>NC_045775.1:19827500-29827500 GCF_008692025.1 Phocoena sinus
CTCAGCCCACCAAGGTGAGATAATTAAGACAACTAGGGTTTTTATGGGGGTTGTATTATTCCAGAAACCACAAACATAAATCTCAACTCTGGCAGGGTTGGGTAGAGGTAGAGGCCCAGTTATGTATGCAATCTGAGACTGAGACTGTAAGTGCTTCTTAAACAGACTATCAGCTGTTGTTCTGTATCCCTCCCTCAGAGCCTTCTAATTCCCGGGTGGGCTTTCCTCTGGGTTTCTCTGTTGGCTTAGGTTTTAATTCTCTCCAGTCTGGAAAATCAGTTACCACTCATCCATCTGCTTTGCTGCTTCCAAAATGTTGCTATTGTCTCCTTGTCCATTTTTCTCTGTTGTTGGTTTCTACTAAAGAAAATGTCTCGACTGTCATTTTCATGGTGTTTTAGGAGGAAACAGGCAAATGTGGCTTAATATGCCGTGTTTTCTGTTACTTCCTTTTCCTCCCTTCTCTAAAATGCAATTATCCTATTTTCAGATTTCTACTTTTGTAGAGCTGTGAGTTGTAGAGATGTCTCAGTTCTTAAAACTTATAATTTGGTCCATGGTAGAACGGGTTAATCAATCACAAAAGATGTACCTAGACCTGATCCTGACAAATGGACGTGACCTAGATATCGGGGACCCAGTGCTGTCTGCAGGAGGTGGACAAGACTCCTGAGAAAGGCAAGTATACATTTGCAGTCGTATTGCTGCATTGTCTGAGGAGGAAAGCTCTGGAAGTGGAAACGTGCATGGGAAGGGGTATGTGTGTGTGCATGTACACGCTTGTGCACACATCTGTGTGCCTGGTAGCAAAGCAGTGCTCTGCCAACAAATTCTGTTATTTTTCTTTCCCAGGATCTCTCCTGTTCTTGACGGTAGAACCTTCTTTTGGGGAGATGCTCCTCCCTCTATTCTGATGATACAGGTCTAATGAGTGTGGCTTATCACACATACACAAGGATGCGCAGTAATGCCATCCAGGACAACAAGAATCCTTTCTTGGAGTTTTCTAATCCTAGGGAGGAAAAGCACAACCTCTTGAGTGACAAGGCTGTAGATGTGAGTGAAGCCATTGGCATCTTGAGAGGTGGCTGTTCTGTAGGAGAAGGGAATGAAGACAGCACACTGAGAGAAGCCGAGAGATGGAGAAGCCACAGGTGGACATCCTGGTGGCAGTTCAGTTGCTTTGTGATCTATGGACACTTCTGCCCTTCCCTTCTGCTTTTGCCTTTGTCTTGTGGGTTTGTGCTTTTTATTTTCTTCTTCTTTTTTTTTATTGTGGTAAGAACACACACAATCTACTCTCTTAACAAATTTTTAAGTGTATGTTAGAGTATTTTTAAGTATAAGTACAAGGTTGTACACCAGATCTTTGGAACTTTTTCATTGTGCTTAACTGGGTTTGTACTTCTGACAGTTAGATTTTAATACCTGAAGTTAAAAGAGTTAAAACTACTATACCAATCAAATGCACCAAGCCACAAGTTTCATACTGGAGGTTTTTGTTGCTGCCAACCTTATATGAAATGCCCACAGAACTGTAAACATTTATATCTGTATAAATAATTAAAGCCAAGGCTTTAGAAGACATTAAAAACATAAGCATCATTTTTCATACTGGTCTGAATATAAGGTACGACTTAAACAGTACAATAGTACAGAGAATAATAACATAATCACACTCTGAACCCTGGGGAAGAAGAGGGACAGAAGCAAGCCTTGGAGGAAGTCGGATAGTGGAGGGGCATTTTAAGTCTCTGTTTTAAAGTGTTGAAAGTTTGTTTGCTTTTATGTGTACTGTTCTGATTCTTTAACAGAAAGCAAATTTCCAGAAACTACTCAGTCTAAGACAAAGATGAAATTTCTTTTCTACTGTAGAAATGTCAATAAAAATATTACAGGGGGCAAATCCCTAGAGTGGAACCTTTCAGGAACATAATTTACAGTTTCTCACATGATTGCCAGCATCTTTGCCATTTTTAAGGTTTTCTTCTGCACAAAGTAACCATTACATTTGAGATCATCTTTTATTTGGACTAATCAAGTATTGTTTTTCACCAATGGGGTTATCACTATTTTTTAAAAATATATTTATTTATTTATTTATTTGATTGCACCAGGTCTTTGTTGCAGCAGGTGGGCTCCTTAGTTGCAGCTTGCTGGCTCCTTAGCTGCGGCACGTGGGCTCCTTAGTGGCAGCAGGTGGGCTTCCTTAGTTGCGGCTCCAGGGTTCCTTAGTTGCAGCTTGCCGGCTCCTTAGCTGCAGCACATGCACTCCTTAGTTGCGGCAGGTGGGCTCCCTTAGTTGCGGCTCCAGGGCTCCTTAGCTGCGGCTTGCCAGCTCTTAGTTGTGGCAGGTGGGCTCCTTTGTTGCAGCTCACTGGTTCGTTAGTTGTGACACATGGGCTCCTTAGTTATAGCATGTGAACTCTTAGTTGTGGCATGCATGTGGGATCTAGTTCCCTGACCAGGGATTGAACCTGGGCCCCCTGCATTGGGAGCGTGGAGTCTTATCCACTGTGCCACCAGGGAAGTCCCGGGTTACCACTAGTTTTAAATGCACAGCTTATCGAAAAGTTAGAACCTGGAGCTCTTAACTTTTTCCTGCATTTTTATTACTGTGCATGTTCTTGTCTGATTCAGTGATTTATGTCTTATGCTGCGTTCTAAAGAAAACCTCTTATTTCTGGAGAGTAGCTTTGTGCCCCTTGAGAATTCTCTGCCCCAGCAGAGGAAGGATCTATGACTGGGATGACGTGCTGGGTTCCTGGCTTTCACCAGACTCTGGAGACAAAGGTCTGACGACATTCAGAGGAGAAAATAAAAGTTGATGAGTCCTTGAGGAAGTAAATAGGATACTACCTGAAATTTATACCATTTAGAAACTGGGGCCATGAAGAGCCAAGTCTATGAATTATGCAATTCATGTCCATATGTTCTATCATAATCTCATCCTGAAAGTAAATGAAATCTCCAAAAATTCTAAGGACAATATTGTTAGGACAGGGGCATCACGTTCCCATGTAGCCTCTCCTCCAGCAACTTCTCTTCTTGGTAAGTTACAGAGCTCCGCCTTTGTTTCGGTCTCTTAAGGGCTTTGGCTACGCTTGGTCCGCTGGTCAGCCCGTGGAGAGTCTGTGACAACCACCTCTAGCATTGACTGAGCCTACCTAGAAAGAGATGCTAGCTGAAATGCCGACTTTAAAATAAAATCTTAACCCAGGCTATACTACATTATCTGAAACAACTTTCAGAAATGGTAGATATTTTGTGACTGACAATTACAGCTGGCCACTGACTACTGAGCTGGGGCTTCATACAGCAACATCAAGCCTAAAGGTTAGTAGTCCTTCTAGAGAGGAGCTGTGATGACTACGGCTCCCAAGTCCCTTCTTTCAGTCTTCTGAAGCAGTAAAACATCACCCAGAAATATGCACTCCCTCCAACAGCCTCTAGGAGCTACATTCAGCTGTGGTCACTGAATGCATGCTGCCCTTGATCACCATGCACTTAGGGCCCTCAGGTGACTCAGGTGACTCAAAGTGACAAAAGTAGTAAATGAAGAGAACTCAGGTGAAGTGAAACCCTAATACATGGCATTGCTAAAACTAACATAAAACCTACAAGCTGACTTCTTTCAATAATCTACCTTGTCTTCCTAGTTTTGAAACAGAAACATTCCTGAGTTGATATTTAGATTCTACGTCTGGGTCTGAATGCTATGGGTGTTTAACATAAAAAGTTAAGGCCAGCAAGGGTGGTTGTAAAATCTAGGCAGGTGGGAGAGGTTTAATTGCTTTGTACTCTTTCATAAGCCTCTGTTCTTTCTTGAGAGGGCATTAGCCATAAATTATTCTTTCTTCCCCACCTGTTCTCTCATTACAGTTTACTTCCTAAATAATGACAACAGTATGTTACATTCTCACATAAACCCCACAACATAGATACTATTATTCTCCTCATTCTACAGATAAATCAACAAAGATAAGAATCTTGTTCAAGGTCAGGTGATAGCCAGGATTCAAATGCAGTCTGGCTCAGAAGTCTGTGCTCAGTACAGACGGTGCTCACACCACTCAATTCTGCCCAAAAGAAGCGGCTCGGCTACTGTCCTGCTAGTAGTGTCCCACCAAGGCTGCAGACAAGTACTCTCACCTGGTCAGGGTCTTGAGTCTCCACGTGGATAACACTGTATTATCAAGTCACTCTCATTTGTTAAGTCCCTAAATCCTCTATTCCAGGATGGAGGATTCTTGTAGTTTACTCCTTCGCTTCTAAGGCTATTTCCCAAATCTGCTTGATGGTAAGAATCACCTGGAATACTTGTTAAATGTGTAGCTTCCCAGGATCTCAGGATCCACTGGGTCTGATGTGATCTCAGAAATGTGTATGTTTAGCAAGTGACTCGGGTGATTCTTCTCATCACTCAAGTTCGGGAAATATTGCCCTAGGAGTTTTACCCAATGGAACAAACATAGTTGATCTTAAGTATTATATATTATATATATTAAGTCAAAGTATTATTAAGTAAATAACATTTCTATAGCTAACTTGATCCAAAGCAATCGGTACGTATGGTTTTCTTCAGGTTTGCAGTACAAAGTGCTTTTCTTCAGGAAGGACTTGGGGAGTGGGTCGGAATGTCTTCATTCTTTTTTGTTTTGTTTTTTTTGAGTGATGACTGTTAGAAAGGATTCTTTACTGGTTGTGCCTCGAGGGACTTTCTGCATTGCTCTCGTGACGGAACAGCTTAAATCAGACAGAAAGTAAACCATTTCATACAGATCTCTTAAGTCCTGCCTAAGAGAATTTTGGAGAAGAGTAAACTAAATAAAGAGGAGAAAGGAGGAGACTTGCTCTAGTTCCTTGAAGGACCCTAAGGAAACTCCCTGTATAACTAAGAGAGGGACTCAGGCTTTTCAGCTTAAATGTTTTTGAATTCTATGTAGAATGATTTAGAATATAAGGAATTAGCTCAATTTACAGAGTCAAATCAGGAAGCAGAAATGATCTTTGATGCTTCAAGAACTCTAATGCAAAACTGTTGAAATTCGTGCTCATCAAAATATTGTTTGATGTTAAAAAAAAAGAGCTCAAACATGCCTAATCTGCTTTGACACTATGTTCACTGCTTGTCACAAATGGAGAGCTTCCACCTCAGGCACCACTCCAAAGCAGCCTCCTTCAGTTGCTATATTTATAAGTTAGTAGGGAAAAAAAGGAAGATAAAAAGTCGAAAATAATATAAAAAGACAGTCCAAGGAGGGGAGGAAAGCCAGTCCTTTCTGCCCTGTGGAATGCTCTGCTTCCCAGGCCAGAGGCCAGTACCCAACGGTGAGTGGTAACTGCCGCACAAGCATCCCGTACCTCTTGGTGGGAGTGGGCGCCCCAGAGGACATGTGGCTCACCATGGTGTCATTCACATTCGTCAGAGGGCGAGGAGGACTGAAAAGAAAAGACATTGACATTATATTAATACTTACCAGTGAGACTAGGGGAAACGAATGAAAAAGTGATGAGGGCAAAGGACCAACTATCATTCCTGATAAGCACAGTGGGACCCATAGGGAGTGGGGGTAGAAATTGATACTTTCAGCCTAAGTAAACTCAACAAGAAGGCCCTCTCGGGCTTCCCTGGTGACGCAGTGGTTGAGAATCTGCCTGCTAATGCAGGGGACATGGGTTCGAGCCCTGGTCTGGGAGGATCCCACGTGCCGCGGAGCAACTGGGCCCGTGAGCCACAACTACTGAGCCTGCGCGTCTGGAGCCTGTGCTCCGCAACAAGAGAGGCCCCAATAGTGAGAGGCCCGCGCACCGCGATGAAGAGTGGCTCCCACTTGCCACAACTAGAGAAAACCCTCGCACACAAATGAAGACCCAACACAGCCCAAAATTAATTAATTAATTAATTAATTAAATAATTTTTTAAAAAAAAGAAGGTCCTCTCGCACAAAGCCAAAGGACCCCAGAGCCACGTGCCACCCGGACAGGAGCAACGAACTGTACCCACACGGCTACAGGGATATAACTCCAGTGGCTCTTGTTTTACAGCTTTAGCACACCAGAACCTGCATTCTGCATTTCAGTTGTTTACAGGATCGCTAGGTGTGTGGCATCTGTGGTGTGTCACAAAGATCACAACAGCAACATGCATGTTTTTCCTGGGATTTGCTTAGAGCTCACTGTCTTCCCTCATAGTTAGTTTGTATACTTTTTACCGAAACAATTAAATTGTTAAATACTAAGTTCTTTTATTAATCCTTTACTAGAATCTTAACAATGAGCTCATACCTGTACTCTGATTAGAAGGTTTTCTTTCATAAACTAATCCAAATTTAAATTTGAAGTAAGCATTTTTGATAACTTGTCTTTAGCGGCTGGTTTTCTGGACTCAAGGTCTCTTTCATCCTCTTGTGAGAGTCTTGAATGAACAACTCCAAAATTATCAAAAAGAAACTGTGATTCTGCCTTTCAGCCATTCTTCAGCCCCTCTCCTTCCCCACCAGGTTCACTTACAAAGGGCTTCTGTCTTGCACTTGGAACCACAGGACTATTGCTAAATATTCCTCCTGGGAAATCTCTCACTTCCTCTCCTAAACTGAAAGAAGTACTTTTCAGAGAAATCTGTCCATCAAGAGCAGAAAAGTGAAACAGAAAAGTCCTTCTCTCATATTTAAGTGTTTGGGAACTACCTCCTGGTTCCTCCTTATCTCTAAGAGCTGAGTTAACTATGAAATTGTTTTTTAGAGGTTATACTCAGCAAGTTCTGGTGAACATTAAGGGGCCAGAACCTTTATTGTTTTTGCAGGTTTCATAGTCCATTCAAACACAGGCTCAAGGGAGAATTTTCAGGTAGATCCAATGTACTTAGAGAAAAGTTTAAGAGGGATGGATGGATGGATCGACCTCTACATCTATCTATCTCTACCCTCCTTTTTAAAAAAACCAACTTCACTTCTGGGTAGGGAAATACTTTTAATGATTTCTCATTTAATGGAGAGGATCAAAGATGGGAAGTAATTTGCAGGGAATCGATTTAGGTCTCTTGATTTTTAAGCCACAGCAGTATGCTTATTGTCACACATTCCTCCCTTTGTGTGACAAAGGAAGACTTTCAGAATTGAAATATGCCTTTCTAGGCTAGAATTAAATTCCGTGTTATTTATCTCATTACCTACTTTCCAGGCAGCTATCCAATTTTGCCTCCAAACTTTCAAGCCTAAAGGTAGTGCTGTGCTGAGATATAATCAATTAATCAACTGTTTTAGGTTGATTAATAACAGAAGTGAACACAGAAACTAGCTTCATTTTAGCCCTAAATTTATATTTTTGCCTCTGATTCTTTTAAATCCATTGTCCAAAGGGAACAAGGAGACAATGCCTATGAAAGAAACAAATGCAGCATCATAACTTTTCATACAGAAGGCACCAGAAACATTCTGGTCCTGCAAACACAATGGCCTTTGCTTCTTTAATATACTATTATTAGCAACCCATTTCCAAAACAAGATAAGGACATATTCATGTTGATTTCAGAACTTATGTAGTTACCCAGTATATTTCAATATTGAAGATACTACTGCATTCAATTTCCTTTCTGACTTTCTCCGAGGAAAAATGACAATCGGAAAAAAAAGTTTTTTAATTCCCTAAGCGTGGATCTATGTGATAAAAATCCCATGATTTGTAGCATTTTGTTTGGTCTGATGCCACAGAAGTCTTTAATAATTATCTCTATCTCTTGGTAGACATCATGATCAATTATTATCTTACAGCACACATATCAAGGCCTCTTCTCTAATACTCAAAACCAGACAGTAATGATTACATTGTAAGTTGTAAACTAATCATAACTGCACCCAAATTTCATACCATTTCTGAACTCCTAATGTTTTGTTAGGGAAATAGGTATGTGTTTATAGTCCAAGATGAAAGAGGCATCTGAAAACTTAAAGCGGGTCTTTCCTGCAGAATCTACCACTAGGCCCACAATTCACTGTGAAAGCCAATAGCTTAGATGTGGTCTTAGGAGATGTAATACACCAAAAATGACTTCTGGCTTAAGGAAAAAAAAGGAATGCTTCTAGGTGTGAAGCAGACATTAATGGTACCAGTTACAGAAACTTACAAAGCAGTAGAATTGACACAACTCACCACATCAGTTTTGTTGATCTTTAACATTCAAAACCTGCTGAATACCTTGAACATGTTACCAGATGTTCTATATCTTCCAATGGTGAAGATCTCAGCAAGGTATTTTTAGACACTAATGAGTCCCATGATACCCAAGTGACCACCAACCATCACTTGGTACAGAGATTTGAGAGGTTCCTTTTATTAATAAGACAGGCCCATTTTTTGGATGAGGAGATAGAAACAGATGAATGATCTAGATAGAAGGTAATTTGCTAGTTAGAAAAGGTGGGTATAAAAAGAAGACTTAGAATTTGTTCTTTTTTTTAAATATTTTTTTTAGAATTTGCTAATTTTTTCTTTCTTTCGTATTTTTGGCGGTGCCGTGAGGCTTGTGGGATCTTAGCTCCCTGACCAGGGACTGAACCTGAGCCATTGACAGTGAAAAGCGCTGGACCGCCAGGGAATTCCCAAGAGAATTCCTAACCACTGGACCGCCAGGGAATTCCCAAGAGAATTTGTTAATTCTTAATCAGAAGGAAAGAGGCATGCCTCCTGGGTGCCTACTCATACAAGATAAGTAGGACTATCTGTATCTTAATAATCTAACTATATGTATGTAAACAAATCATCACAATCTAAAGTAATGAGAGTAGCAACACAAGTATTCACAAAGTGCTGTGGAGTCACAGATGCAGAGTTGTTACTCCTGCCTGGAAGAAAAAGGGGTATAGTCAGGTGTAAGTGACATTGAGGAGAGAGTTTTCCAGATATAGAAAAAAGTTAAGGGCAACTTAGAAGAAATGGTATGGAAAAAGGCACAAAAATCCAAAAGTACATGGCATATTTGGGTGTAACTTATTTGGCTAGACTCAAAGGCCTTGGGAGGGGAGTAGTTGAAAATGCATCCGGAAAGGGAGATGAGGGCCCGGATGTGAATGACACCTGTTCTATCACAAGCGAAGTTTGGACTTTATACTGTAGGCAGTGAGGGAAGCATTAGAACTTTTTAAGCCAAAGGATGATGTGACTATAGCAGGCTTTTGCAATGATAACTCCAGAAGCTTGTAAAATATTGGTTTTAATCCAGGTGTGCATTGGAATCATCCGGGAAGTTTTTTATATAATGAGATATCCAAGCTCTACCCTCAGTTTAGTGAATCTGAATCTCTAGGGGCAAGAGGATTCTTTTTAATGTACATCCCCATTTAAAAATCATTTATGTGGAGAGGTTTGGAAGGAGGAGGGAATGGAAGCTGGGACTTCAATGAAGAGGTTATGGCAATTGTCCATATCAGTGATTATGAGGGTGGACAGTGGTAGTTAAGATAGGGAACAGACAAAAGGGAAAACACTGTGCAGGTAATATGGATAAGATGTAGTGACAGATTAAGTACACACGGTTAGTGAATAAAGAATAACTGAGATTTTTACCTCGACTACTGGGTAGATAGTGAAAACATATCCAAAGTAGGGAACACAAGAGTAGGAAACAGGATTTGGTGTTGGACTGGTGGGAGTAGAGAGAATGAGTAGGAAGGTAAGGGTGAAGTGATTTCAGTTGTGAAGTCGCTGAATCTGAAGTGGCACTGGTAAGCACAGGTAAATGATATCTTACCTGCTTCCAAGTAGTTGGAAATAAGAGAATGGAACCCAGGTGAGATGTCAAGTTTGAAAATATTTGAGTGTCATCATTTAAATTGTAGCTGTTCATTTGAATACTCTGATCATTATAAAGATGGATTTTAATTTACTTTTTTTAGGTGGAGCAGGATAAGTTTGGGAAAATATCCAGTAATAGGGTGGCTTAGATAATAGGTATAGAGCTTCTGGTTACTAGTTAAGACAAAACTCCTATTAGAAGGGCAGAGTCAAGATGGCAGCGTGGGAAGACACCGAGTTAGAGTCTCCCCACAACTAGGGCGCCTGTCGGCTGCTGGTGGAAAACCCTGACACCCAAGGAGACTGGAGGAGTCCCCAAGTGAACCGGTAGGACTTTGGGGAACAGAGTAGGGAGGAGAAGTAGTGGTCAAACAGGATCGGCGCCCCTGAGGCCAGGGAGATCAGAAGAGGCAGGCGGGAGGGCCCGTCCGGGAGAAGTGGAGGGCAATCACCCGGCCCACTGGGCCTGGGGGGGCCTGCTGAGCTCCCAGTCCAGTCCCCTGCCCTCCAAGGCCCACCCCCCATCCCCCACCCCCCCGGCCACATTGGTCCTGGGGACATAGGAGGGAGGCTGGGGAGATCAGAAGAGGCAGGCAGGAGGGGCCCTCCGAGAGGAGTGCGAGAGGAGCAGAGGGTGACTGCTCCGCCCACTCGGGCCCAGGGAGCCTGCTAAGCTCCCAGGCTGGTCCCCTGCCCTCCAAAGCTCCCTCCAGGCCCCGTGAGTCCTGAGGGCATAGGAGGAAGGCTGGGGAGATCAGGAGAGGCAGGAGGGAGGGGTCCTCTGGGAGGAGGGGGAGAGGAGTAGAGGGCGTTTGCCCCACCCACTAGGCCCAGGGAGCCTGCTGAGCTCCCAGGATGGTCCTCTGCTCTCCAAGGTCCCCCCGCCCCCCCTGCATTGATCCTGGGGGCATAGGAAGAAGGCCAGGGGGAGAACAGGAGAAGCAGTTGGCAGGGGCCCTCCAGGACAGGAAGAGCTGGAGAGGAGAGGAGGGTGTTTGCCCCACCCACTCAAGCCCAGGAAGCCTGCTGGGCTCCCAGGTGAGGTCCCCTGCCCTCTGAGACCAGGCCCCTTCTGTTCCTAGAGCCTAAGCCCCATCCCTCATAGCCCCTAGGGCCTTTTCCAGCCCTGTAGGTCCTAAGCATAGGCCCCACCTACCACCCAAACCTCACCCTTGCTCAGGCCTCGCCCTCCACAGCCAAGGCCTTTTCCCCGTTTTTTGTTTTCTCTTTTCCCTCGTCCTCTTCTTTGCTATTATGGTACGGTTGTACCTTCCGGTTGTTGATTCATCTATATTTTTATTTTTATTTATTTTTTTTTTTTCAGTACGTGGGCCTCTCACTGTTGTGGCCTCTCCCGTTGCGGAGCACAGGCTCCGGACGCGCAGGCCCAGTGGCCATGGCTCACGGGCCCAGCCGCTCCGTGGCATGTGGGATCTTCCCGGACCAGGACACGAACCCATGTCCCCTGCATCGGCAGGCGGACTCTCAACTGCTGCGCCACCAGGGAAGCCCATATTTTTATTTTTAAAACTAACATATCTGTTAGTTTTCTAGTCTAATTTTATTTTTTACTTTGTTATTGTTCTTTCCTTCTTTTTGCCACCCCATGTGGCTTGCGGGATCTTGGTTCACGAGCCGGGGGTCGGGCCAAAGCTCCTGTGGTGGGAGCTCCGTGTCGGAACCAGTGGACTAACAGAGAACCTCAGACCGCAGGTAATATTCACCAGAGTGAGGGCTCATGGATGTCCTCATTTCAGCACCAAGACCCAACTCTAACCAACAGCCTACAAACTCCAGTGCTGGAAGCCTCAGGCCAAACAACCAGTGTGATAGGAACACAATCCCACTCATAAAGAAAAAAAAAGAGAGAGACGGCAAAAAAATATGCCACATACGAAGGAACAGGGTAAAAACCAACAAGACCAAATAAATGAAGAGGAAATAGGCAATCCACCTGAAAAAGAATTCAGAGTAATGATAGTAAAGATGATCCAGAATCTTGGAAATACAATGGAGGCATGGATTGAGAAAATACAAGAAATGTTTAACAAAGATCTAGAAGAACAAACAAACAGAGATAAACAACAAAATAACTGAAATGAAAAATACACCAGAAGGAATCAATAACAGAAAAACTGAGGCAGAAGAACGAATAAGTGAGCTAGAAGAAAAAATGGTGGAAATAACTGCCAAGGAGCAGAATAAAGAAAAAAGAATTTAAGACAATCTTTTTTTTTTTGCGGTACACGGGCCTCTCACCACTGTGGCCTCTCCCATTGCGGAGCACAGGCCCCGGATGCGCAGGCCCAGCGGCCATGACCCACGGGCCCAGCCGCCCCGCGGCATGTGGGATCCTCCTGGACCGGGGCACAAACCCGCATCCCCTGCATCGGCAGGTGGACTCCCAACCACTGCACCACCAGGGAAGCCCCTGAAGACAATCTTAGAGACCTAACACTAAATGCACGAACATTCAAGTTACAGGGGTCCCAGAAGAAGAAGAGAAAAGGAAAGGGTCTGAGAAAACATTTGAAGAGATTATGGTGGAAAACTTCCCTAACGTGGGAAAGGAGATAGGCACCCAAGTCCAGGAAGCACAGAGAGTCCCATACAGGATAAACCCTAGGAAAAACACACCAAGACACATATTAATCAAACTAACAAAAATTAAATTCAAAGAAAAAATATTAAAATCAGCAAGGGAAAAACAAAAAATAACATATAAAGGAATCCCCATAAGGTTATCAGCTGATTTTTCAGCAGAAACTCTGCAGGCCAGAGGGGAGTGGCAGGATATACTTAAAGTGATGAAAGAGAAAAGCCTACAACCAAGACTTCTCTACCCAGCAAGGATCTCATTCAGATTCAATGGAGAAATCAAAAGCTTTTCAGATAAGCAAAAGCTAAGAGAATTCAACACCACCAAACCAGCTTTACAACAAATGCTAAAGAAACTTCTCCAGGTGGAAAACACCAGAGAAGAAAAGACCCACAAAAACAAACCCAAAACAATTAAGAAAATGGTAATAGGAACATACATATCAATAATAACCTTGAATGTAAATAGATTAAATGCCCCAACCAAAGACACAGACTGGCTGAATGGATACAAAAACAAGACCCATATATATGCTGTCTACAAGAGAGCCACTTCAGACCTTGCGACATATACAGACTGAAGGTGAAGGGATGGAAAAAGATATTCCATGCAAATGGAAATCAAAAGAAAGCTGGAGTAGCAATACTCGTATCCGATAAAATAGACTTTAAAATAAAGACTATCACAAGAGACAAAGAAGGATACTACATAATGATTGAAGGATCAATCCAAGAAGAAGATATAACAATTATAAATGTTTATGCACCCAACATAGGAGCACCTCAATACATAAGGCAAATGCTAACAACCATGAAAGGAGAAATTGATAGCAACACAATAATAGTACGGGACTTTAACATGCCACTAACACCAATGGACAGATCACCCAAACAGAAAATAAATAAGGAAACACAAGCTTTAAATGACACAATAGGCCAGATAGATTTAATTGATATTTATAGAACATTCCACCCAGAAGTGGCAGAATACACTTTCTTCTTAAGTGCACATGGAACATTTTCCAAGACAGATCACATCTTGGGTCACAAACCAAGCCTCGGAAAATTTAAGAAAATTGAAATTGCATCAAGAGTCTTTTCTGACCACAACGCTGTGAGATTGGAAATCCATTACAGGGAAAAAAAAAATGTAAAAAACACAAATACACGGAGGCTAAACAGTGTGCTACTAAATAAACAAGAGATCACTGAAGAAATCAAAGAAGAAATTTTAAAAATACATAGAAACAAATGACAATGGAAACACAACAACCCAAAACCTATGAGATGCAGCAAAAGCAGTTCTAAGAGGGAAGTTCATAGCAAGTCAATCTCACCTCAAGAAACTAGAAAAATCTCAAATAAACAATCTACCCCATACACTTAAAACAACTGGAGAAAGAACAAAGAAAACACAAAGTCGGTAAAAGGAAAGAAATCAGAGCAGAAATAAATAAAATAGAAATGAAGAAAACAATAGCAAAGATCAGTAAAACTAAAAGCTGGTTCTTTGAGAAGATAAACAAAACAAAACTGATAAACCCTTAGACTCATCAAGAAAAAAAGGGAGAGGATGCAAATCAATAAAATTAGAAATGAAAAAGGAGGAATCACAACTGACACTGCAGAAGTACAAAGGATTATAAGGGACTACTAGAAACAAGTATATGCCAATAAAATGGACAACCATGAAGAAATGGACAAGTTCTTGGAAAGGTACAATTTTCCAAGACTGAACCAGGAAGAATTAGAAAACATAAACAGACCTAACACAGGTAATGAAATTGAAACAGTAATTAAAAATCTTCCAACAAACAAAAGTACAGGACCAGATGGATTGACAGGAGAATTCTATCAAACATTTAGAGAAGAGCTAACACTGACACTTCTCAAACTCTTCCAAAACAGTGCAGAGGGAGGAACACGCCCATATTCATTCTACGAAGACACCATCACCCTGATACCAAAACCAGACAAAAAAAGAAAATTATAGACCAATATCACTGATGAACATAGATGCAAAAATCCTGAACAAAATACTAGCAAACAGAATCCAACAACACGTTAAAAGGATCATACACCATGATCAAGTGGGATTTATCCCAGGGATGCAAGGATTCCTCAATATACGCAAATCAATTAATGTGATACACCATATTAACAAATTAAGGAATAAAAACCATATGATCATCTCAATAGATGCAGAAAAAGCTTTTGACAAAATTCAACACCCATTTATGATAAAAACTCTACAGAAAATGGGCACAGAAGGAATAATGGCCATATATGACAAACCCACCGTGAGCATCATACTCAATGGTGAAAAACTGAAAGCATTTCCTCTAAGATCAGGAACAAGACAAGGATGTCCACTCTCACCACTCTTATGCAACATAGGTTTGGAAGTCCTAGCCACGGCAATCAGAGAAGGAAAAGAAATAAAAGGAACACAAATTGGAAAAGAAGTACAACTGTCACTGTTTGCGGATGACATGATAACTATACATAGAAAATCCTAAATATGTCACCAGAAAACTACTAGAACTAATCAATGAATTTGGTAAGGTTGCAGGATACAAAATTAATGCACAGAAATCTCTGGCACTCTTATACACCAATAACGAAAAATCAGAAAGAGAAATTAAGGAAACAATCCCATTTACCATCGCAACAACAACAACAAAAATACCTAGGAATAAACCAGCCTAAGGAGGTGAAAGACTTGTACTCAGAAAAGTATAAAACACTGATGAAAGAAATCAAAGATGACATAAACAGATGGAGAAATATACCATGTTCTTGGATTGGAAGAATCAACATTGTGAAAATGACTATATTACCCAAAGCAATCTACAGATTCTATGCAATCCCTATCAAACTACCGATGGCATCCTTCCCAGAATTAGAACAAAAAATTTCACAATTCGTATGGAAACACAAAAGACCCCGAATAGCCAAAGCAATCTTGAGAAAGAAAAATGGAGTTGGAGGAATCAGGCTCCCTGACTTCAACTTATACCACAAAGCTATAGTAATAAAGATAGTATGGTACTGCCACAAAAACAGAAATACATATCAATGGTACAGGATAGAATGCCCAGAGATAAACCCACGCACATATGGTCACCTAACTTACAACAAGGGAGGCAAGAACATTCAATGGAGAGAGGACAGCCTCTTCAGTAAGTGGTGCTGGGAAAACTGGACAGCTACATGTAAAAGAATGAAATTAGAACACCACCTAACACCATACACAAAAATAAACTCCAAATGGACTAAAGACCTAAATGTAAGACCAGACACTGTAAGATTCTTAGAGGAAAACGTAGGAAGAACACTCTTTGACATACACCACAGTAAGGTCTTTTTTGACCCATTTCCTAGAGTAATGGAAATAAAAATAAACAATTGGGGCTTAATTAAACTTAAAAGCTTTTGCACAGTGAAGGAAACCATAAACAAGACAAAAAGACAACCTCAGAATGGGAGAAAATATTTGCAAATAAAACAACAGACAAAGGATTAATCTCCAAAATATACAAATAGCTCATGGAGCTCAATGTCAAAAAAACAAACAATCCAATTAAAAAATGGGCGGAAGACCTAAATAGACATTTCACCAAGGAAGACATACAGATGGCCAAGAGGCACAAGAAAAGATGCTCAACATCACTAATTATTAAGGAAATGCAAATCAAAACTGCAGTGAGGTATCACCTCACACCAGTCAGAATGGTTATTATCAAAAAATCTAGAAACAATAAATGCTGGAAAGGGTGTGGTGAAAAGGGAACCCTCCTGCACTATTGGTGGGAATGTAAATTGATACAACCATTATGGAAAACAGTTTGGAGCCTCCCTAAAAAACTAAAAATAGAACTATCATATGACCCAGCAATCCCACTACTGGGCATATACCCTGCGAAAACCAAAATTCAAAATGAGTCATGTACCACAATGTTCATTGCAGCACTATTTACAGTAGCCAGGACATGGAAGCAACCTAAGTGTCCATTGACCGATGAATGGATAAAGAAGATGTGGCACATGTATACGATGGAATATTACTCAGCCATAAAAAGAAATGAAATTGAGTTATTTATAGTAAGGTGGATGGACCTAGAGTCTGTCATACAGAGTGAAGTAAGTCAGAGAGAGAAACACAAATAGCGTATTCTAACACATATATATGCAATCAAAAAAAATGGTACTGATGAACCTAGAGGCAGGGCAGGAATAAAGATGTAGACAAAGAGAATAGACTTGAGGGCACGGTGTGGGGAGGGGGAAGCTGGGGCGAAGTGAGAGTAGCATTGACATATATACACTACCAAATGTAAAATAGTTGGCTGGTGGGAAGCAGCTGCATAGCACAGGGAGGTCAGCTCAGTGCTTTGCAATGACCTAGAGGGGTGGGATAGGGAGGATGGGAGGGAGGCTCAAGAGGGAGGGGATATGGGGACATGTGTATGCATATGGCTGATTCACTCTGGTGTACAACAAAAACTAACACAGTATTGTGAAGCAATTATACTCCAATAAAGATCTATTTAAAAAAAAAAAACTCCTATTAGAAAGTAAAAATTTAGCTTACTGTACAAGTCATTTTCGCATTACTTTTCTTATGACCAGACCACTCCAATTCATTCTGGTGGATGCTCTGGAATGTAGACTAACTTGAAATTAGAATTACTACAGAATCTCTCTTAAGGTTATTAAAGATAGGAAGAGATGAAGAATAACTGATCATGCCTTTAAAATCTTTCAGGACAGGGCTTCCCTGGTGGCGCAGTGGTTGAGAGTCCGCCTGCCGATGCAGGGGACGTGGGTTCGTGCCCCGGTCCGGGAGGATCCCACATGCCGCAGAGCGGGTGGGCCCGTGAGCCATGGCCGCTGGGCCTGCGCGTCCGGAGCCTGTGCTCTGCAACGGGAGAGGCCACAACAGTGAGAGGCCCGTGTACCGCAAAAAAAAAAAAAAAAAAAAAAAATCTTTCAGGACAGATTATATATAATTGTGTATTTCTTTCTTTCATTTATTAAATATTTGTTGTGTCTCTACAAAGTGGTAGGTACTGTGCCAACTGCTGGGGATAAAAATTAAAAGGATGAAAACTGAAGTTTTATGAAGAATAAAAGTTCAGAAAAAATAATTATAATATAATGCAGTAAGTATTTAATAAAAGAAAAACTGTGACACGCTATGGAGAAATATTGAGATCACCTCACCCCATAAAGAAAAATATATATTTACAGTGTGTTAAAGAACTAAATGTAAATGTTTAATTGTACAACTCACAGGAAAACATATAAGTCTATGGATAGAGAGGATTTTCTAAGCTCAAAAGCAATGGAAAAATTAGGAAGAAAGAGACAAATTAATTCAAATGATTTTAAAAATCAGAAAAGAAAGAAAAATACAAATTTGGGGAACTATTTCAACAAATGTGACAGAGCAAGAATTAACAGCCTTAACGTACAAGGGATTCATACAAATTTATAAGAAAACTATTAAGATTGCAATTAGAAAAAGGTCAAAGTGAAAATACACGTTTAAAAAGAAGAAATACAAATAATTCAATTTGAAAATACTTTATGAAAAAGCAAAGAAATTTGTTAAAATTATAGACCATTTTCCCTTATAAAAAATAACAATGATATTTTTTAACTTTAAGGTAATTTTAAGGCTGGAGAGGATTTTATGACACAGGCTGTTAACTGTCTATTAGGTAAGAAAGAGTGAAAGTACAAAGTTAAGCAAAATTTCTAGAAAGCAATTTGACAATATGTCCATCAAAGATCTTTTAAAAAGTTCAAGTATTTTGACTCATTAATTCCCTTTCTAGGGATATATTCTAAGGAATTAATCAGAAATGTAAAGACAATTTTACATTTTAAAATATTTAGGAAAACATTATTTACAATAGAATAATTCTGGAAGAAACCTAAAATATTCAAATATGAGGGAAAGGAAAAGTAAACCACAGTACATCAATAAATATAGCTTATTATGCTGTCATTAAAAGATAATGCTTACAAAGAGTTTTCTAATTACATGAGAAATAGCTTATCATGAAAGAAATAAAAAGAAGGGCAAGATAACTGTCATACTAGCTAACAATTACTGAATGATATGTAGCTATTAGACACAGTGTTTAGGGCTTTAAATATATTATTTTATCTTCACAACAACCCTATAAAATAAAATTATTTATACATACACACAGCATGGTCTCACCTAAACAATATAATAAGTGTAAAGCAAAATATCTGAAGGAAATATGTCAAAATTTAAGAAACGTGGAATTACGGGAATTATTTTTCTTGCTTATTTATACTTTACTCCTCCAATTTTTCAAGTTTTAACTTTTTCCTGATTTTCAGAGAAAGAACATGCTTAATAGTTAAAACAGAAAAAAAAACCTTGTTCTACCACTGAGTCACATTTTCTAAAGTGAGCCTGTACTGTTTCTGTTATCACTAAGAAAGCAAACTGAGGGCTTCCCTGGTGGTGCAGTGGCTGCGAGTCCGCCTGCCGATGCAGGGGACATGGGTTTGTGCCCTGGTCCAGGAGGATCCCACATGCCGCGGAGCGGCTAGGCCCGTGAGCCATGGCCGCTGAGCCTGCGCTCCGCAACGGGAGAGGCCACAAAAGTGAGAGGCCCGCATACCGCAAAAAAAAAAAAAAAAAAAAAAAAAAAAAAAAAAAAAAAAAAAAGAAAGCAAACTGAGAAGGAAGGTGTTTTACAAACTTAGAACTTTGAGGCTATTAGTAGAAGAAAGACCTGTTAGATGTTTTGAGTAGGTCCAAAATTCCACAACCCCCCAACATCCCTACCACCACATCCCCAAAAAAGAAAGAAAATATTTTAGATCTGTCTACATTATCTCCTCTACTAAACTGCAGGAAACTTGTGTGCTTTTTTTTATCATTGTATTTTGAGTAGCTAGCGTGGTACGAACACGGATTAGGTTTTCAGGAAATACTGGATTATGAGTCAGCACCACGTCGTGTGGAGAGTGTGTAAGAAGTAACCTTTCTGTTATATTTAGCTTTGGTGAGACTCTTCTCCGAGAATGGAATTAGCATTATTAGTTGTTATATCTGGTAGGCATGTTTGTAGCCATGGCTAGTTTTCATCTGTGACTTAGTAATGGAGTCAACAGAGTGGAGAGTGTCTTTTACAACAATAATAATACTTATTGAGCGCTTAATACATGCCAGACTCAGTTCTAACATTGTGCATGGATTCACTCATATAAACCTCACAACCACCAAGGGGGCAGATCCTATTATTAACTTTATTTTACAAATGGAGACAATAAGGCACGGAGAGAAGTAATGCACCTGAGGTCACAGTCAAGACGTGTGGCAGAAGTAGGATTTGAACCAAGGCAGCGTGGCTCTTGGGTCTGTATTCTTAATCATAATGGTATAGTGTCTCTACTACCTTTGTTGCATTTTTAGAAAAACTTACTTAAGACTGTTTGGTCTATAAATTAAAAGCAACAGCATGATGTGAGAATCAGCTCTTGTAAAGTTGTTTCTATAGGAAGATGAAACAATAATAATCCCAGGGTATGATTTTGGGTGATTTATTCTTTCCCCGGTCACCTCAACAGAACTCTGTATTACATATGCCTCTCTGAACTCAAACCATTTGGTTGCATTTTTAACCACCTCTAGACTGTCCCAGGGGAAACAAGGTAAGCTAGTATGAACTGTTTCCTTCAAAAACATACCTCTAATTTATTAAAATGACTTTCAAATCTAGTCTTAATTTCAAAGATCTTTTGGAATCCTCATCTCAGCCTAACAAAATACATACATTTGATGAGGAAATTATTATGTCAGCCAGACGGTTGACTTAAAAAAATGTTTAACGCTGGGCTCAGGACCAATACTGAGTGTGATTACTTGTTTTTGACTTTCTAAGTTGACTTAGATCAACTTAGGGGAAAACAGTTTCTGGATATGACCTTTCTAACCAAGGATGTGAAAGTATAATATTGTTGTTTAAGCAAAGTTTCTACTTAAAAACTGTGAGTGAATAAAGGGGTACATGAACAAGCCGCCGAGTTTGAAGCCTGAGAGGACCAGTGAGATCTTGGGCACCTGTCACTTCTCCGTAGGCCTTTGGTGTACCTCTTCTGTAGGAAGTCACCCATATAGACAGATACTTATCCCTACCCTATACTTTTTAAAGCATTAGCTCATTGTCTTGCTCTTCCTCCCAGAACATTTTTGTAGCTGTAGAGGTTATGGTTACAGCCCTGCAATTCTCTTTGTTACCTTGACAGTTATCTGCCAATCGTGCATGTGGGGACTTTTTATCAGACTTTTTGGACTGTTTATTACTGTTAATGTACAAGGAAAAAAGATTTTTTTATGCCATATGCTTTCATTTACTTGATTACTTTTTTGTATTCCCCACAACAATGCTTTACATATGAGGTACTTAACCATTTTAGTTAAGTACATTTAATAACTTATTACAATTTTTGTAGCCAGTTATTTCACCTTCAATCCTAGATACTTGTGTTGTTTCTGAAATTATCTTCCCGACTCACTTTGTTCATACTTTTCTCATCATTAAGTTTATGCGGCAGATTTCACCGTACTTTAAGACAAATTTAAAACCCACACTGTGACTACTTCATTCTTTTATCTGTCAAAACTCAGGTCTTCCACATCTTTCAAGCAAGTTGTTCATTCACTTCTTCTAAGCCCCTGCTTTCAAAGCTTCTCCTAGGTATCTATCCTGGAATGTCTTTCTTCATAGACTTGCCAAGGTTACACTCTCTCTCACTTTTTTTTTATGAGAGAAATGGCTCCAGAAATTTCAGTATCTCCATAAAGTCCTTCTGATTACTACAAATTCCATTTAAATAAACAAGGGTCTTACCAATATACAAACAAACAAAAATCCATGGTTTACTCATGCCTGGCACTATTAGGGGCTTTGAGAAAAAACAAAAACAAGTTGAAGACTGTTCCTGCCCACAAGAAGTTTATATTCCAATTAGTCTTCATACTTAGTCTTCACAATAGGTGTTTAAGCTTTAGCTTAACATATTACAATTTTTAGGTCAAATCTAACTGATAATTATCATTCACAATAAAAAATGTGTAAAATCATTTCTAACAAAGACAACTTAATTATTTCAAATAGTTAACCACAGACCAGTACAGGAAAACAATATAAAAAAATCCCATGAAGTTAACAGTCACAAGATTTGCTGTGTATGTGCATATATTTCCTTTTAGAACACTGCAGAGGGTTGGGAGGAAAGGGGTAATGCACCTCAAACATTTGCTGAGTATGAGCTCTGCATCAGCCCTCAGCTAGGTCCTCAGATCCATTACCGGAATTCTTGCTACTACTCATGATGGTATTCTTATTTTACAAATAGAGAAATAAAGGTTAAAGGGGATTATTAACATGCTTAAGGTCACAAAACTAGTAAGTGGCAGGACCAGCATTGGAAACCACTTTTATCTGGTTCTAATGACACTGAATAGATCAAATCCACACAAACACCATCCTAACCCAGGCATCTCTGTATTGTCCAAATGAATTTTTCAGATTAGAGTTCTCAGGGAAGAATAAATTCTCATCTTTAAGAAACACAGCCCTAGTTCAGGACCACTGGCTTCAAATCTAACTTGAAGTATCTTAAAAAAAAAAAAAAGATGAATTTACTAAGTATCATAACTAAATGATAACTAAATTCATAACTAAACTTCATGAAGGGTGGGGGCTTCCAGGACACTGGAATGTCATGAGGACACTCATTGTTATCTTTGCTGAGACCTCATTTTGAATCAGAGTCTATACAGATCTCACAGCTTTTTATGCTTAACAAGAAACAACTTCTGCCTCACTTCTGGTAACTTCACCCTTGTTGAACAAAATCTCTTCCCTCATTTCCAATTTGAGATTCCCAGAAAAGACTCAAGATGACCTAGCTTGAGTCATCTACCCCCTCTGGTAGACAGAGGGCCCAATACTTTGATTAGCTGTCCTCTTAGAACAACACAGTTAGGACTGAGAGAGCACCACTTCTCCAAAGAAGTCGGTAATACTCCCAGAAAAAAGACTGAAGAGCAAATCAATGGAAAACATTCACTTACTTAAGGATTAAGTTTTATTGAAGGAAAAGTGTCAAATGACCAAGTCTGGGGTCCAGGCACTCCTGAATCTCCGCTTGGGGTGATAAGCCCAGATGACACTGCTTTAGGATGAAGGTGGTATTTGTTTCTCTCTTCTTAGTTATTACCCTCCAAAATTTGGTAGCCTATAAACTTATTCACAGACCTCCACATTGAAACAATATATGATCTAATATGAAAGTCAGTTTATCTAATTATTCCATTATAATGAAGAGGAAACATGGACTTATAATGATCTATAATAATGGCACACTGTAGCTCTGGTGAAATACTAAGGAGGGCAGATTCTAAGATCTCCTTAATCTCTACGATTCTTTTTTTTTTTTTTTTCTGGGCCTTGCTGCGCGGCTTGTGGGATTTTAGTTCCCCGACCTGGGATCGAACCCGGGGCCCTGGCAGTGAGAGCGCCGAGTCCTAACCACTGGACCACCAAGGAATTCCCTCTATTACTCTCTCTAAAAGCACCCTGCCTGCCTCTAGGAAACAGTTATGACAGCGCAGCTCACTTTTATCCTTCACGAGTAGTGCGATGTTTTGCTCTTTACTAATGTCTATGTACCAGACCAACCATCTCCCGTCACTCCAGGAGGTTCTATGGTTATCTGCCAAAGCAAAGAGCTTAAACAAGCCAGTGAAACTGCCTTTGGGAAAACCATTAAAAAATAACCATATGGTATTGTAAATGTAGCAAAATACAATATTATATATTTATAATGAGGTTTCTCTGACTTTTAGGAAAGTACATTTTACTTTATTGGTCACTGACAATTAACCGAAAGAAAAGATTTAAGATTTCCAAAACCAACTTCTAAATACATTGCAACTAATCCATTGATGTAAAAAAGACCTATCAACAAACACACATGCCTCAATTCCTATTTCTAGCAGTTCAGCATAGCCATTTGTGGTATAAGACTTAGAATGAAATATTTCTCAGGGAAGGAAAGGTTTACCACAAACACATTCTTATACAGAATTTTCACCACTAGATAGCATCCAGAGACACCCAGAGGAAGCCAGGTATCTTGCTCTAGCTCTGGAAAAGGATAGAATTGTAAAATGAGGCAATAATTAGCAAATTATTTAGTAGTATTGCTCAGTTTAATATGATTACACTGAAAAAGTAGGCAAAGGGTCCTATGAAAGAGATAATTAAATTGTCAGAAATGTACTGTTTTATTTAAAAAACCTTTCCACAATGAATCCCTGAATCTTTCCTTCGTTGTTCTCCTTGTTCATTAAACTTAGAGAGGAAGTTGTGACTACTTTACAGACGTCAACTCCTATATTTCTAGAAAGATGAGAAAGGAGGACAAGTTAAATACTTTATCAAGTTTCTGCTCTCAGAGAGGTCAATGAAATACATGATGCAATGTCATTTCCTGGTCTGTTCATACGGTTATTACTAAAACCTGTCTTCAGAAATGGAAACAAACATATTATAGGAGACAAGCTGACTCTTGTATATTTTTAAAATTAACCAATTAACCAAGAAAAGATACAATGGGCTTCCCTTCTTTATAATAACTGGATGGGAAGTTCCAGAGGCTCTAGCATCCTGCCAAAAATAAACACAATCATCATCAGCCCAGCAGCTCAAGCAGCAGAAACATAAAGGCAAGGAAAAGCTATCAAACCTTTACATTCTGTAGCAAACGCTTCTTCTTTCTCTATGCATCTGGCATCTAATGCATTATTACACTGCTGTTGTCTCTAAGGAAACAGAACGATCACATGATGAAGAATCTTCTCTACAAGGTAGTATATCCCACAGAGCATTTTGGGAAAAAGCAGGTACAAGAAACCAATTCATTAGAACGCAAGCACACGTCTGCACTCCGTCAGCGAGTCCATCAAGCAGTCGAATGCAGACAATGACAGGAAGGCAGATGCAGCACACAGAGTAGGCACCAATCCTTAGAAGCTTAAACGTGAAACACACCCTCCTGCGACAGAATCCAAGTTCTGCGGCAAATCAGTGACCTGATTAACACAGTCTGCAATTCCATTCTGATGGGGATATTCAGGAGCACCCCCTTACCTCCTTTCTTAGGGCCTCTCCTAATTGCCAACCTCTTGATAAGAAAGCAGCTGGCAGAACTCTGCCAAGCCATCCAGGTAGGTAGCAATTGGGAGCTAGGAAGAACTAGCAAGCCTTGACTTTTTTGTTTTGTTGAAGAGGAGTTAATGGAAACACAAGCAGAATGAAAAAAATAGAACCATGGTGTCTACGTACCTACCTTTGCATCTACCTTAGATGCAAAGAGCTCCTTACTCCATAAAGGCATATCAGCAGAGGGCAACTAAAAGAGAAGGGCTATACAGTGTGAGCTGTTGAGTAGGTGGGCTTTCAGGGACACCTCTAGCAGGACAATCACCTGATGAGAATGTCCCTGACACTCAGAGTCATCCTGTGGCCTCTTTTCTATTTCATCTGCTCGAGAGCTCTTAAATCTATCTGCTCCTGGTCTCCACCATCTCCACTGGCATCATCACCTTTCAGCATGCATTTGGTTAGTGTAACTTAAATACCATAAAGGTTTTCTATTAGTCCACTGGTGTCCAGAGAACCTTTAAGCTATTGCTCATCTGGTTTCGTTTTTTTTTTTTTTTTTTTTTTTGCGCTACGCGGGCCTCTCACTGTTGTGGCCTCTTCCGTTGTGGAGCACAGGCTCCGGACGCGCAGGCTCAGCGGCCACGGCTCACGGGCCCAGCCGCTCCGCGGCATGTGGGATCCTCCTGGACCGGGGCACGAACCCGCGCCCCCTGCATCGGCAGGCGGACTCTCAACCACTGCGCCACCAGGGAAGCCCAGTCGTCTGATTTCTTATGGTTAAAATTACTTTCCTAAGCACAGGTCTCATGCTACCATTCTGCCCCTCATCATCAATTCTCTACTCATCTCCCAAGTCAGAACAAACATCTTTCTCTCCACAGTCACTACCCAGACACTACAGCCCAGGTTTCCTAGTCCACCTTAATTTTCACGACTTCTTTACACTTCCTAAGTGTTCTGGGCAAATATGCTACTCCATTCAAACGCAGGCCCTAAACTTTTCTGCCACAGTAAAGCAAAAGTAAGACAAAATGGTAAAAGATACACAACTATTTACACTAAAAACAGAGTAAGTCAAAATGGAAGCCAGACTAACAACCTAAGTGTCGTCAGGACTGGGAAAGAACTCTTATCATTTGAGATAAATGAAGAGGCAAGAAAAGGCAAGCCAACAAATCAGACCACTAGCTAGTTAACATAAACACTTTGATATCAATAATACAATTCTACAGAATGAAATGAATGCATGTGTTCGAATGCTTAGCAGAAAATAAAAGAGTAGATTCATATGACATAGCAGAAATATAATAAAAACAAAATAGTGGTGGGATAACATCTTCCAAGGCTACAAACTTATATTGTAAGGATATACAAGAGGGATGAAAGCACCGAATATGAAGGGCAATGTGAACAACAGCGGGTGAAATTAATTTCAGGGGGAAAAAAAAATGAACTACAGAATACCAGAGATTGAAATGCCTTCCGTTTATAATAAAAATGCATCAAAGGGGAAGAAGGGGCAGTGGAGAGTGGAAAGAACTCAAGTGTGGGAGAATTGGGTTCACCTTCCAATTCTGGTACTAAGCAGATGAAGTGACCCATATGACTTTGGACAATAAAGCCCTTTGTGCCTCAGCTAATTGGTCTGGGGATGGTTCTAGAACAGTGGTTTTCACATGTATTCCCTGGGCATCAAAAGATTCCACAAGGTGCTTCAGAATCCAATGAGGAGAGCAAGGGGATTAGGTGCCAACCTCATTTCAATAAGAGCAGCTCCACTTCCATTCCACGTAAGAGTTCATATAAACAAAATGTTCCACTGCTGTTTTAAAAAGTTTGAAAACCCCTTTCCCTACTACAAAATTTAAAATAGAAGTCTCTGCTGTACTCACTCATAGTACCCCTTTCTTCTCTTGTATAGCCCTCGTCACAGTTTGCAATTACATATAATTAGCATTTACTTTTTGACTGGCCTCACTCAAGAGGCTGTAAGCTTCATGAGAGCAGGGCCCATAGGGTTTATTCCACCAACGTGTTCACACTGCTTACCTGACACTGTGACACATAGTGGGTGCGCAACAAATATTTTTCAATAGTGAAATTTTATGATTCTACTTTCCATTCCACTCTACATGAAACAATGTTTTAGCTAAACCAAAAAGTACAAATTGGTGAAGGGCTCACGGAAGAGATGTCCTGATAAGGAAGTCAAAGAAGGATACCTGACAGGCCATTTGGGATGGTAAAAATTCTTGAGTGGGAGGAGTAATGATGACTAAATAATGTTCTCAGGAGTTTACCTGGACACAGGAAAACAGGAGTATTTCTCATATGTAATAAATGCATCAGGTCAACTCTGCCTGTTAAATTGGCCTTGGTATTTAATTTCTGGGCCAAAACAATCTAAAAGTAATTTTAAATGCCCTAATACATTAGGGAGTTTGCCAGGGGAATAAAGAACCACACGCCACTCATTAAATGTGTATCAAAGTCTCTGCTAAAAAGGCCATACAGAGACCTTTGGAGACAGTGCTATGAAAGTGAATTATAAACCAGCTGAAGGGATCGTGTAGGGATTTCTGGTTCAAACTGGCAGACTGAGCACATGCTGAGAGCTCACCCTCCTGTACCAAAGAAAAATGACTTAAAGATATAAAAATTAATTGATACATGCATAGCTAGAATCCAATTTTTTAAAAAAAGGGAAACTTTCTTTAAGCCTAAAAATAATGAAGACGTATCCCCCAAGGAAGAAAATAAACAAGAAGTCATCGTGGTGAGTGAGGGCTGTGCTGAGCTGCCATCAGCTACACACAGGATTGCAGGCCAACTTTGAGGAGGTTGGAAGAACTTAACCAAATCCCACCTCCCCTCCCAAAAAAAATCCCAGAGAAAACAGAGCATCTAAAAAGGTCTTTAAAATGAGTATATTTAATACCCTCAGGCACCTAAAGGATAGAGTAACATTCATTAAATGTTCTGAAAAAGAAGCAATTAGAGATTTTTTAAATGAAAACCATAACTATTGAGATTTTAAATTTTTATTTATTTATAATTTATTTATTTATTTTTGGCTGTGTTGGTCTTTTTTGCTGCGCACGGGTTTTCTCTAGTTGCAGTGAGCAGGGGCTACTCTTCGTTGTGGTGCAAGGGCTTCTCATTGCAGTGGCTTCTCTTGTCACAGAGCACGGGCTCTAGGCGCGCGGGCTTCAGTAGTTGTGGCTCGTGGGCTGAGTAGTTGTGGCTCACAGGCTCTAGAGCGCAGGCTCAGTAGTTGTGGCACATGGGCTTAGTTGCTCCGTGGCATGTGGGATCTTCGCAGACCAGGGCTTGAACCTGTGTCCCATGCATTGGCAGGCGGATTCTTAACCACTGTGCCACCAGGGAAGTCCCTATTGAGATTTTTAAAAACCTCCACAGATAGGCTGAATATACAAGCCTGAATACTGCTGAAGGCTGATGGTACTTTTTTTTTTAAGTTAAGAAACATTAGAGCTGAATCCAGTTTTAAAGTCTATAACTCAGAGTTCCAGAGAGACCAGAGGCAATGAAGGAGAGGCAATAGTATCTAATACATCAAACGGATGAGAAGTTTTCAGAACTGATGAAAGACATGAACCTTTAGAGAGTAAGAATTCTGAGTAGTAAAACAAATTAAATAAACTTTTAAAAAAACTTTGTATCCAGACAAATTATAGTAAAACTTCAGATTACCAATGTTATAAAGAAAACCATAAAAGTTACTAGTGAAATATGAGAGGGTCAAAAAAAAGGAAGGGGAATCAGATTGTAACCAAGACTGGTTACAAGATAATAGAGGAATGATACCTTCAAAGAATGAAGGAAAAACATCTTTTGGCTAGATTTTAAACCCAGACAACTTATCATTCAACAGTGAGGGTATACCACAACAATTAGGCAAGAAAAAGAAATGAAAGATATCTAAACTGTAAAGGAAGAAGTAAAACTGTCTCTATTTGTAGATGAAATGATCTCATATACAGAAAACCCTAAAGAATCTACCCCTC
This sequence comes from Phocoena sinus, assembly GCF_008692025.1. Taxonomy (NCBI): domain Eukaryota; kingdom Metazoa; phylum Chordata; class Mammalia; order Artiodactyla; family Phocoenidae; genus Phocoena; species Phocoena sinus. The sequence goes on from NC_045775.1 coordinate 19,856,146, forward strand.
ACCCCCCAAAAAGAAACTGTTAGAGCTAATAAACAAACTGCAAGGTCAATGTACAAAATCAGTTGTATTTCTATATACTGGCAATGAACAATCTGAAAATGAAATTAGGAAGACAATTTCATTTATAATAGCATCAAAAAGAATAAAATTCTTAGGAATAAATTTAATCAAAGAAATGCAACACCTGTACACTGAAAACTACAAAACATCATTGAAAGAAATTAAAGAAGATCTTGGGCTTCCCTGGTGGTTCAGTAGTTAAGAATCTGCCTGCCAATGCAGGGGACACGGGTTCGAGCCCTGGTCCAGGAAGATTCCACATGCCGCAGAGCAACTAAGCCTGTGCACCACAACTACTGAGCCTGTGCTCTAGAGCCCACACGCCACGACTACTGAAACCTGCCCACTTAGAGCCTGTGCTCTGCAACAAGAGAAGCCACTGCTATGAGAAGCCCGCTCACCACAACGAAGCGCAGCCCCCGCTTGCCGCAACTAGAGAAAGCCCAAGCACAGCAATGAAGACCCAATGCAGCCAAAAATAAAATAAATAAATTTATATAAAAAAATAATAAATCAAAGAAGATCTCAATAAATGGAAAAACACTCCATGTTCATGGATTGGAAGACTTAACATTGTGAAAACAGTAATATTCCCCAAATTGATTTACAGATTCAGTTCAATCCCTATCAAAACCACAGCTGCCTTTTTTGTAGAAATGGACAAGTTGATCCTAAGTTCATATAGAAATACAAGAAAGATAGAACAGCCAAAATAATCTCCCAAAAGAACAAAAGTTGCAGGATACATACTTCCTGATTTCAAACTTACTACAAACCTATTGCAAAGTAGACTAGCTTGCCTTATATTAGAAGGGTCAGGGATATTCATAAATTATCTATCACTGTCTGCAGTTACACAGAAATCCCTAATTAATACCTGAAATTATTGTCTTTGAAAAGGTTTCTAAGTCTAAACACTGTGTAAGGATTCAACAACAGTTCATGAAGGCTTTTTAAGTAGCTCTCTAACTGGTGCCCCTGTCAGCGCCATGAACTCTACTTCACACCCCACACCTCTGCTTGCATGGTTTGCTGGAATTCCCAGAGTAGAAGTACAGCTGATAATGGTACTCTTACAGCTTCTTCACTCAAGGTCTTCACTATTCCTCTGTCCCCATATAAAGGTTGGGGAAATGACAAATGGACACAGTCACAGGAAGCTAAAGGATGGTGCTGTAGACACAATGCTGAAAGTGACTTCGATGATGTGTTAGGAGGGGTCTAGAGTATTTTTCATTTCAAAGATGTTAAGCTTTTGGATCCACCAGTGCTTTTTCACTCATGACTTACTGCAGTGTACCCAGAGCAACAAAACATTTGACTTGATCCATTTAAAGGTTTACGTGTTCAAGTTAGTTTTGGAGATCTTTCCTTGGGAAAGATCAAGTTATATATGGGATTGCTTTCCCTGTTTTTAAAAAAGAAAAATATCAAAAGCTTGCTGCCACTTATACTTCTCCTACTTTCCTATTACTCCCTTCCTTCCACTGCTACTTATAACTTTAAGATCACAATAAATTAGAAATATAACTCTGTTTCACTTTGATGACTCAATTTCATCCAAACTCTCTAAATACATCTCTGACATCAGTATCTTCGTCATCACTAAAGGTTCTCTGAGTCATCACACAATTCTCCAGAGTACATCATGGTCATTTCTGCCCAAATTGTTTAGAAATAACTCCTCTGTATCTAATGCTCTCAATGGAAAATGTACCACAAGCTTCTCCCATAATATTAAGCCAGTTGGCATTTTCATCTATAATCACTTAATGCATTTTTATTTTTTAAATTAAACGTAATCTTTTCACATAATTAATAAGCTTTATCTAATGGGAATATGGGAGAACACTGTGCTCAATACTAATCTGAGGGCTTCCCTGGTGGCGCAGTGGTCAAGAATCCGCCTGCCAGTGTGGGAGACATGGGTTCGAGCCCTGGTCCGGGAAGATCCCACATGCCACAGAGCAACTAAGCCCGTGCGTCACAACTACTGGCCTGCACTCCAGAGCCCGCGAGCCCGTGCACCACAACTACTGAAGCCCGCCCACCTAGAGCCCGTGCTTTGCAACAAGAGAAGCCACCGCAATGAGAAGCCTGCACACCGCAATGAAGAGTAGCCCCTGCTCGCCACAAGTACAGAAAGCCTGCGTGCAGCAACGAAGTCCCAACGCAGCCAAAACTAAATAAATTAAAAAAACAACAAAAACTAATCTGAGAACATTTTTAAGCATACAGAGGATGTTTAGAAAAATTGTTCAGATACTTGACCCTAAAAGAAATCTCAACTCTACCAAAGAATCAACATCATATAGAATACCACCTCCTACCAAAAGTCGATAATATCAGAAACCATCAAAAATTACCCTCCAAAGTCTCATGTGTTTGGAGATTTAAAAAATCACCTTAACTCTGCATATTAGAAAAAAAGAATTAAAAAAATCAATTAACTGAATAATCATCTAAAGAAGTAAGAAACTAGTAACAGGGTTTGATCCTTACATGAAGGAAGGAAGGAAGGGAGGAAGGGAGGAAGGGAGGAAGGGAGGAAGGAAGGAAGGAAGGGAGGAAGGGAGGGAGGAAGGGAGGAAGGAAGGGAGGAAGGGAGGAAGGGAGGAAGGGAGGGAGGGAGGGAGGGAGGGAGGGAGGGAGGGAGGGAGGGAGGGAGGGAGGGAGGGAGGAAGGAAGGAAGGAAGGAAGGAAGGAAGGAAGGAAGGAAGGAAGGAAGGAAGGAAGGAAGGAAGGGAAAAAGAGCCATGAATGCCCTCAGGACTTATATAAACTGCCTATTTGACATCTCTATTTGGGTATCAAAAAAACCTCAACATGTCCAAATGGAGCTCTCATTCTAGACAAACTTGTTCACCTGTAGGTATCCCCATCTCTATCTTTCCAATTGTTCAGGTCAAAGTGACATCTCTCTTCCTCTCATACGCCACATCCAATCTGTCAGCAAGATTTTTATCCCTACATATTATGCCAGGTCTAGATTTAAAGGCTGAGCTCAGAGAGATAACATAAATGGCTGTTTAATCAATTTCTCAAACTGAAGATGTTAAATATTCATCTCAAGAAACTCTATGGAGAAGCTCTTAACAAGAATGTTTTTCTTGTAATAAACTGGACACAGGAAATGAGTGAAAAATAACAGTTGGGCTTATACAGAATTAAACATGAAGTGGTGACAGCTTGGAAGAAATGGCTAAGGAGAATAAAGAAGTCACTTAAATTCCAAAAAGAATTCTACTAAAAAAGCGAGAAAACAACAGGGAAGATTATTCAATATGAATTAACAGAATATTTTCTTAAATTCATACTTAGAGTCCATGTATCCAATTTTACCCTTAAAATGATCCCATTAAATTATCCAATGGGAAAAAAAAAGTGAGACAAAAGAGAAAGGTCCTTTTACCAAAGGAGAAGATGCCTTACTTTAACCTTATCTTTATCTCTAGAATTATTTCAAGTAGTAAAATAAGAACCTCTCTCCAAAATCTAATAAAAATTAAGATTTTTACAATCTGAGTAACCTTTCTTTAATTGCCTTCCAAAGCTTCAGTAAGGGCGTATCAAAGTCATATCAAATAAACAAGTAGTAAAGGCCTATAGTGTGACCTTGAAGAGAAGGACAAGAAACTTGTCAAATTTAACCTCATTTAACTAGAATTTACAACTGGGCTCCATACTCCAGAAGTACAACAAATCAGTAGAGTTTATTCCCACCAACACTAGAGTGTGCCAGTTACTAAGGATATACAATCCCAGACCTTAAGAAGTTGACGGTGCAAAGGAGGTGCTTACAGTCTTCAAGAAATCCAGGTTCAATACATACTCAAAAAATCCTTAAAGAAGGAGAGAGCACTTTATTGGGTGCCCAAATGACTAATAAAACAAGAGCTAAAAGAATCTAGGTAAGGAAAGGAGAGATTCATATGAGTTAGCTGCCTCTAGGGTTCAAAGAAGGTTTCATGAATGCAGCAGAATCTAAGCTCAGCTCATGGACATATAAAGCATGGGAAGTCTGGAAGAGACAGGAAGGGCATTCAGGAAAAGGGGGTATTTGGGCTAGGACATCATGAGCCAGCTCAGAGGTATGGGAAGAGAGAACATTTTTTAAAGGGTAGGAAGGAGGCAGGTCTGGCCGGAAGTGAGGCTTTGTCCTGCATAATTTAGCAGTAGAAGATAAGATTTAAAAAGTAAGGTGGGTCCTGATTACACAGGGCCTTGAATTCCAGCTTGAGGAGTGCCTCCTTAATTCTACAGTCAGTGCAGTTTTGTAGATTTTTAAATAGGGAAGTAATATGACAAAGGCAGTGATTCAAGAAGATTGATTTGTCAACTCTGTACACAGAGTTGAGGTTTAACAAGAATGAAAAGGGCTAACTTAGTAGGTGTTAAACTTAGGCAGTAGTCAAAAGTGGGCAAGACCTGTAAAGGTGCTAAGAAATATTCAAATTATCCTGAATTGCAACCAGATCACAGTATATACATTCTACTAAGAAATTTAACTCAATGAAATAAACTTCTGAGGCTCCATATCTGCAAGAAGTTATGTTACAAGTATACCCTAGGTTTAGCTAGGGGAGAAAAAAAGCGCAAAGAAAAGCAGACTTCTCCAATATTAATGATTATTTTTCAAGGATTTTTTAGTCATCATAATGAACTGCAGGATCATGGCTTCCAACCCAAGAATGTTGATATTATTAGCTCTAGCTCTTTAAAAACACAAGAAAAAGACCTGCTTCATCCTCACATACTGATATAATTTCTGGTATAGCCTGAATACTTCATGAAGGTCCCTGCTATTAGTAAGTCGTGAGCATATACACATGCATTTATTCATTCCACAAATATTTATTTAAGGTCTACTATTTGCCAGGTCCATGCTGTACCCTGGAGATATAGCAGGAAACAAAATAAAGTTTTTGTCTTCAAACGGCTTACGATCTAGTGGAGTATAGATTATAAAGAAATACAAAAACGTATAAAGTAATGTCATATAACAGTGCCATGAAGAAACTGAAACAAGGCAATGGGATACTGACGATGGTGCTATTTTAGGCAAGACAGTTAAGATGAGGCTCTCTGAGAAGCTAACATTTAAGGAGAGATCTGAATGAAGTAAGGGAATGAGCCACATGAATTATATGATAATTAAGTCCACATGCAAGAAAAGGGACTTAGACCCTTACCTTAAACCATACACAAAAATTAGTTCAAAATTAACACAAAAATGGATTATAGACTGAAATGTAAGGTTAAAACTATAAAACTTCTAGGTGAAAACACAGGAGAAAATCACTGTGACCCTGGGTTAGGCAAAAGTTTCTTAGATATGACATGAGAAGCACAATCCATAAAAGAAAAAAATTGATAAAGTGGCCTTCCTCAAAATTAAGAGTTTTTCTCTTCAAAAGATCATTAAGAAAATGAAAAGATAAGACATAGACTGGAAAAAATTATCTGTAGATCATACATCTGACAGAGAACTTGTGTCCAGAATATATAAAGAACTCTTAAAATTCAGTAAGCAGACGACAATCCAACCGGTTATAAAACGGGCGAGAGAAATTGTCACAGGCCAGAGGGGCCTAAGGAGACATGACGAATAAATGTAAATAAATGTAAATGAAAAGAAAAAGGACATTAGGAAACAAACTAATGAAATCTCAATAAAGCACGGAGTTCAGTTAATAACAATATCAATATTGGTTCATCTGCAAAATGTTAACAACAGGGGAACTGAGTGCAGGGTATACGGGAACTCTCTGTCCTATCTTAGCTACATTTCTCTAAATCTAAAACTACCTTAAAATGGTGAAAGATATAAATAGACAATTATAGAAAGAAGATATATGAATGGTTTATTAGTCACTGGGGAAATGCAAATTAAAACTACAATAAGGTACCACTACTCACTAGCTAGGATGGCTATAAATACAAAAGACTGACAATATACCCAGTGCACTGGTGAGAATGTGGAGAAACTGGAGCTCTCACGTATTGCTGGTGGGATTCTAAAAGGTACAGTCACTTTCAAAAAACAGTTTAGCAGTTTCTTAAAATGTTAAGTATACTGTTACCCTGCAAGACCCAGCAATTCTACTCCTAGGTATCTACCCGAGAGACATGTGAAAACATATGTCCACACAAAGAGAAAGATGTTCATAGCAGGATTATTCATAATAGTCAAAAACTGTAAATGAGCCAAGTGTCCATCAACAGGTGAGGGATAAACAAAATGTGGTATTCATATAATGGGATATTTTCAGCATTGAGAAGGCATAAACTACTGATACTTGCTACAACATGGATAAGCCTCAAAAATATTATGTTAAGTGAAAGAAGCCAGAGACAAAAAACTACATATGATTCTGTTGATATAAAATTTCTAGAAAAGGCAAAACTATAGAAACAGGATGTATATCAGTGGTTGCCTTGGGGCTATAGGTGGGAGCTGGGATACAAGGGAACTTTTTTGGATGATGAAAACGTTCTAAAACTGGATGGTGGTGATAGGTGCAAAACAACATACATTTACGAAAACTCATTTAACTGTAACAGTGGGTGAATTTTATGACGTGTAAATTATGCCTCAATAAAACTGTTTTTAAAAAAAGACAAATCAAAACCACAATGTTCTGTTACCTCATACCCATTAGGGTAACTTAAAAACAAAACAGAAAATAACAAGTGTTGGTAAGGATGTGGAGAAACTGGAACCCTTATACTTTGTTCATGGGACTGTAAAATGGTGCAACCACTATGGAAAACAGTATGGAGGTTCCTCAAAAACTAAAAATAGAACTACCATATCATCTAGCAATCCAACCTCAGGAATATAACCCAAAGAATTAAAAGCAGGGTCTCAAAGACATATTTGTACACCCACCTTCATAGCATTATTCAGAAGAGCCAAAAGGTGGAAACAACCCAAATGTCTGTTGGCAAAGGAATGGACAAACAAAATGTGGTATATACATAGAATGGAATATTATCCAGCCTTAAAAAGGAAGGAAATCCTGACACATGTTAGAACATAGATGAACCATGAGGACATTATGCTATGTGAAATAAGACAGTCAAATAAAGACAAATAATATATGATTCTACTCATATGAGGTATCTTAGGTACTCAAATTCATAGAAAGAGGAAGTAGAATGGTGGTTACCAGAGGATCTTGGTAAAGAGGAGTTGATGTTTAATGGATATATTGTTTTCGATTTGCAAGTTGAAAAAGCTCTGGAGATCTGTTTCACAACAATGTAAATATACTTAACACTACTGAACTGTGCCCTGAAAAATGGTTAAGATGGTAAATTTTATGTTATGCGTATTTTACCACAATTAAAAACAAAAAAAAGAAAACCAAGGGATGGTGTTTGGGCAATGCTAGATTTAGAGTTTAAAAGCAGACTGTTTTATGGCAGTACAGTGCTAAACAGAGTGAGAAAAATCCCAAGGGGTGGGTGAAACTGAGCAGATCAAAGTCACAACCACTTATAAATAATTATCCTCCTAGGATTAAACCTTGAGTATGGTTGTATTAAATAATGCTATTTCTCCTTACTGCATCATAATCCATCACCACATTTGCTGTTCACATGACCATGCCTCTCCATCACACACACACACACACACACAGGAACCGCACATATACACTCACATGTGTGGGTTTCTGAGTATATGCAAGTTCTCCCATCCCCAACACACACACACACACACACACACACACACACACAAGTTCAGGCAAAAATCTTATCCTATTCCTAGGACTATCTCACATGATGCATCACCCTTGGTACCAGTGCCCTCTGTGCTCCCTCCTTCTTTTTTGGAGAGATACACTTCCCGGGCCAGCTACCCAAAGCCCAGAAGAGAATGATTATCTGGGACCTTTAGCCTGAAATGGAACCAAACAGACAACACCCAAACCAGAACTGAGTGAAGCTCAAGGCTCTAAGAGAATCTTGTGTTCCTCAGCTGCTAGGTTTTCAAAATCATCTCAGTAAAATAAGAGCCTTCACATTCTAGGTTATCTAAATAGAATAAAAAGCAGCTTTTCTTTTCTCAAACGGTCAAATTAGATAAACCTGAAATGTTAGATATCTGATGGCCCACTAGTGAGCAGACCGTGTCACCATGCCTAGGTTTTTCAAAATCATTACGGCAAAACGCAAGACAGAATTAATACCAGATGAGCTATGATCTAAGAGCCAAAGTATGACTTGCCTGTTGGAAATAGCTCAAAATTATAACCTTCCAAATAGGTTCAGCCTCAGGAGACCAGAATGAATCTGATACTCCTTTCAAGTGACTAGAACATCAGATTCACCTAGGAATCTAAGAGAAAAGTATCATCTTGCTGGTTTCCTCAAATAAGACTCTCCTCAGCACCCACAGAGCCCCACTCACAATTCACATTCAGTAAATACTTGTGGAACACAGTGATTTCACTCCAGATCAACTTATCAATATCATAAATTCTATAACAATTTATTTTGGAGTATAGCAAAAGCAGTTAATAACTCTCATTGAAAAAAAAACAAATCTGGCTCATAAAAAAAGTTGCAAACAATAAGGAGTTTGGTTTGCCACAGGACAGTTAGCCAGAAGTACCCTTGTCACAAAAGTCATTTCAAATTCCAAATTCCTCCATCATTTGAAAGAAGTGTCAGAAATATGTGCTTAAATAACTAAACAACATAAACAAGAAGTTAGACCTGTTTTCTCATAGGGTTACAAATGGTCTTAGATTATTCCTGGTCTGGTGAATTCCTACTGATCTACTTAAAGTCATCATGAATAAGAACAAAACTGGCAGAATTTTTGCATTATGCTAAAAAGTTCACAAACACTGAAAGCACCAGATGTTTAAAGCATAGTTGTCTAAAGTTCAAAAAACAAAAAAAATAAACTATGTCTTGGTATAGAAAAACAACAAAGAGGACAGATATGGCTTGATTAAATCAAGGTAGTGCATATGTACAGTCTAAGTCAGTATTAAACAGAAGAGTAGTTAAAATAGGACAATTAAGAGCCATACTGAAGTGTTATTTTAATTATACTTTTATAATTTAACAGTTTTTTAATTGTCTAGGTTAATTCTGTTTTGATACAAGGTGTGGAGGAAACTGGTTAGTTTAGCTGTTCAAACATGCTACACATGTATATAGGCACATGCTGCCAGAGAAACAGGAAGAAGGTAGTCTGGTTTCTAAGTAACAAACTTCATCCAAATGTTTTAACAGAAGAAGTTACCAAATTAACCTTTAAGCTTGGGTGGGAAAAAAAAAAAACCTGGACCATCAAACCAAAGAACATGATGATCATTCAGAAAAATGAATACCAAGAAGCACACAGTGCCCTAAATTCGCAGTTTTTATCAACTCTTTTTTAAGAGTAGGGATTGGCAAACTTTTCTGTGAAGAGCCAGATAATAAATATTTTAGGCTTTGAGGCTCATACGATTTCAGTGACAAAGACTCAATTTTCCCATTGTAGCCCAAAAGCAGCAGCCATAGACCATACGTAAAGGAATTAGCATGGCTGTGTCCCAATAAATGTTTACTTATGGACACTGAAATCTGGATTTCATATAACTTTCACAAAATATTATTCTCCTGTTTATTTCTCTTCAACCATTCAAAAATATTAAAAAATCATTCTTAGGTCATGGGCCAGACAAAAACAGGTGACAGGCTGGATTTAGCCTGTGGGCTACAATAACCACTGTTTAAGAGAACAGATCAGCCGCAGGTGTATCGAGGGGGATACCAGTCATGCTCTTTCTTGCTGGAATTCAGAGGAACAAATATACTGAGCCGACATCAGAAACAAATAAACCATAAACTGAAATGTAATGGTGATGAACTGCTAATTAAAGAGATTTGATATAAGAATTATGTGGTTAGGGCCTCCCTGGTGGCACAGTGGTTAATAATCTGCCTGCCAATGCATGGGACACAGGTTCGAGCCCTGGTCCAGAAAGATCCCACATGCTGCGCAGCAACAAAGCCCGTGCGCCACAACTACTGAGTCTGCGCTTTAGAGGCCGTGAGCCATAACTACTGAGCCCGCGTGCCTAGAGCCCATGCTCCACAACGAGAAGCCACTGCAATGAGAAGCCTGTGCACCCCGCTTGCCACAACTAGAGAAAGCCCACGCACAGCAACGAAGACCCAACACAGCCCACAAGAAAATAAATAAAATAAATTTAAGAAAAAAAAAAAAGAATTATGTGGTTAGATAATTAGATCCTAAGCACCAGCAAACTGCTTGAATTAGGCTAGCAGAAAGTTTATCAGACTCTTTAAGGGTCAGAAGTTTCACAAAAATGTTTTGACCAAAAGAAACAACTAATTTCTCTCAAAGACTTAGAAGGAAACTTGCTACAGTGTTGATGATAAGTAAACTGTTTCTTTTTCTTTTGAGGTTTATTTGAAAAACGTTGTTTACGTAATATTCTCAACTCACCAGAAAAGAAATACAATGGCTCAGTCGAGGAAATATGCCTGACATCTGGTGGAAGCCTTAGGTACTGTAGGTATGTGACCTATATTATTTACTGAAGGAAAAACAAACAAACAGAAGAAGGGGGATGGGGTAGATGTCTGTTTATATAAATCATGTTTAGTGTCATTCATTAATTCAATACGTATTAAATGCCTACCATGTCCCAGGCACTATTTTAGGCACTGAGAACTCAGTGAAGAACAAACAACACAGTCCCAGCCTTTGTGGAGTGTACATTTTTATGACATGCTTTACTTTATTCTGAGGAAAAGACTTTAAAAGTTTAGAATACAGTATTTATAACATCCTAACCTCTTTGAAGCACTTTCAGATACATTACCCTTAAACAATATCCTGAGATAATTAAGATGAGTTTTATTACCACCATTTTACAGAAAAGTAAACTGATGTCTCTTGATTTTCAATCTAGTTTTTCTTCTGTCACATCACACTGCCTCCCTTATATTTTTCAACCAACCAAGTTACAGCTATTCGATGTTCGCCCTTGATTCTAAACTTAACCACAGTGTTCAAACAATGGTTTGATTACCATATGTTTCTACAATAACAATTTCTTACTGGGTCAGCATGTTAGGAAACCAGGAAAGAAGGCTTGGCATGCAGTGAGGAGTCCCAGACTCTGGTCCCAACTCCAGCACTTTGTAGCTGTGTGATCTTGGGCAGGTCAAGCAACCTCCCCGATCCTGTTCCCTGATATGTAACAGGTTAATGCTATGTATACTACAAACGTTGCTGTGAGGGTTAAATGAAATAACATACACGGAAGAGGTGAACAAAGGGCTCGGAACACTGCGGGTGTTCAATAAATATCAAAACTTGAATCTCAAATTTGTGAGCATCTGAGTATCTCTACCCTATGCCAACAATGAAACGTAAGGAATTAACATTAAAATATACTTAATTGCAATTCCTGTCCCAAATTTCCACTGGAGTTTTAATTTTACTTCTAGGCATTTCATGGTAAAACCTAAGATTTTTAAAATATGTTGGCCGCTCTCGCGCGTCCGCTGAGTGAAGAAGGCGAAAGGGCTGTGTTGTTAGGAGAGTTACTTTAGAAGTCACCCTTGTTACCAAAGCACCAGATTCGACAGTTCTCTGCTTCTTAACCTTTTGCTTGGTTGATTTTCATGGAACTAGCTGATTTTTTTTTTTTTTTTTTTTGGTCTCTCTGCTAAAAAACTCCGTATCTTCTGTGTTCCGCTGACATTGCTGTTCCTGAAGTGCAGGTGTCAGTGGTCTGCAATCAGTTTTTGTTTTGTTTTGGGGGACTCTAATCTCTTAGGAGTATTTGCACTCTATTGAAAGCCTTGCCAAACAACTTTGTAAACACAAGATTAGGAAAAGAAAAGGGTATTAGACTGGACGACAGTGCGGGAGACCCTTTTACATGCGTGTGTGAACGTTTCCCATGTTGCCTTCGGACCCACGGATTGTGGTCCACAATCTAGCCGCTCCAGAGCTTCTGTTGACTCTTGCAAGTGGACACCTGGGTCTCAACTTCCCTGCTGTACATTTCTTTGGGGGTGCATCTAAAAAAATGGTGGTCTTGGACATGAGGTAAGAGGGTGACACCTTGGCCTCAGCCATCATCTGTCTTCTGCTGGCACTGGTTGAATCTTAACAAGTTCAGTCTTTGACGTGAAAGACTGAAGGCTCTTGGTGCGCCAGCCAGGCGGCATGGCTATGCCTCAGAGGTGGGAGAGCCAAGTTCAGGACACTGGTCCACAAGAGACCTCCCAGCTCCACATAATATCAAATGGCGAAAATCTCCCAGAGCTCTCCATCTCAACACCAGCACCCAGCTTCACTCGACGACCAGCAAGCTACAGTGCTGGACACCCTATGCCAAACAACTAGCAAGACAGGAACACAACCCCATCCATTAGCAGAGAGGCTGCCTAAAATCATAATAAGGCCACAGATACCCCAAAACACAGCGCCAGACGTGGACCTGCCCACCAGAAAGACAAGATCCAGCCTCATGCACCAGAACATAGGCACTAGTCCCCTCCACCAGGAAGCCTACACAACCCACTGAACCAACCTTAGCCACTGGGAACAGACACCAAAAACAACGGGAACTAAGAACCTGCAGCCTGCAAAAAGGAGACCCCAAACACAGTAAGTTAAGCAAAATGAGAAGACAGAGAAACACACAGCAGATGAAGGAGCAAGGCAAAAACCCACCAGACCTAATGAATGAAGAGGAAATAGGCAGTCTACCTGAAAAAGAATTCAAAATAATGATAGTAAAAATGATCCAAAATCTTGGAAACAGAATGGAGAAAATACAAGAAACATTTAACAAGGACCTAGAAGAACTAAAGAGCAAACAAACAGTGATGAACAACGCAATAATTGAAATGAGAAATTCTCTAGAAGGGAGCAAGAGCAGAATAACTGAGGCAGAAGAATGGATAAGTGACCTGGAAGATAAAATAGTGGAAATAACTACTGCAGAGCAGAATAAAGAAAAAGTATGAAAAGAATTGAGAACAGTCTCAGAGATCTCTGGGACAACATTAAACGCACCAACATTCGAATTACAGGGGTCCCAGAAGAAGAAGAGAAAAAGAAAGGGACTGGGAAAATATTTGAAGAGATTATAGTTGAAAACTTCCCTAATATGGGAAAGGAAATAGTTAATCAAGTCCAGGAAGCACAGAGAGTCCCATACAGGATAAATCCAAGGAGAAACATGCCAAGACACATATTAATCAAACTATCAAAAATTAAATACAAAGAAAAAATATTAAAAGCAGCAAGGGAAAAACAAGAAATAAGATACAAGGGAATCCCCACAAGGTTAACAGCAGAAACTGCAAGCCAGAAGGGAGTGGCAGGATATACTTAAAGTGATGAATGAGAAAAACCTACAACCAAGATTACTCTACCCAGCAAGGATCTCATTCAGATTTGACAGAGAAAGTAAAACCTTTACAGACAAGCAAAAGCTAACAGAATTCAGCACCACCAAACCAGCTTTACAACAAACGCTAAAGGAACTTCTCTAGGCAGGAAACCAAGAGACGGAAAAGACCTACAATAACAAACCCAAAACAATTAAGAAAAGGGTCATAGGAACATACATATCGATAATTACCTTAAATTTAAATGCTCCAACCAAAAGAAACAGACTGGCTGAATGGATACAAAAACAAGACCCATACATATGCTGTCTACAAGAGACCCACTTCAGACCTAGGGACACATACAGACTGAAAGTGAAGCGATGGAAAAATATTCCATGCAAATGGAAATCAAAAGAAAGCTGAAGTAGCAATTCTCATATCAGACAAAATCGACTTTAAAACAAAGACTATTACAAGAGACAAAGAAGGATACTACATAATGATCAAGGGATCAATCCAAAGAAGATATAACAATTGTAAATACTTATGCACCCAACATAGGAGCACCTCAATACATAAGGCAAATACAACAGCCATAAAAGGGGAAATCAACAGTAACACAGTCATAGTCGGGGACTTTACCACCCCACTTTCACCAATGGACAGATCATCCAAAATGAAAATAAATAAGGAAACACAAGCTTGAAATGATACATTAAACAAGATGGACATAATTGATATTTATAGGACATTCCATCCGAAAACAATAGCATACACATTCTTCTCAAGTGCACATGGGACATTCTCCAGGACAGATCATATGTTGGGTCACAAATCAAGCCTTGGTAAATTTAAGAAAACTGAAATCATATCAAGTATCTTTTCCGACCATAGGCTATGAGACTAGATATCAATTACAGGAAAAAATCTGTACAAAATACAAACACGTGGAGTCTAAACAATACACTACTTAATAGCCAAGAGATCACTGAAGAAATCAAAGAGGAAATCAAAAAGTACCTAGAAACTAATGACAAGGAAAACACAACGACCCAAAACCTATGGGATGCAGCAAAAGCAGTTCTAAAGGGAAGTTTACAGCCAAACAATCCTACCTTAAGAAACCAGAAACATCTCAACTAAACAACCTAACCTTACACCTAAAGCAATTAGAGAAAGAAAAACAAAGAAACCCCAAAGTTAGCAGAAGGAAAGAAATAATAAAGATCAGATCAGAAATAAATGAAAAAGAAATGAAGGAAACAATAGCAAAGATCAATAAAACTAAAAGCTGGTTCTTTGAGAAGATAAACAAAATTGATAAACCATTAGCCAGACTCATCAAGACAAAAAGGGAGAAGACTCAAATCAACAGAATTAGAAATGAAAAAGGAGAAGTAATAACTGACACTGCAGAAATACAAAGGATCATGAGAGATTACTACAAGCAACTATATGCCAATAAAATGGACAACCTGGAAGAAATGGACAAATTCTTAGAAATGCACAACCTTCCAAGACTGAACCAGGAAGAAATAGAAAATATGAACAGACCAATCACAAGCACTGAAATTGAAACTGTGATTAAAAATCTTCCAACACACTAAAGCCCAGGAGGAGATGGCTTCACAGGCGAATTCTGTCAAACATTTAAAGAAGAGCTAACACCGATCCTTCTCAAACTCTTGCAAAATATAGCAGAGGGAGGAACACTCCCAAACTCATTCTATGAGGCCACCATCACCCTGATACCAAAACCAGACAAAGATGTCACAAAAAAGAAAACTACTGGCCAATATCACTGATAGATGCAAAAATCCTCAACAAAATACTAGCAAACAGAACGCAACAGCACATTAAAAGGATCATACACCATGATCAAGTGGGGTTTATCCCAGGAATGCAAGGATTCTTCAAGATACGCAAATCAATCAATGTGATACACCATATAAACAAACTGAAGGAGAAAAACCATATAATCATCTCAATAGATGCAGAGAAAGCTTTCAACAAAATTCAACACCTATTTATGATAAAAACCCTCCAGAAAGTAGGCATAGAGGAAACTTTCCTCAACATAATAAAGGCCATATATGACAAACCCACAGCCAACATCTTCCACAATGGTGAAAAATAAACCATTTGCACTAAGATCAGGAACAAGACATGGCTGCCCACTCTCACCACTGTTATTCAACATAGTTTTGGCAGTTTTAGCCACAGCAATCAGGGAAGAAAAAGAAAAAAAAGGAATCCAAATTGGAAAAGAAGAAGTAAAGCTGTCACTGCTTTGCAGATGACATGATATTATACATACAAAATCCTGAAGATGCTACCAGAAAACTACTAGAGCTAATCAATGAATTTGGTAAAGCAGCAGGATACAAAATTAATACACAGAAATCTCTTGCATTCCTATACACTAATGATGAAAAATCTGAAAGTGAAATTAAGAAAACACTCCCATTTACCGTTGCAACAAAAAGAATGAAATGTCTAGGAGTAAACCTACCCTTGGAGACAAAAGACCTATATGAAGAAAATTATAAGACACAGATGAAAGAAATTAAAGGTGATACAAATAGATAGAGAGATATAGCATGTTCTTGGATTGGAAGAATCAACATTGTGAAAGTGACACTACTACCCAAAGCAATCTACAGATTCAATGCAATCCCTATCAAACTACCACTGGCATTTTTCACAGAGCTAGAACAAAAAATTTCACAATTTGTATGGAAACACAAAAGACCCCAAATAGCCAAAGCAATCTTGAGAACGAAAAATGGAGCTGGAGGAATCAGGCTCCCTGACTTCAGACTATACTACAAAGCTACAGTAATCAAGACAGTATGGTACTGGCACAAAAACAGAAAGATAGATCAAAGGAACAGGATAGAAAGCCCAGAGATAAACCCACGCACATATCGTCACTTTATCTTTGATAAAGGAGGCAGGAATGTACAGTGGAGAAATAACAGTCTCTTCAATAAGTGGTGCTGGGAAAACTGGACAGGTACATGTAAAAGTATGAGATTAGATCACTCCCTAACACTATACACAAAAATAAGCTCAAAATGGATTAAAGACCTAAATGTAAGGCCAGAAACTATCAAACTCTTAGAGGAAAACACAGGCAGGACACCCTATGACATAAATCACAGCAAGATCCTTTCTGACCCACCTCCTAGAGAAATGGAAATAAAAACAAAAATAAACAAATGGGACCTAATGAAACTTCAAAGCTTTTGCACAGCAAAGGAAACCATAAACAAGACCAAAAGACAACCCTCAGAATGGGAGAAAATATTTGTAAATGAAGCAACTGACAAAGGATTAATATCCAAAATTTATAAGCACCTCATGCAGCTTAATAACAAAAAAACAAACAACCCAATCAAAAAATGGGCAGAAGACCTAAATAGACATTTCTCCAAAGAAGATATACAGATTGTCAACAAACACATGAAAGAATGCTCAATATCACTAATTTTAGAGAAATGCAAATCAAAACTACAATGAGATATCATCTCACACCAGTCAGAATGGCCATCATCAAAAAATCTAGAAACAATAAATGCTGGAGAGAGTGTGGAGGAAAGGGAACCCTCTTGCACTGTTGGTGGGAATGTAAGTTGATACAGCCACTGTGGAGAACAGTATGGAGGTTCCTTGAAAAACTACAAATAGAACTACCATATGACCCAGCAATCCACTACTGGGCATATACCCTGAGAAAACCATAATTCAAAAAGAGTCATATACCAAAATGTTCATTGCAGCTCTATTTACAATAGCCCAGAGATGGAAACAACCTAAGTGTCCATCATCAGATGAATGGATAAAGAACATGTGGCACATATATACAATGGAATATTACTCAGCCATAAAAAGAAACGAAACTGAGCTATTTGTAATGAGGTGGATAGACCTAGAGTCTGTCATACAGAGTGAAGTAAGTCAGAAAGAGAGAGACAAATACCGTATGCTAACACATATATATGGAATTTAAGAAAAAAAAAAAGATGTCATGAGGAACCTAGGGGTAAGACAGGAATAAAGACACAGACCTACTAGAGAACGGACTTGAGGATATGGGGAGGGGGAAGGGTGAGCTGTGACAAAGCGAGAGAGAGGCATGGACATATATACACTACCAAACGTAAGGTAGATAGCTAGTGGGAAGCAGCCGCATAGCACAGGGAGATCAGCTCGGTGCTTTGTGACTACCTAGAGGGGTGGGATAGGAAGGGTGGGAGGGAGGGAGACGCAAGAGGGAAGCGATATGGGAACATATGTATATATATAACTGATTCATTTTGTTGTAAAGCAGAAACTAACACACCATTGAAAAGCAATTATACTCCAATAAAGATGTTAAAAAAAAAAAAAAAAAATCTTCCCTAATATGGGAAGAATACCTAGGTCCAAGAAGCACAGAGTCCCAAACATGATGAACCCAAAGAGATCCACACCAAGACATAACAAAAAAAACCCCTTAAATTCCTAGCTCATATCTGACAACAACAAAAAAGGAAAAAATACAGAAATAAGAAATTTATTGACAGAGGTATTTTTATAATCTTGAAGGGAGAAAATTAATTTTAAATACGAAATGGAAGCCAGAAACATCAAGAAAAAAGTTAACAAGTTTGACCATTAAACTAAAACTTCAGTAAGAAACTTTATTCTCTACTCTGAGAAAGATCAAACTTGAAATGGTCACAGATATACACACTGTAGCATGCTCCCTTTTTTTTGAAAATCTG
Source organism: Phocoena sinus (assembly GCF_008692025.1). Taxonomy (NCBI): domain Eukaryota; kingdom Metazoa; phylum Chordata; class Mammalia; order Artiodactyla; family Phocoenidae; genus Phocoena; species Phocoena sinus. The sequence continues at coordinate 19,874,364 of NC_045775.1, forward strand.
TGAGCAAATAAGCATGCTATGTAAGAAATAACTATAAAGGGTGAGCCTACTTAAAAAGTTTAATTAGTGGCCTAGTTCAATCAAGTACATTGGTCATCCAGTCCCTATTCCCAACTCTCAACCTCCTTGGTAGATGGCATTCATCCAAATCAGGATTACTGATTTTTAGTAAAACAAATAAAAGCAACTTTAAGTGTCTGAAAATAATACCTGCAATGTGTAAAGACACCTGAAGTACAAGAATGTTGTCTACTTTTTGTCCAACCAAAAAAGGGCCCTTCTAAATTAATATAGTGAAACAATGATTAAAACAATCATGATCCTATCTAAATGAAATATTTTGCTGACTTTAAGCATTCAAATGTAGGAGCTACCTTCATCTCTAAGTGCAAAACAGCAATCTTTTTCTTTTTCCTGATCATGATTAAGAAATGCACAGTGGCCCACTCCTCACAATTTTCTCATCTATACTTGTAACTCTTTCCTAAGGAAGCCAGCCGAAAACACTGTACTTTATAAAACTGGCTTCTTCACTGTCACTCAAACCTATTTGCATGTAAGCAAAGTACTGTGTGAATACTGTTTGCACCTTGCATAATACCTGGAAGATCCTTAATAAATATTTGCTGAATGAATGGAAAATTTAAATTTCAGCAAGCATTAAGAATTGCTGTTCACATATTTATATTTCAGTTGTACTCTATATGCATTTTTGGATGATTAATAGTGAATTCTTAGCTTGTTGTTCATACAGCTAAAACCATTTATGTTCTAATGAGGTGGTTCCATAATCTGATCAGATTCACAAGGAAACTTTTTCAAAAGGTAGATTCCAGGCCACCCCCAGAATAATGATTCAGTTAACCTAGAATGGAAGTAATCTAGTGTTCTATACTTTTAAAAGCTTAGTGACCCTGGTATCAGCCAGGTTTGGGAACCACTGGTATGTGAATCTATACATTAAAAAAAAATCTGTTAAACATAGAACCTCAAAGTTGAATGCGACTTTAAAAGTTGTCTAGTCAATCCAAATAGGATTAATTACTCAAAATTTCATCAGAATACAAAAGGGAAGCTATCACTGCATTTTCTGAGTGGTCCACTGACTATCTACATGGCTTGGGAATAGTTTAGATTAATAAATACCTGAACTATAAAATTTGAGTTCTAGGTTATACCTAGTCTGGAAATATCTAGTAAAGTTGAATACACTTATGGTATACATTACTAGAGCTGAACAATATCTGATTCTCCTCTCCTTCCTAGGTACATGGAAGATGATCTATACTTGAAGTTAGTACAGTTGTGAAGGAAATGACACGTGTCACCAAATCACAGAAGAATTGATGTGAGGTCCCCACATGCTCTCTTCCCCAGCTGCAGTGACCAATGAGGCCTCGTGTTAAGATGGTAGAGCCAGAAACTTCAACTTCAACTGGTCTACCCGACCATGGAGCACTGTCCAGTGAGAAATCTCCAGCACAACACTTCGCAAACCACTTTTGACATGTTTGATCAGTCACAGCACCTTCTCCGTACACTTGCACAAATCTTTTTTGAGTTTCAATTGTGTTTTTACCTTTCTTGAAATAATAAAGCATAATATGCCAAAAATGTTGCTTTTTTTCTTCCATCTTCAATATTAAAATGGCTACACAAAAATTCACCGATTTTGATAAATCTTTTTTTAAAGGCACACTGATATGACAGCTGTCACATACAATCTAACAAAATTGTTTCAAATGAAGTTAAAGACAACTTAGTGCTACTAGAGCCATCTTATGGAGAAAACCAAATGAACCTTTTGGCCCACCCAATATCTATAAAGTAATAAGCTTACAGAAGACTATGCAGAGCATGACCATTTATATAAAGTTTTAAAATATGTGATTTTAAGATGTATATACATCTAGCAAAAGTATAAAAACATGTGCAGAGTGATAGATACCAAATAAATGTTAGTGGCTACTCTTTGGGAGAGAGAAACGGTAATGGGAATAGGAAGGACATAGGAAGCCACAACATTACCTACTAAGTTTTATTTATTTTTTAAAAAAAAGATCTGAGGGGCTTCCCTGATGGCGCAGTGGTTGAGAGTCCGCCTGCTGATGCAGGGGACACGGGTTCGTGCCCTGGTCCAGGAAGATCCCACATGCCACGGAGCGGCTGGGCCCGTGAGCCATGATCGCTGAGCCTGTGCGTCCGGAGCCTGTGCTCCGCAACAGGAGAGGCCACAACAGTGAGAGGCCCACGTACCGCAAAAAAAAAAGATCTGAGGTAAATACAATAAAATGATAAGAGTCAATAAAGAAAAAATCAGGTTTCAATTCTTAGCTCTCAGTCCTACACTGAATTCCTTACTAACAGAAACTAGAAATGGGGAGGCTGTTTTAATACACAGAGAAGAAATCTGAGGTCAAGTTCATCCTGAGACAATGGAAGTGGAAACACAGATGACCATGAATGCTCAGCAATTAAAGATGCCTGGTGCCTCTGAAAGAGAAGTGAGGGGCTGCATTAGAAAGAGGGGGATTAGTTGAAAGTCTGCCTGTGACGTAGAACACATCCACCTCCTCCACCAGACTCCCCAGCAGCACACAGTCAGATGACTACTTTTTTTCTGGGCTGGTAAGAAACTAGAGCTTACCTGCTAGTGAAACTGGCCAGAAAGTCTTCAAACTCAGGCACACCAGGGAGAGGTGTGGTATGAATTAAAATGGAGAGATTAACTGAAAGTCTACACTGAACTACTGGATTCCCCAACACACTTCTTCTGGTCAAGATGTACATAATCCTTCACCTAACAACTGTATTCTAGGTATAAAGAAATTCTTACCCAGTTCCATTTGGGGAACATCTGAGGCATTTACTGCAGCATTATATGTGGAGGCAGAGATCTGAAGGCAACCCGGGTGTCCATCCCAGGGAGAATGGATAGGCAAAACATGGTTCACATACCACTTGTGTAAACTTTAAAAAAAGGACATAGAAAACAATACCTAGTTTTCAAGAACAGGACTGCTCCTTATTGTAATCAAAGGATATACAATAAGCACATTAGAATGGTTAGCCGTGGGGGAAAGGGTGACTAGAGTGGGATGTCACCCTTAAAATCCAGCTTACAATTTATAAGAAACATACTGAAAACCTAAGGACACAGAAAAATTGAAAGAAAAAGGATGGGAAAAGTTATACCAGGTACATACCTAGCAAAAAATCTTAAAAGATGTTACTAGCAGATAAAATATACTAGAGAACAAATAGAATTATTAGGAATAAAGGAAGTCACTACTTAAGAATAAATTTTTAACTTCCTAGTGAAATATGTATAATTTTGAACAAGTAAGTAAGGCTGTAGAAGATTTGAGTAACATGGTTAACTAATTTGACTTAATTGACATACATTCATTTACTATAAACTCTGTACCCAACAAGTATAGAATAAACGTTTTCAAGTTTACTTGGAACATAATAAAAACTTGATCATATACTAGATAATAAGCATGTCTCAACAAATTTGAAAGAACTGAATAATACAGAACATTTTTCAGACCAAAATGAAATTAAATTAGAAATTAATAACAAAAAGGTAACTAGAAAATCCTCATTTGTTTGGAAATTAAGAAAGTATACTTCTCAAAGAAGAAATAACAGAACTTAGAAAATATTTAGAATTAAACAATAAAAAAATTACATAATAAAACTTGGACATTACTCAGGTAGTGCTTAGAGAAATTTATAGCCTTAAATGCTTAAATTTGGGGGAAAAAACCTAAAATGAGTAAGCTAACCATATCTTTAAATAAGTTAGAAAAAGAGTAGCAAAATAAACCCAAAGAAGCTTTAACGAAAGAAATAATAAAGGGTGGAAATAAATGAAATTTTTAAAATACAATACATACAATAAAAGAATCATCAAAACCAAAAGTTGGTCCTCTGAAAGCCTAACACATTGGACAAGCCTATGGCAAGATTTTTCAAGGAAAAAAAAAAAAAGGAAAAAACTATAAATATGTGAGAGTAGGAATGAAAAAGATGTTAGCACAGATACTATAGATAAATATTATAAACTTTGTGCCAATAACTTTGAAAATTGGATGGAATTGACAAATTCCTACATCTATAAAATGTTCCAAAGTGACTCAAAAAGAAATACAAAATGAAAATAGTCTTATACTTTTTTTAAAAGACTTGTTTTTTTTAACGATTAATGGAATTAATAGTTAAGAATCTCCCCACAAAGAAGGCTTAAGGCACAGATAGCTTCACTGGTGAATTTTACCAAAAATACAAGGAGCAAATAATTCCAATCTTAAATGAGCTCTCCCCAAAAAATATAAAAAGAGAGAATTCTCCTCAACTATTTGAAGACAGCAAACTGGGCAAACTTTGTCCTAAAAACAAACAAAAAAAAAAATCAAGGAAAATTACAGGACAATTTAACTCATAAACATAGAAAAAAGCTAAGCAAAATATAAGCAAGTGAAATCTAGCAGTGTATTAAAAGGAGGGTCAAATTATGTTTATTCCAGAAATGTAGGGCTGTTTAAGAAACAGTTAATGTAATTCACTCTATTAACAGAATAAAGAAACTCAGGCTATCATCTCAATGCAGAAAGTCTTTGATAAAATTTGACATCATTCATGACAAAAAGAAAGCACTAGCAAACTAGGAATAAAAGGGAACCTCTTTTATCTGATAAACAGTTTCTACAAAAAACCAACATCAAAAGACATGCTAAAATGAATGCTGAAGTGTTCTCTTTGGTATTAGTAACAATACAAGAATGCCTATCAGACCATTGCATTCAATATTGCACTGGAGGCTCTAGCCGGCATAATAAAACCAAAAGAAAAAAACATGAGTATATTTAAAAGCATAAAGAAGGGGAGGGAAGACAAAAGGCAATCATTATTTGCAGGTGATATAATGATTTATAGAAAATCCAAAAGAATGTGAGTACAAATTGCTAGAATTATGAACAAGTTACACAAGAAGACTACATAGTGGATTAAAATACAAAAGCAACGTGCGTGTCCAACACCAGCAACAAACTGTTAAGAAACATAATTCAAAAAAGATACCATTTTCATGACTGTACACATTTGCCAAAAATCACTGAATTCTACACTTAAAGTGGGAGCATTTTATTGCATGTAAATTATATCTCAAAATAACTGCAGAGAAAAAGGCACCATTTGCAACAGCAGCAACAAATGCGAAGCACACAAGAATTAATTTAACATGTACAAGACCTTTCTGAGGAAAAATTATAAAGCTTTACTAAATGGCACAAAAGGATATTTAAATAAATGGAAAGACATAACGCATTCATGGAATGGAAGACTTAATATTATAAAGATGTCTGTTCTTCCCAATTTGATCTTTAGATTCAATAAATCTCTGATCAAAACTCCAACAAAATTTTATGAGGGACTCAATAAGCTGATTCTCAAATTTATATGAAAGAGCAAAGGGCAAAGAATAGACAAGACACTCCTAAAAAAGATGACTTAATCCCTTACAGTAATTAAGATAGCATGATATTGGCCTAGTGATAGACATTTTGACCAAAGGAACAGAATCAAGAGCCCAGAAACCAGACCGTGCATATTTGCAAACTTCATTTATGACAATGGTGGCATTGTAGTTAAGTGGGGAAATGACAGATTATCCAAAAAATGGCATTGAGACAAGTTATTATTCAAATGCAGAGAGAGAGAGAAAACTGGATATTCCACATCACACCACACACAAACATTTGTTCCAGATGAATTAAAGACATATGTAAAAAGGACATCTTCAAAGCTTAAAAAGAGAGAGAAATATCACTACAATGTTGGAGCAGGCAAGGGTTTTTTTTTTTTTTTAATTCAAATGAAAAACACTAACCAAAAAGGGAAGAGGTTAACAAATTTAACCAAAAAATGGATTACACACAAATAAGTAAAATCTACTATGGAACACAGTGGGAGAAAAGCCTATTTTTTCCCCAGGAAGAAGAAATCAATGGGAAACTGAAGGAAAAACAACCACAAAAACAGTACAGGAAAGTCAGTCCAGTTATAAAGTCAACAGGCAGACTTTTGAGCAATCTGTGGTATATAAGAAAGAAGATCCCACTGAACTCTGACGAGAACAACTGCACAGAGATTGTGACACTGGAACTAAACAAAGGGTACACAGAATGACCGCACACTGCTTGACTTTGTAATGAATGGAATTAACTTAAAATGCTGTTATTTGGTTTTCAACTTTTAGATTGAGCCCTTAATAAACCTCAGAAGACTTAGTTATGATCATAGGAGAGAACAGAAATATTATCAACTTTGATAAAAGTAATGGCACAGATGACAGAAGTTAGGAGGCAAAGGGAGAAGGGAGAAGCAGACAGGTTAAAACTTCCTTCGTTTACATAGTAGAAGTCAAAAGAAGTTACAAGAAATAGAAGTTTAAAAATTACATTCAAGAGTACAAAGGTAACTAATTTTTAAAATGGTGATATAATTATGAAAAGATGAGATGGGTTGATATGTAGAGTTATAAATGAGGTTGGTCCCTTACACCACAGAAGGAATTCAATAATGTCCAAAACCGATAAGCCAAGAAATGGTGCTCTGAATATATTATTTAGCGATATGGAGGTATCCATTAGGAGATCTAAAAACCCAAACAAAGCACAATGCAACTGGGGAGGATGTGCTGCGTTTTGTTATACGTATTGTTGTATTTTTTCTGTATTACTGAATTTTTAATCTATATGTGTGTATTGTTTTAATAAATATAAAAGTTTTGAAAATTATTGAACGAAAGAGAAAGAAAAGAACTCTAAGAGCTCATTTAATCAAACTATGTAATTTGAGCTAGGTAAAAGAAAATGCATGTCTACTGCAACAGAAAAACTTCTAAATACCTGAGTAAGCCTAATAATCAAAAACCTACCAACTTTATCTAGCAGAGTATACTTAATATCATTATTTAATTCAGAGGGAAGAAATCAGTTTAAACGCTGAATCTTATCCTTCATTGTTTCTCCTCCTCCTTACTTTTCCTCTTCATTTCTCTAGCTTTTTTGTTCCCCTCCAGCTTTCTTTTGCTTAGCAAGAATATTTAACTGAAAATAAAAATAAAACACAAGTTTTATTTATACAGTTCAGTCTTGTGGTTCCTAATTTTCTCTCAATACAAAAAGAGCAAATTAGGTTGATTTTCATTTCCATGTGGTCTAAACTAACTTTTAAAATCTCTATGGTCATTAACTGTTGTAAAGAAGAAAAGATCTCTACTGCTGATTTAAGGGAAGAACACAAATAACAAAAGACAACCTTGTTAAACCCAGCACACTGATTACTCTTAAAGTATTAATTTTCTTAAGGGGACCGCTACGTAACTTAGGCTTCAGGGCTCAGGAGCTAGGTTTCCATGCAGATATTTATGATGATTTAAAGAGCTGAAAGCTTTAAGTCTTAAGATCCCCAAAAGTAAAGTAAAAACCAGAAGGTGAAATGTTCATGTTAGGTGATATTCAGTTTTGACCCAAAAGAATTCAGCAAGGTTTCCATTTCAGTATAATCCACATCTATCATATACTTACACTATATTTGCAAGGTCAAGTGGTTTCTCTGGTTGTTCAGGAAAAACAGGATGCGGAGGTTCTCTGGTGGGTACACACCCCAAGGATTTACTAATTGCATGGCTCAGCTTCTTTGCAGGGGATTTCTGTGTCAAAGTAGAAAATACGGAAATAAGGAATTGAATTTTCAAAAGAATGAAACAGAATTTTAACTCAGTGATGAGAGCTGTAGAAAATATCTTTGCAAATACAAGCTAAGTTGCATTACAGTCACCACTACTGAGCCTTGCAGAAAGGAACCTACGGTAGTTTCAAGGGGTTGTTTCAAGGTCGTTTGTGGCCCTTCGTTTCTGTCCTAACTCCCTCATTTCTACTATGCAGTCACACTATCCAGTTAGTGTTAACTTGCCTTTTGAACATCTCTGTGTGCCCTTTGCAGGAACTCCTTCTTTTGATGCTTCTGGATCATTCTGGTAAGATGTTATAGTTAATTCCCAGATCAGAGTCAGAAATTCTTGCTAGACTAAAATACTAAAAGGTTAAGATAATGCTGAGAGCTCACGGTTCTTGAATGTTAGCAAATTAGCTGACTAACCCATATCCCCCCAAATATTAAGAGAATATTCCCCAAATGAACATGAAACAGAACATTTGGTGTTAAGGGTCTGGCTATGTATACAGATACAAATGAGTGCACTCACATACACAGGTAGCATCAGATCTGTGACTCTAAATTATGATATGCTGAAGGTACAAAAATAAGTTGGCATACTAATACATTTCCTGGGAAGGTAGAACAATACACACTAAATCCAAAGACTAGCAGGCCTAAGGTATAATAGTAAATATGCACAAAAGTAAACAATATGCCACGACTAAGATATGTAGAATATGAAACCCATATTTAAAGGACACTTTTAAAAAAATTAGTTTATTTATTTATTTATATTTTGGCTGCGTTGGATCTCCATTGCTGCACGGGCTTTCTCTAGCTGCGGTGAGCGGGGCTACTCTTTGTTGCAGTGTGCAGGCTTCTCACTGCTGTGGCTTCTCTTGTTGCAGAGCACGGGCTCTAGGCGTGAGGGCTTCAGCAGTTGTGGCACACGGCCTCAGTAGTTGTGGCTCGCGGGATCTAGAGCGCAGGCTCAGTAGTTGTGGTGCACGGGCTTCGTTGCTCTGCAGCACATGGGATCTTCCTGGACCAGGGCTCGAACCCATGTCCCCTGCATTGGCAGGGGGATTCTTAACCACTGCGCCACCAGAGAAGGCCCCCAATTCCCTTTAAATAATACTGTTATCTGAGATTTTCTTGGCAGGATACTAGTCACAAAAAAGTTTAAATATTTCATTCTTCTGTCTCTGCAGTGTATTACCGTAGTACTACTTTAATTAGAAAATAGACCTTGTTTGCAGCTATGTGTCTCATCAGTAGCACATCTCCACTTAACTTTTATATGCTGCCTACATATATTTTAACAGAAAATAAGCCAAAATCTATTTACCTTTAAGACTATATAGGGAAAGTTACTTAATACCTTGTTTCTAACAGACTGAATAATACCATTCTCTTCAGAAACTTCATATATTGGCTCCAAATCACCTACCACCATCCCCTTCAACACATTAAATTCTGGGGGAAATCTATATGTAATCTAATTTCCTGAAAATTATATGAAGCTACACAAAACAGAAATTCTGAACTTCCCCACAGCTGCTCTCCATCATCCCTTTGCCCAATGACTGGCTGTAACATGACTGATTCTTCTTCCTCTGCTCCATCTTCTACACTGCCCCAGACATCATGCAGTCTTCTGCTTAAAATCTTGCAAAGGCTGATAATCATTTATAGACTAAGATCTAAATCCACGCCATCACAGCTCACTTAGGAGCTTTCATATCCGGCTCCCCACTCTGTCCTCACCTCTCACCCCACATCAGCATAAACACCAAGCTGCTCAGTTAACCCACTGTACCATGTTCTCTTAGATCTCTGTACCTTGGCACGTGCCTGAGATCTCCCTTTCCCAATCTGTTTCTCTGTAAATTTTCTGCTCATCTCTCAAGGCTGCTTATTTGCAAGCCTCCCTTCCCCTATGAAGACTTTCCTCACTGCTCCGTAAGTCGGCACCCGTCTTTCCAAGCTACCCACTCGCCAAGTACACGTTTCCACTGTGGCACTGTTCCAATACTGCGCTGCACTTTTAAATTTACATGCCCATCTCTGTTAGACCAGTGGTCTTGAAGGGTAGGATCTACATTTTACTCATCGGTGTATTTCCAGAACCTGACCTACACCAGAATATGTTATTTGAATAAATTATTTGCCTAGATGAATTTTCTAGATTGCTTTTTCCTGGCTAAACCACATAAGCTTAATTTTTTTGAGAGTTATGATATGAGTAGGAGACCATCAGAGGACATCAGAGAGTATCTTAATTCACCTTTACAACTAAACACTACATGTGTAATCCATATACTCATTTCGCAATTTTTTGCTACATCTGAGAACCACCTGGGCCATTAATTCATGCAGTCTATGTGAGACGGATTATAATAGCCATGAAATCACAGGTTTCATGTGTATATTTTACCATAAACATTAAAATAAGACTGTTAAAATAAATGTTTCCCTTTGTATCACCTAATATTCTCTAGCAGCATGCTTGTTGTGCTTTCAAAAATACTGCTCCAAGTCAAGGTTTAAGATTAGATCCCATTTCAAGTCTCAAAAAGAAAGAGAGAAAGGTAAAATCAATACATCAAAGCCAATTCCATGTAGAGTACATCAAGAGATGCTTGATATGTATGGGAAGGAGAAAAAGACTGGAAATAAACGTATATAGGAATTATCTAAGGGCTAGGATCAAACCAAAAAGAACATTATCCTGAAAATTTAAAGATAATGCACTCAATTAGGCTGTCTAAATTGGTAGATAAATGATTTCCTTAAAAAGACCTCAACGCATGAATTACAATATGGGCCTAAAGTGATTTCATTGTGGAGCTACGTTAGGAAACTAAGATTAACTAAGTGTGTGAGCAAGAGTTCGAAAACCACTATAAGTGCCGAGACAGGGACAATACCTCTTCTGGCTACTCGGCCCCCAGGACAATGCCCAGGACTTGGTAGTCAGTCACTAAGTATTTACAGAAGTGCAGACAGTGAGGGAGGAAGAAAAGCAATCCAGGTGTAGGGACTGGTGACTCCACACTTCGTTTAAGCCACTAGGACAGAGATGTTCTGACAGGTCTTTGTACCTTTCCCCTCACTTGAACCCTCACACTGATATACAGGGACGCCTTAACCTAGAAAATCAGATCTCCTCCAAACCCTCTTAGGCAATGATTTTCAATCTTTGTGCATTTTCAATACCTTCATCCACTTTACCTAATTTCAAAACATTTCCTACCATCTCTTAAAAATATTACAGGTTACATAATTCAAAAAGAGACATGTACCACAATGTTCACTGCAGCACTATTTACAATAGCCAGCACATGCAAGCAACCTAAGTGTCCATCGACAGATGAATGGATAAAGAAGATGTGGCACAGATATACAATGGAATATTACTCAGCCATAAAAAGAAACAAAATTGAGTTATTTGTAGTGAGGTAGATGGACCTAGTCTGTCATACAGAGTGAAGTGAGTCAGAAAGAGAAAAACAAATACCATATGCTAACACATATATATGGAATCTTAAAAAAAAAAAAAGGTTCTGAAGAACCTAGGGGTAGGACAGAAATAAAGATGCAGACGTAGAAAATGGACTTGAGGACACAGGGAGGGGGAAGGGGAAGCTGGGGCGAAGTAAGAGTAGCATGGACACATATACACTACCAAATGTAAAACAGATAGCTAGTGGGAAGCAGCCGCATAGCACAGGGAAATCAGCTCGGTGCTTTGTGACCACCTAGAGGGGTGGGATTGGGAGGGCGGGAGGGAGACGCAAGAGGGAGGGGATATATGTATACATAGAGCTGACTCATTCTGTTATACAGCAGAAACTAACAACATTGTAAAGCAACTCTACTCCAATAAAGATGTTAAAAATAAATAAAGTAAGGTCACCTTGGAAAAAAAATTACAGCTTACATTAAAAAAGAATACTTCAAAAGTATATAAAATGTGGGTATACAGTCTAAAAAGTGATAAAACAAATACCCATCTACCCACTCTTCTGCCTGAGAAATATACCATTATGGTCACTTGGAAGCCTGGCTGTGAGCCCTTATCTAATACAGCCCACTCCCACCATACCCGCACCTCTCCTGGTTATCAGTATCCTGGATTTTGTACTAATTATTTCCTTGATTTTACTATTTTAGCAATTATGCACTATAAAAAATACATGATTTATTTAATACATGCTTAAAACCTATAGATTTACATATGTATTTTTTCTGCAACTGGCTTCTTTTACTCAAAATTATGTTACAATTCATCCATGTTGATGCATATGTTGATAAAATTCACTCATTTTTTCATGGCTTGATTGTATTTCATTGCTCAGTTACATCATAATTTATATATTTGGGTTGTTTCCCTTTGTTCCCTCTCAGTCACAATGCTGCTATAAAACTTTCTTGTCCGTGTCTCCTGCTGGCCATGTAAAAGAATTTCCTAAGAGTGGAATTATTGGGTCATAAATTATGACATTCAGTGTTACTAGGCACTGCCAATTTGCTTTTACAAAGTGGTTACGCTAATTTCCACTCCCATCAGCTATGTGAGGGACTTCCTGACTCTACATTCTGGCCAACCCTTGTTACAGTCAAATGTTCTAACATTTGCCAATCTGGTGGGTGACAAATGTTACTGGGCTTTTAATTTGCAATTCCCTTATTACTAGAAATATTGAGCATCTTTTCCAATGTTTATGGGCCATTTGTATTTCTTTGTCTGTGAAATGCCTGTTCCTGTCTTTGGCGTAGTGTTTCACTGGGTTTGTCTTTATCTTACTGATTTGTAAGAGTTCTATATATTTTTGTATTTTAACCGTACAGAAGTTATATCTTACAAACAACTTTCACTTTAAGGTTTTTCACTCTACTGTTTTTAATGAATGGTCATCTTTAAATACACAGTAGTCCCAATGTATTAATCTTTTCTTTCTTATTTTGTGCCTTTTGTATCTTAAGAAATATTCCCCTCCCTGATGTCATAACGATATCCTCCCAGATTGTCTTCATTGTTGCATAGTTTTTATCTTTCATATTTAAGTTTGAATCTACTTAAAACTGATTTCTTTGATAGGTATAAGGAAATAATCCAATATGGATAATCAGTTGCTTCAGGATCACTTAATAAACAATCCACTCTTCTCCTACAAGATAGATATTCTACTTCTATCCCTGTACCAGTATCATGATGATTTAATTGTTACAGTTTCCTCTTATCTTTTCAGGTAGTACCAGTGCCCCAAACTTTCATTCTTCATTAGGAGAGCCTTTGTTATTCTTGACCCTTCACACTTCCAATTAAATTTTACAATCAGTCTGTCCATTTACCGCAAAAAAAAATCCTGTTGGGATTTTGATGGGAACTGATCGAATATACAGACAATTCTGGAGAGAACTGACATCTTCATATGTCAGTTCACACACTGAACATTCCTTTCTGTGAATATGTTCATCCCCTCATGTACTTAGCCTCTTTTTTTTGGCCACACCACGCAGCTTGCAGGATCTTAGTTCCCTGACCGGGGATCGAACCCGGGTCCTTGGCAATGAAAGTGCGGAGTCCTAACCACTGGATCCCACTAGGGAATTCCCCTAAGCCTTTTTAAATATCTTTCAATAAAGTTACAGATTCTTGTTTATAAAGGATATATGTATCTGTTATTTATTTCTAGTTATAGAAAGATTTTATATTCAGAAACCTTGCTCTCTTATTTTTAAAACTTTTGGTAAAATACACATAACATAAAATTTACCATCTCAACCATTTTTAAGTGTACAGTTAAGTAATGTTAAGTATATTGGCCATTTATATATCATCTCTGGAGAAATGTCTACTCCTTTAAACAATTCCTTTAGACCAATTTTTTAACGGGTTATTTGCTTTTTCTTGTTCTTAAGTTATAGCAGTTCTTTATATAATCTGAATATGAGCCCCTTATCAGATATATGATATGCAAATATTTTCTCCCACACCATAGTTTGCCCTTTTACTATGCTGATGTGTCCTTTGATGCACAGGAGTTTTACATTTTGATGTAGTCCAATTTATCTATTTTTACTTTTATTGCCCCTACTCTATTTTAATTCTAATGATTTGGAGATTCTTTCAATCTTTCTACATTAACAGTCATCAGTAAATAATGATAACTTTGTTTCCTTCCAATTAAAATACCTTTTATCTCTTTTCCTTGTTTACTCTGCTGCTTTAGGACCTCCAAGAAAATGTTGCATAGAAGTGGTGATAGCAAGCCTCCTTGTTTTGTTTTCAATCTTAAAATCTTAAGATTTCAATCTCAAAACAAATACTCCTGACATTTCATCAGTAAATATAATGGATACTATGTTTTTATAAATATCCTATATGTATTAGGTTAAGGAAATTCTTCTACCCCTAGATTGCTAAAGTGCAGTGTGTGTCTGTGTGGATATGAGGTTTTAATCACTGTTTTACATGTCTTTTGAGATGATTACACAGATTTAATCCATCAACTTATGAATATGGCTAAATTATAATAATCTATCTTTAATTGCGGGAATAAAACCAGTGTGATTATGATCTTTTGTATACACCGCTGAGTTGAGTTTCATAATACTTTGTTTAGGCTTTTATTTGCCTTCATTAGAATGGCTTGTAATTTTCCTTTCCTGTTGTCCTCATAAGGTTTTGGTACCAAGGTAGTTCTAGCCTCAAAAATGAAATCAGAATGCTCATTATTTTTTCTAGAATTTGGGAGATTTTTATAATACCGGAATTCTTTTCTTTGAATGTTTGTTGAAACTTATGTAAAGTCACTCAGGCCTGGTTGTTTCCTTTGTAGAAATATTTTAAGCTACTAATTCAAATTCTTTAATGATTATACTAATACTTGCAGGTTTTATTCTGTCTTGAATCAGTTTTGGAAAGCAAGGTTGTTTTGTTCATTTCAACTAATCTTTCAATAACCAATGTACGGTTGTTTTCTTATCTTTTTGTTATTGATTCTTAGCTCAAATGCACTATAATTGACACTAATTCTTTTCTGAGACTTCATTTAGGTGGTCAAGTTTTGTGTGTTTGAAAAGAATGTGCAACCATTAACTGCTGGATACATTTGAATTTTCTACATTGTGTTTTTTGTCTAATGATTCTAACAATTGTTGAGAGAAGTGCGTTAAAATTATCCAGTTTAATAATGTATTTTTAATTTCTTATTGTGCTCTTATTTTTATTTACACATTTTAAAGCTATGCTATTAGTTGTATATCTATGTATAACTGTTAATTTCATCTTTTTATCTTTTGTAAACTTTACCTCTGGTGAAGATTTTTTTATTGTAATAAAATATACATAACATGAAATATAACATTTTAATCTCTCTCCTAAAGATTTTTGCCCTGAAATCTTATTTTCTGAGGTTAATATAGTTTCACCAGTTTTCTTTTGGTTAGTTCTTGGCTTGGTATGTCTTTTTTTTCTTTTTTCTTACTGAGATATAATAGACATACAGCACTGTATAAATTTAAGATGTACAGCATAATGGTTTGACTTACAGACATTATGAACTGATTACCACAGTAAGTTTAGTGAACGTTCATCACCTCATGTAGATACAAAATAAAAGAAAAAGAAAAAAATATTTTTTCCTTGTGATGAGAACTCATAGATTCAAGCAGAAACATAAGCCTATTAAATCCCCAGGAGAAGTCAGGAACCTCCTCTAACTCATTTAATGTAAACATTTTACCACCGTCTTAAACAGTATCTGTACTCTCATCCTGTAACTTCAAATCCTTTAACTCTAACCATGACCCAACTATATTAATGTCATAGTTAATTAGTACTTTAGCTGCATCTCATTTTAAGACCAATTAAATTATTAGTCATTATTATTTACATATAGTGCTTATTTAAATTTACTCGCATTTGCCAATTCTGCCGTGCACCATTCCTTCTTATGTTCCATTTCTTCCTTATTGCTTCAATTCATTTTTTCCCCAAAACATATCCTTTGTTAGTTCCTTTAGCAATGGTCTATTGGTGACAAACCCACTGAGACTTTTTCTGAAAATATATATTCCTTCTTTGCTCTTAGATTAGATAGGTATGGAATTCTAGGTAGACCTTTTCATTCTATCCTTCAAATCCTTCAATTGCCTGTCACATTTTCCATTTCCCTATATCTGTGTTCAATATTCTGTATCCTGGTTAATTTCCTCAGACTTATTTTCCATTCCCTAATTTTTGCTGTAGCTGTCTGTAATCTGCTATGTAACCCCTCTATTGAGCTTAACCTTATTATTTTTTATTTGTAGAAATTCAATTTGTTCCTTTTTCATCTTGACTTGTTCCTTTTTGAAATGTCACTATTCCTAGACTTACTCCTTTAATTTTTAAAGTGTACCATTTTCTGAAGTCCTTGGCATACTAAAGCTACTGTTGGTTGTGTTTGCTGATTCTCCCTCACAGTAGATTGTTTTATAATAGGGTTTGCAATATTTGATGACAAGCTCACCTTTAGCAGAGACTCTTTTTTTGTATGGGAGCCCTATTTGTACTATCTCTGGGCCACTGGAATATTTTTAGCCCCTCTTTCACAAGGAGGCAGCCCTTCTCAAGTTCCAGCTTTTACAAAAATACCAGTTCTACTCACCTTGAGTGGACCCAAGTTACATTTCCTACTCCATGGAGGCACTAACCCCAACCACTGGCCTAAATCCAGTATCCCATCTGATAAATCCTGGGGACATCACAATTTGGGGTTTAATTTTTGATAGCCAGGAATTTCTCTTTTATTCAAGTTCAATTCTGCATTTCAGTTTTGTTATTATATTTCATCCTACATGCATGTTTGTCACTGAGGATGGGAGGCTACAATTAGCTTAGTCTACCTTTACCCTGAACAAGATGCGAAGCTATTGGAGTGTATTGAGCAAGCAAGGATCTGATTTTTAACAGGATCATTCTGGCTGCTATACTTAGAATAAACTGAAGGTAACAAGGGCAGAATCAGGAATACCATTTAGAAAGCCTCGGCAGTAATTTGTAAATGTATAAATTTATACACATATATACATACTTAAACATGCAGTGTTATCAAGAGCAGGACAAACAGGCTTATAACTGATACCAACTCTTACAAATTATACTTTTTAGCATTTTAAATTCCCCACTTATGTCCGTTCCAATGTTGTTTGCCTTGTTTTGTCTCATACTAATATTTTATACTACCTTTTTCATCCCTTTATTATCAACTGTGTATCTTC
Source organism: Phocoena sinus (assembly GCF_008692025.1). Classification (NCBI taxonomy): domain Eukaryota; kingdom Metazoa; phylum Chordata; class Mammalia; order Artiodactyla; family Phocoenidae; genus Phocoena; species Phocoena sinus. Next base: position 19,891,365 of record NC_045775.1, read on the forward strand.
TCTGAAATAGCATGTGGTTTTTGTCGTTTTGATAAATCTGAGAGTTTTTATCATTTTAGTAGGTGAGTTTAATTCACTTTCATTTACTTTAACTACTGCTATGTATGCTTAAATGTATTCCTAGCAACTTATTTTGTGTTTTCTATTTTACCATGATTTTCTTTTTCTCTTTTCCTGTCTTCTATTGGATTGGTCAAGGTTATTTTTGCTACATTTTTTCTTCTAATAGTTTTAAGGTTTATATTTTATATCTAATTCTTCAAGTGGTTACCCTTAAAATTTTAATGCATATTTAAAATTATAGTTTCTTACAAGTTAGAATTAATTACATTTTATTATCCTCCTCCTGAAATCTTTAGTGTGCTTTTAATTCCCTTTATCACTCCCCCAACCACAAATTCCATGTTGCTATTTTTGTTGATTTAAGTTACAACTTACTAAAAATCGTCATATATTTTATAACCAATATTTATTTATATTCAATATTGTTTTTGATTTCTCTGCTTCCTTTTTTTCCTTAAATCCCATTACTACCTTCTTGGTTCATTTTTTTTCTTACTGCAGTGTATCTTTAAATAGTTCTTTCAGCAAAGGTCTTTCAAAGTCCTTAAATTGTGAATATGTTATTGTAGTGTCCTTGCTGTTGAAAGACAGTTTGGGTGAGAATAGAATTTTAAGTTCAAATTTATTTTCTCTCAGCACCTTGAAGACATTCTGCTGTTGTTTCTCAAAACCAGTGATAAAGTCTAATGTCATCTGGATTCTTATTCTTTTGTAGACCATCAGTCTTTTCTCTCTACGGTCACCTAGGAATTTCTCTTCATCATTATCACTAGGATGTATGCAGGTGCTGACTATGCTGTTTCCTTTTAAAATGTATTCTTCTTCAGTTAGTAGGCCTTCTACCTAAGGGCTCATACTTTTTCAGTTTTGGAAATTTTTCATACATTATTTCTTCAAACATTGTCTCTTGTCAATTTTCTTCGCTTCCAACTCCTATTAGATAAATGTTGGAACTTCTACACGAATCTAAATGCTTCAATCTTTGTTTCATACTCTCTCTCTTTTTTTTTTTTTTAAAGGATACTCTCTTACCTCTTGATGCTGAGTTTTGGGAGAATCTCTTGCCCTGATCTTTCAGCTCAATAATCTGTTCTTTAGCTATATCCAGTTTGCAATGCAGCCCATCCGGTGAGTTTGTTTGACAACTACGTTTTTCATTTTCATTATTTATAGTTTCATAACTTCCACTTCTTGTATTAATCATGAAAGTCTATCCCTGGTCCTCTAAGAAAATTAGATTGACCTATTTTTAAAGTTTCTTTCTGACTGTTCTACCCCACAGAGTGTAGTTCTGCTGTTTATATTTCACTGTGCTAAGCTTCCTCTGGGTTTTCATGGCCGTGTAAACATCTCCCATGGGACTGCTCACTTGCCGTCTTAGCCAATAGTGGCATCCCAGCCAGAGGCCGCATGCTGAATCTGTTCTGACAAAATCAGCACAGAGCTTCAGGGTCCTGGCAGTAGTGATGGCTTCAAACAGGCAGTGTAAGCAGTTCCTTTCTGCAACTTCTCCTTTAATGTACAACTCTTTCACTTAAAGATGTTTTATTGCTTCAGGTCAGGAATATTCCTTTTCTTTTCAATCCTGAAAGGGAATTTATTAATCAAATTAATTTTTTATCATTTCTATGGGTTTGGTGCAGAAAGGGTAAGAGGGAGTATGTGTTTGGTCAACCATCTTGAAACTGGATCTACTGCTTCTCTAAATATCATTTCCCTGCATTCTCTTTAGCTTCTTTCTGGAGTTCATATTAGATGGCATTCTTCAATCTAACTTCCATGTCTTAATTTTTTTTTCTATTACTGTATCCTTCTGTGATGTGCTTAGGAACAATTCTCTGCTCCAGTATCCAGCTCACAAATCTGCTCTTAAGCTACAGACACAGTTAATCAGCCCATTTAATGAATTCCTTATTTTGACAATCAAAATTTTAATTTCCAGTATCAATACTTAGTTATTTTTGGTAGATAAAATAACTGCTCATATCTCTCCAAGAGTTCAACTGTACATATTTTTAAATCTAGTTCTACTTATTCTATGAATTCTATGTCCAAAATAAACTCTTTTGTTATCTCCTTTGCATGGCAGTTTTTAGTGATTTTTAATGAAGTGCTCATCTTTGTAGTTAAGGCTCTCTGTTGAGACAGTCTACACTATCTGGGTGCACTGCATACCTGGAGGGGAGAAGTAGGACTTGTTTTCAGAGAGTGAAGGAGGGACAGAAGGTGACACCTCATGGAAAAGCTTTGTAGTCAGTCTTATGAACATGGGACCCCTATTCTCCCGGAATTCACCAAGCACCTGGACCCCAGCCCTGCCTCTCCAACCTAAGGTCCTATGTACACTACATCTGCCGGCGACACCTGCATCACCAGGCTATAGTACCAGAGTCACTCTGTCACTTGCCCTGAGCTCCTCTCAGCTGCCCATATCAACTTTCCAAGCAGGAACATTCTAGATGCTACTCCTATCCTGAGAAGCAATAGTTTCCTGCCCTTGTTTTGAAACAAGGTTTTCTTTTGTAAACTGATCCCATACACTTTTCATGGGGGTTCTGCACATCTGGGACCTGCTGTGGGTTTTCCTTCTTTTTTTCTCCTCTAGTGTACTTGCAAATTATTTTTAAAATTCTAATCTATCATTTCTAAGTATCTGAGGCAAGATGGAAAGGTGATAGCATGTCCTCAGACCATCACCCTGAAATGGAATTCCCAGTTCTTTTTTGTTTATTAAAGCTTATTTAAAATATATTTTGAAAATTCATAATATCCCTTATGATATATTATTTTTTAAAGGATTCAGAATAACTGCTTTAGAAAGTAAAAAAATTACAGTTGCTAAGCTCCAGTTGAACTTAATTTGTAAAGCTATAATTTTGACTGATTAATGTATGAGAGAAATGTAATCCATGTAATTTTTATTACTCTTCCAAGATTTGAGAGTATGAGCTCTCTGACAGTTATGAGAATATAGCTAGGTAGAATAAAAAGTAATCAGTTCACATATGGCTTCTGAAACATGCTTATAAATTACAACCTCTTGACCCACAAAAAAGGAACCACCGTTATCTCAAATGGTTCAATGATAGCTGAGGCTGGAGTTATGTAAAGAACAGCAGTAACTTGGTTTCTGAGCAGCAAATCGTTTCAGCCTCCTTTTCAGGAAAAACAAAAAACAAAAAAATTCCAACAAATACAGATTTGTTGGAATTCAACATCAACAGACTGACACTGCTAGGTGTGCCCTGACAGCCAATATAGTATTTATGGTTCCATACAACCAACCCTGGGTGTGGGAGGGGTACCCTTGAATTACCGATAATTGCCACATTAAGCATAAATAGGTTACAACTGAAAAAGCTGTGAATGTGTATAGGCAAAAACAAAGTTCAAGGCCAGACTTTGCTCCTAACTGAGCTGTGATATCAACCTGGCCTGGCATCCCATTTTGTGTTGGAACTCTTACCAGAATGTACAACAGGGGAAATGCTGCACTGAGAATTGCACTGCCCTTTAAAACATCAGTTTGATGACATGGACAGAATTTCCTTTCTCAATAGCTTTAACTGGCAGTTCATATTCCCATCTTCTTCAAACAATTTGTTAAGAGTTTTGTTGCTCCGTAAGAGAATTAAAAGTAACATATTCCTTACAAATGAAGATGTGAATACATAGTAAAGCTCATACACTGCTGGTGGGAGTGTGAAGTAGTAAAGCCACCTTGGAGACAATTTAGTAAAATCTAGTAAAAGATACACACTCCTCTGGACTAAGGAATTCCACTCCTAAAAATTACCCTAGAAAAATTCCCCAGGCTGCACAAGATGACCTGTACTAGAAAATCCACTAAAGCTTTGTTTGGAAAAGTAGAAAATTAGAAACAAGTTGAATGTCAATCAACAAGAGAATAAATAAAATGTGGCATATTTATAGAATTGAATTTTATATGGCATTGAAAATAACCATATCAACATGGAGATCATTTTATAAACAATGTAGGTGAACAAAGGAAGCTGCAAGAGGATATATGTAATATGACACTATTTTGATAAAGTTTAAAAATATGAGAAACAATGCTATATATATATATTTTTTCTTTTTCTTTCTTTTTTTTTTTTTGCGGTACGCGGGCCTCTCACTGTTGTGGCCTCTCCCGCTGTGGAGCACAGGCTCCGGATGCGCAGGCTCAGCGGCCATGGCTCACGGGCCCAGCCGCTCCACGGCATGTGGGATCTTCCCGGACCGGGACACGAACCCGTGTCCCCTGCATCGGCAGGCGGACTCTCTACCACTGCGCCACCAGGGAAACCCAATGCTATATATTTTAATGGCCACATACACATGTGTAATAAAAAATATGAAAATATCATATGAATGGAAATATTGAGTACTAAATTCAAAATAGAGGTTACCTCTGAGGAGAGAGGAAAATGGGTATATACTATGGACCTCTTTCCACATCTGAACATATAAATCTATTTCACTTATTTTGACTGCTACACAGAATTCCACAGTTATAATTATATATATATATATATATATATATGTATGTATGTATATATACCATAATAAATTTAGTCATTTTGTTACTGTTGGAGATTTTGGCCGTCTCTTCATACCAAAATCCTAATATACTTGATGCAAGGGTCTTTGTGGGAGAATTCCTATATGGGGAATTGCTGAGTCAAAGTTTATATGCATTTAAAATTTTATTTTTCAAATATTGTATCAATTCACACTCGTACCAACAATCTTCTAGAGCCCTCTTCTCTACACTCTTGCCAAAATTGAATATTATCAATCTCTCACACTTTTTCGAGTCAGGAAGACATTCCCATGATCAAAAGTAGTTTAAAGGGGCTTCCCTGGTGGCGCAGTGGTTGAGAGTCCGCCTGCCGATGCAGGGGACACGGGTTCGTGCCCCGGTCTGGGAAGATCCCACATGCCGCGGAGCGGCTGGGCCCGTGAGCCATGGCCGCTGAGCCTGCGCGTCCGGAGCCTGTCCTCCGCAACGGGAGAGGCCACAACAGTGAGAGGCCCGCGTAACCCAAAAAAAAAAAAAAAAAAAAAAAAAAAAAAAAAAAAAGTAGTTTAAAAACTGGAACAAGTGGGAGATGCCAACTTTATAATGTTCTTTAACAAACACAGGGGTATATAGGCTAATAACATACTAAGGAATTATGAGATAATAGAATATACAGACAAATGAACAGATAATTATAATAGCACGATAAGTGCCTTAAAAGAGGTATTCAGCGTGCCACAGCAGAGCATGAAGAGACATATAAATCAGCTTGGGGATCAGGAAAAGAGGCAATGGCTGAGCTGAACCTCAGAGGCTGAAGAGAAGTTGGCATGGGAAATTTGGGAGGATGGGGAGGAGAGGAGACAAAGGGAGATAGAACAACAGATTCAAAGACATAGAAGTAAGAAAATATGGTAGAACAAGCAACTGGAAATAGTTCAATACTGTCATAGTGCTGTCTATGAGTTAAAGCCATACATAAAAGTCCAAGTCCAAAGACAAAACTGAAGACGCTTTCAAAATGTTACTCCATAAGATAAAACCCCAGTGTGTTACAAATCATCTCTGATTTAGAAGCTGCTTCTAGAATACATTGAACAGATAGTTCTCTGGCCAAATGCAGCAACAGATTGCATGGCAGGATAGAATGAGGAAGGAGAAGTGTGACCAGTACTTCAGGTCTGGGTAAACAAAGGGTCTAGTCAGCTAAGACAAAAAGGAGCAGAGCACTTGAGTATGATGGAAAAAGATTTACAGGCAGCCAAAGTCCCACAAAAGGGAGGCTGGAGGTTGGAGAGAGCATGAAGGTTGGAAAACCAAGAAGACCCACCAATTGCTTCTTTGTATAGCAGCACTCTCCGGGGCCTGGAGCAGAACAGGCACTAGAAATGTTTACTGAACGATTACCAGGGCAAAAAGCTCTTTACCAGGGCCCCTGGATGATGGCACCTGGGCACCCGCTATCTCCAAAGGCTGTCACAAACACTGCCACAGGTGAAGGCAGGAACGGAGCCAGAAGTCAATTAACGTCACACATGATACAGATGCCCCATAGCCAGGAACCGAAGACCACCACCACTATTACTTAGCTCTGAAACAGTGTTTCCCAAAACTGTCTGAAGATTAAAAAATTCCTGGGGTGTTTGTTTCAAAATGAAACAAAACAAAACAGATTCCTCTAACTCAACCCAGACCTACTAAGTTAAAATTCCCAAGGGTAGAGACCTGGTACTCTGTATATTAAACAAGCTGACCAGCTGATTCTTTTCAAGCCATTTTGGGAAGCTCTGATCTAGAAGTTCTTGCCAAAACAAAAAGGTTAAAAAAAAAAAACAAAGGTATAACTATTGGAAAAATGATTGTTACTGTTTCCCACAGGCAATATAGTTATCTACTTAGAAGTCTAAGAAAATTGACTGAAAAAATTATTAGAACCATGTGTTGACAGAAAAGCTAGTGAGACTTTAAGATGGAAATGTCCATAGGGCCACTGAATATAGGAGTCTTAACCTGGACCAGAAGCCTCGGCTGGAATTAAAAATCTGCAGAGGGGGCCTTCCTTGGTGGCACAGTGGTTAAGAATTCACCTGCCAATGCAGGGGACATGGGTACGAGCCCTGGTCCGGGAGGATCCCACATGCCGTGGAGTGACTGGGGCCATGCCCCACAGCTACTGAGCCTGCGCTCTGGAGCCCATGAGCCACAACTGCTGAAGCCCAAGTGCCTGGAGCCCGTGCTCTACAACGGGAGAGGCCACCCAATGAGAAGCTTGCGCACCATGGCAAAGAGTGGCCCCCACTAGCCACAAGTGGAGGGAGCCCGCGCGCAGCAATGAGGACCCAACGTAGCCAAAAATATAAATAAATAAATAAATAAATTTATTTTGGGTCCCTGCAGAGGGACTTCCTTGGTAGCCCAGCAGTTAAGACTCCATGCTACCAGGGCAGGGGGCCTGGGTTTGATCCCTGGCTAGGGAACTAGATCCCGCGTGCCACAACTAAAGATTCCATGTGCCGCAACTAAAGATTCCGCATAAAGCAACTAAAGACCTCGCGTGCCGCAACTAAAGATCCTGCATGCTACCATGAAGATCCCGCATGTGGCAACAAAGATCCCACGTGCTGCAATTAAGACCTGGCACAGCCAAATAACTAAATAAACAAATATTTTAAAAATGAACAAAAATAAAGTTAAAAAAAGAACTGCATAAATCTATTACTGTTGGGGGGGGGTTGGTTGGGGAGGGTCATCTAAAACCTGGTACGCTCAGAGGTTGCAGCAAGAGAAGAAAAGACAGCTCACTGAATCAGTGTGTTGTGCACCTGAAACTAACATAATATCGTAAATCAACTGTACTTCAACTGCAAAATAAAGAATAAGGAAAGCAGCTCAGGAAAGAATGCCAGGGAACACAATATCTGGTTTATCATAGGTAATCAAAAATTTCGTAATTGGACATTCTGTAGCCACTAAATGGAGATAAAAGGTAATGAATATACAATACACGTGTATTAAGTGTATTTAGAGAAACAGTTCTACCATAAATCTGTATCTGTAGATCTCAGAATGTCCTAGATATACAGACAGTAATCACTGATATATCTGAGTTAACGTAGAAACAGACAAGCAATTCACACTGCTGGGTCATACAGATTCCTCTAATCCTCTCTACACATGGAAGCTGGATACACATTCTCCAGTTCAGCTCTGGTAGCCACGTGTAGTAATCAAAAAAGATCTAACACTGGAGAAAGGGCTGTGGCTAAGATGACTGCCAGAGGAAACCATTCACTTGAAGAACTGCTTGGTTTCGGTTAAGTCACACATTCTCTGCAATGGAAAATCTCCCTGTCATCTCTTTGCTCTAAAAATAATCAGGCTAGTTGAAAAAAACACCTTATTATTTCATAAACTATACATCAATACTCTCTTTGATAAGTATCCATCTTTTTAAACAGCTGGGTCCATTTCAAATGTTCTGCTTTCAAACTCAGCACTTCTGCAGCTGTAAATGGGTTTAAGAATACACAGTGCGGGCTTCCCTGGTGGCGCAGTGGTTGAGAGTCCGCCTGCCGATGCAGGGGACACGGGTTCGTGCCCCGGTGTGGGAGGATCCCACATGCCGCGGAGCGGCTGGGCCCGTGAGCCATGGCCGCTGAGCCTGCGCGTCCGGAGCCTGTTGCTCCGCAACGGGAGTGGCCACAGCAGTGAGAGGCCCGCGTACCGCAAAAAAAAAAAAAAAAAAAAAAAAAGAATACACAGTGCATCCAAATACCACAGCAGAACAGGGGCAATATTCAAATACTGAAAAGAACAATATTTAAAATATCCCACTCAACCTACTGAAAATGCTGATATATGCTGTCAGGATACCTCTAGCCTATTCCTTTTATCTCTTGGATGGCCCAAGAAATTCATAATTTCAGAGGGAAGGCCTTGGTCAGCGAAGCAGTCAGTTTAGCTGTGGTCAGGAGAACTTCAGGGCCATCTCCCCGGGTTTCATACCACCTTAACAGGAGTAAAGATGGGAGCTCAGAGCTCTGCTCACTGCTGGCAAGACCCTCTCCCAGTAATACTCACATTGACAGCACCAGGATCTGCCTAGGAGACTATCTGGGGCTAATTCCAACACAACCTTTATCACAGGTTATGCCTGTTTCATAAGAAGTCCTAGACTCCCTGCTTGGACTCTCATTCCCATAAGGCTCTGCACATAGCCTCACAAGACCCCATCTCCCACTAATCCTCCACTCTCAAATCCTTCAACTTACCTTCATAGTCTACCATCAGCAAAATCCCTTCTCTGGCTGAGAATCCTCTTCTCCGAGTGTTACTTTCACATAGAAACCTAGCTTTCCCTGAAGGCCTGGCTTCCTCTGCAGCCATTCAAGTGGCAGCTGCTTTCTCTCTCATACCCCTCAAACAGCTGGACCTCCAGGTGGGGAGATGTCCTCCCAGAACCTCACTGCCATTCTCAGATTATCTCCCCTTTTCCTTAAAACCCCCATTTTGAATTTCATGTCATCAGACCAAAACCCTAAATATCCCTCTACAGTGGAGTCCAATATTACTGTCATAATTCTTGTTGATTTCAACATCCACAGAGTTGACCTTTCCCATACACTACTGTGGTCAATTGAACGGAGGACCTCCCAAAAGATACGCCCACACCTTAATCTCTGGAATCTAGAATATTGCCCTATATGTCAAAAGAGTAAATATTACCTTCTATGGCAAAATATGTGATTGAGTTAAGGATCTGGAGACAAAGAGTTTATCCTGGATTATCTGGGTAGACCCAAAATGCAATTACATGTATCCTTATAAGATAGACACACAGAGAAGAGAGAGAAGAGGAAGAGGCAATGTGCCCAAGGAGGCGGAGACTGGAGTGAGGCAGCCACAAATCAAGGAATGCCAACAGCCACCAAAAGGTGGAAGAGGCAAAGAACGGTGTGATGGTTAATTCTGTGTGCTAACTTAACCTGTACTACAGCATGCCCAGATAGTCAATCAAACATTACTTTGAGTGCTCCTGTGAGGGTGTTTTTGAATGAGATTAACATCCATATTGGTAGACGAGTAAAGCGGATTTGTCTTCCCAATGTGGGTGGGCCTCATCCAATCTGTTGAAGACCTGAACAGAATAAAGGGGCTGACCCTCCCTCAAGTAAGAGAATTCCTCCTGCCTGACTGACTTTGAACTGGGATACTGGATTTCTGCTTTTGGAGTTGAATTGAAACATCTGCTCTTCCTGGGTCTCAAGCCTACAGGCCTTCAGACTCAAACTGGAACTACACCCTTGGCTCTGCTGGGTTTCCAGCTTTCTGACTCTTCCTGCAGATCTTGAGGCTGGTCAGCTTCCACTGCTGCATGAGCCAATTCCTTATAATAATCACTTCTTATATAATTGTAAACCATTTTGACTCTGTTTCTCTGGAGAACCCTGACTAATATAAATGGATTCTTCCCTGGAGCCTCCAGAGGGAGTATGGCCCTGCTAACATCTTGATTTCAAACTATGGTATCCACAGACATAGAGAACAGACTTGTGGTTGCCAAGGAGGAAGGGTTGAGGGAGGGATGGGCTGGGAGTTTGGGATTAGCAGATGCAAGCTATCACATACAGAATGGATACACAACAAGGTCCTACTGTATAGCACAGGGAACTATATTCAATATCCTGTGATAAACCACAATGGAAAAGAACATGAAAAAGAATGTGTGTGTATATATATGTATAACTGAACCACTTTGCTGTACAGGAGAAATTAACACAACATAGTAAATCAACTATACGTCAATAAAATAAATTTTAAAATAAAATAAAATTGTGATGTCCATAACTGTGAGAGAATAAATTTCTGTTTTAAGCCACCAACTTTGCAGTAATTTGTTACAGCAGCTTCAGGGAGCATATACAGTGGCCTTCCCTGAACTCTCCTACAACGACGTTCCCCCACTCTGCGTGGGTCACCAGCTTCAAGTCACGTCCTAGAACACCGTATTGCCAATTACCGCACATTATCTAACATCTCCATGTCAAGCACTGCACTCTCATACTAACTTCTATCTCTCTGGATCACTCCTTCCAGTGCCCTCGAACAATACTTCAGCGCCGATGGGACCCGTCTCCACCGAGCCTGCTACCTTCACACAGTCCCTTGTCTCCCTCATGGTCTCATTTCTCTCTTCAACCGACTTATATTCCACAGCCCATTATGACATTCATGTCTTTGCCTACTCTCCAGCCTCTCTCGCCAACCCTCCTCCTTTGTCACACTCCTCTGTCAAAACCCCAACTCCACCCGCTCTGCTCCTCTACCCACACAATGAGGGGGCAGAAGTAAAATATACAACTACACCGACTGGTCTGACTTTGAATTCATAACCACCAACCTCAAGTTAGTCATTCCAATCTCAGTTCGAATGTCACTTCTTAAAAAAAAAACTTTCCCTGACCAATTTTTGATGGCTTTATTGAGATATATAATTCACATACCATAAAATTCACCCTTTTAAAGTTACAATTCAGTGGTTTTAATCTATTCAAAACAGTTGTGTAACCATAACTAATATCTCATTTCAGAAGATGTTTTCCACCCCCAAAAGAAACCCAATACTCTTTTTGCCCACCCCACTGATCTACTTTGTCCCTATGCACTTGCTTACTGTGGGTATTTCATGTAAGTGGAATCAAACACTACGTGACTTTTTATGTCTGGCTTCTTTCACTTAGCATGTTTTCAAGGTTCATCCATGTTTTAGCATGTATCAGTACTTCATTTCTTTTTGTTGCCTAATAGTATTCCATAATGTTGACATAACACATTTTGATTATCTGCTCAACAGTTGACAGACATTTGGCTTTATTTCCACTTTTGAGGTATTTCGGATAATGTTGCTATGAGCATTCATGAACAAGTTTTTCTGTGAACGTATATTTTCAACTCTCAAAGGAGAATTCTCAATTCTCACCTAGGAGTGGAATTGCTGGATCCCATGGTAACTCTGTTTAACATTCTAAGCAACTGCTAAACTATTTTTTCAACGTGGCTGCACCATTTTACATTCCCACCAGCAGTGTATTAGGGTTCCTATTTCTTCACATTCTCAACAATACTTGTTATTGTCAGTCTTTATTTCAGCCAACCTAGTGGGTGTGAAGGGGCATCTCATTGTGGCTTTGATTAGTCATTTCCCTAATGACTAAGTAATGTTGATCATCTTTTCATATGTTCATTGGCCATTTGTGTATCTTCTGAAATGTATATTCAGATCCTTTGTCCGTTTTCTCCTAAAGTTAACTTAAAAAAAAATTGTGGTGGGCTTCCCTGGTGGCGCAGTGGTTGAGAGTCCCCCTGCCGATGCAGGGGATACCGGTTCGTGCCCCGGTCCGGGAGGATCCCGCATGCCACGGAGTGGCTGGGCCCGTGAACCATGGCCGCTGGGCCTGCGCGTCCGGAGCCTGTGCTCCGCAATGGGAGAGGCCACAACAGTGAGAGGCCCGCATACCGCAAAAAAAAAAAAAAAAATTGTAAAAAAACACATAAAATTTACCATCTTAACCATTTTAAATGTACAACTCAATAGTGTTAATTATATTCATATTCCTGTGATCTGCAAATAAAGAGTTTAGCTTCTTTTTCCAATATGGATGCATTTTATTTCTTTTTGCTGCCTAATTGCCCTGGCTAGGACAGCCAGTACAATGTTTATATAAGCGGCAAGAGCAGACATGCTTGTCTTGTTCCTGATCTTACAGGGAAAGCTTTCAGTCTTTCACCATTAAGTGTAACATTAGCTATGGGTTTTTCACAGATGTTGAAGAAATTTAACAGATTGAGGCAGTTACCCTCTATTTCTAGTTTGCTGCTTGATTTTTATCATGAAAGGAGGTTGCATTTTGTCAAATTCCTTTTTCACATTTATTGTGATAATCATGTATTTTTGTCCTTTATTCTAATAATATGGTATTATATTGATTGATTTTTGCATGTTGAACCAACCTTGCATTTCTGGGATAATATACATTTGGTCATAAACTGATGTATAATCTTCTTTATATGTTGTTGAATTTGGTTTGCTAATATTTCATTGAGGATTTTTGAGACTACATTCCTAAGGGATATTGGTCTGTAATTTCTTTTCTTTTGATATCCTCTTTTTTGTTCTGTTAGGCTTTGTTTTCATATCAGATAGCCTAACACTGGCCTGACAAGAATGAGTTCGGAGGTGTTCATCCTCTCCTATTTTGGCAAATGTGTCAAGGCTTGGTATTAACTCTTTAAATGTTCAGTAGAACTCACCAGTGAAGGCATCTAGGCCCGGCCTTTTGTGGGAAGGTTTTTTTATCACTACCTTAATCTCTTTACTTATCACAGATTTATTCAGATTCGCTGTCTCCTCCCGAGTCAGTTTCAGCAGGTTGCTGACCACCACCATATCCTAAGTAGCTGTTCAGTCATCTTTTTATCATTTTACTTTTCTACATAGAACTTATCATCATTTGATACCTTCCTTGTTCACTTATTTTGGGGATTTTGTTTTTAAAATGTTTTTATCCATCTGCCCCCTTTAAAACGTAAGCTCTGGACTTCCCTGGTGGCGCAGTGGTTGAGAGCCCGCCTGCCGATGCAGGGGACGCGGGTTCGTGCCCCGGTCCGGGAAGATCCCACATGCCGCGGAGCAGCTGGGTCCTTGAGCCAAGGCCACTGAGTCTGCGCGCCCGGAGCCTGTGCTCCGCAACGGGAGAGGCCACAACAGTGAGAGGTCCGCGTAACGCAAAACAAAACAAAAACAAAAAAATCCGTAAGCTCCATGAAGGCAATGACTTTGTCCTAGCCTTTTCTAAGTAACCCCACACCTACAACAGTGTCTGCGAGGTAGCAGGTACTGAATTAGAATTTGCTGGATAAACGTATAAATGAGTTAATGAAGCTGGCAGCAGAAAGTTAAGGGGGTTCCTGTCTTAAGGCTTTTGTTTTCTCTGTATAAGAAAAGAGGTCATCTACTGAAAGACAGGGAAGAGTTGAGGTAGATGGTTTAAAAAGAATGGAGACTTTATTCCTTTATGACTTTAACTGACCACTGCAAAGAATGGAAAAGCAAGGTGATCAGAGGAATGCAACAGGATTGCAATGCTGAGCATCAACATGTAGTTGGTGATCATGAAGCTTAAGGTAATACTAATCTGTCCCATTGTATGGATTTCTCCAGAGGTACTAGAGAAAGCAGATAAATTAGTTCATCCATGAATTTCGTTGACAGAGACATGGATAAAAAAGTCACAGGACAATGGCGTTTATGGTACAGGAATGAAGGGCCATATCTAAAATGGTAAGGAGAGAAGAAAAAAGAAGCAAGGAATGATGGATAGAGAGAGGAGACAGATCAATGGATAAAAGGCTGGAAAGAGATTAAAAAATGATCTTAGTGAGAGTGGTTGAAAAGTCAACTGGAATGATAATGCGATATCAAACGAGAATAGGATGTCGAAATCAGTGATTTTGGAAGTAGGAGCAGTTGGAGGTGGCGAAAAGGTCTAGGGTGTAACTGAGGGAGCAGACGTCTGATGTTCAGTGGAGAAGAACAGTGTCAGAGCTGAAGAAGTCAAGAAACCATGTGGCCAAGGTCTTAAAAGGTTTGACTACAGAGATGCAGAAATCACCATGAGGTGACCATCAATCGGGTACCAAACCATCCAGCAGTGAAGGAGTATGTCCAGAAAGGACGGAGATAATACCACCAGAAAAGAAGAAGGATAACAGGGCTAAAATGACATGATCCTCAAAGCAGCATCTTGCTTGTATTTTTTTTTTTTTTAATCTAAGAGATTCAGGGTGTAAAGATCTAGAAGTGGCAGGAAGGAATACAAGAAGGAAAATAACCAGGGTGACAGCATTCACAGAAATATAAGCTGACCCTCAACTTATAATTGAGGTTAATCCTCATCCTTGTATCAGCCTTTCCTCTTTGAATGTAGGTGGAAACTGTGGATATGATAAACGATCACTCCTCTGATTATGTTATACAGCGAAAGGAAGATTACCTTAGGTGGGCCTGGTCTAATCAGGTGAGCTGTTTAAAAGCAGTATTTTTTTTCTGGCTGGTTTCAGAGAGATGCACTCTAGCTGGCCTCGAAGAAAGCCAACATCTATGCTGTGAACTGCCTATGAGGGCCACATGTCAAGGAACTGCAGGTAGCCCCTGGGAGCTGAGAGTCACCCCTGGCTGGCAGCTATCAGGAAAACGGGGACCTCATTATCACAGCTGCAATGAGATGAATCCTGCCAACAACCACTGAGATGACAAGAGGACCCTCAAGCCCAGATGATAACTACAGCCTCAGCTGACACCACGATTTCAACGCAGTGAGACCTACAGCAGAGAATCCAGCCATGCCATTGCCTGGACTTCTGACCTAGATAACATATTTCTGCTGTTTTAGGCTGCTAAGTTTATGGTTATTTATTATGCAGGAAACGAAAACTAAAACAGTGACCATAAATAGTTTACCCAGGATAATTGCAGTTTACACATGTTGTCCCTGCATAATTAAACAGTGTCCCCTTCCACTCTCACAGGAGTCTGGATTATATGCTAATTTATACGGTCACCCTAACAATAATTTCACCTCCCAAACCCTAAAGATTCATGTGGATGTAGGAGAATAGATAGCCACCACCTGAAAGGGCTGCGAGAGAAGTGGAACACCTACAGGAAAGCCAAATTTCTATCAAAACAAGGGGTTAAAAGAAATGCTTAGACAGCCCCACTACTGGGCATATACCCTGAGAAAACCGTAACTCAAAAAGAGTCATGTACCACAATGTTCACTGCAGCTCCATTTATACAATAGCCAGGACTTGGAAGCAACCTAAGTGTCCATCAACAGATGAATGGATAAAGAAGATGTGGCACATATACACAATGGAATATTACTCAGCCATAAAAAGAAACGAAATTGAGTTATTTGTAGTGAGGTGGATGGACCTAGAGTCTGTCATACAGAGTGAAGTCAGAAAGAGAAAAACAAATACCATATGCTAACACATATATATGGAATCTAAAAAAAAAAAAAAAGACTCTGAAGAATCTAGGGGCAGGACAGGAATAAAGATGCAGATGTAGAGAATGGACTTGAGGACACGGGGAGGGGCAAGGGGAAGCTGGGACGAAGTGAGAGAGTGGCATTGACATATATACACTACCAAATGTAAAATAGATAGCTAGTGGGAAGCAGCCGCATAGCACAGGGAGATCAGCTCGGTGCTTTGTGACCACCTAGAGGGGTGGGATAGGGAGGGTGGGAGGGAGACGCAAAAAGGAGGGGATATGGGGATATATGTATACGTACAGCTGATTCATTTTGTTATACCGCAGAAACTAACACACCATTGTAAAGCAATTATACTCCAATAAAGATGTTAAAAAAAAAACCAAACAAAACAGGTCAGAGCCACAGTGGGCAGGTCTCAGCAGTTTTTCTGAGGAGTGTGGGGCACTGACCTAAGGGACTAGATTTTGTAGCTTTTGTTTGGATTTTCTTCATGTGTGTATCTTACCTCCTGCTGTATTTGCTACAAGTAGGTATACTGTCTTACGCCTTGAAAAAAAATAGTCCTCCTGCCTAGTTTTGCACCAGGTACAAAGTAGCTATTTAACTATGACATGTAACTATTTAGAACTGAACAGGGGCATGGCCAAGAAGTGTATCTTGTCCTCAATGAATACACATTATCTCTTAGAATTCTAGAGATGTGAGGAGAGGTATGCTGATCACATGAAAATGAAACATTGCTTCTGACAAAGTCAACAGTCTTAATTGTTCCAAGTCTATAACAACATAATTTTCTGACTCCTTAAAGTAAATGATTTAATATCATCAGTGCCCAAACAACTACACTGGACATATGTGAGTTGCTCATTAACATTTACTTTAAAAAAAGCAATGATATTAATAGAGATTGTGAAACAAATCCAATACTTTGTCATTTATAGATTTTGAAGAACGGGATAAGTAACTTTGTGCAGAGGTGGAGTCTGCCATCTGCTGGGAAGAAAGGTGAAATTTCCATGTCATCAACTAAGTTATATAACTACCTCTACTGACAACAAACTGTACTGTGGTACGAGTGTACTGTGCATACACACTTCCTGCCATGGAGTAGTAACCACATGGGAATCGGTCAAATTTCTCCTGGTAAAGTGAAGACAAGAATAAGTGGACCCCTGAAAGTAAGGCAAGGGGGAAGGCAGGGAATGGGCGCAGTCTTGTTTACCTCCAAGCCCTCCTTGCGGATCAGGAAAGGGTTAAGAGTTTCCGTTTGGGAAGATGAAAAGGTCCCAAAGACGGATGGTGGTGATGGTCGCACGACAACGTGAATGTACTTAACGCCACCGAACTGTACGAACGCGGTAGAAAAGCATGACAGTCTCCACGGTGGACAGAGATCCTTGATCAGGATGTAAGGCTTTATCCGCTGGGTGGCAGACTGTATTTTCCAAACCTAACTGCAGGGATCTCTCTCACCACCCTTGCTCCACTGTGATGGACTTGACCACCACCCCAGCATCATGAGATGAAGTCCCTTCTCCTTCCCTCCAGCCTTAGAGACTGTGACCAACAGAATATGGCGGAATGTCGCCGCATAACTTTACAGCCAGGTAAGACAAGGCCTTGCAGCTTCCCCACAGCTCTCTAGGGATGCTGGTCCTCCAGCTGCTTCCTCCGGTGATGCTCTCTCTTAAAATAATGTCTCCTAAGCCCAGAGATAAACCCACGCACATATGGACACCTTATCTTTGATAAAGGAGTCAGGAATGTACAGTGGAGAAAGGACAGCCTCTTCAATAAGTGGTGCTGGGAAAACTGGACAGGTACATGTAAAAGTATGAGATTAGATCACTCCCTAACACCATACACAAAAATAAGCTCAAAATGGATTAAAGACCTAAATGTAAGGCCAGAAACTATCAAACTCTTAGAGGAAAACATAGGAAGAACACTCTATGACATAAATCACAGCAAGATCCTTTCTGACTCACCTCCTAGAGTAATGGAAATAAAAACAAAAATAAACAAATGGGACCTAATGAAACTTCAAAGCTTTTGCACAGCAAAGGAAACCATAATCAAGACCAAAAGACAACCCTCAGAATGGGAGAAAACATTTGCAAATGAAGCAACTGACAAAGGATTAATCTCCAAAATTTACAAGCAGCTCATGCAGCTCAATAACAAAAAAACAAACAACCCCATCCAAAATTGGGTGGAAGACCTAAATAGACATTTCTCCAAAGAAGATATACAGAATGCCAACAAACACATGAAAGAATGCTCAACATCATTAATCATTAGAGAAATGCAAATCAAAACTACAATGAGGGCTTCCCTGGTGGCGCAGTGGTTGAGAGTCCGCCTGCCGATGCAGGGGACATGGGTTCGTGCCCCGGTCCAGGAAGATCCCACATGCCGTGGAGCGGCTGGGCCCGTGAGCCATGGCCGCTGAGCCTGCGCGTCCAGAGCCTGTGCTCCGCAACGGGAGAGGCCACAACAGTGAGAGGCCCGCATACCGCAAAAAAAAAAAAAAAAAAAAAAAACTACAATGAGATATCATCTCACACCAGTCAGAATGCCCATCATCAAAAAATCTAGAAACAATAAATGCTGGAGAGGGTGTGGAGAAAAGGGGACACTCTTGCACTGCTGGTGGGAATGTGGATTGGTTCAGCCACTATGGAGAACAGTATGGAGGTTCCTTAAAAAACTACAAATAGGGCTTCCCTGGTGGCGCAGTGGTTGAGAGTCCGCCTGCCGATGCAGGGGACACGGGTTCGTGCCCCGGTCTGGGAAGATCCCACATGCCGCGGAGCGGCTGGGCCCGTGAGCCATGGCCGCTGAGCCTGCGCGTCCGGAGCCTGTCCTCCGCAACGGGAGAGGCCACAACAGTGAGAGGCCCGCGTAACGCATAAAAAAAAAAAAAAAAAAAAAAAAAAAAAAAAAAAAAAAAAAAAAAAACTACAAATAGAATTACCATATGACCCAGCAATCCCACTACTGGGCATATACCCTGAGAAAACCAAAATTCAAAAAGAGTCATGTACCAAAATGTTCATTGCAGCTCTATTTACAATAGCCCGGAGATGGAAACAACCTAAGCGCCCATCATCGGATGAATGGATAAAGAAGATGTGGCACATATACACAATGGAATATTACTCAGCCTTAAAAAGAAATGAAATTGAGCTATTTGTAATGAGATGGATAGACCTAGAGTCTGTCATACAGAGTGAAGTAGGTCAGAAAGAAAAAGACAAATACCGTATGCTAACACATATATATGGAATTTAAAGACAAAAAAAATGTCATGAAGAACCTAGGGGTAAGACAGGAATAAAGACGCAGACCTACTGGAGAATGGACTTGAGGATATGGGGAGGGGGAAGGGTGAGTTTTGACAGGGCGAGAGAGAGTCATGGACATATACACACTAACAAACATAGTAAGGTAGATAGCTAGGGGGAAGCAGCCGCAAGGCACAGGGATATTAGCTCGGTGCTTTGTGACAGCCTGGAGGGGTGGGATGGGGAGAGTGGGAGGGAGGGAGACGCAAGAGGGAAGACATATGGGAACATATGTATATGTATAGCTGATTCACTTTGTTATAAAGCAGAAACTAACACACCATTGTAAAGCAATTATACTCCAATAAAGATGTTTAAAAAAATAAAAAAATAAAAAAATAATGTCTCCATGCTGTGAAAAGCACAAGCCACGTTCAGAGGCCCACACAGAGGTGGGTCCTGTCGACCATTCCAGCCTTATGATCTGAACAAGGACTTCTGTTTAAGTGGTTCATTCAGTCACAGAGACTATCATGCTTTCTATTAAATTATACTTTTAAAAATAATAACTTATTCAAACTATGCATAACATTTTGTAGGATTTTTATTGCCATATTTAAATGATTCAGATTTGGAGGAAGATCCTGATACAGTGCTGTTGTTGGTTTTTTTAAATCACTGTTAAATGATGTTTAGCCCAAACCTTCCCCATCTCAGCAGATGGCAATTCCATCCTTCTAACTGTTTGGGACAAAATCTTAGAGCTTCCCTGGACTCCTTTCCTCTCACAAGCCACATCCCACCCATGAAGCAGATTTATAAAGTATATCCTAACTCAGCTCTTTTCATCACCTCTACTGCTAACATCCTACCATATCTTGTCTTAATTACTGCAATCATCTCTCTGAAATGGTCTGCTTCTATCTTTTCCTTCCACTGTTTACTCTTTTTTTTTTTTTTTCTTTTCGGTACGAGGGCCCCTCACTGCCATGGCCTCTCCCGCTACGGAGCACAGGCTCCGGATGCGCAGGCTCAGCAGCCATGGCTCACGGGCCCAGCCGCTCGGCGGCATGCGGGATCTTCCGGGACCAGGGCACGAACCCGTGTCCCCCGCATCGGCAGGTGGACTCTCAACCACTGCGCCACCAGGGAAGCCCCCCACTGTTTACTCTTTACATGGCATCCAGACTGATCATTTTAAAATATAAATCAACTCAAGCTATTTTCTACCCAAAGCTCTACAAAGATTCCTCCTTTCACTCAGAGTAAAAGCCAAAGCCCTTACAATGGCCAGCAAGGCCCTTGTCACCTCTCTGACCCCCTCCCTACAGCTCTCCTGCTGCTCCTTCTGGTCTGGCTACGCTGGCATTTTTGCTGTTCCCTGAATTCACATGCACACTCTTGCTGTACGGCCACGATCCTGAAAACTTCTGCTCTTCCCCAGGTGTCTGCAGGCAGACATCTAAGACTTTGCTCAAATCTCACTTTCTCAACAAGGCCTATAAGACTATCCCCACTCCTACCCTTGATTCCTTTTTCTGATTTCTTGCTCATGTGAGAGTCCAGTGTACACTGGAAGAGGGGCTCTCATCCATGAATTCAGGGCCCCAGCCTCCTTTCATCTAAGGACTCTGCCTCTGTTAACTAACAGAGATCCTTTCATTTGGGCTGGTGTACATAGGGAGTGGGAAGGGCAAAGATAGAAAGAATGGAGAAGACACACCTGCTTTAAACTACCTTGACCCAGAAGTAACACAGATGACTTCCAAACAAATTCCATGGGTAAGAACTAGTCATATGGCCCATCCGGCTACAAGGAGGATGGCTATATAATCTAGTTATATATATATCCAGAAGAAAAGGAAAACATGGATACTGGTAAGGACTTCTAATCACTAAATATCTTTCTGCTCACTTTCACTACACAAAGAACACACTCAAGCCTCTCCCACCACCCAGAAGCAAACCTGAAGTCCCATCCAGTCAGCGCATCTAACCACAAGTGCAGGACCTCTGGCTCTGCCAGTTTCCTTCATCAAGACCACGTGCAGCTCCTTAAGACACAACCTATGAACTGAAAAGGCATGTTATTTGCACCTGCTCTCCCCAGTCCCAATATACAAGAGTGGGAGGAGAAGGTTCTTCCTTATCAAATATTCTCCTTGGCCGTGTGGGCTCTGGTACACCCTCCTGAGGGGCCGTAAAACCTTCATAACCCACCTCTTTCCAGGGCAAGTTCTGGGTCCTTAAAAAGTGATTTTATAGCTGTAATAGTCAGGCTCATGGTTCCATTGCCAACAGAATTCCGTCAAAAACTTAGCAGGCCTTTGATCTATTTGTTTCCAGTCGGTTCCATGTGCCAGTAACCACACACAAAGTTCTTCCCCAGACATGCCTCCATTCCTCTTGCTTTCAACTAACAGAAGCCACCTGGAGGCCACATGAAACAATAGATCAGCAGTTTCCAACTCTGGCTGCAAAACAGAACGTTCAAAAACTGCCTGTGTCCGGGTTTCATGTACCCTGGACCCATTAAATCAGAAGCTATGAAGGTGGGAGCAAGATGATTCTGATGAACAGACAGTAAGAACTACACTTCATCTGATCTTTGCCACAGGACTGTCACTTTTTTTTTTCAACTGAGAACACTTACTAGGTCTTTGATGCTCAAAACCTCTCTCAACTCTTATCTCTTGCTCTCTAGAAATAGTCTGTTTTTCCTTTCACTGCCCCAACTCTCAGAACTTTCTCTATTCCCTTTCATTTTTTGCTGGAAAGCTAGCCAATTCTTTCCTAAGCTCATCTCTTTCATGTAATACCTTACCAATAAGAGTCAACACACACTCTGACCTTTTCCAACGTTTGACCTAGAGTTCGCTTGGCATGAAGCAAGTCTTCCAAGTTATCATCGATGACAAATTTACCAAATTGGTCACCACTGCAGAACTTGGGTTTCTGTCTTTCCCAACTCCAGTATCAGTGTCCTCATCAGGGTGCTACCTGACTGCCAAGCCAACGAAACAAATGTTAAGGTTCTGTTTTAACAGAATTCCACTGCCAGTACCAACCACTGTAGCAAAAACTAAAACCTCAGTAGCTTAACACAGAGTTTCTCCCTTGCTTCCATCAGAGTCACACAGGTTGGCAGGATATTCCTCTCCACCCATTGTTCAAGGACCCAGTTTCCTTTCATTTTATGGTTTCACCCTCTCTGGGTCCTAATGAAATTCTCTCCACTAAGCTGCTAGAGAGGATAGAAAAGGCACCCAGTTATTAACTGTCTTGTTCTGGGAAGAGATATATCACTCTGATCACATTCCACTGGTAACAGCTATTCACGTGGTCCTTTTGGATACAGTGGGGCTGAGAAATGTAGTCTAGATGTGTGCCCAGCAAGAACAGGAAAACAGCGATGCCGATGAGCCCTAGTGGTCTCTTTAACACCCTTAAAATCTAACTCCACCAAGGCAGGAATCTTTGTCTAGTTTGTTCATAGATGTATCTCACAAGCCTCTTACAGTGCCTGGGACATAGCAGGTGCTCAAAAAATATCTTTTGAATAATGAATGGACAGAATGAATTACAGGTATGGTACCATATGGCATTCTTTTCTATAATAAAGACAAATGAATGGATTGATGAATAAAAGAATGGTGAATTATACTGCATAGTTACTTAGATAAAACATTAAACAGAACTTTTGGAAAAATCAAAATAAATTTCCAAGCACCAACACTACACATATCAAGTCTACAATGCACATTCATACACAAACTGGTTAAATGCACACTAAATTCATCTGTTGTGAACACAGAGAAACATTCATTCAAAATTTTAGTACAAACACTGTGGACAAACTTCAAAGAAATTACTATTAAACTGATTACACATTTTTTTGTTAGGTGGAAATTTCTTTACCCACAACAGCCTCAAAATTCATCCATCTCTTCCTCAAAGAACAAGCGCACTGCACACAGAGTCCTAGTCTTAAAAACAAGTCACACACAAGACCTTACCAATATGCATCTACCATCATAATGCAAATACTCATCAAAATTCAGGACTAATACATTTATGATACCAGCTTCAAAATTATGCATGCTGATAATACTTGACTTTTCCTTAACTCTTAAGTCACTATAACAAAAATAAATTAATAAACTAGAAAAAAAAACAAAGCTGAAATAAAAATAACAATAAATGGCGATAAGACTTACTTCACAAGAGTGCTGTGAAGATCAAACAGAAATATAAGAATTCACTTGTGATTTCTGTACTTTCCTCTATGTATGTTGTAGATCAACAGAGTATATGAAAAACTGCTTTGTAAATCATAAAGCAATATTCAAACAGTCACTTATCTTTAAATAAATATAAAATTCCCATTTCTATAAGGGTTTTAAATTAGCTAAAGGAGCAAGTTCAAACTAAGGTGAAAAAGAAGTTCCTCATCCTCCTAGCCCCAACATCTAGAAAGAGAACTTTCAGTAGATACATTCCAGAGAATCCAATCATTATGAAAGGTAATAAGGCAAAGAGCTTTCTCAGTGTAAAGAGTTAGACTCTAAACAAAAAACAGTTGAAAAATATTAATAAGTCACTTAACACAGCGGGATACTTGTACTTTAAGAAGAAGAAAAAGTAACAATTTGAAAATCTATAAATTCTCTCTAGTCAATGAAAAAGAGAATAAACTACTGGGTTTTGTTTTCCCTTTGCTTATTTAAAAAATTTAAAATAATGACTCCTCAACCAAAAGAAATATTGGAATTTACAACACAAGACCCAGGATAGGAGGTTCAGTTTAACAAAATTTTATGGGTTAGCTGTCACTGAAAAGCCATCTAATAAAAAATTATCTCAAACACATTATCAGAGATGTAGGAAGTATATACTTGATTAAAGTTTGTTTCTTGTTTTTAACTAATCCCTGATATAAACTTATTTGCTTTTTTCTTGGTTGAGTTTTAAGATGGTTAACTAGGAAAAAAAAGAAAATAGAAAAAAACCCCTGCTTATTGAAGCTTTCTAATACTTAAAGTCTAGTAGGATGACCGGGCTTAAGAACCTAGATCCTGAATTATACTTATGACCCTATATATTTTTCTACCTTTTAGCAAACCAACCAACCAAACAAAAGCTAGAGGAAAAAGATTTAAAGCAAGGCTATAGCGATTTAGGAAATAAAAATATGACATTTTTTAAACTCTGGAAATAAACTGAGAGAAGGGAAGAAAAAATGATTGATGCTAAACTTGTTACATGATTTATAAACACCACAGAAAAATCAGACATTGACCTCTACCCAAATACTGTTATTTAAAAGATTGCTTTTGAAAGTAAAGACATCGGTGTGGCAATTGTAAAATACAGTATCTACCCAACTTTAGAGAGGTAAAAATTTAACTCCTTCATCTCATGCAGCTTTCTCTGCAACATTTAAACCCTATAAGCATGAATAAAGTTTGTTGAAAAAAAGAGCTTTAAATCTTCCTTAAAGTTCAGAGAGTAAGTCTTCTGGGGTGGGGGTGGTACCCCCTTGTACAATTTTAAAAGAAGACACTCTTCGGGCTTCCCTGGTGGCGCAGTGGTTGAGAATCTGCCTGCCAATGCAGGGAACACAGGTTCGAGCCCTGGTCTGGGAGGATCTCACATGCCGCGGAGCAACTAGGCCCGTGAGCCACAACTACTGAGCCTGCGTGTCTGGAGCTTGTGCTCCGCAACAAGAGAGGCTGCGACAGTAAGAGGCCCGCGCACCGCGATGAGGAGCGGCCCCCGCTCGCCGCAACTGGAGAAAGCCCACGCACAAAAACAAAGACCCAGCATAGCCAAAAATAAATATTAATTAATAAAAAAAAAAAAAGAAGACACTTTTCACTGGGAAAGGGAGCACTGCAACATTCCATTTTACTGAATAAAAGGGACCACATCAAAGGTCATAATATCTCCATCTCCTAGAACTTTAAAAACTCTCCTTTTCAAATCAAGTGATGAAGCACAACATACCTGCAAGCCCCATCATAAATGTAAGGGTTAATATTTTATGACGCCACATCCTTATTTGATAGGTATCTATCAGAAAAGTGGCCCTGGTGCTGTTACAGATGAAACAAATAACCGCTGGGGACACAGACTGAGACACAAAGCAGTTACCCAAGAGGAATGCTCCTTCATCTGGTGCTGGTTGCTGTGAGGGCCATTGGCATGGCCACGCCAAAAGCAATTCTGGCAGAGCTGGTAGTTGTGGCACTGCTGGCATCGGTACCGGAAACCCATCATACTCTCACACCGGCAATAGGAGCACTCCACGGGGTGGAAGACTTGAGGGATGAGGGCGGGGAGGAGAGGGGACCAGAGGGAGAAAGAAGTCATTTTCATTTGGAGAATAAAGTCAGTACAGCAGAAAACCAAATTTAACATAAAAGCAAAGGTGAAAACAAAACTAGAAGTGAAGAATCTAAATTGTCTTCAATTTAGTTAATCTAACCAGCCATTCACTGGAATAAAAAGAAAATAACAAAATTTTCCATTTAGAATAGATTACAATCCACCTTAGAAAACAACCAATTGCCTTCTTTAAAATGACATTCGTGTCTCAAAGTTTAGGTAAACAAACCAGTAAGGAGGAGAGACACCCTCATTCCAAAATTTCTCTTCCAAACCTATTTTTTTTAAGAGATGTATATTGTTAGTTGTGGACATATGTTTCCTTCACTGACATAAAATCTGTGAGAGCCAGTACGCCATGCTTTATGTCTCTGCTACCTGCAAGTGGTATTTCACACAGTCCTTTGGATTGAAGGCCTCCAAAAGTTTGCTGAACTACATACTACAGGGACTTCCCTGGAAGTCCAGTGGTTAAGACTCTGAGCTTCCAATGCAGGGGGCACTGGTTCGATCCCTGGTTGGGGAACTAAGATCCCACATGACACACGGCACAGCCAGTAAACAAATAAATAAATAAATACTACTACATCCCTGGGTGCAAATGGTAACTGGTAAAAAAGTAAGGCTACCATATCAAAATACTAGTTTTAGGTAAGAGCTCCAAGTATTGGCATAAAATAAGGTACTCTAACCAATGAAGGGGCAGTGATTTGGAGAGAGGGAAACTTAGGTGACCCGAGACTCCTTTCTCTACCTCACACAGCATCTTACCTCAGGAAAACCTGCCAGCCGGCAGTCAGGATTTATAGGGGTTACTGGGATTCTCTTATAGCCTGAAAGTCCAGTTTACTCAGTGGAAGTGGGCAATAAATCCACAACTGTATATTACAGATTGTTATTTATACTTTTTATTTATTTATTTTTTTTGGGGGGTACACGGGCCTCTCACTGCTGTGCCTCTTCCTGTTGCGGAGCACAAGCTCGGGACGCGCAGGCTCAGCGGCCATGGCTCACGGGCCCAGCCGCTCCGCGGCACGTGGGATCTTCCCGGACCTGGGCACGAACCCGTGTCCCCTGCATCGGCAGGCGGACTCTCAACCACTGCGCCACCAGGGAAGCCCTGTTATTTATACTTTTAAATGTTGATAGCACGATTGTTCCCTCTGGCAATTCAATTCTGAACACAAGAAATGGAAGTCAAAGGAAAGAGGGATGTAATATTCAAAGCTTCATTTGAACAACTCTTTCTAGCACTGTGTATACAAAGGCAGTGTTGTCTCAATTATAAGGCTTTTTAGTCCTACTTCCAAAAATGCATATTAACTAGAGAATCAAGTCTCAAAACAAACAAACAACAACAACAAAACCTGAGCACTAGGTGAGAAAAATAATACAACAAGATCACTAAAGAATAACAGAAAACTAAAATCTGGAATGAGAAATCCAAAGGACATACCTCCTCTAAGAAATTTAAATTTTTGTTATCAAAATATTTCTAAGGAATAATGAAAGTGTTAATCACATAAGAATGTAATTTATAAATAACATACTACATACAAAGTCACAACAAAATGTTCATATGAATAACACTAGATCTCGACAAATGAGATCCTCTCTACTGGGGATAGCAGATATAAAATGACTTTATGAACATGAGCGGGATATGAAACTACGAAAACATTTAGTGCTATAAAGGCATTGTCCCTCAAAAGCACCAACACTGTAATAATTTAACAGCACAAATCTCTATCCATAAATCCTGTTTAAAAATTTAGCTGTTTGGGCTTCCCTGGTGGCGCAGTGGTTGGGAGTCCGCCTGCCGATGCAGGGTACACGGGTTCGTGCCCCGGTCCGGGCGGATCCCACGTGCCGCAGAGCGGCTGGGCCCGTGAGCCACGGCCGCCGGGCATGCGCGCGTTCCGGGCCTGTGCTCCGCAGCGGGAGAGGCCACAGCAGTGGGAGGCCCGCGTACCGCAAAAAAAAAAAAAAAATTTAGCTGTTTTAGTCTACTCAAGAGATTCCAGGACTTTAGGAAAATAATCTTGAATCTAAGGACTTGTGAACTAAAGCCATGACTGAGTGAAAGCCTGAGAAGTTAAAAAAAAAAAAAAGATATGAGTAGGAGGGAGAGAAAATAAAAAGAGTACGGTAGCATTCTCTCATTCTTACAAAATGAAAAAAGAGGACTCTGCTTTTTAGTGCCGCTCAGCTATCACTCTTTCTCTTTTGTGGAATGAGGAGAGACAGGCAAGAAGAGCCTTAAAAGAAGGGAGCTTCCAGAGAAAAGCCAGGACCTTTCCTTTAATGAATTCAAACAACCTAAACAAGGAGATAAACTGATAGCAATAGCAGAAAAACCTAAGTAGTTACTGAGAGATAAGTACCATTTCAATTTCAAGTGAAACAAAGATTTAAGTCAAACTACTTGGGAAGGATACTGAGAGTAATTCAGCCGTAAAGGAAAAAACTGAATATGGGTGAAACCCAGTACCAAATTCTATCTTGGCTATTTTCCTTTAAACTATTCCAAAATTTTATAGTTTTAGTGGTTGATATTGAATATACACAAGTTTTTGGAGTTATGCTTTTTTTTTTTTTTTTTTTTTTTTATGCGTTACGCGGGCCTCTCACTGTTGTGGCCTCTCCCGCTGCGGAGGACAGGCTCCGGACGCGCAGGCTCAGCGGCCATGGCCCACGGGCCCAGCCGCTCCGCGGCACGTGGGATCCTCCCAGACCGGGGCACGAACCCGTGTCCCCTGCATCGGCAGGCGGACTCTCAACCACTGCGCCACCAGGGAAGCCCGAGTTATGCTTTTTATAAACTAAAGGAAAACAAGGAAGTCATGGCTAAGTCAGGTGGGTTTAAGCAGAAAACAACCATCTGGAATCTTGGGGGAAAAGCCTGGAGTTTGAACCACAAAGTTTTCTGACCTGATATTACTACCTCTTGGTATCCTATCTAAGTAATAAGTCCTCCCTCCCCCCCCTTTTTTTTTTTTTTTTTGAGAAATAAATATTACTCTTTTGGAAGCTAAAACCACAAATTCAAATGATGGAGTGCCAGCAAATGTCAACTGTAATTTGTAATGATAATAACTAAGGACATTACAAATACTGTCAGTTCATATACTTCCTATAGCACAGGGAACTGAATGATAAAAGTTCTCCTTACCATTCTCAACATGGGCAAGCCTATGCATGAGAGGTAGCCAGACAAGGCACTGGGGAGGAGGGTCGGCCATCATGGTGTCTAAAAACGTATTTAGCATTATCTTTTTCTGTGAAGAGAAAAAAAAACAAATATACTTCATATTTTTCAAATATCTCTGAACTCTAAGATTAAGTTAACTTAGGATTCTCCCCACCAAGTTGTAATGAATTACATGGGAAACTTTACAGCAAAATAAATAATATTTTGCATTACTACAGACACTGCTACACGCTATCCTATATACTACTGCTATATTCAAATGCATTTCCACTTACATTATTTTATTTGAGTCTTAAAACAACTGTATAAGACAAATAGGCTAGGATGGAATTACTATGTTGTACACCTGAAACTAATATTGTAAGTTAACTATATTTCAATAAAACATATGAAATGAAAAAAAGATAAATAGGCTAGGTATTACTATCTTCATTTTACAGATGAGATAATAAAGGAATGACGCATTTAAATGATTTGTAAAGGTCCTACCAAAATCAGGACTACAACTCAGGTGTCCTTCAAATGACTATTTCTGAAGAATTCTGAAGGAAAGTCTCAGATCCAGGACAGAGACTGCAGGCCAGCACTGAATGGAGAGAGGGAAAGGTTCTCACATATATGTAAGAGGGCTAAAGGCGGGTGATAACAGTAGGAAGTTACTGTCCAAAGGCCCTTATACATAGCTATGCATTGACGGTGTAGTTTGAGAAATGCCTACTCAAATAGGCTAAATAAAGTTTTCCAAAGTGTTTTCCATCTCAGGCATCAAAGTTACTAATGTTTCTGAGATTTCAGAGGAATCTGGGAGGAATGCATGAGCAACGTTAAAAATAAAAACAGAAAGTCACCCAGCATTTGAATGGAGGTTCAGACATGGAAAATGCCTCTTATAATGGATATGCAAATAACTGCAATAAACCAAAATGAAATTAAAAGTGTCTACTTAAAATTGAGAAAGAAGATGCTAGGAAGTCTTTACCTAGTCAGAGGTGGTTAATATACGTTTGTAATTATATCACTTATCATAAATGTAATGTTTAAATTAATGTTTCTGTATCATCTTATATCTGTTAAAAATTACACTTTTACAAATCCACTTATAATCCTAATGCTACTTTCCCTAAAAGTTTTGATTCACCTATCATGGAGTTTTGTGTGGTTTCTTAAATCTTCAAGATGAAAAGGAATTATACTTGATATCTCAGAACTCCCTCATAAGTACACTCAGGATCAGTTTCCAAAAGTTGTCCTAAGTCATACTATAATTTAAGTCCTCCAAAAAGCATGAGGAATGAAACCAGAAGAACTGTGTCCCAGTGCTCTGTCTTCCATTAACTACGTGATTGGGGGGAAATCACCTAACATTCTGGTTTCAGTTTTCTTATCTCTCAAGGGCTAGAGCAGTGGTTCTCGAAGTATGGTCAGAGGTCCCCCTGCAAGGTTCCTAAAACATTTCCAAGGAGCCCATGAGGTCAAAACTATTTTCATAATACTACAAAGACATCATTTGCTTTTTTCAATCTGATTCTCTCATGACTGTACAGTGGAATGTTCCAGAGGCAACGTGGCATATCCACAATTATCTGCAAAAGCTTTTAAAATATTCCTCCCTTTTCCAACTACACAGCTGTCTGAGACCAGATCTTCTTTCCATATTTTAACCAAAACAACATATCACAACAGACTGAATGGATAAGCAGATATGAAAACCCAGCTGTCTTCAACTGAGCCAAATATTAAAGAAATTTGCAAAAAATATAAAACAATGGCCTTCTTCTCATTAAATTTTTTTGCTTTGGAATATCTACTTTTCATAAAATATATTATTTATGTTAATATGTAATTGGTTTATCATTGTTCTTTTTAAATGATTTAATATTTTATAATTTATCAGTTTTGATTTCTAATATGGAAATACTGATAGATATAACTCATATAAACAAAAGCTTTCTGGGGTGCTCAAATATTTTCAAGGGTGTAAAAAGGTCCTGATACCAGAAAGTTTGAGAACTTATGGGACAGAATTCCCAGCTCTAAAATTCCGTGACTCAGTAAATAACTATGTGAAAGACAGGCTCTTTCACTCTTTTCTTCTACCTTTTGTTTTGTTTTATTTTGGTTTTGCTCCTGAGTTGAACACATTCTTTGCATTTCTCTTTATTTTTTACAACAGAATATTTATAACAAAAACTATAATAAAGCTGCAAGTAATGAACATTCTTGCCACAATTCTCATTTTTCTGTATTTCCCTCCAAATGCGTGTTTCTATATAATTATGTACATAGGGTATATAAAAATATATAATCTGTCTTTCCACTTAATATTTTTTCTTTTTTTAATATATTTATTTATTTTGTTAGTTAGTTCTGGCTGAGTTGGGTCTTTGTTGCTGCGCAGGGGCTCCCTCTAGTTGTGGCGAGTGGGGGCCACTCTTTGTTGCCATGCGCGGGGTTCTCATAGCGGTGGCTTCTCTTGTTGCAGAGCACAGGCTC
This sequence comes from Phocoena sinus, assembly GCF_008692025.1. NCBI lineage: Eukaryota > Metazoa > Chordata > Mammalia > Artiodactyla > Phocoenidae > Phocoena > Phocoena sinus. The sequence continues at coordinate 19,922,394 of NC_045775.1, forward strand.
TAGGCGTGTGGGCTTCAGTAGTCGAGGCACATGAGCTCTGAAGCACAGGCTCAGTAGTTGTGGCGCCCAGGCTTAGCTGCTTCGCAGCATGTGGGATCTTCCCAAACCAGGGCTCGAACCCGTGTCCCCTGCATTGGCAGGCAGATTCCCAACCACTGTGCCACCAGGGAATCCCCCACTTAATGTTTTATTAAATACTTTATTGTTTTGCTACAAGGTCTTCTTTTATAATCATTCTAACAGCTGCCTCATCCACTGAGCAAAAACACCATGATTTATTTATGCTTTCCTCAATGAAACACTGAGCCTGTTTTTATCTTTGTATGCACTCTCATATTTTTCTTAGAAACCAGTGTTTCTGTTTCCTGTCTACTTCCCCACGCTTTGTTATTCTAATCATCAATACTGACAATTATTAGTCTAGATGCCATTTGACTTCCCTCCCTCCACTCTTGGCTACAACTATCCTGTTTTAAAAGAGGGGAGAAATCATCTCTTAAAAGTGAGAATTCCAGTATCACTAAAATAACGTGAGAAAACAAGTAAAATAATTTAGCATTAGGTCATCATAGCTGCAATTTCCAATCTCATCTTTTCCATTAAAAACTCCTATTTTGAGAGCTGGAGAAGCGGGCTAAGAGGGAGCAGTATGTCCGCGGAAGTCCCCGAGGCAGCCTCCGCGGAGGAGCAGAAGGAAATGGAAGACAAAGTGACTAGTCCAGAGAAGGCTGAAGAAGCAAAATTAAAAGCCAGGTATCCTCATCTGGGACAAAAGCCTGGAGGTTCAGATTTTTTAAGGAAACGATTGCAGAAAGGGCAAAAATATTTTGATTCTGGGGATTACAACATGGCTAAAGCAAAAATGAAGAACAAGCAACTTCCTACTGCGGCTCCGGATAAGACAGACGTCACTGGTGACCAAATTCCCACTCCACAGGACCTTCCTCAACGGAAACCATCTCTTGTTGCTAGCAAGCTGGCTGGCTGATTAAAAGAGCTGAACTGCATGAATCTTCTAATTCCCATTATTTCTCCTTAATATGTTACTTCTCCACTTTTTATTTCCTTTCACTCACTAAGTCGTTTGAGAGTTATGGCTTTGCAGGTAGTGGTAGTGTGTGTGTAAGGGAATATACATGTGTATAGAGTTTTGATTAGTTTAACAGTGCACTGATGAAAAGAACATGTTAGAGCAATGTAAAGTAATCTACTTGAAAATAATTGTATATATTACCTAACTCCTAGTGTAGGACTGGTTCCAACAAGTAACAAGCAAGTTTTACAATTTTAATGTTTTGGCTTTCTTTAATTCATCTTAATTATAGCTTTGTATGTTACTCTTATTTAATGTAACCTTTATTGTAGTGATTTCTTCTGTATTTTCCTTTTGAATTTTGTAAAACAGAAGTTTAAGACTACAAGTTAGAAGAAAGGTCACATATTTCAAACATAAATAGATGGGGCTTCAAAAGATTTGTATCCTGTGCTTGAACTTGAATGGCCTTAAATCTGTTTCAGCTTTAACAATAGAATTTTACCTGGGCAATATTTGCCCATTCCGGTGTAACTTATGTGACTCTAGTGCGTAACAGCTGCTGTTGAAGAGTATTCTTATTCAGTTCTGTAGTGTTAGAATACCTTTTGTCGTTGAAGATGTGAATGAAGTGTGCATGTGCATCGACTGTTGAATTCACTTTTGTGCCATTTTTGTAAATACAGTAGTTTTGCACAAAAAAAAAAAAAAAACTCCTATTTTCTGGGACTTCCCTGGTGGTGCACTGGTTAAGAATCCGCCTGCCAATGGAGGGGACATGAGTTCAATCCCTGGTCCGGGAAGATCCCACATGCCGCGGAGCAACTAAGCCCGTGTGTCACAACTACTAACCCCACGTGCCGCAACTACTGAAGCTCACACGTTCTAGGGCCCACGTGCCACAAGTATTGAGCCTGTGTGCTGCAACTACTGAAGCCTGGGCGCCTAAAGCCCGTGCTCTGCAACAAGAGAAGCCACCGCAATGAGAAGCCTGCACACCGCAACAAAGAGTAGCCCCCACTCGCCACAACTAGAGAAAGCCCGTGCACAGCAACAAAGACCCAGTGCAGCCAAAAACAACAACAAAAACAACAAAACAAAACTCCTATTTTCTTATGGGCAACAGGGAAATATTTATTATCCATTGCCCTATCACTTACTTGGTAATCAGTTAAACAATGTATGACATTTAGCTAAAAGACTTAAAAACAGCATTTTTTAAATCTTTCAGATTAAAATGTTTTTATACAAACTTTTTGTGTAAAGTTATAGAAATACTTTGTCTGACAAGAGCAAACACACATCAACTGGTTACAGGACCAGTGCTATGGGTCAGCCTTTCAGTTATTATAAGATACTGAATCATATCACAGATTTATTCTGGACTTTGAAAATTAGAGTACTTTGTAATGACACAACAATATAGTGTTGCTGTGCTTTTTATCGAGATACTTGTATTTATTATAGCTTTTTTTAAAAAAGAATGGAAAAAGTCTTCAAAAATTCTGAAATTCGGTATTTTCCTCATTGCAAAGATTGTCTCATTTGAGAAAACTATGGAATAATATCAGTGAAAACAACAAGGCTACAACCACATCCATGAGCTTTAAGCTTGCAGTAAGAATTCAAGCCCAGATACTTTCTCATGCCATAATAGATTTAAAACCACTACTCACTCAAACTACCTAGTAAGCACTGATGATTTTCCAGACACTGTTAGTAATGGGGATTTAAATTTGAAGGAGACCAAGGTGCATCCCTCAGGGCATAAGTGAGCTAGATGTAACAGGCCAGGGCCTGTAGAAGAGGAAACAATTAATCCTACATCAAAAGATTCAGAGCAACAAAGACAAGGAGATATTTAGCTGTGACTTGAAATATGAGGCCTTTGTTGGAGGAGAGAAAGAAGGTCGGGGTTACTGGCATTTCAGTGAGAGCTAACAGCATAAACAAAGAAGAGAAGTATACCACTTTCACCTACTCAAAACAAGAGAAATGCAAATCAAAACTATGCTGAGATAACACTTCTCATCTCTCAGATTGGCAAAAATTCCTAAATGTAAGAACATGTGCTGTTGGCAAGGCTGTGGAGAAAAAGATGGACTTACACACTGCTGGTGGGAGCGTAAATGGTACAGCCCCTGTGGCACTGGGGCAATATCTAAAAAGAATCCATGGCATCCTGAGGGATGGGGTCTGTGGGGGTAGGAGGGATCAGGAATGAAGGTGAAAGAGAGGCAGGGGTCGGATCGATAAGCAACACCTTGTCTGGCTAACTACATTATCCAGGAGGCAGTGAGGAGTTAGTAAGGTTTTTTCAAAGCAAACTAGGGACATCAACAGGGCTGTTTTTTAAAATGATGACTTAAACTCAAATTTGCTTATGATTAAAAGGAATAATGGGGAGGACCTTCAAGATGGCAGAGGAGTACGACGTGGAGATTACCTTCCTCCCCACATGTACATCAAAAATACATCTACAGGGCTTCCCTGGTGGCACAGTGGTTGAGAGTCCGCCTGCCGATGCAGGGGACACGGGTTCGTGCCCCGGTCTGGGAAGATCCCACATGCTGCGGAGTGGCTGGGCCCGTGAGCCATGGCCACTGAGCCTGCGTGTCCGGAGCCTGTGCTCTGCAACGGGAGAGGCCACAGCAGTGAGAGGCCTGTGTACCACAAAAAAAAACAAAACAAAACAAAAAACATCTACATGTGGAACAACTCCTACAGAACACCTACTGAACACTGGCAGAAGACCTCAGACTTCCCAAAAGGCAAGAAACTCCCCACGCACCTGGCCGTGTGGCTGATAGGGTCTTGGTGCTCCGGCTGGCTGTCAGGCCTGAGCCTCTGAGGTGAGAAGGCCGAGTTCAGGACATTGGACCACCATAGACCTCCTGGCTGCACGTAATATCTATCAGCGAGAGCTCTCCCACAAATCTCTGTCTCAACACTAAGACCACAATGACCAGCAAGCTACAGTGCTGGATACCCTATACCAAACAACTAGCAAGACAGGAACACAATCATACCCATTAGGAGAGAGGCTGCCTAAAATCGTAATAGGTGCACAGGCACCCCAAAACACACCACTGGACGCAGTCCTGCCCACCAGAAAGACAAGATCCAGGTTCATCTACCAGAACACAGGCACCAGTCTCCTCCACCAGGAAGCCTACACAACCCACTGCACCAACCTTACCCACTGAGGGCAGACACCAAAAATAACAGGAACTACGAACCTGCAGCCTGTGAAAAGGAGACCCCAAACACGGTAAACTAAGCAAAATGAGAAGACAGAGAAATATGCAGCAGACAAAGGAGCAAAGTAAAAGTCCACCAGATGAAACAAATGAAGAGGAAATAGGCAGTCTATCTGAAAAAGAATTCAGAGTAATGATAGTAAAGATGACCCAAAATCTTGGAAACAGAGAAAATACAAGAAACGTTTAACAAGGACACAGAAGAACTAAAGAGTGAGCAAACAAACAATGATGAACACAATAAATGAAGCTAAAAATTCTCTAGAAGCAATCAATAGCAGAATAACTGAGGCAGAAGAACGAACAAGTGACCTGGAAGATAAAATAGTGGAAATAACTACCATAGAGCAGGATAAAGAAAAAAGAATGAAAAGAATTGAGGACAGTCTCAGAGACCTCTGGGACAACATTAAATGAACCAATATTCGAATTACATGGGTCCCAGAAGAAGGAGAGAAAAAGAAAGGGACTGAGAAAATATTTGAAGAGATTGTAGTTGAAAACTTCCCTAATACGGGAAAAGAAATAGTCAGTCAAGTCCAGGAAGCACAGAGAGTCCCATACAGGATAAATCCAAGGAGAAACACGCCAAGACACATATTAATCAAACTATCAAAAATTAAATACAGAGAAAAAAAATTAAAAGCAGCACGCGAGAGCAACAAATAACACACAAGGGAACCCCCATAAGGTTAACAGCTGATCTTTCACCAGAAACTCTCCAAGCCAGAAGGCAGTGGCAGGATATATTTAAAGTGATGAAAAGGAAAAACCTACAACCAAGATTACTCTACCCAGCAAGGATCTCAATCAGATTCGATGGAGAAATTAAACACTTTACAGACCAGCAAAAGCTAAGAGAATTCAGCACCACCAGACAAGCTTTACAACAAATGCTAAAGGAACTTCTCTGAGCAGGAAACCAAGAGAAGGAAAAGACCTACAAACACAAACCTAAAACAATTAAGAAAATGGTAACAGGAACATACATATCGATAATTACCTTAAATGTAAGTGGCTTAAATGCTCCAACCAAAAGACACAGACTGGCTGAATGGATACAAAAACAAGACCCATACATATGCTCCTACAAGAGACCCACTTCAGACCTATGGACACATACAGACTGAAAGTGAAGGATGGAAAAAGATATTCCATGCAAATGGAAATCAAAAGAAAGCTGGAGTAGCAATTCTCATATCAGACAAAATAGACTTTAAAATAAAGACTATTACAAGAGACAAAGCAGGACACTACATAATGATCAAGGGATCAATCCAAGAAGAAGACATAAGAATTGTAAATATTTATGCACCCAACATAGGAGCACCTCAATACATAAGGCAAATGGAAACAGCCATAAAAGGGGATATCGATAGTAACACAATCATAGTAGGGGACTTTACCACCCCACTTTCACCAATGGACAGATCATCCAAAATGAAAATAAATAAGGAAACACAAACTTGAAATGATACATTAAACAAGATGGACTTAATTGATACTTATAGGACATTCCATCCAAACAAAATACACTTTCTTCACAAGTGCTCATGGAACATTCTCCAGGATAGATCATATCTTAGGTCACAAATCAAGCCTTGGTAAATTTAAGAGAATTGAAATTGTATCAAGTATCTTTTCCAACCACGATGCTATGAGACTAGATATCAATTACAGGAAAAAACCTGTAAAAGATACAAACACATGAAGGCTAAACAATACACTACTAAATAACCAAGAGATCCCCGAAGAAATCAAAGAGGAAATCAGAAAATACCTAGAAACAAATGACAATGAAAACATGACAACCCAAAACCTATGGGATGCAGCAAAAGCAGTTCTAAGAGGGAAGTTTATAGCAATACAATCCTACCTCAAGAAACGAGAAAAATCTCAAATAAACAACCTAACCTTACATCTAAAGCAATTAGAGAAAGAAGAACAAAAACTCCCAAAGTTAGCCGGAGGAAAGAAATCATAAAGATCAGAGCAGAAATAAATGAAGGAAACGATAGCAAAGATCAATAAAACTAAAAGCTGGTTCTTTGAGAAGATAAACAAAATGGATAAACCATTAGCCAGACTCATCAAGAAAAAAGGGAGAAGACTCAAATCAACAGAATTAGAAATGAAAAAGGAGAAGTAATAACTGACACTGCAGAAATACAAAGGATCATGAGAGATTACTACAAGCAACTCTATGCCAATAAAATGGACAACCTGGAAGAAATGGACACATTCTTAGAAAAGCACAACCTTCCAAGACTGAACCAGGAAGAAACAGAAAATATAAACAGACCAATCACAAGCACTGAAATTGAAACTGTGATTAAAAATCTTCCAACAATCCGGGGTTCCCTAGTGGCACACTGGTTGAGAGTCTGCCTGCCGATGTAGGGGACACGGGTTCGTGCCCCGGTTCGGGAGGATCCCACATGCCGCGGAGCAGCTGGGCCCGTGAGCCATGGCCACTGAGCCTGCGCGTCCAGAGCCTGTGCTCCGCAACGAGAGAGGCCACAGCAGTGAGGGGCCCGCGTGCCGCAAAAAAAAGATAATTAAAAAAAAACCTCATTAGGGAGAGTACTATATGTCTAGCAGCAATAAGATAAATACTTTACCTTAAACATTTTTCTTGAAATTTTTAGTAATTTAAAATATTTCAACTGTTATCATTTTTTCAGAAAAGACTTCCCTCCCCTCTTCCAAGAAAAGAGTTCTCAGGTGAATTTTTAACCCCCCTCTCTTCTACATCCTCTCCTCTGACTTAAAAGTTATTTTCCCTCCCCTACCCAAGACCTATGTTCCTAGAGTGAAGCAATCTGGCGAAATCTGACAAAAGGTGGAGGGGTGGATGAGAGCTCTTCTAATCCTAGATTCTATAAACCCATCCTTACCTGCTGTGGAAAACAGGTGCGGACTGAGTGCTCTGTGTAACCAAAAGATGGCCCTTCAAAGACAGCTGTTGGGAGCTTCAGAACTTCCTTCAGAAACTGGTCAAACTTGCTAAATATCATTAAACCACTGGAATCGGACATCTGGGAGAAAACATCTATGAGAACAAAACCAAATAAAGTCAAACTATAAGGAAATATCAACTCTTTATAAACAGCTCTATGTCATTTGTATACCAGTCCAAAAGCATCATTAAAAAGTATCATAAAGTTGTTATGATTTTTAGTTAACACGAATTCTCATTCTCATTAACACTGTGTGGTTACTTTGCTGATGAGGCCCCTCTTTCCCACCCACTTAATATTCTACCTAAACATCACATAACCACTCATGTACTTCTACCTACCTACTCTTTTCGAGCATACATAACCGGATAATGTATAACTTTTTATTTTATCTATTTACACCTCACTTTATTCCAAGAAGAATTTGTAGCAGCATATCTTTATCTCTTACATTTGTGTACGTATTTATATAAGACATATACATCTTTGAGTGTATGAATATATTTGCATATTGGTGATAGGGTATGAAAGAAATTGTATTTGCATATTATTATACTAATGATGTAATATATTCCTGTGTAGTATGTTTATTTAGAATATTCCATTTAGTAAGTCCCAGAGTAGAATAAAAAGAACTCATATAATCTCTTGTATCACAAGATACTCTGATACTATAAGATCCTATTTTTATGTAAAGTCTGACCCAAGCAGCTAGAAAGACAGTTCCAGTAATACTACTATTTCTTTAACTCCTTGTAGAGAGTTTCCTATCTCCAGTTAGTTATTTCTCTCTTCTCACCCATAATTGGGGAGAAAAAGAAAAATAACCAGGAGCTCAAAACAACTTGACAACTTTAACCTAAGCTTTCTTTTCAAACTATTCAGCTTTCTTACAAACAAATCAGTGAGTTAAATATGCAGAGAAAAATAATTTCCTGAGGCCTTTCCAAACATGGCACTTTTCAAAATCATATTCTGGGCTTCCCTGGTGGCACAGTGGTTGAGAGTCCGCCTGCCGATGCGGGGGACACGGGTTCGTGCCCCGGTCTGGGAAGATCCCACATGCCGCGGAGCGGCTGAGCCCGTGAGCCACGGCCGCTGAGCCTGCGCGTCCAGAGCCTGTGCTCCGCAACGGGAGAGGCCACAGCAGTGAGAGGCCCGCATACCACAAAAAAGAAAAAAAATCATATTCTATATATTCATAATGAACAGATATATTAGAAATACATATGTATCCCAAAGCACCAGATACAGGGAAAAACCACCATTAAAATACATTAATCAAACAAAGATAAAATTTAGATCAAGTCCACAGGGTAACTTTTAAGGCATTAGAAAACAGGAAATTATCAAGGAATGAAAATCTCCAGTACATTCCTCTCATGAGAGCTGCTAGCTTGTAGTTGAGGGAAAGGAATTAAATACCCATGAGGTGGGGAAAATCCAACAAGAGGCTAAAAGAAGTATGGTCCTAGTAGAAAGTAAAATCAATTAATTAACAAATATATACTAAGTTCTTACTAAGTAGTCCAAGTGCCAAGTACTCTGCTAGGTGTTTTGAAAAACAACAAAGAAGTATGATACATGGTCCTTATCCCCCCCAAGAAACTTTCAACATAGCTGGAAAAAATAAGATACACATGAAGCAAAGAAGAATAAAGCACTAAGCTGACTCTAAATAGAACAGAAAGAAGGGAAGCATAAGATATTTGTTAAACCTCACCATTTGCCTGGCACCACAAAAGGTAACTATGGCTGAGTCTGGGGTAGACACCCAGTATTCTTATCTCCTTCCTTGGTAACAGAACACTAATTTTATTTTGTGCAGCAATGTACCCAACTAAGAGATTAAACTTTGAAGCCTTCTTCTAACAAGTTGCAGTCATATGACTAGGTGTCTGGACAATGAGACTATAAGCAGAAGGGTTGTGAGAGACTTCCTAGAAGGCTAGTTTTAGGCAGCTTTTTAAAGAAAGCTGACTGCACTGGAAATAGACCCTTTCTTCCTTCCTCCTTTTGCTATCTGGAATGCAGCTATGATGGCTGGAGCTTCCAGCAGCCACCTTGGACTATGTGGTAATCTCAACTTTTATGTAGAAATCATACACTAGAATGATAGAAAAGGAAGATATAGAAAGCCTGGGTCCCAGATGAACATGAAACTATCATACCAGCCCTGGACTACATACTCCTGGACTTCTTTTATATACGAGAAAAATAAACTTCAACTCTTGTTTAAAATACTGTTACCTTGGTTTTTGCTTTCATGTAGCAATCCCCAATATTAAGTACTACTATAGTTTACTAAACATTACCTCATTTTACTGTCACGAAAAGGTGTGTATGTACACATGTGTATGCACATAACTGTTAAATTTTAGAGATAAGGAAAGTAGCTTAGAAAGGTTAACTTTCTTAAGGTCAAAAGTTACTAAGTGGCTAAATCAAGATTTAAACCCACACTTATCCGACTGCAAAGACATTCCATTACATCACACTTCTTCAAAATATAGTGCAGAATAGACACAAAAACACATAGGGGGCTTCCCTGGTGGCACAGTGGTTGAGAGTCCACCTGCCGATGCAGGGGACACGGGTTCGTGACCCAGTCCAGGAAGATCCTACATGCCGCGGAGCGGCTGGGCCCGTGAGCCATGGCCGCTGAGCCTGCACGTCCGGAGCCTGTGCTCCGCAACGGGAGAGGCCGCAGTAGTGAGAGGCCCGCGTACCGCAAAAAAAAAAACAACAACAAAAACAAACAAACAAACAAGAAATTTAGAAGCTTGGCCTTGAAAAATAGAATTTGGAATGATGAGGTCAAAACAGCTGGAGGGTGGGGGTCTGGGGACACAACTAGAGAAGAACAGGAAAAAAAAACGAATGAATAAATATAACAAAACAGAAACAGACTCACAGATACAGAGAACAAACTTGTGGTTACCAGTGGGGAGGGGCAAGATGGGGGTAGGGAATGAAGAGGTACAAACTACTATGTATAAAATAAATAAGCTGCAAGGATATACTGTACCACACAGGGAATACAGCCAATATTTTACAGTAACTTTAAATGGAGTATAATCTCTAAAAATATTGAATCACTATGCTGCACACTTGAAACTAACATAATATTGTAAATCAACCATACTTCAGTCTAGAAAGAAAAAAGGAGAGTAGGATAAAAGTCTCTGTGGCAGGAATTTATAGAGTGTGTCTATTAGTGGTGGCAGGCAAGAAACAGTGCATCAAAGAGAACATTCTATGATAATTTATATTGTGAAGTAAAGGTAAATAGAGATTGAATAAGAAAAGTATGTTATCGGGCTTCCCTGGTGGTGCAGTGGTTGAGAGTCTGCCTGCCGATGCAGGGGACACGGGTTCGTGCCCCATTCTGGGAAGATCTCACATGCCGCGGAGCGGCTGGGCCCGTGAGCAATGGCCGCTGAGCCTGCGCGTCCGGAGCCTGTGCTCCGCAACGGGAGAGGCCACCGCAGTGAGAGGCCCGCGTACCACACACAAAAAAAAGAAAAGTATGTTATGAATGAAAACTTTGAAAGAGGAAACAATTTGGATTTGGTTTAAAAATGCTGAAGTAGGGAAGAAATATTTAGAAAGTTAGGTTTCAAGAAAATTAGACTGTTAATGATTGGCAGAATGAAAAAAAGAAGAATAAGATTGGCGACATCAACTAGAAAACCCTATAAATAATGCACAAGTAAGAAAGTGAGAGTCAGAATTACAGGAGTGACAGTATTGAGGGGAGGGCTTGGTCAACTCCAAGACATTTCAATGCAGGAAACTGAAGATGATGGCCAACTGGATTAGAGAAAAAAGGAATTTCTAAAATTAGGATTATTTTAAGCTTCTAGCTCAGAAAAATGCTGACAACCCTGACTGAAATAACCAAATTGAAGATAAAGACACTTAGCTTCGAACATAACTGTATTTGAACTAATCAGCAAATCTCCAAGTAGAACCATCCTGCAGGCAGTTAGAAGCAGAGTACGGGGCCGCAGTTCGAGACAGCAGATACAGAGTTTTGAAGACATTGCCAATTATGTGAATAACTGATGCCCTTTGAAGGAGGGAAGAGCATCATGACTTAATTTTCAAATAGCTGGCTGCTGTTCTCATAATGAGGAAAATAATCATCCATTAAATCTGAATGAAAACTAAGGGGAAATAGGGGATGTGGCAGACACTGCAAGGTGCCTACTACTCAGTATCTATTTTCCCATTTTCACTCCCGAACTGAACTCTGATTAGAATGGCAATGTGTTCCCCTTAAAAATTACTTCCCAGACTCTTGTGCACGTCGTAATTCTGAAGTGAATTTGTGGAAAAGCTTTTGCTTTCCTGATAGAGGCATCTCTTTCTTCTTTCTACTTAAAATGAGAATAAGGCACAGTAAAGAGCAGTCACTTATAATCCTAGGAGGAAAGCCATATGGCAGAGCAGGAAGACAGGAGGAACTCAAGTCTCTGAGGACATCCCTGAGTCATGGTACCAACCTTGAACTTGCCAGCCTCTGAATTTATTGTTGCATGAGAAAAATAAATCCCAATGGTTTTATGCCACTGTTAGTCAAGTTTTCTGTTGCCACTCAATGTATTGATAATGGAGAAACTAGCAAGTTAATGGTAGAAATATTCAAGACCAGAGACTTCAGCTGCCAAGTATATATTGATAAATACACATATGTATAGCTTCCAATCACAAAAACATACGTGTATACATGCACACCACCAAATCGATACCTAACTCATTCAGAGCAATAAAGGAGTGATTAGATAGTGAAATGACTAACTTCCCCCTCAAAAAACGTATTACTTTCAGTTATACTTAGTTACTAGGTCATAAAATAGATTCAAAGTAGTAAAAAGAATTTTAATCAATGAAAAAAGAAACTATAACTTAATAGGCCCACATTACACTAGTAAGAGAACAAGCAGAAACATGTTTGTTGGTTGGTTGGTTTTAAAAGAAAAACTGGTAGACCTCAAAACTATTAAGTAATTACTTAGAAGTCATGACTTCTAGAGTTACTTGTTTAAAACAGTGTTTTTGTTTATTTTTAGATTAGGCTTCTCATACCTGTAACAAAAACACTGAAAATAATTGCTTATTTTTTATTGTAAATGAAATATAACAATGAATCTAAGTGTGATTTACTATATACATATAAAAATACCTTACCAAAGAAATAAATAAGAGACAATTTAATAAAAACATCCCCCAAATTAAACTAGTCCTTTCATTAAAGCCCTAAACCCTTCTGGCATTAAGGGAATAAACTGCTTCCCAGATCACTGGTTAATTTCCCCAATAATTCTCTTTCTATTTATACATCTCTGAAAGAAAGTATGCTAATTTCCCATTAGTTGTTTCCAGATAAAAATACAGGCTTTCTCCCTTGTGAAAAACCCACAATCAAGCCCTTACACGCACACGTGTACAAACTTTTTAAAATATTCTGTCCTTTGTGTAGTGGCAAAATAATGTTACTATTCTACCATCTTCACATATGTTTCAAATTTTTTTCTGGTGATAATGACCCTGGCTTTACTCAGTGCATCTATCCATCTATCCACTCGCCTCTCATCCCCACATGGCCAACCATATACTTTTGAAAGATGATAGGGCTGTTTACAATAAAGATTCAAGTCTATAGAAAAGAAAGCCATTTTCTTCTATATGTTAGTTTTCCTGGCAAACGTCTCTCATCTTCTCCTGTCATCTTTCTACCAACTGAGCAACCTAACCCACAAAAAATGTATACACATCTGCATGTTTATAAATATCTGTATGTAACTAAATCCAAGTGCATATTTTATTCCCAAACTCATGAATATTCCTACATCATTCATCAAGTCAGAGTGAGGCTGGAGGATGGGATTCAGCCATGCTTTGGGCTTCTAGTGTTGATTGAGTCAGAACTACCTTAGACAAGTCTCCAGGCCTTCCTTGGTTTTTGTTTATCTTTTTCTTTTTCATAAAATGCAGATGTACAACTCATTTTTTACTTGCTTCTAGCTCGAAAACATTTTGGTTATATGAGAAATGTGAAATATGGGCAAGTATTCAGATTAAAGAGTCACTTCAGGCTAATGAAGTGAAGAGATGATTAACAGAAACCAGTCAGGATAAGTACGCAGTGACAGGTGGTTAGAAGACTGTAAGAGAGGATGCTAAATTTTGAACAGGTGAAACTGCTTAATTATAACTTCAAAGGTTGGCTCCCTACAGTCTGTTAATGAAACATCAAGGAAGTAAACGATTGAAATGTCAGAACTGCCAGTTCTGAGAAAAAACACCTCAGGTCATCTTTTCTCTGGCTGCACAAAGTGTGGTCTATCAAAAACACGCAGAAGCGCTTCCCTGGTGGCGCAGTGGTTGAGAGTCTGCCTGCCGATGCAGGGGACACGGGTTCATGCCCCGGTCCGGGAAGATCCCACATGCCGCAGAGTGGCTGGGCCCGTGAGCCATGGCCGCTCAGCCTGCGCTTTCGGAACCTGTGCTCCGCAACGGGAGAGGCCACAACAGTGAGAGGCCCGCGTACCGCAAAAAAAAAAAAAAAAAAAAAAAAAAACACGCAGAAACAATAAGTAATATAAATTATTATTATAAAACCATTTTTATGCTATAACCCAGAGAAAACACCTAACAGTGTTATCATTTTGGTATATTTCTTTCTTTTCCTATGTGCATAATAAATTTTTATTTAAAACTATATCACATTTATGCATTTTGATCTGAAGCATATTTTTAAAGGCAGTATATTCAATCGTGTCAGTATCCCAAAGTGTAACTGAGCTCTCACTTTTGGACACTAAAGCTGTTTTAAGTCTTCATATATTATAAAAAGTGTTGCAACAAATATACGTAAAACCTAGGGTACACCACTGATTAATTCCTCGTGATAAACTCAAGAAGCGGGCTGAGTCACTGGATACAAATATTCTTATAGCCTTTCTGACGCTCTGTTAGACTGCCCTTCAGAATGGTGGCACCAGTTTTCTAAAGGATTTAAAAATAAATTGCATGAATCATCTGCTCCTATCTTTCAGTGCAAGACAGATGGGGTTTGCGTAAGAGATAAGTTTCTTAGAAAACAGCAGAATTAGACAAAGTAAATAAATCACATAGTTAAATTAGTTGATAATTAGTATGGTTTAATAAATAATGGGTTTTACAGTCTGTAAATTTTGTTTCTCTGAGTTATTTTTTGGGTTTCTGACATTACTGAGTTTTCATCATGCTGATAATCAAAGCCTGTACTCTGATCATAAATCATTGGTATTTAGAATCCTGACTTAAGTTGCCTTTGAATCTAGGATACAGTCCCTAATGGCCACAACAGTTAACCATTTATCTATAAATGAATGATACCTGGGGACAGAAACTCTCTTAAGAGAGACCTGAGAAGTCTAATTAAGAAATGTTTCTGGACTTCCTTGGCAGTCCAGTGGTTGGGACTTTGCCTTCCAATGCAGGGGGTGCAGGTTCGATCCCTGGTTGTGGAGCGAAGATTCCACACTGCCTCATGGCCAAAAAACCAAGACGTAAAACGGAGGCAATATTGTAGCAAAATCAATGAAGACTTTTAAAAAAACGGTCCACATCAAAAAAATCTTAAAAAAGAAAATGTTTCAAACTAAAAACACAAGTATTGGTTAAGACATTTTAAATGCCACCCTGACACTAAAACAAGCAAACAAAGACAGATCAAGGAAAAAGGGGAAAAAATTAAAGGAAAAAATTCTAAAATAAGAGGTAAAAAGATAAAAGTAGAAATGCTGAGGCATATTCCATAAATTAGAAAACTCAATGGGAACATTAACAGAGGTAACAGAAGTAGAGTCAGTGGCAGGAGGCTGCAGAAACTAAGAACAAAGACAAGGGAACAAGTAGGAAGAAAAAAGTGAATAAATGGTCAAATATCATTTTATGTTACAATACAGTGTTATAGCTACCTTCTTATACACGATTATTCAGGCATCTCAACTAAGTAGGACATAGCTATGACTAGAAAGCAAGTGAAAAAGGATTCTCACAATAGCCAAAACTACCAAAGTGAGTGCTTCTCTCAATACGAGTAATCACTTCGTCCATACTCTAACAGAATAGAATGTTAAGAAGGCTGGTTATGTTTTCTCTGTCAGTAGCATATGAAAAGTAAATCAGAAGCAAAAGGAGACTGCTTGAGACGGGTACACTGATAATACCATCACATTTACCAGAGATAAAGGACATGTACACACACATACACACGCATACACCATCACCACCACCACCAATGACAAAAAGTTCAAAAGCTGAAAAAACACAGCAATCTGAAAACATGAGAAGGGACAAACAACCCAGAGCCTCACAATTAGCCCTAAATGCATCAGAGAATGACATCCCTAAGGGATGAAAAATATTTAAATTATGATCGGTGAGCTCTGTTTAAAACAGAAGGCACAGACCACACTTAAAGCAGTTTCCACCCTAGATGATTAAAACAAAAAAGTGGAGATAGGCTTCAATACCTGAAAGTGTTACTTAGGTTAAACATCTCACTCTCTAGTCAAGATAATTACAGTACAATAAAAATAATGAAACGGGGGGACTTCCCTGGTGGCACAGTGGTTAAGAATCCACATGCCAATGCAGGGGACACTGGTTTGATCCCTGGTCTGGGAAGATCCCACATGTCACGGAACAGCTAAGCCCGTGAGCCACAACTACTGAGCCTGCGCTCTAGAGCCCAAGAGCCACAACTACCGAGCCCACGTGCCACAACTACTGAAGCCCGCGTGCCTAGAGCCCATGCTCTGCAACAAGAGAAGCCACCGCAATGAGAAACCCGCGAACCGCAACAAAGAGTAGCCCTCACTCACTGCAACTAGAGAAAGCCCACGCGCAGCAACGAAGACCTGACGCAGCCAAAAAAAAAATTAATTTTAAAAAATAATGAAACAGAGCAACAGATGGTAAAGAAACCTTAATTTTGAACGTGAAGAAGATAAAGAAACCAGATTTTAAATCTATCTGAATCATGTAAACATGCTATTAAGTGATCTAGTGTGGCTTGTATTTCCGTACACAATGTGTAACAATATGGTGTTGAGAGCACACTGACGTGTCACATTTGCCTAGGTATGTGTACTTTTGTGCCACTTGAATATTGGTCACTTGTGCTCCTCTAAGAAATTCAAAAGCCACATAAACAAACAAAAAACCCACCTGCTATCACCTGGATCCCTTCAATACTTCACACAGAACTAGGATTTGCACCTTTTCACTAAGAGTTACAACAGAGAGCTGCAGTAATTTTAGTTCTCAATCAACAATTTATATTTGGCAAAATTTTAGCACTTACTATGGGCCAGGTACCAGCTCTATGTAAATGTAGCAAATTTAATCATAGAAACTTAAAGAGTCCAGAATCATCTAGAATGTGCAGTTATATAATCAATTTTCTATTTTCAACCAGTTTCTCCAGTCCTAATAGAAATGGCAATGTATATTTCTTTATCTGTTATCATCATCGTTAAAAAACAGACAAAATCCCAACTTTGTTTTTCTCTGTGAATGATATAATTTTATCTGTATTATATTATCATCCTCAGAAAAACACGTTAGAATTAAGAAAATGTTAAGAAATTTCAGCCCAAAAGAGTAATATTTTGAGATACCATGTGAAAAAAACTCAGAAGAGTATTTAAATAAAACTATACTTTTTTTTCTGCCAAAACTTTGTTTTACAATGCAGCTGATTTTGAAATGAGATAACCAGATAACACTGACCAAATATACTAAGACCTTTCTTTAGACATCTAAATCTATATCTAGTGAGCCTTCTAGCTTTCTAACTTTTAATGTCATGGTAACATGTAAGAAAAAGCACAGAAAACAAACATGCACCCATGAAGTAATCTTGCCCAAAAGCTTGTACTTGAATCTGTTGAAGGCTCTGTATCTTTCAATTAAAACAAAAAATGTAGGGCACAGAGGAACATCACGGGGATGCAATCATCAAAATCTAGTCCATGAGAAATGCCACAAGACAGATGACCCAGTTTCTTCAACAAATCAATTCACAGGTTTTCTCAGCACTTCATGAAAACCCACAGCTTCAATCTCACCTCTGTGAAACCTGCTAGAGTTTCTTACTCCATGGATACTCGTATTAGGGCACTTTGAATGTGTGTCTCCCACTACAGGATGAGCATAGTGGAGTACAAAAGAGTAGCTTAGAAAGGGCTCTGAAGCTACAGCCTGAGTTGAAATCCCAGCTTCGCCCCCTCAGTTAACTCATCTATAAAACAGAGAAAATACCACCTGCTGCTCAAAGAAATTTTAAGGATTCAGTGAGAAAATATATGTACAGCACCTAGCACAATGCTTGGCATATCTTAGGCAGTGAAGAACTATCTAATGAGTGAATAAATGAAAATGATAAGCAGAAAAATTAAGTAACTGTGAATTTTATCTCCTTCAACTTCAACTAACCACCTTCTAATAGTATCTAGTGAACAGTAAAATGCCAAAATGGTAAACAGTAAGAAAAAAATTAAGGAAAGATAAGTGAATAAATAGGTTATCGATTTCTAAATAACTACACTTGAATCTAAGGTACTAAAAAACAGTTTAATCATAAGAAATACCACCTGATAAAGCATCGGGTAATTAAGAAAAGAGCTAAACTTGACCAAACCCGGTAAAAGTGATGAAATTTATTTTCTAATTAAAAGTGATCAACAAATCACCTTCAAGCATAATTTTTAACAATATGGAAAACATTTTTAAAGAAATTTTTAAACGTCCACATTACTATTCTGAATCTTTTCAGAGTTTTCTTGTTTTAACCTAAAAAAAAATTAAAAAATTAATTCAACCAACTTTTCCATCTGAACAGTAGGTGGCATAACTTACATACTCTGAGCCAGTTGCTGTAAAATGAGTGGTATGGTAGTAAAAAAAACAAAAAAGTTCAATAGACCATCATCCAAAATTCTGAAAACATTTATTTAAAAGTGTTTAAAAGTCCTAATTTGAAAATAAAATCTTTCAAATAATATAAAAATACTTACATCTCAATTTGTCCAGCATTTTTCCACCACACATGGTTGCTAACATAGCTTTAACTGAAAATACCGTCAACTTGCCTCGGCCCTCACTGCAAAATAAATTATATTAGAAATAATTGCTATCTGGAACCACAAAAGCAATCAAATGTATCACCAGTAAATTGATTCCTGCCCTTCTGTTACAATATTACCACATTTAGAAACCTTGGATTCTTTTTTTCCTTTACAGAATTAAGGCTTCACATATGCTATGTGAACAGTGTTAAAACTAACCTGGTTTATTTGGCAATGAGTTTAGAAACACCCTATAAAGCAACTTCTGTTGGCTTTGTAGGCAAAGGCCAAATGAATGAACCTAAAAAACATCCTACCAACTTAGCCCATTAAATCCACAGCTGAGGTGTTTAAGTATTCAAATCTGAGGCACCACCTGGTTTGAGTAATAATTCAGAAGTGTGTTCTTCCATCAGGATATTATAACAACAGTTTATTGTTACGTACTAAGGCAACAGGATGCATGTTGCTATAAAGATTTTATACTACCTTCATCTTTGCTTGCTTTCACTGTAACAACCTTTATGTTACCATGTGTTTATTCTAAGAAGTTCATCTGTCTCATCTGAGACATCTGTGTCAGATCTCCTGCCACCACTGTGAGAAAAGTGAAGGGGAAGGGACAGTATTATGAATTCTTCTTCAGGAACTAGAAAGATGAAATGTAGACCATAAATGAACTACTCAAAGTGACGCTATACACCACCTGCAGAGCCAGGACAATAGCAGCAAGGCCCCAACCCCTGTGGCCACTGCTCCAACCATTCAACTATGTCCTGGTTTCAGAGAAGATGAAAACTTCACTAGCCGGTTTTTAAAGTCACATATGTAAATTAACAACGGGCTTTTGTGTTAATTTTATAAAGCTTGTGCTTACAAAGTTTCACAGTGACTTAGAGTAAAATACCTTTGCAATAATGAGAACTATATCATCTTGGTTTTGAAAAGAAAATGTCATCCTATTTATATTTACTAATGGTCCTAAGAGTATCTCCTATTTTACAAACCTTTTTGTATACAGTAAGATCACATCTGAAAAAAGGCAAATGGTCAACAAGCCAGAAACTTCTCAGTGAAAATACTGCCAGGAGACACCAATGTTTGTTACAGTTGATTTTTAACTATTACATCTCATTAAGTTTACTCATAAGATAAAACAGGAATTCCCCCAAAACTAGCTAAAATTAGAATGGGACTTTTAATATACATAGATCATCAGAAATACAGATTCTGTTCCATGTCTTATATAGCACCTGGCAATATATCACCTGGAAATGATAAAAAATAGTCCTATGTCAAATATTCATTGTACGATATGAGCAACGTGAGTGTCTATAAAGAGCAACAACTGTGTTAAAAGTGATGGATTTCCAAGACTGATAGAGACCTTTTACAATGGACATTTCTTTTTGGTCGCCAACCATCCAAACGCTGAGTCTACATTTAAGCACACCCTACCTTATATGACAAGTATACATCCCACTACCAAAGTATGAAGAAGGAAAAAAAAACACTTTCCCATCTCCCTTTGAAACTAAGACAGGGGCACATAATACAAGCTCTGCCAATAAGATGCACCGCTCTAGACTTCAAATAGAAAACAATTAACTGGCAGAAGTAAGAACCCCAAAGAATCCACGTGGCGAGGATGTCAGCAGTAGGAGCAGTTACATCCAGTATCCTGAGAGCTGGGACAGAGATGCTCATGGCAGCAACCACAGCCGAGCATCAGTGGCTTTTGGAACACAAGCAGTATCTATGTCCAGCTTGGTGGCAGAGGGACTTCCTGAGACCAGTTTTGTGGTATGATTTTGAGCTTTGTTCTTGGCAGTGTGGTCATCAAGCCTACTTTGCCAACCTTCTTAGAAAGCTGACTGGTCACCCATATCCTTTTAATGAATTAGCTAGAGATGGTTCCTACTGCTTACAACTAAGAATTCTGATGGGTGCAGCTTCTATCCTGAAGTAAAGTGGCCCAGAAAGAAGAAGTGACAAAAGAAGGTATTCCTGAAGCTCAAAGCGAGAGTAAGCAAGCCTGATGACCAGCAGAGCAAGGATGAGGAGCAAGTGCTCACCAGCAGAAAACTCAAGCCTTGCTGCACAGCTAACGACACTTTTTAAGGTAAACTTCCTCGAAACATTTTTTGCAGACACAGATTTCATGACTTAAGAATACCCAGGAAATTCCACAGGGGAAAGTAAAAACTAATCTTAAAAGAGATTTCCACAGAAATCAGGATACTGATTACCTCTGGGGGAAGAGAGAGGAGTTGTAACACAGAAAGGAGAACACAAGGGGCTTCTGGGGTGCTGACAACATTCTATTTCTTGGCCTCCGGAGTATTTATATGGATATTTGTTTTACAGCAATTCATTAAACTGTACTTTGTTTTAGGTATTCTTCCGTAGGTGTTTTCTATTTCTGAATAAAAACTGTTTTAAAAAATGAATCCCGGGACTTCCCTTGTGGTCCAGTGATAGAGAATCTGCCTTCCAATGCAGGGGATGTGCGTGCGATCCCTGGTCAGGGAACTAAGATCCCACATGCCACGGGGCAACTAAGACCACGCATCACAACTACTGAGACTGCGCACCTCAACTAGAGAGCCTGCGTGCCGCAAACTACAGAGCCCACGTGCTCTGGACCCTGCGCGCCACAACTAGAGAGAGAAAACCCCCATGCCACAACTAGAGAGAAGTCTGTGCGCCACTACGAAGAGCCCACGCCACAACAAAAGATCCCGCATGCCTCAATGAAGACCTCGCATGCCACAACTAAGACCCAATGCAGCCACAAAAAGAAATTTAAAAAAAAAAATTTTTTTTAATGAATCCTGAGGGACTTCCCTGGTGGCGCAGTGGTTAAGAATCCACCTGCCAACGCAGGGGACACGGGTTCCAGCCCTGGTCTGGGAAGATCCCACATGCCGCGGAGCAACTAAGCCCATGCACCGCAACTACTGAGGCTGCGCTCTAGAGCCGGCGTGCCACAAATACTGAAGCCCGTGCGCCTAGAGCCCGTGCTCTGCAACAAGTGAAGCCACTGCAACGAGAAGCCTGCACACCGCAACGAAGAGTAGCCCCTGCTCACAGCAACTAGAGAAAGCCTGTGCACAGCAGCAAAGACCCAACACAGCCAAAAATAAATAAATAAATACTAAAATTTATTTTAAAAAAAAAGAATCCTGGGAAAGTGAGGGTTACCATTACTAGACAAAGGTAATGGTTTAAAGGAGAGAATAATGAAAGGGAAAAATACAGGCTAAAAAACATTTAAGATATATAAACTGCAATGCATAAAATTTTCCATAATGAAAATTTCCATAATAAAATATATAAAAAGAATTAAAACATTAAAAACCCCAAGGCCCTGGCCCCAGCTTTAGATGTCTATTAATAGAAGACTGGCTATTTAGGCTATCATAAAAAAGAATGATTAAAAAACATATGAAAAATAGAGAATTATATCCAAGATAGATTACTTAAAAAAAAAAAAAAAAGGCATGGGACAAAATAATTGCTAGAATGCAATCTAGCAATTATGTTAAAAAGGAGAAAGTAAAAAAATATTTTCATATATTTGTATATGCATAAGCTGTCTGAAAGGATACTGACAAAATAACATTAATTGCATCCAGGGTCAAAAGCAGGCAGCCAAAGGAAAGCAATGAAAGAGTGGGCACTATTCACTTTATAAATATTAAATGTTTATACTAGAAGACAAGGTTCTTAAGCCAATAACCTAAGCTTCCATCTGAAGACTCAAGAAAAAGAACAGCAAATTAAACCCAAAACAAGCAAAAGGCAAAAAATAATATGAGTAAGAACAGAAATCAATGAAATTGAAAACAGGAAATCAATACAGAATATTAATGAAACCAAAAGCTGGTTCTTTGAATAAACCAATAACATCGATAAATCTCTAGCCAGACTGACTAAGAAAAGACACAAATTACCAATATCAAAAATGAAAGAAGGGATATCACCACAGGTTTTCTAAACATTACAGAAATAATAAGGAAATATTACAAAAACTTTATGTCCATAAATTCAACAACTTAGATGAACTGGAGACACAAACTACTCCTTGAAAAATAGAAACTATTAAAGCTCACTCAATAAGAAATAGGTAGGGCTTCCCTGGTTGCGCAGTGGTTAAGAATCTGTCTGCAGGGCTTCCCTGGTTGCGCAGTGGTTAAGAATCTGTCTGCAGGGCTTCCCTGGTGGCGCAGTGGTTGAGAGTCCACCTGCCGATGCAGGGGACACGGGTTTGTGCCCCGGTCCAGGAAGATCCCACATGCCGCGGAGCGGCTAGGTCCGTGAGCCATGGCCACTGAGCCTGCGCATCCGGAGCCTGTGCTCCGCAACGGGAGAGGCCACAGCAGTGAGAGGCCCGCGTACCGAAAAAAAAAAATCTGCCTGCCAATGCGGGGGACACGGGTTCAAGCCCTGGTCCGGGAAGATCCCACATGCCACAGAGCAGCTAAGCCCATGCCACAACTACTGAGCCTGTGCTCTAGAGCCCACGAGCCATAACTACTGAGCCCACGTGCCACAACTACTGAAGCCCACGTGCCTAGAGCCCGTGCTCCAGAACCAGAGAAGCCATGACATTGAGAAGCCCGTGCACCGCAATGAAGAGTAGCCCCCGTGTACTGCAACTAGAGAAAAGCCCACGTGCAACAACGAAGACCCAACGCAGCCAAGAATAAATGAATTTTTAAAAAAAGAAGAAACAGGTAATCTGAATAGGCCCATATCCATTACAGAAGTTGAATCTGTATTTTTAACCCTTCCAAAAGAGAAAGCTCCTCATTCAGAGATCTGTACTGGCAAATTCTAAACATTTAAAGAAGAAATAATTGCAGTTCTACTCTCTTCCAGGGAATAAAAAAGGAGGGAACACGTCCCAATTCTTTTATGAGGGCCAGCATTATCCTGATAACAAAAACGCATACATACATTACAACAAAAGAAAATAAGAAGTCGGTATCCCTCATGAACCCATACACAAAACCTTCAACAAAATGTGAGCAAATTGAATGTAGCACTATATATAAACGACTTAAAAATCACAACCCAGGGGGCTTTATCCCAGTGATGTAACACTAGTTTGACATTTGAAAATCAATCAGTACAAAGAGAAAAGCTATGCGATCATCCAAATAGATGCAGATGACAATACTCAACATCCATTCTTGATAAATACTCTTGGAAAACCAGGAAAAGAAAAGAATTTCCTCAGTCTGATAATGGGCGCCTTCAAAAAAAAAAAAACAGCTAATAACATCATACTTAATGATGAAAGACTAAGTACTTTTCCACTGAGATCAAGAACAAGTCAAGGATGACTGCTTTCACTACTAGAATGCAATACCACACTGAAGAACACAGCTGGTGCAACAAAGTTAGAAAAAAATATAAATGCATACAGATTGAAAGTTTGAAAATAAAATTATCTACTCCAGACAATATGACCTTCTGTGTAGGAAATCCCAAAGAACCTACAAAAGAAATATATAGAACCTACCAAAACACTACAATAAGGGACTTTAGCAAGGCTGCAGAATACAAGGTCAACATAAAAAAGTTCAAATTTCTATAAATTAGGAAAAGAAAATTGGAAATACAATACCACCAAAAATATGAAAAACAGATAAATTTTTTTAAACTTATGTTCAGGATGTGTATGCTGAAAACTACAAAATACTGATGAAAGAAATCAAAGAAAATGTAAATAGATACACCATGTTCATGAAATGAAAGACAATATTGTTAAAATGTCAGTTCTCCCTAAACTGATCAGAATCCTGTTATGATTCAATGCGATCCCAAATTCACAACAGGATATTTTTGTAAAAATCAACAAGATGATTCCTTGTATTTCCTTAGAGTTCTAGATCCAAATCTCAATAAGGTATGAGAATAGAAGATACTATTCAGAGGCCTAAACCCCACCCTGTTCTTGGTACTTTTAAAAAGTTCCTCATGTTATTTTAATATGCATCCAAAGCTAAGAACTACCAACACAGAGCTTCGAATGCAATTCTAAGACTTTGGCTTGTATTTCACAGGCAACAATAAATCAAAGGACATGACCAAAGATGAAAGAGAATTGATCATATTGTGTTTGATCTAAACAACTTTAGGTTCACAGTTTCACCTACCAAAAGGTTTATTCACCCTTCGAAAGGAAATATTAATATAAACGTTAATAAATGATATATTTAAAGATACTCATAAATATTTATTAAAGATATTTATATAAAAATCTAAGTATAACAGCATGAAGACACAATCATCCAATAAAATTAGTGAATGGGTAGCCTCACAATTCTTCCTCAAATCATGTTATTTTTATTTTTATTCAAAAAGAAAAAAAGTTAGCTCCCTCCTTGCAACTATTTGCTTTTGTAGGTCAAACTTCAGCATTTACTCCTTTGCTCTGAATGCTTTTCTTGGCATTGAAATCCCTCAGTCTACTTTAAGCCTAACTACAACTTCCTATAACTGCCCCCAAACACAGCAAAGCCAAAGTGGCGCTTTTACTTCTGTAATGTTCGGTTGGAGCTCTGCATTCTTCCTCTGCAATTAGAGGCAGTAGGGAGAAGCTGCAGTCACTTAGCAGCCTAATCCCCTATGATTCCGTCCTTTATCTGACTGATTACTTCTTGGAAAAACTCATTCTTGATCCTTCCCACCATACATCTGAATTTAATCCACATACCCTGGTCAAGTTACATTTAAAACTGAATAGTCAGCTGCGCCTGGCCATCGCACATATAACCTCACCAACATCCATGTTTTCAGTACTTCCAAAGTCAAGTCCAAGTTCATACCAGAATCAGTTCTCTTCAAACAAGATCTGGAAAGATCTTTAACCTGGTTTCATCATAAAAAATGTGAGTCACTTCAAATCTGGCCTAGCTGGAAAGTTGGGTATAACTTTTTTTTTAAGGTATTTAAGGTATAACACAATTAACAATGAATATTAACCCCTACAGAAAGATACTAAAATGAAAGGATAAACAGGTAATATGTGTTGAAGATGACAGCAGAGAGGAAACTTATTATTTTAACCCCACCCACACAGAATCCTTCCGGGGAGCACCCTCCCTCAATAAGGAACGTGATGATTCTCTGTCTCAGACTTCTCTGCACGATTCACCTCCACAGACCCATCATTTTAGAGTCTGACAATAAACCATGCCCATGACTTCTAAAGAGAGTTCTTATCACCCAACACTGAGAAAACACCATGATTAGCTCTGCGCCAAGCTAAGCAAGCAGTGAGTCCCCCTGAATAAACACTGTTGAGTTGTGACATGCAGGGGCCTTCAGAAGTCTCTGCACTCCTCACTTGTGCCGCCTGGATGGGAATTTGCTCATTTCAGTTTAGTAAAGTCTCAAATTTTTTGACATTTAAACTAACCCAGGGACTTCCTTGGTCGTCCAGTGGTTAAGACCCCGTGCTTCCAATGCAGGGGGCAGGGGTAGATGCCTGGTCGGGGAACTAAGATCCCACATGTCACACAGTGTGGCCAAAAATATATATATATATTTAAACTACTGTATATAAAATAGATGACCAACAAGGACCTACTGTATATACCACAGGGAACTATACTCAATACCCTGTAATAACCTATCATGGAAAAGAATCTATAAAAAGAATGCATATATGTGTATATACGTGTGTCACTGAATCACTTTGCTGCACACCTGAAACTGGCACAACATTGTAAATCTACTATATTCAATAAAAAATTTTAAAAAATAAACTAACCCAAACTGGATGGTGTTTATAGCTTTGCACTATCTAATAAGAGCTTGCTATTCAAATGAATACTTTTGAAAACAGGACTGTAGGGAGCACTGTTTACTTAAGAAAACAAGCTGTTTCTACACTTTTGGCAAACAACTGTAAATGCTGTCAACCATAAATGAGTACTTCTCGCATGAAAAATAGACTTCTACTTCAGAAACAGTATTACCAGTCCAATTATCGCACGTAGCTAAAAGTAATGAGAGCATTTCTCCTTGGTTTTCGAAAACTCATATTTTTCCAATTAATCTTAATTTACAAAACTTCACAGTGAATGGATTATGCAATAATCAACGGCAAATCAAGAATCCACTTGACAAATGTCAAACAGTTTAATCAAGTAAAATCAACACAGAATATTATTCAAATTTACCACAATCAGAATGCCTGCTAATTTTCATTTCAATCTTACAAATACTTACTAAGAATCCGGCATTATACACTTTGCTGTACAGCAGAAAATAACACAACATTGTAAAGCAACTATACTCCAATAAAAATTAAACAAAAAGAATCCAGCATTACATTTATTGAGGAATCAAAGAAATATAAGGTAGAATCTCTGCTCTCAGAGACTTTCAATCTTATTTGTATAATTACAAAGCAGTTGAGAGCATCATACATTCGAAAGTCAAAATAATGATACAGATAAGTACTACAGGTCATCTTAGGGATGAAAATGGGATTGGTGATTATAAGGAAGGCTACAGGGTAGGTAAAAACCAGGGGAGGTGGGGCAGGAGACCAACCAAAATACATGGAGAGAAGAAATGAGCATGTCATATTGGAAAACCTGAAAAGTGCCTCAAGTAGCTTAATTAGAGTTTGGTGTGAGCAGGGAATTAAGGACTGACAGAAACTGAGGCATACAAACTTCATTCAAAAACCACAGGGAATCTTTGAGGGTTTCCGAGGTGGGAAGTTGCATGATGAAAATAGTGTCTTAATCAGATTACTTTGGAGGTGAGTACTGAATGGACTGGGGAAGTCTCTCTCTTACTTCCTCTCTCCTTTTCAGAGAAAAACGAAGACAAAGAAAAAGCAACACTCAGAAAAAGTATTCCTCTTGCCCTTTCTTTAAAAAAAAAATTATAAAAAGGAAATCATAAAATAAGACCAAAATAGCAATCCAAAAAATTTTTTTAAATCTGAAATATTAGCTAATGGTCAAACCCTTTGCAGGTCTGCATATCCTGAAATCAAACAGAGTCCTTCTTGAAAATTGGCACAAATGCATGAATTCTCTTGGAAGAGAAGAAAAGCTACAAAATTTAAAGAGTAAGTAAGTGATGGGAAAAGTAATAAATAAACTTAGAAGTAATTCTGCGACCAAGCACTTAGACTGGGGCTCGGTGAACTGGTTTTGGTGATGTCACATCACGCAATCCACACGACAGTGGCACCCTGAAGGGTAGGGGATGTCGTGAGGGCACACGGGCTCCACTCCTCCTCTTCCACCAAAGTGGCTGTTTGTCTCCATTGTGCAATAGGTTTCCCCTTAGGATTTCACATTTTTAAAACATCCAAGACCCCTAGCTCGTTCTCCACCATCCCCTGGAAATTTCCTTAAAAAGCTATGATCAGATCTTTCTAAGAGTTAAATGTGCTACTATCGAGGGCATCAAAACCTTCCCATTCAGCTCTAGTTCTCTCCTATTTTTTTTTCTCTCCTATTTTTATTTGGTTTTTTCCTGTCATCTTGAATCCATCAAAGAACAAGCAGGGATATTAGTAAATACTGTATATAAATAAATGAAATGTTTGTGTTTCCCAGGAAATTATAGTTTTGTTTAAAAATCACTAATGAGGAAGACTATAACCCAATATTATCCTTTTTCAGCAATGTCCATTCCATAATATGCTAGCTGGGCACATTTGGAATTTAAGGAATACATTTCCTTTTACTTAAAGTGAACTAGTTTGGTTTTGCTTTTTTTTTTTTCTTTTATATTGCTTTATTTTTTGCATCCAGTATTAAAAGGGAACTATGGAAACTTTCAACATATCCAAATTAAACTGCTAAAACAAGATTTTAAAATAGTTCTCAGCCGTATTTCCAAACTACACAGGAACTTTTTTCATATAAAATCACCATAAATTAGACATATAAAAGTCTTTACCCTAAAGGAATCTTTAGATTGTTCAAATTTGAGAGAATGTGTTCTACTGTTATTTTAGATGGTAAACAAGAACCCTGAGCCTTTCATTGATACATTCAATATTGATATGCTTTGAAGATTTTATCCAAGCCTAGTTTCATTAGATACATGATTTTTAAAATAGGTTTGTTCCATTAAAGGTGGAATTTCATTATATCTCAGAACCAACATGTTTGGTGAAGGCCGGAGACTCTTTTACAAAACAAATCCTGATGAAAAAAATAAGAGGGAAAATAAGGTTCAATAGTCAGATAAAGTGTAAAAGGAATTTCTCAGGAAGTCATTATAGAACATTTTTCTTTCTTACACAGGGAGTGGAAAATGCAGAATACAATAATTATCCAAGAAGAATGCCCTATCAGGATTAAAATATAAAAGTTTACACCAGCAACTCAAAATGAGATAAGTCTTGTAGAAACTAAATCTTTTGTCAGAAATCACATGGCCTAATCAAGAGCTGGTACCAGGCCTGCCCCTACAGCCCCATGATTACAAAAAGAGGCCCATATACATATGTCTAAATATTAAAGTTATCAATCAAGCTAACAGATTAATTAAAATATGTTCTATCTCTGTACAATGACTAATATACCTTCAAAAGGGCCTGGAAAGTCAAATTCAAATCTAGGGTTCTGAGCCACTTCATGCCCCCACATGGGGAGAGTCTGGCCCCCTTTTCCTGCCACCTCCAACACACCCCATACTTCAAAGAACCATATATGCATGTGGACACTCCAGCCCATGTGTCCATGTTTTGCCCACAGCCACTGCAAATATCCAACCCAAGACCACTCCTCGGATCCAGGGGTACAACTACCTTAAAAAAAAATCAACGAACAGGACAACTTATACCAGTTTCAAAAGCATAAGTATTAGAACAAATGGACCGGGAACTTAAAAATAAACATAAATATATCAAAGAGACATATGAAAACAGACATTTTCAGGGAAATGCAAATCAGAACCACAGTGGGATTTCACCTCATGCATCTTAGAATGGCTATCATCAAAAACAATAAATAACAAGTGCTGGTGAGGATCTGGAGAAAAGGGAACCCTTGTGCACGGCTGGTGGGAATGTAAACTAGTGCAGACACTATGGAAAACGTATAAAAATTCCTCAAAAATTTAGAAACAGAACTACCAAATGATCCAGAAATTCCATTTCTGGGCATTTATATGAAGAAAATGAAAACACTAACTCAAAAAGAAACATACACCCTCACGTTCACTGCACCATTACTTACAACAGCCAAGACATGGAAGCAATCTAAGTGTCAATCAATGTATGACTAGATAAAGAAAACATGGTGTGTATGTATGTGTATGTGTATATATACATATACACATACACATACATACATACAATGAAATATTAGTCATAAAAAAAGAAAGAAATCTTGCATTTGCAACAACATGGATGGACTTCGAGGGCAGTATGCTAAGTGAAATAAGTCAGAAGGGAAAAGACAAATACCATATGATCTCGCTTTTGTGTGTAAACTAAAAAAAATATTTTTTAATTAAAAAAAAAAAAGAAATCCCCAGTTCAGAGATATAGAGAACAGACTGGTGGTTGCCAGAAGCAGGGGGTGGAGGGTGGGCAAAATGGATTAAGGGGGTCAAAACATACAAAATTCCAGTTATAAAATAAGTAAGTCATGGGGATGTCATGTACACCATGGTAACCATAGCTTAAAATACTGTAGTGTATATTTGAAAGTTGCTAAAAGAGATCTTAAAAGTTTTCATCTCAAGAAAAAAAACTTTTTATAACTATGTATGGTGATACACGTTAACTAGACTTACTGTGATGATCATTTTACAATATATAGAAATATTGAATCATTATGTTGAACACCTGAAACTAATATAATGTTATATGTCAATTATATTTCAATAAAAAAATAGAAATAATAAAAGTCAAACTAAAAGAGAGATTAGCAATATGAAATAAGAACCATAAATCATGAAAAAGAATGAATCAGATATTCTAGGTTTGAAAAATACAACAGCTAAAAATTAACATAACAGATGAGACAAACAGTAGAATGACTCTAAACAAAGAACATATTAATGAGTAGAAATGCAGACTGATAAACTCTTCTAAAAGGAAGCAGAGAGGGCTTCCCTGGTGGCACAGTGGTTAAGAATCTGCCTGCCAATACAAGGGGCACGGGTTCAAGCCCTGGTCTGGGAAGATCCCACGTGCTGTGGAGCAACTAAGCCTGTGCGCCACAACTACTGAAGCCTGCACGCCTAGAGCCCCTGCTCCACAACAAGAGAAGCCACGACAATGAGAAGCCTGCGTACCACAACGAAGAGCAGCCCCCACTCACCACAACTAGAGAAAGCCCATGCACAGAAATGAACACTCAATGCAGTCAAAAATTAATTAATTTAAAAATAAAAATAAATAAAAGGAAAGCAGCAAGGTACAGAATTGAAGCATATGTGAGAAACAATAGGAGACAGAGGAAGTAAATATGACAACATTCCAAAAAAGAGAAAAAAGAAATAAAAACAGAGGAAATATTTGGTAATGGCAGACTAGTTAATTCTGATCACCTCTTCCTCTGAGGAAAAGTAGTAAAGATGGGAAAAAAAATTTTTAATCTCCCTGAATGCAAATGAGGACTAACAACTGAGTTACCTAATACAAAGGAACTGGATGCCCAGGGAGGTGAGTGCAACAACTGAAACTACTTTTTCCATGCAAGGGATTTTCTGATTTCAGAAGGGAACCAGAAAGGCTGAAGTACAGAGTAGTAACTCTTTGATAGTATTAAGGGGCTAGAAGAGAGATGTGGAACGTTGAATCCTGATGAAACTGCCTACTCCTGCTCCCATTACTCTGGGTTGAAAGCCCAAAGGCTGCACCTAAAAGCACTAGTGTGCAGAAGTAAAACAGGGCCTCACATGGGCTGAACTGCAAATAACTCAGGTGCTTCTGGACTGTTATGGTCTCCAGGCACCTGGCAGAAGAAAACATAAATACAAAAAAAAAAAAAAGAAAAGAAAACATAAATACTCTCTGTAGGAAAACATTATCCTAGGCCTCAAAGTATTTCTGCAAATAATTTTGCAATATAATGACTGGTACATACTAAAAATAAAAAGTAATTTTGGAATATGTTTCTCACATAATAAAAAATAACAAGGCAGAGAGGAAGTAAGATGACATGAACGAAAAACAGAAATAGCAAACAGCACAAAAAGAACCATAGGGAACCTAGATATTGGATTACAAGCACAGATCTTACAGTAACTCTGCTTATTATATTTAAGGATTATGAGATAAGAATGATGCATCTGGCATCATGGTAATATTGCTGAAAACCAAAAGAAAATAAAGAATATCTTAAGAGTTGCCAGAGGAAATTGACAGATTACCATCAAAGCAGCTAAAATTATATCCACTATTGATTTCTCATCAGAAATTATGGAAGCTAAAAAAATACTACAACAATATTCTTAAGATATTGAAAGAAAACAATTGTCAACCAAAAACTCATATATCAAATGAAAATATTCTTAAAGTATGAGAATGAAATTTTCAAACAAAAATTAAGACGACGTGCCACAATCTAACTTGCAGAAAGGAAATGCCAAAAGGTGTTCTTCAGGAAGAAAGAAAAGAATTCCTGATGGAAGCTTAAAAATGCAGAAGCAAGTGAAAAACAACAAAACTAGTATATTTAAAATTAAGCAGACACTATTTTATTATAGTCAACATCATTTAGTTTACCTATAAATTAAATGATGCTTACTGTTTAAAAAAATTAATAAGGCCTGCTTGATTTTAAATATATATAAAATAAAAATACACAATCTCAATGACATAAAAGAATGGGTAAATGAAATTAAAGCGTCCTAAAACCAAAATGGTATAGAGACACATCAGTCTTTGTATTACCTAGAAAGAGAGTAATGGTACCAATTAATCTTAGACTTTGAAAAATCAAGCATACTGTAATCTCTAGGGTAAAAAGAGAGATGAAGGGAGAGCCTACAGATTAAAAGAATCTCAAAAGAATATCAACTGCAGGGAGACCTTCAAGATGGCAGAGGAGTAAGAAGTGGAGATCATCTTCCTCCCCACAAATACATCAGAAATACATCTACATGTGGAACAACTCCTACATAACACCTACTGAAGGCTGGCAGAAGACCTCAGACTTCCCAAAAGGGAACAGATGCCCTCAGGCGACCTATAAGCAGAGGCAGGGCCAAATCCAAAGCTGAACCCCGGGAGATGTGCGAACAAAGAAGAGAAAGGGAAATCTCTCCTAGCAGCCTCAGGAGCAGTGGATTAAATCTCCACAATCAAAATGATGTACCCTGCATCTCTGGAATACCTGAACAGACAACAAATCATCCCAAAATTGAAGCTGGTGGACTTTAGGAGCAACTGTAGACTTGGGGTTTGCTTTCTGCATCTAATTTGTTTCCGGTTTTATGTTTATCTTAGTTTATATTTAGAGTTTATTATCATTGGTAGATTTGTTTATTGATTTGGTTGTTCTCTTCCTTTTTTGTATAGATAGATAGATAGATATAGATATATACCTTTTTTTTCCTTTTTCTCTTTTTGTGAGTGTGTATGTGTATGCTTCTTTGTGTGAGTTTCTCTGTATAGCTTTGATTCAACCATTTGCCCAAGGGTTCTGTCTGTCCGTTATTTTTTTTTTTTTCTTTTTAGTATAGATTTTAGCACTTGTTATCATTAGTGGATTTCTTTTTTGGTTTGGTTTTCCCTTCTTTCTTACTTTCTACTTTTTTATTATTTTTTAATTATTTTTATTTTTAATAATTTATTTTAATAACTTTATTTATTTATTTATTATTTTCTTTCTTTCTTTTTTTCTCCCTTTTCTTCTGAGCCATGTGGCTGACAGGGTCTTGGTGTACTGGCTGGGTGCCAGGCCTGTGCCTCTGAGGTGGGAGAGCTGAGTTCAGGACACTGGTCCACCAGAGACCGCCCGGCTCCACGTAATATCAAACGGCGAAAGCTCTCCCAAAGATCTCCATCTCAACGCTAAGACCCGGCTCCACTCAATGACCAGCAAGCTACAGTGCTGGACACCCTATGCCAAACAACTAGCAAGACAGGAACACAACCCCACCCATTAGCAGAGAGGCTGCCTAAAATCATAATAAGGTCACAGACACACCAAAACACACCACTGGACACAGTCCTGCCCACCAGAAAGACAAGATCCAGCCTCATGCAGCAGAACACAGGCACCAGTCCCCTCCAGCAGGAGGCCTACACAACCCACTGAACCAACATTAGCCACTGAGGGCAGACACCAAAAGCAACAGGAACCACGAACCGGCAGCCTGCAAAAAGGAGACCCAACCACAGTAAGTTAAGCAAATGAGAAGACAGAGAAACACACAGCAGATGAAGGAGCAAGGCAAAAAAACACCAGATCAAACAAATAAAGAGGAAAAAGGCAGTCTACCAGGAAAATAATTCAGAGCAATGATAGTAAAGATGATCCAAAATCTTGGAAACAGAATGGAGAAAATACAAGAAACATTTAACAAGGACACAGAACTAAAGAGCAAACAATGATGAACAACACAATAAATGAAATTAAAACTTCTCTAGAAGGAATCAATAGCAGAATAAATGAGGCAGAAGAACGGAAAAGTGACCTGGAAGATAAAATAGTGGAAATAACTATTGCAGGGCAGAATAAAGAAAAAAGAATGGGAAGAATTGAGGACAGTCTCAGAGACCTCTGGGACAACATTAAACACACCAACATTCGAATTATAGGGGTCCCAGAAGAAGAAGACAAAAAGAAAGGCACTGAGAAAATACTTGAAGAGATTGTAGTTGAAAACTTCCCTAATATGGGAAAGGAAATAGTCAATCAAGTTCAGGAAGCTCAGAGAGTCCCATACAGGATAAATCCAAGGAGAAACACGCCAAGACACATATTAATCAAACTATCAAAAATTAAATACACAGAAAAAATATCAAAAGAAGCAAGTGAAAAGCAACAAATAACACACAAGGGAATCGCCATAAGGTTAACAGCTGATCTTTCACCAGAAACTCTCCAAGCCAGAAGGCAGTGGCAGGACATATTTAAAGTGATGAAAGGGAAAAAGCTACAACCAAGATTACTCTACCCAGCAAGGATCTCATTCAGATTCAGTGGAGAAATTAAAACCTTTACAGACGAGCAAAAGCTAAGAGAATTCAGCACCACCAGACAAGCTTTACAACAAATGCTAAAGGAACTTCTCTGGGCAGGAAACACAAGAGAAGGAAAAGACCTACAAACACAAACCTAAAACAATTAAGAAAATGGTAACAGGAACATACATATCGATAATTACCTTAAATGTAAACAGTTTAAATGCTCCACCCAAAAGACACACACTGGCTGAATGGATACAAAAACAAGACCCACATATATGCTGCCTGCAAGAGACCCACTTCAGACCTAGGGACACATACAGACTGAAAGTGAGGGGAAAGAAAAAGATATTCCACGCAAATGGAAATCAAAAGAAAGCTGGAGTAGCAATTCTCATATCAGACAAAATAAGAGTTTAAAATAAAGACTATTACAAGAGACAAAGCAGGACACTACATAATGATCAAGGGAAGATCCAAGAAGAAGATATAACAATTGTAAATATTTATGCACCCAATGTAGGAGCACCTCAATACATAAGGCAAATGGAAACAGCCATAAAAGGGGAAATCGATAGTAACACAATCATAGTAGGGGACTTTAACACCCCACTTTCACCAATGGACAGATCATCTAAAATGAAAATAAATAAGGAAACACAAGCTTCAAATGATACATTAAACAAGATGGACTTAATTGATATTATTAGGACATTCCATCCAAAAACAACAGAATACACTTTCTTCTCAAGTGCTCATGCAACATTCTCGAGGACAGATCATGTCTTGGGTCACAAATCAAGCCTTGGTAAATTTAAGAAAATTGAAATCCTATCAAGTATCTTACCTGACCACAACGCTATGAGACTAGGTATCAATTACAGGAAAAAATTTGTAAAAAATACAAACAAATGGAAGCTAAACAATACACTACTAACTAAGCAAGAGATCACAGAAGAAATCAAAGAGGAAATCAAAAATACCTAGAAACAAACAACAATGAAAACACGACGACCGAAACCCTGTGGGATGCAGCAAAAGCAGTTCTAAGAGGGAAGTTTATAGCAATACACTCCTACCTCAAGAAACAAGAAACATCTCAAATAAACAACCTAACCTTACACCTAAAGCAATTAGAGAAAGAAGATTAAAAAAACCCCTAAAGTTAGCAGAAGGAAAGAAATCATAAAGATCAGATCAGAAATAAATGAAAAAGAAATGAAAGAAACAACAGCAAAGAAAATAAAGCTAAAAGATGGTTCTTTGAGAAGAAAAACAAAATTGATAACCTATTAGCCGGACTCATCAAGAAAAAAAGGGAGAAGATTCACATCAACAGAATTAGAAATGAAAAAGAAGTAACAACTGAAACTGCAGAAATACAAAGGATCATGAGAGATTACTACAAGCAACTATATGCCAATAAAATGGACAACCTGGAAGAAACAGACAAATTCTTAGAAAAGCACAACCTTCCAAGACTGAACCAGGAAGAAACAGAAAATATAAACAGACCAATCACAAGCACTGAAATTGAAACTGTGATTAAAAATCTTCCAACAAACCAAAGTCCAGGACCAGATGGCTTCACAGGTTAATTCTATCAAACATTAAGAGGTGAGCTAACACCTACCTTCCTCAAACTCTTCCAAAATATAGCAGAGGGAGGAACACTCCCAAACTCATTCTACAAGGTCACCATCACTCTGATACCAAAACCAGACAAAGAGGTCACAAAAAAAGAAAACTACAGGCCAATATCTCTGACGAACATAGATGCAAAAATCCTCAACAAAATACTAGCAAACAGAATCCAACAGCACATTAAAAGGATCATACACTATGATCAAGCGGGGTTTATCCCAGGAATGCAAGGATTCTTCAACATATGTATATCAATCAATGTGATACACCATATTAACAAACTGAAGGATTAAAACCATATGATCATCTCAATAAATGCAGAAAAAGCTTTTGACAAAATTCAACACTCATTTATGATAAAAACCCTCCAGAAAGTAGGCATAGAGGGAACTTACCTCAACAAAATAAAGGCAACATATGACAAACCCACAGCCAATATCGTTCTCAATGGTCAAAAACTGAAGCCATTCACTCTAAGATCAGGAACAAGACAAGGTTGTCCTCTAAGATCAGGAACAAGACAAGGTTGTCCAGTCTTGCCACTATTATTCAACAGAGTTTTGGACGTTTTAGTCACAGCAATCAGAGAAGGAAAAGAAATAAAAGGAATCCAAATCGGAAAAGAAGAAGTAAAACTGTCACTGTTTGCAAAGGACATGATACTATATGTAGAGAATACTAAAGATGCTACCAGAAAACTACTAGAGCTAATCAATGAACTTGGTAGAGTAGCAGGATACACAGTTAATGCATAGAAATCTCTTGCATTCCTATAAACTAATGATGAAAAATCTGAAAGAGAAATTAAGGAAACACTCCCATTTCCATTGCAACATAAAGAATAAAATACCTAGGAGTAAACCTACCAAAGGAGACAAAAGATCTGTAGGCAGAAAACTATGACACTGATGAAAGAAATTAAAGATGATACAAACAGATGGAGAGATAAACCATGTTCTTGGATTAGAAGAGTTAACACTGTGAAAATGAGTATACTTTCCAAAGCAATCTACAGATTCAGTGCAATCCCTATCAAACTACCAATGGCATTTTTCACAGAACCAGAACAAAAAATTTCACAATTTGTATGAAAATACAAAAGACCCCAAATAGCCAAATCAATCTGGAGAAAGATAGAGCTGGAGGAATCAGGCTCCCAGACTTCAGACTATACTACAAAGCTACAGTAATCAAGACAGTATGGAACTGGGACAAAAACAGAAATATAGATCAATGAACAGGATAGAAAGCCCAGAGATAATCCCACGCATATGTGGTCACCTCATTTTTGATAAAGGAGGCAAGAATATACAATGGAGAAAAGACAGCCTCTTCAGTAAGTCGTGCTGGGAAAACTGGACAGCTACATGTAAAAGAATGAAATTAGAACACTCCCTAACACCATACACAAAAATAAACTCAAAATGATTAAAGACCTAAATGTAAGGCTAGACACTATCAAACTCTTTGAGGAAAACATAGGCAGAACACTCTATGACATAAATCACAGCAAGATCCTTTTTGACCCACCTCCTAGAGAAATGGAAATAAAAACAAAAATAAACAAATGGGACCTAATGAAACTTCAAAGCTTTTGCACAGCAAAGGAAACCATAAACAAGACCAAAAGACAACCCTCAGAATGGGAGAAAATATTTGCAAACGAAGGCAACTAACAAAGGATTAATCTCCAAAATTTACAATCAGCTCATGCAGCTCAATATCAAAAAAACAGACAACCCAATCCAAAAATAGGCAATAAACCTAAATAGACATTTCTCCAAAGAAGATATACAGATTGCCAGCAAACACGTGAAAGGATGCTCAACATCACTAATCATTAGAGAATGGAAATCAAAACTACAATGAGGTAACACCTCACACCAGTCAGAATGGCCATCATCAAAATATCTACAAACAATCAATGCTGGAGAGGGTGTGGAGAAAAGGGAACCCTCTTGCACTGTTGGTGGGAATGTAAATTGATACAGCCACTATGGGGAACAGTATGGAGCCTCCTCAAAAAACTAAAAATAGAACTACCATACGACCCAGCAATCCCACTACTGGGCATATACCCTGAGAAAACCATAATTCAAAAAGAGTCATGTACAACAATGTTCATTGCTGCTCTATTTACAATAGCCAGAACATGGAAGCAACCTAAGTGTCCGTCAACAGATGAATGGATAAAGAAGATGTGGCACATATATACAATGGAATATTACTCAGCCATAAAAACAAACAAAATTGAGCTATTTGTAGTGAGGTGGATGGACCTAGTCTATCATACAGAGTGAAGTAAGTCAGAAAGAGAAAAACTAATACCTTATGGTAACACATATACATGGAAACTAAAAAAATTAAAAAGTGGTTCTGATGAACCTAGGGGCAGGACAGGAATAAAGACTCAGACATAGAGAATGGACTTGAGGATATGGGGAGGGGGAAGGGTAAGCTGGGACAAAGTGAGAGAGTAGCATTGACAGATATACACTACCAAATGTAAAATAGATAGCCAGTGGGAAGCAGCCGCATAGCACAGGGAGATCAGCTCGATCAGCTCGGTGCTTTGTGACCGCCTTGATGGGTGGGATGGGGAGAGTGGGAGGGAGACGCAAGAGGGAGGAGATATGGGGATATATGTAAATGAATGGCTGATTCACTGTTATAAAGCAGAAACTAACACACCATTGTAGAGCAATTATACTCCAATAAAGGTGTTAAAAAATAATAATAAATTAATTAATTTTAAAAAAATCAACTGCAATACATGGACCTTATTTGAGTCTCAAATTGAACAACATAAAAATAAAAATTTGTAAGAGAATTAGTGAAATGGATATTTTAACATATTAATGAATATTTATATTAATTTTCAGGTGAGATAAGGGCATTATGGTAATTTTTTTAAGGCATCCCATCTTTTAGAGATATGTATGCACTGGAATATTTACATATGAAATGGTAACAACATATGAGATCTGCCTCGAAATAAGTCAAGAAAGTGGGGAGAAGGGAGGCGGAGAGCCTGGGGATATAGATGAAATAAGACTGGCCATGTACTGGTAATTATGGAAGCTGTGTTACGGGCACACTGTTACTATAATATTCTTTCGATGTTTGTATATGTTTGACATTTTTCTTTAAAAAACATTTTATGAAGAAGACATCTTAAGTAAAAAAAAAATCAAGCTATAAATTGGGAGAATATATGTGCAACACACATAATCAAGAAGGATTGTTATCTAAATTATAGGAAGAACTCTTACAAATCAATATAAAAAGAAAAAATAACACACTAGAATAATGGGCAAAAGATACCAAGAGGCATTTCACAGAAGTAATAAATATGGCCAAGAAACATATGAACATGCTCAGTAATCAAGAAAATGCAAATCAAGATAACAATGAGATGTCAGTTAGCAAAAACTAAGAAGTCCAAGAATTCTAAGGCTTACAGAATGTGAATCAAAAGGATCTCTTATGTATGGGTACAATTTGGAAAATTAATTTTATACTTTCTAAATATCAGTTCAGAGTGAAGCTGAGCTTTCATATACCCCACAGCTCAGCAATTCTATTCCTCAGTTTAGAACCAAGAGAAACACTTGGACACAAATAAGAATATTCCAAGCAGAGTTGTTTCTTAGAGCAAAAATCTGGAAAACACCAGAATGGTATAGAAACACAACAGAATGTATATATATGTTAATATAACAGTTAATATAATGTAATAATATAATATAATATTATATTATTGTAATAATGTAGTAATAATAATAATATAATATAATATAATGTTAATATAACAGTTAAAATAACTGAACTATAGATAAATGCAACATGAATGAATCTTTAAAACATGTTACTGGCTGAAAAAAATAAATCAGATAATAGTACATTAGTATGGCACTCTTTTTAAAATATTTAAAATTAAACAACACTTTCTTTATGTCCATACATGTGAACAAAAATGGTTTTTAAGAGGCAAGGAAATGATAATACAAAATCAGAATAGGGTTTGCCTTAGTTAAGTGAAGTTCAGTGGGATGGGTTAGGAGATAAATGTAAATTATTGTCAATATTCAAGTTCCTGGGTCAGATAGTGGGTTGGTGGATGTTTATTATTTCTAAGAATGTTTGAGGGAAAAAAGAGTATATAAAAAAAAATCACTTAGAAGCTATAGCAGTAATCCAGGCGAAAGATGATGCTGGTGGTCTGGGATGGTAGCAGTGGGGATGGAGAGAAGTACATAGACCTGAAGGATATTCAAGAGGTAGAAATGAAAGAACTTGGTAACCGACTGGATGTGGGAGCTGACAGAGAAGGAAGTTATAATGACTCTCAGGTTTAAGGAACTGGATGGGGAGTAGGACTATTTAACAAGAAAGAGAACCACAAGTTTATAATGCACTTCAAGGAGTTCAGTAGTGAACACTGTGGTCATCACCTTCATATCTAGTCCAACCATCCCCATGATGAGGCAACACAGGGTGAGGGTGAGAATTTAACTATCCTCTGCCCCAAAGGCACAAATCCTTTGTTTCAGCTAAAAAGCCTACCACTTACACATACATGGCCCAAACGCACATACCTGGTGGAGGCTCAGGTACTTTTGCTCAGTGTTGAAAGAAAACTGGCTCTCTCCCCCACCTAGACTTGACAGGAAGCATTTAGTAGCTGTAGCAGGCATTTTTTGAAGTCAGCATAAGGATGAAACTAATAGAAAAGAAGGTCAAAGCCAAGACCACTATAAAGACACAGGGATTTCCCTGGTGGCCCAGTGGCTAAGACTCCACGCTTCCAATGCAGCAGGCCCAGGTTCGATCCCTGGTCAGGGCACTAGATCCCACATGCCACAACTAAGAGTTTGCATGCCACAACTTAAGATCTCGCATGCCGCAGCTAAAAGATCCCCCATGCCACAACTAAAGACCCGGCGCAGCCAAATAAATAAATATTTTTAAAAAAAAGAAGAAATGCAGCCAGGGCCCTGATTCAACCACAGTCCTGTCTCTGGCTCCTCTGTTATGTGAGCCTATTGCTCCAGTTACTGTGAAAGCCCATCTGAGTAGGCTTTCTATTGCTTATAGTTGAAGATGTGGAACTAACACCGAGGTTGGAAACAGAAAGGAGGTTTATAAATCCCAAGCTCTAAATCACTAAATCAGCTCAACTGAAGAAGAGGAAGGAAGGTTTCCTATCCCTCACACTGGGAATTTGGATATCCTTGTTAGCAAAAACAAAAAAAAGAAGAAAAAAATGTTGGTTAGAGCATCACCTGTTGTACCTTCGGACCAGACCATGTACCTATGGTACTGTAACTGTGGTACTGAGGACCTGAAACAGGAAAAAACTGAGGCTAACAGAATGTTTTGGCTATTCCTCATAGCTTAAAGTCTACACACAGATGTTTACAGTATCATTCTTCATACTTTTCAATGTTTTTAACTGTCCAGTGTGAAATATTTTAAATCTAAGTATTAAAAAAATTAATTCCTAAGAAAATACATGCTTAAGGGAGAAAGTCTTAGATCCTATTTGTTCCTGATGATTGTTTTAGGGTCTCACAATCTATTATAATAATCAGAAACAACCTAACCAAAAATTTGACTATGAATTTGGAGGTGAGGGAATTTAATAATTAAGTTAATTGCTGTATTCAAATTTTAACTTTGAGAAATTATGAAATACAAAAGCTTGAAAAGATCAGTTAAAATAATAGGAATTCTACATACCAAAGGGACTCTCCAGCCTAAATAACAAAGTGGCCAATCTATTAAAGAGACTACTACCTTTGGAAGTATTTAACAACAAAATGCCCTGATTTTCAAAAATAAAATTCTGATAACCAGATCCTTTCTTTTTTCCAGTACATGAAAGCCAATTTCAAATTTCCGGAGAGCTAACTAAATAAGCTCTTATCATATGAAGAGTTCAAGGTCAGTAAAGATGTGATGATTTATTCTGATGCCCACGGTCAACATTTTAAACAGGATATGACTTGAGAATTACCAAACTCACCCCTGCCATACTATATTCTTTACTCTTAGCTCATTCATCTCTTTTTGCTTTCCTAGTTCTCTTCAGTGTGCCCTCCTGC
Organism: Phocoena sinus; assembly: GCF_008692025.1. Lineage (NCBI taxonomy): Eukaryota > Metazoa > Chordata > Mammalia > Artiodactyla > Phocoenidae > Phocoena > Phocoena sinus. Next base: position 19,964,665 of record NC_045775.1, read on the forward strand.
TGATTTACTGTCTCTTTTTTCTTTTCCTTTGTCTCTTTCTGCCTGTGTCCAGCTTTCTCCCACTGTGTCCCAGGACACCTCTGTACCTTCTGCCCTTACCTTTGGTCTTCCCATTCTCCCTTTTGCTATCTCTTCACTCTCTCTTCTCCTCCCTTCTTTAGCCATAGTACTTATTTGATATAATTATGGAGTCAAAGTTCATAATCTCTGCTTTATCATTTTTAGCTCTAAGACGACTTTTATTTCTGACTTTAAAAAGTTTCTTAAATTAATTTGTGTTGTGTGGCCCTGAAGTGACTTACTCAGTGAGTCAGTGTCACGATAAGGTGCTGCTTACTCACCACAGAATAATGTTTTTTACTAAGGTTTTTAGATCAGAAGAGTCATTCCTTGGACAGTATAAACTTAACCTACCAGATTAACTGCTAAAAAAAAATGGCATTAGAATTCTGGGACATATGCTACATGTACACTCATGTTTTAAAAATTCAAATTTCTTTAAATAATTTTTTCTTAAATGGATGGAATATCTAATTTGATAACATCTTATAAAAATGTGGGGGCTTCCCTGGTGGCGCAGTGGTTGAGAATCTGCCTGCTAATGCAGGGGACACGGGTTCGAGCCCTGGTCTGGGAAGATCCCACATGCCGCGGAGCAACTGGGCCCGTGAGCCACAACTACTGAGCCTGCGCGTCTGGAGCCTGTGCTCCGCAACGAGAGGCCGCGACAGTGAGAGGCCTGTGCACCGCGATGAAGAGTGGCCCCCGCTCGCCACAACTAGAGAAAGCCCTCACACAGAAACGAAGACCCAACACAGCCAAAAATTAATTAATTAATTAATTGTTTTAAAAAAGTGAATTTAGTGAGTGCCTATGTTGTGACTTGGCCTTGACACTTGTATGGTTTTTACCATTAATTCACAGAACCCTCAATATTATGAAGTATAACTAATAGCATTCTACAAATATATGAACTCATTTTCCTACAGAGAGAAAAATGAAGCAGAGAGAATTAACCCATCCAAATCACACCGCTGATAGTACAGCAGGGATCAGACACCTGAACTCCTGGTTCCCGGAAAATAAATATTAACCTCTGTGCTTCCATCATTTATGATTTCTTTTTTATTTTTTATCATACAACTTAATTCTCCATAAATACAAATATAATAACTCATTTCTGTTTTAATTTGGAGGACATTTAGTTTTCTCCTATTGTTTTAAGGTTTAGAACACAATGTTCTACATTGAAAAGAATTAAAATAGAATCCTAAACATAAATAAAGAGAAAACAAGGTACTACACGTCCAAAGGCAATTGCTATTACTAAAGAAAAGTTAGTTTAAAAGTCAAATAGAAAGCCTCATAATCAAATGTACCACTTGGCTATATTTCACTGGATAGAGAACAGCTATATTAAGGTACCGACAATTTTACCAAACAATTATGTCTCAAGTGTTGTGAATCTCCCTAATGTTACAGAGGTTAATATGTGACATGCCCCAAGACAGTAAGTCACTCTGGCATTTAATCAGTCTTTAGAAGGGACTTGTACTAATTCATTTCCCTTTTAACTGTGATTCTAAGTTGACAACCCTTGGCAAGGCAGTACAGAAGAAGGATGATTAGAAGAGAAACATTCTTAAAATGGATTAAGCAGGGCAGGTACTAGCCTGTCATATGCAGCAATCATAAAGTTGAGGAGGAGGCTGATGGACTGTTCCACACTGATTTGGTGAGTAGAAGGAAGGCGCTTGTTCAGCTGGTAGTAGATGGATGAGATGACGGTCTCGAGGCGAGACACACTGATCTCAGTGGTATGGTCCAGTGTATTAAGGCCATTGTCTCGGAAGGCTTCAATCATGTTCCAGATATCAACAAGATGGACTGGAACACAAAGAAAATAAACTTTGTGTTTATTTTGTCAACACAAACTTTGTGTTTATTTTGTAACTTTCTCAACAATTCAAAAGTTTTAATTCAGCAGAAAGATATAAGAACTTTACATTTACTTATATTTAATAGAATAGTGAAGGGTGGCAGAATATGTCACCCCAAGATATGCCACTTTGGCATACGGAGTAGTTTGAGCTAAAGACGCCTGAAAAACAGCAGATGCCAAGAAGGACACTCTGACCTCCCCTTTTCTTCCCAAAAGCAGGAAGTAAAAGTCCCATGTGAAAAATGCCCTCCCTGTTCCAAGAGGAAAGAAACATCCTCATCACCAGAGACAGTGAATTGAGTCTGAGTGAAATCTGCAGACTTCGTTAAAATAGCTCTTATCTTTAGTCTCCTGACATATTTTAGTTATTTTTCCACAACTGCCACTCTTTGTTCAACTTAGTATATAAGCACTTAGGCCCACTCACTCCTTTGGGTTTTCATTTTCCTATGGGGGCTCCCATGTACATGTAAAAATCCATATGCTTTTCTCCTGTTAATCTGTCTTATGTCAATTTAATTCTCAGGCTCCACTGGAGACCCTGAGAGGGTAGAGGTAAAGTTTTGCTTCCCCTTTGTAGCTTCAAAAATACACAACGAAAATGTAACAGAACCTCAAAGAGACAAATTCACAGGCTTTGTGGGAGATATTAACACACCTCTCTCAGCAAGTGACAGAGCAAACATACAAAAAAAATAAGTGCAGTCATAGACAAACTTACAACTAACAAGGCAGGCATAATGGACACTATATGAAGTCCTGCCCCCAGTGATTAGAAAATATGCTTTATTTTCAATAACACAAAGAACATGTAAAAAAACTGACCTTATCCTGAGTCATAAAACTAATCCCAATAAATTTTAAAGGATTAAAATCATATAAGCCATGCTCTATGATCAAAATGAAATTGTCAGAAATCATTATCAAAAAGAAAACTTTTAAAATAAACTTTAGAAATGAATAAACACACTACTTGGAAATTTCCTTAATCTGATTAAGGATATCTACAAAAAACTGCAGCAAATTACTTAATAGTAAAATGTTGAAAGCCATTCCTCTGATATTGGGAACAAGATAAGAAATGCCCACTGTCATCATTCCTATCATATTTCAAATCCTAACCTATATAAATATGCAGTAATTATCAGTACAAGTACTGGAAATAAAAGTAACTGTCATTATTCAGAAATGACAAAATTACACACGTTGAAAATCATAAAGATTCTGCATGTGTATCACTAAAATTAATATTTGAGTCTAGAATGACTGCTAGGTACAAATCAAGATATGAAAGTCACTGTATTTCTAAATATATACCAGGACTCAGGAATAAATCCAATAAAGGATGTGCAACATCTCTACCAAAAAATATATAAATTAGCAAAACTTAAAGACCTAAATAAATGGAGGGATATATCAGGTTCACAGAAATGAAATCTCAACACTGGAAATACATCAATTGTCCCCAACTTGATCTACAGATTCAGTGTAGTCCCAACAAAAATCCCACAGGACTATACATTAAAAGGATGAATTTTATTATACGTAAATTATACTTTTAAAAAAAAATGAAGGAAAGAAATCCCAGCACAAATCTTTGTTTTTGTTCATTTTTAGTAGAAATTAACAAGCAAATTCTAAAATTTGTGTGAAAATAAATGTAAAAAGGCCAAGAATGTCTCAATCTTAAAAAGTAAAATAGAACAAAAGTACCCAGAACATACTATAAAGCTCTAACAGTGATTATTGGTATAAGGATAGACAAACAGACCAATGGAACACAAAAAGTCCAAAAGCAGATCCTCTCACATATGGACACAGCTATGAACATTCTTGTACATTTCTCCTAATGAATATGAGAAAAAGATTTTTTTAGTAATGAAGAAAAAGGATGGTCTTTTCAATAAATAGTGTAGGGTCAACTGAACATATATATGGAAAAAATGAAATCTGACTCCTACTTATAATCTGGAGTAAAAAAAATTTCAGGTGGGCTGAAGAATCATATGTGACAAAATAAAACTGCTAGAACAATGCATTTTTTACTTTATATTACTAATGCCACTAGCCTGGCTCAGCCCACACATAGACTATTGTGTTCCAAGAATAATTATGGGAAGAAGTATAAAAATGGTAGTTCCTGTAGGACAGCGGTTTTCAAACTTTTTGACAACATGCAAATATATTTAAATCAACACACACACACGCCTCTAGATATATAAAAAACACGTTTCACAAAATACTTTACCACATAAGCTACGTTCTGACTTTTTTTTCTTTCTCTTTTTTTTTCTCCATTACATGCTTTAAATTCTGGCTACAGCTCACCAAAACAGTTTCAGGAACCATTAACAGGTCACAACCCATAATTTGAAAACAATGCTTTGGGAAACCAGACAAGAAACATGACTTCAGTCTAGGATGGTATGGTAAACTCTTTGGAGAGAATTTTAAGCTAGGATTTTTGAGTAGGACTTAAAGTAGTGTAGAAGTATTTAAATATAAAGTGACTTGTCCAAGGTCACGGGTTTATAATAAATGACAAACAAAACCTGGAGTAAAACAGGTTTTCCCATTCTAAGGCTAATGTTCTTTCCATTACACAAAACAGTTTTTCATTAATACACACACACACACACACACACACACACACACATCTGAGAAAAGTACAATAATTCTAAGTTAGTCCATCTGCACACAAATTAAGAAAGATTTTATATGCATTTTACAAATATTTTAATTTACGTATTTTATAAGTAGCAATTGTGGAAGCAACTGCTTATAGAAAAGGCTGATTTGTGTTATATTAAGTTTAAACAAGAAAGTTAACTTTCATTATGCATTTACCAAATTATTAGTTTTTCTTTCTCTCCAGAAGCTGATAAACTGTATTAACTTTACATAAAACTTTGTATTAAAAACAGTGACAAGGAGAAATCAATTCTCCCATTTAAAGAATTAATTAATCTTGGGACTTCCCTGGTGGCGCAGTGGTTAAGAATCCGCCTGCCAATGCAGGGGACACGGGTTCAAGCCCTGGTCCGGGAAGATCCCACATGCCGCGGAGCAACTAAGCCCGTGTGCCACAACTACTAAGCCTGCACTCTAGAGTTTGCAAGCTACAACTACTGAGCCCGAATGCCACAACTAGTGAAGCCCGTGTGCCTAGAGTCCACGCTCCACAACAAGAGAGGCCACCGCCATGAGAAGCCCGCGCACCGCAAGGAAGAGGAGTCCCCACTCACCGCAACTAGAGAAAGCCCGCGCACAGCAACAAAGACCCAACACAGACATAAATAAATAAATAAATAAATCGTTTTTTAAAAAATAAAGAATTAATTAATCTCAAAACTAGTTACCTTATTGAGTTTCTTAAATATTTTGAGGGACACCCAGAATAAATTAACAAGCTCTTTCCATTACAAAGCTTATATTCTGATAAACACTTAAGACAAAATAATTCAATTAACATTACAATATGACTAAAACACATTAAAATCTTCTATATTATCAAGAGCTCTATCCAGCTATCATAGAAATGAGTAGAAATGACTTACGGTTGCATCGTTTTTGCACAAATCGCAATTTGCAAGCTGTTCTGTAAGTTGATAGTCGTATGACATCAAAATTCTGAGCACCTGAAAAGGAGCAAATAAAAAATCTTCAATTAGATTTACCATTTAATTTCCACATGCTGGGGAAGTGACTCTATTCCATTGTGTTGGCACAGTCTATACACAACATGTCAACAAGGCCCTCTTTGGATAAAACACAAAGTGGGGAAGAAGGGTTAAAAATGCTTTCTGCGTGCCCACTCCATGCCAAGCACGATGTCAGCAGTTTTGCCTATATCATCCTATCTGCTAGCCTAAGAAAACTCTGAGGGGAGGACCACTCATGACTTGAGTGAATGAACTATGTATTCCGCAAAATGAAAAAAAGTGGTATAGTAGGGAAGACCCTAGCCCAGAGTCAGGAAAGCTAAATTCCAGCCCCAGTCTGACCACCAACCATAGGCCATGACCGTGGCCATGTTACATTCCTTCCTCTCAGCCTCAGTGTCCTCATCTATAAAAGGGGGAACTGGACCAGCTGATCTCTAAGTTCCCCTTCCAGGTCTGTGGGAGCCTGTGTTTTTCAAAAAAGGGACACAACAGTATTTCCAGACCAGTATTTTTATGTGCCTCTAGTATGCTGCCCCTCCCCATCAAGAACTAAAGATTATTTCCCTCCACCTGCACCTGAGGACACTGTGACTGCCTCAATGAATAGAATGTGGCAGAGGAACACTGCCTGACTTCTGAAGGTGGGCGATAAAATGTGGGACAGCTTGTCTGTGCTCTCACTCTCTCAGGATGCTTGCCCTAGGAACCTGGACACCATTGTTGTGAAGAAGCCCAAACTAGCTGATATGGAGAAACCACACAGAGACACCGATACCCAGAGAAACTGAGTCCATCAGCTGAAAGTCAATAGCAATTACCAAACATGTAAGTGAGCAAGGCAACAAATGATCCAGCCCTGAGTCTCTGAGTCTTCCAATGGAGGCCTGAGACATCATGCAGGAAAGTCAAGACATAAGCACTGGACGCTGTTCTAATTTTAGACCCAAAAAAGGTATAAACAAAATAAATGACTGTTTGGGGATAGGTAATATATAGCCACAGTAACTAGAACAAAGCCTAAATTATATGAATCTATAAATCAAACTTTGTTTTCATTTCAAAATTTGCTGTAGGGCTTCCCCGGTGGCGCAGTGGTTGAGAGCCGAAGCAGAGGACATGGGTTCGTGCCCCGGTCCAGGAAGATCCCACATGCCGCGGAGCAGCTGGGCCCGTGAGCCATGGCCGCTGAGCCTGCGCATCCAGAGCCTGTGCTCTGCAACAGGAGAGGCCACAACAGTGAGAGGCCCGCGTACCGGGGTGGGGGCGGAATTGCTGTCTTGAATTTTAAGGCCACTTTAGGGAACTCTGGCCTCCAGCGTGAGTTTTTTTATTTCACCTATGCTGCCTTTGTAAGATCTGGCAGCAACTTTTGATTCAAAAAAGGCAAAGTGAACCAGCACAAATTATCTTATACCAATATTTACAGTCATCTTTCATTTCTGCCCATAGAAAAAAAAAGGAAGGATTTTTCCAGGTTTTTGGTGAAAGTAATATTTATTGACCAAAAAGTGAAGCAAAGATTTCTCTTAATCTCACTTCAATCAACCCTTACCTTATTTCCTCCATCACCTGGTTCTCACAAAATTTCTACCCTTCTATACATACACGTTATAGTCCTATTTTCTTTTTTTAATATAACAGGTTTTTTGAAATATAATTCATCCATTAAAGTATTCAACTTAGTTGTGCAACCATCACCACAGTCAGTTTTTCATTATCTCCAAAAAGAAACCTGTTCCCCCATGAGTCACTTTGCCCATTTTTTTATTGAGTTATAAGTACTTTATATGTTGTAGATACAAGTCCCTTATGAAATATATGATTTGCAAATTTTTTTTTCCCATTCTCTGAGTAGTCATTTCACTTTCTTGGTCGTATCTAATGGGGCACAAAAGGTTTTAATTTTGATAAATCCAATATATCTGTCTGTTATTTTGTCACTTGTGCTTTTGATGTCATACCTGAGAAGGCTTTGCCTAATCTAAGTTCATGAAGATTTATACCTATGTGTCCTTCTAAAAGTTTTACAGTTTTAGATCTTACATTTAGGGCTATATTTTTAGTTAATTTATTATGCGGTATGAGGCAGAGGTTCAAATTCATTCTTTTGCATATGGATACCCACTTGTCCCAGCACCATTTGTTCAAAATACTATTCTTTCTTCATTAAATGGTCTTGGTATCCTTGTGAAAAATCAAGTGACCACAGATGTATGGGTTTAATTTTTAACTTTCAATTCTATCCCACTGATTATATGTCTATTCTTATGCCAGTACCACACAATCTGGATCATTGTGGCTTTGTAGTTCTCAAATTCGGAAGTGTGAGTCTTCCAACTTTGTTCTCTTTTGAGACTGTTTTGGCTACTCTGGGTCGAATTTCCATATGAATTTTAGGATCAGCCCATCCATTTCTTCAAAAAAGCCAGTCTTTTTATGAGGACTGCAATGAGTTTGTGGATCAATTTAAGGAATAGTGACACCTTAATGATAAATCTTCTGATCCTTTAATACAGGATATCTTTCCATTTATTTAGTCTTCCTTAATTTCTTTCAACAGTGTTTTGTAGTTTTCAGAGTATAAGTTTTACACTTCTTTTGTTAAATTTATTCAGTCTGATTTTCTTTCACTCATTTAGTTTCTATATTACTATCTCAGCCTAAATATTTTAAATTGGAACCATTAAACATTAATTATTCAAAACCAAACCAATAATTTTAAGAAAGAATGCCAACACATGTCCAAGAACATTTAATAAATAACCTGTCATTAAATCACTACAGGTAATTTTAATGTCTAAACATTTATTTCTATGAAATATTTTAATGAGAAACACTGATAAAACGAATGTTAACAGCTAGGAAAGGAAAATTCCACCCCCATCTGATCAAACAGAAACATTACTAATCTGACTGATAAGACTTTTTGCAGGGTATTTATTAGGCAATGCTTGCTAGTGGAAAAGTAACTACAGAAAAAAGGTAGTGCACCTGGTATAACTCACTCTTTTCAGACTCCTTCTCCAGGGCAGAGTCAGATTTGTCACCACAAAAGATGAAATAGAGCAGATATCACACAAGTCCAAAGCTAACTAGTTTAGGAAAATAGGAAACTCCAAATGCTTCAGACCAGTTTGCCAGAAATCTCTACACTGAAGTTTCAGGAACTAGTCAAGAAGCAAGTATCACTCTGCTTCCCTTTGCCAGTCTGATCCTTGTGAAAATACATCACTCTAAATGTACTGAAGAAAATGTAGAGAGAGCAGAGGGATGTTACAGGATTCAGAAATTCTAAGAAGTCCTGGCCAGAGCATCATTTTTAAAAAATCTAATAGCAGTCCAAATCCAAACATAATTTCTAAAAGTTAAGATATAATTAATAACCTTAGAACTTTATTAAAATATTATTGTACCAACATTCAACCAAACTTCCCATATGTTTCCCTTCTTCTGAAGCAGCCATCTTCCCTAATTTATGTAAGGAGAATCCTCATACAGTGCCTAAGAATAGCCTTCATTTTTTTAATACTTCCCCTATGTAAATGTCACATTAATTTCCTGATCAGAAAATATGGTAGTTTGGCAAATACAAAATAGAAAAGCCCCCAGTGAAGAAACTGAAATGACTGGAATATCACTTTGGGAATTCTGAACTAGAAATGATTACTCTTCACTATCATTCATTTCAAGAATATTTCGTTGGGCTTCCCTGGTGGCACAGTGGTTGGGAGTCCGCCTGCCAATGCAGGGGACACGGGTTCATGACCCGGTCTGGGAGGATCCCACATGCCGCGGAGCGGCTGGGCCCGTGAGCCATGGCCACTGAGCCTGTGCGTCCGGAGCCTGTGCTCCGCAACGGGAGAGGCCACAGCAGTGAGAGGCCCGCGTATGGCAAAAAAAAAAAAAGAATATTTCATTAAAAGAAATACAATAAAATGTCATTTTTATACTAATGTCAGACAATGTTTCAAGCCCACCCAGAAATTACAGAGGTTTTCCCTGGTGATGCAGGGGTTAAGAATCCGCCCGCCAATGCAGGGGACACAGGTTCGAGCCCTGGTCTGGGAAGATCCCACATGCGGCGGAGCAACAAAGCCCGCGTGCCACAACTACTGAAGCGCGCGCACCTAGAGCCCATGCTCCACAACAAGAGAAGCCACTGCAATCAGAAGCCCGTGCACCACAACAAAGAATAGCCCCTGCCTGCAGCAACTACAGAAAGCCTGCGTGCAATGAGGACCCAACACGACCAGAAATTAATTAATTAATTAAATTTTAGAAAAGAAAAGAAATGATACAGAGAGCCCTAACTAAATATCCAGGCAGAACTCTGGCCCCAGTTAGAAAGCCCAGTGAAATTCGTGAACAGACAGGGAACCAATGGGACACTGAGTACCCAAGAGGTACAGGAGAAAGATAGGGAAAGGATAAGAAAGGATTAAGCCTTCTTTGCACTTTATGGCTCTCCTTATTCATGAGAATGGGATATGAATGTTCTATAGTATAACCAAATCCCAAGGAAAGCAAAGAGTCAAATGGAAGGGTTTTATTGTATCTGTTTGTATCAGAAGCTTATATCAAAACCTCCAGGGGAGGAAGCTGGAATCTTCATTCTTAACCAATGCCCCTAAAGAGTCTTATAATCAAGCTAGTTTTGGGAAACATAGGACTACCCAACTCAACTTAAAGGTCTAGCTCACGCACCTCTCACATTTTACCTCACACTCAACTCCAATCAGTCTGGACTACCTATAGTTACCCAAACATACCGGGTCCCGTCACCTCTGGGCCTTGGTAAGTGATAGTGCCCCAGCCCTTCCTTCACCACATTATTGGGCTGACTCAGCCAAGACATCACTTCCTCCCAGATTCCTTCCTGAACCCGCCTTGCGTCCCTCATCATGGCTCCTACTGTGCTATCATCCCTTGTTCCCACTTCCAGGAAAACAAAATCCGTGAAGGCAGAGACCATTTTACTGTTGTATTACTCATTACTGTATGTCCCAAAGTAGAACACAATAAAACTAGCACCTAAATATTTATTGAATGAATAAATAACTGAAAACTGGGAAGTTCTGGGTTGTCTGATATAAAAAAGGCTTTTCCCCAAAAACTTACAAAGTTATGTCAAAAGGATATACAACTGCAGACACTAGCAAGGAAAGGCTCATGGAGGGAGATGATAAAAGTAGTGGGGAAGCCAATTCCTTTTCCTGTGTAAACATGTTGATGCTTTTAACTTTCCTCAGGTAGGGCAGAGCACTCCAAACTGTGTTCCAGGAAGCCACAGGATTTGATGGACGTGCTCAGCAGACTAATGACAGGGATAAGGAAGTAAATGTACTTTGCTGAAAATCGAATCTCACTGGGGAGATGAGGAGGAAGGAAGGAGAAAGGGGAGAAGAGATTATAAATCTAATAAACGTAAGTACAGTAACATGTCTGAATTGTCTAAAAACTTTCACAAGCACTTCTAATTAGGAAAACAATTTTTTTTCAAAAAAAATATTAGTCTGAATAAGCAACAAATATGAACACGAATGACTTCCTCATTTTTTTCTTGGCAGTACACTTAAAAACCCTAGGGACCAAAGATGAAGCCAGAGGTCCCAGCAGAGAGGAAGGTACAGATAAAACCAAGATCACTGAAGGGTGACTCTCTCAGCGGGTCAACTAGGAAAAAAGTTTTAAAATCCCTCAAAAGGAAATGGCTGTGACACGTACCTGGCTCCACCAAGATCTGGATTTAAATTTTTGTAAATAATGGCAAACAAAGAAAGTGATAACCAAATAGGTTGGATAAAACAAAAATGGATTACACAAGATAAAAATAAAGTCTAATTTGTGGAGTTCAAAAGATAATACAAAAAAGAGCATATATTTCATAAAGGAGGTACTCAAACACATTCTAATAATATTCTTGTATTACGTTGAACAAAGTTATAAATATTGATATGATTTGGGCTTCATTTTTTTTTACATCTTTATTGGAGTATAATTGCTTTACAATGGTGTGTTAGTTTCTGCTTTATAACAAAGTGAATCAGTTATACATATACATATGTTCCCATATCTCTTCCTTCTTGCGTCTCCCTCCCTCCCACCCTCCCTATCCCACCCCTCTAGGTGGTCACAAAGCACAGAGCTGATCTCCCTGTGCTATGCGGCTGCTTCCCACTAGCTATCTATTTTACGTTTGGTAGTGTATATATGTCCATGCCACTCTCTCACTTTGTCACAGCTTACCCTTCCCCCTCCCCATATCCTCAAGTTCATTCTCTAGTAGATCTGTGTCTTTATTCCTGTCTTACTCCTAGGTTCTTCATGACGTTTTTCTTTTCTTAAATTCCATATATATGTGTTAGCATACGGTATTTGTCTTTCTCTTTCTGACTTACTTCAATCTGTATGACAGACTCTAGGTTTATCCACTTCATTACAAATAGCTCAATTTCATTTGTTTTTATGGCTGAGTAATATTCCATTGTATATATGTGCCACATCTTCTTTATCCATTCATCCAATGATGGACACTTAGGTTGTTTCCATCTCCTGGTTATTGTAAATAGAGCTGCAATGAACATTTTGGTACATGACTCTTTTTTTTTTTTTTTTTTTTTGCGGTACACGGGCCTCTCACTGTTGTGGCCTCTCCGGTTGCGGAGCACAGGCTCCGGACGCGCAGGCTCAGCGGTCATGGCTCACGGGCCCAGCCACTCCGCGGCATGTGTGATCTACCCGGACCGCAGCACGAACCCGTGTCCCCCGCATCGGCAGGCGGACTCTCAACCACTGCGCCACCAGGGAAGCCCCATGACTCTTTTTGAATTATGGTTTTCTCAGGGTACATGCCCAGTAGTGGGATTGCTGGGTCGTATGGTAGTTCTATTTGTAGTTTTTTAAGGAACCTCCATACTGTTCTCCATAGTGGCTGTACCAATTCACATTCCCACCAGCAGTGCAAGAGGGTTCCCTTTCCTCCACACCCTCTCCAGCATTTATTGTTTCTAGATTTTTTGATAATGGCCATTCTGACTGGTGTGAGATGATATCTCATTGTAGTTTTGATTTGCATTTCTCTAATGATTAATGATGCTGAGCATTCTTTCCTGTGTTTGTTGGCAGTCTGTATATCTTCTTTGGACAAACGTCTATGTAGGTCTTCTGCCCATTTTTGGATTGGGTTGTCTGTTTTTTTATTATTGAGCTGCATGTAAATTGTAAATTTTGGAGATTAATCCTTTGTCAGTTGCTTCATTTGCCAATATTTTCTCCCATTCTGAGGGTTGTCTTTTGGTCTTGTTTATGGTTTCCTTTGCTATGCAAAAGCTTTGAAGTTTCATTAGGTCCCATTTGTTTATTTTTGTTTTTATTTCCATTTCTCTAGGAGGGGGGTCAAAAAGTATCTTGCTGTGATTTATGTCATAGAGTGTTCTACCTATGTTTTCCTCTAAGAGTTTGACAGCTTCTGGCCTTACATTTAATCCATTTGGGCTTCATTTTAATTGATGTTAAAATTTCTGAAGTAATCACAAAAAGAACAGAAAGAGAACATACCACTCACAAGTAAGTAGAGGGAAAAAGTAGAATGGAGGGAAGCTCAATTCATCTAATAGAAGTCAAGAAAGCAGGGGAAAAAAAAAACAGAGAAAGGACAAAACTGAAGTACAAAATAAAATGGAAGAAATATGAAACATATCAGTATTCATAAAAAAGGTTAAACAGGGCTTCCCTGGTGGCACAGCGGTTGAGAGTCCGCCTGCCGATGCAGGGGACACGGGTTCGTGCCCCGGTCCGGGAAGATCCCACATGCCGCGGAGCAGCTGGGCCCGTGAGCCATGGCCGCTAAGCCTGTGTGTCCAGAGCCTGTGCTTCGCAATGGGAGAGGCCACAACAGTGAGAGGCCCGCGTACCGAAAAAAAAAAAGGTTAAACAAAATAAAGTCTTCAGTGAAAAAGCCAAAATTGTCACAATGGTTGTTTTGGTTATTTTTTAAAATAATCTAACTTATGCTGTTTACAAGAGATATATATATAACATAAGGATACAGGGGAAAAAATTAAAGAATAAATGGATATATACTGAAAAATCTGCAAACAACAAATGCTGGAGAGGGTGTGGAGAAAAGGGAACCCTCTTGCACTGTTGGTGGGAATGTAAATTGATACAGCCACTATGGAGAACAGTATGGAGGTTCCTTAAAAAACTACAACTAGAACTACCATACAACCCAGCAATCCCACTACTGGTCATATAACCTGAGAAAACCATAATTCAAAAAGAGTCATGTACCACAATGTTCATTGCAGCTCTATTTACAATAGCCAGGACATGGAAGCAACCTAAGTGTCCATCAACAGATGAACGGATAAAGAAGATGTGGCACATATATACAATGGAATATTACTCAGCCATAAAAACAAACGAAATTGAGTTATTTGTAGTGAGGTGGATGGACCTAGAGTCTGTCATACAGAGTGAAGTAAGTCAGAAAAAGAAAAAAAATACCGTATGCTAACACATATATATGGAATCTAAAATTAAAAAATTGTTCTGAAGAACCTCGGGGCAGGACAGGAATAAAGACTCAGACATAGAGAATGGACTTGAGGACAGGGGGAGGGGGAAGGGTAAGCTGGGACGAAGTGAGAGAGTGGCATGGACATATGTATACTACCAAATGTAAATTCGATAGCTAGTGGAAAGCAGCCGCATAGCACAGGGAGATCAGCTCAGTGCTTTGTGACCACCTAGAGGGATGGGATAGGGAGGGTGGGAGGGAGACGCAAGAGGGAGGAGATATGGGGATATATGTACACGTATAGGTGATTTACTTTGTTATACAGCAGAAACTAAGACACCATTGTAAAGCAATTATACTCCAATAAAGATGTTAACAGAATAAAAAATAAATTTAAAATAAAAAAGATATTTAGTGTACTAGGCATGCTAATCAAAAGAAAGCTGGTGGGCTTCCCTGGTGGCGCAGTGGTTGAGAGTCCGCCTGCCGATGCAGGGGACATGGGTTCGTGCCCCGGTCCGGGAAGATCCCACATGCCGCAGAGCGGCTAGGCCCGTGAGCCATGGCCGCTGAGCCTGCGCGTCCGGAGCCTGTGCTCCGCAACGGGAGAGGCTACAACAGTGAGAGGCTGGCGTACTGCAAAAAAAAAAAAAAAAAAAAAAAAAAGAAAGCTGGTATAGATATATTAATATACAACAAAACAAACTTTGAAGCAAAAAAGCATTACTAGAAAAAAAAAGTTTACCTATATAATAATAAAAGATTCAATTTCCCAGGTAGATAGAACATTTTAATATATATGCATCTAAGAACAAAAGCTTCAAAACACAGAACTACAGGGGGGAAATTTTAAATCCATGATCAAAGCAGAGATTTTTAACATCTTCCAGTAATTAAGATCAAGCAGTCAAATCAGAAAAGACAAAAAGATTTTAGTAAAACATAATGAGCTTGATCTAGATAACACAGAAATCATACACATGATTTTCAAGCACTCATGGAATATTTAGAAAAACATATAAATATCAACAAATACAAAGATTCTAGAACATCCCTCACTCCCTGACCCATAATCCCATTAAGCTAAATATCTTTATTATTAAAACAGACATTCATTTACGAATTTAAAAGGATACTTCTCATTAATCTACAACAGAAATTAGAAAACACAGAGATCTGATAATGAAAATAGTATATATCAGAACACATGTAATACAAAAATAGAAAATCACAGAAAAGTATATTCTTCAATGCTTACATAAGAAAGAAAAAAGTCTGAAAATAAATGGCCTATATTAGAAAAAGAAAAATACAACTGCCTAAAGTAGAAAGAAGAAAATAATAAACCACGTAATAGCATGAAATAATGACATAGAAAACAAAGATACATAGAGAGGACCAATAAAGCCAAAGTTCCTTGAGAAGACCAATAAAAGTGACAAAATTCTGGAAAAGGAAAAATTCTGGAATCTCTGAGCATGGAGGCCTGGCATCAAGTATTTTGTAGACTCATCTAGAAAGTTTTTACTTTAGCACCAGAGTCGAGAGATTATCACCCTTTGTTTTTCTTAGTAATGCTACATCATGTAAAAATCGTAAACTATCAAATTATTTGTACATAATTTATTCTACTCCTCCTTTAATAAATATTTATTGAATTGCTGGGGCTACCATGATAAATACATGTGATTCTTACTTTCATGGTGCTTATAGAGTCCAGAAGATAAAATATTAAGCAAAGAAAGAACAAACTGATTTCATCACTGTTCAAAATAGGAAATTAAAACATACTGTCTAAAAATAGAAAGGCTTAAGAATACTACTGAAAGGCACAACAGTAAAGGTAACACAAGATAAAAAACACAAGCTATCTATCTAAACTATTAAATTCCTATGACCGCTTTCATGCTACAACAGCAGAGTTGAGTAGCTATGACAGAGAACTCATCATATGGCCTGCAAATCCTAAAATATTTACTTTCTGGCTCTTTAAGAAAAAGACTGCTGGCCCCAGAACTATGTATGTTAAGGAGAAATACATTATATGTCACTGTATCATCTCAAGAGAAGCAGAAAACAACTGATAAAATTCTATACTCATTCGTGATTTAAAGAAAATAACAGTAGTAACTCTTGGTAAATTAGGACAAAAAAGTAGATCTTTCACCTGATGAAGGGTACAAAACCTACAACAAATATCATTTTAATAGTGAAATATTACATCCATTCCCATTCAAGTCAAAAACAAGACAAGAATGTCTGCTATCTTCCCAACTCTTAAATACAATATCTGAGGTCCTAACCAGTACAGTAGGTCATGAAAAAGAGGTATAGGGATTGCAAAAATAAGAGTCAAAATGGCCTTTCTTTAAAAATAATGCAGTTCCATAGAATGTACACCACCAAGAATGAACCCTAATGTAAACCATAGACTTTGAGTGATTATGATGTGTCAATGTAGGTCCATCAGTTGTAATGGACGTGCCACTCTGGTGTGGGTGCTAATAGTGGGGGAGACCATGCATGTGCCAGGGCAGGGGGTATATATGAGATAGCTCTGTTTCTTCCTCTTTCATTTGGCTATGAACCTAAAACTACTCTAAAAAAATAAAGTCTTTTTAAAAAATGATGTACATGTAGTTACCTACCTAAGCAGAAGTCTAAACTAACCATTAAGACTAATGAAAGAGTGGAGAAAGATCATTGGATTCAAAACTGACATACTAAAATCAACCCAATACCTAGATGATAGGGCCAAGTCATAAGGCTGGCAAATGGTGATTTCTGCATCCTCAGAAAGTAATTATAACGCAGATTTGGGGTGATGTTGGAAATGAGAGTGGGGCTTCCCACAGCAGATACCACTGCCACCAATACAATACCTCCTGTGAAGAAATAGAGGAGGCTCAAGAAGCCATACCCACCAAACATCTCCCAGACTGTTCATATCCTTGAGTTTGTTACAGAGAATGGTAATTTATATGAAGTTAGTGTGTCAGTGATAACATTCACTAAGTTGTAAACCCAATTCTTTGCAGAATACCCAATTTCTACTTCAAATATCTACCCCAGTCATGCTCTCTCACATGCCCATGTGAGTGCACCCCAGGTAATTCTTAGTATGAGGAATTATTATTTATTTGGTTTCCATTTTTGTCAGTTTCCCTTTTAAAATGTAAGTGGTATGAGTGAAGTCAGGGACTGTGTTTTGTTCTCCCCTATAAACCTAGCACCTAGAATGGTGCCCGGAATGTAACAGATTCTCAGTAAATGTGTTAAAAATTAAATGAAAAGATGGTCCTTTTGCTGAGTCTGGAAGGGTAGGCAGGAACAACAAGCCAGATGAAGGTGAAGGCAACCCCATAAGCAACAGCACAGGAATATGGAAAACACGATCTATCTTGGGGAAAGCCAGTTCAGAACTGCTGGAAAATGACACACAAGGCATGTGATGGAAACTGGGAACCAAGAAAAAGAGTCCAGAAGGGCCTCATCTGGCACACTGCAGAGCTTGGGCTTTCTCAGGACCGTGATGACGAGCCCTGAAGGGATTTAAGAAGGAAGTAACCTAGAAGAAATCTGGGTTCAATCTGGCAGCATCAGAGATCACCGATTTGAGAGTGCCAAGACTGAAGGAAAGGATCAGAAACCGACTGTTTTAGTTTAGAAAAGTAACAAGGATAAAAATATTAATAATAAACACAGCTTAATGCCACTGAACTGCATATTTATAAATGGTTAAAATAAATATGATTTATGTATATTTTACCGCAATAAAAAAAAAGAGGAATTAAAAAAAAAACACAGCTAGCCACATTAAATAACTACTTATCTGGGAAAGGAATGTGCTAAGTGCTTTAGTCACATTATCTCATTTAATCTTCATGATAGTTCTATTAAGGAGGTACAATTCCCATTTTATGGATGAAGAAACTGTAGCACAGAGAGAGAAGGTAACTTGCCCAAGGTTATACAGCCAGGAAGTGAGGGAGCCTAGATCCAAACCCAGGCAGTCTGACTGCAGAGCCTGGATTCAACACCATCAAGGTATGAGGAACAGATTCAAGACTCACTTTTGAGGGAACACCCAGCTGCACTGTGCCATTTCCTTGGAGGTGAAAGGTGAGGTGGAGAGAAGTGACTCCAAGCCGTCTGGCTTAGATGACTAGCAGTTAGGGACTCAGAGCTACAAAAGTCCTTAAAGGTCACCCAGACCGACTGCCTAACCAATGCCAAAAATTTCCTTTCCTCCTTTAACGAACAGTTATCTAGGCTATGCTTGGCAGGACAACGTAGGTCTGAGTTGAGTCAAACTCTGCCTCCCATTACTAAGACTCTAAAGACTTAAAATAGCTTGATAGTTGGAAGGGTCTTCTGAGACTTGATCTGCTGATTTTCACTCTGTGGTAGGTAGAATTCTAGAATTCTGCAACTACCTCAGGGGCCAACTCAAGCTGACTCCTACTTCCCCCACCCCCCCACCCCACCCCCACCACCCCCACCCCCTGCTTCAGCCAAGCAGAATGAATTTTATGACACTCATGTTGAAGGTCCTTGTAAGGAGCACAGTGCTTTTAAAAGGTTTCACAATCATTGGTACAACTAATAACCTTATTTCCTGGCTAAGGAATTTGAGGTCCACCAAGTGTGAATGCACTGGTCAAGGTCACACAGACAAGCAATCGCAAAACAAAACAATCCTTCAAATACTGGGAACTGCCCTACTCTTCCTGGCCATCTTTTTCTTTGTTTGAGTTTCATATAAGAAACATATAAGAATATAGGAATATATGAGAATAAATAAGAATACATCAATGTAAGAATTTTTTAACAGAAGATTTCAAAGGGTATATAGTAAAGTAATATACCAAAGTACACATTGCTGCTTTTACTTTTTCCTACAGCTCTAAGTGTTTCCTAACACTTAGTCCTCGCTACCTTAGAATCTTTAACTAGTGTAAGGTAATTTACACAATATAATGTGTTAATTACTTATCACCACCTGCAATCTCATGGTAACAGTGGAGTTACAGCAAGAAGTCTAAATTGACTGGCATGCCTTAAACTCACAGATATTTTAGGTAACATTTCTGCCTTTTTATTTATGACCTTGAAGAAAGCAATTCAAGTCAATTCAATTAAAATATATGCTCTGGCTTGGTGTCCTCCAACTGCACGATTCTTTAACTCCCATTCTTCCCTTTCTAAAGCTTGTAACATAAAACTTATGATTAATGCTATGACTTGATCAGGGGAAAAAAAAAAAAAACATTCCCACACATACAAACAGGATTCCAGAAGCACTCAGGACTCACGCATTTCTATGAACAGCTGCCTCTTCTCTGCCATGGTCTTCCGCTTGTTCCCACTTTCCTCAATCATCCTAGAGACAAAGAAGGATACAATAAACCAATGTGTAATTTGACAATTCCACCAAGTGCTTATCAGTCTGTTGTGAAGAGGTACAAGAAACCAAGCTGTGTATGCATACATTAAAAGGATATCAGTAAAAATAAAGTAGAAGCTCGATACAGAAAAAAACAAACTGCTGTTCCTTTATTTGATAGCTTCTAAAATATTATAAACTCAATACTTAAATGAGCTCATACACTTGCTTCCTGTGCTGAAAATATGGGGCCATGTCTTATTTCTAACTTTATTTTCTCTGCAGAGTCCTGGATTAGTTGAGACATTTTCCCCATATTCCTACTGCTTTACATAGATAAACATGTTACTAAAGATAATTTAGATAATAATTATAATGAAAGGCTATAATAAAGAACATCAGGATAATTAGCTTATACATAAAAGGTATAAATAGAATCTTTTATTTTTATATTAAAAAGTATTAAACAAAAAAGGTATTCATCCACAAACTCAAAGAACTCCTAAATGTAAGTTTTTAATCACATGACTTTGGCTATGCCAGTCACTTTGTTTAAGAAAAAACTCTTTCCATGCATTATCTCATTTAATCCTCCCAATAACTCTGGGTGCTGGCATTATTATTATCCCCATTTTACAGATTAGGAAACAGATGCCTAGAAAAGAACACTAACTTGCTAAAGGACACACAACTCAGAAGCGGTAGAGTAAAATCCCAACCCTTTCATTAAACTTCTTTCATAATTTTTGCCTCCAGATGCATATTTTCAAATCTCTATGCTTAAAAAGCTAGAACACAATAGCCCATTGCATGGACCCTACTGATGCAAAATCTGTGACATCTCAGCCAAACTTCGCCTTACTCTATGAAGAAAAAAATATCTAAACAAATAGCATAAGCTAAATATCCCTAAGAAGATTAAACTGCTGTAAATCATGGAGTGATTTATATAACATTGTCGAATACGTTAGAATCACGAATTAAATGGTGACTACACAAATTACATATCTATTAAAGCAAAGTGCCTGCTGAAAGTTTAGTTATAAATATATCCTAAAGAAAATTTAAAATGTAAATATATTCCTTACCATTCTGCAATTAATATTTTGATCATTAAAACTATCCCTTTCCGAGCTTCCCTGGTGGCACAGTGGTTGAGAGTCCGCCTGCCGATGCAGGGGACACGGGTTCGTGCCCCAGTCTGGGAAGATCCCACATGCCGCGGAGCGGCTGGGCCCGTGAGCCATGGCCGCTGAGCCTGCGCGTCCGGAGCCTGTGCTCCGCAACGGGAGGGGGCACGAAAGTGAGAGGCCCGTGTACCACAAAAAAAAAAAAAAAAAAAAAACTATCCCTTTCCTAGATCACTGAAATGTTACCAAATAGGCTTCAATGTACGTGATGGTTACCTAACAATTTGCCCCCAAGAGGAAACAGTTTTAAACGGAAAGAAAGTAAGCCAAAGAAAAAGCAACCAGAAACAGCAAACATCTAATGAAATCTAGGTCCTAGAGAAAAAAACAAGAGTTGGTACCAGGAGCCTATAATTATAATGAAACGAAGATATTCAAAAGCCTCCTCCCTGTCCCCAAACTTGGTTTCCCACTGGGTAATACAAATTTTAAATGCTAAACACAGGGTAAAACAGAGAATCATAATGTCCTTTATAATATATATCATTTATTATATACTTCTTCTACTTTTGCTATTTCTTTAAATCACTTTTTCTCAAAGTAGAACTATGAATTCCTGGAGATCCCTAAGTTTTTCATTACAGTTTTCTAAATTTTGTCTTTATTTCCAGATTAATCTTTAAAAAAATTAATATAAACATATTTTAGATCATCTGGATGACCACGAAACTACAAGTACTGCCGATGCCACTTCAGAGCCCACATCTGCATGTGTGATTACTGTGGCATTGGAAGCAAGAGAGCACGTAAAGCAGGCGTCAGCAAGCTAGAGAAACTATAGTACCTGGACCAGATCTGACCTGCCACCTGTTTTTGCAAATAAAGTTTTACTGGGACACAGCCAAACCTATTCATTTATGTATTGTCTAAGGATGCTCTCATGCTACAATGGCAGAGTCGAGTGTTTTCAACAGAGAGCATCTGGCATGCAACGTCTAAAATAATTACCATCTGGTCCTTTAAGTAAAAGCATGCCAACCCAACCTAAAGCAATAGTAATTAATATTGCATTACTACACGTCTGGCTTTCCCATGGTGCCTGATAAGAAATCCTTTATTAGCTACTTCTTATCTGTCTAACTTCTCCACTCTTCTACCAGTATTTCCTAGGATCTAAAAAAAAAAAAATTTTTTTTAAATTTGCATTTGAGCCCTTATAGAGCACCTGCTTCTAGGGTAACCCAAAATAAGACAGATTTGATCCTGTAAAACAGACCTTCAAGCTGAATTCTGTAAGTGGATCACTCGCCAACAGATGACAAGGATCCCCGTGCTGGCAGTAAGTAGCTTGGTGAGAACCCCTGGTGTGCTGCTGCATGGATAGTACTATGGACTCATGAAGTGGTGGAGCTAGTAAGGGACACAGGTAGAAGAAGATAATTGGCTTCTACAATAGCTTTAGCATTTGAGAGAGACAGGAGGACTGGAAATTTTAAAGACAATTAAATGGTTGAGCTTTTGTTAAGTAGGACGGATGCACAGAAGAAAGAAAATGTCAAGGCTTAAATCAGCCAAGTACCAACTCAGAGCATGCTGTGAGAGCCAGGGACCTCCATGGCAGCACTTTTTAAGGAACCCTCAGCTCCCACAACTTGAGAGCAGATTGTGCTAAAAATCAGGCTCAAATTCTGTTTATGAAAGTAGGCAGCTTAACAAGGAAGACTGAATTCATAGTCCAGCCAAGATTCCCCTGAACCCTATAGGCCTGAAGAAGTGGCTCTGCTCTTGCTACAAGGGCAGTCTCCTCTGCCTAAAGACTATGCAAAGTTCTCATCTGAGATGCATGCCTAGAAAGATGCTGACCCTCCTCAGGATCTGTTTCTACCTCCCTCACTGCTTCTATGCTAATAACTAGGGGCAAGTCTTACATCATCAGAAAGGGAAGGTACTGTCCCTGCTTTGGATGGAAAAGGGCTGATTCATCAAAACAGCTGCTGGACCTGATGATATGCACTAACAGGAACTGGAAGAACATACCTGGGAATGGACCTTGAGAATGCTGAACTTGAGCCAAGTGTAAAGTAAGACAAAGTTTGTTGACATGGCGGTACTCAACCCACGACCCAGGATTTAATGTTCTGAAAAGGACACCTGGCGCCAGTCCTAATATGCCGCTAGACTGGCTCATTTAAGCTGGGCATGCGGGTTTTGGTGGCCTAGAGAAAATGAACTGGAGATGCTAGAACTGCAGAGCAAGTATTAAGGAAACAGTTAATAGGGTGTTCCCCTTCCCCATATCTCCTGGCCTTTACTGAATCCTTCTATACTGACTGACAGCATCTGCATTTTGTTTGTTTGTTTGTCTGTTTAAACAGAGAAACGAGGCTTCCTCTGACCTCTGAAGTCCATTTTGTTCCTTGCATGTCAGGCCTGAAATGCTATAAATTTACCACTCCCTAGAAACAGTCTCAACCAATGATTGATTTAGTTGGTATATACTCTACCTACCTTGCCCCCTAAAAGGGTATAAATCTGAGGACATGTTTTACACAGGCTCCTAGAGTTCCCCAGTGGGAATAAGCTTCTGTCACCCACAGTGGTAACTTGCTTGATAACAAAACCCTTATCTGCTAACTTCCCTTCCCCATCTCACCTCCCGGTCCCCTGCTGATGTTTGCAGGGATAACCTCCAAAACAAAATACTTGCACGCAAATCCTTGTCTAAGAGTCAGCTTCTGATAGAACTCAAACTAAAATATTAAGTCTTTTCATTTCAACCAAGCATATAGTTCAGATTTCATAAAATCCAAATGTATGGGGTACACATAAATTAAGATTACTATAAATGATTTCCCCAGGCCTTAGCCTGACTCCATTCCAGTGCTCCATGGATACTCATACCTCCATCTTTGTAATTATGATTTTAACAGTCCACACTCAACAAAGATCTGACCCTACTACCACATCTGATTACGTCCTTGTCTTCCTGATATAACTTTAAAGATCAACAGTTACATGAATGTAAACACATGTCTCTTCTTCCTTCCACTTGGACTCCTGGCACTTTGCCTTTTCTGAGCCTCATAATCTAGAAGTAACCAACACCTCCTTATCGTTCACTTCACATACTAAACTCTGATTTCAAACACTGCCATTTCCTTCCTCATAATCACTCTCACATCCACCCTTTTTTCCCATTTCAACTGCCAAAAATCTTTGTCCACATGAATGTACAAATAAAATTCTCTGATGCCATGATCTCAGGACTCTGCAACCCCTTCTTCCTGTGGTTCATCCTGTGAAATCTACTAGGTACATTTATTCAAACGTGTTTGATCTTCACAGGATCCTGATCACCCTACTTAGGGGCTTCATTCCACCCAATTAAAAATAATCAGAACACAAAGTGAAATAAGTCAGACAGAGAAAAGACAAATACTATGTAATCTCACTCATATGTGGAATCTAATAATACCAAAAAAAGTCAAACTCATCATAGAAGCAGAGTAGATTGGCAGCTGCCAGGGGCTGGGGGGTGGGAGAAATGGGGAAATAGAAGGCATACAAACTTTCAGTTACAAGATGAATAAATCCTGGGGATCAAATGCACAGCATGGTGACTGTAGTTGATAATACTCTACTGTATATCTGAAATTTGCTAAGAGAGTAGATCTTAAACCACCACCACCACACACAAAAAAGAATGAGCTAATTAACTTAATTGCAGTAATCACTGCACAATGTATACATTTATCAAATTATGTTGTACACTTTAAACATATACAATTTTATTTGTCATTATAGCTCAAAAAAGGTGGGGGAAAACTTTAACAATATATTTGAACACCTTTCCATGTCACTGAATACTCTTCAAAACCACAATTTTGAATGACAGAATGGAATTTTATCACGATCATTCATCCAAGCCTTGACTGTTGACAATTATTTCCAACTATCTACTTCTGCGAACAATGCAACAGTTAACATCTTTAAAGTAAAATTTAAAAAACGAAGAAGAACCAGAGTACAGCTTTAGTCTACAAAATGAAAGAAGACGAGAGTCCTAGCTATGAGAATGTAAGCAAAGTTTCTTCCATCTGAAAGGAGCTGAAACTGTTAGGTTCCTAGAAAAGATTATTTAATGACCCAAGCCCAAGGCCAAACTGAAAAAAATGCACGATTCGTGAAAGGAAAAATTGATAAGCTGCATCTTATCAAAATTAACTGCTCTGCAAAAGATACTATGAACAAAATGAAAAGACAAGCCCCAGAGTGAAAGAAATATTTTCAAAACACATATCTGATGAAGAACTTGTATTCAAATTATGAAAAGAACTCTTAAAACTCAACAAGAAAACCAGCCCAATTTTAAAATGATCAGGGCTTCCCTGGTGGTGCAGTGGTTAAGAATCCGCCTGCCAATGCAGGGGACACAGATTTGAGCCCTGGTGCGGGAAGATCCCACATGCCGCGGAGCAACTAAGCCAGTGCTCTAGAGCCCTCAAGCCACAATTACTCAGCCCGAGTGCCACAACTACTGAAGCCCGCGCACCTAGAGCCCGTGCTCCGCAACAAGAGAAGCCACCACAGTGAGAAGCCCATGCACCGCAACAAGGAGTAGCCCCCGCTAGCCGCAACTAGAGAAAGCCCATGCGCAGCAACGAAGACCCAACACAGCCAAAAAATAAATAAATAAATTTAATGATCAAAAGATCTGAACAGACACCTTACCGAAGAAATTATACGGATGGTAAGCATATGAAAAGAGGTTCAACTGCATTTGTCATTAGGAAATTACAAAGTAAAACAACGAGATACCACTATACACCTATTGGAACGGCTAAAATCCAAAAAGCTGTCAATAGCAAATGATGACAAGAATGTAGAGCAACAGGAACTCTCATCCATTGCTAGTGGGAATGCACAGACAGCCTGGTTGGAAAACGGTTTTGCAGTCTCTTACAAAACTAATCATAGTCTTACCATACAATTCAGTAATTGCACTAGGTATTTAACCAACTAAGTGGAAAATGTATATTCACACAAAACTTGCACCCAAATGTTTATACCAGCTTTATTCACAACTGCCAAATACTGAAAGCAACCAAGATGCCCTTCAGTAGGTGAATAAAGAAACTACTACTTTCATAAATGGAATATTATTCAGCAGTAATAAATAAGCTATCAAAAAAAATAATAAGCTATCAAGCCATGAAAAAACTTGAAGCTTAAATGCGTATTGCTAAGTGAAAAAAGCCAGTCTGAAAAGGCTACATACTATACGATTCCAATTTTATGACTTTCTAGAAAAAACAAAACAATACAAATGGTAAAATAATCAGTGGTTGCCAGAGATTTGGGAAGAAGGGAAGAGAAATGAATAGGTGAAGCACAGGGGAAGTTTTCGGGTGATAAAACTTCCGCATGATACTGTAATGGTGGACACTGACACTACACATTTGTGAAAACCAAAAGAAAATTACAACACAGAGTGAACCTTAATGTATGTAAAAAAAATTTTTTTAATCCTTTAGGGGATCAAAGAACCCCAGAACGAAATGGAGAATATAACAAAACAATCTAACTGTATTACAAATGTATGGAACAGCCTCACTGAACAGGGTGGGGGGAAAGTATAGTAACCTAAGTAACGCTGGAAGTGAACAGAGTCTGTTAAAACTAAAGGCAAAATAAAATATATATAAGTACTGTACTCTGGTTTCCCACAGGTTATGGGTTAAGAATTCTAATACCGCTATGCATGTATGCATAACTGCACAATTAAGTAAACAGATGGCAGATGGTGAAGTGTGAGGTTACAGATAAGCAAGGTGAGAAGCTATAATGATCCAGGTGGTAATGGAATGGATTACAATTGGAGACATCAGTATACATTCGTGGTGTACTCGATATAGATATATGGATAGTTACATATAAAAGCATTTGTAGGTATGTGTATATGCATTAGTATACACATATACATGTCCTTGCTCTGTCAACTGAGAGGGCCTAGAAACAAAAGTATCCCAAAGCACTCAGCACACTTAGTGGCCAAATTTTTGTTTATAATACCATTCTTCAATAAAAGGAACTAGGGCTCCTCCGAGACATGCCTGAGGCAAGAAATATACACAATGAGCCTGGAGCATCTTGTAGTACAGAAAGTAAAGAAGTCCTGGGAGGAACAAAACCATATGATAGGGGTATACCAAATGGGCACAGAGGCTAACTGAAAAAGCTCCCAATGGCCAAAGTTGGAAAAATTTCAGCAACAAAATAAAGTAGTATTAAATATCCTTAAGTTGATACTGATACATGAGAATGAAGAATCGACAAATATCCTGTACAGAAAAATTCCAAATAATTGACATGGAGACTCTGCCCTGAAGAAGGTGGAGCATAACTCCTCCCTCCTTAAGTGAGAGCTGCACACAGTGACTTCCTTCCAAAGAGGTGAAGGGGGAGGGGCAAATAACTTGACAGTGGAGAAACCTGATAAACACGACCTCATCAGCTAGGTGATCAAGTACAACACCAACAGTGATAAATTATGCTGACAGTATGGACCCTTGACACGATGTGATGAAAATGGCATTTTACCTCTGTGGTCTTCCCCTCCAAAACCTATAAACCCAGTCTAATCATGAGGAAAACATCAGGCAAATCTCAATTGAGGGAAAATTTACAAAATACCTGACCAATACTCCTCAGAAGTGTCAAGTTTCATCAAAAACTTGACCAGAAAAAGCCAAGAAACCGACAAACCCAAGAGAAGTCTAAGGAGATGACAACTAAATGTAATGTGGTATCCTAGATGGGATTCTGGAACAGAAAAAGGCCATTAGGTAAACGCTAAGGAAATCTGAAGAAAGTATGGATTTTAGTTAATAATGATGTATCATCACTGGTTCATTAACTGCAAGAAATGAACCATACTAATGTAAGATGCTAATAACAGAGGGAACAGGGTGTAGGATACATATAGAAACTATTATTGTTCAATTTTTCAGTAAATCTAAAACTGTTCTAAAAAAGTAAAGTTCATTTTTTTAAAGACAGTACAATTACATATTTCTTCTCCTTTATTCTCTTAACTGACTTAAAAAACAATTGCTTTTTAATACAATATAGATAAAACAATATCTATAAAATTGTATTGTCGGGCCTGTAACATACAGAATTCTTTAATAAGACATAATCTTAAATGTCTCTGTACCTAACCACAGTGCTTAAAAATAAGCAAAAATTGAAGAACTGAAAGGAGAAAGAGACAAATCCACTTATACTTGGAGACTTCAACACTCTTCTATGATCAATACACATAGAAAGTCAAGATGAATATGGAAGGACTCAACTTCACCATCAGCCAACTAGATCTAATTGACATTTGTGGAACAACCCACCCAATAATGACAAAATACAAATTCTTTACAAGTGCACATAAAACATGCATCACCAAATTCAGAAAAGCAAAGTCCTCTGGAGATGGAAGTAGAATAATGTGACTGCAGAGGAATACCAACTCTATTAGCTACGATTTATTTATTAGGCTGGGTTCTGGGTACACTGTATTATTCTTTATGCTTTATATGCCCTATTTCATGATAAAATTTTAAGTCATTAGAGTATATTCTCTGGTAAACCTTTCCTTTAGTGGTCTGGAGGGTTAAAGAGGCAGGTCTCCATACATTTTATTATTAAAATGGACTACACCAAAAACCATAACCTCTGAACTTTTATCGAAATATACAGAAACGCTCACAAACTCCATAACTTGGTATAATATTTATTATTTCAAAACCTCAGCAATGTCTTCTACGAGTATCCCAACAGTATTTGCTAACAAAGGATGGATTTTTAGTTTGTCACCAAACTAAAATTGTTATTTTTGTCTATGTATTATTTCAGCCAGTTTTACTAAAACAGGAAGAAGAAAAGTTTATGGCTTTTTGTCTTTTACTCCTGAAGTAAGAAATCTCCAAAGAAATTTCCAAAAATATATCATTAAGTTAATAAAATTTTAAGACATTAATCAGGGACCTCTCTGGTAGTCCAGTGGTAAAGAATCCGCCTTCCAATGCAGGGGGCATGGGTTTGATCCCTGGTCGGGGAACTAAGATCCCACATGCCTTGGGGAAACTAAGCCCGCGCGCCTCACCTAGAGCCCAAGTGCCTCAAACTACAGAGCCCACACGCTCTGGAGCCCGCGTGCCACAACTAGAGAGAAATCCGCACGCCACAACGAAGAGCCCGCATGCCGCAACCAAGACCTGACGCAGGCAAAAAAAATAAAAGATATTAATTAGCACACAACTATAATCATCACTGAAAAAAGCTCAGTAAGTTTGTCTTCATATTCGGAATGCTTCATTTTAAAATATCTCAACTGACCATATTAGCCTCATAATATCATTAAGCAAATACCTTAAGGCACAATATACTCAATGGTATATATAAACCCATACATCAAATAGTATTTTTAACAATGTTAAGGTTTTTGGGGGGTTTTTTTTTAGTGATTCCTTTTCAATCTGCTTAGACCATTATTGTTTTGTACTTTGCATGTGACTGAAAACAAGCTCATAATATAAATAGAAGTACCAGCTCCCTTTGTTTCCTGCTGTTCATGTGTCCTTGCATTAGCACTTCAGTCTTCAGTTGAATCTGAAACTTCAATCCGCAGATTCTTGGCAGGAATCTTTTTAAGCCCTTTGTCTATTCATTCAGCAAGCTTCATTTCATGCAAATCAGATAATATAATCTGAAAGATCCCTAAACCAGGTAGAGGTTAACTGTAATATGTCCAAATAGAATGTAAGCAAACAAATAAGGAGGCTCACACTGTCGGCCCCTCCAGGTTGTGGCGTGCCCATGATCCTCCCTTCAGGTTACCTCACTTTCCGTACCTGATGCATACCCTCAGACATACAGACGGAGTAAAGTGTCAAACTATGATTTAAATATTAGTAAAGTTAATTGCCCATTTTTTTCTTGTTATACCCTGCCTAGAAGATCATTTTGCACGCCTCCCACTTTGGAAACCATTACTCTTAAAAAAAACTAGAATGAAAAGATGAGACTGTGCTAGGCTTGAGGAGCAAATAAGGAATGTGAATGGCAGAATCAGATGAGGAAATTTAGAGCCTAAGTGGTTAGTTAACTTGGCCTAACATTCCAAAGCTAGTAATTCGTGGAGTAGGCAACCAATCTGACAATAAAGCCTATTCTCTTTCCACTGTGCCACATCATCCCCTCCAGGGCAAACACGACGACTCCAGGACTCAGGAAAGAATACAGGTCCCCAAGCCCTGGTGCTGCGCAGACCTTAGGTCACAGTTAAACAGGGTCAGGAGGCTACTGCAGCAAAACGTCTGGACCCTCATTAGCCCTGTCAGGGAAGCAATGTGTTCCAGAGCTAGACTAAGTCTGCAGGCAGAAGTTAAGTAAATCCCACAGTAAAGACTAAAGGAAAGAAAGCAGGCTCTAGAAATGTTTCCAGAAAGTCTCTATACTACACCTAAGTGTTAAGTAACCCTCACTTCCCCTGAATCTTTTTGTTAATGTCTTAACTTCCAGCTCTCAGTTACTTCAAAGCATCTAGGTGTCAAAACTTCTTGTGTAAGTTCATTTTCTGCCAGCAAAACTCCTGTCAGTTTTTCTCTGGATGCTCCTTAAATTTAGAAGTCAGAGATCACTGTGCTTGTCACTAACATGTTCTTAACTGGAACTAATCAAACTCCCCTATAAGAGAACTAACTTCCTTGCTTATTTCAGGAAAATTCTCAACTATCCTTCCCCTAATTCTTTTCTTTTCTCTTCTCTTTCAGATTAAAAAAAAAAAAAAAAAAGCCAGGGAAAGTAAACATTGGTAAAGCCCTAGAGATTGGGTTTTTTGGTTTGTTTGTTTGATTTTACAAATCTGAAAAAGTTCTCTACGTTCCAATAAAAAATATTCAGTGACTGCACTCCATTACTACAGAGCTCTGAATAGCAAATACCACCTCCCAGGGTTGTGGTAACTGGTGTTTTTGATTTTGACTGGCAGCTTGCGGGATCTTAGTTCCCCAAACAGGGATCAAACCCAGGCCCCCTGCAGTGGAAGCACATAGTTCTAACCAGGAATTCCCTGTGGTAACTGTTAAATAAATTATGTAAAGCATTTAGCACAATGCCTGGCACAAAACAAGAGCCTAATAAATGTTAGCTGCTATTATTATTATTATTGATATTATTATGTAACTACCCTCTTGAATGATGCCTAGACTAGAATTCTATTGGCAAGACTCTTTTTCCTTAATTTACAGTTTTTCTGATTTATTTAAAAGTATAAAAATATAGAGCTGGAAGAAGAGAAAATACTTTTTTATAAATCATTTACAACATTTTAAATCTGGAATAGAGGGACTTCCCTGGTGGTGCAGTGGTTAAGAATCTGCCTGCCAATGCAGGGGACACGGGTTCGAGCCCTGGTCCAGGAAGATCCCACATGCCGCAGAGCAACTAAGCCCATGTGCCACAACTACTGAGCCTGTGCTCTAGAGCCCATGAGCCACAACTACTGAACCCATGTGTCACAACTACTGAAGCCCACTTGCCTAGAGCCCATGCTCCGCAACAAGAGAAGCCACCGCAATGAGAAGCCCGCGCACAGCAACGAAGAGTAGCCCCCGCTCGCTGCAACTGGGGAAATCCCACGCATGCACAGCAACGAAGATCCAATGCAGCCAAAAATAAGTAAAATAAATAAATTTATAAAAACATGAACAGTAAAGAAAAGGGTACATTCTTGAAATGACACAAAGCTTTAGTTTTCATAGTCATATTTCAGGAAAAAAGTATCCTTGTTAGTTATTTCTATAGTTATAGTTAAAAAATAACCCTAAAGCGTGTTTTAAAAAGATATATAAGAATTACTTTTTCAAATGACTTTGGAATTAGTGAAAAAAATAAGACCAATTAAATGTATTCCAACCTAAATCAAGTTATTTGTATTTCTTTTTGATCACATACGCAGCACGCAGCCTTCATACCAAAATCCTGGATGTTAACAAAATCTCATTTCTAAGTTCTCATATCTTTAATTTCAGTTAACATGTTGGTAGTAATGATTAATTATGAGCTACAAAAACCACAGGCAAAGCAATGGAGAATCAGAATGTAAGGGCTTAGAAATACCCAGGTCTCATATTTTGCACATCCAAATAAATAAAATGTCTAGTCTCAGGCTACAGTTGTACTTCACAATAAAGGCATGGAAATAGAAACCCAGAACCCCTAACCCCTGGTCCATTATACCACCTTTCTATATGTGAAGACACTAGGATAATTTTTCTGCCTGTGGTCTGTAGGTAAAATTTCATAAACAATAAATTAAAACCACAAATCAAAAACTTAAGTGCACCAAAAGATCCTATTTTTTTTTTAAGTTTTAAAAGAGAAGCCACAAACTGGAAGAAGAACTTTGAAGCCATCTATGTGAAATATCAGCATCGAAAATGTATTTTAAAATTATAAATGAATCTGAAAAAGACAACACAACAGAACAGGTAAATGATGAAAACCAGCAAATCACAGAAGAGGAAAACTTAAGAGCCAATAAAAACATGGAGCAATGTTCAAACTCACTAGTAATCAGAAAAACATGTAAGATTAATATAATAAGATTGCATGGTACATCCAGTAGATTTGCAAAAATTGTAAAGCCTAAAACACCAACGGGTGACAAGGCAGGGAAGGAAGAGAAGCCACACATCGCTGGTGTGAATGTTTATTGGAAAACTACTTCAGAGTGGAATTTAGCAATACACACGGAAGTTGAAGATGTGCATGGCACACATACCAGTAGTTTACTCCTAGTACACACTCTAAAAAACATGCATGTGTACACAAAGAGACGTGACAAGAATAGCAGCATTATTTGTAGTAACAAATAAAATCAGAACACATTAATTGCCAATCCACAGGAAAACATAAAACTGTGATATAGCCCAATAACAGAATCCTATTCGGTGAAGAAAATAAATGCACTAGAGCTACATATATCCATATGGATAAGTCTCACAATACTGAGAGAAAAATAAATAAAGTTATAAAAAGATATAATTAATACTGCTAATATAAAGGGTTTTTTTAATGCAAAACAATATACATTTTAGGGCTACTTACATATGTAATAAAAGTACGAAAATATGTACAAGAATGAAAAGTATCAAATGCAGAATAGTGGTTCCCTCGGAAGGGGAGGAGAATACAACTGGGAAGCGGTAGGGGTTCAACTTTAAAAGGAGCCTAGTGTCTTAAGTTAAGTGGTGTGTACACAGGTATTCACAATTTTTATTCTCTATACCTTTTTGAGGGCCAATATTTCACAATATTTAAAAAGTTAAAGGAAAATAAACTCAAGGTCCAAGCAACATAGTTTACTCCGGAGCCCACATGCTTAACCATGACACTATTTATTCTACTTTTGTTTATGCAGTTAAAAAAGGTTTAGTCATTTTAAGAAACTGCTCAAGGACATGTAAAACGTCACACCGGTAAAAAGCAATGAAGTACCTGACTAAAGGAAAATTTTCACACAAATCATATTGGAGACACAAAGTGGTCATATCACCACACGCAGGAATCATGCGGGTAAGCCAAAAAAACAAAACCCAAGTTGAACTTGGTACATAAAAGCCTTGTTTAGAGAGAGCACATAGCAAGTATATGGGCTTTGAAGTTGGACCTGGTTCAAATATCACTCCTGTCACTGATTAGCTGTGTGGCCCTAAACAAGTTTTAACTTCTCTGAGCTCAATTTCCTCGCCCAAACACTGGAGATACCATACCTAGCTCCCACAGTGGTAGAGATTACAGTGTAGCCATTATCTGTGAAAATCTCTTGAATACAGTAGCCTCACACTAAATAACAGTTGTTATTACTTGCAGAAGAAAGACTCTCTCTGGCAAGAGGAGACAGAGCAAGCAGAGATAAAAATTAAAAGGAGAGAGTAAAGAGTCTAGAAAAAGAAGCCAGGAAGAAGCTTGAATGGTTAGGGACTGAAAAAGTCCTTATAGAGTCCCTAAAGTTACTCCCGCCCCAAAAAACTTTTTTTTACTGTACACTATTTGATTACAGTGAGGCTTAGTTACAGGAATATTTGGTCCAATATTTGAAATGCCATAATATATAGCATATATATATAATATTATAATATATAGCTTATACATAATATTGTTAATATACAAAAATTCAAGATCAAAATGTGTTTTCTTTAAAAGTTCATTTTTTGGTTGTTAAAAATGTATTAACAAGTAAATCAAATACAATATATCTGTTTCTCTCAGTTATCTGCAACTCAGAAAGGTCTGTCCTACTCTTAACATATTAAAGAGAAATCAATGATAATTTCAACAAATGCCAAAAAGCAATAAAATTCAACAGCCAGTAAAAATATAAACCAAGAATAGAAGGAAACCTCCTGAAATTGACAAAAGACACCTACCAGAAACCTTTAGTAAGTATCATATCTAACAGTGAAACACTGGAAGCATTCCCATTCAGGAAAAAGATTAAAATGCCCATTATCATCACTGCTATTCAACTTTTGCACTGGAGGGTCTAGGCATTGCAATAACACAGAAAACAAGATAAGTGGTATCAAGTTTAGAAAGAAGCCTGGTCAATTAAGTCTTCTAGTCAAAGCAGCCCAGTAAGTAAACACTTCAATGCATCCCCTCTGCTCCAAATACACAGTAATAGATATGTTTAAATATACTTTTTAAGTTACTAAAAAGGCTCAAAAACAAGACAACCCTCCACGTGGATCAGAAACAGAACAGATACACAAAACTGTGAGCAGGACTGAAGCTACAGGCTTGCTGGACTCTGAGTCTAGAAGCAGGTGTATACTTCCTTCAGGGCAAGAGTGACACAGAGTGAAAGAGGTGGAGAAACAGGAGACATCTGAGCCAGATTCACTGCTTAAAGCCAAGGATGAGGCTAGAGCTGAAAGGAAGTGAAAAAGTACTGCTGCCAGTCTCTGCCTAGAACTATGGTTTATGTGGTGCTCTGGGCTCTGAAAAGTGAGAAGATAAAAACACAGCCTCATGACCAGGAAATGAACCAAGACATTCACACACTCTGTGAGCAGATCTAAAATAGCCCCAATTACCTCAAAGAGCAGGACCCTGACCATTATCATATCTGATTTCTTGACTAGAGTCCAATCAGTGGAAGCACCTGAAATATCACCACACAGAGAAGGGTGAGCACAGAAATAAGAGAAACAAAAGCAAAAGTACCCACCCTCAAATAAGTCTGTAAATCAAAACTTCAAAACATATAAAGAGGGCTTCCCTGGTGGCGCAGTGGTTGAGAGTCCGCCTGCCGATGTAGGGGTCATGGGTTCGTGCCCCGGTCTGGGAAGATCCCACATGCCGCAGAGCGGCTGGGCCCGTGAGCCATGGCCACTGAGCCTGTGCGTCTGGAGCCTGTGCGTCGGGAGCCTGTGCTCCGCAACGGGAGAGGCCACAACAGTGAGAGGCCCGCGTACCAAAAAAAAAAAAAAAAAAAAAAAAAAAACATATAAAGAAGTATAATGCTAAGAAAGACAGCCAACAAAAGCAACAATTAGAATATAAATTCATACCAGATGCAGTTTAATTTTACAGAACAGTCTGACAAAGATTTCTTTTTAAGTACATTTAGGGTGCTAGGATATACAATTTTAAAATTATTGGGAATGCAAAATTGGACAGGCAGTTTCTTACAAAGCTAAAGATACCTTTACCATACGATCCAGCAATCACGCTCCTAGGTATTTACCCAAGAAAGCTGAAAACTTATGTCCACACAAAAACCTGCACATGAATATTTATAGAAGCTTACTCATAACTGCCAAAAACTAGAAGTAACCAAGATGTCCTTCAATAGATGAATGGATAAACAAACTGTGGTACTTTCATACGATGAAATATTATTCAGCAATAAAAAGAAATGAGCTATCAAGCCAAGAAAAGACAGAGGAAATGTAAAGGCATAATGCTAAGTGAAAGAGACCAGTCTGAAAGCCTAGAATACTGCATGATCCAAGCCATATGACACTCTGGAAAAGGCAAAACTATAGACACAAGGCTTCCCTGGTGGCACAGTGGTTAAGAACCCGCCTGCCAATGCAGGGGACACGGGTTTAAGCCCTGGTCCGGGAAGATCCCACATGCCGCGGAGCAACTAAGCCCATGTGCCACAACTACTGAGCCAGCGCTCTAGAGCCCGCGAGCCACAACTAGTGAGCCCACGTGCCACAACTACTGAAGTCCACGCGCCTAGAGCCCATGCTCCGCAACAAGAGAAGCCACCGCAATGAGAAGCCCGCGCACCACAACCAAGTGTAGCCCCCGCTTGCCGCAACTAGAGAAAAGCCCGCGCGCAGCAACAAAGACCCAATGCAGCCAAAAATAAAATAAATAAATTTATTTTAAAAAACCAAAAACTATAGACACAGCAAAATGATCAGTTGTTATCAGGAGCTCAGCAGGAGGGAGGGGGGAATGAATGGGTGGAATACAGGGGATTTTAGAGCAATGAAATTATTCTGCATGATACTGCAATGACATTACATGAAATGTCATGTGATAACATTTTGCATTTGTCAAAACCCATAGAACTGTACAACACAAAGAGCAGAAGCCTAATATAAACCATGAACTTAAGTTAATAATAAATGTATCAATATTTATTCATCAGTTGTAACAAATGTACCACACTAATGCAAGATGTTAATAATGGGAAAGTGCCCCTGAAGAAGAGGGGGTTTATAGGAACTCTCTGTACTATCCACCCATTTTGGTCATAGTCAAAATGGACAGTTCCACTTTTTTTTTAATATCATGGACAGTTTTTTTTAATATCATGGACAGTTCCACTTCTGGGTGTATACACAAAAGAATTGAAAGCAGGGATTTGAACAGATATTTGCACACCCATGTTCATAGCGGCATTATTCACAATAGCCAAAAGACAGAAGCAACCCAAGTGTCCACTGATGGATGAATGAATAAGCAAACATAATGTATGCATACAACAGAATAGTATTCAGCCTTAAAAAATAAGGAAATCCTGGGAATTCCCTGGAGGTCCAGTGGTTAGGACTTGGCGTTTTCAATGCCCAGCGCCTGGGTTCAATCCCTAGTCAGGGAACTAAGATTCCACAAGCCTCGAGGCGGGGTCAAAAAAAAAAAAAAAAGGAAATCCTGACACATGTTACAATATAGATGAACTCTGAAGACATTATGCTAAATGAAATAAGCCAGACACAAAAGGACAAATACTGTATGATTCCACTTATAGAAGGTGCCAAGAGTAGTCAACTTCACAGAGACAGAAAGCAGAATGGTGGTTGCCAGGGGCTAGAGGGAGAAAAGAATGCGGAATCAGTGTTTAATGGATACAGAGTTTCAGTTGAGAAAGATAAAATGTTCTGGAAATGGATAGTGATGTTTATACAACAATGTAAATGTACTTAATGTCACAGAACTGTACAATTAAAAATGGTTAAAATAGTAAATTTTATGTTGTGTATATTTTGCCACAATAAAAAAAAATGAGGAAAAGTGCTGAAAAACTGGTTTTCCAAATTGAAAAAAATATATATCACTTCATTACACCATATAGAAATTCCACACAGAAAGCAAAACTTCTTTTTTAATTTTAGAAGAAAATACAGATATACAGAATTCATACCCTGGGGTAGAGAAAATTTACTTAAACCAGACACAGAAACAAATTTTGTTAATTTAGTGTAAAATTTTCCATAAATATAACATTAAAATGTAAAACTTGTATACAACTAAAGACATTGTTAACAAAAGGAAAAGGCAAGCCTCAGACTGGCAGGATGCTTTGGCAACACATAAATCCAGCAATGAATTAGTATCCAAAGTAACCTAACCGTCCCACAGTTAGTGGAGGATACATAAACAGTGATTTAAGTCTACAACTGAACACTACTCAGCTTTTAAAAATAAATGAACCAGATCCCCAAGTGGCAACATGGTTAAACCTCCATCAATTAATTTAAAGCATGCACCCCTTTGACCCAGCAATTCTACTTTTCATTTACTGCAGCAATGGTGAAATGGCAAACAGCTTTAATGGCCATTAATGAGGAGAGGGTTAAATAAACTACAGTACAATATATACTATGTATGGTATTGTGTAGTAGTCAAGAAGAACCAGGTAGATCTTTATGTTCCATCATGGAAAGATCTCAGACATTCTGTTAGGAAGAAGTTGCAGACCAATGTCTACAGTATCATGTCATTAATGTGGGCATCGGAGGAAACCCTACTTCTTCCCGTATTACCAATGTCTACAGTATCATGTCATTAATGTGGGCATCGGAGGAAACCCTACTTCTTCCCATATTATCTATATATAGATGAAAATGCATAGAGAAAGGTCTGGAAGGATCACAACAAACTGATAACTGCCGTTTTGGTGGAGAAGGGAGTGGGTCAAGGAGCCTTGTAGTCTGTCTGTAATGTCTGAGCATTTAATAAGACAGTGTGCATTCACGAGCCATTTGCAGAGCTGCAGTACACAGCCCCAGACTGCACAATACAACTTCAGGAGCTGCCATTCACAGGCACTCCGATGTGAATGGCATCCCCTAAAATTGGGCAGTATACTTCCTGCACTAGATGCCACAGCCCTGATACTTGTGTAACTAGAAATAAATAAAATGAGAGGTGATGAGAGTATTTACTGCAAACCAGCATGAGGGAGTTTCTACGGTGATGTAAATTTCTATATCTTGATTGAGACAGTGGTTACAAAGTATAGACAGTCCCCAACTTAAAATGGTTTGACTTTAGATGGTGCTGAAAGCAATACACATTCAGTAGAAACTGTTACTTCAAATCTGAATTTTGATCCTTTCCCTGGCTAGCAATATGCAGTATGATACTCTCCCGTGATGCTGGGCAGCGGCAATGAGCCACAGCTCCTGGTCAGCCACAGGAGTAAACAACCCAGATACTTACAACCATTCTGTTTTTCACTTTCAGTACGGTATTCAATAAATTACATGAGACATTCAACAGTTTATTATGAAATAGGCATTGTGTTAGATGGTTTTGCCCAACTGTAGGCTAATGTAAGTGTTCTGAGCACGTTTAAGGTAGGCTAGCCTAAGCTATGATGTTCGGTAGATTGGGTGTATTAAATGCATTTTCAACTTACCATACTTTCAGACATAACCCCACTAGACCAGCTCTGCACAGGACATCTGTGCAGACATCAGTAAAGCTGATTTTGAAATAAATGTAAATTAAATATATAAATAAATAAAATACAGTATCACTGAGAAAACCTAGAACAAGGCATCCAAAATTACAGGACCTAGGCATCCCAAAATAAGAACTAGTAGACACCTGCTGGTTGCACTCTTAAGTACACAGTCATAAAACTAAAGAGAAATTAACTTAGTTCTTCAAGGCTTACTACACAATGCCAAATTTGAATTAATATTTTATTTTTATATAAGGAAACCTAGGTCCTGAGAGATTTATACTAAAGATATAAAACAAGTGGTAACTTAGCATTCTATTGGTTTTAAATCTGATTTCCTAACTAAGTAGAAATTTTGTCTCTCACACATAGTGGACACTCAAAAGCCTTGCCAACACTACCTTGACTACACAACCCCCTTCAAAAGTAATTCCACTTACGTACGATAAAAATTCTCAAAGAACTCATAAAAGGTCAAGTTTTAATTTGGCAGGCAAAGTAACCCAACAGGCACTGCAACCCAGGCAACTGAAACAGCAGCCTGGAGCTCGAGAGTCCAGAAATCCAACCAAGGCAGAAAAAAGGCAGAATCCCAGCCGTTACAGAAGAGCAGAGATACATCCTCTTATGACAGATCTAAGATAAAAGAACCAAGATAAAAATGAAAAAGTGTTTTCTAGACAAAAGTACTCTCCTTCCTCAAGTGATAGAAAAGGGCCAGAACGGGATGATTTGAAGCAAGGGCCCAAGGAGTAAGCTCCTGGCAGCCAACATGCAATAAAGATGTGAAAGTGGCAGCAAGACCATAAGATGTGACAACTCCATCACCTTAGCCATCCCTTTAAATGCCCAGACCTAAGAACCTGGGTTACCTCACACGGCAAAAAAAAAAAAGAGAGAGAGAGAACCGGAGGAACAAGGGAAGTCCATTCAGCCATCCCTAACACCAGATTTATCAATAGTGCTCTGTGTAAAATAGAGCAAAACCTTGCTTGGTTCATGCATTCAGGCAATACGTAGGTATTTAGTGCCTGCTGTGGGTCAGGCACTGTTCTTGTCACTGAGGATTTAGCAGTTAATAGTCACGGAGCTTCATTCTACTCGGGAAGAAAGGTAACTTCTTTTCTCTTTCCAATTTCCGTTTCCCTTCTCTCTCTTTAAATGTTACGCAGAAGTTCCTTCAAAACTCTCCCAAGTACCTCCCACAAGCTTCTTTGACCCTCCTGCTTTAATCCTCAAAGCAAGCAATTTTATGGCTCCAATTTCCCAATACTGGGGACAAGAGACCTAAAGTGGATGAGACAAAATTCAATGTTGCTTTGTACTTCATACGCATCTTTACAACCGAATTGCCAGCACTTAAAGAGCAAATGATGGTTGTGTTTTACACAATTTTGGGGCCCCAGTGCTGACCACGGCTCTCTACCCAAGGTACCTAACCAATAAACGTTTGCTGAGGCTGCTGGAAGGTCTCCCTAATCCCAAGGCCTGGCACAGGAATTTAGCAGCAAGCATTCGTTAGCTGCATCCTTCCTCCTCTCAGGACACTTTCCTTTAACGGGTGACCTCGGTGCACAGGTTCACTGATAGGTGCCTTGGGAAATAGTGTTTGGAGGTGATGTGAAATAAATTCCTTTCCCTCTGCCAGGGCCTGCCTGCCTCACCTGCCCTCTGCCAGGACCTGCCTCCTTCGCCCCCTTAAACACCTAAGGCAGAGCCTCCTCCCTGCGAGCCGGGCACAGGCAGCATCAGCCCTACGCCCGCACCCCGGCTCGGCGCCCTACGGCCAAAGCGCGCTCGGGACCCCGGAGCCTCCTCCGCGGCCCGGGGCTCAGAGCCCGGCGGCGGCGGCCCGGAGCTCCGCTCCATCCCCCGCGCTCGCCCCTCCAGGTCCGGGCGCGCGGCGCCGTCTCCCCTCACAGCGCGCGCTGTGCAGCGGCCCCAGCTCCCCGCGCGCCGTCTCCGCCGCTCCCGGCCCTGCACCCCCGCAGGCTCCCGAGGTAAGGGCGCCGCGCGGGCTCCTTCCCGCTTCTCGCGGGCGCGAGGCTCTGGCACCGCGCTCCTCTCCCGCAGCCTGCGGCGGCCGCCACAAACCCCCTCAGTACTCACTTCCCGGCCGGAGCTGGGGGCGTCGAAAAGGTCTCCGGCGGCCGCAGCCTCCTCTGCCTCCTCCGGCCCGGCCTCCGAGGCTGAGGCGGTGGCGGCGCCCGCTCAGGCCCCGGAGCCGCCCCCGCGACGAACGTTCTCAGGAACCCGGCTCGCGCCGCTTCCCCGCCCGGCACGCGCAGCGAGCCCGCCCCCGGTGCGGGGGCGCGAGGGGCGCAGGGCGGGGGCCGGGGACCGCGCCCGCCTGCGCGAGCGCGCGGCTGGGGCGGAGCTCCGGCCGCGCCGAGGAGGGGGCGGGCCAGCGGGGCAGAGTTCCCCTCGAGGCCCGCCCCCCTGCGGCCGGGTTCCGGGCGGGCGGATTAAACTTGACCCCCTGCGGGCTTTTCCCGTGAGCCAGCTGCGGGCGGCGTGAGTTGCCTTCCAACTCCACAGGTATGTTGCCCCGCCGGCTGGATGCTCGGCCCGACGTGAACTACAAGGTAAAGAATGCAAAGAACCACCTCCATGAATCATTCATCCGCACCTCGAGCACGAGACCCTGCCCTGAGTGATTTTTCCGTGTTAATTTAGCTCAGCAGCCGTTAACTGAGCACCGACTCCGTGCCTAGCGCTGTAGCACTGTACCAGGTGCTGTGTGGGTACACCGTCAAGGTCCCTGGTCTCCAGGAGCGCGTAACTTAGTGGAAAAGCGGCCGTGTAAACAAGCAGGTCTGGTGATCCGTGCAAAGCCAAGCCACGATGAGATGCTGTGGGAGGGCAGAGGAGGAAGGGATTACTTTCCGCTTGGAGAATGCAGAGGGATTCCTGGAAGAGGTGGCATTTGTGTTCAGCCTGCAAGGAAGAAAAGAGAGAAATCCTAGGAGAAAAAAAGGGAGGGCATCAAAAGCTAGGTAAACAGCTTGGGCAAAGGAACAGAGAGTGACCAAGGTTTACCATCTCAGCATCAGCTTGTTTGTTTCAATATCCGTTTTTGCTAGAATCCTTTCCAAACTATGTGAAACAGGAGATGATGCCAAATGAGGAACAGCAAAGCTTTTTTTTAACGGCTCAAAGGATCATTTTCTCAACTTTATTTAAGGCTCACGACAGCAGTGTCCTTTAAGGACTTTTGATACGTTAGTGAAGGATGTAAATCCCTAAGCTAAGAGAGCCCAGGCCCCTGTGCTTTGAGTCTGGTTTTTCACTGCTTTTTGGCACCTTATGGCAAGGCAGATCGTACCACCTTCTGCTGCTGTCTGTCTGCCTGCCTGTCTTTAGGACATCCTCTTCCTCCTCCTCTTATCTTCCTATTTTTAAGCCCCTGTGGTGAAGGAAATGCTGGTAACCAACTTTGTTAAGTGAGAGTAAACAGGTTACTCCAAAACACTGGCATCACCTATCACTTATGAATTTTTGCGACTATTTTGCATGCTTAGAAGACTTTTTCACTTGTATGCAGGGTCTTAACTATGTTTTGAATATGTTAAGATACTCAGAATACACATAAAAGACACGTTGTTTATTCACTTACTACTCATTGAGCACCAACTGTGTGGGAGGCATTGAAAGGGTGAAACACTGATCCTGCCCTCTGGAGAAAAGAGGTGTAAATGATGTAAAACAATATGTAAATATGGCTCGTTCTGTCTGCTCTACTGACTGAAACCAAAGTAATTTCAATATGTGGACTAGCCATTCTGGGAATTAACCACTTTAAATATATTCATGTTAGCATCTCTCCATCTCGGTTCTGTTTTTCATCACCTCACACATCCTCAGAAAACTTCTTTCAAACATATTGCAGTCATCACTCTCACTCCCAAAGTTACCAACTTCTTTTACCTACTTGTCCTTTTCCTTCACCATCTATTCATGTTCAGGCTTTTCCTGTCCTAAAGAAAAAGGAGGAAACCTCTGTCATTCTAGATCATGCTCCAGTTACTATTCCCTCCCTGTCTTTTAAGACAGAAGTCTTAAAATAGTTTACATTCATCTCTGCCAACTCAGCCCCCTCTCACTCCCCGACCCATAGCTGTGTAGCTTCTGTCCCCCCACATCGCTGCACTGCTCTCAGTCAGTAAGCGCTGGCTTCATCCTAAATGCCCCAGGCCGTTTCTGAGTCCTCTATTACTAGAGCTCTTGGTGGCATTTGAGGACACAGAGCTCTCTACTCTTTTTGACACCCCCTTGGCCTTCACAACGGGACTCCTCTCCTAACCCCTCTGATCACTCCTCCGTCTACAAGGTTCTGTTCTCAGCTTTCATCGCACCCCGTACATTCTCCCTGAGCCGTTGCATCCACCCTGTCTTCATCTGCCACATATATCGGCAACTCCCAAGTGCATTATCTAGCTCAGACCACTCATCTGAGTTCCATGTACACACAAGCCTACTAGACTTCTCCACCTGGATGTCCCAGAGACCCCTCAAGTTCTACTTGTCTAAAACTGTTGGACCCTTGGTTGCCCAGGACCTGGGAGTCATCCTTCATTCTTTACCCATGCCCACCCCCGCCACACCCAACAATCCCATTGATTCTCCTCAAACATAAGTCTACACTCTGTCCCTCTTAGCTCCTCTTACCTAGGCTAATGCAATACCCTTTTATCTTGTCTCCCTCCTGTAGCCTTGTTCCTTCTGATCCATATTCCACACAGCATGTCAGAATTGTTTTTTTTTAATTTGCCGCTTGTGGTGTCACTGCTGGCACACAAGACCTTCCATCTATCTAGCCCTTGT
The DNA here is from genome assembly GCF_008692025.1 of Phocoena sinus. NCBI lineage: Eukaryota > Metazoa > Chordata > Mammalia > Artiodactyla > Phocoenidae > Phocoena > Phocoena sinus. The sequence continues at coordinate 20,008,407 of NC_045775.1, forward strand.
CCACTCCATCTCTTGTCTCTTCCTACACATCCCCCATCCAAACTCCTGAAATGTTCCTACTTTCCCTTGCCTCCATACCTTTGTGCTTGTTTCTCTCTCTCTTTGGACTGTCATTTGAATACAAGCAAAGAAGGTCCAACATATATGTAGCCAAAGTTCCACTTATGATGAAACTATAATCTAAGAAACTTTCTTGAAATAAGAAAATATAAACCTACAAAATGAAAGGACTCACATGTACTTGGGGAAATGACCACAGAATGATCAATTTTGAGAGCTAGCCTCTTAAAACTATTAGACAGGGTCTTCCCTGCCAGTCCAGTGGTTAAGACTCCATGCTTCCAATGCAGGGGGCACGGGTTCAATCCCTGATCAGGGAACTAAGATCCCACATGCCATGTGCTATGGCCAAAATTTTTAAAAATAAAAAAATAGGACTTCCCTGGTGGCACAGTGGTTAAGAATCCGCCTGCCAATGCAGGGGACACGGGTTCGAGCCCTGGTCTGGGAAGATCCCACATGCCGAGGAGCAACTAAGCCTGTGCGCCACAACTACTGAGCCTGCGCTCAAGAGCCTGCGAGCCACAACTACTGAGCCCACGGCCGCAACTAATGAAGCCCGCGCACCTAGAGCGCATGCTCCACAACAAGAGAAGCCACCGCAATGAGAAGCCCCTGCACCGCAACGAAGAGTAACCCCCCCAGCCCACTCGCCGCAACATGCAGCAACGAAGACCCAATGCAGCCATAAATAAATAAATAGTTTTAAAAAATAGATAAGCCACAAAGCATATCTATAAAAAAAAAGAAAAAAAAGACACAATGAGATACTACTTCACCTCTACTAAGATGGCTGTAATCAAAATCAGACAATAACAAGTTTTGGTGAGGATGTGGAGAAACTGGAACCTTGATGCATTGCTGATAGGAATGTTAACGGTGCAATTGCCCTGGAAAACAGCTTGGCATTTCCTCAAAATGTTAAACATAAAGTTATCATATGACCCAGCACTTCTACTTCTAAGTATATACCCAAGAGACTTGAATAGATATGCCCATACAAAAACCTATACACACATGTACATCGGGTCTTACTCCTCCTAACAGCCCAAAAAGTGAAAGCAACCCCCAGATCCATCAACTGATATATGGATGAACAAAATATGGTAAATTGGTTCATACAGTGGCATATTACTCAGCCAAAAAAAAGAATGGAGTACATGCTATAACATGGATGAACCTTGAAAACATTATGCCCAGTGAAAGAAGCCAGTCACAGAAGACCACATATTACACAATTCTGTATATGTGAAATGTCCAGAATAGGCAAGACCATAGAGACAGACAGTAGATTAGTGGTTGCCAGAGGCTGGTGGGGTTGAGGGATTGGGAGAGGACTAATACTGTGTATAGGGTTACTTTTTTTTAAAGTGTATTGATTGATTGATTGTGGCCGCGATGCACAGCATGCGGTTCCCTGACCAGGGATCGAACCCGCATGCCCTGCATTGGAAGCATGGAGTCTTAACCACTGGATCGCCAGGGCAGTCCCTGGGGTTACCTTCTGGAGTGATGAAAATGTTCTAAAGTTGACTGTGGTGACAGTTACAGAACTCCGTGAATATACTAAAACCCACTGAACTGTACACTTCAAATAGATGGATTGAAAGTGAATTCTGTCTCAATAAATCTGGTTCTTTGAAAAAAGAGAGCTATAAAAGAATCTTGAAAGACACAAAAGTATACTTGAACAAGACATCCCTTGGTTTTGGTTAAAATATCTCAACATAGTCAAGATGACAGTTCCCCTTATGTTAACTTATAAATTTAATATGCTCCTGCAAAAAATATAAACAAGTTTTTATGTAGCTAGACAAATTGATACCAGAGTTCATATGGAAAACTAAACACTCAAGAATAGCTAGTAACACACTGAAAATTAAGAGTTATGAGAGGTGACTAGTCCCAGCAAATACTAAAACATACTGCAGAGTGAAAACAGTGTGGTTCTGACACATGACGAGGCGGACCAGCGTAACCAAATGAAAGGTACGGAAATCAATCCAACTACGTATAAAAATCCAGCATATGATAAACAGTCAAATGCCTGCGGCAAAGAAGGACTTTCTCAAAAATGGTGTTGGGACAACTGGACAGACCTACACAGCCTCACTCTGCTGGTGAGGTTACAGGGAGACAAATATTACTAGAGGGAAGGAAAAATAGTACAACCCCTATCAAGAGGTATTTGGCAATATCTACTGAAACATTTGTACATTTACCTTTCAACCTAGCATCCCCACTTCTAGGAATTTACTCTAAAGATGGTATCTCTAAAAATAATAGGCACCCTTACCTATGTAAGCTTCTTCATTGTACCATTAATTGTATTTGCAGAACACTGGAAACTACCTAAACGCCCAAACACAGAAGACTGGTGGAGTACAATCAATCGGGAAGCACAATTGCACAGAATCAACTGGGAAGCAATGAAGGATATCTTTATGAACCGATATGAAGTAATTGCCAGGGTAAGTCATTAAGTTATAAAAGCAAAGTACAAAAGCGAATGTGGTGTATGTTACCTTTTGTGTAATAAAGACAAGAAATAAGAAAATGTAATGGATTTGCTTATTTGAGTAAAAACAATCACAAGAACAGTAAACCAGAAAACAATGATATTGCTTGCCTGTAAGGAACTGGGTAAGGGAAGGGCGTGGAAAGGATAGGGGAGGGAGGAACAATTCTGAGTACATCTTTTTGTGTAGTTTTGGCATTTGGAAGCACGCTAATGTTACATACATTCAAATAATAAAATTAAATCGACAAGCACAGGGAGGGACTTCCCTGGCGGTCCAGTGGTTAAGACTCCGTGCTTCCAATGTAGGGGGCGTGGGTTCTATCCCTGATTGGGGAACTAAGATCCCACATACCATGCAGCAGCATAGGGAAAAATCAAAATCTGTAACTAAATGCAAATAGAAGCAAATGAACCCAACTGTATGTCAAGTGGATGACATACCACAAAAGAAGTGGGAGAAAGAAGTAAACCAAAGAATTTCAAACATAGTACTTAGATATAACCTTAGTCTAATGCAAACAATAAACTGGGGGAAAAGGAATCAATACCAGGAAAAGAAAAAAACACAAGGGACAGTAAATATATTTTAATATAAATTATCAACATTAATGATTAATAATGTTAATATTAATTGATAATATTGATTACCTTTATTGCTAATATTTACAAATTAAATTAGCAAAATATTTGAAATTTAATATCCAGTGTTAAAGACTTTTTTGAAGAAATGTAAATTTTACCTTTCTGGAAGGTGATTTGGAAATACATATCAAAATCTTTTAAGGGCTTCCCTGGTGGCGCAGTGGTTGAGAGTCCGCCTGCCGATGCAGGGGACACGGGTTCGTGCCCCGGTCTGGGAGGATCCCACGTGGTCTGGGAGGATCCCACGTGGTCTGGGAGGTTCCCACGTGCCGCGGAGCGGCCGGCCCCGTAAGCCACGGCCGCTGAGCCTGTGCGTCCGGAGCCTGTGCTCTGCAACAGGAGAGGCCACAGCAGTGAGTCCCGCGTACCAAAAAAAAAAAAAAAATCTTTTAAAATATTGACATCCTTTGACCCAGAAATCCAAATTCTTGCAACTTATGTTATGAAAACATTCAGTGATGTGTAATTACATTTATGCATTAGGATATCTTACCAGAGTTAATTCTAAAAACAAAAATTGGGGGAAAAAAAGATACAGGGCTTTGATTAATTAAATTATGAGATGTCCATGAGAAAGAAGATGCCACAGCCATTAAAATCACAATGTAAAAGAATGTTTCATGTCTTGGAAAAGTGTAAAATGGTATGTGTAGTATGATTCCAATTTTGCTTAAAATTATGTGTGAGAGACAAACAACCCAGTAGAAAAAAGGACAAAAGTATATAAGCAGACATTTTATAGAAAAGCAAACACATATGGCAAGTTAACATATGAAAAGATCTTCAATTTCATTAGTATTCAGGAAAATGCAAATTAATACTCAGTGTTACACACCTATGAGAAAGACAAAAGTTTTAATGTCTGACAATTTCAAATGTCAGTCAGGAGGTTGGTCAGTTGGGAACTCTTATGCACCAATGCTGGGAATGTAAATTGGTGCAACCGTTTTGGCAATGCCTTATAAAGGTGAAATTTTGCATACTTTATATCAAACAATTTCACCCCAAAGGCATTCTCAACATGTGCATCAAAAGGCATGTACAAGCACTGCTTATAATGGCAAGGTACTAATAACAAACCAAATGTCCAGTAAGAGAAGAATGAATAAATAAATCGTGTATCTCTTCACAATGGAAATATTAAACAGCAAAAATGAAAGAACTATACATAAATAACATGGTAAAGTGAACCAATGTATTTTTTGAGTGAAAAAAATTAGCAAGAGAGGGCTTCCCTGGTGGCACAGTGGTTGAGAGTCCGCCGGCCGATGCAGGGGACACGGGTTCGCACCCCGGTCCGGGAAGATCCCACATGCCGCGGAGCGGCTGGGCCCGTGAGCCATGGCCGCTGAGCCTGCGCGTCCGGAGCCCGTGCTCTGCAATGGGAGAGGCCACAGCAGTGAGAGGCCCGCGTACGGCAAAAAAAAAAAAAAAAAAGAGAAAAAGCAAGAGACATTATAATATGATACCATATTTTAACAGAACATTGGAAATCAACTATACTTCAATAACATAAATTTTTTTAAAATATGATACCATTTTTATAAATCTTAAAATCAAGTAAGGCCAAACAATTTGTAAAATTACTTTTATAAAGCAAGGGAATAATAAACACAAACTTTGAGAAAATAGTTATCCTGGGGGAGGAAATGGTAGGCTGAGAGAGCACTTAGGTAATTGACATTATTGCCAATTATTTGTGATTTTTTTTTCTTGGTGTGTGTGTGTGTGTGTGTGTATAATGTTACATATATTTTTGCGTGTCTCAAATACCATATTTTAAAAAGATAAAGGGAAAGAGTTTGTGTCTCTGTGTGTGTTGTACTCCCTAAATAAAAGAATGGAAGACTATAAACCAAAATATTAGCAGAGATGATCTCTGGGTGGTAGGATTAGGAGTGATTTTCATTTTCTTTGTTTATATTTTCAAAATGTCTTAAATGAATGTGTACTTTTTTGAAAACAGGAAAAAATATTTTTAAAAATCAATGCTAGAACCTGTCCCATTTTCATTCTGTAGTCTGAACATCCAAGTCTTAATTTCCATGATGATAGATGATTCGGGGAAGAGGCACGCAGTGGAATCTCCAAGGTCATTTGTAGCACCAAGTTTAGCCAGGTAGTGAGCTGACAGTAGCAGGAATCAATCTGCAGAAGGATGTACAGAACTGTGTAGGAGGGCGACACCTGCCAGCTGAGTGTCAGCATAGGCAACAGGAAGGTAATATCAATTCAAAGAAAATAATTTCACGAACCTGAAACTATTCCTTGAAGTCATGAGTTTACTGTCTTGCCCCCATCCCCCACCAAAACACCCAATATCATGCAGATAAGAATACTAGAAACTGGGGATATATGTATACGTATAGCTGATTCACTTTGTGATACAGCAGAAACTAACATACCATTGTAAAGCAATTATACTCCAATAAAGATGTTAAAAAAAGAAAAGAATACTAGAAACAAAATATCACAATCCCATCCTTATGTCAAATTACAGTAAATTGACACCATAATGTGTGTCCTTCTGTTCTGGCACTTACAGATTACATAACAGGACTGGAAAGGGTCCGATAGAGAGTAATTAAAATGACAAGCTGAAAGCGTGTCCTTTACATAATGGCAAGCAAAAACCAAACTTTGGCCTTCAGAGGAAGATAAGAGTTTAGGGCTCCCCTGGTGGCACAGTGGTTAAGAATCCGCCTGCCAATGCAGGGAACACGGGTTCGATCTCTGGTCCAGGAAGATCCTACATGCCGCGGAGCAACTAAGCCCGTGTGCCACAATGCAGGCTCTAGAGCCCGCAAGCCACAACTACTGAGCCTGTGTGTCACAACTACTGAAGCCCATGCGCCTAGAGCCCGTGCTCCACAACAAGAGAAGCCACTGCAATGAGAAGCCTGCGCACCACCACGAAGAGTAGCCCCTGCTCGCCACAACTAGAAAAAACCCGCGTGCAGCAACGAAGACCCAACACAGCCAAAAATAAATAAATAATTTTTTTTTAAAAAGTTCAGACGTGATGTGCCTAAGGTGTGCGTAGCTGGAATACATATGCAGTCGCCAGATCTTAGAATACCAGCAGTAAAGGGTAGCTGGTAGTGACTGAAAGAGGCAGATTTGAAAGAAATACATAGGAACTGTTATTTTGCACGGTGAGTAGCAATGAAGAAATCCTTTCCCCCAGAGGCTGAATCACCGGTTCTCAGTCTTGTCCACTGTGGTATGAAGGTGACACAGAAGACAAATTGGGAGACTCTGGTTGGGGATGGGATGACCAGGAGGAGAGGCAGTGCTGGAACAGGGCTGTGCATACTCTCCATAGTATCCCGGGGATTCTGAGAGTCTGTGACAAATTGCATGGAAAACCTTTATGAAGGAAACTTTCTAAGATTTACATCACGGATGCAGTACCGTGTTTCAACAGAACTGTCCTTCTGGGTCATGATGAAGATTGGACTGGACTGGATATTCCACTGTGGTATTTTCTGTGTGCTTACGATCACAGGCCTCATCCATTCTGCCATATTGTGGAAGCTCAGGAGGCCAGAGGCCAAGTGACACCCTGCAAAAGATCCTCGAGAATTACCCCAAAAAGGCAACCCAGAGGACACAGTATCCCAAATCTCCTAGGCTTTGCTGGTTCACCAAAGGCTAATTATTTATGTGCTGTTTTCAGATACCCCAAAGATCAACAAATTCTGGGTTGACTAAACTTTCTAAATTGGCTCCAATTTAGTCATATCAGCTCTTCTCAATCTGGCTACATCCCAATCACCTGGTATGCTTTTGCGACAATGCCTACATCTGGGACCCACCCTAGGTGAACTGAAGTTTTTTAAAGTGTCCGCAAGTGATACAACATGTAGCCAAAGTGGAGAACAACTGAGCTTCTCTACATGTTAAGGTTAATTATTTGAGAGGTTCTGGCTGCAGGAAGGGTGCAAAAGGCGTTGGCCAACAAGCCAGGGTGGAAGAAAAGAGGCGATTCTGCCAGCTCGCTTGTGCCCTCACGTGCTCGAATGCTGTCCAAGCTCTTGCTGCATGGGTGATGGGGTTGGGGGAGGCTGAGCTGCTTTACGTTCCAGAATGTTACCAGGCAGCCTCAGACATTGGAAATACAAGCTTCTCGGGTGCCTGCATTCATGTGAAGGAGGAAACAGAAGAGAGCTATGTGTTCCCCTCTCTTTTCTAGGCCCCAGTTCTGTGCCCTCCCTAGAACCGGAGAGGAGGACGTGGGAACAGGAAGTTGCTTTCTTGTCACTAATGCTGAGCTGTTCCATCTTCTTGTGCTTCTCAACATTCACTAATGTCCTTGTCCTGGGGTTAACTCTTCTGCTCAGTTATGTTCCTCATCTCAGCATTTCAGAGCTCACAAGCAGCCCAGTGCCTTTTCTTGTTCCACATGACAAATTCTTTCAGGGCCTAGATCACCACTGTTAGGGCTTCTCAGGCCTACTCAGGGGACTCTAGCTTCATTTCATGTCATATTAAATAAAGGTGCTTCCAGTTCATAGCAGCACTATTCACAATAAACAAGACATGGAAGCAACCTAAATGTCCATTGACAGATGAATGGATAAAGAAGATGTGGTACATGTGTACAATGGAATACTACTCAGCCATAAAAAAAGAATGAAATAATGCCATTTGCAGCAACATAGGTGCAACTAGAGATTATCATACCAAGTGAAGTAAATCAGAGAAAGTCAAATTCCATATGATACCACTTATATGTGGAATCTTAAAAGAAATGATACCAATAAACTTATTTACAAAACAGAAATAGACCCCAGACATAGAAAACAAACTTGTGGTTACCAAAGGGGAAGAGGGGAGGGATAAACTGGAATTTGGGAAGAACGGATACACACTACTATATGTAAGATGGATAAAAAAGAAAAACACAAAGACCTAATGTATAGTGCAGGGAATTATATTCAATATCTTGTGACATCCTATAGTGGAAAAGAATCTGAAAAAGAATATATATATGTGTCTGTGTATATATATATATATATATATATATATACATACATACATAAAATACCTAAAACATTGTAACTCAACTATACTTCAATTTTTTTAAAAGAAGGTGCTTCCAATATAGGTTAGAACCACTGTGTGCCAAGAAAATTCCTCTTTTTCCTCACATTGACACGTTTCCATCTTTTGTAAAAATGCAGGAGCAATGAGCCCGAATTGCAAACAGGAAAAATGTCACCCAGTTGGAACTGGAGGAGCCACTGCAGCTTTAAGCAAACCATGCGGAACACGGGGTAACCCCATGGCCCTCTCCCTGCTGGCAGCTTCCCACCACTGCTACGCTGAGCCCGGGGCTCCCCCTGGGGGCAGCCACCCCACCTTCTCTATTCCTCCCTTATATTGGCAGCGCCAGCTCTTCAACTGCTTCCAATGCAAAACCACTTCACCGTCAGGTGAGGAAATCTCCAGAAACAAACCTTATCCACAGAAGCAATCTCAGATGACCTACTGGGTACAGCTGGATTTGATTTGCTGAGGCTTTTAAAGGCACATCTATCACCTCACTTATTCCCCAAAGCTTTTTGTTTCCTACTCCCACGGTCTGCTTACTCTCTTCCACACCTCAAATGCTGACGTCCTACCTCACTCATTTGGCTTCATACCTTCACCATCTCCATCAATATCTGTCCACACACAGTTTCAAGATCCAACTCAAGCTTCACCTTCTCTGAGAAGGCTGCTTCCTTCGAGTTACCCTCACTCTTTTCTGGTTGCTTCTATGTTGTATCCCCTTCACATTCAGGCCCTATTGTAGTTTGGGTTGTTTCCTATGTGCCCATTCTGTTCCCTCAACTAGACTTCAGGTTCCTCCAACCCAGTGCTCCTGGTCAGAACACAGGATAATTAATTTAAGAGGCCTCAGGTTTGGGTTGGATCTCAGAGGGTCTGCACCTGGCTGGGGTGCAGGTATTGCATGTGATTGTGACAGAAAAGACTTTTCTAGATGGAGACTAACATGGATTAAAAGCACACTCCCACCAGTCAGCATTCTTTCATGACTTTACAGAAAGTAAAGTTTCCAAACTTCCTGAAGGGCAGAAAGCAGGTTGGGAAAGCTCCTCAGCCACGAAGAGGCCAGCTCTCACCAACTCAGAAATGTGTCTCAGAAGGTGAAGGCCAAAAGCCCAGAGAGCAAAGCTGAGAGCCAAAGAGAACAGTCAGCTGAGGGATCACTGCCATTGAGGTAATGGGACCCTAAGGCAGGAGCATCCCTTACCTCCAAAGCAGAGGGCCACGCACCCTGCTCCCCGTGGAACTGCAGAATCACTCTGGATTTCCCAGTCCTCCCCTTTTTGGACGTGAGTGTTTACTGAGGTTGTCCTGGCCCCGTCTCACCATCGTGTGAGACATTGGGTGAACAGAGAGGAGGAGATGGTTTATCTTTTCATTTCACCAGTCCTTGGATCAAGAGGAGGCATCTGAGGAACCCCACCTGAGGAGCCTCATGCGTACCTGGACAGGATCAGATCACGAGACCCCACGCTTTGGGCCTGGGGTCATGATGAATGAGACTCCGGGGCCCTGGGAGGGAGGAGGGTATTTTGCACGTGGGAGGGATGTGACCCATTTGTGACAGAGGGAGAACTGTGGTAGGTTGTTAGAGCGATGAGCCAGTGCATCACGCCACCCCTTACACACATCAAGCGCGTCTCCCTCTCCCAGGGACTCTGAGCTTGGCCTTGTGATTTGCTTTGGCCAATGGGACAACGGCACACAGGACACAACTAGAGGCTGGAGAAGCGCTTGCACACTGGAACATTGCCGTCAAGGCAACTGGTCCAGCCCACTGGTGGAGGAGAGGCACGTGAAGGAGAACCAAGGTGCCCAGATGGTAGCCACCAGCCGCCGGATGTCTCGGCCCATCAGGCCTGCACATCCCCACACTGAGTGAAGGTTTTCAGGCCAAATCAGCAGAGGAACCACTCAGCCAGGCCACAGAATCATAGGGAAATTATAAGTCATGGTGAAAGTAAAAAGTTTCGGGATGGTTTTGTTAGGCAGCAATAGATAACTGATACACAGGAAGATGAAAAAAACCTTCTAGGAGGAGCTGGTATTGAAGGTCAGAGAGGATAAGCACATAGAGAGCCAGGGCGAGGTTCTTCCTGGCACTGCAAGAGAAGGTAGGAGAGTCAGCAAAGGCATGGAGGGAGGGCGAGGGTCAGGACATCACAGGCTGCTTCACGCTTAACATGCCACAGTCTGCAGGAACTACTGCAAGAGGGGGAAAGGAGCCCCGTTTTCAGAAAACAGCACCTTTAAGTGTTTCATTACTCAGCGGAGATCTTGGCTTAGCCGTGGGGACTTAAAGGTCCAGAGCTTTCCCACCCCTACTGCCCAAACACATGCCGTGGGAGAGACTGTCAGGCTGGTGGTGGCCAGAGGACAACAACACGCTGTCACTTCTCAGCCACTCATTAACAGGAAATAAACAAACATCCAAACTGCACCATCTGGGCGGGGTAGAAAGTGCAGCGGACTCAAGGTCCCCAGATTCAGGTTTACTACATGCAATGTGCTACTGTTTTCAAACTACGCAACCGTGAACACTGCACATAATGTTTCTCTGGGTCTCGTGTCTTCCTTTGTAAAATGAGCAGATGTCCTCCAACTCTGAAAGTCTAAGGTTCTCGGATGAGATTTCAATTTATAAATAAACATGTAAGTGCCTCCCACATAATAAGCAGTCGAGCCTGTGTTGATCTGAGTGGGCATTAGCAATCAGATGGGCTACGGTACCACTGAAATACTGTTATCTATAAGTCACTGCAACCCTTTTGGAAAGCAATATGCGAGTAAGAGTCAAGAGTCATAAAAATGTTTATCTTTTGACTCTGTAATCCCACTCTTAGGTATTCATCCTGCGGAAATAACTAAACATAAGATAAAACCTATACGTATCACCTCAAATGTAAAAAGAAATCAGAAATAACCTAAATGTCTAGTAAAGAGGATAGACAAATTATTGCCTGGGCAATATTGTGGACCCATTACAAGAATTATTAGAAAACCTATAGGATCATAGGAAAGTGTTTACGATTTCATAATTAGTAAAAGAAGGCTATCTATCTATATATATACACATAATATTACTACATGTAAAAATAGGCTCTGCACATGGACAAGGCTAGAAGGAACATGCAGACACAGAAATAGCTGCATGAAGGAGCTGAGATTATGGAGTTTGTCTTCTCTCTTACGAGTCAGCCTTGTAATAAGCTTTCAGCCCCATTATCTCCCTCTGCTCTTCACTCTCCTTCCTGAAGGAGGCACAACAGGAAAGCCCACCACACTCAGCCGGGATGGGTGGGTGGGGGGGGGGGTGCCGGAGCCCTCCAAGCCTGACACGAGCACGAACATCTCCTGGCAGTGTCCAACAAACCCACCAGGGACCCAGGGCTGACCAGGAGTCCCTAAACTAGGAGAGGGTAATTTAGGCTGCCTATAACTCCACCAAAGACGGCAACTCAGGAAGAGAATGCCAAGGTAATTCTGAGAAACCCTGACGTGCCCCGCCTCTTGTCCAAGATGGTTCTGGCAGGAGACCAAAAAACAGGGAATGTGCATTGCCTGTGACCTCGCCAAGGTGTTTTTGTTGCCGGAAACCGGAGAGAGGTACTGAGAGAAGACATATCACCTCATCCCCCCATCTGAAGTTAAGGGCATCTTCTCCATTCAAATCAAGCAGCGTTGCTGAGCATCTACTTTAGAGAAGACACTGAAGAGGATACAAAGATGACTAAGACAAGGCTGTCGCTGCACAGAGCTTGCATCCCAGCGTGGGAGCAGGAGGAAAGGAGAGACAGAGAGGGTTGTGCTCTAAGGCAGAACATTTAAGTCAGGAAACCGGTGCTACCAAAGTCAGGAAGAGGAAGAGATCACGTCCAGCTGGAAGGATCACTTGTGCTGGGACTTGAAGGGTGGGTTTTGTCAGAGATGATGACTTGATAAGGCGTTTCAGGCCGAGAAGACAGTGGAAGCCAAAAGGCAAAGATGGGGGAGCCCTGGGGCACTTGGGTAGCGGTGAGGAGTCCAGGTAACCTGCACCGAGGACACACAGCAGGGACAGGAAGAGATCTGGTAGGAAGGGAGATTGGAGCCAGGAGCGGCTACACCTTAAATGGTCTGCCTGGCTGTGCTTTAGGATAACCTACAGTGACAGGAGCGTGGAGACAGAATCGGAGTTGGGAAGGCAGGAAGCAAGCAGCCTGGCTGGGGTTTCAACGGCTCAGCAGAAAGGAAAGGACAGGGGTGAGGGACCCTGCAGGGACAGGACTGATGGAATTCGGTGACTGACTTGGGTGGGAGGAAGGAGTCGTGGAGAACTACGGGGCTTAAAGCCTGGGAGACAGAGTACTTGAGGATGCTGACCACGGGAACAGGAGACCAGGAGAGATGGGCTGGAGCGGGGAAGCAAAGAGAAGGATCTAGCCTGCGATAGGGTGAAGTAAATGCAAGTGGCCACGGCCAATAAGCAGGTGGATGTTAGGGGTGAGCTTGTTAGAGCAGTCAGGGTTAGATTTGAGAGCCATCCATGGAAAAGGCTGCAGCTGGAGAGGCAGAAGTGTCTGGGAAGAGGCCTTGCAGCAGAAACTTAGAGAACAATGTGTAGGCGTCAGAGGAGAAGAAGCAAACAACAGAGAAACTGGATGACCAGAGGGAACAGAGGAGACATGTGGTCCTCAGGGCTTGGACGACAAGTGTTGACTGTGATGGTGCAGGGGTTAAGGCAGGTGGGGTGGGGGGATGGGGTCTCAAAGTGAGAATTTAGGATGGAGCACAGACTCTAAGAAGTAGAGAGCACAGTCACAGGGTGGGGACAGGCTCTGATAACTTTTTCATTAAGTTTGGTGGTAGGGAGACAAGAGTTGGATGACAACCCGAATGGTTAGCAGGGTCAAGGGAAAGTGTGTTTTAGGGTGTTCACCACTGAGTATGTCTGTAGGTGAGAAGACGGTGGATAAAAGAAGAACTGAGCATCAATGCCCTGGAGAGGAGGGCATGGGAGCGCTGGTGAAGTCAGCTCCATCGCAAAAGATCACACTTGATCCTCCAAGGCAATGCTGTTCAAAAAAATTTTTTCTTAACAGAAACTTTCCTTCAGGCAAACTTTATTCAGATCCTGAAATATAAAGTCATTGATGTTGGGTCACAGTAGGGAATGGAGAGGGTCAAGAGAAGGCACTCATTGCCCTGGGGCATTAGCTCCAAGCAAAACAAAAAGGGTGAGTGGAGACCAGATGAAGAAGAACAGAATAAGTTAGTAAGGAGAAAGGGAGATGTTTTGCTGTGGGCATGATGGGGATGTTGAAAATGGTGAGCTTAAAGAAAGCAGAAAGAATTTGGAAGAGTCACAGTGAAAAATGAGCTACTCATTGCATTTGATCTGGGAAACATGGGATTTCCAAGCAGTTCAGAAGTCCCTGTTGAGTTGGAGAGCGTGAATCAGAAGTGCAGCCAGCTGGCACTCAGCTTTTCCCTGGCAAGGTTGGCAGCCTCACACAGAAGCAGCATATGACGGTGATTATCCAGGCTGGGGTCTGACACAAGTCTGATGGAAGGGGCTCTCAGGAGCTTTCAAGGATGTGCTCGAGAGAGAGGCAGCCTTTGCTGGGGTCTCCCATTTGCCAAGCTGGACAACAGGGCTTTTACTTGTGTCCACAGATGTTTTCCCTTGGCTGTTATCAGTGGGAGACAAGGCTGCTTTAAAGGATGCGACACGAACTTTGAACTGAGATTTTCAGTGAGATATTATTTTAATTTTTTAAAAATCATAGTAAACTGAACTTAACATAAAATTTACCATTTAAGCCATTTTTAAGTGTATAGTTATATGGTGTTAAGTACATTCACTTTTTTGTGCAACCATCACCACTGTCCATCTCTGAAACTTTTCTATCATCCCCAACTGAAACTCTGTACCCATTAAACACTAATGCTCCATTTCTCCCTCCCTCCAGCCCCAATAACCGCTGTACTACTTTCTGTCTCCGCGAATTTGACTAGGTATCTCAGATAAGTGGAACCACACAATATTTGTCTGTTCGTGTCTGGCTTAGTTCACTTAGCACGATGCCCTCAAGATTCATCCATTCTACAGCACGTGTCAGGATTTCCTTCCTCTTTAAGCTGAATGGTATTCCGTTGAATGTATACACATTTTTTAATTCATTCATCAGTGAATGGACACTTACATTGTTTCCACCTTTTGACTATTGTGAATAATGCTGCTATAAATATTGGTGTACAAATATCTGCTCAGTTCCTGTTTTCAATGCTTTTGGGTATATACCACCAAGTGGAGTTGTCCCTAATACGTTTTTTAAATGATGTACATAACTGAATAAAAACAGATCAATGCAGGACTTCCCTGGCAGTCCAGAGGTTAAGACTCCACTCTCCCAATGCAGGGGGCGTGGGTTCAGTCCCTGGTCGGGGAACTAAGGTCCCACAGCCAAAAAAAAATAATAATAATGAAATATATAAGTCTCAAAAAAAAAATAGATCAATGCAACTTTGACCAAAATGTGTGGTGCCAGACCTGTGAGAGCATGGGACTAGGAGACCTGGGCACCAGTGCCCCTGCCTGGGCAGGGCTGATGGCATGGCAGCCATTCATACCCGTTTCTGGAGCCCTAGGCTGGGATGTCAGGTCAGTCAAAAAGGATTCAAGAACAGTTGACTATTTTACTTTTGGGGGAAAAAAGGAACCATGCCAAGCTCCCAAAGCAGCGTTCCTGGTAAGCAAATACACACAAACAGCTGTGGTTTGGGCACAGCTGATAAGAGCAGAGCTGGTTATTGGCTTTTTTTTTTTTTTTTTTTTTTAAAAAGGCAAATGTCAGTGAGGCACCCTAGACTTTCCTTTCTGGCACTATTTGTATGTCAAAGCACAGACTTTGGTGTCAAGACAGCCTTCTATTCAAATCTGTGCTCTGAAAAAAGTCTTAGCTCTGTTGGGCAAGTCATATTACCTCCCTGATTCTCAGTTTTCTCATCTATGTATTGCGTAGCTAAAAGGATTAGTGAGACATGTATGTGTAAGTGCTTCACACAGAATCTAGCGCACAGCAGCCCATCAGAAAATGCCGGTTTCCTTCTTTTCCCTTCTCAGTGGCTTCCTTCACTGCCCGCCCCCCACCCTCTTTTGAACTTGGGAAGCCTAGAACCCCTCTGCTCTCTGGCACCTTCCCAGGTAGTTTTAAGCAGCCCAGAAAAAGACAGGAACACCGCACCTTTGCCTCCTAGTGGTGAAACAAGCCCATTGCATGGACAGACAATAAACTACACATTCAAACTTTATTCGTTTATGAATCAGAGGTCGGGTCTCATTTGTAAACACGTACCTGAGTCATCAGCAAAATATCCCTGTAACTAGAGTTTACTGCTTACTATTCATGGCTAAATACTATCTAGCAGAATACTTAGCAGGCATCGTTAAATATATCACATTCATTTGCTCTGCAGACGGACGAGAACACTAACTCCGTATATTTCATCTCATGTTCATCTGCTTATAAATTTTAAAGAGCTGATGACCGAGAAGAGCAAGAGGCCCCTGTGTAGTGCGGTGTGGACTTCTTCTTTTTTTTTTTTTGGCCGTGTTGGGTCTTCATTGCTGCGTGCGGGCTTTCTCTAGTTATGGCGAGCAGGGGCTCCTCTTCGTTGCGGTGTGTGGGCTTCTCACTGCGGTGGCTTCTCTTTTTGCCGAGCTCGGGCTCTCGAGCTCGAGCTCGGCGCACAGGCCTCAGCAGTTGCAGCACTCCGGCTCCGTAGTTGTGGCTCGCGGGCTCTAGAGCGCAGGCTCAGTAGTCGTGGCGCAGGGGATTGGTTGCTCCGCGGCTTGTGGGATCTTCCTGGACCAGGGAATTGACCTCGTGTGGCCTGCACTGGCAGGTGGGTTCTTAACCACTGTGCTACCAGGGAAGTCCCCCAGTGTGGACTTCTTAAGCCCAGAGATATCATAACATCCTAGTCAGGGGCAGACAAGGGCACCGTGGAGACCTGGGAAAGTGTAAATTTTGGAGGTGATCCATGAAGGATGCGACTGACTGAGAGTGGGATGCCCATGCTGTCTCCCCGAAAGGCTGAAAAAATGGGAGCTGGATGTAGACTCAGCCGCTGCCCCACGCAGCATTCAGAACAGCTCTTGGCACGTCCGTTCTCAGTTCTGACTGGAGAGCAATTCCTTCAGAGGCAGGATGGGCCTGGCCGAGAGGCAGTGGGACCCAGAGATCAGACATGCTTGGGGGCTGATGTTGAGGGGGCACGTGGAGTGGACCCAGCAGCGGGAGAGAGGAGGAGGCCCCTACAGTATCCGGTGTGTGTGCTGGGGAGGGGAGGGAACTGGAAGCTAGGAGAGGTTGCAGATTGGTGGGTGTCACTTCAAGTGGTCAGCTGGTGAGTTTGCAGACAGCCCAGCAGCGTAACGGTGCTTGCGATGCAGAGGTCGTGAACCATATTCCAGCAGGCAGTGTCGTGGAGTCTGTGAGCCAGTCACTGGGCCCAGCCAGGATTGGGGAGGGGCAGAGGAGCTAAGCAGAGCCCCATGTCCTGAGAATGAGGCAGAGGACACCGGTGGGACCCAGCTGTAGCATCAGGAGTAGGTTCCAGGCAGAAAGCAGTCTTGACTACAAGTCCTGAGCTACATCCTAGGGCAGTGTGTCTCATATCCTGTTGACCATGGTATCAGGATTATTGGCGGACCTGTCATGAATGCTGGTTCCTAGGCCCCCACCCCAGACCTACCATTCTGGGAGTGGGCACTAAGAATCTATACTTCCAGCGCTCCTCCTCAAGTTGATTCTTACCACACTGAAGTTTTCATCTTTTTTTCTTTTTTTTTGCGGTACGCGGGCCTCTCACTGTTGTGGCCTCTCCCGTTGTGGAGCACAGGCTCCAGACGCACAGGCTCAGCGGCCATGGCTCACGGGCCCAGCCGCTCCGCGGCATGTGGGATCCTCCCGGACTGGGGCACGAACCCGCGTCCCCTGTATCGGCAGGCGGACTCTCAACCACTGCGCCACCGGGGAAGCCCCACACTGAAGTTTGAGAATCACAGACCCAAGGCTAATTAACTCTCCCTTGACCAGCAGAATGAGGCCAGGTGCTTGGGCAGGACCAAGCAGCTGTAACTGTGAAATCAGCCTGTACACTACCCACTCCACAAACCCCGAGCAGAAATGCCCGTGGCAGCCACACTCGTCCTGGGGCCAAATAAAAGTTTCACCACGTGGTGACCAGTAGGCTCTGGCTTTTGGACTCCAGGGTACCATTTGATTGATCCAGTACTAAAGGTGAGACATGTCTCAACATGTTTTTCTTTCCATTTTTTTTTTTTTTTTTTAAAGGATGAAACATGAGTCGATATACACAGAACCAGGGTTAGTCTCTGATAAAATAGGTGAGTGGTTTGTTTTGGGCATTGTCTTAGAAGCCCATCCCCAAGATGCCTGTTGCCCTCACATGACGTGAACACCAGAACCCCTCTCTGTGGCACCCCTCACTAACCCCCTGTGGAGCTTTGCATTCTCAGGCATCTTCTTCAACTAACTTCTGCAAAAATCTAAAAATGCAACAAGTAAGGAAGCGTTATGTCATCTGTGATACACATCAACTCAATGAATTAGGCAGTCATTAAAATTATTATTAGAAAGATTTTGTAGAAATTTAGGGAAATATTTATTAAATGTTATTAAGTAATTATATTATTAAGTGTAGAAAATATCTACACGTTATAGCTAAAAATATGAAAAACAAAACAATATGCAAAAAATAAAACTTGTGAGGGTCGTGACAATCTGTTTGCAGGGCAGGAATAGAGACGCAGACATAGAGAACGGACGTGTGGACACATGAGGGTGGGAAGGGGGGGTGGGATGAACTGGGAGATTGCGACTGGCATATACACACTACCATGTGTAAAACAGATAGCCAGTGGGAACCTGCTGTATAGCGCAGGGAGCTCAGCTCGGTGCTCTGTGGTGACCTAGATGGGTGGGATGGGGGCGGGGAGAGAGGTCCAAGAGGGAGGGGGTATATGTATACATACAGCTGATTCACTTAGCAGAAACTAGTGCAACATTGTAAAGCAACTATACCCCAATAAAATAAAATAAAACTTTAAGAAAAATGTGTTACAGTGTAACAGTTAATTAAAAGCTAATTTTCTGCTGTTCCTTTTCTTCTCTGAATTACAAGATGATAAAGTGTACTCAGGCCTGAAACCTACAATAACAGAACTGAATATAGCTGCTGAGTATTCACTAACCTTGAAAGGTCAAAAATATCCCCGGTGAAGTCCACAAGGCACGGGCTGGCTGGCGGCACCGAGCTGCCTGTTCAAGGAGCTTCTCAATGGCCTGATGCGGTGCAAGTGCAGACGAGCAGCCCCTTAAGCTGTTGCTTCAGCAACAGGCTGGGAGATGCGCTGCTGACAGCGCGAGACGGACGATGTCTGGGCCAAGTGGTGCGAAGAGCTCAAACTCTGACCTTTCATTTGGACAACTTCTGTTGGAGCTAGATTGGGAGTTGATTCGCGCCTCATCCTGAGCTGTGCTCCAGAGCAGCAGGTTTCAGCCTCTGCCTGTATGTGGACCTGGGGAGAAGTAAGCTTGAAAGTGCCAACTTCCTTTCACAGCCTCTGAGGTGAGGGGAGCCTTGATGATAGCCCGTAAATACCACAGGATGGAAATGCCAGCAGCTGGCCACTCCAGGGTGCAACTGTATAAACAACGGGTGTTTATGCAAAGAAACGCAGTCAGAGAAATATTAGCCTGAATGTCAGGTTTTCCTACAGTGAACTCAGCGAGACGGCAAAACCATCTTCCCCTGGGGAAAGAGGGCAGTAGGAGGAAACGCCAGCTCCTGAGGCAGAAGGAGAGATTTGGAGGCCTTTGATGGAGAGAGGAAGCCAACGCCTGTGGGTATGCAGGGCAATGCCTGTGAACCGGAAGCGTGTTAGTACCACTGTGATGCTGGGCATTTCGGGGAAGAGAGCTGGGAGAAGGTGATGAGAATTATATTTTCAGAGGGAAACAATAGGAGGTTCCGTCTCATTGTGATGCTGCCCTTTTCTGCCTTTGGCTCTTCTGAGCCCTAGGAATCCTAAAGCTATAAATGCTCTATCACTGAGTTAATCCCACTCATGGGTCTTAAACAATGGTTCTGTAAAATGGAGGTGATTAAAGAAAAGTTGCTGGCTTGCAGCTAAAACTTGAAACAGTGATGCACTGAAATGAAAAATAAAAATTTCACATAGGGTCTTACAATTGTAAGGTCTACTGAGGCTCCTCTTCTTAAGCACAGCAACTGCAATTTGAGCATCTGACGAGAGGTAGGCAGTGGGGTGGAGTTTTGGCCCCATTAGCACTATTGTAAGCCGTAACCTAGGCATGAACAGCTAAAAGAAAAAAGAGGAATTTAATACACAATGTCTTTATACACTCTATAAACACTATAGCCCTTAATTCATGGCTACTAGTTGATTATTCAGTAAATTACCCTCACTCTTTAAAGGTGAGAAACACATTTTATACATTTTTATCTTCAAAATTTTAGTTACCTACATAATAAACTCAAGTCAAGCCTCAACATACAATAATTTGTAAAGAAAATTTAGTACAACATACCAAAATTTACGGGATGCAGCTAGTGCAGTGCTACCTGGGGAGGTCAAGCCCCACCATTAGGCAAGAAACTGAAAGAAAAGACATCCAGATTGGAAAGGAAGAAATAAAGAAAATTTAAGTTTTAATTAATATTCTAAATATAAGTGTTACGGGTTGAATTGTGTCCCGCACAAAAGATATGCTGACATCCTAACCCCATGACCTAAGAATGCAACCTTATTTGGAAATAGGGTCGGTGTAGATGTGGTTAGCTAGAATGAGGCCACACTGGCATAGGATGGGTCCTTAATCCAATACGGCTATGTGCCTAGAAGAAGAGAAACCAGAGACACACAGGGAGAAGGCCATGTGACAGCAGATATTGAGACTGGAGTGATGCAGCCATGAGCCAAGTATAGCTGGTCACACCAGAAGCTCGAGAAAGACATGGAATAGATTCTCCGCTAGAGCCTTGGGAGAGCATTGCCCTGCCAACACCTTGATTTCAGACTTCCAGGCTCCAGAACCATGAGAGAATAAATTTCTGTTGTTTTAAGCCACCCAGTTTGTGGTCATTTGTTCCAGCAGCCCTAGGAAACCAATACAATAAGCAAACAGCCAAAAGACACCCAAGTTGCCTCTCCCTGCTTGGCCACGAGCAGACCTCTGCTCCTTTGCATACGCCCAAGGCCCGTGGGCCCCGGGGCCACCCACACTGAGCAGATCAGAAAAGTAATTGGACTCTTTTACTGACTCTCTGACCTCCCACATTGTGACAGAGTCACAGAGTCCCACATTGTCCCCCATTTCTTCCTCAACAAAGTTGTCCCCTTATCTAGCCTCAGTACTGCTCAGGGGTCTACCTGTCAGAGGAGACAGCCTTACCCCCCGAGGAGTCTCAGACGGTGCGGTGATCCCACTCCTCTTGCCAATGACTGGTTTAGGGACGGGCAAGTGAGGGGAGCCCTGCCGGAGAGCTTCTGCGAATGGTTTTCTCGCCTTTAATGAGCTGTCCTCTGCTTGCCCTGCACATCGTGATAACTCACCATGAAATTGGGACGACAGCAGACTTCCCATGATCAGGAGTAAGGCCGAGGTCAAAGCTGAGATGCTGAGGGTAGCCAACTGTACAAATAGGAAGGTCACTTGGGTGAGAGGTGAGAGATTGCAGGTGAGAGGTGATGGTGTCTTGGCCAGGGTGGTGACTGGAGGTGGGGAGAAGTTGCGAGATTCTGGGTATATTTTGAAGACAGTGCCCAGAGGATTTAGAGGCTGGATGTGGAGTGTGAGAGAAAAAGAGGAGTCGAGGAAAACGCAAAGGTTTTTAACTTGAGCCCCTGAGAGGACGGTGCTGCCGTTGGCTGAGATGGGAGGAGCAGCTTTCACGGGGAACAGGAGGTCCGCTTCAGGGGCTGCGTTTGAGCTGCCACGTCCAAGTGGAGATGTTGAATAAGGCAGTGAGACACGTGTGGAGTACAGGAGAGCGGTCCAGGCTGGCGGTATGAATGGAAGCTGCCAGCATACAGATAGCATTAAACACACGTGACTGAAATCACGAACAGAGCCAGGAAAGGGAAGAGGCCCGAGGGCGGAGCCGGAGGCAGCACACAGACTGGGAAAGAGCTGCCGTGTGGATGAAATGAGAAACAACCCTTGACACAAATACATAAGAAAAAGCACAAATATATAAGGTCAGTAATAATAATAGCTTACTATATGCCAGGCTCTGTGCTGTGGTCTGCATATATATTATGTAATGTCATCTTCATCAAACCGCATTAGCGATTTTAAAATACCAACGAAATGATTCCAAGGCATCATCACGCAAACCAAAATAAATAGAAATGAAATTGTTTAGATGGGGCTGTGGGAAAACTGATGTCCTGAAATGAGGCCGGTGGCACTTTAGCAGGAGAGGATCTGGAAGCAGTGTAACAGGAGCTCTAAAGTCATTCCACCTTTTGACCTTGCTTAAGAAGGAAAAAGTAACTCTTACACATGTTCCTTGTAGGTCTATCTGTAAGCGTAAAAATCTGGGAATGACGCAAGTCATTGCGAAACAGGCTACGAGACATTAACACGAAGGAATGGCCACTGACCCATTAAAAATGACAAGTATGTGGACTGTGTTGATACAGGTAATGGTGATTTGTCTTGGTTAAGGATTGCTTCCTTTTGAGGAGAGAATTCCAGACAATTCGCTTAAATGAAGGAAAATTTATTTTGAGAATACAGAGGTATCTCAGGGCTCCCAAGAGCAACAAAACAGATGCAGATCTCTCAAAGGACTGGGACCTGGACCTGGAAAGTCATCAGGGGCGAGACAAGGCACCTGAATGGTGACACCAATTCCCTCCTTCACCAAACTCAGCCAGGCTCCTCTGAGCCCTTTCCCAAGGGGCCTCAAGCTTGGTCTGTAAGGACTTGAACAAACACTAACATGGTATCTAACAGCTCAAGGTCACATCCTTAGGGTGACCCTAAGCCCCACTAGAAGTGCCTGGCTAAGAAAACTCCTGGTTGCCGAAGGAAGTTACAGCTTGTTCCAGCAATACCCGAAGTTAGAGCCCCTTCTCCCAGTCTCTGTGGGAGGGAGGGAGGCTCACTTTGATAAGTCAGTGTTTAACTTCGTTAGTCTTTTAAAAAAATAAATTTACTTATTTATTTATTTTCTGCTGCGTTGGGTCTTTGTTGTTGCACGCGGGCTTTCTCTAGTTGCGGCGAGCGGGGGCTACTCTTCGTTGCGGTGCACGGGCTCTAGGCGAGCGGGCTTCAGTAGTTGCGGCACGTGGGCTCAGTAGTTGTGGCTCACGGGCTCAGTAGCTGTGGCTCACGGGCTCAGTAGCTGTGGCTCGCAGGGCCTAGAGCACAGGCTCAGTAGTTGTGGCACAGGGGCTTAGTGGCTCCGCGGCACATGGGATCTTCCCAGACCAGGGCTCGAACCCGTGTCCCCTGCATTGACAAGCGGATTCTTAACCACTTGCACCACCAGGGAAGTCCCTAACTTTGTTAGTATTTAACTTTGGTAAGTTTTCTGACAAAAGCCAGAAAAGCTTAAATGATACATACAAGATAGGCATCTATCAAATTCCCGTGTTTTCTGTAAAAATTTTTGTACTCAAAATTTTAAAAATACATTTCTGAACAGTTATATAGTGGTTTCTACATATGTGTGGAGGGAGAAATACTCAACTGTCACTGGGTTGTATATTAATAGGGAATAAGACTTAAAAGGTGGATTTAGAATAGAAGAATTTAAACAAGGCTGGGTGGCCGCTAATTTGAGGCCAGTAAATCTATATTTACAAGGAAATTGTTCCTTATCATGAATTGCCTATTTCTGGTTTCCACACGTGAGTCCTACCCACACTCTTTCCCCATGAAGCTTAGTGTTATTTTGTTAGTGGAGCCACATGAGGGGCACAGCCACCTGTAACGTAAAGGAGAGGGCTGCATGAGGCAGACTGCAGGCTGCTAAACACTGCATTTTCACCACTTTTCTCCTCTGCCTGGAACATGTATTCCTTCTTCTCGTTGAAATTCCTGCGCATCCTTCAAAGCCCCCGATCAGATGATATCTCCTGTATGGAGCCACCTCTGATCCGCTAGTCAGAATTAATCCCTGCCCTGTGTTGCTATGGCATGTTCAATCCTTCTATTATGGAATTTTATATGTTGCTTTGTAATTAATGGTGTGCACATTTGTCTTTTCTCACGATCAGGGAATGTGCTTAATTATCTTTGGCTCTCTGGTATCAATACAGTGCTTGGCAAATTGTAGGTGCTCAATAAATGCTTGCTGACTGGTTGAATTCCCTGTGTATTCATTCACTCATTTATCCTTTACAGAGCCCTTGTTTGGCTGCTAGGGAATAGACATCAGGACTAGTTCAGGTCATTCCAGACCAGTTCTAGCCTGTCCAGGTCGATGCAGCACCTCTCAACTGGGAGTAGAGAGAGGCAAAGAGGTGAGAATTTAAAACAAGGCAGGAGGCAGAGGATATAAGGTTAGCAGCTGGGGAAAAAGGAGATCAGATTCCCACTTTTACATGACCTTCCTTCTCTAGACAACCGTGTCTTTCTGGCTTTCCAAATAGAGGGGTGCTCTGCAATCAGATAGAAGAGATGGAAACGGAATGAGAAGGATTCATACATTTTTCCACTGGGGGAGTGGTCTAGGTGAAAACACACATTTATTAGTTTCCTATCGCTACTGAAAAAAATCACCCAAACTCGATGGCTTAAAATAACACAAAATGATTCTTTTATAGTCCTAGAAGTCAGATGTCCAAAATGAGTTTTACAGGATTAAAGGTCAAGGCTTGCAGGCCTATTTCCTTCTGGAGGCTCTAGGAGAGAATTCATTGCCTTTCCGGTTTCTAAGGGGTATCCTCATTCCTTGGCAGGGGGCCCCACCACACACAGCCTTTTTTCCCCTCTGTTTCCATCATCCCATTGCCTTCAACCTACTTCAATCCCATTTCCCTCTTATAAGGACTTTTGTGATTACACTGGGCCTATCCACATAAGCCAAGATCATTTCCCCAGCTCAAAATCCTTAACTTAATCATACCAGCAAAGTCCCTTTTCCCTTTTGTCATATACGGTAACATTCACAGGTTCCAAGGATTAGGATGTAGACATCTCAGGGGGACCATTATTCAGCCTGTTACAACATGCTTAATGTAAACATCTTCACCATAACAAAAAAGCCCCCTTATCCGAAAGGCTCTTACCTGGGATTTCTAGCCTCTTTAATAACTGCAGCAAATCAATGACACAACTGACTCATTGATCTTTCGTATAATTTAACATTGCTGGGAAAAAAGTGATATGGCCAAAAACCAGCCCATTGAAAACATAATAGCTTAAGAGATAAGAGCCACTGCTAAAAAGATACATGCACTTAAGGTTCACAGTCTATCAAGGACCCAGAGGAATAGAAAGAGTATCATTTATAATGAGCTTCACAATACTATACAGAACAGTAAGTGTAATAATTTGGGAAATATAAAGCATTGTGTCAATTTCAGGGATATGATTATTCCTAAGTGGAATTAGTGTGTTTACATGTATGTTTCTTTCCCACTGTACTCCCCCATCGGAATGTCAGTGCCAGAAGAGCAAAAACCTCACGTGTCTTATGTCCCTAGGGTCTTGAATTAACCTTAGAACATAACAAATATCAGTATCTGAATACATTTTTAAAAATATATGCTACTAAATTTCCATTCCTTAAGAAATAAATGAAGGGACTTCCCTGGTGGCACAGTCATTAAGAATCCACCTGCCAATGCAGGGGACACAGGTTCGATCCCTGGTCCGGGAAGATCCCACATGACGCAGAGCAACTAAGCCTGTGCGCCACGACTACTGAGCCTGCGCTCTACAGCCCACGAGCCACAACTACTGAGCCTGTGTGCCACAACTACTGAAGCCCGTGCACCTAGAACCCGCGCTCTGCAACAAGATAAGCCACCGCAATGAGAAGCCCACGCACGGCAAAGAAGAGTAGCCCCCACTCGCCACAACTAGAGAAAGCCCACACGCAGCAACAAAGACCCAACACAGCCAAAAATCATAAACAAAAATAAATGTATAAAAAAAAGAAAAAGAATGAGAGAGTTCTAAAAAATAAAAAAGAATATGTGTAAGGAACACTAGCTCACTCCTGTATCCAGCCAGCTTTCTTCCCCATAAACATTTGTATATGCATGTAATTTAACATGCACGCTCCCCAACACCACGTCTTCCCCCGGGGCTGGGGGGCGTGTCTTGATAAGTTGCCAAGACCCCTGGCTTATCTGATACCAGGCATCCTGCTCAGACCTCTTTAAAAGGCAGTGATCCACTAAGTGGTCCCATCTACCACGGGAGCGATGAGCAAGCAGCTGATCTCGGTTCTGCCTCACCTTGTACAGTTCCACAATAGACGCTGCATTTTTTCGCCTCTGCCTGTTCCTACCAGGCCAGTCCAGTCCTGCCTGCTCTTCATCCTGGGATGCCTGCTGCACTCCAGTTTGGCATAGCTTTGAGGTTGTTGGCTCCAAACCAGGTCCTGTTCATCTGCCCCTCCCAAGCCCACACAATAGAGAATTTGACCCCTCCAACACAAACCATTCAGGGAATTATAACACGTGGAATGCAAGAATGGCCATCACCAGCTCTGCTCCGAAAGAGTATATGTGGAAAGAGCATGGAGTCTGCGCAGCCTTGCATGGCTCAAATCTTGGGTTATCACATAGTAGCTGTGTTTTGAACAAGACATGAAATCTCGTAAAGCCTCAGTTTCCTCGTTTGTACCATGGAGATGATACAGTAAAACCTCACCCCACCATAAGATGGTGGGTGGGCAAAAGAAGTCAATCTTATAAAATGCAAGGGCCTGTTTTGAGAAGTTAATGAAATGACTTGGATTTGGGTTCTGGCTACGTAAACCAAATCCTTTCTCAGCTGTGGTTTGGTGCCCCCGTGCATTGTTTACTCTGGTTTAAATATTGATGGGGACAAGCACGCGTCCTGTGACTGGCTAAAGTTCCCAGGACAGCAGCAATAATTCCGGGAATCTCCTAGTTCTCTGGCACCCATTGTGTCTTTTGGATCCAGGGAAATTTGGCTGGAAGAATACTGAGGACACAGGGACTCACTCTCTGCCTCCCCACCTCCCCAGAGAAGGCCCTCCCTAAAGTAAGAACTTTAGCTCATCCCATGTGAGGACAGAGGCTGGGAGAAGGGCAGGAGTTGGGAGACAACAATTATGTGATATCTGAATTTGCTTTATTGAAGAGTTTTACTTTAAATGCCTATTCCATTAGTGTTGTTGTGAGGATTAGGGTTGATACATGAACATGTCTTGGTGCTTGGCATGTCGTATTTGCTTATTAAATGGTGCATTCCACAAATGTTTATTAAGCACCTATTATGTCCTGGCCACTATACTGGGTCCTAGGACTATGGCAGTAAATAAGATACATGTTGTTCCTGCCCTCATGAAGCTTATAGTTTAGCGGAAATAACAGCTTAGAGCAACTTGGAAGCTATGAAGTTTAAGCTATCATCATATTTTTTTTCTAAACAGTCATCTTTCCCTAAACATTTTAAAACACTTGAGATCTTCTTCGTATATTTTGGAACAGAATACTCCTTTCTCTTCTCTAAAGAAGTGATTCTCAACCAGGGTCGATTTTGCTGCCCGGGAGACATTCGGCAATGTCTGGAGACATTTTTTGTTGTCACAGCTGGGGGGTGGGGGGAGGTGTGCTACTCTCGTGGGTGGAGGCTAAGGTTGCTCCTAACCATCCTACAGTGCGCGGGGCGGCCCCCAACACAGTCTCACCTGGCCCCAGATTTCAGAATGCCAAGACTCAGAAACCACGGTCTAGAGGGGACTTGCTTGGTCCACAATCTGTTATTTTTGGCTACAAAGGGAGAGAAAGGCATCGCCCTTGCAAGTCTTAGAAAAACTGTCCCTTCTGTTCTGTGCCCTATGCCACTTGCCCGTGTCAGAGCAGGGAAAGGGGAGGAGGCTCTTCCAACTTCTCCATCCAGAAACACATTCCTCTCCAGAAGCACATTCCTCTCAGGGGCAGAGAGAATTGAGCTGGGGTCTGCTTCAGAGTATCCAGCACTATACCTGCATTTGGCGAGCTTATATTTGATTCTCTTACAGAAGTAAGTTTTCAAACGAAAAGCTCCGGGAAGAGACCTTGTCTTTAAAACCCTACCACGATATGCAAATAAGCCACATTATCTCAAGGCCACTGAACGCAAGTTTTCAGTTCATTTGTTTTTCTTTATTTTAAAAGTGTTTTAAAAGCTTGTCTGGGCATAATTAATCCAATTTGGTCTTTAGGGTGGTCCAGGCTTCCAGAGTGACTGGTTTTTTGATCTGATGTTTCTCTCACATATGTTCAGCAATAAAAGTTTGGACAAAGCAGAGGATGAGGAAGAGTGAGGTAAAATAAAATGAAGCCAGAAGGAGATGGAGGGAGGGAGGGGAGGAGAACCAAAGGAGTGGGGGTGGGGCGGGGGACAGGGGAGGGGAGGAGAACAAGCACAGAAAGAATGCAAAGGGCTAGTCTTAAATTTCCTGGCTTCAAGAGCCCTGGTTCCCCAGCTCTGTTTACTTCTTTGCCTTCTATACTGCTTTCCAGAAGCACTGCATTGGATTCTAGCCTACTTCTGTCTCCTCCAGCTTCTGGGTAGAGGCGGGAGCTCCTGTCTTACAGCTGGGCTCTGAAGCAGAATCCTGTGTGGAGCAGTATAACCGTCTGAAGAGAAGCTAGAATGTGTTTGTGAAATTCAAGACTATTTTTCCACGCTCATCCACCCTACCGGAGTAGATTGTCAGTAAATGCACACTGTTGTTGTTGATGATGAAGTCTGAATATCCACTAGCCAGTACCAGCCACAGGCTGGATGTATGACTCATGTCTCCACTCAGATGGGTCGGACGATGATCCAAACTGTGACGTAAAACCTTTGAACTCTGGATTTCACGTCCCGTTGGCTGAGTGAGCTACACGCCTTTTCTTAGAAATGAAATTTGAGTTTAAAATGTGCAAACATCTGATCTGAAATGTGCAACACATTTTTTTTTTCCAGTGCAGTGTTTTGCTTGGAACTTGTTTCAGATGTTAGATGTGCTGGTCCAGATTCTCGGATGTAACAGTTTGTTTGAGCCCACCCGCAGATGTTATGCCTCTATCATAAAGTCATCCACAACAGAAAGTAACTTAACCAGAATCATTTGTAGTACTGGTGGTGAACAGAATTTTGTGTCCTATTAAGCATCATTCTTCATTTAAAAAATTTTGTCACTGGCTGGTGCCATGTGTTCTATAGCACTTCCCTAATATAAGTAAGACTTTAATAAAAGCTACACTGAGACAACATTTCTTTGCTTAGACTTGCCCCTATTGGCCTTCAATAATGAAACTCTTCTTGACCCCAAACCTTAATGATGTAAGCATATATCTTGACCAAAGTACTTTCCTTCTCTCGAATTTCTCTAAGTTTGGTTTTCGGTTCAACTCTTAGGGACTCAGTGAGAGTATCTTCCTTATGGCATGATATTTAATAAACTCCTCACGTGCCTTGCACACAGCATGTAAGTGTTGGTTAGATGGACGAACAAGGCGAGCTTTGCAAAATGGGTATCAATGGAGCACGAAGCTGACGTCAGGCTGCGTGGTTCACCGAGGGCCTCCTCTCCTCGCTCTTTGTCCCTCATCTGGGCATTTCCAGGACGGAGGTCGCTCTCGCCAGGCCAGCCTGCTTCCAGGTCTCAATAGAGCCATTGTGCCGGAGGCTGAAGCAGTCTCCCATGGCCTCCCTGGGGGCAACCTGACAATCCTCCCTCGGCTGGCACGTCTGCTCCTCCAGGCCAGAGGTCAGGCCTTTTACATGGAAGCCCCAGCTGGTGAGAGGAACGGGAATGATGAGGCCTGAAAATTCTTCACTCTTTGTTCTTCTGATGGGTGACAAGATAATTAGTCCAAATGAGATGCAGCCTCTCCCAGGCTGTACTTAGCCAAATTGCAGAGCTTTCTTTCCCCTGGAGGAGCCTGGGACTCCTCCCTAGGAGATGGCAGTACCAGAAGGGGAACAAAATCAAGCAGGCTGGCCACAGCCATGGTAGGGCATGCTCCCCCCGTCACAGAAGCGGGATGGTGGTGCACCTGGCGTCCAGGATTCAGGAAGCCGGGGTTCCCCGCACAACTCTGCCAGGCAGACTCTGCATAACTGAGGACCTTTATCCCCTCTGACCCTCAGATCTTTGTATGTTAAATAAACATGATAATCTCTTCCTCACAGGAGCGTGATGAGGATGAAATGGGATAAATTTTTTAAAGCACTTTATGAATTGTAGATGTGTGACACGGATGGAGGTATTGCCATGAATAATAGAAGCGCCCAGGTGTCCCCCTTTACAGAGGACCAGAGCCCACTTAACTTTGACATGTGACGTTCTGTCATACTTAGGAAGTACGTTCGCCATAATCTTCTCTCCCGTCCTTCTCTCTGGGACCACTCTTCCGCAATCCTCAAGCACATGGTTAATGCTCAATAGATATTTGATTGCAAACATTACTATTTGTGATAAAATATTAAAATCGAGAAAAACTGATTCAGTAAACAGAAAAGTTGCACTATGTATCTAATTGTCTAAAATACATATTTGCAAATAAATTGAGGAGAGGTGATGTTTAAAAGAGCATTTTTTAAATTCCCAACAAGTAAGTACACTTAAAAGAGCATGTAACATTGATATGCCTTTATTTATCCCTTCAGTTTTTTAAATTTAATAATTTTAATATAATTTGAAATTATTTAACTCTTCCCTCTCACTGATAAGACTTTTAAAAAACCTTCCTTCCCCTTCTTGTTTTGTTTTATTTCTCCATCTCTCAAATGTAAAAGAAAGTTTTAAATTGCAAATGAAGAATTCTATTTAATTCAACATAGATTTACTGAACACCTACTATGCAGAACTGAAAAAGAAGATTGAGATCTATAATTTTTTTTCCTCCAGTTCACCCCTGTCATAAAATTCCAGTTACAACATACACATGGATAGACTTCCATTCAATACCCTGTATCTCGGTGTTTTGAAGTTTTTCTTCAATCTAATTAATACATGCAATCCATAGTTATTGGATAATAATGTACTGTCCCTTCTCAGTAACTCATTGTACACCCTCCTCCCACCCCTGGCACCTTTCAGTCAAACAATGAGATTGAAGCTTATTGCCCTAGGAAAGAGAAGCACGGACACTGGCTAAAACCAAGAAGTTATAGCTCAGCTTTGTGCTTCAAACTAGACTTTTTTTAAAGTTCATTACATCAAACTAAAAAGCTTCTGCACAGCAAAGGAAATCATCAACAAAATGAAAAGGCAACCTACTGAATAGTTGAAGATATTTGTAAATCATATATCTGATAAGGGGTTAATATCTAAAATATATAAAGAATTCATACAACTCAATAGCAAGAAAACAAACAACCCTATTAAAAACTGGGCAGAAGATCTGAATAGATATTTTTCCAAAGAAGACATACAGATGGCCAACAGGTATGTGAAAAGATGCTCAGCATCACTAATCATCAGGGAAATGCAGGGCAAAACCACAACTAGATATCACTTCACACCTATTAGAACAGCTATTATTAAAAACAATACATAACAAGTGTTGGTGAGGAATGCACTGTTGGTGGGAATGTAAACTTGTGCAGCCACTATGGAAAACCGTATGGAGGCTCCTCAAAAATTTAGAAATAGAACTACCATATGATCCAGCGATGCCAATTCTTGATATTTATCCAAAGAAAACAAAAACACTAACTTGAACATATGCACCTCCAAGTTCATTGCCACATTATTTACAATAGCAAAGATATGGAAGCAACCTAACTGTCCATCAATGCATGAGTGGATAAAGGAATTTTATAAAAGACATGGAGGAAACTTAAATGCATGTTACTGAAAGAAGGCAATCTGAAAAGGCTACATACGCTATGATTCCAACTGCACAACGTTCTGGAAAAGGCAAAACGATGGAGACAATAAAAAAGATCGGTGTTTGCCAGGGGTTGGGGGGAGGGGGGGAGGGAGGGATAGGTAGAGTACACAGGATTTTTAGGGTAGTGAAACCACTTTGTACCACACTATAATGGTTGATACATGTCATTATACATTTGTCAAAACTCATAGAAGGTACAACACGAATGTAAACTACAGACATTGGCTGATAATGACGTTTCGACTGGTTTTAATAAATATATCACTCTGGTGTGGGATGTTGGTAGTTGGTGGGTAGGGAGGTTGCAGGCATACATTAACTCTCTGTACTTTCCCTTCAGTTTTGCTGTAACCCTAAAACTCTTCTAAAAAAAGTTTATTTAAAAAATACATGAATCAATAACTGAAAGAACTGCAAGGAGAAAGAGAGAAATCTACCACTGTAGTTGAACATTTCAATATTCCTCCCTCAATAATTGATAGAGCAAGTAGACAGAAAAATCAGTAAAAATATGGACTTTTTCAACCAAATTGACTTAACTGAAATTTATGGTACACTACCCCAATGGCAGCAGAATACACAATTTTCTTTTCAAAAATACACAGAATGTTATGAGCCATAAAACAAGTCTTAATAGATTTAGAAGGATTCAAGTCACACAAAGTATGTTCTCTGACTACAATGGAATTAAAATAGAAATCTGTAAGAGGTGGATATCTGAAAAGTCTTCAATTATCTTGAAACTAGATAACACACCTCTAAATTACACATTGGTCAAAGAAGAAATCAAAATTAGAAAGTATTTTGAACTGCAGAGAAATAAAACAACAACATATCAGAATTGTTGGAATGCTACTAAAGCAGTACTTGGGAAATTTATAGTACTAAACACATTATAAAAAAAAGAAAATTCTTGAATTAATGACATCAGCTTCCATATTAAGACATTAGACAAAAAAGAACAAATTAAGCCTAAAATAAGCAGAGGAAATGAAACATAATAATAAGTATCAGAGTAGAAATCAATGAAAAAGAAAACAGAGAACCAATAGAGGAAATCAATGAATCCAAAGCTGGTTGAATTTTCTGATGTCAATCAATGTAATTCATCATATTAACAAACTGAAAAAGAAAACCCATATCAAATCAATAAATGAAGAAAAGGCATTTGACAAAATCCAACATCCATTCCTGATTTAAAAAAACAACAACAACAATAAAAACCCCCAACTCTCGGCAGGTAATAAAAGGGAACATCCTTAGCCTGATGAAGGGCATCTAGGAAAAACCTCTAGCTAACATCATACTTAACATGAAATACTAAATGCTTTCTCTGTAAGATAAGGAAAAAGGATTTCCACTCTCACCATTTCTATTCTACATTGTACTACAGGTTCTAGCCAGTGAGGTCAGGTAAGAAAAAGAAAGGTTATCCAGAATAAAACTTTTTGTCTTTGGAGATAACAGTCATCTATAATCCGATGGAATGTACAAAGAAGCTAATAAGTGATAATAAAACTAATAAGTGAGTTTAGCAAGGTAGAATATAAAACCAGCATAAAAATATAAATTGAATGTTTTCCATCAATTATCATTTCATCATATCTACCAACTGATACTCAAAAATTGTGTTGAATTTTTAAATTGAAAAAAATTTTAGTTGCCACTTACAATATCATTAAAATTTTTTAAATGTAGGGTTAAATCTGACAAAAGATACAAAAGACTTATTTACTGAAACCTATAAGACATTGCTGAGAGAAACTAAAGAACATATAAATAAATGGAATAATGGGTTGATGGTGAAATATTGTTAAGATCTCAATTCTCTCCAAATTGATGTATATCATAAACACAATCCTAATCAAAATGCTGTTTGTATAGAAACTGACATCCGATTCTATAATTCATATGGAAATCAAAGGACTAAATAATTGGAAAAACGGGCAAAAGGGTTGAACTGACACTCCATGGAAAAAGGTATATGGATGACAAATAAGCACATAAAAAGATGTTCCACAACATTAGTCATTAGGAAGATAAAATGGCTAAAATTTAAAACACTGACCCAAATGTTGACGAGGATATGGAGAAACTAGATCTCTTATACCATTGGTGGGGATTTAAAATAGTACTACAATCACTTCGGAAAATATTAATAGTTTTGCAGCTTCTTAAAAAGCTAAACATAACACCTACCGTATTGTCCTGCCGTTCCACTCCTAGGTATTTGCCCAAGAGAAATGAAAGCCTATATCCGTACCAAGAGTTGTACATAAATGTTCACAGTGGCTATACTTGTAATAGCCGAACACTAGAAACAACTCAGATGTCCACTGACAGGTAAATGGATAAACTCTAGTGCATCCACACGATAGAATACTACTCAGCAATAAACAGAAATGAACTACTCATACAGGTGACAACACAGATGAATGTCAAAATAACTGCACTGAGTGAAAGAAGCCAAGCAGTAAAAAATACATACTGTGAATTCCCTGGCGGGCCAGCGGTTAGGACTCCGAACTCTTACTGCCAAGGGCCTGGGTTCAATCCCTGGTCGGGGAACTAAGATCCCACAAGCCGTGCAGTGCAGACAAAACACAAAAACAAAACAAACAAACAAAAACATACTGTATGATTCCATTTGTATAAAATTCTTGAAAACGCAAACTAATTTGTAGTGACTGAAAGATCAGTGGTTGCCTGGGGATGATGGTGTCAGCAGGGCTGGAGGGGCTACAAAGAAGCACAAGGAAATTGCAGAGGTGACAACTGTGTTCATGATCTTGATTGTGGTGGTAAAATATGTCAAAACTTATCACACTGTATGCTTTAAATATGGACTGTTTGTTATATACCAGTCATACTTTAATAGAACTGCTAAAAAAATTTAAACAGTAAGGAGAACTAGGAAAAAAAAGCAGGGGCTAAATTTTTTTTACAAACAATGTATTGTTAAAAGGCTTCTTAAGCACATCATGAAAACAAATGTCTTTAAGGAGAATGATCAATTACCGAAAATTTAATTGTTTCTGTATGGCAAAACAGACTATAAACAAGAATGGGGGACATGAAACAAGGAGAAATATGTGCAACAAACATTGCAACAATTAATATCCTTATTATATGAAGAACACTTACTGAGGAAAATATGGAACAGTCTAAGCTACAAGGATATATTGTACAGCACAGGGAATATAGCCAATATTTTATAATTTTAAATGGAGTATAATCTATAAACATTTTGAATTAATATGTTGTCCACCTGAAACTAATATATGGTGAATCAACTATACCTCAATTAAAAAAATTTTTTTAATGGAACACTCTAATAGGAAACTTGAGGGAAGTCCTGTTGAGACAATTCACAAAGAAACAGAAGTAGCTCACATAGAGAGGTATTTGACTTCAGTAAAAAATTATAAAGCGCACATTTAAAAAATGAAGTAGCTTTTTGCCTCTCAGATCAACAAAAGATGTCCACTACAAGAATTCTACTCTTCACTAGAATTGCTTAATATGTCAGAGAAGGACGGTTAATAGTTTTGCTTATTTTTAAAAGTGCTTGCTTCTTGTCATCAATTCCTGGTAACCTTCAGCACTGATGATACATTTTGGGTTCCTGGTTGTACTTGGTTCTATTCTCAGCTCTAACTTCTTAGGTCCAAGGACACTTTTCTGAGTCATTGCACAGGGTGGTCTCCAAGAGCTTTGCTTCCTTCAAAGATACATGGCTTCTTCTAAGGTCATCACTAGTTTCTCTAGTGCTACAGGGCCTTTTTTAGCTCCATTGGTGGAACTTACATTCTTTATTTCCTTAAAGCCTTTTTAAAATAGACATTCTTGGGACTTCCCTGGTGGCGCAGTGGTTAAGAACCCGCCTGCCAATGCAGGGGACACGGGTTCGAGCCCTGATCTGGGAAGATCCCACATGCTGCAGAGCAACTAAGTCCATGCGCCACAACTACTGAGCCTGTGCTCTAGAGCCCACAAGCCACAACTACTGAGCCCACATGCTGCGATTACTGAGCCTGTGCGCCTAGAGCCTGTGCTCCGCAACAACAGAAGCCACCGCAATGAGAAGGCCACGCACCGCAATGAAGAGTAGCCCCCGCTCCCTGAAACTAGAGAAAGCCCGCGCGCAGCAATGAAAACCCACCACAGCCAAAAATAATAAATAAAATAAATTTATAAAACAAAAAACATTCTCATGTTGTCCAGAAAATGTCTCACAAGTTTTATTTCTCTAACCACTTTGAGCTTCGTTTTGCTTTTGCTATTGTGGTAAAATACACATTAAAATTTACTGTTTTAACCATTTTTAAGTGTACACTTGGCATTAAGTACATTCACATTGTTGTGCAACCATCACTACCATCCATCTCCAGAACTTTAAACACTAACTCCCCATCCCCCTCTACCTTCATTCCCTGGCAACCACCATTCTACTTTCTGTCTCTAGGAATTTGACTATTCTAGGTACCTCATGTAAGTGGAATCATATAGTATTTGTCCTTTTATGTCTGGCTTATTTCACTGAGCATAATGTCAAGGTTCATCCATGTCGAATTATGTGTCAGGATTTCGTTCTTTTTTAAGGTTGAATAATATCCTCATATGTATATACCACATTATTTATCCATTCGTGTTGTTTCCCCTTTTAGCTATTGCGAATAATGTTGCTATGAACATTGGTGTACAAATATCTGTTCCTGCTTTCATTTCTTTTGGGTGTATATCCAGAAATTGCTGGCTCATAAGGTACTTCCGTTTAATTGTTTTGAGAAGCAAACTGTTTTCCACAGTGGTTGCACCTATTTACATTTCCACCAGCAATGCACAAGCATTCAATTTTTCTACATCCTTGCTGACACTGTTTTATTTTTTGACGGTCAACATAGCTATCCTAATGTGTGTGAAGTTGTATCTCATTGTAGCTTTGATTTGCATTTCCTTAGTGATTAGTGATGTTGAGCATCTTTTCATGTGCTTATTGGCCACCTGTATGTATCTTTTGGAGATTTATCCAAGTCCTTTACTGAAGTCCTTTATTCAAGTACTTTTTAAGTTGGTTGTTGGGTTGTAGGAATTTCTTATATGAATACTGATTTTTTTAATTAAATATATGAAATATTTGCAAATACTGATATTTTCTCCCATTCTGTGGGTTGCCTTTTCACTGTTGATAATGGCCTTTGATACACAGGTTTTTAAATTGTTAATGAAATCCAATTTATCCTTTCTTTTGTTGCCTGTGCTTTTGGCATCATATCCAAGAAATCATTGTCAAATCCAATTATGAAGATTTCCCTGTTTTAAGAGTTTTAGCTCTTAGGTCTTTGATCCATTTGAGTTAGTTTTTATATATGGTGTAGAGGAAGGGTCCAATTTTATTCTCTTGCATGGGGATATCAGATTTTCCCAACATTTACTGAAAAGACTGCCCTTTCTTCATTGACTTCTCTTGGCACCATTGTCAAAAATCATTTGACCACATATTTGAGGGTTCATTTCTGGGCTTTCCATTCTGTTCCATTTACCTCTATGCCTGTCTTTATGCCATTACCACACTGTTTTGATTACTGTAGCTTTGTAGTATAGGTGTCCTTTTAATTTTTGAAATACATTCCCTCTTTATGGCTCATGTTGAGTTCTTTAACTCTCTTTGCATGTTGCCTGAAGAGACTGGCATTCTCTGTAGTACCCAAATTTAGCCAGGACCCAGGGACAACTGTGCAATCAGGTAGGGGAAGGGGAAACAAGCAGGTAAGTCATTCAATATGGTGTCTGGTTTCTTTGGAAAAGAAAAGGCACAGTCACTGGAGTAAAACTGTATGCCTTTATTACACATAAAATGAGTCATTAAAATACAGTTTGTCCATGTGCAGAAACATTATTATACATTCAATTC
Source organism: Phocoena sinus (assembly GCF_008692025.1). Lineage (NCBI taxonomy): Eukaryota > Metazoa > Chordata > Mammalia > Artiodactyla > Phocoenidae > Phocoena > Phocoena sinus. Next base: position 20,045,721 of record NC_045775.1, read on the forward strand.
TGAAGGTAGTTTTATACGACCAATAAAAGGAACAGTCTAAAAGTGGGAAGAATAAAGACAAGAGTGAGAAGGAGCTAAAAGGCAGCGCTTTATCTGTCAAAGTGCTAAGGCCTATGTGCACAAAGATTTTAAAGTAAGACCAACATAAGGTCATTTCTTCCATTCTGATTTCTCATAAGGTATGATGCAATGAGTCACAGAATTAAGACGGGTTTAAAAAAAATAGGTCATAGCACTTATGGCTAAGAGAAAGGTTTTTAATTTCTAGAGTTTCACTTATCATGTACTCTAGATCTCTCATGGGTTCTAGAAATTTCGTGAAGTCTCCAATAACAAACTTGCTCTTCAATCAGTAGCTGATTATCAGAGAACAAATTGTCAGGTCCTGCCCAGCCCAGAATCTGTCTCCTCATGCAACAAGCAGGTGACCAAATTTAAAGCTTGTTCAAAGTGATTACATACAGGTTCAGATGGGGTCACTTCAAATTGCTATGCCTGAAACCCTAAAATGAAAACAACTGCTGACTTGGGGTCCAAGTCCAACTCCAGCTTTCCCACGCTCTGGGTATCTGAAAACATTAGACACTGGTGTTTTGAAAAGAACTGACCCAAGAAATGTAAAATTTTATGTACCACACTTTCCGTAGGAAGGACACAGACTGTGTGTAAAATAATAGTTACCTTCAGACATTTTGACATTAAATGCATTGCTTTCTTATTGGGCTAATCTGAATTTTAAATATTAAGTATTTAAAAAGGGATCCATGATTAAAGTTAATAAAGTGCTGACTCAAGTTGGTTTAATATAGTATTTATGAGCCAATGTTTGTGTCACTAAGACACAGGTGCACACTCCTAAATCCTGAGCAGTGGCAAAAGCTGTCACTAGATAGACAATATAGTTCAACAGAAAACTATTACTTAGCCCACAAAATGCCTCACATCAAATTCCATGGTCCACTCATGGCAATTCATTACATTATGGGAACCCAAAACTTAAAAAAAAAAATTCGGTAAAAGGGTAAGAATAATTCCAAGTTTACTTAAATCTATCTTATATCCAGTCTTGGGTTTACCTTTCTTCTCTCCTAGGCACTCGATAGGTTTTGTAGTCAAGATGAAAGTCAGGATTTAAAAAATTCCCTTTAGTTTCTTTTGAGCTTGAAGAACCAGGAAAGTTGAGTTTGCAGTTATTCTTCAGGACAACCCACTATCTAGTCACAGCCCATCTCCACAGCTCATCATCTCTCTCTTCCAGGGTTAGTCTGTCCTTTTTGTTATAAGGAAATCTTTGTAGGGATTCCCTTTTTAGGTTAAGACTGAAAGATACACAGAGGTATAGAGATTCCTTCGTTTATGCAGTCCCTATGAAAGAAACCCAATCTTCTGTTTTATGTCACTAAGTATAAGGAAAACACAGGATATCTGCCCTCATAGTTCCTGGACAGAGTTGAGACTGTATTACATGGTGGAATACACCTCATAATTTTTGACTAAAAGGTGAACATGGGTATTTTGGAATACAGAATTCAAGTTGCAAGTCCAGTAACCCAGGTAAGGAAAGTTCAATAATAAGCACTGACAAAATATCTTCATTTATCCTTTTAAAACCCTTCTACCAGAAAGTCTTAAAGAATTAGGATTTAGGCCACTTTATAAGGGGTAGTGTCCGGCTGAAGCCTCTTTTAATGCAAGTTGTGACTTAGAAGTAGAAAGGAAAAAAAAAAGTCAATTCTACAGTATTAGAAGAAAAAGAACGGTAATTTTATCCATTATGGAGGGAAAAAGGGGATGAAACATCTAACAATTTTAAATGAATACACTTCCTTCTCACCAGTCTATAAGATGAAAATCAAGGTTCTGTTTTTTTATTCCCTTTAGCTTATTTTGGGTTTGACAGGAAAGCTGCATTATTTACCAAATTGTTATTTGAAAGGATTAGTTGAACATAAGATGAAGCAATTCAATACATTACATATCTTTACTGACATACTGAACAGTATTCATTGAAAGGGATTGCTTTCGGCCTGATTTTCTCAATTTAGGTATTACCAAGAGATTCCTTGAAATTCTGATTAATCTCTAGATCTTCCAGTGACAGTTGTCAAAAAAAGGTAAATTTTATCAACCTGGCTCAATTCCACAGTTAATTTCACGTAGGGGCAATGCCTTTCTTTTCTTTCTTCATGTTTTGCCAAGTGCCTCGAATGCTTCTATTTCGTAGTTCATTTACTCTTAAACTTCTAACACGTCTTGGGAAATAACGTAGCATGTATTACTCCTTGAGCTGTGAACTAGACATGTGCTGTATGGTTACTTATTTTAGGAAGACCTTTTACAACTTACATGACTGCTTTTCTTTACCTTTGCTTAACCAGAACCTTAGCACAGTGCTTGGCACACAGATGTTCAAAAGGTATTTGAATGAGTGAATAACATGATTTATGTACAAGAACTAGAAACATGCGAAATTTGATTTGTGAAGACCACTCTTGGTCAACTAGTGTTAAGAGCGATGAACACAGGTTTCTAAGACTCTGTGATGTAAATAAAGGAAAGCTGGGGATCCAAGTTGAAGCTGCGTCGTGATGTACTGCTCTTTCTCGATTAACTGCAGTCCAACTATACCTTAGGGTCCTATGTCATTACCTGAATATGAATTTTACTTCCTATGAGGTAGGAATAAATAACAGAAAGTACATGTTAGAAACTGAGGGGGGGTGGTCTTTGTAAACAGTCATCATGAACTGGTTCACACACATTTAAATATTTCACCTTCATTCCTATCTACCATGTATGGGAATTACGAGGATGCAGATGTTCCCTGAGACTTAAAATTTTTCCTTTAGAGATAGTGTATTTTCAGCAAAGATTTAGCGCTGTTCTCTTAGACATCTGAACTATTCTCAATGTCTTTGGGCAGCCCTATGTTTGAATTTTCAATTTTTGAAAAATAATAAGGCCGTCTTTTAAAAAACATTCTTGCGACTTCCCTGGTGGTGCAGTGGTTAGGACTCTGTGCTCCCAATGCAGGGGGCACGGGTTCTATTCCTGGATGGGGAACTAAGATCCTGCATGCCACAGAGCGTGGCCTTATGGGGGGCGGGAAGCATTCTTAAGTATCCTAATTTCCAAAAATTGCTGTTTTTATCAGTTAAAATAACCACAACTGAGCAATTATGGGGAGAACTAGTGAACTATAATTAAAAGTGTTTCATGGGTCATTAAGATATTCTTCAAACTCTGACCTTATTTCCTTTCAGGTCACCAATAAAGCTATATATTACTCATTTTTAAAGAACGGGCTATACGCCTTTATTCCCAGAGACTATCTAGGTATCCTTTTGCTTCCTCAATCATATCCTAAAACTAAATATTTACAATCACAAAATGACTTCTCTTGGACAGCAGGACTCGATTATCTCTAGGTATGGTTAACCTCTCCTAACGTTTTGGTTAAGTCCTCATTTCCATAAACACTCTTCCTGACATTAGGGAGATCAACATTCAAGTTCTCTTAGCCCTTCTATCTCCAGATCAGTTGGGAAGGACATAAAACTGGCTACAAAACTCACTTCTCAAAGAAGGGAAACAGAAAAAAACTTTTCTATTATCTTCACGATATTATTTCTTCACATAAACCCTATGGCCTGGAAGGTGGTGGAAGTGAATGTTTGCTAATGAATTATTAACCACTGTGGAGAAAGGAAAACCTATTCCCGCTCCCCGCCACCCCGAGATATTTTCTTGCCATTCTTTGTCTTAGAAGCAAACAATGGGCACATTAAAAAAACAATGCACTGTGTTTTGTTTTGTTTTTACTTTCCCAGTAACATTAGGTGGTTAGGAGAGAGAACAGTTCAAGGGTGAAAGCACAGAGACAGACATATTAGGAGAATTTAATATTTTTACTAGAGTTCTGAAAGAAATACGCTACCCTGATTTATCACCAAATTCCTCATTTTACTATCTTCTATGCAATCTGTTGGTAATCTTCCAGTAGTAGTATAAGGCAACAACTGAGGGCCCTTACCCACACCACTTTCACATGTATGTCAGACCTCAAGATGCACCGAAAACTCCAAGGTTTTTATTTCCACTTTAATTATCTTTTACTTAATAATAAAATGAAAAATAAGAATATATGAATACATACAATCTATATACATATATTTATTGCAAATACTTAAAATTCTTATGTAAAATGATTTTTCTATATTTGTGAAAAAATATGACTTTTTAAATGGTGTTGACACCAACTTCTCTGTACATACCCTCAATTCCAATGTTAACAATTCCTTTAAAAAGGCAAAAGACACAAAAGTTTAGCATTTACCAAACCAGTCTGTACAAATCTTTTAGCCAGAAGGAAAAAAAAAATAGCTTGTGGTAAATAAGTCAATTTTCTTTTAAAATAAAAAATAAACTCCAAAACTCTTCCCCTTATTGCATTTTTTTGGAAATAATCTGAGTGTCTTTAGAGTAACTTCCTTTGAAATAATTTGTGCCTTAACAGTGAGGCCCTACATTAAACATACCTTATATGAGAAATTCAAAGTCTCCCACTGTCACTTTTTACATAGATATTAAAATATATATTACTTAAAATATATTACTGGAAAGCTATTTTTAAAATTGATCTTTAATAGTTGTATCAAATGTAAAGCATTAAAAAAAATAAGTAACCAAGAATCTATGAAGGTCTTACTTCCAACTTTAGGAACTGCTTTACCTATTGTCCTCTTTCAATAGGTTATGTAGGTATTGAAACACGGTAGGAAAGATCCCTGCCTATCATCATGTTTCTCGGAGTCTCTTTGGACTATTCTATAAATTGAGCTGCAAACTACCCTTGGCCAAGTTTTTTTACTTAGCACACTGTTGTAACGCAACAGGGAGACTTTTCTCTCCTTGCTGTGAAATCTGTAGGTCACAGAGAAAACAACCCTGGTACTGCTTACTGACAATGAGCTCTAGAAACAAAGAGTGATGTAATGACCAGAGAAGACCCCCTCATTATAACAAATAATTTCACCCAAGAGTTCTTTAAGGACTCTTAGGTGAAGAAAGGCAATAAGAGCAATTAGGATGGTAAACGGTCCAATTATTAATGTACCAATTTATGCCTTCACCTGGAAGGCAATGACGTCCTCCTTTGGCTATTTAAATCTGTGATAACTCCTGAAACGTCTACACTGTGTGCCTTCCCAGCCCATGTAAGTACGCTTCCCCTGCCCCAAGAAAAATTTCCCATCTGCCAGACCTTATTCTTGAAGATGTTACATGGGGTACCACAGACAGCTTCAGTATCTTCAACACAGGGGTTACGTAGGGCAAACAACTCCAGGTTATTTGGCTTTATTTTCTGTTTAATAGGATGGAGAATTTTAATAAAAATTCTTTAAAATTTAGGGAGTCTTCTCTACTAGACAACTTAGAACATTCCCAAGTAAGACTGAGATGATATATTGTTAATGCCACCTCCCCAAGGTGACCTGAAGTGGAAGGTTATCTGAAGGCTTGAGAAGCATACCCTGGAGGCATAAGCATCAGGCATAATGCCTGACTAGTCACTGGAAACAGTGCAACTTAATACCATAAAAATAAGCTTAGCACTTATTAGAAACATTTCAGACTGAAATGAAAGGCAAAGTAACTGCAAACCTAAGATAAAAACTGCTTTAAAGGTACTGGAATACCATATTCTAATAATTTAAAGGTTTTCTTGTTCCCACTGCTGCATTTTCAAAAGGGCCAGATTGTAATTTTTCTTTTTTTCTTCTCAGCTCAGTCAGCACAAGATGAATGACCTTCTATGTGAAACCGTTTTGAAACCGATAGATTGCATTCAATTTTCTACCAATCTAAGAGAATCTAACTATTCTCTCATTTAGTCAAGAGTGAGGCAGTGTACCTAGTTGACGATTTATTGAATATTTTATTAGCTGGGTATTATCTGTAAAGAGAATCTGGTGAATAGTAATGCTTAGGACCTATCTGCAAGAGCCCGGGTCAAGATGAATAGGCACGATATGGTTTGCTCTCTAAATGGACTTGAAAATCCCTGATGCCTTTCCTCCTTTCCTGGTTAGTCTGTCCATCCTCAGATTAAGAGAACCATGGAGGAGAGACTTTCTATGACAGGAAAGGTGTGAAGAAGAAAAAGCATTTTGAAAATCCAAATTGGTTAACTCGTGCTCACCGTGGGGTCGGTTCTGAAACAGTCAACCACTTCCGGCAGCAGGCCACCCCTCAGTCCTGCCACTCAAGTGGGGAGTGAGGAAGCTGGGAATGGAGAGTTTTAGCTAGCAATAGGTCTTTTTAACACCCCCTGGGATTACCCAGGGCACTGAAAGTTTGGGAACAGAACCATGGTTTCTGACTCCTACTGGTTATTGGCTGGAGAACTTGCTCCTTATCCCTGGATCCTTACAGATTTTTTACCTCTTAGCTGTGTGTGTGCTGGAAGAAAAAGGGAAGTTAGAAGGACATCAAATTATCTTGGTTGAAACTAGAACACAGATATTAATCCTATATTTGATTTGGGTCACAAAAAACTCAGGAACAAAAAATAAAAAATAGAAGTAAATAGTTTCTTATGGGGTTTGAAAGTATTAAAAGAGTGTATGTATAATGCAGGAGGTGAGGTAGGGAGGGGTGGGTAGCAGAATGGGTGCAAAGCTAAGATTACTACTGCCTACTTGCCCCTAATCTGGAATGCGATTTAGTTAACGAGTCTAAACTGTTCTGCAGGGGGCTTCCCTGGTGGCGCAGTGGTTGAGAGTCCACCTGCTGATGCAGGGGACACGGGTTCGTGCCCCGGTCCGGGAAGATCCCACATGCTGCGGAGCGGCTGGGCCCGTGAGCCATGGCCGCTGAGCCTGCGCGTCCGGAGCCTGTGCTCCGCAACGGGAGAGGCCACCACAGCGAGAGACCCGTGTACCACAAAAAACAAACAAACAAAAAACTGTTCTGCATTTTGTATATATCACATCCTGAATATTAAGTACAACTATGACCGTACTAGGTTGCACTAATAATGTATGTCCTTTACATACGTGAAATTAGGAGATCTGAAATCAATATGCAAATGATACACATTGACAATCCCCAACTTTTTAATACCGAATTCTGGTAAATTGTAGATTTATTTTAATGTTCTTTAACCATGACCTAAATGTATGTACTCAAAAATTCTTTAGTCACTAGAGACAGAATTCAACATAAAGGAGACAAAAAATAAACAAACAAAAATTCGCAGCCGATTTCTTTTGCTTTCTAGATGTTCCCTAAGTCATTCACTAAAGCCCCTTTACATTAGAAATTTCTAGTGTGTAGAGAGCAGTAGTCCAAGAAAGGGGACATGTTTTCTAAAACAGGAAAAGTGTCTGACTTTTACGGTGTGTGTGTGCGCACGCACACGTGTATGTTCAGAGTAATATACAAGATTACTCCCATATTCCTCAGATGCCTGGGAGGTCAAAACAGGTTTAACAGAACGGGCAAATGTGGTATTAATGAGTTTCTCTACCTGTAGCAACAGCTAACTGTAGAACATTAGGTAACAGGTTGGGAGAGAAGAGGATGAGAGGGGCTACTTTGTTTCTAGTGTTAAAATTGTTTCCCAAAGTTCTTTATGTTCAGTTCAACAGTTTCTGCACCTTTACTCTGCTTACCCAACAAAACACATAGTTCAAATCACTCTATCACTAACACTTTTCTGTTAATTTTATACTAGTATTTCAAACTTGTTTGTAAGCTCCCACGAATGACTAAATCCTCGGAGATTATTGCTGGAATTACTGCCCTGCACAGGTGATGGTAACCCAAGGGGCCCTGCGAGGCAAACTTTTCATGGACCATGCACGCTGCTTCAGGGCAAGGGAGTGGGATTAGGGAACAGCAGGGATCCACAAACAGCAAGCAGAGTGCCTGGCAATAGTACTCGTTTATGGAAGCCAAGAACCAAGTCAGAATTTTCAGAGTCTGAAGTACTGCCTGTGAAATTAATACCTTATCAAGAATTTGAACTTGAGAAGGTTCCATCTAAGGTAAAGGTACTGAGTAAACCCTGAATCCAAATCCTGTGAAGGCTGAATAACCTACGTAAAGCCTGCGGTCAGACAGTCAAGACATAATCAACATGAGTGGTCATTTCTTCAGACCATTCCCTCACTCCTTTCTTTTCCTAGCCTCTTAAGAAAGGGCAGAAGGGAAATCGCTTCCTTTCACCATGCATGGCATTAAACTTTTCAAAGTCACATGAAGTGGGACATCAATCTGAAGTCAAAGTGATACATTATTACCTAAACACCTGGAAAAATGTTAAAACAAGATGTGACATATTTACATGATTTTGTAAGTGCAAACTTGTCACAAATTCACAAAGTCTTGACTTGGACTTACTATACAAGGTGCTTTTCCTCTAAAATGTAAGATCTGTATTCTGTATTCCTGATTAAGTAACACTTGTCTCTTAAGACAACTGAAACCTAGTTTATTTCTGTGATTCCAAAAGAACTCAAAAACCACATCTGTCAACCCTTCCCCCTTCCTGCCTTCTTTACAGTGTGTCCTCCCGGTCTCATTACCGAACGACAAGGCAGGAGACACACAATTTGGAGGGGCCAATGCAATCATCGTGGCAGAAGGCTCCACACCCCTTGCACATGATCATGGCTTTCAATCGGCAGTAACATTTCGAAGGTGTGTCCTCTATGCTGTTCTCTTCAGGAAAGGCCTGAACAGGAATGGTCTGGCCGTGGTTGCTGGGATTCATAGCTTGGCTAGCAGGGATGGTTGTGACAGTCACTGAAAAGGACATGACATCACCGACATTGCTAGATACCTGGCTACAGTCAGGCATCCCCGGTACAGCAGAGTTATGGTCCATGTCCGATGAGGTGGAGACGTTGATCATGCCTCTGTAGCTTGGCCCAATCTGTGTGGGGCTTCCATACAGCTTTGGGGTTTGCAGCGGTGGAAGGAGTAGAGACTGATGGGTAGGACTGTCTGCAGGTAGAGGAAGAGCAGTAGAATTGAAAAGCTCAGGGCTGCTCCGCACGGTCTTACCTCTCACGGCGTGAGCCATCTGCTTCTGTGCTACCTGAATAAAATCTCTGGCTAGGGTCTTCTCATCAAATGTTTGGCCTCTAGTGAACAGGTAATTTTCCTTGCCTAAAGTGGCTTGCTCAGGCACTGGCATCTCTGCCTTCACATTCTTTTTAGCTGAACAATCACTGGTGGATAGGGTTTCTCTACTGTGGGGTCCTGAACTTGCTTCACACTTGCCAGAACTCTGGGAAGCCTGCGGCTCCTCCTTCACCATGACAGATTCTCGCTCATCACCAGTACTTTCCTCATCAGTATCATCTTCTTTACCGCTGCTACTATCTCCTGCTGCATTTTTACAATCTGTATATCCCATCTTCAAGGCCTCAGTGGGGCTACTTAGACAAAATCGGTCTTCGGGGTTTACAGAATGGGTCCTCCTAAGGCTCTCTGAACCCCGGCCATAGGTGGAAATGTTAAGTAAGTAGTGACCTGCCATTGCAGGCTTGGATGTCCTTCTGCCAGCAAAACCCAGCATAAACCTCTGGCTTGTGGAGATGTCCTCTAACTGGAAACCTGAGTGAGTGAAGTTGAACTGGGAGGGCTGCACAAACGAGAGAACATTCTGCCTCCGAACCCTTTGGATGAGTGTCTGAAGGATCTGATCTTGGGTTGCTTTACTTAGTCCTTCTTGGTATTGGTGTGTGTCAATGCTAGCGTCCCTTAGATCCTTACCTGAAAAGAGCTGAAGGGGTCTTGGAACCTGGGGGAGTTGCTTACTTTGCAAACTTTTACCCAGTTGCTGTGTAGCTGGATGGGACTGTCTCTCATTAACTTCCTCTCTGGTGCTATTTTCTGTTACGCTGGTACCTGCGAGTGCTCCTATCATCATCCCCTTTTCCTCTTTTGTAGTTAGTGGAACAGTTTTCATTTCAACTTTGGTGAGAGGTTTAGGCAGAATTTGCTCCAGGGGAACATCTTTGCCTTGCAGCAGCTGAGTTACCAAAGGATTATTAGCAGGGATATTAGAGCTTGGCCTTGAAATGGGTCCATTCATACTTGAAGAAGCTCCTGGGGTCTTAAGGCTAGAAGCTGCTGGCAAAGTGCTCGAGGATGGAGCCGATCCAGTAGGTGCTATGGTTACAACGACCTGGGGTACAGGAAGCTTCTCTAAAGAGGCTGTCGCTAATAAAGATGTTAAAGGGGAGGGAGTCATGTCCACTGAAGCACTAGCACTTATCTCTGCTGAGGCTGGAGGGTTTGGTGTATTCTTACTAGAACCTGCTTTGGGCTCAACTGTGCCATCGACTGCAAAATGAACAGGTGAGGCACCTGCGATTAGAGCAGGATCTGCTGGAGTAGGAGGTGCTTTCTCCTGCCTACCATTACTGGGCCCTTGTGGGTGGCTAAGAGAGGCCACCGTGGCTGCCGCCCTGGTGGGATTCAGTTTTTCATTACTTACTTTCCCTAAAGCTGGTGGGGGTGTGTTAGCGTGGGCTGGTGACGGGACACTTGAGCACGCTCCACTGACGGCAGATGGTGGAGGCACTGAGGAGGTTTGCTGTAGTTGTGCTCCAGAGACACTGTGAGACTGTGCCTGGCCTGGGGTCTTGGTCTCAGATTGGGGCTGAGTCTCTGGACCACAGGGTAAAAGCTCTCTCGTACCTCCCCTGCTTCCAGTTCCTGCCAGTTCCAGTGTGGGGCCCTTTCCAGTTTCATTGACTCTGTTTGGGTCTGGACTCCCTCCTCTAGCAGTTCTCCTTTCAGCCCCCTCTCCTGGACCTTGTCCACCCCCTGGGCCAGGTCCGGGAATGGTCCCTCCAACTGAGGCGGCTGCAGCAGCTGCGGCTGCGGCGGCAGCGGCTGCCCTCTGTGCTTTGACCAGCTGGGCTTTTGCTTTGATGTCTGCGAGAGTTCTGGCTCCTGTTCTGTTAGGACTAGTGATGGAGATTGGAAAACGAGCCCTGGGAGAGACCTGCGATGTAGGAAACGGCATGGGGGAGATTCTGGAGACCGGGATCTGAAAGAATTAGGGGGGAAAAAAACAACAGAGCTTAGTTTTCATTTATAAGAGCAATCAAACTTCATTAACACAAATTCTGAGTAGGGTGAACCCTATGACAAGGGCGGGAAGCCTGTGACTAAGAGACCAAACCATGGGGACAGTCACAAAGGTTTGTCTCCAGGATCCTTTCACCTCCTCTATTGGTGCCAAGGACTCCCCTCCCTCGACATCCACTCCCACCCCAAAGTCTCAAACCTCTTCTTACAACACAGCTCTCTCTTAATGTCATTACTACTCGTAACAGCTGGTCATTTAAGATAGAGACCTTTCTATGGTATCTACATTTTAAAATGTGTTTAAAAGCGAGAAGACAGAAACAGAAGAAATAAAGAAGTAGCACACCATTACTGTCTTTTACTTCTTGGCTTTACTACCGAGGTCCAGAGGAAAATTCTTGTTCTCTTCTCTTTTACACACGCACACTTGCACAGCTAAGCATATAGGCTGAATTATCTCAAATTACAGAGGCTTCTAAACCGCACTGGAAGGAAGACAGTGTGTGTGATCCACTCTGCCCACCCACATGACGGGGTATGTATATGTCTGTAATGTTAACCAATGTCATTCTCACCCCCTGCTGGCATTATACTTATTTGTGGAGCTTTTAAAAAATATACATCCTCTCAGTCCTGTCCTTAAAATTACAAATTAGAACTCCTAGAGAAAAAATGCATTTCTAGAAAGTTTCTTACGAGATTCTGATGCATCATTAGGTTTGACACCACTGATTTTCATATCATAAAATATTATACCTGAAAGGAATCTGACTCCTGTTCAAAACAATACTTTGAAAGCTACTGGAATTAAGTAGAATGAACCAGTATCTGGGCCTTTCTAATAGTTGGCAGAATTTAAAAGAGCAAATAACTGTTACAGATGTCCTAGGACATGTAATTAAAAACATATTAAGCCGCTGAGCTCTAAGAAAATGCATGTCATCTTTCTGGAACTCCTTAAATTGAGACTAATAAAGTCACTAAAGATTTTTCATTATCTGCAATACCCATTTCTAAAAAGGTCAGCAGTCCTGAAGAATTCTCTGTCATTCAGAAGTTAGACCTGTCACAAAGCCCATATATTTCTCATCATGAGATATACTCAACCTCTCTCTTAAAGCTGAAATCTACTTTACATCCAACTGTACACAGTATTTTAGAAGCTGCCCAGAATAAGAAAGAAGCAACTGTTGCCCCTTGGTAATACCATCTAGCAGACAACTAATAGGGGGAAAAACAGATAAAACTAGAAAATTAAAAACAAGAAAGTAAAAAGCACAGTTGTGCAGGGGAATCATATATAGGGAACAAGCAACCTTACATTAGAATAATCTTGAGAATAACAACATATCCAGCACAATAAAGGATACCTATCATAATGACTGAATATCATTAATAACATGTTGATTAAATAAGGACAATCCTTAAGAGTGGTTAAAATAAAAAGTTTTAATGCTTAAAAATGAGAATTTTCAGTTATTTAGGTAACTAGTCCTATTACCCATTTATATAGAATAAATGAGATGTTATACTTTTTTTTAAAGTACAAAAACCACACAAGATTTCTAGACACTGATAACAATTCAACAATTTTAACTTATTGAGAAGCCCTACCCTGGTATAGCAAAGGAATTAGATTCTTCCTGTTATAATTGTATACTGAATGGAAAATACATAATGTCTGTTTGAGTTGTCCATCTCTCTATATACATATATGTACACATCTTACATTGTAGATATGCATATATAAAATAGATATATGTGCATATATAATTTTATACACATATACATATATAACATTTGTAATAAAATTCAAATTTTGTTTTTCTATTTAAGTTTTGTTTAAAAGATTTTGTTCTGTTATAAATTACATTAAGCTTTGTCTAAGAAAATGGGATTTGAGATAGGGTCTAAGGTAAGAGTGTTACTAAAGCAACTTCTGGTGGAAAGTTTTTGGGGAAATGAGGAAGAAGTAAAAGAAAGGAAAGAAGTTAAATAACATTAACTTGGTCACAATGGATTTAAGTTTTCAGTGTAGAGTCTTTTTGGATTAGCAGAAAGATGAGGAAATAGAAATGATGGTTCTTACCCAGCGTCATTTATATAAAGTAAAACCTAGACTATAACTCAGCTCTCAGGTTTACAGATAAGTTCTAATTGACCCATTAAAGAAAGGTTTCTCATATAAGAGTACAAGTGATTATCATAAAACTCAGAATCTCTAGCAAAGCATGACAGTGTATGCTAATGGTAGAAAAATATCAAAAAAAAAAAGAAAAAGAAAAAAGGAGAGATTCCTAAGTGCTGCAATCACAAATCTTAAAACTAAAAAGTAATGAAGAACATCATATCATTATGGTGCAAAATGAGAGAGAGAAGTCTCCCAGTGCATGCAACAGGTCAAGTACTAGGAACTGAGTGTTTCCAAGGGATAGTTCCAGGTAGGACTTTGGTTAGTCTAAGGTGAATAAAAAAGGGAAAAAAGTATTTCTATTTGGCTTATTTTGTTTTACTTATATTCTAATGTGAATGAATGCTACTCAGTGCCTGGGTTCATAGTAGACACAACAGTGTTAATAAATACTATTAATAAAATTAAGAATGAACTGCAAACTGATATTAGGCACAAGCCCAAGTACACACTAAGGTAGTGACACTGCTATAGAAATTTAAAAGATCTGATATGCAGCAATATAGGGCTAAAACACAAGTTAATCACATATCCTAAGCAGTAGAGCTTAGCAAGGCTATTCCATCTTACTAAGGTCCATCAAGTGACCAATGGTGACTCATGGCAGCCACACACATTTCCTTTAAAAGGTTGGAACTAAAAGGTAGTTCCAGGCTCTCAGAACATCAAATCAGTTATGGCAGCAATAATTAACACATTATTGACTGGGGATTTTTGTAGAAACTAATGCCTGTGGCCGTAATACGTCTCCAGTCAATAAAGTGTTAAATATCATGGCTCTTGATACAAAGATGTGATCTCTTAATCACATCAATGACCTCCTCCTGGTTATTATTATACTTATTATTTTGTCACATGAGACAGAATACTTTCCATAACTGTCTTAAAATACAAGAGTAGCCAGCAGGGGTGTGGGTGGGGGTGGACTGCATTAGATATTCAGATATCTGAATAAGTATTCAAACCCCAAAAAGGATCTGTGAGGACGCAGTTCTTTTATTTATGATGTTTTTTTATTGGAATACAATTGCTTTACAATGTTGTCTTAGTTTCTGCTGTAGAACAAAGTGAATCAGCTATATATATACATATAAGGATGCAGTTCTAAATGCCTGTTTCTTAATAATTTTACTTGTGTATGACCACAGTTACATGCATATCAAATATATACAACTGCTTCTGCATTAAGAAATACCACAAATATTTGAAACTTAGTAGGTACAACCAAAAACTTAGCGTTCAGACCATCTTTCTTTTTCAATTCTTCCCGCTCTCTTACCTTGAGAGGTGGTACTTTCCGCACCTGGAACCTGTCCCCTCTACTGAGAAAGGGCTGTGGGGAGACTTGAAATGGCTGCTGGTGCTGGCGATTCTCAGTGACACGTGGTCTTTTCTCCCAGCTTGTAGGGGCCTCTTCTTGGGTGACAGAAGATTTCCTCTTGAGGCTTTCTGGGCTGTGATCAGCCAGAGTTGATGGAGGCTCTTTCATAGTGGTCTCCTGTAGACCTGCTTCTACTATGGGCTTCACTACTGTTGTTTCTACCCCAGGGCTCTTGGGTTTGCTCAGGGATGTAACTAAAGCTTCTTGGCTTTCATTTTTGTTATAATTTGAAGTTGTAGTGAGATGACTCTCTTTCTCAGACTTCTGTTCAGCAGAGGCAACTGGCTTTTGCTCCAAGAGAGCCTCATCCTTTGGGCACTTGATGGGAGGGACGCTGCTAAGCTCATCTGTATTGGGAGCTGAGGAAAGCAGGGGCTCTGGGGATTTGGAGTTTGGCTGCATCTTATCTTGGCTTTCATGCTCTTCTTTTCTGACTGGTGATGGCAGTTGTAGTACTTCTTCTTTAGACACTAACTGGGGAATTACTGAGACTATATTGACAGGAGAGGCCTCTGAAGGAAGCATGGATTTTGGTTGCTCAGCTGGGGTTTTCTTTACTTTGGGATCGTTGGGTGAAGCTGTCAATTTCTTTGAATCTTCAAGGCTCAGGCCAGAACTAAAAGGGGGAAGAAAGAAATATCGTAGTTGAGAAATGGCCTATGTTATTGAATATGAGATAACGGTGTATGGCAATGCCTAGAAGAACCTGTGACACTTAGTAGGTAATTTTCATATATCATCTTCACTATTATTAATATCAGTGAAGGGTCTGGAGCCAGAGTGCCTGGATTCAAATCCTAGCTCTGATACCTACTATCCATGTAATAAGTAAGTGACTAGCCTTCTGTATCTCAGTTTCTTTAATTGTACGTTGTTGCTATTATGAGTAACTAAATTAATGCATGTACAGTACTGAGAATAGCACCTAGCACATCATAAATGCTCAATATAATGTATGCATGTACAGTACTGAGAATAGCACCTAGCACATCATAAAAGCTCAATATAATGTATGCATGTACAGTACTGAGAATAGCACCTAGCACATCATAAATGCTCAATATAATGTATGCATGTACAGTACTGAGAATAGCACCTAGCACATCATAAATGCTCAATATAATGTATGCATGTACAGTACTGAGAATAGCACCTAGCACATCATAAATGCTCAATATAATGTATGCATGTACAGTACTGAGAATAGCACCTAGCACATCATAAATGCTCAATATAATGTATGCATGTACAGTACTGAGAATAGCACCTAGCACATCATAAAAGCTCAATATAATGTATGCATGTACAGTACTGAGAATAGCACCTAGCACATCATAAAAGCTCAATATAATGTATGCATGTACAGTACTGAGAATAGCACCTAGCACATCATAAAAGCTCAATATAATGTATGCATGTACAGTACTGAGAATAGCACCTAGCACATCATAAAAGCTCAATATAATGTTATTTATTATTACTTCTGCTTACAAAGGGGCTACACTGCCTAGAGGCATGGATCACAGACTACTCACAGAGAAGTTAAAGAAGACAAAGACCCATGTACCCTGGGACTGTGGGTTTGGACAGTGATCAGCTCTACTCTGCCGTACCTGTAGAAAGGCTGGCCCAAGAAATCTAAGGGACCCAGGGGAGACAGTAGGAGAGGTGGCTGTCAATATTCGCTAGAGGTTGAAAACGAGAACTCTGAGTTTTTGGAAAGCCTGTTTAAATTTCACTTGGTATAGCTCTAAAATTCTGAGATCAAGTGCCTCTGAGCTATCCTGGGAGTGAAGACCAAGTGAGACTTCCACAGTGTGGCCTGGCTAAGAGCTAGGCTACCCTGTAGGGGTCACTAGAGACTCCTCGTACAACAAGCAAAAACAAGATAGCCCTCTTTGGTGACTTCAATAATCAGTACCGCACCCCTGAGATGGAATGGCTGAGGACAAATCTGGATAGTAATCAAATATAGTCCTTCCAAAAAGCTGGCAAAAAGTAATAGCTAAAAACAGAAAGACCCAAGAATGGCTGTAATGCTCCATCTTATAAGGAGGGAATGAACAATATTTATGGAATAACTGCTACCTATAAAAATGGTCTAAATGTATTCACCCTCGTTTCTGTAGAAAAGCTCAAAGCTCAAACCAAGAAGGTAGAAAAATTGGTGTATGGCGCTCTTCATCTCATTAAGAATCACTTCTGAAATGACCATGAAGGGGATCAATAAACACTACATGGAGGTAAGGAAAAGAGCCATTCGTTCTCAAGCTATGGTTATGGAGTATCCTTAAAGGCTGCCATTAGGTAGGAAGGGAGACTAATAGACAATTAAAACTCCGGGTGTTCAATTCTATTTCAAACAATACAGCTCCACTGTCATCTATTTAAGTGTCCTCATTAAGATTTTTTTTTTTTTGGCTGCACCGCATGGCTTGTGGGACCTTAGCTCACTGACCAGGAATTGAACCCGGGGCACAGCAGTGAAAGCTCCGAGTCCTAACCACTAGAACACCAGAGAAATCCCCCCATTAAGATTTTTTTTCTGTTAGGAAAAAAACTGACTCAGACTATATAGCCCCTTGAGAAAAGGGTCTGTATCTTGATTCAGCTATGAATATCTCCCAGTGCCTTCTACAGAAGAAAGGCTGTTTAACTACACGTTGAATACAATGGTCCATATTACAGGATTCCTTAGTGATTCTGGATAAGTTATCCTATTGTGGGATAACTGACTACAATAAAAAATATATAGAACTTCAGTATTCTTGTATTATAAAGTTACTGGAAGAAAAACCAATCTATTCAAAGTAAGGACTCTAATTCAAGATAATAAAATCTTTTTTTTTTTTAAATAAATAAAAGAAACCACACCATCTACAATGGTAATGTGTTAAGAGTCAAGGACTGTGACTTCCCTGGTGGTCCAGTGGTAAAGAATCTGCCTTACAATGGAGGGGACACAGGTTTGATCCCTGGTCAGGGAGCTAAGATTCCACATGCTGCGGGGCAACTAAGCCCGTGCACTGTAACTCATGAGCTTGAGTGCCTCAACGAGAGAGCTCGTGTGCTCTGGAGCCCATGCGCCCTCGAGCCCACGCGCCACAACTAGAGAGAGAAAAACCCGCATGCCACAACTAGAGAGAAGCCTGTGAGCCACAAGGAAGAGCCTGCATACCACAATGAAGAACCCACGCACCACAACTAAGACCCGACACGGCCAAATAAATAAATAAATATTTTTTTTTTAAAAAAAGAGAGTCAAGGATTATGAGTAATCCAACTCTGTGTACCTAAGATTCGTAAGAAAAAAATATTTTTCTTGGTAAAAAAGAACTAGTGGAAAAAAATGAAGGAAATTGCACACTAGATTTTCTGGAAAGGTAATAAGATGAAGCACTACATGATGTATGTATAGGAATTAACACTGGTTTATAGAACCTGTCTTGATATTTACCTCTGACCATAGTAGCTTTCAAAGAATTGTTCTTTCCAAGGCTCTACTTTTTTCTCCTTCTCAATCTCTTGTCGAATTCTCACCTGCATCTCAGGTGTAAACTCACCTGTATGTACCAAGGGGGGGAAAAAAGATATTCAATAGAAATATGCTATTTGCTACTTTCAACTATTTGTAAATCATGACAGACTCATGCAGGAGTCAGAATACTATCACATGAAAGTAACAGAAATTCCCCAAAATTCCTCACTGTAAGGGGAACTACCTAGGAGCCGTCAGGTGAAATAAAAACCCTTGCACGCCACTCCATGTAGTTGCCAGAGCGCAGCTGAAGTTAACTGGCCACTTCTCTGGGCCTTCCTTGTAGCAACCCTCACCTCTGCTTCAGATATCATAGTCCCTCTAGATTTCTTACAAACCTTGAGTCTGTCATTTCTTTTCCACTGGAAAAATAGTCATCTGGTCATAGGCTTTCAGTAAATAATGCCACTGGACACTTTATTATTAAAAAGTTCTGTTTCTCCAAGGCAACCTGTGTTTTAGGCCTTTTAGCTCTAACTGCATAATGAACAGTTATGGCCCTGCTTAAAGACATTTGAGGTTCCAGTAAAAAGGTAGGTAGTAGGAATTCCCTGGTGGCCCAGTGGTTAGGACTCTGTGCTTTCACTGCCGTGGGCCCAGGTTCAATCCCTGGTT
Source organism: Phocoena sinus (assembly GCF_008692025.1). Taxonomy (NCBI): domain Eukaryota; kingdom Metazoa; phylum Chordata; class Mammalia; order Artiodactyla; family Phocoenidae; genus Phocoena; species Phocoena sinus. Next base: position 20,064,558 of record NC_045775.1, read on the forward strand.
GGGGAACTAACATCCTACAAGCCGCACGGTGTGGCAAAAAAACAAAAAAAGTAGGGAGTTATTTTGGAGGTGTCAGTTTTCTAATTGTTCCAGAAACTGTACGAGTCTAGTGCCCTAGCAACAAGATACTCAATATGCCAAAGACCCAGCTGCTCTGAATATGCCATTTATTTTCAAAACTACCAACCACACCTCAATTCTTCCCACTCCATCAGTAGAGAACAATGAATGTGCTTGGTAGGCCATCGTCAAACCTGTGACTCAGACAGGCTGTTTTTTTATTCTCTAATACCCAGGACATTAGAGAGTAAGAAGTGGAAATGGCAGATTTAAAGTTTAAGACCTCCTGGGGGTAAGAAAAGGGAAAGGAAAAGTGTTAGAGGACAGTGGATATCACAGTCCTAGGCATATGAGTGGGAGAAGAGGGATCTGGCTGTCAGAATCCAACCCAGAACTTCTGAATTTCTGCTCTTTGGTTGTGTCTACTGTGCTTGATAGAATGAGGAATAAATAGTATTGAATTCTGTTCACATGTATACAGTGTTCAAAGTTTTTGCTGCTCACGAAATATGATCGCATGACTATAGGTATAGCAGTGACTGCTCATATGCAAAAAGAAAAGTAACATAATAATCAAGGTATCACTGTTGATAATATCTACTTTTAAAAGTTGGGGAGTAGGGAACATAAATCCAAATTATTCTAAAAGAAAGTACTGGTAACAGGTATGTCTTAAAGTGCTCATGTGATTCTGACTTTCAGAAAAAGGGGGTCTCTGCTCAAGGAAATCTTTAAGAAAGAGAAAGGTTCAAAGTAATCAGTAAGAGATCCCTTCTACACAGAATTTGCCCTAAAAAGAAAAACAGGAAGGGAAAAGTCAACAACTACAGTGAAAAGTAGAGATATTAAAAAAACCCACTGAAGTGCAGGCAAAACAAAATCATTGTTTTTGGGGCCCGGATGTCTGTATTTTAAAAAAATACCACAAGTGATTATAATGAGCAGTCAGGGTTAAGAACTGCTAATAGTGACCGATACTACACGCTACGCAAACAGTCAATCAATCACTTTTTTATGCTTTGTAATATACCCTCTATAAATCTGTTAGATCAGAATTAGAAACATGGCAAAGCAGTAACCACAGTTAGCAATTCTTAATCATAACCTGCATTTATTAAAATGCTCTGGCTGCTACTGAACTGTATGCTGCAAATGGGTGAATTTTATAGTACGTTATTTCTCAAAGCAGTTTTTTAGAAAGTTCTTAGTTTCTTAGATTCTTTTTACTGTTAGTTTCATTGAGATTAGGCAGCAAGAAAGAAGTTATCTCACTGCTTACCAAACCATGATTCACAGCACCATAAAATAACTCTAATTCTATATTCTGCTTATTAGAATTTCAATTCTTAGGCATTAAGCTAGAATTAATGAAACAGAATCTTTAGGAATAGGGCCTAAAAGTCTATATATTTTTTAGTTTACCAGGTGACTTTAAACCCTTAAAGAAACATGCGGCTGAACTCCTCCTGGAGCCAAACCTGGTTACATGCTCTAAATAAAAGTCTAGCAATGTGTTTCACATGGAATAGCTAGTTCTACCTTATGAAATGTTCTATCTTCTGCTTTCCAAAACTGGGCAAATACCCACTGAGGCTCAGAGGTGCAAATATGCCCTCCAAGTGCATACACATCCTAGGAGACACGTAAAATTGAACACTTACCTTCTGAAAGTCTTTCCTTCCAGCCTTGGGCTGCTGAAGTGAAGAACTCATTATTAAGGGCTGAGCCATTTAACTTCATCAGACCATCTGGACCAACCTGGATCAAAGAATAAGCCACAGAAAGCTTAGAAAGAAAGCCAATTGTATCATGTGGAATTTGACGTTCCTGTCCTTTTAGAAAAGAATGTGTGTAAGTCAAATTTTACAGAAACATGACTGTATCATACCATGCTGCTTATTATGGACACTTCTATTTTATAATGCAATGTTATTTTTTTTCTAAAAAACCTCTTTCCTGTTTACCTCTCCTCCCTTCTTCCTCTCCTTTCAATTCCATTCCCCACTGGTTAATTATACTCAAAGAATCATCTGCAAACAAATACATATATAAGAGGTTTTTTCTGAGAGGTTCATTATTTGTTTTACAAAACTGTGACCAAGTTACATACACTACTCTGAAACTTACTTTTCTCACATAATACAAGTGGAAGTCTCTCCAAGTCAACTGGCATAGTTTTAGCTCCTTTATAATAGCTGCAGATGTTTCCCTGTATCAATGTCCCTCAATACATTTACCAATGTCCTGATCATAAACATATATTTTGTTTCCAGTGCTTTCCCATAATCAACAAAGCTGCAATAAGCATTCCAGTAAAGATGAATATACTAGTGCTTTTTTCTATGGGATAGGTTCTGAGAGCAAAGAAATATTTGTGTGTGTGTGTAACTAAAAGACTATTAGATTATTTTCCAGAAAGGCTAATAAAATAATTCACATTTCTACTAGAAATACACAAGCATACTCCTTATCTTGTGAACAAGAGATATTAACATGCTATTTAATTTTTGCCTATTAATGAGTTTGAAATGATTAAAATTTCCTTCATCCTGACTACTAGAGTTTTGTGTATCTTTCTGCATGTTTACTGAATATTTAGATTTGTCATCTAGTGAAATGCCAATTCCTATTATTTGCTCATTACTCTATGAGGATGCTTACTTTTAACTATCTTGTGAGAATCCTTTGCATGTTATACAAAGTAAAACTGCCACGTACTTTAAAGGTATTTCCTCCAATCTATCTATTCACTGACTTGATTTGTGATGTCTTGCCAAAAGGTTTTAAGACTCTTCTCTGCATTAGAGATTTTATTAACTGTCATTCTGCCCAAAGTTAATATCTAGATTTCTACCAGAATCTCTATGCAGATTTTTCATTAATAAAATGATCTTGGGCTTCCCTGGTGGCGCAGTGGTTGGGAGTCTGCCTGCCGATGCAGGGGATGCGGGTTCGTGCCCCGGTCCGGGAGGATCCCACGTGCCGCGGAGCGGCTGGGCCCGTGAGCCATGGCTGCTGGGCCTGTGCGTCCGGAGCCTGTGCTCCGCAGCGGGAGAGGCCACGACAGTGAGAGGCCCGCGTACCGGTAAAAAAACAAAAACAAAAACAAAAAAACACACAAAAGATCTTAAAATTCACATGGAAAAAAAATTAATATGAAAAACTGAGAGGGGGGAATTGCCTTTCCAATTATTAAGCATACCACACAAAGCCACTGCAATCAAAACAATTATTACTAGCATTAGAGTGAATAAAGAAATGAGTGAAAGAGGAGAGTGCGCCTATAAATATAAACTGCCTGTAAATGAATAGAATATATAACAAAGATGGTATTTCAAACTGAGAGAAAAAGACGGTTATATAAATATGTACTGCTGGAACAACTGGCCATCTAGTCGGTAGAAAATACGCTGAGCCACAATTTCAGAATAATATAAAAAATATTCTAGATGGATTAAAAGACTAAATTTAAGCTTAAAGTCATAAACAATTTTTTGAAGAAAATTTAGGTAACTATTTGGACATCCTAGGGATTAAGGAACTCAACTCACTTTATTTTCTAAATCTATCTGGGCCAATATTATTTTCCCCTTGCCCTAGAGCAGAAATTGGAAACTTTTCCTATTAAGAGATAGACTACGAATAGGCCATATACTCTCTGTTGCAACAACTCAACTCTTGACACTGTGGCAGAAAGTAGCTATAGATAATATGCAGAAACTAATGGGAGTGGCTAAATGCCAATAAAACTTTATTTACAAAAACAGGCAGTGGGCTGAAATTCGCCTGTGGGCTACAGTTTGCTGGCTGCTGATTTGTACTCTATAGATTTGGCAGAGGAGTAACAGGCTTCCCTAGGAGGACAGGTCATCCAACATCTTGAATATTCCAGCGCTGTGCAAGTTTCTCCAAGACAAGTCAATCCAGTCTACAATTTAATAGCTCCAACTGTTTAAAAAAATGTTATTTTAACGAAGAAGTTTACCTCTTCCAAAGATTGGCCTTCAAATATATCTGAAGAGAGATGTTTTAATCCATGCCCCTCCCTCATTCCTTTCTCTGGTCTAAATAATGTTTTTCGACTGTTCATTGTTGAGTACTCCACACACTAAAAGATGGTTTCCAATGTTTCATGCTAGTAATAACCAGAATTTTTGATAAACTCCAAATTTCATCTGACAATGAAGCAGAATTTCATTAATAAATTCACTAATAATTTCACTAATAAACTCCATACTCCATATTCTCAGATTACTATGTCCTCCACCACAGTAACTGAAAAAGACAGGCAAGTAACCTCCTACTAAAAATACCCCACAGGAATGAGAAGTTGGGTAAGTTTTAAGGTCCCTTTTAATTCCAAAATTACATGTGCCAATTCTCCTTCTAAGACAGGATAAGGGCCATTAGTCAAAAGACAGTTCTGAGGAACCCTCACTAGTATTCTATAGATATATCCTCTGTTAGGTCTTGTGTTATTAGTCCCAACCTAAAATTTGAGTCTTTAAAAAAGATGAGAGCAATCCTTAGCAAGAAGAGAAGCTCTCTAAAAACTCTGCCAAAACTTCAGTCTCCTAACTTGTTCTAACCAAGAACTGGGCATCCCCAAAGCTATAAGGAGTGTTAAGGTGGGGAGAGCAGCAGCTGGGAAGGATCAGTTTTACTTCTTTGTCCCTACTGCTGGTAGTGTACCTGACTTATCTGAACTCCTCAGAAATAGAATCTGACCTTTCACAGGTGCTGATTCATAGCAATATGAAATTGATATCAATATAGTCTAGTAGAAGAATGATTTTCAGAATGAGAAAGATTTAGTTTTGACTTTTCTATAGACATGGGAATATATCTAGTTTTCTTACTGTAAACCAGGGAAAACAACTCTCTCTCATAATGTTTTTATAATAATTAGAAAAAAGTGGAGTGCCTAACAGATTACTTAGAACATAGGTACTTCAAAATAATCATTAATTAAAAAAAAAAATCTCAGAATTGAACAAACCTCACAAAATCATAATGTTCCTTTTGCAGAGGAGGAAACAGAAGATCTAAAGGGGGAGTGACTTGCTAATCACTCCTTCCTTGATGAAAGCCTAAGTCTTAGACTTTTGCCTTATTCCTGACCAACCTAATTCTCTCTGGTCCCTGCCTAGACTCTTCCAAACCTTTGACATTTCTTCTGGGTACTGTTTTGTTTTTTTAAGGAGTCTAACTTATATTGGATTTCAAAACTTATTACTGAAGCAATAAATGTTTGTTTTAGAAAAATTTAACAGAAGAAGGAAAAAATAATTAACATTCTTAATCCCATCAAAAATCCATTCAAAAACCCAGTGTAATGCCTTAAGACAATTCTTCCTCCTGAACTATATTCTGCGGATGTCTACATCCTAATACGATAGCTAGACAAATTTTATTCCATAATCTTGACATTTCTGATAAGAGGGTTCTTTTCCTTTATGAGCCTTACAGGGCCAACCTATTAAGAAATATTATTTCTTGTTTAACACCTTTGATATCACTTCTTTACAGGTACACACAAAAGCCATTTAAAAAGTCTTAAGGAGTTCTAAAGGTAATGATTGAAGGAAGCCCCAGACGGGTTATAAAACTGCTGATATGCCTGAAAGAACGCACCTGTCGATCCACCTCTGGAAGTAGTAGAAGCAGTCGCTGTTGGCAATCTCCAGGAAGGACTGAAAAGGTGTGTTTGTTGATTAGTGCTCGTAGGTTTGTATTAACCAGAATGGAGTCTGGTGTCTCAACATCAATTTCAGCACATTTAGTCCTCTTCATTTGCCCTATAAAAATATGGAAAAGAATCACTTGGGCCTCCTTCACATTCCTGTTTCTATCTAAACTATACTTTCCTCTGCAGTGCAAAAAAACCACGGTTGTAAGTACTTTAAAATATCACACTGTGAAGAAGGTAACACTTAAGGTTCTCAGAAATAAACAAAGCCAAGTTTTGTTCGTTCATAAAGGATAAAAGAATATAAGTTATCTTCCCTGCAAAAATGGAATAAAGTCTGTAAAAGTACATCTTTTCCCATACTAAAAATATATTTTATGTTTGAGACTTGATCATTTCTCAATGGAACTAGGGAAGTTTATAATAAATAACACATACACAGAATGACTAAAAAATGGAAAAATTCAAATATATATATAAATCATAATGAGGCTCTTTTTCCCTTCCCGTGATAATTATTTTCATCAATTTTATTTGCATTAGCTAAAAATGTTATGATTGAATAGCTTAGCAGTCAACAGAAAATCTGTTCACAATAGGAAGGTTTCAGTCTTTCAAAACACTGATGGATTTGAGTACAAAGTTTAAAACTTTTGCACCAAAAAAAAAAAAAAAAAAGACTAACTTGGAAAAATATTTGCAAGCCATGACAAAAGGTTACTATTCTTTTTTTTTTTCCCGGCTGCACTACACGGCATGCGGGATCTTGGTTCCCCATCCAGGGATCGAACACATGCTCCCTGCAAAGGAAGGGCAGAGTCTTAACCACTGGACCGCCAGGCAAGTCCCAGAAGGTTACTATTCTTGATATTAAATGTGCATCTATAAGTCAACATGAAAAAGATAAACATCACCAAGAGAAAAATGAGCAAAAGGAATGAACATGCAATTCATAGTTGACTAACCATAAACAGCTGCTAAGGTATTAATATTTAAAGAAATGTCAGTTAAATTAATGAACATGTTTTGTCTATCAAATGGCAAATATTGCAGTATAGTGATGGGACTATTCACGGAAAAAGCAAAAACCACTTTCAAATAATGCTGGTGGGGCTGAAATCAGTATAATCTTATTAGAAGAAAATTTAACAATACACAGCAAAATTTTAAGGTGCATAGAAATCTAAGATCCATAAATTCTACAATTAGGAATACTTGCATAAAGTTACACAGTCCTGGATGTGGGTAACCTCTGGCTCCTGGCACAAACAAAAGTCATCTCCCTTGATAGGAAAGGATTCCCCTTAACTTAGGCCCATAGGATTCCTACAAATTAAAATCCAGCACTGCCTAACAAAGATTACCCTAACAAATCAGGAGGTATGCCAATATGACAGAAAATAAGCAGTAACCAGAAATAAAGGATTTAGACCTAGAAGTACTGCTATCACTGAAATTGTCACATACGTAGAATACAGAATAGCTATGTATAAAATAATTAAAGAAGTAAAGAATGTAACTGTAAAGATGAGGCTAAAATAATCAGGAATGAACAAAAAGACTTTGAAAAACTAAATTTTAAAAATTGTTGAAATCAGATACCATGAGTGGATTAAACAGGAGGGAATTATAGCCAAATAATTTATCCAAAATATAGAAAAGACAGATAAAAACATTTTGAGAGCTTTAGCAGAAACATGAATGACAGAATGAGAAGGTCTAATACATGTGTGCTTGATTGGAGACCCAGAAAGAAGAAATTAAGAGAATGGGAAAAGGAAATATTTGAATAATTTTCAGCAATACATTTACCAGAACTGACGAAAACCACAAACCTAAAGATCTAGAAGCAAAACATATTCAAAGCAGGATGAAAAGAAATCCATGCTTAGTAAAACTGCTCATCAAAGAACAAGAAATAGCTTGGAAGCATCCATACGAAGGGAAAGATTTCCTAAAAAGGAACAGAATAACAGCAAGCATCTTAACAATGAAGGAATCTGTAACAAATGGGTTAACTATAAAATGCTGAGAGAAAATAACCATCAATCTATAATGATATGTATACTAAACTCTCCTTCAAGAATGAACATAAAACAAAGATATTTATAGAAATAAACAAAAAAAAAAAAAAGAAATAAACAAAAATTGAGGGCATTTTCTACCAAGAGACATGCTCTAAATAAAGTTCTCAAAAACCTGTACTACAGGAAGGAAAATCACTGCAGATGGATGGGCTGGAATACAATGGAGAAAGATAGACATGCTTGCATAAAACAATAGCATTCTAGTGCCTGATCTGTGAGATTAAAAACAAAGAAGCGAAACGTCAGATAATAATATTATTTAAGTCCAAATAGAAAAAGATCAGTGCTAAATTGTTATAAAGTACTTCCATAGTTCTGGAAGAAAATCAAGATGGCCACTTTTTTGCTAAAAGAATAAATCTTAAAAGTTCTCGTCACAAGGTTAAAAAAAATGTAACTGCATGAGGTGATGAATGTTTACTTACAGTGGTAACCATTTCGCACTATATACATATATAAATCATGTTGCACACCTAAAACTAATAGAACAGAAATAGAATGTATATGAAACCCAGCAGAGAAGAGAAAAAAACTATGAAGGAATTAAAATGGACAACATATAAAAATACTAGCAAACCGAATCCAACAATATACCATGATCATATACCATGATCAAGTGGGATTTATCCCAGGGATGCAAGGATTCTTCGATATATGCAAATCAATCAATGTGATACACCACATTAACAAACTAAAGAATGAAAACCATATTATCATCTCAATAGATGCAGAAAATCTTTTGACAAAATTCAACACCCACTTATGATAAAAACTCTCCAGGAAGTGGGCACAGAGGGAACCTACCTCAACATAATAAAGGCCATATATGACAAACCCACAGCTAACATCATTCTCAATTGTGAAAAACTGAACTTCCTCTAAGATCAGGAACAAGATACAGATGTCCACTCTCGCCAATTTTATGCAACATAGTTTTTTTTTGTTTTTTTTTTTTAAATTTATTTATTCATTTATTTATTTTTGGCTGTGTTGGGTCTTCGTTTCTGTGCGAGGGCTTTCTCTAGTTGTGGCAAGCGGGGGCCACTCTTCATCGCGGTGCGCGGGCCTCTCACTGTCGCGGCCTCTCTTGCTGCAGAGCACAGGCTCCAGACGCGCAGAGCTCAGTATTTGTAGCTCACGGGCCCAGCTGCTCCGTGGCACGTGGGATCTTCCCAGACCAGGGCTTGAACCCGTGTCCCCTGCATTGGCAGGCAGACTCTCAACCACTGCGCCACCAGGGAAGCCCTGCAACATAGTTTTGAAAGTTCTAGCTACGGCAATCAGAGAAGAAAAAGAAATAAAAGGCATCTGTATTGGAAAAGAGGAAGTAAAACTATCACTGTTTGCAGATGACACGATACTATACACAGAAAATCCTAAAGGCTACCAGAAAACTAATGGAGCTCACCAATGAATTTGGTAAAGTTGCAGGATACAAAATTAATACACAGAAATCTCTTGCATTCCTATACACTAACAACAAAAGATCAGAAAGAGAAATTAAGGAAACAATTCCATTTACCACTGCATCAAAATGAAAAAAATACCCAGGAATAAATCTACCTTAGGAAGCAAAAGACCTGTACTGAGAAAACTATAAAATGCTGAGGAAAGAATTCAAAGATGACAGAAACAGATGGAGAGATATACCATGTTTCTGGATTAGAAGAATCAATATTGTCAAAATGACTATACTACCCAAAACAATCTACAGATTCAGTGCAATACCTATCAAATTACCAATGGCATTTGTCACAGAATTAGAACAAAAATGTTTACAATTTGTATGGAAACACAGAAGACTCAGAATAGCCAAAGCAATCTTGAGAAAGAAAAATGGAGCTAGAGGAATCAGGCTCCCTGACTTCAGACTATACTACAAAGCTACTGTAATCAAAATTGCATGGTACTGGCACAAAAACAGAAATATAGATTAATGGAACAGGACAGAAAGTCCAGAGATAAATCCATGCACCTATGGTCAACTAATCTATGACAAAGGAGGCAAGCAAATACAATGGAGAAAAGACAGTCTCAAGGAATTCTCAAGGAATTACTCTCCAAAATATACAAACAGCTCATGCAGCTCTATGTCAAAAAAACAAACAACTCAATCAAAAAATGGGCACAAGATCTAAATAGACAGTTCCCCAAAGAAGACATACAGATGGCCAAAAAACACATGAAAAGATGCTCAACATCATTAATTATCAGAGAAATACCCATCAAAACTACAATGTGGTATCACCTCACACCAGGCAGAATGGCCATCATCAGAAAGTCTACCAACAATAAATACTGGAGAGTGTGTGGAGAAAATGGAACCCTTCTACACTGTTGTTGGGAATATAAATTGGTACAACTACCATGGAGAACAGTATGGAGACTCCTTAAAAAACTTAAAAACTACCATATGACCCAGCAATTGCACTCCTGGGCATATATCTGGAAAAAAAAAAAAAAAATCACAACCCGAAGGGATACATGCACCTTAATGTTCATTGCAGTACTATTTACAACAGCCAAGACATGGAAGCAACCTAAATGTCCATCAACAGAGAAATGGATAAAGAAAACATCATACATATATACAATGACATATTAACCATAAAAAAGAATGAAATAATGCAATTTGCAGCAACACAGATGGACCTAGAGATTATCATACTAAGTGAAGTAAGTCAGAAACACAAAGACAAATACTATATGATATCACTCATACGTGGAATATAATTAAAAAGAAATACAAATGAACTTATTTACAACATAGAAGCAGACTTATAGATATAGAAAACAAACTTAGGGTTACCAAAGGGGAAATGTGGTGGGGAGGGATAAATCAGGAGCTTGGGATGAACACATGCACACTACTATGTAAGACAGATAACCAACAAGGACCTACTGTATAGCACTGGGAACTCTACCCAATATTCTGTGATAACCTATATGAGAAAAGAATCTAAAGAAGAATGAATGTAAGTATACATATAACTGAATCACTTTGCTGTATACCTGAAACTAACACAAAGTTGTAAATCAACTATACTCCAATAAAAAAATTTTTTAAATTAATTATTTATTTATTTTGGCTGCACTGAGCAGCATGTGGGGTCTTAGTTCCCCAACCAGGAATGGAATCTGAGCCCCCTGCAGGGGAAGGGCGGATTCTTAACCACTGGACCACCAGGGAAATCCCTCCAATAAAAATTAAAAAAAAAAAAAGTCGAGGCAAGCCAAAAAAAAATTGTTATTCATTTTAAAAAAAGGGAAACAAACAAACAAAAAAATCAGGACAACGATCAACAAAAAAATAAGATTGTAGAAACAAGTCCAAATAGATTAACAATCACAATAAATATAAATGGATAAAATTCACCAAAGAAAAAAGATTTACATATTGAATTGAAAATAAAGAAAATTCAGCTAGCTATATGCTGTGTAAAGAGATATACCTAACGTACAAGGACATAGAAATGAACAAAGTAAAAATGTAACAGGCAAAAACCATAGGAAAACTGGTGCACCACTAGTAATATCAAACGAAAGACACTTTAAGTAAAACACTTAATCAGAGATTGACAAGGTAAAAAAAAAAAGGGGGGGTTCAATCCACCAAGAACATTTTCAACTTGAAAATATCTAATATAAGGTAGCTTCAAAATATGTGAAATGAAAACTGATAGAACATCAGGGAGAACTGAACAAAGCCACCATTAGGATAGGAGATTTCAACACATCTCTCTCAATTATTAATAAATCAAGCCATACCAAAAGCAGCCCAAAAAACAAGGGGGGGAAAAGGCTGAACTATTTTTTTTTTTTTTTTTTTTTTTTTGCGGTACACGGGCCTCTCACTGTTGTGGCCTCTCCCGTTGCGGAGCACAGGCTCCGGATGTGCAGGCCCAGCGGCCATGGCTCACGGGCCCAGCCGCTCCGCGGCATGTGGGATCTTCCCGGACCGGGGCACGAACCCGTGTCCCCTGCATCGACAGGCAGACTCTCAACCACTGCGCCACCAGGGAAGCCCTGAACTATTTTTTAGATAAACAAGCTTGATCCAATCTACACAGAATTCTGTGTTGAATAACTACAGTACACTTATAAAGTTCATTATCAGTATTCCAAAAATGCAGGTCTCCATAAATTTGAAATATTAGTAGTAATTATAACAACAATGATCGATGACAGCAGCAGTAAACACATTTATATAGGGCTTCCTGAGTGTCAGGCACTATTTTAAACACTGACATGTATTAACTCATTTATTTTTCATACAACCTTATTTGCATGAAAGAAGATGAATTTTCATTTATTTCTTGGCCATTAGGTCAAACTTAAATATACCATGCCTTCTTTTTTTATAGTTAATTTTTCCTAGTTGTGTTATGAAAGTCAGAAATTCTTGGCCCATACTTTAATTTTGTAACTCCACGTTTCAACTGCAATTGAATGAAGACACTAAAATTGTGACTTTAACTGAATTTAAGTAGAATATTGGCTCTATAAGGAAGAAACTTTGTTCTGTTTATCACCACATCTCTTGGGCCCTAAACCTGTGCTTGGCATATTAGTATACCTTCTATAAGTATTTGTTGACTAAATGAATATTTTTATTTTTTTAATTTTTGGCCACGCCACATACCATGTGCAATCTTAGTTCCCCGACCAGGGACCGAACCCATGCCCCCTGCCTTGGAAGCATGGAGTCTTAACCACTGGAGCACCAGGAAGTCCCAATAAATGAATATTTTTAATCTTTGGCAGTGCGACTGATGCTCAAAGGACATATTCAGTTTAAGGCAGATACTGTCTCTAAGAAAAATGTACCAATTTACAATCCCACCTAGATTCAAACCAGATTTTTACAAAGAACTTGTCTGAAAATATTAATTCTATTCTCATACTTAATACTTTGGAAGGGTCTGTTTTATATAAATGAATGTAAAATAAGTTTCCTTTAGAATTTTGTTGGCATTGCTGCACTATCGTTTAGCTTCTATGTTGCTGTTGACTTGTCTGCCATCCCAATTCTTGAATCTTTATATGTGAACTACTTTTTTCTCTTTGGAATCTTCTCGTTATCCCAGATGTTTTGAAATTTCAAAAGAATGGTCTTGGAACACGTTTCTTTTTTTTTTTTTTTTTTTTTTTTTTTTTTTTTTTTTTATGCGTTACGCGGGCCTCTCACTGTTGTGGCCTCTCCCGTTGCGGAGGACAGGCTCCGGACGCGCAGGCTCAGCGGCCATGGCTCACGGGCCCAGCCGCTCCGCGGCATGTGGGATCTTCCCGGACCGGGGCACGAACCCGTGTCCCCTGCATCGGCAGGCGGACTCTCAACCACTGCGCCACCAGGGAAGCCCTGGAACACGTTTCTTTATGTTCATGTTTCTTGACAGGAATCACGTACTTTCAGTCTGGAATCTGTGGCTTTCAATTCTACAGAATTTTCTTGTATTATTTCTCTTACCATTTACCTTCCTTTCAATTTCTGTTCTTCCTTTCTGATACTCCTACTATTTAAGACATTGGACAGCCTAGATTGGTGTTCCTACTTTCTTACCGTCTCTCTCCTTTGACCTATGTTCTGGGAAATGTCTTCACCTCTAACTTTTCGTATTTCTATTAAAATTTTTAAATTTTTGCTACCATGTTATTTAATATCCTGGTACTCTTTATTTTCTGATTTTTAAAATAGTATTCTGTTCTTTCATGGATGCAGTATCATCTTTCTGTGGATATTATAGTTTTTAAAGTTATTTGTTTATTAAGTTTTCTCCTTCCTGAACTGTCTGTTTCTTCTGAGTCTGTATTTCAGATTCTCTCATGACGGAGGTTTTCTTCAAAGGTGATCCTTAGTAATCACAAGTAAAAGAGAGGCACTAAAAAGACTGAAAATTTTGGGTGCCTGGGTGCATCTTGTAGACTGGTGAGCTCCACAGAAGTATGATCAAGATGATCTCTTTTAGTTGCAAATCTATAAATTTGCCTGGGGATTTTTTTTCTGAGGCTGTTCAATTTCTTTAGGTACCAATCCCACAATCTCTTGCTGAAGCATAGGTTGGGAGGAGGAACAGAGTAATGGAGGTAGAAATATGCCTCACTACTAACATTCTGGAAACCAAGCAAGCAGGAGGATCACTATTTAGTATTTGTATTTTACTTGATTTCCCTGAGTCCGGTACATTGCCTCATTATCTGTCCTCAATTATGTGTGGTGCCTCTGAATTTCAAGTCTAGATGGTTTAATTTCACCTCAAAATAAATCTCCTGTCTCCTGCTAGGCTGAGTCATCAAACTTCTTCTTATTAACTTTCAAAGGTTTTTCTTTTCAACCCTATGCTTCATCTTTCTCTACTATGAGAAAGATATCTCAATCCTTGATATGGTATCTCCAATTCATAAACCTTTCTGGTGCTCTACAGGCTCAGCTGGCTTGCTGACTACTGGCATCTGCTCCTCAGCTCTGTGAAAGACTCCATCCAGTTTTTTCATCTTTCAAAATCTGTTGATATTTCCTGTCCATCTGTTATCTCCTTATTTTCTTCACCCTAATGGGTTTAATCTTTTGTATTTCCATATTCTCATTTTATAGTGGGATTTTAGAGGAAGCAGGAAAAGGGGTTCAGTTTGCCATGTTTAATTATAAGCCCTTCTACCTTTCTGTACACAGAGATAAAAGGTAAATAATGCTGGATAAAGAAACCTCTTGTCAGAAAGAGAAATAAACCACAAAATGGCTGATAACAGATCTTATTCTGAAACGAAGTTTGATAGACAGGATAGGAAGAACATGAAAACAGTCAAGAGCTCAAAGGTGAACAGGAAGGAGCAATTAAGCCAAACAGTTGATGTATTTCAAACACAGAGTTGAAAATTTAAGGTGCAAGAACTGAGGTCTTTGTAAATTAACTTACTTGTGTGAAGCCTGTCAGACCTCTGGAACGACTTCTTTCCCAGGCCTAGCAAAGGGTTTTCCACTTTAACTGAAGAAGAAAAGCTAGAGTTTGAGTTCTGAGGGCTGCTTGACTGTCCGTCAGATTGCTTTCCTTCCCATATCGCTAGGGGAAAAAATATATATAAAAATATATTAAAAAAATATATAAAATATGACCCTGAGGGTATAAACAGAAACAAATAATCAATCAAATGAACAATTAAATCATTCAATGCTAACCAAAGGAGTTATGTATGCGGCAATGTGACCCTTCAAATGTGTTCTGAGTCTGAGAATTAGCAGTCAAAAAGTAAAATAAAATCCCTTTCCTCCTCCCAGCACATTATTTGCTTCTGGTGGTAAATTTCCTTCCTAACAAAAATGCAAAGTTCTGCAAGACAGTTTAAATCTGGCCAACTCATAATCAGCTGGCATCAAACTAAATTGTGTAATAAAATACAAAGCCTGTATCTAGACCAGTTTAAATTCAAAACAAAATAAGCAATGCAACAACAACAAAAAATCCAAAGGCCTCTGGATATGTCCAATGGAAACCCAAATGTATCAAGAATTCTTAGGAAAACCTTTTATTTTTAAAGAAGAGAACCAGTGAAGAGTTCAGTGTGAGCATCTTGGAAACATCAGCTTTATAAAGTTAATAATTAGAGGCTTTCAAATATTATTAGTTTAGACATATTGGAAGTTAGTCACTGATCTTATTCTAACATGCAAATCCCAATGATGTATTTTTTAACAACTGTATGATTATTCTGCATAAATTTCCCCCTTTACCCTAGAAGGATTTATACTGATGATCTGACAGTAATATAATACAGTAATTTAAAAATAAAGGATATAGTATATGAATTTGGTATACAAAAATACTGGAAAAAGAAACTTTCACTGAAAAGACATTCAGTCTGCCTACCAGGTTTGGCAGGTACAGAGTCACTGGCTGCTTTGACAGTCTTCAGAGAGAGGTGCTGGTTGGAGGAGATGGACATGCTTGGCCTGCATTGCTGCTGCTGCTGTTTCTTCTGCTGTTGCTGTTTTAGAGCCTATAAAGAGAAAACTGACTGTAAGAAACAAAACAAATCAGTTTTTAGTAATAACAGAAAAATGACTTTAAGTGGTGAAGAAGAGTATGCTGATTATCCAATTTCTTTGAAATCCATCAAAGTAAACAAAAATCTAAACTAATTAAACACAAGGCTTAAATAATCCTTAAGAGTTGTCATTAACATTTTTAAAGCTTAAAAATCACCAGTAAGCCATGGACTTCTCATACTTGTAGTAGCAGAGAATTAGATGTTTTCAATCATTCTGAAAACAGAATTCTAAGCCCTGGACCAAGAAGAGTCCCATTTGCATCAACTTTATGTAGAAATGTAAATATTTAGCTTATGTATGTTTCAGAGGTTTTGCATTTGAACAAAAGGGTGTAAATAACTACTTGAATTTGATCTCAGGTAAGAGCAGTAAGATTTGGCCCAATGACCAAATAAATCTCAGCAATTTATAGCAATGCAGTAAACTGAAGGGAAGGAAGACTGGAAAACATGGGTTCTAAGAACAGTGTGATTCCTTCTGGTTATTTCAGAACATTTTAATTTCTATGATGTTCTCAGTTTAGAGTATACTAAACTATTTAGAATGAACAGAAAGAGAAATAGCTTCCCAGATTTCAATCATAAAGATATATAAAGGCTATTTTTAAACTCAAGGGTTTAAAAAGAAAAAAAGACAGAAACTAAGAAAGTAAAACTACATTTCAGGAAAAAGCTGAACATCTACGACCTCATTAAAATGCCAGTTTAAGCTTTAACCTTCACGACCATCATGTAGAAAAGTGTGGAATAACTGCCTACTTGTCTTCCATTCCCTTTTCACATTCACATATACCTCTGGCTATGCCATGCAAGCACAGTGGCAACACTTGATCTCCTTGATCTAAGCTGTCAGTGGAGAAAAGAAACTGAGAGAGTCAGGTATCTGGCTTACATTCACCTACAACATTTATAATAGGTGAGGCAGAAGCATAATGTCAGTGCTGTCTGATCACTGATTACACCTTGTCTCTCATTCTTTGCAATCAGAACAGAAAATGTTTGTAAGCTTCCTGTGTGGCAGCCATTAGTATTCATTCCTTTCTATTCACAGTACCTAGGTCATTCTAAGTTAATGCAAAATTTAATAGAACCACTTGATCTTATCTATTTCTGCTATGATCATGTAAATTCAGATATATGATGAAAACAAAATAACTTACAGCCTCTCTGTTTCAGAACTGTACTCGGTTTTCCCCTCCCTCAGTACCTTACAAACCCTTTTCTAATTCTGTTTAAAATTTAAAAAGCAAACAACAAAAAAAACCTTCACTGGGGTAAAGGATAACTTACACTGAAATAAGTTTTCTCGCCTAATAATATAAAAAACATATACTGGAGGCAAGTCCTTACTTTACATACCAACAATCTAATTTATATAATTCCTCATACTGGTATTCCTTAAAGAAAATACAGTATTTGACTCCTGAGATTACAGGAGAATAATACAGAGTAGTATATATGTCATGAATAAGCTAACACGTTTTACTAAAATACTTGCCTTTTCTCCGTGGAAAAGAGGCATCTCATACTTCTTTTTTTTTTTAATTAACATCTTTATTGGAGTATAACTGCTTTACAATGGTGTGTTAGTTTCTGCTTTATAACAAAGTGCATCTCATACTTCTTAAATTCTTGCAAAGAATGTGTAAAAATACAAGTGCTGCAGGATACCCAGGCAGATTGTAATTAACCTTATTCAAATTTTTGGACATCTTTTAATAAAAGCACTTTTGGTTTAAACACTTTAAGACCTACTTAAATTTTTTTTTTTTTTTTTTTTTTGCGGTACGTGGGCCTCTCACTGTTGTGGCCTCTCCCATTGCGGAGCACAGGCTCCGGACGCACAGGCTCAGTGGCCATGGCTCATGGGCCCAGCCGCTCTGTGGCATGTGGGATCTTCCTGGACCGGGGCATGAACCCGGGTCTCCTGCATCGGCAGGCAGACTCTCAACCACTGCGCCACCAGGGAAGCCCATAATTAAAAAAATTTTATCTCATCCATCTATCTATCTATCTATCATCTATCTAGGGCCGCAATGCACAGCTTAGTTCCCTGACCAGGGATTGAACCTGGGTCCCAGCAGTGAAAGCGCTGAGTCATAACCACTGGACTGCCAGAGAATTCCCTTTAAGTTTTAATTAAACAGTTATGACATGAATACATTTTTACCATTTAATTCAAACATAAAGCTAAAGTCTCTTTTGCCCACCACTCAGTCTTGTTCCCCAATCCTCAAAGATAACCACAGTCATCAATTTATTTTTCCTTATTGAGCTTTTTTTTACACTTACATTGTATGTATGTGTTTCTGTGTATATACAGATTCATATTTCCATTAAAAATATACTACTTTTCTGGGTATGTATGTGGCTATGTGTATGTTTTTAATGAATGTTGTAACACAACTTGATTTTAATGATTAAACATTATAGTGTGGTGATGTTTCCATGTCTATGCATACAGAAAAACTTAATTACAAGGTAAACTTTTAACCCTGTATAATTTTCTAACATATGGATATGCCACTGTTTATTAAGGAATTCATATATATATATATATATACACATATATATATATCCACTTGCAAGTTTTTGCTATTACAAACTTTAATGCAAACATTTTCCTGTGTGTGTGTGTGTATGTAAGTATGTATGAATACATGCATTTTTCTAAGATAAGTTCCCATATATTTAACTACTTAGTCATGGGGGATATGCATTTAAAATTTTAATAAACATAAAATTTCTCTCCAAAGTAGCTATAAGAATTTATATTCCACCAGCAAACTACAAGTAGTCATTTTCCCACATACTTGACAGTGCTTGTGCTTGATGTTATAATTAAGCTGTATTATATATACTAAGCTGAGGATAAAATTAGTCTGTATCCTTAATTATTAGTCAAATTTAAATTTACTGATAATTTGCATTTCAAAAAATAGAAAGCAAGTTCTTTGAAAAGCTCAATAGTCGGCAAGTAACATTGAGAAGAAAGAAGATACATCACAAATGAACAACACTGATGAACAAAAGAGAAACATAAAAAACAATACTATGTACAACTTTATACCAATATTTGAAAAAAAATCAAGTGAAATGGAGCATTTTCTAAGAAAAGTAAATTTCCAAAATTGGCTCAAAAATCAGAAAAATCCAGAGATCAGTAGTAGTAGATGAAATTGAAATGCTAGAAAAACAGTTGTAAAAGTGAGATTTGCAGAACTTTCAGGGAAAAAAATACTTTCTATGATTTTTTCCAAAAATCAGAAAAATAATAGAGGGCTATATAACTTATTTTAGATGCTAAGAACAATCCTGATTCCAAAACTGTATAAGGACAGTACAAGAAAATAACAAAATCGAAGCTAAAATCTTAAATAATAAAATTCCATTAACTTATTAAAAATTATATAAAAAACATATAGGGTTTATTCCAGAGAGCTAACAATACATTAACATTAGAAAGTCTAGCCCTGGAATTCTGTATATTGGTTGACTTAAAGAGAAAGGCTACCTGATCATCTTCATAAATGCTGAAGAAACTCAACCTGAAAAATTCAATACCTACTCTTATTTAAACACACACACACATACACACACCCCTCTTAGCAAATTGGAAACTAATGAGGAACTTTTAAAATGTGATAAAAAGATTATCTACCATAAACCTATAACACAGAGGTGCATAACTTATTAAATACAAAGTGGGAAACCACACAAAATTTCTCCTTTCAAGAAATTTTCACTGACTGCCAGAATCATGTATTTTTAATGTAGGAGATTATAATTCTGATAAATAGAATAGCACGATTACCTGCTTTAGTGCCTTCTTGCTGTGCTTCTGTGATGGAGAAATGACTTTACCTGCTGGAATGGTGGGTGATGGGCAGCCTGACTGAGGAGAGGATGGTTGTGACAGTCTAGACGATACTAGGGGGGAAAATGACAATGAAAAGTTTTGTTATTAGAGTTGATATCAAGCACCATTCCTTCCCCAATCATATGCTGCTACCTGTATTAAGAACTGTGACCAAACACTTTTGGGAAGGATCTTCTTTTTGGAGTTCTACTGCAAACAGCCTCCCTTTTCAGTTTATTTCCTCAGAAAGCTCTAGTGAAGGATGATAGGATGGGGAAGGGATGGATGTTAGTATTCATTACTTTTCATTCTTTAATTTTTCAATAGAATTGACTGAAGAAGCAGGAAGTAGAATATAAACCATGAGTCATCAACTAAGATAAAACTTAGAAAAGATGCTAAAGCCCATTGGACAGTACCTATGTTCTTAAGGTAAATCTAATAACAACATGATATTGTGGAAGAGCCCTGGATTGATAGAATGGGTTCCAGTTTTCCCTATCTTTAAAATGGAAGGCAATAAGGCCATTCCACCTCAAACACTACCATAGCTTTAATTTTTATATTCCTTCATCTCTTACATCAATGGTTTTGGGTCTACCCATGTGAAAGGGTACTTTAGGATTTCTCTGATGGAATCAGTGTAGGTTTGCATAGGATGTAACCACTCTTTACTTCATCACCAGCTGTTTTATACCTCATCAGAGCTTAGCCAAACCTTAGTATTACATAAATGAGGGTTTTCCCTTCAAGGGCCTATATCTCTTACAGTAAATAGCAATTAGATCTTTATGTTCTATAAAGTTCAACAGTGTATTATTTATGATACGAGATAACAAAAGAAATTGCTGATTCAGACCCCTTAATAACAAAAATAATAATCACTACTGCTAGTGATGACTCTCAAAGAATCCATGTTTACTAATGCCTTCTTTCAAAGTAGCTGGACTGAAAGGGCCTGGACAGCAAAATGGCATCTCATGGTATGGCTAATGGGTCTAAAGATACCATATGAAGTATGCTGGCAGGTAGCTACCTGACATAAGAATGTAGAAACATGGTTCACTGGAAGACATAAGTTTTGGAATATGGCATTTCAATGGACTCTTAGATGTCCTAAGAAAGGAATGCACAGTAGACAACATTTAAAGAGGACAACAGTAGACAATGTTAAGACCTACTTAAGACCTATCATAGTTAGCTTTAACTTTGTATCCCAACCCTTATAATCAGGTTATATATGGGAAAGAACTGACATACAGTAAGCGTGGCGTTAAAAAAAAAAATTCACCGTAATATACAATACAAAAAATGGAGTTGGATAATTCTTGAGATGGTTAAGCAACAAAAAGAAACCATATCCTAGTGCACTTAGATGTTGACCAATTTTTTAAAATAACAGTTTCACTGAGATATAACTTATATGCCATACAATTCACCTAAAGTGCACACTTCAATGGCTTTCTAATATATTTGCAAAGTTGTGTAACCATCATCACAATCAATTTTCATCACCCACTAAAAAAACCCTGTACTGGTTAGCTGTCACTCCTCTTTCCCCTAACCCACTGCCCTAGTCCAAGGTAATCACCAATCTATTTTTTGTCCCTATGCACTGGCCTATTCTGGACATTTCATATAAATGGTATCATACAATATGTGCTGTTTTGTGAATGGCTTTTTTTACTTAGCATGTTTTAAAGATTCACCTCTGTTAGAGCATGTATCAATACTTTATTCCTTTTTATCATCAAATAATATTCTATTGCATGCATAGCCACATTTTGTTATTCATTAGCTGATTTGACATTTGAGTTGCTCAAAAGGACATTTGAGTTACTTCCACTTTTTGCCATTACGAACACTCGATAGCAGAATTTTGTGTTGGACAGATGTTTTCAATTCTCCTGGGTTCATACCTAAAAGTGAAACTGCTGTTTTTTCCAGTAACTCTGTGTTTAAACGCTTTGAGGAAGCACTAAACTGATTTCCAAGATGGTCGAACCATTTTTTACAATTCCACCAGAAATGTATGAGGGTTCTAATTTCTCCATATCCTTGTCAACATCTGATACTGTCTTTTTTATTTCACCAATGTTTTTAAAGGGACATTATAAAAATAAAACTAACAACTATTAATATTTAACTATATTTATTTTCTTTTTAATGGTTTGCAGAAATCTGAGATTATTCACGTCCTCACCTGTCCCAATAACTGTCTGAAAATAAACAAAACAAACGACCAAGCCAAAATGACCCTATTAAAGAACATAAGAATTCTACTTTGTAGCCTGGAAAAGAGATAATAAAGCTATCTGTAATTAACAGGGCAAACTGTTTGGAATGTTTCCCTTTAAGGCAAAAGCCCTTTCTAACAAATGAATCCATAAATGTATCTCAAAGCCAACTGAAATAAATCACGAAAATTCCAGGACCCACCAATGAGAAATACCTTCCAGTACTTAATGCCAAGCACTGGTCTCATAACTTTAATGAAACTTAAACTTTACTCTAACTTTTAAATATTAAAGGTTCAGAACTACGAACAGCAAATAAGATTTAAACACATGTTGAGAAACTCATCTCTTTTAATTCCTTTTAGTGCCTACACTGTCTCCAAGACACATAACTTTATTAGAGCAACCATGAATTAAACATCGTCTATGTGCCTAATGCTGCGCTAGGTTCATTTGAACAGAATTTCATTGAACTCTTGTAACTACCCTCTAAGATGGGTACAACTTCTCTTTATACCCCCACCCAATCTCCTCCAATTCTATCCTCTGAGATAACTAAATAATATAGTTGGGATGGCATCCTTGCTGACATTTTTCTATGCAAAAAAAAAAAAAAAAGAAAGAAAAAATTTCAAGGATATACATTTATAAATAAATAAATATACACACCTGCATATTGTGATGGTATTATCTAAATTTTCCCTATCTGGAAATTTAATTAGCCTGACAAAGGACACAGCTAGTAAGGAGCACAACCAAGATTTGGACTCTGTATAGTTTCAGAATGAGTGAGTACTTGTAGTGAGCTAAGTGGTGGCCACCAAAAGTCATGTCCATGTCCCAACCCCCAGAATGTGGAAATGTTACATTATTTGGAAAAGGAGTCTTGGCAGATTTAATTAAGGATTTTGAGATAAGGAGATCATCGTGGATTATTCCAGTGGGCCTTAAATCAAATGACAAGTGACCGCAAACACAAGACAGGCACAGAGGAGAAGGCCATGTGGACAGAGGCTGGAGGATGTGGCCATAGGGAAAGTATGTCAGCAACCACCAGAAGCTAGAAAATATACAGAACAGACTTCTCCCTTAGAGTCTCTGCAGAGAGTATAGCCCTGCTGACACCTTGACTTCCGACTTCTGGCCTCTAGAACTGTGAGAAAATAAATAAATTTCTGTTGTTTTAAGGCTCCTGGTTTGTGGTAATCTGTTACAGCAGCCTCAGAAAAGTAATACAGCACTTAAAACTGATTTTATTTTTTTAAAGTATCAACTCATAGATGTTTACATATTTGAAATGTTTACATCATTAGCAATTATTAAAAATTTGGCACTCAAACTGTGCACTTTTGGGGTAGTGGGAGTTCCTTCAAGTTGTAAACCATCTTTGGGACATGGCCCCAGCAGTATCCAACCACTTCCTTGTTATCTGGCACAGAAAGAGTCCTAGGCAAATCTTGCATAATTTTTTTGCCCAGACTTGGAACACCCCCTTCTCCAAGGAGACCTGATACCTTTTTATTGAAAATGGTATTAAAACACTGCACTTGATGCTACTCAGTTACCACTGGTTCTAGAACTTTTCAGTGACTGGAACAAAAAAAAAAAAAAAAAAAAAAAAGAATTTTTTCAAAGGAAAAAATTTAAAAAATTCATGCAAAAGATAAATCGGAATTTATGATTACAGCATTGTCACTTAACTTTTCTGATTTTATATTTCTATCGCTTTTCTTCCCAGATAATCCTGGTTTCTAATAACATTACTGTAACTATTAACTTGTTTTCTATTATAGATTTAATTTCAAAGAAATCATATCAATATAATTACTGAAAAGAAGACTACTGAAGGCAGTTTAAGATTTCTCTGAGTCTGGTCTCCCACACCTAAGACATATCCTACAGTAACTTACCTATGTCATTATGTTCAAATTTGACATATACTTGAGTTTGCTTTAAGTTGTTTGATATTTCTAGAAAGTGCATTTTAAATTTTTATTTGGCTTAATTATGTAAAACTATAAAACAAGTTACTTTCATATAAGTCTAGCTCCCTCCCCTGTCTACACCACTTTATTACCTCCTTTCCCTTAAAGGAAATAATTTATATTAGTTTTTATCCTCCCATTGTTTTTTATTTGCATTTTTGTTTTGGTGAAAACATTGTGTGTGTGTGTGTGTGTGTGTGTGTGTGTGTATTTTAATATGTTAACTCACTTCTTTAAGCAAAATAAACCATGTACTAGAAATTGTCCATACCCTTGATTTTTAAAATATAATCAATATAATATATCCTGGGGAAGAGAACAGAAGAGAACATAAGAGATCTTCCTTTTAACACCTGCAAAAGATTCCACTGGCAGATGTACCATAATTTCTTCAGCTGGACTCTTATTTTGGTAATTTCTAGTCTTTTGCTCTTATTACTACAATGTCTTAACCAGAGGTTTCTAAGGTGTTGTACCAAGAACAAAACCATAACTATTTAAAAATCTGTTAGAATGCAAATTACTAGATCCCAGTCCAGATCTACTGAACCAGAAATTCTGAAGGTGGGGCCCAGGAATCTGCATCATAATAAGCTCTCCAGGTGATGCTGATGTATGTTCAACTATAGTATATACGGAGAAACCGTTTTCCAAAGTGGTTGTACCGATGTATGCTCCTACCAGCAATATATGAGAGTTCCAACATAATTTACCACAGTAACAGAATAAAGGAAAATATATATCTACTGAAAAAATTCAACAACTGTTCGTTATAAAATCTCTTAAGACTACAAATAGAAAGGAACTAACTTCATCTAATAAAGAGTGTCTACAGTAACCTACTGTAGTCAACATCATTCTGAAAATGGCATAATATTCAAAACTTTACCTTATAGAGAAAAGGATGATTGACGTTACCACTCCTATGTCACTCTTTACTGGAAGCCCTAGCCAGTATAACATGGCAAAAAAATAAAACTGCCACTACTCATAAATCACATGTTTGCATATGTGGACAATCCTAAGAATAAACCTATATATAAACCATTAGATTAGAAAATAATTTAGAAATGTTGCTGGATACAATATCAATTTTGGGAGAGGCAATCCACCACATGCCCTCAGTGTTGCTACAAGTACTTGCTGGGTATGCCAAGAATGCAAGTCCCCGGATGCTGTATTTACAAGTCAGCGACTCTGAGAGAAGACAGTAACTCTTCCCAAAGTAGGCTTGCTTCCACTTACTATTTAAAAGCCCTGAAAGGAGACACAGAGTTGGCCAACAGGCACATGGAAAGATGCTTAACATGACTAATCATCAAAGATATGCAAGTCAAAACCATAATGAGATATCACCTCACACTTGTCAGAATAGCTATCATCAAAAAGACAACAAATAAGTGCTGGCGAGGATGTGGAGAAACGAAACCCTCATGTACTGTTGGTGGGAATGTAAATTGGTGCAGCCACTATGGAAAAACAGAACAAAGATTCCTCAAAAAATTAAAAATAGAACTACCACATGATCCAGCAGTTCCACTCCTGGGTATTTATCCAAACAAAACAAAAACATAATCAGGAAAGATATATGCACCCCTATGTTCACTTCAGCATTATTTATAACAGCCAAGATATGGAAGCAATCTAAGTGCCCACCAACAGAAGAATGGATAAAGAAGATGTGTTATGTATGTATGCATGTACGTACAAACACACAGCACATGCACACACACACACACACACACAACGTGGCACATTACTCAGCAATAAAAAAGAATGAAATCTTGTCACCATGTGTGGCAACAATGATGGATCCAGAGGGCATATTATATTAAATGAAGCCAGAAGAACAAAGACAAATACTGTATGATTTCACTTATATGTGGAACCTAAAAAACAAAACAAATGAACAACCAAAACTAAACAGAAACAGAATGGGAATTCCTTGGCAGTCCAATGGTAAGGATTTGGCACTTTCACTGCCATGGCCCGAGTTCAATCCCTGGTCAGGGAACTAAGATCCTGTAAGACGTGCATTGTGGCCAAAACAAAAAACAAAAAAACAAACAACAACAAAACAACAACAACAACAACAAACCCCAGAAACAGACCCATAGATACGGAGAACAAACAGGTGGTTGCCAGAGGGGAGAGTGGTGGTGAGGGGAAGAAAGAAACAGGTGAGGCAGATTAAGAGGTACAAACTTTGTTACCAAATAAATGAGTCACAGGTATGTAATATATCCTACCCTATGGGGAATATAGTCAATAATGGTATAATATCTTTGGTGACAGAGGACAACTAGACTTATCATGGTTATCATTCTGAAATACAGAAATATGGAATCACTATGTTTTGTACCAGGAACTGATAGTGTAGGTCAACTATACTTCAAAAACAAACTCATAGAAAAAATGATCAGATTTGTGATTACCAGAGGTGGGGAGGTTGCAGGGACTGATGAAGGTACAAACTTCCAGTTAGAAGATAAATAAGTACTAGGGATGTAATGTACAACATGATAAATAAAATTAATACCACTGTATGTTATACATGAAAGTTAAGAAAGTACACCCTGAAAGTTCTCATCACAAGGAGAAAAATTTTTTTTAATTTCTTTAATTTTGTTATCTATTTCAATATATGAGATGATGGATGTTCACTAAACTTAATGTGGTAATCATTTCATGACATATGTAAGTCAAATCATTATGCTGTACACCTTAAACTTATACAATGTTGTATGTCAACTGTATCTCAATAAAAATGGAGGGGAAGAAGGGAGGGGAAGAGGTAGGGAGGGAAGGAGGAATTGAACTCCTCAACCTCAGTGTTCCTTGGCTAAGATACAAACCAACAGCATGAGTAGCATGCACCTGGGACCAATATCTCATCAACCATGGACGACTTGGAGATAAAGAGGAACCAACACAACAAATATGCCATGTTCATACTGCTTGCTATGCTGTGAGTAATAAAGTCCTTTTTCTCTGACCCAGGAGTCTTGCATCCTCTGTCAACGTGCATGAACCAATACAAAGCTAACTTGTTAGCTTACAAAAAGGATAGAATCCTAGACCCTTCACAGGCATTGAAAATCAATTTACAAAAATTAACTATATGTATTTTTTTTTTCCCCACATCACACAGCTTGTGGGATCTTAGTTCCCCGACCAGAAATTGAACCCGTGCCTTCTGCAGTGGAAGTGTGGAGTCCTAACCACTGGACCGCCAGGCAAGTCCTTGTATGTATTTTTATATATCAGCAATAAGCAATCATGAAATGAAAAAATTTCAAATCCATTTATAATAGAATAAAAAATGTCAAAGAATAAATCTAATAAAAGATGTACAAGACCTCTACAAAGAAAATTATATGACATTAATGAAAGAAAACTGCAGAAAATGCAGTAATATCACTTTCATAGATTGAAAGGCTTAATGTAAACATGCAACAGAGCCCAAACTGACATACAGTTTTAATGCAATCCCGATCAAAATCCTAGCAGGTTAATGGTAGCAGCGGCATGTGAAAACTGACTAGCTGATTCTAAAATTTACATGGAAATGAGATGAGCCAAAAGAACCAGAAACTCCTGAAAACCAAAGAGCTTAGAACTCTTTGGTTCTGCAAATAAACTAACTGCTTAAACAACAGTTCTCAAGATTATATCCTGAACTACTAGACCTCAAATGTGGACGGCGCAACAGAGTCAAAAGCACTCATTTGAGAACTTATTTAGTATCTGATTAGAAACAAAAATGCTTGCTTTCATATAAACATATAGACATAACAAAAGATTAACAAGTTCTGATCAAAAGCACTCATTATTTGATTTAAAAAACCAAAACTGTCACACACAAAAACCAAACAGCGACCTAGTAGAGAGATCTTTTTAAACTCAAATTTAAGAGTTTTCAGAAAAATATGTGAAACAAATTTTAGAACTGAGGCTTATTAAAGCCAGTTTTACACAGTTTACTGGAAGTAGTTTCAGGCTGTTGGATACATATGTACCATCCCCTGAATATAAGATCAGAAGGTACCATTTTTCAGATACATTATAGCACTGGGAATTTTCCATTTCAACAAATGATTATCATATTGAACAAGGTCAAAAGGGTAATGGACTATTCATATTAGATGCATTTGAATTAAAAGCTTTAGTAAATAATCTCTGACTTAGCATTTTAGTTTCTCCTGAAGACATTCAATGGGCCCCTCTGAAGTATGAGAGACACTATCAGAAATAATGGAGCAGTAATTATCAAAACTGAAATTGAGCTTTACATAGTTGAAGGATTAATAGTTGAAAGTGTGCATGGTCAAAAACAGCAATCCTTCTCTTAAGGGAGAGTTTTATTTTCACAGTCGTCTTTCTTTAGAGGAACTTCATTTCCAGAAGTAACAGACCGTTTTAGTTCTAAATCCCTTCTCCTCACACCAAGTACAGTCTACTCCAAACTGAGCAGGCTGTGGCTCCTGATTATATTCAAACAGTCCCCTAACCAAAGATGAAGAGGCCTTACCTGAACACCTTCCCTTGCTTCTGGGTACCCTAACTATCCAAGTCCTAGTAGTGTAGCTGTCTTTAATACATGACAAAGCTAAAACCTCCAACTCAGACACTAATCACCCCAGGAGAGAAGAGAGCATCTCTCCCAAAGGTCTCTCACCATGTAAGTTAACTTTGCCCAAAGGAGTTTTTCTCTCCAGTATACTTTATAAAGGTGACATTTCCCTCTATATATAATCGTCACTATTCAGTAACTTAACACATATATAAATGCTGTTAGAGGGCAGACAGGTCTACGGTACTTTAAGTAACTCCAAACACACTATGTATCAAATTCCTGAAGCAGTAAAATTAACACGAGCTCATGTTCCTGGAAAGAATTAGTAACACCTTATAAGTGAAAAAGCATATTTCAATTAATTTTTTTCTTGACGTTTTGAAAGCAGACCAAAATTTAACAAAACTTTTTTCAGAAGATAAAAATAATGCTTTTGCAGTTGCTGCATGCTGCAGTATTTATATTTTAGGGGAAAGGCAGAGACTTCACTTGGCTACAGTCCTACAAAAAAGCAACAGAAAAGTTGATTTTAATCATTTTTCTGGCGTTATTCCATCTTACCTTGGATTGAAATTCCAAAAAGCTTGTCTCTGAACATTGTTTCCTGTCTGAAAATTAGGAACCAGAACTACAAACTTCTAAGTTCTTCCACCTTACACAGAAATCAATAAACCAGTGTTAACATTGGACTGAATTTCAAAGTTCTATTCTCTGTCCCTATCTGGCTAAAAGGTATACCTATATCAAGAGTTTCTATCGATTTCCAACTAGAAGTATCAGTTTTGCTGCCAGAGCTCTTTATTTTTGAACATAAAAGGAAGTGGGTTTTGATACCATCTCAATGTTCTTCCTGTCTTACCAGGCATTTGAAATAAAGTGATGTCAGATTGAGAGTAAAAGCCCTAAATAAGAAAAAGCAATAGGCACATTTAGTTAGTTTTACCTTTATTAATAACTGCAACTGACTTAGAACTGCTGTGCAGCATGCTGCTACTATCACTGCTAACTACAAGTTTTCCATTTTAACTTGCACCGGACTACAAAAACATTCGTAAATATATAATATAAACCTAAAATTTTACATTTCTACGCCTATGTCACATGCATGACCCATGAATGAGAGAAGCACATCCTATGAGAGACTAAATCATTCTTCATTATTGCTAGCTCAGCATTTATCCATTTCTGAAGACTATCAGAGCTGCTAGAGTAGTTAGCATGTCCATATGCCATCATGTGCACCTCTCATCTCCACCTTCCAAACACCACATAAAGGCCATTCTATACTCAGTTTAATAGGCTACAATCAGAAAAGATCTTTACTGAACATCTCATCTTAATGTAAACTGAGACTAAGTAATATTGTGACAATTTCTAGAAGAAGAATGAATCAGAGGCAGTTCAAAAATAATTTATGTGGACCACAATTTTGAATTTGCTATTACCTTGCTGTTAATATCTTCTATTATTATGCCAAGTGTGGGGCAAGGTTATACTATTTTAATCTACCCATTAAGCTACGGACAATGGGGTTCTATTGTTATTTTAAATCCTCCTGTATCATAATACATTTAGGGAGAGCCTTTCACAACCACGTAACAACCACTACCTCAAATAGCCACTGCAGTTATAAAGCAGAAACTGACACACCATTGTAAAGCAATTATACTCCAATAAAGATGTTAAAAAAACAAAAACAAACAGCCACTGTAGCATATGAGCTACTGAAAAGCAAAGACTTCCACAACCAAGATTTTGTTCCCAGTTTACTAGTCTGACCTCCTTTAGTATCGATTTCCCTGTTTCCAGCCACATCCAGAAATTATGAATCTAGCTGTCTCTCTTGCCTGATGACGTGGCTTGGTTCCTAATCCTAGATCAACAATTCCCAAACTTAAAAAGAAAAATTTAAACTGGGGAGAAGCCGAGGAGAGACAGAGCCCTTAATACTTTTGGCTCCATCCTTCCAAAAAAAGAGGTCTTTAGTACACTCTGAGAAACGTAAAGTCCTGGACACATCTCTTTTTACCACTGACAGGAATTACTTTAAAAAACACATATCAAGAATATGTGTTTTTTAAAGTAATTGGGACCTGGTCACAGGTCCCAACCTTGCCTTGCCTTTATTCCATTTGTTCCTAACACATGATGTCTGAGCTGCTCTCTAAGTGGTTGTGATCTTAAAGCTAGGATCCTCTGGTTTCAAAATTTGCCCAACTTGCAAGTGTAGTAGCTGTATGAGAGAGCACAGATAATGTCACCAATTATCTAAATCTTCTCCAGGAGTAGCACACACATTAACACAGAAATGATAATAAAGAAGATGATTTTTCTGTTATAGTTCAAAATCAATAGTTCTAGAGGTACTTAAAATTAATGAGTCAAGTATTCCAACAAGCATCACTCCAACTTCTAGATCCAAAGGCAACTCACCTATGACTCAAATGCAAGAGGTCATCCAAGCTAGGGAAACTCCTGGATGTCTATTTTGCTCTGGAATATCACTATATCAGTCCTTATAAAGGAACCAGCATGAGCTGGCTTAAAATCTGCCCCGCCATGTATGGCTAAATTTATCAATATTGGGGTAAAAACGATTTGCCCTCTTCAAAAAGACTCTTGACAAGAAGCTACAAATAATTAGAAGAAGAGGTAATAAAATGTATCCTTAAGTGGAAAATTCATCCCAGGGAAGCTGCAGCAACAAAGATATTATTCCCTAAAGAAAGTTTTTGGGTAAGCTATGAAGTAGAAACCAAGCAGGAGATGAGAGCAAAGACCAGCAGACTAAATTTAGTCTTTGCCAGTAGAAATGAAAAGCATTATTTTCCTAGTAAGGAGAGAGTTCTTAGAGCAATTAAGTTCTCAAATTTTAAAAGAAAGCATTAGAGAGGTAAATAAAACAAGAGCATCCTAAAAAAGGCTACGGGCAGCCAAGAGCTAAAAATAAACCCCGGTAAATCCCAGAGCCATGTCATCAAATGTGATGGCCACTAGCCACATGTAGCTATTTAAATTTTAGTTAAAATAAAATTACAAATTCAGTTCCTCTGTCACACTAGCTATATTTCAAGTGCTCAAAAGACACATGTAGCTAGTGGCTACTTTGTTGAGTTGGACAGCGTAGGTGCAGAACACTTCCATCACTGCAGGAAATTCCACGGGACAGTACTGATCTAACTGGTAAGGGAAAGAAACTAATTGACGTGGGGTCTAGAAAACGAGGAGCTATTAACAAGGGCATTTGTCCTACAGCATTCAGTACTTTATGGAGGGATCAGGTGGATTTACCTTTCCTTTTCCACCTGCTCTTTTTTCCCTCCTTGTTGCTGCCACCATCACTGCTGCTGCTGCTGTTCTCAGAACTCTGGGAATCTGACTGACCATCACTGCTTTCTTCTGAACCTTCTGATAGCTCTTTCACCCCATCCGGCACATCTTTCTGAAAATGTAGGCATCCAATTAGGATTAATCATTACCATTTCAGCAAATAGGAATTAAATTTCTGATATGCACTGTTGTGACTTTTAATTGTGCTGATTAATTTTTAGTATTATAAAATTCAGTAGCAGAACCAGCAATAATTTCTGAATTCCTGTCATCTCTCTTCTTTGGGTCAAATTAGTTAATGCTTCCATCCATACTCAAAGATAAAAAATATACACGACAATCATTGTGCAGGCACAACACAGAGGCTTAAATTGGACAAAAAACTTGGTATATTTAAATCCAGGTAAATGATGAAATGTTCAGGATAAAATCTATATAATAACAATTTTTTAAAATGTATGTACACCCATCATCCATGTAATATATATATATATATATATATACACACACACATATATATATATATATATATTTGTGTGTATGTAAGTACCATTACGTATTATAAAAAGTCTGGATAGCAAGTGATAGTGCATTATTTGAATCTAACTGGTTCCAAAAATTGGTAAGTAGCAAGAGTCAAACACAAAAGGAATGGTTTGAAAAAAAAAAAAAAAAAAAAAAAATCACACGAATCTTTGGTTTCTGCACTGGACAGTGAGAATGCTAATCAGAAAGGACACCTGTGTCAGCCACAGTATGTGAGAGATATAACAGGGTAGTTGTAAGATCAAGAACTAGGAAATTAAGACTTTGGGGGTTTGAATTCTGGCTTTATCTTCTCCTAATTATGCAGCCTTGGTCAAAGTCTTAAACTCTCATGCCTCAGTTTCCCTGTCTATAAGATGGGGTGACAGTACCTACCTTAAAAGATCATTCTGAAATTAAATGAGTTAATAAATATAAGATGCTTAGAACAAGGCCTGGCATATGATAAGAGCTTAATAAATATTAGCTACTATGTATTTATGTAGTATGTGAAATATAAATAAACACATTAGTGAATGTTATTTCTGAGTTATAAAACTATGGATGATTCTTTTTCCTTCTCAATATATTTTTTGTTTGCCCACATAATTTATTTTTATAATCAGATAAAAAGTAATTCTGACACATGACCCTCCTACCTATAACTAGTACTCACAACATTACAGTCAAGATAGTAACCTCTGATCTAATAAGGAACTGTGTTTCTCCACTTATGTTTATACTCTAGTGCCATTTCACATGTTATACACTTTCTTAAAATACATATCCTTTCCTTCAAAATACAGGAAACTTTTATAGAGTTAGTTGCAAACAAGACCTCTTGATCTGTAAGTTCAACACGCACTTTTAATACAAATATAACTGTCTTCTTTTTTTTTTTTTTTTTTTCCGGTACACGGGCCTCTCACTGTTGTGGTCTCTCCCGTTGCGGAGCACAGGCTCCGGACGCGCAGGCTCAGCGGCCATGGCTCACGGGTCCAGCCGCTCCGCGGCATGTGGGATCCTCCCGGACCGGGGCACGATCCCATGTCCCCTGCATCGGCAGGCAGACTCTCAACTACTGAGCCACCAGGGAAGCCCCCCGCTAACTGTCTTCTTAAACTTGTGATCCCTCCAGGATCAACTCATGCCCCAAATCTTAGAATCACTGCACCCCTTCTTTTACCCACTCCAAATAGTTTACGTTTCATTTCTCTAATGTTCCTTGCCTCCACCTCTTTCACCACTCTCACAGTTTAGGCCAATTATTTCTTCCAAACAATCATAACCATCCTTTTGACAAATTTTCTTGCTTTACTCTTAAGTGTATCCTACTTGAATTATCTTCCTAAACATGATTAGATCATGCTATTCTCCAAAAAAACCTCTGCCGTTTCCTCAACACATACCTACCCTCCCTCCTTCTCTTTCTTAACCGCTCAGTTAGGTTTTCAAAAGCCTCCAAAGTTTGTTCTTCACCTAACATTTACCCCATCCTGACTCCTTACCACACTAGCCCACACACAGATTATGGTCTAACCACTCCAATTTACTTTCAAATCCATTCTGAATCCTTTTATCTGTGCCTTTGCTTAAGCTATTCCCTTGTCCTGGAAGGCCCTTCCTTCCATTATTTATCTGCCAAAGTTCAACTCAAATTTTACAACTTTAAAACATCAGAAAAACAAACTAAATCTTCCAGATCCCTTTATTCGAGGTTCATCTTTACTTCTCTATGCTCTCACAGTACTTTACAGCACTGTGTGTTTTGTGAGCATGCAATTATTTCAGTAACTATGTGAGCTGCAAGAGATCAGGGACCATAGTTTATCCTTCTTTATAGCCTCTACAGTGTCAGGTATAGAATAGGCATTTAATAAATGTTATTAACAATATAGAAGGCCTAGAACAACTAAAACCTAAAAGAAACACAGAAAGCTCTATGTGGGACTAGATCCCTGTAACCCTGTGAAGTTCAACAAGGTGTTTTAAAAGGAGGTGTTATGGGTAAGTTAGATCTTTTTAATGTTAGTGGGCTACACACAACCAGTGAGCACAGAGATGACTACAGCCAAAACTAAAAAGGTAAGAGGGGACAGAGTCCCACATACACATGGACATAGTCATTGCATGCCAAGCATTAATTCTCCTTATGTTGATAAATTTTCTTTGGGAAACAACCCTTGCCTCAATTCATCAGGCTTGAGAGGGCTTAACCACACTTTCACATCAAGGGTGATCATGAACTTAAGAGTGGCCAATCAGAAGACTCCATATGTTTGGTAACGGCAATCATTCTGGTATAGGCACATGGGCCAAGCCAAACCAATTAAGCCACATCAGAACTAACTAAAGGGCTCCTGCTTCAGTTCCTGAGACTCCTTCTCTCCAGACTTACAGATTGCAGAGTGGGGGCTGGGAGTGAAGTCATGTACGATGAGAAGAGGGCCTGCCTGAGACTGAAGCCAAAAGAAAGCG
Source organism: Phocoena sinus (assembly GCF_008692025.1). Taxonomy (NCBI): domain Eukaryota; kingdom Metazoa; phylum Chordata; class Mammalia; order Artiodactyla; family Phocoenidae; genus Phocoena; species Phocoena sinus. Next base: position 20,099,427 of record NC_045775.1, read on the forward strand.
GAGAGACCCATCCCTGATGACAATCATTTGAGCTCCTGAATTCAGGCTGAGTTTCCCTAGAATTTTTAGTTATGTGAACTAATAACTTCTCTGTTTCACTCAAGCTCATTTGAGTTGGTTTTTCTGTTTGTAACTGAAAGGACACTGATAAGTCAAGGTCCCTTTTTAGTGCAGAAATTAGAACTTAGCAAGCCTGTTATGGTAAAAGAACACAGGAATTCAGTCAGATATGGATTCATATTCTGGTTCTGATACTATCTGGCCAACACTGAGCAAGAAAATCCAATCTTCTGAACTTTGGCTTTCTCTATCATAATAAAGGAATAATAAACACAACTCTGAATTGTAATGGAGAATTAAATCAGAAAGTAATATAAAGCATCAAGGCTGTATACTCCACAGTAATACTCATTATTATTTAAATATGTGACACCCTTTAAAAGTCACTGGAAGTCATTTTCATTTCATCCTTTCAAAATAATACTATGGCAAAGAATGAAAATAAAAAAACTATGGCAAAGAATGAAAAATGAAGTTACTTCTCCAATCTACCTACAGATGGTTACAGATTAATTTTAAAAAAAATGTATTGGATACAGGATTGAAAATTTTACCTCTTCCTGAAAGTAAGCTCTTCAAGAACAGAATTCTGTCTCTATGATGCAAGTATTATTCATTACATGTAGTTACTTCCTGTTTTCACTTTTAAAATGACTCCCTAACAAAAATATTTACCTTCAAAGTATACACTCCCATTCTACCTGGAACCTTATAGAAGATGCCCTCTTCACCTCGAGAGTTTGTGTGCAGCATTGCATTCAGGCATGCAAGAGGGGAAGTTCCACTGCCAAAAAAAAAAAAAAAAGAGAGAGAGAGAGAGAACACAATGATTAGTTTCTGTCTGTGAATATCCTATGTAACACTGAATTAAGATAAAATTAACAAATCAACACTCATTTGACATAAACACATTTTATAAACTATAAAAAGTCTATAAATCTAGAAAGGCTGCCATGGAGAAAATGGATGTAAAATTCCTTCCCAGTTATCTAAAGAAAAAATAATTCTATAATTCACTTAATCCCAATTTAGTATCTAACATTTCAGTCAAGACAAATTTCTCTCACAGAAGCATCACAAATATATTCTCTAAAGATTCTATTTCACTTACAATTTTATTTGTTAATACACCTCAATAAAGCTGAAAAAAATTTTTTAATCTATTTCATTTAGCCCAAGCCTTAAATGTCCAGAAGTAAAACAGGGAAGAAAAAGAAAACACACACAGAAATAAATAATATTAATCTCCCTGCATACTGCTGCACCAGACTGAATCTGAGTTATGGAACGAACACATTTCCATGCTCCCTTTTTTTAAATTGAGATATAATTGACATGTAACATTGTATTAGTGTCAGGTGTAAAATATAATGATTCCATAGTTATCTATATTACGATGGTCTTTAGACCTATCATGAGACCACTTTAAAAGACATAAAGCAGGCTTTGGAATATTCATCTTCTATGTAGAAACCTGGTTAAAAGTTTACTAATTCTAATATACATTTATCATATTTTCTAGAGTTTTAGGTATATAATAAATTATCTGTTGAAAATATACATATATCATTTTCCTTTCTAATTGTAATCAATTTCATTTTCCTATAGCAATATAAATGGAAATGTGTGGCATCCTTAAATTAAAAAAAAAAAAAAAAACAACTCACAATATCTGAGGGATAAGGCAACTTATTCACACATTTCTGTATCTCCCTTTTCAGTTCTCTGCTGGTACTACTCAATAACCCAAAGAAGCCTACTGGAAGAGGCTGCTAGATATCTTGGGTATCTAAAGATAAGAGTTCTCTGTGGGAGAGAGCAGGACCACTGTCTTTTGGTACTGTGAAGGTGCTGAGGGTCAAAAACTGAAAAGATGGGGACATCCCTGGTGGCGCAGTGGTTAAGAATCCGCCTGCCAATGCAGGGTACACTGGTTCGAGCCCTGGTCCAGGAAGATCCCACATACCGCGGAGCAACTAAGCCCGTGCGCCACAACTACTGAGCCTGCGCTCTAGAGCCCACGAGCCACAACTACTGAGCCTGTGTACCACAACTACTGAAGCCCACGCACCTAGAGCCCGTGCTCCACACTCGCCGCAGCTAGAAAAGGCCCGTTAATAGCAGCGAAGACCCAACGCAGCCATAAATAAATAAATAAGTAAATAAATTAATTAATTAAATAAATAAAATAAACTGAAAAGATGAAGGACAACGAAGAAAATAAAGGAAAACCTTTTGTTAAAGAAAATGATGAGGAGACTTCTCTGGTGGCACAGTGGTTAAGACTCCATGCTCCCAATGCAGGGGGCCTGGGTTTGATCCCTGGTCAGGGAACTAGATCCCACATGCATGTCGTAACTAAGAGTTTGCATGCCACAACTAAGGAGCCCGTGAGCCACAACTAAGGAGCTTGCCTGACGCAACTAAGACCCAGGCCAATCAAATAAGTAAATAAATAAAATATTAAAAAAAAAAAAAAAGAGGGACTTCCCTGGTGGCGCAGTGGTTAAGAATCTGCCTGCCAATGCAGGGGACACGGGTTCGAGCCCTGGTCCAGGAAGATCCCACATGCCGTGGAGCAACTAAGCCCGTGTGCCACAACTACTGAGCCTACACTCTAGAGCCCACAAGCCACAACTACTGAAGCCTGTTTGCCTAAAGCCCGTGCTCTGCAACAAGAAAAGCCACCACAATGAGAAGCCTGCACCCCACAACGAAGAGTATGCCCCTCTCGCCACAATTAGAGAGAGCCCACACACAGCAACAAAGACCCAACGGAGGAAAAATAAATAAATTAATTAATTAAAAAGAAAAAGAAGGGCTTCCCTGGTGGCGCAGTGGTTGGGAGTCCGCCTGCCGACGCAGGGGACACGGGTTCGTGCCCCGGTCCGGGAGGATCCCACGTGTCGCGGAGCGGCTTGACCAGTGGGCCATGGCCGCTGGGCCTGCGCGTCCAGAGCCTGTGCTCCACGACGGGAGAGGCCACGGCAGTGAGAGGCCCGCGTATCGCAAAAAAAAAAAAAAGAAAAAGAAAAAGAAAAACACTGAGTATCTCCAGGCTGAGTTTCAGTTATGTTTATCTAATTTAGATATTTCCATGTTAAAAATACACATAATGCAATTCTAGTCAAAACTCCCAAGTTTGTATCAAACATATAAAAATTGCCAAGAAATTTCTGGGAAATAAATGATGAGAGACTTGCTTAAGAAGATATTAAAATGTACTCTAAGCACATTATTAGAATATTAGTGAATAATGAATTACTGAATTGAATAATTATTGAATAATAATTAAATTAGAGTTTTATTGAAGCAATGTGTTTCTGGGACAGGATAAACAGGCAAATGTTCACTCTTACAGACTGCTGGTGGAACAAAATAGAAAATATAGAAACAGATCACAATAAATGTAAAAGGTACTATTTCTGTGCAGCAGGAAGAAGACTGAGTTATGACATGGTCACCTGTGGTGAGAATCTTTCTCTTCCCCTGAGCAGTATGAGAAAATAATACCTAAGACTTTCAGTCATATGACCATGAGGGGAGTATCTGGAGTTTGGGTGGAACAACACAAAGGAGAGAGAAAGGAAGGGCTAGGTAAGGATTATAGAGGAAAATTCAACACCCAAAAAGGCAGAGCTGAGCAAAGAGGAAAACAGCAACATTCTTTTTTTTAGCAATATTAGTTATGCCACTGTATCCAGCCTTGCCTTAAGCCAGTCCCACCTTTGGAATTTTGTTGAGGTTTTAAGTCACAAACAACCGAGAGAGTCCTAAATAAAATAGTTTATTTAATAATTAATTAAATAATTATTTAATTCTCACAGCTTATATAAAAACATATTCCAAGTGGCTTAAAGGCCAAAATATAAAAAGTAGAAGGAAAACAGTATAACCTACAGGATAGAGCAACCTTTCTACATAAAAGAGAAAAAAAACCAAACCACAAAAGAAAACCTTAATAACTAAATAAAAATTTCTGTACAGGAAAAAAAATCGTCAACAAAACTATACAAAGCATACTTAAAAGAGCTTTCTAGGAAAATACAAACAACCAATTAGAAAAAAATGGATAAAGGATATGAAAATGCAATATAAATGGCCAACAGAATACATGAAAAGCTTCCCAAACTTTGCAGTGGCTAAAGGAAAACAAATGAAACCGATACACCACTGGTCAGACTCGTAAAAATCAAATATCTTCAGGTCTTTGTTAGCAGTACTGCACTAAGGTCAGTTTCCTGGTTTTGATATTGTATTGTAGTTATATAAGACATTACCACTGGAGGAAGCGGGGTGAGGTATCCATGGGACTATTTTTGTAATTTCCCATGAGCTTATAATTACTTTTTAAAAATGAATTGATAAAATCCATTGCAGGTAAGGTTATGGGGAAATGAGCACTCCTATATAGACTGTTGGTGGGACTGAAAACTGCTACCCCACCCCCCAATTTCTCAATTCTGCCTTAAGAAAGTAACACGCAAATATCCACTAAAATAAAAAATATTAGGAAAAAAAAAATATTAGGGGCCACTGATGCAACATTCCCACTTCAATCTATCCTACAAAAATAAGGCCACAAAGACTTATGGACATCTATGCAAGGATTAACTCCAGCATTGTTAAAAGCGTCAAAACACTAAAAATGACCTCAAAGTCAGTAACAGGATGGTTCACCATATGTTAGTAAGGTAACCAACAGGATATGAATCAATAACAGCAACATTAACAGCAAAAGGAGTGCTAAATTCCAGGAAGCATTCTGGTTAGCCCTCACAACAATCCTTTGACGTAAGCAAAATTATGACACCATTTTTACAAATGAACAAATGAATGTATTGAGGTGTTAAGTAAGCTGTTCAAGATCACACAGTGATTAGTCAATGGTGAAGCCAAGATTCCAGTAAGAAGAAAGAAAAGAGAAGCAGAACAGGAAAGAGACTGTTTAAAAAGAACATATAATCAAGTGAAAAGAAAACATGCTATAATCTGTAGTTCAATAACCTATCTGGGTAAAGCTTTGCCCCAATTTTTGGTATTCAATTTCAATATTAAGTACCAACTCTGTTTAGTACTGTTTACTAAGTACACAATAAACTAGGGTCTGTGGGGCCAAGGAGGAAAGCTTTCTTAGTTCAAAGTCTAATGGGAAAGACAGACAAGGGAATAAACTGCCACAAGCACCTGTAACCAGTGCTACCAATACAGACCTAAGTCCACAATCCCTGACCCCAAACACTTAAGGCCAAATGTTTCAGACATAAAAATCTGTTTGGATTTTAGAAAGGCAACATGATATGCCATATACTATGTAATATCACCAGAGATTAGGGGCAGCAATCCCATAACCAAACACAGTGAAACACATGAATATTCACACTAAGTGGGAGAAACAAAGACTACATATAGTTTCATGTCAGTTTCAAGAGAAGGTGTTGTTGACAAATGAGGTTTGTTACCAAAAGACTAAAAAACTTTTTCAAGCATTTTGGATTTTGGAATTATAGAATCGAGAACACAGGTTTGTATATATAAAGTACTTTAGGTCAGAGAGAAAGAAACAATCTCTTCTAGGGCTTAGTACCTAGAACCAAAAACAAAACCAAACAAACAAAAAGCCAAAAAAAAACAAACAAAAAAATCCCAACTCAATCAAACCAAAACAAAAAAAAAACTCCTTACAGTAAAACCCATAAAAATGAAAGCAAATGGCACACATGTACATCTGGTGAAAAGATGTGGTAACAGAGATACAGACACCATCATATTTTCCTTGCAAATCCAATGTAATTTTCCTTTGAAGGAAATAAAGTTTCAAAAAAACTCACAAGATACACAGAACACTATACTGTTTAAAACAATAATATAGATTTGATTTCAAGAAAACATAAAAAACCAGAGAATCCTTGCAGACTTTATTTTTATTAATAATGAAGCAATGGCAGAGAAGTAAAATAGGCTACACTGCCCATGATGGCAGGAATATACCTTCAAGGGAAGTAACTCCAGAATGATATAATTAAATAAAAATAACTGAATAACTTGAAGGAATAGGCATCACCTTCATGAGTGATAAAACACTGGTACTAAGGAGATCATACTGACATAAAGTCAAGTAAATATAATATGGGCTTAAGTCCTGACAGCTGTAGCAGCTGAAACAAGAACACCTCAAAATATTACATAACTATCATGAGATAATTTAGCTTTTAATTTTTTTGTCCATGCTCAGGAGACTGGCGTTGGGGCAGGGGTTGGGGGCGGCTCTCAAGGAAAGGAACAAATGCAGTGCTGTAATTTTATGCTGATCTACCCCACGAAGGAAACATACATAAGGCCCAAGAACAAAAGTAACTTCAGTCATGCTGTCAACAGCCTTATTTAATTCTCTCTGCAGTAAAAGTGGTTCCTTAGCAGTAGCCAGCAGGGCTGAAAAGACCTGAGGCCTATAATCACACTGCTCAGAGGAAACAACATAGTAACTCATGAAAAGAGACATCACTGTGTGGCCAAAAGAGCCAGATTTATGTATTCATACCAATGTGAATTTATATCTGAGTGTGGCCATGGGCAAGTCACTGTAAACACCCTTAATTTTCTCATCTGTGAAACTGAGGAAATACCATCTAATCTGTAATTTGTGCAGAATCTCAATTCATATATAAAGTGTATGCCACAGAGAAGTGATTCAGTAACTGTGGTAGTTACCTTAACAACTTGCTCCCCCATTCCAGTTTCATAACGTTCCAGTGTTCCCTACCTATCTCAAGTGACAGTAACTTCTCTCACTCCCATCAATTCTCCACTCTGAAGCCAGAGTGACCTTTTAAAAACAAGCATGGGACACTTCCCTGGTGGTGCAGTGGTTAAGAATCTGCCTGCCAATGCAGGGGACACAGGTTCGATCCCTGGTCTGGGAAGATTCCACATGCCGCAGAGCAATTAAGCCCGTGAGCCACAACTACTGAGGCCTGTGCACTCTAGGGCCCACGTGCCATAACTACTGAAGCCCATGAACCCTAGAGAGCACATGCCGCAACTACTGAGCCCACGCACTCTAGGGCCCGCGTGCTGCAACTACTGAGCCCGCGCACCTAGAGCCTGTGCTCCACAACAAGAGAAGCCACTGCAATGAGAAGCCCGCGCACAGCAATGAAGAGTAGCCCCCGCTCGCCGCAACTAGAGAAAGCCCGCGCACAGCAACCAACCCAGACAAAAGAAAAAATAATAATAATAAGTAAATAAAAACAAGTATGATCGTGCCGCCTCTGCCCAGCTTAAAATTCATCCATGATATCACAATGTTCTTAGAATGAAGTCCAGAATTATCAAAGTGACCTGACCCGCCTCCCCCATCTCCACTCTGGCATGCTCTATCTAGCCTTCTTTCCATTTTGTAACTTACAATTCTCCTGACTTCTTGGCCTTTGTACTAATTAATGCTTCTGCTTGTAATGATAACCCTCACCTTTTCTCCTAGCAAGCTCCAATTAATTCACTCTTCAGATTTCAGCCTCAATGTACCCTGTTTAAGGAAGCCATGCCAATGTTATATAGAATCCAACACTTTTCCTAAATACATATCATTTATAACTACATATATTGTAAGGAAAAAGTTTTAATTTAACATGTGACTCCATTGTGGGCCAGCCAGATTCAACAGCATGTGATTTCACTGAAGCTCTGGGAAGCAGATTCTCTCTTCTCTTCTACATGCAAACCCGAAAGCATATAGGCTCCAGGACCTACAAACAATTCTGCAACTATGATGGATGAGCCTGATGAAAATGGAACAAAAATGAAGGAAGCAGAGCTGAGAAACTGATCAAACTGCCAGAGCACCTGGATCAAGTTCTGCCAGGTTTTCTTCACTTACATCACACAATTAATTTCTTTTGATGTTTAAGCCAGTTTACATTGCATTTCCTGTTATTTACAACAGAAAATACCTTAACTGACAAAGCATCTAGGTCAAAAGCATTCATATTGACAGAGATATGAAAAGGATGCAGAAGTGTAGGATATTCAAAGGTGACAACTCTCTCCTACCAATGAGAAAATATGTTTATGAATACACAGGGTATACTGAATAAGAAGAGGCAAAGTGCTACTAAACCTGTACAGACGAACTCAAGTACCCAAGATACTCAGAAATATTTATCTTAACTTTTTTCTAAATCTTAAACTTCAAGGACAAAGAAAGAATCAAGCTGAGACCTAGGCATGAAAAGCAAAAGTGGCAGAATGAATTACTGTTTTTAATTCATCATTCACTCCCTGTATCATGCCACCTTACAGTAAAGAAAATATATTTATTTCCCTGCCCCACTGATGTTGGGCTTGGCCATAAGACTTGATCAATGAAATGATAACAGAAATGACAGAAACAGCAGCTAACATGTGCTTGCATAGTCTGACTTACTCCTGACTGCCACAAGAGCAGGCCACTGATTCCAGGAGAACAGAGAACCCACAGCCTAGAGCCAAGCCTAGGCAACAATAACTGAGCCCCAGCTCCTCTAAAGACATGAAGTAGAAAAGGAACTATTCATTGTTATAAACCACTGAAATTAAGACTTATGCAGCAAAAACTGACTGATAAGCCCTGTATAATGCAAGGAACATCTGCGTTCTTAGCAATACTCAATACCGGACAGTAAAAAATTTATATCCAGCCAAGATGTCATTCAAACAAAGAAGCAACAGAAAGATATTAAGCCCATGAGAACTCAGGGAAAAGACCACCCATAAACTTAAATCTAGCCAACAAAGAAATAAAAAAATTCAGGAATGGAGAAATGTTTAGAGAAAAAAAAGTAAACAGCTGCAATTATAGTGATATAAGAGAAATGCAAATGCTTTCTATTTTTTTCAACTTTCATTTTAAAAATGACAACGCACCTTCAGAACTTTTCTATTTTCTTTTCCCTCAACTTCAGAGATTATTTAGGAATTAATATCCTAAATGAAGTATATTTATAATCTTCAGTGAAAAAATTAGCAATTTTCTTAGTTTCTTCAATTAAATGCAATAAACAGTGGTTAGTCCTGGCTAGTGAATTTCAGGATACTTTTCTAGTGTACATTTTCTTCATTACTGATTGACCTTTTTTTGGTCATCAGGAATCATTTTTACAAAAATATTAAACAGTCCAAAATATATGAATAAATTACTAAAACAATATAACTTCTGAAACAGAGTAAGGCTCTTTTTCAAAATCACTTCCTTTTCACAGGGCATGCTATTTAAAACAAAACAAAAATTAGAACAGCAGGTAAGGGGGCAGGGAGACTATATATAGACTGAAGTGCAAGACTTCCAAAGAGAAAAGACACAATGAAGAGCAAGGTATTTGTTGACCAAGTATTTTGTACAAGAAGAGACACACTCAAAAAGAGAGTCAGTCACAGATGCCCACAAATGCAAAGAATAGGGATATCTATCTATAACATTTAAAGATCAAGAGACAAGCCAAAGATGAAGGGATTGGGAGGATTCAGTGGTTTTAGAATGAGTATGTTTAGATTGTATCACCAAAACTTGTAATCATTTCAATTATAGGGTAATGATTGTTAGGGGGAAAATCAGCTATTCCCTTGAAGAACATCAATATAAATGCAATCATGACATTTTGATAATAACGCGAAAAGTTTGTTACATCAAAGTATATTTTCAAATAGAATTACAAAGGCTTTGCAAACCTATGACAGAACAGCTTACATGTTAAAATTTACCTTTAACCTAAAGTATGTTTGATAAATGATTCATTATACTACAAATCTGTTTATGCACCTATGCTAAAGACTTCTCTTAATGCTGTTTGTGTAGGGATTAAACTGTTACTTTCTACTTAAGCAATAAAATAAATGAATATAGTAGAAAATAATAACCCACAGAATAAGAGAGGAATCTATGAGTTCATACTAATATAAATAAATGAACAAATCAATGAATGGGGGAAAATTCTTTGCATGTAATTCCAACTAACAAAGAAGAAATGATGGAATTAGAAAAATCACCATATGTGGCCACCACACTGCAGGCAAGTATTATCAGTGGAAGTTGTGGTGGACATACTCTAAAATGACCCCCAATTATCATCACTTCCTGGTATATCCTGTGTAATCCCCTCCCCTTAATGCAGGTGAAACCTGTGACTTGCTTCTAACCAATACAGAATACAGCAGAGCAGGCAGAACAGTGACTACGTTACGAGAAAGACTGCAGTATCCTTGCAAAGTGACTCTGACTCTCCCTTGCTGGCTTTAAGGAAGTATACAGGTTGGGGAGGCCCAAGTGGCAAAGAACCCATGGCAGCCTCTAGCCAACAGCCAGCTAGGAACTGAATCACCCCATTTTGATAAACCCCAAGGATCTGAAACCTGCCAACAACCACCTGGCTTAGAAGTGGTTCCTTCTCCAATTAAGCCTTCAGATAAGAACCAACATCTTGGCTGCAGCCTTGCAGAGAACCCAGTAAAACCATGTGCCCAGACTGCTGACACACAGAAACTGAGATAATAAATGTGTGTTGTTTCAAGCTCCTAAATCTATGATAATGTTGTTAAGCAGCAACAGATAACTAACAATGAGATGCTAAAACCAGTGGGCAAAGATACAATGAGAAACAAGATATTTACAGTCTCAAAGTATCTCCCTCCACACACAAGATGTTAATTACAAAGGGGGAAAAATTATATCTTTATAGTGGAGAACCTTGGCAGACATCACATAAAATAAGGGACTGGCGTAATCAACACCAATAATGGCATAAACTGAAACCACACACTTTTTGATATGATGTAGTGAAAATGACATATCATTTCTGTGACATTCCTGCCAAAAATGTACAACCTGAATCTAATCATGAGTAAACATCAGACATATCCAAACTGAAGGACAGTCTACAAGATAGCTGGTCTGAACTCTTCAAAAATATCAAGCTCATGGAAGACAAAGACTAAAAGAATGTTCCCACATTAAAGGAGACTGTAAAGATAACATGAAAACTAAATGTAAATGCAATGTGTGATCCTGGATTGGGACATCAGTGGAAGAATTATCAAATTTAAATAAAGCCTGTTGATTAGAAAGTAATATTATATTAATATCCTGATTTTGATAGTTACACTGTGGTTATGTAAAAGAATATACTTGCCTTTAGAAAGTATACTCAAGTGTTTAAATGTGAATGGGGCAGCATGTCTACAATTCTCAGACATTTCAGTAACACAAACTAGACAGATAGATAAACTATATAAAATGTTAACATTTGTGGAATCTAGGTAAAGTTATATAAAAATTCTTTGTACTGCTTTTGCAACTTTTAAGTCTAAAATTAATAACCCAAATGAATAAATAAAAAGCTAAAAATATGCAATATGGACCAATGAAAAAGTATGAAGTGCTAGTAAGTGCTACAACATGGATTAACCTCAAAAGACCACATATTATATGATTCCATTTATATGAGATGTCCAGAAATGGGCAATCTACAGAGACAGAAAGTAGATTAGAGGCTGGCAGTGGGAACTAGTATTAACTGTACACACGTATGAAAAATCTTACTGGGGATTACAGTGTTAGTTGCACAACTCAGTAAATTTACTAAAAATCACTGAACTGTACAGTTAAGATGGGTGAAATTTATAGTATGTACTTTACATCTCAATAAAGTTTTTTAAAAAAGATGATGTGGAAAAGAAGCGAACTTGGTTTCTCATTCATTGAACATTTACAGAATAGCTACCGTGTAACTGCACGGGGATAAGTGCTGGTGATATAAAAAAAAAAAGGTGGAAGTTTCCGTACGCACACGTTCTTACATTTTAATGTAAAAATAAATGAACTGGGGGCTTCCCTGGTGGCGCAGTGGTTGGGAGTCCGCCTGCCGATGCAGGGGACACGGGTTCGTGCCCCGGTCCAGGAGGATCCCACATGCCGCGGAGTGGCTGGGCCCGTGGGCCATGGCCACTGAGCCTGCGCTCCACAACGGGAGAGGCCACAGCAGTGAGAGGCACACGTACCGCAAAAAAAAAAAAAAAAAAAAAAAAAAAAAAAGAACTGGGACTGAGCGCAGCCAAACGATATGACTTTATTTCCTAGTGTGTGCGTGTGCGTACACACACACTGTATTATCATTTAATTTATGATTAATTAACATTTCCCTCCCACCAGAAAGATGAGGCAAGTTGGTACAGATTTTAAATGTTCAGTAATGTAAAAATTTTAGCCACAAATGCAAATTTGCTATCAATTCAGGAACTGAACAAAATCAGAAACTTAGGTTTAGAACTTACTAAAGATATCTTCTAAAAATTAACTGATAACCTTTCCCATAACTAATCACGCCAAATTTCTCCACTGAAAGTCTGGACATTTTCACTATTGTTTTCTTTCATTTTTAGTTTCTTTCTGGAGCTTGAGGATACAAGTAAAACTGTAAGTGAAGTCTGCAAAAGGGTTCATAAACATACAAAGCCCATCAACTCTCAGTAAAAATCTTTAGCATTCTTTATCTTGTCTATAGCTCTCCTAATTCCATAGGTCCTTCTGGCACTCTTAAAGAATTTACTCACTTGTTATACCAATTCTGTATCATCACATTGTAAGCAGAAATTTTTTAAAATTCACACTCACATTCTTCTACAATCTTCTATCACTGCTTAGATTTTAAATTTAACAGGGCAAGATAAACATTTACTACCTTCTACAAAAATTTAAAGAAGTACTTCTGCTCATCCCCTCTACCTTAGGCAAATGTCTTATTATTTCCTACTAATACAATACAGTGGTTGTTTCTCCCACATTAGATAAAAATGTACCCTACTCAAATTACAACAAAATCCAACAACTTTATTGTGGTAAAATATAGACAACATAAAATTTACCATCTCAACCACTTCTAAGTGTACAGCTCACTTTCACTTAAGTACATTCACACTGTTACACAACCAAGCACCAGAACTCTTCTTACCTTGCAAAACTGAAACTCTACACCCATTAAATAACTCCCCATTTCCCCCCTACACCAGCCCCTGGCAACCACCCTCTACTTTCTGTCTCTATAAATATGACTTATACTTGAGGTCTCTCATGTTAAGTGAAATCATACAATACTTGTCCTCTTGTGTCTGCATTATTTCACTTAGTATAATGTCCTGAAGTTCATGCATGTTGTAGAATATGTTAGAATTTCCTTCTTTTTAAAGGCTGAAAAATATTCCACTGAATGTATATGCCACACTTTGTTTATCCATTCATCTGTCAATAAACATTTGGGTTGCTTCCATCTTTTGCCTACTGTGAATAATGCTGCTATGAACACTGGTGTAAAATTATCTATTCAAGTCCTTGCTTTTTATTCTTTTGTGTGTATACCCAGAAGTGGAATTACTGGGTTGAATAAAATCCTACAACATTTTTTTTTTTTTTTTTTATTGTGGTACACGGGCCTCTCACTGTTGTGGCCTCTCCCATTGCGGAGCACAGGCTCCAGAGCGCAGGCTCAGTGGCCATGGCTCACGGGCCTAGCCGCTCCGCGGCATGTGGGATCTTCCCGGACCAGGGCACGAACCCGTGTCCCCTGCATCGGCAGGCCGACTCTCAACCACTGCGCCACCAGGGAAGCCCCAAATCCTACAACTTTTAATCATTCTTTACCTTACTCTCACTTTACATAACCATCTCTCAGGTGCAAATACCTACAGACAAGAATCAGATAAAATCCACAGGTTGACAAGGAGCTTCCTAGGTCATCTAGTCCATTTACCTAAAGATGCTTATATATCCCCTCCTAAAACGTCATAAACAGGTTAATCATCCAGTCTTTTGCACAAGCATATAATGTGATGGAGAATCACTATGTCCTCAAGCATTTCCAAATATTCATAAATTCTGCCTTAAGTTAAGCCAAATACATCTTCCATTTTTTAGCTCTGATTTTATGATGTAAATCAGTGGTTATCATGGTGGAAAAATTTAGGAGGATCTTTTCCTTCCTCTCTGTGATTTTCTCTACTGTCTAAATTTGCTAAAATGACCTTGTAATAAACTATCTTTGTAAGTGGGGGAAACAAATTTAACATTATTTCTTCACTAATCCATATGACAGCCCTTCAAGTACTTTAAGACTCTTCATGAAACCCTGAAGTCTTTTTCAGATTTTTGGTCTCTCTTCTCCTCACTGGCATCTCCTCCCCTGCAATCAAGCTAAAAAAATTTAATATAAAAAACTTTTACAATCCATCCTCAAAATTCACCAATGTCTTCCAACATTTATTATCCCCAGTTCAAGCCTTTGATAAAGAGCTTTAAGGGACATCGTCAGCCTAATTTATTTAATCCTAGACATACTACACTTTGCAATAGATAACCCTGCCTTATCTTGACTTTAATCCCAATCTCTTGTTCATTTTTCTGCACTGCTTCCTACAGAACAGCCTTGTCAAAACTAAGACATAATCAGCTTCCCTATCCCTGACTCAACTATTATACACTCTGTCCTTCGAAGTTCAATCCCCTGAATTTCAGTAGGATTAAATAATGGACTCAGACTTTCAAGGTTAAAAGAAATGCAGAATTATCTAGTTCCCCAAACAGATGCTTGACTAAACCCTATTTCAGGTCAATATTAAATGTAAAAATAAACTTATAAGAATCTTTCACTCATGTGATATACGTGTATCTACCCACACACACAGTAATCATTATCCACACACTAGCTAAAACAAATCAGCACCACATAACTTTAAAATCAACAGCTGATTTGTGGCATGCTTACCTGACAGAGTGCACAAAACAAAACTGAACTCAACAGCACCCTTATGATGGAAAATAGTAAGTTTAGAAATCATTAAATTAATAGTCTTGGTAGGCTTTAAATTCACTGAAAATTTTTGTATTCTTACAAACGCTTTCATTAAAATCTTTTGCTTGCCTTCCCTTGGTCATACTACCTGCAATTCTTCCAATGAGAAGTTCATTTGGGTTAACGACTAACCTACTTTTTAAAAAGAAATAACATAAATGTAGTTTTTAAATTTAAAGAGTAGCATCCGACTTATCTATCCTTTAGTGAATTAGTTTCTTCACACTGTTTTCCTCCCCAAACATGCCATGAAACAAACAGAAATAAACCCACTGGAGAAAGGGTAAAAGGGTACGCAGGAAAACTTTCAAACAGGCATTCTGGGAGAAGGAGGCCCAGTTGGGACCACAAAATGAGAAGTATGGAGTAACAGAGTAGTGAAAGGGCACGAAACAAGTAAGAGTAATCTAGGAATAGCATGGAGAGGGAGGTCATAGAAACAAAAAAAGATTCTTCAGAAACTGTGCTCTCTATCCTTTTAATACTTCACTATAAATCTTCATTCTCTTCACCTTCCTATTATTGTCTTTTTTTTCCCACTACTGTTTTTTAAAAAGCATGGCTTTTCCACTACCAGTAAGAAATGAGCAAAACCACTTCAAAAGGGGGGGGGGGAAGAGTCCAGTGTTTCCATGACTTATTTTAAAGCAAATACATGGAACATCAAGTACTTGACTCCTATCTTATTTAGTCCATGGCCACTTCCACTATTCGTCCACTACAGCATGTTGCTTTTCAGTCTGATGAGAAAGAGGTAAGAAAAGGTAGACGTTAAGACAAACACAGTGCTCGTCACTCTAACTACTGCATATAAAGGAATACCAACTGCTTTTACTTCAGCTCATCAGGATGCTAACATCTCTTAACTGGTGGAGCCAAGTTCCTAAACAGCCATACATCTCTGAACTAAAGATATACAGAGGGTTTTACACGTGAGGACATATTATTTGAGGTAAAAGAATTAGTGAGGAAAACAGGAACTGAAAATAAAATACTTATCAGTATAAGTTATAGAAATAGTCCTGAAAGAAATGAGCTAGGGAAAGAATAAAATTTAACAAATTTGATTAGGTACATCAAAAAATAAGAATTTGTTTAATTTTCTATCTCTGTTCTATTTGGTATTCTTGTTCATTTAGCAATGTAGTTTATACACCTAAATAGCCAAAGCTATTGACTACAATTATTTTCTGCTTTTGAACAAGAGCTGTCGGTCTTGACATAGCCATTTATGTCGAGATTCAGAGTTTTGAAGTAGTTGATTGATGAATTTTACCAATTCTTGGCATTTTCCAACTCACAGAAGTAACTTAGTTACAGTAAAGCTCTCATAATTAAATGGCTTTGACTGCGAGTCTCTTCCCTCAATCCTCAAAAATAAAGACTAAAATAGGAAGGGCAGGGCTTCCCTGGTGGCGCAGTGGTTGAGAGTCCACCCGCCGATGCAGGGGACACGGGTTCGTGCCCTGGTCCGGGAGGATCCCACATGCCGCAGAGCGGCTGGGCCCGTGGGCCACGGCTGCTGAGCCTGCGCGTCCAGAGCCTGTGCTCCGCAACGGGAGAGGCCACAACAGTGAGAGGCCCGCGTACCACAAAATAAATAAATATAAAAAAAAATAATAAAATAAAATAAAATAGGAAGGGCAAGGTGGCACCAGCGAGTGGGATCAAACCACAAGAAGCAGACCAGCCCAGGAAGCCTCTCTGTCCCTACAAGCTGGAGACTTCCTTTTCCCTACACCTAGAGCCATCAGGCAGCCTGTTCTGTGGAAACTCCTCCCACTCCTTCAGAAAGATGCAGCAGAGATCACTAAGAGACTCTGTGTCACCAAATAAAACAAGAAGACCAAAATAGCACAGCAAAGGCTTTGAAAATTAAATTAAGTTGAAAATTAAATAAAACTTCTAGATTGGCTCAATAGTGGAATGGAGAGGACAGAGTCAATGACCTTAACGACAGATCAATAAAATTTACCTGATGTGAACAACAGAGAAAAATAAAACTGAAAAAAATTTAACAGAACCTCAGGGAGTTGTGGGATAATAACAAAAGATTCAAAGTTTACATCATCAGAGTCTCAGAAGGAAAGGAGAAAGAGTATTCAAAGAACTAAGGGCTGAAAAACTCTTACTTGGTGAAAAATAAACCTACATATGCAGGAAACTCAGTGAATCTAAATAAGATAAACTCAAAATAGTCCAACACCAAGACATATCGCAATTACGGACATCCCTGGTGGGCCAGTGGTTAAGAATTTGCCTGCCAATGCAGGGGACACAGGTTCGAGCCCTGGTCCAGGAGGATCCCACATGCCACAGAGCAACTAAGCCCATGCGCCACAACTACTGAGCCCACGTGCTGCAACTACTGAAGCCTGCGTGCCTAGAGCCCGTGCTCCGCAAGAAGAGAAGCCACCGCAATGAGAAGCCCACGCACCACAACAAAGAGTAGCCCCTGCTCACGGCAACTAGAGAAAGCCTGTGCACAGCAATGAAGACTCAACACAGACAAAAATAAAAATAAAATAAATAAATAAATTTATTTTTAAAAAACCCAACGAGTTCTTACAATTGCTTGTGGCTTAAGTTTTTCTGCTGTACTCTTATCTTCTACAGTAAGCAATGTAGTGGACATCTGTTGTTTCTGCCTGGTCAATATATATTCTCTCTTCCTCTGGAAAGAATGTACAATCTTGCTTTGGAGAACTATGCCTTACCCCACTGGAAACAGTCTTTGTAGGACTGTCCATCAAAGATGCCTCACCATCCCTGGACATTAGGCCAGCCAAGTTCACTCTTCTTTGAATTTTTAACCTTGAGCAGAGTAGACATAGACTAATTCATCCCAGCTGGAGTGCCTTGATGAGCCCATCCATTAGTTTGAGCTACCTGATCTCTGCAGCTACCTTAGTTCTCTTTATTTCAGAGCTTGTTTCTTTCCTTTCAGCCTGTGAGCTACCCCACATTCTTCAAATAACTTCCATTTTGCTTAAGTTATTTACATTTGGTTCCTATTATTCATACCTAAATAACCTAATCAAGAATACGCCCCCCTCAAAAAAATGAAAACAAAAAATTTTTTCTTACCTACTTTAAAATTTTTTAAATTATAATTCTAACTGTTTGTACGACCTGAATTAAGGTTTCCTCCATAAACTAATACTCAAAAATGAATAGGTTCTTGTAAACAAACTTAATGGAATACAAATTTAATTGGAGTTAAATTGATTTATCAAGCTCTAACTAAAAGCCAAGCATGTCATGTCCAAGTGAAATGAAAACACGTGGATATGGTTTCTACTGTCTAGTATCACAGGCAAGTGAGATAATTATAAGAAGTAACTATAATATAACATGAGAACTGCTATAACAGAGGTGTACTTAAAATGTTACAGAAACACACATAAAAAACCAATTCAGTAAAGATCCAGACTATGAATTTTAACCTGTTCTGGGCCTTGTTTTAAGTACGTGTCAATCCCGTAAAGGATTTACCAATATTCTCTAAATCAGTAAGAGCATAAACATACATTTCAACCTTATAGCCAAACAGCAAGTGTTAGCTCACACATTTCCAATCTCTGAAATATTTTCATTTATTAATCTGTATAATATTAGGTATCCTAATGCTAGAAAGTCAAATAATGATTTTAATAAAACTAAATGTAGATTGGGTTTCTAAAAATATGACCAATTATTATAATAAATTGCGAGAAGAAAAAAAAGCACATACAGCCAATATTTACATAGTAATATCACTCTTATTTATAATAGTTTCTAGACTAATTATTTAGTTTTATAAAGTAAAAATCATGCAACCAAGGGTAAAGTTAAATTAAACTTGTAAAAGAGTGCTTTATAACTGTATAATACTTCTTTAGAATAAAGTAATTCTTACCTTCTGGAGTTGGAATGCACCCCAAGAAAATGAAAGAAGGAAAAAAAAAAGAGCTTTTAATTTTTCTTTACAAAGCAACAATAAAGCCAAAAAATAAACTCTCCCTTCCCCTCCCAGAACATACAATTCTTCAAATTAGTACCCTCCCCAACACTTTGCTACATAAAACATTAATTTCTTCTTTAGAATTTACAAGTTAGTCCCAAATATCAGTGTCTAAAATACATCAATAGTCTAAACCATTTCAGATAACAGTTGCAGCACCTCAATTACGTGGCAGAGTAAAACTATTACAGCAGCTTAAAGTTAATGTGGATCCAGTGAATATTCCCCATTCTTTAATATCCTTCCCATGCATTTCAAATTTCAAGGAGCCATCATAAAGCCATCAGCTATAGACCCTAAGGTTTATTAGCTTCCCTTTGTTCCATAATGGAACTCATCATGAAGTTAAATAACAATAGATAAGAATACTCTTTTCTGTTAATAGCCAAGCATTTTGTGTTTGTTTTTTCATAATTAATCATTTTGACATCCCTACAAGGTTTGCAGGCTTGAAAGCAGACTGCAACTAGCAGGTAAAGAAAATGCAGGCTGAACTCAAAGGTATCAGCCAACCTTAGATAAATATGGTATCAATTTAATTAATAATGTTCTTTATTCTTAAACTGAGCTCTTCCTAGTGAAATCACCTCAAGGCAATTCAGTTTTGCAGACAGTCAAATGATCTGCTCTGTGGCGATGATTTCTGCTGAAAAGTAGTAGAAAATGCTGACTTTATTTCCTTTGCTATATACTTTTATATAAGAAGAGGTGAGGGAAAAAAATTAGGTAATTGGATTAGTTTTTGGTGGGAGGTGAGCTAAAACATACTTAAATACCATGTGAGGGAGATTGTTTTGTTCCTAAGTAAATGCATTTAATACTAATCAGATGCAGCTGGGACTCCTCCAAAGAGGTAAAATTTTAATCTGGCGAATGTTTATTAAGCATGATTTTAGCTAGATGGTTCCCAGAGATTTTTACAATTCCAACTCTAAAGGAGTTTGCCTGGGATACAAGACTGAGACATAAGAAAAACTCCTTGCTAGATAACGATTTTGAGCTCTGCAAGACAACAATATAAAGATCTATTTGAATGTTCCAATAAGATAGGTTCTTTAAAAATGTACTGGCCCTTTCAGAAGGCAGTTACTATAATGGCTGGGGTTTTTATTTCAAATTCTTCCAGAAAGCAATTTACAGTTAGACAGCAACTAACCTAATGTTCTATGTTAGAACATGGTATAAATTTTATTTAAAAAACAACAGAGCAAATATACTAGTCAGAAGGGAAGGGAGAACTATAGATGTAGAGGCAGTATATACTGAAGAAAAGAACAAAAGTAAGTAATAAGCCTGAGTTTTAGTTTCACTAAGCTAGTTGTCCTACCCTGGCTGAGTCTCAATCTCTATGGGCCTTAATTCTTCAGTAATAAAATGATATACGACTATAACATCCTAATTATCTTTTCCAGCTATATCATTCTGTGACTAAAATAACGTGACTGGTTTGGAAAAGAGGTTGAGGAGGGAGAAGAAGATGAGGAATGCAAAAGAGATTACCCATTTGGGGGTGTAATTAATCAGGGGCATAATGTTGTAATAGAACTAGGTAGGCTTCATTTGTGAGGAATGCACATCCAAGTGACGTGCTTGTCCCCAAATCTGCCAATACTACTATATAAGTAGCACTTAGTCTTCCTTTCCAGGTCTTTTCCCATAAAGAACCAATGCTTTTAAATACTTCCTGGCTTGTTTCAGAGGTGACAAATAAGTAATGCTCAACCTTATTTAAAAGTTAGGCAGTTGGCTATACTCATTTATTAGCTGCACAACTTATTCACCCACACAAATTTTATGGTGTAAAGGATTCAAATTCATATGGGCCTCACCAAAATTACTAATTATTATGTATCATAAACCCTTGGGACAACTCATAAATGGTCTAATTCAGAATATACTCAATCTGTGGATAATAAATTCATGAACACCCAGAATCTTTTTTCTTTCTCTTTCCTCTTCTACTCATGAATGGCAAGACCAAAAAAAACAAAAACAAAAAGGAGTAAAAGAACTGGGTCTCAGGAAATGAATGCCATTTTCTTCTTTCTTAAAAACTCTTTCTCTATTAGGTGATATAAAAAGAGTCAAGATAATACAGCCAACAGAATGAGCAAAGCAGGTAAAAGAACTCTGGGGGGGTGGGGGGCGTGGTGGTAGTTATTAAAAGCAATGGTTACTTCAGAAGGAAGGCTTGAAGTCCTAAACTTAACGCTGTAAAAGCACATTTGTAAACAATAATGGCAGCCACAGCTGACTGGCAGGAAAAACTTGTTGTACAACAGATTAAGGATAGAAGTAGTAACAAGTGATAAGGTTTTAAGGATTAGCAGGAATGGTCTCAAAGTGTACATAAGCACTTGATTTATGTACTACGTACTATTGTGTATGTTTTATCAATAGTATGTATGCTTAACGTGTATGTTTAGTTGCTCTGTTTTTAAAAATAAACCAGAATATCCAACTGTACATAAATAGTCTCTCTAGTTCTTATCTGTTAAATACATACTGGAATGCCGAAGTAATAAAATACCTGAAATTCACCCCAAAACAGTCTGGGGTGAGAGGACTATTTATAATTTATGCTGGAGGATACATACTTTTATTTTAGTTTGGAATTTTCCAAAAGTAAAAATTTACATTAAAAAAACTATCTTCAGTACCTAACTTACAAACCTAGACTTATAACGTAGGTTAAAGTTTATTACCACAGAAGGAAAAGAATGTATTTTTAGATTCTATAACATACCTGGAACTATTTATTCATCAACATCCGAAACAGGTATTAAATATTAATCTCTGAAAACAGATACCTACTCTACAGCTCCAGATCATTACTACCTTTTAACTGCTGTCCTGACAAGTATAACAAAACCAGTCCCCACACTTGAATACGTCCCCTCACCTCTCATAAGGTTCAAACCTTTCTTTCTGAATCTACAAAATATACTCAACGAATTATTTACTAATCAACCCTCTTCACTTTCCCAGTTTATTCCTCTGTTCTTCCTCTCTATGGTAAATGGCAGCTGTACAATCAGGAAGCCTAGAAATAATGTTTTATTTCCTCCTTCCTTACACCTCCCATATCTAATCCATCAGCAAGTCCTGAAACATGATCTCAAATCTGTCTATTCTCTTCATCCTAATCCAAACCACCACATCTTGCATAATCTAGTAAAACATCCTCTTTATTCGTCTCCTTAATCCCTTCAACTCCTAAATGCTGCAGTGCATTCTTCATAGATATATAAAATGTCAGGGGCTTCCCTGGTGGCGCAGTGGTTGAGAGTCCGCCTGCCGATGCAGGGGACACGGGTTAGTGCCCCAATCTGGGAAGATCCCACATGCCGCGGAGCGGCTGGGCCCGTGAGCCATGGCCGCTGAGCCTGCGCGTCCGGAGCCTGTGCTCCGCAACGGGAGAGGCCACAACAGTGAGAGGCCCGCATACCGCAAAATAATAATAATAATAATAATAATGTCAGACTACATATCATCTTGTAATTATCAGATATAAAGTAATTATCATATATAAGTATTTGGGGTAGGTTTATTTCCATTTGAGGACTGACTACACATTTGGGCAGAGCAATGCTTAAACATTTAACCATGCCAATGGATTCATACTGGGTTATTGTGTACTATTCACATCCACTTACTTATTTGGTAGGAAAAAGAGGCTCCAATTATGGAACTAGTCAACACTGAGGTTCCAAACACCTAGTCATAAAACAGCTGTGTTAAATGGCCTACACCAGACTGTTTGTGATACCACCCCCCTTATTGCAACTTAAAAATGACTGGAAAACAAAGGCTACACCAAAATCTAGAATTCTATTCTAAGCCAAAGAAAAATACCATGATTCTGACTTGAAATCTGTGGTTAATCATGGAAGATTCCATGAATTTAAAGCTCAGTCCAATTTCATGATTTAAAATTGACCGGAATTTCTGGTGCTGGTGAAGACAAAGCAGGCCCACAATAGCCAGCCAGCCTTCCTGCCTGCCCATGTCTGTCTGCCTGTCTGCCTGTATCTGTCTCTCTGTCTCTCTCTCTCTGGCTAGTTACAACAAAAGACTGTGGACAAAAATGTAAAAAGCAACTTCCCACACAAAAACTTATACATGAATGTTCACAGTAACATAATTCATCATAGCCAAAAAGTGAAAATAACCAAATGTCCATCAATGGATGAATGGGTAAACAAAATGTGGCATATGTATACAATGGAATATTATTCCACAATGAAGGAATGAAATACTGATAAATGCTACCTACCACATGAATGATCCTTCAAATCATTATAACATATGAAAGAAGCCACAGAAGACCAAATAGTGTATGATTTCATAACACGAAATATCCAGAATTGGCAAATCCATGGAGACAGAAAGTATGTTAGTGATTGCCTACGGCTGAGGCATGTGGAGAATTGCAGGGGACAAAGAAGGGGAGTGGCTAATCAGTACAGGGTTTCTTTTCAGGGTAATGCAAATGTTTTGGGTGAATATACTTAAAAAACAAACAAACAAAAAACCCACTGAGCTGTATGCTTTTAAAATGGTGACTTCTATGGTATGTGACTTACACGTCAATTTTTTAAAAGCAACTACTTAAAACACTGAAAATTAAGAAAGCTGGCACATTGGGAAGTCAAAACCTAACTCATATGAGAATATATAGAATAGAATTTACCCATACCCATAGAGAAGGCTGGTCTTGCCCTTGGCTTCTAAGAGATAACTGCTAGGCCCTATGAGGGCCTTGAGCCAGCCAGATAGTAACACTGTAATTTGGAGTGGGGGCTTTGAGACATACCAATAATGTGATTTAGGGTGGGGGCTTGGGTCACATGGTATCGGTTGACCACTAGAGGGGCTAGACACTGAAAACTGAGTAATGCGATGGGCCCCCAATAAAAACTCTAGACATCAAGGCTCAAGTAAGCTTCCTTGGGGGCAATACTCTGTGCTTATTGTCACACACTGATGTTGACAATTAACACTGTCCTAAGTCACGGGGAGAGGATGACTGGAAGCTCTGTGTTGGGTACTAGATTTGACCCTACCTTATGTGTCTCTTACCTTGACGAATCTTAATATGTATCCTTCCCAAAACCAAGTGTTTGTTTTCAGTGAGTTATACAAGTTTCTCTAGCAAATTATCAAGCCTTGAGAGTAGTCTTAGAAACCCGTGAACTATGCAGTTGGTATAATAAGAGAGGGCAGTCATGTGGACTATACCCTCTAACTTCAGTTGGCTAAACTCTCACAGAGTGAATTTTCTGGGGTTTATTTCTCAACACTTTGCCTAAAAAACAGGTCCTAGTTGAGGAAATGTACTACTGTAGGGGACAGATAAAATTCTAAGAATTGGGGAGTGGGGGGAGGCGTGGAATTCCTGAGAGAAAAGAACCAGACAAGGGAGTCCCCTAATTTCCACATGAGGCCTGGGCTCACCCCTGAGCTGTGTATACTTAGGACATTCCCAATTAATACAGCAAAGGCTTTAAGAACTGAACCACTTACTCACATCTCAGACTCACCCTGAGTGGCACATGCATGGAACAGATGCAGAACAGCAGAGCAAAGGCTTTGAAAACTGAACTGATTATCAAACTAAAACTTACAAAAGGTAACAGAATAGTCAGAATAGCTGGGCTACCTACTTTAAAAAAACAAAGAAATCACCATTCTCCAGAAGTTTTTAACAGAAAAACAGAACATAAAACAACATAATATTCAAAACGTCCAGAATACTACCTTAAATTTCTCAATAAGCAAAGACCCAGGAAAATGTGACAAATTCTCAAGGGAAAAGACAATCAACAGCTGCCAATCCTGAGATTACCCAGATGCTGGACTTATCAGACAAAAACTTTAAAGCATTCATTATTACTATATCCATGAGGTTAGGATAAATGAACTTGAAATTAATGCGAAGACAGGTTTTCAGCAGAGAAACAGAAACTATTAAAAAAAACCCAGGGCTTCCCTAGTGGCACAGTGGTTCAGAGCCCGCCTGCCGACGCGGGGGACGCAGGTTCGTGCCCCGGTCTGGGAAGATCCTACATGCCGTGGAGCGGCTGGGCCCGTGAGCCATGGCCGCTGAGCCTGCGCGTCCGGAACCTGTGCTTCGCAATGGGAGAGGCCACAACAGTGAGAGGCCTGCGTACCACAAACAAACAAAGAAACAAAAACAAACAAACAAAAAACCCAGAAATTTTGGAATTAAAAGACGTAACATCGGAAATTTGAAAAAAATCTCACTGGATGGGCTCAATAGCTGAATGCAGAAGATAGAGAAAAGTGTCAGGTGATGTGACAAGAGAGCAACAGAAGTGATCCAATCTGAAATACAGACAAAAAGGCTGGGAAAAAATGAGCAGAGACTCAGGGAACTGTGGTAAAATACCCAGAGGTAATCCCAACACTGGAAGAAGAGAAAGAATGTGGTGAAGAAAAAAAATCTGAAGAATGGCTGAAAACTTGCCAAATTTGGCAAAAGACATAAAGCTACAGATTCAAGAAGCTCAGTGAATGCTAAACAGATTTAAACACAAAGAAACCCACACCTAGACACATTAAAAATCAAACTGCTGAAAGCTAAGCGTAAAGAAATTATCTTGAAAGCAACCAGAGAAAACCATGTACTGCTTACAGGAGAGCAATGATTCAAACAGCATGTATTTCTCATCAAAAACCATGGAGGCCAGAAGGCAGTGGAGCAACATTTTTAAAGTACTGAAAGACAAGAACTATCAATACCAAATTCTATATCCAACAAAAAAATTCTTCAAAATGAAGGCCAAAAAAAAAAAAAAAAGACATACTCAGATGAAGGAAAACTAAGAGAATTCATCACCAGCAGAACTGCTCTTAAAGAAATACTAAAAGGAAAGTTCTGCAGGCTAAAGAGAAATGATACTAGAGGGAAATGTGGAACTTAAGGGAATAAAGAAGAGCAAAAGAAACGGTAAACATCTGGGTAAAAATAGTCTTTCAACTATTTATGGCCTGAAAGCAAAACTAATAATATTGTCTGGTGGGTAATTTCATGTATGAGATGGAACACATATGACAACTATAACATATAGAGGATGGATAAAGGGACCTAAATGGTTGTAAGGCATCTACACTTTATTTAAGATGGTAAAATATCAATCCCAAGAATTCTGTGAAAGATTGGATATGTATTATAATCTCTAGAACACCCACTTTAAACACACGCACACGCAAAGAGAGTGACAGAAAGTCAATAAATAAAATACAGTGCAAAATACTCAGTTCAAAAGAAGGCAGCAGGGTTTCCTTGGTGGCGCAGTGGTTAAGAATCTGCCTGCCAATGCAGGGGACACGGGTTCGAGTCCTGGTCCAGGAAGATCCCACATGCCACGGAGCAACTAAGCCTGTGCACCACAACTACTGAGCCTGCTCTCTAGAGCCCGGGAGCCACAACTACTGAAGCTAGCGTGCCTAGAGTCCGTGCTCCACAACAAGAGAAGCCACCGCAATGAGAAGACCGTGCACCGCAATGAAGAGTAGCCCCTGCTAACCACAACTAGAGAAAGCCCACGCACAGCAACAAAGACCCAATGCAGCCAAAAATAAATATTTATTTAAAAAAATAAAAATACAGATAAATTAAAAGAATGGAAAAAAATAAATATCACACAAACACTAATCAAAAGTATTCTATTAGGAAATTCCCTGGTGGCCCAGTGGTTAGGACCCCGTGCTTTCACTGCCAAGGGCCTGGGTTCAATCCCTGGTCGGGGAACTAAGATCCTTAATCCTACAAGCCTCGTGCCTCACCACCAAAATGGAAAAAAAAAGGTATTCTATTAGTATCCAAATAAACTTCAAAACAAAGACTATTATCAGGGGTAAAGAGGGTAATTACAGAATGAAAACAGGGTCAGTTGACTAAGAAAACTTAATGCCCTTAATGCATATGTACCTAACAACAAATATGTAAAATACCTGAAGCAAAAACAGAAATAACAGAAAAGAGAAATAAACAAATGCACAATTATACCTGGAGACTTCAACACCCTTCTTTCAATTATCAATAAAACAAGTAGACAGAAAATCAGTAAGGATACAGACCATCTGAACACCCTATTAACCAAAATGACCTTACATTTACAGAACACTCTACCCCAGAAGAAAACATATACACATGCTTTTCAAGCATGTATGGAATATTTAATGCACCAAGATAGACCATAACCTGAATCATAAAATGATTTTTAAAAAAAAAAAGGACAAAAACAATAGAAAAAAAACAGTGAAACAAAATTCTGGTCTCTTTTTGAAAAAAAACAATAAATTTAACAAATCTCTAGCAAGACTGACAAAGACAGGAGAGAAAATAAAAATTACCAATATCAGGAACAAAACAGGGGACTTTGCTGGCGGTTCCATCCCTGGTTGGGAACTAAGATCCCACATGCCATGTGGCACAGCCCCACCCTCACCCCCAAAAAAACCAAAAGAGCAAAACAGAGATGTCACTATATATTCTGCAACCATAAAAAAAGACAGTGAGGGAACAGTGCAAACAATTTTACACAAATTAATTTGACAACTTAGAAGAAATGGACAAATTCTTCAGAAACAACAAACTACCAAAACTCAACTAATAAGAAACAAATAATTTGCATAGTCCTATAACCATTAAAGAAATCAAATTTGTTACTTAAAGTCTCCTGAAAAAGAAACCTCCAAGTCCAGATGGTTTTCAATTGAGAATTCCACCAAACATTTAAAGAACTAACACCAATTTCACAAAATATCTTCCAGAATACAGAAGAGGGAATGCTTTCCCCTTATGAACAAGCAGGCAAAGAAGTGTGTGCTCACCATTCTAACTCAACATAGTACTGGGAGTTCCTAACAGCAAAATAAGAGAAGCGAATGGGATAGTGTAGAAGCACAGAGGCAACTCCAATGATATTTGGTGATAAGGACATTTCACAAGTGTTTTTACTATTATGTTTCATAATTTATGTATTTGTTACATATATTCTAAGTTTAGAATAATACAATTTTAGCTTAACCCAGAACAAAACAATAATAGGAGAGGATTTCAAGAAAAAGCAAATTCCAATTTGGAGACACTGGCTTTTGGGGCCCCATTCTATCCAAAATTATACGTTGGAATCAGATAATCTCTAAAGTCACCTCAGTTCTTACGTTTTTTTACTTTCTCCCATGTACAAATTTATCACTCAATTTTTTAAACCATAAGTATAAAGAATGTGAATTTTCCATTTAAAAGCATAACTATTTCTCGTCTATTTTCTCTGTAATTCTATGAATAAAATAATTAAAATAGTGAAGTCCCATTTGTCTCTGGTATTGAGAGCCTATTCTTCTGATGGAAACTGATCATAAATCTTAATAAAAAATTAATCTAGTAAGAGAAGTGAGGATAATATTAAAATATAAGGTGATAATTCTCCTTTAAAAAAGAAAAATATTTTTAAAAAAAGAAAAATATTGAGAGGGGGAAGATACGTTAAAATGCAGAGGAAAAGGCCATCAGCTTTGTGGAGGTAATAACTGAGTTGACTGTAAAAGATTGTCAAGATTTTTTCATAAAGAGAGGAAGATAAATGCTGGCTTAATGTCCTGAGTAAAGATAAGAAATCTCAGATCCTATACACGCAACAGCACTGCATCAGTTTAGCTGGGGTGCAGATGGAAAGAAATCAAGTAAACAAAAGTGGTACACGGGACCAGTCAATGACCTCTGTTATTCTATGGAAAAACTACTGAAGGCTTCTGTGCCAGTTACCGATTTATTGACTTTTAGCTCCAAATCCAACCTTCTTTGCCCTTCTCTGTGACAATGGAGTTGGATTCTATAAACATTTCTCCTTTGCCAGCTGGCTCACTGTTAGTTTTGTCAGTACAGTGCTGGGAGAACACTGCAGAAAGAAAAAAGGGGGCCTTTTCTTTCCAGTTTTAGTGTGCTCTTGCCTGCTTGCTCTCATGGCTTGCAGCACCCAGCAATATGAAGGACACTCAATGGTGCTCACCCTTCAGCAATGTTCAGCAGAATGCCTGTGGGTGCCTTCCCAGAAAATTCTGCTGCTGCCTCAGCTGGCTCCCCAGTTGAGAAGCCAGCAGGAGGCTCTCCAGCAAGTTCTTCTACTACCCAGAAGGCAGTTTTCTATGTGCCACCCCCGGCTATGGCACCAGTGAACTTTGTCATCCACTGGACCAGAGCCCCACCTTCTCCAGGGAGAGCTGAATCACAACCCCTATGGACATGGAGGGGCCTCCTTGAAAGTTATTCTTTCCTGGGGCACGCTGCCTCAGCCCTACAGGTAGCAGCTGCTTCCCGTATCTGTTATTACTGTATTCTTCTGTGTTATATTTACCTTTCAATAGTTAATTCTTGGTTACCAGTTATTAACTTCCAGTTAATAAATTAACCAGTTAATAACCTCCCTGTTCAAACCATGTAGCTTCTGTCTGCTGACTGGACCCTGAGAACTACAGAACTATAGCTCAAAGATGCAGAGATCTTTTACAAACTTAATTTTAAAAGATTAAAAAAAGAATGCCCCAAAGTCCAGAAACAGCTCCATGA
Organism: Phocoena sinus; assembly: GCF_008692025.1. NCBI lineage: Eukaryota > Metazoa > Chordata > Mammalia > Artiodactyla > Phocoenidae > Phocoena > Phocoena sinus. Next base: position 20,128,963 of record NC_045775.1, read on the forward strand.
AGCTGTGTGAGTATATTCAGGAGGCTGGAGTTTGAATTACCTCTGGGGTTTGTATTCATGACCGATGGGATAGTTTGTAATCACAGGAAGAAGTATGGACTCAAATCAGGAGAAAACAGGAATAAAGGGGGGCGCTGAGACAGTTTTCCTGTAAACTGTAAATATCTTAAGACATCATCAGACAAAAAGGAAACATCTTAAGTTTTTGAAAGGCTATTTTAAACACTGATGGCTAATGACAGCCATTTACTGTACAAGTTACACTGATTCAAGATAAAATAAAACCCTGAATAAAAACAAAACAAAAAAAAACCCTGAATAATTTCCCTTAGAAAGAAACTGAAGTACACAAACTGTATGAAGTGGATACATCTGTCTCTCTGAACCCTTGATTTCATTTGTAGTATCTTGAGAGGGAAACAAAAATAACTATTCCTTCAATATTTAGATTCACATAAATGTATAGCATGATCTAGACTCAATAACACATCAGCTATAATGTGAATGTGGGTTTTTCAACCAAGTAAACTCGAAAAAACTCTATTCAGTCAACAATACTGACTTTTTAAAAAGGAAACTGTCTGCGTAAAAACAAATGATTAAAAGCTTACAGAATTTTTTCAAAAGGTTCTAACAGTACTTCACATTTGGAACTAGCAATTCTGTGTCGAAGAGCTCAACCCTAGGAAACTACTGCTAAGTTATCATTACTATGTAAGTTAAGAGAAAGAACAATTAGGCTATATTTCAGACATGGAAAATTGAACAAGGAAGTGAGATGTCACAACAAATTGTTTAAAAACCATTTTTAATTTTCTGAAATAACTATTTACTGGCAAACAGTACAGAAACTAAATTCTTTTTCTTTAGGAATGACCAAATACCGTAGTTAGAGCATCTATCTATCTAAATTACCAATAACTGCTACAACCTACAAGTCCCAAATTCTTCTTTCTTTTAAAATCTTTCTATCTTTTCTTCTTCCTAGGGGCTACTTCAACCCTTTTCACATCTCCTTATCTGTTCTAAACAGAACTAAGCTCCTTTTAGAACACTTCAAAACGTCCCTTTCACCTGAAACAACAAAATCCATATCTTCCCTATGACTCCCATGGGAAACTCTATCTTTAAAAGGAGTTCGTTTAGGTATCCGAAAAAAAAAAAAAGGAATACACGAAGTCATAAGCTATTATGAGGGGGAAAATTCAAGGACCCTTTTTTTTTTCTCCCTGTTTTCTAAAATGCTGATATGCTTTACAGTTATAAAACAGTATTTAATTTAAATGTTATAATATTCTAAGAATACTGTACGTTTCTAATTAATTCATTCAAAATTCCATATTTTGGGCAAATGATTTTCAATCTTATCACCTAACTTCTTAAAGGGACTAGTACCTCAATCCTTCTCAACCAGGAGCCAATCACTTCATTTTTAATACTTCTTTTTGTTGACTGGTTGTGGCAAAATATACATAATAAAATGGCTAAAATGGTAACTTGTATAAGTGTACGATTTAGTGGCGCTAAGTATTTACACTGTTGTGCAACCATTACCACTATCCATTTCAAGAACTTTTTCATCATCCCAGAGAGAAATTCTACCAATTAAACAATAACTCCCTATTCTCCCCTACTCTCAGCCCCTGGTAACCTCTATTCCATTTTCTGTCTCTAGGAGCTTGCCTATTCTAGGTATCTCATGTAAGTGGAATTGTACAATATTTGTCCTTTTGTGTCTGGCTTATTTCACTAAGCATTTTTTAAAATACATATATACATTCTCTTTCATATTTTTTTAAAATTTTTAATCGATTTACAATGTTGTGTTACATTCTACTGTACATCAAAATGAATCAGTTATACATATACTCAGCATGTTTTTTTTTTTTTTTTTTTTTGGCGGTACGCGGGCCTCTCACTGCTGCGGCCTCTCCCGCTGCGGAGCACAGGCTCCGGACGCGCAGGCTCAGCGGCCGTGGCTCACGGGCCCAGCCGCTCCGCGGCATGTGGGATCTTCCCGGACCGGGGCACGAACCTGCGTCCCCTGCATCGGCAGGCAGACTCTCAACCACTGCGCCACCAGGGAAGCCCCTCAGCATGTTTTTAAGGTTCATCTATGTAGCATGTATCAGAATTTCATTCCTTCTTAAGGCTGAATAATATTACATTGACTGTATATACCACATTTTATTTATCCATTCATCTTCTGATGGACATTTGAGCTGCTTCCATTTTAATACATTTTAGAATAAAACAACATAGTATGGAATAATCAAAATCAAGCGAGAATCTTCAAAATGGGGGAGCAGAGGGAAAACAGCAAAGGGAAAAATAGCTGAAAAGTCTTGTATTGAGGATTAAGGAATGAAAATAAACTGTAAAAAGGAGCACATCTTACCATCGTCGCTTCTGAGGGCCCCCAGGCCCTTGGCCTGCCTCCCCAAAGGCTCACTAAACCAGAGGCCAAAGTGCCCCCCCCTCCTCTTCACCTACCACCCAAGTCCTCATGCCCTCTCAGGGCTGGGGGAGGAGGGGCTAAAGGAAGGCGGGGTTCCATGTACATATTTATCTCCCCCTTCCACATAGCCCCACAGACCTTTTGTACATTTTTACAGGGGTGCCCCTCCCAATAATCCCCCTTCCTGGTTAATTAAATGCTAAGACTGGTTAAAAAAAAAGAGCACACCTTCAATAAGCATAGTTACTTCGTTCCATAATGTACCTGAAAACTCTAAAGATTTTAAGACTACCATTTAAGACACATCATGCAGCAAGAGGATAAGCTAGAACTACATTTGAATGTCATCTTCCAATCACTGATACTTCATATATTCATTAACAAGTAGGTTTGCAATGCCTGTTACGTGCCAAGCCGGGGGCGGGGGAGGGGGGGGAGATAAATGTCACTGCCCTCATAGAGCTACTAGCTTAATGTAAGCTATAGAGAAGCTACATGATTTTTTTGAAAGACCAAAGCGATATGTAATTTCAAATCTTAAGTGCTATAAAGAAAGAACACAGAACACTATATACCAAACTAAAAATGGAAAATGTGATCTAGATTGGGAAGTCAGCCAAAGTTCTCTGGAAGAGACATGTTCAAGCTGACACCTGAAAAAAAACAACAGTTAACTAAGTAAAGGGGTCAGCATGTACAAAGGCTGATGTGGGAATTAGCTTCCCTACACAACTGGGAAGTGACAAAACAAAAGTGACCCCAAAAAAGCTATGGGAATGTCGACTGCACTTCAGTTAGAGAGAAGATAATAAGCAAATAAACTGAGAAGGAGCTTGCAGAGCAAGGAAGGAAAGTAGGAATGTTTGGTCACTTCAGGTAATGATATAGAGTTTCAAAAAGGAAGCAGTAGTCATCTGTGTTAAGTAATGCTGAGAGGTAACGAGAGAGGCAAAACTAAAAGTCCAGTGCAGGTGACAAAATGGAAGTCACTGGTGACTTTAAAAGTACTGCTTTGTGGTCACGTAACTGTATCACCACAATATAGTTTAACCAAGAATAGCTTCTTGTGAGTTGTTACTAAGTGAAGTCAGAAGCTATTTTTGACGACTCCACCATCTTGCTACATTTTTTTTTAAGTTCTTTTTTCCCCTTCTGTTCTTTATTTATTTAGTATTCTTTCTTATTTACTGTTCTTGCCTACTCTCTAGAAATAATAATGACAAGTTTAAAGTCAGAGCCTTACTGTGTTAGAGGTAGATGATCCTGCAATTGTCATTTAGACCTAGGGCACTGATGGTGTCTGATCTCTTTTTTTTTTTTTCCTTTTTTTTTTTGCGGTACGCAGGCCTCTCACTGCTGTGGCCTCTCCCGTTGCGGAGCACAGGCTCCGGATGCGCAGGCTCAGCGGCCATGGCTCACGGGCCCAGCCACTCCGCAGCATTTGGGATCTTCCTGGACCGGGGCACGAACCTGTGTCCCCTGCATCGGCAGGTGGACTCTCAACCACTGCGCCACCAGGGAAGCCCGAGTCTGATCTCTTTACATAAGATTTCCTGGTCTATTTCCCCAGTGTGTATTTTTAGGAATAGAAAGTTTTATGAAATTTTTATGACTAGTCTAATTTTATGAAAAGAAATGAAATCTCTTGCTCATTCCTGTTCTACAAAACCCAATAGTGTTATAAAAAAATATTAGAATACGTTAGTAGAATTTGTTCCTCAGAGTAATAACCAAATGCCATAGTGCTCCCTCCTTTCTCATCATTGTGACAATCAAAAATAGCCCCCCAGGGCTTCCCTGGTGGCGCAGTGGTTGAGAGTCCGTCTGCTGATGCAGGGGACGCGGGTTCGTGCCCCGGTCTGGGAAGATCCCGCATGCTGCGGGGCGGCTGGGCCCGTGAGCCATGGCCGCTGAGCCTGCGCGTCCAGAGCCTGTGCTCCGCAGTGGGAGAGGCCACGACAGTGAGAGGCCCACGTACCGCAAAAAAAAAAAAAAAAAAAAATAGCCCCCCCAAAATCCTAAACACTTTCGCTATGGGTATTACACTATACCAGGGGTCCCCAACCTTTTTGGCACCAGGGACTAGCTTCATGGAAGACAATTTTTCCATGAACTGGGGCAGGGGGTGGGGTGGGTGGTGGATGGTTTGGGGACGATTCAAGTACATTACATTTATTGTGCACTTTATTTCCATTATTACATTGTAACATATAATGAAATAATTGTACAACTCACCTTAATGCAGAATCAGTGGGAGCCCTGAGCTTGTTTTCACTTGTCACTCACTGAAAGGATTTTGATATGAGTCTGCAAGCAATTGATTTATTACGGTCTCTGTGCAGTCAAACCTCTCTGCTAATGATAATCTGTATTTGCAGCCGCTCCCCAGCACTTGCATCACAGCCTCAGCTCCACCTCAGATCATCGGGCATTAGATTCGCATAAGGAGCACGCAACCTAGATCCCTCGCATGAGGAGTTCACAGTAGGGTTCCTATAAAAATCTAATGCCGCAGCTAATCTGACAGGAGGCAGAGCTCAGGCGGTAATGCAAGTGATGGGGAGCGGCTGTAAATACAGATGAAGCTTCACTCGCTCGCCCGCCACTCACCTCCTGCTGTGCGGCCCAGTTCCTAATAGGCCATGGACCACTAGTGGTCTGTGGCCCGCGGGGTTGGGGACCCCTGCACTATACCACCTCTAGGTGAGAGTAACTAGTAGCACTGTAACCTTTTTCTCTTAATGAAAATATCTCTAATGTAGACACCCAGATTTCTGCCTTAACATATAAAATATACTGAACATAATTTTAATATTTCTTGATGGCAGAGGGTCTTGACTATGAACAGTGACTATTATGTGCTATTGTAATATAATAAAGCTCTTAGAAATTAAAGTGTGTTCTATCTTTGGTCCTATATTAATTGACCCCAGGCTGTTTTATTTGAACATAGTAAGACTATTACTTGAAACACATACTGCTTTATGTATCTTTTCCATTTAATTCTTTTTGGCCAAGGTTATTTTTTCCTAGACTGTTTACATCTACCATTCTCCCTGAACTAGAGGACTTCTAAATTTGCTAATGACTAAGCTTATTAAATCAAAAGCCTGAACTGATAGATGAAGGCTTGAAGATGGCTCCAGGCCTTCCTAAGAATTAAAGTGCATGGGTGTGGAGATAGCAACCTTCTAAGAATTTTTTTCTAACTTACTTTTGGTTTTGTAACTGTGCTATGACTGAAAACTCCAAAGATCTGAGCTGAATAAATCATAAATTAACAAAGCAGTTATTACTAAATAATCACTCTTCAGGACTAAAGTAGACTGCTATATGCTATAAAATATTCTAATCAAGTATTATAATTATTACTAATAATACTTAAATAACTCACCTGATTTCTTTTAGTCCTTCTCTCTGGATAACTTGAAGAATTTCTTTATGACTCATGGGTGTATTGGGATATTTTTCTAAGACCTGAGAAACAAGTATATAATAGTAAATTATTTCTTATTTTAATTTCTTATTATAATTACATATATAAATTATATTTATTATAGCTATGTATTAATTTCCTCCAGCATATACAAATCCAGACTTTTCATCCCTTAAATTTTTGGATAATAAGTGGAAAATTAATGAAACGTAAATAGGATATTCTCTCCTTCAGTCACAAACCGTAAGTCAAATCCTGAAGCAGAAATGGATCAAAAAAGATAAGATTAATAATTCAATTATTATTAATGCATAATATGAAATTATGTTTACTTTCTGCCTCCACTCTCTCATCACATGACTACCTGTGGACTTACTGGAAGCACCTTAAAGATTATCCATCTTTACATCTCCAAACAAAGTCTAGCACATCTTGGTTGCTCAGTAATTTCTTAATCAAAACAAAAGAACAATACAGTTATAATGAAATTAAAATGGTATCCGTGTTCTGGTTCTGGTGAAGATGATGTAATAAGCATAAATTATCCTGTCTCTCCCGAATACAACTAAAAACCTGGACAGAATGCATGGAGCAGCTATCTGAGGACTCTGAAAATGGTAGCAGTTGGTTTCAGGGAGGAAACCAAAATTAGAAGTACTACTAACCCAGCAGTGAGTTTCCTGGTTTTGTTTCCCCTAGGATCACTCAGCCTAGACTCAAGGGCAGTCCAAACTCAGAACTGCACAGTAAGTGCAGACAGAAATGGCTCCAAGAGAAGTCTTCTCTTTTTTTTGTCCAAAAAGCAGTAAAGGGGGCCCCTAAAAAGGAGGACAATCCTCTGAGTGTTTTTTTCCCTTTCTCTCAGACCCTGCCCCCAAGCAATCCAAAGGCAGCAGCTGTGGCAGTGATGATACCAGCAGTGGCTGGACAGGGACCTAAAACTTCAAGAAAGCAGATCCCTTCCGATCCCATGAGTGTGGAGGGCATTCCCATGGTTTATATTCTTTCTCCACCATCCTGTTGCTTGGCATCAAAGGCAGATGCAGTTGTGGAAGTGTGCAGCAAAACACCAAAATGAAAACCTTAGTTATCTAGCCATAGGACAAGGAAGAAGGGTCTCTAAGAGCCAGAAAGTGTCAGGGAACTTGCAAAGAGAAAGGAGCTCAAGAAAGTGACACCATGAAGTTCTATAAGCACTCCTGGGGTCACCCAAGAACTATGCCTATGTGGATCTGACCCTAAACATACTATCAGGTTCCCAAATTTGCCACTCGGTGGTGTACATGCGGGACAGATAGAAACAAAGGCTTTGAAAACTAGTCATTGGAATTTTAGTGCACAGAAGGGTAGGCAGAAACTTATGACCTGAACCTAACAAGACCAAATGCCCGCTTAAAAAAATCCTCCCATCCCTAAAAATAAAGTAATAACAACAACATTCTCCATAGCATTTAAATGAGACAGAGTATCATAATGTTAACATCAAAATGTCTAATATATGATCCAAAATTACTTGACATATGAAGAACCAGGAGAATCTCAATAACTCACAAGAGAAAAGACAACCTACACACAACAAACCCAAGATGCTACAGACTCTGGAATTTTCAGACAAAGACTTTAAGGCAGCTACTATAACCATGCTTCAAGAAGCCAGGGAGATGATTCTTGGGGGGAAAAAAATATAGTTAAGAGTCTCAGCAGAGAAGTAAGATTCATTACATTATTGTGTGTGTGCCTATGTGGTGTATAAAGCAAATAAAAATTTAAGACTAAAAAACACAATATCCAAAGTAAACCCAAAATTCTCTGGAGGGGCTCGACTGTAGAAGGGAGATAACAGAGGAGAGAATCAGTAAACCTGAAGATAGAGCAATAGAAACTATCCAATCTGATGAACAGAGAGAAAAATGATAGAAAAAATAAATGAACAAAGCCAATGGGACAATATCAAAAGGTCTAACATTCATGTCATCAGAGTCCCCAAAGGAGAAGATAAAGAGTAGCACACAGAAAACATATTTAAAGAAATAGCAGCAGAAAACTTCCCAAATTTGGTGAAAGATATACACTTACAATTTCAAGAGAATCAATGAATCTCAAACAACATAAATTCAAAGAAACCTGTACCCAGATATATCATAATCAAATTACTGAAAACTAAAGAAAATTTTAAAATCTTGAAGGCAGCCAAGGAAAAACAACCTTCCACTTAGGAGAAAAACAATTCCACTGACTGTGGGTTTCTCATCAGAAACTATGGAAGGCAGAAACAGTGAAGAACATCTTTAAGTGCTGAAAGACAACGACTTAATTCCAAAATTCCTATCTAGCAAAAATATCCTCCAAAAATGAAGGGGAAATCAAGACATTCTTAGATTAAAGGGAAACGAAGAGTATTTGCCACTAACAGACTTCTATTTTATTTATTTTTAAATTTATTTATTTATTTTTGGCTGCGTTGGGTCTTCATTGCTGCACGTGGGCTTTCTCTAGTTGCAGCGAGCGGGGACTACTCTCCGTTGCAGTGCGAGGGCTTCTCATTGTGGTGGCTTCTCTTGTTGTGGGGCACAGGCTCCAGGCGCGCAGGCTTCAGTAGTTGTGGCTCGGTAGTTGTGGCGCACGGGCTTAGTTGCCTCCGTGCATGTGGGCTCTTCCCGGACCAAGGCTCGAACCCGTGTCTCCTGCACTGGCAGGCAGATTCTTAACCACTGTGCCACCAGGGGAGTCCTAACAGGCTTACTTTAAATTGACTTCTTATAAGTCAATTCTGGTTTCTTTCTTTTTTTTAATCCAAATTTTAGGTAGAAACTCTCTTATACCTAAATCACTTTCTATTCTTAGAACCCTTGGCAATTAATAAATGCAAGTGAAAGCTAAAATTGAACCAATTCTGAATAATCTATACTATACTATCAAAAGAATATCCATTAGTACAGCAAGTCAAAAACAACAGATACAGGACTTGTGTAACAGAAACCACTTGAAGTCAGATATCCTAGATCAGCTAGTAAGGTATCAAAATGTGATGTCAACAACTACCATTTATAAAGAAGACACAAACAAGTGCAGATCATTCTCTCAGTTAAACGTCTCAGCAACCTTAAAAGACAAGCCTTATTACCCCCATTTAAAAAGTGGGATAACTAACGCTCAATAAGCAAATTTCCAAACATAATGCAGCAAGACAAGTGGCAGTCGGCATTCAAACTCAGGGCTATCCTGCACCCTACAGCTCACTGTGTCCTGGTCTGCATCTCTTTTTTCATTTGTTTAATCATAAAATCCAACAAATATATTTCTGTTTGTCATCCTCCCTGAGCTCTATACTACATCAGATAAATGTTATTAACCTTTCTCTCCTTAGACACTGCTCTCTCCAGACTTTTTTTCCCAAAATGTTTCTTCTTGGTCTTTTTCTGTGGCCATCCCTTAAATACTTTACAAGCATCATTTTGCAGCTTTTGCTTTTCACTCCAACCCTCCCTGAATAAAATCATCCATTCCCAAGACTTCATCAATCACCCCTATTTTGATAAATGAAAAGAAGCAGCACAGTCCGTTTATAACTGCTTTTAAACATCAACCTCGGATGTTCCATCTCAAACTTAACATGTCCAAAATTTAACTTACTACCTTTATCCAAATTAAGGCCCATACAGAAAACTGGACCTGTATTTACTGTCTATATACTATTATAATATTGTATAAAATTACTGAAAATGAAAAAAATACACCATGGACATGGGCAGATAGCTCATAAAAGAGTTAAAACAACTGGATAAAAGACATATGAAAAAATATTTGCATACTGAAATACTTACAGATGAAATTATATGATGTTGGGGATTTGCTTCAAAATTACACAAGAAGAAATTTAGATAGGAGTTTAAGTATTGCAAGACTGGCTATAAGTTGATAATTATAGAAGCTACAAGATGGGTACAAAGATATTATATTATTGTTAGCTTTTGTGTACACATTCAACATCCCATAATAAAAATTTATGGGAAAAACGATATTGTCTGACTTCACTAACAATTAAATACAAAAAAAATCACTTTTCAATGGTTTTTTCCCCTACTATTTTGGATAGCAAAAACATGGCAATAGTAAATGAACACCATGAAATGGAAATGTACACACAATCTATTGATAATATAAGAAAATATTCATTATATTACTCAATAAAGAAAAAAGTTTAAAGGCTTCTTATCTAATAATAAGATATTAACAAAACTGGTATACCTACACAATTGAATATTATATAGCTATATATGAAAAGACACTGTGTGGGGGCTGGGGACAGGGGGTCTTCTTTCAGTCTTCCTCAAATCTTGGTGTGGAATACAGGTTCTGGACAACAGAATGTGAGGGGGAGTGATAACTTCAAAAACCCAGATTTTCAAAAGGCAGGGACACATCCCTCTTTGGCCCTTCCTCCACCCTGTTGATTTTAAAGTGGAGGAGGTGACAAAGCCATTCTGAACCATACAGATAAGGATGCACCCTAAGAACGGTGGACTAACTACACCTCCAGACTGTTGCATGAAAGAGAAATAAACTTCCAAATCATTTAAGGAACTGTTATAGGCAGCCAAAGTTATGCCTAATATGACTCACCAATCTATTCACATGACACTTAAGTAATCGTCCTAAAACTTAAATTACATATTCCTCTGGGTTTTTTTTTTGGTTTTTTTTTTTTTGCGGTACACGGGCCTCTCACTGTTGTGGCCTCTCCCGTTGCGGAGCACAGGCTCCGGACATGCAGGCCCAGCGGCCATGGCTCACGGGCCCAGCCGCCCCGCGGCATGTGGGATCTTCCCGGACTGGGGCACGAACCCGTGTCCCCTGCACCGGCAGGCGGACTCTCAACCACTGCGCCACCAGGGAAGCCCCTATTCCTCTGATTTTTAAGCTCCCTGTCACTTTTTTTTTTAATTTTTTTTTTCCTGTCACTTTTTTAAAAAAATTAACTAAAATTAAAATAAAATCTGAATTCCCAATACAGTTTAAAAGATTCTACATGAAACTCTACATCTCGCTTTTCTCACATTACCTTCTTGCTCTTTCTCAAACATAACCAATTCATTCCTTATTCAGGGTCTCTATACCTGCTCCCTCCTCTTGCAATGTTTTTCCCCAAAGATTCATGGACTCTCTCCCTCACTTCACTTCTTCAGAGACATTCCTGACCACTCTAAAATACACTCAGACACTCACAAGCACCACCACTGCTAAACACACACACACACACACACACACACATTTTATTACTTTAGCCAGATTTTCCCCCCAGCTTTACTGAGATATAATCGACAAATAACACTATGTAAGTTTAAGCTGTACAACGTGATGATTTGATATACATATATATTGTTCAATGATTACCACATTAAGGTTGATTAACACATTCATTGCCTCACACAGGTACCCTTTTCTGTGTGTGGTGACAACATTTCAGACCTACTCTGTAAGCAAATTTCAAGTATATAAGGCAGTATAATGTTAACTATAGTCATCATGCTGTGCATCAGATCCCCAGAACATATTCATCTTATAACTGCTCATTTGTATCCTTCGACCAACATCTCCCAATTTCTCCTACCACTCAACTCCTGGTAACCATCCATCTACACTCTGTTTCTAAGAGTTTAACTTCTTTGGATTCCATATATAAATGAGATCATGCAGTATTTGTCTCTGTCTGACTTATATCACTTAGTAGAACGCCTTCAAGGTTCATCTAAGTTGTCGCATATGGTACATTTTCCTCTTTTTATGGCTGAATAATATTATTACATATATATATATATATATATATATATATATATATATATATATAAATTTTCTTTATCCAGTCATCTGTTGTTGGACACTTACGTTTTTTCCATGTCTTGGCTACTGTGAAAAATCCTGCAATGAACCAAGGGTGCAGATATCTCTCCAAGACAGTAATTTCATTTGCTTCGGATATATCCCCAGAAGTAGGACTGCTGGATCATATGGTAGTTCTATTTTTAATTTTTTGAGGAACCTACAAACTGTTTTCCATAATGCTGTACCAATTTACGTAACATAAAAAGAGTTCTTACGTAGAGATATACACATAAAAGATGGACAAAAAAGAACACAAAAGACTGATATCCCTTTCAAAGAAAAACTCGAGCTCACCCCAAACATTAAAGACATATCTTCCCATAGTGTTGCCCAGATAATACATACAAAAATTTTACATCTTTCTCTTAATTCCTACATACAACTGCCTTACAGTTACAAACATCATGTAGCCATTCTATTTCATATGCCCCTCACAACAATCCAAGAAACAGCAGAGCAGGTTTAGTTATAATTTTACCAGAAAGGAAAGTAAGACTCAAGAGAATAGCATAGCCTAAACTTAAGATGTCAACACTCTTAATTCCCCACACTAAAGAGGGTACTAATAAAGCTTTATATAAAGCAAAGAGTTCAATGAGGAAAAAAATTTTCTTTTGTCAACTAAAATATGCATTCGAATGATGAAAACTATGCTTCTGCTGAATGATGGGTAGGTTCTTACTTGCTGAGGCAGAAAAACTAAGAGGACTGCAGAAATGTTGATTAATATTTTGGTTAAGATGGGGATTGTGACCATGAAGTATAAAGATCAGATACAGACCTTTTTCTCACAGGTCTTTTCTGAAACGTGACAAAACTAGCTTAATGCAAATGGCAGCCCCCACATATATCTATAATTAAGTCAATATCTTAAGAGGTGGGTTCCTGGCTGTGTCTTTGATAGTGAACAAGAACATAAAACTGAAAAACAAGATCCTGGTGGGGCCTAGGAAGATCCTTTGTATTTCTCAAACTGTGGTTCTCAAACTCTAGACAAGGGTGTTCCACCAACTTACAGTGATATTTCACAGTATTCCACACAGAAATTCATTTCATGTGCTGAGTTAAACCTATACACAGTCATATATACCATATATAAAGCAACAAGGGCTTCCCCCCAATGGTAATACATATTCATTCTAGAAAATTTAGACCATACTCCCCCCCGCACCTCAAATTATATGCAAAGGGGGATTCTGCCATGAGAGAATAGGATTTAACATTTTGGCTGTCCCTGCCACAGGTTTTTTCTATAACATTTTGCAGTTGACATCCTTCTGCATATACTAGTTTGTACCTCTTTTTAAAAGTCCTTTTTGCAAATCTTGCAACAGTTATTATTGATATATTTCATAGCAGCATGATACTCCACTGATTGATATATATACATATATACACACATATATATACACCCACACACATACATATACACACTAAATCACTTAATCCATTTCCTACTGTTGCACATTTAGACTGCTTAAAGAGGCACTCTTTCCCGATGGTTACCAACACATGTTTAGAGTGAGACAGATCTTAATTTTATACCTGACTCTAAAATTTAAAGCTCTGTGACCTTAGAAAGTTAATCTCTGGGTCTTAGTTTCATCAGTAAAATCAAAACAAGAAAAACATCTCTAACTCATGGAGTGGCCATGGGAGACAAATAGAATATTTTATTTTGAGCTGCTTAGCTCAGAATTTGAGGATATATAAAATTCTCAATAAATGTGTGCTATGGTCTCCTTTTTTTTTCTTTAACTGTAACAAATGCCACCAAGTGCTTCTGACTATTTTCAAAGTCTTCTAACAACTGGAACTGCTGTATAAAGTTATTTTAATATATAATATTGCCAAATTGCTTTCCACCATGTGTACGGGAGTTTCACTACTGTTAACCATTAACCAACATTCATATTACTTTTTAAATCCTTGGTAATTATTTGAAAAAATATATTAAAAATTTTTAATTTTAGCTACTAATGAAGTTGAACTTGTCCTACGTTTTTAGACTTTCATATTTCCTCTTTTTGAAATAAGCTATCTGATCTAAATAAAAATCAGATTAAAAAATAAAATTATAGGGCTTCCCTGGTGGCGCAGTGGTTGAGAGTCTGCCTGCCGATGCAGGGGACACGGGTTCGTGCCCCCGTCTGGGAAGATCCCACATGCCGCGGGGCGGCTGGGCCCGTGAGCCATGGCCGCTGAGCCTGCGCGTCCGGAGCCTGTGCTCCTCAACGGGAGAGGCCACAACAGTGAGAGGCCCGCGCACCCCTCCCCCCAACAAATAAATAAAATAAAATTATAAAATTTAATAGCTACATCACACGCAAAAACAATCAGAGGTCTGTTTGAACATCAGAAATACATTCCTTTTATTTCCATTACAGAAAGTAGTATATTCAATGATTTGTCAGATAAAATTACAACTCTACCTAAACAAAATTTATTTCTGCCAACAAATTAAAAGAGTGAAAATGCACAACCTATTGGACAAAAGCAAAAATGCATCAAAAGCCCTGGTGTAGGGACTTCCCTGGTGGCGCAGTGGTTAAGAATTTGCCTGCCATTGCAGGGGACACGGGTTCAAGCCCTGGTCTGGGAAGATCCCACATGCCGTGGAGCAACTAAGCCTGTGCGCCACAACTACTGGGCCTGCGAGCCACAACTATTGAAACCACATGCCACAACTACTGAAGCCCGCACACCTAGAGCCTGTGATCCGCAACAAGAGAAGCCACCGCACCGCAACGAAGAGTAGCCCCCACTCCCCACAACTAGAGAAAGCCCGCGCGCAGCAACAAAGACCCAACACAGCCAAAAATTAATTAATTAACTTAAAAAGCATTGGTGTGGGTATAAGTGAGGCTTTATATTTAGTTGCTATTCCAGGCCGATTCACTTCTAACACAGAACTCCCCCTCAAACAGCCCATTTGGTTACTGGAAGAAAACATACTGCCACTGAAGTCTAAGAACTCTGTTGCTGCAACTTCTGCTTAAGAAAAGTGGGAAGATATAGAGATTTTTGTAAACCATACTGAAAAACGCTGGAGTTGATACAAGAAAAACACTTTGTGCAACAGGTGTTATGCTTGCCTTAATCAAAAAATAGAAGGGATTTCTAGGGAAACTGATATAATCATCTACCTGGCAATTAAATTTTACTCTGTTGGGCTTCCCTGGTGGCGCAGTGGTTGAGAGTCCGCCTGCCGATGCAGGGGACACGGGTTCGTGCCCCGGTCCGGGAGGATCCCACATGCCGCGGAGCGGCTGGGCCCGTGAGCCACACCTACTGAGCCTGCGCGTCTGGAGCCTGTGCTCCGCAGCAAGAAAGGCCGCGATAGTGAGAGGCCTGCGCACCGTGATGAAGAGTGGCCCCCCGCTTGCCACGACTAAAGAAAGCCCTCGCACAGAAACGAAGACCCAACCCAGCAAAAATAAATTAATTAATAAACTCCTACCCCCAACATCTAAAAAAAAAAAAAAAAAAAAAAAAGAATAAAGAGACTCAATAAAAAAAAAAAAAAAAATTGGAAAAAAAAAAAAAAAAAAAAAAAATTTTACTCTGTTACTATCATTAGGAAATCCTGAATACTAAAATGTATGACACAAATTTACATAATACTACAAATGTGGGATTTGCTTTATTTTCTTCCACATGTCAAGTTTTTATAACAAATACTCCAAACCAGCATACAATGGATTGACTAAGACTCAGTTTTGGTGGTCTCTGTAAAGGATGTTATTAACATAATTAAGAGGTTTCAGTTGGGGGGAAAAAGTTTAATAGATGCAAAATATGAAAGTGCTTCAAAGTGTATAGAGCTCAAATAGCCTGCACCTAATAGCTCTAAGACATAATATTGATGACTAAAAGCTCTCAATCTTAATCCTTCATCTGTATAATGAGGGTAGTAACACCCTCATAGACAGGAACATTAAGTAAAACATTCTGCAGTATTCTTAACTTAGCACAAGTGACATATATGGTAGCTTTTGTTATTACTAATAAATTATATGACAAAAATCTTTTCCAGTTCACATTTGATATGCTGATCTAAAATTTCACCAGTATTCTTAAGGGAGATGAAAAATACAAAAGATAGCATGTTTTTCTCCGGCTGCCCCTTTGATTTTTCCACTATTTTTTTCACAAGTAGTTAACAATGCCCTATACTGCCAATAATACTAAACATTAGACAAAAACTAAAATTTACAAAAATATGAAATAGCTTTAAGTTAAATGCCAAGACTTCAGTCCCTATAAAGCCACTTATATGTTCTTTAAATCCTATTTACATTACAGATATCCAAATATAAAGACTAGATATTAAACTATTCTGCAAGAAAAACAAGCACAAAATATCACAGAATAAGGTACTTACATTCATATGCAAAAATATTTTGATTAATTCATCATAATGAGGCAGAATATCAGAGTTCAAATCCCAACTCTACCAGAAAGTGGTGATGAGCAAACTGGGGAATGTGGCTGCCCTACTGTTCATCTGAACTGGTGGCTTTCTGTCCAAGAAGCTACAAAATGGAAATTAATAAAAATTTCTCTGGCATATCAAATCTTAATAGAAAGGTAACTATTAATCCACTATCAGAATGAACTCTATTTAGAATTTAAAACATTTATATTATCCATGGTAATGGTAATAATAAAAATATTTTGATTTATTATCTAGAGCAAGGAATTACTTTATTTTAATATGGGTGAATTTTACTATTTATATAAAAATACTTAAGTATGCTGACATAGGACATTAAGCTATTGGAAATAGAGACCTAAAATTTCTGTGTGCCTTTTTAATGAAAATTAATTTCATCGATTTTCTAGGTATACTGTTTTTTCAAGAAATAAAATAGAAGAAACCAGATAGTTAAAACTGCTTAAGGGATGTTTACTTTCCTTAAAAAAAAAGTTTATGACTAGTACCTTTACATACTAGGCATCTGAAATTAATTTTAATTTAGAAAATTATTTATGCCAAATTTTCTCAATATTTAAAACTATAAATCATTTAGTTTGGGAGAGAAAGAGAAATGTTTTTCAACTAAAGACTTAAGTATTCTACTTTTTAACTTTTTAGTATGAACATTTTAAAACATATACAAAAGTAGAGAGGAACTTCCCTGGGCGATTCAGTGGTTAAGACTCTGCACTTCCACTGCAGGCGGTGTGGGTTCGATCCCTGGTCGGGGAACTAAGATCCCACGGGCCTTGATGCATGGCCAAAAAATTTAAAAAATAAATTGTTTTGAAAAAAAAATTATTGGGAACACTGCAATCAACAATTGTCGACACATGGCTTACTTTGTTTCATCTATACCTCCAGCCACTCTACCTCTACAAAGTGGATTATCCTGAAGCAAATCTCAAACATTTCATTCATAAATACTTTAGTACAGATCTCTAAAAAAGGATAAGGACTCATTTTTTTAAAGATAAAAATACCATTTTATACCTCAGAATGTAACTATAGTTCCTTCATTATCAAATTATTTACACAATGTCTTCAATTTTCATGGGGGAAAAAACACTTTTAACAGTTAGTTTGTTCAAATCGGTATCCAAAGAAGACCCATACATACCACATTTGGTTAACACATGTCTTAAAGTCTGTTAATCTATGGATTTCTCCTTGTTTTCTTCCAATTTATTTACTGAAGAAACCAAGAAAACTGTACTATAGTTTCCCACATTTTGTATTTTGCTAATTGTATGGTACTCTGTCCCTCATATTTCCTGAAAATTAGAATTACCTAGAGGGCTGCTCAGATTCAGATTTTGTTTTACCAAAAGAACTTCATAGACAGTGTTGTTTGCTTCCCCTCCCCCTCCCCCCACCCCACACACATGAGAACACACAAAATATCTGTGGTCTCTTTTTTGAGATGTCAAGATGAATCAGGGAACAGATGTCCTCCTGATCCACCCATTACAAAGTTTCCCATCAGCATTCCAACCTAATTGCTCTAGTAACCACTGATTAGTAGCCACTATTCAGACTCATTATTTAGGTGTTGAAAAATGGTGATAGCCTATCTTTCCTTCTCCATTTATAAGCTAGAATCCTTCTAAAAATAAATGCTTTCCTCCATCTACCAGTTGGTTATCTGAAGTACATACAACTCATATAGAAAAAAGCAGGATAAGTGCTTGATTCTGTCCTATTTATTAATTATCAGAATAATTAGCTAGTTTTTCTAGTATACCCCAAAAGTGAATGGGGCTTTTTTGTTTGTTTATCTGACACACCATTAGGAATATTATGAATACCATTTTATGGAATACCATTATGAATTTTAATATATTTTTGTGCTTTAATTACTGTATTTCCTCACTTGTAAACTGGTTATTCATAACCACTGTCTGCTTGTATATATACCACTTGTATGAGCTCTAGTTTTTATATTAAATTATTAAATATATTAAAACTTTTACTGTCACATTTACTGCAAATACTTTTTCCCTTTTATTCTTCATCTTTTCATTACTGTTTTTTCCATGGACGCTTTTATTAGTTTCATGTCTTATAACTCACTGGTCTTTTCTTTTGATTTCTTTTAGCATGTCTATGTTTAAGTGCAGTTTCCCTCCCTTCAATAGCTTAATATTCCTCCATCTTTCCATTTACAATTAACTCTTTTAATTATAAGAAATTGTACATAAACAGTGAGAAAAAATGTACAGAGGCACACTAGAGAAACCCAAGAGGGAGAGATGGAGAGGAAAACAAAACGGCCACATATATTTATGAGCAAAAATACCATACTCCATTACCATTACAACACTATTACTGTATAGCTATTACTATTACATTATTTTACCAGGAGTTAATTTAAGTGGAAAGACTATAGTAGTTTCACAAAACATTTAGTTTACTTTAACCACAGGAGGGCAGTGTTTATCAAACAAAACATCATTCCATTGGAATTGTTCATTAATCTACAAAACAATTTTTAGGAACTATTTTATGGCAAACTGAATAACTGTTCAGAAGAATTAAAATCAACACTACACAGAATTAAAGTATGATAAAATAAATTTGTTTTTCTAAAGTGTACCTAATACACCTATTTCTTTACTTGTAGATTCTTACATCCAGCTAAGAAAAGGATACAAAACTTATACTTTCTGAGTATTCAAGAATAATGTAAACAGCTCCTAAATTTGGGTTCAATTCTCGCCTAAATGACAGCAGTATTTCAATTACTGCTGCACTTACGAGTTCATTACATTCATATACACAGATATGTAGAAGCTAACTTTTGTGTAGTCTGGAAAATTTTATTTTACATTTAAAATATACATATAAAAACACGGTACTCTTGGGACTTCCCTGGTGGTCCAGTGGTAAAGAATCCGCCTTACAATGCAGGGGATGCAGGTTCGATCCCTGGTCAGGGAACAAAGATCCCACGTGCCGCGGGGCAACTAAGCCTGCGGGCCACAACTATTGAGCTCTCGCTTCCCAACTAGAGCCCGCGTGTCACAAACTACAGAGCCCACGCGCCCTGAAGCCTGAGTGCCACAACTAGAGAGAGAAAACCCACACGCCACAACTAGAGAGAAGCCCGCGCACCACAACAAAGAGCCAGCGTGCAGCAACCAAGACCCGACACAGCCAAAAATAAATTAAATAAATAAATCTTAAAAAATAGACATGGTAATCTTTACAGATTTACTTCAGTGTCATATGACTTATTTACTGTCCAAAAGCTTTAATTTAATGTCACAGTAGTGAATGAGGTCCCCCAGGAAACATGCAGAATGAGAAGTGATGAGACTATGCTACCGAACAAATGGGGGGGCGGGGGGGTCAGCACTCAATGGGAGGTCCATAGGTGGCAACAAGGAGTTAAAACAACTCTTCCCAGAACACTGAAGGAAAACATGGAATCAAAGAATAATTGTTTTGTCAAATGGACCTGAACAAGTTTCACTGAACCAGGATAAAAGGAAACAGAGGTATCCCTAGCTATACGGACTCTCCCCATGCCAATACCAGAGGTAAATAGATTCAGAGTTTGACAAATCTCTCTTTATCCAAACTTGTGCTACTTATAATTTGACACTAGAAAACAAATGAATTCAGAGGATGCAGTATCCCTCACCTACCAAACTCACTAAACAAACACTTACTAGAAGTTCAAGAGCTGAAAAGATAATAATAAGGAAGCATGGAATTGAGACGTAAGGAATACGGATAGAGCCAAATATCTGAAAAGGAAAGAGGGAAAAGGACCTTACCTGGCTGCTGAGCAGCATCTGTTGATCACTAACTACCTCTGTCCTGAGATGCACTCCTCTGTTTAGCTTCTGTGACACCAGACTCTCCTTGTTTCCCTCCTACCTCTCCACCAGCAATTCTGCATTCTCCACAATCTCTGAATGTTGATCCTTCTCAAGATTCTCTTCTTGTCTCAATTTCTACTCTCCTTGGGCATTTTCATCCTCCCATGGTTTCCAAAAATAAATATGCTCCTACAGCAGAATTCCATACACCTCAGTAGTGCGTATCACACTGTATTTATTATAATTGCATTTTAAATCATCTGTCTTGCCCACTGGTACATAAGCTGCACGAGGACTGGGACCACCTGTCCTGTTCACCTAGCACCCCTTAGTGCCTATCATAGGATAGGTCTAAAACATGTGATGGTTGCCTGGTGGAATTAAGAACACAGGGAGCAACACTGCCTTTAGACAAGAGTAAAAATGCCTCTTTTTTTTTTTTTTTTTTTTTTTAACAAAAAAGAAGGCTGAAAGGTGAGTGCAAAAGCAAATATGTTTGTAGATTCAGGGGCAGAAACTTGAATGTAAGAATAGACTGAGACAATTTAAATACATATCTATACAGAAAGGTAGCTACGGATATCCAGAGATTACAGAGGCTGGCTTTGTAAGCTCAGGGGTATAGCTTTACCTAAAGGTCCTTCAATTCTGAACAGCTCTATCAAGTCATTCTGATCTGCTAGATTAGATTCTTTTCACCTGATTATCCAACAGTGTTATGCACACTCCCTGGTTCAAGCAAAAAAAAAAATTCTCAGCACCTAATTCTCCCCAAACTCTGAAGAATTAATAATAGTAACAGTTAATACTAATCTAGAATTTAAGTGCCAGGTACTGTTCTAAGTACTTTACGTATATTAGCTCATTTAATCTCTACAATAAATCTATGAGGTAGATAACCATTATGGCATTTTCTTCAGATGTGAAGACTGAGGCACAGAGAAAATAAGTAACTTGCCCAAGGTCACATCAGCTAATAAATGATGGAAGGCAAGCTTCTTTGCTTCTAAGCATCAAGCTATACTGCCTCTCAATCAGTTATACATCCATACTACTCCTAAAATTAACTCTTACTGTAACAAACATTTACTAAGTGCTTCATAAGTGCCAAAAACTGGAGATACAAAGATGAATAAGAAACAAGCCCTGCAGTTCACAACTAGGGTAGAGGGCAAGTAGGGGAAGGGAAAAATGGACAACTGTAATATGAGAGAAGAAATACTCAAAAGATACATAAAGAAACAAAGGTAAAGAAGATTTAACTCTTCCTATTATGCAATATTTCAAATACAGAGGAAACTTACAAAATAATAAAACACTTATATATCAACTAACAAGCTTTGTCAAATCCACAAACGGAAATGAGTAGAAATTAGGTGGTGGTTACACGGGTGTATACATTTGTCAGGAAGAAGTCAGCTGTATGCTTAAAATGCATGTATTGTATTACATGGAAATTATACCTCAATAAAGGTGGCATGTACCTCAATAAGCTGATATTTAAAGAAATTAAAACAAAATGTATGAATAGTGAAAAATTTACCACACTCTCTGAAATTCAAGAGAAGCACAAATTAAGGGGAAAAAAAATTGAAAATGGGTTAGGATGGAAGTTATGATTTGTATTAAACTCAACTTACTCATATCTGAGAATCAGACTGTTTTAATACCTTAAATGATCAAAACAACAGAGGCAGTGAAGAGAGTTGGGAGCTGGTAGGTAGGGGAAGTGAGGAGAAGAAAGAATATAAGTTCTCTGCTTGCTAAATAAATAAATCCTTAGGGTAAAAGATAGCGCATCCATTGTATCCAACAAACAAAAATAAAAATGGGATGCCAAGAAATGGTGGAAAATATACAGCAAGTCCTTGCTTTTAGAGAAGTTAGTATTCTAGTAGTAGAAACAGACGATAAATATGTAAGCAGGGCTTCCCTGGTGGCACAGTGGTTGCGTGTCTGCCTGCCGATGCAGGGGACATGGGTTCATGCCCCGGGCTGGGAAGATCCCACATGCCCCGGAGCAGCTGGGCCCGTGAGCCATGGCCGCTGAGCCTGCGCGTCTGGAGCCTGTGCTCCTCAACGGGAGAGGTCACAACAGTGAGAGGCCGGTATACCGCAAAAAAAAAAAAAAAAAATATATATATATATATATGTAAGCAAAAAAAATTTTTTTCTGATAGTGATAAGTACAATAAACAAAATAAAACAGGGTGACAAGTTTGATAGTGAATGGGAAGAGAGAGGGTTCAACTGAGTGGTCAGGCTCAATGACCATGCAACATTTAAGCTGAGAACTGACTGACAAGTTGCCAGGCATGGGAATATTTAATATCTATTTGATTAGTTTAGCTCAAAGAAGTTTTAGTTTATATGGTCACATGGAAGATAAAATTCAAACCTAATAATAAGTATTTCATCAGGGTGGTTTCACTTACAAAACAAATGAACAAAAACCAGGTAACATGTTAAAAAAAAAAGGCATAAAGTAAAATGTTTCATTCCCCTCATCTTCCATCCCTTCCCATTCTCCCCTAGCTCCTCCCCCATGTCCCATCTCCCTCCCATTCTCGCCCATCCCCTCCTCAGACACTTATTAGTTTCCTGTATATCCTTCTAGCATTAAAGCAATCATAAACAAACACAAATATATTTTTTCTCACTTTTGCAAACAAAAGGCAGCAAGGCATATACAATATTCCAATACATGACCTTTTTCATTTAATACATCTTAGAGGTCTTCATGTTTATATAAAAAGCTTTTTTTTACAGCTGCATAATATTCCATTATATGAAAATACCACAATTTATTCAACCAGTCTTCTAATGATGGGCTGGGGGGCTGCTTCCCTTCTTCTGTATAGTATACAGCAGAAACAATTGGTACCCTGTATCACAACTCCTCAGCCCACGGATGAACTCAGCCTCAGTTGCTGTAGGCAATTCCCATTTAAACTCACAGTGTCCAACTCATGCTGATAGTAGCCTATCTCAAGGTTCCATAAGTCTCTCCACTTTCCTGCCTCAGGAACTTCTCCTATACCAAGGGAGCCCAAAAAGCAACAGGGCAGTCCAGAAGAGTAAGAGAGTTAGAAACCTTACTGGAGTTAGCAATTTTAAACCAACTGCTGGGCAAAGTGGAGTTGCTGTTGAATAAATGTTCCAGATCCTATCTTAAACCACCCCGTGCATGTACAATAAGCCCACAAAGGAAGAAGTCATGGTGACAAGGACAAAGGGTATGCATGAGCCCATCAGCATAGCCTTCTTCTCTCAAAACTGACACAGCTTAGCTACTGTTGCTGCTGAGTGTCCACAACTTGTCATCAGCAAAGGCAAACTCTGAGCCCCCTATTTGTTACAATCCCTCAAAGAGATGAGCTAAGCATTTGGATGGCAAGTTGACTACACTGGACCTCCTCCACCCTGAAGCGGCAACAGTTTGTCCTTACTGGCACTGACAACCATTCTGATAAGTTTGCCTTCCCTGCCTTCAGTGCCTCAGCCAGCACCACTAGCCAAATGTACCTAGTTTATGAACATGGGGCAAACACTGCCTCAGACCAAGTGACTCCTTTCTTTACAATGAACAAAATTTAACAATGGGCAGTGAGCACTGATCTCACCATACACTATATCACCAAGAAGCAGTAAGCCTGAGAGGACACTGGAATGGCCTCCAAAATACAGTAAATGCATCCTAAAAGTGCAGTACAGAGGTGTGAATAGAAATAGGATTGGTTCCTATAACCCTAGTGAGCAAATAAAAGAATTCGTTTCCCATTCCTGCAACTTTAGGCTCTGCTAGAATTAGACATCTTTATTCCCATGGGGAAACATTTTTAATCAGAGGGCTTTTAATCTGAATCTGAAGTTAACAACTGTTGGTCACTTTGGGCTCCTCATGCTGATGGACCAGGAGGCAAAAAAAAAGGAGTTACTATAATGTTGGGATAACTAACCGTACTAGTTAGGTGGTTCTCAGCACTTCCAAGCCTGGTAATAACAGGCAACAGCAGCATAAGGCAAAGGCATGAATAAGGGAAAGGCAAACAGGGGCTCAGTCCCTTCAGGAACGATCGTCTGGGTCACCCTACCAGGCAAGCAACCTAGATTAGCTGAAGTCTGGCCAAGGGTGAAGGAAATCTAGAATACATGGAATTGGAGGGAAATGATGAACCTATGGCCTTGGAACCAGGCACTGTAGCAGAGACTATAGCTTATTCCATTAAACGTCCTGTATTAAGTCATTTTTAGAGACTGCTGCCAGCCTCTACCTTGAGAAGTTGGTAACAAGAGTCGGTTTAATATGGAGCACTAGCTGTGTAAGAAATAAACCATAACAGAGTCTTCCGGTGTCCTGCAACACTCACACTGCCAACGTCCCACCTCTCCACATGCTGCTCTCTGTACCTGACATAACTCTGCTCCTTTCTATATCTGAAAGTTTATCTGTCATCTAACAAAACAGCAAAAATTTTCAAAACTGGTGATATTCAATCCTTCGAGGGTTGAGTAAGATGGGCCCTTACACACTACACAGCTGGGAAAGTGAACTAACACAACTTTCTGGAAAGCAATTTAGTGAACATGTAACTTGAAGGGTCTTTCAAAGAGTGACATCCTCTTACCCTGCAACTTTTCTTCTAGCAATCTACAAAAGCAAAATAACAGAAATACACAAGAGAGCGAGGCACAAAGGTGAGCACTGTAGTACTATTTCTAACAGTTGTAAAAGTAAACAACCTAAATTCCCAATGTTAAGATAATAAAGTAAATCAACTTAACTCCCCTCATAAAGAGATCTGTAGTTCAAGAGCAAAGCAGAAACCACAAGCCTTTTTATCTTTATGGCCCTCCAGTTAGACAACACCTGAAACATAAGAGGAACCCAATAAATTATTTCTAAATTGAAAACAATGATATATTATGTTGTCATTAAAGATATGTGTAAGCAGAGTTTTCAGTGATGAGGAAACGCTTATGATATACAAAAACCACAAGCAAAACTGATTACACAATTAAGATTTCAGTTAAGAAAAAAACACAAGGATTAGAAATAAATGTCAAAATGCTGATGGTATTACCTTAGATCAGAGTTATTAACTTACAGTCTAGGCCCATAGGATACACAGCTGGCTTCAGGATTCCATGAACTCCTTTGGAGTTATGTACAGTATTTAGTGTCTGTATCTTTCTCTGGAGAGAAGATTCACAGCTTTCATTAAATTCCAAAAGGGAACTTTGACCCTGAAATGACTAAGAATATGCCTCTATGTGATAGAATTAATTTTAAGATAATTTTTTCCTGCTTCTTTACACTTTTGTTTTTAAACTTTCCACAAGGCACATTACTAGCCAGATAATCAAGGGGAAAGAAAAGGGAAAATTAGTTTAAAGTGTCCATAATTCACAAAAATAAACAATCCCTAACAAAAAAATTAAAAGACCTGCATATTGAGACATTTCCTTAAAACATTTCTATCAGCTCAAAACATGTAATTTTCCTTTGCTTATATACATTTCTAATGTGCCCAACTCTTGTCCACATTGGAGGATCAAGATTTCATACAGGGTTCAGCCAACAAAGGAGAAGGAATAGGAGGAGGAAACCAAGGCTGGTAGTAGAACTCTATAAATACAACGTGTTACTACTACAAAAGAATTTCAATCGAAGGATTCTATGTCTAAGCTAAAAAGTAGGTTCCAAATTCTAGGGTTATTAGGCCATCCCTGAAAAATTTTTCCAATAAAATGAAGTGGGCTACACCATTCACTAAAAAATGGAATTGGGATAGCAATCATAGATCCTAATTAAAGTTAGGGTGCATCTCTTATCCCAACTTTCTATCTACTACAACTCTCATTTATGATTACAAGACAGAAATAGGAGTATATGAATAATAAAAGCAGTAAGCGTGATTTCAAAGATATACTGAACTTTAAACTCTTCAAAAAAGTCTACTTTTTCTCCCGATCACTAATGGAATTGTTAGGAAAACTGCCTATGTATTAGGACACCTCAATAATTACAAAACCCACAAAGTGTTCAAACATGTTCTGATTCTTATGCAATAAAACCATAAATTACAAAAGCTAAAATAAGGGAATTCCCTGGCAGTCCAGCGCTTTCACTGCCAGGGCCCAGGTTCAATCCCTGGTGGGAGAACTAAAATCCCACAAGCCTCACGGTGCAGCCCCTAAAACAAAACAAAACAAAAAACCCGCTAAAGTCATTAAAATTGTTTTTAATCCCTATGCCAAAAAAATCTTGGACCAAGAAGGAAAGCACAACTCTAATACCTAGACCAAAGAAGTAAATGAAAGGTATAATTATGAAAAAGGAAGCAATTTATTATATGTAAATGTATTTCACTTATTCTCTTAAACTACTTGATTTTTTTTTACCATATTTGATTTCAACAAATATCTGAACATATTCTATACTTCCATCACCTAAAAGTCATCTACAACATCCAAATTTATACTCTACTCTCCTCAACATACTATTTTCACTGGATTAAGTTTAATCCAATTCCACTGTCTTTCAAAAATGATTCTCATGTACACCTTTGGTAATGTACCTATCCTCAGTTAATATGCCCTTTTCTCCCCAGACCCATAAAATACTTAATCTTTCTCATGGGTGCAGACCCCTTTGAAAGTCTGATGAGAGCTATGAAGACTCTTCTCAGAAAAAAAAATATAATTTTTATGGTTAGTTTTTGTGAGTCCACAGACCCCATGAAGACTAAGGTAGATTTGTGTTTTTAGCAACTTACCTACCATTCAACATTCTTCTGGTAAAAGACCCTGGTTTTCTTTTGCATATTCACCCCCTCCTCCATTCTCAATCTGTATGGTGGGAGCCAAGACTAACAATAAAGCGTGAAACCAACCTCTTGACCACAGTTAACAGGTTTAGAAATGGGGACAACACTCAAATTAAGGCTAAAGGAGAAGAATAACAGGTAAAAGACATTTTTTTTTTTGCCCCAGCAACTACTGGACTTAAACTTGAATAGTGTGAGACTGAAGCTAACAGCTTTCTAACACCCCCAAGACAAACAGAGAGAGAGAGAGGGAAAGAGAGAGAGAGAAACAAAATCTTGACAATGCAATTATTTAAAGACTGAATGCAAGCATACCTGAAGCTCTTCCTCCATATTTTTTTTTTTTTTTTTTTTGCGGTACGCGGGCCTCTCACTGCTGTGGCCTCTCCCACTGCGGAGCACAGGCTCCGGACGCGCAGGCTCAGCGGCCATGGCTCACGGGCCCAGCCGCTCCGCGGCACGTGGGATCTTCCCAGACCGGGGCACGAACCCGCGTCCCCTGCATCGGCAGGCAGACTCCCAACCACTGCGCCACCAGGGAAGCCCCCTTCCTCCATATTTTTCAGAAATAAACCAATAAATTCCCTTTTCTTCCTTCTACTACTTTGGGATAGGTTTTCTACCACTTTCAAAACAGTCCTGAGACAGAACTCATTCCTAGATCAAGACTAGGAACTCCTGAAGTAAATGACAAATCTATATTCTGAATCCATACACATGGGTTCATAACAGTAAAGCAAATTATGGTGAACACTGGCAATGATTAGCCTACTACTCACAAAAAGCTTTTAACCATACTATAGCCAACAACAACAACAAAAATTTCACATGGTATTTTTCATTTAAGCTTTGTAAACTACAGAACTATGTGACAAAATATTCCCAGAAACTAGCCAAAACATCGCCTTGAAGCTACCAAGACAAGGCAATTGTCTGAGAACTGTAGAGTTTCCCAAATGTCGAACAGAATCTGGACTTCTACATCCTTGCTCAAAAGAACCAAGCTCAGGGGCTTCCCTGGTGGCACAGTGGTTCAGAGTCCGCCTGCCGATGCAGGGGACACGGGTTCGTGCCCCGGTCCGGGAAGATCCCACATGCCACGGAGCGGCTGGGCCCATGAGCCATGGCCGCTGAGCCTGCGCGTCCGGAGCCTGTGCTCCGCAACGAGAGAGGCCACAACAGTGAGAGGCCCGCGTACCGCCAAAATTAAAAAAAAAAACGAACCAAGCTCAGATAAAAATCTCTCCTCATCCATGAAGTCTGCTAGCATTTCAACGACACTCTTCCTTCTCAATTAACTTAGGTACTTAAAAAGGGTAATTTCAGCAATTTATTTTATATACGTATATGTATGTGTGTGCATACATATATAAATCATTCCTAGTTATTTTAGTCTCTTACTCTTGTCTACACATAGTGAAATGCACTTATTCAGAGACAAAACAGTCAAGGTTTTATTTAAAAGAGAACTAGAGGGCTTCCCTGGTGGTACAGTGGTTAAGAATCCACCTGCCAATGAAGGGGCACGGGTTCGAGCCCTGGTCCAGAAAGATCCCACATGCCGCGGAACAACTAAGCCCGTGTGCCACAACTACTGAGCCTGCGCTCTAAAGCCCTGAGCCACAACTACTGAGACCACGTGCCACAACTACTGAAACCCACGTGCCTAGAGCCCATGCTCTGCAACAAGAGAAGCCACCGCAATGAGAAGCCCTCACGCTACAATGAAGAGTAGTCCCCGCTCACCGCACCTAGAGAAAGCCTGCATGCAGCAACGAAGACCCAACACAGCCAAAAATAAAATAAAAAATGCATGCACCCCAATGTTCATAGCAGCACTATTTACAATAGCCAGGACATGGAAGCAATCTAAATGTACATCAACAGAGGAATGGATAAAGAAGATGTGGTACAAGTATACAATGGAATATTACTCAGCCATAAAAAGGAATGAAATTGGGTCATTTGTAGAGATGTGGATGGACTCAGATAGTGTCACACAAAGTGAAGTCAGAGAGAGAAAAGCAAGCATCGTATAATAACGCATATATGTGGAATCTAGAAAAATGGTATGGATGATCTTATATGCAAAGCAGAAATGGAGACACAGACATAGAGAACAAATGCGCGGCTACCGAGGGGAAAAGGGTGGGAGGAATTGGGAGACTGGGACTGACACACAGACATTATTGATACTATGTATAAAATAGACAACTGATGGGAACATACTGGGTAGCACAGAGAACTCTAACTAATGCACTGTAGTAACCTAAATGGGAGGGAAGTCCAAAAGGGAGGGGATATATGTATGTATATGGCTGATCCATTTTGCTGTGTAGTGCAGACTAACACAACATTGTAAAGCAACCATACTCTAATAAAAATTAATAAAAGAAAAAAAAAATGGGCAAAGGATTAAGACATTTCTCCAAGGAAGATACACTAATGGTCAAGAATCATATAAAAATAATCACTAATCATTAGGGAAATGCAAATCAAAACCACAATAAGATGTCATCACACCCACTAAGGTGGCTGCTATTAAAAAAAAAAAAAACACAAAACAGGAAATAACAACTATTGGCAGGGATGTAGAGAAAATGGAACCCTGTGCATTGCTGATGGGAATGTAAAATGGTGCAGCTGCTATGGAAAATAGTTTGGTGGTTCCTCTCAAAAAATTAAAAATAGAATTATTATATGATCTAGCAATATCACTTCGGGTTATATATCTGATCAAAAGCAGGATCTCAAAGAGATCTGTGTACACTCATGTTCACAGCAGTATTATTAAATAGCCAAAAGGCAGAAACAAACCAACTGTCCATTGACAGATGAATCAATTATAAAATGTAGTACATACCTATGATGAAATTATTCAGCCTTAAAATGGAAATTCTGACACATGATACATCATGGATGAACCCTGAGGACATTACACTAAATGAAATAAGTCAGTCATAAAAAGACAAACATTGCATGATTTCACTTATATAAGGTAAGATATTCAAAGAAATTGGAAGTAGAATAGTGGCTGTCAGGAACTGTGGCAAGGGGGGGATTGGGAAGTTCTTTAATGGGAGAGTTTCAGTTTTGCAAGATGAAAAGTTCTAGAGTTTATGCAAAACTATGTGCATATACTTAACACTGTACACTTTAAAATGATCAAAATGGTAAATTTTATGTTATGTGTATTATACCACAATTTTTTTTAAAGAGCAATGTGGATAGATAATAAATGTTAGTGGTAGAATCCCCAGGCGGTGGGTATATGGTGGGTATTCTCTGTAAAATTCATTCATATTTGTTGTGTTTTAATTTTTTCATAATGAAATACTATGAGGAAAAAGAACAATGTAGCACTCTATGTGCAGATATGCAAAGACATTCAGACATTATTAAGTGAGAAAAGCAAGTTGCAGAATTATAGATACCATTTGACTCCTCAATTTGGGGGGGGGGGAAGGTGTTATACATATGTGAAGAAACTTTCTACCCATTTATCTTAGAAACCATTTTCAGTGTTTTCCACTGGAAAGAGAGTTGGAGAGGTAAAAGTCTTTATACCCTTAAGTACTGGGGATTTTTGCCACACGCACCCATTACTTGTATACATATACATTTATACAGCCCTATAAATGTCAACCCTTCTGTAATTTGTTTTAATGTACGGTATGAAGCAGGGATATACGTTTTTTTCTCAAGATAATTAGATTTCAACATTACCTGTTTACTGAATTCTTAGATATACCCGACTGCCTTGGGGCTTTCACATCTATTCTATTCACCAGTCTTTTCTAGTTCCACATCATTGCCATCTTGCTTTAATCACTGTATCTTTGCTATACATGTTAATCTCTAGTAATATAATTTATGCCTCATTACACTTCTTTAAAAAAATATATTCTAGGGCTTCCCTGGTGGCGCAGTGGTTGAGAGTCCACCTGCCGATGCAGGGGACATGGGTTCGTGCCCCGGTCCGGGAAGATCCCACATGCCGCAGAGCGGCTGGGCCCATGAGCCATGGCCACTGAGTCTGCACATCCGGAGCCTGTGCTCTGCAATGGGAGAGGCCACAACAGTGAGAGGCCCGCATACCGCAAAAAAATACATATATATATATATATATATATGTGTGTGTGTGTATATATATTCTAACCCAAATGAACTTTTGATTTGTTTTGTCAGAGTGGAATTGCTTTAACTTTATAAATTTACTTGACAAGAACTAAAATCTTCATCATAGTGCTTCTTCCAATCCAGGTGCAAACTGGCTCTCTTCAATTTTTCCATCCTTTCCCAGAATTTTTATTTTCTTCACCTAGACTCTGTATATTTCTTATTCAACATATTACTAAATATATTTTTCATAATATTTTTGTTAATTATTGGTATATAGGAACTCTATTTATATGTTTACTTAACAATCACCTTTCAGAACTCTTAATGTAAATCTCTAACAGATTTTTAGTTGATTCTTTTGGGATTTCTAAATAAGCAATCATAATATCTGCAAACAGCAATACTTTTTTTCTTCCTTACACCTCTTTTATTTTTCATGCCTAACTACACTGGCTACAACTTCTAAAACAATGCTAAATAAAAGTAGTGATAGCAAGTTTTCTTGTCGTAGTTCTAATTTTTCCACTGTTTGTCTCTAGTGTTTCACCACCATTATCATGCTGGCTGTTAGGCTAAAACAGTCTTTATGTTATAAAAGCATCTTTCTGCCCAAACTCAAAAAAAAAAAAAAGTGGTCAGGTAATGGAAGTTTTGTTGTGTCATATTATTTTTTTTTTTAAAAAGGGCAATATGCTGAGTTTATTTCCACTATTCCCAAGACTACTATTTTAGGAGGAAAATAAATTTAAGTAAACCAAACACAGAGTCAATTATATCTAAGTCACCCATATAGAGAAAGAAATTCTACTTAAGCTTACCTGCCTGGGTATGTATGTGTTTTAACACTTCCTTTTAATTGAAAGGTTTTAAACAGATACTGAATTTAAATAACTGCTTTTTTGACATGTGAGATAATCATGTAGCTCATACCTGTTAGGTAACACTAGGTGCTATAACCAAATCCCAAAATTTCATTAGCTTAACACAATACAAGTTATTATTCAGTTATAAACAGTTATTCATCTGTGAACTAAACTATTAACAGTTCAGTGCAGCTGGTTTCTATTCAGTAGGCACACCCTGCTCTTAAATACCTTGACCCAGAAGTGACACACATTATTTATGCTGACATTTCACTTTAAAAATAGTCACTTGGCGGGGCTTCCCTGGTGGCACAGTGGTTGGGAGTCCGCCTGCCGATGCAGGGGACACAGGTTTGTGCCCCGGTCTGGGAGGATCCCACATGCCGCGGAGCGGCTGGGCCCGTGAGCCGTGGCCACTGGGCCTGCACGTCCGGAGCCTGTGCTCCGCAGCGGGAGAGGCTACAACAGCGAGAGGCCAGCGTACTGCCAAAAAAAAAAAAAAAAAAAAAAAAGTCACTTGGCACCACCTACATACAAGCGAGTCTAGAAAATAAAATCCTTGCCTAGGGAGCTGGGCAAGTACCCATCTTTACATATAGTTTCTCATTTTTGACATCTCTACATATAGTTTTCTCATTTTTGACCTAATAATTTGATGATAGTTTCCTAAAAACAAAGGAGCTTTGCGTTCCTGGAATAATTAATTCTCATTAATCGTGGTGTGTTGTTTTATTATATTGCTGTATTTACAATTTACATACACAAGTGCTTAGTAAAATTAGCCCGTTTTCCTTTTTTTGTCCTATTTGTTATCATGTTTTGATTTGAGTTAGCTAGCATTACTTCTGCTGTATATGCGGTAGGTGTTCAATACTTTAACAGTAAAACCGCTATCCCGTCAGAAGGGAAGTCAGACACAATTTCAACAATACTTGATCCAACAGACATACAGATCCTAGTTGCTGTAATACAGACAGAAGTAATTTACTGTAGAAATACAGCATAAAGAACACTGAACAAACCAGGAAGCTAATATATTCTGAATAATGGCTGTGTTAAAACTTAATATAAAAATGTCATAATTTTCCGAAAGCCTCTGAAGGACTTTACAAATTTTTTTGTTGAAACCTTGGCTATTCCCTGCAACAGAGAAGGATGATACCCCATGGAAACTACCTTACACAGGCCAGTGCCAATCCAGAATCATTCCAGAAGTCCTTGAGTCATCTAGGCAGGACATTCAGTATGAGAGGAGCTGGAAAGTAAATTGTAACAAGAAGATAGGAAAATCTACCAAGAATTCTAGGCAACAGTCTAGCCCTAGCAATAAACACGTTGCCTCCCTGATTTCATCGCCTACATCTCTCTTCCTCAATCACATTACTTTAGCTACGCTGGCCTCCTCACAGTTCTTAGACCAAGACAGGCACACTCCTGCCTCAGTCTTTACACTGACTGCTCCCTCTGTGTAGAATGCTCCTTCCCTGAGTATCTGCAAAGTTTGCTCCTTCACCTCCTTCAAATCTTTGGTCAAAAGTCAGCTTCTCAGTGAGGCCTTGCGTGAATACCCAATTAAAATTGCAAACTACTCCAAACTCGCCCAGCATTCCCCAGCCATCTTGCTTCATTTTTTTCCCATAGCACTTACCTCTAACAAAACATATAATTTATTTATTTACCATGTTGTCTGTCTTCCACCCCCATCCACAAATTAAGTTCCATACAGACAGGGATCTTTTCTTTTCTCCTGTTTCGTTCACTGCTACATCCACATGCCTGGCATACAGTTAGTCCTCAATAAACATTTAACTAAATTAAATGTTCCATGTATTAAATCTCCAATGATATGACATTGAGATTTGGTGTTTGCAAACTGATCCTATCCTAAGCCAACCTAAGACATTCACCAAAGAACCACTCCTTCCATTAGCTTACAAAGCTAAGAACCTGATTTTTTTTTAATTGACAATATTTATAACAATACTATGTCCCTTGGTCTCTATATGGAGAAAGTCAGAAAAGGTTTCAGAAGAAAATGTTATCTCCACCCCACCCCAGTGTACATTAGTTTGGAGCCTTCCTTCACTTTACAGCAGCCATGTCTTCTTCATCTCCATTTTGTCTACCTTTCAAAGGAAATTTTAAAACAAACAAAAAAAACTTCATGTTACAAAGGGAGGTTGATAAAGGGAGGGTGCGGTGACAAAGTAAACAGAGGGAGAAATCCAAATTTTATAGGGAAAACTTCAGGCTAATATGTATACGTTTAAGTACTTATATTTTAAACTTTTCTAGCCGTGTAAGGCAATATTATTCTATTACAGATGAACTTTCCAGCTATCTCTCTATAACTTCTACACAAAAAATGTTAGCTTTAAAATGTATCCACTATGGGGCAAAACTAATCTCACGTACTGCTGGTGGCAATATAAATTAGTACAACCCTTAAATAAAGCAGTATACCACATAGCAAATTACAAGTAACTGTATTTCTAATCTTTCCACAGGAAATACTCCAAAATATAGGATGGGTTCCAATTCCAGGTAAGATGGGGTAAGCATATTCCACCCTATCACTCCCAAAGAATGTAGCTATAAAACCTGAATGGAGCAGCTAAGGATTCTGCAAAGTAAATGGTTTCATCTCAAGGTCACTAGAGCATTCACCAAGAATGAGAACATTCTGGGTCATAAAACACACTTCAATAAATGTAAAAGAATAGAAATCATGCCATGACTGCTCCCAGGCCACAGTGGAATTAAACTAGAAATCAGTAATAGAAAGAAAGATACCTGGAAAAATCCCAAACTATATGGACATTAAACAACACACTTCTAAATAACATATGAGTTAAAGAAGAAGTCTCAAGAGAAGTTTTAAAATATCATAACTAAATGAAAATACAACTTACCAAAATTTGTGAGATACAGGAAAGGCAGGGCATAGAAAGAGATTTACAGCATTGAATTCATATTAGAAAAGAAAAAGATCTAAATTCAATAATCTAAGCTTCCATCTTAGGAAACTAGAAAAAGAGGAGCAAATTAAATCCAAAGTAAGCAGAAGAAAGAAATAATAAAAATTAGAGCAGAAACGTGAAGCTGAAAACAGGAAACCATAGAGAAAAATCAACGAAACTAAAAGCTGGTTCTCTGAAAAGTTATATATAGTCAGTAAGCCTAAAGCTTTAAAATAAAAAAAAAAGAAAGAAAAATTACTAGTATCAGAAGTGAAAGAGAGGACATCACTGCAGACCCCATGTGCTGTAAAAGAATAATAAAGGAATATTATGCCCACAAATTTGACAACCTAGATAAAACGGACCAATTCCCTGAAAGACATAATCTGTCAAAACTTGACAAGAAGAAACAGACAATCTAAAAAAATCAATGATTAATTAATAATCCTTCAAAATAGGCTAAGGTAGATTCACTGGTGAATTCTACCAAACATTATAAGGCAGAAATTATACCAATTCTCTACAATTATTTTTCCAGAAGAACCCGAGGGAATACTTTCTAACTCATTCTGAGGCCAACAATACCCTAATATCAAAACCAAAGACATTATAAAAAAAGAAAACTGCAGACCAATTATCTCTTGTTAACACTGATGCAAAAATCCTCAACAAAATACATATTAGTAAATCAAATCTAACAAAGTATGTATGTATGTTTTATTCATTCATTCATTCATTTATAGCTGCGTTGGGTCTCCACTGCTGCATGCGGGCTTTCTCTAGTTGCGGAGAACAGGGGCTACTCTTTGTTGCGGTGCGAGGGCTTCTCATTGCAGTGGCTTCTCTTGTTGTGGAGCACGGGCTCTAGGTGCACAGGCTCTAGGGCTCATGGGCTCAGTAGTCATGGTTTACGGGCTCTAGAGCACAGGCTCAGTAGTTGTGGCTCGCAGGCTTAGTTGCTCCCCAGCATGTGGGATCTTCCTGGCCCAGGGCTCGAACCCGTGTCCCCTGCATTGGCAGGAGGATTCTTAACCACTGGGCCACCATGGAAGTCCCAACAAAGTATTAATAAATAGTAGCAGGCAGATTGAGGAACACCTGAATGCAAAGTACCTCCAAACTGGCAATGAGGTTAGCAATTTTTTCCCTCCAGTATCTCAATCCGAACTCAACACAGCCCAAAACCCGGAAATGGGCATCAGTGTGGAAAGAGAGTGTTCCATCAGGACAGGTGTCTCAAAATGCTCAGAGACAGAACAGAAACTTCCTCATTTTCTTTCTTTCTTCTATTTTTAATTTTCCCTGTTCTCTTGTACCTCAAACCCCAAGTAATCCTGTGGCAACAACAGCAACGGAGAAAGCAGATGCCCATAACTCTGAAGGAGGGAAATCTTCCCCTCCAATCAAAGGAACTATGCTCTTTTTCCCTCTCACGTCTCCTGCTGCTTGGCCTGATGGAGGCATAGTTGTAGGAAGTACACAGAGGAGTGGGATAAAAGAAAGCTCCAAATTTCTGGCCAAATAAATGAAAAAGGGGAGGCCCCAGGGAATCTGAAAGTACTGGGAAGACTGCAGAAAAAAGAACTCAGGAAAGTGATCCCTTAAAGTTGCTTATGAACTCCTTGGCTAACACCTGAGCTGTGGATACATGGATTGAACACTAAAAAGTACAGAAAGTCTTTGAGAACTGACTATGGGATAGATGAGGGATCAGCAAACCTTTTCTATAAAGGACCATATAGTAAATTTAAGGTTTTGTGGGCCCAACAGTCTCTGTTGCAACTGCTTAGCTATGACTATTATAGTATGAAAACACCCACAAAAAATACATAAACAAATGGGCATGGCTACATTCCAGTAAAATTTTATTTTTGAAAACAGGCAGTGGGCTGGATTTAGCCCACAGGCCATGGTTTCACAACCCATGGGCAAGACCACCACCCAAATCCCAGACAGTCCACTGATGGTTCACACAGGGACAAATCCAAACATCACTAAAAAGGCTTTGAAAAGTTAACTGACATTGAAACAACAACCCACAGAACAGACAACCCACAGGTCAGAACCTGAAGCCTGAACCCAATTCAGTCAACTACTTGCTAAAACAAAACTATTAACATTCTCCACAGAACTTAAGACCCAGAGTGTCACTTATACAATATTCAAAATGGCCGGAATACAATCTAAATTTGGTATACAAGGAAAATCTCAGCTTGCTTAGGAAAAGAAAATAAAGACACAATCAAAATAACACTGATATTGGAAAAGTTTCACAAAGACTTTAAAGCAGCTATTATATATGACTCAAATGAACTTACTTACAAAACAGACTCACAGACATAGAAAACAAACTTATGGTTACCAAAGGGGAAAGGGGGTGAGGGAGGGATAAATTAGGAGTTTGGGAGTAGCAGATAAAAACTACTATATGTAAAGTAGATAAAAAAACAAAGTCTTACTAGACAGCACAGGGAACTATATTCAATATCCTGTAATAAACCATAATGGAAAAGAATATGAAAACGAATATATATAAATATAGGGCTTCCCTGGTGGCGCCGTGGTTAAGAATTCACCTGCCAATGCAGGGGACATGGGTTCGAGCCCTGGTCCAGGAAGATCCCACATACCACTGAGCAACTAAGCCCATGGACCACAACTACTGAGCCTGCACTCTAGAGCCCGTGAGCCACAACTACTGAAGCCCGTGCACCTAGAGCCCGTGCTCCACAACAAGAGAAGCCACCGCAATGAGAAGCCCGTGCACCGCAACAAAGAGTAGCCCCGGGTCGCCGCAACTAGGGAAAGCCCGCACGCGGCAACGAAGACCCAACGCAGCCAAAAATAATAAATAAATAAAATAAAGTATATAAATATAGATGCGGATAACTGAATCACTTTGCCGTACACCAGAAACTGACACAACACTGTAAATCAACTATACTTCAATTAAAAAAAAAAAAGCACAAGCCACAACAAAGGAGCCCACCTGCTGCAACTAAGACCCGGTGCAACCTAATAAATAAATAAAGCAGCTATTATAAAAATGCTCCAAGGGTTAACACGCTTGAAATGAAGGGAAAGATACAAAGTTTCAGCAAAGTAGAAGATATAAAGAAAAACCAAACGGAATTTTTTTTTTTTTTGTGGTACGCGGGCCTCTCACTGTTGTGGCCTCTCCCGCCGCGGAGCACAGGCTCCGAACACGCAGGCTCAGCGGCCATGGCTCACGGGCCCAGCCACTCCGCGGCATGTGGGATCCTCCCGGACGGGGCACGAACCCACGTCCCCCGCATCGGCAGGCGGACTCTCAACCACTGCGCCACCAGGGAAGCCCCAAACGGAAATTTTTCAACTGAAAAATAACCAAACCAAAACAAAACGTCACTGGATGAATCAATAACAAAAGAGTAAACATGAAAATAGAGAAACAGAATTATCTAATGATTAAATTAAAAAGATAAACCCTTACTCAAAATTTAAAAATTTGTGTGCCAAAGGACATACCAAGAAAGTGAAAGAACAACCCACAGAATGGAAAAAATATTTGCAAATAATGTGTCTGATAAGGGACTTGTATGCAGTATATAAAGAATTCTTAGAAATCAGCAAAAAGACAAATAATCCAATTTTTAAATGGGCAAAGGATATGAATAGATATTTCTCAAAAAAAAGATATACAAATGGCCAGTAAGTACATGAAAAGATGCTCAATATCATTATTCATTAGGAAAATACAGTTCGCATCCTCTAGAACAGATATAATTATTTTAGGGAAAAAAAGGAAAACAACAAGTGTTGGCAAGGAGAAATTAGAACCCTCAAACATTGCTGGTAGTGCTGTAAAATTGTTCAGCTGATACGGTAAACAGTTTGGTAATTCCTCAAAAAGTTAAACATAG
Source organism: Phocoena sinus (assembly GCF_008692025.1). Classification (NCBI taxonomy): domain Eukaryota; kingdom Metazoa; phylum Chordata; class Mammalia; order Artiodactyla; family Phocoenidae; genus Phocoena; species Phocoena sinus. The sequence continues at coordinate 20,167,724 of NC_045775.1, forward strand.
AGTTAACATATGGCCTAGCAATGCCACTCCTATATACCAAAAAGAATTAAACATATGTTGACACAAAAAGTTGTACATGAAATGTTCATGGCAGCATTATTCATAATAGCCAAAAAGTATAAACAATCCAAATAACCATCAACTGATGAAGAGAATAAAAGGTGGTATATCCATATGATGGAATATTATTCAGCCATAAAAAAGATACATGCTACAATATGGATGAATTTTGAAAACATTATGCCAAGTGAAAGAAGCCATACACAAAAGACCACATGCTGTATGACTCCATTTACATCAACTGTCCAGAATAGGCAAACCCAGAGACACAGAAAGTAGATTAGTGGTTACCAGAGGCTGGTAGGAGGGGAGAATGAAAAGTGACCACTAATAATAATAAAGATAGTTAAATATCAATAAGAGTGAAAAGAGAAAAAGAGAAAAAAATTAATGAAACCAAAAGCTGGTTCTTTCAATTGATTAAAAAAAAAAATGGTAAATCTCTAGCAGAAAAAAATGGGAAAAGACAAACTACCAGTTATCAAGAATAAAGAGGGGATATATTACTACAGACTCTATGAACGATAAGGGAATACTACAAACTACAGACATAAACTCAACAACTTAAACGAAATGGACCAATTCCTGGAAAACCACAAACTACTCAAACTTAGCCAAGAAGACACAGATAACCTGAATAGCTCTACAATTATACAAGAAATTGAATTTATAGTTAAAAGGCTTCCACAAAAGAAATCTCCAGACCCCAGAATGTTTCACTGGTGAACTCTATCAAACATTTAAAGAAGAAATAACACTAGTACTACATACAAGTTCATTCTCATTATTCACAATAGTTATGTTCTATAAAGTCACCATGAAAACTAAATTAGCAAATACTGAAGCACCGCTCCTAGATGAAATGCAGAGTTAGGTTCCTGCAAGCCTCTGGTCATATTTTTGGCAACTGATCAATACATAACCTTGTCTTTATGTGTGTTTCTGTTTAAAGATATTTAATACATATTATTGACTCACTGACTTTGAACTCATGGCCAAAAGCACTGCAACTCACGCCTAAACAAAGTTTATCTAACAGAGGTATTTTCTCCATGAGGCACATCACAGCTTTCTTGCACTTAAGAATACTAGACACAAAGCGAGAGAGTGGCATGGACATATATACACTACCAAACGTAAAATAGATAGCTAGTGGGAAGCAGCTGCATAGCACAGGGAGATCAGCTCGGTGCTTTGTGACCACCTAGAGGGGTGGGATAGGGAGGGTGGGAGGGAGGGAGACCGCAAGAGGTAAGAGATATGGGAACATATGTATATGTATAACTGATTCACTTTGTTAGAAAGCAGAAACTAACACACCATTGTAAAGCAATTATACTCCAATAAAGATGTAAAAAAAAAAAAAGAATACTAGACAGCACTTCAGTACTATACTTGGGAGCCATTTAAAATAGTGAGAGCACCAACAAAAAGCACAAAAATGCAAACACCATTGCACTGAATAGACCACAAAAAGTACACATTTTCACTATGAGAGCTGAAATGAAAAGGCAGAAGATCACCTTGTTCAACTTCAGCAGAGACCTCAGTGTCAGGTGACAACTGCTTTGCCACTCAGCAAATGTCCATGAATGGACAAAAGTGCCAAGCACTGTCTGGGGTTAGGAGTATATTTTCGCAAGCAGGTGAATTCACAAATACACTTGCCCCTTGAACAACACAGGTTTAACCGCACAGGTCCACTTATATGTGCAATGTTTTCAACAGTACTACACGATTCAAGGGGGTTGAACCTATGGATGAGGAACCATGGATAAGGAAGAATCGCTCATATGGAGGGCCGTCTACAAATTACTCAAGGATTTTTGACTGTGCAGAGGGTTGGCACCCCTAACACCTGAGCTGTTCAAGGGTCAACTGTACTGAATCCACGAATAGTGATGATCAACTATAATCTCTTTCAGGAAATAGAATAGGAAGGAAGACTTCCTTTTTTATGAGATCAGCACTATCCTGATTCCAAAGCCAGACAGAGACAATAGAGGAAAACTACAAATTAATATCCCTCATGAACATAACCATAAATGTCCTCAACAAATCCAATCTGGCAATGTATAAAAAGTGTAATACACCACAACCAAGTGAGGTTTCTTTCCCCAGGAATGCAACGCAATTCAAAATTTGAAAATCCATGTAATCCACCATATTAAAAGTCTGAAAAGTAAAGCAAATGATCAATTGATTCAGAAAAAGCATTTGACAAAATTCAACATCCATTCATGACAAAAACTCTCAGCAAACTAGAAATAAAAGGGAACTTTTTCAACCTGGTAATAAGTGTTCACAAAAAATATACAGCTAATAGGAAACATTTTCATTAAACCTTTGTCATTTGCTACCACCTCTTGTCTGCCAGGAAACAGACCTGGGAAATACACATGAAGTAAATCCAATACTAAATGAAAGATTGGAAAAGATGCCCTTCTTGCCGCCCACCCATCTGTTCTGAAGGTGTGACTTTCCTATCACAAACTTGTAATAGGTTTTCTCCTGGCAAAACTATTCTTACCTTTTATCAGAAATAAATATATCAATATTTAATGGTGTTGTCACAAATATTTAATGATGTTTTCACAAAAAGCATCATGGAACCCAGAGCCACTGTGGTGCACAACTCCAGGAAGCAGTATTCACATAAATACAATATGTAAATATGAATGGTTCCCCCGGAGTTGTGCAACACAGATTCCTGACTGATTCTACCACCTCAACAAACCTGAAGACCAGCGGCACACAGGATAGTAGAATGGAAAGAACAGTGGTATGAGAATTCAGAGAAAAGAAAAATCAACATGAGCTAGAATAACTGGGGAAAGAATTTACTTTCTTTTTTCCTCTCAAGAATCATACAATTCTGTTGTGTTGAAGAGCATTCCAGAACCTCCTGTATTTATGAACACTTCAGGAGACTGGCAGAACTTAATACATAGGCTTCTGTTGGAGACCTGTAAGTGGGATAGATGTACAGAGAATAGGTATAAAATGAGAAAAAAAAAAATGTGTACTCCCGCCCATCCTTCTAACTCAAGAGAGCCTCACTCTAACCCTTATAACCTCACCATAGCTAGATTCTTCAGCTCTCTACAATACACCCCACAAATGGCCCAAAACACAGATGTTATTGCATAAAAACTCTCTACAACTCCTAGAATAAAAATATTTGTCCGCCCAATTTGTACAACTCACAACATTTTAGTCCCAGCTTACCTTTTCTGGCCTTTTCTTTTACTACACTTCACAATACTCAAAGGTAAATAGCATGCATACAACATATGCTGCATTTTTTCAGCCTTTCTTCTGCCTGGAATACGCTTATCCATATTTACCCCTGAATACCCAGGCCAAACCCTCCCTGAGACCAACCTTACCATGTTCCCTCCTCCACCAAATTTCAGTAATACTTTTAGTTTGCTATTATACAGCCTCAACAACACAAATTTATTTTTTTATTTTATTTTATTATAAAAGGTGAAAACAATACAAAGTTATCTCACAGTTCTCTGCGACAGGATTCTGGGCATGGGTTAACAGGGTCTTCTACTTAAGGTCTCACTGAGCCGAAACTGAAGTGACAGCTGGGACTGTGAACTTATCTGAGGCTTGGGCTTGTATTCTTTTCCAGGCTTACCACGAAGCTTACTTGTTGGCAGGTTTTAGTCCCTTTCTGTTTTCTTAGCTGACTTTTGGCCAGGAGCCATTCAGCAACCAGAGGCTGCCTGCCATTCCTTGCCACAGCAGTTCACAAAGTATAAGTCAAGAGAGTGAGATTTGGGGCAGAATCTCCTAAAGCATGAGATGGATCTTTCAGTGGGTTCCCAAACTTGTCCATAGCTAGTTTAGGTCTCTGTGTGATTCCACACTGACCTTGGGAAACAAGTGGCAAATGGGGTCCCTGAGGTTAGAGGCTTTTCATTAGAACTGTTTCAAACCTCTGCACCCATTTGCTAAGAAATAACATCTTTACAATATTTAGTTTTCCCATTCAGAAACATAAAATGATCTACATTTACTAATTTTTCAGTAATATTAACAAACAGTGCTTACCACATACTAGGCATTGTACAAAGAACTTTTCACACATTCTAGCCTAATCACCTAACACTTCAAATGGTAAATTCTACTATTATCTCTATTTTACAGTTTGGGGAAATTGAGAACACTTAGTGTAATCCCTACAACTCCAAATGTGGCTCTTAGACCAAACCACCAGCATCACCTGTGAACTTTTTACAAATGCAGAATCTCTGGCTACACTGCAGACCTACTGAATAATAATCTACATTATAATAAGCTCCCCAGATGATTCTTTTACACATTAATGTTTGAGCACTGGTTTAAATAACTTGTTCAAGCTGACATAATAAACTCAATAAAGATCAGATCCAGATTGTTAAAGTTATTCCCAAGTTGCTATTAAAAATAGTCCTGGGACTTCCCTGGCGGTCCAGTGGTTAAGACTCCGTGCTCCCAATGCAGGGGGCACAGGTTCGAACCCTGGTCGGGGAACTTAGGTCCCTCAGCCTGCACCACTCAGCCAAAAAAACAGTCCTATGTTCCTCATTGTGTCTTTCATAGGTGATTAATGATATGCATGAAAAGTGTTCTTCTATTATCTTTATCTTGTAATCCATCTCTTTTTGACATCTTCTTTCTCCCTCTCTCTCTCTCCCCCACACACAATGTAAAAGAGAAAACCTTTCCTAAAATATCAACCCATTTCATGGGTACCATCCATTTAAACTTACAAAATTTGTCAGAACCACTCAAATCATATAGGAAACTAATCACTATAAATCAATAGCAACACATTTAAATTTTTATGTTACTATTTAGAAAAAGTCACTAACACCATTAAGCACTTTATTTGAAACTGAATATGGCTAAACCAGCTACTGAATAATTCAGACATCAGTGGGTTAAAGATTCAAGATGATTTGGGCCATCCCAAGCTGTGAACTCCAATGAAAGTCCATTCTAAATGTAGTATCAACTGCTAAATGTCAGCAGCCAAAGAATTTTCAAATGAAAAGTCTTTCACAACATAATTTTTTACTAAAACATAGTTACTGAGAAGACGCTATAATTAATAAGGTTTACAATGTCCCTTGATGCCCAGGACTAAGTACATCTGTATTTACCATTAACCTATTTTAGTTTTTGTCAAGCAAGGTCAGAAGTAAGAATTATCACAGAAACTTCCCTATGTCCAAGTGTAATTCAAAAGGGTCTTGGGAGGCAAATACCTTGGTGTGTCTTGAAATAACTTTCTTTCTTTCTTTTTTTCACAAAAAAGATATTCAACCGGTTTTCCTGGCAAACAATACTTAATATAGTTGACTAATTTTACTCAAATTGTGCTCTCTTGAATGTGAGAACAGTGTCTTCTCTTTTATATCCAATAAAAAAAGGTGAACAAAGATTTAGCACTCACGTACAAGAAAGCAAGTTTAGCTCTGCAGGTAGAAACATTTAGAAGTCTCTGCCTTCAAGGAGCACAGACTTACTAACATATATAAACTGAATTTCCTCCTACTTGTTCACAGTAAAATATGTATTTTATTTGGGGAAGATATACCTTCACGGCTAATCATTTTCTTTAAAAGCACTCAACTTATAATCTTTGAGAAAGCTTTTCTTTTTTTTTTTTTTTTTTTTTTTTTTTTTTTGCGGTACGCGGGCCTCTCACTGTTGTGGCCTCTCCCGTTGCGGAGCACAGGCTCCGGACGCGCAGGCTCAGCGGCCATGGCTCACGGGCCCAGCCGCTCCGCGGCATGTGGGATCTTCCCGGACCGGGGCACGAACCCGTGTCCCCTGCATCGGCAGGCGGACTCTCAACCACTGCGCCACCAGGGAAGCCCCCGAGAAAGCTTTTCTTAATAGGACTCAAAACCTAGAAAAGCACGAAAGGTAAAGATTGGTAAATTTATTTACATTAACAGAAAAAATGTCGGGCTTCCCTGGTGGCGCAGTGGTTAAGAAACTGCCTGTCAATGCAGGGGACATGGGTTCAAGCCCTGGTCCAGGAAGAACCCACATGCTGCAGAGCAAGTCTGTGTGCCACAACTACTGAGCCTGCGCTCTAGAGCTCGCGAGCCACAACTACTGAGCCTGCGTGCCACAACTACTGAAGCCCACACGCCTAGAGCCCGTGCTCCGCAACAAGAAGCCACCACAATGAGAAGCCTGTGCACCATAACGAAGAGTAGCCCCCAATCGCCGCAACTAGAGAAAGCCCGCGCGCAGCAACAAAGACCCAACACAGCCATAAATAAATAAATATTTTAAAAAACATTTTAAAATGTTGGCAGAATAAAAAAAAACTGCATAAATCAAGTCAAAAGCCAAAAATGGGAAACAGATCTGTGACACATATGACAAAGGGCCAGTTTCCTTAACCTACAAAGCACTCTTAGAAATTAGTATAAAAACGACCAGGAAGCAAAAAAAAAAAAGTGCAAAAGATCTGAATAGACAAGTTTACTGAAAAATATACAAACAGTCAATAAGCGTAGGAAGTTACTCTATAATAGTAGCCACTAAACAAATGTGGCTATTTAAGCTTAAATGAATTAAAATTAAATAAAATTCAAAATTCAGTTCCTTCGTCAAACTAGCCACATTTCAAGTGCTCAATGGCCACATGTGACTAGTGGCTTAGTGCACTGGACAGCACAGATATAGAACATTTCCATCAAGTTCTAATAAACAAAATAACAAAAGAAACGCTTTGTTAATATATCAAAATGGCAAAGAGTAAAGACTGATAGATTTCTTGGATAACAGAGAAAAGTGGGAAGAAACAAGAACCTTCAAAATTTTGGAGGGGAATATAAACTGCCACTAACTCAAGTTCACAAACTCTTTATCTTAGCTATTCCATTCACACAAATGTACATACACATACACCCAGATATATATACTGAAGTATCTGTTACAAAAGGGAAAAAAAAACTATAAATGACTATTTTAAATGATGGTACATCTAAAAACAATGGAATATTAAGAAATCATTAAGAATGAAACAGATACATAAGTAGTGGCATTAAAAGGCATTCTTGACATTCATAAAGAATGCAAATTGAAGAATTGTATATAAAATATAGATAGGTATACATGTCTATACATATTTCTACATACAAGTTTAAAAGTACAGAAAGCTGTATTCAGACTATCAACTATAACTGTAGTTAATTTGTTTGGTAACTAAATTATTTTCAATATTTGTGTATGCAGACTTTCACTTAATCCCTATTTTCAGTATAGTGACTCATTCAAGACTAAATCTCTACATACTGCTGTTCTATTTTTTTTTAAATAACGAGCCTATATAACTGTAACAGTAACTCAATTTAAACACTATTGTTTTTAAGTCATATCTAAAGAGTTCTAAAACTAAGTATATTCAATAACCTTTTAAAAAACACTAAAACATGATAAATCAAACTGTACTAAAAATACTAAATTGCACAACACTATAAACTATGAGGATGGCCTCTATGAGATATGGGAGGAAAGAAAGCAGAACTAGAGGGGCATTCAGAGGCTCTTGTAAAAAGGACAAAGATAGCAGGTTTTAACAAACCTTACTGATCAGTTCCCTGTAGTTATATCTTCCACACACAGTGGCCTCCTCCCAGACAGCTTTTGTAGTGAAAATATAATGACAGCAAAATTGTACAGCCTTTTAAAGGTAGATTTTGTGGATGAGGAAACAGCAAGGACTTCTGCAAATCTGACATCATTTTCTCAGCTCCTGTCATAATTCTAGGAGATGCAGCAGCCGCACCTCTCACAGAAATGTGTGTTCAAAAAAAGATTTTTTTCCCCTTCCTTTTCCTTAATTTCTGGGCTTTCAAGACAGGATCATGAGAACAGGACAGAAGGAAAGATGAACCGAAAATAATACAAAATTCTAGAGCAAAACACAGGGGGAACTTTACTTCAACATTAAGGCAAGAATGAAAATTGCTCAAGCAAAGAATGTTACATCAAATCACTGAGCACAAACAGACTTGCAGACAGCAATTTCATAAATGTATCTCTTATAATTTTATGTCAGTTATACCTCAATAAAGCTGAAATTAAAAATAATGTAGGGCTTCCCTGGTGGCGCAGTGGTTGAGAGTCCGCCTGCCGATGCAGGGGACACGGGTTCGTGCCCCGGTCTGGGAGGATCCCGCGTGCCGCGGAGCGGCTGGGCCCGTGAGCCGTGGCCGCTGGGCCTGCGCGTCCGGAGCCTGTTCTCCGCAACGGGAGAGGCCACAACAGTGAGAGGCCCGCGTAACGCATAAAAAAAAAAAAAAAAAAAAAAAAAAAAAATAATGTAGAGGGCTTCCCTGGTGGCACAGTGGTTGGGAGTCCACCTGCCGATGCAGGGGACACGGGTTCGTGCCCCGGTCCGGGAGGCTCCCACATGCCGCGGAGCGGCTGGGCCCGTGAGCCATGGCCGCTGAGCCTGCGCGTCCGGAGCCTGTGCTCTGCAACGGGAGAGGCCACAACAGTGAGAGGCCCGTGTACCGCAAAAAAAAAAAAAAAAAAATTAATAATAATAATAATGTAGGAGCTCCCCTGGTGGCGCAGTGGTTAAGAGTCTGCCTGCCAATGCAGGGGACATGGGTTCAATCCCTGATTCAGTAAGATCCCACATGCTGCTGAGCAACTAAGCCTGTGCGCCACAAATACTGAGCTTGTGCTCTTGAACCTGCGAGCCACAACTACTGAGCCCACGTGCCACAACTACTGAGCCCACGTGCCACAACTACTGAAGCCCATGCGCCTAGAGCCCATGCTCCACAACAAAAGAAGTCACCCCAATGAGAAGTCCTCACACCACAACAAAGAGTAGCCTCCACGCGCTGGAACTAGAGAAAGCCCGTGGGCAGCAACGAAGACCCAATGCAGCCAAAAATAAATAAATAAACAAACATTACAAAAGAATAGATTTCTTTAATATGTTTTTCCAAGATGCAAACTCTCTCCTGAAGATTCTAATATAAATATAATACAAATACAGACATACAAGGACTCTGGCCTAGTCAATATAGATCCAAGAAGATATTACCAGGCCCGGCCATACTCCTAGCAGAAGAAAATTACTCATGGTAAAGATTAAGAGTACTGAAAATTTCTAAGTTAATACGTCTGTTTTTTCTAAAGTGTATTTTCAGATGTTTTTCTTTCTAATCATTACATATATTTTATCATTTTACTTTTAAGTAATTCTTTTCTTTTCTTTTTTTTTTTTTTTGCGGTACGCGGGCCTCTCACTGCTGTGGCCTCTCCTGTTGCGGAGCACAGGCTCCGGACGCGCAGGCTCAGCGGCCATGGCTCACGGGCCCAGCCGCTCCGCGGCAGGTGGGATCTTCCCAGACTGGGGCACGAACCCGTGTCGCCTGCATCGGCAGGCTGACTCTCAACCACTGCGCCACCAGGGAAGCCCTAAGTAATTCTTTTCTGTTTTCAATACTTCCTCCATAAAATAATTAGCGTATGAGTTACTCCTTTAATAGAAACTTTCTATTTTCCAACTTATTCCCTAAAGTTAAATGACTTTAGGTAAATAACATAAATAAAAACCTATGTGCTTTCAAAATAGTATTAACCACTAAGTGAAGTCTACATAGAAATACAAACATAAAAACAAACCACTTTTTCTTCAGTCTACAAATCGCATGCTAAAGACCTGCTGTGCTCCTCATCTCTAACACCCATACTTCACTTATACTTTGACCACTTCACTCCCCAAAGACACGCAAAGGTACCTCTAGTGCAATCTCTAAGGTCTGCCTCTCTGCCTTTTGCATCTGCAATCACAACAAACTTGTCCTAAAAGAACATTTTTCCCTTTTAATGCTGCCCTAGTTGTGGTGGGTGACAAGAGAAAAATCAAAAAGAAAATGGTATCATCATTATACCATTATATATACCATTATATATACTGTTATATACTATGTATATATACTATGTATATATACATAGTATATATACTATGATTATACTATTTCGAAAGCTCTGCTTTGCAAAAACAGCTAAATTCCTCAGGGATGTCACCAAATGTTTACATGATACAATGTTTTGTTCTGTTTTTTTAAAAAGAACGAGCAGAACTTTGAACATAGTTCTAAAGTCAATGTAATGGTTCTCAATATCTCTGGCTTACTACAAATTTTTCTATTTAAATTGCACCAAACACTATGCTACAGATCTCTCATCCAAATCACTTCATCACCACCATCACTGCCACCTTTAAAATTTAAAACATGTAATGGGAGCTCCCTGGTGGCCTAGTGGTTAGGATTCCAGGATTTCACTGCCATGGCCCGGGTTCAGTTCCTGGTTGGGAAACTGAGATCCTGCACGCCATGGGGCATGGCCAAAAATAAAAAATAATAATAAAATGTAAAACATGTAAGACTGTTAATTAAATACTTGAATAATGCTTTTTATAACTAGTGTATTTATATGAAACAAATATAAGATCAGTAGGGACACAATCCAGTGTAGTGAATGTGAATGAGCATTCAAGTTCAGCTGAATCTCAGCCCCATTATTTCTCTGTCTGGTGTCCTTAGTTACTGGAAGTCTACACTCTACAAGTCTACACTCTACATTTAATCAGCCTTTTGGCATAATTTTATAATAATTATGAATCTTATTTTGCTTTTTCAGATTGTTCATAGCAATCATATCAATTTGTATAGCTCTCTCACATACACACAACACCCCAAATCGTGTATGTATATATACATATATATTACTGAATGAATAATTTTATTTATCTGTTGCTATATCATTGGTCAGGAAGACAACCCCATTTTAATAATGCTCCCTAAAACAGGATAGCTCTACAATGCAGGTACCAAGAACACAATGAAATAAGAAGCAGATATTGCCTATACTCAGTAAATAATTTTAATATATCCTTTCTGAAACTGTTACTAGAACATTTGACTTTAATGCCTATGAAATAAGTTTAAGACTTACTTCTCCTGGTCCTCTTGATCTTGTAAATATACACAGTTTCCTAATTTGAGGTCAAAGTTAAACTTTCCATTTGTCAAACCATTAATTTTCTGATCTCATTATTATGCATCTGAAAATATTAAAAGATTTACTTTTGTCTATCCCTTTCACATTTACTTCTACCTATTCCTCCTACAAACAGCAACCTTTTCAACACTGAGGTTTACTTTAATCCTTCATTTTATAGATGGTAAAACAAAAAAAAAAAGAGTAGAGTGTTCCAGAATGGCCATCATCAAAAAATCTACAAACAATAAATGCTGGAGAGGGTGTGGAGAAAAGGGAACCCTCTTGCACTGTTGGTGGGAATGTAAATTGATACAGCCACTACGGAGAATAAGTCTGGAGGTTCCTTAAAAAACTAAAAATAGAACTACCAGATGACCCAGCAATCCCACTACTGGGCATATACCCTGAGAAAACCATAATTCAAAAAGAGACATGTACCGCAATGTTCACTGCAGCTCTATTTACAATAGCCAGGACATGCAAGCAACCTAAGTGTCCACTGACAGATGAATGGATAAAGATGTGGCACATATATACAATGGAATATTACTCAGCCATAAAAAGAAACAAAATTGAGTTATTTGTAGTGAGGTGGATGGACCTAGAGTCTGTCATACAGAGTGAAGTAAGTCATAAAGAGAAAAACAAATACCGTATGCTAACACATATATATGGAAACTAAAAAAAAAAAAAGTGGTTCTGATGAACCTAGGGGCAGGACAGGAATAAAGACTCAGACATAGAGAATGGACTTGAGGATATGGGGAGGGGGAAGGGTAAGCTGGGACGAAGTGAGAGAGTAGCATTGACAGATATACACTACCAAATGTAAAATAGATAGCCAGTGGGAAGCAGCCGCATAGCACAGGGAGATCAGCTCTGTGTTTTGTGACCTCCTAGAGGGGTGGGATAGACAGAGTGGGAGGCAGGTGCAAGAGGGAGGGGATATGCAGATATATGTATACATATAGCTACTTCACTTTGTTATACAGCAGAAATTAACACAACATTGTAAAGCGATTATACTCCAATAAAGATGTTAAGAAAAAAAGAAAGAAAAAAAAGAATAGTGTTTTCTAGATTTCGGCTACTAGAAAAAAGAAAAAAGTTTTAGTGTCACCATTCTCCTTCTAAAATTCATTTTGATTTAGACTGAAGTCTTATACATTTGCCAGAGTCAAATAAAAATACCAAGCCACTAATATACTAATCCCTTCAGAACTCAGAGCTCTATTTATTAAACTAGTCTTTACATCTTTTAAGTATTTCCACATAACTAGTTAAGGCTTGAATGTTTATTATAAATGAGCAAATATACTAATTTATTATAGGAAAATCTAAACAGTAGATGCAAATTTTTCCTGTCACAATCTCTCAAGGATTATTTTATCCAAAGAGATAATTCAAAAAGCACTCATGACATTCTAGAGACTTAAAATTAATTAACATAATTAGGGTTGGGATCTGCTTACCTGTAAATAAAATTTACCATCCTTCCTTAAATAAAAGAGGTCCTGAGGTAGTATTGATCGAGTAGAACAAAGTAAAATAGTCTTCTGTGAAGGACCAATTTCCCCACCACCCAAAAAAACTATTTCTAGAGTTTTTTCTTTAGAGAGAAACGACCAGCAGTCACAATTATGAAGATATATGGTTAAGTGAAGACACCCAACAAATAAAATGTGCTTTTATTTATTCACTTTCTTTCACAGTTCCAACTAAAGCACATACAAGTTGAAGACTCATCAACACCCTAACACAAAACATTTACAAAACAAATGCACAAGGTTTACAAAACAAATGTGTAAGACTGAATAAACAATAGGACCCAGATTGGGGGAAATAAACAAAAATGACTGGACGGTAATATACCAAATGTTAACAGAGCTCTGAGAAGTGAAATACATGATTTATTTCCTTCTTTATACTAAAATTCTATAATTTTCCACAAGTTTCCCCACAGTGAACATTTATTACTTTTCAGAAAACTCCCCTTTAAAAAATAAAACACATAATAAAGGTTCATTTAGAAGGGCTCCCCATGTTGAATAAGTATTACTGACATGATTCACCATTAAAGATAATGCCTCCAGTCCTTCTCACTTCCCAACACTAAAATGCTGTTTTATATCCTATTACTTTTCTGCTGCAACCTTACTTTTCCAAACCTTTCACTTCCACATAGTGGACGCTTTTAACTTTTTCATAAAACATAACTTCTCATTCATCCTCAATACTCTATTTTTTAAAACCTACCTCTAAATTTCGTTACAATAAATTTAGAAGGAAAAAAAAAGATGGTTCTATCCACTAATTACAACTTCGTGAGGCCACCATCACTTTAGCTACGGAAAAGTCAAGGCCGGGTAAACTACAGGTCCCACCATGCATTGCTGCCTTGTTCAGAGTAGGTCTCTACGGAAACAGAAAAAAAAAATTCTACAAGTCCCACCTGTTACTTCGTTTCTAAACACCTCCTGCACTTTCAGCTCCAACAACAAACGAAAAACAAGAGCCTCGTGACCTCCGGCCTGAGCCGGGAGCCCCGACAGGCAAGGGGCCCGGGGTCAGGCGGCGTGTCTGCTATAGCGGGTCAATTCTACCCAGCTCCAGCGCTCCCCTCTTCTTTCCGGGGCTGGGTACACGCACAAGCCTTCTCCTATCTGCATCCAATGGGGGCTCTTCAGCCACACAAGGGAGAAGAACCGGTTACTGTGCAAGCCCAAGAGACTTCCCCATGCCGGGGCGGGGGCTACCACAGAGTGGGGGCGAGAGCGTCGTGACCCCGAGAGGCAGCTTCAAAACACCAAGAGGACTCGTCGCAGACGCAGGGAGAAGCCACAGCCCCGCGGTGACCCTCTTCCGCCGAGCGCCTCCATTCCCACAGGGACCACAAACCCGACACTAACCTCCGCCCTCACAGCGCGGTTTTGTGCCCCCTCAGCCGGGTCGCAGGGCCACTGACCTCCCTTCCCCTGCAACCGGCGGGCGGCGAGCGAACGAAATCCTCCCAGCCTTCCCGTCCGCTCCCTCCTCCTTACCGTCTTGGCGGCCTCCGCCCAGGTCCTGCCCTTCTTCCTACGGCCCTTTTCCCTCATGTCGGGTCTTGAACTGACTGGGAGGCTCCCGTGTCCGGGCTGCGGCCGCCCTCCCTGCCTGCTCTGCCCTGCGCTGTTTTTCCCGCGGTGCCGGGAAAGATGGGAGAAAGGGGAAGTCAGGCCGGAGGAGCACCCAAGCAGAGGAAGCGGCGGGGGTGGTGCGCGGGGGGCGGTCTATGGGGCGGCCGGTCCTCCTGCTGCCGTTACCACTGCTACCGCCGCGGCCATATTGGGTCCTTACTGTACAGGCAACCGCTACGGTCATGTGACCGCTCCCGCGCGGCCGTCACTACTGTACGCAGCCGGCCGCGCGAACGAGCGCGCGCGCGCCCCAGCCTCCCGCGCGGGGATGCAGGGAGAACGAGCCGGCCAGCCGCCGCGCCTGGCCACTCCCCCGCCCTCCGCGCTCCGCCTCGCTTAGAGAGCATGCGCATCGGGGAGGTCCGACGCTACGCTGCGTCGGGCGTCTTGCGCTCTTGCCTACAGCGAAAACCTGCCTGCGGAAGCGGAACTTGATACGGCCCGGAAGGTTTATTGAGTGGATTTTGACCGCGTGCGGGGCGCCGCGGTGGCTATAGAGACGGGGACCCTCGCAACTATCACTTTCAATAAGCCTCGAACTTTAATTTTTTATTTGTCCACGTTCATTTTTAGAAAGATTATCTTTTTGAAGATTTACAACAATTTTCGTCCACTTTTTTTACCCCATTTGATAGATGAAGCAATTTGAGATTGAGTGACGCCAAACTCACGAGTCTAGAATATGGTGAAGCCAAAAATCAAACTACAAGCTCAGAGTCCTTTCCGTCTCTCCAGAATGCCTCTCAGTCTTAGGTGACCTTTACTTTACGGTCACCAGTAACTACATTCACGCTTTTACATGTGAATGTCTCAAGGACACAAATGATGTCTTTTTTATCTTGGTGAGCTCGCTTCCTGGCACAGTGCCTGTACATATCAGGCTCCCAGTAAATATTTGCTGAATGATTCAGCTGTATCTGTGGTCAGAAACAATTATTTGTAGTGTCCATAACAGCCTCCTGAAAGATCCAGAATGTGGCATCTTCCGTCGCATTTCCATGTCTTTATACTTAAAAAAGTAAGGAATGTGTAGTAACGCCTACTAATCTCCCAAATCCACCTGCTTCCAGAAGCTGCTTCCGATCTACTAACTTACTATTTTCTAAAATAGGACTGAGAGTTGGGCTGTTTATTGGGAGAAAAGACCGTTGATTACAATACTTAACTTGGAGTCCATGGATAGGTTTCAGAAGTTTATGAACCCCCTAAAATTATGGGCAATATTTTGTGTGTTAGTTGTGCATTTTCTGAGAAGAGGATTCATAACTTTTCCTCAAGTTTTAAAAGGGGTCTGTTACACGCACACAAAGTCTTAATAGGGAGTTTGAGAGGCATCTAGATACTTCCTTATTTTTCTCCTTCAGTCATTAATCAGACAGCCCCATATCAGCAATTCATAATAGATATATTTTCACAAATTCCTTTAGTAACTCATGGCACTATCCATAACATGCAAGGTATGCACCATCTCACTCTAAAGCGTAGGTCAATAGTCAGTTCAAGAAGCACCTCTCCTTTCCCAGCTGTTGACTGGGACTTGCCATCTAGCCCTGTTGCCTGGACACTTTACCTCAGCTTGTTTTCAAATCCTGCTAGGACAGATATTCCCACTGTCCTTACTTTGCTTTTCTGGAGCTCCATTCCCAGATTTTAATTTCAAGGGTTGGGACTGTGGTATTGCAGTTCCTACTTTTTAATCTTCCACAGATCTGAATGGTTATTATTATTATTAAATTATATATAATTCCCCAGAGAGTATTTTTGTCCCAATGTGTATTGATTCAATTTGTTATGCCTATTTGCATCTCTCATATCATTCCCACTCTAGTTCTGGATTTCCCTAAATGTCCTGTCTCTACTCCCACCCTACTCAAACCCACTCTTCAAAGGATGCCAGATTGTTCTTCTTAAAACCCAACCCTCCCCCATTACTACACCCTCCAAAATTCCTAATAAAGTCAAATTTCTTAGCCCTACTTCTGCTTTTGTCTTTTCATTTGACTTATAATATTGATTCATACATCATATAAAAATTAGTGGCCACCAGTTGCAGTCCCACCCTGTCTCCCTTCAGCCCCTGATTTACCTATAAATTTGCTAATCCTAACCTTCTCCTTACTATAGGCTAATCCTTCCTTCAGTACACTGCATACCATACTGTATACAGGAGCCCAGGCTTCTCACCATCTTTGGAATGTTAGTTCATAAAATACGCCTTTTTAAAAAAACTTTTCTAGCTCTGACTCCCTTCCACCATCTTCTACAAACCTACTCAAGATCCTTCCAGATTAAATAAAGAAATTTCTTTACCCTACCAAATTATTTTTCTTTCTCTTCTTCACCCATAAATATCTTGAAAGCGTGGCCTACGCTCACAGTCTCCACCTCCACAGCTTCCACCCACTCTTCTGCCCCTCTAAGTGTAACAATACTCTCCTCTACATTAAAAAAATAGAGGTCTCAGGGGTTTCCCTGGTGGCGCAGTGGTTGAGAGTCCGCCTGCCGATGCAGGGGACACGGGTTTGTGCCCCGGTCTGGGAAGATCCCACATGCCGCAGAGCAGCTGGGCCCCTGAGCCATGCCCGCTGAGCCTGCACGTCCGGAGCCTGTGCTCTGCAACAGGAGAGGCCACAACAGTGAGAGGTCCACGTACCGATAAATAAATAAAAATAAAATAGAGGTCTGACTCTTGTGTGGTAAAGTGAACGACCTGCTTTTACAAACTTTAGCTTAGGGTACTACAGAAAATGAAGTCAAGAGTTTTCAGGCTACAGATATCCAGCCCCAAGCCTGTCATGCTCTATCTTGGAATCCACGTGAGACTTTCATTTTCAAAATAAAAATAACTATTTTTCGTGTTTACAAAATTTCTCATAAAAAGTCCGTAGATATTCATTACATCTGTAGAAGCAGAGACTGAAGACTTGACCCCTTGTGCAATTGATTTATTGAAGTGCTCTCAGGAGAACTCTATAAGGATTTGAAGGAAACATGATAGGAAAAGAAGCTAAGGATAAATTGGAAGATTGGGATTGACTTATACACACTGCTATATATAAAATAGGTAACTAATAAGGACCTATTGTGTAGCACAGGAAACTCTATTCAATACTCTGTAATGACCTATATAGAAAAAGAACCTAAAAAAGAGTGGATATATGTATATGTATAACTGACTCACTTTGCTGTACACCTGGAACTAACGCAACATTGTAAATCAACTATACCCCCCCAAAAGAAGAAACTAAGGGAAGATGTGGTTTCAGCCTGGTACCTCAGCCAAGCATTAACGTCCCCACAGAATTTTCCCACCTTGAGATACGAGGTGAGGCTTCTGTATCTGCTCATCAAACACTCTCATACTCAGGCCTTCCCTGGTGAGAAAGGAGGTCAGTTGTAACCTCCCAAGCATTTCCAGGAAAGATAACTTGTTGACCAAGGGCAGTTCTCTAGAGAAAAATGCAGCTATGGGCCCTCAGCTGCCAATACTCACAGCAGCTGGAAGATATGTACACTGGAAAGGAGTGTGGGCAATGCAGCAATAGGGTATTACAAAATAAAAAGAAGAAAATTTAAATTCTACCACAAAGAAATCACCCAAGGCTTCCCTGGTGGCGCAGTGGTTGAGAGTCCGCCTGCCGATACAGGGGACGCGGGTTCGTGCCCCAGTCCGGGAGGATCCCACATGCCGCGGAGCGGCTGGGCCCGTGAGCCATGGCCGCTGAGCCTGCGCGTCCGGAGCCTGTGCTCCGCAACGGGAGAGGCCACAACAGTGAGAGGCCCGTGTACCACAAAAAAAAAAAAAAAAAAATCACCCAGGTTATTTTCATATTTTGTTTATGACAAAATAGCATGTATAATGACAATTTTATATTTATTCTAAGCATATACATATATATCTTTTAATGAAAATGGAATTACGTATGCTGCTTAATCATATTTTTATGCTTAAAATATATCACAGACTGTATTTCCATTTTAATAAATATGGACCTAGAAGGACCGGAGATACGGTAATACAATACCGGGTATTTCCATGTGGAGGAAATGCCCTAGAGTAACCATCTGGCCTCTTGCTCTATCTCTTTTTTTTTTTTTGATGTGGGCCATTTTTAAAGTCTTTATTGGATTTGTTACAATATTGGTTCTGCTTTATGCTTTTTGCTTTTTTGGTCCCAAGGCATGTGGGATCCTAGCTCCCCGACCAGGGATTGAACCCATAGCCCCCTGCGTTGGAAGGTGAAATCTTAACCACTGGACCACCAGGGAAGTCTCTTGCTCTATCTCTTACTCATTCCCTAGTCTGAAGAGGCATGAGGTGCCTGTATACTTGGGGAGTGACAGCCATTGATCCACATTTCTTGATTGATGTAGCTAATCTATTGAAAGGCTATAAAGAATTCACTCCCATTGCTTTCCTGCCTGTCCTGGACCATTATGAGGCACTGTATCTGATTGAGTACGTCTTCTCTGCATAGCTAAACTTTCACTAAGATGAGGTATCCTAAGGTCTAGACTTGGGGAAATTGGGGACAGGAAGTGCTAGCAAGCCCATTTGGCCCTCACATCTAAGCTGTTTTATCTACAACAGTTTTATCATTATGAAGGAGATATTTTTATCCCCATCTTATTACCTCCTCTATGTATCTTTCAATTTTTGCCAAACTTGGGTAGATTAACAACCTCAAACTCCAACATACAGCATAATTTTAAAGAGCTACATATAATTCCATTGTTTGGATTATGTATAATAATTTTAACCAATCTCCTCCAGTTAACATTTCCTTTAATTAACATTTCAGTGCTATTATAAATAATACTGAGATAAATACCCTTGCTACTCGTTCGTGGAAAGAGATCTAAGAAATATTAAAGTGAAAAAGGCAAGGTACAGAATCATATGCATGGTATGGTCCCATTTGATGAAAAAAAGGGAGGGGATAAAATAGATATTATTTTTGGTTACCAAAGGATGACTGCAGACCACCACAAAATCAATCAATTGCCATGTGTGGTGAAGAATTACACACTTTTTGAAAAAACCACTCCTGGCATGACGTTGAGTCCCAGTAGAGATAGAGCTCCTGACCATGCAGCCAGAAAACTGTCTACTATGAGCTTGATTCTGTCAGTCACCTCTACCAAATCATAATGTCAGATGGGTCCAATAGCAACTCACTGTAGGATGGAAGTGTTCCATCTGGGACTGGGCACAAGCAGGCTGGAGCGCATAAGTAAGCTACACAAATCGGGGGTCCAGGTCACCAAGTCACACAGTACTACTGCACTGACACCTCTCCTTCAGCTCACACTGTGGCTGCATGGGAGGTTTCCTTGTGACCAGCTGACAAAGGAGGAGAAAACCAAGCTCGGTTCGTGGATGGGTCAGCTTGGTATGTAGGACCAAGATGAAAATGGACCTCAGCTGCGGGACAGTCTACTCAAGTACTCTTGAAAGATAGTAGTGAGGGAAAATCTTCCCAATGGGCAAAGCTTCAGGAAGTGTACTGGATTCTGTACTTTGTGTGGAAAGAGAAAGGACCCAAGGTCAAAATATAAACAGATTCATAGTCAATGGAGAATAGCTTGCCCCATGGGAAGCAATCTAAAATGTATTGAGGGGCTTCCCTGGTGGCGCAGTGGTTAAGAATCCGCGTGCCAATGCAGGGGACACAGGTTCGAGCCCTGGTCCGGGAAGATCCCACATGCCACAGAGCAACTAAGTCCCTGTGCCACACTACTGAGCCTGCGCTCTAGAGCCCACGAGCCATAACTACTGAAGCCCGCACGCCTAGAGCCCATGCTCCACAAGAGAAGCCACCGCAATGAGAAGCCCGCTCACTGCAAGGAAGAGTAGCCCCTGCTTGCCGCAACTAGAGAAACCCCACGTGCAGCAATGAAGACCCAATGCAGCCAAAAATAAAAAACTAAAATAATTTTTTTAACTATAAAACAATAAAATGTATTGAATCGAATTGCTTTTATCCCACGGGAAGAAGCACACTATAGTGCCTCTTGCTAAAAAGAACGAATATGAATAGACAATTCACAAAAGAAGAAATTCAATTAGATAATAAACAATATCTAGCTCATAAGTATCAGTGAAATCCAAATTAAAACATGATTTTAATTTAAAACTTAAAAGAGTTCATTTAAGAATCCTGATTAAACACACTTGTGTAAAAATTAACACGTGTTACCAGGTGCTGGGAGTAGGGGAGAATGTGGACTTACTGTTTAATGGGTACAGAGTTTCAGTATGGGGTGATGAAAAAATTTCTGGAGATGGTTAGTGGTGATAGTTGCACAACAGTATGAATGTACTTAATGCCACTGAATTGTACCCTTAAAAATGACTAAAATGGTGGGAGGGAGGGAGATGCAAGAGGGAGGAGATATGGGGACATATGTATATGTATAACTGATTCACTTTGTTATAAAGCAGAAACTAACACACCATTGTAAAGCAATTATACTCCAATAAAGATGTTTAAAAAAATGACTAAAATGGAAAATTTTGGGTCATTTTACTATAATTTAAAACTTATTTTAAAAAATGGGAATTCCTTGGCAGTCCAGTGGTTAGGATTCCATGCTTTCACTGCCGAGGGCCCAGGTTCAATCTCTGGTCAGGGAACTAAGATCCTGAAAGCCGCACGGCGTGGCCGCCCCCCACCAAAAAAAAATTAACAGGTGTTCTATATACCAGTAATAACTGACAGAAAGTTTGAAAACCTCCATTCCCAATAGCTACAAAAGAGTGTATGTGTATACGCATACAGTTGACCCTTGAACAATGCGGGGGTGAGGGTCACCAACCTCCCCAAGAAGTGCTATCTCTGCCTCAAAAACAAAGGAATGGATAAGTATGACTCACCCAAGGGCAGGAAGCTGAAACGGTTTGGATAGAATCAGGACTCAAACACTAGTTCTTTTGATTCCACTTATTATGATCTCTAATCGAACACAAATTTTCCCCACGCTTAGTTAAAGATCTATAAAATAAAAACACGGGTATTATATTTATTGAAAAAATCCACATATAAGTGGACCCATGTGTACATATTTTATACACTTATACCAAAAGTTAGGACTAATGTGAAGAAAAAATGTCTTGACTGTTCATAACCTATATAAAGTAAACAACTCATTTCTGAGAGAACTAAAATAAGACTCTTAGTAAATAAATATATAAACCATGATCTTAGATAAGAAAACTATTCTAAATGCTCTTTAATTCCAAATAATATCTTAGGGAGATTTATTTGACTATATTTTGACTAAATAATGTTAAAGTTCATCTCAAACAATAAGTTAAAATTAACCAATACAATTTTTTTAAAAGAAGAGTAATGTGGGAAGATTTGTCTCACAGATTTTAAAACATATTTTTGAGGACTGATAATCTTGTTTAAAACAAAAAGAAAAAATAATCAAAACTAGAGAAACTGGTTCCAAAATTGACAGAGATTAGTGAACAAAATACCATAGATAATTTAGAAACAAGCTTTAGTGTAAACAGAACTTAGTATATAATAAAAGTGACATCATCAGTGAGGAAATGAAGTTTTATTCAGGAAATGATGTTGGCATAATTTATGTATAACCATTTAGAAAAAAATAGAGCATATTCCTCTTCCATTTTTTTTTTTCAGGGAGGGTAAACCAGAGTCTGGGTGTCTGTGGCCCCATCTTTGCCTCCTTACATATGTTTAAATATATATTATGAGAAAAAAAAAGTAAAAAGGGAGTTCTCTGGTGGCCTAGCGGGTAGGATTCCAGGCTTTCACTGCCATGGTCCAGGTTCAATCCCTGGTCGGGGTACTAAGATCCCGCAAGCTGTGCAGTACCGCCAAAAAAAAAAAAAAAAAAAAAGCAAATATATGTTATGTATATATAAATATAAATATATATCCTTGTTGTTGATCAGACTAGGGTCCAAATGGGCAATATCTTCTGAGAGCACCTTTGCTGGAAAGTGGCATCCATCATGATGACCAGGGACCACATGTCAGGCCCCTTAGGGATAGAGATGATATTTTCAACATCTTTTATGAAGCAGGCATTGGCAAAAATGTCCCTAGAACAGTTTTGTAAAGAATCAACTCTTTTTCATGAAGTTCTTATTGGAAATCTTATCATTGTTAAGAAAGATGGCACTAGCTTTATACAGCTGTAGGAACTCATCATTGGCCAGGAAGTCAGAGCCTTTGACTTTCCACTGTCTGGCAGGATGAAGTAAGGGAAAAATCATTCTGGTTTCACCTCCTTGCTCACAGAATGGTCCATTAATGCAAGAAGTCAAGACTGGCAATTCTCAAGCCCAGTTCCTCAGGTTTTCATAGTTCTAGCTGTTGATCCCTGCTATCCTATCCTCTCTATCCACATGACCTGGATTCTTGACTGTCTTCTCAAGGTAGACAATAATGCTATCTATTATACATTGGACAGAATCCTGGACATTGAACCCCCAGTTCACATAATCTTTAACTACCTCATCAGGGAACATCCCTGCTGGAGAGCCAAGTCTGTCTAATGCAAGGCTCACTTTCTATCCAGTTTTCCCAACACCATTTGTTTAAGAGACTATCCTTTCCCCAGTATATATTCTTAGCTCCTTTGTCAGAAATTAATTGACCATATATGTATGGGCTTATTTCTGGGCTCTGTATTCTGTTCCATTGATCTCTGTGTCTGTTATTATGCTGAAACCATGCTATTTTGTTCACTATCTCTTTGAAATCTAGTCTGAAAGCCTTCAGCTTTGTTCTTTTCAAAATTGTGTTGGCCATTCAGGGTCTTTTGTGGTTCCATTCAAATTTTAAGATTGTTTTTTCTATTTCTGTGAAAAATGCCATTGAAATTTTGATAGGGATTGCATACATTTTGTAGATCCCTTTGGGAAGCATGGACATTTTAACAACATTAATCCTCCCTATCTATAAACACAGAGTATCTTTCCATTTATTTGTGTCTTCTTCAATTTCTTTCATCAATGTCTTATAGTTTTCAGTGTATAGATCTTTCACCTCCTTGGTTAAATTTATTCCTAAGTTTTTATTCTTTTTGATGTTATTGGAAATGAGATAGTTTTCTTAATTTCTCTTTCTGACAGTTCATTGTTGGTGTTTAAAAATGCAACAGATTTTTGTATATTGATTCTGTACCCTGCATCTTTACTGACTTTGTCTATTAGTTCTAATAGTTTTTTGGTGGAGTCTTTAGGTTTTTCTATATGTAAAATCATGTCATGTGCAAATAGTGACAGTTTTACTTCTGCCTTTCCAATCTGGATGTCTTTCATTTCTTTTTCTTCCTAATTGCTGTGTCAGGACTCCCAGTATTATGTTGAATGAAAACGGCAAGAGTGGCACCCTTATCTTGTCCTATTCTTAGAAGAAAAGCTTTCAGCTTTCCACCATTGAGTATGATGTTAGCTGTGGGCTTGTCAAATATGGCCTTTATTATATTGAGGTACATCCCCTCTATACCCAGTTTATTGACACTTTTTATCTTGAAAGGATGTTGAATTTTGTCCAATGATTTTTCTGCATCTATTGAAATGATCATATGATCTTTATCCTTCATTTTGTTCATGTGTTGTATCACATTGATTTGTGGGTATTGAACTACCCTTGCATCCTTAGAATAAATCCCACTTGATCATGGTATATGATCCTTTTAATGTACTGTGGAATTGGTTTACTAATATGTTGTTGAGGATTTTTGCATCTGTATTCATCAGAGATACTGGTCTGTAATTTTCTTTCCTTGTAGTGTCCTTGTGTGGTTTAGGTATCAGAGTAATACTGGCCTCATAAAATGACTTTGGAAGTGTTTCCTCCTCTTCCATTTGTTGGAAGAGTTTGAGAAGGATTGGTATTCATTCTTCTTTACATGTTTGGTAGAATTCACCAGTGAAGGCTTCTGGTCCTGGACTTTTCTTTGTTGGTAGATCTTTGATTACTGATTCAATCTCCTTACTAGTAATCAGTCTGTTCAGATTTCTATTTCTTCATGATTCAGTCTTGGTAGGTTATACGCTTATAGGAATTTACTCATTTCTTCTAGGATGTCCAAAGTGTTGGCATGTAATTATTCATAGGTGTCTCTTATTCTTTTTATTTCTGAGGTATCAATTGTAATGTCTCCTCTTTCATTTGTAATTTTATTTATTTTAGTCCTCTTTCTTTTCTCTTGGTTAGTCTAGCTAAAGGTTTGCGTATCTTGTTTATCTTTTAAAAAACTGTTCTTAGTTTCATTGATCTTTTCTAGTGTCTCTATTTCATTCATTTCTGCTCTGATCTTTGTTATTTTCTCCCTTCTAATTTTGAGCATAGTTTGTTCTTCCTTTTCTATTTCCTTGATGTGTAAATTTAGGTTGTCTATTTGAGAGCTTTCTTTTTTCTTATTGTAGGAGTTTACTATAAACTCCCCTCTTGAAACTGCTTTTGCTGCATCCCAGAAGATTTTGTACATTGTATTTCCATTTTCATTTGTCTCAAGGTATTTTTTTAAATTTCCCTTTCTATTTATTTGACCCACTGGTTGTTCAGGAGCATGCTGTTTAGTCTCAGCATAGTTGTGAATTTTCCAGTTTTCTTCCTATAACTGATTTCTAGTTTCATACCATTGTGGTTGGAAAAGATACTTGGTAGGATTTCAATCTTCTTGAATGTATTAAGACTTGTTTTATGGTTGAACATATAATCTATCCTGGAGAATGTTCCATGTGCACTTGAGAAGAATGTGTATTCTGCTGCTGTTAGACGGAATGTTCTGTAAATGTCTGTTAAGTCCATCTGGTTTAACATGTCGTTTAAGTCCAATGTTTCTTTATTGATTTTCTGTCTGGATGATCTATCCATTGTTGAAAATGAGATTTTGAAGTCCTCTACTATTAGTGTAGTGTGGTATATTTCTCCCTTCAGATCTGTTAATATTTGCTTTATATATTTAGGTGCTCCTATGTTGAGTACACAAATATTTACAAATGTTATACTCTTGATAAATCAATCCCTTTATCATTATATAATGACCTTCTTTGTCTCTTGCTACAGTCTTTGGCTTAAAGTCTATTTTGTGTGATATAAGTATAGCCACCTCTGCTTTCTTTTGGTTTTCATTTGCATGGGATATCTTTTTCCATCCCTTCACTTTCAGTCTGTGTGCCTCTAAAGCTGAAGTGAGTCTCTTGTAAGCAGCATATAACTGGGTCTTGTTTTTTTTTTTTTTGTGGTATGTGGGCCTCTCACTGTTGTGGCCTCTCCTGTTGCGGAGCACAGGCTCCAGATGTGCAGGCTCAATGGCCATGGCTCACGGGCCCAGCCACTCCGCTGCATGTGGGATCTTCCCAGACCAGGGCACGAACCTGTGTCCCCTGCATCGGCAGGTGGACTCTCAACCACTGCGCCACCAGGGAAGCCCCGGGTCTTGTTTTTTAATCCATTCAGCTACTCTATATCTTTTGAACAGAGAAGGAAATAAAAAATATTTTTTAAATTACTTTTGCTTGTATGTTAAAAAGATACTCAGGGGACTTCCCTGGTGGTGCAGTGGTTAAGAATCTGCCTACCAATGCAGGGAACACAGGATCGAGCCCTGGGTGGAGAAGATCTCACATGCTGTGGAGCAACTAAGCCTGGGAGCCACAACTACTGAGCCTGAACTCTAGAGCTCGTGAGCCACAACTACTTAGTCCATGTGCCACAACTACTGAAGCCCATGTGTCTAGAGCCTGTGCTCCGCAACAAAAGAGGCCACCGCAATGAGAAGCCCACATACCACAACGAAGAGTAGCCCCCACTCGCCGCAACTAGAGAAAGCCCATGCGCGGCAATGAAGACCCAACACTGCCAAAAATAAATAAATAATTTTTTTTTTTAAAAGATACTCAGGTACTCCTTGTACTTCTGTTTTACATTTCAATTTGGGTCTAGAGTAGGTAAATAATGTACATGGTAATCAGAATTCTTTACCAGTAACTTTTTTTAAAATTAATTAACTTATTTATTTTTATTTTTGGCTGTGTTGGGTCTTTGTTGCCACGCGTGGGCTTTCTCTAGTTGTGGCGAGCAGAGTCTACTCTTCGTTGTGGTGCATGGGCTTCTCATTGCGGTGGCTTCTCTTGTTGTGGAGCACGGGCTCTAGGCACATGGGCTTCAGTAGCTGTGGCACACGGGCTAAGTAGTTGTGGCTCACGGGCTCTAGAGAGCAGGCTCAGTAGTTGTGTTGTACGGGCTTAGTTGCTCTGTGGCATGTGGGATCTTCCCGGACCAGGGCTCAAACCCGTGTCCCCTGCATTGGCAGGTGGATTCTTAACCACTTCGCCACAAGGGAAGCCCTACAATTAACTTTTAAAAATACCCCGGTATGGTAGAATTATCCAATTCTGTCTAATGATAATCTAAAGACAATTTACTTATTAAGAAACTTTTTCTTATAGCCTCACAGATAGTAGAACCAACATTAATTCTGGGGGGAAATAGTTGTTTTAAAAAGACAATATTAAATAAATAGTGTAGCATGAAGGCACCAGAGCACAGGTCTTCTGAAGCCCTTGTTAGCTCTACCCTAGCCACAGACATCAGCCTTAATCAGTTTGTCATCTCAAACATGCTTGCCTTGGACTTCCCTGGTGGTGTAGTGGTTAAGAATCCGCCTGCCAATGCAGGGGACACGGGTTCGAGCCCTGGTCCGGGAAGATCCCACATGCCACGGAGCAGCTAAGCCCGTACAACACAACTACTGAGCCTGCACTCTAGAGCCCGCGAGCCACAACTACTGAGCCCGCGTGCCACAACTACTGAAGCCCACGCGCGTAGAGCCTGTGCTCTGCAACAAGAGAAGCCACCACAATTAGAAGCCTGCGCACCGCAATGAAGAGTAGCCCCCGCTCGCCACAACTAGAGAAAGCCCGCACGCAGCAATGAAGACCCAACGCAGCAAAAAAAAAATAAATAAATAAAATAATTTTTTAAAAAAGAAAAAACATGCTCGCCTTGACTTAGGTCATGACCAGGAGGCAGGCTGTAGGTGGATCCTGTTCAAAGTCCTTGCCTCTGACTCTACATTGGTCAACAGCTGTGGCTGCACACAGAAAGAGGTGACAGACTCAGACTGATTGGGCTGGAATCCCCTCACCTGACTATCAGAAGTTGGGAGAGCCACTTCAACTTTTTAAGCCTCACTTCTCTCTACTAGGGTTATTATGAGGTCTGAATGAGGTAATAGATGTAAAGTGCTTAGAATAGCACCTAGTACATTGTAAGCCATCAATAAATGTTAGTTATTGTATCTTGTGTATTATACCTGACCAGAAAAGAGGACAAAAGTAGACTTTCTCAACTCTTCTTCCTTCCTGCAAAACTTTTATGTACCCAGCTGTTTCCATTTCTCCACTATGCAACAAGATTTAGCATACTTGGTGATTAGGACAGCAAGAGGAAAGGGAAGGAAAGGAATTGACTATTCAGTGTCTGCTGTATACCTGGCAATTTATATGAGGATATGAAGATTAAGGAATGTCTCAAGAAATATTTCTCTTAGGGACAAATACGACCTTGAAATATCAATCCAGTTCAACTTAAACAGATTAATTTAGTATCTTTCAACCATGAGCCAAACACTGAGGACCAGACATGAGCGCAAGATGGCAAAACAGGGAGGAAAAGGACTGTGTCTATCATGTTCATTATTATATTTTCAGTGTCTAGAATAGCACTTGTTATAGGAGATGCTCAACATAATTTTATTAAATTAAAAAGCAGATAAATAAATAAATAAGCAAGACACAGCCCCTACTCCCAAGAAGCTCATATTAAAGTAAAAAAGACCTATAAACAAATTAGATACCATACATTGTCATACATACAATCATAAACATATATGCAAAACCCTAAAGTGACATACATGAAAAGGTAATAAACTCTATGGGGCTTAGGTCTGGGGAGGGTGTCCAGCAAGGACCCAAGGAGAAGCCCTTTAGAATGACAACCTGTGAAGAGAGTGGATGGGGCAGGGAGAGTAAATGAGATTAGAAGCAGGGAAACCAGTTAGGAGGGCTTTGTAACTGGTCTTCCAGGGGACATTACGTCCTCAGGTTCTAGATCAGGTTTCTTAACCTGGGGTCCAAGGGAGGGGTCCATTAGTTTAGACAATATTACATCTTTATTTTCACTACATTTAAACTGATTTGTCACCTATGACTTTGTCACGAACAGAAACCTCAGATATTTTCATATTATATTACAGAAATATTTTTATATTTATCATAACTTCACAATTTCAGTATTACTAGACCTGCCACTATATCTTGTTATGTGAGGCATTAACAGTGAAGCACCTATACCACCATATCACAAATTCATTTTTCTAATAAGCTGATCACTGGATTTCAATGTAATTTTTTTTTTTTTTTTTTGTAATCGTATGTATTTTATTTACACGTTAAAAGAGATTCTGAGGGCTTCCCTGGTGGCGCAGTGGTTGAGAGTCCGCCTGCTGATGCAGGGGACACGGATTCGTGCCCCGGTCCGGGAGGTTCCACATGCCGCGGAGCGGCTGGGCCCGTGAGCCTGCGCGTCCGGAGCCTGTGCTCCGCAACGGGAGAGGCCCCAATAGTGAGAGGCCCGCGTACCGCAAAAAAAAAAAAAAAAAGAGAGATTCTGAGAAGGGGTCCGTAGGCTTCAACAAACTGCCAAAGGAATCCACAGTAAACAAACAAGCAAACACAAAAACAGGTGGTGGTTAAGAACCTCTACTCCAGAGTCAGATTAAGTGTATGAAACCCTAATTTCATCCCATAAGTGTGTGACTTCAGGCAAATTAAAAAAACAAAAATCTTTCTTGGCCTCAGTTTTCTCATGTGGAAAATG
Source organism: Phocoena sinus (assembly GCF_008692025.1). Classification (NCBI taxonomy): domain Eukaryota; kingdom Metazoa; phylum Chordata; class Mammalia; order Artiodactyla; family Phocoenidae; genus Phocoena; species Phocoena sinus. The sequence goes on from NC_045775.1 coordinate 20,196,891, forward strand.
GGTGTAATATTCACAGTATCTGTTTCATAAGTTTGTTGTAAAGATAAAATACACATAAAGAGCTCAGAATAATGCCAGGTATATAAACATTCAATAACTGATACTATAATAACCTGTCTAGATCTCAGTTTCTGAAGAAAATCCAGTGAATAATCCCTTAAATCTAGCATTCCTAGAGACTCTAGCCTATATATGAAGATTTCCCTGAATGGTGATTAAGGCAACAGCCAAAAGATTCCTCATTTCCTCCTCTTCCCCTCTTGTTTATAAGTCAATTTAAGGACCAATGAAGAGTCAATACAAGGTTTTCATTTCCTGCAAAAAAAAAAAAAAAAAAAAAAGGCAACTTCCTGAAAATTAAGACTGATGTATAAACACAGATTTAGTTGATAGAGCCCCATGGAAAATATCCTATTCCAGTTTCTCTAAAGCATAAATCAGGATGCTATTGAGAGGCATGAAGTAGCTCACTTCGTGGGCATGAAGGGAAGACCAGACCCTGTACTGAACTGCAGGTGGTCAGAGATTCAGAGATGCAGAAAGCAGGAAGGAAGGCGGAGGAATTGGAGGCCAGCCAGGAGCAAGCTGGGAATAACCAGGCTGTGCTGCTCCTTAGTTACCACGGGCTTTGTCCAGCCAGATGTCCTCAGCATCTCCTTGGTTTTCTGCCTGAGGAATTTGACTATTCATTCTGATGTTGTCTTAAATGCTGTCCACATTCATAAGTACTCCTCAGAGGTCAAATACATTTTTAAAAAAATAAATTTATTTACTTTTTATTTATTTTTGGCTGTGTTGGGTCTTTGTTGCTGCACGCGGGCTTTCTCTAGTTGTGGCGAGCGGGGTCTACTCTTAGGTGCAGTGCACGGGCTTCTCACTGCGGTGGCTTCTCTTGTTGTGGAGCACAGGCTCTAGGCGTGCGGACTTCAGTAGTTGTGGTACGCGGGCTCAGTAGTTGTGGCTCGCGGGCTCTAGAGCGCAGCCTCGTATTTGTGGCACACGGGCTTAGCTGCTCCGCGGCATGTGGGATCTTCCTGGACCAGGGCTCGAACCCATGTCCCCTGCATTGGCAGGCAGACTCTTAACCACTCCACCACCAGGGAAATCCTCAAATACATTTTAAAATGTTCATCCTAGCAAGAGAGATTTTTTACATAGATGGGGATACAGCCTGGACCTAAAAAGATTTAGGTTCAAGTCCCAAGTGAACTTAAGCAATTTGTTTAGATTGTCTAATCTTCAGTTTCCCCATCTACCAAAAATTGGGATAGTTTGCTCAATGAAAATTCATTTTGAGCCTATTATGTGACAGGCTCAGATCTGAATGTTGGGAATACAGAAGTAAACCAGGTGGGTAAGGCCCTACCTGGTAAGGCTATCAAGGAGCTTTATTCAAGTGGAGATAGGGGAGAAATAAATAGACAAGACAACATCAGATGTTGATAAATGTCTGGAAGACAATAAAACAAGTTGATGTGCAAGACAGCGGGAGCATTTTTAGATGACAAGGAAAGCCTCTCTGAGAATTTGACATTTGAGCTGAAACAAAAGACAAGAAAGACAAGAAGGAACTAGCCCTGTGAGGATGAGGGTGTGGAGCATTCCAGTGTAAGGCAAGGGGGATTTCAAAGGCCCTAAGGCAGAGGAAAGGGTTTGGTGTATCAGTGGAATACAGAGAAGATCTACAATGGAGTGAGATGGAGAGGAATCTGGGAAGAAGTGGGAGAGGTAGGCAAGACTGAGGAGGCGGAAGAGGATGTGGGAGATTTGAGGAGAGCAGAGAATGCGTGAAGTAGTTGTTTTGGAGAATGGGTGAGAGAACATGCTGGGGAAGTGGAGTAGGGTTGCTTGGCAGCGTTGAAGACTCCTTTTGGGATGTGTGGTCATGAATTTAAACTAGAACTAACTGGCATAGTGGATGTTGCTCTGAGGATTAGATCAGATGAAGGGCAGGTTTTGGTAGATGCTCAAAAATGTTGACTAGCTGTCATAAGAGGCAGAAAAAAAGAAGATGAGGAAAATGAAACAAGCTCATTTATTTTTGCAACCATTTGCAATTCATAGGAGCAGTAAATAATACACTGTGTATTCTGATCTTTGGTTTAAAACTAAGGTTATTTTTTTAATAAATTTATTTATTTTTATTTATCTTTGGCTGCGTTGGATCTTTGTTGCTGAGTGCAGGCTTTCTCTAGTTGTGGCGAGCAGGGGCTACTCTTTGTTGTAAGACTCAGGTTTTCTTCTAAAATGAGTTTTTTTGCATTTGAATATTTTAACCCTGAGTGTTTTTGCATACCTAATACAAAGCACTGTAATTTTTGCTCTTGTGGCCTTAGTAAACTGGAAGTAAATCTCTTTGGTCAGTCCCTTGTAGAACCACTTCCTTATACTCCAAATACAGGAGCACAGCTTATCTTAATATATACACAAACTTTGCTTCCATCCTTTTGGGTGCTCAGACAAAAAAAAAAAAAGAAGATTTCTTTTGGTAACCTTCCAAAGGTGTTTTGAAATGTTAATTCATCCACATTTGGTACCTGGGAACAACTCTGCAGCCTTGGATATCACCTCTATTGCAACTTTGAATATAATCTCCCTTGCAACGCAGAAATGGAGGAAATCACACCTGAAATTTCCTGTAATTTCATCTCACCCAATGAGATCCTTTTTGACAAATCCTTTTTTAAAACTCCTTAAGGTTTCGAAGTTCTAATACAGGAAAAGCACTGATACTGATATGGGATATGGCAGAAATGCCAAATGAACTAGATTTGAACGGGACAGGATCTGGAGTCAGTGGGGGACCTCAGAGGCAGCAGCTGGGAGACAGGTAGGTGTTGAGTGGTGAGAATGACAGCTGGGTTGGTAGGAGGCTAGTGAGGAGTCCGGCAAGGGATAATAAGTGAGCTTGCCTACTGGAAGGCAGAGAGCAACAGAGAGGAATTGGAGAGCAAATAAAAGGTGGGATTCTAGGCATGCAGTCTGACAGCAGGCTGTGAGAACTCGAGCTCTTAGACAATCAGAGAAGTTGAAAAGAACAAGGTACGCCCCCAATCTCAGTCTTTGATAGCCCCAGCCCTACGTTCTGCAAATTCTTCCTCTACCTGGTGGTGTCTCCCAGAAGCATCATCTACTCCAATGTTCTTGCTTCCTCAAAGAAACCTCCTGCTCCCCACCCCCCACCCCCATTCCACGTAATGTTTACAAGTTGGAGAAAAAGATTCTGAGGTTGTAACAAACACGGCTGGTCTCCCGTCATATCCACCCAACACTCAGTGTTCCTATAATTGCTGACAGTTTCTTCCTGCAAACATCTGGGACTCTGCCTGAGAGCTTTCCCTGATCACTGGAGCATGCTTGACTCAGGAGCAAGGCAGACCAGAAAAGCCAGGGTCTTAATGCCTCAGAGCAACCGCCAAACAATGATTGACCGGAGTTGGTATAGAAATACGTATTTCAGTTACCTATTGCTGTGTAATAAGCCACTCCAAAACCAGTCGTTTAAGACGACAGTGATTTGTTATTTCTCATGACTCTGTGGGTGGGCTGGGTAGTTCCTCTTCTAGTTCTGCCTGGGCTCGCTCATGTGGCTGCATTCAGCTGCAGAGTTAGCTGGGCTGAAAGGTCCGAGCTGGTATCACTTACGTGTCTTGCAGTTGGCATTGGCTGTTGGCTTGGGACACTTTGGTATTCCTCCACATGGCTTTTTTTCTTTTCCTGGGCTAGACCGCCCTCCTCATCCAGTGGCGATCTCTGCATATCAAGAGGGCAAAGGCCAAAGTTGCAAGGCGTCTCAAAGCCTAGGCTCTGAAGCTGGCCCAATATCACTTTTGCCATTTTTATTGGTCAAAGCAAGTCACAAGGTCATCCCAGATTCAAGGGACAATGGCTAATAGACCATGGTATTCCTGGGAATAAGATAGATGGGGAGACAATAAGGATATTGCCCAACTTACATTAAAAAAAAAAAAAAAAGACCAAGATTGAATGTGGTGGACACACAGACACACACTAGGGTGAGCCACCTCCCCCCATTAGTCATATCTTGTATAATCTCCTGCCCTTGAAAACCTATGGCCTGCTTCTAGCCAATAGAGTATGGCAAAGGTGATAGGATTGTCACTTCTTTAATTAGGTTACATTATGAAAGACTTAGCCAACTGGACAAAGAGATCCTCCTGCTGGCCTTGAAGAAGCAAGCTGCTAAAAGGTGAACTGCCTATAAGAGAACGGACCTGTGCCAGAAGCAGCCCTCTTTGTCTTACTACTGCAAAGAACTGAGTTCAACCAACAACGATGTCGACTTGGAAGAGTACTCTAAGCTCCAGGAAGGAGCTCCATCAAGAAAAGAGTTCCAGAAGGGAACGTAGCACATCTGACACCTTGGTTACAACCTTGTGAGACCTTGAGTGGAGGATCCAGCTAAGCCATGCCTAGACTTCTGACCCAGGGAAACTGTAAGATAATAGCATGGGGTTTGTTTTAAGCTTCTGAGTTTGTGGTAGTTTGTTAGGCAAGAATATGAAACTGGTACAAGTGAGTAGAAACCTGAGGTCAGCCACTAAGGTGGAAAATCACAATCCCTTACACAGTTTCCAGACCTCAGCCTGTTCTCACACCTAGAGGCCATCAATTGAAGGAGATGCCAAGTCCCTTTGAGGAAGAGCCCTCGGCTAACATCTTCATCGGGTCACATAATTATCACTTCTTTTTGTATTGAGGACAATTAAGATTTAGTCTTAGTAATTTTGAAGTTTATAATACAGTATCATTGACTATAATCACTGTTGTACATTAAATTTCCAGAACTTATTTATCCAGTAGCTGCAATGGCATACCTCTCTTTTCCCCAGTTTTATTGAGATATAACTGACACACAGCACTGCATAAGTTTAAGGTGTACAACATAATGATCTGACCTACGTACATCATGAAACGATTACCGCGATAGGTTTAATGAACGTCCATCATCTCTGGAATACCTGTTTTTAACAGATATTGCCAGATTTCATTCTACCAAAAATAAACAGAGTTCTACCGTCAAAGTATGAAAATACTCATTCCACATCCCCAAATCACTCTTTGTGGCTGCCACTTTTTAAAAAATTTTATCACTTTGATAGGTGCCGAATATCTGTCAATTAATTACTTTTCATTTATACTATCCACACTTTATTTATTGTTTTACATCTTTACTGGATTATAATTGCTTTACAATGTTGTGTTAGTTTCTACTGTACAACAGAGTGAATCAGCTATATGTATACCTATATCCCCTCCCTCTTGAGCCTCCCTCCCAACCTTCCTGTCAATTAAATTTATTTTAGATATCGCTGCTGGCTACCACTTTAAAGTGTCCGTGACAAAATGGACTTAACGTGGGATATGAGTAGGTCAGGGTGGAACGAGGTGTGACGGTTGTGCTGCGCCCATGCCCTTGACCTCCCTCCCTCTGACGGCTGTTTCCTGCGGCACCTGCAACACTGTGCCTCTAGGCTTTCTCTGGCCATAGGCGCGTGTTTAACCCACACTGGGGGCAGGGTGCAATTACCAGGCTGTTAATGTACTCAGCTCTCAAGCAATAACTGAAAGGAGTTGGTGTATAAATACCCCAGTTTCTTTGTTTCTCTGGGGGACAGCTCTGTAACAAATGCTGCACAATCCCCCCAGTGGAGGACCCATGCAGGAGCCCCCAGGGAGGACCCAGTGGAGGACCTCCATGGAGGACTCCCAGGGAGGACCCGGTGGAGAACCCTGTGGGGCTGAGCTCGGGTTGCTGGTTAACTCCTCTGCTTGGCTTCCTCTCTTCTGTATTTCCTTCCTCACTCCGTGACTGGTGCTTCCTGAGATCAATTCCCGATAAACTATTTGCATTTACTTTACGGTTTCAGAGCCTCTTTTTGAGAATCCCAACCTAAGACTGCAATGAAATAAGTCTCGGAAACATGGCCCATTTCAGAATCTTGGGGTGGGGAGGCCTAGAGTTGAAAAATGCCCAGTGAGAATGTCTGCCCCACAACGAAGTGTAACAACATGGGTGAATCTCACAAACGTAATGCTGAGTGACAGAAACCAGGCATAAACTGAGTACGTGCTGTATAATTCCATCTGTATAGAGGGCAACAGCAGACCACAGGGATGGATGCCATCAGAAGGCACAACGGTGTTTACCCTTGGAGGGCTAAAGTCTGGCAGGCAGGATGAGGGGGGCTTCTGGACAGCTAGAATCATTGTTCCTTTATCTAGATGATTACGTGAGTGTATCTGAAAATTCATCAGGCAAGTATGCTTGAGGTTTGTATAATTTTCTCTCTATATGTAATATTTTTGTAAGTTTTTAGAAATCCTTATTCTAATTCCTGTAGTGTAGTGACATAGATGATTAAAAATGGCTTCCAGAGGAAAACATTGGAAGAACACTCTGACATAAATCACAGCAAGATTTTTTTTGATCCACCTCTTAGAGTAATGGAAATAAAAACAAAAATAAGCAAATGGGACCTAATGAAACTTCAAAGCTTTTGCACAGCAAAGGAAACCATAAACAAGACGAAAAGACAATGCTCAGAATGGGAGAAAATATTTGCAAATGAATCAACGGACAAAGGATTAATCTCCAAAATATATAAACAGCTCATGCAGCTCAATATTAAAAAAACAAACAACCCAATCCAAAAATGGGCAGAAGACCTAAATAGACATTTCTCCATGGAAGACATACAGATGGTCAAGAAGCACATGAAAAGCTGCTCAACATCACTAATTATTAGAGAAATGCAAATCAAAGCTACAATGAGGTATCACCTCACACCAGTTAGAATGGGCGTCATCAGAAAATCTACAAACAACAAATACTGGAGAGGGTGTGGAGAAAAGGGAACCCTCCTGCACTGTTGGTGGGAATGTAAATTGATAACAGCCACTATGAAGAACAGTATGGAGGGTCATTAGAAAACTAAAAATAGAATTACCATATGACCCAGCAATCCACTACTGGGCATATACCCAGAGGAAACCATAATTCAAAAAGACACATGCACCCCAGTGTTCACTGCAGCACTATTTACAATAGCCAGGTCATGGAAGCAACCTAAATGCCCATCGTGCCTGTCCCTCCTCCAGACTGCAAGCTCCTTGTAGACATGAACACTACTCTCTTGGTCTTTGTAACTCCAGTACCCAGCATGGTGCCTGGACCATAATATTTGCTTCAAGCCAGAGTATTATTATTTCTAAGAGGTTTCCAAGGCCTTTCCATTGTTCTCCTTGTTGATCTAACCTTTTCTAAAGTTCAATGTCCTTTGCAAAGACGGTGTTTTTCCTCCCTGATCTGGGCTGGGGGTTGACCTGGTGTTTCAATCTGAAAGCTTTTAGAAACTGGAGGCAGGATTAACTGGTTTAGAGCTTTTTTTTTTTTTTTTAATTCCAGGATTGATATAAAGCAGAAAGACTGAGGGAAGACAAAGCCACTTCGTCAATCAGCAGCCTGCTCCAGGATTAATGTGGTAAGAACTGTACAGAATTGAAAAGAAAGGGATATTATCCTTGCCCTCTAATTGGATACAACTTACAAACCGTCTGGTTCTCTGAACATGGAACATGCTCCTAGTTTCCAAACTGTAATTAATAACAGTTTGAACCATAGTTTTCAAGCATTTCTTTAACCTCAGAACTCCTTGTTCAGGCTTATCTAGCCTGCAAGATCAATGTGTTATACAGATAAAAGCTCTTGTGGAAGATGGTGAGCATATCCGTGGGGCCTGGTTCCTGGTTCCACTGGGCTGTTTGCTAAGTCTGTCCCATGTGGCCCCTGAGACACAGAACTCAGGGCACCAGTTCAATCATTCATTCAGTCTGTCACCATTCAATGATTTATTGAGTGTCAGCTATGTGTTTGGTGCTAGTAGCTCTGTGCTGAACAAGACAGACGGATTTCCATTCTTTTGGATTTCCATTTGGGGGGGGAATGGGGGGGTGCGGGGGGGAACGAGGGAGAGAAGCAGTAATCATTATAAGCCAGTGGTTCTCAAACTTTAATTTTCATCAGAATCACCTGGAGTGTTTGTAAAAATACAGATCTCTGGTCTCCACCCTCAGAATGTCCAGTGCAGTAGGTCTAGAGTAAGGCCTGAGACTATGCACTTCTAATAATTTCCCAGGTGATGCTAAAACTGCTGGTCCTGGGACCACACTGAGAACTATTATCTCAACAGTCAAATAAATAAAATACCTTCAGATAATGGTAAGTGCTATGCTTTTAGTAAATAAATTTAAAACCGTAATGGCATAGAAAGGGCAGCCAATTTAGACTGGGTGGCCAGGGAAAACTTCACTGAGGTGACATTTGATGTGAGACCTGAATGGTGAAAAGGAGCCAGCCATCTACAAGTCTGGGGGAAGGGCATCCCAAGACAAGGACATAGCAAGTGCAAAGGCCCTGAGCAGGGAACAAGCATAGCATATCTGAGGGACAAAATAAAACATTAGAAGTGCCAGTGTAGCTGCAGAGTATTTTGAAGGGAGGAAGAGTGATACAAGATTGTGAAAAAGTATAGACGGGAATCAGATTGTGTAGGACCTTATAGACGGTTGTAAAAAGCCTAGTTTTTAAAGGGTAACATTAAGCCATTGGAGGGTTTTAAGCAGGGGAGTCGTATGATTTTATTTTAAATATAAACTCTTTGCTATGAAATATCTTTTTGGCTATCGTGTGGAGAACGTACCATGGGAGGCAGGAGGGAAGGTGGAAGCAAAGGTAGAAGCTGACAGACCAGTTAGGAGACTTGCAGCATCCTGAACAGGATTTGATGGGGGAGGGGAAGCAGCAGTGGAAATGGGGAGAAATGGGAGCTAGGCGGTGGTGCGGAATTATTGATGGAATGATGCATAGCATAACGCCTTACTCCTTGTAGGTGTTCAGCAAGTAGTCACTGAATGAATGAATGAATGAATCTCCCTTCCTTTCTGAAACGCCATGATTATGATCCTTCATTTCACTAATGAATTGAAGAATATTGTAAATTATCATTCCTAAACTGGATTCCATTTTCTAATTGGGAACAGGGGCTTGAATAAGTGTGTGTGGGTGTATGTGAGTGCCTATTAGTTTGAGTATTTTTGGATATCATATCCCTCTCCATTCTCTAGCTCTCTTTTAAAATATTTCACTGCTACCCTCCCTCCCCCCACTTTTCAGAAGGAATGCAGGCTTTCTACAGCTCCCGAAGAATGATTTTCTCTTTGTAAAGCAAATTGACTGTGGGCGGCCTGGGATCTGCAGTTCCCCTGGGAGCTGTAAGGAGTTGGTAGGGGCTCTGCTTGCTGAGAAGAGGCTGGGAGTGACAACCGCCTCTTCCCTGCTGAACTGAGGGCAAAAATCACTTTATTCCTTTGGGTCGTTTTCACTGAACTGATTTTTATTACCGTTTCCACTGCATCTCTTGCAACTAGAATGAAATGCAATCAGAATGTGGGTTGAGTTTGACAAGCGGAAAGGGCCACGGGCAACTACTGTAGCATACAACAGCCCTGATCTCTCTGCAGAAACAAAGATGAGTCAAGCAGCTTCTGCAGATCAAAGGGAACTGTCGTACTGCTCCTCTGACAGACAGCCTTGTTCGGTTGGGAGGAGGATCTCTGAAACACAAGTCATGCCTTCCAGTGCTAGCAAAACTTTTAGAATTCCCTGGCGAAATAAACCATTTTTCTCAGCATGAAGTTTCAAAACTTAAATATGTAAGAATAAAAGCAGAAAACCTGTTTTTCTTTGCAGAGATGGCATTGAAGTACTTGCATGAGTCAAAAGGATTCAAAGGGCAGCTTCCACTTGCTTTAGCTCCAAGGATCCTGGAGGGTTCTGTCTGGTGCCTGAGCACAAAGCTCTTTCTGCTGGTTCCTGCTCATCTGCCACCACTTCATTGCTCTTGTTCGTGGTCCTTTCCTGGTACAGTGGTTTCTAGATGATGGCCTTGGATAACTCTCACATCTTTCTTTATCTCTTTCCCGCAAACCCATTTCTTCTCTCTCTCTAAGAGTATCTTAACCAGCCAAGTACAAAACCAGCCAAATTGCAGAACTTTTTATATGTTTGCTATTAGTTTTACATAAAAAACTATATGTTTTACATGTAAACTTATCAACTATTAGTTCTTCATTCTTCATTAAAAATGTAGACAGGTAAAATATATTATCATTTCTTTCTCAGAAGATAAAAAAAATTCTGTTTTCTTTGTTTTTTTGTTTTTGAGATTTTTTTCTTTTATTGAAGTATAGTTGGTTTACAATGTTGTGTTAGTTTCAGGTGTACAGCAAAGTGATTCAGTTATACATATATACAAATCTATTCTTTTTCATATTCTTTTCCATTATAGGTTATTACCAGGTATGGCATATAGTTCCCTGTGCTATACAGTAGGTCCTTGTTATCTATTTTGTATACAGTAGTGTGTATATGTTAATTCCAAACTCCTAATTTATCCCCCGCCCCGCCCTGTTTTCTTTTTAAAGTACTGGTTTCCCCCCTGTGGGCCACTGGCTCCAGTGACGGAGAGAGAGAGACAGAGACAGAGAGAACTGTAGAGAGGAAGGAAGGAAGGAAGGAAGGAAGGAAGGCCAGCCCCATGCATTTAAATTCCCTCCTGTGAGAGCAGCCTAATTGTGTCATCAGACTTCATGCCTGTTTTAAATAAAGGTGTTTTTTTAATCAGCTGTATTCCAGGGTTGGCACTGGCTTGAGAAAGGGAGGTCACACAGGCTTGGCATCAAAAATGAATGTCTGTGTGAATATGTGGGATCTAGAAACTCTTCATCCTCTTTGGAGAGGGACCGAACACAGGGCGGTGTGAGGAAGCGCGTGTTCAAAAAGCATCTTTTTTTTTTTTTTTTGGTAAGTTTATTTATTTATTTATCTTTGTCTGCATTGGATCTTCGTTGCTGCGCACAGGCTTTCTCTAGTTGTGGCGAGCGGGAGCTACTCTTCCTTGTGGTACGCGGGCTTCTCATTTTAGTGGCTTCTTTTGTTGCGGAGCACAGGCTCTAGGCACACAGGCTTCAGTAGTTGTGGTGCGCGGGCTCAGTAGTTGTGGCTCATGGCCTTAGCTGCTCCGCGGCATGTGGAATATTCCCGGACCAGGGCTCGAACCGGGGTCCCCTGCATTGGCTTAACCACTGCGCCTCCAGGGAAGTCCCAAAAAGCATCTTTGAAAGGGAAGATTTCCAGCCAAATAGAGCACACATTCTACACAGTACCTGATGTGTAGCATGGGTGTGTATACCTGTGTGTACCCATATGAGTGTACACACACATATATACACACACATACACACATACACCCCACAGGCTAAGCAGCAACGTTCTGGAGAAGCTCAGCCTTCCATGAATGCTGCCTTTGAACAGGAGCTGGGCACAGTCCCAAAGTGGGTTGGGTAGCTCTTAGCTGCCCATTCTTAATAGTGGCTCAATACATAGATCAAAATATTAAAATTATTTACCTAGGTATTGTTTAATTTCATGTGCGTGTGAACATATGTGTATATGTTCATTTATTTATTTCAGATTTATTGACTTGGCAGGTTTTAATCTTATAATTAAAAAAGGTTCACATTAAGGAACTTATCCGTGGTGATACTGTTGTTGCCAATTCTCTTTATCAGAAGGAGAGAAGTCTTCAGAATGCACGTTGGAGGGGAAGTGGTATGGAGGGGAGAGCAGGAAAAGCAGGGCTAGGGTACCAAGGGGAATGCAAAGTTGCTTCCTATCTTGAATCACTGTCAAAAAATCTCTGCCTACACCTAAGGGAGCTGAGGTGGATTTACTATGAAGATACTGAAGCTTAAACCCCAAAACACCCTGCTGGCAGGGTCCAGTGACAGGCCCTGACAGTGTAATCATATAGGTGTATGTTTCTTTAAAAATTCTAAAAGTAAATGGTAACTAGAGTTTTTGTGGTGATCATTTTGAAATGTATAGAAACACTGAATCACTATGTTGTGTACCAGGAAGTAACATACTGTGGTAGGTCAGTTATACTGCAAAACGAAGAAACAAACAAACTCATAGAAAAAGAGATCAGATTTGTGGTTACGGGTTGCAGGGAGGTGGGGAGGTGGCAGGGAACCTGGTTGGATAAATGTAGTCAAAGGTACAAACTTCCAGTTAGAAGATAACTAAGTACTAGGGATGTAATGTTACAACATGATAAATACAATTAACGCCGCTGTATGTCACACATGAAAGTCGTGAAGAGAGTAAATCTTAAGAATTCTCATCACAAGGAAAAAAATTTTTTTTCTATTTCTTCAATTTTGTATCTATATAAGATGGTGATGTTCACTAAACTTACTGTGGAAATGATTTCATGAGGTATGTAAGTCAAGTCATTATGCTGTATACCTTAAACTTACACAGTGCTGTACGTCAATTATACCTCAATAAAATTGGGGGAGTCCCCTGGTAGTCCAGTGGTTAGGACTCTGAGCTGTCATTTCAGAGGGCGCAGGTTCAATCCCTGGTCAGGGAACTAAGATCCTGCAAGCCCCGCGGCCAAAAATAAATAAATAAATAAAATTGAAAAAAAAATTTCTAAAAGTAAGATATTTTTACTGTAGTCACTTAAAACCACTGTCTCCATTCATTCCTAGTTCCCTTATACCCTCAAGACATGGCTGCATGCATTTTTAGTTCTAGCTAAAAGGAAGGAAGTTGAGTTGGGGACATATTTAGTTTGGTTTAATGGGATATATTTAGGTGGTTCACAGTCTAGATGTATAGATAAATATTGCTAGCTAACCTAGTGTAGCAAGGGCTGCCAGGAATACTCTCATCACTCACTCTGCCAACTCACCCACTATGGTGGTAAAACATGAAGGTTCAGGGCCAGAGACCATAAACTGACAACAAAGAGTCCCCCGGTGCCTGGCACCAGACGTTGGTGGGTCGTGAAGGAGAGACAAGGTCTGAAATTTACAAAGCCAAAAGCTGGTCTGTAGAAAACTCTTGCAGTTGTCAGACATGCAAAACAGTGTAAGTGGCCTGTTTGGTTCTCATCAATCCCTGATCAACATGGAAGTTCCCCTCTGTCAGGAATGTACATGACATAGTGCATATAATCACAAACACACCATTCATTTTCCCCCTCTCTTTGATGGAACTTGTGCAAAAGAGAATTTATAGGAATTCTTGTGTTTACGGGCACAGTCTTGTAGTACTAAAAGAGCTAGTACATCTGTGTGTATGTTGTATGTTTTCTGCATCCCCCCAAATGCTGACTTATGAAGATATAAAAAATTAATAATAAGCCATTACAGTTAGGACATCGTCAACAAACTGGTTAATGAGTATTATTATTATTATTATTATTATTATTTCAAACACTATCTAGGATTAGTTATCGCACACACACACGAATAACTTGAAATGCCCTGAGATCCTCTAGTGCATATATGAAAGAAATTTTATAGAGGTTTTCCCAAAGTTAATCATAATTCTAAAAATGTATATGACATTACCAATAATGAATTGAAGCAGAAAGAAACTTTCCTAAACTCTCAATAATATAAAAAATTTTAGTCAACCATTTTAAAAGAAAGACTGAATTATGTTTCTGTTTTTTTTGGCTAGAAAATAGCATAAAATTATTGTCGTATTCAGACACATCCAAAAAGTGCACAGTCGGAAAATGCAGGGAAGAAGTTTTAGAGAGGTCTGTCAGGTATTTAAATAACATTTGTGATGTTGTGGTATTTGTCAGCTTCTAAATTGTGTAATTTGTGATTTATTTTCTCATTCTACGTATTCACTCCCATACCTAATTTTGTTTCATTATTTTCTCTCTTTTTCTCGGTAAGAGTTATCCTTCCTCTCTCCAAAATTGTATAAGGTCCAAGTCCTGCAAATCTTGGCTCTGCTGTCTGTGGCAGAGACACATCTGGACTTTGCAGAGGTCATTATATGAGGAGCCCAGAAAATACAGGGATTACCTTGTGACCAGAAACAGAGCCAATTCATACAGCTGTGCCCTAATAAAACCTCTGATTATTAGCCACTCGGAATAAAGACAAAGATTCGACCTTGAAGGTAGGTGTGAGAAAGTTCTGGCCAATGGGATTATGCAACTTCCAGGTTCACATTAAGGAACAGGGCATGCCCTCTACTCCTCCTTTTCTCCCTTCCTGGGTACCTGGGCGAAGATGTAGTGATGACAACAAGGACAAGGACAAGGACAAGGACAACACTCTAAAGATGTTGGATCAACAAGGTAGGAGTGTAGGTCTCTAATCCCATGGAACAGCCCTATCAGTCAGCAAACCAGCCGTGGTCCACGTATAGCCATGTTAATATACGAGAGAGTAATGAAACTTCTGTTTTGTTTAAGCCCCAGTTATTTGAGATCTCCATTTAGGCAGCTGATCTGATATCCCGACACAACTATAATAATAACCCATTACATTTATAGGGCTCTTTATTCTTTGTAAATTCTGGAGCGTCTCTTATCATGAGTAAGTGCTGGTGAGGGGGTGGGGTGGGGAAAGGTCGTCATTTAGATGAACCAGGGAGTTGGATGACTTGCCTAGGGGCACACGGGAGATGGGCATGCTACAGCCAATGCACCAGTGAGGACCAGCCCCAGGTGGAAGCCAGATGTGTGCACAGTGAGCCTGGGTGGTGAGCCCACTGGGTGTTTCCGCTCTTAGCATTCAGAAAGAATTTCTCCCTGACTATTCAATTTGCAAACCCCTAGAGTAGGGATAGTTCACATCCTTTCTTTTCTCATCATCTTGTCCTTTTCTAGATTTGCTGCAGCACACAGAGAGGGATATAAAATAATGGGAGTGTTTTTGCTTCAAATATAATGTCTCCTTCCCCACCCCTCACTTCCCAGTTCCCTCCTTTGTTTCCTCCCTCCTTAGTAATTCCATCATTAGGCATGGCTGCGCAGACCACGGCCTGGTGGAGATGTTGGCGCTCATGTGAGGAAGACAGCTGAGCAGGGTGGCAGCCCTGTGTGGGTCAAGAAATTGGCCACAAACAAGGGAATTGGGCAAATAAGTAAATACAGTATATTGAGGTTAGTGGGAGCCAGGTTTCTCAACTGTCAGAGAAAAGAGTTATAAAGATGAAAAACAGGAACTCTAGATGTTGGTTGGAATTGGGGGAATCAGTGTGAACTCAGACGCAAACTCAATTCAGTTGTAAAGTGTGTGTGTATGTGTAACTTTGTATATACTATATATATATATATATATTTTTTTTTTTTTTTTTTTTTAATTCAAGCTCTGTCCATTGAGAACTCCTGGGAGTAGAGACTGCCATTAGAAATAAGTGTACCATTCTCCATTAAAAGGAATCAGGACTCTTGTGATAAGTCTGGAATATCTTTCTGTGCCAGAAAGTAAGAATGTATTCAAAAAATAATGGGAACATTTCAAAAGAACACAGAAGCCAGCTTGAAGGTACTGCCACTGATCAAATCTGGGGTAATTTGAGTGTCAAAACAAATCATAGTAATAATGGATTACAACCCACTGAATATAATAAGAATCCATGAGTCCATATTGATATAAATAAACAAAGAGATAAGGAGAAGAGAAAGCAGCTTCTAACAAGTTAATGCCAACTAATAAATGTAAGAAAAATAATGGAAGTCAAAAGCCACTGTTTGGCAACCATACAGTAATAATTAATTCAAGGAGGAAATTATCAATGGACATTAAAACCATGGGTAAAATTTAGAGGAGTGGAATATTACATAATTTCACAATATCCCCTCACAAGATGCTTATTAGTTACTAATGGATATACAGCAGAAACTAACACAACACTGTAAAGCAATTATACTCCAATAAAGATGTTAAAAAGAAAATTACAAATGGATAAAGAGTGACTACTTTACAATAGAGAAGCCTGGCAGACACCACCTTAATAAACGATCAAACTGGGACTTCCCTGGTGGATCAGTGGTTAAGAATCTGCCTGCCAATGCAGGGGACACAGGTTCGAGCCCTGGTCCGGGAAGATCCCACATGCTGCGGAGCAACTAAGCCCAAGCGCCGCCAACTACTGAGCCTGTGCTCTAGAGCCCGTGAGCCACAACTACTGAGCCCGTGAGCCACAACTACTGAGCCCGCATGCCACAACTACTGAAGCCTGCGTGCCTAGAGGCCATGCTCCGCAACAAGAGAAGCCACTGCAACGAGAAGCCCGTACACCGCAACAGAGTAGCGCCGCTCACCGTAGCTAGAGAAAGCCCACACGCAGCAACAAAGACCCAATGCAGACAAAAATAAATAAATAAATGAATTTAAAAAAAAAAAGGCACTTCAATAACTAACTAAATAAATAAATGGTCAAACTTAACATCACCAGTAATAGGTCAAAGCCATGTCATCATGTTCCACCTAATGGGATACAGTAAAGGGACGACAGCATCACTTCTGTGCATCACCTGAATCTAATCATGGGAGACGTCAGACAAACCTGAATCGAGGGACAGTCTACAAATTAACTGGCCTGTAATGTTAAAGAATATTAAAGGCGGCATAAAGGTCAAGAATGGACTGAGGAATTCTAGATAGGAGACTAAAGAGACATGATAACTAAATACAACACATGATCCTGGATTGAATCCTTTTGCTATAAAGGTCATTCTAGGGTCAGTGGGCAAAACTTAAACGAGGTCTATGGGCTAAGAGTACATCATGGTAATTCTTAATGTGATACCCACAACTTTTCTGTGAGTTTTAAATTATTTTTTAAAAACCAAATAAAATAAACACACAACAAAAAACATAACCAGTGTGTCTAGCAAATAAGTCCTTATGCTCTCCAGGCCCAGCTTGCACACCATTTGTGTGACTTCCTGGAAATCACTTTCTTTTTCTGGGTCTACTTTTTCTTATTGCAAAATGGGAGCTTTGGATGTTAACAAATAATCCCTTTGGTTTTCTAGACCAAACAAGGTAGCAGCCTCCCCCGGGCCAGTTGTAAAGAAAGGACTTGTGGTTGAACACAGGGGCTCTGAGTTGCCCTCCAGTGGCTCTGTGCCCTCTGCCTCTACCACCCTCGAGGGCAGTCCTGGTGTTTACACAAGCAGGTGGCCCCAGTGCCGGTGCTTGAAGGGCAGGCCCAAAGGAGTATGACACAAAATCACAAATGGCTGCAACTAAGATTCTCATACTTGAGTGAGTGTTCACTGGAATCACCTTCAGGTTCCTGGCAAATCCCATTTCACATGCAGATTCCCGGCAAGTCCCCCCTAACACTGACTTAAACCCCTGGGAGTTTGTCTGGCACCATTAGAAGTCTAGAAGCGATGCAGCAGCGCAAACCCTGCCAGCGAATCGGGACTCACGGTCTCTCCACTCCATCAACCTCTACGTGTTATGCTTGTTGCCTCAGGGTTGCAATATGGCTGCTGCTCTTTGAACAAGCCTGACATACTCTCACCCATGAAGTTTGCATTTGCTTTCCCTCTCCTGGAGTCCACTTCCTTACCTCCTTCAGGACTTTGCTCCAATGTCATCTTCTTAGTAAGTGACTAATAAGGGGGTGACTACAACCCCCCAATCCCTTTCCATCACCACCACCATCAGTACCTAGAACTCCCCGTCTCCCTTCTCTGCTTTATTTTTCTTGGCCATTCACATTGCCATCTGACCCTGCAATAGTTTTTTTTTGTTTAATGTTTTTCTCCCCACCCTAAAATTAAGCACTGTGAAGACAGGGGCTTCTGTCTGTTCTATTCACTGCTGTATTCCCAGCACTTAGAACAGTACTTGGAATATACGGGTAACAGGTGCTCAGTAAATATTCGTTCAATGAAAGAATGTACTTCAGGAGGTGCATTTGAATTCTGGGCAGGAAGAGGATATGGGAAGAGGAGAAATGGGTGATATCTATAATAGGAAAAGCAAAAACATTTCCAGAAATCCCTAGCCAACTTCTACTTGCATCTCCTCAGCCAAAACCATGCCCCATGGCCACCCACTGGTGCAAGGGAGTCTGGGAATATGAGTATTTTTAGTTGGGTGCACTGCCCTCCTTGAACAAAATTATTTTGTAAGTAAGGAGGAAGGGAAAAATGGATATTGGAAAGGCAACTTGCAGTGTCCACCTCATGGATCTATCCTGGATCTAATAAAGCAGAACCTCTGAGGGTGGTATTTTTGGTGCAGGTGATCTGTTATAAGAAAAATGGCCAGAAAGAAAGGATGAGCCCAGAGCAAATTTTTCTTAAGCCATCCTGGGTGGTGAATACACTGGTTGTGAACATCTGTTTTGTTGACTTCCCAGAGCACACTCCACCCCAACTGCTACCCCCATCAACTTTTTTGAGGAATACCTTTATTTCCACCATCACCACCCCATGTACACATGGGTACTGCAGTAGGATTCTTGGAGGTCTTGTTCATATATCATGTTCCCACCCATCTAACCCAAACCACTGAATTGGAATCACATCCCCATGAAGTTGGCACTGGGACTTCTAAGTCTCTCCGAATGACTGAGTCACGTAAACAGAGAGCTGCTGGCAGGCGTATATTCTAAGTCACAGACTGGAGCAGCTGAGGAAACAGCATGAACTCCACACAGAAAGTACAGTGAGATAGAGAGGGTCTTTGTGGGGTCTGAGTCCCTGGCACTAGGTCGTTCCTGAGAACTGGTTCTGTCCTTGCCCATGGTGTCCACAGCATGCTTCTGTGTCCTTACTTCGTTCAGGCCAACTTAAGCGAATCTTTAGTAGTGGCCAAGAGTTCTAACTAACACACACCCAGACCTAGGCATCTGAAAACAGAAAGAAGTAACTCTGGAGGTCAGGTGCCCAGGCTTGGAGGAAGAAGAGAAATACCGCAGTTGCCATATTGACAAGCAAGGGGACCCCAGCCAAGGGTGAGTTCCAGCCCCCTGGCTGGTCCGTGGAACTCTAGAACCGCCTATCTCAGCCACACAAGTGAGCCCACGGCTAACGGGAGGAATGAGTGGTATTAAAATAGGACCTCAAGGTTAAGGGTGATTAAGGGTGATTTGGTTTTATTCCCACCACTCTGCCCTTCTGTCCCTGGCTTGCACTACTTGTAGAACATGTAGGTGCCTATCAGTCCTGAGGCGCAGGTGCACTAGAGGCACAGAATCAAAAAATACAGGCTTTAGAGTCTGGAAGTCCAGCTTCATCACTAGCCCTACGTCTTTAGCCAAGTTAGTTAATTTCCCTAAATTTCATCAGTAAACCAGTGACAACCATTCCCACCTGGGAGGATTAAACGACTATGGGTGTGTAAAGTACCTAACAACACCTGGCAAATCCCTCAAGCAGCAGAGCCCTGGAACCCCTTTGGATCTCAGGGCTGGAGCTGACACAGAGGCAGGAGGCCCCTCCAGGAGAAGCGTCAGTGCCACAATGGGCACGCGGCCATGCCCTGCACACCAGGCTAACCGCAGTGCTCTCCCAGGAGTCAGGGCCTCGTGTTTGTTTGTTTGTTTTGGCCGCAGCACGCAGCTTGTGGGATCTTAGTTCCCTGACCAGGGATCGAACCCGGACCCCTGGCAGTGGAAGCGCCGAGTCCTAACAACTGGACTGCCAGGGAATTCCTTGGGCTTCGTGTTTTTTAGCAGCAACTACTTCTCATTTCCTGTAAGACTTCCACGCTACAGGGAGCCGACAACTAGAACCCAGAGGGAGGGAAAGAGGCCCTGGGAAGACAGGATAAGGGGAAGCTAGTCTTGAATTCTTTTAATTCAGCACCTACCATGTGCCAGTCATATCGATGCGCTTTCCACACATTATTGCCTGTTTTAATCTCTCTTGGCTGATAAACGGAGGAGCAGAAGGGGCACAGCTGTTAAATGATATTGACAGCTAATCTGGACAGGCAGTTCTGAAATCTGCTCATAGCTCAGAATTAACTGGGAGGGGACCACTAGCTTAGAACACGAACAGCTGCTGCCATAGCTCGGGCACAGACTTCAGACCGGAGCCTGAGCCCTGCCCCCTCCGCCTTGATGCTCCGACGGAGCCCCTTTTATTAAGCAGCCAGTTCTTTTCCCAGGTGCTGATCACTGCAGCTGGGCTCCAAATACTCTTGAACCCCTCTTGGAAAAAACAAGGAAGAGAGAGAAGGGAGAACATAAAAAGAGAAGTAGAAAGAGTCAGAGGGAAGAGAAGGCAGGCAACCAACTCTGTAACGATACTCATTCCTTTATTATCGACTGCGTTAATTAGAACAGGGCTGGAGCCTGCAGGTTGCTGGCAGCACTGAGCTGCAGGTGCATTTCGGCTCAACAGAGAGATCTCATCCTAAGCCAGGAAGACAGAGGGTCATGTCTTATATATATATTTATATATTACATATGTCCTGTATCGTCATATGTATAGAGTGACAAGAATGGGCCACAGCATTGTTAACTGTTGTCCTAAATAAAGACCGTAGCAACAGACACGGAAATTTGGTCCTAATCAAGGCCCTTACTTTGTCAACCAAGTGTTTGATACATCAAAAGGAAAAGAAGAGAGAGAGAGACAGAGAGACTGAGATCCAGCCACCCCGGTGGCCCTGTTCCCAGCGTATCTTACACTGAGTGTAGAGTGTCCCCCGTGGAGGTAAACACACACACAAACACGCACACACATACACACGTACACAAAACTGCAGGCAGGAGCTCCTCCTCTGACCACACCTTGGGCCCAGCCCTCAGACTGGGGGTGAAGAAGTTGGGTATATTGTGCTATAAGACTGTGAGGGTCAAGTGACCAGACAATGCGGAGTCGATGTGTCCAGGTGATGAACGGGGCTAACACGTGCGGCTTCATCCACAAATGAGAAAGAGGTCAGTGGGAGAGGCTGCTCAGCGCAGGACTGGAGGTCCCTCTGTGCCCAGGCCCCCTGGGAAATTTCTACACACTGGTCTTGTCCCAGCCACAGCCGAAGCTCTGATCTGAATCCTGAGTCTCAAATAATCTCCTGGGCTCTGATGAGAAATGTTATTTCCTTGAAGGACAGAAGCAAGTGGCAACTGAGTGGCCCAGCTACCTGGTCCCGTAGTTACAGCAGCGGTGACAGCATCACTGAATTAAACTAAACCATAGCTTGGTCCTTAGAGCAGAACTTGAACTGTGCAAGCAGCTTTCAGTTCCTGACAGAAAGAGAAAAACCAGGTAGTCGGCCCCTACCGCCACCTCCCACGCCCCCAATTTCATGTCAGTTTCATGCCTTTCCCCCAGTGACAAAACTCCTCATGTTCTAGGAACTGGAGACTCCGTTATCAGGTCGTTTTGAAATCCCAAACCACATGTTTTCATTCATGATTACCTCTTTACCCTTCCACTAAAATATACAATTAAAAGGTAAGTCAATGAAAATTAATCTCTCTTTTTTTTGGTAGAAATTTACTCGAGATACCTGGAGACATACCGGGTTGTCACAAAGGAAAGTGAGGAGTACTTCCCTAGGGACCAATTTGCACAATGCTGAAGAAAGGGTCAGTCTTGTCAACAAAACAGTGCCCAACAAACGTGATTCAGAAACAGGGGTAACAGGCAGAGCTGGCAGGTTGCGCCTGAGCCTCCATCTCCTGTGCTCAGTGAGGGGGAAAAGCAACAGATTCTGTGGTACCTTTGTTTAGCCAGAGGGAGAAGGATACTGATGCCTTCCACTGTGAACGGGGATCCAGGCAGCTGCAAGGAAAATGATGAAAGCAGGAAGGAGCAGCATCTCGAAGATGGGGAGCTGGCCTGATTGCTTGTCGGCCAAGGTTAGTTCTCCGAGGGGACAGAAACAAAGGGCCGTCCCTCGATGACTGTCCACATTGTCTCTATTACTGTTCCATTTCCTGAAGGTCCCAAGGAGGCAGCAACCGGTGGGTTCACAATTCGCATCCACGGGTTGGGAAGGTGGGCAGGAAGCAGAGTTTGGGAAGCCACGAGTTCTTGCCAAAGCTGAAAAGCATGGACCGTGTGGCTGAGGTCACTGGAGTCCTTGAGAAGGAGCCCAAGAAACCGAAAGAGGTTGTTTGCGACCCAGAAAGTGGAGAGCGGTCTCTGTCCACCGGAAGCACAGGCTCAACACCGCCAGGATGGACGTCTCTTGGCCTCGGTGGACACCTAGCATTTTTCTAGTCCCAGAAAGTGCTCAGGAGCTGCTTACCGGCAGTGCAGCAGGAGATGGGAGATTACGGAGCGCGCTGGGTAGGAAAAGCACTCTCTTCTCAGGCCCTGCCGCCCTCCCTTCTGGGGGCAACTGACAGGGAGGAGCATGAGGTCTGATTGGGGCGGGGGGTCTAAAGTCAGGAGACGAGGAGGCTGTGCGGCGACCATGGCAAGCTCAGGCGAGGGCACCTCTCCCAGAAGAACTGAGCTCCACGAATAAATAACATTAATTAAATAAAGGAGGCTAAGAGCCAGCAGAGGCATGGTCTGCCAGATTCTCGCCCCGCACACATATGCACATGCGCACACACACACGCACGCACGCACGCACGCACACCGAGCGTCAGGCGAGATGATCCAGGGTTGGCTGCCCCGTCCCTGGGGTCTGGGGGATGGGCAGCCCGACTGAAGGTTGTCACTCGTGGTCTAGCGCTGTCGTGGGGAGCAGAGCAGCGGAGGGCAGCGAGGCGTGTGCAATGGAAGGTGGAGGCCGCTGAGGACTCTGGCACCTGCAGGGGAAGGGGATGAGGTGGGCGAGAGCGGAGGGTGGGGAAGTGCAGGAAACAGAAAAGTGAGGACTTTTCTTTCCCTCATCCTCTCGCTGTAGGAAGTTGGCTCCCACAGCCCCAGTTTTCACTCTCCCTTCATGCCCTTTGGGTACAGCCCAAACCCTCCTCAGCCTCAACCAGCCCATGGGGTTACCATGCCTTCTAAGTCTACTGCCCACTCTGACCGTGATGGTACTGACCAGGATCTGGACTTTCGGACTTTAGATGTGGAAGGTCTTTCCAGAAAGCTGTCCAACCGCATGAGTCTCTCCATGTGTAATGCACGGGGGTCTTGTTCTTGATCGTGAGAGAATTCCATCTCAAAGACCGCTGGAGGGGACACATCCAGCTCCAGAAACATGATGTTCTCGGCCTGTGGCGGGAATATCAGGCCAGACGTGAGCACTGGCCCCGACGCCTGCATCTTCTGGGCACTTGGGAAATAGCGGGAGTAGCAAGGGTGATGAGGCAGGTAGAGGAAGCAGAGGTTGTGAGCATCACCTCCCTTGGGCGCTCTCTCCCCTCCCCCCTTCTACTTCCCAGCTTCTTACCCTATACCTGGGGTGTGACCCCATTGCCATGGCAACCCGAGCATACTGGCTGATAGGCCTCTTGTAGCCCACTGCAGATGTTGGCCGCTTCTTCATTTGGCTGTTACTGCTGTAGGGAAGAGGCTATATTTAAATCTATTTCCTCCGAACACAAAGGGAAAATGATATCATGATGGGTTAAGCACCATTCAGGTAGTCAGTAGGCCCTGCAGACTGCAGGTTCTGGAATTTTCTTTTCTTTGCTCTAATACAACCTGACAACTCAAAATAGTATAACACAAGGAGACACATACTTCTCCACTCTCGTTGCTTCAATTATTTTCCACAGTGAAAAGGTTTGACTAAAGGCTGGAAAAAAGAAAGGAAATCCAATCTTATTTTTAGCTGTCAGACTTGTAGACTGACTTCACACACTATATAAAACCATCAATTAGTGGTTCTGCTTTTCATTTTCCTTCATAGGATTTAACACAATAAAATGATTAGAAACTCAGGCTTGAACTGCAGGTGTTCCAAACTAGCCAAAACAATCTTGAAAAATAACAAAAGTAGAGGATTCACATTTCCACATTTCCCAGTTTCAAAACTTATTTCAAAGCTATAGTAATCAAGGCTGTGTGATACTGGCAGAAGGACCGACATATGGACCAATGGAATAGAATTGAGAATCTAGAAATAAACCCTCATATTGGGTGGGCCAAAAAGTTGGTTCAGGTTTTTCCATAAGATGTTACTGAAAAAGCCGAACGAACTCTTTGGCCAGCCCAATATTTTCGGTCAATTGATTCTCTATAAGGGTACCAAGACCATTCAACAGGGAGTGAACAGTCTCTTCAGCAAATGCTACAGGGACAACTGGATGTCCACACACAAGAAAATGAAGTTGGACCCTTCCCTTGTACCATATATAAAAAACTAACTCAAAATTAATCATAGACTTAAATGTAGGAGCTAAAACTATAAAACTCTTAGAATAAAACAAAGGAGTAAATCTTCATGACCTTAGATTAGGCAATGGTTTCTTAGATATGACATCAAAAGCCCAAGCAACCAAAGAAAAAATAAATAGGACTTCATTGAAAACTAAAAACTTCTGTGCTTCAAGGGACATCATAAAAAAAGTGAAATAACAATCTTCAAAATGGGAGAAATTACTTGCAACTCATAAATGTGATAAAGGACTTGTATCTAGAATATATAAGTAACACTTACAAATCAAGAATAAAAAGACAAATAACCCTGTTTAAAAATGGACAAAGGATCTGGGCAGCCATTTCTCCAAAGAAAATATACAAATGGCCAATAAGCACAAGGAAAGCTCAACATTATTAGTCATTATGGAAATGTGAATCAAAACCATAATGAGATACCACTTCACAGCCACTAGGATGACTATAATCAAAGAAGACAGAAAAGAGCACATGTTGGTGAAGATATAGAGAAATCGGAAACTTCATGCATTGTTGGGAATATAAAATGATGCAGTCACTTTGGAAATGGTTTGGCAGTTTTCAAAAAGGTAAACATAGAGTTGCCATGTGACCTAGTACTTCCACTACTAGATACATATCATCAAGAGAATTGAAATCACGCCCACACAAAAACTTGTATATAAATGTTCATAGAAGCATTATTCATAAAAGCCAAAAAGTAGAAATAACCCCAATGACCATTGACTTATGAATAAACAAAATGTGGAATATCATAGAATGGAATATTATTTGGCAACAAAAAGGAATGAAGGACTGATGCATGCTACAAGGTGGATGAAACTTGAAAACGTTTTGCCAAGTGAAAGAAGGCAGACACCAAAGACCACATGTGATATGATTCCATTTATATCAAGTATCTGGAATGGGCAAGTCCGTAGTGACAGAAAGTAGATTGGTGGTTTCCTAGGGATGGGGACACTGGGGAGAATGAGGAGTGACAGCTAATGGGTTTGGGGTTTCTTTCTGGAGTGATGAAAATGTTCTGGAATTAGATAGTGGTAATGTTATACAACTCTGTGAATATACTAAAATCCACTGAATTATACCCTTTAAAATGGTGAATTTTATGATATGTGAATTACATCTCAATAAAGGTATCATTTATAAAACATACAAAACTCAAGCTTGGCTTTTTTTGTTTGTTTTTTTGGCCGTGTATAATGGTCTGCTGGATCTCAGTTCCCCGACCAGGGACTGAGTGCTGAAGGCACTGAACCCTAACCACTAGACCACCAGGGAACTCCCAGGCTTGGCTTTTAAAAAGTGCATATTCTTTGACCGATATTCCCAGTCCTAGGAATTTCCCTAAGGAAATAATCAGAGATAGTGACAATTTATAAGCAGAGATGTTTGCTGCAATATTATTTACAAATGCAAACAATCAGAAACAACCCAAATGTGCACCAATAGGGACCAGTTTATTATTCAGCCAAGTGAAGGAATAGTATGTAGTCATTTAAATCGTCTTATGGCTCTGTGTAGACATGAAAAGGTTTCCACAACATATTAAATAAAAAAGCAGATAAAAAGATGACTTTTTTTGTTTTGTTTTTATAGGAGTGTGTGTACGTGCGTGGATGCTTAGAAAAAAGTGTGGATATTCAACAAAATGTTAACAATGATTGTCTTTGGATGGAGTGATTACGGGTGATTTTTATTACCTTTATGCCTTTCTGCAATATCTAAATTTTTTACAATGTATTGCCAATCTTATATCTAATAAATTATTTCAAATACTCAGAAAAGCATGGAAAATAATATATATCTGTTCGCCTATCATCCAGCATTGTCAAATCTTAACATTTTATTATACTTAACACCAAATCTTTAAGAAATAAAATGTAGACACAGTTTTTAAGACTCCATCACTTTCCTTCTCCAGAATTAATCACTCTCTTGAGTTTTGTGTTTATCAATGTCAGGCATATTTTTATACTTATTTATATATGTGGCTATTCATAAACAATATATATGGTATCTGTATGCCTACTTCTAAGTTTTATACTGTATGGCATACATACTATATACTGTTTTGTGTCCAACAAACATGTCTTTTATATTTATCCATGCTGCTCTAGATTAGATGATTAAAGTTTAACTATATTGACTATCTTAAGGTTTCAATATAGCATTTTATATATGTTATATATATATTTATGTTTTTTTATATATTCTCTTGTTGATAGACATCTAGGTCAATTCCTTTTTCTCTCTCCCTTTCTTTTTTTTTCTCTCTTTTTTTTCTCTCTCTCCCTTTCTATTTAACACAGTGCTGTTGTGAAGAGTTCTGTGTAGGTATCTTGAAGTACATATTCAAGTTTCCCTGGGGTATATATACCCAGGGCCGGAATGGTTCCGATGTGCATTTTCAGCTTTACCAAATTGCCAAATTGCTTTTCAGAGTGGCTCTATACCGACGAGAAAGTTCCCGTTGCTCTATATCCTGGCCAGCTCATGGTATGTTAAGACTTTTTACTCTCAGCAACTTAATGAGCGTGAGGTATTGTATTATTCAAAACAAAGATAGGAAAGAGAACAAGTTATTTCCGCTAAAAACCATACTGCAGGCTTTGGAGTGAGGTAGATCTGAGTTCGAACGTTGGCTCTACCCCTTACAACTTTGTTACCTTGGGAAGCGGCTTAGTATCTCTGAGCCTCAGATATCTCATCGATATCCTACAGAATTGCTGAGATTAAACAAGATAAGCACTTAGCACAGTACACCGCAAGGGCTCAACACGTGGCAGCTGTGATGATTATTAATTCTCAATTCCACTTGTTAATTTCAAACAGGGATACAGATGAGCAACGAAAAAAGCCAAAAGGCAGACAGAAAACAGAAGAGAAGAAACAGGCTGAGTAATTCAGAGATAGGACGTTATGTCCTTGAATAGGAGAACAAGCCGTGCAGGCGCCGACGGAACAGTGCCCGCCTTCTGCCACAGAGAGTAACAAGAACCACATTCCCAGGGTTTTTTTTTTACCAAGTGTATATAAAAGAGTGCTGGATCCCACTTAGGGTCCCCGCCGACCCCTCTTCATAGATGAAAACAAGGAAGATGAGGCTGTAGAAGCCCCAGCTGGTTCTGCTGCTATAGACCCTCTGGAAGGTGGGCGGGCTGTGCATGTGGAGAGTGGCAGCACCGGGGGAGGGGAGCGGGAAAATCAGTAAAATAACAACTTATCATTTATAAGGTGCATCTGTGCATCCCATTTGAACTTTACAACCTCCAGAGGTGCAGGCAGGGCAGACAAGGAGATGAGGCTCAGAAAAGCGAAAGCGCCTTTGTGTCCAAGATCGTACAATTAGGAAGAGACTCGGAATGGATTCTTCCCAAATACTCTTTTTAGGATGCCACGCTGTCTTTCAGGAGCGCACACAGAACAGCCTGGGCCTGAGTGTGCCTTGAAGGCTGCAGGCTCTGGGAACAGCACAGGGGGACAGGGCTGGGTGAGCAGAGCAGTGGATCAGGGTGAATTGGCAGCCTGACCCAATAAAGATGCCAGGGCTATTCTGGGTGGCAGGTGGGAAGAAGGGGGTGGGGGAGGGGAGTCTGTAATTGGGACACCAAGCTTCCCATCTACTCTCTCCTCTGCCTCAGGCCTACTTTCCATGATTGATCCGTCTGTAGTAAGCAGGTTGTGGCTGACAGCCTAGAGTGGAGGCCTGGCCCTGCGAGTATCCACCCCTCTTGAAAGAAACCCACAACAGCTTTCCTGTGCGTCGTAATCCTCAGAGTTCTCTTACGACCCTCCCTCCACATAGCTTCTATCACGAGATTATATATATTTTCCTCTTAATATTAAAAAGTTCTCTCTCAGTCCCATCTCAGAGGCTGACCCCAATCTCATTACCAGCTCTGTCTGCTCACCACCTTTTTCCCCTCCTGTTCTGAAAGCCGGCAGCCAGCATCATAGGGTGTGTTTTCCTTCTCGGTCCTTTACAAGCACCTGACACAGCAAATCTGACTTTTCTCCGTGATTGGATCCCTCCTTCCCTGCAAGTGAGCTGTCCACCTTGTAGCATTCCCCTGCATGTCTGAAATCCCACTCTTCTCAGTTCCCCTTCACACAGCACGCGGCCTGCCTGGGCAGGCAAAAACTTCTCCCTGTTTCAGATTCTTTTTCAGCTGTCACAGGCCTGTGAATCAATCTAGGGACGCAACTCAGAGCTGAGCATGTTCTGGCTGAGGTAAACTTTGCCTCTGTAAGGAAACCAGTTTAACTTTCTATCCTGAT
Organism: Phocoena sinus; assembly: GCF_008692025.1. Classification (NCBI taxonomy): domain Eukaryota; kingdom Metazoa; phylum Chordata; class Mammalia; order Artiodactyla; family Phocoenidae; genus Phocoena; species Phocoena sinus. The sequence continues at coordinate 20,225,360 of NC_045775.1, forward strand.
TCTATTTAGAGCAAGGAATGCTCTACTCTCTCTCTCTCTAAATTTGGAGGCAGCCTGATTTAAAGATCAAAATCTAGAACGAAAGCAACAAACCAAACTGTCCTTCTATGGCACTTGTAAGGCATGATGGCAAATTGGTTTCTCTGGAGTGCCCACAATTATCATACTGGCTTACTGGTACTATTGCAGCCATTTATGGATCATCTTCTCTGTGCCAGGTACTGGCCTGGAACACCCTCCACCCCACCTCCAACACGCACCACACACACTATCTCACTTCAATCTTGATAATCCTGCAGGGATTTTTTTTTTTTTAAATCCCGACTTTTATCTGAACTTGGGTTCAGAGAGGTTAAGAAAAACCTTCTCAAGGCAGAGCAGGGACTAGAATTCAGAACGTTCTAAATCCAAAATCCAGTCTCTTTCTACTGCACCATGATACTTTGAGAAGAATCTAGGATAGCAGGGATTGCAAAAGGCAAGTGGCTAAAGTTACAAATAGAATTTTGTGAACTGTAAACCATGGGCTACAGACGTTGCCAAATATACAACCCTTAGAAGACAGTTTTGTATAAACACAATTAAAAATAAGGTCCATGATGAGTAACCAAAAATAAAAGGTCATATTGGTAAAACAGTCGTGGTTAGAGCTGGCTGCAGAAATGTGTTTTGCAAAGTAACTTTAACACAAAAGCGTTTGCGATTGTGGAAGGGACCTCACCTGAAGTTACTGTGCCTTAACTAGCAGTGGCCTAGAGATAGCGGAGAAAAAAGAAAAAGGGATAGACATCCAGAATAAGTTGATACAGAGTGTGTTTCAAGAGCTCCCCGACAATAACTCCTTGTTTTCAAGAGAGGCTCGGGGAAGAGTGTGTAGGGTCAATGCTTGCAGCTAGCGGAAGAGGGGAAACATTTTTCCAACAAAGGCTTTCTAAAGGGACGGTATGACTTTAGGTAATTTCTTTCCAACAATGCCTTTTTCCTCTCCTTTTGAGCAGCCTTCAGTGTTCTAATCCCCAACACACCACAGGCCAAACTGAAGCAAAATATTCCACGCTTGAATTGAGCAAATGGGACAATGCCTTGATGAGTTAAATATGCTTTGGGAAGAAAGAGGTTTTTCAGCCCTGATTAAGTTATGTTGCAAACAGTGGGACCCAATCCTCCCAGAGAGGCAGCTTGTTCTACAGTCTCAGTCCACAGGGCTCCCTGAAATGCGGGAAGCTGCGTCCAAGGACCTGCCCACCCTCAGCCTTCCGCTGTGAAAGGAGGGGCTTGGGGCAAAAGATCTCAGAGATCCAGGCCAGTGATTCTTATGCTGTGATGCTACCCTGGGGCTGTCTGTTGCTGAGTCACTATCACGCTTGGGAATTCCAATTAGGAGGGAATTGTGTTTACTTTATTTTAACCACCAACTGCTGCCATACAAAAGTAATTTTTTTAAAAATGAATTTATTGAGATTGAATTTATTTAAAAATGAGTTTATTGAGCTGTCAGAGCTTGAGGATTTTTGGCTGCACCGTGCGGCATGTGGGATCTTAGTTCCCACACCAGGGATCAAACCCGTGCCCTCTGCAGTGGAAGCCTGGAGTCTTAACCACTGGACCGCCAGGGAAGTCCCAGTAGAAAGTAATTTTAAAAATTTGTTTTGTATAAAAACTTCCTAGATCTATTATTACTTTTCTTTTTTTTTTTTTGTAATTTATTTATTTATTTATCTATTTTTGGCTGTGTTGGGTCTTCGTTGCTGCGTGTGGGCTTTCTCTAGTTGTGGCAAGCGGGGGCTACTCTTCTTTGTAGTACGTGGGCTTCTCATTGTGGTGGCTCCTCTTGTTGCGGAGCACGGGCTCTAGGCGAGCGGGCTTCAGTAGTTGTGGCATACGGACTCAGTACTTGTGCTCGCGGGCTCTAGAGCACAGGCTCAGTAGCTGTGGCGCACGGGCTCAGTTGTTCCGCGGCATGTGGGATCTTCCCAGACCAGGGCTCAAACTCGTGTCCTCTGCATTGGCAGGTGGATTCTTAACCACTGCACCGTCAGGGATGCCCTATTATTACTTTTCTTTTGTATTTTTGTGATTTTTTTTTTAAGTTCTGAGATAAATATTATTTATTGCAGTTATCAGACAATGGACAAGTGACATTAGGAAAAAGAAAATAATCTGTAGTAGTAATTCAGAATAGCATGTAGTTGACTACCTGGTATTTATTAATGTCTTTTTGAAGTAATTTATTTATTGGAATTTTTCTTAAAGAAATCTATAATACCTGTTTATATCAACCGTATTTAAGCACAGTGGAGAACACTGGGATGTCACAATTGCCTTAATACCTTTGACCCTTTACCCAGATATATTTTGATATTTTCTACACAAAATATATACTCTCTGTATTCTGAGGAGGTACATATATATTCTGTATAAAACAGCATGTTTAAGTTGTGAATATACTTAACCATAATTTTGAAAAAGCTTGTAAATGTATTTATATCCTTACAATTTTAATATAAAATTTTAAGGGAACACAGTCGATTTGGGATCCAGTTAGAAGCACTGCTAATAGAGATGTACAAATGCAGGCTGGGGAGCAACTGTGTGCAGATTTAAGTCAAAGGGGTATGTATGTCGAGACCAGTTCTTCCTGAAGAGTTATGGGAAAGAAAACACTATAGCGTAAGCTAAAGCCCACTGCCTGCTTTGAGCCCGTTTTTTTTTTGGTTTGTTTTTTTGCTTGTTTATTTGTTTCTTTGTTGTTTTGGCCTCCTCGTGGCATGTGGGATCTTAATTCCCTGACTAGGAATGAAACCTGTGCTCCCTGCAGTGCAAGTGTGGAATCCCAACCACTGGACCGCCAGGGAATAACCCACAAGCAGCTTTTGAGGAAAGAGCCGAATTCTTAGGCTTCCTAACGGCAAAGAAAACACTGAATCTTTCTCTCTTTGCGTTACTTTCCAAGAGCAAGAAGGATGGTGGGGGGAATCAGAAGAGAAGGGAAAGGTGGGAAAAGAACATCACAGGCAACTCCCTCCGCCCAGAAAGGTTCTGGTTCTGAGGCCTAGAAAAGAACATGTAAAGAGCACAAATTCTCCTTTAAAGCAAAGAGAGGGATAAGAGGCTAGGAAAGGCAATAGCTCAACAGTGAGCAAAGATACCAATCTATATTTTGGAGGACTTCTCTCTTTTTAAAAGTTGTTACTGGGCTTCCCTGGTGGCGCAGTGGTTGAGAGTCCACCTGCCGATGCAGGGGACACGGGTTCGTGCCCCGGTCCGGGAAGATCCCACATGCCGCGGAGCGGCTGGGCCCGTGAGCCATGGCCGCTGAGCCTGCGCGTCCGGAGCCTGTGCTCCGCAACGGGAGAGGCCACAACAGTGAGAGGCCTGCGTACCACAAAAAGAAAAAGAAAAAAGTTGTTACTGGTATCTACTCTAAAAATTATTTAACATGTGCTATTTTAAGATAGCTGTTTTATTTTTAAAAATCTGTGAATGGTTTTTCAGTGTATGCAAACCATTTTATTTTTTGCAAAAAAAAGAGAAAGAAGTTATTTAAAAGGTTTTTTAATTTAAAAGTTATTCGAGTAAAAGGAAGAAACTAAACTTAAAAAAAAACAGAACAAAGAATGGAAATTCATAAACGTTAAGCAGAAAGCTTATCTTAGCTTCAGGCAAAGCATCCACCACGCTTTGGAGTCTGGATCGTGTGCTTAGGGGGTCAAGTAAAAACTGCAGGGACAATGTTTTGAGAAATGAATAAACACCTCTGAAGCATGAAAGTTTCAAAACTCAAATCAAGATCCATTCTCAGCTCCAGATTAAAGGAGATGGAAGAGGCATGACAATTAAATGCAATGCACCATCACAGGTGAGCCGGTGGGGGAATTGCTGTAAAGGACATTATTGAGGTAACAGAATTTCCTGAATTTAATCACTGTACTGTGGTTATATAAGAGAATGTCCTCACTCTTAGGAAATATGGGTAAAGGGTTGACTGTCTGCAACTTAATCTCAAATGGTTGACGGGAGGGGATTAATAAAGCAAGGTGTGGCAAGATGCTAACAGCCGGGGAGTTTGGGTGAAGGGCATGTGGGAATTCTTTGTACTGTTCTTGCTTTTCGAAATTAAAAATTTTTTAAAAACACACGCCTTCTCAGAGCGTCTCTCATCCCATCTCTATCCAATGTAAAGAAATTCCTCCACCTACAAACTTTAAACTCAAGAACTCTGTAAGCACAAAATAACTCTACAAAGCAGAAGCCTCACCAGCGTCTTCCTCCAGCAGATGGTGCTGGAGTAGTAGTTTTTGAACCTAGCTTCCTGCAGAATCAGCTGGAAGCCTTGAAAAAATTTTTTCTTAAGCCCTGGGATCCACGCAAGACCCTTTAAATCAGACCCTCTGGAGCCCAGCTCACAGGTGATTCTAGTTGCAGCCAGGGTGGAGAACTTCTGCATTAGATGACGTACTACTGCAGACCTCCACTTAGATTGGAAAGGTGGATTTAAATCCAAACTGATGCCATTGAAAAGTCCTTTACTCATGAACTTGCCACTTACAAACTTGTGTAGTGTTGCCTTGTGTAGGATCGGCCCTTCAGAAAGTAGACAAATTAAGTAGGCATCTGTTGCTCCAGTGAGAAGCTGTGGACCTCTACAGCTAGCTTCCCACCCCAGCTTTGGGGAGACTCCTGCCCTATCTTGGCGTTAATATTCCTAGGATAGATAGAGCAAAGAATCTCTAGGGAAGTGCATTGGTGTCAGGCCTCCTGAACGCCTCTGTACACAGATTGTCAACGAAGGGACAGTGGTCCAGCTGGGTGAGGTAGTCACTCTGCTGGGTTTGAATATCCAGTCTTGTTCTTCATGGTCACCAGCAGAGGGAAAGGCACACCCAGAGCTAAACGCACTTAGCTCTGTTACCTAAGAGCTAGGATGTGGAAACAGGTGGAAATGCTGAATCACCCAGCTGAGTGAGGCTACAGGACCTCACGTCTCTATCATTTCTTGATCTGATTACTTTTCTGTATTCCCCACTGGCCTGTGAGCTCTGACTGTGTCTGATTTACCTTCCATCTGCAGAGTCTCCTGCAGTGTCCAACACATAGTTAGTGCTTGGCAATATTATCTGTTGTTGCTGTTTTTGGCATCTGACAAATGAATACTCACCAGACTGGCCAAGTGTTAGCAAGCTAGTATTTTCTGCATCCCAGACCAATGAGACACTGTACTTGACACTCCTTCCTTCATGGAGACCCCAACATTAGGTCCTGGGAAACCCATCCTCCACCTGCATCCTTCCCAGCCCTCCCCAATCCACTAAAACGTCCGTCTCCCCCAGGCCCCTGGCTACCCCGGGCCTGGGGCGAGCTGGCAAGTCCCTAGGCCCAGACAGCTGGTGAAAGACTCACGCTCCACCGGGCATGAGGGGCTGGAACTTCCATTGCTCCTCCTCGCAGTCCAGGAAAAGCCGGTTCATGATCTTGTTCTTCTCCTCAGGGGGGATGAAGTTCTCGATGATTAGGTACCTGGGAGGAGGAATGAGGTAGACGGGGCCACGTGAGACCGCACAGTGTATATGAAGGTTGAAGGATGAGAAAAAAGAAGCAAAGAGGCAGAGGGAACAGAGAAGGTGGAAAAACCAAAAAGTTGGGGGGAGGGAATCCCTAGAGAAATAATAGAGCTTGAAAATCGCAGTTTCTAATGCAAAGATTATAGACTCAGGGCCTTAGGAGTTACTTCTGGGCAGCACCCGGCATGCACTTTGCGGGGTGCATCAAATGCAGGCCGAGGAGAGGAAGGAGGAAACAGGAGGTAGAGGAAACTCCAATGGGCCCCTCCCCCATCCCTCAGACACACTCTGTTCCTAAGGTACATGGACATGGGTGAGGAGACAGTCGGAATGAAGCCTTCAGGAAAGAGAGGAGCCTGTCAGGGAGAGGCCCAGGGCCTGAGGGATGGCTGTGAGAGCCCCAGATGGATAGAGGAGGGGCCCTACTTGAGCTTGAGCTCCCGGGTCTGCTCATTCTGTGCCTCTTCTAGGTCCTGCCGCACGCGGATGTACTCATCGTGCTGGTCCTGAATCTCCGCCTTCACCGCCTGCAGCTTGGCGTAGAGCTGGGTGGGGACAGGTGCAGCTCAGAGGCTGTGCAGTGTGGCAACCAATGTGGCTCCACTCCGCTCACCCAGCCTGGGTCCCGACAGCTGCAGGCTCAGGGTCCACCAGCTCGGTCCAGGATGAGCCCAGGGCCCACCTCTGAAGCTCCCTCCTGCCCCACCATCCATCGGAATGGGTTATTCTAAAGGCTGCCCTGTCCCTCCCACACTCTGGCCTGTTAACCTGCTCGCTCAGCTGCTGTCCACATCGTGCAATGTTCAAATCTGAAGGGATGCGAGGGAACTTCTGATCCAACACCCCCTTTTATAGGTGAGGAAACTCAGGCACAGACTTGCTCAAGGTTATACAACGAGGTAACAGAAGAGCCGGAATCAGGACGCAAGTATCAGGACTGCCGTCCAGGGCTCAGGGAAGGAAGGGAGCCACAGCCAGTTTGCAAGGTGACCCATCCAGCCGCTGGAGAGGCAGGAGTAGGATGGGTGAGAGTGCAGTGAGACGCGCAGTGGTTGAGAGTCCGCCTGCCGATGCAGGGGACGCGGGTTCGTGCCCCGGTGTGGGAAGATCCCAGATGCCGCGGAGCGGCTGGGCCCGTGAGCCGTGGCCGCTGAGCCTGCGCGTCTGGAGCCTGTGCTCCGCAACGGGAGAGGCCACGTGTGTGAGAGGCCCGCGTACAGAAAAAAAAAAAAAAAAAAAGTAGGGGTGTGGAGGGCAGCTCCAACCTTCCTGTCCCACCCCTAACCCACTGAAAGGTGTGTCCCTGGAAACTGCCACTGGAGCTGGGCCTCTGCCTGGCCTGCTCTGGGGCAGCCACCTCAGCAATCTAAGGGCGCTCCAGGTTCTTCCCAGAATCCAGACTGGAATTTGCTGCTTCCTGCCCTAGGCCCTCAGCTCACGCACACGCCTTTCCCTGGCCATGGACTTTGCAGGGTCCTGGCGGCCAACATTCTCATCCCTGGAGAGCCCTGTGCTCCCTCTCAGTGCTCCCAGGCTCGAGTCTCCTCAGGTTTCCCCACCACTCCCCTGGCCTGCTCTGTGCCTGGTTATCCAAACTGTGACTCACTGGTGACACCAGAGTAAAGGGGGAAGTTACCCAGGACCACGAGGATGGCAACCCTGGAGAGTAGAAGTAAAAGTGTTCCCAGCCTGTCCGGCCCCTCCTGGCCCAGAAGGAAAGGCTCTATCCCACCCCACCCAGACCCCCGCCTACCCCCCGCTCCTCACCCAGCACCCACGGAGTGTAACTCAGGGGGTCAGCAGTCCAAGCAAAGTGGGGAGGGGGTCGCTAAAGCACACGCCCCTTGGGCAGGTGACGTCTCCGGCAGAGGCTGCCAGGCCTTTACACACCTTGACCCAGTTCTGTGTGGCATCTCACCTTCTTGAGTTTCTTGGTTTTGACCTCCACCTCCTGCTGCAGAGACGTGTAGGTGCCCCGGAGCTCCATGGTCTCCTCGTCTCGGAGCATCATCTCCTGCTGCATTTCCCGTTCGCGGCGTTTCTAGGCCAAGGCAGGGCGCAGGACTCAGCGGGGCAGCACGTACTGGGGAGCTCTGCCTCTCATGGAACCTGGCTTCGTCATGACCACGGGCGCTAGGAGGCAGCAGGGAGCACCCCATGGCCCACATCCATTACTCCCACCCCATCCTCAGTGGAGCCTCTCTGAACCTTCTTCTCAGCTCATATGGCCACGCTTTTGCCAAGGCACTACCCCCCATGGAAGGAGACCTCAGCCCTAACAGCTGTGGCATTCCAGGGGTGTCGACCCCGTATACCGATGCCCAGATACTGGCTTTCCAGCTGCCTCAGCCTCTCCCATGTAGTATCACAATTGATTGGTAAGACGAACAAACTGTGGTTCTTGATGATTTAGGGCACAGTCCTGCAATTGGCAAAGAACACACACCTTTGTGGAAGGCCCAGGAATTAGTACCAGGTGCCTTACGGAGGCTGTCCTCATGGAGAGCCACCACCTGGGCAGTGGACCCAAGGGATGCAGGGCAGCATGCCTTAGGTTCTCAGCGCTGTAATTCCAGGGATACTGAGCCCACGATGGCTCACTGCCCTAAGCACCCCCGTGCGACCTCAAGGCCATGTGCCCCTCCCACCCAACCCAGGGACCTGAAGACCCCTGCCCTACCTGCTCGGCAATCTCCTGCCTCTTCAGCTCCAGCATCTTCTGCTGTTCGTTGGTGTGGTCCATGATGTTCCTGCCCCCGATGAGCAGCTTGCTCTCCATGGCCTGCGGACACAGAGGGCTGAAGAGATGGGCTTTGGGGCTTTTCAAAGGGCCACAGCAGCCCCAGCTTGAGAGGTCTGGCTTCTCTGTTTTGTGGTCCTTCCAGGAGGGGACAGAAGATGTGTCCCAGAAGGAGCCTCATGACCCTCAGCAAGTTTCCCCCTCCAGCCTCCTGGGCCCCAGCACAAGGCTCCCATTCTCAGCAGGACCATTAGGTGAGACGAAGAGAGGGAATCCCTCAGAGAATACAGGGCACCTGCTCTGTTTGCTTTGGATATGGAAGCTTTGCTTTGGATATACGGAAGGCTGGTTCACCACGCTTGGGAAGGGAGTGCGGGTGGCAACCTAATCCTGGCAACAGGACCCAGCTGGTGTTAGGAGGCGGGGAGACACCGGATACAGTCACTGGGCAGCCCAGCCCTTTAGGTAACTGACTCCTGACTCAGGAAGGGGGTTCTCACACAGGCAGCAGGAAAGGCTCTAATCTTCAGCTGGAAAACAGAAGAAAAGCCAAAGGGAGAAAACTCTGCAGCACTAAGGGGCGCATGGGGCCCCAGAAGCAGCATGAGCTTTGGAGATGGCCAGAAAGACTTGGGCTCTACCCACCAACTGCAAGGTCTCGGCCGAGTTATCTGTCACCTCTCACGTCCATAACCCTGGAGCCGCCTCTGCTCTGGGAAGGAAAGCCACAGCAAACATCTGCTGAGTGCTACCGCTACCTGCCAGGTGTCTCCATCCTCACCCCCAGAGAGACCCCAGGCAACAAGTAAAGAAACTGAGAGGAACTAGCCTCAGGCCATGCAGCTAGTTAACAGGGGTGAGATCTGAGCTCCACGCCAGTCTCCCCACTGAGCCCCTGCGCTGTGTGCAGCACCCCCAGCCCGACCCAGCACTTGGCACAGACATTCCATAGATGATGGTTGAATCTGAAGCTTAAATAATAAAGGAGTAGGGGAAACTGTTTAAGTTGTGACTACATTAAAATGCATTTTCAGGGACTTCCCTGGTGGCGCAGTGGTTAAGAATCCACCTCCCAACGCAGGGGACACGGGTTCGAGCCCTGGTCCGAGAGGATCCAACAGGCCACGGAGCAGCTAAGCCAGTGCACCACAGCTACTGAGCCTGTGCTCTAGAGCACACGAGCCACAACTACTGAGCCCACGTGCTGCAACCACTGAAGCCCACGTGCCTAGAGCCTGTGCTCCGCAACAAGAGAAGCCACCGCAATGAGAAGCCCACGCACCGCAACGAAGAGTAGCCCCCACTCGCCGCAACTAGAGAAAGCCCGCGCGCAGCAACGAAGACCCAAAGCAGCCAAAAATAAATAAATTAATTAATTTTAAAAAATGCATTTTCATTATTGCTAGTCAGAGGGTGCTGCCCGGGGCATGCCAGCTGTCCACTGATTTCATCCCAGGCCCCCTGGAAGGTTGAAAACACCTTGAGCCACTGACCTGCCTGAGGGCTCTCCAAGCAGGGTGTGCTGGCAGGATAGGGGAGCAGGGGGTCCCTGTACCATCCGTCACGGAGGACAGAGCAGGACAGGGGTCGAAGGTTGCTTTCGCGGGGTCAGAGGTTGGGCTGTGTGAGGGTGACAGAGGACACGGAGTGAAGCAGGGCCAGTCAGAGCCGCCCCACGCAGCCTCAGAGGGAGCTGTTGCCAAGCAAGGCACCCTCCCCATGGCAGCGTAGCCAGGGCTGCACTAGCACCTCCCCCAGGCCCTGCTCCTGGCTACCATCTCACCATCCACCCACCTCCACAGCACAGACTCCTTCTCTCTCACGGTCACACTTGTCCACCCTTTGCATGAGTGACTCCTTAAATTGTGTGCCCCAGGCACCTTACCCACCTCACCTGAGTCCCCGCCCTGCAGCTCACTCAGCCCCTTCATCTGGCCAGTCATTAAATCCCATCAAGTCTGTCTTCTGGGTACAGCTCACCTTCTTCCCTCCTTTTCATCCTCATCACAACGGCTCACTTCACTGTGGTCCCCATGACTCACCTGGATCATTGCCAGGATCTCCCCCCACCTCAGTTTCCCCTTCCAGCCCTCTCCACATGACACCCAAGGGGATCCGCCAACCACACAAGTCTGAACATGCCTCTCCTCTGCTGCAAACTATTGAAAGGGCCTCCATTCCTTGCAGGATGAACCACAAAGTCTGTAGCAGTTACTGGCCCCGTGGGCTGGTCTCACCTACTCCCCACATGTGCTCTGTGCTCCAGCTTTGCCAAAAGAATCCCAGCCCCCTGAGTGGGCTGTGCCTTTTCACAAGACCAGGCTTCTCTCCCCGCTTCACATCCACCTGGAAAATGGCTACTTTCCCTGCGAGACACAGCTTGAGCATCTTGGGAAGTTTTCTGATTCCCTCAACTCTGCACATTTCCTCCCTTAGGCCTCCTCAATAGCTAGGACACTTTCCTACTATTTTCCCATATTGTCCCATGATTTGTTTACATCCTGTCTCCTCTGTGTGCTCCTTCAGGTCAGGAACCATGTCTTACTCGGATCTGAGTCTTGGGACTTAGCACAGTGCCTGGCACACAGTAAATGCTCAATATGTTTGATGAACAGAAAGGACTCCTTGGGGTAGCCTCAGAGAGGGGTTCCAGGTCCTTTCTCTGGGCTCACTCATCCAGAGCAGAACTGGATCTTCACCTCAGCTTCTCCTTCAATTGGTCAAGCCACATGCACTGGCTAAGGGGCAGAGAAGCAGGGTCTGGGCATCTGGGAAGCCTGGCAGGAGGGATGGGCTGGGTGTGAAGAGGGAGGAAGGAGGAAGCTTCCTTGTCCACAGAGGAAGCCCCCGACTGCTGCAGGCCATGGATAACTGATCCCTCTAACTGTAATGGCATTTGGGGGGACCTGGTATCTGGCCTGGCCCCCCATTCTAGGACACACTTGCCTGCTCCAGCCCTGAGTCCTCACACTTCCCTTGGCATGTTATGTGGCCCTAGTGTTCTTCACTCTTTGCCACCGAATAGAAAGACACTAGTTCTCAAAATAGGTTGCGTATTAGAATCGCCTGGGGCGCTTTTGAAACTCCCAGTGCCAGGCCACATGGCAGGGTTATCTTGGTCCCTTCCCCTCACAAGTGGCAGTGAGAACTCCCAAGCCAGATGCTCTAGAGGAGACTCTAGTAAGGAAGACACAGGGCGACAGCTGATGCCCTGCTTTCTCCTACCTGATGTAAAGACTGGGGATGAGGATGGAGAGAGAAGCACAGGGCAAGGCACCAAGAGAAAGAAAACCATCCTTTTCTTTGCACCTGCTATGCGCCAGGTGTCTCACACTTACTTCTGCTAATAACCCTTCAGGCATTGAGTCTCAAACGTTGATGTACATTAGAATCACCTGGGGAGCTTTTAAAAGGCTCAGTGCCCAGGCTACATCCCACTGCCAGTTAAACTGGAAATGGAGGGGGCAGGTGGTGAGGTCCAGGCATCGGTGGTTTTCAAAGGTTCCCAGGGGATTCCAGTGTGCAAATTTGGGAATCCCTGCTTTTAGCAGTCCCCAGAATCAGCATTATCTGAGAACTTGTTAGAAATGCAGAATCTCAGGCCCTATGCAGACCCAGTGACTCAGCATCCGAGACCCCCAGGTGACCTGTGCGACGTGTTTTAAGTGGCATATTATTAACACCATCATTTTTCTGCCGAAAGCTCAAAGAGGTTAAGTAATCCATCCAAGGTCACATCACAGCTGTTCAGTTTAAATGGAGAATCCAGACCCAGGTTTGCCTGGCTCCAAAGCCCATGCTCTTCCTACTGCAGACAATGTGTGGCGTGCTTTAGGAAGCAGAACCTGCTATAAGAAAAGCAACGCGTTTCCAGCAAGAGGAAATCATGTCTGACTAATCTCCAAGAGTCCTTTCAGGGACAAAATAGATTATTTCAGTCCATGGGGAAGCCAGTGGCCAGAACTTTAGAGGTTAAAATGCTCCTGGCAAGGTCCTACATCAGAGGTTACTCAAAGTTACATGGGGGAGGGGGTGAGGAGACAGAGAAACGGGAGGGGGATGAGGGAAAGGAAACAGAAATGAACAGGCACCTCTCTAGGTGGAAAAATGTCCAAATGTTAAATGGGGGTACTGACTTCCATCAGAAATCATGCAAGAAAGGGTGTACAGGTAAAATACCAACTTCACAGATGCCCCCAGATTCTTGCAGGTGGTAAAAAGCAGAATTTCTAGGCCGTGTGAGCTGACCAAAAAATGGCAGATGAGCGTCAGTTAGAATTTTACATTTTGGGAAAAAGTAATCTTCGCTCTACTCATTAAATGATAGCTGTGAGCCATCAGTTATAAACCAAAACAGAGGGAAAAGAGGGGGAGTAATTCTCTATTGTTCCCAGAAGACGTTGGCTTAATATGCTGCCACAGCTAAAAAAGCTAAGAGCATCTGGCCAGGCACCATCTCCAAGGCTTTTTGGAAACAACACAAAAATCATTCTACCCTAATATAAAACTATGATGCAGCTGAATCTGGAGTACTGTGTGTAGTCCCTTGCTGCATCTCCGGGGACTTGAAGGAGAGAGAAGATCCAGAGAAGGGCAGCTAAAACCATGCAAGGGCTATTATAAGAGACTTAAAAAAAATAGGACTCTTTAGTTGGCAAAGACAAAGAAAGGTTAAGAGGATAGACCTGGAAATTATACCATCAAAACAGGTGTGAAAAGGAAAGCTCCAGGCTTTTCCAATCAATCCCTAGTACGGAGAGTAAGAGCTTGTACCTTGAGTTTTAGAACAAAGAGAAGTTCTGTTTACAGAAGGTAATAAATGTATGGAATGCATTATCTCAGGGGTACTGGATTAAATACCTCACAGTTCATTAAAGGATTCTGGGGACACATTTTTAACCTTTTATTGTCTTTTTCCGCTTTCAGAAAAAAAACTGCACTAACATCAAATAACCACAGAAATAAAACAAAATGGGAAAAAATTCATGTATTCCTTCTCATAGCTAATTAATTAGCTTTTTCCCCCAGATTTTTCCATATGCACACATCATTTTTTCACATCTATAGACATGGTATAAATATAAGTTTATGTCCTGCTATTTCCATTTCATCAAATATCTCAAGAATTTCCTGTTACTTCCATAAGGTTTATGATTATATGTTTAATGACTGCATAATGTTTAGAGTGGATGATTTATAATATATTTAATTAACCCCCATTATAAGATATTTTGGTTGTTTGCTTAATGTTTACAATAAACACTCTGTGCATATAATTTTTTTGGCCAAGCAGCGTGGCTTGTGGGATCTTAGTTCCCCAACCAAGGATTGAACCCAGGCCCTCGGCAGTGAGAGCACTGAGTCCTAACCACTGGACTGCCAGGGAATTCCCAATTTTTTGCTTTTTTAGAGACTTTCTCAGAAGGAAATTTCAGGAGTGGACAGAGGGCTGTAAACATTTCGTATATCTTAGAACATACTGTCAAGTTACCTTTCTAAACCACTGCCAGCAATAAATAATGGAACCATTTTTATTACAATGTCATAGTCATCAAGTATTATCATGACTTTCAATTTTACTTAATAAGAGATAGAAAATTGAGCCTCCCATTTATTTTATATTCTCTATACCTTTGCGGTAGACTTGCAAAGGTCTGATCTCTCCTTTTACAAAATGCTCCTTTATGCTTCTTTTTTTTTTTTGTGGTGATTTTAAAGTGTGGAGATGGACCTGATTCAAAACGATTCTTTGTTTGTTCGGCCCACACCTTCTCCAGCTGCCCACACGTAGCTCAAGAAACCCATTTGGACATTGTCAGGCAGAACTTCAGCTGCCAATCAGGCCCGGAATCTGATGCATCAGCCGAGACTACCAGGGCCTCCAAGTCCCAACCCTCCTCCCACTGCCACCCCCACGATGTGATTCCCAGGACTGGTTTCTGCGCTGATTCTTGCTCATCAGGCTTCGTGTTAAACCTCCTCCTTGGACCTGGAAATCTCGCTTCAGGATGTCTCCTTCTGGCCAGGCCCTGGGCTCCATGAAGAGGGTTCCTGGACGATGCCTGACTGCCCGCATCACCCCATCCCATTTGTCCACTGCCCCTATGCTTCTCTGCCTAGCCCTGCCCCGACACACATGTGATTTAAATGACAACCGAATGTGCCTTACCGGTTTCTCGCCAAGTCTTGCCCACCGGCCCAGCCCACACTGTCAGCCAAGCCTGCCTGACAGAACCTGCCTCATGCTAGAAGACGGGGCTGGTCCTGGCACGAAATCTGGGGGTGGGCCCCAATCCAGGTGCAGGGCCTCAGTGCCCGCTTCTCCCCAGTCTCAGTTCATTGCTGCCTGTTTCATCCCCCCGCTCTGAAATATGTCATGCATGGCTGCAGTTCTTTGCTTAGAAACAGCTTTTTTGCTCTTGCTTTTGCTTTTCCCCATTTCTTGGAGGATACCAGTGGCCGTCTCCTCCTTTTCCTCAGAGATCTCTGTCTTTAACTTTAATCACCTAAGGAGGGCAGGGAGGGACAGGGATGCCTCAAATCCCTGGGCCCACTTCAGGCTGGGAGGGCACTAAGCAGAATATGGGGTTTCTAGTCCCCAGGAAAAGTTCCCTAGAGCTCTTAGCTGCCCCAGTTAATGCTGCCCTTGTGATGTCTCAGGGCAAAAGAGTCCAGGTGGGTGGGGCCTGTGGACAGGACTGGGTTTGGTTCTACTGGTTCTAAATATGTCCATTGTAACTAAAAGGCCAGCAGAGGCTGTGGGGTGGAAAAGACAGGGCTGGGAGCTCCAAGGACACGGTCTGACTCTTGCAAGAGGGAAACGAATCACCGGATAACTAAGGTGACCTCAGGGAATCACCCCTACCGCCTTTGCTTTACAGATGACAAAACTGAGGCCCGGAGATGGAGAATTCTAAGCCTGGAGTCTCATAATTACGGAATCGGTATGTGTGTCTGCTCTTATATTGACTATGCAACTCTCCAAATAATTTCCCAACTCGATTAGGGTCCTCGATTCCAGGTATGAGAGGCAGGTCAGCTGCTGTGACAATTAACAGCCAAGATCACCACAGGGACCATGTCAGCTTGCAGATACAGCTTGGGATAAAGGTGAGAGACTCACCTTTTCCCATTCCAGGAGCAACTGTAGTGCAAAATCAGGAGGAGGAAGGAGACCCCAGCACTCATTAAGTGCTGATCTGGAAAGCCAGAATGGAGACAGCCGGGCCCAGACAGCCACCCTTCTGAGGAGATATCATCAAGGATGATTTTACAGAGAAGCCAAACAGGCTCCGCGCTGCCACTGCCAGCTAATCTATGACATTCTGCAGGAGACAGGAGTCTCAGATGCAACGTGCCATGTGCCTGTGGCTGGGCTAGGTCCTTTTTGCATTAATCATCCTATTTCATCATCACAAGAACCTTATGAGATAACGAGTATGATCCCCGTTTGACATAAAAGGAAACTAAGGCTCAGACAGGTGAAGTGACTTGCTTGAGGTTATGGAGCGGCAGAAGTGGTATTTAAACATCAGCCTCCTAATTCCAAGTCCAGGGTCCTTTTTCTTGCTCCACAGCTTTCTCCTGGGTTCAGGCAGAAAGGTGCCTTGGAGGAAAGCAACATTTGGTCTTAGCACCTTTGCCAACTCAGGAACCATCAGGAAAGCTCAGGGCACCATTTCTTTCTCTTCCAGATGAAACAGGCAGGGTTCTGCTGAAGTCGCTTCTGCCTGTGTGAAGTTCTTATAGGGGCCTCTGAGATAAGCAGGATAGAGCTCTTAACTGCGTGTGTGGGGGGAGGTCGCCAGTAATACTAGGGTCCCCCAGAGAGGCTGAAACCCGAATGCTCACGGGAAGGGCCACCTCACAAGTTCCATGGTGGAAAGATGTAAAGGGCACTGGGCATGACAGTCAGAGAACTTGAATCCTGGTACACACTCTACCATCCTATTTGCTAAGAAATCTAGGGCATCAGCTCCTGGACTTCAGTTTTCTCATCCGTAAAATGGGGCAAATACCCACTAACCTTGCAGGCTTTGGGTAAGAATGGTGAGTTGCATAATAGATGTGGAACTACCTGGTAAATGATAATGTACAATCAAATGTCAGTGGTTACTTGCTGTTCCAGTACCTGATTGACATTTACCCACCACTCATCACAAAGAGCAAAACAAAATAACTACTGCAACAATCCTGGCTCCCACCTCTTAGGAAATACGGCCATGCCTACCATCACAGACCTGCTTCTCCTTTTGCGGCCACTGGTTATAGATCTCAAGGAACCAGCAGTAAGGGAAGAAGAAATGAAAGAGACAATGGTGGGGGGAAGAATAGTGCTATTTTCAGTGGTTCTCTGCCTTGGGGAACATAAATCAGGAAACCGCGTCCGAGTTTCCTGCCTTGAGTCTCCTTGGATGGCTCAAAAATCTACATAAATGGTCTTTCAAATGTTAGTAATTCTCTCATCAAGAAGAAGGAACAATTAGAGATCAGGAAACATATTGGCTGGGGAGTGAGGTAAGCTGGACTCTACTTCCAGCCTTGCCCTGGACAGGGTACGGATGCCCAGAAATGCTTCAGTCCACCCTGGAGACAAGCAGGAAGAAAAAAATCAGCCCATCTACTTGAGCGAGAAAACCATGAGCACTTCAGATCTGATCCTCACCTTGTCTTTCTCCCCTACTTCCCTCACTTATTTGTGTTGTGCTAAAGGGTTTCTCTCCAGCACCAGGGATGCGAACCCAGCCAGACAACAGAACGCAACAAAGCCAGCAATGGATAAATAAGACCTAAGGATCCATAAGGTGCAGACTCAGTATTTTACAGATCCTGGGTCGTTCAGCCTCCAGCTTCCAGGTAGTGCTTGGTCATTCCTCTCCAGCCCTCACTGCCCCTCATCCAGGCTGTCTCTCACCCTGGGCTCCTGACCCACTGCTTCCAAGATGAATAGGCAAATGGTGCAGAGAGCAAGGAATCATCTACTGATCATTTCTTACAGTCCCTGGGAGGGGAAGTGACTTGTCCAAAGTCACAGGATTACCAATAATTGGGTATCATTAAGAATCATTATCAACTCTGGATTCCCCTCAATTATTCACTTAAGCCAATCTTCCAACCATGTATTAACACATTTCTTTTATATATTTCTCTCCTTTAAAAATTCTAGATTTGTTTTTGTTTAATTAACAAAGTAATATATGCTTGTTGTAAAAACACTATAAAGTGAAAAATAAAAGCCCCCTTCCTATTAAAATCCCTAGAGATAACCATTATTGGTGAGTTCTTGTGATTCATTCCAGAAACTTAAACAATTTAAAGACAAGGTTAAGCCTATCTACTGATTTGTATTGTTGGTCATAGTGTTAAAAAAGACTTGTCGATTATATGAATGAACGGCTCTAGGCTGAGGTCAGAGGCTGGGGGTTTGCATCATGTGGAAGGACAGAGTTGAGTCAAGCATCTCAGCAGACAAGTGCTCCCACTGGGGCCTACCAGCCAGGGATCTGGCGTGGAGCCTTCCTTTCTGAGTTGGTGATACAGTGTGGAGGGGAAGGTCGTGGGCTTTGGAGTCACGCAGACATAGGCTCATATGCTGGTGCTAACACCTCACAGGCATGTGACCTTGGATGGTTCCCTCGTTGTTACTGGGCCTTAGTATCCTCATTTGTCACATGGAGATTAAAACACTACTACTTCATGGTGCTACTGTGGAGACTGAATCAAACAATGCGAGAGTACGGCGAGTACTTGGCATTAAACATGCACTAAAGAAGCGGTAGCTACCGTTATTATTCCAGTTGTTGCTGTTATTATTATTCTGCTGGCTCACTTGAAGAAAGGAGAAAGCCTGCAGGTCCATTACCTACCACCGCAGAAACAGTTCAACCCAGGGCCTGGCACCCCTCAGTGAAGTACATCTGAGAGGAAAAGGAGACAACTAGAAAGTAAGTCTTTAGTCTGACCAGGATTTAATGCCCAGGAATTCCTCGGGGTATTAAAAATTCTAGATATACTCCAAAGCACTGGTACAGGTGCCCTATAAGCTCTGAGCACGGAGTCTGCCTTGTGCAGCTCCCATGGCTGAAGGGCTGGATTGGTGGGAAGCGAGACCATTTTCTTATCTACTCAGGCTACCTGATTCAGCAGCTCTCAGGCCCAGCTGGCCCCAGAAGTGCCCCAGACTGGCTAGGGACAGCAGGCTGGCAGGGCACAGATGGGAGGGGGTACCCTTCTCCCCCTGAATTCCAGGCCCTTCCTCCTAGTCCTCAGAGCACAATGAGAACATTATCACAGCCACTTCATCCAATCTTGCGCTATCCGGGGGCTGGAGATGACTAAGGGCAATATGATAATACACTCCGCCAGCCAACACACAGCAAGAGACACCCAACACTGGACCAAAAGGCCTGCTGAGCCCCAACATAACTTGAATCCCAGAACCTCTGATGCAAATGTATTAGTCTTAAACGCTTCCTGCCGGTCCAACCTTTATATTACCAAATGCCCCCAGCTCATGGAAATTCTGTTAACTGACCACACCCACCAGGGAGACGAAGGAATGAAAGTTACTGCTCCCAACAGTGCCAAGAGGCCATGGACTCTGACCTAGATACCAGACCCAGCCTGGAGCTCTGGTCACTTGCTATGGTGAGGCTTCTTCTCTTAAGGATCATGGACGACTCAGCTGGGATGGAGGTGCGGGTGCGCACAGTTCCGTGACGACCCGGCCCTGTAAGTCTCAGAGTGTCTGGCGTGGGGCTGGTGTCCTTGGGGACATGTGGAAGGAACCAGGCCAGTTTTGGGATCGTAGACACTCCCCAGATTATTGGGGAGTCTCTAGAGACTGGACACAGCCCTATGTGGAGACTAACCTTAAGATCAGGAGACTGGAACCATGCTATTTCACTCTCTCCCCCTGAGCATTTTCTCTCCCAGTTGGGGTTTCTCCTCCCCAGAAACACTGCTGTCCACCCCTTACGCACTCTCTCTCCTTCTTTCTTCCCGACTCTGTGACTCCATTTCTCTTTCCCCTCTTCACTGTCCCCCTCTACTTCTTTCCTGTCTTTCCTCCCATTTTCTTCTATTTTCTGCTTCTCATTGTCTTTCTCTAATTGGCCATGATAGAGAGCTGGAAATATCTCTATTATTGGTTGATCTCCTTCATTAACATTTAAATCCTGTCACCTTAATTTTCAAAAAGATGAACCGAACATTTCATATTTTGCTTTAAAAAATACTACTTTTACTACTTTTAACAATTAAGGACTTTGAAGAGGAGGGGACTTTAAAGATCACCTAGTTCAATGGCTTTTCTGGTACCTGAATCCCTTTAGAGCAACTGTGACATTCAGTTTCTCCTCGGACACTTCCAGGGATTGGAGCCCATTATCTCTAGAAGTAGATCGATTCTAACTATTAAGAAGTTCTTTACATTGAGCTTAACCTGCTCCTGTAACTCCCACTCCCTGGTTACCAGGATAATCGAGGATACAAAAACAGTGCAATCAGCAGAAGGGCAGTGAGGTACATCCTGAGTTCAAAGTATGGGGTAGACGAGTTGGCTGTTAGCTTCTCTTATCTCTTGCTTAGGCAGGCGAGATTGATGACATATATTACAGCCAGACTCTGGTAGGCCTTGAATGCCAGACGAAAATGTGATATGTTTAACATATCAGGAAGGTAGTCAAGTGAAAACATCCATTAAGCAGTTGAAGATAACAGTAATAAAGTTATTATTTACGAACACTTACACGCCGGGAACTATGCAAAGTGCTTTAATGTCGATTATCATCCTCTCAATAGAACTATGACATAGGTACTGTTACTATCCCATTTTACAGATGGGGAAACTGAGGTCTCAGAACTAGTAAATCACTAAACCCAGGCCTGCCTGACTCTGATATCCATGCCCCGAAAACAGCACTCTACAAAAAAAGGTCAGCAAAGACCTGGACAGGAGACCTTGATTTGGGAGTCACTTACATAAAGGGAGAGAGCATCCAGAACAGAGGGCCAGGGGGCTCACTGGAGCCCTCTTCTACAGATGAGCCCCCAAACTCCACTTCCGGTCCCGTGCTTGCTTCTAAACTCCCCTGCTCCACCTCCTGCCGCCTGCGGGACTCTTGTCACCTTAAACTCAACGCGTTTACACCAGCTCCTGTCATTTTTCACCACCTCCCCAGCAACCAGTTCCCAGCCCAATGTTCCTGATTCTTTAAGCATAAAAGAGGATCCAAGTTTGTGTCAAACCAACCTGGGCTCAACTAGATTTGCCATATACAAACCATAAGGCCTTGGGCAAGTCATAAATCCTCAGTTTTCTCATGTATAAAATGGGAACAGTAATAACACCTTTCATGGAAGATGCTTGTAGGGATTACATGAGATAATTTGTATACCATATATGGTATAGGGCTTGGCTCGTGGCAAGTGTTAAGTAAATGGCATTATTCTTGCAATTATTGTTGTTTCTCGGGCTTGAAACACCTCTTGCATAACTGTTTATGGTTAATGCCAATGCTGAGAAATAGGAGGAAGAAGAGGGGCCCACAAATAGACAGTAAAAATTCAGTGCGGTCTGTACTCTCTGTAGTGACCTCATCCCTCTGGCTTTGGGGGCAGCTTCTGCAGGGTCTCTTTCCCATACCCACCACAGAGAGAGTTGGGCTCTAGCCAAGCAGCACCCCGCCCCCTCCCTCCAGACCTACTTACTTGGGGATCAACAAGCAGTGCTGTTGTTTCTACCTCTTCCAGTCCCCCCGTCAGTTCCAGCCTGCATATTGTCTCATCTGCAGCCCTTGCCTCCCCTACATACGTACTCTTCTTTCCTTCTAAAGATCTAGAACCAAAGCTTTAGAAATCATCTAGCCCGAGCCCTCAAAAACTTAAGCTCAAAATTAAAACAGTCATTAAAAAATGTTCCGGGGCTTCCCTGGTGGCGCAGTGGTTGAGAGTCCGCCTGCCGATGCAGGGGACGCGGGTTCGTGCCCCGGTCCGGGAAGATCCCACATGCTGCAGAGCGGCTGGGCCCGTGAGCCATGGCCGCTGAGCCTGCGTGTCCGGAGCCTGTGCTCCGCAACGGGAGAGGCCACAGCAGTGAGAGGCCCGCATACCGCAAAAAAAAAAAAAAAAAAAAAAAGTGTTCCTTGCACAATTAAAGTGGGCCTTCTCCAGATCAAGCTACGGGCATCCCAGTCCTCACTGCAGTACGTGCATTGTACACAAACACTGGAGTCGCCATTGTACAGAGGCATAACCTCAGCTGTGGGTCTGCCTGTGACTTTACCAACTCTCCCTACCTCTCAGGTCTAGTATGCTATCAAGCCCCCCCTCCCGGAGACACGAGGTAAGTATGGATGGCTAATGACTACTGATAAACAGGGCACTAATGACAATCACAAACCCTCAGACACTTGCACACCCTCCCATCCCCTGAGGCCCGAGGTAAATATGAAAGGAGACTCCAAGGAGACAGGCATGGTGTTTGTACACAGTGAGGGGAGAACAAAGGGAACGGGGAGCCTAGAGGTGGCGGGCAGGGAAAACAGGCGAGACAGACTGTAAGATGAGTCAGAGAGAGTGAATGAGGGCACTGGGTCGCATCAGCTACCGCTCAGCTGCCCCCAGGGGTGGTGTGAACTGGAAGAAGGGAATGAGGGAGGCGACAAGGGGAGTTGTGGAAACTCAGAAAGTGGGAGCCGGAGTGTGTTGCAGATGGGGAGCAGAAGCTCAGCTAATTTCCAGGAGGGACCGGAGCTCCCGCCTTTGGAGGGCTCCCGGATCTTTCTCGCCTGGCTCTGTTCCCAGGGCTGCAGGGCTATGGCAAGGCAGCCGGGATGGCAGGGGAAGGAAAGCGTTAAGCCAACGACAAAGATGTCAGTCCTAGAGATCACTGGACCCCTGCTTGGCAGACAGAAGCCACCCAGTGGCTGCTAATGCCCTCCACTGATGTAGTGCTCTCAACGTATTTCAAATGCCTTCACACTAATGATCTCATTTAATCTTCAGCACAGCCCTGTGAAGTGGGCAGGCTTGGGATCATCTCTCATATGCTCCTCCCCTCATTACCCAGTGGATCCCTCAAGAGCCCTCAGATTGCTTCCTCTACCCTAGAAACATCCAACACTGAACCAGCAGTCCCTTAAGGACTATAGGGAGGTCGGGGTCCTCTATACAGGCTCCATTCAGGGCTTGCTGGCTGCTGTTCGTCCAGGGCTGGGTGTGACAACAAGTCACAGAATGTGGAATCATTCCCCCCCTGGAATTTACCAGGCAACCCTCCCCCTGAAAGCCTGGCACATACTGACTATTTCACCCAGTCCCTAGGAAGCTGTGTCAGACTTCCCCTCATCAGACCAATGGAAACCTGAGGCCTAGAGAGGCAAAGGCCTCTGCCCCGAGTCACACAGAGATCAAATGTGGAGGAATCCGTGAAGACTTGGAAAGAGCACAGGTCTGGGGCCATCAGAAGACCTGGGTTCCAGTCCTGGCTACGCCTGCCTATTAGCCCATGTCACGGAGACAGTCGCCAGCCTTGGTTTTCATCACTGTCAAATGGAGATAGTAATACTCATCTCTTGAGGTTGCTGGGAGGATTCCATGAGATTAAAACATAAAAGAGTTACATAAAAATGAATTACTCTGATTATCAGGTAGCACAGGTAACAACATCAGGACATTGGTGTAATGGAAAGAGGCCGGACCAAGTATAAAGAGTCTGGCTCTCCTTAACTCACCTGTGTGGCCCTGGGCAAGTCTGGGCCTCAGTTTTCCAAGGCCCCTGGCAGCTGTAAGATGGCGGGGGGGGGCGGTTCTGTGGGCTATGCCTCTGGTACAAGAATTCTGGCTCTGGCCGCCCTGACCTCTTGACAGTCCCATTATCCATGCCCCACATTGCCTTAGATCCAAGAACCTTACTGAGGGAACCAGGGAGTGGCCAACAATGGGAGATCCCATTGGATCCTTCGCTTCATCCCTTCTACCCATTTGCTCAGGGCTGAAGTGCACTCTCTTAGCTTCCGTTGACCCCCAGCTTTAAGGGTGGATGGGGAAGGGAGTAAGGGGTGGTGGTGGGGCTCTTGGTAATGAAACTGGTGACAGATTGCCCATGTAAGATTTCCTGGTGGGAAGCACTAGACTGCCTGGATCCCCTTCCTCCTGGGACAGCTGAGTCTAACTGTCCTGCCTTTAACATCCTGCTTCTCCCAGGAGGACCCCAAATGTACCAATCCCTTTGAGGAAGCGGCTCAGCATAACCCTTGCTGAGCTCCTGGAGGTGAATTACATACTAAATAAGCAAGGCCAGAGCCCCTGGTGTAGCAGCACATTCCCATAACACAGACAATGGCCTGTAGCTCATCTGTCCCTCTTCCAGCCGTTGCCACTCTCCCTCCCAGGCAGGGCTTCCCTGCACCCCAGCCCACACTCCTGAGAGGGACTAAGAACTGGTAATGTTTTGCTCCCCCCAGCAAGTCATCAGCTCACGGTTCCTTGCGTTCTTCCTCCAACCCTCAGTGTTAAGGACTCCAGGGACCTGGAAATGCCTGGAACATTGAGTCATGGCATCTGCAGCATTGAAACTTAACAGGTCTGTGGTTGGCCAGGCAGGGGCCTCTGCAGCTTAGTTCCAACGGGGCCTGGAGGCTTCCCCAGGGAAGGGAGCAGCTCAGGAGGGACGCCGAGGCCCTGATATCTCTCAGGGCAATGGGGAATTGGAACTTACTAGGATGAGGCCTGGGTGTGGGGGCCAGTTGGTTTGTTTTTCAGATCAGAAGAACCTCAGAGATCACCCAGGCCGACGCTCTGTTTTACAAAAAGGGAAACTGAGGCTTGAGGAAGGGAAGAAGCAACATACACAAGGTCACTCAATGAGCTGTAGCAGAGCCAGGCCAAGATGCCAGGTCTCCAGCGTAGACCCCGGCGCTCTTTCCAACCTTCTGCGTGATCTCCTTCCTAAGATTCTATGCAATGGGCCCAGGGGACCACTGGACCACTTTCACAGGGAGCAGGACCCATGTATAATCCTGCCTCGCCATCCAAGAACTAAAAGAGCCCAAGGGCCACTGGTTCCAGCTCAGCCCTGCCGCTGTGTAGGATGGAACCTCAGTCATGTCACTCTTCTGAGCCTTAGTCCCTCACCTGTAAAATGGGGGTTTAAGAAGCAGGACCCCGGATGGCTACCGTAAGAATCAAATGAGATCATGTATGTGGGGCATTTTGTAAACTGTGAAGTGTCCAAACGTCAGATATTAAAATGGTGTGAGGTTTGATGGTGCTGCAAAGGGAGGACGTCATGAGGGAGGTGGCCAGGCAAGAGTGAGAACCCACACCCGGATGGGGCTGAGTGCCCGCCTGGCTGTCCGTGGACCTGACCGGTACTGGGGGCCACCAGCAGAGACTGACAGGCAGCAGGTCAGACCAGTCCAAGCTCACTGGCTTGAGAGACTGCCTGCTGCTGTGCTCTGTGTGTGTGCGCGCGCGCCACGTGTGTGTGTGTGCGTGTGTGCGTGTGTGTGTGTGTGTGTGTGTGCGTCCTCCTAGGTGCTCCAGGGAGGCTCTGCCTGGCAGTCCAGAGTCACAGAAATTCGCCTGCCTTCTCCAGGGGAGCTCTTGGCAGGAGGGCAGGACACTTTGCTTCCGGCCAGGTCACAGACCCTCAAAGAAAAGCCTGCCAGCCCAGATCCCTCTGGGGACCTCTGGAGAGCCCCTGCTCCCTCGGGGGCTCTTACCTTGTACTTGGCTGCGAGCAGCTCTGTGGCCTGCTGCTCCCGCCGCAGGTCTTCCAGCATCTTCTCCTTCTCCTCCAGCAGCTTCTGCTTCTCCTCGCTCACCAGGCTGCGGTCATCCTGGATGGCCGCCTTCTCCTCCTCCAGCTGCTCCTTCTGCTCCTGCAGGTAATTCTCCATGTTCTTGTCCAGGGCCGACTCCAGGGTGGGCTGGGGCGGGCGGTAGTTGTTGTTGTCATCCTCCTCTTCGGCCACCCAGGCCTCCATCAGCGGCCCCTCAGGGTACCCAGCCGGGGCTGACACGGCCTTCTTCCTGCGGCTGCTCTTCCTCCGGAGCCGCTTTCCCAGCATCCCCTTCTTCTCCAGCTGGGCCTTCAGGCGGGCGATCTCCTCCTGGAATTCCCGCAGCAGCGTGTCCTTGGGGTCCTCGTTCACCCGGGGCTTGTTCTTGATGTTCTTGGCCCGGTTGGCAAAGCGCAGGGTGGAGAGGCTCTCATCGTAGCTGTGAGAGGCTGGCCCCAGGGTGGCCACCATGATGGTCTTGGCATTCCCCCCCAGAGAGTCCTGGAGCAGCCGGGTCAGCTTGGAGTCCCGGTAGGGGATATGGGTGCTCCTGTTGCCCGCCAGAGCAGCGATCACGTTGCCCAGGGCAGACAGCGAGAGGTTGATTTTGGAGGCTTCCTTAGGCCTCTCTCCACTACCACCACCACCTCCACCACCGCCACCACCCGTGGGCTGCGTGGCCGTCCCTCCAGCCGCATTGGGGCCTGCCTTGTTCTGCCTCTCACTTCCAGCCAGGTCCACGAGGTTGAGCTTGCCCACACGGATGTGGTCCTGGCCATCCAAGCCACGCTCACTGCACTCCACGGTGATGACAAAGATGGCATGGGAGCGGGAGCTGACCTCATTCATGTGTGTACTACCCACCGCCCGGGTCTGGTTCCCCAGGTTCATCACGTGCTCAATCTCCTTGACATTCTTGGTGACGAAGGAGGACAGGTCCTTGATATAGACGCCTGTCTCAGGGTTCTCCTTCAGCTCTAGCCTCTTGCCAGGCTCCTTGGAGAGCAGGTCCCGAATCTCCTCCTGGTAGATCTCCAGGTAGGAGGCCCGGACCAAGTACTGCTGGTTCTGGGAGCGCGAGATGTGGGTGAAGATATGCTCAAAGGCATTGGGGATGACCCCGCGCTGCTCGGGCTCCACCCAGGTCCCCTGCATGGTGTAGGTCTTGCCCGTGCCGGTCTGTCCATAGGCAAACACGGTGCCATTGAAACCTTGAAGCACCGAGTCTACCAGGGGCCTCACGGTTTCATCATACAAGTCTGCCTGCTTGGAGCTGGCATCATACACGGCATCAAAGGTGAAGGTCTTGGGCAGCTCCCCTAGGGCAGCGCGGGGGTTTCGCAGTGTCACCTGGCCCAGTTTCACGTCCATGGTCAGGATCTGCTCGTGACCAGAAGCCTCCTCCTTCCGGCTGAGGGGGCGGCACCGGGCCACCACCTTCAGGGCCTCACTGGCCTTGGTTTTACTGGCCATCTTGCTGCTCTGTCCTTCCTGACCACCCCCCCCACCCCTCTCCGCAGCCTAGGCGGTCCTGCTGTCCTCCCTAGGTCCGGATCGGCGGGGCCGGCCCAGCCCCCAGGCGCCGTTCTTCAATCCGCCTGTAGACTCCTAGGGTGGGGATGCTGGGAGGTGGCCCCGTCGCTGCTGCAGTCCGGGCCTCTACCGCTCTCCGGTCCTCGCTGCACCAGCTGCGGAGGGAGAATTAGGCAGAATCGCCGGGCAGCAGCGGGAGCAGCGCCGGCCGAATGGCAGTACCCGGAGCCCGCCCCATGCTGGGGCAGCGGGAGCTCTGCCGTAAACAGCTACAGCAACAATGAGATAAAGGAAGAGGAAAATGGGATGGGGGTGGGCGGCAGAGCTGTCTTCTCCTTGTCCTCCTCCTCCTCTAGGGATCCATGGCGGGGGGGCTGCAGGTCCTGGGCGACCAGGGGTCCTGGCCCTCCCGAGGGCAGAGGCTCACCTGGAGTCCTCTCCCCCAGCTGGGGGATCATTCATTGCAGCCAGCGCGGCTGCTGCTGCCCTTGCCTCCTCCTTCCCCGCCGTCGCCACCGGAGAATGAGAGAGAAAAACAGAAGGCGATGGGGCGGAGCAGCGGCAGCGAGAGTGATGTTGCCGCCGCGCTGCGGCCCCAGCTAAGCCGCCCGGCTGGGGTGGGGCAAGGGGCGGGGCCGTGGGGCGGGAATCGCGAGCCCTGCGCCGCCAGTGCGCTGGGGACCCGGGTGCATGCCCGCTCGCACCCCCACAGACCCCTCCGGAATGACAGGCTCCGGTGCCGACCCAGGTCCTGTGCGCACCAGACGGGTGCAGCGCAGCCACCGCCCGCCGTCACCCCACTGGGCCGGAGCATGCTGGGAGTTGTAGTCCTGCCTTTGTTAACCCGGTTCTGGCAGGTTGCTAATGACTTCTCCAGTCCGGTAGGCCCCTCCCTCTTTGGCGTTCTGCCCCAGGAGTGACTGTTAGAGGTTGCAGCCTAGCTGGGGGGGGGATGCGGGGTATCCGCTACGCACACCTGTTTCCTCCACAACCAGCATCCCCTGTCTCTCTTCTGCTCCTGCCTTTCTGCCGGCAGACTCGTACATGTCACCCCTCCCCTTAAGGGTGTTGCCAGGCATTCTAACTCCTAAATGTTTCTTGACTCTGTCCTTTCCTCTCCCTACCCTGGTTTACTTCTGGCCTTCCTTTTCTGTCTCCTGGAACCAGCTTCCAGCTGATTCTCTCCTCACATCCTCTCCGCACATGCACCCTCGTCCCCTCCCCTCCTCCAACACCAGCCTTCCATATTGTATAAAAAGCCTCTCCGTCTTCTGACTCCTGCCACTTCCCAGCCTCACTTCCAGCTACTCTCCTAGAGAGACTCTGTGTTCCACACATTCATTCCTTCAAACAGTCACCCAGCACCTGCTAAACCTCAGGCCTTATTCTAGGAGCTGGACCTTCCTGTCCTCAAGGAGCTCACAATTCTAGGAACCATTTTTCGTTTCCTTCTGGCTGTGCTGTGTTGCATCTTTGTGACTTTGCCAGGAGGACCCTGTTACTCTTCCATACTTGGTGCCCTGCTGCGTGGGCAGTTCAAGCACCTCCTCCTCTGTGAAGCCTTCCCTGACCAATCTCTTTTCCTTAACAGAGAGAGACACAGAATCTGCATAAAACAAAACTTGGACTCAAGTTGCAGTTCTAATCTCCATCCAACTGTGTGACTTTGGGCAGTCACTTACCTTGCCCTAGCCTTAGTTTCCTCATCTATTTAAAACAATTAGTTTTAAAGTGGTTTTGAGGCTCAAATGAAACCTCCTGAAATTCTGTACCAATGAGAAGACTCATTTTTAAGCAAGCCCTTAACACATGCATATGTCCTGGCTTGGCTTGCCTGACAGCTCCTGCTTCCTTGAGAATCCTGGACAGACCAGGCCCGTGTTTGGTGTTCCACTTTGGGGTCTTCATATTTTTTCCTCTAGGATACAAATCAAGTATAATTCCTCAAGCCCAGGGACCAAGCCAATGTCCTACCCATGCTCCACTCTGCAGAGGGGAGTTGAGTCTATGCATTGCATCCGAGGTGTCCATATTCTCCCACCTTGAGGCCCTTCTTCACAGAGGCGTCAGAAGAATCTTTCCACAAAACATTCCCAGTCATGTTATTCTCTCGAGGGCCTATTTGTTTAGTTCTTCAACTCTACAAAACCTGTCTCCTCACCTCTTCCCCATCTTCGAATACCCAGGACCCAAATGCCAGCTCAACTGGAAGCTTGAGGCTTAGCTGGTGGCTTCCCCAGTTCTGAAGTTTCCTGGCCTTCCTTAGCCTTCTCTTTGATCAAGTTCTACTGCTTGTGATTCACTTGATTTTGGGACCAATTACTGGGTGAGGTTTTGGCTCCAGCAACCTGACTTCTGAATGGACCATTTGGCTCTTGAACTGCTTTCCTGTTGCACTTGGCTTTGCTTTTTGGAGTACCCTTCCTCTGCTTTGGCTTACCTGCTTGGCACTATAGTGCTGGGTAAAAGGGATTCTGGCCCTGCGCTCCCCACCCAGTGTCACTACCTGGCAAGGCACTTGCCCAGATCCTCCAGCACGGGAGGGAATCCCATTGATTACAAGATGTGTGACAGTAACTAGATTATTCAACTTCTCTGAACAGCTATTTCCTCAGTAGAAAAAGTGAGGATAGGAATGCTTACCTGGCTCACAGCGTTTACATGAGGATTATGTAAGATAATGTATGTGAAAACTCCCAGAACATAAAAGACATTCAAGAAATAGTAGTTTTCCTTCCTTTTGTCCTTTGCATTTAAGGTTGTTCAAATCCTGTGTCTCCCTTTTCAGCAATCCTTAACCAACTGACTTCTTTCAACTCTAACCATTGAATGGTCCTAAGTCTTCTTTTTCTTCCAGTGCCACCCTCTAGTGATCACTACAGTTTATGGCTTCACTTAGTATCTAAATGATTCCTAGGGCTTCCCTGGTGGCGCAGTGGTTGAGAGTCCGCCTGCCGATGCAAGGGACACGGGTTCGTGCCCCGGTCCGGGAAGATCCCACATGCCGCGAAGCGGCTGGGCCCATGAGCCATGGCCGCTAAGCCTGCGCGTCCGGAGCCTGTGCTCCGCAACGGGAGGGGCCACAGCGGTGAGAGGCCCGCGTACCGCAAAAAAAAAAAAAAAAAAAAAAAAAAAAAAGTGGAGTTTAAATGATTCCTAAATCTGTATTTCCAGTCCAGACTTCTCTGTGCTCCAGTTCTATATATTCAATTCTCTAATTGATATAGCCACTTGGATAGCTCCCAAGTACCTGAAATTCTACTTGTTAACACCAAACTCATCGTCCTCCCCTCCAAACTTGCTGCTCCAAGAATGGTCCCTAGCTCTGTAAACAGCTCTTCCCCCAACCTCAACATATCCATTCAAACGCCAAATCCTATCAATTCAACTTCGTAAATATTTCTCGGATCTATCAACTTCTCCATTTCCACAGCCAATATCATAATCCAAGCCATCATCTTCTCTAGCCTGGCCTCCCACTATAGCCTCCAATCTGGTCTCCCTAGGTCTACTCTTACCTCCACCCATCCATTCTCTACAAAGTATTCTTTTAAAAACACATGTCTAATCACGTCACCCTTTGCTTTAAAACTTTCAATGTTTCTCGTTGCTCTTAAAGTCCAAATCATTAATGCAGCCCCCAAGGCCCCACATGACCTGGTACCTACCCAATATCTCCTGTCTCATCTCAGGCCACTTTCCTCCTTGCTCCCTGTATTCTAGTTCCAATGGCCTTCTTCACCTCCTTTCCAACTCCTACCACAGGGCCTTTACACATTCTGTTTCTGCTGCATAGAACATTTATCCTCACCATCTTTGCCTAGATACCTGATCTTTATCCTTCAGCTCTCAGCTTGAATGTCACTTCCTTAGGGTACCTTTCTTGACTTCCCCACCTGTATTTCTTTTATAGAACTTAGCATAATTGTAATTAAATAATTATTCATCTACCTCCTCTGTTGTTCTATGAAGACAATACATGTCTGTTTCATTCATTTTTGTATCCACAATTACTACAGATCTTCCTTGACTTATGATGGGGTTACATCCCGATGAACCCACCGTAAATTGAAAATATCTTAAGTCAAAAGTGCAGTTAATACACCTAACCTACCGGACACCATGGCTTAGCCTACCTTAAAACATGCTCGGCACACTTACATTAGCCTACAATTGGGCGAGATCGTACAACACAGAGCCTATTTTATAATAAGGTGTTGCATATCTCATGGAATTTATTGAATACTGTACTGAAAGTGCGAAACAGAAAGGTTGTGTGGGTACAGAATGGTCGTAAGTTTATCAGTTGTTCACCATCATGATCACGTGGCTGACTGGGAACTGTGGCTCACTGCCACTGCCACTACCCAGCCAGGAGAGAATATCATACTGCATGTCACTAGCCCAGGAAAAGATCAAACTTCAAAATTTGAAGCATTGTTTCTATTGAATACGTATCGTTTTCTCACCATTGTAAAGTCAAAAAGTCATTATTTGAGCCATCATAAGTTGGGGACCATCTGTAGTCTAATTCCTGGCACATAGATATGCTCAATAAATATTTTTATAAATAAACAAAATAAATATGAATGAATATGAATTTGTGCTTCATATGAATATCACCTCTTCTGGGAAGCCTTCTTTGACTCCCCTGATTCTACTTTCTAATTAATCTTTCCTTTCCTCATGATTCTATAGCTCGTTGTTTAACTAGTCTTATAGTACTCATAGTCTGACTAGTAATGTGAATCTGTCTCCCTCACCATATGTGTGCCCCCCTGAAGACAGGAGCTGTGATCTTTGTCTTTGTGTCTTCCTTTCCCCATATCTAGCACAGAACTCTGTATACTTTAGGTAAGACCTTCAGGGCAAGAAAATGGAGAGGCAAGACAAAGAAGTGACAGTAATAAACTCTTATATTTGTAGAGTGATTTACAGTTAATAGAGTATGATCATCTCTGTTACTTTATCCTCACATCAACCCCAGGAAAGGGGAAAATATTAATATCCCCATATTGTGAGGACTCTAAGCTTTAGGCTAATTAAGTGACCAAGGAAGGAAACCCAGTCACCAAGTGGCATAGTCAGTCTTCAGACTCCAAAACTGAAACCCTGGGGGTCTTTCCCCTATGCCATGGGGACAGCTTACCGTGAAGATGGCAGAACAGTTGCTGCTCAGTCCTGGCTTGAATGACAGTTTCCTAAGAGTCCAGACCCATCGTTGGCTTGGGAGGAGGAGGAAGCTCCCTTTGCTTCATTTCCTTTGACAATGAAAGTTCTTTTTTCCCGGAGGATTCCCATACCAACATCTTCTTCCAGTATGGTCTCAGTAACAGTCTGGGTGAGACCATACCAAGAACGCAGAGTTAGCGCTTCAATATTCCCAGGGGCCTGCAAATTTCCAGATGCAAGTAATTCAAGATTTGGGTTTACCTTGCAACACCAAATTCTACCAGCAGAGGGAGATATGACTATGTGACACCATCCCTAGATGAACAGGAAGTTTCTGGGCTCTCAATCAGTGTGAGAGTATCTCACTCAAGGGTTCCCAGCTATGTCCAAGTCTAGATTACTAATAGCTCCTCTTTTCCCAGTAGCTTATTTTCTCCTGTCTCTGCTGTAATTTCTAGTGAATGGGGAGTTAACTCCCCACTCCCAACCCCCAAAATAAAAAATAGAAAAATCTGAAAAATTTTAAAATCTGAATATTAAAAAAGAGCTTTCCTTAGAAGCTACCCTGTATTGAGCACCTAATAGGTGAGTTACAGTTGTTTTATCTAACCTTTACACTAACCCAAGTGGTAAGTGGCAATACTTGAACTTGAGCCTAATTTCTCTAACTCCAAAGCTCCTGCTCTTTCTACCACCCTGTACTGGGCCCCCAGGCGCAGCTCTCAGTCTGCTTCTCACCTGGACTAACTCCACCTTCTTTCAACTCCGGCCTCCTCAGTAAAGACTTTCCTGCCTCCTCCAGGCCTCTGGGGTCTCTTCCTTTCCTTACCTCCTGTGGCAATTAGCTTCTGCTTTTTTTATGGTGTTATCCATCCATCTATGAAAATATCCCATCTCCCCAACTGCATTTCTTAGGCTCTGCTGTATTTAAGTTTCTCATCACAGAAGTAATTTAAGAACATGTTTTGATCAAATATAGAATTGCGCATCCTATTTTTAAGAAAAATATTATACTTATTATTGACGCCTCTTCCTCTTCCCCTATATGCCATCCATCAGAAAAATCCTATTTGGGTTCTATCTGCAAAATCTATTGATTCTGTCTCCAAAATGGCCATTCTAGTCCATGCCACCTTCATCTCTTGCCTGGACACTGTGGTAGCATTTTAACAGGAATCTGTAATTCCACCCCACCTAGACTACCTCCTCCACGGAACAGCCAGAGTCTTCCTTCTAAACTATACATCAAATCCTACCACTTCCTGCTCTCAACCTTCCAATGGCCTCTCATCACTCTCAGAGTAAAATCTGAAGTCCCTTGCAAAGCTGCATTGGCTTTCTGTGATGGGTCCCTCGTTACTTCTCCCGTTTCGCGTCTTCATCTTCTCCCCCTCCCTCACTCTGAACTAGTAACACTGGTCTCCTTGTTCCTTAATCCTGCCGTGCACATTCCAGTCGTAGGGCCTGTGCACTTGCTCTTTCCTCTGCCACAGGCTTTTTCTCCCATGGCTACACGTGGTTTCTCTCTCTCACTTCGTTCAGCTGCATTTTCAAATGTCCTCTCCTCAGAGAAGCCTTTCTAACCATGCTTCCTAAAATCTCTCTTCATCCCTCTCTAGATCCTTATTCTGCTTTGTTTCTCTTCATAGCATTTATCACAATATGACATTCCAGATGTTTCAGTATCTGTTTATACATTATCTTCCCGTTAGAATGTGAGCACCAGGACCAAATTTTATTCTGTATCCCAGTGCCTAGAAATATGCCTGGTTCACAACAAGCCCCCAGGAAATATCTGTTGGATGGGTAAGTGAGTGAATGAAGTTATTAATAGCCTTCATGACCATCATTTTGAATGGCTACTTAACTTATTTTTAATTACGAAATATTAGGTTGAACCATATGAAATTGCCAGTAGGTTTAACTATTAAGTTAAAAAGGGTTGAATATCGTCAATTTCACATAGTTCAGTTGAATAAACCACACACTCAGAAAGTTGCATTACATAAATATACCACTTAAAGAATTCTCATAAAACAGCCGGGTACCCACCACCCAGGCCAAAACCAGAACATTGACAGCATCCCAGGAATCCCCTGCAGGACCCTCTGTGGTCACAATTCCCTCCTTCCTCTCTAAGGTAACCTGTCTCCTGACTTCCATGGTAATCATTTGCTTGCTTCTTTTTTTTTTCTTTTACCATCTAAAGATTGTGGTTTTGTTTTGTCCTTTCTTGAGCTTTACCTGAGTGTATTCTTTCGTGTCTGGCTTTTTTCCGGTTTCTTTTATTTGAGAGATTCACCCACGTTGTTGTGTCTGGCTGTTGTTCATCCATTACTACTATGTAATATTTTGTTGTGTGAATATACAACCTATCATTGTCTCTTGATGGATACTTAGGTTGTTTCCAGTTTGGGGTTATTACAAGGTGTGCAGCTGTGAGCATTCTTGCTCATGTCTCCTATCACAGAGGACACATTTCTGTTGCACATACACCCAGAGGTGTGATTGCTGGGTCACAGGGAATGCATATCTTCAACTTCAGCTGATAACGTCAAACTGTTTTCCGAAGTGGGAATAACGATATGCACTGCCAGCAGTGTATGAGAGTTCCAGTGGCTTCACATCAGAACCAACACTTAATATCGGCATTCTTAGTTTTAGATATTTGGTATCTCAACGTGGTTTTGATTTGGACTTCCCTGACAACAAATAAAGTTGAACACCTTTTCACATGCTTATGACATGGCACTTCTGTGTCTTATTTTGTGAATTGCCCCTTCAAGTCTCTTGGTCATTTTTCTACTGGGTCACTTTTTTCTTACTGCTTTATAAGAGTTCTTTTATATTTTGGCTTTGAGCCTTTTATTGCTTCCATGCATTGCATGCATTTTCTCTGTGGCTTGCCATTTCATTCTTTTTTTTTTTAATTTATTTTTGGCTGTGTTGGGTCTTCGTTGCTGCGAGCGGGGGGGCTACTCTTCGTTGTGGCGCGTGGGCTTCTCTTGTTGCGGAGCACTGGCTCTAGGCTCGTGGGCTTCGGTAATTGCAGCACGCGGGCTCAGTAGTCATGGCACGTGGGCTCTAGGGTGTGCAGGCTTCAGTAGTTGTGACTCTCGGGCTTAGTTGTTCCGTGGCATGTGGGATCTTCCCAGACCGGGGATCAAACCCGCGTCCCCTTCACAGCAGGTGGATTCTTAACCACTGCAGCACCAGGGAAGTCCCCATTTCATTCTTTTGGTGGTACCTTTTTATAACCAGGATTCCTTAATTTTCACATAGACATACACATTTATCAATTTTTTTCTTTGATTAGCACTTTGCATTTTACTTAAAAACTCTTCCTCTACCCCAAGATCACAAAGACATTCTATATTATTTTCTAAAAGCTTTATTGTTTTGGATGGCTACTTAAGTTTATGATTTATTTCAGGTCACTCTCCGTATTGAACAGTTAGGATGTCTCTGATTTTTTTTTTTTAACTATTATAAATGTCGTGGGAACAACTCCCATCACTCTTCTCCGTCTCATTCAGCCCCTCGGGGACTCAGGGAAAGGAAGTGGAGGTTGTGGTGGGGTGGGAGGTATTGCCCACCTGGTGGGCTATCGTTCTAGCTTTGCTCTCCTTCTTGAATTTCAGATCGTATCTCCCACTGCCTGCCCCCTTCCCTCTGGAATGCTCGCCATCATCACC
The DNA here is from genome assembly GCF_008692025.1 of Phocoena sinus. NCBI lineage: Eukaryota > Metazoa > Chordata > Mammalia > Artiodactyla > Phocoenidae > Phocoena > Phocoena sinus. The sequence continues at coordinate 20,260,848 of NC_045775.1, forward strand.
GACTTGAGGGGAGGATCCTACAACAGAAACACGGGACACCTGAGTTGAGGCCAAACTGGGGCCACCCGGGCATTTGACCTTGACAGGAAAAACACCCGAATCTCTTCGCCTCCTCCGGCTCTGGTGTAGGTCAAGGCACAGAGTCCTGCATCTCGAGACTGCCCGTCTGGTGCCCTTTCCCCTGACTCACACACCACCAATCAGCAGTCAGACCGAGGGCCTGGCTTTCGCATCCTGGAATGTTGCAGAGGCACTTTTCCGGTGTGATTCACGAACAGCAAGAATGTTTCAGTCTGACTGGAGACCGACTTAGGGGAGGGGGACCGGGTGTCCCCGGTCAGGAAGCTGCCTCGGAGCCTCCCAGTCCCCAGAGGTCTCCGTCTTTCTGTGCTCACACTGTCTTTTATCCAGGAGGGTCATCGTGTCACCCCCTTGAGGGGGTGCTCACGTCGTCCTCTTTGCTGTTATTTCCCGTGCGCTGCTGTTTCTCCAGCTGTGAGCAACTCCCGGTCAGGGAGCAGGCCTGTGTTTCTGTGCTCGCCCTACCCCAGAAGCTGGACAGGGCTGACACTCCCTGGTTGTGAGAATGATGTTTGTGTGGCACTAGGCATCAGCACACTTTGTGGTTAGAATCACACCTGGAGGAAGGATTCCAAAACGATCCGAAAGACCCACCTCTGTTCTGGTGGTTGCCTGACCACTGACACAGAGGAGTGACAAAGGAGCCTGGGCAAATTCCCAAGGGCCCAGGGCGAGTAGATCTTCAAAGACCAAGCCTGTCTCACTGGCAAAAGCTCAAGTGTCCCCTGATATAGCCCCACCCAAAGGCCGTGATGCCTGCCATGGGGAAGTTCATCCCCTAAGAAGACCCTGCCTGTACCCTCTGTAGGTTTAGAATCTAAAGAAACAACATCAGTACGTGCTGGGAGCAGAGCAGGCCCCACGCTGAGGTCAGGAAACCTGAGCTCAGGCCTGGCTCGGCCACATCATGCCTGCCCGGTGACACCGGACCTTCGGGTGACTTCACCCCTCTGAGCCTCTGCCCTTATATGCCCAGCAAGGGGCAGCCCTGCCCGGCCCCTGCACAGGGATGGTGTCAGAACAAACGACACAATATATATTAAACTACTTTGAAAAGTGTAAGGTGTTATAATGACATGAAGGATTATTAGAAAGAAAAGCGCTGAGAGATGAAAGGAGTGGGCCTCTGACACTTCTCAAGGTAGTTTCCTCAATAGTAGGAACAATCCCTTATTTGTTCAGTACTTGATAATTCACAAAGGTTTCTAGGCTCTTTATCTCACCTGAGCCTCCCAGTAACCCAGTGAGGCAGGCAGGGCAGGTTTTATCCTCCCTGACCACTGACCAGGTAAAGAAAAGGAGGCTTAGACCATGATTTTCCCTTGGTCCTATAGTCACAGACCTAGGACTAACACCCCTTTTTTTAAAAAAAAAATTAATTAATTAATTATTTGGCCACTCGGTTTGGAGGATATTAGCTCCCCGACCAGGGATTGAACCCATACCCTAGGCAATGAAAGCGCAGAGTCCTAACCACTGGACCGCCAGGGAATTCCCCTTAACCCCCCTCCTTGTAGCTCTCAATGCTCCTTATGATGGGCCCGTTGTTGTGCTCCCTCTGTTTCACTTGTTGCAACCTCGTGGGGCAATTTCCCAAAAGAGCTGTGTGAACACATCCTCTCAGGCCTCCTATGACTAGAAGGGGTGAGGAGGGAGGGGGAGAAGAGGGAGGGGGGATGTGGTTATCCAATGAGCAATGTGAAGTTATTAAAACGTTTCAAGCACAGAAATACTATGATCAGGGCTGTGCTTTTTTTTTTTTTTTTCGGTACACGGGCCTCTCACTGCTGTGGCCTTTCCACAGGCTCTGGACGCGCAGGCTCAGCGGCCATGGCTCACGGGCCCAGCCTCTCCGCAGCATGTGGGATCTTCCTGGACTGGGGCACGAACCCGTGTCCCCTGCTTCGGCAGGTGGACTCTCAACCACTGAGCCACCAGGGAAGCCCAGGGCTGTGCTTTAAAAAAAAAATGCTTTCCTTCTCCACCTCCTCCTTCCTTTCCTACTCCTTTTCTCCCTCCCCCATCTTCTTTCTCCTTCTCCTCTTTATTCTTCATTTACTTTAGATAATTCCCTAGGAAGAGAAAGAAAGGAACATTCTGGGACCTTCCATCACCAGAACCCTTGGGGTTCCCTGACGGGCTGGCTCTTCGACTTTATAGGGTGCCAGTGTTCAGCCCAGAACTCAGGGTCCCGCCCAGAGACTCCCTTCCTCATGGGGACACTTCTAGGAGTTGCATGCTCCAGGAGCAAGGTCAGGATTCAGGGAAGGAGTATGATGTAGCAGGCACGTGCCCAGACTGCTTGTCTCCCCAAAGGCTGCAACCAGTCCCTTGGGTGCCTCCCTGGCCCTCTGGGAAGGGTCTTGCTTCGAGAACTGCCTGAAGTGGCCAGAACCTGAGATCCCGGCCATGTGCCCTTCTCCACTGGGTGCCTGCCATTCAGAGTTACACACTCCAGGCCACTAGCAAATGGCCAGGTGATGATGTGTACATCCTGGGGTGCCCCTCCAGGCTGTCTGGCCCCTCTTCCTCCCCAGCTTCCTTCCCATTTGTCTGTGTCCCTCAAAGATCACATGCCTGGCAGCTGAGTCCCTAGTGGGAAGCTCTGGGGAGGATGTAAGCAGAAAAAGCAAGTGCGTGTGCATGCGTGCATATATGAGCACGTGGCATTTTGGGAGGAAGAAGTAGACACTGTCTCTGTAGAGAACTTCTGCCTAATGGATCTTGCTCAGTATCGTACCTCCAACACAGGGAAAGTAGTGGCTCTTAACAAATATTCTTCGACTCAATGAATGAATGAACAACAAATGAATGAAACAAGATTAGAGCTGGGGAGTATCTGTTGTCTGGATATGGCGACCAGAAAGTCCTTGGAGAACTTGCTAGCACACTTCTAAGGAGAGCCAACAGGGCAGGCATGGTGCTGAGGGTGGAGGAGTGCGGAGGAGGTGAGCCAGGGAGCATGGGCAGCTTTTAAGGAGTTTGAACCGAAGGAAGGGAGGTGTAGGGGAGCTGGAGGTGGGCTGGGGATGGGAGAGTCTGTTCGAGCTGAAAGGAAGAGTCCGGTACAGAATGTTACTGGCCGCAAGGCCTTCTAGCATCCTTGGACACATCAGATCTTAACCTTGCTGCTTCCTTTTCCCAGGCTAAAACCAAGCTCTCTTTTCTGTGGCTCTCCTTGAACACAGACCTTACACCTTGTCCACATCAGGAACTGTTCGTCACCCAGTTGGTCACTTCTAGACATATTTGACAGAATTTCCATTGGTGCCTTCACTCAGCTTCTTTCACAGTGGCCTTGCCTCCCTGTGGGGTTCGCAGGGCACTCCAGCTTCTGCCAGGTGGGCCCTCCCTCCGAGGAAGCAGAAGGACCTGGTCGGCAGATGCAGAGAAGAGCAGAGGAAAGACCACATGTGCCCCAGAGATACAGAGGGAGGAGCCTCCATTTTTGACTTCCCAGTTCCCCACTCGAGCTAACTCAACGAAGCTTCTGTTCCTTCCAACCAAATGATATTACAAACCCACAGTTTGTCTCCTTTTTCTGGCCTCACCTCATGGCATGCGGGATCTTAGTTCCTCAACCAGGAATCGAACCCGTGCCCCCTGCAGTGGAAGCACAGAGTCTTAACCACTGGACCGCCAGGGAAGTCCCCAGACCCACAGTTTGGATGTCCCCGCGGCGAGCCGCTTCTGACCAGCAGAATGACGAATCACCACACGCTAGATTCTTCTCGCATCACACTTTATTGGAGTACAGCTTGGTTTCGGGCGGATGGAAGGAAGACCGCGTACGCTCGAGCCTGTCTGCTTATATAAGGGCTTAAGGACTCGTGTAAGTCCCTGATTCGTCCGTATGGTTATCGCATTTCGCAAGCCGGACTTTGGATAGGCCACTGCTTCAAAACCTGATTAGCATATTAGGTGCATACGCCCTAGCGGCATACTTAGTGCATGCGTAATGGCTATCCGGCCGCGCCCTACATGTCCCCACCTGAACAAGTTCAAAATGTAACCACATACACGCCCCCTTAATATTCCCAACCAGGTCCTTCCCTCTCAACTACCCTGTCTCCGTCATCATTACCAGTATTTGGAGCTATATTTTTCTCATGCCCTCATTCATGCAGGAAGCATCTCTCACCTCTCCACCCCCCTCCATCCGTATTCCTACTGCTCTATGCCATCCTTCCTTGCCCTAAGCCTCCATCTCACTTCCAGCTTCCTTCCTGCATCTCTGATTTCAAGGTCTCTTTTCTCCATTCCATTCTGTAATCATCACCTCCACATTATTTATTTTCTTTTTCATTTTTCAAAGGTACACATTATATCATGTTTTTATTCAGAAGAGAGTAAAAAACATATATGCATAATTTAGAGTGAACGTATGTGGGCTATAACCATTCCCCATGTTAAGAAACAGAACACTGACTGTACCAGTATTTTCCTTAAATGTCTCTTTTAAATTGTTCAAGAATCTTTTTTTTTTTGCGGTACGCGGGCTTCTCACTGTTGCGGCCTCTCCCGTTGCGGCGCACAGGCTCCAGACGCCCAGGCTCAGCGGCCATGGCTCACGGGCCTAGCCGCTCCGCAGCATGTGGGATCTTCCCGGACCGGGGCACGAACCCGTGTCCCCCGATTCGGCAGGCAGACTCTCGACCACTGCGCCACCAGGGAAGCCCCAAGAATCTTTTTTTTTGTAGAATTAAAAAAAATATTATTGGAGAAGAGTTGATTTACAACGTTGTGTTAGTTTCATAGCAAAGTGAATCACTTATACATACACATATATCCACTCTTTTTTAGATTCTTTTCCCATATAGGCCATCATAGAGTATTGAGTAGAGTTCCCTGTGCTATACAGTAGGTCTTTATTAGTTATCTATTTTATATACAGTAGTGTGTGTATGCAATCCCAGTCTCCCATTTTATCCCTCCGCGAACCCCTTCCCTGCTGGTAACCATAAGTTTGTTTTCTACATCTGTGACTCTATTTCTGTTTCATAAATAAGTTCATTTGTATCATTTTTTTAGATTCCACATATAAGCAATATCGTATGATATTTCTCTCAAGAATCTTCTGAGGCGCCCTATTCCTTGTCTAACTTCCTAGCATGTCTTTTAGTCAGGCCCTACCAGGCTGACCCCACCATGCTCAATAATCCTTTCCCACACTACCATCACTCCAGTTATTATACTTAGTTTAAGAGCACAGGATCAGAATTTAAATATATGGTCTAAGCTTTCTGAATCAGCCAGGACTCTGTTAGTAGCAAGTAAAAGAAATAAGATTCAAACTGGCTTAGAACAAGAAGGGAATGTAATGGCTTACCTCTCAGAAAAATCCTAGGATAATGCTGGCTTCAGGCACAGCTGGACCTAAACACCCAAACACACCCAAACACCCAAACAATGTCAACAGAAAATGGTCTCTTGGCTCTGCTTTCCTCTGCATTGGCTTTATTCTCTTCCCCAGTTTTCCAGCAAAGGTTCTGGGTGTGAGTCTCATTGGCCTACTTGGGTCACATGCCCATCCCTGAACTACTGTGGTGGTTGGTAGTTCAGTAGTAGACCAGGTCTGGTTAGGCCCACCCTGGATTCAGGGGTGGAGTCAGAACACTGGTTGGTCTGAGAGTGGAGAGAGATGTTTTTCCAAGGAAAACCAGGATGCTAGATGCAGAAAATGTGAGATAGGGAGGCTGAGCAAACAAAATCAACAGACTCCAGTTTTCACTTTCTGTGTGAGTGGGAATCTCTGTTCTGTCAAATGCTTGAGGCTGCTGAGAAGATCAAAAAAAGAGCAGGGCTATTAAGTTTCTTTGAAAACTTTAAAATTCAATGGAAATGGGAGTGATTTGGAAGGTGAATATTTCTTTGCCTTTTCCTCACACTGTCCACCTGTCCAGAATGCCCTTTGTTTGTTTATCCCAAGCCTACCCTTCCTTCAGGCTCTGTCCATTAAAAATTGTACATTTCCGGGCTTCCCTGGTGGCGCAGTGGTTAAGAATCCGCCTGCCAATGCAGGGGACACGGGTTTGAGCCCTGGTCCGGGAAGATCCCACATGCCGTGGAGCACCTGAGCCCGTGCGCCACAACTACTGAGCCAGCACGCCACAACTACTGAAGCCCTCACACCTAGAGAAGCCACCGCGATGAGAAGCCCGCGTGCAGCAGCAAAGACCCAACGCCGCCAAAAATAAATATAAGTAAAATAAATAAATTTATAAAAAAAAAAAAAAAAAAAAATTGTACATTTCCTAGAAGCTGGAACCTCTTGGGTACATGTGGATCCCCTCAGCCCACATAGATTAGCATTTAATTAGATATGGTCTTTCATTATTTTGTTTATTCATTTTTTTAGGGATATTACAGTTTATTTGACAGTTCACACATGGATCATCAACACTTACGGATGAATTGGAAACAATTCTGAGTCCCAGGATCAGGACAGCTCCTCCCTGCCTCCTGGGATGCTTCACACTCTCACTGTTGCCCAGCTGGTGTCTGCTCAGGGAGTTCATGCTAATTTTCATTTTGGCTTAAAATAGAAACACAAAATCATATCAGTTGTACTATTCCTTAGGCGTTTCACATGCCTTATTCTTCTCTCTCTGATTACTTAGTAGCCTCTTTGAGGGGAGACCCTGTGTCTCTTGTTCTCTGCTCATAAGCCTCAAGACACAGGGAACACATTTTAAGTGTGTACACCTGTTGATTGATTTAAAAGTTGACCTTGGGCTTCCCTGGTGGCGCAGTGGTTGACAGTCCGCCTGCCGATGCAGGGGACACGGGTTCGTGCCCCGGTCCGGGAAGATCCCACATGCCGCGGAGCGGCTGGGCCTGTGAGCCATGGCCGCTGAGCCTGCGCGTCCGGAGCCTGTGCTCCGCAACGGGAGAGGCCACGACAGTGAGAGGCCCGCGTACCACAAAAAAAAAAAAAAAAAAAAAAAGGTTGACCTTGTGGGAATTCCCTAGCTGTCCAGTGGTTAGGACTCCACGCTTCCACTGCAGGGGGCATGGGTTCAATCCCTGGTCGGGGAACTAAGATCCCGCATGCCACACAGTGTGGCCAAAAAAAAAAGTTGACCTTGTGAAGAAGCAGAAAAATAAGCTAAAAAGCTAGGTTGGAAAGGTATCTATTCATATCCCAGTTAACTTAGTCCCAGGGCCAAATCTCCAGTTGACATCTGATCTCACCATGTACACTCTAGTCCCAGAGTTCTGGTGCAACCATGGAACCTTTCCCAGGTTCCTTGCTTTGGCTTTTGTCTCCTTCTGGGGAGGTGCCATCTTACCACATCTTTCTTTCTTTTTCTTTCTTTTTTTTTTTTTTGCGGTACGCGGGCCTCTCACTGTTGTGGCCTCTCCCATTGCAGAGCTCCGGACGCACAGGCTCAGCGGCCATGGCTCACGGCCCAGCTGCTCTGCGGCATGTGGGATCTTCCCAGACCAGGGCATGAACCTGTGTCCCCTGCATCGGCAGGCGGACTCTCAACCACTGCGCCACCAGGGAAGCCTCTCTTTTTTTTTTTTATACTGCTTTACTGGGGATGTTCCATCTTTTTTGCCTGATTAATTTCTAATAACATTATCATTAGTTTTTGCTATTCTTCTAATTCAATTTATTTTTATTTTATTTTTTAAACTTCTTATTTTATATTGGAGGAGAGTTGATTAACAATTTTGTGATAATTTCAGTTGTACAGTAAAGTGATTCAGTTATACATATAAATGTATCTATTCTTTTTCAAATTCTTGTCCCATTTAGGTTACTACATAATATTGAGCAAAGTTCCCTGTGCTATACAGTAGGTCCTCGTTGGTTATCCATTTTAAATATAGCAGTGTGTACATGTCAATCCCAGACTCCCTAACCTTACCACTTACTTCTCTAGAGCTACTCCTTTTTTTGCCGGAGCAAAAAGCAGAGAGAGTCTCTCTGTCATTCCCTGGAACCCTTCCATCAGTCCCAGTTTCTACTTTAAGGAATATATTGTCCAAGTACTTTTTGTCCGAGTAACTGGAAGAAAGGCAGAGCTTGAACATGAACCTCTCCTTCCAGAAGAGACCCTGCCCTCTCTGACAGACGGTGGATAGTTCCTTCTAACCCAACAGGTAGCCCTACTTTAACCATTTAATGCCCTTAACAAGTATACCACACACACACACACACACACACACAAGTGTAATGAGGGCTTATAGACAGAGTGTCGACCCAAAAAGTATCATTCTTTCAGAGGGATACCCTTCACTCTGGCAGGTCATGGGGAGGTATGTGGGGGACCTGGGATGTTCCTTTCGCTTTCTTGTGCCTTCAGAAACCACTTCCAGTGCCTCAGTGACACAAACCTAGGTGTCAGGTAGGTGGGCACAGTGTCCCGTCCAGGGTTATCAATTTTCCCAGGTACAGGGGTGTGCTGAGGCTGCAGGCAAGAGAGGAAGCCCAACATAGAGGAAGGACAGGGCGTCGGTTCCTCAACTTGCTGAGACCAGAGCCATGTAGCAAGACAAGCTGGAGCACACTCAGCATTTCTCCTTCCTGGCTTGGGTTTCACCCCGGCCTCACTTCAGTGGCAGCCCTGTTGGCTCAGAGGCTGAGAGATCCAAGACGAGGAAGCTTGTACAATCCCTCATCTAGTAGGGGCGGGGGCAGGGTGGAGCTTTAAAGTAAGCCTCTGTCAAAATCTGAGTCAGTTATACTGTCTCAGTTCTGGATCTGGCTTCTCCTGATTCTCTACCCCACCCACCCTGCCCGCCAATCACAGCAAATTTCGTATCATCCCTGACCATTAGAGGCATGGCTGCTGTGTACAGATGGATGAGTTGTGCACTGCATAATTCCTGGAGGTGCCATTCCCACAGACAAAGAAGTGGAAAGCGATTCTAAGAATCATGTACAATTGTACCAGGTAGCCCTGAGCCAGGTCCTTTTATGACTTCCTTTCCATTTATTGCTTTCTCTGCCAAGAATGCCCCTGTTTGCCTTCCCTCCCACCATATCTTCACCTGGTGAATCATCAAACAAATTCCACTCAAATAATGTTGGTGAACACAAATGTAACAACTGAATGCTTTTAGGAATGCTCAAAGCCATTGAGAAGAAATCCTTATATACAGGAGTCTCAAACTGGTGCACTGTTAGCTCATTCCACCTGGTGGTTTTATTATGTCTGTAGCGTGTTCTGAAAGGCAGTGTAAGTAAAATCCATCAGAATGGCTAAAAAGAAAAAGACATAACAGCAAGTATTGGTGAGGATATGGAGCAACTGGAATTCTCATATAAACCTAGAAGGAATGTAAATTGGGATAACTACTTTGGAAAACTATTTGGTGGTATCCACTAAAGTAGAAAAGATGCCTAGCTTATGACACAGCAGTTCTACTCCTGAAAATACATACATATGTACACAAAAAATATGTGCAAACATGATCATAGCAGCACTATTCATAATAGCCCCCAAACTCGAAATAACTCAAATGCCCGTCAACAGTAGAATAAATAAGGTGGTATATTCATAAAATGGAATGTTACACAGCAACGGAAATGAATTAATTATTGCTTCACATAACAACATGAATGAATCTGACAAATACGTTGAGTGAGAGAAGCCAGACATAAAGTACATACTACAAGATTCCATTTATATAAAGTTCAAAAACATGCACTGTGGGGTGCTACATATTAGAACAGTGGTTATTCTGGGAAGAGAGGTAATGACTGGAAAGGAACATGAAGTTTCTGGGGTGCTAGCGATGTTCTATTTATTAATATGGGAGTTGGTCACACAGGTGTGTTTATTTTGTGGAAGTTAATGGAGCCATTCACTTAGGATTTGTACATTTTTATGTATGTTTGCTATGTTTCAATAAAAAGGATCACTTAAAAGAATAAAAGCAATGTCTACTTTTGGCTATGATGAAGTAGCAGGACCTAGATTTATCCTCTGCCTTAGTCAATTATAAAATTGAACAAAAGATATAAAACAATGGTCTTAAGACTTTGGATAACAGGCGGGACAGTGATCACTGAGAGAATGAAAACAAATGAGATGAGTCCTACCAATGTCCCCGCTCACTGTCTGGAGAGAGTTTCCAGGCTACCACAGAGAGAGAGAGAACCCTTGAAGAGTTGGTGTTCCCACCAGCCAGAATAGAAAGACCTCCCAACACACTGGGCATAGATACCAAGCCAAATTAGCTCCCATCTAAGAGGTGTTTTGGACCCACCTAACAAAGCTTAAAAGCACACAGTAAAAGGATTAAATTGTTTCCAAGCGAAAACTGCATCCCATATTAACTACCGAAATATCTAAAAGAAAAAATCCTAAAACAAAAAAAATGTACTAGTACCCAACAACATAAGATTCAAAATATCTGGCATCCAATTAAAAAATTACCTATCATTCAAACAAGCAGAAGAAAAATCAACCAATAGAAACAGATCCAGAAATTATACTGCTAATTTTAGATAAGGACATTAACACAGCTACTATTAATACATTTCAGATGTTCAAGAAGGTAGAGGAGCGCATGAGCATCCTGAGAGTGAGAGTCCAGGGGCTAGACCTCCAGCAGTGAAGGAGGCAATGGATCTCATTGAAACATACCCTCTCAGGGTCCAGGTCAGACTAGAAAGGAAATTTGATGCTGAACCCTCTGAGATGGGGCTAAAGCCTCTTAAGTCTTCCAAGTGAGTAATGGGAGGGGGAGGTTTATAGAACTTGAGGTATAGTTGAGCCTGTGGGAAGGAATTCGGTAATCCTAGGTGAGGAGTGTCACAGTTTGAAATGATCTATTGATTTGTTTGCTTTTCAGTTACGTGGTACCCCTCATAAGTGTGTGCACTCCGTGAGGATAGGGATCTTATCTGACTTGTATCACAAGGGCTTGGACCAACACCTGCTGCATGGATGGCACTCAATAAATATTTGTTGAATTAATATTGAATGAATAAACTCACTCTAAACCAAACTCATGAGGGAGAGACCAGATACAGCATTATTCATTCATCCTGTAAAATATAATTGACAATAGGCCTGAAGAAACCCCAGTCAGCACGTTCTTTACTCTGTGGGAAGGCGGAGTTTAGAAGCCAAAAGTAGATCTGAGAGTTGCTTGGTAAATACAGAGTCGGACAAAGTGACTTGGAAGATCTTAAGAGATTGTGTCACTGAGCTGTGGCACCCCGATGAGTCATGCTTTCCCACATGGGGACAGACGTCCCTTGCCAAACAGGATCCTGCCTTGCCCAACGCTGCCATCCCTTTCCTGTCACTGTAGGGGAAACACTGACAGTCTGTCCTCCCCCATTCTTCCTTCTCTGTGCTCCTTATCAGTAATAATGCCTCAGTCCTTTAGGCTTGATCTCATGTTACAGTGTTGAGGATTACACAGTGTCCCTTATTGGTTACATTTTCCACTGTGGCTTCCCAGGGAGATTTCAGCCACAATTTCACAAAACCTGCTCAAGATAAACAATCCTAGACCCCAGATCAAAACTTTCCACTAACTGAGCTGCATAGTCACTGGACCTCAGTTTCTCTATCTTTAAAAGATGAAATAATAGAAAATGTTCATGTATCTCACAGAGCTGTGAAGCCAAAGAAATTGAAGACTGTGAATATGAGAGGCTTAGAAGTTGTGCTTTGACCCTTACGATTAAAGTTCTATACCAGATTTGCCATTAATGAGCTACATGACATTAAGTCATTTTTATGAGGTACTCAGCCCAGTGTCTTGTTCTTAATAAGCCTTCACGAGATATGATATGATAAATCAGATTATATGGCTCTATGACCATGGGATGAACAGAGACACCTCCCACTTTCCCAAGGAGAATGCTTGAGAAAAAGTAGTCGGTTGCTTTTCAGGTAGCTATTGTACTATTACTTTTCAGGTAGCTATTGTACTATTGCTTTGTTGAGTGTGTGTAAACTTGAAACCAGGGACTTCCCTCGTGACCCAGCGGTTAAGACTCCTTGCTCCCAATGCAGGGGGCCCAGATTCGATCCCTGGTCAGGGAACTAGTTCCTGCATGCTGCAACTAAGGATCCCACAGGCCGCAACGAAGATCCCACACACGGCAACGAAGATCGCGCCTGCGACAACTAAGACCCGGCACAGCCAAATAAATAAATAAATAATTTAAAAACCAAAACCAAAACCAAAAAACCTTGAGACCATAGTTGAATGGTTTGGGAAAAAAGGAGGAATTTCAAATTAAGCTGCACAGTGGGAGAGATGCAGAGAAGAGACCTGACAATAGGGTAGCAAGGGAGAAAACTCTGGGCGGAAGAACAGGTCTAGCTAGTCAAATGGAGGGATATAATTAAGTTTTTCACTGTGGTGTGTGAAGTAATCCTCTTCTCCATCTTCCCATGAAGGCTTCAATAAAATCTTATTAATCGTAAGTATTGTTGAATTTGAATGTATTGGGGAGGATACAAAGTGCTCAGGCTGGCCTTGATGTTTAGAGGGAGTGAGAGCAAAGCCAATCATCAATTTAAAAATGAGGAGGTGAATTTATGGGCTCTTCCATTTCTAATGAGCCTATGGGCTCTTCCATTTCTAATGTTCTATGATTCTGTATGTGTAAGAGACAGAACGTTCCCAGGAAATTCTGATGCAGTAGGTTGGGGTGGGGCTTGGGAATTCCCATTAAAAAAAACTTCCTCAGGTGATTATGACGCATACTAGCACTGGGCATCATTGTAGACATGCTCACCATCTTCTAGTCAAATGTTTAATCACCTACAGAAAAATCACCCTCGTCCCCAATCTCCAGCATGTCACATTGCTGACAAAAGCAACTGGGGTGTGATCAGAGAATATAAATGTACATTAATATTATTCTAAGTAAAACATGTTTACAAAAACAATGTTGTATCCGTGGAGGAAAGCGTGTAACAAATGGCGCTGGGACAATTGGATAGCCACACACAAAAGAATGCTGTTGGACCCCTACCTCACACCATATTAAAAAAAAATTAACTTAAAATGGATCATATAACACACCATTGTAAAGCAATTATACTCCAATAAAGATGTTAAAAAATAAATAAATAAAATGGATCATAGACTTAGATGTAGGAGCCAAAACTATAAAGCACTTCAAAGACAAAATAGGAGTGAATCTTCTTGATCTTGTATTAGGCAATGCTTTGTTTAGACATGATACTAAAAGCATAAGTGAGAGGGGAAAAAAAAAGGTAAATTAGACTCTATCAAAATTTAAAATGTTTGTGCTTCAGTGGATACCATCAAGAAAGTGAAAAGAAAACATAGAGAATAGGAGAAAATATTTGCAAATCATATATCTGATAAGAGACTGCATAAATAGCTCTTACTATTTAAAAAGACAACACAGGGCTTCCCTGGTGGCGCAGTGGTTGGGAGTCCACCTGCCGATGCAGGGGACACGGGTTCATGCCCCGGTCCGGGAAGATCCCACATGCCGCGGAGTGGCTGGGCCCACGAGCCATGGCCGCTGGGCCTGCGTGTCCGGAGCCTGTGCTCCACAGCGGGAGAGGCCGCAGCAGTGAGAGGTCCGCGTACCGCAAAAAATAAATAAATAAATAAATAAAAAGACAACACAAGTCAAAACTAGGCAAAAGTTTTGACTATATATTTCTCCAAAGAAGATACATAAATGGCAATAAGCACATGAAAAGATGCTCAACATCATTAATCACTAGGGAAACGCCAATCCAAACCACTGTAAGATATTACTTCACCCATTAGCATAGCTAAAATAAGAAAGACAAAATAACTTGTGTTGCTGAGGATGTGGAGAAACTAGAATGCTTATATGCTGCTAGCAGGAATTTAAATGGTGTGGCTACTTTGGAAAATAGTTTGGCAATTCCTCAGAAAGTTAAATAGGAAGTTACCATATGGCTCAGCCGTTCCATTCCCAGGTATGTACCCAAGATAACTGAAACACATGTCCCACAAAAACTTGTACGTAAATGTTCACAGCAGCATAACTCATGATAACCAAAAGTAGAAACAACACAAAGGTACATCAATGATGAATATATAAATAAAATGTGGTATTTCCACAGAATGAAATATTATTCATCTGCTACAACATGCAAAAACCTTAAAAATATTACGTTAAGTGAAAGAAGCCCGTCGCAAAAGTCCACATATTGTATGATTCTATTTATATGAAATGTCCAGAATAGGCAAATACATAGAGACAGAAAGCAGATTAGTGGATGGTAGGGGTTAAAGGAAGGTTGTGGGGGGAATTGGGGCTGGGAAATGATGCTTAATGGATGCAGTTTCTTTGGGGGTGATGAAGTTGGTTTAAAATAAGATGGTGGCAATAGTTGCACAACTCTGACTATACTAAAGACCACTGAATTGCGTATGTTAACAGATGAATTTTGTGGTGTATGAATGATATCTCAATAACGGTGTTTTTTAAAAATGTTGCCTATACCATATGACCGTACAAAAACTTCTTATACAAAATGGAGCATTTTAGATTATACATTCCATTGCTCAACCGACAACACACACTCTATTAGTCAGGACTTCTTTTGCAAGTGGCAGAAATCCAGTTTAAACTGGTTTAAGAAAAGAATAGAATGTATTGGCTCATGTAGCTGAAAATTACAGGGGTTGCTGGCTTTAGGCATAGCCAAATCTAGAGACTCAAATGATGTAATCCATCTTTCCATCCCTCAGCTCTGCTTTCCTCTGTGTTGGCTTCATTCTCAGGCAGACTCTCCCCAAGTGATGGCAGGATGGCCACCAGTGAATATGGGATTACAACCTAATTTAGCAGGGAAAGAAAATGTGTTTCCCAACAAAAATCCAGGATTAGACTTTGACTGTTGTGGCCTGGGTCATGTGTGTGGAAAGGGGGGCATATTGGCCCAGCATTATGGTAGGGGACAAACTATAGTGAGTTACTGTTGATACTTTCAATTTCAGAATTGGATTATCTAGAACAAGTCACATTTGGGTGTTTTGGAAAAGAAAGATGGATACTTGGAACTAACATTAATTCACTTAAACAAATGGATCAAAACTCTTAATTTAAAAAAATAGATTGCTAAAGTGGCAGATAAGGGCAATGCTTGGCATTTGGCATTTTGATTCTTGCAAGGCACTAGATAAGTTTTTCATGATACCTTTGTAAACAAAGACTGGATAATTGAGTTAGTTGGGGTCACGTTTCATTGATCAGCCATTTCCAAAAAGGACTGACGAATGAGTCAAGCTAGTAGATCTTGGTGGGTCACAGAGATCTGCTCTTGGTGCTGACCTGGTTGACCTGTTTATTAACTACTTAGATACAGATACAGAAATCATGCTTATTAGATGGAGAGAGGTTACAGGACTAAGCGCAGTTAATACATTCGATGACAGAGGCAAGATTCAAAATAATTTTCTTTTAATTTTTCTTCAGGATAATTTCAAACATTCACAGATTTAGACATTATAGTATAATAAACCCTATCTACCAATCATCCAGCTTCAACAATTTTCAACTCATGGTCCATCTTGTTTCTCCTATTCTCCCACCCCAACTTCCGTTCCCTCATTTTATTTTGAAGCAAATCCCAGACATCCTATTTGTTAAAAACAAAATTCTAACACTATTATCACACCTGAAAAGAAAACTCAATAATTCCTTGATCATAAAATATCCATTTTTCAAATTTCCAATTGTCTCACAAATATTAAAAAAAGTATTTTTTGCAGTTTATTTGTTCAAATCAGGATCTAAACAAAGTCTATATACTGTAATTGGTTGATATGTTAGGTCTCTTTTATTGTACCAGTTGCCCTCTCTACCACTTTTTACCTTGC
Source organism: Phocoena sinus (assembly GCF_008692025.1). Classification (NCBI taxonomy): domain Eukaryota; kingdom Metazoa; phylum Chordata; class Mammalia; order Artiodactyla; family Phocoenidae; genus Phocoena; species Phocoena sinus. The sequence goes on from NC_045775.1 coordinate 20,276,751, forward strand.
AATTTATTTGTTAATGAACCAAAATAATCTTGATAACAAAATGACAGTAGAGATAAACAGATGTAATACTAAAATTAAATCTTATAAAGTCAGCTGTAACAGTACAAAATGCTGGAGACACCTGCAGTTCGTGAATAAAGGTCTAGGATTTTCAGTTGGCCACAAACCTAAAGTAGTCAACACTATGATATAGTTGCCAAAGTCCCAATATATACTTAGGTTACATTAACCACAGTATATACGCACACCACAAGATGTGGTGGGTCTTTTCTACCATACCAAGTCAAATCCTGCCTGGAATATTGTCCTGATTGTGGCTCCCAATACAGTTTTTCAGAGAGACTGAAAACTGGCGCACTTAGACAAAGCCCTGATCCTGGTAAGAGAGCTGAAACACACTTCCTTTGGCCAGAGAGCAGCTAGGGTAGAAGGGAGTGGGAGAGCTAGCTGTTTATCTGGGTGTGTGACTCAAGGCAGAGAGGGTCCTTAGAAACTGGGTATCCACAAGGAGATGGTGCTGGGAGAAGGAACATTCTTCTGGAACACTCACATTCAGTTGTTTTGAAGCTAAAGAAAGGGAAGAAGCAGCTCATTAGTTAGTGGGTGACACAGAAATAATCAGGTGTGACTACATGGTGGTAGCCAAGGGAACAAATTAAGAATGTGTAGAATCGTGGCGTCAGGACAGTGGTGTAGTGTGGTCTGGGCTGGCAGATGATCAGAAAACAACTGGCCCATGTGGGAATTATGGGAAAGTAGGTCTGAGTACCCAGAAATGAGACACAAGAGCTGGGGCAGTACTTGGCTTCAGGCCTGAAAACTTTGAGGTCAGTCCAATTTGAGCAGAAGCCAATCCCCAGGCAGAGTGAGGGCAACTGATGGGTGTTGTACACCTACTAAGTGCTATACATACAGAACATTGTCTGACCATCACAATAAACCTGCAAGGTAGGTATTTTATTCCTACTTTACAGACATAAAAACTGAGGCTTGGGACTTCCTTGGTGGTCCAGTGGTTAAGAATCCACCTTCCAGGATTTCCCTGGTGGTGCAGTGGTTCAGAATCTGCCTTCCAATGCAGGGGACACGGGTTCGATCCCTGGTCCGGGAAGATCCACATGCCGTGGAGCAACTAAGCCAGTGAGCCACAACTACTGAAGCCAACGCGCCTAGAGCCCGTGCTCTGCAACAAGAGAAATCACTACAATGATACGCCCATGCACCGCAACGAAGAGTAGCCCCCGCTCATCGCAACTAGAGAAAGAGTGCAGGCAGCAACGAAAACCCATCGCAGCCAAAAGTAAACAAACAAAATAAATAAATTTAAAAAAGAATCCACCTTCCAATGCAGGGGACGCAGGTTTGATCCCTGGTCGGAGAACTGAGATCCCACATGCCGCAGGGCAACTAAGCCTATGCTGTAACTACAGAGCCCATGCACCACAACTAGAGAGCCTGCATGTCGCAACTACTGAGCCCGTAGACTGTAACTACTGAGCCCACGGGCCCTGGAGCCTGGGCGCCACACCTAGAGAGAAGCCCACGCACAGCAACTAAGAGCCCATGTGCCGCAACTAAGACCCGACGCAGCCAAAAAATAAACAAATAAATAAATATTTTTTAAAAACCAAAAAACTGAGGCTCATAGAGGTCAGTTACTAGCCCAAGGTCATGAATGCCTAAGTGGCAGGGCCAGGATTCAGAACAGGCTGGCCTGGAGGCTAGAAGGATAGAGCTGACATGGGGGAAAAGCTAACCTTAGTGACTTAGCCATGGGGCCAATGCCAGGGCACCAAAACCTGGGGAATATATCGTGTCAGCACTTGCTGTAGCTTCACATCTAGACCAAGAAATGGGTATAATAAGAGGACAATGGGGAGGGATGGGCTGGGATTTGGGGGCTAATAGATGCAAACTGTCATATATAGAATGGATAAACAACAAGGTCCCGCTGTATAGCACAGGGAACTATATTCAATATCCTGGGACAAACCATAATGGAAAAGAATATAAAAAAATGTATATATGTGTATAATTGAGACACTTTACTGTACAGCAGAAATTAACACAACACTGTAAATCGAATATACATGAATTTAAAATATTAATTAAAAAAAAAAAGAGGACATTGAGCATTCTCCACAAAAACACGGACCAAGAATTTGGTCTTCATGTCACCCCAGCCCTGGGCTCTTCTGGGTTTGAGCCTAGGCGTGGAATCCTCCTCTATAGGAGAGGGGAGGTGTCTGTATTTTCCTCTGCTTTCCTCCTAAAGCAAATCCCAGAGTCACCAAGCAAAGGAAGACCATCTTTGGTAGATGGTGGGAGATGCTGGGGCCCAGCTCATCCTTTCTACCCAGGGATAGATTCCTGAGCCCTGTCCGTATCTCCAACAGCTCGGGGGTGGTCTTCAGCTCCCTTCAGAGCTGACAGGGGCAGTGCAAGGGTGGGAACCCCAGGTGAGACTCAGGGAGCAAGAAGCCACCCACTGAAGAGGATGCTGGGATGGGGCAGGGCTGGGCTGGCCCAACCAGTTCAGCCCAGCCAGGAAAGGGCAAGTCAGATCTGGCTCAGCAAGGGCCACTGGGTGGGGGCGTGGTGCTGACTCAGGGCCTGGCAAGTCATGTGACAGCCAAGGACAGCTGTTGCCTGGGTGTTTTTAGAAAACTGGCTGCCAAAGGCTCTCTCATGGGCTGCTTCTGCACCTACTCAGAAGCAGGCAGAGAAAATGGGGGCATCTTCTTTATAATAAGCTGTAGGCGTGGGGAATTAATAACCCGACCATACCCTGTTGATTCTTGCTTTAATGTACCTAGAGAACAGGAGCAGAAATTAGTCGAGTCTTCTGAATTCCCTTTGAAAATCACTAATCTGTTCCCCTTAGATCTTTTTAGGTACCTTGCCAGGAATCCAGTGCAGAGGTTAAGAGAGCAGGTGCTGAAGTCAGGAGGGCCTGGGATCAAAACCCAACTCTATCACTTATTATTTGTATGACTTTGATCACGTTTCTTAACTTAAAACAAAACATACTTTTTTTTTTTTTTTGCGGTACGCGGGCCTATCACTGTTGTGGCTTCTCCCGTTGGCAAAACACAGGCTCCGGACGCGTAGGCTCAGCGGCCATGGCTCACGGGCCCAGCCGCTCCACGGCATGTGGGATCTTCCCGGACCGGAGCACGAACCCGTGTCCCCTGCATCGGCAGGCGGACTCTTAACCACTGCGCCACCAGGGAAGCCCAAAACATACTTTTAATTATGGAAAAATTCAAATATATACAAGTTAGACATAACAGTATGAATTTCCATATACCTGTTACCCAGCTTGAACAATTATCGACCCATGGGCAACTTGTCTCATCCATATCCTACTCATCTACCTCCCTCCAATTATTTTAAAGGAGATCCCAGGCATCATCTCATTCCATCCCTCTTTATTCCTTTAAACTCTTGTTTCCTCATTTGAAAATGGGGATTATAATAATCCCCACCTCAGAGCATTAATGTGAGGTCATGCATGTAAAGGGCCAGCACAATGTAGGAACACAGTAAATGATAACTTATAGTATTAGATTAAAATATAAAAATAAGAAATGTCTCTACTACCCTCCCATCTCTCTGCCTGTGCCCTTCTTTCCTCTTGGTGACCCTTCCTTCTATCTGAGGACTCTCTCCCCTGGTCAGTACTAGGTCCAGTGCTGACATCACAAAAGGGTTAGGATGACTGCCCAGCTGTCCAGGCCTCAGGATGGGCTGGGAGCACAGGGTGCTTGAGCCCAAGGGAGGGAGCTGGAGGAAGGCAGTGGAGACACAGGGAAGAGGGATCAAAAGTACAGCAGCCTGGGAATTCCCTGGAGGCCCAGTCGTTAGGACTCTGTGCTTTCACTGCTGAGGGCCGGGGCTCAATCCCTGCTCGGGGAACTAAGATCCCACAAGCTGTGCTGTGCAGCCAAAAAAAAAAAAAGTACAGCAGCCTTGGGAGAGAGACCGGCAGACAGGGGCAAAGTGTGAGCAGGTCCAAGTGGCAAGGGCAGCAGAAGATAGGAAAGAGAAAATGGATATGGTGAGAATATCAGGCAAGTTGGAGTCACCCTAGGAGTTCTACCAGAAACAAGTGTGTCCATCAGGAATCTTGGTTGCAGCACAGTCTGACTTTGGCAAATAGAAGCAGAAAATAAATTTACTCAAGGGCTATTGGGAAGCTCTCAGAATTACTGGGGAGGCTGGAGAACCAGGCTAAGGAATTGGGGCACAGAAACAGGCCACACATGCAGTCGGTTGAGGCCAGACAACGAGGTCATCACTGCCCTCTCTAGACACTAAAGAGATTCTGCAGCCGGCAGCAGGGCCAGCATTGGACGGAGGATACACCTAGCTCTGGGGCCCACGGGTGCCCTGGAAACCAGGTGCTCCTGCTGTACCCCACTGCCTTCTCAGTACACACCCCACTGCGCCTGCTTCTTTGTGCCCTAAGCCCCTGTGTCAAGGTTTTGGGCTGGCGCTTGAGACTGGTAGAGCCCCATTCATGTCCCCACAGCCTAGCTGTGTCTTTGGGGGTGCAGTGGGGGTGGGTGCTGGGGAGGAGAAGATAGTGGCAGGAGGGCTCTGCGTACTGAAAACTCACAGTGGAGAGTTTCTTAGTCAAAGAAGGGGGTTCGGGCTTCCCTGGTGGCGCAGTGGTTGGGAGTCCGCCTGCCAATGCAGGGGACACGGGTTCGTGCCCTGGTCCAGGAAGATGCCACATGCCGCAGAGCGGCTGGGCCCGTGAGCCATGGCCGCTGAGCCTGCGCGTCTGGAGCCTGTGCTCTGCAACGGGAGAGGCCACAGCAGTGGGAGGCCCGCGTACCGGGAAAAAAAAAAAAAAAAAACAGAAGGGGGTTCAAGGCTGGGCAGCCAGACCTGTCAAATGTCCATTACACAAGGAAGGGAGTGTGAATATGGGTGAGGGGTGGCGGACTGGCACTGGTAAGAACAAGGCAAAGAAACAGGATCTCCATGTGGCTGTCAGGGACACCAGAGCCCTGAGGTAGGGCAAAGGGTAGAGGAATGCTGGATGCACAAGCTACATGGGAGAGAGCCTCGCTTCCTCCTGGGGGTATTTTGGACAAAAGAGATGGCTGAGCTCAGATATTATCTTGGCAGTGTCTAATTCAATTGGTATGTAGCATGAGGGCTTTTGATACCCTAAGCTTCTACCCTCTCTCCGGCTCTGGGAAAGAGGTGGGGCAGCCTGCAAATAACTGGGTGCTTAGTCTGAAAAGCTGGGACCAGACAGGGCTGGGCAAGGGCTGACAAGGGACAGCTGAGAGCAGAGTACAAGCTTTGTGAACAGGCAATTCCATGAAGTCTGAGCTTCCGTGATCAAATAAATGTGATCAAATCAATCTGCCACAAATGTTAAAATCTGCATGACTATTGTTACGCTATGTGTGAGTTAGGCATAAAAGCAAACAGCCAGAATCTGTGTTCTTTTTATCAAACCAAACCAAATATTTAGGGTTTTTTCCCCTCACTTTACTATTATTCTGAGATCTTTAAGGAGTATCCATCAATATCAGTTTCCTCTATCTCCATGTACAATGTTAACCCCTTCCTCACTTTTTTAAAAGTCCTTGTTTATTTATTATCATTTTTGCTGTGCAAACATCACCACCACTTATTTCCAGAACATTTTTATCACCGCAAAAAGAAATCCATACCCACTAGGCAGCTGCTCCCGTTTCCCCCAGCAACCATTAATCTGCTTCGCGTTTCTGTGAGACTGCATATTCTGGACATTTCATGTAAATGGAATCACACTTTATTCCTTTTCATACATGTGAAAATAGAATATTTTCATACTTATGAATCATATAATACGGCCTTTGGTGACTGGCTTCTTTCATGTAGTGTAATGGTACGGTTCATCTGTGTTGTAGCATGTATCGGTACTTTATTCAAATAATATTTTGTTTATCCATTTGTCAGTTAATGGACATTTGCGTTGTTTCCATTTTTTAGTTAATAGTCCTGCTAAGAACATTTATGTACAAGTTTTTGTTGAGCACCTGTTTTCACTTCTTTTGGATGTATACCCAGGAATGAAATTATGAGGTCATATGGTAATTTTATGTTAATTTACTAAGGAACTGCTAAACTGTTTTCCACAGTGTCTGTACTATTTAACATTTCCACCAGCAATGAATAAGAGTTCCAATTTCTCCACATCCTTGTCAACACTTGTTATTTTCCCTTTATTATTATAGCTATCCAAGTGCATGTGGAGTAGTATCTCACTGTGGTTTAAATTTGCATTTCTTAATGACTAAGGATGTTGAGCAGCTTTTCACATACTTGTTGGCCATTTGTACGTCTTCTTTGAAAAAATGTCTGAAAAGACATTTTCTGACCTGAAATGATCTGAAGAGACATTTTTAATTCATGTATTATTAATTTATTTTTTGGCTGTTCTGTGTGGCTTGTGGGATCTTAGTTCCCCAACCAGGTATTGAACCTGGGCCATGGCAGTGAAAGTGCTGAATCCTAACCACTGGACCGCCAGGGAATTTCCCCCTCTTGTTTTATCTCATTTTATATTTTTCCCTTCTTCCCTTCTCAATGTCCTCTCCCTCCACAGGTTCCCTCTCTAATGTTGGATGGGTGTTACTAAATACCTATGAAACTTCATAAAATATAGTTTTGCATGTTTTTAATTTACATGAATGGCATTGTACTATAAATCAGTTTGTTTCCTTTGTTTCAGTTTTCTATGTTGCTGAATGTGTAGCTAGTTAGTAGTTTAATATTGCTATAAGGTATTCAATAGCATGTGGGGTAAGCCATGGGCGGGCCTGCTATAGGCCCAATAGTACGCCAGGAATTTTCTTTTCTTTTCTTTTGAAGTATTATTTAAAAAAATATTTGTGTATATATGTATTTATTTATTTGGCTGCGCCAGGTCTTAGTTGCAGCATGCTGGATCTTTGTTGCGGCATGCGGGCTCTTAGTTGTGGCATGCGGGATCCAGCTCCCCGACCAGGGATCGAACCCAGGCCCCCTGCACTGGGAGCACAGAGTCTTAACCACTGGACCACCAGGGAAGTCCCCAACAGGAGTTTTCTTACGTGGTAGATGGTAGACCCTTGAATGCTGACCCAGCCCCTCCCCAAGCCTAATCTTACAAAAACTTAGTCCTGACTGAACTCATTAGACAAGTTTTCTCCCTCTGAAAAGCCTGCTTTGATCACCAGAATTGGGGCATGTTTCTGTGGGGAACTAGGAAGCCATTGTTCTTTGCAAGTTTGCTAATTTATTAGTAAACTGAAGTGATAACAAACTTGACTTGGGTCTGAGTTGTCATATTAGCCAATTTTCAAACCCAAGCCAACTCTTTATCATCTGGACTAACCACCAGGGAATTCCCTGGGAAGGCAGTTTCCTCTCAGTCAGGTACCAAACCACCTCAGCCTCACAGAGTATCCCAACTGGCCCTTACTACTATAATAAGGTAATAGCCTGATCTGGGCATTTTCACAGGGTTACGTTATCAACTCAAGCACAGTGTTCAATTATGGATGCCACGTTCGAAAACGGACATATGCAAATCAGAATGGTGGCACTAACAGTTATCTGAGGGTCATCTTATTTGAAGAGGGTTAGTTTGGAGCAGTTTAGAGGAAAATACCAATGCTATCTTTAAATAGTTGAAGAGTTGTCAAGTGAATATAGGGGAGGGTTTATTCTGTGTTGCTCCAGAGGACAGAATTAAAACAAGTTGATGATATAACATGGAAGCACACTTAGACTCAGTGCACTCTTCCGTCAGAAATATCCAGCCCTGCAATCAGCAATCAGCCCTGCAATCAGCCTTCTTGGCATCAGCAAGCTCACTGGCAGTGTTCACACAGAGGCTGGACAGGCCATAGGTTGGTTTCGGCATTTCGTCACAGAGCAGAAATCAGTTTAGATGACTTCCAAACTTTTTTCTAACGCAGACAGAATTCAACCTAATTAATATTTATTGAGCCCCTATTACAGGCAAGATACTGGGCTGGGTACTATAGGAGATACAACAGTGCTTCCTTAGATGGTTTACATCTTATGGGGGAAGAGAATCAGGATTTAATGAACCAATTGTTCTCCTGCCAGGTTCTTTGCATAGATTAGTTTAATCTTTACAATAGCTTGAATTTGGTAGCTACTGATAACCTCAGTTTCCAGATGAGGAAACTGACCTTCGGAATGCTAAGAAATGGTCTAAGATGACCCGGCTAAAATGAGATGGAACAACGATTCAAGATCAGATCACTGTGGGGACTTCCGTGGTGGTGCAGTGGTTAAGAGTCCACTTGCCAATGCAGGGGACATGGGTTCAAGCCCTGGTCCGGGAAGATCCCACATGCTGCGGAGCAACTAAGCCTGTGTGCCACGACTACTGCGCCTGCGTGCCACAACTACTGAAGTCCACGTGCCTAGAGCTTGTGCTCCGCAACAAGAGAAGCCACCTCAATGAGAAGCCCGCGCACCGCAACGAAGAGTAGCCCCTGCTCGCCGCAACTAGAGAAAGCCCGTGTGCAGCAATGAAGACCCAACACAGTCAAAAATAAATTAAAAAAAAAAATCAGATCATTGTGACTCCATTATACCATGCCATGAGTCTACGAATTTACGTTAAGTGTAGCTTCATACTTCTTTTCTTGGCAAAGGGTTAAAGCATTCCCCTCTTGTCATTGTCTTTTTAAGTCTGATGAATCCTCTAGGTCTTGATGCTTGAGATACGGTTTTCTGGAGAGATATGTAAGTTTCTGTTACATTGAGGTTCCAAGTCTTTCCTTGAGCAGACCTCTTTCCTCACTTTGCCAATGCTCCCCTGGGTTCTGCCTTTAGGAAGTACCTTTTTTCTCCAACTCTGTTCTGTCCTAACTTTTAGTGGCTTCTAGGGTTTTTTCCAATCGTCTCAGGCAGGTCAAGTTGCCATAACCTGTGCTCTCTGCCCTTTTCTCTCTCTCAGTTTACCTAAAGCCTTTTTTGCTCTTCAGGGCTCTGACCGCTGCTACAATAAATACCCCAGTTTTCCCTTGACAGCGGAAGTGTGCCTTATAGCCCTCTTTTGTATTGATCCATCTGGGGGTTTACTATGCACCTCTTCATGTTAAAAGAGAACCACTATGTTTGTTCATTTCTTGGTGCTCTCCATTTTCTAAGTAAAAAATGAATGAGCAGTTATTACTTTAATATATAGTTGAATAGCCAATTATTAGCAAATAACCATCCTTTGCCTTAGATGATTCTTTTGTTTTCCTTTAGACATTAAAAAAAGAGATTAACTTACATATTTACATTTTAATATGTAAATGTAAATATACAGTTCCCAGTGTGGTTAGGGCTCCTGCTTGACCGATAATCACTTTTAGAAGAGGCATAGAGTTGCAAAGATGGATTTAGGGGAAGTTTTTCCCTTCTAGGAGATCCCTATAAATTAACAGAATGCATTACTTGTCTCATTTAACTTATGTCCCTCTAGAGTTGCTTTTTTCAGCAAGCCAATGATCCCCAAACAGAAAAAGTTTTCTCAGTTCTTGTGGTGGTAATAACATTTCTGAACATTAACTAAAGGCCAAACATTATGTCTTATTTCATCCTCACTCAACCCTATAGTAGTTTTTATCTTGTTCCTACTTTACAGATGAGGAAACAGGTTTAGAGAGGTTAAGTAACTTACCCAAGGTCTCTAACAAAGTGACAGATATAGAATCTTAGGTCCAGCCAACTCAAGGCCCATGTTTATAACCACTGTGCTGGACCAATTGCTTCAACAGAAGTGAATAGAGATTCATCCGCTGGAGTTGATGGTGGGAAGTTTTTTTTTTAGGGGGCAGTTGTCTGCTGCCTTCAGCCATTGTATTTCTTTCTTTTGGTCTCCTTTTGATGATTCCATTAAATCTTCACAGCTTGTCAGTTCCAATTCTTGTTTCTTCCTGTTTTAATCTTTCATTCTCCTTCTGACCTATTCCTGTTCTTCGTTCAACTTCCTTTGGCACCATGTTTGGTCCAGGATGGCTTGTTGCTTTGATCATTTATAAGTATTCTAAATTTACTTGTAATTTTCTGCTTTCTTTTTCCTTATGGTGCAATTCATTGCTCTTATCTCTTAGTAATAATAGTAATCATTTATATTTGCATAGTGTTTTACACTATATAAAGTACATTTACTTACATTATCTTATTTAATTTTTTTTTTTTTTTTTTTTTTGTGGTACGCGGGCCTCTCACTGTTGTGGCCTCTCCCGTTGCGGAGCACAGGCTCCGGACGCGCAGGCTCAGCGGCTCATGGCTCACAGGCCCAGCCGCTCCCACGGCATGTGGGATCTTCCCGGACCGGGGCACGAACCCATGTCCCCTGCATCGGCAGGCGGACTCTCAACCAGTGCGCCACCAGGGAAGCCCTTATTTAATTTTTAAAACAGTCTCATGAGGTACTATATTCTTTTTTTTTTTTTTTTTTTTGGTACTATATTCTTTTGATGTATGAGGTTTAGTGAGGTTAAATGAATCACAGAGCTAGTCAGTAGCACAGTTGGTTTTTTTTTTTTAATTTTTATTTATTTTTGGCTGTGTTGCGTCTTCATTGCTGCACTCCGGCTTTCTCTAGTTGCGGCGAGCAGAGGCTACTCTTTGTTGTGGTGCACGGGCTTCCCATTGCGGTGGCTTCTCTTGCTGGGAGCACAGACTCTAGACGCGTGGGCTTCAGTAGTTGTGGTTCGCAGACTCAGTACTTGTGGTTTGTGGGCTCTAGAACGCAGGCTCAGTATTTGTGGCGCATGGGCCCAGGTGCTCTGCGGAACGTGGGATCCTCCTGGACCAGGGCTCGAACCTGTGTCCCCTGCATTGGCAGGAGGATTCTTAACCACTGTGCCACTAGGGAAGCCCACACAGTTGGTTCTTGAGTCTATGTTATCTGATTCCAAGTTAAGTGTTCATTCCACTATATCACAGTTGCTCCATTAGTCCTAACAGTATCTTGTTCATAGAAATAAACTCTAAAATGGAGTTAGGTGAGTTCTTCATGTATTTTCTAAAATTAATAAAATATTGCTCCAAAGGTATTATCTTCCCATTCACTTCTCTTGAATTTTCAATCCCTCCCCACCCCCAGCATTTTGAAAGTTTCTCCAAATTAGTACTGTTTTCCAGGAAAAAAAAAAAAAAAGTGAATCTATCTCTGAATTTCATTTGCTTTTTCCTTCACTAAACATGTTTTGATGTTCTGATATATTCAAGGCACTGTGCAAAGTGATGTATGCAATAGTCACAGCCCTCAAGGATATTCCAATTTGAGAAAATATGATATGTACATAAATGTCTTTCAGAAAATGTAGAAAATGTGTCATAAGAAATGTCTAAATAAAGAGTTATGGGAAGAAGAGTATCCACGTAGCTATTCACCAAAATGCTAATAGTGGTTATCTCTGGGGTAGAATTTTTAAGGATTAAAATTTTTGTTTTGCTTATCTGCAGGTTTTAAGTTTCTAAAAGTAAATATGTATTATTTGTGGAAATGAAAAGGAGGAAACATACTTGATTTTTTAGTGCTAGGGAGTTCAAAGGAGGAACAAGTTCCTTCTTAGAGAGTGTGCTGGGGAAGACAGGCTATGGTGAGGACATTAAAGTTGAAGGGATGTGGGTGGGGTGAGCAGCGGTGTGCACTTTGCATGGAGAGAACCACAGTAAACTAAGCATGAAATCAAGAAGATACAGAGTAGCTGTGAGAAAGATGAGTAGTTCAGCCTGTCTAGAGACTAGTATGTGGAAGATAGATAGGGTAGGAAATAAAGTTCGTTGGCTAGGGCCTGGCGCTCCTTAAGTGCCAGGTGAGGAGGCCAGCATTTCAGAACTGAGATATTCCTGGAGACTAGAACAAACACATCCAATGTGTTGGGGAAGGCTCATGGGGCAGTAATTCTCTAACAGGAGGTAGGACTAAATCAAGATATGAAGGCAGAGCAGAATATTGGCAGGCTATGGTGATAAGAACAGTGGTAGCCTCTGGGCAATCAGTACTTAGCATCAGGAAGGTCAAACAAAGACCTTCCTCTGAGAAGGCCCTGGGGAAGAATGAGAGTGTGAACACAGGAACTAGGCAGTAGTAAATAGGCAAAGTCTGGAGGGGTAGGTTTTACAGCAAGGTGATGACTTAGCAGTGGGGCTACCATTCAAGGGAAGACTTCATTCTTTTTTTTTTTTTAAATTAATTAATTAATTATCGGCTACGTTGGGTCTTTGTTGCTGCACGCGGGCTTTCTCTAGTTGTGGCGAGCAGGGGCTACTCTTTGTTGCGGTGCGCGGGCTTCTCATTGCAGTGGCTTCTCTTGTTGCGTAGCACAGGCTGTAGGTGCGCGGGCTTCAGAAGTCATGGCACACGGGCTCAGTAGTTGTGGCTCACGGGCTCTAGAGCACAGACTCAGTAGTTGTGGCACACAGGCTTAGTTGTTCCACAGCATATGGGATCTTCCCGGACCAGGGATCAAACCCGTGTCCCCTGCATTGGCAGGCAGATTCTTAACAACTGTGCCACCAGGGAAGTCCCTGGGAAGACTTCATTCTTAACAATAACAGAGAGAGCAAGGGGCAGAGAGATTAAAGAGGAAGAAATCAGGGAGAGAGACTGGGAAATATATGTGGGAAGAATGATAAAGACAATCCTGAGTCACTGTCTTTTCATGCAGGGATTGCTTACATGTTGTAGAGGCAGGTCCTGAAAGTTGAAGCTGAAGCCTGGAACCATGAACTGGCCAGCTGTGCACTTTCTAGAAAAATACAGAGACAATACCTTAATTACTGGTATGAACATATAAATATACCTATTTTCTTTCTTGGCTTTGCACATATTTGGACTAGATTCTGTACAGAGCAATTCTTTTTTTTTGCGGTACGTGGGCCTCTCACTGTTGTGGCCTCTCCCATTGTGAGCACAGGCTCCGGACATGCAGGCCCGGCAGCCATGGCTCACGGGCCTAGCTGCTCCGCGGCATGTGGGATCTTCCCGGACCGGGGCACAAACCCGTGTCCCCTGCATCCGCAGGTGGACTCTCAACCACTGTGCCACCAAGGAAGCCCTGTACAGAGCAATTTTAAAAACAGGTATAAGCCCCAAGCTACTACTACTAAATTGGCATTTTCTTTCACTGTTTCAATTATTATCAAACATTACTTCGCAACTCTAGGTACACCTTTAGGCCTACATAGACTCCCATTTTATTCTTATTTTCTAGAGTCAGAGATCATGCCTGATCACTCTAGTGGCCTTCAGTGGTAGACAGGGCTTGAGGTTTAGGCCTCACTGCAGCAAAACCTTTAATTAATTTTAGGGAAGCCAAACATTAAGTACTTGCTGAGCCTTCCAATTCTCGCCTTCTTGCAGTATGATGTCCTGTAGAGGTGTTCTTCCCTTTTCCCTTACGCATATAGTGGCCGGCTCTGCCACTGCCAATGTGACCTCTGGCAAGTCCCTAACCTCCCTGAGCCTTAGACTCATCTGTAAATTACGTGCAGGAGTTGAATTATGACTTAAAAGATATTACAGCTCTAAACTTCTAGGATCCTGATACAATACTAAATAAACTTCATTAATAGTATAATTAATTACTAAAGTTCCAGAATATTGAGTGCATGGAGAAAAGGCTCTAACTGATAAAACTGTTGGAAACAACTGGGATAAACAAAGAAATTAAAAAAAATTATTTTTCATTTTTAGTTGCCCACTGTCCCCGACATTTATATAGTGGAACGAATTAGGCTTTCTATGTTTAAAAATCATAACTTTCTAAAATGCTTCACACATTGGGGCTTGAGTTAATTGTAATTCTTTTGAAAGGAAGAATCACATTAATACTGATGATTTTCCTGAATGTTATGACTGAATTGATGACAAACCTGTGAAGCACTGATCATAGCTCATTTTGTGATTTGCATGGCTAGGCTATTTTAGAATTGTGGCATTATTCCTAATAAGACATTCCCAATTGGAGAAAGAATGATTCATAGAGAATAAGGTTTAAATGACAAGAGCAATTCCAGAAACAAAGTGGAGAGTGAGATTAGAGAAGACAGGCATCTTCAGAAACGAAGCTTTAGGGGTAGTTGGAAAAGAAGAATGTAAGACAAGTCTTCAAAGAATGGGAGACTGAAATACGATTACCCTACCGCCTAAAGACTAATTTTAATTACATATTAAATACACAAACATTTTGGTGGTGGTGGGGCATAAAAATGCAGTTTTTACTTCTTTCGCTTTTTTTTTTTTTTTTTTTTTTTTGCGGTACACGGGCCTCTCACTGCTGTGGCCTCTCCCGTTGTGGAGCATAGGTTCCGGACGCGCAGGCTCAGCGGCCACGGCTCACGGGCCCAGCCGCTCTGTGGCATGTGGGATTTTTCCGGACTGGGGCACGAACCCGCTTCCCCAGCATCAGCAGGCGGACTCTTAACCATTGCGCCACCAGGGAAGTCCCAATCCCTGTTTCTTGCTTTCCAGATGTCTCAGGGTTTTCTCCTGTATCGGGCTGAACCAGCCCACCAGGTTCAACTACTCTGCCATCACATCCTAGGTGTGCTTCGGAGCCATGAGACACACTAAGAAAGGTAGGGCAGGAGTATGAACATTTAAACTACAGAAAGGAAGAAGAAAGGGAAGGTATACCTGAGACTGATGGAAAGAGAGGGAAGGAAGTGTGTTAGGCATATGAAAAGAAAGTGCAAGGAAAAGGCAGCGGGGTTGGGGCTGGCTTCACTATCTCTCAATTTGGTACATTGGTGGTTCGATTCTGGCGGCAGGGAGGGGCCCCGCTTCCTCAGCATGGTGCTATTGGGCTCTCCCTATTGCAAAAGGGCGGCCAACGGCTTCCCCGGTGGCACAGTAGTTAAGACTCTGCCTGCCAATGCAGGCGACACGGGTTCGAGCCCAGGTCTGGGAAGGTCCCATTATGCCGCGGGGCAACTAAGCCTGTGTGCCACAACTACAGAGCCTGCGCTCTAGAGCCCGTGAGCCACAACTACTGAGGCCGCGTGCTACAACTACTGAAGCCCATGCGCCTAAAGCCTGTGTTCTGCAACAAGAGAAGCCACCGCGAAGAGAAGCCCGCGCACCGCAACGAAGAGTAGCCCCAGCTCGCCGCAACTAGAGAAAGCCCGCGTGCAGCAACGAAGACCCAACGAAGCCAAAAAAAAAAAATTAATAAAAAAAAAGTGTCCAAGTTCTGGGGCCGGTTCTCCACGTAGAGCACAGCACCGGCGCTTCCACTTGGTGGGGAGGTTGGCCCTGCACCCAAGTGTTCCTCGGCCCTCTACTCCTCGCCCTGGAGGGCAGATTACATCATCCCAACTTGAGCAGCGTGGCCAGTTTTTCCCATTTCAAACTCCTGCTCTCTTGAACGCCAACTCTGGTTACTTAAGTAAACCGGGACGGAGCTTAATGTTTCCCCCGCCCCGACTAGGCACGAGAGAGGGCACTCAGGATGCGCCTCATTTTAGCAAAGAGGCTATTAAATGACCCAGGGCGCTACTTTTTCTCACATTTACGACTACAGCTACACAGGAACACACGGCGACCCAAGCTCTTGGCTGCGCCAAGACTCTCAGCGAAACACACGCGCCAAACGCGGCCCGAAAAATCCTCAGCTGAGCCCGGTGAGCGACTTGAGGAGGAAAACGGTGGATGTCAAAGGGCCACTCCAGCATGCCGCGCCTGCGCAGTCACTAGGCAGCGCCCCCCCCCCCCCCCCCCCCCGCGGGGCGTGCTCGTAACGCCGCGCACCCTATCAGACGGCCGCAGGGAGCGCGCCCGCGGCCTCGCCCTCTCTCGCCCCTCCCCTCTCTAGTCTCCGTCGGGGCTTAGACTGAGGCTCGGAGACCTAGAGCTCCACTCTGCGCCCCCTAGCCCGCGGGCCCCCACGCCCTCTGGTGCGCGTGCGCAGAGGCGGCCCGCAGGGCGAGGGCGCGAGGGGAGGGCGGGCGTACGTCCTTGCGTGCGTCTCAGGCAGCGCGCACGCCGGCGTGAGAGGGCACGGGGAAAAGGTGGCTCTGGCCGGGGCGGCTTGGCTTCCTGTGGCTATGTAGCTGAGCTCGTCGGCTCCGGGTCCTCCTTCGCTGCCATCGCCGCGTCCTAGCGTGGAGCGGCTGCTCGCGAGGGATACTGTCTTCACGCCCGCCGCTCTCCTTCGACGGCTGAGCTTGCTTGCTCGCCCGTGGGAGCGTCCCGGCCGAGCAGCCCTGAGGGGGGAGGGGAGGCCATTTTGTCCCGACCGACT
Source organism: Phocoena sinus (assembly GCF_008692025.1). Classification (NCBI taxonomy): domain Eukaryota; kingdom Metazoa; phylum Chordata; class Mammalia; order Artiodactyla; family Phocoenidae; genus Phocoena; species Phocoena sinus. Next base: position 20,293,028 of record NC_045775.1, read on the forward strand.
CCCCGGAACCGGGCGGAGCGGCTGGGAGAGGCTGCGGAGCCGCGGTCGCCGCCCTTGGAGGCACCGGACGCTTCCACCGTCGGGGCTTCCTCGACGAGGCTGTTCCTAGGTCGCCCGCGCCCTCTCGAGCCCTCCTTTTTCCCACGCTTTCCCGGTCCTCCGGCCTGAGAACGCCCGAGAGAGGAGGAGTTGGCCGTAGTGAGAGGGACCGATCCCTTGGGGCCGCCGGCGGCGAGAGCCTGTGCCGCTCCTCCCAATGGCGAAGAAGACGTACGACCTGCTTTTCAAGCTGCTCCTGATAGGGGACTCGGGAGTGGGGAAGACCTGCGTCCTTTTTCGTTTTTCGGATGATGCCTTCAATACCACCTTTATTTCCACCATAGGTAAGACCTGTGGGAGGGTGGTGTGCGGTCTCTGCATCTGCAAACCGTTTCTTTTATTCCAGACATCTTGCTTCCAGTAATATACGCCTTTGTTTCAGTGATTCTGATTCCAGGCGACAGACCCAACTTACTGTTTGAATCGGCATCGAGCTTTCTGGGGCGGGGTCTTCCCAAGCTTTGCATCCGGTCTTTTGCTTTCAAGTCTCTCACTCTGCTCGGTGCCTGCTGTTACAAAATATGCAGCATTAACAGCGTTCCAGAATCCTATTTCTTTAAGCGTCTGGATTGGCTTTTTCTATGTTTGTGTGGCGTTACTAGCTGTACGATATTTGTAAGGGATTTATTTTGGTGGTTGGGACTGAAGCACTAGGAGTCATTTGGTAAAGGCCTGGATTCATACTTCAGGGCAAAGAAGATTCCATATGGTCTTAAAGTAAACTTGAGGATTTGTGTGAGGAATAATTAAGGCAAATTAGAAGGGAAAAGTGAGTTGCTCGGCGTTGACTAATCCATTGATGTGTCAAACAATCGGAGGCTCTTCGTGCTTGGGGTGGGACTCTGGCATGTTTGCTCACAGAGCTGTTCGAGACATCAACAGAAGCAGTAATCTAATGGAGACGATCAGCTTCTGTCCTCGAACCCGAAAGAATGAAGTTCTCCCTTCTGTTTACGCTAGAATTTACAGGGAAGTGTCTTGCCAGTCATAGCCTTGGGACTTCTAATGTACTTTTCACCTCATGTTTCAGAATTATTTAGTGTGAAAATAAGAGCTAAAGATTGACCTTTTAAATCGGTTTCCCGTTTAGGAAAAGAAAAGGGAACGCTCTAGGAAAGTCCCATTTGACTCTGACGAGACAATTTAGTGCATTAACACGAATTGTGTTAAATGGGTTGTATGCGAAATCCGTTTTTTCCCCCCCACACAATAAATATCTTAAAGGACACATAGTTGTCTCTGTCACTTGGGGCCCAGAACACAGCGTTGGGGCAGTGCAATGAAACCTATTTTTAAGTGTAACTAGTTTTATATTAAGATGAGTTTTTAAAAAAGCAACTGTAGTCTTTGAACTCTGGCAGTTGTCACAATTAAGCTGATTTCAAACAGTTTATAGCATTTGGAATCGTTGATTTGGATTTCTTGTGATAAATATTTGTCAGCTACTTAATTCTTTCTCATAAAACAAATTTTACTAAATTTAAATTGAGCAAGTGATCATTTAAACTACGTTTTGATTTTACTCCCTTTTTTGGGGGGAGGGGGTCATTGTAATCATTATTTCCTGAGTGTCATACTGCTCTCTAGACCTGTCATAAATTTCACGAAACTTAGAACTTGTTCTCTGCCTGTGGGTTAGCACTTCCTACCACTATGTTTACTTTTAATATTACACTTTTAGCTGTATCTGGGTGGGTCAGGTAGTTAGATAGTTCAGTAAATATTTATTGAGCACCTAATGCTAGGCACTGTTTTAGGGACTGGGGATAGATAAGTGAACACAATAGACCTTTTAAGGAGCAGTCTAGTGAGGACAATCACAATAGAGTGTGGAAAGTGCTACAGTGGGGGTAAGCATGGGAAGGAGGGGTGACTAGCCCAAATTAGGCGCTTGCATGGAGATGGTGTCTAAAATGAAGTCTGAAGGACAAATAGGAATTGGACCACAGGGGTGGGTAGGGCCTTCTGGAAAAGGGAGCATTGAATAAACCTGTAGTAAGATCAGGGATTTAATTCACGTGGTCAACTTTAACCTTTCATTGAGAAGGGTAGGGGGTGGAGGGTAGGAAGCAAAACATTAACTCCATGTACTCTTGTCTTTTTTAATGAGTGCATACCCTCAACTAAAGCCCAATCCTGTAAGATAATGACATAATCTTCTTGTGTAGTCTTTCTTTTTTACTTTTTTTTTTTTGGCTGCCCCGCAAGACTTGTGGGACCTTAGTTCCCTGACCAGGGATTGAACCTGCGCCCTCTGCAGTGAAAGCTGGGAGTCCTAACCACTGAACTGCCAGGGAATTCCTTGTGTAGTCTTTTTACTAGGGAAAATGTGTAGTAATTTGGGATCAAACCTGCTGGGTTGGAGTCCTAGTTCCACAGGTTACTAGTTATGGAACTTTGGCAAGTTAATTAATCTCTGTCTGCTTGTTTCTTCTTTAAATAGTGTTAATAATAGGACCTATCACATAAGGTAGTTGTGAGGACTTTATGGGTCATTGAGAGCAAAGCACCTAGCATGGTGCCAGGCACACTGTAGGAGCACAGTGCATGCATATTAGCTATATGTGGAACTTGTGACCCTTCTGCTGCTGAAGTGAGGCAGAACAAGTTACTTTATGGATTGAATGCCCTGCATGCAGTGTTCACACAAATATTTGTTAGTGCTCTGCTAAACAATTTCACTTTAGATTCTGAAACTTTAATATTTTGATATAAAAGTGTTTGATATGTATGCTATTTTGATATATAAGATATATTGAACAGTGTAAGCTGAGAAATGGATAAATACATGGGTGTAAAATTCTGAGTACAGCTCCGACACATTGCATGTATTAGCTCTGTGTGCAGGTTTTAGAAGTCTGCTGGCATCTTCCACCAGTGCATCCAAAAAAAATATAATGTGAGTCACATAGATAATATTTTTTAGTAGCCACATTTAAAAAGTAAAAGAAGTATTTAATACTATATTTTAACTCATGTTATCCAGTCTTATAATTTTATTATGTAATCAAGATTAAAAAATAGTTGAGACATTTTACATTCTTTTTCTCCAGAGTGTATGTTATATTTACAGCTCATCTCAATTTAGATTAGGCACATTTCAGGTGTTGAGTGTGGCTAGTGCTGCCATATTGGACAATGCATGTTTAAACAGTATAAACTAGCCAGTTGGCTAATGTGCAGATGATTAGAGATACTTGGAATGTGTACTACTTTTAGGACATTTTAAATTTCATCAGTTGACTAGGATGTTTTTTTGTTTTGCTTTGCTTTTTAAAAAATCTAGAGCACTCTCTAATTATGAATGATACTGAAATTTGAGTTGTCACTTGATTGTTAAAACTCTTGAGGTTCGGACAGAAGTAGTTACCTTGCAGGTGTTCAGTAGGGCCAAACTGCCAGTATAAGCTGGCCCTCATTATTTTAGGCACAGTCATTTCAGTTACTTATTGGCTATTGATTCTTGGAAGAAGTAATTTGTACAGGCTTATGGTGCTTACTTACAGTGCTTACACAGACTACCGTATTTAAATTTTTCTGTATATTTTCACTTCCCACACATCTATGTCAGAAATTGTGTATGATGTTTATGGTCAGATTTATTGCAGACAGAGTTGTAAAAACAAATTACTGGTATGTTCCACACTCACCAATCGCGAAGTGAATCCAAGGGCACTGGAATATAAGCTGCACAAGGACAGAGGGCTTTGTCTTTTAGCTGATAGATGCTAAGGACCTAGAAGAGTCCCTGCGTTTAATGGGTGCATGGTAAATAGTGAATGAAGGCAGGCAGACAGACAGGTAGTAAGTATAATCAGCATCCTCTAGAATTGGCTAGTTTTGTTTTAACATTTCTTGTCTACCTACTTTCTGAGCATTAAATATGTGAAGTAGATTGAGGTCAGATTTTACATAAGAAATCAGCTGTTTGGCTAATAGAGTAATTTTAGGGTACAACTGGTCTTGGAAAGTCAGATTGTTGAAGTATTTGCTAAAGAGAGTTACTGGTTTTGGATGAGCAGATTTCATTGGTTTATTTGGCTATAACCCTGTTGGCAGTATGAGCTCAGGAAAGCATTACCCTTTTCGTGATATGGTAGTTACTTGGACTCGTCCCAAAGCAGAAATTTTTAGTGGGCTGTTTTACTGAAAGTGCTGTCTTTTGGTGTTGTTAATCCTCCCTCCACCCCTCGACTTCATATTACTTTTTCTGTTAGGACTGTCTTTCACTGGGAAACGGAGTCTCTGGGTTCCACGTAAAAAATGGTGGGCTTCCCTGGTGGCGCAGTGGTTGAGAGTTTGCCTGCCGATGCAGGGGACATGGGTTCGTGCCCCGGTCCAGGAGGGTCCCACATGCCGTGGAGCGGCTGGGCCCGTGAGCCATGGCCACTGAGCCTGCGCGTCCGGAGCCTGTGCTCTGCAACGGGAGAGGTCACAACAGTGAGAGGCCCGCATGCCGGGGGAAAAAAAAAAATTAAATTGGTAAAGGCTCTTGCCTCTGGGAGAGGTATAATGAACACACCCTTTTTGTTGTCTTTCTGAGTGTTTTTACTAAGCGTTGGAAGAGTAGGATGGTTCCACTAACATGCAGAATTGGTTTATTTAATTGAAATGAGCCCATTTTATATGAGAGGCTGCTTTTTAGAGAATTGAGCAAAACCTTTTTCATATTAAACGTGACAGGACTTTGCTGTGACACCCAGGCAGTGGCTCATGTTGCAGGAATGCCAGCACGCCCAATGAATTTTTCTTTTAAAAAAAAAAAATTATTTATTTATTTATTTATTTTTGACTGTGTTGGTCTTCGCTGCGGTGCGCGGGCTTCTCACTGAGGTGGCTTATCTTATTGCACAGCTCCCACTGTAGGCGCGCGAGCTCAGTAGTTGTGGCACGTGGGCTCGGTAGTTGTGGCTCATGGGCTCAAGAGCGCAGGCTCAGTAGTTGTGGCACATGGGATTACTTGCTCTGCGGCACGTGGGATCTTCCCGGACCAGGGCTCGAACCTGTGTCCCCCGCATTCCCAACTACTACGCCACCAGGGAAGCCCGCCTAAGGAATTTCTTTCATTTGAACGTGTATTTTTAGGATTGATTAAGAACTATCCCGAGATTTTCCCAAAGAAGATACAAAGGGCCAGTAAACACATGAAAAGATGTTCAACATCACTAATCATTAGGGAAATGCAAATCAAAACCACTATGTGGCATTACTTCACATCCATTAGGATGACTGACATCAAAAATTAATTTTGGGGAAAAAAAAAAAAGAACTTTGTCATAGTTCTTTTGGGTATATACCTGGAAGTGGCATTGCTAGATCATACCATAATTCTATTTTTAATTTTTTGGGAAACCACCATATTGTTTTCCACAGTGGCTGCACAGTTTTATGTTGCCATAGCACTGCACCAGGGTTTTATTTCTCCACATCCTCATCAACACTTGTTATTGTCTGTTTAGCAGCATTATTCACAGTAGCCGAAAGGTGGAAACAACCCAAATGTGCATAGACCAATGAATGGATACACAAGATGTAGCATATACATACAATGGAATATTATTGAACTTTAAAAAGGAGTGAAATTCTGATAGATTTTGCAACATGGATAACACTGAAAACACTGTGCTAAGTGAAACAAGCCAGACACAAATAGACAAATACTGCATAAAATCATTTATGTGAGGTACCTAGAATAGGTCAATTCATAGAGAAAGTAGAATAGTGGTTACCAGGGCCTGGGGACTGGGTAATGGGAAGTTATTGGCTAATGTGTACAGAATTTCAGTTAGTGGGGAATTATTGCTTAAAGGGTACAGAGTTTCAGTTTGGGAAGATAAAAAAGTTTTGGAGATGGATAGTGGTGATGGTTGCACAGCAGTGTGAATATATTTAATGCCGCTGAATTGTATACTTAGAAATGGTTAACATGCACAGAAGGACAAATACTGCATGATTTCATTTGTATGAGGTATTTAAAGTTGTCAACTTCATAGAAACAGAAAGTAGAATAGTAGAAAGTAGAACGATAGTCTCCCAGGGACTGGGGGGAGGGGGAAATGGGGAGTTGTTTAATGGATATAGTATAGTTTTAGTTTTATGAGCTGAAGAAGTTTTGGAGATCTCTTGTGTATCAATGCAAATACACTTAACACTACTACACTATACACTTAAAACTGGTTAAGTTGGTGTATTTTTATGTTATGTGTTTTTTTTACTGCAATTAAAGAACTGGTTTAAATGGTCAATTTTATGTTACGTATATTTTACTACCAAAAAGCCCCCAAAAAACTCTTTGCCACTTGACACAGCTCTCTAAAAGAGCATTTAATCACAGACAGCCCCTCACTGTTTCATGTGATAACTACTGTTAACCAGTGGTCATTGAGTCAAGAGGATCCTTTAAGGTACTTTCCCGTGCTTTATTATTACCGGTCTGTACTTTCAGATACTGAAGGCAGGTTTGTCTTGTTGTGTGTATCTACATAGATCTCCTTGGAATATTGATACAGGAAAGTACCCTAATATGAATTTTTTTTTCCTTTTTTAGCACGTTGGGTCTTAGTTGCTGGGCGCAGGCTTTCTCTAGTTGCAGTGAGCAGAGTGGGGGGGCTGCTGTTCGTTGTGGTGCGTGGGCTTCTCATTGCAGTGGCTTCTCTTGTTGCAGAGCACAGGCTCTAGGCGGGCAGGCCTCAGTAGTTGTGGCACGTGGGCTCAGTAGTTGTGGCTCGTGGGCTGTAGAGCTCAGGCTCAGTAGTTGTGGCGCACGGGCTTTGTTGCTCCGCGGCATGTAGGATCTTCTGGACCAAGGATCAAACCCATGTCCCCTGCATTGGCAGGCGGATTCTTATCCACTGCACCACCAGGGAAACTGAGTCAGGAAGCTGAGACTGATGAGGGGAGGTAACTTGCAGAAGATTATATGGCTAATTAGAGAAAGAATTTTGACTAAAATCCACGTCCAATCTTGTTCATGGCTGTGTTTCTCATCCTGAGAATTTCATTGTTTTGCTTGAAAAAATTAATGATAGGGTCATTCTCCTACTCATCAGTTTTAATTTGAAAAGTGGAGTTACAGTGGTTTATTGTTGTTTTGTCTTTGTTTTGACAGAAGTGGGAAAGTAACAAGTCTCGGCACCAAATACCAAGGGGTTTGTTCAGGTTACTTGTCTTTTGCAAACAGAGCGTAACACAGCAGAGCTGAGCTGATAATGTTAGAAATGATTATTTTATTTTCAAGAATTATCGTGTATAATGGTATACGAGATGTGGCAAAGGAAATACTGATATTCCTGTTTGGTTTGTAAAGGGAAAGAATGATAGGAGAAATACTGTCAATCTGTTTCAACTTTTTTTTTTTTTTTTAATTTTTTTTTTTTTTTAGATGTTGGGGATAGGAGTTTATTAATTTATTTATCTTGGCTGTGTTGGGTCTTCGTTTCTGTGCGAGGGCTTTCTCTAGTTGCGGCAAGCGGGGGCCACTCTTCATCGCGGTGCGCGGGCCTCTCACTGTCCCGGCCTCTCTTGTTCCGGAGCACAGGCTCCAGACGCGCAGGCTCAGTAGTTGTGGCTCACGGGCCTAGTTGATCCGCGGCATGTGGGATCCTCCCAGACCAGGGCTCGAACCCGTGTGCCCTGCATCGGCAGGCAGATTCTCAACCACTGCGCCACCAGGGAAGCCCTGTTTCAACTTTTAACAGTACAGAGTTGCCCAGCCAGTGCTGTGATAGCAATTGTGATTAACCGAGAAATAGGGGCTTGTTGAGTTGATTTACAAATAAGAGACCGTTATTTAGCACAAAATATAAATTTGTGAATAGCTAAGAGATCTGCATGGGAAGACTGCTTATGGAGATGGTTCAGTCATAAAGGTAGAGTGTAAAAGAGCTATAAAGTGTTGAGACCATTGTCTGAACCCAAAGACTGATAAAAGTCTTGAAAAGGTCATGGATTTGCTTCCTTCAAAGAGGTGAATATTGGGGGTTAATGGATTAAGTCCTTTAAATTTGGGTCATAAGGAAAGGAATTTGAAAAGATGACTAGAGTAAAATTTTGGTGAAGAAAACTCATCTGAAGGTAAATCTCAAATGAGAAAAAACATTATATTTGAAGATAGTAGTGCCATATATTTTGAGTTACAAACAAAAGTGATTGCTTGATATTTATCCTTCTTTCCAGAGATGAAAAATCATATTTTTGGGGAAAACAGCAACTGGTGATGGAACACTAAGTTTCCAGCATGACCCAGAAACAGAGCATCCAAGGTTGTAAAACATTAGAAAATGGAAAAAAAACATTATTCTGGAGACCCAAAAAGTACAATGTAGCAAAATCAGAACAGAGGACAGTATTGATTTGTTTCTTTCATATCAGTAGCAATGCTTATGCAGGCTTTTTTTAATTGACATTTTTATTAAGGCAGTTGTAGATTCACATGCAGTTGTAAAAAACAGTACAGAAGGATCCCTTGTACACTTTGCCCAGTTTCTCCTAATGGTAACATTTTGTGAAACTGTGGTATAATATCACAACCAGGATATTGTCATCTGTTACAGCACACCAGTCTTACTCAAATTTCTCTAGTTTTCTTGTACTCATTTGTGTGTGTATGAAATTCACTACAGTTTTGTCACTTCTGTAGGTTCATGTAGCCACCACCACAGTCAAGATACTGAACAGTTCCAAGGGACAAGGATCCCTTGTGTTCTTTTTTAACTATACCCGTTTCCTCCCTCCACCCCCGCTTCTCTCCTCCAAAAATTTGTCCCCCATTTATAAAATTTTGTCATTCACAAATGTAGTATAAATGGAACCATATATGATGTAACCTTTTGGGATTTGCTTTTATTCAGTCGGCTTAATTCCCTGGAGATTCATCCAAGTTGTATGCATCAGTAGTACCTTTTTTATTATTGAGTAGTATTTCATGGTATGCATTCCCCACAGTTTGGTTAATGACTCACCCATTGGGGAACACCTGGGCTGATTCCAGTTTTTGGCTGTTATAAATAAAGCTGCTATGAATTTTTGTGTAGAAGGTTTTGTATGATCATAAATTTTTGTTTCTCTGGGATAAATGCCTAATAGTGCAATTACTGGGTCATATGGTAATTGCATGCTTAGTTTTATAAGAAACTACCGAACAGTTTCTCGAGTGGCTGTACTATTTTATATTCCTTCAATAGCGTGTGAGTGATCTTGTTTCTCTGCATCTTCACCAGCATTTGGTGGTTTTACTATTTTGTGGTTTTAGCTATTCTGATAAGTGTGTACTAATAATCTCATTGTTGTTTTAAATCGCATTTCCTTGATAGCCAGAGGTGGTGAAAAATCTTTTCATGTTCTTATTTGCCATCTGTGTGTTCTCTGGTGAAATATCTGTTCACGTCAGTTGCCCATTTTCTAATTGCATTCTTTTTTCTTTTTTTTTACTATTGAGTTTTATGAGCTCTTTATACGTTTTATTTTATTTATTTGGCTGCGTTGGGTCTTCGTTGCTGCATGCGAGTTGCCGTGAGCGGAGGCTACTCTTCGTTGCAGTGCGCGGGCTTCTCATTGCGGTGGCTTCTCTTCTTGCGGAGCATGGGCTCTAGGCACGTGGGCTTCAGTAGTTGTGGCACGTGGGCTTCAGTAGTTGTGGCGCATGGGCTTAGTTGCTCCGCGGCATGTGGGATCTTCCCGGACCAGGGCTTGAACCTGTGTCCCCTGCACTGGCAGGCGAATTCTGAACCACTGCACCACCAGGGAAGTCCCTTGAAAGCTTTTTAAAGTTAATTTTTACCAGTGATGTGTACACATATTTGAAGTTAAGTAAACTGCTAAGAGATTTATAGTAACAAAAAAAGCAGTCTCCTGACTCATTTCCTCTCCATCTTCAGTCCTTTTCTTTAGAAGCATCTTCTTCTTCTGTTATATACTCCTATATTTTCAAAATATAAGGTATACAGCCATCTCTTGAGTATTAATATTAGATGAAAATTTTAACCTGTTATAATCTCATCCCACTTTTATCCCAGTTTTTTTTGTTAAATTGATATCCAGTGGTTACATTAATATGGCCATGTGAATATTACCTATCAAGCCAAATAGTCTGTTACGACTGTTTCCTTTTCTCTGAAGTTGAAAGTTCTCTTTATTTGATTAATTTCCTTTACCCATTATCAAGTCTTCCTACATCCTTCAACAACCTCTCAGAATGACTTTCTACACAGTCAAGCCATTAGAGACATATATATATTTCTTCCTGGATGCCTCTCTTCTAGGTCTTTCTCCTTCTTGCTTCCATTCCCTTAGCCTCTCTCATGTGAGATACTGTTGTTAATTTATTGCCTTGGATCATATCATTTTCTAGTAGCTTCTTGCAAAAAGGGAACATGGCAAAGGAAATTTTTTGAGACTTTCCATATTTGATAATGTCTGAATTCTTTCCTTTCACTCCATCGAAAGTTTGACAGGGCCTAGGGTTCTGGTTTGAAAATAATTTTCCCTTAGGATTTTGAAAGTATTACTTTTGTCTTTTAGCTTCTGATGTTGTTGGCAGGTACAATACCATTCTGATTCTTTTTTTTTTTTTGCGGTACACTGGCCTCTCACCGTTGTGGCCTCTCCCGTTGCGGGACTCCGGATGCGCAGGCTCAGCTCCGGACGCGCAGGCTCAGCGGCCATGGCTGACGGGCCCAGCCGCTCCGCGGCATGTGGGATCTTCCCGGACTGGGGCACGAACCCGCGTCCCCTACCTCGGCAGGCGGACTCTCAACCACTGCGCCACCAGGGAAGCCCTCATTCTGATTATTTATCCATCGTTTATGGCCTAGTTTGTCTCTGGAAGTTTTTAGATTTTTAAATTTTTTTGAATTCCTGGTAACAGATCATGTACCTTAGTGGGTGGGTCTTTTTAAAAATAAATCTATCATTCTCGATACTTGGTGGGCCTTTCCAGGTCCTTAACTTCTTCACGTTTTCTTACATTTTTCCCTCCTGTGATTTTCTTCCCTTTATTTGCTGTTTTTAGTTGGATGTTGGACTTCCTGGATTGATTGTATAATTTTCTATTTTCTAGCTTTGCTAATTCGTTCTTTCTGGGAGATTTCTTTGACTTTATCTTTTAACTTTTCTACTGAAGATTTTATTTCAGCTGTAGTATGTTTAAATTTCTAGTGCTTTTTCTGCTTTATTCCTTAAAATTTGTTTTTTAAGCATTCTGTTCCTGTTTTGTAAATACGGTATCTTTCTTGGAAGATAGGTTTTTTGACATTTTCTTCTTGACTCTTTTTTTCCTTCAAGTTTTCCATACCCATGTTTGTTTTATTCTGTATTTTATTTTAGAGGCCTTTCTCAAATGATTGGTGATTTCAGGACATACGTTCATAATTAAGAATGGGTCGTTGAATCAGCTGCACTTCAATAAGATTTTTTTTTAAAGTGCCAAAAAAAAAAAGAATGGGTCTTTGAAAAGATGTTCGTGAGCTTTGTAAACATGGGTGGGGCTTTTTAATCTCCCCGGTTTTAGATTCATCTCCACACTCTACTGAACCTCTTGTTCCTGAATTCAGAGTGTGTCAGTTTCAGATTTTCTAGAGAATAAATCGTTAGACTCCTGCTAGGTCTTGAGGAGTGGTAATATCTGGTTATGTGAAATGGAGGCTACGTCTTGGGGTGTCCTTATATAAACCTTCAATCAGCCTTTACTTTCTGCCTGGTACCTAATACCTCCTATTGCTAAACCTCCTATTTAGACGTGAATGGCTTGCTCCTCATTGGTATCTTCTTCAGTGGGTTCTGAGGTCATAAACTTCTTCATCTATTGTGGTTAGTTTACAATGTCTATCCATTTGTAAACTCTTTATATATCTTGTTTTCCTTGAAGTTATGGTGTGATTTTGGAGAGAAGGGGTCAGAAAGATTTTTCTCTTCTAGTTTAACTGGAATTTGAAGTAATTTTTGACTCCACTTTTTAACTCATAAATAACATCCAGTAGGATTAGGGATGGATGATACTTTGCTACTGTTCTTGTAAATATCTAGTCCATCCTCAAAATACTGATATTTTTGTTATTTAGGATAGTCAAATGAATGTAGTAGGGAATCAGAGTATTCACAACAGCACCATTTAAAGGAAAGAGCTTTAATTTAGATGTATAATTCTTGGCTGATTTACTTGGGGGGAAGGGAGAGTAATTTTTGCTTTTTGAACAGAGTATGACTGTAGTCTTAAATTTCAGTCTTTTGCTCTTGATGTATACTATTTTATAGAATACTGACCAACAAATGATTCAGCAAACTCATAATCTGTCAGAGGATTGCAGTGGGTCCTATATATTATAGCACTTGGCATTGAATGATAAGGTATCGCCCACTTGATTTTTAGCTGGTTTGAAACCTATTAGTAAACATTTTTCCCTACAAAGTGTGAGTAGAGTTATTCTACCTCTTTGTATATTCTCAGTCTTACTAACTTTGCCTTCCTTAAATTAGACATTAAAGGATACGTGTGAATTTTTAAAAATCCAGTAGTGTCTTTTTGCATATTTTTGTGTGTGGGAATATATATTCAGCATAATAAATGGACAAGAGTGCTGTGGAAGGTAAATATAATATCAAAATAACTGTTCAAGTGTTAGCTCTTTGCTTAAGTGAGTAAGAATTCTGAAAACTTTTTTCTTCTTTTGGAAAGTTTCAGACCTACAGAAAAGATACTTATTATAATGAATCCTCTTATATCCTTCCTCTAGATTCACCAATTGCCAATATTTTGCTACATTTGCTTTTATGTCTCTTTAGATAGTTTATTTTGTGTATGAAGTGGTGTCTGATTCAAAATAGATTAAAGATTTGTGTGCCATAGTCATTTTTCAAAAATAAAGTAGGAAATTAAGCTATAAGACTTTGCACTTGCTGTTGAGGTTTTACACTGTGTCAGGCACTCTGAGCGCCAGAGATGCAGTGGTGAGTAGTACAACTTGGTGCCTATCCTTGTGGTGTTTAAGTTCTAGTGGAGAATTTTGAAAAGTGCACCAAAATACCACTACTTTCTCAGCACCTAAGTTAGAATCTGATTCTCAATATCTTTGCTGCTCTTCTAAGACATTTCATATTTGTGGGAAATACAAGCTTTATGCCCTTTACTGTTTTCTTACAAAGTTATGTTTGCTATACCTCATGAAAGAAAGTTTTGTTTTGTTTTTTTTAAGATACAGAATTTTAAACAGTGAGGTGGTAACACTTACATGTATCTAGAGATTAGTCTTCCATTAACCTCTGAACATAATCCAGATGAAAACAAATAGTATATTCACAAATCACCTAAATTAAAGCCACACATAGTACTTAGTGTTTTCTTAGTGCCTTACTGACTTTGTTTTTTAATTCCATTTTATTAGACCCTGAAGAAGCAGCAGACTTTTGTTTTTATGCAGGTGACATGTCCAGCCAGCAGAAATGAGACGAGATAGACATTTAGGTAGGAGAACTGAAAACTAAGACAAAGATTAAAGATTGTATTACCATACGATACAGTTACAGATTTGTGAATTGATGATTATGGCCAATGAGAAGTTCCTTTTTTTTTTTGGGCCGTGCCACACAGCTTGCGAGGTCTTAGTTCCCCGACCAGGGGTTGAATCCCGGCTGTGGCAGTGAAAGCACTGAGTCCTAATCACTGGACCACCAGGGAATTCCCTAGAAGTTCTTTTATCTTCAGTAGTCTCTGTTGAAGTAGAAAGTTTGATATATTTTGGAGACATAATAAAAAATGAGTTTTGTTGCCTTATGTATGTATAATCAGTTTAACTTTTGTGGAATAATTTTTCCACAAGATGCTAGATAAATGCTTTATTATAATAAAATGAAAGTATTTCTTGTATTCAGAAAGAATTTTAAAAATTGGGATGCACTGATGGAAAAGTGAAGCCTGAGGGTGAATATAATCCAAACAAAATTATGAGCTTGGATGAGGTAAATTTAAGATTTACTCACTAGTTCTCAAGTATTAGGATTGTTGGAGGATTATCCTTTAAAATGTGAGTGAACCAGTTTTGGGGGATAAATATAAGGATTTTTTTTTCATATTGAATGAAACATTTACAGAAGTAATTTCTCTATTTTATTTTATTTTATTTTATTTTATTTATTTATTTTTTTTGCAGTATGCGGGCTTCTCACTGTTGTGGCCTCTCCCGTTGCGGAGCACAGACGCGCAGGCCCAGCGGCCATGGCTCACGGGCCCAACCGCTCTGCGGCATGTGGGATCTTCCTGGACCGGGGCACGAACCCGTGTCCCCTGCATCGGCAGGCAGACTCTCAACCACTGCGCCACCAGGGAAGCCCCAATTTCTCTATTTTAAATGGATTCAAAAAGGGTCTGCACAGATTTGTGAATGTCAGGACCATAAATAGCATCTTAATGAAACTGGCTTAAACCTAAGCTCTAAGATGGACTTCCAGGAAGTCAGCCATGCTCTTAACTTAATATGCCTCCCTCAAGAATAGTGGGCTGGGCTTCCCTGGTGGCGTAGTGGTTGAGAGTCCGCCTGCCGATGCAGGGGACACGGGTTCGTGCCCTGGTCCGGGAAGATCCCACAGGCCGCGGAGCAGCTAGGCCTGTGAGCCATGGCCGCTGAGCCTGCGTGTCCGGAGCCTGTGCTCCGCAACGGGAGAGGCCACAACAGTGAGAGGCCCGCGTACTGCAAAAAAAAAGAATAATGGGCTTTTTGGATAAGTCAGACAGGGTTTAGCAGTTTGTATTTCTCTGTACAATAAAATATTCTAATAAAAGTGTTTAATAGTAATATCTTATATAACACAGGTAACTATAAATTAAGCAACAGGTGGACAGTTTCCTTTGTGGGTTATTTGTGACTGATGATCAATGGGTGCTTAAGGGAATAAAAATAATTTCAATGTTAACCTGATACACTCAAATAACTAATTTTTACACTATAATATCACGACTTCCCCCTCTAATTTTTTTTTCTTTTTCTTTTTTTAAAAATACGCACACAGTCCTCTTGGGTGTGTATTTAGGGGTGGGATTGCTGGGTCATGGTGTACGCATATATTTAGCTTTGGTAGGTACTAGCTTTCACAGATAGTACTGAACAATTTTACAAAGTGGTCCTATCAATTTTGGTTCATCTTTTTTTAAAAATTTATTTTTATGTATTTATTTTTGGCTGCCTTGGGTCTGCATTGCTGTGCGTGGGCTTTCTCTAGTTGCAGCGAGGGGGCTACTCCTCATTGCAGTGCTTGGGCATCTCACTGTGGAGCACAGGCTCTAGGCATGCGGGCTTCAGTAGTTGTGGCGAGTGGGCTCAGTAGTTGTGACTCACGGGCTTTAGAGCGCAGGCTCAGTAGTTGTGGTGCACGGGCTTTAGTTGCTCCACGGCACGTGGGATCTTCCTGTACCAGAGCTCGAACCCGTGTCCCCTGCATTGGCAGGTGGATTCTTAACCACTGTGCCACCAGGGAAGCCCCGTCCCCCTCTAATTTTTCTTCAATTTCTCTTCTGAAAAACTTTCTTTAGTAAGATGTCTATATGTAGGTGCCACAGATTACAGGACTTTTTTTAAACTTTCTTCTTTAGCCCCCAACACATTTTCTTGAGCTGATTTTTACTTTTTTTCTACGTTATGCTTTTTTAGCAGGCACTGTTTAAGTCATTAGTGATGAAGATATACATACATATATATATATATATATATATATATATATATATATATGAATGCTATTACTCTTTGCCCTAGGTTGTGGTCTTTCTATTAAATGATGATTTCCAACTCCAGCAGTGATTTAATTAAGCACAGTTTGCCTTTCAAAACTTGCCTCAGTCTCAGGTAACATCCTCATCCTTGACATTCTGTCTCCCTTGGAATGCGTGAGCCCCCTGGAATACTTTAGCCCCTGCTGAATGGATTTGTTTCTTCAAACATTTGCCTTTTTTCCTGATCTTCTATTGAATTTTAGCAAACCTACTGAGTTTAAAATTGCTTCAGTTGAGTGAGAGTTTTTTGGAGAACTGTATTTTCAGATACAGTTTGTTTTATCATCTCTTGTTAGGTGAA
This sequence comes from Phocoena sinus, assembly GCF_008692025.1. Taxonomy (NCBI): domain Eukaryota; kingdom Metazoa; phylum Chordata; class Mammalia; order Artiodactyla; family Phocoenidae; genus Phocoena; species Phocoena sinus. The sequence goes on from NC_045775.1 coordinate 20,309,182, forward strand.
TTTGTTGGTTGATGGAAATGAGTGGCTAGAAGGGAAGAAATGGAGGTCTTAAAACATTGAGTAAAGCATTATAGGTAACTTAATTTCAAGAGTAAATAATTAAAAATTTTTGTTAGTTTGCTCTTGACTCTTCTACTGTAAAACACATCTTCCTGAAAGCAATGGTGTCAGTGTGCCTGCTTGGTATTGTATGATATATGCAGTGCAGTTGTACATATGTTGTTTTGTAGGTTTTGAAACGTACCATGGAGTACTATTACAGCTTGGCTCATCCTCCTTGCTATTTGTCAGTTGAATTTTCTCACATAACTGCCATGATCTGCTTTCAGTGGATGATTTTCTTTTAAGACCATATTTGGCTTTCCTCAGCCATTGAATTTGAACAATCTGTGGTGGGTTGATTTTCTTTAAAGATGATAAAGAATGATCCTTTTTTTAAAAATACCTTTATTGGAGTATAATTGCTTTACAGTCTTGTGTTAGTTTCTGCTGTACAACAAAGTGAATCAGCTATATCTATACGTGTGTCCCCATATCCCCTCCCTCTTGAGCCTCCCTCCCACCTTACCTTTCCCACCCTTCTAGGTGGTCAACAAAGCACCAAGCTGATCTCCCTGTGCTATGCAGCAGCTTCCCACTAGCCAGCCATTTTACATTTGGTAGTGTATATATGTCAGTGCTACTCTCTCATCTTGTCCCCTTCCCTACCGTGTCCTCAAGTCCATTCACTATGTGTGCATCTTTATTCCTGTCCTGCCACTAGGTTCATCAGTACTTTTTTTTTTAGATTCCATATATGTGCGTTAGCATCTGGTATTTGTTTTTCTCTTTCTGACTTACTTCACTCTGTATGACAGACTCTAGGTCCATCCACCTCACGACAAATAACTCAATTTCGTTTCTTTTTATGGCTGAGTAATATTCCATTGTATATATGTGCCACGTCTTTATCCATTCATCTGTTGATGGACATTTAGGTTTCTTCCATGTCCTGGCTATTGTAAATAGTGCTGCAATGAACAAAGAATGATCCATTTTTTAAAATACGCAGTGACTGTGAAGACACTGGTTCCAAAGTGTGGACCTCTTCACGGCAGCACCAGCATCGCCGGGAAACTTGCTGGAAATGCAAATTCTCACGTTCTACCTGTCAACTGTTGAATCAGAAATTCCTTGGGTAGGACTCATACATCTGTATATATATATATATTTTAACACACGCATCGTCTGACATTTATAAATTTATTTATTTATGGCTGTGTTGGGTCTTGGTTGCTGTGCACGGGCTTTCTCTAGTTGCGGCGAGCGGGGGCTACTCTTGGTTGCGGTGTGTGGGTTTCTCATTGCGGTGGGTTCTCTTGTTGAGGAGCATGGGCTCTAGGCGTGCGGGCTTCAGTAGTTGTGGCATGTGGGCTCAGTAGTTGTGGCTCGTGGGCTCTAGAGCGCAGGCTCAATAGTTGTGGCACATGGGCTTAGTTGTTCCACGGCATGTGGGATCTTCCCGGACCAGGGCTCGAACCTGTGGCCCCTGCATTCACAGGCAGGTTCTTAACCACTGTGCCACCAGGGAAGTCCGCAGCCATCTGTATTTTGACGGAGCCGTCCAGATGATTTCCATACAAGCTGAAGTTTGAGAACCAAGGTTGTACTATTAAATACATCACAGAAATAGTTGTATTTTACTTTTTTTCTTCCCTCCACAGTGTATCTTGGAGATCATTCCTCGTGATTAGTTTCTTCATTTTTTAAAAACTGCTGCATAGTGTTCCATTAGATGTATCACGATTTAGTTAACCAGTTCCCTGTTTATCAACATTTTGGGTCTGGAGCATAAAGTGTTTAGAAATTATGTGGTGCCGCCTGTGAAGGGCCTTATATGATCTGGCAGTAAGCTTGTACTTCATCCTGTAGATGGGGTAGTGAGTGGCAGGATTAGATCCATGTCACATAATCCTGATGCTACCACTGGCTGGGCGAACCGGTGCCACTAACTTACGGAATATGCTAGTTAGGAGCATGTCTCACAGGCATGATGATAAGTTTTTTTAACCAAAATGCGAAATTTGAGAAGTACATGGTAAATATTCCAAAGGTTTATTGGGGCAAAAACCGTGAGTATTTTAGGATTACAGTTATCATAACTAGTCAGATAATTTAAAAAATAGAACTAGTATATGGTTTAGCAGTCCCCCCTTCGGGTATAGATCCTGAGGAATTGAAAGCAGCGTCTTGAAGAGATCTTGCACACCCGTGTTCATAGCAGCACTTGTTACAGTAGCCATGAGGTGGAAGGAACCCGAAGACCATTTGTGCTTATCAGGAGCTGGGGGGAAAGGGGCAAAGGAGCGCTGTTTAAGGCACGTAGTTCTGCAAGATGAAAAAGTTCTGGAGATCTATTGCACTACAGTGTGAATATACTTAACACTACTGAACAGTACACTTAAAAATGGTTAAGATGGTAAATTTTATGGTACTTTTAAAAAAAATTTATTTTATTATTTATTTATTTATTATTTATTTATTTTGCTGCGGCTTTCTTTAGTTGTGGTGAGCTGGGGGCTACTCTTCGTTGCAGTGTGCTGGCGTCTCACTGCGATGGCTTCTCTTGTTGTGGAGCATGGGCTCTAGGCATGCGGGCTTCAGTAGTTGTGGCACACAGGCTCAGTAGTTGTGGCTCGTGGGTTGTAGAGCACAGGCTCAGTAGTTGTGGTGCGTGGGCTTAGTTGATCCGCGGCATGTGGGATCTTCCCAGAGCAGGGCTCGAACCCCTGTCCCCTGCATTGGCAGGTGGATTCTTAACCACTGCACCACCAGGGAAGCCCTGGTACTTGTTTTTACCACACAAAAAAAAAACCAAAACAAAAACCCACATCACAACTAGGTTGAGATTGTATAGCATACATAGTTCAGGCCATACCAGCATGGTCATGTCCAAAGCGCACTCGGTACTGGTGTACCTCATTTTACCGTGCTTTGCTTTATTGTTCTTCACAGATTCTTAACTTTTTACGAACTGAAGGTTTGTGGCAACCCTGCATTGAGCAAGTCTGCTTTTCCAACAGCATTTGCTCACTTCGTGTCTCTGTCATATTTTGGTAATTCTCATAATATTTCAAAACTTTTTAATTATTATTGTGTTTGTTATAGTGATCTGTGATCAGCTCTCTTTGATGTTACTGTGACTTGCTGAAGGCTCACATGATGGTTAGTATTTCTTAGCAATACAGTATCTTTAAGGTATGTATATCTTTTTAGACCGAATGCTATTACTGAATGGACTACAGCATTGTATAAACATAACTTTTACATGCACTGGGAAACCAGAAGATTCATGTGACTTGCTTTATTGTGGCATTTGCCTTATTGTGGTGGTCTGGAACAAATCTCCAGTACTTTGAAATATTTCGAGAATTATCAAAATGTGACACAGAGACAGGAGGAAGTGAGCAGAGCTGTTGGAAAAATGATGCCAACAGACATCCTCGACACAGGGTTGCCACAAACCCTTCAATCTGTAATACGCAATGTCTTTGAAGCACAATAAAGTGAAATGCAATAAAATGAGATATGCCTGTACATTATTTCAGTTCATTCTCACACTGATCCTCTGAGGAAATTTGTATTATCCTCATTTTGTTAATGAGAAAATTGAGGATTAGGAACATTAAGTAATTGAGCCAAGAAGGTCACACAGCTAGTAAGTGGTGAAACGAGAATTGTTGATCCTGGTCTCTCAGACTCTAAAGCCCATATTCTTTCCAGTACATTATACCAGAGAAGTGGAAATAACAGACTTACAAAAGTGAAATCATTTTTAAAAACCTAGAACAAAACAATACTGGCCAGGCCTGAAATATTGGTACAAGGGCTACCATTTTTTGACTCATAAAACTTTATTGAAAAGTATCTTTTCGGACTTCCCTGGTGGTGCCGTGGTTAAGAATCCACCTGCTAGTGCAGGGGACACAGGTTTGACCCCTGGTCTGGGAAGATCCCACATGCCACGGAGCAGCTAAGCCCATGTGCCACAACTGCTGAGCCTGCGCTCCAGAGCCTGCAAGCCACAACTGCTGAGCCTGTGCACCACAACTACTGAAGCCCATGTGCCTAGAGCCTGTGCTCTGCAACGAGAGAAGCCACCACAATGAGAAGCCCATGCACCGCAACGAAGAGTAGCCCCTGCTCGCCACAACTAGAGAAAGCCCGCACGCAGCAACGAAGACCCAACGCAGGCAAAAAATAAATAAATAAAAAATAGAAGTAGTTATCAAAACACACACACACACACACACACAAATGAGAAGAAAAATATCTTTTATGAGAGTAATTTCTTTGGGTACATAATTTTGGGGATGGTTATAAACAGATTAGATGTAGTTTCTTTACAGACAAAGAATTTGACTTCATATTTTTAAGTTGAAAGAGCTGATACGTAGTTGATACTTTTTTTCCCATTTATCTCTTTTGTTGATAATTTTAAGCAGCCATTGCTCTTCCCAGCATCAAACATCATACCCCTTAAATGGGACTCACTGGAGTGTCAGAATCTAACTACCACCAGCCTAAGGTTCTAGGAGCTTTCAGAAAAGGGATGGAGTTGGTTTCTATATATGACATTTTCTTTGGTTTAGAATGTTTTTATCGTGTGGTAAATCACTGTAGTAAGTGCCTTTACTCCTGGGTCAGGAAAGTGATTTCCAGTGACAGGTGCATCTGTTTTTATTTGAATAATATTTTTAAAAAATTTTATATTTAAAGTAATGCCTATTAGCTAAAAACATAGCATTAGACTGTATAGCATAGAAAGGATAAGTATTGTGATGTCCCTCTTCTTTGCTGCTAATTCTTTGTTCCACATCCTTAATGTAATTTTGATGGCAATACTTTTTTTCAGTACATTTATGTATTAGGAGGTAACAGCTCCTTGCTTTTCCCTGCCCCCTCCAACCCAGCTGGCTTAAACAACAACAAAATGTTTGAAGATGTGTCACTTTTAGGGTTAGTTTGTTAAATGCTCAGCATCCTCACCAAGAACCCAAGTTATCTTTACATCCTGCCACTCAGTCAGTTAGTTTGTCCTCAGGCTAGTTCTCTTCATTGGTATAGAGATACATGCAGCAATTTTAGCCTCCAGACGTACTGAGTCATAACATCATCCAGAGGAAAAGGGACAATTTCTTCCTCGTGTTTCTTTTTTTTTTCTTTTTTTTTTTTTTTTGCAGTACGCGGGCCTCTCACTGCTGTGGCCTCTCCCGTTGCGGAGCACAGGCTCCGGACGTGCAGGCTCAGCGGCCAAGGCTCACGGGCCCAGCCGCTCCGCGGCATGTGGGATCTTCCCAGACCGGGTCACAAACCTGTGTCCCCTGCATTGGCAGGAGGACTCTCAACCACTGCGCCACCAAGGAAGCCCCTCGTGTCTCTTTTTTTCCCTTCCAGCTTTTTATTTTAAAAACTTGCAAATGCACTGAAAATTTGAAAGAATAGTGTAACTCTTGACATATATGTCCTTCATGTAGATTTTCTATATTATTAACATTTTGCTGCATTTGTGCACTCATACCGTTTGTATTTCTTTTATTTGCTAAGCGATTTGAAAATTTGTAAGTAAGCTGCAAATATCATGACACTTCATCCCCTAAATACTCCAGTACGTATCTCCTCAGAACAAGAATGTTCTCTTATATAACTACAACCTCATAGTTACACCCAAGAAATTTAATATTAGTCAGTAATATATGCTTTATAGTTCTTATTCAAACTGCCTCAGCATTTTTGCCTTTTTTGGGGAGTGGTTGGTGGTGTAGGTGTCCAGAGTCCAATTCAAGATTATGCATTGAATTTAGTTGTCTTGTCTCTTTACTTTTGTTAATCGAGAATAAATAAGATAGTGACATTGACTTTTTTGAATGAGTCTAAATATTTTATTAAGAATGGCCCACATTTTGGATGTTTCCTCATGAATAGATTCAAATTAAACATTTTGGCAAAAATACTACCTAGGTGATGTGTCTTTCTCAGTGCATCACATCTCAGTGCATAATGTCATTTTGTCCTATTATTGGAGATACTAAGTTTGAGCCCTTGGGTAAGATAGAGCCTGCCAGATTTCTCCATTAAAGGTACTTTCCCCCTTTGTAATTAATAAATGATAGGTAGGGTGATGCTTTGAGATGGTGCAACTATCTTATTCTCTAGTAACATTTTACCTGTTGGTTTGATCTATGAATGAATCAGTTATTACATTTTTGGTTGCAAAAACTGCCTTTCTCTCATTTCTTTTTCTCTTTTTTTTGGGTGGGGGGCACACCTTGCCACTTGTGGGATACACCTCTCAGCTTGCGGGATCTTAGTTCCCTGAGCAGGGATTGAACCTGGGCCCCGGCAGTGAAATTGCCGAGTCCTAACCACTGGACCACCAGGGAATTCCCCCATTTTATCTTCTTTTAGGAGCATAAAAACTCTGACCAGAAGCCCTATGGCCGGCTTACTTTCACATTTCATTAGCTAGAATTGTGTTAACATGGCCATGATTAAGCAAGCATTTTCCTGACTTTTTTTAAGTCATTTCTAAATCATATGATTATACTTCTGTATTTATTAATTTTAGACATTATGTGTTGATTTCCTATTGTGGAATATGATAGTTTGAGTCCAGACATTCTGGAGCCAGAATATATAGGAATATAGGAATGGAGGAGTCATTGGTACATGGTGTGTTTGGGGACTGCAGGTAGTACATAGAGGCTAGAATTCGAGGCATGACAGGACATAAATTGGGGCTAGATTGTAGAAGACCTCAAAAGTCTTGTTAAGGAGTTTGGATTTTCTAAGATATCATCAAGTAGGGGAATGACTTCAGATTTAAAGTATGACATTTTTCTCTCTTTAAAAAGTGTACTGTAGTTGGCCCTCCGTATCCGAGTTATAGAGGGCCAACCATAAGGGACTTGAGTGTCCACTGATACTGAGGGATGACTGTATATATACTTTGATGTGTGTGTTAAAAAGAACACAGAGATATATACCAAAATATTAACATGGGAATTAATGGAGGCAGAGAGACAGATTTGCAAAATGCTCGGTAGAATCCAAGAGAGAGAGATGATGAGAATCCGAGCTGGGAAGGTGAGAATTAAGGTATTAAAGATTTGGTGTGATTCGTGTTGGGGACAAGATTGGTGAGATCAAGGGACCTAACTTGGGTAACTAGTAACTGATATCTTTAACTGAAGTAGTTAATGGTAGGGCGGGGATGGGGATTTCCTCCCCTTATTTGTGAATTCATTTATGTGAGGTCTCTACTAATCCATATAAACTCTATTGGAAAGATCAAAGGGATGAGCTCTTCAGTAAGTTGGCAAACATGTATTCAGTACTCACTACGGGCACTGTGCTAGGTTGGTGGAGAGTGAACAAAATTGAGTATGCCTAGTGGCTGGAGTGACCATGTAATTTATCATCCAAACTGAAGTCTTGAGAGTGAAAGGGGTGCAGAAAATAGTTACATAATTTATTGAAATATTTGACACTGATTTTATTTATTCCAAAACTATTTTTAATTCTTAAAAATGAATGTCTGTATTCATGAAAGTAACACTTTTTTTTTAGTATCAAATATTTGATTGTTAAAAAGATAATCAAGGCAGAATAGTCTTTGTGTCATAGTCATATACCTTTATTAACTATTAACTGTGTCTCTAATGCCATGTCCCTTGTACTTCTGTGAAGAATGTGTTTTTTCTAGTATGGTTGTGTTTTTTAAATAGAGTTTTCTGCAGTTCTCTGAGATGTATTTTAGGGTTTATATATTGCAAATACATAATTGGAAATTTCATTTGGCACTTCCCTGTTTGCAACCTCATTTTCAAGAACTGCGATTTGCCAAAGGCTTCAAAGCCTTAAGATGGGGCTTCCCTGGTGGCGCAGTGGTGGAGAGTCCGCCTGCTGATGCAGGGCACACGGGTTCATGTCCTGGTCCGGGAAGATCCCACATGCTGCGGAGCAGCTGGGCCTGTGAGCCGTGGCCGCTGAGGCTGCGCGTCTGGAGCCTGTGTTCTGCGGCGGGAGAGACCACGGCAGAGAGGCCCGCGTACCGCCAAAAAAAAAAAAAAAAACAAAAAGCCTTAAGATGTTTGTGGCATTTCACTTCATTGAATACTTTGATTAAATACTTCCAGCTGATTTTTAAAAATGCAACCAAAATTTAGAAGGCTCATTTATTAAAAAAAAAGTTCAGTACCATTGTAGAATACTTAGATTCATGAAGTAGTTCTTTAAAGGCTCAAACACTTATAAAATATGATTGAGGACATGTAACATATCACGTGCCGCCCATTCATTCATATGTATTATTAACAGCTTGATCACAGGTTTTATAGTTGAGTCACTGTGTATATTTCTAAGGTTTAACATCTAAAGCTTGTCTTTCAGTTGGTAGAATATTGTAGCCTTTTTATATGCAGTTATTTATTTATTTTAATTTTCTTTAAAATTTATTTATTTATTTATTTTTGGCTGTGTTGGGTCTTTGTTGCTGCGCACAGGCTTTCTCTAGTTGCTTTGAGCAGGGGCTATTCTTTGTTGCGGTGCGCGTGCTTCTCATTGCGGTGGCTTCTGTTGTGGAGCACAGGCTCTAGGCACAAGGGCTTCAGTAGTTGTAGCACGTGGGCTCAGTAGTTGTGGCTCGCCAGCTCTAGAGCGCAGGCTCAGTAGTTGTGGCGCATGGGCTTAGTTGCTCCGCAGCATGTGGGATCTTCCTGGAGCAGGGCTCAAACCCGTGTACCCTGCCTTGGCAGGAGGATTCTTAACCACTGCACCACCAGGGAAGTCCCTGCAGTTATGAATAATGTGTTCCACAATCATTCCAAGTATATTTTTTGTTGTATAGGTTTTTTTTTTTTAAGCTTAGTAGAAATACTGTCTTACCATGACATCTGTACTCCACTGGAATTTGTATCCTCATTATTACTAAGAGAAAAAAAATTGTCTTTAAAGTTGCATATATTTTTAACTCAATTCACAGTAGCATTCACAGTAGTATCAGATGTTTCATCTTCAACAGACTGAACCTACAGAAGCTTTACTCTTATTATTTATTTACCCACAACACTTTATAGGGGAGAGGTGTGCCTAGTAAATGGGAGTATGGCAAAACCAATAGTTGCTCAAGTTCTAATTCTCTAGTGTTTTCATGATGAGTCCACTTGTGAAACAAAATCTCTTTAAAATAAAGTCTCCAGTTTTTTACCATGTGCCTTAAAGTGATTTCTATTCCTGTTGCTCACGTAAAGGCTTATTTGGTGTTTTTAGAAAGCACTTGTAATGACCCTGGGACTGACTTTGAAAATACAGTATTTTCAAAATTTAAAAAAGTACAAATAACCATTTTGCCATAGCGTTCATATATAACTAACTTCTTAACATGTAGTTTTCAAATTACATTATTCTGTTTTCAGTGCCAAAAGCTTAATTTTCATTCCATAAATTGGACTAAGTAAAACATGCCATTAATGGGATGATGGTTTTTCTGTTTGAAATATGACTATCTCTTTGTCAAGTTATTCTGGTAATGAAGCCAACAGATAATAATTATTGATTCATTAAAAATTTTTTTGAGTGACAAGAAACTTGGAATTGAAAAAATGAAAAATTAATTTAGAGGAACGGTCATTTGACCTAAATTAAGTCATGCTTCACAGAATGTTTGTAATGGCATCTTTTGTAGCTGCATGCGTTATTGTCATCTTCAGACACAGTGTTACAGTAACTACTACCTTCTGAATTAAATGCTGATGCTGCGTCAGATTTGTTTCTTCTTGTCAGTATTATCACTTTAAACATAAACTTTTTCTGAGTAAATTGCTGCCTAGAGGGCTTACTGCAAAATATATAGATTGATTGTATATATACTTGTATAATATAAAATTATCGTAGCAAAAACATTTTTACTCTCTGTATACTTTATAAAAGAACATTTCACATACACATATAATTTTCCATGTTACCCATTTATCCCACTGACTGGTGACCTGGTGACTTCTTGCATCTTGTTGAGGCAGCAGCTTCAAACATTCTCTTCCCAGCATCTGTTAAAACCAGAGGGAATTGAGGACTTCCTAGGTGGTCCAGTGGTTAGGACTTGGCACTTTCACTTCCATGGCCCTGGGTTCAGTCCCTGGTCTGGGAACTAAGATCCTGCAAGCAGAGTGGTGCGCCACCCCCCTCCCCCCCAAAAAAAACCAAAAACAAAACAGGGAACTGGCTGCCTTTTATTACATTTTGTCAGCTTGCTATGCTGGAAAGGGAAATGTCAGTTATTTTGCATTTGTAAAGGGTTGGGAAAGAGCAACAGGTTATCACTGGTTATCTTTTTAGATGCAACCATGTGTTAAAAAGTGATAACTGTTTACACTGGACATTTGTCTCACATAACTACTTGGTAAGACCTTGGCAGAAGTTAGTACCAATTCAAGGTCTGCCAAACCCTCTCCACATACTTTAACGCAGCTTTGTTAAAAATATGAAATCTGAGACATAGTAAATTTGGACAGGACATTGGGAAACATGACAAATGAAGACTGTTCTGGTCAAACAGACTTAATGATCACCATACTTGCAGCAATTTGGTGGGGGTGATGTGATGCATATTCATCAAACAAAAACACCAAACCAGAGTAATCTCTAATTAGATAATTACTATGAATACAAGATATATTGTGAAATCAGAATAAACAGGTTCTTAATCTGTTTCAGGGAATGGGGAGACAGCTCATGGAATTTGGTCCTGAGGAACTGGAATTTATGCTGTTATCTGAGATATTATTAGAAGTTAGGTAGGAGAAAAGAGTGAGGAGAGAAGGAAGAACATTGCAGACAGAGGAAATAGTCAGGAAAAGGTCCTTGGTGAGTAAAGAAGCTTATCTAGTTCAAAGAACGAAAAGGTCTGTGTTGCAGGTATGAATCAGGTAAGGTGAGCAGAGCAGTAGATGTTGAAGAGGTAGGCGTTGGCCAGATCATCCCGGAGCCTGGTAGTCCATGCTAACGATTTGAATTCCAGTGAAGGTCTAAGCAGGTATGTGATGTGGTTAGATTCAGCTTTAAAAGGATGAGTGGCCCAGACAATGTGCAAAATGTATTGGAGTTTTCTAGTGAAAGACTTAACAAAGGTGTGTTTAAACTCTTGTTTGTGTATTGAGTGATTTAATCTTTAAGGATCACGAGAGAGTATATGTGAATGTGCCTATTGGTGACTGACAAAGAGCCTTTAATTTTTTGGAAATAATCTTTTAGTGCCCAAGTTTATGTGACAGAATATTGAGCTGGGGGACAGAATTCTAATCATGGTTAATTTGCTTTGTGAGCTTGAGCAAGTAATTTAACCTCTGAGCCTCTTTCTTTATCTGTAAATTGAGCATGTTAGAGAAATGTGTGTTTAACCTAATTGTGTTAATCGCTTAACTCATATGGGCTGAGTCTTGCTGAGTCATTTTCTCAGACTGACTATGTGGGCAAGGCTTAATAAATGCCAGTTAAACTTAATGATATCTCATACCTCATTTGTAGAAGTCAGGGGAAAGAAAGAGTCGTGTGTATGTTTTATTTACTGTTTTTTAATAGAAGGGTTTTTTGCAGAGCAGTTAGCATATCAATTCATGCAGATTCGTTGTTGAGGAGAGAGAATACAGTACACTATAGCTAGGGGACAGGACTACTGAGGCAGCTTCTTGTATTTTAAATTTAAGAATTTCTGATTTGCCTTATGCCTATTATGTCTATCATATATTTTTTAAAAAATTTGAGCTGCTAATACATTCTTAGTGTCTAATGCAGCCTCTTTTTCCCTCTAAACAGCATTGAGATGCTTTGTAATTTTTTTGCCCCCAAAATTGGCTTTAATAGAAGTGGTTTAAATTTTCTGCAGCAGGACCGTGGTTGAAGCTAGTGGTCCTGTCACCAGTACCAAGAACCTACCTAAGTAGCATCAGTAAAACTGCATCTTTGCCTCTGTAAATAAAAAACATAGTCCTAACTGTCCCTGGAACTATTGGATTACAGTGTTCCAGCATTTACAGATTTATGTTTTTCCATAATTTAAACTTTCTGAGGTATATCTTGAAGATATTAATGTATTAGATAGCAAAAAACTTTGAGTGCTCAGATAGTTTTGTTGGTAACAGTCTTGGTGTGGAGCATTGTACTTCATTGCGTGTTAGTCTTAGATTTCTCTTTACTTTTCATTGCCTGTTATATTGAGCCATAGTGGACGTGTAAGCTACAAGTATTCAATGAGAGCTCCTTGATTTTTAATGCTTGGGCCCTTGAACTTGAAGCTACGCATCCTTGGCTTTATCACGGAAGTTGGTCTTCTTGGCTTTAAGTTTCTCTTTTTCTGTGTTTGACTTCCTGGCTTTTTCACAGAGTGTAAATGACTTGTTTTTGGCTCTTCTGGGAAGTTCAGAAATTCGAGCTTGCTTCAGAAGGATAGGCTAGAGAGCTCAATAAGATATGGTGGGGAAGACTAGATCAAATCATGAAGTTGTGATTTGAGCAAAACAGTATTAAATCTGGTTTTATCTGTTTGTGTGTTTTACCATTTTAAAAAACATTAAGTTTTCACAGTCACTTAATAGAGTGACTGTACATCTTTTTGAACCTTAAGGATTTATTTTTTCCTTTTTGGAATTAATTTTATATATATATAAATTTATTTATTTTATTTATTTATTTTTCGCTGCGTTGGGTCTTCATTGCTGCACGCGGGCTTTCTTTAGTTGCGGCGAGCAGGGGCTACTCTTTGTTGCAGTGCACAGGCTTCTCATTGTGGTGGCTTCTCTTGTTACGGAGCATGGGCTCTAGGCTTGTGGGCTTCAGTAGTTGTGGCACACGGGCTTCAGTAGTTGTGGCTCAGGGCCTCTAGAGCGCAGGCTCAGTAGTTGTGGCGCATGGGCTTAGTTGCTCTGCAGCATGTGGGATCTTCCCAGACCAAGGCTCGAGCCCATGTCCCCTGCGTTGGCAGGCGGATTCTTAATCACTGTGCACCAGGGAAGTCCTCCCTATCTGTTTTTTTTAAAAAAGGAACCAACGAAATACATAATGAAAGCGTCTAACATCGTATGGCATGTAAATTATCAACAGATGTTAGTGTACCTCCATGGTTCTCAAAATTTGGATCTCCACTGACCCCACCTGGGGATCTTTTTTTGACAGATAGTCCCAAGTATTTTCATATTAATTCTAAGATGTTATTTGCCATTTTCATCATGGTACAGAAACAATGGTATGTAAAATTGCTGGTCTTAGTGTGAACTAAGACAATGGCACCAAGCTGGCCTAGTTAGTTATTGTATTCTTCACCACCATGGACTCAAACAGGAGAAAACAAAGCTTAATTTCACTTAAAAATGTCTTTGATGAAGCGGAAAGAATTTTCAGTTTTATTAAATCTTGACGCATGAGCACACATCTTTTTTCTGTGACAAAATGGGAAGTAAATGTAAAATACTTCTGCCTCGTTCTGTGACAGTGATGGTTGTCTCAAGGAAAAGCACTTGTGAAATTGTTTAAATTGGTGACCTTTTTTAGGAACTTGATTTATACTTGAAAGAAAACTGGCATCATATGGTTATTCAAACGAGTATTTGGCAGATACTTTCTCAAATGAATGAAATGATAGTGTTTGTTGCCAATGATAAATTCATGCTTTTAAATGAAAATTAGAATTTTGGAAAACTTGGGTCTGCCTCCATGAGCTTGACAGCTTTCCAGTTCTTAGAGATTCTCCTGATGAAGTCCGTGGTGATATTAATGAATATGATTTTTTTCATATTGTGTAATGAGATGTGTCAACATTTGGAACTTATGTTCTTAAGCTTAGTGAACTGATGTTTTCCAAAAAATTAATGTTTTATATGTTATGCAATCATGCATGGATAAAAAGATCCACTCAAAGTATAAAGTAACTGATGGATTTAATGTAATAGAATATGAAAAATTCATTGACATGGTTTTAGGTTCCACATTGCAACAGATCTTTAAGAAAGTACCACTTGTTGAGTTTGGTAGTGTCAAAGAAGAAGAATATCTAGGGTGATCTGAGAAGGCTCTTAAAATATTCTTCCTTTTTCCAGCTACATATCTGCATGCAACTAGACTTTCTTCATATACTTCATATTCTTCATGCATTTCAATCAGAAGAGCATATTGCAACAGACTGAATGCCAAAGTAGATGTGAAAATTGTGGTCTGTTAAGCTGGACATTAAAGTTACAAAGCTATAAAATCATGCCACTCTTCTCACAGTTTATTTTTGTTTTGGAGGATTTAGTTATCTTTCATAAATATGTTATTTATGGGTTTGTTATTTTAAAATATTTTAATAAATATTTTTAAATATTTCTTAGTTTTAATATCTAATGTGGTAAGTATAAATTGATGTAATCCACATAAACAAAAGCTTGTTGGGCTCCTTAGTAATTTTAGAAGTATAAAGGGTTCCTCAGCACAAAAAGTTTGAGTCCTGGTGGTCTACCTCTTTCATTGCTTCTATGTATGGTCCATCCTAACTCAGTTTATAATCTAGTAGGATAGACTGACACAAAATGAAAAGTCAGATGGTAGGGTAATGTATGAAATAATGGTACTGAGGAAAGTCACTTAAAGGGAATCCATTCAAAACAGTAAAAGAAATTTCCTAACAAGTAATGGAAAACAGACAAAAATGTTGGGAAGTTGGGAAATAAAATTAAAACTTATGACACTTAGTTTGTTTTGTCTTGTATTTGACAAAATTTAGATTATAATTTTGATTCCTCATTACTATTCAGCACTGAGAAAAAGAATCTGACGTTGGAAATGTTGGCATACTTTTTCTGACAAAAGTATATAAATAAAATCCTTGAATCTTTTGACTTTTATAGTATGAACATAAAAAGCCATTAAAAACACGTTTAAACAATACGGAATAACAGGAGATTAAAATAGGGCAGAGAGATCCAACAAAGAAGCTATTCTAACTATGAAAAACACATTAAATCCATGGCAGTATCTCAAACTGTTTTATTTTGAAGTGATACTACCTCAATTCGCCCAAAAAAGTAACACAATAACATACTGTTCTTATTACAATTTGTTTAAAAAATAAACATACATAACACCTTCAAAAAAAAAAGTTTGAGTCTTATTCATTTCTTCAAGGGACTCTCTTAATCCTTTGCTCATATAATTTTTTTAATATAAATTTATTTATTTAATTTATTTATTTTTGCCTGCGATGGGTCTTCGTTGCCACCCATGGGCTTTCTCTAGTTGCAGTGAGCGGGGGCTACTCTTCATTGCGGTGCATGGGCTTCTCATCACGGTGGCTTCTCTTGTTGTAGAGCACGAGCTCTAGGCACGCGGGCTTCAGTAGTTGTGGCACATGGGCTCAGTAGTTGTGGCGCACGGGCTTAGTTGCTCCGCAGCATGTGGGATCTTCCTGGACCAAGGCTTGAACCCATGTCCCCTGCATTGGCAGGTGGATTCATTACCACTGCGCCACCAGGGAAGTCCCTGTTCATGTAATTTTAATTTTAGGCCCACTTGTGCTGCCATCCTTATCTATTTCTGTTTATATGTTAACTATCCACTCCTTTGTTTGTCAGTGACTTATTTCTTCCCTATCATTTTTCAGTGCATCTTTTACTGGATTTCCAGTCTCTCTTTATTATTAAGTTTACACTATATTATTAGAACATCTGGTAAGAAACATACCAACGATGTCTATGTGATGGCTGAGGGATAGATGCTAGTAAGTTGTATATTTATTAGTATTTTCATGGTGTTATAACTTCAGCTTCTTTTTACAGCCTTGTGACTTGGAATCTATCAGTAGATAAGGAAGACTTCCGTAGGCATGCATGGAATCACACGTTTCAGGAAATGTAAAGAGCAAATGAGGGTACTCCTTTCAGGAAGTTTGGAATTAATGCTTTCTATATTGTTATTACAATTGTTAATTTCTGTTTGATTTAGAAATAGTTAATTTTAACAGTGTATTAGTAGAATGTTTTTAGCAATCTAGGAACCCTCAAATAGAAAAACAATTCCTTATTCTGTGTTCGCAGTGAAAGAGAACCAAGGTAACCAATTAATGGGAGGTTGATATAAACCAATATGAGTTAGAAATGGGCTTGAACTTCTTAGATTTGTGGCTGTCATCATCATTCTGTAGCACAAAGAGTAGAAGAAGAAAGAGCAGTTGATGAAAGTTATGGAATGGAGAGATTAAGAGTTGAGTGACTGAATGAATCCTTGGATTTTTTTTTTTTTTTTTTTTTTTTTTTTTTGCGGTACACGGGCCTCTCACTGCTGTGGCCTCTCCCGTTGCGGAGCACAGGCTCCGGACGCGCAGGCTCAGCGGCCATGGCTCACGGGCCTAGCCGCTCCGCGGCATGTGGGATCTTCCCGGACCGGGGCACGAACCCGCGTCCCCTGCATCGGCAGGCGGACTCTCAACCACTGCGCCACCAGGGAAGCCCAATCCTTGGATTTTTAAACTAATTCCAGAGGCTATAAACTGGAGTACTTTCTTTGTTCTGCTCTGTAGTAATTTTTTGGTAGTATAGTAGTAGACAGAACTTTGTACTGGAGACAGAAAACTAGCTTTGGTAACAATAAATTTTTTTAATAGGCAAATGACTTCATATCTTGGCCTTCCTTTCCTGTCTGTAATAAAAGTGATATGATCTAACACTTAGGCTAACTAATGTGCTGGGAACTGTACTAAGGGGTTTATATGGATTGTCTTTGTGGTTCCTGTATTAGCATGGTCTGAGAGATGGTTTGTGCAGTCCTACATATAGAGAAATAGCAGTGTACCAGCAGTAGTGCCTCTGTGAGAGAATAAAGCAACATTTCTTTAAGAGATTTGGAGGAAAGTGACTTAACTGATATGCAAAATAACTTATGCACTACTTTGGGGCTTCAAAAGGGAGCAGTAAAGTGAAAGGCTGTATAGCAGTGGTAGTGTTACATTGATTGGATCTTGAGGACTCTTAAATCTTTCCACCTTTTCTTTGTCATCTGTCACCTCTGGAAACAACATAAGATTGGTCCTATAAAGGAGGGAGAACCATTGGTCTGATTTCTTGCACAGGCATTCTGTAAGTTACAGATTTTATTTTTCAAGGTAAAAAACGGAAGCGGTGGCATTCATAGTTAAGAGCGTGGACTTTGGAGTCAAACTTATGAGTTAAAAAGCCAGTCTTAGCCATGTGTAAATTAGCCTTGGGTAAATTACTTACCTTCCTTGTGCCTTAGTTTTTCTCATCCACAAAACCCTAAGAGCTACTATGAGGATTAAATGAGTCAATGGGTGTAAAGTGCTTGTGTCTGGCACATAGTAAGCAGTATATAAACGTTAGATAAAACAAAAGTAGTAACAAAAGCCAGGGACCTCTGGGAGGAATAAGAAGTTGGGGCCCATATTTGTTGTGAGTGGAAACTGAGATTAATTTGGAGGTCTTGAAGAGGCATGCCTGGTTCTAAATTTTGAAGCAGATACATGCAGTAGCGTGAGAGTACAGGCTTCCTAGACAGTAGAAGAAAAAAGATGCCAAGATGAGATAATTGAAAGTGGAATATTACTAAGGAATTAGAGAACATTATGCTTAAATTTTATTAGTACATCCCCTTTCTCCACATCAAACATTCTTAACAAGCCATGCCTCCTAAATTCTTAAGTGCCAAAAGTAGAACTATCCTTTATTTTCCAGTAGGGAAAACAGTCCTCATCCCCTCCATTAAGTCATTTATTGCCTGATGCCATTTGAAGATCCTTCCCATCCACCTCCTCCCGGCTCTCTGTTGGAATTGAAATGGTTTTTGCTTTGGCTGGCAGTGTCCTGAGTGGATCAGCACAGATTTAACTTGTTTAAGCAGATGTTTTTGTCTCTCTGATAAATAAGCTAGTGAAGAGGGTTGCTTGAAAGGTTTTTTTGTTTTTGTTTCTTAAGACTAAAAAAAGGAGGACTTCCCTGGTGACACAGTGGTTAAGAATCCGCCTGCCAATGCAGGGGACATGGGTTCGAGCCCTGCTCTGGGAAGATCCCACATGCTGCGGAGCAGCTAAGCCCATGCGCCACAACTACTGAGCCTGTGCGCCTAGAACCTGTGCTCCGCAACAAGAGAAGCTGCCGCAACAAGAGAAGCTATTGCAACAAGAGAAGCTACCGCAATAAGAAGCCTGAGCACCGCAAGGAAGAGTAGCCCCTGCTCGCCGCAACTAGAGAAAGCTCACGCGCAACAGCAAAGACCTAATGCAGCCAAAAATAAATCCATTAAAAAAAAAAAAAAGACTAAAAACGAAAAACATTAAATAAAACCTCATCTGAAATCTAAAGGGGAGGAGGACTTAAAGATTTGGGGAAGTCAAGTGAATTAGCAGGAATTTAAAGTGGCTATGTTTTATCTAATACAGAATAAACAAATGCCATTGCAAAGTATTATTCTGATGTAAAAATTTCGTGGCTAAATAAGTTGTCATATTACTTAGAGAGTAATAAGCATTATGCATTAATAAGTTTGAAACAGTTGATCAACAAGTCCTAGATTCTGGAGATTTGGTGGCCTTTAAAGATAGTATATGAACTCATTTTAATGATTTAGAAAACCTTTTAATACTTGAAAAGTTGCAAATATCCATAAAAGGGGAAGGAAGATAGAAAGCAACAAAGGGTTAGAAGGTGAGTGAGCAAGTTCTGGAAAAATTGAGAACAATGTTGCTGACTTGAGATGCTGCTTGGAATACAGTTTGGTCTGGATCAAGGAGGTATCAGGAGAATAAGATAAGGGCAGGCCAAAAACAAGATAGACAGTTTGACTCACTAACGGCAAAGCGTTAAGACTGGGAGAAGGCTGAAATTGGGTAGCTAGAGTAATGTTCAGAACCAATGTAATAGCTTCATTGAGGGCTTTTTATGTGCCATCCTAGACTTTTTACACATTAATCCTCATGTAATCCTCACAGCATACTGGTGATAGAAATTTTAATTCCTGTTGTGGACGAGGGAGACAGGTCTAGAGAGGTTAAAGTTTCACCCAGTGCAACACAGCTAGTACATGACAGAGTCAGAGGGCATGTTTGTCTGTATCCTCTTAATCACTGTGGTCCATACTGCCTTTCTTAATTCCTAAAGTTAATTCACTGTCAGCCCTAACCTTATATTTGCTTATTGATGTGTAGTGTATAACCTAACAGATCATCAGTATGATTGGAGTAGTTTTGGAGGGATCATGATAGTTATTTGAGGCAGAGTTACTCTTGATGCTGTGGTACCAAATAAGAACATGTGAAGATACCGCCATGTTCTAGAGAACACTAGCTTCTGGAAGGTGCCTCCAAAATTTTGAGTAGTGGAAGTAGCAACAAAAGCAGCTAATGGTGTTTTATCACAGAATCTACTTGCTCAGTTCTTTGACATGAAAAAAGTTTCTCTTTCCTTTTTAGAAAAGTGTCAAAGGAGCATTATAAAAGAAGCTCAGGAATAAAGGAATGGAGGAAGTTCATTAGGGACTCAAGGAGTTAACTAGACATGCCAAATTTAAAACTACCTCTGGAAATATATGACTCCAATGAAACAAATCTTATGACTTCTGTGAAACAGAGCAAAGCTTATTACTTCCTACTACACTAATTTTGAATTCAAAATAATTAAGACATAGTTAAGTGCGTTGTGTTTTTTACTTTTTCAGAGCGTTTGAGTTTTCAGAAATTGTGTGAGATGTACGTGTGAATTGGTTATATTTTTTTCATTTTTACCAAATTTGGTAGGTGGTAAAATGCAAATTCTAAGTAAATATTTAAAATGCCACATGGGTATTACAAATATAGATATTAAAGGAAACTTTAAATTTTCAAATAGGAAAACTTACTCTGGCAGGTCGAGAAAAGGCATCACATCTTTTGTGCATAGAGAAACATGTTAATTTTCTGTTTTTGTGGTATTGCTTTTCTTGCTTTTATATTACTGTCTATTAACTGATGTGGAATTTGTCAGATTTCCCAGCTGTCTTTTCCAACTATATTACTTGTGAGAATCCTAATGACTTTATGAATTAGAGGAGTGTCTCTAAAATTAGTGCATAGCAAATAAGACTTTCTGCATCCTGACTTACAGATACAGCAGTTCTTGGGCTTTATTATATATTACCATGTGATGTCAGCTTCTTTGATTTACTTGGATGAAATTATTTTTTGTTAGAATGACTTTATTTGGCATTTGTAATGTAATTTTAAGGTAATATAATGTACAGATACTTTAGCTACTTTGGTTTTTAAAAGTCTGTGAATGAGATATAAGAGCAATATGCAGAAATGAAATGTATTTATATACACTGGCAATGAAACATCCAAAAATGAATTTAAGACAATAATTCCATTTACAGTGACATCAAAAGAAACCAGTATTTAGGAATAAATTTGACAAAAGAACTGCAACACTTGCCCACTGAAAAAACACTGTTGAAAGAGCTTAAAGAAGATCTAAGTAAATGGAAAGATTACCCCACTGCTCATGGACTGGAAGACAATATTAAGATGGCAGTACTACCCAAATTGACCTACACATTCAGTGCAATTCCTATCAAAATCCTAGCTAGCTTGTTTGCAGAAGTGGACAGGTGGCCCCTAAGAGTCATGTAGAAATAGAAAGGACCCAGAGTAGCCAAAATTACCTTGAAAAGAGGTACAAAGTTGGAAGACACACTACCTGATTTCAAAACTTAAAGCAAAGCTACAGTAATCAAGGCAGTGTGGTACTAGTGTAAAGACAGACATACAGATCAGTGGACTAGAGTGGAGAGTTCAGAAATAAACCCTTAACATTCTGGTCAATTGATTTTTGTTAATTAGATATTAAGTACCCCAAAATACTGTCCTTTCCACTTCACCTTTCTGTCTCTACCCTCTCAACTTTCTTCCATTACTTAAATCAACAGGTGTTTATTGTGAGCACATAGGACTAGGGTGACTTCTGAGGTGATTTATTCATATACATCTGGCCTGACAGAGCTGGCTTGTACTCTAAGGACTTGTATCCTGGAAGAATACCAGCTTTTAACAGCGGTTAGAGAAGAATGGTGAATAAGTATGTATATGAGATATATATATTTATAATTCAGTATCAGTGTTACTCTTGCTGGTGGCTAGATTTGGGATAGTAAAAGAAAATAATTCACCTTTTAATAATTATATAATGAAAAAAGCTAATTACGAAATCGGGTACAAAGTCCAGATAACTTTGGCTTTGTTTCTTCACTCCGTAGTGTCAGACTGCCAGTATATCATCATGAAGATACGTGAGAAATATTATCTGTCACAGGTGGAGAAAGAATAATAGCTGGATTGTTTCTGAACTTCGTAATAAACTTAAAAAAAAAGCGTCTCATTTGATTTAAAAAAAAAAAACTTCCTTGGCTCAAATACTTTAATTTCACACTTAGCAAGTTTTCAGTAAATAAAAATTGGCCCTAAAACCTGGAAAGAATGATAGTGTAGTGTACCAATACTATAAGTTACAGCCCTCTGGAACAATAGAAGGTGGAGGGACTGGGGCAGAGGCTATGAACTCCCTGAAATTTTACTTAACAGATTTTGTATGTATGCACATTGGTGTGAGGGCATGTGCAAAGGATCCATGAGTTTCATTAGGTTCTCAAATGATTTGGAACATATCCTAGAAAAGATTAAGGATTGCTTAAACCTTTAAAAGACAATAAAGCTGTTGAGAACTTTTACTTCTGGACATTACAGAGTAATTTACTGGTACCAGATTAGCCCTCTGGCCATAAATAAGGAGGAACTTGGACAAAACACATACAACAGGCAGGGCAGGACTGCATTCCCTAAGAGAAGGAAAATAAAATTCAGCCCTGCGAATCTCACAGGCTTTCTTTCTGAAACTAGATTCCAGTTAGAATCCAAGTTAATTAGAATCTAAGCAGGGTGAGGCAGTCTTGTTGGGCCAAGGAGGTACAAGTCAGAGAATAGACTTGAGAGGCTGGAATTTGCAGGGGTGATTACCATAGAAGATGGGGTTACACAGACAGTGAAATCCAGAAATCTGCAGAGGAGTTCCTTTGACTCTTTGGCTGGATACTAAGCTGGGTGGAGCGCCATAGGCTGGGCAAAGAACAGCTAACTATTAGAGGAAGAACAACTACCAGAGACTTGGTAGAAGTATTGGGACTTAACATTGGGTTGTGAGGCATTTCTAGTTTTGACCAGCCAGAATGGAGAGACCTTGTGGAATATCAGAACCATTTGGGAGAGTCCCCAGATATGGTACTCCTTAGGAGTAGGGCCAAAGTAACTTTAGAAAAGGGGCTACTCAAGTCCCACCTTAAAACTGTGCTGAAAAATAGGCCTCAAAAGGATTAAGCTGATTCTCAACTAATTTAGCTGCGCACCTGAACAAAACTCAACATGTAAGAAACCCATTGAAGCATATAAAGGAAGCATGAACGTGAGAGAAATGTATGATGTAAAAAAGACCTGTTAGAACTCCTGGAACTGAAAAACACAATATCTGAAATGAAAAATTCAGCTGATGGGCTTAGCAGCAGATTAGAAGAAGAAAAGACACTGTAGAAGAAAAGATCAGTGTAAGGTAATAGAAACTGTGCAAAATGAAACACGGGGAAAAGTCTGGGGAAAAAAAGGAGAGAGCCTCAGTGATGTGTGGGACATTATCAAGCAGTCTCATGCATGTGCATTTGGACTCTAGGACGGCAGGTGGGGGTCCTGTGGTTGCAGAAGAAGTATTTGAAGAAATAATGGCTGAAAATTTTCCAAGTAATGGCGAGAACTATAATCCCATAGACTTTATGAACCTAGGTAGGATGAACATAGAGAAAATCACACTGAGACACGTGCTAATCCAGTGGCTAAAAACCAGTTACAAGGAGAAATCTTAGAGAAGCCAGAGGGAAAAAAGACCACATTACATATACAGAGGGACAAAGATAAGAACAGCTGTTGACTTTTTATGAAACAATATGAGCCAACAAATGAGCAAATAACCACACTGAGGAAGAAGAAAAGAATAATCAAAATACCTTTAGAAAACAGTATTTGATTAGCTATTGTAAGACTAAAGATAAAAAGGACTGTAAACATGCATTTTGGTGATTCTGATTTCTCACAACGGTGGTATGGGTTAGCAAGTTGGAAACTGTGTATATACTAGGAATGAACATATAAGTAAATATATTTTAGATAATGAGAGCCAGGTTTCTACTATTAAAGAGGTTAAGGAAAGGAAGAAGACTAGAAGGAACTCTGATGTTGAATTGGAATCAGAATTATCAGTATGAACTCATGGTTTTATATATTATACATGCAGGTGGTTGTGGAAATACAGGTGTGTGTATATGCATGGATTAGTGTACATAAATATATTTTCTCACTCTGTCCTCTGGGAATGCCTAGAGGAAGCAGTGAGCATGCCTAGTGCCCAGATCTTGGACTCTACATTCAGTTTTTCAACAAAAGGAACCAGGACTCTTAAAAACAACTGACTGCTTCCAGAACCGGGATATATGGGAGCATCTTTGGTGCCAGAAAATGAAGAAGTGTTCAGAAAAGGATGGGATATGTCAAAAGTATGTAAGAACCGGGCTTCCCTGGTGGTTCAGTGGTTAAGAATCCGCCTGCCAATGCAGGGGACACAGGTTCGAGCCCTGGTCTGGGACGATCCCACATGCAGCGGAGCAGCTAAGCCTGTGCGCCACAGCTACTGAGCCTGTGCTCTAGAGCCCATGTGCCACAACTACTGAGCCTGCGCTCTAGAGCCCTTGAGCCAGAACTATTGAGCCCGTGGGCCACAACTACTGAAGTCCACGTGCCTAGAGCCGTGCTCCACAACAAGAGAAGCCACCGCAATGAGAAGCCCGCGCACTGCAATGAAGAGTAGCCCCCACTCGCTGCAACTAGAGAAAGCCCGCGTGCAGCAACGAAGACCCAACACAGCCAAAAATAAATAAATTAATTTTAAAAAAAGTATGTAAGAACCAACCTGAAAGAGCTTCTAATGTCCAAAGCTGTAATGAAATAATTATAATATTGCATTACTACCAATAGAATAAAATAGCCATTAGTCCATATTGGTATGTATAAAACAAACAGATAGGTTGGTAGGTAGAAGGGACAAATCATAAATGAAGAATTCCAATTAATAAGTGCAAAACCGTGACTGAAACAAAATCACCGTTACACAAATACTGCAGTAATAGTTGTCACAGGCAGTCCAGTGATGGAAGGTAAAATCACTGGGTGAAGGTACGATGAGAAACATTTGCATAGTCTCAAAGTATTTTCTCTTAGAAATTATTGATTACAAAGGGAAAAACAGCAAATTTACAGCGGAGAGAAGCTCTATAGATACCACCTTAACTAAGTTATTAAGGTTAATATCATAGAAAGAAGACATCCACAATATATACTTGATATAATGAACCAAGAAAGGAAAAACATTACATCTGTGGTGTTTTGTGGTATTCTTATCAAAAAATGCAAAACCTTACTCTAATTATGAGAAGGCAGCAGACAAACCCAAAGTGAGGGAGAATTCTACAAAATACCTGACCAGTATTCTTCGAAAGTATCAAGGTCATGAAAGACAAGAAAAGACTGAGTAACTGTCACAGATTGGAGGAGACTAGGGACGTATGACAGCTAAATACAAAGTGGGAATCTGGATTGGATTCTGGAATACAGTGACATTAGTAAAAAAAACAAAAACAAAAACTGGTGGATTAGTTCTGTAGTTTGCATTGTACCAGTGTTACTTTCTTATTTCTGATAAATGTACTATGGTTATGTAAGTGTTAACATTAGGAGAAGCTTAGATGAAAGGTATATGTGAACTCTGAGCTATTTTTTGCAACTTTTTTGTAAAATAATTTCAAAATAAAAAATTTCTTAAATCTACAGTTCTCCCCACATTGGGGAGTTGGAGAAAGAAACAATGCAAGCCAGAAGACAGTGAAATTACATATTGAAAGTTCTGAAAGGAAAAAACTATCAAGTTAGAATTTAATCCTAACAAAAATATCTTTCAAAAATGAAGTCAAAATAAAGACATTTTCCATACAAAAGCTGAGAGAATTTCTTGCCGGCAGTCTTGCACTATTACAAATGTTAAAGGAAGTTTTTCAGGCTGAAGAAAATCATGCCAGATGGAAACTCAGATCTGCACAAAGGAATGAAGAGGTTAAGAAATGGTAAATATGTGGGGAAATATAAAACACTTTTTTCTCATTTTAGTTTATTTCAAAGACAATTGACTATTTAAAGCAAAGATTTCTATGTTTTATAGGATTCATAACATTTAGAAAACGTAGAAGTATAACATGTAGAAGAAAAAAGATTTTTTAAATAGCCCAGTAATAAGAGAAAATGGAAGTATACTGCTATAAGTGTCTTATATTAATACCAGAAGTGGTATAATACTGTTTGAAGGTAGACTGTCCTAAGTTAAAAATGCATATTATAAATGCTAGTGCAACCACTTAAAAAAAATTAGGGATATCTAATAAGCTATTAATCATAAAAATGTTCAAATGACTATTAATATTTGACAAAATAGATTTCAGAGTGAGGGATAAATACAGACTTTACAGTAATACAGACTTTTCAGAACAATAAAGTTGTCAATTTATCATATTTATATACCTAATAGTTTCAAAATACC
Organism: Phocoena sinus; assembly: GCF_008692025.1. Classification (NCBI taxonomy): domain Eukaryota; kingdom Metazoa; phylum Chordata; class Mammalia; order Artiodactyla; family Phocoenidae; genus Phocoena; species Phocoena sinus. Next base: position 20,334,909 of record NC_045775.1, read on the forward strand.
TGAAGCAAAACCTGACAGAATTGGAAGGAGAAATAGACAATGTACAATTACATAGCTGGATGTTTCAACATTCCTCTTTAGTAATTGATTAAGTAGACATATATTAAAGAAATTGAGGGACTTACCTGGCGGTCCAGTGGTTAAGATTCAGCGCTTTCACTGCAGGGGACACAGGTTTGATCTATGGTCCAGGAACTAAGAACCCACATACTGTGCAGTGCAGCCAAAAAATTTTAAAAAAATTAAAATAGTAAAAAAATAAAAAGAATCTTAGTTTAAAATTGTCTGAAAGAAGCCTCAAGGCCCAGATGGCTTCACTGGTGCTTTTTTTGTTTGTTTGTTTTATTTTGCTGTACGTGGGCCTCTCACTGTTGTGGCCTCTCCCGTTGTGGAGCGCAGGCTCCGGACGCGCAGGCTCAGCGGCCATGGCTCACGGGCCCAGCCGCTCCACGGCATGTGGGATCTTCCCGGACCGGGGCACGAACCCGTGTCCCCTGCATCAGCAGGCAGACTCTCAACCACTGTGCCACCAGGGAAGCCCACTGATGCATTTTATCTAATGTTTAAGGGAGAAAATACCAATCTTAAACTACTTCAATAAATATAGGAGGAGGGCACACTTCCAAATCATTTATGGGACCAGCTTTATCTTGGATACTAAAACCATATAAAGATAAGACCTATTCCTAATGATCATTGACATGTCTTTCATGAACATGTATATAAGAACTCTTATCTAACTTGCAAATCAATTCCAGGAACTTATAAAATGAACAATATGTCACAACCAAGTGAGATTTATTTCAGGAATCCAATGTTGACTTCACATTCAAAATCAATTTTAATTATCCACCTTACTGGAATAAAGAAGAAAAATCATGAACATCTTTAATACGTATAGAAAACCCTTTGACAAAATGCAACCTCATTTTGCATCATGATAACTCACCAAACTAGGAATAGGATATTTCCTCAACCAACTAAATGATGTACAGTTAACACAATACTTTAATGGTGAAACTTTCAGTCTAAGCTTTCTCTTTCGAGGATCAAGTACAAAACAACAATGTATTAGAGGTCCTAACTAGTACATTAAGGCAAGGGAAAGAAGCAAGTCACAGAGGTTGAAAAGGAAGATGATATGGAAGTGCCTTTATACAGACTACCTGATTATATACATTGAAATTCTAAGCCACCATCACCCCCCCTCCGGAAAAAAAGAGCAACTGTAATTAATAAGTGAATGTAGCAAGGTTGCAGGATACAAGGTCAATACAAATTGTATTCTATATTTAGCAAAAAAAAAAAACAATTGGAAAATAAAACTTAAAATTACCATTTACGGTATCATCCACAAAATGAAGTAGGGATAAATTTAACAAAATATGTGCAAGACCTAGGCACTGAAAACTACAAAATACTGTTGAGAGAACTTAAAGAAGACCCAAATAAACAGAGAGCCCTACCATGTTCATGGATCAGAAGACTCGTTATCACTGTACCCAGACTCCTACTTATCTTTCCTGAACATGCCAAGCATATTTCTACCTCAGACCCTACGCACTTATTGTTTCCTCTGCCTGAAACACTCTCCTCACGTATTTTTTTTTTTTTTGTCTCCTCTCCCTTGAATGTAAATCCCCTCAACAGAGGATTTTGTCTGCTTCATTTAGTGTCAAGTATATAGTAAGTGTGGTTTATTCTTCTGTAACACACATTACTATAATGTGAAATAGCTTGTAGATAATACATATATAGACATATATATTACATTGCACTAGAAATGCTTGTGTTATCCCTTTATTACATCTTAGGATGTAGTTGGAAGAGTTGAAGTTAGCTTTGGTTTCGTCAGTAATTTCTCAGTTCCCAGGAACTTATCCTGTCTCATAGATTTCAAAAATTAAAATCAGTAGTTAATGGCATGCGGCAAAAGAAAAAAATAGATCATTTAATTGGACTTCATCAAAATTAAAAACTTTGATGCATCAAAGGTAATTAAGAAAGTGAAGACAGCCTATAGAATGGAGGAAATATTTGCAAACCATATTTCTGATATGACTCTGTTTTCCAGAAGATATAAAGAACTCTTACAACTCAACAACAAAAAGATAACTTGATTTAAAAATGGGCAAAGGGGGCTTCCCTGGTGGCACAGTGGTTGAGAGTCCGCCTGCCAATGCAGGGGACACGGGTTCGTGCCCCGGTCTGGGAAGATCCCACATGCCACGAAGCGGCTGGGCCCGTGGGCCATGGCTGCTGAGCCTGCGAGTCCGGAGCCTGTGCTCCGCAACGGGAGAGGCCACAACAGTGAGAGGCCCGCACACCGCAAAAAAAAAAAAAAAAAAAAAAAAAAAAAAAAAAAGGGCAAAGGAGTTGAATAGACATTTCTCCAGAGAAGGTATACAAATGGCCAACAAGCACATGAACTGATGTTTAGTATCAGTAGTCATTAGGGAAATGCAAATCAAAACCACAGTGAGGCACCACTTAATATGCACCCCCTAGAATGACTTATAAAAAGGAAAATAATAAGCATTGGTTAGGATGTGTAGAAAAATTGAACCCTTGTACATTGCTAGTGGAAATGTAAATGGTGCAGCTCCTGTGGAAAACGGTGGTTCCTCAAAAAGTTAAACAAAATTACCATATGACCCAGCAATTCCACTTCTTGTATATACCCCAAAGAATTAAAAACAGGTACTCATATAAACACATATACATGCATATTCATAGCAACACTTTACCAAGGCCAAAAGGCGAAAACAGCTGAAATGTCCATCAACAGATGAGTGGATAAGCAGATAATGGTGTATATACATATGATGGAATATTATTCAGTCATAAAATGGAATGAGGTACTGACCGATACATGCTACAATGTGGATGGACCTTGAAAACATTATGCTGGGTGAAAGAAGCCAGACACAAAAGGTCACGTTACATGCTTTCATTTATATGAAATATCCAAAATAGGTAAATCTATAGAGACAGAATGCAGACTGGTGGTTTCCAGGGGAGTGGTGGGAGGGGAAATGGAAAGCCACTGACTGATGGGTATGGAGTTTCCTTTTGAGATGATGAAAATGTTTTGGAACTGGATAGAGGTGCTGGTTGTACAATATTGCGAATATACTGAATTGTTCACTTTAAAATGGTAAATTTTATGTTATGTGAATTTTACCTCAGTAGAAAATAGGTTAAGAGCATGTATGGTCTGCAATCAAACAGACATGGAATTGAGTCCTGGTTTTTGCCGCCTGTTAATTCTGTGACCTTAAGTAAATTACTGTATATTTTGTCTTCTATAAAATAGGCATATTAGGGGAATTCCCTGGCGATCCAGTGGTTAGGCCTTGGCACTCTCATTGCCGGGGCCTGGGTGTGATCCTTGATCTGACTAAGATCCTGCAAGCTGTGTGGCACAGCCAAAGTAAAATAAAATAGGCATATTAGTACTTTCTCAGAGGATTTTTGTTAATATTAAATGAGATAGTATATGTGAAATGCTTACAATATTTAATTATCCAGTGAATATTAGTGTTAATTGATTTTTCTTTTGCTGCTGCTATTGGTTTTTATTTCACTCTTCATTTGTAGAATGGAAATAATAGTATGGACTAGGATTGTTCTGATGACTTAATGAGTTACCTCTGCAAAGGGTTTAAAACAGTACCTGGCACATTGTAAATTCTCAAAGTGTTTACTAAGCTATTACTATTAAATGAAAGGATCTTTAGAGGGAACTTTTTTGCATTCTCCATTTTCGCATCCATATGGAGATGTCCATTATGGAAAATGGCCTTTTCAAAATTTGTGCTGTTAATGACAGAGCTACGACTAGGTCTTTTAAATTTCAGCCTAAGCTACATTCAAAGGATTGTAGGTATGCGATTCCTATTTCCTCTCCTGGTGTGGTGAAAACACTTGATTTTCACCTGTTAAAAACCACAGATATAGATCATTTAGCTATAAGTTGTTGAACTTTGGTTATCTGGAGTTTATTATATAGGTTGTTTCTGCCTGCATTAATTACTATTGATGTGTCCTCAGAAGCCAAGCTTTGGAAAACTGATATTTATAATGACTAGAAGTTGCAGTTACTTTTCTTGCCACTGGATGGTGCAACATCATTAAGGCAAATGTTTTGCCTGATATTGTTTCTCACTTTCCTGAGCAACTGAAAATTGATAAACGAATTAGACTGTGGTAAATTGAAATACTCCTTTGAACTGGGTCCCAGGAATCTGTAAAAAGTGGGGATTTCCTCTAGTATATTTTTACGTAAGCAAAATCTGGAAAAGAATCGCTGGTTGGATCAAACCCTATGATTTTGCTCTAGTCTGTGGTAATTTAACAAATGATAGTGTTGCAGGAGAATCTGATTCTTCCTGGCAGAATCTTAAAGGGTGATAGGTTTTCCTAGCTTCTCTTGGCAGCTGAGTTATTGATTTTGCCCTAATCTTTAACTTGTATCAAAAAGTTTTCTAGGGCTTATAAAGTTGTTTTTTTTTTTTTTTTTGATACCCGTTGCGGAGCACAGGCTCCGTATGTGCAGGCTTAGCGGCCACAGCTCACAGGCCCAGCTGCTCCATGGCATATGGGATCTTCCCGGACCAGGGCTCGAACCCATGTCCCCTGTGTTGGCAGGCGGATTCTTAACCACTGCGCCACCAGGGAAGCCCGAGAATACTTTTTTTTTTTTTTTTTTTCTTTTTTTGCAGTACGCGGCTTCTCACTATTGTGGCCTCTCCCGTCGCGGAGCACAGGCTCCGGACGCGCAGGCTCCGTGGCCATGGCTCACGGGCCTAGCCGCTCCGCGGCATGTGGGATCTTCCCTGACCGGGGCACGAACCTGTGTCCCCTGCATCGGCAGGTAGACTCTCAACCACTGCGCCACCAGGGAAGCCCCCAAGAATACTTTTTATTTACCTTTTTGTATTCTGGATTCTAGTGTTGCCGTTGAGTAGTTCAAGAGTTGTTATTCTTGATTGTTTAATATGGCCTGGTTTGTTTCTCTGCAAGCTTTTATAATATTATCTTTATTCCTGAAATTTATCTTTAGCCCTGAAATTTCATGATGATATAATTTGATATAGATCTTATTTTATTCATTATGCTAGGCACTAGGTGAGTCTTTCAGTCTAAAATAGATTCCTTTGATTCTGTTAAGTTTTCTTGCATAATTTTTAGATTACTATTTTCTGTGTGTCATTTTCTCTGTTCTTTCTTGAACTTCTATGAGTTAGATGTCAGATCTCCTGGTATGATCTTTTGACTTGTCATATCTCACATACATTCCATTCTTTGTCATTTTGTTGTATTTTTCGAGAGATCTTAATTTTCCCTTACAGCCTTTCTGTTGAGTATATTATTTCTGCCTTTTTAATTTCCAGGAGTTTTCTAGTTCAGATTACTGTTTCTTCCCCCCACCCCCCCATCTTGTTCTGAGAAGATAAAAAGAACTATATCTTTTCCTCTGTATTGCCCCTGTTTCCTCCAGGTTTCCTTTTTTGTTTGTTTTTGCTTTTTTATTTTGATATCTCATTGGAACTTTGTCCTTCATGCTTTTGCCTGAAGCTCTAAAAAGCTGACTGGAAGCTAAGTAGGCAAGTGTGGAGCTTGTCAAGTGGTGAGTTTCACCCTAAAGGTGAAGTATCTGTGTCTTTTCTCAGGGACCCTTTTATTTTCTCTAGAAAATGTCATTTATCTGTTTATTCAACAGTGATTTCTTGAATGCCTGCTTATATGTCAGGCATAGCTCTAGGTGCTGGGAATTTAATAGAATCGAACAGATAAAAATCCCTACCCTTGTTGGATCTTATATTTGGCAAAGGGAGGCAGAAAAAGAAAAAGTAAATATATACAGTATATTTAAGGAATGTTAAAGATTAAAAAGTAAGGAATAGGGTTAAGGGAGTATTAACAGGTAATGGACATGCCGTAAGGGACATGAGGAAAAGTTGCAGCTTAGGATATGTTAGCTAGGGGAAGGAGCTCTGATGGAGGAGAAAGTATTCCAGGATGGGAGAACAGTATATACAGAGGCCTTGAGGTGGGAATCTGCCTGACCTGTGTGTGGAACAACTTGTGGAAGCCAGTACTGTTAGCTAGATCAGAGTAAGATGATATAGAAGATGCTGGGACTCCCCTGGTTGTCCAGTGGGTAAGACTCCACGTTCCCAATGCAGGGAGCCCAGGTTTGATCCCTGGTCAGGTCGGGATCTTGCATGCATGCCGCCTGCCACAACTGAGGAGCCCACATGCTGCAACTAAAGATCTCGCATGCCGCAGTGAAGGCCCAGTGCAGCCAAAATTTAAAAAATAAATAAATAAGTAAATTTTTTTTTTAAAAAGATGATATAGAAAATGCTGAGGTCAGAGTGAACGGGGGGAGGTGGGCAGAATGTGCAAGACCTTATGGACTATTTTAGGGACTTTTGCTTTTAGTCTTTGTGAAAGATGAGATTTGGAGATAGCCAGTAAGCAGTTGGGTATCTTAAGTTTGGAGTTAAGGGGAGCAGTCTGGGCTATGATATAAAATTTGAGAGTTGCCAGTGTGTATATGGAATTTAAAGCCATAAAATCAGGGAAAAGACGTTCATTCCAATTTTTAGAAAAGTTAGATGAGGAGGAACCAATAATGAAAATTGATGAGTGGCCGGAGAGGTAGGAACACTAGCAGAGTTTTTGTGCAGAAAAGAATGAAGAACTGCTTCAACTGCTGCTAATTATTTTGAGGATAGACAACATGAGATGGAGAGGGAAACTCATGGACTCTAGGATGAGGTTTCTGTCTTGAACAGTTAGGTGGATGGCTTAAAACAGTCTAAATTCTTGGAAGTTTTCCAGTGTTACCTGGTTTCCATCACAAAGGGTTTAGAGCTTTCAGACTGTCCTAATTTCACTTCTATTCAGGAAAGTTTTCTGAAATAGTATTGGTTGTCAGGTTTGTCATTAAGATTAATTAACAAATTCTATGCCTAACTGGGATTGTTCAGTCCTGTTCAGAGTTGTTCTTGACAACCAGGTCATTTTAGGACGATTTTCTCAGTAATTCCTAGAGAAACAAAAATATGGGCTGTAGACATAGTCTGAGGTTTGTAAGTGTCAGACAAATGGCCCTCTTTTTTTCTTTTAATTGGGTATGGGAAACAAACTGAAAGGGCCAAGTTGAAGATTTTAGTTAGTTAAAGAGCAGACAGATCCTGGGGAACCTATAATACTTTTGCTTCATGTACTGTGACACACTGTGTTACTAGATGCATAAACATCTAGTACTTTTACACTTTCTAATTCATTGACCTGTTCGTTATTATGAAACGACCCTCTTTATCCCTGGTAGTATTCTTTTCTGGAAGCTAGTGAAGGGTATGTTTTTTGCTAATAGGAAACAATCTTTTTATTCTTTTGCATTAAAATATTAGATATTAAAAAATATTTTTTTAGTTTCCTAATTATAAAATCTCTGTATATAACTATTTCTTCTACTGTTTTGGATCTTATATCACACAGGTTTACAGTTGGACACTTTTGCTCAGAATTGCATACATAGTAAATTTCCAGAACCAAACAAACAAATTTTGAAAGTGTGTTTTTACACCAATTAATTTTAGTATAGCCATGTTCAGAGCCATAGATACGATTTACCTTTTTTTTTTCTATGTTGTAGGAATAGACTTTAAGATCAAAACAGTTGAATTACAAGGAAAGAAGATCAAGCTACAGATATGGTAAGTAATGCTAATTTATTCACTTTATGTAGTAGAATGTTAAGTTCCTGAAGGTTAGGCAGTGAACTCCTTCCTTGTCAACTGTTTAAATTCTAGGAAACTTCCCATTCTAAGCCAGTAGTCAGGTGACCTTCTTTCAGTGACGTAAAAAAAAAAATTGTTGCCATGGACTTCGGAGTCCGTGAGATCTGGCTTGAGTGTTTTACCTTTTCTACTTATATGGACTTGGGTAAGTTACATACCACTGTGAGGCCCTTATATCTTCATATGTAAAATGGAGATAATATCACCTATCTCAAAAGATTGTTATAAGGATTACATGAAATAATCTAGGTAATGCCTTTAGCACAATACTTTGCTCAGAAACACTATATAAAAATTAATATAATCTTTTTGTTGTTTGGAGAGTCTTTAAGCTAAAAATGTACTTAATGTGTTTATAACTTTTTATAGGCATTATTTTTTTATTATTTTTTTTAAACATCTTTATTGGGGTATAATTGCTTTACAATGGTGTGTTAGTTTAGGCATTATTATTTTCATTAGTTTGTATAGGATTTGCCCCATAGAAGCACAATAAAATTCTTTAAATTTGTATTCAGGTATGAATCATAGACTTTAAAATTATAATAGCAGCATTTTTTCAGTGAATATTAAGTGATCACAATGACCCTGTGAGAGATATATTATTCCTTTTTTAAAAAAATTTTCCTGAACAGCCTTATTGAGGTATAACTGGCATATGATAAACTACACATATTTAAAGTATACAGATTGGTAAGCTTTGACATATATATAAATCTGTGAAACCATCACCACAGTCAAGATAATGAACATATTCATCACCTCAGAAGTTTCCTTAAGCCTCTTTGTAATCTTGCCTTCCTGTCCCCAGTCCCTAGGCAACCACTTTTCTGCTTTCTGTCACTATAGACCTGTTTCCATTTTCTAGTACTGTATACAAATGCAGTCATGTAATGTGTTATTTTTCTTTGTCTTTTTTGAGGGGAGGGGTCTGGCTTCTTTACTCAGCATAGTTATTTTGAAAACTATCAATGATTTTATGTGTATCAATAAGTTCATTACTTTTTATTGCTAAGTAGTTTTCCATTGTTAAGATAAATCATAACTTGTTTATTCACCATAAAGCTGCTACAGATCTTTGTATAGGCAAGTGCTTTCTTTTCTCTTGGGTTATTCCTATTTTATAGATAATGAAATGGAGGCATTTTGAAATAATTTAACCAAGGTCATACAGCATGTAAATAACAGAGCTGGGATGCATTACATGCTCAGAATGTAGGGTTGAGAGTGACATTCTTAATTGCTATACTGCCTCCTGTAAATAGTAGTTTGTTAATTGATTTTGCTGCTCTTTTCAGTAACTATCGTTTTTCTTTCTTCATTGCCAGTCAACAGTTGTGTTAAATATGAATTCATGTTAATCTTTGGTTTTACTGTAATAGGACATACCATAGAGTGGTTATGAGGATTAGTGATACATGTAAAGCACTTAGAGCAGTCTCCAGTGCATAATTAATGTTCAAGAAATCGTAGGTATTATTATTTGGGGATCTCCCATGTTGAGGCTAGAACCCTAAGAATGGTAACATTTTTGAGCAGAGGAACAAGTTAGCAAAGGAAATTGCAAACCCATAGTTGGAGAGTTAGAAAGGAGAATTAGGAGAGAACAATGTCCCAGAATCCAAAAGACAGTTTCAAAAAGTTAGGTATAATTAGAAGTCGGGTATGTCTAACCAGAATGTCTTCATTACCTGACCATGTAATTAGAAGTACAATCTTTATAACATCTTTAAAATTTAGTACAAATTTAAATAAAATCTAGACATTTTAAAGCATTTCCTAAATTTAATGATTCTCTTTGAAGCACAACCCACTTGATGATCATTGATTTTTTCTTTTCTTTAACTGGGAAATAACCCAGCAAATGAAAAATGCCTCATATTCTATTTCATTATAATTAATGTGATCTCAAGGGAAAGGATGTCAATTACTTATTCTGAATTTCAACCAGCCCCTCACGTCTTATTCCGACCTTGTCCCTATATAACATTTGTGTTTCAAGCGCCCTCCTAGGCCTTGCCAGACTGATTGGCTCTCTTCTTAACTGTATCCCCTCTGTATAGGGGATACAATTATTATTTAAGCCAATAATTCTCAAACTTTTTTGACAGTAGGTAAGATACGTTTTACATTGTGACTCTGTGACTCAATATACATGTACATGTATATGTGTGTGTATATGACAGACACAGGAGCGTACAAAACAATATTTTTTAAGACATATTTTTCTTCATACAATATATAAAACCTTTGCCCTACTGAATATGTCCTGTTCCTCCTCCTACACTCTGTCCTCCACAGACTCTCCCTTCTGTTTCTTGACCTGTGGCTTTAAACATTTTTCCCTCCTCTTACCATTTTAGTTTCTGTAGCTTTTAGAAGTAAAGAGTAACACGTAATGCTTGTTTTTAAAAAGAGAGCCTTCCTCAGAAGGTGCTCTTTTGAAATAATAAGTCCTCCAGTGTAGCCTTCAAGATTAATCTAGAAAAGATTTCTAGAGTACCTATAAAATCAAGTATAGCAGAGAAATGGCAACATTTATAATTTAGAGTTTATAACACTTTAGAAGGAAAATTTGATGTAGTTTAGGTTTTCATGTATACAATTGACTACTTTTTTTTTTTTTTTTTTTTTTGTGGTACGTGGGCCTCTCACTGTTGTGGCCTCTCCTGTTGCGGAGCACAGGCTCCGGGTGCGCAAGCTCAGCAGCCATGGCTCACGGGCCCAGCTGCTCCGCGGCATGTGGGATCTTCCCGGACCGGGGCATGAACCCGTGTCCCCTGCATCGGCAGGCGGACTCTCAACCACTGCGCCACCAGGGAAGCCCGACTACTTTTTTTTAAAATTAATTTTTATTTATTTATTTTTGGCTACATTGGGTCTTCATCGCTGCACGCGGGCTTTCTCTAGTTGTGGCGAGCGGGGGCTGCTCTTTTTTCTGGTGTGCGAGCTTCTCACTGCGGTGGCTTCTCTTGTTGCGGAGCATGGGCTCTAGGCATGCAGGCTCAGTAGCTGTGGCTTGCGGGCTCTAGAGCGCAGGTTCAGTAATTGTGGTGCACGGGCTTAGTCGCTCTGCGGTATGTGGGATCTTCCCGGACCAGGGCTCGAACCCGCGTTCCCTGCACTGGCAGGCAGATTCTTAGCCACTGCGCCGCCAGGGAAGCCCTGCTTTTAATTTTAAATATCCATTTTCTTGTAAAGATTAGGAATGAGTGACTGGTTAAAATTTGTGATTAATAGTTTTCAAGAGGTTAGCATTAGGCCAGCTGATTTTGTTTTCTTTGCTTGAGTTGATATGCATGTTAATATTCCAGGGAGAAAAAAGTCATGTAGCTCCAGGTTAAGAGATCTGCTGGGATATGCTGCAGTGATTGAAGAAAGCTTTTAGGAGGAAAAACCCCATTACTATTAACTTACGATGATACCAAAATTCAAAATGCTATTCTCAACTTCAGTACTTTGCTTCCAGTTGCTACTAAAAAGCACAGTAATTTTTATCTCTCTTTAGTTTGAATGAATATATTCAGGTTCTTGTTTCAGCATGAAAAATTGTTCTGTGATTGAATATTAATTTTGGAAACTTTCTTTAGTCTGTGCTAAAGCTTTGTCTTATTTTTCTTACTCGAATGGTCTTCACTCATTTCTTTCTAGGAATCTTTTAGTTTAACTGTTACATAAGGGTCTCACCTGTCCAAGGCACTTGTATGTGGGCCTGAAAGTAGCTTGTTTGGCTGAGAAGCAGCTAGCTATGGTTTTTAAAATCCCAGATCTCTAGAAAGTTTCTACCGAAGCGTCTTTTGCTATCTACATTTTCTGTAGAGTAGTGGGTCCTGCCAGGGAAACAGTCATAGTGAGTTACTTTAAGTCTGCCTTTTCTTTCGGTTTTTTGTTGTTGTTGTTGTTATTTTTGGGTTTTTTTTTGGCGGGGGGGTCAGAAATGTTTGCTACTGTCAACATTTGTCTCTTGTACCAGCAGCAGATTTTAACATCAGCACAGTTACCAGAAACCAGTTAGTATCATATTGTAGAGAAATTAAACATTTATCTACATAAAGTGCCGGATACATGGGAGCTGTCTTTGAGTTTTCCCATTCCCTTAACCCCAACATCCAATTTAGCAAGTCTTGTTGATTCTATCTCTAAAATATGTCTAGAATCCAAATACAATCTGATGTCTCCGTTGTTACCCCCTAGTTCAAGCCACCATTACCTATTCTTTGGACCATTGCAGTAGGCTTTTAATATTCTAACAGGTCCTTACTTCCCCTTTGCCTTCTTCCAGTACTTTTCCCAGGTAACAGCCTTAGTAACCTTTTTCAAATATAAATATGATCATGGTTGTCATTCCTTCCCCTATTTATAACCATTTTGACTTTCCTTTGCATTTCGAATGAAAGCCGAAATTCCAAATCCAAACTCCTTTCCACAGTTTACAGAGTGGTCCCTTGCCCGCTGTTCTGACCTCCTTTTATGCTCCCTGTATATATAGTCTCTCCCCATAGCTGATCTCCTTTCAATTCCATGAACATGGCAAGCTCTTCTCCAGTTTAGGACCTTTGTACATACCCTGTAGATCCCCCTTAACCCACCCAAGTGTAGCTAGACTAAGCATTCTGAAGTACCACTCCATTCCAGAGGCTTCCCATTTCAACAGAAATGAATTTGAAAACTCCAGTTTCTGGCTACTGCCCCTTCTGACCTCATCTCTTACCAGCTTTGCTCCAGCCACTGTGGTCATTTTTTCCTCTCCTGAACATGCCAAGCACATTCCCATCTGTGGGCCCTTGTCATTCACCTGTTCCTTCTGCTTGGAATGCTTTTTATCAGATCTTTGTGTTGCTGCCTTCTCTCATTCAATCTCAGTTCATTGTTAGCCTCTGAGAGAGGCCCTGCATGATGACAAACTAAAGCCACCCCAGTCCTTTAGGCACTATCATGTTTATCTTAGTCATAGTATTTTTTTAGTATCTAAGTTTACCATATTTAAAAAATGTGTTCATTGTTGTTCCCCTCACTAGAATGTCAGCTTTTTGAGGGTGGGGATGCCATCTGTCTGATTTGTGGTCATGTAACCACCCCCTACAACAGACCCTGGCAGATACAGATGCTGAATAAATATTTGTTGACTGAATGACTTTGTTTGATTGGTTTCTGTTCATACTTCACTTCTCACTTACCTTAAACATCACCTCTATAGAGAAGACCTCCTTGATTATCAATCAAGATTGCTTCCTCTCTCCCCTTTACGTCATTCTTCATCACTCTACCCTGTTTACCTTGTTAAGATTTATCACAATTTGGAATTACATATATATTTACTTGTTTGTCCCTGTCCCCACTGTAATGTAAGCTCTGCAAGGGTAGGTATCAGGCTTTTGACTTTTGACCCGTTTTGGGCGATGAAGACGAGCATAAATTAAACTCACAGTATTTTGGGTGTAGAGAAGTTGCATATCTGTGAGGAAATCCAGGCCTTGTTAAAATAAAACTCAATGTGAGAAATTTAACATCCTAATTTATAAAGTAAATAACTTCATTATGTTACCAAAAGCACAAAGTTACGAAATTTGGGGTCTCTGCCTTGCCGAGCAGCTTGATGTCGTCTCTGGCCTGTTCTGGTACTGTCAGTGTCCAGACTAAAAATAACTGTCATAATAGCGGCCAGAGCACACGGCTTCTTTGACCCTGTGTGTGGGACTAACAATTAAGGAAATAAGCTCTTTTAGTTCCTAGGGATATATCACTCCTTTCATTATATGTCAGTGGGAAAAAATAAGATTTTACAGCATTCTCTTAGCTGTGCATCTGTCATTTTATGTAAGGAAAATTCTATTGCCATTGATTCATAATTTCAGAAATCTGATTATACTACATAGGCTGAGAAGAAAAATTTTTTAATAGGAGAGGAAGACCAAGTGGTTTTGAAAACAGGCTCAGAAACCTGTAATATGGGACATAAAAAGGTAATGTGAATATATACAGTGTTTAATTGCTCTTCAGATAATAAACACCTGCTTTTGCTGATTGGAGTCAACCTGCTGTCTTTAGACCTGGGTGTATGTGTTTTAGGTTTTATGCAAACCTAAAAATAATTTGACCATGAATTAGCAGCTGTGGCTATTTTTAGCCCTGGGCAGAGGGTCACCAATTAGCCTAGAGGTAGTGAGGCAGGGACTCCCTTTCTGCTTTGAAAAAATTGTTGATTGCATTAACAATTGGTAGGGATTGGTATTATAGGAGGATCCAGGAAAAGGATAATTTTAAAAGACTTAGCAAGGAGAGCATATAAAAAGAAGGAAGAGGGGTTGTAAGAAGTTTTGGGAGATGGAGGGGACAAAAATCAAAGAACAGATGGAGTAGTATGCCATCAGTGAAAACAAAAACTCTGATTTTGTTTTGAAATCATGATTACTTTTTCAGAAGGGCCATTAATATTTCAATATCTTTTTATCAGTATGTCATAACTAAGCAGCATAATAATATAAAAATAAAAATTCCTCTCCAGGTGCCATTGATTTAGATTTAGCTAAGTAGTTTCTTTGCAGTGTGTTTTTTTCTTGGTGGAGAATCTAGTCATAGATTTGACACTGAAGTGTGTATATAATTTGCTAGTTGTGTAGTGTGAATGAATGGGGACGTGAGCTGGGTGTAACAGTGTTCCAAGAATGTTAGACAGTGTTGGGGGTGACATTCATAGCAGAATGCTGTGGAAGATTTTTTCCCCTAAATTGTTATTACTTATGATAAAAATTGAAATGCAAGTTTTCTATCCCTCCTACATTATAGCTGTTAGACACTACTGGAAGCCTGGTCCTGTATGTTCTTTGTCTTGGATAAGTACTTTCTTTTTTTTTTTTTGCGGTACACGGGCCTCACACTGTCGTGGCCTCTCCCGTTGCGGAGCATAGGCTCTGGACGCGCAGGCTCAGAGGCCATGGCTCATGGGCCCAGCCGCTCTACGGCATGTGGGATCTTCCCAGACCAGGGCACGAACCCATGTCCTCTGCATCGGCAGGCAGACTCTCAACCACCGCGCCACCAGGGAAGCCCTGGATAAGTACATTTTTAGCCTGGATTTTAGGTAGGAAACTTTAACCCCTCCCTAGTGGGATAGAATTATTAGTTAATTTATACTTCTTTTTGCAATTTACAAAAGAACTGAACCTATTTCTACTGTGATAGGACAAATTTTTATTGTTTTTTCATGAAAACATTTATAATTACATCTGTTTCAAGGCAACTTGTAACTAAATAGATTAATAAAAGATAAAATAAGAATTTGGAATTGAGAAAAATGTAAATATACTGTCTCTAAAGGACAACTCATTTGCTATGCTTAATTTGTAAAATTTACCTATAAACTTCTTGGTGTCCAACACAAAAAGGGCAGGGAGGGAGGGCTACCAACAAAAAAAGTAAGTTATTCTTTTCAGAAATAATGTAAAGAAAGCAGGAAAGAACAGGTCATAACTAATACACAATAAGTTTTCATAAAGCTATTTGTAATGATTCTAATTTGTTGACATAATATTGAGATAATGGAGATAAAATTGTGTCTAAGAAGGTATATAAATAAATACAAATGCATACATGTGCGTGTCTGTGTGTGTGGCCTTTTAGTAGTCTAACCTAATTTAAGGATGCAACATAGAATTGATAGCAAGTCTATTAGATGGTTTTTCTTAAATGTCATTTTTTTGGAGAGGTATTACATTACCTCCTAACTCTGCTTTTGCACACACACCCATTTTTAACACAGTAGACAGAACAATTTTTTTTTAAACCCAGATTAAGTTATTTCTTTTCGTAAAACCCTCCAATAGACTTCCCATCTCACTCAGAGGAAAAGCTGCGATGCTTGCCGAGGCCTATAAGATCCTACATGATCTGCACTCCCGCCCCACCACCTCTCTGATCTCCTGCTAGTCTGGCTTCACCCCTTCCATTCCAGTCACATTGATCTCCTTTCTATTCCTCAACCATGCCTCAGGACCTTTGCACTTGTTCTTTCCCCTTCTTGCAATACCGTTGCTCCCACATATTTGCATGGCTCACTTCCTTATTCCCTTCACTTCCTCTACTCTGTTTAAAATTTCACTTGTTTGCACCATCCCCAGCATCAGCCCCTAGTCTCTTTACTTTTTGTCTTCTTGACACTTTTCACCCTCTGAAGAAGTGTAATTCCAGAAATTAGTATGACAGGGCTGAGATTCTCTTAAGAAAATTGAAAAGTCCAGCCAAATCTTTAACTTGGCTAAATAAAAAAACATATTATGTTACTTTCATACAGAAATAGGCTTCAGGCAAAGCCAGGGTTTTGCTTGTGAAGGAATTTTGATTATAGCTTAAACACACACAACTATTAACTTGAGAGAGCTCTGAATACCATAGACATGGAGCATCTCTAGAGAGATGGTTTTGACTTAGGACATTTTAAAAGCACAATTAAATTTTGGGTCACATATAATGATATTATTACATGTTTGCATATTTTTATACTATAGATTCTTTGGGGTTATCTATAATAAATACAAATTAATTATAAAATTTTACTTTAGTTATCCCTACTACTTTGTTTGTAAAAAAAAAAAAACCCCAAAGATCCAGGGAGGTTAAATACCTTCAAGGTCACTCAGCTGGAAGGATTGGAACCTGACAATAAAGTTGGATCTGACTCCAGACCCATGTTCTGTGTGTGTTCTTGCATAATGCCTAGCACATGCTAGACCCTCAGTATATATTTGAATTGATGGATAAATGGATAGGTGTCAGATATATGAACATATAATGCACACTGTGATTAAATGTAAGGAATATTAACGTATTGGTAGTTCTTTTTTTTTGTGGTACGCGGGCCTCTCATGTTGCGGAGCATAGGCTCCGGATGCGCAGGGTCAGTGGCCATGGCTCACGGGCCCAGCCGCTCCGCGGCATGTGGGATCTTCCCAGACTGGGGCACAAACCCGTGTCCCCTTCATCGGCAGGCGGACTCTCAACCACGCGCCACTAGGGAAGCCCTGGTAGTTCTTTTACATTCCTTGCTACTCATATTTTTAGACATATAAGCACTATTTTTAAAAATGTACATTTTTGAGGGTCACGTAACTAAATTGGAATGCCTTGATTCTAAAATATAATAAAGGACTGCTAGGTAAGATTCTGAAATACTGACTCATTAACAAACATTTGAGTGTTTATTCACCATGTAAATACTCTGGATTTTGCAGTGAACAAGACAGACAAATCTCTGATGGAACCTACATTTTAGAGGACATGGAAGACAGTAAATAAATCTGTAATAAGTGCTTTGCAGAGAGGTAAAGCAAGGAGATGGAATAGAGAGAGACTGGATGACTATTTAAATTGGATGGGCAGAGAAGGCTTCTGATAAGGTGATGGTTAAAATACAAAGATGAGGTGCCAACCATGTACAGGCCTGTGGGCACAGCTAGTACAGAAGCTCTCTAGTGAGACCAAGCTTGTGAATTTGGAGACATGAAAAAATGTGGTTCTAGCTGTCAGGGAAAAGAGTGCCTCAAAATTTGGGGGGGGGCTGGTGAAAAGTACAAATCCTGTAATACTTTGTAAACTTCAGGGTAAGGATTTTGGGATTGGTTCTGGTTATAATGAATCGCCATTGGAATTTTTAGTTTGTTTTTTTAAGCCTAGTCATGTTTTCCGTTTGTTTACTTGTTTTGTAATGGCTTTATTGAGACATAATTCACATACCTTATAATTCACCCATTTAAAGTATACAATTAAATAGTTTTTTAGTATATTTGCAAGGTATATTCACCATGATCACAATTTTAGAACATTTTTATACTTCTGGAAAGAAACCCATACCCTTTAGCAGCCTCTTTCCATCCTGCCCAAGCCCTTCATCCAGGGTAACCACTAACCTAGTTTCTGTCTCTGTAGATTTTCCTGTTCTGGATATTTCATATAAGTGGAATTATATTACAATATGTGATCTTTTGTGTCTGATTTCTTTCACTGAACATGATGTTATCAGGGTTCACCCATGTTGTAGCATATATCAGTACTTCGTTCCTTTTTATGGCTGAATAATATTCCATTGTATGAATATACTACATTTTATTTACCCATTCATTAGTTGATGAACATTTAGGTTGTTTCTACTTTTTTTTTTGACCAGTTCTTTCAGATTTTCCACATAGATGATCATGTCATCTGTGAACAAAGACAGTTTTATGTCTTCCTTCCAAACCTGTATACCTTTTTTTTTTTTTTTTTTTTTTTGTGGTACGTGGGCCTCTCACTGTTGTGGCCTCTCCCGTTGCAGAGCACAGGCTCCAGACACGCAGGCTCAGCAGCCATGGCTCACGGGCCCAGCCGCTCCGCAGCATGTGGGATCTTCCCGGACCGGGGCAATGAACCCGTGTCCCCTGCATCAAGCAGGCGGACTCTTTGGGAGAATATTCCCAAACCACATAACCTGACAGAGGACTTACATGTAAAAGAACTCTCAACACTCAATAGTTAAAAAAAAAAGAGGTGGGGGGAACCATCCAATTAGAAAATAGACAAAAGAGGGAATTCCCTGGCTGTCCACTGGTTAGGACTCTGTGCTTCCGCTGCAGGGGACATGGGTTTGATCCCTGGTTGGGGAACTAAGATCCTGCATGCTGCACTGTGCAGCTAAAAAAAAAAAGAAAGAAAATAGGCAAAAGACATGAATAGACATTTCACCAGAGAGGATATATGGATTGCAGATAACTACATGAAAAAGGGTATAACATCATTAGCCGTAGAGAAATACAAATTAAAATGATGATGAGATATCACTGCATGCCCTATTAGTACAACTAAAATAAAATATAGTGAGAACACCAAATGCTGATGAGGATGCAAAGAAACTGGGTCTCTTACATTGCTAGTGGGAATGTATTAAAGTAGTATAGCTACTCTGGAAAGGTCTGGCAGTTTCTTATAAAGTTAAACATATAATTAACATCTGACTCAGCAGTAACATTCCTGGGTGTTCATCCCAGAGAAATGAAAACTTATGTACACACAGAAACTTGTACACGAATGTTCATAGCAACTTTATTTGTAATAGCCAAAAACTAAAAACGACCCAAATATCCTTACACGGGTGAGTGATTAAACAAATTGTGATGAGTCCATTCAGTGGAATACTACCCAGCAATAAAATGAAACAGACTAGTATTACATGCAACAACTTGGGTAGGTCTCAAGGGCATTATGCTGGAAAAAGTGAAAACAACCGTTTCAAAAGGTTGCATTATGCATGATTCCATTTATATAACATTCTGGAAATGGCAAAAGTAGAGAAATGGAAAACAGATTATTAGCCAGGGTGTAGGGACTATATAGGAGGTAGAGAGAGGAGTGAGTGATACAACAGTTTTCTGCCTTCTTTGTGGCAGTGACTACACAACTCTATACATGTGATAAAATTGCAGAGAACAGCACTCTAATAATGTCTGTAGATAGTACCAGTGTCAATTTCTTTTTGTACTGTGATGTAAGATGTTACCATTGGGAAAAACTGGGTAAAGGGTACACAGGACTTCTTTGTACTGTTTTCGAAATTTCCTGTGAGGCTGTAGTTATTTTAAAACAAAAGTTTTAAAAAGAAGTTTGCTGGGAAGGGGAACAGAGAAATGCAGTGTTAGTCGGAGGGATGTGGGGTTGAGAGTGGGGTTTTTTGTTTGTTTGAATTTTGCTTTTTTTAGAAAAGATAGGGGAGGGACTTCCCTGGTGGCGTAGTGGTTAAGAATCTGCCTGCCAATGCAGGGGACTTGGGTTCGAGCTCTGGTTCGGGAAGATCCCGCATGCTGCAGAGCACCTGGGCCCGTACGCCACAATTACTGAGCCTGTGTTCTAGAGCCCACGAGCCACAACTACTGAGCTCGCATGCCACAACTACTGAAGCCCACACGCCTAGAGCCCGTGCTCTACAACGAGAAGCCACCACAATGAGAAGCCCGCACACCACAACAAAGAGTAGTCCCCGCTCGCCGCAACAGCAACAAAGACCCAACGCAGCCAAAAATAAATAAATTTTTTAAGAAAGGGGGGGGAGACTTAAACATGTACATATGCTAATTATAATGATCCATAAAAAGAAATTGGTGATGCAAATGAGGGAAAAATTACAGGAGCAAAATATCTTAAATCTTTGGCTTGAAAGCATTGAAAAATACTACTATTTACATATTTCTGTCCTGTTATTTATAAATGAGGTTATCTTTACAACTTTTTGTAAATGATTCTAAAGATAAATGTGGCCGTACTATGGTGTAGTCCTTTAATGTTCTCAAAATTCCACAAGCTTTTGTATTACATTGTGGAACTAGATCACTAAATAAATGGAATTCCAAGAGTTTTTATCACACTTGCTGGTATTCGTCTTTAAATAACTTTAAAAAGAATTTTATGTCACTTTGTGCTGTTCTCCCTTTCAGATTTTCATCCAGTATTGGTAGGTTGTTAATTTCCTTAGACTAAAAAGTATTTGCACATATATATGTTTACAAATAACCTTAATTGTATACTATTTAAGAATTAAATGAGTGGTGGTTCTATTTTGTTTTGCGTTATATAGTGGATTTTAATCTCTATTTTATCAAACTATTCTACTGTTTTGCCCTTTATCTAGAACTTAGTAATATCAAATGCTCAGTGCAAATTATTGGTTGTTTATTTCAGGGATACGGCAGGCCAGGAGCGATTTCACACCATCACAACCTCCTACTACAGAGGAGCAATGGGCATCATGCTAGTATATGACATCACCAATGGTAAAAGTTTTGAAAACATCAGCAAATGGCTTAGAAACATAGATGAGGTAAGACCTAGAAATTGCGTGAACCCTACATAAACACACATTTGTGTCCTTGGTTAAGAAGAATAAATATTCCAGTTGATCTTACAGTGTTTGCTATCATTACTGTTGAATATTTCTACTTGTTTACAGGGTAATGTTATTTTTTGCCTACCTTTTTCTTAAAATTTTGGGCAGATCTGTTTTGAACCCCATCCAAGGCAATTACCAGATTACCCAGAAGCTCTATACAGTCATCTTGTAAGATAGCCCCAACTAGAAGCTACCAGTGGTTTTACACACCTGTCTAAATGAATTCTTTCTTGGGGAATTTTTATTGAATGAATAAATTACATTTTCAATAGTAATTTTAAAAACGTATTTTTGGGAATTCCCTGGCAGTCCATGGGTTAGGACTTGGCACTTTCACTGCTGTGGCCCGGGTTCAATCCCTGGTCAGGGAACTAAGATCCCACAAGCCATGTGGCATGCCAAAAATAAATAATAAATAAATAAAAACGTATTTTTAAGTTGTGGAAATACCGTATCACTTCTAGACATTTTGAAAGATACAGAGTACTAATACAGTAAAATGCTCACCAAGAAAATAGTGCCATATCATTGCACGTGGAGATGTCAGTTTTTATAAGGTAGTGTGTCAAAGCATGCCTGTTTCTGTGCTGCAGCATAGGTAGCTTCTTGTTGGAATTAGTTTTCATGTCTTATTTTTACCTTCTATGCTTTGAATTTCATTAAGACTAACTCTTGGGAATTCCCTGGCGGTCCAGTGGTTAGGACTCTGCACTTCTACTGCAAGGGGCCCGGGTTTGATCCCTGGTCGGGGAGCTAAGATCCCGCAAGCTGTGTGGCACGGCCAAAAATAAAAAACCTCTTTAAAGCAACTTTTGGCTGGAAACACAAAGACCAAGTCTTAAGCCAGTATTAGACCCAAGGTAATAATATCTTCAATGGTAACAATCCTAAGGGCTTATTACTAACTTTTCTGTTGCTACAAGAAGTCTGTTAGTATTTAATAATCTGTTAATGAGACAGATTTTGAAACCAAAAACAAAGCCTCCATTTTAAAATTTCCTTAGCCTTTATTTTATTGTTTGGCCAAGTAGTATGTGTAATAAGAGCAATTTATATACAGAGACTATGCAGTGTTCCAGCAGCAACCGATTTTCCAATTCTGTGACATCAACTGGATGTCCTACAATTCAATCCTGTTCTGACACTGATTACTCAGTCTTAGTGTCAGACTCCACAGGTTTAAGGACTCAGTCCCACAAGACTGCTCTTCCTTCAAATGCAAGTCCTGGGTCCCCCAGGCTACCTGCACTTCTGTGTGACTTGGCTACAAATTTGGAGGGTCCCATGACCCATTTTGGGGTTCAGTAATTTGCTAAAATGACTCACGGAACTCAGGAAAGAGCTATACTTACAATTGTATTATAAAGGACACAACTCTGGAACTGCTAAATGGAAGAAATGCATAGACAGTGTATGGGGGTTGGAGAATGCAGAGCTTCTAGGCTGTCTCTGGACATGTAACCCTCTTGGCACCTTGATGTGTTCACCAACACAGAAGATACCCTAACTTCATTGTTTCCAAGTTTTAATGGGGGCCTCGTTACATAGTCATGATAATTATATCACTGACCTCTGGGATTGACCCTAATCTCTAGCCCCCTTCACCTCGTGGCGGGTGGGGGTTAAAAGTCTGAACCTTCAGTGTTTGGTTCCTCTGGTGATCAGCCTCCATTGTGAAACTCTGTAGAGGCCCTGCCGAGAGAGTCCTCTATTAGCATAAATTTAGGTAAACAGAAAGAGGCTTGTTATGAATAACAAAAGACACTCAGCAAATTAGGAGCACTGTGCCAGGAATAGGAACAAAGACCAAAAATATGTTTTTTATTATACCACAGGCTCATACATTTAACTTGGTAGGCTGGATGGCTTAAGTTTCCCAGCATGAGAACTAACATACGTAAAACCCAGCCATTAAAAAAAAATCTGTTTTTCTGATATATAAGAGATAGACTTTGTCTAATTTTTAATGTGTTGTAGAAATTTAAACTTTAACAGCTGAATTGATCCAGCAACATTTAAGAAAAGATTATACGTATCATGGTCAAGAGAAATTTACCTAGGAATGCAACATATGAAATAACGTAATACACCATATTAATAAAAGACAAAAAACATATTGTCAACAGACACACGCAAAAAAACCCATTTGGCAAAATCTAAAAGACATCTGTGAAAATCCCACAGACAACATCATCCTTTCCCCTACAATCAAGGACATGATTAGGATGCCTGCTCTGACCACTACTGTTTAACATTCTACTAGAGGTTCTAGCCAGGGCATTTAGGCAAAGAAAAAAAAGAGCACCCAGATTGGAAAGTAAAACTATATTTGTAAATGGTATGATCTTGTATATAGAAAATCCTAAGGAATCCACACACTTCCACCAAAAAATAAAACTATTAGAACTAATGAACAAGTTCAGTACGGTTGTAGGAAGCAAGATTAGTATACAAAAATCAGTTGTATTTGTATACATTAGCAGCAAATAACCAAAAAATGAAATTAAGAATATAATTTTATTTATAATAGCATCAAAAAGAAAAAAATAAGAAAAATTTAACAAAGAAGCACAAAGCTTTGAAAACCATAAAATGTTGTTAAAAGAAACTAAAGAATATCTAAATAATTGGAAAGACATCCCATGTCCATGAATTGGAAGATTCCATATTGTTAAAATGGCAGTACTGCCCAAAGTGTTCTGAGGATTTAGTGAAATCCCTGTCAAAATCCCAGCTGCTTCTTTCGGATAGCGGCGGGGGTTGACAGGCTGATTCTAAAATTCATATGGAAATTCAAGGTACCCAGAATAGCCAAACAGTCTTGAAATAGGCAGTGATGTTTAAGCTGAGACCTGAAGAGATGAATAGAAGGTATCCAGATGAGGATGGGGCTGGTGGAAATAATATGATGGATTCAAATTTAAGACAAACCAAGTCTCATAAATTCCTTTTGGTGTCCAGAAAACATAATTGTGTTGCTGCAGGGATATTTCAGGGAAAGGTGTATTGGGCCAAAAACAGACAATTTGAGATATTTTCCCCATCCCATGGGTTGCTTTTTCATTCTGCTGATAGTGATCTTTGACACATAGAAGTTTTAAATTTTGATGATGTACAATTTATCTGTTTTTTCTTTTTTGTTGCTTATGCTTTTGGTGTCATATCTGAGAAATCATTGCCAATTCCAAGGTGATAAAACTTTTTCCCTATGTTTTTTTCTAAGCGTTTAATAGATTTAGGTCTTCTATTTAGGTCTTTGATCCAATTTTGAGTATGGTATTGTAAGTTAAAGGTCCAAATTCATTCTTTTGCATGTTGATATCTGGTATTCCCAACACCACTTGTTGAGAAGACTGTCCTTTCCCCCATTGGATGGTCTTGGCACTCTTGTTGAAAATCATTTGATGGTGTACACAAGAGTTTATTTCGGGTAACTCTATTCTGTTCTTTTTGTCCATGTCTGTCCTTATGCCAGGAGCACACTGTTTTGATTACTGTAGCTTTGTAGTAAGTTTTGAAATCAGGAAGTAAGTGTGGATCTTCCAACTTTGTACTTCTTTTCAAGATTGTTTTGGCTATTCAGGGTCCCTTGATATTCCACATGAATTTTAGAGATGGATTTTCCTATTTGTGCAAAAGATTTCATTAGGATTTCAGTGGAGCAACATTTGTTTTTAACTGATTTTTGTGCATGGACTCCCCTAGCAATGTGACTTTTTGAGACTCTAAGGGCTCTGTAGAATTTTAAACTAAGGTTTCTTATAGGGTAATACACATTATCTAAAATCGTGATCCAGCTTGGATTTAGACTATGTGTAAGAAGTGACAGTTTCAGATCTTTTGCATATGTCCTCTCTTGTTGAGAATATTTCTAGAAACTAGACAGCCTCCTATAAAGTCATTTTTATTAAGGCATAATTCATGGTAGTGTGTAAATTAAATTTTTATTTCATTTTAGCATGCCAATGAAGATGTGGAAAGAATGTTACTAGGAAACAAGTGTGATATGGATGATAAAAGAGTTGTACCTAAAGGAAAAGGAGAACAGGTAAAAAGCTCTGAATGAGACTAATATGCTACCCTTTCTTTGTGAAGATGGTGTTGCATTTGATTGCTTTTACGTTAGTGGTAGTGGAGTGCACTTGAGCTATTTGCATCCTTTTAAAAATGCTATAGGAAATGATAGCTTATCATTTGACTGAATTTTTGTTTGTTTGTTTTCTAAGGAGCTTGACCATTTGAGTCTTGACCCATTGAAATAATCTGTTCATTTTAGATAACCTAGTTGAGATTACTACCTTTAGAATAATATTACTGTTTCCTTTAGGATGCTAAAGTCATCAATTGGTAACCTATACTTGATAATTTTATGATGATATTTTGCTTCTATTTTAGATTGCAAGAGAGCATGGTATTAGATTTTTTGAGACTAGTGCAAAAGCAAATATAAACATCGAAAAGGCGTTCCTCACATTAGCTGAAGATATCCTTCGAAAGGTAAATTTCTTTTTTTTTTTCTTTTCTTTTTTTTTTACTGCTAAGGTACCTGGTGTCACATTTGAGCATTTCATGTTTTCTAAAGTACTAGATTTACATACAGAAATTGGGTTTGGGTGGTATTGTTTCTGAACGTTTACCCATCACCAATATATAATCCTCCAAAGTAAAGAAAGGAACTGGAAGGAACAGGCAGCCATCTAGAAATCTCTAGGATCTAGTCAGTGGTAACAGTTGACACCCTGAGCTCCAGTACTCAGTCTGTAGCCTAATTTCATACTCCTTTTTCCAACTTTTTGTCTGGTCCATGGTGTTATGGCTTTTCTGTTTCATTTCTCTTATATATCCTTTGCATTCCCATAGATAAAAAAATTAAGAAGTGAATCTATGATGTAGTTATTGCTACAAAATCACTATTCTTCTATATAGTCATTTCTCAGATGTGCCAGTGAAGGGCATGTATATACTATATACTGAATAAATAGAGTAAGTCTGCCCCCAAATTTCATTTACCCAATCATTTCAACTTGTAAGGTAAAAAAAAGCTGAAAATTGATCTCGGGGGATTTTACCTCGAGGTTACTTTCTGGGTTTAATTCGTGAATCCCAAAATTTGCCAGTATAAGTAACTTGTAGCAAAATTGGGAAATCTGATTTTCATATTTTCCCCTCACATGAGTAGATAAAATACACAGTTATGAATTAAGGTTATGAGTCCTGAATTCTCTATTCAATCTTATGGTGTATTTAAAATGCAAGTAAAATAGAGAAAATCTGACACAGTCCTGAAGGAGGAGCAAGCATTGTGTAGGAGAAAATTTAATTGCTTCTGGTAACCTTTCTGTTTTTATACTTGAGATATCAGTATTTTCCCCCCCAAAAAAAACCCTCAAATTTCATACACACACACATATAAATCTAAGCTGTAATAGAGGTGGTATTATCGAGTGTAAATCTAATGAAATTTCTGAGGAACCAAGCAACTTAATTTTTTTGAGGGGAGAGCTATCTGTTTACTATAGTGTTCAAACTAGAAAAAACAGTTATCACTTATTGCTGTTGAGGGTAACTACAAAAGTTGTGCCTGTCCACATCTGCTGACATCCTGCATATCATGTCTGATATCTATAATGTATTGATACATTGAGTAATAAAAAGCAAGTTAGGATATAACATGTGTGGTAAATGAGCTTTTAAAAATTATATATGGTACCAAAAACACATGTACACATATATACACACACATTTGGTTATACTTAGCAAATAAGGATCTGGAAGGATATATACCAGACTCTTAAGTAGTGAGTACTCTAGTGTGATGGTGGGAAGGGGATGGGGATACAGGACAGAATCACTTTTACTTCATGTACAGTTTTGTTTTGAAATTTTAACTTGCTTCTTTTTAAAGTTATAAAAACAATTTAAAAATTTTTACACAACTGGATATAGGTAAAAACCCATTAGAATTCCTTGAGGAAATATATTTTTATTTAAAAATATTCCTGTAAGAAACAAAAATTAAAGTAGAACAGAAAAATACTAGGTAGACTACGAAAAAACATTTGTATTTTTAATTAAATGAAGGGAATAACAGAAAAATACTTTAATTGGTGGAAAGTATAATACTTTGTATTTCTGAGATTGGTGGGTTACAGTGAAAAATTATTTCAGTACTTATAGGAATTATCACAAAACTTACTGAAATACCCGTGTTCTCTGTGTTTTTTCTCTTTCTGGAAATTTGGTCTTCTCCATTGTTTCTGACTTCTTTCTGTATTATATCCCTTGATCTTCTTCCAAATCTTTGCATTTCAAAAAAATAGTGCTATATAGGCATATAATTTGTGTGTCAGTGAGGTAGATCTTCCTTATCATATTAAAGGTTAAAAGGTATGGATGCACCAATAAATAAAGATCTCAGTCTAGAGTCTTCCCCAGGTAGGCAGGCCCAATTGTGAGGCAGCATTTTTTCCCCATACACATACATGCACTTTTCAGTGTGATAAAGTTATGAGTTAAAACATCAAATGTAAACTTGCTTTAAAAGATGTAAAATACAGTAGTGATTCCTGACTAGCAACCTTCTGTGCAGTGCTTTTTCTCCTGAGTTGATAAAAGAAAAAAGAACTTTAGAATGAAAGCAATTTAAAACATTTAAAACTTAATTATTTGAATAGATAATTCATTCCCATGATTCAGACATTTAAAATAAAAAGTAAACATACAGAGAAGTTTCTCACTATATTCCCCCAACTCCTCATCCCTCCCGCATGGGTAACCAATAATTAATTTCTTAGTTACTAATATATGAGTAAATATGAATATATATACATTTTATTCCCATCCTTCCCCTGCCCACCTTTTTTTTTTTTTTTTGGCGGTACGCGGACCTCTCACTGTTGTGGCCTCTCCCATTGCGGAGCACAGGCTCCGGATGCGCAGGCTCAGTGGCTATGGCTCACGGGCCCAGCCGCTCCGCGGCATGTGGGACCCTCCCGGACCGGGGCACGAACCCGCGTCCCCTGCATCGGCAGGCGGACTCTCAACCACTGTGCCACCAGGGAAGCCCCCCTTTTATTTTTAAAGAAAAAAAAACACGTAAGGCAACATGCTCTGCACTGTCTGGCACTTAATGTAAGTAAAATAATTCCATTTTTAAAATAACTGAGTGCTGCTCTTTTGAGTAGTCTATTATAATTAAACAGGTTTCCCAGTGAGGGACATTTAGGTGATTTTCAGCCTTATGATCTCATAAATTGTGTTGTAGTGAATAATCTTTATATTATTTTACACATGTGCAAGTATATTTGAAGGACAGATTCCCAGAAGTGGCCAAAGAGCATATAGTACGTTTATAATTCTGATACATGCTTGCCACCTTCTGCCTGAGGGCTGTACCCTTTTATACTCCTGCCAGCAATATATGAGGATGTCTGTTTACTCAAACTCTTGACCAACATAGTGAATTATAAGACTTTCAGCTGTTTTCCAACCTGACAGGTGAAAAACACAGATTTAATTTGCAGCTCTCTTATGAATAAGATGAGCATTTTTAAAGATATGTTTAAGAAGCACCTTTGTGTTTCCTTTTCTGTAAACTTTTTTGTTTATTCTTTTGCCCACTTTTGCTATTTAGTTATTGGCCCTTTTTTTGAGAGTCTGTTTCAAGGGTCTAAGTTAAATTGTGCAAGGACAGACTGTGAGTGATATGCTAATTGAATAAATGTAGTGACCTCACTGGCTATAAGCACCCATATATCTTTAACTGACCCATACCCAGGAGTCCCAGAGAAAGAGTACTTCCTATGCAACTTTTTTTTCTGTGGCCAGATGCTGAGCTGCCTATTTCTCTTCTGTGCATTTTTCACAAAGACCTTTTTAATGCAAAACTTGCATCTTTAACATACAGTGAAAAGAAGAATTCCATAAGGCAGTGAGATTAGGTGGGTTAGCTCAAAGTACAAGTAGAAATTTCACCTCAGTAAGAATTAAGCAGGCCTCTCTTGGGCTATGTGAGTTTTAGAAATTATTTTAGTTCTTTCCCCTTGAGCTACCTTAACTTTATATTGTTTCCATGAGAAAATAAGCTCCCACTTACATCCTAGCTTCTAAAATTCCATTCATGATGAACACTTACACAACAGCATGGACAAATCACACAGGATAAATTGCATAGGCTGACACTGAGTAAAAGGAAAAAGAAATCAGATACAAAAGAACACATAAAATATGGTTCCATGTGTATGAAGGTCAAAAACAGAAAAAACTGTGGTGGTAGAAATCAGAGTATTGGTTACCTTTAGGAGGGTAGTACTGACTGGAAAGGGACACAAGGGAGCCTTCTGGGGGCATATTATATATGTTCTATATTTTGATCTGGTGGTTTCACAGCATATATTAAAAATCCATCAAGCACAGTTAAGATTTGTATACTTTGCTGTAGGTATGCTATCCCTAAAATGAATTCCGCTTTCATACATATAGTATAGGCTATCCACTTAAAACAGTATATTCTTCTGATTATACAAGTAATATTTAGGATGTTGGGGTAATACAGGATTATACAAAGAGGAAAATAAAATAATTCATAAACCCACCACCTAAGGGTTACTACTGTTAACATTTTGGTGTCTCTCATTTTGATTTTTTTCTGTATCCATTTTTAACATGAATTATACAACTTTGCATTCTGCCCCACCCTATTCCCTCCACTTAATGTTAATGTATCATGGTTAAAATTGCCTTTTTAAAGCAATGCTATGGAAATAGAAGCTCCAATCTCAAAAGGCAAGTAAAACTAAACAGAAAAGGGCTGTTTCACTTCTCTGAAGTTAGACATGATCCAACATTGGTTTTATACATATGCTTGATGATGCTTTTTAAGTACTAAATACTCAGGGGTCAGGCCAGGAGATAATATACCTCTCTTCACAAGAGTTAGGGCAGAGAAGATTTCAGAAGTTCTACAAAGGAAAGCCAGGGGGCCTCAAGACATTTCACAACTTGGAAGAAAAAGGCAAAATGAAGATCAAAAACAGAACTTCCATTTCTTTACTTTGCATGGGAGAGAAAACCTATCTCATGTGACTGTAATTGCACTGTTACATAAATTAACATTTATGAGGATATTGCTGTTAAATCTTGATTTATCCACGGCAGTGTTTTTTCACGGGTTGCTTTCCTTGTGTGTTTGTTCCAGACCCCTGTAAAAGAGCCCAACAGTGAAAACGTAGATATCAGCAGTGGAGGAGGCGTGACAGGCTGGAAGAGCAAATGTTGCTGAACGCTCTCCTGTTCCATCAGTTGCCATCCACCACCCTGTTTTCTCTTCCTGCTGCAAAATAAACCACTCTGTCCATTTTTAACTCTTCAACAGATATTTTTGTTCCTCATCTTTTAACTCCTAGTCCACCTGTTTTATTTGTTCTTTCATCTGTGACTGCTTGCTGACTTTATAATTTTCTTCAAACAAAAAAATGTATAGAAAAATCATGTCTGTGAGTTCATTTTTAAATGTACTTGCTCAGCTCACCACTGCATTTCAGTTGTATTATAGTCCAGTTCTTATCAACATTAAAACCTATAGCAATCATTTCAACTCTATTCTGCAAATTGTATAAGAATAAAAGTTAGAATTAACAATTTTATTTTGTACAACAGTGGAATTTTCTGTCATGGATAATGTGCTTGAGTCCCTATAATCTATAGACATGTGATAGCAAAAGAAACAAAAGCCAGGAAAACACTCATTTTCGCCTTGTGTATGTAAATGGGGTTAATTTTGTCCTGTGCCTTATGTGGAAAGGAACTTCTTTGGTTTTTCCTTTTTTTGTTTTGGTGGAAGCATGTGCAGGAGACATATCATCGAAACATAAAGCATTATAATGTTTGTGGTCTGCTTGGCTGTAATTTTCAAAGTAGTTAATTGAGGACAAAGGATAATGCAGAAATGATAGCTTTGGTTTGTGGAGTCTCATTTTAAGTGGCCTTTATAATTAAAACTATTCTTGCCACCGGTTCTTTTCCTTGGCCACTTTTTCCTTGTGTCTCTTCCTGCATGCTGCTTTATTTGCTTCTCCCCCACCACCCTGTGGTATGATTTATTTAAAAATGAAAGGGGTAAACTAGCAGGCTTGTCGAGTTTAACATAAAGCACTGATTTAACTTGCTAAGTAAACTGAAAGATAAATTCTAACTGCCTGTTATCGAATGTCAGTTAACTGTGTCCTCCCCTCATTTTCTCTCTCCCCTAAAGCTTCTGTCCCAGATTCCTTCATTTGCTGTTCGACTTCATGTTCCTCTTCTCTTTCCCTTTTTGTTCCCTTCCTGTCTCTCCACTGAGTTTATGAAATGGAAGAGTTAATTGCATGCACTAGTGTTTGGAGGGTGTTGTGGTTTGTCTTTCTAATTAGGTGTATAGCCTATTCACTTTCCTAGAATAAATCTCTTAACCTAAATTTGAATAGTCTCCATTTTGGCAACTCCTCTAGCAGTTTGGTAGCCCAGTCAAGGTTGTTTCAAAAAGGTGGGAAGGAGGAGTGAAATTTATTAACATGTTTGCCAAATATATTGAGATTTGGCCTTCGAAGAACATTCTTTCAGTGTTAAGTTGTCTTTACCTTAAGATTTAGAAGTACTTTAGAATATTATTAATTTTAAGTCCTATCTTCACATCCCTTTGGAAAACTTGTATTCCCATGGATTTGGAAAAAGGACAACAAAGGCTTTTCATGTGAAGATAAGATACTGTAGCTCTCTCTCACCCTGTCATTTTTTCACTTCATTTTTCTAATTTTGCCTCATTGCTTATCATTAGGATCGGGTAAGTTAAGTTTGCTATGCTGCTAGCATCCTAAGATGATACCTTTGTTGAAATAATTGTGAATAGCATGATTCATTTCTAGCAGAGGCTGAGTTTAGGACAGCAGCTTCCATTGAAAAGTCTTTTTGTGTCGTGGATAGCATTTTAATGACCTCTTGGCTCACATAAACAACATAGGGACGTATCTGCTATGAACATCCATGAATTTTCAGATAGTGCCCTAAAAGTGATTTTATATGCCTCACTGGTGGTGGTTGTTAGGTTTTTTGCCTCACTTTATCATTGTTTACTACTAGTAAAAGCAGCATTGCCAAATAATCCTTAATTTTCCATTAAAAATAATAATGACATGATGTTAAGCTTCTCAAAAAGTTTTAGGTTAAACCTACTGTTGTTAGATTAATTTTAATGTGTTTGTTGCTTTCCTTTATCTGGAATGTGGCAGTAGCTTTTTTTATTTTTAACCCTCTTTTAATCCTTACTCAGTTCAGTGACTTAAGGTTTGAGAGCTAAACACTGGGATTTTTGGGTAACAGACTGACAGTTTTGTTGTTTGCATACTTATAATTGGCATTGTACATAGAAAGGATATGGCTACCTTTTGTTAAATCTGCACTTTCTAAATATCAAAAAAAGGGAAATGGAGTATAAATCAATTTTTGTATAACCTGTTTGAAACATGAGTTTTATTTGCTTAATAATAGGGCTTTGCCCCCTTTTCTGTAAGTCTCTTGGGATCCTGTGTAGAAGCCGTTCTCATTCAACACCAAACAGTTAAGTCCATTCTCTGGTACTAGCTACAAATTCGGTTTCATATTCTACTTAACAATTTAAATAAACTGAAATATTTCTAGATGGTCTACTTCTGTTCATATAAAAACAAAACTTGATTTCCAACTGCGTGGCTTGGTTTTCATTTATTTATGGAGTTTAAGATGGAGGATTCCTTCTGAAAATAGTGCAGAATAGCAAACTGGATATTAGAGGAGCAGAAGTAGAAGGAGAATAACTTTTTCAACTGGGGAATGCTGGGAAGGCAATTTCAAGGGCTATCTCTGGAAGCAACTGCATTTTAAAAGCAGAATCATCCTGGCATCAGGTGCACAACTGTAGTCCATCCCCAGCTAACACTTGCTAGAATGTGCCAGAGGCCAACTACAACTGAAGTCAGCTGATACCCGGGGCACCAAGGTAAGGCTGCCATACTGGAGGAGGAATCCTTGTTTTAGCAGTGACTGTCCTCTTATCTGAAAAATGTAAAGTGTTTCCTCCCTTTTTTGTGAACCATAAAAAACAACTTTGGCTTTTTTTTATATGTAGTATTGATGAAAGAAATGTTTGATCCTGTATTAAGGCCTTATTAGTCAATAAATAAAGATAAATACTTGTTGACAAGATTATCTCTGCTGTAAGGATATATAGAGGTTTTCTCATAGTGCAGTTTTTATAAGGATCACCTAGAGTGATGCTAATGCTTCCCCGTTCACTCCCATCAACACGGAGTTTTGTGTCTCGGGTGGGGCCTATGATTTCTGCCTTTAAGATTGGTATAGGAAAACAGACCATGGCCTCTGCCCTTACATTTATGACCTAGTTTAGAAAGCAAAAGGAATTAGTGATCAGGTAAACATATACAAGAGCCAAATAGTTGTGATTCAGATTTAAGTGCTGTGTTAATAGAAGAGCAAGTTCAGTTGGTGAGAGTAGTTGGGGTGGTGTTTGAGAGAGGAGGGAGGGACATGAATTGGTCCTCAGGTATGTGGATTGAATGGCTAGGGCTAAGGGGAGGTTAAGAAGAGACCACGAGCTCGTTAGAAACAAGCTTTGCTTGTGTGGCAGACTGTAAGTCCAGCTGGACAATGTGATAGGCAATAGGAGTCCTGGTGAGCCCTGCAGAGTGGTGAGAGCAGTGTGTTTGAGGAAGGCGAGTCTAGGTGGGTTGGAAGAGGAGAAACAAGCGTTCTAGAGATCAGACAGAAGGTTGCTGAATTATTGCGATTTGAATAAGACCAGACTAAAATGATGGCAGAGGGAAGGCTTAATATACAGGGGAGTATGTGAAAGAGAAAGACTGTCTCTTGCCTACTAGGAAGTGGATTAGGTACTTGTGGCACTGTTCTTTGGGTTATGTCGTCAACGGCCTGGTGAAGTAGTACCATT
The DNA here is from genome assembly GCF_008692025.1 of Phocoena sinus. NCBI lineage: Eukaryota > Metazoa > Chordata > Mammalia > Artiodactyla > Phocoenidae > Phocoena > Phocoena sinus. The sequence continues at coordinate 20,368,612 of NC_045775.1, forward strand.
TGTACGAAGTAAACTGTCTCGGGGTGAAGTAATGTGCTTCAGGTTGCACTGCCAGTTGGTGCTGGAGTTGGATTTCGAAACCAAGCCAGTGCTCAGTCTATTTTCACCTTCTCCATATCACAGTTTCTCAGGATAAGGTCCTAAGGTTTGGTTATACTGATTATAATGGGGGCAATAAAACAAACGTGCCAGAGCCAACAGAAAGAACGCTGGAGGGTAACCTTAGCTTATCGAGTTAACGTAGCCGTTTAGCCTAACCTTGGTACCTCGAACAAAGAACAATGCCCTTGAAAAGTACTTAGCACAGTTTACTACTTTTTTTCTTGAAACCTATATTACCCCTTACCATCTTGTTAATTTTGTTTCCTCCTACTTCTCACCATCTCTTGGCTAGAAGTAAATGATGATGAAGTTGCTTTTCACGATTCTCTTAATTGGCTGTCTGAGGCTATGTACTTTGAGGGGGACTTTCGCTACTTAATAATCACCACAGCAGTGAATAATAGTAGTGAAATAAGTCAAAATACAGGGGCGGGGAGCAAAGTTCATGCCAACTTCGTAGGTGGATTTGAGATCAGTGTGACTCCCTAAGATCAAGAGTCACGTAGGGGATGTGAGTGCTCCAAGTCAGAATGTTTTGCTGGGACATCGAATTTAGGTCTGAAACTTCCAGCACCAAGATAAAAAGAGGTGGTGTGTTCCTGTTGCATCTAGTCAAAGGGAGAATAACAGTTGCTTAGGAAAAAATCTGTAGCAAAAAATTCAGGAACTTCTAACATTAATTGTCATTGAAGTACAAAGTGGAAATGTCTCCAGTGCAAGTTCAGAGAAATCCAGACATTTTATGTATCTTCTGACAAAGAACACAATACTTTCTATGCTGAGGCCATGCCAAAAAAAAAAAAAAAAGATCAAACCTCAGGTCAAACTTACCTAGATCCAACTACCAATTTTACAGCAAATCTAAGGACAGAGGAATATATTAAACTACATCAGTCAACAAAATCCAGACTGGTAAATTTTACAGGATAACTGATCCAGTCTCTTCAACAATTAAGTTCCAATGGAGAGAGAGATTGTAAATTAACAAAAGATGGAAAGGAAAAAAAAGAAAGGCAAAACTAAACCTTAATGTGTTTAGGGAAGTACAGAAATAATATAAAGAATTTTAAGGGGCTTCCCTGGTGGCGCAGTGGTTGAGAGTCCGCCTGCCGATGCAGGGGACGGCGGCTTCGTGCCCCGGTCCGGGAAGATCCCACATGCTGCAGAGCGGTTGGGCCCGTGAGCCATGGCCGCTGAGCCTGCGCGTCAGGAGCCTGTGCTCTGCAGCGGGAGAGGCCACAACAGTGAGAGGCCCGCGAACCGCAAAAAAAAAAAAAATTAAGAAAATGATTAAAAGTCAGGGAGGGGTATTCTTGGGGAGGGAGGAGTTATACATTGTAGGGGGACATGAAGGGTTTTGGGGATAGCAAAATCCTATCTTATGACATGGATGTTGTTTACAAGGGTGTTTGCTTTATAGCAATACATTAATCTACACATTTGTCCTATGTGGGTTTTAAAGTTTGTATTATATTTAACCATAAAGGGTGCTGTGTGTGTGTGTATTTAAATGATATCACAATTTTCAGGACTATAGAACCAGTCTGAGAGGCTTTGCAGCCAAGACCAATGCTCAAAATCAAGCTTAGCAGAATTGGTCTGCTAAGGTGCTACAGTCCCTGCTGCTGAGCATCAGGCCCCAAGAATTGTCACTGAAATAGGGACTTCCCTGGTGTTCCCGTGGTTAAGACTCCACGCTCCCAATGCAGGGGGCACGGGTTTGACCCCTGGTCAGGGAACTAGATCCCGCACGCCCCAACTAAAAGCCTGCATGCCGCAACTAAAAGATCCCTCGCAGCCAAATAAATATTAAAAAAAAAAAAAAAAAGAATTGGCACTGAAACAATATAGCTGCCACCAATGCAAAATCTTTGCTAAGTCTATATTTTTCAGCCTCTGTTTCTTTGTTTTCAGTAGCTTTCGCTGCAAAGTCTGGGTTGGTTGGTGGAGCCCAAATTCCAGGCAAGTGAGGGAAAGGGAGTATCTCTTGTTTTCAGCTTCAAAAGTGGGGGTGGGCTCTGACTAAGGGTCGGAGATTCAGGTGCTGGGTGGACAAAATGAATGATAAATGCCCCTGGTGTCAGTGATGCTCAGACTTTACTGCACGTTAGAATATCTGGGAAGTGCTTTTAAAAATACCAATGTTAAGGTTGCACCTCAGGCCAATTAACACAGGATCTCTAGGGTGAGACTGTTAGTGGTTTTCTTGTTTGACTTTCTGTGTGATTGCCACGTGCAGCCAAGTTCATAAACCAGTGCCTACACTCTTGCTACTCAAAGTGTGGTCTTTAGGTCAGCCACATTGGAATCACCTGGGAGCTTGTTAGAAATGCAAAATCTCAATGCCAGGCGCGGGCGCGCGCGCGCGCGCGCACACACACACACACACACACACACACACGGCTGTACTGAATTAGAATCGTATCTTGAAACAAGAGCCGTAGGTGATGCTTGTTATGCACATTCCAATTTGAGAAGGGCTGATCTACACTGTTCTTCCAAGGCCAGCCCAAGTCCCACCAGCAAGGATATTCCCTACTCCTGAGCAGGGAAGTGACCTTGGCCTTCTCCATCCATTCTGTAGCACTTTTGAGCTACATTCCCACTGGGCATGTATTGCAGACTTCCTTGGTTGTGGTTAATTGTCTTCTGTTGGCTCATCTCCTTACCAGGCTGTAAGCTCTGGTGGGCAGGGACCCTGTCTCATCTCCTTTGTGTCTTCACAGTAATTAGCGCACTGCCATCCAAGCGGCAGGAGCTCAGGATGTGTGATCAGTGAACCAGTGACAGCCTTCTCCATCTTTCTCTGGCCTCCTTGTTCCCACCCCGACTTTCATGCATTCACATTTGTATTCCAATTTAAAGGCAACTTCAAATATAACCATAAAAGAACCTTAAAATTCAAGCCCAATCTATTTCTGCGACTACCTCCAGACACAGGATAAGCTGGATGACTCCGTGGATCTCCGTTGCCTTGGAGGAGGTGGGCTAGGAAGCCCTCGGAGACTCAGTCCAATGTAAATATTCTCTGATTCTGTGGTTCCCCTCTGCCGGATTAACCAAGACTCAAAGTACTCTTAACTCTTGCGAGTTGGCAGGGATGGCTATGGAGAAATTATAAATTAAATAGAGCCATTGAGCCACCTTGTGACCATTCCTGGGAACTGCATTTCTTCATTGTGCACCGGAAACTTCTCCAGAGCCCATCAGTCTGAGATCCGTCATCAAGAATTTACGGTAAACACAGCCACACAAAATTAAATTCTCTCTCCCAACCTCCAATAAGATGGGAGTAAAGGAATTTACAAAGTATAATCAATCCTACAAAAACCAAATAAAAAAAGGCAAGAAACATCTGTAAGAATAAAAAAAATTATTTATGCAAATATTGACCTAGGTCTTTAAAAAGTGGGAAACAGAAAACAGAACTAACTATTCTAGAGCAGAAGTTACAACCTAAGTGTTTTCAAAGGTGGATGCCAATAAAAAGTGAGCAGATTCACCCTGAATCCCACGAGTTCCAGAGTTTAGCGGTACCAGGGACCATGGAGAAGATAAACATGTGGTGATGGGTTAAAAATGGGGATGGGTAGAAAGTCTGTGTAAGAAATAATGGCATCCCCAGGTGTCCCCGCCCACCTCTTGCTGAGGAGTGCTGCCACTCTTGCTGGAGGCTTATTATTTGCAGAAATGGAATGACAGAACCTCCAGACGAGGACACAGGGCATGGGGAAAGGTGGAGGTGAGTCAGAGGGTCGAACACCAGGAGTTCAGTGAATATCTGCGTTGCGTTTTTTTTTTTTTTTTTAGTTTATTTATTTATTTATTGGCTGCATTGCCTCTTTATTGTTGCATGTGTGCTTTCTCTAGTTGCGGCGAGCGGGAGCTGTTCTTCATTGAGGTGCGCGGGCTTCTCACTGCAGTGGTTTCTCTTGTTGCGGAGCACGGGCTTGAGGCACGCAGGGGCTTTAGTAGTCGTGGCTCACGGGCTCAGTAGTTGTGGCTCGCGGGCTCTAGAACGCAGGCTCAGTAGTCGTGGCGCACGGGCTTAGTTGCTCCGTGGCATGTGGGATCTTCCCAGACCAGGGCTCGAACCTGTGTCCCCTGCATTGGCAGGCGGATTCTTAACCACTGTGCCACCAGGGAAGTCCCAATATCTGCATCTTGAACGATGAGCTCCTCAGATTCCTTCCTTCCTTCTCCCCTCCCTTTCCCAGAATTTTGGCAGCCAGACACACATTGCCAGGCCAAAGATTTGGAATGTCCTCTCTGGAAAATCTGTCCCAAAAGAAAAGACTCACAAATACTGGAGATTCACCAACTACAAGTTAGTGTCGTTGCAGATTATTCTATGTTGAAGGTCTCCAGTCATCAAGATAGATGAATATACATGAAGTTTCCAATCTACCTAGAATATATATGTGAGATCATTTAAACACAGAAACGTATAGACAAATTAATAAAGATCCACGTTCCTGACCCTCAGACTTAACAGATATTTGCATTCAATCAGATATTCAGTTCTTCACATTAACATAAATGAGAGAAGAAAACAACAAACAGAAAACAGAAAAAGGAAACAAAGGGGAAAAAAATGCAGAAAATCAAAGAAAAATCCCAAACTCACTTTCATTAATATTCTTGGATATGAGATGATATTGTATCCAAAAAGCAAGATTAGGATGTCATAAAAAAAGAAAGAATGAGATAGAATTCTCTAAAATAAAAACTGTCAACTGAAATAAAAGTTTCAAGAGAATTAGAAGATAAAAGTCAAGGAAATCTTCCTGAAAGTAAAACACACACAAAAAAGAGTGAGAAATGGAAAACAGGAGGAAATGATAAGAAATTTAGAAGGCCAATCTAAAAGCCAAAATTTGATTAGTTGGAGGTCTAGAGAAAGAAAATAGAGAAGAAAGCTGAAGGAAGGTGGTTATCGAAGAGAGAATATAAGAAAACTTCCTAGAATTGAGGGATTTTAGTCTCCAGATTGAAAAGACCTAGCATGAAAAACAAAAAATTACCTGCACCCAGGAATGTCATCATGACATTTCAGAATTCCAAAGATAATTAAAAAAAAAAAAAAACAGGTCACATGCAAAAGAATCAAGGACCTGAATGATTTAAATGTTCCTAAAGTAATACTGAGACCTCGAAAACAATTCTGAGTGAAAAGGATATTCTATGTAGAATTCTAGACTCATTCAAATTACCTGTTAAATGTGAAATGATGTATTCAAATATGCAAAGAGGTAAATGTTTCCTTCCCTTACTCGCCTCCTCAGGAATCTATTGGAGGATATATTCTAGCAAAATGAAAAAGTACACCAGGAAAGAGGGAGACCTGAGACCCTGCAGGGCGGTGCTGCTGGCCTAGGAAGCAACCGATCTCGAGTGGACCCGGAGGACGTGGTCTCCAGAAACGCAAGTGGGAGAAATAATATTGATAGGTGATGGATGTTACAGAGCTGATGGAGCATGTGAAAAGAGTGAGGAAAGGGACCAGGCTAGGGACCAGGCTGTCTGAGAGCAGGGATAAAATCTGCCTGGTTTGCCACTGGATCTCCAGTGCCTAAGTGTTCCTGGCACATAGAAGGTGCCCAGTAAATCATGTTAAAGGAGTGAGTGAATGAACGCATAAACGAGAGTTGATGAAGCTTCACGTATGTGCTTTGAACCAGGCAATACAGCAGACACCTAGAAATACAGGATAAATGTAATTTTAAATGCATAGCAAAACTCTCAAGAAAGCAAGGACAACTGAGGGACAAACAGGTCACTTAGAAATCATATTGCAGGGCTTTAATTTACAGATGTCCAGAGATGCCCCTGCTCCTTCTCCTCTCTGCTCAATGAAGTCAGGGCTGCATTCCCATCACCCCATCAGGAAAGCTCTTGCCGAGGTCAGAGCGGTGCTGAATCTGAGATGTTGACTCATTAATCTCACTCCTTCCTGAAACACCTCCTTCACTTGGATCCCAGGACACTGCTCTTTCCCTCCCTCACTTGCTCTCCTCAGTCTCAGAGCCAGTGTCCTCTTCATCTTCCTTTTTTTTTTTTAAATGGAGTATAGTTTATTTACAATGCTGTGTTAGTTTCAAGTGTACAGCAAAGTGAATCAGTTATACATATACATATATCCACTCTTTTTTAGATTCTTTTCCCATATAGGCCATTACAGAGTATTGAGTAGAGTTTCCTGTGCTAATCTGATTTCACCTAATCCTGAGTTAGGATACGTACTCCAAGAGGTATGTGTTGTTGTCCGCATTTGGCAAGTGGATAAATACAAGCTCAGCAAATTATGTAACTTGTCAGAATCATACCAGCAGAAAGAAAAACTCAGGCCCATTCCCATATTGGTCTGATGCCCATACCTGGGCACTTACCTTCCCTGGAAGTCCATGCCCTAGTGGAGGGCCACTTTCACTCCTTGATATCTGTTGTAAAAATAGAGCAGTACTTTAGAAAATAATATGAGACGTGTGTATACTATAATATCATCTGAGTATGGGACTTGACCCTGCACCACATAGAGGTATGTTATACACAACTGACTAGAGTTTACAAGTCCGTTTTTTAGAACTGATTAAATGTCTTTTATTAAAATTTAAATTCCCATAATATTGTAATAATAAGTGCTCACATAAAAAGCAAATAGAATAGACTCTGGTCATTTATAAAATAGCATTATATGAAACGAGTCTCAATAAATTTTAAAAGATTGAAATATTTAAAAGTATCTTTTCTGACCACAATGAAACTAGAAATCAATAATAGAAGAGAAACTGGAAATTTTACAAATATATGAAAATTAAACAACATACTGTTTTTTCAATGAAGGTATAATTGACATATAACATATTCATTTCAGGTGTACAAAATAATGATTCAATGTATGTATATATTGCAAAACAATCACTACGATAAGTCTAGTTAACACCCATCACCAGACACATTTACAGATTTTCTTTTCCTTGTGATAAGAATTTTTAAGGGCTTCCCTGGTGGCGCAGTGGTTGAGAGTCCGCCTGCCGCTGCAGGGTACGCGGCTTCGTGCCCCGGTCCGGGAGGACCCCACATGCCGCGGAGCTGCTGGGCCCGTGAGCCATGGCCGCTGAGCCTGCGCGTCCGGAGCCTGTGCTCCGCAATGGGAGAGGCCCCAGCAGTGAGAGGCCCGCGTACCGCAAAAAAAAAAAAAAAAAAATTTTTAAGATCTACTCTCTTAGCAACTTTCAAATATACAGTACAGTGTTATTAACCACAGTCACGATGCTGTACATTACACCCCCTGGACTTATTTTATAACTGGAAGTTTGTACCTTTTGACCATCTTCACTCATTTCACTCCACCCCCCAACCCCCTGCCTCTGGTAACCACCAATGTGTTCTCTGTATCTATGAGCTCGTTTTTTCATTTGTTTTTTGTTTGTTTGTTTTAGATTCCACATATAAGTGAGATCATATGGTATTTTTCAATTAGCATAATACCCTCCATGTTGTTGAAAATGGCAGGATTTCCTTCTTTTTTTGTGGTTGAATAATATGCCATTGTGTATGTATGTGTATATGTCTATCATATATATATATATATATATATATATATATATATATATATATATACATACATAGTTCACATTTTCTTTGTCCATCGATGGACACTTCGGTTGTTTCCATGTCTTGACTATTGTAAATAATGTTGTAACGAACATGGGGGCATAGATATCTTTTCCAGTGTTTTTTTTCTTTCAGATAAATACCCATATGTGGAATTGCTGAATCATATGGTAGTTCTATTTTAAATATTTTGAGGGACCTTCATACTGTTTTTCACAGTGACCGCACCAAGTTACATTCTCACCAACAGTGCCCGGGGGGTTCTCTTTTCTCCACATCCTTGCCAACACTTGTTATTTTTTATCTTTTTTACAACAGCAGTTCTAACAGGTGTGAGGGGATAGCTCACTGTGGTTTTGATTTGTATTTCCCTGATGACGAGTGATGTTGAACATGTTTTCATGTACCTGTTGGCCATTTGTAGTGTGTTCTTTGGAAAAATATATATTCAGATCCTCTGCCGGTTTTTAAATTGGGTTGTTTGGGGTTTTCAGACACATGATTTGCAAATGTTTTTTCCCGTTTGGTAGGTTGCATTTTCATTTTGTTGATGTGCCGCAGAGTGACTACAGTTAAAAATACTGTATTGTATATTTGAAAGTTGCTAAGAGACTAGACTTTAAAAGTCTTCATCACAAGAAAAAAAATAGGTAACTATGTATGGTGATGGATGTTAACGATACTTATTGTGGCGATCATGTCATAGTGTATACAAATATTGAATCATTATGTTATACACCTGCAACTAATAATGTTATATGTCAATTATACCTCAGTAAAAGACAAAAACAAAACCCCAAAGCAATATGGTCTTGGCATAAAGACAGACATATAGACCCATGTAACAGGATAGAGAGCCCAGAAATAAACCCTCACATACATGGTCAAGAATCCAACTTCCCCAGAAGGCATTCCTACCAACTGTTCAGTCACTATGTGAGTGACTGAGTGGGAGCTCTCCCACAAGTTCTGGAAGCTTCTTAGCTTGACAGTAAGCCCAGGGCTCTCAGTTGCCGTCTTCCATCCCTGATGGCTGGTTGGTGGCAAGAAGACTGGTGAAAACAGCAGCAAAGCAAGTGGTAAGGGTAAATCTGTGATTTGTAGTAAGTCAACTTGCCCGGTTATAAAAATATCAACCGTGTTGTGTTGCCATCTTCAAAACGTCAGATCTTAAGTCTGGAGAAGGAAGCTCACATCTTTCAGACCCATGAATATTATCCAGACTCTATTGCTCAGATAGGCAGAGCAGAGGTTTTAATTTTAATGAAATCCAACCTACCAGTTTTTTCTTTTCAAAAGCGTGGATCACGCTTTTGGTGTTGCATCTAAAAAGTTATCGCCCAACATAAGGTCACTTAGGTTTTTTCCTATGTTATCTTCTATGAGTTCTATAGTTCTGTATTTTACATTTAGGTCTATGGGCTATTTTGAATTAATTTTTGTGAAGGGTGTAAGGTCTGGGTCTATATTCTCTCTCTCTCTCTCTCTTTTTTGCATGTGGATGTCCTGTTGTTCCAGCCCCATTTTTTGAAAAGACTATTCTTTATTTTACCATTTAATTGCCTTTGCTCATTTGTCAAAGATCAGCTGACTATATTTGCCTGTGTCTACTTCTGGGCTCTCTATTCTCTTCCATTGATCTATTTGTCTTATTGCTCAGATTGGAATATCAGTGGAATTATTGGACAGTCTGTCTCAGCAACAAAAGCAAAGCTGTAGGAGCCTCAGCTAATTCGTTGACTTGATTCACAGAAAAGACATTGGACAATTTCTACAGTTTTGCTTGGTTATTTGCTGTCGCTTGGGCCCAGATGATACCAAGGCCATCTGAAATGTTTATTCAGGCAAGTGTGGTTCTGAATGGTATGAAAAACAAGTAGCACAAAATCTCTTTTTTAGAAAACAATTTGAATAAAGTCATTTTTAAAGGATTCTGAAGCTTAAGTCGTGAACATAAACGCCACCATTTAACAGCAAGAGATGAAAAGGCTAATGAAACTTCAGTTTAAAGACATCTTAGTGATGGTGAAGCTTAATTAGAACAAATTTTACAAAATGAAAAATATGGAATAATAAAAATAATGAAACATGTTGATTATTTGTTACTTCTTTCCTAATATTACTTAAAATACTATTTAGAGTCAAAATGTTTTATTTGTTTTGGATAAACATGTATTATTTACTTGAAAAAAAAGTGTATCAACTAACAAAATACCCCACTTATAAGACGTATAGTTTGATTTACTGTGTTCACTATTGACCAAAACTTAAAATTCTAACTTCCCGAAATAAATATTTCATGAGTTATTTATTTTTTGGAAGGAGCATTTCAGGAACAACCTATAGATAAGGAATGGGTTCTAATTTCTCTTTATCCCTATAACATTCTCTCCTTTTATGATAAAATATAAACATGCAAAAAAACCCACCCCTTGAATAGGCTCCTTTCTACATTTTTTTGCCTAATGAACTACATTAGGTAAATTACAAAGGTCAACCAAACTGTGGTTCTTTTCTACTTTGCAGGATTCTAAGACACTTTATAGTTCACACCACAGAAATAAGAAAGAACGTCTTCAATGAATTCTTAACTGTAGAGAACTTATGAGAAGGAAATTAACACAGTGTTATACGATGACAAAATGAGGGCTGAAAGTCAACAAATTGAGCTCATTTTAAAAGTGTCGGGCTTCCCTTGTGGTGCAGTGGTTAAGAATCTGCCTGCCAATGCAGGGGACACGAGTTCGAGCCCTAGTCCAGGAAGATCCCACATGCCGCGGAGCAACTAAGCCAGTGCGCCACAAGTACTGAGCCTGTGCTCTAGAGCCCACGAGCCACAACTACCGAGCCCACGCGCCACAACTACTGAAGCCCGTGTGCCTAGAGCCCGTGACCCACAACAAGAGAAGCCACCACAATGAGAAGCCAGCGCACTGTGATGAAGAGTAGCCTCTGCCCGCCGCAGCCAGAGAAAAGCCCGCGCAGCAACGAAGACCCAACGCAGCCATAAATAAATAAGAAAAAAGTGAATGGCTTTAAAATAAATATTCCCAGCCCTTTATAAGAACACACGATGACATGGGAATTCCCTGGTGGTCCAGTGGTTAGGACTCCACGCTTTCACTGTCGAGGGTACAGATTCGATCCCTGGTCAGGGAACTAAGATCCCACAAGCTGCGTGGCTGGGCCAAAAAAAAAAAAGAACACACGGTGACAATATCCATATGGTGCTTCAAACATCAACGGGAAGACTTCCAGGCTGTTCTTTGGTCTATCCAGCCTGCTAGCAGAGGGGGAAGTGATTATGGTGTTCCAGCCACAGAGCTATGTAGCAAGTGGACAGAATCGTGGACATATTTCCCTCAGAGGACAACACAGACTTCTTAGTTGTTTTCAACTCTGAAAAGCCTCTATCACCTGGACTCTACAGATGGTGCTGCTGGGAGCAAAGTCCCCAAATCACTAAAAGGAAGCAGTAGTCCTTGAAGAAATGGCTGATTCCAGAGCTGGGCAGGCAAAGGGCAGAATGACCCTGGAACATCCTATTGTTTCAGAAAGTAAGGAAAATTCCAAAGAATTATGGGTGCATGCCAATGGCACACAGGAACTAGCTGAAGGATGCTCCCTTTGGTCAAATATAGGACAGTTTGAGCATCAAAATAAAGAATTTAAAAGAATTCATGAATTGATAATAAATAAGGGGCTGAGGGCAAGCTCCTCTTTGTAGTGGAATGCCAACTAATACATGTTTAAGGAATGACAGAGTTAGAAAATCACCATTTAGTAAACATCACAGTAATAGTTGACTCAGGCAAGAATCAGCAATGGATGCTATCACTGGGTGCAAGTGTGCTGGGGAACAGGCTGTTGTGAACAGTCACAAACGTCTTCCCACCAATTCTCTGTTAATCACAAAGGGAAAAAAGGTGCCTTTATAGTGCGGACACCTGGCAAACACAACCTGAACCAAGTGATCCAAGTTAGCATCACAAAAAGTGGGACAAACTGACATCACTTGCCCTCTGGTACGGTGCACTGAGTATTCCTGACAGTGACGCATCAGGCAAAACTGGTCATTCTACGGAACAAATGGTCTATATTCTTCAAAATACCAATGTCTTAAAAGCAAAAAAAAAAAAAAAAACAGAGAAAATGTTCGAGCTTAGAGACATGGTAACTAAATACAGTGCATGATTCTAGATAAATCTTGGGAAAAGATGCTATAAAGGACAATTTTGGGATAAAAAATTGAATGTTGACTGAATATTATGTATCAATATTAAATTTCCTGAATTTAATAATTGAACTGTGGCTGTGTAAGAGAATGTCCTACTTCTTAGGAAACACATACTGAAGTATTCATGGGCAAAGGAGCGTGATGTCTTGAACTTGCTTTCAAATGGCTCAGAAGAGAAAAGAATAATACGTATTGTATTGTGAATCGAGGTGAAAGACACATGGGAGTTTGTTATAATATTTTTACAACCTTTCTATAGGTCTAGCTCTTTTCAAAATAAAAAGTTTAATAGAAAAATAAGGTTGGGGCACTTCCACTTCTGGTAATAGTTGAGTAAATCCTATGAAAGCAACCTCCACAGGGGGAAAAATTAAAAAAAGATAAACTCTGGACTTTATACAAAAAATCAGCTAAATAAAGCCCCTAGAGAGTGAACTATTTATTTACCAGATAAAAGTGAAACAATATCTCTAAAGGCTGAAAGAAAAAGAAAGTCAACCCAGAATTCTATATCCCATGAACACATCCTTCAGAAAAAAGGGAAAATAGACACTCTCAGTTAAAAGAGGAAAAAAAAAAGAGAATTCATCGCCAGCAGATTTGCAGTACAATAAATGTTAAAGGAACTCCTACACGCTGAAGGTGTATGATACCAGACGGAAACTTGGGTCTTCAGAGAGGAATAAAGAGCATCAGTAAGTAAATATGTGGGTAAATATAAAAGTCTGTTTTTTCTTCTTCATTTCATTATAATATGTATGACTCTTTACACCTAAAAATGACAACATTGTCTTGTGGGGTTAATGAAATACATGTAAATGTGTGTACATACATACAATGTATACATACAGTGCTATGTATATTGGAGAAGGGATAAATGGATCTATATGTTACAAGTTTTCTATATTTAGTATACTGCTAACTCTATATAGACTGTGAAAATTTAAGAATGAATAATGTAATCCCTGGAAAAACCACCAAAAAAAAAAAAAGTGGAAAAAAAAAGTATAGCTAAAAAGCCAATAGAAAAAAATGAAACAGACTTCTTTAAGAGGCAAGGAAGGAAGAGCCAGAAGAACAAAAAATAGAGGAGGTGAACAGAAAACAATAAAATAGTGAGTAAGTTATCTCAACCTGATAAAGGTCATCTACAAAAAACCTACAATTAACACCGTCCTCAATAGTGAAAGGCCAAAGACTTTCCTTCTAAGATCGGAGACAAGGCAAAGATGTCCATTTCCACTTCTCCTATTCAACATAGGACTGGAGGTCCTCGCCAATGCAGTTAGACGAAAAATAAAAGGCCTACAGATTGGACAGGATCAAATAAAGCTGTCTTTATTTGTAGGCAACATGATCTGGTACACAGAAAATCCCAAGGAATCTACGAAACAGCTATAAAAACTAATAGATGAATTTAAGAACAGAATATGCAGTTGATTTTTATATATTGACCTTCAACCTTATTAAATTCATCTGTTTCATTGCAAAATGGGTTTATTCAGGAATTGGCAAGAATTGCAATTTGGGGGACTTCCCTGGTGTTGCAGTGGTTAAGAATCTGCCTGCCATTGCAGGGGACACGGGTTAGATCCCTGGTCTGGGAAGATCCCACATGCTGTGGAGCAACTAAGCCCGTGCACCACAACAACTGAGCCTGTGCTCTAGAGCCGGGGAGCCACAACTACTGAAGCCCGTACGCCTAGAGCCCATGCTCTGCAACAACAGAAGCCACTGCAATGAGAAGCCTGCACACTGCAATGAAGAGTAGCCCCCGCTCACGGCAACGAAAGAAAGCCCGTGTGCAGCAACGAAGACCCAACGCAGCCAAAAATAAAATAAATAAATTTATAAAAGAATAAAAAGAATTGCAATTTGGGACATGCAATCTACAAGGAACCACAGGCAAGTCTGGAGAAAAAAGGAGAGAAAACTCTTTTATAGAGGAGAAGGGGGAGTTGGGAGGAGCTTTTATAAATAGAGTCCATTGGAGGAAACTGGGAATTCAGAGTGTAGTGGCTTTTCATTAGCTGAGTTGTGACAGGCTCTCAATGGCTAGGCTATTTCCTGGCAGGGAGAAATTCCTCCTTCTGCTAGGTAGTAAAGTGGTAACCTTCTTCCCATTAGAGATACAAAGGTACAGTCTCTTTCTGTTGGGTCTGCAGTTGACACTGGAACGGTAGGGCGTGAGAGCTTACCCCTCTGGCCTCCCGACTACATTTTAAATGGGGTTTCTGTTTATTAACTTTCATAGCACAATTTTTAATGAGTGTGTAGTACTCCATGGTATATTTGCCTTAGAAATGCCTAATGAAAGTACAGCTACCCTCAGCTCCCCAGTCCAGAGATGAGATGAGATACCAGTAATAAAATTTATGACTACCGTTTATTAAAATGTGTATCTGAAACTGTGCCAAGTGCTTTATGTACATCTTACATGAAGTGGGTATTATTTTTATCCCCATTTAACAGTGAGAGACAATGGTGTACTGGTAAATGTTTTATAACCACTCTCTAGGAAAAAAAAAACCTGATTCATAGCATTTACCAATTTCCATGGTGTAAATAATCCCACTATGGCCAATTTCAAGCTATCAACATGACATCACCAAACATAGAGTTGGGAAGAGATGAACAGTAGCACACCATTGTATAGTTTTGCCACCATACAGAAACAATAGACAAAAATAACCTTTAGAGCATAGAAAATAGTAAAATGTAATAAAATGAGGAAGTGATGAGTTTTAATTATTTATTATGGTTGTTTAATATAAGTTGTTTATTTGTAACTTTTTATAATTTAATTTTTGATAAGAGCTGTGTTTAATCACCCACTTGTGAAATTCCTGAAATGTTGACAGTTGGCTCTTGCCACCACTGAAAAGAGATTAAGTCACTTGTATAGCCACTGGACTTCAAATGTCATCCTCTCAGCTCTAGGACCATTTTGCCTTATCTGTCGATGCCTGCTGTAAGCCAGATACATATTAGTCCCTGTGGAGAATCACATGTGAATAGATAAAATGCGGGAGGTGTATTTAATAGTACAACGCAATACATTCTATGGAGTGGTGTGGTGTGCACACTGAGAAAAGATGAGTCAGTCCTATCTTGGGAAATTAGGTGTTTTAAAGGGAAGGTGACACTTAGGCAACTATCAACAATGGCTGCTGACATCATGAAACAGAGACACCCTGACACTGTGTGCCTCCTGACAGAAGGACCACCACCTCCTATAACATAGTAATGCCAAGAAAGCAAAACTCAAATCTTCTGAATTTGATTTACTACCTACAGTCTACCACCAATTTAGAGAAAATCAACAGACAAAGTAACAAATGAAATTACCCTACAGGGACTGAATCAACAAAATCTAGACTGTGAGAAACACTATAGGACAAGGAGTCCAATTTCTTCTACAAATAAATTGCAAGGAAAAAATGTATGGAACTTGATTAAATAAATTGTAAATAAATTCTCCAACAAGACAGTTGGGAAAATATGAACATCGACTACATATTTTGTGATACTAAGAAAACATTGTTAGTTTGTTAGTTGTATAATATCACTGCAGTTAAATTTTGTAAAAAAAAAAAGGTTCCTATCTTTAGATATACATATTGAAATATTTATAGAGGAAATGATATCTAAGATCTTTTCAAAGTTCTATGAGGACATATATGTTCAATTGATCTTTAACAAGGGTGCCAAGACAATTAAATGGGAGAAAGAATAACCTTTTCAACAAATGGCGTTGGGACACCTGGATATCCATATGCCAAAGAATGAAGTTGGACTCCTACCTCGCACTGTACACAAGAATTAACTCAAAGTAGATCATAGACCTAAATGTAAGAGCTAAAACTATAAAATTCTTAGAAGAAAATACAGGAGTAAATCTCTGTGGCCTTGAGTTAGACAATGTTTTCTTAGATATGACACCAAAAGCGCAAGCAACAAAAGAAAAAAATGGATAAATTGGACTTCATCAAATCAAAGACTTTTGTGATGCACACAATATCATCAAGTGAAAAGACAACCCATCAAATGGGAGAAAATATTCACAAATCATATCTCTGAAAAAGGACTTATATCCAGAATATAAAAAGCTTTGCAACTCAACAATAAAAAGACAAATAAAGGCAAAGGATTTGAATAGTCATTTCTCCAAAGAAAATACAAATATCCAATAAGCACATGAAAAGTTACCCAGAACCATTAGTCATTAAGGAAAATATAAATCAAAACCACAATGGAGGGCTTCACTGGTGGCGCAGTGGTTGAGAGTCCGCCTGCCGATGCAGGGGACGCGGGTTCGTGACCCGGTCCGGGAAGATCCCACGTGCCACAGAGCGGCTGGGCCCATGAGCCATGGCCGCTGAGCCTGCGCGTCCGGAGCCTGTGCTTCGCAATGGGAGAGGCCACAACAGTGAGAGGCCTGCGTATGGTGGGGGGGGGGGGGGGGGGGGGTGGGGAGAAACGACAATGAAATACCACTTCATATCCACTAGAATGGCTAGACTTAAAAAGACAGATAGTACACTTTGGCAAGGATGCAGAGAGATTGGAACTCTCATATTGGGTTGGCTAAAAAGTTTGTTCGGGTTTTTCCGTAAGATGTTAATGGAAAAATCCAAATGAACTTTTTGGCCAACCCAGTATATTTCTGGTGGTAATGTTAAATGATGCAGTGACTTTGAAAAACGGTTTGGCAGCTCCTCAAAATGTTAAACATAGAGTTACCATCCGACTCAGCAATTCCACCACAAGGAAGGGAAGTGAAAACATACGTCCACACAAAAACTTGTACACAAATGTTCATAGCAGCATTACTCATGAGGCCAAAAAGGTGGAAATAACCCAAATGCCCATCAACTTATTAATGAATAAATAAAATGTGGTTATCCACACACTGGAATATTATTCAGCCATAAAAATAATGAAGTACTGATACATGCTGCAACATGGGTGAATCTTGAAACTTCTGCTAAATGAGAGAAGCCAGTCACAGAAGACCACACATTTTATTATTTGTATGAAAATGTATGGAATCAACAAATTTATAGAGACAGGAAGTAGACTGGCGATTGTCTACAGATAGGAGGAGGGCTGGGGAAAGGACTGACTGCTAATGGGTAGGGGTTTCTTTTAAAGGAAAGATGAACATGTTTGAAAATTAGATCATGGTGATGGTTGCACAATATGGTGAGTATACCAAAAACACCGAAATTGTACATTTTAAATGGATGGATTTTATAGTATGTGTATTATAACTCAGTAAAGCTGTTTAAAAAAAATTCTATAAGGAGGGGAAATAAACAGAAATAAGATCAGCTGTGGGCTGGTAAGTGTTAAAGCTGGGAGATGAGTACAGGGGGATTCATAATACTATTATCTCTAGTTTACATTTAGAATTTTCTGAAAGAAAAATTGGATACATTTCCTAGAATTTTCAGAGGTGCTTATCCAAATGTTTTCTGGCCTCCCCCAGTTCATGGGCTCAGAGAAGGCCATCTGTCCTAGGTGGGGTGGAGTGGGTTTGTTTTACACATAACCTGAGCTGCTGCTGGCCACTTCCACCATCTTTCTACTCCATTGACCACTCTGCCCACTCATGGGCAGTTGGCTGACCTCTGCCACAGGCTGGCCTCTGGACCAACAGTGGGCCTCTGCCGGGGCCGTGCCCCCCTCCCTGCCTCCTCCTTCAGACCACTGACCTCTTGTATGTCTTCCGTTTTACTTGTCACCACCAGCCCTGTCAGAGGGGGAACCCACAGCAGAGCAGCTGGGATCCCAGTAACCCAGCTCTTGCCTCCACCCCTCAGCCCTCTCTGTCCCCCACACAGACTCTCCCAGAGGGTGAAGCTCAGGCACAGCCTCACACATCACCTAGGCCCCCAGCCCTCTCACTTCCAGACCCAGCTGCTCCCTCTGGCCTCTCTGTTAAGTATCCTCCTCCCTCAGGCTGCATCCTGTGCTCTCCGTGCTGCCAGCTGTCTTCCAGCAATCTCAGCCCAAGGAAAGGTCTAAGCGGTTCTGGCTCAAAGTGAAGCTGACTTCCTTCCTACATGGCTCTTGAGCCCTGAACAAATCAAGGGATTGTATGTATGTGCACGTAGAGGTCCCTGGAGATTTGCCACCAGTTAAAAAGCCCTAGAAAGGCTCTGGAACATTCTACAACAATTAGGGGGGGGTCCAACCACTTAGGTAGCTCTGCTTGATTTCTCACACCTGTGTGGTCCCTGACGCAGCCAAAACCCAGAGTTACACGGCTTTTGGTATGAAATATGAAGTGTGGCCTGGAGGAAAGATCAGAGGAGGAACTGAAGTCCGGCTGGGACAGCAAGGTTGGAGAGGAGGAAGGGCCACACGACAAATGGCGGAAGCAGAATTGCCAGGACTTGGTGACCAGTTAGTTGCATGTAAGGATTAAGAAGAGTTCCAGGTTGGGGGACCAGGTGAAAGGTGATGTCCTTAGCTGGGATAGAAAAGGAAAGAGGACTGGGTTCAAGTGTGATTGTTGAAATGGAATGCCTGTGAATGCCTCGGTGGGGATAGAGGGGCTTAGCTGGAAACTGAGGTCTAGAGCTGAGGTGAACCAGCAATGCTGAGGACTAGAAGCTGCAGATGTGGCGTCTACATCAGGGCTCAGAGGCCTCTCTCAGAGACAGGGTGACCGAATGGTCTGGTCCCGGTTTACACCCTCTGTCCTGGTTTATGCCTATAAACCTATCCCTGTTAGCACCTCCTGCACTCTCAAAAGTGTCCCAGTTTGGATGACAAACTGCCTTCCAGTCACAGCTCTGCTTCTTTCCCGCTGTGTGACCTTGGAGCAAAGCATTTCTGCTCTTGGAGTCTCCGTCTCTTTCCTCTGCAAAAGATGGAGATTGAACAGTGATCTGAAATGTCTCTTCCTCTGAGAAGTTGTGTTCATCTTATCTGGTGCCGTTTCTCTTGGGGTTCAGGTCACCTGATGTGGGATGTCAGTCACCTCCGAAGAGAGCGTTTGTGTGTGTGTGTTGAGGGGGGAATCTCTCTGGGGTACCGAGGCTGAGGACGAGAGTCCATGGAGCCCTTTCAGCACCAGCCTATGTCTATGCTGGAGCTATCTGGCTCACGGACTAGTGGCAATCGGTAAGAAGGCGCCGGGAACTTGGAAAGTGGGGGCGGAGAGGGCGGTATTAGGCTTCGGCGACAAGCTGGGAAGGCAGTGGGATTTGCAGTTAAACCTAGCTTCAAAATCAAGCTGCTACTTGACCTCTCTGAGTATGTTTGCTCATCAGTAAAATGGGGTTAATTAGGCGGCCTCGCCAGGATGTGTGAAGCTGGAGGTGATATACGTCCTAGAGGCAGCAACAGCTGCTGGGATCGCGGCGGCAGAAGCTTTGGGAAGTGAAGCAGGACCCCGAGCGGGACCGGAGGCCTGGGCACCAGCGGGCGAGGAAAGGGGGATCCGAACACGCTCGGCGGGGAAGGGGAGGCCGACCCCCCCCACCGACCCCGGGGATGCCGCTTCGCGTCCACGTTTTCCCTCCTGGCGCCCGCCGGGGGTCTCGGTCCCCGGCTGTCACCTGGACGCTCGGGGATGGGGCAGGCGAGCCGGGCGGGCGTAGAGGCGGGCCTTGGCGGCGGCTGCGGGCGCGGGCCGGGGGGTGGGGCGAGGGGCGGGGGGCGGGGGCCGGCGCCCCGCTGGGAGGCCGGCCACGTGACGCCCGCAGCACCGGCCGGCCAGCCAGGCGGGGAGCGCCGCGGCGGCCCCAGGAGGTGGCGGCGGGCGCGGAAGCCCGGGCCGCGCGGAACTGGCCGTCGGGGCCCCGGGACGGCGGCCCCCGGGACGCCCATGCCATGGAGAAGTTGGCGGCCGGGCTGGCGGGCCTGCGCTGGAGCATGGGCGCCTTCCCGCTCGACCTCATCGTCAGCCGCTGCCGCTTGCCCACGCTTGCCTGCCTCGGGCCAGGTACCGGGGGTGTTGGGAAGGGCGACTGGGGGGCCAGGGGGCCATCGGGGACTCCCCCGGGGCCGTGAGGATGCGGCTCCTGCCCTCCCGCTCCTTGGCGCGGGCCCCGCGCTGCTCCCGGAGCGCCTCCCCGGAGAGCCGGGGCCCACGAACCGAGGGCCGCCTCCTTCTGGGCCCCACGGACGGGCACAGGGACAGAAACCTGGGACAGGGACTGGGGCCGGGCCCAGGACAGAGTTCTCCGGCCCAGCTGGAGCCGGGAGCGCGGCGGAGCCGCCAAGTCCGCCCCGTCGGTGCACCCCCTTCCCTCGCCGCCCTCAGACCCCCGCCCGGGCCGCGCCCCCCTCCATCCTTTTGTCTCCGGCCTCTCACCTCGATCCTCCCGTATCCCTTGGGCCTCGGACTCTGTCTTCCCACCGCCGCCGCCCCCCAGCCCCGCTCTGTCCCTCTTGGGACCCTTCTCGCACCCTCCTTTCGCGGCCTGGGGAGCAGCCTCCGGTCCCCGGGGGCCGGCAGACTACCTCTGGGCCTGAGTGAGCGAGTCCTTCCGCCGGGCGGGCCCCCGAGCCCCCGGACCTCCCCACATCTTGCCCCACTTCTCCTTGGCGCCCGGGGGCCCAGGCTGCACTGCTGATGCTTGCGGGCCCGAGAGGGGCGCCCGGAGGCTGCGCCGAGCAAGTGGACCGTTTGGGGGAAGAGGGGCTGCTTGGCTGGGGGAGGGGCAGGAGCCGGGGCTGGCAGCCAGGCCGGGGGTTTTGTGTGTGAGAAGAATAGGGGTTTGGCCCGCGTTGGCACACTCGCTTCCCTGAATGCTAATGGAGCCCGCGGCCACAGGCTCCTCTCCTCTCCCCTCCGCGGGGCCAGCAGCCAGTCCTCCGACCCGCGGCGGCGAGGAGTGGGCACAGTGAGCGTCACCGTGTCCCAGGAGTGGGCTCGGTGAGAGCGTCTATGCCTGGGCCGTCGGGCAGGGTTGCCTGGCAGTCCAACGTCTTGTTTCCTGGATCATCGGCGTGTGATGCCGAGACTGCCCATGTCAACAGCAAGGCTGTGTGTGTCTGCGTGTGAATGTAATACGCTGGCCCTAGGTTGTGCCTGGCCACTTCCCACACATCCTCTTTGGCATCTTCCCCCCCCCCGGGGGGGGGGGTCCTTTTTGAGCTCCTCAATCTGGCAGGCCTCCTTTGGGCTCCCTCGACACCTCTGGCACCCTTGTGTTGTCTCCTACTGTAACCCGTTGTAATGGTCAGTTTATTGTCCTTCTACTGGGCTGCAGGCTCCTTGAGGTAGGGCATCCTGCCTAACAAAGATTATGGAAGGAGTAAATGAATGAGGGAATGAGCAACTGGTGTGATGGCCCAGTTGCCTGGTGTCTGTCTGTGACAATGGTGGCTATGGCTGTGGTCACCTTATGTGATCAAAACTGTGAGTGTGAATATGTGATCAAAAGTATGTCTTGAAGTCTTGAAGGTCCCTGTGTGCTGTGCATTTGGGAGGGGCCCCTTAGTGGGACCGTGGGACTGAGCTGTGTCACTGAGGTGATAAGACCCTATCACTGTGGCCCAGGTGGCTGTGCTGGCTCAACTGCTGGTGACCATGACCCATGGTTGTTGGTGTGTGTCCTGGGTGACTGTGGCCTGCATCCCTAGGAAGGGCAGCCTGGGGTTTAGGAGAGCTCTAAGAGGAGGTTACAGAGTAGGAAAGCCTCCTCTGCCTCAGGTGAGGAATTGAGGAGAAAGGCTCACCCCCCGCCCCCATACACAGGATGGAAGCCGGGCCCTTCCTGCAGGTCCTGAACACATCCTCCCCTCCCCTGACCAAGTGCACACACTTCAGGGAGTCCCCAGCCATCAGAGTAAACCATTTCCCATTTGGTTGGGTGGCAGATATTAAGTTGCGTCTGAGGGGGCTGGGAAGGAGGCATCCCTCACCCCCACCCTACTCACCAGCTGCAACCAGGAGACGGCTCAAAGGCCTCCTGGAAGCTGGGCCAGCCCTTCTGCTCTCCTGGAAACCGGTGCTGGGGTTGGAGCCTCTGGGGCCCAGGCCCCTCCCGATGGCTTGGCCCCCATGCTTCCCCCAGGACTAGCCCCCATCACTCTTCTAAACCCACCCCTTTCCTCTGGCCTTCATCACTGTGTTCCAAAGACTGGGGGGCTGAAGGGCCGAGGGAGGGCGAGCCAAGAAGCAGCTTCTCTGAGGTGGGATCAGGGGGTATCTGAGACTGTCTCCTCTCTCCTTTGAGGTCCCTTGTGTGCAGGAGACTGTCTGTGGCAGTGGGTGAAAAGAGAGCCCAAAGAGAGCCAGGAGTCAGCTCCTGTAAGCCCTGCCGTTCTCCTGACCCGAGTGACCCACATAGCTCTGGGGTTCACCATGGACGGCCCCTTCTCGGCCCTCTCTGTGCCCCACCAAGGCCCTCCTTTCCTGGCCTAGGAGCCGACTCGGGGGCTGAGAATTCTGCTGGTCTCAGTTCAGGTGGTTCAGAGGCCCAGCTCAAGTGTCGCTGCTCAGCACTGTCTCATCCTCCCTCCTGACCCACACTCCCCCGCAGCCAGTTTACTGCCCCTTCTGTGAGAACTCGGACAGCCTCCATTCAGCGCCTCAAACTTGGCCTGTATTCTCTGTTCACATCTCTTCCCACCTCCTCCTGGGCCTAAGGGCTCCTGGAGGGCAGAGGCTGGGCTCATCCGCTGGGAGCCCCTGGCTCCCGCACAGGGCCTGGGACAGCAGGCAGTCCAATCGAATGATGAATGCAGGACGGAGGCTGGGCCGGTTGCTGGGGCCCCATCCGGAGCCTGAGCCCTGAGAGAGGGGGCCTGATTCAGCCCCGAGGTCACAGTTGGCAGCCTGCCTGTCCCTTGAGCGCTGCTGATCTAGACAGGGATCGTGGGGAGCTGTCCCCGGTGGAGTCTCGGTGAGGAGGTAGGAGGTCACCCTGCCTATTCTTTCTGCCCCTCCTAATGTTCTCTTTTCTGTCCTTCCTCCTCTATCCTCCTTTCCCCTCTCAGGGGAGTATGCCGAGGGCGTCAGTGAGCGAGACATCCTGCTCATTCACTCCTGCCGCCAGTGGACAACGGTGACAGCCCACACCCTGGAGGAGGGTCACTATGTCATCGGGCCCAAGATTGACATCCCCCTGCAGTACCCAGGTGTGCCCAGCCAGGGACAGATGGCACAGAGCCGGTGGGAGGTGTAGGCAGGGGGGTAGGGGTGGGGAGGTCTTGGAGGAAACTTGGTGACTGGCTTTCCCTTAGAGCCACAGGGGTGAGCGAGGTCACGGCTGGCAGGGTGGTGATTAGGGTTAGGGTTAGAGTTAGGGCCCAGTGGTTTCCATACTGTTTTGTGGAGCCCTGGGTTTCTGGTTGCAAACCTTTGATTCCCATTTTGTTTTAAAATAGATTTGAAACTCATGTTAAAAAAAAAGTACCCACACCCTCAAACTGCTACAAATCAAACCTTAACCCTGACTAGAGACCTTCAGTATGTACCATTACATACAGGTGGCACCTCTGCCTCATTAACACTTTTTGCACAGCCCCTCAAAGAGAGTATCTCCCGCTAGGATCCTCTCAGTACTGTGCAACCAAAAGACTTCAAAAACAAAGGACGCTCAGGCTCATTATGTGGCTGTATCTGCCTGCTCTAATCCTGTTTTTCCCAATGTTTGTGTTAAACTTATTGTTTTCACTGATTGACATAAATGAATGTTAAAATTTTAGGCTTTTAAATAAGATTCTGCAGTGAATTTCTACTTTTATCTGTTATATATATGATGCTGATGTCCTAAAGATTTTGTTTGAAGAAAGGATTCTGCTGCTGAAAAAAGAAAGTACAGCCCTTTCGTTTTACACACAATGAAACAGAGGGCCTAAGAAGGGAAGTGACTTGCCCAGGGTCACACAGCTAGTAAGCAGCAGAGCAAGGGCTAGCACCCAGGTATCTTGACTCCTGGGCTCTTGCTTGCTGCCACATCAGGAAAGCAGGGTTCTGGTGGCCCCATCCCCGAGATGCCCCCACGTGAGCCCAGGATCCCACAGCTCCTGCACACTAAACCCGTGCTGCGTTTCAGACCCTGGGCAGAGCGTTGTTGTCATTGCATCCTCACAGCAACCCCGTGAGGAAGTTTTATCAAGCTCCAGGAGTTAGTAGTTAGCCCAGTTCTGTGTTTATCTGCTGCCCACCCCCCAACAAAGGCTGGAATACTTTGAGCTGGGAAGGCTCACAGTCCCTTCCTCACAGGTATGCTGTTCCCCTTCTGGCGCTGCCTGGGTCTCCCCGGAGTCAGTGGGACAGGACTAAACCCTTTACGGGGCTTCTGCTCTTTACAGCGCCCTGTGCACCTTGTACTCCTGTAGCCCACAGCCCATTTTAAACATGAGGAAACTGTCTCAAGTGTCTTTCTGACCTGGCCTGGAGCCCTTGGGGAGGCCTGCCCAAGCTAGAAACTTCCCAGCCTGGGTATCTGGCCTTGGTCCAGGGAGAGGTCCCAGGTCTTCTTCTTGGGATAAAAAAAGCAAAGATTGGGGGACTTCCCTGGCGATCTAGTGGTGAAGACTCGGCACTTGCACTGCTGGGGGCACAGGTTCGATGCAAAAAAAAAAAGCAAAGATTGGAAAAAGCCTTCACTGACAGAAATGTGACTTACTGCGCCATTTCGGTTGTGTCATTAAAAATCCGGGAAACCATTTCGGTTGTGTCATTAAAAATCCGGGAAACCAAGGTACAGAGCCTCCTGGGGAACTCTGCGTTCACGGGGCTCCTGGCCCTTTCCCCCCATCTCTTTCGGTGCCCTTGTGTAAGGCGGGTGACAGCTGGTCTGCAGAGGTGTCGCATCCCCAGCTCCATCTTTCCGGTGGGCCGCTCGGGCCCCGCCTGGATGGGGGCTGGGTGGCCGAGGTCCCCCTAGGAGGGGGAGGGGCTGGGCCGCCGGCGGGTTAATGAGGAAGCTCTGAGTGCACAGCTCCGAGCTGGTTCTTCCCAATGAATTAATAATTGCGCGGGCAGGCGGGCGGGGCGGACCGCAGAGAGAGCCGCGGGAGGCGGTGGAGGGAGAGGGGAGGAGGGCTCAGGGCGATGCCCTGCAGCGAGTGGCGTGGGGGCCGCTGCTGGAGAGCCGGGCTCCAGGCCAAGGCCCACCGCCCGGGGAGGCGGGGAGACCGGACTCCTCCGGGACGACCCCCCATCCCACCCCGCCCGCTCCCCGCCTTGCCCTCTGCGCGGTGCCTCTCCCCGCGCGGGCCGCGGACCCTGCGGAGCACCGGGCAGATGCGTCCCTTGAGCCAAGTAGTATGCTTCCACTTTACAGGTGGGAAAACAGAAGCCCATGGGGATTAAATAATTTGCTCAAAGCCACACACGTGGTAGGTGGCAGAGCTGGGATTCAGCCAGGTCTGTCCGACTCCCAGGTCTGTGCGTTTACCCACCATTCTTTATGGAGCGTCTATTATGGGTCAGGTGCTGGCAGGGAGGGGTGACAAACAAGACCCTGCTTCAGGCTGGAAGGGACGGTCGGGGCTGCGTAAACGTGCTCTGGGACTCACGGACAGGGAGGAGGGGCAGGCCAGGGTGCGGCAGGTCCCTAGAGCCGCAGGGGACCTCGGGTCTTTTGTAGGGGGAGGCAGGAGAGGAAGCTGCCCCCAGTGGGGCTGCAGAGGGAGGAAAAGGCTTCCAGGGGCCAGAGCATCACTCCCGGGAGGTCTACCTTTCTTCCTCCCGGCAGCGATGACCGGTGCTGGGCTCAGGCTGCGGCGGAGGGGGTGGTGCCGGCTACCATGGTTACATCGATCTTCCTTGCCACATCCTCCCCCACCCCCCGGCTCTAGCCCTGACTTGGCTCCAGCTCTCCCCACAGGGGGCAGTGGGCACTTCTCCCTGCCTGGCTGCTTGGAGTTGGGGGGTTTGTATGTGGATATTGGGGAGGCGACTGGGTGAGGGATGGGGGCTACTTTTCTTGGATGGTAGCAGACCTGTGACTCCTGCTTTCTGACCTGCAGATCACTGTTCCTTGCTAGGTCCGCTCCCCAGCTTATCCCTGCTGCCCTCTAGGGCTGTGGCTCATCCGAGGCCTCTTCCTACCAGGGTCTCAGAGTGGTTGGGGAAGGATGGAGGATGGGACGTGGGGTATGTTCCCTCCAGCTTTCTCCTGGGCATTTCCCCCTCTCTTTCTGGGTTATCACTTTTCCTGCTCATAGATGTTGATGCTGCAGGCTCTGCCCCTGGCCCTCTGCTCTTCATACCCTGCATTAGGGAGTTGGTGTCTCAATCCGGGTTTCTGGTTGGGCTTTGGGGGCTTCAAGAACCGCCCCCCCTGTACTATATACAAAATGCTTTTTTGTGTGTTCCTGCTAGGGTTACACTGTGGGATTTCTCTGGGAAGAGGGTCCTCAAAGGGTCAAGATCCTCTGTTCTTCCTCTTTCCTGAGCTATCTTGCCTGCCCCACAGCTGACACTGCTTCCTGTGGGCTGGTGACCTACTGTCTGTTACTTCTGACTAGGCATCCTCAAGCACTGCACCCACACGCTCGCCTGCCCTAGGAACACCCCCTGCAGGGCCTCACTTGGCCTCCCCAGTTTGGCCGGTGCTCCACAGCTCGTTCCTTCCAGGGTCTCAGTTTTGGTTAACAGCTCTGCCGTCTCCATTTCTGACCAGGCTGGTGACCCGAGTCTCTTCCTCCACCACCTACTCATCAGTCTGATGAGTTCCTCACCACAGGCTCCCTACCTTGAAAGTACC
The DNA here is from genome assembly GCF_008692025.1 of Phocoena sinus. Taxonomy (NCBI): domain Eukaryota; kingdom Metazoa; phylum Chordata; class Mammalia; order Artiodactyla; family Phocoenidae; genus Phocoena; species Phocoena sinus. The sequence goes on from NC_045775.1 coordinate 20,395,255, forward strand.
TCTTGGTCTACTCATTTTTGTTATTCCCTCAGTTGCTGCCCTGGCTCTTTTCCAGAACTCGTTACTGAGTTATTTACCTGAATGGTGTCCCTGTTATCTTTATAGAGTAAAACTTTGATCTTGGTCTTCCCTTGCTCAGAACACTCCAGGGGGTTTCATTCTTACGGAATAAAGTCCTACCATATGGCATTCAGAGCCTTTCATAACCCAGTTGCCGTCTGCTTCACCGCTGTCATCACCCCCCCTCAGGTCCTACCCTCCAGGCACTCACCACTTCGGGCAGGCAGTCTGCTTCTGTGACTCTGTGTCTTTGCTCACGCTGTTTCTCCCATGTGGAACGTCCATTCCGTAAAACTCTTGTCATTCTCATGATGCCCTCAGACTGCCAGGTAGATTTCCCCCAACTCAGCGGTCTTCTCACTCTTTTGTCATGAGTCTGGTATAGTATTTGTCACATCCTGCCATCACACACTATATCTGGATTTCCTTGTGGACAGACTGTCGTACCCACATGTGCACCCCCTGTCGGGGCAAGGCTAGTGTCTGGCACATAGTGGGTGCTCCGCAAATGTTTGTGGAATGAATAAATGAATGGACTATGACTGCAGCAGCCACCAGAGACATTACAGAAGCTAGAGCCACCTTGTCTTCTCTCAGCTTGTACAAGACTCTCTTCCTTTTGTGTAAGGGCTAAGAAGAGGCCATCTGTCCAGATGCCAGCATGGTTCACAGCCTGTCTTTGTGCTCACACAGGTGGGCACATAAAAGATGTGTGGCCAGTGAGGTTAGACAGTTTACACAGAGGGGTGTCAGCTTTACGGATTATCATCATTCTTTAAAGTCTGTGTCTGCTGGGGGCATCTGCTGAGCCAGCCAAAACATAGCCCTGGAATGCAGGTTGGGAAGACCTCATCCGAGGGAGGAGGCTTTGCTGGGCTCAGATTGGAGGCCTCTGGGACGGTGGGGCTGGTTATTGGATCAGAGGAGGATTTGGGAACAGATTAGGAGTCAGAGTTGCTCTCCCTGGATCTCCAAAGACTGGGGCTGGGCCCCTCGTCTGCCCATTGCATCCGTGTGGGTTAGCAATCCACCGCAGATACGTAGAATGCCAGATCCAGGTGGGGCCCAAGAGCATCTGCTCCAGCCTCCTCAGCTGAGGACTCAAGCCCCAGAGAAGGGAAGGGATTTGTCTAGGGTCATAGCAAATCAGAGTGGGGCTGGGACCAAGCTAGGAATCAGCACCCCCAATGCCACACTAACGCTTGGTCCAAGGATAGCTCTGTGTCCAAGTGTTTGGGTGCCAGTTTGCACTTGGGTTTCTCTGGGCAGGCGGCTGGTAGCCTTATCACACACCCACAAGCTGTCCACTGGGTGAGGGCTGGGCTCTAGTTGCTAGGAATCTGTGCTCACCTCCCTGCTGAGGCTTGAATCAGCTGACCAGCTCCTTCCACTAGTGCAAACCTGCCCTTCTGACCACCTGAGTTCCAGAGAGGCTGGCTGAGATGAGGGGAACAAGAAGCGGGGACAGTGGGGCCTCTCCGGATACAGGCTAGGCTCCCAGCAGCAGGCCCACCCTAGCAGCAGCCTGCATTCCTTCCTGTGCAGGGAAGTTCAAGCTCCTGGAGCAGGCCCGGGATGTTCGGGAGCCAGTGAGGTACTTCAGCAGCGTGGAGGAGGTGGCCAGCGTCTTCCCTGATCGCATATTTGTGATGGAAGCCATCACCTTCAGTGTCAAGGTTAGTCCTTTCTGCACCAGGAACGGTGCCCCCAGGTTTCCATTATCCTTGGGGGCAAGCCTGACCCTGGCTGGAGGGAGGCCTTTGAGCTCTAAGAGGTAAAAGTGTCACAGTGTGGCTTCTGACAGCCCCTTGAAAGCCTCTGGCTAGGTGTATGAACTTCCTGGAGCTTCCTGCAAAAGGTGGGGAAGCAGGAAGTGTGTGTGGAGGGTCACGGCCTGACTGGGAAGTCTTTCAGGGCAGCCGTCCTCTCAGCCACTGGTGGTGGTAGTATAGCTGTGGGGCACATAGTACACACGGTCCCCCACTTACGTACGGGCGGTTCTTGCCTGTTTATAAACCCTCTGCTTAAACATCAATTCATTTCTCTTCAGAGTAGTCTTGTTGAATAGGTGGAGGGTTGTTATCGCCCTCATTGTAAAAAATGATAACAAAAGTTGCCATATACTGAGTATTTTCAAAGTATTTCATTGTACATATAGTTTATTTAATTCTTACAGCAATTCTTCCAAGTAAGAGTAACTAAGGTCCCCGAGAGGTAACTCACTGAAGGCTGCACAGCCACCACGTGGCCCCTCCAGGATGGAATGTCCTCAGTCAACTGCTCTTGATCTGGCCTTAGCCCTGGGAAAGGCCCAAGAGGAGCACTGTCCTCCTGGGTCCCGTCCCGGTGGCTTTCCTGGGGCCCTGGCTAAGGCCTCCTGCCGTTTCTGGGATCCCCAGGTTGTGTCAGGCGAGTTCAGCGAGGACAGCGAGGTGTACAACTTCACGCTGCACGCCGGCGACGAGCTCACTCTCATGGGCCAGGCGGAGATCCTGTGCGCCAAGACCACCAAGGAGCGCTCACGCTTCACCACCCTGCTGCGCAAGCTGGGCCGGGCCGGGGCGCTGGCCGGGGTAGGCGGCGGCGGCGGTGGCGGCAGCCCGGGGGGCACGGGGGCCGCGGGTGGCAGCGGGGGCGCCAGGCCCATCAAAGGCAAGATGCCCTGCCTCATCTGCATGAACCACCGCACCAATGAGAGCCTGAGCCTGCCCTTCCAGTGCCAGGGCCGCTTCAGCACGCGCAGCCCGCTGGAGCTGCAGATGCAGGAGGGCGAGCACACGGTGCGCGCCATCATCGAGCGCGTGCGGCTCCCGGTGAACGTGCTGGTGCCCAGCCGGCCGCCGCGCAACCCCTACGACCTGCACCCGGTGCGGGAGGGCCACTGCTACAAGCTGGTCAGCATCATCTCCAAGACGGTGGTGCTGGGGCTGGCGCTGCGCCGCGAGGGCCCGGCGCCGCTGCACTTCCTGCTGCTCACCGACACGCCCCGCTTCGCGCTACCGCAGGGCCTGCTGGCCGGGGACCCGCGTGTCGAGCGCCTGGTGCGCGACAGCGCCTCCTACTGCCGCGAGCGCTTCGACCCCGACGAGTACTCGACCGCCGTGCGCGAAGCGCCCGCCGAGCTGGCCGAAGACTGCGCCAGCCCGCGCCGCGCGCGCCTCTGCCTGCCCGCGCCCCCGCGCGCCCTCCGGCCCGCCCGCGCCCCCGCCTCCGGCCCCGGCCCCGGCCCGCCCGGCGACGGCGACCAGGAGTACGTGAGTCCCGACTGGGCCGGCGCGCCCGAGCCCGCAGCGCCACCCGCCGAGATCCCCTACGAGGAGCTGTGGACGCACCAGGCGGCTGAAGGCTTCGCCGAGGGCAGGACCCGGCCGCTCCCGGGGCCCGACCTCATCTCCTTCGGGGCCGCCGGGCCGCCCCGCCTGGAGCCCGAGGCGGCCCCGCCTCCAGTGCCTCCCAAATCCGAGGCGGTGAGTGGACGCGGTGGCGGCGAGGAGTGGGGGAGGCCGGGCTCTGAGCTCCAGGGAGGTGGCCAGCCAGGGGTCAGGGTTTGGGCTTGAGAAGCTCGTTCTCCTGGGCCCCAGCCTTGGCATCTCGGTCTCCAGCCCCCCCGGAGTATATGACAGAGGGTGGCCGAGGTGGGGAAAGGGGAGAAAACAAGGAGGAAAGAAACGCAGGAGCATTTGTAGGAAGGGATACCAGGGACGGTGGCAGGGGAGTTGTGGGGACGAAGATGCCAGCAGGTCCCCAGCCTCAGAGAATTGGGGATGAGCCTAGAACAGTGTTACCCAGAAGGTTCCACAGAACAAGGAGTCCTTTAAGTTGTCCAGTGTAAAGAAGGTTCTATGGTGATGTAAGTTTAGAAAATGTAGTCTGTGATGCCCAGCCTTCCCCCTTCTCACTTTGGAGCCGCAGAGTATTGGTATAATAAAGGCTCTGAGAAGTCCTGCACGAAGGAAGCCCGTTTATCTGTGTTTAACACAGAATTTTCCAACCGAGCTTGTCCACAGACTGTGGACAACACCTATGAACATCCCATGGAGTCCACTTTTGAGTGTCTGACCTATCAGGCAGGGAGCCAGATGGCAGATACTTTTCCTTCCCTTCTCCTCATTACACGTTTTTCTTCTTATTTCTCTCCTTTTCCCTGAGGAGGGAATATGTCTACTTAACTGATTGTTTATCTACTTCTCTATTTTTTCTTACATTCAAGGTGGATTTCCAAGGCCACAGGAGACAGTGTGTGTGTTGTTGGCTCTCGATGAGCGAAACGGGCTGGAGAGACGAGAAGGGGTGGGCGGGTGGGTGAGGAGCTGGGGTGTAAGGCAAGGCAGGCTCTTGGCAAAGTGGGGCAGTGTCAGTCCCAGACGCCACCCTGGCCCAGCTGCCTGGGCACGGGGGGTGGCGTCATGGCCCTGTGCTTGCAGGTGAAGGAGGAATGCCGCCTGCTCAACGCCCCTCCTGTGCCCCCCCGAGGTGGCAGTGCCAGTGGCCGGCTCTCGGGCAGTCCCCCGGTGCCCCCACGCTTCCCCAAGCTGCAGCCTGTCCACTCCCCCAGCTCCAGCCTCTCCTACTACTCCTCTGGCCTCCAGGATGGGTGAGCCACTTCGTTCTCTTGGTCCTGGGCCTCCTCAGGTGGATTGAAGCAGGGGAGGGGGGGGAGGGGAGCCGGTGCTGAGGAAGAGGAAGACTTCAGGACCGGGGTTCAGAGGTTCTGAGCAGCACCTGCGGGAGGGGGCCCTGGGGTCCGGGCTTCCTGCTTCAGTTCGCTCCTCTCCTAAATGATGACAGTCGGTTGGGAGTGTTGCTCTGTTTCCCTCCAGAGTGGGCTCTGCCACAGGGTGGAGTGCTCCTTGCTATTGAAAATTTTCTGTGTAATTCAGTTTAGTTTAATTTTTCCTGGGGAGGGGGGTGCCGGGAGAAAGAATTGGGCAATCTCAGAGGGCTGCAGGCCTCGGGGGCTGGGGCGCGGGCCAGCGCTGCTGAGATCGGAGCAGCGGCCTCTGGGACCTGGTGGAGCAGTGGTTCGCTGTGTCTTGTGTGTGGCCCTGTCGCGTTTCCCTCTTGCTGTCCTTACCCTTCCATCTGTGTCTGTCTCTTTGCCCACAGGCCGGGCTCCCGCAGTGGCAGTGGCTCTCCGTCACCGGATACCTACTCCCTCTATTGCTACCCATGCACCTGGGGAGACTGCAAGGTGGGCGAGTCCCCCAGCCGCCCACGCCCGGGACCCCTGCCCTCGACTACGCAGCCCAGCCAGACCTCCCGGGCCCTTGTAGAGCCCCTGAGCAGTGGAGCTGCTTCTCTCTGGGGGGCCGACACCCCGGTCAAGACCTACCACAGCTGCCCGCCTCCATTCAAGCCCTCCCACCCCCAGAAACGCTTCGCTCCCCTTGGAGCTCTGAACCCCTTTTCCGGGCCTGCCTACCCCTCAGGCCCTTCAGCCGCCTCCTCTTCTGGGCCCACAGCCAGCTCAGGTGCCCTGGCTACCTCCAGCCCCGCTCATTCCCCGGGCCCGGGCCCTCCAGGCCAGGCCTGTTCGGCGGCTGCCTCCTCCTGCTGTCCCACCTCCTCCTCCTCTTCCTCTGAGCGGCAGACACCTGCCCTGGAGCCCTCTGATCCCTTTGAGCTGGGCCGGGGCAGTTCTCCAGAGCCGGAGCTGCTGCGCTGTCAGGAGCCCAGAGCTGTGAGGGCTCCTGGGCCTGGGCCTGGCCTCCTGCCACTTGGACCCCCCAAGGCCTTTGAGCCTGAAGGCTTGGTGCTGCGGCAGGTCCCCGCCCCCCTGTCCCCCGTGGCCCTGCAGGGGCGCCTGGAAGGGCCTCCGGCCAGTCCTCGGGATGGGGCCACAGGCTGGGGCGGCCGGGATGCCTCCTCCTGGCAGCCCCCCGCTGACCTGTCTGCACTATCCCTGGAGGAGGTCTCGCGAAGTCTGCGTTTCATCGGGCTCTCGGAGGACGTGGTGAGCTTCTTTGCCCGAGAGCGCATTGATGGCAGCATCTTCGTGCAGCTCAGTGAGGACATCTTGGCAGATGACTTTCACCTCACCAAGCTGCAGGTCAAGAAGATCATGCAGTTCATCAAAGGCTGGCGGCCCAAGATCTGACTTCCCCGCTCAGGGCTGCACAACTGGAATTCTGGCCCGGAGGCCCCGGGGGACCAGCCCTGGGTCTGCAGGGTGACGGCACTCCCAGAGGCGGGGCCTGCCTGCAGGAAGAATCTATGCCAAGACTGAGGCTGCTAAGCAGCCACGGAGAGTGAATCCAGGGGAGACACACTTGGAAACGGGGTCCCCTGGGCCAGAGCCCTGCATGCACCTTGCCTTTCAGTGTGCAGAGTACGCGCGGAAGGGGCTGGAGACGCCGGTGCACACCCGGGCCTGGTGACACATTGCTGCGATTCCCACGGGGGTTCAAAAGCGGGCCTTCATGGTGACCTAACAGCCCCCTCCGTCTTGCTGCAGAGGTCCACTGATAGCTCGTGTTTCATAGCTTGTAGGTGCAGGCTGGAGACAAGGGAAGATGGTCCATGATCTAAGCACAGATTCCCCAAGTGCCCTCTCTCCTTTGTGCTCTGTGGGCTTTTGGCCTAGCTGCCCCAGAGTCGGGGTGCCTATTTCTGTATCTCGGGGATGCCCTCCTTTCCCCTCTGCTCCACTGTGTGTTGGGCCCCTGGCCCTGAACACAGGTGTATCAAGTACAAGCCTGTGCCACCACACCTGAGAGGCTCCACCTGTGGGCTCTGGTTCTTGGGTGATGGCTTTGGAAGAGCACAGCTCTGCTCTCGACCTGCTTATCTAGTTAGGGAGGCAGATGCTCCCCCAGGTCACCAGCGCACTGGCTTCTGACGCGAGCTCACTGCAACTAGCCCTGCATCCTGCCTGTTGGGTCCAGTCCACGAAGACTGTGCAAGAGCAGGTGGATTGAGGGCAGCTGCTCCCTGATTCTTGAGGCAAGTGGCCTTCCATCACTCCCATCGGTCTCCTGCCCCATCACCTGACCCTGGCAAACACGTGGTGTCCCTTCCTGGCTTTCTGTCACTGGCACAGGTGGGATGGGGAGGAAAGAGAAAGCACGATGGCTTGGGAAAACCTGCTTTTTTCTTCCTGGAGCGCAGTCCTCTCGCACCTGTTCACCTGCTTCAGAGCAGGTCTTTGCGCCCTGTATCTCGAGCACGGTGATCTGCCAGCACCCAGAGCAGGTTGGCTGTCGTGTCCGGCCACCCAGCCCCCGTGCCTGTCCCCGTCTCACCTACCAGAAGCGCACTAATCCTCCCAGTGTCAGGCCCAGGGGTTATCGCCTTCTCGTTTGCCTTACCGAGATACTATCTCCTCTGTTTTTCTATCTTAAGAGGAGCGAAGCCGGGCTGTTGCTCATCCCAAGCAGGCTGCCTCAGTGCTGAGGGAAGGGGAGTCAGGAAGTAGAGCACAGAAACTGGGATGCTGAGACGGGTTTCCTTGCCAATCACTCAGTGAGTCCTCAAGGGCTAGTGAAATAAATGCTAGACCACTGAAGAGTAGTGCAGGCGGAATTCTGGGCGTCAACTGTGTTCTTTCAGAGGGCCGTGGGGACCGACTGGCACAACGTATGTGCCCGCGGGCAGGAGAGGACTTCAGAAACGCTGTGTGTACATGGCCCACTTGTTCCTCAGAGGCAGCTGGTGGAGCGGCCCTCATTCCCTTCTGAAAAACCCTCACCAGCCCCTCCACTACAAGAACCCTCAAGTCCCACTGATGTTTCAACATAATTCACACCTACCTAGTGCTGCTAAGTGGAAAGGTCATACTTCAAAGCTCTAAGCCACTACCCGGGTTTAACTTCCTGCCCTGTCCAAATACCTGCCTTGAGGCTGCTCACACACACACACCCCCACCCCCCAGAAGCCTGTTTGTTAATGGCCTTGGTGTAGAGGATCAGTCCTCTACCTTCTGTGGGTCACCTGAAAACTCCCAACTCGGAGATGCCTTGGTTTTAGAGTCTGGCTTCCTAGCAACCAACTGTTGAGTGTTGAGCAGAACTGGAGCTGAGCTTCCCGCCTGCCAGTCTCCACAGCAGAGCCATCCAGGGGGATATCTGAAGTGCTGGCAGCTGGAGCAGAGGCAGGAGGAACTGGTGACACCTCAAAGACGAGACTGCGCCGTGTGATGGGACTTGTTATGATTCCGCACGCACACGGTGTGGATCCTTGTGCCAGACCCAGCGAGGAGCCCAAAGCTGTTTACCTGGACTGGGCAACGCTTCTGCCACAAGTGTAGGAACTTTCCACACAGAGGGCAGGGGGAGGGGAAGAGTGGAGGCTCTAGCAGAGGGGAGGTGGCGGTGGGTCACACGGGATGCCTGTCATCACTGTGCAGACATCGTCCACCTTCTGTGCTCCAGGGCAGCCAAGACGTGCAGGATACACTGGCCAGGAAAACGTCACCTCCTCTGCTTAACGCCAACGTTCCGCAGACACCCTGAGGCGCACGAGTGAGTCACACCAGGAAAAGAACCGGGCGAAACTGTGCAACGGAAAGGCGTCTTACCTGCTGGCCCTCCACGCCTCTCCCACTGTTCTGCTCAGCCAGGGCCTCTTCCCCCACGCCTCTCCCACTGTTCTGCTCAGCCAGGGCCTCTTCCCCGCTGTAAGCAGAGGCCCAGCCAAAGCATTTCAATACAGTTGGTTTAAAAGGCTTTAGGCTCATAAAATCCCACTTTCCATCAACGCAGTTTCTCTCTTAAGGTGCTGCCCCAGTACGTTCCTACCCCGCAGCACAGGGCTTTACTCCAGCTCACCCCTTGAGGAAAGGGGGTTAAACCACGAGGGCAAAGACAGAAGAGAAAGCGGCAGGCAGGCAGAGAAGCTGATAAAGTGATTTTTATCGTTAAGTATTTGGCTGGGTGCAGAATTGCCCTCACCACCGTTGGCCACCACTGGTCTCCTGGGAGGAACAGGCAGCAAGGATGGCTCCAGAGACGCTGCTACTCGGGGCCTCGGGGCTTACAAATTCGTGAGCACAGAGGATTCCACCTTCCAGCGTGAAGTACAAACCGCTTCACAGCCAGACTTCCCCGGGAGGGAGAGAGGCTCACAGCTGAAGGCACGTTAATGCAGGCGCACACCCAACGCCAGGATTTGTTTTCCTCTGATAAACCTAGATGCCACTCTGTCGAGAACCAGCGCTGCCGCGGTTGGCGTTAGTGGGTGAGTGAGCAGGGTTCAGGGCCTGCTCACTGGTAGAACTTCTTGTTAGGGCTGCTGGCGTGGTCCACAAGCAGCTGGCACGGGGTGAACTGTTTTCCATAGGCAGCCTCGTACTTCCGGAGCCGGTCCACTATCTTCTGAGCACCATACAGATCCACAAAGCGGAAGGGCCCTAAAAGGAGAAATAGGACGTTGTTCAAGGAGAAGTGAAACGAGCTCCGGGATGAAGCGAGCTACCTTCCTGACTTGCAAGACCGACCTCCAAGACTGGGGGGGAAGCCAAGCCCGAAGACGGCGCCGATGTCTCCCTCTGTAGGCGTGGCCAAGACCCCTTCCTGCAGGCACAGGACAGCCTCGTTCACAAATCTGGTCACCAGGCGGTACTGGATGTCTTCGTCCGAGGAGCTGCCAACAGGGAGAGACATTCAGGGAGGGGCAGGGTAAGAGGGGAGGACGCAGGCACCCCGGTGCAGAATGGGAGTGAGGGCTGGTGCTGCTGGAGCTCCGGGCCAGCCCTTGTGAACCTCCAATGCTAGAGAAGGTGCTGCCCTTGGAAGAAGACAGCAGAGGGCTACTTGCCCTAATTAACCCGGAGCCGGGCACTGAGAACAGGGTCTGGCGGGGTAGACGGCATCTCTTGACATCAGCAGCTGCTGATTACAAATGATAACAAACAGCGCGGAGGGTGAGCAGGCCTAGGAGAGCCGTGTTTCTAGTTGCTCTCTGGGACCCTCAGAGGGAAGGCTTCCCAAGGGGTCTTCCCAAGGCTGGGCTGCAGTCCTTACCCTGAGGCCTGGTAGAGGACGAGGTGGAATGTGGAAGGGCAAAAAGTGTTAAGCATCAGGAATGTTCTTTCTGGTCACGTATGGTGATCATAACAAAAATGATGGCAGAGGGTCCAAGAGGCTTCGGGCTGGTGAGAAACACGCTTCTGCACCAACAGCCCCTCAAATGAACTTACACATCAGGCTGAGAAGGCATCTTCAGACTTGCCAAAATACTGTCAATGTCAGAATTCAAATTCTTACTCTTCACACCCTCCTGGTAGATGTAAAAGCCCTTCCCGGACTTGCGACCTAAAAGAAGCGAGAAAAGGGAGAGTTAACAAATTCTCAGAGCCCGGGCCTGAGAGTCCTCTTCTCCGCTAGTCCGTATAAAGCTCTAGCCTCTTTTCCGTATTCCTGAATTTGTAGATCTAGCCTACTCTAGAAATTGGTGTTTGTCAGGAGAGTTGACAGCGAAGGAAAAAAGAGCTTGTGTGTCCTGGAGCTTGGAAATCTGTGCATCTGGGTAGGAAAGGCCAGGTGGGTGAGTTTTAATGTCCAGGTATGCAACACCAGGTCCTAGGATGCCCAGGTCCTAGTGTTGATTTTGTTGCTACTTTGCCGAGAGAGAAAGCCACCTCTCTGGTGGGCCTCAATTGCATCCTCTGCTTAGAGGTTTACTTCCTCCACAAAGGTGGTCAGACAACACGGAAAGCCTGGACACAATGCTCCTGCAGTATCACGGGTGTAGTAGAGGCCTCGGGCAGGATGAAACGCCTGTCAATTTTGCATAGCTTGGGCAACGGCAGAGCCTCAGGAGTCCAGAGTTCTGCCTTTTGTCCATAATCTACAGGCCCAGCCTAAAAAGAGGTGGCCATGAAATCATTTTTAAATTCCCTATGACAGTGGGCTCTATGTTTAGAAAACACACTCTTCCGCGTGGGCCTTCCGTCACGAATGATGCTAGTGACGTTTCTCTGCGGCTACTCACCCAGGAAGCCCTTGGATATCATCTGCTTCAGCACTTCTAGGCTTCCACCTGCAAACCGCTCCCCAAACACGTTGCCTAGATTTTCTGCTACGTGTTTTGCTACATCCACGCCAACTTCATCCACCAGTGTAGCAGCGCCCACAGGAAAGCCAAAGCTTGTGGTCAGGGAATCCAGCTTCTTAGGGCCAACTCCTTCCTGGATTGGAAGTAAAGCCACACCTCAGGGGAGGGCCGTCCCAGATTCCCCTAAGGGCTCCTTGTGCTGCCCTCACAAACGGCCTTGGGCAGCACCCACTTCTCTTCTGGGTGCCGCCTCGCCAGGCCCAGGAATGGGACTGTTTCACTCAGGGAAGCACAAAGAGGCTTGGGAGCCACAAGGGGAAAGTCCGAGCCTTTCCTAACCTACAGAATTTTAAGGAAGTCTAGAGATGAACAAATTATTCATTTCCTTCTTGTTTGCAATCCTGGATCTCACAAATAACGAGATTCCACGCCAGACAGGGCTAAGTTTCCCGATGCTGAGAGAACAGACATTACCGAGGAGCAGTGCTGTAGAGTCCTGTGATGCCCAGGTCTGATAAGACCCCAGCGAGGAGTGGCCACGCGCTTCCCACCAGTGACCAACCTGTACGGCCACTGGAGGGGTCTGCGTGCAGCAGGAGCGGGTGTAGCACCAATCCGACCGAATGGGCCCTGTTCTGGTTGGGGACGCAGAAACCGCGCACAGAGCATGTCGGGGGCCTTTGGCTTATTGGAGCAGGGAGGACGCTAAGGGAGCAGAGGTAAAATTCTGCCCATTTTAGTGCAGTGTTGGCCCATGACTTCCCAGCCCTGTGTGGAAAGAGAGGGCACCAAAGGGCCTTGGAGAAGAGATGGGAGTCAGTGTGTTAGAAGGAAGCCTGCTCCTCACCTTAACATTACCAGTTTGGAAAACTAGTTGAAAGAGCGGAAGATGCCTCAAACATTCTGAGATTGATACCAACCTGGAGAATTCTGATGACTTCAGACATCATGGGTGCGAGGCACCTGGTGGTATAGAAGCCAGGTCCGTCCTGCCAAGGGAGAGAATATGAGCTCATGGGCCCCTCAGTTGTGGCCACTTCCCAGGTCTGAAAGCGGTCTCTCTCCCCCGGAAGCCACTTCAAAACTCAAGGTGATTTATAATCTCCATCAGAATCCTTAATATTAAACTGCAGGGGAAGCCACAGCCAGGGGCAGCCTGGCTTGAATCCACGAGCACAGCAGACAGTCTCACAGTCATCTGAAAGGTCTGGAATGGCTGGGAGAACCCGCCATGTCCCAGCCCCTGACCCAGCGGCCCACCACTGTCCATACCGTAGACCACCAAGGGGAAATCATATCAAAAGCTGGTATATTTAAACTGAAGAGTTACAAGCAAACCTGGAAATATAAGGAGTCTTCATGGAACTTTTCTGAATCTGCTGCTCTGACACACAGCTCCTTACCTTAACCACAATGATGACCTTCCCCTGTTTGAGACCAACTTCTACAGCAGAAGCAGTTGTGTCCTTAGAAGTTTTTTGAGTTGTGATAATCTCCAGTAGCTGCATCTTGTCCACGGGAGAGAAGTAGTGCATGCCAATCACCTGGGAAGGGGGGCCAAAACACCGACAGATTTAAGAACTCTGAGAGGGGAAACTAATAGCATTCTTTTTTTTGCTAGGAAAGCACTGCAGAGAAAGGCGGTTGTAATATAGGAATACTGCTTGGTACCGTCAAGTGGTTTGGTGCCATGGTTCTTTGATTAAAAGTCCAGTATGTTCGGGGAGAGCTAACTGGAATTCTCTTCCACCTGCTTCTAGGGCTTTTCACTAAGGGCAATGGATCCTACCAACAGTTAATGCCAAAATCGCAGCTAAAGGCCAAATTAGATTTACTGGGGAAGAATGAATGAGGGTTCCATTTATATTAATGATGCTGATGGTTTGGGTGAGAGGGTCCACGTTTTACGGGGTGTGGGGGGAGACAGGCAGAAGAATTACTTACTATGCTGGACTGTCAGAGATATATTTGGATTTTACGTCGATGCCTCTCACCACCAGGATACTGTCAGCCCTTCGTATCCACAGATTTCGCATACACAGGTTCAACCAACCGCAGATCCAACTGGTTGAATCAGATTCAACTGGTCTGACTCCTTGGATCTGAAACCTGAGGATACAGAGGGCTGCCCGTATGCACTGTACTACACTATTTTATATAAGGGACTTGAGCTTCTGTGGATTTTGGTATCTCCTGGTGGTCCTGGAACTAATCCCCCACAGATACCCAGGGATGACCTTACTGGGTTTAAATAACATTTCTCAACACTCAAATTCCCTCAAGGCTCATTGAACCAGTGACTCTCAAAGTCAAGTACCCAGACCAGCCGCACTAGCATCACCTGGGAATGTCAGAGCTGCAAATTCTCAGGGCGTCCCCAGGCCTACTGAACGAGGAGCTCCGGGGGCAGGGCCCAGATCTGTGTTTAAGAAGCCCTGCAGGTGATTCTGATACATGCTAAAGTTTGAGAACAGCCTCATTAAGCTAACGATTAGATAGTCTTCACAACTGAACTGTGAAAGAAGTCTATCCATTAATTCATAGTTTTGCCTCCACTCCCCACTTTAGCTACCAGGTATTAACTACTATCTGCCACTGACCGACTGCTTACTGTCCACAACTCATCAACACATTTATCATTTATTCTCTCCATTTAATCCACGACAACTCGGTGAACTAGTCAGTCTAATTACCTAGATGAGGAAGAAAGACATCAGGAGGTTAAAATTAGTAGCTCAGGGTCAGTCAGTAAATGGCGGAGTGGGATGCCAGCAAGGTCGGCCTGCCTCCACAGCCTGCCCACTTCCCGTTGTGTAACACACAGGTCACTTGCATGTTACATCAATTTATCAATCCAAAAGTTGCTTCTAACCTCCAAATTATCCTTCTACTTATGTCTAAAATACTTAAAAAGACAGAACCTGATTCAAACTGTACTCCTGAGCAAAAGGAATTAGCCTTTACCATGTATAATTTATATACAATAAAATGCACAGATCTTGATTACATATTCTTTGTAATAATCATTAGTGGGACTTCCGGGAAGATGGCGGAAGAGTAAAACGCGGAGATTACGTTCGTCCCCACAGATACACCAGAAATACATCTACACGTGGAACAACTCCTACAGAACACCTACTGAACGCTGGCAGAAGACCTCAGGCCTCCCAAAAGGCATGAAACCCCCCATGTACCTGGTTAGGGCAAAAGAAAAAAATAAACAGAGACAAAAGGATAGGGACGGGTACTGCACCAGCGGGAGGGAGCTGTGAAGGAGGAAAAGTGTCCACACACTAAGAAGCCCCTTCGTGGGCGGAGACTGCGGGTGGCGGAGTTGGGGGAGCTTCGGAGCCGCGGAGGAGAGCACAACAACAGGGGTGCGGAGGGCAAAGCGGAGAGATCCCAGCACAGAGGATCAGGGCCGACCGCCACTCACCAGCCGAGAGGCTTGTCTTTTCACCCGCCGGGGCGGGCGGGGCTGGGAGCTGAGGCTCGGGCTTTGGTCGGAGCGCCGGGAGAGGACTGGGGTTGGCGGCGTGAACACAGCCTGCAGGGCGTTAGTGCACCGCGGCTAGCCGGGAGGGAATCCGGGGAAAAGTCTGGACCTGCCGAAGAGGCAAGAGACTTTTTCTTCCCTCTTTATTTCCTGATGCGCGAGGAGAGGGGATTAAGAGCGCTGCTTAAAGGAGCTCCAGAGACGGGCGCGAGCCGCGGCTAAAAGCGCGGACCCCAGAGACAGACATGAGACGCTAAGGCCGCTGCTGCCGCCACCAAGAAGCCTGTGTGCGAACACAGGTCACTATCCACACCCCCCTTCCGGGGAGCCTGTGCAGCCCGCCACTGCCAGGGTCCCGGGATACAGGGACAACTCCCCCGGGAGAACGCACGGCGCGCCTCAGGCTGGCGCAACGTCACTCTGGCCTCTGGCGCCGCAGGCTCGCCCTGCACTCCGTGACCCTCCCTACCCCCGGCCTCAGTGAGCCAGAGCCCCCGAATCAGCGGCTCCTTTAACCCCGTCCTGTCTGAGCAAAGAACAGACGCCCTCCGGCGACCTACATGCACAGGCAGGGCCAAATCCAAAGCTGAGCCCCTGGGAGCTGTGAGAACAAAGAAGAGAAAGGGAAATCTCTCCCAGCGCCTCAGAAGCAGCGGATTAAAGCTCCACAATCAACTTGATGTACCCTGCATCTGTGGAATACATGAATAGACAACGAATCATCCCAAATTAAGGAGGCGTGTGGATGAAAGGCTCTTGGTGCTGCAGCCAGGAGTCAGTGCTGTGCCTCTGAGGTGGGAGAGCCAACTTCAGGACACTGGTCCACAAGAGGCCTCCCAGCTGCACATAATAGCAAACGGCGAAAATCTCCCAGAGATCTCCATCTCAACGCCAGCACCCAGCTTCACTCAACGACCAGCAAGCCACAGTGCTGGACAACCTATGCCAAACAACTAGCAAAACAGGAACACGACCCCACCCATTAGCAGAGAGGCTGCCCAAAATCATAATAAGTCCACAGACACCCCAAAACACACCACCAGACGTGGACCTGCCCACCAGAAAGACAAGATCCAGCCTCATCCACCAGAACACAGGCACTAGTACCCTCCACCAGGAAGCCTACACAACCCACTGAACCAACCTTAGCCACTGGGGACAGACACTAAAAACAACAGGAACTACGAACCTTCAGCCTGCAAAAAGGAGACCCCAAACACAATAAGATAAGCAAAATGAAAAGACAGAAAAACACACAGCAGATGAAGGAGCAAGATAAAAACCCACCAGACCTAACAAATGAAGAGGAAATAGGCAGTCTACCTGAAAAAGAATTCAGAATAATGATAGTAAAGATGATCCAAAATCTTGGAAATTGAATAGACAAAATGCAAGAAACATTTAACAAGGACCTAGAAGAACTAAAGATGGAACAAACAATGATGAACAACACAATAAATGAAATGAAAAATACTCTAGATGGGATCAATAGCAGAATAACTGAGGCAGAAGAACGGATAAGTGACCTGGAAGATAAAATAGTGGAAATAACTAATGCAGAGCAGAATAAAGAAAAAAGAATGAAAAGAACTGAGGACAGTCTCAGAGACCTCTGGGACAACATTAAATGCACCAACATTCGAATTACAGGGGTTCCAGAAGAAGAAGAGAAAAAGAAAGGGACTGAGAAAATATTTGAAGAGATTATAGTTGAAAACTTCCCTAATACGGAAAAGGAAATAGTTAATCAAGTCCAGGAAGTACAGAGAGTCCCATACAGGATAAATCCAAGAAGAAATACGCCAAGACACATATTAATCAAACTGTCAAAAATTAAATACAAAGAAAGCATATTAAAAGCAGCAAGGGAAAAACAACAAATAACACACAAGGGAATCCCCATAAGGTTAACAGCTGATCTTTCAGCAGAAACTGCAAGCCAGAAGGCAGTGGCAGGACATATTGAAAGTGATGAAGGAGAAAAACCTGCAACCAAGATTACTCGACCCAGCAAGGATCTCATTCAGATTTGATGGAGAAATTAAAACCTTTACAGACAAGCAAAAGCTGAGAGAGTTCAGCACCACCAAACCAGCTCTACAACAACTGCTAAAGGAACTTCTCTAGGCAAGAAACACAAAAGAAGGAAAAGACCTACAATAATGAACCCAAAACAATTAAGAAAATGGGAATGGGAACATACATATCGATAATTACCTTAAATGTAAATGGACTAAATGCTCCCACCAAAAGACACAGATTGGCTGAATGGATACAAAAACAAGATGCATATATTTGCTGTCTACAAGAGACCCACTTCAGACCTAGAGACACATACAGACTGAAAGTAAGGGGATGGAAAAAGGTATTTCATGCAAATGGAAACCGAAAGAAAGCTGGAGTAGCAATTCTCATATCAGACAAAATAGACTTTAAAATGAAGACTATTAGAAGAGACAAAGAAGGACACTACATAATGATCAAGGGATCGATCCAAGAAGAAGATATAACAATTGTAAATATTTATGCACCCAACATAGGAGCACCTCAATACATAAGGCAAATACTAACAGCCATAAAAGGGGAAATCGACAGTAACACATTCATAGTAGGGGACTTTAACACCCCACTTTCACCAATGGACCGATCATCCAAAATGAAAATAAATAAGGAAACACAAGCTTTAAATGATACATTAAACAAGATGGACTTAATTGATATTTATAGGACATTCCATCCAAAAACAACAGAATACACATTTTTCTCAAGTGCTCATGGAACATTCTCCAGGATAGATCATATCTTGGGTCACAAATCAAACCTTGGTAAATTTAAGAAAATTGAAATTGTATCAAGTATCTTTTCCGACCACAACACTATGAGACTAGATATTAATTACAGGAAAAGATCTGTAAAAAATACAAACACATGGAGGCTAAACAATACACTACTTAATAATGAAGTGATCACTGAAGAAATCAAAGAGGAAATCAAAAAATACCTAGAAACAAATGACAATGGAGACACGACGACTCAAAATCTATGGGATGCAGCAAAAGCAGTTCTAAGAGGGAGGTTTATAGCAATACAATCCTACCTTAAGAAACAGGAAACATCTCGAATAAACAACCTAACCTTGCACCTAAAGCAATTAGAGAAAGAAGAACAAAAAAACCCCAAAGTTAGCAGAAGGAAAGAAATCATAAAAATCAGATCAGAAATAAATGAAAAAGAAATGAAGGAAACAACAGCAAAGATCAATAAAACTAAAAGCTGGTTCTTTGAAGGGATAAACAAAATTGATAAACCATTAGCCAGACTCATCAAGAAAAAAAGGGAGAAGACTGAAATCAATAGAATTAGAAATGAAAAAGAAGAAGTAACAACTGACACTGCAGAAATACAAAAGATCATGAGAGATTACTACAAGCAACGCTATGCCAATAAAATGGACAACCTGGAAGAAATGGACAAATTCTTAAGGCACAACCTGCCAAGACTGAATCAGGAAGAAATAGAAAATATGAACAGACCAATCACAAGCACTGAAATTGAAACTGTGATTAAAAATCTTCCAACAAGCAAAAGCCCAGGACCAGATGGCTTCACAGGCGAATTCTATCAAACATTTAGAGAAGAGCTATCACCTATCCTTCTCAAACTCTTCCAAAATATAGCAGAGGGAGGAACACTCCCCAACTCATTCTATGAGGCCACCATCACCCTGATACCAAAACCAGACAAGGATGTCACAAAGAAAGAAAACTACAGGCCAATATCACTGATGAACACAGATGCAAAAATCCTCAACAAAATACTAGCAAACAGAATCCAACAGCACATTAAAAGGATCATACACCATGATCAAGTGGGGTTTATTCCAGGAATGCAAGGATTCTTCAATATATGCAAATCAATCAACGTGATACACCATATTAACAAATTGAAGGAGAAAAACCATATGATCATCTCAATAGATGCAGAGAAAGCTTTTGACAAAATTCGACACCCATTTATGATAAAAACCCTGCAGAAAGTAGGCATAGAGGGAACTTTCCTCAACATAATAAAGGCCATATATGACAAACCCACAGCCAACATCGTCCTCAATGGTGAAAAACTGAAAGCATTTCCACTAAGATCAGGAACAGGACAAGGTTGCCCACTCTCACCACTCTTATTCAACATAGTTTTGGAAGTTTTAGCCACAGCAATCAGAGAAGAAAAGGAAATAAAAGGAATCCAAATCGGAAAAGAAGAAGTAAAGCTGTCACTATTTGCAGATGACATGATACTATACATAGAGAATCCTAAAGATGCTACCAGAAAACTACTAGAGCTAATCAATGAATTTGGTAAAGTAGCAGGATACAAAATTAATGCACAGAAATCTCTGGCATTCCTATACACTAAGGATGAAAAATCTGAAAGTGAAATCAAGAACACACTCCCATTTACCACTGCAACAAAAAGAATAAAATATCTAGGAATAAACCTACCTAAGGAGACAAAAGACCTGTATGCAGAAAATTATAAGACACTGATGAAAGAAATTAAAGATGATACAAATAGATGGAGAGATATACCATGTTCTTGGATTGGGAGAATCAACATTGTGAAAATGACTCTACTACCCAAAGCAATCTACAGATTCAATGCAATCCCTATCAAACTACCACTGGCATTTTTCACAGAACTAGAACAAAAAATTTCACAATTTGTATGGAAACACAAAAGACCCCGAATAGGCAAAGCAGTCTTGAGAACGAAAAACGGAGCTGGAGGAATCAGGCTTCCTGACTTCAGACTATACTACAAAGCTACAGTAATCAAGACAGTATGGTACTGGCACAAAAACAGAAATATAGATCAATGGAACAGGACAGAAAGCCCAGAGATAAACCCACGCACATATGGTCACCTTATCTTTGATAAAGGAGGCAGGAATGTACAGTGGAGAAAGGACAGCCTCTTCAATAAGTGGTGCTGGGAAAACTAGACAGGTACATGTAAAAGTATGAGATTAGATCACTCCCTAACACCATACACAAAAATAAGCTCAAAGTGGATTAAAGACCTAAATGTAAGGCCAGACACTATAAAACTCTTAGAGGAAAACATAGGCAGGACACTCTATGACATAAATCACAGCAAGGTCCTTTTCAACCCACCTCCTAGAGAAATGGAAATAAAAACAAAAATAAACAAATGGGACCTAATGAAACTTAAAAGCTTTTGCGCAGCAAAGGAAACCATAAACAAGACCAAAAGACAACCCTCAGAATGGGAGAAAATATTTGCAAATGAAGCAACTGACAAAAGATTAATCTCCAAAATTTATAAGCAGCTCATGCAGCTTAATAACAAAAAAACAAACAACCCAATCCAAAAATGGGCAGAAGACCTAAATAGACATTTCTCCAAAGAAGATATACAGACTGCCAACAAACACATGAAAGGGTGCTCAACATCACTAATCATTAGAGAAATGCAAATCAAAACTACAATGAGATATCATCTCACACCAGTCAGAATGGCCACCATCAAAAAATCTAGAAACAATAAATGCTGGAGAGGGTGTGGAGAAAAGGGAACACTCTTGCACTGTTGGTGGGAATGTAAATTGATACAGCCACTGTGGAGAACAGTATGGAGGTTCCTTAAAAATCTACAAATAGAACTACCATATGACCCAGCAATCCCACTACTGGGCATATACCCTGAGAAAACCATAATTCAAAAAGAGTCACGTACCAAAATGTTCATTGCAGCTCTATTTACAATAGCCCGGAGATGGAAACAACCTAAGTGTCCATCATCAGATGAATGGATAAAGAAGATGCGGCACATATATACAATGGAATATTACTCAACCATAAAAAGAAACGAAATTGAGCTATTTGTAATTAGGTGGATAGACCTAGAGTCTGTCATACAGAGTGAAGTAAGTCAGAAAGAGAGAGACAAATACCGTATGCTAACACATATATATGGAATTTAAGAAAAAAAAATGTCATGAAAAACCTAGGGGTGAAACAGGAATAAAGACACAGACTTACTAGAGAATGGACTTGAGGATATGGGGAGGGGGAAGGGTAAACTGTGACAAAGCGAGAGAGAGGCATGGACATCTATAAACTACCAAACGTAAGGTAGATAGCCAGTGGGAAGCAGCCGCATAGCACAGGGAGATCAGCTCAGTGCTTTGTGACAGCCTGGAGGGGTGCGATAGGGAGGGTGGGAGGGAGGGAGACGCAAGCGGGAAGAGATATGGGAACATATGTATATGTATAACTGATTCATTTTGTTGTGAAGCTGAAACTAACATACCATTGTAAAGCAATTATACTCCAATAAAGATGTTAAAATGAAAAAATAAAAAGTGGAAAAAAATGCACAGATCTTAAAGTGTTCAGTTTGATGAGTTCTGACAACTGTGTATCTACCCACGTAATCACTACCCCAAGCAAAACCTATTGACATCGTTCAAAGAAGCTGTGCCAAAAGGTGGCCAGCTGTGTCCTGGACTGCTGGGACTTTCTCAGCTGTAGCACTGGAGGGCCTGTGTCCTGGGCAAACCGAGGTGGGTCGCCCTACTTGTGCCCCTGTGGCCTTCCTCTTACATGAATGACCTAGGCAAGCAGGTGCTAAAAGCTGCTCAAGATCCCTGGGGGCGAGGACTGCTAAGTGTGAAGTGGTTAGCATCAAAGGCACAGCAACAGGGGCTCCTCTGCTGCCCTCCAGTGCTGAGGAGCTGCTGTGAGTGACTACGACGTGGCCAGACTGTCTATCTGCCATTACTCCAGGTCTGTGTCTTCCCTCAGCTGCCACTTCTCCCTACAACCTCCTCCTGCCATCACTGAACCTGCCTCTATCAGGCCCACACCACTTCTAATCTGCTGCGTGCTAGGGAACAAGATGACCTTGAGTTAGCAAGCTATTAGAATGGGAATAAAAAGACTTCCGTGTTTTTAGTACATGGACTTTGTATTAACAGTTTCAGCTGCTTAAAGGCCTTTTATATTTCCTGCCTACTTTTGGCTGGTTCTGCTCCGCTGAGGCTAACCGGTATCCTCCAGAGAGGCGAACTGTTTTATTTCTCCTTGAATGATTTCACTTGATTTCCCTGGTAGAGAGCAGAAGCCCAAAGATAGATTTCTAGGCATCATTCCAGATACTCACTCTAAGTGCTTCTACATCCACCCCTCTCATGTCCTGGGCAGAAGCTCTAAGCAAACCGGGCTGGACACATCCCACCACAGCCCCTGACCTTCCATTTCTGGATCTGGAGTTGGAACCAAACCCATCCCCGACAGTCACCAGAGTCTGCTCTGTAGCTCAAGTGTTATTTTGGAACATCTCTTCTTACTTTAGGGTCTATCTTTCAATACCCAAATGTAATAAACGTAGGTTTTATAGTCTGAACCTGAATAATAATACCCATTAGGGATGCAAATCACCTATCAAGGTATATTTTAGTTGTAGTTCACTTGTTCCTGCATCTCACACTGGTCATGGTACTAGCTTTTTTGTGCCAGTTTCTGGGACTACATCCTCACCCTCATCCACTTCATAATCCATACCAGTCCCTTCTCATATTCTAAGCCTTCAGCAATGAGCCTGAAGCAGTAAAACATTTCAGGGTTTTCCTCCGTTCAGAATTTACCTTCTCAGGTCTTTTACTGGCAGCAGCAATTTCGTTGATTGGGAGAGCAGATGTGTTGCTGGCAAAGACACAGTGATCTGGAATCACCTGCAGGAGAAAAGCATTTAAGAATGTGTCATGTAGGCCTGGGAGATGACTGGAGACCAAAGCAAAGCCAATGAGTGACACTTGGGCCCCGCCCACCCTTCACCTTTGAGAGAACCAACCATAATGTGCATGCCTATTTCATGTTACACATGTGTTACTAAGAAATGGTACAGCACTATAATTATATCTACAGTGCATGAATACAACTATTAGCTTTATCAACCTGCAGAATAGTGTCTAACGGAGATTCTCTCAGCATTCTGCCCACAATCTCAGCTTATTCATATTTTAATTCAGATACTTGGATGAGAAACATAGAAGGCACATCTGTCAAATGTGTGCAAATCTGGGCAGGCAGAATCCTAACATCAGAGTTGAGAATCAAGATTCAAGATACATTCAACACGCTGAAAAACTGAGTGCAAAATAAGATCAATTATAATGAGGATGAAGGTGAAGTACTGCATTAAGATTTTATGAAAGAGAAGAAAGAGAAAAAAATAACTGAGTAGGCACCTAATGGGCAAGACCTGGGCTTGGCAGTAAACTTGTGTTAAAGAGCCCATGATTTTATTTAATCAAAAGTATAGGGGCTTCCTTGGTGGCGCGCAGTGGTTGAGAGTCCACATGCCGATGCAGGGGACGTGGGTTCGTGCCCTGGTCCAGGAAGATCCCACATGCTGTGGAGCGGTGGGCCCGTGAGCCATGGCCGCTGAGCCTGCGCGTCTGGAGCCTGTGCTCCGCAACGGGAGAGGCCGCAGTAGTGAGAGGCCCGCGTACCGCAACAACAACAACAACAAAAGTATAATGTGGGTCAAAAGTAGAGCCCGATGATCCGAAAGCTAACATAGTCTCAAGCTGCATTATTAATGGTATGGCGTCTAATGTTGGTGGTAAAATTCTCTATGAAGAGCAAACCAATGTCTCCAAAGATGGCTGGCAACAATCTTTCCCCTCTTGTACATGTGTGTCTCTCCTCCCATCCAGGGGCACAGTCTCTTTCCCCTCCTCTTAAATCTGGGCTGGCCTAGGACTTGCTTTTACCAACGGAAAGTAGCAGAAGTGACTCTGCCAGTTCCAGGACTTGCCTTATGCAGTCCACTGACTTCTGCCTTGCTCTCTTAGAAGCTAGCAGCCATGCTGCAGAGAAGCTCTGGCTCGACCACTAAGCGAGGACAGGCCACAGGGAGAGGGAGGCGCCCCAACCAAGCTTTCAACTGAATGCAGTCCCACGAGTGACTCCACTGGGAAGCCACGTGGAATTAAGGGCCAGCCGCCTCTCAGAGCCTGCCCTAACT
This sequence comes from Phocoena sinus, assembly GCF_008692025.1. NCBI lineage: Eukaryota > Metazoa > Chordata > Mammalia > Artiodactyla > Phocoenidae > Phocoena > Phocoena sinus. The sequence goes on from NC_045775.1 coordinate 20,418,854, forward strand.
GCAAAACTGTGAAAAGGTCATTGTTTTTGCGGTGGTTTGTCACACGCCAAGAGAACACTGAGACATGGTAAGACAGTAAAGGAGACAAGCAAGACAGTGAGGGTCTGGAGACAAGAATTATGAAGATATCAAAGGAGTGAGTTTCTTTAGTTCTGTGGAGAGGAAGAGAAGTGAAGTTTTAAATCCCTGAGGAATACCACATGTAGATTCAGCTTTACCATTTTCCTGTAAAGAAAGGAGAGGCCAGGTAAGAGGATGTACTTGATGGCTTCCTAAAGATCTTTCACTTGAAATTCTTTGATTTTCCAAATACAGATCTTTTCTGGACCTTGCTCTTTTCCACCCTTTCTGAAAAACTTCTTTGAGTATCTCCTACCTTAGATGATTTCACTAGCTTCTCTAGAAAGGTAAAGGCCTGTGACATGTTACATAAATAACTACAACATATGTAACACTTTGGATTTTACCTTTAGCAATAATCTTCTTATTCTTTTCTTACTATCTGCTAAAAATTCATGATTCCCCGAATAGCCTCCCTTTCCCGCAGTCCATGGACTTCACGGACATATAAAACCCCTTTTCTTTTCTTTCTTCCCCTTCTCTTCTCCCTTAACCTTTATGTTTCAATGGGAACTACTGTATCGATTTGTTCATAGTCTGCACTTCTCTTGATCTGATCCCTCTTCTTTCTCTTTCTTTTCCTTGATCACTGGCTTCCCAACTGCTAAAACTAACAAACTTTTCTACACTCAGATACTCCCAAATCCTGATTTTCCAAAAGCAAATACCATCACCCAGTCAGGTGGCAAATGCTCTTTTAGTGGTAAACGGCTCTGTCTGTTTTTGCCGCCCCTCAGTCTACCTTCCATTGGCCCAGCAGGGCCCCCAAAGCCCCGGGAACGTTGTGTCCATTTCTCTGCTGCAGTGCCACCTTGCACAGAGAGAGAACACACACCTACCCAGCTGTTCTGAATTCACTCCCTCCGCTGAACCTACATTACACTCTGCTTAAAGAAAAGATTTTGGAATGTGTGTTTCACAAGTGGAATCCATCCCAAACTGAGCTGCTTGTCTTTAGTTTCTAAACCCTCCTTAGGTTCATTCTTTAGTAGAGCAGAGATTGTCCTCCCATGGAAGGGAGTCTTAGGAGTACAGCCCACTACTCAAGATACCCCAGAATGCTGCAAAGTCAGTGCCATTTTATTTACACCATTTACTAACCTACACTCTGTTTATTTAACTGTACCCGGTTCTACCTCCTGCCTGGATTACTGCCATCTCTTCTTTCCTTCTTTCCTCTTTCTTCATACCACCCAGTTCAAGTACTTGTTTTGTTCATATCATCCCATATCAAGAGTTGACTACACACAGCATTTGGGCTCAAGACCAGAGTAGCATTTCCACAAAATGAGCATCTGAATCCTGCCTGGAGAAACTGTTTCTCCCTATTTCCTCTGCTGCCTAGACCTGAATTAGTTTAGTTATAGCTTGCAGCCAACCAATGACGTCAAGACGTCTGGCTACAGTCCATGAGGTTATTTGTACGTTTGGGTGACTGAACTCCCATATAAGGCTAATGAACCCTGTGCTTAAGTTAATAAGCTACTTGTTTGTCTTTTCTTAGGACTCTGATTTGCCCTTTTTACAGTGTGCATGGGTTCACATAAAAACTTACATTTGGGGGACACAGTTTTGAGGGGCGTAAGCCTGTTGTGTCCCCTTTTGCCTGGCAAAGCAATAAAGCTGTTCTTTTCTACTTCACGCCTCCAACAAACAAACAAACATACAAAACCCCTTACATCTGGGAATGAATGGCCCTATAAAAAGAACCACAAGTTTCCTATAGTTCCTTTAAAAAACCCTGTCTCTGTGTTCTCCACTCACAACACTAGGATTCAGTACAGCAGGCCCCTTACTTACAGCTTCTACTTCCTTGAGCACTTTGTGCTTAAGACTGAGGTCCTCAAAAACAGCTTCAATCACCATGTCAGCCTTTTCAAAACCCTGGTAATCGAGCTGCCCAGTCAAGTTGCTGAAAAAGGTGTCCCTTTCAAACGATGTTAGTGCTTTCTTCTTCACTTTATCGTTCAGTCTAGGAAAAAAACACATTCCTAGTCAGAGGAGGAGAACAGGAAACTAACATTTATTGAGTGTCCATGGGCCAGATAGTGTGCTGTGTGTTTTTCACCAACTCAGTGAGGTAGCTCCCATTTTGAGGGAGCTGAGCTGCTCAAGGAGACTCAGAGGGACTTGTGGTCCAAGAGCGAGTTAAGGGAGGGTCCTAGGGTTCAAACAGGTTGACCCCCACATCCATATTCTTTCTACTAAAAGATGCCTCTACACGCCCAACCTGCATAAACGGTATCACTAATAAAACAGTTAAATTTGCCAAGAGGAGTAAACATGAACACTAAAATGGCAAACAAGAGAGCAGCTCTAGTAATTCTCTACCTACAATAGGGAAAACAGCCAACATGGGTCCTAGACCATGAGTTTATACTTGCTTACATATCATTTTGTTATTCTGTAATTGTGATCTACCGGAGGACAGAGACCAAGCATTATGTCGTATATTCTTAATCCATTTCCTGGTCAGTACCTAGTAGCACATCATATTGATTACATAAAACATTAACTCAAGGTTTCTTCTTCCCCACAGGGAGCTAAAAAGGATTCCTGCTACTCAGACACTTAACTGATTGTTTTTTATTGCCAGGGAAAATAGGCTCTCTTAGGTTTTAATCTGACCGCACTTTCAGAATAAATGACCTAGAGTTTTCCTCTGAAAGAAGAATGAAGCTACACCCCATTCACTAGTTTCCTTAACCAAAAGAAAAATTAACGCCACAAGGTAAGTTCAAAGAAGTAGTCAGTTTAAGTCTCAAAAGTATGGATTCAAATATCCTGGTTTCTGACAACCGTGTCAGCAGTCAGCAAGCAAAATTCTTGTGAGAGTTCAAAACATTATTAGTTGCTCTAATTCTAATGCCTAATGAAACTATTCCCGAGAGGACAAGAAACACGTATATGTCCCAAGTCAGCAGCACAGTGAGGCGCACTCACCAGAGCCCGATGTTTCTAACGCAAAAAGGGAAAGCCGGGACAGCTGGATCCAAGAGATCGAGGGGGAAAGGCTATTTTAGAGCAACTTCTCATTTTGGTGACTGTATGAAACTCTGGGAACACTCGCGTGCTGGCCTCAGGGCAATGGTGTTATCGAGCGCATGCCATTTTGGGGGGTCAGAATCTTTTACTACAATGCCTTGCTATCTTACATTAAGATAGTTGCTATCTGCCAACATGATTAAACCTGCCAGGTCCTGCACAGTATTATGGTAGCAATATATGAGCAGAAAAGGGGTAAAAACACACTTAAGCTACATAATCCACTTAAGAAACAAAAAAAACGAACTCAATTAAAAGTCACATGCAAGACCATCAAAGTTCAGCCTGCCTTAGACAGTCTATTACATTGGAGCAGAGAAATGAGCTGAAACAAATTCCCAGTTTGGCCAAGGTGCTGCTCCATTCTTCCCCTCTGCACAACAGGCAGTATGTGTGTGGGGTGGGGGAGAGGAGGGAGGGACGGGCAGGAGGGAGAATAATAGTCCCCGTTTATTAATTCAGAAGTAAGATGGAGACACAGTCCATAAGATCCAGATATTGTGGAGCCAAATCAGTTAACTGCTTCTCTATGGTAACGCCAGTCAAGGAATATGAGGTTCATGAGTTCTGATCCCAGCCCTACCTTCAAGATGCAGTTACACGTTTCCTCATATCCTTATCTCAGTTCTCTCTATAGACACAGTCGTGCTGTTTCAATATTCTATAACAATACAGCAATTAAAATTCACAAACATGAGACTTTCTAGTCTGATACCAAAGTATAAACCATATGGCATTTAAAAACGTCTAATAGATAGGGTTTTCTCTTCTGCACTCAGACTCCAATGATGTTAATGATTTATAATAACATTGTCTGCAACAACAGCAAAAAAAAGAAAAAAAGTGAAAGAAGGAATTAGCATGTCTAAAAAGCAAAGGAAATGAGACTTAACAATGGAGTATCCAATACAGATCATGTTCAGGAGAAAGGAAATGGTGACTGCAAAAACCAAAACACACGCTACTCTCCCAGCAAAGGCAGAGAGCAGGCTTACCCTCTGAACACTTGCTGCTGTCCTCGCCCCAGCGCGGCTAGCGTAGCATCCTTCAGTATAGTCTGTAGGCCTTTATCCACGGAGACCTGGGCAATGCCGGCCCCCATTAGCCCTGCGCCAAGAATGGCGAGCTGCCTGAAAGGAAAGGATGAAATGACTTTTGGTATAAATCTTAATTAATTCAGTAAAAGTGGGAGATTGCCCAGGTCATCTTCCAATAAACCAACTAAAGCAGGGACAACAATAAGGTATTTAAAATAATTTTTACCTACAAAAAGATATCTTTCATAAATGACTGATTTTCAAAGTTAAATGCAAAAATCCGTTAGGTCTAAAAGAATTGGTCTACCCAAGGAGACAGAATTATACTGATCTTCAATCATACCTGAGATCACTGAAAACAAAACAACATGGATTACGCTTAAATTAACGAGTATTTTTCTTCAAACAAAAGCCAACCTGCAGTGATAGGCCTAAAGACTACTCTCTCTTCTACCAACTACTTACTTGCTAGTGATTTTGCCATTTTCCAGTCATCTTTCATTCCTCTTGAAATGTGTGCCTTTCTCACCCCTTACCTGGATTGGTTCAAAAGCCTCTTGGATGGTTTCTTTGCTTCCAGACCTTACCTCTCCCGCAAACACCTCCATACATGCACATTACTGCCTTTTCCACCCCTGAATTCCCTTGAACTTATCAGGACCATTTGGCTTACCCCACAGTATTTTGGAACAGCTTCATGTACATCATTTTTGTCTCCTCAACTAAATTCTAAGCTTTTTGAGGGATAGAGATCATGTCTGATAACTCTTTTTAGTTTTCCATAGTTTTGGAACAATATGCCATTTTCCCATAAGTAACTAAAAAAAAATTTCAGAACTTCCTTCATAAAAGAAGCCCAAGTTTACAAGACCGTAGACCTAAATTAGAGTTGTTTCATTCAAAACAATTCTGATTATAATGTTCAAAAATCATATTCAAGACCTGAAAAGGCACCCTAACTTCAACTCCTGGGAGTATCTTTCAAATGCAGCTTTGTGATAATACACATTTCTATATGGTGAGTGTTAAGTAACTGGAGAACATGAGAAAATAGGGTAGAAAAACATAAAGAATAGGAGCTGAAAAAATTATTCATGTATTTACTGCACCAAAATTAAAAATTTGCTTGACAAATGACAACAGGTATAGCAGACAAAGGATTACTACTGGGGAAATATAAAGAACACACATATCAATTAAAAAAGACAACCCAATAAAATGGGCAGGGGTTTATATAAAGCAATTCACAGAAAATGAAAACAAATTGCCAATAAAATGCCCAATTTCCCTAATAATCTGGGAAATGCAAATTTAAAAAAATGTATTCTCTCCCCATCAGATTGGCAAAAATTTTAAAAGTAACAGTGAGGGTATAAAAAATTTTGTTCTTTCATGCATGGTTGATGGAAGTATATACTTTGCCCTATATAGGAGGTCAAATGTATTAAAACCAAAAATTGCATCTTCTATGACCCAGTAATTCTACTATCTGCTCTAGAGAAATGCACTTATGCACAAGATGATATGCTGTGATGAACAGTCATACAATGTTTACAATAATGAAAAATTGGAAGTCATCAATCTTTCAGTAGAAGATGAAAAGGAACAAGTTAACTGGTATGTACCCACAAACATAGTCTCCAAGTCGTACCATTGACTAAAAAGGATTATTATAGGATTCATACTGAAGGATTCCTTTTATATTAAAACATTCAAACCATAAACACAAAACATTCATCTAGTATTCAAACTTCCTTATAATAGTTTAAAAAAGGAGATTAAGAATGCATTCTTTGCATAAAAAATTAATTTATAAAAAGAGAAAATACATAAGGAATTCAAATTATTATCTGAGGCAAGGGAGAAGAGGCCTAGAGAGACAGAAGTGGAACTATTACTGACAACTGGGAAAGCAGGAAGGGGGATGCCCTTTCTTCAATGATTTTTATTAAATTTTCGGTTCAACCTATTCTGCCTTGAGTACCTTATAATTTATTCTTCATTTCTAAGATGATGTTTCCTTTTCTTCAATTTATTTCCCAAGTTAGGTCAACTGTTACATCATCCTGTTTTTCTGCCCATTTAATTCTGAGTTTTTGAACTTCTTTTTTTTTTTTTTTTTTTTTTTTTTGCGGTACGCGGGCCTCTCACTGTTGTGGCCTCTCCCGTTGCGGAGCACAGGCTCCGGACGCGCAGGCTCAGCGGCCATGGTTCACGGGCCCAGCCACTCCGCGGCATGTGGGATCTTCCCGGACCGGGACACGAACCCGTGTCCCCTGCATCGTTAGGCGGACTCTCAACCACTGTGCCACCAGGGAAGCCCAGTTTTTGAACTTCTGATTCAAAGTGATTCTTTTCTTATCTGTAAATATTTATTTAAGGATATATAATTCAAGTTTGGAAGCATTCTGCTACAGTTTTGCATTGTGGTTGTTTTGGGGGGAGAATTTTTGTAAGCTTAAGTATTTTGATTCTCATTTTCTTATTTCTTCTTACATGAGTTTCACATGCATGCTGCCTGTCTTTTCTGTGTACTGGTACACAATAACAGTTTCTCCAGGTGGTATTATATTCTATCTGCATATAACAGTAAGAGTTACATGCAGACCAGAGTAGGAGTCAGGAGTGGCTAATCAGCTTAAGAGTAAACATTTTATAATTTAAAATTTTAAAAATTAATTAATTTATGGCTGCGTTGGGTCTTCGTTGCTGCACGCGGGCTTTCTCTAGTTGCAGCGAGCAGGGGCTACTCTTCATCGTGGCGCACAGGCTTCTCATTGCAGTGACTTCTTTTGTTGCGGAGGACGGGCTTTAGGCATGCGGGCTTCAGTAGTTGTGGCTCGTGGGCTCAGTAGTTGTGGCTCACAGGCTCTAGAGTGCAGGCTCAGTAGTTGTGGCGCAGGGGCTTAGTTGCTCCGCGGCATGTGGGATCTTCCCGGACCAGGGCTTGAACCCGTGTAACCGCTGGCAGGCGGACTCTCAACCACTGTGCCACCAGGGAAGTCCAATTTAAAATTTAAGAGTAATTTTTGTAGTATGTATGAAGAGATTCAGATTTAAGTAGCCATATCATCATTCCACTGCAGCGTGGAAGTAATTCATCTCACCCACTGAACGCAAGATATTGTCAACATTAGGTGGTACACAGATAACCCGACCGATACCGATCACCATGTGTGCTGGAGAAGCAGTTACAGTTGTATTTCATATTCTAATTTGGAAATCAGCCCTCTTGGCAAGAATCTTGTCTTCTCACCTGGGCTTCTTATTAATTTCCTCTTCTGCTTTGGATTGCAATCTCATTAAATGTGAGCGGCTGGAGAAAGTAGTAACATTAGCTGCTTTCACAAATCCCTCTCTGTAATTCAGGTAGACAGTGTTCCTCAACCTCAGCACTGCTGACATTTTGGACTGGATACTTCTTTGTTGTGGGGCTGTCCTGTGCACTGTAGGATGTTTAGCAGCATTCCGGGCCTCTGGCCACCAGATGCCAGTACCACCCCTCCCTCCCCAGCTGTGACAACCAAAAATATTTCCAGAGATTGGCAAGTGTCCCCTGGTGGCAACGTTGCCCAGGTTAAGAGCCACGGAGCAAGGGGGTGAGTTTAGGGGCATTTACTAAACTTAAGACGCTGAAGAGCCATTTAGGCAGCATTAACACTGAAAGGCTCACTGAACAGAATAGATATGAAACAGGTAAGTAGGCTCTCAAACGCTTAGGCTGTAAGCTAAACGAAGGACAAGACTTTAGCGACTAGAATGAGGCTTTACTTTTTTTAATGAGGGAGAAGTGTGAGTTCCCAGAGAGGGTATCTCAAGTCACAGAGAGAGACAAGGTCATTAAACAGCACATAGTGTGTGTATTTGGTTTAGGAAGGGGAAACCTAAACCATATTTCTAGGGGACATCAATAGTGAGACAAAAATGCCTCTACAGGAGACATTAGAGAGGTCAGGAGAAAACTCAGCACAGGCAGAACTCTGAAAGCCAAAAAATCCTTCGTAGGAATAGGGATCTAAAGTGCTCAGGACAGAAGAGGTTTAGGGCAAGACTGAAGGTATAAATCTAGCTCTATGGATCTTCAGAGACATCGACAAGCGTGGCACGTGCTGAAATCCACAGGGGCTTCCTATGTAGAGCTGACTTACTTAACCTCCTTCTGCGGAGCTCCAAATTTATTCTTCTTGCATAGGGTCTGACCACGGTAAAGTCCCATCAAGGCTTTTGATTCTTTGGTCATTGCAAGCTCTCCAAATTTCTGGAAAAAGGGAAGAAGAAAAGGTAGAACTTCTCAGTCTTGTAGACGTGGATTCTTTGGGGTCAGTTTCTCTGCAGAGCAGAGGTAACACACGCAAAGCCTCAGGTCCTGAGCTGCTGAAGTTGGCCTCCTGCTGAGCATCTTTCTTTAACTCTCCTCATCTGTTCCACTTCCAACTACTGCTTTGAAAGGTTCTGGATATAACTGAGCTCTCAGATTCTCTACACCAGAGGTTGTGATAACTTTTTTCATGGAATTAGAGTGTCAGAGCCAAAATGGACCAATCATCTCAACCACCTCTCTCATTTTAAAGACTGGGAAGAGGAGGCTCAGAACTTGACCTCGCTCAAAGCCACACTGCCTCAAAGGGGCAGAAACAGAACTTGAACCCAGGCAGTATGACTCCCAACTCCAGTTCTCCTTCCAGGGTAGCAGGCTGCCCCATGTGATATCTGCCACTTTAAAAGGACCTTAACACTTACAGAGAACAAGTCTCAACTTAGTGGGAAAGAGCATGAGATTTAGAGTCTGTATTTGAAAGAACTGAGTTTAAAGACTGGCCCTGCCATTTCCCAGTTGTGAAGCTTTCTTCATCCTTAAAATGGGAAAAACAATACCTATTTTACAGTATTGTTGTGGGAAGTAAATGAAAACACTAGTAAAATGACTGGGCCTCAATGTTAGCTATTACCATCATCAATATTACTAGAATTTACTGGTACGATTACATGGTTGCAAACAGCACTTAAAAGAAGGAATCTCTCTAATAATGTTGCCTTCATGTCTGAAGAGGACATGAAACAATGTTCTACTAATCTTGGCAAAGTAGGTTCTATTCAATAAACCAGTGATTTTCACACCACGGGTAGAAATCTATCAGTGGTCTTGAATTTAGCAGGTTGTGATAAGTAGAATAAATAGAAAATACTGAGTACAGTGTACAGGCTAATCATTTGGGGAAATATGCTTCAATCTTTCTGTACATATGTATATGTGTACCTGGTGATAATGTAAAAGAATTAATCAGAGTGCACTGCAGTAAGCAACCCAGTATAAGAAATGTTTTCTCTGGAACTTGTCCTGAGCTCTTCAGATATCTTTTATTCTATTACTAAAGAGCAATCATCCTTCAGTGATTGCTTAAAACTTCAAAACAACCCAAACAACTAAAATCTACAATACCACCAACTTGTTAGGAAGTGGAAGGGGTGAGGTTGGTTCGTGTGTTGCTCTGTTTTCTTGTCTTAGTGGGTGCAAAACATTTCCCTTCATTTCCTAATTCACCAAAGGAAGGCTGGGCTTCACAGGTTTATCTCCAGGCTCTAACAAGAACCATATTTTTGTATCAGTGTACTCACTTTATCACAACAAAACCAGCCCAACTACAGAACAAAAAGTCCAAATGATTCCTTTTGAAAGGATTCTGACTCTGCCCCTGCTTTTCCTAGTTATACCCTCCTTATTGAGAGCAAGTTCAAATATCTGGGGACTACTATGGTTTTCTTAGCACCTACTTGCTCACTGAGATTAATCGTAAGAAATGACAACCACTGGAAGAAAACATTTTTTTACTAGGCTTTGAATACTTTACCTTTTTTCAGTTTTACACAGCATTGTGGATCTCGCTTTTTCTGTCTCTAATAATAAAACACTGAAAGGAAATAATTTTACCTGAGATTCAGAGAGATAGCCAGCATCACTCCCTTGCTCAATCCCAGTCTTCACTACCTATAAAACAGATAAAGTACTTGTTCCTTGTTGGAATTAATTGGCAAGATACACAGTAATGCTGAAAAAAGTGGCTAGTGTCAAGAGTAAGTCAAAAGTCTAGACTGGAGTGAGAAAGAGAAGAGGACGGAGTGCTTTATTGCTTAAGACTAACTTAATTCTCCATCTCTGAGGCTACTGCTCAACCTAGTATACAATGGAAGGAAATAAAACAGAAGGAAAGAGAATTAAGAAGTCAGAATAGGAAAAGAGCACAGAGGTTCCACAGCTCAAACTCCACCTCCTTATCCTTTGAATCCTGTTATTTTGTCAGAGAAAGAGTTGTCATCACCCCTTTCTGAGTCCAATAATAGGTTTACCTTTTCCTCTTAACTCCCTTCCCTCCTGCTTGAATTATTCTTCCGGCTCCTCTCCTGTTCTCCAAATGTGGGCAGGTCCCCAAAGTTCCACTTGCAGCCCATTTCCCCCTCTATTTATTCTTCCTCAGGAACATCATTTAGTTTATCACATTAATCATGAACTCCATGAAATTCAATTTAACATTTGGGGTAAGTACTAACCTAAGTACAATAGCAAGTATAAAAGAAATAACCCTGTATTCAATCACCATAATTTAATGGTGATTAAAAAAAACCCAAATAAATCAATCTATATCCTTAATTGACTTCTCTGTCTAAACTACTGTTGCTTGAATTTCCTGAATACCTAATCTCAACACTTCTAAACCTTGACTCCTAACTCTCTTTGGCAAGTCTCTTACTACCTTCGTATTGTTGCTTTGCTTTTACTATTCTATTTCGGGGTCTTATTCAAACTTCAAGTCTGAATTACCAGAACAGTTTCCTAGTTCATTGATCTACTTTGTCTCTGTTTCTAATGCATTTTTACTCACTGCCATGAAAACGGTTCTCTATGATCTATATAGGACAAAGATGAAATTTCTTAATTACTGTCTACCTTTTGAAATCCACCTTTGGTCTGCCTTTCTGAAGACACTGCATTATTCTCCTACAAAAACTGATCTGATTTGATGTTCCTTGAAGAGCCTCATGCTTTCCAGCTTCTGTAACTTTGCTCAAAATGCCCATCCTACCTGGCTTTCTCATCATGTATTCTCCAACAATTTCAGGGATCGTTCCCTCCTCAGTGAATTTAGCAAACTTCCTCTGTCCCAGTTAGCTGGCGTTAACCCTATGCAGCTGCATACTGCCCCCAACCTGCCATCTGCCTTACCACATATATGTGTTTAATCTCCCCAACCCAGACTGTGTGAGGTGAATGGAAGTAGGGGACCACATTTCATATTTTATATACTTTGGTGTCTTTGGCTCAAAATATACCTGTTGACTAATTCATTCTCCAATTCTGAAATCTTTGATTATTGATCTTGTCTTCAATTATTGCTGTTTTGATCTTGGACTTTCCAGATTGAAGATTTTATAAGTTTTAAAGTCTACCTTTAGACAAATGTTACTTCAACTCTGTGATCATTTTAATCATCCTCCTTGAGCTTTTCCAGAACTTCTCTATATCATTACATCTTTTTCATAATTACAGCAATGGAAAGTCAATGAGACATTTTAGGTAATGACAATGGTTCTGACTAAGGACAGAATACAGCCATTAATTTTGTTTCAACTACCTCTTAATTAATGTCCAGTATTTTACTGGTTTTGTTATACTGATATGACACAGGTTCCTTTCTTGGTTTATAACTGGTAATTTTAAGCTCATCAACTAAAAAGTATGCCTGGCTCTAATTTTCCCCAAATATCCATTTATATAAATCCTCATAGCTTGCTATGCTCTTGTGTTATTTTTGGTAAGTACTTTGATAGCAGCATGAAGAACTTTAGTACTGGCAAACATGGTGCAGAATGGCAATAAAGAGTACTGCTCTAGACAAAGGAAAGAAACATGAGAAATGTGGGAGTATGGGGTAAAGACTCACATCAATTATTTTCAGAGGTGCAGGATAAAGGCCTTTGGTCTGCTTTCGTACTTTTTCTTCCACCTTTTTGTAAATCTGTTGCCGGACAAATGGAATACTCATGGCATACGATGTCAATTCTGTAAGGTAAAATGCTTTTAGATCCTTACTGGAAAGAGCCCAGCCTCCCTTGTTAGTTTGTCCTGTAAACTCCATAAAAATGCAGTGATTCTAGCTATCTGAAAGAACTGCTCTTTACTCTGATATGAACAATCTATATTTCAACCTAAGCACTTCTTTAAACATTAGCTGATAAATATTAAAGCTTGGTGTTGGGTACCTGGGTGTTTATTACACTGTTACATTATTCTGTTTTGGTATTTATTTAAAATTTGGTATTATTTAAAATTTTCCAAAATAAAAAGTTTTTAAAAAATGTCTTTAACCAGTGTAAAGTCCAGGACTTGAGCCTAGAGCAGAGTTACTGCATCCTTTAAGGTTGACTTTACACTTAAGAGTAAATAATGCACTTACCTCTTCCTCATTTCGGATTTATAGAAAATAAAATTAAATTCACTGGAAAGAAGCTTTGCCTTAGTTCTTTAATAATGACACTCACTTTCTACCAATCCCTTGTCTCTCTTTGGAGAGATCTTTTTATCAGCTAGTCCTTTAGCAAAAGTAATTGCAACTTCTTCTAGGTATTCAATTGTCCGTTCCTCTGGAGGTTTTATTCCTGGTCCTGTAAAGATGAACACAACAGACTGGAATGTAAATCAGGCTTGGATCAGTCCCAGGTGGGCAAAACCCAGGCAGGCCAAAGCCGAAAGCTCCAGCACCCACTTTCAGCGCAGCTTTCTAAGTCTGACTAGAGACTGGTAGGTGGCAATGTCATGAACTATGGACTCAAAAAGAGAAGTCACACTGAGCGAAGGTGCAACAACCTCCTCCTGGTAGAAAACAAGTCTTAAGCCCTATTTAAGTCTGGCCTCCACTTCTGAGTAGGATGTATTATGTCTCATGAGGCCTGTTTTCTTGCTGCAAAACTGGAAAACAAAAGATCAATTGCAAAATCACATTTGTAAAGACACTGGAGAGCTGTGGAAGCAACAAAGGTTATATGAACAGAATTCCAGAGAGGGAAGAGCCTGTCCAATGTGAACTGATGATTGCTGGACATTGTCTTTCCTGGGGGTACATGATGCTTTTGGGTGTGGGCTGAAGATTGGACTTGGCTCAAGCAGAAGGATGCTACTGAGGGAAAGTGAAATGATCAGAGTTTTTGGTGGTCACACACAACAAGTCAGTACTAGAAGAAACCAGACGCAAAGCTAGTTTTCCCACATGGAACATTTGTGAAGTTCTAAGGTGGTGCAAGAGGCTGGAAGCTAGAGTGAAATCTCTTATAGTGTCATAATGTTTAGCACATGTAGTACTTGTACAGAAAGAGGGACATGCCAAAAACATGCACCTGATTTTTTGCTTGAGGCAGAGCCTGATACCAAACTTGCTGGAGGCAGGAGACAAAGACTCAAAAGAGCCAAAGGCTGTTTTCACACAGCTATGAAAACAGACACCTACCAGGCTCTCAGTCAAAGGCTTGTAAGAGCCACACTGGAGCGAGAGGTGGCTGAGGTTGAAAAGCCGATCTTGTGCCTTCTTATGGTGTATAGGGAACAAAATCCCAGTAGAGGGAGAAGCCTGCAACAATATGCAACCATTCTCCACCTTAAGACATTTGCCCTACTTTCAGCCTCCGTGGAACTAAGCCCCAAACTTCTGAATGACAAAAGTGCACAGGGTCCACAAAAGTCATAATGTAATGCTGGAATTATGGAAGAATACCGGAGAGCAGTTGCTACACAAAAGGAGAGCTCCAGAGATCTACAGAGGGGCCCCTTGAAACTAAGGTGAAGTATCATTCTGCACATGCATGAGAGGAAACTACCTGAGGCCAGGGAAAGAACCAACATAAAGGCATGAAAAGAAGCAAGAAAAAACATGGCCTACAGCTAGGAGACAAACTGACCGATAGAAACAGGTGCAGAATTGAAAAGATAGGATAGGGCTTCCCTGGTGGTGCAGTGGTTGGGAGTCCGCCTGCTGATGCAGGGGACATAGGTTTGTGCCCCGGTCCGGGAGGATCCCACATGCCGCGGAGCGGCTGGGCCCGTGGGCCATGGCTGCTGAGCCTGCGTGTCCGGAGCCTGTGCTCCGCAACAGGAGAGGCCACAACAGTGAGAGGCCCGCGTACCACAGAAAAAAGAGAAAAGATAGGATAAGCAGACACAATGTTAGAAAGGTTACTGTAAATTCATGCCATATGTTAAAGAAGGCAGAGGAAAACAAACATAATGAAGAGAAATTGAAGATGTAACAATGAATCAAATACTACTTCTAAATATGAGAAAAAAACAATATCTGAAACAAAAAATATAGGCAATTGGATTAATAGCAAATTATACTGTGAAGAAGAAAAGATCAGGAAACTTGAATACATGGCAAGAGAAATATACAGACTGAAAAAGAGAAACAGAGTTTCATTTTGGGACAATATCAAGTGATCTAAAATATGTGAGATTGAAGTCTCAGGAAAGGGGTAGGGGACTAAGGAGACAAAAGACTTGTACTCTGATAACTATATGACACTGATGAAAGAAATCGAAGATGACATAAACAGATGGGAAGATATACCATGTTCTTGGATAGGAAGAATCAGCACTGTCAAAATGACTATACTACCCAAGGCAATCTACAGCTTCAATGCAATCCCTATCAAATTTTCACAGAACTACAACAAAAAATCTTACAATTTGTATGGAGACACAAAAGATCCCAAATAGCCAAAGTAATCTTGAGAAAGAAAAACAGAGCTGGAGGAATCAGGCTCCCTAACTTCAGACCATACTACAAAGCTATAATCATCAAAACAGTATGGTTCTGGCACAAAAATAGAAATATAGATCAACAGAAGAGGATAGAAAGCCCAGAAATAAACCCATGCACCCACGGTCAATTAATGTACTACAAAGGATGCAAGACTATACAATGGTGGAAAGACAGTCTCTTCAACAAATGGTGCTGGGAAGACTGGACAGCTACATGTAAAAAAAATGAAATTAGAACATTCTTTAACACCATACACAAAAATAAACTCAAAATGGATAAAAGGCCCAAATGTAAGACTGGATACTATAAAACTTAAAGTAAAACGTAGGCAGAACACTCTTTTACATAAATCACAGTAACATCTTTTTCGATCCACCTCCTAGCCTAATGGAAATAAAAACAAAAATAAACAGATGGGACCTAATTAAACTCAAAACCTTTTGCACAGCAAAAGAAACCATAAACAAAACAAAAAAACCCGTAGAATGGGAGAAAATATTTGCAAACAATGTGACCGACAAAGGATTAATCTCCAAAATTTACTAACAGCTCATGCGGCTCAATATCAAAAAACGAAACAACCCAATCAAAAAATGGGCCGAAGACCTACATAGACATTCCTCCAAAGAAGACATACAGATGGCCAAGAGGCACATGAAAAGATGCTTAACATAGCTAATTATTAGAGAAATGCAAATCATGACTACAATGAAATATCATCTCACACCAAGCAGAATGGCCATCATCAAAAAATCTACAAACAATAAATGCTGGAGAGGGTGTGGAGAAAAGGGAACCCTCCCACACTGTTGGTGGGAACGTAAATTGGTACAGCCACTATGGAGAACAGTATGGAGGTTCCTTAAAAAAGTAAAAAACAGAGTTACCATATGATCCAGCAATCCCATTCCTGGGCATATATCCAGAGAAAAACATGGTTCAAAAGATACGTGCACCCCCAATGTTCACCACAGCACTGTTTATAATAGCCAAGACATGGAAGCAGCTTAAATGTCCATTGACAGATGAATGGATAAAGAAGATGTGGTACATATATACAATGGAATATTACTTAGCCATTAAAAAGAAGGAAATAATGTCATTTGCAACAACATGGGTGGACCTGGAGATTATCACACTAAATGAAGTAAATCAGGGAAAGACAAATATCATATGATATTGCTTGTATTCAGAATCTAAAAAAAAAAAAATTGATACAAATGAACTTATTTACAAAACAGAAACAGACTCACAGATGTAGAGAATGAACTTATGGTTACCAGGGGGGATGGGAGGGTGGGAGGGATAGATGGGGAGTTTGGGATTGACATGTACACACTGCTATATTTAAAATAGATAACCAACAAGGACCTACTGTATAGCACAGGGAACCTTGCTTAATATTCTGTAATAACCTAAATGGGACAAGAATTTGAAAAAGAATAGATACATGTATATGTATAACTGAATCACTCTGATGTATACCTGAAACTAACACAACATTGTTAATCAACTATATTCCAATATAAAATAAAAATTAAAGAAAAATCACCCTGAACAACAACAAAGAAAAGAAAAGCAGTAGGGAAGATGGAAAAATATTTAAAGAAATAGCCAAGGGCTTCCCTGGTGGCGCAGTGGTTGAGAGTCCACCTGCCGATGCGGGGGACACGGGTCCGTGCCCCGGTCCAGGAGGATCCCACATGTCGTGGAGCGGCTGGGCCCGTGAGCCATGGCCGCTGGGCCTGCGGATCCGGAGCCTGTGCTCCGCAGTGGGAGAGGCCACAGCAGTGAAAGGCCCGCGTATCGCAAGAAAAAAAAAAAAAGAAATAGCCAAAAAGTTTCCAATTTTGATGAAAACTCCAAGCCCACTATCTAAGAAGCTCAATGAATTCCATGCACAGCAAACATTTAAAACACACACACACACACCAAGGCACATCATAAATAAATGGCTAAAATCAGTAATAAAGGGAAAACCTGAGAGCAGTTTGGTAAGGATTGGGGTAGGAGTGGAGAAGAAACATTATATATGGATGACCAAAGATAAAAATGACAACAGACTTTTCCTCAGAAATTATGCAAGTGACAACACAATGTAGATATCTATAAAGTACCAAAAGGAAAACACTGGAAATCTGGGATTCTATACCTATCAAAAATACCTTTTGAAAATGAAGACTTTTTCAAACAAATCAAAAAGTGAGAGAATTAACTGCCAGCAGACCTACATTATAGAGCATGTTAAAGGAAGTTCTTCAGGTTGGAGGAAAATCAAGCCAGATGGGAACTTGGATCTATACAAAGAATAGAGCACCAAAAATGATAAATATATGAGTAAACAGAAAAGAATCGTCTCATTTTTTAAATCTCTTTAAAAGATAATTGTTTAGAACAAAAATAGTAATACGCTAAGGAATGTACAATACATGCAGAAGTATAACAAGAATAGCAAAAGAATGGGGGGAAATGAAAGTATACCCTTTAAAGGTTCTTACCTTACATGTGAAATGATATATCAAGACAGTTTACATGTTAAAGATGTATGCTGGACTTCCCTGGTGGCACAGTGGTTAAGAATCTGCCTGCCAACGCAGGGAATACGGGTTCGAGCCCTGGTCCGGGAAGATCCCACATGCCGCGGAGCAGCTAAGCCCATGCGCCACAACTACTGAGCCTGCACTCTAGAGCCCGTGAGTCACAACTACTGAGCCCGTGTGCCACAACTAATGAAGCCCGTGAACCTAGAGCCCATGCTCCGCAACAAGAGAAGCCACCCCAATGAGAAGCCAGAGCACTGCAACGAAGTGTAGCCCCTGCTCGCCGCAAGTAGAGAAAGCTCGCGTGCAACGACAAAGACACAAGCAGCCAAAAATAAATAAATAAAAATAAATAAATTAGGAAAAAAAAAAGATGTATGCTGTAAACCCTAGAGCAACCATTAAAAGGGTAAAGCAAAGTAAAAGTCCAACAGTGAAGATAAAAAATGATTAATCCGGGTGGAATTCCCTGGCAGTGCCATGTTTAGGACTCTGTGCTTCCACTGCAGGGCAGACAGGGTCAATCCCTGGTTGGGGAACCATGATCCCCCATGCTACGTGGCACGCCCCCCCAAAAAAGATTAATCCAGAGGAAAGCAGAAAGAAGAAAAAGGGAACAAAAAAGAGATGGGACATATAGAAAACAAGCAGTACTGAACGAAGCTGAAATGCCAGAACCATATTGGTATGGTAGAGGAAATATTAAGAGGCTTAAGGAAACTGGAGTGTTAGCCTGGATTTATCATGCTGGACCTGCTCAGCTCCCCTGGAAGGGTCAGAGGACACACCTTTCACTACGACCAAGAGAAATCAATTTAGGAGGGGAGTCCCAGCATCCTTGAAGAGCTCTGTGGTTGCTCCTCTCTGTAGGTCAGAAATTACAGTGGGAACTGCTACCATCAACTAGGATCCCTAAAGGATCCCTAAATGCAGTGGGGATAATGGGATTCTGGGGTGGCAGGGGCCAAGGAGCAACACTCAGTTGCCAAAAGCAAATGGGGCAGAGTTACCAAAATGGAGAGCAGAGCCAAAGTAAATAGTAATCAGAATAGTCTGACTTGTGGAGACCTATGGCGTTGGCTAGTTGATCATGGCATTCCTAGGAAAGAAACAGATGATGGGTGGCCCACTGGATTTAGAAGAATTCTAGGTCTAGTAAATGTAAGAATAATGTGAATTACCAAAGAGAGTCATCAGACATCCCTGGTGGCACAGCGGTTAAGAATCCCCCTGCCAATGCAGGGGACATGGGTTTGAGCCCTGGTCCAGGAAGATGCCACATGCCACGGAGCAACTAAGCCCGTGTGCCACAACTACTGAGCCTGTGCTCTAGAGCCTGCGAGCCACAACTACTGAGCCCGGGTGCCACAACTACTGAAGCCCGTGCGCCTAGAGCCCGTGCTCCGCAACAAAGAGTAGCCCCCGCTCCCACAACTAGACAAAGCCCGCGCGCAGCAACGAAGACCCAACGCAGCCAAAAATAAATAAATAAATAATTTTTTTAAATAAAAAGAAAGAGAAAGTCATCGCCCTCATCAATTCTCAGAAATGAGCCAGTTTAAAGACCCAGAACCTCTTGAATAAAGGGGAGGTTGTAGCTCCTTGAGGGAATTATACTGTTAATCTTCCCCAAAGGGACTCTATGGTCATTTACCTTGAGGAAAGGGAAATAATCAGACTTTTGGGGGATTACTGGACACTGGCTCGGAACTGACAGCAATTGCAAAAGACTCAAAATGTTATTGTGATCCACCAGACAGGGCAGGGGTTTCTAAGGTCATGTGATAAAAGGATTATTAGCTCAGTTCTATCTCAGTGGGCCTAGTGGGTTCCTGAACTCATCCTTTGGTTACTTCCAGAATGCACGATTGATATAGATATCCTCAGCAACTAGCTCCTTGACCTGTGGAATAAGGACTACTATAGTGGGAAAGGCCAAGTGAAAGCCACTAAAACTGCCTCTACCCAGAAAAATAGTAAAATAAAAGTAATACTGCATTCCTGGAGGGACTACAGAGACTGGCGCCACCATTAAGGACTTGAAAGATGCAGGAGTGGTGATTCCCACTGCATCCTCATTCAATTTACGTATTTTTGGCCTGTGCAGAAACCAGATGGCTCCTGCAGAATGACAGTGGACTGTGGTCAACTTAATCAGGTGGTAACGGCAACTGCCACTGGTATTCCAGATGCAATTTCATTGCCTGAGCAAGTTAACACATCTCCTTTTACCTCTTGTGTATTTGCTGATCTGGAAAGTGCTTTTTTCCTTGATTGCTGGTAGTAAAGACTACCAGAAGCAGTTTGCTTTCAGCTGGAAAGGCCTGCAATATACCCTTACTGTCTTACCTCAGGAGTGATCAATTCTACATCCATAAGTCATAATTTAGCCCACAGGGAACTTGATTGACTTTTCCTTCCACAAGATGCCATGCCAGTTCATTACATTGATGATATTATGCTGAATGGACCTGGTGAGCTGGAAGTACCAACTACTCTAGACATATCCATCTCAGTGAAATTTCTAGGGGACCAGTGGTATGGGGCATGCCGAGACATTCCTTCTAAGGTGAAGGATAAGTTGTTGCATCTGGCCCCTCCTACCACAAAAATCAGGCACAACACCTAGTGGATTTTGGAGGCAACATCTTTTTTGGATGTGCTACTCTAGCCCCTTTACTGAGTAACTTGAAGGCTGCTAGTTTTGAGTTGGGCTCAGGACAATAGCTGTTCTGCTCTTTAGACCATACGATTCAGACCTGAAGGCGCTTGAAGCATCAGTGATAGACAGAGATGCTGTCTGGAGTCGTTGGCAGGCCGTACAGACGAATCAGAGTACAGATCCTTAGGAATTTGGAGCAAAGCCCTACCATCCTCTGTTAATAATTACTATCCTGCTGAGAAACAGCTTTTGGCTTCCTACTCGGCCTTAGTGGAGACGCTAAGCTTAACCATGGGCCAAGTTACTATGTGATCTGAGCTGCCTGTCATGAAATGGATGCTGTCTAACCCACTAAGCCATAAAGCCGGGTGTGCGCAACAGCACTCCATTATCAAATGGAAGTGGTATACATGAGGCTGGGCTTGAGCAGACCCTAAAGGTACAAGTCGCACGAGGAAGTGGCCAAAATACCCTTACTCCTGCTTCTCTCTCTCAGCCCGCACCTATGGCCTCATGGAAGTTCCCTATGACCAGCTGACTGGGAAAGAGAAAACTCAGCAAAGAATGTGAAAATATTTGTGTTTCATGTGAATGGTCAACAAGGGGTGATCTCAAAGAGGATTTTAATGATCGAGTGGAAAAGATAATCCATCCTGTGGATACCAGTCAGCCTCTTTCCCCAGTCACCCCGTCACTGCCCAATGCGCTCATGAACAAAGTGGGCATGATGGCAGGGATGGAGGCCGTGCGTGGGCTTAGCAACAACGACTCACCAAGGCCAACCTGGGTACAATCACTGTTCAGTGCCCAATGAGCAGCACAGACCAACACTGCCTGTCTCATACCAGGACTCTCCCAAGGTGACCAACATTCTGGCAGACTACACTGCACTGCTTTCGTCATGGAAAGGGCGGCACTCTGTTCTTACTGGAATGGACACTTATTGCGGGTATGAATTTGCCTTCCTGGCATGCAATGCATCTGCCAAAACTACCATTTGTGGACTTGTGGAATGCCTTATCCACCATCACGGTATCCCACACAACACTGCTTCTGATCAAGCAACTCACCTCACAGTAAATGGAGTGTGGCAATGGGCCATTCTCATGAAATGTACTGAACTCACCATGTGCCCCATCACCGTGAAGCAGCTGGATTGAGAGAATGGTGGAATAGACTTTTAAAGACTCAGAGCACTAGGTAGGTGGTAATACTTTGTAAGTAAGGCTAGGGCAGTATCACCTAGGATCCTGTATATGCTCTAAATCAACCTCCAATATACGGTGTCCTATCTTCCATAGCAAGGATTCACGGGTCCAGAAGTACATATAGAGATGGCTCTGCTGCTACCCCTAGTGATCTACCAACAAAGAATGTGCTTCTGTCCTACAACCTTAGGTTCTGCTGGTCTAGAGGATTTAGTTCCAAAGTCCATCAGGAGACATAACAATGATTCTATTGAACTGGAAGATGAGACTGCCATCTGGCCACTCTGGGCTCCTCATGCCTCTGAAACAGGCAGGGAAGGGATAACTGTACTGGCTGGGGTGATTAATCCTGATTACCAGGGGAAGTTGGGTTGCTACTACAATGACGGTAAGGGAGAGGATGTCTCAAATATGGGAGATCTCTTGGGGTGTCTCTTAGGGCTACTGTGACCTACAATTAGTTAGTGGAAAATTACAACAACCCAGTTCATGCAGGACTGCTAGTGGCCCAGACCTTTTAGGAATGAAGGTCACCCTACCAGACAAAGAATCATGACCAGCTGATGTACTCCCTAAGGGCAAAGGAAATATGGAATGGGTAGAAGTAGGTAATTATAAATACCTGTTATGGCCACATGACTATTTGCAGAAATTGAGGGGTCCAGGCCTAACCAAAAACCTATGTGATAGTTCAGGTTCAAGCATAGGCAATTACAGGCCTCGCAGGCCTCATGGAGAAAGCTGTCCTTCCCATACCAGGCTTGGTGCCCAGCCGACACACTGCAGTCTTTAATGGGAGTTGCAGTCAATGACTCAGGTCTCCCTGACTGGCTATGCTCTTACACACATTTTCATTCCGAGCCCATGTGCCTTCATTCCTAAGTCTCTTTATATGGGACCTTCTACCGAGGTCCTCTTCAGGTACCTCTGCTAAGGCCTCCTTGCTGGGGGAGTAAAGAGAAACCTTAAAGACATTTTCCCTCACTCTGACTCAATTCTTTTCCACTCCTAGCTCTCACTATTTTAAACAGCAAAATCACAAACAAAAAGCACAAAATGAGGAAAACGTGGCAGTAAATAGACCATGGAAAGGACACTTGCTGGTTTTATAAAAGCTGAAATGAGAAGGCAGACAGTGCCTTGTTTGACTTCAGCTGGGAACATGTGCGTTGGGAGACTTGAATCTTTTGCCACTCTGTACGTGTCTATGAGTGACTACAAAAGAACCACGAGTATTACTTTTGGGGTTATGACAAATGTTAGTGAGTAGGCAAATTCACAGACAGGGAACCTCAAATAATAAGGATCGACTATACTCTGCTCACAGCAGAATTCAACTAGCAACCAATAACAGAAAGATATCTGAATCATCCCCAAATATTTGGAAATTAAACAACACACTTCTAAATTATACATGGGCCAAAGAAGAAATCACTAGAGAAATCTGAAAATATTTGACCCATTGAAAACATAATATTAAAACATGCAGATAAAGCAATGCCAAGAAGAAAATGTATAGTTTTTTTTTTCTTGGCTGTGTCGCACGGCTTGCAGGATCTTAGTTTCCCGACTAGGGATTGAACCCAGGCCCCAGGAGGGAAAGTGCCAAGTCCTAACCACTGAACCGCCACGGAATTCCCAATATATAGCTTTAATGCTTATGTTAGAAAAGAAGAAAGGCCTAAAATCAATGAAAGAAACTAGAAACTAGTTTCTAGTAAGAAACTAGAAAAAGAAGAGCAAATTAAATCCAAAAGCAAGCAGAAAGAAATAAATAATAAGACAGCTGAAATCAATAAAACAGCAAACAAAACCAATGGAATTAAAAGCTGATTCTTAGAAAAGATCAATAAAACTGACAAATTTCTAGCCAGACTCATCAGGGAAAAAACAGAAGACACAAATTAGCAATATCAGGAATGAAAGAGGAGCATCATTATAGAGTGTAAAGATATGAAAAGAATAATAATAAAGTATTATGAACAACTTTTTTTTTTTAACTTTTTAAAAAATATTTATTTATTTATTTGGTTGTGCTGGGTCTTAGCTGCAGAAGGCAGGCTCCTTAGTTGTGGCATGCCAACTCTTAGTTGCAGCATGCATGTGGGATCTAGTTCCTGGACTAGGGATCGAACCTAGGCCCCCTGCATTGGGAGTGTGGAGTCTTATCCACTGAGTCACCAGGGAAGTCCCTGAACAACTTTATTGAAATAAATTTGTCAAGTTAAGTGAAATGGACAAAGTCTTTGCAAAACAAACAACTACAGCTCACTCAAGAAATGGTGAACCAACCTGGGGCTTCCCTGGTGGTGCAGTGGTTAAGAATCCGCCTGCCAATGCAAGGGACATGGGTTCGAGCCCTGGTCTGGAAAGATCTCACATGCTGCAGAGCAACTAAGCCCATGCGCCACAACTACTGGGCCTGCGAGCCACAACTATTGAACCCACATGCCACAACTACTGAAGCCTGCTCGCCTAGAGCCCGTGATCCGCAACAAGAGACACCACCACAATGAGAGGCCTGCGCACCTCAATGAAGAGTAGCCCCCACTCACTGCAACTAGAGAAAGCCCGTGCGCAGCAATGAAGACACAACACAGCAAAAAAATTAATTAAAATTTTTAAAAACATTAAAAAAAAAAAGAAAAGAAATGGTGAACCTGCACTACTATGTATAGAATGGATAGCTAATAAGGACCTGCTGCTGTGTAGCACAGGGAACGCTACTCAATGCTCTGTGGTGACCTGTATGGGAAGAGAATCTAAAAAAGTGGATATAAGTAAATGTATGGTGATTTGCTTTGCTGTACACCCAAAGCTAACACAAACATTGTAAATCAACTATACTCCAATTAAAAGAAAAAAAGGAGAGAAAGAAAAAAGAAATAGTGAACCTGGGAATTCCCTGGTGGTCCAGTGGTTAGGACTCAGTGCTTTCATAGTCAGGGGCCTGGGTTCAATCCCTGGTGAGGGATCCTGCAAGCCATGTGGCAAGGCCAAAAAAAAAAAAGAAAAAAGAAATAGTCAACCTGAATAGCCCCATATCTACTAAGGAAATTGAATTCATAGGTTATAACCTTTCCAAGAAGCTATAAGCTTCCCAAGTCCATATAACTTCACTGGTGAATTTTATCAAGGATTTAAGGAAAATATAATACCAATTCTATGCAAAATCTTCCAGAAAATTGAAGAGGAAGAAATATTTCCAACTCATTTTATGAAGTCAGAATTACCCAGATAGCAACACCAGGCAACAAAATTTCACAAGAAAAAAAATATTCCTGAGACCATTATCTCTCATGACCAGACATAAAAATCCTTCACAAAATTTTAGCTGATTCAGCCGGCACTTTATAAAAAGGATAATACATCACAACCAAGTGAAGTTTATTCCAGAAATGAATTCAATAGTCAAAAATCAATGTAAATGACTTTACTTAATAAACTAAAAGGACTAACCCAAACAATCATCTCATTAGATGCAGAAAAAGCAATATAGTTCTCAGCAAACTATAAACAAGGTACATCTGCAATCTGATAAAGGGTATATATGAAAAACCTACGCAACACTATACACCCTACAGCATCAGGGTGAATGTCTCTCCTAAGACTGGAACAAGTTAATAATATCAGCTTTCACTTCAAATCAATATTGTACTAAAGATCTTAGCCACTGCAGTAAGTCAAGAAAAAGAAACACCAACCAGGTGGGAAAGGAAGAAGCCAAAATGTCTTTATTTGTAGATAACATGATTATTTATGTAGAAAATCCTTAGGAATCTACAGAAAAACCTAGTAGAACTAATAAATAAATTTAGCAAAATCACAGAATACAAGGTCCACATACGAAAATCATTTGTATTTATATATGTTAGTAATTAATGAGAAATTAAAGTTAAAAAAGTATAATGGCACAAAAGTATGAAATACTTAGGTACAAATTTAGCAAAATGTGTGCAAGATATGTTCAATGAAAAGTATAAAACACTACTGAGAGAAATTAAAGATGACCTTAGTAAACAGAAAGTTATATTATGTTCATAATGAAAACACTCAGTATTTTTAAAATGTCAATTCTCCCCAAATTGATACATTGATTCAATGGAATTCCAATCAAGATCCTAGCAGATGTTTTTATAGATATGGATGAGATGATTTAAAATTCATATGTAAATGTAAAGAAACTAGAATAGGCAAAATGATATTGAAAGAAGAGAAGCAAGGTGGAGGGTGGGGTCACACTGTCAGATATCAAGATTTACTATAAAACACAATAATCAAGACAGTGTGACACTGTCTTAAGTAAAGACATATAAATAATTGGAAACAGGAAACCTAGATATAGACCCAAACACAGAGGGTCAACTAATTTTCCACCAAGGTGTCAAGGTGTCAATGGGAAAGAAGAGTCTTCTCAACAAATTGTGCCAGGACATTTTGGATATTCATCATCACATAACAAAAACAACAACAACTCAATCTTTACCTCACACCAAACATAAACATTAACTTGAAGTAGCACAGACCAAAATTTAAGAGCTAAACTACAAAACTTTCAGAAGAAAACATAGGAGAAAATCTTTGCAATCTTGTTAGGAAAAGATTTCTAAAACACCAATACCATGATCCATAAAAGAAGACTTTGATACATTGGACTTCATCAAAATTAAGAATTTCTACTCTTAGATAATGAAAAGACAAGCCACAGACAGGGAGAAAATATTTGCAAATTACTAATCTCATAAAGGACTTATATCCTGATATATAAAGAACTCTGAAAACTCAGTAATAAGAAAAACAGCTAAATCAAACAAATGGGCAAAACATTTGAACACTTTATCAGAAGATATACAGAAGGCAAATAAACACATGAAATAAGTTTGGTATCTTTGGTCTTTAGGGAAATACAAATTAAACCCCAATGACATATTACTACACTCCTACTGAAACGTTTAAAATCAAAAAGACTGAGCGCGCAAAGTGGTTGTAACTTGAACTCTCATACACTGCTGGTAAGAATGTAAAATGGTATAACCACTTTGGAAAAACAGTTTGACAGGTTCTTAAAAGCTAATAAGCACATCTATCATATGGTCCAGCCAATCCACTCTTCAGTATTTGTTCAAAAGAAATGAAATATTTGTCCACATAAAGACTTGTCAATGAATGTTCACAGCAGCTTTATTTAGAATAGCCCTAAATTGGAAACACCTCAAATGTCTATCATTTGGTGAACGGATAAAAAAATTATGGTTTATCTATACAATGGAATGACACTCAGCAACAAGAAGGAATACACTGCTGACATATAACAACATGGATGAATCTCAAAAGCAGTATGCTAAATGAAAGACACAAAAAGATACATACTAGAAATGTTCTATTGTATGATTGTGGTGGTGTTCACATAGCTATATACGTTTGTCAAAATGCAAACTGTACATTAAACACTGGTAAATTTATTATCATGTAAATAACATCTCAATAATGCTGATTTTTAAGAAATGTAAGAGGGTGATGAACATACAATCTGGAATAGTGGTTTCTTTGGATGAGAAGAGGCAAGGAAATTGTATGGGAGGAAGCAGCACATTAGTAGATGTCCATTATTAATATCCTTAGGTTGGTTGTTTCATACATGTTTATTATATTATTAAAACAGACACAAAAAACTGAAGAATAGTTATCATGGATAATGACACAGGTAATTTAAGAACCAAAAATAATGACTCGATTCAATTCTGTACTCCTGATGTCCCAATTATAAATAACGTAAAATAGAAATTAGGGTGATGTTGAAAATGATTCAGTATTAGCTATTTTTAGAAAACTTCACTCTTCAGAAAAATGACTCATTTCTTAAGTGTTTGGGTTTCACTATAACCAATATTCAAGGTATTAACTCTTTAAGAAAATAAATAACTTCATAAGGCTCAATTCTGAAGCATGTTAGCACTTACCCAGCGGTTCCACCAGTTGGTCAACCAGTCCCATTTTCTTTGCTCTGTCTGCACGAATGCCTCTACCAGTCAGCATCATGTCAAAAGCAGCAGGCACACCCACCTAACAAGCAAGCAAGGATTACAGCAAAGGTGGAAAAAAATCAGTGACAATTACAATTTACAAATCATCCAACTGAGCAAAATAAATATTAAAATGAGAAAAGTCAAACCAGATTTTTATGTTATGTATCTATCAACGAAATTTTATATACTGATACACATTTAGGTAAAGTTTAGTTTTAGAAATCTCCGCCTGAAGTTAAAAATGTCTTTATATCTCTTCTTTTAATTCAATATGTAGGATTTCTGTCTTATGGATTGACAAAGTGGAGAAAAAATGTCATGTTTCCTAGAATTGTACATTTATGTCATTCTGAGTTTCTTCTCTATCATTTGTATATTTAAAATTCCTATACCGGAATTAGTAGAGACTGAGAAATCTCAGTTTTGACAATGTCTTTAGAAAGAATCTTAGACTTAACAAAAAGAGAACTCAACTAGGGCTTTGTATGTAGGTGCTAGAACAGCTTCTAGCTACATTCAAGAACCAACTATAACAAAACAAAAGAAACAGCAATATTTTCTATACACATATAGGCTTATTCATTCTTTCAGTAAATCCTCTTGGCAATTCCTATGAAGGAATGCAGACTATTTATTATCAGAAAACAAATACCATAAACTTTCCTATTTTTCTATGTCCAACTCCTATCATCTTCTCTGCAAAGAGCATTTCTGCTGAGTGTTGTTTTCCCTGAAGAACCCACAGTGCCAGAGGCTATGAGGTTCAGGGAGCCCTTGAGTTTGATGTTAAGATTGCTCTGCAGCCTCCAGGTCTGACTGTCCTTCCCTTCTTCTTAAGAATTCAAAAGCCTGATGGGCCTCTTTTGGGTCTATAGAATACAACAGTGAGATCATCCAAATCAGGGGAAAGGCCTGCCTCTTAACAGTTATCATGAAATAAGACCCAGGGATTTGAAAAACTGGTAAGATCGCACTGTGCAGAGAAGGAACAAATTAAACTGTAAGTTCCAGAAAGCAAGACATGTATCTTATCTATCTCTTCCCTTCTTCAGGGACTAACAAAGGACCCTGATCAATCATTTTGATCAAGGAATTGAAAAAATAAATAAAAAGTAGAATTGAAAAAATAAACAAATATCAGGAATAAAATGTTATTGATCCCATATATTCACATTGTATTTGGTTTCTAATTTTTTTTTTTTTTTTTTTTTTTTGTGGTACGCGGGCCTCTCACTGTTGTGGCCTCTCCCGTTGAGAAGCACAGGCTCCGGACGCGCAGGCTCAGTGGCCATGGCTCACGGGCCATGGCTCACGGGCCCAGCCGCTCCGCGGCATGTGGGATCTTCCCGGATCGGGGCACGGACCCGTGTCCCCTGCATCGGCAGGCGGACTCTCAACCACTGCGCCACGAGGGAAGCGCTAAATTTTTTTATTTATTTATTTTTGGCTGCGTTGGGACTTTTTTGCTGCACGCGGGCTTTCTCTAGTTGCGGCGAGCGGGGGCTGCTCTTTGTTGTGGTGCGCAGGCTTCTCACTGCGGTGGCTTCTCTTGTTGCGGAGCACGGGCTCTACGTGTGCAGGCTTCAGTAGTTGTGGCACGTGGGCTCAGTAGTTGTGGCTCACGGGCTCTAGAGCGCAGGCTCAGTAGTTGTGGCGCACGGGCTTATTAGTTGCTCCGCGGCATGTGGGATCTTCCCGGACCAGGGCTTGAACCTGTGTCTCCTGCATTGGTAGGCAGATTCTTAACCACTGCACCACCAGGGAAGTCCAGTTTCTAAATTTTACAATGAATACCCATATTATACCTTTTGTACAGAGGAAATAGATCTAAAGGGGCACATAGGACCGAGGTTCTCAAGTTCACATGGTTATCTTAAACTCACCATTTTGGGTAGCCTTTGTGTGCCTCCCGCTCCTGGTAGGATTCCCAGCAAGACTTCAGGGGAACCCAGAACTGTTTTCTTATCTTTTGTTGCTATTCTGTATTGGCATGAAATGGCAAGCTTCAAACAAATGAAAGAAAATTAGAGTGTTAAAAAATGTAACTTTGTAACATCTTAGGATATGCGAGGGTCTAAATATTACTCATAAAGCAGGAATGTGCCCCCAGAATAAACTGAAATTCCTTAGGCTGGCATTTGATGCTTCCTACAATTTACCTTTCTGGCCTTACTTCATACCTTTCCCCTAAGTTATCAACCTCTTTTTGGGTTGCAGATCTCCTTGAAAATATGCTGAAAGGTATGGAAGCTCTCAACAGAAAAATGCACACACAATTATATACGCACCCCAGGTTAAGAAACCCTGTACGATGTAAAGACTCTTCAACCAAGCAGGCCTACTTATGGTGCCCTAATTAGGTTTTGTTTATCCTTGTCTTTGCTCACACCATGCCACATGTGGAATGTTTTCCCACTACTTTCTGGTTAATCAAATTCTGCCTATCTTTTAGGACCAGACACAGGTTTCCTTAATTAATACATGTGAAAGTGTCTAGTATAGAACCCAGCATGTGATAAATGTTCAATAAATGTTATTTTCTTTTCCCCTCCTTCTTTCTTACATGCTCCAGCTTGGTAAGCATCTCTTCTCTCAAATCTTGTGTTATTTACCATCTTTACTACTCACAAAACACTTGACGTACATTATGCATTATGTGTCTCAACTAGACTTCAGTAGCTCAACAGCATGAATCACACTTCTCAATCTTTGCCTTGCAAACTTTAACAAGGTTTTTTAGAATTGATAGGGACCTTAGAGATCTAGTTCAAAATCTTCTCAGTTTGTAAATGAAAACATGACACTTTGGTTCACTTGCTCTATGCCATAAGAATAAGGATAAAAACCTATCCAGAAATTTGGTAACTAAAAACAAAGCTGATTCTCCCTCAACAACTTGTTTTAAGGCAAAATAGTAGCTAAAGGTTTGCAGCAGGTGAATCCCAACAATGAGCTGGACCGTTGTCTCAATGACTTTGGAATAAATCTGTACCTCAAGTCCTCCTCCTAAGCAGGATCCATTGATGGCAGCCACAATAGGCTTTGTGGACTTCTCAACTTTCTCAAACATTCTCTGTGCTTCCTGTGATATTTGTGTTACCTCTTGAGAGGTCGTGCAAGCAGTTAACATGCTGCAGTAAACATGAGAGAAGAAAACCAAAAGAAACCAAAGATAAAACCATAACCTATTTTGTTCAATACTTCATCCACCATATCCTTATCCTATCATATATCAATATTCAGTAGTGAATCTTCAAACACTCAGAAGTTTAAGAATGATTTTGCTTCAGATAGCACTAATATCAGTGACATCATCTCTCGATAAAGAGTGTTAAATTTCTGGATTCAGAGAACATGAAACAAAACACGTTGAATAATCTGTGTTTGTTTTGGTAACAAATCATTAGATTACAAAGCTCTGTACATGAGAAAATCATCTTCTGGTAAATATTTTCACAAGCAGATTAAACATTTTCACTATCAGGTAGCTTTCGGATTAAACATCAATCAGAATGACAGAAAAAAAGGCTTCTATTACAATAATGTTGTCCTCAATGTCCTTTAATTTCAGTTTGTTTCATTTGCTACTTACTGTTTCTGAACACATTTAAGCTGTGGGTTTTTTACTTTTGACCAAAGACAACGAATTTTCTGTCATTTTATATGCTGGGAGTTGCTCAGCTAGCCCCACACAAGCTACAAGTATTTTCCTATGGATTTAGGTAGCTACTACCAGGTATATCAGTGTCTTACTAGGCTTAAATAACCAAGCTAGAAGAAAAAGCACTTGATGGAGATAACTTTGCTTTTTCTAAAAAATAAACATACACAAACAGAATATTTATGAATTTCTAATTACTATACATAAAAAAAGAAGGGTATACAATATTGAACAAAGTTTAAAAATATACAAACACCATACATACAAATTACTAAGCCAATAATGCTGGCTATCATTGCCTAAACTGCAAAAAATAATATAACAAATACCCATATTTTGACAGAATTAACAACCATTAACATTTTAACCCAGTAAACTAATATTAAGGTATCAGCTCTCCTCCTTACTTTTGCTTTAAAGAATTTTAAAGAAGTTATATATACGTACATTATATCATTGAAAAAAAAAAGAAAATATTAGCTGTATTGGTAAAGTAGCCTTTGACCCCTGAAGTTCTACCAGCCAATTCATTTACCCTGAAACAACCATTTTCATGTCTGTAGTGTATTCCTCAAACCAACTACATATTTGTATCCATAAATAATACAGAGAAGTATTCATGTATGGTTTAAAAATGTTTATATAAACTATAAACAGTATCAAACATTCTGTAACTTGCTTTTTTTTTAACTTAACATTATGTTTTTGAGTTCTAACATTATGCCGTAGATCTAGTTAGTTCCTTTGAATTGTTTTTGTAGTATTTTATCTTGTGAATATTCCACATTTACTTATCTATTTCCTTCATGACTGACGTTTAGCTTGTTTCAAATTCTTCGCTATTTTAAAAAAACTACACAGGACTGAACATGCCTACGCATGCATGGGTCCTTAAAACCAAAGGGTGGGATTTCTCTAGCATATATACCTAGATATATACCATATCACTTGAATATATGATATGTGCATTTTCAGTTTTACTAAATTTTATCAAATTACTCTCCAAAGCGGCTATACCAATTTGCATTCCTACTAGTAATATTTAACTTTCTCATTTTCCCAAGTCCTTGCTAATATATTTTCAAACTTTTAAATGTTTGCTGGTCTGGTGGATGAAAAAAAGGGCAACTCATTGTTAGTTTATTTTCATTCTACTCAAACATTGCTCCTTGAACTACTACTTCAACTTCTTTAAAGAAAGGCTGTATTCAGTTTTATAAGGTTTAAGCAACAAGTCCTTCTTTTTTATTAACTTTATTAAACTCATGAAAATAACTTTAAAAAAACTTGCAGAGAATATTTACTTCTACCTTCTTTTAAAATGAGAAATGATTAGGCCTAAAAAAACATACCATTAGCCAAGGTAAAAGGTGACTTCAAAGTTCCTAAAACTTACTTGAGATCGGCACCTGCAATGAAGCACCCTGGCTTTGATGAGATAAGGACAGCACTTCTGATTTGATTGCTAGACCAGACTTCATTCATTACTTCTATGAACTCTGAATGCACTTCTTGACCCAGAGTATTCACCTACCAAAGGGAAATACATATAAATCTAAGGGTTTAAATTCGAAGTAATAGATGTGCAAATCACCATCAAATGCTATTTTGATTATAGGAAATATGTTTAACCAGGAGAAATATACTGTTAAAAGAAAGAGACAGGGAAACAAACAAACAACCCAGCAGCTGTCTATTCAGCTGCTTTGGGCAACTGTAAGTACCCCTCCCTCTAAAAATATTTCTACTTAAAGGAGGAACTCATATTCCTGAGGAGGTCATATTCCTAAGTTTCAATCATATGCAGGCTATAATTAAGTCTACAAACATTTATCAGCATGGAAAAAATTTGTATAATGTTAAGGAAAAAAAGAAATCAAAATTAGACATATAGGGCTTCCCTGGTGGCGCAGTGGTTGAGAGTCCGCCTGCTGATGCAGGGGACATGGGTTCGTGCCCCGGTACGGGAAGATCCCACATGCCGCAGAGCGGCTGGGCCCGTGAGCCATGGCCGCTAAGCCTGCGTGTCCGGAGCCTGTGCTCCGCAACGGGAGAGGCCACAACAGTGAGAGGCCTGCGTACCGCAAAAAAAAAAAAAAAAAAAAAAAATTAGACATATAGTATGATCTTAATTTTTAGAATATTATTTGCTGAAACTAGATTAAATATTAAAAGTGGTTATCTTTGGGTTTGGAGCATGAATGATTGTTATTCTCCTCTTTATTGCTTTAAAATGTGCTACTATAGGCATCTGTTATTTTTGTGTTCAGGAAAAATGGTCAACTTACAAAACATATCTTAAGTTTGAATCATTGCTCAGTAAATGCTAAGATTTACTCTAGTGAGGGGGACTGCCTCTTACTTTCCTTAATTTGTGATAGTTGTTAATTGCTTACATCTAGGCCCTCCTACTTCATTGAGGCCTCTGGTAATAAGATTTCTGAAATATGAAATCTTTACACCAACTTTAGGTGAGGGAAAAGCATGAGTTCCTGCAGTAAAGCTCTTCTTGGCAAAAGACTGGATTAATGCTGCATGCTTTTTTGAAGTTGCCAAAAACAAATGAAGCTCCACTTTGAACAGAACTTGATTTCTAATATATGAACTGCACCGGGTCATTCAGGTCCCGTAGGAAACTTAACGACATTTAACCCAGCCAACTTACTATGAATAATGACTTATGTCAGGCAGGTTAAGGAAGCCGATTTAATAACCTCATAGTTAAGATGGGTAGGTCAGTTTTAATTCTTATAAACAAAGCTTATAATTTGCTTCTTATCTAATAAACCACTTTATCATTCTACAGTGTAACAAAAGGATAGTTTTATTAATCCTTGATGTTAATCTGGATTAACTAAAGTCAACTAGGAGGAATTCTTAAACAAGGACCTCTGCTGCAGAAAACTGCACTCCTTGGGCAATTTCTCAAACTCTAACCATCAAAACTGTAAGTTCATGTGATAAGATTACTGCCAAATTGGTGGATTTCTTTCTTTGCCATTCAGGACTGGATTAATGAATGTAGTGAGTAGAAATAAACTGCAGCAAGTTGCATTAGGTACCTTCGAATTGGGTGAGTTAATTCGAATAACTGCTACGTCCCCTTTGACTCCATAGTTAATATGGGTTCTGGCTAAAAAGAGAAGGAAAATTTATTTGTAAACATGTTTATTGCCAAATAAGTATAAAAAGCAATGTAAGCATGTCAACGAGAAATTAAACTTACTCAGCAAAGCAGAGGACCTTGTAAAGCTGCGGCAAATATAACCTGTAAGAAAAAGATATTTCAAAATTAATTATTTTACAAAACAGAATTTCCATAGTACCTGCTATAATAACAAAGCTGGACTTTATAACAACCACAACAAAACAAAGTGTTCTAAGCCATTATTGTGACCACTGCTGTATCTCTTTGTTTCAATTATCAGGTCAAATGATTATCTGGATACTAAATGTGGTGGGTGGAAGAATGGCCTCTCAAGGATGCCCATGTCCCCAGAAACCCAGTATGTTAGGTTATATGGCAAAGGGAAATAAAGGCTGCAAATGGAATTAAGGTGGCTAATTAGCTGACCTTAATACAGGGTGATTAGCCTGGATTATTCAGGTACACCCCATGAAATTACAAAGGAGGAGAAAAGGCAAAAGAACCAGAGATGGCAGCACGAGAACTCATTTTGCTGGCTTTGAAGAAGTCAAGGAATGCAGGCAGCCTCTGGAAGCTAGAAAAGGCAACGAAATGGATTTTCCCTTAGAGCATCCAGAATGAACACAGCCCTGCCAACACCTTTGATTTTAACCCAGTGAGACTCATTTCTGACATCCGTAACTGTAAGATAATAAATTTCTATTGTTTCAGACACTAAGCTTGTGGAAATTTAGGGCCACAATAGGAAACAAATACACTAAGAAATAAGTAATCTACAAAGCGATCCATAATGTTAGTTCCAAATGTATTCCAAATATATCTCAAGCATGTTCTCCAGCCAGGTCCTCTTGCATTTCTATGGAGAGATGGACTTTCCAGTATCATGAAAAATAAAATCAAGGGGCTTTAGAGGCTCCATGTTTCTCTCTATCCTGCAGTTCTTTAAAGGAGGGGAAGCGAAGGCACAGGAAAAAGCAGCTTTATACTGCTTTCAAAGGCAAAACAACATACTATTTAAAAAAAAAAAACTAGATGGCACCAGAACCAGAGTGGGGTGATCGCTGGTTCTGTCTGCATTTGTTTTTCTTTAAGCAACCCAAGTCAGCCCTCATGGTGCAAAGACAAAGGACCCGAGAGTCCAAAGCCGTGGGTTCGACCATCAAGTTTATTATTTACTAGTTGTATGACCATGTACAAGTCTCTCAGAGCATTTCAGTGTTCTTATAGAGTAAAAGTGATGTAATGATTATAAAAGTACCTATAAGTCAAAGTCCTACACCAAAGTAAATTAAGATAAGAGAAGCCAGCCATCTCTTCAATCTCCAGTGCCTCTACTTCACTAATGATAAACTTCCCTTTGCTTTTCCATCATTTGAGATCTGTGTCATCTGTGTTTGTGACTCTTCCTTCTTTATATCTGTATCATGGCTCCACAAAGCCTTATCTTGAGATTCTGTCTACAAGGATCTTTGCCTTCCCTGCCCAAATTTTATCTTTATTACTCACTGTTTTGTTCTCTAATCGTTGCATCTGTAGCAGGTGTTTCCCCCAACTAAACTGTAATCTCCTCCAACATCATCTCATAGTCATTTATATTCCACAACAAAAATCTAGTGTGGCCTAGAGTGAACAGAAAGACAAAAATCCCTGTCTTTGTGGAGGAGGTGAAAACAGGCCTGGCATAGAAAGGAGTTTCCCTATAAAGTAGAAATTCTGTGGGAGGGGAGCCAGATAATAGGCAATTCTAGCTAGAACAGGGTAAACTGAATTAGTGAGAAGGAACTGATCAGGAATGCAGGGTGGGAGAAGATGGGGTGGAAAGACAGATAGAAGACAATAAAAATAAATATGGAAATAAATATGTTAGAAGATAAGTGCCTAAGGAAAAAAGAAAACAGAGCAGGTGAAGGGGCTTGGACGTGGGTTGTAATTGTGAAGACCAAATATTTGACAGGTTTGAGCTCATTAGCTTATAAACCATAAACTCTCATCCACTAACCTACCTTCCCCCCCCCCATATAGACATACACAAAACCTCCTCTAAATCAATAGAGACAAGAAACAAAGAAAAAACCAGCAAATGTACAAACATGTCTGGAAAACAATTTCAAACCACAGTCAACTAAATCAAGTTGAAGTACTCGGTAGCTTTGCTTTTGGAATCCAGCCTTCCTCACTTCCTAATTAGGAGAGCTTACTTTAGAGCAGTGGTCCCCAACCTTTTGGGCCCCAGGGACAGGTTTCATGGAAGACAATTTTTCTAGGGACTGGTGGGGGTGTGGGGTGTGGGATGGTTCAGGCGGCACTCGCCTGCAGCCCCGGGGGTTGGGGACCCCTGCTGTAGAGCATCTGGGTGAACTTTAGCCTATATTTCCTGTGCCAGCAAAAGAGAGAGAAACCTCTGGCCTACTTTGTAATCATTTAAATAATTTAACTCGGGAAGATACCTACAAGATACCTACAAGATCTAAGACTACAGCAGTGCAGAGAGCTGGATTAGGCTAGCACAAATTTCAAATATGAAAGTGTTACTTTTGTTGTAACAATCAACAGCTTTTCTCAATATTTAGTACCGGCGGAAGGGACAGGATTAAGGAAGTGAGAGTCAAATTTAAATATACACCATCTACTAAGGTATTTGCCTCCAATTCTTTTCCTGTGAAATTATTCTACCACTTAGGTAATCAGGAATTTGAATTTAGAGTAAGAGTGGGAAATAAACAAGATATTTCGGTCAAGATGTGATTTTCATTTGATAGTCATACTCAGAATTATAGCACTCAGGCAGGAATGGGTCAAAACTTCAAGAAATACAAAGCAGCATCAAGAGATTTTAATCATCCATCATTAAACGTCATAATCTCATTAAATGTTTGGCAATGCCTTGGCATAGACTTTCAGTTAGGGTTAGGGTTAGGGTTAGTCTGTTGAGTCTAAATGGCAATCCAGGTGTGCAGGTAATTTTAAATTCACTTTCTAGACTTTTTTTCAAAATTTATACATTGCTACTAAAAGAAGCAATAGCTATAATAAGCTATATTTTTTTAATTTTTAAAATTAATTTTTATTGGAGTATAGTTGATTTACCATGTTGTGTTAGTTTCTGCTGTACAGCAAAGTGAATCAGCTATACATACACATATATCCACTCTTTTTTAGATTCTATTCCCATATAGGTCATTACAGAGTATTGAGTAGAGTTCCCCTGTGCTATACAGTAGGTTCTTATTAGTTATCTATTTTATATATGGTAGTGTGTATATGTCAATCCCAATCTCCCAATTTAACCCTCCTTCCCCAAGCCATATTTTCTTATAGGTTAAAACACAATGCAAAATATATACACACATGTGTGTATATATATTTCTATAAAAAAACATAGAAAAACTAGGCTTGTAACCTTTTATCACATGTAAAATGTAAAAATTACTTTAAAAAAGTCTCATATCTGTATCAATAGAATCATAGTTCTTCAGGGCAGGAAAGAGTTATAACAGCTAACGTTTATTAACGTTAATAGTAGCACTTACTCCACGAAAAACTGCTTTACACCTAAAATAACTCCTTTAAAGCTCACAAGGTGGTATTATTCCCCATTTCACAAATGAGAAAACAGACACAGAAATTACTTGCCCGAGGTCACCAGAGGGTAAAAGGCAGAGCTAGATTCAAACCCAGAAGTCAGACTCCAAATTTAATGCTTTTAATTGCATTACCTTAAAATCAATGGAGGGGAAGCTCAAAAATATACATTTGATATTTTTAAAGTGTTAAACCAAAAATGTGGAAAATAGACAAACTGTCAGGTCACATGACCAAATGCTAACAGTAGGTATGTGAGTAGTAAGGGAATGGGTGATTCTTTTTTTCTTAATCCCTTTCCCCAGTCTTCACAGCATTTCAATTTTCTGTAATCTTATGATTGATGCGCGCGCGCACACACACACACAAAGCAGTCCTGTGGAGACTAAAAACATTGGTCGAAAAAAGAAAGCAGAAGAGATTCAATCATTCGAAATTAGTCCCTTACAATAAAGGGAGATTCCAGGCACTCCTCCCAAAACAGCAGGCGGTATTACCCCGGGGGGTTCAGAAGGAGGAAGGCATATTACAAATTATATTTCTAATTAAGTAACCGATATTAAGTACAACATGCAATAAAAAGTCACATTTCACCTTAAGATTTGAGATGGAAGGAAAATGCTTGATTTTCCACAGTCACCCACTTTAACTCTTTCACTGCCAGTTTGAAGACAAAAAGACAATACAGCTAATGCAAGCTAACTGGGTATCGTCAGAAACAAGGGTAGAAATAGTTGTAAAATTATCTAACACCTTGCTCCTTAAGAAAGAGAGTATCTACGTAATTTTAAAAAAATGCTGGGCTTCCCTGGTGGCGCGGTGGTTGAGAGTCCGCCTGCCGATGCAGGGGACACGGGTTCGTGCCCCGGTCTGGGAGGATCCCACGTGCCGCGGAGCGGCTGGGCCCGTGAGCCATGGCCGCTGAGCCTGCGCGTCCGGAGCCTGTCCTCCGCAACGGGAGAGGCCACAACGGTGAGAGGCCCGCGTAACGCATAAAAAAAAAAAAAAAAAAAAAAAAAAAAAAAAAAAATGCTTCTTCTAGCAAATTGCAGAACCTACCCCTTGAAAATCAATATATTATACATTCATACTGGGATTATCGGAACTGCAAGAGTTGAGCTTCCTATTGAAGTGTGGTAATAGGTACAAAAAAGGTTTTGGGGAAAAGGGGCAGGGAATGGCAGTAATTTGCAAGGCTGGTTAATTTCACACACGGTTTTAAGATGCCTCTTGTTACAGGCAAGGTGCAATGGAGCCACAAAGATGTGACAGACTGGACTGTCCTAGTCCTCCTAATCTCGTAGGAACAGGCTCAAGGCCATCATTAAATGAAATGAGGAGACCAGCGGAAAGTGCCAGACCGGGTGGACAGGGCTCAGAAACATTAGGGCTTATGGAGCCCGAAATCGCTGCAGGACTCATGAGAGAGGAAATGTCAGTCCCTGCGCCAGGGAACAAGAGACCAGATCCCAGAGCAGCATCCCTCCCCCTTATCCAGGGCTGGGACCCTGGGCCGGGGCGGGGAGGTGGCAGCGATGGGGAGACGAGGCTCCGGGGAAGCTCGGGTCTCCGTAGGAGTTCTGCCCGGGGCTGTTGGGCGCCCTCAACCAGGCCTCACCTGGGCAACGGAGCATTCTGGAGGCAGTGAAGCGGCTGAGGCTGCCAACTGCCCGGGAAGCCACCATCTTGAGCAGGAGAGGACGAAAGTGGAAGGCGCTTCAAGTCGGGGGAGCCAAGCAGAGGACTTTTCTTTCCGTAGCCTGGCTCTGGCCGGGTGCCCGATGTACTGCCTGACTAAAACCGCTATGGCGAGCTGCCGCCGGTTCCTTAACCTCGCCCTTTGCTCCTGGCTAACCGGGCGGAAAGGACACCTTCTCCGCGGGGAGGAAGGAAGGTCAGGGAAGAGAGGGACAGAGTTCTGGATTTTCCAGTCAGGCAACCGGAGGGCAGCCC
The DNA here is from genome assembly GCF_008692025.1 of Phocoena sinus. Classification (NCBI taxonomy): domain Eukaryota; kingdom Metazoa; phylum Chordata; class Mammalia; order Artiodactyla; family Phocoenidae; genus Phocoena; species Phocoena sinus. The sequence goes on from NC_045775.1 coordinate 20,458,641, forward strand.
GGAAGGCCTGCGAAGCCCGCGGAGCCGGTGGGAAGGTTGAAGGGTCCTTTCTCGGCAGGGCCCGCCCCTTGATCCAGTCGGGGCCCGTCGCTCGGATCCAAACCTTGCTGGCAGCAGGAATCTGAGCCCACGCGAGCTAAGGTGAGAAGGCGCGTGCCCTCGGCTTTCCGCCTGGCCTTTCCCCGGCGAGGTCCGCACTTCCTTTCCCACCTACTACGCCCGCGGCCTCCTCCTCTCCCTGGGGCTGTGGAGTTCGAGGGAGCGGAAGGAAGCTTCTCAATGGGGCTCTCCCGTACCAGTGCAATTTGGGCAGTAATTTGGCCTAGCGTTCGGTCTGTAGCTCAGAGCAGCGGTGTTGCCTTTGTCTTTTAATTTATCACCGCATGTTAACGAACTGTTGGCTTGTGTTTGTGTCGGTTTAAAGCGCTGGCCTGTGTTCCACTGTTGTTGTTTCGCCTGCTTTGCCTGGAGCCAGGCCGGCGGCGATAGAGATTCGGTACAGGGCCCGGGGTTTTCCCCTTTTATGTTACCGAGGGTGAGTCTCGGTCGTTTGGCTTTTTCGGGACTCGAATGTGGGAGGAGCTGAGACATGCCTGTGTCCCGCTCCGAGATCCAGGGCTCAAGATTATTTTCTAATCCGGAGGGGACCCGGAGATCATCCGGTCATTCATCATCCCCTTCACTTTATCGGTGAAGCCCATGAATCAGGGTGAGTGAGTTTACCCATGGCCACAGGTGGTAGAAATAGGCCTAGAGGTCTGTTAACTTCTAGTCAAGAGCTCTGCGTTGCCTGAAAGCTGTTTTTGTGCTGGAAAGATAGGCTTGAGTCCTGGAATCAAGTGATTGACTACAAAAAGTAATGTCGAGGGCCCTCTAGGCCCTTTCACCATCCTCTCATTTAATCTTCACGATCCCAAAATTGTTATTTACATTTTGTAGATGAAGTTTGGGAGGCTCGGAGATTATGTAAATTTTCTGGTAGGTGGCAGAGCCAGGATTCGGCCATAAATTTAAGTCTCACTGTTCACCAGATTGACTGTTCCGCAGGAGAGGGAGCAGGAAGAGGCAGGGGGAAATGGCAGGGAAGTTGAGACTGAATTGAGGAGTATGGAAAGAAAGAAGAGAGGTTTCTGTTTAAAGTTCAAGACAAATAGTGAATCCCCCATCACTGTGAACACCTTAAGCAGAAACTGCATGAGCAGTGATCTCTTAATTTGCAGAAAGGATTCTTGATGACCTCCAAAGTCCCTCCAGCTCATAAGGTTTTTACAGTTCAAAGCTTGCCTCCTGCCCACATAATGCTCTTTCTGCATCTAATTTGGTGTAGCACTTACTGTTTAGATCAAGAGTGGCAAACTTTTTCTGTAAAGGGCCAGATAGTAAAGAGTTTAGGTTTCACAACCCACATTGATCTCCGTCACATATTCCTTGTTTTGTTTTGCTCTACAACTTTTTAAAAATGTAAAATCTGTTGTTAGCTAGAGGCCCATGGGTTGAAGTTTGCCATCCCCTGAATTAGGTCACGCTTTTAGCTCTTGATTTTTTTGTTTCCTGTATTCTGAGCAAAATCATAAGCTCCATCAACGGCAGAAATGTTATGCTTCTCACTGTGTCTTACCATCACCCACTAAAATTAATAGCAAACACATGTATAACCCTTACTATGTATCAGGCACTGTTCTAAGTGCCATATATATATATATATATATATATATATATATATACATATATATATATATATATATATACATATATATATATATATATACACCTCACAACAACCTGTGAAGTAGGTACTTTAATTATCTACAGTTTACAGGTGCATCTTACAGATGAATTATCTACATCTTACTCCTAAAACAGAGAAAGAAAATGGCCTTTGGAGGTCATCAAGAATCCTTTTTGCAAATTAAGTAGCTTGCTTAAGGTCATACAACTAGGGTACAGCCAGGATTTGGATTGGGCGGTTTGCCTTTAGTGTTTGTGCTCTTAAGGATATTGTGGACTGTGTCTTAATGATACTGTAATAATGAGCTGTTAGAGCCACTGTATCTTGCTTTCATTACTTGTTTAGCCCCTTCTTCATGTTACTTGCTCCTAGGTTCCTGCAACTTCATGCATCTTTCTATAGTTGCACACCCTACTCAAGCCTACCCAGGCTCCCCAAATCCTTGAGTCAAAATGTATTTCTTAAAGCTTAAAGCAGATGACAATAACTAGGTCATATATTGCTTAGTCCTTCTTTCTTTTGAAATCTGTCTCTACTTTTTATTAATTTTTGATGGGATGTATATTCTACTTAATTTTTTTCCCAGAAACTTCAGGAAGTCTAAAGAAAATAACTATACCAATAACTCCACCACCCAAAGATAACTACTGTTAACATTTGCTTTGTATTTTTCTGGACTTTTAAAATGCATTTGTATGTTTTCATCTATCAAGATACTAGTATATGCAGATTTTCTATAAAACTAGAATTATACTGTACATTAAAAATAAGATGCTCATTGTAAAAAAAATTTTAAGAAGACAGAAGAATATAAAATGAAAGTCCCTCTTTATCTCTTCCAGATATAGATTCAGCCTTATGGATTTTCGTCTTTCTGTCATAAGATGGAGTCTTACTATATATATATTGTTCTGCAGCCTGCTTTTTCATTTAATATATGTTGTGGACATCTTTGCATGTCAGTATATACATGTATGTCATTATGTTTCATTTTTCCTTACAAACTGCTGAACAGTATTCCATGGTATGTTTGTAATATAATTTATTTAACCATTTCCTCCTGTGTGCATCTACATCTTGAGTATTTCTATTGGCTAGAGATCTATGATTGCTACATATACAACTTGAATATTTCTGTTGCTTAAAGACCAATAAGAAGAATTACTAGGCTCAGAAATTCACAATTCAGAATCTGAGAGAGAAATAAAAATTGCCTTCCAAAGAGGCCTTACCAATTATACTTTTATCAACTGTATATGGAAGTGCTTAAATAAATCCATTCTCACAAGAATTGTGTGCTAACCATATTTTTAATTTTTGCCACTTAATAACCTCAAAATGACCTTGTTTTAATTTTTAAAAAATTTTATTGTTAGTGAGGTTGAACATTTAAATTTTTATTTGACATTTTTTTTCTTCTGTGAATTGCTCATTTGCTCATTTTTCCTTTTGGTCATGTTTCAGGAAGGAGCCTTCCAGCTGCAAATAACAGAAAATTAAACTTAAATTGGCTTAATAAAGGGGATTTATTTACTCACAGAACGGAAAAGCACAGTAGGAAGGTGGGTTTCAGATATGATTCAATCAGGGCTCTAGTTTCTTTTTTCTGAATTTTCAGCTCTGTCCTCCTTTGAGACCAGCTCTACCTTTACACTAGCTTTTATCATGTTTGCAAACTGCTCTAGCCATGCCAAGCCTCAGAAGGAAAGATGTATGTTCCAGAATTCCAGGCAGAAGACTTGAATGTCAGACTGACTAAGACCATCCCTAAATCGATACCAGTGGTCAAGGCAATACCATGCACGATTATTTTAGGCCTTGGTTGCCTGAACCAAAGAGAATGAGATTATTCTGATTGGTTTAAACCCTGGAGTTGAGCTGGATTCAGTCCCATGTAAACCACATGTGACAACTACATAATGGTGTGAAATGGATATTGGGGTGAAAACCGCAGATTGCATTATAGATTGTTTCTCTTTTTCCTGTAATTTGTAGAAGTTCTTTATGGAGTATGGGGTTTAGCCCTTTGTTTTCCATGTTACAAATACTTTCTCTGAATCTCTTGTTTGCCTTTTAACTTTATTTTAGTGTCTTTTGCTATGTAGATATTTTAAATGCTTCTTTAATCAGTTCTTTTAGTTATTCTTTTCCATTATGGCCTCTGGGTTTTATACCATATGTTGGAAGCCTTTCCCCAAGATTATAAAAATATTCTCTGATATATTCTTGTAGTAAGCTAGAAAAATATATATTTAGATTAATGCATCTGTAATTTGTACTTATAGTGTGAGCTATGGATCTAACTTTTTTTCAAATGGTTAGCCATTTTCCCAACAAATCTATTGAGTAATTCACCTTTCTCCCACTTATTTGAAATGTTATCTTTATTACATACTAAATTCTCATACACATGAGTATGCTTCTGAACTTGCTACATCCTGTTCTGTTGATTAGTTTCATTTATTACTGTGCCAGAATTGAACTGTTTAATTACTGGTACTTTATAGAAAGTTTTGGTATCTGTTAGAGCAAGGTCCCCCTTTTTTTCAATCAATATTTTCTTGACTAGTTTCATGAATTTTATTTCAAGAGGCACTTTACTTATGGGGATTTATATTCCAGACTCAAGTGGCATCAAATGTAGCTTCTGGAAAAGTGGTGTCCATCTCATGGGCCAATTTGTGTCTCCCTGGCCAGAGTCCCTTGAGTATACCTAGGCTGGTAAGCCTAGAGGTTGGACTCCTCCATCTCTTTCCAATCCATATATTTGGTAAATGTGATTTTTTTTTCTTTTTGGAAGCCAGAGGGCATCTCTTTTTAGTCAATGAAGACCTAAGAAAAGTTAAACAAGGCTTTTATATTGGCTGTTGCTGTGTAACAAATTACTCCAAAATTTAGCAGCTTAAAACACTAAAAATTGATTATCTCATACAGTTTCTGACGGTCAGGGATTTGGGGGCAAATTAGCTGGGTCGTTCTGACTTTGACTTTCTCATGAGGTTGCAGTCAGAATGCTGGCGAGGGCTGTAGTCTTCTGAAAGCTTGTCTGTGCTAGAGGATTCACTTCCAAGCTCAGTCACATGGCTGTTGGCAGGAGGTGTCAGTTCCTCATCACCAGAGCCTCTTCATCGGGCTGCTCCTGAGGTGCCAACTGGCTTCCCCTAGACCGAGTGATCTGAGAGACGGACCAAGACGGGAGCTGCAGGATCTCTTAACAGCCTAATCTCAAAAGTGACATCTCATCATTTCTGATGTATTCTTTTGTTTACACAGACCAACTATGTAAATAAAAATTCAGGGAAGTGGAATTACTGATCAAAAGTTAGGTGCAGTTGCAGTTTTTTGACAGTTACAATAATTGCCAAATTGCCCTCCATAGTGATGCATCTGTGGAGGTGCCATCAGTTTACACCCTCAGCAGCAGTATATGAGAGAGCCTGTGTGTGCAGGCTACCACATGATGAATATCAGACCTTTAAGTCAAATATTATACCTCTGTGCCGTTTTAATTTGTATTTCCCTTATGAATGAGATTGAACATCTTTTCATGTATCTAAGAGCCATTTGTATTGATATTTCTATTTCTGTGAACAGTTTGTTCATATCCTTTGCCAATTTTTTTCTTACTGATTTGTAGGAACTCATTTTTGGGAATTTAGGGAAGTATTTAATATATTTTATATATTTTAATATAGAGGGGTTTATATTTTTATTATTTTGAAATAATATCAAGCTTATAAAAAAGTAGCAAGTGCAGTGAATGAACTTCTTTTTCTTCCAGTAGTTAAGATGTGATACTGCACTATCTCTGAATACTTTAGTGTGTATCCCCTTCAAATACAAACATTCCATAAGGCATTCTGCATAATCACAATACAACCATCAAAATCAGGAAGTTCCCATTGGTAGCTTCATGATCACGTCCAGCAGGCTCTACTCCTTTGGCCCTAGAGAAAAGCATAAACTCTGGAGCTAGACTATCTGGCTTCAAATCACAGCTCTGCCTCTTACTAGTCTTTCAATCCCTGTATGCCTCGTTTCTCATCTCTTACGAAGGGTGTAAATAATCATGCATACTTCATAGGTCCTTGTGAGGATTAGATGGGTTACTGCTTAGATTAGTGGTTTGCATACTATGTCAGTGTAGCTATTATATTATTAGAGGAAGGGTAGTTGGTAATAGAGTAAATTTTTAAGTATTTTATAGTAGTCATGGACGAGATATCAGAGATCATAGACTACACTCTAAGCTACAAATTGTTCAAATAACCCAGAAAGTCTTTTTGTTCTTCTCTTTTTAGATTTAAGAATGACTTCCCTCTTGACTTACACTTTAAAATATCTTCCCAGTACATCACAATGGGCCCTCAGATTTTGTAAGTTTCATTTGTACTTTCTTTTTAAGATTAGATTTGGTTGTGTAAGCATCTTGCACAGACATGGAATTGTACTGCTTTTTGTAAACACTTTATTTTGTCTTCCAGCTATGAGACCTCTGAGCTGTTCCTCCCAGTTACGAGCTGCCGCAGGTACAGTAATTTGTTAAAAAAAAAAAAAAAAGAAAGAAAAGAAAAAAAAGTCTGATTTAGAAGTTAGATTCTAGAATCTAAATTTGTGAATTTTGAATAAAAACCAAAACTAGTTTGCTAACTCTCCCTTTTTTTGAGCAACATGAACATCACTGTTGCCTTTAAATTAAAACAATATAGGACCAATCAGTAACAATAGTACATGGTGTAGGGTGGGCTCGAGGATGTTGACAGGCGGCTGCTTTCTGGGATATGGAGCCTGATGGAGTCACGGAGGTTCCATGAACCTTACTGGTCAGTTTAATCAGCTACTGGCTGTCAGTCCTAGAGATGATTAGCGTACAAACACTCTGGAGACTGCTGTGGAGCCAAAAGGTAACTTTTCAAACTTTCAGTGACAGGCTTCTCTGTTAATGAATATCCTCTTAGTCCATGTGCAAGAGGATGCGTGCATGAAATAGGTGTGACTGTGGAACCAGTTAATAACAGAAGGTTGTTCAGTCAGTATGAAATGAAAAAGGAAGGAAATTTGTTGATTTTATATGGTCTTTTAGACCCTTCGTAAAGACTTCTTCACTGTTGAATACATACTTTTGCAGAACCTACTGTAGGTATGTATCTTCACTGGCCAGCGCTAAAAATCCCCAGACAGGTTCTCCTTGCCTGGGTCCTGTATTGACTATGACTTTTGATTTTGGTTTTATTATGGTGTTTCTACTTGAATAATAGCTTAATAGAAAAAGCGTCTTACTAGGATTCAGAAGACCTCTGCTCTGTTCCAGTTCTACTTCTTTCTGGGCAGTTTGGCCTTGAACCGATCACTTTACTTCCCTGTGCTTTAGTTTCTTTCTCTAAAGAAGAAGAAGAATTTTAGTCTTGTTAACCTCAAGTAGTTATGGAGATATTTCACAGCACTTTGAAAACTGTAAGCTCAATATAAGTACAAGGTAGGAATTCCCCGGAGGTCCAGTGGTTAGGACTCTGTGCTTCCACTGCAGGGGGTATGGGTTCGATCTCTGGTTGGGGAATTAAGATCCCGCATATCACGTGGCTCGGCTCAAAAAAAAAAAAAAAAAATATATATATGTACAAGATGATATTTTCATATTGTTTTACATAACTATATTATCAGGGGTCTGTTGCCTAATCTCACCTAGAAAAGTTTCACGTTGTCATGTCACAAATATATTTTCTGTGGCCTCTAAATTCTAATTAGAATATAGATTTGTATAGGCTCACAAAAAATAATTCCTTTCTATCTCATTTCACCTTTTCCCTAATTCTAATGTTCACCCAGGACTTTGCAGTCAGACAGATAGATCTGATTCTTTGCCAACCAGAAGAAGGTCACATTGCATACCAACAGAGGGAAGGCATTTTTCTGGCACATAGAGTATTCTTTTTCATATTGCTCTTAAAGTGTTTTGTGTTTCTGTCTCCCCAACTATGTTGTGAGCCCTTCTGAGACTTAAGCCTTTTAGAGTCCCTGGTGTCTAACACTGTCCTAGCGATTTCTGTTAACGTTGATGGTGATAGTGGTGCAAGAGGGCACATGATAAGACAAAGGAATGTAACCAGCTGATTTGAGGGGAGGGAGTGGGAATGTACCCATGCTGAACAGGTTTTAGGTTGCAATAGTTTTGTAACTAATTCCTCTTGAATTGCATGTGAATATGCTTGACGGTGCTGTTAGGATGAAGGAATTAGAATAGAGGGATACAGGTTTATTGATGTTTCCAGTCATCAGATTGACTGGAAATGTGTCTGATGGAAATTTTGACTTATTCAATGGCTATCTATACTATGCATCTTCCTTGACTTACAATAGGGTTACATCCTGACAAATCCATCATAAGTTGAAAATATTGTAAGTCAGGACTTCCCTGGTGGCACAGTGGTTAAGAATCCACCTGCCAATGCAGGGGACGCAGGTTTGATCCTTGGTCCGGGAAGATCCCACCTGCCGCAGAGCAACTAAGCCTGTGCGCCACAACTACTGAGCCTGTGCTCTAGAGCCCGCAAACTATAACTGCTGAGCCCGTGTGCCACAACTACTGAAGCCTGCGTGCCTAGAGCCCATGCTCCGCAACAAGAGAAGCCACTGCAGTGAGAAGCCCGCACACCGCAACAAAGAGTAGCCCCCGCTCGCCGCAACTAGAGAAAGCTCGCGTGCAGCAATGAAGACTCAATGCAGCCAAAAATAAATAAATAAATGAATAAGTTTGCTAAAAAAAAAAAAGAATATATTGTAAGTCAAAAATGCATTTAGTACATTTAATCTACCAAACATCATAGCTTAGCCTAGCCTACCTTAAACGTGCTCAGAACACATTGGGCAAAATCATCTAACACAGGCCTATTTTATAATAAAGTATTGAATGTCATGTAATTTATTGAATGCTGTACTGAAAGTGAAAAACAGAATGGTTGTATGAGTATAGAATGGTGTAAGTGTATTGGTTGTTTACCCCTGTGATTGTGTGACTGACTGGGGGCTATGGCTCACTGCTGCCCAGCATCATGAGAGAGTATCATACCACTTCTGCTAGCCTGGGAAAAAAATGAAAATTCAGAATTCAAAGTATGGTTTCTACTGAATGTGTATTGCTTCTGCACCATCCTAAAGTTAAAAATTCATAAGTTGAACCATGGAAAGTCAGGGACCATCTGTTTATCTATATATCTATATCCACAGACATACATATATATAAAACAATGGTATAATACATGGCATGTCTTCTCTCTGCTTTGATTGATTTTTTTTTAAATGAAAGGTTTTTTTGTTTGTTTATTTATTTATTTTTGGCTGCGTTGGGTCTTCGTTACTGTGCGCGGGCTTTCTCTAGTTGCGGTGAGCGAGGACTACTCTTCGTTGCAGTGCGCGGGCTTCTCATTGCAGTGGCTTCTCGTTGCGGAGCACGGGCTCTAGGCACGTGGGCTTCAGTAATTGTGGCACACAGGCTCAGTAGTTGTGGCTTGTGGGCTCTAGAGTGCAGGCTCAGTAGTTGTGGCACACAGGCTTAGTTGCTCCGTGGCATGTGGGATCTTCCCGGACCAGGGCTCAAACCCGTGTACCCTGCATTGGCAGGTGGATTCTTAATCACTGTGCCACCAGGGAAACCCTGATTTTTTTTTTTTTTTGGCTGCGTTGGGTCTTCGTTGCTGTGCATGGGCTTTTCTCTGGATGCGACGAGCGGGGGCTACTCTTCATTGCGGCGTGCAGGCTTCTCATTCTGGTGGCTTCTCGTTGCGGAGCACAGGCTCTAGGCACATGGGCTTCAGTAGTTGTGGCATGTGGGCTCAGTAGTTGTGGGTCACGGGCTCTAAGCACAGGCCCAGTAGTTGTGGCACATGGGCTTAGTTGCTCCGTGGCATGTGGAATCTTCCTGGGCCAGGAATCGAACCTGTGTCCCCTGCATTGGCAGGCGGATTCTTAACCACTGCGCCACGAGGGAAGCCCTGTGCTTTGATTTTAATTATGTATGTGAAATACAGAATGTGTATGTCAGCCATAGAATACTAGGTTTGGAGTTGGGAGGAGTGCTTGAGGTAATCTAATCTAGCTCCCATATTTGCAACTAAGAAATTTTTGGCAGAGCAGGGACTAGCACCCAGATATTTTAACCCCCTATTCAGATTCTTATACTACATTGCTACTGAGTGCGCATAGCACTGTGGAATATATAAAGAGCCTTTGAGAAAATTCTGAAGTGATTAGGAGCCAGTGTGCACATGAAACAGAATTAGAGTCCTTTGGGTGACTGTTGAATATATAGTGAATATTATTTTTAAATGTGACTTCCAGTATTACTTTAATTACTTTATAATATGCTAAATTGTTTGGCCAATTTTTGCCCCATAGGTTGCCCTAGAAGTTAAGAGGCAGGAACTACAGGTGGCTGTAGTTATCAGGGAAGGCTTTATTTAGGAGGTGGAATGTGAACTAGGCCTTAAGAGTAGGTAAGGATTAGATGGACAGAAAGGAGCCACTCAGGTGGGAGGGTGTATGAATGAAGGCAGGGGGTGTGCAATGAAGTCAAGGCTGTGAGGGACTGGGGGCTTGCTCATCTTGCTACATGTTGAGAAGTGGTGGAGAACGTTTTTGGATCATTCAGTTGGAACCAAGTAAAGCAAGGAATTTGTTAGAAGAGTTAGGAATTTGAATTTTATTTGAAAGTGTGTAAAAGGAACCATGCGGTCAGTTCTTAAAAAGTGGAATGATGTGATGGTATGTCATCTGACTTTTCCTCTCATCACTTTATTCTGTCCAAGGTCAGTCACAAGTAATCTGCAGATCTTCAAACTTAGCGGCCTTTTTTCAGTCCTCATTCTCCTTGAGTGTTGAAATATTTGACCATCCTCTGCTCCTTGATACTCTCCTGCCTTTGCTTTCATGTACTGTTTTCTCCTCAGTCTCCTACTACCTCTCAAGTTTACCCTCTGTCCCACATTTTCTCTCTGCCCTCTAAATGTAGGGAGATCATAAAACCAAGTGTCTTTTATTGTGAGTAAGGGGCCCACTCAAGTTAAGGATAAGAGGGCTTGAATACTACAGCTAGGGAGGTATTAGGAACCAAGCAGCTCTAGGGGCAGCCACTTTGTCTCAGTCATGGCCACATGGTGTGTCACTTTCCTGGCCTTCCTGCTTCTCTTTATATATATTCTTCTTCACTCCTCTTGCTGGCTTCTTTGCTCGCTCAGGGTTTTTGCTGCCCCATAACTCTGCCTTAAAAATAATTTCAGTTTATTATCACCCTGGTTCTTCCTCATGGCATTTTTTCAGCTTCAACTAATTGGTATTTTTCTCCATGCTTTGCTTAGATTCCTGTGAGAGAGAATCAGATGCAGCTTATCACTTGTAGGTAGATGACGTGGGTTACTGGTTGGCCACTCTATGGATTGACTTCAGGTAGTCAGGTAGTACCCACCCTGAATCTAACCAGCTTTGGGTGTGGGCTTAGGGACATGACGTCTATGATTGCCCCTTTGCAGGGACTCTAAGCAGGGCAGCTCCATTTAGAGGGGGCTGTGGGTGAGCAGGCACTGCAAAATATGTCTCTGCTTTTCTTCTTTTTTTTTTTGAGGGTAGAAAGCGAGATTTATTGAGTACACTGCAAGGGAGCAGCGGGCGAGACCAAGAGGGGGTCTTCCCTGGGAGAAGAGAAACTGGGCTTCTTTTTGGTCCCTTTTGGTCACCCTTGGGTTAATGTTCTACCCATATGGTGGTTAGGACTGCGTATGTCATAGCTCAATCTTCCTGGTATACCAACTGCTTGTGACTGTTGGTAATTTCCATTGGGGGAGGGTGTGATTGTCTTATCTTGAAAGGACCTCCCCAACCTAAGATGGCTATTGTATTGTTAAGCTCCATAATTCCCCCCAACAGATCAGCAAAGTCAAATCACTGACATCTGGGTGACAATATCATCTCATGCTACTTCTGCTGAGAAGGGGCGATGTGGGGTCCCAGTTGGCTTTGCTGATCAGCTATAGGGCTGTGGGATAGTGTGTGAATAGAAATTTGGGGAGGCCTGTTCAAGAGTAGTCAACTATATTGATTCTAGAGGTTGGAATCCTTGTCTTGTCACCATTTGTAGCTTGATGGAATGAAATCGTTTTTGTAGTGACTCACTTGAAGTACCTGGAAATGTTGGTGGATCAGGATGGACGGTCCTCAAGGGAAGATGGAAAGAGAAGGGGAATCTCACAGCATGCCTGGATTCACCAAGCCGCTGCTGCCGACTGCACCAGGCATTGGAAGTGAGGAGTACCAAGGCTAGGGCCAAAGGACATTGCCACCCGATTAGGCAGGGACGGTTGGTCGGTATGGGACTGGGTTTTAGGTCCGCTGAAGAGTCGCCTTGGCCAGGATACGCAGTCCCCGGTCTCCAGAGACCTCAGACCATCGGCAGTGTTGAAGAGGAGAAAAGACCATTTCCAGAATGTACCCCTTAGGGTGAGAGCAAGTTGGAGTCTCGTCCTGGAGGCCTTTGGGTTCCACCAAGGAGTGGACATGGCCATTTGCCCTGAGTCAGCAGGCCGATCGCTACCTGGTGGAAGACGGATCAGAAACGGCAGAGAGAGGAGAGAGCAGTCTGATCCCTGTACTGGCCATCAAAATGCCCACAGTGTGGCGATGGGGCTGGCAACATGGGTGGTAAAAGAATTTACCAAGCCAGAAGTGAGGGTAGAAAGCGAGATTTATTGAGTACAACGTAAGGGAGTGGCAGGCAAGACCCAAGGGGGCATCTGCCTCTTCTGTATTCTAAAATGCATATATATCATGGCTCTCCCAGCTACACCTCACTTCTCTTTGGAGCTTTAGTTTTGCATTTCTAGCTCTCTGTCAAATGTACATATCCACCTGGGTGTCTCTCCATCACCTCAAAGTTAGCATGTTTAAAATTGAGGTCACTTTTCTTCCAAAACCAGTTCTTACTCTGTGTAGAATAACTAGGTTTTCTTAGTCTCTAAGCTTCCTTTATAATCCTGTTTTCCTTTCTTTCCATATCTGATTGGTCACCAAAATACATAGTCTTCCCTTATAAAATCTCTTGTATTGGTCCCTTCCTTTCCATTCACAATGATACTGCCTTTATTTTGGCCATTAGCACCACATGCTTGTTTTTGCTACAGTCTCCTTGATAATCTCCACGTGCCTTTGTCTCCTTCACCAACCAATTAGAGCTGCGAGGAGAATCTTTGTACCCCATTTTATCATGACTCTTAGCTTTCACTATTTTCTTAAAGTTGGTTGTAGATATTTATCATAAGTAGCTCTCTATGACATAAGTGGGTGTGGTAAGGTGATTGTTAAAATTTTATTCCCAATTCTTTAGGATTTTTCTCTATCTCTGGTAATGAGGGAATAGTGATAGGAGATGAATTTCAACATTAACAGCAATAAGAAAAGAATGAGACACATGTAGATACACAAACACAGAGATCTTCCAGCTATATTGTTAAGTCAGAAAAGTAAACATAATACACAAGTGTGTGCATGTACATGCATAAAAAGAAAAAAAGTGGTAAAGTATATACACCAAATTAGCAGTATCTACCTCTGGGAAGGAAATTACATGGCAGCAGAGGACATAAAGAGGGAACTTTAGTTTTACTCTCCATATTTTAGTTATGTTTATCTTTCTCTTCTTTTAACCACCAGGATATGTTCATGTTTTATTTTTTAATTAAAACATTAGAGAAAGGTTGCTCTCTTTTTTTAAAATTTATTTTATATATTTATTTTTGGCTGCGTTGGGTCTTTGTTGCTGCACACGGGCTTTCTCTAGTTGTGGCAAGCGGGGGCTACTCTTCGTTGTGGTGCACAGGCTTCTTATTGCAGAGCACGGGCTTCAGTAGTTGCGGCTCGTGGGCTGTAGGCGTGTGGGCTCAGTAGTTGTGGTGCACGGGCTTAGTTGCTTCGCGGCATGTGGGATCTTCCGGGGCCAGGGCTCGAACCCGTGTCCCGTGCATTGGCAGGCAGATTCCTAACCACTGCGCCACCAGGGAAGCCCCAAGGTTGCTCTTTTGATGTTAGAAAATAACTAGACAAATTGAGCCAGAATTCAGGAAGCATTCTGGGTTTTTGTAGAATGGTAGTAGTCACCAACCAAATGCCTTTATTTCTACATAGAAAAGCAAGAATATTAAGCTATATGAAGACTAAATGATATCAGTCATTGTAACTTCTAATATTAAGGGCAGACTTAATTGGTTGCTTTCAGTGGAATAGATTGTCAAACATTTGATTAAAAAAAACCCAAAAGGGCTTCCCTGGTGGCGCAGTGGTTGAGAGTCCACCTGCCGATGCAGGGGACACGGGTTTGTGCCCCGGTCTAGGAAGATCCCACATGCCGCGGAGCGGCTGGGCCCGTGAGCCATGGCTGCTGAGCCTGCGCATCCGGAGCCTGTGCTCCACAACGGGAGAGGCCACAACAGTGAGAGGCCAGAGTACCGCAAAAAAAAAAAAAAAAAAACACCCAAAAAACAATTTGTTAATGCATAAACAACCTTATCATTTTTTTTTTTTTTAGTTGAAGTGGTTTAGTAAATGACAAATGCAACTTGGCATTGAATGATATAATTCTTCTTAGAATGTCTGTCTTTAAAAATGTAAAAAGTCATTTGACTTCATATATTTTATTTTATTTTTTTAAGATTTTTTTGATGTGGACCATTTTTAAAGTGTTTATCGAATTTGTTAACAATACTGCTTCTGTTTTATGTTTTTGTGTTTTTTTGTCCCCGAGGTATGTGGGATCGTAGCTCCCTGACAGGGATCCAGCCCGCACCCCCTGTATTGGAAGGTGAAATCTTAACCACTGGACTGCTAGGGAAATCCCTGACTTCATATATTTTAGTTAATTGTTCTTTGAACTTTCTCTTAAAGCTGTCAAGGCGAAATCAAAGCAAACCTTAGCCAAACCCAACATGAGGAACATTGTGGTGGTAGATGGTGTCCGCACTCCATTTTTGCTGTCAGGCACTTCGTAAGTATGAAATGATTTTGCTACATGTTCTTTCTTTCTGTCTTTTTCTTTTTTCTCTCCAGCTGTATTGAGGTGTGGTTAACAAATAATGACTGTATATATATATATATATATATATATATATATATATATATATATATATATATATATATATATATATGTATATATATTATGGAATGATTACCACAGTCGAGTTAATTAACACATCCATCACCCCATGTACTTTATTTATTCCTTTTTTTAAGGCACTTTCAAAAGGGATCTTTGTCAGTGTAACCCAGGAGGTAATACTATTGCTAGTGGACTAATATATGAAAAACATTTTCATGAAATTAATACAGAATAAGTCAAGCCAGTGGTGAAATAATGTGACAAAATTTGTTTTTTATCCATTCTGCTGAGTAAGCCTCATGTAGTGTTAGATTGAACCAGTCATATTTTAAAAACCTAGTGTGGGACCAGATAGTTTGCTTCTAACAGAGATATCCTTTCCTCATCTGAAGATAAGTACTGTACGTTGTTTCTGTGTCTCTTCAGAAGTTTGAATATGGAGGATGTGGGCCCATGGGCATTCTGAAGGGCCTTTAATCTGTGGCTTTGGTTTCCTGGAAATTATCAGAATTGGAGTTGATGGACTGGTCCAGACCCTGGTACAGCACAACCCCAAATAAATGGAATAAGAATGATCCTAGACCAGCCCCCAGGTTCCCCAGAACCAAACTGCTATTCTCCCTAGACTTTTCTCCTCCTTTTTTGTCCCCAAGTGAGGCCCAGGCTGTCAAAAGTTGACGATGGACTTTGGAAACTAGGTGCAAACTAAATGAAACATCGGTTCTATTCTGTTTAGATTGTTCTATTGTTTGTATTTTGAAGTAACAGTTACTAACTTAAAAATATTGCTAGGGAATGCCAGGCATCTGCTAAAAATAACGAGACCTTTCTTTACTAATATGGGAAGATCTTGAAGATATGTTAGGTGTAAAACGCAAGGTTCAGAGCAGTGTATATAATGGCACCATTTGTGGAAGATACAGACCTGTGTGTGTGTATGTGTGCACGCGCATACGTACACAAACAATAAACATTCATTTTTAAACGATGGTTTAGAACCTAGAGAGTATTTTTCTTATGTAAGTGAATGCTGGTGAAGTTTCTTCATTCTCCCTCTTCTCTCAATATAGTATTATAACTTTCCTGTACTGATACAACAGCAGTAAGAGTAAGAATCTGAAGCTTTAGCGGCAGGGAAGTGATAAGAGGGGATCCTCCCTGTACTCAGCAGTAACACGGTAGGAAAAGAAAGATCCATCAAGAGAAGAAAATTCTTAGCTAGGAAGACCATTTTTTTGTAAGGGCTGTTTGTATACTGTGTAGAAGTTTGATTCCGACTGTTTTACTAGCTGTTAAAAAAAATACAAACATGCTCAACTATATTTACTTATATTATTTAAACATTTGCTTTGATAATTGGTATTTGCGTGAAGTTTGAGATATTCAGCACGTTAGCATAGGGTTTATTCCTTTTGCTGTGTTTTATTATTGTGTTTTAGTTTAATTTAGGATCCTAATTGAGAAAGAAGATAAAGTTCATGAGTAATTTAGTGACACAGAGAAGAGCATTGAGTAACATAAGAAAATATAATTAATAGAGAAGAAAGAATAAAAATTTTAAGGTAATATTCATGTACAGAACAAAAGTGACCAAAAAATAATATAGAAGGAAGAATTTATGAAGAAGACAAATAGTTAAGTCGTATTATTAATCTTATGATTGAGGTGACAAATAAGTCTTCTATAATAGAAAATCATTTTCTAGGTAGAAAAAGATCTTTTTCTGTTTAATTTGAAGAAACTTTGCTTTCAACTTGAGTGATATTTGAAAGGCCAAGTTTTTCTTAGAGGTAGAAAGCACTTTGGAAGCACTCTTAGGCGTACACTGCAGCAGTGACATTTGGGAGTCTATCAGGCATCCTGGTAGAGAGGGGTATAGGAGCATGAGAATAAAGATTGTAAAATGCTAAATAATTATGGTTCAGACATTTTAAAATTGACACACAACTTTTTCCCAAGTTCTTCTGCTCTAAATTTGAGGGAACTGGTTTTACCTATGAAAGATTTTTAAAACTACTGATGATTCTTCTGTGATTCAGAGTAAAAATAAAAACAGTTTTGGATTTTTTAGGTTTTAATTTTTAGGAATTTAAAGAATGAATATTCTTATTTAATCCAATGGTTAAATCTTTGACTTAAAAATAAAGGGCAGTTGTTGAGAGTCCGCCTGCCGATGCAGGGGACACGGGTTCGTGCCCCGGGCCGGGAAGATCCCACATGCCGCGGAGCAGCTGGGCCCGTGAGCCATGGCCGCTGAGCCTGCGCGTCTGGAGCCTGTGCTCCACAACGGGAGAGGCCACAACAGTGAGAGGCCCGCGTACCGCGCAAAAAAATAAATAAATAAAATAAAGGGAATTTATTTTTTAAATTTAAATAGACAAACAGAGTTCACATCCACATCTTGGTTTCTAAATACCCATTCTTCAGTAGAAGGAACCAGGCTTCCTAGAAGAATGACTAGGTCTGGGCCAAAAAAAAATACAGGATGCACCTGGAGCATTTTGGAGTGCCAGAAAGTAAAAAAGTGCTTAAAAAAAATAGGGCTTCCTTGGTGGCACAGTGGTTGAGAGTCTTCCTGCAAATGTTAGGGACACGGGTTCGAGCCCTGGTCTGGGAGGATCCCACATGCCATGGAGCAGCTAGGCCCGTGAGCTACAACTAATGAGCCTGTGTGTCTGGAGCCTGTGCTCCGCAACAAGAGAGGCTGCGATAGTGAGAGAGAGGCCCACGCACCACAATGAAGAGTGGCCTCCGCTTGCCACAACTAGAGAAAGCCCTCGCACAGAAACGAAGACCCAACACAGCCAAAAATAAAAATTAATTAATTAATTAATTTTTTAGAAAATGGAGCATGTCAATAGGACACAGGACCGGGAATCCCCTGGCAGTCCAGTGGTTAGGACTTGGTGCTTCCGTTGCCAGGGGCCCAGGTTCAATCCCTGGTCAGGCAACTAAGATCCTGCAAGCCATGCGGCTCCGCCAAAAAAAAAAAAAATAGAGACAGGACGAACCTAAAATAACTTTCAATGACAAAACCTGGAACAATTTAATTAATAAGTTATCATGGTATTATACCATAACCCAAAGAATACATCAGATATCTATGAGTTCAATCTGATATAAATAAATGATTGAATAAAAAATAAAAGAGAAGGGACAAATCTTTCTTAAAGAATAATTTCAATTAATACATGCAGAAGGAATGAGGAAAATAAATAAATCACCATTAGAACACCACAGGAATAATTGCTGCAACCAGGATCTACGAATGAATGCTAAAATTAGTGGGTGAGAAATGTTAAGAAGAAACAAGATATTTGCATAGCCTCAACTCTCTCCCCTCAAGTATTTATTAACTACTGTGATGATTTTAACATGTGTCCATAATTTCTTTGTTACTTTTTACACTAGGAAGTAGAGCTTAATTCTTCTCCCCTTGAGTAAGGGCCAGAGTAGTGACTCATTTCTAACAAATTGAGTTCAGAAAGGGAAAAATAGTGAAGAAAACCGTACTTTAACCAAGTGATCAAGTTAACATCACCAGTAATAAGTCATGTTGCTATCACGTACACTCTGATAAGAAGCAGTGGGAAGCGCACTTTACCTCTGTGATACACTTCCCTCATATCCATAACCCCAGTCTTCCAAGTGTCAAGGTCAAGAAAGATAAGGAAATACTGAGAAACTTCACTGATTGGAGGAGATTAAGGAAGCATGACAACAAAATGCATAACGCCCTTTTACTGGAACAGACCAGTAAAAGGGCGTTAGTGGAAAAACTGGTGAGGTCCAGATAAAGTTAGTAGCTTAGTGAATTGTATTGTGCCAGTATTAATTTCTTAGTTTTGACAAGTACATCATGGTTATGTAAGATTAGCTTTAGAGGAAGCAGGGTAAAGGGTATACAGGAACTCTGTTCTATCTTTCCAATTCTTTGTAAACCTCAAATTACTTCAAAACAAAATTTTCTTAAAAGTCCTAATGTATTGCTCATGTCCCTTGAGACATCACAAAATAAATAATGAATTTTTAAAAAATAAAATAAAGGAGGGCTTCCCTGGTGGCATAGTGGTTGAGAGTCCGCCTGCCGATGCAGGGGACGCGGGTTCGTGCCCCGGTCTGGGAAGATCCCACATGCCGCGGAGCGGCTGGGCCCGTTAGCCATGGCTGCTGAGCCTGCGCGTCCGGAGCCTGTGTTTCGCCAACGGGAGAGGCCACAGCAGTGAGAGGCCCGCGTACCGCAAAATAAAATAAAATAAAATAAAGGAGAACTTAAAAGGTGGGGTTTAAATAAAAATATTTTATTAAATAAAATATTAAATGTTAAATATTTAACACGTGTCATGCTGAACAATACGATAGTAGGCAAGATTCTTGTTCGCTTCTTACCCAGCTCTAAAGGAGTCAAGGCTTGCCAGACTTTTAAGGCTGACAAATAGCAAAGTCACACTATTTCTTCATTTGGGATGATGTTAAGTGCATTTATAGCATCATATGTTAGATTATTTCTTTAGGTATTTCAAACAGAATGAAAAACATTTTTTATTAAAGCTCTAGGCTTTTGGTTTAAATTATTTTCTTTCCCCAGATATAAAGACCTGATGCCACATGATTTGGCTAGAGCAGCGCTTTCGTAAGTAAATGCAGTTTCATTTTAGTTCTTACTTCATTAGAAGTACTCTTCTCCAGTTTTTACGCTTGAAATAGCATGTTTAATGGAATTTCCATATCTAAGATATGTTAACTTTTATGTGGTGAGAAAAAACAGTAGATTTTATCAGATTCATTTATTCTTCATTTTAGCCATACGTGCTACACAAATTCAACCAGCTGGTGAATGTCAGCGACCTTTATTTTGTAGGCGTGACTGTTTCTTGGCATGACAGTATTCCTTAATGAGTACTGTAGCTAGCTGCCGGTTGTAAACAATGTAGGGCTAGATTGATCAGGCTGGTCCTGCGTTGATCAGGCTAAATACAATACATATATTTGATGATTATCTTAGAAACTTCATACTGTACGAGGATAGCTGAACAAATAATGCAAATACAGATGCAGAACCTGTGTATACAGAGGACCAACTGTACTCTGCCATTTTATTTAACGGACACGAGCATCCTCAGATTTTGGTATCCCTGGTGGGATGGTATGTGGTTATTTATCTAGAAAAAAGCCTAGAATGAGCCCTGAAGGTTTCTGTGCAAACCAAATAAAAATGTAAAATTAGATGTGGTTGCATGAGATTCAGATGGAAGAATAATTTGATGAGAGTCAACATGTAAGGCAGTATCATTCATTGATGCTTTGCCTTTGTGTCTTTAAGCAGCTACAGGTCTTTCATAGTTTGAAAAAACCCTTCTTTGCACCTTTTTGCCCATCTTGTTCTGTTTGTCCTCTTCCTGCCAGCCTCTAAGAATGAATGAAAGCAGCAGTTGCTTTTCTTTTCTTACTATCCATTTATTCTCCTTAATCCCATAATTGCTTCCATTCCCATTGCTCTACAGTATCTATACTTTGGAAGCTTCTCTTAATAATGACTGTGTAATCACTAAACGCACCAATGTTTTCTCAGACCTCAATGACTTTGTCTTCTGTAGCATTTGACACTTTCAGCTGTGCTTGAAACTGTCTTCCTTTGACTTCATGTTACGCCATTAGGGTTTTCCTTCCATTTTCTGACTGATTCTTTTCTACTTCTTAAAAAACTGGATCCCTTCTTCTATCTCGTTTTTAAAGGTATTTTGTAAGTTTTAGTCCTTAGAACTTTGCATTTCTCTGTATGCATGCTTTTCCCTAAAAATCTCATCTACTTAATCTTTATTTTTTTATGTAGAGGACTTCCAAATCTCTATATTTGACCTGTTTTCTTAGGTATCTCAAGCTCAGCATGTAAAAAATAAAAATTATCTTTTCCCTGAAGCCAGCTTACTTTCCCATTCCTGATAATGGTGCTGTTTCTGATTATGGTCCCAGGCTGGAGATTTACAGGTTTTTCCTCAACTTTCTGTCTTAAAAAATGTCAACTGTACAATAAAATTGAAAGTGAACACCTAAATACCCCTCACAGCATTAATAAGTGTTATTATTTTGCCATGTTTTCTATAGCTATATGGTTTGAAGCATTTGACATTGTTTCAGGCATCTTGATGCTTCAGCCTTAAATTCTTCAGCTAGTACTCCTAAGAATGAGGACCTTCTCTGTTATCCACAATACCATTACCATAGCTAAGATGATAATGATTGTATGATAACTTCTAGTATCCAGTTCATAGTCAAATCCCCCACCCTTGTTCCAAGAATGCCCTTTCTTTTCATTTTTTTTTTTTTCCAAACCAGGACCTGGTCAAAGTTCATATTACAAATGAACATGTCTCTTTGGTCTCTTTTAATTTAGGATATCCCTCCACTCTACCCGCCACGAGAGTGACTTTTTGAAAAGACCAGGCCAGCTGGCCTGTAGAATGTCCCACATTCTGGATGTTTCTTCGTAGTAATATTTAACTTTCCTCTGAATTTCCTGTAAACTGGAAGTTAGATCTCTAAGCTTGATCAGATTCAGGTTAAACATTTTTTGGTAAGGATGCTTCATAGGTAAAGCGCATGGGTATTGCATCATGTTAAGAGGTGCATGATGTGTAATGTTAAATCTAATCACTCGGTCATGGTGATCAGACCACT
Organism: Phocoena sinus; assembly: GCF_008692025.1. Taxonomy (NCBI): domain Eukaryota; kingdom Metazoa; phylum Chordata; class Mammalia; order Artiodactyla; family Phocoenidae; genus Phocoena; species Phocoena sinus. Next base: position 20,480,180 of record NC_045775.1, read on the forward strand.
AGATCTCTTGATTATAAAGGTGTATTTTTTTCCTCTGCAATTAGTAAGTCACCTGTAAAGTGATATCTTAACACCATGTAAACATCTTGTTCCCCAACAACTTTTGACCAAATGGTCTTAGCATTCATTGATAATTTTTGCCTGGATTAGTTATTACATTAGAGATTACAAAATTATGACTTTGATCATTCTTTTATTCTTCCTGTATTTATTGGTTGGTATTTTTCTGTAAAGAACAGCTTTCCTTTTTTTTTTTTTTTAAGTGATGTGGACTTATAAATTTTTATTTATTAATTGTGTTAAAGCCAAGCTTGGTCACTGTTCTTTTTGAAGCTCAGATTATCCCATAGTTTATCTGTGGGAGTTCCTTCAAGTTGGCTTCTATGGCCCCTTTGTTTTTTAGTATAATATTGTTTTTTGAGTGTAATTTGCATACAATAAAATGCACATATTTTTAAGTGTATAGTTTTATGAATTTTGTCAAATGTGTACACCCTTGGTCCTGTTTTTGCTATGGTCCCATTAATCTTTGAGTGCTTTCTTATTTTTGGCACAAAAAAGATCAGAGAGGTTCACTTTGTACTTTTCTTGCCTTAGACCTGGCCTCAGTCATTTTTTAAAAAGTTAATACCTTTAGGGCTTCCATGGTGGCACAGTGGTTAAGAACCCGCCTGCCAATGCAGGGGACACGGGTTCGAGCCCTGGTCCGGGAAGATCCCGCATGCTGCGGAGCAACAAGGCTCGTGTGCCACAGCTACTGAGCCTGCGCTCTAGAGCCCGCGAGCCACAACTACTGAAGCCTGCGCGCCTAGAGCCCGTGCTCTGCAACAAGAGAAGCCACCTCAGTGAGAAGCCTCTGCACCGCAACAAAGAGTAGCCCCTGCTCGCCACAACTAGAGAAAGCCCGCACACAGCAACAGAGACCCAATGCAACCAAAAATAATTAATTAATTAATTTTTTTAAAAAAGTTAATACCTTTGCTAGTAAATGGCATTTAGAAACCAAGGCTGAGTTCAAGATGTGCTCATTCCTACTGGAGTGTTATTGCTTCTAGTCTCTATCAGTGATCAGAACTAGAAAAATATATGTTATTTAAATTGTGTTTATATTGATATTTCAAATTTAACATAACTGGGATTTTACTCTTTAATTTTCTATTTGTTTCTCTTTTCTTCTTTTTTTAAAAAATATTTATTTATTTATTTGGTTGCACCAGGTCTTAGTTACAGCAGGTGGGCTCCTTAGTTGTTGCATGCGAACTCTTGGTTGCAGCACGCATGTGGGATCTAGTTTCCTGACCAGGGATCAAACCCGGGCCCGCTGCATTGGGAGCTCAGAGTCCTAACCACTGCACCACCAGGGAAGCTCCCTCTTTGATTTTTGACTGAAAACTTTGGGTTTATGTATCTGTTTTATCCTATTTCAAATTATTTTTTTTTTAATTTTTTTATTGGGTCATAGTTGATTTATAATCTTATGTTAGTTTCAGGGGTACAACATAGTGATTTAAAACTTTTATAGATTATATTCCAAATTATTTATGATTCTTCCTATTTAAATTGAGCATCAGAGGTTGACTTTTTAAATTAGGCTTTAATTTCTTTGTTAAGGCGCCACACGCTTGTCAAATTAAGGAAAAGATCCAATCTCTACTCTTAAATCCAAAGTTAACCTTTTATCCAAAGTTAACTGTAGTGCTTTATGTGATGATCTATGGCACTATCTTGAATGTGTGAAATGTTTCTTTGCTTTGGACTTCTGCTGGCAGGGGTTTGTTGCATCGGACCAGTGTCCCAAAGGATGTTGTTGATTATATCATCTTCGGCACAGTTATACAGGAAGTGAAAACAAGCAATGTGGCTAGAGAGGTGAGTAAAACAAACTTTGTACTGTTTAAAGATTGATAGGAGAATCAATTTGAGTTTTAATTAATAGAATTTGCTCTTTAAAAGTTTTTAAAATTCATTAAAGTTATATTTGACTTAAATGTGATTTTACTACTTGAATTATTTTATATTTAAAAGAATTATAGTATAAATCAAATGATGTACACTATACTGGAATATATTTATACTATATACCAAATCAGTTATTTAAGCTGGTTTGTGATATTTTAGTTTGTTTTCTCTTAGGGAAATAGAGATTATGACAAAGTGTGGTTGATGTGACTTTTAGTAATGCTAGATATTGTGGCCTCTAACTTGAAATTTCAACATTTTACAAAGAACTTATTTCATAACACGGTTTTTGTTGGAGGTAGCCTTGCTTATTCATTTTTTCCCTTTGACTAGATGGCACATAGAGCAGTTTCTTTTTTTAACTATTTCACAGGTGTTTACTTTTACCCTAGTTGGCAAAGCGCCATGTAGTGTTTATTGGGCAGCTGAGATATGACAGGCCTTGGAACTTCTGCAGCATGTTCTACAGGCATTTCATAATGAATAGTCCAGAAACATTTTCTGGGCTTTGTTTCAATTCAAAAGTGGCTATTTGGGTAAAGTTGGCTCCAAAGCACATTTCAGTGTGCTAAGCGTTTTCTTTATTTCTGATTTGTGCTTGCCGTATTATTGTGTTCAGTATAGTTGGAAGGTCAGTAACTTTCACCACTGTCAGCCAAGAGAAGGGGAAACGAGCAGGACTGAAAGTATTTGTTTTGTCCCCCCTTTTTACTCATCAGTATATGTTAAGACTGCTCAAGGCCTGGTGTTACCGAAGTCCGCCATAATCAGCTACTGTATATTGTAAGGGAGGCAGGAAAGAATTAAGAACAGGAAGAGAGGGGCTTCCCTGGTGGCGCAGTAGTTGAGAGTCTGCCTGCCGATGCAGGGGACGCGGGTTCTTGCCCCGGTCCGGGAAGATCCCACATGCCGTGGAGCGGCTGGGCCCATGAGCCATGGCCGCTGAGCCTGCGTGTCCGGAGCCCGTGCTCCACAACGGGAGAGTCCACACAGTGAGAGGCCCATGTGCCGCGAAAAAAAAAAAAAAAAAAAAGAACAGGAAGAGGGTTTTTTTTCCCGTCCTGATTTTTTTGTTTTTCCTGGACCTTCACACTTCTAAATGTATCAGATATGACAACTTCATGAGTATATCAACATTTTCAACTTTTATATTCTGAAAAAAACAAAGTGACTCTTGTAAGAGTGCTTAAAAAGTAAATATTAAATCTGTTTCAGTTTTCTCTATATTTCTATTCTATCCCAACACTAAAGCCATAATGCTTTTTTTTTCTAAATTTTTTTCTGGAAATTTTATGTCCATATGCAAATCTCAGCTATTGATTGACATGTGGTAGATTTCTTCTCCCAGCTCTGTACTAATACTAAAGGCTAAATTGAGGGGATATATTGTAAGTATGTCTCTCTATAGTTGTTTTGTAACCTAAAGGCTACTGTGACTTCCAGCTAGAAAACTTTAAGCACCTGTTGTCTGTATTAATAGTGTAATAATGAAATCCTGAAAGGCTTCTGCTGCTGAGTTCCCATGAACCTGACTTCACTGAAAGGCCTCAGCATACTTCCCTGCTCTCCAACTTAACTAAGAGGCATTTTCCTCCTTTCCCCTCATTGTACTATCTAGAGCCTAAGCTTGCCTTGAGAGCTATTCAGACTTTAAATAGAAACATGTAGACAAGGTTCACCATCAACCACTTCTATTTAAAGTTCCTTCAATCTTGAGAGTCATCTGGGGCCAAGGGTGTGACACAGGCTAGAAAGGACCACGTGAGGATCAGGCCATTACAACCTCAGTGCCCTTTACACTTGCCCCACTGGGAAGCTCTCCTCCCCTTCCCCTTGGAGACTTGCCTCTCTCTTCCTTCTGGGTTGGTTTACATTGACAGGCTGAGGTGCAGTTGCCAGCGGGTAGTTTTCAACAGAGTGTTTGGGCACTTAGTATCAGGCCTCACTGGAAAGACCAGAGTAAGGTCATGTTGCATGTACACTACGGTAACACATTTCTGTCCCTGTGGATTATGGTGAATGGTGGTAAATGCAGTAACTAGTATAGGTAGTATAAGTATGAAGACAAAAATCAGTTAAGAAGCAGAACCCTTTAATCTCAGCTTTGGAAACATGTTAACCTTACCAAATTATAGAAAATCTTGTATTCTGAGGATAAATAGTTTGAGAAAAAGGCCACTAAAAATTAATTCCCTTAATAGGAACCAGAATTTCATAGTAAATGATGGTGGGGGAGATGAGCTGTTGAGAGCTTTGTTTTTAAAGTGAAAATTTAATATTATAAAAGTAAGTATTTTATTTTTGCACCTATGCATTAGTTACTTACATAAACAAAAATGGAATCAGGCATTCATTGTTTTTTTGGCAGCATAATTTACTCAATAAATAGTATAATAAAATAATAGATGTCCTCTTGTCCATTTTTAGATTAAAGGAGGGCCTCTGTTTTTCTCAAGGCCCCTCAAATTACTCTCCTTTGAAGCACCTCTTGTGTCATCATCCTGACCAGTTTTCTCATTTCCAGTTGTTAACTGTTAACCCTTATTTATCAGAGGTTCACTTGAGGCTCAGGCAGTTTTCCAAAATTTCTTTCATCAACTTGAACTCTTGCATGTTTGGCGTGTTTTCCAATTCCTCTTTGCGTTGGATCACGGTGTGCTGTCCTGAAATATCAGGCAGTCAGTGAAAGTAGAGACGCGTGTAAGCAGGCAGGGACCTGTGTGGGAATCTGTTCATGAGGAGTCAGTTCTTCAGAAATGATTTTCATGTTTGATGACTTTGCTTTACTACTAAGCCTTATAACTGCAGGAACATAGATCATGAGAGCCCCACACCATGATATAGGTCATCATTCCCTCAATTGTGTGTAGCAGGTTTACTTTAGGTTTACTTGCAAATTTAAACAAGTTAAAATCAAATTACATATTAATGTCCTTAAAGCTCTGAGAAAAGCATTGCTAAGAATTTAGGTGAACTGCAAGACTGTTGTAGGCTTGTATACCACACTAGAAAATGGCTACAAGGAGCTTGGCAGAGTGCTTGTCGGTTAATAGCTAGACAAAAAATTAGTAAACCGTTTCTGTGATGTGCTTAGTTTTATTTTAAATATTACTCTATGGATTATTGACCTCAAATCCTTTCCTGATGTACCATACAATGAAGTATCGCTTAAAGTGCCATTTACATGTAGCACTGCCTTCCTAAGTGATGCTTTCATTCACTCTGTTTCCTGAAGGCTGCCCTTGGAGCTGGCTTCTCTGACAAGACTCCTGCTCACACTGTCACCATGGCTTGCATCTCTTCCAACCAAGCCATGACCACAGGTATGTTTTTTTGACCACAGAAGGTACATGTTGGTTCTCCTTTGTCTTTTATATGATCATTAAAAACTACTCTTAACAGAAATAAATGATCTGTGTGTTTCAAAAAATAAGGTAATGTTTAAAGTTTTTGTTTTTGTTTTTTTTGCGGTACGCGGGCCTCTCACTGTTGTGGCCTCTCCCGTTGCGGAGCACAGGCTCTGGACGCGCAGGCTCAGCGGCTACGGCTCACGGGCCCAGCCGCTCTGCGGCATGTGGGATCTTCCCAGAGCGGGGCACAAACCTGTGTCCCCTGCATCGGCATGCGGACTCTCAACCACTGTGCCACCAGGGAAGCCCAAATTTTTTTGATTTTTGACAGTAGTTCTCAGCCCTTTTTCCTGCCCTCCGTACCTGAGGACCACAACCGTTCTTGTAGTTTCTCCATCAGTAGTGTGGCTGGCTATCTCAGGGATTGTTTATTGGAGGGATACTTCCAGATTTGAGGCATGAGAAGTTTATAACCTGCTAGATTTTAGTTAGGTGATTCTAATATGATACTCCCCAACGAAGATTGTGGCCTTCCTCCCTCTACCATTGTCACAGTGATAAGTCACTGCTTTAGGTGATACAACTCTTTTCCTCTACTTTTTCCCCACATCTAGGCATTTTTATAATTAGTTACAAATTCTCCTAAAAAATGTAGCAAATCTGTGGGACATTTTGTAGCATCAACCCTTATTGTGAAAAGACAGGAAACATGAAAGATATGGTCATCATGTGCTCTCTTAGTGACATCAAGTCCAGGTTGCCACCTAAGGGGTGGCAGGGGATGAAGCCAGAGACAGGGATGGGGGCATTCTCCACTCCACGCAGCCTGGGACTGCTTCTGGGTAAACTGACACAATACTTGCCAGTGGCCATAAAGAGGGAAAGGGGCTGTCTGCTATCTAAAAGCCAGAATTTCTCTAGCTTCTAGTAGAAATTGAAATTCTCTTTATAGGAAAAAAGTCATTATGGAAACTAAAGCTGGGAGCATATAAAATATGCCCAAAGTTCTGGTTTAGAATACGATTTGTTTGAGAGTTGGTCCAGTGGATACTTCCGGAAGTTGATGTCCATACAGCCTGAATGAAACTTGTTTTTCTCCAGTGCGTTGAATGTATTTTTAGTCATTTCAAAAACTTACCCTAATCCCTCTGAAGAGTTAAAAACCTTAATTACACATGTTGTACAATGCTAGTAACTATCATACGAATTTTAAATCAAGAAGCCTAAATTTAAAAAAAGGAAAAGCAGCTTAAATTACCAATGACCTGTTTATCTATACAAGAGATGCTCATGTACCTGTGCCCTGTGCCCTGTAGCTGTCGGCTTGATTGCTTCCGGCCAGTGTGACGTGGTCGTGGCAGGCGGTGTAGAGTTAATGTCTGACGTCCCTATTCGCCACTCAAGGAAAATGAGGAAGATGATGCTGGATCTCAGTAAGGCCAAGACTCTGGGTCAGCGATTGTCTTTAGTCTCTAAATTCAGATTGAATTTCCTGTCACCCGAGGTGAGAATTGTGAACGCTTACATAAAGACTTGTGTTGCCGAAGCATCCCATTGCAGAGATTTAGACTTAGGGGAGACAGCATGGGTTCAGCTATGCTCTAGCAGTTGCAGATTCTGTTAGTTACAGGGAAGGGTTAATTATTTGGTCAAGATGGAAAGAAAGAAAAAGTAGTGGTTCGAAGATTTGAATTTGTAAGCCTTTTTAGAGATGCCCTGCTCAGAAAGAACTTCCCTTGTCTTAGTCTTGATTGACAGTAGACTTTAACTTTCCCAAATAACCCTGGGTGTGGTATAGCACCTGTGAACAGTGTGCCTGGTCCTGAATATCTCCTTTCCCAGCTTCCAGCAGTGGCCGAGTTCTCCACCAATGAGACCATGGGCCACTCTGCGGACCGACTGGCTGCCGCCTTTGCTATTTCTCGGCTGGAACAGGATGAGTATGCACTGCGCTCACACAGCCTGGCCAAAAAGGCACAGGGTGAAGGACTCCTTTCTGATGTCGTGCCCTTCAAAGTACCAGGTAAAACAGTTTGCTTCACTTCGTAGGGGAGAATGCTCTTAATGCTCTTGATACGTGTTAGGGGGTTCTGCATTTCTTCTAAAACTCCAAAGACCCCGAGTGACTTTCCGGTAAATATGATGGTTCTCTTTCCAAGACACTCAGCCTTTATTCTTAAACATGGACTCAAGTTTCAATCCTTGTTGTAACAGTAGGTAAACATTTTTTTTAAGATTTTATTTTATTATTTATTTATGTATTTATTTTTGGCTGTGTCAGGTCTTAGTTGCAGCACGCGGGATCTTTGTTGAGGCATGTGGGCTCCTCGCTGCGGCGCGCAGGCTTCTCTCTAGTTGTGGCGTGCGGGTTTTTTCTCTCTAGTTGTGGTGCACGGGCTCCAGGGTGTGTGGGCTCTGTAGTGGCGGTGCGCAGGTTCAAGGGCGCGTGGGCCCCGTAGTTTGCGGCACACAGGCTCTCTCGTTGAGGCGCGCGAGCTAAGTAGTTGTGGTGCTCAGGCTTCGTTGTCCCAAGGCACGTAGGATCTTAGTTCCCTGACCAGGGCTGGAATGCGTGTCCCCTGCATTAGAAGGTGGATTCTTTACCACTTGACCACCAGGGAAGTCCCTGGTAAAACTTTTAAAAAGAGAAATTTTTACGTCTCCTTTAGATCTTGCAGATATGTTTTAGTTCTTATGTGCATGCCTGTTTTTAAAATTCTTCATTCATATCTCTTCTGTATAGAAGAGCCAGATGTGAATGAATATCTTAAGAAAATAGGGTATCCTTTCTAATGTTAAATCATTTAGATTATTTCCCAAAAGTCTTAAGAATTTATTTTCAAATTTGGTAATACCTTGATAACTATGAAAGGCTTTCTCTTTAGTGAATATCTGTGGTTTACATTTTATTTGTTCTTGTAATTTTTAAAGTGTATTTCTCTGGAGAAGATATATAATGCTTGTTGTGCCTTAGAGTTAAAAACTTCATATTTTTATAGGAAAAGATACAGTTACTCAAGATAATGGCATTCGTCCCTCCTCCTTGGAGCAAATGGCCAAACTAAAACCTGCATTCATCAAGCCCTATGGCACAGTGACAGCTGCAAATTCTTCTTTTTTGGTAACTATGTGTGGTATATGTGTGTTTACTAGTGATCTTTTATATTTGTGTACTCTCAATAGAAAAGCCTGAAATAGAGTTATTTGTGTGTATTATGAATAGAGACTTAAAAATATACTTCCTCATTACAAAGATAATATTAAAATAGAATTACAGTTTTTTAAAGCCATAGAAGTCTCCTGACCCAGTCACCATTCTGTTACAAAAAAGCTGTTCTCTTCAGGCACTTCAGCAGTCAAAAAACTTAGACTGCCTGTGCTAGGCACTGGAGATGAAAAGAACCGTTTATTGTAATGTAGTGAGAAAGTGCTGTGAAGGCTATAAGCATAGACTCTTGGGGAAGATACATAGATGGGTGAGTCAAAGAGGCTTCTTAGAGGAGGTGACCCTTGCTCAGAGAATCTTGAAGGAAGAGTACAAGCCAATTCAGGTAGTGTATAAATGGCATTCTAGGCAAAAGGAACAGCAAATGCAAAATCAGGAGTTAGTTACGAGAGCAAGGACCTCTTTGGGGAAGAGCTTGGTTGGAACATAGGATATGAATTCAGGGAGTCGTATAAGACTTGGAAAGTAGGCAGAGAGAGTGACGAGATACATCTCCTAGCTCTGATTGTTAGAAAATTATGTTTTATGCCGGCCCCCAAATTACTTTCCTATAAGCATCGTGGAATAAATCTACCCTCGTTTTCTGTTGTTGTTATTTTACTTATATGCAGGTAGCTTCATGTCCTTGCTTGGGTTTCTTTTCTTCTCCTCAATTGAATGTCCCTGCTGATTCTGCTTCTGCTTGGGAGATGTGGTTTTCCTTCTCCTACTACCTTGGGTGTAGTCTTCTGGATAGAGTTCATCTGGTCAATGTTTCTTTGACAGTGTAACTCCTCTACCCAGGTATACAGTCTAGAAACATAGGCAAATGTTTGACATATTTGACTTTGGTAAATGATGATTTAATGCCTGCTCTTGAGCTCGGGCAAGGGTGCCTGAAGTGGTTCCAACAGGATGATGTACCACTCTGTAAAGCCTGAGTGGTGAAGGGCTGGTTAGGTGATTATTTCCAAAACCAAGTTGGATGATAGGGCCATATGGTATGGGTTACACTCTTGGCAGATCTGAGCCCCCTTGATTACTTGTGGGGTGTGCAAAAGGTTCAGGTTTATTCATCAGCAGTCAGAAACACGAGTCGTCAGAGGTAATGCATCACAAATACATGGATTTTCAGAGGTTTTGTTAACGCACCACATTCACTGCAGTTTTGCACAACTGCACATTGAATATGTTATTGATGTGATATCATTATGTATAGTCACCTGTGTTTCCAGACTTTATGCCCGCCTATCAGTAGTGGCTACATAGCCTCTTCACAGTTACTGAGTTGTAAAAATATGGTCTGATGTGGTAGAAATTGTTTTGATTTTGCAAATTCTAGGGAGTAGTTTCCTTTCCTTTGGAAAAATGGGTTTTTTTTTTTTTGAGCTCTCTTTTTTGAAGCAATGGTAAAGGGCTTTTGTGAGTGGTACTTCTTTGTCCCCCAACTTCTCAGTTGTCAGTTGGAAGAAAGCACGTTGGGTAGGTCCAGAGAGGGAAGGCCATGGTTCTTATGTTCTCAGCTATCTACCTATTTCTTCTTCTCCGATTGTTATAGTCTATAAATAGAAGAAAATCACCTCAAAGCCACAGGCAGAAAGCAGCTGGGAAACAGTCCAGAAAATGTAAAAATCAATCAGTAAATGAGAGATTTTTTTGGAGATTGTTTTAATTCATAAAATTCCTCATATTCTGCACTAAAAGCAAAAAACTTTTAGTTTATCATGAACACATATTTCTAGAGTTACCTATTCTCCTCATCCATTTTGATAATTATGGTACTTTCTGAATATGCTCTTGTACCCTCGTCTTCCAAAAGTGGGTCGGTGTGTGTGTTTGACTTGTGACCTAACGATGGATAAAATGAAAAGGTTTTGTTATATAGAGGCACTGTATAAGTGTCACTGGTTGGTAGATTTAGGAACAGGGCATAGAAGGTGGCTGAATAAAGACCACCAGAGAGGCTGCAGAATTTAACATTTTTGTTCCGGTCAACATTTCAGACTGATGGTGCATCTGCAGTGCTGATTTTGGCAGAGGAAAAAGCTCTGGCCATGGGTTATAAACCGAAGGCATATTTGAGGTAAAGTAAGTGTTCAAATAAATTACCTCTGGTTTCTTTATTTTAGTACTAGAGCTAACTTCTCTCTTCTTTTACCTAGGGATTTCGTGTACGTGTCTCAGGATCCAAAAGATCAGCTTTTACTTGGGTAGGTAGCAGTGTGTATCCTAGGATTATAATGAAAAATACTTGGTTACCAATGTTTCTTACATAGATTTTAAAGTACATTAAGCCCTGAGTTCATAATTGGCTTGTGAGTTGGGTTTTTTAAATAATAATAGTCTTTTATGTTGCTTTATCATTTTATAGTTTTGGAGTCTTTTCCACTTTTTCCTATACTTTTCTACTTATAATTAAAATATATATACAATTTTGTATTCTTGTTTTACATTAAGATGTCATAAGCATTTTTTTCATTGTCACACACTCTGCAACAGTCTTCAGAATAGCTTTTTATAAAAGCCTCCTAATGCTTAGACTCCTCTCCCTCCCTCACGAGGCTCTACCCTCACTAGCCTCCATTATGTCCTTTAACTAGCCATACCCCTTCTGATGCTCTACCCTTTGAACTCTGTGTTCTTCTAGCTCTTCACATTATTAATTTGTCCTTCTCATTAATTGTTTACTTGCTTATTATCTATTTCTCTGAGTCCAGAATATCAACTGCAAAGGGCAGAGGCCGTGTCTGTTCAGTTTAATATTGTATCACCAACACTTAATATTTGTACAGTAGAATCAGTGAGTGAGTGGAAGACACTCTGATAATTATGTAGAACTCAGTTTGGGGAATATGAAGGAGCTCTTAGGTTAAAAATTAAAGTTTTAATATTGTATCACTTATTTTTTTCTTTTCAGACCAACATATGCTACTCCAAAAGTTTTAGAAAAGGCAGGATTAACAATGAATGATATTGATGCTTTTGAATTTCATGAAGCTTTCTCAGTAAGTCACTTTAAAGACACATATCAAAGGACTATAATCATTTAATATGAGTAAAACAAGAGTGGAGCTTTATATTTGACGTACTGATTTACACTGCTGGGAAGGGCGTGATGGGAGGAATCCAGGGCTACACACACAGTGCTAAAAAACATACCTTTTGAAGCTGTCACTTTGAGGCCCTTCAAAAGTACCAGATTGTTTCTTTGGGAAATATTCACTGAAAACTGATTTAAAGATTTGCTTAGCTTTAAAGTTAGACAAGCTCAAAGAACGCCTTGAGGGACATTACTAACAAGGTCCTTATTGAGTTATTTTCCTTTCTAGGGTCAGATTTTGGCTAATTTGAAAGCCATGGATTCTGACTGGTTTGCACAAAACTACATGGGTAGAAAAACCAAGGTAAGTTTCTGGTTAAAAATATGCTCGAGGAACTTCCCTGGTGGTCCAGTGGTTAAGACTCTGTGCTTCCACTGCAGGGGGGCACGGGTTCGATCCCTGGTTGGGGAATTAAGATCCTGCATGCTGTGCAGTGTAGCCAAAACACAGCTTGAGTTTCCAAAGCACTTTACTATTTGGAGCTTTAATACCTGCTGATAAAAATATGAAGAGGTTTAAAAAAATATGAAGAGGAAAGCTGCTGCTGCTTATGAAGAATTTTGTGTTTCATTACATATATTTATTTCTTAGTTGAAAAATACCTCCTGGAAATTCTTTAGAAAAAAATAAAAGCAAGGATAAAGAAGGTGTGGCACATATATACAACTGAATATTACTCAGCCATAAAAAGAAACAAAATTGAGTTATTGGTAGTCAGGTGGATGGACTTAGAGTCTGTCATACAGAGTGAAGTAAGTCAGAAAGAGAAAAACAAATATCATATGCTAACACATGCATATGGAATCTAAAAAAAAAAATGGTTCTGAAGAACCTAGGGGCAGGACAGGAATAAAGATGCAGGCGTAGAGAATGGACTTGAGGACACGGGGAGGGGAAAGGGTAAGCTGGGATGAAGTGAGAAAGTGGTATTGACATATATACACTACCAAATGTAAAATAGCTAGTGGGAAACAGCTGCATAGCACAGGGAGATCAGCTCGGTGCTTTGTGACCACCTAGAGGGGTGGGATAGGGAGGGTAGGAGCGAGACGCAAGAGAGAGGAGATATGGGAACATATGTATATGTATAGCTGATTCACTTTGTTATACAGCAGAAACTAACACACCATTGTAAAGCAATTATACTCCAATAAAGATGTTAAAAAACAAAAAATAAAAGCAAAATTTTAGGTTGTCTTTGTTCATCCATTCTGATGTTAGATGAAAAATAAGTGGGCCCTGGCTTTCAGAATTGATTTAGACTCTTTCTTTTGCAGTAAAATAACTTGTGATTTGTCTTAAGTTAGTTACTTCCCTTTATTGCCATCACTACCTGTTAACTACGAGCCTTGTCTGATTCTTAAGTAAACTCATCTTTATATTTGTGTCTATTTTTGTGGGAGCCAGGTTGGATCGCCTCCTTTGGAGAAGTTTAACATCTGGGGTGGATCACTCTCCCTGGGGCACCCGTTTGGAGCCACTGGCTGTCGGTTGGTCATGGCAACTGCCAACAGATTACAGAAGGAAGGAGGCCAGTATGGGTTAGTTGCCGCCTGTGCAGCTGGAGGGCAGGTATGTCACAGAAGCATCATAGGAGCTTCCAGAAAGTCATTTCCTTGGAAACAAAACAAATTCATCCAAGAATGTTTGATTTAGCTTAATTTGAAACAGTCTTAGAGCGATTTTTCTGATGACAGACAACTGGGAAAAAAGCAGCCCATTGGGCTTCCCTGGTGGTGCAGTGGTTGGGAGTCCGCCTGCCGATGCAGGACACATGGGTTCGTGCCCCGGTCCGGGGGGATCCCACATGCCGCGGAGTGGCTGGGCCCGTGAGCCATGGTCACTGAGCCTGCGCGTCCGGAGCCTGTGCTCCACAGCGGGAGAGACCACAACAGTGAGAGGCCCACGTACTGCAAAAAAAAAAAAAAAAAAAAGCAGCCCATTTTTGTGGGGAGGGAGTACAACTTAAATTCTGATAGTACTTTGAAAGGAAGAATCTATTTAAATCCAAGTTATTTTTTTCCCCTAAAATAATGTTTATGTTTTTTGTTTATAAAAGTTATATATGCTGCTTATGGAAATTATGAAAATACAAAAAGTATTTAGAAAATAAAATTATAATCACTTATAATCCCCTCATCAGACACTATCATTATTCACACTTTGATATATTTTCTTCTTTAATAATAAAATTTTATCCATTTATCTAGTCACCATGAGACGTTATCCATAAAATCTCTCCAAGTCTTTCTTGAGAACTGAACTATACCTTAATGGAGAATTAATTTGCCTCTGGATAACCTATTGCTGTTTAGCTGAGGAAAATTATGGTTTTCTACAGATTTTTTTTCTATCTGCTTTACTTGTGTTACTGACGAAACTTCCTACCTGCCATAGCATTTCACGTGGGAATAAAATCCAAAAGGAAGGCTGGTTGTAATCTTTTTTTTTTTTTCCAACCCTGATGGAAACAGATTTGATTTTTCTCCAGATCACAGAAACTATCTGTTGCCGACCAAGATGAATAAGATACGTAAAAGTATAAACATCTTACGTTTAAAAGCCTTTATTTATGGCTTTTTCTCAGAGACTTTGAAGAAGCAAGGGATCAGTTATTTTTAGGTTGGAATATTTTAGACTTCACAATCAGAAGTATTTTCTAATCTGTTGTAACTTCATTTACAGAAAACCATGGTAAATCAGGACTGGAGCCCTCCCTCTTATCTTCCTATGCCAAATTTAAATGTGGGAGGTAACTAGTGCATAGCATTGTACACAGTGCATAGTCCACATAGGTTAATGTCCTTTGGTTTTGAGTGTTTGTTCCCTAATTTTTTAATCTAGCACATAGAGGATTAATAACACAAAACTAGGTGCTTTTGTGGGTGAACAAAAAATAATATCCAGTATTATTACTTACCTCTAGAAGTTTACAGTATAGTGAAGAAGGAGATGATACATCTTAGAAACTAGATTAAACTTGGCATTGTTTCATCAAGAGCCAAATGCGTGCTACAAACATGATTAGGTCAAAGGAGGAATCCATCATTGTGGATCAGGGTTTCTCAGCTCTGGCACTAGTAACATTTTGGGCCAGATAATTCTTTGTTGCGGGTGAGGGGACTGTGCTGTGTGTTGTAGGGTGTTTAACGTCTCTACCCACTAGATACCAGTAGCAAACCACCCCCCTCACTCCACCACCCCCCCGCCCCCCTGCCAACACACACAGTTGGGACAACCAGAAATATCTCCAGACATTGCTAAATGTCCTCTGGGGAGGGGAGGGAGCAAAATCACTGCCGTTGAGAACCACTGATCTAGTGCAATATAAAAGATTTGGAACATGAAAACAACACAGTTGAAATAAAACAGGAGAAGGAATATTCTACCTTATTATGGGCCCTTCTAGGACAACCCCAAGTCAGTCAATCCTTCCCATCCATATTCTTTTGTTTGCTTGTGCCTGTAGCAAGGTATTTAGCAGTTTGTTTTGAACTACAGTGTATATTAGATTGAGGATACAGACCGTGTAGCAAAACTTTGTACCCACACAGTGTTCAGCTTGGTGCCTTATAAATAATAGTTGTTTAATAAATATTTGTGGGGATTGAATTGAATCTAGAAGCAGGGAGGTTAGTTAGGCTATTAACTAGTTTGATAGCAGTCCAAAAGATAGAATGACTATGATTATCAGATAGGATTTAGACTCATGAAGTCATTAATTTCTATACTAGGTTTCAACTAGGGAGATAACTTGGATATAGCACTGTGCCTAGTACTAGGAAAGGGATTTTCTACCTTTTTACCTTTGTGGGACCTCAAATCATCATCTTCACCCGCATAGAGTAGTAAAGAAGAGACCAGGTTTTGGAATCATCTGGTTTCAAGTCCTGACCCTGTTACTTAATAGCTTTGTGGATTTGGATGAGTAACTTAACCTCTCAAAGCCTCAGTTTTCTTACCTAGGAGAGAGAGAAGGCTGTTGTTGGATTCACTGTATTGCGTTTATTTTTATACAGCTAAAAAAGCCCCTCTGGCTTATTTTAATAGTAACCACTTACGGAGCATCTACTAGGAGTCAGACCCTTCTAGATAGACTCTGATACACATGTGTATACATGTATGTGTGTGTGTGTGTATACATACATTGTATGCTATCTAATGCTCACAAAAATACTCTGAAGTGGGCACCATGAACCCCATTTTAGAGAGGAAGTTGAGGTTCAGAATGGCTAATAACTTTCCCAGGATTGCACAGTATTTGAATGGCAGAGCCAGGATTAAGTTCCAAAGCCTATATTTTTCCCATTGTTCTATGCTGCCTCTGTACTGGCTGGATTCATTGCATTTGATTGCTCTAATTGAACTTTTTTTTCCTTTACAGGGCCATGCTATGATAGTGGAAGCTTATCCAAAATAATAGATCAAGAAGAGGTGACCTGGAGTTTCTGTGCAGCACTCACCCTAGGCAATGCCATTTCAATGCACTACTCAGTGACATCCGTAGTTCCTAGCTCCTCTTAGGAAAACAAAATTTGTGGCCTTCTGTTAAGCACTTTGCAGTTAAGCCTTGCCAGTGTTCTGAGCTTTCCAATAATCACGGCTTATTACTCTTTCAGGAATTTCTTAGTTACCAGAATCTCTCAACAGTGATAAGTTTAAGCAATTGTGTTTGGTCTCTATTTTTATGAAAGACTGAATTAGTGGTTGCAATTTTGGAAAGAATTTAGCTGAGATTTGGAATCACCTTTGTAACATTTGCAAATTATAGCTCATTCCTATTTGTGACCTAAAGATAAATGTTTTCTATAAAATACAAACCAATGTGCCTAAATTTAACTTAATTATGGAAAGGTAATTTAGAATCTAAACGTCACTGAAAATTTACAGTAAATGTTTAGATATATAAATACCATGTTGGTTAACCTTAATAAAGTAGAGAAGTATCAGAGAACCATTTGCATTGTTTTATTAGAGGTAAAAGGTGGTTCCCTTGCTTAGGGACAGATTTTGCCTTGGATTACTCATTTGTAACTTCTAACCATTTTAGTCAACCATGAAACCGCTAGGATCATAAAGAAGGTCCTGCTTTAGAATAACACCATTTTTTCCCCAGTGCCCAATTGAAATAAATTTATTTTATCGTTTGAAGATGTTTCTGTTTGCCGGGTTTAATGAAATGTAAAGAAATTTCAAAAATTTGGTCAACATACTAAAAATTCTCTCAGTTTTTTGACAACCGAACTGCATTAAATAGCATGTATGCTAGTGCATTGCAGAAGCAAAAGTCTCAGTTGCAGCTGTTCATGGAATTTCATTTAGGTCTGTGAAAGTTACTGGCAATCAGAATCATACGCTAGTTCAGGGACAGATTGGGCAAGGGAGCAAGTGCTAACCTCTTAAAAGGTTATTTGAGAGTCCCAGCTTTATTTCCCCATGATTTCATTGGTGAATTCCACCTAATGTGAGTTTTTAATACTGCAAACCATTATATTTACGTATCACAAGTATTAACTCTAGATAAGTTAAATATAAAAGATAAAAAACTTTTTAAGCGGCTTCCCTGGTGGCGCAGTGGTTGAGAGTCCACCTGCCAATGCAGGGGACACGGTTTCGTGCGCCGGTCTGGGAGGATTCCCCATGCCGCGGAGTGGCTGGGCCCGTGGGCCATGGCCACTGAGCCTGTGCGTCTGGGGCCTGTGCTCCGCAACGGGAGAGGCCACGGCAGTGAGACGCCCGCATACCGCAAAAAAAAAAAAAAAAACTTTAAAATTTAGAAAAAAAAATATCACTATGACCCTTAGGTTGGGGTGGGGAGAATTTCTTAAATAAGACATTTAAAGTGTTACCATAAACGAAAAGATCTATAAATTGGCCTATGTTGAAATAAGAACCTTTGTTCTTTATATGATAGAGTGGAAAGACAAGCCACAAATGGGGTGAAGATACAGATATAACTTACAGAGGATGTGCATATATATATCATATATATGTACATATATATATCTTATCAAAAATATATCTTTTATATCTCTATCATATCATACATATGATAGATACCTTACAAGATATATATGATATAGATATATTTTACAAAGGATCCAGGGTGTATACAGAATTCCTGTCAATCAAAAAGAAGATAGGGACTTCCCTGGTGATCCAGTGGTTAAGACTCTGGGCTTCCACTGCAGGGGGCTCGGGTTCAGTTCCTGGTTGGGGAACTAAGATCCCTCCCGCATGCCGTGCGGTGAGGCCAAAAAAAAAAAAGAAGAAGAAAGATAACATCGTAAAATATGGCAAAAAATATTAACAGGTATTTTTTTAGAAAATAATGTACAAATGCAGAATAAACATGAAAAGATGCTCATTAGTAATCAAGAAAAACCAAACCAAGATCATGGTGAGGTATTATTTTATACCTACTAGACTGACAAAAATGAACAGGACTGAGAATACCAAGCGTGAGTAAGGATGTAGAACAGTAGGAACTTTTTATACACTGCTGGTGAGAATGTAGATTGATACAACCACTTTGGAAAACAGTCTGGCGTTATCTTGTACATTTGAATATGATACATGGTTTATAATCCAGCTTTTCCACTCTTGGGTATATTTCCTGGAGAAACTTGTACATGAGTACCAGGAGACATGTACAAAAGTGTTGATAGCAGCATCTGTCTAATAGCAAAATATTGTAAATAACGAATGTTCATCCACAGCAAAGTTTTAAAAATAAGCAAAACTAAGTACATTTCTAGGATGCCTATGTACAAGGTGAAAATATTTTCCAAAACAGTTAAGAAAAAAGAAATCTTACAGAAGAATGCCAAATAATATATGTAGACCCCAGGCTCCAGGAGGTGGATCATGCTCTTCCCCTCTTGAGTGTGGGCTGGACTTAGTGACTCAATTCCAGTAAATAGAGTGTGAAGACAGAAAACAAGGCAACCTTAACAGTGGAGAAACCTGGCAAACACTAGTTTAACCAAATGACCAAGGTTGTTAGCGGTACTGTCATGTGGATATCACAGACCTCCTGGTATGAGGTCATCAAAAGGGCCCTTCACCTTAGTGGTATTCTTTCCAAGTACTCATAACCTAGTCGATTGATGAGAAAACGTCAGACAAAACTGAATTGAGGGACATTCTACAAAATTCTTCACCAGTACTCAAAACTATCAAAGTCATGAAAAATAAAAGAATACTGAGAAACTGTCACAGACCAAAGGAGGTGAAAGAGACATGAGAACTGAATGTAATGTAGTATCCTGAGTTGGATTCTAAAACGGAATAAGGACACCAATAAAATAAACAACTGGTGAAATCTGGGGTTTAGTTAATAGTTTAAAAAGGAACCCATATATAAATTCACATATAGTGAAATTATTTTCTAGGAGAGTGCCAAGACAGTCTTTTCAACAAATGGTGTTGGGAAAATTGTATATCCACATGCAAAATAATGAAGTTGGACCCCTGCATTAAACCATATACAGAAATTAACTCAAAACAGATCAAAGACCTAAACATAAAAGCTAAAATTATAAAACTCTTAGAAGGAAACAGGGAAAGCTTCATGATACTGGATTTGGCAATGATTTCTTGGATATGACACCAAAAGAACAGGAAAGAGAAAAAAATTGGAGTTCATAAAAATTAAAAACTTCTGTACATCAAAGGACACAGTGAAAAAGCAACCTATGGAATGGGGGAAAATATAAATCATATCTGATAAGGGGTTAATATCCAGAATATATGAAGAACTATGCAACTCAAGAGATAGAAAACCCAATTTTAAAATGAACAAAAGGGCTTCCCTGGTGGTGCGGTGATTGAGAGTCCGCCTGCCAGTGCAGGGGACATGGGTTCGATCCCTGGTCCGGGAGGGTCCCATGTGCTGCGGAGCAGGCTCATGCACTGCAGCTGCTGAACCTGTGCTCTAGGGCCCACGAGCCACAACTACTGAGTGCGTGCCACAGCTGCTGAGGCCCACACGCCTAGAGCCCGTGCTCCACAACGAGAGGAGCTGCCACAATGAGAAGCCCGTGAACCACAATGAAGAGTGGCCCCCACTCGCTGCAACCAGAGAAACACCAGCGCGCAGCAACGAAGACCCAACGCAGCCAGAAACAATAAATAAAATAATAAATTTATTTAAAAAATTAAAATGAACAAATAATTTGAATAGATATTTCTCTAAAGAAGATGTACAATGAGCACATGAAAAGATGTTCAGCGTCACTGATTGTTGAGGAAAGGCAAGTCAAAACTACAATGAGCTGCTACTTCACACCCAATAGGATGGCTGCTATTACGAAACCTGAAAATGACAAGTGGTGAGGATATGGAGAAATTGAAACCTTTGTGCACTGTTGATGGGAATGTAAAATTGTGCAGATGCTATGGGAAGTAGTATAACAGGTCCTCAAAAAATTAAAGGTATTGGGTTGGCCAAAAGGTTCGTTCGGTTTTCTTCTGTAAGATGGCTCTAGTAGCACTTAGTCGTCTTTAACTTCATTCAAAACAATTTTGTTAGATTGTACGTGACAGCTGTCACATCAGCGTGCATTTAAGAAAAATCAAAATTGGTAAATTTTTGTGTAGCCATTTTAGTATTGAAGATGGAAGAAAACATTTTCGGCATATTATGCTTATTTCAGGAAAGGTAAAAACACAAACGAAATGCAAAAAAAAAAAAGATTTGTTCAGTGTACAGAGAAGGTGCAGTGACTGATCAAACATGTCAAAAGTGGTTTGAGAAGTTTCGTGCTGGAGATTTCTTGCTGGATGATGCTCCATGGTCAGTAGACCAGTTAAAGTTGATAGCGATCAAATTGAGACATTAATTAAATCGAGAAATTAATTGAGAACAATCAACATAATACCACGCGGGAGATAGCCGACATACTCAAAATATCCAAGCGCTGAAAATCATTTGCACCAGCTTGATTATGTTAATCACTTTGATGTTTGGGTGTCACATAGGTTAAGTGAGAAAAACCTTCTTGACCATATTTCCGCATGGGGTTTTCTACTTAAACGTAATGAAAACGTTCTGTTTTCATCAATAAAACAAATTGTGATGAGTTATGAAAAGTGGATACTGTACAAAAATATGGAACGGAAGAGATTGTCGGGCAACCGAAATGAACCACCACCAACCACGCCAAAGGCCAGTCTTCATCTAAAGAATGAGATGTTTTTATGGTGGGATTGGAAGAGAGTCCTCTATTATGAGCTCCTTCCGGAAAACCAAACGATTAATTCCAACAAGTACTTCTCCCATTGAGACCAACTGAAAACAGCACTTGACAAAAAGCGTCCAGAATTAGTCAACAGAAAACGCATAATCATCCATCAGGGTAATGCAAGACCGCATGTTTCTTTGATGACCAGGTGAAAACTTACAGCTTGGCTGGGAAGTTCTGATTCATCCTCTGTATTCACTAGACATTGCACCTTCGGATTTCCATTTATTTCGGTCTTTACAAAATTCTCTTAATGGAAAAAATTTCAATTCCCTGGAAGACTGTAAAAGGCGCCTGGAACAGTTCTTTGCTCACAAAGAAAGTTTTGGGGAGATGGAATTACGAAGTTGCCTGAAAAATGGCAGAAGGTAGTGGAATAAAAGGGTGAATACATTGTTGAATAAAGTTCTTGGTGAAAAGGAAAAATGTGTCTTCTATTTTTACTGAAAAACCAAAGGCACGTTTTGGCCAACCCAATAGAATTACCATATGATCCAGCAATTCCAGGTCTAGTATATATACAAAAGCATTGAAAGCAGGGTCTCAGAAATATTTATACACCCATGTTCATAACAGCATTATTCACAATAACTAAAACTTGGAAACAACTCAGGTGTTCACTGATGGACCAATGGATAAACAAAATGTGTATATACATGCAATAGAATACTATGTAGCCTTAAAAAGGAAGGCAGTCTTGTCACATGCTACAACATGGATGAAGCTTGAGGATATTATGCTAAGTAAAACAAGCCAGTCACAAAAAGACAAATACTGTATGATTCTACTTGTCCCAGGTATTTAAAACAGTCAAATTCATAAAGACAGTAGAATGGTGGTTGCCAGGGCTTGAGGGAGGGGGGATGAGGGGTTATTGGGTATAGGATTTCTGTTTTGGAAGATGAAAATAATTCTGAAGATTGGTTGCACTACAGTGTGAATGTACTTAACACTACTGAACTGTATACTTAAAAATCATTAAAATGATAACATTTTATGTGTATTTTACCACAATTAAAAAAAATTTTTTTTAAGGTAAGGGAAAACATTCAGAAAAGAAGTTACCTCTAGGTAGGGGACAGTGGAATTGGATTGGAGAGGAGCACACAGGTTAAAGTTATGTACTATTTCAAAACATTTTATATGTATAGAGAGAGCCACGTTATTTTCATTAGCATGACTGCTACAAAAGATCATCCTTGGCTGTGGTGATTATAGACACCTTCTTGATGTTTGTTCTTAAATATCTTAAACTGATTATGTTTTTAAAGATCCCAACTTAAAAGTGTCTCTCTTTTCATGTAAAACTTTAATTAGACCCTCTGTTCCACCAAATAACCAATTGAGAGTGGAGCCTTTATTTGCCCTCATCTTCTTTCATTCAAATTTCAGAAGGTCAGCTCCCCAACTTCTCCCCACCCTCTCCCCACCACTCTTCCCTGCCCCTAGCTGTTTGCTTCTCCGCCTGTCTTCTCCCCCATCCTTTCTCAGTTTTGCTTATTTCTCAAGGCCTCTGAAGTTCCGGTCTTTCTTGAGGAGTAAAAGGCGGTAGCAGGGTCTCCCGGGCTTTCTCAGATTTTAGTGGATGACTCAGAGTCCCTCTGCCTATATCCGCTGTGGTTTTGGGGGACTCTGAACTGGTTTATTGTGCTTCCTCAATGAAGAGGGATCATTGATGGAGAGGAAGTGGGAGAATGTGGGGATTGGAGGACAAAAATAGTGAGTAGACATATTATTCTGAAAATAAATAGATTATTGTGAAAGAGAAGAAGCATTTAGACATGTTGGCAGTGTTTGTACTCAATGTCATACTCAAATTGGAGCCCTTTTCCCTTCCACACTTAAAGAACCGTCAGTGATCAACTGATTCCCAAAGCAGAACTCCAGATAGGGAGTTCACAGCTTCCCCAGGAACCCCTAATATAGTCTATCCTTCTGTACAAACTTAAATTCCAGGGCGTATTTTGTTTGTGTTTCTTTGCTTGTCAATATTCTATTTTTAAATATGCAAAATGTTCAGGAAAAAAATTTTTTTAATAAATTTATTTTATTTTTGGCTGCGTTGGGTCTTCATTGCTGTGCACAGGCTTTCTCTAGTTGCATCGAGGGGGGGTTCTCTTCATTGTGGTGCGCGGGCTTCTCACTGTGGTGGTTTCTCTTGTTGTGGAGCACAGGCTCTAGGCGCACTGGCTTCAGTAGTTGTGGCACTCGGGCTCAGTAGTTGTGGCTCGGAGGCTCAGTAGTTGTGGTGCACGGGCTTAGTTGCTCCGTGGCATGTGGAATCATCCCAGACCAGGGCTCGAACCTGTGTCCCCTGCGTTGGCAGGCAGATTCTTAACCACTGTGCCACCAGGGAAGCCCGTAGGGAAACCTTTTGAAAACCATTTTTTTTCCAATATAAAAAGAGATGCTCATCGTAAAAAATTCAAACAATATAGAGTAGAAGAAGAAAATGAAAGATCAAGTAGACATACCCACTGTTTATATTTTGATCTCTCTCCTTTTTAATGTGTACGTATTTATGTGGACATATAGAACATAATTGCCTGGTATAATGGTGTTCTGGAACCCTTTTGTTTTACTTAGCTATGTAGCATTTTTTCATATTAGTGGGGTAGCTATATGTCATCATTTTTAATGACCACATAGCATTCCTTTGTATGGATATATCCTAATTTGTTTCACCAAGTGCCTCTTTTTTGAGGATGTAAACACACTAGAGTGCACACCCTTTGTACATTCATCTGTTCACTTGTTTACTTATTTCTTTAAGCCTTCTTTTTAGAAATGGAATTGCTGCTATATCTCACCTTCTTGTATTTACCTCCAGAGCATTCTTT
The DNA here is from genome assembly GCF_008692025.1 of Phocoena sinus. Taxonomy (NCBI): domain Eukaryota; kingdom Metazoa; phylum Chordata; class Mammalia; order Artiodactyla; family Phocoenidae; genus Phocoena; species Phocoena sinus. Next base: position 20,503,880 of record NC_045775.1, read on the forward strand.
TTCATTCCTTTTTTTTTTATGGTGAGAGCCAAGTGAACAAAGGCTTAATGTCATTTCATTGATCCATTCTCAGGTGTGCTTTTAGCAGCAGAGCATGCACTGAGTGTGTGCAATCATTTGAGAAGGAAAACGAGAACACATGTCTACAGAAGCATACTCAGGAAAGGAATCTGCTGTTTCTATTCTATATTACTTGAATTTTTCAAAAAAAATTTTTATAATTAAAACAAGACTGTAAATTGTTAATAAAGTGAAAGTGTATATATACACTAATATGTATGAAATAGATAACTAATAACCTGCTGTATAAAAAATGAATTAATTTAAAAATAAATAAATATTTTAAAAAGTGAAAGTGGCATTGAGACCTGACTCTGTTGCCAGGGAAACTAGCAAGGCAAAGCCCCCACGGGATTCCAGTAGCTGCTGCTTCCTGTGAGGGCTGGAACAGGTGTGAGGCACAGAGACATTGCAGGTGTCCTGGTGAGTTGGTACGTTCTAGTTGAAAGAATGATTGAATCCATTCAGAGAAATACTTGAGCTGGTTTATACGCAATTAAAATATTCACACAAATCCTTAAGTGGAGATACAGTGTATGTAAGAAAAATATTTTCAGTGGCATGTGGTTAGTATATCACTTTTTTATTTCGAAAGAAAACATCCTCATTCCACTTTATAAAAATATCCATGAATTTTTAAATTAACAAACATTTGTCGGATATTTTTCATTTATTTACTTTAAAAAACTTTCAGAGTCCTGTGAGCATCCCCTTGTGGATTCTGTAAGATAATTCAGCTAGACTTCTTGGTGTCCTCTAAAGGCGTTTCTTAAATATTTCTTCTCTATATCTAGTCTTAGCTTGATCCTGTCATTTTTTAAATGTCAGTGTTTGTCATCTTTTCTCCTTAATTCTTGGCAGTCTGTGTTATCTTTCTCTCTACTTTAAAACTTATACCGCATTCTTACAAATGTTCTCATATCAGTGACTTTTTGTATACATGCATACGTCTATGAAACTTACATTTTATAGTAATGTATTTTACAGAGATTAAAGAAAGAGGGACCTATTAACTTCACCTTTTCCTAAATTTTGAAAAGAAATGAACCAAATTCTCCCCTTGGCCTCCAATGTTTAGAAGATCAGAGTTCCTGTCAATTAAGCTATCCTTTCTTTGTATCTATAGAGAAGAAATAATCAGACAAGAAATCACTGAATAGTTAAAATAAGATCATTTTTATCAAATATATCTGTAACATGAACTGTTGATTAGTTAAAAACTGGTTGAGACAGTTTTACTTGTAATTATTTTGAACTTTGATATCTGTTGATTATTTTTACAGCAAAGGCAGCCTTATTCATTAGGTAGCTTTAGTTAGTTTTTCATACTTTTCTTGCTTTGATGGTCACAGGTGGGGAACAGGTAAGCTGCCAGAGAGACGAGCGTGACTAGTGAAAACAGAAGCCTATCTTTCCCAAGGGCTGAGCTCTGGGAGGCGGAAAGGGTTCAGAGGATTGGCCAGGACCCATCCCTGGATTCAAGGACACACCCTCGACACCCTTGAAGGAACACGGCTCTGCCTGTGGGTCACTCAGAGCTTCTGTCTTCCCCATGAAAGAGCTCGCCCTAAAGCCTCTGCAAGCTACCCTCTCCTCTGGACACCAGACCCACCAATGGCAGTTCCTTCAAAACAATGGTTTTTCAGGGTAATTAAAAATTCGACAGTGTGAAAAGGAATTTTCAGAGTGAACTGAGTCAAGGGTTGGTGGTGGTGACACTCCCTGCAGTGGGAGCTACGCCATCTGCTTTCCGAGGCCTCCACCTTCTTCAGCCCCTCTAGAAATGTCTACTTGAAGAAGTCTTTTTTCCACCCTTTAGGTTGGGACAGGTATATGAAGAGGAGTTTTCTTTTTAGAGCTTTGTTGGAAAGACCTTTGTACACTCGGCCTCACTCCACGCTGGTCACGCTGCTCCCAAGAATGCTTCTTTCTCACCTGGCATCTTAACTTCCTCCTTTGCTGTGTTCTGGGATGTAGGTTTCATTTGTGGCCTAGGAAGGGGTGGAAAGGCCCAACTGCAGGGCAATTATTATTATTGCCAGCTCTCCTTTGACGAGGTTGTATCCATTTTTACATTTTCACCTGCCCTCCTGCCTGGGCAGCAAAAATCCTAAGAACTTTGCTCTCAGCTACAGTGACTCCCGTGCATTCCGATCCTACCTTTTCCCTTCAAATGCTAACCGGAGGCAGATTTTCAGGGAGAAACAAGGGACAATCCAGAGTCACCAGGAGTCCAGGTTATAATCAGGAGCCCAAGAACCTGAATGTGTCCTCTGCCTGGGGTGCTTTCTCTGTTGTTGGAGAGCTTGCCCTAAAACCCCAGTCTTCTCTTGGCTTCTAGCTGTGCCCATCTCCTCTGGTGAAGGCTTTCTGGACAGGAAGAATGGAGGGCTGTTCAGCTGACCGCTGGGGCATCTTCAAGTATGTGGCCCTTGATGCACATCCCACCCCTCCGTCTGATGACCCTTCTCCCCCTTCCATCCCTTGAGGCCACCCAGGTCCTAAGGGGACCCCTACAGGTCTGTAAAGCTAGGAATGCTGCCCAGAGGTAGAGGGCACGCGTTCTGAAGTAGAGGGCCACCTGCATGCCTGCGGCCCCATGTGATGCATATTCCCAGACACGAAGGCTGGGCAGTGTAGTGTCACTGTCCCTGATTATTCTTTTGGTTGCAGCTTCTGGGTCAGCAACTGATGCCTATACTGAGAGCCGGTTTAGGTGAGTCCAGCAAAGCCAAGTACGTTTGAGTATCTCCACATAGGTACCTTGTGTGTGGGCACGGGGGGATTCACGTCATACCCGCATATCTGCATGTGCGTGAAGGCCTCTGAACTCCTGTCTCCACACCCCTCCCTGCCTTCCCTGACCTCCCATGTGTTCCCAGCATCAGGCCTCCTCCACACTCCGTGGCCTTGGAGACTGGTATCCAAGAGGAGAAATGGACCAGAGGAGCAGACACTTGGACTCTAGAAGAGTCTGCCATCTGACAGCCCGTGGTGATGTCAGAGGGACAGAAATGCCCAGAGGTGAAGAGTTGCCAGCCCACACTACCCAGATGGCCCCTGATGTGGCTCAAGGATCTCACCTCCAGGGCACTGCCGTTGAGCTGTATTCTGGCATGTGCCACCACCTTGGCCAGGATTGTCATGGTGGCCACCAGTGCCAATAAGTCGGTGGGTGAGGTCACCACCACTGCCCGCTCCAGCAGCTGAGCCAAGATCTGTGGTACCTCGTCCACAGGCCAGCCCTGGCCTGCCCTCAGCAGCTGAGGCAGATAAGACAGCAGGGGGGTGGGCGTGGGTGAGCCCTCTAGAAGGAGGGGCCACCTCCTCCCCAGTCCACCTCCTTTCTCCCCAGATCCGCGCCCTGTCCCAGGGGAGTAGGAAGCAGAGAGGGGAGCGAGCCACGTGGAAGAAACTGACACCAAGTTTTATGGAGCAGACCCTTGTTGGGATTAAGGCTTGGGACCTGCACCCTCCCTGCCATGAGAGCTCTGGCCGCTCTGAGGGGCCCCACACCTGCTTCCTGGCTCTGCCAGGCCTCCAGTTCGGAGAACCTGAATACCCTTCGGGCTGGGTCTCTGGGGGAAAGGACTCTAAAGTTGGGTCCTGAGTGAGGAACGGATAGGTCGTGGAGGATGGAGCACGTGGGCAGCAGGGTCAGAAGCTTTACCCGGGCTCTAAGAAGCAAGGCCAGGAGCCCCGTGTCCATGCAGCTGCTGTGGATGGGCCCCCAGACCCCCTCAGGCCTACAAGGCCTCTTCACCATATGCCCCTCCTCTTCCCGGGACACGGGGCCTGTGCCACATGGCCAGTCTTGGTGACGTTCCAGGCGATAGTTGAAGAGTCCTCAGGGCGGGTGGTGTCTCCACCTGGAAATGATACCAGGGAAGGCTCAGCAACCCAGTCTAGCCCGAGCCTTTCCTTGGGCAGAAACCCATGCAGTGTGTGGGGTCTGGCCCTGTTGCCCAGCACAGGGAGACATCAGGAAGCAGCTCCCAGGACGAGCAGGTGAGAGGTCAGCCACCTGGACCCCAGGCCCCAAGTACCTGGATGACGGTGACAGAGACGGCAACCCTGAGAGGGCTCAGTCCCGGGCTCTGCAGGTCACAAGTGAACATAGTGTCGGCTGCAGGGCATCGCTGAACAGCCAGCATGAAGCACTGGGAGTCCGGCGTGTTGAATAAGGAGGCTGAGGGGGAGACAAGAGAAGGGAACGGTCACTGGGCCAGGGACATACCGAGACCCCAGGGTCTGAGAGGTGCCTCGGCAGTCTTTCTAGCAATTTCAGAAGTGGATGAAGCAGTGGAGATGAGCTGAATTGTATGTGGGCAGCAAACTACTGAAGGAAGAGCTTGGGTTTGGGGGGAAGGGGACCCTCCCGGGCGTCTCTTACTAGTTCCAGGCCCTGAAGCCACAGGGAACTCGTTTGTAAAATGGGACCATCATCAAATGAACCTCACAGAATAATATCGTGTGAGTTCACGGAGATCGTGTGAATGGAAGCATTATGCAAAAGCTGTCTATACACGTGTGCTTATTGTTGTATGAACAGAATTGGGGTAAAAACAGATTTGGACTTGGACCCTGAACGCCCAGGTTGAACTGCAACCTCTGCTTCCAGGGAGCTGGAGAGCCAGCTGCCTGGGGGCAACTAGCTGCCCCCTCTCCCCTGAGCCCTGCCAAGCAGCCCCTTTCCATACCTTCGTTGCCGTCTCTGGGGCTCCGGGAAGCCATGTAGCCCAGGTGGGCACTGGGGATGCAGCAGCTCAGCTGGAAGCCAGGGGAGGTGGCACAGGAGATGGAGAGCTGGTCTGGGAGCCCAGCCACATCTGTCACCTGCAGGGGCACCCTCACCATCTGGTGCAGCTCCCACCTGAATCCCCGGGCCTCAAAGCAGCATACGTACTCACCTGCAGACACACACCTGCTGCACCTCCCGGCCGCTTGGCCCCCACCTGCGCCACAGGGTCTCTGCTGCTTCCCCAGCCACACCCTAGGTCTGTCCTCTCCATCCAGCCTCAGCTTAACCCCAGAAGGAAAGATCCCTGTCCCCCAAAGGATTTCTAGGAGGAAGACGAGATCCTGACCCTTTGTTATTAGCCTGTAGCCATGCATCCTAAGGTGAACCTCTCTGCCCCCAGTAGATGCCCTTCCTGCGCCACCCGCTGCCATTTCAACATCGTGAAGAAAAACCTGCATCTGTTCTCAGTTGAAATTGAGACCACGCTTTCAGTGTTCTCTCATTATAATTCTTCACATCAATGGGCCTGTTAGCCTTAGTTTCCCCAGAGTGAATAAACGGAGATAAGGGAAAAGAAGAGAAGACAAGACAAGAAGGAAGGAGAGGGAGGAGGAAAAAAAGAAGGGGAGGAGAGAGGAGGGAAGGACAGGTGAGCTACCTGCCCATTTATGGGAGATGTTGACAATGCTGAGGACAGCCCGGTTCCAGCTGGAGGTCAAGGACTCACGTGACCCTGCCCGCAGGAGGATGGGACTGGGGCTCCCTGTGGGCCACAGGAACCAGTTCAGGTTGGTGGTCTCCTGGCTTGTGAGGAGGGTCAGGTGCAGGGTGTCGCCAGGCGTCTGCAGCCAGGAGTTGAGGCTCAGGGCCGCGGGGACTGTGGGAGGCAAAAGATAGGACCCCCGGAGCAGAAACTTGTGGCCCTTGAGGCAGCTAAGCTCTCCCTCCTTCCCCATCTTCTGAAGCCCATCCCTCCTCCCTCCCTCCCCACCTAACATTTTCTGTTCTCTTTTGTCCCTGGAGGACTGTGGCTGCTGCAATCCAGCCTGGAAGACCCTAACTGTCAGTGGGAACCAAACGGGGAAGCTTTTTGGCCTAGGACTCCCCCTCCCCCAGGGAGGGAACTTCCTCTCTTTGTCCACCTGTCTCGGAGCCCTGTCGTTCATTGGAATCTCCCTCTTCCTGTCCCAGGCGCAGGGCCTGTGATCTGCTATGATGCCTGGCATTTTCTCTCACCCAGAGGAGCCACTAGCTGGCAGAGATACGGGGGTCAGAGAGGAAAAAACACAGAGAGGGTTCCTTTCACTCAGGGCCATTGGTTTTCACGTTCCCAACCCTCCTCACCAGGTGGCAGCAGCTGGCAGTACCCGGCTTCAGCAGGGCTGAAGACAAGGCAGCCACAAGGCCGGCGCTTGATGGGGGGTTGGCAGGGCCGGTGATGGGAGCAGATGCTGGCGTTCCACTGGTACCTGGAGAGGCAAGCACAGTAGCTACACCCCTTATGGGTGACATCGCACTCTGTGACAGAGGGAAGGGGGATAAGAAGTGAGCAGGCTGTCTGGGAAAGCCCAGCCCCTGATGCCTGTGAGGCTCTAAGGCTGGGTGTCGGGAGCAATCCCAAGGTCACAGGCATCGCCTTCTCAGCCTGAGTTCAAAGCAGCGGCGCGTGTGGGGCAAAGGCATCAGAGGTGGCAGTGGCGAAGCCCGGGCCCGTGGTCATCTGCCCCTTAGGCCTCTGCCAAAGTTTAGAAGATGGGACGTGGGGCAGGAGGGGGAGGTCTGTCTGATGGGAGGTGAGGAAGGAGCTGGGCCACACAGACCCTCCAAGAAATAGGGAGGAGCTCACAGTATCTCAGACGAGGGGGCTGCGGGAGGGCTGGGCTGCTTGCACTCTGAACCCCCTTCCCATGCAAACAGCTAAGAGCCACTGAGAAGCAGGGGTCAGTAGAATTCCCGCCACCCCACCGGCTGTGAGGCTGAGGCCAGTGAGAGTTACTGGGGCAGAGGAAGCCGAGGCGGTGGGGAGAGTCAGGGGCCCAGAGAGTGCCGCCGGCCGGCGCTCACTTGAAAAGTATAGCTGTACATAGACGGAGACCAGGACCGATTCTGTAGGAGAGAGGGGACAGCTGGAGAGGAGAGGCAGCTACGGGCCTGTGGCCTTTGGGCCCCATACCTCGCTGTCCCCGCCAGGAAGCAGAGCACATCGCACCTCCCATAGCCTGTCCAGGTGCAGACAGGACCCAGGAAGATGGTCACTCCTCATCCAGCTACAGTGCCTTCACACGCGCTGTCTCATATCACCCTCCCAACGACCCCCTTACGTGGGCAAGACTCTCTAAAAGGAAGGATTTTCTCAAGGCCTCACAGCTAGAGACCTGTGTGACCAGCGCCAGACCCAGTCTCTCTCTTAACCCCGCTTAAGCCCCCTGGCTGTGCCCTCTTCCAGACCTTTCTTTCTTTCCTTGCCTCGTTCCAGGCTCCCCGTCCCCCTCCCTCCTCCTCCTCCTGTCTGTCCACTCACCACCTGCTCCACGTTCTTGGTCCAATTGCTGTCCTGATTCCCCTCCAGCCTGACCCTGTCCCTGGAGCAGAGCACAGGGGAGACACCTCTGAGGAGAGCTGGCTCCACATTTCTCCCGGGGACACCTTCTTCCCCAAGCCGCTCAGGGGCCAGCCTGGCTAATCTGGAAGGACTTGGTCTCTTTGAAGCTCCTCTTTTTGCCTGGAATCAAGCGGGCACCTCAGGAGGGGAAAGCAGGCTTCTGGTAGCAGGTGCAGGGATGCAGCACCAGGGATCCCGCCCAGGCCTGCAAAGCCCACCTGAATCCAGGAACCAGGCACACCCTGGAGAGTCAACATGCTTTGCTTAATTCCTTCCCGAATGTACCCGTCCCCGTGCCTCCAGGCTAATTGAAATGGCTGGGTCTGGAACTCCAGAGGGGGCTGGGGGGCGCTGGGCAGAGCTGCCTGCAGCCCAGAGGCCTGGGGGCTTTATTCCCTCCATAGGCATTGCCATGAGGGTGAGTGGCAGGCAATACCTTAGTCTCTGGTGCCTGTAAATTATTTCCTCACCAATTCCTCCCTCTCTCAAAACTGCGTGTGGGTGAGGAGATCAGTCTAAAAACAGATATTGATCTAGATAGGGATGTGGCTAGAGGTAGAGATGATAGAGATATCCACCTGGGAGAAAACACAAACCAGAAAGTGCTAAACCAACTCTGCTGCCTTTCCTCAGATTCTCTCCTGTCCTCTATGCCAATGGTGCCCAAGTTTGGAAAGTTTTTATTTTCGTTTTTAAATTGCAAGCCTGACTGGAAGAGCCTTTATCCAAAGTGCAGCAGGCATCGCTGGTGTTCATAGGAATTCAAATAAAGAAACAAAAGCTATCCCCACACCCTGAGAAATAAGGCTGAACTCTCGGAGATCTTATAACAAACCAGCCTCTTTTCAAAATACATTACTTCCTCTCCCTCCAGCCCTCTCGCCTCCATCCATCCTTTCATCCCACATCTTGCTGCCTCTCACACCCAGAGGCCCCTGTCGTTACCTCTGCAGATCTTCCCTGGGTCTTCCCTCACCCCAGTCTTACTCACAGGCTGGGACTCTCGGGCAAGTGGTGATCCCATCAGAGGGAGAGTCATGGCCAAGAGTAGCACAGGGACAGCCGAGCAGACCATGGCTCAGTGAAGCAGTCTTCAAGAGGCCTCCCGCTGCTGCATGGTGCAAATTTCCTCAGAGAAGAGCTGGCAGGGCCCTGCACAGATGGGATGGGAGGGAAGAGTGGAAGGGAGCCAGAGGAATTTACAGAGGAAGTGCTACAGCCCATGTTACAGTCAAATGGGCATCCAGGTCACTGTGGGACCACCTGGAGCCCACATGCCCCAGTGAGAGAGGCCTGCCCAGGTTCCCTGCTGGGGTCTGGGCCAAGCACTCAGTGAGCAGGAGAGGACTTGGGGGCCCTAGGTCACAACGAACCATGTATCAAGCCAGGTACAGTCACATCCCCAAGGATCTGGGAAATCTGGACTGTTCTGGAACTCCCAGGAAGCTGGGTCATTGATCAAAGAGCCAAGGTTAGAAAAGGCAAATATTAGAGCTGATTGCTATCCTAAAATAATTTCAAGATAGACTGGAGTCTTAAATGTAACAAAGAATCTGGAAAAATACCGGGATAAATTATCAAAATAATTTTGAAGTGAGGAAGGCTTTTCTAAACACAACACAAAACCCAGAAGCCAGAAAGGAAATAAATTAGACTGTATACAAAGTTTTAAATTTGGGGTGAAAAGAATGTTGGGTTAAAAAAGCAAAAGACAACATGTTTGTAGGATGGTGATTGAATAAAGGGCTAATCTTAACACAGGAATTTTTTATCTTACACATCATTAAGAAAATGGGCAGAAACAGGAAAAGGTGTTGCCGAAATATCGGCTTCCCTGTGCACCAAGGCCGAACAGAAATATGGAGACAGATATTGGAGGAAGAGAGAGATGGCTTTATTTTTCTGCCAGGGAGAAGGGAAGACACAGCAGGCTAGCGCCTCAAGAACTGTGCCTCCACTCCTTGGGAAACAGGGAAGATTTTATATGTGGGGCTCGTAGTCTGGAGTATATGATAAGGATCAAAGGTCTTGCATTCTTCCTTTCCTTTGCATTATTTCAAAACAGTCATAGCTGGCGTCAGGCCGCCTGGTAATTGGGGTCAAGCAGTCTGGTAATTGTGTCCGTTTGCCTCTGGTTTATCGGCCGGTGACTTTGTTTCTGAAATGCGAAAATTATAGGGGGTGATTTGTTATGAGGGGCGTATAGAATGTAAGTGCCAGCACATAATAGGGAGTGAGACGTACTGGATGTAACTCACACAGTTAGGGGTGATAGGTGACGAATGTAGATTACATAGTGTCAGGGAGTGAGGTTAGCTTTGTAAAGTACAAATCTAGTTACTACAAATTAGTGACAGAGTAAACCAAGGAGTGATTAACTCTTTCAGGCCAGGTTATGTTTCTTCTCTAGCCTGTTCACTGTTCCCTTTATATTCCTTGTTCTCAGAGGAGGGAAGACTTCATTTCTATTTTTGCTGCAACACAGGCAGTTTCCTGAAAAAGAAATATCAATAGTTTGATAAACATATAAAAACATCCAGCTTAAGATACAAGCAATGCAAATTGAAATAAGAAAATATTCTTTGTCACCTACCAATTATCAAAAGACAAGATATTGATAATCTTCAGTGTTGACAAAAGTGTATTTACACAAAATATGTATATAAGGATGTTCAAAGCAGAGTTGTTTGTGATAGCAAATGAGTTAAACAACCCAAATGTCCAAAAGGGATAGGTTAAGTAAATTATGGCATTTCCAAACAACAGAACATTTTTATGGGAAAAAAAGTAAAATAGCTCTATTTGGAGTGAACCCCAATATATATGGTGAAATTTAAAGTGTATATTATACTCTCCTTTATGTAAAAAAAAGAGAATCTATATTAGATACTTGTGCTTTTTATACTTGGAATATTTCTGGAAGAATACATCAGAAATCTGGCACTAGTTGTTGCTTCTGGGAAGGAGACTAAGAGTCTGAATGGGTCTGTGTACTGTTTGATATGCATATTTTCTAACCATAGGCGTGCTTTTTTTTTTAATTAAAAAAAGAAAGATGGGAATTCTCTGGTGGTCCAGTGATTAGAACTTGGTGCTTTCACTGTGCGGCCTAGGTTCAATCCCTGGTTGGGGAACTAAGATCCCACATGTCATGCAGTGAGGCCAAATTAAAAAAAAACAAAAAAGGGGGAAAAAAAAGAGCTGATTTACACACACACACACACACACACACACACACACACACACACCACCTAGGGTAGAAATCTAGCCTCAATACATTTCCACTTTCACCACCACCCCTGGCTAAGGTCACTGCTGAAAGAACAGCAAACATATAGAGCACATACATGCATGGGAGCAAAGACTTTGTAAATAATTGATTTCCGAAAACATGAAAATGGTGAAGAATCTGTTTTGAGAACCACAGAGAGAAGACACAGGTGCTTGGGGTGGGGCGCTATCAGCAAGTTGGAAACTGTCTACTGCAGCTGCAGGTCGTTTCAGATGGACACCAACAGCATCTGCTACTGTCGCCAAAGGGGGTCAGTCAGAGAGCCAAGTGGACCTGGGCAGTGCTCAACAGGGCCTCTTGAGGACCAGGAATGACAGGAGAAAGAGGTGGGATTGAGACCCCTGGAGGTGAGCTGCTTCTGTGCTGGGCAGAGACTGAGCAGTGGTAGCCTCCAGTTAGGAGATGCAAGGACAGACTGCTTGGAGAGAAGACGCTCCACCTAGAAGCAGAAACACCGAAGGAAAAAGTGACTCAGAGAACATTAGAAAGTTGATGGAGCTGGAGATGGAGAAACCCCTAAGGATTCTACTCCCATAACATAATTTTTCTTAATTGATACCCTATTCATCTTAACCCCTTTGAGTTCATGACAAGTGAGAACAACAAGAGAGATAACATCTTCCTGATTCAATGAAAGTTGAGGTGTCCAAGGTATATAAAACAACGAACAGAACTAAGGAAGTGAGTTTTCTTATACAATATTTTTAGACCGTTCCTGTAACTTTAGAGAACTTTGAATCATTTCTGCATGTACAAAAAAATGCCCAGGAAGAGACTGGAAGGAGATGCTGGAGATTAACGAAGTGTCTGTTGTGTTGACCTCAGTGCTCCCCAGGGCCTAGCACCATTCACCGCAGGCCTGAAGTAATATTTATATTCAATGAATCAATCGATAGATAAAACACACCAAGACATTAACAGTAGTTGTCACTAAATGGTAGGATTTGCTATGTTTTTTCTATTTTTCTGTGTTTTTAAATTTTGTATTCTCTAATGGTAAAATATCTTAATAAAAAAATCAAATCTTACAGTCTCAACTCCTTTCTTAAGGACCAACCAGGTACAGAGTCCTTCAGTTTTGCCCAGGTGTCACTGGTTGTCTGGAAGCACCCACAGGCTTAGACCTCGTGTGGGATTCAAACAGATGCTTATTGCTGCCACCTGCTTAGTCCCAAATCCAAGGTCAACCATAAGGCTATTGGCCTTTATCCCTCTATATACAGAATGTTAATTTGAAACCAGTAAGTTTTTATCCCTGTTGGCAGCTTTTCTGAGGTCCCAGTTTGTACCCTGAGCAAAGGAACTTCCCTTTCCATTTCTCTGTGTTTTGAGCCCTCCAGGCCATGTCAGTAGAGTCTTTGGTAACAAAGGTCTAGGCTTCTCTTAACTGTATCCAAACAGGTTACCTTAAAACTTCCTTTACTATGTAAACTAATAGGTTACTAAAGAATAAAGGTAGCTTAGACTTTTATCCCATATGATCCTTATTTCTTTTTTTTAAATCTTTTTTTTAATATAAATTTTATTTATTTATGGCTGCGTTGGGTCTTCGTTGCTGCGTGCAGGCTTTCTATAGTTGCAGCGAGCAGGGGCTACTCTTCATTGCAGTGCGTGGGCTTCTCATTGTGGTGGCTTCTCTTGTGGCAGAGCATGGGTTCTAGGCACGTGGGCTTCAGTAGTTGTGGCATGCAGGCTCAGTAGGTGTGGCGCACGGGCTTAGTTGCTCTGCAGCATGTGGGATCTTCCTGGACCAGGGCTCCAACCCGTGTCCCCTGCATTGGCAGGTGGATTCTTAACCACTGCGCCACCAGGGAAGCCCTTTTCCTTTTTTTTCTTAATTTTTGAAAATGTTTTTGGAATTTTATTTTATTTATTTTATACAGGAGGTTCTTATTAGTTATCCATTTTATACATATTAGTGTATACATGTCAATCCCAATCTCCCAATTCATCACACCACCACCGCCACCCCTGCCACTTTCCCCCCTTGGTGTTCATACGTTTGTTCTCTACATCTGTGTCTCTATTTCTGCCCTGAAAACTGGTTCATCTGTACCATTTTTGTAGGTTCCACATATATGCGTTAATATACGATATTTGCTTTTCTCTTTCTGACTTACTTCACTCTGTATTACAGTCTCTAGATCCATCCACATCTCTACAAATGACCCAATTTCATTCCTTTTCATGGCTGAGTAATATTCCATTGTATATATGTATCACATCTTCTTTATCCATTTGTCTGTCGATGGGCATTTAGTTTGCTTCCATGACCTGGTTATTGTAAATAGGGCTGCAATGAACATTGGGGTGCATGTGTCTTTTTGAATTACAGTTTTCTCTGGGTGTATGCCCAGTAGTGGGATTGCTGGGTCATATGGTAATTCTATTTTTAGTTTTTTAAGGAACCTCCATATTGTTCTCCATAGTGGCTGTATCAATTTACATTCCCAGCAACAGTGCAAGGGGGTTCCCTTTTCTCCACACCCTCTCCAGCATTTGTTGTTTGTAGATTTTCTGATGATGCCCATTCTGACTGGTGTGAGGTGATACCTCATTGTAGTTTTGATTTGCATTTCTCTAATAATTAGTGATGTTGAGTAGCTTTTCATGTGCTTCTTGGCCATCTGTATGTCTTCTTTGGAGAAATGTCTATTTAGGTCTTAGGGTAGCCCTTTTAAAAATCTTTATTGGAGTATAATTGCTTTACAAGGTTGTGTTAGTTTCTGCTGTATGACAAAGTGAATCAGCTATATGTATACATATATCCCCATATCCCCTCCCTCTTGAGTCTCCCTCCCACCCTCTCTATCCCACCCCTCTAGGTGGTCACAAAGCACCGAGCTGCTCTGGCTGATCTCCTGTGTGATGCAGCTGCTTCCCACTAGCTATCTTTTTTACATTCAGTAGTGTATATATGTAAATCCTACTCTTTCACTTCATCCCAGTTTACCCTTTCCCCTCCCCGTGTCCTCAAGTCCATTCTCTACATGTGTCTTTATTCCTGTCCTGCCCCTAGGTTCATCAGAACCTTTTTTTCCCCTTAGATTCCATATATATATGTTAGCATACGGTATATGTTTTTCTCTTTCTGACTTACTTCACTCTGTATGACAGACTCTAGGTCCATCCACCTCACTATAAATAGCTCAATTTAGTTTCTTTTCATGGCTGAGTAATTGAATCCTCATTTCTTGTTCTCTTTCCACCTGACATGGCACTAAATTATTAGAACTATTAAATGATAGTTTATTAGAATGGGAAGGGACCTGAATTTATATATCATCCACTTCAACTCTCACTTTACAGAAGAGGAAAAGGAGCCAAAGGGGGAAATGACTTGCCAAAGGTCACACAGCTCGTTGATGGCAGAGCTGAAGCTTAGAGCCAGGTCTTCTGACTCTGAATCTAGAGAATCTAGATAGAGAGGAAAAGATAGGTCAATTTAAATATAGAATAATCGGACCTTCTGGCTAAAAAAATAAATTTAAAATAATATAAGATAGAATTTGATTCCACAAGGAAGACAGTTCTTCAAGGATATTTCTTTTCCTGAGGAGGAGGGGAAATGCATATAACATGAAAATAGGTGTTTGTGGAAAGTACGTGCATAAGAATCAAGCAGTCCTTTGGAAAGCCAGCTCATGAATACCTTACTTATCTAGAAGTCCTTAATTCAGCAAATGTGACCATTTGGAACACAGCTGAGATTTACAAGGAACTAAAGAAGACCTGTGAGCAGCCAAAAGAGATCACAGACATATTGTACTGTTGGCTCTAGCTGGGGCCATTAGCGAGAGAAGAACTAAAAGACATCCAGATTGGAAAGGAAAAGTAAAATTATCTTTATTCACAGAGGGCGTGATCTTATATCTAGAAAATCCTAAGGAATCCACTAAAAAACTATTAGAGCTAATTAAACAAGTTCGGCAAAGTCGCAGGATACAAGATCAACATACAAAAATCCATTGTATTTCTATACACAAGCAGTGAACAATCTGAAAGTGAAATTAAGAAAACAATTCAATTGACAATAGCATCGAAAAGAATAAAATATTTAGGAATAAATTACACAAAAGTGCAAGATTTGTACACTGAAAACTAAAAAAGAAAATATTGTTGAAAGACATTAAAGAAAATTTAAATATGTGGGAAGACATTCCATGTTGGTGGAACAGAAGACTTAATACTGTTAAGACGGCAATACTCCCCAAATTAGCTATGGACTCAACACAATCTCCATATCAAAATCCCAGCTGGCTTTTTTCACAGAAATTGATAAGCTGATTCTAAAATTCATATGGAAATGCAAAGAACTCAGAATAGCCAAAATAATATTGAAAATGAAGAAAGAAGTTGGAGGAATTAGACTTTCCAATTTCAAAACTTACTACAAAGCTATAATAATGAAGACAGTGTTTGCATAAGGATAGAAATGTAGATCAATATAATAGAACTGAGAGTCCAGACATAAACTCTAACATTTATGGTCAATTGATTTTTGACAACGGTGCCAAGACAATTTAATGGGAGAATAGCACAACCGGATATCCACATGCAAAAAATACCTGTTTGGCCCCGTCTCAAACTATACACAAAAAAGTCAAATTTTACATTATTAATATAAGGGATATACAACATGGTGATACAAAGCACCAAGAGGGACATTTAAACTTGGTTTTTCTGGGAAGGTCTCTTGAAGGAATATAATGATCAATGAGGCTGGAAAGGCAGGAATGTGTCAGATTGTGAAGGGCCATGAAGACCACAATTAAGAATTTGAAACCTTAGTCTGGAGGCAAATTTGTAGCCCAGAAATTAAGTTTGGGAAACTGCCATGGTTATGGGTCTGTGGATATGTTCCTTACAAATAGTATAACTCCCATTTAATAAATCGAACTATATTTTCAATGTCATAGGAGTACAGAAAATTTAAAGAAATTCTGTTGTGAATCCATTCGCTCATATATCCATTAAATGAATACTTATTAAGCACTGGTGTCAGACGCTATGCTAGTTCCTAGAGATTCAGTGGTGGTGTGGACTACACGTGTCTTGGTGCATTTGCCAAAATAAGATTTGGGCACAAAGACTATGACAGTTATTATGGAATATAGTATTTTTTCTGGTTGCCACCAAGCCTTGGTCAGTGTCAGGGCATGTCATGGGACAGTGTGCAGAGAGGAGGGGAAAACGTACAGCTATTTACCCAGTTGGAAATCTTGACGCAGTACCGTTTCAGTAAGAGCTAATCAGCTAATTCTTGGCTGAGGCAGAAAGCTCTAATACAGAAACTGTATGTTTAAAATTGTTTGATGCCATAAAATGTATGACCTGTGAAATATATGACAATAAGAAGTATTTTAACAAAAATCCAGGCGCTATATATGTCTTCATAAAAACAAAGGATATTTCTGACATCAAAAAATTTTAAGAAGTGGTTGGTATAAAGTGATTCAGAAAGAGTAGTGATAATTTCAGATCTCCTATGATTTAAGCATCTAACTTTAGATCCTAGAATGAGATCCCATACTTGCTGTCTGAGATAGTTCAGAAAACCCTGCTACAGCATTTGTGTTATAGTATTTGCTCAAGGGCACAACTTAAAGAAGCTGAAGAAACTCGTGGCATTTCCGATGCTACCTTTGAGCCCTACAAGGCTTCTGAGAAGTTTTATGCTGACGTGTGTGTGTGTGTGTGTGTGTGTGTGTGAAGAAACCTATGGGGAGGACTATGACATTGGAGTGGAACAGAATTTTTTCTTCTAAAGATAAAAAAATTTCAAATCCTCTAAGTCATGAGCCTGCTGATTTTAATGTATAATTCAGGATATCAAAATGTTAATAAATTTAAGTATCTATTAAGCACATGCCCTATCTATTTAGACCCATCTATGAGCATCATTTTATAACTTGGAGGTATAGATGGCCTTCCTAAGCATGAAATGAAATCCTAAAACCATATAGGACAAGATGTCCAATTTGAATGTGAAAAATACTAGGTGTCTTATATAAATCACAAAAGGCTCCAAGGTGGTAATATTACTCCGTGAAAGAAGAACAATTTTCTCGGAGTGAACAACTACATGTTAAGATTTGCAAAGAGGTAACTAATGGAAAAGCAGACATAGGAGTCAGACAGCTAGAGATCAAAATTAGCTTCATTACTGGAAAAGCTGAGTAGGAGATGGTGGTTTGGATGTGAGCCAGATGCACTTCCCAATACATCCTCCTTGAACAGAATTTACTTACCCAGTCACTGACACAGCCGGGCATCTCCAGGTCTCCCTTGTGGGGATGGGGGAGCTGAGAATGAGTCTGGAGGACTGGCCACTCCAAAAGAGGGAGGACTCAGAGCTTATTCTCCACATCTTACCCATCGGATAGGTCACTTTTTGCTTGGGGAAATGGGAGAGGAAACAGAGACTATATATCCTTAAGGGGAATGGAAGTTCCCTCCCTTTCTGTGGAAATGTGATAAGAAAGGAATAGCATTCCTCACCAACACCATGCAGTACTGATATTAAGAAGATTTATTTCAATAATCTAGTGAGAGAAAACTGAAAAACTTCATTTAACTAATGTCAAAATATATGCATAAGTAGATTTTATAAAGTCAGTAAACCCAGAAAATACTTTTGAACACTGTGTTAGAAGCCCTAGAGAACTGTGTGCCAAGAACAAAAATTAGCCAGTACTTGTACTGGAAACCTATTGTTTCTGCTATATTCCACTTTTCTTCTGAACCAATTCCTAGAAACTGTCCTCCACCCTGATTCACAGGTTTACTATGGAAGTAGTCATTTTATACAAGGTCAAGGTGTCCAGCCCCCCAAACCCCACCCCACCAGGACAGTCCTTGGTGCACATCTAACACCAACAACTTTTCTCTTCCAGTGTAGTTTGGGAAGTTGGACCTAGGGAGAGTCTGAGGTTGGACCTCCAAACATGTAAACTCAGCAGCTATTGGTTTTCTGTCATGTGAACTGGGAAAATGATCTGAGCTCAAAGGAACAATGAAGCTAACGTGCAGATAAAAACAAAGACAAACATGAAGCGGGTCCATCGTTTCAACTTTAATTTATTCTTTTTTTTTGTTTGTTTGTTTATTTATTTTAGGCTGTCTTGGGTCTTCGTTTCTGTGCGAGGGCTTTCTCCAGTTGCGGCGAGCGGGGACCACTCTTCATCGCGGTGCGCGGGCCTCTCACTGTCGCGGCCTCTCTTGTTGAGGAGCACAGGCTCCAGACGCGCAGGCTCAGTAGTTGTGGCTCACGGGCCCAGTCGCTCCGCGGCATATGGGATCTTCCCAGACCAGGGCTCGAACCCGTGTCCCCTGCATTAGCAGGCAGATTATCAACCACTGCGCCACCAGGGAAGCCTTTAATTTATTCTTGATGCTTATTTGCACTCCTGATCTTGAGAGACCACAACTTCTTTTAATTATTTCTCTTTTTGCTTGAACTAGTTAAGGCAAGTTTTTAAATTTTGTGATTAACACATGAGAAAAGCCAGGAAAACTGTGACAGTGGAAAAATGGTCATTATATTAAGATATGGGGTCAAAGAGTCTTGAGATTCAAGACAACCACTTCATCTTTCCAGACCTCAGTTTTCACATCAACAAAACGAAGGAGGTAAATTAGATGATCTTTGTAGTACTCAAAAAATGTTGTTCCGCTTCCATCTGGCTTTCATGGTTTCTAATGCAAAATCCACAGTCATTTGATCATTGTTCCCTTGTAAGTAATATATCATATTCTCTGTAGCTGCTTTCAAGATGTTTTTCATTGTTTTAGGTTTTAGCTGTTATCATGTGTCTAGACTGGGATTTCTTTAACTTTCTCCTGTTTTGGATTCACTGAGCCTTTTATATCTTCCATCAAATTTGAGCATTTCAACCATTATTTCTTCAAATATATATATTTTTCTGCATCACATTCTTTCTCCTCTCTTTCTTGGACTCTAATGACACAAATGTTAGACTTTTTTTTTGGATTTTCCCACAGACTCCCCCTGCCCCCATCTTTTCAATTGTTTTTCTCTCTGTTGTTTAGATTGGATAATTTTTTATTGATCTATCTTCAAGTTTACTGACTCTTTCGTCTGTCATCTCTATTCTGCTACTGAGCCTGTGGTAGACAGAATGACCACCCAAAGATGTCTACTTCCTAATCCCAAGAACCTGTGAATATGTAGCCTTAACAGCAAAAAGGGATTTTGCAAATGTTAATTAAATTAAAGGTCTTAAGAGAGGGAGATTATTCTGAATTATCTGAGTGGGACCAATGTAATCATAGGGTCCTTACAAAACAGAAACGGGAATGTGAGAGACAAAAAACAGGAAATCTACAGCAGAAGCAGAAGTTGGAGGGATGCACTTTGAAGATGAAGGCTGCCATAAACCAAGAAATGTAGGCAGCCTCTAGAAGGTAGAAAAGGCAAAAAAATAAAAATATGCATTTTTCCCTGGAGTCCCCAGAAGAATTGCAGCCCTGCTGACACCTTGATTGTAACTTTATAAGATTCATTTCAGACTTCTGACCCTCAGAACTGTAAGTTACTATGTTTGTTTTGTTTTAAGCCACTACAGTTGTAGTAATTTGTTACAGCAGCAATAAGAAACAAATACAAAGCCCAGTCATTTAAAAAAATTTTGGTTATTGTATTTTTCAGTTCTAAAATTTCCATTTGGTTCTTTAAACTTTCTGTTTCTTCACTGAGACTTTTCATCTTTTCATTCATTTCAAGAGTGTTCCTACTTATTCATGACTTTTTTTTTGGCATGTGGGATTTTAGTTCCCTGGCCAGGGATCAAACCCACACCCCCTGCATTGGAAGCACAGAGTCTTAACGACTGGACCGCCAGGGAAGTCCCCCTCATGACATTTTTATAAGAGTGGCTTCAATGTCTTTTTCTGATAATTCCAACATCTATGTCATTTCAGCATTGATGTCTGTTGATTGTTTTTTCCCATGTGAATTGAGATTTCCTGGTTCTTCATATGCCATGTAATTTTGGATTGTATCCTACCAAATAGGATAATTTGACATAATATTTGAATATAATATTTGAACATAATATTTGAATATTATGTTATGAGACTCTGGATCTTGTTTAAATCCTATGAAAAATACTGATATTCTTGTTTTAGCAGGTAATTGACCTAGTTTGGTTCAGGTCACAAGTTCTGACCAATCTACTGTGGATTGTATTTTCAATACCAGTTCTTTTTTCAAAGGCTTGTGATGCTATTCATATCTACTGCATATATGTGCCACCCAGTGGCCAGTCTGGGACCTGGGTGATGGTCTACGTCTTAGGGCAGTTCTCAAAGTTTACGGTATGCTGTTTAAGGTCAAATCTGTGCACATACAACTGGGAGAGCTCCCAGGACTTCATAAAACTCTATGAGTCATCTTCCTGAATTCCTTCTCTCTGAAGTTACTCCAGTTCCCTTGAAATAATCCTCTTGTCAAAGTAGCATGCACATAACACACTTATATCCATCTTTATTACATGTGTTTTTAAACATTTCTTTAAATGAATTAGAGAATGGCAACCACATCCATTCCTTCAAAAAAACACTGTTCTCGAACCTAGGGGTAAGATGGGAATAAAGACACAGACCTACTAGAGAATGGACTTGAGGATATGGGGAGGGGGAAGGGTAAGCTGTGACAAAGTGAGAGAGTGGCATGGACATATATACACTACCAAACGTAAAATAGATAGCTAGTGGGAAGCAGCCGCATAGCACAGGGAGATCAGCTCCGTGGTCTGTGACCACCTAGAGGGGTGGGATAGGGAGGGTGGGAGGGAGGGAGACGCAAGAGGGAAGAGATATGGGAACATATGTATATGTATAACTGATTCACTTTGTTATAAAGCAGAAACTAACACACCATTGTAAAGCAATTATACTCCAATAAAGATGTTAAAAAAAACAAAACAAAAACAAAACACTGTTCTCTTTGTAGCATGTGGGTAGCACTCATAACCATTATTATTACAGTTTTAAAAAGCACTTCTCTAAATGCATTACAGAGAAGTTTAAGAATATTCTCAAGTATTCTTAGAACACTCAAGTTATTCCCTTTTAGTGGTACGCGGGCCTCTCACTGTTGTGGCCTCTCCCGTTGCGGAGCGCAGGCTCAGCGGCCATGGCTCACGGGCCCAGCCGCTCCGCGGCATGTGGGATCTTCCCGGACCGGGGCACAAACCCGCGTCCCCTGCATGGGCAGGCGGACTCTCAACCACTGCACCACCAGGGGAGCCCCCAAGTTATTCCCTTTTAAAATAGTCTTTACAGGATAAAATCCAGCCTCCTCAAGTCTAATTGGTTTAATGAGCTAGGTGGAGGCCATTTCATGGGTCCCAATTGCCAGTGGGAAGTAAATTAATCACACAATACCCAAGTCAAATAAAAGTGAGGTTGGGTACCACTCTCTCTACTTGTATCTTGGGTAGAATTAGTTTGGACCTTTATCTCAGAGCTCAAGAAAAATCCTACCAAATAGGATTCTGTATTCAATTAAGAGCTTACTGTGTTTGGGCAACAGCAGAATATCTACATTAAAAATATGAAAGTAGGGCTTCCCTGGTGGCGTAGTGGTTAAGAATCAACCTGCCAATGCAGGAGACACGGGGTCGAGCCCTGGTCCAGGAAGATCTCACATGCCATGGAGCAACTAAGACCATGCACCACAGCTACTGAGCCTGCGCTCTAGAGCCTACGAGCCACAACTACTGAGCCTGCATGCCAAAACTACTGAAGCCCACGGGCCTAGAGCCCGTGCTCTGCAACAAAGACGAGACACCACAATGAGAAGCCCACGCACCACAACGAAGAGTAGCCCCCTGCTCGCCCCAACTAGAGAAAGGCTGCGCACAGCAACAAAGACCCAACGCAGCCAAAAGTAAATAAATAAAAATAAAATGTAAAAATATATATGAAAGTAAGGGAATTCCCTGGCAGTCCAGTGGTTAGGGCTCTACGCTTTCACTGCCGTGGACCCAGGTTCGATCCCTGGTCAGGGTACTAAGATCCTGCAAGCAGCACAGCGCGGCCAAAAAAAAAAATTATATATATAATATATATGTATATGAAAGTAAGCAAACGAACAACGTAAGAAAATTAAAGTGGCTCTGATTTTGGATTATCAGAGCAATGCTGGCTTGTCAAAAAAAACCTAAAACAATTGAGAAATGTGTAATTTAGAGACTGAAAGTACTTATGGCTCCCTTTCTGGTCATAAAGTGAACCAAACTATATACCTTGCTTTTGAGTTGTTTACCGAAAAAGTGTTAGATTTCCTTTTTTTTAAAATAATGAAATGACCTCAACTTTTCATGTTGCTCTCAAATATACAGACAAAAAGAAATATGCAAAGAAGTTGTTTTTTACTTGAACGTGGTTCTCAGATTGTTTTTCTTGAGAGTCTGTGAATTCAAACAAAATTTTAGACAGGAAATGTATTAAAGAATGGCCCAAGAAGTGAAAACAACCTCATATCCGTCAGTAGTAGAATGGATAAACAAACTGTAGATAGCTTTACTTCCATACTTTAAAACCACACAGAAATTAAAATGAACTAGATCTATATGTATTGATATAGATCAACCTCAAAACAATATTGAGTATGAAAAATATTGTAAGAGGTTAGGAACAGTGGGATACTATTTAAGTACATACATACATACACACACACACACACACACACACATACAAGCACAAAACAGTACTATATTGAATCTGGATATGAACATCTGTAATAGAAGTATAAAACAGGAATAGGAATAATAAACAACAACAAGATAGTGGCTAACTCTGGGAACAAATGGGAAAGAGATGGTGCAGAGCTGGAGCTTTAGCTGAAACATTTTTTAAAAAGCTATGAAGCACATATGGCAAAAGATTAACATCTGTTAATTACTGGTGGTGGGTATATGGATATCAAGTATATTCCCTTCTATATGTGATAGTTAAGATGGATAATGATGAAGATGATGATGCTAGATAGAGGGATGAGGAACCTTTCCTGGTCTTGACCTTGACTGTTAAGACAGCATTTGATTCATCCTTACGCTTTTTCTGCTAAAATATATGTATATATATATTATATATAAATATATGATGCAATATACGATATGTCTTTAAAAACACATAGGTGTCAAAAAAAAAAACCCACATAGATGTCTTTTTTTCTTCCAGTTTGAATCATTTTAATATTTAAAGACAAAAAGTGAGTGCTGACTATTTTTTTCTACTTTTTTTAAAAAACACATGCACAGAGGTCTAACAGCCAAAATGCACGTAGGAAATGAGCTCCTGCTCTGTCCCCCACAGTCCCATCCTGTTCGACGCTGCTGCCAGCCCACCCTCCTCTCCGTTCACAGTGGCTGATTTATGCTAAACTCTAATGCATCTGGTCTGTTTCGTAATGTGTGCATGTCTCTCCCCAGCATCTCCATTCTAAAATAAAAACCCAAGAGTCATTAAGGGCAGAGTACATCCCTCCCGCTGGTACCAGCTCCTACCCTACATCTTCAGGTTAGGAGCAATTCCGTGAAAGGAGTGGGTGGCCAGGGCTGGAGTACTGGTCTGCACTCTGCACTCTGTTGTCAGAGTGAGGACAGAAGATACTGGTCAGAACAGCGTGGAGAGCACAGATGAGCTTGGGACGCGCTCAGTGAGATAAAGTAGGGAGAATTCTCCTCACCAGGTTTAGAGAGATCAAGGTGTCAACATATAAAATAGAAATAAAAGTAATCCAAATGATCAGCAATTTGAACACTAATGAATTTCAAATGTTTCCTACCAAGACTCCTCAGATATCGCAGTAACAATCTAGACCTTTCCAGGAAGTGAAGGTAGAGCTCCAGGCATTCCTCCTGACAGCCCTGTGATGGGCCCTAGAAGCATCTTTCCAGTCTGGAAGACAACAGGAAAAGCCCAGATCAGGAAGGAAGTGGCCTCAACCCACAAGGCTGTTCTGCAAAACCTGTACTTTATTGGAGCCACAAGGAAAGAGAAATGAAAAGAGGCTCCTGCCTTGGACTGGAGCCTCTCGGGGAACATCTCTGTCAGCCATGGTCTCCCATGTGGCCTCACCTCGCTCCTGTCTTGTCCCTGTCCAGCTCCGCCTCAGCTTCTCAGGCACCTTTCCAGAGCAATTCCTCTCCAGGGAGGGGACAGTGCGACAGCCACCTCAGGGACCCCAGCCACAGATGCCTTCTCTTATGAGAAAAGTATGTCTTCTAATACACACCTAGGCTTTCATTTCTAAAAGAAAAGGCTTTACTTCTAGCAATTTATAAAATTTAAAGGGCAGTGCCTGTACAAAGATGGGATTTTTAAAAATTACCTATAAGAAGTGTTTTATCCTACTTAATCCTCCCTTTGGTTTTTACCTATTTTCTTATTTGCAAGGCTTATTCCTTCACAGCAATTTGGGCTCTCGAGTCCATCTTAATGCCACCATTCTTTATCTCAATTTCTCTAGAGAAGCTGTTAATTCACTTTTTCCTGATTATCTGCCTACTGCTTTCAAGAGGGAACTTGCTGGCAGCTACTTCAAGCACTTGCTTCTCAAATTATCCCTTTAGCCTTTCCTATTCCTATTCTCATGCCAAACTAGGAAGAGAAATCCCATATGAGTAATGCGCTGATGCTTACATCAAACCCTTATGATTATCTCCCCACCAACAAAGCACGGCTTATCCTTAATAGCCACGCTGGTAACACAACGACCTGTTCCCTCCTACTTTATAAAATGGTAGAAATTTATAGTTTTATACTATATTTTAGAACTTTATAGTTATACAGTTTTATCTTTGTACAACTTGCTATAATGTGCTGGCTGATATGCCTTTTTTTTTTTTTTTTTTTTTTTTTTTGCGGTACGTGGGCCTCTCACTGCCGTGGCCTCCCCCGCCTCAGAGGACAGGCTCCAGACGCGCAGGCTCAGCGGCCATGGCTCACGGGCCCAGCCGCTCCGCGGCATGTGGGATCCTCCCGGAGCGGGGCACGAACCCGCGTCCCCTGCATCGGCAGGCGGACTCTCAACCACTGCGCCACCAGGGAAGCCCTGATATGCCTTTTAACGTACTAAATTTGAAAGAGCTTTACCTAAAATGATAAAAACCCAATAATTAAAAACCCCGAATCCACGATATTCCTTTGTCTTTCCCTTGGTTGTAAAAGAAGTATGTACGTGTTATTTTGTGCTTTTCTTTTTATTATAACACCAATAATCCACTTTGCCTTTTTTTTTGAGATGAAATTCACTTAACATAAAATTCACCATCTAAAGGGTACATTTCAATGGTTTCTCATATACATTCACAGTGTTATTCAGCCATCACCATGACCTAAGTCCAGGACACTTTCATCACCCCAGAAAGCAACCCCATACCTGTTAATACTTATTCCCAATCCTCCTCACCCCCATTCCCTGGCTATCACTAATTTATTTTCTTCTGTCTGTAGAGATTGGCCTACTCTGGACATTTCATATAAATGGAATTATACGATATAAAAAAAGCAACGTAATATGTCTTTATTTCCTTCCATCAATTTAATTCAACAAAAGCTTACTGAGGGCTTATTGAGGACTAGGCATTATGCTTGGTTCAGGAGTATACGGATGTGGTCCTTACCCACCAGGCACTTATAGTCCAGTAAAACAGATAAGAAAACAGATAATTTCATAACATGTAAGTATGAAGGAAGAGGTATGCACAGGATGCTGTAGGAGCACAGAGGAACAGCATTGTCTCTAGTGAGGGGAGGGAGGAGTAGGCTGGAAGGAAGCAATGAAACTTAAGGTGAATCTTGAAGACTGACAGGGAGTTAGCCAGGCATCAACAAAGGAACAGAAGCTTTAAAAGTACAGCCTGAAGTGGTTGAGGATTTATGAATAATCCTGTACTCCTGGGAGATCAAGTGTGTGTGTGTGTGTGTGTGTGTGTGTGTGTGTGTGTGTGTGTGTTGGGAGGAGGGGTCAGGGGTCAGAAAGAAAGAATAAGGACAAGAGTAACTCAAAGCAATCAAAGGAGGAGGAAGTTTCAAGGAAATAACAGTAGGCAATGTAAGCTGATGAAAAATCAAATAAGACTGAAAGTGCCCATTTGATTTACCAAGTAAGTGGAGGAGCCTGGAAGTAGCCATTTCAGTGGAGCTGGTGGGCTTGGAAACCAGACTGGAGAGGGTTGAACCATGAGTGGAGGTTTGGAAGTAAGGGACAGCTTGACTAAGCCTTGTGATGAGGAGTTCTACTGATTTAATTTCTTTTGTCATTCTTTTTCTGAGTATCTTAAAATAATTCAAGCATCATTCAGTGGTTTCCAAATCTCTTCCTAATGAAATTTACTGTCTTGTCTTTTAGCAGCTAATCTGAAGCGGTAGATTGTTTGCAAAGAGGGTTGCAATAACTCCTCCCATCCTTCCGCGCAGGCCCCAGGACCAGGTAACTTTGCCGTTCCATCCATTAAGAGGTGGAATCTATTTCCCTTACAGTGAATATGGGTTGGCCTTGTGATTTGCTTTGTCCGGTACAATGAGACAGAAGTAACACTGTGTGACATCTGAGCCTCAGCCTTGAAAATCTTGTAGCTTCTACTTCTAACCTCTTGGAATAATAAGTCCAGCAAGACCAGCAGAACTGCCCAGCTAAGCCCAGCCTAAACTGCTCACCCACAGAATTATCAGTAAATAAAATGGTTGTTATTATAGGCTACTAAGTTTTGAGCAATTTGTTATGTGGCAATAAATCACTTTGGCATCTGCTCAAATTTTTTCAATCAAAAAAAATTTTTAATTAAAAAATTTTTTTGGCTGGGCTGTGCGGCTTGTGGGATCTTAGTTCCCCGACCAGGGATTGAACCCGGGCCCTCGGCAGTGAAAGCACAGAGTCCTAACCACTGGACGGCCAGGGAATTTCCCTGCTCAATTTTTTTTTTTTTTCCTCAATTTTTTAAAGTGTGTTTTCTTGCAGCTTATGCCTACCAATACAACATTTCCTTATGAAAGGCTACGTGTCATTAGTATACTCAGAGTTTTTTCTGCACTCCATCAAAATACAAAGTCAATTCCTACGAAATCTCAAAGTCTTTACTTAATTTTCTTTTGATTCCAACCATTTGTTTCCTGTCTTCAAGTCAATTCTCTGTCCGAGACTTTAAAAGCGAATTTTTAAAAAGGAGAGGAGGGGTGAGAGAAGGAAGGAAGAAAGGGGGCATCTGTGAAGAGCCAGGGCATTGGATAAGACCAGCCATTCACAGAGTGTAGTAATATACTCCTTGCCTGGGGTCCATGTTTTATCCAACTTTGTATCTCCAAGGTATGTCATGGTATCTGGATTTTGTGCACAGCTAATGTTCAACAAGGACACATGAAGAGATAATGAAGTTGCTATTTTTATACATTGTTTCATATTTGTAAGTCTTGTTCCCTAACTTCTGCTAGAGTTCTAGTCAAGCAGGCTGCACAGCCTTGGGTATATCACGAAAGATTTCAAAGCTTTACGGTAGTAGATATCTATGTTGGCAACTATTACCTCAATCCCTGCCCCAGGTTTTTGAGGATTCTTACAGGAAAATGGATCACAGCAAACTTTCCTACTCGCTTGCTCCTCTTAGGGTTTTTTGTTTGTTTGTTTTGTTTTGTTTTTGCTAGTATCTTTCTCTTCCACCCAAACTAAGTAACCATCCATCTCAACTCCAATTATCTCAAAGTTTCATGAAGACAAAAATGATCCCTACCCAAAAATGGAGTCCCTTGCTTGGCTGTATGTTCAAATTGAAGAAAGAAAGATAGAAAGAAAGAAAGAAAGAAAAAAAAAATGAATAGTGGTTACATTTGGTTATATTTACAGGCCCGACCTTAGATGAGGCAAACAGGAATAAGGAGAGAGGCATGACAGGGGTGAAACCATTATGGCTGCCCATCTGAATGATTACTACTTGGTTTACCTAGAGTTCTGCTTCCATTTTATTTTATTTTTAAAAAATATTTATTTATTTCTTACTTCCATTTTAGTGTAGCAATAATGGGAAGGAGGATGTGTGTGTAGGAGAGGTATCAATTGTCTCTCTACTCAGAAAATACAGATGTTGGGTCACTATCAGAACTTCAGAGAATGCTGACTATAAGACTCTGCCCACTGTAAAACTTTGCTGAGATCAGTTTTTTAAAATAATTCTCCTTTTATTTAATAGTCATGCTCATGAATAATGGATTTACAAGAGAAATAATCACTCATCTTCAAAACAAGAATGGCAAGTATATAGAGGGTCTGGATTTTATTCTCACCTCATATCACACTGGGCCTCCAGGTCCCCCTGAATCTTTACACTGCTTCTTTTGGTTTTGAATGACTATTGACACCACTGACTTGGTGGTGTTCAAAGGTTAAGAGCACAAAAATGGCCAGAGAACCATTGGAGAACCAATGGAGGTGGGTGGGATGATGAGTCACGGAATCATGGAGATAATACCCTCCTCCACTGACATGGGAAGTAGAAGGTACAGAGCAGCCCTACTTTATGCTGAAACTCAGTATACTGCACAGCCCTTTTCTGTGATAAAGCATTTGATTGTCCCACTCAAATACAGTACTCAGTACATTCTTACCTAGTAGGATTATTTTTGAAAAATGTAAAACACAGCAAAAACCGGGCAGACAAAACCCAACCTGAGAAGGTTTACGCTAGCCAGGGAATATCATTTTTAAGAAACAACGAGCAACATAATGACTCTGTTCGGTTCTTTCCTAGTTCCACCCCCCCTCCAGACTTGATTAAAAACTAACCTGTGAATTTTCTTTTTTAAAACATCTTACCATGGTAACTCGTAGAAGCATGGTGCAGTGGAAAAGTTATTCAACTAGAAGTTTGATGACCTGTTCTCTTATTCCAGTTTTACCATAAACTTTTGGGCAAGTTTTCCCCAAAACTTGCCCAAATGTAATTCTTCTGTTGTTCTGTTCTGTACAATTAGAACAACCACCCAGCCACGGTGCAGGGTTGTTAGGATGATCTAGTGAGATGTCAAACTGCTTTGAGTTTATGAATATAAGGCTTTATCATTGTTTAAAAATAAAAACCCAATCAGTATCTTTTTACAAGCTTCCTTGGGAAGTCTTGACTATTTTTATGTCTTTAATAACTTATATTGGAGTTACTAACTGTATTAGTCCTTAACTAACTCCCAATTTTCTAGATATCTCCATTTATCTGACTCCGTCTTACTCCTGACTAAGTTAAACAGGAATTGTAGGAATTATACCATTTCCCCCACACCCCAACCCAGGTTATATTAGGAAATTGATAACATTGTTCTAGCACAAATATCTTTTATGATCATTATTCTGGAAGGCAAAAAGCCTGACCCTGAGTGTATGAGATAAAGAAGAGAGGAACTTCAGTGGATGAGGAGGCAGACCAAGGAAGCAAGCAATAGCAAACTGTGCTCAGTACTGTGGTGCAGAAGGAAGAGACAGCATGGGGTATAGAAGAAGGGACTGGCCAGGCCAATATGAAGTGGTCCCTGGCAGCTCTGGGCTGCCTTAGGGATAAATGCGCCCTCGAATGGAATTCAGGAAAGAGGAGATGGGAAGGTGATTCACTTGCAAAGGCAAACTTGTTTACTCGACAATTTTCTCTTCCTGGGTGAGAGTACCTGGTAAAACTCACCCAGGTCCAGAATTCATGGGGTTTTGGAAAAAATAATATCTTATATTTGTATGGGCTTAATTTAACAGGCTTATGCCATACCACTTCACGTGCTCTATGAAATAACTGTAAGGTAGGACAAGAATTATGATCACTTTACAGATCAATTGATTTCGTCTTAGAGAAGTTAAATGATATAGTTTAATTAAATTTCAGAGATAAATAGGATCTTAGAGATTTAGTCTAATGCCCACTCTTTAAAAAAGAGAACATGTTATGTGACTTCCCTGATGGCACAGTGGTCAAGAATCCACCTGCCAATGCAGGGGACACGGGTTCCAGCCCTGGTCCGGGAAGATCCCACATGTCGCAGAGCAACTAAGCCCATGCACCACAACTACTGAGCCTGCACTCTAGAGCCCACAAGCCACAACCACTGAAGCCCGTGCGCCTAGAGCCCGTGCTCCGCAACAAGAGAAGCCACCACAATGAGAAGCCCGCGCACCGTGACAAAGAATAGCCCCCACTCACCGCAACTAGAGAAAGCCCGCGCGCAACAACAAAGACCCAACGCAGCCAATAAATAAATAAATAAATACTCAATGTGATTTAAAAAAAAAGAGAGAAAGAACACGTTTAGGTGAAGTAAGCTGTCTAGGATCACACAGCCAGTATGTAACAGATGTCAAAGTATAAACAAAGTTCTGTGTTATGTTTTAGTTCAGAAATTCTCAGACTGACTCATAATTGATTCAAACTTGTTACAATCTTCTGCAGAAGAGAGGCAGCAAATTGTAACTGCTTTCACAAAATTAAAAGCTGCTCTTTTTAAAACACTGCTTTTGAAGAAAATGTTAGAGAGGTAGGAAAAAATTTTACAAAATCAGAAGTGTCACTTTGAATTTGCTTCATCTGAAGTGATTAACAATAACTGCAGTTTATGAGCTACTATTAGGTGCATGTACTCAAGTCACATTTTATGGCTTTTCACAATTAACTAAATATCTTTTACAAGTATGAAGTTTATATGCCAGATCCGTAACCACAGGTCTTATATTAAAAATCATTTAGGGCTTCCCTGGTGGCGCAGTGGTTAAGAATTCGCCTGCCACTGCAGGCGACAGGGGTTTGAGCCCTGGTCCGGGAAGATCCCACATGCTGCATAGCAACTAAGCCTGGGCGCCACAACTACTGAGCCTGCGCTCTAGAGCTCGTGCGCCACAACTACTGAGCCTGCGCTCTAGAGCCCGCATGCCTAGAGCTTGTGTTCCGCGAGAGGCCACCACGATGAGAGGCCCGCGCACTGCAATGAAGAGTACCCCCCGCTCCCCACATCTAGAGGACGCCTGTGTGCAGCAACGAAGACCCAACGCAGCCAAAAATAAAATAAAGTGGATTTCTATAAAAAAATTAAAAATCATACAAGTATTTTTTCTCTCCATATCGATTAAAAGAAACACATAATAGAGGAAATCTATAGTGTATTACTTGGGAGAATAGCTTCAGTCTGATTAACAGATTTGTCTAAAATTCCAATTCAGTTTTCTTATTAATACACAGAGAGGATTTAAATACAGTACCTGCACAAAGAAAATACTTTTATAAGGAGGTGGTTTCATAGTTTTCCTTTCATTAGAGCCAACTTCCTTCTTAAAGGGAGGTTCACATTTCCAATGTCCTTTTCAAAGCTGGGCACCTCACAGTGTATCAGAGATCTTTGCTCACTCATTCAACAGAATGTGTTGACCATGTACCATTTGCAAGCTGCTAAGCTATGGGACATGGGGAAAATTAGGTTGTATAAGATACAAATCCTCCCCTTAGAGCAAGTGAGGGAAAATAATACCCAAATTTATTGCTCATCTACCATGCCCCAAGTATGATGATAGATGTTTTATATCTATTACCTCGTAAGAATCTTTATTTATTTATTTATTTTTGGCTGTGTTGGGTCTTCGTTGCTGCACGGGTTTTCTCTAGTTGCAGCGAGTGGGGGCTGCTCTTTGTTGTGGTGTGCGGGCTTCTCATGGCGGTGGCTTCTCTTGTTGCGGAGCATGAGCTCTAGGTGCGTGGGCTTCAGTAGTTGTGGCACGTGGGCTCAGTAGTTGTGGCTCTCAGGCTCTAGAATGCAGGCTCAGTAGTTGTGGTGCACGGGCTTAGTTGCTCCGTGGCATGTGGGATCTTCCCGGACCAGGGCTCGAACCCGTGTCCCCTGCATTGGCAGGTGGATTCTTAACCACTGCGCCACCAGGGAAGTCCCTATCTCGTGAGAATCTTAAAGTTTAGAAGGTAAGACATATGCAGAAACAATATACTTGACATATATTGAGTCCTCAATTAGTATTTGTTGAATGAATGAATGCAAAGAACATAAGAGATCTCAAAATAATTGCCCTTGTTTCAGAGTCCCAGAGAGATTGAGAGGCTCCCTTATGTGGTGGCTTTCCATACCAGAGACCAAGTTTGGGTTGACCATTTCCGAGCTGTGTAATTAAGTGATCCTGGTCAGGTTAGGTAGTCTGAATTTTGATTTCCTAATCTGCAAAGTGGGTAAAATGCCTTCCGTTTCTCACCGTGTTGTTACAGGGGTTGGTGATAAGCTATGTAAATTTCCCCACCTATAAGGCGATCAATAAATGGTAGCAACTATTACCATTATTCAATTTTATTATTAGTCTGATACACACTAGCCATAGATCTAGTGTTCTTTCCATAATTGTCTCCAGTTATGTAAACGCACTTCTTGCAAACGCATTTAAGGACCCCTAGAGACTCAGGGATCAGTGTTTTTATCTGGTCGGGAGACACTGAAAATCTTCATTTGGAACAGAGCAATAAATAGAGCGGAGTGTGCCCAAGGTTCACAAACAACGCTGTCCCTAGGGGCTTGTCTCCAAAGCTCTTTCACGCCCCTTTACCGACTGCAAAAAGCCTCTCACTGGCTTCTCTACAGCAAATTACGTTCACTCAGCTACTGCGTGCAGCGCACTGTGCCAGGAGCTGTAAGCGGGCTGGGCACAGACGCTTTGTCTGCTTTTACTTCACGGCTTGGGGGAACTAAGCCCTCTTTCCTGAGGTACTGCTGAACTGATTCGCACGCAATCACCCTACCCCACCCCCCAAGACTAAAAAGGTAACCCCAAATCTCTACCCAGGCACAGATGCCACATCACAGCCAGCACACCCCAAAGACGAAGAGCAAGGCCTCCTGGGAAACTGATCTTTCACCTCCCCTCTTGCCTTACCTCAACTCACCAATTTTGACGCTAGCTAATAAAGCGACGAGGAAGCCTAGAAGGCGGAACTTAGTGGCTCCCGATCTACGCTGATTGGACTGCGACTGCGCGAAGGGGTAGCCGCGTGAGCCTGCTAGCTACACCCCCTCGGTGGGCGGGGAGAAGTGGGGGCTGCGCTTGCGCTCTGGGAGGCGGCGGAAGTGGCTGGGGTGGTTACGCGTGCGCGGTGGGCGGAGCACGGCTTTTCCAGCTCCTTTGCCAGCCCAGGTCTTCCCAGTCTTGCCCAGCTGGTGTGGTGCTCGTGTTTCCCCATCTCGTCGTGGAGCGTCGCTGCCGAGTGGGCGCTAGTGTTCGCGTCGTCATGGCTGGTTACGAATACGTGAGCCCGGAGCAGCTGGCCGGCTTTGATAAGTACAAGGTAGCGCGGGCCCCGCGGACGCCACTCTCCCTGCTGGTCCCGGCCTCTCCTAGGCGCCTAAGGGGCCGGCGCGGTCCGTGTCACCTTGTGCCGCGTGGCTCCGGGCAGGCTGGCGGGAGTTTCTCCGTGGGTCCTGCCGAGTGCTGGGGCTTTGGGGTCGGGGAGCGTGGGAGCATCCTAGGCCCGCCGCTCCAACTCGGTACCCTCCCGGGGGATTGCCTTTTCCTTAGGAGACCGGTCGACGAGAGTGGAGCGAGAGAATTCCCTTCGCTTCTTTACTTCGTTATTATTATTATTTTTAGTCCCCTGAGAGGTGATGCAGTTCCCTTCTGTGGTGTCTTAATTGTCTTCATTTTAATGAAGAAGTTTCTACTCGGCTCTCTTGCGTTCAACTTCGGAGATGGAGAGAATCATTTGGCACATGAGGCCCGGGGAGGGAGAGTGACTGCTGGGGCCAAACTGCTGATGCGCTCGCTTCCACTCCCAGCAAAGAGGCGCCTGGGCGGCCAGTGAAGTACGTGTGCACAGGCAGGAACTGGAACTGTGTAGTGGAAAGAGCGCGGGCTTTGGAGTACATATAAACCCGATACCGAACCTGATACCAGAATCTAATTTCTTTATTTGGCTTTGGGCCAAATAATAGTCTCTACGATGCAGAATGATTATGGGAATTGGAGAAGCGCCTAGTACAGAATGGGCCTCCAGTAAATGCTGGTTGTTCACTTTCCTTCACGTACGGTTCTCCTCCACGACTCCCTTATCAGTGAATGACTCCACTATCCGTCCAGTCAGTTGCCCAAGCCCCACATCTGGGCAGTAACCTTTCGTCCTTGCTACCTGAGTCGCTTTCACTACTGAGTCCTCTACCCCACCCACCAGCCGGTGAATCACCGGGTCCTGTATGTTCTGTCATTTTTAGCCTAAGGTAGGAAGATGGTTCCATTACCACTCTCCCCAGATATACTTTAATCTTTTAATTTTAGAATGGTTCTAGAATATTTTAGAATAGATTTACAGAAAAATTGTGAAGATCGTGCATACAGAGTTCCCATATACTCCACACCCGGTTTTCCCTGTTATTAACATCTTATGGTACATTTGTCACAATTAATGAACCGATATTTACACATTATTATTAACGTATGCACATACTTTATTCAGATCTCCTTAGTTTTCACCTGACATTCTTTCTCTGTTCTGGGATCTCATCCAGAGTACCACATCACATTTACTCATCATGTCTCAAGGCTCCTCTTGGCTATGACAATTTCTCAGACTTTTCTTGTTTTTGATAACCTTGACAGTTTTGAGGAGTTCTGGTCAGGTATTGTGTAGAATGTCCCTCAATTGGGATTTGTCTGATGTTTTTCTCATGATTAGACAAGGGTCATGGGGTTTGGGGGGGAAGACCACAGGGTTGAAGTGCCTTTCTCGTTGTGAGAAGAGTACATGTCATCATGCCATCGGCATGACTTATCACTGTTGATGTTGACTTTGATCACCTTGCTGAGGTAGTGTTTGTCAGGTTTCTCTTTGAAAGGAAGTCAGTATGCGCAGCCCTCACTTAAGGAGAGGAGAGTTATGGTGCGCCTCCTTGAGGGCAGAGTGTTGACATAATTTATTTGGATTTCTGCGTGGAAGATTTATCTTTTCTTCCCAATGTATATTTATTCAATGATTTATTTATATCAGTATGAATTCATGGATATTTCTTTTACACTTTGGGTTATAATCCGATACTACTTGATATGGTTGCTTGCGCACCTCCACTTTTGCCCTTCCAGTTCTTTCTCTATGCTTCGTAGTGATCTTTTCAAAAAAATGTACATCTGGTCACATCACTCCTTTGCTTAAAATCCTCCATTGTCTTCCCTTTGCTCTTGGAATGAAGTCCGAAAATCCAGAACATGATCTGCATGGCTCTGAATGACCTGGCCCTTGTCTGTCTGTGTCATCAGCTTCATGTCATGCCACTCACTGTCTACCCCTCCCAACATTAGCAGCCATCTCCCTCGTCCCCTTTTTTTCAGATCTTCAAGTAATGTTGTTACGTTTGCCAGGAATGTAGCTGCCCATTTATGTTCATCTTCACATCTTAAATATTCCTCAGAGAAGCATTCTCTAAGTATCTCATTTCCCTTAAGTGTGCTCTCACAGTACCCTCTGCTCCTTTATGGAATAGTTCTTTAGGTGTCTCCCCGTTAGAATGCAGTACCCAAGTGGTTAGACTTGTCTTATGGATCGCCATGACCTGAGCACAGTGCTTCTGTGCGTAGGCATCCAGTAAACATCTGTGGAATGAATGGATAACTGAGAAGAGTCATAGTGGATCTTGTCAAACTGGAATTGGGATAACTGTAAGAGACCTTACAAGGTCACGTAGTACAGTTCCTCTGCTTTCAAGCAATGTGGTACCATACCAGTTTGAACTGAGGTGCTGACTTGTCTGAAAGTTTTAAGTCGAAATTTAACCCAGTGCAGGGCTTTCACTAAAGAAGGTTGTTAACCTAGATACCTCTTGTTTTCCCTTAAGCTCTACCACCTTTCTGTTACCTCTTCTGCACTGTAAATATTGACTTTTTATATAAATATAAAACTTTTTCTTCCTTACTAGGATCTGGCTTTCTAGTAGGTGCCAGTAGACAGCTGTTTCATTTGCAGCATTGTCTGTAATAGGGAATCTTCTTTTTTTTTTTTTATAAGCTGTCGTTCCTAGATTTGTATTTCCGACTAGATAGGTGTCCTAATTTACAGAAAATTTTAGTGTGATTTTTCCATTTCTATTTTTCCCTCTTCTGTTATCTGACTCACTTCCTGTGTCTGAGAGCAGATTTCCTATCATCTTGGAAAACAAAGGTCAATTTAGCCAGCATCCAATGTTCACTAAAACGTAGTTTATTGAGGCTTCCTTTAAAAAACTGGGGGTGGGGGTGTGTGGCACAAAATTATAACCTAAACGTCTTCTAGTAGAAGGTTCTTTACTCAGTACTGCGTTCATATTAAAAAAATATGAATCCAAAGGTCCAAAGGAAAAAAGTCTGTGTGGTCAGTTTAACTGCAACATGAATTGCACCTAGAGACCTTTGCTTCCTGAAGATCACCCATTCCCATTATGTGGGCTTCGACAGTGAGTGCTTTGTAAATGCTGATCGCATTAAAACAGCTTTGGAAGATCATCCCATAAATGGGTAAAGACCCAAAACACTCAAAAGAGATTTTTATTCCCTGATGTGACCCTGTGTATTAAAACAAAGAGTTGTAGAGAAAAATTGGTACTATAAAAGCAGCTGGTGGAAAAATTACTTTTGAACCAGTTTAATTTCTTTATCTTCCCTAGAGGTACATCTGAGGAGCTACAGTTGGAAACCTGGCGGTTATTCAGAATAACTCCTGAAAGGAGCGCACACATACAGTAGTAATTAGGTTTCTGTAGTAAGAAACTGTTAAGACAATTGATTTTGAGTATAGAAGAAAGCATGGGATGGATTCTGTGTTATATGCTCTCTAAACACTTGTGTTCTTCATTGTGTTACCCCAGCCTCATCAAACAGTTGAATAATTAGTTGAGTGTCTGCCCTCTCTGTTAGGATATGAGCTCTGGGAGGGCACATCCTACAGCTCTCTTGTTCAGTGTGACCAAGGTCTGGCACATGAACAGAGTAGGCATTTGACAAATATTTGTTGAAGGAATGCAAGTGTAAAAGAATAAAAACCATTTTGGAAGTATGGTAAAATGGAGCTGTGCATCTCCTGGGAATTGGAAGGATACTTTTGTATTTTGAATGTGAAGATGTAGAAAGTTTAACCACCATTGTTCTCTGTTGCTTATTAATGTACCTTCAGACGGTTATGTTGAGGGATTTCACTCTCATGAGGCTTATCATTCCTTCTCTCTTCTTACCCTATCTTTAGTTGAAGGATTTCCCCACTTATCTAAGGGTGAAACTTCTATTGTGGTATACCTAATCTGACCTAAGGAAGGCTTAGCTTTAATTGATAGTGTAACAGCTAGTTTCAAATTGTATCATATCATTTTGCTTCGGAGAGGAAGTGTTCTGTGCAATATCTTGTTTGGTTTCAAGAATATAATTTTATGATGAATTGGTTTCTGCTATTATGGGAGTTAATTAACTTGACTGTCAACAATAGCCTGATTACAGGAATTGTGATAATTGTGAATTTAGGTGGGAAGGAGAGGCAGCATACATCTTGAAGGTAACGCTAAAGAACTGGAATCTGGCCTGCACCCTTACTGGTTCATGCAGTTTGATTTTGTTTATTCAGTAAGCATTTATTCAGGGCCTGCTCTGGGTCAGACGTGGCACTGGGGCTGCAAAATTAAGCTGAGCTAGAATTCCTGACTTCAAGGAACTCAGTTTGGTGGCATATGGGCAAGGAAATAAACAGATATAAATAATTAATAAATACAATTAGGTAAGTGTTGGGTGCTGTGGGAGGGAAGGAAACAGCTCCAGGGAGTAAGGGTTAAAGCTGAGAAAGGCTTCAGAGAGGGGATGGAGGGGAAGGCAGAGCTCAGTCTAGAGGATGAAGCTGAGTAGGCCCCAGTTCTTACCAGGTGAAGAGGGGAGAAAAGGCATCCCAGAACTGGAGAGCAGTGGGGTGAGTGCACAGGGGTTGAGGCCTGAGAGTATTTTCTGGGAACCGTAAGATGTTAGGTGTTGGGACTTAGTGGTGGAGTGTCCAGAGAAGAGACTGGAGAGGGAGGTGGGGCCCCCTCAGAGGGGGATGATTTGATGTAAAGGATTTCTGGATTTTACCCTATAGATCATTGTTTCTGTGGTCCAAGGACTATTGGCTTTAGAATCACCTGGGGAAAGTGTTTAGCCAATTTCTAGGTCCATTTTGGGAGGTTCAGATCGGGTAGGTTGCTGTGATATTCATGTTAGACACATACCTCAGGTGGTTCTTAGGTACATGGTAATGCTATAGGTTTGGGGAGCCACTTACAAATTTTAAACAGGATCAGATTTTAATTTTAGGAAGCTCACCCTGGCAACTAGAAAATGAATGGAGAGCAGGGGAGGTAGGGGTGATCTGGAGACCTTTTAGGATCCTCCCAGATAAAATTGGGTCAGAAATGAGGAAGGCTTGAATCAAAGCAGTGGGGATAGAAGGGTAGATGGGAATCTAAAGGAGGTCAGAACTGGTTAACCTGCCCACTGAATTTGGCCAGCAGATATACTTAATTTGGCTCACACCTACTTTGTTTCAAAAATTAGTATCTTCCCCATAAAAGCCCAGATTTCTGGATTCTCTTGAAAAACTAAAATAGTGGATAACATAGGCCCTGAACTTCTTCCTGACAAGAATCTCCTGAAGCTGAATAGTGCTTGCCCTCTTCAAAAAGGGTATTTGTGATACAGCCACTATGGAGAACAGTGTGGAGCTTCCTTAAAAAACTACAGATAGAACTACCATACGACCCAGCAATCCCACTACTGGGCATATACCCTGAGAAAACTATAATTCAAAAAGAGTCATGTACCAAAATGTTCACTGCAGCTCTATTTACAATAGTCAGGACATGGAAGCAACCTAAGTGTCCATCATCGGATGAATGGATAAAGAAGATGTGGCACATATATACAATGGAATATTACTCAGCCATAAAAAGAAACGAAATTGAGTTATTTGTAGTGAGGTGGATGGACCTAGAATCTGTCATACAGAGTGAAGTAAGTCAGAAAGAGAAAAACAAATACCGTATGCTAACACATATGTATGGAATCTAAGAAAAAAAAAAAAGGTCATGAAGAACCTAGGGGTAAGACGGGAATAAAGACACAGACCTACTAGAGAATGGACTTGAGGATATGGGGAGGGGGAAGGGTAAGCTGTGACAAAGTGAGAGAGTGGCGTGGACATATATACACTACCAAACGTAAAATAGATAGCTAGTGGGAAGCAGCCACATAGCACAGGGAGATCAGCTCGGTGGTCTGTGACCACCTAGAGGAGTGGGATAGGGAGGGTGGGAGGGAGACAGAAGAGGGAGGAGATATGGGGATATATGTATACGTATAGCTGATTCACTTTGTTATACAGCAGAAGCTAACACACCATTGTAAAGCAATTATACTCCAATAAAGATGTTAAAAAACAAAAACAGGGTATTTGCTCTCTAGTGTGCCATTTCCCTACCAGTCCCTGTGCTCCACGCAGGTCTGCTTTGTTCAGTTTACCTGCCTGATCCCTATGTACATTTTTTTCCCCCTATGTACATTTGATTGTGATGCTTGATTTAAGATTTTAAATTGACAGAACGCAGTAACTGACTAGCTGGAAGGGGTGAAGGTAAAAGATGCGGAGGAGTCTGGGATGACTCAGGTTCTAGTAGGATGATTGGGTGGAGTCACTGAGATAGGGGTTTTGTGAAGCATTAACTCATTGGTAATAATGGCACCCAGCATTTGTTGAGTCTAAGAGTTAATCCTCTTGATATTTCAGTGAGGAGGTATTTTATTAATATCTCATCAGTAACCTAACTCATACGGGATTGGTCCTTACAGAACAGAAGCAAAGTTATAATTTAAATGATGAATGATGCTGAATCTGGCAGAATAACAGCAATCTTTTGCACAGGGCACTTCTCTTGGACAGGACCATGGGGTAGACTTCTCTTGGAAGGTGTGGTTTTTGGACTTGGAATTAAAACAAAGAAAATTTCATGTTCTAGAGAAATATCATTTGTGGATGAAATGTCCCCCATTAGAGGACTGTTTCTGTAATGATTTCAAAGACTAGAACACTTTTCCTCCAGAGTCACAGGGGAAACATGAGAAATTCCTGATCTTTTGATTTTCACTTGTTATGACTGCAGGCCGACTACGATATAATGTGTTAATTATGGCATTAGCTAGATATGTTACAGTTAAGCATAACTTATCTTTAGCTGTGCCTTGGTCTCCTTGAGTAGATGTGGGAAACTGGCCTCTCCCACTTGTAAGTACGTTAGTAAGGCTTGAAAAGTATTTTAGTTGTCTTAGATATAGATTTACAAATGTCTCATAGAAAGAATTATTTTTGCAGTTGGCAGAGACAGGAATCTTTCAGAAGAAGTGAGAGAAAAATGGATGGGAAACTTCTGCAGAGTGAGAGAGAGAGAGATTGTTAGGTAGAAGGTTACTCCATTTCTAGGTGCTATTTGGAAGAAACGAATTGGTTCTTAAACTACTTTCTGAAACATCAGTTCACTGCTGATGGCTTGCTTTTGTAACTGCTGAAATGCTTAAATGTCAAGAACTTCTCTGCTGAATGAGAATTTGCCCGGCACATAAGGGAGAGAGGGGAAAGATGTTTCAGTCAGAGTCTGATGGGAACCAAGGCACAGAGCCTGGGCGGATCATGCTAAATTAGAGGCACAAGGAAGTGGAAGGTGTGTGAGGCACCAGGCCGAGCCTAATGAGCTCAGTGAGGGGAGGTTGCAATGGCAAGAGCAACGTCATTGTAAATACCCAATAGTGATAATGATAATGATGGCAAACATTCATATAGCACTTACTATATGCCAGGCGTTCTTTAAGGGCTTTACATATATTGTCTCATTTAATATTCACAAGTGCTTTGTGAGGTAGAGGTACTATTATTTACCCCATTTTACTGAGACACAGTGTTTAAGTAACTTGCTCAAGGTCCCACAGCTGAGATTTGAACCCAGGCATTCTGTGTCCGGAGTCCATGTTCTTCATGCTATGTTGCCTCTCAATTCTAAGAATGACGTATAAACTCTGCTTTGTAGTTACTGGGTGTTTTGTGCAAAAGATATAAACATTAGAATAAAGACCTTCAGTGACGTGCTTAATTGGGTTTGTGTCTAATGTTTACAGATGGGGAAAATGTACAGTGAAAAAGGAAGAACTGACTTTGTTTTCTCTTCCCCCAGTTTTAAATTATTCGTAGGGACAAGTGGGCTTGTATTTGCTAGTCTTATATTTAGTTGACTATTAAGAACATTTCATTCACTATTAGCTCTAATTGCGGTAAATGGCTTTTGATTAACTAATTAGCTTTGGGACTGATACTGAGTTAAATAGAACCCGCATCCGAGCTTTGCAGTCTTGAGCATAACTTAGTCTCTCTAACCGGGTTTCCTCATCTGTGAAATGGGGTAGCACCTGCCTCATAGGATCATTGTCAAAATTGAATGTGTTAATATTTGTAAAGTGCCTGGCACTTAGTGCTGTGTTAGTGTTAAGTAAATAAAAAATAAAACTTGACATTTGTGCTTCCCTGCTTGTGAACGTTTAACTGTCATATAACATATACACACATACTCACACCCAAAGACGTTATACCAAGAGAAAGGATGTTTCAGCAAAGGAAGAGTAAGTAAATTTTTTCAAATACCACTTTCCTATTTATGAATCTGCAGTACCTCCCACATATTTATCATGTGTTTGATGTCGAGATTCCTCAGCAAGGATTTCAAGTCCCTTCACTAAACGACCCCTCCTTTTGTCTTATCTTCTCATCTCTTGTTAGTTTATTATATGTTGTTTAAGTCTAGCAAGCAAACGTTTGTCATCAGGACATGCTTGTTCTTGTCTTACTGCTCTAGTTCTTCTCCAGTCGTCTCTCACCACCTTCTCTCCTCTGATTCGTTAGCAGATATAAATGACAGTATTCACGGAAGTGGGATCTCATTGTCCACTGAGTCATGTCCTCTGTGGGTGTAGTTCTTAAAGTCTTGTATTGATTAAAAAGTACTTTAAGAAACTTTCAGTTTCTGTCTTAGGGTTAATATAATGCCCCCCCCTTTTTTCATTTTCAGTTCGATTTGGTGTTTTTCTTTCTTGGTAGATTATTACAAGCACAGTGCCTTGCATTTAGTGAGTACCTGCTGAATTTTATTACACCTGGTCTCTTGCTCGCAGTGCAGTAGTTGAAGTTGCCATCAGGAGGTTTAGGTGTTGACCACTAAGCTGGTGGTGTGGCTTTTCCTTCAGCTGAGGAGTTTGCAGGAGTGTCATTCACATTTGTTTTCACCAGAGCAGTGGCCCTCAGACTTGAGGGTGCCTCAGAATCAACTGGGGCGTTTGTTAAGAGACAGATTGCTGGGCCCTACCCCCAGGCTGTCTGATTCTGTGTATTTAGGGTAGGGCCCAAGAATTTGCACTCCGTTTGGCAACTACATTTTGAGAAGCACCTCATCAGAGAAATATTCCATTATATTGAAGAGCAGTTAATAAAACCAAGAAACGAATGTAAAGGAGTAAGAAGCTATATTACCGTAATGTTCATATATTAACCCTCAAGTATCAGGTAGTCTTGATTTTGTGGATAGGAGCCTCGAGGTATCTCTTACTAGAAAAGAGGATGTTGCAGTGCTTTCAGTATTGGATATTAGTTTTCTATCACTGGATAACAAATTACCACAGACTTTTGTCTCACAGTTTCTGTGAGTCAGGGCACCAGTTACCTGGCTCCTCTGCTTGAGGTCTCGCCAGCCTGCAGTGAAGGTGTCAGCTGGGCTGTGCTCCCATCTGGAGTTTGGGGTCCTCCTCCAGGCTCATGTGGTTGTTGGCAGATTCAGTTCTTTCCAGTTGTAGGGCTGAGGCTCTCGGCTCCTAGTAGTTGCCCACTTTTCTGGCCACATGGCCTTCACCATAGGCGGTTCATAACATTGCTGTTTGCTTCTTCAAGGTCAATGGGAGACTCTTCTCCAAACTGTTAAGATGGAGTCTTAGGTAATGAACTATATCCTGGAAGGGACACCTCATCACCTTTGCCCTATAATGTTCTCTCAATCAAGGCAGTGACATCGATCACCTTCACTATATTCTGTTCGTTAGAAGCAAGTTACAGGTTCCACCCTCAGGGGAACGACTGAACCATCAATAGGAGGGGGTTGATTATAAAAGGGCTTGACTCTCTCAGGATTACCTTAGGATGTGTCCGCCACAAATTGGAAGACCGAAGAATGTGTATTGGAGGATACTGTGTTAATAACAGTTTCAGTGTAGTGGATCTGGGTAGCTCATGATTGTACTTGAGCCAGGAGCGGGTAGTCTGGATTAAAGCAAAGTGATCCATTTCGCAGAAATGTTCCAAGATGATTCATAAAGGATTTACAGTTTAGACCTTCCTGCTTATTAGCTGTTAATCCCTGAATTTTATAGTTTCTTCATCTGTAAAATGGGGAGGAATAATCTACCTTATCTATTTTACAATATCAAATAAGAGAACAAATGTAATTGTACTTTGGAAACTATAAAACATACACATGTAGACATGGTGTTATTAGTAGGGGGAGAGTAAGAGCAGCTTCCCCTTGTGAAGTGAAAAGTTGCTGTAGACTAGTTCCCGGGGGAAAAGAGTTCCTGTCATCACTGAGGGAGTCACTCTATACTGCCATTAAACATGCAGAGTAGTTCATGCATTTATTCATTCATATGTGCAAACACTCAGATATGTTTACTGAACTCCTACTATGTTCCAGATGCAGAAAGGATCAGGTCGGGAAGCTTTCTCCGTTCTCTTAACTGCTTCTTTAAATACCAGTGCTCAGTGAGTCCCACGTTTGTATGTGAAGGTAGCTCTTCTGACTGCCTTGATATTTGTTGCGTAAATAACAATTTTTAATAATTGGGATCTTTTGTTTTATGTTTTTTGCTTAAGTGACTGGCCCAGAGACTTGGAATGCCATTGCTAAAGAACTCTGCTCCAGGAGTGGTAGAGCACATGTTGGCCACAATGGATCCTGCCCCTGTAAAGACTTAAGCCTAAACATGACTGAGTCATGAGACCTGTCAGCAAGGGACTGGCCTCCATACCATACCAGTACCACACCAGACACTGAGCTTCACTGTGCAGGGGGAGAGAAGAGAGCTGACATTTCTTTTCTCTCTCCTGAGTTCTTAAGAAAGGTTGATAATGTGTTTCTTTCATTATGTCTGCAAAGTTGGTATGAGCAATAAGTAACTTCATACTGTGAACCCAGTTGTGAACTAAAATTGGTTCTTTGTGACTATCCTGCCTTTCATTCCTAAAAACATGGATGATTTGGAACTCAAGAATTTGGGGAATCATTTGAAAAAGTCAGAAACATCATTTTGAGTTTGCTTACATCTGAAATGATTAACGGTAAGTGCTGTTCATAAACTATTATTAGCTTGTACTCAATCCATACTTTATGGATTTCCGTGGTTAACTAAAATATGTTTTATAAGTGTAAAGTTTATATTTCAAATGGGTAAAGACAGGCTTTGAATTAAAAATCATTTGATAGTTGGAGACTTATCCTCCTTACATTGATTAGAAGACAAAGCAAGGGAAACCTGCATCTGTTTATAGATGTTAGAGTATTACCATCTGTATTAGTATTACATGGGATACTAGCCTCAGTCTAATTAATAAGTTGTCCAAAACTCTGTATTTAGTGCAAGGGTGTGTCAGTTCAGTCAGTTTTCTTATCAGTATATAGAAAGGATTTCAAGTACATGTATAAGGGAAACACTTTTAGGTCCAGGGAAGTGCTTCCATAGTTTTCTTTTTGTTAGAGCCAATTTCCTTCTTAAATTAAGAGGAGGCACATTTCTAATGCCCTTCTCAAAAACGGGCACTTTATAGCATATTTTGGAAGTAATTTAGAGTCATTGTACTGCTCCTGGCCTAACCCGTAATCGTCTCTTGCCTGGTATACTGTAACAGTCTCATAACTATTTTGCACCTTTGCCCCTGCCCCCCGAGTGCATTTTCTACACTGTAGACAGTGGGATCCTTTAATAATATAAATCAGGATATGCACTGGGCTTATGGTAAAATAAAACTCACTGTGGACCTT
Source organism: Phocoena sinus (assembly GCF_008692025.1). Lineage (NCBI taxonomy): Eukaryota > Metazoa > Chordata > Mammalia > Artiodactyla > Phocoenidae > Phocoena > Phocoena sinus. The sequence continues at coordinate 20,548,703 of NC_045775.1, forward strand.
TGGGTGGTGTCTGCCCACGGCTCCAGTGTCATTTCATACCACCCTTCCTTGCTCACTCACTACGCTGTAGCTCCATCGGCCTCCCTCCACTTTGTGGTCCTTCTACATTTTGTCCTCTGCTTAGAAGGCATCTTGGCATGCACGCCCCCCTCCCAACACCTATAAACCACACACACACCACACACACACACACACACACACACACACACACTGCCACACATATATTCTTTATTTTCTTTCTCCTTTTTAAGGTATAAATTATATCCAAACGCGCAGATCTTAAGTACACAATTTGATGAATTTTGTATATGTATGTAACCACCACCATGATAAAGAATTATTTTTAGCATCTCGGAGGGCCCCCATTCAGTCCCTCTCGCCAGACTGCTATTATGACCTCTTTTTGCCGTAAATTAATTTTGTCTGATTTTGAACTTCATGTAAATGGAATCTCCAGCAGCGTGTTCTCTTCAGGATCTCCCTTGTTTGACTCACTGTTCTGTCTTGTACATGCTCTACCTGTCTTCTCATCTTCTAGGACTCAGCTTAAGTGTCCCCTCCCCTGAAAAGCTTTCTCTGAGCACCCTGACCAGGCACATTCCCAGCCCCCTCGTCCTCTGATACAAACACCTTGTTTATTGTCTTCACAGTATTGGTCACATCTTGTGATTACGACTTGTTTTCTTGCTTAGCATCCGTCTCACCCTAGACTGGACTTGGTGAACATAGGAAGCTTTTTGGTCTTGTTCACCATTCTCTTTCTGGTGGCCTAGCACAGTGCCTGGCACAATCATAGGCACTCAGTCACAATTATCTGTTGACTTTACTGAATGAATGAATGAAGAATGAACTCTGCTTTATATCCTGACTTGTACTGAAGTTAAAAATAAAAAAGTCTTGAAACTTTCTAATATCTGACAGAATATTATCTAAGATAATTCTGGATTTCACTAAGACTTTATGAAAATCTTTTCTCGTGGGTGACATAGACTAATTGCCATAGATGCCAGTATGGAATCCTGCACCCAAATAAAAATGACTAAATGTATTAATAGCAATCTTGAGGGGAATGTTTAGAAGTTCTACCTTGATCAGCATTTTTACAGAGACTTATGTGAAGGCATTGCTAGCATGACAGCTTTACATGCTGAGAGTTTGGGGGGCAGAGCTGGTACCTTGGATAACTGAGTCTGACCCTGAGGAGATCGGAGGAGATAGAAAGATGAGTGGACTCTAGCAAGACGAAATGTTAAAATGGTAAATATAGGGTCTTACACTTAGTTTCCAACAGTCAGCGTCATATTAACGCAGAGAAAGGTGGCTTTGTAGTCTGTATAAGAAAGGCCTGAGGGGGTAGGGTGGCTGTGAAGGTGTGTGTAAGTCTGCAGTATGACTTTGTTGCCTCAGGAAATTAATACTGTGTTGAGCATCTGTTACAGAAATAAGTTGTTGAGGAAGAAGACCTTATAGTCATGTTCTCCTTTGTGCTCATGCACCACTTGAAATATTCCTTTTGCCCTGGATCACACTTTTATTTTGGTTTAACAACAAAATGGATTGTCTGGAGCACTGGTTGTCAAACTGAAGCCCCCGGACACCTGTTTTGTGAATAAAGTTTTATTGGAACACAGCATGCCTCTTTGTTTTCTTATTTTCTGTGACTTCTTTCTGCTTCAGTGGCAGTTTTGGGTATTGTTACAGAGACCATTTGGCCTGCAAAGCCTAAAATATTTGCTCTCTGGCCTTTTCCAGAAAAAGCTTTCCAACCTCTGGTCTAGAGAATTAGACCTAGATGATGAAGAGAGTGAAACTTTGGCAAGAGAGTAACAGCAAAAGGAACATGAGATTTTTTAACCAGGTGAAGAGAAGATTTAGGTGTGACAGGCAGAGCCATCTTCAAATGTTTGAAGCATTATTGTTTGGAAAAAAATTGGACCCTTGTCTGCTTAGCTTTGTTAGGGAAATTGAAAACACGATAGGAAATAGGGGGCGAGGGGAGGATTTTGTTAGCATATAGAAAAGTTGTTTTAACATTGGATTGGGCTATTTCTAGAAGTAATGAGCTTTTTGGTAACCAGAGGCATTTAAAAAGAGGCCAGGGACTTCCGTGGCGGTCCAGTGGTTGGGACTCCACGCTTCCACTGCAGGCCACGCTGGTTTGATCCCTGGTTGGGGAACTAAGATCCGCATGCTGCGCAGTGCAGCCAAAAATTAAAAAATAAATAAAGAGGCCAGGGGCTTCCCTGGTGGCGCACTGGTTAAGAATCCGCCTGCCAATGCAGGCGACATGGGTTCGAGCCCTGGTCCGGGAAGATCCCACATGCCGCAGAGCAACTAAGCCCATGCGCCACAACTGCTGGCCTGCGCTCTAGAGCCCGCGAGCCACAACTACTGAAGCCCGTGTGCCACAGCTACTGAGCCCACGCGCCTAGAGCCTGTGCTCTGCAACAAGAGAAGCCACCGCAATGAGAAGCCCACGCACCACAACAAAGAGTAGCCCCCGCTCGCCGCAACTAGAGATAGCCCTGCGCATAGCAACGAAGACCCAACGCAACCAAAAATAAATAAATAAAATAAATTAAAGAAAAAAATAAAGAGGCCAGATGACTGTTTTACCTATTCACATAGGTGAGGGGCAGGCACGTGAGAACTAGGTATCTCCTGAACTCTTGTGGTTCTGAGATTCTGCCTTGGAATGATTCTCAAACTCAGGTTGTGGTTCTCAAGCCTTCCTCCAGGGCACTGGATTAGTCTGGCCCAACAGATTGTAGATCAAGCAAGTCCTGCAGGCCTTAAACAGGTGATTATTACCTTGTTCAGATATTCTGGTGTATACCAAAGCATCATTCCAATAGAAAATAATATATTTAACAGGCATTAACTAAATTTAGTTTAGCTCCTTTAAAATTTTACTTATTTTTTCAGGCATGTGGAAGGTGTGACTCATTCTTCTTTCCTCCTATTGATTCACAAGACAGTTTCAAGTTTCTTTGTTTATACCAAGTGATATGTGACCTTGAAAAATACTCAAGTGTGTAAGGCTAGAGCACAGAGTGCTCTTTAGGTTTACTGTTTGCTACCTTTTGTAATCTCATATTAGATTTCCTTGTTATACTTAAGCTTATCTGCTATTATTATTAAAGGTAAAAAATGCAGTTAGGCAAACTGACCTATTTGTACTGAGTTATATAATCTTTTCATACTTCTACTGGTCTCCTGAAATAGAAATTTAGAGTTAAAACTTGAGAATTTGGGGACTTCCCTGGTGGCGCAGGGGTTAAGAATCTGCCTGCCAATGCAGGGGACACAGGTTCGATCCCTGGTCCAGGAAGATCCCACATGCCGTGGAGCAACTAAGCCCATGCACCACAACTACTAAGCCTGTGCTTTAGAGCCTGCAAGCCACAACTACTGAAGCCCACGCGCCTAGAGCCTGTGCTTTGCAACAAGAGAAGCCACCGCAATGAGAAGCCTGTGCACCACAACAAAGAGTAGCCCCAGCTTGCCGCAACTAGAGAAAGCCCGCATGCAGCAACGAAGACCCAACACGGCCAAAAAAAAAAAAAGGTGAAATGTTATAATAGTGGAAATAAAGAGATTTTAAAAAGAGAAAAAACTTCAGAATTTAAAAAGAGGAGCTTTTCAAGTCAAAATACCACGAGTAAATGACCTTCTTTTAGACGTAAATTCAAATTATGGAAAGCTGTTGAATGAGAGTCATTCAGCAAACATTTGAATTAAGAGCATTGTACTTTGTACATCGTATTAACTATTCGTGTGATGTCAAATTGTTTTCTTCTGATTTGGACTCTTTACAACTTTTGTACTTTGCAGTAGATGGTGGACTTGAAATGTGTGGTTTTCCAGTTTATCTGACCTGCTGGCTACGTCATGTGGGTCTGGGTTCGGACTTTGGTGAAATGGAGGAGGCCGTGGCCCTCCCGCCTTGTCATTGGCAGCTTTTCAGGGTTCATATTGGTTGCATGGCCTCAGGTCTGAAAACTTAAATTCAGGCAGTCCTATCAACTGGGGACTCATTCATTCTACAGAGGTTCAGGTGTCATGGTATCTGTCATGTGGAAAAGCTTTGCAGGCTGTAGAGAACCATGCACGTAGAAGTTGATTTTAGCAAGAACAGTAATACTCATTTAAGGAGGCTCCAGCTAAGAGTCTGGATGCAGCTGCAGAGCTTCTCCGGCCAGTGTTCTCCTTCACCATTTTCTTTCCACTGTCTGTCTCAGATCTTTTGTCCAGGATATCGCATTTCATCAGAATGAGTTGGAGAAATGGAGGCACTCAGCCATGGATTCTGTTGAGTAAACATTTGACTTACTAGCTAACTCTCTTTGCTAGTAGTATTTTAAATTATTTCTATTTATTTACTTTTTTGCTCCATCACACTTTTAAATCTTGAAGCACTGATGAGAAATATTTCCTGCATATCCATAAAACATTCAGGAAGAAATATTGATCTTTAATTATGATTTTTTAAAAAATCAGTTGCTCAGATGCTTACTACTTATTTTTGGGTTGGCCTTAACAGAAAAACCTGAACGAACTTTTTAGCCAACCCAATATATTCATACTAAACAAATGCAAAGCACAGTTGAAACTTTTTTCAGGCATTTGACTAGTATGACATCTTTTAAATGACAGCTTGTTGAATTAGGTAGTATTCCCACTCCCTGAGGGTGAGAATTAAGTTGTCCCTTACCTATTTTGTATCCCTTCTTCCCCACACCTAGTGGATGCTTCCTACATGCCTGGCACTCCAGTGTGTATGTGTTTGTGTGTTTGTGTCTCTGATGAATAAGTCATCAACATGACTCTTAAAGTATTACATAATTACATACATATATTTTGTTAAAATTTTCTTTGAAGTTTTACTAAACAGCTCAACGATTGGGGAATACATTTGAACACCCTAACCTGTTGTTTTCTTCCTTTGCTTATTTAAGCAATCCATTTTCCAGCTGTAAAGGGATCTGTCATTTCTTTGGTGCTCAAAACACAGTAATGGTACCTAATGCTTATATAGCACTAACTGTGGGCTAGGTACTGCTCTAAGCACTTCCTGTGTGTTATCAGTTTATCTAATCCTTATGGCAGTCCTTTAAGGTAAAGGCTGTGATCCTCATTTTACAGGTGAAGCAACTAAGACAGAGAGGTTAAGTAACTTACCCAAGGTTGTACCATTAATAAGTGCATTAGTAATGGTGTCAAGGGTAAAACAGCTAGATTCCCGTTAGTTGAGAGGGATGAAGGAGGTTGAGAAAGTCAGTGTGTGAATGCACACAGTGTGCTCATTATCCTGCAAATAGGTGAGCACTTGAAAGCAATATAAAATTTTCTGCTGCAACATTATAATATTATAAATATTATAAATATTATACAAAGATGTGCTTGGCCATCTTTGCCCCATTCAAATTGTTTCTCCAGTTCTGTTATTTAGAAGAGGACATTGTGTAACTAGATACATTCTCTAGATTTTTTTTTTTTACTATTATTTTCTTTTTAAAAAAAATTTATATATTTTTGGCTGTGTCGGGTCTTCGTTGCTGCACGCGGGCTTTCTCTAGTTGCAGTGAGCGGGGGCTACTCTTGGTCGCGGTGCGCGGGCTTCTCACTGCGGTGGCTTCTCTTGTTGTGGAGCACGGGCTCCAGGTGCGCGGGCTTCAGTAGTTGGCGTGCACGGGCTCTAGAACGCAGGCTCAGTAGTTGTGGCGCACGGGCTTAGTTGCTCCGCGGCATGTGGGATCTTCCCGGACCAGGGATCGAACCCGTGTCGCCTGCATTGGCAGGCGGGTTCTTAACCACTGCGCCACCAGGGAAGTCCCTGTACTATTATTTTCATTTGAGAAATGTTGTTCTAAATACTCGCTGGTATGCAAGGGTTAGCTCTGAATATTTCTTTTCATTTCTTAACAGTACAGTGCTGTGGATACCAATCCGCTCTCTCTGTATGTCATGCATCCATTTTGGAACACCGTAGTGAAGGTAAGATGATTAAGAAGCATGTACTTAGGTTTCAGTAAGTTTTAAATATTTTAAACTATTTTATGGAGTATTACAGACCAACTGTCAGTTCAGTAAGACGTTTAGAGAAACCGCCTCTCCCGTCCTCCTTTCCTTTAGTCACATACCTTTTGATTTATCTCATCATTGAAGTATAAGCTTATACTCTAGATCTATCATATTTATAAAATGCTTCTTAAATTTTTCTAAAATAAATATAATGTTATGATTATAAAAGTTTGTTGATTACAGAATTATTTAACATATAGAAAATAGACTTATTTCTATTAACTGATTACGGTTTATAATTTGATATATATATATAATTCCTGTATATATGGTCTTTCAAATTGATAGTTTTTGTTTTGACACATTTGCATGTTGTGGTATGTAGTAGACAGAGAGATTTCTCTACTTTAATTATTCTGTAATTATTTTGAAACAAATAGGTATTTCCTACTTGGCTGGCTCCAAATCTGATAACCTTTTCTGGCTTTCTGCTGGTTGTGTTCAATTTTCTGCTTATGGCATACTTTGATCCTGACTTTTATGCTTCAGGTAAGATTATTACCTTAATATAAAATCTTAAATGTCTAAATAGCAAAAAATGAGATATGGTTATTTTCTGATTCTATTAAGATGCTTGCATTTCTGAAAAGTTTTGAATATTAGAAGGGTTGTAAAATGTTAGAATTGGGTGTAAAGGCTAAGTTGTGTTTTCACAATGTTATGTATGTTTCTAATAAGTTCTAGAAACCGATTTGGCTATTGAATTTAGATATGCTGTCTAAAAAGCAATGAGGTTTTTGTAAATAAAGAGTAATGGGATTTATAAGAAGATGGAAAAGTAGGACTCTGAAGTTTTGCCTGAAAATGAGTATAAGCAAGGCCCAGCATACCTACCAGTTCCAGAAATATCCCTTTCCCTTTTCTAGGTATGGAATAAAAATCCCCTTTTTCTAACGGCAATGTGGTCTCTCTTTCCTCTGCTCGCACTTGTACGTACCTTTAATAACTCCCAGTTTCTTCTGAGAATGGTTGTTAGACCTTAGATATTTACTGACAGAAGTCTGGCCCCTTACTGAGGATGGGAGGCAAAATGAACCTTTGGAGGCAGTTTTCAGCTTATTCCCAATGGCTTCCTTCAGACCCACTGCTATCTTACTTCCTCCCACACCCCAGCTTCTGCCCCGGCTGGACAAGAGAATCTGGAGCACATCTGGGATGAGGGGGGATATGTGGGAAACAGTTTATTCTTATTGCTCAGCTGGTGGATGGAGTTGAGAGGAACAGAAAGATGGAGGTAGATGAGTATTTTTTGTATTCTAAGTTAGAAGATATTTTCCAATAAGAATACTTATAAATGATGTAGTCAGGAGTTATAGTACTATAATTCCGGGGTCCCCAACCCCTGGGCTGCGGACCGGTACCGGTCCTCGGCCTGTTAGCCACCGGGCTGCACGGCAGGAGGTGAGCAAGGGTCGGGCAAGCGAAGCTTCATCTGCCGCTCGCCCTCGCTCGCATTAACCACCTGAAACACCAGCACCGCCCCCCCCACCATCCATGGAAGGATTGTCTTCCATGAAACTGGTCCCTGGTGCCAAAAAGGTTGGGGACCGCTGCTATAATTCGTCTGTGTTGTGGGTTCAGCAGACGTTTGTGCACTGACCTAGAGAAATTAACAATCACTGACAACATTGTTTTTGTAGGAGAATTTGGAGTTTCAAACACTTAATGACTTTTGATATTATAGGAATTATGAATATTGAAACTCTGCCTAGGCCTGACTTTATCAACTGAAAATTTTAGCCACAGCTTCTGTATGTGTAATAAAATGGTAATTCAAGATCATTACCATTACCATGCTTAAATTTCATTAAGCATGGCTTTGATATTGTGGGGTTTTTTTAAATTGTATTTTAATCCTCAGAACAGCCTCAAAAGTTTATCTTTGAAACTAGAAATAGTATTTTCTCTGACTAAATAAGACTATTTACTTAGTTACTAAGAGAACTAAAAATACGTAAATATATGTATTTCTCCAAGTCATACAACTTGAAGGGCCAGATTAACCATCTAGTCCCAGTATATTTGGGAAGTGGAAGACAGGAAGGTTAAATGGTATATTCAGGGCCACACTGCTCGTTGGTCACAGAGCCAGGACTAGAACCCAGAGCTGAATCTCACTTGTTTTATCTTGGCGGGGGGGAAAGTGAGGTCCAGACATTTCAGAACGATTTTGTTGCCAGAATCATCCAGTTGAGGTAATTTACCTAGACACAAATCAAAAGGTCTTTTGTTCAGCTAATTAATAATTTAGTGAGAGAGTATAGGTTGAAAGCTTAATACATGTTTGTAGTATAATCATAAACAACAAGGATCAGATTAAACATAAGCATTTTTTGAATTCCAAAAACATTATTTTTCATTCTAGGCACATAAGTAATTTTCAAGTGAAGATAGTCAGTCTTGAGTTATGATTAAAGCTCAAAATAAATGCCTGTTGTTTATGAGGGGTTGGGCAGTTACTTTTGTTTTGTCAGAGTTTGCTGATACATTCTAATATTTACCTAGTTCTGCATTCGAAATATATTGTAAAGTACTTCAGCTTCTGTTTAATAAATAGAAACATTTTTCATTGGCAGTATGGGCTATGGTAAGAACAATTGTACTTAGACTGTGTTAAAATCTGAGTTGCTTTCCTTTACAGCACCAGGTCACAAGCATGTACCTGATTGGGTTTGGATTGTAGTGGGCATCCTCAACTTCGTAGCCTACACTCTAGGTAAGAAATTGGCAAATAGTCAGTGGCTGGTGAAACTGTCAGCAAGGATAGCACCAAACGTTTTCTCCTGTGCTTAATTCATTTTAACTAGGGTTTATTAATATCCTGTTCAATTTGATAAATACGTTCTTGAGTTCCTCTGTGAAAAATATTGTCATTTGCTGGGAATTCAAAGAATAAGATAGGAGTTGGCAAACTACCACTTGTACGCCAAATTTGGCCTGTTGTCTGTTTTGTTGTGTTTTTTTTTTTTTTTGCGTTACGCAGGCCTCTCACTGTTGTGGCCTCTCCCGTTGCGGAGCACAGGCTCTGGACGCACAGGCCCAGCGGCCATGGCTCATGGGCCCAGCCGCTCCGTGGCACATGGGAGCTTCCCGGTCTGGGGCATGAACCCTTGTCCCCTGCATCGGCAGGTGGACTCTCAACCACTGCGCCACCAGGGAAGCGCCTGTTGTCTGTTTTTGTAAGTGAAGTTTTACTGGAACACAGCTATGCTCATTCCTTTACGTGTCTGTGGCTGCTTTCCTGCAGCAGAGACATAGTTGAGTAGTTGTAACAGAGGCCATTTGGCCCACAGTGCCTAAAATATTTACTGTTTGGCCCTTTACAAGAAATATTTCCCAACCCTGGAATAAGACAGCATTTTTGCCATGAGTTTGGGAAGCAGTACTGACATATCAAATAACTGCAGAATACTGAGAGAGATGCTGTAATAGAGCATAGTGGGAGAACAAATATAGAAGTGATCAATTCTCATTTGGTGGAGGGGGCGTGGTCAGGGAAGTCCACTGGGCCAGGCTACACCATGTATTCTGCCAAGGGTGCGTTTCGTTGGGATCATCTGTGTGACTTGTCCTGCATTCTCCTATTCTTCCCTGCTTTATTTTTCTCCATAGCACTTAAAACCATATGACCCCCTTGTATGTTGTCTGCTCTAAAATGTAAGTTCCTTGAGGGTGGGTACTTTATCTTGCTCGCTGTGTACCCAGTGTTATAAGAACAGTGCCTGCTCCATAGGAGGTACTCAGTATGTGGTTTTTAAATGAATGTGAAGTAGCAGACCCTGACTTAAAGTTGCTTAGGTCTCTTCAGATAAAAATGACTTGTATTCATAAAACCAGGGTAATTTGGTACAGGATTAAATGCTGATGTGGTGGATGACCAGAGCTGCAAGAGTTTGGGGAAGGAAGAGAATGAAATCAAGAAGAATTAGGCAAAAACTTAGCTAAAAGATCTACATTTAGACAGAGACTTTTGTGCATTTGTTATTAAAGATGAGTTGGTTTTAATGGGACTTCCCTGGAGGTCCAGTGGTTGAGACTCCGCACTTCCACTGCAGCGGGCACGGGAACTAAGATGCCACATGCCGTGCGGTGTGGCCAAAAAAACAAAATTTTTTTTTTGCTATAGGATTTGGTTGCCAAGGACTGCAAGAGGAATAGGGAAAAGGAGAGGCCTGTGTGCTCTGGCTTTTAACAGCATGTCATAAGAGTCTTTTTTTTTTAATTAATTAATTTATTGGCTGTGTTGGTCTTTGTTGCGGTGCGTGGGCTTCTCACTGAGGTGGCTTCTCTCTTTTTTTTTTGCGGTACGCGGGCCTCTCACTGTTGTGGCCTCTCCCGTTGCGGAGCGCAGGCTCAGCGGCCATGGCTCATGGGCCCAGCCGCTCTGCGGCATGTGGGATCTTCCCAGACCGGGGCACAAACCCGTGTCCCCTGCATCGGCAGGTGGACTCTCAACCACTGCGCCATCAGGGAAGCCCCTCTTTTTTTTTTAAATTAATTTATTTTTTAAATCTTTGGCTGCATTGGGTCTTTGTTGCTGCGCGCGGGCTTTCTCTAGTTGCGGTGAGCGGGGGCTACTCTACGTTGTGGTGCGCGGGCTTCTCATAGCGGTGGCTTCTCTTGTTGCGGAGCACAGTCCCTAAGCGCGTGGGCTTCAGCACTTATGGCACATGGACTCATTAGTTGAGGCGCACGGGCTTAGTTGCTCCATGGCATGTGGGATCCTCCGGGACCAGGGCTCGAACCTGTGTCCCCTGCACTGGCAGGCGGATTCCTAACCATTGCACCACCAGGGAAGTCCCGAGGTGGCTTCTCTTGTTGCGGAGCACAGGCTCTAGGTGTGCGGGCTTCAGTAGTTGTGGCACGCAGGCTCAGTCGTTGTGGCTCACGGGCTCAGTAGTTGTGGCGCATGGGCTTAGTTGCTCCGCGGCATGTGGGATGTTCCCGAACCAGGGCTCAAACCCGTGTCCCCTGCTTGGCAGGCGGATTCTTAACCACTGTACCACCAGGGAAGTCCCCGTAAGAGTCTTTTGAAGTACTGTACCATCTACCTGTTTCAGGTCTCCACAATTCTGGCAAAAATCCTGATCTAACATGAACTGTTGGTTGCAAAACCTGCCTTGAAACAACAATTTATAGCCTTCATTTATACTACTAGTGTGACTATCCTTATGCTTTGCTGCAGAAATATCAGTGTGTTTGATCACAGGGTGCTGCTGTAGGTTCTGCTGGTGGCTTTTTCATAATATATAGGTTATGCGCTGAATTGCCTTTCTTATGAAAAAACATTGTGAGACTTATCTAGACCCCAGACTTATGGGGCTAGAACGGGTTCAGTGAGAAGACGTACAAAACCTAATTAATATGTAGTTCATGAATATAATATTTGTAATAACTGCACAGAAGTTGCACTGAGAATAGGAAATTAAGCCAGCAAATAATAAGAAAAGACTCTTAGGATATATTTTAACTACCTGGGGGCAGAAAAGTTCCCAATCCTGTATAACAGAGATCTACAGTGTTTGGGCCAGAGTCTGAGATTCATCCTTTCATATATTCCTTCAAAAACATTTTTAAAGGCCCTCTTTGCCACAAACTGAGCTAGGCACTGGGGATAACACTGTGGTGAGCAAGATAAACACAGTAATGATAAGGAATTTTTAATTCCTTGAATCTGAATCTTTACAATTAGTCTAATTCTGATGCAAAACTGTTTCTTTGGAGGAGGAATTTTTATAGTTCAGACTCTTCTTCCTTTTTAACTAGGTTGTACCATTCTCTCTTCCTCTCCCCCCCCCACCCCTCCGACTCCTCTGTTTTCGCCCCTGTGTGAAAGTGTTCCAGCGTGCTTTCTCTTTCTCTTTCTCCTTCCTTATTCCCTTGGTAATCCTGATCCTTAACACTACTGAGTTGACTCCCGTGTTAGTATCTAGCCCTTATCTATCTTCTGAGTTGCTAGTAAGTATCCTTAGGTTGAGTTGTTCGACATTACCATATGGATGTCCTGCTAACACTTCAATTTCAGCATCTAAAACTGTACTCAGCTCTTTTCTATCAGTCTTGCTCCTTCAGATTTTCTTATTTCTGTTAATACTACCACTCTCTTAGTTACACAGACGGGAGATTTTGGAGATGGTCTTCTTGTCCTTTGGCCTCACCTCTCCTCTTTGGTTGCACTGTCATTTTTATTTTCTTAATGTCTCGCCTTCCTCCAGCTTTTTATGCCCACTGCATTCCATCTCAATTTAGGCCTACTAAGTAGGGTTCCTCTCCCAGCCTGTCCTTCCCACCAATATCAAGTGGGTCTTCCTGAAGCACTGCATTGCTTTCTCTTTGTAATCCTCTACTCAGATAATTGTAGTAGCTCCTCAGACTCTCTGATACCTTTAAACTGGCTCGGACCTTCCTTCTAGCCTCTTTAGACTGCCATCTTCACATACTAGTTTCTGGTCAGATTAAAGTACTTGGCATTCTCTGCACACACATGTGCTTTTCCATCTCGGTGTTTTTGCCGATAACACTCCCTCCTCTTGAAATGACACACTCCTTTATCTCCTATCTACCGAAATCCAACTCATTCTTTATGTCCCCACTCAGATTTCATCTTGTCTGGAAAGCCAGTCTAGCTTATCTTAGCCTGAAGAGAACTCGTCCCTTTTCTGTACTCTTCTCTGGTTTGTGATACATCATATCTGTAACTGTCATGTTTTGTCTCCGTTCTCAATTGTAAACCCTTTGAGGGCACAGACTTAGTTTATTCTAAGATTTTTTATAGTCTTCAGAGCATCAAGAATAGTGCTTCGCAGGGAACTCTACTCAATACCCTGTAATGACCTATATGGGAAAAGAATCTAAGAAAGAGTGGACATATGTAACTGATTCACTTTGCTATACAGCAGACTAACACAACGTTGTAAATCAACTATACCCCAATAAAAATTAATTTAAAAAATAGTGCATTGTACAGTTTCAATAAATTTTTTTTGAATTTTATTTTATTTATTTATACAGCAGGTTCTTATTAATTATCCATTTTATACATATTAGTATATATCTGTCAATCCCAGTCTCACAATTTATTCAATAAGTTCAATTTATTCAATAAATTTATTCGTTTTTTCTTTCTTTTTTTTTGCGGTATGCGGGCCTCTCACTGTTGTGGCCTCTCCCGTTGCGGGGCACAGGCTCCGGCCACGCAGGCTCAGCGGCCGTGGCTGACGGGCCCAGCCGCTCTGCGGCATGTGGGATCTTCCCGGACTGGGGCACGAACCCGTGTCCCCTGCATCGGCAGGTGGACTCTCAACCACTGCGCCACCAGGGAAGCCCAATACATTTATTCTTATATTTACTCAACACCTACTGTGTTGCAAACAAAGCCTTTTTGGAAAGCACTTAAAATTATGGAGGTGGTCAATCTGTAAAGAAGTAACTGTGATATCAAACAAGATGAAACAGGTGTTATGACTGAAGTAACAGTGTTTTTGGATCTTAGATCGAGGAATGGTTAGATAAATTATAATGAACAACTATTGAATATTCTCTGGAGGGTTAAGAATTTGCGGCTAGTGGAACAACTCAGTTAGTTGTTACGCAGATTTGGAGGAATTCAGAGTCCAACTAGAATGCTTCTTCCTTAGATCTGAAATAGACACCATTCAATGTGATTTAACATTTTCATTTTTAGATTAAGCTTTGAGAAATTACAGGTTTTATTTCTGAAATCTTTGCATTGTAGCAATTAAAGGTTGGATTTTTACAGTACTGTCTGATAGTTATAATTTAGTTAATTAACATTCCTATGATATGCTCGTCTGTTTTGTTTTGTTTCTCTCCATTTTATTAAAGAAGACTTTCTCCAGACTGGTGCAGTTGTTGACCTATTCCTGTGGTAATGTGTTTTTTGTTGCAGATGGTGTGGATGGAAAGCAAGCCCGTAGAACCAATTCCAGCACCCCGTTAGGGGAGCTTTTTGACCATGGCCTGGATAGTTGGTCATGTGTTTACTTTGTTGTAACTGTGTATTCCATTTTTGGACGAGGATCATCGGGTGTCACTGTTTTTGTTCTTTATCTCCTGCTATGGGTAGTTTTATTTTCTTTCATCCTGTCCCACTGGGAAAAGTATAACACAGGGATTCTTTTCCTGCCATGGGGATATGACGTTAGCCAGGTGGTAAGTATGGGTTCTTCCTTAAATTTTCAACATTGCCATGAATTTTGGGGAAAGTTTTTGTTATTCCTTCTTTATTGACCTTTTGCTTTTCTGGTTAGAACTGATGGGTGCTTTGACATTTTTTTCCTTTTTATTTTATATTATTTTTACTTATTTATGGAAAATTTCCAATATGTACAAAAGTAGAGAGAATAGTATAGTGAACCCTTATGTACCTGTTACTTAGCTTGAGCAGTTAACACTTGGCCAGTCTAGTTTCACATGTACTCTTCCTCACCCTCCTTCCAGTTATTTTAAAGGAAAATCCTGGCATTATGTGATAAATATTTTACTATATATCTCTAAGTGGTAAGAGTTCTTTTTAAAAAACATAATTACAATGCCATTATTACACCCAAAAATGAACGGTTTCTTAACAAACATTCATTGAAACTGATTTTATAAAGAAAGGCGCTTATAATTAAATTGTTGGCTTTTTGTCTTCATTGCCAACTTTTCAGTGAGCAGAGAGATTTGTTTTCCTCTTACTTTATAGACTTGCTATGAACTCTCCCTGCCTTAGAATCCCAGCTTTTTGTGTTGCCATTTTGCCCGTCTACACCTAAGGCTCCAGTAAAGAATCAGAAGTTGGAGTGTGTTTGAAGAAAATGATTGGGTGGGCAAATTGGAACGTCGTGTGGCTAAACCAATCTACGAGGTGCCTTATGAGGCCGGTTGTTTGCATTGTCTTGAAGTTAGTTATTTTATGGTGTTGTTGGCTGAAAAAACTATTTTTAAAGGCAAGACTTGCCACCATATCAAATTAAGCATACTTCTTGCTTTTACTAAAGCTGTTTACAAGACTTCTGCTACATAAAGCGTTATTGACTCCCTGATCTTTCCAGCTGTTAATGCTCTGTATATTTTTGTCTGCATTTTCCTTCCAGACTATTTCCTTTGTCTACATAGTGACTGCGATTGTGGGAGTTGAGGCCTGGTATGAACCTTTCCTGTTTAATTTCTTATATAGAGACCTATTCACTGCAATGATCATTGGTAAGAAGCTCCATGTTGAAGCCTGTTGTAACATCGCTTTGTTATCAAAGCCAGTGTTTGATTATAACCAGCAGCACTTCCCCGCCTACCCTCATGCCCTGCAGCAAAAGCAGAACCCCGCAACCCTGTAGGGTTTCAGCCAAACCCTTAAGGAAAATAAGGTTGCTTTGTTTTGCTTTGTTTTGTTTTTGTTCAGCACCAAGTTATTTCTAATCAGAAGGCAATACCGAAATAGATCACACAAACCCCATAAACTAACTATTCAAATTAATCTAGACTGTATTGGAGGATCCACATTTAGTTGGACGTTAGGTATTGATTTCAGTACTTATCTCAAAATTGAAGATTGTTAGTTTGAGGAAATAGAATGACGAAACACAGAGTTTACTTTATAATACATCCACTCCAAAAATTGAGCTTCTGTTCCTCTCAGATACCCTTTTTCATAAGCCTCTGAATGCTAGGTAAAGGTTTTGATCATGGTACTGATCATGGTAATGTTTCCTTTTTGATTTTAGCCAAAGGGGATATGTACAGGATGATTGAGTGGAGGGAGAGTGTTTTTATGGAGAGAGGCAGAGAGGAAGAGGAATCTGGATTGTTATTTGGGGCACCAGGAGTGACACTAAGACCTTTGTAGAGTAAAAGAAAAAAACTTGTTGGCTGTTCCTCTGTTCTCTTATCTAAAAATTAATCTTCCCTCCGTGTGTCTGTGAACCTTGGTTACAGAATGGGAATTGAAGGCTTAGAAACAGCTGAGAAGATGGTGCCTTAAGCACTGGCTTTCAGAAAAGGAGTAGTTTGGGGATTTTCTGTGGCTCTGGACTGCAGATGTTTTAGGAACCCTGCTGTAATCTAACAAATGTTCATTTTTGGGTGCCTCTATAAACTGATTTCTTTACCTTGAAAAGGCGAGCTATTTTTCATTTCCAGCTGTCGTTCATGAGTGAATCTTTTGATTTATGCAGCTTGTCCTGTGGCGGGTGTGCTGCATTTTACATTTAAATATTTATTTAAAGATAAAATGGAATCTCCGACATAGGAGATATATTTTTGAATGTTAAGTGGGTACTTTAATAGGCATATAAATTTCTTTGTAATTTATAATTTTTGGCAGCAATACTTATTAGGTAATGGTACTTCTATTGCATCACATTAGGGCGCACACGATAGCTGGTTGTCTTTCTGTCTGTGGTATCAGTAATGACTAGAGGGATGAGGTATTGTACATCTGTTCCATCTCTTCCCAAGTTCTGCCTCAACTCTTCACCCAGTGGTACTAACAGTCGCTGGTGATCATTGCTTAGGAATCCATTCATTCAGTGGATAGCCAGGGGAATAAAGTTTGTTTTTTGATAAAGTACCTCATAAATTCATACTGATAATTCCAAATCATATTTGATGATACACATCTTCTTTTACTTAACCTAGTTGATCTTATATTTGTGTGTCCTTTAAACTCTGACAAAAGTCTTTGCTTTCAACGACACAAAATAATTATACATTTGTGTTATTCCATAAAATACCCACAACAGTCTGAGAATGTAGTTCCAAAATCAGTGACATATGATTACTGGAAATTGTCGAAGATTTTGGTTTTTTGCAGTTTCATTTGCCCTATGGTTTATCCCACTAGAGAATGCCCAGTCAGGTTATTATAGTCTAAAGTCCTCATTCTGTGGTTATGCCACCATCTGTGGATATGTACATTTAAGTTAGTTTCATTTTACTTTTGATATTTATGGATTACTTTTTCTTTTAAAATTTATTTTTCCTTTATAATTGTGTAATGTATTCACATGATTACAGAGTCAAATCTATATATAAAGCAAGACATATTCAAAGAAGTCTAGTCTCTATCACTACCCTAGCCTTTTCCTCCCTCATAGTTAACTATTCTTAGTTTTAAATTTTTTGGTTTATCTTTTCATTGTTTCTTTCTTAATATAAGTAAGTGTGTGTGGGGGGGGTTATCACCCCCCTTTCATAGATAAATGGTAGCATACCATACATATTTTACTACATGTGCTTCTTTTTTTTTCCCCCTCCACATAATAGTATATCTTAGAGATCACTGCAGAGTGATGTTTAGGGATCTTCCTCATTTCTTCTTACAGCCGCCTGGTACAATACTTCATTGTGTGGATGTACCATCGTTTGTTCAAACAACCTTCTACTGATGGACATTTGTGTTATTTCCGGTCTTTTGCTGTTGTACAAATTGCTGCAATAAATCGTCTTGTACATATATATGTCTGTTCATATTTTTCCCAGGGTACTTTGGAAGAGCTCTCTAGAAGTAGAATTGTTAGTAAGGACATATGTATGCATTTTCACTAAATATTCCCATATTCCCTTCCATATGGGTTATCTGATTTTTGAATTCCCATCAGCCATGAATGAAAGTACTTGTTTATTTAGTTTTACCAATGTAGTATGTTGTCAAACTTTTGGACTTTTGCCAGTCTGTTAGGTAAGAAATGGTATATCTGTATAGTTTTAATTCGCATTTCTCTTATTATGGATGAACTTTTCTAGTATTTGCGAGCCATTTATATTTCTTTTTTCTTTATATCGCTAGTCAATTTTTGCATTACGATTGTTAACCACTTCCTTTATTTTTAGAAGCTCTTTATCTATTAGATATATTAATCTTTGTTTTGATATAAATGACATTTTCCCCCTTGTTTGTTGTTTGTCTTTTTTACTTTCGTTGAAGTATTTTTTGTCTTGGTTTTTATTGAAGTTTTTACTTAAGCCTGGAAATATGAGGAACCAAAATATTTGTTGTGACCATGTTATCCTTGGTGTTCATCTCATTCTAATCAATCCTTTTTTATAAATTCTATTCTGATTTTTCTATAGCTATTGTTTCCTATATTATGAAGTCTAGGCCTTCCTATGGTAATAAGAAAAGCAGGTCTACATATGTATGGGTTCTATCACTATCATTATATAGAGTTTAATAGACAAGTATTTAACAATTAAATATTCTTTATAGAAAGTACATCGAGTGTTATTTAGAGAAGAAATAGAAGATACAGTGTTTCTCTTTGGCAGCCTACATAGAGCTCAGGCTTTCTACACGCTTACTGCACTTAATTAAGCTAAAGCTATTTTAGGATGTTTTAAACTAAAAAACTCTTGGTCCCAAATCTTTTGCAGGTTTCTCTCAGCCTATTTTCAGCACTTGAAAGCTACAAATGATTCTGGCTTAATTCATTTAGCCCTGACTCCCTAACAGTGTGCTCCCCAGCTTGACATGGAATGAGCTGCTAAAAATTTCTGAGGACATTGAGGACATCTTGTCTTCTCTTCCACTCCCTCTAAGATCTTTTAACTCAGGGAACTTTGTTCCATTTGGGCTTGAAAGTAGTAGAGTAGTTCATCTTTTGAGATGAGATTTCTGTTCGGTGAATTCTAGTTTTTTCATCTTTTTTAAAATAAATTTATTTATTATTTATTTTTGGCTGCATTGGGTCTTCGTTGCTGTGCACAGGCTTTCTCTAGTTGCGGCGAGCGGGGGCTACTCTTTGTTGCGGTACATGGGCTTCTCATTGGGTGGCTTCTCTTGTTGCGGTGCATGGGCTCCAGGCGCGTGGGCTTCCGTAGTTGTGGCTCGCGGGCTCTAGAGCGCAGGCTCAGTAGTTGTGGCGCATGGGTTTAGTTGCTCTGTGGTATGTGGGACCTTCCCGGAGCAGGGATGGAACCCATGTCCCCTGCGTTGCCAGGCAGATTCTTAATGACTATGCCAGCAGGGAAGCCCCTTTTCATCTGTTTTTAGCAAGATGCCTTAGGAATTGTTTTGAAGGAATGTTCTTCTGTCTTTGATCCTTAAGGTCACAGCTGCATTGACCACTGCCCCTGCCCCCCCAAGCCAAGTTTAGTCACCAGGAGTCCAGAATAGACTAATATGTTGAGTGACAAGGAAATATCCAAATGAAGTGTCCAGAAAGTTGCCACATATATTGATTTGGAGTTTGAAACAGAAAGATTAGAACTTTACATCTCTATAGGTCACAGAATCAGATTCAGGGGTCACTAGAAAATCATTTAAACCATCCTCATGGTACACTTGTGGAATCTGAAGATCAGAGAGATTGTCTGATTTGCCCAAGAGTACATAATTAGATTTTGGAGTCATCTGCAGGTAGCTTATGGTTAAAGCTGAAGAGAAGATTCTCTCAGGGAGTGTAGATGCACAGTCAAACATCCAGTTAGGAATATGCAGGAGGTAGATTACCAAAAAAGGACACCAAATGTAATGGTTGGATGGCTAACAGGAACATTGGGTGAATGGAATCACGAAGGCCAAGGGAGGAAAGAATTTCAGTTAGTGGATAGTCAGCGGAGTCATCTTACTTAGAAGTCAGGAATGAAGAAAGGTTACTGAATTTGACTATTAGGAGAGCTTGATAAATTTCAAGAGTACAGTTTCTGCAGAGGGGAGGCAGAATGAATGAGTGCTGAGGAAATGAAGACAACAGGAAAGTCTGGTGAGTGATAGGAAATAGCAGAGTAAGATAAGTAGGTAGTGAGGGCAGCAGGAGCAATGGTAAGGCTTCTTGGGAAGGCTGTGCTTTTAAGGTTTCAGGGAAAAGAATTAGTGTGTAGGGTAGGGGGAGAAATTAAGAATGCTAGGGAGGTAAAGATAAGTGTAAAGGAAGCAGCAGGATTTATTAACTGTCCCCTCTTCCAATAAATAACTTATACTGGCTGTGCGATTTACTATATACCAGGTACTGTTCCAGGTGTCTTTGCATGTAATAACTCATTTAATCCTCAAAACCCTACGGGGTTGATACTACTGTTGTCTCTATTTTATAAAAGAGGAAACTGAGGCACTGAAAAGTTGCCTGAAGTCACATGACCAGTTGGTAGCACAACTGAGATTCAACCCACTCTGGCTCCTTGAGTCTCTGCTCTGAATCA
This sequence comes from Phocoena sinus, assembly GCF_008692025.1. Classification (NCBI taxonomy): domain Eukaryota; kingdom Metazoa; phylum Chordata; class Mammalia; order Artiodactyla; family Phocoenidae; genus Phocoena; species Phocoena sinus. Next base: position 20,568,926 of record NC_045775.1, read on the forward strand.
TCAAACCGTACTGCCACTTTTCCGGTTGTAAATGCTGTTTAAAAATGTGTTTAATTTCATTACAGAAGTAAACCTGAACCTGAAAATTATTGGGTCTAAGAATGTTACATAGTTTGTATGTATTTGATTATTATAAAAATGACTCTTGAATAATAATTCATGATAATTTAAATACTCTTCCTTTTAGGTTGTGCATTATGCGTGACTCTTCCAATGAGTTTATTAAACTTTTTCAGGTAAGTATTTAATTTTTTAATTGGGCAAGAAATATGAACATCTTTAGAAATTGTTATTTAGGTGAATTTTAGGATTTCTTTCTTTTGGAACCTGGGCATTTTGAAAAGGTCATGAAACCTGTATTTTGAATCTAGAATGAGGTTAGGATAATTTGTCTGTGGTGGCTTGCGTAGTCAATTCAACCGTAGCCCAGAACTACTAGTTTTTTTGTAAAAGTTTTGGGCTCACCAGACAGTCTTCTAATTTGTCATTTTTTTGTGAGTGAATCAGGAGGGAGTATGTTCCTGTCAGATATTGATAGGTTTACGTTCTTTTTATAAATTGATTATAAGTTTTTATAAATTGATTATGTGTAAGTTTAGTTAGCATGATCATACAATAAAACTTCTCAGCTTGTGTAGTTGAGGACCAAATCCTGGACCTATGCCGTCTCTTCTCAAAGAGCGCCGTATGGAAATTCCGGCCTGAGGAGTGTGTAGGGGTTGGGAGGGGAGTTGCCCTGGTGGAGTTGCATCTCTGTGATCTATGTATGCACTTCTCCACTGTGGCTCAGCCACACTGAGTCCATTTATGTGACCTGAATGTATTTTGTTCTTCATTCCTCAGTACTTTTGCTCCCACTCTTTCCTCTACTCCTCTACTTGGAACACTTTCTTGTACTTGCCACTTCATCCTTCAGTGCTCAGATCTGTCTTGCACAGTCCTATCCATGTCAAGCCAAGCTCTATGAATCTTCCCTCTTTACAGCCACTGGCAGTCATTCATAGAAGCCATAAAATTGAAAGCTCTGAAGGCCTTAGAGATGATTTGAGTCATGTCTTCCTCTTTTTCTAAAGTTGAGGTCCTTTCCTGATTGGGCAGTATTTTGCCTAAGGTTATGTAATTAGTGGCAGAACCGGGATGAGGATTGAGGGTTCAGTTCTGATGAGCACACATGTATGAGAGTACCACCTGTGTGCCCAGAGCCAGTAAGATAAGCTGTGGACCGTCTCATTTCAGAGTCTTTCACTCTTAAGTTGTGTATCATAGTAGCACCATGAGGTACTCTGCTAGTATTGTTTTGTGTTCATTTTATTTTTCCTATTAGAGTATAATCTCATAGGACACAGTCCAAGTTTTATTCAGCTTTACATTCCAGAGGGAAAAGTGAGACTAAGGGTCAGAAGACTTGCATTCTAGTCCTGGCCCTGCCACTTGGTAGCAAGTTATGTAAATTTAAATTCTCACATCCTTACTTAACCTGTCTCTAAAATGGGATTAATAATGTTGGTTCTACCTGTGCCATGGGGTTATTGTGAATAAAAATAAGAGAATAAGTGTGAAAGTACTTTGAAAACTATGAACTACAAGTACAGTGTTTTTATATGTAATAATGTTCTTTGTATTACTTGATTTTTTTTCAGAAGCTATAAAAATAACACCTTGAAACACAATTCAGTCTATGAAGCTATGGTTCCCTTCTTTTCTCCATGTTTGCTATTCATTTTGTCTACAGCATGGATCCTCCGGTCACCTTCAGATATTTTAGAGTTACATCCTAGAGTATTCTACTTAATGGTTGGAACAGCCTTTGCCAATATCACAGTAAGATTTTTTCTTTTAAAAATCGTAATACATATAAGAAATATTTGACAGAATTCAATAGTTTGAGAAACCTTATATAGTATTAGAATAAGCAGATTTTAATTTAAAGATCTTATATCAGAAATTTGAAAGAATAATGAATAACCTCAAAGACATGCTGAAAGTTATTTTATTTTTTTGTTTGAAACCAGTAGGATTTGGGGACTGCTGTAGTATTTTGGAACCATGACATAATTTAAATTTTTTGTTTTGGTTGCCTGCTGAAGAATTCATGGAATAATTCCCTTCAGACTCTAAATATTATTTATAGTGTGGTTGAAATGGCAGCAGATCTAATGCTTAATTTAGGGAGCTTGGAAGGGGTTTTTGAGGGAGGAAACAGACACACACACACACACACACACACACACACACACATGTTTTTTAATCAACTGATTTTTAAATTAATAACATAGAATAAAAAACTTTGTAATAAATACTGCATACGTTAAAAAATCCTTCTCTGCTCTGGCCCAGCAAGAGGGCAGACAGGGAGGAAAAATCAGGAGGACTTGAGAAAAGACCCTGTTAGTCCTGACAGCCAGGAAGCCTGTGCTCTAGCTCAGGCCAGGTCCTTAATAAGTTTTTATTTTTTAACTTAGCAACTGAGTTTATGTTTCCATGTGTGTAACTTGTGTTTACTGCCCCAAGTCATACTGATTTCATAGGGTTTAAAGATCTGAAAACGTTAATGCATTATATAAAATGTATCTCTGAAGGAATAAAACTATATTTGAGTAAGGTGTTGAAAGTAAAGAGAGCCAAAGAGGCTTTGAGGTGTTGTATGATAACATGTCTGGATTGGAGGTAGCATCTCCTCATCGCCATGAAGAAATTTAGTTGTGTGGTGCTGTGGGAGGGTGTTCTGAGAAAATTGTTGTCGTATATCATAGAATCTTAAAATTGGGAGAAATTTCTTTTATCCAAACTGTTACCCGGTAGAAGAATGCCTTCTGTAGCATCCTTACTAAATTATCTTCCAGTCTCTTCTGACACACAGTCTGAGGGTCCACGGGTTTGGAGGTTGGGGTAGAGGTCCAGTTGGGCTCCTGAGCAGTTGAGAATTACTGAATTTGATAATAATGTAATGTACAGGTACTTGAATGCTTTTTAAATGTTGGAGTGACTCGTGCTTTGCTAATTAAATTTTCATTCTCTCTTTTTTTTTTTTAATACCTTCAAGTGTCAGCTGATTGTTTGTCAAATGAGCAGTACCCGGTGCCCAACTTTGAATTGGTTTCTGGTTCCTCTCTTCTTGGTTGTCATAGTGGTAAATGTAGGAGTGGCCTCTTACATTGAGAGCATTCTCCTGTTTACATTAACAACTGCTTTCACTCTGGCCCACATCCATTATGGAGTACGAGTGGTGAGTAGTAATCTAGAGCAAAATTGGTTCCATTTGATTCTTTTTTTTTTTAATTTATTTTTGGCTCTAGGTGTGCAGGCTTCAGTAGCTGTGGCACACGGCCTCAGTAGTTGTGGCTCACGGGCTCTAGATTGCAGGCTCAGTAGTTGTGGCTCACGGGTTTTTTGCTCCGTGGCATGTGGGATCTTCCCAGACCAGGGCTTGAACCCGTGTCCCCCGCATTGGCAGGTGGACTCCCAACCACTGCGCCACCAGGGAAGCCCTCCATTTGATTCTTAAATAGTGAGGTGAGGGAGAATTTCAGAAGAAACTTGCTTAATATAGTAGCTGCAAGAATTTTGGGATATTCTCTAAATTTTGGATAATATCCAGGTGTGTGATGCCATATATCATTTCTGTAATTAATATGTCGTAGTAACTACAAATAATTTCAAAGCTAGATAATTATTGTGAGGAATTAGTTCTTGTTTATAAGTGAGAAGAAATGTAAACCATTTTCTTGGTAAAGAATTATAAACTCTTTTGTGCTTTTAATTATATACAGGACAAAATCATCTTATTTGTTGTTTATCTATTTCTATGCTTGCTTCTTTAGCTTCAGGGGCATTTTTATAAGGGAAAATATAGAAGAGAGTAGATTTAAGAAGTATTCTGCAAACCTTAATATTCTCTTCTAAAATAAGAAACGGGTTTCAGGACAAATGGACTAAGATAGGTATAATAAAATGAAAATCAGAACCATGCAGTTTAGTTTCCTTTTCCTCACACTGTGACATTCTTTGCTAATTATTTTACATATCTTAGCGTGGTCTCATAACTATGATTTTGAATTGCTGTACAATATTCCATTGAGGAGATTACTTAATAATTATCAGTTTACTTAACCATGACTCAGTTATTTTAATCATTTAGGTTGTTTCCAGATTTTCACTACTATAAATAAAGTTGAAGTGAACTATCTGGAATAATATTTTTTTCCTTCATTTGCTTTTTTCCTGAGGATAATTTCATAGCAATCGGGTCATGTGATAGGATATTCATATTTCTGTGGCTTTAAAAATGCTTCTATTTGGTATGTTTGTTTTGAAAGGAGCCCTGCTGTGAATCAGTTTGAGAAACAAAATGTCTTTACTTCTGTATTGTCAGACGTATTTTTAAAACGGGGGCACCTGTCATGCTTGATCACAACTTCTTATACCTTGCATATGTTTCTTCCCTTAGTGTTTCTCCCCAAAGTAGCCCACATTTGTTGGAACAAAATAGGTGAAAGAAACCATGATAAGTCTATGAATTGTGACATGAAGACATAATCATTTATGTTTTTGTTTGTGCAAATTTAACATTATATGCTTTATATCAACGCTCTGAGGCCTTTATTCTGATATTTCGTCAGTCATATGCATGAAGTAGAGCACAGTAACCAGTGTCTTTCATAATTGTTTTAACTTTTTATAACCCTCAGAAGCATATCTTTAGAAAACCACATACACACTCCCAACCAAACCAAAACACATTTAAATTACAAAGCAGTACATTTTCATTGTTAAAAATCTGGAAAATAAATATAAGCTCAAGCTAACTGAAAAAAATTCCAGGAGCGTCTTTTTTTGGTCTGTCTTTCTGCTCTCTTAACACTTCTACAACTTCTGACCAGAAGATAAAACTTGTTAGACTACACAAAAACATTCACTTGAACTATTGAAATGTAAATATTAAGAAGAAAAATGGAAATAAGAAGGATTAAATAAACCATATTTGCTAACTGGCACATTACCTTGCTTTTGCCTACCCACTAGGGATACCCTAACTAATATGGCTTAAACTGTCAAAAATTGCAGATCTAGTTTTATACTGTTTCATCAGATTAGGAATGATTACCTACAAGTGTTACAAGAAGGTGAACATTGACTCTAACCATATATGTAAATATTTGATCTGATAGATACTATAAGTCAACTAACCCTACAATTTTTCAGTAGATTTGAATGTAAGGCTGTGTGGTCTGGAGGGTTCTGGAAAGACTAGATTTTGGAGTTGGGCAGACCCAAGTTTAAGTCCTAACTCTCCCAGGGTAGTTCTAGTACTCATTCAGCCAGCTGGCTCTGCAGCTATCCTAGTCCAGAAAAACCTCTTCGTTTCTGATGATTTTTGTCATGCCAGTAAATTGTTGTCTCCAGAGGGTGAATTCTATATGCTTTTTTAAAAAAATTACATATGTATTTGTCATTGCCTCATGTTCTGGTTTTCTGTTAGGTAAAGCAGCTGAGCAACCATTTTCAGATTTACCCCTTCTCATTGAGGAAACCAAACTCGGATTGACTAGGAATGGAAGAAAAGAATATTGGCCTGTAATCTACAGAAAGAAGTACTGTAAATAAGATGCTTGTAAATATTTCATCCATCACCATTGAACTAAATTGATCTGCTTAACAGACATGGGAACTCAGTGTGTGTGGTACGTGGACAGCAGGGGTGATACATATGATCTGAACTTGTGGAATTTTGACCTACTAACTCCCAGCTTCTTTTATTTTGTTTTTTATAAAGATATGTGATGTTTTGGTTAAACATAATATACATTAGACCAGCAAAATGTTCCTAGTAATTTTAGCTTCAGGAGTCCATAATGTTTTGGTTTTTACAGAGTTAAAGATGCCTTGGTTTTTATTTTTAAAACCCCCAAATTTGTTTAGGAACACTGATAACATTCAGAAGACCCAATATGTTTTTATATTTGGTACCTAGGAGTAGGTCTTTAGCTATGGAAGCTATCAATAGCCCAAATCCAACATAGGGAAAAGATAAGAGCAAGTCACCTTCAGCAAGAGATGCCAAATGATTACAAAACAATATACAATTGCCAAATACTGGTTTCTCTTTCCCATGGAAATGCCTTTTGTCCTCATGTGCTAAGAGAGCTAGAAAAGAAAAAAACATATATATATATGTATATGTATATATATATATATTTAGATTCTCTAGTATTCTGACTCTCTTTGTTATGGAATGGATCTTGATAAATGGTTTAATTTTCTTTTAAAGAAAAATATTCTCTTGGGACTTAGTAGAGAATGGATTGTAATTACAGCTCACTCATTGGCATGGCTCATTGCTTAAATGTGGCATTTTTTCCCCCTCAGCTGCAAGTTGCTGAGATTTGGTGCCTATGAACTATGATCATATGAATGCATGTGACAGTCCCAGTCTTACAGTAATTACTTGTGAAGAACACAGATAAACTTCCTTATAAGAAAAATTTTCTTAGGAGTTAGGAATCTCATGAACCTCACTATGAAATTACTACTGTGAACCTCACTATGAAATTAGTTTTCTGATTTAATTTGTCCTTCCTCTCTCCCTGTCTTTTTCTGTGGAAGAGAGTGCTGTGTTTTTTATTTCATACAGGATAAGGAAATAGAAATTCTCTCTTCCCCAACTTGCTCACTTCCCCACTTGAAGAAAATTTTTGATATATATGCCTTACTGAGTATGTGCTCCCTTTATGTGACTTGGAGTAATTTTTTAGGTTTACTGACAAACATAAAAATCTCTTTGACTTTAATATGGTTGTTTTATGATTGCACCTTTTCATGAATGTGGATATTCTTTTTTTATTTTGTCTCCATTTAATTTGGTGGTGATGAAGTTTACTGGCTGATTTTCTTTTATTTTCCACTGAATGGAGTTTGTGCTTGAATGAAGAGTGTATCTTAAACCCTTTTTTTTGGATGGATTGCACTTGGATAAAATAGGCACCACTGTGTTGATATGTAATTAAATCCATAATCATTATTTATCTGTGAATGTGACCATCGTCAAATTTAATTATAGTGTATTCCTCTGTTGGATTTTAGTCTGCTGCTTTGTAAAAATAACTATGTAATTGATATTTCAGTTTTTAAATGTGTAAAGTCTAATCATTGTCATTCAGGACATTAGAAATGAGGCATCAAGGAGCTAACACATGGTTCTGTACTCATTTTAAAAAATTGTAAAGGTTGAGGTATATTTGGTGACTTTCTCTGAGACAAAAATGAACTCTGAACATAGGTGAGAAATTGATGAAGGGAAATATGGGTAGTGATTTCATGTTTGCTAATAAATTGCCATCATGGAGGTCAGAGAATGAACTAATTAAGTAAAAGTAACTATTTTTTGTATACCTTGTTCTGTGTCATCTGTAAAATTGAACTGGATAAAGTGTTAATTTGGGCCTGGAACAAAGCTTTGTTTTAAGGTTCTGAGCTAATCATTTTATTGTTTTGTTGACCTTGTATACAAAAATGAGGTTAATCCGTATTATAAAAGAACTGATAAATATTTATAAAATGACAGATGTGGACCACAGGCTTTCTTTACCAGGTACAGTATAGTAAAAACAACAACAACAACAACAGAAACCCTTTACTTCTGGCATAGGGTCATGTCCTGTAATTTTGGGGCTGTTTTACCTCAAAGTGTGTTTCTGCTCTTCTTCTGTTGCATCAGGTTTATTTGAAAATTGTTTTGTGCCTATACGTTATAACATATTTCCCAATGGTGGTTAAGAATTATGCTATAGTCAGTTTTATTGGCATCGTTTGATGAAAGATGGCTGTCAGGAAGATAAAAGACGAAAAGTGAGTAATGAACTGTTACAGAATACTGTGGACTTGTGAATCTTTAGTGTACTGTTGACCCTTTTTCTTGGTTTAGTCTGCTGTCTTGAAGTGCGTCATGAAAGCCCCCATTTGTTACGTAGTGATACAGCAGCCGAAGCAGGACTTCATTACAAAGAGCTCTTGTGAATTTACATCATTGCCAATTATCATAACATTTCCGAAGTATAAAGTATCTTTTAGGCTTATGCATGATATTTTGGAGTGCGTTCACACCCCAGCCTTTCTCCCAGCATACGCTGAGCTGCCTCTTGGGGAGCAGTGGCATGATTGGTCATACATGCATGTTTTCTGTACTTTTCAGAATAGAGTGCCTTAGCCAGGCCAGAGGTTTGCTTTGTGTTTCTTCTGACCAAAATTACCTAGACCTGTAAGAAGTTTCTTTTCAGGTTATGGTATGAAAAATGTCCTTTATGCTTGTCAGAAAGTAATTCCCCTGTATTTGAGGGGGGCATGGATTAGAAAAATCTTAAAAAATACCTGAGTATGTTAATGCTGCCTTTTATGATCCTTCAACAGCACTCATGATCCTAGTGTAACGTACGGTTTAAAATTGCCACAATTTAACCAACATTCCTCCCTTAATGTGTAATAGACATAGTTTATGGGTTCTAGTCTTAAGGGTAATAGAGTGAATAACTTCCACATAAAGAACTAAATAGTCTCCCCTGGCATTTTAATAATATCATGGTTAAATTACTTCTAATTGTAATTTTTAAAAGAAGGTTCAATGCCGATTATGGCCTAGAATGTTATAGTACTATTACCAGCATTTAATTTTTTTAAATATAGAGCTGTTGGGAAGAGGAATGTATGTCTAGGGTTGCCCAAATTCTAAATAGTTACCAGAAGAATATTGGTCATGACCTAGAGCCTGGGCATTGGGGGAACATGCAAAGGAGAAAGCAGGCATAGTATCCACTTTAAGGGGAAGAAGAGATCACTTTAGTGCCCAGTGATCCTACTGCAGTGCACAGTTTAAAAGTGTCACAACTTAGTCATTACTAACTTCAAGTTCAAATGTGAATTTGAAAGACTCCTAAGTGTTCAGTTTTCAAAGAATTATTTTATTTCGTAGTCAGTCTAAAAACATTTGGAATGTACCTTGCTTTCCAAAGCAGACTTTGATTCTCTAAGTTATGGAGGATAAGAAGAAAATCTGAAGGTGTTTGAATCAAAGGCTACTTTTCCCCTTTATATTTTAACAAGAAGCCTATTTGTAACTCGTCCTGTTCATTCTTCGCCTGGGTTTTTAACTAGCCACTGTCTAGGACAGAGACGCCCACTTGCTCTGTCGCCCCTAGATCTCGCCACATTCACGTCTCCTCGATTGCCTTATCTTTCTTGACTAGTCAAGGACTGGGAACATGCCAGAGGGAACAAAGTAAACCTGATGGACTAGAACATTTGATGTCGGGTCCCCAAATAAGCCAAAAACAGATACAGAAATCTTTGATTGTGTTGATTCTTACGTTCAGAGTGGCCTTTATCTTGACCTCAGTTCTGGACTTGCCTGAGCACTCTGTAGGAAATTTGTGAAGTCAGACTAGAATTTTCTTTGTCCTATGAGGTGTCCTTGTAAGGCAGCATGCCCATTCTTGAACACCCTGTGGGTGAATAACCTTAAGTGAGCTGCCAGTAGTTGAACCTTCCAGGAAGAATTTTAACTAGTATGCTGCATTTGAAGCACTTCGACATGTACATTTTAAGTGACAGTTTTAACAGTAAAATGGTGTTAAATTAATCACTGTGAAACTTGAAAGCGTGATGCCCTGTACATTTTAGGAAGCTTAAGTAAATTTCTGATTTTCCTTTATTAATTCTGTAACCCATGTGATTTGTATATTTTACTTTTCATCTTTGACAGTGGTGCAAATGACTGACTTATTGGCAGGCAGTTACTTTAGGGTATATGGTAAATTGTGGTTGTCTAACTTTTCCAGAGAAAGTGGCAATGTGTTTACTTCTTCCTTTGTGTGAAGCCATGGGAATCGGATTTACTGGCTAATTTATTTCCAGAGTTTCTACAGTGCAAGATAAACGTAACCTTTTAAACATGCTAGTAATGCTTTCCTTTTTAAGAAAAATGCAAGAGATAGTAATCTAGCTGATCGATTGTTTTTAAGCAGAGACCTGCTCTTCTTACAGACAGATCTTAAATGAGCTAATATTTTGGGTAGCAAAAGAAGTTTTGCCGTTTGTAGCCTTTTTCACGGGTGGCCTGAGTGAGGGGGTTGTGTTGCATTTGGTCAGAAAGGCCCGGTCCCCAGAATTGGCAAATGGCACATGGAGTGATTCTAGAATAATTTAACAAAGCCTTGTCTTGAGGAGAGTCCATTTGGACACAACAGAAGTATTGTCTCCCACAGGCCGTTAACATTGTCTTGCTCTCCATAGAATCATTCTTAGAAAGCTAGGTTCAATCAGGGGAGTGTTATTTTGAAAGCATGTGAATTGGACCATGGCCATGGTGTACCTAGTGCTACGTTGTAATTAGAGACAGTGGTGAAGATGGGAGGAGTGGCTAAATGCTGTGGGTGCCTTATGGCTCTTAGGCTAAGGGCTTCTCTTGAGAAGTTTTTATGGGTAATAATTAGAATAGGAATTGATTCTGGCTTTTTATTGAAACAGACAATTTACCATGAATTCTAGATTCTGATATTCTTGAGAAGCACTTTTTAATCCCTGAAGAGTAAGTTCTTGGCCAGAAGCATGTTTAGTTTAGTACTTGATGTTACTGATCAGGTTGTAGGAGGATCCTGTTTTATTTTACGAGATCTATGAATGCTGCATTATGAATCTGTTTGAATTACCGGTATCATTCAGTATCAGACTTAGTTCAATAAGTACTAATCAAGACTGCCCACAAGATGAATATTTTTCGTAGGTTGTTTTGTTTATATAACTTATCCCATTAGAGCAGCCATTCAGGAGACAAAGACGCAGCTACGTGTAATCATTTCCTCTTTCTGGAATGTGCCAAGAAAGCAGAATTCAGTATTAAACTCCAAATTTCAGTTTTGTTTTTTAAAGTAGCATTTCCTGTGGGTAAAGGGGAAGGCAGCGAGCAACTGCTGAGGTGTAAACTCCCTGCTGTCTGCCTTCTCCCTTTCCCTTCCCATCTAACAGAATAGATTAAGTTTGTAGCCAGTTGTAGGAAATGAAATCGATACTTTTCTGAGTAAGGTTTCATGCCCTGTGACTAAGAATAGGCGGCAGGAATCCTGGCAGAATCAATTATTGATTTGTTTAGCTTGGTCCTGTTGCAGGTTGCTTTCTGTAGTATTCTGATTCCATCCCTTCTCAGGTACCTAGAAACAATACCACTTAAGTAACTGGAATGTGTTTGCTACAAGTGGAATATATTAGAGAAGATGAAAGGAGCGCAAAGTCTTATTTTCCCTTTCAAGTAGTTTAATTGAACATGTTAGTAACTGGTCTGTCTAGCACTTGCTGTGTTCATAGCAAATAATGTAGCATTTATTTTATCTGGTTATGTGTGGTGTGTGTATATATGCATATTTAATATGTACACATATTCTCTGTGCACATATATGTATGATATATTCGTATATACATGCAGTCTACTCTCGATTATCAGCAAGATGGTAAGCCTTCACTAGACTGTTTCTTCATGTTGACTAAATCTGCATGTAGCCCATAACTCTGTGAAGCCTCTTCCTTATCTGGAGCCATAGTCTTTCCTACTTTCCATTCATCTAAGTCCCCAAGAAAGGCCCTTGACATACGTCACTTTCCCCTTCCCTTTCACCAGGGACTGTGTGAGCCAGAAAGCTTTTGAGAAAGATGGTTGCTTCCACCAGAGTTGAGGCTTCTGGGTCTGAATGATGATGGGCCCAATCCTGGCCAGAGGGCAGCCCTTGGAGCAGTTGTGCTCTTGGGCTTGATGGGGGGGAAAATCTAGCTCTTATGGGAACTGGGGCTTCACAGTTTGCTTAAATTCCTTAGCTGGAATGTTGTGAAGTCTTAGATAATTCGATGTGCAAATAGAGTACAGCTGTGCATTTCACCATTAGTATTGTGTCATCGGTGATCCTGTTGCTAGCCCAGATAATCAAGACCTTGACTGTTTCTTGCCACTGGATTCTGGAAGCCTCGCCCTTTCAACTGGATTTGTGTTTTATTTCTGCTGCTGTGAAACACAAAAGTAATGCAGTAGGTTTTAACTTAAAATTGTTTAATTCTGTTACTGATAAATATTTATTGTAATAAAAGAAAAGAGAAAATGACTTTTCAATACTTTTAATTGTTTTCAGATTGTCTTCTTTGTTTTTCCTTGGCAGGTGCAAAAGGGGAGGGGAGCAAAATAATGTCCAGTCACTTGTCTCAGAGAATCATTGGTTAATTTAGAGCAAAACATTAAAAGGTTTTGTTTTGTTTGATCAGCTCCTGGGTGTTCTATAGTCCTGTGACTTGTTTCAGAGAGCAGAGTACTAGGAACGTGGCAGTACCAGCTTTTCATAATATACTCCTCTTGACTCTCCCAGAACTGGGTACTGCGTAATATTTATTGTTCTCATAATTGGATCACACTTATATTAGCTTGTAAGGTGGTGGTTTCATACTCAAAAACATCTTCCCATAGAAAGAGTGTTAATGTATGCTGTTAATTTCCCAGGCTAATTCCACAAGAACTTAATAACCCACACTTAATACACCTAAACTTTAGTATATGAACAAACCATAAGCTCTTATAAAAACTCATATTTTCTAACATGGCTTCTGAGGAGAATATTTCCTATTTTTTTAACATAAGAATTGATCTCCCAGTTCTGGCAGTGGGCATTTAAAAGTTTTTTCAGTAACAGGTTTAAAGAAGATGAGGGAGGAAATGGCCCATATTTTAACCCAGGCTAATTCTCTGGCTTAATGTGCTCTTAATCCCCTGCCCTCCGTTCGATCGATCGCAGTAGCAGTTATCCCCTCCTTTCTAAATGCAAACCTCAAACACCTAGCACCGGCCTGACACTCAGCAGGGGCAACCAGCTTGGGTTTAGCTACTGATAAACTTTAAAAAATTACTCATGTAATTTTGGCCCCATGGGGCTATAGCCTAGACCTGTTATCTCTCAAGGATAATTCTTTTAAGTGGAATTGCCTACTCAGTGCATATGCTTATTTAAACTGTTGCTACTGGCACACTGTCTTCCTAAAGGGTGTCTTTCCAGCAGTGAATGAGAGTGTCTTTTTTCCCACACCTATGAAAAAGGTTTGTTATTTATATAATTGAGGCTGTCTGTGACAGCAGCAAAGACCTCCCAGCTGGCTGGGAAATGTCTGGAGAGAGCCAGGAAAGGAGGCTGGCCTGGGGTATTGTTATGGTTGGGAGGTAGGGCCAGGATGAGGGTACCCAGCACACACAGTAAGAACCTCCCACCAAAGGAGAGAGCACCCAGGGTTTTTTGTTTTTGTTTTTTTTTAAGTCAGCTGCCCAGATGTGGAGCAAAGGGGAAAAAAGGCATGAGGCTTAAAAGCTCAAACAGCAAAAAAGGGAGTCAGATTCCTTTATCACAAAAAATGTCTGGCTTTAGGCCAAGCAGCTTATTGATCGCTCTTTATGAGTCTTTATGGTACCTTTGCTCTCTCTCCCATCTCTCGTGTGACAGCCGATTCCCAGTGACTTTCTCGTGGCATCCTACTCCCAGCCGTAGACAGGCACACACGCTTGTACTTGTGTCTCTTCTCACAGGTGGTGGAGACATGAACCAGGACCTAGAGGAGTTAGGGGTCAGAACTGTATCTTGCCTCTGATTCCTCAGCCCCTAGGGAAGGTTAAAGCTGGAGGTCACAACTAAAGGAGAGACAGACTGAGGCCCGAAGAAAACTCGTTCCCCTCCCCCGCCCTCCAGACTCCTCACCCCAGCTAGATATGGGACAAGGATCCAGGCAGGTGTTGGACTCTTGACTGCTCCAAGATTTTGGCACTCCTAAATCTCCCTACCACTTGTACACTTGGAAAAGTTAATTTAAAAAAGAAAACTCCGATCCCACCTCCAGCCCCGCTCTCCCCGCACCGTGCCCCGCCCCCAGTCAGACCGCCCACAAACCACCACAGCCCCCCCAGGACTCTCCGCGCTGCTGGTGACCGGGGGCTGTGGCCGTGGCTGCTTTTCCTCCGGGCGCCCGGATCTGAGGCCGCCGCCGCTGCCGGAACAGAGACGCAGGGAATCCACTCTACAGCAATCCCCTATACCAGCCCCGGAGGGCCCTAAGGAAGAGTGAGGCATGGCCTGTGGAGGGGAAGGTGCTGGACATCCCCAGCAAGAATCAGAAGGGCCAAAGCTTCTATTCGATCTCTTTCCCCCGGCCCCCCACCCCCAAGCGGCATCTGGCTCCCCAATCTTGCCCCAGCCCCAGGCCCAGTCACCCCATCCCTGCAGTTGGCGTCCCTCCTGGACCAGGCTCCTCTGGGCAGCCAAGGCCAAGAGGGTCCCTTGAAGTGGGGAGAGGAATCAGAACCCCCAGAGACCCAGAGAGGACCCCCCCCCCCCAGCGGCTACGTAAAGATGTGACTTATTCCAAGAGCATCACGGAGTCCAGCAGTTCATCCTGAGACCCACCCCCTCTCATTTCTATGCGGCTGGACCTCTCCCTTGCACCCAGAACACCCAGTAAAGGCTCATGAAGAAAGCAAAAAAGAAGAAAGAAAACTCCATTTGCCTCTGGGTAGGTCTTATACACCACGCGATTATCTCCTTTGGCCTCACAATTGCTTGTGATTTGAGTAGGCAGGCAGTACAGCTGAGAAAACGGTCAAGAAGGTGTGGCATACCTAAGGTTTCAGGGCCGGTCTAGGATTAGGACCTGCATTTTCTTACTACTCCAGGGCCCTTTCCCGAGTTAACCTCAGGCCAGTGGGATAAGATTCTGCCAAATGTGATCCAGCTTGTTTTCGAAAGGATGTTAATTCTCAGTAAGAACACTATGAATTTTTCGTTGGCAATGCGACACACACACAAAAAATAGTGCCTCTTAAGGGACTCCTCAAAAGTTTAATTGTGCTTCTGTGCTCTTAACTTTCACTCCCCCCCCCCCCCCCCCCCCCGCCTTCCGTACCGTTTTCCTCTGCTCTCCTTTTCCTAAGTATGTGATTGCACGTGGTGATGGTGGGATTGTCCTAGGCTTCAGCCCTACTGAAAACCGCTACAGAAGACAATTCCTTGATGGATATATTCTAGAGAACATAGGGGCCGAATGCACAAAGTATCAATAGGAACTCAAAAATGAATGGACGACGAGTAGATGGATACAGTATACTTTAGTTCGAGCTTTCCGAGCGATCGTACTATTCTATCCGCTCCATGAGGAAAGGACAACGCTTGTATCCTCAGCGCTAGCACAGTGATTGGCATAGAGTAGGCACTCGATTATATTTGATGAATATGATTTTGAGGAATATTTATTTGATGAATGAAGAATCAGTCATCAGGGTCAGTAAGTGACGAATCACAATTGGTGCAGCTCTTAAATCTTCCAGCCTCCGTTAATACCCCCGGGCCTTCGTGGGGATTACCCGAATTGCAGGAGAAGGGAATGAAGTCCCAAGCTGGGATATAGCTTTCGGAACACCGGTGGGCAGAGCCTGAGGGGATGCGCGCGCAACCACGCCAGCTGCGGATTAGGTGACTTTTTCCCTGGCAACGGCTTGTTGTTAGCAACGGCTTGTTGTTAGCAGCAAGGCGGTAGTCCGGCGGTGGTCCAGGCAGAGCTGCCTGGGGGCGGGAGGCACCTGCCATGAATCCGCCGGGATCCCTGAGGGTCCTGGAGGAGAAGGAGAAGGAACATTTAGCCACTCCGATTGTCGGGCCCTCGATACATTCTGATAACCCTCAGGAGCGGATCCAGGCCCGGCGCCTCCGCATCGCGGCGCGCCTGGAAGCTCGGAGGCGGTGAGCTGGGTTTGGGCGGGTCCCGCCAAGGAGCGCCCAGGGTGCGTTGACGCGGTGCAGGGATGAGGGGGTGGCTTCTCCGGGCCGGAGCCCCTGCGGTGAGGGGGCGGCGTGCCCTACGTGTGAGCCGGCCTTGTTTCTTGGTAAGATAGAAAACATTTCTACCAGAAGGTTCAAACAAAGCATGGGATATTAAAACATTGAACACGCTAGTAAAGTCAAAGACGGAAATCATAATCCCTCCAGCATGTTCATTGAGAGCCTGCTGCGCCAGGCACTGTGGGCCATACGCTGAAGAGGCGGGCTCCATGACCTGCCGCCCGCCGAGGTCTTTCTTTCCTCCTTGCCTCCCAGCCCGCCTTCCTTCCACAAGTAGTTATGGAGTGGACTTCGGCTATCACTTCTGCTGGTCTCAGTGGCTTATCTGGGTGTGTGACACAAACCCCTTTTCCTGCAGGCTCTGAGGCTGATAACCACGCCGTTCTCAGGCTGGGGTTGCCCCACCTGTCCATGCACAGACGGAGTGGCCTTGTCTTAAGGGGGTACAAAGGTGAACCTGCGTGACCCCCTGAACACCCTCTCAGTGTGACAGCACTCATACCTTGTCCTGCTGGTCACGGTCAGCTGCCCTGCCAAGATGGTGCTTCTCTTCTTGTCTGCTGGCCTTTGGACACAAGGGCCCTAAAGTGATGTGGCTGGGTTCCAATAAAACTTTACTAAAGAACACTGAAATCTGAATTTCATATAATGTTCATGTGTCACAAAATGTCCCTCATATTTAGATCTTTTTTTCTAAATTAATAAATTTCATACTTTAGAGCAGTTTTAGGTTCACAGAAAAATTGAGTGGAAAGTACAGAGATTTCCCATATACCCCCTAGCGCTACACATGTATAACCTCCTCCACTATCAACCTTCCCCACCAGAGTGGTACATTTGCTACAATTGATGGATCTCGATAGATATATAATGACATGTTTCCACCATTACAGTATTGTACAGAATAGTTTCAGTGCCTTAAAAATCCTCTGCGCTCTGCCTATTCATCTTGATCTTAAAAAAAAAAAAATTGAAAATGTAAAAATCATTCTTCACTTGTGAGCCATACAAAAGCAGATGGGTCAGATTTGACCCATAGGCCAGTGTTTGCCAACCCTGATGTATAGGTCAATGTGATGTTCTGTGGGATATTCAGATGGTCCTGACCTATTCAGACTATAGTTTGACAGATCAGGAGAGTTAACACGGCTCTGTGAGTGAGAGGCCTATGTGAGTATACATTATCTGATCCACGTAAATGTGAACTTCCTGATCCTTTTTCCTGATTGAGGTAGAAAATAATGCATTTGGCCCAATCAGTGGCTACATTCCATGTCCCTAAGGCCACAGTAACCTGCTCTAGCAAAGACACCCGACCTACATGTCAGCTGCGAGTAGGACTGCTGCTTGGTTGAGCTTGCAGTAATTGACAGTTATTATCTTGGATCCATCCAGTTTTTGCAGGGACCAGACCAGTGAATTAAATGGAGATTTGATAGGCACCACCACTCCCAAATCCTTGAGATCCCTAAGGGTGACACTAATCCCCACCATCTCCCCCGGTTGACAATAGTGCTTTTTTATGCACTTGGGTGAAGTTTCGGAGTGTCCATTTGACCTTCCACATGGTGATAGCTCTTACCCACAGGCCAAGGACCTAGTGTGAGAATTTCTCAAATTTCTAAGTATGTTAAGATCACTCTGGTTGCTCTTTGGGGAATGGTTTGGAGGAGCCAGAAGTGAAAGTAAGGAGTCCAGTTAGGGAGCAGTTGTATTTGTCCAGGTGAGAGATGCAGTTGGTCTGAACTAATTAGTGGCAGTGGTTTGGAGATAAAGCAGATGCACTCCAGACATATTTTGGAATTGAAATTGACTGGATTTACTGATTGATTGGACATGCTGATGAAACGCAGGGGGAAAGCTAGAATGGCTTGAACAGCTGGGTAGATAGATGGCAGTACCTTTTATTGAGACGGTAAAGACAGTAATGGGGGCAGTAAGGCAGGAGTTGAAAATCAAAGGTTTGGTTTTGTCCGTATTAAGGGAAGTCGAATTTTGTAAGACATTAAAATTGAGATGTCCACTAGGCAGTTGGAAGAGATCTGGATTACAGGGACCAGTGCAAAGAGTCAGCAGCGTTATGATTGTATTTTAAACCATAGGAATGAATTAAATTACACTGGGAAAGAGGATTAAAAAGGGATGAGAAAAGTGTTCATGGCTAAGTCTTAAGAAAGCCCAGCATTCAGAAGTTGATGGAAGAGGAAACGCTGACAAGGAGAATAAGATAGAATGGCCAGTTGAGGCTGGTAGAAAAACAAATAAGTGAGGTGCAGTAGCGTACCTAAAGAATTTGACGCCTGGAGCCGGTAATTTCTAAAACACAGATAATAACAATAGCCTGAAAAGAAAAGCAGACAATGAACATTTTCTTTTGTTGAACTTTGTTATATTACCATGCCGGTAATTTTTTAAAAATAAAAATAAAATTTACAATACAAAATGAGAAAGAAGTAATGGATGAATACTTTTATATATGTTTCTAAAAATTATTTATTTCTGGCTGCGTTGGGTCTTCATTGCGGTGCGCAGGCTTCTCATTGTGGTGACTTCTCTTGCTGCAGAGCTCGGGCTCTAGGCGCGGGGCCTTCAGTAGTTGTGGCTCACGGGCTCTAGAGCGCAGGCTCAGTAGTTGTGGCGCACGGGCTTAGTTGCTCCGTGGCACGTGGGATCTTCCCGGACTAGGGCTCGAACCCGTGTCCCCTGCATTGGCAGGTGGATTCTTAACCACTGCGCCACCAGGGAAGTCCCAATGAATACTTTTAAATTACATGTAGGGAATTCCCTGGTGGTCTAGTGGTTAGGACTCTGCGCTTTTACTGCCGAGGGCCTGGGTTCGATCCCTGGTTGGGGAACTAAGCTCCCACAGCGTGGCCAAAAGAAAAATTACATGTGTTTTGGGGAAAAAAAGGAAGAAAAAAGCATATGAAGAAATGTTCCCAAAGGAGTGAATTCGTAAGACTTAGAGAATGAGTTGTGTATAGAATGACAGAATAGAAGTAACTCAGGTTCAGTTTCTTCATGTTTCTAATAACTGGGCTAGTGTTGTTTATGTCAAATCCCTAATCTGCTGGGATATATAGTACCTGGGAGGTTGTGGACATGCCCTGTGCTGAAGTGAGCTGGGACAGTTCTGAGCTATTTCAAATGTGCTCTCAAAACACATGCGCGTAGCTGAGTCTGTGTGTCAGAGACCAACTGTATAATTGCAAGTTCTACAAATTAACTTCCTTCTTCAAGGATAAGAAATAGAAAGGTGCTGTATTGACGCTTACATATATATTATTAAAGAACAATAGTAGGGACTTCCCTGGTGGCACAGTGGTTAAAGAATCCGCCTGCCAAGGCAGGGGACACGGGTTCAATCCCTGGTCCGCGAAGATCCCACATGTGGCAGAGCAACTAAGCCCGTGCGCCACAACTACTGGGCCTGTACTCTAGAGCCCACGTGCTGCAACTACTGAGCCCACATGCCACAACTACTGAAGCCCGCACTCCTAAAGCCCGTGCCCTGCAACAAGAGAAGCTACTGCTCGCCGCAACTAGAGAAAGCCCGAGTGCAGCAACTAAGACCCAACACAGCCAAAAATAAATTAAAAAAAATTTTAAACCCACATAAATTAAAAAAAAAAATTTAAAAATCAACAGTACTGCAGCAATTTTTTGGAACTTAGATTAACAAAAGATTTTTCAGAAAGAAGTGTTTTATGAATTGTTTTGTTGCTGGCACAGGGTGATAATAAAAAACAGACTGACTTTAGTCAGTTGTGTTGCTTTAAAATTAGCCTGGGGCTCCTTGATTGCCTATGGTGCCCACTGCCCTAACTGCCTGGATCTTGGTGGGTCACTGAGGTGTAGTTTTAGAGGGGAAGCTGTTAACAGAATTAAATGTCATATGAAGATAAAGAATAAGATTAATGGCTAAAGCACCCAAAACTCTCAATCTCTAGTTTTTCAGTTGACATTTCAAATTCCTGAGAGATGTCACTTCTGAGTCAAGATGGTGGATAGAACACATGCACCTAGGATCTCTATCAAAAATGAGATTTAAAGGGATTAAGTAAAAACGATATAAACCTACAAAGTCAAGCAAAACAGGGGGACTCAACAGCAACAACATTTTGGAAGCTGGGACGTATATAGACAGATGGTAAATGGCTTAGCAGATTGAAGAGTATGGAAATATAAACTAGTAGTGAGGAAAGCTGAGAGCCCCCTTCATTTCCTCTGCAATAAATCTCCAAAAGGCAGCGTCAGGTTTATCTGGATAGGGGTGAAGAAGGAACTAAAATAAGGAGAATTGACTGGAAAATTAGTAGATGTCAAGAACCTTTCTCCCACTTTGCACACTTGACCACAGGTTTGGAGAAAGTAAAATGGAGGATGCATGGTTTGGGGGATGCTGGGCAGAGAGGAGGCAAGGACATGGTACTAAAAGCAAGGGGATTCCACGGACACGTGCACACTGGAGCTGAGCGCCTCCCCCTCCCCGTTCCTGGAATGCTGGCAGGACCTGCCCCTTGCAGGCAGGAGACTGGAGAAATCTCTCTGCAGAATCTGACCAGCCCAGAAGGAGGGACTTGAAGACACTGAAATCAGGTTTGCCCGGGAAATGGTTCGGGTAGATTGTCCTGCACTGAAGTTCACAACTGTTATACCACACCCTTGCACTCAGCACTTTCATGAGCTTTTTCGCCTTAGCATGGAAAGGTAGCCAAGGATTTCGAGACGTCTGAAGAAAGTCTTCAACGTGAAAGGTAGACACCAAAATGAATAAACAGAAAAAAGCAACTTAGAGGAAATTGAGACCATGTAGGAAGAAAACAACAAAACACAATGAAAACACTGTCTTTAAGTACACTTGAAACTTAGATAATGTTATATACCAATTTTACTTCAGTTATAAAAGAAAGACAGGGACTTCTGTGGCAGTCCAGTGGTTAAGACTCCATGCTTCCAATGCAGGGTTCGATCCCTGGTTGGGGAACTAAGATCTCGCATGCCGTGCAGCACGGCCAAAAAATAAAAAAGAAAAGAGAGAGCAAAGGAAAAAATGACTGTCATTAATCCTCAGAAGAAGATATACAGATCGCCAACAAACACATGAAAGAATGCTCAACATCGCTAATCATTAGAGAAATGCAAATCACAACTACAATGAGGTATCACCTCACACCAGTCAGAATGGCCGTCATCAAAAAAATCTACAAACAATAAATGCTGGAGAAATAAATGGTGTGGAGAACGGGGAACCTTCTTGCACCGTTGGTGGCAATGTAAATTGATACAACCACTATGGAGAACAGTATGGAGGTTCCTTAAAAAACTAAAAATAGAACTACCATACGACCCAGCAATCCCACTACTGGGCATACACCCTGAGAAAACCATAATTCAAAAAGAGTCATGTACCACAATGTTCATTGCAGCTCTATTTACAGTAGCCAGGACATGGAAGCAACCTAAGCGTCCATCCACAGATGAATGGATAAAGAAGATGTGGCACATAGATACAATGGAATATTACTCAGCCATAAAAAGAAATGAAATTGAGTTATTTGTAGTGAAGTGGATGGACCTAGAGTCTGTCATACAGAGTGAAGTAAGTCAGAAAGAGAAAAACAAGTACTGTATGCTAACACATATATATGGAATCTAAAAAAAAAAAAAGGTCATGAAGAACCTAGGGGCAGGACGAGAATAAAGACGCAGACCTACTAGAGAATGGACTTGAGGACACGGGGAGGGGAAAGGGCAAGCTGGAACACAGTAAGAGAGTGACATTGACATATATACACTGCCAAATGCAAAATAGATAGCTAGTGGGAAGCAGCTGCATAGCACGGGGAGATCAGCTTGGTGCTTTGTGACCACTTAGAGGGGTGGGACAGGGAGGGTGGGAGGGAGACGCAAGAGGAAGGGGATATGTATATGTATAGCTGATTCACTTTGTTATACAGCAGAAACTAACACAACAATGTAAAGCAATTATACTCCAATAAAGATGTTAAAAATAAAAAAAGAATCTTCCTGTTAATGCATAGACACGGGTTTGATCCCTGGTCCAGGAAGATCCCACATGCCGTGGAGCAACTAAGCCTGTGCGCCACAACTACTGAGCCTGTGCTCTAGAGCCCATGCACCACGACTACTGAAGCCCGCGCACCTAGAGCCTGTACTCCGCAACAAGATAAGCCACCGCAATGAGAAGCCTGCACACCACAATGAAGACCCAACGCAGCCAAAAATAAATAAAATTTTTTAAAAAAAGGATCCTCAGAGAAAAAAGAAAAGATAATTGCAAACATGAAACAGGAATAGGATGCTACTAAAATAATCTAGAGATCAAAACAGAGCTCTTGGAAATTAAAAATAAGGTCGAAATGGGAAACAGTAGAAGGGTTGGGAAGTAAAGGTAATGGAATTGCCTGGGAGATAGAACGAAAAGGAAAAAAGATAGAAACTAGTAGAGAAAAAGATTTTTTAAAAATTAGAGGACTAGGGCTTCCCTGGTGGCGCAATGGTTGAGAGTCCACCTGCCGATGCAGGGGACACAGGTTTGTGCCCCGGTCCGGGAAGATCCCACATGCAGCGGAGCGGCTGGGCCCGTGAGCCATGGCCGCTGAGCCTGCGCGTCCGGAGCCTGTGCTCCGCAACGGGAGAGGCCACAACAGTGAGAGGCCTGCATACCGCAAAAAAAAAAAAAAAAAAAAAAAAAAAATTAGAGAACTAGTCCAGGAGATCTAGTATCTGCTTTCTAGATCCAGAAAGAGAGAGTAAACAGAAGGGTGGAAATGATCAATAAAAGAATTCAAGAACATTTCTCAGAACTGAAGATCCTGAGTTCCCTGGTTGAAAGGGGCCACCTGACAGCAGAATGAATGAAAGTAGATCCACCCCAGGCACACCACTGAGCATGTTCAGAACACCGAGACCCAAAAGAAGGGTCCTGCGAGCTTCCAGAGTGAACAGCGATGACAACAGTGATGACAACTCTCACATACAAAGAAAGGATTAAGAAACAGGGTGACGTCTGGTTTCGTAAATAGCAACAGTGGACACCAGAAGACAATGAGCAATGCCCTCAAAGTTCTAAAGAAAACGGTTTTCGACCTGGAGCTCTAAACCCAGCCGAACAATCAATTACGTTTCAATTTTTTAAGTCCCGAGAAAGGACTTTGACTTGCCTGGAGGTATGGTTATTCAAGATGGCAGCTCCCATTGAGACCATATGGGTGGCAGTGGTGGGGAAGCAGTTTCGCAAAAGAGGGATCCAGCTCAAACCTGAGGAGAGAGAAGTCTGGGATGGCAACGTTAGGGAATATGATAGGTCAGCACCGACCAAGAGAAACACAATACGTAAATTAGCATCCACATTAAAAAAATAGAACAGGTGAAATTAAATTTTGTAATTTATCTTGTTGAACTCACTATATAAAAATATTATTTTAACATGTAATCAGTATAAACCATATTGAGATATTTTGCGTTTTTTTATTGAAAGTCCTCAAAATCCATCTAGTCCATATTTTACACTCATAGCACATTTCAGTTTAGATCATTTCAAGCGCTCAATAGCCACATGTGGTTAGTGGCTATCATACTGGACAGTGTGGTGCTAGGCAGTCAGAAATGCTAAGTACCAGGCAGCAATGGGATTAAAGCTGAAACTGGAGGATAAGAATGAGTAGCATAGTTATTTTTCTTTCTGAAGCACAGGTCTTTGCTCCAGGAAGTAGTTGGAAGGATTATTTAGACAGAGGTGGTGATTAATTGGTGGTCAAAGTAGAAAGTCAGGTGAATGAGTGTGTTTGGGATGGTAATGAGAACACCACTAGCCTGGCAATATCTGAAGCCCTGAGTAGAATGAAACAAATCGTTTTCTCGGTAAGGGCAATGAGTAGGTTCAATAAGGGTATGGAAGTGGATGAAATGACAAGAAAAAAGAGTTTCAGTTGGCTTGGGAGTGGGGTGAGGGGTGCTAACTCAATTCCAGCTCTCAAAAATGGTGTAGCACGATGTAGGGCTGTGCTGACCTTTGAACAAAGGGAAGGGAGGTGGAAGTCAGGGAGAGAAAAAGTCAAGAAAGAGTGAAGTGTCAAGAAAGGCATCTGCTTCTTTCACCATGGTTGAAGTCATAAGATGATGGTTTCATTTTTCTTAAGGCAGAACTGGGAATCCTCATGGCCGCTGTGTGCCAGAGGAGACAGTTGACCTCCACCATGTAAGTGGGGTGGGAATTGGTGGGGTCATTCCTCCATGCCTCCCCCAAAAAAGCCCAGAGTCTGGAACCTTATCTTTCCCCCGTCATCTTTGGTCTTATTTTCTGATTAACACACACACACACATGCACTATTTATAAAATTCATGCAATAGAAAAATGTAGAAACTATAAGTCCTCAGTAAAGTTCTCTTTCCTTAAATAATTCCTGTCATCTGTTTGTCATAAATCCTTCCAAGATTTTTCCTGTGCATATGTATATAAGCCTATTTTAAGAAGAAAATCTATATTATACTTTACATATTGTTCTACAGCTGGCTCTTTTTACTTACATATGGTGGACATCTTTCTGTGCTGCTAGATAACACATCTTTTTTTTTTTTAATAGGCTACAATATATTTTCTTGTATTGTTGCCTCGCAAGTTATTTAAACAGGCAACTATTAACATGATGTAGAATGTTTCCACATTCCTGCTAGTAGAGAGAGTGCTGCAGTAATCATTCTTGTGCATATTTCTTTTTGAACTTGTGAAAGCTTTCTGTGGAAAGTTCGTAAAGGTTCAGTCAGACAGGAGGCCGGTGTAAGATTTGGAAAAGTCTTGCCAAATTGCCTTTTGGATGGGTTGTGACCCTTCACGTTCCCACCCATGGAGTATGAATCAATGGTCACTCACACCCTCTGCCCCACCAGATACCATCAACTTCTAAATCTTTTCTCTTGATAGGAGAATGAGGATACCTCACAGGGTTTTCAATTTCATTTTTCTGGTTATATGTGAAGTTGAACATATCTTCAAATGTCTACTTGCCATTTGTACTTCTTCTGTAAACTGCTTGTTCACATCCTTTGCCAATTTTCCTATTTGGTCTTTTAAGAAAATTAATTTAACTTTTTAAAATTTAAGTATAGTTGATTTACAATGTTGTGTTAATGGTATTTTGTCTTTTCTGTATGGTTTTGAAGGATCCCATTCTATTTTAGAGCAGAAGTTTGTCAAATATCTTTTGCCAGTTTATCCCTTGACTTTCAAGGATAAAATGTTTAATTTTTTTTTTTGGCCACAACACGTGGCTTGTGGGATCTTAGTTCCCCCACCAGGGATTGAACCCCAGTCCAAGGCAGTGAAAGGGCTGAGTCCTAACCATTGGACCACCAGGGAACTCTCAAAATGTTTAAGTTTTAGGAAGTAAAACCTTTCACTCTTCTTTTTTTCTAACTTTGATCTTACTCTAATTCTCCTGTATTCTAGTGTTTTTACGATTGTGTTTTTTTAGTATTCAAATTTTTATCCATATAGAATATATTTTTGTATATACTGTGATGTACTATGAAATTTTAAAATATAGATTCTAAATACTAAAAGTAACTTGCGTTTCTCTACTTTTTTCCATCACAGGGAAGCGCTTGGAGAACATTTAGACGGGAAGGAGAGTGAAGAAGATCAAAGCAAGAGCTACAAACAGAAAGAAGAAAGCAGACTGGTAAGAACTGGGGAGTTACTGGGTCGCGACTGTCCTGTAGGACTGGGGCTTTGCTCTTCCTGTGCTGTGCCTTTGGTGGGCTGCAATGCCAAGCCCCGCTCCTCGCTTCTTTTTCCCACCTGTCCTCTCCCCGCCCCCTTTCCCCTCTCCTTTCCTCAGGCTACTTTCGCAGACTTCAAGACCATCTCACTTCCCAACTCTTCCACTAGTTCCTCCGCGGCGCAGGTTGAACCCTTTGACTTCCCGTCTGCACCATTCGTTTCATTTTAGATACTTTTCTGCCTTGTATGACTTTTCGAAGATGTGTGTGCGTGCGGTGTCCCCAGTGGAACCGTACGTTCTAGGAGAGCAAGGGCCTCTTGGTGTAGCTGTGGAGTAGGGCAGAGCTTGTACCCAATAAACTCTAAAAGGAAGTCTTTGATCGCTCTCCCGTGGCGATGACAAGGGCTCCTGAGACATGAGTAAAGGACTTGGAGCGAGAGGCGCAGGAGGGATAAACAGTAGTTCAAAGCAGCGCGCCGGAACTGGCACACTGCCGCGTTTACTTAATTAATTGCATGCACAGTGACACCGTGGGCGTTGAGATGTGGGAAAGAGCTCACCCAGACGGCCTGGTCAGGGAAGGTTCCACGGAGAAAGTGGGGTTTGAGCTGGGTCTTAGAAAAGTTAAATGGGATTTATAAAAGTGGAGAAGAGAGATCACTGCTAGCAGAAATTGAAGTGTAGGGGGCTTCCCTGGTGGCGCAGTGGTTGAGAGTCCGCCTGCCGATGCAGGGGACACGGGTTCGTGCCCCGGTCCGGGACGATCCCACATGCCGCGGAGCGGCTGTGCCCGTGAGCCATGGCCGCTGAGCCTGCGCGTCTGGAGTCTGTGCTCCGCAACGGGAGAGGCCACAACAGTGAGAGGCCCGCGTACCGCAAAAAAAAAAAAAAAAAAAAAAAAAGAAATTGAAGTGTATTTACTGGGAGAAAAAAATATTCAAATTACTGAAATATTATTATAGAGCATAGAGGTATCTAGCAATAATTGACAACCTGTGCTGTACTGGATCAAGGATAAAATATTTTATTGTAGTGGAAAGAATATTGAACTATTATGGGTTCTTGTTCCAGATCACCTCTTTATACTTAGGGTACTTCATCTAAAGGTTGGTGATCTCTGAGTGTTTCTGTGTAGGATAAAAAGGGTATTACATATAATCTTGAAAAATACTGTTGTAGTAGATACTGCTATAATCCTGCAAATACTGATATAGAGTTCAGTATATTTTCAATTTTAGAGTGTAAAACCAGAGAGATAATGTTGTTTTCATCAGTAGCTTTCCCAGGTTCCTTTTGCTTAGGACTTAAATCACGAAGAGTGTTGCCATTGAAGAGAAATGTATAAAGAAAATGCTACCTTTCTTAATATCAAGGTATTAACAACCAGTTCTGTCCTAAGACCTGGGCAGGAGGGGCCCCTGTCCTGCACCTTATCAATCATTTTTTTTAAATGATAGTTCTTTTTGTTTCCTGTTTAATCTTGGTCTGCTCCAACTTTATAAAGATATTCTTCCATGTTTTCTTCTAGAAGCCTCATCGTTCTACTGTTTACATTTTGGTCTATAATCTAGACCAAAATGGATCTGGAATCCATTTTTGTGTGTGGTGTAAAAGTAGGGCTCAAGGTTCATTGTTTTCTAAATGGATCTTTAATTAACCCAGCACCATTTAAAGAGATCATCCTTTCCCCTCTGCATTGCAATGCACCTTTGTTGCAAATCAGGTGAGCCTACTTGTTTGTTTCTAGATTCTCTATTCTGTTCCATTGGTCAATTGTCTTTATGCCAATTCCACACTATTTTAATTACTGTAGCTGCATGACAGGCCTTGATATCTGGTAGGGTAAGTCCTCCAACTTTGTGGTTCTTCAAGATGGCCTTGGCTGTTCTTGACCCTTTGCATTTCCATATAAATTTTAGAATTAGCTTCTCAATTTCCACCAAAAAAAAGCAGCTGGGATTTTAATTGAGATTAGATTGAATCTATAGATCAATTTGGGAAAAAATTAATATCTTACCAATATAGAGATTTATAATCTGTGAGGATAAATTATCCCTCCTTTTATTTAAGTATTCTTTAATTTCACTCAGCAATGTTTTATACTTTTTCTGTTTTTAATTATTATTTATTTTTGGCTGCATTGGGTCTTCACTGCTGTGAGCGGGCTTTCTCTAGTTGCAGCGAGCGGGGTCTACTCTTCCTTGTGGTGCCTGGGCTTCTCGTTGCAGTGGCTTCTCTTGCTGTGGAGTACAGGCCCTAGGGAGCGTGGGCTTCAGTAGTTGTGGCACGAGGGCTCAGTAGTTGTGGCGCATGGGCTTAGTTGCTCTGTGGTATGTGGGATCTTCCCGGACCAGGGATCAAACCCATGTTCCTGTGTTGGCAGGCAGATTCTTAACCACTGCACCACCAGGGAAGTCCCTATACTTCTTCTTGAAGTTATAATTGTTCATTGTTGATTATGTAAAAGTACAATGGTTGTTTTTTTTTGTTTGTTTGTTTGGTTTTTTTTTTTGCGGTACGCGGGCCTCTCACTGTTGTGGTCTCTCCCGTTGCGGAGCACAGGCTCCAGACGCGCAGGCTCAGCGGCCATGGATCATGGGCCCAGCCGCTCAGCAGCATGTGGGATCTTCCCGGACCGGGGCACGGACCCGTGTCCCCTGCATCGGCAGGCGGACTCTCAAGCACTGCGCCACCAGGGAAGCCCACGATTGGTTTTTTTTTTTCCACAATTGGTTTTTATATATTGATCTGATATCCAGCAACCTGGTCAAATTCATTTGTTAATTCTAATAGATTACCTGTAGGTTCTTTTTGGTTTTTTTTTTTTTACATATATAATCATCTGAAAATGACAGTTTTATCTTCTTCTGTTCAATTTTGATACCTTAAAATTTTTCTTCTTGCCTTATTGCACTAGATAGGCCCTCTAGCCCATTGAATAAAAGTGGTAATGAGGAGGGTCCTGTGTATTGTTCTGGCCCTCCTCTGGATGCACCCCCTCAAGTGGACTTGCCTCAAGTCTACTCAGAGCCCAAGTGTCCCCATTAGATCACTCTCTGAGTGTCACAGAACTCCAGATTCCCTGCCCAAATGGTTCTGAACCCACTTTCAAGGCCTGTATGGGCCTCTTCCCAGGGTCTGTCCTGCTCAGGGCAGACGTAACATTTTCTATTTTACTTTGAGACTTAAATACTTGATTCAGAAATTTCTGATGTTCGCATTGTCTGAGTAGAAAATAGCTCAAAACTACAGGAAAGCCATTGCTTCCTTATGCATGTAAGACCGTTTGGCACAAGTGATAAAGCTGCAGCTGTTTAACAAAAGCCTGGAGTACCCTGGATAGCTGGGTGGAGGTTCAGTTCTGTATTCATTAAAACTGTATTTCAAAATTTCCTTAGAAGAATGAGGTGCAATACAGCCTCTGATCATTTCAGTGAATCCCTGGAGCAGAGATATTTATAAGTTCCTAGTTCAGAAATGATTCGAGAGTTGAAAAATTTGTAAATTCCAAAACAGACTTGGAAAAACTCAGGCATAACCTAAGGATACTTGAACTTTTTTTTTTTTTTTTTTTTTTACTTGAACTTTTTTTGAGAGGATTTATCGTCTTGAAATCACGACATCACCAAAAGTTCAGGAGGGAAGGTACTGCATGTGAAATTTACCAAGAGGAATTTAGAAGGGGGGTACCAGTAGCAAAATTCCTGGGCCTTTGAGGGAGGGGTCAGTGCAGTCGGCTACAATTCTCTCCTGTATTAGAACACCTATAGCAAGAGGTTCCACGTAATATTAGCTTAAACAAGGTAGAAGCTTATTTCTCTGGTTCACGTAATAAACAGTTCAGAGCAGAAATAGTCCAGGGCTGATATGGGGGTTTCTTTGAGGTTGGGAACCTCACCTCCTTCCACCCTTGCTTGGGTTGCCTTCGTCTGCTCACCACGTCATACTTTAGCATCACATGCCAGCCTGGGAGACAGAGAAGAAGGGGGCAGCAGAGGGCACACCTTTCCCCTTCAAGGCACAATTCAGAAGTGGCACATACACTTCTGCTCATGTGTTATTGGTCAGATTGCAATCTAGCTGCAAGGGAGGTTGGGAGATGTATCTATTTTAGGAGGTCAAATGCCTAGCTAAAATTTGGGTGTGCTGTTATTAAAAGAAGAGGGGGAAATGGACATTGGAGGACAATTATTATTATGTGTCTCACATCCCCAGCTGAGCTTCTTAGAAAGGACCCTGGCAGTGTCAGTCACTTGGAGGCCTGCTGGGGAAGGTGCTGAGATGTACCCAGAGTGGATGCCCGCGTACTGATAGGCTGGTCCCTCCTTTAATGAGAATAAACTAAAGTACCTCCAGAATTGCAGAGTGCTATTAAATTGTAAGCTGTAACATCACATCACAAGTGTCCTGATGGAAACAGGTTGCTAAGTAGATGCTACGCTTTAAAGTCTTAAGGTAGAATTTTTTTAATATTTATTTTTTATTTTTATTTTTATTTATTTTTGCCTGTGTCGGGTCTTAGTTGCGGCATGTGGGCTTCTCTCTAGTTGTGGCGTGTGGGTTTTCTCTCTCTAGCTGTGGCGCGGGCTCCAGAGCGCATGGGCTCTGTAGTTTGCAGCACACGGGCTCTCTAGTTGAGGCACACGGGCTTAGTTTCTCCACCGCACGTGGGATCTCAGTTCCCCGATCAGGGATCGAACCCGCATCCCCAGCATTGGAAGGCAGATTCTTTACCACTGGACCGCCAGGGCAGTCCCTTAAGGTAGCTTTTAATTCCTGCTTGGTTGGATTGAACACCTACAGACAGTTGTGCAAATGTTTCTAACTTTATACATTCTTATTTGTTTTCAGAAGTTGGCTAAACTGCTGCTCTGTGGCACTGAGTTGGTGACAAATATCCAGGTAGCTGCAGATATCAGGGAGGTCCACAGGAGAGCCGAGGAAGAGGAGATAAAGCGTCAGAGGTGAGGGTGAGCCCTGCGCCCGCCCCCCCCCCCCCCCCCACAGCCGCCCGGCTCTGCAGTGAAGTATCTCCTCTCTGGGTCCTCAAATTCTCCCTGTCTTTGTCAAACCTAGTCTAGTAGAATCCACTTCTTGCCCCTTACGAATCCTCCCTCCTTCTTTCTTTCCTTCCCTCCCTCCCTCCCTCGTTGCTTCCCTCCTCCTAAGTATTACCTTCCTAATGTGTACCAAGCCCTTTGGATACAAAGAGGAGTGGACATGGCCTCTGCTCTTGATGTTCACAGTCTAGTAGAGCCAGATGTGCAAACGCCCAACCATGATTTGTGTTAAAGGTATGTATAAGAGTCGTGGAAACACATATGAGGAGGCCTTTAATTCTCTCTGGAGCGATTAGAGAAAACTTTCCAGGCAAAGTGATATTTGAGTCGGGCCATAAGGGATGAAGAGGAGTTGGAGTCAAGGAATGGGCATTTTAGGAGCAACTTGGGCAGAGGCGTGAGATTGCATGATGTTTGGGAATGGCATGAGAGTGAGGGATGTACGGGGGGTGGTGGAAGAAAAGAGACGAGGCTGAGAAGGTACATTAGGCTGTTCTGGGTTTAAATTAATCATAACAACCAGATCCAGAAGCACCACGTGCAAATGTAACAGCGTATTAAAGTATGGTAAAGACTCCATGCCTGGAAGGACAGAGGGTCAGAGGGACGATGGGGTCCCGTGGCTGACCCTCAGCTCCAGGCCTTGGCAGGCAGGCTGTGGGCGCACCCATCTTCCAGGGCTCAGCTTGCCCGATGGAGGCAGGCATAGGCTGCTTAGGAGTTAGCTTCTAAGTTTTGTTTGCCCACAGAAGACCGATAGCAGCAGGAACAGAGGTTCTCACGTAATCTCTTCCTTTGGCTTGTTCTTCAATTAATTTCCTACCTATAGTTCAATTACAAGAACAGCCCACGGGGCCATTTTGCTCATCTCAGTAGGTACATACACAGTACAGTTTTTTTTTGATTGATTGATTTTTATTTATGTATTTTTGGCTGCCTTGGGTGTTCGTTGCCGTGCGCAGGCTTCTCACTGAGGTGGCTTCTCTTGTCGTGAAGTGCGGGCTCTAGGCGCATGGGCTTCAGTAGTTGTGGCACGAGGGCTCAGTAGTTGTGGTGCATGGGCTTAGTTGCTCCACAGCATGTGGGATCTTCCCGGACCAGGGCTCGAACCCATGTCCCCTGCATTGGCAGGTGGATTCTTAACCACTGCACCATCAGAGAAGTCCCCACAGTACAATTTTAACACAGTACAATTTTAACAACAATATTTTCAGTTGTTTAACGTAAGTCATTCTCCCCACCAGCAACTTTGCCAGTGTCACCAAGATATAATTTATTCTTGAAACTTCCCACTGCCTGTCGTGGCTTGTACCAGGGACCGAATTGGCAGGGACAGCTGCAGAAAGTCCCTGAGGGTCCCGTTGAGGAGTTAGGCTTCTCCTGAGGAAAAATGGAAGGTCCTCTGAGGAAAAAGGAAGGTTGCTAGTGGCAGAGTTACAAGATAAATGTGGGTTCTGGAAAGATAATCTGACAGCTGTTTCTCGTTTTTTAGAAAAAAAAGTTAATTGAATTATAAGATGTACTATGTACCCTAGCTTGGAAGGTGGGAAGGAGAAGGGGATCATAAGATAATTATGTTGTGATTCTTGTCCTTAAGGGAGTTTGAACCCTCGTTTGGAGACAGTCTCATAGAAGGACAGTCTGTTAAATTTGGGAGAGGGTCGCAGGCATATGTCCTCAGAAGGGGCCTCACATCTCAGCCCTAATACCTCTTTCTATCCAGCCCCGTCCGTCCTCAGTGTTCTCCATCACATGGTTTCTTTGGAATTTCTGGAATTCTGGGAGATCATCTCTATTTTCCATTACTAATGGTGGAGTTTTCTTTTTTGTATGTTCCACTGGTCATTTATTGGTAATTTGGGAGAGGAATGGCCAGACAGTTGAGGTCATGTCAATAGTAAAAAATAATGAGTGCCATCTGTTAAGTGACTACTGTGCTGGGAATAATTGTATTTAATCCTGACAACAGCCATAGGAAGGTAGTGATAAGTGGAATATTTATAAATGGAATATTTCCTGCCATATTAATAAACAAAGGATGTCACAGTCATCGACGATTGCGGCCCTCCAGCGTGAGCCAGTGAGCCCTGAGGAGACTCAGGGTTGAAAAGAATACCTGTCATCTAGCAGCCATCAGACTGCAGCCACTCCCTGCAGTGAGCCCTGAGGAAACTCAGGATGTGTCACGATGCTGGCCCCAGATAGCTGAGATGCATATCAAGGGAATGATTTGAGTGAGCCCAGACTCTTGCATCTTCCTATACATAGAAAAGCGCTAAATTCCTTAGCTTGGGATACCTGGTCTCCTTTAACAATAATCTTTTGACGTTCCCAACTACCTGCAAAACTCCTATTTATCCAGGCTCCTCCCAGCGCCTCCCAGGAGCGATTTCTCAGAGTTATCTGAAACTCTGTCTTTCGGGCTGCAGTCCTCATTTGGCCCCAGATAAAACTTAACTCGCAACTCTCACGTTGTGCATTTTTTGTCAACAGTCGATCCTTTCATCCTCTCTATTCTACAGATGAGAAAAATGGGGCCTGCAGAAGTTAAGCAATTTCTCTAATGTTGAGAGCCAAGTAGCAAAATCAGTATTTGAACACAAGCTATGGGACTTGTGACCAAGTGGTTAACTGCTGTGTGTCACCATCTTAGAAGTATGTGACAAATTGACTCTTGATCTCTGTGTGTGTGTGTGTGTGTGTGTGTACAGCCTTAATGTTGATCCATTTTTGTTATGTGTCACTTTGTTTATTTGGTCTCAGTTACTTGGAGTCAAGCATTAAACTAAAAGAAGATTTCTCAGAGCCCGGTTTGGTTTTCAGGCAGAGCTGGGTACCCGGGCCTGTTTTACAGACCCTAGAGAACCAGCCTGCTTTCTTGGAAGGCAGCCTCAGGAGCTGGGCTGTTTGTATTTGCAGACTTGAAAAGCTGGAGAATGAGGTCAAGACCAGTCAGGACAAATTTGATGAGATCGCCATGAAGTGGGAGGAGAGCAAACAGAAGAGGATCCCCCAGGAGCTGTGGGAAATGCTCAACGCCCAGCAGGTGCACTGCGCTGGGCTGGTAGAAGATAAGAACAAGCTGATCAGCGAGTTACAGCAGGCAAGAGCCTGGCCCTCGGTCCTGGCTGCCAGGGATGGAGCTGGGGGATGTTAGCTTCTCCTGAATGGAGAAAGGCCGAGGCTTTACTTCGTTACCCAGAATGCGATATAGCTCAGGCAATACACTTTTTTTTAATTTACTTTTTATTGAAGTATGGTTGTGTTCATTACTGCTGTACAGCAAAGTGACTCACTTATACGTATATATACACTCTCTTTCATGTTCTTTTCCATCATGGCTTGTCACAGGATATTATTCATTGCTTAGCTGGAGCACCCTGGGCTTTCTGGGAGGCTGCAGGGAGATTTGCAGCAAGTAGTCATTGAGGGGTCTGATCCTGTGCTGCTCGTCGAGGCTTTGCCCCGAGCTGAGCCCGTGGCCTCCAGACACCCCAGCCTTTCCCGAGCACCTTCCCGTTGTGCAGTTATAATTCCTAGTGCGTGATGCTGATGGGAGGAGTCCCCCACCCCCCACCCACCCCGCCACCGCCCCGGGGTGAGGCGTGGCTGGCAACTTCTGGCTTCTGTCTCAGTTGATGACCAGCCTTTGACGTGCTCTTCTCTAGGAGTTAGAAACAAAGCATGATCAGTACGTGAAGGATTGGAAGAGACAGTCGGGTGACATCTGCCTGCTCCTGGAGAGGATGGAAGAACAGGTGAAAAGTGTGATGAAAACCTTTCGCCAGGAGCTCCAATACATCGAGGTGAGGTGGTGGCATGCGAGAGAGCTGCCCTCTGCCCCTGGGAGGCCCCTGGGAGGAGGCCCCTGGGAGGTGGCTGCCTGTGGCCTAACCACCCAGGGAGGGCCCCCAGATGTCTTGGTCCTCTCATTGCTGTCTCTACTCTAGCGTTTCATTTACTTACTTATTGATACATTCACTCCTCCGACAAATATGCAAGTGTCTACTAAATGGCAAGCACTGTGCCAGGGGCTGGAGATACAACCACGGACAAAGTCCTGGATGAAGCCTGTATTCTAGCAGGAGACAGCTAGACAATAGAGATAAATTACTAAGTATATAAGTTGACAGGTGTGATAGGCACTTGGAAAGAAAATAAAAGAGGGGTAAGAGGCGTGGAGGAGGGAGATTAGTGCTCCAGAAGCAACAGGCATTTGTGAGCCATTTATTTGATGTGTTTATGACAGTCAGGGATGGAGGGAGAGGAAAGGGGTGTGCCAAACAGGATCCAGGATCCAATATTCTGGATTCGCATGAAATGTTAAGGATTGAGATCGAGACAGACCTTTCCAAAATGGAAGAGAGCCCAGAGGTGGGGGCCTGTCTCTTTGGATTATTACAGACTCATTTCTGCATTCCTGAGTCTACCCCATCCCCTGTTGTGTGAGCTCCATGCTGCCTTTGCTTCATGGGAACCCCAGCCATAGCAATGCTCGAACCCGAGTCCCGGCTGAAGACATGCCAGGGTTGGCCCTGTGACTGCAAGGCGCTGGCTTCCTGCCTCGCTTATCCAGTTGACACAGGGAAGCTGGCATGTTTCCTCTCACAGTCTGCGTGAAGCATAGATTTCGTAACACTTTCCACGCAACACATTCCACAGTCTTTTGGTTGCATGAAACTTGGCAAGTCGATTTGACTTTGTGGGTGGCAATGTGGCACTGGTGCTGTTGTCTGAGATCTCTTTGATGCTGTGGGACCTGCCTAATTAAAACAGACACAAGAGCCCTTTTCCTTCTGGGTCGCAGAAAGCATTTGAGGTGGAGCGACAGGAGCTGCTGACCAGCAATAAGAAGAAATGGGAGCAGGCCCTGCAGGCTCACAGTGCCAAAGAGGTCAAGGGGTGGCCGATGGGGGAGGGGCAGGGGTGTCAAGGGTGGTCCAGGGGGTCTGGGGTGACTCCTCTTGGGGCTGAATTTGCTAGCCTTCTTGGACCTTGGGGAGGAGTGCCGTGGCCAACGTCCCTGACTGCACCTGCCAGTTAGTTAACCAGCGGGGACTGCGGATGGCGCCCTCTCGTGGTGGTGGTCAGTACCACCCGTGTAGCCCGCTGTGGTTTCCACAGTCCTCCCACCCTCTACTTTATTTCCTGGGTATCTCCCTCAACCATGGCTATTTGCCGCCCACGATGATGTTTTAAGACACATTTTAAAGGGTGTGGGGTTTTCGCTTTATTTCAGAGACGTAAAGAACAAAGAAATAATATGACCAAGATCCACTGGGTTTTTTTTTTTTTTTTTTTTTTTTTAGAAATACAAATGTCTGACTGCAGGGTCTGCCTTCCTCTTAGAGTTTCTGGAGTAGAACCCCATTAGGCAATACAAGCCATAACCTGGGAGTTCAAAGCCTTGGGGCACAGGGGTTCTGAGGGCAGACACACTCCCTCCACAGTCGGAACAGGGACGGGACCTGCCCTTCCCCTTGTCTCCCTGTGCCTTCAGCTGGAGTATCTTATGAACCGCATCAAGAAAGTGGAGGACCACGAGAAGCAGCTCAACAAACAGAGGATCTGGGACTGCGAAGAGTACAACACGATCAAGATCAAGCTGGAGCAGGACGTGCAGGTGTGACTTGCGTCTGGGCGGCTCAGCAGGCGGAGAGCACCTGTGAATGTCTCTTCCTTAGCAACCACCCATAATATTCTAGAGCTAGTCCATTCAACCAGTACCTACTTGTTATCTGCTCTCTTTTAAATGATCGTCTTTGAAGGAGCTCATGTACAGGATACACGTGGAGGAATGCTTTCTTTAATAAACCAGTGGAAAACTGCCAAGATGCTGAAGGGGTCTGGACACCATGGCACGTGCGGGACCGTTGAGAGAATTGTGTATTTTCGCAGGGTGAAGGGAAAATGGCCCTAGGGTCAGGTAGCTAGCTGTGTCACACGGCCAGTGCTAGGACAGCCACCGCCCA
Organism: Phocoena sinus; assembly: GCF_008692025.1. NCBI lineage: Eukaryota > Metazoa > Chordata > Mammalia > Artiodactyla > Phocoenidae > Phocoena > Phocoena sinus. The sequence goes on from NC_045775.1 coordinate 20,605,597, forward strand.
ATGTGTGTCTACCGTATCCCAGACACTTAATACACAGTATCTCTAACCCTCACAGTCACGTGAAGGGGAGAAATCACTAATGGCATTTTATACACGAGGAAACTGAGGCTCAGAGACAAGGCTACTTATCTGGTAAGTGGTAAGCCCTGTATTGAAACCCAGTTCTGTGTGCCTCAGTAGCCTGTATCCTTCCCAACGTGCCAAACAGCCCCCTGACTGATGGGTGAACATAGCAGTAAGGCAGGTTCTGACTCACCATCAGAAAGAACCTCCTCATACTTAGAACTGTCTAATACAGAAAAGGGTCAGCCCACAAAACAAAGAGTCCCTTATCTCATAAAGTATTCGCAGGCTGAATGACTATGTCTGTCTTCAGTGTAGAAGAAGGATTCCTGCCGTGGGAAGGAGGTTAGATTTTTCTGGTTTCTAAAGTTGTTTCCAAACCTAGGATTCTGTATTTCAACATCAGTTAAAAAAAAAAAAATCATCCCTAATTATATTTAGATGATGTAATGTAATTGTGTCTTAATATTCAAGCATGTTCATGTTCTATTCATTTCAGGCTTTATCTAGAAAAACGTGTTAGATTAAAGCTTTTCCACACAGTCTTTGGTAGAATTTCACGTCTTAACTCCTCCTGTAGCTTTATATAACGAGGTTAAATTAAAAAACCCTGTTAGCGAATTCCCTGGCTGTCCAGTGCTTAGGACTCGGCGCTCTCACTGCCATGGCCTTGGGTTCAGTCCCTGGTCAGGAACTAGGATCCCGAAAGCCACAAGACAAGGCCTAAACAAAAGCAACCCCCGCCCCCAAACCCTATTAGATTACAAATATTTTTCCAGTTGAGAATTTTCTTAAGCCTTTCTTATATTAATGTCACGGAACTGAGCGTTAGACAAAGGACAGTAGAAGTCTGTAAGAAAGCCGCACTGCTTCTGCGGGCTGTACACATTACACTTTTAATGAAAATGGCTATTGTTAAGCTTTCTCAAGTTATCTTGATTCTACGATCATTTATATGACAAAAGTACATACTGTTGGCCTCAAACAGTGAAATCATGGAAACTCATGTTCTTTTTTGTTGTTCTTTTGTTTTGTTTTTCCTTTTGTGGTAAAGACCTTTAATATAAGATCTACCCTCTTAGCAAATTTTTAAATATACAGTACAGTATTGTTAATCATAAGCCCTCTGTTGTACATTTCCAGAATTTATTCATCTTACATAACTGAAACTTTGCACCCTTTGACCAGTACCTCCTCATCTTCCCCTCCTCCAGCCCCCGGCAGTCCCTCCTAGCAAATTCTACTCTCTGCTTTTAGGAGTTTGATTATTTTAGATCCTACATGTAAGTGAGATCCTGCACTTACAAAGATCATTGTCTTTCTGTGTCTGGCTTATTTCACTTAACATAACGTCCTGCACGTCCATTTATGTTGCTACAAATGGCAGGATTTCCTTTTTCTTTTTAAGGCTGAATAATATGTCATTGTATATATACCACTTTTTAAAAATCCATTAGTCCTTCATCAGACATTTAGGTTGTTTCTCTACCGTGGCTATTGGGAATAATGCTACAGTGAATGTGGGAGTGCAGGTAGCTCTTCGAGATCAATTTTTTTGGGTATATACCCAGAAGTGGGATTACTGGATCAAATGGTAGTTCTATTTTTAATTTTTTGAGGAACCTCCGTATTGTTTCCTTAGCGGCTGCACCAATTTGCATTCCCACCAGCAGCGCAGAAGGATTCTCTTTTCTCCACATCCTTGCCAACACTTGCCGTCCTTTGTTTTTTGATAAACAGCCATGCTAATAGGTGTGAGATGATATCTCATTGTGGTTTTGATTTGCATTTCCCTGATGATTAGTGATGAGCATCTTTTCATATGCCTGTTGGCCATCTGCATATCTTCTTTGGAGAAATGGCTCTTCAGGTCCTTTGCCCATTTTCTTTTTTTTTTTTGCGGTACGCGGGCCTCTCACTGTTGTGGCCTCTCCTGTTGTGGAGCACAGGCTCCGGATGCGCCCAGCCGCTCTGCAGCATGTGGGATCTTCCCGGACCAGGGCACGAACCCGTGTCCCCTGCATCTGCAGGCGGACTCTCAACCACTGCACCACCAGGGAAGTCCCCCATTTTCTAACTGAGTACTTTTTTGATATTGAGCTGTAGGAGCGGAACCTCATGTTCTTAATCCAATGTTCAAATGCTTGAACAAAGCCAAAAAATTCTGGGACATGGGGAGATTATAGAGGTTAGGGGGTAAGACTACGGAGGTGAGGGGCAGAGAGGCAGGTAGCCTGGGAGACCTGCCTTTCCTGGCTCCCTCTGTCTGGATGGACTAACAGTGGAGTGTGGGTATGCAGGCGGCAGGCAGATGGAGATTCTCAGAGTGGGAAAGTGTGTGCAGTTCCTCTGTGTAACAGTTCCCTCCTGTGTTAGAGTTGAGTATACTGTATCACACTCCACCCTTTAGCTGGGAAAAGGTAATCAAATCAGGGATTACCCATATTGCAATATATGGAATATTTTAGTAGACTGAACTTTATCATAGTGCCTCTGAGCTGTATTCACTAGATAGTAAAGTTAAATAGTGTCGATTTTTGTCAAAAAGATAACGGCCTGCAGCTCAATTCCTAACACTAATTCATAGCACTGTGTCAGGTCTAAAATATGGAACTAAAATTTTTGCAAACCACAAAAATACAAAGGATCCAATACACATAGATATGGTTTGATAGGTGAAGCATAAGAAGTAAAAATAAGAAGATGCATTTTTCAAGTGCTTACTGCTAGCAAGGTCACACTAGCAATGAATGAAGATTTTACCACTGCTGCCCACCACCCCAAAATAAAACTGCTAGAAACACTTAGTTCTTGATGCAGGAAGCAAATGCTTTTTATTTTTAGGCCTTACCTGCTCATTTAAAATTGTGAAATGGTTTAGTTCAACTTTAATACCAGGATATTCATCACAAAAAGTTAAATACAAGTTATTTATTTAACAAGTATTGTGAACTTACAGGGTGCAAAGCATAAAAATAAATAAGATACAATTTCTGTCCTTAAGGAATTTACAATCTTTTGAGCGAGAAAGCAAGCTACATAAATAGTATAAAAGAGTGAGCAACAGGGAAGAAAAGGGTAAGCAAGAGTGTGGGATGGAGAGTCTGCAGTTCCAAATGGAATCCAGGAGTTCCCTCCCATCCCCACAGGGTTGAGATCGGTGATAAAGAGGCTCAGTGGGGTCTTTAGAATCAGCTGAGAAGGCCAGAGGGAAAGGCTGTTCTAAATTTCCATTCTGCTGGGGCAGTATTGGCAACCGGCGGCATCAGCCCAAGGTAGGAGATGGCTCCAGAAAGCAGCTTCCTTGCTCCTACTGCCCCAGGAAAAAGAGGGGAAAAGGGAGGTGCGATCAACACCTGGAGTACGTGCAACATTGAAGGATTTTTGTGGCAGGTTAGATTGTAATCTTTATAAATTATTCCCTCAAACTAACCATGATGTTTTGCCATTAGTCTTGGGAACACGGAGTACAACTTTGCAAAATACCTTTGGATAATTGAATAATAAGCACAAGCATTTAACAAGATCGATTATAATTTTTTTGGTATTAAAAATATCTAAACTTTATTTTATTTAGCATCTTTATTGGAGTATAATTGCTTTACAACGGTGTGTTAGTTTCTGCTTTATAACAAAGAGAATCAGCTGTACGTATACATACATCCCCATATCTCCTCCCTCTTGCGTCTCCCTCCCTCCCACCCCTCTAGGAGGTCACAAAGCACCGAGCTGATCTCCCTGTGCCATGCAGCTGCTTCCCACTAGCTATCTATTTTACGTTTGGTAGTGTATATATGTCCATGCCACTCTTTCGCTTCAGATTACAATTTTTTAATATGAAACTATACTCAATGTATGACAATCAAGGACAGCTATATATTGAGACTAAAACCTGTGATAATTAACAATAGAGTCACCGGTACTAAAATTATCACGAGCAGAAGGTGTTGCAAACAAATAGTGAGTAACAGAATTCACGTAATTGCCTGCTGTAGACGCGGAACTGCACGAGGCAGGAGACCGTGATTAGCTCTGTAAATTCATCAACAGCGCTGCCAGCCACTCCTAAGTGGCATCACGAACGTGAAGCGCCCTGTGGTGGTCTTGGGACAGAGCGGAGGTGAAGGGAGGGCTGATCTGATCTGTGTGTGTGCTGCAGCGCTCGTTCCTCCAGGCGTCAGTTCCCTAAGAGCATTAGCAAAGAGCAGGGGCAAATGTTTCCAACAAGAGGAAATAAAATCGGCGAATACAATTCAACTGCGTGCCCAAGCGGAAAATTGTAAATTAAAACAGTCAGGTGACGGATTATAATTATTATATATATATATATATATATTTGTCTATAAAATCAGCTCAGATTTAAGGTCTTTCAGGCCCCATCGGGTGGCTGCTTAGCTCAGTTGGTTAGAGTGTGGTGCTAATAAGTTCCTTCAGGTCACAAAGAAAAAGACATGGCCTAATTACTTTTGTTCAGAGTTTTGTAAACTGTGTTCAGCTAGGTGAAATATTGGTGGTGGTTTCACAAGACCAACCAAAAAAGTGAAGCCAGTGATATTTTTTTCTTTCAAGATGTGTTATGTAGGAAAAATAGAGTCCATTTTCATGATTATTATTATGTAATAATCTGCCTTTTGAATGAAATTCACAAGAGAATTCATATGGTAGGGCTCTCACATTTATAACTCATGTGCTCCTGCTGTGTTATAAGTATAAATAAGTATAAAAACTGTTCTATGGCCAAGTAAGTTTGGGAAATTCTGTTTCAGTGACAGGGGCTCATTGCAAAGCTCTGGGAAGAAGGAGGTCACCGGACATGGTCAGAGCAGACACCCCGGCACTCAGGGTCATGGGGCTCCTGGGCGCCTCCGTCCCAGCAAAGCCTGGTACTCATTCATTGTCATTCCAAATCCAGAGCAGCTCTGGAGACCCTCCTTCCCTGTGAGTGTTCACCCTTTCTCAGGTTGTCGCCATCCAACAAGGAGCTTTTCTATTGAGCTTCTGTGCCAAGCCACGTTGACGAATGGCCTCCCCGGTGTCCAGGGCTGGTCACACTTGAAGTAGTGGGCTGGTTTCGTTTGGAGCACGGCGGCATAAATCATCGTGACTTTGTAGGAAGAATTGCTGAGAGTCCCTTTCCCCACTCGGCACTCACAGTCATCCCTAGAAGGGACCAGGGCCCGGAGCAGTGGCTCAGGCTGGGACCACCCCAGATAATTGCACTTGAGCTGAGGCTATGCCTTCAGAACCTTCCATAGGCTCTTTGGGATAATATGCAAGTCAGGAATTTCTAAATTAAACTTTAATCCTGCTCAGGAGGAGTGCGGTGCGGCTCCCGACAGCTCCCCACCCAAGGGCTGGGCCTGCCCTGCGCAGTGCTGAGAGCTGACGCGGGGCGGGGAAGCGGGTACTTGCACACGGCCAGTGGGGTGTGAACTGTAAATGGCTTTGTGGAGAGACTTTGAACTTCACTTCTGAGAACCTACCTTAAGGAAATAAACAAAATACCCCCAAAGTTTTAAATGTAATTCTTCCCACCATTATTTTATAATATTGAAGATTATCAAAACAATGTAATGTATTTATACATTTGTTAATGTATATACTGTAGGGAAATGGTAAAACATTATGGTATATGGTAAACATAAATATTTCCTATAGGGTAAATTATAATATAAAAATATGCACCATTAAAATTATATTAATAAAACTTGATTGGCATGGAAAATTCTTAAGTTGTAATAGTAAAGGAGAAAAGTGGGATATAAAATTGTAGGTATAGTTGGATCTCAATTATGTAAGGAACACTGGAAAGGAACAGGCCAATATGTCAACAGAAGTTGCCTTTGGGAGGTAGAATTATGGGTAGTTTTTCTTCCTCCTTCTCCTATGTCTCCTTCTTTATCCTTTACTGTACTTTCTGTGTTTTCTACAATGAGCAAATATTACTTTCACAATGAGGAAAAGTTTTTGCAAAGAAAAGCATATAACTAGAAAAAAGTAAATAAAAATTTGACTGAAAGTGGAGAAATTGAGAGGTACTATTAGTTATCATCCTGGTGACCAAGATGGTTCTTCACTGACCACCTGTTAAAGAAGAGATAGAACAGGCCTTCTGTTCTGAAGGAGATGTTCAATTCTCGTCCCATAATGGAAAATTTAAAATCTCGGGGGTAGCTAAACAGATCCTGAGGTGACTAATTCCCTCAGTTACAGTGTGGGGATCACCGACTCCACAGGGAAGGTGGGAATGACTAACCCTCTGATGATGGGTGATCGCCTTTGTTCTCCTGTTTATCACCTCCTGGCCAGTTCTGCTCCTTGAGGATGACCCAGAGCAGTCTGGAAGCTCTTCCTTCCTCTGTTGACTCCTTGGCAAGGGTCTGTAGTCGAGTGGAGGGAGATGGGAAGGAGGCTTGAAAGAGTGTGGTATGTGGCATGTCACATGGCTTCCTTATCCAGATCTGATTGTACGTAATTGCATCCTCCATTGCTGCACCTCCATTCAAGAAAGGCAGGAGCGAGCCAGTATTTGCCCTGTTCCAGCCTTGCCCCTCCCTAATCCTTTTCACCAGCTGCAGAAGGATCTTTCTACCCTGCGTGGACCAGTAATTCCACTCTTCCCCCTAACGTCTTAGTGGCCCTCCTTTGCCTTCAAGGATAAAGCGTTAGACTCCTAGCTCCGTCAGGCCCTGCTGCTCTGTCAGCCTCATCTCTATCATTCCCTCCCTGCTTCATACCTCACGTCCTAAACTGCTCGTGGTTTCCCCAAAGCACCTGGCTTTCCCTTGCCTCTCTAGACCTCTCTCCCCTCCACCTGAGTAACTCCTACTCATTCTCCAGGCCTCAGACATGCGAATGCCATCTTTTCAGGGACGCCTGCCCTGCCCTCAGGGCCCGGGAGAGCCCTCCTCTCGTTGGTCCCATACCTGTGCTTACCCTGATCTTGCTTCTTGTCACCAGTGCTTGTTCATCTGTCCCTCTCCTAGACAGGGAAGGACTGGGCCTTTTTCACCTGTGTTTTCCCAGCAGCACCTCGAAAAGCATCAGACATACAATAGGCACTCGATAAATATTTGCTGAATGAATGAACACAACTAATGATGATCCCAATAGTAAGGATGGTTGCCTGTATCCTCCTTTAAAATGAACACGGTTTGCTAAACACTGACATTGACAACCGGAAGGTCAGAGTGGGGACCTTGCAGGTTTTTTGTGGCCATGTTAACTCTTATGGTTTTTCTAGTGGGGCTGCTTGTTCTCTGAAGGGTCTGGAGCAGAGCATGAGAGGTAGCTGTACTTGAACTGTGGTCTAACTCTGATCTCTCTTAGACTTTAAGTACGTAGGCTTTAGCTTGCACTTGAATGATTTGTATTTTTTCTAGTTGACCTTTAGTTTGCCTCTAATGATACATTTTCTAAGAATTCAGGTGTTGACTTGTCCTAAGGTTCCTCTGATACGACTCCAGAACAAACAACCAGGGACCCTCATGCATGATAAATTGTACCAGGGCCAATTAGGATTATTTTTTTAAACTTTAACTTTAGATTCTTGAGCAACAGCTTCAGCAAATGAAAGCAACTTATCAGCTGAATCAAGAGAAGTTAGAGTACAGCTTCCAGGTGCTGAAGAAGAGAGATGAAGAAAACACAGTGATTAAATCCCAGCAAAAGAGGAAGATCAACTGGTAAGCTAGTGTGCAGAGCGTCTTTGTTCTGGGCCTTTCTGTGCTGAAAAGAGGGATGGGTATGTACTCTTTTGTAGGAGTAGAAACTGTTAAAAATATAACCAATTCTTATTAAAATATTTTTTTTTGTGGGGGGGAAACATTCAACTGGTTCTACCCTCCCCACACCCCGAAAAGAGTTTACAGCAAAAAGTCTGTCTCCCATCCCTCCTTTATCCGGGTCCTCTGTCCCACCTCTGTGACCATTATTCATTTCTTTTGTTTTGTCCAGAATTTCCTCATGCACGTACAAGCAAACACAAATAGACAGTCTCATCCCCTTCTGCTTTTACACAAACGATAGCATTCTATACACACTGTTCTATGTCTTGAAGATGTTTCCATACCAGTTCGTAGAGAAGGTTCACATTATTTCTTAAGCTGCCTCGTATTCCACTGTATAGACATGCTAGGATTTACTTGCCCAGTCCCACACTGATGCACATTTCGATGGCTTCTAATCTCTTGCTGTTGCAAATAATGCCAACATGAGTACTTATGTCAATGTGTCCTTCTCATGTGCGCCCGGCTATCTGGGTAATGCTCAACTTGTAATTACAGAAGCAGTACATGTGCATTATAGAAAATTAGAAAATACCACAAATGAAAGTGAGATAAAAACATAAAAATAGGGCTGCCCTGGTGGCGCAGTGGTTGAGAGTCCCCCTGCCGATGCAGGGGACACGGGTTCGTGCCCCGGCCCGGGAGGATCCCACATGCCGCGGAGCGGCTGGGCCCGTGAGCCATGGCCGCTGAGCTTGCGCGTCCGGAGCCTGTGCTCCGCAACGGGAGAGGCCACAACAGTGAGAGGCCCGCGTACCACAAAAAAAGAAAAAAAAACAAAACAAAAAACATAAAAATGCCATATTCCTCCTACCAGAGATTAAGTGTATCTCTTTTTTTTTTTTTTCTTTTTTTTTGCGCAGTACGCGGGCATCTCACTGTTGTGGCCTCTCCCGTTGCGGAGCACAGGCTCTGGACGCGCAGGCTCAGCGGCCATGGCTCACGGGCCCAGCCGCTCCGTGGCATGTGGGATCTTCCCGGGCCAGGGCACGAAACCGTGTCCTCTTTTCGGCAGGCGGACTCTCAACCACTGCACCACCAGGGAAGCCCTAAGTGTATCTCTTTCTCTCCCTCTCTCTAGGTATACAGATAGATATAGATATGACATCATACTGCAACTATTGTTTTGCAATCTGCCTTTTTTTAAAGTCAGTAACCTCTGCCTTTCCATTTCAGTAAATTTCATTTCATCTAAATATCTGGATCACATTCATGTTTCCCTAGTTGTCCAAACATATCCTTTAGAGTAGGTTTATCCAAATTAGCACCTCATCTAGGTCCAGGCATTGCATCAGGCTGTTAAACTAAGTTCCTTAAGTCTCTCTGATCTATGAGACCCCCGGATCCCTCCACCTGCCAACCTCCTTTTTACATGATACTTATATACTTATCGTATCCTCTTCTCTTGATGTATGTGTGTGTGGGGGGTGGAGCCAGTTATTTGCTCAAAAGTCTGAGCCAGTTATCTTACAGAATGTCTCATTTTCTGGATATGAAAATAGGGATGATCAGTGTGTTTTAGAGACCTTCTTATTATTTCAGAATAATGCCTAAGAGGGAAATTTCTATTTCTGTTTTTTTTTTTGGCTGCATTGGGTCTTCGTTGCTGCACGCAGGCTTTCTCTAGTTGCGGCGAGCGGGGGCTACTCTTCATTGCGGTGCGCGAGCTTCTCATCGCAGTGGCTTCTCTTGCTGCGGAGCACGGGCTGTAGGCACACGGGCTTCAGTAGTTGCAGCATATGGGCTCAGTAGTGTGGCACGTGAGCCCTAGAGAGCACAGGCTGCAGTAATTGTGGCTCGTGGGCTCTAAAGTGCTGGCTTAGTAGTCGTGGTGCACGGGCTTACTTGTCCCACAGCATGTGGGATCTTCCCGGACCAGGATCAAACCCGTGTCCCCTGAACTGGCAGGCGGGTTCTTAACCATCGTGTCACCAGGGAAGTCCCTAGAATTTTTAAACTGGAACTATGTCAGTCCTCAAACCTTCCTGTGCCTGTGTAAGTGAGGCATTGACATAAGATGTCTGTTCAGGAACGCAAAGTCTGAAGTCTGGTCTTGGGTCTAGAAGCCATGCCTCTGTATTTCATCTGACAAGTTTCTATATACAGAGCTATTAGCAGGGAGCTGGGCATCGGTGGCCCGACTGTGTTCATGGTGCTCTGGGCAGGTCATAGCTCTGTCTCCTGGTGCTGGAACCTTTGACCACTCCCCTCTCCTGCAAGCCAGGTTCCCCTGGCACCCTGTGTGGAACTCTTCTGTAGCACTCTTCACACAGTTCTGTAATTAACGTTTGTCTTTGTCTCTGGCTGGACTGATAGTGTTTTGTACTCAGACATATCCTTGTATTCATCTTGGTATTCAAACATATCCTTGGCACAAAAGAGACCTTTCCTGTTTGATGAATGAGTGAGTGAATGAATGAATGAGTTATTGGACTCGTTAACAGTATCAGCTCTTTCGGGATGGGGGACTCATATATCATGGGCTTGTGATGCAGTTTTACTTCTTTCCTTTCTGTTTTCCTCGTTTCAGAAGTTGAGGTAGGTTGTTTAAATCTGTGAGTCAGCACGAGGTGTGGACCCTGACAAGTGCTGTGCTGAGGAAGATTTAGTCACAGTGTTGAATAAGAGGCTGCCTCTTGGTGGGTTTGGGCTCATGGATTGTTTTAAATGCATTTCGTTCCGGATGATCCCATCTCCTCCTGTTGCTTGTGTTTCCTTGATCACAGCTGGAGCTGTGTTTGGGGAAATATCTGGGAGGGTTCCCCCACCACCCCAACCTTCCACAAGTCGGAGCCTAGATTTAGATAGCAGATAAGAGGAACATGCACTGTAGCTTCTGTTCAGCTGCAGGCTAACGGTTTTTTTCCTCTTCAACCCAGCCTTCATGATGCACTTAACAATCTGAGATCAAAATATAACAAGCAGGTAAAGCAGTTTCAGGAGGAGAACCAGTCCCTAACCTCAGACTACAAACGCCTTGTGATGCAATTCAAGGAGATGCAGAAAGCCATGAGGTATTTCAGGGACGTGGGTCCCAAGGCATGGGCCCTAGGATAGAGGTTGCAGGGGTAGAGCTGGTAGCGGTGGTGATTTCATCAGACTTTGATATCACCTGCTTCTTGGGAGCTGGACCAGGGCACCAGAGAATCCTTTGTGCTGTCTTTCCTGTCCCTTTACTTGCATGTCACCTGCCTTGTTCTCACAGGTGAGAATCAGGGGCTCAGGGATTGGGCCAGGCTCAGGATTTCCCACAGCTCTGCCTTGGTCCTTGCCCTGCTGCTAATTGGGGGTGGGGACGGGGGCTGGCCTGGCACTGGAATCAGCTGGCCCTGGTCAATAACTCTCCTTCACAGGCATTTCGCTCTCATTGATGACAAGCAGTTTCGGGAGATTTGGCTGATGAATGAAGAGGAGGCAAAAGATCTGATAAGCAGAGCCTTTGATGTAGACAGGGTCATCCATACCCATCACCTGGGGCTCCCCTGGACAGCACCTGACTTCTGGTTCCTGAAGAATGTGGGACCAATTTCTCAGCAGCAGCGGAAGTCGGCCACACAAATCTTAGAGGAAGTGCTGATGGAAGCAGGTGACTGGAACAGAGTCATAGCATCTTCGAGCCGGAGTGGAGGGGCCCTCTGAGAACATCGGGTCAACCCACTCCTTTTACAGATAAGGGAACTGAAAGCAGTTCCCTTATCTGGGGGGTAAGGTTTCATAGCTTAAGAGGTCCAGAGAGCATGATTGGTTGACTTTTAAGTTTCCTCTAATTTATAGCTTTACCTTCTCCCCTGTATTATAAACTGGTAGTTAGATCTAGAAGCTTGATCAGATTCAAGTTCACTTTAGTTTTCCTATATACACTGTTGCCTGCCTCCATTGGGGTAAACTGATGCCAAGTTGTCTCCCTTTGTGATGTTAGCAACCATTGATAACCATTGTCTAAGATCCATTAACTGCATTAGGGATTGCAGCAAAATGGTGTTCTCAGTTCCATCATTCCGCCTTCATTTATTAGCTGGAACCCTTCTGAAAAGAGAATCTTGTCCCCGTCAGCTATTTGCTACCCTGAGATACAGTTTGCACAGGAAAAGCAGGAGAGTGTTTAGTTTTTCTTCTGTTTGCTAGCCTTCAGAATAAATAGACGGGGGCTCTAGCATCTTCTAAAGGTGACCAATGAGGTTTTATTTAAATTTTTCCTTATGAACACATGGGTTTAAATAAATGTGATGTTTCGGTTTACTACAGTTATCATCCTTACTAATGCTCTACTTATTCCATCTTTGGCCATGTCGGCTTCTGGGTCCTTTCGACACAACCCCAGCAGTCTTTGATAGCTTCATGGCTTTCCAGAATGACCAGATGTTCCAGGCTCACATGATGTTTTTCCTGCTTCAAGTCTGGAATCAGCTGTTCCTCCAAGAAGACTTTGTCCTTTTAAATAGGGAATGGCATTTTGAAACCATAGTCTGGGTGCTGGAGGGCTCACTGTTTTGATTGGTCATTGTTTCCAGGCCTTCTCAGTGGGTGAGCCGAGGGTATAGGATTACGTTTTAAAGATAAACATAAAATAAATCATGTATTTATGATACATGATTTATTTTATCTTTAAAACATAATCCTAATGCTTCCTAATCATCAGGATGCCAGAATTTTTTACTTAACCTTATCAAAGTGTATCTCCTTTCTCCTAACTTGAAAATCTTCATACTCAGTGCCTTCAAAATAATTACTCATACACGTTTTTACGGTACCACAAAATAGTCTCAGAATAAAAGAGCAACCCTGCCACTAACACATGATTACTAAAAAGAGTTTAAACTTTTTTTGCAGTTCTTTTTGTTCTTAGGATACAACCTGCTAGGGATGTACAGGCAGATACTGTCTTTTAAAATCACTTGGAATGCTTTCTATGTGGTTATGTCACCAACTGTATACACGCTTAGGTCTTTTTGTTTCATGTTAGTGTTGATTGTTAGTGATTTTGCTCTTTTACAATTGAATTTTCTTTTATAATTATGTAAAATATTTACGTTTCCAAAGTCAAATGTGCAAAAAAGTTATACTCAATAAAGTATAGCTTTTATCCTCTTTCGTCCCTCTCCTATGGGTAACTATTTAATAATTTATGGTTTATCCTTCTGTTACTTTTTAAAATTATAAACAACTGTGTATGTCTTTATATAAACCAATTTTTAGGTAAATGAGAACATATGCTTTTCTCCACCTTGCTTTCTTCACGTACAATATATCCTGGAGATGAGCCTATAGTAGGAAGAAGAAATACTCTTCATTCCTTTTTTATCTGGTGCTCTATTGTGTGACTGGGCTATAATTATTCAAATAGTCCTCCGTTGGTGGTCATCTGGGATATCTCCAGTTTCCTTTGCGTTTTTGCTATTAGAATATTACTGTAATACACAGCTTTGTGCATTTGTGTTTTCATGTTTTTGCCTGTGAATTGTTGGGATCAAAGGGTAAATGCCTCTGTAATTTTTCTGGGTATTGCTCCATAGGGATGGTACCATTTTTGCATTCCACCAGCAATTGGCTCTTGTCCTTTTCAAAATCTTTTCATATATATTATCTTGTTTTACCTTTTGAGCAAGTAGTAAAACCTGGGCAGTACAATGATTTCTATTACTCTTTTCAGTTGAGGGATGTATAGCATAAAACACTTAAAATTTTCATTAAGGAAAATTTTGCTCTGCTACCCGCTGCCAGTTCGTGCTGACACTATTCTTCTGTGAGGCAGCTACTTTTCCTGCATTTTCATGGGCCGCTTCTAATCTTCTGCAGGTTTAGAAACCACACGGTGGATGTGTTAGAGTTCTCTCTCAAATAACAAACAGGTTCACGGTCTCCGTACCACTTCCTGGTCAAGGCTGGGTTTTGAGTATGGTGTTTCCAGGGTAGATGAAACTGGGAAGAGTGAGGCTTTCTAGGCTGGCCAAGGGTGGCAGAATTTTCCGGATAGTCTCTTATTTCGACCCCCAACCTCCCTTTTTGTTCTCCCCACGTGATAGACTTTTCTTCAGCTAAAGAAACTTGCTAGTGCCTTAAAGAGGCCTTTTAAGGCCTACGTTTCCTCAAGGAAAGCCGTTTGACTGTTCCTCAAAGGGAAGCAGCCCAAGGAGTCACCTTCTCTTTCTTCCTCTCTCTCTCCTCGCTATGGCCCCTCTGCAGAAGAGGAGGGGGCAGAGGAGGCCACCTCAGAACCAGGGTCGTACCTGGACCTGCCAAAGCAAGTGTCAGCGAAAACTACCAGGGAGATCCTGATGCTCCTGTGTGACGAGTCGGTGAGGCTGGGCTCCTGGCGGGTGGCTTGGCCGACTTCCTGCCCTTCTCGAGGGCTGCTTTCGATGACACTGGACGGGCCAGAGGTGGTCTGGAGGCAGGAGTGGACCGGCCCTCAGGGTGGTGCTGGGGGCGGCCCCTGGGCTTCGTGGGGTCGTGGAGAGGCTGTCGTGCTCCAGAGCTGACCTGGCTGGTCACCAGGACCTACCTTAGTGGTCAGCAAGCCTGGCCCAGGCCGGCCAACGGGCTCCTGCTAATTAAAAAAGAAATGCTAAACAACTGCTCCTCTGCGAGAGAAAGGGCACCCGTCTCGCCGCCGTGCATCCACCTGACGAGTGCGTGGCCACACCCGACGGTGGCCTTTCTCTGGGAGCTGAGCCTGCAATTACTCTGGGGGTGTTAGGCCTTGGATATCTTCACTGTATATTAGCAAAACTAATTGGTGTAAAGGCCTCGCTGGAGCCGGTCCAGCTAAAAGTCTTATTGTACCCAAACAGATTTGGTGTTTATGCAGATTTTCATTTCTGAGATGGGGAGCGGGTGGCACAAAGACTGGCAGCCTCCAGTCCACTTGGGACAGTTCTTGGGCACGAGGGGGGGGCTCCTGCCACCGAGGGCAGCTCCAGCTGAAGGAGGCGGCCGGCGGGTGCCCCCCTCTGTCCGCAGGCTTGCTGCCGGTGGCCACCCCTCCAAGGAGCCCTCCCCCACGCGTTGTTCCCACTCCGAGCGGGCACCCAGTCTTCTCCCCCCCTCCCCCCCGCACTTGATGTGCACCGTGTTCTGCTCTGGTGTCTCCAGCTCCCCCCAGCCCTCCTCTCCTCCAGCTCACTGCCTACCGCTGTGTCCGATAGATGTCTGGGGAGTAGCGTTTGAGTGAAGTGACATGGGCGGGTGGGAATGGGACTGGATCACGTCTGGACTGCGGCGGGGAGCTCAGGTGTTCGCCCCATGGCTTGTGGGCGAAGTGCGGGGAACTCAGTCCATCGTGAGGATTGGCTTTGTCTCTGGGAAGGGCTTTTAGGCATCCCGGGAAGGCCTCCCTCCGAGGGCCCTGCTGCCCGATGTGTCAGCCCTGGGCTTCTGCTCTGGCTAGTTATCCAGAGGGGGGATGCGGGGCCTGGGACTCATCCTGAACCCTGTCTCTGACTGGAGATGTCATCTTCCTTCTCCTCAGGGTTTCCTCATAGAGAGCAAGCTGCTGAGCCTTCTCCTGCCCCTGGACAAGAACGAGTGTTACCTGCTGAAGTTGGACGCCATCTTCTCAGTGAGTCCCCCCAGGGCTGAGTGGGTGAGGGTCCTGGGGTAGAGACAGCCCCCTGGGGTTTCCAGCATTGCCTCAGCCCAGGAGTAGATGCGGGGCTCCCGGGGCTTCCCCGGCTCCCTGTCGCATCCTTCCCTTCCCCTGTTTTCCATGTACGAATTGGCCTCAGAGTCGCATCGATGTCTCCCATCCCGCCCCTTCCTCTGCCAGTTCCTCTCTCATGGTCCAGCTCTCAGCTGTAGGTTCTCCCCTCCGCCCCTAAACTGAGATGTGGGTTCAGCCCCGTTAGCGTTCTCGTGCCCACCAGGCCTATATGGAGCCGTTCCTGACCTGAGCGTCGTTCCTCTGTTCTGATGTGCGTGTCCAGATTCACTGAGCTTTCCGGGCTTAAATGGCCTGTACTCTGGGCCATGGCAGGCGCTGGGGCTGCTGAGGGGAGCGAGCCCCTTGCTCTCGGGAGCTGAGGGCCTGTTGACTCCCGGAGCCATGTGGAGAGGGGCGCTTCTTGATGTGTGGTATTTGAGCAGTCATTCTATTTTTCCCTCAGGCCCTTGGAATCGAAAATGAGGATGACTTGTATAAACTGGTAAACTTCTTCCTCAAATACCAAGCTCATCATTCACCTCCCAGCCAGGTAAAGTGACATGTAATAAAAAAGAGAGCATTTAAAATTCTCCTGGAAGCCCCCAGAGAGCATTGCTGCCTTTGAATAATACTTCTGGAGAAATAGTGAGGGTTTTGTGTCAAGGATAGCTAACCCAGCATTTCCTTTGTTATTATTACTTTTTGTCTTTGTAGAGGGAAGTCTGGCTGGCGATGAGATGCTGTTCTTATACTAAGGCCCAAGGAGTCTTTTCCAGGGCCTTCTCTCAAAGCCAGGCCTCAGCCACATGAGACCTGGGCTCCCCAAGTTCTGAATATTTTGATCCGTAGCACTTCCCCGCAAAGCAGGGCCCATTTTTAATACCTATCTTGATCGTAATTCGCTATTTTGAGGAAGTCATCATGTTAAAAATATTATAAAATTTTAATATAAAAATTAAAACTTGAATTAAAAAATGTTTTTAGTATTGTTAGCCCCAGGGTGAGTATCCTGTTATGCTTCCGAAAAGAGTTGGCCGAGTGGACAAAACACAGACGCTAAACAAAAAAAAGGACATATTTGACTGCATTAAAAAAATTCTGTAGAGCAAAAATCGCTATAAGCAAAGTTAAGATACAGATGACAGGAGGGGGGAAATATTTTTAATTCATATCACAGTTAAGGGCTAATTTCCTTACTATATAAAGAACTCTCATAAACCGATAAGAAAAAGACCCACACGGTCCGGGAGGATCCCATGTGCCGCGGGAGCAGCTGGGCCCGTGAGCCATGAGCCGCTGGGCCTGCGCGTCCGGAGCCTGTGCTCCGCGGCAGGAGGGGCCACAGCAGTGAGAGGCCCACATACGGCAAAAAAAAAGAAAAAAGAAAAAAAAAGATAAAGACCCACAAGTCAATGGAACAGACAAGGGATATGAACAAACACCTCCCAGAAGAGGCAATAAGGTAACTTTTAGGGACTAGGGCCGTGGCAGCCATCGCTCTTTGCAGTTTGGTGTCGGAGTGAGTAGGGCCGACGCCAAGCAAGGAATTGTGTTCTCTCCAATTGCAGACCCTATAAGATTTGGCTGTGTCCTTCATATTTGACTGGATTTACAGTGGTTTCAGCAGTGTGCTACAGTTTTTAGGATTATATAAGAAAACCGGTAAATTGGTATTTCTTGGATTGGATAACGTGGGAAAAACAACATTGCTACACATGCTAAAAGATGACGGACTTGGGCAACATGTCCCAATGTTACATCCCACTTCAGAAGAACTAACCATTGCTGGCATGACCTTTACAGCTTTTGATCTGGGTGGACATGTTCGAGCTCGAAGAGTGTGGAAGAACTACCTTCCTGCTATCAACGGCATTGTATTTCTGGTAGATTGTGTAGACCACGAAAGGCTGTTAGAATCAAAAGAAGAACTTGATTCACTAATGACGGATGAAACTGTTGGTCATGTGCCTATACTGATTCTTGGGAATAAGACTGACAGGCCTGAAGCCATCAGTGAAGAGAGGTCGTGAGAGATGTTTGGTTTATACGGTCAGGCGACAGGAAAGGGCAGTGTATCTCTGAAAGAACTGAATGCCCAGCCCTTAGAAGTTTTCATGTGCAGTGTGCTCAAAAGACGAGGCTATGGAGAAAGCTTGCGCTGGATGACGCGGCACCTTGATCAACACCAGCCCGCATCGGTTCAGGGTCTCACCATTCAGGCCTGCTCAGAGATTTGATCACTCAACACGTATAACGTGAATTCGATAGACTTTTGTTGGTTAGAAAACAGATGTTTTTTAGATTATTAATATTTTATCAACCTAATTTGAGTTAGAATTGAAAGCTGATTCTAGTAAGCTTGAATATCACAATGTCAGCTTTCTAATTCCATAAAAAGAATCAGCTTCTACAGTTTATAATCTGACATTACCCCCAGCACCATTTTTAAAGAGCAACTTTCCAGACTACATTTGAAGCACTTTTTAACAATATGAAACTACAAATGTAAACCATATTTAAAAGTTCACCATGTTACATTTTTTATGTACTTTTGTGGAACTAGTTTTAAAATTTTAGATTATGTGTCCATCTATCTTAAGTGAACAGTTAATAATTAGCTTATTGATGATTGCATGATGCCTTACAGTTTTCATTATTTTTTCTTATGCAAACGTCATACAATAAAGCAAACCCTAATATTTGGCATCCTTCTTGGGCAAATGTTTCATTTTAATGTGCCTTATCTGGCTAGTATGCTCTGAAGTTTTGCATGTTTACTATTATCTATATGAGGGGGTTACTGGGAAAGGAGATTGCTTCAGAATATTTAGAATAATGCCTAAGTTCCTAGAGGCTTTTGCATTTTCCAGGAGACAAGCTGTGTTTGGTGGCACCTTATACCACATTTATCTCTGAATCATGTGTATTTTTATCTGTAACACTACCATTACCGGTGCTGATGGGGTCCATGTCCTAGTCCCTGTGGGATCGGCCTTCTGCAGAAAAACACAGCTTCTGGTACAACCCTAGGTTAATTTTTGGTTTGAAAGGCCCATTCCCCTTGTCTGATTCTGAAGTGCTCTGTCTTACTGGCGCCCGGTTTGGTGTTCTGTGCCTCTTCACCAAAAGTAGTGACAGGCAGCAGTCTCCCCACATTTAGAGGTACTCCCCAGTCTCTTTATACTTAATGGTACTCTCCAGGGCAAACGACATGTAGGGTCTTGTGCGCGGTTTCATCGTGGAGACCTGTATCTGAGGAAAAATAGCCTATTCTGCTTCATTTGTCACTGAGATGTTTGGGGATTTTGCTCCTATCCTCCAGCTCTTTTGCATTTTTGGCATATTGTATTTCTTGGTGGAAAGAAAATGAATCCATATGTTTAATTTGATTTTTTTAAGTTATTCTCAGTTAGCTCTCTTTTATAGCACAAAAGGCTTTTGTTTTCAGATACAGTGCTCGCCACGTGATATGTCTGCAAGCCTCATTGATAGACTTTCTAATAAGATTTTAGTTAGCTTTTTTAAAGCATTTTAATTTCCTAAGAAATTGAGTTCTTTTTTTCCATATGTCGGACAGTCCCATAATTAGCTGAAAGACAAGTGCCAAATGTTTATTTTTAAAGACTGTCAAGCTTAAGATTTCCTCTCTTTGTCATAAACCAAGGTTTTATAGTATATTTAACCAATTCCATCGAGAATAGATTGCTCCAATTCCATCAAGAGTGATTTTAATATCAGAATCAGTGTTTTCTCTAGCTATTGTCCAAATCACAGTTACTGTAGTCCCTTCTCTCATCAATAATGTAATATATGAAGCAAATAAGGATTGAAGGACATGCCTGGAAGGAATTACCAGTTAGCTAAACCAACAAGGTCATTTCACCGTGACATTTGGTTTGAGGAATTCACCTATTCTATTTCACTTTCAGCTTCCTTCTAAACGAAAATACAAAAGCTTTCTCCCTGCCTAGAAACATCAGTAGCACCACGGGAAAAGTAGCAAATGATATTTCAGCCTCTTGGTTTTTTCTGCCAGATATGTCTAACGTACTCATTTTTAATGTCTTGACTAAACAGAATTAAGCCTTATTAAAAGTAACTGCTTCTTGTCGTTGGTATCTTTTCAGTATTTACAGGGACATGCCTTTCTTCAAGTATTTCCTGGTATCTATTGTGATCATTGAGAAGTTAATTATTTGTGTTATAAATTGGTATAAAGGAAAAAGCTTACTGGTTTCTCTAGAGGGGATTTGCTTTCTGGTACAAAATATCTTGTTCCAGAACTCTCATTCTAGGTCTGTCACTGGCATCAAAGGAACAAAGTCACCTTGTGAACCACAGCTAAACTGGATATTTTCCCAATGATGTAAGAGTCTTATGGCCTGAACCTCTGGAAACGAAGCTGTACTTTCCTGCCAGCTTGAGGGAGATGGGCCTCAGAGTTCCCCAGACATTGGGCTTACCATCTAGCTCTGAGATCTCCTCAGAGCGTATACACTGAGTCACTGCTTCCTTCAGAAGAAGCAAGTTAAGAGAATGCCGAGAAGCAGTAAAAGCACATGGGGAAAACATATACTCTGTATGTGCCTGTGCAAGCGTGCACATTTGCGGAGTAGTTTCTGGGTAAATGGTAGATTGAGGACACAGGTTAACTTTGTTCCTCCCACTGTAAAGTGTGAAAATGTAATTAACACTATTGTATACAAGCTAAGATTGGATTCCATATAAATCAGGAAGTGTTCAAAAGATGTTTTAAAATCTTAAGCCCAAAACTCTAAAAATAGAGGGCCTCAGCTGGCTTTTATATTTTTAAAGAAGAGATTCTTAACCTCACACCTGTTTCAATGACTGCTGTTAATTATAGTTTTGTGTAACTGTTTCAATTGATGGATTCCAGTTTATCTTGGTGAATTTTTAGATCGAAGATCATATTTTTTTAAAATTGGGGCACAGATATTTCCTACAGCGTAGGAAAAAATATTCTTCGCCATTGGCTTAGTTGACCCAGTATCCTTGAGTGCCAAAGAAGTATGAATTCAGATATTGCCTGCATAGATCTAAATTTTCGTTTTGTGTGCCTGTGTACGTATACACATTTACTGTGGTTTACAATGTATACACAGAACGTTGTTTCTTTTCTTTAGTTTTCAACTGGCTCACACTTCTGTGTAGTGCTTTCCAGCACACAAGCTACTTATAAATCATTAAAATAGAGTAATAGCTGTGATAATAGTGTTTCTTATCTTCTGCAAAATGATTTGATTAACCCAACATTTTCACAAGTTCCATCGTTAAAAACAGAATACCTCTAGTTGACATGATTTGAGAGTTTCAGGAGACGGGTTTACATTTTCTGAAACTCTACTTGGTATGTGGCTCAACGTGGCATTTCAGTCTTATTTAGTCACTTACATGACTGAAGTTTGCAAGGCTTCTATTGCCAAATAAATTTTGACCAGAGTACATTGAAAATAGCTAATATAAAAGGAAGTCTCTCAGAAAATCTAGTGTTGATTTTATTTAGAGTATATTGTTTGGATTTTTTTTTTTCTGGCCGTGCCATGCGAGATCTTAGTTCCCCGACCAGGAATCACCATGTCCCCTGCATTGGAATCGTGGAAACTGCCAGGGAAGTCCCTGTTTGGATCTTTTTAAACATATGTAAAAGTTGGTGAAGCTTCAAAAAGTCTCCAAGAGAGCATGAGAAAAATAGAGATTAGCAAATACAAATTTCTGGATGCAAAATTAATAGGGAATTAAAGGTTTTCTATAAACCTTTAAATTTTTTTTTTTTTTTGATAATAGTTAAGAGTTCAGAAAACAGTATATCTTCAATTAAGGGCTAAGTTCCCAAAGCTCCATATTGATGTTTCTGGTCATTTCCATCATTGTCCTTTTGAAATGCAAATTAGTGCTTTTTAACAAAAAAAAAAAAAGAAAGAATGAAAGAAAAAGAGAAAAAAGAAAAGAAAGAGAACAAGCTCTTAAAAATATAGGACTGTGCCTCTATGTAAAGTGACTGGGATTTTGTTAAAACCATGTTTCTACTCTTGAACCCTGTAACCATTCCCCCTCACGTACCCCCAGCCCACACCTGGATAAAAATATCCCTGAGTATAAAGGGAATCTACAGAGTCTACGGAAGATGCAGTTTTGAACTAGCTAATTTTTGTCCTCATAATTTAGAATATTAAATAGCTAATATATTTAATACCTCTGATTGATTGTTCTGGGCTTTAACCACACTTTCAAACAGAACCCAAAGTAATCACAGTAAAGTAAGCAAATTTATTCAAAGTAAACTTTGTTTCAGGAGCGCCCCCACCCCAAATAGATTTTAGGACAGAAATGGGAATGGTTTTTGAGTTATTTCATGCAGAATTATTATCTGTGGAAAAGCCGCACTGGAGTGGATGAATTCTTCTTCAGGGTGTATTTTAAATGAAGCGGGGGAATTAGATTTAATTTTAGTTTTAAATATTCGGGGGAAAAGGGAGATGACAGTTCTACAGTTTTTGACATACAAGTTGTCCTTGAAGTTGTTTTCATTATCAAGTATAAAGATTCACGTCAGAACGGCCAACTTCACATGGGTTTCTGGATTCCCTGGTGCTGCTCCTAACCTGGACTCATAATCAGTTGCCATATTGAGGCAAGAGCACTCAGGGTGAATATAGTCACATAACTTTAAAAGTGTCCCCCGATGCAGGAGACACGGGTTCGTGCCCCGGTCCGGGAAGATCCCACATGCCGCGGAGCGGCTGGGCCCGTGAGCCATGGCCGCTGAGCCTGTGCGTCCGGAGCCTGTGCTCCGCAACGGGAGAGGCCACAACAGTGAGAGGCCCGCGTACCGCAAAAAGTGATCAGTGTTTTCCGTGGTGAGGCCTTCAGTATTTGAGTGAATGCAGGGTATGTTGAAGTGGTAAGTCGGTGATAAGTTTTTCATCACTAACCTTGTTTACACTTTTGTACACCACTGCTTGCACTAGTATCTTAGTGTGAATTTTAACAATTGTTTTACAGTGTATACAGATTGTTAAGCATTAATTTATATACAGATGTTTCTGTTTACTTTTATGTATTTTACAAAGAACAGGTGTAATGGTTGGTTAAGTGTTCTTGAATTGTGTTTGTGTGTTATTTTGATTATGTTCTATTGTCTTTTCACCCCCTACGAATTTGAGTGTCAGGAATAGAAAAATAAAATGATTACCTGGTCTTTGAAGAAAAAAACACTTTTAAACATATGAAAATATAATCAGGCTTTGTTGTATTAAGAGAAATGCAAATTAAAAGGGCTCAAATTCCATTTTCATCTGTCAGGTTGGCAAACATCTGCAAGTTTGATAACACGTAGTGATGGCTGAGATTTGGGAAACAGTCATGCTCATAACTTGCTGGTGTGAGTGTAAATTGTCGCAGCCTCTGTGGAGGACAGCTCGGCAGGATTGATTACGAAACCGTGTAGTACACTTCACCCTGTGATTCCTCTTCTAGATTTTAGTCTATTGATATACTCGGTACAGTTGAAACGATGTGTTTATCATAGCTTATTCATCGCAGCACTGTTTGAAATGACAAAAGATTGGAAATGACCTAAATTTTCATCATTAAGGAATTGATTAATATATGGTGCATCTACACTTATGTATTTATGTGAAAAGCTCTCTAAGGTTTATTGGTATGTGAAACTCTACTATGTATGTCGTAGAGTATCATTCATGTAAAAATGGAAGAAAAAGTGAAAGTGTGTGTGTGCTTATATGTATATATATGTCTTTGGGAGGATACATAAGAAACTGATAAAATTGGTTGGCCCATGGGAAGTAAAATGAATGAACTGCAAGGCAGGAGTAGGAGGACTTTTTAAAATTAAAAAGTTAAAATTTTATTTGTATTATGAGTCACGAGGATATTTATATCACATAAGCTTTATGAATATCAATAAAATGAACACCTGTGAACTGGTTAGAAATAGAACATTATCACTCTTGTGGTTTTTTTTTTTTTTTAATTCTGCTGCACCACACGGCATGCGGGATCTTAGTTCCTGACCAGGGATCGAACCAGGGCCCCCGCAGTGAAAGCACTGATTCCTAACCACTGGACCGCCAGGGAATTCTCACAATTATCACAGTTTTGAAGCTCCTTAACTTCTGTAACTTTCTGTAAACTTTTCTCCGTTTTTCCTCTTTCTGTCCTCATACACTCATGCTTGCATACCTCCAGCCATGGTTACCCTTGCGCCTTTGTCCAGATCAACCCCTGGCATCTGTGTCTCCCCTACAGGAGCGAACAAGCCTCGTATCACCATTGGAGAAGCTGGACCTCCAGGGAGAGAAGGAGGGAAGCCTTGTGGACCGGGAACCACAGGAGAAGCAGCCCCCGCCTTCTCCCAGGCTCATCCATCCAAACGATGTTCTCAAGATTCTGGAGGCCTTTGTCACGGGTCTGAGGAAACCCAGGTGGGCTGTGTTGCTGGAGGGCTTGCCTGAGAACTGGGGAAGCTGGATGGGATGGGGGCCCAACAGATGCCAGGGATGGGAGAAGAAGCTGCTGAGCCAGAACTTGGG
This sequence comes from Phocoena sinus, assembly GCF_008692025.1. NCBI lineage: Eukaryota > Metazoa > Chordata > Mammalia > Artiodactyla > Phocoenidae > Phocoena > Phocoena sinus. The sequence continues at coordinate 20,629,659 of NC_045775.1, forward strand.
GGGAGTGAGTAGAAGGATGTCTGGAAGGAGGATGAGAGGAATCCACGGACATTACAATGAAAGAAATGGGTGTAGAAGCGATTTGCATGTTTTCATTCATCATTCATTCAACGAACAACTGTTGGGATCTGCTGTGTGTGAAGGCCCCGTGGGGAGAACACTTTGTGATCAGAACAATGGTCAAAGCATATGGAGGTGTCATGTTGCTCAGGGGAAGTGGTCACCTCCATCTGGCATATCAGAGAGGGCTTTAGGAGGAAATGGGACCAGAACTGGGTTTTCCTCGGTGGACGAAGTGGGGGGCAAAGGGCATTTTAGGATGTCACAGCACAGGGAAAGGCCTGGTTCAAGAATCACGACAAAGAGGTATGGCTGGAGTGTCAAGGATCTGAGGAGTGGGACCGGCTTGGGTAGAGGAGCCAGGCCAGATCTTGAGAGCCTTACCCAAATTGCCCAAGGTCTTGGTCTTTACCCTGTAGTGGACTGGAGCCGGGAAAGGATCTTAAGTCATGGGGGAGCCCTGAGTAGACTTGCATTTGAGAAAGATCACGTTGGCGGCAGGGAGGGGGCTGCTGCTGGATGCAAGGACAGTGGTAGGAAGATTTGTCCAGGTGGGAGGGAACAGCCTGGATGAAGCCTATCCTAGAGGGGATGGAGAGGAGATAAATTTTGAGAGCTGCTTTGCTACATTTGTGGAAGAAATAGGCAGAGTAATACACTATAAAGCCAGTGAAGTAAACTGATTGAGGGAAAGCTGGTGGATGAAACGCCAGTGATGCTTTCACAAAGGTGACAATGGCACCAGGAATCAGGAACGTTGATGACAAGCGGGTGTTCTTTCTGAGAATCTTCCACGATCTGATGAACTTGTATAGCTGGGTGGGAAGGTGACAGGTGGAAAGGCAGTAAGTCTGTGAGGTGCAGGCACTGTGATGGGCCCTGCTCGGGGGCCTGGATGACACCAGGTGGAGAGGATGGTACCAGTGCTCTCAACCTTCAGGGACTTTCGGGCACCAGTGAAGCTGCTGGAGGTTGTGCGAGACGACTCAAAGGACTCCGAGTACTGGAAGGCCCTGGCCACGGTTATCCCTGCCACCACACTGAACCTCTGGGACGCTCTCTACACAGCCTTGGAGAAATACCAGTACGTGTGTCTGTTATGGTCCAGGGGGAGGAGGGAGCCGGGCAGACAGGTAGGAGAAGGATGCTGCTTGGAACGGCCACATTTGGCGCCTCCCTGTCCCGTGAACTCTTGGAGAGAAAAGCTGCCAAAGGGCAACTCCTGTTGGGGGGCTGTAGTGTTGGGGAGGCCCCTCTGGCCCCGCCCTCCCTGTTCTGTTCCCGCTGGCCTGGCTCGTTCAGGGCGGGAGGGCTGCTCTGGTGGGCGAGCCTTCCGGAGTCCTCTTCCACCTCCAACCAGATAGAAATACAGAGCCCCTGGCCCTTACTTGTTAGAGGTTGGAGGATTCAATGGGCCTCTAACCGATTTTTCTGCCCAAAGCCTCGTCCTGACCCAGAGGGCCAAGCTGCTGATGGAAAACCGTTCTCTGGAGCGGCAGAACACAGAGCTCCAGCAGCTGCTGCAGCAGTATCTAGACGCCAAGGTGGGTGATGAGACCCTCCGGGGAGGGGAGGCGGGATGCTGGGAGAGCCCGTGGGACAGGAGGAGATACTAGGAAGTGAGGTGTCACCCCTGCCCCCACCCTGCCGCGAGGCGTGGGAGCTTTGAGATGCAGGCTGTCATAGTGTCCCTTTGATGCCCATCGTTTTCAGCACCGGCTGCTTGTTGGAGGGCTCTCAGAGGCAGTGACGAAGCCAGTGCTGGCCTCCCAGCTTACGGAGCCCTTCCACACGAACTTCCTTCTTTGGTCCCTAACAACCAGTCTGTGAGGCAGACAGGGCAGAAGTGATTCTCCCCCTTTCACAAAAAGGAGAATCGAAACTCAGCGCCTCTGTAACTTGCCCAGAGGGCAGACTCTTCCCTCTCTGCCAGCCCTGGGTGTCTGGCCTAGGATGTGACATGGGGAGGGAGAGGAGGTTCCAACTGGGGCAGATATTCCCTGGCCCCCACTCGTGCCTGCTCCAGTGACAGTTGGGGCAACGTCCCCATGGCTTGGCAGGAGGAAGGATCTCCCCATCCTCTCCGCAGGGAAGAGTCCACTGGCAACACAGTTGCTGGCTATGCTCTGCTCTGCTCCTGTGGGATCCTCCACGTGGTGCTTAAGGTTGTAACACGGGGCTGAGCGTAGGTCCTCCGTCATCAGCTGAGGCCAGTCACACGCCCACGCACTGGGGATGTGTGACCCGTGAGGGCTCAGGCCCCCTGCTACACCTGAGGGGGGGATGTGGTGAGCCGGGGGGTCACGCTGGCCTCTTGGCCCGAGACAGGACTCAGACGTTTGGGAACCGTATGGCCCATACTTCCTTCGAGGCCGCTGTGGACAGGAGGCTGGGGGCGGGGGGGAAGCACAGGGCCACACTGGGGCTATAGGGTGGGCAGGTCAAGAGCGGAGGGGAGGGCTCAAGAGAATGGATCAGAGGGGAAGGTTAAGAACGTGACCAGAGCCTGACGAGCTGGAGCAGAAGCCAGACGAGGAGCCCAGGTCTTGGCTTCAGAGGAAGGCAGGCTGCGGGCTTTCCCAGGCAGCCGGAAGTGTTTGGGGGAGGAAGCGCTCCCAGGGATTTGGAGGCCTGTGGCAGGGGGACCCTGGGGGAAGTGTCATGACCTTTACTCTTTTCCAGATAAACTCTGAACTGCAAGTTCCTCCGACTCAGGTGTTCCGGGTCCCCACAAAATAGAGCCAGACCTCGAAAGGCTGTCATGTTAGGGCCGACACTGATATCAGCGTTGGTGCCACAGGTGGCATCTCCTGGGGAGCTGCCTGGGCCCACTCCCTGGGTTTTCCAGAGCTGCTCTTGTCGGGCCTGTCAAGATAAGGTGACAAGAGGAGTTACTTGTATCCTGCAGGCTTGATTAAAGTCTTCAAAGGGTTGTGTCTGAATCTCTTTAAAGAGGTCAGGTGAGACACGGGCCCCTATCCCCACCTCTGTGTCATGAGGGGACTTTGTCCCCAGCCTCGGGCTGTGGTTTGACAACAGGCTTGTGGCTGGGGGACAGGGCCCATGGCACGGGGCTCCCTCCTTGCTTTTGGGAGAAGTTGGTGTCTGCAGGTGGCGGCGGGAGCTTTGGGCCATTTCAGGGTCTGTGCCTGCAGACTGTCCTTGGGCCTGCAGGACCCTTTAGTGAGCTTCTGGGGCCCCTGGGTCCAGCCTGCGGTGCCCCCTGGGCTGTGCTGTGAGGCTCTTCCTGTGGGCAGCCTGGGCAGACAGTCCTGTACCTTAGGCCCACCTTGAACCCTGGGCCACAAGGCCCCCCAAAGGGTTAGGGGCCCATCCTGTACTGAGTTTGCCAGCCAACCCTGCACCCTGCCCCCCATCAGTCCCCCGACTTGGACAACTGCAGACTTGTCAGCTCAGTGTTTGATTTCTTTTATTAAGAGAAAAATCACCACTCGAGAAAGCAAAAACAGCCAGGAGAAACCCAGCTCACACAGGCAGGGGGGCAGCACTTCAAGCAAACTCCGGGAAGCCCCTGGAGGGCCGGAAGGGTGAGCCCTGAAGGGGCCAGGCGGGTAGCGGGGCACGGGCGTCCAGGCGTGGACATCCAGGCTTGCGAGAGCTAGCCTGGGCTGAGGAAGCTCTGGAAGGCCATCAGGACCCACAGGCTGGGCAGGGACTGGGCTTGTGCACCCAGGGCTGTGGCTGCCTGGGCCGAGTGGAGCCGGCCCGGGGGAGCAGTCACCCCGCAGGATTAGTGGGAAGGATCTGGCGCACTTCCGCAGAGCCAAGACTGCTAGTGTCGGCTGCCCTTGCAAGATTATGTCTGGGGGAGGGGAGGGTGATACTTTTTGCTCATTAACTCTTTGGAAAGCCCTGGGCACTGGCCCATGACATGATTCTCGATTCTCAGTTAATTTTGTTAACGCTTTCGAGCTCTACGGGGAGGCCTGCGGAGGATGTGGGGTGGCTTCCTCTGGAGCCCCCATCCATTCCCACACTCCCCACCCTGCAGGCAGGGACCCGAGGGGAGGGACCAGGCCAGCAGCAGACTTGAGGTGGTGAGGACAGGCAGGGAGGAGGGTGTCACCAGCCCAGCCAGCAGGACGAAGGCCCCTGGGACCTGAGGCCTCCATGCCAGAGGAGGGGCAAATGCCCAGGCCCAGGAGGGGAGTGCAGGGAGGCCCCGGGGCCTTCATGCCCCTAGGAGCTTCTTGACCATGTAGCCGGGGAGGCTGTAGAAGAAGAGGGCCAGCATGAGCAGCGCCAGCAGTGCCAGCACGATCTTGATGATGAGCCACTTGTACCGCGTGCAGATGAGGTACTTGATGGACTTGAGGGGGTTGAGGAACCAGACAAAGGCCGTGTCGGGCCGGCTAGGGGAGGGAGAGTCTTGGTCAGCTGGTGGCACGTCCAAGGCACCCCATCCCCTCAGCCCTACTAGACCCCAAGAGGACTGAGTCCCCAAAGTACTGAGTGCTGGAGGGAGGGTTTGAGCCCATCTCTAGCACCAGGTTTGCTGCCTGCATTCCCTGTCCTCTTTGCAGGACCCTCTGGTGCCCCATCTCCTCCCGCGGCCTAGACGGTATTTCTGGCAGCTGGGCAGGCATCACACCTCCTGCACCCTTGCAGTGATGGCGGGTCAATGCCTGAAGAGGCAGCCTCAGCACTGCAGGCAGTTCCGATCATTAGGAAGCTCCCCTATTGAGTGGTTCCTTGTATATGGTCCGGTGCTCCCCCGTGTTCTCAATGAGATTGGTGTTCCTCAACCTCTCCCCCTTTCTGCTTCTGTCCCCACCAGGTCCTGCCAGGGGTGTGAGGGGCCCCGGGGGGGCATACGCCACCCTCACCCCGACCTGCCCACCGTCAGGGCTGGATCGCTATTCTATCGTCTGCAGGGCCGCCTAGCCCAGAAGGGCTTGCTGAGCTGACATTCTGTTGACTGTGTTACGAAAACAACAGGTTCTATGAAATGTCAAGGTGGAAAATCAAAGTATTGAATACGCTTCTTCAAATTCCTCCAGCTCCTGGGGGACGTGGACCACACCCTCCAGAACCTTGCAGCACAGATGGGGCTGCAGAACAGGGATGTGGGCGCAGGGCACCTGGTCTCTAGTCCCGGCGGTGACAGGCAAGTTAGGCACCTCTTCGAGCCTCAGATTCCTCACTTGCACCACGGGGTTAATAGTAGATCCCCACCTCCGGGGTTGGTAAAAGGGTGACAGGAGAAAGTGCATGGGAAGCTCTCAGCCCGGCGCCTGGCACCGAGCTGTGCTCCTCGTATGCTCGTTACTAAGATGGTTGAGCGGGATGGAGATACTCACTGTACTGCAGGGCAGGAAAGGGCTCGGGGTTGGGAGGAAGATACTGGTGGAAACTATTCAGGACTTGGAGGCTAATCCCAGCCAAAGCCTTTCCCCTTTCCCGTCCATCGCTCAACTTCTTTCTGCCAGTGGAACTGGGTTAGAGTCTGTCCGGATCGTTGCTGGGACGGGGAGTGGTGTAGTGCGAAGGACACTGGATTGGCAGTTTGAAAACTGAGGCTGAATCCTAGCTCTACCCTGATGGCTAGGTGACCTTGGGCAATTTACTCCTCCTCTCTGGCCTGATACGTGAACATGCAAGACAGTTATTTGCAGTTCTGAGTCTATGATACTGTTCGAAAGCTTAAAAGTTGCTGTTTGTATCCTTATGTGTGCCCTTGTGGGCATACTTGTGTGTGCACTTGCGTGTGTGCGTGTGTGTGTGTGTGTGTGTGTGTGTTCCACATGCTGCCCAGCTCATAAGCCCTCGGTCCAGGAGGGAGGGAGGAGTACCAGACCCAGGAGGGTGCTGGGCTCAGGCCCCAAGGATCTTCTTGACCGGGTAGCCAGGCACAGGGCAGAGGAGGAGGGCGGGAGGGGCAGCAGTGCAGGAGCAGCAGCAGCTGGAGGGGCAGCCGGCGACACGTGCGCCACAGCAAGTAGTGGGCAGACTCGAGAGGGTTCAAGAACCAGATGAAGCTTGTGTCGGGCCGGCTGGAGCCGCAGGAGGAGCAGAGGGAGCACAGAGAAAGGCCACAGAAGCTGAGGGCTGGGGCGTGGGGAGGGCCCCAGCCAAGGTGGGGGCCAGGACGGGGGCCGACCCTGGGCTGAGTTCATGGTCCCAGGCACCCCGCAGCCATGAAGGCTGCCTGGGGCCCCAGAGTCCACCACTGCAGCTGTTTGTCTTTGGCAAACACCAGGAAGAGCATTTGACTCAGCTAGGTGGGGCCTTCCCTGGGAGAGGTGCAGCTCTCCTGTACCGGGGGCCCGTGCTCTGGCTCAGAGGGAGGTGTGGATTTTGGGGAGAAGGGGAGGAGGGAGGAGGCTCCCTTGCAATGAGGCTGTGGCCTAGGAAGGGACAGAGAAGGCAGAGGTGCCTACAGAGTGGAGGGCAAGGAGACCAGAAGTTTCTGACCCCTCCTTCCTGTTCCAGCGCCCCCAGGGACTAGCATGGCAGGGGCCTGGCCGGCAGAGCACTCACTTGGGCTTCTCCAGGGGGTCAGGTTCATTGCGGGCCAGGCCCACTGGATTCTTCTCCGCCTCCTCGGCAGTGAGTAGATGCAACTCTGCCTCTACCTTGCCCTGCAGAGAGGAACAGAATGGTCCCGGTGCCCGGGTTAGGTGCCAGGCCCTCAGCGCCCTGGCCTGGCCCAGCCCTGCCCCCTGCCCAGCAGCAGTGGTACCCACCGTGAGCTCAAACTCATCATTCTCATTGCGGGCCAGGAGGGGCCACCAGCCTTTGATGCGCTTCTGCTTGAAGATGGAAGCCAGGGGCACGTCCACCTCCCCCGTGGCCATCTCCATGCTGCACTGCTTGGCCGTCTTCGCGCCCCGCGGGAACCGGTTCAGGTCCAGCTCGATGGCCCCTGTGGCAACCTCAGAGTCAGTTCTGACATCTGGTACTATTGACTGCACCCCCAAACCTGGGCTGGGCTCCCCCTGCCCCTGCCTCCCCCTCCCCTGCCCGCTCTGCCCCGGTCCCAGCCTTGCACCCAGGAAGTCGTCGGCGGAGAAGTGGTCGGCGTCCCAGATCTGCAGGGTGAGCCGCGCGGGGATTTTGTATTCCGTCTCGTCCCAGGAGAACATGGACTCCTTCTTGGAGATGACGATCTTTTCCTCGGCAGCCAGGTAGTCGAAGGGGAACAGGTAGCGCCAGTTGAAGTTGCCCTCGCCCGTGAGGGAGTGGTAGTGGACGTCCGTGTCCTGCTTGTCCTCCTGCTGGCCCTTCAGCCACCTGTGGAGCATCGTCACCTGCTCCAGACTTGCGGCCACACCTGTGGGGGCTCTCTCCACCCACAGCCCCCCTGTCCTCTCCCTCCTCTCCTGCCTCGCAGGGAGATGGGCCCACCCAGCTCAGCCCCCTCCCGGCCAGGGAGACTCTCACCCACCCCCGCACGAAAATGTCACTGGACTTCTCCCCGGTGAAAAAGTCATCATCCTCCAGGACCACCTCATCTGTGTTCCACACGATGACCCGCAGCTCGTACCTGGGCAGGGGGAGGGGCTGATTAGCAGTCTGCGGGGGGGTTTCTCCAGGGTCTTGGGGCTAGGATGGGGCTGGAGATGAGACGACCGGGACACGTCCTGGGGACTTGGGGGTGGGCGTGGGGCCTGGGTCAGGCTGGGGCTGAGGGAGCAGATGTGGGGAGAAGCTGAGGGGATGGGGAGACGTGGGGGTACCCGGCTGAGAGAAGAGGGTCCCCCAGCCAGCATGGCTCTTATGAGGAGAGCCGGGTTGGGGGAGAGCCAGTTGGGTTGGAATGCCAGGACCCAGAGCACACTCTGGACAGGGAGGCTGACTCAGGCCTCGGAAAGGCTGCCCAGGCTGCAGGGGAGGGCGTGGGGGGTGCAGGGGGGTGTGGGCGTGGCTGAAGCGAGGCTTGGAGAGTCGGCAGCAAGATTCCCCCATCTCCAGAGGCCGGAAGCTCCACTCCAGCTCTAATAAAAGTTCACACTTAAGCCCAGCAGCTGGCTGTGGACCACCATGGAATCTGATTTCCTTTACATCCTTGTCCCCAAAGGGGATTTTCCCCTTGAAGTGTAATCGTCATGATAAATGAGGTAGTTACGTCTCAACCTTTAGGAGGGAGGTTGAGTCAGCTACTAAAAATTCACTGGATTGTGGCTCTTGGAGCTCTGTCCTGGACTGCAAGTCCTGGAGACATAACGGGTTGGGGTGTCTCCTGGTGGCGGGCCCTGGAACAGCAGACTCAGGGTCCCACCTGGAGACTATGCCAGGTAGAACGGGCTGTATAATTTGCGGGGTCCAGTGCAAAGTGGAAACGCGGGCCCCTTTGTTAAAAATCATTAAGAATTTTAAGACTGCCATCTTGAAATAAGCGTGCGGCCCTGTGCGACTTCACAGGCCTACGCACTTGGCCCTGATCGCAGGCGCTGAGGCCAGTGCTGGCAGCGACTCGATCCTGCCACTTTACAGATGGGAAAACTGAGGCCCAGGCAGGCAAAGCGACCTGGCCAGTGTCAACTAGGAGAGACAGATGGCGTAGCTCCTGACCCAGTACGCCCCACTCTCCCAGCCTCCCGCCTCTTCTGGGCACTCGCCCTGTGCATCTCATCAGCAGATGCCTTAAATAAAACTTGGTAGAGCTGAATGACGGCCTGGAGTGGGGACTGTCAGGGAGCAGAGCAGGCTCTCAGGGCTTCTGTGTCTTGTGGGTGTGTGTATGGGAACCCACGGGGATGCTGTGTGTGTGCACGCACGTGGAGGAGTGGGTCTGTGATGACAAAGTCTGCCGGAGCGTGCCGGTGTGAACTCACAGCCCTCGCTGACCTCGCCACGGAGGTGTGGCCCCTGCTGCAGCAAAAGGGACCCGCCCAGGGCAGGCCCCACAGCCCTCCTGATGGGTTGCCCTGTTCCCCCAACGAGGCCACAGGGGACTGACTAGGGAGACCTGGGCCTGGAGCCTCCTACAGGAAGGACGCCTTTGGCGAGCATGGAGGGAGGGGTGCTGGGCCGAGCAGCTCACTTTTTGGGCTTCCGGGGGGAGATGTCCAGAGGCGTTCCAGGGGCCGGCATGTTCATGGGAAACATGTCCACCCACAGCTCCAGGCGGCCCTGAGGAAGGAGGTGTGGCAGGTCTCACGGACTCCTCCCTCTGCCCGGCAAGGCCAGCTCTCCTCTCCCTCCCAACCTTTGTTCTGTCAGGACCCATTTCATCAGTTTTCATCCTTGGATGCCAGCAGTTCCTATGACGTCACCAATAGCCAGTAGCAGCTTCTGAGGGAGATACCCTAGGTCTCCATCTGAGCTGATGTAATTCTCACACGAAGTTAAGGCTCAAACCCTGAAGTTGAGTTAAGGCTCAAACCCTACGCAGTGCATAGCAGGAGGATCTGTTTCTACGGACCCAGGTTGGGACTCCCTGATCCCAAATACCAAAGAACCTCAGATCTCGGCCAGGCCGGTCACCTGCTCGATGCCCGGCTTGTCAGGGTTGAGCAGCGGCCGCGTCTCCACGTGTTCCGGCACCAGGCGGCAGCCCACGCGGGGGATGTCCTCCCAGCACCTCAGGGCCAACAGTGCTACGTGCTCCTCCGTGGGCTTCCTCTGCCCTGTGGGGGCCCGGCAAAACAAGAGACCTGTGCTGGGCCAGCGACTCAGGGGCACAAAGAAGCCCCATCTCCAGTTTACTGCTGGGAGACTGAGGCACAGAGGGAGCTGTGGATTGCCCAAGCTCTCAGCTGCCTCATGGGCCCAGAAAAGTCTGTGTCCTTGGGTTTCCTCTGCTTGGGACAACCTGACCAGAGAATTCTGGGCTATGAGGTCAGGGAAGAGAAAAACCCACATCCTGTCCCAGCACCCTGAAGATGGCTGGCACTGGTTTCCTGGCAGAGATACCTGCTGATCCTCTGGGAGGCGCCGGGGGGCAAAAGCGTGGGGACAGCCAGACCGACCTGGGTCTATGCCCTCACTCTGCCTTGTAAGAACTGAGTGGCCTTGGGCAAGTCACTGAAACCCTTTGGGTCTCAGTTTCCTCATCTGCAGAATGGGGAGAACCTCCCTACCCTACAGGGATGCCGGGAGAGAGAGTGAAGGGGACAAGTGAGCAAGCGCTGTGTGGGATGGGGAGAAAGGGTGGAGGCTGGGCGGACAGGAGGGGGACACTGGGGTGATGAGCGGATGGGTGGTCCCACCACAGGGAAGTGTGGGTCCTTCCTTGGCCTCTGACACCCCCGTAGCTTTGTCCAGCATCCTGTTACCGTTCTCGTCCTCGATCTCGGAGGGCCCTGTGAAGACGCGGTTGGACACCTTCACTCTCCCAGGGGGCCCGAAGTGGGGGCCGTCCACTTTGCCCTCCTTGCAGAGGCGGGTCAGGATCTGGCTGGGCTTCATGGGGTCCCGCCAGATATTGTAGCCGTGTCTGTCGGAGGAGACACATGGGCTGGGTGGGGCTCAGGGTGCGGCTGGGCCATCCCCAGGTGGTGGATGGTCCCGGCCGGTTTCCTTAGGTTGGCCGTTGCTCCGTGTCAGCAAGTGAGCCCTGCCCTGCGTTCCAGGATCAGCTGACGCACCAGGGCTGCTGCAGGCTGGTCCCTCCTGCCCTGGGCTCCGGCCCACATGCTCAGTGTCCCAAGGATGAGTATCCAGTCTCCCCCAGGGCAGCCCGCACCATCCCCCCACTGTGTCCCCTCTAACGGAACTTGAAAAACTCCCTGAGGAAACTGATAACACAAGAGGTTAAGGGCCTTGCCCAGGGTCACGCAGCCTGGCAGTGGCACAGGGCGGCCAGATCCTCAGTGCACTCTTCCTAGCGCGCTTCTGCCTCTCCTCCCAGCCCGCTTTTCTCTCCTCATCTTGCTTCCTCTGTCCTGGAATCCCCTGTCTCTCTCCTTGTCTTGGAATCTGCAGTCCTGGCCGCTGAAGGCTGAGCCCAGAACCTGTCGGGGTGGAGTCCTGGCTGGGACAGAAACCATAATATGTCCACCTTCCCAAATCCCACGGTCTGCATCTTGGTTTTGGAGTCAAGGTGTAGTAGGTGCGCCCTGCCCCGCCCTGCCCCACGCACGTGGAGTAGGTCTGGGCGATGCCACAGGTGGCGCGGTGCTTGCTGTAGAAGCGGTTCTCCAGGTCGATCTTGGTTTCCCCAATGAGGTCATCGGTGCCTACCAGATCCCAGTCATATACGGCTACCGTCAGCAAGGATTCCATGGGGAAGGAGGCCTCAATGTCAAAGGACCTTGTGGGACAGGGTTGGGAGAAGGGTTGAGGGCTGGGCTGGGTAGGGTGGGGTAGGAGGCGGTCTGCTCTGGGGAAGTCGGGGCAGGTGGAGGGGCACCAGGAGGCCTTACTTCCCGAAGATGGGGTTGAGCTGCTTGGAGATGTAGTTCTCCTTGTCACGGATGTCCGTCTTGCCTAGCCGGATGGCGATGTAGGGGTCGGCTTTGCCATTGATGTCTGCGGGGTGCAGGTCCGTGGCCTGGGATGGGAGGGGTGGTCCTGAGCAGGGCCCGGGCACCTTCATCTTCCAGTGTCCCTGCCCCTCTCCCTGACGGTCCCATGACAGTGAGGGGCAGAAGCATGGACCAGGGACTTGCTGTGTGACCCTGGGCAAGTCCCTGACCCTCTCTGGGCCTCGGCTTCCTCCTCTATAAAGGATGGTGCTAGACCAGCCGACCTCCCTAGTGTCTTCCAGTTGGGGGCTGTCAGTCTGTAGCTGCTTCAGCCCTTCCTGGGCAGGAGGACCGGGAGCCTGGGGAAAGGATGTGAGGGGACTCTCACCCGGACCACATAGACCCGGACCAGCACGTTGATGGGGTCGTTGCTGGGGATGCCCTGGAACATGCCATAGGTGGGGTCATAGCCGGCTTCCCGGGACACGTCCTCTGGGAGTGGCACTTTGTACACGCAGAGGGAGCCCTGGGGTGAGGCAAGAGTGGGTCAGGGTGCAGCTTCCCATGGCACAGGCAGGGGTGGCATGCAAGATAGCCAAGAGCACTGAGGGTCTGCGCCCTGCTGCGGTGGGGCCTTAACCCTTTAGCTGCGGTGGGGCCTTAACCCTTTAGTTGCTGGGGTACGGAGAGTCAGGGGTTCTGGAAGGAGTGGCTGGAGTTGGGGGGCAACTCTGAGGGGGGTGGAGTGGGGAGGTGGGTTTAGGGCAGATGATCTTCATCAATCAGCGTGGAAGTATTTTTATACTTTACCAACCGGGTTGGCTGACAGTTCCACCTGGCTGTCAGCCCCGGGCTTGGGCTGGGGAGAAGAGCTGGTGGGGGGCTCAGGACTTAGGGCCTACTTGTGCTCCCTGCCTGACCTTGAAGCGCCCCACGATGCGCTCCTCCTCAGTTGCGCCGTCCTCGTTGTCCCCTGTCTTGCCCCGAAGCAGGTTGAACGTGTGCAGCCAGTCCTCGAAGCTGTCGAACTCTGACTCCAGCTCCTTGGGGTACACCTGAGCCAGGCCGGGCTGTCAGGGGGTGAGGCCGGTCCACTGGCCTCCGTCTTGCCCCCCGGTGTGACCCTACTTTCTGGCTAGGTCTGCTCCCAGACCCTCACCTTGAGTTCATTAATCTTGGGTTTCTTCTTCTCAGGGGCCTCAGACCCTTGGCCTGGGCCTGGGCTCTGGGTTCTCTTCTTCTTCTCCTCCTTTGCAGCCCTTGCCTTCTCCTTGCCCTTCATCAGCCCCTTCAGGCCTGGCCAGAAACAGACAAGGGGGCAGAAATGATGTGGCAGGAAGGCCTGGGTTGGAGACCCAGCTCTGTCACTTTTCTAATTTAACTTGCAGGTCTCTGTGTGCTCATCTGTAGAAAACGCAGACAATGCTGCCTGGCATATGCCCGCCTCACGTGGGAGCAGGGCACCAGCATGCCGGAAACGTGCAGAGACTGTTGTGTGCCCGCCTCACGTGGGAGCAGGGCACCAGCATGCCGGAAACGTGCAGAGACTGTTGTGTTCCCTCTGACAGAGAGGGGCATGGAAGGAGCTTGGGTCTGGTGCCAGCTCACTGTGCTCTCTGGCCTCAGTCTACTTGTCTTTAACATTAAGAGGATTGTTCTGTATCAGCATTTCCCAAACAGTATTCAGCGGAACACTAGGTGTAGGTGTTCTTGGAATGCTTTAAAAGAAAAGATATATATGTGTGTGTGTGTGTAAAATAAGCTGGGAAAATATTTTATTATGTCTTCCTTTTAGAGATTTATAATAGCATTTGTATATTAAAGGCACTGAGAAGTCCTGCACCAAGGGACCTGTTTAACCCATTTGAACCCAGAACCCTCTTTTCCCTTCAGAAGACCCATTAATAGTGTTCCATGGAAAAGGTCTGGAAAATACTGAATGGAGTGAGCTCTGAGATCCCTTCCAGCTCTGATGTTCTGTGACTCTAAAAGTCTGTCCCTCACTGTGGCTGCTGAACTGGTCAGAGTAAAAGCCACTCTAGATAAGGGCCTCAGCCTGCTCTCTGGTGCCCAGGGATGCCTGGTGATATCTGCTGTTGGCTGCTGCAGCTGTGAGGGGCTGGGGAAGGGGAAAGAGAAGCAGCTGGTGTGACAAGCAGGGGAGCCACCCATCTGGGGGGCTGGGAGGGAGAGGCAGAGATCCAGGGCTCCAGGGCTCACCCTCAGTGTTGTCCATCTCCTCCTTCTCCTCCAAATCAATTCCTGAGGCCTCTTGCTGTTGAAGTTGCTGCCAAAAGATGAGGTGAGGAGGAGGGAAGGTGGGTTTCCTAGGGAGGTGTTTGTTGAACCCACACTGTGGTGTCAGACCAGTCTTAAATGCTTAGAGGCAGAAACTCTTTTCCATTGGGTTTCAAACCCATGCTGTGCTTAAGTGGGTTAAAAAAAAGTTTATGATGTGTACAATGTGACTTAACTGTACTTAGGGGTTATGATTCTTTAATTGTGTATGATTGAAAAATATGTGCTCTTTAATGTTGCTTCTTAGTGGTATTATTATTTTAATGTAGAAAAGTATAACTGAATAAGAAAATGTGCCTTATTTTCTTCAGTCAGTACACACTGGACACTAAATCATCGTTTCACCCAAGGTGTCACCGCCACCTGGTGACAGCCTGTGCAAATTACAGGAATAGACTCGAGACAATGGGCAGCCTCTTGGAGCTCCAGGCTGGCCAACTTGAATCGAGGAGGTGTTGGTGGGAGAAGATACTACTAGGTGTCCCCCAGTTATCTGCTCTCCTAACTCTCTCTAAAAGTTTTTGGCACACAGCTACCTAGCTAAAGATTACATTTCCCAGCCCCCCTTGCAGCTAAGTGTGGCTATGGGACTAGATGCTAGCCAGTGTGAGCTGAAGTGATATGTGCAGCTTCTAGGCTGGGCCCTTAAAGGGAAAGGAGTATGTGTCCCCTTCTTCTCTTTACCCTTCCCGTGGACTAGTATTAGGACGTGACGGCAAGCCATCTCTAACCACGCAGATGCCAGTAACAAGATGGCAGTGTCTTGGTCCCTGACCCCACTGAATCACTATACCAACCTTCTTCTTGTTCACATCAATCTAACTCACTACAGCAGTTTAACCTGTGCTCTAACATGGATAGTAAACATCACACACAACTCGGGTCACAGAAAGGGCCTGGGGGAGAGAATGTGGCTGGATCAGCTTGGTTGAGGAAACACAACCATGAGCACATGTCCATCCTGGTCAGTTGGTCAGTCAAGGAGTGCCCTGAGCTAGGTTGGCAGTGTGGAGAGAGACAAACAAGGAAGAGGAGGCATGAGCTTTCTGGAACTTGCAATCTGGCTCAGCAGACAGAACCCGTGTGCACACAATAGGGGAAGAACATTTCACAGCCACAGTGACGGAGGCATGTAAAATAAAACAGCTGGGTATTATTATGTAAAATAATAATAGCTGTGCAAATACTACTGAGAAGTTGTTGCTCCCTTTGGCCTCTGAGCGTGTGTTTCTCCTCTTCCTCAAAGGTCACCTCCTCTGTGAAGCCTTTCCTGATGCCCCCAGGCACTGAATTGCCTTTGTTATCACGTGGTAGTGTATCTGCTTGCATGTCCATTTCGCATGTCCAGTAAATACTCAGGGCAGGTAGCCAATCTTATCTTTCGGCTCCTGTAGCCCCTAGGTTGGTGTCTGACTCATCATATATACTCGAGGTATTTGTGGAAGAAATAAATGAGGACTAGAGAAAACCAAGGCAGGGAAGGTAGACTGGACCTCCATCCTGGAAAAAGGTGAGCTGGAACTTCGAGGCTCTGAGACAGCCTGCTCCAAGCTCATGTCGTTGGAGTGGGGGAGCCAGCTCTGGTGCGGGCGGGGAAGAAGCTGGATAGGAGGGTCTGATGTGGAGCTGGGGTTACCCCTCCCAGCCCAGTCCCTCCTCGGCCCCCTGCCCAGGCCAAGGCGTCACCTCTTTCATGGTATCGATGGAGGCAAAGTACTTGGACCACCAGTCCAGCATGCTCTCGTCAGGCTCCTCCTCCTCTGGTTCTTCCGAACTGCCCTTCTTCTTCTTCTTCTTCCTCTCTTTCTCCTCATCAGCCTGCAGGGTTGGCTAGGTCTAGAGTCCTGCATACATCCCCGCACCCTGGCCATTCCCGGAGACCTGAACAATCCAGGGTTCCCCCACTCATTCCGACCATCTGCTCCAGGAAAGCCCTGGGCTCCAGGAGGCTCTGTGGGGCTACCGACATCAAGGTCAGGGCCTTGTTTTATGGAAGTGGATGTCACGGCCCAGAGAGGGTCATGACCTCCCAGCATGAGCCCCCAGCCAAGGCAGGACTGCCTCTCATGGGCCCTGCAGTCCAAACAGCTCTCTCCCTCTGCCTCATTGGAGGGGTGAGATGGCCGGGGCATCAGGGGGTATGGGGTGGCTCGGTCCCTGACGCTGTCTTCCTTGGCCTGATACCCTATGTAGTACAGGGTCTTCTCTCCCCAGAGCCCCCCGGCTGGTCCCCACACTCACCACATCCACCTTGATGACGGCATCAGAAGCCTGCAGAAAGGAACCAAGGAGACAGGGACAGACTTAGCCACTGGGGCTGGAAGTGGTAGGTAGCGGCTGGCCAGGGAGGGTGGAGGAGAGGGAGCCCAGGCAGGGATGTTCCCTGTGTCGTGAGCGCCATGCTCACATGGCCAATTCTGGGTCTGTGGAAGGTCTGCCTCGAAGTCGTTTCCTCAGACCTTCCAGGGCGGTGGTTTGCAAACTTGGTTGCATGTTAGAATTACTGGGGGCTTTTAAAAATCATCAGTTGCAGGGCTCCACTGAGTCCAAATGAGGGTACTGGGCACCAGATGACTGCAGTGGGCAGTCAGAGTCAAGAGGGGAGGCGGACACGGCATGAGGCTGGAGGTCAGTAATGTTGGCTGGATGAAGGACAAGTGCCTTAAAAAGTAAGTGGACACAAAATTACACAGCTGAAGAGGAACCTGGTAAAAAGGGCCCCACCAGAGTCCAGGGCCTGTGGGACGATGGGGCAGCTCAGGTCTGTGCCGTCCTCTTGGTTCACTGATGGCCTGAAACCAGGGGGCTTCCCCACCCCGGCCCTGCCTCCAGGAGGAACAGGCTTCTCAGGGAGGAGCTCAGGAAGCTGGAAGCCGAGGGGGATGTGGCATCTCCAGGTGTAGCCCCAGAGCCCCTGGCAGTGCCATCCCAGGCCTGCAGGCCAGGCCCCGGGCCTTGACTCCTCCCCTTTTCCATGAGCCACGCCCCGTGCTAACTCAGCCTGCTGGCTGGGACTCTATGGGGACCAGGATGATGAGGTAAGGAAGGATCCTTTCAGACCGGACTCAGATCTCAGAGGCTAGGAGACGCCCCTGTGCTGTGTGAAGCACATGCAGTCAGGAACGGGATTTGGAGAATGTGGTGGGAAGGAAGCCTGCTTCCCGCCCCTCTGTCCTGTCTGGATTCAGGATGGCCTGCTCCAGGCCAGCCTCCATTCCACCGTCCCCTGCTGATGCCATGTCCGCATCCAAACACCGAGGTGACGGGTCTCCCTCTGGCAGACGAAGAGCCCCAGTCCCAAAGCCAGGAGGAATAACGAGCTTCCACCTGGAAATCCTGCCCCGACCCACACCTTGGGAGAGTTGTTTGTAAATGGCTGGGAAGGAAAACCGGGGACCCTCTGGAAAGAACACTGGTGTTTGCGCAGGAATCCATTGCCTATGGTGTCGTTTGTTGGAATAAAATAATTGCAGGCCATTACTTCACACGGTGACTGCTCTCTCTGTCTCTCACACGTGTGTACCACGTGTTCATGCACACGTGCGTACACGCAGAACTGAGAGTCTCGCCTTCCAGGACAGTATAGGACGGGGCTGTGTGCACGTGCAGTCAGGGTTAGCCCTGGCCCATCGCACGCCAAAGGAGGAGTGACGTAATGTGTCGTCTTGTGTGCGGGGTGGCCCGGCTCTGGAAAAGTGCCACCCGCAGTTGCACGTCCCCAGCCAGCGTGGGGCTGACCCCAGGCGCCTTACCGCATCCAGCTTCACCACGGTCTCCAGCTTCTTGACAGGCACCTCCGGCTCCATGTTCACCACGACCTCCCCTGTGGGGTGAGAAGAGGGGCCCCCACTGTACAGCACACGGCGGCCCTGGAGGAGCCCGCCTGGACAGAGAGATGGACACACAGACGAGGAGGAGCAGGCGGAACCGTGAGAGTCAGGGGTGCTTGGAAGGGCCAGAGGCCTAAAGCTGATTCTAGAGCTTTCCAGGGGAGAGGGAGGAGGTGAGCCAGAGAGGAGGGTGAGGTGTGCTGGGTGACACAGTGGAGGCCGGGGGTGGGGGATTCGGGGGGTTGGGACGGGGTGTCCTGGGTCTTCTCCAGGAACCGGCTGAGGAAGCCATCTGCCCTCAGGCCCTCTAAGGACCCCTGGGCTCTGACCTTTCTGGCACTAGAGCTTGGGGCCACCCTGGGCAGCCTTCCTTGGCCCCCAGGGCGGGACCTCCCTCCTGGCCTCCCCGGCCCACTTAGAGATGGCCCCAGGAGGAGGAAACCAGGTGGGCTGCCCTGTGAGCCGGAGGCCCTGCCCTGGGCCTCAGGAGCGCCATACCCGAGGTGTTCCAGGTGGGGGCTGAGTGGTCCGGGGGCCGGTAGATGAAGCGCCGCAGGGAGCTGACGGTGTGGGAGCCGACCAGGGTGTAGCGGCCGAAGGCCCGGCAGTCCACCACGCGGATGTTCAAGGGCGGGTGCAGGAGCTCGTTCTCCGGGAGGTCCTGGGGGTGGGGCAGGGACTCTGAGCTCAGAGAAGGGGCAGAGGCACCCAGCTCTGCCCAGGCAGGTCCCGGCCCACACTCACCACTTCAAAGCACTTGACGAGGGTGCTGAAGTTGGGGTTCTTCTTGTAATTGTGGATCAGGGACGACTGCACCCCCTTCCCCGCGCACTCGATGTCTACCCGCGGCCGGTCCACCTGGGCCAGGTTCACCCGCTTCAGGTCCCGCAGACCCCAGAACAGCACCTGCGTGGGGGGGCGGTGGGGGCAGAGGACAGCCCCTCAGTCAAGGGCATCAGCTGCGGGCGGGCAGGGCCACCTGAGGAGGAACCGGGATGTGGGTGGACCGTGCATCAGGAGGGGCAGGGCTGGGAGAGCCGAGGAGGGGCGGGTGTCCTGAAGGCGCTGTGGGGTGAGGGTGGGTGTTGGGGGCAGATGGGAGGGCCGGGAAGGGTCCTGGACCGTGGCAGTGTGACTCAGTGCAAAAGCGGCAGGCGCCGGACGGTCGCGAGCCTGGGTCTGCTACTGGCCCCTGGGTGTGACCTTGGGCCAGTCACTTCTCCTCCTGGGCCTTCAGTGTCCTTATTTGAAAAACGGAGCATGGCCTGAGGTTGCTGAAGACCCCTGGAGTTTGATGCCAACAGTGTAATGCATGCCTACGACCCTCATGGAGAGAGAGTGAGGGGGGCCAGGGAGCAGAGCACAGCAGGGCCTGTTCAGGGCAGGGCTGGGAGGGGCCGGATGGAGTCCTCACACACCTCTATCCGGTACTTGCTGAGCACGGGCCGGATGCCCATAGGCACAGGCATGATGGGACCTCGGTCCATGTCCACTGGGCCATTGATGGGCGGCAGGTCGGCCTTCCCTGCTGGTCCAATCTGGGGAGTGGGGGACATAGTGTCACACCCTGGGGAGCCCGGGGAGAGGACTCTCTCTCCCCATGAGTTATCTGGTATGTGATCTGGGGAGACAGGGAAGGCTGAACAGGAGAAAGGCCCCTGGCCCAGCCCCCTCTTTCCAGCAGCCCCACCTGTAGCAGCTCGAAGGCGGCCAGCAGGTCCCCGGCCGTGGCGTTGCCGCGGTAGATCTGGTAGTACTCGAGCTGGGGCGGGAAGCGGGGCGGGCAGTATGCCTCGTCGGCCATCTTCACCAGTGGCTTGGCAAAGGTCCGGCCTATGAAGTCGGTTTTGCCCTGATGCGACAAACAGCCAAGGTGGCCTCTTGGTGCTTGAACTGACCAAACATGTTCACACCTGGGATCTCATTCAGTCCTCACCACGGCCCCATGTAGTTGCAGGTGTGATCACCCCATTTTACAGATGGGGGAAACCAAGTCTCGGGCTAGCTCCAGGCCATGCTGGCAATGAATGGCAGATGCAGGACTCAGGACTACCTCTAGTCCAGAGCTCACTCAGGGCACCCCAGTAGCTGAGGCGGCTTGTAGTAAGTGGCTCCCCAGCTCTGGAGGGGTCACCCTAATCCTCCACTCCCTTACTCCAGAGCTCCCATGGAGAGCTATGAGGCTGTTATTGACTGTGGTAGGTGTGGGCAGGGCTGGGGGGGGCCCTCAAATGGGGGAAGGCTGGGGACAGCAGGCTTTCGGGGCACATCTGGGTCTGAGCTTTGTCTGTCTGTGCCGGGAGGTGGGACGCCCTGGCCTGTCTCCTCCCTGAGGCCCCAGAGGCCCACAGCATCGGGAAGGGTCAGGCTGCAGTGACAGGGCAGGAGACACCCGGGGTCTCCTGGAGGGGCTGGTCAGCAGCCCAGACTCCCGGCTTCCCCAGCAAGCACCCTGGCCAAGGGGCTCTGGGGGTGGGCTGTGGAGGTGACCGCTAACGCAGGTGGAGTGCGGGGGAGGAGGCGTGGTCCCTGGTGCCAGAGCCCACCCATACCATGCTGTCCTGGTCGTAGATTTCGATGACAATGATGGGGGGGTCGTCCCGCAACTCATGAGCTTCGCCATAGAGCTCCAGGTTGTCGAACACCAGCATCTGGTCCCAGGTGGGGCACAGGGTCTCATTCAGCACCTGCAGCGTGGAGGGGGCAGGTAAGCGATGGTGGATGGGCAGCACCTGAGGAGGAGCCGCCCCCAGCCACTGTGGTTTCAAGGGGACGTGGGAGCACGAGTGCCGTCCCCTGACTCTTCTGGGAATCTTAAAATGAAGGCTGGTGTGAGGTCTGCTCCTGACCCTCTCTCCCAGCCCCCGCCAACGTCTTCCCTGTCTCCTGTGTGGCCTGGACCTGCAGTTATCTGCCAGGCTTCCTTCCCTCTAAGGATCTGGGGTACTGGCTGGTCTGTTTCGCCAGGTCCCAGAGGCTCACAGGCCCCCTCCAGCGCTCTCAAAGCCAGAGCCGCGCCCTCCTCCCCGGGGCCCTCACCTCTGTGCACTGACTCTGGTTGATGAAGAAGACACGGGCGAAGGGGTCCGAGAGACCGCTGCTGTCGGCGGCAAAGAGGCTGCGCGCCTGGTACATGTGGGCGCGGAGCTGGAAGGCCTGCTTCTCTGTGGGGGGAGCAGGCTGAGGCTCGGGGAGCAGGCCACCCCGCCGGTGCCCTCCCGCCCGGGCCCGGGAGCCCTCGCTCACTGGTGTAGACCAGGCTGATGGGTGGGACGGCGTGCAGGCCCGAGCCCTGGGCCGCCTTGACCTCCTCGAAGCCGCAGGGCAGGCCGCACAGAAAGTCCTTGCGCTGCTTGCTGAGGCCCAGCCACAGGTAGAGCTCCAGCTTGGCCTGCACTGTCCAGCCGGCCGAGCCGAATCCCCGCTTCCCTGGCAGCTGGCGGGGGTGCGCAGGGTCAGCTGCCGGAGCCCACGGGGTGAGGAAGGGGCAGGAGGCTGGAGGAGGCTATGGGCAGGGGGGCCCTGCCCTCTGCAGCCATCCCGCTGGGCTGTGTGGTGCGGAACACAGGGCAGAGGGGCACGGGCAGGGGGGGACCCCCCACCCCTTTCCTATTCTCTCCAGCTCTTCTCTGAGCACCCCGTCAGCTCAGGCCAGCCGGACCCAGGGGTGGGGGTGCTGCCCCCTCCAAGGGGAGGTTGACCCCTTGAAAAAGCACAGACCCCAGCCCCTCCGCCCCCAGTCTTGCTCCCCTTCCGGCACCTTGAGGAAGAGCGTCTTGACCTTGGCGCAGTCCTTGCCCAGCTCGTCCTCCACCATGGAGAAGAGCAGGTCCTTGGAGGGCACCCGGGCGTAGGCGATGCGCTTGTTGTTGCTCATCATCCAGATGAAGACGTCGGGGATGCTGTGCTGAGGCTGGGGTGGGGGCGGGGTGGGCGCCCAGTAAGGGAGAGGTCCTGCCTCCTCAGGCCTGAGCCCACAGAGGAAAGGACCCCGGCGCTGGGCCTTCCTTCTCCTCCCACAGATCAGCGGGAAGAACACGGGACGGGGTGAAAGGCTTGGTCTCTCCTGTCTCCCAACGGCTGTCAGAGCCGGAGGGGCCTCCTGGATGGTCTGGCCCAGCCCTTCCCGGGCAGCCCCGCTTCTGCCACCTCGGATCACTCTGGTTTGGGGCTGGCAGGCGCACCTCGTCTGCCAGGAAGCGCAGCTTGTGCAGGAAGTTCTGGCACAGCCTCAGCTTGTCCCGCACCGTGTGCCGCTTCACCTGTGCCCGCAGGGTCTTGGCCTGCTGCCCCATGCTCTCCTGCCGGCGTCGGGGGTGTAAGTGGGGCTCAGGTCATGACGCACGATGGAGGGTCTGGCCCTGGGGGCTGTGACCTCAGAGACAAATGTCCCCCACCTCGGGTTCCCTTTTCACCTCCAGACCCTCCCTCCATCCCCGGTGTGGTCCAGCCGCATCCTCACCAGCTCCCGCATGCAGGATTTGAGGCGCTCCCGGTCCAGCCTGGTGCAGGACCAGTGGCCCTGGTCCTTGTCCGCGAGGGAGAGGAAACGGCTGGGAGGAGAAGAAGCAGGGCTTAGCAGAGCCCACCCGCCAGCAGGAGGCGTGCAGATGCCTCCTTCTCTGCCAACCCCCCACTTCTGACCCGCCATTGGCAGCCCTGCCACTTACTAGCAGCCACAGCTCAGCTCCTCCAGGACGCCCCGCAGTCGACGCTCAGGGTAGGACTTTTCCGTTTTGATCATCTCCTGCACATCATTCAGGCCTTCTTCCTGTGAACCAGGAGTGTGAGCCACAGCCCCCTCAGCCTCCCCAAATGTCTCCCCCATTCATCAGGGGGATGAGGGGCTAGCGCCCTAGGACCTCCCACGAGCGCCATCTCTGGACTGTCTCGCCATCACAAGGAAACACAAATTTTCCACATTCTGTTTTCAGAACCTGAAGGAAGAAGCCACCTCTGGGCCGTGAGTCTGTGGTCCTGGTGGACCCACAGGGGTCGGACAGAACTCAGGGCTAGATGCAGGGGGTGGGGGAGTGCAGGCCAGAGACAGAGGGGTTGGCCAGTCACCTCCAGGGAAACCCGGGGCTGGATGGGCCAGGGTTCCCAGACTCCACTCCGGGCAGCCCTCAGGCTCTCCACCGCTCTTGGGACTGGGGCGGGGACAGGAACACAGGTTCTACTGGGGCCATTCTGCAGTTCCTCCCCCAACCCCATGGCATGCTGCCAGGCAGACAGGACTTGTGTGTTGCAGGGGAGCTGTCCAAGCTGGGCGAGGCCCTCTGAAGCATACGCCCTCCGCCTTTCCCCTCCCCGCTGTGGCCTGGCCCTGACCAGCTTGTCTGCGATGTGGTCTATGATGTTGGCATTGTAGAGGCGGCGGCGCTGGTCCGGCCACCAGCTCTTGATGTAGATGCAGGGCTTGCGCTCCAAGTAGGGCAGATAGAAGTAGTTCCTGGGGTGGGAGCAGGTGGGAGGTTGAGGACTGGGCACCCAGGCAGGTGGGGGTGGGGCGGGGCCAGGCCATGAGAGGATGGGAGGCAGCAGGCAGGGCTCCCAGGACCCTCTGTCCTGGCCGGCTCACCTGTCGGTGATCTGGGGCCGCATGGGTGGGCTGGAGGAGACTGAGGCCAGGTCCCCACCGTCGTCAGTCTCGTCGTCACTCGACTTCTGGATCAGATCCACTTCCTCCTCGTCCCCAGGCTCCTTCTGAGGCCGAGGCCGAGGCCGCTGGGGCCGAGACAGGCCATCGACTTCGTTCCCATAGTTGCCTGGAGGCAGAAGGGGGCACCCGAGGGCCTAGAGTCCTTTTCCCACCAGGCCCCACCCTGCCCTCCAGTCCAGGGGTCTGTGGGAGGGAAGAGGGAGAGTCAGGGAATGGGGCTGGTGCTCACAGGTCTGTGTCAGCTCAGACACGATAGAACACTCGCCGGAGGAAGGGGCCATGTCCTGCACTCCTGCAGAGGTCTCACTAGGAGCCCTGATGACCACTGAGCTCAAGGTCCAGCCCAGGACGTGGCCCGTATTCCCACTCTCTCCTCTCCAGTCCCATGAGGGCCTTGCTCCCTTCTACAGGGAGGGCTTCTTCCCTCCTCGTGTCCCTAACACAGCCTAGCCCTTAGGTGGAGCTGAGGCCGACCCTCTGGGGCGTGTGTTCTCAGGTGCAGTCGCTGTATGTGGTGTGGGTGCCTGAGGACACATGAGGGAAGTGGTCAAAGTTCCCCGCCACCCCCGGGTTGTGGAGCAGGGCTTGGCAGCCACCAGCCCTGCGAGCCCAGCTCTCACCTATAGTGACCTCAAAGGTGATGGGCTTGTCTCCATTTTTCCGGTCGATCATTGAGGCCTCCAGGAGGGCTCCAAATAGAAAGAATTCTTCCATTTTCCCCACGCAGCTCTGTGGAAAAGGTGGTTCAAACCCTCCGGAAAGCTTAACGGTGTGGGGGGTTGGGTCTGGGGCCAGGCCTCCTCCTACGTCTTACAGACAGGCCCTTGGGGCTAATGGTGGGGACATCCTACCCAGCTGTGGAGCTACCAGCCCCGACACTGAAGGCCCAATTCCTTCGGCCCTCCAGCCTGTCCCCGGAGGAAGGGCTGCTATGTTCCGCACAAGGACAGCCATGGCCAGGAACAAGGCAGAGACAAGGCTCCACCTTGGGGCCTCCGGGGAGAGCACAGGCACAGGCAGTGGAAGGGGACAGAGGTCCTCCTGCTTTCTGGGGAGGGAGGCCCCATCCTGGGGTCTGGCCCCCTGAGGCAGGCAGGAGGGACACTGGCAGAGGCCAGGCACAGGCTGCCGTGGTGGGAAGGGGGTTGAGCGGGGGGCTCTGGAGGACAGCACAGCGCCCTGGGGCCTCACCTCGGAGACGGGTGTGGCCGGTTCCACCTGCACCTCCGTGGAGCTGGTGAGCTCAGGGTTGGAAGTGTCCAGGATCTCCACCGCCAGGCCCAGCATGAGGCGGGCGCGGAAAGACACGCCCTCCCCCAGGCCCTCATTCAGGTCCTGGTGCTCGTCCAGCAGCGTGTAGTTGCGCGTGGAGCCATACATGTTCACCCAGGCGGGGCCCAGCGTGGGCAGGAAGCCTGTGGGCCGGGGGCAGAGGGTCGAGGGGCTCACTCGGGTGGAGGGACCTGTTTGGGGGGCTCCTGGCCTGTACCTCCTGGTTGCTGAGCTGAGGACCTCATGTCTCGCTCGGGGAAATGTCTGAGGCAGAAGAGGGCCTGCGGGCAGCGAGGCTCACAGGGGCTGCGGGGAGAGCGGTGTCTGCTGCGCGGGGCTGGCTGTGGGGTGACCTTGTCACTTGCATGGGGCACTTTTGTGTGTCTGCTTATTCTCTGCGGGAGCCTGAGCTGCCCGTGCCTCTCCACATACACACACGTCCATTTCTGTGGAGCAAAATCATGCCCCCTGCTTCCTGGTGCCTGTTGCAGGGGCCGTCTGTGATCTACTTGAAGGACAGATGCCAGCACCTCCCCAGCTCCTCAGCAAGGCCTTTGCCGTCTGTGCGTGCCACGAGGGTCTCACCTGCTTCTGCAGACCCCTCCCGTCCTCCCTGAAGGCCCTTACTCTCCGCCTGTGCGTGTTAAACGCTCTTCCTCCACGAAGTACCCCCATTTCCTAGGCCCGACTATTTTTCTCCCTTTAGGATTTGTTATGTCTCGTGTGTAGCACGGATTCAATTCTGCCTTAAGAGTTTTGTTTGGTTTCTGTTCTGCCTAGTTCATCAAAAACACTATAGTATTTAAAAAACTGAGATATTCTTCCTATAGCATAACATTCACCATTTTAAAGTATGCATTTCAGCGGTTTTTCGTGCATTCACTGTGTTGTGCTACCGTCCAGGACATTTCCATCCTCCTCAGAAGAAACCCCGTACCTTTCAGTGGCTCGTCCCAGTTCCCCTCCCCCCAGCTCCTGGCAACCACTCGTCTACTTCCTGTTTCTATGCATTTGCCTGTTCCGGACATTTCATACAAATGGAATCATGCAATCTGTAGTCTTTTGTGTCTTCTGTCTCAGGTTTTGAGCATTTGGTAGCACACCTGTCTCCCTCATCCCCAGGGGAGCACCGTGAAGACCGGACGGATTCCTCCTTGTTCTGTATCCCTGGTACTCAGCTCAGTGCTCTGGTCCTACAAGTCTGTAGATAGGTACTGTGGCAGCAGTACACGCATATATGTACTACATATGTATATATACACATGTATACAATTACTATTATTTTCATTTTACAGATGGGAAAACAGGCATGAAGGTCACGCAGCTTCTAACTGTCAGAGCTGGGGTTCAAATCCAGGCAGCCTGGCTCAGGAGGGCCCAGGCACCTCTGTGCAGACATGAACCATGAGTTTCCACCCTTCCCTGGAGGCAGGGGCTGTTGGCAATGCCCTGACCATGCCTGGCACCTTTCAGGTAGAGGCGCGGGATGGTGGTGGTGTATGGGGGGTCTCATTTACGCTACCCCTTTGCCCCACGTCCCGCCCCCGGTCTCCTGCTGCTGACCTTTGTCTCCGTCGTTGGAAACCTTGCGCAGGTCGATGAAGTGGGTGCCGATGGCCACGTCGTTGACCTTGTCTGAGTCCCGGATCTGTACCTTCATGCGCTTGCAGAGCGGGGGGAACAGGTCTGTAAAGACCACCTGCTCATTCCACAGTGGCTCATAGCTGCTTTTCTGCACTGAGGTCTTGCCCTGGTGGGAGGGAGCGAGGGTTAGGGCTGGTGCACGTGCATAAGTGTGCGTGTGCGTCTGTGTGTGAGTGTGTATATGTGCGTTACGTGTATGCATGTGCTGTGTGTGTGTGTACTTACCTCCTCACCCTTCCCCACCCCAGCCTCTCTGGCTCTTCTCCCTCTCAGTGCCCCCCTCCCCTCAGCTCTCGGTGACCTGGGGGCAGTGAGGAATCCCTACGGCCCAGCCTGGCCTCGCCCCCCCAGCCCCTCTGAGCTAGAGCTCCCCTCATCTCTCTCTCCTCACTTCTAGAGGTGACTCACCAAGGTGATCAAAGGCCAGTCTCGCGGCTTCTGATTTTGCCTCACGTCCGTCCCCAGGACCTCACACCCAACCCCTTGCACCTCTGGTGCCTGTCACCCCAAGCCCCAGCCTCCTGCACCCCAATACCTTCTGGCCGGCAAAGAAGACTTGCACGTAGGGGTCGACCAGGTCCTTGTTCTCACCGATGAAAGCCTTCTTCATGTTGGCCATGAGGCTTGTGTTCATGCGGGGCAGCCCCTCTGCTCGGTAAATCTTCACGTAGAACCGGGCCCACTGGCGTTCAGAGGGCACCCCCTCGGGGAGCAGCAAGTTCCTGCCGGCACATACAGCTAGGGCTGTGGTAGCCAGCCCTGGGCACCCCGACTCCTGCCTCAGCATCTACATACCCCTGGGGGCTGGGACAACAGGTGAAGGACGGCTGAGAAGGCCCACACTGGGACTAAAAACACTGGAGTTTAGGGCACCTGCTGTCTTGTGATCCTGGGCAAATCTCCCCATCTCTCTAAGCCTCAGTTTACTCACCTTTAAGATGGGAATAATATGATATCCCCTCTCAGAATATGATAAGGCTCAAATAGGTTAAAATATATGAGTACTTTGTAAACTGTAGCATGGGAGACCACTCTTAATAGTATTATCCAGTTTTCTCAGCTGTGTGTCACATCTTTCGTCTCCTATACAAAAACCTCACAACTGGCCCCCACTCTCCCTCCCCGGCCCATGGAAGGCATGAGTCATTGGATCCTTCACTTTTCCTCACTGAATCCAGATGAGGTCCCAGAATATTCCTCAACAACCACTGTCAGCTGCCTGGAATTGGTACAGAAAATAAAACCTCTTTGCTCTCCTGCGTGTAGACTCAAGACCCAGCAGCTCTGGGACTTTGCTTTCTTTTTTCCAAGTTTCTCACAGTCAGAAGCCTGGATGTCAAATGACTGTCACTCGTGACTGTCCTCTGTGAACCCCTGCCTGCCCTTCCTCAGTCCTTTCTGCCCCATGAGGAGAGTCACCGGACACCGAGGCTGGCCTGGCCTCAGTCCTTCCAGGGAGAGATGGGCCATCTGGGCATGGGGGTAGGGAGATGGAGGGTGAGATCTCTGGGCAAAGTCCACCCTGGGGGTTCCCTTGGTGTTCCAGGAAGGGCTGGGCCGGGTCTCCAGGGGCTGGGGGAGGATGGGAGCCTCACCCCTCAATGTCTTCCTCTTCCGTCTCGTTGGCCTTGTGGGGCGTCTTGATGTTGTCCCCCTTGCCCACCACGGCGATGTCACACTTCACGTAGCCCTTCAGCCCCGCGGAGATGTCGTCGGGGTCCGACAGGATGGCCCACTTGTGGTGGAACTGGTGCTCTGCAGTGGCGAGGAGAAAGGGCTGCACCTGCTGGCCTACCCAGGGCGGCACCTGTCCTCGGGGCAGGCCTCGGAGCCCAGGTCACCAGGTCTTGGAGCCCTGGGGCCACAGCTCTGCCTGCCTCTCGGCCATGGAGACAGAGGTCCCCGAGCAAGGGTGGCCGAGGCAAGGCCCCGCCCCTGGTCATGCACCCAGGCGTGTGGCGTGGCTTCAAACAGAGGAGTCTTGTAATTGGTTTCTCTGCCTGCAGCCCTCCTGCCCCCAACCCATGCAGTCAACCACTATGCAGCTGCCAGACAGAGCCCTCAAAGAGGCCCTCCCTCTCTCACTCCCCATTTCAAACCCACTTGAGGCTCCCCAGTACTTGGGGGAAAGACCACAGACCTCAGCATCCCCTGTGGGGTCTCCTGATACAGCTCTCCCCAGCTCTCAGTGTTCACCCTCCGCCCGCCCACCCCTCCCCACGCCGTGCTCCTGCAAGCAAAGCTGTTTACCCCTCTGTGAATAATTCATATTGCTGTTTCATACCCCCATGTCTTTGTGGCTGCTGTTCTTTGAGCTTGGAATGCCCCCATCCCTTCTGCCCCCCCACAACCCTCCACCTCCCTATTCACACTTCTAATCATTTTGTTCATGTGTCTCCTCTTCCATGCAGCCTTCCCTGACTTCCTCAGAAGAGCTGATCCTGGCCCCTTTCCATATGCACATCTCTTATCTCACTGTCACTGTGATTAGCTACTTATTGTCTGTCTCCAATTTCAGACTGAAAGCCTCCTGTCACCCCAATACTCCCAGGAGTTAAGACGGTGTGGAGGAAAGGACAGATGTCAGGAGAGGAGCCCGCTCTAGGACGAATCTGCCCCTTCAGGTTGACTTTAAAGCTGTTTGCAGGCATAGCCTGTACGAAGGGCACATCTTCTTCCTTGATTTTGTGTGGGCACTAGAATCTCCAGGGACTCAGAAGTTTCCTCTTCCCCTCCCTCCTCTTTCAACTTCTCCTATAGTTCAGACCTGTTGCCAGCAAGCCTCTGTCTCCATTCGGTTCTGTGAGATGTGTTCAGGACTGTGTGCAGAAATCAGCCTGTTTGGCGACAGGCCAGGCCAACTGTGTCTCCGGAGAGATAATGCCATTGCAGAGTCCGAAGAGACAGACCGGGATGGTGAGAGCGGAGTAAGCCATGTATGTGAGGGGTCACTGGAGGCCGTCAGCTGAACTGGCACACCTCAGGAGGAGGGGGCCGTGTCCTAGGCTGCCCCAGAGCTTCCACTCTTGCCAGAGTGGATGTTTGTGGGATGGATACATGAACAGATAGATAGCCAGACGGCTGGATGGGGAGATGGATAGTAGAAGATGGGCGGTAGGGTGCCTGGCTGGCCTAAAAGGTAGATGGATAGAGGGATGGATAGATGGCAGATGGATAAATGGATAGAAGGATGGATTAACATACGGACAGGTGAGTAGGTAGATATGTGGGTGGGTGAAAGACTATATGGGTGGATGGACAGATGTGTGAATGAATAGTTAGATGAACTGGGGAAATTTAGCAAGGAAAGAGAATAAGACTCAGGAGGGACATAAAATTTGTCTTCAGAGTTGAAGGTTATTTGAAGAGGGAGTGGATTTTTTTCTTTCTGTTCCTTCAGAGAGAGATTGGACTGATGTTTTTAAGGTCTCTTCAAGCTTGAATGTTCTATGATTTTGTGATTTTTATGTGTATAATCTTCGGTTTTCAGCTTAGATTTCCTGGTCTGAGTCATAGTTATAATGTGCACCAGCCAAGTGTCTACTAGGTTGAACATAAGGAATCGCCAATTTGTTCAACCTAATAGTTTAGTGGCACCTCTGAGACACAACTTCTTTTAGCCTCATTTATCTCGTCTGTAGAATGGGAAGGAATGCTGATGTCTCCCTCACTGTTTTGTGAGGGTGAAATTGTATTGTCACTGTCAGAGGGCCTAATGGGGTCCTTACTGCACCCAAGTGGCGGGTTCACTTCAGGGACATGGGTGGGGCCCAGTGCCAGCTTGTCTGCCCGTGGTTCCCAAGCTGGCCGTGTGGTGAGTGCTGTCTGTCATGCTGAGGCACCTTCTCTGTCTGGTCCAAGCCTCACCAGCCCTCTGGGCCAGGGCTTGGGGTTCCCTCACTAACCCCATGCG
This sequence comes from Phocoena sinus, assembly GCF_008692025.1. Taxonomy (NCBI): domain Eukaryota; kingdom Metazoa; phylum Chordata; class Mammalia; order Artiodactyla; family Phocoenidae; genus Phocoena; species Phocoena sinus. The sequence goes on from NC_045775.1 coordinate 20,659,710, forward strand.
GTGTTGGCGTATGGGTTCCCCCAGAGCTGCTAAGCAGATAGCCCACGCGGCTGTTCTCAGGCAGCCTGGGTCACTGGACGGATGGTCAGTGAAGGTGTTTTCAGGGCACAGTATCCCTCAGAGACTGCCCCCGCCCCCTGCATTGGGTGTTGAGGACATTGTGGCTCAGTAGGGACTCTGAGGGAGTCACACGGCCTGACCTCACTGTAGACCAGCTGGGTGACCAGGGAAGCCCTGGCACTTCTCTGGCGCCCAGGCCCCTCAGCTGTAAAAGGGGGCCATGCTGCCGACTCTGCAGGCCTCCCGTGAGCCCCGCCGACTGGGCGCAGGTGGTCACTGCGACTGTATGCAGGCTGGGCACCCCATCGCTCTGCATACCTGAAGACCGTGTGCACTCACGGCCTCACCTGAGCCCAGCGCCCGCCAGGGTGGGAGGGACTGCGTGTCCCGGGCTCCCGGAGCTGACCGGCTGTGCAGCTACTCACCCGGCTGGGAGTACACGGTCCCCACGTCCATTTTGAAGGAGCCCACCAGGGTGCCACTGCGCAGCAGGTTCTTGGAGTGAATCACCTTCCGGGCAGAACCACCAGTCACCAGTCAGGTGGATGGGGCTGAGGCTTTCCGTGGGGCGGGGAAGGGCTGACTGATAGTGGTGCCATGTCACTCTTTCTGGGGATGTGAGCTTCAGGTGAAGCAGGAGGGCGTCTGGCAGGGCAGGGGCCGCTCTCTGAGGCTTAGTATCAGCCTCTTGTGCCTCACCTGTGCTCTGCTGGCTGCCAGGTATGCGTGAGCAGGTTGTACACTCTACTGAAGGATCTAGCTAATGGGGCGAGAGGGGCCCACATCCAGCCTGTGCCCCACTTGCCCGGCTGTGTGTCTGGGTGCGGGTCTGCCTTTTTATGGTTGGCCCGCCCAGAGGGGTGCCCTTTTCAAGTCTGCACAGAGGTGCAGTTTGAGCTAAGAGCCCCGCCTACCAGGGACTGCTCCCCACTCACCGAGATCTTGATGATCTTGTCGAACATGACGTCAGGAGGGACATGGAAGTCGAAGACGAAGTACTGGAGGGGGAAGGACCCAGACTTGCTGTCACTTGGAGGGCAGGGGCTAAATGCCGGGCCCTCCCTCCTGACAGTGCCTGTCTGCACCTCGGCCATTTCCCTTGAGCCCCAAAGTTTGGATGAGCAGGAGGGGCAACCACTGGTCCCCCCTGACCCCGGGGGAGCTGGGAGTCGTGTGGTCTTGAGCAACACATCTTCTGAACCTCAGCTTCCTGAGCTGTCAGACGGGGGTAATGATGCCCCCCCTCAGAGTCTTGTTATGAGGCTTGATGAGATACATGTAAGATACTGTAAGATACGCTGTGGTTATATGGGTCCCACAGACATCACCATTAAACCACAGTGCTGCCTAGAAGATGCACCCCAAGTTTGGAGGTGTTTAAATGTAAACTAAGCTGAGCCTTAGAATTTAGAACCGATGCACTTAATCTGCTATAAATGTAAGTGCTGTGGGTGCGACCTGTCCTCTCGGCTGGGAGCTGCCACTCACAGTTGCAGTGCCCACCCATCTGTCCCGGCCTCGGTGTGCAGGCGCTGGGAGCGAGGGTGCGGACAGCGAGCAGAAGGCCCACTGTTTTGGTGAACTTGTGGGCAGGGAGATGGAAGAAAGGTTGCCGAAGAGCTTGGAGTAAATGAGACTCTGCTCCTGGCTGTTGGAGGCTCACACTAGAGCATTGTGGGTAACAGCGCCAGCTTTAGAGCCAGAAAGACTGAGCTTTCACTGTTGCTCCAGTCACCTCCCTTCCTGAGCCTCAGTTTACACCTCTGTGACGTGGGGATAACGAGCCAGGGCCGCCATGTGGGACTGCTCCGGGGCAGCATTCACGGGGTTGCTGGGAGGCGTGGTTCGGAATCTAAATGAGATGACCTGGGTCAAGCATTCAACCCAGGCATGCACACGGCCACTGCACAATAAATACCAACTGCTACGAAGCACTATGCCCAGATGATGCTGGTCACGGGGGACTGAAGCTCTGGAGAGGTGGGTGGTACAGGCATCTAGACACGCAGATGGTAACCGATGCCTTGAGGCTGGGGAGATACCCGGGGAGAGAAGGAAGGACAGTAGGAAAGAAGCAGGCCCAGGACAGGGCTCCAAGAAGCAGCAGCACTTCAGCAGTGGGCACAGGGAGTGATGCCAAGAAAGGCAGTGAGGAGAGGAGCTGGAGAGAGGGGAAGGCAGGAGAGTGGCGGGAGAGGTCCCCAGGGCAGGGGGCGGCGAGAGGATGGAAGGGCCGGGGCGGTCGAGGGAGAGGGAGAAATGGTGGATGTTGAACTTAGGGACAGTGAGGTCCTTGATGTCTGGAAAAGGGCAGTTTCAGGAAAGATGGGGCACAGAAATGAGTGCAGGGATTAAGGTGAGGAAGTGGTGGTCACTAGGAGGTATGTGGGACTGAGGAAAGGCACAGCTAGGTAGATAGACAGATAGATGGATGCATGGATAGGTAGATGGATGGATAGATGATAGGCTTCTAGCTCCTGTCCTTGATCATAATGGTTCTTCATAGTTGTGCTTAGAATATGCTAGAGTGAAAGGCCTTATAGACAAAAGGGGAGTCAAAAGAAAAGCAAAGGCAGAGTTGGTGATGTTGAGTGGACGATATAGTGGTAGATTCTTTGGGATGTAGAAAGAGAAGGATTCAAGGCAATGGGGGGAGGTGGTTTTAGGCAGAAGGAAGATGACAGTGTCTGGGGCCGGACGCACCGAGAAGAGGTCTTGGCCTGGGCTGTGGATTGTCAGCTTGTTCTGGGGAGGGGGGTGATGGTTATGAGCCCCCCTTCACAGGAAGACAGGTCCAGAGCCAGGCGGGAGGGTCAAGGCCAGGCCAGGTGCCGCAGAGCTGTGTCAGCCCTAGGAGAGCGAGCTAACTAAGCTAGGACTCTGCGCTGTCTGTGGTCGTATTCCTTGTATTTCCTGAACATATTTCCCTTTTGTGATTACTTAGAAATCTAAGTGATGTTGATTGTTCCCACCTCCCTCTATTGTGTTTAGTGGAACCAAAGGTAGGTTCCCATCAACTCAGAGAATTAGCGGGAAGCAGCACACCCCTGGGACCAGGGGGACAGTATAAAAGGAAGAGAAGAAAAGGGAAAGAAAATTCTAGCTTTGGGGCTGGGAGGAATCATGGGAAGATAGTTTAGCACACTGGTTCTCAACTGGGGCCGATTTTAACCCCCGGGAGGCATTTGACAATGTCTAGAAACCTTCTTGGTTGCTACATCTGAGTGGAGGATTGCTATCGGAGGATTGCTTCTATCTAGTGCGTAGAAGCCAGGGACGCTGCTCAGTATCCGACAATGCACAGGACAGTCCCCTACAACAAAGAATTACCTGGTCCAAAGTAGCCACAGTGCTGAGTTTGAGAAACTCTGGTTTAGAGGAAACAGAAATTGAATAAGTCAGAGTTACTTGGGTTTGTGAAAAAGAACAAAAATATGATCAGGTGTAAATTTAAGATGATCCAAAGATGAGTGGAATAAATAGTTTCAGCGGATATAAATGTAGAGTTTGGAAAATGGAACGAGGAAGTGTGCTGTTTGCACCCACTCTGTGGCCAGGCATGAGCTTGGTGCAGAGCAGATGCCCAGCGGATGTCTATTTCTTCGTCTGGGTAAGTATCCATTCAGCAAAGTGTTACCAAAGCCCTCTAGGTACATGGCAGGCCCTGGGCTGGGCTACAGCGATGCAGGAGACTGGGAGCCTCCCGGGTTAGACATGAAGAACCAACTGCAACTTGGGGATGTTGTTGTCAGAGATAGAGGAATGCCCTGACCTCTGACCTAGAGAGTGCAGGGAAGGCTACTCAGTGCAAGGACATTTGAGCTGGGCTCTGCAGGGTGAGTAGGAGTTTGCTGAGGAGCCACAGAGTGGGGAGAACAGCTCTGTTTCCTTGGGAAGGAGGAAACCATTTGAATGAAACATGAGGCACGTGGGCCTGCCGCAAGGTGAGCCCTCCCCTCAGGCAAACATGGCTTCACCACTATCAAATAACTGTGGAAGGCCATGGGGCCCTGTCTCCACATCTGTTAGGGAAAAATAGATGTTATCTAGGCCGGAGGTTTTTCCAGTCAGGGATGTGTCCTGACATAAGGTCAGAGATGTCGAGCCTGAATTTCCTGACTCCTGGGAAGGTTGCCGCATGGGGCTGAGGGGGGTCCTGAAACAGCAGTGTCCCAGCCCTGTGGCCCTGCAGGAAACCAGCTGTGAGAATGGGGTCCATTTGTGGTCATTGAGGAGACCTCGGCCAGGCTCTGGCTTTAGCCTGGGTCCCCGTGAAGGGCAGAGCTGTGCCTGGGTTTTCCTCCTGAAGGCCCACGACTGGGGCTGCCCACAGTTTCCCAAGCGATGCCCTCCCCCAAGCAGCAGACGGCACCCTCAGCCCTCACCGCCCCCAGGACGGACACCAAAACACAGGACGCAGGTGCCTCGTTTGGCCAGGGTGCCAGCTGACTTCTGGCTTAGTCTGATGTGTGCTCAGCCATCTGAGGGGCATCCCTCCCCACAGCTGATTAAGATGGGTCCCTCCCTGGAGCCCAGAGTCACGATGCTGTGTCTGGGGTGAGCGTCCAAGGTGGCAGACAGGGCGCTGGGCAGAGGCAGGGCAGTCTGGGCCCTGTTCTGTCTACCGTACTCTCTGTGATCTTGGCCCTTTTCATATTGTGGCCTCAGTCTCCTCCTCTGTAAGATGGAAAGATTGAACTAGGTCTCTGAGGTCCTTTAACTTCGATGTGGCCTCAGACAGTGGCAATGAACAGCAGTGGGTACTGGGCCTTTTTTTTTTTTTTTTTTTTTTTTTGCGGTACGTGGGCCTCTCACTGCCGTGGCCTCCCCCGCCTCAGAGAACAGGCTCCAGACGCGCAGGCTCAGCGGCCATGGCTCACGGGCCCAGCCGCTCCGCGGCATGTGGGATCCTCCCGGAGCGGGGCACGAACCCGCGTCCCCTGCATCGGCAGGCGGACTCTCAACCACTGCGCCACCAGGGAAGCCCGGTACTGGGCCTTTTACCCCTCACTCCCCAAGCATCACGGCCAGTGGTCTGGAAGGACCCCAAAGAGGTTGATGGCAGCTGAGCAGGGAGCGTGCGCACACAGAACCCAACTCTGGCACGTAGCACCCAGGCCAGGTCTTTCTCCAGGAGCTTCAATGTCCCTTGGGTAGGATGGGATTGATGGTGACAACTTCTGACAGTGTGAGAGTCAGAAGAGATGATGCACCAAAAACGTTTACGAGAGTGCCTGGCACTCAGCAAGTGCTCATTAATGGTGCCAGTGCCACCACGGGCTGGGGCTGGAAGGAGGTGGCCCCGCCCCAGGGCTCTGGCCTAGGAAACATCTAGGACCAGGCCTCAGGGAGTGCACGGTTCACTCACAGGTGCTGCTGGGAGCAGCACAGGAGGACCTGGGGTGCTATTCCTTTCACAGGGTGGCCCCTGGCCAGACCTGTGTCTGGCTGGGATGTGGACTGGGGCTTCAGAGGGGGCAGCACTGCACGTCAGCAGGCTGCGGGTTGTAACGGGCGGGCCAAGGTCATGCCGGCTGGTGGCCCTCTGTGTCCCTTGACTCCCAGCTTCTCCCGTTGGGCCCCATGGGGCCAGGGCCCAGACTCTGCCATGGTTTGGAGGCCCCTTCCCCACCCGGGGCCCCAGGCTCTGACCTCGTTGTAGTAGGGGCAGTTAGTGGACTCCTTCATGGAGGTGTACTTCTTGTCGTCGCCCACCTCCACGCACACCACGGGGTCCACGTTCAAGCCCACCAGCTGCCGGGCCTCGATCACCGTGATGCTGACCTGCGGGCGGGCAAGAGGGGGACCGAGAAGGAAAGCGGGTGAGGTTGGATCTGGTCCTGCAGGAGTCGGGGCCCGGGCAGCAGGCTGGAAGGTGCCAGGAGCCAGCACCGGATTTGGGGGCCAGTCGGCCTGCTGTACATCCGCTGGTGATCCTGGGCTCTTTCCCCCACTAAGCCTCACTGTCCTCATTTATAAAGAAAGGGCGTGGCTAGATCACCTCCAAGTAGGTGTGCAGCAGAATTACCAGGTGGGAGGGGAAGGATGGTGGGTAAAGACCCTGAGGCCCCTGGCCATACTCCAGACCAACCCAGTCCAGTCTTGGGGCAGGGGTGGAAGGAGTGGCGTCCAGCAGCCATATTTTTAAAGCTCCCGGGTGATTCCATGTGCTTCAAGTTCTCCCCGGCATCAATGGCTCTGCCTCACCGAGGGCTGCAAACCTACCTCCCAGGTTTTGTGTACTCCGGGATTAAGCTTTCTAAGTCTCCATTAACATGCATTTGATTTTCTGCTCCAGCATTTCTCATTTTAAGCCTGCAGGACTCTGACATCTTTTTTTTTTTTTTTTTTTTGTGGTACGCGGGCCTCTCACTGCCGTGGCCGCTCCCGTTGCGGAGCACAGGCTCCGGACGCGCAGGCTCAGCGGCCATGGCTCACGGGCCCAGCCGCTCCACGGCATGTGGGATCTTCCCGGACCGGGCCACGAACCCGTGTCCCCTGCATCGGCAGGCGGACTCTCAACCACTGCACCACCAGGGAAGCCCTGACATCTTTTTTATTTCTGGAATTTGGCTCCCTTTCTACATTCCTGGCTCCCCTTCTTCTGTTTAATTTCTTTGAATGCCCAGTGAGGCTTTGGTGCCCACCTGAACACACCTTTTTTTGCCTTGAGACTTGTATGTTGTGTGCATTCTGTATCTTTTTCAGTGGCATCCACCTCTCTAGAATCTTATTTCTATTCTGGGAAGCACTTTTTCATCCATTCAACAAATATTTGCATATATATATATATATATATATATATATATATAGAGAGAGAGAGAGAGAGAGAGAGAGAGAGAGAGACAGAGGGAGAGAGACAGAGGGAGGTAGAGACGTGCGTGTATGTGTCTGTGCACATACTCTTCCCGAACTCTCACTGCTTTGGATCTGGAGGTGTCAGTGGCCATGGGTGGGCCATGATAAACAGGAAGAGACACAGACTCGGGGTTGCTGGAATGGCATTGAGCCTCAGTTTTCTCAGCTATGAGTGGAAGACACTACCTATCTATAAGTTTGTGTGAGGGCTGAATGAGATAATGTGCATCAAAGCGCTTCATAAACAGTAGACAGGTGTAGGAAATGTGAGCTCTCGTTATAAATGGCTTCTCAAATAGAATTTACTTTCAGTTAAGTGGCTGGTGTCCCAAACAGATAGGGTCGTGTATGACGCTTAATATTGTTTCATTTAAGTCTCTTGAACTTGCATTTTAACAAATAGCTTATGTTGAGCTGGTACTCTTCTAATGAAACTGTATGAGTTGCTTTTTACGATCCTCATCTTGGAGAGTTGGTATTTTAATTGCTGTGCTTTGATGCAACTACTAAATATGATTTTACTCAAGAGAATCAGTCTCCCTTTTCACGAAAAAGAATAGCCATGAAAATTATCATCCACTGCGTCCATCAGATATTTATATATCTTATAAATATCCGGAAGGACAAGAAAAATCCACACAACAAAAGTAACGATGTTAACAAAATAAAAACCCTGATGACAACGAGAACGTTACCAAGCAAGTATGTAGAACTGGAAACTGAACATTTACTAATTGAAGTAATACTTGAACTATGAAAACAAGCATTTCTATGTGGAATGAGGTTCCACAGGGAATGGAACTGAGAATCTGGAGCTCTGAAGGAGTTCAATAATCATTGTTTCTTCAGGGAGCTAAAAGGGAAATAGAGCCAGTTCTGAGAAGTTTACTGTGAAGAGAGTAAACAGACACTAGAAGTCCTTCCAGAACATTCTTTGCGTAGTAGTTTATAGAGTTTTAAGCTCTATGAAACCTTATACCAAAGATTTTTTTAAGAGCTCATTTTTTTCCCAAAACTAACCCATCCCTATTCCTCCATTAAAAAAAAAAAAAAAAAGATTTTCTGTAACTCAAGACTGGGAAGTAGACAAACACAGTTTTGGTATAATAAGGTAGTAAAGATATGCCATCAGGAGATTAACTTTTGCAGTGTGAGAGGTTGGCTGGTTTTTATGTTTTTCACCCAGGGACTCAGCTGTAATGATAGCCTTTTTGCCCCCTGCTCCTTTTCAGGACCCAGAGTTCCCACCTTCTTCCACTGAGCAGAGCCAGTAATGGTGGACGACCCTAGCTGGAAGCTCTGACACCAGGCGGGAAGCAGGTAGGGAGGGGAGGGCACAGGGCTGAAAGGAGAAAAGGGTGGGGCAGGGGGAGGAGGCTCCAGTGCGTGCTCTTTGCAGGCTGAAGGGTGGCCTGAGGGGTACCCTGAGAGTGCGCAAAGGAGGTCGCGGCCTGGCGTTGGTGGGGGAGGAGAATGCCAGTCCGGGTTCCCCCCGCCCCCCCCGTGCTCTATGGAGGGGAATGTATCATTTGGATTTGAAATTAAAAAAAAAAAAACATTAAACTCTGAAGAAGGGGATTTCAGTCATCAGCAGAGGACTCCATCTTTCCATGATGGAAGAGGGGGAGGCAAATAGAGCCACTAAGGGACCAACTGACCAGCTGACCAGGGTAACTCTTTTGGTGACTGACTATTCCATCCTCTCCTTCCAAGATAAGGGACATAATCCTCAGGTGACTCCATGAAACTCATCACAAGGAACACTGCTGAGTGTAAATCTATACCTCTGTCCTGGGAGAACCTAAGAGTCATGGTGCTTTGTGACCTGCTTCTGAGGGCTCTGATAGGGCTGCAAAACATCGCTGGGAGCTGGAGGTGAGAGGTGGTGGACCCTTTAGTACTGCTCTTCTGAAACATCCTTTATGTTCCCTCATCTCCAGGTGACAGAGATGTGACATGACCAGTTGTGCATTTTGAGAAGATCACTCCAGTGGTGGCATAGAGCATGGAGTGGAGGGGGCAATATGAGAGCGGGGAGATCAGATAGGAAGTGGCTGCCATATGGCACTTGAGCTGGATAAATGACGTGGAGGTGAAAACCGGAGAGATGTTTGGAGGTGAAAATGTATATGGTCTTGGTGGCGGGAAGAGAGGGTAGTGAAGAGACTCAAGACTCTGTGACCCGCCAAGTACATCCCTGCCAAGTGCCAAGCACCAAGCTTTGCCCACTCTGATGGGGAAACTGCATATTCACAGGGAGGAAGCTGCAGCTTCTTGCTTTTGAGATGCCAATAATCAGGAAAGGGTTTTCGCATTACATGCATTCTAAACAGAAGAAACAAAGGGCCTGAGTACACCACGGTCTTTTCACCTCGGGACCTCCTTTCAGTGCTACCCAATCTTTAGGATGGTTCTGAGCCCTGAGGATCCTTCCTGAATCTGAGTACAGCTAAGTGCCTCTGGCTGAGGTCTTTCTAACTCAGCAAAGCCAGTTCTCCAAGAGAGTGAAGTCCTTCTGATAGGTTTTTCTTGCTTTATACATTGTACCTACTGAAAGCAAGAATAATTCCACATTTGCAATCCTCACATTGCATCCTCAGCTCTCTATCCAAGTGTGTTAACCCAGTTGAGATGTGAATCAACCTGTCAGGGAATACTGTGTTACCAGGTCCAATACAACTGTTTTGTTCAGTTCAGAATATTTACAAAGTCTTTGGAGGCTGACTGTCTGGTCCACTTAATAAAAGTCTCTGTTAGGAAGTGGTCTGAAAGAGCTTTTGAAAACATGCAGTAGGTAGTAAGCTAAATGAACAGGAACCAGAGGGAGAGACTGTTCAAAAGGCTTAATTAGAGAGAAATTAGTTGCTCTGACTATGGGGTAGGACATCCTCAAGTTTGAACCTTGCTTCTAGCTTTGAATAACTGTGTGACCTGGGACAAGCTCCTTACCCACCCTGGGCCTCAGTTTCTCGCCTATGAAATACAGTAATACCTATACTTGGGTGGTTGTTAAGATTACATTAACTTAAATGGAAAACATACCTACCTAGCCTAGTGCCTGGTACATAGTAAACCTTCAAATAAATAAGTTACATTAGCAGCAACAATAACGATGGCACCATTTTCTATGTGCCTTTACATGGCGGGCTCGTGACACTGTAGATTGAACGGTATCTGACTATGGGGTCTTTGTTCTTTAGAAGTTTTTCTCTTCTCAGAACACAGAGGAGCAAAGCCCTGAGCTGAGCTTCCTGGAAAAGCCCTCAGAAGTGTTAGGACATTCTGTGCTTGGGTTTGGGCAGAGAGGTGAGGAGGTGACATTCCCAAACCTCCAAGGAGCCCAGTGGTGTGAGGTTGTCTGAATCCCCAGGGGCAGGTCCGCTTGACACTGCCTGGGGCTATTTTTCAAGCCCCTGGGAAGATGGTCACCGACTGGATGAAAACAAACCGAAGCAAGGATTCAGAGAGACAGGGTGCATCCTTGAGGAAATATGACCAGATGCACCTGATACAAAGAAAGCTGGTGCCAAGTCCTCAATATTGTCACCTGACTGAGGTGAGGTGGGCTGTCCTTAAAGAAGGGAGCATGGGGCCTGGGAAATGGGCATCAAAGCTAAAGCCCTAACCCGGGAGAAGGGTTTGCTCTGATTCTGGGGCCTGGCGCTGGCCCTAGGCAGGAGGTGCAGTGGCAGTCAGGTGAGGTCTCCTGAAGGCTCTGCCCTCCCAACCAGCCAGCAAACTCCCTCAATCCTAGGAACGCCCAGCAGTCTTTTCACCTACAACTGGGTCTTGATACTTCCTAATGAAGGGTCCAGAGGAATTCGTGGTCCTTGGGCCCTTCCTGTTTGCAGTTTATAAATAAGTACTAGGTACTTCCGGCTTGTACATTAGCCTATCGTGAGTTATGTTAGTGTAACTCAGGCTCCGATCAACTCTGGGAAAAGAGACAAAATTGAGGGTGTGGTCCTGCAAAGCTGAGGATGAGGCCCCAGGCTGGGAGGGCTGCACTGGGTCCTGCTGTTTACATGGCCCTCTCCCCGCAGTTCCCAGCCATGCTCATGCCCCATCCATCCTGCCTGCACTGTGGCCACATTAGCAATCTTATAGCAGCAAATCTCTCCCTATCTCAGCCATTTTAGAAACATACAAATAAAAAAATTGTTAATTTCAGAAAATACTGAGAAGCAAAAAGAAGAAAAAAACATCCACATTCTCAGCATCTATAGATAGCCAGGATTGACACTACTTCCAGCATCAAAATAATACAAAGCAACAACTTAAAAAAACACACCAGGGGCTTCCCTGGTGGCGCAGTGGTTGAGAGTCCGCCGGCCGATGCAGGGGACACAGGTTCGTGCCCCACATGCCGCGGAGCGGGAAGATCCCACATGCCGCGGTGTGGCTGGGCCCGTGAGCCATGGCCGCTGAGCCTGCGCGTCCAGAGCCTGTGCTCCGCAACGGGAGAGGCCGCAACAGTGAGAGGCCCACGTACCGCAACAAAACAAAACAAAACAAAACACCAAAATATCTTTCTTCAGAGACACTTATTAAAAAAAATTTTTTTGGATGCTCTTTGGTCTTTTTATGGTTTTTCCAGGCCCCTCTCACTTTATAAAGACCGTTACAAAATCCTAGGAGGGCTTTGACCAGCATAAGCAGAGTTCTCAAGCTGCTCTTTGGGTTTGTACTTCTCTACTTATGACACTGCTGTGAGTGCTTTCCAGGAACAAGCTTACTTTGGTAACATATATTCAGCTTGTGGTTCTCTACGACCCTCAGATCCATGCCTTCACAGAGTCTATAACGCAGATCTGGCCAGAACCCCTCACTAGACAGAGTCGGAAAGGCATGAGGCCTCTAGCTGCCCCACCTACCTGGTAATCCATGGGCCGTCCGGCACTTGGCTCCATCTTAATGTCTGGCTTGGATCTGAGGAGGAGAATGTACTGTCAGGCTGGGTGTAAGGGGACTGCTTTCAGGGGAGGAGGGCACTGGCAGTGGTTAGACCTTGGAGAAGGGCAGAAGCACAGAATCATGATCTTCAAACGCTCCAGGACTGCCAAACAGAATGGGGATCAGTTGTTCTCAGAGGCTCCAATACAGAGGACTAACCAATGGCAGAAGTGATAGGTAGACAGACATTAGGTCAACAGGTTCAAGCGTGGGCTGGGCAGCTCCGTGATTTCCCTTTGCCCGGAGGTGTTGAATGACCTGGGAACAGGCTCCTGCCTTTGCAGGGGGAGAGGTGAGGGAGACATCCAGGAAAAGAGGAAAGGGGCAGGGTTAGGAAGGAGCTGTCCATGTGCCCTGATTCCTCCCCACCCAAATTCCAAACATAGCAAGCTGGGTCCTGCCTGACCTGGGGAAGGCAACTGGGGCTGTGGGGTTCCTGCCCACTCACCGCTTGTTGGAGACGTTGGTGGTGAGAGCTGTGACGGAAGCTAGTGACACGGAGTCAGGATCCAGCCCATCTGCCAGCCGAATGGCCAGGCGGTCAAGGTCCTCCATCTCCAGTACTGCCGGTTCATCTGGGGAAGAGGGAGGGCCAGTTAGGTGGGCTGGATGGTGGGATAGTGACTGTATTTCCCTTTTTGCTTTGCCATCCAGGAAGCTGAGTCAAATTCCAGGTTTACTTGGTAGCATCTGCTGAGAATGTTATGGTCTGCATATCTGTCGTGTTTCTGGCCTACTCGTGATCTCTGATTTTAACTGAAATTGCACCTGGTCTTGCTTTTTAATTTTAATTGAATGTAACTCACTTATGCAAGCACTGAATATCCTTCGTGGAAGAGGGTCAGGAATAAAATAATACATACTTATGTACCTCCTGTACCAGTAGCTACCATTTACTGAGCGGCTATTACGTGCCAGGCACAATGTCAAGCACGTTATACATATGTCTTTAGTCCTCATAGCCACAGCCTGGCAAGATAGGCACTATTCTCATGTAACCAGATGAAGAAACTGAGGCTTATGAAGGAACTTATCCATGTAAAACAGCTGATGGAATTCAGAACCTAACCCTGTACTGATGTGTATTAATCCAATTAGATGAAGGAATGACGGTTCTGAGAAGCCACCCAAGGATGGTGGGTTTGAGTCTCAACCGGCAGCTTTACCCTCTCCAATCTAGGAAGGCAAAAGGCACAGCTGGAATTCGCAAGGGGCAAAAGACAAAGAGAGAGATTCCGGGGCCAGTGGGCCACACAGGGGATGCTGGGGAGGGAAGCCAGGAGCCCTGAGGATGGGTGTGTGATCTACAGACCTGGGTTAGAAAGACTCCTCTTAAATAGCTGTCTTGCGCCCTCCCCAGCCTGCTGCTACGGTGGCACCAGTGCCACAGGCCACTCCGGTCTTCCAGGACCCACCCTGCCTGTCTCCCCCAGGGCCGTCCCTGCAGCCTCGTGAAAGGTCACGGGGAAAAGGCAGGAGAGCGAGTCCTGCCACAGAGCAAGCATTCTCAGGACTCTGATTTTCCCCCAGAAATAGGGAATTGGCCAAATAACTTCCTTTTTTTTTTTTTTTTTTTTTGTTATTCCCTCCTCTAATTAAAAATCTCTAGGCTTCTGTGTAGAGAAGAAAGAATGAGAGCAAAGAGGGCAGGATGAGCCCAACGGACTGAGGGGCTCTGCTGCTCAGCTCTAGACCGGAGGAAACGCGCTACCCACCTTCAGCCCTCGGGGCGCCTCCTTCCGGAGGACCACTCTCAGGACCCGGCTTCTCTTCCAGCCAATGAGAGGCCAGGCCCCACCCAGGTGGATCCGCCGGCCAATAGCAGGAGAGCCCGTTGGGGCGCTGCCCGCGGAGAGGAGGGGTTTGGTCACCGGAGGGGAGAGAGGGGCCGCCTGGACCGTGGGCGGGGGCGCGCGTCCATACCTTGTCTTTGGTGTTCCTCTTTGTGAGGCCGGTTCTTGCCGAGCTTCATGGCGGAAAACACGCTCCTCCCGGCTCTGTGAGAGGGGGCCGCCAGAATGAGGTGGAAGGAGATAGACGCCGGGAGGAAGACACCCAGACATAGAAGAGCAAAACCCGAAAGAACACGTAAGGGAAGGGGAGATCCAAGCTCCAGCCCCTCACCTACTGGTCCCAAGATATATTTGGGGCCAAATTTCCCAAGTTGGGAGCCGTGAGGGGGAATTAGGGCAGAGGAAACCCCACCACTTCCTCCTTCCCCATGTCTTCACACCACTCAGGAGCAGGTCGGGAACGGCGACCAGTAAAGGCGGCCTTCAGGTGGAAAGAACCGTTTCAACTGGAGCCCCTTGGGGTCCTGATCCCAGCCCCCTCAGTCCAGTCTTGGAGCTCTGAGCTCCGCCAGTGCCGCCAAGTTCATCCTCCCCGACCGTGCACCCCACCTCGGCTGAGTGGAAAGAAAACCAGACAACCAGAGATAAAGCATCAGAACAGAAGGGCAGAAACGGGACTCAGAGGCACAGAGACTGATGGAAGTGTGGTTGAAACTAGCTGCTTAGTTCTCAGATGGCTCTGGTGCTCGAAGCCTGCCTTGTCTTTCCCAACCTCTCTGTGCCTTTGGATTCCCCTGGGTCCCCAGTGAAAAGAAGGAGATGGGCCCTTTCCCGTCTCTATCTTTGGTCCTGGCTTTGCCCCTTCTGCCTGTTCCCTCTCACTACAGAACCTCCACCCCCCCACCCCCAACCAACCCCCAGGAACGTATGGCAGATTCCATAGTTCCTACCTCTTCCTCTGGTTGGTGTGGCCTTGTGCCCCCAGGAGAAGGGCCTTGCAGTCAGGGGGGCTGAGGGAAGGGGGCAGGGGGTCCTCACTGTCCCCTCAGTGATGTCCCCGCAGCTGAGCTTGTGATCCCTGGTCCAGGAGGGGCCAGGAGTAGGATCAACAGGCAGTAAAGTGCAGTATTCCATTACCCCATCAATATTGCATGAGCTGGACACCTGACTCCGTCCACTTCCCATTCTCCCTCCTCCTGGCTGTGCCCCTGTCATCCTGGGCCCCATCCCTAGGTGGGGTGGGGTGCAGATTCCAACCCTGAGCTCACCTACAGCAGCAGGGCCCACCCATCTTTGGGTCAGGCATCTCCTTGTGGAGGTTTGGTTATGGTTCCCCGAGAACCCCTGTTCTTTTTTTTTTTTTTAAACATATTTAAAAAATAATTTAATCTCCACAGCAAGCTTTGAGGAGGATACTATTGACCACAGTTTACAGTTGAGGTTTGAAGCAGTTAGAAAAGCTTTATTCCATTGACCACATCTTGTTATCTGTAATGAAGAACCCCTGTTCTTTATGCTGGGTCATGTGAGATTGGGGAAAACCTTTCTGTCCTTGTAGAGATGGCCTAGAAATCTCAAGCCTCTCCTCCCCTCAACCTGGCCCTATCCTAGCTCCAGGCCTTTTCTATACTCTTCATACGCCTGGCAAGACATGAAGAGGAATGTGTCTGTGTCCCAGTGAGAGAGCAACTGAGGACCACCTCTTTCGTGTGGCACCAGCTCACAGTTTAAGAAACAGTGGCATCTTCATGATTTCCTAAAAAGGCACGAGGTGGGTGAAAGAAGGCTGGGGTAGCACTGATCTCTTCACACTATCCGGCATCACGTTTTCCAGGACATATCAACAGGAGGAAAGGGAAAGAAAGCACTCTAAAAAAAGAAAACTGATGCCTTTGGAGTTATCTTTAAAAGTTTCTCCCCAACAAGAGATTATATAACCTTTCTTGAGCCACTAATCTGGGCCAAAGGCTTTTCCAGATGTTTGCTCATTTCATCTTCATAGCAGTCCTGGGAGGGACATATGCTTCTCCTCGTTCAACCCATGAAAAACCTGAGGTTCAGAGAGCTGGGATTGAAGCTACCACCTCCCAGGCCAGCAATACTTCCACTGCATCCTGGCTGCTGTGGGATTGCACTTCTCTGGGGGTGTGAATCCCGTCCTGACCATTTGGAACTTTGGCAGAAAGTCTCCATGGGGCCAGCACGACTTGCAGATGGGGACATTATCTGTGAAGAGTTCCACGGACCGGGCCCATGTTTACAGAGAGGGGGGCTCATTCAAAGTAATATAAGCATCAAGACATTTTGGGAAGAGAAGGCTATAAATATTAAATTACTGGTGACCTAACACTGCACCAATCAGTGAGCCCATTAAAAACAGTCGTATGGCGGCGAGAAAGGAACCATCCCACCTGGCTTACAACGAACCATCCTGTGCAATTTCTCCCTGCTTGGTGGCCTTGAGGGCAGGGGTGCCGGCCATACTCTGACTCTTGCAACAGGAAGTGAGCCTAGTGTGGGCCCTCTCTCTGCTTCCTGTCCCAGCGTTTGGGTTTCCTTTCCTCCCAGCCTTGCTGCTCTCCTGCCTTACCCAGGAGGGCCCTGTGCTGACTGTGTACAATCACTTCTTGGCCATTCCTGGGCTGTGTCATCCTTAGAGTCCCCAGCCCCAGTCCGTGTGTGACTTACACGCTGCCATCACACAGTCTGTTCCAGCCACACAACCCCAGTCTCATCCCCCCACCCCCGACCCTGCCCTAATGTCCCCCAGGAAAGTGCTCTGAGATGGTAGGTCAAAGCCATGTATGGAGTCAGAGCAGGCCCCTGCCTGCAGAAGCCATCCACTCTGCATTCTGATACTGGATCTGGTCCTGCTGCCTGAGGCCCAGACGGGGTTTGGGTAGCAGGGAATTGCGGATTTCTGATGCTGGTCCCAAGGACCCATCCAAGTGGAAAATGGCCTGGGGCTTCCCTTGGGCAGTTATGGCCCTTGAATTTGAAAGTCACTCTAGGCCTTAAAACAAACATAATTTGGAAGCAAAGATTGAGACTAAAAAATCTATACTTATCAGACCACTGTCTACCACACCCTGAAGCAATTCAAAGGAGAAACCTCTCTCCCCAGACCCTGCATGATTTTAACCATATCAAGTGGATAAGTTCATTGGTGGGATTCCTGTGTACCTGGGATTATCTCAAAATGGTGACATCCCTTTACAAACAAATGCATACTATGTAGGGCAAGTGTAATTCCCAGAATTCTTACTGTAGGCTCTGCACATATTCATTTCTCTTCTGTGACTAGCTCTTCATTCATGTGGTGGGTAGCAGAGCATGATGTCATCAGCTATCACTGCCCTTTGTAATTTTCTAATTGATGACACATCAGAATTCACTGCCCATCAGTTGCCCATCGTGCCTGCTTCTCTTGGCAAAGGGTAAAGGTTATTTTTGAAATAAATGTTAACTTAATCAGGGAATTTTGAAGATTTTCCACTTGTATTAAAGACTTAGATTTCAAAAAAGGTAAATTGTTGATTAGGTTACTGATGTACTGATGTTTCTTTGTTTTAAATTCTGCATTTGGTCTAGATGGTTCTCCAATTACTAAAGGTATAATATGGACAGAAACAGACAAAGAAAACAAGCCAATAATCAACCTGGTGAAAAACCACTTTGCAACCAAGTGGCTCCTTTATTCGTGGCTGCCTGAAAGCCTGAGAAGCAGGAGCTGGGGAGGTGGGCCTCCCAGGACCCTCTGAGGGTTTATGATCACATTTGGGCTTCCCCATTGCTGGATTCATGACAGTCAGAATGATATGCACACATAATTTAGATAGCTATTTCTCTCTAGAGAGAAGTCTAGTCAGTTCACTCATTTTAAACTCTTTTTTCATTTATGGACCTAATGATTTCTTTGCTGGTTCCATGGCTAAGAATGTCTTTGTGGTTGGGTAAAGCACCTGGGGTCCTAGGGGAGAGCTTGGAACTATCCAGTGATGACTTGGAAACATTCGCCAAATTAAATTTAGTGAGCTGGGTCTCAGTCAGGTCTCTGTGCTATCGTGGAGGTTGTGACTTAAAGGGGTGGGACTGGAAATGAACCGCAGGCCATGGCTGCCTGGGGCTTCTGCCCTCCCGACTGCCTGCAGTGGAAACTGTCAAGGCTCATTAGCTCAGGCCTCAGGTATTTGGGAGAAACAAACTCCTACCTAAGAGACACAGGGTTTACGGTTCTCTGTTTCCTCTTGTTTCTCCTCAGGAGAGCTAGAAACTAACCAGTTTTGCCACACAATAACCCTTCAGAGATTTAAAACTGCTCCCACAGCCCTTCTTCTTCAGGCTAAAGAATTTCAGCTTGTTTAATCTCTTCTTAGAAATCCCATTTTCCTGCCCTTTCAATCATCCTGAGGCCTTACACATTAAAATAAGAATGAAAGCCAGTTTACTCATCTCGTCTGTGAACGGGAAATGTCAGGACATAAGGATGGGGCTGTGCGAGGGAACCAGCATTTACATGGGCCTACTACATGCTCGCACTGTGAGGCACCCCTTAGTACCGTTGTGTCCAAAGGGATCAGGCCAGCCTGAATCCCTTGGGGTTCCGGCCCAGGACAGACTGGGGAGCTGGAAGTCAAGAAGGGTCTTAGAGCATCACCGATCTCAGACAGAAAGCCTGGGAGACCGGCAGGTTGTTTGTGTCTCATACGGGCCTTTTATGTCTAACTGTCCGTGCAAAAACCTGACCCTGAGCCCTCTCCCTAAGTGGGACCCCCAGCCCAGCAGTCTGATGTCATCTCCCACACCCCTCAAGATCCTGTTCCCTGGCTTCCTCTCCAAGTCTGGCACATGCTGTCTGCCTGAGCCTTCTTCCCTTGCTTGTAACCTGGGAAACTCTCCAATCCTTCAAGTCTCTGGGCCCGAATTTCCCCTCACGGTGCCATTGCCTTGTTGTCATGCTTTTTGCTCATGTATAACAAGCGGGAGTTGGAACTCAATATGCTTTTGTTAAACGAGACTGGGAGTCCCCGGGATCTTAATGTAAGCAGATCCCCCAAGCCCACACCAGTGCTCATCACTTCAGATCCCTATACAAATAATCCTGCTGTCGCCATGATATTGTCTTGTCGACTAATTTTTAACTTATTGAGACCACAGTTTTCAGCAAATCTCTTAACATCTCTGGGGCTCAGTTTCCCTATCTGGAAACTAAAGACCACATTCCTGGCTTTTCAGCTCTTGTTGATGTGCTCGGAGAATTAAATTTAGAATATAGTCAGGTGCTCTAAACTTACTGGGCCTATTGGGAACTCTGGGTTGGGAGTTAAATTCTCTGGGTTTTAGTCCCAGCTGTGTTCCCCTCTTCCAGAGTCGCTTGCTTCCCCTCTCTGGGGCTCAGCTTTGTCATCTGTAAGAATGGGTGTTGGAGCAGAGCTCCAGTGTGGTCAGCCCTGACTGCCACCGCCCTTGTGAATTCCCTGTGATGCTAGAAGATCCTTGAGATGATGCAAGCTCTGGGGAGGCTGAAAGACCCACTTGTCTCCCCCTGACCTTGTGGCGGCCCCTCCCATCTGGAGTCCTCTGGGGAATGGAGATGGTGAAGACCACCAGAGAGGGGTCATCTCTCCTTAGCTTTCTGGGCTTCATGCTCCGGCCAGCCCCTGTGGCCACTCGGTGCCCACAGTTTGTCCTTCTTGGGCCTCCAGCACTGCATGTCCACCAGCCCAGCCCTGCCTTGGCTCTGCTGGAGAGCCATTGGCATCTTGGGCCGTCCCCACTCCCTCCCTCACAGGGATAGCTCGGGGCCTGCCCACAGGCATGGGGGACTGAACAGGGAAGTGGAGGAGGAATCGAGACACTGAAAGGAGGGAGGAGGGAGCGGAAACCAGAAGGCCTGCACCCACCCTGACACCACCCTGTGCCTCGCCCCCATGGCCAGATGGAGAGACCTCCCTCGCCCTGCCATCACCCGTTGCTGGTTCCACCACTGATCTGGGCCCCCCGCCATCTGTACCCTGTGCTGAGGACCCTTCCCTCTCACGAGCCGCACAGGCTCCACCCTGGCCTCGGCCACCTACTTGTGCTCGCCATCTCTGCCTCCCTTGGTCTTCTGTCTGCTGAGTAGGGGGAAGAAATGAGGAGACAAGGGGATGTGTGTGAGAGGGTGTGAACCAGAGACACTCGCAGACTTAGCCCCTGGCCCTGCTGACCCCCACGCTCCCCAGGGGCCTCCTTGTCCCAGAGAGCCCTCACCCCACAGCCTCTCACTTAAGCAAGCCTAAGCCTGCTGGGTAGGGGCCCCATGGCCCAGGCTCTGCCCTGGGGAGGAGGGGAACTGTGGTTCTGATTCTTGGGGAGGAGCTCACAGGAGTGGGGCTGGTGGCCACTGTCCCACTGACCCCAAGCCTAGGAGAACCTGGGGCCCTGGGGAGGGAGGCGGCCTCAAGGTCCCCATTGATCTCCTCCCCCAGGTCAGGGTCTGGTGATTTCTGAATGTGTGTTGCAGGTTCCACAGGGAACACAAGTTTAGATGAGCCTGGCTACCGTCCAGGCCTGGGCCACCCTCCTCTCCTTGCCATGCCTGATCCCCTCCAATAGAGTGGGGGCCCCCCCAGCTCTGAGGGCCTCGGAGAAGAAAGGTGGGCCAGGAAGGTTCTGGGCCTGCAGTTGTAAGTGAGCTACTGCTCCAGGGCTCAGAGCAGGGCTCCTCCTCCTCCTTAGGGAGGCTTCCAGAAAGCCCTTCTGGAATGTTCTCTCAGTGCTTCCCTGATGCTGTGGCAATGAGGATGAGGGAAAAGAAGTGAATAACAATTAGCAGTTTTTTCCTCTCCTCACACCCTGTCCTGGCACAGACCCTGCCCGGGTAGGCATGCCTCCAATCCCTCACAGCTCAGGTCCTGACCAGTGGATCACAGCTGGCCAGTTTGTACTTCCTTTCGAAGGAGTTAACATCAGCGATGTCTCTGGCTACCGCAGTCAGCTGAGACCACCGAGCAGAGAACAGAGAAGGGGAGACTGTCTCAGCAGCCCTGCTCTGGCCCCGGGCCTGGTTGGGGGTCTGGCCAGGCCTGGGCCCCCACTGGGACCCGCTGAGAGCTGTGTGGGCTCCAATGAGCTTTTGAGAATGAGGGCCGAACGGGAGATTTACTGGCCCCAACCCCACATGAATCCAAGTGGGGCTGCCGTTCTCTGAATTATTGATCCAGGTTTCGAGGGAAATTTGTTTTTTTGTCTATGATTTTTTTAAAGAACTGGGTGACCCTGAAAAGTTTGAAAATCTTTGCAGTAGAGGAACTGGAAGCGGAAGTGTATCACCTGAGAGTGGGCAAGGGTGGGTCAGGAAGGTGGAATTTGTGTACCTAAATGATAACATCTGATGCTTTTTCTCTTTCCGTTTGGGGGTTTGCTCTGAAATGGCAGATAGGTGTCAGGCTGGCCCAGCGGCGGCCCCCTCGGGCACACAGCAGGCCAGAGAACAGTGTGTACTTGCAACCTGGTAGTCAGCACCTGGCACACGCATGCCCTACCCCTCCTCACGCGCTCCAGGCCCCTGGGCCGGCTAAGAGGCTGCACACAGGTCCACACTCTCAGTGTGGAAATGCAGAAGGGAAAAGACCCTCTTTCTGTGAAAAAAAAATACTCTGTGATTTTACTACAAGCACTGTTATGACTACAACTAACATTAATAACTGCACGGCCCTGCGGGAGAACTTAGACATGCCCTGACATATTAATGCCAGCTGTCTCACAAGGTGGTATCATTATCCTATTTTCCAAACAGGGGAGCTGAGGCTCTGCCTGCCCTTAGTCACTCAGCCGCAAGGGGTGGGGTGAGAGGTTTGACCTCACGGTCATCCTTGTTGCTAGGGGACCTCTCCGTGAAGCCCTGGTTGGGCCTGACTTTCCTCCTAGAGTCTACATTGTATTTTTAAGTGTCCCAGCCTGGCCAGGTAAGTTCTGTTCCTCAACCAACACACACACACAAACACACACAGACACACAGACACACACACACACACACACACACTCTCTCTCTCTCTTTCTCTCTCTCTCTCTGTCTCAGTTTCACTCACCTCTTCCTCAAGCTCCCACCCCCATCACTCTGTGTGCACAGTTAGAAGGAGCCATGGAGGCTGGGGGGGGGAATCAATATGGCGGCCTCTGGGGGATTGAGGGTTTTCTGGGATCTTAGTGCTGCACGGTGTGAGGTCTCACTTGAGCGCTCAGACCCAGGCAGGGGGTGAAGAGGACCCCTACCTCAGGTGAGGCGGCTAAGTCTGGGGGGAGTCTCCTGAGCACTGCTTCACCCCAGATCTCAGCATGGCCTTGACCCGGCTCCTCCAGGCTGCTTGGAAGCGGCTGAAGCTCTGGGGCTCAGCCTGTTGGAGGGAGGTGGGGGAGGGGCTGTGGGAACCCTGCACTCTGGGGGTGAGGCTGCGTGTGTAGACCCCATACACGCACGTCTATGCATACCCCATGGCACATGCCCCATGCACATCTCTGTCAGAGCCCCCAGGCATGCACACCTGCCCAGCTGGCCCCTGGCCCCAGGCATAGGAGGGAGGTACCTTCTTCTATGGGTCTCCACTGGAGTAGAAGAATGATCCAGAAGGAGAACAAGAAATGTGGCCCGCTCCCTCCCTTCCCCCAGGATGAGACCCCGCAGAGAGAAGCCCAGCAGGGACACCAGGAAGCGGGGCTGGGCAGAAGGAGGGCCGGAGGGCCAGGCAGGTGGAGAAAGTGAGGATGAGAGTCATGGGATACAGGGAATCCGCGAAAGCCCCAAGTCTCTGAAGTGCAGTTGTGAGATTAAGCCTGGGTTCCCTTCTTTGTCCTTTCTAACAGGGGTCCTTTGCCCAGAACCTGGTGGTGTGTGCAGCTCCCTGGTGTCATGGAGAGAGAGAACAT
The DNA here is from genome assembly GCF_008692025.1 of Phocoena sinus. Lineage (NCBI taxonomy): Eukaryota > Metazoa > Chordata > Mammalia > Artiodactyla > Phocoenidae > Phocoena > Phocoena sinus. The sequence continues at coordinate 20,682,281 of NC_045775.1, forward strand.
ATGTGCAGGTAAGCGTGAGAAAACACCCGGGCATGTGTGTGTGTTCAGGGCCAAAGTCTCCTCTCTCTTCAGCCAACAGGGCAGATGTACACTGACACGCAGGGGCCCAGAACCCTGATTTTGTGCTTCTGAGAGCAAAGTGCGCACAGGGTTAGTAGTTCATTCCTTCTCTGCAACACCGACAGCTGGGGGTGGCGAGGGAGTCCTGTGAGCGATTGAGACCCTGGCCTGGGCCCAAGCGGCGGTGAAGCTCCGGCTGTGGGCGGCTTTGTTGGCAGAGCCCTCGGAGTAGGGTGGGGACGGCCAGAGCCGAGAAGGATCTTGGGCCAAAAGGTCCGATGCCGCTCAGGGTAGAACAAGCTGTGGTGGGGTAACATGGAGACTACGGAAAGGAAGAAGGAAGGAAGGGGATACTGGCTGAGCACCAGCCACGGGCCAGCACTACAGTGGGCAGCTCACATGTATTATCTCATTGGACCCTAACACTCCTGTGAGGCAACAGCATCCCCCATCTTACAGGTGGTAAAGTGGGGCTCCAAAGGGCAGAGCTGGGATTTGAGCCCTGTGCTCTCCATGGCACCGCACTGCCTCCTGGGACATTCCCGGGCATATTGTGCAAAGAGCCTGCTGAAATCAGAGGCTGCTGACTTGGAGGCAGGGCCTACAGAAGCAGCCAGAGTGGCTCAGAGGGCCTGACTAGGGCCTGGGCCTGATGGAACCATGGGAGGAGACCAACCAGGGCCTGGGCCTGATGGAACCATGGGAGGAGACCAACCAGGGCCTGGGCCTGATGGAACCATGGGAGGAGACCGACCAGGGCCTGGGCCTGATGGAACCATGGGAGGAGACCGACCAGGGCCTGGGCCTGATGGAACCATGGGAGGAGACCGACCAGGGCCTGGGCCTGATGGAACCATGGGAGGAGAGGGTTAGTGGGAGGGCGGGTGGTGGTGGGTTGGGGGCTGGGGGACTGCTCAGGCAGGGCTGCCAGTGGACATTCCCTGAGGTCCAATGGGAGGAGCTTCTGGGAAGATACTTAAGGCCTTGGGAGTATAGCGGAATGTCTGCAGAGCCCCTTCCAGGGGGTGGTGAGGGCAGATGGCAGGAGCCCAGCCCTGGGGACCTAGGCCCTGCAGGGAGACCTCCCCACATCAGCCTCCTCTGCCCCCCATGGAATGGATGCCACCAGTCCTGGGCCTGCGGTTGCTTCCTGCCACTCACTCCACCAGCCCCCCGACCCCTCCAGCAAGCACCCCACGCAGCCACATCAGACAGGGAGGAATAGATTCCCACACCAGACCCCTGTGGATCCAGACAACCAGGTGAGAGACCGTTGCTTACCAGCAATGAAGTTTTCTTGTTGGGAAAACAACAGAGAGGCACCCTGTAGATTGGGCACCTTGACCTACAAAGCAATGTGCCTTCCCAGGAGGGGCTGCAGGACAGGGAGCAGATGTGGGCAAAGGAGGACTTGACTTGGAGTCAGAGCCTGGGCACATACATCCCTTCCTTCTCCCTATTCCTTCGTTCTCCCAGACCCCAGAGCTGACAGGGCTGGCTGGCTGGCACTTACGTGAGGAGGGTGAGACATAACACCTATGGCTGCGAGGCCAAATCCGGGTTCCCCTTGGAACCGTGCACTCCTTGACCCAGAACTCATTGGCCCATGCAGGCAGCTAGAATTAAACCACAGGAGAAGCATAGATTCTCTAAACCAGCTCTACCTTCTCCTCACCCCTCTGCCCTCCCCCTGCCCCCAGCCTGCTGGCTGCACGGCCAGGCCTGGCCAGAGAACATGTGGCAGTGGCACCACCCTGAGGTGCTCTCAGGGTCTGGGTTGGCAGCCCCAGTGCAGCCGGGAATCTGCGCACACACCCAGCCCCTCCAAAGCGGGCCGTGGCCCCCAGGAGACAAGGAGCTCTGAGTGCGGTCGTCGCCCTCTCCCCATTCCCAAACTCTGGGACAAAACTTCTCCTCCCGTTCCTGCTTCCTGCTGCTGCTGGGGAGATGGGAAAGCCAGGCTATAACATGAGGGAGGATAGAGGCACCCTCTCCATCTCTGTACTCCTGGGGCCCAGGACGGTCTGCAGGTCCAGGACCAAAGCCCCTCATGCTTGACTGCATCATCTCACTGTTCCCTCCATCAACACCCTGGCCCACTTGTGTGGGATGAGAGAGGACCCGGCTCGGCGTTGCCGGAGCTGTAGCGACAGGGCTGCCCTCTTGGCTTCCATAGCTCCAGGGGGTTGTTCTCCACGCGCGCTACCCACGGGACCTGGGGAATCCCTGGGTCCCTCAGGATGTCAGAGTTGGAGGGCAGCCAGGATGCTCAACCCATTCCTGTTACTAACCTGGAGGGGCTAATGACTTTTCCAAAGTCAGTTAGTTAGTGGCAGTCAGGATGCGACTTAATGGGACTCAGCTCTCCTGATCTGGAGCCAGCGTTCCTTTCCCTGCAACTGATGGCTCTCACGTGGCATCCAGTCTGTCCCCAGAAAGCCCTTTCTTAAAGCCCACGTGTAGCCACAGACAAGCTCTTTTCTCCATGGGGACAGAGGATGAGGACCAGATGGTACCGTAGGTGTCAGCATCCCCACATTCCCCACTGCGTCCCTGCTCCTCTTTTCACCATTTCCAGCCCGATTCCTAACCCTCTGCATCGTCCAAGAACCTGTTCATCACCAGCCCTTACGTGGGGTAGTACCTGGCACTCCAGTTACAGCCTGACCCTCCATCATCCCTCAGCTCTCCCAGCAGCAGGGTGAGGGTTCCCATTGCCCTGAGCCCCCTGGTACAGGGTAGGAGTGACTGGCCAAGGGTCACGAGGCTGGTAAGAGGCAGAACTGGGACTCAGACCTGTGTCTTCTGAGGCCAGATTACACGCTCCCTCTACGCTACCCAGCCTGGAGTCTGAGGAGAACGGTCTCCGAGCTGGCCTGGGCGATGCCACCACCTCATGGCTGACCTGGAGTCACACAGGTCCAGCAACATTTGCCACAGGCATGGTTCCTTTGGACTTACTATGATTACTCCCCACCTGGCTCCCGGGGTCTGAAGCTTGTATATGTCTTGGGGTGTGTGTGAAGGGGGTGGGGTGGGGAGTGGTTCAAGGGCAAAGAAGGAAAATATATTCATACAATAAAAGTATAAAATTCAATTACCCTAATTTAGCATCTGTGTTTTTTCAGAACAAGTACTGAATCAATTTTACTTGGAGAGGACAGGGTGGAAGGAGATGGGAGGGAGATGTTTCCAATGGGAGGGGAGCATACCCCCCTCTCCAAACCCACCCCCATCCTTCAGATGCACCGCTGACTTACCTGTGTTTTACACATTATTCCCAGTGACCTAGGAACCTGCAGACAGTGTTTAACCTGAGTCTGTCTCTCTGGGCTCTGAGAGTAATACAGTTGCGTTTTCTTTTTTTTGTAAAACTAGTGCATTTGGAACGAGTAGGCCTGGACACAGCATCCTGTCCTCTGTGTGTGACTGGACATTTGAAGGTGTGAATCCTGGACACCTAGGGTGTTGGGATGCGGTCTTCTCAACAGAATAGAGGCCAGGTCCCAACCACAACCGTTGGCTTCACTCCGGCAGCAAGAAGCCTCCCTCTCTTGGGCCTTCACCGGGCCAGGGCAGAGGCCAGGCTGCCTGGGGCTGGTCTGGCACTGCTGGGTCTTGGGCCAGAGAGATCAGGGCCTTCTCCTGTCTGCTTTTCGCATTCTTTGAGGAGGCAGGAGGTCTAGCCTCTTCCACCCATGTTAGAGTCCACCCTCCCAGAACTTTGCCTCCCTCAGGGTAGCGGGCAGGCCTGGCCCCTCAGCCTGATCGCAGATACCCTGCTGCCTCCCCAGTGAGTTCTGGAGTCGGGGTGCAGGGGATGCTGCAGAAACACTTTCCCTCCTCTTGTATGTCTCTCCAGCAACTCATGTCTGTACTCTGAGCCCAGGCCTAGAGGGGCCTTCCAGGGGAGCAGGCCCCAGGCCTCCTCCCTGTGTCTTTGGGGGCAGAGGGCCCAGCCTGTTACCTCCGGAAGCTCTTCTCGCCCGGTGGCCGAGAACTGGGGCGGGAAGCAGGGAGCAGCCCATCTGTCTCCTGGCTGTCCTTCTCTTCCTCGTGAAGGGGCTCATCCCCCAGGAAGTCCTCATCATCCCAGGAGCCCACCATGCCATCTGTGGCCTGATACCGGACCTCCACGCACAGGCTGGTCTGGAGGGAGAGATGGGTGGTGAGCGGCTGGGACGGCAATAACAATCACAATCCCGTGTCCTCCGCTGCTCTGTGATTTTTACAAGGTGCTCTCACGCCCTTAAGGCAAGCTGGGTACTATCCTCCCCCTACTTTCCCGTTTTGCAGATGAGAAAAACAGAGGCTCAGAAAGACTGACAACTGAATGGGCTGTGGCTCCAGATCCTGCTGCATGTGGCTCTCCTCCTCCCGGGTGCCCGAGGTGGGGGGCCCATGCCGGGCAGCTGAGCCTGGGCTGGGGGTGGGCCGAGTCCACTGGACACATAATCAAGAGCATCCTCCAGTGTCCCCATGGTGGAGGGCTGCCTGCGGGGACCAGGGCTGGTCTGTCTGAAATCAGCTGACTTCCCCTCGCTCCTGATGCTCTCTGGGGATTTGATGACATGAGCTGAGAACGTCCTTCAGGAGAGGAGCCCAGGCCCTGGACACCCTCAAAGGCGTGAGGTCAGCACTTCTTCCTGCTCACCTGACACCCACCCTCCTAATCTGGAGAGGATGGGAGCTCGAGGTCACCATGGGGTTTTCTCTGTGCCCTTGGGCCACAGAGCAAGAAGCCTCCTCTTAGCTCTAGCTTCTCCCCAGTGCACAGGGAAGAGTCAGCCTAGTTCCTTCCTCAGCCCATGTGGGTGCTAGGAAATCTTCTAGACATGCTTTCCCTTCCTCCAGGTCAGGAGCTGGCTGGCTCCAGCAACCCCCACAGGCAGCCTACACTAGGCATGTGGTCCTCTGAATGCCCAGGCTTCGATTTCCCCAGGGAATAAGTGTCTTGAGCCACCAAGGCACGGTGGGAGTTTCTCCCCCACCCTTGGCACTCCTCAGAGAGGGTTCCTTCCATCCTGGCTCTCTGTGGCTGCAGTCCTGCTTCTGAAGCTATTCTGCTGGCTACCACATAGGGTCATATGCGAGACCAGGGTTGGAGAGCCATGGTACAGCCCCATTTTACATATGGATAAACCGAGGCCAGGAAATAATAGCTACTGATCTTACTTTATATATTTATTGAGCACTTACTATATGCTTAACTGTTCCGAGCACTTTCTGTGCATTCCTGTTTAATCCTCAGAGCAGTCCTGTGAAGTCGATACTGTAACTTTGCTCACTTTGCAGATGGTATGCAGCCAGCCCACAGTAAGTGAGTGGCTTACTGAATGTTTCTACCCAAGGGCTGTGTTCCTTACCACGAGGCTCAGCTGCCCAGTGGTGGGCATCAATGAGCTCATGGGGGCAGACGCGCCAGAGCAGGGCCTGGGGTCTGGGCGTCCAGAATGGTTTATTTCCTTCCTTTGCTTGAACATGTATTAAGTGCCTACAGACTGTGCGTCATTAGCACACGTGTGTTCCTGTTGGAAGTGCTGGGATGGGATGTGACAGATGAAATAGAAAGAAGGTCCCTGCCCTCACAGAAAGGCTAGTCTGAGACGCCAAGGCAGGCATGCAGAGCGAAGGTCATGCCCAGGAGTGGCCAGCAGGGCTCAGACTGGCTTTCAGATGACGAGAGACACGTCTTTAGTGATTCCTGAGCTGGGTCCAGATGGAAGGGCCCCTGGGGAGAGAAGGGAGGGCATCCCCCCCGTCGCCTTCTCTTGTACTCTCACGGCAGGAAGGACTGCAGTGTCCACCTTGGGGCCCTGTCACGCCCCAAGGGCTCTGGCCATGGCTGCCAGGCTGAGGGGCTCCGGCAGAGTCTGACCTGAGTCTCCTCCTCCCACCTCACCTCCCTGCCCATAAGGAGTGCTCCCCAGGCCACGCTATGTGCAGGGGCAGGGAGGCCAGCAGGCCCCCAGGTGACCCGTAATAGGCAGGTCCAGGGACTCTCTGGGCGTCCTCACCTGGATGATCGCATTGTTGTCGTCAATCAGCATGTCGGTCACCTCCACCTGCTTCTCCTCCACCACCTCCTGCAGCACCATGCGGAAGGTCCCGATCAGCCTGTGAACGGCAGAGGGGGCGCGGTCTTCATGGTTTCACATGAAGAGGCCAGAACGAGGAGCAAGGCTGACATCCCGAGAGGCTGTGACTAGCTGGCAAGGGGACGAGAGGGCTGGCTCAGGCTCCAGGCTGGGGTTGGAGAAGGTGGCCCAGGAGCTGGGGCTGGCCAGGGCGGCACGTCCAGGAGGGTCTGTGACCCCCAACAACCGTGTGTGGGTGTACGTATGACGGCCATTCCCCTGGGAGAGCTTGAGGGCAGCGAGTACCTGGGGGGATGTCCACAGACGGGTCAGTGTGTGCTGGCAGAGCCTCGTGCCCCTTGGGTACAGGCGATTGGGGTTGCCGAGCCCCTGCGGAGCAGCTTCCAGGTGCCCAGCATGGAGGCTGTGGGGAAGGACCAGAGGCTCCTGGACACACAGAGAGTTCTTCCCCCTTCCACCTCCCTAATCACTACCAAGGTCTCTACCCCTCACCGGCACCACTGGCTCATTCGTCCTCTGTTGAGTCAATAGTGATGCCCACACACACCTGCATTCTGCAAGCTCCTTGGGGCAAGAACCCATCTGACTGTGGGATCCCCATCCACCCAGCTGCCTGGAGGGGATCAGCAGGGCAGCGTTGCGATGAGCACAGACCTGGAGTTGGAGAGACGGGATCGGAAGCCCAGCTCGGACACTTACTAGAGGGTTACCTGCTTCCTGGGTAGCTGACCTGGGCTCTCAGTCCCAGATTTCTCCTAAGATGAGCTAATGACCCCTGCTTCACAGAGTTGCTGTTTAGAGGACTAACAGAGATCCTCTGTGCCAAGTTCTTAGCAGAGCGCCTAGTACATAGCCAGCACTCCAGGAGCTGTCTGGTCGCTATCAAGGGGGTGATGTTATAGTGTGAGCCTTTCCAGGGAAGCAGATGTTTCCTATTTCCAGACTCTATTTGATATTGCTGGCTCACAGGAGATCTCAAAATCTACTGGCTGAATTAATGAACAACAGTGGGGGCCCCATAAATGCTGACTGAGTTGACCTGCCACTTCATCCCATGGTTTGAAGGTTATTGCTCTAGGAGAGAACAGGGTACTCAGAGAGATGTTCTCACACGGTGATTCCACATGGGGTAGATTAAAACATACACACCACTTCTGGTTGAAGGGACAAAAGCAGAGGGGGGCATTCACAGGGTGTGAGACAGGAGGGGACCTTGGGATCATCTGGTGCTGCCCTTGGCTTATAGAAAGCAGGAAGGGACGCAGTTAAGTTAATGGCCACTCCGGATGAGGTGAGGTATCGGTGGATTCTGACTTTACCGGACATGTCTGATGTCTGCATCCTCCTGAGGGCCATGGAGGGAGACACTGTTTTAAAAAAGCCTTCCGTCTGTGTGAGGGGAGAAAGTGCTGGGAGCAGCCACAGTGAATGAATGCTTCTCTCCGGGGTTCAGAGCTCCATCTGTCAGCTCGCCCCATCCTCCCTATGGGTGAAACTGTTCATACCATCCCTCCACTCTAAAGCCTACCTTGGCTTCCAGGCTCTTCTCAGACAAGCCCCTTGGAAGCTGCCTCCCCCGCTGCATCCTGCCCTCTCCCCAGCTTGGGCTGAAGTGCCGGGCTGGGGTCAGGAGACCTAGAGCCGCTGCCCCTGGGTCTCAACTTTGTCTTTATAAAATGAGGGTGGTGGGCTCTTAGCTTCTGTGTAGCCCTTCTAACAGTAGACTCTAGGCATGAACGTATATACTGGGTTTTTTGCAGCCTCATCTCTTTAGGGTCTAAATCTGTGGTTCTAAACTTCAGCATGAACAGAATCATTGGGAGGACCTGCTAAATCACAGACGACTGGGACCCCCCCCCCCACCACTGTGCTGGTAACTGTTAACAACTGGCTGGGGGAGGGGAAGGGCAGTCCTGACCTGCAGCTTTTGCTCATTTCCATGGTGTAAATACCTCCACCAAGGCCAGTTTCAAGCTTCCAATGTGAAGCCACTGAGCACCGAGTTGGGAGAGATGTGTACCATCTGCTCTTGGGAGCCGGCCCCGCCCCAGGGGCTCTGACTCAGCAGGCGAGGTGGGGCCCCAGAATGGCTATTTCTGACAAGTGTCCAGGTGATGCTTACGATGGTGCTTGGGGAGCACACTTTGAGAATCCCTGTTCTACCACTGCCCCTTGCTGACTGGAACTTCAGGCCCTTTTAGCTCCACTAGGGCCTGTTGAGCACCTGCTGAGCACTGGGTACGCAGGCACAACTTTCCCTAGAAGATACCCAGGGATCAGTAGAGATGCTGCAGTGTGACAAGACACCCCCAGGGGGCAGGATGGAGCTATTCCCCCACAAGTGCTCAGAGAAGGCTCTGGCACCTTCCAGGCTTAAACAAGTTCTCAGACCTTTAGACTTGCGAGGGACCTAAGAGGAAAGCTTGTCCAGCATTCCGTCAAGGAGAAGTCCCTTAGTATAGCTGATTCACTTTGTTATAAAGCAGAAACTAACACACCATTGTAAAGCAATTATACTGCAATAAAGATGTTAAATAAAAAAAAAAAAAAAAAGGAGAAGTCCCTTAAACCTCCTCCCTGACACACACTCCCAGATCCTGCTAGACGCCCGGTGACGGGGACCTCACTACACCCCGGCTGCTCTCACTGCTCACCCATCCACCTCTGCTTCAATCACACAGTAAGCTGAGCTCCGCCTTCTGGCAAATTCCCCTCTCCTCATGCCCTGGTCCAAGCCCTGTTCACACATAGACTAAATGCCATCCCTAATGGGAGGCAATGTAGACAGCAGAAAGAGCCTGGGCTCTGGAGTCAGACAGAGGGGGGTTTGCCCAGCAGCGTCTAAGAGGGTTTCTACCACCTGGCAGCTGTGTGACTTGGGCTGGTTCTCCAACCTCTCTGAGCCTTGCTTTTTTTCCCACCTCCCCAAAGGAGGTGATACTGGGTGGTGGTGAGTACACTCAAGTGAAAGTCCTCTAATACCGCCACACTCAGATGTCACATGTCACAGTGGGGCATGGGGTGGGGCGGTGTTTGCCGTCTGGAGGGCCCATGCACACTGGTCTCCTGCACAGGGTGGCCTCTGGGGGCAGATGTGCAGCCTCACAGAGCCAGAGCAAGCCTGCGGCCCAGAAGATGGGGCTGGGATCCTGGGAGCTAGCAAGGGCAGAGGACTGAATTCACCATACCCACAGAGGGTGGCTTGTGGGGCTTTAACTCTTAATAGTTACCTGCTGCTTCCCCCAAACAAAAATAAAAAATAGTGGTCTTTGAAATGGACAACAGATGTGATCTCAGTCTTATGTTAAGGATAAAGAAAAGCATCCACCACCAGAGGAGTGGATAAAAAAGATGTGGTGCATCTATACAGTGGAATATTACTCAGCCATCAAAAGGACAAAATAATGCCATTTGCAGCAACATGGATGGACCTAGAGATTGTCATACTGAGTGAAGTAAGTCAGACACAGAAGGACAGATATCCCATGATATTGCTTACGTGTGGAATCTAAAAAAAAAAGGGTACAAATGAACTTATTTACAAAAGAGAAGTAGAGTCATGGATGTAGAAAACAAACATGCTTACCAGGGGATAAGGTGGGGGGAGGGATAAATTGGCAGATTGAGACTGACATATACACACTATTATGTATAAAGTATATAATGAATAAGAACCTACTGTATGGCACAGGGAACTACTCAGTACTCTGTAGTGGCCTATACGGGAAAAGAATCTAAGAAAAAAAAAAAGAGTGGCTATATGTATATATATAAAACTGACTCACTTTGCTGTACACCTGAAACTAACACAACATTGTAAATCAATTGCACTCCAATAAAAACTTTAAAAAAATAAAGAAAACCATTTTTTATAAAACTTCACCCTTTTTGCACATCTGTAACGTACCATCCAGGTATGTTACAGGGTGCTTGCTATGAGAACACAGGGTGCTTGCTATGAGAACACAACTTCAAAACAAGTGCCCGTATGCTGCTTCCAACAGAGCGTTGCCCCTCAACTCCCTTCCATAGATGTTCTCTGGGGAAGGAGCTGGTGCAGGAAGGAAAGCCTTGGGTCTGGCCTGCCTGGTGACCCCGGAGACCACCTCCTGCCCCGATCCCAGCTGCCCTTTGTCCAGCCTGGCTGGAAGCTCAGTGGGTCAGCGTGGAGGAGCTGCCTGGGAGACGGGCCCTCCGGATGGCAACCCCCGATTCTGGAGGCTGGGCTGGCCCCCACGGAGCGGCTGGGAAGGCCGAGCAGGGGCAGGATTCTCGGGTAGTTAGCCAGCAGCGAGGGGGGCCCACAGACTGACCACAGTTGCAACCAGGCACCAGGGTCTGTCAATAATTCATTGCTTTCCCCTGGGAGCTGGTGTCAAGTGCCTGAGGCCTCACCAGGCCTCCACTGCTCTCCTGGCTCCTGAATTATTCAGGAGCCCCAGGAGACTGGTGCCTGGGTCAGACCAGCCCCCCTCCAGGGTTCTGGACAGGCAGAGGGGGGTGGCACAAGATCCTCTGGACCCAACACCACGTCCTCACAGGGAAGCCCAAGGCTCTTGTAAAAGGACCTCATTCAAGGTGGGCGGAGCAGACCTGGAGTCTCCTGGCCTGGGTGAGGGGTCAGCTTCTATGCTGCCCTCTGCTTCTAGAATAAGTCCCTTTCTCTGTGGTGGGTGGTGGTGGGATCAGGCCCACAGGTTCTAAATCTCACGCCAGCCTCCTTTACCTCAGTTTCCCCAAATGTACCAGTCATGTGACTGGGTTCCTGGAGAGCCCTGAGCTCTTCAGAGAAGAAGGGCCACTCGAATTCCTGTGCCCAGATGCTCCTACCCTGTACGCTCTCTCCTCCTGACATTTACTCATTCACTCATTCCACAAAGTAAGGGGGGCCTGCTGGGTGCCGGCCACTGTTCCGAGCAGCGGGTGAGGCTTTACTGGTTGCCGTGCCTGGTGCAACCACCAGAGGCTCCCCAGAGGCTCAGCTGCCCCATCAGAAGGAGCCTGGTCACTGAGCTGGGCCACGGTGGTGACAGAGGGCAAGCACTAGGTGGCCCTTTTCTTTGGCTCTGGGAAATAGAGCCCAGACTCCAGGGTGGGAGACTGAGGCCCACCTGACTCCAAGCACCTGCCCTCCCTTTCCCACCCCCCGAGCTGGCCTGTGTCAGGTGGGCCCTGCGCTGTACACGAGACCACCAGTCCTCCCCACCCCAGCTCTGCAGCCAACAGTGCCCTGGACCTTCTCCAGGCTTCCAAGGAAACAGCAGGACCCACTTCCACCAGGTCCAGGCCTCCCCTTGTGGGGTTTCCTGCCTTTTCCTGGGTGGGGGCATGGAGGGCCGGGAGAGAGAAAGGAGAATCAGAGTAGGGACTCCCCACTTCTGTCTCCCTCTTGCTGGTGTTTTAGAACGACTCATCGAAGCCTTATATTCCAGCATACTCACTGTTACAGTAGTTGATTCCCTAAACAATTTACCAGATACTTCTGATTTGTTTATAGCAAGAGTTTTGATGTTTTCAAGCATTTTAGGGATTGGTCCAGCAGCTTTCATTTAAATGGTTTAGCAATCTCTTCCACATCCTGGGTTTCCACCATCACTGTTCACATACCCTGGTTTCTGGGAGTTTGAGGATTAGGAAGGGGAGGAAGGAGACCAGCATCCTAGCCACCCCCCTACGGCCGTCTACCCCTGTGGCCTCAGCAACCTCTCCGAGGCTCACTTTCCCCATCTGCACAGCGAGGGTTGCCCTGGCTGAGCTCCGAGGCTCCCTGGTGCTCTGCTGTCTACCGTGGGTCCTGTTGGGATGCCTGGAGCTCCTCCCAGCCCTCAGCTTCCGATTCTGCTTCTTCCTCCACATCCACCTTGCTGTGTATGTGCCTGTTTCTCCTGTTCTCACAGGTTACCCCGTCTCTCATCCCAGGGAAGAAGGTCCTGCTTCATCTTGGGGGCCCCTGGTGGGGTGTCTCACCAATCTTTCTTGTGGGTGCCAGAGGCAGCTGCCTGAATGATGGGATGCCCCGATAGGCCTCTCTGCTGGTGGGCCTGGAATGCCCACATCCCATACCCAGTTGAGATCTCTCCGGCTCCCGATAAAAGCCACAGAATCCTTGGAGGTCACGTGGTTTGGCCCTTCCTGACTCAGAAATCCCCTCTACGGCATCATGGTCCACTCCCTGCTAACCCTCTCCCCGTGACAGCTCATTGGTTGGAGAGCTCTGGCCATCTTTCATCTGTCTGCTGTCCACCAGCAATGCAGCCCTGCCCTGATCCTGCTTCTAGGCACACATCTTTCCTCTTTCACATGGCAGAAAACCTTCTTAGGGGGCAGACATGGTGCCCTAACCCCTCATCTTAGTATCTCCAATGACTAGCACAGTGTCTGCCTGGTACAGAGTGTTTCTCAGTGAATGTTTGATGAGTGACTGAAAGGATGGACCAAGGATGGATGGATGGATGAACATGTCTTCTGTGATTTTCTCCTCTAGGCTCTCATCCCCTTGTCATGAGGCAAGATTTAAAGACCCTTCCCCCTGGCAACCACAAGGCAGTGCCTACTCGTGCTCTGTCCAAGCAGCGTGGGGACAGTGGAACCCTTGCCCCTCACCTCTCCTGCTCTGCTGGCTCTCCTACTAACATGGCCTAGGGTTAGGTCAGCTTTTCATTCATTTGAGGTCTTCTCCCACTGTTGAGTCATACTGAGCTCTCAGTGAATAAAACCCCCGCACCATTTCAGATGTGTCATGGTTCGGCCATGACCCCCTCTAGCTTGTATAAGAAAACTGGCTTTCGAATCCAAGACAGGAACTTACATGTACTACATTTAGCCACCATTACAGACGGTTCAAATGATTCTAATTTTGCTTGTCGCCCAGAGAGAAGGATGGGAACTACTTTTGCTGAACCCCCGGTAGTGGTTCAGCAAAAGGAGGTAGATGGGCTCCATTGCAGAATGTAAGCTCCATGAAGGTGGGCACCTTGCCATCACAGTAGGCACTTAGTAAACATGGGGATTGAATGAATGAATGAACATCTGTCTCATTTAATTCTCACAGCTTCCCTTTGAGGTAAGTACTTATCCTCTTTACACATGCAAACATTGAACTCAGAGAGGTCATGCAACCTGCCCAGGGTCACACAGTAGATGACTGAGCTGGGATCTGAGAGCAGGCTTTCCTGACTCCTAAACCACTGAACCAAACTGCCTCGGAGCTTCCAGTCCTCCACAGGTGTGACAAGTTCACTCTCAAGGCTACAGATAGGTGGTCTGTTGGAAGGTATTATCACCTTCTCTGATGGGTAACTGTTGCCCAGCATGGTGTAAAGGGGGAAAACTTGAGGAAGGGAACAGGAAGCTGTGCCAGGACTGGGGACAGAGAGAGTGAACTTGGCCAACAAGGACTGGGAGGGCTGGGAGACTCTGAGGACAGGAGGGAGCGGGGGTTTGGGGGGTGGGTGGGGGCGGGTCTTTGAAGGTCAATCCAGGCCCCAGTGCGGGTCCCCTTTTAAACTCAAAGGAGGGGGCAGCCCAAGGAGCAGGGCAGGAGCCCCGCCCCTCGGAGCCCCGCCTCTCGTGCCCCGCCCCTCACACCCCGCCCCTCACTTACTTGTTGCTGAAGACTTTGCTGTAGTTGAAGATCTGAATCTCGAGCATCTCATTGCTGTCGATGCTGCTGGCCACCTGCCACCGGAAGGTCTGGGGAGAGAGGAACAGCTGTGGCCTTGGGTGGAAATGACAGGGAGGGGTGTGGGGAGAGGGAGGGGGACGCCTGGTAAGATAGCCCCTCACATCAGCCCAATGTTTCACAGGAATTGGAAGACCAGATGGAAACTGGGTGCCGGGGTGGAGCAATAAACCCTGCTGGACCTGACTTTGAATAACTGAAAATAACCGGAAAGCTCTGGGGCCTGCTCAAGATGCCGCTGAGAGACGTTCAACAAGGGGGATTTGACAGAGCAGGAGGGAGGCAATGACCTTTTGTTTCATTTCTGTCACCAAATTCAGCACGCACAAGAGGCCAGTCATACATAGTAACAATAGTAATAGTGATACTAGCTGCCATTTGTGGGTCTGAACTTTCCATTATGTGGGTCTGAATGCTTTAGATGCATTAATTCCTTTAGTCTTTACAACCACCCAAGAGGCTGGTAACGTGGTCTCCGTTCTAGAGACAGAGGAACCAGGGTTCGGGGAAGTAACAGGACACTGTTTTTAGTGGCCCAGCAGGTGCTGGGCAGGCTTCTGAGGGCCCACCCGGCAAGCGTGCTGCTTCAGAGCAGTTCTTCATTCTCCAGGGAGGACTTGGGGGCTGGGGGAGCACCGAGCCAGCCTGGCAGATCACGGCCGAGTGTGGGCAGGGCCTGTCATGGCCTTCATGTCCCCTCTCTCTGGGGCTGGCCAAGGGCCAGGGAGGACCCTGACATGACACCTCCACGGTCAGCTGGAGCGGGCAGGTGAGGGAGGAAGAAGCAGAGGAGGGAGGGGGGCCTGGGGTGGGGAGGGAGAGGGCTTTGAGAGGGGCATGGTGGGGGGGGACTTTGGAGGCCTCAGACACAGAAGGAAGAAGGCGGGGAGGGGAGCCTGGGAGGCAGCCTGGCCGCCCACAGGCCCCATTAAGCTGCTCTGTTCCTGCCATCTGGAGATCTCCAGCTCAGCAAGGGTATGGTTTCCTTAATGAAGTTGCCGTCATCGGGCTGAAGGGAAATAAACTAGTGTGCGAAGGGCGAACTCATTAGCCACCATGCAGAGGGAGGCGGGTCTGGGGGGGCACCAAGATTTTGGTTTTCTTAGAACCAAGGGGAAGGGGGTGTTTGAGGCACATGAGGGTGTGTGCATGGGATTTTGGCACTTGAAGGAGGGAAGGAGTAGGAGAAAAAGGAGCTGTGGAAATGGCACAGTTAGAGGAGGGTGGTGTTGAAGAGTGACACAATTAGGTGAACACAAAGGAACCGGGAAACATGAAGTCCTTTGGAGGAAAAGGGGCCCAGAGAGGGAAGTGGCTTGTGGTCTCTTCTTGCCCATCGCCAGGCCCTGACTTGCCCGGTGGTCGGGGTGCAGTTTACTGGGTCACCGGGGCTGACAGGCTAAGAAGGCCACCGTCGTGGACCAGTTTGCTGAGCAGAGAGGAGGGGAGTCATCAAGGGCTGGGAGGGGCACCTGGGGGTCCCTGACTGGGGATGAGACTCCAGAGGAAGCCCACCCAGGGGCGCCCTTTCAGAAAGTTTTCAGCTGAGGGAGCACATTTAGCATTTCCAAGAAGAAGCCTCAGTCGAGCCCAGCCAACCCACAGAAGCATGATAAACACGAAAATGTTGCTAATTTGTCAGTGAGCTTTGGGGTGGTTTGTTACGCAGCCCTGGATGACTGTGACAGTCCCCCGTGCTGGCTGTGCCTCTCTCTAGGAGTCAGCCGCATGTCAGGGAGGCCTGTCATCAGGGGCAGAGCTGGCTCCCTGCCCGGCCCTTGCCTCTCCACATACCAGCCCCCTCCCTTCCCGCTGTCCCCCGAACTCCTGGGATAGCTTGCCTGTCCCACTCAGCAGTTCAGAGCCTGAGCAGAGCCGACAGGCCCAGTCTTGTCTCGTTTACTTGGGTCACCCTGCACCCAGCACGGGGCCTGCCGCATGGTAGGCACTCGGCAAATCGGCCTCAGATGGTTGCCTCGCCTGCAGTGCTGCTCCTTGCTGGCCTGGGGGTGAGGCCGAGCTAACTGCCCTCTCCACAAGCTCCTCCTCCTCTGCAAAGCGAGGGTGACGTCACAGTACCGCTTCTTGGGGTTATCGCGAGGCTGGTGAAGCACTAGCGCAGAGCCCGGTGCTGGTAAGAGCCTGATCGACATGGCGCTTTATTACAGTGAATTCTACTGCGTTGCTGTTATTTCCAGGAGCCGGGGCAAGGTCTGGCATCCTTGGGGATGGACACTGCAGGGATTGCAGGGGGCTCCTGGGGACAGAGAGCCTCTCTCCGGCCTGAGGCAGCACCAGAATGATTCTCTCCCTGCAGCCACAGCAGCTGAGGATCGTGTCTTCTGCCTCTGGAGATGCCCTGAAATCAGTGGCCTAGCGATCGGGCCAAGGGAGCCCGCACATCGTCTAGGATCCCACCCCGTGTCGGCCTCCAAACATGCCAGGGGACTCAGGCAGTAGCTGAGCCAAAGATAGCTACTCAAGTTGTCATGAGCCAGCAAGCCCCACGCAGGAGCACACGTTTGCTGAGCACCTCCTATGTTTGCTGGGCACTTCCTGTGTGCCGGGCTCTGCGTGGGGAGGCAGGGGTGTGTCTCAGGAGCTACTCTCTGGGTAGTACTGAAGACAGGCACAGACCTGAAATTGCAGCCCGGGAGAGGAACATTGACAGAGTAAGGTGGCAAGCATTAGGGGCAGAGGGAGGGAAGAGGACCTCTGTCCGAAGTGGGTCTCAGGAGCACCGGGAGTGTGGAGCTGTGACCCAGTTCACCAGCTCTAGGCTTTCCCGTGACCTGGCAGGTGCTGGCCAGGGTGGCGGAGTTCTGCATCCTATCAGCCCCAGCTATCTAAGACTCCACGGAAAGGTTTCCCTGATGCAGGCTGGAGAATGACCTGGGTTATCCTGGGCTTCATCAGCTGGGTTTGAAACCATCCTAAATCAGCAAGGCAATGTCCTTAAAGAGACAGCCCTCTAAATTTGGGGGGGAAAATTTTAGGATGTGTTGCAAAGCTTTAGGGTGCAATGGAAAGAGACTGTCTTGGGAAGTTAGAGACCCAAGACTCAAACTGGGTTTTTTCCTTTGTTCATTCTTTCACTCAGCAATGTTCCCCTGAGCCCTGTGCTGGGTGCCAGGCCATTCAAGAACCACACAGGTATGTTCCTGACCCACGTTGCTCACAGCCCATGTCTTCCAGGTACAAGTGAAGTGGGAAGATGAGCTCTGACCCTCTACCGCCCAGGCTGATGACCTCTCCCTCCTCTGGGCTCAGAAGGCCCATAGTCCATCTTTCCTGTTCTGGGTCCATCTCCCCACTAGACTGAGCCCCTCGAGGGCAGGACTGAGCCTTGTCCACTTTGCAAGTGGCCATAGGCTCTGGAATTAGACTAGGGTTCAAACCCTGATGCGCTACTCATTGCCTGGGGTGTTGCCCACCCAGTGCGTTGCAGTGAGTTATGAGGCTTGCGTAAGCTCTCAGCCCGTCCTGCCGTGTACCAAGCACTCAGTACCTCGCAGCTGCCCTTATTCCTACAATTACTATTGTTATTCCGGCCTCTGCTGGGAGGTCTGGTCCACAAGAGCCTGGTTAAGGCCAAACCAAGCTGGCTTGGAGTAGGCTGGGTGTGGCCATGCCCCCACCCCACCACCAGGGGCCTCGGCTGGCTGCTGGCCTGGCACGAAGGCTGTCTCTCTCGTCTCTGTCTCTCTCTCTCTTTAGCTTCTCCATAGTTGTAGGTTAAATGCAGGATCTCAGGTTCCAGCCTCTGGGAAAGGAGATACCAAGTCCAGGCTCTGTTTCCACCATTGTTGTGCAGAGTGCTGTCTTTCTGCCATGTCCACCCCCCACCGCCTCAGGTTCCTCCGCTGTGCCTGCAGCGGCCCCTCCCATCCTTGTCTGAGTAGAGGAGGGAGAGATGTTTGTTTTCTTGTCTTTTATTTCATTTTCACCCATGCAACATTTCTGTGAGGCAGACAGAGCAAGGAGTCTGACCCCATTTTTCAGAAGGGGAATCTGAGGCCTGGAGAGGTTGAGTGGCCAACCCAAGGGCGCAGAGCTCATTAACAGCTCAGTGGGGACTGTAGCCCAGGTCTCATGACTCCCAGGCCAATGTGCTTTGTACCTCACTGAGCTGGTTCCCAAAGGCCCTGGGCACAGTAAGGGTGAGAAAAGAGACTTGCTGGGAAGCTAGGAGACCTCTGGAGGTTTTGTAAGGGGCAGCTGAGATTTCTTTTCCAAGCTTATTCTGGAAACACTGACAGGCTGGTTCTTTCAGGAGCCAGCCGGGAAAGTTTAGGACTTGTCCACCCGAGGCTGGGGAGACAGGTATAAGTACGGGTGCAGTTCCAGGCTGTCTTTGGAGAGTTCCCCGGGCCCTTCCTGAGCAGGAGGTGGGACGGTTGCCTCCACTGCTTTGTGGGGTGTACCCTGCTGACCAGTGGCAGCCAGGCTGCAAGCTGCTGCTTAGAAGGAGAAATGGAGACAGGGGTGTGGAGAGACCCCGGCAAGGCCTTGCAGGAATGGTGGGGGTCAGGCCAAGCAGCTTTCTACTGCTGCATCCAGAGGGGGCTTAGTATCTAAGAACCCTGGCTTTGCCACTTACAGCTGTCACCTTGGGAAGGACACGTAGTCTCTGAGCCTGAGTTTCATCGCTGTAGTTGCTGTGGAGACTGGATGGAGGAGGCCTTGCTCAGGACACAGCAAGGTGCTACTGTGGGAATCTGCTGCCATTATCTTCCCACGGGGCTGCCCAGAGGGCAAGTGACGGGCAAGTCCGTGTCCCGTGGGAGGGCCTGAGCACTGCAGGTCACTTAGCATCCTTGCCGCGTTCCACCAAGTGCCCGTGTGCGTATAAATTTCCCCAGGTGGGAGCTACTTCTCCCCGCCTCACGGCTGCTCTCCGATCCTGGCATGTGCTTTTGCCCATAACTCCCTGGCTTCCACCCCTTCCTGGTCTCTCTGCACTGACCCGGAGGCTCCCTGTGCCCAGGTTCCTGCAGGGATCCTTGTGTATTGTTGCACCTGCCTCTCCCTCTGGGGCATCTCTACCTGGGCCTGGCACACATCAGGTGCTCAGAACGTGGTCCCGTGCTCGGGGCGGCAGGACTGACTCTCCCCCTGCCCCGTGCTGGGAGGCCCTGGGAAGAGGAAGGACACGGTGATTAACCTGGAATGTCATGTATACCCATGGCTCAGGTGTCCCAGGGTGCAGTTAATGGAAAAGAGTGACAGTGCCCTTATAAGGGGCATCAGGTTGCTGACGGGCTGGAGGTCTGGGTGGACGTGTCCCCTGGGATACTTGGTGAGAAGCAGGGAGTCGATGCTGCGCCTGGCTGACTGGGGGCAGCCGCCCAGGGAGGCAGGGCTGAGCGATTGAGCCAGGCGGCCTGCATTGTCACCCAGGCAGGCCCTCCAGCTCGGGGCCCTGACTGAGGAGGTGGTGCGGAGGGGAAAGAACAAGCAGGTTGTGCGGTGGGGCTCATCTGAGGCTGAGACACCAGGCTTAGTACCGGCAATGGTTCCATCGTCACGACAATCTCTCATTTTGTTCATGGTTTTACAAAGAGACTTCATACCCATCGCCTGCCCCATTTGACAAGTGTGGTAGCTGAGGCTTAGAAACTGAGGCTGAAAGTCATACAGCCAGGAGGCGGAGAAGGCAAGAACAGAACTCTCACCGGGGAGGGTACAGGTTGGGGGCTGTGATGGTCAGTGGTGGCCTGAGCCCAGGTGAGAAGGTTGAGGCCTTGCTCCCCTGTGCCTACAGCTCTGGTCCTACGGACACAGCTGTACCGTGTGGGATGGGCCCAGAATGAGAAGACAGCAGTTCTCAGTGGCCGCTGGAGGCTGGTCAGCTAAATGCTAGCCTCAAAGGGAACAGGCGGTCATGAGGCCCTTTCCAGCCCAGACAGAGCCAGACATGAGGGGCAAGGCCCAGGAAAGTTGGGATAAGCTCTTCTGGGGTCAAGCAGAGCTGCGGCTTTGTGCCAAGATGGTGACTTAGGACTCTGCTGCCTCCCACCCCAAAGTCAACCCCGTAGGAACTACAGAAGCAAGAGGGGAATATGGATTCTAGGAAGTAACAAACAAACATGCAAGCAGGTATGAGAAACCCAGGGGGACCAAAGGCTGTGTGAACTGACATGAGCTGGGGAGTATGGAGGCTGCTCAGCTTGTGGGGGAGGGGTGAATGGAAGCAGCAGTGGGAGAACAGGTTGGAGGAAATCTTTGCAAGTTCTGCTCTCATCACTCCCTGGCACTACCTTGGGGCAATGGTTGCCTGCTCCTTTACTGATAAAACTGTGACAAAAACCCTACTGGGATGAGGTTTAATAAAAATAGATGCTGATAAAACAGCTGCCTCATACTTTCTCTCATTGAACCCCCAGAGCTAGCTTGTTAAAATTCTCGACTGCTTTCTGTCAACCATGTCTCGCCTTTAAGGCTTAGAGATGAGACCCTGACTCTGTTTCTGTGGTGACTGGGCCCCCCTGGTACTCATGCCCACCCTTCAGCCCCTAGAGGCTGACACAGCAGCCTTTGATGGTTGCTCAGTACTCATTACCAGACAGAGTAGCTGATACCAGGGGAGCTCAAACAGGGCAAAGTAAAGAGACTGGGAGAGTATCTCTCCTATAAAAAAAAGACAACAGACTGAACTGTATACACCAACTGGAACAGGATCATTAGAACGAATGGACCATAAAACTCTGTGTCAGCAAAATATAAAACAAGTTCAAGGAATCATAAGAAAAAAGAACAAATTAGTAAACTGGAAGATCAATTTGAAGAGCTCCCTCAGAAGACAGCAGCAAAGGATTAATCAACAAAAACCAGAAAAGCTAAGAAATGGCAGCTAGAAGTAGTACTGACATCTGATCATAGGAGTTGCAGAGGCAAGAACAATATAAAAACTGAATGTTTGAAAAAAATAATGGTGGGGCTTCCCTGGCGGCGCAGTGGTTGAGAGTCCGCCTGCCGATGCAGGGGACATGGGTTTGTGCCCCGGTCTGGGAAGATCCCACATGCCGCGGAGCGGCTGGGCCCATGAGCCATGGCTGCTGAGCCTGCGCGTCCGGAGCCTGTGCTCCGCAACGGGAGAGGCCACAACAATGAGAGGCCTGCGTACCGAAAAAAAATTAAAAATAATGGTGATAGAATTTTTTATAATAAATGAAAGATGAAAGGCCTTAGATTTGAAAGAGCTCACAAAATAGTGCAAAAAAGGAAAGATCAGGAAACCCACAATTAGACACATTATAATAAAATTTAAGAATATCAAAGATAAAGGACTTATATTTGAAGCTGTGAAGGAAAGAACTTCGAGCTTAGAATTTTATAACTGATGAAACTCTCATTCAAACTTGAAGAAATAAGAAACACATTCTCAGATTTACAGAGCTTTAGAAGGATTGCTACATAAAAATTCAAGTGAAAAATACTTTTGGAGGAGGTACTCAAATAAGAAGAAAAACAATTCCAAGAGATGCTTCAAGAGATATGAGAAATAAAGGTGATTAAGTATCTTGGAAAAGACTATTGTTGCCTTTAAAAAGAACAAAGAAGGCTAGGACAAATAAAGGAAAAAGGGAACACACCTTCATAAGAACCTAGAATTAAAATTCTAATCTAGTTAATATCAGCATGAGGATGTGGGCTGAGGTGGGGAAATCAAAGAGGCACAAGAGAGTATTAAAGTACTTGTCACGTTAGGAGAAATTATATTTATTTGAGCTCTCAACAGGAGAACATAAACATAAGTATGGAAGGCTGACTACCTACCTTGAAAACAAAAACAGAATACATAGCTTTTCAACTAACAAAAGAAACTCAATCTATCCAACTGAAAGCTGGAAAATAGGAAAAAAAAAAAAAGAGAAAGAAGCAGAAAGTACAGTAAATGGAAAATATAAAATAAGATGGTGGTAGAAATAAGCCTTATAATAATAGCAATTACAGTAGAGGTAAATGGGTAAAACTAATCAATGAAAACAGAGAGACTCTCACATTGGGTAAGAAAACAAGACCTAATAATCCATGCCCTAAGAAGACACACTTGATTTTAAAAACGGAATTATTGAAGATAAGAACACGAAAAAAGATATACCAAGAAATTAAAAGGATCGAAACAGATATACCAGGCAAACGAACTAAAATTGGCTGCGATAGCAATCTTAATATCTGACAAAATGGAAACTGATGCAAAAAACAACATAAGAGGGCTTCCCTGGTGGCGCAGTGGTTGGGAGTCCGCCTGCCGATGCAGGGGACACGGGTTCGTGCCCCGGTCTGGGAGGATCCCACATGCCGCGGAGCGGCTGGGCCCGTGAGCCATGGCCGCTGAGCCTGCGCGTCCGGAGCCTGTCCTCCGCAACGGCAGAGGCCACAGCAGTGAGAGGCCCGCGTAACGCATAAAAAAAAAAAAAAAAAAAAAAAAAACAACAACATAAGAGACAAAGAAGGATATCAAGTGCCGTTGAGGGAAAAATAAGCAAGATGATATAGCTGTAATGAACATAAAGGCAACTAGCAACAGTTTCAAAACACATCCAGCAACAACTGACAGAAGGGCAGGGAGAAATATATAAATCAACAATTGTAGCAGTAGATTTTATTACAGTCATTATTGAAACTGATAGATCAAGCAGAGAAAAATAAACAGAACATTTGAAGAATGAAATAAAATAAATAATAAGCTTGACCTTACGCAATATCAAGCTTATATAGAGCTACAGATAGAACCCCACAGTAAACAAATTCCTTTTAAGCAGAGGGAGCATTTATGACCATGAATTGTGTCATAAGAGAAGTATCAGTAAATTCCAAAGGATCAGTACCATACAGACTTTGTTCTTTGATCATAATGCAATAAAACTAGAAATGAATAAAATAAGGAGCTATAATTTCATACATGTATTTATTTGGAAACTTAATAACATTATTGTATAACTCTTGGGTTTAAAAGAAAATCATAAAGGAATGTAAGAAAAGTTTAAACCTGAATAATAGTGAAAACATTATATATAAATATTTATAGGATACAGTTAAAACTGCATATAGAGCAAAATTTACAGCTTCAAATACATTTATTAAGAAACAAGAAAAGTTAAAAATAATACGCTTACGCAGAGCGGCTGGGCCCGCGAGCCATGGCCGCTGAGCCTGCGCGTCCGGAGCCTGTGCTCCACAACGGGAGAGGCCACAACAGTGAGAGGCCCGCGTATCGCAAAATAAATAAATAAATAAATAAATAATAATAGGCTTAGCACTCAAGAAGTTAGGAAAAGAACCATAAAGTAGAATAAAATAAATAGACAGAATGGAAATAATTAAGAAAAGGGCGGAAATCAATGAAATGGAGAGCCGCAACAGGGGAGATTAATGAAGCCAAAAGCTGGTTCTTTACAAAGACTAATAAGATAAACAAATCTTTAACAAGACTGACCAAGAAAAACAGAGAGAAGATACAAATAAATGAAATATGAAATAAATAAATAAATAAATAAATAAATGAAATATGGAATAAAAAGGGGGAAATAACTTTAGGCACAGAAAAGATTTTAAAACAATCTTAAAACAGTATGATCAAATGTGCACTAATAAATTTGAAAACCCAGATGAAATGTAAAAATGCCTAGAAAAATGTAAAAATCCAAAATTGGTTCAAGAAGACATACAGAAAGTGAAAAGGGAGTCAAAGAACTCCCCTCCCCAAACTGCCCAGACTTACATGTTTTTACATTTGATTCTTCCAAAATGTCAAGGTAAATTTCTATCTTATGCATATAATTCCAGAAAATTTTATGTATTATTGAATTATGAAAATTTTATGAACATAGCGGCAAAAATCTTAAAATTATTTGCCAATTGAATCTGTGTATTAAAAATAATACGCTATGAAATACACTAAAGGAATATGTTATAATTGTCTCAATTGGTGCAGAAAAAGTTTTTGATAGAGTTCAACAACCTTTTATAATAAAAACTCTTAGTAAACTAGTAAACACAGTTACATAGTAAAATCCTATTCCAGCAATTATTTTTGATGACAAAACTTTAGATGCATTTATTCTCTTTAATATGGAGAATGCAGAAAGGACACCCACCAAAACCATTGCTGTTTAACATAGAACTAGAGATCACAGCCAATACCCTATGGAAAGATAATGAAGTAAGGAGATAGGATTGGAAAGGAAGAGATAAAACATTTCTTTTTGTAGATAATATTATCATATACATAAAAACATAGAATCAATAGATAAACTATTAAAATGAATAAGAGGATCAATATCAAGTTCAGCAAGTTTGCCAGATAAAAGAGGGACTTAAAAAGGAAGGGAAAGCATTTCTCTATGCCAGCAATAATCAACTAAAAAATGTAATAAGATACCATTCATGATAGTAACAAAACCATAAAGCATCTAGGAAATAATCAAGAATACATAAGACTTCTATGTAGAAAACTTTAAAATCCTAGTAAAGGATGGAATAGATGATTTAATATTATGAAGAAAATGACATCTTCCTAAGTTAATTTTTTTTTTTTTTTTTGCGGTACGTGGGCCTCTCACTGTTGTGGCCTCTCCCGTTGCGGAGCACAGGCTCCGGACGCACAGGCTCAGTGGCCATGACTCACGGGCCCAGCCACTCCGTGGCATGTGGGATCTTCCCGGACCAGGGCACGAACCTGTGTCCCCTGCATCAGCAGGTGGACGCTCAACCACTGTGCCACCAGGGAAGCCCCTAAGTTAATTTTTAAATTCAATAAAATTCAATCAAAATTTATTTGGTTTTTGGAAGGACTTAATAAACTTACTTTAAAATTTATCTGGGAGAAGAAAGATCCACAAATAGGCCAACTTCAAAAAAAAAAGAGTGAAGAACTTGCCTCATCAGATATTAAGACATTTTAAAAAGCCATATTAATTAACACAGTGTGGTAAAGTTCAAGAACAGACAGATAGACTAAAGGAATAGAATAGAAGACTCACATAGACTTTAACATACAATAAATGGAAGAGATGATTGCTTGCTTTGCAAGCTGATGTTAGGAAAAATGGTTCCCTTTATAGAGAAAAATAAAACTGGACCCCTATCAAAAATCACATACAAGATAAAAGATACAACTATAAAATCAGAAAATGTAGGAAAATATATTTGTAACCAAGAAGAGTATATAGACTTCTTCAACAAAACTTGGAAACACGCCAGGATTAAGAATTTCTAGTCAATGAGGGGCACCAGGGACAAAGTTAATAGATAGATGGTAGACTGGGAGAGGATATTTCAATATCTTAAACCAACAAGGAGTGGGTATCTAGAACATACAAAGAGCTCTTGCAAATCAATAAGAAAAGACAGCTATAACAATAGGAAAAAAGGGCCAAGAATATGGACAGGTAATTTAAAGAAGAGGAACCTTTAAATGTATCTTTAAAACAACAGTGAGGTATTATTGTTAGCCTGATGAGAATCAGAGAGCTGTATAACACCAGGGGTACGTGAGGATGTGGAAAACAGGCACTGCTAGTGTCAACCATGACAGTCCTGGGTCAAATTAAGTGTATGTATAGCCTATGAGCTAGCAATTCCTGGCCCTGGTGTATATCCCAGAGAAATACTTACACAAGCCCAAGGGGCATATGCATGAGAATATCCATAGCATCTCTGGGGGTGGGGAGTTGGAGGCAAGCTAGGAGTTCCTCATGGGGCGTGAGTACACAGGCGAGATGAGTAGGGTGATTAACTCACCCTGGGTTGACCATGACTTTTCTGCTTTTAGCCCTGAAAATCTGTGTCCCAGGAACCCCCTAAATCTCAGGCAAGTCCCAGGATGGTTGGTCAACCTAATGTGTGTTGGATGTGTCCCATGGAGTACTGTAGAAACAACAGATTAGCATAGCAATGGATGGAATTTAAAAATGGTGCTCACTGAAACAAAAGGAAATATTTAACATGACACCATGCAGGTAAACATAAATTATATGCTTACGAGATAACAATACCAATTTTGTAAGAACACACGGGAAATCAAAAGATACACAGGTTAAACACATTAGAATGGTTGTATATGGAGGGAAAGAATATGGAGATAAAAGAGAATGCGTGCATCCATCTATCCCTACCTACACACTGAAAAACAAGAGGGGACCTTTTAGGGACCAATGAGACAACGTGCCATAAACGGAGGCAAATGATTTTCTCAACCCTCTGAGCCTGAGGTTCGAAAGAACAGAAAAGCTTCCTGCGGAGCCACAGTGGAAGAGGTAGCCCACTATCTCTTGGAGAGGAAGGGGTGAGGTCCGTGTGTGACTGTATTTGTTGGAAGGTGGGTTAGCCTGGCCCTCCATGTGCCCAGGGAACAGGGAAGCCCCTCCAGGCGTGTTGGATGGGCCCAGCTGGCCCTTCTCTGTGCCAGACGCTCTGCACGGGGCTATCCTCTACAGAGGTCCCTGAGAGGGGTCCTGGGTGGAGGGGACAGGAAGGCTCCTCCCCAGCTCCCACCACTGCCTCCTCCCAGGAAGCAAGGAGCTCTGGGCAGGCTTCCCCCCAGGGTGTGGGAGCAGCACACCCCCAGCAGGCGGGGAGTTGCTGGTTCCCCTCTGGGCTTGTGCTACCCCAAGGGCATCCTACCTCTGAGAAGTCAGCCACATCCTCACAGTTCTCCAGGACCCGGGAGTAGAAGGATTGCCCTGGTGGGGAAAAGAGGAAATTATAGTCAGAACTCCCTGGACAGTAAGCTGTTTATTTAATAGCTCCCAATTCAATTATTTTATATGTGAATGGACAAAGGTCTCAAACCATTTAGAAGAGTGGTTATCAGTGGACAGGGCGAGTGAGAAGATATTGAAAGCAGCATGCTTTGATTTTTTTATTGTATACACTTGAGTTTGACATTTTTCAATGACTGTGCTTCACTTTTGTAATTGAAAAAAGAATGCTTTTAAAAATCCCCACCAGCCTAAACCAATGGACCATTCACTGAAGGGCTACCTCCAGGTTGAACTCAGTCTCATTCTGAGGGTTAGTTTGGGTTGTCACCGGAGGGCAGGCTGGGGACCCAGGAGAGGGGTGGGGGAGTACGATGTGCTCTTCTCCCCCTGGAAACACCGGGAGATCTGTCAGGACCAGCGCCTGGCCAGGGAGGCATTGGAGTGAGTCCCCTCTGATGCTCCTTGGTGATGGGGCTCCATCCCCCTGGGAACCACTTCACTCCTCTGGCCTTGGTGGCCTCACCTGTATAATAAGAGGGTTGGTGCAGGGATATCCAGGGCTTGCCTGGGTTTTAGAATTTAGAAGCAAGTCCTAGTTCAGTATGAAGCTGACAAGGAGGCGGCCAGGGGTTTGATGCCAGAGTCAGGTGGATGGTCTGGGGAAGGGTGTGTGTGAGTGTGTGTGTGTGTGTGTGTGTGTGTGTGTGTGTGTGTGTGTGTGTGTATTTGGAGGATGGGGGCACATGGGGAGGGGTTGCAACCAAGATAATGAGGAAGAAGCTATAAAGCGAAAGCTAGAGACACAGAAAACAGATGTGGAGTAGACAGATGGGAAAGAAAGATTCTTTAGCACTAGCCAGGGACAAAACAAAACAAAACAAAACAAAAAACTAAAAAGAAAAATCTCAACGACAAATCCCGAGGCAGCCAGGGGAGGAGAGGAAAGCGTGAGGGATGGTGCCTGAGCCTCTTCTAATTTTCCCCACAGGCAGCATGCGATACAAATTGAGACTCAGGTGAGCATGTCTGTGCACTGGGGCTTCCCCAAGGAAAGCCTGCATAATCAAAGGCCCTTTCATCCTGGAAAACGGTAATGAGCCTGGATATGGCTGTGTTCAAGCGTTTCCCGGAGTGAAACTGAGCAACCCAGCCGGAGGGGAGGGAGGGAGGGACAGTCCAAGATGGTATTACAGGGTTCAAATATGCATGAAGCCACTGGAGCTCAAACCTTCCCCTGCTTGTGTATTTCCTATAGCCTTGTTGGAAAAGATGTAAAATACTGTGAAATCAGCCATTGCAAAATTTATACATCAGGGCTCTGTTCTGGAAAGCAGTAAAACCTAATTGCCTCAGGCCCCGGGGATTTAAATGTGGTGAATATTGTCAGACAGGATGAGCTAAATTTTACCTCTAGATATTAAAAAAAAAAGGCTTGCTGAAAAAAAAAATCAAATCAATGGCACAGAACAGTGGAAAGGACAACTTATTAAGAAAACAGAATGTCCTTAAGCATTTTTGGACAGCCACTTTTTAGGAGGATTTGTACAAACAGTGACAGGGATAATTCCAGTGGTCCTTTTCTATTCATTAGGGCAGAGCCAGGGGACCTCTGTCACCCCTTCCAAGTTATCAGTGGGGATTACTCACCCCATCACTCATTTCAAGTTCGTTTCCACTTAACATCTACTCTACTCAATACCAGTCTTGTTGACATTTCAGTTCTATATTAAATGACTTTCAGACAAAACCATTTAAAATCCCAATATCCAATCACCTTTGTTGCCACTGAGATTGAGAATAAGTCTTGAGAGAAAGGAAATAGCCTGTTTCCTGCTGTGGAGAGGCTTTTGTGGATAGACTGAGCAGGAGATTAAGTGGGGAAAATTGAACAGCATCCTTAGTTCCTTCGGAGGCTCATGGGATAGCTGAGCTCTTTGGTCTGAAATAAAGTCCTCCTTGAGTCGATAAATGAAGTTTGAATAGCAGACTCTGTAATAAGTGCCATGACATCAGATATACCCAAATGGAGGGGTCCACAAGTCCAAAGCTTAATCGAAGTCAGTTGCATGTTGTTTGTCATTTTACAGTATCCATACGGCTACTACTCCCCTAAACGATGTTCTCGTCTCATAAGGCAGGATGGAGTGCTAGCTTTCATGTGATGTGACTTAAGGGTACAAAACGTCCCCATCTGCACCAAACAGCTCTCTCTTCCAGACGGTTTACCTTGCTAGAGCCAGACCTTGAGAACTGGCAGGCGTATAGGGACTGGGCTGTGAGCCGGTGTGCATTCGTTCATTCCCACACACACGAGGGTCTTCTATTCCTGCTGGGTCAGCACAGCCATTTGGCCGTGGAGGATGGTGGGCCAGCAGTTGTACAAAGATAACTAGAATTGGGATGCTGCCCGAAGAATCTTATTACGATCCAGAAGGGGGACAGTTCAGGCATGCAAAAGGCTAGTACATAAGGCAAAATTTGGTCGTTGGCATGCAAGACAAGTATAAATAAATTGAAAACACAGGAAAAAGAGAAGTGACCTCAACTTAGCAGATCAAAGAAGGTGTTTAGAGCCATGGGCATTTACACTGGCAGTTTGGATGGAATCTAGAAATGCAGAGACACTGGGGGAGAAGAGAGAGAGATGACGGGACATCAGGCAGAGAAAGGCGTGAGCAAAGGTTTGAAAGGATGAAGCAGAGAATGGAGCCCGGAAGGAGTGGGACACAGGACAAGTGTGTTCTGATGGTGAAGGGAAGAATGAAAAGTGCCTCCCCTCGGGGAGCAGCCCCCCCGAAGGAAGACCTGGACTGGGGGGTCCTAAGAGGGCACAGGGTGGGGGGAGTGGACCATTAAGGGGAAAGACAGTGTCCTGAGGACAAGCTTCAGGGACATGATGGCTTTGCCCAGGACCTAGCCCTCTGGGCTGTATCATTACCTGACATGACTCTTTTTCTAGTGTGAGCTGAGAACTACCACAGAGCACCCTGCCTGTGACTCAGACCTGTCACTATTATATCTTTGTGTTATTTACCATTAGCCAGACGTCACTGTCTGCAGTGCCTGGGGTGGCCTGTATGGAGGGTGGCCTGGTAATCACCCGTTCCCTGCTGCAATGCTGTGACGTCCCCAGCATCTGCTCTGCCCCTGTTCCTCCCAGCACCTCAAGAGGGTGGCCCTGCAGTTTTCATTCCCCCCCAGTTCCAATCAGCCTGTTCCTTTTCGAAGGCCAGTTACTCCCACAAGTGTGGGGGAGCAGGGCCCAGGCATCCCTGTGTGCAGAAAAAAAGCCTGGCTTACTCAGGTCTGGGGCCTGATGCTGCGGCTGAGGCTGGGAGGCCTGGAGATGGCTATTCAGTGTCCCGGGTCTCAGAGTCATCATCTCTAAACTGGCGGCAATTATCCTGGACGGGCCTACATCCTGGAACCACTGTGAGGGTCAGCAAGAGACAGTTTCTGTGAAAGTCTGAGTAAAGCATCAAGCCCCTTACAAGCACAAGGGGCCACGGGACAGTGGTTAAGCCTTGTGGGCCCGGCTGCCTGAGTTCAAAGCCCAGCTCTATCACTTGCTGGCCTTGTGCTCTTGAAGAAGTTAACTGGTCTTTGTGTTGGTTTCCTCATCCATAAAATGGAGAATATGATAGTGTTTATACACCTGGTACATAGCTCATTACCCAACTGAAAGATGCCTATTATTCTACTAAAGAGTCCTGTGTTTTCTTTTGACATTTAAGTTGTGTCTTAAATATAAAAATGGTTTCCTCTATTACGGATCACATTTTGTAGCTTATTTTTAGTAGTATATAATCAGGAACAATTTTCTACCTCATCTTGTATAAGATTTTTCAAAGTTTAGTTATTTTACGTACGATTAGCTCTTTTTTTTTTTTTTTTTTTTTTTTTTTTTTTTTTTTTTTATGCGTTACGCGGGCCTCTCACTGTTGTGGCCTCTCCCGTTGCGGAGGACAGGCTCCGGACGCGCAGGCTCAGCGGCCATGGCCCACGGGCCCAGCCGCTCCGCGGCATGTGGGATCCTCCCAGACCGGGGCACGAACCCGTGTCCCCTGCATCGGCAGGCGGACTCTCAACCACTGCGCCACCAGGGAAGCCCTAGCTCTTTTTTTAACCAGGTAAAATCTACATTCACAGATCTTAAGTGCACAACTCAGTGAGTTTTGATAAATGCATATACTGTACTTGTGTAATCACCATACTATCAGGACACGTCAATCAAGAACATTCCTGGGCTTCCCTGGTGGTGCAGTGGTTAAGAATCCACCTGCCAATGCAAGGGACATGGGTTCAAGCCCTGGTCGGGGAAGATCCCACATGCCACGGAGCAACTAAGCCCATGCACCACAACTACTGAGCCTGCGCTCTAGAGCCTGTGAGCCACAACTACTGAGCCCATGTGTCACAACTACTGAAGCCCCCGCACCTAGAGCCTGTGCTCTGCGGCAAGAGAAGCCACTGCAATGAGAAGCACATGCACTGCGTTGAAGAGTAGCCCCTGCTAGCCGCAACTAGAGAAAGCCCGCACAGCAAAGAAGGCCCAACGCAGCCAAAAATAAATAAATAAATAAAACTTTAAAAAAAGAACATTCCTATTCCTCAAGATGTTCCCTCATCCCTCACTTTCCATAAGTCTCTACCCCTCATAGGTAAACCACTGCTCTGATTTCTAACTCTTTTTTTTTTTTGCGGTACGCGGGCCTCTCACTGTTGTGGCCTCTCCCGTTGCGGGATGCACAGGCTCAGCGGCCATGGCTCACGGGCCTAGTCGCTCCGCAGCATGTAGGATCTCCCCGGACCGGGGCACGAACCCGTGTCCCCTGCATCGGCAGGCGGGCTCTCAACCACTGCGCCACCAGGGAAGCCCTGATTTCTGACTCTTGATTTTAAACTTTGTGTAAATGGTGGTATCATACAGAATGTACTTTTGTGTATCTGGCTTCTTGAAATCAATGTAATGCTTTTGTGATTCATCTACATGGTTGTATATATCAGTAATTCATTTATTGCATTGTTGAGCAATTTCTGTTGTATGAATAGACTGCAACTTGTTGATCCATTTTCTTGTTCATACTTTTGGGATTGCTTTCATTGTCAGGCTGTTGCAAGTAAAGATGCTGTGAACATTCTTGCAAAAGTTTTTTTGTCGACCTATCATTTCATTTCTTTGGGGGAAATACCTAAAAGCAGAATCACTGGCTCATAGCATAGGTGTATGTTTAACTTTAGAAGAAACTGTCAAACACTTTTCCAAAGTGATTATACTATTTTACAATCCCATCCACAATGTAAAAGAAATGTTCTATATCCTCACCAACATTTGGTTATTGTCAGACTTTTACGTTTCAGTGCATGTGATGTATTTCATTTTGGTTTTTGAGTTTCATTTCTCTGATGACTAATGATGTTGGTCACATTTTCATGTGTTTATTGGCCACTTCTATATCTATATCATGAGCAAGGCAAGGTTGTCCACTCCCACCTCATTTTTTTTTTTTTTTTTTTTTGCGGTACGCGGGCCTCTCACTGTTGTGGCCTCTCCCGTTGCGGAGCAACAGACTCCAGACGCGCAGGCTCAGCGGCCATGGCTCACGGGCGCAGCCGCTCCGCGGCCTGTGGGATCTTCCCGGACCGGGGCACGAACCCATGTCCCCTGCATCGGCAGGCGGACTCTCAACCACTGTTCCACCAGTGAAGCCCCCACCTCATGTTTTATACAACATTGCACTGGAGTTCTAGCCAGTCAGTATTTTTCCAATTTTAAACTAACCTTGCATTCCTGGGATAAAACTCACTTGTCATGATGTGTTACCCCTTTCATATATTGCTACTCAACTAATATTTTGGTAAGGATTTTTACATCTTTGTTCACGAGGGATATTGGGCTCTAATTTTCTTTTTGTATAAGGTCTTTATCAGATTATGGTATCATAAAATGAACTATGAAGTGTTCTTCCTTCTCCATTTTCTGAGAGTTTGTGTAAGATAGCATTATCTCTCCCTTAAGTATTTTCTAGAATTTACCAGTGAAGCTGTCTAGACCTGAAGTTTTCTTTACAGAAAAGCAGTTTATCACCACCACCACCGCCATCATCATCATCATTATCATTGTTATTACAGACTTGATTTCTTTAATAGATACTGGGTTCTTTAGGTTTTCCATTTCTTTTTGTGTCAGTTTTGGTCAGTTGTTTTTCAAGGGATTCGTTCCTTTCATCTGTGCTGTAGAAATATAAAATTATTCACAATATTCCCTCAGTTTCCTTTTAATGTAACGATATCCCCTCTTTCAGTCCTGATATTGGTAATTTGTGTTTTCTTGTTTTTCCTTGTTCAGTCTAGCTACACTTTACCTATTTTATTAATTTTTTTTTAAAGAAAAAACTTTTGGCTTTGTTAGTTTTCTCTGTTGCTTGTTTTCTATTTCTTTCCTTTTATTATCCTTGGATTTAATATTTTAGATTGTATTTATTTTTATTTATTGAAACATAATTCACAAACCATAAAGTTCACCCACTTAAAGTGTATGATTCAGTGAGTTTTAGTATATTCACAAGGTTGTGCAACCATCATCACTAATTCCAGAATATTTTCATCACCTCAAATGAAACCCCATACTCATTAGCAGTCACTCCCTGTTCTCTCCTTCCAGCCCCTGGCAACAACTAATCCATTTTCTGTCTCTATAGATTTTTCTATTCTGGCCTTTTCATACAAATGGAATCATATGATATGTGGTTTTTGTGCCTGGCTTATTACACTTCGCATAATGTTTTTAGGATTTGGGTTTAATTTTCTTTTCTTTTTTTTTTTCTTTGGCTGCGTTGGGTCTTCGTTGCTGTGCAAGGGCTTTCTCTAGTTGCGGTGAGCAAGTGCTACTTTGTTGCAGTGCACAGGCTTCTCATCACGGTGGCTTCTCTCATGGCAAAGCACGGGCTCTAGGCGTGCAGGCTTCAGTAGCTGTGCACACGGGATCAGTAGTTGTGGCTTGTGGGCTCTAGAGCGCAGGCTCAGTAGTTGTGGTGTACAGGCTTAGTTGCTCCATGGCATGTGGGATCTTCCCGGACCAGGGCTCGAACCTGTGTTCCCTGCGTGGCAGGCGGATTCTTAACCACTGTGCCACCAGGGAAGTCCCTACTTTGCTTTTCTTTTAGCAGCTTCTTAAGGCAGAAACCTAGATCATTGATTGTAGGCATTTTTCTTTTCTGCTATAAGTATTTAAAACTAAATGTTGATATGTAGTATTTTCATTAACATTCAGTTAGAAATGTTTTATAATTTTGCTTTTGTTTTCACTTTGACCTTAGGTTATTTAGAAGAGTATTGTTTAATTTCCAAATATTTGGAGCTTTTTTTTTTTTTTTTTTTTTGCGGTACGCAGGCCTCTCACTGCTGTGGCCTCTCCCGTTGCGGAGCACAGGCTCCGGAAATGCAGGCTCAGCGGCCATGGCTCACGGGCCCAGCCGCTCCGCGGCATGTGGGATCTTCCCGGACCGGGGCACGAACCCGCGTCCCCTGCATCGGCAGGCGGACTCTCAACCACTGTGCCACCAGGGAAGCCCATATTTGGAGCTTTTAAAGATCTCTTATTGTTATTCATTTCTAATTGAATTCCAGTGGGGTGAGAGAATATACTCTGTAAGATGTCAGTCTTTTGAAATGTATTGACACTTGTTTAATTACCCAGCATATGGTCTGTCTTGATAAGTGTTCCATGTGCATATGAGAAGAATGTGTATTTTTCAGTTTTGGGGTGAAATGTTCTAGAAATGCCAATTAGGACAATGTGGTTGATGATGTTGTCAAATCTTCTATGTCCCTAATGATTTTGTTTAGTTGTTTGTGATTCTGTCTTGTAATAACACTTTTTCCCCCTGTGAGGAACACATACTCTTCAATTTTATAATGACAGTTGATGGGACAGTAGAATGAAGAAATTCAATTAAAAAAAAGTTGTCCAGGAAAACAGCTATTCCTTAAGTTCCTTAAACAGTGTGCTCTCCAAAGATCACCAGCAACTCAGAGATCCAGATTTGGGCTCTGTAGAGTCACTGGGCATCCCACAGGGGAGGCTATCCCTTCCTTTTCCCCCACTTCTCAGCTACATGGAGGCCCCATCTATCTCTCATCTGTTGTTTTCCACAAATCCTATTCAAATATCATTTCTTACCTCCACTCACTTATTTCCCCTTCCCTCACCCTGTTAACACCCAGGGACACAGCAGAAACTCAGGCTTAGGTGAGGGATTCTTCTGAGAGGCAGGGACAGGGCAGGGATTATGAACTCCATCTCTCTGGCTCAGCTCAAACCTGTACTCCCTTCCAGGTGCTGCCTCAAAATGATTTTGCCATGTAACTAACTGATGACTCTGTTTCTCATCTTTCAGAACCAGGCACTGAGGCAGAGAGAGAGTGTGATCTTTCCCCTCCAGCCTAGGACAGCACGAGCCACACCCTCAGCAGCTGTTGCATCTTAGGTTCTCCCCCCCTGTGACGGACGGAGGAGCTTGTGGTCTCAGTGATCCATGAGCTGTGCAGAGCACCTCCTCCATGTCAGGCACTGGGAATATAATGAAGCATGATGGGAGTGTGACTCTTTTTACATCCTTAAATGGGGTAAAAAAATATTGTTAAAACTGCAGTCCTGACTTTATCTTAAACCTTGGCTTTTCAGAAAAATCCAGCGAGTGAAAACTGACTTCCAGCTAAGCTGATGAGCCCTGCTGTTTTG
This sequence comes from Phocoena sinus, assembly GCF_008692025.1. Lineage (NCBI taxonomy): Eukaryota > Metazoa > Chordata > Mammalia > Artiodactyla > Phocoenidae > Phocoena > Phocoena sinus. The sequence continues at coordinate 20,717,573 of NC_045775.1, forward strand.
AAAAATAAAACAGAAGCAAAGACTGTGGAGCCAGCCTCTCAGGGGTAGATCAGTCCAGGTAGGAAGCAGACAAGAGGCCAAAGGTAAAAATGATCATGTGATACTCTCTGTCTCAGGAGACCTTCCTGGAGCTCTCAGTGGAAGAAACAGATCACTGCCGGGTGCTGCCGGGCTCAGGGGCTGCAGGGTCCCCCGCTGCTAACTGCATGGCCGCTCCTGCCACACCTGCAGGCCGTACTGCTTCCTGTTGCTTCTGTTTCAGATCTGTTCTGTGCCTCCCAGGGAACCTGGTGAGGTGCCTGCCCTAGAGGAGCCCACCTGGATGGTGATGGCTCCAGGTGATTTTCACCCTATCATCTCCACATCTGGCAGAATGTGGAGTGTCAGCAACTGGCAGGAGTCCAAAGGAGAACTCCTGCCCCACCCCCAGATCCCTGGGTCCATGGGATTCCCAGGGTCACAATCTACTCTCTTTCTGTCTCTCTAGAAGGCTGCAGCATGAGGGGCCCTAATTAGAATAATCCTTACATTTTACAGGACTTTACAGTTTGTAGAGCCTTTCACGTATATCAACTTTTTCATTTGATCCCAAAGCAGCCCCGTAAGAACCAGGCATACCTCGCCTTCTCCTAGGTCTTCACTTGCCACCAGGACTCCCAAACCACTGGATTCCAACCACTTTCCTGGGTACTCAGGGTACTGAGGCAAGTTTCGGGCTTCCTGGGGGACACTCTCACTAGAATGAGCTGTAGTCAGGCCCATCCTCTTTGCGCCCCCCAAACCTGCTCTTCCTTGCATGCTCCCCGGCGTCACTGGTGGTCTCACTGTCCACCCAGGTACTCAAGTAGGAAATCCAGCGGCACCCTCGTCCTGCCTTCTTGCTGACTCCCAATCCCAGGGCTGCCTCCTCCTCTGAACGGATGTCACCCCTTTTCTTCAAACCCACAGCCCCCCTTTTGAGGCACAACCCTCTGCCTGTACCACTGCCCCTCCCTGGGCTCCTGGCCTGAGGCCCTGACCTCCACATCCCCAAATCGGCTCTTCCCACGCCATCTTCTTGCCAAGAGCTTTGGTGACTCCCACTCAATTACAAGGCAAAGTTCAAACTCCAGAGTGTGACACTGAAGACCCTCTGTGTTTGAGCCCAGCCTCCCCTCCACCCCATTCCTACCCCAGGCCCTGCCAGCGCTCCCTGTTGCCCAAGCCCTTGACACGGCTCCACACCATCACATCTGTACCGATAGTAGCCCCTCTGCCTAGAACGGGGCCTTTCATGAGTTTTGTCTCTGCCAAAATGCTATCCTCTCTCAAGGGTGTTTAAATATCAGCCCATCCCCTGCTCAGTAAGATCTCCTCTCTGGGCCTGTGCACTTTTCCAACTTCATCTCGTTGACTCACCCGCTCAGGGCAGCTTCTGGAGCTCCTGGTCTGAGCGGGCTTCTCTTGCCTCAGGCCGCCTTGCACCTGTACCTCTCTTTCCAGAACACTCATCCCACTCACAGTGACCTGTGCAATGACTGTCTTCCCCTTGAGGGCAGGGACCTTGTCTGTCTCATTGACTGCTGTCACCCCATTGCCTGGAATAGCACTTAGCTCATAACTGGTCCTTGATGTGTATTATTACCTGGATGAATGAAGGAGTGAATGAATGATTAAATACTTGACTTACAAAACATATTAAAATATAGCTTTTAATGAATTGGGAAAGAGTTTATGACATTAATGAGGTAATCAGAAACTTGATCACGGAATACTTGATAGTATTAAGGATTTATTTCCTTTTTAGGAGTGATATAATATGTGGGGTTTTTTGTTTTTTGAGTCCTTGATTTTTACAGCTATGTACTAAATATTTACAGAGGAAATGGTGTGGTGTTTGGGATTTACTTCCAAATTATTTGGGGGGTGGGAGTAGGAAGGGGTACAAATGAAACAAGATTGGCCATGAGTTGACAGCTGTTAAGACTGCATGGGGAGAACTTGGGGGCGTTTATACTGGTCTCCCTACTCTAGTATATAGTTTAGATTTTCCATTCTAAAAAATTAGTAATAAAAAAAAAGATCAAACCCAGGGATGGGAGTAGGTGGAAGGGATATAGCTTTTATGTTATCAGTAAAGGTGGGTAAGATAACCAGGACTCTGCAATTCAGGGAAATTATTTGCAAGTCTGTCCTTGAGCACAATGCCTTCCAGCAGCATTTTTGCTGAGGGCCGTTTGTAGCAGAAGACAGTTATATGGTCACTTCCGTATCATGAAAACACATCTGTCTCATCAAAGCAGGAGAAGCTTAGGGAACATTCAGCACTCTGCTGCTCTCCGAGGTCTGCAGCGGTTTGCTCTGGCCCCGGGGAAGAGGATATTTACCTCCTAGGGCTTTAGGCACAGAAGATCCACTCCCCCTGTGATGAGGGGCCAGGGAGTGCTTGGAAGAGTGGAGGATGTGGCATAAATCCCTCGGGCCCGTCAAAAGCGCAGAGCTGTGTCCACTGCCAGCTGTGCACCGCAGAAACTGTCCTAAGGGTTCCCTCTATCTGCCGCCTTCACTGGGGCAACACCCGCCCCACATCCTCCCAGAGAGGAGGTGCTGGGCGGGGCTGGAGTGCACACGCAGGTCCAGGCGTCCCAGAAGCATCTCAGGGCTGGGACACAGGGGTACTCTGCCTCCTTCACCAGGGGTGGTAGAGAAGTCTCCGGATAGAAATCCTATTTCTCACCAAGGCGGAGAGTTCCCCCATTTTAATGGGAAAATAAATCTAATTTGGAGGCTGAGGTGGTCCCTGCAGCAGCCAGGAGTAGGGGAATCTTGTCCTCAGTGCCCAGGCGGGGGCCCCAACCCCTTCCCAGCACGCAGTCACCCACCCGGCCGTGCGCTCCTTTCCAGGCTCTCTAACCTCCATTTACTACCTGCAGCCTCTGCTGTAGCCAAACCTAGTGGCTTCCCGGCCATCGTATTTCAGTGGCATTCCCCTCCTCTGGCCTCTGGTCCCGTCAGTCCCTCACCCAGAATGGCCTTGCCTCCGCCAGCAACCCTTCCTCGCCCCTTGTTCTGCATCTCCACGTGTGCGAGCAGCTATTCAAGACCCAGCTTAAGGGCTTCCTCCCCGTCTCCTCTACCCCCTCCTCTGCCTTCTCACGAAGCCTTCCCTGACCTCTGCAGCTGGGAGCAAGCCGCCATCCTCTGAACGTGTTGCAGTTTCCGCCCCGCCCCTAAGTGCGCCCTGGCCCTCTGTGTCTGGCAGTGTTTCTCCACGAGGTCTGCGCACATTTCCTCTCCCCCGTCAGACTGTGTGAGCCCGGCTCCTTTAAGCCCCACCCTGTACCTTGTGCTCTAGGCAGCAATGCTCAGAAAGAGCATGGGCGTGGAGCGGGAGGGGCGGGGGAGCTGTGTAGCCTTTCTTGCTTCCGACCTGAGGACCACAGCTGGACTCCCCAACATTTGCTAGAAGGTGAAGTCAGCCTCCCTCTGGGGCCCTGAAAGATCCCCCGGGTTGGGAGGTCAACGGAGGGAGCTGGGGCCAGGATTCTTGATTCCGCCACTTCCTGATCCCCTTTGGATAGACAGCTGGGGGCGGGGACATTCACAGTTGAGAACACTGAGCCGAAGAGTGACAGTGTCACAGAGGAAGAAGGATTTAAACCCACTAACAAGTGAGTACCTCAAAGACGTGCCGTTTCGTGTTCATTTGGATGACTTGGCCCGGGGCTTAGCATGGGGCTCAGGAGAGCTAAGATCAGATCCCTGTCTTGAAGGTGCTTGGAGGTTAGTACAGGATACAAACCGGGGCAGTTTCTGAACTACAAAGTGCCCTAGCTGAGGGGTGGAAGGAGCGTGTACACAGTACTGCAAGGGAGGCCGAGGGCTCCACAGAGGAGGTGACGGCTGCGCTGGGCCTTGAAGGGTGCACAGAATTAACGGGAGTTCTCAAGGCGGAGACGGCAGAAGAAATATGACGGCTCGAGGCTTGGAGGTATAGAAGACTTGGCATCTTTGGGGAATGGCAGGAAGTTCAGTGTAGTGGGAACCCAGTGGGTGGTGTGGGGAGGGAACAAAGAGGAAAAGTCAGCTGGGCCAAGGGGGGAACCTTCATAAAGCAAACCTCTTTGCCAATTACCAGGTCAGGTGAATTATGTGGAGATCAGAGCCAGCCTCCAGAGATCACCCATCTCACCCATCGAGTCCCCAAAGCTGGTATTTTGGCAAGAAAACTCAGGGATGGAGAGTAAAGGAAGATCAGGAGGCTGGCCCCAGACAGTCGGTCACTTGGTTCCCTGACAGCCCAGGAACCCATGCCTGGGGGCTTGGATGGGGGCTGAGAACTGGGCAGAAGTTTGGGCTAGAAGATCTTAGAGGCCCTTCCCACTCTGCCTTCCGTGGCTCTATGATGGATGTTGGGAATTATTTCAGGAGTTGAAAAAGGACAGCTTAAGCTAACACTTCCTCCCTCTGAGTGGTGACCTGCAGGCAAGGTGGCTCCTTCCCAGACAGCCCACTCCTGATTCTGGCTGCGGCCCTCTGCGTTAAATGAGGACTTGCTTACGGTCTCCATCTTGCTTATGGGAAGCGGAGGCCCCGAGGCCCTGTGGTCCGCTTGCATGACGGGGACTGGGGTCCTGGACTTCTGGTGTCTCCTGTCTGACTCAATGGACTGTGACTCCTGCAGGTTAGGGGCTGTGTCTTCTTCCCCCTGAGGGTTCCAGCCCTGTCCACAGATATCAGCACATTCAGTGAACAAACGAATGAGGGCAGGACCAGGTTAAGAGTGGCTGCTGGCGCAGTAAGACCCAAGAGCTACAGTTGGAGCTGGCTGGTGTGCGCTGAGCCGAAGGGCAGGTGGCCGGCTGACCTGGGATGGCAGGGAAAAGAGGGGTGGCCGGGGACAAAGCTGGAGCATGCCCAGCCCACATGGGAACAGGGGCCTCAGGGGTGGTCTGCCCCAGGCCTGGGTTCCTGTGGAACATCTTAGCGGGGGGTCCCTACAGAGCAGAGGCCAGGCCAATTTGCCTGCTCCTGGCACAGGTCGGGAACCCCTCAGGCGTGCCCTCCTCCCCGCTTTATATCTCGCACGCTGCCCTCTCTTCTCACTCCTGGCTGACAGAAGGAAGCTGGGCTGGAGAGATGATGACTCAGAATCCAGCAGTTGCCCCAAGTAGAAGTGAAACAGTTGTCTCACAAACACATCGGTCATTTAAATGCTCTTTCCTTAAAACTCTTTCATACCTATTCTTTTCACTGAAGCAACCTGATGAAGTGAATGTTATCATTGTACCCATTTTACTGGTGAGTAAACTGAGGGTCAGAGAGGTGAAGTAAGTGGAAGAACCCAGGTAGGACCCAGGGCTTTTGACCCCATATCTACAGATTTCTCTACCACAACCCCATAGGGCTCTTTCCTAAGTGTCCTGTGTCGTGCAGCACAGAAAGTCAAGCTTTATTTCAACCAGTTGATCTGGTCTACCTGGGCCACGAGTAACTCACCTGGTGCTCCCTCACCCCACCTGGCACTGAGCTTCACTCAAGGGATCTGGGGAGCTCAGGGCCAGCATCTCCCTCTGACCGTCCACTGGCTTCTCGTTTCTCCCTGCAGGGTACTTGCTTGGACACCAGTGGTTGTGTGTGCAGGAGACACTGTGGAACATTCTAGGGTGAGTCCGTTCCCTCTGAATTGTAGTTAGTGTTGGTCTTTTGGGGCATCTCTAGTTGTCAACTGCTGGCAGCAGCAGGTGAGTGGCTGGGGCATCTCTGGTTCTTGCAAAGGACTCTTTCTGGAAACCTGCTTGGCACCTGCCTGTTCCTGCTGCCCAACCCCCTCCCCAGGGGCTCTGCCTACGGTCGCGTGCTGCACATGCAGAGCTTGGAAGTGGATTTCTCCACTCAGTCCAGAGGGCACGCGTTGCAAATAGGCTAATTCCTGTGTGGTCCACTGGGGCTAGAGGACTAGCCCCACTGCCCAAGGAAAAAGGTGGGCATCCGATAGACAAGGTGCTCAACCCCAGTTCACCAGGAGGGGATAAAGAGGCTTTCAGGGTGGAGCAACCAGGGCTGGGATGAGGTCTTGTGAACTGGGGCCACTGTGCTTCTGTCCCTCCACTAAGGCCATACAGATCTCTTTACACCTTGGTTTTTCTGCCTGCAAATGGGACTGGTTTGTGCAGCCTGGGACTGTTCTGTCATGGCAGCAACAACACGGCGACCTGTAGCTAAAGACCCAAATGCTGTGCTCTCTTCCCACCACGGGGACACGTGTCACAGATGAAACGACACACTTGCTTTTTCTAAAGGCAGCACAAGCTGGCAGGTGGCACGCGGAGGTCCAGGGTGCTGCAGAGAAAGCAGTCTGGGCAGGTGTGGGAAGCAACAGGCCGCCGGGCCCCCATTCCTCTCCCTCCTGCCTGCACGCACACTGCGATCCCCTCCACCTCTGCCTGTCCCTACGCACAACAGGCCACAGTGTGGATAACCCAGGGCCTTGTGCCCAGAGCTGGCCTGACGGAGGGGGTGACGTGGGTGCCCCGGTGGCTGCTGGAGAGGTCCTGAGAGGGCTGCCCCACGGTCTCACCTCTCCCTCCTGACGCGGGTGCAGATGTGTGTCCAGCCTGGGCCCTGATGCTCACTTTGCTCTTTAATCTGGTGGGTTCTCTCAGCTCCTCCCCTACTCTCCCACCCCGCCCCCACCCTCAGACCCTTCTCTGGGGAGAAAGGGCCGTGTCTAGTGAGGAGCACCCTGGCCTTTGGTCAAAGACTGCCAGACATGCCCCTGGCCCAGGGGGCTGGGCTGTGGCCAGGCAGAGGCAGAGGCAGAGGTGCGTGGGTAAAAAGCAGAGGGAAGCCTGGCCTTGTCTTTCCCTGCTCAAAACCTTCAGGGGCTGCCCACTTTCCCCGGGGTGAAGGCGGTCTTACCTCCTCGGCTCTATCTGTCTCTCCTGCCTCAGCTCGCACCTACCCTGGGATCTAGGCTTATGGAGCATCTCTCTGTTCCCGTGTCCCAGCTCCTCTCCTGATCTTGGGCATCCTGTCCCCTCTGTCTGCTCTGTTCTTACCTCTACACATTGCTCCTTTCTGCTGTTCCCTTGGGTTTCAGCTGAGGTGTCACCTCCTCCTGGAAGCCTTCCCTGACCACCCTGCCTCCAGCCTGGGTCAGGGTGCTGCTTCTGTAGCTTGCACCCTACACTCGTCCCCATCTTCATCGTATCACACACTTGTCCCTATTGTCTGCCCGCTGGTCCTCCTGTCCCAGTGGATGTGGGCTCATTGAGGGCAGGGCCTGGGTCATGCCCAGCCCCTGGCCTTGGCACAGAGATCATAGTAAATAGTCACTGGATGTGTGAGAGGGAAGGAGGCTAGGAAGAGAACCGACAGAGAGGGAGGCTTGTGGGGCTTATAGGATCCCTGACCACAGATAGACCTGCGAGAAGCCAACAGTATCCCCATCATGCTGGTTTCTAGGAGCCCCCCAGGTCTTCCAGACTGTACACCCCACCCCCACTCTGTGCCCAAGGAAATCAACCTGCAGGAGGGAGAGGGCCCAGGGAGACTCCGCAGCGCTGGGTCCCTCAGCCCTGGGTTCCCCTGAGCCCTGGGGTGGGGTCCTCACTTTTGCTTCCCCAGGACCTCCTGCAGGCAGAGGACTCCACAACCCTCTGGTTGGCACATTGGCAAGTGCAGGGAGAGACACACATTCAGACATGGAAACGTGGGGGACCCTGATTTTCAAGAAATCACAATGGTTAGTCAGGCCAGGGGCAGATGGCTGCCCGTGAGAAGCCTCATCGCACCAACCCTGCTAGAACTTTTCCAATCCATCCTCCCCTCCCTGCCCTATCCCGTCAGCCCGGAGCTGGGGTCCCCATAAGACAGGAGAGTCCCTACCTCGGAAAGTCACTTTGGCGATCCGGTCGCCCCTGCCCCGCAGCTCGGAGACCGTCTTGAGGTGGACAAGCAGAGCCATGCTGGTGCGGGAGCCTGGGTACTGCCAGGCGGGAGCAGCCGGGCAAGGAGCGAGCTCTGTGGATGGAAGGCGCTCCGCACACGTGCCTCCCTCCTCTCCCACACCGCCTCCTCTCCCCTCCGATGCTGCCCACAGAGACTAAGGCAACCAAGCCGAGCCGCTCCTTCCAGAGACTCACAGCCCGGCCAACCTCCACCCCTCCGAGCTGTCAGCCCAGCGTGTGTGTATCTGCGCGTGTGTTGTGCGCCCGTGCGCAGCCTAGCGGCGCAGACGCTCTCGATTCATTATTCAGCATCCGCCCGCTCCCAGATAGAGGACGGCCCAGCTTCAGGTGTCTTCTCGCAGCTCCTGGGGCAGAGCTGCCTGCCCTCCCCTCCACAGGGCCTGCCAGGCCAGCTCTTCTGCCACCAGGAGTGGGAAGATGGGAGCGTGCGTGAGCGCGGTGGGCTGGGTGTGGGGCGGCGCCCCTCCCAGGGGGGAGAAGGAACTTTACGATCTGTGTGCACCGGAGGCTGAGCCGTTGCACTGATGTTTCAGGGCGCCTCCCCCCCAGTCAAGCTGGCCAGCAGGGCTGCTGGTGCCCACCAGGCTCAGGGGGCCTGGATGCTCTGGAAGGGTCACACTGTGCTATGTAGAAATCCTAGCCCAGGGCCCTTCAGCTGGAAAATCAGCACCTACTGGAGAGCATCAAGGCTGTGCCTGGTGGCCGGTCCCTCAGAAATGGGAGCCCTAAGAGGACAGGGAATGTACTTTCCCACCTGCTCTCATGGAGATTAGGACCCCAAGAGGCCGGGTCCTGACTCCCTGGGATCTGGGAGGATGGGGGTGCTGTCTGGGGGGCGCTCAGGAGCCGGGCTAAGCATGATTGGAGATGCCTGACTGCGAAGGCCTCAGAGGCTTATGTCTTACTAAGGGCAGTGCTTCAGGTCCAGGGCACTAACCCAGCCCCGTCCTAGGGCCCGGGCGTGGCGAGATGTGCTGCAGGAGAACTGTCAGCTGCGAGTGGTTGGGGAAGGGGTTTCTGTGGCAGAATTTCCAAGGACCAAAGGAGATGTGCCCCTCCTTTCTTCCAGCAGCACACCCCTGGAGGGGCTCAGTGGGAAGGGGACCCTGGGGGCTGGGGTCCCCGAGCCTGGAGCCTTTGCAGGGCCATCTGCACCCTTGTTCTTGCTGTTTGCCCTGCATGGAATGCCCCTACCCCATCCCTAGCCTCTCGGCTCAGCCCGACTGGTGCCTATCCTCGGAAATGCCTCTGCACCCGCACGGCACTCAGGCTGGGTCAGGTCCTTGTCTGTGCTGCCCCTGTCCCCTCTCATCCACTGCTTCCTTGGGCTCCTCCACTTACCTCCCCCGACCCCCGACTGGGAGACCCTGGAGCCCTGCACCTTTGTGTCCCCAGAGCCTCGCATGGTCTCCTGTGGATAGTAGAATATCCCATGAATGTTGACAGGATAAAAGAGTGAGCGTGGTGACCTATCTGAACAGTCTAAAGGTTAAAAAAAAAAAAAAGGAAATATTAAATTTTTACAACGTGCTGGCAAGAGGTCACTCCCTTTGAATTCTATAGTCCAAGCGACCTGCAGGGTATCACAGAGCATCCTTCCTTCCTTCTAGATGTCTCCTCCTACTCTACCCTATTTTTCTTTCTCTCTTTATGTTCTAATTCCTTCTCTCTCTTTCCTTCCTCAATTCCTTCTCCTTTCTCACATTTATCTAGCCATACTGAATTAAAGAATATTTTAGAATATTGTATTTATGCAGTAAAAGTGAAAGTCTAATTTTTAAAAAAAAAAAACAACAACAGATGTTTAATGTCTCTTTTTAAAAAAACTAAATTCACCAGCGTGTTCCAACCCTAAGGCCGTCAGGTGATCTTTGTAAAGCCTGGTGGCGCTTTACAGGGAAAAAAATCTATCTCCTCCCCAGGCTCTCTCGTGAAGGGGGGCAGCTTCGTGAGGCCTCCTAGGGACCTGTGCATCTTTAGGAGAAAGCCCCTGAACTTGCCCTCGGTAAGGCCTGGAACTTCGCTGAACCTCAGTTTCCATATCTGTGAAATGGTAGCAATTCCATCCGGTCAGCACACAGCACCCCTTGGCTTAGCCACTGACCCTTCTGAAACCTAAGCCAGATCCCACTTTTTAATTTCCACTCTCCTGACTATTACCCATTTGGGTAACTCTTAGTACAACATTTATTCACTGAATGTGCACTGAACTCCTTCTAGTACCAGGTGCTGGGGACTCAGAGATGAACATGATAAGTGCTAGCCCTCAGGCAGAAGGGGCAAATGGACTAGAACACAGACGCATAGAACCCAGGACGAAGGGTCCATGGGTGGATCAGCTTGGAATCCATGAATGGGGAGAGGGAGTGGGCACCGGACCTTGTCTGGGGATGGGGGTCTTTAGGACCACCTTCCTGGAGTTGTTCTAAAGAACTAAAGGTTGTTCTTTTACAACTTTTATGAATGTTGTTCTTATCGTAGCCCACGTTTTGCGTGGAGAATTTAGACATCTATAGAAGTGGCTGCATTTTGAAGGATGGGTGGAGGGTCTTCCATCCCATTTGCAACCATTCATTCCCTTTCAGCTCCTTTTCCCCCCCCGGGCCTCAGTTTTCCTGCTCTTGCACCTCTTGGAAGCCTGTGCCCCCGCCGGTTCCATTGTCATCTGTCCGAGAGAGTCTTCTGAGGATTCTGGAAGCTGAGGTCTTCATCAGCTGCCATTGACAGGGTCAAACTGTGAAGATAACACCTCTCATCTGACAGATGAAGTGAGATTGTGACGGAGGAGGCTAAACTCAGAGGTGCTCGCTGACACCAGGACTGCTGTAGGAGGAGCAGGGGAGCAGGTGGGGGGCAAGACACAAAGAGCCTGGTGCCTTGGAGGCTGTCTGTCATCACCCCTCCGCCACCCCTGCCAATTAAAGACCTTAGGTCCCACCCTGCCTTACATGTGGCCCAGGGCTGGGTGAGGGTCACTGGAGAAATCTGGGTGCGGGCACCGAACACTTACAGGAGGGAGGCACTATGACCCAGAAACCTCACCTGGGCCTGCTGAAGCTTTGCTCTCTGGGGCAAAGGCCCAACCCTGGATTCACTGGAGGGACTGTGCTGCAGAACTGGGGCAAGTGTAAATCACACACTAGACCTTTTCACGACTGGCTTTTGCTCCTTACTTATAAACCTCTCTTGTGGAGTAGTTTGAGAGGCAAGCGGAGGTGAGAAGGAAGTTCCTAGGGAGAGAGGAGAGATTGAGGAGAAAAATGTCCTTCGCTCCCGACGTCCGTGCACACACACACACACACACACACACACACACTTAAATTACAGTGTCCTGGGCAAACACGCCAAGCGGGACACACGTCTGAGGCCCCCTCCTGGAGGCCCCGCGAAACGGGGGCCCGGTGGAAAACCCTGGGGAGCAATGGCTCTTGACGTCCCTGTGGCCACTCGGGCCCTGGGGCTGAGCCGAGCTTGGGCTGCCGCTTTGTGCACCGTTTCCACCTCCGACCCGCCTCGGAGCATCACCCATCTGGCCTGGCGGGGAAGCTGAAAGATGCAAGGATGCGAAAACGGAGGCTTGGGTGAGAGCGGCGATTTGCGGTGTCACACAGGAGAGCACGTGGAGATGCGGGAACATCTCGCGGGGGCGCCCCGCCTGGCTGCTCCTAGAAGAGGACGGCGAGCGGGGTGCGGAGCCCCGGAACGCCGCGGCGGCGGCGGCGCAGCCCCCCTGGCGTTGCCAGGCGCACGGTTGCCGGGTAACCCGTGCTGTCGACCACGTGGCCGGAGCGCCCGGGCTCGCTGCGCGCTCGCCGCCCCCATCATGGCCTCCCGCGGCGCGGGCGCCCTACTGACCGAGTTCAACGCCGCCTACGTGGCCCCCGGCCTCATGCCCGGGTAAGACCGCCGCACACCAGGCCCCGCCTGAATCTGGGGCTCAGAGCCCCTGCGGGCGGTCTCTCCCCTCCTCTCTCCACAAACCCCTCCACCGGCCTCGAAACTCCGCCCTTTGGGGGCCGAAGGAACCCGGGGCGCCAAGCTTTCACCTGGCGGGGTGGCCTCCCCAGGGGTCTGCGCTCTCAGGGCAGGCAGTGGCTGGGCGCGGTGGGGGCTCTCCAGGTCCCCTTCGGTAGGAAGTCGGTACCTAGCGAGCGCGGAGCCCGCCGGGCCGGGATAACCGTGGTTGGGGTCCGGGTCAGGGGGAGGTGGGGGAGACGACGTGTGGGGTTGGTGTTCGGAGACGCCGGGCAGGAGCAAGAGGGTGAGGAGTCCCCGAGGAGGGAGCGGGTTCTTCGGCCCCCACTACATTGCGTGCACGCAGGATTCCCGCAACATGAATTACTTGTTGGTTGAAGGAGCGAAGGCGACCGGGTGGGCATCTGGGAGCGGGGCTCGAAGAATCTGACATGGCAGGACCGGCAGTAACGTTTAGTGGTGTGCGCTACCCACCGGATCGCCTCCTCGGTTCTCCCACTGACCTCACTTAATCCTCACAGAATGCTGCCTTTGAAAGCTTCCCAGCCCCCAGACCTGCCCTACCTGTAGCATTTTAGGATGCAGGGCAGAACCTACTTTTCCTTTCTCTGGATGTGTTCACACTCCAGACAGCTAAGGTGCGAGTCTGACCGCTCCCTTCCATTCTTTGGTCCTTTTTCTCAAAGTGTCTGAGATTTCCACTCCCAACCTCCTCTTCCAGGTTGTGAGATTGTCTCCTCTCTTCTACCAGTCAACATGGCCATTGAGGATGGGGGCTGGATTCTGAGAAGCCGCCTGCACATCTGTATTGAACGAATGAATGAAATTAATGTCTTGAGAGTTTTGCAGGCAGGATCTCCACGTGGGTGGAAAAACACGTGCTCTCTTCTGCAAACTAAACAGGCTGCAAAACAAAGAAAAGGTCTCAGTGTATATTTTGTGTGACGTTTGGGTTTTCTTGAAGCAGAATAAGGCTGACATAGAGGAGCTGTGATATTCAAATAATTTCTGCACACAGAGGTAGTACAGTAAGTAGGGGCAGGTTCTGTAGCTTTAATCCAGCCCCTTGGTGGACAGGGCCTTTCCTGGGCCTTAGAGAGCTCAAAAGCTGCTTCGGTTCCCATCAGACAAAGCTGATTTACCAGGTCACAGTTGTTTCCTGAAGTCAAGCCAGGTGTGTTAGAGAAGATGACTAAGGATTTTCCTCTTAATTCTTTCAATCGTTCAGGCATTCCTTTGACAAAGATGTGTTGAGTGCTTGGGATAGACCAGGTGTTGGGTTAAGACAAACAAGTGGGGGGCTGCCCTGGAGGGGTTCCCAGTCTGGTGTAAATACATAAGGTTTAGTTCAAAACCATCTCTGCAGCCTTGGGTAGTGGTGTTTACACCACACTCTGGGTGTTTATCATGAAATTTGATTTCATACATTGCTATAGTTTTGTCTTAAGCCCACCACAGTCTCCATTGGAACCTAACCCTCCCCCACGGCTCCCCAACTCGGTCCCAGGTTGCGGGGAGGGAAGCTGCATGTTTCAGAGGCAATCCCAGGATACTTCTCTATCCACGCCACTCGTCTGCAGTTCCCTTGAGTGCCCTGTCCTCTGACTGATCTAGCAATTGTGATCACAAGTGAATCATAAATAAGGTTCCAAGCGTGGATGGGCTAGTTTGAGCAGCTGAGCCTCTATGTGTTACTTTCTTGGCTGGATCTTTCTGGGAGGGATCTGCTCTCCCTAAAGATTCTCATCAACAAGGAATGAATTGAGTTGTCTTATGTGTCTAAATGCTACCTTATTGGCAACTTTGTTAACGTAATGAAAGAATCCAAGATTTCCCTGCCACACTTGGGTAATTATTATTTTGTGTGTCTTTTCAAAGATGAATCACAGGATTTTAAGTGCAACCAGTCTCTTCGGACACTCAGATCGTCCTCCTTACCAGTTTTACTCATAGGGGCAGAAATACTTGCAGTCGTGAGGACCTCGGAAACCAGGCAGTCCAGCCCCACCACCACCTCCCGTTCCAGACGTGGTCACCGAGGTCTGGGGGATGGGGACTTGCCTGAGCCCCAGGCTGGTGATGGAAGAGCTGGGCTGGAACCAGGTCCCCGATGCCCTGTAGTGGCACTGTGAACCCCCATGTATAAGCACCTATTATATGCCAGGCTTTCTACAAACTTAAAAAAAAAAAAAATCTTCACAACAACCCAGTTGTCAACCCAGATGCAAAACTGCCCGAGGTCTTTCATCAGGTTGCCCAGCCAGGTCTGTGTGACTTCAACACCCTGCTCTCCCCAACTGCTAGCAGTTGTCAGCAGTTAGATCTCTACAGCGTTCAAGGCCTGATTCTGGGTACTGAGGGGAACAGGGTGCTGGTCCTCAGACAAGGATGCCCCACCCGCTCCCTTGCCGCTCTGGGCAGTACAGCCCTCAGACATTGTGCCACTTTCTGGCCCGTGTGCCCTCCCCGCAGTGAGCAGGGAGCTCTCGGGTCAGAGATCCTGGTGTTGTAAGGCTTTTGGAGGGAAGAGACTGGCTCGGTGAGACTCTGTGCTTCCCGCCGGCAGGTCAGATCTAGGTGGGACCCATCCCTTTGCGCTCTGCCTCCCACCACACCTCACCGGGCTCCCAGTCCGAACACTTGACCTGCCCGTGCATCCTGGGGGACAAAGCAAAGGCCGTCTGTGCAGGAGGATGTAGGAGGCCCAAGTGCCCACATAGCTACCTGATGCCACTCACACAGCCCTGAGGACCTGGGGAGCCTTCCTAAGAATGGGGGATGGGGGGCTCCAGCAACCTGGGCTTTGTAACAGGGACCCTCCTTCTCTGCAGAAGAACCCATAAGCCCATAGAGATGTGCTCCCATTTGTCAGTTCAATTCAGCAAATACTTACAGAGCATCTACTGGGTGCCAGGGATGCAAGTATGAGTAGAACCCAGCCCTCTCTCCCCATGGAGTTGACAGTTCAGATAGGAAGAATATACTAGGGCCCAGGTAATTACAACACAGCAGAATGTGAATTGAGACATAAGAGAGGCACGAGGATCGAAGACAGTTCAGTGGCAGGGACAGGCGTGGTCTATGGGTGGGTCGGAAGAGGCTCGATGGGAAAGGGGGTGTATGAAACGTACCTTGAAGGATGGATAAGATCACAATTTGGGGAGAGGAGGAAACATCTTCTGGGCGGAGGGGATGGCATGGGGAGGAGGTACCAGCAGAATATGCTTTGAAAGCAACAAATGGCCTATTTGCTTGGAGTGGCAAAGCTGGTGTTACCGAACCAAGCTTGGGTCTGCTTGCCTGCACACAGTAAAACCAATCCGTTGACCTGGGTTGCTGTGAAGGAAAGTGCCGCGTTTATCGCAGGGCACCAAGAAAGGAATCCAAGTAGCTAGTGCTCAAAAGCCCCCAACTCCCCAAAGGCTTTCAGGCAAAGGTTTTTAAAGATAGGGTGAGGGAGGGGGTTTGTGGGGTGTGTGGTCAGCTCGTGGACATTCTTCTGATTGGTTGGTGGTGAGGTTATCAGGAGTCACCATCATCAACCTTCTGGTTCCAACCAGTCTGGGTTCTACGTCCTTGTGGGCAGCATACAATTAACTTCTTCCGCCTGGTGGCATCAGTATCTGTAAAATGGCTCAAAGGACACGGCTCAGAATATTATCTGTGGTCCTTGCGGAGGAACTGGAGGTCCTTGACTCTGTTTAATGGCTGAACTATTATTATTTTGTCTTGCTTGACTGTTTTCCTTTCTTTCTGCATTTTCTCACGTCTCTGATTAAATTTATTCTTTGGAACTCTGGGAAGGCCTAGGAGGCTGAAGTTTTGCTACAGACAAGAAGCAGTCGGAGGACATGGTTGGGGATTCTGTCCCTGGAAAGCCCCATAGGGTCCTGCTCAGTTACACTGGGACACAGAAGTGGATGATGAGACTGGAAAGACCTCTCACAGGGGCCCACGTCAAGCAGGGCCTTGAGCACCTGACCCAGTTTGTTCTCAATTTCCCAGGTGATGGGGAGCCCTTGAAGGTTGTTGCCCAAGGGAGGGATCTGACCAGAACCGTACTCAGCAGGAAGTGTGTGGAGATGAGGGTGCTCTTGGAATGAGAACAGGCTGAACAGTAACAAGTTAATTAGTTAATAAGCTGCTCGTGGGATCCCTGATGGTGAACGGTAATTAATTTGAATGTTAGCTGGGGGACCAAGCAGTGCTATTAAGAGGCGGGGAGGGATGGCTCCCTGCATGCACGGTAACCACAGGGGGCTTTGACTGTGGACCGGGATGAGCACCTTCTCCAAGCTTGTGTGGCGCGCAGGTGGGTGAGGGGCAGGGTTGGACGAAGGGGTCGAGGAGGAGGTGTGAGGGTCCGTAGGGACCATTCGATGCCCCATTGTGAAACATGCCGTTCCCCTCTGTCCTCTCCACCATGGCGTGCCACAAGCCCAACAAAAACGGGCCTCTACCACGGAACCACACTGTCATGCGCACAGCTCGCACAGGCAGGTGCGTACAGGGGCGTAGACCTACTAGTCAAGGTGTGCCCTCCGAGGGCTAAATAAATATGACCACGTGCATGGGCACGCGCGTGTGCGCGCACACACACGCGTGCGTGCACGGGTCCCCGCCCACAGCAAGAGGGGCTGAATGGAATCCAGAACCCACGCAGAACCTTAGGAAGATTGTGGAGGAGAGGGCTTCTCTTCTATTGGGATGCAAATATCTTGGCTTTCAGAGAAGGTGGGAAAGCAGGGAGCAGAGGAGGAGTGTGGCGGAGAGCCTGGGGGTGGCAAAGACAAGAATCACGATGACATGTCACTTTTCTGTAGCTCCTTTCTTTGAGGTGTGCAGACGCCCCTGTGGGTGGGACTCGCTGGAGCCCAGCGTTCCAGGAAATGGTGCCCCCGGCTTCTGGACTTCGGCCTCCTTCAGTGAACATTACTGAGCTCTTGTCATGTGTCAGGGGCTGTGTAGGTTTTGAGGATAGACGAGAACACTCTATTAGCAGAGGAGCTGAGCTCATGTGGATCTTGGTGATGAAGGATCGCAATCCTGCTGTGAGGCAGAGATGCTGGGCAGAGGGTGGGTGGCCAGGGGAGGCGACAGGGAGCCTGGCTCTGTGAGTGAGGGCGAGATGCCCCAGGAGGCAGGAGGAGATGCAGGTGGAGGAAACGTGTGTGAAGGCTTGGAGAGCACGTGGGGCCCCAGGGATGTGAGTAACACTTCCGGGGCATAGGGCGCCCGAGGGGAAGTGAAAAGAGAGGTGAGCCATGGTGATCAGATGATGAAAGGTCACTCTGGCATCAGTGTGGACGACAGGCTGCAGGGGTGACACTTGGTCTAGGGGACTAGCTAGGAGATCTGAGGCTGTCCAGCTAAGCAAGAGGAGGACTGGTAGCCATGGGATGGAGGAGGGCAGTGGGAAAGTCACTAAGGAGGGAGCAAAAGCAGGACTTAGGGAGAGACTGGATGTGACAGTTGGCAGGGTGATGCCCGGCTTCTGGTAGGTGAGGCGGTGTTAGCCAGGACGGAGACGGCCAGGAGGAGAAGCAGGCTCTCTTCACTTGTGCTGAGTCTGGGGGCCCCGGGCAAGCCCTCGCTGGACAGCTGGGTGTGTGGATCTGTAGCCGGGAGGAGGGTCGGAGCTGGAGACACCGCTCTGGGTGTCCCCGGTGCTGGAAGTCTAACGTGGACGAGCTCTCCCAGAGGGAGTGGGTCCCTGAAGAGAGAAGAGGACCCTGGGGCAACACCAGCACCTAGGAGATGAGCAGGGGAAGAGAGCCAGACTCCAGTCTGTCCTCCTCCTTGCTGAGGTTATCCTCAAAGCCTCCCCCCATGGAGACCCCTTCATGGAGCTCCACCAGTACTCTCCCCACCCGACCTTCAGGGGAATGGGCCTTCCCTCCTCGTGTTGAATCGAGCCTTGACTGCCAGCACCATTTTTGCACACACACACGCCAGAACTCAATAAATACCGAATGGGGGGGAGGTGGGAGGAAGGGGGCTGAGCAATGCAGGCTTTTGTATTCTCAACACCTAGCATCGCACCGGCACACAGCGGGTTCCCAATAAAGTGACTCTTAATGCCATCTGACTCTCTTAAAAAGTATTACCTGTGCAGGTAAAGAAGAACGCAACAAATCACCCCAAATCCAAACACCTAGAATTAACCTAAAAATCACTTTAGCTTTCTTTTTATGTGTATAGTCAGATAAAAGGCTAAATGGATGGGTGGAGGGGTCCATGGACAGAAAGATAAGCGAGCAATTTTATAAAAATATGATCTTTCCATACTTACTATTTTAAAATGAAAAGCATGAAACTTAATGTTACTCAAACTTAACTGAAGAGAAAGATACTGAAGTAAAGTGGAAGAACAGATTTCAGATAAATGCTAATTCATCATAAGAGATCTCCGTTTCTAAAAGTTCCCTCTGAGGGAGAGAGGGAGAGAAAATAAGCGCTGTTAAGGGGTTAGAGTAATTACATTGCGTTATTTTCACCAACGGGTTTCGATTTTAGATGCCACGGGTTGAACTATGCTTTAGAAATTCTAAGGGCACGCCCATCTCCCCTCCACCCACCCACCCCCAACTTTTGTTGCTTAAATTATTTTTCCTTTGACAGGTTTTATAACATTTACGTTCTTTGCTGCAGCCAGCCTTCACCTAGTAGCTATTCTTGGTTCTCTGCACTTAAATAGATGTGAAGTAACCACCAGTCATTCTTACAGAGGTTCTGCATTCCTGAGTAGTTTTTTCTTTTGAATCATCTCTTAGTTGGCAGGATTTCATCAGTGAGCACCGCTTTCAAGAAGAGCTTTGGGTGCTTTATTTCCTGAGTCCTTTCATGCAGCTGCCTTTATACCTGGGTGACTGGCCAGTTCGATATTCTCGGGGCATGCTCTTTTCTCTGCAGAGTGCTGTAGACGGTTGTTTCTTTAGTTTTCATTCTGTTGCTTCATTTTCTCTGTGTTGGAGTTTGGCAGCAGCTGGTGACCAGCACCTCTTTCATCCCCTGCGTTCTGAACCACTTGAGAAAGAAAAGATAAAAGAGGGGAAGCTCGCGTTGGAGAGTGGGGCTGACGCTGAGCCTGGATGAGATGGCCAGGCTGGGCTGGGACAGGCTTTCCTCCTGAAGGGCAGAGTGGGTCCCCCAAAGGGCGTGGAGGAGCAGGGTGGGCTTCCTTGCTTCCAAGCAAAAGAGGGAGGGAGAGTGGGCTTCACCCCCTCAGGTAGATGTTCCTCCACTTCTAATGTGGAAGAGCAAGTGGGGGCTGGAGATGGCTGGTGGACAGTTCCCTCCACACCGAGCGACTCATCGCCATGAAGGAGGAAGCACCTCCCAACCCCTTGTCTTTGACTTCTAGATGATGGCACTGTTCTTTTTATGACATTTCACACACAGCACAAAGAACTTTCAGGGGCTCTGCCTCTTTATCTTAGGTGATGCTTCTTCCAAATGAGTTTCTTCATCAGTGCGAATGTTGCAGAGAGGGAGTGGGGGCCTAGGATGTTGGATGTGGCGACTGGATGATCTTGTATGACCTTCATGAAAAAGCACAAGCACACATTCAAGTGACGGGTCAGGAGGAAAGCATAGGAGTAGAAGAAATGAAGGCAGAAAGTAGTAAAGAGGATTCCTTGGAGAAATTTGGAAATAAAGGAAGAGAAAGGGTTGTAGAAAGCAGCAAGGCCAAGTGTGGAATTTTGCAATCTAGGAAAAGCTTTGAATGTCTGTGGGCTGAGGAGAAGACACTAGGGGAGCAGGAGAGATCCTGGATGGCTGGGAGGGGGGACAGAGGCCGAGAGACAGGGATGGACAGATGGGGGAGTGAGGCCTTGGTGAGGCAGGAGAGGGCGCTGCAGCCCAGGAGGGGGAAGGCCATGGCAAAGAGGAGGACTCCGTCCTGAAAGTGGCCAAGGCGACCCCACAGGCTCACAGGCACTCACCAAGCCCACCATCTTTCGAGGACAGGAGACGTGGCCGCCAGCAAGGAACTCAGAAGGGGCCAACAGGAAGGGTCACTGAGGCAGGAGGGAGAGGGTTAGGACCACCATGGTCAAGGCACCCAGGGCAGAAAGAAGGCAAGGGACAAGAGAGGTGAGGCTGGAGAAAGGCCTGAGTCCAGTGGAGGGTCTCTCCGCTCTGCAGCCCCGTCGCTCACTGCTCTGGCCCCGGGCTAGCCTCGAACACTGCAGGATCGCAGGGAGGTAGAGCTGCGGAGGGAGGGTGGGACCAGGAACCGGGGCAGGACTCCTTCTGTTCTGCCTACAGTGCAAAGCCATTGGAAGGTGCATCAGTAACCACGGTGCTTAACTCTCTTGCCTTTCATCCAAAGACGAAATCATGCATTTCTTTCTAACTCTAGGCCAACACCCATTCCACCTGTGAGGAGGCTGAGGCCCAGGGCAGACCTCAGAGGTAATACTGAAGCACGTCTTCAAAGGCCTCACTGTGCTTTGGGCTCTGGTGCAGGAAGAGTTCCTGAAATGGAGAAGCCCTCGACTGGCAGTGGCCTCGCCAGCTCCCTGCACTTTCCAGGGCTTCCCTGGGAATGTTTTCGTGTCGGGGAGGGAGCTCAACCAAGAGGAAGTAAGACGTCAAGCATTGCAGTGGGGTGGTCTCAGGAGATGCACTGGAGGGCCCTGGAGCATGGCCACTGGCTTTCAGTGTCTGTGTCTGTAGGTCCCACCGTAACATCACTGGTACTGTTGGCATGTCAGCTACCGACCTTGTCGTTTGTTTAATAGACATTTCCTGCCCACAGACCACGTGCCTGACCTGGTTCGAGAACTGGGGATCAAACGTGAGTAAGATGTGATCAAACTCTGCCCTTGAGAAGCTCCCCGTCTAGCAGGGAGACAAGATGTAAGCGGACAGTAGCAGGACAGGGTGAGATGCAGCTGGTGGAAGGGGTTGAGGACACAGAGAGAACAGAGAGTGGGACCCACCTAGACTTAGAAGAGGTGGCAAGGAAAATGGGCTGGAGGTGTGAGTGCAGGCAGGAGAGCAGGGAGGAGGCTGCCGCCGCCGTCCGGGTGAAAGGCGATGCAGCTTGAGCTCAGGTGGCGGGGATGCAGCTGCAGGGCTTGGTGGCTGACCGGATGTGAGGGATGAAGCTGGGGGAGATGGATGCCCGTTCTGTCTTGGACGTCGCGGAGTGCTCTTCACGGAGGTGGGACTAGACTGTTAGGGAAGGTGGAGGTGGGAGGTGAGGCCTGGGGGACATCCCAGGGAGATGCATGCAACCGTACACAGGAGTCTGAAACTTGGAGGGAACTTCTGAGCTGGAGCTGGAGACCAGGGGTCCTGCACACACAGGTGAAGGTTAAGCCACGGCATGGAGGCCATCACCAGGAAGACTGGGTGGGCCCTGGACAGACCCCGGAGGAAGTGGGCAGAGAGGGAACATGATGAGAAGGCGACTGAGAAGGAAAGGACAGAGGTGTTGGTGAAAACCAACAGTGAACAAGAGAGCAGAGTAACAGAAACCACCAGCGATATTTCAAGAAGAGAGCGGTCCACAGTGTCCAGTGCTGCAGGAGGGCCACTGGTGACCTCGGCAAGAGTGACCTCAGTGGCGACGTGGGGGCAGGTCCAGGTTTCAGAGGGCGGGGAGCCCAGGGGAGGCTGTGCTGACTGGGGAGCTTTGATCTCTTATTTGCCCGAAGTCTGATTCCCATGCTCTCTGATGTCACCAACTCGCCCCTCCTCTCCCCTCCATTTCCCCAAACAAGTCTTGGTTCTCTCTGTTAACCAGGGGTCTTGAGCCGTGTCTGCTGTGCTCTCTGTGTCCCAAGCGTCTTTGCTCACCCTGCTCTTGTCCCTCCCACTAGCCCCCTTGGTCGCAGAGGGTGATGTGTTAAGACTTTACCCCACAATACACAGGGTGACAGTTACAGAGCGAGGGGGTCAAGGTTTCAGCAGCCTCAGGAGGGATGCCAGGAACCTGAATGGGTGGAATCAGGAAGAGCATTTTCAGTTGCCCTGGGAGTTTGGGAGCAAACCCCATAAGCCTTGCTGGCCTGAGTCTGCAGGCTTCTCCCCCTGCAATGGCAGCCTTGCAGCTACACTCGTCCAAACGCCAGCACAGCCCCTCGGTGCAGCAAGGAGCGTCTGCCCTCTGGTGGACCCAGAGGGTACTACACAAAGCAGGGCTGTCTCCCCAGCCCCAGCCCAGACTCAGAAAATGTTCCTTTAAGGGAGTGAACACATTTTTCAAAGTCCAACCGTCCCTCTAACAAATGTGAAAGTTCCTCCCTGTCCACCCTTTGCTGCTTTTATCTGGGAGAGCTTCTTCTCCCGGGGAAGGCCGGCTCTGCCCTGTGAGATAATCAGGCATGTGGTTTCCTCACTCTCCCTCCTGCCACTCAGGCAGGGGGATCAGAAGTCTATGCTGTGAGGTGTCCTGTGGAGTAGGGGCCATCGGGAGGTCAGTGGGCAGATCTTGGGTTTCCAACTCCATGCTGACCCATTGCTCGCCTCAAGAGCCCTGAGCCTTGCCATTGTTATTGATAAGGCAGCAACCCTTTCCATAGAGTTGAATGGTTTTTAAAGATACAATTTAACATCCTCTATAGGTTCTTCTGTACAGGACAGATGGGCGCATTTTCTAAATATGGAAACTGAGACCCTACAACGGCCTCGGGAACTTGTGCCATGGCGAGTCTGGTTGAAGGCAGAACTGGAGGGAACCCGGACCTCCCAACGCCAACTCTAGGATTCTAGGTTGGCCATCTCCACCCTTGGGGTGGCTCTGAGTCAGTCCATCCCTGGAGACAGTGCAGGGCCTTGTCTGGGGACAAGTCTCCCCTTGAGACCTCTCCAGGCAGGATCTGCTTCTCCTGCAGCTGTGGGACCCCAGGACGCCCAGCTCTGTTCCTTCTCCAAACTGCCTGGCAGTTTCACATCTAACACAGGGGACCAACTAGGTGGTTGGGAGTAAGAGGGTCGGTGTCTGCACTCAGGCTTTACCCCGATCATCTCTGTGGCCTGGGGAAAGTCCCTGTCCTTCCCTGAGGTCCACTGCCGTCACTGTCACCGCCACCATCACCATTGTCACCGCCGCCATCACCATCATCGCCAGTAGCAGCAGCACATTCCTTGTAACACTTGTTGAGTGTTTGCTCCTTGCTCAGCATTGTGTTAAGTGCTTTGTACGCATTACTTCATCTACTCCTCAGAACAGAGCTAGGAGGGAGGTACCGACATTAGTCCATTTTTACATGTGTACACTTCTAGCAGGAATTGGGCCAGAATCCATCCCAGCTTCTTGACACCTATGTCCTTGCTCTTAACCACTGTACCGCCGTGCAAACACAAGTCATTCCGAGGGTCAAGCTGACGAGCAGCCGGCAGGGTCATCGGCAGCACGGGCTGGGAAGCGGGCCTTTTTCACCCTCCCTACCTGGTTCACTGCATGACACTAGCTCCATCCTCACCCCCAGGCCTCCTCTGGGGCTGAAGAAGAAGTGGCACCTTTTAAGAGTATTCCCTGGGCTTCCCTGGTGGCGCAGTGGTTGAGAGTCCGCCTGCCAATGCAGGGGACACAGGTTCGTGCCCTGGTCCGGGAAGATCCCACGTGCCGCGGAGCGGCTGGGCCCGTGAGCCATGGCCGCTGAAGCTGCGCATCCGGAACCTGTGCTCCGCAATGGGAGAGGCCATGACAGTGAGAGGCCCGCGTACCAAAAAAAAAAAAAAAGAGTATCCCCTGAGAACCTGAGGACCTACCAGACATTCCCGTCGGGGAAGAGGGTTGCCCCACAGGAACGGCAGATGCGGGACTGCTACCTTGAGTGCAGAGCCCGATGCCTGAGAGCCACGGCATCACCAGGTTGGCTTTTTGGGATAAAATCTTTATCCGTGACCATCCCACGCTCCTCTCCTCTGAGCCCCAGGACCACTTGGCCACAGCAGGACAGCACTGAGGGTCACACAGCACGGTGTCTGAGGGGCCTGTGGAATGCTCACCCCAGGTGTTAGAGCCAAGAAAAGGCGGTGTCAGCACCCTGCTGGACCCACACACCTCTCCCCTGAGGCCTGTAGGGCTCCTGAGTCTTGGTGGCAGGTCACTCAGGCACAGAGATACCTCCCAGCTGCTTCCAATGGGATAATCAAGGAAGTCCCATTATGCCATGTCTGAGAATGAGGGTGCAGTGGCCCTGGAATGCCTGCGCTGGTGTCAGATGCAAAAGAATTCCCACTTGAGCCTCGGCTCAGCGGCATTTCATTCACACAATAGCCTGTGAGAGAGGGGGTGTTGCCCCCACTTTACTGATAAAGGCACCAAGGCTCAGAGGTGGAAAGAATTGTCCAAACTCGTGCAGCTGAGAAGTGGCACAGACAGGATTCGAACCTAGGCCTTTCTGACTCCCAAGCTCTGCTATTTCCACTACACACTCTGCTTGTGGTCCATGTGGGTGGGGATGACGCAGATCCCGGAGGGCCCTGTGGTGCCTGAGAGAAGAAACCACTTTCTGCATTCTTCCCAGGCTGGCAGGGACAGTCTGATTTGGGACCTACCCCTGGGACTGTTTCTAGAAGGGGACAGGAGGTAAGGGACCCGAGACTAAGACACTCTTCAAGGCATCGCTGTGCATCAGGGACCTTTACGCCAGAGTGGACACTGGGTTCCTAGGTCACATCTGGACGTGGCCTGGGAGGTTCGGGGTCTGGAGGCCGCTGCTTACTACCTCCTGGGAGGCCTCCTGTCTGCGGGACAGGGCACAGAATGCAGGGGACAGCCCCTCTGGAGACAGGATCTAGAATAGGAACCTTGGGTCAGGTGTGTACCCACACCATAGGAATTCTCCAACATTCCAGCACCTCCTGGATTTGATCAAGGGACTCCATCAAGAAAGGGCTCTTACTTCCCCTAAAGGCCAGGCGACCACAGCAGGTTCAAGTACGCGGAGGGTGAAATAGAGCTTCCCCTGTGAGCCAGCATTTAGACACCTCCTCCTCTGAGGACAGTGTAAACAAGAAAAAAACATGTGCCCATCAGGTAGGCATCTGACAGCTTTCAGAGACCCCCTAAGGGGCCTCTCCTGAGTGCCAGACCAGCTGGGCCCCAAAGAGCCCCTGTGGTGGCCAAATTCATTCCAGGGCTTGGCTGAATGGCAAAGCAAATAAACCCTGATCGCTGGTCACACACTGTCGCGTCCCGAGGGTGCAGGGGTGCCGAGGGAGGCTCCAGGGAAGGGAGGGCAGGACGTGTATTTTCCTGGTGAATTTCATCCCATTTGGCCTGGTCCCTGCTGTGACATGTATTGACCTCAAAAGGACTGGCCATCCCAGTCTTGGCATCACTGGCGAACTTAAGCCCTAGAATGAACAGTTCTTAATAAAAAGTACTTCTATATGACCCTGCACTCAAAAAATGATGAACTGATGGAAAAAGGGAAAGGCTTTTCTTCTGCTTTATTGAATAAACAATATTCTAGAAGTGAGGGAGGGATGGGGACAAAGTCATCCTTCTAATCAGATCTCCCCCAGCGCCCCGCCCGCAGGGGGTTGAATTCCTAGTTCCAGGGGTCCCCCTCAAGGCCGCCAGAGCAGGTATTTGGGGTCACATCAGCACCCCCAGAAGTGAATCCGAAAGGAGCTGAAAGAAAGAATTCCATTAGCCACCTCGAGCCTGCAGTTGTAAAGCCCCCTCTGATTTCTGGGTTCACACCTCTTGTGTCCCTTTCTCTGAGTGATGGCCAGTTTGCAGCTCTCCCAAGCCAATTCAAAGCCTCCTTTGAGCAGCTCTAGAATGCAAAGGCTGTCCGAACCTTGTGGTGCTGGAAACAGTGGAAAGAAACGGGAGAGATTCAAAGAAAAAACTCAAGGCAGACAGGATTCCAGCTCCAGTCATGTGCTGGGCTGTTATGGAGGAAGAGGAATTACCTCGGTTGGGGGTGGGGGGTGGTCCAAGTGTGGATCCTCTTTTAGAGAGTCTGCCCAGGCTAAGCCCTCTGGCAACCATGTTGAAATGGAGGGCCCTCTGCTCCAGCCAGGCAGTTGGAAGAGGGCTGGACACCTGCCTGGAGCTGGCCAATCAGATTCTCTGAGAATTTAGAGCCAGAGCTGAGGGACATTCACTGAGCCGAATAGACATAAACTTGGCCGCTGTGGGAGGCCACATTTGGCCTCACGTCTGACAAAGCAGAGATTGCTGTTTGCACGTAAAGCAAAGTGCAGAGCTGTTGAGGACAGAGGCAGAGACTCTGGGCCCCCGACCAGGTGCTCTCTGAGGTCTATCTGTTTTTGTTCTTTTTTGAGTGGTTGGTTAAACCATTTTGAGTGGGCACTCTTCCTTGCTACCAAAATCACCTAGACTGAAGACCAAGGGCAGAAAGGGCCCAGGAGTGGCAGACACAGGCAAACAGATGCAGCTCAGTGCGAGAAGATTGCCCTAAAAGGGCTGTTCCTCATGAAACGGGCTGCCTTCAGTGGTGGTATGTTTCCCACAACTGTAAGGACCCAAATAAGACTGTTAAATACAGCCAGTATGGAGATGGCCGATTGTCTCAAAGGAGTTTGGACAGCTAACGACCATTAAGGCCCCTTTCTGCCTGATGGAAGGTTTGGAAATGGCTTGAGCTCTTCTCTGAGCTCTATCACCAGCATCTTCATCCCTGCCGCTCCCCCCGACATTTCCATGCCAATCCCCAGCTCCCAGTGACCACAGGAGGTTGTGGTGGCACGGCAGCAGGACCAACAGTGGCAAGGGCAACTCCCCAGGTCAGTCCTGGAGCCCAGCGGGCTTTGTGTTGGCTGTAGAGGGACGGCGCCTGAAGTCTGGACCACCCACGTCGTTTGCAAAGCCTGGAATGCAATCTCACCTTTGTCTTTTGAACCCCACTCCCTGTCTCTTTCCAGGTTACCTCATTTCTCAGAAGCTCCAGTTTTGCTGATGCTGAAAGAATCTGCGAATTGCCCTGGAAACTCATGACCTCACTGGGAAGACCAAGGTGTCCCATTGGCCGAGGGAGACTTGGTGGGGGGCTTCTTGTCCCCCACTATGCTGGGCATCCCCCCCTCACTCCAGAACACCTTACTTCATGAAGTCCGGAGATCTGGCCATCGCGTGTTCAAACTCTGAGAAAGACAGCATGTTGTCATTGTCCAGATCTGACTCATTCAGGACCTGGACAGGGGTGCAGAAGCAGCCAGAGAATCAGAAAGGGAGATGGGGGCGCAGGCGTGGGGGGCGAGCTCCACACGCTGAGTGCTACCATAAGCCAAGCTCTCGCTGGGTGCTTAGCGTCCCTGGAGTCCCCTGGGAAGCAGGTGCTCTATCCCTGCCCCAGACAAGGACACGGAGGTGCAGAGAGATGAGGTCATGTGCGTGGCTGTCTGGGACCTTGTGGGCTGGTCTCATCATGGGAAGAGTCCTCTTGGTGCCTCCAGGACAAACTTGGCAGTGAGAACGGGTGTGGGGTGATGGACAGGGTGACATCCCCCACCCGCTGTTGTCACCCAGTCACAGGCAGGGGCTCTGCACTGCAAGGGGCTCAGTCAGGGTGGGGAGGCAGCGATGAGCCCTCATGGTTTTATCTGCTCCTACTTCCCACCCAGACCAAAATGTTCTCATGGTCTTAGGACAAATGGGTCCATGGTTGTCTTCATGTCCTGCCGTACTTTGGACTGTCACTCTAGGACACCTGGGCGTTGTGCTGGAATTATGTAGGAGAGGGGATGTTGTGAAGTGTACACCTGAGGCTGACCTGCTGTTGGCCCACCTGCCTGCAGTGGCTGCAGTGTTGCTGGGAGGGCCCCTTGGGGTGGGCTACTGATCTGGAGACCCAGGAAGGGAGTCATGATCCTGGAGGAAGGACAGAAAATTGGGGGTAGTTGCTTCCAGTGAGCACCCATCCCTCAGTGCCCCTCACCCTGCCTGCCATCAAGAGGCTTCAGGTGATAGCGGGGCCCACACCAGCCACCGTCCCACAGCCCAGGGCACACACGTGGCCGGTGAGGTCGGTCAGCAGGTCCTCTGACACGTCGTCTCTGTTGAGCCGTTGAAGGATGATCCTCTGTAGGTCCTCCTCGTGGATGGAGCCGTTCTCATTAAAATCTGCAAAGAGGGGGCGGGGCCTGAGAGGAAGGGTGAGAGGAAAGGGGCTTCCTCGGCCTCCAAGAGTCCTGGAGCCACGGCACCAGCCAGGACCTACAGACTCCCACCAACCCCTGGGAGGCCCCGCAGAGCCCAACTATACCAGGTGGGCCTGAACCTGGGACTCAGGGAGACCTGGGCGGGCCTGAGGGGTGGGGCTCAGCAACGGCAGGGCAGGCTGCAGGCAAAGGTGGTGCTTAATAATAATAATAATAGGCATTGGTTGGGTCTGTACTACCTGCTCAGACTTCTCCTGAGGTCTTCACCTGTTTTAACTCACTGAATCTTCACAATTAACTTTTTATGAATCTCACTTTACCAAAGGGAAACTGAGGCACAGAGGGTTTTCTGGTTTGTCCACACAGCCAGGAAGTGAAAGGGCTGGCATTCAGACCTGGCTAGGCTGGTCCCCGGGTCCCACATCTACCATCATGCTGTGGAAAGTCCAACCCTGGAACTTACAGGTCAGTATATCTTTTGGTGGCTAGGAGTTGGGCAGCAAGGAGGAGTAGGAAGCAGCCTGGCTTTGGAGCCAGAGGACCTGGGCACAAGTCCCTGCTCCTGTCTCCCTGCATCAGGCTCAGAGATACACCAGGCTGGGTCCTGCCGACAAGGAGCTCCCAGGCTGGGTTGGGGTGCAGGGGAGACTGTCAGGTGCCCGAGTGGCTTGGCTCCAGGAAGAGAGGAACAGGCGTCCCAAGGACCCCAAGCGTTTCCAGATGGGCGTGTTCTTGTCTGGTTGGGGTTGGGGGTGTGAATGAGGAAGACTTCTTGGAAGAAGAGGCATCAGAGAAGCACTAAATGGCTTGGGACTGCAAAGATGGCAATTGGAGGAGGTGTCAGGGTCAGGGTCGCTGGGGACAGTGGCAGAGATCAGTTAGTTTTGAGGGGAGTGGAGGCTTGGGAGAAGGTCAGGGGTTGTCTGGAAGGTGAGCCAAACTGCAAAGGGCCTTGAATGCCAGGATGAGACAATTGTACTGACATTCTTGACAGCCCTCCCCTGGGACACCCAACGCAGTCCCTGAACCGCTCACCAGCCATGTAGTAACTTAGGCAGTCAACTTAGGCAGTCAACTTAGGCAGGTACAATAATTACCACCATGACAAACAGAGGTGCCAGGCTATGGTCTAAGTGCTTTGTATTTCACTGCATTTAATTCTCATAACACAGATGCAGAAACTGAGACACACAGAGATTAAATAACCATGTTTACTTCCTTAATCTCATTTCAGCCTATTACCTCATCAATACGCTGATGAATCCCAAATTTGTGTCTTCAGCCTGGGCTTCTCCCTGAACTCCAGGCTCATATATCCACCTGCGTTCCTGTCCTCTCTACCTGGAGGACTAACAGTTCTCTTAAACTCAACCTGTCCAAACCCAACTCCTGATACGCCCCCGTCCGCCCTGGCCCCTAACCTGCAGCACTCAGAGCTGCCCCTTGGCGAATGGGTAACTCTACCCTTCCAGTCTCTTGGCCAGTCAGGTTGGAGTCATCCTTGACTGTCTTCTCCCCTCCCAGCTCTAGCCCCAGAGGCAGTAAACCCAGCCTGAGGTCTCCTCCTCACTGCACTGCCTCCACCCTGGTCCAGCCACCATCCCAGCTCTCTAAGACCCCGCAGCAGCCTCCTAACCAGTTTCCCTGTTCTCAGTCTGCCCCCTTCAGTCTCTTCTCCACTCGGCAGCCAGAGTGGTCCTGTTCATCCTTCACAGCCTCCCATCTCAGCCAGAGGACAGCCCGGTCCCAACAGTGATCCCCGAGGTCCACCCTGCCCTCACTCTGCCTCTTTGCCCTTCCTCCATCGGGCCAGGCACGCTCCTGCCTCAGGACCTTTGCACTGTGGTTCCCCCTTCCTGGAACACACTCACCCCAGAGTTCCTTTGGGTCTTTATTCAAATGCCAGCTTCCCCCAGGGCACTGCTCAGAACCTGTCTAAAATTACACTTCCTGTCCCTTTCTCTGCTTCATTTTCTCCCAACACCGAAGACTACCTAACACACTATACGTTTCACTTGTCAGCTTGTTTATTTCCCTCCACCAGAACATAAATTCCACGAGGGCAGCAAGTTTTATCTTTTGGTCACTACTGTATTCCTGACTCCTACAATAGTGCCTGGAACAGAGCAGGTGCTCAATGAATATTTGTTGAGTGAGTGAATGAATGAACCACCCAAGGTCACACATTGGTAAGCGATGGAAACAAGAGGAAACCCAGGAAGTCTGACTCTATGGTCAGTCTATGCTCTCAATCACTCATAACTCTAAAATGTCCAATTTTTAGCTGGGCCCAGAGTGGAGGAATGCCTTTGCTGATGTCATAGGATCCTTCTGTGGTAGAGCCTAGACTTTTGTCTCTGTTTCCCAAGGAAGGGTATGGATGTGGAAGGTACAACTGAGCACCTAACCCATTAAGCAGGGGGCTCTCCCCTGGCTGAATGTTGATCAGCCCCAGGGGCCGGAGGCTAAGGCCCAAGATGTTCATCTGAGCTCTCCCTGCACAACTCTGCTATGACACGCCACGGGTAATGGATCAGATCTGGTGGGGGGAGGTGCAGAGGGGCCAGCACTGGACTGGAGGGAGTGGGTCCCCGCAGTGACATTGCACTGCTGACGAGAAGCTCTGCAGCCTCTCCCTGAGGCCCCGCATTGTCCCCAGGAGTCCTGCTGGCCCAGCTCCCATATGCAGAGACTACAGCAAAGCGACATGGCTTTGGTCCCAAGCCACCTGAAAACAGAATAATTTGCTGGAGTAAAAGGTAGTCCCGGACAGTTCCCCTTCTTTGGTGGCGCAAGGGCAGAACAGCCTGGGAAAGGGCTGGGGGCAGGGAGCTCTAGGCTACTGGCCAGCCCATGTGGCCTCAGCAGCCTCATGACCTGCGTCCGGCCACTCTGGGGAGAGGAGTGTCTTCTTCTTGCTGTTTCCCAGCAACGAGGGAGATTAGAGAGCTGGTGGGCTCAGCCTTCATGTCCCCCCAAAAGCCTCTGGCCGTCATCATTCCAATCTCTCTGTCATGTTATTCCTTGCAATTTACAAAGTACTTTCACAAAAATTAGCTCATTTGATTGAGTGAGGCAAGGCAGGCTTTCACCACTATTCCCACGGAACTGAGGTTGCCTCTTCGCCTCTCCCAGCCGCTAGCATCCCTGTGTCAGATCCTGGGAAGGTTTGGGAGGATCCGCTGCAGGTGCTCTGGCTGAGGGTAATTTACAACTGGTGGAAGCCGTGCTGACTGGAGCAGGAAAGCAGTGCTGGGATGCTGGTCTCTGACAGGTAGAAAGTCTCCCCAGAGGTGCTGAGAGAGGGGGATCGATCAGTTGGAGGCCAGGAGGGTCCCTCAAAGCAGAAACTGGAGCCCAGTGGGTATGTCCTGGTAGGTGTGGCTGGCCTGCTGGACTTGACTGAGAGCCATTCACCCCTTCCTTCTTCCTAACAGAATTGCAATTCTTGTTCACGATGACACCATGTCCAGCTTAAAATACTCCACCCTCCAGTATGCTTTGTGGCTATGTGTGACCATGTAACACAGTTCCAGCCGATGAAGTTATAGCCAAAGTTGCTGGGTGGAGCTTCCAAGAAAGTTTGCGAAAGAAGAGTAGACTTCGTCTGTGCCCTTGAACGTCCATTTTGTCCTTATCCCTTCTCACGTCCCTTTTTCTTCCTGCCTGGAATGACGAGATGCCTGTAGGCACAGAAAATATCTTGTGACTCTGAGGACAACAGTCCCATTAAAGATGGGAGATTAGGAGGCTTGAAGGAGCCAGGCCCTTGGTTGCTTCCTGGAGCCATTACCTCAGCTCTGGACTGCCTGAATCCAGGATTTTTTTTTTTTTTAAACAGGTATGTTCTTACACATAACCAAGTGCAATCCTAACTGATACAGTAGGTCAGAGCAGTAGTTCCCAAGCTCTGCTGCACCTTACAACCACCCAGGGAGGACTTCCCTGGTGGTGCAGTGGTTACGAATCCGCCTGCCAATGCAGGGGATACGGGTTCAAGCCCTTGTCCGGGAAGATCCCACATGCCGCGGAGCAACGAAGCCCGTGCGCCACAACTACTGAGCCTGTGCTCTAGAGCCCGCAAGCCACAATTACTGAGCCCATGTGCCACAACTACTGAAGCCTGTGTGCCTAGAGCCCGTGCTCTGCAACAAGAGAAGCCACCGCGATGAGAAGCCTGCGCGCCGCAACGAAGAGTAGCCCCCGCTCTCTGCAACTAGAGGAAGCCCGCGTGCAGCAACGGAGACCCAACACAGCCAGAAGTAAATAAATAAAATAAATAAATATATATATATAAAAAAGAATCGCCCAGAGAGTTTTAGAAAAGCCCACCAACCAGGGCATACCCAACACCATTACATCAAATCTCTGTAGCTGGGACCCAAGCAACCATAGGCCTTAAAAACTCCAGGGCTAATCCCAGTGAACAGCCATGTGGGAGAACCAGTGGGTTAGAGCCGTGCTTCGGAAACTTTACGGTGCAGGGGAACCACCTGGGGGTCTTGTTAAAAGGCAGATTCTGATTCAGTAAGTGGAAGGTGAGACCTGAAATTCTGCATTTCTAGCAAGCCCTCTGGCAACGTTGATGCTGCTGGGACATAGGCCACACTTGGTGCACCGAGGGGTTAGAACACTGAGTTAGGTCTTCAGACTTTGGCTAAGAACGACCCCAACACCATCCTCTCCTTTCTTCCTCCTTCTCCTGACCCTTCTTTTTATTCCTCCTCTTCTTCCTTCACTGCTACCACTACCACCTCAATTGATAGAGCAGCCATCACAGGCCAGGCACCAGGCTCAGAGATTCACACATCCCGTCTTTAATCTTGCTGACGGCTCTGTGAGGTAACAAATCTTCTGAGCCCGAAGAGAATTCAGATTTGCCTGAGTCTAGCTGATGAAGCCTTGGAGTTTATGAGTCCCTAGGCATCTATTTGCACTGCTGATTTGCATGAAGGCTCTGTGCTTTTTGTTTCTGTACTTGAGCTCAAGGAGGAAGGAAACTGCCCGAGGGGGCCCTGGAGAGAGGGCGGGGGTGGGGGGGGCGGGGGGGGGGAAGATACAGGGACAGTGTGGGGGACAGGGAGTGTCTCCTCCTTATGTGACCTGAGGACCCTGTCTGACTTCTCAGGAGGAAGGGTATTCTCCCCATTCCTGAGCTGAACACAATTGAGCTCCTGAGGCTTGAACAGCAAGAGAACCTGCTACTCTTCTAAGTTCCCTGAAGGCTTGGGTGTTTTTGTTTGTTTAGCTCTAGAAACCACGGAAAGACAGCTGAGGCAGACATCTTTTGGAGCATCTGCCCAGCCTACTCTTTGCCGTTCCTGAGCAGCATCTCCACCCCCAGTGGTTGGCATCTGGAGCCATGTTTATTTATGTGGCTCTGCTTCTTCTTGGTTGTGGTTTATTGGGCAAGGTTGGTCCCCTAACCTAGGGGCAGCTGGATCCCTGGTTTGGCTGAGCCAATCAGCATCTCTTGAGAAAACAGAAGTGAGAAACAGAGATGCTTGTGGCTGGTCAGTCATAGTGAAGCCCGAAGGCCATGTGGAGGCCAGGGTGGTCATCTTTGGCCCATAGGCACAGAGGCTTAAAAATCAGATCAGCAGAAAGAGGAGGCACACGGAGAGAAGCAGAGATGAGAGACCAGGCAGCAACAGAGAGAAAAGGAGAAAGTAGCGACCTCGCTTCCTGGCCACTTTCCAGCTGCAGCCTAGGCTCTCGCGAGTCCTGCTTCACTTCTACCATGGGTTCCACACTGCTTATAGTGAACAAGCTCCAGTGCCCTCCTCCCCCCATGATCTGCACCTCTTGGCATTCACGCTTTTGTATAATCCACATACCCCTCTTGTGTGGGTGGGCACTTACTTCTAAGCAGTGGAATTTGGCAACAGAGATGTCATTTCCTGATTACAATATGTTATATTGCCAGCAGACTGGCTCCAGAGACTCCCTAGCTGTCTTTCAAGAAGCAAGTGGCCATGTTGGAAGGCCCATGTGACGAGAAGCACAGGTCAGCCTCTGGAAACTGAGGGCAGCCTCCAGTCAATAGCAAGAGAGAAGCCCGGGCTCTAAGCTCTGTAGACACAAGGAGATGAATTCTGCCAACAACTGGAGTGAGCTTGTAAGTAGATTCATCTCCCCGTCAAGCATTCTCTAGGCAAGCATGCAGGCCAGCCAAAGCCTTCACTGCAGCCTTGTGAAACGCTAAGGCGAGGAACCGACTAAGTTGTGTCCAGACTCTTAACCCACAGAAACTGTGAGATTATAAATATGTGTCATCTGAAGCCACTAAGTTTGTGGTGGCTTATTACACAGCGATGGAAAACTAATGTACTGCTGCTCTTCATCTGTTATCTTTAAAAAAATTTATTTAATTAATTAATTTATTTATTTTTGGCTGTGTTGGGTCTTCGTTGCTGCACGCGGGCTTTCTCTAGTTGCGGCGAGCAGGGGCTACTCTTCATTGCGGTGCACAGGCTTCTCACTGCGGTGGCTTCTCTTGTTGCAGAGCACGGGCTCTAGGCACACGGGCTTCAGTAGTTGTGGCTTGCAGGCTCTAGAACGCAGGCTCAGTAGTTGTGGTGCATGGGCTTAGTTACTCCACAGCATGTGGGATCTTCCCGGACCATGGCTCGAACCCGTGTCCCCTGCATTGGCAGGCAGATTCTTATCCACTGTGTCACCAAGGAAGCCCCCATCTGATGCCTTTTACACAGGTAAATTCCTGTTACTTACAACCTGAAGTGAGCACGTAGCCTGGGCCAGCATTCTTTTATCCTTACCTGAGTTGCTTTGAGTCTGCCCTGGTATATATGGTTTAGAGGTCAGAATGAGATTTGTTCATAGTTTTTACACAAAATTTGCCTCCTTTCTTCTGGATTTCTTTCATGGACTCTCCCCTCTTTACACTTTTGAGGGGAAAAGTGCCCCAAACTCTCCGATTCTTCAAGTCAGAAAGAGATCAGGGTTTCTATCAGTCCATGATGCCACTTACTGAAGCTCACCTTCAGGCTAAAAAAGTAAAAAACTAAAAGGGGGAGAACCATTCGTACCATTTCCTTTTTTCAAGTGTCAGCTCTGCTTCTGGTAGCTTTCTAGTGTCATCAGGTAGTTGATATTTATATTTCATTTAGAGTTTATAGTAGCTATCTGCAGAAGTGACAGTATGATAGGAGCTTACTCAGCTATTCTCAGCAGGGGAACCTGTGATTTCATTTGAGTTTCTCTTTTTCTGCTTTTTCTACTAAGCTTGAGAACATATCAGATACAAAAATATCATTAAGCCCTTTTTACAGATGGGAACACTGAGCTCTCATAGGTGCATCTGGTTTAAAAGTCCTCCACCCCATTCTATCCAACTCCACTTGGGTGAGGCAGGAATAAGATGGTGTCCACCCTGTGGAGACAGAGCGGGGGCTGACAGAAAAAGAAGGCAGGTGAGATGCCAAACTATACAAACCTAAATGTACAAGTCTTTTGGGCCAAGGATTTCTCATGATGAGCCTGAAGCCTTGCATGTGGTCTGTTTGAAGGCTTTGTTTCTTTCCTTTTGGTCCCTTTTGAGAATTTCAGGGATCCTGGATGTGCTAAGTGTTCGTGAAACTGCTGCAGAGCAGAACTTTAGCGGAGCCTTGTGGCTCCCAGACAAGATCAGAAACAAAAAATGTCATAGGGCCTCAGAGATGATCTCAAGCCCCTCATTTTTAAGATGAGGAAACTGAGGCCCTAAAAATTAAAATGATGTGTCCAAGGTTTCTTAGCTATCAATGGCTGAACTAGTTTCAGTGTTTAAATCTCTTAACTTCTTCAAAATAAACATAACTCCTTCATACCCATATATAGTCCTGTCTTTCTCTCTCTCTCTCTCTCTGGCCTGCCCACACTACGGTCATGAAATATCAACACCGATGACTCCATTTGCCTCTGATGGCATGGAGGGGAAGTCATCAATCCGTGAGAGTAGTACTCCTCAACCGTTAAAAAAAAGTCTACAGCACTTGAGAAGCATAGTGCCCATGAGTACTCAAGTAAACCCCAACTAACCTCATCACACCAATGCATTGACGTCGACGGGTTCCAGTTGCGGTATTTATTCCATGGCAATTGGCCCATCACTCAATCCCCACAGCACCCACCGTAAATGCGGAAGGCGTACTCGATCTTCAAGCTGGGGCAGGCCTGCTCGCTAAACACAGATGCCATGCCCAGCACATCCTCGAAGGAGGACGCATCGTTGTGGGAGAACACTCTGCAGATTCGGTCTCTGAAAGGGTTGACCTGTGGGTGGGGAGGAGGAAAAAGAGGAGGGAGGCTTATCCATGTCAGGTTCATGCCTCCCTGGGTCTTGTTAATCTATCAGAAGCGCAGTGTCCTGGGTTTGAGAAGAAAACAATAACAGCAACCTAAATATTGGAGTAGATGTTGGGTCAATAAGCCAGGACCGCGGACACGACGGAGGGTACCTGGGCTGAAGGACCACGCTTAACATCACTCTCCCCACTGTCATCTCCTGCACGTACATTCCACAGGCTCATTGTTTGGTTGTTAAAAATGGGATAAAAATTGTTTATGATTCACTCTCCAGAGTAACCTACTATCAACATATTGATGTAGAAGTCAGACAGACCCAGGTTTCAGTCCTGGCTTCACTATTTACTAGTGATTATTTTACATAATCTCCAGGGCCTAAGATTTCTCATCTACAAGATAGGGTGGGATAATACTGTACCTACTTAACAGGTTTGCTGTGAGGATTAAATAGGATAGGTTTAAAATTGCACAATGACTAATAAATAACACTCAACAGATGGTAGCTGTAAGTTGTTATATAACGTCTACAGATAGTATAATTGGTACAGCAATTTTCATTTTTAAACCAGCTCGTTGTCAAATTCGAGTCCCAAATGGGTAAGGGTCATGTGAGTTTAGAAGCTCTGATTCCCCTAAATTGGGCCTGGCCAGGGTCATTCATGAGCGGTCCCTTCTGAGCTGGTACTACAAGGTTCTAAGCAAACACCCCAGCCACTTCTCAACCCGTTCAGAGGCAGCTCACTAAGGTCACCTTGCTACTCTCCATCCAGGCCCCAGGAATGGGCAGGTGGGGTGGGCTGTGGGTTAGAAGGGATGGACAGATCTAATGAGAGTTAAAGTCACAGAACAAGCTTGGAAATATTTAAAAGTAGCAGGTCCATCTTTGGCATCCTCGTCTTCCTGCTTTCTGTGTCTCTAATCCACCCCCACCTGCTAAGATTCCTCGGCCCGCAATTGCTCAGGGGCCCAGCCGGTGCCTGCTCTAAACTCACCCTGCCTGTTGGCAGGCCTTACCAGATCCCAGCTCTGTTCTGGTGTTCCAAAATGACCTCTGATCCCTCCCTTCTCACCAACCAAAATTCCTTTTCCTTAGATGCATCTCAGCTAAGGAAGCTATTTGATTCTGCGAATTCACACAGCAGTTCCTCAGTATTCCAAATTTTTAGTTAGTTGAAACAAATCTTTAGTTGATTTTTCTAGTCCCCTTTCACTGACAAGGTATTTCTTCAAGGCTCCAGGCTTCATGCAAAAGGATTAGTTCCACTGCACACACGGCCCTATCATCTCCCTCACTAAACCCCGTCCCCAGCCTCTCTGAGCCCCTGTCCTTGTCTGTCACTCCTTAGGGCTGCCCTAGCTTCAGCCAACACTTCGTTCTCTGGTTTTGATGTCTCCATTTTGGGGTCATGAGAATTTCTCTTTCATTTCTTTTGAACTCAGCTACAATGTTAAAATCTATGGTTTAATTTTATTTGGTATTCCTATATATTTGAGAAGGGAGAGGGGACATTCTGAATCACCCCACGTGGCTGTGCAGTTCTCAAACCTTAGTGAGCATACAAGTTATCTGAGGTCCTTCTTAAAACCATGAATTGTAACTCCCACCCTCAGAGATCCTGATCTAGAAGGTCTGGGGTGTAGCCCAGTGGTATGGATTGAATTGTGGCTCCCCCCAACTTTATATGTTGGAGCTCTGATCCCCAGTACCTCAGAATGTGACCTCATTTGGAAATAGGGTCGTTGTAGACGTGATTAGTTAAGATGAGTGTATATGAAGTAGGGTGGGCCCTGCATCCAATATGAATGGTGTCCTTATAAAAGGGGAAATTTAGGTTCAGAGACATGCAGTCAGGGAGAACACCACGTGAAGGTGAAGGCAGAGATCGGGGTGACATGTGTACAAGCCAAGGAATGCCAACGATTGCCAGAAAACTACCAGAAGCCAGGAGAGAGGCACGGAAAAGATTCTTCCCCACAGCCCTCAGAAGGAACCAACCCTGCAGACACCATGATCTCAGGCTTCCAGCCTCCAGAACTGTGAGACAGTAAATTTCTGTTGTTCAATCTACATAGTTGTGATACTTTGTTATGGCAGCCTTAGTAAACCAGTACACCCAGGAATCTTCACTGTAGATAAGATTCTCAGGTGACAGGATTAATCCCATATATATCTATATATACACATATATGTTGGAGGAGTGGCCAGGGTCCAGGAGAATCCAGGCTGCCCTGTTAGATCTTCCAGACCAGCTCCTATCTCCCCCATCTTTTAACCTCCACCTCCCCTAGAAAAGTTGGCTTGCCTGCTTCAGACGAATCCTGCTAAGGGCAGTCTTCTGTGATGTGTTCCACCTAGCTAAGTGCCTCTACAGATAACTTGGCCAAATTTTAACTAAATTAACGCTCGCAAATGGATAGGCGGCTTAACAAGATTCCTGCAAGGAAACCACAATTGAAGATAATGTTCATAATACAAACGCCAAGTGAACCAGAAAATGGGCAGATACCTCTCCTACTTAAAATGTGAGCTCTTCTCTATGAGGTAGAAACAAGGAGAATTCAATCAGACATAATGAGAAGTCCCAGCTCCAGTTCTCTTTTCCTGCACTCAGACAGGTGCAAGGTGGGTCAACAAGCTCACTGCCTAAGCGTCTATCCAACTACTGAACGATGTACCAATCTCCCCTTCCCTCGGGGCAGCCCCACTACTTGGCTTTGCTGGGAGTGATGGGGGAGGGGAGAATAATTACCAGGAAATCAATTCACTCCCCCTTAGACCCATGTCACGTAACTGTTATCCACCTGCGCGCGCGCGCGCACACACACACACACACACACACACACACACACCTTGTTTCACAGAGATTGGGAAGCCAGCTGTTGGTGTGGCACCTGCTGGTAGCAAGAACAGTACATGAACAGAACACGGTGACCACAGATTCTGTTGGAAGATGCAGAGAAAATCCTGCTGAAGGTGTACAGAAATATGCATTAGAGCAAAATTCACACTGTGGAAAATTGGCTAAATAGTTGAAGAAAAGTACAGCTGTTTCTAACATGGTTTCCCTAGATTCTGTCTCAATAATGAAACACATGAAGAACCACATTTCTGTGAGTCACTAAAGGAAAGAGGCAATGTGGACTGAACAGTACATTACTTCCTTAATAAAGACACCATTTATGGGAAGATTTGTCTGAGTGTAATCACTGATGGAGTGGCTGCTTCCTGATGAAAATGGATTCTGGGTAAGGGTGCAATGATGTTGATACATGTGTAGCTACTCCCTGCAGCATTCCCTTCAGGCTACTGTAGTGAAGAGCTTAGATCCAGAAGTGCACGAGTGCTGTAGGATGCATTGATGTGATTGGTTTTTTTTTTTTTAAGGAGTTTAAAATATAGTAAAACTTCTAAAATGATTTGTATTCAGAAAGAGACTATGAAAATCTTTTGAACCACACGGAGGTTTGCTGCCTATCTATTGGCAGAGCACTTAAAATAGCCATCGAACATGAAGAGGATTTATTCTTGTACAAAAAGACAAGAGTTCTAAATTTGCTGAGCTTTTTATGTTAAGTGGCTGTTGACAGTTTGCTACTTCAGAGATATCCACCAAAATATGAATTCAAATTCTTCTGACTCTTCAAGGTAAAGGTGACTCATTTTAACAGTGAGTGAGAAAGTATTTGCTTTTCCAAAGAAACTCATGCTTTGGAGAGAATGTTTCGAAAATGAGATTTTTGTTGCTGAAAACATGTGATCTCACCTATAAAGATGCTTCTGTCTGCACACATGAAAAATATTAGAAACAGATTTTTCTAATCTGTTTGAAAATGATCCAGATGAAGAGTGGAGTTTGAGTCCATTTGTTAAAAATATAAAAACACAACGCTTTCCAATTATCTTGTAAGAGCCGCTGACTAATGTAATGGAGGATGGACATCTGCTAGCTTAATTTCAATCAAAAGCCTTTAATTGGTGGATGGGATTGAAAATAAGTACCGTAATTTAATATAGCAAATGATATATCTCTTCTCTTTGGATCAACTACAAGAGCCATTGAAAACAAACTCAGCTAGACCAGATTTCTAAACGGCTCTATCTCAAAGGGTTAAAGCAAGATTTCAAAGAGAAATGAAGCATATCCAATCACATTGCTTTCCCTGACACTGTTGTTATTAATTATAAGCAAACAACAAAATTGTGAAAGGAGGAAATTTTGTTATATAAAACGAAGGAGAATTTATGTAAAAAATATTTTACGTAATCTTTAATTTTAACGTTTTATTTTGCATGTTTATTTCATAACATAGTAGTGTTGTAGTAAGGGTATAGAGTTTATAAGTTAATATATGCATATTATGGGTGCATGCTCCGTATTTTTTTATTGCTGGGAATGCGTAATCAGAAATGTCTGGAGGTTTCTGATCTAGACTAACCCCTCGTGTCACAGATGTGGGAATGCGTGATCAGAAATGTCTGGAGGTTTCTGATCTAGACTAACCCCTCGTGTCACAGATGTGGGAATGCGTGATCAGAAATGTCTGGAGGTTTCTGATCTAGACTAACCAACCCCTCGTGTCACAGATGTGGGAATGCGTGATCAGAAATGTCTGGAGGTTTCTGATCTAGACTAACCAACCCCTCGTGTCACAGATGTGGGAATGCGTGATCAGAAATGTCTGGAGGTTTCTGGTCTAGACTAACCCCTCGTGTCACAGATGTGGGAATGCGTGATCAGAAATGTCTGGAGGTTTCTGATCTAGACTAACCCCTCGTGCCACAGATGTGGGAATGCGTGATCAGAAATGTCTGGAGGTTTCTGATCTAGACTAACCCCTCGTGCCACAGATGTGGGAATGCGTGATCAGAAATGTCTGGAGGTTTCTGATCTAGACTAACCCCTCGTGCCACAGATGTGGGAATGCGTGATCAGAAATGTCTGGAGGTTTCTGATCTAGACTAACCCCTCGTGCCACAGATGTGGGAATGCGTGATCAGAAATGTCTGGAGGTTTCTGATCTAGACTAACCCCTCGTGCCACAGATGTGGGAATGCGTGATCAGAAATGTCTGGAGGTTTCTGATCTAGACTAACCCCTCGTGTCACAGATGTGGGAATGCGTGATCAGAAATGTCTGGAGGTTTCTGATCTAGACTAACCAACCCCTCGTGTCACAGATGTGGGAATGCGTGATCAGAAATGTCTGGAGGTTTCTGATCTAGACTAACCCCTCGTGTCACAGATGTGGGAATGCGTGATCAGAAATGTCTGGAGGTTTCTGATCTAGACTAACCCCTCGTGTCACAGATGTGGGAATGCGTGATCAGAAATGTCTGGAGGTTTCTGATCTAGACTAACCCCTCGTGTCACAGATGTGGGAATGCGTGATCAGAAATGTCTGGAGGTTTCTGATCAAGACTAACCAACCCCTCGTGTCACAGATGTGGGAATGCGTGATCAGAAATGTCTGGAGGTTTCTGATCTAGACTAACCAACCCCTCGTGTCACAGATGTGGGAATGCGTGATCAGAAATGTCTGGAGTTTTCTGATCTAGACTAACCAACCCCTCGTGTCACAGATGTGGGAATGCGTGATCAGAAATGTCTGGAGGTTTCTGATCTAGACTAACCCCTCGTGTCACAGATGTGGGAATGCGTGATCACAAATGTCTGGAGGTTTCTGATCTAGACTAACCCCTCGTGTCACAGATGTGGGAATGCGTGATCAGAAATGTCTGGAGGTTTCTGATCTAGACTATCCCCTCGTGTCACAGATGTGGGAATGCGTGATCAGAAATGTCTGGAGGTTTCTGATCTAGACTAACCCCTCGTGTCACAGATGTGGGAATGCGTGATCAGAAATGTCTGGAGGTTTCTGATCTAGACTAACCAACCCCTCGTGTCACAGATGTGGGATGCGTGATCAGAAATGTCTGGAGGTTTCTGATCTAGACTAACCAACCCCTCGTGTCACAGATGTGGGAATGCGTGATCAGAAATGTCTGGAGGTTTCTGATCTAGACTAACCAACCCCTCGTGTCACAGATGTGGGAATGCGTGATCAGAAATGTCTGGAGGTTTCTGATCTAGACTAACCCCTCGTGTCACAGATGTGGGAATGCGTGATCAGAAATGTCTGGAGGTTTCTGATCTAGACTAACCCCTCGTGTCACAGATGTGGGAATGCGTGATCAGAAATGTCTGGAGGTTTCTGATCTAGACTAACCCCTCGTGTCACAGATGTGGGAATGCGTGATCAGAAATGTCTGGAGGTTTCTGATCTAGACTAACTCCTCGTGTCACAGATGTGGGAATGCGTGATCAGAAATGTCTGGAGGTTTCTGATCTAGACTAACCCCTCGTGTCACAGATGTGGGAATGCGTGATCAGAAATGTCTGGAGGTTTCTGATCTAGACTATCCCCTCGTGTCACAGATGTGGGAATGCGTGATCAGAAATGTCTGGAGGTTTCTGATCTAGACTAACCCCTCGTGTCACA
Source organism: Phocoena sinus (assembly GCF_008692025.1). NCBI lineage: Eukaryota > Metazoa > Chordata > Mammalia > Artiodactyla > Phocoenidae > Phocoena > Phocoena sinus. The sequence continues at coordinate 20,760,405 of NC_045775.1, forward strand.
GATGTGGGAATGCGTGATCAGAAATGTCTGGAGGTTTCTGATCTAGACTAACCAACCCCTCGTGTCACAGATGTGGGATGCGTGATCAGAAATGTCTGGAGGTTTCTGATCTAGACTAACCAACCCCTCGTGTCACAGATGTGGGAATGCGTGATCAGAAATGTCTGGAGGTTTCTGATCTAGACTAACCAACCCCTCGTGTCACAGATGTGGGAATGCGTGATCAGAAATGTCTGGAGGTTTCTGATCTAGACTAACCCCTCGTGTCACAGATGTGGGAATGCGTGATCAGAAATGTCTGGAGGTTTCTGATCTAGACTAACCCCTCGTGCCACAGATGTGGGAATGCGTGATCAGAAATGTCTGGAGGTTTCTGATCTAGACTAACCCCTCGTGCCACAGATGTGGGAATGCGTGATCAGAAATGTCTGGAGGTTTCTGATCTAGACTAACCCCTCGTGCCACAGATGTGGGAATGCGTGATCAGAAATGTCTGGAGGTTTCTGATCTAGACTAACCCCTCGTGTCACAGATGTGGGAATGCGTGATCAGAAATGTCTGGAGGTTTCTGATCTAGACTAACCCCTCGTGCCACAGATGTGGGAATGCGTGATCAGAAATGTCTGGAGGTTTCTGATCTAGACTAACCCCTCGTGCCACAGATGTGGGAATGCGTGATCAGAAATGTCTGGAGGTTTCTGATCTAGACTAACCCCTCGTGTCACAGATGTGGGAATGCGTGATCAGAAATGTCTGGAGGTTTCTGATCTAGACTAACCCCTCGTGTCACAGATGTGGGAATGCGTGATCAGAAATGTCTGGAGGTTTCTGATCTAGACTAACCCCTCGTGTCACAGATGTGGGAATGAGGACCTGGGTGGGGGGTTGACTTGCCCAAGGTCATTCAGCAAGCGAGTGGGAGCCCAGGACCCAGGTCTTCTGAACCTGCCTGGTACGGTTCCCACCTCAGTGCCTTGCGCCACGTAACTCTCAAAAGAGACAGGTGGTGATGAGGCCAAGCGTTATGACCCGAAAAACCTTTTTTGACAAGAAGTGCAAAAATAGAGCCCAGATTGAAGTCAAAGAAGTGGCCCCTGGCCTCTGAGAGCTCTAGGGTGACAGGAGCAAATGCTGAAGGAGGGAGAAGCCCAGAGGGGAAGGGGAAGGCAGCATGGGGCCATCAGGCTGGGGAATGCTGGAGGAACAGAGTGAGGAGCAGGGCAGGTATTGACTGCAGCGCGAGGGCCAGAGCTGTGTCCGCGCCCTGGAGGCTGCGGTGACCGGTAGAGTTCTCTGTGAGGCCCGGCGGGCACCTGCCAGGAGAGTGTCCCAAGCCTGTCTCTGGTCCAACAACGGCAAGTTCCCTTCCCCCAGGTTTCCGGCGGCTCGCTTCCCAGAGGGAGATCCCGAGGCGCTGACTGCCCCTGTGACCAGGCGTCCCTGGCACACATGCAGCTCCCTGCAGAGGGCTGCTGATGGTGTTGCAGGGAGAGTTTCTAAGGGCCCAGGGGAGGCTGCCTCTGTGCCTCTCCCATCTCTCCACCCGGAGCCAAGCGCCAGCTCGGCCAGAATCCTCCGGTCCAGCCCAGCCACCAGCAGACAGAAGAACAGCTGGAAAGAGGCAGGAACGGGAGCAAGGCTCATTAAAGAGCACAGTTCCGGGCTTCCCTGGTGGTGCAGTGGTTGGGAGTCCGCCTGCCGATGCACGGGACACGGGTTCGTGCCCCGGTCCGGGAAGATTCTACATGCCACGAAGCGGCTGGGCCCGCGAGCCATGGCTGCTGAGCCTGCGCATCCGGAGCCTGTGCTCTGCGATGGGAGAGGCCACAGCGGTGAGAGGCCCGCGTACCGCCAAAAAAAAAAAAAAAAAAAAGCACAGTTCCAGTTTACGGTATACCAGAGTTTTGTTGCTATTACTTTAATAATCTGAAATCTGAACCGATAAAATTTGGGACCCATCCAGAGAGTTATAGTCTGCATAAAATTTCACACTCATTTAGAAGTCTTCAATCCTCCAGAGGAAAATGATGACAATTGACAAATTAACGCTTCCCGTTTCAAGAATAACATATACCCTAGCATGAAGGTGTTCTGAACAAAGGAATAGAAACATGTCAGTATAGAAATGTATACAGGTAACGGTAGTGCAATCCCCATCTAGGCATGACAAAACTAAAGAAGGCGAAAATAAACCCCAAATGCTGGGGATGTTTTTGGAAACACAAACTACAGTTTGTAAATAAAAAGATTTCAGTCCCTGCCAAAAAAACTAAGTTTTTTCAAAAAGGTCTTCTCAAAGTTATTGAACAAGAAATTTGATCTGAAGATGAAAGTCAGAGGGAAAATATTTGGACTTAGCTTAAAAACATCTCCTCACCATTTCTCCAGCAAGTGCATAGTCAAAAAGGGCTCTTTACAGCTGCAAATAAGTTACAAATAAGCAAGAGAGGGAGTGCTAGATTAGTCAGAGACTAATGAGTAGGAACTCATGGGTATCTAGATAGATGGATAGAAGGAGAGATATAGAAATAAACATTGGTGCTTAGCATACATGGGTTACTGTATACACATATATTTTCTAGCTCTGTGCACTAAGGGACTTTACAGTGGTGAAACCTGGAAACATCACCGTAACTAAGTGACGAAAGTTAACACCCCTGGTAATTAATTGTATTGATATTATGTGTCCCCTGATACGATGTGATGAGAAGGGTACTTGACTTCTGTGGTATTGGTTGCATAAATCCATAACCCCAGACTAAGCAAGAGAACACATCTGAAAGACACAAATTGAGGGAGGTTCTACAAAAATACCTGGCCAGTACTCTCCAAAAAATCATGAGAGACAAGATGGAGGAACTGTCACAGATCAGAAGAGACTAAGAAGATAGGAAGACTGAATGTAATGTAGGATCCTGGAGTGGATACTGGAGCAGATAAAAGATAAAGGTAAGAAAACTGGTGAAATCCAACTAAAGTTTGTAACTTAGTAGTGTTCCACCAATTTTAATTTTAGTTTTTTAAAAAAATTTATATATATATATATATATATATATTTTTTTTTTTTTTGGCTGTGTTGGGTCTTCGTTTCTGTGCGAGGGCTTTCTCTAGTTGCGGCAAGCAGGGGCCACTCTTCATCGAAGTGCGCGGGCCTCTCACTATCGCAGCCTCTCTTGTTGAGGAGCACAGGCTCCAGACGCGCAGGCTCAGTAGTTGTGGCTCACGGGCCTAGCTGCTCCGCAGCATGTGGGATCTTCCCAGACCAGGGCTCGAACCCGTGTCCCCTGCATTGGCAGGCAGATTCTCAACCACTGCGCCACCAGGGAAGCCCCTGTTATTAGTTTTGATAAGTGTCCCATGGTTACATAAGAAAGGTATACAGTATTTGCCTTAATAAATCTTGAAAGCAAGCCTTGAAAGGATTAAACTCATTTCAAGTAACAAGACTGCATCCAAGAACAAAACTGGATAACAGTTAAGTGGATACAACATTAAACACCTCAATGTGAAATTTACAATGTTCAGATTCCAATAAAAAATGACCAGTCATGCAAAAAAGTAGAAAAATAAGATCCACAACCTGTAGAAAAATCAATGAATAAAAACAGACCCAGAAATGACACTAATGACAGAATAGGCAGGTGCAAATATTAAAACAACAATCATAAATATGCTACACATATTCCAGAAGGTAGAGGAAAGTATGGTGAGGAAAAACGATAAATCCATAGATCCAAGAAGCTCAACAGAACCCAAGCAGAAGAAACTTGAAGAAAACCACACCACAGCACAACGTGATCAAATTGCCCAAAACCGGCAATAAAGAGAAATATATTGGGGGGTGGTGTGGGAGGACACATACATATAGAGGAACAAAGATAAAAATGACTCGGGCTTCCCTGGTGGCTCAGTGGTTAAGAATCCGCCTGTCAATGCAGGGGACACGAGTTCGATCTCTGGTCCAGGAAGATCCCACATGCCGCGGAGCAATGAAGCCCGTGCGCCACAACTACTGGCCTGTGCTCTAGAGCCCGCGAGCCACAACTACTGAAGCCCGTTGTGCCACAACTACTGAGCCCACGTGCCTAGAGTCGTGCTCCGCAACAAGAGAAGCCACCACAATGAGAAGCCCGTGCACCACAACAAAGAGTAGCCCCCACTAGCTGCAACTAGAGAAAGCCCCCGCGCAGCAGCAAAGAGCCAACGCAGCCAAAAAAAAAAAAAAGACTCTAGATTTGTTGTCAGAAACTAAGCAAGTCAAAAGACATGGAGTGATACTCTCAGAGAGAAAGAAAAAAGGCTCTCATCCAATTATTCTATACCCAGCAAAAATATCTTTCAAACCTAAGGGCAAAGGACTTTCTTCTTCCCCCAGACAAACAAAAGCTTAGAGAATTCATCAGCAGAAGACCAGAGCTACAAAAAATATTAAAAGAAGTCCTTCAGGGAGAAGAAAATACCAGAAGAAACTTGGATCTACACAAAGGAATGAAGGACACCAGAAGTGATAAATATCTAAGTAAATATAAAAGATCTTTTTCTCATTTTAAACTCTTTTCAAAGAGACAAATCCAATTACATAGCTGGAAGTTTCAACATTCCTCTGTCAGTAATTGACAGAACAATAGAGAAAAAAGTCATTAAGAATATAAAACACTTGAAAAGACTATCAACCAACTTGACTTACTTGACATTTGATAGAACACTTCACCCAGCACAGTGGTACACACATTTTTTTCAAATGCACTTGGAACATTTACCAAGATAGACCATACTCTGGGTCTTACAGCAAGTCTCAATAAAGTTAAGAGGATTTAAATCACACAAAATATGCTCTGACCACAACATTAAATTAGAAATCAATATCAATAAATTAGAAAATCAATAAATTAGAAAGATATCTTGGAAACACTCAAAGTCAAATAGATTACAAGGGAAATTAGAAAATAATTTGAACTAAATAAAAATGAAAACACAACCTATCAAAATTTGTGGTATTCAGTGAAAGCAGTGTGTATAGGAAAATGAACAGCATTAAGTGCTTCTATTAAAAAAGAAAGGACTTGGGCTTCCCTGGTGGCGCAGTGGTTGAGAGTCTGCCTGCCAATGCAGGGGACACGGGTTCAAGCCCTGGTCTGGGAAGATCCCACGTGCCACGGAGCAGCTGGGCCCGTGAGCTACAAATACTGAGCTCTGCGCGTCTGGAGCCTGTGCTCCGCAGCAAGAGAGGCCGCGACAGTGAGAGGCCCGCGCACCGCGATGAAGAGTGGCCCCCGCTTGCCACAACTAGAGAAAGCCCTCGCACAGAAACGAAGACCCAACACAGCCAAAAATAAATAAATGAATAAATAAATTAAAAAAAAAAAAAAAAACAGATAAGTTTCAAAAAAAAAGAAAGGACTTAAATGTTTATTTTAAAAAAAAAAAAAAAAGGCCCTTATCCAATAGTGGGCGTTGGTCACTGGGGGAAAAGAGAGAGGGTCAGGAATTCCAGGTCTATCATCTGGTGGATGATGGAGCCCGTTGTAATCCTGTGCTACCTGGGAAGTGGCTGCCCCTTGGGAAATGGATGAGCTTGTCACCTGGAGCATTGGAAGCCACAGGTGGATGGAGCTTCTGGGCTGAACTGGAGGGCTTCTCTTCCTTCAACCCTGTTGCCCAGGAGGAATTCCTAGTTCTGGGTCTGAACCGAGTCACCCTTCAGCACTAGAGTAACTCTACCAGAAGGTGGCAGTATTGAGTTGGAGTCATGCAGTCAGTTCCCAAACCCAACGTGAGTGAGCGCCTACTGTGTGCAAGGTGTTGAGTTAGGCTGTGACTGTCTCACAGACAGGTGGCAGGATAGATATTACCATTACGTTTCACAAAGAGAGGACACTAAAGCCCAGAGAAGGAGGACTCAAGCTCCTAAGTCAGTGCTTTGTCTACAGTACTACTCTTAACTGCCCTGGGTATGCATTTTTTTTTCCCAGAAAAGTTCTCAAAATCGCATTCTTACACATGCAGAGCAGGCAGGGTTTGAGGCATTACCCTGAGTCCCACGCCCATGCCAGTTGGCAGTTACTCAGAGGACAAACCAGCAGAAATGCAGGATGTGGCTTCCTCAGCTAGGGATGAGACACAGGCTCGTGGCCTGAATTTTAAGCCACTGTAGCAAATGCATAGGTGAGTTACTGTGTGCCAGGTACTGACCCAGGTCCTGGGGCCCCCAAAGTGCTGGAGACGCCACCTCTGTCTTCCACGGGACACAGGCTAGGCACTTAAAGAAACCTCTGCAGACACAGACAGGGTAGGAGAAGGTCTGAATCAAGTCCAAGCAGGGTGAAAGGACAAGAACTGGGACAAGCTAACGTTGCTGGGCGGTAGGACCAACAAAGGGCAGGGAGGAGAAGCCAGCCAGGAGACAGAGACAGAGCAGGAGTCAAGGCCAGACCAGGTAGGGAGTGATGTGGTGCGACAGTGGGAGGTGCTGTGGGCTGGGGGTGGATGGGTGGGTGGGCAGGGAACCAGGCAAGGCAGCAGGGCCTCCCCTTCCTTCTCCACATGCCCCCCAGCTGTCTCCTCCTCTTCCAGGCTGCCCGGGGGTCACCTAGTTGGATAAAAATGTTAAGTAGGGGAGGGCAACAGTGGGACTTAACCTAGACCCTGAATCCTCAAAGGCCCAGGTTGGCCTGTGTGATCTTCACCAGGTGGAGAGAAGCCTGGCATTTTCATTTCAGGGAAGCTAGGGGTAGGGAGCACAGGGCATGAGAAATTCACTTAGGTGAATGTACTCTCTCTGTTGGCCAAGCCCCGGAGGCATCCTTCCCGCTAGTTGTTTATAAGAAAGGGACAGGCTCTGTGTTTCAGATGTTCAACTTTCCTGACGTCTAAAAACAGAGAGGCCTGTAAGGGAGCTGTCTCCCGGTGACAGATGGGTTGGCAGGGACAGGCTGAGGATGTGTCCTGCTGGCAGATGGAGGTGGGTCGCTAATGAAACAAATCAGGGGGAAATGCAGTAAAATGTTAAATATTATTAAACATCCATGGGACCACGTGGCCTGAACTCAGACCCACCACACCTATCTCTCCCCAGATTCTAGGCCCACAGGTACCTGCCAATGCCCCGAGGATCCTTCCGGAAGAGCCATCTGCTAGCTTGGAGGAGCTCAGGGGACTGCAGGCCTGAGTTTTTGGGGGTGGCCCAGGGGCCTGGCATTGTGCTGTAGAGGCTTGAGGTGGGGAATGGAAGGGGCAGAGGCTCTGGAGTCAGACTGACTCTAAATAAAGTTATAACTTTTTATTTGACATCTACAAGATTCTGGTATCTTGCAGATTTAGAGGTTAATATGATCTCAATTTTTCAATAGTGTAACTTGTCCAAGCAAAAAAAGAAAAAGAAGAAAAGAAAAAAAAAAGAGAAGCAAAAGACCAATTGTCCCCTCACTTATTTATCAAACCTATTACAGGAGACACAAAACTTACATTACAGAGAAGTGTCTCTTCACATCTGTACATTAGCATTTTAACAGCTTGAGATCAACTCTACAGTGTCTTACAACACATTAAACAATATTCAAGTTCTTGGGTAACAAGAATGACAAGACAAGCTGTGTGAACTTGGGCAGATCGTTGAGCCTCCCCTTTTCCCCATCTGTAAAATGGGCAGAATCATATCTTTGCTCATGGGGTTTTATGGGGATCAAATGAAATCATATTTGCCAGACACCTTGTGCTGGCAGGCCCCCAATAAACTTTATCATCAGTAATTCTCTCCACCCAACTTCACTGTCCCCCACTCTGCATCACCAGCACCCCCAGGGACTGGCAGGGCTATCGATTTAAAGCTCCCAAGTGTTGCCAGTTGCTGACCCTGCCTGCCGATGGGCACAGAAATGTTAGTTTTGGCTCCCATGGGTGCCTATAGGGACAACTGCTGACTACAGCCAGAGGCATCACCTCCAAGTGAAATCTCCAGGGAACTCAAAGGAGAGCAGCTTTGGTGAGAAGAAGGGCAAGAAGGGGGCTAACGTGTTGAGTGCTGACCTCGGCATAACCTCATTTTGCAGTTGACGATAAGGAATCACAGAGAAGCTAACACACACCGGCTGTGCGGCTGAGTCCCACAGGGAGCTTTAATCGAAATTCACCTTCCTTAACCCACCAGTGGCTTTGAGTCGGTACCTCTAGGGGCAGGGCCCAAGGATCTGTGCCTTAGTAAGCTACCCACGTACTACACTAAGTGACCTGGTCAAAGTCACAGTGCTAATAGATGGCAGAGACATGACATCAGATGCTGTCTACCCCACTCCCCTGCCCCGTACTGTCCCTTCCAGGACACAGCTTCCCACCCAGCAAAGACCGGGGTAGGGGTGTACAGCACGGGCAACCTCTAGCCTCGCTCCAGGGCAAACACCCAGCCTGAAAACACATGTTTTGCAGAGACACCTCACAAAGCTCCCTTCTGCTCCCTCTAACTTCCCTCCACCCGCCCCTCCCCACAGCCAACAGGCTGTGGCCGGGCCCTGCAGAGGCGGGCAAGTTACATCACCCCAACCCACGTGGGCCTCCCTCTCCTGCTCGCTCATTGCTCACAGTCACCTCCACCTGTGACAAACTGTCTCCGCTACAAGCATGTCCTTTAACAGTTTTCCCTCTAACTTCCCTCGTCCAATTTCTGCCAGATTTATTTAGGAAATGTTTCCATTTACCACCTTAGCCCTTCTGATGGAAACCACTTCTACCAGAGCACCAAATAAAGTGCTATTGTTGAATGAACGACTCCCTGGTTCAGTCCTCTAGCTTTGCTGTTTTATGGAATTACTAGGATAACAAGAAAAAAATTGCTATTTTTCTGTGGAAAAAGCAAACAGAGTTCCCAACAGCCAATATGAAAACCCGTTAAAACACAAGCTGTACCTGTACTTTAAAGGCAGGTTGTGTGGAGCGGGAAGCGGTGACTAAGGCGATGATGTCACCCCAGGGCAGACTAGGCAGCAGGCAGTTCAGAAAAGAGCCCGGATCAGGAGCCACTCTGCTTCTCATGGGAGCGGGAATGGGGCCGCAGGGCTGCCCTGGCCCCAGCCCTCCTGGTGCTGGCCCGCTGTTTATAAGCTGCCTTCCTGTCTATAAGCAGGAGGGCTCCTCAGATGGTGTCGGGGCTGCTTTGCAGCTGTTTGGGGACACTCACCCCAGGCACCCTGGGAACATATTCCCCTGTGAACTCTGTAAAATGTGTATCTTTGCGTCAGGATGACAATTTCTCTTTTGTTAAACATCTAAGCGACAACAGTTGATCTATTTTGCCCCTCACTTTGAATCAACTGATATAAACTGAAATGGGCTCGCACCACAGCCCCTCTGTCACCCGCAGCTGCTACTCTCTCTCCCTGTGATGCCCAGTGACTCTTTGAAAATCCAAACCAAAGCAGCTCAAAGGTCCTGTGTTATTTCAGTCCCTGATATTTTGGATTATTGGAGTTTTGAAACCCCCAACTTCCTCTTCTGCTCTTCCCCCTGTATCCTGGGAACATCGGCCCACCCCCAGCAGCCTGCCCTTGACTGCTAAGGGCCCAGCCAGCCAGCCATGATTCATCATCACCCAGGCGTTCACTGAGCACCTACTGTTGGCCAGACGTCTGGGCACTACACCTTATCCATACTTTCCCTTGGTCCCGAGGAGAGAAGCAGGAAGGAGAGAAACTGGTGCTTGTTAGACATTTACTGTATATCGGGTGCTATGTCAGCCACATGCACGTAAGTTGTCCCATTTATCCTTTAAATCAACCCGAGCAGCAGATATTGTTAAGTTCATTGTATAGATGAAGAAAACCAAGGAGCAGAAAGCTTTTATAACTTCACCAAGTAAGAGGAAGAACAAGAATGTGATCTCAGGTCTGTCTGACCCTCAGACCTGAGCTCTTTGCGTAGAGTGTGTTCCAGGAAGACGCTGGATCAAAATGAAAACAAACCAAAAAAATGCACACAGATATGTCAAGCTCCTGGGTCACCACAGGGGTCCAGGCTGAGAGCCAAGAGCATGCTTATGGTTGGTGCTGATGCGGCTCAAGGATGACCAAGAGGAAGGATAAAAAGTGTCCTGCGAATCCTGGCATTTGAGGGGGTGTGACAGGATGGGCTGATGCTGGCTCACAGGAGCCACTGGGAGTTCTGCAGCCCCCGCCGCACGGCACATCTGGGGAAGTGCTCACACAATACCCTCATGGAGCATGGAGGACACGGACTGGACGACACACACAAGTGCCTACTGAAAAACCGCATGCAAAATGACATTTATGCATCTATGTCAACTTGGAGAGTGGTCTCTAACGATGCGTCACAGGGCTCTTTTATCACTGACTTGGGTTAAGGATATCTAACAGCCCAGTTTTTTATTTTGTGCCCCCCCCAATGAGACGTCAATGTTTTTCCGTGCTGCTACATAGTCAATATAATTATCATTTTAATGGTTGCAGAGTTCAGATTCCCAGAGTGGACAGCCCTATCTATCTCATGCCTCCAAGGAGAACCTGGAAATCTAAATAGGAAAATATTTTTTAAAAAATAAGGAAAGTTATACATGAGGATGTTTATTGAAAAAGTATTTATAGCATCAAAAAATATATATCCAAACCTGGAAACAATGTTAATGGCCTGCAACGAGGGGATGGTTTAGTAAATCAGAACTCAATGCAATTATGCAACCATTAAAATGATGCCAACACAGACCACATAGCAACACGAAGAAACACTTAGGCCTAATGGAGAAAGAGCACAAAATAAAATCATATCTGTTTGTCTGCAGTGATGTAAAATAAAGTGTGCTTGGGGGAAAAGTGGCAAAAGAAAATAGAAAAATGACAACTTCTGTTAGGATGGTTGGGTGCTAAGGAATTCATTTTTAGAAAATGTATTTTAATGTCAACGTATGATTTGAACAATAAATAAAAAGTAAATTTAAAAAGAACGTAAGTTCCAGAGACAATTTGCTAAGCAAGTAAACAAGCTTTTCCTCCTAAGAGGTTGGAAGCAAGAGCTTTGCTTCTCTTTTCTGCTTTGCTTTCTATGGGGCAAGGGCTGGACTCCAGGCAGATCTACACTCTTGTCTCCCAGACCCAGAGCGCAGTGGGCTGCTCTTCTCAAGGCCCGGCAGGGAATGTTCCCGAGAATGGAAGTTCGGTGGAAGGAGGCCCCAGGTCATCTCATGGTCTCTGCCTGTCCCTTTCCAGATACATCCCGAAAAATGCAGCCATAGGTTGGTAACTAGCAAGTAGTGAGCAATCTTCACTTTTCCTGATAACTGTACCAGGCTTGAAGAGCACTGTCGGCCCTCTCGCGCTGCCGTCCTACCCTCTTTGCTGGTATGCCTGGGAAAGCACCGTGGTCCCCGGCTTCTCTTTCTGCCTGCTGGTCCTGAGGCCTCTCTAAGCAGGATGGCATCTGAGGACAGAGGCGGAGCCACTTCGGTCCCGTCTCCCAGGTGAGTCTCCCTATCCTGGGAGGCCCTTTACCCAGGAGAACAGCAGAAGCATCTGGCCAGGCAGGGCACAGCTTGTGCAACGCGGGAGCTGGGCCCTGACCCAGAGCTGCCCCGCCAGCTGTTTTGCTGACTACCCTCCTGGAGGGGGGCTGCTTGAGTCCTGGGGGTACTCGTGGGGCGGGACAAGGGAGAGGCTCTGGATCCAGAGCAGCCGGGGGGCAGGATGAAGGTGGTGCCTCCAGCCATCTCCGAAGAGAACCTGTTTCTGACGTTCTACTTTTCTGCTGCCTGAGAAGTGGCGTCTGGGTCACGGCAGCTTCTTCAGTTCCCCTCAGCGCTGGGTCAGCCTGCTGGGAGCGCTTCCTCTGGCATTTGGCCTCAGGGAGAAAGAGGGAGGTGGGTGACTCCTCTCACAGAGCCTGGCCGGGGCTCAGAATGCAGAGACTTTCAGCCGATGGAAGGACACTGTCTCTGCGTCAACTTCCTGGGCAAGCGGCCCACCCACAGCTGAAGCCTGGTCCCCCGGCACTTCATCCCGGGATGAGCCTAGTCTTGTTTCCAAGAGTGCGATCTGTTTAGGAAATTTAGCCCCAGGGTCACTTTCCCCTCGCACCTTAGGGTTACCCTCGGAGCCCATCTAATTCCTCCTTCACCCTCCAGCAAATTCGTGAAGAGGGTTACGTCCTCCCGAGTCTTTCTTCAAGGGAAACACCCCCATTTCTTAGCCACCTACCCAGTGGTGTGGCTTTGGGTCCCTCCACCAGCCTGGTGGCTATCCAGGGACACTGCTCCCGTCCATCTAAACCCTGGTGTGAGGTTGATGCTCGTGTTTAAAGACTCCCCATGTTGGTGGGAATGTAAAGTGGTGCAGTCACTATGGAGAACAGTACAGAGGTTCCTCAAAAAACTAAAAATAGAACTACCATATGAACCAGCAATGCCACTCAGCAATCCCAGTTGACAATAGCCAAGACATGGAAGTAACCTAAATGTTGACAGATGAATGCATAAAGATGTGGGGTATATATATGTATATATATATATATATATATATATATATATATATATATATATATATATATATATAAAGGAATACTACTCAGCCATAAAAAAGACTGAATTAAAGCCATTTGCAGCAACACAGGTGGACCTAGAGATTATCATGCCAGATGAAGTTAAGTCAGAAAGAGAAAGACAAATACCATATGGTATCACTTATATGTGGGATCTAAAATTGAAGACACACGAACATATCTGTGAAACAGAAACAGACTCACACACATAGAGAACTGACCTGTGATTGTCAAGGGATGGAGGTGGGAGAGGGAGGGACTGGGAGTTTGGGATTAGCAGATGCAAACTCTTTTTTTTTTTTTTTTTGTGGTACGCGGGCCTCTCACTGCTGTGGCCTCTCCCGTTGCGGAGCGGCCATGGCTCACGGGCCCAGCCGCTCCGCGGCATGTGGGATCTTCCCGGACCGGGGCACGAACTTGCGTCCCCTGCATGGGCAGGCGGACTCTCAGCCACTGCGCCACCAGGGAAGCCCCAAACTCTTATATATAGGATGGATAAATAACAAGGTCCTCCTGTATTGCAGAGGGAACTATATTCACTATCCTGTAATACACCATAATGGAAAAAAATATGAACAAGAATATATATATATATACACATATATATGTATAACTGAATCACTTTGCTGTACAGCAGAAACTAACGCAACACTGTAAATCAACTCTACATTAATTAAAAATTAAAGAAAGAAAAGACTCAGAGGGGTCCCACCACTCAGAGGGGCACAGACGCTCCCTGCCTCCAGGTGCTGCTATTCCTCTCTGAAGCTGCCTGAAATCCCATCCACCTGCCTGTTGCATTTTAGCATTTTCACAGCCATCTTCTCACGCAGGCTGCATAAAACCCTCCGAGGTAGGCAGGGCTGCTGTCATTAGGTCCATTTTTCATGTGGGGAAAACTGAGGTCACACAGAAAAGGAAAACTCCAGTCCAGGACTTTGAACAACAAGCCTGATGTGCCTGGGAGACTTGAGGGGCTGCATCCTGGGGGCCTCATCCAGTGCCCAGCACACAGAAGGGGCCTGTGTTCTGTTAGGAGTTAAGGCCAGAGCTAAGAAGAGGGGAAGCTCCCTCGCAGGGCCTTCTGTGGCTGGCCCTGCAAGGGGCCCGACCTGGCCTTCTGCCTGGGTGAATGGGTCCAGCTGTGCGCAGCCATGCTGGCCTAGAGCTCCAGGCAGGCGGCACCAGCCCTCCCCCACACCCGTGCAGCTGGGAAGCAGAGGCAGCAGGGGCCCAAGGCCTGCAGGGGGTTGAAAATCCTGGGAACAGAGCCCCAGCCAGCCCAGCCAGCACCTCATTAGGAGGCCCAAAGCGGGGTGGGGGCACTTCAGGAACAATGTTGTTTATTTTTCTATTTTTAAACAAGCCTGAGGTCTCTGGGGCCACAAATGAAGTTATCAGAAAAGACATGAGTGGAATAAAGCCTCAAGCCAGCAGGCTGAGAAGGGCCCTGGGGACCAGGACTCTTGAAAAGCTGAGATGGGGTTTGTTTATCTTGTGCTCTGAGAGCGCAGGACTGGGACCAAGGTGCTGGACAAGCATGTCCCCAAGCCCACTTCAGCCTGTTCCCTCTGGGCCACTGGGGAATTCGGGTGTGAGCTCTACTTTCAAAATGATCCCGTCAGTGTCACCTGCTGTGGGGAGGGAGGAGGCACCACCTCTGGAAGGAAGACCGGGTTCGCTTCTCACCTCAGCCGCGTGAATGCCTTTCCCAGTGGGCAGAGCCCAGCGGAGCCGGTCGGTGCACTCGGGGCACCTGGTCCCTGCCCGGCCACTGCTGGCTCTGCCACCAACAGGCTCTCCACCTGCCACGGCCTCTGCTTTCTCCTCCAGCAACGCGCTGGTCAACATCGTCTTGACTCCCAGGTAGCGCGCACGGGGAGAGCGAGGGGATGGTGTATGTACCTGGAGAGGGCCGGGCACGCGTCTCAGCGGATCCCGATGCCCTAAAAGGGGGCTCGGCCTTCGCATCTCAAAGGTTAGGAAGTCGAGGCTCTGAGGAGTTGAGTGACTCGCCCTGAAGCCTTCAGACTCAGGCCCGCCTCGTTCTGGAGTTCACTCTCCCTCCACGGGGCAACTGCCTCGCCAGTGCTCTTAGGAGATTTGAAATTTGGGAGAAACATGGATCATCGACAGAATGAATTAAAGGCCTAGGTGGGTGTGGCTGGATGAGAAATACCTCTCAGAAGAGATGTGATAAGAAGCAAAGCGAGTAGGATTGAGGTCAACGGTCCTGGTTTGATTCTGCTTCGAACTGCAGACAGTCACCATAGCTACCTCCCAGGGTCAGCGACAAGGTCCAATAAGATGCGACATGTGAGTCGGTAGGGGATGGTCAAGCTCCGTACAAATGAACATCAAACACTCTCCAGTTCCGCTCCCCGCCCCTTGCCCCCTGCCACGATGTGAAACGTGGGTCGAGCAAATTGCACCCAGGCAAGCAGGGAGAGGGCTACTCATTGCCTCCTTCTAGAGGTACGAACCAGAGGCCTCTGCAAGTACAGAATCATCCATTGGGGTGCACTGGGGGAAGGGCTGCCCTTGGCCATCCCACAGGCTCCCTCCAGCCCCGTGGCCCCCAGCTTAGGGGCACTCCTGTGACTTGCCCTGGAGTCTAGATGGAAAGTTGAGGCCAAGGAGGAGGGAGTTGGCCCACGGCCAGTCAGCCAGAGGAGGGAAAAGCTAAAACCAGCACGCAGGGCTCTCCCCTACCGTCCAGGCTTTCCTAACCACCTGTGAGGGAGGCATTACGCATCCGTTTGGAAGGTGAGGAAACTGAGGCCCTGAGAAGAGCAGTGACGCGCCCAAGGCTGCTGGTGTCTGTGCTGCACCCAAGGCTGGAGGCCAGATCCCATCGGTCTGCCGCTGGCTGCTCAGGCCGGAGCAGAGACTGCGGCCTACATCACTGAGCTTTTTCTGAAACGAACCACTTCTTAATTCTTTGGCTGAATGTCTAAATAAGGATTTTTGCCAATTCTGAGCCCTGCTAACTGATGAAGTTGTCAGAAAAAGATCTAATGATGCTTGAAAATGCGGGGAGTGAGCCAGCTGCCAGATTGCCCTCCCACCTCTGACTCCGCATCAGGGAATTAGGACCCTCCCTCTCAGGGCGCAGCGGGGGGCGGGGGGGGCAGTGAGTGCTGGAGGTTGAGACTACACTGCCTTTCATCAACTGTGTGACCCCTTTGATCCTCTGCTTGCGGGCTGTAAGTGAGGATAACTTTGAGGATTAAATGAGATGATGTGTGTGCGAGTCCACAGCACAGATTTCAGGGCAGGCTGGGCTGGCAAGGGATGGGGCAGGGAGGCTGCTGTCTTAAGTCTGCTGAATGGACAGAAGTGGCCCTGCCCACAGCCCTGGGTGGATGAGAGCTGCAGTGGCCAGCTCCATGTGGGGAGGCCCCAGGTCACCCCCAGTGTTTATCTTGGGAGGGAGGGCTGGGAGAGCCAGCTGATGAGATGAAAGGCTCAGAGTGACCTCAGGCCCTGTGAGTGGGGGTGGGCCTGGGGTGGGAGCCTGGGAGGCTGGGCTGGGGTGCTTGGCAGGCCAGGCCCGGCCCTTTGTTCTCTCTCCTTTCTCAGTGGAACATTTGTTCACGCGGGAGTCCGGGCACTAGGGGTGGGGCCTGGCTTGGGGACTAGGGAATCCGACAATTCCCAGGACTGCCTCAGGAGCCTGAGAGGCTGGGCTCTGGGAGGTGCCCTCCCGAAACGAGTTGGACCTAAGTGCAGACCTCCCTAGTACACGAGGCACACATGTGTCATCTGCTACCCAAGGGTGGGCTCGGCAGGTCGCCCAGCCAGAGATGGGAAAGCCATTCCCCCCTCAATCACCAACTGTCCAGCCCGCCAGCTCCTCCCCATGCTCCTTCCTCCCCCTGCTACATGTACACACATGTAGACATACATACACACACCCACACGTGTTGCCTGCTTGGAAACCTTGATTTCATCCTCCCTAGTAGACGAAGAGGTATGGGGAACAAACAGGTCTTAGATGCAAATGCATTTTTCCAATTGTGGGGCTGTGGATAGAGCTTTTAACTTAGACTCGGCTTCCTCGCCTGTAGTGTAGGGAGGTACGCCGTGCTTCACAGACGTGGTGAGAAGCAAACAAGGCAGAGTATGAACAGGACTTGTAACCAAGAGGCACTCGGCTAATGGCAGTGGACGTTTGGGGCTGGAAAGCAGAATTGCTATAACCATCCAATCTGCTTCTTTGTTTTTTCAGCAAGCCAGGGAGAATATCGACGGGGGAGGGAGGGGTTCGGGGCAGTGGCCTAAATACAGCATGGGGATTATCACTGGGTCCAGCTGTCCTGGCTCGGGCCGTGGGTGAGCAACACAGCCCCACCCGCTCCTGGCCTGCTGCCTTCCCTCCTTGTCCAGTTCTCTGCTCTCTGGCTGAACGTGGTACACTCGGAGGACAGCCCTGAGCTCATGGGAGCCAAGAGGTGAATGTTAGGGGCAGGCAGGCCAGCTCCTCACAGGGATCAAACCTCAGTCGGAGCTTCCCGAGGATGTGGTGGGAGTTCAGAACGTGCCGCGTGGAAATAGCCTGGCTGGAGCGGGAGGCGTGGGTTCCAACCTCGGCGCAGGCTCTGATGGGCCCTTGACCTTGAACAGTCATGTCCCATCTGTGGGCCTTAGATTTTTCATCTGTCGAGGCGGCCATGAAAAGGCTCTGACAAAGCTGATCCACAACTGCACTAGGAAGACCCCCAGAGTCAGTCACTGCCATCCCTCCGCCCCAACCGCTTCTCAGATGGACAGGTGGATTCCAGTTCTTCCTGGGTGTGCCATCACCCATGGAAGAAGAGAACCCAAAGGCCTTTCAGACCCCTTCCAGCCAGGGACTCCGCCAGACGAAGCAGGATGGTCGTTTATAATAACAGAGTTTTCACTGGACCAATTGCTTACCCCCTTTGACCCTCTGCTTCCTCAGCTGTCAAGGCAGATAATGACTCAGCGAGCCGAGGGCTGCCGGGAGAGTTGAGTGCAGCGCCCAAGTGCTGAGCCCTGACCCTGGCCCAGCCACAGGACAGTACTAGGGAGGTCCTTCCCCGGCCCCTGGGGAGGGGTGCTGTGCCCAGACTCGCCTGACTGCCCCAGAAGCCGCTCAGCACCCTAAGAAGGTGGAAGGGGCACCAGCAGCATGACCAAGGTGTCTTGGGCTGGGTCTCTCTGGGAGGGACTGTGCCCGCCGTGTAGACTTTGTGAGCCTCTCTGGGCCCCAGCATTGGGCACTGGAGTCGAGAATCTGAGCTCTGCAAAGCCCCCAAGGTTTGCGATTCTCCTGTTTGTTCTTATCCCTGAATTTGCTGAGAAAAGGCCTTCTAGGCCCCCAAGACCTCACTCCATATACAACATATAGTAAATGCCTAATAACTACTTCTGGGGTGAATGGATAAGGACCGGGTGTGGGAAGCCCTGTTCATCAGACTCCAAAAAATGTCTCTTCTCCGTGGGAATTGCCCTCTGATAATCAACAGGACAAAGAGTGACCTTTCCCAGGGGTCCGTGGGGAGGGAGGGGGCTCCCCGAGCAGCCTGGCCGGGCTGCAGGGTGGTGTGGGGATGGGAGGGGAGAGCAGGGAGCAAGGCTCTGAGGATACCAGCCAAGCGGAGCATCTGGGAGGTCGGACGTGGAGAGCTCTCCAGGAGAAAAGTTTGGGGGCAGCTGCTGTCTGCGTGGAAGATTCTGAGACCCTCAAGATCCCAGCAGCAATGAGGAGTGGGTGTTTTGGAAACATTTTTGAAACGTATTACTAAACATCAGGAAATCAGGTGTCAATCCTGGATAAAGATAGCAGGTTGAACCCTTGCATCTCTTTTCATTCCCTTCCGATACCCACTAAAATTATAGTAAAGCAGTCTTTAGAGGCGTGACCTACAAAGACAGAGAGGACACAGGGGAACAGCAGCGGTTACTCAGTGATTCTTCCCCAGCTGAGCTCCAGGATCCTGACAGCCAGAACTTTCCTCCTGTTCTTGACTGTCCTCAAGAAATGGTCCCTTCAGTTCACCCTTCAGGGAAGCTCCCAGTTGACGAACCCCACCCAGAGACTGGAGTTCTGAAACAGCTTTTTAGCAGCCACCTCCCACTCTTAATTATGAGCAGACAGTTACCAAGTACCCAAGGAACGCTTCTGACATGAGAGATGGTGACCCAAACAAGCTAGTGGAAAAAAGCACCTTGGATTACAAATCAGAGAAGACATTACATCCAGTAAAAATGAGAGCATACTATTAAAAGAAAGAGAAATAAACAGAGAATAAAAATGAGCCCTTGGAAACGAAAATCATGATGGCAGAAGTGAAAAACTAAATTGGACATGAAGATAAAGTTGAGGAAAACTCCCAGGAGAAAGAGCAAAGGGAGGAAGATGAAATATACACGAGAAGAGACGGCAGTGAGTTTATTGCAAGCTATTCTAGGTAGCCTATAGGCAGGCCTCCGAAAGGCCCAGAAAAACTGGGGATGGATGGAAACCACGCTGGAGCTGAAACCTTAGGAGCCATACCTGGAACGTCTCCTGACACCTCGGACGGGTTTCCAAGCCTCTCAGTGCTTTTACAGAGTTGATGCTGGGATAAAACGTAGTAGGCACCAGGCTGTGCACAGACCACCTGCCTGCAGGAACCCCAGAAAGGGAGGTGGGAAGAGGCTGGAGGTGCGCGGTGGCCCTGTTCAGTGTGGGAGCTTCCACCAGACCCCCTGTGAGACCCCAGTACCTTCCCCCCAGGTCTTGCTGCTGGCTGTCCTGGTCCCAGAAACTAGAAACCCAGGCGGGTCACACCATGCCACTCCTCATTCATGTTTACAGAAAGCAAGATCATTATTTACAAGAACAGAAACACTGAGCTAATTCACTTCTAAATACACCAAACAGAGCGACAGACAAAAAGAAAACAGAAACTTCTCGGCAAAAAGGGGCAGTGCGTCCTGGCCCAGCAGGGCCTTCCTGTGGTCAGGCTTTTCCGCTAGCCTCTGCTGCCCAGGCCGCTGTTGCCTTGCCCTCCGCTGACAGACAGATGCTTCCCAATATTAACCAACCTACTTTTTCCACGAGTGAATCCAAGTTAAGAAAACAGAACTTTCTTCCCAGATCACTCAGGACCCTGAGCCAAGTAATACCAGTACGCAGAGCTCCCTGGGGCCCCGTTCTCAATGCTTTTCCAGAGATGTGTTCTGGGCAGGGTGAGTCACCCAGCTCCCGTCCTTGGGGCTGCAGAGGACACGGGGACACTTGGGGCCCCACCTCCCATCAACCCTCTCCTTGCTCCTTTTGGGAAGTCAGCTTTCTGCTTCGACCGAGATAGGAAAGGCACAGACGGAAACTTGAGTCCTGGATCTAAAACCCCAAATGCTAGTCTGAGGACCAGGCACGATCAGGGACAAAGTTCCTGACAACCAGTAACAGAGGGAGAAAAATAAGAACAAAAGGGGATGTGTGTGGAAAGAACTGTTATTGCTTCTGGGATTAGATCCTTCTTACGTTTTTGTTCTAAAATGAACATCTTTTAAAAATGAATGATGATTGTGGAGACATGTTTTAAGTCTTTACTTGGCAAAATTGGAAAGTTGGCATTTCTAACTAGTCCTTCCTCAAAATAATAATTTTTTGAGTTGGGGGGTGGTGGATTTTATCGGACTATGAAGTCCAAAGTCTGGGACACACTGTGGTAGATGACACGAAGGAGAGTAAGACCAAGCTCCAGGGTAGAATCAGAACTTCAGACCCGGAGGGTGAGGAGGGCACCAGTGCACGCAGTCCAGTCTCCTCTGATACCTAGGTGTGTGCTAGAACACCCCAGCTGAATGCTTGGCCAGCCTCCCGCTTGGTGCCCGTCAGGGACAGGGAGCTCATTCCCTCTGCATGCAGCTCTGATGATTAAAACGTGCTTCCTTCTACTGTGGAGAAACCTACGTCCTTGGACCCATGCCTATGCCTGGGAGCACCTAGAGCCAGGCCTTTCACTTGCAGGAAAACAGCTCCACGCTGCACCCCTCCCTCCTAGTCTTTTGCTGGGGTCTATTTGCTTCCCCCTCACCCTCAATCATTCCTTTTGTGAAGTGACTTGCTTGAGATCACTTGCCTAGCAAGTGAGTTCAAAGCCAGCTCTTCCGGTCCTGGCCCTATGCCCTGCCCCCTAGTTCTCTAGATGTGGCAAAGGCTCCGTGTCCTCAATTCATGAGATGGTACTGGTTGTTCAGAACCAGTTGGAAAAGCAACAAAGAAACTAAAAAAGGGAAGAAAAAAAAAAAGCAACAAGCAAAAAAGTCAGTGTGATCCCAATAAACACTTATATATCCACATTAAAAAAAAAGTGTGGAAAGAAATAAGGCAAGATGATCATGACAGTCATACCCTGAGGTAGGCTACGTGATGATTTTTACCATATTTTTGCTTTTCTGTCTGTGTTTTCCAGTTTTTCTGCGATGATGTGGTTTTTATTTGTAGGATAGAATAAAATAATGACCGTTTAAAAGGATGAAATAAGAAATGTAAAATTACTCTCGTCCCAAGACCCCGTCTCAGTCCCCAGCCACTGTCCAGTGAACAAACTCCTGGGGCTCTAGGGCTCCAGAGATGACCCAGATTGTGGCCTCACCCTGGGGCGGTGGTCCGCCCACAGCCCCTCACACATCACAGCACTTTACAGTAGCCTGACATTTCTGCTGCATCGGCCCCCAGCCCTTGTCTGCCAGATGATGAGCCCGCGGCCAAGCAGACCCCAGACCACCCGGGGTTGTTGCCCAAGTGCCCATCTGCCCCTCCTCCATTCTTCTCCAGCCTTGGCAGCCCCACCCCAGACCCCAAGAAAAGGGAGAGGAAGGTGAGCAAAATGGAGGGTGCAGAGGACCATGGCTCATCCCTGCAAGGTCTGTTACACAGCGCAGGGCGTGCATGTTGTTTTACAGACCGGAGATTAAACTTAGAGGGGAGATGTGTCATCCGTGGAGTGTGATGGAGCTGGGTCCGGACCCAGCCCTCTGACCTAGTCCAGTGATTTCTCCTCTGGGGCTCAGATCAGAGCCCCCACGCGTGACTAGGGTGTGCTGGGTCCATCCAGAGCGCTGGGGCCACTGGTCATGCCGCACCCTCCGTACCAGCCCTCTAGGGCGGGTCTTTGCCCGCTGCTCCCCAAGGCGCCTGGCAGCCCCAGACACATGTCAGCACCGAGCCAAGCCCTGATTGGAAGTGCAGGCCCGGCTGTGGGGTCAGAGTCCTGCCTGACTTCCAGGCTCTGCTGTGTCATGTGGCCCTGGGTAAGCTGTTTCCCTCTTGGGGATTCAGTTTTCCGATGGATAAAACCAGAATGGAGAATACTGGAAAGTGACTAGACTGGTGGTTTCTAAGTTTCTTTCCAAGCTTAGCATTCAGATATTCTGGGACTGAACAGTGACACCACCGCCTGTCCAGGGAGGGGAGGGCAGAAGCTCCCCATTCAGCCTTGCCTCTCAGTCTAGGTCTGGGAGAAGTCCCCCACCTTGTGTTTGAGTGTTTGCGGGTGTGAGGGTGTGCAGGGCTGTGTGTGTGAGGAGGGGGTCCCTGGAGGACAGGCTCCCCATTTTGCATCTGGGATAGACACGTTCTCCAATGATGTCACCTTTTTGAGGATTCTGCTCCCAGCTCCCCCCGAGATCCCACACCCCTTCTGGTTCCCTTGTCTTCTCAGTTCCAGCCTCTACTGCAAGTCCCGGGCTATGTGTTCCTTCTCTGTCTTTGCCCTAGAACAGGTCTGTCACTTCGGAGGGGCCGCCCCTCCCCCACCCACCATCTCTCCCTCAGAACCCCTTCTGCCACCCGCCCCCGGCCCTCTTTAAAGAGGCACCCACAGCTCTCTGAGCCTGTCTTGCTCCAGACAGAAATGAAGATGGGCTCTCATTGCACAATGACACCTTCAAACCATTATTCTGCCAAGATCCGAATGAAAAATCAGGAAGCCTGACACTGCTGTTATTTGTTAACCTGGCATTGCCTCTCTATGCTTTGCACAAAGTTTAATTAAAATCTCAGGAGTGATTGGGGAGCCCTTTTATCGTGCACCTCTGGGCTCTTCCAGGCACCCTGGGGGAAGGGCAGGGTCTTTTCACAACAGGGACAAAAGCTCAAGGACGGTCCCTAAAAGATTGGCAGCTCGTGCAAACACAGCCTGTTGGAGTGCACAGGGCCTCAGGGAGCACATGGAATCTGAGCCGGCCCACCACTCCACCCATTTCACAGGTGAGGACACTGAGACCAGTGCTTTCCACGCCTCAGCAGATCCCAATGAGGCCGCCCCCACCCCCTCCACCCCACCCCGTGGACTCACCCTCAGAGCTGGCAGGGAGCTGACCTGGTCCATGGTCAAGGTGGCCTCCTTGTAGTACTTCCCGTGGGGACAGAGCTTCAGGAAGGAGTCGTGGATGCTAAGAAGAGAGGCGTGGTGGGCTGGGAGTGGGGACCAGCAGGCCCCCTCTCCCACGGGCTCTCTTTGGAGGAAGGGGACTCAGAATTAACTGACACAGAGAAAACAGTTATAGATCATTCCACCCTTCCAGAAACATCCCTGGTGCTCCAGTGTGCCCAGCGCACCGTGGTGGATGCAAAGATACGCCAGGCTCGAGGAAAGGTATGTGAATGTGTGCTCTGTAACCTGAACAACCTGCAAGTGCACCGGAAGGACTTCTGTCCTCTCGCGCTCCAGCCCCTCATTTACGATGGAGAAACCAGCAGGGCCTTGGGGATGTCGGCATGCCACCCCAGGCCATCTGTCCAGCCCCACCCTTGACTCAGCTCAGAGAAAAGAGGTCGCTCCGTCGGTGTGGCCGAGCCAGGATTAGAACCCAGCTGCCTGCAGCCAGCAAATCACACAGCCACCCGAGGCCAGTGCGCTGGTTCCAGACTGTGGGACTGAACAACTGTCCCCATCGATCCAATAATCAATGTCTGTCTGCAGGCCTCCTCACCGCTCCAAGGGATTTTGTTTACAAGGCACAGGCAGGTAGAGGGGGAAATGGCTGTGTGATCACAAAGAGGAAGCAGGCAGGAGAGAACTCTGCCCCCGGCCAGGAGGGGAAGCCCTCATCCTGTGGCCCCCCACCCCAGTCCACATTCTGGAGAATGAACTCTGTCAGCCTTGTATGGGGCCCCAACTGTTGCCAGAGACTTTACACCGACAAGTTGGGGAGAGAGCCAAGAAGTGGGGTGTGAAATGGGGGAGGAGAGACAGTCTCCAGGAGAGTATGGGTGGGAGGAGGGACACTGAAGGACAGCAAGGAGGAGAGGGAAGCCATCGCCCCTGGAGGGTCCAGTGGCCTACAAGGGGAAGGGGCGCTGGCAGTAGTCTGCCCCAGTCCAAAGGAGCATTTGATCACTGTCATTGTCAGAATTGCTGTTGTGGGGAGATAAAAAGCAGACTGACTTTCAGTACATTATATTAATTTTTAAGACTTCTCTGAGGCCAGGCACCTGTATGGCCGTTGCCCAGGGTGGGCTACTCCCGCTGTCCCCCACCCTGTTCCTCCACTGGGAGTGACTGCTGCACACTGCCAGCTCGCATGGACGTTTTTCGTGGAACCTGCAGAACAATCTTGAAAGGTAGGGACCATTATCTCACTTTTACAAACGAGGAAACTGAGGCTCAAGGAGGTAAACTAACTGGCCTTGTCTAAGGTCACACAGGGGTAAGCGTGAAGCCAGAGCTGCAGACGCCAAAGCTCCTTCCCCAGGAGCCCAGAGAGGGAGGTCTCAGAAGGACTGCAGGGGGAAAGGAAGGAACCTCCACTGCCGTTACCACCCCCCTTCTTGTGTCCCAAGCTCTGTGTGCTGAGTGCATCCAAGCATATCAGCTCATTGAATCTTCCCAGCAACCCTGCGTGAGAGGTATAGGGGCGATCATTTCCGTAGATGCGTAAACCGGGGCTCAGAGAGTTGAAGGGGTCTGCCCAAGGTCATGCAGCTTGGAAGAGGTAGAGTGGGGTCTGAACCCTAAGCCAGGCTCTTTGGGCTGTACTGCCCACCTCTAAAGGATCCACCTCCCACCCAGGTGAAAGACTCTCAGGCCCAACCCCCCACCCCGAAGAGCCTTCTGGGTTAGGGGGTGCTGTGAGAGGGCCCTGCCCAGACTTCGTGCCTTCTCAGGCTGCCATGTGGGTGGGCTGCCCGCAGATGAATCGTGGCTGCGCCTTGGCTGCCACAAAATGTTCTGCTCCTCCAAATATGGATCAGCTAGCTCTAAATGGAGCTCTGAATTAATCACTAATAGACTCAAAAGTCAAAGCCATTTGAAAAACTCACACATCCCGCCTGCCAGAAAACAAGCAACCCAAGCTGCATCTCCGGCCACACCTGGCCAGACAAGGGGAGGGGCTGTCCGCGGGCTCTGCGGGACTTGGACCTGCCGTGTCCACTCTGGGCCTCCGTTTGCCCTCTGTCCGATGAGTCTCAGTCACCCCCCTCCATCCTCCAGTGCAGGCACTCTGGGCCCCTCTCTGGCATCCTGTCCAAATCCTTGCCTCTGAGGCCCTCCAATTTAGCCTTTTTCTACTGGGTCCCACATTACAATCATGTGAGGAGCTTGTGAAAGTATCCGTACTCAGCTCTAGAGATTCTCATTCAAGGCTAGCATGGGGCCCAGGCCCCTATAGGTTCTACATGCTTCTGTATTTGTATTATACAGGTAGCACTGAGAACCCGGCTCCAGTGAAAGCCTCCAATTCCACACCTTCCACCCCAGCCTGGGCTCCACGACCTGGGCTTCACTCCCATCCCATGGGGTCAATTTTTCTTTGCCCCATGGAATGGCCTGCAGGTATTTTATAAATAAATGGCCCTATCTTTAGCTTGAAAAATGTGGCTTTTAGTCCTATGATCTGCTTCTTCCAAGCTGTGTGACTTTGGGCGAATCACTTCATTTCTCTGCGCCAGTTTCCTCATTTGCAAAAAGGAAGTGATAATACCATGAAAATAACAGCTACCACAGTCTCCGCGCCGATCCCTGTGCCAGGCACTGCTCTAACTCCTGACACAGATTTGATCATCTTATTGTCCTAGTAACAATCATGTGAGGTTGATACATATGACACTTTTTGTGAGTGTGGAAACTGAGGCTCCCTGAGGGTAAGAAACTCGCTCAAGATCACACGGCAAGTAAATGGCAAAGCTGAGCCTCGAACTCCAGGCTTTGGCTTCCA
Source organism: Phocoena sinus (assembly GCF_008692025.1). Lineage (NCBI taxonomy): Eukaryota > Metazoa > Chordata > Mammalia > Artiodactyla > Phocoenidae > Phocoena > Phocoena sinus. The sequence continues at coordinate 20,786,118 of NC_045775.1, forward strand.
GGAAGCGAGCGTGTAACCACTCTGCCTGCTGACCTCCTGGTGCTCCAGGAGGACCAGGGGCTAACGGCCAGGACGGGGCCTGGAGACTGAAAATTTGGGGGACCTCAAGGTTGCTAAGAGGATAGAGGGGCCTTATGGCCAGGTCAGCCTGAGCAGGAGCTAGGGGCAAGGCTTCAGGCTCCCACGTCAGATCCACCCCGAGCCCTAGATCGTGTCAGGAGCCATCCCTGAGTGATACAGCATAATCTAAATTGCTCAAACTGAGTTGGGTGGACCCAGGCCCAGCCACAGAGGTCTAAAGGAAGCCACACGTGCCCTTTTTGAGTCAGGTCCCAGACCCGGGGTCTAGAGCCACAGCTGAAGATGAGGGCCCTGGAGGGCCAGTGCACGGAGCCCAAAGAGACATCCGGAAGGCAGGAGTTTCTAGGGCAGCACATTTAACCAGAAGTCATAGAAGGCTGACCTGAAAGCTGAGGATGAAAGGGACCCAGCTCTTTTCAGAGAGCAACGGGATGTGAAAGGAGATTCCCACAGGCTAGAAATTTAGGGTGGACAGACCCCTTCTTGGAGAGCTGAGCCAAGGCAGCCCTGGACGGGGAAGAAGCTGTGACATGTGGTCTGCCTCTCCCAGTATGTGTCGTCTGCAGATCCAGTGACCAGGCCTTTATGCCCTATGCAAGCCACAGGTGGGAAAGCATTTAGACGAGGGCAGAGGCACTCTCCTGCAAAGATGACCTGTTTATCAGTCTCTGGGTCACTGTTTTTCAACTGGCTAACTCCATCCAAGTGTAGTCAACCAAGCCACGTTCCTTTGTCACGTTTGTAGGAAAATCACAGCACGTTGTCAGAGGTGACGTCGGAAAATTGTTCAAAAGCGATCGGAGCTTAGTCAGGCTCAACTTGGCCGTGGCAGCCCATGACGGCTGCTTTCTCCCCTGAGCATCACGTACCATCTGCTCCCGGAGCCACGGCAAGTGCTGCTGGGCACCCATATCGAAGCTGCCCCTTCACGTTACAGACAGTGCGTCCACACGAACGCTAATGTAGTCAGTGCCCAGGTCCCCTCCGAGGAGCTGACCTAAGAGCAGCGCGTGCGCGTGTCCCGTTCCTAAGGTATTCTCTGTGTGTGTGCGTATGCATGGATGTATAACACTTTATTTTACAAAAACTGTAGCGTCCTATATATACCAGTCTAGTTTACCAAAGTAAGACAGATAAATCGGTTAAAAAAGCCAATAGCGCTATAAGGCTCACAATTAATATCACTAATACCCAGTGTCCTATACCACCTTTTTACCCCTGCTCTCCAGAGGCGGCATTTAAAAGAAAAATATGCTATTTCTCTTGGTTTTTCCTTAATATTTGCATAGTATTTCTAAAGACACTGCTGATACTGCCGTTTATTGGTATTTTTTTCATTATAGACTTTATTTTGTGCCCTCTTACTATTAAAAAAAAAGAGAGAATTTCTCTCTCTCTGTATACTACTTCTCCTTCCCCTAACTTCCCAATATAAGACGAGTTGCCTGAATCAAAATTCAGTGTTTATGTTATTATTATATACATATTATTTTTACATTTGTATATATTATTACATATTATGTATGTATTATTCAAACATTGCTCACAGCTGAGTTCCCTAGTGCAACGTGATTACATTTTTCTTTCTTGCAAGACTCTTTGTTTTTCCCAGAGTTAATAATCACTTTGTCTTCCTTTTGCTTAGGTTTCAGTGTTTCTATCATTATTTCATCCCAAAACTTTCTGCAGAACTCTAAAGTTGCTCTTAATAGGGTTATATACATCACACCACCTATAGGTTCATTTTGTTTTCTTGGGGGCATCACTCTTGGAACTCCTAACTCTTTAATTCTAATCTGGACTCATTGCTGGCCTGCTGCATGCACCAGTATCATGGGCTTTTCTTCACTGTCATCTTTGTAATTCCATTGTTTGACATCCTCTGTTTCCTGGTGCCCTTGTCTTCCTTTTTTTTTTTTTTTAGTTTACTTACTAGTTTTAATGGAGAACTTAGTTTACTTATTAATTTTAATGGAGGCTCCGGAAGCTCCCTGAGGCAAGGTGCATGAGGCACATGTGAGGAGCCCTAGCGACCCAAAGATGATGTGAGAGTCTTTGAACTTTCTGGATGGAGAGGGGAGCAGGCATATCCATGCTCAAGTGCTGAGAAGATAAATTGGCACAGCACAATCCCATCATCCCTGTCAACATTTTAAACATAGCCACCCTTTGCCCAGCATTTCTATAGCTAGAAATCTCTCTTATGGATTTAATCTGACCTGTTGGATAAGCTCTTCATACATAAATATTTGTTTACTATAGCATTCTTGGTAGAACTAAAACCCATAAACAACTTAAGTGTACATTATGGGGTGGGTAGTAAAATAAATGATATATCTTTTATAGGAAAGAATGCTCCTTAGCCATTAAAAAGAATGAGGCAGGTCTCTATGTGCTGTATGTGAAACTAGCCAACGTAAAAACTTAAAAAAAAAGGTCAAGGACAGTATGATGCTTCGCTATAAATGGGTAAGTGCTACAGTATGAATGGGATAAAATTTTTGAAGGATGCTTATGTAGATCTATGAAATTTTTTTCTGGAAGCCTCGATGTGAAAGTAACTGTGAACAGTGGCTATCTTCAGGGAGAAGGCCTGGGAAGGGGAGGGAGACATTTCCTTTTTTTTTTTTTTTTTTTTTCCGGTATGCGGGCCCCTCACTGTTGCGGCCTCTCCCTTTGCGGAGCACAGGCTCCGGACGTGCAGGCTCAGCGGCCATGGCTCACGGGCCCAGCCGCTCCGCAGCATGTGGGATCTTCCCGGACCAGGGCACGAACCCGTGTCCCCTGCATTGGCAGGCAGACTCTCAAGCACTGCGCCACCAGGGAAGCCCCTGACATTTACTTTTCACTTAGAAGTTTCTAGGCTACTTGAATTTTCTAGCCATGCTCACATATTACTTTTAAATTTTCATTTCATTTTTATTCAAGTGTTCCTTTTTAGAAAATATCAAAAAGGATGTATGGGTAGTAGGATATTGGTTATTTGGAGTTTTGTCCTATTTTTCTATATTTCAAAAAGTGAGCAACTATTCATTTTAAAGTGAAAGTGATGTAACCCCGTGACTGTCCCTGGTCTCTGTCACTCCCTGTGCCCCCGCCATCTCTCAGCCCCCATCTGTGCCTGGGGAGTCTCATGCTTGTGGCAGAATCATTGCCCCGCCTGGCACCCTGAGTGGGAAGTGTGGCTTCCAGGCTGGGCGTGATGTTGGGGAGGGTGAGTCCAAGCTGAGACAATGAGGGGAGAGAGCCCTGTGGGTCTAAGGATGGTCTCCTCACTCCAACCTCACCCCACCCACCCCAATGCCTTAGTGAAGCTCCTTTATTCCTCTAACAAGTTTGAGCTCTTGGCCCGGGGCCGAGCGCTCACACATCTCCATGCCGTCTACTCCCTCCGCAGTCCCATGAGGGATCCTCGTGATGGTTGTCTTGGCCTGGAGCCTTCCCCACTGGCCATCACCTGCATGAGAACAGGGGCTGTGGACTGCTCACCCACACTCCCAGTGCTGAGAGGCACTGAAGCAAAGCTTGGGAGGGAAGGGAGGGCTACGAGAGATTCAACAGCACATCAGCTTTACCCAGCTACTGGGTTCTGCAGCCAAACGGGCTTCAGACCTGTTTCCTAAGTCCTTTCCTCCTTTGGCTCATCATCCCAGGGAGGCCCTGTCCACCTCTGTGATTCTATGAAGAAACCTTGCCTTGGATCCCATAGCAACCTAAGGCCTGACTTTTCACTCAACTGTAGTCAGGCCCTGGGAATCATGACCTTGGACCCTCGGGGTTGGGGTCCGTCTCTGCCTGGCCACTGCCAGCCTCATCTCCAGGACTCTGCTGTTCTGAGCAGGGACCGTACTCGAGGATTTGAGTGAGGCTGTACCAGGGCAAGACTTCGGCTCAAGGGGAGGGAAAGGGGGCCCCCTCTACTCACCACAGGATTTCATCTCTGGTCAAGAAGGTCAAGGCCTGCAACAAACCACAGAGAAGTGACCTGCCCGCTCTGTCCAGCCCTGCCCTGGCCCCCCGGGGAGCGGGGAGCTTCAGGGGTTGATGAGAAAAAGCTCGTGCTCTCATTGCACAGCCAGGGAATGGAGGCTCCCAGCCCTGGGCAGTGGATACCTGGGGTGGTGCAGAGGAGGTAATGGTACCCCACCCTCCTCCCCCATCTCTGATGGTCTTGGGAGGGAGCATGTTGGCACAGACCTGCAGAAAGGATCGGAGACAAGGCTAAAATCCTGGGCTCTGGAGCAAGAGACAAGCCTCGGAAGGCTGGTCCGGGTCAGATGGATGTAGGTTTAGTGAAGGCGAGGGCCACCGCAAGAGTTTTCCCACCTGCTTCGGGAAGCTTCCACCTCTGCCCAGAATCTCCTGCCTGATCTACCCACCTGGTATTCTTCCAAGTCCTCCCAGTTCATCTGGTACCTCAAACATTGCCCCATGCCAACCCTACCCTTTTCTCTGCCAGCAGTGGAACCTCAGCCCCAAGGGCTCACCAGCTGTGCACCAAGTGATCGGTTGCCTTGGTGACCTACATTCCGCCTTCTGCCCATTCTACCTGAGCACCTGAGTGGGCGAAGAAACAGATTCTTTTGGTTCCCGAGGCTAATAGACATCACTCCCCAAACAGCAAACAGAAAGTCAGCCCAATAGCAGGTTTGAGAGTCACACTGTCGGCACGTGCCACATGCTGACAAGGCATGTGATCTGGGGCAAGTTAACCAACCTCTCTGGGTCTTAGTTTCCTCATCTGTAAAATGGGGATGAGGATCACGGGATTGTTGTGAGGATTATTTGAGTCAATACAGGTAACGGTGCCTTGTACGTAATAAATGCTTGACAAGTGTTAGCTATTAGAACCACGCCCCAAGCACTATGCCAGGTGTGGGATGAGTAAGCATAGACTTTGACATCAAGACGTGGCCCAAAGAGCACAGAAAATGGCATTTTACCCATCCGTCAGGTCCCTGAAGGAGCAGAGGGCACAGTCAAATCAGGATCATATGAAGAGGGTCTAATAAAGGGACTCTTCAAAGACAAGGTCAGGGAGTGTGGAAATCACCCGGGATAGTATGGCATCCGGGTCAGAAACCACAGAGCTGTTACCAGTCCTGGACCAATGCCCATGGAATCAATATCCACACGCCACCCCCTCCTCTTCCTCTGATCTCCTGTGGGGACTGAGAGCAGAGTGGAGAGAGAATCTGGAAAGACGGAGAAGTCCAGCACAGACGTCAGTGTTGCCCGCCAGGAGGGTCCTCCCGAAGCCACCCCCTCCCCTAGTCTCAGTGCCAGTGTCGGTTTCCTGGTTCGTGTACCCATGTCCTTCCACATGCTGTCCTAGGTAAACATCCCAGGGGCTTCCTGATAGAGCTAGTTTACATCTCTGGAAATGCAGCTGCTCATTTTTCTTCATCTGCCCTCCACAGAGATGGAGACTTGCAGAAGAAACCCAGGAGCGCTTAGTCCTTATTTACTGGACAGACACAGGTAGAGTATCCACAGTATGTCAGGTGCTTGGCTTGACCCTGGGGAGAGATAGGTGAATGTGGTCTCAGCCCTCGAGGGATGGATACTTGCCACACACACACACACACACACACACACACACACACACACACCATGGGAGATGGAGTAGAGATGTCATCAGAGAGGTAATACGAGTTATGAGTATTTAGAAGAGGAGACCGCTGGACGGAAAGTCTTCGTGTAGGAGGTGGCATTTAAGTGGTTGTTATAATGTCATGGTTAAGAATGTGGGCTGCCTGCATCACTTCTTGCTGCATCCCCTTGGACAAGTCATAAAACTACTCTGGCCCTCAGTTCCCTCAGCTTTAAAACGGGAATAATAAATCCCTACTTTATAGGATTATTGCAAGGCTAAAATTAAATGATAGGTATATAAACCTCTTATATAGCAAGGTAGCTGGCACGTGATGAGTTCTCCGTAAAGGGTAAACAATATTATTACTTTTTAAAGTTGGGCCTGGAAGAAAGCATAGGATGTTAGCAGGCAAAGTCAGTAATTACATCCCATCTTCTGGCAAACCATCTGATCTTCTATTCTCACTTATTGAGCGGCTTCTCTCATCAGGTGTGTCCATAGGAGCTGTCTCCTGTGCTCAAAGAGTCCTGGGGAAGGCCGAAGCTGGTGAGGTTCAGGAATGCTGTGGGGTCACTCAGCTGGCCAGGGCCAAGGGAGGATCCGAAGCCTGGATTGTCGTTGCAAGCCTGGGCATCCCCACAGTGCGGGGTGGGAGCCAGGGGAGCTGCAGGGCCGCACCCCAGACGGCTGTTTCCTTCTGAAGTTTCGCTCAGCCCTCCTGTCCCATGAGGTGCCAGTGGCAGCGCTGCTGGCATGTGCCTTTAACACCTCGTTGACACTTGCTAAAAGGAGAACAAAAACAAACTAGCGGGAATTCTCTGGCGGTCCAGTGGTTAGGACTCCTGGCTTCCACAGCAGGGGGCACGGGTTCGATCCCTGATGGTCAGGGAACTAAGATCCCGTAAGCCACGCGGCTTACTTAATCAACTCTTTTTTTATTATTATTAATTAATTAATTAATTTTTGGCTGTGTTGGGTCTTCGTTGCTGCACGCAGGCTTTCTCTAGTTGCGGTGAGCAGGGCTACTCTGTGTTGCGGTGCACGGGCTTCTCACTGCAGTAGCTTCTCTTGTTGCGGAACAAGGGCTCTAGGCGCGCGGGCTTCAGAAGTTGTGGCTTGTGGGCTCTAGAGCGCAGGCTCAGTAGTTGTGGCACACGGGCTTAGTTGCTCCGCGGCATGTGGGATCTTCCCAGACCAGGGCTCGAACACGTGTCCCTTGCATTGGCAGGCGGATTCTTAACCACTGTGCCACCAGGGAAGCCCCTCAACTCTTTCTTGAGCCCGGCAGTGAAGACAGAGTGATTAAGCCAAACAAGGCGCTGCCCTCGTGGCACCAGATGCCCATAGGAAAACCAACATCCCTTCGATTGTGGTAAGGGCTATAAAAGAAATAAAGCAAGGATGGAGAGGGGGTGGGGCTGGGGAGGTTTCCTGAAGAGTGGCCATTTGAGTAGAGACCTGAGCGACAAGGAGAGTGAGCCAGGCTAAGTCTGGAGAGTTTTCCAGACCCAGAAAGCAACAGCATCCAGCTAGAACTTAAGGACACTGTTTAGTTTTCCTTATATTTGCTTATATTGTCTATTCCTTTTTTTTTTTTTTTTTTTTGCAGTATGCGGGCCTCTCACTGTTGTGGCCTCTCCCATTGCGGAGCACAGGCTCCGGACGCGCAGGCTCAGCGGCCATGGCTCACGGGCCCAGCCGCTCCGCGGCATGTGGGATCTTCCCGGACCGGGGCACGAACCCCTGTCCCCTGCATCGGCAGGTGGACTCTCAACCACTGCGCCACCAGGGAAGCCCCTGTCCATTCCTTTTTGAAACTGATGCAGGTTTGCCATTTCTACCTGTGATATGTTTCCTTTCTAAATATATCTGTTTGATGAAAAGAAATAGGAGCCCATCTAGAGAAAAATATTAAGTAAATAATTAGACAGGTGGTAAAGGAATATGCCAGAAATCACAGAGGTGTTTCTCTCTCATCTCACACACAGGTAACCAAGGTTTGCAAACTCTGCTACCCTCCTCACTCCTTTAGCTTTTATCCCCTCACAACTCCCACTCCCCAATCTCTGCCCACTCCACCCCTACACACAGGCTCTCATCCTAGAGAGGGTTTTCATCCGTTCCTACAAATAACAATAGTAACAATAAGAATATCACCTTACATTTGCATCGCTTTGTAATTCCGAAATGCTTTTCTATGTGCCATCTCATCTGCTCAAGAAATAAAAGCCTATGCTCCTTTAAAAAAAGAAAAAGAAAAAGAAAGAAAAATTCCCCATACAATTCCGCCTTCAATGCACTAACCAGCAAGCGTTCCTACCCTCCTCCAGCCTGTCAAATCTCTCAAACTCCCCTTTTGGCAGGGGTTCTGAAAGGGGTGTAATTGAACAGAGAGCAGGCCCAGGCATGCCCTGACAGTTCTACACACTTCCCCTCCAGGGTCCATCCCTGCAGGAATCCTCTGCGTGGGACAAAATGCATTCTTTGCAAGGTTTCTCTCACCTGCCAAGGAACTCCACCAACTGTTAAAATTGTAACCCCTGCTCTGACCTTGATTTAGATGTCTCTTCAGATTCAAAAAGGACTGAGAAGGAACTTGTATCCAGAATACACAAAGAATGCTAAGAATTCAACAATAGAGACAAATAGCCCAACTAAAAAAATGGGCAAAGGATTTGAATAGACGCTTCTCCAAAGAAGATATATATGAAGGAGCACGTGAAAAGCACCATCATTAGCCATGACGGAGATGCAAATCAAAACCACACTGAGATATCATTGCACACCCACTAGGATGGTGAGGACGTAGAGAAATTGGAGCCCTCCTACACTGCTAGTGGGAATGTTAAATGGTGCAGACGCTTTAGAAGAGAGTTTGGCAGTTCCTCAAAATATTAAGCAAAATTACCATATGTTAAAAACAAGACAACAGGCCCCAAATGGAGTCACTCATGCTAAGCCCCACATCACCAAACTGAAACTTAATTACAGTTTCAGCTCTCCCAGAAATGGAATCTTAAACCTGTCACTAGTGAAGTCTGATAGACCCCTGCCATCTGTTAAAGGAAGTGACCTTGTGACTCCAATCTACTTTTTGCCACTATACCTTCCTTGTTCCCCCTTCCTTCTGCCTATAAAAATCTTTCCTTTCATACAGCTCATCCGAGCTCCTTTCTGTCTGCTAGATTGGATGCCACCTGATTCATGAATCCTTGAATAAAGCCAATAAGAACTTTAAAATTTACTCAGATGAATTTTGGTGTTTTTTTTTAACACATATGACTCAACAATTCCACTCCTGGGTATATATCCAAAAGAAATGAAAACATTTGTCCACATCAAAAACTCGTACATGAATGTTCATAGCAGTATTATTCATAACAGCCAAAAGGTGGAGACAGCCCAAGTGCCCATCAACCGATGAACATATAGATAAAATGTGACATATCCGTACAATGGATCATTATTCGACAATAAAAATAACTGAAGTATTGATACATGGTATGATGTGGATGAAGCTTGAAAATGTTATACTAAATGAAGGAAGCTATTCGCAAAAGGCCACAGATTGTATGATTTTGTTTATATGAAATGTCCAGAATAGACAAATCCATAGAGAGAGAAAGTTAGATTAGTGGTTGCCAGGAGCTAGCGGGAGGGTAGTGTGGGTGGGAGGGGTTACTGCTAATGAATATGGGATCTCTTTTTGGGGTGATGAAAATACTCTAAAATTAGATGGTGGTGATAATTGTACAACTGTGTAAATATACTGAAAAACACCGAGTTGTACACTTTGAGTGAATTGTACAGTAGGTCAATTATATCTTAATAATGTTTTTACTACAAACAATTTCAAGGAGTGTTTATGTCCTAACTTAGTGCCTGACACATAGTAGGCCCACCATAAATATTATTAAAGGAATGTGTAAATGAGATATTGGGTTTTGAAATCGTTTCTGATCTATTTCCTCAGCCTGTGGGTCTTGTAGCCCAGGGGGGCTCCACTCACTATAGTTATTCAGTGCTGGAGGCAAGGGGACATCTTGCTCAAGCAAGTCACTGCCCAGCTCTGAATATCAGCTAGGCTGTTTTTTGTTTTTTTGCGGTACGGGGGCCTCTCACTGCTGTGGCCTCTCCCACTGCGGAGCACAGGCTCTGGACGCGCAGGCTCAACAGCCATGGCTCACGGGACCAGCCGCTCCGCGGCATGTGGGATCTCCCTGACCGGGGCACGAACCCGTGTCCCCTGCATCGGCAGGCAGACTCTCAACCACTGTGCCACCAGGGAAGCCCTAGGCTTGTTTTTTGAATTCCCTGCAACTGAGCAGACTGGAAAGCCATCCTCTGTCTGGAGAAAGGATTTTCTAAATTCCTTTGGTGTGGCAAGAGGCAGGTCTGGGGGTTGCAGATCCTGGTCTCTGTAGGGGCATCCTGGCAGGCAGGAAGAAAAATGGTGGAAGTCCTGCCCTTCTCGTCTTGGGGGCAGAGGGGATGAGGAAGGTAGTGAGGACGCCGGGGTGCTGAAAATCTTGGTGCTCGAATCACCCTACTACGAGGTCACGGGGGGGGTTGGGGGAGGGGTCGGGGGGCTGCACACCTCTAGAGGTCTGCCTGATGGTCTCAGCCATTTCCAGCACAGTGCAGAGCGAAGGTGCCCCAGTGGCAGGGGAGGTGTGACCGCGGTGGGGCTCCTGGCCTCCCTGGCCATGCAGGGGACCCTGGGGCACAGGGAGAACATCAGAGGGGCTGAGAGCTCAAGCAAAGACCTGGCCAGGATGCAGAGCCCAGTAAGGCACTTTTCCAGAGGCAAATGGGACACCATGGACCCCTCACAGTGCAGGTCAGCACATTACCCTGAAGGCCAGGTGTGACTGTCATGCCTCATTGGACCCAGGCAAAGATGCACAGAACAAGCACGGATCCAAGGAGGCCTCCCCATGGCCGGGTGAGCCTGCTTCATGTACCCAGATACCGACTTAGGGGAAAGAAGGGGTGACAATAACCTGAAACACTGAATATTTACACAGGGAGACTGGTTCATCCAAAGAGATTGTTTAAACCAGTTCTTTAGTTTCCCACTTATATTGTCTGGGGGAGAGTAGGATCGTTATAGCAATGGGGGTGGGGAGGGAGAGTAGGATCCTTATAGCAATGCGAGTGGGGAGCAGGGAGTTTGAAAGAGTAACTCTTCAAATAGACAGGATATTTATGTGGGAAATAGTCATTCAACTTGGAAGACACTGAAATATTATTAACGGTAAGTCTAGGGAGTGGAAGCTTGAGAGGAAAATCCGGGCAGTTTTAGATAATAAACTCTCTTTTCCTTGCACACACCAAGGAAAGTCTCGATGGCCAGGCCAGGAGGAGAACACTGAATTAAGAGCAGCTGGAGGGGGCCTGGGAAGCCAGGGGGAGCTCGGGCCTGGAAGGGCTGGTCCACGGGCCCTGGTGACCTTCACCAGCCAGACAAGCTAGGCTGGAGCCTGGACACTGACAGTGGGGAAAGGAGGGGAAGGGTAGGGAATTCCAGCCGGTCACACCCCACACTGCCCAGTGCCTTCAAGTGAGACGGCCTCTCACCACGCCACATGTCACCTTCCCGGTCATGCTCATCTCAAGGGCAGTTCTCCTGCCTCTGTGTCTGGCTTCTGGGATGAGGGTGGGGCGTGGGCCTATGCTTGGAGAAGACAGAGCCTCCTTACAGATGAGTAGGGATCCCCAGGTGAGGTAGGAAGCAGGTGGGTACACCTGGGCACAGTGCAAGTCTGACACTAGCTATCTGTTGTTAGTGCAGCCCTCACCGGTGAACGACACAGTCCTCCACAGGACTCCCCTCACTTCAGACACCAGCTGCAAGTTCTGGGGTTCCCAGGCCACCTGCACTTCTGCTAAGTGGCCACTATTCCCTCGGGTCTGATAATTCGCTAGAACAATTCACAGAACTTAGGAAAGTGCCATACTGATGGCTACAGTTTTATTATAAAGGGTACAAATCGGGACCAGCCAAAAAAAGAGACACGTAGTGTGAAGTCTCAGAGAGTCTCAAATGTGAAGCTTCTGTGTCCTCAGGACGCATCACCCTCCTGGACCACTGATATGTAACATGAACCAGGAAGTGCTCACCCAAGCCTGAGGTCAGAGTTTTTATTGGGGTTTCATCATGCAGGCATGGTTGACTGAGTCATCAGTCATGTGACTGAGCTTCATCTCCAGCCCTCCACTCCTCCGCAGCGCTCAAAACCCAACCCTCTAATTGCATGTTCGGTCTTTCTGGCACAGCCAGCCCCCATGATGAGTCATCTCATTAGCATGAGCTCAGACATGGTCTGAATAGCCCACCAGGAAGAGTGAAGACACACATTCCTTTCACTTGGGAAATCCTGAGGCTATAATGGTTACCTCCCATGGGCCAGGGACATAAGCTATCTGAATTCTTTATTACACAACACTAGGAAATCTGGAGTGGGGTTGGGGTACAGTCAGAGGAATGGAGAACTAGATCCAATCTTCTGAAGAGAAAGAGACCCCTTCCTCCCCAAAGAAGAGTGAAATTTATTTGGGAGTTAAACAGATTTCCCCAGAGGAAGAATTGTGGACAGAGAATATCTTGAAATTTAAATCTTCGTGTTCTTTTCTACCTTCTCATAAGAGACTTTTTTTTTTTTTTTAGTCTCCCATTCACATTGCCTGGGGAAAAAGTAAAATTGTTATAGTATAGGAAAAGAGCTAGAACCAGCCAATGTTCCTTGTTTTATGAACAAATCAGACTTCTGAAAATCCAGAAGGAAAGCTGAGGGAAGCAAGAGACCAGAGTTTATAAAAGAAGGACAGAGAAGAAGTATTATGCCACCAGAGAGGCAGGGCAAGGGTCTCCCAACTGAGACCACTGCCACTGCCAGGCCTGGGGAGCTCAGAGCCTGCAGACAAACCATTTAACTGTTGAGGGAGCACCACTCTGCCCAAAGAGAAGGGGCACACGAGCGACCCACTTCCTCACTGTGGGGCCGGAGCTCCATCACGGGTCCAGCCAGCTGTCACTCAAGGAGGATCCAGCAGAACATTTTGTTTCCCAAGGCTCTGCTGAACCCCATCTGAACTGCCCAGGTGGACAGAAGCCCCACCTGCATTTTCAATGTCCCAGGATACCACAGAGCTCTGCAGAAAAGAGGGTGGGGGGCCTGGACACTCAGAGGGTGGAGGACTGGTGGGGGGATGGGAGCCCCAGCTCCCGTTCTTGCATGGGGCTGGACAGTGGTGCACCTGCCTCTTTGCGACTTGTATCAGATGCCTTGGTGACCCAGGTCCCACTCTGACTTCTGGGGGTGCTGCGGGGACAGGTCTAAGAGAGCTTGGTCCATCCCAGAGTGTTGCCTGAAGGATTCTCCTTGCGTTTTCTGTCCCAGGATTGCTCTATCAAGAAGCTTCCTCAGCCTGCGGGTAAGCACAGCCCAGAAGTTCAGGGTGACACTCCCTGGGGTGACTGTCCACCAGTCAGGCTGGGAACTGGTGGAGAAAGGCTCCCACGCCTGTGCTTCTGAGCGACAGCTCTGGGAGGTGCTCTGTGGCTTTTCAGCAGGGCCTGATGAGGTTATAGCCCTTGAGACAGAGTGATCAGGACACACACACCCCAGCTGGGCTTTTCCTCTTTCTCCACCTCTCTCCCTAGCCCCTCACTCCTGCTCCCTGGGATGGGTTCTCAAGTAACCCACCTGCACAAAAGTCCTGGTTTCATTCCTCCTTTCAGGGACGCCTTCGTTGGGCACCCATGGCATTGTTGGGAGCCTCTGGGGGGCGCTGCCCTGCTACGTGAGAGAAAAAGGACACTCCAAAGACTTTGCATTCTGATTGGAGCAGTCCTGAATTTTTAGTTCTAAATTCCAATAGACTAACCTCAAAGATCCCCTAGCTGGACCCCTTCATTTTACAGTAGACTCAGGGCCTGGAGGAAAGTCTCCTGAGATCCCGTGGGGAGCAGGGAAGAGCAGGGTCTGGAACCCAGCTCATTCCCTGGTCTCTTCCCTCCCAACAGCCCTCTAAAAGCTGCTTGCTGGAGGTCACTGAGCTGGTTGAATGAGATCCGATCTGTGGAAATGTCTCGTAAACTGCAAAGCATTATAAAAATGCTATTTGTCATGATTCGTGCCAGACCTAGGACTGGAACCCAGATCTGCTGGCTCTCCGGCCAGTGCATTAAGCCCAGCAATAAGAAATTGCATTAGACAGCAATTTAGAATTCCTTATTTTTAGAGTCACGCTCTCAGAGACACTTGCTAACTAGCAACCCCATCCCAGCCTCCCTCTCTCTGCTGGGCACTCCCTGCACTGTGTTTGGCTGGCTGGGTGGGGAGTGCCAGCTGACCTCTATCTTTTATCCTCTGATTCAAAAAACTATTTACAACTCCTCTAAGATGTCTCAGGGACCTTGCTGGTGCTGAGGACATGGTGGTGACCAGACAAACATAGCCCTGGCCTTAAGGAGATTGGCATCTAATAGGGGAGAAACGTAGGCAGTAATCACTTGGTTAACTATTCAATTGTTTCTGTGCTGGTGCTGTGAACAGAGTGCAGGACACAATGACAACACCACCAATTCTAGCGGTCAGAGAGGCTCCTTGGAGGAAGGGACATTTAGCAGAGACCTGAAGGGTGGACAGGAGAGAAGCAGACAGGAGAGAAGAGTGTCTCCTGGCAGAGGAGCCCCCAGGGAGAAAGGAGCTCAAGGTGCTGGCAGAGCCAAGAAGGGCCTAAGGGTGGAATGTGTGTCAAGGGCACGAGTCAGGCAAAGCGAGGCTGGAAGTTGGGTTGGGGTAGAACTTGTGGGCCCGGTGGCTCCTTGAGGGTGTATCTTCAAAACTTTCCTAAAAGCAATGGACGTCATTGAAGGGTGTTATGCTGAGAAATGACATAGTCATATTTTTGTTTTCAAGGGGTCATTCTGCTCATAGAGTGGCTGGCGAACATGCTGGAAGGAGGCCAGCCCGGCTTTGGGGAGGAATGTGAGGAGACTCCTGAAGAAGGAGGGAGGGAAGCAGCGCCAGAACAGGGCTGCGGTGGCGAGAAAGACAGAACTAGGTGAGTTCGTGTGACGTTTTAAGGTGGAATCAGCAGCACTGGGGATTGGAAGTGGGAGGGGAGGGAGTGGGGATTGCTAATGGGGACCCTTGGATTTCTGACATAAGCAGCAGGGTAGATGGAGGACATGCCCCTTCCTGAGCTGGGAGCCTGGGGGAGGGACAGACTGGGGAGGAGAACGATTTTGGACATGTTGAGTTTCTGTGTAACAGCCTCCTGGAGATGACAAGTGGCAGTCAGGTACGTGGGGCTAAGAGCTCCGTGCTGGACACAGACATTTGGAAATGTCCAGGCATAGGTCATAGTCAGATGTCATGAATTAGATCTGCCTGGGACCGCAGTGGGGATGGAGACAAGCTCCTTGACCTCAGGGAGCTTACCTTCTTTTTTTTTTTTTTTTTTTTTGCGGTACGCGGGCCTCTCACTACTGTGGCCTCTCCCGCTGCGGAGCACAGGCTCCGGACGCGCAGGCCCAGCCGCCATGGCTCACGGGCCCAGCCGCTCCACGGCACGCGGGATCCTCCCGGACCGGGGCACGAACCCACGTCCCCTGCATCAGCAGGCGGACTCCCAACCACTGCGCCACCAGGGAAGCCCAGGGAGCTTACCTTCTAATGGAGCAGGTAGAGGATTCCACTTCTTGTAATATCAGAGTGGCTCTTTTGAGACCAGTTCTCTCACCAAAAATAAGCTGGACAAAATCGAAAAGCCTTTTTTCTGCAGCCATTTGTTTGAAAGGTCAGGATCCCAGAGAGATGGGAGCATATGGAGGTGACGTTTGGTGCTACTTTTCCCCTTAAGGTATCCCTGGCTCGTGAGCAGTATGGGGCCAAGAGGCTAAGAACCAAGGAGAAAGCAGTGGAGAAGAATCTGAGAACTTGAGTTAGAGATTCTGGCGATCTCATAGAGTAAGGAAACAAATTTGGAGTTCAAAATAGCCGGACAGGTAGGGCCTGAGGGCCAAGATGTCTGGGAAAAGAGAGGAGAAGAGAAGCACGGTAGGTTAGTTCACAATTCCCAGGTCCTCTTCCCCAAAG
Organism: Phocoena sinus; assembly: GCF_008692025.1. Classification (NCBI taxonomy): domain Eukaryota; kingdom Metazoa; phylum Chordata; class Mammalia; order Artiodactyla; family Phocoenidae; genus Phocoena; species Phocoena sinus. The sequence continues at coordinate 20,801,904 of NC_045775.1, forward strand.
GCATTTGCTGATTCACGAGCAGCATCCCCCCAAGTAGTGAAGGGCTCCGCGCAAAGCACGGACGAGAGACTAGAGAGCTGAGCGGAGTTTTGGCGGGAAGATGGGGCTGGGGAAGCAAACTGGGAATCAAAGGCCCACCCAAGAGGAAGGACCCTAGAAAAGAACCCAGGGTCCCAGGGAGAACCCCAGAAGGGTGAGGTGCTAGGAGCCTGGGTGAGCCAGAAACAGAGCAGCCTTCAAAGTCTGACCTCCAGCTTCAAGCCAGCTCAACCCCAGGTTGGATTAAGATGGCGTTCCGACGCTTGAACTGCCTTCCAGAAAACCAAATAAATCATCTCTGATGAAATGTCACATCAGTCAGAGCCGAAAATGTATCTCCATAATAGAAACAGACCCACAGGTGATCCAAATAGTGGCGTTATCTGATGCAGTACAGATTTTTAAATCACTGTGATGAAAATGGTCAAGAAAATCGACGACAAGATGAAGACTTTCACCAGAGAACTAGAATCTATGTATGCAAAAGAATCAAATGGGAATTACAGTGGCGTGGATAGAATTTGGCAATTAATATCCTTGAAGAACAGCTAACAACCTTCCATTGAGCCAGGAGAAAGGGCACCCCAGGGGCAGGTAAGTACCCTGTGAAACCCCACAGGTAGCAGCCTGCAAACAGGGTGGAGGGCAGGGTGTTTGGCTGGCAGAGCCAGCGGCAGCATTCCGTGCAGGAAATTCAGGGAAGGCCAGCTGGCACTGCATTATGCTCGAATTTGAACGTTGGATGAAGAAATTAGAGTTCCGTTCTGCAAAGAGTGAACAGTAGTTCTGTTTGTCTGTGTCTCTAGGTTTACTTTGCCTCAGGATCAATGTAGAAAAAGTTAAAAAAGGAAATGACATAGTTTGCATTCTTTTTTAATTACTTTTTTCAAGCATTAAGAAATTCAATATTTGCACCAGTACTTAAAGCATTTTTAATTGTTTCTCCATCCAGGAAGAGTTTCATCTTCTGGGCTATTTTTGTAACACTCCATAACAAGCCTATATTACAGTTTCGGACAGTAGCATTGAACTTTTAAACAAATTTTGGCATTTAGCAAGACCTTTCTTGGCTAGTTTATTTTGTCCTTCCTTTGCTGACCTTGTAAACTACTTAATTGCGAAATGTGGTTTGTCTCAGAGCGCCTCTTAAACATTGTATTCTTTAAAATAGAGATTTTTCCATTGCTTGGGAGACCAACGGCCATATCCTCGACACATACAGCAAAGCAGGGCTCCTCCCTTCCACTTACTTAGAGACATATGGTTTTCATCAGCCACTTCTCTTCTTGGCAGGAAACCTGGCAAAGGCTTACGTTTTATTTAGCAAATAGCCCACCCCTCTCACATCAAGCCCCTACTTGCTGTTCTCTCTCTTCCGCCATCCCAAGTGACCCTGCCTCCTTCTCCACTCCCAAAGTGTGCCCTCAGTCCCCTACCAGGCAAACCCAATTGACTGAGTCGCCCACCTGCCAGATCTGGTCGGTGGAGCTCTAAAGCAGGAAGTCAGCCCGAAGGCCTCTGGAAGTTGGAGCTGACCAAGCTGAGTGTGAACTGTCTTTCAGAAGAGAGGGTTCCTGAAATTAGATCAGCTGGCCAGCTGGAAGCTCTTCCTCACTGCTACAGAGAGACTGAAGTCCAGGGATTGAAGACCACTGCCATTTGGGTTGTCCTGCCCCCATTCTGATCCAGTGGGGAAGCCCAGTGCCGCTCCCTTGCCAGGCTCCCCCACCTTCTGTTCCCACCAGTTCTTACCCTTCCTGGTGTCATTGTGAGGGAGCTTTCTAAGCTGGCAGCAAAGTTTGTTGAGCCCTCAGTCCCCCTGACCATCCTTCCCCTGGAGGCTGGCTGAGCCTCGCTGACATAAACATGGCCAGAAAAGAAGTACCTGAGTGCTGGTAAGGATGGCCCTAGACTAGGTGCTGAGGGACCCAGGCGGTCCAGCGTGCTCACCACCACCATACTTACTGCAACAACTGACCATTTCTGCCTCCAGACATACCGTGAATCCATGCTCGTTTCTCCACCTGTGGGGGCAGAGGCTGTCCTGGCTCCTGGCCCTGGGGGTCCAGGATGCTGGGGTTCTGAGGGGCTGGAGGGAGGCCAGTGTGGCTGGGGCACAGTGATAGAGGGAGAGTCTCTCAGGATGAGGCTGCAACAGTGGGGAGAACAAGATCCATCTGGACTGCTTCCCTTCAGGGCCCGGAAGGCACTGGAGCTCTGATTTAGACACAGATGAACACTTCCTGAGGCTTTGCATCAGCGGGGTGCCCCAGTGGGTGCTGGGGACTTGCCAGGGCTCACCATTCTTTGACCATGTCACACACTGTGAGACCCTCAGCCTCATAGAAACAGAGTGACCCCAGGCAAGCAGCAGGGCTCCTAGGACCTTGCTGGAGGAGGGAGAAGAGGGACTTCCTATGGTCCCCGTGGCTGGTTCTCCAGCTTGGGGACAACAAGCACTGGGAAGTAAGGGCTTGGGTTATTTTGAGAAGGCTTGTGTATTGGGGTCATAGAATAGGGTTCTGGAGGTGCTGATAAGGCAGGGGTGCAGCCAGAGGGGGAAGGATATATCAAACTAGGTGGGTGAGGTCAATGGAAACATCTCTGGGCTATAGTTAAACTTGAGCAGCAGGAAGGAAAAAGCTGTGATTTAAACCACCAACGAAATTACTCTAGCACTTCTGCCTTCCAAGGGGGCGGCCTAATTCATATCAAAGGGATGATGAATCCTCAACATGCTTACAGAGACGGGTAGGAGAAGGAGTTAAGACCAATAATTTGATTGTGTTAAGGGCAAAAGTAATTTTAAAACTGGTCCTTAACATTTTCTGGGCAGGCAGAGATTGGCCCGGACGCCATCTGGGCAGAGGGTGGGGATGAGCTGCTCCACAGGGGAAATGATGCTGTGGGAGGCGGGCTCCGGTCCGGGCTGGGGGGCAGGGGGGAGGGGGAGTGAGGCTGGAAACGTACTGGATGCTGTGGGGGTGGGGAAGAGCAAGGGAATAGCTGATATGCACCAATTTTTTTTTTTTTTCCCAGTACGTGGGCCTCTCACTGCTGTGTCCTCTCCCGTTGTGGAGCACAGGCTCCAGACGCGCAGGCTCAGCGGCCATGGCTCACGGGCCTAGCTGCTCCGCAACATGTGGGATCTTCCCGGACGGGGGCACGAACCCATGTCCCCTGCATCGGCAGGCAGACTCTCAACCACTGCGCCACCTGGGAAGCTCCGCTGATATGCACCTTTAAGGTGTTCTCCGTACGAAGATGCAACATGGCTCTCCCAATTATATGTAGGAAAATGTGTCACACACGCCCTATGCTAGGGCTACTTTGGGGAGAATCAAGGGAAAGGATCTATATTTTATATGTGTCTTGACACAGGGCAGAGAGAAGAAAACAGCTTCAGGGGACAAAAGCATAAAAAGGAAGAAAGAAAGAGGGGGAGAGAAAGGAAGAAAGAAAGGGAGGGAGGGAGAGAAGGAAGGAAGCAAGGGAGGAAAGAAGGAAGGGAATTAATTCAGTAGAAACAGGTAAGAGGGAATTGGGAACAAATCCCCCAAAAGTCTTGCAGGAAACCCCGGATTTCCCTCTACTGTGGGTTGAGGGTTTGATCCATTTTCCCTTGGATATTCAAAGGCAAGGTGGCCCTCATAAGGCCATAGGACTTGGAAACACCCAACACGGTAGACATAGGGTTTTGATTTTATGTGTAACTTAGTAATGAGGAAGAAGAAACTGAGCAGGACCTGGTGAGGGTTTGAGCAGCCTCTAAAGGGCATTGAGGGGCTTCCCTGGTGGCACAGTGTTTGAGAGTCCACCTGCCGATGCAGGGGGCGCAGGTTCGTGCCCCGGTCAGGGAAGATCCCACATGCCGCGGAGTGGCTGGGCCCGTGAGCCATGGCCGCTGAGCCTGCGCGTCCGGAGCCTGTGCTCCACAACGGGAGAGGCCACAACAGTGAGAGGCCCGCGTACCGCAAAAAACAAAAAAAATAAATAAAGGGCATTGAGGAGATCCATCAACTAGGAGTTTAAGTCCAAGCCTGTTCTGTTGAAGGCAGGTCCTTGGATCACTGTAACCAAGGGGGTTATGGAAACCCTTGTAGGATCTTGAAGGAAGTGGGCTCACTATTCCCTTCTACACACACATACACACACACACACACACTCACATCCCCTCAGATAATGATAAGGACAGGTTTGGCCCGAGTGTCTCCCTGCCCCCTTCCCCTTGATGTTTCTTGAAGCCTCTTTTAAATTATGGATCAGCTCATTAATGGCCAATTAAGATGACTGAGTGGTTCCATCTATATTTCAGGGAAACCCTGGGATCCTTTTGGCCAATCATGAGGACACACTCCTTTCTACCTTCCCTTCCACTTAGAAACTGAAGTATTCAAGGTGCTGGCCTCTGAGAACTCCCTGAGGTAGACCCAAGTTGCTTCATTCTTTAGAGAAGTGTAGATACCTCAAATCATACATTGCTATGACCAGGCTCATCCAAAAGTCTTCCCCAGCACTTGATCCACAGATATCAACCTTTGATCTCAATTTCTCCAGAGAAGACCCCATCATGTCCTTGACTGAAATACAACCCTGAGAGAGAAGGTCCCCCAGGGACACTGGTGTGTACATCTCCATCTAGAGGAGGATGACTTTGCAGGGAGGGGTCTAGAAACCATCTCAGATGTCAAATGAATTGAGGATATTGAGTCTAGGGAAGAGAAAGTTAGGGAGAACACACAACTGTCAGTGAGCATTCTCTCTTATGAGCAAGAGAAATGTGACAAATCAGGTTAAGTGAGGAAAAATATATATTGGCTCATGTATTGAATAAAACGAAGGATTGTGTAGGCTTCAGGAATGGCACACTCTCTGTTTTCGAGAAGATTGCAATCAGCTCTACCCAACTCAGATGGAATAGGTTCCCCACAGGAAAGAAGGGATCTGTTACCACAGGAAGGCAGAAGAGGTATTGGCCAGACAAAGACAGTAGATGTCCACTCCAGCTGTCTACAAATTTATGAGATATTCATTTGGGTTTTCTTTCTATAGCTTAATATCCTTCAGTGGCTCACCAGGACCTACAAGATAAAGTCCAGTTCCTTCAAATGACTTACAAAGTCCTCCAGGGAGCTCTGCCCCTGGCTCCCTGCTCAGCTGCCCCTCCTACCACTCTGCCCAGATCTCTCCCCAAGGTACCTTTACACCCAGAGCCAGGCAGACCTCAGTCCCTCTGCCCAACGCATGGGCCAAGCTCTCTCCTAATTCTCTACACCACGGCAAAAGACAAGTTAACAACATTGCCTGAAATCTTAGGGAGGAAAAGGGAAGTACACTCCAGAAAGTATCCTATCATTGTTCTCAGAAGTGGCTCTGCTGAGAGCCCACAGTCCCGAGCTAACTTCAATGTTCTTTTCAAGCCCACTCCCCACCTCACGCACAACTACCTCCAGGTGGCCAGGAATAAACCTCCTCCCACCATCAGGCATCTTCCAAGTATCCCTCTTCCTTGGCGTTCAGGTCTAAGCAATGACCCCATGCCCAACCCAGCTCCTGGAAGTAGTTCTTCCCTCTTACTCCCCCTGAGATCTGCCTCCCAAGCCCTCTTGTCCTGCCCCAGAATCTGCCTCTTCTATGCATTACTGACAATAGGAATATCAAAACAAAATACCTGCCAGGACATTTTCTAAAAGTTAGAATGGTCAGGTTAAAACAGCACTTTGGGAGGGACACCCACTCCCAAGTCTAGATTGGGCTGTGCCAGGCCCAGTCGGGTTTATTTGCACAGTTGTTTTCTCCAGTCTAAGCTGAAGAAGTGAGCACTTCTCTCCCACATTCTTCTCCATCTCAGCTTCTTATCTTGTACAAACAACTGATCCCAGAGTAACACACACCACTTTGCAAGAACACACCAGTTTCAGGCATAGGGTAGTCTGATTCCAAATTAGGAGATGGTGGTGCTCTGAATAAAACAATGTTCAGAGGCAGACTTCTACAAATCATTCAATGTATATTACTAAAGGGTATTAACATTTTAGACTAAGAAATCTCCTTTAGGACCCCATCAGTGCTTTCCCATTCTCACCAAGGATGATGGGTCGTTGCTTTATATTAGCATAGCTAAAAGGGCCAACTCAAGTGGGACATTCAAAAACAAAGGAACATCTTCCATGAAGCAAATTTTAGTCTCCATCCTAAAAGGCAGACAGCTTGTAATCCTGAAATGTCATTTTTTTCCAGTTTAAAAAAACCCAACTTATTATAAACTCATTATAAAGTAATTTTATATTTCCAGGACAAAGGATAACAAAGAGAGAGATTGGGTGAAGGCTGATTTCAAAGTTTTGTCATGGGAGCCCTACTGAGACATCCAATCAAAACAAAAAAATTATCAGATATGGGAATTTCCCAAACCTGTTCCAAACACTGAAACATTGCATATTTGTTTTAAATTTTATTTTAAAACATAGCTAAGCTCAAAAGCAAAAAAAGAAAATTTCTAGACACCAGAAATGAAACAGAAACCTATAGCTATAGAGGGTCAGAAAGGACAAACCCCAAAAAGAGTAGGAGAAGGCAATAGTGAAATCACCCCAAAAGAAGCCTTAATAATGCAGAGCCCTTACAGGACACTTGTGGAAAATAACTCCTATTGAAGATGAGCTCACAGACGAAAATTATAAACTATATGGGGAGGTCCAATGCCAAGATAGATATTCCACTGGCCCAACAAATGAAATAATTCATGCCAGAGGAACTACAGACTAACAAATGATTTGACAAGGGCCTTAAGAGTTTAAAGAGATAAAGAAGGGCCTATATAACAAGAGTAGAAAATTATGAAAGACAAGAGGATTTGCAATCTTTGACTAAAATTGTGGGTTGTATATTTCTCTTTGTAGCTCTATTTCATTTCATACATTTTGAAGATTTATGAGGTGCATATACACTTAGAATTACTATGTTCTCTAGGTGAATTAATCCCTTTATCACTATGAAATAACCTTCTTTATCCTTGGAAATAGTGTTTGCTCTGAAATCTGCTTTGTAAGATATTAATATAGCCACTCCAGCTTTTTTTTGATTAGTATTAGCATGGTATATCTTTATCTAGCCTTTCACTTTTAACCTATTTATGGCTATATTTAAAGTGGGTTTCTTATAAACAGTATATAGTGGGATCATACTTTAAGAAAAACCCAACCTCATAATCTATGCTTTTAACTGGGGTATTTAGACGATTTACATTTAATGTGATTGTTGATATTGTTGAGCTTAAATCTACCATTTTGCTATTTGCATTCTATGTGTCCCATCTGTTCTTTGTTCTTGATTTCCTCTTTATTGAGTTACTTTATGTGTTTTATGATGCCATTTTATCATAGGTCTACTTTATTCATAGGATATTATATGATATTTATTTTATCATAGGTCTGCCTCATTCTTTCTAACCCCAATATAGCATTCCATAGTATAGGTGTACCACAGCTTATTTAACTACTAATAGAAATTTAAATATTTTTTCAATTTTTAAATATTACAAAAAATACTGCAATTAACATTTTTATGCATGTCTCTTTGTGCCTTGAGTATTTCTGTAGAATCAAGTCTCAGAAGTGAAATTTCTAAGTCAAAGGATATGTACTTTTTCATTTTGATGGATTCTGCCAAGTTTCCCTCCAAAAAAGCTGTATCAATTTGTTCTACCAACAAACAGCAGTTCCCTACATCCTTGCCAACCCTAGGTAGAATTTTCTTTTATTATTTTTTGTCATTCTACTGGGGGAGGTTGTCAGTTATTATTGTTTTAAATTTTCATGTCTCTGGTTTTTTATAATATTAAACATATTGACATATATTTATTGACCATTTGTACTTCTTGTGTGAATTATCTATTGTTATGGGTTGAGTTGTGTCCCCTGCCCACCCCCAACCCCCTGCAAATTCATATGTTGAAGTCCAAACCCCTAGCATCTCAGATGTGACTATATTTGGAGATAGGCCTTTAAAGCAATAATTAAGGTAAAATAAGGTCATGTGGTGGGCCGTAAGTCCAATGTGACTTGTGTCGTTATAAGAAGAGGAAATTAAGACACAGATGTGTGTGCACAGAAGAAAGACTGCGTGAGGACACAGTGAGAAGGCAGCCATCTGCAAGCAAAGGAAGGAGGTCTCAGAAGAAATCAAACCTGCCAACACCTTGATCTTGGACTTCTAGCCTCTTGACCTACGAGAAAATAAATTTCTGCTGTTTAAGCCACCCAATATGTAGTATTTTCTTATGGCAGTACTAGCAGACTATACACATATTCATATACATCATCCATTATTCTCTTGGGCAATATATCTTTCTTAATGCTTTATAGGAGTTTATGATATATATAATAACATTTTAATTATATATATATACATACTTATATACATAATAACCTTTTGTCTAGGGTGACAACATAATTTATCATTCAAACCAAACATCTTTGAGAATGAAAATGGGACACCAGGACAACAGATATAAACCAAAACTGTTCTGAGACAACTAGGGTATATGGCCACCATACTAACGTCTGTTATATTTGCTGCCAATATTTTTCTCCAACTATACTAATTACTTTAAAATTTTTAATAGACTTAATTTTAGAGCAGTTTTAAGTTTACAGAAAATTTGAGCAGAAAGTTCCCCTATTATTAACATTTTGCATTAGTGTGGTAATTTGTGACAATTTATGAATCAATATTGATACATTTAATGACTAAAGGTCATAGTTTACATTAAGGTTGATGCTCTATGTTGTACAGTTCTATGGGTTTTGACAAATACATAATGTCATGTATCCAACATTACAGTATCATACAGAAGAATTTCACTGCCCTAAAAATGCTCTGCGCCCCATCTATTAATCCTTCCTTTCCTCCCCCAGAACTTCTGGCAATCAGATTTTTTACTGTCTCGGTAATTTTGCCCTTTTCAGAATATCATAAAACTGGAGTCATATAGTATGTATCTTCTTTCAGTGAACAATATACATTTAAGATTCCTCCATGTCCTTTCATGGCTTGATAGCTTCTTTCTTTTTATCACTGAATAATATTCTATTGTAAGGATGTACCATAGTTTGTTTATCCACTCACCTATTGAAAGATAACATGGTTGTTTCCAGTTATTGAGTTATGAACAAAGCTGCTATAAATATTTGTGTGCAGGTTGTTGCACAAAATCTTCAACTCATTTGGGTAAATATCTAGGATTGGGGAAGATGAATTGTACAGTAACCTATGTTTAGCTTTGCAAGAGACTACCAAACTCTTCCAAAATGGCTGCACCACATTGCATTCCCACCAGCAGTGAATGAGAGTGTTCTGTGTCTCCACATTCTCACTAGCATTTGATGTTGTCAGTGTTTTGGATTTTAGCCGTTCTAATAGATGTGTACTGGTATCTCATTGTTGTTTTAATCTGAAATTCCCTGATGACATATGATGTTAAACATCTTCTCATAAGCTTATTTGCCATCTGTATGTCTTCTCCGTTGAGGTATCTGTTCAGATTTTTTGCCCAATTTTTAATTGGGTTGGTTGTTTTCTTATTATTGAGTTTTAAGGGTTCTTGTATATTTTGGCTACAAGTCCTTTATGAAATATGTCTTTTGGAAAGATTTTCTCCTAGTCTGTGGCTTGTCTTTTCATTCTCTTAACAATATCCTTCACAGAGCAGAAGATTTTAATTTTAATGAAGTCTAACTTAGCAATTTTTTCCTTCAGAGATTGGTGTTGTATCTAAAAAATCATGGCCAAACCCAGGGTCACCTAGATTTTCTCCTATGTTATGTTCCAGAAAATTTATAATTTTTGTTTTACATTTAGATCTATGATACATTTTTGGTTAATTTTGTGAAGAGTGTAAGGTCTGTCTCTAGATGCACTGTTTTTGCATGAATATGTCCAATTGTTTCAGTACCATTTGTTGAAAAGCCCACTCCATTGCATTGCCTTTGCTCCTTTGTCAAAGTCTATTTGACTACATTTGTATGGGTCTATTTGTGGTCTCTTTAATCTGTTCCATTGATCTATTTATTCTTTCATCAGCATCATACTGTCTGGATCACTATAGCTTTACAGTAAGTCTTGAAGTCATATAGTAGCAGTCCTCCAACTTTGTCCTTCTGCAGTATTATGTTGGCTATTCTGGGTTTTTACCTTCCCATATAAACTTTTTTTTTTAAGATTTGCTTTTTTTAATGTGGACCATTTTTAAAGTCTTTATTGAATTGTTACAACATTGCTTCTAAGTTCTATGTTTCAGCTCTTTGGCCCTGAGGCATGTGGAATCCCAGCTCAAACCTGCAGATCAAACCTGCAGTCTCCGCATTGGAAGGCGAAATCCCAACCATTGGACCACCAAGGAAGTCACTCATTCTAATATAAACTTTAGAATGAGTTTGGTTTTATTTTTTTGTTTTTTTTTTTTTGCGATACGCGGGCCTCTCACTGTTGTGGCCTCTCCCGTTGTGGAGCACAGGCTCTGGACGCGCAGGCTCAGCGGCCATGGCTCATGGGCCCAGCCGCTCCATGGCATGCGGGATCTTCCCGGACCAGGGCACGAACCTGTGTCCCCTGCATTGGCAGGCGGACTCTCAACCACTGCGCCACCAGGGAAGCCCCAGAATGAGTTTGTTGATATCCACAAAATAACTTGCTGGGATTTTGATTGTGTTTGCATTGAATCTAGAGATCGAATTGGGAAGAACCAATATGTTAACAATTTTGAGTTTTCCTATTTATGAACATGAAATATTTCTTCATTTATTTAGATATTCTTTGATTTTTTCATTAAAGTTTTGTAATTTTCTTCATATATATCCTTACATATATTTTGGTAGATTTCTACCTAAGTCTTTTTTTCTTTCTCTTTCTTCCTTCTTTCTATCTTTCTTTCTTTCTTTCTTGTGCTAATGTAAATTGTGTTGTCTTTTTAATATCAAATTCTAATTATTCATTGCTGGTATATAGGAAAGTAACTAATTTTTGTATATTAACCATGTATCCTGAACCTTGCTATAATCACAATATTATTTCCAGTTTTCATTAATTCTTTGTGACCTTCTACATAGACAATCATGTTATGTGCAAACAAAGACAGTTTTATTTCTTCCTTTGCATTCCGTATGTCTTATTTCCTTTTCTTGTCCTCTTGCATTAGTTAGGTCTTTCAGCACAATATTGAATAAGACTGGTGAGAGGGACATCCTTGTCTTGTTCCCAATCTTAGAGGAAAAGCATATAGTTTGTCATCATTAAGTATGTTAATGTTTATTACTTTTTAAAACATGGAAATAAAATTTAAAATACGTCTCTATGTTTTCTAGATTTTGTGTTTTGCTTTAAAAGAACTTCTCTATTCCAAGGTTATAGAAATATGTCCCTATATTTTCTTTATGTTCTTCCAGTAATTGTATAGGTTTGTTTTTTACCTGCACCTCTTTAATCCATCTGACATTTAGTTTGCATAGAGTGTGAGGTAAGGGTCTGTTATAGATAGATTCTATAGATTAGCTGGATCAACATTCATATCAATGCCCTTCTGGTATGTCTTCCTATATTGCAGACTATCTTGAAGATAGGATTCCAGATGTAAGGGAGATTCCCCCAATTGGATGCCTTCAGAATCTGCCACAGCTCCAAGCCAATGACTGAGCATGAAGAGGAAACTAGGGTGTGGCCACTTCTCCCCACATAGAATAACTCTTCCATGGGCAATCTTGTAGTAGCCAAGACTTTCTCCAAGCTGCATCACAGTCTGAAGCTTTTTCTACCCAATCTTCTTTCTTGTTCCCTTTCTTTTCACAGATGTCACACCTAAATTACAGTCTGAAGGCTTTCCCTGCTGCTCCTGCTCCTTCTTCCCTTTATCTTTTTTAAAAAATTTTATTTTTTATTTATTTATTTTTGGCTGCCTTGGGTCTTCTCTGCTGCGCATGGGCTTTCTCTAGTTGCGGAGAGCGGGGACTACCCTTTGTTGTGGTGCACGGGCTTCTCATTGCGGTGGCTTCTCTTGTTGCAGAGCACAGGCTCTAGGCGCACAGGCTTCAGTAGTTGTGGCACGCGGGCTCAGTAGTTGTGGCTTGTGGGCTCTAGAGCGCAGGCTCAGTAGTTGTGGCGCACGGGCTTAGTTGCTCTGCGGCATGTGGGATCTTCCTGGTCCAGGGATCAAACCCATGTCCCCTGCGTTGGCAGGTGGATTCCCAACCACTGTGTCACCAGGGAAGTCCCCCCTTTATCTTTTACATGCAGTGTCCCAACAAATCTCCTGTCCTTCTAACTCCATCTTGGTGTCTACTTTTTAAAAGACCTAAGCAGACACAACTCACATGAAGCTTTGAGTTACCTGGAGAAAAAGGCAGCACAGCTTCCATTCTACTGGGGCAGATCCTGGCAGAGGCGCTGTAGTTTTGGAATAGCACCCATGGCAAAAGCTTCCTACTATCTGGAAGCTTCCAGACTGTAGCAACAGCATCTCCTTCAGTGGTTGAATTCTGCACTGTGGCTTTGGAAGTCATTCTGGTAAAAGCTCAATCTAAATCCTTTTCCTCTTTCTTCACAGTTCTGGCAGCTATACATAACTTCCACAAATTCCTTTCTGATTAAAATAGTAGAATGAATTCTCTTTTCAGAAATTAAAACCATCACCAATGTAGTATCTAATTTAATTTCTTCCAAAGTGGGTAATCTATTGTCTCAAAATCATTCTTGACTCGTCAGTCTTTTCCTTCTCACATACACTAGATTTCCATGGATCTATTTCTTTACTCTGTTCCATTGTTTGGATTATCTGTTCATACATCAATATCACTCTGTATTGACCACTTTACAGTAAATGTTTATACGTTGTTCTTACTGTGTCAGAATTCGCCTGGCTCTTCTTATTCATTTTTTTCTTCTAGATGAGTTTTAGAATTTGCTTTTAAAATTCTATTTTTTAAAACTTTTACTAAAATTTTTATTGGGATTTCACTTAATTTAGAGATTAATTAGGGGAAAATTTACTTCTCTACAATATTGGATCTTCACCAGGACTCATTTATACTAGGGACTGGCTAAATGGCTTGGGAGTGGGCTTGAAGCTTGAAGGCACAGGGCTGTACCTGCTAGTTAACTTGGTCAAGAGTAGCTCATAGGTGTCTTAGAGAGAGCAAGTAAAGTTTTGCAGAATGTGGGAAAGCAAGCCAGGCCACCTGGAGTTAAGGAGTGGTTTGATGATGATACACTGAAGGATAAATAACCATCTTATATGTAAGGGGGGGTACTTTAGGCCATGTACTGTGGCTGAGGGAGGGACTCTCGAATCATAAGCTCTTCCATGAGGAGGCCATCTCCATGTGCTGATGTAACTAAAAAGGCCCCCAAATCCTGGGTGGAATCAAGATGGGACCAAAGAGGAAACAACACTGAGGACTCCAGAGAACTTGGAGCCAGGGGAGAATGGAGGAAAATATCCTGTTTCTGGTTCCTTGGAGACCAGGGTAACGGAGGGAAAGCTTGGCAGATGATATGTAAGAACAGAACAGACTAGTAAGGGAAGACAGTCTTCTCGGAGAGTCAGGAAAAGAAGAACAGCCTTGGAAGAGACTGGATGTGGGCTGGAACAAAGTTTACAGAGTTGAGGCATCCCTATACAAGATTCACCTGCAATGGTGACCACAGATGAGTCCTGTGTCCAACTAGCAAGATTCCCTTCATCAGTTCTTCACCTGCAGGAAGAAGTTTCCTTTCCTCTCGATACCAATGGCTTGGATGTGTATTGTTATTGCTGAGTTATTGCAAGTGGAGAGTGAGGGTCCGTGGGGTTTATAATCTCCTTCCTAGAACCAGAGCTTCAAGTCCTGGCTGGTGGCAGAGAAAATGTCAGAGAAGGCAGATGTCAGAGCTCTCCTACTGAAATGTTCTCCAGAGGTCTTCTGGACTGACCCAAGGTCTTCTGTAGCCACTTGGGTCCCTTTAGCCACTGCTGAGCTCCAGAATGGATCTTTTCTCTTCTACCTTTTTATTAAAAAAAAAAAAAAAAAAAACACGTCTGGATAGTACTTCAGAGTTTATATTCATTATCACACTTGGCCTCCTAAAAACACTATGATTTAGGTGTAGCTATCATTACTGATGGGAAAACTGAGGCTCAGAGAGATTATCTGACTCACCAAAAGGCACAAAGCTACTCAGTGACAGAGTCATTCATTTACTCAGCAAATGTTTCCTGAGGCCTTACTGTGTGTCCAAAACTCTGGAGACCCAGCGCTGAAAAGAACCTGTCCAAGTCATCAAGGAGTTCCCAGCCTAGTGGGCAGACCGGCTCATGAGCAGGTAATTTTAAAGCAATGTTATTGCCTTGCTGGTGGTCCAGACCAATCGAGAGGTTATGCAGAAGAAAGTCCCCAGGAAGGCCCGGCAGAGTCTTCCCAGACATAGAGGCAGCATTTGAGCTGAGACTTGAAGAGTGACTAAGAATTGTCCAGGGGCAACAGTGGAGACGTTGTATTCCAGGAAGGAACAGCAGGGGCAGAGGTACCCAGCAGTGAGAGGACGCAGAGGCTTCTGGAAAACTGCAGGTTGTTCTAGATCACACGGTGGCAAAGGGTGTGCGAGGTGGCCCAGAGACGGAGACTGACTAGGCTTCAGGGGCATTCATTCCATGGCTAAGGAGTGCACCAGACACTACCCTAAGCACATACTAGCTCACAGCATCTCCCCCTCGTCTAGGCTGGGACCCCTCCCAGCACAGCTTACACTCCAGAGCCCCAGAGAGGCCAGGCTGAGGCTGCCCGTGTGGGACTTTGTCTGTGTCCTCCCTTCCCCCACTGTTCCCCCTGAGACCACACCATTCACAAATCCTCACCTTGGGGGCTGCACCCCAAGGACCGCCCCCAAACACCTTCTTTACTAGTTTCAGGCACTTACAGGAACTTGACATCGTGCTATGTTTGTATTTGTTCGCTGTTCGTCCCCTTCCACTAGAATATAGGCTCCATGAGGGCAGGGACCTGACCTATTTTATTCCCTACGCCCGCTCATGCCTAGAAAGGTGCCTGGCACGTGGTAGGCACCCAAAATATATCTTGCTGAACAAATGATCTCAGTGAATCCTCACAATGACCCGGTGAGGTAAAAATTATCATCCCATTTTACAAATGAGGAAACTTGCCTAGGTGACACAGCACACAGCACAGCCAGGCTTCCAAACTCTGCCTGTGTGACTCCAGACCAAAGCTTATACTGTAAACCCAAGCCCATGTTTGCCATTTCCAGAAACTTCCAGGCTATTTCACACCTCCTCAGTGCTTCTTTTGCAAAGAAATGTCCTTTCTCCCAGCAACCCCTCCCCCATACACACACACAACTGACCAACACAATGCGCCTTGAGTACCTCTGGCCCCTGGACGGGTTCCTGGTGGCTCTGTCTCATATTTGTTTCCTTTTTCTCTTCTGTGAAATGCTTTAGGGTAAGACTTTGCCTTATTCATCTTTGCTTCCCTAGCACCAAGTGGGGCCCTGGCAGAAGGCTAGCAATCTGTGAATATTTATTAAATGAAAAGAAGGAAGAGAGGGAGGGAGGAAGGAAAGAAGAGAGAGAGGAAGGGAGAAAGGAAGGAAGGAAGGGAGAGAGGCAGGGAGGAAGGAAGGAAGGGAGGGAGAGAGAGAGGGAGAGAGGAAAGGAGGACATGAGCAGGGCCATGGGGATTACAGAGCTGGGTCCAGCCCTGACCCGTCAGTGCCAGTGTTCTATTGCCCCCAGAGGCCCAAAGTCTGCCTGTGGGAGCCTCTGGTTCATAAATGTTTGCTGATTGATATAATGTCACTAACCTATATTTGTAAGTCCTTCAGCATGTACAGGACAGTTTCACATAACCTGGTGGTGTAGGCAGAACAAATAACATTATTTTTACATCCCCTCTCCCCGGAATGGAAATATGGCAGTCTCCCTAACAGCCATCCTGTTCCCTTCATACTGGGCATCAGCCATGCTGTCTGGGTAGGATAATCCCACCCCAGTTCAGGGGTCTCAAGGCAGCTTGGTCCAGTGGAGAGAGATCTGGATGGGGAATCCAGAGATCTGGGATCCTAATTCCAAGTGGGCCATAACTGGTGGAGTGACCTTGGGTAGGTCCTTCCTTCTCTAGGCCTCCGTTTCCTCATCTGTGACATGAGGGACCCGAACTGTCAACAGATGATCTCCAACATTCTTTCTGGCTCTAGGATCCCCATGTTTCTGAGACTTTAAATTGTCTGGTGCAGGAAGGCAGCCAAGAGTCGTGGCCAGGGCCCAGAATGAGGAGCATAAATACCTGGGTTCAAATCCAGGCTTACCTCTTACCCCCTCGGCGCTCAGTCACCTGGTCCCTCGGGGCCTCAGTGCCTTCACTGATATGACGGAAGAAAATCCCTCTTGCCCAGATTACACTCCTGGTGAACAAAGGGGGTAAAACATGGTAAGGATGAAGAAAAGATAAAACCTTTACCTTTGCTGATCATTTGTGAGTATTTGCTCCAATCCAGATATGGTGGTAAGAACTTGACAGACTATCTGATTCACTCCTTAGTCCTGTAGGGTGAGACTTGTCCCCAGGGATGACAAGTGGCCCTCTGGGGAGCAAAAACCTGACCTGCAGATTTGTTCATTTCTTTGGTGTAAATACTCTGTTGTGGCCCTTTTCAAGCTAACCAGCTTCACATGGCTGGATGAGGAATTGAAAAGAAATACACACAATTGGCTTTTGGGAGCTAGAAGGAGCCAGCTCCATGCATCCCCGATTACATCCGCTTTATTTGTGAGGAAGCTGAGCTTTGGCAACATGCCCCAATTCACACACTCAATACTAGCAGGGGTTGGGATTGGAAGCTGGGCTTGATTGCCTGCATACTCACTGCCCCTTCCCCTGTGCCACACCAGTGCTCTGCGCAGCTATGGGATGTCTGTGCTCACGGAAAGAGACTGGACGTAGAATTAGAAGGTGTCAGTTTGCAGCCTGGCTTGTCAACCACCTTCTAGCTGTGAGACCCGGCAGCACTTAGCTTCTCTGAACCTAAGGCCTCAGTCTCCTCATCTGTTAAATGGAAGCAAAGGCACAGTGCACACCTTTTCTCTGTGGCTCGGACAAACACTGCTGTGCTTTGCGACAGAACCGCTCGGTCTCAGAGCAGAAGCAACCAGCCCCGCGAGGGAGCCGACAGGGAGTTGCTGCTCATCCAGGGAGCCTATCTGCTCTGAGGACACTGCTTCCCCCAGACTAGGGGCTCACCTCCTCCACCTTTGGCTTGAGGGTCTGTAGCCAAAGGCAGGTGGAAGCATCCTCCATCCTCGGCGGGCTCCTGCTTGAGTCCTACTAGGCTCCGCTCCCTCAGCTTCCTAACTCCTAACATTCCAGTGCCAGGCCCTCCCTTCTGCCTCTCCTCAGAGCTTAGACTGGGCAGAAACCAGAACCCTTCCCAGAGCTGCTGGAATCCTGCGCCTCATAAATCAGGATGCATCCTGAGCTGTGGGACCAAAGGAACAATCTGGAAAAGTGAGTGACGCCCCTGGTGATCATTTCCACACATCATCCCACACCCCACTGAGCCCAGACCCCTCCCCAGGGTCAAGCTGCTTTCCAACGCCACCCCTCACGAACGATATTTGGGCTCACACCTCCCTCTCTTAGCACCCAAGCAGCGCGGGGTGGAAAGAGGTCTGAGGCGGGGCTCAGACTCCTGGAAACCATGCCCTGCTCTGTGGCATGACCCAGAAGGGAGGTCAGCTGACCTCTCAGAACCTGCGCTCACCTGGCCCGGCTGACGTGGAAGGAGGGAGCAGTCTATCATCACCTTTGTAAGAGGAAGACATTGTACTCTGTGCAGACCAAACTTATGCCCAAATCATGTGCATTCACACACACACGCACACGCACGCACACGCACACACACGCACACGCGCACACACGCGCACACGCACGCGCACACACACGCACATGTGTGTACACACTCCCATCTATTCCCACCCTGAAGCATCCTTGAATTTCAGAGATGCACGTTGTGATGTGGACTCTGGTCCCACGAGAGGCAAGAAAGAGATTTCTGGGTGACCCAAATCGCTGGGAGCACGTATAAGGAATCAGAGGGGGAAAAAACACAGGCTGGAGGGAACAAAACATAGGAGAAGGAATTTCCTGAGTGGAAGGGGTCGTGAAACTGACCTGGGGTAGGGCGGGGGTAAGGTGCAGGCAGCTTCCCTGGAGTAAGTCTCTGGCAGCGCCGGCAGCTGGGGCTTCAGAGAGGGCAGGTGTGCCCTGGTGCTGAGGGGCTGACTTAGGATCTGAGAAAGAGACCATTCCTTCTGAGTGACTGGGGGAGCTCAGCTCTGGCCTTAGACAGAAGGATGGAGGGAAGGAGGGGAATGGTAGGCCAGGATGAGGCCTGGAAGCCCTCTCCAGTGGGCTGGTACAAGCAGCTAGGCAGAGTGACTCGTTGTCTGGGCCAGGGTTGTCCTTGCTCTGGCTTGTCTGTGGTGTCATTCCAGTACTTTCCTTTAAGTATTTGCCTGAAGGGGGGACTGGGCAGAGACAGGCTAGGGATGGGCAGAGTTCAGAAGCAGTGGTGTCCTTGGGTGGAAATGTGTCACATTTTCTTGGCATCCAGGGGAGAGGTAAAAGGCAATGAGAGGGATCTTCTCTCTGTGGGAACCTGAGCTAAGAAGAGATAATTCAAGGGAGGGTGTCCAGTAGACCAAGTTGCATTGACCAAGGGACCTCCCAGGTGGCATGACCCTGATGAATTAGCCATTATCCCAGACCAGGCCTTGTCAGGCTCTCAGAACTAATCCAACCCATAGACCCAACTTGCCAATCAAAATCCCAAGAGTCAGGAACACGCAGGTCAGCCTTGGCCAATGTGTTCAACCGTAATGTGGGCTCTGAATGCCCCCACCTGCACTTGGCTGTCCCAGCTTGGCCCTGGACCCCTATACAGCTGAGGCTACGAGCGTGGGATGTGTGCAAAGTCTGAAGGCCACTACATCCTAGCCATGGTGCAGCCCAATGACCTTCCTGGGCCACACTAGAGCATGGGGCCTGGTCCCCGGAGCGTTTCCAGATTCAGGGCCTCTCCCCAACATGGTGTTGGACAAGCACTGCCCCCTTGGCTCAGGGCTCCTCTTGGCCCCCCCACCGGGTCCATCACCCCCACCCCTTTGGCCCCCATCTTTGGGTGGAGTGAGTCCATTTCGTTACACTCACCCAGAGCCTGCCCCCCAGGGATCACCTGCAAGCCTCGGTGGGCACTGAGAGTGCTGGCAAAGTTGGCGATCCCACAGCTCCCGACAATGGCTTGGCTGACTTCCTTAAGCTCAGATGGTGAGCATAAGGCTGAGGGAAGCTTCCAAGAGTCGCCCCCAGATCCTGCCCCTGAAAGGGGCTTGGCCTCTCCCAAGGCAGATGCGGAATCTCTGAGAGAATGTAAGCCTCCGCCAGTGGAATGTCAGGGCTGATGAAGATGCTGCAGACCTCCCTGTCCAACCCACACACCACACAGATGAGAACCCTGCGTCCTGGACTAGGTCACAGAGATGGGTTCAGGGCAGACTGGGGCCAAACCCGGGCTTCCTGTTGCATTACAGCTCACGCTACCACTCCCCAGCCCCTGCTCAGATATTAATACACAGGAAGCCTTCCTGGGCCTGGGTGAGGACCCCCGCCCCTCCCCCACTCCCCAGGATGAGCATTGGTGGGGGGCAGGGTGAACTCTGGCCAGGGCAGGAAAAGTGCTGTCTAAACACGCAGTGGGGCCTGTGTGTCTGGCTCGCTGGCTGTCACCCGGGCCAGGTGGGCCTCTGACACACAGCAGGAATTTTCCATTCGCGCATCCTCTGGCTGGTTGGGATCCAAGGCATTTTTCAGCCTTTGTTTTTTCATTCCCGTTGTCTCCCCTGCCCCATGAAGATGCACCCTGTGGTCCAGAACATGAGTCCCTAAACTCTCAGGAAGGCTTCAGTGAGACTCACCCAGGGGCCACCTGTTAGTGCCTAAAATCTAGAATTATCAAATGTAGGAGCAGGAAAAGTGCTTTTTAAAAATCTACATGGATGATGAAATTAACGTTCCGAAATAAGGGTGACCTGGCCAAGATCAATCCACCGTTAAGTGGTGCAACCGAGATCAAACACAGGTTTGTCTTACCCTGACACTATTATATTTCCATAGTCCCGGTTTCCCAAGGTTAAGAGCCAAGGTCAGCGAGAGACACTCTAAGCCACGTGAGTGAGCTCCAAACATGAAGCTGCATGCAGAGCCATCCGTATGGGAAAACTGCTGGATCACAGAAGCCTCCAGAACGGGCAGCTGAGCTGCCAAGGACACCTGCTTCCCCACGCTCCTTTTCCCAGCCTGCAGCAGCTCCAAAAGCTCCTTCCCAGAGGTAAGGCCAGTGGGCAGCGGCCCCACCCTTCTAGGGCCTGTGACCCCATCCAGCATCGTGGTGATGAGGGTATTTCCTGGGTTGGGGCAGACTTGGCCTTGTGTCCAGGGCACTCCTAGGGCCTTGACGTGGTGGACATGTGGGGAATACAGACTGGGAGGCTGGGCCCACATATTGGAGACTAGCCGTTCTTGAGCCTGAATCTTTTTTTTTTTTTTTTTTTACTATTTATTTGTTTATTTGGCTGTACCAGGTCTTAGCTGCGGCATGCAGGATCTAGTTCCCTGACCAGGGATGGAACCTAGGCCCCCTGCTTTGGGAGCACGGAGTCTTAACCACTGGACCACCAGGGAAGTCCCGAGCCTGAATCTTGTGGGATCTTTGTCAAACAGTGCAGGGGCTCCAGTGGGCCGCCACAGGCAGAGGTGTATGCCCAGGGCAGTGTGCCTGGTGGTTAGAGCAATAGCTTTGCCTGCAGGGCAGGTTCACAGCCAAGGGGAAAAGACTGACTCTCCACGTTGAATGGCATTCTGCAGACCCCTCCCTGGGACCCTGGGAATGTTTCCTAAAGTCACAACTAACTCCCCAGAGAGTGGGTTCTTCCAAAGCTGGACCTCAAGGAGCCTCAGCCTTGTCCAGGGAGGTTGACAGATGGGAAGGAGGTGACAGGGAGACCTGGAGTGCCATTTGGCTTGTGCAACCTCCTACCTCCATGAAACACGAAGAAAGAGGGCCCCAGTTATAAACTCAGCATTTCCCGAAGAAGTTCTGTGAAATAGAGCCAAAGAGAGTTAGAGAAAAAAAAATGTCTCCACGGTCAAATAAGCTTGGGGAACCGGGTTAAATCAATCTTACTTCCTCAGACATATTACACATTTCCTACACATCTCCTAGAGCAGTTGTTCTCAGCCAGGGGCAAATTCACCCCCAGCGCACATGTGGCAATGTACTGAGACATTTTTAGCTTTCACAACTGGAGGGGTGCTACTGGTATGTGGTGGATGGAGGCCTGGATGCTAAACATCCCACAATGCCCAGGATAGCCCACCACAAAGAAGTGCCTGGTCCAAACGTCAACAGTACTAAGACTGGCAGACCCTGTGCTAGAGCACGGCACACTCCCAGGGCAGGTGTCCAGGGTCCACAGTGCAGAGAATGGTTGTCATTTGGGGCCAATCAGCACCTGACCCCCTTTCCTATGTTTAAGGGGTTCCCCTGTCTGCTGAAGCAGAGGCTGCCTCCCAGTACAGAAGCTGAAAGTGAAATGTGAAATTCACATTGTCCCCGCCTCTCTTGAGCTAGGGCGCGGGCATATGACCTCACTCTACCCCTAGACCGTGATGCAAGGAAGCTGAGAATATGTAGGTTCTACTCTGATGAGAGTGGTGGCAGCAGCCACCATCTGTTTTCAGAGGCTTCAGTGGTGGCAGTTCTAGAAGTGGCTTCCAGTGCTGGTGGAGCCAGTGGCACAAATATAAAGCACTAGTTCAGTGGCGGCAGCAGTGGGGCTTCCCGGGGCCAGGCATACAATATGACTTTGGGCATTGTCCCTGGCTGCTCTGCCCTTGGTTTTCTGACCCTGCAGGAGATTCTTTGAGCTGCCCACGATCCTTAGAATAAATCCCTTTTAAGCTTAAATTAGCAGAGCTGGCTTCTGATGCTTGCAAACAAGAACTAACGCCGAGTGATGCTTAGAATTTCCCAAACGCATTGGAGCGCAGGACTTTTTCTTTTGCAAAACATCTCAAGACACCATTGTTCTGTAAGCATCCTTTGAGGAACACTGGCCAAAATGACAGTCGAATGGGGATTCACATAACCTCTGCTCTAGCCGGAACCAGACCACTGCTGTGGCCCACCCCTACCCAAGGCTAGGACGCTCAGCGCCTCTCTCCCGGTCCTCGATGAGTCAGGGCTACGCACATCTACCCTCCTCCCCCGTGACAACGAGAGTTGAGAATAACCACAGCTGGCTGCAGCCTCAAGAACCAGAACATAATCAAGGTTTGGAAATGATTGGGCTTGTCAGAAGGTGGAAGGAACTGAAATATGGATACGAAAAGTGTTGCTTGATTGGGCTGGTGGTATGTTTAAAAAGAAACTTGAGGTTTTGAGAGTATGTGGCAGCAGGAAGGAAAAGAGGGGACCTTTAGGGGAGGTCAGAGTGAGTGAAGAGTGAAGCTGTTTTAGGGAATGTTCTGCCTGGACTTCATGGAAGGTGCTGAGCAGGGTTTCAGGTGTGTTTAAAGAGAACACTTTTAGACTCATTTAGACTCATTCATTTACTATGGAATTCAGACACTGAGCAGGTGCTGGGGAGACAGTGTTGAACCAAACAGACACACCGACCTGCCCCTGCCCTCCTGGAGTTTACGGTCCAGTGGGGGAGACAGACATCAAATACTTGAGGTACAGCTGGTCTTTTCATTATGATGGTGTTTTGTCATTGGGAAGGAGAGGACCACGGCATGAGGGGCCTAACCTCCCTGGGGTCAAGGAGGACTTCCTGGGGAAGGGACTGTCAGAAGAGCAGGTGTGCGCCAGGTAGACACAGGGGCGAGCCCGGGCAGAGGTAGGGTTCGTGAGGAGGCCAAGATGGAAGGAGCATGACAAATTGGGGACCTGAAAGAAGGATCCAGAAGCCCAGAGGGGCAGGGTAAGTGGACTGCCAGGCCAGGCTGGAGAAGTAGGGGGTGCGGATCCGCAAGAGCCCCCAGCAGGCCACACCGAGGGGCCAGGTCTTCATCCTAAAAGTGATGGGAAACATTCAAGAGCTCATACTGGAGCCATGTGACACAGGCTGAGGGGAACCTGAAGCTAGAAAACAAAAATGACGTGGCTTCTCCATCGGCTGGGGTTGATGAAGGGAACCGGGCCTCAGATAGGGATGAGCTTCCAGGTGAAATAAGAAAAGGAGGTGAAAGGGGAAAGAACAGACTTTGGGAAGCACCTATGGTGTGCTCAGATCGTGTGCTGGGTGTTTTACACGTGACTTTACATTTACAGCAGAGCTGAGATAACCATAAAAGCAGCCCTGGTCCCACACAGAACTGGAATGCACGCTTTCCCTCCCCCCTCCTTCCCCCTGCATGCTGTTCAGGCCTGAAGACTATCAGAGAAGTTCCGGGAGAAACAGGCAGGGTCCTTGAGAAGCAAGGCGGTCAACCTACACTGCTGGGCAGTGCCAGAAAGTGGTGGGGGTGGGGGAGGAGTCTTAGAAACCTGGCTGGTCCAGCCACCCCTTTTATAGATGAGAAAACTGAGGTCCAGGGTTCAGCAGCAGAGCTGAAAATAAAGCCCAGATCTTCGGCTCCTCGACCAATGCTCTCTCTGCTGTTCCAGGTGTGTGTATGTGTGTGTGTGTGCACACGCAGGTCACACACATATGCCTGTGTGGCTGAGACGAGGCCATCCGTCTCTCCATCCATCCATAATCCAGGCTGGCCATGATGTCGGCCTGAATTAAGATGTTTATAGAAATGAAAAAAAAATGCTTAGAAAAGAAGTTAATCTCTACATGGAGGGGAGTGTCCAGTTTCAGAAGGTTAATATCTTGATTTTTTTTAAATCCCTTTTCTATTTTTTCAAAGAGGATTTGGTGTTCTCAGACCCAGCAGGGAGCTTAAGAAAACAGAGTGGTGTTTCTCTGCCTTTCCCTGCAGCTCTGGGCCTCCCTTACTGGACCTGTGGACAGGGAAGCTTGGATCCTGACATTGGCTCAGGCCAGCCCTGTGCCTCATTTCCCTCTCTGTACTGGGGCATCAGGCTTCCCTTTCTGCATCCCTCCCCCGACCTGGTGGAGAAGGCTGGTCCAGCCTGAGAGTGAAAGGGCTCAGACACAGGAGGTGAGAAACAAGACTTAACAGTTGAAGGTGTTCAGGGGAACTGACCTGGCAGCTGAGGAGAATCACAGGCCCTGAGGGAGGTGTGCGCGGAGAGAAGAGGCAGATGCAGAGACCGTAGTGTGTTTGACAACACAGAGGTCCCCCCCCCCACCCACTTACCGTCTGGGTGGACCTTAGAGCCATCCTTCCTCCTTGGAAAAATGGAGATGACAGTGGGACCACACATGCACTGGATGTGCTCTTAAAGCTGAGTTTTTGGGGCAGAGAGGACAACATATTTCTGGGTTCACCATTGGTGGGTGGACAGAAGCCTTGGCGTGGCCATCTGTGTGCCCCAGCCAAACCCTTGGAGATCAGCCACCTCCAGGAATCCTAGTCCATCAGACCCTGAAGCTCCCTGGTCCCAAACTTCCAGGAGAGAACACCCCTCTGCAGACGGCTGGGCCTCGCAAGGTAGCAGGTGAGCCAGAGCCCTACCCAGGGCTAATCGTGTTCTCAACAATTTTGACTACAATAAAAAGCAAGTTCCAGTTCCTCCAGATTCCCAAGGTCAACACAAATACCTCTGCTCAAGTCTGGTACCCTGGCCATTGCCTGGAACCCCATTATTTCTTTGCTAGTCAGAGATCTTTCTTACTAGGAAACTCAGCAATGGGACTAGAACTCAATCAAGAACCAAGTACCATCATCATGTTACAGGCCCTTGACCCTTCCCTTCCCTGGGCCTCTGTTTCCTCGCTTGTAGAGTGGGAATTTCAACCAGATGACTTCCACCACAACTCCACACAACGCGCGCGCGCACACACACACACACACACACACACACACACACACACATTTCCTGTGACACTCATCTCAAGATTCTAAATTTCCCCTGAATATCTGCTGAGTGTCTTGCCTGCCTCTAACCAGCTCAGTCCATCCACAGCCCACGCAACCCATGCTAGACCAGGAAGCCCCTTTTCCTGACCAGATCACCTAAGCCTCAGGGCTGGCTTCTTCCCTAAGCTATGGTGCAGGGTTGGTTTTCCCCAGCTCTTACCCGGGAAGAAGGGAACAGAGGGAAGGGAAAGAAGCACTGAGACATGCCAGTCCTGACTTAAGGACTGGTACTTCCCCTATCTCACCTAATCCTGCCAACACATTTTAAGAAGGTGGGTCACACAGCTGGGCAGCGCAGGACCCACCCAGGGATGCTGACCCCAGAACCTGTGCTCTTTCCTCTGCCTCACGACTGCAACCTTAGATCCACTCCATTGAAACAGGGTAGAGTTCTCTGGCCAGGAGTTCTGTCCTGACTCAATTCATCAATCCTTATTAAGAGACCAGAGGGTTTGTTTGACAAGGTGTTGGGGCGGGGGGGCAGAAAAGGTCCACGGAGCCTATGGGGTGACTCCCTTCTGGCCTCTGGACTGGGGCTCAATCCCTCCCCCAGGGCCGTGTCAGGCCATCATCAGACACCCCTGGGCCTCTGGCAGCCGTTTTCCCGTTTGTCCTTTTGGATCCAGCAAGTTACAGCTCATTCCTTTGGCCACATTGTTCCTTAACGACATCACTTTTTCCATCTCCCTGACGGCTCAGTGCCCTTCTGCCTGAGCACTGCCTTCCAGCTGATCTCCATCTCCCCGATGTACTGTGGATTCCGTGGATCACTGGACTGTACCATCTCTGGGTCATCGGACATCCATGCAGCACAGAGCCCAGGTACCCACCTGTGCCTTCCCGTGGTGACCCAGCACCAGGACCAGCCCCTGTCCACGTGGTTGTTTGGTCCATTCCCCTTCAGATTGCTCGGTGTGCTAGTTCTCCCAGACACCTAGCTCAGAGACTCAAAGGTATCCTGCAATCTATGCACGGCTGTGGAGACCCTTCTGAGTCCCTGCCTGGGCTGGATGCTGGGGCACCATGCTAGGGTGGGCCATGGACAACTTGGCCTCCTCTTTCCTCTCCACCTCGGATCAGTCACTGAGTCCAGCTTGTTCATGACAGTCCTGTCTCCCAGTCCCTTTGCAAGCTGGAGTCACTTGGCTTCACCCACAGTTCTGCCCTGTTTCCTAGTCAAAGTCAAGCATCTGTCCCTTCTGGGACAAGCCCAGGGGCTGTGTCCTAGCCCTTCCTACAGCCTTCCTCTCTGAGCTGCTCATTCATTCACACAACCAGTATTTTTGAAGCTCTAGCTATGTGCCAGGTTCTGTGTGGACAGCACCTTTTCTTCTATTCCCGTGTTGCAGCTTGGCTCTGCCCTCAATCATTTTCTAGCGAGGGAGTGTGGCAGAAGAGTGAAAGCACAGACTTTGGAGTCAAACTGATCTGGGTTGAATATTGGAACTGTCATCTATTTACCTGTAAGAGCTTAACCCATTTGCTTCGCTGTGAGCCTCAGTTTTCTCATCTGTAAAGTGGGAATGCTGCCATTCCAAAGGCAGCACTAAGTGTAATTATATTTGTACCTGGCACAATGTGCGTTTCTGGCAGAAAAGCAAGAAGGAGCCTGGAACATGCGGAGAGACTGCGAAGATTACAGAATGGCTGGTGCAAAGAGCCCTAAGCGGAGCAAGGGGGATGAGGCTAGAGAGGCAGACTGGGCAGATCATACAAGACAGGAGCCCAGGCCGAGGGACGCGGGCTTGGCTTTGAGGGCCGTGGTCTCTTTGGAATAACCCTGCCCGAGCACCTTTCATGTTCTCCCACTGCCTCCATCCAACCGTGCAGATTTCTTCTGCTGGCACTCCAGGCTTTCCAATAACCTCCCAGTACAGCCCTCCCTCCCACCACTCTCAGAATAGTATGGGGGATAAAATGGTCTTCCTCATACCCTCTCTTCTGGCAAGTGACTAATGTGGGGTGCTGATGAGCAGGGCAATCCGGGCCTGCTTGGTGCCCCCTCCCCCTGCATCCCACCTCCCTCCTCTTTCCTGCCAGTATGATCCAGGGGGAATCGGCTCTCCTCAAGCCCAGCATCTGAATCAAGGTTGCTTCTCCTCCCCCCAACGAATGCCCAAAGGCTATGCGTGGCCCAGCAAGGCCACTGGTTGCCAATCAGCGCCAGGGCTCCTCTTTGAGGACAGACCAAGGCTTTGGTCTGATTACATGGGCTCCAGCCATCTGAGATCACCAAGGTCAGGGAAAGCTGGCAGTCAGGTGGCCCCCACACTCTGCTCCAGCAAGGCCACCCTGCTCTGAAAGCTACAGTCATGAAAATCAAAAGAGAGAAGGGCTGGATTAGAGAGGGAGACCTGGGTCCCAGCTGTTGTTAATAAGAACACACTTTTTTTCTTTTTTTTAAAAATTGAGATATAATTGACATGTAATAACGTATTACATATAATGATTTTATATGTGTACATATTATTAAATACGTTTTGTTGACACCCATCACCATACATAGTTATAATTTTTTTCCTCGTTATGAGAACTTTTAATATCTACTCTCTTAACAACTTTCAAATATACAGTAGAGTGTTAACTATAGTCACCATGAGGTACATTAGACCCGCAGGACTCATAACGGGAAGTTTATACCCTCTGACCACTTCACCCATTTCACCCACCTCCCACCCCCTGCCTTGGACAACCACCAATCTGTTCTCTGTATCTATGGGTTCAGTTTTTGTAAGATTCTACATGTAAGTGAGGTCATACGGTATTTGTCTTTCACTGTCTGGCTTATTTCACTTGGCATAATGCTCTCAAGGTCTGTCCATGTTGCCACAAATGGCAGGGTTTCCTTCTTTTTAATATCTGAATAATATTGCATTGTACATACACCACATTTTCTCTATCCCTTTATCCATCGATGGACGCTTAGTCGGTTTCCAAATCTTGGCTATTGTAAATAAGGCTGCAGTGAACATGGGTTTGCAGGTACTCTTTTGAGATAGTGATTCTATTTCCCCCAGATTAGTACCCAGAAGTGGAATTGCTGGATCATATGGCAGTTCTATTTTAATGTTTTTGAGGAGGCTCCATACAGTTTTTCCATAGTGGTTGCACCAATTTACATTCCTGCCAACAGTGCACAAGAGTTCCCTTTTCTCTACATCCTCACCAACACTCATTATCGCTTGTCTTTTTGATAATAGTCGTTCTAACAGGTGTGAGGTGATAGGTCACTGTGGGTTTGATTTGCATTTCCCTGGTGATTAGTGATGTTGAGCATCTTTTCATGTACCTGTTGACCCTTTGTAGGTCTTCTTTGGAATAATGTCTATTCAGATCCTCTGCCTATATTTTAATTAAATGGTTTGGTCTTTTTTATTGAGTTGTATGAGTTCTTTAACTATTTTGAGCATTGACCCCTTATCAGATATATGATTTGCAAATATCTTCTCTTGTTTTGTAGGTTGCCTTTTCATTTTATTGATGGTTTCCTTTGCTGTACAGAAGCTTTTTAATAGTTTACATTCTCACCTTTTAATAGAATTAATTAATTAGTCTTAGTTTCACATTCATCATCTCACTTGGAATCCCTCAACCACTGTGTGAGGGAGGCTACAGTGGAGATGGCTCTCATCCTTCTGTGCTGTACAGGAGGAAGCTGAGGCTCACAGAGGGGCCGTGGCTTGCCCAGCTCTCACAGCTGGTTGCTGCTGAGGTCTGCTGGCTTCTGGTCTCCTCCACTAGGCTGCCCACATGGTGAGTTTGGGTCACGTCACTTGCTTCGTACCAACCCAGAATCTTAGAATTTCAGTGCTGGGAGGGACTGATGTTTAAATTCCTCTTCAGTGGTCTTGGAGAGGGTGTGGAGAAAAGGGAACCCTCCTACACTGTTGGTGGAAATGTAAATTGGTACGGCCAGTATGGAGGCTCCTTTATAAACTAAAAATAGAGCTAGTATATGATCCAGTAATCCCACTCCTGGGCATATATCCAGGGAAAACCATGGTTTGAAAAGATACATGCACCCCTAATGTTTATAGCAGCACTATTGACAATAGCTAAGACATGGAAGCAACCTAAATGTCCATTGACAGACGAATGGATAAAGAAGATGTGGTCGTATACACAATGGAATATTACTTAGCCATTAAAAAGAATGAAATAGGGCTTCCCTGGTGGTGCAGTGGTTAGGAATCTGCCTGCCAATGCAGGGGACCAGGGTTCGTGCCCCAGTCCGGGAAGATCCCGCGTGCCGTGGAGTGGCTAGGCCCATGAGCCACAACTACTGAGCCTGCACGTCTGGAGCCTGTGCTCCGCAATGGGAGAGGCCGCGACAGTGAGAGGCCAGCGCACTGTGATGAAGAGTGGCCCCTGCTCTCTGCAACTGGAGAAAGCCCTCACACAGAAACGAAGACCCAACACAGCCAAAAATAAATATAAAAAAATAAATAAATTTATTAAAAAAAAAAAAAGAATGAAATAAGGCCATTTGCAGCAACATGGATGGACCTGGAGATTATCATACTAAGTGAAGTAAGTCAGACAAAGACAAATATCATATGATATCACTTATATGCAGAATCTAAAAAAATTGCTACAAATGAACTTATTTACAAAACAGAAACAGATTCACAGATTTAGAAAACAAGCTTATGGTTACCAAAGGGGAAAGGTGGTGGGGGAGGGATAAACTGGGAGTTTGGGATTGACATGTACACACTACTATATTTAAAATAGAAAACCAACAAGGACCTAGCATATAGCACAGGGAACTCTGTTAGATATTCTGTAATAACCTAAATGGGGAAATAATTTGAAAAAGAATAGATACATGTATATGTATCACTGAATCACTCTGCTGTACACCTGAAACTAACACAACATTGTTGATCAACTATACTCCAATATAAAATTTAAAAATTGTTTAATAAATGAATAAAGAAATAAATTCCTCCTCAGCGTTCTGACAGCACCCGGGGATCTTTCAGGGAGTTCTTCCTCTGGGAAAGGAACCAGCACAGGCAGAACAGACACTGCCATGGCCCAGTGACTCTCCCGTCTCCATCTGGCTCATTACCCTCTCACTTCCAGGGACCTCCTCTCCCGTTCCTTCCCCCGCTAACATGACCCAACTTCCTCAAAGAATCTGTAAGTCACTAAATCATGGTCAAAAAAATCTTGTCTGTTTTTTAGGGAACACACATTTCATTAAATTTCTAGAGGAAAAAAGTTCCAGGAGGGCATTCGTAATTTTTAAAAATACATTATTTCAGTTTTTTTTAAGAGCCTGAATAACTAGATCCTGCAGCATATATTTCCATGTTTGAGGATTTCAAAAAGTTCTTCTCTAGCTCGTCAGGTCATTTTAGCCTGGACTAGAATCCAAACCAGATGGACTAGATAGACCAACATCTCTGTTTTTGTGTTTTTTTAATTAAAACCATTTCATTGAGACATGATTGACATACAAAAAGCTGTACATATTTAATGTATAAAACTTGTTGCATTTGGAGATAAGTATACATACACCTATGAAACCATCAAGACAATTTATGTTGTAAGCATATCCATCGCCTCCAAAAGTTTCTTCCTACCTCTTTATTTATTATTGCTATTATTATTTTTAACAGATTTTTTTAATTTTTATTTTATTTATTTATTTTTATTTTTGGCTGTGTCGGGTCTTAGTTGAGGCATGTGGGATCCTTCATTGTGGCGTGCAGGTTTTTCTCTCTCTAGTTGTGGCAGGCGGGCTCCAGAGGGCGTGGGATCTGTAGTTTGAAGCACGCAGGCTCTCTAGTTGAGGCACGCGAGCTCAGTAGTTGTGGCGTGCGGGCTTAGTTGCCCTGCAACATGTGGGATCTTAGTTCCCCGACCAGGGATCAAACCCGAGTCCCCTGCATTGGAAGGTGGATTCTTTACCACTTGACCACCAGGGAAGTCCCCTGTTGTTGTTATTTTTTATAAGAACACAATGTTAGATCTTCCCTCTTAGACATTTCTAAGTATACAGTACAATATCGAGATAGACTCCAGTTTCAAGCTTGGACTAGATTCTGCCCTAGTCCATCCTATTCACTTGACAGACAGGGAAACTGAGGCTCAGGTCAGAGAGGCACTCTCCCCAGTGAAATTCAGCTCCTTGGTGGCAGAGCCAAGTCTCAACACAGGTCTTTGAGTTTCCATTCAGTGCTGCTTCCATGGAGCTGCAGCACCCAGCGGCCTGAGATCTGGGCAGCCCAGAGAAGGGGCCGGGGTACCACTTTCTGAGCAGCCTTTGGCCTGAGACAAATCTGCCCAGGCCTGAGCCTCAGACTGCTTTGATGCTCCTAGTCACGCATGTGTCTCACTCAAACGGCTGCCCCTTTGGACTGCTGCAAGGGGCTGATTAGCTGTAATTGCTTTGCCTAGAGCAAGCTATCCACTTAATAGAATCAGCTCCCAGTAATTAGCCTGCTGGAGGCTCATTTCCCTTGCTGGAGCCCTAGGGCCTCTAGGCCCTTACTCTAACCTGTGAGTGTTGGGCTTCTGCAAGCAGTGAGGTGTAGGGTATACTGTGGGGACCTTGGGTGGGTGGGGATGGGGGAGCTGGGAGAAAGCAGTGCTGTGAGGGCTCGGCAAGGACTCCAGGTACAGCCCTTCCTGGGGCCGGGGAATTATAGCATTTCCAGGAGGGTCAAAGGGCCTGGCACAGAGGAAATGCTCCATGAATGAACCACAGAGCGCATCTAGTCCAGCCCCCAAACTCAGTACTTTTACCAATCATGTCAGAAGGCATTTCTTGCAGATGCTATGTGCCAGGCACTGTACTAGCTCTTTGGATCCTTCTAAAATAGCCTCAACCCCAAATAGGCGAGGGAGATTAAGAGGTACAAACTTCCAGTTACAAAATAAGTGAGTCATGGGTATGAAATGTACAGTGTGTGGAACATAGTCAATAATAATGTAGTACCTTTGTATGGTGACAGATGGTAACTAGACTTATCGTGGTGATCATGTTGTAACACACAGAAATATCAAATCACTTTGTTGTACACCAGGAACTAACAAAGTGTTGTAGGTCAATTATACTTCACAAACAAACAGACGAATCCATAGAAAAAGAGATCAGATTTGTGGTTACCAGAGGTGGGGGGGAGGGTATCGGATGAAAGCAGTCAAAGGTGCAAACTCCCAGTTGGGTCTAAGATAAATAAGTACTAGGGATGCAGCGTGAGACATGACGAACACGGTGAACACTGCTGTACGTTGCCTAGGAAAATTGTTAAGAGAATAAATCCTAAGAGTTCTCATCACAAGGAAAAAGATCTTTTTTCCTTGAATTTTGTATCTATACGAGATGATGAATGTTGACCAAACTCAATGTGGTAATCATTTCATGATATATGTAAGTCGAATCATTACGGTGTACACCTTAAACTTATATAGGGTGGTATGTCAATTATATCTCAATAAAACCGGAAGGAAAAAAAGATGAAAAAAAAAAAAAACAAGACAGCTTGAACCCAAGCGATCAATCAGGCTGTGCTTGCATAACTTCATTGACCAGGAGCTCATTACATCTGGGCCCATTGCTTCTGCAGAGGCAGAGAGAATGCTCCATCTATTTTAAGCTGAAAGCTCTTTTACTGGAGCATTTCCACACAGATCACTGGCCCCTCCTAGGCCACCCAGAACGAAGCGAATCCCTCCTCCATGTGACAGCTCACATGTCCTCTGCATCTTTTTTCCAGGCTGAATATGCCAAGTTCCTTGGTTTTGCCATGTACATCACGTTGGTGAAGTCCCATGTTAATCTGGTTGACAGGCCTAGAACTGGCTTCTGTTCATCAGTTCCTCTCTCCTAGTATATGGTCAGGACCCCAACGTCCAGGACGACAGGATAGGACTCCTCTCCCGGCAGAAACAGCTGCAGCTCTAGCCAGATCACAACTCTACCCAAGGAGTGCCACGGTTGTGACCCAGCCCCTCAACTGAGGGAAGGACACCTAAAACCTGCTCACTGGGAATAAAGTCACCCCTCTTGCCCTCTCCCCCACCCGGATGGACACACACACACACACACACACACACACACACACACACACACACGCTGCCATGCATGCTCACAGGCACCACTCAATACTCCCTGCCTGATTAATCATTGCAAGTGCTATTATAATTATTGTGTTTGTTGCTGAGAACTGGCTGCCTCTGCTCGCTTCTCAGAAGCCATAAACCTGCAAAGAAGGATTTCAAGATTTGTGAGGCTGTTGACTAGATCTCCAGGCTCATTTTTTTCCTTAGCAGCAACACGTTTGTCAGAGAATACAGGTCATGGCGGCTCCAGACTCTCTACTGAGGACAGGCTTAAGGGACTTAGTTCTAGTGATGTGAGGGGGGAAAGTCTAGGGCACTTACCTTGCCCTAGAGGTCAGGAAAGCTAGGCTCAAATCCCAGCTCTGGCCCAGCAAGCCATGAGGCCTGGAGATGCGGACTCCCCTTGCCAAGCCTCAGTTTCCTCATCGGCACTGCCTGGTCTAAGGTTTCCTCTAGTTTTAATTATTCTGTGAGCTTGGCCAAACACAGAGGAGAATGTGAGTGGAAGGGAAACTGACAAGGGTTGGCGGATAGAGAGGGGGAAAAAAAGATCAGACCTGAAACTGAAAGTTTCAGGCTCACAGCCTCCTTTAGACACACACACACACACACACACACACACACACACACACACACACACACACCGGGCTGGAGAACAGCGGCTGGTTTTCTCCCAGATCTCGCTTTGTCATCACCTGCTGGCCTGCCTAAGACCCCAGTAATGTAGGAGAGGGGAAAGGGAGAGAAAGGGGGAAATTAGTAGAAAATAGTGAAACATACAAGTGGCAAAAATAGAAAAGTGGATCATACCAGTGTCAGTGAGGAGCAAGCAGACCAACTCATGCACTGCCAAGGAGAGTGAAAACCAAGACAGCCACGCTGAGGACAGCCCCGCGGTGTTTAGTGCCATGCAGTGGGCATAAGTACTGTGACGCTTCTGGGTGTGCGTCCCAGTGGAGATTCCCTGCAGGTCCTTAAGGACACACACGAGGATGCTCATCTCCACGCAGTATTCAGAGTCAGAAAGGGAGGCCACCAAGGAGATCGTCTCTATGGGAAGGGATCCGTCCAATGTGGTAGCTAGGTGCAGACTTTGGACTAAGGCTTTCTGCTAACGAAGGGAGCAAGCCCGTTCCCTATGGCAACTCTATGAAGACCGGTTGGTTCTCACTCTCACTAGCGGGACACCCAAGTCTGTGTTCTGAGCTTGTCACCCAGCCCATCGGGGCAGGACTGAGAACAGAGCCAGGTGTCCACCTCCAGGGGTAGCGCTCTTCCCCCAACAGCTCGCAGAGCCTCTCCTTTGTGAACAGCTGCCTTTTGTGTTTGGTTTGGGTTTGAGATGTTAAACAAATAGTGTCTCTTGACAAACGCAAGCCGGCTGCACTGGACTGGTTATGCTCTGTAAATCCAGACTAATCCTCCATGTCTCTCCCTGCAGAGGCACACCAAGAAACACCACGGTCACACCCTAAGTGCCCTGAATCCAATCAACCTGCCCTCGGAGGCCAGGATCCCTGGGGCAACACTTCCCTCTCTGCTGCAGCTCCTGGGCCCACAGGACCCTCCCCCTTCTCAGGCCTGCCCCTGGCTTGATGTCGAGATGGCCCTGGACACTCCTTCCTACAGCAAACCAGGGGCTCCAGGCCCTGCCAACCCACCTAGCCCAGCCAGGGCTACTGGAATGAATGGAGGAGTGTTTCCAGAGCACCTTCTGTGCCCGGTGCTGTATCAAGCGTTGTGGAGTGTGGAGGTGACTAAGGCCCTATCCCTGCCCTCCAGGAGCTTATGGCCTCATCCAGCCAGGATGGACCAGAATTTCACGGCAGGCTCTGGTCCAACTAGTAATTGATAGAATCAGGATTTGAACCCCAGCTTGTCTGACTAGGGGTCAGCCCTTTCTCCCCCTACCTCACCACCTCCTGCCACCATCTTCCAGCCAAACTGGCCAATAAAGGGGGGCTAGAAAGTGAGGGACAGAGAGGCCTCTGTGCCCCTCATCTGTCAGACCATATTCTTGGCTGTTGTAGAATGAGCATTGCTAATCACAGGGCTAGGCCTGTCATTAACATCACGGAATGTCAGAGTGAGAAGAGACTCTTCAAGATAATCCACCCTTTCATCCTATAGAAAAGGAAATCGAGGCACAGAAAGACAAAGTGACTCCTTGAGTCCACCAGCTAGCTGGTAGTTGGCAGCTGCACCGGGACCAAAGCTCCTGGACCTGGACTCCCAGTTCAGTGCTCTCCCCACTGACTTTCTCAGGCCTTCAAACTCTCAAATTTATCTTTATTCTCTTCTTCTAAACGAGGCAGGGCTTGCTCCAGCCTTTGAAGTATCTGCAAAGTGTCACAGAAAAAGATTGTCTGGGTTTTTCTGCCCACAGGCTTTGCTGTCTGGGTCCCTGGCCTCACTGACGCTGCTGGTCTCTATCCCAGCAGGTGAGGATGCTTTAAGGTCTTCACTGTGTACTGAGTACCCAAGGAAACATGTGGGGCGACTCTGATGTGCAAAGCACGGTGCTCCCACTGCGGGAGGTGTACCATGAGTAAGAAGGGTCTCTGCCCGGAGAAAATAATGAGCCGGGGAGGAAGACAAATATTAAAGGGTCAGCGAGGCAGGGGGAGTGTCTACTGAGTTGAAGCTTGGACAGGGTGCTGTGGAAGCCCAAAGGAGCCAGTGATTCTGACTGGAGGCAACTGGGGAATGCTTCATTGAGGGTGTGGCCTTTGAGTTGGGTCTTGAAGCCTGAATAGGAGTTCGATAGATAGAAAATGGAGAGGTTGAGGAGGTATCAGCATCCCAGCTGATGGGAGCCACATGAGCCAGGAGTGAAGCACAAAAGTACTTGGATGTGTCTAGAGCTTAGAGAGGAATGGAGTGGAATATAAAACTGGAAAATAAGCACAGGGAACTCTGCTCAATACTCCGTAATGGCCTATATGGGAAAAAAATGTAAAAAAGAGTGGATATATGTATATGTATAACTGATTCACTTTGCCGTACACCTGAAACTAATACAACATTGTAAATCAACTCTACTCCAATTTTAAAAAACCTGTAAAATCTTATGTGTATGATGCTTCGTACATGATAATATGCAGTAACTAATGAGAATTAAATTCTGTACCATTTATCCTGACTCAGACTGTGTCCTTTTCCTCACAAACTAAAGTCTTAAAAGCAGTGACTATACTCTCTTTTCACCTGATTCTTGGAAGAACTAGGGAAGCAGAAGCAGGCCGGGAAGGTCACGGGATGTTATAAATGAAGGGAACAGACATGCCCTGATCCAAACCCCTCCATTTATGGCTGTGCAAACCGAGGTCCCGGGAGGAGTGACTGGCCCACAGCAAGCAGGTGGCAGAGCGGTGGCAGAGCCAGGACCCCAGCCCAGGCCTCCAAACTCTCCACCCTGTGTTCTCTGTACCGGACAGGATTTCAGAAAATCCTCGCACAGAATGCTGACCAGTATAATGATTTGAAGGATGTAAAAAAATCTCTCTCTTACTGGCCCAAAGCTTCCTCCCCTGGAGTCACCAATGGATTAAAAAAAATACAAGATTTGGAGAAGCCACAGCTGAGCAGTTTTTATCATTTATAACGGACAGGGTTGACAGAGGTGCTTTCTGACACTTGGCCTTGGGCAGAGGGTGGGGCATCCCCATGGTGGGGCGGGGGTGGTGGTGAGGTACAGGCAGGTCCTGGAAGTCCTGGACAGAAGGGAGCAGAATAGGCTTCCAGGCCTTTGGCACCATCCCACCCAGGTCGAGGGCTGGCCAATGCGATTCCTGCCTATAGGTCCTGGGGGTCACTCAGAAAACGTGAGTGGCACCAGTGCAATTACACCCACTGGTCCCCCCTCCTTAAAAGAAGGGAAGGAGGAGGGGCAGGAGGAGGAGACCCAGGCTGCCCTCCTGGGCTCCAAGGGCACTGTGCTCTCCTGCTGGTGGGTGTCCTGACCTCAGACATAATGAGAGATAATAGGAAAGACCCCAGCCATGGCACGTGAGTCCTGGACTTCCCACTCGCTTTGTGACCTTGGGCAACACCCTTCTTACTCTTTGGGCCTCAGTTTCCTCATCTGTAATGTGAGAAGGTTGGGCTGGATGATCTCTAAATGTCCTTTCAGTTCTGGAGTGCTGTGAGAACAACAAGCATTATCATTATTAATAATAAATGCCCTGCCCCTAAAGAGAGCTTTTTCCCTTTTCCAAAGCTCTTTCACTCATAATATCACCTTTCATCTGCACAGCAGTCTGGTCTGGT
The DNA here is from genome assembly GCF_008692025.1 of Phocoena sinus. Lineage (NCBI taxonomy): Eukaryota > Metazoa > Chordata > Mammalia > Artiodactyla > Phocoenidae > Phocoena > Phocoena sinus. The sequence continues at coordinate 20,839,445 of NC_045775.1, forward strand.
AGCCAGAGGTGAACAGACCTTGGACACATACATAGGCTTTCACACTGAAAACCAGGCTAGTGAGACACTTGCTCCCCTAGACTGGCTTCGGGGGAACTGGCTTCTGGGGTGATTGTGGCCTGGAACACAGAACCTAACTTGAGCCTGCACCCCTGGGAAGCCAGGAAAGGCAGTGCTTTTCTTCCAAAGAGCTGCAAGATGCCAAGAGGGAAAGCCTGCAACAGGATGAGTTCATGGCCAAAGGGGCAGGACCAAAAGTTTGTGGCGGATCAAAGCGTCTGACACAACCCAAAGACCTTTGAGGGGTGGGGGAGGGGACAAAGAGCCACCAGTCAAGGCCTTCCCAGCAGGCTCTGGTCAAAGACCTGAGTCTTAGGGGAGAAGTTGTTATAGAACCTCATATTGTCTGATTTACATGGAGATCATCCCCTTTGATCCCTTACAACAATCTGTTCAAGAGCTAGTGTGATTAGCTATTCCATTTACAGTGAAAATAAATGAAGGTTCGAGGAGTCATTACGGAAAAGAGGACGGGCTTGGAAAGCAGATGGAAGTCTCTTCCCAGCAGAATGCCCTTGGGGGATTCTCTGCATTGCCTTTAGCCTCAGTTTCTACATCTATAAAATGGACATAACCATCCCTTCCTTTCAGGATCATGGTAAAGACTAGAGATAATGAATGTAACGTGCCTCGCCTGATACAAGGCAGATGTTTGATACATACTTGTTGCATGGATGGTGGAAGAAAGGGATGAGTTGGGGGCACTCCTGGGAGAAGCAGCGTAGTGACCGGCAGTGACAGGTCAGCCCAGGATGTGGACAGTGGTACTCCCGCTTCTGGCTGGCTGCCTCCTGAGCCCACCCTCAGAGGTCTTGGGGCCTCTCGCATGTCTCTCCTCGTGGCCCACGCCAGGGTCCTGTGAAAGACTTTCTGACCCTCCTTGGCAGTGGGGTTTGCATTCCAGTCATTCTGCTCACTCAGCCCATCCAAGTCTGGAGTTGTCTGGAGCTAAGCAGGGCCTGTGGGATCATCTGCCGTGGCACCTCATCGAGGAGATAAGGAAGCAAGGCTCCGAGGGGGCGATGACGCCTCGCCTGAAGTCCCACAGCCTGCCGTCCTCGCCACCACTGCGCCATGTTGACAAATGAAGAAACTGAGGTGTAGGAGGAGGTCTGCTGGCTCCCCCAGTTTGTCAGCGAGGCTCCTGATCTGGGCCCCTCCTCCCCCCACCCTATTTCAGTTAGATCCCAGTTCTATTGGGATGCCCCGTGGTGGTGTCCAGTACTATCCCTGGCAGCCTGGCGCAAGCCCAGCCTGGCCACTGGTGCAGGACAGGGGCCATAGGTGTCAGGCCTGTCCTCGAAGGCCCCTGGGGAGCAGAGCAGGAGACCCTAGGACTGGGTGCTAGTGGCCTAGGCTACCAGCCTGTGCTTCCTCAGCCAGTTCCAGGAGCTGTGCTGACCTAGGAAGGGACACATTTCACGAGAGCAGGGCTTTCCCTTGGGTGTTGGCCCATGTGTGCCCGGTCCACAGCTGTGCCCTCCTATTTCTGAGACAGCCAGCAGACTGGCACAGGGGAGGGACTAGGGCCTGGGAGGAGGGAAAGCTTGGCTGAGTCCGAGTGCTGACACTAACTCACTGTGTGCCCTTGCACGGCACTGGACCTCTCTGTGCCTCAGGTTCCTCATCTACGTAGTAAAGGGCAAGACAGCAAGGCCCGAGGTCCCGTCCAGCTAGAGCCTGTTGTGATTTTGGTGGAGGGGTGAAGGTGGGGTGGCCCAGAGGCCTGACTGGCCCAGTTCCTTTCCCCTTCCTTGCTTCTCTTTTTCTGTGTCGTCGGTTTATCTCCAGCTATCCAGGTCTCTCTGTCTCTCGCCTGCGGCTCTTTCTGTTTCCATCTTTCGCTCTGTGCCTCTCTCGCTCTGTATTTTTCTGCCTGCCTCTTCTTTTTTCTGTGTCTATGAGTCTACCTCTGGTTTTATCTCCTTGTCTGTCACACCCCCTTCTGACTCTTCTCTCTCTCTTCCTCTGTAGTTATATGTGTTTCTCTGCCTACTTATCTTTCTCTGGGTCTCTCCCTCTCTCTCGCTCTCTGTCCTGCCCGGTCTCTCCGCTGCTCTCCCGTCGCTCCCCTCCCCTCCCCCGCCGGCAGCCCCCCCCTCCTCCCTCCCTCGGCGCGTCTCCCCAGTCCTTATTTGGCTGGGCGGGAGGGCTGGCGGGAGGAGGCGGCCTGCGGGCGGGGGGCGGGGGGCGGGAGCGGGGCCGGGCGGAGGAGGGCGGTGGGTGGTGCTGAAGGGACAGCTCCGCGGCGGCGGCGGCGGCGGCGGCGGCGGCGGCGGCGGCGTTGGCGGCTGCGGCCCCGGGGCGCGGAGTGGGTGCCCGGAGCGGGGAGCAGCGAGCGCAGCCATGCCCCAGGCCGCCTCCGGGGCAGCAGCAGCGGCGGCCGGGGCCGGGGCGCGGGCCGGGGGCGCCGGGGGGCCGGCGGCGGCCCGGGCGGGACGATGAAGCGGCAGAACGTGCGCACGCTGGCGCTCATCGTGTGCACATTCACCTACCTGCTGGTGGGCGCCGCGGTCTTCGACGCGCTCGAGTCGGAGCCAGAGATGATCGAGCGGCAGCGGCTGGAGCTGCGGCAGCAGGAGCTGCGGGCGCGCTACAACCTCAGCCAGGGCGGCTACGAGGAGCTCGAGCGCGTCGTGCTGCGCCTCAAGCCGCACAAGGCCGGCGTGCAGTGGCGCTTCGCCGGCTCCTTCTACTTCGCCATCACCGTCATCACCACCATCGGTAACTACTCGCCGGGCTGGGGGCGGGGACCCGGGGGCTGGGCGCCGGGTTCTGGGGTAGTCCGGAGCCGGCTGGGGCTGGGGGGTTCCCCCGGAGAGGGTCTAGGCGCCGAACCCCGCGCTCCCAGAAACCCGAGTTCAGCCTGACGTGTCTGCTCCGTAGGGACAGGGCTCGGGGGAGGCGTCGAATCCTGGCTCCGGACTTGACTCTCCAGCAGGGCCAGCCCTAACTTGTCCCTGCCAGGCTGCGAGAGGGCCCCAGGGGACTCTGAAGTGTGTGAGAGGGGCAGGAACGACGGGCGGCGGCTGGGGAGGAGGGGTGTGGCCGCGCCAGGCCCTGGAGCAGGGCGCCGAGTGTAAGTGGTGGGGAACGCTCGACTCCTCCGTGTCCTTGCAGATCGGCTCCCGGACCCCAGCGTGTCTACACCGACTGGGGCTTCAGGGAGACGTGTGGATGCAGGTACTTGGCACTCTGAGGCACACGGGGCCGCTCTGGGTGCCTGGAACACTCCATAACTGTGGCTATGAGTACTTCTTGGGGTGTGTGTGTGTGTGTGTGTGTGTGTGCGTGTCTGCGTGCACGTGTGTGCCCAGCGCCAGGAGTTTAGGCTCTGCCAGCCAGTGCCTTTAATTTTCTTAGGGCAGCAGAGCTGGTGCTGGAAGCCAGACCCAGCCCTGTCTGCCTTCTTTACTGCTGTCCCAGGAAAACAGTCACCTCACAGGAATGGCCCCAGTTCTCTTCTTCCAGCCAGGGCAGACCTCAGTGTAGGAGGCCACACACACCCGGACTCTCTCACAGTATAGGCACAGGTGCACACACAGGCACACACGCAAGCTCACACAGGACATACACGGGCACACACACAAGGCGCACAATTGGGTATCCAAGAAAGAATCTCCAGTGAGGCCCTTGATGTGCTATTCAGGTGTCCAAACAGGGATAAACACCTTACCCACTCCCAAGACTATAATTCCAGCCCAGCTCCATTACTTGTCCCATTGTATGACCTTGGGCAAGTCCCTTCCCCTGCCCGAGTCTCAAGTTCACCTCCAGACCATGAGGGTTTGGCCGAAATGATCTCCAGGGCTCCTCCGGGTCCTGATGTGCTCCCAGCCCACCTTCCCCCAGAGCTCACTAGGATGCGTCCAGGAGCTGTTTCCTCCATCTTTCCCATTCCTTCTCCTCTCCCTGGTCCTCCTCCTAGCCTTGGCTGAGCTCCCACGGGCTCATTGCCATTTGGCATAGCCCATGACAAGATGGCAGTGTTTTCCTGGGAGTCAACAGGAGCCGAGAGGGGTAAAAGGCAGTACTGGACGCCGTCCCTGCCGTTTGTCCACTGCAGGACTGTCCCGAGATTCCGCTGCTCTCTGGAGACCGCAGGGAGCTATGCTATGTGGTTTCTGGAAGATGATGAAAAGGACCCCAGGAGTGGATGTGGCCCAAGTGGGGGCACCTCTGGGTCCTGCTGATGCTGTGAGTTTAGTGCAGGATGGTCAGACTCAGGTCTGCCCAAAGAGGAGCCTGCTTTCCTGGGAAGGACCAGGCTGGGTTTTGTCTGGCGTCTCCTCCCCTCTCCCACCTCCCTGCCACCTGCCAGGGTTTCAGGAGCACTGCAGGTCCTTAGACCTTCCCTCTCTCTCTCCCCACACATCTCACCCTTGGTGTGTGCCCCATCTTTCTCAGTACCCTGGTCCCCAGCTCCACAGTAACCACCCAACTGACCTCCTTGCCTCCAGCCTCATTCCCCGTTAGGGCAAGTTCCCGAGGATAATGCTGCCAGAAAGAATCTCCCCAAAGCACAGCTCTGACCATACCAACACCCTTCTCAGAAGCCCTCAATGCCCCCCTGCTGCCCATGTAATCCATACTCCTCATCCCAAATTTTCAGGACCTCATACCTGGCTGCAATCTCTATGTCCAACTTAATTTCTCACTTCTTACTGACATGATCTCTCCACTGCAGCCCAACTGTCCCTCGAGAACACCTGAAGTGCGCCTATCTGGCATGCCTTTTTCTCTGTCTTCTATTTATCTTGTCCAAGCTAACCTTCCAGGTCCGGTTCAAATCCCATCTCCTCCTTGAAGTCTTCCAGACCATCCCAGGCCACTGGCTCTGGATGACTGCAGGACTTACTGTCAAGACCAGCTGAGTGACACAGTGTAGGCTGTTTTGCACAGCTGTTTACATGTCAGGGGGTGTATTTGGTCTCTTTAACCACAGGGGGTGTAATTAACCTCCATGGGGGCAGGGCCCTGTGGTTCCCATCTCCGTGCTCGCAGTGCCGGCACAGTACCCAGCAAGACACAGGAGCATTCAGAGAATGCTACTGATGGGTTTAAGGTGTGCAGAAGTGAGACGGCATCATCCTTCCCCTCCATCCCTGCCGTTTCCCAAAGTGTTTGTAGTCCTCACCAAGAGAGATGCTAAAAGCTGGGGGTAGAGGAAGACAGAGTGTGGTTCTGATGATTTTTGTTTGTTTGTTTGTTTTTGCGGTGTGCGAGCCTCTCACTGTTGTGGCCTCTCCCGTTGTGGAGCACAGGCTCCGGACGCACAGGCTCAGCAGCCATGGCTCACGGGCCCAGCCGCTCCGCGGCATGTGGGATCTTCCCGGACCCGGGCACGAACCCGCGTCCTCTGCATCGGCAGGCGGACTCTCAACCACTGCGCCACCAGGGAAACCCTGATTTTCTTTATTTATAAGGAGCTTGGCAAGAGGAAAGAGAGCATCAAAGAACCACCCTAGTTCTGTGGGGGCCCTAGACTGGCACTGCCCACTCTGCCCCACCCAACCATCACTGGCTTTTTGTCACCTCTCACTCTGGCTATGATACCTGGCTGGGAGCTGTCCATATGGGCTCAGATCTAAGAAACAGCTCTCTGGGCTGTGATCAGATGGTTGGAAAGGGCCCTATATTAGACTGATCTTGACCCAAAACCCAAAGGCAGCTGTCTGTGTCCACCTGACCCCTTTGGGGACACAAATGGGTCTCCTGAGAGACTGGGAGTCCCTTTGGGATAGAATAATGACAAAATTTCCCATTCCTTCGGTGCCTTAGTGATCACAATGCACTTTCATCTCATTTCTTGAGTCTCAGCCTTCATAGCTCAGGGGAGTTGCCAGGGCAGGTACCGTTAGCTCCCTTGCACAGAGGAAGGCATGGAGGCTCAGGAAGAGGAAGGGACTCCCTCAAAGTCACGCAGCTGCTGAGCAGCGGAGTTACTTAGAGCGAGAAGCAGGGACTCCTGACTCTAAGCCCAGTGTTCCTTCCCCTGCTGGTTTCTTGGCCGCTTCCTCTGCCTCCATATGCTGTGAAGCCCAAAGCCAGCCAGGATCGGCATGGCCATGACGTGCTCAATCATGCCGGCTTGCAGGGCGCTCATGGGCAGCCCTGATTGGTTGAGGGTCAGCAGGGTCTGAGCTAGTCATTCACCTGGTTACTCACAGTCACCACGGACTGCGAGGATTCCTCCAGCTCCCTCGTCCCTAGTCTCCCAGACAGGAAACCCTTCCTTTGTCGGGCCCTAAGTTCATCAAGCGAAGGAAAACTCTTTTTTGGGCAAGTTTAACCTCTCTAGCTGTTGAGTCATTAGGCTCCTCCGGGGCCCCAGCCACATCTATTCATAGCCTGGAGGCTGTCAGAGCAGGAAAGGGCCTTGAGATCAGCTGGTGCCACCCCCTCCTCTTACCGAGAAGGAAGCAAAGAGGTGATGGGAGTAGGGTAGTCAAACCTGACTCGCAGGCCCCCGCTCCTTCCACTTGTGCAGACTGCTTCTCTATTTATTATTATTATTAACAGCAACGACAACAATACCAATGGCAGCCACCATTTGTTAACTACGCTTCGGCAGCCTGTACACAAGACGCTTCATTTATATTCCCGTTCAGTTCTCTCCCCACCCCTTCAAGATGGGCATTACTATTCCCATTTTTCAGTGGTGGAACCTAAGGCTCTGAGTGTAAATGACTCACCATGGCCTTGTGACTTGAAAGTATAGATTCAGTGGAGCCTCTCTGAGTCCCATGCCCTGTATTTTTTTACCATTTCTTTCTCTACTTCAAGAACCCAGCCCAGACCCTTGTACTTTGGGGACGCCAAGTAGCCAAGGCTTGTCTCTTCCTCTGGCGAAATCCTCCCCAGAAAGAGAGGGCCTCTGGCTCCCCTGCACACTGGCCCCTGACCAACCCAGACCACGTGCCACAACTGTGCCCAGCACCAGGCCCTCCCGGAGACTGCCATGGGCTCACAGGTGCCCGTTCTCCCACCGCAGGTCCCTGGATTCCTTGTGGCTCTAAGGCAACAAGAGGCCAGGTGATTGATTAAGCTGATTGAGCTGGGACAGAAAACCTTCTGTTCTGCTTTCTCCCCAGCTTCCAGCAGAGCACAGGCTCGCATCGCCCACCACATGGCCTGGGAATCCTTAGATTGTGAATTCAAGCAGGTAGCTCATGAGGGAACCTGTACTTCTTACATCTTTCTAAGAAGGAGGAAAGTATAGGAGTGACCTGCCACCCGCCAAAATCCAAGAGTCCTCAAATAAAAAAGTGAAAGGAGACAGTAGCAGTCATCCAGACATCCAGAGAGGTGAATGACTTGCCCAAATTCACACAGCAAGTCGCAGGTACAACCCTTTGGGTGCCTAGACTAAAGATCTCTCCATCACCCCAGCCTGTTTTCCTCACGACCCCCACTTTGCTCTTAGCACCAGGGCCTCCGTCCGCTTATCACTCAGCTGTCCCCAGTACTCTCTCGACTTCCCGGGGGATGGAGGGGCAGTCCAGCCTGAGACAGTCCCACTGTCCACTCTCAGTCAGTATTTCCTTCCTCGCTGCCCACAGACCACCCCTCTGCTTCAACTGTACAGCCTTTCCTGAGGGTGGCATATGAACACGGGTGCTGGCTTAGAAGCCCGAGTGCCTGGCTTCATCACTCAATCCCCCTCTCCGCTCGCCACCTCCACCGCCTGCTACTAGTTGTGTCACTTTGGACAAGTTACTTAGTCTCTCTGAACTTGCTTTGTCATTTACTATATGGGAGAATAATATCTTCCTCCTAGGATTAAATGGGATAACGTGAAAGAAGTGCCTGGTACAGAGTATGTACTTAATAAACAGTATCTACAATTTTAAGTGTTACCATTTCTCATGTATTATCACTTTCCCTACAGAAGGGAACTGGTCTGTTTCCCAAGGATTACTATGACCACAGCACCTCTACTCCTTCCTAACAGGTGGGGACAGTAGGACTGGGGGCCAGAGGCTGCCACACCCTTCCCTTTATCCTCCTAATCTCACTCCCCCATCCCAGGCTTCCCAGATCCTCACTCGTGCCTAGAGTCTGCCTGACACCCAGGCTCAGGGGCAATGCTCCCTCCTCTGAGCAGGCAGGCCCTGCAGCAAACCAGTCAGGGAGAGTGAGGTGCAGTGGTAGAACCCATCCTGGCTTGGAGCAAGAGGACAAAAGTTCCAGTTCCGCTTAGCTTAGCTGCTGGTCCTCTATGACCACCAGTTTCTTCATCTACAGAGTGGACGTATTCGACCAGAGGTCCTTCTGGCTGCCATGCCTCCTGCCTGCACGTCCAGCTCCCACACGTCGTGATTCGGGGCTAGAGACATGGAGGGAATGGGGGCCAGAATAGGACGGAAATAGCAGGCACATGCCTGGCCACAGTGGGGACAGGACAAACACAATAAGTATTTTCAAAGAAAACATAAACAAGCACAGATGAATGTAGTGCAAATCACCACTAGAAACAGCTTTCAGCTGGCAGCACAAACGGTAAATCTGTGAGTTGATTTTGTAATAAAAAAATGTAAAAACGATTTCCCTGCCGTCAGCCAGCAGCAAGGGAAGAGACCCAGCTCTGACTGAGATCACGATGAGTTTAGGCAAACCTCAGCAGAGACCCAGGATGGGCACTCCCTCCCTCCCACCCCACCCCTGCCTTGGATGCAGGGAACGGACGTGTCTATAACACGTCAGGCTCTGTCCGAGGCACTTCTCACCTCCTGCATTCCCACAACTGCCCTGGGAGGGCAGGCATTATCATCCTGTATGGTCAAGGGAAAAAAAGCTCAGAGAGGTTCAAACATTGGCCCAGGACCCTACAAATATAAAATGACAGTAACAGGGCTTTACACCCAGGGCTGTAGGAAGTACCTTTCATGGAGTCGTACAGCTCCCTGCTCCCCACGGAGGCTCTGCTGTCCCTCTCGTATGAATGTCACAGACAATGGAGGATGGGTATCAGGGTCATGCAGGGCACTCAGCTGTGACCTCAGCTTCAGGATATCGCATCCTCAGGACTATGGGTAGAGCATTTAGCCCAAAGAGAAATTAGTTAGCTCCACCTCTCTCATTTTACAGTGTGGAAACTAAAATTCTGATTGGAGAAGAAGGGAACCTTGTTTACTGATGCCTCCTTCTGTGTTGTTCACCACCCCACCCCCAGGCTCATAGAGAAGAAAGCAGACTGCCAGCCGGCCTGTCCTGCTTGCCTGGGGCCCCCTCCTCACCCCTTTGTTAGGCTCTGGTCCTCAGCACGTGACAAATGCGTATTGTGAAGCAGTCACCGGCCCAGCTGATGCGGCCACCTCCCAGTCTGTCCACACTTCCCCGTTGTCCAGAAACTGCCCACGCTCAGGCAGCTCCCAGGTGGCTCCCGGAGACCTGCCCCTCACCTGGAGCCACCCCGAGCCCCTACTGCTGCAGTCACGCCTTCACTTTCCCATTTCCAGAGCTGGCTTCAGCTACTACCTGGAGCCGACAGCTTTGGTCCTCCTGGTTCTGTGGCCCCTGGGATCCCCACCACGCCGGGGCCGACTTCCCACGCTCCCCCTTCACCAAAGCCAGCTCCTTACCACCCTGCTTCCCACTCCCGCCTCTTCCAGTGACACACAGGGTCACCTTTGTGAAGAGAGTGTATGGATGCAGGGAATATAAGGCAGGAGCCTGGGCTGGGAGCTAGAAACTGGGTTCTTTCTCTCCCCTTAGACAAATCATTCTCTCTCTCTCTCTCTCTCTCTCTCTCTCTCTGCTTTCCCCCTACTCATGAGAGGCATAGGCATACCCTGCTGGGCTTCAGTCTCCCCATTTGTACAAAGGAGGTGTTCCCCAGGGGGAACTAGAGAAGGCTAGCTCAGCAGTACGGAATTCTCTACATTAGTACTTCTCCCTTGGTCACCTCTGACGATTTGGTTGATCTTGTTTAAATGCAGATTCTGAACCAGTAGGTCTGGGATGGGGCCTGAGAGTCTATAATTCTCACAAGGCCCCCAAGGGACACTGATGCTGTTGATCTGTGGTTTACACTTTGAGTAGCAAGGATCTAAATAACCTGGAGACCTGACTTCCGAGAACAGACCTGAGGTGGGGACTGTGGTTTTAAGAACAAGATTGTGTAGAGCTGGAAAGGTCCTTAGGAATCTGGTCATGGAGTGTCAGAGCCAATGGCCTCAGAGCTGGTGGACCCTCCTCTGAGGCTGGGGCAGGGCTTTGGTTTGCCCCAGAGGAAGTAGATGCAGAGGTAACCTGTGTTCAATCAGAGAAACACAACCAGCTGGATATATATATAGACTTATGTGTCTTGACTTACGTGATGATAGTTGCTGGCTAGGTGAGTGAAATCTATATGGCAGGACATCGGGAAGGACAGTCTGAAACTCTCTCCAGCTTGGGCTGAAGCTGCTGTTCACAGGCAGAGTTTCTTCTTCAGGGAAGCCTTGGCTCACCTCTTAAGGTCTTTCAACTGATTGATTCAGGTCCACCCAGTGATCTAGGATAATCTCCCTTACTTAAAGTCAACTGATTACGGACTTTAATCACATCTACAAAATGCCTTCATAGCAACCCCTGGATCAGCGCTCAATTGGATAACTCAGAGCTTTAGCCTAGCCAAGTTGACACATCAAAAAGATCACGCTACCCATATATCACACTGGGGACCTCAATAAGTGACTTTTAAGGTTCTTACCAACCCTAAGATACTTAGATTCTTGATCTTCAAAGAGGCAGCCTAGAGACTTAGAGTACCCAGAGTGGGACTCATCTGCGTCCTGGGGACCCCCAGACACTCTGGGTCACCTTCCAAATAGTACTGGCTTTAGCCTTCATTTCAGGTTTACCAGACTTCATTTTCAGTTTACTAAAAATCATTGAGATCTTCTGAGTGCCAGACACTCTACCAGGCACCAAGAGAATAGAAAACTAAGATCCAGATCCTTCCCCAAGGAGCCCCCGGTCTGGTGGAATCCTGAAACCACAAGTTGAATGGTATATATGCTAAATCCTAGTGGAGTAACTCAGAATAAGGATCTGAGAAGGCTTCCTGGAGCAGGTAGTACCTGAGGAAGGCTTAAATGAAGAATGAGAACTCCAGTAAGTGAGGATTGGCAGTGAGAGCTTTCTGGGGTAAGGGAGCGGCATGAATTAGGCTGGGGCCATAAGTCTGCCCAAGGAAAGGTGGGCGGAGCCAACCTTGGAGGGGGCTGAGTGCTAGACTCTGGCAGGTGGACTTGATTTGACAAGAACTGGAGGAGGGAAGTGATAGACTCCAACCTGTGTTCTCTTGCCTGGATCCCGACCAGGGATCAGGATGGAATGCCCCTATGACCCCAATTGAACCACCAGCTGCCTCCATCATGCCAGTTGAACCAGTGGGTCTCCCCAGTTGAACTAGTGGGTGCCTCATGACCCCAGTTGAACCAGAGGGTAATGGCAACCTGAATCCTGATTATCTAGCTTCAGCCCCACCCTGGTCACCCAGCAGACCTCAGCCAGCCCCCAGGAAGTGCTTTCACTTCCTCCCCTCTCCACGATTCCTTTTCTGGACCAAAGATCCACTCTGGAGCCTAGACCAAACCCAGGCTTATGGATGGTGTTCAGGAGGCCCTGGGACAGCACTGAGCTGAAGGAGATGATACTGTCCCCCACTGTTGTGTGGACATTTTCTGCATAGACAACGCCAGGCCCCTGCTGCACGGCTTGGCATGGACTCAGTGTCCCTCTTCAGGAATGTGCAGGGCCTCTCCTGACCACAGCTCCGATGCAGAAATAACCATCGCAGAAACATCCGGAGAGGCGCATTCCAGCCCGCTGGCCACAGGACCATCTGGGAGGCTCTCTCCAGAGACCCGAACTGTCAGGCCCTGGTTGAACAGCCCCAAGAGGGTGATGCCAGGCTTCAGACAGGAGGCAGCCGTCTCCCCCAGGACGGTGCCGTCCTCCCACCAGGGCAGGGGAGTTCCCCAGGGCCCTGGGGGCAGGCAGGGCTGGGTGGTTCCAGGCAGGAGCAAGTCTCAGATCGACACAACAGATCCGTTCTCCCTTGGACCTATTCTGTCCAGATCTTAGACCTGACATGAAGCCGCCACACCCCACAGAGCCTGCCTCAGTTTCCACGGTCATGAACCAAGGCTGCCATTCACTGGGAGGTTTCTCTGGGCTGAGCCCGTTACATGTATTACCTCATTTAATCTTCAGAGCCACCCTATGAAGGCGACACTATTACTATTCCCATTTTACAGAGGGGGACCCTGAGGCTCCGAGGGGCCAGGGCAGGCCCGCACAGGTGCGCTGCTGGCAATCAGCCGAGCAGGGGTGTGTAAAGCAGGCCCAGCACTCGCTTTATAAAACGCTTGGGGGCTTCCCTGGTGGCGCAGTGGTTGAGAGTCCGCCTGCCGATGCAGGGGACACGGGTCCGTGCCCCGGTCCGGGAAGATCCCACATGCCGCGGAGCAGCTGGGCCCGTGAGCCATGGCCGCTGAGCCTGCGCGTCCGGAGCCTGTGCTCCGCAGCGGGAGAGGCCACAACAGTGAGAGGCCCGCGTAGCGCCAAAAAAAAAAAAAAAAAAACTCTTGGTCACACAGTATCTCTCCTGAACCTCATAACAACCCAGAGGTGTAGGTGTCAACGAAGAAACTGGACTTGAGAACATAAGATCACTTCCCGTGACACAGAGCCAGTGAATGTGGAGGCAAGAGTCAAGTCCAGACCTTCCAACCCCAAGACCAAGCTCTCCCCCGAGGGGTGCTCTGGCACCCCGTAGCTGAAAGTGGGTTGGATGGTCCGGATGTTGGGGCATCGTAGAAGTGGGTGTTGGCCTATGGAGGGTGAAGAGGATGGTGCTGGGGGGCAGGGGGTGGCAGTCGTCATGGAGTGGCCTTAGTTCCATGCATTTGAACAGGAGGGAAACCTGAGACTAGAAATGAGAATAGAGTGATGGTTCTTAAGAACAGCCAGTGAGTGAGAGAAGGGCCTGGTTGGGGGTGACTTGGCAACTCACCTCCTCCCCGGCGTGCAGCGGGGAGGGCAGGGAAGATGGCCCCTGCATGCTGAGTCGGACGCTGGTCCCCATAGCAGTAGTTATTTGGAGCCAGAGCAATGGGTGTCCGGGCCTGAGCTAAGCCCAGGAGTCTGTGAGTTTTAAAAACTCCCCTGATGAGGGGAATCTGCAGCCAGGTTCAGGAAGCACAGGAAAGAAGAGAGCTTATTCGAATCAGCGTTCTGTACTTGGGAGGCTGGGCCACTTGCCAGCCAGCAGCTAGCATTTTCTTTCTGGGTTTCCTTGGGACTTGAGAAACAGTCAAGGGGCAGCTGAGGAAGAATCTTTGGAGTTCACAAGCCAAAGCTCCTGGGGTGAGCCAGGTAGCAGAGGCCCCAGGAGACAGCGGGTGACCCCAGGAGAAGGGCAGGTCCTACTCTTCCCAGAGGAGAAGGGGACCGAGAGGGTCTCAGTGGGGGTCATGGGACAGGAGGTGGCTCCTCCATGGCTTAGCTCTCAAGTGACCCCAGGGAAGGGGGTCAGCCCCTTTAGCTGTGTGAGTATCACTCACCTGGGAACAAATTGGGGGGCTCTAGCCTGGCTGAGCCAGTGTGGCCCCTCTTCAGCATGACCTTGCATCGTGGATTTTCCACCATGAGGGCTAGACAGAGGAAGACCCTCCGGGGCTACTCTTGGTCCTTGGTCTACCTCCAAGTGGGGCCAGAGGAAGAGAAACCTGGACGTAAACTCAGTGGCAGACCTCCTTCCCTTGGGTGCCCAGCTCAGTGCCCCAGACTCCTAAGCACTTGTCTTCCCTGGGCACCAAAGAGGCCCTGACGTCCCCTGTCTTCCCCTTAGGATCGTCAGTGGGCTACGTGTCATTTCTCAGAGCTGTGACTGGTGTTGTAGCACAGCTGAGCTAAGGAAAGTGGGGGACACAGACCCTTCTGCTGTTTCTCTGCTCCTGCCTGGCTGTGAGACCCACAGCAAGTCACATCCCACGCTGGCCTTGTCTGCAAGGGACTGGGCTGGTGTTGTCTGAGCCCCTTACAGCTCGGACCATCTCTACTCCAACTCAGCCAGGACCTAATCCTGGCCTCTGCTTCCAGCCCCTCCTGAGATGCTCGCTACCCAGGGTTACAATCTCTCCACTTCACCGCATGATGTCTGAGCCCTGGAGGGACTTCTTCTGTGTCCAGTCCCAAGAACAGAGCCTTGTCCAGGACCTCCAAGTCACCCCTTTCTGGAAAGAGCATTTCTGACTGTGGCCGCAGCCTTGCTTATCAGCAGAGCGAGTCCACTGCCCCAACCCCTGGGACAGCTGGAATGCGAGAGACTCCCGCCCAGAAAGGGGGGCCCCCTAACAGCTGGCAGCTCCCACAGTAGTCTGTGGATGGGGTGTGGGAGGAGCAGTGGTGCTGAGAGCCTGCTGACCCCAGCCAGCACTTGCAGGCAGGAGGGTAGCCAGGAGAGAGGCTGCAGACAGTCTTTCTTCCCAGGTTGCCCCTGGACCTGAGCTGGCCTGGGATGAGTGCACTGGTGGCTGTTCCTACAATCCAGGCCCTCGGCTAGCTCAGAGGCTTCCAGGGTCCTGGGAGCTAAGGTCCTGCTCGTGGACCAACCTTCAACATCCCACCTAGACCAGTGACCTGCTAGACCTCTGAGCGGCTGGAGTTAGCCGCATGGGTCCTCACAATGGTTTGATATCTCAAAATGTCCTTGGGCCATTACGCGATATGTGTGTGTTGCAGAGCATACGATCACATTGCTCCACCTTTGGCTGGAATGGGGTCAGTTCAGGGTGCTGACGCCAGCGTGCTCTTGCAGTATAAGGGCTCAGCTTGGCAGTGGATGGCATTACTGCAATTCCTGGCGTCCTTCAGATTCTTCGAGAATCACCAATTCAGCCCAACCCTTCTCTCTTCCAGATGAGGAGACTGAGACCAGGGCAGGGTGCAGGGGGAGATGGGGCATGGCCTGCCCCAGCCACCAGCAGTGCGATATCAGAGCCAGTCCTCAAACTCAGGCCTCCTGACTCTTTCCACTCCCCCAGCACCCACACAGTCATGCCTCCATTTTCTTTCTTTTTCTGAGCGTCTTCCATGTGTTGGGCACCGTTCTGGGCCCTAGGGACTCAGCCCCGGTCCTCATCATGCCTACATTCCAGAGGAAGTTGATAAACTACATTATGTGATCACAAAAAAAAAAAAAAAAAATCATCCCAATGGTGACAAGTGCCAGGAGGCAGTAAAACAAGAGAATGGGGTAGAGAGTGATGGAGAGGAGGGATGGGCCATCTGGGAAAGCCTTCCAGGGAGGGGGCCTGTGAAATGCAAAGATCAAGGAGGAGCCTTCCAGGGTGGGGGCGGAGCATGGGAACAGCAAACGTGGAGTCCCAGGTAGGCCAGAGCTGACATGTTTGAGGGACAGGAGCAGAAAGGGCAGTGTGCCTGCAGCACGCTGAGTGAAGGGGTGGAAGCGTGGGAGGACTGGATCCTGCAGGGCCATGGAGGCCATGGTCAAGAATTTGGATTTTACTCTACATGTGATGGAAGCCACTGGAAAGTTTTAAGCAGGGTTGTGGTGTGATATAACTTAAATTTTTACCAGTTCCCTCTGGCTGCTAGAGGTCAGCTGGTTGTAGTAGAAGAGGGAAGCTGGGAGACCCGTCAGGCTGTGTGGATTGGGGGTGTGTTTTCAAGACAGAGTTGGCCCGACCTATTGATGGATAGGATGTATGTGCTGGGGGAAAGGAGGGAGCCATAGGGCTATGGGAGTAGGGGGAAGGGAATAATCAGTGGTAATCTTTGACCTGAGCAACTGGGTGGAAGGTAAGCATTTACTGAGATGGGAACTAAAATTCAGAGAGTAAAAGGTTTGTTAAAGAGATGAGATTCCAGACTTCTTGTTTTAGACATACAGGTTAATTTTGAGATGCTTATTACAAATCCATGCAGGCAGCTAGACAGACAAGTCTGTAGCTCAAGGGAGAGGTCAAAGCTGAGATATAAATTTAAGAGTTATCAGATGGCAATAATATTTAGAGTCATGCAACTTGATGAGACCAGCCAGGGCGAGGGGAGAATGGGAGAGAAGCGCCCAGGCCTTTCCTCCAGCACTGGGAGGTCAGGCAAGGAAGGGGACCTGCCAGGACACTGGAGGGAAACCTGGGGAGTGCAGTGTCCCAAGGCCAGGAGGCGTTGTTTTAAGAGAGAGGGAGCTGTCAGCCAGGCCAGCTGCTGCTGGGAGATCAAGTCAGATGACCGCAGAGAAGCAACCAGTGCGTTTGGCAATGCGGTGACCACTGGAGACATTGACCATGAAAACATGGTGTAACTAACATTTGAACAGCTTGTTCCAGGAGCATGGGGAGGAGAGAGTGGCAGGGCATCCTTTGTATTTGACCAGCCTGACATGGAACAGAGGGGCCAGATCCCAGTAGAGGCAGGAGAGGGAACAAACAATATCCCAGCTCCCCATTTTCAGGCCTTTTCATAAATGCTTTACAAACCTCCTCCTGCAGAGGCCCATGAGGTAGTCATCATTATGTCCATTATGCAAATGAGGCCCAAGGCCCAGCAAGATTACTGGCTCAGGACACCCAGCCAGGTCCCTGAGTCCGGGCCTGTCTGACCCCAAAGCCCCTGCCCCCAGCTGCCGCCCTGCCTGCGTCTCCCGGCTGCTCCTTTCCCCCGCCCCTCCCATCCGTCCTTGTCCTTTGATCATTTCTGTCGGCTTCCAGCAGTCTTGGCCTCTGCCTCCCTCCTCCGGGAAAGCTCTGCTTTTTCTCTTTCATCCTGCACGTCTGTCCTCGGCTGTGTCCTCTGCTGGGCCCTGTGTCCCCTCCTCCCTGTCACTTCAGGATGTGCTGAAGGTAGGGGATCTGCAAGAGTTTCTGAGAGCCTTGTGGGAACCTGGCCTGCGGGCTGAGAGCGGGCTCCTGCTTCCCTGACCGCCATTGGGGAAAGAGCCCGGGGGCTCCTCGGGCCTGGCTGGCAGCAGACCAAGCCCTCTCAGCAATAAGGGTCCAGAGACGCGAGCTCACAGGCCAGGGATGTCTGTGGAAGCAACTAGGAGGGGGCAGTCAGGAGGGCCGTGCATTCTTACCCCGACGGGCCGAGATGGGCCTCCGAGTTCTTCTCAGGAGACAGTTACAATGATTTGTGCGGTTCAGGAGTCCTAAATAGGGAGATGTAATCGGCAAAACCAGCCACCTGGCTGCCAACACCACATGCAGAGAAGAAGGGGATGCTCAGGACTTCAGAGTGCCTTTTGGAGCCTGGCTGGTTCCAGTGGGAAGGCAGGGGTGAGGCCCAGAGACTCTTGTCGGAGCTCCCTCCCGGCCTGGGTACTCCCCTCCCTCCCCCGCCTCCCCGTGTCCTGGCCGAGGTGAGGGAGGCCGCCCAGGATGCCCAGAGCCGCCTCCAGCTTCCACCCTCAGGATTCTGAGGCCCTGTCTGCCCCCGGCTGCTCTAGGAGGGCCTGGTACGCAGCCCCCAACTGGAAGAGGTCGGCAGAGGGAACACAGCACACGGAGCCACGGGTCCAGGCGCGCTCCTCGAAGCCCTGACCGGGGGCTGCGGCAGTAATTAGCTCCTCACACATCCCCAGGGTTATTTTTAAGCCACGTTCTTCCCTGGTTTATTTTTAAAGTAACACTGGCACGTGGCTGGCCGGCTGCCCTTCCCAGGTGCTGGTGCCAATTCGAGCCAGGAATGGAGCAGGGCAAGATGAGCCCCTCCCCCAGGGCTCCCCACCAAGTGCCGGAGTTAACCAGCCCCTCCCTGGACGGCAAGGGAGGTTCCTGCTGCACAGAAAGCCTGGGTGCCGCCTGGGGTGAGCAGGTGGGCTGGCACGAAAGACACCCCCCGCCACCCTGAAACTCCATCCTGCCTCTGATGCACACATTCCACATCTTGTGACCTTGACCGAGTCACCTCACCAGCACGAGCCTCAGCTTCCTCATTTCTCAGTGGGGTGAGTGATAGTGATTCTTGCGTCTCACGCAGAAAGTGAGCGATAAACTGAAATGTTGCACAGGTCTAAGGGAGTATTGGGATTAACGCCCCCTGCAAGCATGCTGCCCCCGCTGTCCCACTAACCGCTTCCAAGCCATGCCTGTCTCCCAGGGTGAGTGACTCGCAGGCTGGGAGAGGCTCCTCTTCCTTTCATCCCTTGACCACCCCCTAAGACCTGCCTCCACATTTTCAGTCTGGCTGGACTCTAATCCAGGCCGCCCAGGGTGAAGGGCAGCTGTCAGGCTGCTGGTGACCATTAAAAGGCTTGGCCTGGGGCAGGGGATGGTGGGAAGTGCGACAAGGGCAGAACCACCCCTCCCCCAGCCCCTCCCCACCCACCACCCACCCACCCCCAGCAGCCTTCCAGAGAGCTTAGCTATGGAAAAGCACTGCCAAAAGTTAGCTCCGGAGCCCTCTCCTAGGGTGCGGTGCAGCAGCTCAGGCTGGAGAGCGTCAGGGGCGCATGGTGGAGGATGCTGAAAGGCAGGTTCAAAGTGTGAGCTTCTTTCCCTGTAGGCAATGGGGAGTCCTGGAAGTTTGTTTGTTTGTTGTTTTTTGGTTTTTTTTCCTCCCTGCTTGTGGTTTTTATTTTATTTATTTATTTTAACATCTTTATTGGGGTATAATTGCTTTACAATGGTGTGTTAGTTTCTGCTTCACAACAAAATGAATCAGTTATATATATACATATGTTCCCGTATCTCTTCCCTCTTGCGCCTCCCTCCCTCCCACCCTCCCTATCGCACCCCTCCAGGCGGTCACAAAGCACCGAGCTGATATCCCTGTGCTATGCGGCTGCTTCCCACTAGCTATCTACCTTACGTTTGGTAGTGTATATATGTCCATGCCTCTCTCTCGCTTTGTCCCAGCTCACCCTTCCTCCTCCCCATATCCTCAAGTCCATTCTCTAGTAGGTCTGTGTCTTTATTCCTGTCTTACCCCTAGGTTCTTCATGACAGTTTTTTCTTAAATTCCATATATATGTGTTAGCATACGGTATTTGTCGTTCTCTTTCTGACTTATTTCACTCTGTATGACAGTCTCAGGTCCATCCACCTCACTACAAATGACTCAATTTCGTTTCTTTTTATGGCTGAGTAATATTCCATAGTATATATGTGTCACATCTTCTTTAGAGCAGAGCAGTGACAAGTGCAGAGTGGAGTGTGATCTGGAAGTAGGCGTGAGGAAGATTAGGAAGTTACCGAGGATCAGCTCCCCAGGTCCAGACTGGAAAGGATGAGAGCCTAGGTGGTGGCTATAGGAACAGAAAGAAAGGGCAGGACTAGGAAAAGAGGAATGGCTGGGACTAGGTCCGGGGGGAGAAGAAGAGGGGAAGGCAAGGTGTTCAGCCTGGTTGACTGAGGAACTACTAGGAATCAGGCAGTACAGAGAGGCCACATGGTGGGAGGGATGGGTTCCGGTGGCCCAGCCAGGCTTGCGTGCACACGCTCCAGCCAGGTGACAGTGTGTAGTAGAGCTGGAGGCGAGGCCTTGGTGGCCTCCCTAGAACCAGAATCAGATCGCCCAGGCAGAATCGTGGTCCACTCTTAAAATCAGGGTGCTGGAGAAGGAAGCAGAGTCAGCAGGGGAGACTGCAAAGGACCCGTGGGAAGCAGGAGGGTCGGGTATCCAGTGAGGAAGAGGACCGGCCATCAGGGCTGAGCATGGCCAGAATATGAAGGAAAATGAGGATGCCAACAGCCAAGACCGCCATGTATGACTGTCCAGGTTATGGACTGTCCAAAAGAATCCAGCTGATGGGTGTGGGTTGCTGAAGTCCGGCCTACTTACCAAGCCATGCACTCTGCCAGGGGCTGCATCCACCCAGACGGGGCCCGTTTCTTTTCTAATTGGTCCCAGAGTGCCATGTAGTTAAGGCAGCCCTGCCCACAGGGCACCGGGTCTGGTACTCAGGCAATTCCTGATGCTGTCGGGGAGAGTAGTCTTAGTGGGTGAAGCAGGGGCATCCTGATGGGTAAGGGGAGAAGCAACAGGGGCATGGTGGGCCTGCCTCCCTTCCTCCTTCCCTGTCTCCCTCCCTTCCCTTTTTTGAAGACTTGAGGCAAATAGTGAGAAGTTAGCAGAGGACAATTTAAAAATACCCTCAAATGGGGGGCCTCCAGGAGAAAGTTTAGGAAGAAAAGCCCAAGGCCGGGGCAGCATGTAGTTAGGGGTTCAGCCTTGGGAGGGGATGCCTCACCACCTCTGAAATGGGAGTTGGAGGAAAAGAGCAAAGCTCTCAGAGAGAGCAGGAGAAGCAGTATGGGGAGAGCCTCGCTCTGCCAAGTGTTTGCTGTGTGACCTTGAGCAAGTCACTTAACTTCTCTGTGGCTCAGTTCCTGCATCTTTAAATAGGAATAATAGTAGTACCTACAGAATAGGGATGTTAGAGGAATAAAAGAGGAACATATATTAGCTCGCTTAGAGCAGTGGCACATAGTAAGCACTATATAAAGCTCAGCTAAGACTGTTTTGAATTGGGGAGGAGGGAGCAGTGACAGTCATTGAATCATTTGAATAAAGTCAAGGGCAGAGAAAGCCCGCTCGCCCAGGTTCCACATGCGGGTGGACGGAGGAGAAGGCACAGCAGCACTGTAGCTGCTGGGGAGGGCTGGGTCCAGGGGACTCTGCGCAGCTTGCGGCTCTAGGCACCGCAGAAAGCAAGCTCGGGACACCCCTGCATGAGTAGGCATGCTCTATAGGCCGTAGGAGCCAGGAAGTCATTCTCCAATTATACCGCAGCCCGGCCGGGCTCTCCTGCGATTCTGGGCTGTGAACAACAGTGTTGATGGAGAACTTGCAAGGCTGGTGGAGTGGCAGAGCTAATTGAAAAGGTTGGGGAATCGGAGGTCAGAGGAGAAGTGACAAGCCCGGGGTGAGTCAGGCAGCGGGAGGCAGGCTTGGGGGATGAGTGTCTGCTTCCATGTCTCTGTGTAAAGGGCAGTGTCCCAGGGATGGGGACAGCTGCTTGTGTCTCCACTGAAGACAGCTGAGAAGCAGTGGCCTGAGCCTCATTTCATTCCACCTAAGGAGCATTTCCGACAGGGCCCAGGGTTGAGTGAAGTGTGCTTCCACGGAGAGGGGCAGAATCTTAGCCTCTCGGTTGGGTCCAGGCCTGTGTGGAAGAAGAGCTGTGTTTGGTGGCTTCTTTAGATCCCTGAGGGCCTGGACCTTGAAGGAACAGCGGGGGGCCCAGAGGCCAAGTCCTGTAGGGGGCTCCTCTCCTTTTATCGAAGGGCAGATTTTCGTGTTTCCTGGGTGTGTCCACCCTATAGCCCCCCTGGTTCTTGTACTCTCTGCCCTGGATGGTGGACAGGGTCATGCCAAGAGGCCACGGTGGGGGACATGCGGGGTATTGGAGTGAGGATGTGTGTGTGTGTGTGTGTGTGTGTGCGTGCGTGTGTGCGCACGCATGCATGTGTGAGTGGTAGGGGTGAGGACACCATGTCTACAGGCTGGCTCAGAGGGAGAGAAGGTCCTGGCAGCTGGCTTCAGGCTGAAGTCCCTGTTGCCTGGAGTCCCTCTCCTCCTGGGCACTGTGCCAACCTACACCATCTGAGCTCCTGAGCCCTGGGCAGGGTATTGAGCCTAAGAAAAACCTCCTTCACATCTCCTGGCATCTACTCCCAAAGTCCCTGCCAGCCAGAGCTGTCTGGGCCCCCAGCCATGACCAGCAAGGAGAGTGGGAAGCAGGTGATGGAGACAGAGCCCACGGGGGCCACGCTGCCAAAGCCCAAGGCCTCCCTGCCAAACCCAACCCATGCATCCAGACCAGCTTCATGCATCCTCTGGGAATCCACCACAGACACCGGGCAAGGTGGGCCAGTGGGAGAGGCGCCCACCTCCACGCAAAACCTAATACCTGGCAGAGAATGGCAGGGGCAGAAGAAGGTACCGTTCTTCCAACAGGGAGACAGGGGAGGGTGCCCCAAAAGAGGCAGCCCTGGAGACGGAAGAGAGGAGGGGAACCCCAGGCAGCCCAGCAACATGAGGAAGTGCTCAGAGGCGAGGCGCGGAGGGGACTGGAAGTGTTGGGGGAGCCAGGAGAGGGCAGGCCAGGTTGGGGGTGCATTAGGTTGTACACAGCCTACGTGCTGGGCCAGGAAACCCCTAGAATGTATTGTGTGCATTTGGGGAACTAAGGAAGGCTTCCGAGTGGTAGGCAGCAGCTCAGAGCTGTGCTTTAAAACATAATGTTAACAACAGCTCCCACCTCCTGAGACCTTCCACACGCCAGGCCTTGTACTAGGTACTTTGCACACTGTATTTCTAACCCCAAAGCCACCCAGCTACCTAATAAGAGAGGGGATCAGAGAGGCAGTGTGGGTTATGGGAGAAGCAGCAGGCCTGCGGTCAGGAGGCCTGGGTACCAGGTCCAACTCCGGGTGAGACACCAACCTTTCCAGGTTTCAGTGTCCCCAGCCATCGGATGGAGACCATCCCTGCCCAGGGGCCACACAGGGCTGCTGTGTGGATTCAACAGGAATGCCCCTAAACACTATAGTGTGCAGTGCCCTTATGGGTCTCCCCAGACTCATCCAGGGCCCTCCTGCTGCGCTGCTCACTCTGCCAGACACACCTGGGACAGTGCTTGGGAGCCTGGCTTCTCCTTCTGGAGCGGCTGGAGCTTAGCCAGCGTACCGTGCCCCCTTGGACCTGTGTGAGTAAAAGGGGACTTCTGAAAGGAAACAGCACCACTTAGCTGGTGTCAAAGACCCGCAGTCAGAAGCCCAGGCCTCTCTCTCCATCTCTTTCAGGCCACACCATCCCTGTCTCTGCTGTTCCTGTTCACTCTGGCTTCTCTTCCCCAATAACCCCGACTTGCATGTGGCTTTGGTTCACCCTGGTCTCAGTTAGGACCCAAATCTTTGTAACCCTGCAGCTCAGCTCCCCAAAACTACCCAGCCACTCAGCCCCCTTCACAAACCCTGGGAGAGACAACCTGACTGGTCCACCCAGCTGATAGCTCGGGTCCTCTTAGATCAGGTATGGATCCCTAGTCCAATCCGTAGTGCAGGGCCACATGGTACAAAGGTGCTACCTGGGCCCATCCTTAACTAGGGTTGTTGCAGGACAGCTCCGAAGAGGCAGGAAAGGGGTAGCCACACCAGACATGTCCACCGCAGACAGCCTCCCTGGGGGCCCTGGGCCCCTGCCCTCCAGCTCTCCTCTCCTCACCTCCTGCTCTGTCTGGCTCCGGACCTGACTGACGCATCCAGGAATCTCTAAAGAGAACCTCCAGGGAGCTGTTCCCTGGGACAGAAAGGACTGGCCTTTCAACTTCCGGGTTCATTAGGCTGGCGGAAAGCAGGGGAGGGGCTCAGAAGAGAGGGTCTTTGGCAGGATGCCATCAGGATGGATGCAGAGCCCTAAGCCTCTAAGACGCAGATCCTACCCTGAGGGGCTTCTGGTGGTCTTAGGATGATGACCAGCGGGACACATTTTCCATGTTCTAGTCTCAAAGTGAAGGGTCCCAGGGACACCTGAAAGTGCCTGGACTTTGAAGGCCAAAAGATCTAGGCTGAATCCCAGCTTTTCCAATTTTTATCTGCATGACCTTGGACAAGTAGTATTTAACCTGAGCCTTAGTTTCCTCATCAAAATGGAGTTAATAATGCCCACCTTGAAAATCAGGGTGAGAGTTGGAGAAGATTGCTGCAAGGGTGGCTGAGTTCCTGATCCCGTTCCAGTTATTAGTAGGTGCACTAGGAACAGCGAAGGCACAGGCTCTGTTCTGGCCTGTGACTGTCCCCTCTTTCTCTCCCCTTCCTTCCTCTTACACTCCATCCCTTCCCGGTCCCCACCTGCCACCCCAGACCCAGCTACACAGAGGGGAGGCCAGGAGGCGAGTCCCCACTCAGGGGACCAGACCTGGACCCTGACCGTCTCTCAAAAGCCTTGTCCAGGGCCCAGCCCCACCCCGGGCCAGCCGCCCCCAACCTTCACTCTGCATAGGCAGACTTGACTAAAAGGAGGTTTGCTCACAGAGGCATCACTGTGCATAAGGAGGTGGGTAAATATGCCAGGCAGCGTCTGCCAAGAGGCCAAGTGAGTGGCAGAGATGGATGCTGTGTGCAGAGCTGAGAGAAGGGGATGCTTGTGGCCCAGAACAGGAAGAAGGCTGGGAGAAAGCAATGGGGTTGGGGTGGGAACACAGCAGCCAGCAACGCATCACCAGAGGCTGTGAGTGTTTTAAAAAGGAAGGCGGGGGGGCTTCCCTGGTGGCACAGTTGTTGAGAGTCCGTCTGCCGATGCAGGGGACGCGAGTTTGTGCCCCGGTCCGGGAAGATCCCACATGCCGCGGAGCGGCTGGGCCCGTGAGCCATGGCCGCAGAGCCTGCACGTCCGGAGCCTGTGCTTCACAGCGGGAGGGGCCACAACAGTGAGAGGCCCGCGTACCACAAAAAAAAAAAGTAAATGGTAGAAGATGAAGGAGGAGGAGGAGGAGGAGGAAGAAAAGAAGAGGCGATGGAAAAGGAAGAGGAAGGAGAAGGAGGAGAAGAAGATGAAAGAGGAGGAGAAGGAGGAAGGAGGAAGAGAGAGAGAGTACAGCCTCAGACACTGACCTTGATCCAATTTCTAGTGACAAGCAGGGCCAGGCAGCTCTGTGCAGCAGCCAGGGGTTCACACCACCCTGAGCAATGCTTCCCCATATCCAGGGGCACCTTCAGAGGCCCTGCTCCCGGCCACAGGAGCACTGGCAACATTGCCACGCCTTCTGACTCCTGGCTTCCGGGTGCCTGCAGTCCCACCATCGCAGAAGGGCCCCTTTGACATAGACTCCCCACATCCCGCGATAACTCTTCACTTCAGGGACAGTCTTCTCTCACCTGCCCGCTGGCTTGTCTCTGTTCCCAGAGGGCAAGACTGAGCCAGCCCCGTCTTCGCATCCTCTCCCAGCGCTCAGCTTGGTGCCTGGCACAAAGTAGTAGCTGCTTAAGAAATATCTGTTCAGTTAATCAATCAAGGGCAGCTAAGAGGGAATAAAGCCATTTTTGCTTTGGTGATTTTCCAGCTGATTTTTCGAGACCAGCCAAGTGCTGCAGCCTCCCTGGGGCCCCTCCTGCCCACTCAGCCTCCCCAGATGCCCCCCGTTAGCTGTTTCCAGGGCTGGCTCTGAGCTCTCCCACCACCTCCTGCCTGGCTGGAGCCGGTGGAGGGCGTCTTCTGGGGAGACCCAGCACACTCTTGGGTCTGGCCTCTTGGGAGAAGGGCTGGAAAGAGGAAGCATCACAGCTGGGGAAAGCACGTGCTTGACAGGGGACAAGCTGCCATTACTTTTCCAGAACGACCTTAAGAAGAGCAATTCATGAAGGTCCCACTTAGATGGGCCATGGACCCAGATCCCTGACCCCAGCCCAGAGACCCCGGAAGCCACTGGGATGTGGAAGAAAGAGAGCAGGACTCGCCCTGGCTCTGCCACACACCTGTGTGGCCTTGTCACCCAGCCACTCAGCTCGGCTCAAAACCAAGGCACCTGCCTTCCAGATGCAGCATCTAATCAACTAATACGGGTTAGGCTGAACGAGGCAGCAGGTCTGAATCTGTACCCTGACTCAGCCACTCACTGGCTGTGGGGTCTTGAATGAGTTAGGGAAACTTTCTGTGCCTCGGTTTTCTCATAGGCAACGTGGGGATAATATCTACCCCATAAAGTTTTTGTGAAGATTAAATGAAATAATGTAAAGCACTGAGTACAGTCCCTGGTGCACAGATGCTCCACAAATGTGAGCTTTATGATCTACTACTATTACTACTGCTGCTACTACATTACCACTATCACCATTACCATTAGCTCTACTGGGTGACGGGCACTGAGCTCCTGAGAAATACAAGACGCCATCCCTGTCCTCAGAGTCCAGAAGGAGACTGAGAGGACAAAATTAGACGAAAAGGAGGAGGAGGTGGAAGAGGAACAGGCAGAGGAGGGAAGGAAAAGGAAAGAAGGAAGAAAGAAAGAGGAAGAAAGAAGGAAGAAGGAAGCAGCTAAAGAAGCAAAAAGGAGTAAAAGTTCAAAGGCTCCAGAGACTGGTCCCTAGGGCTAGATGGGGGCGGGGCTAGGGGCCCCTTTAGCGCTCAGCAGTCAGAAGGGAGAACCTGGGGACCAACAAGACTTCAGGCAGGGGCGTGCGGCCATCTCCTGCTTGACTCTCTGTGGCCTCCCGTGCTGGGAGGCTGTGTGGGGGGTGAGGTGGGAGGACAATTTTGTCTCTGAAGAGTCAGCTCTGGCTGCCCCTCTACTTCAGCGGGACCAGCCCATCTCCAACCCTCCCCCTTCCCATGACAGCCCAAGGGTTCTCACCCTATGCACAGCCTCTGCTCAGTGCTGACTAGGACAGCTCTGCAAAGGGCCCCAGCATCTGTGGGCCTAACACACACCTGGAGGCTCAGGACCATTGCTTTGGGGACCCAACTGTCCCACCGAGATGACTGCTTTCTTCATTGTTTGTAGGGGAGGGAACGTGACCCCTCTGTAAGCCCAGAATCCTAGAATGTCACAGGACCTCAAGAACATCTCCTCCACCTCCCAGAAGAGGAACCCCAAGCCCAGAGAAGGGCAGGATCTTACCTGTGACCATACAGCGGCACAGCTGGAAGCAGACCCCCCGTCTTCTGACTTCCATCCGGCCCTGGAGGGTCCTGAGGCGACCAAGTACAATGGAAAGAGAAGAGCCTTTGAATTTCAAGTTTGATTCTAGCATTTATGGCCTGAGATAAAACACTTTACCTCACTGAGCCTCAGTTTCCACACCCGTAAAATAGAAAATAATAATAGTAAACACCTCCTCTAGAGATTGCTGTGCAAGCTCAAGCAATAGAATGTATAGAAGCTGCTTTGTAAATGACAAAGGGCTGCTTAAGTGCAACACAGGAATAGTTATTATTCCAGAACTTAGAGCACTGCGTATATTAAGGACTCAAAAAACGTCTGCTGGTTGAATGGATGAATGTTTGTGGACCGGTGAGTGATGAACGAAGGGCTCCAGGAACACTGATTTGTTTAGGTGGGTGGGATCAAGGAAGGCTTCGCAGAGCCAGTGACTTGTGAAATGGAATTTGATGGAGGAGTAGAAGCCCATCAGGGACAAAAAAAGAGCATGAACAGTGCTCAGAAATGGGAAAATGCAGCCATGCCTCCAAAGAGCTGTGGATACCAATTCCACACGCAGGTTTGGGCTCCAGACCCTGCTCAGAACTCACCCCTATCCTCAGGGCCTGTGCGTGGTATGGGGAACAGGGGGAGCTAGCAATTTATTAAATCCTAAAATGTAACGTGTCCGAGAAGAAAGAACCTTCTAATCTAACTTCCCATTTGATAGGTAAGAAAACAGAGGCTCAGGAGCTGACATGCCTTAACAAAGACCCTACAGCAGGCTCAGCAAACTAGAGCCTGTGAGCGAGCGGAACTGGCCCACCGCCTGCTTTTGTAAATAAAGTTTTTTTGGAACATAGCCACGCCCATTCATTTACATATTGTCTATGGCCGCTTTCTTGAGACAATGGCAGAGCCCAGTGGTTGCAGGAGACCATAAGGTCTGTCAAGCCTAAAATATTTGCTATCTGGCCATTTACAGGAAAAAGTTCAACAAGTCCTGTCCTACAGCAAGGTAGTGGCAGAAGGAGGATGGGAGCCAGGCCCCCGACTCCTGGTTGGGTGTTCTTTAACTCCGTGCGTACGTACCCTACCCTCTGGGGTCCACCTCGCCGCATGTAACACTGCCTGCAGGATGCGATTTCAGGCAGCCAGGCTCTGGGCAGGCTCAGCTCCAGGACACACGGTGCAGCCAACAGGGAACACCCAGGCTGGCCACTGTTGCCCCCATGACCCAACAAGGCTTCCTGTTGGGAGCAGTTCAGTCCCTTTTGGGGGGAGTCTGACAAGGAGATGCCAACATGTGCCTGCTTCTCCTCCGTGGGCGAAACAGGAAGAGCCAGAGAGTGTAAGTGTAGGACTCAGGCCAGCCAGATGCCAGACCTACAGACACAGCCTTTCAAGAAGCACAAGGGTGGGGGTGGGGGGACTGGCATCCCAGCCATCTGCTGAGGTGGCCAAGTCCACTTTCAATTGTGCTGTAGAATTCCTTTCTCAATGCCAGACTGTCCCTGGTGGATTCATTTAATTAAAACCCCACCAGATCCAATCTGTTACAAGTTCTAAGCTCACACATGTTCTATCCAGCTAGTCATAGGATACAGACAGGCCACAGGCCTGGGCCATGGCCACCTGCTGCAGTGGCTGGGCTACAACAGACCTCACAGCCCCCAGGTCAGTACCCTCCCGGGTTCACCCAGTGAAGCTGCCCTGTGTTGTGTGAGACACTGCCCGTTCTGGGCCTCGTGCTCTGTCCATCCTCCCTGGCTCCATCCCATTCAACCCTCAGGCTCATCCTTGATGACTCCTTTCCTTGATTCACTCATTCAGCGGAGATTTATTACGTGCCAGTTACGTGCTGAGCACTCCTAAGAGTGAGGAATCTGGTAGTAACAAAAGAGACAAAAATCTCTGCCCTCGTGGGCCTTACAGTTTAAATCCACAAACACGAGAGCACCTCACACACTGTATCTACACTTTCCCTTCTCCCCTCTCCTTTCCTTTCCTCCTCTTTCCTCCCTTCCTCCCCTCCCCTCTCCCCTCCTGAACCTACTTTAGGCCTGAGCACTTGACAATGAGACCATGCAGAGGCCTCCCGATGCATCCTCCTGCCTGGCATCTCCCACTGCCATCCCCACCCCTACACATAGGGATGCCAGGAAAATCCATCTCCATACCTCTTTGGCGTGTACCTCCCCTGCTCAGAAGCTGTCAGTGGTTCCTCACTGTCTTCAAGTTAAGATTTGGATTCCTGCACCTCCCCTTCCAAGCTCTTCCCATTTTAGCCCTTGCTCACCATACCAACCTTCACTACCTTCTGCTCCAAATAACCCGGAACTTTTGTCGTTAGGTTTATAATATTCATATTAGGTTTATTCCTATTCCTATAGGTTTAAACCTATTCATAAATAGGTTTATAATATTTATAATTCATTTCTTTATACTTAGTAATAGATTTTTGTAGAAAATATAGAATCTATAAAAGAAAATTAAAAGTAATCATGAGCCCATTTTTCAAAGATAAACTCGTAGGAGGTTTTTAGTTTATTTCCTTCCAGCTTCTCTTTCTATGTGTGTGTATGTGTGTGTGTATAGCTGCATTTTTCATATCTGTATATTTACTGTGGGATTCCATTATACATAAAGGGTTGTATCCTACCATTTGTATTTAACCTTCGATGGTGGTTTTCTATGCAATTAAGAGACTCATAAGAACAGCACTTTAATGGCTACACAATATTCCCCCACATAAATATACCTTAATATGTTTAACCAAACCCTATTGGCGAACATTTGGACTGTTTGCAATTTTTCACAATGAAAATGCTGCTATAAACATCCTTGTTCATAAATCTTTGTTCCGATCTCTGGTTATTTTCCCAGGAGAGATTCCTAGAAGTGGCACTGCAGGGTCACGGGCAGACACATTTTCAAGGCTCTTAAGGCATATCGTGTAGCTGCCTTCCTGAGAGAGTCTGCCCGTCCCCCTCCGCCCCTCATTTGTGAGCATGCCCGTTGGCCTCGGGTTAATTTTCTCTGCCCCTAACATGCCACGTGTCTTCCTAGCATTGTGTCTTTGTTTCAACAGCTCCCCTCCGTCAGAACCCTGCATTTCCCACCCATCCTTTAGAGCTCAGGGCAAATACCACCTCCTCCACATATCCAAACTGAAGTTCTCCACCACTAGCCCTCCCTCAGGTGCTGTCTTAAATTCTTCCTAAAACATGTCCTACCTTTGCCTAGCATCTTAATAATTTGTGTAATAGCAACCTCTTCTTTGGGCAGGGCATTGAAGTTTTCAAAGTGCTTCCACTGAGATGTTTCATCTGATTCCCTTTCACATGGAAAGTGTTTTGTGGTCAAGGACTGTGGTTTGATCATCTGGGTCTACTTCCCCTGGCCCCATCACCCACCTCAAGTCTAGCCCAACCTCAAGCTAGCCCTTAATTTACTGGAAGTTTACGACAGCCTTCACTATTCCTAGTCCTACCAGAACAGACTTCAGAGGGCTCCGCTCTGCAGCGAGGACTGAGCTAGATCAGAACGCCCTGGTTTTCAGTCCTGGCTCTGTCCCTGCCCCTCTCTGGGCTTCAGTTTACCCATCTATAAAATGAACGAGTTGAACTACATAGTCTCCCATACTCCAGGATAGATGGCTCCCGCGGCCCCTGGCCCCAGGCACCCAGAGCAGCCCTGGGGTGCCTGCGAGGGCCCCTGTGCAAAGCCAGCCTCTGGGATAGGCCAGAGGGAGCTGGCCAGGGAGGCAGGCCTGGCTCCAGGCCAGGCTGTGTCTGCAAACACTGACCTTGGCTGCCGCGGGGATTTTCCATGACACCAGCACCACCCCCCTCAGCTCCCCTTAATCCCATGTGGGCCTGGGGAGGGCAGAGGAGGGGGGCTGTCCTACATCAGAGAACCCTGAACCAGAGTCATGGGGCACCTGCGGATGGAAGAGAGCTAAAAGAGAGACAGAGGAGAGGGCAGTGGGCCGCCACGTGGGAAGCTGGGGAGGAAGGCAGGGGGAGGGGGACGACCATGGTGGGGAGTGGGGACAAGAGCTGGAAGAGGAGCCAGGAGGATGGGAAGAGAGGATCTGGAGAGGGGCAGGGCCGGGGGGGCAGTGCTGTGCCTCTGAGCTGTCCTTCCCAGGCGCTCTGGCCTGGAGGGGGACAAACTCCAGACCCAGTTCTGCACACTGGTCCCTCCTGCCAACCCAGGTCCTTGAGGCCCCAGTGGTTTCCCAGGCCTAGCTCAGGCCTTGGCCAGGGCCAGGGACAGCAAGGGATTCCTCCTGGGCCCTAAGGCTGATTTCATTTTGCAGAGTCCTGGGGGCCACAGGGAGGGCAGGAGCTATGAGTCACAAAGGGCCCTCTTCTTATTCCCCACCCCCCCACCCCACCCCTGCTGCCGCCGACTGCTGGGTGTCTAGGGGAGGTTTCTCTCATCCACATCTCATACTTCTGGGCTGTCTGGGCTGAACAGCGTTATCTGAGCAGCTACACCCACCCGGCCTTGTGCCGGACACAGGGGACTTGCAGGCCCTCCGGGGGCTCAGAGCCCTGCAGAGCTCCTCTGCACAAGTCCAGGCCTGCGAGCAAGGCAGAGGGAGAGGTCCCTCCAGCTTTGGGGAGGCGCTCCAAGGTTCTTGGAAAAGGCAAGGTCTGAGCTGGATCCTGCAGGATGGAAGGAGAGGGCCTGCGCTCCCCTCCCCATCTCCACCAAGCTGGGCAGCCTCTTTCTTCCCTCCCTCCCAGGGCCTGGGCCAGCTTCCTTCCGCCTCATCTCCTTTAACACACCAATTAGGTCCCTGCGGAGCCTCCGGTCCTACTTCCTGGCTTCTCACTGCTGCCACCTCCAGATCAAGGGGGCGGCTCCCTGTCTGTGCCTCAGGGTCCTCCGTGGACCTTTCTGAGGTGCCCTCTGCAGGCCCAGCAGGAGAGCTCAGCCTCCTTTGGGGGTGCCTATGTCTCACAGCCAGTCCCCTGGAGCTGCCCTATCTCCCTCAAGCCCCCAGTCCTCTCCGGCTGCCCCACCAGACCCAGACAGCATGCTGAGGTCACACCCCCTCCCCAGGTGAAGCTTTGCATCAGCCCAGCTTGGCCCAGAGTGCACAGCCTTTGGGTACCTCTGGCCACGGGTCACCTCATCCATCTTCTCTCAGGGCAAACATTAGCCCAGCCAGGGCCATATTTACATTAGATAACTAGGTCTGCGGGGGAAACCAAGAAACAGGTTGCAGCTAGGTATTGCCAAGGGCTGTGTGTTTCTAATCTACAGAAGGACTGGGCCAACCAGAGACGGGACACCAGAGAATCTCAAAGTCAGAGACCCGGAAGAAGGACCTTAGAGTTCTTGTTGCTACAGAGGAGCGTTTCCCAAACTGTGCTCCAAGGAACACTTGTCCAGCAATATGCACTGTGAGAGAAGTGTTCCAAGGTCATACTAGCAGGAAAATTTAAGCACATTCTCCCAACTTCAACTGACCTTGCTCTTGAACACGTCTGTGGCTCTGATAAAGCCTCCACTTAAATCAAATGACAACAAATGCAGTTGAATTCAGCATTCCTGCAATTTCATTTAACCAAGCAACACTTTTCTCATCCAACAGTTATTAATAGTCCATGAAATTGGTATTCCAGGAAATTACCTTTGGGAAACACTGATCTCAGAATGTCAGTGCGGAAAGGAACTTTAAAGACCATCTAATTTTGATGTTCCCCAAAATATTCATACTAATGATTCATATTTATTGATCCCAACGTCCTAAGCATTTTAAGTCAACTAACTCATCAAATCCCCAGAGCCACTCTACGAGGTAAGTGCATCATTATTCCCATTTTACAGATGAGGAAACTGAGGCGCTTAGAAGATGAAGTAACCCGGCCAAAGCTGAAAGCTGTCTGACTCCAGAGTCTGCTCTCACCTATACCACTAAACTGCAGAGATCCCCGTGGAAAGTAGAAATATCCATTTTCAGTATTTCAAAAGCATAATAATAACAGTTCAGTCTCAGAATCAGTTATCCCATGCTAATCAGAAGTTCGGACCAGGAAATGAGTTCCTAATTAATTTTGACGGGAAAATAATTCATTTTTTCACAATTATCTATGCAGTGCCTATTCTAGGTAGTAGCTACATTGTACTGATCAGCATATTATGCTTCATATGTAAAATATTTAAAAATTTAGCCTGTATGAATGGGTGTGGGTGAACAAAAAAAACAAAAAAGGCATCCATAGCAGGGGGAAAAGGTGGGAACCCTTTCTCTTGTCCTGTCTTTCCATGTCACAGATGAGGAAAATTGAGCCCCAGAGAGGAAAAGGGACTTGCCCAAGGCACAAGCTGGTTATGGTTAGGGCCAGGTCAGACCCCCAGATCTCCCGCTTCCTAGTCCCAAGCTCTTTCTTCCACCCAAGGCTGTGGTCAGCTTTCTAACTTTGCGGCCAGCTAGGCCAGGGGTAAGAGGTCAGGCACTCAAGCTGGCGGGTATGTGAGGTCAATGGGAACAGACAGCTGAGTCTAATCCAGCCAAGGCCCCGACCAAGGGCTCAGACTGATTATTTGTGCTTCGACTAGAAGGAAATAGTCCACAGAGAGAAAAAGTTCAGTAAGAGGGAGGGATGGCCCCCAACCCTCTGCATCTCCCTGGAAGACAGAGCTTTGGCCAGTTTCTGAGGCCCTTGGTGATATTGGGAGGAAAATAGAACTAAGGCCCCGGGGCTCCCATCCCACCTAATTTTTCCTGCTGGCTCAAAATATTCATAATTAATATTTATGTCCAGTCATATAATTTTTAAATCTAGCTACTTGGCTTCCTCAGGTAAATTCTATGCTCCAGCCAGGTTTCTAGGCCATCTCCTAGCTGGGTTGCTCCCAAGCAGGGGCTGCTGGGCTCCGGTTGAATGAACAGGTCAACCTTGGTTATACTGAGCCATAGGGCAGAGGACAGAGCATTGAGTTTGGAATGAAATATCCCAGGTTATAGTCCTGGCTCTTCCATTCACTAGCTGTGTGATCTTGAGCAGGTCACTCTCCCTCTCTGGGCCTCTATCGCCTCATCTGTACAATATAAGGACTGGGCCATATGGTCAGTAAGGACCTTTCTGGCTCTGAGCATATGGTGGATTCAGGAAGGGTAGCTGGGAGAAGAGGGGACAGGAACAGCCCCAGTCAGCTCTCTGAGAGGCAGGGTCGAGAGTCTCAGGGTCAGGGCGTGAGTTCTGGCTGGTCAGTCCATCACGTATTAGCAGGGAGGATCCTCAGAGAATCAGCTCCGGAGCGTAGCCTCTGTGTATGTCAGCAACACACAAGGACAGATGGAGCGCCTCATCCTGAGATGCGCAGGGCTGGACAGGAAAGAGAAAACGGGGACTCCCTTTGCCCCCTCTCCCTGGTAAAAACCAAGCCTGAGCACTGGGCAGGCGGCAGGCCTGCTGGCAGGCAGACAGGCCTTGCCAAACTCCCAGTTACTTCCCAGAAGTTCCAGGGCCCCCTGGGAGTGGCTCCACCCCAGCTGGCACCCCTCCAAGCTGGGTGCCCACGTCAGCAGGTCCTCCCAGCTCCCTCGCCCTTTCACCCAGTGACAATAGAACAGGCGAAGGGGCGGGGGCATGCTGACCCTAGGCCCGATGCTTGGAGAAGCATCTGAATGCCTTGGCATTGCACCCCTGTTGCCATTTCTGCCCCATCCAGCTCGGGGCAGTGGCTGAGGACGAGGCTCCAAATGGACTGCTCTCCTCTCGGGTCTCAGTTTCCCATCCTGATTGCCTTCCTGGGTGATAAATTGGCTCTGAGGCATCAGAATGAGCGATGAGTCAGAAAGTCTAGTGGCCTTGGCCAACTCACGAGGCTCCTCCAGCTTTCATTATTCCAACTATAAAGTGGAGATAGTCATAATAACGACCTTGCAGCAAGTTTTTGAGAATTAAAGTTAAAACTGTATCTGAAGGATAAGATCTGCAGCCTCAGCGTGTGGTAGGAAGTGAGGGTGGGCCCTGGAGGGCACCGGACCCCAAAGGTGGGGCAACACTGCACAGGACAGTGGCCGTGGCAGAGCATGAGACTTGGGGCTGGGGGGCTCTGTGGGCAGCCCACAGCGGGTAGTGAGGCTGCCAGGCCGGCAGGCACTGGGTTTTCCTAAAGGATGGTGGACCGGGGGGCAGTTACGGCTTATGAACAGACACAGGTGAGGTGCAATGGTGGTGAGAGGGGGTCCTTTTCCCTGACGCTGGGATGTAGTTGCCTGACCCCATCAGGGACTGCCTGCCACTCAGGACTGCACTTTCAGGCTGACTTTCCCCTGTGAGTCCCCTCACCGCTCCTGTCGTGAACTCCACAGGTTCCAAAGTACTTTTACGTCCAGTCTCTCCTTTACTCCTTTTTTTTTTTGGCTGCGCCATGCGGCTTGCAGGATCTTAGTTCCCTGACCAGGTATCAAACCTGGGGCCCTGGCAGTGGAAGTGTGGAGTCCTAGCCACTGGACCGCCAGGGGATTCCCTCTCCTTTACTTCTGACAGCAGCTCTGGCAGTGGTGGCCAAGGTGGGGATTAACAGCTGTAGCTCAACCCCCCAGAGTGCAGAGCAGACAAGAGAGGTCCAAAGAGGGGAACGGATTTGCCCAATGTCGCACAGCCAGCCTGTGGTCAAGCCGGGGCTGGTCCACGCCTCCCTCTCCCTGTTCAGCCGTGGCCACAGTGCTGTGCCCTCCCCCGCATACTACGCTGTGCCGGCCTGGGGGACAGGGAAGGGCAGGATGACGAGCTGCTCTGACTCGGAGCCTGCCCAGCTGTCAAGGTGAGCTGTGGTCTGGCTGCTGTGGCCGAGCTGGCGGGCACAATCTGTTCTGACCCTGCTGGGGTGCAGACGGGCCAGGCATGGCAGCTCAAGAGCTCAGCTACCCAGGCCCCTGGCAAAGGGTGACACAGTCACCAGCTAGATGCCACGGTCAGGGAGCAGGGGAGCCCATTCTAAGGGCGGCCCACAGCCTCACACACCCCGGCAGCAGTCCCCCGACCTCCCTGAGCTTTAAGATCCACATGGCTTTAGGCTGACAGAGATGCCAAGTTTACTGGAGATGAGCTGTCTGCCAGCCTAGGTGATCTCTTGGAAATGTGAGGGAAACCTGGCACTTCATTGTGAGCTGTTACTGAGCGCTTGATATGTACCAGACTCCTTGCTAAGTGTTATGCACATTATCTCACTTATTTCTCCCCAAAAGTCCTGTGATGCAGGTGCTACTTATGAGCCCCATTTTACAGATATGGAAACTAAGGCTCAGAGAGGTTTTCTTTTTTAGAAAACACACAGTCCATGGCAGAGTCAGGATTTGAATTCAGGTCCCATACCAAAGCAGACGGTATCCTGCCTTGCCATCAATTCAACAAACATATTTTGGGCATAGCCCATGGTCATGGCTGGCAGTGAGGTGGGGGGTAGGGAGGAACATGACAAAGTCCAGCAGTGCCCACCCCCACGCACCCCAAGCTAGTATTTAGCGTACATATGTATTTACAGTTGGGGGACCTGAGTGACAGAGTAGGGGATGATGGTAGTACTGGCCCTGGACTTCAAAGCTGAACATTCTCAGCGCCACTCAAAGCAGGGATCACTTCCAGCTGTGAGCAACCCAGGATGGCTGCAGAGAAGCAGCAGCATTCTTAAGTTTTTTGTTTTTTTTAATTTTTTAAAATTTATTTTATTTTTGGCTGCCTTGGGTCTCTGTTGCTGGGCGCAGGCTTTCTCTAGTTGCGGCGAGCAGGGGCTACTCTTCGTTGCAGTGCTCGGGCTTCTCATTGCAGTGGCTTCTCTTGTTGTGGAGCACGGGCTCTAGGCGCGCGGGCTTCAGTAGTTGTGGCACGCGGGCTCAGTAGTGTGGCTCGTGGGCTCTAGAGCGCAGGCTCAGCAGTGGCGGCGCACAGTCTTAGCTGCTCCGCGGCATGTGGTATCTTCCTGGAACAGGGCTCAAACCCGTGGCCCCTGCATTGGCAGGCAGATTCTTAACCACTGTGCCACCGGGGAAGCACTCGGTTAAGTTTTGATAGGGCTTAAAAACGTGGGGAAAATGGAAAGCATTACGTTATTATAATAATCCTGTTAATAAAAGTAATAAATATCTTAATAGCTCAGCGAAGGAAGCAGGGCCAGGACCAGCAGACATAATTTTACAAATGAGGAAACATGCTCCTGGCTGGGTGAAGGCTGAGGGGCGTGGTAGGGCGTGATAGGGTTGAGACTGTCTGACTGGTGATAGTAACACCTGGAAGGACAACCAGGGCCCTTGCTTTGACAAAGGCAATGCCGCATCCCCGTGAGGAGAGACCCTACATTGGGGCCAGGCATAGAGGATGATCCCAGGGCCCCACAGAGGGTTTGATGAGGACTCTGGAGCACTGATTCATGGGGGGAGGGCACTGTCTCCTTTCTCCTCCTCTGACACGGGTGGGCCAGCTGCCTCTGGGAGACTGGTGGGCCCCAGGGGCGAACTACCCCCATAAGCTTTGGCTGAAAGCAAGGAAATCATCAAGGACCCCCAGGGTCCCTCCCTTCACACTGAATCACAGGATACAGGACTCATTCAGTCCAACCTCCACCCCTTATAGTCAAGGAAACCGAGGCCCAGAGAGGACAAGGAACAAGTCCAAAGCCCACAGACACTAAACTAGAATGCAGGTATCCCAACTGACTTGCCAGTACTGTTTCACGCTATCCACGCTGCCTCTAGACTAAGTGCCCAATAGCGGCACAAGTCAGCTCCTGTTCTGGGTGGAGAAGATGGTCGGGTCTTTGAAGCCAAACAGACTCTGATTCAAACGCACGTTGCTCTGCCTCCAAACAGTGTGACCCCGGAAAAGTCACTTAACCCTCCCTGCTTCCTCTTTCCTTCCTACCTACCCCCTGGAGTGGTCATGATAGTAAATGAGAAATCATCAGCAAGGAACTAGCACAGTGCCTAGGGACAAGGATGCACCCATAACTGTGAGTCGTCTTCTCTTCGGCCAAAGGAAAAAGAGGCCAGACTCTGCGAGGTTGGGGAAGGAGAGGGGAGAGAAGGGGGAAGGGAGGCAGGTTTCTGGAAGGGCAGCCCCGTAGCACGTGTTTGATCTCCTCTTCCCCTTCTTCCCCCAGGCTACGGCCACGCAGCACCCAGCACCGACGGCGGCAAGGTGTTCTGCATGTTCTACGCGCTGCTGGGCATCCCGCTCACGCTGGTCATGTTCCAGAGCCTGGGCGAGCGCATCAACACCTTCGTCAAGTACCTGCTGCACCGCGCCAAGAGGGGGCTGGGCATGCGGCGCGCGGACGTGTCCATGGCCAACATGGTGCTCATCGGCTTCTTCTCGTGCATAAGCACGCTGTGCATCGGCGCCGCGGCCTTCTCCTACTACGAGCACTGGACCTTCTTCCAGGCCTACTACTACTGCTTCATCACGCTCACCACTATCGGCTTCGGCGACTACGTGGCGCTGCAGAAGGACCAGGCGCTGCAGACGCAGCCGCAGTACGTGGCCTTCAGCTTCGTCTACATCCTCACGGGCCTCACGGTCATCGGCGCCTTCCTCAACCTCGTGGTGCTGCGCTTCATGACCATGAACGCCGAGGACGAGAAGCGTGACGCCGAGCACCGCGCGCTGCTCACGCGCAACGGGCAGGCGGGCGGCGGCGCCGGCGGCGCGGGCGGCAGTGCGCACACCACGGACACCGCCTCGTCCACGGCTGCGGCAGGCGGCGGCGGCGGCGGCTTCCGCAACGTCTACGCCGAGGTGCTGCACTTCCAGTCCATGTGCTCGTGCCTCTGGTACAAGAGCCGCGAGAAGCTGCAGTACTCCATCCCCATGATCATCCCGCGGGACCTCTCCACGTCCGACACGTGCGTCGAGCAGAGCCACTCGTCCCCGGGAGGGGGCGGCCGCTACAGCGACACGCCCTCGCACCGCTGCCTCTGCAGCGGGGCGCAGCGCTCCGCCATCAGCTCCGTGTCCACGGGCCTGCACAGCCTGTCCACCTTCCGCAGCCTCATGAAACGCAGGAGCTCCGTGTGAACGCCTTGCGGGGCCTGGAGCACCTGGGAGCGCGGGCGGGGCGGGGGGCTCCTGCCCGGAGGAGCAGCGGGGTCGGCGAAGAGACCGCCCCAGCCGCCTTTGGCGCCCCTACACCCCTTACCACCCTCCCCCCCGCCCCCCATCTCCGACTGTGCCTGCTTGCACCAGCCGGCAGGAGCCGGGGCTCTGAGGACCCCTGGAGCCCGCATCTGCGCCCTGCAAATTCCGAGAAATGTGAAACTTTGGGGGGGGGTCGGGGAGGGAAGGCAGAAGCTGGGAGCCTCCCATCCCTTTGGAAAAATAAGGAGCTCCCCAGTTCGCAGAGGCCCTGCTGGTAACCAGACCATCACCCCTCCCCCTGTCCCTTACGGAGGGAACTTCGTGTTCCGTGTAAGTTTGCATCTCTATTTATACCTCTGTCCTGCCAGGTCTCCCACGTTCCCTTGGCTCCAAAAGTCAGGGTGTCTTTGTCGAGGTCACCCCACTCAGTCCCACTCCCCTTCCTCATCCCCAGCTGTGTCTCCCAGTCTCCCACTACCTTTTGTGTTGTTTTGCATGGCTTTGCAGTTATGGAAGAAATGGAAACCCAGCAGTCCCTAAAGCTAGTCCCCAGAGGGCAGGCAG
The DNA here is from genome assembly GCF_008692025.1 of Phocoena sinus. NCBI lineage: Eukaryota > Metazoa > Chordata > Mammalia > Artiodactyla > Phocoenidae > Phocoena > Phocoena sinus. Next base: position 20,878,766 of record NC_045775.1, read on the forward strand.
ATGGAAGCAAGGACAGGCAGGCTGCAGAAGGGGTGGAGAAGGGAAGGGGGAGGCAGGGCTCCAACAGTCTGCAGGGTGGTCCCCTTGGTAGGTGAGAGCTAACTGGCCTCCAGTCACATCCTCATGTGGGGCCAGAGGGAGTCCAGCCTTCCAGACGCTGCCCTTGAAATCAAACAGAAGACTTCCTTCTTGCCATCACTGGCCGCTGCTGCTAATAACCTACTCTTAGATCCGTGAAATGAGTTTGAAAACCCTGTCCTGACTACCCATTCGTTTGATTCTCACCACACCCCAGTTAGGTCACCAGGGCAGGAGTTGTCATCCCCATTTTACAGATGACACTGAGACCCAGACAGGTGACATGACTTGCCCAAGGTGACACAGATAGCAAAAGGCAGAGTGGAGCAAGAGCCCAGGCTGTTTGCTCTGAGCCTAAGTGCTCTTTCTTTCGACTCCTCTTCCCGCTCTTTGAAAGCAAAGTTCCCAGCCTGCACACCCTGGCGTTGTGTGGGCAACTGGGCCTTAGACCAGAACCAGAGCCCAGGACTGAGCCAGTGCTGGGCTCAGCCGCTCCTCTGCTTGGCCACGAGGCAGGGCTCTCAGTGGGCTGCTGAAGCAGGGTAGGACCAGTCAGTCAATGAACTTCCTACTTACAGACAGGGGAGTCCTTAGGGCCAGATAAGCAGAGCTGGGGCTGACAGCAGAAAGGCCAGGAACTGGAGCTCTAGGAGTTGGGGAATTGGGCAGAGCAGCCTGGAGACGTGGCAGGCATATCCTCCTGGGACGTGAACCCTGACCCCACAACCAGTGTTGGTGCCTGTGTCCCAAGTAGCTAGAGATAAGCCATAGCTGCAGCAAGGAACGCTCCTCCCAGGTGTACCCCCTGCCTACCCCACCTGCAACCCAGAAGCCCAGGTACAGAGCAGCAGTTGGAGGTGAGACCCTGGGCTCCACTGTCAGGGCCCAGAGCTAGAGCTGGGACCATGACTCAGACAGCATCAAGGGATGGGTGAGGGGCCTCTCCCCCTCCAGCTGCCCCCTCTTACTGTTCCCGTGTCAGCTCCTTAACACTGCTGAGCGAGGCCAGCCCTGGCATTCAGGGAAGCTGTAGTGGAGGCCCCCAGGGTGATCAGCCTCAGCCCCACCCTGACCCTGCGCTCCAGCCTCTGGGCACCACTGGGAGGGAAGTCTGGCCTGGCCTGTGTGTGAATGCCATCTCAGTGTGGAGCGTCCTGGCTGCCCAGGTGCCACAGAGAGCAGGGCCCAGGACCCGGGGCTGCCCTCTGTGTTTATGTTGGGGTGCCTCTGTCCGGTGTGCGACTCTGCCCTCGGGGGGTCCTGTCCCGTCAGTCCCAAGGGAGCCATGACCAAAGTTGTAGGGAGATGGTGGGGAGGGAGGCCGAATGGCCCTCGCAGAGCACGGCAGACTGCTCGGTCTCCGGCCAGGTCTTTCCTAGGGAACTGGAAGACCGGTGTTGCTTCTCCCTCACCCCCTCCCACTGAAGGCAGCCTTTCTGCTTCCCCAATGCCTTATGCCTGGGCACACTGCCACAGAATATGCAATACGTGTGGGTGACATGCCCCTGCGCCCACACCCTCACCCCGGGCAGCCCCTGGACCCCACAGGCCGCAGCTGCCACGGCCTCCCTTCAGCCCCTCCTGCCTATCTGTCTTCACACTGAGAATGGCGCCTAATAAATGCTGTCCATGGAGACCAGGGTCAGGCTCAGCTGCCTCTGTCATCGTGTACCCTTGGCACTGCCAGGGAGTGGCCACTCCCCCTCTGGGGTCTGAGGACACACCCAGCAGACGCAGCTCAGGGGTGAGATACATTGCGGGCACCTCTCTTCCAGGTACATTTTCCTCTGGGTGTGGAGGGACAACACAGCCTGGAACTGGGCCCCAGAGCCCAGGATAGACCCGGAAGCAGATGCATCCTGAAGAGGAGCCAGCGCCTGGAATCAGCTAGCCAGTGGCTTCCAGATGTCACTGAGCACAATCCACAGTGGCCTTTGACACCACAACCCATGCCTATCTCACCGTCTGTCTTTCTTTCATGAAACAATACTTAACCCCTACTACAGCCAATGCATTCTAATACTTTCTATTCTAGTTCATGTTATAAAATGCTGGTCACAACCCACTAAATTGATTTCTCTCCCCACTAATGGTTTGCTCCCTGCAGATCGAAATACACTAGAGAAATAAAGGCAGTGTGGGTAAGGCTGCTTTATCCCAGTCCTCCCACCCACCCACATAGGTCAGTTGAAAAATACAGAGAGAGACCTATTTACTGGGGATCCAGGGATCAAAGAAAGAAGTGGTGGCACCTGCAGAAGGCAGGACACGGCCAAGCCTTGTGTGACGGCGCTCCTGGCTGCTCCTTGCAGCTGCAGGCAGGCCCCTGGGACACACTGATTGGCCTTCGGCCCTTGGGGTGGCCACGGCACAACCGGCCCTGAGCTCCCCTTGGCTCACCGCACCCAAGACCACCTCATCAAAAGCCAGGGCTTCCTGCCCACGGCCTATCTGCCTCTGTCTTTCTTAGAAGAGCTAAGTTAAACGATGCCATTTTTGAGGTCAGCAGTGGCCAGTCCAATATCGCTTTGACTTTCCTAAGCAGTTCCTACAGGACATAAACTTGCTGACGCTTGCCCTCCTTTCTTCATTGCCTAGGGTGAAATAATCAGAATTCGAAGGAATTCCCCAAGGGGCTGCAGTCATCCCAGTCTTCCGAAGGGTGATCAGAATCGTGGCTGCAGTGACCCGAACCCCAGCCCCTGCCCACAGCTCCTAATGGCTCAGAATTGCCCTCAGTCCTACCGTGGGCTCTTTATCTCCAGGTGATGCCATCCCCACCCTCCTCACTTCCACACAGCCTCTGAGGCACCCTGCACTAAAAAAATATATGTACAGCAAAACAAAAATAGAAAACCAGCACCCCAGAGCGGGGTGGGGTATAAATATACCAAGACTCTGACTGAAGTGGTTCCTCTGTGCCAGCCTCAAATGGAAACAGAAGCTTCCTGGGAGCTGAGAGAGAAAAAGGTCTGCAATGGAACTCTTCCCAAAATGTGTCCCATGGTATACCTTGTGGCGAAAAGAGTTCCTTGGTCAGATGAATCTGGGGCAACACTGCACACATCACTCAAGTGTGGAGCTTCCCGAGACATCTTAGCCCAGTGAAGGTTCTGAAAAGCCCAACGGCAGACCCAGCTGTTTACCTGTGCTTAAACTCACAGCATTGCCCCAAATCACTCCCAGCACCAGCCCTTCTGTTTGCACGACGTCTCCTCACACCCCGGGTCCCACAGAGCACGCTTCGGGAAATGCTGATCTAGTGAAGCCTGTCTGATGAAGAGAGAAGTTTGATCCTACCCCCTCAAAAAACTCCAAAAGGAGCTTAGCTTATAAGTCCTTCTATAACTGAAGGCCGTGACATTATGAAATACATATTTTATTCCCTATTACACGTCAGCTCAAACCAAGGCTCGGAGTAGCTCACTTGCCAAGATCAGGCGGTGGGCTGGTGGCAGAGTTGGGATTTGAGCCCGGGCCCGCTGGCTCCGAGGCGTAAGCTCTCAGCCACCTTGCTGCGTCCTGTCCCCAGGTGGTCCACGTCTTCAGCAAAAGTTTGGTGGAAGTCGCAGAGCTGTTTAGGACGTGTCATTTCTTATTCAGAATTTTGGTGAGTGGGGAGCCTATAACCTAAAAATGTCTCCCTTCAAAGATGACAGAACCTGATGCAGCCAAGAAATTCTGTTCCATCTTCAGTCCTCGCACTCCCATAGATAGGACCATTCAGCTCGCTCTTTCTTTTAGCTTCACTACAACGTATCTCAGGAAGCCAAGGTCAGGGAAGGGATGCCTAGGGCCAAGGAAGAACTTCAGAAGACACACTGTCAGAGGAAAGAAGCAACAGCCCCACCTCAGGGCACACCTCGCCGTCCGCACTGAGTAGCATGAAGCTTAAGCCCCCCTGTCACTCCTGAAGCTGGGTTCAGCCTAGAAGGCCGAGACTTCATTTCCCTAGGGCCCTTTGAACAGCCCAGTCTGTAGTGGACACGGTCCCCTCCTCTTGCCCAGTGATGCTGGAACAACAGCCTCAGGCACTGCCATCGCCTTGGTCAAAGTTTGCAAAGCATCACACACACACTCCTCTAGATTTCTGGTCCAGCTCCTCTTTCTCAGAGGAAGGGATTTTGGTTCAGAGAGAGGAAGTGAGATGCTCAAGGTCAAGAGGCAAGATAGTGGTGTAGCCAGGATTGGCATCCGATAGCCTCACTTTCCACACTCCCTCCCCACACACCCACACAAAGCAGGGGCCCAGCCTTCTCTGACTCTGATTTCAGATGAAAGCTGCTAATTGCTAATCTCTGAGGTTGAGTCACTCTCACTCATGCTGGAAATTTCCCACATCTACATCTGGACATACACCAGGAGACGCACAACCCCGCCCCTCACTCACCCAGCTGCAGGGGAGGGCCTTGTGGGTAGTGCCACCCTTAGGACGGGGGCTGTGATGGAATTGACTCCATGATCTCTGGCCGTGAACTCCCGGAAAATCCACGCTAAGGGCGTTTTCCATTTACAAAGCCCTCTCACTTCATTCTCTCGTCGGTTCGTTGGACAACTCTGTGATTTAGGTGAGAATTAACGCTCCCATTTTACAGATGACAGAACTAAAGAAAGACTTAAGGTCCTGAGAGCCGGCACTGTTCCACATTCAATTCCATATTGTTGATGGTTGTGCCGGGCCACGGCTCCCTGTGTGCCCCAGTACCTCGGGGCCCCAAGTGTCCCCCACAGTGTGCCAGGCTGATTCCCATGGGTTGGGGAGGCCCAGGTGGATGTGACTCACAGAACCTATTAGCAGAAGGAGACAGGGAGTCATGAACATTTTACTCACTTCACCATGAGCCCTGAGCAAACTTTGTCCAGAGCCACGGACTTTGGATTAAGGGCAGCACAATGCCCTTAACAACAGTCCCCGCGGTTCAGCTGGAAGGGCCACAGGATCCCTGGGAGAAGGTCATGACTTTGACCCAGGCCAAGTCCCTAAGTCAACACTCTTCCTCCCTGAAGAGGGAACACATGCACAGGTCCTCCCTGACTACAGAGTATTCTGGTCTGACTACCGGATCAGAGTGGTAGGAAGAAAGCCCACAGCCCTGGGCTTGTTCTGGACCCAGCATCAGGGTTTGAGAGATACCGTCCTTCCAGATTGCACAGGTCCAGCTGGGGAGACTGAGGGTGCCGCTGGGGCAGGGAGCCTGGCCTGGGCTGTGTTGTGCTTTGGCCTCATCTTTGTCGTAAAAACTCTCATTCTGCCCTTATTTCAGGCCACCAAAACTTCTAAGGAAACTTTTGGCTGCCAGAAGTACTGTGCCAGCCTCTCTCCAAAGGTAAAAGACATGCCCGAGAATCAAGGGTATGTTCCTTATTGAGCACCTACTATGTGCCACAGACTTTACAAATCTCACAACCACCCTGTGAGGCAGGTGTTGTTACCCTCATTTTGGTAGATGAGAAAGGTAAGACTCAGAGAGGTTAAGTGACTTGCCCAAGGTCACACAGATAGTAAGTGGCAAAGCCGCACCCAGGACCCTCTGGCTCTAATGCTCAGGCACTTTCCAGTGCACATCCGTGCCTGGAATACATCTAGTCCAGCCTCCCCACAAAATAAGAATTGCCTCAACATCTTCCCTACCAGAACATACAGCCTCGGTTTACAGGACCCTTGCTCTCTGAGGCCACCCCTTCATTCACTGAAAAGCAGCTCTAATGACCACCTGGAGACATTGACCATATCCTTTCTATTGAGACAAGAACTGCTTCCAGTTCTGGCTGTGCCTTCTGGAGCCACAGGAAGTAATTCCCTCTGTTTCAGGCATTGCTCTAAAGGATTCAAGATGGCTCCCCACATGGACAGGTACCTCTAAGTCTTCTCCAGGTTAAATGTCCTATTCTTTCAGCCACACCTCCATAAACAGTACATCTAGACCTCTCACCAGCCCTTCTCTGGAAGAGCTTCAGGTTACTTCTTCCCCAGGAGTTTGATCCCACATGTGTGGTCCAGCTGCACAGAGGTGATGAGCATCCCCTCTCTTGCTCTGGATCTTTCTATTAACGCCGCCTAAGAGCACATCTGACATATGGGCAGCCGCCTCACGCTGAGCTTGCAGCCCAGCAAAACTTTCCCGGAGCTTGTCGTGTGAACCGCTGTGACAGACACTACTGGTTACCTAATCAAGAGCCATCCTTGCGCCCTTCTGCCTTGATGGCAGAGGGAGACGTTCCTCAGGTGCTGACCCTCCCTCAACGCCTGTTCCAGGAAATAAGCCGATCACGGTGACCTCAAGCAGCTTTCCAAAGACTGAATTAGAGTGTGTTCCATTCTGGTTAATGGGTTCTTCAGAGACGTCTGCTGGGGGCTACTAGGAGAGGCTTTCCTAAAAGAAATCACAAGGGAGGAAATGCCACTCTACCTTGACTGGACCTTGCCAGGTCTATGTGTGATGCCTGGAATAGTGACAGCCATGAGAGAAGACATCATGGGCACAGTGGGGATGGCAGAAGGAGAAGGTGGAGAGTTTATTTGTCACTGTGACAGTGAGCGGCCCCTGGAACCCCTGACCTCAGGCCATCTCGTCACAGGAGACAAAAAGTGTAAGACCCGTATCAGGTTTTCCATTACTGGCAGCTTAAAGCCCCATGGCCCTCAGGCTCCCGCAACAGGATTATTGTACTGTCTGAACCTGGTGGACCCCAAGGGAGAAATGGCTTTGTTCTTCCTCCCTTCGCGGCCTTTAGCAACACTAGCTTGAGTCTCCCATTCCTTCTCTTAAATATCAGCTGGGGCTGATCCCAGAGCTTTGTGGTCACTCTTGGGTATAAGGAAGTCCAGTCCAGCCTAGTCCAGTTTAAAACTTTAATCTCAGATCCATTTTAATGCTCATATTCTCCCTGTTCCCAGAATAGATCATCCTTCAGCCGAAGGGACTTAGAAAGGGGAGGAGGCATGCTCTTCTCCCCAGCCCCCTCCTTCTATTTCTGGCCCTTCCACAGTCTCAGGCTGGGTAGAGGAATTAAAAAGACAATGGAGGGACTTCGCTGGTGGCGCAGTGGTTGGGGGTCCGCCTGCCGATGCAGGGGACACGGGTTCATGCCCTGGTCCGGGAGGATCCCACGTGCCGCAGAGCGGCTGGGCCCGTGGGCCGTGGCCGCTGAGCCTGCGCGTCCGGAGCCTGTGCTCCGTGGCGGGAGAGGCCACAGCAGTGAGAGGCCCACGTACCGCAAAAAAAAAGACAATGGAGGGACTTCCCTGGTGGTCCAGTGGTTAAGATTTTGCCTTCCAGTGAAGGGGGTGCAGGTTCCATTCCTCATAAGGGAGCTAAGATCCCACATGCCTCACGGCCAGAAGACCAAAACATAAAACAGAAGCAATATTGTAACAAATTCAATAAAGACTTAAAAAAAAAAAAAAGACAACGGAAGCCCTCCATGTGGCCTGGCTCCCAGTGCTGGCTCTCCAGGGCTCGGTGTGGGGTTTTCAGAACCCACACAGGAGCCTCTTTGTCACCCTGTCCCACAGAGGGGCAACCCAATGTCCCCACAGGCTCTAGCCCGTGGGGGTCCCCCTGCAGCCTCCTCTGGCCCTGCAGCCTTGGATGGAGCGTCCTGACCATGCCAGTCAGCGGGAGTACAGACGGCCCCCAGGAACCCCTGCCACCCCTCCCCAGTGCTCTTCACCCTTGTTCAAATAAGCGGAAGATGGAACAGCAAGTTTCATCCGACCTGGGAAGAAGATGCTGTCTCCCCTTCTGGTAGTTTCAGTGAGGGATTCCTGGGAGCCCGCTGCCCCAACCTGGCTAGGCTGGAGAGGAGGGAACCACAGCACTCTTCCCCCAGATGGACAACTCAGAGCTAAAGTGATTCTCCTTCCTCTCTCTGATGTCCTGCTTATTTATCCAGGCCGGGGAAGACTGAGGACATCTCTTTGCCTTTGAGTGTGCAAATGCCAGGGTAAGAGAAAAAGTCAATGCCTGTTATGTACCTTTCAAGCCAGATCTTTCCTGCGAGGTAGCTGAGCAGCTGCTTTTCTTTTTTTTTTTTTTTTTTGTGGTACGCGCGCCTCTCACTGTTGTGGCCTCTCCCGTGTGCTCTGGACGCGCAGGCTCAGCGGCCATGGCTCACGGGCCCAGCCGCTCCGCGGCACGTGGGATCCTTCCAGACCGGGGCACGAACCCGTGTCTCCCGCATGGGCAGGCGGACTCTCAACCACTGCGCCACCAGGGAAGCCCTGCTTTTCCTCATGTCAGTGCAAGATCTTGCTGACTTAGCGTTACTAGAATCTCATCTGGTTGGTTCCAGGCTTTTGATGATGTTCTGGGTGTTGAAGCCTGGTTCCACTGTTAAATCTACTCCCGCTCTCTCCCAGCTCTGTGTCACCCACAGATTTGATAATCCAGCTTTCTGTGCCATTATTCAAGCCTTTGATGAAAATATCAAAGAGAACAAGACCGAATAGAGGATCCTTAATTTAGGATGACATTTATTCCAGCATGTTCTTGGTGAACTGTTACTGGCTCCAGCCACTTACCACTTCCTTTTATCTGTGCTCTAAAACTGTCTGTTTAATCAACGCTCACAGGTGATGAGGCTCCAGTCCAGAGCTCTCCAGTCTCCCGGGATGTCAGTGACCTGGGCTGGGGATTTGGACTTGCTGAAAATAGCAGGTGCTTCCCCGCCCAGCTCAGCGTTCACCCTCTTCCCCCCTCCCTCCACCGCCTCATTTGGGCATCATCATTTAGTTCAGCTCTGCCCAGCCACACCCCAGCCCCAGCCCCAGAGCTGAGCACCGCCCATTCATCCCCTTCCCGGCTCAGACTCAGCTCCTCTCTCAGGCAACTGGTCTGTCCCTGAGGTGTGTGTGTGGGGCGGGGGGGGGAGGGTGGCGGGAGGGCAGTCACTGGAGTACTCAGATGACCTTAAGTGTTGAGCTCTGCCACGGGAAGCTGCTGACGTCCAGGACCCTGAGGTCAGCTGGGGCTGGGGTGGGTGGAGCACAGAATATGTATTAAGCAAGCGCCAGGAGCTGGGCTAGATGTGTTACCAGAACCTCATCACAACCCTCATCACATCAATTGTCTCCACCCCCTGGGTGAGGAGAGGAGGTGAGGGAGGCCACACCATTTGCCTAAAGACACCCAACCAACCAGTAAGTGGCAGAACCAGTTTCTGACCCCGAGGCTGTGGTTCCACCTTCCAAACTGGCCACCATACCCTCTGGGTAGCTGTGCTGCTCTGTTTTCTCACCTTCCCAGATTCCCTCCTGGGCAGTTAGGGACCGGCTGCTGCTTCGGCAGCCTCTGGAAGACAGGGTAAGCCTGAGCACAGCCCTCCCTGAGCCCCCGGGAGGGAGTAGCACGTTGAGGGCAAGAGGAGGGAGGAGGAGGGGGGAAGAGGGGGAGAGGGTGAAATCAGGCTGCAGGGAAACGAGTCCAGTGTTCCCAAGACCTGAATGATTTGGGATTAATCTTCCAGATCTGGCGCCACAGACGCAATAGGAATCTGCTGCTGCCCCGCCCCCTCCAGCCCATCGCTGGCAGAACAGAGGGGCTGACCCCTCCCTGGGGTCTAAGTAGGGCACTGCTGGGGCTGCTGGGAGGCAGGGAGGGAGCCAGTGAGCCGGGCAGGGAGGACAGGGGCAGACCTAGCTCCACCTCCCCTGCCCAGGTCCCCCAGCTTCCAAGGCAGGTAGACCCTGAGGGTCTGCTGTCTGCTGCCAACGGTGAGTGGGGTTGCCACACGAGGCAAAGACTCCGGTCCCTGGAGCAGAGCCTGGACGAACACTGCAGGGGATTCATGCACAAGTCAGGCAGTCCTTTCTAATTCCAAAGTCCTTCACCTGAGGCCACTGGAACGGATGAGGAACCTGAGCTTCCTCCTCGGGGCTCTGGAGCAAGGCTTGGGCAGCGCTGTGCCCAGAGCACCCTGGTCCTAACCAGGCCCAGACTCTGCGCGGGCCCTCCCATCACCATGAGCACAGTGGGATGGAGCTGGCACTGGGAGCCGGGACAATGCAGACACGTAAAGACAGCAGCTATCAGGGCTGGAGGCACCTTAGGACCCATGAGTCCTCTTTACGTTCTAGAAGCGAACGCTGAGGCTCGGCGAGGAGAGGGTCCTGCACACAGGGAGTGGGTGACAGAGCCGGGGGGGCTGCCAGCTCCCGAGTAGTGCTCCTTCCCTATCAGCACAAGCTGCCGAGCTTTATTTGTAACAGCAAAACACAGGAACAACCCAGACGTCCACCAGCAGGTAAATGCATAAACCAACTGGGCATTTCCACGCCGAGAACTAGTTACCACTCAGCAACAGGAAGGGATGAACCAGTGATACGTGCAACATGGATGAGTCACAAAAGATCACAGACGTCAGACGGAGAGGACACACTGTAGAAGTCCATCCATTTAAAACTCTGGGAAGTGTAAACTGGTCTAGAGGGACAGACAGCAAATCGATGGTTTACAGCGCCAGGAGGGGCACTTTAAAAAGGGGCACAGGAAAGATTTGGGGTGAGGGGTATATTCACGGTCTTGATTGTGCTGTTGGTTTTGCACGTATGCACACATGCTGGGGAGGGGAGGGGGCTGATGCGGGCCGGGGAGGGGATGGACATGGAGTAGAGCTGGCCCTGACGGAGCCTGGAAGGAAGGCTGGGATGTAGCAAATGGCAAAGGCACCACAGAGGCAGGAGCTTGAATGAAGGCTCAGACAAGGCAATGCTCTCAGAAGGATCCAGAACAGTGGGAAGAGCCCAGGGCTGCTTGGGATGGGGAGGGCGTGGGGCTGAGGAGGGGAGCTCTGTGTCCATCTCCTTCGTGGTTATATCTCTGGAGCCTCACAGGTACCTACACTTAACAGGCATCAAAAGATGGTTGTGGACCTGTGGAGGGAGAAGGAAGAGGGGAAAGAGGAGGAGAGTGGAAGAGGGACCCTGGATGCATCCACCAAGCTGGGGTGTGTGGGTATATTATTCCACAGGCAGCAGGGAGCCAGGGCAAAGGAACAATGCATGTAATTTAGAGTTTCAGAAAATATGCCTGGCAGCAAAGTACAGGGACCTCCACTCTGTCCTGATGGATGCAACTGCTCTCTGGAAGGACTGCTCCATCTCTATACCAGCCTGGACAGGGGAGTGGCAGGGGCCACATAGCAGGCACTTCTCCAAGAGCTGGGAGGGCCTGGGATGCCCCAGCTGCTGCTTCCAGAGCTGAGAACAATTTACTCTCCTTGCCTGCCAGGGAGGCCAAGGAGGGCCTGTGGCACAGCTAGGAAGGGGGAAGATTTTCAAAACCCTGTGATGGAATCTCCCTGGCTTTCCCCGGCCTCATGTTTCACAGGTGCTTCCAACCCACAGATCAGATCCTCCAGTGGCAGCAGTAGCCCCAGCAGCCCTGCCTCCAGGGCAGGAAGGAGGAACACAGGTCTGTAGGAGTGTATGAGGCCAGGAGGGGCAGGCAGGTACCACATGTCCACTTGGCTCTTCCACAACCCAGCAGCTGAGGAAACTCAGAAGACCCAAGTCCCTCCCCCAAGAGACCACCCCCCCAGGGCCAGCTCTGGGCTGGGAGTAGGGGTGGGCAAATGAATGGGCTTCCAGGATGTTGGGCCAGCTGTCTGCCTGGACCAGACTGCTGTCATCCTGTTTTCAATTCAAGCATCAAAAATGAATAGCAGCTGCCTGGGGTGTTAAGATGAACCTCGTAATCTACCATACCCAGCGCATCACTATACAGTTGACCCCTTCATCTCCTCCCTGAACCTGTGAAGCGGTCAAACTCCACAAATAAGGGTTGCATGCTTCAGCTAGGCCTGTGGACTTGTCTAAAGTCCCACAGCCAAAACCTCTAGGAGGAGGGAGCTTCAGCTTCCAAGCCAACCTCAAGAAGGGCCCAGAAAGCATGAGGACAGGATGGATCTTTACGAGGAAATTTACAGACAGCCCAGGGTAGGACCAAACTGTCCCAGCCTCATGGGTCTGCCATTACGGAGAGGCCCCAAAGGGACCACCTTATCCTGCCCTTCAATTTTGTAAATGAGGAGACTCACTGCTGAAATAACGTGTCCATAGTCATACAAGGAAAGTGGCAGAGCCAGTCTCGGCCTGAAAGGCCTCTCTGGTTTTAACAATTGTGGAGAGCACTTCTCCCTTCCTTCCTGTCAGTTCATGGGGGAAAATCTGACTCTCGCATGCGGACAATGTCCCGTGTCACCGAGGATGCACTGGGAGCTGCTGGGGAGTCAGCGCAGGCCCAGGTCCCGTCTTCAGCAGAGCTGTAAAGCATCACATGGGGCTTGACTTTCCCTGCCTCAGTCTGCCTAGGGCAGAATTAATCACTGCACAAGATTTGACCAGAGTTAGAAGGAACCCCAAAGGCTCAACCTGCCTCATTTCACCCATCAGGAAACTGAGGCCTGAGAAGGACCAAGGAGGCGGTCACAGGGATCTGTACTTTCAGGAGCTCTGAACTGAGAGGATAAGAATCAGGGAGACGCCCGGACCGGCTGGCGCAGGGGGTCCTTGGCAGGGAGAGGCTGTGCTTGGGCAGAGTTACGAGGGGCATAGGCTCACCCCATCCCCTGTTCCCACAGCACACGCAGATACCCTGAAGCCTGTCCCCCAGGGGTCCATGGCCAAGTGAAAATTCTCTACTACAGGGAAAAGAACAGCCACGACTGTTGAATACCTACCAGATGCCAGTACTGTACAAGGCAGGAATCACTCTCCCCACTTTACAGATGAGCCAAGATTCAGGGAGGTTGGATGATCTGCTCAAGGTCACACAGGTGGGAAGGAGCAAAGCCCGGACTGAAAATGCAGCGTCCTTCCCACCGCACCTCACTGCACTCCGCCTGCACCACGCTGCTCTTTGCTTCTGGAAGGAATTGCCCAAGCCCATCTGCTCAGCCAGCAGCCCTGAGATGGGGCCTCTGCGGTCCTTCGGCTGCCTCTCTCCAGCCCATGCTTCTGGAATCATTCAGTGCTGACCCCCGGCCCCCGCCCCAGGGCCCCTCACACAGGAGTCCCCTCATCAGATGGTGTGGAGACAGCCCAGGCCAGCCAGGACCAACTCACCAGACCCACCCTTTGAGAATCTCCAATCGATCAACTTGGGAATCTGCATTTTTACAGGAACCTTTTGGAAGCACTGTTTTGGAGAAAGAAAGTGAGAAAGGATGGGATCTGCTGCTTGCAGTAAAGATCTCCCGCAGGTCTCTCTATGTTGGAGAAAGGAAAACCTATTTCCACTCGACTCTCTCAGGCCTAAAGCAAGCTGGTTTCGATTCCCCTTGGTGGAATCAAAGGAGCCCCTTCTGGGAGGCACAGCCTCATGTGGTGAAAAACACCCCCATCGTGTGGGGAAAAAGGACGCTCCTTCCTCCAGGCACCTCCATGGCTGAGGGAGCTGCTCAGCGGGAAAGAGAGCTAGGAGGTGCTAATGCCCCCGCCCACACGGTCACGTCTCCCTCAGGAGAACATGTCCTCCCCTGACACACTTGCCCTGCCTACCCCCTCAGGCTAAAACCCATCTCTGCTGTGGAGAAAATGTCGTTTGCCTGGAGTCGCTAAAAATTACACATTAACAGTCCTACTGATTTCCAGCCATTTCAAATGCTGGCTTTGGCCAAAAACTTCTTCAAAAGGCCACCCTCCCTTCTTATTCCATAGCGTTTACATTTTATAACATTTAAACAGAACCGCTTTCAAGCAAAGATAGGCAATACTTTCCTCGAATGTCCACATAAAAAGTAAAATCTGGGAAACGTCTACATTGGACGGCTAGGGAAGGCCTTCTGAGCCCAGCAGTGATTAGCTCCATCTGCAAAATAGTTCAGAATACTGCTGCCTCACATGGGGAACCTCCTTCTCCAAGAAGCCTTCCTGCCTTCCATCTGGGCTCGGTCATGGATATCAGTCCCCAGGGGTGTCCTCCATAGACGCAGCTGAGTCTCCACTCTTTATATGCACGAAAGCTACATTTACTGAGCTCTTCTGATGTGTCAAGGTCAGAGACTACTAAGGGAACTACATATAATTGTTTATTTGCCAGATCAACCCTATAGGGTAACTATGACTATTATACTTGCTTTGCAAATGGGAAACAGAGGCTCAGGGAGGTCAACAGACCTGCCCACCATTGATTCCACAGCCCATGCCCTTCAAGGCTGTCTGCCCCAGCCAAGGAATCCCTAAACTGACAGGGAGTCTGAAACCTTGTGCCAGGCCTGGGGTCCTGCCAACCTCTTAAGCAGTCCACTCTCTCATCATGATTGAGGACACTTGACTGCACCCTCCACCATTTGACCCCAAGAGAAGCTGAGTCCTCAGCCCCTCTTTTTGTTATTCTGCATCTCTCTGAATCACTTACCTTACAATGCCCAAGATACTCCTGGGGCAGATGCTTTTTGATGTTAAAGTTTCCTCACGTTGACTCACAAACATTTAAAAAAGCTGGGTGGGCCCCAGCCTCAGCATCTCTCCTTTAGCAGTAGGGGCAGCACACCACCTAGTGGCTGTGTGGTGAACCTCGTATTGGCCAACCTGCAGGGGCAGAGCCCAGGATCTGGGAGGCCCTTAGGTTGTCAGGTGGTCCAACTGAAGTTCAGAGAGGGGAAGTGACCAGCCTGCAAGCACACAGCAAGTCAGTATCCAGTCCTCAGGACCATGACCCAGCTCTTGGGCAGCAAGACGGTGCTTCCCAAACTTCCCACACAGTTTCAGGGAAGCTGTGTGTCTGGGAGAAGGTCTCAATTCTGGTAGTTGTGAAAATGAAGTGTCCCGTTCATAGGTGCACCATCTTCCTGGCAATGCATCGTTTATTCTGTTTATCATTTTTGAATAGGTAAAGGTACATATGGTATGAAATCCAAAAGGTAGCAAAAGGGTATGTGATGAAAAGTGAGTCTTTTAGCCCTCTACTGCCAAATTCTGGGATTATCAGTTTCTACATGTCTGTCCAGAGTAATCTTTGTAATTTACAAAGATTTTTTTTAACTTTTTTACACAAATGATAACTTTTCCTGCACAGGACACTTAACAAGGCATCTTGGGGACTTCCCTGGTGGTCCAGCGGTTAAGACACCGTACTCCCAATGCAGGGGGCCGGGGGTTCAATCCCTGGTCAGGGAACTAGATCACACATGCCGCAACTAAGAACCTGCATGCAGCAACTAAAAGACTCCCCATGCCGCAACTAAAGATCTGCACACCACAACAAAGATCCCACAGGCAGCAACGAACATCCTGTGTGCCGTAACTAACCCGGCACAGCCAAATAAATAAATATTAAAAAAAACAAAGACAAAACAAACAAACAAAAGGCATCTTGGAGATCACTGTACATCAGCATATAAAGAGCATCCTTGTCCCTTTGTAAAACCACCCTACACTCCCTGTGGGGGTATATGGAGGTACCATTTAACTACTATACTTTCGATAGACATTTAGGTGGTTCCCAATCCACTGCTTTAACAAACTCATACGGAAAATCCTTTAGAATAAATTCCTGGAAGTGGCATTGCTGGAATTATCAGCTGTGATTCATTTTGGTCTCATACACCAGCAAACCCAATATAATAAGAGCTTAAATACTTCAGGCCAAAGATGATGTTATAAAATAAAGGCAAAGAGGAAAGATTTGAGAATGACCTTATGAGGGCCTGAAGCTGGAAGGAGCAGGTGCTGCCTAATCTAATCATCTCTGGTCGCCATAGAAACCAGCCATAAAGTCAGCCGGAAAGAGCTCATGAACAACATCTACCCCATCTGCACCGGCATGGACCATTCACATTCCCTTCCCTGTTAGGTCCTGTCAGGCCCGGTTCTGTCGTCTCCAGGGTGTCCCCCAGGAGGGAGCCGGATCTTGACCCTGCCCTCCTCCTCCCAAACCCCTCCCTCCTCTTTCCAGCCACAGTCTCAGATGGCTGCCCTGCAATGCCCACCCTGTCGAGAGAGATGGGCAACTAGATACCCAGTCCTGTGTCAAAGAAAAAACAGAGCCGGACACTAGTTAGAGTGATAAAAACAGATTTCATTCAGGAGAATTACAATAGGGGGAAAGGCACCTCAGCCTAGAACAAGGCTCAATTCCAAATACAGCATGGGCAAGTGGGAATTTACAGCCTAGTAACAGGTCGGGGGTGGGGGTGGGGGTGGGAGACAGTCAGAGGATGGAAAGTTACTAAGAGGACACATCAGGGTAAAGGGGCATTTGGCTAAACCGACATAATAGGATTCTTGCTGAAGACAGGCCAGGGTAATCAGACATCCCCTGGGGGATGGTGGAGGGTGAGGAACTCTATCAGATAACAAAGATGTTCAGATATGGAGGGGGGGGGGCCGGGCGGGGCAGGGGGAGGGGCAGGTTCTGGTTAAACTAACTTAGCAGGGTTCTTGATAAAACTGGATTTTATAAGAAAGTGCACAGATGGGCCTAGGAGAAGGTTCAGGAGCCTGACTAAGGTTTGGTTACCTGCCCATCAGGAGGGCACCTTCTAACAGGGGAGCAGTCTACACAGGAGGGAAATGGCCCAAGGACGTATAGCAAAAAGCTTGTTCAAACCAAAACATGTCTGACCTGGCCTGTCTCTCAATGAATCACTGTCCTTCCCAGGGTAGAATAACTCTTCTGATCCAAAAGGTGATTAAATTGATTAGGAGAATTTTTCAGACAAGCCACAGGCAGGCAGTAATCTTTGAGTACAAATGCAGGAGTTTGCAGGGACGCATTTTATTTGATTCTGGAAATTAGAGGCTCTTTGAAGGTAGCACACAATTTTGTTCAAAGTGTCCCAGACTTTGAGAGAAAAGACCCAAAGCCCATATCATGCTTTTATGAAAATCCTGAGAAGTGCTTTTTAACACACAGCCTGAGATCCTTCTTGGCACTGCTTAGCTAGACCTGCCCTGACCTCAGAGCAGCTGTACTAACTTCCCCCACACCTCCGCTGCACTTCACACCTGCCATCCTTCCCTCTGCACAAAAAGCTGAGACTGTATTGTTCCCATTTTATAGATAGGAAAGTAGGGCTCTGAATGGTTGAGTGACTGAACCCGGTCACTTTGCTCTAAGTGGCAGACCCAGCCTCCCTCTCCTCCCTAGCCTGGGACAACTTGCACAGATGTCATTCCACTTCTGGACATTCTGCCCTCTTAGGGGTACATGAAAAAATTCCTATCTCCACCTACCGCCCCCTCCACACATGAGGATTCTGTGGCTCTGGCACCCCTAAGGGTCAGTAAATTTCCTCCCTTTGCTGAAAATTTGCTCCCTTTCATATAACTCCAAGTGATCTTTGGGCAAGCTATAGGCTTTAGTCAGGACAATAAAAACTGAGCAGTTAGAAGACAACTGCTCCTCTGATGGACAAGATCACCACCCAAAGAAGGCTGGCCCACCTTTGACTTCATAAAGGTTCGGAGAGGAAGAGAGGAGGCCCCGGAGGCCCCCAAGTCTCCCTGCCCCACTTCACCTTACCCATTGTCTCTGCTGTCCCCAGCCACCAAAGTCTTCAGTGGCTTCCCTGGGCAGCATCCTCAACGACACCAGATCTCCCCAGAAATTTAGAAGGGCAGAGATCCAGGCCAAGTACAACGTATTAACAACATATGTTTGGGAACATGTTATTTAGCCCAGGAAATCAGCACTTCCAAAATTATGAGGCAAATTTGTATCCAAAATACACCTTAAGCTCTACCCCTGAATTTCATCAAATAACAATTTCAAAAATAAAAGCAAAGCCAGCGTATGAACATACTGTCGACTGAAGAAAAAAACACACAAAACCTAAAAACTGAGTTATGTTTTATTCGATGATCTGAGGACTATAGCCCGGGAATCAGCTTCTCAGATAGCTCTGAGGAATTGTTCCGAAGAGGTACGGGAGGGGCCAGGATATAGAGGAGTTTTTGCTGGAAAAAAAACCCTGTGGTTGAACATCAAAAGATTACTGCTAATCACACACACACACACACACACACACACACACACACACACACACACAGACATCTCAAGGTAATGATTTTAGCGCTTTACTTTGTATGGGGCAATGCAAGAATCTGGACTTATTAAAATTATTCCTTTGATATGCACCTTAACTACCTATCCTGCTTTCTCCATCCTGAATCCCCTCAGGGCGCACCGTTTGAGGGGCTGCAGTGGCTGAGGGCTTTATGACCATCATCCTTTGTTTACTGAAATGGCAAGTGACATTCTTTGTCTACAATATCCACCCTGATTCCTCTCGACTTTTCTCAGAATTCCAATCTCCTGAGGCCCCATGCCTTGCTGCTACCTGGGGACACTAATGTCAACCTTACTTTTCACCTGGAAAGTGTAGTCTAGCCAGGCTGGCAGACACCTGGAACCTCGGTGTAGGTCACTCCCCAATGCGGGGGCTGCCACCACCTCCCGTGCGTCCAGCAGGGTTGCCTCTGTCTGGAGCAACCGCCCTCTCCCCAGGCGGGCACAGACGGGGTGGCTGATCCAGGACAGCTCTGATTGTCACTGTCATGCCCTTACTCCCACCCCTCTTGAGGAATCTGTCCCTTTCCCAACTCCCTCTGCCTCTTACACACCCTCACGCTGCCGCATGGTTACCGGTGAGCTCACTCCTCTCCTCCATAAAATCCCGAACTCCTTGAGGGCAGAGACCTTGTCCTGCTTGGCTTTGGGGGTCCATACCTGGCTCCAGGCCTGGCACTTAGTGGACTCCATGTGTATTTGCCAATAAATCCTTCTGTCTCCTGGGCTCCAAAGATAGCAGTTGCATGAATGGTCAGAACATCATGATAAACTAAAATTCATTTTATGATGTGGCTATGGAGACACACAAAGACTGTGACATCATGTCAGGCAGGTGACACCACTAATCATTAGTAATGTTTATTTCAAGACAGTGTCCTTGGCTTGGACACGTGGGGAAAACAGTTCAGAGCCCCGCTGGGTGTGTCACTGTGCTGTAGGAACTGGCTCCGACAGGGATGGGGCTATGCAGCTGCTGCGGACCGAGCTGGTCTACCCCTTGGGACAGAAGCTGTGTTTCATTCATCTCTACAGGCCTCAACGTCTAAGTCAATATTTTTGGATAACTGAAGTAATTCCTTTACATGAAACTAGTAGTGTTGAAGACAAGAAGCTCAGAAGAAACCTTTCTGCGTCTCTCAACTCCCCCACTGACTGAAAAGAACAGACTACAGTGTAGGAAAGTTCCCGGATGGTCTGCGGCTCCCAGACGCACTCCACACCCACTCATACCTCGGTGCCATCGCACTGCCATTGCCTCTTCTGGGATAGCCCTTCCCCTTCTATCTTACTTTTGTCCAGAACCTCCCTTCTACACCTTCTCTGTCAGGTCTTCCTGGTCCAGCCCCTTGAGAGTTTTTGTGATTCAACACTGGTCATTTTCATAAGGTCAAGGCGGTCTTAGGGCAAGCAGGAGGAGGTGGCAGGCAGGCCCTACCCCCTGCACCTCCAGCAGCAAGATCTGCAATAACGGGGAAATGTGCTCACTGGGTCTGAAGCAGGTCCTTGAAGGCCTTGTGCTCCAGCCTGTGGTGTGACCGCGCATGGCACAGCGTGCAGACACAGGCCTGGAGATGAGGACAGAGGGCAGCTGGGGGCTGAAAACTAGGAGCAGGATTTTAAAAGCTGGAAGCCTCTGCGCATAAACTGAGGTCTTCCTGCCTTCCTCTGAGCAGCATCCGGGGAATGCAGAAAGGAGCAACGGGGTGAGATTGGTGGAGGCGCTGAGCGGAAGGCACGGATTTGGCGGAGACTGAAGAATGTGCAAGCAAACCCCCACTCCGTCACTCACCAGCGTTGATCACAAGCAAATCACTTGGCTTTTTTTTTTTTTTTTTTTTTTTTGGCTGTGTTGTGTCTTCATTGCTGCACGCGGGCTTTCCTCTGGATGCGGCGAGCAGTGGCTACTCTTTGTTGTGGTGCACAGGCTTCTCACTGTAGTGGCTTCTCTTGTTGCAGAGCACGGGCTCTAGCCACGTGGGCTTCAGTAGTTGTGGCACACTGGCTCAGTAGTTGTGGCTCGCAGGCTCTAGAGGGCAGGCTCAGTAGTTGTGGTGCACAAGCTTAGTTGCTCCGTGGCATGTGGGATCTTCCCGGACCAGGGCTCGAACCCGTGTCTCCTGCATTGGCGGGCGGATTCTTAACCACTGCGCCACCAGGGAAGCCCGGCTTTTCTTAATTTAGTTTCTTTTGCTACAAAACAATCTCCCAAGGAGCAGGAACTAGATTCTTATGCCACTTTTCTGTAAGATGTGAGCAACACCGCGGGTTGGGATCTCTAGGGACACGTCTCAGGCCTCCTGGGAGTTCCCTGGGTATCCAGTAGAGAGGAGATTCCCACGCTGGACGTTTCTACTTCGTGGTTTGCCTCTGACATTGTTCAGCTCAATCTCTCTAAAGGGTTTACAGAACGCTCTAATATCCACGATGCATTCTCACTTCCTCGTCCCATCAGCCCCTTTTGCAGGTGGGGAGACCTGGGCCCGTGACTTGACACTGTCACTCTGTGAGGACCAGCGCCCCCAGCTCCGGCTCTGGAGAGCGCAGACGTGCGGCACCCCCGCCTCCCTTGCCCTCCCTGGGGGCGGAGTGAGCAGGCACGGGGCGGGATCTTTCAGGTCATGTGACTCCCGGCCCGGAAGCACTCGCCCCCAGACCCCAGGGTGACCAAATTGGGGGCTACTACCTCCAGCGAGCGCGGAGGTCGCGCTCCTGTTTCGCGCTCCCGGCATCCGCCGCCATGGCCTGGACCAAGTACCAGCTGTTCCTGACCGGGCTCATGCTCGTCACCGGCTCCATCAACACGCTCTCGGCAAAGTGAGTCCGGGCCTGGCCGGGAGGGGAGGGGACTCCGCGCCCTCCCTTTGCGGCTCTCCTTTCCTGACTTCACCAGCCAGCTCAGTTGCTGTGATCCGTTCATGCGGTTTATGGACCACCCAAGGGGGACGAGGCCCAGGGAAATGCGGGGCAGGGCCGTGTCGCCGGCTGGAGGATCCGAGCCCCGGCTTTGATTCGCTGTGTGCTTGATCCCAGCGAGTCACTTTCTAACTCAGCGCCTCAGTTTCCTCATCTTTAAACGGGAGGGAGTTTCTCTCCCCTGCCCCTTCTAAGCTGGCATCGGGGGCCCCGCCCTCCAGGAGCTGTGGGCCAGGGAGGGCTACCATAAACGTCATGCGGACCGAGTGACCAGTGAGCGTGGAGGGCTGCGACGACAGAGAAGGGGATGCACCATGGAGGAAGGGTTACAGCTGGGCCTCGAAGCTTTGGTAGGATTTCTACATGTGGTGGGGACATCGAGGCAGGAACAGCAAGGCCAGATCCAGGTGGATTGTAACTAGCACCAAATGCCCAGGCTGGATTTTATCCCATAATCAAAGAGGGGCTTTTGAGATGGGGAGTGACATGTTAAAAGTGATACGATGAACCTGGTGGTCAAGGTGCAAAGTAGTTGGCTGCAGGGAAGACCACGCCAAGGCTGCTGCGTGGCAGATAAGGGGAACTGGGAGGTAGCAGTGAGGTGGGAAGGGAAGGGTCAGGTGGGAGAGACCAGGTGCAGAGTGAAGCCACAGGGCCTGACCCACAGGATCCAATAATCACTCCTGGGCTTCTGCCTGGGGGAACAGAAGTGGCATTAACCCAGGCAGGGTGGGCAGGGGGGCAGTTCAGCTCTGATGTAAGAGGGTGTGGTGCACGTGGAGGACAGTAGACAGTGACCCTCTCCCAGTCAGACCTCCCTTCCACCTGAGCCCTGCCAGGCTCCAGAGCAAAGGGGAGTCACCCCAGTCACCCTCTGGGCTGCACTCCAGGCCCCCTGAGGGTGGTGGGGATAGTTGTATCTTATTCGTGTTTTTTTTTTTGTTTTTTTTTTTTGTATTGCAACCAATCTGGTCCCCTGCTGAGACTTTGTTAAGCACTTGAGATAAGGCTCAAAGATCTGGGAAAATGACAAAGCATCTTGCAAAACAGCTTTGTAGTGGGAATGGGGTATTTCCTTTTTTTTTTTGCATACATGGGCCTCTCACTGTTTGTGGCCTCTCCGGTTGCGGAGCACAGGCTCCGGACGCACAGACTCAGCGGCCATGGCTCACGGGCCCAGCCGCTCCGCGGCATGTGGGATCTTCCCGGTCCAAGGTCCGAACCCGTGTCCCCTGCATCGGCAGGCGGACTCCCAACCACTGCGCCACCAGGGAAGCCCTCTTATTCGTTTTTGAGGGTGTTTCTTCCCAGCGTACTCCATCAGTGACGTGAGATATGCCCCAGAAGGGAGGTCTGAGAGAGAAGTACCCTGTTCGATTCATCAGGCATATATAAGGTCCTTACAGTGTGTGAGTGAAGCCTAGGGAAGGAGACAGAAGTGACCGAGAGAAGGTCCCAGGCTTTGAGATGCTTAGAAACTGCAGCAGAGGAGACAGATGTGTACACGCTTGGCAATCACAGTGTCCTCCCTTCTCCACAGGAGGTGACCTCTGGGTAAGGCCCACCTGTCTCTCTGGTTGGGCTCTGGCCGGCTGTGTCTGTGTCTTGTGCTGGGCACCTGGGCCCTGAGGCCTCCTGAAGGGTACTCCTTTTGCTGAGCCCTTAGCTATAAAGGAAACTCAACCTGAGGGCTCCCATCTCAGGATCTGACTGCAGCAGAGCAGGTCATCTGTCCATCCGTCCCACAAGCCAAGGCCTCAGTCTGGTGCTTATAGGGTGGCTGTGGCCTGCCAGGGCCGCTGTCCACAAGGAGAGCTGAGTTACCTACTGAGGTAAACTGTGCTGACTCAGCTCCTTCCAGAAAAAGCTCCAGACCGGTCAGGTAAGAAGCCAGGGAATTCTCAGCCCCAGGACGCCTTGCCCTGGGAGGCTGCCTGAGAGGCCAGAAAGAGGTTCCCACGTGTGATCCCAACCTTTGGTCCTGTCCCCTGCCCTGTGGCCTGATGTGGGGCCTCTTAGGAGCCTCCCTACCTGTGATGGGCCCCAGTATTGGACCCTAAACAGTGTTCTAAGACCAGACTGTGAGAAGGACGCTCTCAGAGGAAGAACGTGGGAGAGCAGCCGTGTACATCCTGATAGAGATTACTGATTTGAAATCACACTCTGACCTGAAGTTTCTGGCAGGGACAGACAGACGAGAATGCGACCACAGCAAGTGCTAACCAGTTAATACACAGAGAGCTCCGCGTGCCACGTCCTGCCCTGGCTGCCTTTCATGAGTTAAGTTAATGAATTCTCATAACCACCCTACGAGGTAGATAAATTCCTTGTCCCTGGATAAGGAAACTGAGGTTCTGGAAAGAGGGGCTTGCTTACCCAAGTTCAACTCAGCTATTAAGTGGCAAAGTTTATATTTGAGCCTAAGTAGTCTGGCTCTAGAATCCATGCTCTTAACCTCCACTATGGATGAGGCTGGGGACTTCTCTAGTCATCCTTAGGGGCATTTAAAGTTGTTAGAAACATAGAAATTATCCATTCTCATCCCCACAGTTTACAGTCAAGGTCCCAAGAAAAGTTTCGTGTGTGTGTGACCCAGCTGGTTGGTGTCTAGAGCCTAGGTCTCAGGATTTTGGTCCAGTGCTGGTCTTCTACAGCTACAGTACCCGAAACTCCCTCTTCCTTGGGGGTTTCCTCTTATACCTCTGCAGGCAAGAACAGACAAGCGTGTGCCCATGGAAGTTGTAATCCTATAAGTGGCATCTCCTCTCCCTGCCATCGGGGTGCCTTCCCTCTGGGACTGGGTGACAAGCGTCTGAAGCCTCCATCCCAGAGATCACTCAGGGTTCAGGGTTAGAGTCTCTAGCAGCTCTTGCAGTTTCTTGGCCTGTAAAATGAGCGTGGTGTTTCCCTCCCCGGCTGCTTGGGAGGACTGAAGACAGTGGATGAGGAAGTGGGCGGAGCACGTGCTGCTCCTGTACTGGGATCACAGGTCAGCTGTCCGCGGCGGGAGGTCACTGCCCACTCAGCAGGACTGGGTGTGCTGCAGGGAGCCGGCCTGGCCAGGCTGGCCTGGGCTGGGGCAGGGGATTGCCTACCCCCCCGGAGGGAAAGTCGCCGATCAGGCTGGCCCTGTAGCCTCATCCCTGGGTGTGGGCAGAAGGTCCCTCCCTTCTCCTTTCTGTGGCTGCTTTCTCCCCCTCACCAGGCTTCTGCTGATGCACTTCCTGGGACCAAACATTTGCCTTCCTCTGGCACCGCATGGGGCTGTCTGCCTGAACCAGTGCGTGTTTCGGAGCCCCACCCTCCTGAATGCAGCTGGGGTTCTGCATGTAAAGAGCCAGGGTCAAGTAGACGCTCACTCAGGAAGGCTCACATCCCCTCCTAAACTTCTGCAGGCTGTGAAGCCCACCCAGCCACGAAGGGGCCATGGGGGTCATTTCTCCAACAGTCAGGCCCACTGGGTCCGGGGAGCCTGCAGGAAGGTGGCAGGAGGCCTGCAATCACTGGGCCTCTTTTAGGGGAGGACTCTCACTGTCCTTCCTGCGCCAGCTCTAACTTTTGCCTTGGCAGCTGCCCCTCCCCCACCCATAGGTTCCAAAAGTGGGCACGGGATAATTGCTTCAGAGGGGTTCAGGCCAGGTGGAGAAAGCCTTAAATTAGCAGGGCAGTGTAGCAGTGAAAAGAGCATGGTGAGGCTTGGAAGCTATGAGATTAGATAAGTCACTGGGCCTCTCCAAGCCTCAGTTTCATCTATAAAGTGGGCCTGATAATCCCTGCCCCACCTTCTTCCCAGACTCCTTGTGAGATCTACTGAGGAGAGTTATCTAATACTTAAGAGAGGGAGGGCTGTCATCATTTATCACCACGTGAGCCGGGGCCACCTGCTATGACACCCCAGAGAGTGGAGGAGCCCTGGGGCCCTTCTGAAGATCCCAAGCCAGAGAAAGAAGCTGACTCACTGGGCTTAACAGGCCCAGGAGGAGAGCGGAAATGGCATAGATTCTGTGGGGAATATGGATACACAGCTAATCGGCCCGAGGCGGCCGGCCGCATCAACCACTTCCTCAGCTTCTGACCGCCACCCCTGGTCCCACACAGACGCGCACACCCCTTGGGACGCTGAGCTTTGAGCTTACTGAGCAAGGCCACGCCAGAGTGACTCGCCCCTAGTAAGGGTAGCCCACCCGGAGCCCTCCAAGGCCCAGGGAACTCTAAAGGGAGCCTGCCTCTGCCAGTGGAGGGCACTTCCTCGTGTGGGTCCCCAAGGCCTCCTGCCCTAGAGACCACAGCTTTCCCCAGGATATAGTGTCCAGAGAGAATGGAGGGCCCATCTGCAGGGCTGACCTTTTCCCCGCCTCAGCCAGGGGGGTGGGAAGAATCCTGAGTAAGAAGGTGATCGGTGTTGAGGAAGGAGCACAGAACAGGGGGTGGTGCTCCCGGGTACTAGCGCTTCCCTGTGTCCCTCAAGCCCTGTCTGGTCCCTGGGTTTCCTCATCTCTCAAACAAGGAGCTTCCCGAGAGATGGCTGAGTTGGTTCTCCTCTTTCAGCACTTTGTGGCCCTCCAGTTGCCTCTGTGTCAGCCTGCAGGCTGGGTCCCAGAGGATGGATACTCTCCCCGGAAGCTTTCAGGCTGGAGCAGAGCTGGGGCCACACCCACCCGACACAAGGGGAAGAGGAGAGCAGAGGAGAGAGAGGGAGAAGAGGGGCAGTAAAGGACTTTTAGTGACCCCCTGCCATATGCCAGGTCTTATATGTCTTATTACTTTTGCCAATTCATCAGTGTTGGCATTATTATCCCCGACTTACAGGTGAGAAATCTATAACTCATCCAACCTGTGAGAGTCAGAAGTCTGGGCTTTCCGTGTATCCTGCTGCCTTTTCTGAAAATAAGTTCAAGCAGATGGGTTCGGCCCTAGAGCCGCCCATTGTTAACTGTGTGAGCCTGAACACGGCTCTCTCCACCCCAAGGTCTGAAGTCCCTGTCTGTAAAATGAGGACCCTTGTTGTGAGGCCTAAACCACACAGCCCACATGAAGTGTTCAGGCTCCTCAGGGAGAAGCACAGGCCTGGTACAAGGTCGGTACACAGTGAGTGGTGCATTCATAAACACATGTTAGTGAAGCGTTGCAAAGAGATAAGTGCTTGCAAAGAGATAAGTGCTATCCCACTGGGGAGTGATTGCTTTCACCCCCAGATGAACCAGGTCTGGCTTTTGGCTCTTGTCCTGTGCTACGTGGGGTCCTGCTGTGACTGCACAGTGAGGCAGACCTTTCCCAGGGCCAAGATGAGAAACCTGACTCTATCCCAAGGTGACTGCAGGCCTGAACTCCTGCCTGGCCAAGAGTCTGGGCAGGGCAGGCAGCCTGTCCTGACACCCAAACCCTTGGGATGTAAACCTGCCCCAGGCACTCAGATACAAAAAGATTCCATTTCCCCTGCTGGGAACCTGCCAGCCCTGCCTGTTCAGGCAGACCCACCCCTTGGAGGAAGCAGACAGCGCAGGGGGAGAGGAGGAAGCTTAGCACCAGCCCTACAGCCTGCTCCCCGTGCAGTGCCCCTCCCTGGGGAAGGGCAGGCCCAGCTGGTGCCCCCAGCAGGGGACACCTCAGACTGGATGGCAAATTAGCAGTCATGGATAATTGCCTTTGGACTATATAGTACCTGCCTATTTGTCTAGCGGTGTCTGGAAGTCCCTCTCATTCAACAACAACAAAAAATGTTTGCACTTCTGTATAATAACGTGCGAGGAGCAGAGGATTGAAAGCTGTGCAAGTTGCTGGATGCTGAGCTCACAGCCTCTCAAGTGACAAGGACTATGGAACCAGAAAGTGATGCAGATATGAGTTGTCGTGACTGTAAGGTGCACAGGCAGTAGCCCAGGGGGAGTTCAGGAGGTGGCCGCACTGCTGCATCGGGGGTCTTGAGCCTGCCAGTCTGTGCTCTGGATGTGGCCCCAGGATGGGGAAGGGGCTTCCATACCAGCCCTTGCCCTAGGCTTCTGGTTGACCATGAACTTGGCAGGACCTCCCTTGTCCCTCCTGGAGGAGCCCTGGGAACTCTCTCTTTGACCTGCTCACTCGCTCCAGGGCAGGTGTTTCTGCGCCCTTGGTAAAGCTTGACCTCTCTGCTCTCCTTCGCTTCTCTCTTTTGCTCGGCTGCCTCACCCAGCCCCTCCCAGAGGGCTCTGTCTGTGAAAGTGAGTCTGGCTGGAGAGTAGGCCAAGCTGGGTGAGCCATACAGGTGGTATGTGTCCCACACCCACATCCCACGTCCTGTCCTGTCCCGCCCTGCCTGGGGATCCCAGAGTCGCAATCTACAGCACATCGGGCAGAAATGAGACCCCAGAGAACAGGTGGTTTCTGTCGATGATGGGGATTATCTTTGCCCCTTTGCTGCTGGGTCTGGTTCCAGCCTGATCCCCTGACCCAGATTTCCTCTGCCTTCCCAACCAGGCATATCAGAACTTCTAGCTGCCCATCAGCTCTCATTTGACCTCCACCATTCCCAAGCACCAGACGCCCTCCTACCTTCCCTCCTCACTGTGGGAGTGGGTGGGGTCTCCTACCTTGAGATAAGTTTGCCATAGTCCTGTTTTGTTCACTTGCCCTGGGATGTGTTCAGATCTCTTTGTAGACGTGATCTCTCCCACCAGCGCTCAGCCCGCCCTTCCCACCGCCTGCCCACTTGCCCCGGGCTGTGGGAAAGAGCTCCCTGTTCCCCTCCTCAGACTCAGGCACAGAGAAGCCCCGCCTGCACAGGATCTTTGTCAAACCCAGACCTGCACCGCGTGGCATGACCAGTGGCCCCTGCTTGGGGCACAGGAAGCGGAAGGCTTCCCTGCGCTCCGGGAGCTGAGGCTTGTACACAGAGGAGCCAGCAGATGGGGTGGGGACCACCATGTAGCTGCTCTGGACAAACATTGTAAGGAAGGACATTTAAGAAGAAGTCCCGAGTCTTACCCTTTAGGGACCGCCACCGCCTACGAGTGGGGTTGCTGCAGCGGGGGCAGGTCGGTGGCCCACTGCAAGCGGCCCTGGGTCTGCGTTGACTTGCGTCAGCAGCGTGATGTGGCGCATGCAGTCCTAGCCAGGTCAGCTAACCAGGGTGTCCAGCACGTGGGCGGGGCCGCCCTGTTGCCCGACTCGGTCTGGGCCAGATCACGTGCCCTTGGCTCTGGGCCTGGGCCCACCAGAGTGCTTCCTGAAGTCAGCAGCCAGGGCGGTGAAAGGTTAGCGAGGGCCGGGGCTGCTTGACCGGGAGAAGATTCCGAAGGTGGGGAAGGCTCCACATGTATGAAGGGCTTTCCAATGAAAGAGAGATTAGATTCCCAGGGACATAACTAAGGCCAGCGAAAGTGAAATTCAGAGGCGGAAGTTTTAGCGACAGATGTTGGTCAGTGCAAAATGGTTGGCGGTAGCTGCCCAGAGCGCTGTGCCGTGACGGACTCTGGGCTCGGCGGGGAGCATGCCATAATCAGTGAGGCCCATCTGCCGGGGTGCCGGCTGGCACCCACTCCACAAGCGCCATGTACCTGCCACCGGCTTCCGAGCCAGTGCTAGAGAAAACCCTCCAGATCCTTCAGGTTATGGGAAGGTGACCGGGTGGTCTGTGTCAGGTGGCCATTTCCCAGGGCCCACGTGACCTTGTAGACCAGGGACTCTTGATATGGGTCCCTTTGATAGTCTGGTGAAGCCTAGAGTAGTGTTTTAAAACGTGCAAATAAAAGACCAAGGATTACAGAAAAAGCTAATTGTATTGAAATAAAGTTATCAAGACACTAAACAAGCCAGTTTGTGAAATAGTAACGTACATGTGTGCATGCACCTCTTAACACATGAAATAGTAAGCAGTGCGTCTGATTACTGTAATTTTGGAGCAGTGATGAGTGTAAATAATACTTCACAATCTCTGCAGTGGCTCGAATGTGATAATGAGAAGAGCTGTGATTTCCGTGTGTGGCAAAGTCGCAGGTACTGCAGTACTGCACTCATAAATGGAGGAAATGCTAAATTTCTGGTAGAGGTTCATGAAACTTCAGCTAAAGGGTTCCAGGCCCCCGCGTTCTGTCTGCCATCCCAGAGGAAGACTCCTTGCCTTGGAGACTGGTCCCTTCGAGAGGGAGCCCCGCTCTGGGCCGAGTCTGCTAAGTCTGGTCTCTTGGCTTCAGGAGGCGTGAGCTCTCGGCAGGCCCCAGGACCGGGTGGGAGAGCGCGCTGCCACACTGCAGGGTTTGACCTTCTCTCTGTCTGCTGCAGGTGGGCGGACAACTTCGTGGCCCCAGGCTGCGGAGGGAGCCAGGAGCACAGCTTCCAGCATCCCTTCCTCCAGGTATCTGTGCCTGTCCTCGCCCATCTCCGTCTCCCAGGCCTCAGGTCAGGGGCCCCCACGCGGCCATGCTGTTTGCTAACCTGGGTTGGGGGAGTCCTCCCTTGCTCTCAGGAGAGCCAGTTGCTTCTCTCTCCCTCCCAGAACAGAGGCCAGGGTGTGAGGTGCCCCTGGAAGCGGGCAGAAGGCACAGTCCCCTGTAGGAAGCCTGCACAAGTCCTGGTGAGCACTCATGCCCCGGACTCCTTGAGGCCAGCCCTCACCATGGCCAAGTCAGGACACATTTGGAACAATCCAGCCCTGTCGTAAAACCTGCTCCCCAACCACGGGGAGCCCAGACCCCACTGGGCCAGGGCAGACACCATCAATGGAAGGTACCTTATTGCTAGACTGGGAAGCAGGAGACTTAAAGTTTAGTCCAGCTCTGCCAGCAACTTGCTTTGTGACCCTATATATGATCTCAAGCCTCTCGGGGCCTCAGTTTCTCCATCTGGAACATGACCAGGGATCGGTCTAGATTGGTGGGTTTTCAGATCAGGCTCTACATGGCCTTAGAGTTTCCGTCGAGGTGTTTGAAGAGCTTAGGGGTAGACCTAGGAGGCAGGCTCTGGCCTCCCGCACAGAGCAGTTCTGCTTTTGTCTCTTTTACATGTTTGGGTTATAGGTAAACTCTTGTGTGAAGAAAGGTTATGTTTAAAAACTTTTGTTACAGAGAATCCCCCGGCAGTCCAGTGGTTAGAACTCCAGGCTTTCACTGCCGGGGGCACAGGTTTCATCCCTGGTCGGGAAACTAAGATCCCACAAGCTGTGCAGCATGGCCAAAATAAAAAAAAAAAAAAAAACCTTGTTATAGGTGGTCTTCCTTCCAGCTCTGAAGTCCTGTTTCTGTCCCTACAGGCAGTGGGCATGTTCCTGGGGGAGTGCTTCTGCCTGGCTGCCTTCTACCTACTCCGGTGCAGAGCTGCAGGGCACCCAGACACCAGCATGGATCCCCAGCAGCCCTTCAACCCCCTTCTTTTCCTGCCCCCAGCCCTCTGCGACATGACCGGGACCAGCATCATGTATGTGGGTGAGTAGCCAAGCCAGGCTGCCGAGGGCTCAGCGAAGCCTGTGGCCCAAGGGAGCTGCTGGGAAAGAGCCACCCCCAACTCATCTTCAGCTCCCCCCGCCCCTCTCCCACCGACCTTTACACACACGCCCCCAACCAAGGTTTACTGAGTACTTACCACGTGCCAGCCCTGTCAGCCCTGAGGACACCTCAGTGAACAGACAGGCTGGGCCCTTAGGAGCTAACGTCATGTGTCTCTCCTCTCCTAGCCCTGAACATGACCAGTGCTTCCAGCTTCCAGATGCTGCGGGGAGCAGTGATCATATTCACAGGCCTGTTCTCGGTGACCTTCCTGGGACGGAGGCTGGCACTGAGCCAGTGGCTGGGTATCCTCGCGACCATCGCAGGGCTGGTGGTCGTGGGCCTGGCTGACCTCCTGAGCAAGCACGACAGTCAGCACAAGCTCAGCGAAGTGATCACAGGTGTGGCCGGGGTGGGCATCCCGGGGCTGCCCAGCACAGAGCCACTCGACAAAGCATTTTACAAGCTCTGCTGTCCGCCAAGCCCTGGGGGAGGGCACGTGGGCCACCAGCTGATGTGGACATGCACCTGCTTCCCAGGTGATGGGAAGAGTGTAGGGAAGACCAGCAGGGGACAAGCAGCGTGAGGGAGGTCCGAGGAAGGAGAGGGCTAGTTCTGTGACGTACCTACAGCCACACAGACTGCAGGATCCGGAAGAGGAAAGGAATGAATGTTGACTGAGCACTTACCGAGCGCGCAGCCGGCGCTTCGCACTGTGCTCGTCATCACTCATCCTCACGGCCCCGGAGAGGACACACTGCAGCCCATTTTACAGTGAAGTGGCCACCCTGCTCACGCACGGCAGGATTAAACCAGAAATGTCCATCTCGGGGCCTGTTGCTTCTCGAAAGACCTGCTTACCCCAGTTGTGCAGCCCTCAGGCCCAGGTGGACCCCTGGACTTTCCGGAGCCTTAGCCCAGAGGGGCTGACAGTGCCTTCCCTGGTGGCCTGCCTCACCCCTCAGGGGCCAGGAGGTCAGGCGCGGGGCCTGTCGTGGCTGGACCTCGTGGACTGTACAGTGCCCTGCGGAGTCAGGGGCTGCAGGGGCTCTTAGGTTTCCGTGGGCTGAGATGTCTGCCTCAGCCTGGCCTCACTCTGGGCCCCTCCTTTCCCACAGGGGACCTGCTGATCATCATGGCCCAGATCATCATCTCCATCCAGATGGTGCTGGAGGAGAAGTTTGTCTACAAGCACAGCGTGCACCCACTGCGGGCAGTCGGCACTGAGGGTGCGTGTGAACACAGGCTGGCAGGAGGGCGCCGGGTGGAGTGCGCCCTGCGGGGCGGCACATCGAGGGGATGCAGTGAGGGCTCCTGGCGAGGTGCTGGGGGCCTCTGGGAAGGGCGAGCCTCCCGCCCTCCTTCCTCGCTCCCCTCACCATGTTCGTGTTGATAAATACCCTGACAGCTGCCGTGCACTCGGCCAGGAGCTAAGGGAGGGCAGGGACGAAGATGAATGAGACGCAAGCCCCGCTCTAGAGGAACCGACCAGCAAGAAAGGAGCAGGCAGTGCGTTTTAGCTCGGCCCGCTTTTACTCAAGTGACGCTTCACTTGCCAAGCATATCTGAGTGTCGTGGCCCAGGGAAGGTGGCATTTGCGCTACGGATTTCAGGAAGCAAGAATGGACAGGAGGGAACTCCAGGCAGAGTGGATACATGGGGAGCTGGATGTGAGTTTGGAAACCAGTGAGGAATAGTTGGAGGAGGTACAGGTTTGATGTAGGGGAAATGATCAGGAATTGAATATGTGAGGGTCATATCTTGGAGAACCTTGGAACATCAGGCAAGTGGATTTAGACTTTAAATGACAGGCAGGGAAGAGCCACCAAAGGTTTTTGAGCAGGGAAGTAAGTCAAAATGATGCTTTAAAATTATGGAACTAGCAGGGCGGATTAGAGCAGTGCTACCGAAGTGTGACCTACGGGCTTGTCGGGGAGCTGTTGGCGCCTGTTCCACCGTGAGCTGAGGGCTTACGGCAGAACGTTACCCACCTAAATCAACTATGTCATCAAGTGTACTGATTGCTTCCACTCACTTTTTTTTCCTAGAAGGACTTTCTGAGTGAAGCAGTGCCTTGATTTACATTCTGGCCCAGCTCCTTGTCACACACCAGCAGCGCTGAGTTAGAGAGCTGTTTTTCCACACTTGAGAGAGCAGTGTCGTGCTCGCAGCCAGCAATCCTCTTGTCAATGAGTAGAATTGAGTTTAAAAAGTGTCAGAGAGGGCTTCCCTGGTGGCGCAGTGGTTGAGAGTCCGCCTGCCGATGCAGGGGACACGGGTTCGTGTCCCGGTCCGGGAGGATCCCACATGCCGCGGAGCGGCTGGGCCCGTGAGCCATGGCCGCTGAGCCTGCGCGTCCGGAGCCTGTGCTCCGCGATGGGAGAGGCCACAACAGTGAGAGGCCCGCGTACCGCAAAAAAAAAAAAAAAAAGTGTCAGAGAGCATCGTACGTTGTAAGGGTAGCTGTCGTTTTGTGAAAGTGTGTACATGTCTGTGACTGGTCACAATATAAAATGTATTTCCTATTCTTGGTCCGGTCAGGAGACGCGGATTTAAGTGGAAATGGGGCCGTCAGAGCCCATTCAGTAGGCCGTTGTAGCTCCTAATGAGCTCCAGGAGCTGGAAGGAAGGAGCTGGTGCGAGGGCGACTCGGAGGGGTGGCTGGGAGGTCAGCGGAGCCCGGCTGGGTGGGCCGGGGCACGCTGCCGGGGCTGGGGGCCCAGCGGAGAGCGTGACGTGCTCCCTCCACTCCCGCAGGCCTCTTTGGCTTCGTGATCCTCTTCCTGCTGCTGGTGCCCATGTACTACATCCCCGCCGGTTCCTTCAGTGGAAACCCTCGCGGGACGCTGGAGGACGCGCTGGACGCCTTCTGCCAGGTGGGCCGACAGCCACTCATCGCGCTGGCGCTGCTGGGCAACATCAGCAGCATCGCCTTCTTCAACTTTGCAGGCATCAGTGTCACCAAGGAACTGAGCGCCACCACCCGAATGGTGCTGGACAGCCTGCGTACCATTGTCATCTGGGCACTGAGCCTGACGCTGGGCTGGGAGGCCTTCCACCCGCTGCAGATCCTTGGCTTCCTCATCCTCCTGACGGGCACAGCCCTGTACAATGGGCTGCACCGCCTGCTACTGAGCCGCCTGTCCAGGGGCCGGCCCCCAGCAGAGGAGGGCGAGCATGAGAGACTGCTGGGGGGCCCTCGGACTGCCATCAACGATGCCAGCTGAGCCTCCTGCTCTGCTGCCACCTGGACGCTCCTCGTTCTCCCCGAGGCTGAGGCCACGTGGGCTGGTGAACCTCAAGTGCCCTGCCCCCTCCCCACAGACCCCCCCCCACCCACCCAGGGCAGCTGCTGCCACAGAAGATGACACAACACCCAGGTCCTCCTTTGTCACCACCCCATTCAGGCCTGAGTGCAGTGCCCGACCCCCAGCAGGCTTCCCCAGCCCCTCCTGCAACACTAGAGCTAAATCACGGAGTAGAATTGCAGGAACCAACAGCCCTAGGGTTTCCTCCTAAATCATAGGCTAAATATGGTTCTCCCAAGAAGAGAGGTCACTGAGCAAATTCTAGTAGAACTAAGCACCACAGTTTCTAAAACTTGTAAGGTACTCCCTAACCCTGTCTGGGAATGGAGGTTTCAGCCAGGGCCTTGCCGCAAACTCAGTGTGTGCTCCCCAGCCCTGTACCTGGTCACTCCGGGCCTTGGCGTCCTGCTCTGCAGAAGGTGTCCACGGTGTGGCTTCCGTGCCTTCGGGCCCAACTGGGCCCATTCTGCAGGCCTGTGGTTTTGACCAACCTGGGGAAGGAGTGACAGCCCGTTTATTGAAGATGCCCCCTGCCCACGGAGCTCCTCCCCACGCCTGCTCTGGCGTCCTTGCTCACACCTTGAAGTCCTCCCCACCTGGGAGAAGTTACAGGGGGATTTCAGGGCAGCCCTGGATAATAGCTTTTATGAACTCTTCACCTTCCATTTTAAAGATGAGCAAACTTGAGTCCCAGAGTTATAAGTTGTTTGGCAAAAGGGCTCTCCTGCCGCGGGCTCTGGCCGTGCAGCCACACGACCAGGCAGTCGGCTGGGTTGTAGACCACGTCTGGGGTTCTGCCTCACCCCCAGCAACCCGACAGACACCATGGAGAACCCTCCAAGGTGATGGGTTTACCGGGAGTCTACCGTTGAGAGTGATGCTGGTATCCCAGGCGTTATGTTAAGTGCTTAGCTTTCATTCTCTTGCTAACAGCCTGCACAGGTGGATGCAGGTGAGAAAAGTGTGGCCCAGAGAAGGTCAAGTGACTTCCTCTTGGAGCCGGTATTTCAAGCTGGGTTTGCCTGATTCCAAACCTGTGGGCCCACTTACCATAAGAGTCTCTGAGATCTTTGGGGGTACTTCCTGTGGCTGGGAGAGAGGCATCCTGTGCGTTATCCTCCCAGTAACCCCTGAAGAGAGGGGGCTGGCAGCAGGGACCCCAGGTTGCTGAGCGGCCCTTTATTCCAGTGGTCCTCACTCTGTGGCAGATCACTTTCCTGGGCAGCTCAATCGTGAAACAAATACCGAATGCCTTCCTTAAAATAGATCCTGGGAGAAGGGATCTCTGACAAGCAAAGCCCTCGGGCTGTGGGAATCCAGCAGTTTCTTACCGTCGGGAGAGAAAGGCCTCTCCATCCCACCAGCTCCGAATCTCGGGGGGCCCTGACCTCCTCTGGGCCGCGGTGTGTGTCACAGGAAGAAGGAAATGGAGATCGGGGGTGGTGGGTCCAAAAAACTGGGGCCTTACAGTGTTGTTTCAGGCTTTTTATTTTTAAAAAGAAGAGGGGAGTTGGCAGTGTGGACTTTTTTCTTTAATGAGAGGGAAGGAGCACAAGGGTTAGGACATTCCTGGAGGTAACGTCTAGAACGTTGGATGGAAAAGCTGTAAAGTACCAAAGCATAGAAATCACATGTGGATTTTAGCATTGAAGGGTTGGGGGGGATTATAATGGGACTTCAGTGGTGAGAGGTGGCAGAGGATGGGGAGGGCACTTATGGTCAGGCCTGCCACCCACTCAGGCAACTTGCTTCATCTCCTGGAGCTTTGGGTCTTCACATCTCTAAAATGGGGAAGCCTGCATCTCACAGGATGGCTGTGAGTATTACCTACGATATAAATGGAAGGTGGCTGTAAATGCCAACGTACAGTGGGGTGTCTTGTAAGGCGGCACTGCCCACTAGGGTGGTCTGTCAGGCACTGAAGTCCCAGCAGAGCCATGGTGTGCAGCATTGGTTTTGCTCGGAGGGGGGGAAATGTTTTGTTAGAACATACCATTGTGGAGTAGAGTGTAAACTTCGCATCGATTATAAGATAAAACAGGATGCCTCATAAAATTTTTATGTTGACCCTAAGTACCCTTCCAGACCCTGGAGTTGTGTCCTCTCTATCCTAGTGTCTGGGGTGCTTCGGAGGATGAGTTTGAGAGGCAATGCTGTGTCATGCTGGTAATGGGGGTGGAGGGAGAAAGAATCTCCACTCCTGCTGAGTCTAGAGGGTTGTGAGGAATGTCTAGCTGTGGCCTGCTGCCCTGAGTGCAATAATGGGGCCCTGGACCCCAAATTAGAATTGACTGATAACAGACTTCTGTAAACATCAGTTCAAATACAGTGTAATTCAGACCATCTGCAGTGTAGTGAACTGACCAGTTCCTGCCCCATTCATAGTGGTCCTGGGGGACCCTGGGGCTGGGGTGTCCTCCAGGACTGCCATCCAGGCTTGCTGGCCACAAAGCTTGCTGGCCACAAGAGGTTTAGGGCCATGCCAGGTGGTTCCATTTGCCTTTGTTCTGTCCAAAGGTCTCTGTACTTTAACAAGCAAACAGCACTCAAGGAGATCAGAGGACGGTAGGAGGATTGGAGCAAACAGCCATGTGGTTTAGGGGGAGGCAGAGATATGTGTCCTCAGCTCCATCTCTCCCTTCACTGGGTGGCTTTGGACAAGTGATGTTACCTCTCACCATGATCAAGTGGGATTTATTCCAGAGATGCAAGGATGTTTCCACATCTGCAAATCAGTCAGTATGATACACCACATTTACAAAATAAAGGATAAAAATCATATGATCATCTCATAGATGCAGAAAAAGCATTTGACAAAATTCAACATCCATTTATGTTAAAGAACTCTCAACAAAGTGGGTATAGAGGGAATGTATCTCAACATAATAAAGGCCATATATTACAAGCCCACAGCTAACATCACACTGAATGATGAAAAAAAGCTGAGAGCTTTAAGATTGGGAATGAGACAGTTTTTCCCACTCTTGCCACTTTTATTCAACATAGTATTGGAAGCCCTAGATAAAGCAATTAGGCAAGAGAAAGAAAGGAAAGGATCCAAGTTGGAAAGGAGGAAGAAAAACTGTCACGATTTGCAAATGACATATTATATATAGAAAACCTTAAAGACACCATCAAAAAACTGTTAGAACTAAAAAACAAATTCAGTAAAGTTGCAGGATACAAAATCAATACACAAAAACCCGTTGCATTTATATACACTAACAAACTATCAGAAAGAGAAATTAAGAAAACAATCCCATTTACAATTGCATCAAAAAGATAAAATACCCAGGAATGAATTTAACCAAGGAGGCGAAAGACCTGTATACTGAAAACTACAAGACATTAATGAAAGAAATTGAAGACACAAATGAAAGATATTCCACATTCATGGATTGGAAGAATTAATATTGTTAAAATGTTCATACCATCCAAAGCAATCTACAGATTCAATGCCTATCAGATTCAATTCTACAAAACTCCAATGGCATTCTTCACAGAAATAGAACAAAAAATCCAAAATTTGTAAGGAACCACAAAAGACCCCAAATAGCCAATGCAATCTTGAGAGAGAAGAACAACACTGAAGGCATCACATTCCCTGATTTCAAACTAGACTACAAAGCTATAATAATTAAAACAGTATGGTATTGGCCTAAAAACAGACACATAGATTAATGGAACGGAATAGAGAGCCCAGAAATAAACCTGCACATACATGGTCAATTAATTTATGACAAAGGAGCCAAGACTATACAATGGGGAAAAGAACCGTCTCTTTAGTAAATGGTGTTGGGAAAACTGGACCACTGTCTTACACTATACACAAAAATTAACTCAAAATGGACTAAAGACTTGAACATAAGGCCTGAAAGCATCTAACTGCTAGAGGAAAACAACAAGTTCCTTGACATAGGTCTTGACAATGTTTTTTTTAATCTGACAGCAAAAGCAAAGGCAACAAAAGCAAAAATAAATAAGTAGGACCACTTCAAACTAAAAAGCTTCAGCACAGCAAAGGGAGCCATCAACAAAATAAAAAGGCAACCTACTGAATGGGAGAAAATATTTGCAAATTATATATCTGATCATGGATTAATATCCAAAATATATAAAGAATGCATACAACTCAATGGTGAGAACAAAGAATTCGATTTATAAATGGGCAAATGGGGACTTCCCTGGCGGTCCAGTGGTTAAGACTCCGCACTTCCATTCAGAGGGCACGGGTTCGATCCCTGGTCAGGAAACTAAGATCCCACATGTCCTGCGGTGCAGCCAAAAATAAAATAAAAATGGTCAAATGATCTGAATAGGCATTGTTCCGAAGAAGACATACAGATGCCCAACAGGGACATGAAAAGATGCTCAACATCATTAATCAGGAAAGTGCAAATCAAAACCACAGTGAGATATCACCTCACATCTGTTAGAATGGCTATTATCAAAAAGACAAGAAATAAGTTTTGGGGAGGATGTGGAGAAAAGGGACGACTTGTGCGCTATTGGTGCGAGTAAATTAGTGCAGCCACTGTGGAAAATTGTATGGAGGTTCCCGGAAAAATTAAAAATAAAATGACCATGTGATTCAGCAATTCTACTTCTGGGTATTCAAAGGAAACAAAAACACTAAGCTGAAAAGATATATGCACCTTTGTGTTCATTGCAGCATTATTTACAATAACCAAGATTTGGAAACACCTAAGTGTTCAGCAATGGATGAACGGATAAAGAAATTGTGGTATGTATATGTATGTATATATATATATATATATATATATATATATATATATATATATATGTATTCACAATGGAATATTATTTGGGCATAAAAAGAAAGAAATGTTGCCATCTGCAACAACATGGATGAACCTCAAGGGCATTATGCTAAGTGAAATAAGTCAGTCAGAGAAAGACAATACTGTATGATCTCACTTACATGTGGAATCTTAAAAAAAAAAAACAAAAAACCACCCCTCTATTTTCTACCCTTGTTTTCTACTTATTTCTAATGGAGCAAAGAAGGCACTCTAGGTCTAAAGCAGAATTAATGAGTGAAGATTTGCTGTGTCTGATTAATGGGTCCTGAGGACTGGTGTAGTAGGACTTCTTGCCTCTGTGTCACTGAAAAACAACTATCCTTCTGTGATTTGACTGCATCTCAATGGGTTCAACCAAACATTCCTTTCCCTTCCTTCCCCCCCCTTCCCTTCCCCCCTCCTCTACTCTTTCTTTCTCCCTTTCTTTCTTTCTCTTTCTTTCTTATTGTGGTGAAATATACACAGCATAACACTCACCGTATTGACCATTATTAAGTGCACAATTCAGTGGCATTAAGAACGTTCACATTTGTTGTGCAATCATCACCCATCTCCAGAACTTTTTCATCTTCCCAAACTGAAACTCTGTACCCATTAAACAATAATTCCCCTTTCCTCCCTTCCCCCAGCCCCTAGCAACCACCATCCTACCTTTCTGTCTCTATGAATTTGACTACTCTAGGTACCTCATGTAAGTGGAATCATACAATATTGGTCCTTTTGTATCTCATTTATTTTGCTTAACATAATATCTTCAAGACTCATCCATGTTGTAATATGTATCAAAATTTACTTTCTTCATAAGGCTGAATAATATTCCATTGTATGTATATATTACATTTTATTTATCTATTCATTCACTTGGACATTTTTGACTATTGTGAATAACACTGCTATGAGCCTTAGGGTACAAATACCTGTTCAAGCCCCTGCTTTTAATTAAATATACACCCAGAAGTGGACTTGCTGGATCATATGGTAATTCTGTGTTTAATTTTTTGACCAGTTGCCATACTGTTTTCCACTGTAGCCGCACCATTTTGCGTTCCCACCAGCAGCGAACAAGGGTTCCATAAAATCACTGATTTTGTAACATATTTCCTGATTACAGTGCATGTTAACTGTAGAACATCTAGATAGTGTAAAAAAACAAAAGTGTAGAATATAAAATCCCCTTTATTCTAACTACCTAGTTCTACATTTGACCTCAATACATATTATCCCCAACAGGAAGGGAAGGGGTCATTTCCCTGTTACGAAAATGCTGGAGAGCATGATCCAAAAATAGAGCTGAGGCCTGCCCTGCTTGACCTCATGGTGAGAGGCCCCATCCTGGCTGTCCCAGGACCCTAATCATCAATACGGTTCATGCAGTGAAGCTGACTTCTGAGTCATGTTCATGGGCTGCTCCTGGTCTCAGGCGAGACATGGGATGGTCACATTCTCCGTGGGCCCGTCTCCTCATCTTTAAAATCCACTTCAAGATTGATAGAGCAAAACATAAAATGCGCAAGGTGATTCGTCTGGAGAAACGCGTTCTACACACGCACCAGCTACATCTTCATAATCGAGCTTTCATTTGTCGACCAGAGAGCATCGGAGGACCTGGGTCTGATCCATCAAAGATGCGGTCATGCCCCAGGGAGCGGAGGACTGGAGCAGTTCCCGCCTCATTTCACTTTTCCAAGTCCCCATTGGCTGATTCCCACCATCGATCCGCCTTGTCCCCGCTGTCTTCTCCTATCACCGCCGCCGTTAGCCTCTCATCCTGTGCTCTCATTGGTCCTCCCCGCAATCGCTCTGCGCCAGGAGCGTTCCAGAGGCAGCCACTGGGAGTCGCTGGATTCGGTTTTTAAAAAACGCCGGCGGTGAATCCGCGGCGGAGCGGGCAATTTGAACGCCACCCAGCCGGGGCACGAGGCCGGGGCGCTGCTGGCCCTCCCCTGAACCCCAGCCTCTGCCTCCGGACCCGGAAGGCCGAGAAGGAGCCGCGGTCCGCAACCCTGAGCGCCAACCATGGGCCCGCGCCGCCGGATCCGCAAGCCCGAAGCCCCAAGGAGGCGCCCCGCGAGCCCGGCTCCCGCCCCCCCACGGCCGGGCCCACCCTTAGGTAACCCGCCGTGATCCCTTTTCCTCCGAGCCGGCCTCCCTGCAGCCTGTCTGTGAGGTGGGTACGGCCGGGTCCGCGTGCCCATTTCACAGACGAAAAAATCTATGCTCGCTTGCCGAGCCTGGGGTCCAGCCCAGTCTCCCGACCCCTGGTCCGCTGGCCTTCCTCTGCAGGGGGGCAAAGCGGTTCTGCCGTCCAGTATCCGTTCCGGGACGGCCCAAAGTCCAAGACCGGGGAGGGACTGGGGAAGGCAGTTCTGAGGAGGAGAAAGGACTGGCCCAGACAGTATTCCTAATTCTACTAACGTGTATTGAGTGCTTACCACTAACTAGGCATCATGTTAAACTCTTTATATGAATTAACTCAATTTTATATTGTGCCCATTTTACAGATGGGACAACTGAAGCGCAGACAAACCTGATAATTTGAACAAGATCACCCAGCTTGTTCCCGCAGACACGGGATTCTAAAAAATCGGTGTTTGTGCTTTTTTCAAATGCAAAAGTATTGGCTGCTTTTTGTGACAATTTCAAACAACAGTTCTAATTTTAGAAGGTGCCGTTCCAGGTTTTTTGGGGTTTTTTTGTTTTGTTTCGTTTTTTCCCTTCAGTGAGTGGCTGTCCTTAACCAAAGTGCCCTAACTTAGCCGGTGCTCTCACCTTGTTCCCTTCCAGAGGTAGCATGCCCGGAAAGAAGGCTGGTCTGTGGTCCTTAGTTTCTGTGCTGTGGTCTGGTGGATGGGATA
Source organism: Phocoena sinus (assembly GCF_008692025.1). Lineage (NCBI taxonomy): Eukaryota > Metazoa > Chordata > Mammalia > Artiodactyla > Phocoenidae > Phocoena > Phocoena sinus. Next base: position 20,920,215 of record NC_045775.1, read on the forward strand.
CCCACAAACAAGAACTGTGGCAGCAACTGCTTTGCTTGTCTTCTGCTCCATAGCTAAGAGCAGGGTGAAGAAAGTATTATTGGTTATTTATAGATGTTGCTGTTGTGAATGGGTTGTTTTTTATTTTTCTTTCCTTAACATAAATAACCTTTGCATCTAGCTAACTTGCTGAATTCTCTTGTTAATCCTAATAGCCTTTCAGCTGCTTTAATTGAAATTTTTAAGTGGACCATTATACTGTTTGCAAATAATGACTTTTGAGTCTTCTTTTCGTTTTTATACATTTTATTTCTTATTTTATTGTTAGTGAGGCCCTGAGACTAGTGTTGAAATAAGAGCAATGTTTTGGTCATCTTTGTCTCATTTGTAATTTTAACAGGAATATTGTTACGTATGAGGTTCGCTATTGCTTCCGGGTGTAGAAGCATCCTTACAACTCCAGTCCCCCGATTCACTCAGCTCAGGATGACCTTGCCTCATGCTTCACTGAGGAAATAGAAGCCTCCAGACTGGATTCCCCTTTATCTTCTCACAACGGAGAACCTAGGTGACCCCTTTCCATCAAAAGCCACTCCTCCCCCTACATGAGCTCTTGGTCATATTCTTCTGTCACCATCCCAGGGGCTTTCTGTTATCCTTACCACCTGCACTTGGAAGTAAATTCATGCTCCTTACATTGGCATTTGGCAAACGTGCTCTGCTATTTCTGTTCTAAAGAAAAGGGCACCCCACATCCCCGGCTCCCTCATACTCCCTGTTTCTCACTTCTGCCCTTCACAGCTACCCTTTTTATTTTATTATTATTTTTTAATTTATTTATTTAATTAATTTATTTATTTTATTTATTTATTTTTGGCTGTGTTGGGTCTTCCCCGCTGCCTGCGTGCTCTCTCTAGTCGCGGAGAGCGGGGGCTACTCCTCGTTGCGGTGCGCGGGCTGCTCATCACAGCGGCCTCTGCCGTTGCGGAGCTTGGGCTCCAGGCACGCGGGCCTCGGTAGTTGTGGTTCGCGGACTCTAGAGCGCAGGCTCAGTAGCTGTGGCGCATGGGCTCCGTTGCTCCGCGGCGTGTAGGAACCTCCCAGACCAGGGCCCGAACCCCTGTCCCCTGCATTGGCAGGCGGACTCCCAACCACTGCACCACCAGGGAAGCCCCACAGCTACCCTTTTTAAAACAGCCGGACTTAAGTCTACCCACGTGTCTGTTTCCCCTCTACCCAGACACCCTTCAACCCACTCCAATCTGACTCCCCACAACCGCTACCCTTACTTCCAGTACCCTTGAACTGCTGTTGTGAAGGTCACCAGCTACTTTCATGTTGCCAACTTTATTAGACATGCCTGTGTCCTTCTCTTATCCTCTCAGAAGCATTCAACACAGTGGGTCATTTCTTCTTCGAAACACTCCACCCCCCTGGCTCCGTGATACACACGCTCTGCAGTTTCTGCTCAGTGGTTTTTACTGCCTGTGCCACCTCTCTTCAGCATGTTGATGTTGGACTTCCATGGTCTACTTTTCCTTTCTTTCCCTTTCCCCAGGTGGGCTCATCCCTCCCCGTGGCTCCAGTACCATTCATACACTGACAGCTCTCACATTTATAGCTCCAGCCCACATCTCTCCTCTGACCCCGCACACCTACATCCAACGGCCTTTCTACTCGAAGACTCTGGGGTATGTCACACTAAACACATCTAAAAGCACACTTTTGGTTACTCCCCTCCTGCCGCTTCATCCCCGGTTTCCCCCATTTCAGGAGATGGCATAGCCACTCGCAGGATTGTTTAAGCCAGAAACCCGGGAGAGATTTTTCATCTTGCCCCCATGTCCATCCAATCCAAATGTAAGCTCAGGCACTTCCACCTCCACGTCGCATCCTAATCATGCCAGTCGTTGCCTTCTCCACTCCCACCAGCCTAGTCCAAGCCCCCAGCACCCTAACCTGGCTACGACTTCCCTTCCACTCTTGTCCCTTTTCGGTTCTTTCCTTACACAGCAACTGGAATGATCTTTAAATGTAAGTGGATCATCTCTCCGTCCTGCTTAAAGCTCTTCCGTGGCTTCCCATTACCTTAGGATTAAATCCCGACTCCTTACGTCGGATTTTAAGACCCAACTATTGAATGTTTAATCCCAGTTCTTTCCCATGATCTCTCTAATTGGTTACTTTTCACAAGCACTTGTTCCTGAGTCATAGACTTCACATCTTCTCTTACCCCTCGGAGGTTATTATGTGTATTTTTCTTCCTCTCTTTTCTGTAATAACTCAAGTCCCTCTGGTATTGGTTATTTTGTTTGCTGAGTTTGGTCCCTTCTTTTCATGGTGTTGGCCTTTTTACATTGCTTGGTGATCTTTAGTTGTGTTCATCTTTCCATTCTGTGACTGCCATGTCTGATTATTAAAGGCTGCTTCCGGCAACTGGATTGGGGACTGGTGGTGAGGAGGGAGGCAGGTGCCAGTAGCTCATCTCCTGGGTGTAGGGCCTCCCTCTTTCTAAAAAGTCCCCTGTTTCTTTGGCCCCTGGGATAAAGTCTCCACTGCCAGCACATCTCTGCATTGCCCCTCTGTCCCCATTTGCTCTCGGCAGCTTGTCTAACACCTGGCAAATAGTTCACCATATTAAATCCCTTCTATGCAACTACTTGGTGTGGATTGTCTCTTCTTGGCTAGACCATGAATAACATTTCTTCAAAATGTTAGTTTTCGTGGGGGTTTTTTTTTCTGTTTTTTATTTGTTCAACTTCTCAGAGGTTCATTTGTTTTTATTGGTCCTTGGTTTAATTTATGGAGCCAGCTGTACTGTTTTTGTTTTACACTCTTTTTCATTAAGTTAGTTTATTATCTTTAATATTTCTTTTACTCTACCTTCTTTTGATTTACTTTAATAATTCTCTTCCTAATGCGTGAGTTGAACACTTAGCGGAATTATCTTTTAATGTTCTTGTTTTCTCGTAGATAGATCTTGAGGCTGTACATTTTCCTTTAGGACTATTTGGCTATATTGCTTAAGTTTTAAGGTGTAGACTTTTTCTTTTTATTCACTTCTAAATAGTCTAATTTCAGTGAATTGTCCTCTTTAACAAGAGAGTTAGAAGAATTTTTATTTTTTATATTCTTGTGTTTTTAATTTCTGATCAGAGTTTGACTTTTTTGATTTCTACTTTTAGGAATGATTTTAAGATTTTTTTGTCTTTTTTTGTTGTTGTTGAAACTAGGCTTTGAGCCAAAGGCTCTGACTTCGTAGCCGAAAGGCCCGACACTGGCACTGAGTTATGCCACTTCTGAGCTCCCACCTTGGCTGCTAACGTGCTCTGGCCAATTGTCTTAACCTCTCTGGGCCTCAGGATAACAGAGACAAGGGAATTGTACTAGATAATCTCTCAGATTCCTTCCAGCTCTTAAAAAATACCTAAAAATTGGACTTCCCTGGTGGTCCAGTGGTTAAGACTCCGTGCTTCCAATGCAGGGGGCGCCTGTTCGATCCCTGGTTGGGGAACTAAGATCCCACGTGCTGCGCGGCGGGGCCAAAAAAACCCTAAAAACAAAATTGGAAACTGGGTTTCCAATCCAGGTGGGAAAGACAGAGGAGATGCACAGAGTACTGTGGGCCCAGAGGAGGGAAGTGACCCATTGGTTTGGAAGGGATTGGGAGTCAGGAAAGGCTGCATGGAAGAGTCGGCATTTAAAATAAGACCCTCAGAGGATCATCACTGAGGGTCAATAGGACCCTCAAAGGATCACTTATTCATTCATTTAACAAAAATTTATTTAGCACCAACCACTGTTCTCCAGTTGCTGAAGATAACCACAATGACTACAATAGACAAAAAGCCCTGCTTTTGGGGAGCCTGTTATATACAGTCTACGATTTGGTAGTTTGACAGCCAGGTTGCAATGCACCACCCGTTTTCCACTGCATTTTGCTCCATGACCCAACTCTTTTGCTCAGGCGCTCCCTCCCGTCCACTTGCTCGCCGGAGATACCGGGTTCTGAAGGAGATCCGAACTCTTCAGAAGAGCACAAACCTGTTGTTAAGGAAGACCCCCTTCTGCCGCCTGGTGAGCTCCAGGGAGCTTCCCGCCAACCCCCATGCCGCCTCCTTTCTTTAAATTTCCCAGGTATTGGGCCCCTATCGCCTCTTGCCCAAATGGCAAGGGACCTCTTCCCTAGCCTGGTCGGGGACTCTTCATCTTCTGAAAACATGGGCCCACAAAGGGCACCTTCTAATTCTTTATGGAATTAATTTCTAACCCCTACCACCTTCGAACTGTGTTCTTTGATTACGTACAAGGAACTCTGTCATCCAACCACCCTTTCTCTCCCTTGTCTTGCCCTGAGAGATTGTCTCCTCCTCTCCCCACCACCAATGAGGAGAGACGGGCCAATCTCTAAGCTCCCTGGAGTTGACACCAGCTACTAGTTAGGTTCTATGATTAAGGGCCAGGAAGGAATAACGGAAATGAAGATTCATGGAGACTCAAGGAGAGAGTCTGTCTTCTCTTGAACCTCCTTTTACTCTCTACTCCTCCCCACTCCCCTTCTCCCTTGCTCCCCATCCCCACTCCTTCGCAGGCAAGAGAAATATGTGCTGTATTCACTCGTGGTGTGGACTTCAATTGGCAAGCCCAGGCCCTGTTGGCCCTACAAGAGGTAAGATGGGGACCAAGGTCCAGTTGGGTGAGGGGTGAGTATGGGAGAAAGGCAAGGCTACATCTCACCTCCTTGAAAAGAACAAGGAACATCCAGGGTTTGGAGGCTAGGTTCTCATTTGGTGGTAGTGGAATTCCCAGGCAAAGTTCAGTCTCATTCTGTGAATAATCCTTCCCCGCAGTCCTTTGAGCCCTTAGAGACTGAGGTTAGCAGGTCTCTCAGCAGAAAGCAGCTCATGCCCCCTCATCTGTGTCAGTCTTTCTGCTTTTCTTTCTGTCCGCAGGCAGCAGAAGCGTTTCTAGTTCATCTCTTCGAGGATGCCTATCTCCTCTCCTTACATGCCGGCCGTGTCACTCTCTTCCCGAAGGATGTGCAGCTGGCCAGGAGGATCCGAGGCATTCAGGAAGGGCTCGGCTGAGCTCCTGCCGCCCGTGACTCTGTAAGCTTTTCCTGCTCACCAGAGAGTGAGTGCACTTTGGGGGAAAAACACCTAGCTTCTCATCACTGTGGTGGGAGTTTCTGCGAAGGAATGTTCCTTCTCCATCCTTAAGTCCTTTGCTGCCTCGCCTTCCCTTTATTCTCTAGGAAAGGTTTGACCTAGTTTTGACTTGAATGTTTGGGATTCTGTGGCTCATGCCCTTTAAGTAATGACCAGACAACCTGAATCTCTGACTGAGTGAATCCTCTCCAGTTTACAAGGACCAGATGACCTCATTTTGATTAAAACAAAGTTCTTATTTTTGAAAATGCCTTGTTAGTAATTGTGATTCCTGTATTTCAGGGATGATACCAGGGACTCTGCCCGTAACTAGGACCAGATCACGGAGTACAAGGTGGTACCTGGACTTGCTGTCTCTGAGCAGAGCGTGTGTGTTGCTTTTGTAATTAGGTTTTTTTAAGAAGGAGAAGACTGCATGGCTTTCCTCTGTAACAGAGGTAATACATGACAGAATCAACACATTCCAAAAGTCCTGACAATAATTTTCAGATGAAGAGACTCCAAGTTTGACTTCACTTTGCAAATTATTCACACACCTGATGATTTGGAAGACATCAGATTTTCTAGGTTGTGAGAGAAAAGGATATTTACTGATTATTTTAGATCTTTCTGTACCATTTAAATTTTTTACCATATGTATATTTACTTTTATTTAAAGCATAAGGGAAAAAAATAAGAGAAGACCACTTCAGCCAGTTGCATGGAAGAGGCTGACGCGTCCAGCGTACAAATCTCTGTCCTTCAGATTGATTTCATCATCAGTGGTTACAGCAAGTTCCTGTGTGGACTGTGCCTGTCAACAGATTATATAGCTTTTCAAAAACTCAGTTGGGATGAAAACAGGAAATCGTTAAGGTTTGATGGCTCCTGGCTCCTTCTGGTAAATTCCTATCAAAATCATTCAGAAATTCTAGCTTGTAGAATTTATTTTATTCTTATTTGCAAGTCATAGACGATGTATCGTAATTTATACTGCAGAATTTTTCATTCCAGGACTTTTAAGAGCCTTTTCAATGTTTTTACAGGTATTTTTTATAACTCCCTTGTGGAGAGATAATAAAAATAATTCTTTAATGAGAAAAAGTTGAAGCGAAGTCACTATTGTACAGAGATTATACTGTGTCCTTTGTGTGTTAGCGTTAAGTTCTTCATTTGGACACTTGGCCAACAGCCACAATTTAAACAAGAGAATTCAGGGATGTGTTTTTGTCTCCAGTGGAGTAGAGCGTGAGCAGATAAAAACCTTGCCCATCTCTTGTAACTGAAAGCAGCTTAAGAGATTTCCAAAGAAATGGGAAGTGCCACCCGAAGACTTTTAGATATTGTGTGTGGTGAAAATGATTAGTGAGGGCGGACACTAATAACGATGTGTCAGCCAACTGAACTGAGAGACAAACTAAAGGGAAAAGGACAAAGTTCTGTTGTGTGATAGATTTTAACCCTTTGGAAAAACCGTTTCCTGTTCGACATCAACTCATTTTTATGTAGACATTGGAATAAAGCTTACCTATGACTATATTTAAAATTCTTGTCAGTATGTTACTAATCAGAAGATTATACTCTTCCTCTAGTTTTCTTTAAATTGACACTTCTCTGCTCTCTTAAAATTGTACTAACCAGGACCCCACTGTAACACATGGTCACACGTCACATGCAGATGCCAGGCAGGATGTGTGCTCAGCACCACGGAGTATTTGTACAGTAACGTGAGAATAAGTAACTTACACCATGATAATGTTATATGATATCATTACAATTTACTGTAAACTTTGAGCACTTACACTGCTGATGTTGTTGGAGTTTTGTTTTTGTTTTTCTCTACTTTCTGGGTGATTTCACCAACATTATGTTCTAACCTTTCCATTAAGTTTTTATTTCTGCTTTCACATTTTTTAATATCCAAGAACTCTCTTATTTTTTGAATGTTTCTTTTTTATAGCATCCCAATCAGTATTTACTCAAAAAAAAAAAACAAAAAAAACCAATCTAGATATTTCAAGCCAAGCGGAATTTAATGGAAGGGATTGGTTAAATGATATCAAGAGGGCCGGAAGAGCTAAAGGGAAGAGAGGACGCTACTCCAGGATCAGGAAGCTTCCAATGCTCAAAGCCCACACTCACTGCTGCTCGGCTGGAAGCATGGCCCCTGCCGTTACTGCGTTAGAACCACACCAATGCTACTGAGCAGGAATAAGGAGCCCCCGCTCCAGCCAATGCTGCTGCAGCCACCACTGACACCGAGGAAGCTCCTGTCATCCGCTGCTGCTTCTGCTGCCAAAGGCACTACCAAACAACAGAGAAATGTCTCAACTCCCACCTGCCAGGCCCCACCAGCATTTTCCATTGGCAGAACCTAGCCAGAGCAGCTGCAAGGGAGACTGAGAACCCAACTGTTGCCTTCTAACCCCCTTGTGTTAGGGACGAGACCTTGAAAGGGTGAGAATGGAGCTTTGAGGGCCAACAGACACGATCTGCAGGATGTGTGCTCTCAGCACGCAATCCCAATCTTGTTTCATGGATGCAGTACCATTTTAAGGATATTTATCATAACTTTGCTACTGGTTTTTGAATTCTTTCTGCTGCATCATCCTGTTTCCTCTAAGTTGTTTTTGTTTTTCCTGTTAGTTCTAGTTTCCCTTTCACTTATAAGGTTTTCCTTTAATGTTTTAACAGTCTTTACGTTTAAAAGCGGGAGACAGGGGCTTCCCTGGTGGCGCAGTGGTTGAGAGGCCGCCTGCTGATGCAGGGGACACGGGTTCGTGCCCCGGTCCGGGAAGATCCCACATGCTGCGCAGCGGCTGGGCCCGTGAGCCATGGCCGCTGAGCCTGCGCATCCAGAGCCTGTGCTCCGCAACGGGAGAGGCCACAGCAGTGAGAGGCCCGCGTACCGCAAAAAAATAAAAATAAAAATAAAAAAAGCGGGAGACAGAAAAGCTAATAGGTAGTTCTGAGCATGTTGGTGGGGCTTGTTGACTTGGAGCTTTACTGTAGAATGGTCAGGTGGGTATTTTCTTGGGGACACCCTGCTCTCTTAGGCCAGCCAGATCCCCAGGGGAGGGTCATCCAACCCTTACCACTTGGACAGCAAAGGCCCAGCTGGTTCTAGGAGCTGAGTGGCAGAGTGCTGAGGATATCCCTATGCAAAGTTCACCGTGCATAAGCTTCCTTAATCTCCCTGGCTTTGGCCTCCTGAAGTCCAGAGACTCGAGTTTCTCTTCTCTTGAGAATAAGCCTCCAAGCTTCTCCTGGGATGGGGGAAAGAGAGTCACCAGTGACTGAGTGGTAGGAGAGGAACATTTAGGGACTTGTTTCCTAAGCAGCATCTAACCAATCCTCTATTTTAGCCAACCCTCACTCACACCCAGTTGCAGAAGTAATTGATGCTCTTTTGTTCCTGAGCCTTATAAGGATTTTGCCTTGTAGCTTGTGATGGTTCTTAGCTTCCCCCACTGCTAGTTTAGGATTCCACTCTCGGGTCTGTGAAGTCAGTTTCTACTCATCCATCTGCTTTCTAAGTTTCAGGATTTTTGTTACTGTTTTTTCCTGTCCTGTCTTCCCCATCCTTATGAATTTATGTTGAGCTTCCTATCCTCTATAGGATTGTAGATTGGCAGTTATTTTCTCTCTTTACATGAGAAAGCTGTTCCACTATTTTCTGGGTTCTGTTCTTGCTGTTGAGAAGTCAGCTCTCAGTCCAACAGATGCTCCTTGGAAGCTAATGTTACCTCTGACTTTCTCTTCTTAGAAGATTTTTCTTTGTTTTTGGTGTTCTGCAATGTCATTCTGATGTGTCTAAGTGTGCATTTCTTTTTATTTGTCTTGCTTGGCATTCATAGGGCTTCTTGGATATGGATTGATGTCTTTTTATCAATTTTGGAAAATTCTCTCCTCAGACACTGCCCCTTTGCATTCTCTCTCCCCTCGTTCTGGGACGCCAATTATCTGTTTGCTGGGCCTTCTTCTCACAGTATCCTTAATGTTTCTTCCCCTCTTCTATTTTCCATCTTTTCTCTATTGGTGCTGTGTATCTTCTTTCTTCTGTTCTACCCTGTAATTAATTGATTTTCTTTCATCTATGTCTAATCTAGTTTTAAACCAGACCATTTTCTTCATTTCAGTTATTGTATTTTTAGTTCTAGAATTTTTGATTCTTTTCAAAATTGTCCTGTCACTTTTTTTTTTTTTTGCAGTACACACGCCTCTCACTGTTGTGGCCTCTCCCGTTGTGGAGCACAGGCTCCGGACACGCAGGCTCAGCGGCCATGGCTCACGGGCCCAGCCGCTCCGCGGCATGTGGGATCCTCCCGGACCAGGGCATGAACCCGTGTCCCCTGCATCAGCAGGCGGACTCCCAACTACTGCGCCACCAGGGAAGCCCTGTCCTGTCACTTTTTATAGTTTCTAGTTCCCTGCTTAAGATGTCAAGCTTGGCTTTTATATCCTTTAACGTAGTAAGCAAGCATAGTTGCTTTACAGACTATGTGTGATAACTCATATTTAGACTCCCTCTGGATCTGTTTCTATTTGTGGTTTCTGTTGATTCTCACTCATGTTTTTTTCTCTTTGGTGTTGATTACATTTGATAGTATGCCCGACACATCTATATGAGGAAATAATTTGAGGCCTAGAATGGTACCTTCCTCTAGAGAGGACTGGCATTTTCTCTGCCATGTACTTGGAGGCACTAAACATTCAGAACCACCTTAATTCAGTTTTAGAGCTTGAGATTTTCTGAGCCACCCAGATGTTTCAAAGCCAAGGTACAGTGTCAGGTTGGAATTGTCTCTCATTCACTTTATTCCTAAGGTATAACCTGCCCTCCAAGGTCAGCTTATCATGCTTACCTTGGCAGGCCTGCACTTCAACCTTTGTCTCCCTAACCCCACAATGTTACCAAAAGCATACCTCATCCCTCAGCTACTTTTTTAGGACTGGCAAACATCCCCATAAGAAAGTGTTAGGCCTAATCTGTTAAACCCATCTCTAGATTTCTGTCCTCTCTTTGATCTTGGATCAGTAATTACTAATAAGTAGTCACTATCTTGTTAGCAGTTTAACACTTTTAAGGAAGAAAAAATATAGTTGTCCAACTTTTTTTAGTTGTCTTCAGTAGGAGAATGGTTCAAATGACTACTGGCATAAAGACAGATAGACCAATGGAATAGAACAGAAGAGAACAAATAAGGAGCCTAGAAATAAACCCTCGCATATATGGTCAAATGATTTTTGACAAGGGTGCCAAGGCCATTCAATGGGGAAAAGACAGTCTTTCCAACAAATGTTTCTGGGAAAACCAGATATCCCCATGCAAAAGAATGAAGTTGGAACCTTACCTAATACAGTATAGAAAAATCAACTCAAAATGGACCAAAAGCCTAAATGTAAGAATGACAATTATAAAACTCTTAGAAGAAAACATAAGGCAAATACTTCACAACATTGGATTTGGCAACGATTTCTTGGATGTGACACCAAAAGCACAGGCAATAAAAAAAAACAGACAAGTCTGAGTTCATGAAAATTAAGAATTTCTGTGCATCAAAGGACACTATCCACAGAGTGAAAAGGCAGAATGAGACAAATATTTGTGACATATATAATGAGGTATATATGATATATGATAATGTATACATAACATATAATGATGTATAATGAGATAATGAGACAAATATCACAGAATGAGAAAAATTTGCATATCCTATCTGTTAAGGGGTTAATATCAGAATATATAGAGAACTAAAAACAACAAAAACTTGATTCAAAAATGAGCAAAGGGGGCTTCCCTGGTGGCACAGTGGTTAAGAATCCGCCTGCCAATGCAGGGGACATCGGTTCGAGCCCTGGTCCGGGAAGATCCCACATGCCGCGGAGCAACTAAGCCCGTGTGCCACAACTACTTAACCTGCTCTCTAGAGCCCACAAGCCACAACTACTGAGCCCACACACCACAACTATTGAAGCCCGTGCGCCTAGAGCCCGTTTTCCGCAACAAGAGAGGCCACCGCAATGAGAAGCCCGCGCATCGCAACGAAGAGCAGCCCCCGCTCTCTGCAACTAGAGAAAGCCCGCGGGCAGCTGCAAAGACCCAACGCAGCCAAAAATAAATAAATAAATCTATTTTAAAAAAATGAGCAAAGGACTTGAATAGAGGAATATGTTGCAACAAGAATGTTAGTTTTGTAACTCTAAACATTCAACAACATTTTTTTCAAATTTTGTAATATTGTATCTTCCCAATGGGAAAAAGAAAATGAGACTCATTCCTGAATGTTTATGTTTAAATCCCAGTTGATAATAGCTATATTCATTATTGGCTAAACTGTCTGATGAGAATGTACAGTTAGTTCCAAATCCCCAGCTTGTAGAGGATTCCAAGAAATGGCACCCAGAGAGTATCAAATGCAGCTTGGTCCAGGAGAGAAAGGAGACTTGCGTTTCAGAGTCTCTAAGTGAGCTGAAGAGAACTGGCAAGGTGCGTCTCTCTGGGCGCTTGCTAAGTTCTGGATGGTCCCCACTCCACCCCAGCCAACCGAGTCGGTGTGGACGCCCTCTCTGCTCTGACCATCAACTTGCACGGAACAGGGTCTTCAGAGTAGATGGCAGAAGGCCAGATACCAGATGCCAGCGAAGGCTGTGGAGAGAAAGAGAACTGTCATTCTGTCCAAAAAATATGAAACCATCCCTTTGCCTAACAAGTGTCTCTCCAAGCCTCTTCAGTGTTAGGTTTCCTTGGCTTACCAGTGCGCACACAGGGTCAAAGCTCGCTCTACTCACTTTTATCAGATCACACTCAGACACCCAGAGAGCTGAGACCCTGACTCTGCTGTTAATAATCATGACTCACCTGCAGCTTTTCCACAGAAACAGCAGCAAAGAACAGGAGGCAGCCAACGTCAGATTAGACCCAGATTCCGCCACAAGGCGCAAGAGACAGCGTAGTTACTACATGAGAAAAAGTTAGTTTCTTTCAAGCACTTTCGTGGAATCAGACTCGTAGGTTTGGGAATAACGGTAATAACCAGCCAGTGTATACACACACTTAGGCCTGAATCTCCTCTCTAACAACGTCCTCCCCACACCTCCCTGCAAAGCAGCTGGCTGTTCTCTCCTTGGACTCCTCTACTGACGGGGAGCTCACTACTTCCCTAGGCAGCCTATTCCATACCCTGATACTCTGACTCCAGAAGAATCAGTAATTTCCTCCTACTATTTCCAGTTCCCCTTCTTGGGGCCCATATAGGTCATACCTCACTCCTCCCCAACATGACAGGCTTTCCTGCAATAAGCCAGTCCAGTGACAGCTCCAAAGTCACCACTGGGCTGACTGTCGTGACTATTAGATCAGAGACTCCAGCTCCTTGGCTTGGAGGTTATTAAAATTTGGTTTTGCCATTCAAATCAAGGAGGAAAGGGAAGGTTCCAGGCCCAGACAAAGGCCCTCTCAGAGCACCTCCCCCTCCCCTAGGGGAGCCTCTTGCCCCCAGGCCTTTGTTGCTCACTCTCAGGTCTCCTGGGGGAGAAGGTAGGACAGGGGCATCGTAGGGGTGGAGGGGGCTGGCTTCCCAGTACCACCCTGGGCTTCCTGATTCTCTAAGGAGTGTTACGTGCACCCATCTGTTCACAATCTATGTCTAAAGCCAGGCTGCTTACGGTCTCAAGGAAGAGGCATGGGCCAGCCGAGAGGCGGTGTCTTCATTTCCTGCACTGCTGTGTCTTCATCTTGTCTCTGACCCTCCCGTGCTGGGCACCAGGCTCTCTCCCCCTGCCTGATGTCCTCCTTTCTCTCCTGCAACTGAAGCAGTATTTTTTACAAAAATTTAAAAAGTTGAGTAGATAAATGTACTCTGTAAACTACAAACTCGGTAGACTGAGTATAGAAAAACAATTCAACTAAAACTTACCAGGCACGTTACTATATGAACGACAGCAAGGAGATGGCCTGGTAGTTAGGTGTGGTGATTAGAAGGCCGTACGTGCTAACCGATAGTCACTGGGACCAAGATCATGGCACACCAAATCCAAGGTCACCACCCCTGAAGCTGTGTTGGGGGGAAGTGGAGCAGCTATGATGACAGGTCTGCACACTCAGCCCGAGGGATTAGCAGTAACCAGGCGCCTCTCGTCCTCTCCTGGAGCCTAGAGAGATCAGGATAGGACAGTCCTGCAATACCACTCAAAAGATTTCCAGGGCTTCCCTGGTGGTGCAGTGGTTGAGAGTCCGCCTGCCGATGCAGGGGACACGGGTTCGTGCCCCGGTCCGGGAAGATCCCACATGCCGCAGAGCGGCTGGGCCCGTGAGCCATGGCCGCTGAGCCTGCGCGTCCGGAGCCTGTGCTCCGCAACGGGAGAGGCCACAACAGCGAGAGGCCCACGTACCGCAAAAATATATATATATTTCCAGGGGCTCGCATAGGCCTGGGGCCCCACGGGGCTCTCTCCCTGGGGTCCCTCCCAGCCTCCCCCTTCCACAGCCAAGGAAATGGAAACCCAGAGAGGTTGAGTGAATTCTTGAGCAAAGAAGCTCCCCTGACTGAGGTCGAGGGGACTTTGCAGGCATGAAGTGGAGGGTGGTTCTTAGTCCTGCTGCAGAAATGGGGACGGACGATCAGCCAGGGAGACCACCATGGGGAGAGAAGGGACAAAGAAAAGAGACACAGCACTAGACTGTGACAGCAGTCAGCTGAGTCCCCCCCAGGATCCCAAGGGGCCCCAGGATCTCTGTTCTCCCCAGACCCATTCCTACAAAAAGCAGAGTCCAGCTCCTCTGGGGCCCCAGGGAACTCCCCAGCCCTCACCTTTCCATCAGGAGAGAAAAGGTGGGAGCCCTAGTGACCACCAGGGCCAGGTACGACAGACGTGGCAGGACATCAGGGACACTTCCTGTCCCCCTCCCTCCCTGCTGCCACTGCCCTCACTGGTACAGGATTCTGACTTTGGAGACCCCTCTAAAATATCCCCTTGGCCCTTGTTATGGGCTGAATTGTGTCCCCTGCAAATTCCTTTGTTGAAGTCCTAACGCCCAGTACCTCAGAATGTGCCTGTACTTGGAAAGAGAGTCTTTGGAGAAGTAATTAGGGTAGAACAAGGTCATTAGGGTGGGTCCCAATCCAGTGTGACTGGTCTCCTTATAAGAAGAGGAAATTTGGACACAGATGTGTATTGAGGGCAGACCGTGTGGAGAAACAGGGAGAAGATGGCCGTCTATCAGCCACGGAGAGAGACCTCAGAAGAAACAACCCCACTGGCACCTTGAACTTGGACTTCCAGCCTCCAGAACTATGAGAAAATAAGTGTCTGTTGTTTAAGCCCCTCCCCCGCCCCACGTGGTACTTTCTATTTCTGCAAATGAATACAGCCGCTGTCTATCACCCAGATCTCACTGTTACTGCGGCATCCACAAGACGACAGGCTGTGTGACGGTGGAAGTGGACACTGGGCCCATCACAGAGAGCGGGGTGTGGTGGTGAAAGAGGAGGTGAAACGTCACCCTGGTAGACACAGGGCGTGGGCTGTTCAGGGCAGCAGGGCTCGGGTCTGTGCAAGTGAACATGCCCAGCAGAAGAGGCCGGTCCCTATGTGCTTGGGAGGGAGTCCCAGACTCACTGGGCCTTTTCCACCGGCACCCCGAGGCAGAGGATGTTGAGTCAGAAGGAGAACTGTGGAACTCACGGTGGAAAGAGAGCTCTGCAGGCCCCAGGCTCACCTCTAACCTCCAATGGGGCAAGAACCACAGGCCACAGGCCCAGGGAGAAACCTGAAGGAAAAGAAACCCGATTAGATCATAACATCTGTGCAGGTATTTAAATTAGAAAATAACTGTAAAAAGAGAGATGGAACACATTGGTAAAGAACCTTCCTGTTCCAGAGGCTTTCACGTGGCTGAGACTCACCTGTCCTTCCTGACAACTCTGAGGGGACTGTTGGGACCTCACCTTCCACACGAGGTAGTGAAACAAGCAGAGAGTCGCAAGGAATCTGGGCCTGGTACGGGCAGCGTCATGTCTGAAGCCCGACTCTGACTGTGGCTCTGTAACCCGGGCAAGCTGCTCATCCCCCATCAGCCCCGTTGCGGGCTCTGGCAGCGCCTGCCTCCCCATAAGCGGAAGCAGCTGTTATCACGGTTCCATAGCAGTGGCTTCAGGGACTGAGCATCCATGTGGCAGAAGCTTGAACACAGTCTTCGGGCCAAATTCACAGGCTTGGACAGCCTGGTACCCAGCAAGGAGTACGGCCACATAAACCGGCTGTCGGCCCTCAAATCGCCTTCACAGGAGCCCTATTTCAGGACTGTTGCATGACGAGGGCTCAGAGGGCAGCGGTCTCAGGCGCTAGGACTTGGTGGGGGGCTTAAGCGCTTTAAGCAATTCTGAAAGGTTGTCATTAGCTATTGAATAAAATTGGTCACCCTCAGTTCCCAAGCAGAGGGACGAAATGTACCATAACATCTTGAATTTATTTGGTGTCTTTCTGCCAAGGAGATCAAAGCACTTGAAAATAATTTCCTCTAAACTTTTCCGAGCAAGAAGCCAGTGGGGGAGAAGCACATCTCACCTATGAGCTCTGCTTGACATCAGTCAGTCTCTGAGACTTTATAATTCTGTATGTTCTAGCAAAAGGTTTTTGCACCTATCCTCAGTGGCACTCTGGGAAGTAGACTGACAGGTGGGGTTGACCCCATTTTACAGATGGGTAAATGGGAGCCCTGGGAGCCTGAGTCCCTTTCCCAACGGAGGACTTTCCCATCATGCACTGCTGCACATTGGTACCTCCATGCATTGTCATGTTTGCTATTTTCTCCTTCCCAGGGCTCCCCCAAATTCCTCCTATGTTCTCAATCCCTTCCCCTCTCTCTTTGTCCCAGGACTCACCTTCTTCGACCCTTCTACACCTCTATCTCCCGTGCAGAGCTTCATATGGCTACGTACCTGCAGCTGGAAAAACCTTCCCCCGTACCCTGCTGCCCCTCCTCTTAGCCATCCCAGCTCTGGCCCTTCCTCTCCCTGGCAAGTTTCCCCTGACCAACAACCGTGGTTGCTTCTGTTTTTTACCACATACTCCTGAGCCCACAGGCGGCCTTTCACCTTCACCCCTTACATTGCAACTGCTCACCAGGCACTGTTCTCAATATCCTGAATAATAATAACCACCATACATTGAGGGTCTACTGCTGCAGGTGCTGCGCCATCCATCCTTAAATGACCTCGAGAGATGGGTACTGTTAGCTCAGGTTACAGACGCGGTAACAGAGGCTCACAGCATCTGGTTCAAGTTTATAGCAGCCTGATGCTAAAGCCAGTGCCTCTCCTGCTTCTCCACAATCCCTCTTGCTGTGCTGCTTTACGTACCTGGTGCAGGGCAGGCCCTCATCACCCACCCAACCCCCCAGCAGCTCCCCTTCTTCTGCCCTCCTGGCCATGAGTTTCCCAAGGTCCTTCCTCTGTCCCTCTGCATGGCATTCCTGCACTCTCCCCAGGCTTCAGCTGGGACTTCTCTCCAGATGGCCCCCAGATCCACCCTCTGGCTGCAGCCTTCTCCGGATTTGGGTTCTATATCTCCAAATCCCCTTGGCTGCCCAACATCCTGGGGGCTTGCAACAGAAGTTTCTAAAGCCAGACTCCACAAAGCAACCTCCATCTTGCAGGGGCTGGGCTTCTGCCCACCATGCTCCAATTCTCAGTCACCCTGGGCTTTTCTGTAAGCCGGGCCTTTCCACCTCCCAGCCAGTCACCAACACACAATTCTTTCTCCCTGGTCCTCTCAAACTCATTGCCTCCTTCCTCACCTCATCTCCTTACGGCTGATCTACTGCCACCTTCCCGCTGGCCTTTCCTGTCGCTGTAAGACCCCAGCCCTGAACCCCTCAAGTCTCCTGCACGTGCCCTGGGATGGGCCTTCCTTGGGGTGGAGGGTCGTTAAGGACTCCACTCCTCAGTCCTGACCTCCTGAAATAACTCCCCTTCCACAACCTGGACACCACACCCAGTGATGCCCCACTGAATCCCTCTGCAGAGGAGGCACAGGGTTCAAAGTCAGACAGACCTCAGCCTGAAACCTAGCTCTCCCACTCACTTGCGCTGTGCCCGTTAGGTTGGTAACTTAACCTCTCTGAGCTTCAATTCTCTCATCTGAAATTTAATCAAGTTGTTGGAAAGACTAAATGGGGTTCTGTCTGTAAAGCACTCAGCATACCCCTGGCACCTTACTCGACAAGTGGTGACTGATTTCTTTACTGGAGACCAAAATACACCCCAGACCCACATCCGCCCACCTCCTCACACCCCACACCACCTTGGAAACCTCTCTGCCGCAGGAAGGACATGCCCCCTCAGGAGTCATCTGTGAGGGGAGAACATTTGACAACAGTGAAAGCACATTGACTGCCAAGGGGAGATGGAGAATTACTCGCCTGAGCAGCTGTATCACCCCCAGGTGACAGCCAGGACCAGCACAAGGAGCAAAGCCTTCATCCTAGCAGCAGAGAAGGGCTGCTTCCTCCCTAGGGACATGACAGTGGGCCAAACCCAGGCTTTCGTCTCCCTTTATACACAGGATGAGCCCTGCAGCCCCTCCCACAGGAGGAACTTGATGCTTTTCCACCCTGGTGCTTTCAGGGACTGGCCAGGCCTGCGGCTCCCTTCCCTCCCCACCTTCCAGCCCTGGTGCCAGGTCCAAGCTCCAGCCACAGCAGCATCAGTCCCCTCCTCAAGCCCAATGCTGCTCCCGGGGCTCCAACCCTCCGCCCTAACTCATGGAGAATCAGGCTTCCTGAAGTTTTTTTTTCTTTTCTACACTCCCAGGGATTCAGGAGTCACACAGAAATTGAAGTCACATAAAAATGAAGTGGGGGCTTACCTGAATTCATTATTGGTAACTGTGGTCAATCAATAAAGCTCTTCCCTGGACTTGAGAGCAGGACAGGACTCACCTCTGGGTCAGGGACCTACAGAGGTTTTATTCATTTTTGTTCATTTTGTTCATTTCATGCTCCACTTTAATTATGTTGATTTAGTGGATCTGAGTCAGGAGTAGCTCAAAAATACACAATGAAGAATACTCTACTTCAACAACAGTTGATTTGCAGGTCTAGGAACGATGGCTTGGAGGTGGCATCCAGCTACACACACACACACAGAGAAATAAGCCTTATTAAGACACAGTCTGGGCTAATAAAGATGCTGTAGGGAGACAGGCACATTTGCAGACTGCAGATGGGAATGGAATTGAAAGGGTTCAGAATATGTCACCCCCAAATATGCCACTTTGGCATACTGATTGTTTTGAATTAAAGGTACTTTTAAGAAACGGTACAAGAAGGACACTCTGACCCTCCTTTGTCCTCCTGAAAGCAAGAGATCAATCTCCCATGAGGAAGGGACCCTCCCTGTACCAGGAGGATAGAAGACATCCTTATCACCAGGGACAGGGAATTTAGGGCTGAGAAGCCTGTAACAAAAAAACTGGTTAAAGTAACCCATATCCTCCTACTTACTTCTTCCCTGTTTACTACCCATAGCCCAGACTCTTTTGTCTTGTCAATTCTTCACAAGTGTATTGTTTCTTCGTCTAAAAAGTATAAAAACCTCCTTCTCTGGTCATTTCTTCAGGTCTTCCATCTCTCGTGAAGGGTCGCATGGACATGTAAGGATTTAATCAAATTTGTATGCTTCTCTCCTATTAACCTGTCTTATGTCAGTTTGATTCTCAGGCCCAACCAAAGACCCAAACAAGATAGAGGAGAGTTTTTCCTCCCCTACAAAATCAAGTATTTTCTTTTAAAACTCTTTAACTTATGAGTAACCAACAGTGTAGCCATGAGGTTTTCCTTAATGAAATAATTATACAAAGATACACTCGATCAGTGTCCTAACATATTGTCTGATCCTCAGGCACTTTACCTGGATTCAGATGAGCCCCATTCCCAGCACAAACAAAGGTTTGCTAACATGTCTCAAAGAATACCTAAACTGTAGCCAGCCTGAGCACAGGCTCCTACCTAAGAGAAAAAGGTTGGCGTGCGTTAAAGGGGATCATGTGTTTGTCTACCTTCTGGTTCTGGTACCCAGGGGGTAAAGAACCCACTGGTGGGCTGATGGCTGTCGTTCTAATCCTCCTATCCGGGGAGTCTTATCCTGAAAGTGGGGAGAAGAAACGAATCGAATTCAATAAAACCTCCAAGCTGGATGGGATGGCTGCCACCCTGAAAATTACAATGTGAATTCCAAATGACCATTATAGGTTTGATAAAAGGGCAAATGTGAACAGAATAATGTTCAATAACAGGCAGTGGGGTCTAAAGGGACAAATAGGGATTCTGCAGTCAGACCTGGCTCTTGATCTCGGCTCTACCCTTTTGAGTTGTTTGACCTTGGGCTAGTTACTTGTCTTTGAGATCCTGTTTCCCTCTTTCGTAAAGTGGGTGTCATATGATACCTTTCTCACAGGTCTGCTGTGGGGATTAAGGGAATAACATACATAAAATATGCAGGAAATGCTAGATAAATATTTGCTTTAATTCCTATTGAGATAGGTTCTGATTAATGCAACTACAGAGGAAAAAACAGCTCAACAGAAGGGCTGGCTTCATAAAAGAGTCGCAGAAAAAAATCAGATAAAGGCAGTAATGGGTATAATTTTTTATTGTTGTATTTCTTTGGACTCGTTTTATAAATGAAAACCCAACTTGGTGGCCTGAGTGAGGGGATTCTTTCCAATAGTCTCAGCTTCTCAGCCCTGGTCAAGGGTTCAAGCATTGTGTTGTAGAGGGTGATGGGTAGGAAACAAAAAGATGATTAAAGATCTGGCTCTTAGAGTAACTCTTTTGTTCTCTGAAGGTGATTGTGTATATCTGAGTTGTGTTTCTTGTCCTATTATTCTTGCTAATACCCAGATGAATTTTATTTGTTAAGGGAGAAAGTGGCTTAAAACAAAGTCTCCTTATCCTTATCTGTATAATGTTGACATTGTGAGACTATGCAATTTCTAGGTTCCTTTAGGCTTGAAGAATCTCTACATGTGTGTGAAAAAAATGCAAGTTTAAAATTGTAGGTTTCCACAATGGGGCCAGGGCAGCTGGAATCATCCAGTGATTCCTTCTGGTTCCAAGAGAAGATAAACTTTGATTTCAAAACTAAACTGAAAAATAAAAGAGGAAAATAAAAGGTTTCCAAGGCCAGAAGGAAAGATTTAAAGTTTTGAAGAGCTCATCAGCATTTCAAGGGTAGTGATAAGCCACTGGAATTTACTTTGCTGTTTTCAGCTCAAGCACCGCCACCCCCAGCCTCCCCAGTTCTCCTCTCCTGTGTCTCCGTGTCAGGCTGGGTGGCCACAGCTCTGGGGTCTGAAACTCTCCCAGTCTCATTCCCCTTTGCTCCTGTTTGTGTATCTAATCATCTTCATGCTTCCTCTGTTCGCTCTCTCTCTCTCCCTCTCAGTGTCCACTTGTCTATCTTCCTGACTCCTTTTTGGCCCCTGCCCCGTGGCCCTGACCTGAACATAGAGGTGAGGGGGAAAAGAGGTGAAAAGAGAAGGCCAAGGAAGAAATTTAACACAAAGGTCCTCAGGAATGTTGGAGAACACCCCTTCTCAGAGAGCACCTCGAGGAGGAACAGGTTGAAACTGCAGGAGGAATATCTGGGTGCCGATGACTTGGCTTGCCTCCCCTTGAGAGCTGGTCATTCATGGTCACCACAGCCTGTCACCTTCTGGTGGGTTGTAGGGGAGGGCGTGCTGGAGCAGGAAGGGTTCAGCTTTGCATCGGGCAGATGGGGCTGGGAACCATAGTTCCGCTACTTAGAGGGCGTGACTCTCCGGACCTGGATCTCCTCATCTGCAAGAGATGAGCAGTGCTACCTGCCATGTGCAGGGGAAAGGGTCAAATGTGTTCTAAAAACACCTACTACTCTTTTCTCCTACCCCTTTTATGGTAGCCCTTCACTTGCCCATTATTCAGAAGCTTGCTGTTAAGGCAATTTGGAACCTCAAACACATTTTCTCATAAAAACCAGTAGCCCTGAGCTGTGTGAAGCCTGGCCCCGACTCCAGTCTACCTTGCCGTCCTCCTTCTCTTCCCACCACTCCCATTCATGGTCTGGACTTTCAAGCCATGGTGGGATCTTCAGCTGTCTTCCAAACACCCCTCAGCTTCTCTGTCCACAAACTTTCACTCCTTCATCCTGGAATCTCAGACCTCTGCTTAGAACCCTTCAGGAAATCAATATCCAGGTGAAATCCAAATTCAGTGCCTCCATTCTCTGATGAGCTGTTCAGAACTGATTTTTCTTTTGTCTGAATTGACATTCCACTTCACCTCAGTTGGTCATAGGAGCTTTACAATAAAAGTGACAGCATACTGCCTTTTGCGGCTGTTATAATGGGAGTGTCATATTCTTATATCCCTCACACTGCTCAACAACTATTGCTGAATAAATGAACAATAATAGCTACATTTGTTGAGTACATGCTATATGTCAGGTAGAGTGCTATGCCTTTTTATACGTATTTCCTCATGTAATTATCTCAGCAAGGTTAAAAGAATATATTATGGTCCCCACGCTCTGTGGAGAGCTAAGGTTCAGATGGACTAAGTAACTTTCCCAAGGTCAAATGCCCAGAAAGAAGAGCAAGGATTCCAACCTGGGGATGTGTGACCCCTCAAGCCCTGCGTTCCTTCTACTTCCCAAAAGAGAGCCTAAATTAAAAATAAATAAATACAACTAAAATCAACTACCGGGGCTATTTACAACCTCAGGTCTGGGTGCGACTTTCAGCAATGTCCCAAGCCTGAAAATAACCTCCAGGCATTTCTTTTCTGACCAAGGGAGGTAGGCCCAGTAAAGCAAGGAAGCAGGAATCCAAACATGAAGTTCACTAAATGCTGCAGAAAAAGCTTACTGCCACTAGAGGGCTTCCTCTCCCTTTAGGCAAAATGTGCGGCCTGGAACTTTCCAGCAGACCCAGCTGCGGTGAGCCGCCTCTGGGCTCCATTCCACCTCCCTCCAGCTCAACCCATTTTACCTAAATCCCTGGGTCAGCGCAGAAGTTGGCCAGCCTGGGGGAATCCTTACGGCAGTGCCCCAAGCTGGAGCAGTGGGGGAAGGAGAAGCCACGCCCCCCTGGTTTTCACAGGCAAAAGCCCATGCTCCTCTGGGTTGGGGATGCTTTGAGGTAGTCCCTAGGCTCATTTGGGGGCTCCCTGCATAAGCTTAGGATGTGAGAGGGGGCAAAGAAGTAAACCTTCCTCCCAGGAGAAGTGGAGATTCTATGGTGGTAATCCAGAAGTGAGGCCCAAATGCCAGCCTGGCCTGCTCCAGGCCCTGAGCCCACCGCAGAGGAGTACTGAGCAAGTGGCCTAAGGCGACCTCACTTCGGTGGGCTCTGCGGGGGCCCGGGGCCCGGGTCGATTTTGCTGAGATGGGGAGGAGGGACCCTCCAGAGTAGTGAAGCATCGTTTTGTTTGAATATATCCTGCAGAGAGAAACATCTCTCAGGGCCATGGTTGTGCGGCTACAGCCAGGGAACTCCCTCCTCTTCACCCCTTCCCAGAAGCCCGGCAGGGGAGGGGCTTCTACAGCAGCCCCTTGGGGTTCCCCAGGGACCCCGGTATGGGGTTGGAGTGAGGACTCAATGCTGCATTTTAACACCGTATCAATAGCAACGCTTTTGGAGTGACAATAAGTGAAAAGAGGCAAATTACTAAACCATATCTAAGCTATTATTACAACTACTGAAATAACAGATAAACGGTGAAGGACTGAGAGGGAATCAGGAAGGTTGTAAAGGCATGGTGATCCTCTCTCTTTTTTAGACTTGTTGATTTTGTTAAATTCTGTGTGTATTCAAAACGTGAAGAAAAAAGGTGACGCTAATGTAAATTGAATTATAAAACACTTACAGAGTCTTCACCACGCCCTGGAAGGAGGTGTCAGAAATAGGACAGGCAGCTAGACCTGAGAGCTCTGGATGGAGAAGCGCTGGCCGAGATTATGAACTCCGGGTTCCAGGCCCCAGAGGGTGCAGATGCGAACTTAGGCGGCCCCGAGTGGCCGTCCACGTTGTACGTGAGAACATTTTCTTACAACTACACCCCCGCCCCCTCCATCCTGCAATTCAGCCGGGCGCCCATTTCGAAGGCGTCGGACTGGGTCTTGGCGGGAACCAGGCGGCCTTAGCCCGGCCTGCAGGGAAGGGGAAGCCCGGCAGCAGCCCGGGAAAGGCGACTGGGGCATTGTTTCAGTCCCTCGGGTGGGGTCCTGCAGGGGGAGGGGAGGCGGTAGCCGTCCCAGGGGACCCGTGCATCAGCGCGTCCAAGCGCCCGGTCTTTGTGAAGTGTCTTGAGTCACCATGGAAATCCAAAGGAACGCGGAGAAGGGCGCCAGGAGGTCGGCGGGTTCTCGGGCTGCGTCCTCCGTCCCCTCTCGGACCCTGGCCCTGCGGCAGGGCCTGTCGGGAGTTGTAGTCCCAAAACGGCAGCCGCGAGAGGCGCCGAGGATGCCAGGCGCCGCCGGTCCCCGCCTCTCCCTAACCTGCTAGCTAGAGGTGGGGAGCTCTGGGGAGGAGCCGTCGCTTCAGTGATTGGCCGAGGACGCCTCCAGCCTCCACCCAAGACCCCTCCCCTGCTCGCGGCTTCTGACTCCAGCGCCCGGCGCGCCAAGGCGGCGATCGAGCGAGCGAGCGAGCGTGCAGCCGCCGCCGCCCCGAGCACCCGCAGCTCCGGCGCCGCGGCGAGACCGGAGGAGAACCCACCGACCGACGGACCCTCGCAGCCGCGGCATCCCGGAGGAGTGGGTGATGGCGGGGTGGGCGGTGGGCTTATTCTCCCCGGGCTGGGACATCCATCTCACACAGTCCCTGTTTCTCTGGGAGGCGCACAATAGGGCCGGGGTCCGGGTGCACCTAGGGGCCCGGCTGCGGGGGACGCGGCGGGAAGTGTGGTTTGGGAATGGCGGCAGCCTCCCCGGGCTAAACTGGGGCCCGAATCGGTTCCTCTTTGTAAGCCCACAGAGCTCCCAGAGCGCCGAGCGGTGCCTTGCTCATAGTAGGCGTTTAATAGGTGCTCGTGGGATTGCAAAGAACTGGGGTGAGGAGGCAGCTTGGTTGAAGGGGGTTCACTCCTAGCACACAGTAGACGCCCAGCCTCACTCGTCGAGGCGCAGTGAATAGCTGGAAGGCTGGGTGGGGGCTTGCTGGCCGTGGGCCCGTCCGGCCCCAGTCTTAGATCGGCGCCGTCCTCTGCCCCCACCCCCATCCGCAGACACCCTCTGTCCCTCTCCCCTCCGAGTTGGGGTTTGCCCAGCCTGAACCGGACCCGGCGGCCAGTCCACCCGTCCGGCTAACGGAGCGGACGCCTGAGGACGATTCGCCAGCCGCCTCCGAGGCACCTGTCTGAACGACAAAGGCCGCTTTTTTGCGGCCCGGCCCTCTCGGCGGGCGCCAAGCTGGGTCCCTTCGCTTGAGCCCAGCGCGGGAGCCCTTCTGGCTGCATCGATCTTGGCGAGCGAGAGACGTCGACGCCCCAGGCCCGGGGAGGAGGCAGGAGTGTCCGAGCTGGAGAGAAGCTGGGATGGAGAGAGGCGGAGGAGAGGCCTGCGTTTGAGCATAGATGGGGGAAATGCGAGATAGGGAAGCTGGGTGGGGACAGGTGACTGGATCTGGGAAGAGGGGTAAACTGGAGACTAGGGTTTGAGGAGGAAAGAGAAGGGTCTGAGGAGGGAGGGACGGAGCTTGGAGCAGGTGGCGCGAGGCGAGGCTGGGGCTGACGAAGAATGTGGAGGGGAGGAGGGATGCTGGAGGGTGGAGACTGCCTGGGTTTGAGACGGGTAGACACTGGGGAGGAGGAGACCAGCGCGGTGAGGAGGAGGGGTCTCCCTGGGGAGGGAGGTCTCCGGGGAAGGGAGGGGCAGGCAGCTGGGGTCGCGGGTCTCGGGCCTGAAGACCCTCAGCTCTGGCGATGAGCCTGGCTGTCCTGTGGCTGGCTGGGCGTGGCTCTTGCACCGGGCGACGGACCCAGGATGGCGGATCCGGGACCGAACTGGCTGTCCCCGCGAGGAGCTTTGTCTCCCGGCTTGACAGCAGCCCGTAGGGACTCGTTTAGGGTTTTGTGATAATCCGCGGCGCCGCAGGCACACCCTTTTCTTCGCAGAGCTGAAAGGCTTGGTCAGTGGCAGATGCTGCCAGGGAGGCGGAATGAGGGACGCCTCCCGCCCGGGAGACCCGGAGAACAATAGCCGACACTGGTATCCGCCCGACAGCGAACTAGGGCCCCCCCGACCCCAGAAATGAAGTGCGCAGTTTTCTGGTGCAGAAAATGCTCCCGGAGAAATCACAGGGCACGTGCTCGTCTCTTGGGGTTTGTGTTGGGGAACCGAGCCCCGCCGTTAATTCCCTGGTGTGAGTCGCGCGTCCCCCTAGACTGTGGCACCGGCAGACAGACGCCGCCCCAGGGTTTGGTACCTTCTGGCTGCGGCACCGCCCCCTGCCCCTTGCTGTTGACCAACCACCAAGACGATCTGTGGCGACCTGTGGAGGTTGCCTCGGTACTGAGCAAGGCTCCCTGAGTAGCCGGCTTTGTCTGGCGAGGCGGCCCACCTCGAAGGTCTACTGTGTGTTCCTAGAGGGAGTAGTTAGGGCCGGTGCGGACTGTGGTAAAATGGGGAGAAGCTGTCGTGGAGATTACCCGCCACGGGTGCCACTCCTGGCCTTAGAGCCGGCAGCCAGGGGACCAGTGCTTCCCTTTGCCAGTGACCACACCCAAGCCAGCTTATCCATCCTGCAGTTTTCACTGGTATTGTCTGATGACCTAAGACAGGGATGGCTCTGTGATAAGAGGCATCTCCTTGCCCATGGGAAAGCAGATGGACAGAAATGCAAACACAAAAAAGGGGTTCAACAGAGCTTTCCATGCACTCACAGTCTTGCTTGCTGTCTAAGCATCTTTCACACCGCGCGCAGCGTCTTGACATGTGAAATGACAGCCAGAAAGTAGCATTCTGTTTGATAGGTTTTCTTTGATGATTGTTTAGCTGATATTAAAGGTGACTCTTTAGCATAGATTTATACTTTTAAATGGTCATTCATTAAAAAAAAAGAAAACAACAACAAAAAAAAAAGCAAGGCAGAAGCATTTTTGTTCCAGGAGTGGAGGAAGCTTGGCTAAATGACAGTCAGAGCATCATAGGACAAATCGGTGTGACATATTTGGCATGAAGTTGACCGATGAGCCTTTCAGCTCTCTTAGCCTAGCCTTGAAACCTCTAGGTTTTACTCAGGTTGATGCAGAAGGTGAGGGACTGTGATGTGACTGTTGGCTCTTGCCCAAAACGTATGGTTGCTGCCAACGTGAGGTCCTCCTATCTGGGCTGTACCCAGTGTCCTGCTGCTTTTAAAGGATGGTACTTTGAGGAGGTGCCTCTCAGAATTTACAAAGGACTAGCTGGAATGTTGTTCACTGGATGTGTTTAATTAAATTAATAGACCTATCTATCTCCAGAGTGAGTGAAAACCAGGAATCTCAGTATTAGAACACCCAAAATCTGATGCTGAAAGTTTTTTCTTATGAAAAAGCTCAAATGGGAAGTGTGTTTTCATGTCATTTCCCAAAGGAAAAGTTTCAGGAGGGAATGTTTTGTTGGTTTATTCTTCTTGAAGGAACTTATGGATTTGTTTAAGGGTGTAATCCTGTGAAAGCACTGTGTGAATATCCAACCCAATTTTTTCCCCATGGGGAGTCAGTTCATAGATGAGGGATGCCAGTATGACCAGCCCATTTCTATGGGGAAGATAGAGAGAAATCAGCACGCCCCCCTCCCACCTCCTGTGAAAATGCCTGGGAGACGGAGGGGAGAGACAAGTGGCTCCAGAGAAGGACTTTATGTACCCAGAATTCCAGGGTGCCTTTGGGGAGTTCAGCTAGGTATAGAAAAGATTTTCATGGGACATGAACAACCGGCTGTTTTCAGCATAGCCTCTCCAAAATGTAGATGTAAGCCAGAGTAGTTTCAGTATTCTCAATGCACTGCACGTTTCCACCTCTGGAAGCAGTTACTCAGCAAGGCAAGTCTGCACAACTGGCCAAAATTTGGTTTGAGGACTTGGTTTGGCTTCATCTGTGGTACCTCCACCTCTCCTTGTCCTGCCATGGATATCTAAGAATTCTCCCTCCTTAATAATAATAGCTCCTCTGACACAGAATTCAGCTCCAGGGAACTGTAGGCCAAAGGCCATCACAACTGTGGATAAATCTCTGGGGTAAATTAGGATTTAGATAAATATTGAGAGCCAGAGAAGTTGGTATTATTAGAAAAGAGTATGTAAGATATCCTTCTGGTGTCAAAACTAAACAAATTCTGATAGAATCTGACCCTGTTCATATATTTTTGTTTTCTGAGCTATAAGAAAATTTTTTCAGAAAAGTCTTCTAAGACTTAGTTGACAGGAGCTTATAGAAGAATAATAATATAGGAAATCTTTGTCAGTGTGAGAACCTGTAGGGAGAAGTTGGTATAAAATAAAGTCAAATGAGAATAACAAGAAGGTGTTTGATTTTCTTGCACTGCTAGTGAATAAATAAGACATAATTTCAAAATCACTTTGTCTTAAATTTTTTATATGAAGATGAAATGTTCAAATTCTGTGGTATGAATCTTTAATGAACTTTGATATATATGTATAAAAGCAGACACATTATATACTTTAACAAAAAAATTTGTGAAAGAATATCGTATATGATTTGTTCTGTTTCAGTCTTCGAAATTCCTTCCATTTAAAATAAATGGACTTAACCATAGCATCCCTGACCGTCTCATACCCTCCCATCAATCACAGCCCAGTTTTGTGCTCGTTCCCTTGTCTCCTCCCACCTCGACTCCCTCCTCACAATCCAGACTCAGAGACAATGTACACAGGAGGGAGAGCCTTGGTCTGAGCCAGGAAGCCTGGGGTCAAATCCGAGCCCTGCCACTTTCTGTCCGTCTCTCCTTAGATGAGTTATTTTTCTCTCAGGGACTCAGTTTCTTCTTCTGTACAATGAGGTTTGTATGAGTTAATATATGTATAGCACTGAGACCAGAGTCTGGCACCTAGTAAGTGCTCAATACATGTTAGCTATCACCATCAGCACCATCGTCATACCCTTACCCCAGAATGTGTGCCCATAAAAACATTTTGATTCCCCATTTAATCTTTCATCCGGGGCAAGCTGGTGTGGATATCACCAGGGTCTGGGGCAAGCTGCTGTAGGGTATCGATAGTGGGAACAGAAAGAACGATTAGGACACCTTTCTGAAGCTCCCACCCTTATAAATAGTAGGAATAGCTCTGTGCTGAGTCTGAGCCTCTTTAAACACAGCTGTTTTGAGCAGCTGAGAACTTGCAGAGTTAAGAATGTTCCAGAAGTGCTCTGACCCCAGCTTTGCCAAATTGTCCCTGTGTATAGATTTGGCCTGGCAACTCACCCTGCTCCTACACCATCTAAAGAACAATCAGGCATCCATAACTGGTGAGATGCTGTTGTTCCGGGGATGTTCTGTTCTTGGTGTGGGAAAGAGCGATCATGTTTGGTTGGTGGCAAGTTGTTGGGAATAAAAATTGTTGACTTTATTTCTTAGCTCAAGTTTTCCAGCTAAGAAATAAATTTGGCAGCACAGAATTACTTATTTAACAAACATTTTCAAAACACTTAACTCTGTGTTAGGGGTTGTTCTAGTTCCTGTGAGTTAAGTACGGTACTGTCATTATTCCCACTTTACAGATGAAGCAACGGAGGTACAGAAACCAGCCAGCTAGAGAAATGGTAGAGCCAAGCTTCGAACCCAAAAGGCCTGCTCAGAGTCTGTATAAGTCGAGGTTCTCCAGAGAAACAGAACCAATAAGGATTGGCTTATGTGGTTGTGGGGGCTGGCGAGTCTGATGTGTGTAGGGCAGGCCAGCGGGCTGGAAGCTTTCATGTGGGAGCTGAGGTTGCGTGGGCCCCATAATGGTTAGTCTTACGGCAGAATTTCTTCTTCCTCTGGGAAACCTTAGTTTTTCTCTTAAGGTCTTTCAACTGATTGTATGAGACCCACCCACATTATTGGGGAAAATCTTAGTCAACTGACTGTGGATGTTAACCACATCTATAAAATACCTTCCCAGCAACACATATAGATGTGTGTTTGATTGAATAACTGGCTACTAAAACCTAGCCAATTTGACACAAAAAACTATCACAGGGTCCGTGCTTTTTTTTTTATTATTATTTATTTATTTATTTATTTTTGGCTGTGTTGGGTCTTCATTTCTGTGCGAGGGCTTTCTCTAGTTGTGGCAAGTGGGGGCCACTCTTCATCACGGTGCGCAGGCCTCTCACTGTCGCGGCCTCTCTTGCTGCGGAGCACAGGCTCCAGACGCGCAGGCTCAGTAGTTGTGGCTCATGGGCCCAGTTGCTGCGCGGCATGTGGGATCTTCCCGGACTAGGGCTCGAACCCGTGTCCGCTGCATTGGCAGGCAGACTCTCAACCACTGCGCCACCAGGGAAGCCCCAGGTCCGTGCTTTTAAACACTACCCCAGGATCAGAAGCTTACTTGTTGGGTATAAGATTTACAATAAACTAAAGAATTTAGCAATGGGCTATTTATCCCACTACAAAATGGTGCGCCTTACCTTGTTGAAAATAGAATTTGGACCTCTTTTTTCATCCATGTAGCTTCTAGCACAAAATAATGCTCAGAGCAAGCATTCAATAGATAATATTGAAAGAATGACCAACCGAAAGATTGAGATGATACTTTGCAGGATTTTCCAGCCATTGAGACCTCTAACTCCCCACTTAAATTTAAAATCATTTGGCCCAAGTGAGGTTGAGGTTTTATGAATGACTAGACTCTCTTGAATCAAAACAAGAGAGGTACTTCCCTGGTGGCCCAGTGGATAAGACTCCACGCCTCCACGGCAGGGGGCCCATGTTCAATCCCCGGTCAGGAACTAAGATCTTGTGTGCCGTTCAGTGCAGCCAAAAAAAAAAATAAGACAGGAGAATATCTGCATTCTGAATTGACCTCCCCACCTGCCAACATCTACCCATTTTCATTGGCTTTAGCAAAGATCTTTGGATCTGTCACTGCCTCAACTCCTTGTGAATGTGTCCTGTATACAGTAGCAGTGCCCAGGACTCAGTCACACCATATTTGTGTCCCTTTGTTGTCCACTGACAAGCATTCCCTTTGTTGATTTCAAATCCGCCATGGGCTCCCTCTAATTTCTCAGGCCTTCGGTCTTTATTCTCCCTGCTTTTGTCTGGTCCTGTCCTTCCCTTTGTCCTTCCCCAGAGCATGACCACTATTTATGGAGAAGTCGCCTCCTTTCCCATTTTTAGTGCTTCAACCAGATTTTCGTCTTTGTAGATCAATATATTCATTCTGTTATAAAATTCAAGTGTAGGGCTTCCCTGATGGCGCAATGGTTGAGAGTCCGCCTGCCGATGCAGGGGACACAGGTTCGTGCCCCGGTCCGGGAAGATCCCACATGCCAAGGAGCGGCTGGGCCCGTGAGCCATGGCCGCTGAGCCTGCGCGTCCGGAGCCTATGCTCCGCAAGGGGAGAGGCCACAACAGTGAGAGGCCCGCATAGTGAAAAAAAAAAAAAAAATTCAAATGTAGCCCCCAATTTTTTCATCTAATGCCTTTTTGCTCCTGTTTCCAACAGACATGAAACTCAATTTTAAGAAAGTTACTCGGAATGTTTTAAGTTTGGCATATTGCCAAATATTTGGGCCACACATACATAAAACAGTAACATTGGGGATTGAGAGTGTATTTTAAAAATATTTTTATTTTTTAAACTTTTTAGTAAAGTATAACAGATATACGGAAAAGTATACAAATCGTAAGTGTATAGCTTACTGAATTTTCACAAACTAAACATGGCCATGTAAATCAGCACCTGATGAAGAAACAGATTATAAGTGCGTATCCCAAAACCCCCCTTAAGCCCCCTCCCAGTCACTACTCTTCCTCCAAGTTCTCTAAGCCCTATCAGCATGGATCAGCTTTGCCTATTTTTGAACTTTTTATAAATGGAATCATATAGTGGGTACTCTTTCAAAAAGGGGCTTCTTTTGCTCAATGTTATGTTTGTTGCATTTTATATGCTCATTTTCATTGCTATATAGCATTCCATTGTGTAAATGTACCACAATTTATTTATCCATTATGTTGTTAATGGGTATTTGGCTAGTTTCTAGTTTGGTGCTATCATGAATAGTGCTGTTGTGACCATTCTAGTACCTGTCTCTTGTGAACAAATGTGTGTTTCTCTTGGGTATATAGTTAGGAGTAGAATTCAGGTCAAGGATATGCATATGTTGTGTTTTAGTAGACCACACCAAATAGTAAGATGAATGGTGAAATTTGTTTGAAAAAAGTCAATCCCAAGGCATGCAATGCTGTGATTAAACTGTTTTTAGAAGCCCTAAATGCTGGCATAATTTAGCGGCTTGATCAGAGGTTGGTTTTCAACTCTTATTCTTCAGCAAAAAAAATAGAACTTTAGCTGTGTCTGACTCTACAGTAGCTGAGGTGAACATTTCTAAACTAAAGACCAAGGATGTGCTTCAGCCTTGGTCTTGCTACAGCAATTTCCTTACTCCTGTTTCTTAAGGAAAAGCTGAGAATCAGATTATAATTGCAACATGGGTCCAGAGATCATTCCAGAGATGTCCTGTCAGCCTTGAACAAGATTAACAAGTGAGATTTTTTCGGTTAACTATTTTGGATTTCTTGTATTGAGTCAGATAGCAGTTGTGAATCTGTGGCTTAAAAAACGCCTCAAAAGTGTCAGCTTGTAGGGTTTCCCTGGTGGCGCAGTGGTTGAGAGTCTGTCTGCCGATGCAGGGGACACAGGTTCGTGCCCCGGTCCGGGAAGATCCCACATGCCGCGGAGCGGCTGGGCCCATGAGCCATGGCCACTGAGCCTGCGCGTCCAGAGCCTGTGCTCCACAACGGGAGAGTCCACAGCAGTGAGCGGCCCGCGTACCCCCCACCCAAAAAAAAAAAAAAGTGTCAGCTTGTAATTGCAAAGTTCATATTTCTTATTTGGGGAATTAGAAGTATAGCATCTCATTTTTTGTGGGTTTTTCTAAAAAGACTTAAAACGCACATGTTATGGAGGGTGTTAATCTTATTTATTTTCTTTTTTTTCTCTTTTTGTAATTGAAGTATATTTGATTTACAATGTTGTGTTAGTTTCAGGTGTATAGCAAACTGATTCATATATATATATGTATACACACACACACACATACATATTCTTTTTTCAAATTCTTTCCCTGGGACTTCTCTGGTGGTCCAGTGCTTGAGACTCTGCGCTTCCGCTGCAGGGGGTGTGGGTTCCATACCTGGTCAGGGAACTAAGATTCCACGTGCCATGTGGTACGATGCCCGCCCCCCCCAAAGAAAACAACCAGATTCTTTCCCCTTATAGGTTATTATAAAATATTGAGTATAGTTCCCATTACAACGTGATTATAACGGAAAAACCCCTGCAACTACTGAAAAACAATAAAGATGAGGCACAAAGATATGAGCAGTAACCTCTAACCAGATTGTGGATATAGGCAAACCCATCTCCTCTCCATAGCTCGTCTTCACTGTTGGCCCAGGAGAGATGGCAGTGATAAATTTGGCCAGTATAGATCAAGAGCAGCGATTTAGGTACAATTATAGGATGATGGTAATGAAACCTTTGCCACCAAAGGAGCATAACAAGGCAGTCATGAATTCCTAACTTGGCTGGTTTTTGCTCATGAGACCCATTCACAGCCCAAGTTGTTCCTGATAAAGAATATTTTCCTGTCATGTGGCCTTTCATGTTTGGTATTGGTCCTCATAT
The DNA here is from genome assembly GCF_008692025.1 of Phocoena sinus. Classification (NCBI taxonomy): domain Eukaryota; kingdom Metazoa; phylum Chordata; class Mammalia; order Artiodactyla; family Phocoenidae; genus Phocoena; species Phocoena sinus. The sequence goes on from NC_045775.1 coordinate 20,953,220, forward strand.
AACCAAGTGAGTGAGATCAGATTTATCACTGCTTTAAAACCTACATTTACTGCTTGAACTCTGAGTCCCTTAAGCACTTAGCTATTTCATATCTCTTTTAATATAGGATTTAATTTTGTACTTTAAAATGTATATTCCAATATTTAATCAATTATAAAGCCACTTTAGACCATTTTGCTAATACAGCTAGTGTAATGTTTGCGTTTCATCAAATCCTTGTCCATATACTCAATGTAATTTTTACAGAGTTGTAACCACAACATGGATCCTATTTTGTATTTTGTTCTGTCATCTGACATTAGAAAAAAACTTTTCTGTGTCTCTACCTAACTTAGAAATGTAAACTTTTAATTGCCTATCATTTCATTGGAATGTACTATATTTAAACATTTACTTACTGATGAACAAACATTTAGATTATGTTCGATTTTTATTCCTTATTTTATTTAATTTTTTTTTTTTTTTTTTTTTTTTTAATTAATTTATTTATTTATTTTTGCGGTACGCAGGCCTCTCACTGTTGTGGCCTCTCCCGTTGCGGAGCACAGGCTCCAGACGCGCAGGCTCAGCGGCCATGGCTCAGCGGCCATGGCTCACGGGCCCAGCGCTCTGCGGCATGTGGGAATCTTCCCGGACCGGGGCACGAACCCGTGTCCCCTGCATCGGCAGGCGGACTCTCAACCACTGCGCCACCAGGGAAGCCCTATTTTTATTTTTTAATAAATTTATTTATTTATGGCTGCGTTGGGTCTTTGCTGCTGTGCGCGGGCTTTCTCTAGTTGCCGAGAGCAGGGGCTACTCTTTGCTGTGGTGCGCGAGCTTCTCAAGGCAGTGGCTTCTCTTGTTGCGGAGCACGGGCTCTAGGCACGTGGGCTTCAGTAGTTGGGGCACGTGGGCTCTAGAGCACAGGCTCAGCAGTTGTGGTGCACAGGCTTAGTTGCTCCACGGCATGTGAGATCTTCCCAGGGCAGGGCTCGAACCTGTGTCCCCTGCATTGGCAGGCAGATTCCCAACCACTGCGCCACCAGGGAAGTCCCCGATTTTTAAAATTTTAGATAGTGTTTACATCTTTGTGAAAATCACATACATGATTTTATTACCCAGCTGATAATATGTTTTTGAAAATTGAGATTCCCTTAAAAAAAGCTTTTGGTGTGGGGGATGCAGTTTTACTCATAATACCTGATAGTTCTCACATAAGGAGCAATGCATAAATGTGTGTTAATTCCTTGAAATGCATAATACGTGTCACAAAGTTCCCTGATCAGAGAATGCCTTCTAATCAGTCTTAGCTGGCAAGTTGTTTATCAAAGAACTTGTGTAAATGTAGGAATAAAATTGTCTGAGATAATCAATCATTTTACAAACAGGGCATGTAATAATAATTTGGAGCACAAAGGACTCCAAGCTAAGCCAATTTTACCAATAAATTCTATAAAATTGTGTTGTCTCAATAGCAGATAGCACCAAAAGTTGGCCATAGTGAAAAAAATGAAAGTTGCAAAGAGATGAAACAGTTATGAGAAGCATCTAATACATAGTTAAATTCTAAATATCTGCCAGTAGAATGCCAATAGCCAGGACCAGAAATGACTGTTGGAGCAGCCTAGCAAGTGAGAGAGGTTTGCTCACCATCCAGTAACTGGACTTAAGTTGCACTGAGCTGTTATTTGAGCTGGGCTCAAACCTCCTCTCACATATTTCCTGAGTGCCTGCAAGGAACAGTGTAATTTCCAGGAAGGACCTTGCACGTGGGAGAGAGATGGGGTTTGAATCCTGACTCTGCTACTTTCTAGACGTGAGAGATCTTGGACAAAGTCACCTAATCTTCCCAAGCCTCGGTTTCCTTGTGATTTAAAGGGTTGTTAATATCTTTCTCATAGGTTTATAAGGAGGACTCAAGGGAAAACATGCAGGGAGCCTGGTGGGTACGTCGTAAGCACTCAGTAAGTGGAGCTAATGGTATTCTCTAGGTGCTAAAGTTAGGTGCTTTGAGCTACATGAAGGTATAGGACAGTCTTGTCAAAGTACAGGATTGTCAAATGAACAGGCTGGACAATACGATAGCTGGTGCAGAGGGAATACAGAGCACCTGAGAAGTTCAGTCACAATGGTTCAGGTCCCTCCTCTGTACAGTGAGGAGATGGAGACTAGATTCTATCGGCAGCTCTGATCTGTGACAGCCGTGCTATGTTGCTGCTGAGACTGTCACAATTCCTTCCCAGCTCAAACCGGCAGACTTGCAGTTTGGTACCATCTATCAAAACGAAAACTGCACACACCCTTTAACTGAGCAGTACCACTTCTGGGAATCTATCCTAAAGAGGTACAAGTATATGTGCATGACGAAAAATAGGAAGGGATGTTATTGCAGCATGATTTGTACGAGCAAAAGAATTAGACCCAACCTAAATTCTCAGCATTGGTGAGCTAGTTAAATACGTTATGATCCATCCTTACAAAGAAATATTATGTAGCCATTTGAAAAAAATAAGGCAGATAATTTCTGATCTGATAAAGAACAACATCCAGTATATATCAGTGACTAGAAAGGAAAGCAGGCAGACCAATATTTAATGCATGTTTGCCATTTATGTGGTATAAAATATATACATATATGCTTAAATATGCACAGACTGCCCTTGGAAAGAAACACAAGAAAATCCATGATGGTGCTTGTCTCTGGAGGAGGGGACTGGGGGGAACATTTCACTATTTCTATAGTTTTAAATGTTTGTCATGTGTATATTTTACCCGTATAAACAATAACAATAACTTGGCAGCCCTGGTTGGTTCTGGTTGGTCACCTCTCAGAGACTTGAGAAAACTGGAGAAGGGTAGAATTCTGGGCCTCATGCTCAGGGCTTATGTTCTCATATGGACTCCCAGATGGAGGACCCCTAAATAAGCCTGCAGAGTAGGGCTTTCAAGCCTACCGAAGAGACAGCATGTGTAGCCCGTTCAAAGAAGAAAGGCTTTGTGGCCAGGAAGTGAGGATGACGTACTACTGCTGATTCGCAAGTAGCATTTCTGATATTTCCCCTCGTGTTTATTTTTATTCAGGGAAATTTGATTTAAATCTTAGGATGCAGAAGATGAGAAGCACTAATGAGGCATCATGAACCTCCCACAGCGCCGCGTGCATGTGCTCATTCCTTCATCCCTTCCTTCATAGAATAGGTGCTCACTGAACACCTACAGCGGGCCAGGGGTCAACATAGGATATTGGGGCTAAAAAGACCTTAGACAACATTTAATCATTTCACAGAGGAGGAAACTCCAGGGCAATTTAACTTCCGGTGAGCTGTACCAGTGCAGACAGTTTCTGGTAATTGCCCTTTCTGGTCTCCAATGACAGGTTAAGAGACCTCTGGATCCTCCTGGAGAATCAGTTCCCTCATGTAGAGTAGAGTGTTGGTTCCATTCTGGTTACTTTTGGGGCATGTTTTCTCTGTAAAGGCTGTGAAGACAAACTCCTGGGTTCATACCTTTGTGTGATCTCTTCCTGTGACTTGCTTTTAACCAATAGAAGACAACAAAGATGATGGGGATGTCATTCCCATGACTGTTACGTGATGTAAGACCCCGTCGTCTTGCTAGCAAACTTGCTCTAGACGCGCAGTTTGATGAGCAAGTGTCTGTGCTGGGAAAGCCCACTTGGCAGGAGATTGGGTGGCCTCTAGGAGCTGGGTGGCCTCCAGCTAGAAGCCTGTGACCATAAGGAAATGAATTCTGTCAACAACCTGAGCGAGATTGGAAGTGGGTTCTTCCCAGTCAGACCTCCAGATGAGAACACAGCCTGTCCAAACACCTTGATTGCAGCCTGTGAGGCTCTAAAGCAGAGAACTTAGGCCTCCTGGCCCACAGAAAGGCAGGTAATGAATATGCGTTGTTTTAAGCCACTAAGTTTGTGGTGATTTGTTAAACAGCATAGAAAACTAATTCACACCTCTCCTGCATCACTGTTTCTAGTCCATGTTTTCTTCACCCGTTTTACCCCGTGAACCCACTGCTTCATTTGTTTATCATTCTCTTTCTGAGTCTTTGCTCGCCCTCCCCCCGCCCCCCGACTCCTGACTTCTGGGGGATAGAGGTGGAGAGCAGCTGTGCTCTGACCCTGACAGGGCTGATGGAAGTCATCAGGCTAGTGGGCACTTCTGGCCCCTGTGGTGGAGGTCCAGCAGAGTGGGGGAGGGTGTTTTGCCCAAGTTGGTGGGGAGGGGGGACTGGGATAGAGCTCTGCCTAGGAATGTACTAGAAAGCAGTCGTGGAGGTGGTCAACACTCCATTTTGTGGCCCTTTTCAATGTATGTAACCTATTCCAGAAGTTGTTTCAGCCTGTCCTCCATTGTTTTTGTTGTGTTTTGTTTTGGTGGTGGAGAGCGTGCTTGTTGAGGGTATTCTCCCATTTTAGTCCCTTTTTTGGACCATACCCTGGAACATCTGGCACATCCACTCCAACCTGTTTCTCGACTTATGAGTCAGGCTGAAGTGTCTATTCTTTCCTATTACTGCTTCTTTTTTTTTTTTTTTTTTTTTTTTTTTTTGCGGTACGCGGGCCTCTCACTGTTGTGGCCTCTCCCGCTGCGGAGCACAGGCTCCGGACTGATGCGCAGGCTCAGCGGCCATGGCTCATGGGCCCAGCCGCTCCGCGGCATGTGGGATCTTCCCGGACCGGGGCACGAACCCGAGTCCCCTACATCGGCAGGCGGACTCAAAACCGCTGCGCCACCAGGGAAGCCCTATTACTGCTTCTTAAAGTTGGCCTGCAGGCTTAGCTTGAAGCACCTGATGCAAGTTTGGAATAGCTTTGAAGCCTTTTTAACGGCATTATTGAGATGCAATGTAAATACCATAAAGTTCACCCATGTAATGTGTACAATTCAATGATTTCACCATTCTCTAATTTTTGAACATTTCCATCATCCAAAAAGAAACCCTTTACCCCTAAATCACTTCCCATTCCCCTCCCCGACCCCAGCTCCTGGCAACCACTAAATCTACCTTCTATCTCTATAGCTTTGCCTATTCTGGACATTTCATATAAATGGAATCAAATGTGGCCTTTTGTGACTGTTTTTTGTTTTGTTTTGTTTTGTTTTTTAATTTTATTTACTTATTTATTTATTGGCTGCGACGGGTCTTCCTTGTTGCGCGCGGGCTTTCTCTAGTTGCAGCGAGAGCGGGGGCTACTCTTCGTTGCGGTGCGTGGGCTTCGCATTGCAGTGGCTTCTCGTTGCGGAGCATGGGCTTTAGGAACACAGGCTTCAGTAGTTGTGGCACGCGGGCTCAGTCGTTGTGGCTCGCAGGCTCTAGAGCACAGGCTCAGTAGTTGTGGTACACGGGCTTAGTTGTTCCATGGTATGTGGGAACTTCCCGGACCAGGGCTCGAACCCGTGTCTCCTGCATTGGCAGGCGGATCTTTAACCACTGCACCAACAGAGAAACCCCTTTTGTGACTGTTGAAGCTTCGTTTTTTTTAATCTTAAAAAAATAGGGACTTCCCTGGTGGCGCAGTGGTTGAGAGTCCGCCTGCTGATGCAGGGGACACGGGTTCGTGCCCCGGTCCGGGAAGATCCCACATGCCGTGGAGCGGCTAGACCCGTGAGCCATGGCTGCTGAGCCTGCGCGTCCAGAGCCTGTGCTCTGCAACGGGAGAGGCCACAACAGTGAGAGGCCCACGTACCGCAAAAAAAAATTCAGGAACTTCCCTGGAGGACCAGTGGTTAATACTCCACGCTTCCAGTGCAGGGGACGCAGGTTCGATCCCTGGTCAGGGAACTAAGATCCCACATGCACGGCCAAAAGGTTTATTTAAAAAAAAAATGCAGTATCTGCACCCTAGTCCACAATCTACCCTTTTTTGTTTTGATATAAAGTAAAGAAATATATATTTGGTCGTCATTCCCAATTCCTGGCACAGAGCTCGTAAAACTCTTAATTTTCTGAGTGATTGGTGTGAGCGGAGTGTCTTGTTATTCATAATAAGCCCCTTTCCACCTTCCCTGAGTTTATGCTAATAAGGTGACTCTGAGGATGGAGCTGGTTGTCAAGGGAACCAACTAGGTGATGGAGGTTTGGAACTGTCAGCCCCACCCCTCACCCCTCACCCCACCTCCAGCGAGAGAAAAGGAACTGGAGATTGGGTTAATCACCAAGGCCCAGTGATTTAATCACTCATGCCTGTGTAATGGAACCTTCATAAAACCCAAAGGAGTTTAGAGAGCTTCCACATTAGTGAACACATCAAGGTGCAGGGAGCGTGGTGCACCAGAGAGGGTATGGAAGCTCCAAGTCCCTTCCCCATACCTTGCCCTGTGCATGTCTTCCATCTGGCTGTTCCTGAGTTGTATCCAGTAATAGTAAGTAAAGTGTTTCTCTGAGGTTTGTGAGCTATTCTAGCGAATTAGCAAACTCCAAGAGGGCATTGTGGGAACCCCAGATTTATAGTTGGATGGTCAGAAGTACAGGTGACAACTGGCCTCTGCAGCTGGGGACAGTCTTGTGGGACTGAGCCCTTAGCTTCCAGAGTCCGCACTAGCTTCCGGTGGTTAGTGTCAGAAGTGCTGTGAATAGAGAAACAGTTTTCCCTTGGATAGTACCACAGGTTTTCAGCCATTCCCCATTGATGGGCATTCAATTTGTTTCCAGTTTTCTGGGTTTTTTGCCCTACCAGCAGTGCTGCAGTAGACTCTCTGTACATGTCTCCTTAAGTTCTCGTACTTTTATGTCTATGGATGGAGCCCTACGAGTGGAGCTGCTGAGTCAGAGATCTTTTTAAAATTTTAATAGAGGCTTTCAGGCTGTTTCCCAAAAGTGTGTAATAATTTGCATTTCCATCAGCAACGCCTACGCAACCTCTCCCAACCCCCACCCCTCCTCCCCCAAGTCCTGCCAACATCAGGTATCACTCTGGAATTTTTGCCATTTCTGATGGATATGAAGTGGCACCTCATTATGACTTTTATTTGCATCTCCTTGATTACTGGCAAGGTTGAACATCTTTCTATATGTTGTGGGTCATTTAGATTTGCTCTTCTACGTATCACTTATCCATATCCTGTGCCCATCTTTCTCCTGGTTGTATTTTTCTTATCAATTTGTAAGAGTTCATAGCTGTCATATGCACTAAACATGTTTTCTCAGGCTATTTATTGCTTATTGACTTTATTTCTATGGTATGATTTTTATATCAAATGAGATCACCTTCTGTAATATCACATTTAAAAATTTTTATAAGGTCAGAAATGTGACTTTTCTTTTATGACTTCTGGGTTTCTAGATTGACGTAAAAGGTCTCCCCTGCTTCTAGGTTATACATGTACTTTCCTGGGCTTTCTTCTAATATTTTTAACTGTTTTATGTTTTACATGTAAATAAATTCCAGATGGGTTACAGATTTGGGTATGAGCTGTAAGGTAGGGAGCCAGCTTAATTTTCTTCCAGACAAATAGCCAGGGATGCCAGCACCATCTATTATTAAGTAAATCATTTTTCCCCCTGCTGAACTGAAATATCTCTTTTGTTGGATTTAATTGAAATCTGCTACCAATTGCCTTACTCTTTTCCACTTCTCTGTCTATTCATATGCTGATACCGTACAGATTTAATTACAGTAATTTCATATAGTATCTTTTATTATTTCTAAGGAAGTCCTTTACCTACCCCACAGTATTCCTTTCCATAATTTTCTTGACTCTTCTCAATTCTATTATTATCTGTTTCAAAATAAACCCTTTGGGAATTCTAATAGGAATTTCATGACACTTATCTATTAATTTTGGGATAATTGACATTTTATGATATTAGCTTTTCCTGTCTGAATATATTTGTTTCATTGTGTTTACATCCTATTTTATGTACTTTGAGAAGTTCTATAGGAGTCTGTGCCTGTCTTAGTTTTTTGTTTTTGGTCTCTTTTTGTGTGAAGTTGTATTGAGATATAACTTATATACAATAAAATTCACCCACTATAAGTGTACAATTCACTGATTATTAGTATATTTAAAGGGTTGTGCCACCATCATGCAATTTACTTTTAGAAAATTTCTATCACCCCCAAAAGAAAACTCAAGCCCATTTGCATTTACTCCCATTTCCACCCGCAACCTTGGGCAGCCTCTAAACAAAATAGATCCAAATAGAGAAAATACTTTATATTTAGATTTGCCTTTTCTGGACTATTCTTAGTGTTTTATTTTTTTATGCATAAGTGTTTTCCAGTGTTCTTCACTATTGTGAACACAATATCTTTTCCTGTTTCTATTTCAAACTGGCTGACTGCTAGCATAGCAAAAAAATATTTTGATTTTATTTATCTTATAATCTGTTGTCTTACCAATTTTCATAGGTTTTCTAGGTATACAATCATAACACAATTTATCTCTTTTTTTCCATTTTATCTTGAGGATTTAATTTTCTTATTGCATTTTTAAGCAAATTGCAAACATCATTTAATAATCGTAGTCGGAGAAGGCATCCCTGCTTTATTCCTGATTTTGATGACTATGAGTTGCCGTCAAAATGTAATTTATTGACAACTGTTGATGAACTGCAGAGGCAGGGAAAGTCAAAAGAAGGTTGAGAGGGAGTTACCTTTCCGTTGCCATTTCTTTTAAGGCTGGTATGAAATAGTTATATGTTTCCTTAATCATTGGCTGCACTGCATAGTGCCTTAGTCACTTAAAAATAAATACAATTAAAATTTCAGTTCCTCAGTTTCAAGTGCTCAGTAACCACACGTGGCTAGTGGCTACCTCATTGGACAGCACAGCTCTTAGACCCTGGGTGGGCAAATCACCAGCAGCTTAGAGTGGTGGTTACAGTTTTAAGGGATTACTTAAAACAAAACAGAATATGTGACAGAACCCAAATTGGTCCAAAGGCCTTTTACAGAAAAAGTTTGGAGACCCCTGGTTGAGAATATTGTCTCTCCAACTGAGTCATTTTTATATACCTTCTTTCCGTTTTTCTTATTACAATATCATCTGTGAGATAGATGCTTAATATTTTTCTTTAAATAAGCTTGACTTTTTAAAAAAAGAAATATTATATCAATACCATAAATGGAAATGTTTGCCATAAATAAATAACTAGAAAAATAAATAGAATGAAAGCCAACAGATGTTATTAAATTCCAATAACAAACTAGACTTTGCTCTTTCTTTTGTTAAAAAAGAGAAATTAGCAAGTGCTAAGTATTAGACGAGACACATCCACCACCTGAGAGGTGTTCCATGATGTAATCAGAAGTAGAAAAAGAGAACTGAAAAAGAAACCGCCTCCTCACTCATGATTCAAGGTCACTTATGTCCGGGGACGTGTACAGGTGTCTCCCGCTTCAAAAGCTCATTTTATGGCTGCTTCAGTTTTACGAAAGACCTACATGAGTACCTGTTTTCGCTAACCGACAGAAAGAGGATTTCTGCTTTTAGGAACAAAGGCAAAAAGCGAAAACAGTGTTCAGCTTTTGTTTTGCTGAGACCCTTTACAGAGGCAACGCGCACCTCAAGATAGGAGTGGCGCCGCCAAGCTCCCTCCCCGGGAACTACACTCGGCGTCTCAGCATCAGGCTGCCAGAGCTTTGAACTGTGTCTGTGAGCACTTTATCTAGATTTATTTTGTGCATCCATTAGCAAGATGTGTCCTAAGGTAATTGCTTCTTTGCTTTAGGCCACTTTGCTTAGAAGGTTTTCATAGGAATGCTCTACCGATGGGGGAGGGAGGGACACATACCTTCTGGAATCACCTGTAGTGTTCCTCAATTTTGGAACACTAGGCTGAGGGGAGAGGAGGTGGGGAGCATGAACTTGGCATAGGCGATGGCTGGTGCTGGGGTGGCCTAACTAGAGGAGCAATATTTAGACACCTTCCTTACCATTTTCAGTTCAAGGGTGTACAAGATACATTTGTGTCGCTTTTTACTCTAGGTTAGAGCACCAGATGTAAATTTATAATTAGACCATATCACTTTAACCTCCACAGAAATGTCATTGCTGAGTTAAAATTTAATGATATTTCCTCAGCCTTTTATTGATGTTTGCTCTATATTAAAAATGACCACTGGGAAAATATTTCTCCTCCTTCTACAAAACTGCAATAAAATATATCTATTTCTTATTTTCCTTAAAGAGTAACCCAATAAATTCCTTCTAGAATTATCTACATAGAGAGCAGACCTGCTTTCTCGAAAACATTCTAAGACCTTCTTTTTTTTTTTTTTTTTTTTTTAAATTTATTTATTTATTTGTTTATGGCTGTGTTGTGTCTTCGTTTCTGTGCGAGGGCTTTCTCTAGTTGCGGCAAGCGGGGGCCACTCTTCATCACGGTGCGCAGGCCTCTCACTATCGTGGCCTCTCTTGTTGCAGAGCACAGGCTCCAGACGCGCAGGCTCAGCAGTTGTGGCTCACGGGCCTAGTTGCTCCGTGGCATGTGGGATCCTCCCAGACCAGGGCTCGAACCCGTGTCCCCCGCATTAGCAGGCAGATTCTCAACCACTGCGCCACCAGGGAAGCCCTAAGACCTTCTTTTGAATGTTCGTTTAGGTAGAGGAGAGCAGGGAATTATTTGGGATTCAAAATGCTTTTCCTTTGGGTGAATCGGAGCCTCCCTTTTATCCAATAATAAGAAGAGTTTTCCCCTTCCCTCCCAAACCATTTCACCCTTTGCTCTAACTGCCAGGAAGTTTGGCATTAAATATAATTCCTACTAAATTATATCTCTTCTTTTTCTGAGTTCCCTTTAGCAGTCCTCTTTTTAATGCGTTTTTGTTGCTTTTAAGTCAACCTTGCTGAGGTGTAATTTACATAAAATATACATAACCATTTTCAGTGTTAAGAGTTTTGACATATTTATATACCTGCATAATCACTACCACAATTGAAATATGGAATATTTTTATTACCACCCAAAGTTCCCTTGTGCCTCCTTCTGTTCAATCCCCTTTCCTCCTCCCTCCCCAGTCAGTGATCTGCTATCACTGTAGAGCAGTGTTTCTCTACCAGGGGAGAGTTTGCCCCTTAGGGGCCAATATGGCAATGTCTGGAGACATTTTTGTTGTCACAACTGTGCAGGTGCTACTGGCGTCAGTGGGTCGAGGCCAAGAATACTGCTAAATATGCTACAATGCACGGGATAGTCCCTGCAACAAAGAATTAACCAACCCAAAATTTCAGTCGTGCCAAGACTAGGAAGCCCTACTCTAGGTATCCATTTGGGCAAGCAAACGGTATCCCACGGCTCAAATCCAGCCTCATTGCCTGGTTTTGTGCAGCCCATAAGTTAGAAATGGGTTCAATATGTACTCCAGCATGACTGGCTTCTTTCACTTAGCATGATGTTCACCCACGTTGTAGCGTGACTCAGTACCTCTTCTCTTTTTATTGCTGAGTAATATTCCATTGCATGGATTTGACACATTTGTTTATCTTTCATCAGTTGATGGAGGTTTGGATTGTTTCAACCTTTTGGCTATTATAAATAATGCTGCTACGAACATTCTTGTGTGAGTTTTTGTGTGGACATATGTTTTCATTTCTTTTGGGTGTACAATATACTTAAGAGTGGAACTTCTGGGTCATACAGTGATTCTATAACTTTTTGAGGAATTTGCCAGACTGTTTTCTAAAGCAGGTGCATCATTTTACATTTCTACTGCAGTACATGAAGCTTCCAGTTTCTCTCCACATCCCCGCCAACACTTGTTATTATCTGTCTTTTTTATTATAACCATCCTAGTGGGTGTGAAGTGGTATCCCATTGTGGTTTTGATTTGCATCCCACGGATTGCTAAATGAGCATCTTTTTATGTGTTTATTAGCCATTCATATATATTCTTCGGAGGAATGTTGATTCAGATCCTTTGCCCATTTTTAAATTGGGTTATGTCTTTTTATTACAGAGTCGTAGAAATTCTTTATATATTCCAGATATAAGTCCCTTGTCAGATATCTGATTTGCAAATCTCCCCTTCTCTGGGAGTTAGTTCCTTTTTATTAATGAGTATTATTCCCTTGTTCATTTGGGAGTTAGTAGTGTACTCACGATTTGTTTATCCACTCACTTGCTGGTAGACGCTAGGGTTGTTTCCAGTTCGGGGTTATTATGAAAAAAAGTTATTCCAAGGATAAGTCTTTGCATGCACGTACCTTTATATCTCTCTGGCAAATATCTATAGAGTGGGACTACTGAGTCGTCTGGTAAGTGTATGTCTAACTTTATGAGAAATTGCCAAAATATTTTCAAAAATGGTTGCACAATCTTACATTCCTACCAGCGATGCACAAGAGTTCCAGTTGTTCCACAACCATTCTAACCTTGATATTACTGGTCTTTTTAAGTTTAGCCATTCTAATGGGTAGTGATATTTCATTATGGTTTTAATTTGCATTTCCCTGGTAATCAATGATGTTGACATCTTTTCATGTGCTTATTTGCCATTTGTATCTTTTTTGTGAAGTGTCTTTTCAAATCTTTTGCTCATTTTTTATTGTATTGTTTGTCTTCTTATTGAGTAAAGAAATTCTCTTCATGTTCTGGATATGTCCTTTGCAGGTATATGTTTTGCAAATAGTTTGTCCCAGTCTATGACTTTTCACTTTCTTAACAGTATCTTTTAAAGAGCAAAAGTTTTAAATTTTGATTAAGTTCCATTTATCAATTTTATCTTTTAGGGTTCATGCTTTTTTTTGTCCTAACCCAAGATCCTAAAGACTTTCTCCTATGTTTTCTTTTAGAGGTTTATAGTTTAGTATTTATGATTAGGTCTATTATCCATTTTGAATTCATTTTTTCCCCACATGGAAGTACATTTGCTTAGCATCATTTGTTGAAAAGACTACTTTTCCTCCATTGAATTACTTTGTCAAAAATCAATTGACCGTACATATATGTAGGCCTATTTCTGGACGCTCCATTCTGCACTATCCATATATTTGTCTGTTCTTAAACCAGTACCACACTCTCTTGATTACTGTAGCTTTATAGTAAGTCTTGAAATCAGGTAATGTAAGTCTTCCAGTTTTGTTCTTTTTCAAAATAAGTTTGCCTATTCTAGGTTGTACACATTTTTATATAACTTTAGAATCAGCTTATCAATATCCATAAGAAGGTCTGTTAGGGTTTTGATTGAGGTTGTGTTGAATCTCTAAATCAAATTGGGGAGAACTGTCATCTTAACAATGTCGAGTCTTCCAATCCACAAACAAAAAAGTAAAGATTTCATTTACTTAGTTCTTCTCTAGTTTCTGTTAACAATGTTGTGTAGCTTTCGTTGTACAAGTTTTGCACACCTTCTGTCAAATTCATCATGCTTTTGGTGCTACTGTAAATGAGATAAATGTTTTGATCATGTAAGCTGCCTCATTCTGTGGATCACTTGATGACCCTCAACAGAAGCAGGCAAATTGGGAAGGACTAGAACTGGAGTGGGTGGGGGTGGGGTGAGGGGACAACTAGTCACAGACACTGGAGCACCTTCGTTCCACTGCTCAGCACACCCACGATGGTGGAGACCACAGCTGGTAGGAACCCAGGCATGTGTCAGAAAACAGCAGGTAGAGCACAGTGACGGAAGTGTGGGCACAGGTGGTGAGAGGAAGCAGTTGGTGTCAGAAGAGTGTGCCAACAGGTGGAGGGGCCCCAGACACAGATGGGCAGGACTTGACTCCCAGAAAAGGCTACAAGAAGGAAGAGCATGCCAGCCTACCAGGCATGAGATAGTGGACCCTTTACCAAGCAGGGCTTGGGCGCAAGGCATCTGGTACCTGATGTGGAATCGGGTCTGACCCTCTACAGCAGAAGAGGTAGAGCGCACATTCAGGGCTTGTCCAGAACCAAGTGTCCTAACTGGGTGTCTTAGCATGTTGGACTCTAGTCTTTAGACTTGTCTTCAGGAATTGGTCCTTGGCCTGGGCTGGGGCTGGAGAGGAGGCTGCCAGGTACTAGGAACCTAGGGAATCTGGCCAGCCCTTCTGGGAAGGAAAGGGAAATAAATTGTGTTTATAAAGGTAATTGGGAGTCTGTCATCAGTTCCAGCCCCTCCCCTTTTCTAGTGTGAGCAGATGAACAAGAAAAAGAGGAAATGCTGGCATTCAGGGTGAATTGCATGGGCAGACAACCAGACTTCCCATTACTCCCATTTACTTGCTTTCAAGAGATGTAGACTTATTCATCCCTTTTGTTGGCGGTTACACAGCAGGTGCCCCACAGCCCAGCAAGTGCTGAAGGAAAGGCTCATTAGCTCTTTTTGTTTAAGTGAATGAAGGTATCTCTACTTTTTCAGACTCAACCACCAGGAAAAGCTTTTGGACCTGGAACAATCCATTGCACCCCCTCTCCAACTGTTCATTCAAGGAGGGCAGCAGCCAGATGGGCCGGGTTAGAGAGGGTGTTCAACTCCTGTTTTTCAGCCATTTGAAAAGACTCTGTCTTGTCTGGGGCCCCGGTGAACGGAGTGGAGGAAGGGGGCCATTCGCTATTGCCTGTGGAGGTGGCCCCCATTTGCTCTCTTCATTGAAGATGATGCCCCTGGTGCTGGCTTGGTCCCAGGGTGGGAGGTGGAGTGTCTTTCACTGAGATAGGGGACACTGGAAGAGGAGCCAGGTGCAGAAAGAGTATGATGAGCTTAGTTTTAGATGTGATGAGTTTGAAGGGCCAGTGAGACATCAGAGCAGAGCGATCCCATAGGCCATGAGATGTACTGATGAATGGTAGTTGAATAAATGTACAAGAGATGTTGACTTGCTAGTGGATTGCCTGCGCTGGCACAGACTTCCTCAGAGTGTACTCCAATGCTGCTGCTCGCTTGACCAGGGCTATCGTCAATTCCACAGCTAGTTTGTTATAAAAATATTTATGTAATCAAATAGTACCGAGAGACTGAGTCCTGCTGCAATTCCCTTTCTCTGGGACAACTGCAGTTAATAGCGTTTTATGCAGAAAGCTCATTTATGTGTGAGTTTATGTATATAGATGAATATTTATAAATGAGATTTACATATAAATGAGATTTAATATTCATATATATATATATATATATATATATGAAATCTCACTTATATGTAAATACACAAGTAGATACACACACCACAGGTCCTGTTCTGTAACCTGCTTTTCTTTCTTTTTTTTTTTTTTTTAAACATCTTTATTGGGGTATAATTGTTTTACAATGGTGTGTTAGTTTCTGCTTTATAACAAAGTGAATCAGCTATACATATACATATGTTCCCATATGTCTTCCCCCCTCTTGCGTCTCCCTCCCTCCCACTCTCCCCATCCCACCCTTCCAGGCTGTCACAAAGCACCGAGCTAATATCCCTGTGCCTTGTGGCTGCTTCCCCCCAGCTATCTACCTTACTACGTTTGTTAGTGTGTATATGTCCATGACTCTCTCTCGCCCTGTCAAAACTCACCCTTCCCCCTCCCCATATCCTCAAGTCCGTTCTCCAGTATAACCTGCTTTTCTTAACTTAGCTCTGAATCGTAGACAGCCTCCCATGTCAGTACTTAGAGATCTAAACAATCCTTTTCAATGGCTGCATAGCCTTCTATTGTGTGAATATGCCATTATTTATTTAAACAGTCCTCAGGTTGATAGACCTTCAGCTTGTTCTCAAAATATTTGCTATTATAAACAGCAGTGCAACAAAATACCCACATAATACATTTTTGTGCCATGGTCCAACTGTTTTCTTAGAAGAAGTTTTTAGATGTGGAATGCACATTTTAAGTTTTCATACAGACATTTCATGAAGATTTCCTTCTGATGAGATGGTACCAGTTTGAACTACTAATGGTGTCTGAGAGTGAGTCCATGCTTTTCTCACTTGCTCTGGGCTTTGTTCTCTTTTATCTATGCCATTATGATAAGTGAAAAGTGTGTTTTCATTCACATATCTTTGATTATTAATAAAGATACACATTATTTCATTTGCTTCTTAGCTGTCTATAGTCCCCCTACCCCTGTGGGTTACCTATTCATATCCTTTGCCTATTTTTTGTACTGGAGTGTTTGTCTTTCTCTTAAGATTCATAAGTGCTCTTACGTATCACAGTTATCCTTAGTTAGGGTTAGTTATATGGTGCACACATGTCATAACTAGTTTTTATTTGTGTTTGTTAAAAGTAGTTTGTGGTATCTTTTGCTGCATCACAGGTTTTCATTGTTATTTTAGTCATATCTACATCAATCTTATGTTTTATAGTTTCTGGCTTTAGATTATGCTAAGAAAATCGTAACCCATCCAAAATTTATAAAAATATCTGTGTTTCCTTCTAGTACTTTATACTTTTATTTTTTATGTAAAATGTAAATCTAATGATGTCACTTCCTTCTTTGCCATATCAGCAAGCCTGCCTGATGCACTTCCGTAGCACTTAGTGTGGCTAGGCCACACTCTTGGCCTAGCCCACCAGGCCGTGGACGATCTGGGCTCTGCCTATTCTCCATCCTCATAAGTCAAAAGTATCAACCATCCCCAAAGCACTGCTCTGCTTCCGTTTGCAACGCCCATGCTTGTCTTCTCCCCCACTGTCTGGTGAACTCCTAAGCAACTATCAAGGCTCACCTCAAGGGCACTTCCTCTGCGAAGCAGCCTTTTATCCCAGTCAATGTTAAGTGCTTCCTGCCCCTCCTGGGACTGACACAGCTGTTCTCTTAACTCACGGTGAAATTTTTGTTTATACATTTCTTTCCACTGCAAACTTGTGAGCTCCGGGGCTGGGGGGTGGGGGCGTGCAGCATCTGGCACTTGGTACAGTACCATTTAGCAGGTGCTAAGCCTGCCCCTGTGATCTGATTTACATCTTAGCAAGCTCAATGTGCTAACAGTGTGGAGGCTGGGAGACCAATTAGAAGTCTCCAGGTAATAGTGATGTCCCCATCCAGGTAGCTGACAAGGACCTGGACTGAGGTGGTGGGTTTGGAGAAAGGAGTTTAAGAAACAGATTTAGTGGGTAGAATGGACAGTGCTTGAGTAGAGTGTTTTGTTTCAAGTGTCTCCTAAATGTTCAACAAACGAGTAAATAAAAATGTTAGCCTATTAGCACCGTCCAGACCTTTTGCTTTTGGTATTATTTGGTGTTTAGAATTACCCCTACTCCTATTCCTTTCCGTGAAGCTGTGTGATGTTGGCTAGTCATCACCTCCAGTCATCATCTGTCGAGTGGAGATAGCCTATCACCTCCAAGGGCAACTGCGAGGTTGTTTCAATTAAATGCCATGTGTTATGAGCCTTCACAGCCCCTAACATAGTAGCACTCAGTAAATGTTAACAGTCTGGCCTCCGCCACCTGCTTACCTTGGGTGATTGGGTCAGTTGCCATCTTCTGACTGACCTAAGGGATTCCTAGAGAGAGAAGCTGAAATCAGCATTTATTATTGCGTTTCCACACAGCACAGGCGTGCCCTGACAGCTGGTCTCCATCTGTCCGCAGCTCTCTGCTCGCTCTGTTTGCCCATGCTGCCATTCTTACTGTCGTCCCCAGTCTGTTTTCCTTTTCCTCCAGAGACCCTCCCAGCATTCAGTCCTTTCCAAGCTCTGCTCCTTCCTTTTCTATTCCGTGAGCATTACGTAATTAACCTACTGCATCCTCCTGCCGGGATCATAGCAGTCACTGCTCTCCCAGCCTCCCTTCAACCTGTGCCTGGTAAACAAGCAGGAAGACCCGCCCCCGAATCATGGTTATATCCCCTGACCACACTCAGCATCCTGCTGTGAATGCTCCAGGCCTTCCCAGGCCCAGCGGATCTCATTCAGAAGCCTGAGCCTCTTGCTCTGCACACCCTGGCTCTCCAAGCTGCTTCCTCATCCCAGCCTAACCTCTCTGCTCCAAGGCCGTTAGTCGGCTTGCCATTCCCAGCCCATCTTTGCTTACTTCTGCCCCTTGTCTTTTTTTCATCCCGCAGAATGCCTGCTTTGTTCCTCTGCCCCAGGCTTGCACCAAACACCCTCACAACTGGCACAGAACTCTCTTTTGAGATGCCTTCCTTGCCATTGCTAACAGCCCATTACTGTGGCTAACGCTTTGTACTCATAAAATGCTTTCCCACCGCTGTCTCATATGATCAATCCTCCTGCTTTCCTTCAACTGGCATTTAATGAGTCCACTCTGCCTACCCACCCTGGGAAGGATAAAATAAGGTATAACCTTTGCTCTCTAGGAGCTCCAGTCTAGTAAGTACGAATTCCAACCCACAGTTTCCTTGGCCATAAAATGGGGATGATAATGTTTAATGACCTCACAGGGTTGTTGCAAGATTTATATGAAGTTGTGTGTGACACAAAAAGAGCTTAATAGCAGTGATGTGGATGGATGGTGCCGATGGCCACTTTATAGCTGTGCAGACGGGCTTGGAGCTGTTAAGCATGTGCCCACAGTCACACGGCTAGAGGGACAAAGCCAAGTTCGGTGCTTGTAGCACGGCCCTACCCCGTCGCCCACTCCATCTCCTCCCCATATCCCCCTTTGCTTCCTTTGTGTCCCACTCACTCTCAATCACTGCTCCCTTAAACAGGTCTCTGAAATACAGACGCAATCAGGCTAATGGCATCACTGCCCCAGTCAAGGGGAAGTTGGTCATTTTCATCCCTAGTCCTTTCTTTAAGCCTCCTAAGCATGCCCACTTGGCCTGCCACTCCAGGTGCTTCCCGCAAGTGCCCGGCTGTGTCACCCATGTGAGTTTGTCTCTAAGAAGCAGTTGATAAGCTCACCGTGGCTCACCCGCCTTCCTGCCCATCTCCCCAAAGTTGGGTTCCATTAGTCATGTCTGTCCATGGGCACTGATGAGGTTTGCTTCTCAGGCTCCAGGAATTCTGGATTGGGGTAAAAATACCCATCTGCCTCAGTGATGGAGGTGAGTCTGGTCCATGAGAAGGCAGCTGGCAGAAGCAGGCACAGGAAGAGGGTCACTGATTGAGCGGAAACACTAATGGTGTTAAGTCAATGGCAGGTAAAAGCATTGCATTTGGGAGAGAGGCCTGGAAGCACATTTTAAGCCCAAGTTGAAATATCTGGTACCTCTTTAAAGGAGTCATATCACAGAGAAAAAAAGTTTGTGTCCTTCAGAAATCTACTTAAGAGTCGATATAAGGAAGGAGATTGGTTTGTTTCAAAGCCCAGTCCTTTTAGGAAATCTTCCAGAAGGTGACAGGGTGATGGCAAGACCAACTGAAAAGAAGAGAGAACGTCTTTCACCTTATGTCCATTTATTTCAAACAATATAGAAGTATTTATGTCGTTTTAAATGACCATATTTACTTTTCATTATAAAATTAATATATAGAAAATTTGAAAAATCAGAAGGGGAAATCACCTACAATCCCATAACAAACCTTGTTGTTTATTTTCCTCTGGTCTATTTTTTGAATGCATATTTTCACATGGTTGTAATAGTACTTGACGTACCATTTTTGTATACTGGCATGCAGTTCTGTTTTTGTTTTTTGTTTTTTTTTTTAATTGTGAAATGTTTTATGGGATACATCCAGAAGAGCACAGAAAATATACGGACAGTTTAAAGAATAATTTAAATTACTTTAACTCCCACCCAGGTAAAAGACTCGAGTATTTACAGCTCTCAAGAAGCTTGTGGCCCTCCCCAAACACAGCCCCCTCTCCCCCAGAGAGACCCACCAATCTGACTTTTCTGAGAACCTTTTCCTTGGCCTTTTCTTCATAGCTCTACCACTATGTGCCTATAATTCACTTTTTCCTGTTTTTGAATGTTATATGAATGGAATCATACCTTACTTTTTGTGTCTTGCTTCTTTCCTTCAATTATTGTTTTCAAGACATTGTATATGGCTGTAGTTAGTTCATACTCATTTTCAGTTTAAAAGAGTAGTTTTATTTTCCTGCTCTGTTTCTATCCCAAATCTAGACTTTATCACGTAGCCCAGGTTGGTGATGCTTTCATAGTTGGGAGAACTCATTCCTTTCCCCTGCTTGTGGCTTTCCCCAACCTCTGCCTGAAAATGTAGGTCTCAGTGGGAAGAGCACTTCCCCTTTTTCTGGCCATGGCACTGGCCCTCTCTGCCATTTGGCTGGCGTTCTGGGAAGCAGCCACTCTGTGGGCCGCTGGAGACCCTTGAGCTGCAGCTGCCGTCCTTCCAAGGGAGTCGATGGAATTATTTCTGGGGCCTGGAGACAGCTGGCGAGAGCATGGAGAGCACAGCAGGGCTGAGGAATCTGCCAGAGGACTGGCCAGAACCGGGAAGGTTCTGGTGGTGGTGGTGACACTACTGGTCACGAAAAGCCAGGTGTTCTCTGGCTAAAGCCTCAGTCGGGAGTCAGGAAGCCTCGTCTCCAGTGTGTGCACACCTTCCTCTCCCCTTCTTCCAGGGCCCTGGAGCAGCTGGGCTCACGGAAGGGGGATTTAACTCATACTGGTGTTTGCTGGTGCCTAGCCTCTCCGGGTCTCAAATGAGCCTCCTGACCTCAGGGAGTAAGTGGGCACCTGAAAGGAGCTATGTTGCTGCCCAAATGCCAGAAACTGGGCATGCTGGGCTGGGATGCCCACACGGACACACACGTGTGTCAGCGCACGGAGAAGCCTGTTCCGGGTCAGCAACACACACACTCACATGCCCGCTCAGCTTTGCCTTCTAACAACTGCCCAATTTCTCTCATAGCTAATCTTGTCGAACAAGTGGCCCGCGGCTCCATTTCTTACCACTCTCTCACAGCTAATCCTTTGGAATTTCGCTTTTGCTCTCTTGAGCACTGATTGTGCTAGCTCGGTAAGCCGCACCCTGCTGGGCCGGGCCAGGCCAGATGAACCCATGGGATTAAAACCACTTACTTGATTTTAGCCTGTTGAGGACTCACCCCTGTTGGATTTGTATACACTTTCCCGGAAGCCAGGCCCACCTCTTGGACTTTACTTGTAGCAGCTCCCTGGTCCTAAGCTGGTATTTTATACTTTCTCAGGGGCAAGCCCTTCCTTGGTCATCACATTGACAGACTGCGGCCATCCCCTTTCCTGTTACTGCCTGAAGAGGCTGCCCTGGTGCTTGGCTCTCACCGGTAGTCTTGCCCTTTCCCGTCCTACCTGGTCTAGTTCCACCTTCTGTACCATGTGGTAGCAAAGGTGGTGGCAGTATTCCAGGTGCAGATGCTTCATGGTCTTGTACAGATGGTCCCCAGTTACAAATACCCTGGGCCAGCCTTCACCTGCCACCCATAGCCCTGACCCTGCCCAGCCCCTGGGTTAAAGGAAACAGGGCCCCTGGGATGGTAGAGGCTTCCTGGCTAGCCAGTTAGATGCAGAAACAGTGCGTTGCCAGCAGATGAAGGATACAGTGTGTCTCAGGGTGGTTGTAACATCGGCCACAGCCTCTCTAGCCTCTGCCCTCACCGAGCTAGCCACCCCTTGGCCTGACCAGCCGTTCTTCCTGTCCAGGTCCCTGGCCTCCAGGTCCCCACCGGTCCTTGGAGAGCCCCAGATGAGAGACGGAGGACCTGCCCTTTTACCTCCCCCAGTTCCTCTTCCCACGGTTGACTTCTACTTCCAGAATCCCTCAAAACTTTTTGCACAAAACTCCCAGGTGCGTGCCAGCCCTCCTGGACACTGATGCTGGCCTGGGTTGGAGAGGGATCCAGGGAAAGTCCCGGATTTCCGGGTGGGTGGTGGGAACAGTGCAGTTGGTTTGGGGCCAGGTGAATGGTGCTGCCTGTAGGACATCCCAGTGGAGTGGTCCAGTGGGCGTTTGGATGATATTAAAACTCCCCCACTCCTTCGTTCTTAGCATAGTGGAGTTTCCCAGATTCCTTCTTACTTGGCAAGCAGAAAGCTAGGTGGTGAAGAAATCAGTCATAGAGCAGGTGAAGTGTGACTATGGGATGTGGGAAGAGGTCGTCAGGGGGTGGGAGCAGCTGTGATCTTGTCCTTTTGTTTTTCTTACTTGTCACCTAATTGTTATTAGTCATTAATTCATACAGATTGACTAGGGGAGAAGTTACCTCCAGGAGGGGAATGTGGGTTGGGATGAAGGAGGTGCTGACTCTTGAACACGGAAATGACAATGTTGAGTTCCCAGGTGTTTGTGTCATTATTCTTTGTACCTTACACGTAGGTTATAAATGTTATTTAAAATCTACTCAAGAGTTCATAAAGCCAATTAAGAATTAGTTATAAAATCACACTGTGCTTTAGCATTAGTTAAGAACTGTTTAGTGCTTTACTATTTAGAAAGCAATTTACTTTTTAAAAAAAGTAAATTTATTAACTTAAACACTTAGCTGTTTCCCACTCACCTCACACTTCTCTTTTTTTTGGTTTTTGTGTTCTGCTGAACCTTTAATTTATTCTCATTTTCAACTCCAAGAGAACCCCTTTCTGGAATCGTTCCAGGGTGCTCTAAGCGCAAACAAACACCCCTCTCCCATTGTTCTCTCTCTCTTCCCTGTGTGCTGATCAGAAGAAGAAAAACAGCTGCATGGTTTTTGTTTTCTTTTCCAAACCCATGACATATATTGCCCTTTGATCCTTTAGCAAATGTTATCTGCTTGGAGCAAGGGACAAGACATGCCATTCACTTAGCGTTTCCCCTGTGACCTGAGCGGCTTCACCTCCCCTCCAGCTTCTACTCCGGGTTGCCATTAGGGTCGGCTTAAATGCCACAGACCCTTCATGTCATGGCGCAGTGTGTAGCTCTTGCCTATTCCTGGCTATCACAGTGACCAAGCGTGTGTAAAATCACACATTTTCCTGTGGATTCTACTGAAAGAGGAAATATGAGTCTTAAACCAGTGCCTGTTAAGAGGAAATATACATCTTAAACCAATAACTGTCAGGTTAGTTTTAAGGTCTTTCTGTGAGAAGTGTCCCTTTGCAGTCTTCTGGCTTGTGTGTCTGTGCCCAGCGTGAAGCCGCCCGGAGTCGGCCCCGCTGAGCTGCCGGCAGGAGGCAGCTGTGCCGGACAGACTGTGCCGCTCTCGTCTCACGCCTCCCTGCAGGCTCGGGGAAGTGTGGAAGGTGATGACAGAAGCAGGCAGCTCCAAACACGGTGTTGGGGTCGGCGGAACGAACACTGTGCACCTTCTAGGAGTGTGGGACGTGTGCATTTCGTGAAAGAGAAGCAGAGCTGCCCGTAGGCTTGACTGTCCACTTGGCAGGACGCACCCCCGGCCGCGCGCATTCCTGCCCTGGAAGCTGCTCAGCAGCGGGAAAAAGGGCAGGAGGGTGGGCGGTGCGGGAAATGTACTGTCATCCAGCAAGACAGTTGTTGGAGGGCAGATAGCAATAATTGCTACTATTTTAAACATGAAGAGGCTTTCTCATGAAAGACTGAGCTCCCAGCTTACACCGCTGTCCCTCCCCATCCAGAAGTCCCTGTTTCCCCCAGCCTGCACATCACCTTAGCTCTGACCCACCACTGGTTTAGGAATATAAGGACCAGGAAATTGGGGGATACGAGCTGGGTACACTTGGATAAATCTTTGCATATTGGAGATATCCACCATCTTGCTGTGGAAGGTGTCATTCCCTGAATAAATTGTAAAATTCTTAAGATTCTTAATATTTGTAGCATAACACCACCCCATTAGTCCTGGACTGGTTCCCTTTGATTCAAGGTCACTGTTGGTAAAGTCCAGGACTGGAGGGAAAGTCAGAGGGGACTTGAATCTATGCAGCTCTAGAATTCCATTCCTCTGGTTTATTTTTTATAATAGCATTGAACTATCTGGCAGTTTTTCCCCATTTCTTCCTGGGAGGACAGATATGTGGTTTGAATCCTTTTGTTCGAATAAACAGAAGAAGTGGATGATCAAAGTTTTTGGTTAAACAAATGGGAGTGTGGGGATTCAGTCAGAAGTCTTTAAAGGAGGTGTATTTATTTTAAGGCCCAGTTGTTACTCAAAGATGATTTGATTATAATATTTATTTCTATCTAATGTGGTATCTTAGTCAGCTTGAGCTGCTATAATAAGAATACCATAAACTGGGTGGCTTAAACAACAGAAGCTCACTCCTCACAGCTCTGAAGCCTGGGAAGTCCAAGATCAATGTGCCAGCCAATTCCGCTCCTGACGGGAACTTGCTTGCTTGCAGACAGTCATCTTCTCTCTGTGTCTTCATATGGCAGAGAGAGAGAGAGAGAGAGAGAGAGAGAGATCCTGTGTCTCTTCTTATAAGGGCACTATATGACCCTCATGACCAAAATATCTCCCAAAGATCCCATCTCCAAATATTATCACATTGGGATTAAGGCTTCAACATATGAATTTGGAGGAGGGGGAGCCTAAACATTCAATCCATAGCATGTAGTAAGCCAGTGGGCGGGATATTGGCTCTATCTATACAGTTATGATGTTTGGGGATAAAATCGGTGACTCGAAGAATCATAAATTAGTAAAACTGATCCTGAGCTTCTTGACCATGACCATTGACAAGAATGTGCTTTGAATGTGCTGCCCCAACCAGAGCAGAGGGGAAGACAGTCATAGCCGGTGGCGTTTGCACTGCTTAAGCATTGCAGTGTTTCAGCAACTGTGCTCAAATCCTTTCCCTTTTGGGGGGACTCTGAAGAGGTCCAAAGTATCTCCCCACTCACCCACCCCCTCACTCTGTAATGTTCATATATGCATAGTACACTCACAGACAGCAGGCACACTGTGGGAAAACATGTCAGTGGGTCTTTCCTTTCTTTCGTTTAGCAAAGACTAGCAGGGAAAGCTGTAGGAATGAGGTGCTAATGAGGTTGCTGGGGGAGGTGAGAAGCATAATGAATGTCAACCATCACACAAGTCAACAGCAAGGGGGGACCAGGAGGGATTAGACATCTTGGTGATGTAGACAATCTGGAAATGTAGAAATGTGGGGAGGATACTTGTGTAACAAGACACCCCTCCCATCACCAACCTGCTGGCTTCATCCAGTCACAGTTGTGGTGTCTGGTACCTGGTGAGAGGCACCCAGTGTCCCCTGGACACTTTAGCCACTTAGTAATGCAGTTATTTGTGTCTCTTTCGCCCACTAGACTGAGTTTCTTGAGAGCAGGTCCTGTGTGCCTTCAGAGTTGTCTCCAGTGCTTGACACTGAGAAGGAGTGAAGTTATAGAATATTTCCATGCACACAAATGTTCATTTTAAAAAGATATTCTCCAAAAGCACCTTGGGCAGGGAGATATGATATTATCCAACCACACCAATCCAGGCCTGGAGTGTTCTAAGGCTTTGGTAAACCCAAAAGACTGAAGTCCTGCAGGTAGTTATGATGACAACAACCTCCAGTCTGAAGGTGATAGTCTACCAGAGGGTTGGAGGGAGCTGACAGTATTGTGCCTAATCAGGCCTAGCAGCCAGGCCACTGTTTACACTGAAGCCATTATTTACAGAGTTGGTTTCCAGTGAGGAAATCTCTTCCTGGCTGGTAGCTGGCCACCTTCTCACTGTGTCCTCACATGGCCTTTCTTCTGCGCATAAGCATGGTGCACAGGGGTAAGAGGGGGTAGGGGAGAGAGGGAAAGCTCTCTGTCGTCTCATCTTATGAGCACACTAATCCTATCTGATCAGGGCCCCACCCTTATGACCTCATTTAACCTTAAAAACTTCCTTAGAGGCCCCATCTTCAAATATAGCCACTCTGGAGGTTAGAACTTCAACATATGAATTTTGGGAGGACACAAACATTCAGTTCATAACTGCTCTGAAAACGACTATCTGGGTTTCAATTCCTACTCTTACAAACTAGCTGTGTGACCTTGAGGAAGTTCCTTTAACTTTTCTAAGCATCAGCTTCCTCATGGTAAAACTGGGGACAATAATGGTACCTATCTCGGGGTACTGTAAAGATCAAATAAGATGATGTATCTGATGGGCTTAGGGAGGGGCCCATTATACAGTAGGTGTTTACTAATTGTTAAGATCATTAACAGCACCCTCCAAGTTCTGAGAATGAGTTCCCTCTAAGGTAGTCCTGGGAGTCCAGTCCAGCCTGGATTTCCAGGACTAGGTCAGGCTGTGTGAATGGGATCTCCAGACCAGAGAGGTTCCAGGACTCCCCAGTATTGTTGAGGGAGCCCAGCCTTTTCAGAGCCTGGTTAGCCTTCAGGGATTTCCAACAAGGAAGTGGAAAATGACTGGGTGAGTCATGGTGGCAGCCCAAGTGTTCTAGAGAAGGATTCAGTGTTATGGCTGGTGGTAGCAGGTTCTTTTTTCATCTCCTTGCATGGAGAGTGGCAGAGGGAGGGACTGAGCTCACTGGACCTGAATGAAGGGTCACATTGGATTCCTTCTGCCTTCTTTGTAGCATAAAAAGAACAACAACAACAACAAAAAAAAAACCTTCTTTTATGCGGTACGCGGGCCTCTCACTGTTGTGGCCTCTCCCGTTGTGGGGCACAGGCTCCGGACGCACAGGCTCAGCGGCCACGGCTCACGGGCCCAGCCGCTCCGCGGCATGTGGGATCTTCCCGGACTGGGGCACGAACCCACGTCCCCTGCATCGGCAGGCGGACTCCCAACCACTGCGCCACCAGGGAAGCCCCAAGAAAACCTTCTTGACACAACTTTTCAGATTCTAAAAGGTAATACAAGTTTATTGTATAAAATCTGAAAAATTTAGAAAACTATCAAGAACATAAAAATCACCTGAAACTCTTCTACCCAGAGTTAACTTTGGTAACCTTTCCTTTAAGTCACAGACCTGGGTATGAAGCCCGTCCTTCCATGCTGGAGTGGTGTGACCTTTAATGGGATACCTGTTCTTTTCTTTTTTTTTAAACGTAGACTTTTTTTTTTTTTAGTATTTATTTATTTGATTGCTCCGGGTCTTAGTTGCAGCAGGCTGGCTCCTTAGTTGAGGCTCGCCAGCTCCTTAGTTGCAGCACTTGGGCTCCTTAGTTGTGGCATGCAAACTCTTAGTTGCCTCATGCCTGTGGGATCTAGTTCCCTGACTAGGGATCAAACCCAGGCCCCCTGAATTGGGAGCTCAGAGTCTTATCCATTTACCTACTTCCTCATCTTAAAACGAGGCTAATACTTCCTGCCTTGTTCCTACTTCTCGGGGCTGCCATGTGAATTAAATTCCAGGCACGGGGTGTTAGCTTACTAAAAGCTGTTTTCTTATTTCTACTGAAGAAAACACCCTTGGCTTCTGATTCCCGCATCAAAGCTCAGATAAGAATCCCCCATAAATCATTATCGTATCACCCTTTCAGGGTCTCCGCCCTCCAGGTGTGTGCTATGAGCATGTGTTCTGGATTAATAAGCAAATCAATATCCTCATTTACCACACTGACATAATGACTATGCAGCAATTTCCCAGCATAAATATTCCTATTTCTCCTCTTACTTAAAGCTGCTTTAAAAGATGAGGATTATATATTTGCACAAAGGATTATGTGTGTCTTACCATCATTTCCCTCTGAGAACTTGCATCTCTCCTTTTGTGGTCACACCTGGCCTTGGCTTTGTAATGAGAGAGAGAGAGAGAGAGCGACTGCATCTCTGAGGCTTTCTGAACTTCCTTTGGCCAGAATGGTTTTGTCCATCACTTAAGAACCAAAATCATTTCCTGATTATTGTGTATTAAATTAAAATTCCAGTTTTCAGATTTTAGGACAAAAGTTCCCCTGAAATATGTCAGCTTCATTCCAGCTTCAGACAATGGGCTTATTGCTGTGACTGTACCTGTCCCCCCATCCTTATGGCCTCCCCAACTCCTCCCCACTGCCTCTGCCTAGGGCCTTCCATACTAGGGGAGGGACCCCTCCTCCCCAAAGGCCAGAATGATACCTGGCAGGGACTAGATGTTCATGGAGGACAATGTTGCTGTGTAAGGGAACAGGGTTCACTCCCAACCACCTGTCTTGTTTCCCAACACTGCCCCCAACAGACCACCCTCTCCTGAGAGCAGGAGGACCTGGTAATTGAGGCTGAATAGGTACTGTAAACTTGCTTGGTGTGAGATTCCATGCACTCCAATCTGGTCAACTTGACAAAAAAACAACTGCCTAACCAAGTGTGTCCAGGAGAGCAGGCTAAGCTCTCCAGATAGTTGACTTATTTCCTTACAAGAGCTATTCCTTCAACGGATTGTGAGACCTTTTCATCCTGGGACAAAGCCTTCCTGTACTTTGCCTAGTGGCAGGCAAGATGAAATGACAAGGATGAGAGATAGTATGTCGCTTCCTTTGCTCTGTTCACAGTGATGTGCTGTATTAGAAAAGGGATGAAAGTTGAGCATTATCCTGGACATAGAGTTGCCAAATATCCTGGACAACAAATATGGAATTGTCCTACCGCTTGTTGCTTTAAACCATTTGATTGTCAGGGTGCAACAAGTAAATGCAGCCAAAACTTCATTTGTGAACAGTTTTGAGTTTCCTATACTGGATGCTGGGGATGAGGACCAGGCAGAAACGCTGTTTGCTGCTACGCCTTTGACTTTGAGGACTTAGTCCAGAGGTGGAGATAGACTCCAGTGCCTCATGAAGGTACAGAGGGAGTTGGGGAAGGCTTCTCAGAAGAGGGAACAATTGATTGGATCCTGAAGAATAAGTTTACCGTGTAGAAAGGTGGGCTTTATTGAGCCCACAGAGACACTGCAGTGGTGTAGTCTCCCTCCCCCGGTCAGATTGTGTCCTATATTTTCTAAGCCTAAGTAAAAATCATTTCTGTTCAGATACTGAATGGTCAAGATAGTCGCCAAATCAACCTGCATTAAACGTATATATCAATTAGGGGAGAATTGACATCTTTACTATGCTGGGTCTTCCAATCCATGAACATTGTATGTCTCTCCACTTATTTATTTCTTTGGTTTCTTTCATCAGCATTTTGTAGCTTTCAGCATACAAATCCTGTATATTTTCTTAGATTTCTACCTAAGTATTTCAATTTTTTTTTTGTGTCCATTTGTTCATCGTTAGTATATAGAAAAACAATAGCTTTTTGTATGTTGTCTTGTACCTTGTGACCTTGCTGAACTGACATTTGTTCTAGGAGATTTTTTGTAGATTCTTTGAGATTTTCTGCATAGCCCCCATCACGTCACCTGCAAATAAGAATGGTTTTATTTTTCCCTTTTCAGTCTATATGCCTTTTATTCCATTTTCTTTTTTTATAGTGCTAGCTAGAACTCCTTTGTTGAATAACAGTGGTGAGAGTAGACATCCTTGCCTTATTCCCAGTTTAGGGGGAAAGTATTCAGTCTTTCATAAATTCTGATATTAGCTATAGGTTTTTTGGTGATGTTCTTTAATTTTTAAAATTTATTTATTTATTTATTTTTGGCTGTGTTGGGTCTTCGTTGCTGCGTGTGGGCTTTCTCTAGTTGCGCTGAGCAAGGGTTACTCTTCGTTACAGTGCACAGGCTTTACATTTCAGTGGCTTCTCTTGTTGGGGAGCACGGGCCCTAGGTGCACAGGCTTCCGTAGTTGCAGCACGTGGCATGTGGGATCTTCCCGGATGGGAGATCCAACCCATATCCCCTGCATTGGCAGGCGGATTCTTAAGCACTGCACCACCAGGGAAGTCCCCGGTGATGTTCTTTATCAACTTGAGGAAGTTAACTTCTTTTCCTACTTTCCTGAGAGTTTTTTTAATCATGAATGGTGTTGAATTTTGTCCAGTGCCTTTTCTGCATCAATTTATATGGTTATGTGATTTTTTTCTTCTTTAGCCTGTTAATATGGTGGATTACACTGATTGATTTTCAAATATTGAGCAAGCTTTGCATCCCTGGAAGTAATTCCATTTGCATAGTGGGATTCTTTAATCCTTTTACATATTGCTGAATTCTGTTTGCTGATATTTCGTTAGAAATTTTTGTATCTACATTCATGAGGGATATTACTCTATAGTTTGTTTGTTTGTTTGTTTTTCTGCACTGTCTTTCTCTATCTTTGGTATCAGGGCAGTACTGACTTCATAAACTGACTTGGGAAGGTTTCCTTCTCTATTTTCTAGAAGAGATTGGGGTTAATTCCTCTTTAAGTGTATGGTAGAGTTCTATGGCTTTTGAAAAGTTGATTCTGGGGACGCAATCTGGACCAAATAAAGCTGAATCGTGGGGGTGGGACTTGAGCATATCAGATGAGCTTATCAGTGTGCAGCCAGCTGTGGAGCTTCAGTGTGGTCGTGGACTTCTTGAGACAAACATAGGAGGGTGAACTGAATCAGAATCCATCTGAAGAATGACATGAATTAAGCAGCTGTGAGGCTTGGAGACTTTGGCTCTCTGAGACACGTCCCAGGAGCCTCTGATATCTTCAGGACCATATGGTATAGCGGGGACATTGGTCATACAAGACGTCTGGGTTTGACTTGGCTACTTACTAGCCATAAATTCCTTATTAGCAATTTCAGTTTTCTCGTCTGTAAAATGCCACTTCTTGGGTTGATTTAGGAATAAAATGAGACAAGAGATATGAAAATGCTTTAGAACCACCACAACTTCTTGAGAAGGTGAAAATTGATGTTTCTTTGGGCCCCAGCTTCACCCTTACTGCTGTGGTGTCATGATTCCCAATGAGTCCTGCTGTGAGGTCAGTGGGAGGCTTGTGACCCCAGCTGGCTATAGGACCAGTGTCCTCAGGCTGTGGAGAAACTTCCTCCCCATCCCTGCTCACTTACTCTGCCCATGGAGTTTGGGCTCTCACAGGAAAGGGTGGGACCTTGGTGACAGTGAAAAGGAATTTTGACCTTGACCAGTGCCCCCTCTCACCTTTCACAGGAACATGCTTGCCAATTCAGCCAGTGTGCGGATTCTCATCAAGGGAGGCAAGGTTGTGAATGATGACTGCACCCACGAGGCTGATGTCTACATTGAGAATGGCATCATCCAGCAGGTGGGCCGTGAGCTCATGATCCCCGGAGGGGCCAAGGTGATTGATGCCACTGGGAAACTGGTGATCCCCGGAGGCATCGACACCAGCACCCACTTCCACCAGACCTTCATGAACGCCACATGCGTGGACGATTTCTACCACGGGACCAAGGTAATGCTTCTGTTTGGGGAAAGTGCCTTCCTCGGTGGTTTCCTCTGTTTCTGGGGCTGCTCTGGACTAGATCCACATGAACAGGGTGTTCCTGCTGTATTGCTCAAAGGAGAAGGGTGCTCTTGAAAGGGCCACTGTGGCAACTAAAATAGGAAATTTCAGGCTAAATGTCGTAGATTTCTATGATTATGGAAAAGGAGGCATTTAAGCCTGTTTTGCTGATCGCATCACTTACTGAGGCACCCAGGCCAGGAACTGATTTTATTTTTATATTTTTATGTCACGTAGTACAGACCTAGAGGAAGAGGACAGTTAGCTGGACTTTGTTATTGTACATGTGTGGGGCAGGAGGTGTGCGTGTGGGGGCGGTAGGTCTGAGGGACTGCTTTATGTATGATAAGCTAAATTAATTTCCCCAAAATTGTGAAAAATAGATATGCCTATTCTAAATGACTTTAATGCTAGAATTATGAGACAGACATAGTTAACTATCTTTTATTATCTTTCCTAGCTTGTTCTTTTTAAAAACAGCTTGAAAGATACTGGTGGTAGGCCCTCTTTTCAGAGTGAATTATCATGGACAATATTTAAGAATTACTGAGCTGGGCCTGAGCTACTTTATGTCCCTAAATGCAAAATACAAAAATTCAGACCTATGAAACAAATGAATCAGGAGGAATTATGTTTCACCAAAAGAGTCACAAATAGGTTCTTTCACCCTTTCTCTGTGCTCCAGAATCCTGTCATTGCTGTCATCCCTGTGTGTTGTAATTATCTGTAATACGCAGGCCTCTCCCTGGACACCAGACTATGGGCTCCTTAAGGGCAAGACCTGACTGTATTCTTCTGCTTTCCCAGAGCCTGGCCTTGACCTGGAATGAGAGTAGCTGGCCAGCAATTGTTTGTTGAATGAATAAGTGATTGATACTTATCCATGCGGTCTCTACATCCAGCTGTGCATCAGATTCATCTATGAAGACTTTTTTCAAATGTAGAGTTGAATCAGCATCTTGAGGGTCAGAAGTCCCTGGCCCTGGCAGCAGCCCTCTGTACTGTCTGATTTATAAAGGACTTGGCCTCTAATGCTCCCTGGGTGAAAGGAGTCCACCAGTGGCAGCAGTCCTATGTCCTACTTTGGCCCACTGCCTCAAATCCCCATTGGCCCTGTACCTTAAAATCTCACCTGTGTTCTACTTGGGGTTCTCAGGGAGTCCCTCTCCCATGCTCAGTGCACTCCCCCTGGGATCCATCTTCCTGGGGGCTCCAGTGCTCCGACTATTAGGCAGCAACAGATAAGGCTCCCCAAACCCACCCTGAAGAGCCCGGCTGGGGCTGCCAGGCAGGCCGAGGCTGGCCCACCTCAGGCAGATGTCCCTTAAGGTCTCCCTGAGGATATGCCTCCTTCCCAGTCCAGACGCAACAGATCAGACCCGCAGAAGGCTGAGCTGTGAGGAGTCACAGTAGCCATGGCCCAGCCTCTGCTGAGGCAAGGATGCCGCCAGGCCTACTGAATACTCTGGCATCCCAGGCCACACCTGCCCACTTGAGCCCAGCCCTGGGAATAGAAGTGATTGGTGGACCTGCCCTACTTTCTCCTCTGAGAATTACTCCAGGGCCCTGCAGGTTAGGCTTCACTAATGAATGGGGAGCCCCACCCTCATAAACTCTTGCAGGGTCCTCTTGGGGGGACTCTGGTGGCAGTCGGGGCCTTTCTGAAGAGAGTGAGCACATCCAGCTCACCATCCCCATGCACTTGAGCCCCGCCAGGCCAGGCCTGCTTCATTTGTGGTTATTTTTATTGAAGTATAGCATACATACAGAGAAGCGCACAGGTTCTAAGGTACACAGAATCATCACAACTGAACACACCCTTGTAACCAGCACCCAAATCGAGAAACCAAACATTGCCAGCACCCAGTAGGCCCCCTTGTGCCCCCTCCTAGTCACTACTCCTCACCAAGGATAACAACTATCCTGACTTCTAATACCATAGTTTAAAAAAAGTAACAGCTTAATGGAGATATAACTCACGCTCCATACAATTTGCCTATTTAAAGTGCAGAAGTGGGCGGTTTTCAGCATATTCGCCATCGGTTTTGACCGTTTGCTTTATGTGAATGGAATCAGGCAGCCTGTACCCTTGCGTTGGCTTCCTTGGCTCAACGTCATTTTTGTGAAATTCAGCCATGTTGTTGCATGTTGTACCTCACTGCTTCATAGTACTGTACTGTACAAGAGCCCACAGAGTACCTAGACATTCTGCCGTCAGCGGGCACTTGGGTGGTTGCTACTTCGGGGCTATGACAAATGCTGTTGCTGTGGATGTTCTCATCCGTGTCTTTTAGTAAACGTGTGTGCACACTTCTACTGGGCATATTCCTGGGAGTGGGATTGCTGGGTCATAGAAGACACACATGTTTAGCTCTGGGAGAGACTGCCACATTGTTTTCCAGTTTGGTTGTAACAGTTTATACTCCCAGCAAGAGAGTAAGAGAGGACCCGGTATTTACCACCACCAACATGCCTACCAGCCTCTGGGAGAGGAGGCTGGCCTTTCTTTGTTTTATTTTCCACATTGTCATCTGCCGGGGCCTCATTAGCCGGGAGTGACGAGTTTTCCGCTGAGAGCCTTCAGCTCTTTACAGCGAATGAAGACCTTTGCACGTGCATCTTTGTGCAAGGTGGTGGGTAACTTTTGATCTTTTCCAGGCTTCTCATCCACGGAAGCAGCTGTCTCTGCAAAAACACAGAAAAGCCCCTGTGTGATTAAGGGTCCCACCTCTCCCAGTTCCTGCAGGATCAGACACCCCCAATCCATGCCAGCCCCAAGTTATAGGAAAATTTAAGGCCCATAAACGCCAAGCCACTCTGGCTGCTCGCGTCACGTAAACTGACCTTTTGTTACATCCACCCCCTAAGTAAGATCGGACCTTGTCCTTGTGCCACAGCTCATACTGAGCGTCTGTTTCATAACACAGCCCCTGACGCAGTCCTCCCCAGACCCGTCTGGGAGACCCTGCCCAGAGTCCTGCCTCAGACATCCCAGCCTCCCAAGAACTGGCTTCCTGCCCCGTCCCCCTCCCCCCCACTCCTGGATTGCTCCTCCCTGTTGGTGCTCCTACGGCTGGATATTTTGGCTTCCTCTTATCTCTAATTCCTGACAATCTCCTGGGGAGAGAAAATGCTCTCCTGTTGCACTGCTGATGTCAGGGATGCGTGGATTTAATTATTCACACAGCCTGTGGCACTCAGGCCCAGGCTGTGCACCCCGATAGACTGCCGCTGACCTACTTTGCACCTTCTAAGAAAGGTAACGGTTGATCTGCTTTAAGCATCTGGGTTTATAATAGAATAATAACCCCAAGGAAAAGCTCACCCTTGTGATCAGCCTATAGAGAAAGAGAGATCGAGTTGCGCCTTTTAGTTCCCCTCTGACAGATCCGAAGGGCCTTGAGCTCTGCACCCCCTGAGCTATGGCCTGCCTGTCAATTGGGCGGCAGCAGCCAGGGCTGGGAAAACAAAACCGTTGAAAGCCTGGCTTTTCTGAGAGCATCTGGGTCTCCGTTGTACCGGGTCTGAAGGGGTTTCTCTAGCGCTTCTTTAACACACGCTTTGCCCGCCTCTGCTTCTGTTAGAGGCTGGGGCACGCTCTGCCTGGCTCCCCTTCCTCTGCCCCCCTTGCTCACAGCCCGGGCACTCCATCCTCCTCCCCGCCTCCTCCATGCCTCCAACCTGCAGGCCCCTCCCTCCCAGAGGCCCAGAACCTGGTCTCCAGAGATGCCAGGACGCCCTGCTTGTTAAAAATGCCCCCATGGAGGAAGGGGGTTATCTCCTGTGGGAAGGCAGGGGCAGGAGGGGAGGGAGGAGAGCCAGTGACACCAACTGTGTTAATAAAGGTCTAGGGGGCTTCCCTGGTGGCGCAGTGGTTGAGAGTCCGCCTGCCGATGCAGGGGACACGGGTTCGTGCCCCGGTCTGGGAGGATCCCACATGCCGCGGAGCGGCTGGGCCCGTGAGCCATGGCCGCTGAGCCTGCGCGTCCGGAGCCTGTCCTCCGCAACGGGAGAGGCCACAACAGTGAGAGGCCCGCGTAACGCATAAAAAAAAAAAAAAAAAAAAAAATAAAGGTCTAGGATTTCACTTGGGTCACGGGGGTCTTTTATCATTA
The DNA here is from genome assembly GCF_008692025.1 of Phocoena sinus. NCBI lineage: Eukaryota > Metazoa > Chordata > Mammalia > Artiodactyla > Phocoenidae > Phocoena > Phocoena sinus. The sequence goes on from NC_045775.1 coordinate 20,988,330, forward strand.
TCCTACTTAGCTTACTCATAAGTTATGCTTATTCTTTGGTGTGAATCTAGTATTACATAATAAGAATGTTAATGCAGGCTGCTGAGCCCCACCCCACAAGTGGCTCTCTGTGGCCCGGTGGGAATATCGGAATCAAACTACAGGCACAGCCCCTTCACTAAGATGGTGACAGAGGGGGCAGCAGGGACAATGGGGAAATGCTTCCTAAGATGCCTTTTCTGCCTCCCACTTCTCCAAAAATAGACTGAGAACCACTGTCTAGGCCAATGGTTTTCAACCTTTGGAAGCAAATTACAGTAAAACTACTTGGGGAATTATTTTAGAAATACATGTCCATACCCCTCCTCTCTACTGCCTGCACCCGCCACTCCAGACTAATGAAATCAATGTCTCTAGGTCTGCCTCTTCCCCCATCTGTATTTTTTTTTAATTTTTTTTTTTAATTTAAAAAAAAATTTTTTTTTTGGCTGTGTTGGGTCTTCATTGCTGCACGCGGGCTATCTCTAGTTGCGGCGAGCGGAGGCTACTCTTCGTTGCGGTGTGCGGGCTTCTCATTGCAGTGGCGGAGCTCGGGCTCTAGAGTACAGGCTCAGTAGTGCCTACATGGGCTTAGTTGCTCTGCGGCATGTGGGATCTTCCCGGACCAGCGATCGAACCCGTGTCCCCTGCATTGGCAGGCAGATTCTTGTCCACTGCGCCACCAGGGAAGCCCATGTATTTTTTTTTTAAAGCATCCTTGATGATCCTAACACTAGCATGCGGATTATTAAGGAAACTTCTCGGCTATTTTGAATGGCACGTTGTCCTGGCTGTTACTCCTGTTGCCTGTCTGACCCTCACCTTATGTGCCAGAATGACATCTGAATCCCCTTTGAAAACTTGGGCTTGTCTTGCCTCCCCCTTGCCAGTATTATTTATTAGTTTCTCTCCTTCTATTCACATTATAGGGTCCCATTATTGGGTTCCCAAGCCCCAGCCTGGGGCCTAGAACCCCTGTACTTGCTAAGTGTCCCTGGTGCTGTGCTCTGCCCTCCTGTCTGTACCGAATAGGCATCATCAATGAGCGGCGGATTGGCCATGGTCAAGATGTCATCAAATGGAAATCCAGCTGGGTCTGTGCCTCTTTGAGGACCCAGAGACTCTCTCTTGTCTGTGCCAGGGCCATCTGGTCACTGAGACAGCCTCCCACTAACTCAAAACCATCAGCAGCAGGACATCTATTCTTGTAGTCAAACCACAAGGGGAGCCAAATCCTAACCCAAAGAGTGTTTGTCTAGAACAGGATCAGCCTAGCAGATGTACGGTGGCACAGGCTAGGTGGCCTGCCACTTACCGCCCCCGGTGGAGGGTCCTGACCCTACCTCCCTCCTCCCACTGCAGAGGACTAAACCTATCAGAGTCCTGGGATATGACCCGCTGGGACATAAATAAATTCCCTTTGTTGTCCAGCCTGCCAACCTTCTTACCAAGGAGCCCATGTATCCATTGGGCAGACTGTTTTTGCTATTTTGCCTTTGAAACTTGCTCTTTGGGCTTTAAACCTTTAAATGCTGCTCACTTCCTTTCTTCTTTTTTCTTGACTCTGTTATTCTGTCCATTTCTGTTTAATTCTAGCCAAAATCTCTTTCCAGTCTTTTTGCTCTGCAGTAACACTTCCTGCTTATCGGGATCCAGACTCATACAGTCTTGCTTATTAAGTGATGTTCCCAAGTTCACTTCATTCCGGTAAAAAAACTGGAGGGATCTTAGAAATATAGCCCCACCCTCCCATTGATAGGGAGAGAGAGTGAATGAGTTGCCCCAGGTCCCAGAGATAGTTGGACCAGACTGTAAGTTTCTCAGTCTGAGGCCCTTTTCACCACACCACTCAGAGGATCCTGAAACCCCAGATTCTGGACAGTCACCCCTTTCAGACAGCCTATGACCCCTCAGTAGGCTGCATGCAAATAGTTAACTCGACACTGTGTGGCTCCAAACTTGCCTGGACCAGATAAAGGCATCAAGGAACTGATGCATCAGGCAGACAGCAGAGTAAGCTCTCCGCCTCCCCAAGATGGCGGCTTTATAACGCACCACTGTCCCTAGAGGAATAACACTGATGTCAGTGCCTTAGAGCTGACGTTTTTTACCTTTACAAATGGTTGTTGTGGGGATTAAATGAGTTGATGCGTGAAAAACACTGCACACAGTGCCTGGCACAGAGTACGTGCATGATAACTGTTAGTCCCCAGGCTGAGTACCTGCTTCCACCCTAGGCCTGGCCTTGACTCTGCCTGGTTTCTTGGGTTACTTGATCCACCCACTTTGGCTTTGCAATGAGATTGTTCTACTGTCCATCTAGTGCCCGTGCTGCCTATGTCCCCGGCTTTGCCAGCAGGGTCATGTCCTGCTTGAGAACTTGCAGTGGCTCCCTGTTGTCTAGTTTGGAGTCCTAGATCTTCACCCTGGACAGCTCACCATCTGACCTTGCCCTCTCCATCCAATCCTCACTGCCCACGTGTGCCCATCCATCAGGAAGGGGGTTTTCTCAGCCCCCTTCGCTATGAATGTCCCATGCTCGCTCCTGCCACCCCTTCCCACCCGTCCACAGAAGGCCTTCACGACCTACCAAGCTCATGTTACATTCTTCCTCCAGCTAATTCAGCCCCAGGATCCACTTTCTTCTCCTCAGCTGAAATAAAGTGTCATCCTGGGGCTTTCAAATTGTTTCCTATGTGAAGTTTGTCTCTCAACTGGATTGAAAACTTTGAGGGGCAGAGACGACGATTTATATTTAACTCGTGACTCACCACAGACTCACAAAGATTTAAACATGTAGTACAATAGATGCTCAGGAAATAGTTGAATGTCTACATAGGGTGGCAGTCGTGAGCCCAGGCTGGGGTAGACGGCCAAAGTTTGAATTTCAGCTCCACATTTACTGGTTGTGTGATTTGGACGAGTTAATCTCTCTCTGTGTTTCTGTTTCCTTCTCTGGAAAATGGAGATTATGATAATACTTTATGTGTGTTGAGATACTACTGGTAAAGAACTTAAAACAGTACTTGGTAGTTCCCTGGCAGTCTAGTGGTTAGGACTCGGTGCTTTCACTGCCGTGGCCAGGGTTCAGTCCCTGGTTGGGCAACTGAGATCCTACAAGCCACGTGGCCAAAAATAAAAAATGAATAAAAATTTTAAAATAAAAAATATATTTAAAAAATAGTACTTGGTGCTTACTAAGCACTATATGAGTGTTTGTTAAATAAATAGATCATGGGGCTTCCCTGGTGGCGCAGTGGTTGAGGGTCCGCCTGCCGATGCAGGGGACGCGGGTTCGTGCCCCGGTCCAGGAGGATACCACATGCCGCGGAGCAGCTGGGCCCGTGAGCCATGGACGCTGAGCCTGCGCGTCCGGAGCCTGTACTCCGCAATGGGAGAGGCCACAACAGTGAGAGGCCCGCGTACCGCAAAAAAAAAAAATAAAAATAAATAAATAAAAATAAATAAATAAAGAGATGGTGGTGATTGAGGACCAACCCCTGAAAAATCCATTTGTGAAGTTTCCTCACAGGCATACGTATTAAAGTGTTAGACATCAAATAGGAATTACAAAATTGGTTTCTGTCTCTACTGTCAGGGTTGACTGTGTGTGTTATAGATTTCAAATGGAGCCTAAATAGTACTGGTGATGACTTCTAGATAATTTTCTTTCTCTTTTCTTTCTCTTAAAAACAGAAATATCCAGTCATAAACTCAGCACGTAGCAGGAGCTATTTAAAGATGTCCTGCTTCAAATCAGGTATCTCGTATAACAAAACCTTGCTGGCAACTTTCACTGTACATCTATGTTAATTGGCAGGCCAACATGTAGGCCAGGTTGACTCTTCTTAGAACAAATGTAAGAGAGATCTATCATTTCTTATAAATTTTTACATCTAGCATTGGAAAAAAATCTCCCATGGTGACCAAGCAACTCCTCATTTCCTAGAATAAGAGTGTTTGCAAAGAATTGATCCATACAGAGAGATTACTGCTTTTTAAAACCTTTGGTTCAAGAATAGAGATAAATGTACCCTTTGTGATTAAACCCAAGCATCTTGGAAACCTTTCATGTCTCATACTAGCTCTGCTTTTATACTCTCATCCAGCATCTCTGGGATTTAAAAAAAGATAGAAGAAAAATAAATCGTGTATTGTATGTATACTTCAGTGATACATATAGTATATGAATGATGTATTTTTCTTCCTCCTATTTCTTTTCGTAAAGACTGAATACTTTTTAATATTTCAAGAAATATTTGAATATGGCCTTCTGGAAGGCTTCAAAAATCTCAGTTGAAAATATCTCTTCTCCTCACTGAGGTTGCCTCCTATCTGAAGTGGCCATATTTCTGTGTTGAATGTCAGGTGCACATCTTAGAATGGTTCACTGGCAGGTAGAAATGTGTGTAGACGCTGTATCTTCTCCCTTACGTGGTTTCCGCCTCATTGTTCCCTCAGGTTATCCCTGTAGCCAACCATGTTTTTCTCTCCTTCTGATCCTTTTTTATTTCTTGTTATTTAAAAATTAGGTGCCGTAAGGATCCCTAATTGGTGACTATGTGAGGATAAAGCTGTAGGCCGGCTATAGTTAAGAACTTTCTCATTCACCAGTGTGGTTCTTTGTTTGTTTGTTTGTTTTGGCTGTGTTGGATCTTCGTTGCTGCGCACAGGCTTTCTCTAGTTGTGACAAGTCAGGACTACTCTTTGTTGTGGTGTGCGGGCTTCTCATTGCGGTGGCTTCTCTTGTTGCGGAGCATGGGCTCTAGGTGCGCGGGCTTCAGTAGTTGTGGCTCGTGGGCTCTAGAGCACAGGCTCAGTAGTTGTGGTGCACGGGCTTAGTTGCTCTGTGGCATGTGGGATCTTCCCAGACCAGGGATCAAACCCATGTCTCCCGCATTGGCAGGTGGATTCTTAACCACTGCACCACCAGGGAAGTCCCTCATTCACAAATGCTTATCTCTCACACTACACACACACTCACACACTTAGACACTTTCACATACTCTCACGGTCGCACACTTACACACGCACTCTCACATACACACACGTGCACTCACTCGTGCACACGGTTTTAGAGCTGGAAGTGCCACTGGAGATTAATGAATTCAACCCCTCATCTATAAATAACTTTCCTCTTTAGATTTAAACTCTCCACAGTGTTCTCAATATTTAAAAATAAAATTAAGCTTGATGAATGTTGGTGAACTCTATTCTTCGGAAGAGTACGTACAGAATGAAGAAGGTCATGATTGGGTAGCCCAGGAAGCCACTTTTTTTTTTTTTTAATCTATGTGTTATGGTTTTTTTTTAAACAACTTGATTAAGGTATAATTGACATACAATAAGCCACACATTTTTAAAGTGTATGGTTTGATACACTTTGACATATGTATATACTGCGAAGGATCACCATTAATATAATAAGCACATCCATCACCGCCACCCCCCCCAGCCAAAGTTTCTCGGTGTCCCTTGTAATCCTTCCCCGCGCTGGCAACCACTGATCTGTTTTCTGTCACTGTAGATTAATTTGCATTTTCTCACATTTTTATATAATGGAAAATACAGTATGTATTTCTTTTTTGGTCTGGTTTCTGACTTAGCATTATTAAGTTTTTGGCAACTACAGATAAAGCGACTATGAATATCTGTGTACACGTGTTTGTGTGGACACATGCTTACATTCCCCTGTGTAATTACCTAGAAGTGGGACGCCTAGAATATATGGTAGGTGTACATTTAGCTTTTTAAGAAATTGCCAAAGTGGTTTCCAAAGTGGTTGTAACATTTTCTGTTCCTTCCAGGCTCCACATTTTTGCCATCACTTGTTATGGTCAGTCTTTTTAATTTTAGCCATCTAACAGATATATCAGTGGTAGCTCACTATGGTTTTAATTTGCACTTCCCTAGTGTTGAATGTCTCTACATGTGCTTATTTGCCCTCTGTATATCTTTGGTGAAGAGTTCACATCTTTTCCCTATGTTTTGAGTCATTGGTCTTGTTTTCTTTTTTTTTTTTATGAAATGTAAAGAATAGGTAAATCTTTATTTTTTCCTTTCTAGTTTTATGGAAATATAGTTTATATACAGCACTGTATAAGTTTAAGATGTACAGCATAATGATTTGACTTATATACTTCATGAACAGATTACCACAATAAGTTTAGTGACCATCCATCATCCCATATAAATACAAAATAAAAGAAAAAAGAGGGACTTCCCTGGTGGTCCAGTGGGTAAGACTCCACGTTCCCAGTGCAGGGGGCCCAGGTTCGATCCCTGATCAGGGAACTAGATCCCACATGCATGCCACAACTAAGAAACCCGCATGCCGCAGTGAAGGTCCTGTGTGCCACAACTAAGACCCGGTGCAGCCAAAATAAATAAATTTTTTTTTTTTTTTAATAATTTTTTTTAAGAAAAGGAAAAAAAAATTTTCCTTGTAATGAGAACTCTTAGGATTTACTCTCTTAATGACTTTCACCTATAACATCCAGCAGTGTTAATTATATTTATCATGTCATACATTACATCCCTAGTACTTATTTACCTTACAACTGAAAAATATGGAATGCTTCAGGAATCTGTGTGTCATCCTTGTGCAGGGACCATGCTAATCTTCTCCGTATTGTTCCAAATTTAGTGTTGCCAAAGTGAGCACTGTTTGTCTTCTTTTTATTGGGTTGTCAGAGTTGTTTATATGTTCTAGCTACAAGTCGTTTGTTGGGTACATGTTTTGCAAACATTTTCTCCCTGGCTATGACTTACCTCTTCATTTTCTTAACAATGTCATTGGAAGAGCAAGAGTTTTTCATTTTGAACTTCAATTTATTAATTCTTTTTCTTTCATAGTTTGTTTTTCGTGCTGTAACTGAGAAATTTTTGTGAAATCCAAGGTCACTAAGATTTTCTCCTATGTTTTCTTTTAGAAGTGTTATAATCTTAGCTCTTACATTGAGGTCAATGATTCATTTTAAGTTAGTTTTTATATATGGTATCCAGTAAGGGTTAAGGTTCAGTTTTTTTACATATGGCTATCCAATTGTTCTAGCACCATTTGTTGAAAAGATCATCCCTTGTCAAAAATCAGTTGACCATATATGTGTGGGTCTATTTTTGCACTCTCTTTTCTGTTCTTTTGATCTATGTATCTATCTTTACACCTATACCACAATGTCTTGATTATGATAGCTTTAGAGTAAGTCCTGAAAGCCGATGGTGGAAGTCTTCCAACTTTGTCCTTCTTTTTCAAAGTTGTTTTGGCCATTCTATATCCTTGGAAGCAAACTTTTTTAGTGCAGGCTGTAAACCAAAAACTTAAGAGAAGAGTAAGCTCAGTGCATTAACCAAGCACTTGATAAACATTCTCAGCCCTTAGCATGGTCTCTTTCTGTTAGCCAACAGTTAAGAATTTTCTTTAGAATCTTCTGAAGTTATTTGGAGAGAAAAAAATCTGTGATGTGTGTGTGTTAAAAGGAACTTAACTGAGTGCTGGGGGTTCAGATGAGGTCCATGAGGATGTTCCATGATACTTGGCTACATATTGATCTCAATATATTTTCTTCACGTGACCCATATCTTTATGTATAATAAGTTGTGATGGCGTCACAGGGAAGCGTTCATTCTGCTTCCTCTTTGTCTTACAGTTAGTCAGTGGAGAACAGAAGTGGGCCGGGGAGTTCTGAGTGGACCAGGTTAGGATAAAACTTACATGAACTGAAATTCTAACCACTGAGCTGTTGCCACCCTCTCCCCTTCCCTCTGTCAGGTTTCCATTCTGTTTGGTACCCTTTGTTACCACCAGGCCTGGGCTGTAGCTCTTTCCTGGTTTGGTGCCCTGACTCTCACTTTGCCAGGCTTAAGATAACTAGGACTTATATTCGGGAGAGCACGCTTGTTCTGAATCTCTAAGCCCCGGACATAGTGGCCCATCAAAAAGTCTACTTTTCCAGCTGTGTGGAAAATACAGTGTTCAGCCTGGAGCGTGTGGAGCCTCTGACAGGCTCTGGGTTCCCAGACCCCCAGGTGGCATCTGGCAGTGCATGGCTCTGCGTAGGACCTGCAGCTACGTTTCCAGCCGCTGTCCCCTCCAGGAGGGCTGCACTGCCCTGTCAGGCCCAGCATTTCTGTATCCCTTATACACGTATCGTCATCTTTAAAGCCCCCCTCAGGCAGGCCTCATTTTCCTTCCTTTGCAGGTGGAGAAGCTGAGTCTCAGGGAGTGAAATGCCTTTCCAAGCTAGCAAGTACAGGCATAGGCCTCCCTGCCTCCCAGAGCAGACGCCAGCCCGCATTCCCCAGCATCAGCACCTAGCACGGCCTCAGGACAGCCTTCCTCGGCGGCTTGATGGCACTATTATCACTGAGCTTTGCGACCAAAATGAAGACTCGCCAACACTGGAGTAGATGAGGGAAGGAGAGCAGATGGGGTCACATGTGGTTTATTTCTGGACTGTTGACCAACCCCTCGTGTCTGGCATCTTTGGGCAGTCTGGACTTTTAATAAAGATGGTCATGACCTGCTTACCTGTAAACTTTCCCGCTTTGGGATTAGAAGGGGCTTTGCTAAGGAGGAAAATGACAAAGGGCGTCTCCGGGCCCTATTTTAGAACGGTTTCCCCTGGCCCCCCGGCTTCTCAGAAGCTGGCAGCCATGTTCTCTCCGCCACACAACTCTCTCTGAGGATCATCTCCGGTCTCCATGGTAACTGCATGTCGGGAGACAGCCTGCTCTGTTCTGTGGCTTTGTATTAAACACAATGATTTAAAGTGGATGCTCGGCAGTGAAGATAATCATTCTGGATTAGAGAGATGCCTGGAGATCCTCATTTCATAATTTTAGATGTTGGCACAATTCTCAGGTTTAGCCCTGTAATTGAAGCCCAAGCCACACCTACCCCTCTGTTTCTAAACTGCAGTTAGGTCCAATTTCACTTGGGCTTTTCTCCGTCCTTTGACAGAGGAATCTAGGAGCCAGGGAGCCCCGCAGTCAGACCAGGGCTATCTTGAGCTCTAGAAGGGGCGGCATAATGTAAAGGAAACCTAGGATGCTAGCGGCAGATAGACCCTCATTCAGTCTGGCTGCACGATTTCCTCTGTGCCCCATTTTTCTTATCTGTAAGACGAGAGGAGTAACCTCTACCCTACAGAGTCATATATTTTTAAATTTTCTATTGTGATAAAATATATATAAATAACGTAAAATTTATCATTTCAGTCATTTTTAAGTGTACAGTTCAGTGACATTAAGTACGTTCACAGTGTTGTCACCACAATAATCCATTTCCAGCACTTGTTCATCTTCCCCAGCTGAAATTCTGTACTCCGTAAATACTAACTTTCCCATCCCCCACTCCTCCCAGCCCCTGGCAACCACCATTACACTTTCCATCTCTGTGAAGTTGACTATTCTAGATACCTCGTAGAAGTGGAATCACACATTTTTTTGTCCATCTATGACTGGCTTATTTCCCTGAGCATAATGTCCTCCAGTTTCAACCATGTTGGAGCACGTGTCATAATTTCTTTCCTTTTTTAAGGTTGGATAACATCCATTTTATGGACGTACCACATTATGTTTATTCATTCATCTGTCGATAGACACTTGGTTGCCTCCACATTTTGGCCATTATGAGTAATGCTGCTATGCACACGGGTATACAGATATCTGTTTGAGTCCTTGCTTTAAATTACAGAGTCATTCTGAGGATCAAATAAGATAATAAATACGAATAATATTAGGAACGTTGCACAAAGCAGGCTCTCAGTAAATGTTCATTTCTCTCCTGAACGTGAGTTCAGCCTAGGTGCTAACTGCCACAGTGGTCCAATGGCTTCCACGGGAGTGGTGTCACTTTTTGCTAGCTTCTGTGTCCCCGGGACATGCTAGTCTGTTGGGTCTGGGAATTAGCACAATTCATTCCCAGGTTTAAAGGAAATGTCTTAACCACAGAAATGTGCATCGTCTTATGATAAAAACTATGCATCCTTTTACATTTCTCCCACCATTTGGTATTCATGTATTCCTAGTTCTAAAATGAGAAAATGTTAGGGCTGATGTATATACTTCCTTATCTGTTGTCTATTTTAAGTATACCAGGTGGGAGACCCTGAATCTGCAGTTGGGATTGCCCCAGGCTATGAAGCTCTGTGCTTAGTTGCTATTTGTTGGTATCAAATCTATTCTCAGGGTTACGGAAGAGTATGAGATTTGGAATAAAAATACCTGGATCCCAGTCTTGGCTTATGTCTCAGAAACCGAGATGGTGAAAACATCTGTCCAACACGGTGGTCATGAAGCTTAGGTGAGGGCAGCACTTGGCTGTGCAGGTGACCCTCTCCTGGAGCACTTCGTGTTGGTCTGCATCCCTTCAGGAGATTTTCTCCGGGTCTAGTTTCATCCCAAAGTTTCTATAGTGGGGGTTATTCCCCTGCTGCCCTGGGCCCCTTCAGGGTTGAGAATCCAGAGCGAGGAGCCATCTTTCCCTTTGCAATTAGCTTTCCTGCCACAAGGCCACTGCACAAGCAGCCCTGGAGACAGCGAGCACCTCTTTGTCTTCAGGAATTTGCAACAGAAGCGAAGGGGCAGCAAGAGCTCTTGCACAGCCTGGTCTGACCTGCGCCTGACCCAGCTGCTCCCCACAGCGTAGCAGTCAGGCCTGTTCTTTATTGATGGGGCTGAAGGGAGGAGGGCGGCTGGGGATTTCACACTGAATCCCTACCTTTCTGTCTCTCAGCAGCGCTTGCAGCTGGCTGTGTCCTGTGTGCCCAGGGTCTACCTGTTGAGCAGGGGCCAGGCAGGCTTATATCAGGGCTTCCCAAGCAGATGTGTTCACTGTCCCTGAGACCGGAAGGCTACCCTGGTACGCTCGCATCTGGGAAGGGGAGCTTGGGTTTCCCTCGAAGACATCTTAACTTCTAGGGCAGCTCACCTCTTCTTGAAGCCAGTGAGCCAGGGAGATTGTTGCGCTGGTGACAGGGTTTTCTTGGCTTCCATAACCCCATGCCAGCCTGCTCTCCCTTCTGCCTCTTGACTCTCCTTTCCAGTCTCCTTCCGTGGTCTTGTCTGTCTTACTCCTCTCCTCTGTGGTTGCTTCTCAGGATCCTATCCCAGGTTGCCTTCTCCCCCTCCCCACCTTCTCTCCCCAGGTGATCTGTCACTGATGACTCCCAGGCTTACAGCTACAGCCTAGACACCTCCGTGCACCTGCCCCAAACCCAACGCATCCACCACAACCCCACTCCTCTCCCGGGGACCCCTCCTTCCAGGAACGGCACCCCCATCCTCCCAAGCCAGAGCTTACTGGCTCAAGACCACAGGACTCCTCAGCGATAAAGCCAGACCTCGGACCCAGGTGTGCCAGGCTCCAGAGTTCAGGCCTCGCCCACCAGAGCACCCTGCCTTCACGTACCATCGGAGAATCGAACTGTATTTCTAACAAACATAAAAGTTCAGATGTCACTCTAAGCCCCAAACCAACTCTGCTCTGGGACCCCTCCCCATTTTTGGCTGTGCTGGACCTCCACCTGGATGCCTGTGTCAGTCCGTCCCTGGACTCCCTACTCCCTCAGCAATCCCAGCCTGCTTTCTCTGTCCCAGCTCCTGGCTTCATGGAACTGACCCCTTATAATATGGCAGGTTTACTTCAGCCCTCCCTCGTTGATGCTGTAGTGCATTTCCCATACAGTTTTCTTAAACCTCGTCTTGGCTCAGACTGACACTCCTAATTTTCCCAAAACCTTTCCTCTGTTTTGCTAAGAAGTCTGGGACCAAGGGCCTGGGCACCCTCAGCCCTCCTCCATGTCACCTCAGCTCATCTCCTCCTCTATCCATCCCCCTCCTAAATGAATGGGAAGAGATGTCCTTCCCAGCCTAGTAGATATGAATATCAACCCTCAGTTTCCTCATCTGAATAATGGGGAGAATAATACATATTTTTTCTTTTTTTTTTTTTTTTAAGCAGAGATCTTCTTAGAAGCCCATATGATTTAAATTTATTTATTTATTTATTTATGGCTGTGTTGGGTCTTCGTTTCTGTGCGAGGGCTTTCCCTAGTTGTGGCAAGCGGGGGCCGCTCTTCATCGCGGTGCGCGGGCCTTTCACTATCGTGGCCTCTCTCGTTGCGGAGCACAGGCTCCGGACACGCAGGCTCAGTAATCGTGGCTCACGGGCCCAACTGCTCCGCGGCATGTGGGATCCTCCCAGACCAGGGCTCAAACCCGCGTCCCCCGCATTGGCAGGCAGACTCTCAACCACTGCGCCACCAGGGAAGCCCAATAATACATATTTCACAGGACTGTTGTGAGAATTAAATAGCCACAGAGTATGTGCTCAATGGATGTTGGTTATAATTAGCAATTTTCATCTGCTCCATGGTCCCTCCGTCAGCTCTGCATTAAGATTTCTAAAGACTCTCTTCCCTCCTAAATTTGGTTGTTCCTCTCCTGATACTATTTTTTCAGCCACACAGGCATAAAACCTCTCCTGTTATTTACATCCTCTCCTCTTCTGTCATCAAACCTGGCGGCTACTTCTTCCCCGAAACAGGTGTCCCATATGTCATTCATCCCAGTCCGCAGGTTGGGGTCCATCATCTCAGCACTGCAGTCGAGTTTGCACTGAGCAGTCAGGGCCATGTTCTGGAGTCTGATTTTCATACCCAGAAGCCTGCTGTGACTACAGACATGTCCAGGGATGGGGGTGACCAGAGTCCTCTCTGTAAATGTGCTCCTAAACCCCACACTCCCGAAGCCCCCTCATCACCACCACCTCCACACACACAAGTTGCTAAACTTTGCTGATTGATGGAATCCAAGTTCATCAAGGTCCACACAGTTTGCCTCAGCCAATACCAAAGATCTATTCTCTGTCCTCTGGCTGTGTCGCCGGCTCTGCCCACATCATTTCCTACCCCAGAGTGTCTCATCCTGCCCCCTTCCAGCTCTCAGCCTGCCCATCCTACTGTGTCCTTCCCCTCCTCTGGTCTGTTGAACTTGATGTTGCCGTCTCCATTGAGGAATGTTATCTTGTGCTGCTTTGTACTCATTATTTTGAAGTCATTTCTATTAGAAATGAACGTTTTTCCTGTCCTATTTGCTAACTGGACTCTAAGCGCCTTAAGGTACTTATATCTCTCACTTCTTCTGGAGCATCTGATACATATAACACGGTGTGCACATTCATGCTACCTACAAATTATGCTTATTGTTTATTAACTAAAATAGCTATAATGGTAGTATAAGTCACTAGTATTTATTGGGCTCCTACTATGTGCAGGTGCTGTCCCAGGTGCTTTACGTGCATTATCTCATTTAATCCTCATGGTAACCCCACAAGGGGTGTATTATTACTCCATTTTACAAATGGGGAAAATGAAGCTCAAAGAGATTATATAACTTGCCCAAGATCTTATAACCATAAGTGATGGAGCTAGGATTTAAACCTAGATCTGCCTGCCTTAAAGTCTGGTTCTTGTCACTCTACTATTTTGCCTCTAAATATAGCATTAATGTGTTTTAAAAATGACAAGCCAGGGACTTCCCTGGTGGTGCAGTGGTTAAGAATCTGCCTGCCAATGCAGGGGACACGGGTTCGAGCTCTGTTCCAGGAAGATCCCATATGCCGTGGAGCAACTAAGCCCGTGAGCCACAACTACTGAGCCTGCTCTCTAGAGCCCGTGAGCCACAACTACTGAGTCCGTGTGCCTAAAGCCCGTGATGTGCAACAAGAGAAGCCACCGCAATGGGAAGCCCGCAAACCGCAACGAAGAGTAGCCCCCGCTCGCCGCAACTAGAGAAAGCCCGTGCGCAGCAACGAAGACCCAACGCAGCCAAAAATAAATAAATAAAGTAAATAAATTTTTTTTTAATGGCAAGCAGGTTAAGTGTGGGATAATGTCCTTTTCCCAAGGTATATTGCAGATTGAATGTTGCCTGTCTCCTCTGCTGAAAATTCAAAGAATGAAGGGTGAGTTTTAGATATGGTAATGCTTAACAGTGAGAGCATTGCAAGGTCAGAAGTGGGACCATGCCCTAGATGAAGTAATAGAGGCTGGGACCCAGAAGGTAGGAGTGAAAAGTAAAAGGAAATTGAGAAGTGCAGTTAATTATAAATGTGCAATTTGCTGAAGAATGAGCTCAACAGGTCAAGAAAAGGCTTGGGAGCTATCTGTAGCTAGAGGGACAGTGGGTGGTCCCAAGGAACAATCATGTATCACTTGGTGTCCTGGAGAAAAGCTGGTTGCAGGGAGGGTTTGTGTTGTTTTGTTTGTTTTTCAGAGAAAAGGGACATCTGATAAAAGGTGTTGGGGAGACTCTAAAAGAGGTTGGAGCAGTGGTCAGCATTCAAGCGGCCTTGAAGGGAATTATCGGAGAAAGGGTTGGGGTCCTGAGCCCCCAGTGCGAGCTGGATGAATTGACATTGAAGCCGGCGTAAGCCTGTTAAGAGCGTGATCTCCCTAGATCAGGTCAATGTAGCTGATAAAAATGGACTCCTTGTTTAAATACTATTAAGAATTTCAAGATGACAGCAGAGATTAAACCAGGACAGAGCCAGTCTGAGCACAGGGCACTGTGGGGCTGCCCAAGCCACATACCCACGGAGCTGGTGTTGGCTGGTGGGCGTATGTTGCAGGATGAGAAAGGTGTTTACTGAGTGCCAGGCATGGTTCTAGGTACCGTACATACATCACCTCACTTGACGAAATGCTCAGTCCCTTCTCTGGGGAGTCTCTCACATCCCAAGGAGTGGTGCTGCTTAAGAGCTGGCTTTCCTGAGGGCCAGAGAGCAGCTAACAAGATCCCTGAAGGGCAAGGAAGTTATTCAGAGCAAGAGAGAAACCACTGATCTGGTTATTTTTTTTTTCTCTTCTACTTTGAGCGAGTATGAATAAAAGATGGAAGATACATTCAATGTGAAAAGAAAAGGAAGTGGTTCAGCAATTCCAAGAGAAGCAGATCCATCTGAACAAGTGATGGCTTTCTCAACTGCATTAAGAAATGTCGAAACATTTGCATTGGACTTAGTTTACAAAGCACATCCAAATACTGGTTATTTGATTCTCAGTGTAGGATTGTTCCCTCTGTGAAGATTGAGTTGCCCTTAATCTATACATCTAGATACTCCAGACCCTGCTATTATGATTCCAATCACCTCCCCCCAAACACACCCATTTTCTGAGCACTAGTGTGAAAATATGTTCACAGGAAGTCCCTACGCCACCCCCAATGAAAAACAACAGGGTACAAAGTTTGTGCCTTGATCTATTGGTTCTTGGCCTTGGAGCCAGAGAACCAAGCCTTTCCCTTTGGGGGGCAGGGTGGAGGGGTAGAGAAAAAACATGGCTACTGGGAACTCAGCAAAACATGATTACAGCTGCAGCAACAGAGAAGATGGTACAGAATGACTCTCCGAAGATCTTTGTCCTGACAAAACCAGGAAAGGCCAATGCACTGTTCTTTCCAACGTTGTGATGTCAGCAAATAAATTATATCTGAAATTTCTTTCCAATTTGCTGAGCAGGTCCCTGGTCAATACGGAGACCGCCATGTGCCCACAGTGGTCTGATAACTTCTGAAGCATAAAGATGACATTTATAATAACAGGTTTAGGTTGAGTTCAGTACAAGTTCCTGCCAAGCGTATGCCTGGAAACTGTGACATAAAATGGATTACCATTAAGAATATTGGTTTTAAATGTAAAATAGATAGCTAGTGGGAAGCATCTGCATAGCACAGGGAGATCAGCTCGGTGCTTTGTGTCCCCCTAGAGGGGTGAGATAGGGTGGGAGGGAGACGCAAGAGGGAAGGGATATGAGGATATATGTATACATATAGCTGATTCACTTTATTATACAGCAGAAACTAACACACCATTGTAAAGCAATTATACGCCAATAAAGATGTTAAAAAAAAAAGAATACTGGTTTTTCTTAGGGAACAAGTGGATGTGACATGACTGGGCATCAAATAAACCCAGATTTACCCAGCGGTATGTCATAAATATCAAAAACAAAATAATGGTAACCCTTTGAAATAGTAAAATTATGTTCCATATCCTGCCAAATATGTATGATGCTGCTGCGTCTGTTGGTTAAACAAATGGTCCTAAAGTCCATATTAACTTAACAGTGAGAGATGTGAAGCCTCACGTTCACAACAGAAATGAACGCCACATACACAGTGGGGAATGCTTGGCTGGACAGAAGTTTATGTCAAAAAATAAGGGCCTGGGTCAGCCCTTATTTTTATGGCCACTTCAGTCAGCCACCAGGCTCCAGTAGGCCCTAGTGTGTTAGCTGTTCCATGGTCGTGTCTGTCTCCATAAATGAATCTTAATTCTGTCAAATAAAAAAAGCAAGTTGCAAAAGGACATGGACGGTATAATACCACTTGTGTACGTTTTTCAGATTTGCAAAACAAATATAGTAAAAGCATAAAAACATGGATGGGAGAAATTTATATCAACCTCAGGGTTAAGGGATGGGAATAGGATGGAGGGCTCCAGTTGTATGGGAAACATTTTCTTTCATTTTTTAAATTAAAAAGCATGTAAGGTAAATACAGTAAAAAGCTAACATCTGTTCAATTTGAGCAGTGGGTTCATGGGTATGTGTTGTATTATGTTCTGTACTTTTACTGTATGGTTGAAATGTTTCATACATAACTTTAAAAGAAAGTATTTTAAATACATAAACACGGTTAACTAAATTTTAAGTAGTCTTAGTTTCCTCCAAATTAATTTTTTTATGTATACAGTATTATGAAAGTAATATATTCTATGAAATAAATTTCAGAAAATTAGAAAAAATAAATTACTCAGAATCTCATCATCCAAAAACAGTCATTGTTAATGTTTTGGTAGATTTCCTTCTATTTTTGTTTTCTTTGTGTGGGGGTGTGTGTGTTGAAACATACTTCTAAGTATCTTGGGTAGCTTATTGAATTCTGTCTTTTCACTTGTTATAGCATCACCCTTGTTCCATGAGAAGACTTAGCCTCCATGAACATCATTTCTATTGATTCTTCAGATCTTTCACAGCTTTACTTTTCTTGCATGAAGACAGTTATGAACATTCAGCAGCCACACAGTCACCTTTCCTTTTGATTATCGTAAATATAATCCTTTCGAAAGCCTCCGGAACAGGATTGCATCACGCTCTGCTGTTGATTTGTACAAGGCTGTTTTGTGTGGAATGACAGTAAAAAGGTCTGTCACATCTGTGATATCACATTCCTGCGAAGACTGAGCTTGTCAGCATTCATCCCGTGGGTGGGAACTGTGCATATTTTAGAAGCCAGCTCTGTGTGCATCTTGCCTGGGAGGAAAGCAGCACTAGTGCATCCAGCATCTGGTCTGGGATCCCGAACCCGCAGCTGGGAAAGTGTTTACTGATCCCATTAAACTTTTACTCTGAGGCCTGGGGTAACAGCAGTAATGATTTTTCCAGATATTTATATGCCCCTTCCCAGCTTATGGAGGTTCTCACAACCACTGCCACCTGGGCTGCTGTGGGCCCCCAGCGGTGACTGCAGAGCAGAGCAGGCACACGGGATTACAACCAGCAATTGGGAAAGTCAGGACCTCTGCCGGATGCTTCTGACTCCATCCAGAACTTTTCAGTTACTATCCTTGGACCCAGGCAAGAGGAGTCTCTGCCATGGGCTCTGGGCTACAGGCAACTCCCCCATGTCTGCCCAGAGCCCACTGTCCCAATCCTGGACCACACTCTGGGGCCCTGGAATCCCCTGACAAAGGGCCTGAGCACTGCCAGGGCCTACATTAGCCTGAATCTGTCCTTCTGGGGGCCAGACCACCACTCTGTGCACGCCTAGCCCCAGGGTGGCATCTTGCAGGAGTGAGCAGAGCTTAGATCCAGGGGCTGCAGGACACATAACCGGAGTTGGAGAGTATGGGCTAGAGGCAGGCGCAGAGGCTGAAGGCCAACATCCCCTAGAGTGTAGCTCAGAACTGCAAGCATTCTGAGAATTCTGAACTCAAGCCTGGCCTTCTGAGTCATTATGAACATTATCTGTTAGAGTAGGAGAACAGAGTATACGCTGTGTTAACAGTTTGTTAGCTTGACCTGTAACTTTTAACTAGAGATTCAGCAGGTAGACCTCCTTTTCTACTCTCAGAAGCCCACAGATGCTAAGAACGGTCTTGGCTCTCTTATTCCACTGTGCTGTCTCCATATTCCCTTTTTCTTCTATGCAAGTCTACAGACAGATGAGGGAGTGCAAATGAAAACAATCTAGAACCACAGAAGTAAGACAATTTAGTGTGTAACATCCCAATATACCAGACACCCCCGTGTCCACACATAAAAGCAAGAAATGCATTTCAGGACAAAATAGAGTACAACCACCTGCTACGAGGGTGAAGCATTCTGGCACAATCCAGCAAAATCAGAAATAGAAGCCGGGTAGTAAAGCTACAATCTGCTGCTCTTCCCCTTCTCTCCGTCTCCCACATCACAATTCCTACGTGTGAGCCTCAGAACTAGCACCCTCTGTTGGTTGCTTTAAGTTATGCAAGAAGTCAGGCCCCTGCGTTTCCCAGGACAACAAGGGCAGTAGTCTCACCCGCCCAGCCAGGGTCAGCGTGGAAAATCAGTGTTGCAAGAGCTTTCATTGTAATTGTTGCTTGGCCGCTGAACTGAATTTTTTTTCAGTCCCTTATTCTCCAGCAGTATTTCTGATTCGTGATCAATGATTTAACTGAATAGAGAAGCATGAAATCATCAAGACAGTTTCATTGTGCTGTTTTCCTCCCATACGGAAAACAGAGATAAACAACTAAACTCTGAATAATGAAACACACATATTAGGACAAAACTTTACAAAGTGATGATTCTCTTGACTTTCACAGCTCTCCAGCAAGGAAGCTGGTCCCATGGTATAGGTAAAGACTCTGTAACAGAATATTTAAAAAATAAATAAATGAAAAATTTTAAAAGAGAAAAAACATACTTGACCTCTTGCATCACAGAGGTCAAGTAACCGGGCTGAGGTTACCCAACTGGGAGGTGGCATAGCAGGGACTTGAACTTGGAGCTGATTCCAGTCACTGTAGGGATCCAAATAAAAGAGTAGGTTTTGTCCAAATTTTAATTCATCAGGAAAAGAGAGTCACCTACATTAAAGCCCTCATAAAGTTTCACATATTATGGGACCTGTCTCAATTTTTATTTTAATAAAGTTTTTTGGAGAACAACCCATTAGCCTGGAATAGCCTTTGGTCAATGCTAGTTTAGGAAGCTCATGGAGGTCACCTGACCAAACTGGTTTTTAAAAAAGTATGTGGGGGCAGACCTTTAATACAGATTTAGTCATTATTCCTGGGAGCATTGTTTGTGGTTGCAAATGAGACCTTTTAAAGATTTCTTTTTAAGTGGTATCTCGTGGAGATTGTGGATAGGATCATTTTTTCACCGACAGATCGTACGGGGACCTAAAATGCTCTATCTCAAACAAGACAGATGGAAATGAAGTTAATGTTCTTGGAAAAACTGAAGACAAAGACCCTGATGTGAAGATGCCTGTAAAAACTTTGAATAGAATTGTTTCATGAAATGTGAGCGAATAAAACAAAATAATATAGTCAAATTAACATTTTACTATGGTTTACGTATATACGTGTAACTAAAGTAATATTACAAACAGACTTATATTACATTATGGTAGACATTTGATTACATCATCTATCTATTCAGGTTGGTCAGAAATTGTCTGGGGGGAATCTTCCCATTTGGAAATATAGGCGCTGGTAACACACTAAGTCGTTTTTCCCAAGCACTGAGCTGCAACCCAAGATGAAGAAGAAGCAGGTTTGTGTGCTGGATCCACAGTAATGATGAAGATTACACCCTGGCTCCTGTGTTGACAGCTCCTTACATTTTCCCAAACCTTGCTGCACTTGGGCCTCTCAGCCTCTTGTGTGGGAGAGTCTGTGGCTGTCCTGAAGGCCCACCTGAGGGCCCAGTGTCCCCACGTCAGCGACTTGGGTGCGGGTAGAGATGTGACGAGATTGCTTTTCCCGTCTCCCTCAGGCAGCACTAGTTGGAGGTACCACCATGATCATCGGCCATGTCCTGCCTGACAAGGAGACCTCCCTTGTGGATGCCTACGAGAAGTGCCGGGGTCTGGCTGACCCCAAGGTCTGCTGTGACTACGCCCTCCATGTGGGGATCCCCTGGTGGGCACCCAAGGTAACAGCACTGGGTGGAACCCCAGAAGAAGAACCAGTGCTCTTTTTGGCAGAGGGGCCATCTGGTGAGAGCCCGCTGGGGGGGTGATGCTGTCCTGCGGTGTGGAACACCCCTCCCACCTCCATCCTAACTCCTCCAAATGCCAAAAGAAAAAACACTTATGATTCTATAAGGGGGGAGGCCTGTTTTGCTTAATTTAAAGAGCCAGTTTTCCAGCGCTCTGACCACAAGGCGCTCACCATGTCCTCAGCATGTCCTGAGCTCTACCTAAGGTGTCACTTACGTAGCAAACCCTAAGGGGTTGCTGCTGAGTAGCAAGCTCAGTAAGGGTCAGCCCTGAGGGTCACATCATTTTGTGCTTGGAGTGACAGCACTGAGGTCTCAGAACGGAGGGTCCCGTCCTGGCTCAGTGCCACCTGGTAAGAATGGATTGGGGTGCTTTTTTCCTGCTGGGCCCCAGCTCCTGCTCTGGGCACCCTGAGTTTGCTCCTGGTGTGTGGCTCCCACTGGACCCTTTCTCAGCTCAGCCTCTGTGCCCCTGGCTTTCCTGGCCTCCTGTTGCCCAGGCCCCAGGGCCAGAGTCCAGTCCCTGCTCCCCGATTCCCTCTTCCTCGTTCTTCCTGAGTACAGATATACAGGCATTTAGATTTTGCTTCACTTCTGGAGTTTTACTGCTTCTTGCCCCAGGGAAGCAACCTGGATATTCATTCTTTCATCAAGTGCTCATTACTCACCGTGTGCCACTCAGTACTTGAGCGGGTGCCCTGGAATCGTAACAATAAATAAGCATTAAGAGATTTTGCAAAGTTCTCCAGCTGTGGATCCTGATCTAAAGGGCCTGGCTCCATTCTGAGACAGTGACTTAAAAGCCTGGCTGTACTTCTGCCCTCAGGTACAAGCCTTGAGTGTGGGGCTTACACAGTCTCTTCCATTATATCCAAACTGGTGCTTATGAAAGGCCTTGGAACCCCCCAAACTCACACATGAAGATCCCCCTCCTGGTACCGGCTAAAAGGTACAGACCACACTGAATGTTAGCCATCCTTTATCTCAGATGGAAGTTTTGTCCACTTCGGACACCCTCCTGGATGGGCGACCCCTACCCTGAGCCTCTCTCCTTTCCCTCCTCCAGTGGCCTGGAATAGAGAGGGTCTGCTCAGATTCCCAGCAACACTGAGGCCAAGTCAGCTATCCCTAAGTCCCCAAAGGTTGTGAGGATTTTCATGCATCTAGAATTTTTAATTCTTTTTTATAATAACCAATTTTTTTTCTAATTACAGATTTTAAAAATAGAAAAGAAAGGAAGCACATAATTCAGTCACCCCAACACAATCACTATTGTTATTTTAGCTTATTTCCTTCTGGTCTTTTTTCATAGTAACTCTTTCTCTTAAGTGTGAGCATTTTCCACCTGGCTGCATGGTCTTCATGACCATCAGTGCCATGGCCACTGAATGTTCTGTCAAGTAGACGAATCACAATTTATTTTCCTATTGTTGGACCAATGTTTCTTCCATTTTTTCCTAGTACAAATAATGTTGGGCTGAATCTCCTTATTCACATAGCTTTGCTTCATGTTTGGCTTTGTCCCTAAGTTAGATTTTCCCCAGGTCTCTGGATTTTTAGCATTAGTACGCCTTCTCTGTAACATCCCTTCTGTTATGGGGGCGGAGGGAACTGGCCACAGGTGTAAAAGTCATTAGTGCATTTACCAATAAGGCTGATTTGGAGGCAGAAACACAGGACAAGCTTATGTGATAGGAGAAACATGCCCAGATCTCGTTTCTATATTTGTGTCACGCTGGACAATTTTCAAAACACTTCCGCATCCATTTGCTCACGTGACCTCACAGCAGCCCATGGAGTGAGAGGAGAGTGAGATACTGCAAGGTTGCGGGTGGTCATGTGGCGACAGAGCCACCTCTCCTCCGCGCTGGGCCAGCGTCTGCCAGTCAGCCTCTTGGCCCTCTGTACTCACGTGGCATTGCCTTTTATATTCTGCTCTCCAGGTGAAAGCAGAAATGGAGACCCTGGTGAGGGAGAAGGGTGTCAACTCGTTCCAGATGTTCATGACCTACAAGGACTTGTATATGCTTCGGGACAGCGAACTGTACCAAGTGTTGCACGCTTGCAAGGATATTGGGGCGATCGCCCGGGTCCATGCTGAAAATGGGGAGCTCGTGGCCGAGGCAAGGCAGTAGAGAATGTTGGGGGAAGTTGGGGGAGCACCAATAGAGACAGTTCTCTGGGGGATTCCTGACCACCCATGACCCTCCCTACAGGGTTCAGATAAAACAAATTATAAAAGAAAGTGTGAGGTGGTAACAGCCCAGATGACAGATCTCTGTCCGAAAATCCAAACTTTTCTAGTGTCTGTAAAAAACAAATCTCTCTGTATAGTCCAAAAGGGTTTCTAAGTCTTGGATGATGATGTCTTCATTCAAATATGATACTTAAATTCCATTATCACAGAGGAATTTGGAGCACCTCTAAGAAATATTTTTAATGAGATGTGACGTACAGAATAAATAAGGGTCAACATTCCACTTTCCTGTACCTCCTCAGCGGACCTGAGGTATTATAGAGATCTTCTCACTGGTACCAAGACAGACAAGCCCCTTTGTACTACTGGGTCTTAAGTAGGATACTTGAGGTAAAGGTTAATCTAGGCATCTGTGGAAGCTGGAGATTTAACTAGATTTCCAGTGAGGAAATTCTGATTTGCAGATCAATAAACAGTGTTTGTCTTTAGTGTCCCAGGCCTGTTGGCTGGTGACTGAACTGTATTTTTAAGAGGAAAAGATATTTTCAATCATTATGAAGTGAGGCTCAGGGGATCCCTGTCCTCATCCTGCCCTCGTTCTAAGATGGGTGTTACGGAAGTGAGAAAAACAGCAAACCTATTGGAATGGGCTGTGCTGAAAATATTTTACTGTCCCTTGGGTTCAGTATTTTTTTGTATCTCTATGATTCTCTCAATTTTCTTTCTTTTGCTCTTATTTAGGGTGCAAAGGAGGCGCTAGATTTGGGTATCACAGGCCCAGAAGGAATTGAGATCAGCCGTCCAGAGGAGGTGAGGAAGATATCCGTGTTCTTTGTCATCACCTTTCCTATAGATTCACAGAACCTTTAGGATAGAAGAGTCATCGGTAAATATGAGTTGTA
Organism: Phocoena sinus; assembly: GCF_008692025.1. NCBI lineage: Eukaryota > Metazoa > Chordata > Mammalia > Artiodactyla > Phocoenidae > Phocoena > Phocoena sinus. Next base: position 21,011,723 of record NC_045775.1, read on the forward strand.
TGGTATTGCTTTCTTCATGGGTGAAATTCCCATCTGGAAGCTTCCCAGGGAACAACTTCCTCCATGCTACAGCCGACCTGCCCTTCAGCTTCCTTGGGGAAGACAACTTTGGGGAAACAGACCCACCTCATTGGGGGCTGATTTCAAGGGTCTGAGGGAGGCCGTGTGAACATGCCAGGGGTTGCTTTGGCCAAAATTGAATCGGGAGAGAAAAGACAGACTGAAAGGGCCTTTAGATGTTAGAAGAAATTCCAGACTATAAGCCAGTGAGTTGGCATTTTGGGGCTGAGATCCCTTTGAGCATCTGTGGAAAACTTTGGACCCTTCCCACTAGAAACGAGAGGCACATGCGTGTCTGTGCTCTTTCCCCCTTTTCCTATTCGTTGCTGAGATGGTGACTAAGCCCTGCTCTCCCTCTGCCCTCTGGTTTTATCCTTGCACAGTTTTGCAGGGTGTCGACACAAATGCCCCCAGGTCCCCCTTGCTGAAGAACTCGGCTCTGGAGGATCACGTTAGATAAATAATGTGTTCTCGCCCTATGACCCTGTTCGGACATGCCTTACCAGTGGTGAGGGGAGAGCTATTTTCCATTTCTTCAAAGCCTTAAATGCAGAGTGGTGGTTGGATGTCCATGAGAGACTGATGGGGAGGCCTTGGGGGACGAGGAGCTGGAGACAGGATGTGATGGTTCTGTCATCAGACAGGAGCCAAGTCAGCCTACAGTGGGCCAGCCTGGTGTGGGCGGGGGTCCCACCTTACTCCTGCCGTGGGTTTGTCTCTGTCTGCGAGAGCGCTTGAATATAGCTCCTGTTTGGGCACCTCAGAGTTGATAGAGAAAGACACACCAGCTTCAACAAGGCACTCAGAGTGCCTGTGAGAAGAGGGGTGGCGGGATGCGCACAGGACTGGGCTTTGTGGAGCTCTATGAGGGGGAAGAGAGCGGTGCTGACCGTAGTGGCTGTAATAGCAAGAATACCACCTTCACCATCTACTGATTAAAGGGGAGCATCTAAGGAGGTTTTGCTCCCCAGGGACATTTGGCAATGTCCAGAGATATTTTGGGTTATCCCAACCTGGGGGGAGGATGTTACTGGCATCTACTAGGTCGAGGTGAAGGATGCTGCCAAAGAGCCTGCAATGTCCGTTCAGCCCCTTCCACAGAGAATTATCTCACCCCAAATGCCACTAGTGCCGAGGTTCAGAAATCCCGATCTAGGCTAATTTTCAGCTTGAAATCAATCAGTATTACTCCTTTGCCACGGTTCTGAGATGGCTGTGGAGAGAATGCACCAGAAACCAGGGAGAGATGTGACTGCAGGTTTTCGTTTGTTCTTGTTTTGTCGTCTTTTAATTAAGCCCTGAGTAGCATCCAGCAAAGACGTGCCTAGAACCCTAAGTCCCGGGGTTCTCTCAGTGTGAGCAGAGGTGCCCCTGCCCAGGGTTTCCCCCCGAGCCAGCCCCTGTGGGTGCTGTTTGTCACTCCAGCTCTGAGTCAGACATTCCAGCACTTTCTGCGTACGAGGTGGGGTGTCAGGGAGATGTAAGCTTGCTTGGGGAGATGGTGAAGCTTGTTTTCTTCCCGTCCTCTGTTTCTAACAGGTGGAGGCAGAAGCCACTCACCGAGTTATCACCATTGCAAACAGAGTAAGTAGACCCCAGCTCACCCTCAGCCCATTCTCAACTCTGGGGTCAGAACCCAGCCTGTACAGTAGAGTCCCATTCTGCTCTGGGTGCCAGCCCCATGCCTGGCTCCCAGGACCGCCAACGAAGGCCGTTTGCTGAATGAACAACACCGTTCCTATTCCCGCAGACCTGGCAGGAGTCCTCCCTGCCACCGGCTCTCCGTTCTACCCTGCTGATCTTGCTGAGACCTGGTTCATTGCTCAAATGGAAATGCCTCCCAGCAGAGGCAGGGCAAGGTGGGGACCACAGAGCCTCATGGCACCTGGAATCTGTTCCTTGTAGAGGAGCAGAGAGACGTTTGCTTAGAGAACCATGATTTGAACCTCCGCCTCTGGGCCATTCATGCTTTTTCCTTGGTATGGTTCAGGGTAAGGGGGCGCTGATGCAGTGTGGTGGTGGGAATAAGCACACGCCTTGGGGCCTTGACCAAGGACAAGCTTCCAGTCCCACGCAAGCCAATCAACCACTCCGAGAGACCATTGTATTATCTAAAATTGGAATGATAATATCACCCACTCCTCACAGGACGGTTGTGAGGATCAAAGGAGTCGTGGAAGGAAAAGCACTTTGAAAACAGGAGAACACTGTACCAAGTTCCTTTCTCCTCCTAAACCATTAAGTGTTCTATTTGCTCAGATAATCTGAACTCTAGCTTTCTAAGTGTGGTCTCTGGACCAGCTGCATCAACATCATTTGTTAGAAATAGGAACTCAGAAATGCAAATGCTCAGGCCTGTTCAGACCCACTGAATCAGAAACTGGGGGTGACGCCCAGCAACCTGTGTTTTAACAAGCCCGCTAATGATCCTAATGGGCGCTAACACTTAAGAACTTCTCCTCCAGAAAGACCTAGGCTACCCTGAAGGCTGTGAGCTGAGGATGTGGTGTTAGGAACGCCAGGGGAACACAGAGGCTGGAGGTCCAGTTGGTCTCAGAATTAGTCAGGAAACTTGTGCCAAGCACATCAAATGTCAGGCCAGCCCCTAAATTCTCTATCCTCCTAATCTGACAGGCAAAGAAGGCATTAGAATAACATTTGGGAAAACAGTTTCCCATTAGCCCTTTATAAGTCCAGGAGCTGGACAAGGACATTGTTTTACTGTCGTAACAATAGTTACACTATCAATTGCTTCCTGATGGAAACTTACCCCAGAATTAGGAAAGATCTGAATAACAGAAGGGCAGCTCCTCGTTTTCTTAGTTCAAACACATGCCCAGAGAAGTGAAGCGGTGGACCGTGGTCACACAGCTTGATAGAGGAAGAGCTAATCAGTATTATAATCCAGGTGTCCATTTGCAAGACCGGTGTCCATTTGCAAGTCTGGTGTAGACTGTGAGCCCTGAACCTCTTGTGTATTGTTTCTTCTCCAGGGTACATTCTGTCTACTGATATGGCAGATGGCAGACATCATCATTTTAGATATGGGATATAATACACAACTGTCTCTAGGTCATCACGTTCATGAATAGGAAATGAAGAGTCCCTCATTTCAAGTTGTAAATAGTCTAGGTGTTGGCTGGTAGAAAATGTGAGGTTCGGCACTTGGCATCTTGCCCTGCTGTCCCCCTGCTGGGCTCTGGTGCTGGGCGCTGCCTGCTCCCTCCTTGTTTCGTGGGGTTCCCCAGCCTGCAGGCACCAGCCCTGCATTCCCAGCAGAAGACCGCCACCCTGAGGGGAGTGCTAAGCGATGCAGGGGGCAGCGCTGGGGCCAGGACTGGGCTGGTCCGGTCACCTTGGTCCTTGTTAGGTTATGGGGTTGATGCTCTCTCCTTCCCACCGTGTTTCCCGTCCTTAGACTCACTGTCCCATCTACCTGGTCAACGTGTCCAGCATCTCGGCCGGTGACGTTATTGCAGCTGCTAAGATGCAAGGTGAGTCCGTAGGCTGGGCTGAGCAGCGCCTGTGTGTGGTGGGGCCCAGCAGCTCCATGCACTTCCCAGCCCGGCTCCTGGGGCCAGGCCCTGAGCCTGCCTGTCCCTTTTCTCTCTGGCTGTCTTCCTCACAAGCACCCTGCACTGGCCTGGGTTCAGTGCATTAGCACCAGTGTTTTCCTCTGCACACTTGTTTGCATAACAGCTTTACAGAAGTGTCTGCCACCTCTCCTGGGTCTGGTAAAGTTTTCCAAGCTTTCAATCAACTCATTAACTGGTATTTTTTTCAGTCTCTTGGGTTTTGCTAGTGGTTGCGCTGGTAACCAACATGAAATCCTGGACCAGTTCCAACGGACATTTCAGGGGGGAAATGCCTGGGAAGTCCCCGGAGAAACGACACTGTGAGGGCCCAGCGTCCCTTTCAGGAACCCAGCGTACCAGCCCCAGGGCACCTGTGTGTCGGAGCACCCGGCAGCACCTGAAGGCTTTGTACGTGCTTGGACTCCCAGTCCGGCTCGGGGTGCCAGTGAGGGCCCAGGAACAGGAGAAACAGGTCACGGTCACAAGGCTGAGGATATAAATTGGGAGCAAGGGCCTTCAGCCTTCCCACCACATTGCACTCCAAATCCTGACTCTTGCTTCTTCAGCGGGACCCCCTTCGCCGTCTCTCCTGTGCTGTTGTTCCAGCCTCCCACCTCCGTCTCCCTGCCCTCTATCCCCTGCTACGGTGCCACCCCCAGTTTTCTCCTGAAGCTACTCCCAGCAGCCGCCTGCTCAGAAAACAGACGAGTGCTGCCCCGCCTCGGCGCCCTCGCCCTTCTGTCCTTGCCTGCAGTCAGCACGGGGACAGAGAACAGTCTGACCTTGCCCTCAAATGCCCAGCTGAGCTCGGGCAAGTCCCTTCCTCTCTGACTTCAGCTCCTTCACCTGCCCCGTGAGAGGCTCAGACCAATGATCTCCCAGGTTCACTGGCCTCCTGGTGATGGTTTGAACCCTCTCCTTTCAGGGAAGGTCGTGCTGGCCGAGACCACCACCGCGCACGCCACACTGACGGGCTTACACTACTACCACCAGGACTGGTCCCATGCAGCCGCCTACGTCACGGTGCCTCCCCTGAGACTGGACACCAACACCTCAACCTACCTCATGAGCCTGCTGGCCAAGTAAGGTGTTTCAGCAGGACCACGGCGCGGCATTATCTCACAATGTGCGCCATTCCGGGAATTTGTAGATCTTTAAGGTGATACCGTAGAGGCCCCAAACCTGACCTAAGTTTGATTTTGTTGTGTCCAGAGGATGATTTTTGCTTTTGTTAGCTTCTCCATGCGGCTCCTATCACCACTTGATTTGGATGAGAGCTTCTGAGGTGACGAGTAAAGAGCGTATATAAAACTGTGAAAAGTGGTTATTCAGAATTTCAAAGGATATTGACACCTTACACTGGAGACCACTGGGGAACTATAGGACGTGGTCTCTGACTTACCCTAGAAAATCTGTGCATCTTTCTATCTCTCGTCTTTCTTCACCTCTCCCTCTTCTCATTGTGTCCCACGTGGTTTTCTCTCGTTGTATGTACCTCCCTCCTTCCATGTGTTTCTCCCTCCTTTCTTTCCTCTTCCCCTTTTCCTTCTGCACCTCCTCCCTCTTTCCCCGTAACATCTTCCTCCAGACCTCCCTTTCCCCAGCTCTTCTTTTTCTAACACTGCTTTTCCCCTTTCCATCCAGGTCTAAATAAAATGCTTTAATGAATCGTCTGAATTTGTTGGGACACAAACATGGAAAGATTTTGTTTCGTTTTGCTTCAAATTCTTTCTTGCCTCTAGTGACATTTTGATACTGGTAAAGGCCATTGCTTTTTCTTCTCTTTTGCTTATTGAAGTCCAGTTCAGTTTAAAAGTCAGTCTCTTCCCCTCCCCACCCCCCAGCTCAGAGAATTAATAGGGGTTAGGATTAAAGGGGTGGGGAATTCCATTCCATACCCAACACGATCTGTACTCCTGCACTAATCGTTGCTGCTTCTCTGGCTAAAAGTGACTGGCCTTTGGGCCCTCCTTGTATGGGGCATGTGCCCAGATACAGGCTCTCTTGAGTCACCCTCACGCAGTCCTCTGACACAGGAGATGGAGTGCAGCTTGACCTCTCCTTCCCGTGCCTTCCCGGCTTCCAGAACTAGCAATTCCCTGTGAACAAGAATCTGGCCAAGCAGCTTAAGCCTGGCCGCCTTCTACAGTATCTGGGGCCCAGAGCAAGCTCACACAGCTTTGCCACTCCCTACAGTGGGAGGGCAGGCGGGCCCCCACCCCTGGCTCTCCTCACCCAGAGGCTCAGGCAGGTGCCCGCTGCTGGCACCTCTGTTCTCCACAGGTGAACCTCTTGAAATGTCCCCTCTTGAGACTAGTTGGGGGAGAGGAAAGCACCATTCAACCCATGAAAAGAGGAAGAAGGGAGAGACTGCAGGACTCACCATTCTGCCAACACCTCAGTCGCCCTCCCTGTCTTCTGCTGTTACAAGATCTAGGGGTGGTGATACACCTCTGTTAGGGTGATGGTGGGGGGGTGTTGATGTAAGTGACCAGCTCCAGTTGGAGGTGGCTGTCGTTAGATAATGGGGCTTTTATTTCATCCATGTCCTTAGTTTTCAGTCCTGGTTGGCTAACAACTGGAAAATTTCCACTCCACATCCTGCTACGTTAACAACCGAAAGAGCAGTGTGGGGCTTTCCAAACACAACTGGAGTGCAGGCAGTAGGGCCCCGGGGTGAAGGTGGCCCCTGGAGGGGCAGGATATGCTGTGGCACAGCGGCCGTAATTAAAGTCTGTCCATAGTTTTGCTGTGATTCTGAGCAGCGGCAGCTCTGACAGATTTAACCAATTTGAGAGAGTAAAGGGAGAAATGCTAGATCAGCTCTTTCTTTTAAAAATGCTTGTTGTTGGGAAAAACCGGCCTCCTTTTCATCATTATCAACACAGCAAAAACAAACAAGTTTCGAGAACCCACTATAAGAATTTGGGCTCAGTTTCAAGATCAAAGAATCTTTTGAAATACCTCTGCTTGCCACAAGCAAATTTACTGAAAGAACAAAAAGGTAGTAAAACTCCCAACCCACCCAAATTACAGTGCCCAAAGCCACACAAATTTAAATAGACAGGGGAAGAAAAGTATTATTAATTGAATAATTCAAGTTTTTATATCTAGCCTATTTTGTCAAATTTATTTAAATTATTATTATTTTATTATTATTATTATTTTTTTTTTTGCGGTTCGCGGGCCTCTCACTGCTGTGGCCTCTCCCGTTGCGGAGCACAGGCTCCGGACGCGCAGGCTCAGCAGCCATGGCTCACGGGCCCAGCCGCTCCGCGGCATGTGGGATCTTCCCGGACCGGGGCACGAACCCACGTCCCCTGCATCGGCAGGCGGACTCCCAACCACTGCGCCACCAGGGAAGCCCTGTTTAAATTATTTAACTAACTTCTATTCATTTAAATAGAATTATAATTTCATGTGAACTATTATGAGAATAGTTTGAATCCCATTTTTTAATATTTATTTATTTGGTTGCATTGGGTCTTAGTTGCAGCAAGCGGGCTCCTTCGTTGCAGCTCATGGGCTCCTTAGTTGCGACTCGCTGGCTCCTTAGTTATAGCACACGAACTCTTAGTTACGGCATGTGGGATCTAGTTCCCAGATCAGGGATCGAACCCAGGCCCCCTGCATTGGAAGCTCAGAGTCTTAACCACTGTGCCACCAGGGAAGTCCCCAAATCCCTTTTTTAATCAGTGCATATTGTAAACGTGTGCAGTTTTATAGAATTTGGAGCATAGTTTTTACATTTTTAGGAATTTATGATTACTAAAATTTTGCTTCTATGACATTGTTGGTGATAATTGGTATTATGCAAAATACTTGATAGAAAACCCAGACACCAATTATCATATAAGAAAATATGAGCTGTTTCATAATGATATACTTTAGGATGTGGTTTCTTCGAATATACCAGGGTAATAAGTACAATCTATAGATATAAGGATTTGTCCTTTATTTAAAATCTGACTTCTCAAAAGGATCAGAAATTTTTTCATTTGAACATATATATTTTTAAAGTACTTAACAAAAGGCAGTGGTGTTTTAAACTTTAAAGAGTAAGGGTGGGTCTGTCATACCTCTCAGATTCAGGGCAGCATCAGGGGACCCCAAAAGCCCTTCTGGAATGTGCCCCCCCATTCACTCTTGCCTAGTAAGCACTTATTTGTGTAGGGGCCTTTTTAGAAAAGTGGGTGCTCGGTAAGACTTGTCAGTTAAAGCATGGGGTCCTGGGGTCCCAGACCCTCAACCCAGGACTCTGATGGGCATCTTCTGATCTGAGCCCTACCCGGGTGTCTGGAGGATCCCTGAGGAGAAAGTGAAAACCTAAAGATTCTGTTTATCTCTGGTGGGTTCTGCGGGTCTGGGGGATGTGGGGATCCCCAGGAGACCCTAGAATAAACCCTCTGCTCTGTGGAAGAGCCCCTCCCGCAGTCTCTGAGAGGGCCCAGAACAGCGCCTTTGGCGCAGGGAGCTACCAGCCCATGCCACAGAGTGGCACGCTATGTGCACTCTCACTGATGTAAGTCTCTGCCCCGAGTTCTGAGCTGGCCCGGAACCCCTCGAGAGCCTGGCCGTGCCTTACCCACCGTAGCCTCAGCAACCATTTGAGGACCATGTTCACAGATGGCAGCGGCGATGAACCACTGGCATGTCGTTGCTGGTTGATCAAGGCAGACTTCTCTTCCGTCTTGTCCTTCCTCTTCCCTGCAGGGCCAGGAGAGCCCTCACATCCAAGCAAAGCTTAACAGGGAACTCGAGTGTTTTACCAAGCACATGCTTATTGCCAGCAGGGCCTGGTGCAGGTTGAGGAGGGAGATGAGAGGGAGTCGGCATATGGTTCTGTGGAAGTAAAACTACCTCCACCCTCTCACTTTAGTTAAACTCTTATTTATTTATTTATTTTTGGCTGCATTGGGTCTTCATTGCTGTGCGCAGGCTTTCTCTAGTTGCAGCGAGCGGGGGCTACTCTTCGTTGCAGTGTGCGGGCTTCGTTGTGGTGGCTACTCTTGTGGAGCACGGGCTCTAGGCGCGCGGTTTTCAGTAACTGTGGCACACAGGCTCAGTAGCTGTGGCACGCGGGCTCAGTAGTTGTGGTGCACAGGCTTAGTTGCCCCACGGCATGTGGGATCTTCTCAGACCAGGGCTTGAACCCATGTCCCCTGCATTGGCAGGCGGATTCTTAACCACTGTGCCACCAGGGAAGCCCTTAGTTAAACTCTTAAGTTCAATTTTTCTCCACCCGTTAGTTCTCTTAACATCCAAAGACTCTCAGTGTCTCCCGTGACGCTGGCATTCTGTGCCACAGTTGGCACGTACGCTCATTCTGCAGATGTGTAAACTGAGGTTCTCACAGATAACTCGCTAGAGGCCATACAGCTATGAAGTGGCAGAGCCGAGATCGAAACCAGCTTTGCCGGGTTTCCAAGTGAAGGTTTTATCTCGGTCCCTGTTCCCACCCTCTGGGACCCTGGCCTCCCCTCCCCTTACTGGTCATGTCCTTCTCTCTACCCAGTGATACTCTGAACATTGTGGCGTCAGATCACCGGCCTTTCACCACGAAGCAGAAAGCTATGGGCAAGGAGGACTTCACCAAGATCCCACACGGCGTGAGCGGCGTACAGGACCGCATGAGCGTCATCTGGGAGAGAGGAGTGGTATGTTCCCACGACCCCTCCCCACTCTGGGCCTCGGAAGAATTTTCACCCTTAGGAGGGCTGGGTCAACCACAGCTCCTGTTTCACTCAAAAGGAAAACAGAAGAGGTCTTTTTTTTTTCCCTGATCGGAAAGGTAATAATGCCTAGCATAAAAATTTGGAAAATACGGCAAAGTATTAGGAAAAAAACCCATAATTCCATACTGGGAAATTATTAATATTTTGGTATATTTCTTTCCAGCTCTATGCATGTACTATACATTATTTTAATTACTGGGTTCATCTTCTTTTCATATAACAGTGTATTTTGAGTGTCTTCCTGTATCAGTAAAAATTCTTTTAAAACATATTTTTAATGGCTAAATAATATTCCCTCCAACGGCAGTGCCATACTTCAATGAATCCTTCCACGATGTTTGGAACTTTCAGCTGTTTCAAATTTTTGCTCTTAAAAATAATGCTGCAGAGAATCTCTTTGTTCATGAGTGTACATCAGCATTTCTAATTATTTCCTGAGGACAGATTCCTAGAAGCGGATTTCTGGGCCAAGGGATATGAACCTTTTTAAAGATCTTGATATCTTTTGTCCAATAATAAAGGTAGAGGCTGGGACTTCATTTGAATACCTCCTGTTCTGCCCATGAAGAATAAGTAGTTTTGATCTTGACCTATCACAGATTAGATGCAGCATAGAGTATGAGGCCAAAGAGATTTGAAATCCTCAAGCCTAAACAACCAGCTCGGGGAAGACCCATGAGGCAGCTCCAGAATCCCCTTTGAAAAGGGTCCACGGTGCCTTCATGGGTGGGACGATAAGATCCTTTCCAGGAGAGAATATATGTCCCTTCGTGGATGCCGGGAAGCTCCTGATTTATCCAGAGTGAGTACCGAGTAGACCTGGTTTTACAAACAGGAGGTAGATTTGCACCAGGAAAGCAACCTTTTGGAACAAGGGCCCACCCGCCCCCATTGCTGCAAGAAGGAGAGAGGAGTAGCATGGAACCAAGCCTAGCAAGTTGGCTCATCTGAGATGATGCCCGTGGCGTTGTCCTTCTCAGCACCATTGTTCTGAGCAACTAAAAGCCCTCAGGCCAGGGTCAAGCGTGACCCAGGATTTGAGGCACACACACAGGGCCTCGGTTGACCTAACACTTTTGCAATGTTTCAGGTTGGAGGAAAAATGGATGAGAACCGTTTTGTGGCTGTTACCAGTTCCAATGCAGCGAAGATTCTCAACCTGTATCCCCGCAAGGGCCGCATCATCCCTGGAGCCGATGCCGACGTGGTGGTGTGGGACCCAGAAGCTACAAAGTAAAACCCGCTGCTAGTCTCCAGGGCTAGAGGGACTTGGGATTTTAAGGGCCTTATATTACAGAGCTCCAAAAGCATATCTTCTTTGCACTACTTATAGCATAGAGCAAGATGACCCTAAGGTGTGCTCAATTCAACAAATACTTGAGGGCTTGCCATGGTCCAAGCACTAGGAATGCAACAGTGAACAAGAAGGTCTGAAGATCTGCTATAGTGCAGCTCCATGTGCACAGCACTTTACAGTTTTTCAGAGCTAGGTCACATCAACTATCTCGTTTGCTTTTCACATAGCCCCAAGCAGCACTTAAGCCTAAAGTTCTTATTTCCATTTTACTGTTGAAGAAACTAAGAGCAGAGAGTAGAGGGACTCCCCACATGACATAGCTAATGATTGGCTGAACCAGATAGATGTCCTGACACTCAGTTCCAGACTCTTCCACCAACACTCTGCTTCTCCCGTTGAGGGTGTGGGTCCCCTTGAGCACACAGCGCTTGACACCCATGGCGTTAATGAACACAAGTTGAGTGGGTAAATGAAGTGAATCAGGAGTTATCAAGCCACAGGATAACTCACCTGTTATGAGCATCATCTTTTTTTTTTAGTTAATTTATTTTGTTTTGGCTGCATTGAGTCCTCATTGTTCTGCACAGGCTTTCTCTAGTTCCGGCGAGCAGGGGCTACTCTTCCTTGCGGTGCGCTGGCTTCTCACTGCGGTGGCTTCTCTTGTTGCAGAGCATGGGCTCTAGGTGCACAAGCTTCAGTAGTTGTGGCACACTGGCTCAGTCGTTGTGGCTTGCGGGCTCTAGAGAGCAGCCTCAGTAGTTGTGGTGCACGTGCTTAGCTGCTCCGCGACATGTGGGATCTTCCCGGATCGGGGTTCGAACCCCTGTCCCCTGCACTGGCAGGCGGATTCCCAACCACTGCGCCACCAGGGAAGCCCCAGGGCATCATCTTTACTCAGAGATTTGAGCAGGGTAATGGGAATTGTTTTTTAATGTTAAATTTCATCCATTCACTCAACAAATAGAAAAGTGCCACCATTTGCTGAGCACTTTTCTAGGTGCACAAGCTAGCAGCGAACAAGATAGACAAAAATGTGCCGGGATTTTGAAGATAAAAAGTTGAATTGCAAAGAAACGCACCTCCCTGCTGGGATCCCCACACTGCTTCTCCATTAGGGCACTTGAGAAGCCGGGTTCTGCTTCCAGCCTGGGGCTGGTCCCTGCTGCTGCTGCAGGTGTGGCTGTTAGGGATTGCTATTGGCAGAAAGACCCCTAGAGTACAGCCCAGTGTATTAGTCCGCTAGGGCTGCCATAACAAAATACCACAGACGGGAGGCTTAAACAGTAGAAATTTATTTTCTCACAGTTCTGGAGACTAGAAGTCCAAGATCAAGGGGTCAGCAGAGTTGATTTCATTCTGAGGCCTCTCTCCTTGGTTTGTAGATGGCCACCTTCTCCCTCTGTCTTCACATGGCACTTCCTCTGTGCGTGCACTTCTGGTATCTCAATTTCCTCTTCTTATCAGGACACCCATTTGATTGGATTAGGGTCCACCTATATGACCTCATTTCACTTTAATTGGTTCTTTAAAGGCCCTATCTCCAAATACAGTCACATTCTGAGGTACTGGGGGCTAGGACTTCAACATATAAATTTGTGGGGCACACAGTCCATCCTAGCCTTTGGGGGTCATCCCTTCCTACTGAGCGTTATCCCTGCCCACTGAGCATCTTCCCTTCCCACTGAGCATCATCCCTTCCCACTGAGCATCTTCCCTTCCCACTGAACATCTTCCCTTCCCACTGAGCATCATCCCTTCCCACTGAGCATCTTCCCTTCCCACTGAGCATCTTCCCTTCCCACTGAGCATCATCCCTTCCCACTGAGCATCTTCCCTTCCCACTGAGCATCTTCCCTTCCCACTGAGCATCATCCCTTCCCACTGAGCATCTTCCCTTCCCACTGAACATCTTCCCTTCCCACTGAGCATCTTCCCTTCCCACTGAACATCTTCCCTTCCCACTGAGCATCTTCCCTTCCCACTGAGCATCTTCCCTTCCCACTGAGCATCTTCCCTTCCCACTGAGCATCTTCCCTTCCCACTGAGCATCTTCCCTTCCCACTGAGCATCTTCCCTTCCCACTGAGCATCATCCCTTCCCACTGAGCATCTTCCCTTCCCACTGAGCATCTTCCCTTCCCACTGAGCATCTTCCCTTCCCACTGAGCATCATCCCTTCCCACTGAGCATCTTCCCTTCCCACTGAGCATCTTCCCTTCCCACTGAGCATCATCCCTTCCCACTGAGCATCTTCCCTTCCCACTGAACATCTTCCCTTCCCACTGAGCATCTTCCCTTCCCACTGAACATCTTCCCTTCCCACTGAGCATCTTCCCTTCCCACTGAGCGTCATCCCTTCCCACTGAGCGTCATCCCTTCCCACTGAGCATCTTCCCTTCCCACTGAGCATCTTCCCTTCCCACTGAGCATCATCCCTTCCCACTGAGCATCTTCCCTTCCCACTGAGCATCATCCCTTCCCACTGAGCATCTTCCCTTCCCACTGAACATCTTCCCTTCCCACTGAGCATCTTCCCTTCCCACTGAGCATCATCCCTTCCCACTGAGCATCTTCCCTTCCCACTGAGCATCTTCCCTTCCCACTGAGCATCTTCCCTTCCCACTGAGCATTATCCCTTCCCACTGAGCGTCATCCCTTCCCACTGAGCATCTTCCCTTCCCACTGAGCATCATCCCTTCCCACTGAGCATCATCCCTTCCCACTGAGCATCTTCCCTTCCCACTGAGCGTTATCTCTTCCCACTGAGCGTTATCCCTTCCCACTGAGCATCTTCCCTTCCCACTGAGCATCATCCCTTCCCACTGAGCATCATCCCTTCCCACTGAGCATCTTCCCTTCCCACTGAACATCTTCCCTTCCCACTGAGCATCTTCCCTTCCCACTGAGCATCATCCCTTCCCACTGAGCATCTTCCCTTCCCACTGAGCATCTTCCCTTCCCACTGAGCATCTTCCCTTCCCACTGAGCATTATCCCTTCCCACTGAGCGTTATCCCTTCCCACTGAGCATCTTCCCTTCCCACTGAGCATCTTCCCTTCCCACTGAGCATCATCCCTTCCCACTGAGCATCTTCCCTTCCCACTGAGCATCATCCCTTCCCACTGAGCATCTTCCCTTCCCACTGAACATCTTCCCTTCCCACTGAGCATCTTCCCTTCCCACTGAGCATCATCCCTTCCCACTGAGCATCTTCCCTTCCCACTGAGCATCTTCCCTTCCCACTGAGCATCTTCCCTTCCCACTGAGCATTATCCCTTCCCACTGAGCGTTATCCCTTCCCACTGAGCATCTTCCCTTCCCACTGAGCATCTTCCCTTCCCACTGAGCATCATCCCTTCCCACTGAGCATCTTCCCTTCCCACTGAGCATCATCCCTTCCCACTGAGCATCTTCCCTTCCCACTGAACATCTTCCCTTCCCACTGAGCATCTTCCCTTCCCACTGAGCATCATCCCTTCCCACTGAGCATCTTCCCTTCCCACTGAGCATCTTCCCTTCCCACTGAGCATCTTCCCTTCCCACTGAGCATTATCCCTTCCCACTGAGCGTTATCCCTTCCCACTGAGCATCTTCCCTTCCCACTGAGCATCATCCCTTCCCACTGAGCATCATCCCTTCCCACTGAGCATCTTCCCTTCCCACTGAGCATCATCCCTTCCCACTGAGCATCTTCCCTTCCCACTGAGCATCACCCCTTCCCACTGAGCATCTTCCCTTCCCACTGAGCATCTTCCCTTCCCACTGAGCATCTTCCCTTCCCACTGAGCATCTTCCCTCCCCACTGAGCATCATCCCTTCCCACTGAGCATCTTCCCTTCCCACTGAACATCTTCCCTTCCCACTGAGCATCATCCCTTCCCACTGAGCATCTTCCCTTCCCACCGAGCATCACCCCTTCCCACTGAGCATCTTCCCTTCCCACTGAGCATCTTCCCTTCCCACTGAGCATCTTCCCTTCCCACTGAGCATCTTCCCTTCCCACTGAGCATCATCCCTTCCCACTGAGCATCATCCCTTCCCACTGAACATCTTCCCTTCCCACTGAGCATCTTCCCTTCCCACTGAGCATCATCCCTTCCCACTGAGCATCTTCCCTTCCCACTGAGAATCTTCCCTTCCCACTGAGCATCCTCCCTTCCCACTGAGCATCTTCCCTTCCCACTGAGCGTTATCCCTTCCCACTGAGCATCTTCCCTTCCCACTGAGCATCTTCCCTTCCCACTGAGCATCTTCCCTTCCCACTGAGCATCTTCCCTTCCCACTGAGCATCTTCCCTTCCCACTGAGCATCTTCCCTTCCCACTGAGCATCTTCCCTTCCCACTGAGCATCTTCCCTTCCCACTGAGCATCTTCCCTTCCCACTGAACATCTTCCCTTCCCACTGAGCATCTTCCCTTCCCACTGAGCATCATCCCTTCCCACTGAGCATCTTCCCTTCCCACTGAGCATCTTCCCTTCCCACTGAGCATCTTCCCTTCCCACTGAGCATTATCCCTTCCCACTGAGCGTTATCCCTTCCCACTGAGCATCTTCCCTTCCCACTGAGCATCTTCCCTTCCCACTGAGCATCATCCCTTCCCACTGAGCATCTTCCCTTCCCACTGAGCATCATCCCTTCCCACTGAGCATCTTCCCTTCCCACTGAACATCTTCCCTTCCCACTGAGCATCTTCCCTTCCCACTGAGCATCATCCCTTCCCACTGAGCATCTTCCCTTCCCACTGAGCATCTTCCCTTCCCACTGAGCATCTTCCCTTCCCACTGAGCATTATCCCTTCCCACTGAGCGTTATCCCTTCCCACTGAGCATCTTCCCTTCCCACTGAGCATCATCCCTTCCCACTGAGCATCATCCCTTCCCACTGAGCATCTTCCCTTCCCACTGAGCATCATCCCTTCCCACTGAGCATCTTCCCTTCCCACTGAGCATCACCCCTTCCCACTGAGCATCTTCCCTTCCCACTGAGCATCTTCCCTTCCCACTGAGCATCTTCCCTTCCCACTGAGCATCTTCCCTCCCCACTGAGCATCTTCCCTTCCCACTGAGCATCTTCCCTTCCCACTGAACATCTTCCCTTCCCACTGAGCATCATCCCTTCCCACTGAGCATCTTCCCTTCCCACTGAGCATCACCCCTTCCCACTGAGCATCTTCCCTTCCCACTGAGCATCTTCCCTTCCCACTGAGCATCTTCCCTTCCCACTGAGCATCTTCCCTTCCCACTGAGCATCATCCCTTCCCACTGAGCATCATCCCTTCCCACTGAACATCTTCCCTTCCCACTGAGCATCTTCCCTTCCCACTGAGCATCATCCCTTCCCACTGAGCATCTTCCCTTCCCACTGAGCATCTTCCCTTCCCACTGAGCATCTTCCCTTCCCACTGAGCATCTTCCCTTCCCACTGAGCGTTATCCCTTCCCACTGAGCATCTTCCCTTCCCACTGAGCATCTTCCCTTCCCACTGAGCATCTTCCCTTCCCACTGAGCATCTTCCCTTCCCACTGAGCATCTTCCCTTCCCACTGAGCATTATCCCTTCCCACTGAGCATCTTCCCTTCCCACTGAGCATCTTCCCTTCCCACTGAGCATCTTCCCTTCCCACTGAGCATCTTCCCTTCCCACTGAGCATCTTCCCTTCCCACTGAGCATCATCCCTTCCCACTGAGCATCTTCCCTTCCCACTGAGCATCTTCCCTTCCCACTGAACATCTTCCCTTCCCACTGAGCATCTTCCCTTCCCACTGAGCATCATCCCTTCCCACTGAGCATCTTCCCTTCCCACTGAGCATCTTCCCTTCCCACTGAGCATTATCCCTTCCCACTGAGCATTATCCCTTCCCACTGAGCGTTATCCCTTCCCACTGAGCATCTTCCCTTCCCACTGAGCATCTTCCCTTCCCACTGAGCATCTTCCCTTCCCACTGAGCATCTTCCCTTCCCACTGAGCATCATCCCTTCCCACTGAGCATCATCCCTTCCCACTGAGCATCTTCCCTTCCCACTGAGCATCTTCCCTTCCCACTGAGCATCATCCCTTCCCACTGAGCATCTTCCCTTCCCACTGAGCATCATCCCTTCCCACTGAGCATCTTCCCTTCCCACTGAGCATTATCCCTTCCCACTGAGCGTTATCCCTTCCCACTGAGCATCTTCCCTTCCCACTGAGCATCATCCCTTCCCACTGAGCATCATCCCTTCCCACTGAGCATCTTCCCTTCCCACTGAGCATCATCCCTTCCCACTGAGCATCTTCCCTTCCCACTGAGCATCACCCCTTCCCACTGAGCATCTTCCCTTCCCACTGAGCATCTTCCCTTCCCACTGAGCATCTTCCCTTCCCACTGAGCATCTTCCCTTCCCACTGAGCATCATCCCTTCCCACTGAGCATCTTCCCTTCCCACTGAGCATCTTCCCTTCCCACTGAGCATCATCCCTTCCCACTGAGCATCTTCCCTTCCCACTGAGCATCTCCCCTTCCCACTGAGCATCTTCCCTTCCCACTGAGCATCTTCCCTTCCCACTGAGCATCTTCCCTTCCCACTGAGCATCTTCCCTTCCCACTGAGCATCATCCCTTCCCACTGAGCATCATCCCTTCCCACTGAACATCTTCCCTTCCCACTGAGCATCTTCCCTTCCCACTGAGCATCTTCCCTTCCCACTGAGCATCTTCCCTTCCCACTGAGCATCTTCCCTTCCCACTGAGCATCTTCCCTTCCCACTGAGCATCTTCCCTTCCCACTGAGCGTTATCCCTTCCCACTGAGCATCTTCCCTTCCCACTGAGCATCTTCCCTTCCCACTGAGCATCTTCCCTTCCCACTGAGCATCTTCCCTTCCCACTGAGCATCTTCCCTTCCCACTGAGCATCTTCCCTTCCCACTGAGCATATTCCCTTCCCACTGAGCATCTTCCCTTCCCACTGAGCATCTTCCCTTCCCACTGAGCATCTTCCCTTCCCACTGAGCATCATCCCTTCCCACTGAGCATCACCCCTTCCCACTGAGCATCTTCCCTTCCCACTGAGCATCTTCCCTTCCCACTGAGCATCTTCCCTTCCCACTGAGCATCTTCCCTTCCCACTGAGCATCATCCCTTCCCACTGAGCATCTTCCCTTCCCACTGAACATCTTCCCTTCCCACTGAGCATCTTCCCTTCCCACTGAGCATCATCCCTTCCCACTGAGCATCTTCCCTTCCCACTGAGCATCTTCCCTTCCCACTGAGCATCTTCCCTTCCCACTGAGCATCTTCCCTTCCCACTGAGCGTTATCCCTTCCCACTGAGCATCTTCCCTTCCCACTGAGCATCTTCCCTTCCCACTGAGCATCATCCCTTCCCACTGAGCATCTTCCCTTCCCACTGAGCATCTTCCCTTCCCACTGAGCATCTTCCCTTCCCACTGAGCATCTTCCCTTCCCACTGAGCATCTTCCCTTCCCACTGAGCATCTTCCCTTCCCACTGAGCATCATCCCTTCCCACTGAGCATCTTCCCTTCCCACTGAGCATCTTCCCTTCCCACTGAACATCTTCCCTTCCCACTGAGCATCTTCCCTTCCCACTGAGCATCATCCCTTCCCACTGAGCATCTTCCCTTCCCACTGAGCATCTTCCCTTCCCACTGAGCATCTTCCCTTCCCACTGAGCATTATCCCTTCCCACTGAGCGTTATCCCTTCCCACTGAGCGTTATCCCTTCCCACTGAGCATCTTCCCTTCCCACTGAGCATCTTCCCTTCCCACTGAGCATCTTCCCTTCCCACTGAGCATCTTCCCTTCCCACTGAGCATCATCCCTTCCCACTGAGCATCATCCCTTCCCACTGAGCATCATCCCTTCCCACTGAGCATCTTCCCTTCCCACTGAGCATCTTCCCTTCCCACTGAACATCTTCCCTTCCCACTGAGCATCTTCCCTTCCCACTGAGCATCATCCCTTCCCACTGAGCATCTTCCCTTCCCACTGAGCATTATCCCTTCCCACTGAGCATTATCCCTTCCCACTGAGCATCTTCCCTTCCCACTGAGCATCTTCCCTTCCCACTGAGCATCATCCCTTCCCACTGAGCATCTTCCCTTCCCACTGAGCATCTTCCCTTCCCACTGAGCATCTTCCCTTCCCACTGAGCATCACCCCTTCCCACTGAGCATCTTCCCTTCCCACTGAGCATCTTCCCTTCCCACTGAGCATCTTCCCTTCCCACTGAGCATCTTCCCTTCCCACTGAGCATCTTCCCTTCCCACTGAGCATCTTCCCTTCCCACTGAGCATCTTCCCTTCCCACTGAGCATCATCCCTTCCCACTGAGCATCTTCCCTTCCCACTGAGCATCACCCCTTCCCACTGAGCATCACCCCTTCCCACTGAGCATCTTCCCTTCCCACTGAGCATCTTCCCTTCCCACTGAGCATCTTCCCTTCCCACTGAGCATCATCCCTTCCCACTGAGCATCATCCCTTCCCACTGAACATCTTCCCTTCCCACTGAGCATCTTCCCTTCCCACTGGGCATCTTCCCTTCCCACTGAGCATCTTCCCTTCCCACTGAGCATCTTCCCTTCCCACTGAGCATCTTCCCTTCCCACTGAGCATTATCCCTTCCCACTGAGCGTTATCCCTTCCCACTGAGCATCTTCCCTTCCCACTGAGCATCATCCCTTCCCACTGAGCATCATCCCTTCCCACTGAGCATCTTCCCTTCCCACTGAGCATCATCCCTTCCCCCTGAGCATCTTCCCTTCCCACTGAGCATCACCCCTTCCCACTGAGCATCACCCCTTCCCACTGAGCATCTTCCCTTCCCACTGAGCATCTTCCCTTCCCACTGAGCATCTTCCCTTCCCACTGAACATCTTCCCTTCCCACTGAGCATCTTCCCTTCCCACTGAGCATCTTCCCTTCCCACTGAGCATCTTCCCTTCCCACTGAACATCTTCCCTTCCCACTGAGCATCATCCCTTCCCACTGAGCATCTTCCCTTCCCACTGAGCATCACCCCTTCCCACTGAGCATCTTCCCTTCCCACTGAGCATCTTCCCTTCCCACTGAGCATATTCCCTTCCCACTGAGCATCTTCCCTTCCCACTGAGCATCTTCCCTTCCCACTGAGCATCTTCCCTTCCCACTGAGCATCATCCCTTCCCACTGAGCATCTTCCCTTCCCACTGAGCATCTTCCCTTCCCACTGAGCATCATCCCTTCCCACTGAGCATCTTCCCTTCCCACTGAGCATCTTCCCTTCCCTATGAGCATCATCCCTTCCCACTGAGCATCATCCCTTCCCACTGAGCATCTTCCCTTCCCACTGAGCATTTTCCCTTCCCACTGAGCATCTTCCCTTCCCACTGAGCATCTTCCCTTCCCACTGAGCATCTTCCCTTCCCACTGAGCATCATCCCTTCCCACTGAGCATCTTCCCTTCCCACTGAGTATCATCCCTTCCCACTGAGCATCTTCCCTTCCCACTGAACATCTTCCCTTCCCACTGAGTAAGTATTATCCCTTCCCACTGAGCATCTTCCCTTCCTGCTAAGTACATACCTCCTCTCAGAGCATTCTCTCCTGCCACTGCCTTCCCACCAGGACCATCTCAGCCAGCACCCAAGTGCAGGGAGGAGACTTCAACCTGTACGAGAACATGCGTTGCCACGGTGTCCCACTGGTCACCATCAGCCGGGGGCGGGTCGTGTACGAGAACGGCGTCTTCATGTGTGCTGAGGGCACCGGCAAGTTCTGCCCCTTGAGGTCCTTCCCAGACACTGTCTACAAGAAGCTGGTCCAGAGAGAAAAGGTAAGGTGGTGGTGGGGGGGGCGGGGGCGGAGAAGACGTGTGGGAAGAGGTTGAAGACCCCTGGCGGCGACATCTTATATGACTTTTAAATCTCAAAGATGTTCTCACTCTGTCTTTCCACCAAATCTTATTGCCTGAATAGTCACTTTGGGAACAATCAAAATAGTAGAAAAGGAGCACCTGTAACAAAGTAAAATTTATTGGGAAGGGTCCCCAACTCCCTGGGAGCCCAGGGATACTATGAGGTGCTCATAGCTATCCCTGACATCCAAGCTTCTTGTTGTCCCTCAGGGGCAGGGGACTCCTGGCTTGGCCTGGTTGTCATATTTGCCCTGGAGATGCTCTTTCCCCAAAATCCCCACAGCCGCCCTGTAACTGCAGTAGGCTGGGTGGGCTGTGCTGAGTCTGGGCCCCCCAATGAAGTGGTCAAGCCAGATCTATCTCACTGCCATGCGGGGGTGGCCTGAGGTCTTATCGTGAGAGTTTCATCCAGTCCTCGGATTCCGTAAACACCCTGGGTGTTCACTGAAGCTTGGGGCTCCACCTTATCCCCAGGGATACCAAACTCTGGGTAGAGTTTCACCCAAAAGAAGACTGGCTGTTCCCTCGTTGCTTGGGGATTGATTGTCCAGCCTTATCTTTGAGAGCTGTCCTGACAACCCCGGGTGCTGGGAACCAACTGCAGCCCTGGCCTCTGGGTGGAGAACCCAAATCATCAGAAAAAAACAAATCTGACAAAACTGACAGGTGAAAGCATCATGAGGTCTCCCCTTCCCTTCCTCCGGCATAAAGCAACGTTATCATGGTTCAGAATGCTCCCGCCTAGCTACTTCCAGATTCTGTCTAGAGACGGTGGGTGTTCTTAGAAATATCGTGACCAAGGGCCTGGGAGCCCCAGCCCAAATGCAGGTCTTCTATCAGGGAGCAGACTTGGATTACCTAAAAAAAAAGCATGACTTTAGTTATCCCAGTATTCAATTCAAAAGTGAACTCAGGATCTCTCGGGTAGGTGAATGGTCCCATCTCCAGTATGCTTCCCAGATGTGGACAATGGCAGGAGACCTCAGCCCCACCTCTGGGGGACGTGCCACAAAGAACTGTAAGAGCGACACATTCACACGCTAGACTACCTGACCAAGGGTGGCAATGATTTAAAATAAGAAAACGGAAAGTAACAAGTGTCAGTGAGGCTATGGAGAAATTGGAGCCCTCGTTCATCGTCAGATGAATGTAAAAGGTGCAGCCACTTTGGAAAACAGTTTGGCAGTTCCCAAAATGTTAGCTATAGAGTCGCCAAAATAACTCAGCGGTTCCACTCTTGGGTATGTACAGAGTCAAGAAAAATGAAAATATATGTCTTCACAAAACCTCGTACATGAATGTCATAGCAGCATTATTCATAAAGGCCAAAAAGTGGGAACAGTGTACACGTCCATCAACTACTGAATAAACAAAATGTGGTATATCCATACAATGGAATATTATTCAGCCCTAAAAGGGAATGGAGTGCTAATATATGCTACATACAACACACATGACCCTTAAAAGCATCACGCTAAGTGAAAGAGTCCAGTCACAGAAGACCACATATTAAAATATTCCATTCGTATGAAATGTTCAGAAGAAGCAAATCCATAGACAGAAAATAGATTAGTGGTTGCTTAGGGCTGGCCAGAGGGGAGAATGGGAGTGACTGCTCACGGGGACGGAGATTCTTTTGGGGGTGATGAAAATATTTTGGAATTACACAGTGTTGGTGGCACAAACTTGTGAATTACACTAAACACCCCTGAAATGTATTCTTTTAAATGGTGAATTTTATGGTATGTGAATTATATCTCAATTTGAAAAAACAAAAAATCTTTAAACAGTTCTGTGGCTTTCCCAAAAAAAGATGTTTTAGTCAGGAAATAGGATCAAAAGAGGGCAGAGAAAGTGTTTGAAGCCCTTCTAAAAACCAACCTGGGACTTCCCTGGTAGCGCAGTGGTTAGGAATCCACCTGCCAATGCAGGGGACACGGGTTCGATCCCTGGTCCAGGAAGATCCCACATGCTGCGGAGCAGCTAAGCCCGTGTGCCGCAACTACTGAGCCTGTGCTCTAGAGCCCACGAGCCACAACTACTGAGCCTGCGTGCACCTAGAGCCCGTGCTCCGAAACAAGAGAAGCCACCACAATGAGAAGCCCGCATGCCACAGGGAAGAGTAGCCCCCGCTCGTGGCAACTAGAAAAGCCCACGTGCAGCAACGAAGATCCAACGCAGCCAAAACTAATAAAAATAAATAAATAAATAAAAACCAACCTCACAAGAATGTCAGACAGACACCAATTCACATCAGACCGCTCTTAGGGCCAGACATAGTGGAAGAGCTCAGCTTCTAGGACTGATATAAATTCAACTCAGAGGCCCTTTATCCAAAGCACTTATAATGACAACATAAGGTCCTCAAGAAAAAGCCAATTCTATTCCCTATTCTCTGGTATAACCCTTATGTAACAAAATGCAGGTACGCAAAAAACTTCATTTCCCCCAAATTATAAATAAGCAGTCCCTACAGAGCAGGGTCCTCAGGAAAGAAAGTAGCTCTGGGGTTGGGACCAGTTGTATAAAGCCAAAGCAAGGGGCTGCCGGGAGCCGGGTCCTGCCAAGGTCACTCACCCAGGATTCACCAGGTCTGTACTCCTACCCTTCACCCCCGGAACCCCAAAGTGCAGCCTGGTAAAGGCTAAAACACTTCAGACCAGTTTTGACATTCTGAGGACTGAGCTCAACTACAGATCTGTTGGAGAATACAAAGGAATATGTAAGCTGAAGAGCCTTCCAGAAATCACCCTTATCTGTTGTTTCTCTCAACAAGGTTTCCAGCAAGCATTGTGCAGCAAGGAGATTGAGGTTATGTCACTGAAGAGTGCCTGGGGTGTAAATTATTTATGCTGCCGCTTCAGACCTTATGCACACACTCCAACACGCTTCCTCTCGCAGAACTTTGTAATATGATTAAGCCCCGAACTGACCCCTGCAATAAATAATAACAGCTGCTGGTACTTACATGTCACTCACCGTGTGCCAGAGCTTTACGCGTTCTATTTCATTTGATCTCGTAACAACTCTGTATTCTTATAAATAAGAAAACACGCACAGAGAGGTAACGTAACTTGCACAAGGTCACACAGCTTACACGTAACAGAGCTAGGAGTGGAACCCAGGCAGTCTGGCTGTAGAATATAGGCTCTTAACTCTATTGCCTTTGTGAGTACAAAATTAACTACTATTGCTGCCGGGGGATTCTAATCTCCAAATCAGCTGTATTTAGCCTCTATTCCCACAAAGTTGTCAGATCACAATAAAAGGCCTGGCCTCTTGAGAGCCTGGCAAGTGAGGGGATGACATTGCTCCTTGTGAGGGGTGCTCTCTAAAGCTGAATACCTCAGAAGTCTACCCGCTACCTTGGAAAACATTCCACCAATGTCAAGGGGAGTCAGTGGGTATCTCTATGTACATGCATGCAAACACTCACACACATGCACTATTCAGGAGGTACAAGCGGATTCTCTACCTCTGGGTTCAAGGTGCAGGAAGGCTTTGTCACATGCAGTAATTTGGGTCCTAAGAAGAGTGGCAGCTTCCAAAGTCTTATCAGCCATCAAGGAGGCTCTGGTGGTGGTGTTGGCTTGGCCCTGAGGGTTGATGCTGTCTGTGCTCTGATGGCATCATCTTTTCCCCTTTTCTGCTCTCCACCTTCACTAGACCTTAAAGGTGAGGGGAGTGGACCGCACTCCCTACCTGGGGGATGTAGCTGTCGTTGTGCATCCTGGGAAAAAAGAGATGGGAACGCCACTCGCAGACACTCCTACCCGGCCTGTTACCCGACACGGAGGCATGAGGGACCTTCATGAATCCAGCTTCAGCCTCTCTGGTAAGAGCAAGGGCCACTTGGCCTGGCACCTGCATCTCCACCACAGTGAGGGGACAGGAGGAGGGCAGAGGGACTAGGAACCCCACCCCGGCAGAGGGGTTTATG
The DNA here is from genome assembly GCF_008692025.1 of Phocoena sinus. Taxonomy (NCBI): domain Eukaryota; kingdom Metazoa; phylum Chordata; class Mammalia; order Artiodactyla; family Phocoenidae; genus Phocoena; species Phocoena sinus. The sequence goes on from NC_045775.1 coordinate 21,036,218, forward strand.
CTGCTTTCCTCTCCATCTTCTCCCTCCCTCCCCGATCCCCTGCCCGGTGTTGACTGCTGGGCCCCATGTTATAGACACACAAATATTGGCGGGCGGGGAAGGAGGGCTCTCCCAGTCCCTGGGCACCAGCCACTCTTAACAGGCCATGGCCCTTTTGGGCCTTCCCCCGTGGTTTCTAAGTTCAAATAGTTTCATCCCTTGAGATATCTTGAGGGCCCTGCACATAGGGATGCCCCAGAGACGATCTGAGCACAGAAGCGTTAACTCTGTGCTACGTGGGTCTGCACCCCCATTTCCCACCCTGCTCCTCAGCAGCCTCGCTGAAAGACGTGGTATTTCCCTTATACCCTTTCCTCCCTCATCTTAACCTCAGGTTTGCCACCTTCTTTTCTGCCAGGAATTGTACCGTATGTAATACAATATAGAATATATGGGGTGTATCTATGCTTAGAGACTTTATCGTCGACAGCGTGTGTCCCAGGTGCTCGGCCGTAGTTAAAGGTGGGGGTCATGGCGGCATAAACGGCGAGCCTCACTGGAGAGCAGGCAGAGACGGTAAGATGCCTTGGTCCTGCAAGCAGCTTTGCTGGAAGCCATGATCCCTACTTGAAAGGGGCAGAGGCCGGGTCTCACTGAACGGCCTTCACGACTAGCCCTGGCGCAGACCGAGCCTCCGCTCAGCAAGAGCCGTGCTGGGGCCGGAAGGTGAGAGGAGCAAGATCCAGGGGGAGGTGAGACGCAGCCACAAACTGTCCTAACATGGGAGGCCGAGAACTAAACCAGAGGGGAGCCGGGGGGCACGGCTGCCCGCTGAGCTTCCTCTGTGCCCAGCCGTGTGCTGGCCGCAGCTCAGGTGGTTCTTGACTGAGGAGCTGACCACCTGTGGAGAGGGGTCCTCTCCACCACCCTCCCCATTGTCTCAGAGCCAATCTCATTACGGAGGTAACTTCTCCCGCACCCTGAGGGCCACTGCTACTCCCACCAGTGATGGGACTGAGTGCAGGGAGTCAGAAAGGGATCTGCGGGGTGGAGTGTCAGCGGGAGCCCCGGCCTTGCCAGTCCAGGAGGTGTAGCTCCCCACGGCCGCCTGGGTCTGCCGCTTCCTGCAGCCGCCAGCCTCGGGAGAAGCATCAAGGCCCCCAGAGCTGCGGGCCCCCTCTGGCCCCTGGCTTCTGCTCCCACCCAAGTCTCGGGCAGAGCCAAGACTGGGCGGAACTGCTCTCAGGTTCAGCAGACATCAGGCAGCCTCTCACCTTCCCTCCGCCCCAAACCTGGTCTGTTCTAAATGGGACAGGCTGAAGAATGTCCCATCACACTCCCTGGGGCACAGACCTTCTTTTCTTTTTTTCAATTTATTTATTTATTTATTTTTGGCTGCACCACAGGGCATGCGGGAATCTTGTTTCCCCGACCAGGGATCGAACCCATGTCCCCTGCAGTGGAAGCACGGAGTCTTAACCACTGCACTGCCAGGGAAGTTCCCAGGCCTTCTAAGTCTCGGGACTTCGAGACGTGGGGGCCTTTGGGGTGCTGTTCTTTGATTTTCCAAAGCAGTGGCACACCCTTCCTTCTCGCTCTCTTGCTCGCTGAGGCATATGTGCAAAGGTCCACTTGCTAACAGGCATCTCCCTGGTCCGTGTACTTGGCAAGAGACCATACCCCCAGGGCTGGCAGCAGTGAAGGCAGTGTAGCAAGGCAGTTAATCATGGAGGCTCTGAACCAGGAAGACCTGGGTTCAAGTCCAGGCTCTACCACTTATACGCTGTGTGACATTAGCCAAGTTAACTTCCCTGAGCCTCAGTTTCCCCACCTGTAAAATGGGATGGAGTTGGATTGAGGATTAAATTAGATCCTAAGCACCCAGGGGAGCTCACCCTCTGCTTCCTTCCTTGCAGGTTCTCAGATCGATGACCATGTTCCAAAGAGAGCCTCAGCTCGGATCCTCGCCCCCCCCGGAGGCAGGTCAAGTGGCATTTGGTAAAGGCACTGACCAGCCCCCCAAGTGAAGATGCACCGCTGCCACCAGCCCACACGCCCTCCGGCCACAGCTGCAGGGGGCGGGAGAGGCCGGGCTGGGCAGCGCACCACCTTAGGGGGCCCCGGGACACGGGGAGCCCTCCCCATGTCTGACACGTGATTCACTGTGCTTCGAGCCGACCCTAACAGGCACTTTGAGATGTGTTCCTCCTGCTGCAGTCCTTTCCTGCCTTGGCCTCGGCAGGCTTCCCGGGGGCCCATGCTATGCACAGAGCCCAATGCATAGAGCCTGGCCCCGCCCCTCCTCTCACACCCGCCTCTGGGCTGGCCTTGGGAAAGCCCGACCTTAGTGCCCTGCCCCTGGCTGACCCGCCAGCTGTCCAGAGCACTTTAGCAGATGTGTTTTAAAAGAAAAGGACTCCCTCCCCCATCCCCTTCGGCCCAGTGGTCACTTTCCCCAAGTCAGACAGGTGTTAGCATCCCAGCCATGCCCAGGACATCGGTTTTTCCCCACTCATCTCCCGCCCCTGTTTGGTTGTGGCTGGGACACTCTGTGCCCTTTGCCAGCTGCTTCCTCTCCGCCACCCCCCAGGAGTCCCAGGCCCAGAAGGGCTGGCCGGGCGGGCATGAGGCTGGTGCCAGGCACGTGTATATGATTTTGTTTTGCACGTTTGGTTTGCGCAGTGGTTTGGTTTGACTTGTTTGTGCATCCTGTGAAAAATGACGGTGCTTCGTGTCACTAGCATAGCATAGAAACAGGAATAGATGTGGACCTTAGGAGATGCTGCATCGACACCAACCAGACAGCCTAGGGCACCGATGACAGGGGTGAGAGGGGGATACTGGACTCGCAGGCCCTTTTTCTCCCTTCCTGGAGTCTTCCTGTCCTTCCCCTCCCCTCCTGGTCTAGTTTCCTGCATCCGGAGAGGGTGCCCGGGATGCTGGCCCTGCAGACCTTCAGGGAGCAGGGTGGCCTTTCCCATCTCTGGCCCTGATCACTCCCAGCACTAACGCCACACACACACACACCCAGCCGCCTGTACGCTTCCGCCTACTGGACCAAGGCCCCGCCGCTCATCCGTGTGATTGGCGAGAGGCCTCATGCCTGCTAAGAGAGATGGGGGTGGGACTAGATCCAGGTGGGAGGCCAGGCCAGCGGGACCTGGTTGTAGCCCACAGCGCTGCTCCGGGGCTGCAGTCTCCTGTGGTCAGCACCTCACCCTAACCTGCCTGTGGCCTCCATCTCCTCCCAGTTGGGCCCTCCCTGCCTCCAAAGCTCCAGGTGGTTTCCATGGAAACACTAGAGGCTGCCCTTGCTAAGCCTTGTTCCCCCCCGGGGAGTGACACCATGTTGCACATTTGGTCTGAGCACCCGGGCTGACACGCGGCTCCTGGTCTCTTGGGCCGGTGGTCATACCCGGCACATCTCTGTAGTGCTTTTCACCTTGTCAAAGCCCTTTCATGTATGAGCTCTCAGTTGCTCCTCACGACAGCTAAGTGTGTATTATTCCCCCCATTTCACAGCTGTGGCCCAGAAAGCTTAGGCCTTCTGACTCCAGAAATGTCCAGGACTGCCCTTAAGAGCTTGGCTGTGTACCCTAGCTGTGGACAGGAGGAGTGGAGTGACATCTCTTGCAGATCCCACCTGAGAGTTTAACCAACTAAAAGACTTACTCTCCCAGTAGGCATTCTGCTTTGTTTTGCACAGGTAGATAAATTTTTCTTGTAAACAAACTGACGCGTATCACTGTTTGAACCAGAGCCAGTTACTTGTTGGAGGCCTGCCCTGTGGTTTGAGCTGTCTCCACATCCTCACTTAGGAGCTGAGAGGACTGAGACAGTAACCCAGGAAGCAGAGGCAACAAAGACACTCATGGAGGGTGGTGGCCATGGGGACAGTCGGTGGGGATCTGAGCCTAGGAAATTGTGTGACGCTGACCCCGTGGTACAGCGCACATCATCTTTATTCCTTTCAGCCCTTGCTGGGTCATGGCCCTTGGGCAGATGCCAAAGAGCCAAGCAGTGGTGGTGGCCAGGGGGCAGAGCATCCCTGCTTGGGCTAGGAAAGCTTTACCTTCTCTGAGTGCCTCCGCCCGAGAGATGCGTGGTCCGTGGCTCTGGGAGACCACATGTTGGTGTGGTCCATCGAAGGCCTTCCACTTCATTCACCCCCGACCCTTACATAGACCCACCCTTGCCCAGGAGCTTCTAGATGAAAATCAGAAGGAGGTTCAAGGAACCAAATGAAAGGTCACCCCCTGCCACCCATTCCCTGCCCCTGTGCCGAGCTCCAGCCAGCCCCATCACCAGCCCCACTGGCTCTTGGTTGGAATGAAAAGGGTCTCTGGTTGCACTGAATGCAGCTCTCAAACTGGTCTTGTACTTGCTGAATAAATACTGTTGTTCTTGCCTTAGCTGCTCTCTAGGTTTGTGGGGTTAAGTTACCAGAAAATTGTGCTACTGTGTGTGTGTGTGTGTGTGCGCGTGTGTGTAGTGCTAGGAGTCCACAGTAGGTCTCGGTCAAGCCAATGCCGTGATGAGGGCTTTTCCGATACTGACCCAGAAACCACAGAACCACTTGGAAACCCAAACCCCCTCCAGCTGCCCAGGTGGCAGGCACAGCCTGGGGTCGGGATGGAGCCTCCAGCACCCAAGTGACTTCCTCACTCCTCTGTAAATGTCATGGTGCTAAGATTGTGTCAACCCCATGATGACACATGGTCCTGTGCTTTGGCCACCTGACTGAGGCAAAAACAAAACAGCCCGACTCGTTGTGTTCTGGTGCAGGTTTGTATTAAACTGTAGCTACTTCTCACTTGGTCTCAGTTGTGTTTCTTCAAAGAAGAGGGAGCTTGGTAGGGGACCTCTTCTTCCACAGTGGCTGGGATGAGGCTTCAGTTGCTAAAAAAGTCAGCTTTGGGTCTTCACTTGTGTTAGGTGGCAGGTGGCAGCTCACTGGGAGGCCTGAGCAGAGACTGAAGATTAAAAATGTTAAGAGATGGGAGCCTCAGTGGCCCAACAGCTAGTAGTCAGTCCTCTCTCCTGGTGGGAACAAAACCAAGGTTTTTGGTGCCAAATATCCCAGGACAAGTTTGGGCTGAGTTATCTGAAACAGGAATAATTAGGGGAAAACATCAGATACAAAAGACAGGCAGGAGTGGGGATGGGACTAGGCTTTCCCCACCCACCCTTTGTCACCTGTTCTCTTGGTTACCATTTTGGAAACCCATAGCCCCATCTTCACACTGGAACCCTTGGCTGTTGGAATCATGGTCTCACAAAATCCCATTTCAAAGGACTGTACAAGGCCAGCGTGTCTTCAAAGGACCTGCGGGCTGCTCCCTGGCTCTCCAGAACCCCACCTTTTGCATTGGCCCACTGTGCCTTCAAACCCTTCCATCTGCATCAAGACTAATCTACCTTCTCTTAGATCTCAGCCAGAGGTTGGGGGGTTATCTGATCAAACACTTTCACACTAAAGAGTGAGTGAAATTGTTGCTACCAGTACTATGGGGTCACTTGTACTTCTTAGCCCCAAAAAACAAAACCTTAATGAGGGAATTTTAGGTAGAATGGGGAAATAGTTGGGAGCCGGAGAACCTTCTCAGTTCTCACCAGATAAGCAACCCTCCTGCAAATAAGGCAGCCCATGACCAAAAGAAATACCCAGAACACTGCAGTTAGGACAGAGCCCTTCACTGTAATGAAATGAGCTGTGTGTATAAGTTCTACTGGGGTTTCGGAGCCAGATGGAAACACCATTATTGGGCTTGTGAAGGATGACAAGTCCCTGGGGTGATACTGGGCCAAAGCACCTGTGTTACCCTGTTTCCCCATAGCATGCATGGGAGCACACCAGAATTTGATTAACTGCCAAAAATCCTTTGTAAGTGTTTGAATGAAAAATGGCATGGCAACTCATTTGGCAGGTCATGTGCACGGTAGCAGGTGGTTTACAGAAAAAAAAAAATAAGATACCCAGGAAGACACTGGTCGCCTTTGTACGTATGTAGTCGTGGGAAAACAAAAGACCACAGACTCAGACTTTAAAAGTAACACTTGATCGTTTGTAAGAACCTGCATTTGTGGAAACTGAACCAGCCAGCAGCTAAGCAACCATCCATCACCCTCTATTTCTTCACTCCAATTACAGGCTGACTCTTATACACAGGTACAACCTAACGCTAAGAATTGCCTTGCAGTTGTTGCAGTGGAGGAGGATGGGCCTCATGACACCCAAGTGATGAAGAAGAAACCTCACGATACATGGGCAGCGTAGACCTTCTAGTCCTAAGTTAATAAACGGCTATTTGACCGTGTTGCTGATAACACATTTGAAAGGGCTCTTAGTACTTTTCCAGCAAAACATTCAAGGATCTAACATTTGTTGATACTTGATACCATCTTATAATGATGGCAGCCGAGTTCTTCACCTGCTTCCCTTCATATATTTACAAACCACACATGTACACCTAGAGGTATCTTGTCCGGGTTTGCCCAGACAGTCCTGGTTTAAGTCTATTGCCCTCCAGAATAATTATTCATAGTGCCCCCTTCACTTTCAAATGTGTCTTGGTTTGGACAATAAATAGGTACGCCTATATGTTCATGAGTTTATTAATATGCTTGTCGGGAGTCAAAAGTTTTTCCATCACTGAAAGATGGAGGGCAGGGCATGGTGAGAGGCGAGGAAAAGGGGTCCTTTTTCACGGGTGAGGACTGGAGTTTCTGGTGATGAGCTCTGAATCTCCGCACAGCCCTCGGAGGCCTCGTGAGGTCTCAGTGGCTGTGGATGCAGCAGAGTGGTAAAGGCCTGGGGGCACTTTCCTAGCTTTTCAGTTTAGCTTATAGACCTTATTATTCCATTAAAAGTTGTAAGCCTACCAAATTTTATCACTTACTTTTAAAGGGACTTTGATTCAATTTATAAACTTAAACACATTACAACATTTTAAATTACATTTAAAATTATATTTCCTTTTTAAATACCTTTCCCAAGTACTAAATAGTTATTACCAATCTGACAAACTTAGAAATACAGTGAGCTTAGAGGTTTATTAGATATTTCTTTGCTTAGCATAAATTTAGTCAGTTTTCGACATAAAGTCATAAGTTACCATTTTAAATTAGTTCTGGGGTGCTCACTGTAATAGGCCAAAATTTCTTTTACGAGTATGATATAAACTACCAAATACGCTCAGATCCTCTCTCTCTCTTTAAAACTGAAGTATAGCTGATTTACAATGTTCTTTTAGTTTCAGGTGTACAGCACAGTGATTCTGTATATATGAGTTTCCAGACATAATCAAGACATTTCTAATTAATGGAAATAATGCGTCGAGCTAGCAAGAGAAAGGCACTAGCTGCATACAAAGAATTGGAAACTGAAAGCTGATTCGTCAAAAAAAAAAATACTAGAAGATGGAAGATCATGGAGTATGTTTTCTAAATTTTAAGGGAAAATAATTTCCAACCAAGGTTTCTACACCCGACCAATCTGTCAACCAAGTATCAGTGAAAAGTCATTTTTAGACATGCAAGATTGAAAAGTTTGACCTTTCTTGTACCCTTTCTTAGGAATCCATTTGAGGGTGTGCCCCAACGTATTAAACTGTAATAAAAAATAGAAAGACATGGGATAAAGGGGATAGGAGATTCAGCGTAGGTAAGAGGATCAGGAATGGTGTAGAGGGAAATCCCTGGAAGGCAGCTGGGCAGCAGCCTAGAAGACAAGGGGTCCGGAAGGAGCAGCCCTGAGAAAACCCTGACCAGGAGGCTAGAAAATCCATTTGGTCCAGTATTTGCTCTTTTGTCACAATGTGCTATAAATACTTAGCTGAAAGAGGTTCTCAGAACAACCAGAAAGTATAGCCCTGCTCTTGATAAAAGAGAACAGAAGAAGAAAAGATGATTTGCAAAAAGAATGAATTATGGATTCTCTGAGTTTGGGGCTTCCTTACACAAATCTAATTTAACCTCTGCAGAAATTTCTACCACATCCCTGACAGATCATCTAGCCCCCAGGATCCAGGACATTTAGTCCAGTGACAGGGAAGTGCCTTCCCCAGGCATACTATCCCACTCCCCCAGAGCTCTGTTTGTTCAATATTACTTCCCTAATTGAAACGGAATTCTGTCTCTCTGCACCTCATGCCCGTGTGCCCTATAGCTGTTCCCTCTGGAGGAGCACAGAGCAAATAGCCACCCCATTCATGTAACAGCTCTTCCCATATGCGCACTTCATAGTGGGCTCCGTCCTGCCCACCCCACTCAGGTTTCCTCTAAGCCAGTAGCTCTCAAACTCTGGCTTTGCCTCAGAATCACCGGGAGTGCTTATTTAAACACAGCTCACGGGGTCCCACCCCAAGAGCTTCTGACTCAGTAGGTCTGCTGTGGGCCAAACATTTCTACAAGTTCAGGTGTGCTGAGAACCAAACTTTGGGAACCACTGCTCTAAGCAAACAGCTCCCCTTCTGTCGGCTGTCGGTCCATGGCATCGTTTTCATGCCACTCATCCTGAAATGTGGCCCCAAGCCTCCAGAATGGAGGTTCTGGTGCTTCTTTTTTTTTTTTTTTTTGTCCAAATTATTTTTATTTATTTTTTAACATCTTTATTGGAGTATAATTGCTTTACAATGGTGTGTTAGTTTCTGCTTTATAACAAAGTGAATCACCTATACGTGTACATATATCCCCATATCTCCTCCCTCTTGCGTCTCCCTCCCACCTTCCCTATCCCACCCCTCTAGGTGGTCACAAAGCACCGAGCTGATCTCCCTGTGCTATGCGGCTGCTTCCCACTAGCTATCTATTTTACGTTTGGTAGTGAATATATGTCCATGCCACGCTCTCACTTTGTCCCAGCTTAGCCTTCCCCCTCCCCATAATCTCAAGTCCATTCTCTAGTAGGTCTGTGTCTTTATTCCCGTGTGTCTTAACCCACAATGACTCCCTGGAGACTGCAAGGAACAGCCTGAGGGGCAGAGGGCCCTGGAGAAGTAAAGCCCTGAGAAATGACCTCCTTTGGAGAGTGAGTGCCTCCAGTTCCTGGGGGGGGGGGGGGGGGGGGGCGGTGCAGAGCAGCAGCTGTACACTGAAAATGCCAGGAAGGTATATCTTCCCCTGCCCCTTTCCACTGTTGGGCTGGCCTCCTCTTCTATCCTCTTTCTGCCTTGTTCAGCCTTTTGCTGCTCCCCAAAGTCCTGGGTCCATGAGATGGCCCCTGGCCACAGTACTACCCATAAAGGCCTCCAGGTGGCGCTTTAAGCTTATCAGTGCCTGCTTCTTTGGCTTAAGGTGCCAAAGCTGACCTAACCTAGGTGAACTGGTAAGGCCCAAGAAAGGCCAATATGTCCAGGTCACCATGGCCTCAGTCCCAGCCCCCAGAGCAGCTTGGGATCAGGGCAACCTTGAGTGTGAGTGCGGGGCCATAGCAGCCCTTCTGCTACCAGGAGAACCCCTGGGGAAGTTGTCCCTTTCAAGGCCAATGTCTAAGCTAAAGTTGCAAGATTTAACAAAAATACAGGATGCTTAGTTAAATCTGACTTTCAGATAACAAGTAACTTTTAGAATTTTTTAGTGTAGATATGTCTCAAATAGTGTCTGTGGCATACTTATACTGAAAAATTATTTGTTGTTTACCTGAAATTCAAATTTAACTAGGCATCTTATATTCATGTGGCAACTCTAGGTTTACGTTCATGAGTTTTACATCTTCCATGTAATGCGTGCTTATGGAATATCTGCCAAGCATGTGTTAGATACTACAAAAATGAATCAAGTGCAGCTTCTGTGTTTAGAGATTAGTTTGGGGAAAGTACATATTGAGAAATAATTGTAGTACAGAAGGCATAGGAAGCATGGGATAGTGGAAGTTTGGGGTTTGGTGTTGGCTTTAGGTTCCGACCCGGCTCCTGACGTGCACTAGCTGTGTGACTTTACTTAACCTCTCTGGGCCTCTACTGTTTATTGTGAAAATGGGAATGATACCAACCTCAGGAGGTGACAAGGGAGGTTATAGGAAATGGTACGTATTTCATGCCTGGCTATAGTAGCAGCTAAATAAATGCTAATTTCCCCTTTGTAAACAAGAAATACTGTGAGAGAGAGACAAATAAAAGTGCCAGAGTAGCAAAGAGCTTTACCTGCTTTGAGAAGGTCTCTATAAAGAATGTAACACTTCAGTTTTTAAATAAAAATAACAACTGATACTGTTTATTGAATGCCCACAGCATGCCAAGCATTGTCCTAAGCACCGGATAAACAAGATCCCACCTAATTCTTAAGTCTCTGAGGCTTTTACTATTATTATCCCTTCTTTACAGATGAAGAAACTGAGTTAAATAGCTTGCTGTAGAGTTAGGGAGTGATAGATTTAGTATTTCAACTCAAGTCCACGTAGCTCCCAAACCTTGCCTTAACCTCTGTTTAATGCTGTCTTCTCGTGAATTGGCCCTTGACATTTGAGGTGGGGATCGCTACGAAGAGAAGCACGATTTGTGTCCACTGAGCTGCAGAAACAGTGGATGCTGATGCAAAAGCTGGGGCAGGTGAAAGAGAAGAGTCTTGGGAGATACATGCACCCCAATGTTCATTGCAGCACTATTTACAATAGCCAGGACGTGGAAGCAACATAAATATCCATCAACAGAGGAATGGATAAAGAAGATGTGCTACATCTATACAATGGAATATTACTCAGCCATTAAAAAGAATGAAATAGGGCTTCCCTGGTGGCGCAGTGGTTGAGAGTCCGCCTGCCGATGCAGGGGACACGGGTTCGTGCCCTGGTCCGGGAAGATCCCACATGCCGTGGAGCGGCTGGGCCCATGAGCCATGGCCGCTGAGCCTGCGCGTCCAGAGCCTGTGCTCCGCAACGGGAGAGGCCACAGCAGTGAGAGGCCTGTGTACAGCAAAAAAAAAAAAAAAAAAAAAGAATGAAATAATGCCATTTGCAGCAACGTGGATGGACCTAGAGATTGTCATCCTGAGTGAAGTAAGTCAGAGAAAGAGAAATATCATAGGATATCACTTATATGTGGAATCAAAAAAAGGGTTCCAGTGACTTATCTACAAAACAGAAATAGAGTTACAGATGTAGAAAACAAACTTACGGTTACCAGGGGGTAAGGGGGGGAGGGATAAATAGGAAGATTGGGATTGGCATATACACACTATTGTATATAAAATAGATAACTAATAAGGACTGTATAGCACAGGGAGCTGTACTCAATACTCTGTAATGGCCTATATGGAAAAAAAAATCTAAAAAAGAGTGGATATACGTATACATATAACTGAGTCACTTTACTGTACACCTGAAACTAACACAGCATTGTAAATCAACTATATGCCAATAAAAAAAAAAAAAGTCCTGGGGCCTGGAGGCCACCTCAGACTCATGCAAGTTAATCCAAGCCTTTACCACCCACCTGCTCATCGTGGTGGGCATTTTCCACCAAAAGCAGGGTAACATCTTGCCATCTAAGCCACTGGTCTAAAGGTGCTGTTCAAGCTGGATACAGTAGGTAATTAATGTCCACAGGAGGTCTGTCTTAAGACCTTTGCAAATTCTAAGTTTGCATATTTGCTCCTATATAATGTATCAGGGTATAACTGAGGGGGAGAATCAAGTGACCTCTTGACCTTAATAAGAGTTTGGTTACTATTGATAGTTACCATTTATTGGGTATTTACTGTGTGTCAGGCACTGCCAGTCATTTTTCATACATTATCTCACTTAACCATCGCAACAACAAATGAGAAAAACCAAGGCCCAAGGTCGCATAAAAGAGGAAATATTGGACCCAAGGCTTGTGCAGCTCCAGCGGGGGTGGGGGTGATGGTGTTAGATTCGCTCTCTAGATAAGGTCACCTGCTTCAAGTCTTGGGATTAAAAGTTATTCCTCAACAAAATTACATACTGTTTCCATGGGTCCCTTGTAAAGTTTAAAACCATGTCAAGGGTTCCTATATGTGGGAATCAGTCCTATTTGAGTGTCCTGTTCCACTTTTAGCTAGTTTCAAATGAATAACGGACACTGTCAGTAACAGTGACCAGCACTGCAGCTCCTCTCTGCCCTCACCTCACGGTTAGGGCAGCCCTGCAAGTGCCCATCTAAAGTCTAGCCCCCTGTCAGCCAGAGTTGACCCACTCTCTCAGACTCCCTCAACCACTTGGCTTCCCCAGTCACCCTGGGCAAAGCACAAAAGGTCAAGTTGTTTTTAACTTGCTTGGCTATTTTCATTCCCATGTGAGGTGCTAAGCGTACAAAGGTAAATAAGATATGGTCTCTGAGAGTAAGGACCTCGGGTGGGGAGAGATGTGAATAAGCTTGGTATCGTAACACAAGGCAATGTGAGGCCGTGACAAGAACGTACCTCGTACCAAAGAGAACCTGTCAACTGTCTGGAGTAGGTCCCTGACAGTGTCACAGAGGAAATGACACTAAAGCTTGTCTTGGAGAATGAGTGGGAGTTTGCAGAATGAGGGGAAAGGGGGACTCCAAGCAGGGTGAACCCCGTAACGGTGGCTCAGCTGTGAAACAGAACAGGTTTCTTGGCCAACCACAAGTGCTTCCTCTTTGTGGCTGACATATATTGTGAGAGGTAATGAGGCTGGGGGCATAAGAGGAGTGGAAGGTGAAGTGGAAATGGTTAGTAGGGGCCAGATTAGAGCAGAGCTTCTCTACCATGTGAAAGAGTCTGAACTTTTATCCTTCAAGCCAGTGTGTCTCAAACATTCCACTCAAGTACCCCAAAAGGCAGTGTGGAGAGTTCAGGCCTGGAGGTATCTTGAGTTCAAACTCTCTAAACGTCTTGTCTTTAAAATCATGTGATTCTTGCATTCTACTTCATCATATGTCTGGGTTTTTTAAAAATATTTTTAAATGTTTTCCTGAATCTCTAAATAAAATTGAAGCTTGAGGAAGATATAACTATTTTATAGCTCCTCACTCTGTTTCCTTACATGACTCCCCCATGCCCAGAAGTTGTTTCAGCCAGTTTGAGAAGGGCAGCCATAGGGACTTAGGCAGAGGAGTTATGTTGATAAGATTTATCTTCTAGATAGAGCCTCCTAGCTGGTGTTGAGGATGGGTCAGAAGTGGGAGAGACTAGAGGAAGAGAGACCAGGTGGGGGGCTCTGCAGTGACCCAGGCAAGAGATGGTAAAGGTGATGGAGATAAAGAAGGAGAACAGACCTGAGAGCTATTTAAAAATGGAATTGATAGTGTTGGAAAACTGTTCTGGTATAAGCAGTTGGAGAGAAGATGTGGGTTAGGATCACCCTCAAGTTTTTCTTGGATAGTGATGTCATTAACAATAATAGGGAATATAAGAAAGTTAGGTTTGTGAGGGGGGAAGGGTAAATAAGTTTAATTTAAGCCTATTGAGTTTGAGGTGCCTGTGGGACATAGGGTTGGAGATATCTAGAGAGCAATTACATATACAGGTCTGACAGTTGGAAGAACTGATTGGGATGGAGATACAGATTCAGAAGTCATGGGAATACCTGAGGCCACTCAAGAAGTATGTATAGAGGGAGGAGAGAGAAATGAGATGGGAATCCCCGGGATGTTTAAGGGCAGATTTAGAAAGTAAGGGAGAATGGAAAAAGGAATGTCAAAAAGTCAAGAGGACTCATCACTTCCTGGTGAATGGCCAATTCCAGGGCTGAGGTAGGGAAAGTACAAGATGAGCCGGGAACATCTTTTACCAGAAAGCAAGGGAAGGTTCAAAGGATGATGGGGACAAATCCAAAGGACACAGGGGCCAACTTGAAGTTTCTTCCTCTGGCCAAATCTGTGGCCATTGAACATCAAAACAAATAATAAGAAGAAAGGATTATAACCCACTGGGGGGGAAATCCCTGTCAACACTGATATAAATAAATAAATGGCAGTGGGTCTGAACCCTAAACCAGGAACTGGCAATGTGTGCCCATTGGATTTCAGAAACGCTATGAACTAGTAACTGCTGTGTGTGCCTTTTTTTTCTCCTTTTCGAAATGATAGTGTCCATAGAAATTACCCTATATGCCTGTGCCTCTGGTGTATGCTGGGTACGCATAAGGCAGATGATGTGTCTCTTTACTTCACAGGTCTTCAGATCAAGAGGACTGGTACTCAAGGAGTTATATCCAAGGAACTGGGCCTGAAAAGCCATATCCACACTGGGCCCTGAGTTAGATGTTGAGATCCTGGACTTCAAGTTGGTGCTGTCATGGATTGAGACTTGGGGGTCTTGAGGGAGGGGATGAGTGTATTTTGCATTGAGTGGCATGTGAGTTCTTGTCATTAGGTGGTAGGGTGTAGCAGATAGCATTTTCCAAAGATGATTCAACAATATCTCTCATCCATGCTCTTATTACGTGACTTGGACATTGCTCCCTCTGAGAGGTGTGGCCTATGTTCCCTTCCTTTGATATTAGGTAGACTTGGTGACGTTGTTCAACCAATAGGATATGGTAGAAGTGATGTCTGAGGCAAGGTTATAAAAAAAGATGCAGGGACTTCCCTGGTGGTCCAGTGGTTAAGACTCCACTTTCCAGTGCAAGGGGTGTGGGTTTCAATCCCTGGTCGGGGAGCTAAGATCCCACGTGTGTCGCCGCCAAAAAACCAAAACAGAATACAGAAGCAATATTGTGACAAATTCAATAGAGAGTTTAAAAATGGTCCACGTCAAAAAAAATCTTTAAAAAAAAAATGATGCAGCTTTTCTCTTACTATTATATTCACCCTTGAAACCTTCAACTACCATATAAGTATTCCAACTGTCCCAAAGCCACCATGTAGTGAGAAAGCTAGCTCTGAGACAATATGAAGAGAGAGGGTTGTCTAGTTAGCCCCCTGCTGTTTTTAAGCTCCAGCCACCATCTGACTGTAACCACTTGAGAAACCCTGAGTCAGAGCCACCCAGCGGAGCTCTTCCTGAATTCCCATCCCACAGAAACAGAGATAATGAAATGGTTATTGTTTTAAACCACTAAATTGAAGTGATTTGTTTTGCAGCAATAGATAACTGACACACGGTAAAATGTTAACATGTGGAGAATCTGGATGAAGGGTGTACAGAAACTCTTTGTAGAATGGTCATTTATCCCATGTGTGACAAATGGGTGGGGATACAAGGACCATAGTCTCTTCTCGGGATTACTCAGGACCAGCCAGCTACCTCTGATGCCAGCTACCATCCAAGTCCACACCTACAACCATGGAGATGTGCTGGAACTTCAGAATGGAGAAGCAAAATAAACTGAGTCTGAAAATTTTCCCTTGTCCTTGTGACACCCAGACACCCTATAGATACAGTTAGGAACAGCTTCAGTTCTCCAACTCTGTAGCTAGGAAAAGTGTAGCCTGCATTTTTACTGTCCTAACCCCTTGATTTGCTCTGGGAATTATCCTCTACAAGAAAACCTCTCCTTTCTGAGAACTGCCTTGGATGGGTGGAGACAGTCTTGACTCAGCATATGCTGTGTCCCTCTCTATTCTTACTCTATTTGTAGTCAGCTGCCTTCTCCTTCTCTCCTGAGAAAATGGGCTCAGTCAGAGTGCTTTGACACCCATAGTCCTGGGGTGGAATCTCTGGGAGCTATACAGGGAGACTCAGAAAAGAATGCTAGCCTACGAATTCTTACTTCTGAGTCATTCAAAGAGAATGCAGCATGTCAACAAGCCCAGCAGAATCCAGTAATGTTCACCAAGAGCGCTGGATCTGAGCTGGGTTAGGAGATGGTAGAATAGTAAGGCATGAAGAGCTTGTACTGATTATAGAGGGTGACAGGAATCATTGAAGAGGTCAGTACCTTGTGAGAAAATTTATTCAGTGGAAACATTAGGGACAGTGTAGAAGGGAGACTAGCTACAGGTGAGGAGTCAGGAAATAGAGAATGCCAGAGTCTAAATTAATAGATGACTAGAGTTTTGGCATTAAGATGGAGAGCTAAGTGAGTGAGAGAGGTGTAATAGTATCTGTGGTACTTAAAGATTAAATATGTGCAAAGATCATATGGAAAATATTACTGGAGACTCTGAGGCAGTTAGGTCAGAGAAAGTGAGGATGAACAAAAAAAAATTTTAACCTTTGACTCCTTTCACTTATTTCTTTGGAGTCAAAGAAGATACCTCTTTGAAAACTCTTTGAAGAAAATCTTTGTCTTCACTTGATCCAGTTCCATAAGCACTTATTGGAACTCTACTATGTTTCATATTGGGTGCTAGATGCTGAGGGAGCAGATGAATAAGACAGAATTCCTGCCTACAAGGGGCATGTAGTCTGGTTGAAGAGACACATGCAAACCAAGGACAATACTGTAAGATGTGTATGGAGGTATACAAAAGGAGGTATGTACAAGATGGGTACAGAGGTGACCTTAAGATATCCACGGGAGTCAGGGCTGAGGGAAGGAGACCCAGAAGTAGTTTGCACAAAGAGAACCAAGCTAATGAAATCATGAAATGGTGAGCATAGTGGAACCCTGGGTGGAGTACTGGAGGACAAGGACAGTAGGTGTGGACAGGAAGAAGAGGGATCTAGAAGAACTGGGGAGATCCATAAAAGCTGACCTAGAACAGGGAATTTGGGAACACCAATGAACATATCAAGGAGGGAGCTAGTTATGAGGGGGTAGAATTTAAACTAGCTAGTGGGCAAGATGAAGAAACAGGTATCGTTTACAAATGCATTGGGACAGAGACAATAAGGTTGATAAAAATTCGTGACCTGTGTATAGAAGACTTTGTTAGCTCCATTTAGAGGTAAAGGTATAGACTTTTTGGCAGGAGACAAAAAGGAATGCTTAACACAGGCAGAGGAAAATTGAATTTGGGGATTAGAGTAACAGGCTGCGACTGAAAGCCATAAACCAAGAGAGGAGAGAAAACCCAGCCTTAGCTCTCTCCTGTTGCTAAAAAAGAAGAAATATTCTCCCCTTTCTCCTTTGCAGTAGCCGTGAGACAGATAAGAATCCGTCATCTAGAGGGAGGAGATATGGGGATACATGTATATGTATAGTTGGTTCACTTTGTTATAAAGCAGAAACTAACACACCATTGTAAAGCAATAAAGATGTTAAAAAAAAAAAAGAATCCGTCATCTGGCTACTATGGAATCAGGTGTAAATGGTTGTTCTTTCTGAGATCAGTTAGGGTGGAGGAATTGTTACGCCGTTGCTAAGGAAAGAGGAAGGGGCTGTTTCCAGTTGCCATGGTGACAAGGTAAGAGCGTTCCCTCGATACCGCCGTAAATTTATGAGGCGGTGTCCTCTCCTTGTTGCTATGGCAACTTAGAGGGACTGTTCTCGTCGTCCCCACCTCCCATCGCAGTTGCTAACACAAGGTGGAAGTAGGGGCTGTCCTTCCCTCTCCAACCAGTTGCCTTGGAGACGGCTGGTGCCCTGGCCCCGCCCCGCTCGGACTGACAGCGGTGGCCGCATCGCGCCTGCGCAGTGCTCTCTTCCCCCGCAGTCTCTGTGCGTTGAAGCCGGAGACCGCGGCGGCCTCTGTTAGGACCCTCCGCCCCAGAGCCGCCGGCCGGAGCCGCAGCCTCAGCCGCAGCGCCCCCGCCGCCTGTCCCCCTCCCCCGCTGCCTCCGCCGGAGCCATCTCGCGCACTGTGAGTCCAGGCCGAGGCGGCTGACGCCGTGGGGCTGAGTCAGCGGGAGGCCCGGGCCCGAGCTGGGGGAGGGGAACCGAGTTGCCCCCCTCGCCTCCCGACCCGCGCACCCGCCCCCCAACTGCGTCTCCCCCACGCCCAACGCCTTTCCTCCACCCCTCTCTCCCGGGCTCCCCGCGGCCTCAGCCGTCAGGCCTCCCCGAGCCACTCCCCCTCCCCTTCTCTCCCCACAGACCCACCTTGGGGCTTCTTCCCCGCTGGATGCGGCGCTACCACACCTCTGCTCTGGACAGACTTTTCCCCAAAAAACTGCCCCCCGTTCGCCCTTGTCCCTTCTCCTTACTCCTCTTGGGCCTGACATCTCCGGCCTCTCGGGTTTTCCCCAGTGATATGCCAGAAAAAGAGTGACAAGGGAGAGAGCGAGGGGAGACGGGGGGGGAGGGGGGACGTTGTGCCTGCCCAAACGTTGGGGCCTCAGGTTTCCTACCCACACGCTTCTGCCCCGGCTGGCGTGGGGAAGCAGGTCTGGACAGTACTAGCTGGCTGCTAAGAGCTTGTGGGGCTTTCCGAGTAGATTTGCTGGGAAGCGTTCCGCCCCATCATCATGATCAGCTACTGCTTAGTGAGCACTCGCTAGTGCACGGTGGCCTTCTAGTGGGCTGAGCTCTGGCTTTGGCGGGCGCTGTGGAGAGGGACTGGAGAGAGTGGAGGGAGGGGAAGAAAAGGTTGCGTTTGGGAGCTGAAGTTCCTGCGCTTCCAGTGCGTTGTTGTGAATAAGCATCTTGCAGTACTCTTTAACATGCTTTCCATCCCCCCCCCGCCCCCTTCCCTTCCCCCCCGCCCCCCCCCGCCCCCCCCCCGCAGTACAACATGGATATAATGGGAGGTTTGGAAACAGGCCTGATAGCCGTAGCAAATGCTTACTGTTTGTATATTGAAGGGTTGTGATCTCTGATACCTGTAAATTCCAAGTGGTAACCAACTGGGCAAGAGTGAGTTTTAGCATAACATGTGCAGAGCGGAGAAGGAGGAGGAGAACTGAGGTTTCTCTCTGGTGTAGGGCTGAGGCTTGCACCCCCTGTTTCCTGCAGCTGTGTCTCTGTGGGGGCTGTCACCTGATAGGGGTTCTAGCACATTTGAGCAATTCCCTGGGTTATGTTTGCTACCCATCCACCTGCCCATCGTGCATTCCCTGATCTTGGAATAGAGCAGGATCCCAAACTGTTTTCTTTTTTCGGAAGAAATGGAGCTGAAGTTAGAGTTGGTGCGCACAGCCAGAAGCTGTCTCTTAATAAACGTGCCTCAACTCGAGGGCTCCTAACTACTGTGTGTACCTCATTGCCAACTTCCTTTGATTCTTTTTTTTTGCTTGCAGATCTCAGTGTACTGTTAGAAAATGTGTGTAAATATCACCCAGTTAAACTGTAGAAGAGGCTTTGGGTTTTTTTACTTTAGGGTGCAAAGGGCGTAGATGGTTCAGTTCTAAAAATCATGGTGAAGAACCCACAAATTTGGAGTTTCTGGCTTGCAAACGGTGAGAAATAACGATTTTGCGCCTTGACTTTGCTCAATCATGGCCTATTGGCAGCCTCCTCAGAGCCACTCCCCGCCCCCATGCCCATCAGATTAGTTTACAGTAGCAAGGACGGCTGTCGCCCTAGTTTTAAACATAGAGATGAAGTTCAGGAAAACTACTGCCCCCATGCAGCAGCGCAGTTTCTTCTGTTTCGAATGCCAGTCTGGGGTTTGGTGGGATGCACCTGCCTGCGGGGCGATGGGAACTGTGGGGCCTGAGAGTTACATTCCTTCTGTGTGGTCCTCTCTGTGTTGCATAGCTCACCCAAATACCCGAGCAGGGCAGGAGCAGACAGCTGTGCTGGAGAGCTGCTCCTCCTGGGTTGAGTGTATTTTGGGAATCAGCCATATTACTGGGGTGGAGGGTTGTGAATTAAGAAGCAAGAAGATGTGTCAAGGCTAGATAGATCAGGAGGGTGTGAGTAAAATGTCCCCTTTACAGTTTACTGTGGGATAGGACATTTCCAGAGCATCACAGTGGCTTTTATATAGGTTAATTTGCCTTTAAAATCCATACCTGTATTTTATGAGATAATGATGCAATGCCTTTTAAACTGCTGCTGTTGGGAAACAGGACTGATACCTGTGTCTCATACGTTGCCTATCCAGTTGTTACTGAGTGTAATTGTTAAGATCAGGGAGAGGGACATGATTTGAACCAAATTAGACCTAAATCTATGTGATCTATGTTGTAGTTTTGTAGCACTATATTTCCTTGATTCTAAGACACACCAGCAGTTTACCAGCAGCTTTTAGGTAAACTCATTTAACACTACCAGATCAAAATATGTATGTTGAGCCTACGGTGCCTCCTAATTTCAGGAACATTAAAATAGCCAGGAGGCGGCAAGATTTGAAGGAGGGATTTGCGTGTCTTAGAACTGAGAATGATATTTATAATATTCCCAGGGATGTGACGATCCTGAGAGCGCATGCATTGTGAGGACGGATTTCCTTAAGTCCTTTCCCTAAGCCAGCCTACTCTGTGGGGTCGTGTACGTAAGATGATTGACTGCAGTTAGGCATGGCAGTTGGCTATTGAAGAGAGGAAAGTTCCCGTGTGGGGATCCATCCCAAGGCCTTCATATGGTACCCTCCAGAAGCAGAGCCAACTAGCTGGCAGCAAACATCGTATGAGCTATACCTGAATTTAGCCAAGTAACATCTTTCAGAAGCTGAGCAGAAAATGTAATTTTTCTGAACCAAAATGCATCTGATTTGTTCACAGACATATTTGTAAAGATCCTAAGGCACGTGTCCTCCCCCACATAGGATGTTAGAAGTGGAGAAGACTTCAGATGGTTCAGTGTTCTCATTTCCAGATTTCAGTATGAGACACCAAGAGTTAGTGATTTGCCTGAGGTCACCCAACTAATGTAGGAAGTATGTGAAAACATTTTGTCAGCTGTGTACACCATGCAAATTAATGTTGGTAGTTATTAGTGGCTGAGTCAGGATTAGAACCCAGATTGCCAGTCTAGGGCTATTCTACAATACCATGTTACCTCATCCCTCATATTTAATATTCTAGAGGGTTTTAATAAAAAATAATTTAGTAGTCTGTAATTAGCCCTGTAGACAAGGGCGTGTTTTTTGTCTGATTGCAAAGCCAGGTGAAATTGAGTGTCACACTGTCTAATTAAATATTTATTCTTGCCATCTCAAAAATATTTTTTCCCCACGCAGTGCATTTCAACTTCAAGGAAGTTTTTCCTTTCTTAAATTTACATCATCTAACGTAAAGCAAACGCGAAGGTGGGTGTTTGAAGTCTTCGCAACTTATCTGTGAGGCTACTGCTGTATTCCAGGAAGCAAGGTGGAGAGGGCTGAAAGGGGGCCGAGAGGAGGAGCAAACTGGATTATCTTCCAGCTCCCAGAATGTAACCTTCTGTGGTTCCTGGAAGCCATAGAGATTTCTAACCCCTATCCTTGAGAAAGGGAGGTGGTCTGGCCTCTGGAAGCAGACAAACCTGCGTTCAAATCCCAGTCCCACCACTTCCTGACCATGTGGCCTTGCGTGAGTTATGGAACCTGAGTGCCAGTTTTCTCATCTGCAAGCCTGAAATGATACCCATCTGTTTTACAGGGTGGTTGGGAGGATTAAATGAAAGGAAGTGTGTAGAGTACCTGCTTAATAAGAGGTAGCAACCATTAATTTATATTACTAAAGTATAAAATAAAAAATAATGCTTTCCACATTTTATCATGACCTAAGTCCATCTTGGCCCCCCAGTTCAGCAACCCCCATCTCCCAGCAGGCTTCTCGGTGTGTTTGACATGCACAGAGGGATTTATCCTGTGAAGACCTGGCACTTGCAGTGTTATTTCAACTGCCAAAATAGGAGTATATGAACTGCCCCTTTGTCTCCATGTATTCAGCTGACCTGGTTATCTGAAAGGCTGGCAGGGCGGGAGCAGTTGATTGGGAGAGCAGAGACTTCGTGCGTTTGTGTATGTCATGGTGGCGGTTAGTCCTCCGCTGGGGAGGCCAGTCTGGGGAGTGATCTTAATTTGAAATGGAAAAGCTGCTGAGCTCTCCCTCGTGAGTCAAGCTCGCAGTGGCCTTCATTCAGTTCCTCTACTATTAGAGGTGTAGCTTTAATTGGTGACTGCTCAGATCAGCTCTGCATCTGGGAGATGTGGAGGGCCCAGGAGAGGAGCTATCTGCCTTAGGAGGGAAACCTCCTTGCTAGTGAGGAGAGGTAAAGGGAGGGCATTTGGGGTGGCAACGGTTCCAGATGGAGTCAAGGCAGAGACTGCCACGTAATTAGGGAGCCCGGGGAAGCCATTCAGGTGGGACACAAATGAATTTAAGTTCCTAAAAATTTCATTTGGAAAGAAAATACTCATAAATAGGCATCTTAGGACTGAAAATTTAAACACAATAGTTTTAACCTCGGGGAAGTGGAATTTGAGTGTGGAGGAGTGAAAAGGACACTCAAAGGAGAACTCCTTTTTTTCATATATAATTCTATCTGTGAATTGTTGTAAGAAGCATGTGTGCTTTTGTAATTTAATGAAGACCAATAGAGTTGGTATTGGTTGTTTTTCAGTAAGTACATTTTGGTGAGCAAGAAGCAGTTGCCTTTACTTGGAGCCGTCAATGCTTGGGGCAGATAGGGTTAGACTGCTTCCTTCAAACAGGCCAAGCCAGTTTGCACCAAACCAGGCTCGTAGGTAAGGACAGGACCCTCCAAAGTGGCTTCTTCCTGGCAGCCCAGGGTACTTCACTGACCTCCTACCTCACCACCTCTTCCTAGTCTCTTCACTCCCTTCTTGAGAATTGTCCCTTCCTTCTCTTGAACAGTTGAAGTAATCATTGTTATTCTAATAAGCTATTTTAATTTTCAACTATTGATGAAAATGGCATCTGACCAGATGACCTTTATGAAAACTCTGTGCCCCTTACTTAGCATGAAGAGGGCTTGAAGTGTAACGGCGCCCAGCTGAAATGCTGACCTACTCTGTTATGGTAGCCGCATTTTAGATCAGATCGGGCTGATAGAGCACCACTTTCCCACAGTGATTTATTAACTGCTTCCCCTAGGAACCACTGATAAACTGACCAAATTATTAAGTATGATTGAGCTTTAATTTTCTCCTAAGTTGGTCAGTTGTGTTTCCTAGCCAGGTGTCCTGTTTATTATAGAAAGATGACACACCTATCATTGGACACGTGCTTTGACTTGCTTAACCAAGCGT
Source organism: Phocoena sinus (assembly GCF_008692025.1). Classification (NCBI taxonomy): domain Eukaryota; kingdom Metazoa; phylum Chordata; class Mammalia; order Artiodactyla; family Phocoenidae; genus Phocoena; species Phocoena sinus. Next base: position 21,059,086 of record NC_045775.1, read on the forward strand.
TAGGATGGGTTATGATGAGTAATCCACATTCCATCACGCAGTCTTCCCTTTGGCCAAGAGTACAGATTTGGGCGACAGTTGGCCAAGGTTGGTGAGGCTTCCTGTGGCCAAGGATGGTTTTTCCTCTGTGTAGAGTGAACTGGCTAATACTGGCCTAAGTCCAATATCTTCTTCTCACTAGCATCGTGCCCTACCAACTTTCCTAAACGGGTATAACGTTACATCGGTGTTTTGAGCTCTGAACACATTATTTGCCTGAAGTAAATAAAGATTTGGCCTATCTAAATGTTGTGACTCCACGTAAAATGATTTTTTTTCCTGAAACTATTTCTTGTATATAGGAGATACATACCAGTTGTGTGATATGTTTAAAATAACTGAGCAAGAAGCATGGCTTCAAATTTGCCCAAGTAGTTTTGACATTATGTATCAAAAACGTTAAAAGGAGCATATGTTTAGATCAGAGATTGCTGTTCTAGGAATATTGCGAAAATCAGAGATGTATATAAAAATAGCTATACAGTGATTTTTATTAATGCAACATTATTAATTATAATCATTATTAATAACATCAAATAGTTAAAACAACCAAAAGGATCAATAATTAGGCATTGGTCAGTTCACCTAGATGGAATACTGCACAGGCATCAAAAATCTTGTAGAATATTTTTTGATATCAGAAACTTTTGATATAATCAATGAAAAAAGGATGCAAAATTGTGTGTCAAGAATGATACCAACTTTATTTTAAAATATATGAAAAGGTACTAGAAGGGCATATGCCAAAACCATAAGTGATTATCTTTAAGTAACGAGATTACTTTTATTTCTGAGTGCTTTTCAGTGTGTTCCAAAGTTTTCTGCATTAAGCAGCTATAACTTTCATTACAAAATTTTTAAACCAGCGATGTGTAGTTTCCATGTAGTAGAACAATCGCTAAGAAAATCTCAAGGTATTTAATTTTTTATTATTTTGTTTCACTATGGTCATGATTCAAGGTAAACACTTCTCAAAGGTGTTCCTTTAGATAGTACTTCATTTCTTCTTTGAGAGAGAGCGTGCCTGGAGTGTTACTGTGTGGGTGTGTGACTTAAAACCGTAGTCTAGAAACTCTCAAGTCCAACTGTCTTGAGACGTCTTGAGAAATGAAGTAGTCTCTCTTGACTCAAATGAGATGTAAAAAAAACTATGAAAAGAAAGTGTCTTACAATATAGTCTTCTTTGCCTCTTAACTTTTGCTGTTTAGATTTATCAGATTTCAGTAAAACCCCGTGTACCACAGGGCTCCATTTGGGTGGGCTTTTTCTCCCCATGTCTGCAGATTCTCTGGTGTCCTGGTTCCCCCGTGTCTCAGGGGCCTTATTTGAGGCTTTCTCCCTTGTTTTGGCGGTTGTGCACCTATCTGAACTATCTGTTTTGAAAGACTCCACCCAGGCCTGCAGCAGCCTCCTTCCTCCCTTTGCCCTGGCCATATTCTGTTCCGCCGTCAGCTCAGAGGCCCTTTTTCTTCCAGGCGTGGGTGGAGAAGGTTGGGTGGCCACCTGGCAGCAGAAGCCCACTGCTGGGATGGGCTGGGCGGGTCCCTGGAGCTGCTGACTGTGATGGGAGGGGCTGGCCCAGCCGCTGCTGTCCTCTCGTTCATTTTCCCATCCACGCACACACTGTGCATCATCTCTGTGGCCTGTCCAGTGGGCTGATACCTGCCCTCTACCAGTGGTGGTGTCGGCCCACCTCTGAGCACCGGGACGTAGAGCTGAGGAACCATGTGGTTTATCACACAGCTCGACCTGTGCTGCTATATAAATGTTTTCTAAGCAGGGTCTGCCTCTTCTTCCAAGTGGTTCTGACTCCCCAGACACCTGTCCCAGACAGGGTGGAGGCCTACCCTGCCACCTAGGATTATTAGTGAACATGTCTTTGGGTGTGGCTCGCTGGGGACACTCCACCACCTGGAAAGAGCGACTGTGGGAGAAGCATTCATCTTCTCTTGAGGGTGTTGTCCAGGTCACCTGGTAATTTAAATGGTGTTTCCTGCCTGGTAAGAAATGAAATCTCAGCTGCTCTGAGTCAGCAGGATCATAGTTGAACTGCTGTGTGTTGTGCCATGTGAAAGGGGCAGGCCTTGGACCACTGGATGAAATTAAATATCCCTTCCCATATGGGGAGTGTCTCACTGAAGGCTTATCTCCCGTGGTGTAACATGCACTGTGTAGCTAGACTTTTCTGCAGCACCAGACTCTTGGCAGACAGCCGTCAGCCCCCACTCCCGTCCCTGCAGATTATTGCCGCTTATCAGGGTCTCTGGTTCAGTCTGTGATCTGCCCTGATTTTAGATGGGTAGATTTCACCGCTGAAAGCTCCCGGTTTGGGCATCCTGTTAACACCTTTAAGTGACAGGACCACTGCTAAGTACAGAGATGTGTTATGCTGGCCCTAAAATAGCAAGGTACAGTGCTTTGAGAGTGGATAACATTTGTATTCCCCAGATAGTATAGTTTCCAGGTTTATAGGTTATTCATATAAATTTGCGTATTGTCTTCTTAAGGCCTTATTCTGAGTGTACTCTCAATAAGATCTCTCCAAGTCCTTTCTGTTTTGTATTCTGAGTCATTATGGGGTATAAAAGAAATGAGATTCAACCCCTGTCCATGAGAAACTTCAGCCTGGTTTGGAAGATAAGGTGGATGTGTGGAATGATTAGCATGCATGACGACACTGGGGGTTGATAATACATCTGTGCTCCTTTGTGGTATAAGCCATGGTCCCTGCCCTTAAGGAACCCAGCTAACATTCTGGCAGGAGAATTGGACACAAAATTATATAAATCGCTATCACACAATGGGGCAGGAACGCCAGCAGTGATGGGAAAGGGTGCTTTGGTAACCCAGGCAGAAGAGTGACCCTGAGCGTGTAAGAGCTGGGGGAGCCTTCAGAGAGGGAAGCATATCGGAGCTGGGTATGCAGGGTAGCACAGGATCCCACCCACCAGAGGACAGGTAGTAGGAGAGTTCAGGCAAAAGAAATGAAAAGAACAGCATATTGTGAGTCACTGGCACTACAGAGTCTAAATTCAAAGAGGGCTCTGAGAGGAAAAAGTCAGAAAAGACCTCACGAAGGGAGCAGACCCTGAGCGTGTCCTGCAGAAGAGAAGGCTCTGGGTAGACAGGACACCAGAGAGGGCTTGCCACGAGGCAAGGTGGACTGGCCAAGGATCGTAAGTAGGTCACCTTTACCAGACTGAGGCTGTGAGAGTTTGCACAACATTGCGAACATTAGTCAGAAATTAGGAAGTTGAAGAGACAGTTTGGAGATAAGTTTTGGTTTAGGCATGGAGAACTAAGATGACAAATTGGAGACATCCAAGTGGAGTGAGCACAAAAGCCCAGAAGCTGAGGATGAGGTTGGATGGAGCTATGGGTGTGAGAGTCAACAACACAGGAGCGATGGCTTCCCTGAAAGGGGGTTTCTCCAGGGGTCTCGGGTACAGAGCACAAAGACCAGAGCCCCAAGTAGTAAGCTTTGAGAATTGTCCATAATTAGGAAAAAAGTGAAGCAATGTGGGGAAGTAGGAGGTTTCAGAGCAAGGGAAGAGAGCTTCAGTGCTGCTGGTTTAACTAGGCTTAAGGATTCATCCAGAAGAAAATCATGGCAAGGGTGTCACTCCAGTGAAACGCTGGAGATGGAAGCCAGATTGGGTAGCGTTAAGCAGGGAACTGGGTACAGAGCAAGTAGAGGCAATAGATAGTCACCAGAGAACGGCAACAGGGAAGGGGAGAAAAGTAGTAACCAGAAGAAGCAGCGGGATCAAACTTTTTTTGTTACAATTCTGTTCCTTATCATCAAACATATATAAAATTTTAGTAAGCATGTATTTTTTGTTTATGTAGTTTTTGTGTATTGAAGTGTGCTTCGTCTACAGATTTCTCTATATCAGCATAATCCATAGATTTGTCACTGCAAATATCCCATTCCCTCTGTGGTATTCCATTATAGTGATACCAAAATGTGCTTAACCATCAATCTATTATTGGGCAATTAGGATATTTCCAATATTTTGCAAGCGTAAGTATCTCTGCTCTGAACATCACTGTACAAATTCCTTTTTTTTCCTTTTTGGGTTATTTCTTCAGAGGTATATCCTATAAAGCAGAGTTACTAAGGCAAATGGTACAAACCAGGTTAGGTTTTTTTTAAATTGACATATAACATTATATTGGTTTCAGGTGTGCAAATAATGATTCAATATTTGTATACACTGCAAAAAGATCACCATGATAAGTCTAGTTAACCTACATCACCATACATAGTTACGGTTATTTTTGTTATGATCTTTTAAGATCTGCTCTCTTAGTGACTTGCAAATACATAATACAGTATCATTAACTATAGTCACCATGCTATACATTATATTCCCCAGGACTTATTTATTTTATAACCGGAAGTTTGTGCCTTTTGACCACGTTCACCCAGTTCCCTCACCCCCACCCCGACCTCTGGCAACCACCGATCCGTTCTCTGTGTCTATGAGTTCAGTGTTTTTAGATTTCACATATAAGCGAGATAATACAGTATTTTCTTTCTCTGTCCAATTTACTTCCTTTAGCATAATGCCCTCGAGGTCAATCTGTGTTGTAGATGGCAGGATTCCCTTCTTTTCTTTGGATGAATAATATTCCGTTCTGTATATATACCAGTTTCTTTATCCGTTCATCCACTGATGGACACTTAGATTGTTTCCATATTGTTGTTGTTTTAATGGCCTTATTACACATTGTTCTCCATGGTGATCCAACCAACTTACAATCAGAGTAAGAGTTTAGTATTGACTTGGAATAATTTCTGAAAATAAGGAGACATGAGCATGTGTGTTGGTGGAAAGGAAAAGGAGTTATTTGAGGAAAATAATCCACATACAAGAGAGAAAGCGAGCAAATAGGAATGATCTTGAGAACACCAGGGAAGGGATAACTTTGCAGGAGAGGGAAGGACTCCCTTCCTCTGAGACTGATAGGAGGAGAGTGTAAAGCTCTTTGTACCCCTGACTTGCAGGGTGAAGTCCAGGGGAGATAACTAATAAAAGACCTTTCCCTTAGTGAGACAGAGCCAAGGCTGCTTGCTGAGGTCGGGGGCGAGGTCCTGAAGGTCTGAATTAACCACTGTGAGAAATGAGCCTGGGCGTTTGAGAGGTGAATGAAAGTCTTGTTGTGCAAGGGTGAGGGCTGAGTTGGGCCCATGAATTCCTAAGGGCTAAGTCTCTGAAGTCCTCTAGCCTGGAGAAGCAGCAGTAAGTGGGGCAGCACGAGGATGGGGGTGGCTTAGCATGCTCGGGGCAAGGTTTCTGGGGAGGCAGAGTTTGAGATGGCAGTGAAGCAGCTGGCCCTAAGGTCAGAGGTGGAAGGAAGCACTGCAAATCTAAGACAGGCACTGGTTGTCAGCAGAATGAGGGGGAAAGTAATTACAGGCTCCAGTGAGAACAGAAAGGGAGGTTGGAAGGTGAGTGATGAGCTGTGAGGAGGTTTTTGACAGAGGAAGATTTTAATTTTAAGAGGCTGTTTTTACTTTTAATTATTCACCTTTGTAGAATGTTTGGGGGTGTTTTTGTTGTTGTTTTTTTGTTGTTGTTGTTTCTTCCCTTAACATATGGGCACGTATTACTAGCAACATTTTTGTAGCTAAAATCTCTGGTGTAGCGCTGTGCTTCCAGGGTGTGGCAGGATTACCTCTGAGGTTGATGGAGGAGAAACGAAGATGGAGGAGCTTCACAGAGTCCGGCTTGATAAGGGGCTTGCACCATGAGGTGTCTTTGGTTTCAGCCATTGCTCCTGTGGTCACAGCTTGTCGCTACGGAGTGGCACCCAACCACCAGCCCTTATCCACCCACATGGTTTTAGTGTTTAAAACCTGAGCAGGCTGACCTTCCCTAGGCTCGGCAGTCATATTTTCGATGCACTGTTGTGTGGGCCTGGCTGTTTCCGACTCTGCCCGGGAGCCCTACCGAGCCATTCCTCTCTGGCCTCTGTCCGTGAAGGTTCTTCCTCCAGGCAGATACAGCCCCTTGCCAGGGACGCAGTTTTGTGAGTGGACTGTGGGTTCCGTTTCAGCCTCACTCATCCCCTCCATGGGTGCTTTGTGCAGTGTACAAACTGTGCAACTGTATAGAGCAGCTCTGTTTCTCTCTTGCCTGTTTTGAAACTTGGCCTAAGGCCCTTGCCTCCTGCAACCGGTCTCCTTCTCATGTCCTCCTAGATCATCCACTTTGACCCTGACTCTGACTGACACCCTTGGTTGTGGCCTCTATTCCACTTGCCGTATTCACGTTACCATCATACCGCACAACTAAAGTGCTTTACACAGCTGACCATGCATAGCAGTCACAGGGGCCAAGCAGGGAACTGAGCAAGGTGGAAACACATGGAAAGGGAGTGCCAACATCAACACAGGGACATGGAAAAGCCAGGGCCAGCGCTCTGCATCCTTTCCAGGGCCTTCAGCTGAGTCTAAACCTTGCCTGGACATTTTGTAAATGGTGTTTCATTAAAGCCAGGACTAAGCAGGAGTACGGCTCCCAGCCAGCCCCTACCAGGAAGGAGCAAACAGCTCGCCAGAGCAGGCCTCAAGCCAGGTGGGGTAGGCACTAAGGTGCATTGTTTTGCATGGAGAATTAAACGGGCCCTTTGTAAACATAGCCCCCTGCCGTTGCTCCTTTCTCTTGCCTCCTAGTCAGCCTAGGTCTGAATAATTAGCCCTTGGCCCATCAGTAGCAAAATGAAGAGGAAGACTACAGCTAATAGGCTGCAGTACGCTTAAGAACCTTGAACTCGGAGTTAGGAGACTTGGGCTTAGAGTTACACGACCTTGAACAAGGCACATCTCTTCCTTGATCCCCACTTTCCTTTTCTATTAAATGAGGGGCCTTTGCATATGCTGTTCTCTCTGTCGGGAGCATTCTTTCCTGGCCTTTTTGGGCCGAGTCTCCGTAACCTCACTGTGTCTTGGCCTAAATGTCCCTTCCCTAGGGGAAAGTGTTCTGTAACCTCCATCCTCACTCCACTCTATGTTGGGGACCCCACGACAGGGTTTTTCAAATGGTAGATTACAACCACTAATTGGTTGTGAGACCAATTTATTGGGTTGTAACCAGCATTTTCTAAACGAAAAGACCAGGGAATTCCCTGGTGGTCCAGTGGTTAGGACTCCGTGCTTCCACTGCAGGGGACACAGGTTCAATCCCTGGTCGGGGATCCCACAAGCAACGTGGTACAGCCAAAAAAAAAAAAAAAACAATGAAAAGACCAGAAAATATCAGAGGGCATCGCTCATAGTAAGAGTAAGAATTGTTTAATGGAACTTTTGTTTTATTATCTATGTCTGGGTGTGTGTGTTTGTGTATGTATTGGATTGAATATAAAATGTATCTTTCACTAAGAGGCAGAAAGCCATTGCTTTCAAAACACCCTAGTCGTATATGTTTACTATACAGCACTTAATGAGATTATAATTACATAGCTATTTGTATGATTTTATTACTACTTACCTATTTCACTAGGTAACAGGCTTCATGAATCAAGGATCAAGACTGACTGACTCATCCATATGAGACCTAGAAATTGTGGAGGCTCAACAAATAATTGCTGAACGAGTGGATTTCTGAGGGGTACTTTGTTGCTGTCGGTCCTTAGTTCTGTGAGGCAGTTCCTGGGAGTGACTAGATAGTGGCTGCAATAATAAACCAAAAGCCCTCACATTCGTCCCTACTGGACAAAAGTAACAGAAGGAGTGGCTCTTGGACCTCTCGGTCTCCACGTTAGCAAGGAGTGGCACCGGAAACCGGGAAGGCCAAACCAGCTCCCCTGAGAGGGAGAAGGGAAGAAGAGGACAGATACTACCACCCTATTCAGCAAGGCCTAACTTGGGCAGAGGTACCTTTCCAGTAACAGAGAGACAGGATGTTCAGAGACCAAAACCTCCACGTAATCTGTGCTCACATAAAGACAAAGGCGACTCGCCTAGTGTAAGCTCTCCCAAGGGCCCATTTCCCACTCTCCTGGGTATGGGCGACCAGCCCATGACCCAGGAGTCCCCTGGGTTCCCGGGATAGACTCCAGAGCTCCTCTCCCTCCTGTAGCACCCTCACCCCGCCCCCCAGCTTCCAGAGAACTTATCTGCTTCTTGAGGCGTCTTTCCGAACCTAGCCAGCCTCACAACAGGTAGAATCAGTACCCTGCGCCTTCCCAGACGTGACAAGCCTCTGACTGTAGCCCAGAGGACTCCCCATGGCCTGGAAGGCTACATTAGCAAGACCCAGCCAGGCACTGCCTTGGCCCAGAGCTGTTCTGGGATGTGCTAAAGATCGTAACTCGAGAGGACTTTGTTTCCGAGGCCCGGAGGCCCTGTCGGGAGGACTTCAGGAAGTCCGATTTGCTGCTTCATCTTCAGAGTTCATCATCTGAACTCAGATAGTTCTGGCAGCATCTAGCTGTTCTGTGGAAACCATGTTACTTCCTGCCTGGAGCAGATGACCTCTTTGGGAGGGACGAGGGGATTATAACTAGATGTTTTAGAGCTCCTAGAACTGTTTGGTCTTCTGGCATCGACAGCCCCTTCTAAAAAGTCTCTCCCGAGAGGCCGCCAGTTGGCTTCCTTAGGAAGCTTTCTCAGGCACCCGAGCCGCCCTTGGTGGTTGAGGGCAGGAGGCGAGCTAGAGAAAGGACCCGAGAAGCCTTTACTACAGGCTGTCCCTAAACAGCAGCCGCCTCTCACCTCTGGTCGTTTGCCCCCTGTTGGAGATTTAGGGTTGGAAAAGGATTCTTCGGAGAGCTGCCAAGTCCTGTCATTCCTCTGAACAACACCCTTGAGAATTTTTGTATCACTTGTTCTCATTCTCACCCTAATAATCCGTGCGTCCTAATTTGTATCCATACGTTAGCTTTCCTATGAATTAAAAAAAAATTATTCTCAAAAATCACTGTCACCTAGCCCATATTTCAGAAAAGTTTCTTAGAGCAATGTGCGTTTAACTAATGCCTTTAGTGTATAGTAGTCGTCAAAAAAACCTTTTCTGGGTAACAAATGTAAGTCAAAATTCCCTTTACAATATTTTAAAATTAAAACATTACAGAAATGCTTAATGTAGAAAGTAGAAGTCTTCCATAACCTTGTCCCCAAGGAGAAATCAGTGCCACAATTTTGTTGAATATTCCAGCTTTTTTTTCTGCATACATACTCTAACGTATTTATTATTTCTTTCTAAAAACACGAGATCCTACTATTTTTCATTTATAGAAAAAATGGAAAAGATAGAAAAAGTAAACAAGGAAATTAAAGCCATTGTAATTCCACCACTCAAACAATAGTGGCATCAAGGGGTGGCCATGGTGGGCTTTAGTACTGCCCCCTTGCAGAGCCGCCCAGGTGAACCTATAGTCCAAACACAAATGTGTGTGGTTCTGCAAACACAGTTTCAAGACTCTCTTCTGTCTCCCTCTTCCCACCAGATTACCAGCCCCAAGCCCCCTCCATGCACAAAACCTGTTGCCACCACTGTTGTTTGCTATGGTGAATGCGTTGCTACATTTTTCTTCCAGTTTTTAATTACGTTAAGATCCCTGTCCACTTACAATGTCTCCAGTAGTCATGTTCAAGAACCAGTGCAAGATACACGTGGAAAGCACTTTCCATTGTCCCAGGTAACATCATATTTGGTTTTGTCCCCAGTAGCACTATTTCCAAGACACTGAAATAACGTCAGGGAACTTTGTTTTGAATTCATCCCTGGAAGATGCTTTCACTGTGCTAGTGAAGAAGCTGAAACATAGGGCCAGTGACTTGTTTAAGCAGAATAAAGCTCTGTCTCAGCTAGACTTACCTACAGATGTCTAAATGTGTCAGGATTGCTAGCTGAATTGCCTAAATTCACTGAAACACTGAAGGAGTAGAAGGGACATTCCCAGGTTCTGAATTCTTCCTTCCCCAGCCTAGTTATCAGCTGCTTAGTACCATTTAGATAGATGTGCTTCAGCCCTGAGGGAGGTTAGGATATGTGCTGTTGAAAACTCTTTTCTTTCCTTTGGGGAAGGATGTGGCTCTTCCTCAGAGTCAGTCCGAATCCCACCTGGGCCATCCTCCCAGCTCATGAGATGTTTCACGGTATTCTAGTTCTAGGTTCTCTTCTGTACATCTCATTTCTCCATGTTCTGACAGTGTGGATCTGAGTAGGTGAAACCATCCTCATAGAGGTAACATGGCAGAGGTAGGCTCCACCACCTCAGGTCTGGCCTAGGCCAGTGCCAAGGTCACAGAACAACCAGCATAACCCAGAGCCATCTCCACAGAGTAGGAGAACAAAGAGGGACTCCTCAGCTTAGAGAATCCAAGTGAGAGGAGATATGATCAGTCTGTGTATTAGTTTCCTATTGCTGCTATAACAGATTACCATGAACGTAGTTGCTTAGGACAATGTAAATCTATTATCTTACAGTTCTGGGGGTCTGAAATAGGTATAGTGGGCCAAACGTTGTCTCCCCAAGTCCTAATCCTCAAAACCTGTGACTATTACCTTATACGACAAAAGGTGTGATTAAGAATCTTGAAAGGGGGTGCTTACCCTGGATTATCTGGGTGGGCCCTAGATTCAGTCATAGGTATCCTTATAAGTGAGAGATGGAGGAGTTTTGAGAGAGAAGAGGAGGAGACAGTGTGACCACAGAGGCAGAGATTGGAGTGATGTGGTCACAAGCCAAGGAATGCCTGGAGCCACCAGAAACCAGAAAAGGCAAAGAACAGATTCCCCCTAGAGCCTGCAAAGGGAGTGCAGCCCAGCTGACACCTTGATTTTGGACTTCTGACCTCCAGAACAGTGAGAGAATAAATTTCTGTTCATTTAAGCTATCCAGTGTGTGGCAATTTTGCTACAGCAGCCCTAGGAAACCAACGCAGTGGGTTAAAAATCAAGGTGTTGGCAAGGCTGCGTTCCTTCTGGAGGCTCTAGGAGATCCTTTCCTCGCCTTTTCCAGCTTCTAGAGGCTGCCTGCATTCCTTGGCTTGTGGCCCTGCATCACTCTGACCTTGGCTGCCATCATCACATCTTCTCTCTGACCCCTCCCTTCCCCCTTATAAGGACCCCTGTGATTATGTTAGGGCCACCTGATAATCCAGACTAATCTTCCCATCACAAAATCCTTAATTAATCTGCAATGCCTCTTTTGCCACTTAAGGTACCATATTCACATGTTCCAGGATTAGGACGATGACATTTTTGTGGGGGCCTACCACAGTCTGCAGATCCTAAAGGGTGTGGGTAAGAATGATGGATCTGGGCTTCCCTGGTGGCGCAGTGGTTGAGAGTCCGCCTGCCAATGCAGGGGACACGGGTTCGTGCCCCAGTCCGGGAGGATCCCACATGCCGCGGAGCGGCTGGGCCCGTGAGCCATGGCCGCTGAGCCTGCGCGTCCGGAGCCTGTGCTCCGCAATGGGAGAGGCCACAGCAGTGAGAGACCCGCGTACCGCAAAAAAGAAAAAAAAAGAAAAAAGAATGATGGATCTGTTTACCACATCCCTGAGTGTTCAAATTAGATGCTACTCCCTGAAGTGAGAAAGGCAGTATCAAAGGAAACACGTCTTTTGCAGAGGTAGTAAACATGGAATGCATTACACTCACAGGTTCTTCTAGGCAGAAAATGGTAATAAATAAATAAATTTTTTAAAGAGATGGGGTATGAACGTGAGCTAGGCAAGGTGAAGTTCTCCCTTTAAGCTTTCGAGGTGACGGACATGTTGGCGGGGGTGTCTCCTACAGCCTTCACCTTTGGTGCTTATCGAGCAGCCTAGCTGAATGGGTCTGTAAGGGCATTTCGTGCAGCCATCAGTCATAGAAACTGTTGCCCCTGTTGGAGCTGAGCCAAAGGATGAGTCACAAGAAGTATACATGGTACTGAGGTTTAGAGGTAATGGGGCAAGTTCATTGTTAATGGCTTGGGGAGTTCAGCATACAGGGCATGTGGGAGATGTTATGGCTCCATCGTAAAGATGGAAGTGGTTCGTGGGGGTGTGGTCAGACGGGAGAGTGAGAAGCTGAAGATCCACCGTTTTGAAACATATTTCCACCTAGAGGGGTAAGTACTCAAGATGAGAACAACCCCAGTAATAGTTGCTCTTGAAGGCAGGTGGAATTACTCGAGGCAGTCTGAACACACATCAAGACCATCAGAAGCAGAGTCCCCATTCTGCCTCCTACCTGTCTCTCTGACTGTGGGAATAATTATTTCTTCCTCAGAAGTGAATAAAACTTCCTACTTGGAGAGGATGATAAGTCATTAATTATTCATGTTTATTTTCATATTTACAGATGAAAGGCATGCTGACTTCAAAGAAGTAGAGTTAGGACAGGAGGAAGAGAATTAATTCTCAACATTAAAATTATCTACTAGAAAACACTCAAGGCCTATTTTGAAAAGGTTTTTCGTGATTGAATATAAAGCTGGAGAGTGTTAAAAGGAGATTTGACAACCAATAAAGGGATCAGAGAATAGTCCATTAGGGCAGAAGTGTTTGTGTTCCTAACCACTCACACTCATTTCTAGGACGAGCCATTAGACAAAGGTGTCCTACATGCTTGTGAAACACGATGAGAAGTTATGGTGAGTGCTTTGGAACCTCGCCAGATAATTAATGGCTTAATTCTGCTTCAGCTCCTCTCTTCATAACACAAAGGTCTGAGACTCCAATTAATGAATTTCACTTTAAAAAGAAGCAGCTTATTGGATACATGCTCTAGTTTAGAGCATGAAGCTCAAGGTAGGGGACAAAAAAGAACCCATCATCCTAGGGCCACCTCTCTATAGACCACACTACTCTCCTCTCCTAGGGAGACGGACCGGCTGGAGGCCGGGTTCTAACTGCCAGTGCCACTGTTACGTTGGTGTGTCTCTTGGCTCACTGGTCTGAGCAGCACATCAGGAAACACCACTAAGCTCCGGAGGCCCTGGGCAGCTCCTACTTGGTTGTTACCAGGGGAGGAATGCTGTCTCTGCTGTGAGCTGGATTACTGTGCAGGATGCTTTCCGCCATACTGCCTCGATTAATGAGAAAAGTGATCCAAAGTCTGTAATTCAGGGGAAGGACAATAATATCATGAACAGGATGAAAGGCAGGTTTGAATTCTGTTCTCAACTTCCGTGTTCACTCACTGTGGTAGGAAGTTGAGTTCCTCAGTGCCTCTATTTATCCTTCTACAAAATGAGGTTATTACCTGTTCCCATCACCCAACCATTGATGTCAACATTGGGAATACTTTGAACTTCTCAGATGAAAGATGATATAAAACTACAAAGTGAAAGTTGGTGTAGGAGAGGATGCTAGAAGACTGAGAATGAAACGGCCAAGTGAGAGTAAACGTAAGGATGCCAGCATTTTCTCCTGTGCCACCATGGGGCTTTTCTGGGCCTTCATTTGCCTTGTCTTATGGAGGATGGTGTGATTCCACACTATCATAGAAGGGGAGACAGACTAGTGTATTGGTAAGAGCAAAGACTTGGGTTCACCAACCTGCTGAGTCTCAAGGTAGGAGACAGCACAGCTAGTTTTAAGAAACTCCCAAGGTGCTTCTGATGCACAGCAAAGTTCGAGGAACAGCGTGTTCCAGACTGCTGATGGTCCCTCAAAGACGCTGTGTGTTTCCACACCTCGCAAGCGCGCTCGGGCTGTCCCCGCTCCCTTCCTTCATCACAAGCATCGGCTTTTCTTACTATGATGAACTCCAGTTCTTCTCTCAAGGCCAGATCACATATCACCTTTTGCCCAAAACTTTCCCTAACCTTTTCAGAGAAATTAATTATTCTTGAGTACAAAAGACTATGCAACCATCAGAGAATGAGGTGAACCTCTGTACACTGCATGGAAAAGTAACCATGATATTTTTTAAAGGGAAAAAGGTCATAGAATGTTTATATTTTCTTTAAACAATGGAACAAATGTGTGTATACATAGTTTGAGTATGTATATTAAAAGATCTGAAGAGGGGCTTCCCTGGTGGCGCAGTGGTTGGGAGTCCGCCTGCCGATGCAGGGGACGCGGGTTCGTGCCCCGGTTCTGGGAGGATCCCACGTGCCGCGGAGCGGCTGGGCCCGTGAGCCATGGCCGCTGAGCCTGCGCGTCCGGAGCCTGTCCTCCGCAACGGGAGAGGCCACAGCGGTGAGAGGCCCGCGTAACGCATAAAAAAAAAAAAAAAAAAAAGATCTGAAGAATACACATACCTGATACCAGGACTTTTTTTATTTTATACACATCTATAGTATTTGAATTTCAATACCACTTTTTTACTTTTTCAAATTCAATAACAACTAAAGTGATTACCAAGAGAGTAATTGCTCAAATAATTACCAGGGAAGAATGGATTGGTTTTATAGCCCTCGTATGTGTCATCATTCTGTGTGTCTCTCCGTGGGTCGGCTGTGAGCTCCTTGACGGCAGGGGCCTCATCCTGTTGATCTGCCTGTCACTGGTGCCCGACACTGTCCCTGACACATGGTGGATACACAGTGTGTACTTACTGAATTTAGAAGATCTAAATCAGAGTCCGGGGAGGCTTGGTTCATCAGGACCATACATATGAAAATTGATTTCCTGTCCTTCACCACCACCACCAACCCTCACACATCCTTCCTTTATGCCAACTTCCTATGGAAAACTGGATGTGTATAATTGTTTAGCCTCATGATTTGGGGAAATCAGAAACTGTTATTCCTTCTGTAAGTAAGGGAGAAGAATAAAGGAGATATGTTCATATTATTATATTTACATCTAAAAACTACAGCAGGCTTTTTGTCCAAAAAAGGTTTTTCAAGTCATATTTTATGGGAAGCAGGACACTCATTCTCACTGAGTAATGTTCTCAGATTTTTTTTTTTAATACTAACCTATTCTAGAAGTTGTGGATGGATTGTTTGAGGGGAAGAGAAAACAGATCTCTCAACAAACATTAAGCACCTACTTTGCACCATGCTTTAGAATTAAAAATACTAATGTAAGTCACTGCCCTTGCCCTGAATTCGTGTTGTAGTTTTAATACACCCTGCTATAATCACTTGGTGCGTATGGGTGTGACTCCCTGCCCAGTGAAATGGCAGGTTGAGGACCAGCTGCCGAGCCCTCTGCCCCCTTCTCAGCCTTACCAACACTGATGCTTGCTAGATTTAGGAAATAACGGCAGTTCTGGTACTTTGTCCTACTAGTGTAGGCCCAGCTTGGTCCTGGCCACTGGTTGGGCCTGAAGGTTCATGCTCAGCAGGAAAGCCAGAACTATAATGGACACCTTAAGAGCCACGTTCTCCTGCGTAGAGGGTGGGCTTTTCCCACAAGACAGAAGCTTATTGAGAATATTAACTTTAAGGAATGTTTTCCAGATACCTCAGGATTGGCTAGAGCCCTAATCTTTGTAGGTGGGAGCTGTCCAACATTTCAGCATACTTTTGCATCGGCCCGCTCTGAAAGAGGTGTATTGACGATCGATCTGTCTGTTTTCACTGTTTTGTTTTGTGCCATATTCTAAGGGAAATGACGCAGCTCAGGATCTAGCCTCTCAGGTCTTTAGATCTATTACTTCAATAATCAGCTCTACTTAAGGTCACTCAGCCCTGAGAAAACCGACCTATATTTGTTTGCTCAGGCACATTTGTACCAGAAAGTACATTTAATACAACAAGGGATATACTCCTTCCCTATACGGGGCCTTGAAAAATCAGAAAAGCAATCAGAGCTTGCTCCGTGAGCATAAATCAGAGCAAATAGAGTTGCAAGACGTTAATAAATGATATATCATCACACTCTGGTCAAGCTTAATTAATTCTCCCCCTCTCCACTAGAAGATGGCACCGTCCTAGTGACTAGAATGCCAGTGTCGACCTAAACAGAGTGCCACTCCCTTGGATAATGTTAAAATTGCACGAACAGGGCTTCCCTGGTGGCGCAGTGGTTGAGAGTCCGCCTGCCGATGCAGGGGACACGGGTTCGTGCCCCGGTCCGGGAAGATCCCACATGCCGCGGAGCGGCTGGGCCCGTGAAACCATGGCTGCTGAGCCTGCACGTCCGGAGCCTGTGCTCCACAACGGGAGAGGCCACAACAGTGAGAGGCCCGCATACCGCAAAAATAAATAAATAAATTAAAAAAAAAAAAAAAAAATGCACGAACATAGGTTTACTTTCCAGGCACTTTTTTTTTTTCTAGGTCCCACGATAACCACCCCTCCGGTTTATTATTACCTTTACAACCGGATTCTACATAATGACATGTGACAGTTTTTTCTAAGTTTGTAGCTTATTTTGCATTGATAAAGGTGCTGCTCTTGTGACCTCTAGGGAGAAGTATTTGTCTTGTTTACAGCGTCTCCCAAGTCACACTATTCCTCACGATAGGTAATCCGTCTGTACCATGTAGGTACTGTTAGCAGGGATCAGTAGACATTTTCTGTAAGGGCCAATATTTTACACTTCGCCACCTGCACAGTCCTCAGTCAAGACTATTTAGTTCTGCTGTTGCAACACGAAAGCAACCACAGACAATACGTAAATGAGTGAGTGAGTGTGGTTGTCTTCTGATAAAACTTTGTTGACAGAAAAAGGGAGCTCTATGCATAAAACTGATAACTAATAAGAACCTGCTGTATAAAAAAATAAAATAAAATTCAAATACTAAAAAAAGGAGCTCTAGCTCATAATTGCTGACCCCTACTTACTAGTCATAATCACCGAGGGGGCTCGTTTTTGTCCTTTCCTGACTTCAGTCCTCTTTTATCATAAATATTAATATGATGCTTAAGTCTTCAAAAGAGGTTTTTACTCTCCCCTAAGAGGACCAGGAATCCTTAGAGAAATGGATTTTTCCAAGATGGAGGCAGGAGAGGTGCAAGTTGAGCCTGGAGCATCTTTTTACACCAGAAAGTAAGGAACTTCTCCAAGAATGTTAGGGATGTGTCATAAAAGACATAGGAACCAGCTGAAAGGGGCTCCCAATGGCCAATACTGGGACAGTTTGAGCATCCAAATAAATGATAGTAATGTATTATAGCCCATTGAATAAAATAATCTGTGAGTTTTTACTGATCTAAAGAGATAAATGAAAAATAAATGGAGGGGAACGATGGTGTTAATGATGGTGTTAGGAGAAAACGTGGTTCTCAAACAGGTTGGAGGTCAAATAAGAATCACTTGGCGAGCTTTTCCACATACCTGAGCCTCTTTCTAGAGGGGTGTGTTGTGTGTGTGTGTGTGTGTGTGTGTGTGTGTGTGTGTGTGTGTGTGTGTTGGAATATCTCTCTCTGGGAGACACTGCTGAGCCTTCCCTGTTTGGAGACCACCATGTTTGGGCCATAGAGGACAATGGGAAGACAGCAGATGGGAGTATTGTATCTTGAGTCTGCTTGGCCCATTCATGGCCTGTCCATCGTGTCTATTCCTTCTGTTATCCTTATCAGAGTGTATGGTCTTCTTGGAAGCTGGTGGGTCCAAAAAGTGGAGCTCTTGCCTCTGGGGTCCTTGAGCAGCCATGAGAAATAGATGAGAACATTAGGAGGACTGATGTTTCCTTAACTAGCAGAGACCACCACCTATAATGTTTCCTTTTAAGCTCTTCACCCGAGGAACAGAAAATATCTGGAAAAAAAATATCTAGTGAAGAATTAGCTCTTACTTTCCAGTGAATTTTCAGGAGGGAAAAGACAAGCCCACTAGCAGGCAAATTAAAGTTGTGAAGTGAGCATTTAAAACATTTTTATTCTACTGTGAACAATAGATATGTGGGACCAAAATGTATAATACATGATATGCGATCCCTGACTTCAAGGCACATATGTTTGGGAAAATATGGGGAAAAATTAAGTGACAATATAAAGGATAGATTGGTACCTTAAATGTTGTGTGGCAGGCCACATATATACTTAATCACCAAATGAATTACGCAAACTCATAAAATTCATTAAATATAGAGGGATAAGGAATTGCCAAAGGCTAGAGTGGTCAGAGAAGACAGAGTAATACAATCAGCATCTATTGGAAGGGACCTTAAGAGGTCACCTAAAAATAAAAGCTCACCTAGTCCAGCCTTCACTCTGGTTCTTGACCTTGCTAGACGTCCCCAAAGGGTGTCATCCAGCTTCAAAACTTGCCATGATGGGACCTACCCCTTTCTGGGATAGCCATGCTGCCTTTAGCTCCGCTGGAAGAATTTTTCTTCAGTTGGTCAAAATCTGTCTTTTTGTATCTCCAGCACTTTGGTCACAATTACATCCCTTGTGGCCACAGAGAAGTCTAATTCTCAGTCTTCCCCGGGTAGCTCTTCAAGTCATTACAGATAGTTCTTGGGTCAGCCTGAGTTTTTCTTCCATCTCTAAACTAAACCCCCAGTTTCTCCATCAGATCCTCACATGACCTGGATTTGAGTATATTCACTGCATCCACTGTCATGGTCACTCTCCGTCAAACATACCCCTGCTCGTGAATGTTATTCTAAAAGTTTGCTTCCCAGAACTGAATTCAGTATTCCAGGTGTGGTCTGACAAGCCCAGAGGGGAGCAATACTTTTTTCATCCTAGAAGAAGGACTTTATAATCAGATATCTGGCTTCAAACCAGTTCTGTTCCTACCAGCTATGTTATATCAGGCAAGTTACTTAAGCTCTCTGAGTCTCAGTTTAGATCTACTAATATCTGAGAACATACCATGTG
This sequence comes from Phocoena sinus, assembly GCF_008692025.1. Taxonomy (NCBI): domain Eukaryota; kingdom Metazoa; phylum Chordata; class Mammalia; order Artiodactyla; family Phocoenidae; genus Phocoena; species Phocoena sinus. The sequence continues at coordinate 21,077,800 of NC_045775.1, forward strand.
CTGGGCACCATACTAGGGATGCAGAGACTTAATCCCAGCCCTCAAGAAGTTCACAGTGAAGTGTAAGAAAAAAGGTATGATAAGTACTGTCTATGTTAGAAGTACACCTACACGTATTACAGAAACACCTAGAAGGCCAGGCCAACCTAACTCAGCCCAGCGGAAGGGGGTGAGAATCAGGGAGTTGACACTTGAGATGAATCTGGAGGTTAGGCTGGCATTTTCCAGGTGAAAATCAGTGGCAAGGAAGGGAAGGCATTTCCAACAGAAGAAAAGTATGAGCAAAAAGCGCCAAAGTCTGACTCAGCCTGGTATGGTGTCTTAGAGCTGGAACGTAGAGTGGGAAGGGGACATGATGGTGCAAAGGGCGGCTGGAGAGGCAGACAGGTGCCCGTCGTGGGAAACGTGATGGAGGGCAGGGGAAGACATTGGATCTGGGGTTGCTTTAATGGTAGTCTGCAAAGTAGTGGGTATGAAGCCCAGAAAATGGAGCTGATGATACCCTTAGCCCAGTCATACTCCCCATGTTGTGAGGAGTAAGTGAGGTAAAAAAAAATGCACAGCAGGGTCAGGGCCGTGACGGGCTCAGTCAGTGGGGTCCTCTTCCCCAGCCTCTGCCACTGTTGCCTTTTGTCAGCCCCATCACAGTGGCAACTCACACGGAGCTCTCATCAGTTCAAACCCCATAAGTGTTCGCAGAGCCTTAGGTCCCCTGCCACATCGCTTCCTGCCATTTGGTTTTCAAGATCCAAATGTAGAACCTCATGTGTATTTCTTTGGAATGGTTTAGCCCCTTGCCATAGGCCGTCACAGCAATCTGGTATCCTGATTCTATCAGCCAGTGGTTGCGGAAGTGGTGGAACATGAGCCTCATCTTAAAAGGAAGAAGGCATCCAGGTATGAGTCAGGGCTGGCAGGGCTTCAGTATTAGGAAGAGTGGTGGCAGGAGAGCACCAATCTGAGGCTGAGGGTCTAAGGAATGGAGAAGGCAAAGAAAAGAACAGGAGGGAAGGAGTGGAGTGAAATTGTGAACACCAGCGCAAGAAGTTTAGTCTCTATCCTATAGATTCTATATAGGTGTAAAGGGCCACTGGAGGTTTGGTGTGGGGGGGAGGCAAGGATTCAAAGCGGTGTTTTTAGAAAGTTTGTCCTGCAATGAGAAAGTTTAATGGAGACTACAGTCAGGAATACCATCAAGTCACAAAGTGCCAATTTGGACAAGGAGGATGTCAGTGATAATGGAAGGGATGAGATGGATGAGAAAAATCAATGACTTGACAACTTGGACATAATGGGAGAGATAGGATTAGATCCAAATACATTTTTTTTTTTTTTTTTTTTTTTTTTTTGCGGTACGTGGGCCTCTCACTGTTGTGGCCTCTCCCGTTGCGGATCCGGACGTGCAGGCCCAGCGGCCATGGCTCACGGGCCCAGCCGCTCCGCGGCATGTGGGATCCTCCCAGACCGGGGCACGAACGCACGTCCCCTGCATCAGCAGGCGGACTCTCAACCACTGCGCCACCAGGGAAGCCCTATTTAATATCTTTATTGGAGTATAATTGCTTTACAGTGGTGTGTTAGTTTCTGCTTTATAACAAGTGAATCAGCTATACATATACATATATATCCCCGTATCTCCCTGCTTTTTTTTTAAAACTATATTTTATTGAGTTTTTTTTCTTGTCATAAAAGTTATACATATTCACTGTAAAAAATTTAGAAAATCCAGATAACTCCAAAGAAGAAAATCAAAATCCCCTGTAACCCCACTATCGGACAGAACCAAAATTATTATTTAAGAATATACCCTCACGGGCTTCCCTGGTGGCGCAGTGGTTGGGAGTCCGCCTGCCGATGCAGGGGACACGGGTTCGTGCCCCGGTCTGGGAAGATCCCACATGCCGCGGAGCGGCTGGGCCCGTGAGCCATGGCCGCTGAGCCTGCGCGTCCGGAGCCTGTCCTCCGCAACGGGAGAGGCCACAACAGTGAGAGGCCCGCGTAACGCATAAAAAAAAAAAAAAAAAAAAAAAAAAAAAAAAAAAAAAAAGAATATACCCTCACATTATTCTTCTATGCCTGTGGGTATATTTCTGCTCTGTAACACTTTCCCCCAATTTAATGTATTGTAAACATCTTTCCATGTCTTTCAGTTGGGATTATGTTTTGGTACAAGTAACAGCAAACCCTAACCCAAACCAACAGTGGCTTAAACAAATTATAGGGGTATTTTCCTCACATGCTAGGAGTCTGGAAGTAGGAGATACAGGCAGGGAGAACAGCTCAAGGACGTCATCAAGGACACTCCAGCTCCTTAGCTTGTTGGGTGTTACCTCATGTCTCCAGGTGGCTCTTAGTTGTAAGAGAGGCTGGGAAGCAAGTATTTCATTTTTCTGACCTCTCTAGTGGAGAAAGGCGGGGGAAAATGCTGTTGGGAGTGGGTGCTGAGTCAGCCAGCCAACGGTGCCAAAGAGGCGCTACATATTCTTCTACAACATTGTTTTCTTAAGCAGCTGCATAGTTTAGATGTACCATGATTTGTTTAACCATTCCTTGTTGTTGATCATTTCACTTGTTTCCAGTTTTTCATTATTATAAATATGCTTCTATGTATTAAAGCTTTATATATAGCCATAATTGTTGCTACAGTATAAAATTCCTTAATTCTATAAGTGGAATTAAGGTCCAAAAATATGTAAAAATGTAAAGGCTTTTAATATATTTTTTGGCCAAATTGCCCTTCAAAAAGATTGTACCGAATTACACTCTCACCAACAATGTTTAAAAGAGTACAATTCCGGGCTTCCCTGGTGGCGCAGTGGTTGAGAGTCCGCCTGCCGATGCGGGGGACGCGGGTTCGTGCCCCAGTCCGGGAAGATCCCACATGCCGCGGAGTGGCTGGCCCGTGACCCATGGCTGCTGAGCCTGCGCATCCGGAGCCTGTGCTCCGCAACGGGAGAGGCCACAGCAGTGAGAGCCCGCATAGCGCCAAAAAAAAAAAAAAAAAAAGAGTACAATTCCCTGCACCCTCAACAACAGGTTTTTGTTTGTTTGTCATTAAGCTATTATCCTATGACCATTATGCGGATTTAACTTAGTACTAGCCCTGACCAGACTGAAGTGCCCTGAAGCCTCTGGGAACCCAGAGGAGGGACACTGAGAACCTCAGCCAGCCCCCACCCTTCCCCATCCCTGCCCGGAGGTGCAGGTCTGCAGGGCGTCCTGTGCTTCCAGGTGGCAGGTGCGAGTCCTCGTCCTGGCGGGCACTGCAGAGGACTCGTGATGTTTCTGGTGAGCATGTACGTCACTCATCTACCTTTATTTTGAAAGTCCTTTCTGCCACTGTGGAGTCATCATCATTTGTCCCGTCTTAGTCCTAAGGCAAGGCCCTCCTGGCCTGTCTGGGACTGAGGTGCTTCTGGGAGCTGGCCTCTTGAAACAAGGCTCCCCCCACCCCCGCATCCAGATGTGCCTCAGGTAAGGTAGCCTTACAGGCCTACTTCACTCTGTAACAGAGGGAAGGCCGAGAAGACGGTATTGGTAGATTCTTGGGAGGTATTTTAATCCTATTAAGCTGCTTTGGGGACATGCTGCAGTTTCCTGGGGAGGCGGCCAGAAAAGTAAATTATCCCTGCACATCCCTTTGAAATAATTATTAACTAGTCAGCAGTTAGCCACTGCGCACAGTCCTTCTCCTCAAATGAGGAGTCCTCTAAGGGTGAGAGGATTCCTCTGGCCAAGTCATGTCTGTGCACACAGTAGGTGCTTAAATACTCATATGTGTAGGCATAGATTCGTGTGTGAACAAATGAGTGACTGATGAACCCCAGTGAGTCTGTGCTCAGTGCAGGAGCAGAGGCCAGGCCCTAGCACCACACCACCACCATCCAAAATAAGAAAAAGAAGAGGAAAACACAGGCCGGACACTCTATGACAGAAGTCACAGCAAGATCCTTTCTGACCCACCTCCCAGAGAAACGGAAATAACAACAAAAATAAACAAATGGGACCTAATGAAACTTAAAAGCTTTTGCACAGCAAAGGAAACCATAAACAAGACGAAAAGATAACCCTCAGAATGGGAGAAAATATTTGCAAATGAAGCAACTGACAAAGGATTAATCTCCGAAATATACAAGCAGCTCATGCAGCTCAATATCAAAAAAACAAACAACCCAATCCAAAAATGGGCAGAAGACCTAAATAGACATTTCTCCAAAGAAGATATACAGACTGCCAACAAACACATGAAAGAATGCTCAACGTCACTAATCGTTAGAGAAATGCAAATCAAAACTACATTGAGGTATCACCTCACACCAGTCAGAATGGCCATCATCAAAAAATCTACAAACAATAAATGTTGGAGAGGGTGTGGAGAAAAGGGAGCCCTCTTGCACTGTTGGTGGGAATGTAAATTGATACAGCCACTATGGAGAACAGTATGGAGGTTCCTGAAAAATAGAACTACCATACGACCCAGCAATCCCACTACTGGGCATGTACCCTGAGGAAACCATAATTCAAAAAGAGTCATGTACCGCAATGTTCATTGCAGCTCTATTTACAATAGCCAGGACATGGAAGCAACCTAAGTGTCCATCAACAGATGAATGGATAAAGAAGATATGGCACATATATACAATGGCATATTACTCAGCCATAAAAAGAAACAAAATTGAGTTATTTGTAGTGAGGTGGATGGACCTCGGGTCTGTCATACAGAGTGAAGTAAGTCAGAAAGAGAAAAACAAATACCGTATGCTAACACATATATATGGAATCTAAAAAAAAAAAAAAAAAAGGTTCTGAAGAACCTAGGAGCAGGACAGGAATAAAGACGCAGATGTAGAGAATGGACTTGAGGACACGGGGAGGGGAAGGGTAAGCTGGGACGAAGTGAGAGAGTGGCATGGACATATATACACTACCAAATGTAAAATAGATAGCTAGTGGGAAGCAGCCGCATAGCACAGGGAGATCAGCCCGGTGCTTTGTGACCACCTAGAGGGGTGGGATAGGGAGGGTGGGAGCGAGAGGGAAGAGGGAGGAGATATGGGGATATATGTGTACGTATAGCTGATTCACTTTGTTATAAAGCAGAAACTAACATACCATTGTAAAGCAATTATACTCCAATAAAGATGTTTAAGAAAAAAAAGCTATTCAGAGGAAAAATAAAAAGATAAGAAAAAGAAAACACCAGAATTGTGATTCCAGGAAGGAAACGCTAAGGATTCTATTTAAGCGGTCCCTTCACGACCTTACCCTGACCTCCAGAGAGGCTGCACGCAGAGTGTGAGAAGCAGTATCCTGAGGAAACTGAGCTCTCTGCGAGCTTTCCTTTGAAGGCGTGGTTTGAGGCTACCTTCAGTTACTACCACCGTGAGGAGAGAGAAGGGAAGAGAATGTTATGTACGTGTGAGATCTGGAAAAACCTTCAGCGTTACAAGAAAAGAAAGCAACCCTGATTCCCCATTAGTGGCCAAGCTTTTGGTTCTTAGATCAAGGCCCAGTTTTTCTCCTTCTTGAATTATCCAACAGTCTCTTTTTCCTAGAGTGGAAACCAATAGGCCAAAATGACCTCATTGAGAACAAGACATCTAAAAGTAGAGCAGCAGGATTCAAAGTATTACTCCAGTGACTAGAAATATGTGGAAGAGAAAGTAATAGGATTTCACTGGGGGTAAGCCTGCCTATTGAGAAACGTGTATTTTCAGTGAGCTACAAACATTGTACAGCATGAAGGACCATCAAATTTAAAGGACACCTTAAAACCAAGTGGACAAAAGCCCCCACTAGCTTAGCCACTAGGACTAATTCCCTTCAGAGAGCTAAGTAGGCCTTGCCACAGTCAAGAGAGACTGCAGTAGACTTGATGTCTGATGAGTCCCATGAAATTGACTCATAACGTCAACAGTTTATCCAGATCGCTCACACAGGGACAGACATGTTTATGGTAATTAGGTGAGCCCAGAGTGGGAGGTTGCTGAAGGGCTGATTTAACTCACAAAAGGCCTCTTCATGTTGAGGTTCCCAGGGAAGGGACTTGTATACCAAGGACTTCATTAAGTTATAAATGTGATAATTGCAGAAAAGTTGGAAAGTTTTGAATGGCCTATAATCAGCAGTAAAGGATTTACCTCCTTGGGATAAATCATGCCTGGGTAATGAACTTTACTTTGACAAAATTGTAACTTCTCTTTAAAAACCGTATGTCCTTTGGGACTTCCCTGGTGGCCCAGTGGTTAAGACTCCGTGCTTCTACTGCAGGGGGCACAGATTCGATCCCTGGTAAGGGAACTAAGATCCCGCGTGTCGCGTGGAGCGGCCACAAAAACAGAAACAAAAACAAACTTATGTCCTTTCTGAAAGAAAATAATAGCTAGAAACAGTCTTAGAGCTTCCCTCATCTTTGGGATACGACAAAAGGTCATCCACATAAAGAATCACAGGGAAATTTAAGGTCCTTGAGGTTGTGGTTGAGGACTTGTGAAAGTAGGAATAGCCTCAGATCTTTTGGGCATAACAGTCCAATAGTCCAATAGTATAATAGTCCAATTATACTATTGATTTTCCCAGAAGGAGGCAAACACATGTTGACTATTTTGGTCTAAAGGAACACTAAAGAAAGCAGAACATGAACCTATGACTGTAAAATATGCAACCTCAGGAGGCACTAGAGATAAAAGAGTATTTGGTTCTGGTCAGGGAATGACTATTCTATTTATGGCCTCAAGGTCCTGAGTAAATCTGTATCCCCACACCTTGGGTAGGGTTATTACGAGGACTTGTTCAAGATATGATGTGTCCTTTCTCTATTATGCTTTTGACTATTTATTTTAGTCTTTCTTTAGCTTCTGATTTAAGAAGGTTTTGTGCAAGTTTGGGTAGAAATTTAGACAGGTCATTCTGAACCTTAATGGATTCAGCCTCAATAATCCTGCAAACGCTTGATGTTTGAAACTTTGTTCCCCTTTCATTTTAAAGCGCCTCTCAATTTTGTTCAGCTTGAAGGCTGCCTGAACTGGCCACTATGATTCTAAAGCATGCTTGCTGAAATTATGCCACCTAGAAAGATAAATTCACACACTTGGGTTACAGTATAAATGCCTGTAAGAAGCAGGAGCCTGGGCTGGAGGGGCACAAACTTAGGTTTAAACTGAGACAAACCCATAATTTTTGCAATAGTCAGTCCGAAGCGTTGCTTGTGTACCTGTGTTTTCTCAACCCCCTCCCCAACCTAATGCCTGGGTCTCCCACCTACAAAACCCAATCAGATTTGTAGTTCCAGAGGACAGAAAAGTATGGAGAGATCTCTGCCAGAGCCAGACGGTCACGGACAAAGCAAGAGAAGATTGAGGAAGGTTCTCACAGGGTTTTTTGTAATTGCCAAAAACTGGAAACAACCCAGATGTCCTTCAGGGGGTGAATGGATAAACCGTGGCATATCCATACTTGTACCATTGTTTGGACTACTATGTAGCAATAAAAAGAACTATTAATCCGTGCGACAACTTGGGTGGAACTCGAAGGTATTAGGCTAAGAAAAAAAAGCTGATCTCAAAAGGTTGTTGTATGATCCCATTTCTGTAACATTCTTAAAATTACAAAATTATAGTGATAGAAAACATATCTTTGGTTACCAGGGATTAGAGTAGGAGGAGGGCATGGCTATAAAGGGGTGGCATGAGGGAGTTTCTTTGAGGTTATAGAATAGTCTGTGCCCTAGCAGAGTGGTGATTACATGAATCTGTACATGTGATAAAATTTCATAGACTGGACCACAGCAACGCAAAATAAGGGTGAGTGTAAAAACTGATGAAATCCAAATGAGGTCTGTAGCTTAGTTAATAACGTACCCATGTCAATCTCCTGGCCTTAACAATTGTTATGTAAGATGTTATTGGGGAAGCTGGATGGGGATATGTGGGAATTCTTTGTCCTATTTTGCAATTGTGAGTCTAAAATTATTTCAAAATAAAAAGTTTACGAAAATTTGGAGGGGCACTGATTTCTGCAAGCAGCACTTGGGAATCTCTTCAGTTCTTACTGGAAAAGATAATATAAACTAAAGCCTCAAGAGTTATCAATTTAATGCAGTTTCTAAGCATTGTGATTTCATTTTCTATATTTTTGATTTGGAAATTACACTCAGCTACTATTTTAACTATAGTAGTGTTACAAATATTTTTGTATTGTTACAGATATATACATGGGGGAAAACATCCCTTGCTGAGTTTCCCCCAGGATGGAATAACTCCCAGCTGCCTTACAGAGCTCTCGGTTGTAGCTTCTGTCTACCTTTAACCACATCTCCTTCTGCCCGCAACATGCATTCTGGGGTGAACTATTTGTAATCCTCTCCTTCCTCCCAGTCTGTTCCTCTATCCTTTTGACTCTTATTTGCTTGATGAGCTTTTCCTTCAAGACCCAGCTCAAACTATGCTTCCTCTAGAAGCCGTCCCTGACCCAGGAAGCAGAGCTGCCCAGCAGCATGCCCTTCCTGTATCTGGGGTTGTAGTGTAATGTGTCGCCCTTTGGTTATTATGTTCACTTGTCTAACTCCCACCCTAGTCTGCGAACTCCTCAAGGGGCCAGACTGGGTCCCTTTCCTTTCCTTAGGCCCCATGCCTGGCTCAGTGCCTGGAACACACACTCCATAAACGGTGATCAATGAGTAAGTGAATCTGAGGCTCTGGTAAGTCCTTAGTAACAAATTTTGTTTATTCTACCCTTCCTTAATAATTTTCAACAAAACTAAAGACCAAAAGGGGATTTGATTAACCACAGTTAAACAACAGTATATTAATATTTAAAACATTTTCCAAACATTCAACTTAGTCAAGACTTTATTATATTAAAATTTGTTCCCATTCTTTCTTTTCGTTCATGACACCATGTTGTAAAAAGCTTTAGTAAGACCATGAGGTTGCACTCATGAGCCTCCTTAGACAGATACGATCTAGAATTTAAGGATAGGACATGAGTTTTCCAGAGTTTACTGAAAGAAGCGAGGTGTTCTCCGCCTCGCAAGCCGTCACTCTCTAGTCCACCTGCAGTGCTGCAGCGGACCCAGTGGCCTTGGTGATGAACCCCTGATTCCCCTCCTCAGCATCCTCTCGGGCAAATGATCCGGGACTCTGTAATTGTTTGCAGGTCTAGCTTCTGTCCTCACACTCCAACAAAACGACTCAGAGTTTCATCATTTCTTTTTGCACAATCTAATGACCATTTCTCTATCCAAGGTCTGGTAACTTCATTAAACAGGGCAGGTAACCTCCTCCTTGAAATTGGTCCCTCCCTTGGCTCCTGGGACTCCACATACCTCTCCCATTTCCTCTCTTGATCGCATCCTGTAACAGTCCTCTAAGATTTAATCATTGGTCTCATGCTCATTTTTCAAATAAAAGTAATAATAAACATGTTTCCCAAGTTCCAAATTTTCCATATTCTCTTCCCTGCTTTCTGTTGTCCTGTCATCTATAAAGGCCTAAATTAGGTGCCACCTACCCCCAGAAGCCATCTAACTACTGAGGCCCCACTCATCCTTTACACTCTCCTGGAGCACTTAAAAGCCAAATACCCTTGCACAAGTTAGTACTTCATATATTCTCTTGGAACTATAAAACAAGGAAATCTCTTATTTTATGAATTACTCTTATTTCTTCAACCAAACAAAGGCTCCTTAAGGAGAAGACCCATGACTTAAAATCATTCCATGTCCTCATGGTGCCTTGGGGGGTACTTAGCACATTATGGTAGTGGTCAGTAAGCACTTGCTGAGTGACATTAGAGCAATGTTTCAGTAGCTTGGAAAGAGAAATATGAAGAAGAAAAACCGGGTCTTCCCTGGTGGCGCAGTGGTTGAGAATCCGCCTGCCAATGCAGGGGACATGGGTTCGAGCCCTGGTCTGGGAAGATCCCACGTGCCGCAGAGCAACTAAGCCCATGAGCCACAGCTACTGAGCCTGCGCTCTAGAGCCCGCAAGCCACAACTACTGAGCCCGCGAGCCACAACTACTGAAGCCCGTGTGCCTAGAGCCCGTGCTCTGCAACAAGAGAAGCCGCTGCAATGAGAAAAGCCCGCGCACCACAACGAAGAGTAGCCCCCTGCTCACAGCAACGAGAGAAAGCCCACGTGCAGCAACGAAGACCCAATGCAGCCAAAATAAAGAAATAAATAAAAATGAAAAAGACTCAAAATTAGAAAGAGCACTATGGTCTTTGGCACACGGTGACTGTCAGAAGAAACAGCTCTTGACTGGGTTGTGGCAGGTCATCCTCCAGATCAGCTGGAACCCCATTCAAGGATCGGACTGAGGTCGTGGCTTTGGGACCAGCCTGCTCTGCAGGGTCTTGACTCCTGCTACCAGGTCTGGGGTCAAGGGAAAGAACAGTTGAGGAGGTCTAGTCTGGTGATTTGCTAAACCGTTTCCTATGCTAGGACCATAAGGTTCACGGTGCAGTCACTGGTAACAGGAAAGGCAGTTATAGCTCTCATCAGGAGAGGTGCAGCTGCTGGCCATTCTGCAGCCTGCGGCTTCCAGCTAGGTCCTCAAAACCACATCTCCACATCCTGTGGCCGGGAAGAGCTTCTCGAGACCATCCAGCTCCTTCCCGGATACCTAGGACTGTACTTAGAGCTAGGCATTATATTCCTTATTAAATCATAAATAAGGCTGCGTAACTCTGAAAGCTCACATTCTAATATTTAATAACCTTGTCACTGGCCTAAATCTAATTTTGGCTTTTTGTTTTTAAGCCTTCAGTGGAACTCTGCCTTCCACAAATATGTCCTGAAAATAATTCGGGGACCCTTGGTCTTCTCTAATTCTTTGGTTCCTAGAAGAACTCCCTGCCGTTCCCAGGTCTCTACCCTCTGCGCCCAACGGCTATGAGGGAAACACCAGGTCTTTTGGTCCTGCAGGGGGTGTTGGGCATGCCTCAAGCAGGCTCCTTTAAGAATACCAGATCTCCAGTCAGACAACTTGGCTTTAAATCCTCGCTCTGACATTTCCTAGCTGCTTGACTTTGGGCCTCAGTCTCCTCATCTATAAAAAGGGGACAAAACAGTCCGCATTTCATAGAGCTGTTACGAGGACTAGGTGAGTCATGTATACAAAGCGCTGAGCAGAGGCCGGCACACAGCAAGTACTCGGTCAGCGTTATCAGCATTACTGAGGCAGACACTGAGAATCCAAGGGCACCAGTTTGAGAATCAGGCGCCCAACACACATCCAGCTTCAGGCCTCCGAGACTGTAGAACACCAGTCTGAGAGGGAGACAAGACTACAGAACTGTGCTTTTTCTGCCCCTTCTGCCTGGGGACTGCCATCTGGGCTTCCTGAAGCTGGGCCTCTAACCACGATCCTTCCCCAACTCCAGATTTCCCATATATTCTACTTTGTAGATGCATCCTACCGGCCAGGAAAACTGGAACAGATGCTGTGGGATCAGAGGAGAGAGAACTCTGATGAGCTTGCCAAAACGTTTCCCACTCCTGACACGGGGCTATGCCCGTTGTCACTGGGCTACCCCTTCCTGCCCGGGCCCAGGGGGTCTGAAGTCACCTGTTGGGAAAGTCTGCAAAATTGTTACTCCTTGCCCCGCTGGGTCACACATCCAGATTATTCTGGGGTTGCATGGGGGCAATATGTGCAGGCAGGGATGAGTGGTTCTGAGAGACTGGAAGAGCCCTGCCGGCGGGTCACAAAGCCCTGGCAGACGCAACCAATCACCTTCTTCTCATGGCTGACCAAAGACCTGACTCACAGGGAGGCTCAGACTCCCAAAGCTGAATTGAAAAGGTGGAGATGGGGCAGGTGGAGTAGTTCCACGGCTGGTGGGGAACCAGCGCACGCCCACTCCAGCAGATCTAGGACAGGGATCTGGACGGTGTAAGTTCAGGTAGGGACTGGAGCTTCTCCAGGATTCTTTTCTCACAACACTTTTAGGTCATGTCGCTCTTCCCTAAGATCCTGAGCCCTGCCGAGGTCCCAGCCACTGGAGTCTTGAACGTGTCCTGCTGAACACGATGTAAACTCTGAAGAGACAGATCTGGATCATGCTGCCATGCCCCCTTGTGGCTGCTGTCCCGGGGAAGGAGTCCTCTGGGGAGTCCTGGCCAGATGGCTCTATCTGGTCATAACTCAGAGGGTTAATGGAAACCCGGGAGGGGAGTAAACAGAACTCCTCACTTGCTAAAATTAATCCATTTTTAGTAGGATCCGTGTCGGTGGGCGGGTAGAAGGTTAAACCTTTCTTTCCAAAGGTTCTCTACTGGACATCTTTAAGTTCCACAAACACCTACTTTTTAAGTCAACAAACTTCCACGATGGGAGCTGCCATCAAAACAAGGCTACCCGCAGCAGGCTCCTGGAGCTGTGCAGTGTGGGGAAGCGAGGCTTAATGGTAGAACATGTGGCTTGGCCGTGGACTCAGCCACCAACTGCCTGTGAGACTTTGAGCGAGTAGTTTGAAGTATCCAAGCCTCAGTTTTCAAGCCTGAAGAATCAGAATGATTCTCTTGAGCACGGGATTGCTGTGGGGTTAATGAGGGACCCCGTCGGTGGGAACCAGAGGTTAATCCTCTCTCCACGTTGGGGGCTGAACAACCTTCATGACAGGCAGAGGAGGACTGATGTGTCTGACTCATGTTCTTCCCAGCACCCTGGAAAGCTCCCCACAGAGTTCCGGTCAGAGTTCTGAGCAGGGGGAGAGCAGGGGCAGGCGTGGCTTTTGGTTGTGACCCTCTGGCAGCTATGCTGGAGCTCTGGTGCCCATTTCTTTCCTTAATTAGTACTGGCTCAGGGCCCCGGATGCAATAAAATATTGCCGAATGAACGAATGAATGAATGAATGAATGGGAGAGGCTGAACTGCAGTGTGGGTTTTCAGGTGGCAGGTGGGCTCAGAAAGTGTGGTTTTCTGGCCACATTCCCTATCTGTTGACCCCAAGGAGCAGGAGAGTAGAAGGCTGGCTGCACCTGCTGGCCGCACACAACTAGATGCGGCACATGGATGCAGCATGAAGCCCCTGGATGCTCAGCAGGAGATTGAAAAACACCTCTTCCTCTGAGGCAAGGAAAAGAGAAACTATATAACATGGCGATATAGCTGCCGGACTCCTCAGAGCAGGGCTTTGGGGTGGATCTGAGAACAGAACTCGGTACCTGTTGAGAGGATACCCCAGTCGGACTGGCTCTCAGTCCAGCTCTGTGCACACCGCCGGGGAGGGGATTGCTGGCCCATCTGCGGCCTGAACATAAAGAGAGAGGGGGACTGCAGCGGCTGCTGGGACATGTGGGGAAAAGAACGTTTGTGTCTGTGGCACTAGTGGGCCTGGTGTCTCCTTACTGATCCTTCATGCTTCAAAAGCAGTTCTGGTCTTGGGGGGCACATTCAAGCCATGTCACTTTATGTTCCTTTCAAATGATGTTTCTTCAGCCCGTGTGGCTGACAGCTGTCATCTGGCCAAGTGGCATGTGCTCCCCTCCTCTGAAACTGGAGTCTATGAATCATTCAGCCTACTTTCCCTCAACCCCAGGCCCAGCCCTTCTCTGCTCTCAGAGCCCCTCCCCCACCACAGCCAATCCACCAGTTTTATTTCCATGCCTTTTTGACAGACTGCTCATTTAATACTCTAACCTTTCCACCAGCAAGTCTACCTAACAACGTCCAGAACAAACCTGACAAGGTTCCACATCTGTGTCTCTGTCCTCTCTTGTGCAGACTCTCATTCTGTGCGTCCCCGAGACTCGACTCTACCTGCCCCCCCGCAGGCGATGGTCGTTCCCCCTCAGTGGGGACGTGCACGGGAGGGGTACGTTCAGGCCTGCCCACCTTCCAATAGCTTCTCTCCTGGTCTGCCATGGTGGTTGAAGTTCCCACCATGAATGCTACTCTTGTGGATTATAGCATTTGTCTCCCAAAAGCCTTAGTCATCATCTCAGTTTCGAATATGAGGAGATGAAGGCTCTGGGTGCACCCACTTGCTCAGACTCAGGATCAACCACTGGCAAGGGCAGAGCATGACCCCAGGCCATCTGCACCCAAAGCCTTCGCTCCTCCCACACCATGGCACCAGGGAAGGAAGAGCTACTTGATTTTGCACAGCTCTAGTGCAGGATGACTTGCTCTGACTTAGGCCACTGAGCATTAAGAGAAAGGAAAGGAAGTGTCACAGGGACGGGGTTGGAAGACCCTGCTATTGTAGCCCTTGGAACAGAGCCTGCCTCCTCTGGGTGGTTGCCTACCATTCTCTCAGGGGAGGTGAAGCAGCCCTTGGTTACAGGTGTAGTCAACTTTAAGAGTTGTCTCAGACATTGTCTCTGCTGGATTTGGAGGCAACTGGTCCACTTAGGGCTAGATGCTTGGGCAAATGCTTTATATGCCGCCTCCGCCCCCAGAAGCTGCTCTGATTTGAATCGAGGCCTGAGTCAACCCCCAATACAGTAAGTCGTCAGAAGTTGGACCCGTTGATGAGCTTAACTTATGGCTTTGGGGAAGCGGGAGGTTGGTTTAGTTGAGTCCAGAATCTTCGAGTAGGCCTAATGCCCTAGGCCACTCCAGCTGGTTCAGTTCTCAGAGGACACCTGGGTCAGGAACAAGGACTCCACTCAAGCCCGTGCCCTGACACCACCAGGTTTTGACCAAACCAGGCTTCCTCTTTGAGGGACAAGGTCAAAGTTAGGGGCTCTCCCATTTCTAAACTGAGCTAGGGAGAGAGGGATTTGGGGATGGGAGAAACTTTTAAAGGAGTCTTTGCCCAGGACCTGGGTGCCACCTGCTGGCCATAATTTAGTTGTATTTATAGGGCCAAATCTGGGAGAGGAAAATTAAAAGGGCATCCTGCCCTCCCCACCATGATGAGGAATAAGGGAACTAGGAGGCTGGTTTCTTCGTGACCGCCCCCCCCCCCGCCCCCGCCCAAGCAAGTGTGACTGAGAATCCTTGCAGAGACCCCCAAGTGTCTTGGATGAGTCCTCCTGAGCCAAAATGGACCTCAGCTGGGCCAGAGGGTAGCATCACCTGAAAGAACCAGAGCCAGTCGCAAGTGGAGACAAAGCTCTGCTCCACGTTATCAACTGCCCACTCACACCCACTTCCCCAAAAGCGCCACAGGAGGTAGAAAGCATAATTGCTGGTTTGGCCCTGAGAGGAGCCTTTTTTTCCAGCTTTCTCCTTACAGGCACTGTTGGCTCTTTGGGGACCCTAAATTCAGACTAATCAAAGGTGTGGAAAATGCCCTTCCATCATCAGGCACGGACAGAGCTGGGAATGTCTGGCCAAGCTGAGAAGATTTGGGCATTTTTCCAGTACCTGTGTAGCTTTTGGTGACTCTTAGGGCCCTGATAGCAAGGTCTTTAGTTGTGTTCTGGAAGGGAGACTGGAGATTTTTCATACGTACCAAGGAGGAAAATAGCCAACGCTGTACCCCAGGGAGGTCGCAAAACACCCCAATATCCCAGCCTGTGCCATTGCAATGCAGGCCAGGCAATCCCAGCCAAGCACATGCATCAGATGAGGACTTTGGTTCTAATACCTTGTTGTGCACCAGGAGGAGTTTTTAAATTATATAGCTATAAAATAACTGTAAAATATATAGCTATACACGCACATATATATAGATATAACACTAAATATATTATACGGTCAGCCCTCCGTATTCATGGGTTCCATAGTCATGAATTCAACCAACCACAGATGGAAAATATTTGAAAAAAAAATTCCAGAAAGTTCCAAAAAGTAAAACTTGAATTTGCCATGAACCAGCAGCTATTTACATAGTGTTTACATTGTATTAGGTATTATAAATACTCTAGAGATGACTTAAAGTATACAGGAGGATGTGCATAGGTTATTTGCAAATACCATGCCATTTTACATAAGGGACTTGAGCATCCACAGAGTTTGCTATCCACGGTGGTCCTGGAACAAATCTCCCATGGACACTGAGAGCCAACTATACTATACATTATGTATAAATAGATTGGTATATATCATAGGTAGTGTATCATATATAGTTATACATACTATATATGAATATGTACTATGTTATATATACATATATATTAATGTATATTTATATAGTGTGTTATATATAATTTCATATATACTATGTAATAATATACATGATGTGGTTATATATAATATTTAGAGAGGCTAGGGAACCACAGGAAATCTGCCCTCAGGTTAGAAGACCCTTGAAGCTCAAATGATTGCAGTCAGAAACTGGAGGATTAGTTTAGACTAGGACCAGTGCCTCTGCCTTTCTTCAATAACCAGCACTTGAAACTCGTACACAGTAAACAGGAGAAAAATCCCTAAAGTGGCTCAGGAATTCCCAGGGCCAACCTAAGACCACCCTACTCCTCCCAGAACCACCCCTGACCAGCCCAGACTCTGTACCCCAGGAGCACAGGGACAGAGCAGCCCCCAAGACCTCATGGAGAAATGAGTCCCAAAGCCTGTGGTAGGCCAGTATCGAGAATGGCTTGTCCCCTCTGCACTGAGATCCCACAGGCCTCTGCAGACCCCCGAAGGCCTGGCAGGTTCTGACCGTTCTTACTGGGGCCGTTCAAATCCATTCTCCAGCTGTGCACGCTCTCTCCTTCCTGACTTTCTGTAGCACCTACCGTTTTCACCACACTTTGGGGCATCTGGTTATACTGTTCTCCTGTGTGTTGGTCTCCCCAGTGAGACTATAAACTCCTTGATGACAAGGGCAAATCTTTCTATTTCTCAGAGTCCCTAACTAAATACTCATCAAAGTACAATGCACTTGCCTTGACCCTACCCATCTGCCTGTCTAATCAAGTCTGGTGTCCAGGCGCTCCTGCCACGCCTGCTGAGGTTACTTTAGGTGAGTTCCCTGGAAATTAAGAAGCGCTCTCCTAACTCTAGTCTCTGTGATTGTCATTCACTGAGAATTGATCTAGAACCCCAAAGTGAATGAAACAGCCTGGCCGTTGAGTTTACAGTCAGGTGGAAGGGACAGACAGGAGAATGTGATCAACGCCATGATTGAGTAAGCTCAGGGTGACAGAGAGACACAGATGAAGGCCATGTCTCCCCGCACCAGGGCTCAGAGAATGTGTCTTGGAGGAGATGGAGCCCAAGCTGAGTCCAGAAGGTTGAGTAGGGGAGGGAGGGTCCCGGCCAGAAGGTGATAAAAGATGGTTCAGAAAGAGGAGGAAAGGTGAGGAGGTGTCACTTAGTCATTCAACAAATTTGCTGAATACCTTGCCTGTGACAGGCCTAGAAACACCACTACTGGCTTTGAGATGCTTACTGATGAGGGAGGCAGGCATTTCAGCAAGTCCAGTGGTTAGTGCAAGGGTCAGCTTACAGGGCGGTGGCTCAAAACCACTGTGTAAGAGGGGACTCAAGTGCAGTCAAAATTACCCTCAGAAATCTCTGGAATTGTCAGCTCCTGAGTCCTTAGGAGCTGCCAAGATGATAATTTTTGTTGCTCTTGGCTTTTTGGCTCTGTCTGGCTTCTCTTTCCCTGGGCAATGAAGGACCAGGTCTATTTTTAAGAGGAGGAAGGACTAAGAATAAACAAGAGGGTTTCTTGATTTTTCTTCAAAAAATTTATTGAAGTTAAATGTGCATCTAGCGAGGTTCCATTATATATACTTGGGGTGAGGCCGTGGGGGAGCACAGCCTAGCAGATACCAACTGAGCCTCTTCTCTAAAGCAGCTTCTCTAATTTAACTGTGCCTGTAGACCCTCTTGGTCAAGTACAGTTTCTGACTCAGTAGATCTAGGGCGAGGCTCAAGAATTAGAATTTCTAACTTGAAATTTCTAACAAGCTGATGCCCATAGAGCACCAAAGCTGCTCCAGGAACCACAGTTTGAGAACCTCTAGAGCAGAGAATGAGTGGACTTTGGGGGTGGCGGCTGCATTCCAGGCAGAGGGTGAGTACAGAGCTGCCCGTGGCTCCCAGTTGGGGGATCAAAGTAGAAGACAGGGCTGGAGAGGGAGGGCTCATTGAAGAGCTTCATAAGTGATGGGGAGGGGGTCACATTATAAGAGCAGATGCCCACAGGGGTCCCGGAAGTGGGCTGGGTGTATTCTTCCTTCGGGGAGACAATCTGCGTATTAAACCTAAATATTCTTCACTCCAGAAATATGTACTCTCACAACTGGTGAAATACGCAGTCCTGTTTCTCCATTTATGATAAAGACCTAGTTACAAGAGACATTTTCCTCTCTCTTAACAGTGCAAGTCAGTAATGACAACTGACACTTGACCTCTGCGTGGGGATGGGGGAGGGTAAGGAGGCGCTTACACCCACTGGCGGGGGGGGGGGGGGGAGAAGGGGGGCGTGGCCAGGGCTGCTTTCACATAGATTCTGACCGCAGCAGTGTCAGGGATGGACTAGGGGAGGGAGTGCCTGGGGGCTGGAAGGCCCCCTAGGAGGCTTCTGCTAGCCTTGGCTGGGGAGAATGGATGCAGAAACCCCGAGGCAGCAGGAGGCGAGGCGAAGAGCAGGACACACTGGGAAGGCAGAGGAGCCGGGCTCACTGAATGATGGGCTCTGAGCATGAGGGGGAGTAAGCTGTCTGGGACGACCCCACAGGTTTCCAGCGTGGGTGACTGGGTGCCTGGTGGTGACCTTCACTGGGATAATGAATACAAGAGCAGAAGCATGTGTTGAGGGAAGTTTCTGGATAAGCGGAATTTAGGTGCCTGTGGATGGGCCAGCAGGCCACAGGGATTATAGGGCATGAAGTCGGAGCAGAGGCGAAGGTTAGTCAGCTTTCTAGAACCCAAATCTGGTCAAGTACTGTCTGCTTAAAATCCTCTAATGGCTTCCCTTGTTTAAACAGGGAGTCCAGACTCCTCCTCATGGTAACCAAAGCCCGTCGCTACCAGCCCCTTCCAGTCTCGTTGCGCCACACCCCAACACAAACACCCGCTCCCCAGGCCTGCTGAACAGCTCAGAGTCCCGGAATAAGCCATGCCTTTGTTCTTGATAGTCCTGGGGCCTGCACTGCCCTTCTACCCCATCCCCTGTATGTTCAGAAAATTCGTACCCCTTTCAGGCTGCTCTGAAGTCTTCGCTGACCCTGTCAAGCAGAAGGGATCCCTCCCTTCTTTGTGCCATCCCTGAACTTTGCATGTGCTGCTTTTCCTGCCCTGTCACTCCCTGCTGTGGGGATTTGCCTGTCTGTAAACTCCTTGGAGGCAGAGACCACATCTGACTTCGCCACTTCTTAGTGCAGGTCTAGCATATAGTAGACACTCACCAAATGTTTCAAGAGTGAATGAGTACCCCTTCTCCAAGAGGTAAACTGCTGGCCTGGAGGAAGATGCTTCTCGTTTCCCCAGAGACCCTCCAGCTCCCCCTCCTTCGGGCTCAAGAACAGCACAAGCCCCTCGGGGTCTTACCTTGCCTTTCTTCTTTCTTTACAGCTGGGGTATGGCCGTCAATGTGTACTCCACGTCTGTGACCAGTGAGAATCTGAGTCGCCATGATATGCTCGCATGGGTCAATGACTCCCTGCACCTCAACTATACCAAGATAGAGCAGCTCTGCTCAGGTGGGAGGCTGGGAATCGGGGGGAAGTGGGCCCTGCTGGGGGGACAAAGGGGGGTAGGCAGGAGGCAGAACAGCCACAGCGGACAGCGGAGCTTGTAACTGGGATTAAGGAGGAGTGCTGCAGAGCCCTCAACTAGCCAAAGTGTTTGGAGTTGGAGTAAGGAAATAGGGGTCTACGTGGGATGGAAAGAGTAAAAAGCAAAGAGCAGGGGCTTCCCTGGTGGCACAGTGGTTAAGAATCCGCCTGCCAATGCAGGGGGACACGGGTTGGAGCCCTGGCCGGGAAGGTCCCACATGCCATGGAGCAACTAAGCCCGTGCACCACAACTACTGCGCCTGCACTCTAGATCCCGCGAGCCTCAACTACGGAGCCCATGTGCCACAGCTACTGAAGCCTGTGCACCTAGAGCCCATGCTCCGCAACAAGAGAAGCCACCGCAATGAGAAGCCCGTGCACTGCAACGAAGAGTAGCCCCTGCTCACCGCAACTAGAGAAAGCCCACACGTACCAACAAAGACCCAATGCAGCCAAAACTAAATAAATTTATTTTTTAAAAAAAAAACAACCCACAGCTTCCTAAGGAGAGGTTAGGTTACTGTGTTAAAAAAAAAAAAAAAAAAGCGAAGAGCAGGAGAGGCACAGTAAAGGGCTACAGAAGGGGAGCAGCAGTGGGGACAGGCAGTGAAGCCAGAGGTCACGTGCACCAGGTCCAGCCTAGCCACTTCGCGGGGGGGAGGGTCCAAATCTCAGCTCTTCTTGTAGTGCAACCCTGGACAAGTCACCACACCTCTCTAGGTTTCAGTTTTTCCATCCATGAATGGAGATGACATCAGCTATCTAACCAGGGTTGCGGTTAGGATTAAAGCCCATACGTGCAGTGTTTGATATGGTGCTGGTACATAATTGCATCACTGAATGGCAATTGCTCTCACCCTTGGGAAGTCTGGCCCCGGCTCTGGGAACAGAGAGAGAGAAGAGGAGACGGAGAGGTTTGGGGGAGTGGCCCCAGTTGGCCTGGGGAAGTGAAAACGAGCACCTTGTGTTTCTCCACAGGGGCAGCTTACTGCCAGTTCATGGACATGCTCTTCCCTGGCTGTGTGCACTTGAGGAAGGTGAAGTTCCAGGCCAAGCTAGAGCATGAGTATATTCACAACTTCAAGGTGCTGCAAGCAGCATTCAAGAAGATGGGTGTTGATAAAGTAGGTGCCTGCGCTCTGAGGGGCCCCGAGGAGCTGTGTGACCCTGGGAAAGAAGATGGCCCGCCAGCCAGGGCAGCAGGGGCTGTTGGGGTCAATCCAGTTCTCACGCCTCTCTCCACCCCGACTCTCCAGGGGGCGTGTTCCCCCAGCTCCAGGCTCAGTGGAAAACCCCACAACTTTTGACATCCCATCCTGATGACATTCCTGTCCCTTTCTCCTCTCCGGACCCTACACCCCAGCACTTGAGCCTCGGTATATCGGTCCTATTAAGTTCCTCCTCTGTAAGGCCCAAGAAAAGTCTCCTGGCTCACTCGACTGCCTCAACGGCCCAGGACCCTGGTTCCAGCAGCCCTCACCCCACATGCAGGCACAGCACCAAGGGATGTCTCCCCACACACGTCCTCCTGTGCCTGGAGGAAAGGGCCTGCAGCCTACCCATCTGCTCTGGTGGCACGGGAGGGGGGCCAGGTGGAGGAGGTGGAGGATGCTGCAGCCCGGGGGCTGGCTTTCCTGAGAGCAGTGGCCCTCTCACAGAGAAAGGCAGCCCTGCGGCAGCAGGAGATTAAAGTTCTCTGCTTATGTGGTCTATTTCAGATCATTCCTGTAGAGAAATTAGTGAAAGGAAAATTCCAAGATAATTTTGAGTTTATTCAGTGGTTTAAGAAATTCTTTGACGCAAACTATGACGGAAAGGATTACAACCCTCTGCTGGCGCGGCAGGGCCAGGACGTAGCACCACCTCCTAATCCAGGTGATCAGATCTTCAACAAATCCAAGAAACTCATTGGCACAGCAGGTAATGTGCCCGAGCTGGGGGAGGGAGTGTGGCGGGCCGGGCCGGAAGGGCTCTACAGCCAGGAGCGGCCCCTGGGCCACCGGCCCGGCCCTGCCAGCCTAGAGGAGACTGTTATCACGGAGTTCAGATGACGCTGCCTGCTGCCCGCTTAGACCAGGGGGAATCACAGTAGGGAGGAGAGGGCTCCAGAGACTGCTACAAAAGGAGAGCCGCCGGCACCGGCCAAGGTGACAGCTGGTGATGGGAGGCCCCGGGGCACTTCCCTCTGTAGCCCGAGCCAACTCCTCTGCCTCAAGATGATGGGGCAGCCCCTGGCTTGGTTCCTCTGTCCAGGTCCATCCAGGCCAAGGGCCTGGGCCGGCACTACAGACACTTCTTGCCCTCTGCCCACTTGACTCCCCGGGGATGGGAGTTGGCCGAGCTTGACCATATCTTCCCGCATTTCCAAAATCCCACAGCCCTAAGTCCTCAAGAGATGAGTCTCTGGAAACGAGGCTTTGTCTGGGTTCCAGAGGAGAAGGGGAAAAAGCAACAGGGCCTTTGGGGGATGGGAAGGTTGGCGAGAGCAGAGGCGCAGCCCCATACGCGTCTGAACCCGTCATAGCAGAGCGGCTCCTCTGTGTGTGCTGCTGCCCGCCTGGGGCTGCCCCCACTCCTCTGCTTGCTTTGCATCAGCAGCTCAGTCCTGGGAGCCGCCATAGCTGGACAATAAGTGGCCACAGCATGCCGGGTGTGCAGAGGAGGAGTGGGGTCCCTGAATCAGGCCCGGCAGAGGGCCCTGAGGCAGGGAGCCCAGAGGGGCAGGGGCAGGCTTCTGTGGTCTCCTCCAGAAGGCACCCCCGGGGAGGATGGCTGTGGGCTGGGGTATCTGTTAGCGAAGACCCAGCGAGACCCCGTGCCAGCTACTTTTCCCCAGGCCCAGGCTGTCAGTGCGAGAGGGCCCTAAACCCTCCAGCCCCGCTCCCCAAATTCGCCATCCCAGTTCCCTCCTCTCCCCCTCAGGCCAGCTCTCCTCCCTGCCTACACCTTACACTTTCTTTAGTTCCCTGTAGAGCCTGCTCTCCCAGGCTTGCCAGAGGGCTGCCCCACTGCTGTGGTGTCACGTGTGGCCGTGGCTTGAGGCCTAGATGTAGATGCCCATCCTGAGAGGGGGAGGTGGGGAGGGCGAGAGTGCCTGCCTTTCGCATGGGCCTGCCCCGCAGTCACACCAGGCTGTCTCGTGCCACGTGAGCTGTGGGCTCACGCAGCCCCGATCTGACTTTTCTCCTCTGGGCAGTTCCACAGAGGACGTCCCCCACAGGCCCCAAAAATATGCAGACCTCCGGCCGGCTGAGCAACGTGGCTCCACCCTGCATCCTCCGGAAGAATCCTCCATCGGCCCGAAATGGTGGCCATGAGACCGATGCCCAGATTCTTGAACTCAACCAGCAGGTGAGTGGCGTGGACACTGGCAGCTGAGAAAGCCCCGCCACAAAAGCCAGGCCCCCGGGGCGTCAGGGCGGGAAGGGAGTCCGAGGCAGGGGTCTCTGGCTTGAACACCACCTTCTCCCCGAGCAGCTATTGGATTTGAAGCTGACAGTGGATGGGCTGGAGAAGGAGCGCGACTTCTACTTCAGCAAACTCCGGGACATTGAGCTCATCTGCCAGGAACACGAAAGCGAGAACAGCCCCGTCATCTCGGGCATCATCGGCATTCTCTATGCCACCGAGGTGAGTCCCGCCAGTGCCTGCTGAGCCTCCCGCACTCCCGCCGGACCCTCACACCAGAAGGGGCCTTGGAGAACGTGGGCCGATGAGGGCAGCCAGCCGAAGTCACCAGCCCAAGGTCTCACAGGGCGTGAGCAGGGCAAGTAGGACAGGAACCTGGGCCCTGGCTCCCAAGCTACCCTCAGGAGTCCGCACCCTCAGCCTGCCTGCCTGGCTCACCTCCTGTCTCCCTTCCGCCCTCCAGGAAGGATTTGCACCCCCGGAGGACGATGAGATCGAGGAACACCAACAGGAAGACCAGGACGAGTACTGAGGGCGGCTCCAGCCCTGGCTGACTGCACGGTTGCCGTGCCCCTCACCCCGCTCCCATGCCCACATTATAATCCTTCCCTGACAGCCAGCTGGCCGGGTGCTTTGTGTCAGTGCCGTGGCCCTGGGGAGCCTGGCGAGCAGGGCTTGGGGGGTGGGGGGCAGGTGAGCAGGTAGAGGCCCCTCCTCCTGTGGCAGAGGCCCAGTTGGGCGGGACCCCTGCCCATTCCCCACCCCTATTTATTTCCGTGGTCTCTGTGCTGTGTCGGCCAACACTTCCCAGGAGGCTGCTGCCGCCCACCCCAGCCAGCCGCCTGCTCCCCTGACAGCCAGCAGCTGTATATTTGACAAAGTCATTGGTATATTTTTACTTACTGGATTTTCCTTGCACTTTACCCGTTCTTTTCCCAGGGCTGACAGCACGGGCTCTGGGGCAGCGTGTCTGGCTTGGCCTCCCTTCCCCGTTGCCAGGGCTGTGGCAGGACTCACCGATTCTTATTTATTTTGTCTTTTGACTTCCCAGTAGTTGAGGGAAAGGCTGATGTCAGGAGAGGGATAGGGTGACTGAGGAGGGGGTGCCTTAGGCCCCGGTGGTCAGGGAGAGTGAGGGGAGCACGTGAGGGATGAAAATGACCTCCTGGCACCAGGCTTGCCCACCCTCGGCCCCCTGACCCCAGCACCGAAGCCCAGCACTGCCCCGAGGCCCCCAGCCACTCCCCCTGCAGCTTGGTTCATACCACACATTCTCTGCCTGGACCCTCCTGTACGTCTGCCTCCCCTCTGCCCGCCTCCCCAACCCCTGCCCCTCGGGCCACCCAGCCTGCATACGTGTTCACTTTTATTTAAATAAACTTGTGTGGTAAAAGTCCATACCACGTCTCCCTCCACTGAGCCACAGCCTGGCTCTCAGTGCTCTTCTCCTGAGCGACCCCATCTCCAGAGGCGATGGCCATGGAGCACAGCACCCCTGCCGTCCTCCCTCGGGCCCAGAAACCACCACTGGCTTAGCCTCAAGAGCCCAGCTCTGACCCAGCCCCCATCTCCCAACGCTGATGCCCGGGCTTTAAGGGCTTGCCATTCCCTGAAGAGGAACAAAGTTCAGGGCCATGGCCGTGATGATGGGCAGCCCAGTAAAGCAGCTGTGGGGTAACAGGGGGGCCTGGCTGAGAGGTGCTTTGTTTCAGTCCCCTTTGGGCCAGTATGACTGCATATTGTCCCCCACCCTTGTCAAAGCTCATACGCCCCACAACAGTGATCCAGCTGCGGACAAGGGCTCATGTGACAGAGCTGAGTGGGCTACAAAGAGCAACGGCTCTAAGAACTGAAGCCCAGAAGGAAAGCAATGTCCAAGGGGTTCCTTCCACAGAACAGGCTCTAACGGGAGCCAGGAACTCTTGTCACATCCTCCGTACAGCCCTGCAATCCTGGTGTGTGCCGGCCAAGGGCCACGATAACCAGTGTCCCGGAGGCCCCAAGGGCGCTGAAATGCATGTGGATACCGGGCCCATTCAAACAGAGCCTTGGCTGTCATCTAGAACAGTCCTGCATTTACTGACGAAAGGACTGAGAACAACATGTGACATGGCTTGCTCAAGGTGGTAAAAAACTAGACTAGAACTGAGACCTCCTGACTCAGGGTTCAGGGCTCACTTACAAAGACCACAGAGGTGTGACCTCCAGAACGTTCCTCTAGCTTCAGACTAGCCCTGGTAGATGTTTCCTTGCCATCCTGAGTATGCCTGAGATACTACGGGGATTGTGTTTCTGTCATGGCCCTGCTCCATGACCCTCCTCTGAGACTGCCACCACTTCTCAGATGACTCCAGTTATAAGCCTGAAATAAGCAAGCTGTGTCTGTTCGTTCCTCATTCACTTCAATTCCTCCGTTTGTCTCCCACCCCCATGCACAGAGACTCCTGATCTTATTCTGCTTTTCTTCTCCAACGAGTTCCCTGCCTGCATTTATTTATCATTATGATTTTTAACTTCTGTACCTAATTTTAAAAGGCTTTCCCCCCCACCATTCCAGGTAGATATAGTAAAAGATAAGGTAGTTTCCCTGCGTTGCCCAATGTTCATTTTCAGGCCGAGACCTCACCCTGCTGGTTAAGTGGGTGTGGTAGACAGAATAACACCTCCCCCAAGATGTCCACGTCATAATCCCCAGAACCTATGGCTATGTTAGGTTACATGGTGAAGGGGAATTAAACTGCAGATGGAATTAAATTGCTAATCAGTTGACCTTAAAATAGGGAGAGTATCCTGGATTATCCAGGTGGGCCCAATGTAATTGCAGGGGTCCACAAAATTGGGGCAGGGGGCAGGAGGTCAGAGTGATGCAATCTGAGGAGGACGTGACCCGCCGTTGCTGACTATGAAGGTGGAAGGGAGCTATGAGCGAAGGAATTCGGTCAGCCTCTAGAAGCTGGGAAAGGCAAAGAAACTCTCCCCTAGAGCCTCCACAATGGACCACTGCCCTGCAGACACCATATTTAGCCCAGTGAGACCCTGACAGACTTCCCCTTCCGGAACTGTAAGATTAGAAGTTTGCGTTGTTTTAAGCCAGTAAGTTTGTGGCAATGTGTTACAGCAGCAATAGGAAACTACCACAGTGGGTCAAACTGCTTCAGTGAGCTCACTCTTCTTCTCGCCTCCACACTGGACACCCACCCGTCCTCCTCTTTTGATTCTTCCCTCAAACCCCATGGGTACCTGCCTAAGCCCACCTCCATGGCTAGTGTCTAAGGCTGCTCTTTGAACACCCAGAGCTCAAGGATGTGAAGCCACTGCCTCCTTCCCAATGTCTGCAACATTTAAGATGGTGAACCATAATTTTCTGTTCACACGGTTGTCTCCCACACAAGCTTCGAGTTCCTCTCAAGCAAGTGAGGTGTGTCCTCTAGCTCCACCTAGCACCGTGCTAGGTGCTTAGGTAGAGAAGAAGGTGCTTAGGAAATGCTACTGGATAAGTAAGTGAATGACTTCTATCCCTTAGATGCCAAGTCACAACAGATGACCTGCCAGACTCTTCTAAGGAAAGATAGGAAATAAAGCCCCTCCCTTTCTATACATTTCCACCATGGAGCACCCCCCTTCTTTGCCTCTATGGAAAGCCCGTTCTGTTTCTCTTCCAAAAACCGTGTCTCTTCTGTGACCATACGTGTGACACAGAAGAGGTAGAACAAAGAGAAGATAGTGTCTGAGTAGAGCTAAACCAATGACCTGAAAAAAACGAATTGATTAATGATCAGCTCAAATCTGTTCCTTGCCAAAAGCACTGCATCTCAGAGGCAAAGTCAGCTATGGTCAGGCCTGAAGGGGCTGGAGGGCAGGCAGGAGGAGGCAGCAAGAGCCGGTTATATCCCCCTTCCTGCCTTTCCCCCACCCCATCCCATCCTTCACATATCCCCATTTACCTTCCCAGAAGCAGATGTGCCCCTTTCCTACTGGCTTCCCAGGGTCTGGAGGACAAAGTCCGAATTTGGCAGGCAAGGCCCATGGCATATGGACTCAGATCCCTTTCCGACCGCATCCCCTCCAAAATCCCTTAAGCACTGTCACATTGAACTACTTCCAGTCTCCCAGCCTTGCCACGCTGTGTCCCACCGCTAGGCCTCTGCTTAAATCAATAAATCCATACAACTGGCCTGTTCTCTCCACTTGTCCTAATCCCCAGCCAATGAAAATTTGCCCATTCCTCAGGACCCATCTCAAGTGCCGTCTCCTTCAAGGAGCCTTCTCTGATCCCCTTCCTAAAGGAGTTCATCACTCCCTAAGCTATTCGTCCTCTGGGAAACTGAACTCTATTCGTTCTTACTATAACGGCTTGCCTGTCTTGTTCCTCAGTATGGCAGGTGTGAATCCCGTCCTCAAATGTAGGAGTGTACATGAAATAGCACATTTCCTTAATCGTGATAGATCCCTTCCAGTTCACCTTCGCTCATCCTCCCCTGCTGGGATGCTTCAAGTTTTGAGGTCTCACGTGATACTACAAGCCTGGCAGAGGGCCCTCGGGAGATAGTGGATGTCTGAGCAGTAACCTGTCTGAGTGGTTCCCCAGGTCTGCAGCTCTCGATCCCTTCCCTGCCACATCTGGGACTTGGGACTGACTCTTGTGGTGGGAGTCAGAATCTTTTCTTTCCCATTGCCTGGAAGGGGAAACCCAGCGCTGGCTGTACCAGGGCCCCAGACTTTTCTGTGCCTCCTACCAGAAGGACTCTCCGCTCTCCACTTCCTGCCCTCCAAATACTGCCTCTTCCCTCAAACTCCATCCTCTTCCTTGTTCCTGCAGAACAGATTTTTATAGCTCATTAAACCCAAAGTTTAATCACTAGCAACAGAAAAACTAGCACTTTCCTACAAGGAAGGAAGCATTTAATCTTCAAACTCTCCTGGGAGACGAGGAGAACTATTTTCATTCCATCTTTCTTGCACAACTAGAACGGAAAGAAAAACAGAAACAGTTAAATTTCCACCAAGTCACCCAATGCCTTCACATTTTGCTCAATAAAAGTTGTCTGAATGCAAAAGCCGCTCATCTCAACATCTTTGCCTCGCTGGTTTTTTGCTGCGAAAAGGCCCCGACGCCGACCCGACCCCTGGAGTGGGAGAACCAGGCAAACACGAAAGACTACAAGTCCCAGGCTGCCTTGCGGGTGGCGTCACGTGACGTGACGCCGCGAGGCCCTGCGAGGAGACGTGGCAGAGCGCTGCGCGTCCGCGCCGGACAGGAAAGTCCAGGGAGGTGGCCGTGGCGGGAGGCTCGGAGTCATGTCGGCCAGGGCGGCGGGTGGGGGGCGCTGGGAGGTGGTGAAGAAGGGGCGGCGGCCTGGGGCCGGCAGCAGTGGTAAAGGCGGCGGAGGGGACCGCCGGGCCCTCGGAGAGGCGAACGGAGTGTGGAAATACGACCTGACCCGTGAGTACCCACCCGGCCCGCCGCCGCCGCCCGGCCCCGGGCCTGCCCCCACGGGTGGTAGGGAGCAGCTACCCGAGCCCAGAGGGTCAAAACACCCCCGGGCTCCTGGAGGCGCGAGCTCTCCTGCCGATCGGTACCTCCCAGTTCAGCCGGCGCTACCCTGGCATTGCCTATTTTGAGCCTCACGGGAGGTGGACAGCGCGAGGGAAGTCGCTGTCCTTGCCTCTCAAATGAGTAAACTGAGGCCCAGCGAAGTTAGATGCCTTGTCCAGGATCCCATATCAGTGGGGACCGGGATTCTGGTCTTCGGACGCTCAGCTGACTGCACATACGCCCTACCAGCTTTTCCCGGGCCCTGGCCTGGCCTCTCCGGGCAGGTGTCCGAGAGCTGCGGAGAGGCATCCTGGTTCATTATACACGGTGCCCCCGCCTTAAGTAACCAGCAGGTCGGGAGTGGGCGTGGGGACTGGGACGCACATGAGGCCCTGCACTGGGAGAAATGACCCACCACACACTGTCCACACCCACCAAGTATTATTCTAAGTGGTGCCGGTTTCCTCAAAGCCTCCTGGAGGAGTGGAGAAAGCTTGCCACTTGTTGATTATAGAGTTGTCACATCTGAACCAAAAGGAACTGGGGTAGAACCAAGATGGAAAAATCCTGACCTCCCAGACTGGTAGCCATTCAACAAAGAAGCCAGCCGTCCGTATCCCACCCCCGACCACCGATTCTCACATACTCTGATTTCCTAATAAAGAAACGCCTCATCTCTCTGAAAGAGCCCACGAACTCACGAGCTGTGATTACTGAAGAAGCAGCCAGGAGGGCTCCCTGCCCTGCTCCTGAAGCAGGACAGCAAGAAGGGGCTTTGAGGCAGGATCCTCCCTGGAGATGAATTAGGTGACAGTGTGGAGGAAGGGACCACTGTTCCTGTGAGGCCCTCCTGACTCAGGGCTGCCCCCCTTTCTCTGCCTGTCATTACCCCAGCTCCAATCCAGACGACAAGCACCCTGTATGAGCGGGGCTTTGAGAAAATCATGAAGCGGCAGAATAAGGAGCAGGTTCCACCCCCTGCTGTGGAGCCTAAGAAACCGGGGAACAAGAAGCAGACTAAGAAGGTGGCCACGCTCACCAACCAGAACCAGAAGCAGGGCCGCTTTCGCAGCCTGGAGGAGGCACTGAAAGCTGTGAGTGTGCCTAGGCTTTAGGCAGGGCAAGAATGAGGACTCAAGGAGTAGAGAAAATGAGAGGAGCGGGAGGGGGACAGGCGGCTCAGGGACCTGTGGAATGTGGGACATTGCGGGCCGAGAGGAGGCGTTCAGGAAAGGCTGGAAACCCCAAGGGGCACAGTGTTTGCACTTAGGATGGAAAGGAAATACGTTTATAGAGAAAGATTAGTGAGAGGAGGGCCTTGAAAATCCAGAGATACAGGGAGGATTTAGAAAAACTGCTTGTGGTTCCTCTCCACAAGGAAGGAGTGATCTTTCATTTTCCATCTAGTCTTCTGTTTTTCCCCTTGAACCTGTGAAGGGCCCAAGAGTATTAGTCCTTGAGATCAGCAATTGCAGCTGTCATGGCCTCTGTTTCCTAAAGATCTGGATTCAGCAAAAGTGTGGCATTCCACATACTTTCGTTTAAAAGCAGAAACCCTTTGTTCTTCCTACCACCACCTAGTTCAACCATTTTCCCACCTCTACCCCATTACCCTGTACCCACAACTCACCATGAGGGTCCTGTGTCCCTGGCAGCTGGACGTGGCAGCTCTGCAGAAGGAACTGGACAAGAGCCAAAGCGTGTTCTCTGGGAACCCATCTGTGTGGTTGAAGGACCTGGCCAGCTATCTCAACTACAAGCTCCAAGTACCTCCAAGTGAGCCCACACTAAGCCAGCATACTCACGGTTAGTTCTCCAGACAAGTTCAAGGAAATTATGGAAGGGCTGTGCGTAAGCATGTCACTTAGTAACTGAGCCCAATGCCCCCTACTGCCCCGATTTACATGGGTGATTTCAGCTGTTCTCAAATCATCATGGCTTAAAAGTTTCCGGACCGCATTGAAAAAGGGAGGATGCCAGCCACAGCGCAGTGACCTCTGCCTCCACTTACCGTTCTCAGGGGGCAAACCAGAGCTCTCAGAGCTGGCAGGGGCTTCTGGTCCTAGCACTCATACGAGGCCTCTCGGCCGCAGATTATCCCTACAGCCTGGTGAGCCGGGAGCTGCGTGGGATCATCCGAGGGCTACTGGCAAAGGCAGCGGAGTCTCTGGAGCTCTTTTTTGACCACTGTCTATTCACCATGCTACAAGAGCTGGATAAGACGCCAGGTGAGAGGGGCCCGTGAGGGATAGCCCAGTCCCATCTGGGGAGCCAACCCCCTTTTTCCTGCTTCAGGAGTAGCTGGGTGGTTCCGTTTCAGCAGAGAAGCGTGCTAACCTCAACACTCTTTTGGAAAAGGAGGAGGATGTTAGGACTCGCTGGGCCTGGGCTCTGGGCTCTCAGCTGTCAAAAGGGAGGTTACGGGTTTGGGATGCTGATTAGTATATGTAGGTCTGAGAATGTATCTGTCTCCAGGGGAGTCACTACACGGTTACCGCATCTGTATCCAGGCCATTCTGCAGGACAAGCCCAAGATCGCCACCATGAACCTGGGCAAGGTGAGCTCAGGGTCATGGTGGGGACATCGGGAGGCTAGGATTGGGGAGACTGCGCGGAATCTACACTGTTAGACCCAATTAAGGGGTAGTGGGAGGTCCTGTAAGACAGATGATCACATCTGACATTGTTAGCGCTTACTGTGTCTACTCTGTACATTATATGAGGTAGGTACTGCTGCTGTTCCCACTTTGTAGATGAGAAGATTGAGCCACAGAGGGGTTCAGTAACTTTCATAGAGTTGGTCAACTAGTAAGTGGCAAGTATGGATGGAGGCCACAGCCTGGTGCCGGAGCCTGCCCTCTGAATCGCTCCGCCATGCTGCCGTGCTGCTGCCCTGTCCCACAGCCTGCCCCTCCTCTCTCAGTTGACATCTCTCTTCCTCCCTGGCTTGGGGGGTGCTCCTGGCGCTCTGCCCTATCCCAACCTGTCTCTCCCACCGGTCTCCTCAGTTCCTGGAACTGCTGAGGTCCCACCAGAGCCGACCAGCAAAGTGTCTGACCATCATGTGGGCCCTGGGTCAAGCAGGTTTTGCCAATCTCACCGAGGGACTGAGAGGTAACGAGGAAGTGGGGAAGAAAGAGGGAGGTTTTGGAGCCAGCAAGTTGCTCTTTAATGTTCTCAGTGGATCCAGGCCTGAGGCTTCCTCCCTGACCTTTGTCTCCACAGTGTGGCTGGGGATCATGCTGCCTGTGCTGGGCATCAAGTCTCTGTCTCCATTCGCCATTGCATACCTGGATCGGCTGCTCCTGTGAGTAACGGCAGGGCACAGCAAGGCCAAGGCCCAGGGTGTTTTCCAGTGGCTGTTTCAGCAAAATGGGATGCTGTGATCCTGGTTTCTGTAGATGTGAGGAAAATCAGGACCAGCTCCTCCCAACTCACAATGTGATGGGGAAGAAGGAAAGGGAGGGAGCCAGGAAGGGGAGGGGGATGGGGTAGAGTTTATGCCCTTTTTTTTTTTTTTTTTTTTTTTTTTGCAGCTAGGGTATGCCCTTTTTTCTTAGATGTTATTCTTAGCTGTGTCCATGGCCCGGGCAGGTGATCCCCAACAAGCCTGTTTCTTTCTTCCTCCACAGGATGCACCCCAACCTCACCAAGGGCTTTGGCATGATTGGCCCCAAGGACTTATTCCCACTTCTGGACTTTGCCTATATGCCCAACAACTCCCTGACTCCCAGGTAGGGCTGCCCTGGGGCACACCTGCTGTGATAGATCCCAGCAGAGGGTTAGGAGTAGACAATATATGTCCCTTCCCCTCCAGCCACTCTACATCTGAGATTATCAGCCTGCAAGTACAAGGGATCATTGAACCCCTGGAATTATATGGGCCCTCAAGTGTGATTGGCATGTGGGCATTTTCCTGGGGAGGGGACCCATGACTCTGAGCAAATTTTCCAAGAAGTCTCCGAGTCTAGAAAGATGCAGAACCATCACAAGGCCCTTCATGACTGCCCGCCTTGGGCAGGGTGTGGACTCTGAGGCAGGCAGAAGGGACACAGCGCACAAATCCATTTAGAGCTGTGCCTGCCTCTCCTCTCAACCCCCTCCACAGCCTGCAGGAGCAGCTCTGTCAGCTCTACCCACGACTGAAGGTGCTGGCATTTGGGGCGAAGCCGGAATCCACCCTGCACACCTACTTCCCCTCCTTCCTGTCCAGAGCCACCCCTGGCTGCCCTCCGGAGATGAAGAAAGAGGTGAGGAAATGGTGGGAGGCTCCTTTTTCCTTCCCAGGGGTCTGCTACAGAGGTCCTTATCTGCTGACAAAGGCCCTGCTTCAGGGAGCCCGTTTTCTGGGCATCCCCTTAGCTCACTCCTGACATGCTCTGCCCTCAGAAGAATGGAGCTGAAAAGAGGCACATTCAGGCCTGGCTGGTCTCTGATATCCTGCCCCTTGCAGACAAGTGAACTTCGAGCTCAGGAGCCCTGGCCTCCCCCTTTACAGCCTCTTGGAGAGTTTTGGGGTATGGGCACAATTTCTCCATCCTTTAGGGTGGATGTGTTGCCTGGATGGCCTCACTTAGGAGAGGGGGATTACCTCCCAGCAGTCTCCCTGCCGCCAGCCCCGGGCCCCAGCAGTGTCTCCCTTCTCCTGTCCCCTGTGCAGCTCCTGAGCAGCCTGACCGAGTGCCTGACGGTGGACCCCTTCAGCACCGGCGTCTGGAGGCAGCTGTACCCCAAGCACCTGTTACAGTCCAGGCAGGTGGGGGTGGGAGGGTCACCCGCCCCTGATCCACACAGAGAAGCCTTAATTCACGTTTCTGGTGTGTCCCTGTCCTAGAAGCAGAAGGGGGACGTTTGTCGCTTGTTGAGGCTCATGCCCCTCAAGCTCAGTGGGAACACTGCTGGGAGGCCTCTAGGAAGCTGCTCCTCTGCAGGGGGCGGGGAGGTGGCTATCTTTCAGCCTGAAGGAGCGGGGCCTCATGGAGGACAGGGGGATGGAAGGGGCCAAGTGGGCCTCCTGATTGGAAGGGGTTGTGCTTTCCCCGCAGCCTGCTGCTGGAGCACTTGCTCAGGTCCTGGGAGCGGATTCCCAAGAAGGTAAGGAGCTGGGAGGACATGGCAGGCTGAGCCTCATCTGGGTTCTGGGTTCATACCCCTCAGCCACTGTCCCCCCTTTCTGAGAAGGTGCTCTGTTAGCACATCTGGCATGGAAAACGAAGCAGAATGGAGGCTCAGGGTTCCGTCCTGGGCCAAATCTTACGATCTCAGCCTAGACTTTTCTTACCCTATAGACACAGAAGTCTTTGCAAGAAACCATTCAGTCCTTCAAGCTTACCAACCAGGATCTGCTAGGGAAGGGCAGCTGCAGCAACCAGGATGTCATCACCTGTGACGCGGCCTGCAAGGTGCCAGCGCCCAGCCCTCCCCCAGCCCCACAAACTGTTCTGCGTCGCTGTCTCAGCACACCCTGGGGTGGGTCTGTGTCCCATTCCTGCCCCACCTGTCCTTGGAGCCCGCACTACCTCCTGGGTAATGTGAGGGCGGGATCCTCTCCCTGGAAGGCCTAGCTCGAGGCCTGCCTTACGAGGCAAGGAGCAGCCCCTCTCCCTTCTGACCGCTGCTCTCTACCCCTTCTCCTAGAGTCTGTTGCAGCAGGCACGGGGCTTCTGGCTGCCCTGGACGCGGCTACTCCTGTTGGTGCTGGTCTTTGCCATAGGTTTCCTGTGCCATGACTTCCGGTCACACAGCTCTTTCCAGGGTAAGCAGGGATTGGCAGGCAAGGGAGACAGCCTGGGGCTCTCTATGGGGACACAGAGCTGGATGTAGCACTCCCCGCCCCCAACACAATCCGGAACAAACACTTTTCTGACAGACGTTTCAATCACACCTCAGATCAGACAGGTGCTTTGCAGTATAGAAATGCTTGCATATTCATGGTCTCATTTGAGTAGATGTGTATCTTGTTTTTAACTTCTGAGGAAATTGAGGCTCAGAAAAGTTTACCAATTAGCTAAAATACAGCTAGGAAATAGAAGGGCCGACCCTCAAAGCCGAGGCTTCTTGATGCCTAAGCCCTGGGCTCCACCTGGCTGCACCCTTCTTGCTCCCCTGGCCTGCATCCTCCCTCCGTGTATGCTCCAGAGCAGACTGGAGGCAGCTCTGCAGCCCCAGGAGCACACTGAGTTCTGCCCCACCCCTCACTGGGTCTGCCCTGGGGCCTGTAGTGTCTGTCTCTCCGATCCCTTCCCCGCTCACCTCCCAGCTCACCCGAGGCCCCCTTTACTCAGCCTCCTTTTCTGGCCGGTTGCTTCATTCATCTGGTGTCTTGCCTGCTGGCCAACAAGCATGTATCAAGATCTACTCCTACAGCCTGCAAGGCTACAGGTGAGCACCTCCTGGGGAGGGGTGGGGTGGGAGAGAGAGGGCTTGCGTTTTCAGGCATTGACAATCAGTGGGAAGTGATGGTGGTTTTCCTTTCCCAAGGCCTCCCTTGCCCCAGCTGTTCTTGGGCCAAATTGCCTGTGAAAACTCAGAGACCTCCTTCCTCCCCTATGCCTTCTCCTACAGCTGGCTGGAGGAGACATTGCCGACCTGGGGTTCCCACTTGCTGACCATGGTGAGGCCCAGCTTGCAGCTGGCCTGGGCCCACACCAGTGCCACAGTCAGCTTCCTTTCTGCCCACTGTGCCTCCCACCTTGCCTGGTTCGGTGACAGCCTCACCAGCCTCTCCCAGAGGGTAAGCCAGAGACAGGGAGGTCAGAGAAGGCTGCTCTCGCCAGGGGCTGAGTTCTTGGGAAGGTGCAGCCCCATGTGGACTGCATTCCCTGGCCACTCTAATCCCGTCCGTTCTCCACGGTCCAGCTACAGATCCAGCTCCCTGATGCCCTGAACCAGCTGCTCCGTTCTCTGAGGGAGCTGCTCCTGTTTCTTTACCAGAACGTCCTGCTGCCCACGTGGCACATGCTGCTTGAGGCCCTGGCCCGCGTCCAGGAGCGCTGCCATGAGGCGTGCAGGTGAGACCCTTGCCCGGGGCACGCCCTTTCTCCAGGGAGCTCCAAGGCTCCTCTGTTGAGTCTCTCGCTCTGCCCTGGCCCCTGCTCATCCCTTGGCCACTTTGGGATGCGGGTTGTGAGTGTGAGCTACAGCCCTGTGACTCGACGCAGCTGCACGTCACCGCGTTCCAACCTCCACAAATGTTCTCCTTTCCTCCCAGAGGTGGGGTGACCTGGGACTGCGTGAAGACACAGCTCAGTGAGGCTGCCCACCAGACCTGGCTCTGCCTACAGGAAACCACAGTGGCCTTCTTGAACTGGGCATTTGCCATGATACCCCAGCAGTAGGCCCTGCCTCCCTGGCTGCTGGGTTCTGTCTGGAGCAGACCCTCTGAGACTGCTGGCGGGGAGAGGGTGGCAGTTCTGCATGGGAGTCTTTGTTACGTGGTGCCTAAGTTCTGTCTCCTAGGCAAGTGGTTGGCTGCCTCTGCCTCAGTTCTTCCACTTTGGCAGCAGCTGAGCCCAGGGGTATCTCAGCCTCCTACCCACGATTCCACTGAGCACTGCTCTGCCCGATTGCACACAGCTCCCAGCCTCTGTCCTTGGGCTGGTAGCCTCTCTCGCCTCCTCTCTTGTCTCCTGCTCTCCACTTCCTTCCCTCTCATTCCTGAAACCTCAGACAGCTCATCTCCAAAAAGGTGGGACTCCAGCAAGTGGTTTCTGCCTTCTTCCGACAAATGATTCCTGCTCCCAGACTTCAGCCGCAGCAGAAAAAAGAAAGGGACCTCCAGAAGAATCCAGAAGAATATAGCACCTCAGTGGGTGGCAGCAGCTTCGCCTCTACCACACCCTGGGTGTGGCTGTCAGTGGACATGGAGGCCTGGGTGGAAAGGCCTCTCACCTCAAAATGCTCAACTTGGGTCCTTCAAGGCCCCTCACTGCCCCTTCCATTGTGGTCCTACTTCCTCACTCTCCATTCCCCTTCAGTGCTGGGGGATCTCTGCCCCAGTGTTCAGCCTTTCTCTGCTGCCCACCCCTACCATCTGTCTGGAGAGCAGAGCCCAGGTAATCGTGTGCCTTGGGCCCAGGGAACCTTCAGCAGTCAGTTGAGACATGATGTGGCCCATGGGTATGCCTGCTCGGTGGAATAAAGGACACAGATTTGATTTCTAGCTTTCCTCTGTGCCTCTTCACACAGGAATTCCTGTAGTTGTGGACAGGAGGACAAAATTGGAGCACCTGCACGTTCTTCAGCCCCCCGCCCTCCCGAAGATTGTAGCCACTGGCTGTAATTGAGCTTCTGGCAAGGAAAGCCCATTCTAAAGTTTGGTCTGTCGAGGGTTCTGGACACACTCCTCTTGCTCATGTATTGTCTCACTTGTCCCTGTGATTTGCGTCCCAGGATTTGCCTTGGTAGCTTGAGTATTTTATGCTTGGAAAAGTTGGGGAGAGTCTCCTAGAGGAATTCTTGGCCAGTGATCAGAGGGTGTCTCCTTTGTTCCCAGGACCTTAATTTATTAATTCGTTCATTTTATAGGCAGTGAGTGAAAGGTTTAGAACTCCAAGAGTCAAGGGTTTATCACCAAAGTCCCTTTTAATTTTTGACTTGAGACTATAATAATTAGTCAGCTAACTGCATGGGTTTTCGGTTCTCACCTCAAGCTTCTTTCCTTAAATGTTTCAAAAAGTATAAGCAGTGCTAGAGGTGCACTGCCTGCTCCAACTTCCGTGGGCTGGTTTCTGCTTCCGTCCTAAACACCTGAGATGGCCAGCTGCCACTTTCCCCTTCACAGGCTGCCCTGAGATGCTGCCTCCATTTCCAGCAGCAAGATTATAAAGAAGCAAGCATAGAAAAGTCTTGATACAACGTGAGGTCGTGAGGACTATAGCATCTCACACTTTTGTTCTCTTTCCTTGTTAGGATGTAACTACATTACCACATTGGGAAGAACCCTGCTCTTCTAGTGGCAGTCAGCCATGACCATTTTTCCCAGAAAAAAAGAAACCCCGCCTGGCAAAGGACCAAGGTTTAGGACTGCTAGGCAGGACTGTCCAAGGGCCCCAAGACATGTTCCATTGCCTCAGTTCTTCCTTACCAATCAGATGGGTTCAACTCTTAAGAGTAGTGAATCCTTGTAACTGTCCTGTATTCAAGGCAAATTGAAGAAAGGGGGCTGGTGTGAGCTTGGGTTGGCACGAGCGCAGGACCAGTAAAATGATAACACTCTGTCCTACAATGACACTGAGTCCAGCCAAGGCTGCTGGACTGGATTTTCAATCTAGCAACTCAGAGAATCCCACTTATAAGTGCTTCATTGTTTTCTAATGTGTGTACTCTTTCTACCTTGTTAGGTTCATTTAATCTCTGACATATGATCCTGGGATGCAGCATTTTTCTTTCACTCAGGTAAACTGGGGTCTCCACAGCCTCTCCCAGGGACACTGACACCTGAATTGGCTTTATTCAGTAGACACAGTGGTTTGACCTGATAACTGGAATTGTCAGAATTTTTCCTCTGTCATTAGTCCGACACTGTACCTGCTGTCCATTAAAGCTAGACCAGACATCCAGATGTTTTACTTTAGCAGAACTGTCAACGAACAGGAATCCAAGCTGAGCCAGTTAGTTGAACCAGTATGGACTGGTGGAGTATACTGATGCCGGCCAGCAGGCAGTCACACTGGTAGTTGGTGTTTTGGGAAGTAAACTGACACCTGAAAGATCACTTCTAGACATTTTAACTTTACTTTTCACACACAGGTGGAGTTTTACAGAGAACATACCATACAACTGATGGGCAGTTTGAATATTGTTAACTAACTTTAGTTATTACCAGTTCTTGTACGGACTTGCAAATTATATCGCATGACTCATTAGAAACACTTCTTTCCGTTTTTCTAAGTCTTAAATCATGGTTTTGGTTTCCCCTGGTCATGTGTACCCCGTCTACAGCTTCAGCTTTAGAGCAGGGCAGCCTGATGGGGAGCCTTACTATGGATAGATAATGTTGCTGGACTCCCACCTGTGACATTGGCAGTCCATTCTCAAATGGCTCCACGCTTACTAGAGTGGAGTGTTTCCCACAGAAATAGGCATGCCTGCCCTGCCCTATTCCAGAATGACCCAGTTGTCAATTATACAGAAATTTCAATGGTTGGATGACCTCTGAGCATTTTAATATGTCTTAATCTCTCCTGAAGGAGTTTGGATTTAAGTGAACACTTAAAGTGACTAATTCTTTTTCTACATAATCTTCCTGGTTCTGCTCCCAGGGGGACTTTAGGGGGAAAAGGACCTTGCTTTTCCCTATGTGATGTTCCACTTTTACCTGGCAGTTTCATTGCCCAGACTTGAAGTATAAGAATTTGGGGGTGAGGGAGAGCTTTCACCATTCAGGGCATGAGCGAGTACTTATTGACTATTGAATATTCTACCTATTAATAAAAACGTTGAGTTCAGACATGTTGGATGTGCCTTGGTATATCTTTTTTACTGTGTTAGTACACAAGTTATTAATTTTTAATAGACTTTATTTTTTATAGCAGTTTTAGGTTCACATCAAAACTGAGCAAAAAGTACACTCCCCTTGCCCCACACTCCACAGCTTCCCTCATGTCAACATCAGTGAACCTACACTGACACATCAGTGTCACCTGGAGTCTGTAGTTCCCATTCAATCTTTTTAAATTTATTGACTTGTTACGTAACATGTGGGCTATCCTGGAGAATATTCCATGTACACTTGAAGAATGTATTCTGCTGTTGTTGGGTGGAATGTTTTGTATATGTCTGTTAGGTCTGGTTGGTATGCTGATCAAGGCCTCCATTTCCTTACTGAGCTTATAAATACATTCTTAATGTTAAAAAACTTACAAATCAGTAAGAAAAGCACTAAACAACAGTCAAACTGTGGATGAAAGACATACTTCATAAAAGAAATGCAAATGAACAATAGATTGGGGGGAAAAGTCCATTTCGTTGGCAAAGAAGTGTACATTTAAAATAAGGTAGCACTTACTTTTGCCTATCATATTAATAAAAGTTTTTTTAAGTGATAATATACTCTGAATGCTGTGATAGAAATTGGTATGTTTCTGGGAATTAATTTGGTAATATTTATCAAAAGCCTTAACAGTTTCATACTACTTTACCAAGTAGTTCCACTCCTGTAAATATATTCTAGAGACTAGAGAAGTAAACAGAAATATAGACAAAGATTTATGTACAAGAACATTTATTGTAGCAGTATTAATAGGAAAAATTTGGATAAACTGTGTCCAACAATAAGATGAATATTTCAATGAACTTTTGTAAAAAAGCAAACGATGAGAAATGGCTGTTCAAATGGTGATTTCAAAAAATCTTTAATGACAAAATTGCTTATTATTAATTGAGCTCAATTTATTGAAACATTGGCTACAATAAGAAATACAGAAAATAAGCGTTGGCAAGGTTGTGGAGAAATTGGAACTCTTCTACAATGGTGGTGGGAATGAAAAATTGCTCAGCCGCTGTGGAAAACAGTTTGGCAGTTCCTCAAAGAGTTAAACATAGTTACCGTAAAACTCAGCAATTCCGTTCTTAAGAGTATACCCAGGAGAAATGAAAACATACATCCACACAGAAACTTGTACACGAATGTTTATGGCAATATTATTCGTAAAAGCCAAAAGGTGCGCCTGCTGGCCGCTGGTGGGGGACTCTAACACCCAAGGAGACGGGAGGAACCCCAAAGTGAACCAGTAGGACGGAGGGGGGAGGAGAAGTGGAGGCCAGACAGGATTGGCACCCCTGAGGCTGGGGAGATCAGGAGAAGCAGGTGAGAGTGACTCTCGGAGAGCAGCCGGAGAGGAGCAGAGGGTGATCGCCTGGCCCACTTAGGCCGGGGAGCCTGCTGAGCTCCCAGGTGAGGTCCCCTAGCCTTTGGGACCAGGGATGGGGGGCACGCCTGGGCCCCTTCTGTTCCTGGAGCCTAAGCCCCACCCCCCACAGCTCCCAGGGCCTTTCCCAGCCCTGTGGGTCCTGAGCATTGGCCCCGCCCACCACCCAAACCTCGCCCTCGCTTAGGCCCCGCCCTCCACAGCTAAGGCTTTCCCCCCCCCTTTTTTTTTTCCCTCCTCTTTTTTACTATTGTGTACTGATGTACCTTCTGGTTGTTGAGTCATCTATATTTTTATTTTTATATTCTTCCTAACATATCTGTTAGCTTCTAGTCTAATCTTATTTTTTTTTTTTTTTTTTTTTGCGGTACGCGGGCCTCTCACTGTGGTGGCCTCTCCCTTTGCGGAGCACAGGCCCCGGGCGCAGGCCCAGCGGCCATGGCTCACGGGCCCAGCCGCTCCGCGGCATGTGGGATCCTCCCGGACCGGAGCATGAACCCATGTCCCCCGCATCGGCAGGCGGACTCCCAACCACTGCGCCACCAGGGAAGCCCTAATCTTATTTTTTACTTTGTTATTCTTTTTTTTTTTTTTTTTTTTTGCCGCCCCAGGCAGCTTGTGGGATCTTGGTTCACAAACCCTGGGTCTGGCCGAAGCATCTGCAGTGGGAGCTCTAAGTCCGAACCACTGGACTAACAGAGAACCTCAGACCCCAGGGAATATTCATCGGAGTGAGGTCTCATAGAGCTCCTCATCTCAGCACCAAGACCCAGCTCTACCCAATAGCCTACAACTCCGGTGTTGGAAACCTCAGGCCAAACAACCAGTAAGACAGGAACACAATCCAACTCATAAAGAAAAAAAATGAGATGGCAAAAAAATATGTCACAGATGAAGGAGAAAGGTAAAAACCTACAAGACCAAATAAATGAAGAGGAAATAGGCAATCCACCTGAAAAAGAATTCATAGTAATGATAGTAAAGATGATCCAGAATCTCGGAAATAGAATGGAGGTGTGGATTGAGAAAATACAAGAAATGTTTAACAAAGATTTAGAAGAACTAAAGAATAAACAAACAGAGATGAGCAACACAATAACTGAAAAGAAAAATACACTAGAAGGAATCAAATAACAGAATAACTGAGGCAGAAGAATGAATAAGTGATCCGGAAGACAAAATGGTGGAAATAACTGCCAAGGAGCAGAATAAAGATAAAAGAATGAAAAGAATTGAAGACAGTCTCAGAGACCTCTGGGACAACACTAAACGCACCAATATTCAAATTATACGGGTCCCAGAAGAAGAAGAGAAAAAGAAAGGGTCTGAGAAAATATTTGAAGAGATTATAGTTGAAAACTTCCCTAACATGGGAAAGGAAATAGTCACCCAAGTCCAGGAAGCACAGAGAGTCCCATACAGGATAAACCCTAGGAAAAACACACCAAGACACATATTAATCAAACTAACAAAAATTAAATTCAAAGAAAAAATATTAAAAGCAGCAAGGGAAAAACAAAAAAATAACATACAAAGGAATCCCCATAAGGTAATCAGCTGATTTTTCAGCAGAAACTCTGCAGGCCAGAGGAGAGTGGCAGGATATACTTAAAGTGATGAAAGAGAAAAACCCACGACTAAGATTACTCTACCCAACAAGGATCTCATTCAGATTCGATGGAGAAGTCAAAAGCTTTTCCGACAAGCAAGATCTAAGAGAACTCAGCACCACCGAACTAGCTTTACAACAAATGCTAAAGAAATTTCTCTAAGTGGGAAACACAAGAGAAGAAAAAGGCCCACAAAAACAAACCCAAAACAATTAAGAAAATGGTAGTAGGAACATACATATCAATAATAACCTTGAATGTAAATGGATTAAATGTCTCAACCAAAAGACACAGACTGGCTGAATGGATACAAAAACAAGACCCATATATTTGCTGTCTACAAGAGACCGACTTCAGACCTAGGGACACATACAGACTGAAAGTGAAGGGATGGTAAAGGATATTCCATGCAAATGGAAATCAAAAGAAAGCTGGAGTAGCAATACTCATATCAGATAAAATAGACTTTAAAATAAAGACTGTTACAAGAGATAACGAGGGACACTACATTATGATCAAAGGATCAATCCAAGAAGAAGATATAACAATTGTAAGTATTTATGCACCCAACATAGGAGCACCTCAATACATAAGGCAAATGCTAACAACCATGAAAGGAGAAATCGACAGTAACACAATAATAGTAGGGGATTTTTAACACCCCACTTACACCAATGGACAGGTCATCCAAAATGAAAATAAATAAGGAAACACAAGCTTTAAATGACATAATAGAACAGATAGATCTAACTGATATTTATAGAACATTCCACCCAAAAGTGGCAGAATACACTTTCTTCTCAAGTGCACATGGAACATTCTCCAGGATAGATTACATCTTGGGTCACAAATCAAGTCCTGGAAAATTTAAGAAAATTGAAATTGTATCAAGCATCTTTTCTGACCATAATGCTATGAGATTGGAAATCAATTACAGGAAAAAAAAAAACTGTAAAAACACAAATACATGGAGGCTAAATAGTGCGCTACTAAATAACGAAGAGATCACTGAAGAAATCAAAGAAGAAATTTAAAAAATACATAGAAACAAATGATGAAAACGTGACGACCCAAAACCTATGGGATGCAGCAAAAGAAGTTCTAAGAGAGAAGTCTATAGCAATATAATCTCACATCAAGAAACAAGAAAAATCTCAAATAAAAAATCAAACCCTGCACTGAAAACAAGGAGAGAAAGAAGAACAAAGAAAACCCAAAGTCAGTAGAAGGAAAGAAATCATAAAGATCAGGGCAGAAATAAATGAAATAGAAACCAAGAAAACAATAGCAAAGATCAATAAAACTAAAAGCTGGTTCTTTGAGAAGATAAACAAAATGGATAAATCCTTAGTCAGACTCACCAAGAAAAAAAGGAAGAGGACACAAATCAGTAAAATTAGAAATGAAAAAGGAGAAATCACAACTGACACTGCAGAAATACAAAGGATTATAAGAGACCACTACAAACAACTATATGCCAATAAAATGGACAACCACGAAGAAATGGACAAATTCTTGGAAAGGTACAATTTTCCATGACTGAACCAGGAAGAATTAGAAAATGCAAACAGACCTATCACAAGTAATGAAATTGAAACCATAATTAAAAATCTTCCGACAAACAAAAGTCCAGGACCAGACAGCTCACAGGCAAATTCTATCTAACATTTAGAGAAGAGCTAACACCAATCCTTGCCAAACTCTTCCAAAAAATTGCAGAGGAAGGAACATGCCCAAACTCATTCTATGAGGCCACCATCACCCTGATACCAAAACCAGACAACGATAATACAGAAAAAAGAAAATTATAGACCAATATCACTGATGGACATAGATGCAAAAATCCTGAATGAAATACTAGCAAACAGAATCCAACAGCACATTAAAAGGATCATACACCATGATCAAGTGGGATTTATCCCAGGGATGCAAGGATTCTTCAATACACGCAAATCAATCAATGTGATACACCATATTAACGAATGAGGAATAAAAGCCACATGATCATCTCAACAGTTGCAGAAAAAGCTTTTGACAAAATTCAAGACCCATTTATGATAAAAACTCTCCAGAAAATTGGCATAGAGAGAGCCCACCTCAACACAATAAAGGCCATATATGGCAAACCCACAGCAAGCATCATACTCAGTGGTGAAAAACTGAAAGCATTTCCACTAAGATCAGGAACAAGACAAGGATGTCCACTCTCGCCACTCTTTTTTTTTTTTGCAGTACATGGGCCTCTCACTGT
The DNA here is from genome assembly GCF_008692025.1 of Phocoena sinus. NCBI lineage: Eukaryota > Metazoa > Chordata > Mammalia > Artiodactyla > Phocoenidae > Phocoena > Phocoena sinus. The sequence continues at coordinate 21,122,102 of NC_045775.1, forward strand.
TGTGGCCTCTCCCGTTGCAGAGCACAGGCTCTGGATGCACAGGTTCAGAGGCCATGGCTCACGGGCCCAGCCGCTCTGCGGCATGTGGGATCTTCCTGGACCGGGGCATGAACCCGTGTCTCCTGCATTGGCAGGCGGACCCTCAACCACTGCGTCACCAGGGAAGCCCTCTCGCCACTCTTATTCAACATAGTTTTGGAAGTCCTAGGCACGGCAATCAGAGAAGAAAAAGAAATAAAAGGAATACAAATTGGAAAAGAAGAAGTAAAACTGTTACTGTTTGCCGATGACATGATACTATACATAGAAAATCCTAAAGATGCCACCAGAAAACTACTAGAACTAATCAATGAATCTGGTAAGGTTGAAGGATACAAAATTAATGCACAGAAATCGCTGGCATTCCTATACACCAACAACAAAAAAATCAGAAAGAGAAATGAAGGAAACACTCCCATTTACCATTGTAACAAAAAGAATAAAATACCTAGGAATAAACCTGCCTAAGGAGATGAAAGACTTGTACTCAGAAAATTATAAAACACTGATGAAAGAAATCAAAGATGACATAAAGAGATGGAGAAAAATACCATGTTCTTGGATTGGAAGAGTCAATATTGTGAAAATGACTATACTACCCAAAGCAATCTACAGATTCAATGCAATCCCTATCAAACTACTAATGGAATTCTTCACAGAATTAGAACAAAAAATTTTACAATTCGTATGGAAACACAAAAGACCCCGAATAGCCAAAGCAATCTTGAGAAAGAGAAATGGAGTTGGAGAAATCAGGCTCCTCGACTTCAAACTATATGACAAAACTACAGTAATCAAGGCAGTATGGTACCGGCACAAAAACAGAAATATAGATCAATGGTACAGCATAGAATGCCCAGAAATAAACCCACGCACACATGAGCACCTAATTTATAACAAAGGAGGCAAGAACATACAATGGAGAAAAAGCAGCCTCTTTAATAAGTGGTGCTGGGAAAACTGGACAGCTACATGTAAAAGAATGAAATTAGAACACTACCTAACACCATACAAAAAAATAAACTCCAAATGGATTAAAGACTTAAATGTAAGACCAGACGCTATAAAACTCTTAGAGGAAAACAAAGGAAAAACACTCTTTGACATAAAACACCGCAAGATCTTTTTTGACCCACCTCCTAGAGTAAGAGAAATAAAAACAAAAATAAACAAATGGTACTTATTTAAACTTAAAAGCTTTTGCACAGCAAAGGAAACCATAAACAAGACAAAAAGACAACTCTTAGATTGGGAGAAAATATTTGCAAATGAAACAACAGACAAAGGATTAATCTCCAAAGTATACAAACAGCTCATGGAGCTCAATATCAAAAAAACAAACAATCCAGTTAAAAAATGGGCAGAAGACCTAAACAGACATTTCACCAAGGAAGACATACAGATGGCCAAGAGGCACATGAAAAGATGCTCAACATCACTAATTATTAGAAAAATAAAGAAACTACAATGAGGTATCACCTCATGCCATTCAGAATGGCCATTATCAAAAAAGCTAGAAACAATAAATGCTGGAAAGGGTGTGGTGAAAAGGGAGCGCTTCTACACTGTTGGTGGGGATATAAATTGATACAACCACTATGGAAAACAGTATGGAGGTTCCTTAAAAAACTAAAAATAGAACTACCATTTGACCCAGCAATCCCACTACTGGGAATATACCCTGAGAAAACCATAATTGAAAAAGAGACGTGTACCACAATGTTCATTGCAGCACTATTTACAATAGCCAGGACATAGAACCAACCTAAATGTCCATCGACAGATGAATGGATAAAGAAGATGTGGCACATATATACAATGGCATATTACTCAGCCATAAAAAGAAACGAAACTGAGTTATTTGTAGTGAGATAAATGGACCTAGAGTTTGTCATATAGAGTGAAGTAAGTCTCAAAGAGAAAAACAAATACCGTATGCTAACACATATATATGGAATCTTAAAAAAAAAAAAAAAAGATCCTGATGAACCTAGTTGCAGGGTAGGAATAAAGACATAGACATAGAAAATGGACTTGAGGACATGGGGCGGGAGGGGGAAGCTGGGACGAAGTGAGAGTAGCATCGACATATATACACTACCGAATGTAAAATAGCTAGTGGGAAGCAGCAGCCTAGCACAGGGAAATCAGCTCAGTGCTTTGCGATGACCTATAGGGGTGGGATAGGGAGGACGGGAGGGAGGCTCAAAAGGGAGGGGATATGGGGACATGTGTATGCATATGGCTGATTCGCTTTGTTGTGCAACAGAAACTAACACAGTATTGTGAAGCAATTAGACTCCAATGAAGATCTATTTTTTTAAAAAAAACACCAAAAGGTGGAAATAGCCCTAAGGTCCATCAACAGAAGAATCAACAAAGGAATAGAATATTATTTAGCCATAAAAAGGGACAAGTACAGATACATGCTACAATTTCAATGACTCTCAAAACATTATAAGTGAAAGAAATTAACACAAAAGGTCACATATTTTACGATTTCTTTTGTATGAAATCTCCAGAATAGGTAAATCCGTAGAGACCGAAAGCGTATTAGTCGTTGCCAGGGGCTGGGTGAAGTATGGATGGGAGTGATTACTTTAAGGGTACAGGGTGTTCTTCCAAGGTGATTTTTAAAAAAAGAAGTTTTTAGACTAGAGAGAGGTTTGCACATCATTGTGAACGTACTAAATGCCACTGAATTGTTCATACTTTAAAATAGTTAGCTGTATGTTATGTGAATTTCGCTCAAAAACAAAACAAAAACCCCAAGCAACGTAATTATATTCTTCTTTCCAGCCCCCCGCCCCCACAAGAAAGACAGTGAGAGCGCTAATCACCGTTCCAAGAAAACTACCCCAAACTAACGTTCTAGGACATAATGGTAGCATTTGCAGCAGCAGAATGAAGTTAAACCAATACATCAATGGGAAGATGTTAACCTCCTGCTTTGTGGATGGGCACAGGCGTGAACCCCGTGTTGCGTTCAGTGACAACAGAAACTTCGGATTTAAAACAGACTGAGCGAACCCCAGAAATGTTGGAGCCGCGAGGGGCTTGAAACCATCGCCCGACCTGGATTTGCCCGGGCGATTGTGACTCGGGGTATCACAGGCGGTTGCAGAGCTGGCAATGGAGACCAGGTCTCCCCGCACACCCACCCCGCCACACTGCGAAGCAAAGCTTCACACACGAGTTGGGTTTTAGGTTTGTTTCTTTGTTTTAAAACCCCGGGAGCTTTTGGTGGGCAAAGGATTGTGGGCTGGCATGCCAGGCCCCTGGAAGGAGAGATGCAGATGTGAGGCGGGCAGGGGCGGGAGCCGGGTGAATGCTAGCGGCCCGACTCCCCGCCCGGCTCAGGGCCCCGTCCGCAATCACTAATCCCGGGCTTCCCGCGTCGCCCGCTCCAGCGCCGCCAGGCTCGCCTCCAGCAGCTCGGTGGTTTGTATCTTTCTTGCTCTTAGGGGGAAGAGATCCTGACAAACATGGGTTAATTGACTGAATGAATGTCCTTCACATCAGGAGAGCAGTAGGATTTTACTGACGCCCTTGGAGAAACCGGAGAGAAACGAGGAGCGGAAATAGCGAACGTAAGCGGTCGGCTTTGCAAACCCAGCGGGCGCCGGGCGATTGTAGAGCACGTGTGCGTAGCCGCCCGGCCGGAGAAATGCGGCCCATAAGTCAGGGTTGTGGGCCAGGTCTCGAAGTGTCCGCAGTCCTGTAAGAAACCACAGCTGGTGGGGGCGGGGGGGCGGTATTGTTTTGTAAAAAGCAAGGAAACTGTATTGCCCGTGTTTCCTTCGTCCAGGGTTGGAAAGCGGGTCCTTTGGCAGCGCCCTTTGCTCGCATTTCTGTCTCCGGGTTCCTCTGTTCTGTGCACCCTGGAGGAGCTCGGCCCCGGGGAGTTCCTTTAGAGGGTGGGGGCCAGGCCACGCTAAAATTACTGAGACCCTGGAGTGAGGTCTTCGTAAGTATTAGAGGAACGACGGCAACTGCTTATAGCAGCGGGGCCTTCGATAGCTCAGTTGGTAGAGCGGAGGACTGTAGTGGGGGTAAGCTACGGCAATCCTTAGGTCGCTGGTTCGATTCCGGCTCGAAGGACTTCGTGTGATCTTTTTAGCTTCCACTCATTCCGAGGAGAAAAGCTTACCTAGAAGCCGGCTGTGAGTTGCGTACGCACTGCAGATGTTCCGTGAAACATATATGCAGTAAATAGTGAGGGTATGGGTACGCCCTCTTGGGGGTTACATGCAAAGGAATGTTAACCTGTGCTTTTAAGTGAGGCTTATTATTGCTTATGTGTAATTATTATATGTCTGCTTTTAAAAATCTTGCCCCTGGTCCCACTGCACTTGAGTGCTAAGCTAAATGAATGTTCTGAACTACGGTCGGTTCACTGGTCAGTGGGCACCCCAGAACAACCTGTAAGGCAAAAAGAAAGAAGCCAACAGCGGTCGGGGGATTAGCTCAAATGGTAGAGCGCTCGCTTAGCATGCGAGAGGTAGCGGGATCGATGCCCGCATCCTCCACTCGGTTTTTGGCCCGGGCACTGGAGGATCCCCGAACCGCGGGAGAGTGGCTGAAGCCGGTGGGTGTTTTGTAATACACAGAGCAGTACCGTAGGCAGTTGTTAGCTTCACACACTGTCTTTTTATTTTGCAGGTGAGTCTTTTCCAGTGTCCTTCTTGGTCACTTCGTCTTTTCCTCCTCCCGGTGGGCAGGCCGTTAACCGTCTTCTGAGAAGACACGGGCGGAACCCTCCCGCCGGGCCCGCAGGTCGAGCCCCCAAACAGTACGGGCTCAGGTACCCGCTAAACGTGCGAGGGAACCCCGGCGTGCTGGCCAATGGCAGCGAGCCTTACTGGGCGGGTAGCCAGCTGTCCCCGCGGCCAATAGGCGTGAGACTTCTTGTTTCCCGGCAGAGCGGGGTCCCGGCACCACGGCGCTCGGGTTTTGTTTGGGCCCTGGGTGGAGGGCCCGGGTGCCGGGGCCCAGGTGGCGCCTCGCTAGCGGGAGAGGGAGCGGGATCACCGGCCCGGAGAGAGGTGAGGGGCTCTGCGTGGAGTGCGGGCCCCGGCCCCGCCCCCTTCTCAGCCCCCCGCGGCCCGGAGCCCTTCTGGAATCCCACCCCGCCCCGCCCCTCGCCCGGGGTGCCCCAGGCCGCACGCCCGCTCCTGTGGCCTCGCCTGTTACCCGCTACGCCCCGCCTTCCTATCCTCCCGCGAGTGTGAGTCCGCCCAGAACCGTCCCAAGCCAACAAACCCCACTCTGGCCGGGACAGTCTCGGTCCTTGTGTGAGGGTCCTTCAGAGTTGTGGGTCGAGAAGCCATCCCCCTGTCCCCAAGTAGGTCTCTATCGGCCACTTTATTTTAGGGATGCTCAGAACACCCGTAACTACCAGGGTAGCTTTTTCAGGGGCCTCACTGCTTACAGGACTGGGGGTGAGGGGGTGGAATAGACCCGTACCCTGACTGGGTTTGAGCTGTAGTCTCCAGGTGAGCAGATGGCTTCTGACCAGTTTCCTTTGGCTTGGCAAAGGCCACCCGTCTAGTTTTCCTCCCTGATAGGTATGGGGTAATAACAAAACAAGTAAGAACCAGCCCTTCCAGGGCTCAGGGGAGCAACAGAAAACTGCCTGGTCAGTACTTGTGAGGACGGAGGAGTGGAGAGAGGAAGCTGCCCGTCCAAAGTTAGAAGCTTGGTTCTCTCAACTCTGCTCTTCTCCAGAGTAGGGAGCCAGTCTAGGAATCAGAGATCCAGAACGGCCCATCTCTCAAGATGGCTACATGTGGTGGTGGGTGTATCTTGGCTAGGTTTGGGCAATCTGACCTCTCTAGCTTCTATAATCTTTGGGCTGCAAAGAAACTTAGAGTCTAGTGTTTCTCAGCATACTTAAGCCACTGAGTATTTCATTTTGGAATCGCCAAGCTGTGGTAAAATTGGGTCCTTTGAGGTCAGTTATAACCCTTAGTGTGGGGACAGAATACTGCTTATTCTTGGCCTTTGCTGGAAGCCCACTTCTACCTTTTTTTTTTTTTTAAGGCGGAGAGAGACTCTTGTTTCTTAGGGCACTCCCTAAGAGCAGCTCTCATTCACCCAGAGATACTCAAAGAACGTGTTTTCATTTTTCTTCCCTCTCCTCCCTACCCCACCATTTTTCCCCAGCTCTCAGGGCCTGAGTGGGGCAGAAGGATGCTTTCCCAGCCCCACCATGGAGCTGCGCTGTGGGGGATTGCTGTTCAGTTCTCGCTTTGATTCAGGGAACCTAGCCCACGTGGAGAAGGTGGAATCTGTGTCTAGTGATGGGGAAGGAGTAGTGGGTGGTGCCTCAGCCTCCACCAGCAGCACTGCCTCTTCCCCTGACTATGAGTTCAACGTGTGGACCCGACCAGACTGTGCTGAAACAGAATTCGAGAATGGGAACAGGTAAGAGGAGAGTAATGGAGGGTGGAAGAAGGAAGAGAGGCTGACCCCACACCCGTGGTTCAGTTAGCCCTTTGACTGAGAGTTCGTGCCAGCACACTACCCTTCCCCTCCCACTCCCCCTTCCTCTCCCTCCCTCCCTCTCTCCCTACCAAGTAGTCCTTTCCCAGTTTGGCTTGCTCCAGCTCTCCCACATAGCTCCTCTCCAACCCTCCCATGTAGAATGACCTGTCTCTCCTACTCTGGCCCTCAGGTCATGGTTCTACTTCAGTGTCCGGGGAGGAACTCCAGGGAAACTCATCAAGATCAACGTCATGAACATGAACAAGCAAAGCAAGCTGTATTCCCAGGGCATGGCCCCCTTTGTGCGCACACTGCCCACCCGGCCACGCTGGGAACGCATTCGAGACCGGCCCACCTTTGAGGTAAGTTCTCCATGAGGAGGATGGACAGACTTGGGTGCTAAAGCAGATGAGGAAAAGGAAAGAGGAGTCCCTTTGATACAGCGTGCTAGGCAGGCGGGACACCAGGTTTTGGTACCAGCGTCCCTCTGGCGCCAGCTGGAGTCCAAGATAAGCCCCTGCCTCAGGAAGCCTAGAAGGATCTGGCTTTCACGTGGAGTTTCAGAGGGAGGGACAGTGGTAAAAGTGATGAGGGTGTGAGGTCAGTTCCTGGTGACCCCAGTAGGATCTTAGTTCTGATGCCGATGGCATGTTGCCCCTCTCTCTTCCTCCTCTGCTCCTCAGATGACAGAGACGCAGTTTGTGTTATCCTTTGTTCACCGTTTCGTGGAAAGCCGTGGGGCCACCACCTTCTTCGCCTTCTGCTACCCCTTCTCCTACAGTGACTGCCAGGATTTGCTAAACCAGCTGGACCAGCGCTTTCTGGAGAACCACCCTACCCATAGCAGGTGCCAGCCACATTCTTACTCCTGTCATGCAGTCCTGGACCACACAGCACCTCTGCTACTCCTGGAACTTACCCTAAGAGCCCTGAAACAAAACCTCATCTGTTCTTTTCTCTGTACAGAATGTGGGATTTGGGGTACCTCTGACAGATGTTTCTGTGTGACCTTGATCTTGGCATTACCACCGCTCCACTCCACTTATCCACCTGCCTACTTCAAGCCTCTTAGTATCCCAGCTCCCGTCAGTTACCCAGAATTTCGCCAGCACTGCCATTGCTCAGCACACATTTGTTGTTCTCCTGCCCCAACAGAGGCCAACTCTCTGTGTCTATGCAAAGTAGTCTATCCTAGGGCACCATAAACCGGGGAAAAAAATAATAAGTTTATCCTGTCCTGTTCCCTGCATTCTGGCAATGCAGACCCACCCAAATCCTCAGCCTCATTTAAAACTGGGAGGGACTGTAAAGCCCCAAAGGTTAGGGTGAAGTACCAGATCCTACAAATCCTGGGCTCATGACAAGGCCCACCTGTTGGTAGGACTTCAGGGACTTCTCCTGGCTTAATGACTTGTACCTCTACAGCCCCCTAGATACCATCTATTACCACCGGGAGACCCTTTGCTACTCTCTGGATGGACTTCGTGTAGATCTGCTAACGATCAGTTCCTGCCATGGGCTTCGAGAAGATCGAGAGCCCCGCCTAGAGCAGCTATTTCCTGATGCCAGCACACCCCGACCATTCCGTTTCACAGGCAAGAGGGTGAGTAGAAATAGCATAAAGGTAGTACCTTGGCCTTTGCCCAGCTCCAGGCACTGCTGGTGGCTTAAGGCCGTGTTATTCTGCAGCCCCGTGGACACGGCCTCAGCCTGCATGCCGAGGCAAGTGTGACGGCTCCTACTTCATTTGCAAACTCAGCCAGCTGGAAGTCCAGTGGCTGCTTCCACCTCATCCCACCACCATCCCCACATGGTGACCGCAGAATATAGAGCAACTGACCTAATAATTGCTCTCCTCTCCACCTCAGATATTCTTCCTAAGCAGCAGGGTACACCCTGGGGAGACTCCATCTAGCTTTGTCTTCAATGGCTTTCTGGACTTCATCCTTCGACCTGACGATCCTCGGGCCCAAACCCTACGTCGCCTCTTTGTCTTTAAGCTGATTCCCATGTTAAACCCCGATGGCGTAGTCCGGGGCCACTACCGGTAAGCAGCGTCCCCAGCCCGCCTGGATTGTTCCCAGTCCCCTCACGCCCTGCATCTCAGTGGAAGACTATCAGCCTCTCATCTAACGTCTGTGTTCCCAGTCCTCTTGCACCCTAACAAGGGCAGGTTCATGTGATCATCCAGTGACCTGAGAAGGAGTGTCCCATCTAGTGGCACTCTCTAGGAGAAGAGCCGGAATGCCCAGGTCCAGCTGAGCCGAGGGAGCTGTCTTTTAGGGTCCTGTGGGAGGGCTGACAGCTGGCCACGGAGGGGGCCTGCCTCAGTTCTTTCTCTCCTAACGCACCCTCAGCCTCTCGTGTCACAAGTCAAGTCTCCTTTTCATCTACTCTAGTGCCTCCTTCGCTGGCCCAGCCCTCTAGACCCTGCTTTGGTCCTTGTTTCCCTACAGCACAGACTCGCGTGGAGTGAATCTGAACCGTCAGTACCTGAAGCCTGATGCAGTCCTGCACCCAGCCGTCTACGGGGCTAAAGCTGTGCTTCTCTACCACCACGTGCACTCCCGTCTGAACTCCCAGAGTCCCTCTGAGCACCAGCGCAGTCCCCATCTCCCTCCTGATGCTCCCCTTTCCGACCTTGAGAAAGCCAACAATCTCCAAAATGAAGCTCGCCTTGGGCACTCGTCTGACAGGAGGAACCCTGAGGCCTGGACACAGACCGAGCCAGCAGAGCCGAAGCACCACAGCGTGTGGATTATGCCACAACAGTCCACTGAGGCTGAGCATCCAGACCCCGACACCATCCCCCCCAAAGAGAGTGGTGTTGCTTACTACGTGGACCTGCATGGACATGCTTCTAAAAGGGGCTGCTTCATGTATGGAAACAGCTTTAGTGACGAGAACACCCAGGTAGGAATCCACAGGTGGTCATGTGAGTGTGGGACGTGTTGCAGGTTAGGAAATAAAGGTCAGGCCACAAATGCAGGGAAGGGGGCCTTCCGGCAGGAAAGCCTGGGGCTGCAAGAGGTGCACTACCCTGAGCGAGCTCCAGAGAGCCAAGAAGGGGCAGCACTGGGCCCCTCACGTCTCAGTTGTTACGTCATGACCTCTGAATGAGGGTCAAGCCGTCGGCATCCTAGTCTTTTCTAGGGTTTGGGAAACCAGGGGAGGAGGAGAATTTCGCATTATTGGAGAGAAGAAGGGCTTAAAAAGAGGTAGAATCGTACCTTTCCAACACCTAGAAATATTGTCAAACATTCAGTGAGAATTTACAAACACTGACTACTGCCGGTGGTTCGGAAGGTGTCTGCTGTGTTTAAGGCACATGGCCGCATGCTTGGCATCTCTTCCTTGTCCGAATCCCTTCTTGCTCTGTCTCTCCTTCTGAGTTGCCTTTTTCCTCGCCCAAACAGGTGGAAAATATGCTGTATCCAAAGCTCATCTCCTTGAACTCAGCCCACTTTGACTTCCAGGGCTGCAATTTCTCAGAGAAGAACATGTATGCCCGAGACCGCAGAGATGGCCAGTCTAAAGAGGGAAGCGGCCGGGTTGCAATCTACAAAGCCTCAGGGATAATCCACAGGTTGGGTGGAAATTGAGATACAGTTGATGAAATAGCTTCCCAAAGAAAACAATACCCAGTCGAGGGCGTTCAAGGGGCAGGGATCGCCGAAGTCTTCTCAAAGGACAGATTCACAATTAGTGTTACTGTCTTTAGTCTGGGACACTAAAGGTCCCTTTTGGGGACCTTCTTAGGTATATAATAAAGTGCTAAGGTCAATTTCTAGTTGCTGGGGATTAGCACTTTCTCTCTGTGTATATTTTTTCCCAAATGATTATCTCATAGACCACCTAGTCTGTCCCCCCACGGTTCTGTCCAGATTCTGTCTGATAAATGTCTCTGTGTCTTAGCTACACACTTGAATGCAACTACAACACTGGACGCTCAGTAAACAGTATCCCTGCCGCCTGCCATGACAACGGACGTGCCAGTCCCCCTCCCCTGCCGGCCTTCCCCTCCAGATACACTGTGGAACAGTTTGAGCAGGTATGCATGCAGGGGATGAGTGGGGAAAAGGGAAACCGCAACGTCTGGAAAGGCCCTCACTCTTGCTACCTGACTCTAAGGTCCTCTGAGGAGAGGCGCACCACTATCGCTGCCTCATCTCTCAACTACCGTGGTTGTCTTCCTCGGTTAACAGGCGCAGGCCTCTGACTGTAAGAGTACTGAGAGGATGAGTGGGCACTATTCTGACCTCCCCCCAGCCCCGCCATAGAGAACCCCTGAGCTTGTCTTCCTCCTTCTATTGCATTTGTTCACTACTGACCTAAAAGTACCCCCTCTGCAGAGGTACCTGACGATCCTGGTGTCCTAGGGCACATAAGAGGTGTAGAAAGAGCTGTGGGTTATAGAAGAGATCCCAGTGCCTTCTCCTGCTGGGAGAACTCCTGCCTGGTGCCAGCCAGAAAGCCCACCTGCCCCTGCTCGTAATGGATGAGGGCCGCAGATGGGCAACAGTTTAGGGAATAGCTCTAAATCCACTTGGGATAAACAGCCTGAGCACAAAAGTTGGGCTACTCATTGAGCAAACGTGAGGCGGGCCTCTCCTTCCCTTCCACTGTGCTGTGCACCCCAAACCAACACAGCACCCTAGGTTGGAAGACCAAGACACTGAGCCAAACCAGACTCTCCCCACAGGTGGGACGAGCTATGGCCATTGCAGCTCTGGACATGGCAGAGTGCAATCCATGGCCCCGAATTGTGCTGTCAGAGCATAACAGCCTCACGAACCTCCGGGCCTGGATGCTAAAACACGTGCGCAGCAGTCGAGGCCTGAGCGCTACTGTGAACACGGGTGTCAACAAGAAGAGAGGCTCTCGAACTCCACCCAAAAGTAACAAGTAAGGCCAGCAGGGTGGAAGGGAGAAAAGCTGTGAAAGTGGAACAGGGCTCTAGAGCGAGGAGTTCCAAGGAATTTGTGTGATTCCCAACTTCCAGAAGGACCACATGGTGAATATTTCCAGGGTAAACTTAAATTAGTAAGATCAGTGCATTTTTTGGAGAATGGGATCCTCTTCCCTTTTACCTGGAGCTGCATACTTCCCAGATATCGGGAAAGCAGGCTAGGGGATTCCCTGCTCCAGAGCCCTGCACAAATCAAATACAGTTAGGGTGCGGGTGGGGGCAAGTCTCAGCTTCCAGTGGTTGTGAATGACTGAGGGGTCCAAGGGCAGCACCAAGGCATTAAAGGGGAATTCGCTGGGAGTTAAAGCTGCCCAGGGACAGCCCTTATGGCTCTTAGCGTATTGTCTGCAGGAGCGCGTTATGTGTGAACAAGGGCTCCCAGGCATCCTGAGATGCCCCAGGTTAGGTGCCTTATCCATGGACGTAAATCCCTCCCTGCTCCCTTGGAATGAGTCCCTGTGCCTTTTCACTCCAGAGGTGATGCTTTACTGAGCATCAGACCATGGGGAAAGGCTTGCAACAACCTCCCTGGCCCAGGGTTAACTGGCATCTGCTTCTTTGCAGTGGACTGCCTGTTTCCTGCTCTGAAAATACCTTGAGCTGCGCGCGAAGTTTTAGCACTGGCACAAGTGCTGGTGGTAGCAGCGGCAGTCAACAAAATTCTCCACAGATGAAGAACTCCCTCAGCTTTCCTTTTCATGGCAGCCGGCCTGCAGGGCTGCCAGGCCTGGGCTCCAGCACCCAAAAGGTCAGCCACCGGGTGCTGGGCCCCGTCAGAGGTAAGCTAGTCTGGGAGCCCCTGCAACAGGTGTTCACCTGTTTGGGGCATTGCTGGGGGAAGTGAGAGCTTGAAGATACACACTTGGCCTGGGACCAAGGGGTGAATCAATAAAATTAGTATATAGCAGAATCTACAGCCTCTTCTGCGACCTTGGTGTTCCCTGCGGCACAAGCTCCAGACGGTACCGTGTGTGGCATAGGCGGGAGTCCGCGGTATCTGGGTCTCAGCAACTGCTGGGAGGCAGGAAAGTTTCCAAGGAAGAAACACTGGCTAGAGCAGGGTCACACTGAGACATGGAGCCTCCACGTCAAGGACAGGGTCGGTCTTGTTGGGAGCAACATAAGGAGATGTCCTCACAATCCAAATCGCAGCACCATACAAAGATGGAGAATACTATCCAGGGTCTCTATGGGCTGAAATTGTTCCTAGCTTCAGAGCCTGTTCAGAAAGTGTTATCAGAAGGATGCCAGCTCTTCCAAAGAAAAATGGAACAACTACAGACAGCTCCTGTTCCAGGCTTACAAAGCAACAGTCTAGCCCCTCTAGCAGTGGTCACAAGTGCTCAACTGTGCCCCTGGGTTTGGCCAAGGAGACCCTGCTTGATACAAGATAAGAGATTCTGGGTCACAGTGTATCCCCAAAACAGGTGGGCCTTCAGGGAAGAAGAGGAGGAAGGGAATCCAGAGCCGTTCCTCGGGAGTGACCCGGACTGTAGTAGGGAGACAGTTGCCGGGCCACTTCTGGAAATAACACTAAATCAAAAATCAACATTGTATGTGGCTTCTGGGCTACAGCAATCTTGCCAGAGTATGGAGGCTTAAATGCTAGAACTAAGCTTTGCTGGTCTTCAAGCTGCACTCGTCCTCGTTAGCACTTCCTTGCTACTCAGCTTGCAACAAAGTTTCCGGTGCAGAGCAGAAACACGCACTGGGGTCAGTGGCTGTGGAAATCTGACTACTAGTTAGAGCAGCCACAGGAGACAGTGCAGCGGGCCTTACCAGCTTTGACCAGTAAGATGTTCTACCCCTGAGAAGCTCCATAGTTACCTCTGCTTATGTTCCAAGCCCCACTCTTGGAGTCTGTCTTCATTGGGAAAGGACACTTTGCACACTGTTTGATAGAAGGAGAGTATTAAAGCAATAATGCCTTATATTTAAATAGCATTAAACAGTGAACAACAAAAAAACAGTATCGCATATTTATTTCATTTAATCCTCACAAAGACCCTGTGGGATAGGTGGTATTTCCACTTTCCTGATGAGGAGACTGAGGGTGTTTAAGGGTAACTCGTCCAAGATTGCGCAGCTATGAAGTGGCAGTTGTTCAAGCTTAGTCCTTTCGTGCTCCAGTCTACTTGAGTTTCCCACCTTGAATCTGGACATTTCTTCTTCTTTTAATTTCTTTTCCTTTTAACTCATAAAAGGAATATTGGCACCATAAATTCTCCTTCCCTGATTACAAAAGGGAAGTAGCAAAGAGCCTTTTCCAGGTCCCCACTGGAGGATTCTAGGCAGTTTTTAGTCAATATTTTATTAACATCTTCCCTGCTCCCCCCACCAAATGCACAGTGTTGTATTAAGCTCCTTGAGTGAGAGACGTGTATTCTGGTTATTTGTTACTTCCCCCAAATAACTAATAGAAAACAGGCATAGTCAGTACAAAGTAATTCCTGGTTGACTGACTTGAAACTTTATGGGGGACACAGGGCAGTAAACACAACATAAAAGCACACACTCATTATAAACATACAGGGAACATGGGGAGCCACTGTGGTAGATAAACACAAGAGTAATCACCCAAAGAACGATCAGCTGAGAAATGGTTTTGACGGATGGGTGGTGGTGTATGGTTTTAACAAAAACATTCCAGAGACAACAGTGATAGCCAGGACCAGAGCTGCCTCGCAGAGAGGGCCACAGGCAGGCGCGCTAGCTGGTTCAAAGGGCCAAGCCCTGCCCGTGGGAATCAGGAAGGCAGGTGGGAGGAAGAAGCCGGAATGTCTTGAAAACAAAGATTATGAGTTAACGAGACATATGGCAACGACTGTGTTTCTGAGAATAATGGGAACAAAAGATTTAAGAGAGCCATCTGTGAACTGTTTATATATAAATCAAGCAGGGACGGGGAGGTGGGATCCTTGCAGTAGTTTATACATGAGATAACTAGTGCCTATACCAGGGTCTATGAATGTACATACTAGAAATAGAAGTGGCAGGATTCAGTGGTGGTGGGAGAGACAAACTAAGAGAGCTTCATGACTACAAGCTAAAGGAAAATGTCATGATGACAGTAAGACATTGTTGGAAGACAAGTGCTGAGTTTATCTATTTTAGACATGCTTGGATGTCATGGGCTAGCTATATGGAGATGACCTACAGGCAGAAAAAGGGCCAAACTGTAGAAAAGGTGACATCAGGGTTGGATCTAAGAGTCATCCACGTACAGGTGAAACCAAGTGAGAAGCCATGCTCCCCCAGGTAAATGAACTTAGAAGCAGAAAGAGAGCTGGTCTGAGTACCAAGACACCCTAGGGACTTGCATAAATATATGTAAGAACTAAGAAACTATGTCTCTAAGGTCAGGGGGTCAAGAAGGTTCCTAATAATACCAAACAGGAATACTGTAAGGAGCTGAAAGATCAGATCTAGGAATCTTGACTCCTTTTCTCCTGAGCATTTGCTGGTGCTACAGTTTTACCGCTTCATCTCAAAGTCCCTGATAAGACTCCAGGATGGGAGACTGGCCCTGGCTTGGGGTAGGGACTTGGGATGCAGCTGTGGTATGTGGACATGGCATCTTCAACTAACCCTTAGAAAAACTTCTTTATTTTGTTTGTGTGATTTATCCTATGCTGTAGCTTTGTGACATTTCCTGGTTCCACACATCTGGCCCCTGGGCCTTTGCCACATCTGGGCATACTTTGTCTTCCAAGATAGGAAGAACACGACCCTCATATCTCTATAACTATAAAAGCAGCTATAAATATACTTTCCAACTCCCAAAACGGGGATTGCGTTGACAAGGTTTTTTTTTTTTTTTTTGACTTACCAACTTATTTATAAGAAAATTCCCACTAATGTATAAAAATTTTATCACATTTAACCGTACGTTTAATTGACTATCCTTTATTGGCCAGAACAGAACATGAGATTGGGCTACCCAGAAAATTTCAGAAAAGATCTAGGTAGCCCAGCCAGAAGCTTAAGCTAGAAGTTCAGGGAACTAGTCTGGCAGGGTCTGTCCTCGGAGGCTGGGGGATGACATTTTAGAAGCCAAAAAGTAGCCAACTTGGGGTGAGCAGGAATGTTGCTGGGGCAGGAGGCTGGACGAGCCTGAGTAAGCCTTGCCTCCCAGCGCCCCTGACCATAGTGCCAGGATCTTCCTTACCTCGTTCTCCCCCTGCTGCAAATTAGGTCCCGAGAACCGCCTTCCCAGACCTATGGTCACGTCCCTGACCGCGGGGCTCAGAGCGCAGAGGGCACTGTCCACAGCTGCCACCGAGGAGCAGGAGGGAGAGCTCACTGGGGAACAGCTAACATAACAGCTAAAGTGTGCGATTTCCTGGTGCACAAGCAGACGCAGACAGCTCGGAGGACGACCTGCTGGGGAGGGGGTGGATAGTAAACGGGCTCCTCCTTCTGTCGCCTATGTATTGATGAAAACAGGGCTCAGACTAGAGGGAAGCCAGTGAGGTGCCTAGGACACATGATTTAAGAAGGCACTCGCTCTCAGGGTCAGGCAAGGGCCTCCTTAAACTATGCACTCTAGGCGCCTCACTCGCTTCATACTAGTCCTGGCCCTGGATTCAAGCAAGTCTCACTCAATAACTTAAACTTATTCCCTAGCCCTCCACCCTACCCAGCGGGATACTGGTGTAAAAGACAAGGGACTTCAGTGTAAAGCGGGGAGCCTTCAGCCATCAGCCCACCATGGCCACTCTAGTCCGCCCCAGCTCTGGCACTTAAAGCTGAGGTTACCAGCATTCTCTCCTGGCCTCTGTGATGCCTTGTCTCAGCTGACCAGCAGCTTCTGATAGAGCAGCTAAAGGCCAATGGTGAGTGAAGGCTCCTTTGAGAAGTGAGGCAAAGGACATAGGAAGAGTGCCTCCAGCACCATCATCACCTTTACTTTTTCCCCTGCAAACAAAAGTTTTGTGTTAAATAGCAGAGTAATAAAACTTATCTGATGGCAGGAAATATCTCCTAACACATCTATTTATTCCCTTAGCACCTAGCACCATGCCTGGCACTTATTAAATGATCTGCAAATATTTGTGAACAAATAAAAGGCAGGAAGTTGAAGCTGAATGAAGGCTTGTCTCGCCTGTCCACCCCTCACAGGGCATAAATCAGGTCTGCGTTCATCCTAGGGATCCAATGAGATCTGGGGTGCTACCTGTAGGGACAGTTCTAAAGATGTTTTGGAGGGATGATGCGTGACCTAGGCACAGGTTACACAACTGCCCCTCAAAATTGGGAGCCCTTAGAATATCCATTCTGACTCATACAATGGTAAGGTCGTCTGGCTCTATGCCTCTGGCCTCTGCCCCAGGACTGTCCGGCCTCTCCCAAATGGAACCTAGGGGCTGATTATCATAAAACACCATCTCACAACCTCTAGATGCAGAGCTGTTCACGTTATCACTCGCATTCAGCCTTAAGGCACTGTTTCTCTAGCTTCGAGCCAAGAAAGAAGAGAGTTGGGGCTCCTCCCTTTAATTCTTGTCACAGTGGAGACTGGGTAGGCCTGGATTATACCGCGGCCCAGAAGCCAAAACATGAGAAACTGGGCTGTGTGCTCACGCTGCCAAATTCACAGGCAGCCCCCGAACCTTCAGTCTTTGAAGTGATGACGTGTTACCTTTAAATGCCTTCTACTTTCCAGATCAGGCCTCTCTCCTAAACTAGAACCTGTCTCCTACCCTGAAACTCTCTTTAGGGGCAGGATTCCTGAGTTGTATCCTTAATTTCTTTCCTTTGATCCTTACATTTCACATTGGCATTTTTTATATCATTTGCCTGTTTTGCTTTGTATCTTCTTTTTTTTTTTTTAACATCTTTATTGGGGTATAATTGCTTTACAATGGTGTGTTAGTTTCTGCTTTATAACACAGTGAATCAGTTATACATATACATATGTTCCCGTATCTCTTCCCTCTTGCGTCTCCCTCCCTCGCTTTGTATTTTAAGTGCCACTCAGTTCCTTACTAGAACCTACAAATGTCCCAGAGGCCTTCACTCAATTTCTAGCCTGCTCTCTTATCCTTCCTTGGGGTGGGGTGAGGCTTCATCCCTTAACATGGTTTCAACATCCTTCTGTGTATAGATATTTCTCAGATCATCTATTTCCTGCTATTTCCCCCTCTGTCATTAAAGTTCATTATTTCTGCCTACTGTGCATTGTCACTTGACATCATCTTGACATCCCTGTTTTAACCAAAGAATTACCCAGCTCTAGGCTCTACAGTGTCTCTAAGTCATTGGTGGTGGGTAATGTTTCGAGTTATGTGACTGTGGCCATGAGTCTGACTTCGGTTGTTTTGTTGGCATCGCTGTGCCAACTCTTACTAGGTCTGGTTGTTTTTGACTCCCGTCTGTGGTCTTAGACTCTAATTGGTACCCAGCATCTTGGCAAACTCCTCAAAGCTAGAGTAGCTTCCATCCTGAGACCTCGCCCTTTCTTCTCGTCCTTATTCATACGAGTATCAGTCTTTTAAAATTTGGTTTGGGACCTTCCAGAAGTAGCCTCGTCACTGCTAGTGTAGCTAGACAAGGTAAAGTTACTGTCACCTACTTCCTACTTTAGGGCCTTTTCACATGTAACATATGTTGCTTTGTTAGAAGTCAACTGGCATCTGGAACTACCATCGAATTCAGCTCCACAAAGGTTAACAGCTCATTCCGTTTGAGAGCATTTGGTGCCTGCTGTCCCCCTGTGATAAGGAAGGACCTGCCAAGCCTGAGAATCTCCCTACCTCACCATCTACCCCACTGGGACCCCACCTTTCAGAATCCATAGCAGTGAGGCTCTAGCTACAAAGAAGGGACCAAGAGAGCTGCCCCACAGAGTATAACCATATGCCCTTAGACAGGGATTGTTGAGCCAGCTTACGGTCTACAGTGGGTGTCTGATATCTGGGTAAACAAAATGTTTATTAAGGTCTCTGGTTTTCCAGGCAGTACTTTACAGGCACTGGGATGTACAGTATTAGAAAAGACAAGGTCCCTACCCTCAAGAGACTCAAGTTCCAATTAGAATATTAGCTAACATTTATTGAGCACTTACTATGTGCCAGGCAGTATTAAGTACTTTACATGTACTAATATTTAGTTAAGGAGACAGAAACCATAAACAATTACTAGCCAAGTGAACAAAGGACAATGAAAGAGAAGAATTAATCCTACTGTTAATGGTCAGCGAGGCTTCACAGAGGTGACATTTGAGATGGGACATATAAGATGTCCGAAGTTTCACTAGAAGAGGAAACAGACTTTGCCGAGGAACCACATAGCTAGTAGCCCTAGAGGCTATGGCAGAGGGTGTGAAGGATCACGTCAGCATCCCACTAAGGATGTGTGGACTGGACCCACGGTGGGCGGGGCTCTGAGTGCCGAGTTAAAAAGTTTAGACTCTATCCTTTAAAAGACCTTCAGTGTCTCTCCCTTGCCTGAGCCAAAATGACTTGATCAGGTCTGTATTTTAGAAGAATAATTTCTGGCATCTGTGTGAAGGATGGATTGTAAAAGGGAAGAGACTCAAGCTGGGGAGGCCAGTGGGGAAGTTTTTTCAAAAGCCTGGATGAGAGATAAAGACCTGTATCTGGATGCTGGCAATGGCAAGGGTGAATAAAGAGGAATTCAAGTGAAGGCAGAGGGAGAATTGTCCAGATTTGGGTTAAACACAAATCTAAATGTGAGGGAGGAGTCGAAAGAGGAAACAAGGTTTCTAGCAGATTTTTCACCAAGATGGGGAGAACAAAAGGAAGGAGGGGAGAAAATGAGTTTTGTTTGGGTCATGAGAGACTGCCAGGTAGGAACGATCAGTAGACAATTAGAACTGCAGTTCAGGAAAAAAAGGGCAAGAGGCAGACTTGGGAGTTCTGAGTACATAGAGCAGGAGAGAACCAAGGCTAAAATGGTGGGGGACACTGACATTTAGGGGCAGGACAAGTAGTTGAAAAGGGGCGGTTAGGGGGGAAGAGGAGCACCTAGGAAAGCCAAGCTCAATAACTTCTTTGCCAGAAGAATGAACTGGTGGGTGAGTAGGCTGGTTAGCTCCAGAGAGGTGACGTAGGATGAGGGCTGGATGAAAACTGGAGAGCTGGAATAAATTATTAGTTCTTTCTACCCATCTTAGACTTACTTCAGAAGAGGGATGCTGGTGTGATGACAAGCTTGAAAACAGGCATCTGCCAACAAGGGAAGGCCAATGGGGCAGGGGAGTGACAATGCCTCATTTATTTGCCCTTTTATCTGCTTGTGTCCCTTCCACTCAGAGCCCCGAAGCCAGGACAGGAGACGGCGGCAGCAGCCACTGACCCATCACCCTACTTCAAGCAGCCCGGCCCCGTCCCCAACTCCTGTTAGTTCTAACACAGCCTCTGTACACATGGGCTCCTGCCTACTGCCCAACTCACTCGGCATATCAGGTCTGTACCCCCTGCCCCTGAAATCTGGGTTGGCCAACCTCCTTCCTTCCCTACCTCCCAGGGCATAGGCCAGACTCCTGACTAGGCTTGAAGAAATCCCTCCAGCTCTGCTGCCATGTGACCTGGACCTCATTCCTGACTTGATGTAATACAGGCCACTCCAGACCAGGGGCATCAGTTATCCTCCTGGATTATCCTAAATCCCTAACATCAATGCCCTTGTACAGGAGGCTGGAGTTTAGTGAACATCTTTGTGTAATAAAATAAGTTACCACTTATTGAGCATTTACTATGTGGCAGGCACTGCTCTAAGCACATTATCTCATTTAATCCTTATGTTTACAGTTGAGGAACCTGAGGACTTTTCCTACCTGCTATTTATTCAAGCTCCTTGACTCCAGGAGCTGGGCAACTTAGACAAAACTGAAGAATGAAAAAAGCATAGGCCTTTCACCTGTCATCACCGCAAATGTTGTGTGACCATATCATCCACAAAGAGCCTAGACTGTCTGCTCTCCTTTTAAGTTATAGACCCAGCCGTGTAAAGCACTGGATGGGGATGATTTCTAAGACTCCAGTCTAACATCTTCTACCTCCCTCAGAGCCCACTACTCCCAATCTGTTAACTCTCTTCGACAGGTAGCTCTGAATCAATCCACCAGTCTTGGGTACTGATGACTTGATCCTTAAATGCTCACACATGTGATTGGGATAACTCTAAGGTCTATAAATTCATAGTAGTTCAGTTGAGTGGGTTCTGATTCAAGCTCAAGTTACTGTTCTACCCCTCGGACCAGGCTAGAGCGTGACGTGCTTCTGAACCAGCGGCGATTTTGCCAGGCAGCGGACATTTGTCTGGAGAGACTTTTCGTTGTTACAGTGGGGAGGAGGCAGGGGAAGAAATGCCATCTGCTGAGCAGAGGCCAGAGATGCTGCTAAACATCCTGAAATTCACAAGGCAGCCGCCCACAACAAAGAATTATCCAGCCCAAAATGTCAATATTGCCAATATTGAGAAACCCTGATCTAAAGGAAGTTACCTCTTCTCCATGGCCCCATCCTGATATCAGTTTCCTTTGTTCCCTAGGGAGTAGCTGCTCATTCCTACCCTCAGGGGACAAACCAGAGGCTGTCATGGTGATTGGGAAAGGTCTGCTAGGGGCTGGACCTCGGATCCCCTGTAGCAGGACCCGACTACAGGTAACATTTTTGGGTCTTCCCCAGTCCCCAGCATAGCAACTCTGGCGGAGCCCAGCAAGGCGCTGTTCACCTGGGCAGTGGGAGGGAAAATGCCCAGCACTGCTTTACAGCCTCTCCCCACAACCACAGCAGAGAGCCGCTCTGATGCCTGAGTGCCTGTCCGTCCGGTGCTGCAACCCCCTCCCCTTCAGCCAGGTCTCTTGCTTGCTGCCAATCCCAGTATCCCTGCCAGACATACCCTGACCTCAGCCTGCTAGCTTGGCTTTGCCTGCCCCTGCCTTAGCTTCTCCTCTCTTTCTGCCCAGACCTGCCCGAGGAGAGTTCCCGCCAGGAGGGGTCCCGGATTCCCCAGGTAACACATCTGGTTGCTGCTCCTAGGAACAGCTGTGCCACCAACTCCGATTCACTCCGGATCCCCATACTAGGTTGACTGAAGTTAGGTATAGGCAGAAGCTGACGGGATAGGTGAAGCTTAAGCTGCTCTGGCAGGGGCTGAGGCAATGAAGGCTCTGAGGCAGACCCACTAATTCTCCAACATCTTTCCACACCGTGCTTCTCTACTCAGCCAGATCTTGACCGTGGTATAGCCATGAAGGTTAAATGCTGGACCCTTCTGACTCCCCTAGTTAAGTAAGGCGTGGAATGTATAGTCATAAACTGAACCCAAGAGTTTTCTAGCTATTATCCTGCCCTACCTTCTCAGCTAGGAACAGTGCCCAGGAACTCAAGGTCCCAGTACTCGTGTTGACACCCATACTACACTCATACGTGTGGATACTAGAAGGACCTAGAAGCAAAAAAGTTCATGGAAGAATCCAGCCTCATAGCCTACCCACTGTCCACACAGGCTAGGCCCAGGTTGGGCCGGGGCTCACCGCCGACTCGCAGAGGGATGAGAGGCTCTTCGGGCCCCACGTCCCCTATACCCCGGACCAGGGAGAGCAGTGAGCCAGAGCCGGGACCCTGCTCCATACCACGGTGAGCACCAGGGTGCAACTCTTCACCCCACCTCCCACTTCTATCCCCTTATTCCCATTTCTGCCATTCAAGATCATTTTCTTCCTTCCCTTCTCCCTTTGACCCCCGAAAGACTAAATGTACCTTCATTAAGAACCTAGTCCCTGACTTTTTTCCCCATCATGCTGTCCGTCTTCACTCCAACAGACAAGAGAACAACTTCCAGTTAGGCCTGAGGAGCAGGCTGGTCAGACCATTCCTGTCAGACCACTGTGCAGTGCTCAACCTGCCTATCCTCACCCACCTTGCCTCTCTCATCTCCCAGCCCCTGGCTGAAAGACCAGAAGAAGGGTGGAGTTTTCACAACCCTGACTCCTCTCTCTTCTCTGTTGCAGGCTGCCTCAGGCTGGGCCCCCACGGCCCTGCTCTGCCCCTGCCTTTTCTCCTATTTCCCGTAGTCTGTCTGACTCCCGGTCCCGGATTTGTTACAGTGGGGGGCCCTTGGGCCAAACTGAGGTTTGTTTTGTCCCTAAATCTCCTCCACTCACTGTTTCTCCTCGGGTCTGAGGCCTTGACCTTCACGCCCAGCACATGACCCGGAGATGGGGAACACAGTGAGAAATGTGCTAGCCCCCTTTCTCAGCTCCTGATTCCATGTGACAATTATAACTCCTTGGAACGCCAGCCACACTGTTCTGAGACACTGCAGAGCATCACCTTGAGACAGGACAAAGCAGGGACCTGCCACCCCTTCCCTCCCTCCACAGCACACGATTTTGGGACCACAAAAAAAATCTATATTTTTATACTGGGGGGAGGGAGTGGAAAATAAAGTAGCCCTATGCTGGGCCCTATTCAGTGGCAGCTTCTTGCTCCACAAGGTTAAGGAAGACTTTGAAGAAATAAAAGTTGTTTGGAAAAATCCAGGTGTAGTTGCTTTGTATGTTGTGATGGGTAGAAGGGATGAAGTGAAGTGTGAAGGCCCCTCACACCCTCCATCTTGCCTCAGACTATGTCCTGGAACCCTAGAAAAGAGGGGGAAAGACCTGAGGTAAGGAAAATGCTGCAGCTTTCCTCTGGGGCAATCCTTCAGGAATCAACTCCCATCCAGCCTGTCCCCCCTTACAATTCTCGCCCACACTTATGGGTTGGTTTACCAGACGTTCATACAACACCTCCCCCCATCCCATTCTTCTCTATGGCTTGGGTCTACACTAGCCAACCCCTAAATCAGTGCCCTGTGCCCCTGAAATAGAATTCTCTATCTTTCCAACCCCTCACAAAAAAAAATTATGCCTAAATAAAACCCTAAACAACCTTGGAAAAGTGAGTACTATTTAAGTGAAGAGCCTAAATCCTCTCACTTGGACGGCATCCTCAGTACCTTTATTCCTTCGGGTGTCAGTACTTTCTTGTACCCGTACTATCAACTTGGGCATCTGGGGACCACATGAAGATGCGGACTGAGGGGGTTTAGGGAACCCACCCCGTTCTAGCAGGGAGCAGTTTAAGGGGGAAGGGGTCAGGGCACTCGCTGCTCTGTGCGGATAAAGGGGCCCAGTATCAAGCTTGGCCCAACACTTTCTGATTTGAAGTTTCGAACCCTTCACGCCCTGGCGCGGCCCCGCCACTCACTCTCTGGGGCTGGGCGCTACAGCCCCGTACCGTTACCTGGGGCGGAGAAAGCGCCACTTTCATTCCTGCTTCTTGGGATTGTTGACGGCCACGTAGTGATAGAGAACGACAAGCAGGAAGAGCGACACGCCCAGCATGTTGGCAAAGATGGCGAGCTGCACGTCCGTGATCATGCTGCGGAGAAGAGGGGGGACTGAGCCTCGGACCGGCGCACTCCTCGCCCAGACCAGAACCCTTTCTCGCCCCACTGGCCCAGCCACCGCCGATGGGCCGTGGACCACGCCTGCGTGCCTCTCACCTGATCAGCAGGGCTCGGCTCCGACACGACCTGCGGACTAGCTCGAGGTAGGAGACCTGGACCGGAAGTTTGCTGCGCCAGCTCAGTCCCAAAACAGCCACTTCCGGCCGCCAGGCTCGGCCGGCAAGGGCTCCCTAGCCCCCGCGTCTCGCCTGCTCCCGCGGCGCACTCGCAAGGGGCGGGGTCTTGGGCGGGGCTGAGGAGGGGCCGGCCGCCATAGGGGGCGGGCTGGCTGCAGACGCTCGCTTCGTACGCGGCACGGCGCAGCTGTGAGCTGTTGGCGTGGTCCGGGACAGGGTTAGGGGCGCTGGGGCCGCTTCCTTGGAGCCGAGGAGTGGGCTAGAGCGAGAGTGTGGCGGCGGGACCGAGCGGGAGGCTCGGCCTGACCCTAGACTCCGGCCCCCCTCTCAGTCGCGGGCCCACATGCTGCTGCCCACCCTTCGCTTCCCGGCCCGGCCAGGTGCTTCCTTTGCGCCCTGCCCTCAGGGTCCCCACCCTGGTCCGGGCGGCCGGGAGAGGGGTGAGAGGCGGTGCAGAATGGGGACAGGGCTGGGACGGCCGGCTAACTCTCCTCGGCGCCAGCCTTTCTACCCCACATCCGCCAAATAGAACGATCCTGCCTGTGATCTGACCAGTGCCTCCCTTCCGGACTCCCTCCCTCCATCCCACTCTCAGAGGTGGGCGTCGGAAATAGGGCGGACCCTCCCGGAATCAAAACCCAAACCGTGGGACTTAAGCCAAGTGGGAAATCACCACCCCCCCCGGATGTGAGGGAGGGGGAAAAGGAGGAATGGTTGGGACCAGCAAGAGGGGTCGTGTGGGTTATAAGCAGAGTGGACCGCCGAGGAGAAAAAAGGAAGATGACTGTGGGTAGATGTCCGAGGGTCTCTGGTGAGGGGAGAGGCAGCCTGGGGCTCTACAACCCTCTGCCCAGCCAAAACCTACTCCCCCCCACCTCCTTGCTTTCCCTCAGCTTCACCATAAAAGGGAACGGCACTGAGCCAGGCTGGGGCCAGGGGCTGGGCTGTTTCTCTGGAGCTGTCAGGGGTAATGGAAGCCAGTTGCTCTGCGGTAGAGGGGGGCCAGGGCTCAGGGGACGCCTCTGCTTCTCTGAGCCAAAGAAAACTACAGGAGCTGCTATGGGGCTGGAACAGCTGGGTAAGGGGACTGACTGGCAGGCTGTGTGCACGGTGAGCTAAGGGTGCACTAGCCCGGAGTGGGCTTCCCTGGCCTGGAACCATCAGCAGTTTGTCCTCCATGCACCAGCCCAGTGACTCCTAAGCTTGGTCTCGGCCTTTAGCAGTCTGTAGTTCCCCGGCCTCCCCTCTCATCACGCAGCCCTCACCATTTCCCAGAAGTTTTCTGTTTAGAATCCCAACCCCATGTTCCCTCCATGTAACGGTGAAATCCCAGCCATGTACTCCCTCACGTGTCCCCTCAGTGAGCAGTCTGTTCCCAGCTCTGCTCTGGGAGAATGAGGGTCTAGGTCTTAAAGGATTACACACATTATGCTTTGCATCTCCTGGAAATTTGAAGCAGATCCAAGTGCAACCAAACTTTTAGATCTGTTGAAACACAACTAGATCCTGGAAAGTAGACTTTCTAGACTGCAAATGACATAAGGGAAGGCCTTGGAAGTGCTTCAGCTTTCCAAGGCTGTCCAGAAACCAGCTGACCCAGTTGCAAAGTAAACTAGACTCTCAGAGCTGAAGGGGGCCTTCAAGGTCATTTTATGAAGAAGGAAACTGAGGCCCAGAAGGTAATTGATTTGACCAAGGTTCTACAAATGATTAGAGACTGTCACCTGATCCTTCTTCCTCTGTTCCATACTCTGTTGTGTCAGACTGTGGACTCAATAGGTTGTCCTAGGGTCAGGGGAAAGCGGAAAAGGTTTCATTTTAGAACCATCCAGAAATGTCCTTCACCTCCCAGAACTTCCTGTGCCTAGGTCAGCGAGTCTTTATCAGCCTTGAATGGGTCATTTGGCCTAGTGCCTGGAGGAACATTTTTAACCAAGTTAAAAATGGTCTCCAGGACTAAACTGGACTCAGCTAAGAGCTAACAACTCCTGAAAAAAGCTTGGGTGGAAAAGTATGTGGGAAGTGAGACAAGTGAAGCCTTATCCTGGGGGAAATCGGGGGAGAGAGAGGGTTAGGGGGCACGTGGGGCAGGGGGGAATGTGTGGAGCTTAATCTCTGTGATTAGTGTGACAATTTCAAGCAGAAGACATAGTCAGGATTAGGCTCAGGAGTGAAAAGGCAACAAGACCTGGAAAAGGGGCACTGGGCCCTGCGTCCAGGGAGGTTAGCTCCTGAAGTATTGTACGTGTGGGAAGGGTTGGAAGGAAAAAAAATGTGTGCATTTGTGCATAGTGGACTTTTGCTCAAGAGTCCCCACAAGCTGGAATTCCCATCTGGGTTGGCATGACCCAAGGCCCGGTTGTTATTATTCCCCCCTTTTTCCTCCCACTCTTCAGTCTTCTGACCTAGGGTGGTAGGCATAAAATGCTCCTTACTGCTGGGGCCCCTATCTCTCTGGCCCCAGGCACTGGAGTTCATTGCGCCATCAGTGATGGTTGACTGAATGAGTTAGTTGCCTGGTACAGCCAAGATTTCCCATTGGCACTAGACCCATGGAAATCTGTCTTGGAGTGGTTATAAAATAGATCTTGTCCTAGTGCCCGAGGGACTCTTAGCCTTTTTTGGTCTCAGGAATTCTCTTCCAGTCTCTTTGGAAATGTGTGGCTGCCTATCAATACCACCGCCACCACTGCATTCCCTCTAACCTTAGTCTCCACTGCAGCCTGCTTGCCCAACACCTCAGGCCTCCCCAGTGAACCCACTGATTTCTTTGAGATCTCTAAACATTCATGTCAGCCTCTAGGTCTTGGCTCCTAATTACAGGACTAAATGAAATGCAACCTACCGCCATTATATTTCAAAGGCAACATTTTTGACTTGACACACTTAAAATACAACAGATTTTGTAAATTAAGGGGGCAGGCAAAGGAACGGGTGACAACTGAGTAGTCACAAGATGGCTGGGATGACTTTTTAAGTTGCCAGAAGCTCCTGAACGGAGGAGACGGGGAAGAGCAGAGAAAGCAAACCCACAGCAGCAGCCAGGGCCACCTGGAGGGGAAGTGAGTTAGCTTCCTGCCAGGGCTGGGGCCAGGGCCTAAGCAGCTGCCTTCCACTGACAGCGACTTTGAAATCAGGACCTTCTAGGACCAATTCCTTCAAGTCTCCCTAGGTGCCGATCCCCTCACCTCTAAGGAACAGGCACAAATTTCCATTTCTGATGGTTCCAGAGTTTACTTTCACCATCCCGTCTTTTCAGCAACATTTCTCCCAGTCATCAGGATCATATTCTGGGCCATAGGACGTCAGAGGTAGATCACTCAGATTCACATTGAAGATTTGGTGGCATCCATTCTTATAGTTTCCAACTATTGCCCTGCAAATGGTTCCCAGAATCAAGACCCACACTGCTAACCGACTCCTTTGGACGTTCATTTCCATTGAGATGTGTTATTCTCATCTTAAACTCAGAATGCCCAAACAAAGGTCATCTTTCTTTCCTTCAAACCTGCTCCTCTTCTCGATTTACTCATGCTGGATCAAACCCTGGAAGCTTCTGTGGTGTCCCCCTTCATCTGGTCCCTCATTACCCATGCAGTCACCAAGCAGTCACAGCCTTCTCTTCCAAGTCTGCATCACTTTGCAGTGTAGAATTTGGAAGGGACCTGAGATGACAGAAAGATAGCAGACCCCCGGTGGAGTCAGGGGGTTTGCTCAAAGTGATAACACTATTGAGAGGAGGAGCTGGAACCAGCATCCTTGTGCCCTAACACCCTGCCCATTGCTCTTGCCAAGAATATCTTCTTTCTGCGTGTGTATCGACCCCCTACTCAAAAACTTGTAACCCAAGCTGTTAACCAGTCATCTGAACCTCTCCCTGATTTTTCCACAATCAACCTCTCTGACTTTCTGACACAAAGAGCTAACATTTACCACATGCCAGACACTATTCTAAATGCTTCACATGGATTAACTTAATCCACACGAAACTAGGAAGGAGGGTACTATGATTATTCTCATGTTACAGATGAGGAAACTGAGACAGACCGCTTTCACCAACCTGAAATCTCTCCCCCTCGCCCCGTCCCTGTTTTTTTACTTCCCCCCACTACCACATTTATCAGATTCTCTTTCTTCCAATAGCTCTTCTCTGACTCCCCACAGCAGCCAGCTATCTTTCCCCTCCTCTTACCCAGAGCACAGCATCCATCTGGCCTTCTGTCTGTCCTGCCCTGTGTTCGTTCTGTCGGGCGCTTGTGTCCTGTTCCCCAGCAGGACCAGCTACTCTTTACTAAGTCCTACACGTGCGTTTGCTACCCAGGCACCTCCGCAGCGCCCACACACCAGGCTCTCGCCTCCTTTCTGTCTAGTACTGCTGCCTGGCTCTCCCAAGCGGCCCAGCACGCAGGGAGACCTGTACAGAACACAACGCTGGGGGCCAGATGGTGAGGGGGGCTGGCTGACAGATTCTGACAGAGCCTATGGGCAGGCTGGTGGTTGAGTCAACTTCCTTACCTGCCTCAGAGGCTACCAGACTTGGCTCCACTCTAGGGAGTGACTTCCTTCAGGCTAAATACATCGGGCCCAACTCACCTCCCTCCTTCCCTCCCCTCCCCCACTCATGGCTGACCTTCTCCAAGACAAGTCTGAGACCCATGTTCACCTGGCTTTTTGAGAATGAAAGCCTTTTTCCTCTTGCCCATGTCCTCTCCATGCTTGACAGAAGGCTACTCCCCACTTCCAGATTCTTCTGGCTTCTCTGAATTTCTTGCCTGCCTCAGTGAGTCCTTCTCCTTTTCCTCTCTGGCCCAGTAGCCCTCACTCCTCTCCTCCTTTTTCCTCGCTAGCCACTGACCTGGGTACCATTTATATTCTAATCTGAGCCGTGCTCTTGACTTGCTGTGTTACCTTGGACAAGTTATTTTCCCACTCTGGGCCTCAATTTTCACATCTATGAAAGGAGGCAGCTGCACTAGATGGTGAGTGACTGTCCTGCTGAGCCCTGCGATTCTTTCTTCCTTTTACAGCTCTCCTCTCCACCTCTCGCCTCTGGGCTCCTCTCTCAGGCCTTCTCTCCCAGGGTAGGCCTGCCCTGGCCCCAGGAGAGCTGTGGCTCCAGCTCCCGTTCCCTGTCTAAGCGACCAGCCCTGGGCCTCCTCCCCAGCTCTGGCCCCAGCTCCGCTCCATGTGGCCCGTCTGAGAGGCTGGCCCCAAGCCCGGGGGCAACTCCACATTTCTCTGTTTTTCCTTTTTTTTCCTCTCTTTCCCGGAGTTAACAAGAAGCAGATGTGGCGCACGATGGTTGGAGAGGTGGGGGGAGGAAGGGGGAGGCTGGACCGCCAGCCAGACAGGGGGGAAGGGAGGGGAGTGAGGGAGAGAGAGAGAGGCGGGAGGCCAGGGCCCGCCCCGAAACCACTCTTGTGCCTCTGAGCAGCCACAGGGGCAAAGCCCTGTCACCCTCAGGATCCAGTCATTGGGGAAAAGCGATAGGGAGACCAGGGGAGGGCCAGCTGGGGCAAGGGGGTGGAGGCCCAGGAAGCAGCATCTGAGAGGGCCAGGGACCAGGCACAGGAGGCCGGGGGGCACAGAGAACAAACCCCCCTCAGAAGTGGAGAAGAGGAGAGCGGAAGGAACCGAGGGAGGGACAGATAGGAGCCTGAGGAGGAAAGAGGAGGGGGAGAGGGGTCAGGCCAGGCGGCCAAGGAGGAGGCGTGTGGCTGGGGGCTGCCGGCAGGAAGCTGGGGACAGGACCCGCTGTCCCTTGGATCAGCGGCATCCCCCGCTCCAGACAGAGGCGCCAGTGGTCAGGCCAGGATGTGCCTCTGAGGGCCACCACGGAGCGCCCCCGCCATGGCCCCCGGAACCCTCTGGAGCTGCTACCTCTGCTGCCTGCTGACCACAGCCGTGGGGGCGGCTAGCTACCCTCCTCGCGGTTACAGCCTCTACACTGGGAGTGGCGGGGCCCTCAGCCCTGGGGGACCCCAGGCCCAGAGTGCCCCCCGGCCTGCCAGCCGCCACAGGTAAGAGTCTGGGTCCCAGCCCGAGGCTGGAGGTAGGTGGGAGGGTGGGTGAGAAGGTGTGTATCCTGGCCCCAGCCTTGGGTCCGCTCTTCTGGGCTGTCCCCACCTAGGGCAGGGAAGGGGGAAGAGGAAACCCATCCGTCAGGTGCTCTTTACATGCCCGCCTTCCTTCAGGGCACTTCCAGGGCCCCCTGAAGAGATAGGTGCCCCCCCAACCTCGGGGAGATCTGCTTCC
This sequence comes from Phocoena sinus, assembly GCF_008692025.1. Lineage (NCBI taxonomy): Eukaryota > Metazoa > Chordata > Mammalia > Artiodactyla > Phocoenidae > Phocoena > Phocoena sinus. Next base: position 21,152,450 of record NC_045775.1, read on the forward strand.
ACGTTAGGCGCCCAGGGAAACCACCCTGAGGGACACCAGCCAGGCCTTCCTGCCAGCCGCCAGCTGCATACCAGCCTGGGATTCTCGGCAGACCTCTCATTCCTCTCTAGGGCTCCCTCAGCCCCATCCAGTAATCCACGCTTCTGACGCCGCTCCTCTGCTCCTTGTGGCTCTCCAGCCGACACGGACCAGAGACTGGCGTGAATGGGGCCAAGAGTGTAGAACTTCGAGCCCCAAGGTGGGCAGTGCTCATCAATGGCTTATTCTCTCCTTAACCCTGAGCTGGACCCCTGCCTGCCCCGTCCTCTCCCCTGAGTGGTGGGTGGAAGCCAGCATCCAGGGGATCACCAGGGGACATGGCCAGTCGGTTCACACAGGCCACGCCAAGCTGAGGGTTGAGATAGAAGGGACACGAATGAATGCGTGGATTCAGAGGCTCCCCACGTGCCCCCAGCCACGAGGATCAACATCTCGTGGTTGTGGTTTTGCATCTACATCTCCTGTCCCCATCTTGAAAAGTCTTTATTGACTCTTGCTGCACAGGAAGGTTAGGGGGGCGGGGAGCTGCCCCTGCCAAAGCCCTGGCTCCCACCGTTCCCAGGGGCCCTTCATGTTTTGACCCTCCCTCCGCCCCTCTGGTAGCCCCCTGGGCCTTCCTTGGGGGCATGTGTCTCTGGATCTTGGGCCCACGTGGGGTTGTATCTGCAGGAACTGGTGTGCCTACGTGGTGACCCGGACAGTGAGCTGTGTCCTTGAGGATGGAGTGGAGACCTTCATCAAGCCTGACTACCAGCCCTGTGGCTGGGGCCAGCCCCAGTGTTCCCACAGCATCATGTGAGCACCTCCCCCCGCCAAAGGATGTGCACTTGGCTGGGGCTGGGCTAGGGCGGCCAACTGGGGGCATTTGTACCAAGCAGGTAGCAAGGGGCAGGAACCGGGGGCTTCAGTCAGAGCCAGCTGAGGAGATGCTGAGGCAGCAGTTTGGCTGGTGGAATACTGAGGGCAAACTTACCTGGACCACCCTGCCAGCCCCTGGAATGCCTTTTCCGGGCTGGGTCACCGTCAAGGAGAGGAGTTCAAAGTTCCAGCACAGGACAAGGGGAGGAAGAATAGGGGTTTGGCTCTTGGCCAACACGCTGAAAACTGTCAACTGAGCAAGGCTACATGCTGGTCAGTAAGGGGCACCCAGCCTGAGGGACAGGTCTAGTCCACCAGCGGCTGCTCATCTCTGAGGACAGGGGCCGGGATCACTACAGGACAGGGAGGAGTCAAGAGGCCTCCCTCTGCCTCTCCCAGGTACCGCAGCTTCCTCCGCCCTCGCTACCGCGTGGCCTACAAAACAGTAACGGATATGGAGTGGAGGTGCTGCCAGGGGTACGGGGGCGATGACTGTGCCGAGGGCCCTGCCCCGGCGCTGGGCCCTGCACCCACCACGCCGCGCCCCCGGCCCCGGCCCGTCCGCCCCAACCTCTCGGGCTCCAGTGCGGGCAACCACCTGAGTGGACTGGGTGGGGAAGGTGAGTACCGGAGCTGCTGGGGAGAGGAGGGGAAGGCGGTGCTGGGGGAAGCGTGGGCCAGGCTGCTACGGGGAACCCCTGCTCCAGGTCAGAAGAGGGGACAGAAGGGAGTTAATGAGATCCCTTCCCATGCGTGAGAGCAAGAGCGAGCGAGCAAGTGAGAGAGGAGAGGGAGAATATGTCTGTGTCTGTGTCCGTGTCCGTGTCCGTGTGTGTGTGTGTGTGTGTGTGTGTGTGTGACACAGAGAAGAGAGATTGAGTGGAGACCCAGAGAAAAGGAAGGCAGAAAAAGAGAATATGCTTGTTCACGCCCACGTGTAGCCAAGATACTTCCTAGTTGGGAACAGCTGCGGAGGAAGGGGGAATTCCTTGGAGAAGCTTGGTCCAAGGGGATAGACAGATGAGACTACAAGTCCTAGCATGCACTGCAGCCAACTACAGGTCCCAGGCCCCTCGGTGGCCTCTGGAGACTACAGGTCCCAGAATGCAGCAGTCCCCGTTGCCCGGCACTGCAGATGTGCTGTGTTTGCCTGCCAGGGAGATAGCTGTGCTGTAATTATGGAAACAGGAACTTCTGGCTGATTCTCCCACCATCCAGCCAGATCCCCCGCAGCTCGCCTCAGAGCCCTGTTTGTCCCTGTAGTGCTGTGGAGAGGTTCCTACCCCACGTCCGCATTTCACTCACCCTGAGGGAGGGACATAGTATCATTCCCTTTTTTCAGATGTGGAAACAGTTTCCATAAAGTTAAGAGGCATTCTGGAAGGTGGAAAGGACCTGGCCTTGGTGGTCTGATGGATGACCTGGGTTTGAAACTTGGCTCTGCCACTTATTAAACTTGTAATCCATGGCCCAGTTAATTAACTAACCTCTCTGGTCCTCTGTTTCCCAGTCTGTGAAATGGGAAGAACTAATGGTATTTGCACAATGGAGTTGCTGGATGCAGGAAGGAGCCATGGTACACATGTGGCTTAAAGGCATTCAGTGAATGGAGTTTCCTACCATCTTTTCTTGCCCAAGTCACGCAGCTAAGGAATGGCCACATCAGCTGGGACCTCTGCCCTCTTGTTGGAGCTGGGGAGCGCAGGACCTAGGAGGTAGGCACTGAGCTCTGAGGCCTAGCCCCTCGACCTTATGCCTTCCCCTCTCTGCCAGGACCTGGGGAGTCACAAAAGGTGCAGCAGCTGGAGGAGCAGGTGCAGAGCCTGACGAAGGAGCTGCAGGGCCTCCGGGGTGTCCTGCAGGGACTGAGTGGGCGTCTGACGGAAGACGTCCAGAGAGCTGTGGAGACAGCCTTTAATGGGAGGCAGCAGCCCGCAGATGCAGCTGCCCGCCCCGGTGTGCACGAAACCCTCAACGAGATACAGCAGCAGCTGCAGCTCCTGGACAACCGTGTTTCCACCCACGACCAGGAGCTGGGCCATCTCAACACCCATCACAGCGGTGGTGGCGGCAGCGGTGGCAGCAGGGCTCTGGGCCCAAGCCCGGCCCCTCCCGGCCACAGAGAGGAGCTGCTGCGGGAGCTGGAGCAGCGGCTGCAGGAGTCCTGCTCTGTGTGCCTGACGGGGCTGGATGGCTTCCGCCGGCAGCAGCAGGAGGACAGGGAGCGGCTGCGAGCGCTGGAGAAGCTACTGGCCTCCGTGGAGGAGCAGCAGCGGCAGCTCGCTGGGCAGGCCCTGGGCCGCTGGCCCCCTCCGGAGTGCTGCCCTCCAGAGCTGGGCCGGCGACTGGCTGAACTGGAGCGGAGGCTGGATGTGGTGGCTGGCTCGGTGACAGTGCTGAGCGGGCGGCGAGGCGCCAACCTGGGAGTAGCAGCTGGGCAGGGGGGCCACCCCCCAGGCTATACCAGCTTAGCGTCCCGCCTCGCTCGCCTGGAGGACCGATTCAACTCCACCCTGGGCCCCTTGGAGGAGGGCTGGCGGGGGCTTCCCGGGGGCCTGGGCCACTGGCTGCCTGCTGCCCGGGGCCAACAAGAGAGGCTGGAGGGGCTGCTGGCCAACGTGAGCGGGGAGCTGGGGGGGCGGCTGGCTCTGCTGGAGGAGCAGGTGGCAGGGGCTGTGCAGGCATGTGGGCAGCTCTGCTCTGGGGCCCCGGGCGAGCAGGGCTCCGAGGTCAGCGAGATCCTCAGTGCCTTGGAGCGCAGGGTGCTGGACAGCGAGGGGCAACTGCAGCTGGTGGGCTCAGGCCTGCACAAGCTGGGAGCAGCTGGGGAGTCCCAGCAGGCCACGCTGGAGGGACTGCAAGGGGTTGCAGGCCAGCTCCAGGGTCGTGTCGATGCGCTGGATGAGACGGCTGCAGAGTTCACACTGCAGCTGAATCTCACAGCGGCGCGGCTGGGCCAGCTGGAGGGGCTGCTGCAGGCCCGTGGGGATGAGGGCTGTGGCGCCTGCGGTGGTGTCCAGGAGGAGCTGGGCCGTCTTCGGGATGGTGTGGAGCGCTGCTCCTGCCCGCTGTTACCCGCGCGGGGCCCTGGGGCCGGCCCGGGTGTTGGAGGACCGAGCCGTGGGCCTCTGGATGGCTTCAGTGTGTTCGGGGGCAGCTCAGGCTCAGCCCTCCAGGCCCTGCAGGGAGAGCTCTCCGAGGTTATTCTCACCTTCAGCTCCCTCAATGACTCACTGCATGAGCTCCAGACCACAGTGGAGGGCCAGGGTGCCGATCTGGCTGACCTGGGAGCCACCAAGGACCGTATCATCTCTGAGATTAACAGGCTGCAGCAGGAGGCCACAGAGCATGCTACAGAGAGTGAGGAGCGCTTCCGAGGCCTGGAAGAGGGACAGGCACAGGCCGGCCAGTGCCCCAGCCTAGAGGGGCGACTGGGCCGCCTGGAGGGAGTCTGTGAGCGTCTGGACACGGTGGCCGGGGGACTGCAGGGCCTGCGCGAAGGCCTCTCCAGACACGTGGCTGGGCTCTGGGCTGGGCTACGGGAAACCAACAGCACCAGCCAGACACAGGCAGCCCTGCTGGAGAAGCTGCTAGGGGGGCAGGCTGGCCTGGGCAGGCGGCTCAGCGCCCTTAACAGCTCCCTGCTGCTCCTGGAGGACCGGCTTCACCAGCTCAGTCTGAAGGACCTCACTGGTGAGGGGGCAAGAGGAGGCACGGGGTGGGGGCACTCCTTTCAAGTCCTTTCTTTCTCCTCCCCTGACCCTGTGACAGCCCAGCCTTAACCTCATCCACTTTCTCCTTGCCCTGCCCAGCATGAATTGCAGACCCACCTCTGTCCCAGGGCTTGGTTTGTCCACAAGAGATGATCCAAGGTCCCAGCTCCCCGCCCTCCCGTGATGGCTCAGACAGGACTGTGGGTGGAGGAGGGGTGCTGCTCTGCCAGCTAGGTACCCAGCATGGGCAGCGAGGGGCCCCATCACCCTGTCCCTGGATCCACCACCTTCCCTGTCCTTTGGAAACTCCTTTTTATGGCTCTCCTTCAACTTAGTTTTGTCACTGTAGGTCCTGCAGGTGAGGCTGGGCCACCAGGGCCTCCCGGGGTACAGGGACCCCCAGGCCCTGCCGGACCTCCGGGACCTCCAGGCAAGGATGGACAAAAGGGGCCCATCGGACCACCAGGTATGTGGGCTGAGATCCTTGCTGCAGCCAGGGCTACTCCCAGCCCCAACCCTGGCTGCCCCGGGCTTGACATTCTACTCTGAACCGGACAGAGAAGGGGGGAAAGCGGCAAGGAACTGGGGCTCCTACATGGCTGACAGTGACTAGGAAAGTGACTGGGAGCTAGGATAGTCACTGTGTTGGCCAGTTGGCTGTGGTGGCCTCACTGCTGTGTTGAAGACGATGGCTGAGCCTATAAGGTTGAACAGAATGGACCCTATCTGTTCCTCCTTTTCTTGATATGCCCAGTTCTGTTTTGGAGTCTGCATAGCACCTGGCACAGTGGGAAAGCAGATGTTTGCTGAGTGACTTAGCGAGAGCTGCCCTACTTCTCACTGCTCCCTTTTTTCTTCCCACAGGTCCCCAAGGTGAACAGGGTAAGTTCCTCTCATTCAGTGCTGGAGGGCGGGGAACTGAACTAGGATTTGGAGGATGGAAGGCCTCAGGCAGCCCTGGGGGTAGAGACCCAGGAGGGGAAGGGGGCTGGGCAGCCCTGCACTGAGCGTCCACTCTGACACCCTCCCTACCCCACCCAGGAGCAGAGGGGGCACCAGCAGCCTCTGTGCCCCGGGTGGCCTTTTCAGCTGCCCTGAGTTTGCCCCGCTCTGAACCAGGCACAGTGCCCTTCGACAGAGTCCTGCTCAACGATGGGGGCTACTATGATCCAGAGACTGGTAAGCCTGGGAGTGGGCAGCTGGGCACTGGGGGGAACGGGGGAGGCTGTGCAGTGATATGTCCCCATTCTTGCCGTTTCAGACAAGCTGAGTCTTTTCATTCTCTGGTTTGGGGAGACCCCTATTCTCTCCTTCATTTATTCATTCTCACCACAGCTTGGACTGAGGGGTGAGGTGGGGAGGAGAAAAGCCTATCATTCCACAGCTCTTTATGGGGGCCTCTTCTTGCCCAGGCACTGTTTTAAGTGCTGGGGATGCGGAAATGAACAAAACACTGGTTTCCCTGCCGTCCGTGGAGTTCTAGTAGAAGAGAGGTGAAAAGACCCAGAGGGTCCCTCCGCACGTAGTCCAGGAGTTCTACAAGGGCTCCCGGACACCTTCCCGGCCCCTGCCACCTGTCTCCCTCCTGATTGCCACTGTTGTCCCCAGGCGTGTTCACGGCGCCTCTAGCCGGACGCTACTTGCTGAGCGCGGTGCTGACTGGGCACCGGCACGAGAAAGTGGAGGCCGTGCTGTCCCGCTCCAACCTGGGCGTCGCCCGCATAGACTCCGGTGGCTACGAGCCTGAGGGCCTGGAGAATAAGCCAGTGGCCGAGAGCCAGCCCAGCCCGGGCGCCCTAGGCGTCTTCAGCCTCATTCTGCCGCTGCAGGCCGGGGACACGGTCTGCATCGACCTGGTCATGGGGCAGCTGGCGCACTCGGAGGAACCGCTCACCATCTTCAGCGGAGCCCTGCTCTACGGGGACCTGGAGCTAGAACAGGCATAGACAGGGAGCCGGGCCCCACCGGCCGAAGTGTCTACGCCGGCCAAACAGCCAGCGGGGGTGGGGTAGGGGTCGGCTCCGAGGCGTCTCGCCTGGGACGGGGCCCCGACCCGGGGCAAGCTGCAGTCTCTGTACCCGCCGCAGCAGCGCAGGCGCCCAGAGCAGCGTCCTTCCCACGGTCGGAGTGCGCCGGGTCGGGGACTCTGGGGTCTCCTCGTCCAGACTTTTGGCCTGATCGCCGTCCCTGCAAGACTCGGACTGCGGAGGAGCTAATCCTCGCACACTTTGCTCCCCCAACTGGCCTCTAGGCCGAATCCCTGGGCTCCGGGACTCTCTCGAGGGGGCTCCGGCCCCCACCGCCATACTAAACTATTCAGGAATAAAGACACTTGGGTTTTCTAAAAAAAAAACAAAAAAACTAAACAAGCTGTCTGCTCTACTATGTGTTCAGGGGTAGACAGGCGTATACAGGGGACGGGGTGAGGGAGCCCCGGATTCCGGACCCTGCTCGCGCCCTCCGCTCTGGCAGGGGTAGCTCTGCCTGCATCTTGCACTGGACGCGCAGGCGAGAAGTGCGCCCGGGGCTTGGAGCCCTAGCCGGGCCCCACTACTGGTCGCGTCTTTTCCGCCGGCGTCCGCCAGAGGGAGCTGGGAGCCGAGACCGCGGCGCCGCTGGGCGGTGTCTCCCGTCACGTGACCTCCGCCGCTCATCTTGCGTGCCCCAGCTGCTCAGCGACGGAGGCGAGGCCTCGAGCTGGGATTGGCTGGGTCTCGGGGGCGGGGCGGGACAGCGGGGACCGCGCGGGCCGCGGCTCTGGATGCCGGGGTCCGGGCCGCAGCTGCGAGGCCAGACTCAACCCCGCGGGCCTAGAGTCTGGAGAGGGAGCCGCGGGTGCAGGAGAGGGCGGGACAAGCGATGCCTTTCTGCTGCACTTTCTCTTGGCATTCATGAGGTTGCCTAGCTGCGCTTCAGAGAGATTTGTATTAGCTCGGAGTCCGTCTGACAAGTGAGGAAACTGAGGGCGAGAATTTGAAGGCGTAGCCATCTCCTGGGCCACGCAACCTGCTAAGGGGAGGCCAGGGACCAAGACCGCGGGGTCTGCACTCCCAGGCCCGCTGGGGTCGATGCGTGTGGGGAGCAAGAGCCCGGCTCCGTCCTCTGCACCTCGCCGCTGCAGGAGGCTCCTTGGAGGAGGAGCTCGGGACGCGGAGGAGGAGCCAGGACTGACTCTGGGAGCTGGGACACGATTCTCCGGGATAAGAGGCAGAGCCCGGGAGGAACCCCGTCAGCCGAGCGGGCAGAAATCTCCGGGAGCAGCATCATGGAAGAGAAACAGATTCTGTGCGTGGGGCTAGTGGTGCTGGACATCATCAGTGTGATGGACAAATACCCGGAGGAGGACACGGACAGCAGGTAGGGGCGCCCGGGCCCCTCGGAAACCCTAGGGGCCGCTGCAGCCCCGCGTTGTGCCAGGCGGCCAAGACTACAGGGCTGCGGAGCAGGGGGGTTGGGGGGGCCCGCAGCGAGGCCTTGAGAGTCGCCTTGGGAGCTGGTGCCCCCTGCCCTCTGCCCTGGACCTGGGGAAAGAATTGAGGCCTTTAGTAGTAAGATCCAGGCTTTGGATAGCGTTGTGTTCTCCAGTTCCCATTTCAACCCTGGGACCGTGTCAGACATCATTATCCCCATTTTACCGAGTAGGCTAAGCAAGTAAAGACCCTGAGGGACGCAGTTGTTTATCCACGGGCACACAGCTAGGAAGGTGCAGAACCAGTTTTTTTTCTTTTTAACGAGAACTGTGCACTTGCCTATCACCAGCATTTACTTCTAATTTATTTACCACATATATATCTCATCTGTGTCTTTAAAAAATTTTTTTTGAGGTAGCTTACAATAAGAAGTATGTGCAGTTAGACTGTTCAAGAACTTTCAAAACCATGGTGTTCGAGCTTCACTGTAGCTCAGGGCTTGCTGGCACGGCAGGCAAATTTGGAGATGCTGTGAGTTATGGGTAGAGCTGGTTCATGAGCCACACAGACTTTTCCCTGGTGCCGAATTCCAGAAGTTCACCAGAAGTCCTTTTTCCAATACTCAGTGAACAGCATAGTGGAAGAGACCCTTCTTGGTTGTCTGGTAGAAGTTGAAAAGTCATTTGTTGGTTCCCGTATTTACTCTTGATCACCCTTACACTGTGATCCTGAGACACTTCTGTGTGGTGGAATCCGTGGCTGTCTCTTGGTGCAGTCTAGTGCTCAGAATACGGACAAGAACTGCTTCTTGGCCCTCACTTGTCTCAGCCAAGAACTGGATAAAAGGCGAGTTCAAGATTGAACTTGGGAAAGACCCTACAGCAACCACAGCCAGGAGGCTCACTGAGGGGAGAGCCCCCGGCATTCTTCAGGCCGTGGGTCCACACAGCACTGTCACAGGCATTGTTACATAGTTTCCTCACAGCAGCCCATGGGAAGCGTGTAAGGATCAGTCGCATCCTCTCTTTAGAGATGAGGAAGCTAAGGATTTGGAGAAATTAGACAATTTCTGTAAGGGGCCACGTAGTTGACGAGTAGCAGAGCGGTAGTCACAACTCAAGCATCCTGATGCTGGTGTTCCAGCCCTCTGCCCTCTCTGGTGCTCCCTGTTCCTTTTTTTTTTTTTTGCGGTACGCGGGCCTCTCACTGTTGTGGTCTCTCCCGTTGCGGAGCACAGGCTCCAGACGCGCAGGCTCAGCGGCCATGGCTCACGGGCCCAGCCGCTCCGCGGCATGTGGGATCTTCCCAGACCGGGGCACGAACCCGTGTCCCCTGCATCGGCAGGCGGACTCCCAACCACTGCGCCACCAGGGAAGCCCCTCCCTCCCTGTTCCTTTGCTGCTGCCCGTCTCATGGAGTTGACCCTTTGCTTTGGGCTGCTTTGTTTGCCAGAGGTGACAGCCCCTGGCAGAAGGTGCAGGGACAGTGGGAGGAGGCACAAGGGTATGCTGCTGTGTGGCCCTAGCCCACCTACCAAGGTCAAGCCAGCCCCAGGACTTGGTGCCCAGTGAGGAGTCAGGTTTACTTTCCGGAGAACAGTGCAGATTCTGGGGCTCCGGTTTCTCTAGGAACTGTGGAGGACCTCCAGGGGACCCAGAGCACTTGCCCTTCTGGAGCTGAGTCCCGGTGCCTTTGAGCTTACTCATGTTGGAAGGCTGGGACAAGAGCCTGCTGGTTCCACCCTGACGGGAGCTGGTTCCGACACTGGGCACTAAGCAAGGTGCCTCTCTGAAGAGACCCTCTGTGCTCCCTGCGCTTTAGGGAGTATCTCCCCGCTCCCCCAGACCCATGGCTCTGCTCCTCTGTGGAGCACTTTGGTTGTCCACAGGGCCTCTCTCCTGTGCTCCCATCCCACCCAGCCCAGCTCCTGGACTCTGTTTTGCCTCCCCGATGGGCAAACCTGAGTGGGGACACAGTCCTTCCCAGCATCTGAGCCCCACCTTTCCCAGGTTCTCTCCGTAGGCAGCCGAGGACTGCCACCTGGAGCTCGGCTGGACCCCTGAGGAACGGCCCTGCCTCCCAGAGTCCTGGCTGAGAAGGACCTTCTGGAAAGCACCTTCATGTATGCTCAGCAGAGCATTTCTGCACAGAAGGTTGGGTGTCAATATAACTTTGAAGGGTTTCCACAGGGTAGAACTGTATGCCCTTTCTCTGACGCCTCAACAAGCTGGGACCCAACTACTTTCCATTCAGAAATACAGAGCACTTGCAGTGGTTTGGGGGCGGGAGACCCGGGTTCTGGTATCAGCTTTGTCATTAACTGTTGTTGGGACCTTGAGCAAGTCCAGTCCCTCCAGGCTTCTCCTCTCTTCTCTGCATGAAAATTTCTCTAAAGCTCATAGCTTGAGAAATGTTTGACCTTTTGCAGATTAGTATCCTTCTTTCTAATGAGATCATGGTCCCCTTTTCCCAAGGCTGAAGGGAACTTCAAGGTTAAGCTTTGTGTGCAAATATACCCTAGCCTAAAAATCCTACTTCATTCATTTCTCTTAATAAGTAGTTCTTCGGTACTTGTTCCCCTTATCGTAAGTTGCCACAGTTATTATTATCCTTTTTGGAACTGGAAGCATAGAAATAACAGCCTGTACTGTTACCTCACAGTATTATTGGAGCACAAATGAGAAATCATTCAGGTTCTTTGACTATGTATGCATGAGTTATCATTTTTGTTGTTGATGATGACAATGAAGCCCTTCAGGTGTATCTTGACTTAGTTTCCTTTCGTTAGATTTTCAGTAAAGATGGAGAAAAAAAAAAGGAAGAAAGAAAAAGGGAACTATGGACTGTGATGGATGTGTTAACTAACCTTATTGTAGTAATCACTTCACAAAATATATGTATATCAAAATCATCACGTTGGGACTTCCCTGGTGGCACAGTGGTTGAGAGTCCGCCTGCCGATGCAGGGGACACGGGTTCGTGCCCCGGTCCGGGAGGATCCCACATGCCGCGGAGCAGTTGGGCTCGTGAGCCATGGCCGCTGAGCCTGCGCGTCCGGAGCCTGTTGTCCACAACGGGAGAGGCCACAACAGTGAGAGGCCCGCGTACCAAAAAATTAAAAAAATAAAAAATAAATAAATCATCACGTTGTACACCTTCAGCTTTCAGAATGTTATATGTCAATTACATCTCAATAAAGCTGAAAAAAAAAAAAAGGAGAAACAAAGATGGAGAAAAACTGGTCTTCACTCAGTGATCTTTTTAACTTTTGTCATCATAAAAGTTACCACACACAACTTTCTTAAATGATCACAATGTCCGGGTTTGCTTCCTGTCTTAATTATTTTAATCTGAGTTATTACTGAAGTGGTCTCTCCTAAGACAGGAGCAGCAGGAGATTTGCCACCTTTGAGAAGAGGCAGCTTTCAAGGAGGAGGCTTGGTGGGGGGGTCCCTGTAACAGAGGAGGAAGTAACCCAAAGTCAGTGAGACCCTCAAATTGTGATGGGCCCAAGTGAGTGCTTTCCTGATGTCATAAGAATAGGTGCAAGATAGAAATGAATCACTGTGAACTTGAATCTAGCCTGGGCTGGGGAATAGCTGAGCCTCTTCCCTTTGCTGAGCCTAAGGCTGGCCTGGATGCTTTCTGAGGGGAATCGCCTGGCTTTTACATCCTGTAGGCCCTACTCAGGGCTCAGCCCTGCTTATCCCAGCACCAGCCTGCTGGATCTGCAGGGACCCTCCTTGTGTTTTGCAGGTGCTTGTCCCAGAGATGGCAGCGTGGAGGCAACGCATCCAACTCCTGCACTGTCCTCTCCCTGCTTGGAGCCCCCTGTGCCTTCATGGGCTCGCTGGCCCCGGGCCACGCTGCCGAGTAAGTGGAGGGAGCAGGGGAGGGTGGCCCACAGGGTGGGGGGAGAAGAAGGAAGCCTTGGCCCTGGGTGGGCGGTCTCTAAGAAATGGTTTGTGGCCACCAGAAATGGGTGGGGCGTGGGGAGTGGAGTACCAGCATCCCAGACCCTCCCTGGTATGGCTTATCTGCTGCTCAGTTGTTAATGCTGCTCCCGTTAAAGGTTTCATTTTCACAGCCTGTTTCCTTGGCCAGTCCCTGGAGCCTGCTTCGGCTTCCCACCTTCTCCTTCCTTGTTTCCAACAGACTGTCTGCGGTGGATGTGACTTTGCCCTTCTCAAGTCCCTAATCCTGCCTGTCCTTTTGGCAGAAGGCAGTTAGGGACATGCTGTACCTGCCCTCTCTCGGGGATGTCCTGCATCCACGGTCCCAGGGTCCAGGCCTGCAGTTTCTTTCCCAGCTCAGGGGGCAGGGCCAGTGATTGTGTCCCCGTTGTTCACTGAAGCAGCGAGAGCTCCCTGCCCAAGGACACCCCGATGCCACGTGCTAAAGCTGGGCCCAGACCCATGCCTCCCAGCTCATCGGCTAGGAGGCTGCAGCCCGTAGTGGACCGCACGCTTACTCTATGTTGGCAGCTGCAGGGACCCAAGAGCCCTTTGACCCCTGGCACTGCCGACTCAGCAAGCGCTTATCAGGCGGTGAGGCCCACTTTGCCCACTGTGGGCACAGGGGCAGGCTGCCAGGTTGCTGGCCTGTAAAGCACAGCCCTTTGAACCCTGGTTTGAGAGGGGCTGCTGCCAGAGCCCAGCCCCAAGCCGCAGCCAGATTCCCTTCCTTATGAACTGGCACGAGAGCCTGCCCTGTGACGTGGGACAGAGGGACCCGGAGCCAACAGCTGCTCACTTGTCAGCCCTCTTCAGCAGCTGCCTTCCCTCCCAGCTAGAGCAAGACCGTGCCTCTTGCTTTGGGGTGGTGGACCCACCTTTGTGTGGCAATCATGCTGATAGCTGGGCCATTCCAAATTCTCCCCATGTGTTCAACAAACACTGAATGAGCACCTACCATGTGCCTGGCACTGTGGGTGCAAAAAGTTATTTGGCAAAAACCAAATTATATTCTCCATGCTGTGGGAAAGCTACTATTTAAAGGATCCTTGAGACGTAAGTCAAGGAATGATGCCCCGATGTGGTACCTCTATACAAATCTGTGTTGTCCAGCCTTGGTGTTGCCGAAAGTGGGGTTCAGCCATAGTGAGAAAGGCCAGGATGGTGGCTGGACTGCTGGGCGTAGTGGCCACAGCTCATTTCCAAAGAGCTGGGAGGGGTGGGTGGCCTCCTTGTTCTACTGGTACAGTCTTCCTGAAGGGCCACCCCCCGGCTCACTCTGATTGGAGGGGATTCTGAGCGAGAGTCCTGGACCCGGTCCATACTGAGGGGCCTCAGGCACTGAGAGGGCTTGCCACTGTGGAAGGAGCAGGCAGTGAGCAGGGCCACCGAGGCAGCACCACTTCCTGGCTGGGCATCGTGGAGGCAGGTGTAGAAGGAGAGGAATCACGTTAGGACTGGAAGGACTTCAGAGAGTGGAGTACCATGGGGATAAGCAAGCAGAGGGCACCTGGGGGACAAAGTATCACCTTGGTAATTATTAATACTGCCTGGGCCTTGCATGATGCGGGCCACAGTGCCCTCACCTGCTTGGTTCAGACAGGGTGCATATTCTAGGTCCCAAATCTACCCCATCTAGCTTTATGAACGTGACCAAATCCTTTCCAGCTTGAGTCAGACTGAAGGACAGGGTCAGGGTTGGAGTTTGCTTCAGTCAGGACCTAAAAGAATGTCCCTTAGGGTTTTTCTCACTAAGCTCCAGCCATGCTCTCCTGCCTCCACACAGCCTGTGACAGTGACTCCCAGTCCCATCCTAGCCCCTGTGCTTGCACCCCGGGGTCCCCGGTGGCCCTGCCACCTACCCTCCAGTCCCCAAACCCCCGTCGAACTGCGCTTCCCCGGGTTACTCCGCCCTGGCAGTTTTGTCCTGGACGACCTTCGCCGCTATTCCGTGGACCTACGCTACACGGTCTTTCAGACCACGGGCTCCGTCCCCATTTCCACAGTCATCAGCAGCGAGGCCAGTGGTAGCCGCACCATCATACATGCCTACAGGTTTGTACATCTGTCTGCGCCTTGCCAGCCGCCGCCGCCATTGCCGTCACTCAGCTCCCAGAGCAGGACCCTTCTCTCCAAGACCTGCGTGCTCCGGCACCGCTCCCCACCCCACGGGAGGTCCAGGCTCCTGGTAGCCTCTAATCTGTGTCTCCTTGCCCTTTCCTTGGCTCGGGCTCCACCCCAAGCTTCCTGGTGGCTGACTTCAGGCAGCGGGGCGTGGACGTGTCTCAGGTGGCCTGGCAGAGCAGCGGGGAAGCCCCCTGCTCTTGCTGCATCGTCAACAGCTCCAATGGCTCCCGTACCATTGTGCTCTACGACACGTAAGGCCCCCTGGCCTGCCCTGCCACAGCCCACCAATTAGCTCCCTCACTTGCCACGTGGGCAGCCCACTTGCCCACCCTCTGTGGCCTCTCTCTTTGTACCAGAAATTGTCCCTATGCCAAACTGTTCAGTGATTTCGGAATTGTTCTCAATTAGGGGAGAAGTGAGGTGGGAAGGGATGGGCTTTGCTCTGCCTGGCGACTTGGCCTTGCTCAACACCAAGGATGGGCGGGCAGGCCTGTGCAAACTGTAATTTATGATGTGATTCCTCCATAATCAGCCAATCAGCAGCCTGGGTGTGAGTATGGGGAAATTGTTCTGAGGACAGAGGGATGGGAGATGTGATTCAAACCATCTTGAGCCCTGAAGGGGGCCCACTGGGGTTTCCAGGGTCAGCCCCAGAGTTGCCAGCCTGCAGCATGGCACCAGGAGCTGAGGTTTGGGTGTTCGAAAGAGATGAGCAACCCCAAAGGTCCCAGCATAATGAAGCCAGACCAAATGCCACACACCACTCACAGCCATTGCTGAAGGAGGGAAGGGGAACACTGGCTCAGCAGAACAGGGCCATCTGACGTGTTGCTAACCTGGGGCACGGCAGGGGCATCCCTTTAGGGTCCCAAGCTTCCAGGGAGAGACCCCTTCTCATCTCTCCCAGATTCCCTCCTGAAAAATCTCAAGAGGTTTAGTTTACTGAGAACCTAGTGTGTGCCAAGTACTCTGTTAGGGCAGAGATGGCCCAAGCCCAACTGCCCTGGGGTTCTGACTGTCCCTGCTGCCCAGCATGACCACTGGACCTGCGGGAGGGGCAGTCATCCTAGAACAAGATTTATAACCAGTGGCCCTGGGCTCTTTGTGTCCCAGTGAATGAGTGGGTAGGCATACATGCTAGACACGATCTTCCCATTGGGCAACCCTAGTCATCTGCCCATTAAGCAACAATCTGTAGCAACTTTGATCAGGGACACAACATGGGTATTCACAGGAAGGGAGGGAGAGGAGCTCCAAGGAGAAATGTTTATTGCCCACTGGCCTCGGTCCAGGCATATCCTCCAGCTGCAGCAGGCCTGCGAGGCTAGGGGTTCAGTCCCATTTACCAAAGGGGAAGCACCTCAGAAAGGCCACAGTCACCCAGCTAGTTAAATCGAAGGAGGATTTGGCGCAGAACACGGAGGGGAGGACACTGTGTGTAGGTCTCTGGCCAAGGAAGGTCAAGGCGGACCCTTCCCAGGTCTCCATACCTAAGTTGGCCAAAAATAAACTCATCCTCAAGCACCAACCTTGATCCCAGGGTCATAACATGGAGCTGCCAAACTCAGGACAGGGCTGCTGTCACCAGTGGGGTGCCTGAAGTGAGAGGACCCAGACCCGAGCTCCAGGCAGAACGTCATGGCCTTTGTAGTTTCCTGGGGCACTGCGTGGTGGTAGCTGTGTGTGCTGCTGGCAAGAGGAATTCTGGGAATTGTAGTCCCTGGTGCTCTGAAAGCATTTTGGGAGATAGGGTCTCCAAGGCACGCAGAACTGGTCCCTTGCTTGACATATGTGGTGGTTGAGTTTGCCCTTAGATAATATCACAGCCTCAAACACAGGAAGGGGCACCCTAGGAAACTGCCTCCAGCCCCCTGTCTGGATGGAGCTGAGTAGGGCAAGGACTGGTCTCGAGTTTAGCCTGAGACAGGGTCTGTCCTGGAGCTAAGCCTCAGAAGCATGTGCTATAGATTCAGCTTCCTGCCATGCTGCAGGCAGTGCCAGGCATAGAGGCCCTGGCAGCCAGTTAGAGATCCTGGCCCTGGCTGACCTCACCATGCCCCTTCTCTGTCCTTTCTGTCCTGCGACTCAGGAACCTACCAGATGTGTCTGCTAAAGACTTTGAGAAGGTTGACCTGACCCGGTTCAAGTGGATCCACATTGAGGCAAGCCCTGCCCTACCTGTGTTTTGAGGGCCTCAATCTGCCAGCCCCTCCACATGTTCTGCCTTCTTCTTGGTTTCTTTGAACCATGAAGTACCTTCGAGATCAATGAATCCAACCCCCCTCACCCGCTCTCCATCCTCCTTTTATGTTTTCAGGTGGAAACTAAGGCCCAGAAAGACTGGGTGATTTACTCAAGGTCACACAGCAGGATGTAGGTGCCAGAAGCAGGGTGCTGGCTCTAGGCAAAGTCTGGTGCTTTCTGTGTTACAGGCTGCCCCACCTCCTCTGGACTTGGCCTCTGGCAGGAGCCTGGCTGTGGGAGGCCTGACCCGTTACCTCTGGGGAGGCAGGAATGGGAGGGCCTGACCCAGCTCCCAAATAAAGGGAACTGGAATCTTCGTTCCAAGAGAAGTTCTGGAGTCTAGGTGGGAGGAAACCTTGAGAAGTCCTGAGTTCTAATCCTAGCCCTGTCATTTAATGTATTGTAGGTCCTAAGGAGAGTCTCTCTTTTATTCTTTCGTCTTCTCATCTGAAATGGGAGGGCTGGTCCATAAGGTCTCCAAGGTCCAGAACAGCACTAGAATTTTGAGACTTGGGATGGGGTTCCGGCCCGGCCTTCCTGGCCCCTCTCCCCCCTCACCCATGGTTCCAGCAGGGAGGGAAGAATGAGGCAGAATGGGACCAGCGCCCAGCCGGTCCTGAGTTGCCTGCCCTGCCCCGCTCTGCCCCAGGGCCGGAATGCATCGGAGCAGGTGAAGATGCTGCAGCGGATAGAACAGCACAATGCCAGGCAGCCTCCGGAGCAGAAGATCCGGGTGTCTGTGGAGGTGGAGAAGCCGCGAGAGGAGCTGTACCAGCTGCTGGGCTACGGAGACGTGGTAAGCATCCCCCACGGCCCCCCCCTTGCCACATCCAGCTTAATTTGGTCCTTAAAGGGAGTCCGAGCGTCCCCTTGTCCTGCCTGTCACACTTAGGATGGCACTTTGCGGCTTGGTGATACTGGCAGGTGGGGGCAAAGCAAAGAGGCAGACCTCTAGCTCAGGGCTCTAGTGCAGGCCTCAGCAGTGGCCAAGGAGTAGAATTTCTCCACCCCAGTGGGCGCATAGGTATGAAGGCAGCCAGAGGGCTTGGTCAAGGCCAAGACAGCCAGCCTCAGGGCCAGCCTGCGTGGAAGCCTCTCCTCCCTGGGCCTCCTGTCTTTTCCTCTGTCAGATGACAGGATGGGACTGTTCTCCGAGGTACCCTCCAGTTCTGGGGTGGGAGCCACTAGGGGGTGAGGGAGGACGGGAAGGGGACTTGCGCACGTACATGGAATCGGGATGATAATCCTAGCATCACAGCGGAAGCTCGTTGGGCCTCAGCCTTGGCTGCACGTTAAATGATGTGGATGCCTGAGCCCATTTTTTTTTTTTTTTTTTAATTTGGTTGGTAGAGGTGAAGCCTGGGCTGAAGTATTTTTTAACAAAACACCCTGGTGATTCTAATATGTAGTTGGTGTTAAGGAAGCTCTAGAACCCCTATCCCTTTGTTTTAAAGATGAAGAAACCAGACCTAGAAGGCATAGCTGTATGCGGAAAGCCAAACAGAACAAAAACCCTCCTGAAAGCCGTGGTTTTACCTGCCAGTTGTAGATTGCGCCCCAAGATGACCTCAAGACTCACTCTGGGTTTTCAATTGTGAGGAAATTCGTTGATCTTAGAATAGGCCGGGGCTTTCGTGTCACAATGTACATGGCTGTTTTCTAGCACATCCTGAGCAAGTATGAAAACATGTTCCTGAGGGACAGCGAGATGCTACTTGGGGGTTTAGGTGGCCACGATGGAGGAGCAGGTTGCTGGTAGTGAGGGACAGCTGGGGTAGAGCTCAGCTGACTGTCAGCCTCTCTTCCACTGCCCACAGGTGTTTGTCAGCAAAGATGTGGCCAAGCACTTTGGGTTCCAGTCAGCGGAGGAGGCCCTGAGGGGCCTGTACGGTCGCGTGAGGAAGGGGTGAGCTAGCGGAAGCCAGGCAGCGGCCCGGGTACGGGGAGTGAGGGAGCCTGGTCCCCAGGGTCTGCCCTGGGGAGGGATAATGAGGCTGGGGCCCAGGGCTGGGCTAACACCCAGCTGAGTGGAGGGTGTCACAGGGCTACGCTGGTCTGTGCCTGGGCTGAGGAGGGTGCCGATGCCCTGGGCCCTGATGGACGGCTGCTCCACTCCGACGCTTTCCCACCGCCCCAGGTGGTGGACACTCTGGGGGCCGGAGACACCTTCAACGCGTCCGTCATCTTCAGCCTGTCCCAGGGTGAGTACCCCAGCAGCAGGCCCAGGGCCGGGGCCTGCCCCTGCCCAGAAGGCCTGGCTGATCTGGCTGCTCATCCCGCCCCCTCCAGGGAAGAGCATGCAGGAGGCACTGAGCTTTGGCTGCCAGGTGGCGGGCAAGAAGTGTGGCCTGCAGGGCTTCGATGGCATCGTGTGAGTGCCCTGTGGCAGGAAGCACCGGCTCACATCCCCGCCCCGGGCCAGCATCACTGGCTGCCGTCGCCCTCTCTTCTCTGGCCAGCTGGCATCAGGCTGCCTTGCCCCCCGGGCGGATGCAGGCTGTGGGAGGGCTCCACCTGTGACCTGGCATCTCACATGGCAGAGCTGCAGAGCAAATAAATCTTCCCCAGAGCCAGCTTCCTTCTGGCAGTCTGTTTGTCTTCGATGTCTGAGCTGCTCTGGCTGGGGATTCTGGAGGCTTTGATCCTGAAGTCCTTTGCCCTTTTTTTCTCTATTCCCCAAATTCACCTCCTGCCCAGGCCCAGAGGAAGGGCCACCCAGACCAGAGCAGCAGGAAGTGCCCCAGGCTTGCCACCAGCTGTGCCCCTGCTGGGGCCCCAGCTCAGGGTAGAGGGCCAGACTTCCAGCCTTCCTGGCGGGGGAGGAGACTTAAGCCCTTGCACCCCAGGGAACCTTCCAAATAACCACAAGCCATGAGAAAAGCTCCTCTGGGCCCCAGCTCTGTCACAAGACTCCAGTGGCCACAAGTGTGTCCACATGGCTGAGCCAACCCGACAGGCCAGCGGGCAGGGAGCCTCCTCTGGTTTGGCGGAGCCTCTGCAGTCCAAAAATATCTCCCCAATGACTGACCCCGAGCCTGGAGCCGCCTTGTAGTTAAGGCGGTGCCTGGGCCACAAATGTGACCCGGAATGCAAAGCATTGCTTTCCCTGGGGGAGAACTGGTCTGAGGGCATATGGGAATTGGTGAATTTCCACATGGGAGTTGGGGCAGGGGGGTGAGGCTGTAGAATGTGATAAAAGGTAAGGGCTTTAGGCTCAGACAGGCCTGAATTCAAATCTGCCACTTACTTAGCTATGGGACCATGAGTACATTACTGAACTCCATCTTCCCCAATTTCCTCATGTGTCAAATGGTGCTAATTCTGCCTGGTCATAGAATTATCGTGAGGATAAAATCACAATATGTAAAATGCCCGGCATGACGCCCAGTGTGTACTAGGTCCTCAATAAATGGTCATTATTAACATTGTCAGGGGTGGGGAGCAGATACAGGATGATGGAGAAGATCCACCCTGAACTGCAGGAGGGCATTCTAGTGGTTAGGCCCCAGGGAAAGGCTGAGCTCCCTTCCCCGGGTTGTCTGCAGCTGGCTGTTGCCTAGTGCTGTACTCTGCTGTGTCTCAGCACCACCTGGGAACCCTGGGTAAACTGAATTCCTGCCCTCCCAAGAGGACTGCCCAGTCCCAACCCCCTGCAGCCTGAGGTCAGGGCAGGCTGGACCAGTGGATCGATGGCCCAGAGGGATGGGTTCATTTGGTTCTTTATTGGTTTTCTGGGCCCTAAAGCTGCCCTTCAACTTAGGGTCTCCCTGAGCTGCACAGAAAGACCTGCCACCTACTGGGGCCAGGAAGGGGGCACAGAGGTGGTCGTTGTCCTAACACACACACCCTACCCTTTGGGGCATATGTTCTGGCACTGAGACTTCTAGGTGTGCAAACCTGTATCCTCAAGGTTTATATCTCATCATTCTCCAGCTGAATAGCATGAACCTCAAGCTCGTTTGGGGTTTTCTCAGACTCCAGTGTTTCCCTTGGAAGCTCTTCTGCTCTCTCTCCAGTGTCCCTGGCTTCCACCTGTCCCCCAACCTCCCCTCCAGGGCCTGGGGCTTCTCTTGCAGCCTCTGCCTGTCCCCCAGCCTCCTGTACAGGTTCCAAGGACTCCCTTCTGGCCTCCACCTGTCCCCCAGCTTCTTCTCTGGGACCTGGGGCTTCATGTGCTTCTTGTCTTGACGGGCTTTTAGCCAACAGAGGCCGCCTCCCAACGTCCTGTGGCTCTGGGGGCTCTTTGAGATCTGTGTGCCTCGGGGCCTCTCCGGGGAAGTTGACGAGCTCTGCAGGGGTCATGAGCCCATCCCCATTCAGGTCCTGGGTCTCCAGCACCTCATCCACTACGAAGATCACCTGTGGAAGGGTCTATAGTGACTGGAGATGCTCCCAGGAATCCTGACCCTCCCAACAACCCCCGGCATCCCTGCCGTGCAGGCTTTGAGCCCTCCTTTCACAGGGGATTCACCAGAAGAGGCATGATGAAAAACACCAAAGCCCCAGGGAGCTGGGTCTTCTTCTGGGAGAAGGGCCCCCACCCAGCAGGGCTTACCGGGTTGGTGGTGAGAGAGTCGGAAGCTCCAGGGGCCAGAGTTGCTGTCAACATGGACAACAGCTCCAGGCCATCCAGCTGTCCACTCTGGTCGTAGTCGTGGAGAGCAAAGAGGTAGAGGAGAACTAAGGAAGAGAGGCTGGATCAGAAGAGGCATCAGGGGACAGGTGGATCAGGCAGGAGTCGTGGGATGGCCTGAGGTCAGTCCCAGCTCTGGCTGCCCTGGGCCTCCCGTCCACGGGCCCCATCAGCCCAGCCTCTCACCCTGCTCCCGGCTCATGTGCTCCGGCTCCTCTTCCATCCTCTCTAGTCCCTTTAGGTAGCTCTGCAGAAGTCTTGCAGAAAAGCGGAAAATCAGTCCACGAGAGGCCAGTCTGCAGTCCCAGGCCTGGCCCTCTGGTGCCCCCCACCCCAGCCTACTCACTGAAGCTGCTCCTGGCCTGGCTCGAAGGGGTTGGGTAGAGGTAGATGCTGCACTTCAGGGTCCAGCCTGGAGGAGGGAGGGAAGCACCGGCCTTGCAAAGGGCCTCCTCTGAGGGCCCAGCCTCACAGCCTTCCATCCCCAAGCTCCTGGTAGAGTTCTCCCCCCAGACCCAAAGGGAGCTGCTTCTCCAGGTCCCCAAAAACCTTGTGGGGAGGAGGCCATTCTGGCCTCCTCAGAAGCAGAACCTCACTCCCCAGACTCTGCCTTTGCAGATTCCTAGCTTAGATAGTAAGTGAAAATCACAATAAAACATCTGGTTTGGTGGAGGCCAGAGGGAGCCGCACCAAGTAGACACAAGTTGGAGATGCAAGAAACCAGCATAGTGGGCGGCAGGACAACATGCATCATGGCAACCCTTCCTCTGTGATGCTGGGAGCCGAGGGACAGGTCTCTGGCTGAGCCCGGTGGCACTGCCCAGTTTTATACAGACCCGATTTGCTCCATGACACAAAGTGGACTCTTTTTTTACCCCAAGTTGAGGGCATATATGTTGGTTTTGTAGTTTCAATCTGCTCAGGGGCTTTTTGTCAGTCTTTAAAGCTCAAGATTTGCTCGCAGTTCTGGACCGGCATCCCTGTTGGCCCAAGTCAATCCAGATGTGTGATGCCAGAGAGCTGGCAGGATCTGCTACAGCAACTTTTGTCACTGCTGCCAGCCCTTGCTGCTGTGGCTGTATCCGTCCCCCGACCCCACCCAGCATACCCACTGCATAGTATTAAGACACAAAACCTCAAGAAAGATATTCAAATAAAATAGAAGTGATATGCTAATGATCTCTATTTCTTTGGAGCTTCCACTATAAGGTCTTGATAAGAGGACTGTAGCCCCTTTTCAAGCTTATAGCCTCACGTCTCATTGGAAATGAGCTCCCGGTTTCCAAGTGAGTCCAGCAAACGTGTCGATGCCCACTTTGCAGAGGGCACTCTAACAGGCACAAGGCAGAAGCTGAGGTGGTGGGGATGATACAGAAGTCAGGGAGCGTACACCCAGTCTTCCGCCTCCCAGAGGGGCCCACAGCATACCTCCGATTCTCCAGAGACCCCCCTGCTCCCAGCCCACGGCCCTGCCCTCTGAATCCCGTTACCTCGTGGTGCCGTGTTTGGGAACAGCCTGACTCTGGGGCAGTAGCAGCAGCAGCACTGACATTCTCATCGTCACAGGTAACATCCTTCCTGTAGCTGGAAGTAGGAAACAGGGTCAGGGAATCAGAGGGAAGCAGTGTCTGCCACAGAGGGGGGAATTGGTGGGTTAGACAGGAACGCCTCTCTCCCTGCCTCTACCTGCCACCCAGGTGACAGGACTCCTGTGCAGGGAGGAGCCACACACGGACATCAGGAACTTTGCTCAAAATAAACCTTATTCCGGATCCAGCATGTAAAGCGCATAACGCAGACTTGTGCTGGGGGAAGCTGTGCTGCGGGCAGGACTATCCCACTCTTGCCCTGCCAGTCCCCCAGGTGCTTGGAGAAGTGCAGTTTAAGCACATATGATGTAGTTCAGTCCACTCATTTTACGAGTGGAAACTAGTTCAGAGAGGATAAGAAAAAGGCCAAATTAGAAGTGCGTAGAGTCACAAAAAGACCAAGCCTCAAACAGGGAGGGAAACAGATTGTTGGTTTGTATCTGTATTTGTATTTGTATAAAAACTCACCGAAGAACAAATCAAAAGAGACTGGACTCCTTGAAATAGGTCTACACTCAGGTAGGGCTTGAAAACACAACAAATCCGGGTCAATCCAACAGTGGTCCCAAGAATTGCTATTTATTAAACACAGGAAAACCAGATCCCAGTAGAAAGGAAAAAAACATAACTTTCCTTTAGACCTACATTGTGTAGGCCCATTGGCAGCACATCACTTGATTAAATGAAAATAGTCAAATGGAGTATCTATCAATGTGCAGAGCATGAAGCTTTCCAATTAGTCCCAGGATTGTGTACATAATCATGTGAGTTTCTGAGGAAGCAGAAGCCCTCCAGAGCTGAGGCCTGAGACCTCAAACTCATCTTTAGGAAGACAAATCATCAGGTGCTTGACGGTCTAGAGCAGAGGATCAGGAACCCTCTGAAATGGTACCCTACACTTTGGCTGGCATTGAATTTTCCTGGAGAAAGGTGCATAGCTTTCAGCAGATTCTCAAAGAGTTCCATGACCCTGATGAGGTTCAGGACCACTGCAGGGGGGACATCAGCTTCCTAAGAGCTCTTCCTAGAGGCAGTGGGCAACTGGCCAACAGGTAGATACATGTGTAGCTGTGCAAACAGAGCTGCCTTGAGGAAGAAGCAGCACAACACAGAAGTCCACAAGAAGGTGAATCTCCCGAGAGTCATAGAAACTGTCTCTGTTTTTCTAGACATACGTGGGCCCCAACAGATATAGTGAGTCTACATAGTTTGTAGACTAAGACCTGCTGCAACCAAAAAAAAAAAAAAAAAAAAAGCATCATGGAGGAGATAATAGGGGAAAAAAAAGAACCTAGGGCTTCCCTGGTGGCGCAGTGGTTGAGAGTCCGCCTGGCAATGCAGGGGACACGGGTTCGTGCCCCGGTCCGGGAAGATCCCACATGCCACGGAGTGGCTGGGCCCGTGAGCCATGGCCGCTGAGCCTGCGCGTCCGGAGCCTGTGCTCCGCAATGGGAGAGGCCACAACAGTGAGAGGCCCACATACCACAAAAAAAAAAAAAAAAGATCCAAGTATATCATAAATTGTATAAACATAAATTGTATAAACTCATAAACTGTAATAAACATAAATTGTATAAACTCATCAGTTAAGAAATAGAAATTATCAAAAGGTACATAAAACAACATACAAGTTACATGCAATTTTCAAGAGATTAACCTAAAAAGTAAAGTCACAGAAAACAAAACGGTGGAAGAAGGATATATAAAGCAATACTAGAGGAAAGAAAGCTGGCAGAGTTTTTTTTTTTTTTTTTTTTTTTTTTTTGCGGTACGCTGGCCTCTCACTGTTGTGGCCTCTCCCGTTGCGGAGGACAGGCTCCGGACGCGCAGGCTCAGCGGCCATGGCTCACGGGCCTATCCGCTCCGCGGCATGTGGGATCTTCCCGGACCGGGGCACGAACCCATGTCCCCTGCATCGGCAGGCGGACTCCCAACCACTGCGCCACCAGGGAAGCCCTGGCAGAGTTTTATTGACATTAGAATAAATAGAATTTAAGGTGAAAAGCATTATTATAGATAAAAAAGTATCATGACAAAATGCACAAAAGTTTAATCCCCTAGGAAGATATAATGATTCTGAACCTGTATGTACCTAATAACATAGCCTCAAAACACCTAAAACGAAAACTGGCATAACACTATCACCTGTTAGAATGACCAAAAATCCAGATCATTGACAATACCAAGTGCTGACAAGGATGTTGAACAGCAGGAACTCTCATTCATTGATGGTGGGAGTGCAAAATGGTACAGTCGCTTT
This sequence comes from Phocoena sinus, assembly GCF_008692025.1. Lineage (NCBI taxonomy): Eukaryota > Metazoa > Chordata > Mammalia > Artiodactyla > Phocoenidae > Phocoena > Phocoena sinus. Next base: position 21,177,276 of record NC_045775.1, read on the forward strand.
AGAAGACACTTAGGTGATTTCATTCCAGACTAAACATGTTCTTACCATACAATCCACCAATTAAACTCCTGGTATTTAACCCAAAGGAGCAGAAAACTCACGTCCACACAAAAACCTGCTCGCAGATGTTTACAGCAGCTTTATTCACAATTGCCAAAATTTGGAAGCAACCAAGATACCCTTTGATAGGTGTATGGATAAAGAAATTGTGGTACATCCAGACAAAGAATATTATTCAGTGCTAAAAAGGAATGAACTATTCAGCCATGAAAAGACACGGAAGAATCTTAAATGCATATTACTAAGGGAAAGAAGCCAATCTGGAAAGGCTACACACTGTATGATTCCAATTGTATGACATTCTGGAAAAAGCAAAACTATGGAGACAGTAAAGAGATCAGTGGTTGCCAGGGACTGGGCGTGAAAGGGATGAATAGGTGAAGCACAGAGGATTTTCAGGGCAGTGAAAATACTCTATATGATATTATAATGATAGATACGTGTCATTATAGATTTGTTCAAACCCAAACAACACCAAGAGTGAACCCTAAGGTAAACTATGGACTTTGGATGATTACGATGTATCAGTATAGGTTCATCAGTTCATCGTGTACCCCTCTGGCGGGGCACGTTGATAATGGATGAGGCTGTGCATGTGTGGGGCAGGAGGTATATGGGAAACCTCTCAATTTTGCTGTGAACCTAAAACTATTCTAAAACAAATAAATTCTTTTAAAAAAACTGGCATAAACACAATCAGGAAAATCGAATCTGCCATTATGGTGGGAGAATTTAACATACCTCATACAGTTTTTGAAAGATTAAGCAGACTAAAAATTAGTAAGAATGTAGACGATTGAATAAAATATTTTCTAAGCCTGAGCTAATGAACAAATAGAGAACCCAACTCCAGGCACTTAGCACATACATTTTCTTCTCATGTGGAATATTTATAAAAACTGACAAGCAACAGGCCAAAGAATATGGCTCAGCAAATATTAAAGAATCAGTCTCATACTGTTACATGACTAAATGCAATTGTATTAGGAATCAATAACAAAAATGATGTAAAAATCTCATTTATATAAAAAATTTAAAAGGTACACTTACATATGGGTCAAAGAAGGATATCATAATGGAAATTGTTGAATACTGAGGATTGTATAATACTGGGAAAACATACATCAAAACAAGGTATGTAGCTAAAGCAGTATTAAAGGGGAAGTGGGTTGGGGAATTCCCTGGTGGTCAAGTCGTTAGAACCCGGTGCTTTCACTGCCCAGGGCCCAGGTTCAATCCCTGGTCAGGGAACTAAGATCCCACAAGCCGGGACTTCCCTGGTGGCGCAGTGGTTAAGAATCCGCCTGCCAATGCAGGGGACACGGGTGAGAGCCCTGGTCCGGGAAGATCCCACATGCTGTGGAGCAACTAAGCCCGTGCATCACAACTACTAAGCCTGAGCTCTAGAGCCTGCGAGCCACAGCTGCTGAGCCCACACACTGCAACTAGTGAGCCCACATGCCACAACTACTGAGCCCGTGTGCTGCAACTACTGAAGCCCACGCACCTAGAGCCCATGCTCCGCAATAGGAGAAGCCACCGCAATGAGAAGCCCTCACACCACAACAAAGAGTAGCCCCCGACTCGCCGCAACTAGAGAAAGCCCACACGCAACAACGAAAACCCAATGCAGTCAAAAATAAATAATAAATAAATAAATTTTTTTAAAAAAAGAGAGAAAAGATAAAACTTTTTTTAAAAAAAAAAGATCCCATAGGTGTGTGGTGCGGGGGTGGGGGGAATATATATATATACACACACGTATATATATATACACATATATATACACACATATATATATATACACACACATATATATATACACACATATATATACATACATATATATATATATGTATAGGAGAATTGGGTTGACTTAAAAACTTATATTGGAAGAAAGGCCAAAAGTTAATGAGTTAAGCTTCCAACTCAAGAAGCTAGTAAAAGAGAATAAACTTAAAGAAACTAAAAGAAATGAATAATAAAAGATAGAAGAAATTTAAAATGTAATAGAGAGCAGCAACAAAGTCAAACTACAGTGTTTCTTTAAAAGAACTAATGAACTACAAAACCCCTGACAATTTTCATTAAGAACAAAGAGAAAAGGCACAAATAAACAATATTAGGAATTAAAAGGGGACATAACTACAGGAATAGAAGAAATTTGCAAACTTAGCAGATATAGCCATTTTCCCAGAAAAACTTAACAGTAAAACTGACATCAAAATAAATAGTAAATTTTAATAGTCTGATTCAAGAAATTGAATCAGTGAGTATTAACCTATATTGTTTGAGGAACTATAGACGTGAACTATTTCTGGAGAGTAATCTGCAAATGTGTATTAACTGCTGTAAAACCCCTACCCAACAATATCATCCTGGGGATTACGTAAGGAAAAACACAAACGGAAAAGAAGTTATAAAGATATTTAGAGCTGTGCTATTACTATTAGTCAAAGAACTGTAAACACCTGTAACATTTAGGCAATGATTAAGCAAATCCTATTATGTGACAGAGCCATTAAAAATGATAAATATTTCATGGGACTTCCCTGGTGGTCCAATGGGTAAGACTCCGAGCTCCCAATGCAGGGGACCTAGGTTCGATCCCTGGTCAGGGAACTAGATTCCGCATGCATGCCTTAACTAGGAGTCCGCATGCCGCAACTAAGGAGCCCGCATGCTGCAACTAAAAGATTCCCGAATGTTGCAACTAAAGATCCTGCATGCCACAACGAAGACCCCGCAGGCCGCAATTAAGACCCAGCGCAGCCAAAATAAATAAATTAATATTTTTTTAAATGATAAATATTTCAAATTCGTGTTTTAAAGGAAAAAATGGACAGATTTGAGCATATCAAAAGTTTAAACTTCTGTATTATGAAAGACACTATGAATCAAGTTCAAGAAGACAAGTGATGGAGGACTGGAGGGAACAGGGTTCAAGGCTATTTGGATTTTCAGCAGGGTGGAGTTCACCACCCCCACCCCCAGCAGAGGCTTGGAGACAGAAATCTCCGTAGAGACCCCACGGAGACTGAGTGGAAATCCAAGAACGGCAGAGTTATGTGCCTAACCCGTGAGGATTAGAGAGAAGGCCCTGCCCACAGTGTTCTTGGCGGTTAGGAAGCAATGGCTTAGAGAGGGTCTAGGCAAGTGGACAGGAGGGTTGCCTCACCCAGTTCTTGGTATCCAGCGTGCTGCTGATTTAAAGAGAGGGGTCTGAGGGCTCCAGGCTCTAAGGTGGAAGGAGGGGCACGAAATGACTGAGAGGGCCAGCTGGCCAGAAGAGGCCAAAAGGAGAAGGCCAGAAGATATAGACCCAGGACTGGATGCCGCAGAGGACATCATGGGAAGTACCAGTCGAAGTCAAGACCTTGAGTGACAAGGACCAGGAAGGCGAGCCTTTGTAGGGAAGGCAAGTGTAAATATAAGTTTACAGAGTAAGGGCTCATGGTACTCATTTCTTTAATATTTATTGGGCACCTACTATATGTGAGGCACTATTTTATAAGTAAGATGATAATATTAGGTAAAATTACCTATTATTTTTCCTCCTTAAAGTTTACATATTTATGTAAGTAGGAAATGATACAAATGTTAAAGCAATGATGAAGAGAAACACAGAATTGCTAAGGAGTAGGTGGCATAGCCCAAAGTTTAAGGGTATGAGCCCAAAGTTTAAGGGTATGGGCCCTAATCTCTGGCTACCTAAGTTCAAATCCAGGCTCTGCAACTCACTAGCTGTGTGCCTCCTGTGTTTCAGAACCTCGGTCTGTTAACATGAGGTTGATGAGAGCACCTCTTGGGGTGTGGTGAGGATTAAATGAGACAAGACATGTAAAGCGCAGTGCCTGGTTATACAATAAGGCATCTTCCTTCCAGAAGTTTTTCTGGATTGCTCTGTAGTAGCTTCACACCATCCTGGTCTTCCCACCTGGATACCCTCAAATTGCTTTCTCCTCCCATCTGTTAACTGCCAGGACCTAGGCTAACAGGAGGCACAGGAGTAATTTAAATCCCTCAGAGCTGTCAAAACCTATTATCCAGACTTAATGTGTTATCATCACTAGGAGTTGCCTTTTAAAAAAGGACATTTGGAAACAACAAAGAATGACTCTGGGGCTTCCCTGGTGGCGCAGTGGTTGGGAGTCCGCCTGCCGATGCAGGGGACACGGGTTCGTGCCCCGGTCTGGGAAGATCCCACATGCCGCGGAGCGGCTGGGCCCGTGAGCCATGGCCGCTGAGCCTGCGCGTCCGGAGCCTGTCCTCCGCAACGGGAGAGGCCACAACAGTGAGAGGCCCACGTAACGCATAAAAAAAAAAAAAAAAAAAAAGAATGACTCTGGTGGTAGCAGTTCAGGGATAAAGGGGAAACACCTATCGGATCCCACTAATCCAGTCACTCATTAGGCCAACTGTGCTGGTTTGAAAAACATCTACCGATTCTTTCTTGTGGGAAGTAGCTGGAGTTAAATTTGCCTTTCCTTGTATATGATCTGGACTTAGCGACTCACTTCAAACAAATAGCAGAAATGTGACCTCCAAGTCTGAGTCATAAAAGGCAACACGGTTTATGCCTGTTTCTGGCTCTCTCTCTCCCTCTCTTGACATGCAGATATGCTTCTCTGGAGCTCTGAACCGCCAAGGAAGAAGTTTGCCACGCTGAAAAGACCATGTGGAGAGAGCACATAGAGATAGGGATGCTTGAGGAGCCCCAGTTGCTCTGGCCTCCAGCTGCTCACCTCCCCACCCAAGGGCCAGGCAGGTGAGAGAGCAAACCTGTAGATCATTCCAAGCCCCAGCCTTCGAGCTGCCCCAGCCAACACTGATGGAGCAGAATTGAGCTTGCCTTCTCTGCCCTACCCAGAATGTACACTCATAGGCAAAGTCAATGTTATTGTTTTCAGCCACTGAGTTTTGAGGTGATTTGTCAAGTTGTCATAATGATTAGAACTGCCTTCTTGGCAGTCACACAGGGCCCTGCTCTCAAAAGGGCCCTGGGCTTAGTCTAATGCTCTGCTGTCTCTGTCTTGAAATTCTTAATCTTATTTTTGCACTGAGCCCTGAAAAGTAAGACCTGGTCCTGAACCCTGCCCACATGAATTACTCTTACTCTCCTCCTCTTGGTCCTATGTCACATGTGTGCAACTATTCAGCATGTGCAGTGGACAGAGGACAGAGCCATGGAACCAGCCAGACCTAGGTTCAAATCCCAGCTCCACCACAGACTGTCCCCGTGACCTCGGGTAGGTTAATTACCCTCACTAAACTTATTTGCATAATGGAGATAATAATAGTACTTACGTCACAGAATTACAGTGAATACTAAGTGGATAATGAATTACTCATCGCACAAGGAGTCTCTTATTCTTGTCCCTGCCTCTGCTATTTTCTTGATTTAAAGAACCCTCCATACGTAGAGTACTCTCCCTTTGCTGGAACTCCACTGCTCCAAAACCTTCAAGGGCTCCCTGTTTCTATGACAGTCCAGAGTCTTCACCTGGACACTTAAGGCCTTCTACAATCAGATATCAAGTTACCATTTTAGACTCATCTTCCAGTGCTCCATTATACTAACACTCTGCTTCAGACAGAGGGGTTACTGGAGTCTGCGAAATACTTTTCATTTTCACTGTGCAGTGCTTTTGCCCAAGCTGTTCCACCCTCTACCTGGAACATCCTGCGCCCTCCTGACAACCCTAGCACTCTGGTTTCAGTCCACTTCAGAAACAAATAATTGCATGTGGACTTTTAGTGTCATCTCAGTAATATTCTCCTAAGTCATGCTTCCAAACATGGCATTTTTAGTACAGGTAACTCACCTCTGTTATATGAAGGAAGTCAGGCTAAGGCACCTCAAGTAATGTGTAATGAGGTTGGTGTGATGTGATTGCTTCACACTTTCACATTTCTAATTACAGTATTTACAAAAGCTTTTATAAGCAACAGAAATAGAGCAGCTACTGAACAACTGCCTGTCAAATAAGAACGTTCCTCATCATTTTCTATAACGTGCATAAACATAATTTACCCTAATGACCACAGAAAAGCCACCACAACTGCTAGAGTTGTGATATAATTCAATAGAGTTATTCACATCACACTCACACACACACACACACACACACACACACACACTCACACACTCACAATGATCCTCTAGCCTCTGATTTCTTCAAGCCTTTGCACCAGTGCATGGGAGGAAAGCCTGGCCTTGCAGTTAGACCTCTGATCAAATCCAGCCTCTCACAGTACTAACAGTGTGATCTCAGCAGGTGTCTCCGTGTCTCTGAGCTCTGGCACCTTCACTTTAAAAAATGAGGATAGTGGTATCTATCTTGTAGGGGCTTGGGGAGGATGCAATGGAATAATGTAGGTTGAGTGCATGGCAGTGAGTAGATGCTCCCTGAGTATTTCAGAGACTCTAGGATGTGGCAGGGCCTTTTCTCTTGCTGGACTTCCCAACCAGTGCGAAACTGCTTGCACAGCATGCCTGTCAGTGGCCATCAGCCTCCACTGGACTTTCCAGGACAGGAGCCTACCACCCACAGGGCACGCATTCCACTTCTGCCTAATTCGAACTGTCAGAAGTAATTCTGAGCTCAATCCTCTCCCTTAACTTATCTCTCCAGGGCCGCCTGTGCCTCCCAGCACCTCCCACCCCCCCCCCCCCCCCCCCCCCGGCGCAAGAGAAGAGGCACTGGCTATACAGCCAAATGGGTCCCACACCTGAGAGCTGGGCTCCCCCTGCCACTTCTAGCTGGGTGATAACCTCGACCCCTCCCCGGTCCCCCTTTTCCTCCGCTGTCAAATGAGGATGAAACTCCTGCCAGCCTCCCCTCCCCCCGGGACTGTCAAGAGCAACGAATGAGACACCGGAGGGAAAAGCCCTTGGGGGACTGTGAACCCCCCACATCACAGCGAGGGGGCTCAGGCCTTGCTTTCCAGGCCCTCCCTCTACATGCTCTCAGGGGTAACCTCGGAGAGGCGCCCAGAGGCGAGAGCCAGCGCTCCGGCGGCGTCCGAGCCGCAGGGGATGCGGAGGGACTGCGCCTTCAGCCTCCGAGCTGGAGGCCAGGAGACCGCCCCCGCCCGCGGTCCCGCCCCGCGGCGCCCAGTATTCCCGGCTGCCCGCGGCGGGGTCCCCGGCCCCCAGTCCGCCAGCCCCGGGCGGGGCTCGCACCCACCTGCGGCGGCGCGGCGCGGCTCTGGCCGGCTCCGGCTGGGTCGCCGCTCGAAGCTGTGAGCCGCCGCGGCCGCCGCGCCTCGGCTCCCGCCGCCCGGCCCTCCCCCGGGCCGCTCCACGTGGCTGCTCCACGTAGCCCTCCCGGCTGCGGCCACCGCCCTGGCCCGGGCAGAGTCCGGAGCGCCAGCCTGGGTCTCCGCCCCGCCCCGATTGGCCCGCAGACCCCGGCCCTCTGCGGCCCGCACCGGGAGAGGGAGAGCGTGTGCGTGAGTGTGTGCGTACAGACAACTAGAGAGAGAGAGGCAGAGAGACAGATGATGAAGCTGGTGCGTAATGAGAAGCACGTTTAACTGGGGGCTCACTCCCTGCTGGGACCCAGATGTGTGTGACAAGATAGAATGTGACTTACTGTTAGCCTGTGATTGTGACTGGTGTATGTGGCTGCGTGGATGAGAGACCTGTGACACGGTAGGGGGTGTTTCGTGTGGCTGCGTATCCAGTATGGCAGTACTTGAGAGAGTATGGCCAATGCGGGACTGTCCGGGTGTGTGGCCGTACAGGAGGTGAGCGGTGTGTCTGTTAGGGTATCTGGCTGAACTCTTCCTGAGTTGTGATGCTCAGGTGACACCCGTGACTGTCGGTTTCCGGTGAAGGTATCATTGTGTGACTGTGACTGCACATCACTGAGAAGTGGCTCCATGTGGTGGGGGGAGGGGGGGCCTGGGAAAGTATCAGCTTAAGGGTGACAGTGGCAGTTGTTTGCCAGCACAGCGTTGCTGTGTGTGGCTATAGCTTTGTGGTCAAAATGCAGTGTCACCCGTTTTCTCAGAGTAGCCAGTTCCTCCACCCAGGCTTCAGACTACTTCCTCACCCACTGGCTCAAAGACTTAGTTCTTTGAGTGTACAACTTCTTATCTCTCTGGAATCTTCAACTTCTCCCTCCCCATCAGCTCCTTCCCATCAGCATCTACCCACAACAACAAATGGACTCTCATCAAAGTCACCCTGTCCTCCTTCCTGTGGTGGACAGGTGGGTACTGCTGGACACTACCTCCTTGGGTCATGGTATCACTGGTTTCGGCAATACCATTCCTCTCTCTTTAGTCACTTCTTCTTAGTTTCTTCATGTGTCGGAGTTCCTCTGGGCTCTCTCCTCATTCCCCATCTGCTCATGTGTTCTTCCATTCACGTAGCTTCCATCACTACCTCTTATGGGTTGAACTGTGTCCCTCAAAAGTTCATGTGTTGAAGTCCTAATCCCCAATGCCTCAGAATGTGACTTTATTTGGAAATAGAGTAGTTGCAGATATAATTAGTGAAGATGAGGTCATACTGGCGTAGAACCTAATTCAATATGACTGGTGTTCATATAAAAAGGGGAATTTGGACACACACACACACACACACACACACACACACACAAGGAGAACAGCATGTGAAGATGTGGGCAGAGATTGGAGTGAAGCTTCTACATACCAAGGAATGCTGAAGATTTTCAGCAAACCACCAGAAGCTAGAAGAGAGGTATGGAACAGGTTCTTCCTCACTGCTCTCAGACGGTACCAATCCTGCTGACACCTTGATCTTGGACTTCCAGTTTCCAGAACTGTGAGACAATAAAGTTGTTTTTGAAGACAACCAGTTTGCAGCACTTTGTTATGGCAACCCTGCCAGCTAATATATCATCTAAATGCTGATAACTGCCATATCTCAAAGTCCAATCTCTGAGCCCCAGACCACTTCAGGAACTGAACAGCCTACTGATTTGTGCTGGATCTTAATTTTTAAAGGTGACTGAGTGACAACACAGAGAGGTCAATGCCACTGAAAGAAAAGTTTAATGTTACAATTCCCTCAGGAAGAAGAGGCACAGCTCACCACACAGGACCACAGAGGGAAGCACCAGTGTAGGTCAGAAGGCAGAAAGGAGCAAGGGGAAGGCACAGGCCACAGCTTTTATTAAACTAGAAAAGCAAGACGAGGCAGGTTAAACAGTTTAGGGTTGGCTAGTTTTAATAACTTCAGAGAGCTTTGGGGCATAGGGGCTGTCACTAGTTGACTGGTCCCTGGTCCTGGGTTTATCTAGGAAAGGGAAAATATTGGTTTGGTGTGTGAGAGTTGGATAAAGGAAGTGGTTCAGAGTATGGCCTCTGGATTGCAGGGGAGATGTGAACAACTTTGGCTGTTAGTTTGGTCCTGTGATTAATGGATGCCAAAGAGACAAATTCAGAATCTAAGAAAACACAATTAGAACACCTACCAGCACCCCAGACGTGTCTGAATCAGAATGCATCATCTTCCTCCTCAAAACTTCCCCTCCCCCTGCTTCTCTACCCCAATGTTACCACCATGCATCCCTGAATCTATGCAGTCAGAAAACGGGGTCGTCCATGATTCCTCCTTCTTCCCCCACCTCCAACCTACTACCAAGTCCTATCAGTTCTGCCTCCTATCTTGAAGATCTTCACTCCTCTCCTGAGCTTTCCCCTAGTCCAGGCAGCCCTGGTCCACGCCAAATTTCCGTTAACAGCCTCCTAATTAGCCTGCTTTTCATCCCCCTCCAATCCATTCTCAAAGTAGCCTGAATGATTCTTCTGAAATATAACTCTGATCGTGTCGCCCACCCCTTCTTAAAACTCTGATGGCTTTCCTCCACCCTTAGGATAAAGCCTAACATCCTTTATGCAGTTGCCCACAACCTGATTCCTGACCATCTCACATGCTCCAGCAACACCAAATTTCTTTTGGTTCCTTTTAAGAAGTCTCTCACATCCAGGCTTTTACTTGTGCTCTTCCCTCTCCTGGAACAATTACTCTCTCCCCTCCTCCACCTTGTCTTGGAAACTACTACTTATTTTTTGATTTCGCCTTAAATGTATTGTCATTTAATATCTGGGTGTGCTTTCTCTGATCCATGGAGTCTGGGCACCCTCCCCGGGGCTCCCACTGCAGCTAGTACTTCCCTTATCTACCACCATGCTCTGTTGCAGGGGTTCAACCCTGATTACACATTTGAGTCTTCCAGAGAGATTTTAAGTTGTTATTAATACTTAGGCTCCTCTCCAGACCAACCATAACAGCGGGTGGGGCCTGGGCACCGCTAGTTTTAGAAACTCACAGATAATTCCAATCGTCAGTCAAGGCTGAGTCATTGCTCTAGTAGATTACTTACTTGTTTCCATATCCCAGTGAAGACAGGAACAGCATCCCAAGTGCCTGGTACACAGTGGGTGATGAGTAAGTATCTATTGTACTTGTGACAGGGATTGTATGAGGCAGTGTAGAGTGACACTGGACGAGTGGCTTTAACCCATGTGTGTGTGACTCTGTGCGGAATGGCACTCACTCAAGTAGCTGAAACTTGACTACGTGACACTGTGGGGTGTCGGTGTGAATGATTGTGTCCAGTGTGTGAGGGCCACTGTCAATGACTGAACACTACGGGAGTGGAGTGGTGTGACCACGTCAGTGGCTGTGCCCTGTGTGTGACTGACTGAGAGGCTGGGGGGATCTGGCCAGGCTGTCAGACTCGCCGCTCCGGGGCAGGGTTTGAGGAAGAAAGAGCTGGAGCTGCCCCTCAAGATGGCGGCTGCGGGGAAGGCCGCTAGTCCTCACAAGAGGCCGCAGGGCCGGTGACCGCGAAGCGGAGGCAGGAGCCGTAGAGGCGCGAGACCCGGCCCGCGGGCCGGGAGGCCATTCGCAAGACACTGGGGTCAGCTCCGCGCAGACTGCCCAGGCGCGGTACACACACCCGCTCCACGTCCTAGCACGGCCAGGAGCACGGGCGGTGGGCGAGGCCTGGGTCCCCGAATCGCCGGGCAGTGCGGGCGGAACCCGCACAGGCTGTCCAATGGCGTGTAACGGGCGGGGCCTAGCGCGCACCTGCGGGCCCACTAATCGAAGCTCAGGCTTCAGAGCCGGTCGAGAACTTGGGAGTGGAGGCTCAGCAACGCGAGAGGCTGAGCTCCTCCCTGGGCCCCCAGGATGACACCTGGACAGAATCCTTCTCTCTGCTTTAGGGACTTGGCGCTGCCCTCTACTTCGGCTACTACTGGGCATGGGTGGCCCCGGTGGGTGCGGGTCCAGAGCTCTCTCCGGCAGGTGTAGGTAACTCGAGTCCGAGGGCAACTTCCAGCCGGGGCTCGAGCCCTTTGTGGAGGTTGGCTCGGTGGGGTCTCCTGGCCCAGGTGAAATTTGACGCCACAGCCCCACCACCACTCTGGCCCCGCGCTCCAGCCAGGCTCAGCTTTGCTACTATCACCTAACGGAGAGTCGGTTCTTTGCCTGCCTGGATTCTCTGCATCCCGCGTACTCCCCATGCCAGCTGGACCTTTCAGTCATCGGAGGGGTGCTGCTACCGATGATGTGGACAAACACTTGCAGAAAAGCGGGGTGGAAGGCATCCTGAGCTGTCAGGGAGATACGCACACTATCTTTTTCTTTTTAGGCAGTCTAGATGAGCTTCTCATTAGCTGCTCTGAATGAAGGAACCAGTTGGTGGGGTGGTGGCTAACACCCACCATCATCCCATCAGCTTAGTAGGACCTTGCTTCTCTTAAGGACTGGCAGAGGTTCCCCGCCTAGCTCAGGACTAATGGATAACCCTAACTGTCCCTGCTCATTCAGCCCTGTTTTAAGTTCTAGGCTCTCCATGTAGAGTGCAATGGAAAAATCCGAAGAGGATGATTTTGATGAACTTGGAAGTTTTATTCTCACTGAAATTTATGTAATTTACATAGCCACAAAAATCTAAATCTTTTAATTTTCATTAAACTCGGTTCTAAGTAGCTGAGTCTAACAAGAAACCTATTGATTCAAGCCCTTTAAAATGATCTATAGGGAAATTTAATGTTACCTCAACTTTTCTGTATTTTCAGAGCTTTACACATCCTATGTATTGTTTATAGAATACATTTGCCTTAGTAAAACAATTTTAAAAATCCAAACCTCACAATACCCTATAAACCTTACCTTATATGCCTGATTTGGAAAGTCAGTCATTTCAGAACAGAGCTGTCCTGAACTAAACATTTTCCTTTGCTTACAACCAGCCACAGAGAAGTCAGAGACCTCTGCCACTTTATACCCCAAATCCTTCTTGGATTTCCAAATACTGGTTTAAATGCAGAGAAAGTGTCATTCTGGACACTCTGAGGACATGCAGTTTGGATTGTCCAGCATGGTAATGGATTGGAATTGATTCATCCAAAGTGACTAATGGCATTTAACTAATTAATTCTCAGGGATAAGTCAAGAAACACTTCACTGGAGTTAAAATGAAACTAACCCATATACATCAAACCTGTGATTTATTAGCACCTTGTTCTACACAACTGAGCTGTTTGACCAAGGATTTAATAAATTGATAACTCAAAATCTTGGCAACTAGGAGGTATTATAGTAAAGTGACTAAGAGCACAAACTCTTAGTTTCAATCCCAGCTCCACTGCTAACTAGCTTTGGCACATTTTGTGACCTTTGACAACTTACTCAATATTCAAACACGTTCCCACAGGGGGATCATAGTACCTATCTCAAAGAGCTATAGTGAAGGTTATAGGATATAATCATGTAAAATGCTTAGCACAATACCTGGCACATAAGGAGCACTCAACAAATCTTACTAGTATTGGTGGTAATATCATAATTATTTTTTACACTTTTTAATAGAAGTATAGTTGATTTACAATGTGTTAATTTCTGCTGTACAGCAAAGTGATTCAGTTACACAATTTATATACAATCTTTTTTAATATTCTTTTCCATTATGGTTTATCATAGGATATTGAATATAGTTCTCTGTGCTATACAGTAGGTCCTTGTTGTTTATCCATCCTGTATATAAAAGTTTACAACTGCTAACCCCAGCCTACCAGTCCATCCCTCCCCCAACCCCCGCCCCCTTGGCAACCACAAGTCTGTCCTCTATGTCCGAGTCTGTTTCTGTTTCGTAGATAGGTTTGTTTGTGTTATATTTTAGATTCCACATATAAGTGATATCATATGGTATTTGTCTTTTTCTGACTTCACTTAGCATGGTAATATCTAGTTGCATCCATGTTGCTGCAAATGTGTGTGTGTGTGTGTGTGTTTTTTTTTTTTTAACGGCTGAGTAGTAGTCCATCGTATATATGTACCACATCTTCTTTATCCATTCATCTGTCAATGGACATTTAGGTTGTTTCCAGGTCTTGGCTATTATGAATAGTGCTGCTATGAACATAGGGGTGCACGTATCTTTTTGAATTAGAATTTTGTATGGATATATTTTGTATGGATTGCTGGATCATACGGTAATTCTATTTTTAGTTTTCTGAGGAACCCCCATACTGTTCTCCATAATGGCTGTACCAACTTACATTCCCACCAACAGTGTAGGAGAGTTCCCTTTTCTCCATATCCTCTCCAGCATTTGTTATTTGTAGAGTTTTTAATGATGGCCATTCGGACTGGTGTGGGTTGTTACCTCACTGTAGTTTTGATTTGCATTTTGCTATTAGAGTCATTGAGCATCTTTTCATGTGCCCATTAGCCATTTATATTTCTTCTTTGGAGAACTGTCTATTTAGGTCTTCTGCCCATTTTTTTCTGCCCACTTTTCGATTGGGTTGTTTATTTTTGTTGTTGTTGAGTTGTATGAACCGTTTGTATATTTGGGAAATTAAGCCCTTGTCGGTCTCATTGTTTGCAAATATTTTCTCCCATTCTGTAGGTTGACTTTTCATTTTATGGTTTCCTTTGCTGTGCAAAAGCCTGATTAGAAAAAGCTTGACCTGCAAAAGCAGATGTAATCTTGATTAGGTCCTATTTGTTTATTTTTATTTCTATTGCCTTGGGAGGCTGACCTAAGAAAATATTGGTACAATTTATGTCAGAGAATATTTTGCCTAATATCATAATTATTATTCCACTTTGCCTTTTGCTAGCTGTGTGACTTTGGGCAAACAACTTAACCTGTCATAGTTTCTTATAATAAGGTTGGGTTTAGCCTAGTGCCAGCAAATAGCATACAATGAATCACAGGTGTTATTATTCCAGGGCTTAAGGCCCAGGGTACGAGTCACAACAGTCACAGTACCAACCTGGCCTCTCTAGTTCATAATTTACGTAGCCCCTTTTGACTGCAAGAAGAAATAGGAATCTGGTCCTTGGGTCCTTTCAGGCCTGCAACAGAAATGCAATTTCTATTTCTTGAGTCTGAGGCCTTCTGTCTTTGTACAGCATACTCCCCCTTCATAAGCCTTCTATGTGGCTGGGCCCTCTCATTCACTTGATGCGTATCCAGAGAACTAAGCAGAGAGGTTGAAAGATAGGGCTAAGTGTCCAATGACCTCATCTGGCCCACCATCCTATCCCTGTTACCTTCCTCCTAGCTGGCATGAAGAAAGAGAAAATCTGTTCCCATTGGGACTATTCCGCCTTTAGAGCATGGTCTAACAGCAGGGGCTGTTAAGTAAGAAAATGAGGTGGTGAGGTACAAAGAAGCCCTGCAGCAGGGAGCACATGCAACAGGGAATGGGAATATGCAACAATGGAATGCTAAAATCAGAAGGAACCAGCGTGACCGGAGCTAGTTTTGAGACGAGAGTGTGGATAATTCAACTGGCAGAAGTGTAGACAATTCAAAAGGCAAAAGTCACAGATTAAATGGTGCTGCATTTCTTCAGCCTCTGTCCAGGATCCCAACCTTTCCTGCAGATCAGCTGGGCAACTTATATTACCTGCTCTCTCCAAAATGGGTTGGGGGCATGGATAGGTTGAGTGTGGCAGTCGGTTCAGGGGCAATTCTGGAGAGGTGACACTCTAGGACTGGAGTTGGGGTCCTAGTGGGACTATCTTAACAGAGGTGACTTGACCATTCCAGATTGAGGTATGCTAGATTTCTCACGCCCAGACAAAGCAGTGCCCTCCAGGCTGGCCTCTGGAAAGGGGTCACTCTGGTATCAGGTACCTCACTGGCTTGGCGCAAAAATCAGGGGAGTGAGGCACATCGTGTTGTGTGACTACAGAGGCCACAACTGGTGACTGGGTCCCAGTTTCTGGCCTTCCTGGAGCGACACTGTCCAGTCACTGTGGAGACTTTCTACCCTACGCTCTGGTGTTCTGAGGGGCGGCTACAAACCATCTTCAGAGTCTTACTGCAGTCTCCGCCTGTAGCCCCTTACTCAAGGTAAGAAGGGACAGATGGGGGTGAACATGAAGCTGCAAGTACAGGGGAATCCTACTCGTGTACCTCTTTTAAAATGGGGGTAACCTTTGACCCATCTACCTCAGTGTGCTAAGGGTAACCAGAGTGGCTATATGGGAAGGCTATTTAACTGCACAACCATGAGGTAATACTCAAATCTTTTATGTCTCATTATACCTCGTTACAGTCTTAATGTTTTGCATAATGCGTGACCTCAAATGATGCTGGTAACTTGTGGGAGTTGTTTGGGGAGGGAGAGGAGGGCATAAAATCTTTCAAAGTACATGGAGTTCCTAATAGTAGTATCTTTCTGTGCCCTTTTCTCCAAAACCACAGGAAGTTCTCGAAACCCCGGATAGAGGACAGCTCCTCCTAGACTGGGCCAGCCATCCTAACAGCAGTCAATATCCTGACCCTACCACCCAGCCATTGTTATTGCTGCTTCCTGGTATCACGGGCAGTAGTCAGGAGACATGTATCTTGCACCTAGTTGACCAAGCTTTGAAGGATGGCTATAGGTTAAGGATGGACACAGCCCAGCGGAATTGGGTGGTGTCTGATAACTTATAATTGTGTGTGTTGGGGGTCGGGGGAGGGTCAATTCATACCCTGCTAGCTATGGGGAGGAGGTGCCATATGAAGGGTACCATTTGACGGAGGCCTTTCTGAAACCTACCAAAAGGGGAGAGGAGCCCTTATGGAGGGTCTCCCTAACATGTACCTGGGTGTGCCACAGGGCTATCGTATTTAATAACTGGGGCTGCCACGGGGAATAACTGCTGGCGAGTACCCTCCTTCCTCGTAGTGGCCCTTCACCCCGCTCCCTTCAGAGACCCTGGGCCCCAACCTACCTGTCTTCCATTTCTTGAGTCCTTTCACTTTTCTGCCTTCTGGTCAGGGCCTCCTTCCCTACCCAATGATCCGGTTTGCCTCAGACCTACAGGGCCCTCTGTGCCAGCAACACTGAAGATCTGGAGACAGTCGTGAACCACGTAAAGAGCCGCTACTCCCAAGCTCCACTGCTGGCTGTGGGCATCTCTCTCGGAGGGTAAAGGCTGCCTGCACTTAACCCAAAGGCCCAGTCTTCCTTTTTCTCTTTCCTCCTCCATGTTCTCTCCCGTTCTCCTGTTCCAACTCACCAATACAAACCCTTCTTTCATGGCCCCTGGGCCAACCCTGCAGGATATTAGCTGAACCACCTGGCTCGAATGGGACGGGCTGCGGGGTTGGTGGCAGCACTGACTCTAACTGCATGCTGGGATACCTCTGAGACCACCTGCTCCCTGGAGACTCCACTGAACTCACTGCTCTTCAGCCAGCACCTCACTGCTGGGCTCTGCCGAGCTGTGAACCGGTAGGGTCTTGACAAGTGGAAAAGGGAAGCAGACAGGGTAGGATGGCAGACATGCCAGGTTCTCCCAGTGCTCGGGTCGGTTCCCTATCTGGATTTTCTCACTCATGAGATAGGACAGAGGCTGGCTCTGGGTCAGGTCCAGGAGTAGAGCCAAAGCCCTATGTGTTCTTTTTTTTTAAATTTTTCTTTTTGGCTGCGTTGGGTCTTCATTGCTGCGCGCAGGCTTTCTCTAGTTGCGGCGAGCGGGTGCTACTCTTCGTTGTGGTGCACGGGCTTCGTTGAAGTGGCTTCTCTCATTACGGAGCACAGGCTCTAGAGCGTGTGGGCTTCAGTAGTTGTGGCTCGCAGGCTCTAGAGCACAGGCTCAGTCGTTGTGGCACACGGGCTTAGTTGCTCCACGGCATGTGGAATCTTCCTGGACCAGGGGGTCGAACCCGTGTCCCCTGCATTGGCAGGCGGATTCTTAACCACTGTGCCACCAGGGAAGTCCCACCCTATGTGTTCTTTTGCAGAAACAGAAAGGTAATGGAAAAGGTGGTGAATGTAGACTTTGTGCTACAGGTAGAGTCTTTCAACTCTCCCCTCTCGGACCAAAACTGTTCTTCCAACACCTTATTCCCTTTCCTCATCCTAGCCTATCCCACCCGCCACCACCTGCAGGCCCACACAATCCACCACTTTGATGAGCGCTACACAACTGTGGTCTTCGGATATCAAGACTGCGCTGCCTATTACCAAGCAGCAAGCCCAAGAACCAAGGCAGATGCCATCCAGCTCCCTGTGCTCTGCCTCAATGCAGCTGATGACCCCTTCTCCCCGGTCCACGGCGAGCACCTGGGATCTGGACGCTTCAGGCCCCGGGGGAAATGGGCCATGCAGTGCAAGCGGAAAGAGCCTGGGCTCTCAGCAGAGGCCAGGGCTCCTGACCTCCTCTCCAACGCCTCCTAGCCCTTCCCCTACAGGCTGCCCAACATCCTCCCCACGTTGCACTGCTCGTCACAGCTCGGGGTGGCCACATCGGCTTCCTGGAAGGACTGCTTCCCTGGCAGCACTGCTACACGAGCCGCCTCACGCATCAGTATGCCAAAGCCATCTTCCAGCACCCAGCAGAGCTGCTCAGCCTCAGAGCACCCACTCCTCCTGAGGGAGGCAAAAGCTGACAAGAGTACCATCTGGAGCCTCAGTTCAGTCTTCGCTTGTTTATTAAATATCAACCTTTCCTGCCTAATGCGCTGAAGTTCATTTTCCCTTTTCTCAAGGCTAGGGTAGACTGTCCAGGAATTTACTGCATATTTGGCCTGGCTGGCTTGGAGCTACCCAACTGAACCCAAAGATGACTGCCTGGTTCTTCCTTCTGCCCCTTCCTTCTCTAATACCAAGTCCCAGGCCAGTGCTTTTCCCAGCAAATGCCAGGAGCTCACGTGAAGAGCAACTGGCCACGAGGCTGTAAGGGGAGAAGAAAACGACTGTTTCTGCAGGAAGGACAGCAGTGCCTCCAGGTTCTTGGGCATCTTCACATATTTCTGGAGAAAGGACAAGCTCAACTATGGAGCCTCTGGTAGGCAGAGGGAAGGAGACGGGTGGTGTGGCCTGGCGTTCAGACACCACTGTCCTGGGCGGATCCACAGATGACGAATGCAAGGTTCCCAGGACTCAGTGTCGCACAGGGCCACAGCCAAGCTTTAACTGGACAGGGCAGGCGTTGCCCATTAGTCTCATCAGAGGCAACCTCAGCTGTGGACCCAGATGGAGCGAGCAGTGGTAGGCCCACACTGGTCGAGAAGGTGGCAGTGTCCAGGCCCCTGGCTCCCTGGGAGCGGGGAGGCTAAAGAAAAGCTGGAAAGGCCCTCTGGAGCAGCAGGATGGTCATAACGATAAGCCCGACACACAGCAGCAGCAGCAGCCATATAGGAACACTCCCTGCAACGGGGGGAGGGAAGGAGTCAGGAGGCAAAGGAGCGTCACAGCCCAGAGAGCAGAACCATTCAAGAAGGGGGTAGTGGCTACAGATAAGCATCCCATTCCCCAGGAGGCAAGTTTTCGCTACAGCGAAAGCTGGGGTGGTTCCCCCACCGCACCCACCCCGGTGACTCACGTCGTGAGGGAAGCAGGTGTAGCTGGCAACGGCTGTCAACAGCCACAGAAAACAGAGCAGTTTCCTGGGACCCAAGGAGCTCTGGACCACGACCCTTCTCAGGTAGAAAGGCCACATCCGTCACCACGATGCCATGAGCCTCCTTCATGTAGTACAGGCGCTGGGGACAGGAGGAAAACTAGTGAGGGAAGGCCCAACTGGGAACATTCCTTCCGGAAAACACGGCCTCTGCCCCCAGAAGACTTTCCCGCTACAGGCTGGGCCTGACTCCTTCCGGCACACTCAGTGCAGAAGCAGGCCTAGAATCCCCACCCCAAAGAGCCCTCAGGGCTGTGCCCACCTCCACCCATTACCTGGAGAGAGAAAGCTATGTAGATGGCAACAGAGCCAGTGACCGTGCCCAGGCCTAGGAAGGTGCCCGATTCACTGCAACAAACAATAAAACGCTCACTGTCCTGGAGTCTGTGCAGCAACAACAGTCCTCAGGGACTCAGGCAGCACGTCTCCCCGAGCTCCCCCTGGTCCCCCCATACCCAGCCAAGCCACCACTGTCTCACACCTGACGCTAAGGCAGGAGATGACTTCATGGCCACAGGACTTGGTCCGAAGGGGCAAGAACGTGGAGCCATCCCAGGCTGTGAGGTAGCAGGGCGGGGGCTGGCGCAGACGCTTGTGGGGGATCTGCACCGTGAAGAGTCTCAGCCCAGCAGGCTGGTCTGGAACCTGCCCAAACCTGGGGGCCGGGCGAGAAGCTGTTCAGCTCCTGGGGCCTGCCCAACCCTCCTCAGAGGTGTGTGCCCTCCTGCACCCTGGTGAGGCCTAGGGTAACACCCGACAGGGCTCCGACCCTCCCCAGCTTCCCCCCAGTCTCCTCCCACTCCCCCACATCTAGGCTGTGCCTCTTTCAGCCACCCTCTGGGGTCTTCACACCTGCAGGCCTGGTAGCGGTAAGGCGTGTTAGAAAAGGTGGGTCCGTTCTCTTGCCAGTGCAGCTGTGTCACCAGCTGATCCTTCTGCCACACGGAGGCCTTAAGGTCCCAGCCCACAGTTACCAACTAGTCAGGAATCAAGATTCCAAGGATGGACGGTTAGGGGATCCACTTACTGGGCAAGCAGCATAATCACCTCCTACTTTCTCCACCCTCTCAACTCCTCACCTTGCCATCAGGCCCCAAAGCCAGGTCCTCAATCTCCCCTTCGTGGGCTTTGAACTCCAGAACTTTCTCCAAGGTGGGTACCTGCAGCCAAACCACCACCATAGTTAGCCTAGGTACCCGGCAAGAGTGCAATGATACTCACCCCTCTTCTCTACTAATGGCCGCTCAGCGCAGGCTTCACTCACAAGTTCCCCAGAACCCATGTTCAGTTTCTCACAATTCTGGCCTTGCTGCTACTGACACTCATCCTCTAACCTCCCAAAACCACACCTTCCAGACACGAACGTAGCCATCCGTCCCTCCAGTGGCAAGCAGGGTACTATCATGGTTGAAGCATACAACTTTCTGCAGTGGATCAGTGCTGAAGTCTGTCTGAACCGCCTGCAAATTCTCTACGCTGAATTCTATCTCCTCCTGGTGGGTTTCAGCTCCAGACTTCTCTGCTGGGGCAGCCCCTTTCCTTTGTCGAGGCCCCTGCTCCTTGGAACCTGCAACACAAACAGCCTGCCAGGTTCCAGGTTTCTCAAGTAAGTAGTACTGGCCCCCTCTCTAGTGGTGAACATCGAGCTTCTCGCCTGCTACCGTAACCCCACTTCCAGCCCCACTTCGTCAGAGACCAAGATGAGAGAGATCTTACTTATTTAACCCTCTTCCCAAAGCTAGAGAGGGGGCTCTCACCTGCCTTCCCTGCCTTGTTTTTGCTCTTCTGCTGATGGATCTGGAAGCACAGGAGCTGACAGTGGGCATCCTGCCCCGCTGCAAGGATGTTACCAGCCAGCGCCAAGTTCATGGTGGCCCGTGTCTCTGTGTCATGGGAGTGTAGTAAGGAGGCGCTAAGGCGCCCATTAATCTGCTCCAGTTGCAGAAAGTGCTGTGGCAGAGGGAACCAGGATGAGGTTCAGAGAGCACCTCAAGGGCAAACTTCCATCCTATAGTCTGATGCCCTACCCCTTTGCTAACTACACTTTCTAGTTTAAAAGGCTTTTTGCAACCTTTTTTCTTTTCTGAGCCTCACGAATCTGTGCAGCAAGCAAGGCTCTAGTTTGCAGAACAATGTGACGGCGCTCAGAAGAGCGAAGAAACCTAGCTTCTATTTCACTCGCCGCTGCCATCAGTCTGGCAGACAAGTCTATGTGGCCCCCCTGGAAAAATCCAGGATAAGACCCCTGGTGCTAATCCTGAGGTCGAACTGAAGCGTTCGTGCCTAGGTAGCGCTGTGTGCAGTTTTCACTTTACCTTAGGAGCCTCTCAATTGACCGGTGAGTTCTCGATTGAAATTCGCGCCGGGACGCCCGGCATGCCGGGGTTCCCACCCGGGAGGGGCCGGGTCCGAAGCAGGGGTGCGGCCCGCCCCCAGGCCCTCCCAGAATCGCCCTCAGCCCGTGGCGCGACCCGGCCCCAGGGGCACAGTACTCACCACGCCGTTCTTTATGCCGGTCTTGGCGGCGCCTCCTCCGCCCGCAGCGATGAGCAGCCCAGCGCTGGGGTCGACCTGAAGCGCGTACAACGGGAACGGGGCCCGGTACAGCTCTGGCGCCCGGCGCCGACCCATCCCGCTCGCCCCGCGCTTCACTGTCTGCGCCGAGGCACCGGGGACATGCCGCCCGGCCTTCGACTACTGCTCCGGTCGCTGTTGACCTTGGTCCGGTCGCCGCCGGGAGGACTCCAGACCCCTCTCACAGCCGCCGGGCTGCAGAAACTGTAACTACACACAAGGTTCCCTATCGCTGCCGCGGGCCGCCTAACCCGGTCTCGCAGACGCGCAAGGCGCAGGCGCACCGAGCCCGCACTCCTCGCGCAGGCGCAGAGCCGCCAATACGCGTCAGCACTAGCCGGCCGCGGGCAGGCGGAGCCCCAGCTCCAGGGTGCCGTTCTCCGCCCGCTTGTGAAGGCAGACTCCGCCATCTTTTTGCGGGGCGTTGGGGGCGCGCACCAGCTTCAAGGAAATGTCTTGTTCTGCAGGAGTAGGGTGGGTGGGGGCGGGGACGGGGTGTGCTAATAAAGGTTATGGGAGGTTAATAAGCCTTTAATAAAGAAATCCGTGGATTAGGACTTGCCCACACTTCAGGAGTGATACGCAGACTCGTCGAGCGCAGCCTTTACGTTTACCCAAGAGACGAAGTGATTTATCCAAGGTCTGCCTCGCACCCCACCCTCCTGAGGGGGCCCTTGGATTTCTGATCTCCAACGTGAGGACCCCGTGTTTCTCTGCAGTGAACGCTAGGCTTGCCCTTGCCTGCAAGGAGACATGTCCTGCTGCTCCCCTGGCCTTGTCGGCATGAGTCCTTTTTTTTTTTTTTTTTTATTAATTAATTTATTTATTTATGGCTGTGTTGGGTCCCCGTTTCTGTGCGAGGGCTTTCTCCAGTTGTGGCAAGCAGGGGCCACTCTTCATCGCGGTGCGCGGACCTCTCACTATCGCAGCCTCTCTTGTTGCGGAGCACAGGCTCCAGACGCGCAGGCTCAGTAATTGTGGCTCACGGGCCCAGTCGCTCCGCGGCATGTGGGATCTTCCCAGACCAGGGCTCGAACCCGCATCCCCTGCATTGGCAGGCAGACTCCCAACCACTGCGCCACCAGGGAAGCCCAGCATGAGTCCTTTTAATCTAAGGTGCAGCCAGAGGAAGGGGCCCAGTGGCTTCATCTCTGGGGATGCCATTATCTGTCCCAACAAATCGAATTAAATGGGTGAAGGGCCTGGCAGAGCCCTCTGCACATCTCAGGTGCTCAGGGCTTATGGGTCCCTTGCCCTCCTCAGATATATGGCACTCACTCTCCTTGGTCATTCTGTTTCCTTTGACTCTCCTCCACCCCTTGTTGGGTTCTGGTCACCCTGAAGGTACAGCAACCCACAGGATCTGCTCAGCAAGACACAAACACAAGTTTTGCAGGGTCAGGCTTTATTGGATACACTGAAGGCTGAGTGGGGCCTCGGGTGCCCTTGGTCCTCTTCAGCCAGGAGAAAGCAGACTCCACAAGGGGCTCCCAGGGTTCAGGGCTGGAGAACATACCTGACCTCCAGCCAGCCAGCCCTTCAGAGTGTCTCGGGGGCCCCCTGAGATCTGGGGCCGGGCAGGGATGGTGGGGTTCGGAGGAGGTGCTCCAGGAAGCCTCGGTGGCTCTGGCCCTAGAGTGGTGACTTTCGGGGAATGGGCTCTGGAGAGGCAGGCCTCTTTGAGGCAGAGGAAGGTCTGGGCTTCAGGGAGACAGTGGCCTGTTTTGGTGCCTAAGTCTGAGACCCTGAACAGCACATGGAGTTTGGTGATTGAGGGCCTACAGACCTGAGGCTCCCGTACTGGGAGGGGGTGCCTGGGCCTAGATCTGCCTGGGCCTGAGCTGCTGGGGCTTGAGATGCCTGGGCTTGACACCCACGGGCCCGAGCAGCCTCTCCCCGAGGCCCTACTTCCTCCGGCCTTCTTTCTGGCAACAGATGCAAGGCCCTGGCCTGGCCCCGAGGCAGGCGGAGGCCAAAGCCAATGCCGATGCGCAGTGGTCCGGATTCCTGGCCCTGCGCACAGGGCAGTAGTTGGGGGAAAGCAAGTAGCCTGGGTCCAGTCCTGTACCTGGGGATAGGGCAAGAGGGGCTGCGGGGCCGCAGACACACCAGACAGACAGGGTACTCCACGACCGGGGCCTTGCCGGTTTTGCCTTGCCACAGGCTCTGCAAAAGCAGTAGCCGCAGGTCGTGGGCGATACGGCGGTGCCCCAGATGAACCACCAGGGCCTGGGCCAGGGCTCCTGGGTCCCTGAACTCTGCAGGGTCCCTCTCGCTTGCCACGCATCCCCCCTCCCCCACAGGGGACCCTGTGTTCCTGTGCTGCTGTGAGTGCCATGTCTGGCTGTTAGAGTGAACCCCACGAGAAGGTAGACTGGGGCTTGGGGAGGTGAGAGTGGAGCTAGGTACGTCTTCGGGGTGGGAAGGAGACTGGCAACGTGAGCTCAGGAGAGAGGAGTTCTGTGGCTGAGAGGGAGAAGAGGAGTGAGTGAGAGTAGGAGATGGATATAGCCAGTGGGAGGGCGAGGAAGAACGTGGTGGGGAGAGAGAGAGGCAATTCTGATGAAAGAAAGAAGGGGAACTTGGGAGATAAGAGTAGGGATGTAGGACAAAGTCCGAATTTGAGTCAGAAGAGTAGAAATGGGAGCCTGCAGAGTGGGACCATGGGGGAGGAGAGCAAGGTGGGTGGGTGGGATGGAGTGATTGTTGGGGAGGTTGAGGTCGAAGGTTGCAGGGAGGGGAGTCCACAATTTGTGAGGAGCCCCGAAGGGGGCGCCCAGGGGATGCTGCGTTCTGTAGCAGCACTTGGTCCTTGTTTTGAGGCAACATTGCCTTGAATCCAGAGGAGAATGGAGTGTCAAGCCCACAGATTAGAGACCTGGCAGAGGCAGGACCGGTATCTCTGGGGCCAGAAGTGGCTGAGAAATCAAGGCCTTCTGTGCACAGAATGTGGCTCCAGCCTGGTGTTGGTAGGACTGTTGGTGGCAAGCCAAGGAGACACCCAGCCCTGGAGCACCAGCTTCTCTGGGTGTTCAGACGGGAGTTTTGCTCTAAACTTGCCTTCTCACTTCTTTGCAGTGGGCCAGTGATGAGGGATGGAGGGGATGGAGAATCAGGACTGACTCTTGGGAGCTGAACGACAGCAGAAGTTATCTGGGTGGGCCAGGGAGGAAGACACAGCCCATAGGATCTGTAGAGAAAGAAACAGAGTCCAAGATATTGCGAGGCTGGGTCCATTTCTGGCTCTGACTTATGTACCATGCAGGCTGGTTCACAAAGGCCCTAAATCCATGTCACCTTGGGGTCAGAAGAGCTGGCAAAAAGCTCCAGAGAAGGTAAGAGCTAAGGAGGAGAGGAGTAGGGAAGGAGGGGAGGATGGATAGGATGAAGTTAGAGGAGGGGGCTTGGGAGATGGGGACTGAGATGGGACTAGGAATTGAGGGTGTTCTGGTGCTGTGAGCTCTTACCAATGAGGGTTCCTCTGGGCTGTGTTTCTCAAGGCACTTCAGTGATGTGGGACCTGGGAGAGAGAGGAACAGAGTCAACAAATGGTGGGTACTCCCCTCTCTGCCCCCAGCGTCTGTCACCCAAAACTCACTCTGACCAAGAGTTCTGTCTGAGCCTTGCCCTCGGTCCTCCTTCAGCCAGGCGGAGGTCTTCTGTTACCAGGTTTTTGTTCTCCTAAACCTGAATCAGAGATTCTGCAAGCATCCTGGTTTCCTGGCACTCTGGTTGCCCTAATCCCAGTCTTCCCTAACGCTGATGTCCTCTGGCTCAGTCTGGCCCCAGCCGAGATGGCTTTTCACGCTCAGTAGCAGTGGGGCTAGCTGGTGAAAACCTCTGGGAGGTGGGCACTTTGTCCCAGCAGCCCTCGGGAGCTGGGAGCTGGGAGCCCCTCTTCCTGGGGCAGTTGTCCCTGGCATCTAGTGCCTATGTCACAGAGGTCGGGGGCTGACATCATAGACTCTCCTCTTCAAGGCTCTAGGACCTTCTCTCAGAGACCATCCACAGGCTGGCCCTTGATAAAACTGAAGCAAGCAAAATTCTCTGGGGCATTCTGTCTCTCCTTCAGGGCCTAGCCCCCACCTCTGCTCTCTGCCCATATACTTTACAGTTCCCACCACCTCCTCCATCCAGGCTTCTCCCCAACTGTACAGCCTAGAGCCTCCCTTCAACTTGTTTTCTTTGCTTTCTGAGCAGTGGTTCATGCTCCACACCTTTTCCCCCCTTGGGATAATGCTTATATGTTTGCTTTTTTTTTTTTTAGTCAGTTATGTTCTATAATGTTTTAGCTTTACTGAGGTATAATTCACAACTAAAATTGTAACACCTTCAAAGTGTACATAGTAAGTTCTCCCTCACTCCACCTTTTCGTTCTATCCAGGCTTTCCGTGAATTGGCCAAGGCCCACCCTTGGAAGGGCAATCTGCTTGCTCAGTCTACTGATTCAGATGTAATCTCATCTAGAAACACCCTCGCAGACACACCCAGAATAATGTTTAACCAAATATCGGGGCACCCCTTGGCCCAGTTGACACATAAAATTAACCGTCACAGTATATAAGTGAAAGATGAGATGCCTTTCCAAGGATCTATGATGCCTAGATTCAAGGAGACTTTGCCCATATCAGTATTTCCAATTGTCTCCTTTTTTTGGTGCCCTGGAGTTTTTTTCACCCCACGACTAGTCATCATAATAAAATTAGGACTGAGTAAGATGTACGGTTAGTATAAAGTGAGAGAAGGTTCTTATGAAGAGGTGAGTGGTGGGAAAGCAGAACCAGGCAAAACCTCAGTCATATCAGTTTTAGGAAGGAGCGAATATGGAGGCTGAGATCCAGCCTTAGGGACTGAGGGCTTCCTGGGATGCCAGACTTTCAGTGCTAAACCCAAAACAGTCCTAGATAAACCAAAACTAAATCCTAGAACTTGAGTCCTCTTGGAAAAGATTCATGTTCCCCTAGGGTATGAGGATCACTGTTTGAAGATTACTGTTCTAACAAAAAATTTCTATAGTAACTTCAATTTACACTAACCACTCTCTCCCTTATTTTGTGTTAATTACTATATGCTTAGTAAAACTCTACTGACCCAGCAAATGGAAATACTCTAAGCATTTGGCATCCAAGTTGGTAACATGATATTTTAATGCAGTTGTTTTCTTGTTTGCTAGTTGTTTCCTATTGTAGATGTTATTTAACACACACTTTAACCACCCCCGACTACTCCAACAGTGGGCAAGAACACTGTGTTCAATTTCTTTCAAATGCTCTATAGCATGCTCTTTCCAGAAATCCACCAATGTTTGTTGAGAGGATGAATGAATGAGTAAATTGATAGTTATCTAAGTGAATTTGACCTTTGCACTTTGCTTTTTCTTTTCCTTTCTTTTCTGTTTGGGCCCTACATTATTGCATGGTAGGAAGTGGAAGGAAGGGGCTACTTACAGAACTACCTGAGTATTCTTGGAGAAATCATGATTATGAGAGAGGTGTCAGGAAACAGAGATAGGTAACTATTCAAAAAGGGAAAAACGATAAATTCTAGAATCTCAAATCAGTCAGTTTCTAGTTGCTTGCCAGGAAAATTTTAAACTGAATTATTGACAGAATGTATATAAGCTCTTAGAAAGGAAATGGATGATCACAATGGCCAGAGTGAGTTCAAGTAAAACAATTTGTAGAGAACATACAGCTGTCCGGAAGTGGCATATATATCGTGTCATCAGGGAAGGCAGTTATATCTAACTTTTCACTTTCTAGGATAAGAAGTGTGCTCTTGACCATGCCAACTAAAACACACAGCCTGAGATAAGTGCCAGAATGCCAATTTATAAACTTACCCTAGGGACTTCCCTGGTGGTCCAGTGGTTAAGAATCCGCCTTCCAATGCAGGGGACTTGGGTTCCATCCCTGGTCGGAGAACTAAGATCCCACATGCCGCAGGGCAACTAAGCCCGTGTGCCACAACTACTGAGCCCGTGCACTGCAACTAGAGAGCCCGCGCACCACAGCTAGAGAGTCTGCACGCCACAACTAGAGAGAAGCCTATGCACTGCAACGAAAAGCCTGCGTGCAGCAACTAAGACCCGATGCAGCCAAATAAATAAATATTTAAATATATATATATTTAAAAAAATAAATTTACCCTAAAAATGTAGCTCACACGGACAGGAAATAATTAGCATATTCTCTCTCTATAGTCTATTTGGGAAGTTAAAATGTAATCAGAATCCACAAAATTGATTTACCATGAGAAATCATAGTTGCAGGGATTGACTTACTGCTTTCAACATCACCAATATTCTCAAATCATGTAGACAGAACTGCCTCGGGGTCAGAAATGCTTGTTTCAGAACAAGGAAAGTTGGGGCAAACTAATAAATTGATTGCCTGATAGCACGAAGCTAAGAGGTTAGTTTCATGCATCTCAATAGAAATACTCAAAGTCTGTTGGGTAAAGCTCTATCTTTTCTGACCAATGCTGGGAGGAGTATTATCAGGTTTGTCTCTGTGACTCTTCTTTTCTTACTCTTCCAAAGTTGACGGACACATTCTCTCAAACTAGCTACTATGAAGACTTGCTAGATGGGAATTGAAATGTGCACACCTGTGTTCTGACCCATTGTGAGTTGCTTTTGCAGTTCAGCAGTGCAATTTGCCTTATCCTCAAGTGCTTGTTTGTATCTAAATATAGTCCTTAAGTACTTACCACATAAAATTTCCCACATTACTCTTACTTCCTACTTTGTAAATGAGTTTTCAAAGGAATTATAATAATTCCCATGTATATTGATTTCATCAAGGTTTTGACAGAGTGTTGTGGTGGGAAAATGTGAGCCAGCCAGTGGAACCATTATTGCTTTTTTGCCTTTTAACTCTTCTTGTTCTTTGAAGTATACAAATAATGCACAAATAAATTCATTATACAAAATCCTAACAATACATACGTATACAGAGTAAAATTTAAAAGTTGTCCTTGACACTCTTCCTATTTTTACTCTCTCCAGGGATGTCCACTGTTTGTCCTCTACTTTTGTATATATATAATATTTGAGTTTATTAATTATAATTCAGTATCTCTGCTTATGTATCTCTGTTTAATCTATCAGTTTCTGAAAGAGGTGTGTTAAAATAAACTATTAATTGTTGATTTATATATTTCTTCTCACATTTCTGTTAGCTGTTGGTTGATGGATTTTTGAGGCTGTGTTAATAGGTGCAAAAATATGTTTATAATGATTAAATTTTCTTGTTCTGTTGTTCCTCTTATCATTTAGCAAATCACACAACCCAGCTTTCTTCTCCAGAAGTTGGAAAATGAACATGAGGGCAAAATTGAAGAAATGAGAAGGAAGAAAATAAAAATGATAAGGCTAAAAATTAGTGAAATGGAGACTTTAAAAGAATAGGGATTCACACTCATTAGGATGGCAATTATAAAACAAAAACAAGACAGAAAACGGTAAGTGTTGCAGAGGATGTGAAGAAATTGGAACTCTTGTGCACTGCTGGTCGTAATGTAAAGTGGTGTAGTTACTATGAAAAACAGTATAGCAGTTCCTTGAAAAATTAAAAATAGAATTATCGTATGATCCAGCAAATTCATTTCTGGGTATATACCTGAAAAAATCAAAAGCAGGACCTCAGAGAGATATTTGTACAACTAATGTTCATAGCAGCATTATCCACAGTAGCCCAAAGGTGGAAATTACCCAAATAACCAATCGACCGATGAATGGATAAACCAAATGTGATAAATACATACAATGGAATATTATTTCACAAAAAATGACAAATACTGTATGATTTTACTCATATGAAGTACTTAGAATAGCCAAATTCTAAGTACTTTCTAAGAGACAGAAAGTTCAGGGGTGCTGGGGTAGGGGAAATAGGGAGTTATTGTTTAACAAGTATGGAATTTCGGTTTTGCAATATGAAAAATGGTCTGTGGATGGATGGCAGTGATGTTTGCACAGCAATGTGAATATACTTAATGCCACTGAACTGCATACTTAAAAATGGTACATTTTTATCATAATTTTTAATAAATAAATAATTTTTAAAGCTGCAGAATATTAAAAAAAAACAAAGGCTAATAATCTAGGCATATTTCTGGCAACACTGATCAAGGACAAAAAAACAGATGGGTGCAAATAAAATACAGAACAAAAAAGGGGAAAATATCTAGAGACATAATGGAGATTGAAAAATAATAAAAGGGGGCTTCCATCTGGGGTTGGAAGTAGTGACATTTCCAGGGCATTCCTATAGCACTAGAGGCACTAGAAGAAAGGAGAAGCATGAGTGACTGTTCCAAAAGGAGAGGGAGAAGCCTGCTCTTCTTGTCCCCTCCCACTGGCCCCATGGTCACTCAGATGGATCCTGAGCTTACCAAGTACTTCTTTTTCAAATGGACCTCAAACAGTATCCAAGAGGTCATTGTTCCAGGTGTAGATGACAACTCCTGGGAGATGGAGCTCAAGTTCTAGGTTGAAGATGATCCTACCCTACATCCACTTCCTCTCCACATCTCCGTGGACAGAGCCAATACCCATGGAACCATGCAGGGGCTTCTTCTTTCACCTGAAATAGTGGGGGCTGATGGTGCGCTGAAACAAAACCCAGGAGGAAGAGAATTTGTCATTAGTACTAGAGGCCAAGGAGCCACAAGGCCCAACTTCCATTAGTTAGACCAGTTCCTGGGACCCTACCTATGTCCTACTCAAGAAATAGATATCCCAAACCAACTTCAAAGGAGAACGCATGACAGAAGCCCTGCCTTCACCCATCTGCTGCTTGTGTTCTCCATGAAGCCCACTTGGACTAATGTGGCAGAACCTGCCCTGCTATATCCATGGCCTGGCTGCCGGGGATGAAGCCCAAGACTGGGACAAAGTTGTACTTCACACGGCTGTCCACACACATGCATGCAGGTGGTCCTGTAGCAGCAGAGATAGCCAGGCACAGCGTGAACCTTTGCTGTGCCTTATAGACGAGTCTCAGCACTCAGAACCGTAGCTGCCTTCAAGATAAGGTTGCTGAGGCCCAGTCTGCCTGCTCTGCTGCCTGGTAGGAGACTTGTGCAAGATGTTAGAGCACTAGAAATGGCCCCTGTACCCTTTGGCCTGGGAAGCACCACCCCTGTACATCAGTCTTACCCTGTCTGGGTTCACCACCTGGGGCTTTGTGGGCACTGTCTTTCACTGTGTAAGTTTTCCTTTCTACTCTAGCATCCCTGCTGAGGATGCCACCCTGAGGTGAAAGTCCGAGAAGTCCCAGGTTAAACTGGCCATGACTTTGCACTCCTGAGGAGTGAGCATGTAGGTAGAGGAGCTCCCTGAGGGTGTCCAGGTCACCTAACTCTGGGAATGCACTTGGGCACAAGAAGATCTCTTTCCACGTGGCTGCAAGTGTGGATTTATCTTTTTCTTCCTTCCTACTCTGTGTCCTGGCTCAGAAAAGTTGGAGCCAGATTGCCCTCCTTCCCTGATAGGTAAGTCCCTACAGAAGGGAAGCGATCATACCCATTTACCATCTGGCAAGGGCTTCCATGTGTTCCCCTAGAAGTCTGGCTTTGGCATTGACCTGATTACATTTCAGATGGGCTCTGAATGGAAGCTTCCGGAGAGGCGTACCTTAACACAAACTGAATGCATTCTGAGAAAGACAATATTGAACTGAAAGCCTAAAAATACTTGCCACTCATTCTATGAGCCACTTCTCATCTCACAGATGGTTAGAATGCAAGAAACTCTGGAATGCCCCATTTGTCCCCTCACGTTGGTGTTTTCTGTGGGTGACTTTTCAAAACTGGTCTGAGGGTCTTGGGATGGAAGACTCTTAGCTCCTCACTTGACTCTTAGCTCATCACTTGAAGTTGGCATCTGATAACTTCGGAGTAGCTACACGTATATGGGAATAACAAAAGACAGTTCTGTTATGTCTGAAAAGTATGCAGTTTTTGCTCTTTCCATCCAAATGCCATTCTTCTCTCTTGAGGGCATGGTGAACAAGTCGGTCAAGATTAGAATGATCTTTGACCCCCAAGAGGATTGCCACAATAGTTTCTTATGATTCTGAGTTTCAACAGCAGAAAAGTTCAAGTACGAGGCAGGGTTCTTATGCCCCTTAGAAGGTGTGGCTGTCTCAGGCAGAGCTTGGAGAAGTTTCTTGTCAGTCTCATCCTGCGAGTCCTGCCACAGAATGGTCAGCCTGTTGGAGTCATTTGAAATTTGGGTTTTCCCAGAGGCCCAAGGCCTTGTCCATTTTGAGCCAAGTGTTGCTTTTAGACATGCGAACTGCCTGGCCATTCTCAGAGCTCTGCACTGTTCTCTTCCAAGAGAACTGCCCAGATTTTTTTTTTTTTTTTTTTTTTTTGCGGTACGTGGGCCTCTCACTGTTGTGACCTCTCCCGTTGCGGAGCACAGGCTCCAGACACACAGGCTCAGCAGCCATGGCTCACGGGCCCAGCCGCTCTGCGGCATGTGGGATCTTCCCGGACCGGGGCGCGAACCCGTGTCCCCTGCATCGGCAGGCGGACTCTCAGCCACTGCGCCACCAGGGAAGCCCTGCCCAGATTTCTGAAAGAAAATTCTTGCTGTATAGGATTTTTGGTTTTTCTCATTTCCTTGATGACCTATTTCTAAGAGCATTCTGTACATTAAAGTGTTGGAATTCCTAGATGAAATGCATAAATTCATAGAAAAATATAAAATACCAGATATTTATAAGAAGAAACAAGGAGCTTAAACCAATCAATAAGAAACTAAAATTGAGATGAAGGTTAAAATTTCTTCACCTCTTTACCTAAGAAAACACCCAGGCCCAGTGGTTTTACAAGTAAGTTTTACCAGACTTTCAAGGAAAAGTTAATTTACATCTTATATAAAAAGTTGTTTTAGAAAATAGAAAAAGAAATATAGCCAATATTTTATAATAACTATAAATGGAGTATAAGCTATAAAAATTTTAAATCATTATGTTGTACATGTGAATAATTTATATTATAAATTATTCAATAATTTATCTTTGATACAAATATTAATTTAAATATTATAAATATTTATAATATATTATATTATAAACAATAATATATTATAAATCAACTATGTCTCAATTTTTAAAATTAAAAAAATGAAAATAGAAAAAGTGAAGTCGTATGAAGTTGCATTGTATGAGTTTAGTGTAACCTTGACTCTAAATGCAAATAATGATAATTAAAGAAAAGAAAATTATAATCTCATTTCACTTATGAAGTAGCTGTAAAAATTCTAAGTAATGTATTTACTAAATGAGTCAGACAGTGTATTTTTAAAAAATGAATCACATGCAGGTGGGATTTTTTCACAGGAACTCAAGGAAGATTTATCATCAGAAAATCTAATGACATCATTTAGCATATTAATAAGCTGAGGGAGAAAAATCACAATTAATTCATGATTATGCAGGAAAAGGATTTGATAAAGACCTACACTTACTGATGATTTTAAAAACCTCTTAGCAAACGAGGAATAGGGTAGTACTTCCCTAACTTGGTAAATGTCATATGTCAAAAACCTACAGCAAATATTACGTCTAATGAAGAAATATAGATACATTCTACTTAAGATTAGGAGAAGAAAAGGGTGTCCACTATCACTATTTTTAAAAATTTATTTCTTTTTTATTTTTGGCTGTGTTGGGTCTTCCTTGCTGCACGCGGGCTTCCTCTAGTCGCGGTGAGCAAGGGCTACTCTTCGTTGCGGTGCGCAGGCTTCTCATTGTGGTGGTTTCTCTTGTTGCGGAGCAAGGGCTCTAGGCACGTGGGGTTCAGTAGTTGTGGCACGCAGGCTCAGTAGTTGTGGCTCACGGGCTTAGTTGCTCTGCAGCATGTGGGATCTTCCCTGACCTGGGCTCAAACCCGTGTCCCCTGCATTGGCAGGCAGATTCTTAACCACTGCACCACGAGGAAAGTCCCACTGTCACTATTTCTGGTTAACAGTATTGGAAGCACTTGTCGATCCTCTAAGGAATGATGAAAAAACAAGTATAAAGATTGGAAAGGAAGAGATAAAATTGTCATTATTTTATCTGCTTAGAAAAACCAATGGAATCAACAGAGTATTAAGACCAATAAGAAAGCTCAGCAAGGTTGCTGGATTCAGGATAAACTTTTAAAATGTAATAATATTTCTGTATAGCAGCCATAATCAGCTAGAAAATATAATAAGAATAAGAGCATTCTCAAAAGCAACAAAAACTATGAACTACTTAGTTGAACAAAACTATTTCACTTAAGCAAGAACACACAGATGATCATACTAAGTGAAGTAAGTCAGACAGAGAAAAACAAATATCACATGATATCACTTATATGTGGAATCTAAAAAATGATACAAATGAACTTATTTACAAAACAGAAATTGATTCACAGACGTAGAAAACAATCTTATGTACCAGAGCAGAAAAAGGAGGGAGAGATAAATTAGGAGTTTGGGAATAACGGATACACACTGCTATATGTAAAATAGATAAACAACAAGGACCTACTGTGTAGCACAGGGAACTGTATTCAATATCTTGTAATAACTTATAATGGAAAAGAATCTGAAAAAGAATAGTTATATATATATATGTATAACTGAATCACTTTGCTGTACAACCCAAACTAACACAACATCGTAACTCAACAATGAATCAATTGTTATTGAATCAATACATCAATAAAATTAAAGAAAAAAAGAATACACAGACATTTGCGGAGTAAACTACAAAATTAATAAAGGATATAGAAGATGTTTGAAATAAAATGAGAGATATTTCATGTTTTTGGAAGGATTGACTTCAAAGTATAAAGGTGACGATCCTCCACAAATTAACCCATGGATTCAATGAAATCCCAATCAGAATTTCAGTTGAATTTTTTAGAAACTCAGCAAACTTTCTCTAAAATCTATATAGAAAAATAAGGGTCCAGAAATAACTAAGTCAACCTTGGAAAAAATAAACATTAAGAGAGGAGTTTTATCTCGCCAAGTATTAAGACATGCTACAGAGTCATAATAATAAAGCAGTGTGATGTTGGCTCAACCACAGACAAAAAGATCAGTAGAACAGAGCAGAGAGCTCAGAAATTGACCTATATATAAATACGGGAACTTAGTATGTGGTAAAGTGGGAGCTGCAACAAAACAGGGAGAGGAGGCACTGTTTCATAGATGATGTTGGGAAAACGGTATCCCAAAATGGAGAAAACAACAGAATCTCTACCAAGCTCCATACACAAGGGATGCTCGTATTCATCAGTTGTCAGGTAAGGACAATTTAAAACAGCCCTTATAAATAAGATGGCCCTTTACAGCTATTCAACTGTAAAACTAGGAATCTGGTTAGTACTAGGTAGTGGTGAAGATGTGGGGCTCTAGGGCACATGCAGTGCTGCTGGACGTGCAGACACTGTGGCCATTCTGGATGGCACTCTGGGAGTACCCAGCATTCTGCTCCTGGACGTGTGTTTTTAAAAATCTGACGTGAATCCATAAGGAGGTATGCGATGGTATTCATGACAGCATTGTTTGGGGCGATAAGGAGTTGGAAACAATCTGGATGTCCATCCCTGGGGCTCTGGGTGGTCAAAATGTGATGGGTACACACTGTGGAGTATCCTGCAGCAAGTTAGAAGCAAAGGACTTAAAAACATAGGATGGAATGGAAAAAGTAACAATGTGATCTGAGACATAAGTAGTATTGTATTACATATTTGCAATATAAATGCATTATCATTTTAATGATTTTTAAATCCATTCACGCAACCATGCACATGGTTCAACGACATGCATTGCATTAGTTATCTATGGCTGCTTACCAGATTACCCCCAAACTTAAACAGCAATCAGCATGTATTATCTCACATGGCTTCTGTGGGTCAGGAATTCTACAGGTTAGAGCAGCTTAGCTGGTTGACTCTGGCTCAGGGCCTCTCATGGGTTGCACGCAAACTGTTGGTCAGGACTGCAGTCGTCTAAATGCTGAACTGCTGCTGGAAGGCCCATTTTTGAGGTGGTACACATACACACATGGTTGCTAGTTAGTGCTGGTGTGGTCGATAAGCTTGAGTTCCTCACCACTTGGGCCTCTCCTCAGGGCTACTTGAGTATCTTCATGACTTAACGGCTGGCTTCCCCCAGAGGGAGCGATCCCAGAGAGAGCAAGGAGGAAGCTGCAGTGTCTTTTATAACCTAGTTTCTCAAGTAACGCACTGACATTTCTGCCACGTGCTACCTGTTAGAAGCAAGTCCCTAGGTCCAGCCCACACTCACGGGGAGGAGGATTATGCTCCACCTTTTTTTTTTTTTAATTTTTATTGGGGTATAATTGCTTTACAGTGGTGTTAGTTTCTGCTTTAAAACAAAGTGAATCAGCTATACATACACATATATCCCCATATCTCCTCCCTCTTGCGTCTCCCTCCCACCTTCCCTATCCCACCCATCAAGGTGGTCACAAAGCACCGAGCTGATCTCCCTGTGCTATGCAGCTGCTTCCCACTAGCTATCTATTTTACATTTGGTAGTGTATATATGTCCATGCCACTCTCTCACTTCGTCCCAGCTTACCCTTCCCCCTCCCTGTGCCCTCAAATCCATTCTCTACGTCTGCGTCTTTATTCCTGTCCTGCCCCTAGGTTCTTCATTTTTTTCTTTTTTCTTTTTTTTAGATTCCATATATATGTGTTAGCATACGGTATTTGTTTTTCTCTTTCTGACTTACTTCACTCTGCATGACAGACTCTAGGTCCATCCACCTGACTACAAATAACTCAATTTCATTTCTTTTTACGGCTGATTAATATGCCATTGTATATATGTGCCACATCTTCTTTATCCATTCATCTATCGATGGACACTTAGGTTGCTTCCATGTTCTGGCTATTGTAAATAGAGCTGCAATGAACATTGTGGTACATGACTCTTTTTGAATTATGGTTTTCTCAGGGTATATGCCCAGTAGTGGGATTGCTGGGTCATATGGTAGTTCTATTTTTAGTTTTTTAAGGAACCTCCATACTGTTCTCCATAGTGGCTGTATCAATTTACATTCCCACCAACAGTGCAAGAGTGTTCCCTTTTCTCCACACCCTCTCCAGCATTCATTGTTTGTAAATTTTTTGATGATGGCCATTCTGACTGGTGTGAGGTGATACCTCATTGTAATTTTGATTTACATTTCTCTAATGATTAGTGATGTTGAGCATCCTTTCATGTGTTTGTTGGCAACCTGTATATCTTCTTTGGAGAAATGTCTATTTAGGTCTTCTGCCTATTTTTGGATTCGGTTGTTTGTTGTTTTGATATTGAGCTGCATGAGCTGCTTGTAAGTTTTGGAGATTAATTCTTTGTCAGTTGCTTCATTTGCAAATATTTTCTCCCATTCTGAGGGTTGTATTTTCATCTTGTTTATGGTTTCCTTTGCTGTGCAAAAGCTTTTAAGTTTCATTAGGTCCCATTTGTTTATTTTTGTTTTTATTTCCATTTCTCTAGGAGGTGGATCCAAAAGGATCTTGCTGTGATTTATGTCATAGAGTGTTCTGCCTATGTTTTCCTCTAAGAGTTTTATAGTGTCTGGCCTCACATTTAGGTCTTTAATCCATTTTGAGTTTATTTTTGTGTATGGTGTTAGGAGGTGTTCTAATTTCATTCTTTTACATGTAACTGTCCAGTTTTCCCAGCACTACTTATTGAAGAGGCTGTCTTTTTCTCCATTGTATATTCTTGCCTCTCTCTCACCTTATCAAAAATAAGGTGACCATATGTGGGTTTATCTCTGGGTTTTCTATCCTGTTCCATTGGTCTATAACTCTGTTTTTGTGCCAGGACCATTCTGTCTTGATTACTGTAGCTTTGTAGTATAGTCTGAAGTCTGGGAACCTGATTCCTCCTGCTCCGATTTTTTCCCTCAAGACTGCTTTGGCTATTTGGAGTCTTTTGTGTTTCCATTCAAATTGTGAAATTTTTTGTTCTAGTTCTGTGAAAAATGCCATTAGTAGTTTGATAGGGATTGCACTGAATCTGTAGATTGCTTTGGGTAGCATAGTCATTTTCACAATGTTGATTCTTCCAATCCAAGAGCATGGTATATCTCTCCATCTGTTTGTATCATCTTTAATTTCTTTCATCTGTGTATAGTTTTCTGCATACAGGTCTTTTATCTCCTTAGATAGGTTCATTCCTAGGTATTTTATTCTTTTTGTTGCAATGGTAACTGGAAGTGTTTCCTTAATTTCTCTTTCAGATTTTTCATCATTAGTGTATAGGAATGCAAGAGATTTCTGTGCATTAGTTTTGGATCCTGCTACTTTACCAAATTCATTGATTAGCTCTAGTAGTTTTCTGGTAGCATCTTTAGGATTCTCTATGTAGAGTATCATGTCATCTGCAAACAGTGACAGCTTTACTACTTCTTTTCCGATTTGGATTCATTTTATTTCTTTTTCTTCTCTGATTGCTGTGGCTAAAACTCCCAAAACCATGTTGAATAATAGTGGTGAGAGTGGACAACTTTGTCTTGTTCCTGATCTTAGAGAAAATGGTTTCAGTTTTTCACCATTGAGAACGATGTTGGCTGTGGGTTTGTCATATATGGCCTTTATTATGTTGAGGTAAGTTCCCTCTGTGCTTACTTTCTGGAGGGTTTTTATCATAAATGGGTGTTGAATTTTGTCAAAAGCTTTTTCCACATCTATTGAGATGATCATATGGTTTTTCTCCTTCAGTTTGTTAATATGGTTTATCACATTGATTGATTTGCGTATATTGAAGAATCCTTGCATTCCCGGGATAAACCCCACTTGATCATGGTGTATGATCCTTTTAACGTGCTGTTGGATTCTGTTTGCTAGTATTTTGTTGAGGATTTTTGCATCTACGTTCTTCAGAGATATTGGCCTGTAGTTTTCTTTCTTTGTGACATCCTTGTCTGGTTTTGGTATCAGGGTGATGGTGGCCTCATAGAATGAGTTTTGGAGTGTTCCTCCCTCTGCTGTATTTTGGAAGAGTTTGAGAGGATAGGTGGTAGCTCTTCTCTAAATGTTCGATAGAATTTGCCTGCGAAGCCATCTGGTATGCTCCACCTTTTGAAGGGAGGAGTGTCAAAGAATTTGTGTACATAGTTTAAAACCACCACAAAAAGTAGACATTAAACGAAAGAATATACATTAAACAGTTTGGAATGGCTGCCTATGATAGGGAATAGGATAAAAGGGAACAGACGGAAGGGAGGGAGGGGGGGGAAGGAGGGAGAGAGGAAGGCTAACAAGAGGCCCTGCGTGGACCAAAGATGACAGTGTGCACCGAATTCTCTGCATCTGGAGTTAAAAAAAAAAAAGTAACTCAGGGTGCATCTTTTCCGTCTCCTTTCTATATATTCACATAAGCACAAAAACCTTTATACTCTTTTTTTTGGCCACGCCATGAGGCATGCGGGATTTTAGTTCCCCAGCCAGGGATCAAACCTGTGTCCCTGCAGTCAATGGCAGAGTCCTAAACTGGAAGGGAGGACTGGCAGAAGGGAGTCCGCCAGGGAAGTCCCTAAACCTTGATACTTATAGCTTTTGTTTTTTGGTGTCTTCTTTTAAAATCCTGGCTGGGATCTTATTATACATAGTCATCTACAACTAGGTTTTTTCACTTCACTGTGCATCTTGGAGAGTTTTCCCATGTCACTATACAGATGTCTGCTTCTTCTTATTACTGCATATCATTCCACAGAACGGATATAGCAAAATCTATTTAATCACTTCCTTATCAATGGACATTCAAGTGAATTTTACTTCTCTTCTGTTTTCCTTTCTCTCTGGTTGGCTGAATGTCTGTCTCTGTATATCCACCTTTGTTCCTCTGTCCTCTCTGCACTTTCCCTTTACTTATTCTGTCTCCTCTGGAGTTCAAGACTGGGGGATAAGGGACGTGCAATGACTCTGCTGCAGGCAGGGGTGGTAACCTGAGGGCAGGCAGGGCCGACTGTGGCAGGCTTGCTATTCCTTCGGCCTGCCTCCTCCTAGCTAGCAGAATGGAGGATCTCATGCAGCTCAGTAAACATCCTGGTCCTTGCCTTCAAAGACCTCGCGCCTAGCAGGGGAACAGACATGTGAGTAACCCACCCAAGGCAGAACGGTGTAGGGTGAGGAGCAGCCTTCCATGTCTCACTGACTGCCTGGGCTTTCGTCCACCGCCATCACTTACTAGATGTTTGGCACCGGGCAAGTTATTTCACCTCCTGATACCTCAGCGTTCCCATCTGCAAAATGATGATGTAAGAGTCTTTTTTTCTTAAGACGTTGATCTGAGAAATAAGATAATACATGTAAAGTACTTACCACAGTGCTTGGCATGTACTGATCTAGAACACTGAACTCTTAGGAAGCTAGCCAGGGTGTGGTTGTGCGTAGAATGGGGTACCAATAAAACAGGGAGACGTGGCCTCTGGGTTCTGTGGGGTTGGAAGAAATCCTCACAAATCCTTTGGACATAACCCAAAGGATGGGCAGCTTTTCCCGGGGCACAGCTGGAGGGAGGTATTCCAGGGGGACAAAAAGGGAAAAGTAAAAGCACTGAGGTGGAAATAAGAGGCATGTTTGGGGTATGGGGAGTAGCGCCCTCTGGCTGGAAGGTCGTTTTCACTGGCAAGGGGAGGAAAGGTCCTTTCAGGGATGAGCACAGCCAGGCTTCTGGCACAGGGAAGGGAGTTCAGGGCCCTTCCATGGACTTAAGCCCCAAAGCAGAAGCTGCAGGTCTATCCCAGGACCACAGTCAGGGTCAGGCCGGGATCCGGGAAGGGAGCTCCCTTCCCACCGGCCTCCTGCCCTCTACAGCAGGGGCCTCCTCCCAGGGCCTGGCCACTCCCCGCATCCAGCACCCCCTCCCTCAGCCGGTTGGGAGGCAGTCAGGAGGCTTTTCGCGGGGGCTGTGCCGGGTGGGCGGTTTTCCCAGAGCAAGGAGCGGAGCAGGACTGAGTTGGCGCTCGCTTCCTCAGATATAGCCGTCGCCGTCTGGATGACCAGCCTGCCCCGCTAGCGTGAGCCCAAGGGCTTCCTCAGGCCCTGTGTTCCGGTCCTGGGGGCTGCAGCAGCATACCTCAGGGGTGTGGCATGTCACAGAGAGAGGCCAGAGGGGCACTGGCCATGCCAGGAGTAGGCAAGAGCCCGGCCAAGGCCACACCGAGGTCGCTGGCAGGCACTGACAGGAAGAGGAGCCGCCTGAGCAGGACAGGGCAGGACCTGTGGGAAGAGACCAGCTGGAGCAACCCAAGATGGAGCAGGGCTGCCCCAAGCCCTCGAGGGGCCGGCGCCAGGAGGCTGGCTCGTGGCCGGGTAAGAAAGCCGGGACCTGAAGAGGTAGCTGGGAGAGGCAGGCATGGGAGGGGCTGCAACGTCACATGGCAGAGCCTCGCTCATGGTTACTGTCCTGCCCAAGAGAGGGGACATTGGCCAACTTCCGCTTCAAGGCTCCATGCTTGGGCGGTTGGGGAAGTCAGAGCGGGTCTTAACCAGAGCGTGGCTCAGAGAGCTGGCCCAACTCACTTGTCTCAAGGAAACTGAGGCCCGGAGAAGTGTCATGTTTCCCAAGGTCCCAGAGCAGCCGTCAGCGACAGTGCCAGCACGCTTTGGTGTCCTTTCCTCTTTACCACAGTTGCCTCTACATCTCAGGACCTGGCTGGGCCTAGGGTCAGCCCTACAGAGCAGGACAGGGCTGTGTGCTCCCTGTGGGCCCAGGGCATCCTGATAAGCAGGATTCAGACTTAGGTGTGGATGCAGCAAGGGCCAGGCGGAGGCACAGTGGAGGGTGGGAAAGAGTACAGGACTCAGTTCTGAGCCCAGATGAGGTCTTCTCTCCATTTCCTCTGCCGTAAAGCGGGGCCAGGCTGAGAGCAGACAAAGAGGGGACGAGGCCCTGGGGTCCCTGTCGTTTGGCGTGCTACCACTCTGGCAGGAGACCTTGCCCTAGGATGCTCTTAGCAACCAGGGGCAACGGGCGTCCGGTCAGCCCCACTCACCTGGGGTCCTCTGTGCAGAGTGAAGCCAGTCCTGAGAACGCCGCTCGGGAGCGGAGCCGGGTGAGGACCCTGCGCCAGGCCTTCCTGGCCCTGCAGGCCGCTCTGCCTGCCGTGCCTCCCGACACCAAGCTGTCCAAGCTGGACGTGCTGGTGCTGGCCACCAGCTACATAGCCCACCTCACCCGCACACTTGGCCACGAGATGCCTGGCCCCGCCTGGCCACCCTTCCTGCGTGGACTCCGCTACTTGCACCCTCTCAAGGTAGGTCACGGGCCCGGGGCCTTGGGGAAGGGGGTTCGGGATGGGGGATACTGGACTTGTCCCCCTGCCCTCGGCAGAGCTGATGCTGGGGCCGGCTGCTTCCTGCTCTCTCGTGGGAAGAGGAGCTGAGGCTGGCTCTTGGGACTGGAATGGCAATGTTTCTCATGGGATGCAGTGGGAGTGATGATTGGAAATGACTTCTTGAGAATATGGTTCCTCCAAGGGGAGGGAAATTCTTAGAGGCCCCAAGACTCCGGGGCACTTAGTGGTAGAGGAGAAAAGGGAGTAGTTTCCAGGGCTGGGGCCTGGGAAAGAAGACACACCTAGGAGATTCCTAGATTCCAAGGGGCGCTATGCCACTGTACAGTGCCTTGGTGTCCTTTGGACTTCTGTCTCAGGAGGGATCCCCCTTTGGAGAACAAAGCTCTAAGAAAGCATCACTCTAGAAGTAACCAAGCTGGGTGGGGGAGTGGCAGGGGCTGGAAAAGGGGGAAGGAGGGCTTCCTGCATGCATCACTTACCACACTGTCACCTACCTTTCC
This sequence comes from Phocoena sinus, assembly GCF_008692025.1. Lineage (NCBI taxonomy): Eukaryota > Metazoa > Chordata > Mammalia > Artiodactyla > Phocoenidae > Phocoena > Phocoena sinus. The sequence goes on from NC_045775.1 coordinate 21,219,650, forward strand.
TGAACCTCAGTTTTATTATACGGAAAGGGAAGATAACATGAGTCTGACTTTGCTTCCAGGGTACGAAATGAGATCATGAAGGAGAAGTATGACTAACGGTAATCATCATCGCAATAACAGCTAACATCATCTGGGGGCTAAAGTTATGCCCAGAGCTAGGCTAAATGCTTTAGTGCAGTTTTATCTTTTAATCCACACAAGAACCAAATGAGGATTAAAAAAAAGAAAATTAAAAAAGAAAAAGAACCAAATGAAGATTACTTTACAGATGAGGAAACTGAAGCTTAGGTAGGTTAAGTGGCTGAATGCAGTTCAGGCCCCGGGGGTGGGGTAGAGCACACTGTAAGTTGCTGACTGGGAGTGTAGCTGTTATGAAGGGTCGTCTTTGCCCTCTGAGGACAGCAACTTTATTTCTATGGAGGATAATCTTCACCATCTCTCTTCCTTCAACATCCTAGTTCTGAAATGTCTTGACACTTAAGATATTTTTCTTTCACATAAATACAACTAAAATGCAAGAATTTGAGACATTTCAGATGGGGCAACTCTGAAATGCCAATGGTGGCACCTGGTGCAGTGTCCCCGGGTGGCACAGTTGCTTACTCAGCTGTAAGATGGCAGCCACGGTGAGACCCTCGCAGGAAGCAGGTGATGCGTAAATACGTTGAAGAATGAACAAATGAGAGCCCGGCTAGGTCTAGCACTCTGGCAGCTGGGTGGGGTGGGTTAGCTAGCCAGCAGCAGTGGCCCTCAGCCCCCAAGTGGGGGGCTGTCAAGTGGAGGGCAGACCTCAGAGCCAGGTCAACCTGGCCTTTTCTGGGACTGGCCGCGCTCCTGCTGGAAGGAGGGACAATCCTGGGAGGTCCCCTGCTTAGGGGGAGGGGGCAGCGCTGACATCTGGGGCCACAAGCACTTGCGCCCGGCTGGGACTGGGCAAGAGAAAGGGTCAGGACTGTTCAGTGTCAGGAAGAGCCTGTCCTTGCCCCACGCTGCTGCCCTCCCCACTGCCCAGGCCCTGGCTGCTGCCATCTCTGCCGCCCGCCTCCCTCCCCACCATCCGGGGCTCCTCTTGGGGCCCTTGCTTTTCTCTCAGCCAGGCTCAGGTGGTCAGGAGAATTTGTGAGGCCATGAGTGGCGGTGAGCCTGGGACCGCTGTCATCGGAGCAGTCGCGGGGACGGGTCTCGGGGAGGGAGGCTAGGGAAGGCCCGGTCTGGGGTGCCGAGGGCTACGAGGGCTGTGCCAGTGAGCATGACCCTCATCTCTTCCCCATGTCTTGCAGAAGTGGCCAATGCGATCGCGTCTCTACGCCGGAGGCCTGGGGTGCTCTGGCCTTGACTCCACCACAGCCGTCGCCTCGGGCCAAAGAACAAAGGAGGCAGAGACCGGGACCCAAGTCTCTGGAGAGGCAGACGCTCTTCTTCTCACCAGGCCGCTCTCACCGGCACCTGGTGACAAGTGATCATCACAGTCGCTCTCTTCTCCTGGACTGTGACTCAAGCTTAGGGACCTGGATTCTCTGCCAGGCCCTGCCTGTCTTCATTCTGCCTCTCACCCATCGATCTGGTTCAGGCTCCACTCCCAGGTTCCAGCACACAGACATGGCAGAGCGGTGGGCAGCTCTGTGACAGAGAGTACTCAGGAGGACCAGGGAGCAGATCCTCATCTTGTCCCCCATGGGTGATGCCCCAGTGGCTCCCTTGTGGCAGTTACAGGGAAGTGGGCAAGGAAAGGGTCTGACTGAGTTGGAAGCTGAATTAGGGCTCCGTCCCTTGCTTTTCTCCCCTAAGGTTCCCACAAACCCTCTGGAGATTTTGCAAGAAGACAGGCACTGCTGCACGTGCATAGAGGTAGCAGCTGAGGGCTGCGGGTGCCGATGGGAAAGCCAGGGGCCGGACAGGCTCTCGGCAGCTGTGAGTGTGGACAGAGCTGGGCCGGGGTCACATAGGTAGAGAGGAAACTGAAGAAGGGAACATACTTTGTTATTGCACGGCAAGATGCTTACCCAACATCAGGAATTTAGGAATTTTGTATCTGCATTATGGTCTCTCCAGCTGCCCCTCATCACTACATTTTCTCCCTCTCTGGGCCCTGCACCCTTCCACTCTTCTCTTGTTATGAGTTATACTTACAGGTTAAACCATAAAGCTTACATTGCTTACATTCCAGTATCCAGAGAAACTTTTACATAGTCCTAGCTGCCTAGTTTGAGATTTTATCCCAGAGGCAGCTCTACCTTAACTGAACCAGGCAGCACCTTAAGCCCTTGCGTTTGAAGGTTTTGCTAGACTCAGTTACATCCTTGAAGGACCTGAGAAGGAGAACGTGTATCTTTTCCAGGGGATAATAATTACAATCTTCCATTATATTAGAAACCTAACCTCCAGGACAAACAAGATAGGCCTGGGTTCACTGGGTTCCTTGTATGATTTTGGCCGAAGGCTCCACTGGCTCAGGAGTTATTTCTACAATCTGTCTACAACGAGCTCCCTCCGGCCAGCTCCTCCCCACAGGCACTGCCCTCCCAGGCTCTCCCTTAGTCCCGCCATGGGGGTGCCAGAAATCAGATAGTGCTTTAATGGAATTTATCTCTGGCCTTGTAGAAATAGTTTGAGGAAAAATCAGTGTCTATACATACAGAAAGTAACTTTCCAGATCAGGTGTGGCTTCAGATCAGGTACCTAAAGTCCAGACACAGAAGGAACCATCTTTTTGTTAAACTTCAGTGCCTCAGAGTGGGAAGGCACGGGTCAGGCCAACTAGAGTCCCAGCAGGGGTAGCCTTAGACAGACGCCACCACTGCCATCATGAGAACGAATGAGGTTCTGGCCGACTGGGCGTGGCCGGGGGTCTGAGCTCTGGTGTGAGGAACTGCTATTCCTCCACAGGGCTGGCCAGGACAGCAGGGGAAAGGGGGCTGAGGGGGTGACTCAGCAAATCGGTGGGGAGGCACAAAAGCAGACACAGAACGTCCCAGCCGCGGCAGCATGAGATGTGGGAGAGCAGCTGGACTGTGGCTGGGAGCCATGGCGAGAAGGCCTCAGCCAAGGCCAAACTCATAAATCTACCAAGTCTCTGCTGAGGAGCCCGGAGAGCTTGTGCAGAGCTGCTTCTGGGCAGCTGGACGGGGCCAGGCAAGGCAGAGACCAGGTGTGGGTGGGCACTAGCACAGTGTTCTTCGCAAGACCATAAAAGTCCAGCTCGAATGTTCTATGTTTAAAGCCAAAAAGCAGTATCTTCCTTGTTGAAATTGAATGTGGTCAGAAGAGGAACGCATGAGTTCCCTCATGAGCTGGTAGCACACAGTCTCTCTCTGGGGATGAAGCTGGGAAAGCTGGCTTTGGGTGCGCATTGGGGGCCCCCCCCCCCACAGCACGGAGCTTCTCCCGATAAATCAGGTTTGGGAGCGTGCTCCATCCGCCCCGCTCAGACTCCAGCCTCTGCCTAGTAATGCCAGACCCTTTGGGAGAGGGGGGACCACATTACCTGGTAGAAAAGACAAGGAGAGCCAAAGAAGGATGCAGCTGGTGGGGGGCCGGGGGAGGGCAAGTACCATCATTACAAGTTTCTAAGTCTGTCTCGGGATCTTTCCAGGCATATCCTTAGTGTTCTGGACCGTCCCCAAGGGGTCCAGAGACCGTCTCCTCCAGCCGGACAGCACCCAGCACAGTCAGGTCAGGAAGCGAAAGGACTGCCAGGGGGCAGGCAGAGCCGAGGAAAGGACCAGGGGATGAATGGGAATAACCAGAGGAAATGTCAGGTTGGAGACTTCGACCCACAAATGAACCAGAATCAAGTGTAACGTCCTTTTCCTCTGTAGCAGAGGAAGAAAAATACCCGCTCACTGGGAGACCCTGGGAACAGGGGTATGTAGGAAAGAAGCTCCAAAAGGAAACAGAAGGCTGGACGACAAAATGACGCTCAGGTGGCCTGGCTCGGGAGTGAGAGGGCTGATTGGTCCACGTGAGCGTCTTGTACCGTCTGCTCCATCCCCAGGTACCTGTGACTCTAGGTGGGGGTGAGGCAGTGATGGCCGGGACAACCTCCCTGGGGCTGGATATACGTGTGCTTTCTGAGAGGCAGCAGAATTACAGGGGAGAGGCTTCGATGCACTTTGGGAGAAGCAGAGCTGGCCCAGGGATATCTAAGTATTAAGGTGGAGACTGCAGATGTCACTAAATTGAGAACTAGAGTCATTTGAAATAGAAAAATCTAGCCTTGTCTGAGAAATAACCTTTCGCTTCCTCTGGAAGGAGCCTGGCTAGGATGAGTCAGATGGCACTGTCCTCTCCCCTTTGTGGCCTAAGCCCTAAACCCAGAGTCCCTGCAATCTTGGTATTCGAGATCAGGGGTTGGCAAACTATAGCCAGTGGGCCAAATCCAGCCCCCGATTTTTTAAATGAGTTTTTATGGGAAAAGACTCACACCTATTTGTTTACATATGATCTATGGCTACTTTCCTGATACAAGGCAGAGTCGAATAGCTGCGACAGACAGTAAAGCACAAAATATTTACAGAGTTCCTGTGGAGGAACTCTGGCCCTTTACAGGAAAAGTTTTGCTCTTGATCAGAGATATGCAAAGTGTGGTCCGGGAACCCTGGGGGGTCCCTGAGACCGATTCAGTGCCCTAAGTAGCCAAAATTATTTTCATAACACAAGATGCGATTTGTCTTTTTTTCACTCCTATTCTCTCATGAGTGTAATGGAATTTTCCAGAAGCCATATGACATGTGATATTGCAACAACAGATGGAATGTAGAAGCAGATAGGAGAGTCCAGCTCTCGATTACAACAGACATTAAAGGTATTTGCAAAAATGTAAACCAATGCCACTCTTCTCACTAAATATTTTCCAATATGGAAAATAATTATTTTTCATAAAAATGGTATCTATATTCACATATAGTGGGTTAATTAATGTTATTTTTAAATAAATATTTTTAAGTCTATTTTAATTTCTAATATGGTAAATATCAATAGCAATTACCCACATAAGCAAAAGCTTTTCAGAGCCCTACTTTTTTAAGAACGTAAAGGGATCTTGAGACCAAAAATTCTTAGAATCTCTGCCCGAGAATAGATTGGTGAAGGTCAAGAAAAGCTCTTACCCCATCCCCGTGACCCTGTACGTGACAGCTGTACCCTCTGCCTGGGGCAGACACAATGATTCGGTCTTGGCCTTCGAGAGACAAGGGGCTTATGGTTGGGGGGGGGGGGGTGTGCCTGGCAGAATGTGGACAGACTGTCCCGAGTCCAGATCACAGTGAGGTCTCCTGAACGATGAAGGTGGGGCTGATACCCTGGTGGGCTGGGCCTTCCTCAGGCACATCCATGGCCTCCTTGTCTCTGCTGCCCCTCAGCATCCCATTGCTCACCTTCTCCGGAAACACAGCCGTGTCCACAGAGAGATCCTGGGGAACACAGAGCAAAGGGAGTGGGTGGGGTGAACGTGAGGCAAAGGGAGGTGAAGGAACCTCCCCTTTCTCTCGCAGGAAAGGTGACCCTGCTTTGATCCTGGCTAGAAAGGAGGCCGACGAGGAGCAGGCCCGGGGATGAGTACGGGACTGGGAGGACGGAGACGAAAGGCCAGCAGCTGCGGCCTCTCGGGGCCGAGACCCTTCTGCCCACCAAGCCCCCGCTCCCCTGTGGGAAGGGGCCAGGCAGCTGCTGCGGGACAGTCCAGCCCAGGCCGATCATCAGAGAAAGGGGGGCTGGGAGGAGAAAGAAAAGGGAGACACAGGAACCCAGGAGGCCCGGCAGTAGCCTGAGAGGGAAGGGAAGGGCAATCTGACAACAGACGTGCTACCTGGCTGTGGGTTTCGCAGTGAAGTCGCTTCTGACAGGACGTGGGCAGGAGGGCAACGAGTTTCGGCAACACTGGGTAAATGGTCCGAGGGTTCAGGGTCCGGCCCCGCATTCCGCCTGAAGACAAAGTGCTCCTGAGGCTCCTACTGTGTAACCAGGGCACACCCGCGGCCCCCTGCTTGCCCCCTGCTCTCGGAACTCTAAACCCCCAGTCCCTGCCCACCTCCTCGAGCTCCACCAAGAAACGTGACTGTTCCAGGCACCCAGGAGCCCAGGATTCCCTGTACCCCCATGCCACACCCTGTCACCACTGTGCAGACTGACTGCCCCCCCCCCCCATCCCACTAGACTTGCAACCAAGCATAGGTCCCATGACCTGGCTGGCAAGTGGCTTCCAAAGGAACCACCACAGTTCTTGATTTGATGATGAGAAACCCCAGGAGTGAAGATCGATCTCCTCTTGGTTGAGCCTGGATTTCCTACTCCCCCACCCCCAGACTGGCTGCTGGGAGCACTTCCCCTCTTTGGGGCTCTGCCTCCCCAGCCTCAGGTTTGGAGAGGAGCCCCCTCCCCCAACACAGCTAGGGGCCAGCTGCTGAGCAGGGAAATAAAGGACAGGACCACCTCAGCTGCCCAGGGCAGAAGCAGCAGGATTAAGTGCAACCTACAGGAGATGCTGGAAAGACGGAGTAGCCAACCACCAGCCACTGGGGAGATCATGCGGACCGAGTGGGAACTAAGGACCACTGAATTAGCTGAGAAGTTATGAAGGGGCAAAGACGATTGGGCGTTTTTTAACCTGAAAAAAAATTGACAAATTATCAGATTACGAACACTCCTCCACATTAAAAGTTGAGTAAATCAGGCTGGCCTAACAGCAGGTCTATCAAGGTTTCAGGGGTCAAGAACGTCTGGGTTGGGTCCAAGTTGGGTGAAAATAAGTTCTGCGTCACACATCCCAGAAACCACAGTTAACTGCACAGTGGCTGGCAGAGTCCTGGTGAAAACACAGGTACACTCTCTCTACAGACGCAAACTTGGAATAGGGCTTGGAGAGGGGTCCAGGTGAATATAAAACTATCAAGATGTGATATGCTCTGAGAAGAAGTACAGTAGCATGAAGCAGAAGTTGAAGCAAAGCTCAGTTCTAACTGAAGTGGGAGTATATGCCACGCCAGCTGGGAAGGGCTACATCTCATCACAAGAGGCCATTGGCCCTGACATTGGAAGGGCTGCCAGACATGGGAAGTGTCGGTCAGGGCTGGTTTAATGTGCCTCAAACACAGTGGTAATACTCCACCAACTGGCCAAGGAGTTTCTCTTTTGGCCAGTCTTACCAGGTGCCTATTGGCAGCAACTTGCTGCCGCCATCATTTCCCTGGACAGAAGGGCAAACCAAGGCAGACCTATTTTGCTTTTGGAAGGTTGTCATAAAATATGCCATTGACCCAGACAGGCAGGCCTCTCATACATTACTACAAAATGAACATTTACCTGTGCCTTTGAAAGTGGAACTCTATGTGGGGGAAAAAATGGTGTTACGGAAAAATTATGAAATCCTAGGCTGTATTTTGATGACTACAGGACCCAGAGTTAACAGAGTTTCATGGGGCTCCTGTTACATGTGAGCCATGGGAGCACTGGACGAGAAGACTGGATAGCCCTTTTTGAAAGGCAGTGACACTTTGTAGAAGAGATCCTGGTATTATAAATCCTCCCAAGAAACCAACTGTTAAAAACACTACCAGTGGGGCTTCCCTGGTGGTGCAGTGGTTGAGAGTCCGCCTGCTGATGCAGGGGACACGGGTTCGTGCCCCGGTCCGGGAGGATCCCACGTGCCGCGGAGCGGCTGGGCCCGTGAGCCATGGCCGCTGAGCCTGCGCGTCCGGAGCCTGTGCTCCGCAACGGGAGAGGCCACAACAGTGAGAGGCCCGCGTACCGCAAAAAAAAAACCAGAAAACAAAACACTACCAGTGAAGTGATGAAGTGTGTCGTTAACACCAAGCTTATTTAAGACCTAGAATGAAAAGGGGCTGGTCTCCTGCATATTAAAAGAAGCCAGAGCCATCAGTAGCCTCCCAGGAACAGTGAAAATCCTAAGTTGGTCCTCCTGAGGCCTTTTATGAAGGAGAAAAATGTCTTTTCTGGCTTAAGAAGACACAGATATTGGCTGGGCTTTCTGCCCACCATCTTTGCTGGAGGATTTTTTCCTTTTCCTTTTCTTTTTTCTTTTAAAAACAATATTTTTTTTTTAAATTTTTTGGCTGCACCGCACAGCATGTGGGATCTTAGTTCACTGACCATGGAATGAACCTGCGTCCCCTGCATTGGAAGCTCAGAGTCTTAACCACTGGACCACCAGGGAATTCCTGTATTTTTTTTCTTTAAAGCATTTCAAGGATGATCTTTGTACAAAGTCAGAACTGGAATTGTTCAGAAGATCCCCTCTGGTTTCTTTACCAGAACTGCTCCACTTAAATTTACATCCCAAGACAGGGAGCTCATCTATTTTAAACAACTCCTAGCTCTTTCTAAATTGCAAAATCGTGAAAGAAGATGGCTCTGATCTTGACAGAAAGGTATCATTTGGGTTAATCATTTCTCCCATAGCTTTTATTTTTTCCCATGGTCCTGGATGATCATCTCATTACCTGGTGCAATAATTGCTATTTTTAGGGAGTTTTCATTCAATTTGCTCTCACTTATGGCTACTACACATTTATAGAAGGAATTTCTCCTGAGACACCCTAAACAAATATGAAGAAACACAGTAGGAAAGAGAAAACTTGGGTTTGTAAAAAGTCTTTGACCAACTGCTGAAGAAGAAATTATATGCCTTATGGAGCTCCTGCATGAGTATCGTATTTTCTAAGAAAGATTATTGGACTTCCATTTCTGACAATATGGTAGACTAAAGTGCAGGAAAACCCTCCTGGTACAGAACACTCAAGATGATGGATAAAAAGTTTTAAAGGTTTTAAAATTCATTGCTGGGCTGGCAGAAAAGTGAGGGAAAGGAATAAGAAAGTATAAAACCAAAATTGTTAAGCCAGGGCTTCCCTGGTGGCTCAGTGCTTAAGAATCCGCCTGCCAATGCAGGGGACACGGGTGAGAGCCCTGGTCCGGGAAGAACCCACATGCCGCAGAGCAACTAAGCCTGTGAGCCACAACTACCGAGCCTGCGCTCTAGAGCCTGCGAGCCACAACTACTGAAGCCTGCACGCCTAGAGTCCGTACTCTGCAACAAGAGAAGCCACCACAATAAGAAACCCGCACACCGCTCGCCGCAACTAGAGAAAGCCTGCGCGCAGCAACGAAGACCCAATGCAGCCAAAAAAAAAAAAAAAAAAAAATTGGTAAGCCAGCACTGAAGCTAGTGTAGCCCTGGTGGTATCTGCAGGTTCCTGGTGCCCAAGGCCAGGGTTTTAAGAAGCCAAATCTGGGGACAAGAGACGAAAAGCCCGGGCCCATACAAAATGCAAAGTTGGATCAAAGATTCTGTAATAAACTTGGGATCCCCAAACGCCAACATCCTCAGTGAGTAAAGGAGAGATGAGAATATTTGCCCAAATAGATCTTGGCTTGGGGTGGAAGGTGGGGGAGGGAGTCTCCCACATATTTCCAAGCCCTTAAAATTTGGGGGTCCAAAAACGCCCCAAATTTTAAGTGATCTCAATTTAGTAATGATTCTGAGCACAAGAAATTACAATTCTTCTCTGGAAGAACATACTTTAAATCAGGCATTGAAGGATTCCCGTGGATAAAATTCTGACAGACTTGAGCTCATAGCAAACAGTTCTAAAAATCAGAAGGAAACATGCTACCATAAGCAATGAGAGTGGAAACACTGAACTTGGGAGTGATAGGATCCCACTTGCAATGACTGCAGATACTGTAATTTTTAGGTACAGAATATACATTAAATATGTTTAATATGTTTAAAGAAATAAAGAGTATTTTGAAAAGACAACACAGGAACAAGAGGCTGTCAAACATGACCAGGCAGAATTGAGGGAAAATGTAGAATTTTTAGGCATTAAAAATATAATATTTTAGTTAGAAATCCAGTAGATGATTAGGAACTGCTGAAAACAGAACAAATTAGAAAACAGGTCTGAAAAAATCACTAGAATTCAGTTCATATGGACAAAGAGATGGAAAATAGAAAAAAAAAAAGAATATAAGAGAGTATCTTCATGACCCTGGAATAAGGAGATATTCCTTTAAAAAGATACAAACAGCACTAACCCTAAAGGAAAAAAATTGATACATTATACTACATAAAATTAGGAACATCTATTTATCACAAGATGCTGTTGAGAGAGTGAAAAAAGGCAAGTTCACAGACTGGGAGAGAATATTTGTAATACATGTAATCAAAGGGCTTATATCAGGAATATACTTAAAAACCCCATAGAACAATAAGAAAAAGACTGACCACCCACTTATAAATGGGCTAGAACCCTGACTGGAAACCATTCTAAACAGGATATCCAAGTGATCAAAGATGGTCAGCTTCAATAGAAATTAGAAATATGCAAATTGAAATCCTGAGATACCACTACACATTCTCCAGAATGGTTACTACCTGTATCTATTAAATCCAGCAAGTACACACCTAGGTATATACCCCCCAAATATGAGTGCACAAATGGCATCAAAAAGATATACACAAGGATGCTCATAGCAGCATGGTCTGTGATAGCCCCCAAACTGGAAACTTGTTTTTGTTTCCTATGGCTGCTCGGGGCTGGACTTCAGCAAACCAGCTGGCACCTTGTTGGACTCCACCCGTAGGGGAAACCTGCAAGGCTGGAGGAGAGAGAAGGCACTGGCTTCTTGTGGTTTGCGCCCAGCAACAGCCCTTTAGGGCAGTTCAAGTTTCCAGCTTTTCCCCGTCTCAGAACCAATCTTACTGTGTGCATCAAAGATACCTGCACCAACTGTCCAGTACTCCTTCCTCTGAGGCCTGAGTTGCACCTCTTCCAAGCTTCTGGATTCCTGTTGCCTTCTTTAACCACTACCCATCCAGGGGCTTCCTTCTGTTGCCACGTCTATGTTTCCTGGGCCCTTTCCTTTGGCCTTTGCGGTCCTTATAATAAATTCCCTCTGTTAAAAATAACTGGTACGGTTTTTATGTTCCTGACTGGACCCTGAATGATATTACAGCCGTATCAATTCTTTTTGGCAGGTTTCATTCCTGACCAAGAACGCATTGAACATCACTCCTCTTTCAAATAGGGAACCTGAGGGCTGTGACAAGGTTCACAGATCCTCCCAGCCTCGCCTGGTTGATTGTCAATGGCATCTGGACGTGGTCACAGAAATCCCTCAGAGCCGGAGAGAAGAGCATCTTGGGCGTTTACAGCTGTGACTGCCTGCCAGGGGGACAAGGAAGGTCACACCAACCCTTATGAACATTCTCTGGCTGTGTGTTTTTTTCTCCTGTGAATGTGCATGGGGAAATGGCCTCTTTCCTAAAGGCTCACAACCCTCCTCAGATGTTGCTGAGGAAACTGGATTTGAGAGCATCAAACTCCAGAGGGTCCCTGCTGTTACTATGGCCACCACTGTGTATACCTGTGTTTAATAACGTCATTGTAAAGGCTGATTCTTTAACCAGATTGTAAACACGTGTGCAGAGCTTGCCCAGCAAATGAACAAGAAGGTTGTGTAATTTGTGAGAAAAATAACGTGAGTTGAGACCTTGATGGGCCGTGATCTTTCAGTGTTCTTCCCCTAGCAGGCTTGTACCAACTGTTATGAATTATTTTTTTTTTTTTTTTTTTTTTTTTTTGCGGTACGCGGGCCTCTCACTGCTGTGGCCTCTCCCGTTGAGGAGCACAGGCTCCAGACGCACAGGCTCAGCGGCCGTGGCTCACGGGCCCAGCCACTCCGCGGCATATGGGATCTTCCCAGACCGGGACACGAACCCGTGTCCCCTGCATCGGCAGGCAGACTCTCAACCACTGCGCCACCAGGGAAGCCCTGTTATGAATTATTATAAAGCCACTCCACCCTCCGTCCCCCCAAAAATAAATAACCTCATGGTATATAATTTCCTAACCCACTTACGTACACATCTCCGTAGTTCCCACCATTTAAATCTGTGTCTAAATAAAACAGAACACAAGCTGCTTATTCAACAATCTATTTTTATCTACACTTTCAGCCAGAATATTCTCATAAGATTTTCCTATTGTATACATTCTAGATGCCAATCCTTTGGTTCTGCCCAGAGGCGTTATCCAACATCTTGGGAACTCAGCTCCCGACCTGCTCAAATGCAAGTTCCTATTCCCTCACGGCAGCCACTCACTCCTACGGTCATACCCTTTCACCTTTCAATAACTGCACCATCTCCAAAATCTCTATTTCAAGCATTCTGATTTGATATTTTGATCCCTATTTCCCATCCTTCCATCTCACCCAGGCTAGTGCTTGTGGTCCCATATTTCTTCTGTCTTATTGAGGCCTCTGATTGTTTTACCACCTTCTGTTTTACTAACCATCTTCCCCCATATCCTTACTTCCTCTTCATTCATCTCCGATTCCATGTTCATTATCATAATCGCTCCCTTGCCTCTCCCCCTCCATTGTTTTTGCTCGACAGCTTCCTGACCTGATACTATCTTCCCAGTCCAGGCCTGAGCATGGCTGGAGATGAAACCACAACTGTGGCCCCTGGCTTCCCTTGACATTTTCACCATAAATCTCTAATGGGACTCAACATTTCAGCAACCTTCCCTCGTATGTTTCCTTTCCCACATTCTAACACATTGATTTCCCACTTCTTTTTTTCTACTAGAGTCCTCTCAACTTGTCTTCATCACATACTTCATGAGAAAACAAGAGTAGTCAGGCAGGAACTCCTCCATCAGCATACCATCAACCACACCTACCACTTTCCCAGCTGTGTCCACGCTCACGATGGATGAAGCTTGTCCTCTGTGTGGGCCTGAATCCCACCGGCTCTTGCCCTTCTGAAGGGCCTCACTCTTAAAAGTGTTCCCTCTGCCTCTTTCTGCATCCTTGGCTTTTTTCTCACCACTAGATAGTTTCTCCCACTTTTATCAGCCTACAGATATTCTCTAGTATAGCATGTCCCACTAAAAAACCCTTCCTTGACCCTGTTTCTCCATCTGCCACCACATTTCTCTGCCCCACCACAGAGCAACACTTTTTCAAAGTTCTCTCCATCGCCTTTCCTCACTCACTTGCTCCAACAAGGTGTTTATCTCCACCATTAAAACTGCCCCCCTTCTGCCGAATTTGATGTTCATTTCTATGGCCTTGTCTTAGTTTCTGTTTCGTTTTGCATCATTGGACCCTTTAGACAACTCTGTCCTTCTTGAAATACTTTTCTTCTCCAGATTCTTTAACCAGCTGTTCCTTCTCAGTCTTCTTCCTGGCTCCTCCTCCTCTGTTCTACTTATAAATATAAAAGTAGCATGGAGCCAACAAACACATGAAAGAATGCTCAACATCATTAATCATTAGAGAAATGCAAATCAAAACTACAATGAGGTATCATCTCACACCAGTCAGAATGGCCATCATCAAAAAATCTAGAAACAATAAATGCTGGAGAGAGTGTGGAGGAAAGGGAACCCTCTTGCACTGCTGGTGGGAATGTGAATTGGTTCAGCCACTATGGAGAACAGTATGGAGGTTCCTTAAAAAACTACAAATAGAATTACCATATGACCCAGCAATCCCACTACTGGGCATATACCCTGAGAAAACCAAAATTCAAAAAGAGTCATGTACCAAAATGTTCATTGCAGCTCTATTTACGATAGCCCGGAGCTGGAAACAACCTAAGCGCCCATCATCGGATGAATGGATAAAGAAGATGTGGCACATATATACAATGGAATATTACTCAGCCTTAAAAAGAAATGAAATTGAGCTATTTGTAATGAGATGGATAGACTTAGAGTCTGTCATACAGAGTGAAGTAAGTCAGAAAGAAAAAGACAAATACCATATGCTAACACATATATATGGAATTTAAGGGGAAAAAAATGTCATGAAGAACCTAGGGGTAAGACAGGAATAAAGACGCAGACCTACTGGAGAACGGACTTGAGGATATGGGGAGGGGGAAGGGTGAGCTTTGACAGGGCGAGAGAGAGTCATGGACATATATACACTAACAAACGTAGTAAGGTAGATAGCTAGGGGGAAGCAGCTGCAAGGCACAGGGATATTAGCTCGGTGCTTTGTGACAGCCTGGAGGGGTGGGATAGGGAGAGTAGGAGGGAGGGAGACGCAAGAGGGAAGAGATATGGGAAATATGTATATGTATAACTGATTCACTTTGTTATAAAGCAGAAACTAACACACCATTGTAAAGCAATTATACCCCAATAAAGATGTTTTAAAAAAAAAAGTAGCATGGAGAAAATTAGCAAGGCAAAAGTCACTATAAGTAAAGTTAGAAGGCAAATGACAAACTTGACAAAGAGTATTTACAGTTCAGGTCATAGACATAGTGATAACATCAGTCATATTCAAAAAGCTCCTAGAAATTATTAAGAAAAAGACCAACAACCCAACAGAAAAATGGAGAAAGAATATGAACAGACAGATCTCAGGAAAGCGAATCAAATGTCCTTTAACATACAAAGAGATAGACACACTCATTAATAATAAAGAGAGATAAAGATTGAAACTACAATGAAATACCATTTTCAACCATCATACTAATAAAAATCCAAAAGTTTGACAACATGCTCTATGGAAAAGCGGATCTCATATATTTCTGTAACATTAGTGTGAAAAGATCTTTGAGATAGAAATAAATGAAGACAAAGAAAAATACAAAACAGCATGTATTTTACTCTCCCAGAATATATATGATTTGTTTGTATTTGCATAAGGAGACACACACACACACACACACACACACACACAAAACAATGAAAAGCAGTTACTTGTTGGAGGGGGAATTGAAGTGGATGGGGAATAAGGTGAGAGTGAGTCTTTTAAGGCTACTCCTTTTTAGGTTGTTTGGCTTTTGAACTATATGAATGTATTATTTAATTTTTAAAAAGAGAAACAAAGAACAGTGGTCCAAAGAGTGTCTCAGTGAAATTCTTCTATGCATTGGCTTAAGGAACACAAACAAATGTGTTTCATCTTCAGAGGAAGTTAGGGCATTATTATAAGCATGCTGTGTGGATCCTGAGCTGTACTTAAGTCCTGTACCATTCAGAGATGGTCATGACGGCCTGAAATGACATTTATGATAACAGGCAAGAGCATCATCAGGCATATATTCATCTATTTGAATACCCTGCACTGGCTCCATGACTTGGCTATGTACAGACTCAAATTTTTACCAGAGCACCATCTAAACACTTATCTGCTTCAATTACCACCTTCACCAGAAGCACTGGCATTCATTGGGTGATTTAGTTGCTAGAAAGAAAGTGTTCAAACCAAATACCCAAACAATAACTAACATCATTAGTCATTAGGGAAATGCAAATCAATACCACTTCACACCTACTTAGGCTGGCCATAATTAGAAAAAAAGACAAAACAGAAAATAACAAACGTTAATGAGGAAGTGGGGAACACTTGTACATTGCTGATGGGAATGTAAAATGGTGCAGTCACTGTGAAAAACAGTTTGGTGGTTCCTCAAAAAGTTAAACAGAATTACAATATAACCCAACAATTCCACTCCCTGGTATGTACCCAAAAGAATTAGAAACATGTGTTTAAATAAAAACTTATGGGGCTTCCCTGGTGGCGCAGTGGTTGAGAGTCTGCCTGCCGATGCAGGGGACGTGGGTTCGTGCCCCGGTCCGGGAAGATACCCCATGCCGCGGAGCGGCTGGGCCCGTGAGCCATGGCTGCTGAGCCTGCGCGTCCGGAGCCTGTGCTCCGCAACGGGAGAGGCCACAACAGTGAGAGGCCCGCGTACCGCAAATAATAAAAAACTTATGAATGAACATCCATAGCAGCCCTATTCAAAATAGCCCCAAAGTGGAAACGACCCATATGTCCGTCAAATGATGAATGGATAAACACAATGTGGTATATCTACACAATAGAATGTTATCTGTCAATAAAAAAGAATGAAGTATTGGTACATGCTACAACACAAACGAACCTTGAAAACATGATACAAAGTGAAGGAAGGCAGACACAGAGGCCACATATTGTATGATACCATTTATATGCTCCCAGCATTAATCACTGTGCAGTCTTACAGAAAATACAGACCACTTCATCACCCCAGAAGTTATGTTGACTATATATCTAGCCAGGGTGAACTGTGCAGACCTACATTCAGGAAAGAGATTCTGTTGTGAAATTTGTACCTGTTTACCTGTTCAATATCTTCTTTCTTCTTGTTCTTTTTGTGTAATCATAAAAATGTCTTTCACTGTTACTGATAAGAACTTTCTTGTAGACATTAGGCATCCAAAAATTTCGTAGTATCCCTTATAGAGTGCAACTATCAATCTCCTAGACTTGCTAATGAGTTATCTTTTAAAATACCAGTCAGTGTTGGATCTGTACCTCAGCTACTTAAGTTTCTGGATTTTGCTGTTTGCCAGAAAGTTTTTTAGTTTTATTTTGCTGGCTTCTTCTTCCTTTTGCCAAAGAATTATTAATATAATCACTAATATAGCATATTTGTTGTCTTAGAATGGTGTGTTAAGAAGTTTTTTGTCTATTCTAGTATAAAGAGATGCATGGGAAGAAGCACTGCATCTTCCTTTTTGCTGGATGAAATCATGTCTTCCTGCATTGTCTGCAATTGCTGCAGCCATCTTGAAACCCCAAGTGGAAGCATCACCAACATGCTGAGGATGGCAAGGCAGAAAGATGGACTTGTTGGTCTATTGGGATCTGCAATGACCTTATCAAGCCCCCAGACACCTTGCTATGGACCACCTAGCCCCCAGACATCTTGCTATGTGAGAAAAATGACTGTCCTTACGGCTGGTCTGTATTTTGGTTTGTTTGCTTGTTTTTTGTTTTATCTTTTTGGCCACACCACACAGGCTGTGGGATTTTAGTTCCCTGACCAGGGATCGAACCCGCACCCGCTGCAGTGGAAGCGTGGAGTCTTAACCACTGGACCCCCAGGGAAGTCCTGGTCTGTAGTTTTATTTTCTTGTGATGTATTTATTTGAAGGGGACTCACAAACAAACTCTAGACAGGGAAACACTTTCATATTTATTTCTGTTGCCCCAAGTCGCAGAAGTATGAAATTAAAGGTGGTAAGAATGTGATCAAGGTACAAGGATTCTTACTTGAATGTTGGATACGGCACCAAAAGTCAGTTTTGACACCTTAAAAGACCCTGTGCTTTTCACCACTGCTCAGTTTGGGAAGCTGAGCCAAGCAAAGATAGTCATGAAACAGAGCAGCATTAGATACGACAAAAGGCAAATTATTATTTATGATAAAGAGAGAAACTTTTTTTTAAAAAGTATCCAAAAGTTTTGAAATGCACCCTTATGGCTACTGAGTCCTATATGTCCAACTGCAAAAATATTTTGTGTGTCTGTGTCCTGTCATGACTTCCTATTTTAGAGAAAAACTTATTGGCAGATCAAAAGGGTCATCGAAGAGTCTCTAAAATGCCAGAAAAAATCCTATGGCGCAACGGTTGTTTGGCAGCCCTTGTATAGGATGTTACGTTTCCCAAACATTCTGTTGATGGGAGTCCTCCTGACAACACAGAATGACAGTGAGTTTATTTCGTGCAAAATGTGTGAACACAGTGGTTATGGATGACCTGAGAGGCAGAGCACGGGGTGAAGATGAAAGTGAAATGCTGTCACTAAACATTTATAGCAGCAGAATTTGTCATCCTTCACGATAAACTATGACAGGGCAAGAGAAGCCACACGATCAGTTGATTTGTGATATGGAAATCCCTCACAAGAGACAGCTGGAGAAGGGTGTCTCTGATTTTGTCTATAAACTGACACAAGTCTGAGGCTCACCCCAGGCTGTTCATGTGCAAGACACACCCAAAGAAGCATACAAAGCTTTAGGTATGGAACCACAACATAAATACATTGATAAATCAACAGCCAAGTCCCAGACCAACTCCAGAGCGAGACATGAAAGGGTAGATCCAAACAGTATAGAGAAGTCTTTGAAAACTGAACTGATGCGGGAACTACCTCCCAAAGAAGGTGAACCAGAACTTGCAGTCTGAAACTTGCTGGATTGGTTGCTTGTTAAAACGACAACAAAGTAATCAGCGTTATTCAGAGGATTTACCAGGACACAGAACGTCACTTCTAGGTATTTACCCAAGTGAAATGAAAACCTATGTTGACAGAAGAACTGAGAAACCACTACACAAATGTTTATAGCAGAACCTGGAACCAATCCAACACATTGTGGCACATTTATAAAATGGATCGCTAGTTAGCAATTAAAAGGACAAAAGTATTGATAGTACCACACAGATGACTTTTAAATATATTATGTTAAATGAAAGAAGCGAGGTTCCAAAGAGTACGTAATTCCATTTAAGAAAACCCTGGAAAAGGCAAAAATAGAGAGATGAGGAACAGATCAGTGGCGCGCCTTTGATTCCTTACACTTTCCTGTGTTCTGCAGAGCCACCTGGCTTTCTCTTTATTGGTGCCCTCCACTGGCCCCCTCTATCTGCTGCATCCCTTTCACCAGCTCCCTTCTGTTTAAGTCTCTCCATTCTTCTAAATCAGTTATCAATCTTCCATCTGCTTTCATTTTCCAATATTGTGTTGACGTCTCTTAACTCCTGTCATCATTTCTCCTTTCTCTTTAACCCTATGGGTTTATGGTCTTTTTACTTTACTGTTATTATAGTGGGGATTTAGGAAGGAAGATAAAACATATTCAATCTTTCATGTTTACCCAAGCTCTCCTTTAATCAAGTCGGCAACATATAGTCTAGGAAAATGATATTATTTTTTCACCAAAAAATATATATACATATGAAGTTTATTTCTGGCCAACCTCAGAAAACTTAGGTGTTTATCAGACATGATCCCAGTAAGTATCTTCAGGCAAGCCATTGGATTTTTGTCTCCCAGAAGGGACACTTTAAAAAGGTTGTCACACTGTTTCCAGTCTAACAGCCGGAATTTCTGAGCTGCCTGGGCTGTAGGCCAGAGTTCACAGGGGTCTGACGAACCAATGGTTTTACACAGGGCTGGGGGAGCCAGGCAGGTGCTAACAGTGTTAAGCTCGTGACTTGCAGAGGAGTTGGGGGCCCCTGTTTGTCTTTGAGCAGCCTCCCAGTAGTCACACTTATAATCAGGACCCAGAAATGCCTTTTCATTACTGACGTCATAATCATCCCCTTACATAAAAGCATAAAAATAGTGTTGAATGGGCACTGGCTCCCATGGGAAACATTGCTGTTCACTCATCATTTCTATGGCACCTTGATCTTCAATCCCAAGTGGTCTTTGAAAAAGCAGTGATACTCAAATCTTCCACACAGAAAATTCCAGGGTCTCAGGAAGCATCTGGGCTGGTGTTTCCTTTTCTTTAGATGCACAGCAAAGCTGGTGGTGGCTTTTAAAACTTTGGCTCACACAAATGTAAATTACATGTGGTAACGTGCCCTACACACATATTATTTTTAACAAATCTGTCACTCTTCATCTGACCATGCCAGCTGACCCTGAAATTTTGGATTTTGTTCTGTAATATTATAAAACTATGATCTTGGATCTCTCCCTGCCCAACCCACTCCCCCAACCCTCCAACATACACACACACACACACACACGCACGCACACGCACACACACGAAAACCCTGGGCTGCATAAACCAGGACTTTCTTTTTATTGATGGTACATGACAAGGTAGAGCTCCCTGAGCCCCTCCCCTCCTTCAGGGAGTCTGGGGTGGAAACTGTGGCATGAACAGGAGATTCACATTGTTTTGGGGGATAGGACTGGGGCAAGGACTCCCCAGCAGCTGAGACCCTCTCTCTCCCTCTTGTTCTCTCTCCACTGGTGGTCCAAGGGACTTTCACTACTTGGATGCCATGTGGACCATAAGGTCGACCACCCTGTTGCTATAGGCAAATTCATTGTCATACCAGGAAATGAACTTGACAAAGCAGTCATTGAGGGCAATGCCAGCCCCAGCATTGAAAGTGGCTGTTGGGAATTCCCTGGCGGTCTAGTGGTTAGGACTCCTCGCTTCCACTACAGGGGGCCCAGGTTCAATCCAGGATTGGGGAACTAAGACCCCACAAACCACAGGGCGTGGCCAAAAAAGAAAAAATGAAAAAAAAAGTGGGTGTAACTGTTAAAGTCCAGGAGAAAACCTGGTCTTCAGCACAACCAATGGGTCACAATGACTCAATATTCCCTTTGTGTGTGCAGATCTGGATTGTGTAAACTGTTTCAAAAACTTATATAGGGGCTTCCCTGGTGGCGCAGTGGTTGAGAGTCCGCCTGCCGATGCAGGGGACATGGGTTCGTGCCCCAGTCCGGGAGGATCCCACGTGCCGCAGAGCGGCTGGGGCCACGAGCCGTGGCCGCTGAGCCTGCGCGTCCGGAGCCTGTGCTCTGCAACAGGAGAGGGCACAGCAGTGAGAGGCCCGCGTACTGCAAAAAAAAAAAACTTATATAATTGTGCTTAGACCTCTAACGGGTGGAGCAGCCCTTAGAGCTTTCTGAAAGACCATCTCCCAGGTTATAATCCTCACATTGGCTTGAATAAAATTATTCCATTTCTTTCTTAGATCAACTATTGATTAATTTTTTTGGTTGACATTAGCATGGCATAGTGGGCAGGATATCAGTGATACCCACCAGAGGATACGTAGAATCTACACCAAACTGGCACTCAGTACCAGCACAGGCCCATTGCGCCCCACTAGCCTCTCAGTACTCCTCAGGTGTTCTGGTGAATTCTCCTCATATCTGGATCTCATTGTTTTTAAGTGATCATCCTAAAAATGTTATTCAAGCTGTTTTTACTTAAGACCTGGAGTCTTAAGGGGTACCAGTACATGTCCTAAGTAGGGACCTAGGGGAATCTGGGCCGTAGGCTTAGGAAAAATATAGGTGGCTGGGTTTTTGTTAAATTTGGCTTAAGTGGAAAAAAAAAGGCCAGTGTATGATCTGAACAAACCATTTGCTAGTGAAATGAGAGACAATTATTCATCTCCTAAGAACAAGGGACATTTGCTTCTCTGGCCACAAGGGGTCCTCAGGTGACTGAGAACCCAGCAGAAGTATCTGAGGATCAATCCTCGTGACTGCAGTGGCCCTTCAGAGGAACCCCACTACAACCATTAAGTAAATACTGGTACATCAGTCCTTTGATATCCTTGAGGTGACCACCCAATTCTTTGAGGAATTAAAACCAGCTGTTTTAATTCCTCAGTCAGCTGAGAGCCCTGACTATAAGACCTCTCCCTATTCCCCAAGGAGGAGTGCACAGTTCTTGAGGCACTAGCCTGCTATGTTAAGCCACCCTTTCTTTCTCTTCCAAAACCATGTCTCCGTATCTCACTTCAGCATCAGCGTACAGGGAGCCAATATTTTGGCATCAATATTGTCAAAATTAGTTTGTAAAAGGTCTCTATATAATTGACCTAAAGGAAATTAGGTGCTTATATAAATACTCTGAAATATAAATGAAACTAACCCAAATGAATTTCAGGATCACATGATTTAGGATTAATTTTTCATGAATGAAAACAAGTTTAAGTTTGTTGGTTTAATTAATACAGACATGTCTTTAGAGTCATCAACATTAAGTATAATACTTTTATTGTACCTAAGTTTACTAGAAGTCAAATAAGATCTTATTATTCCTGTTACAAAACTTGTCTGTAAGAAAAATAACTTGATATGATGAAATTTTTAAGTTAAATGTAAGTGAGATAAGAGTTTTTTAGGTGAACTCTTTAGGAATAATTATGTTTTATTGTGTTTCTACTCAAAAATAGTTTCCACTAAACTGGGTAAGAAATTAGAGAATTTTAATGGAAAACCTGATGGCTTCATAAAACTGTTAACAGAAGATTAAGATCAAGAATTAGTCACATAGGACTGAGTGAACTGATGAATATGGTTGTAATTTGGCAAGGGGAGGGGTGCCTGAAATATCCAGATATAAAGAAACCCTTCCCCTCAAGCTAAGTATGACTTACAGAAATTTAATGAATTATAACTTTGTAAGTAGAATTGGAGCATTTATCTTTTCTCTACCTGCTCCTTCCAGAAACTAGAAATTCTTAGGTTCCCAAAAGCCTTATCAGGTGAATATGAAGACCGAGACCTCCTGCTGGTTGCAGGAATTTCAAGATATTTCGGGACCTTGAGAAGGGAGGAATCCACCCACATCTATAGATATCTCTGGCAGAATCTGATGGCAAGCCCTTGATGGGGCTTTCCTAGCCTTGAGAGGCCTTTTCTGTTGTTGTTGTTGTTTGCGGTACACGGGCCTCTCACTGTTGTGGCCTCTCCCGTTGCGGAGCACAGGCTCCGGACGCGCAGGCTCAGCGGCCATGGCTCAGCGGCCGTGGCTCACGGGCCCAACCGCTCCGCGGCATGTGGGATCCTCCCGGACCGGGGCACGAACCCGTGTCCTCTGCATCGGCAGGCGGACTCTCAACCGCTGCGCCACCAGGGAAGCCCCATGCTGTTCCCTTTTAAGTATATCTTTTATAATAGCAAAAGCTGGATTTCTTTCCTTATTGCCAAATATATAAATCTATGACTTTGTTTTCCTTCCATATATTCATAAATATTGAGATGAGTGATACTCTTGGACTCATTTTTACCACGTTATTCAGCATTTTTATTTAGAAAAATCCCCTCCCCCCCCTCCACCTATGCTTGGAATAATCAGGGTTTTTTTTTGTTCCATTTGATTTTTTGCTTTAATTGTATGGGAGTGATATATCAGATTTCTTTTATTCTATTAGTTATCTTTAAATGTATAACTCATACTTTAATATTTCTATTATCCAGTGCTGGTCTACATCCTGTTCTCTAAAAAACAGAAAAGAGAATCTTAGTTCAATTAGCTTAGAGAATGTTAGCTCTTGGATTTTAGTTCCAGATTATATTAATTGTTTGAAAAATAATCCCTGCTTATTTAGATGTAACAATAAATGTTATTGGTTAATTTGGTCATCATTCTAACAGTTGACGTCTGTTGACTTTATGTTCCCTTGTATATCCGAAAATGTCTTTATTTCATGCTCCATTTGTATTACGTTTTGATTAAGTGTAAAATTCTGGGTTGGTAAACATGTTTCTCAGACAATAAATCCGAAGAGTTTATTGCTCGGGAGCTAGAACCTCTGCCAATGGCTTAGTGAACACACAGGAGTGGTTGGAAGGATTATTCTCTAACTGGCAAAAATGGTTAAATGGACCGAAGACCCCACCCACCCACCATCAGCCCTGCCATGAAGTCATCTGTTTTCTGCTTTGTCAGATGAGGGGGAGCCAAGGCTGGCTGTTGGGACTGGAGGGTGATAGCCCTTTTGCTTCTCACAGGAAGGGGAACAGCCAGAAATGGCTTCTCAGAGGACATGACCGCTTTAGGAAAATAGAAAATGCATGGAGGCCTTGGAATTCTGGGACCATTGGTGGTGGGAAGTGGGAAAGAAACCCATTCCCTGTCTGAAAGCTGGGAAGGAAGCCTAGCACTACAGTGTTTTTAGCGGATTGCAACACATCGGTAGATCATACATGAAATTGTGTATTTCCTACTAACAAGAACATTACCCTACAGAACCACAACAGAAGCATCAAAGCCAGGAAGTTAATGTTACTTCCATCTAATACTCAGATCCTATTTAATTTTCAGCTATGGTCCCAATAATTACAAGCCAGTTATTATATAGAATGTCTCTCAATTTTATTTTGTCTGATGTTTTCTTATGATTAGATTCAGGTTATACATTTCTGACAAGAGAATTACAGAAGTGATTACATGTTCTTCCCTTTGCAGCTTATCAGGTGATGCATGACTGATTTATCCCATTACAGATGATGTTTATTTTGATCACTTAAGATGGTGTCTGCCAGGCTTCTCCACTACAGTTCTTTTTCCCTTGTAATTAAGTATTTTGTGCAGAGAGAAGTATTTGAAACTATATAAATATACCATACCTTATCTAATTTCCAACTTACTACTTTTATCAGTATGAATTCATGATTTCCTTTTTTTCATTCAATAGCTTATCCATTACTACTATTTTAATGCTCAGAATGTTCCAGATTTAGCTAGTGAGAGTCCCTTCAAGCTAACTTCTGTGTCCTTTGATATGATCTTATCTTTCCTTGATAAGTTCTTTGCTTTCTGGTACAAGATGTTCCAGGCCTATCTTGTACTTTGGTCCCAGCCCTAGAATCAACTATTTCTCCAAGAAGCCTTGGGTTTTTGTTGTTGTTGTTGTTTTAGTGGAAAGTGGTACTTAGAATCCAAGATCTAGGCACAAAGAACTTATTGCTATCACACTTCTGCTCCCAAACCCTCAGCGGACAGAGCTACTTCCCTCCCTGTTTATTTCTATATTTACGTAGATCTGTTGAAAACCATGAACACATGCCAATATCCCTTTCTCCGATCCACCACCACAGAGTTCATTCTTGCTTTCTCCCTTTCCATGCATGTTAACACCCTTCTCCACTAGGCAGAAACGTGGCTCAGGTTGTTCCTAATATACTTATTTGATTAATCTCTCAGCATGCAGTCAAAGCCCCAACACTCTCTCGCACATATGCCTTCCTCATCCTACTCAGGCTCTGAGCCCGTAACGGGCTGGCCCCTGTGTGGACGTCTTCATCTCCCCACCACTGGCTGCCTCTATGGCAGGTGACCCCCTCACCATACTTGGACTCCCACCTGATGACAGATCTCCCTCCTGTATAGATGCCCTCCTCACTGCACTCGCACCCTAACAGCCCAGGGTGAGCTGCTGGCATGTGTTGCTCGCACGTGTAGATGCCTTCTTCATTCTTTTCTTTTTGGCCACGCAGCATGTAGGATCTTAGTTCCCCGACTAGGGATCGAACCCGCATCCCCTGCCTTGGAAGCGCGGAATCTAAATGTCTGGACTGCCAGGGAAGTCCCGCCGTCTTCACACACACACACACACACACACACACACACACACACACACACACACACACACACACACACACACACACACACTGGCTCGGACAAGCCATGCTGAGCCACCTACCTTGTGGATGCACTCCTCATGCTGACACCCCACGTCAAGCTGCCCCCCCCTTAGGCTCCCACCTCACTCACTCCAGCTGACAACCCACATGTCTTTTTTCCTGTGAGGGCTCCTTTCTCTTTCTCCAACCCCACACCAGGCTCCCGACCCCCATGGACGAAACTCTCCTAACCCAGCTTGGGCTCTGGCATTCAAGCTGGGCCACTCCTGTACATGGCCTCCCTCCTTTCACTTGTGCTCTGACACCTAGCCCCCAGCATGAATGCCTACCTTGCTCTGCTCCACATAATGGCTTAAGGACTGAATTATTCAAGGAGGGAAGGGAAAAGGAGAGCTCCAGAAATATTAGCTATACCCACAGACACTTTCTCATGAAATGTTTTAGTAACACAACGCAATATATCAGTGTACTGGGTCATGCTGTGAAATACATTCTTACCGTGGGTCTCAAGAAAGGTTTGAAGGCCACTGACCTAGAAAGATTCTAGAACGATGGTACAGTAGCACCCCATTTAGTACATCGTTGTTCTCTGGACTGCTATCTCAGGAGAGACCCTGTCACCTGTGTGAGCACCCTATCAAAAAGGACACTGCTTCCAGGCAAGAGATGTGACTTTGGTGGGCTAATGGGAGTCACAGATCCGGGTTCTAGCTCTGCTTCAACCCTTCACTAGGCAAGCAATCCAGTTACCTTATACATTAAATATGCAGATGATATGGAACGTACTTCTCTCCCAAAGTATAAAATTAGGTAGCACATGAAAAGTGCTTTGAAAACTACAATAATTATCACAATAACTGGCATTTAAGGAATGCATCAATCCTTTACACACAATATAATTCTGAATCTTTAACTGTGACATTCACACCTAATAGATGAAGTAACTGAAGTCAGTATTTGAACCCAGGTCTGTCCATTGGACTCCACCCTCAATCATTAAATGGTACTTTTAAAACTCTGCATGAAGTTAAAAGTTACTTCGTTAGAGACAAAGGAACATCTATGTTCTGTTACAGAGTTTGAATTATATGGAGAATGAATGTTTTTTACCATTCCCCTTAAATATAATTCTTGCAAGTTCTGAGTCCTGTAGGGTCTCCCCTTTTTCTATGTAAATATAGCCAAAAGGCAAGAATTTGAGACAAAAAGGGGCAACTCAAAGGCCAACGGTGGCACAGTCATTTCCTTAGCTCTAAGATGGCAGCCAAGGTAAGGCCCTTGAATGAAGTGGGTGATGGATAAATATGTTGAAGAATGAATGAATGAGAGCCCGGCTAGGTCTACAACTCTAGCAGCTGGCTGGGGTGTGGACGTAGGCTGAGCAGTGGCCCTCAGCCCCATGGTGGGGGGCTGTCAAGAGGAGGGCAGACCTCAGGGCAGAGTCAACCTGGCATTTTCTAGGACTGGCCATGGATGTGTGTGGGACTAAGCCTCTGCTGAGGGGCCTGGAGAGATTTCCCAGAGCTGCTTCTGGGCAGTTGGACGGGGCCAAGCAGAGCTAGAGACCAGGTGTGGGTGGGCATGAGCAAAGTGTTCTTCACAAGACCATTAAAATGCACCTCGAATGTTCTATTTTTAAAAGCCAAACAGCAGCATTCTTCCTCCTGCCCCAAAGTGAACATCCTCAGAGCAGCAGTGGCTGTACTGGTCGAGGACGTGGTGGGTGGGACAGGGAACAGACTGAGCCACAGGGGAAGAGAAGCAGCAGAGGGAAAGTGTGCATCTTCCACCCCATAAGCATAATGCTGCCCCCTGTAGACACATCAGCCACAGAGACCAGAAACCTCACCAAGCCATCACTGGTCCCCTGTGCCTCTCTCCTCAGCTTAGGAAGACCTGTGCATGGGAAGAGGGGCTCTTTATCTTTGCCAGGGATAGCACTAAGGTGGACAAGAGCAGGTGCAGACAGTACAGGAGCCCAAATTCTAGCCCAATAGCAGTTTTTACTCCCTAGGAACAAAGATATGTGGGGAAGAAACTCCAAAAGGAAAGAACATGAATGACCAAATGCCACTAGGGTGGCGTGGCTCAGGAGTCAGGCGGATGGCACGCTCCACAGTGGACCTGGTCATGCCCTAGTTTCTTAAATTAACACTTTCCCCGTCCCCAAGTACCCATTACAGAGGTGGAGGGTGGGGCAGCGAGGGAAAGGGAAAGCTTCCCTACTCTACACGAGGGAGATGAATATACCTGTACGCTCCGAGACACCTCTCAGGGACACCAAAACCTCCCTCTCAAGAATGGAGGTAGGGGCTTCCCCGGTGGCGCAGTGATTGAGAGTCCGCCTGCCGATGCAGGGGATGCGGGTTCGTGCCCCGGTCTGGGAAGATCCCACATGCCGCGGAGTGGCTGGGCCCGTGAGCCATGGCCGCTGAGCCTGTGCTCCGCAACGGGAAAGGCCACAACAGTGAGAGGCCCACATACAGCAAAAAAAAAAAAAAAAAAAAAAAAAGAATGGAGGTAGACAGATAATGAGGGGCCTGGGTATCACAGACAACCTGAAAGTAGTGCCACAGGGGCTCTCTGTGGCTGACAGAACGTGTGCTCCAAGGGGACTGCGAGGGAAGCAACAGCTGGCCAACGCAGCCGAGTTTTACGGGGAGATGGTCAATCTTGACAAAGTGGGTCCAGCACTGCTGTTTCTATTCACTTCCAAGGAGCCTGATGATGCGGAATCAGAAGCCATTATCCTTTTGCCAAAGGATTCACCTCTATCCCTTTCTCTGGCAAAATCCTACCCTCTGCAAGCCTGGTTCTCTAGAGAACAGACTGGCAAGGAACAAGGAAAAACCCTGTCCTACTCTCACACCTCCCGTGACATGACAGCTTCTACTGCAGCACAAACTCCCAAGAACAAGGCCCTTTGGTGTGGGCGAGGTCATCCAGTCCTTGACCACCCCTGAGGATCACCAAGGAACTCATTCCTGTGCCACAGGGTGGTCTCTGGGGCTGGGTCCCGAGTCCAGATCACAGTGAGGTCTCCTGAACGATGAAGGTGGGGCTGATACCCTGGTGGGCTGGGCCTTCCTCAGGCACATCCACGGCCTCCTTGTCTCTGCTGCCCCTTAGCATTCCATTGCTCACCTTCTCCGGAAACACAGCCGTGTCCACAGAGAGATCCTGGGGAACACAGAGCAAAGGGAGTGGGTGGGGTGAACGTGAGGCAAAGGAAGGTGAAGGAACCTCCCCTTTCTCTCACAGGAAAGGTGACCCTGCTTTGATCCTGGCTAGAAAGGAGGCCGACGAGGAGCAGGCCCGGGGATGAGTACGGGGCTGGGAGGACGGAGACGAAAGGCCAGCAGCTGCGGCCTCTTGGGGCCGAGACCCTTCTGCCCACCAAGCCCCCGCTCCCCTGTGGGAAGGAGCCAGGCAGCTGCTGCGGGACAGTCCAGCCCAGGCCGATCATCAGAGAAAGCGGGGCTGGGAGGAGAAAGAAAAGGGAGACACAGGAACCCAGGAGGCCCGGCAGTAGCCTGAGAGGGAAGGGAGGGGCGATCTGACAACAGACGTGCTACCTGGCTGTGGGTTTCGCAGTGAAGTCGCTTCTGACAGGACGTGGGCAGGAGGGCAACGAGTTTCGGCAACACTGGGTAAATGGTCCGAGGGTTCAGGGTCCGGCCCCGCATTCCGCCTGAAGACAAAGCGCTCCTGAGGCTCCTACTGTGTAACCAGGGCACACCCGCGGCCCCCTGCTTGCCCCCTGTTCTCGGGACTCTAAACCCCCAGTCCCCGCCCACCTCCTCGAGCTCCACCAAGAAGCGTGACTGTTCCAGGCACCCAGGAGCCCAAGATTCCCTGAGCTCCAGACTCCAGACCCCTGAGCGCCCTCCCTCAGCTGGTCCTTGTTTCCCTGTGCCCCCATGCCACAGCCCCTCACCACTGAGCAGACTGACAGCCAGGCCCACCACAATGACCGTGGTGGAGTTGTGAGCGCTGTACCATAAATACGACAGGGAATAGAGCCGCTGTAGCCCTGTAGGTCTGGGGAGAACAGAGAGTGAGGACAATTAGCAATTCAGTGACAGGCATTCCGCAGGCACCTGGCTCCACCCTCCTACACGGTCCTAGAATCCTGGGACCCAACACCCGACAGCTGGCCCAAGTCCTCTCGTGGCCATCCCTTAGCAAGGCCCCTGGAAAACCCCTCAGAAATGAGCTGTTCTCCGCAAGGAGAAAGAGAGTGAGCTCTGACTCACTTGGAGATAGTAGTCGAGGGCATCAGTGTGGCCATGGTGACAGCAGTCAGATTGCTGGGCAGGGAAAAGCTGGACCCATTAGAGGGAGTGGGTGCTCTGCCAGAGCCCATGCCGGTCACTATGCTCCCAATGCCGATCCAGAAGGCCATGATCAGTCCAGCCAACAGGCCCACGATGGCACCCTGCCCAGAGACACGGCACACTCTCTTGTCTCAATGCCAGCCCCACCAAACCTTCACGTAAGTTCCCAGCAGTCACGGCGAGAGCCCTGCCAAGTCGTTCCCCAGGTCCACCCCCGCACATGACCGTGGAGCCAGATGGGTCACTCACAGGAGGATTGGCACAAGGAAAGAACATCCCAAGGCAGAAGAGTCCGAGCAGCGGACCCCCAACCATACCGAAGATGCTGATTGCTGCCTGCGGAGGACAGGGTTGAGAGAAAGAAAAGAACACTCAGGCTCAGAGATCCCCAGTCTCACCAGCGTGGCACCGCTACCACCACTGCCTCAGAGCCCCACCTGTCAGATCTGTCCGTCTGTTCTACCTGGAATCATTAGAACGCAGAATTCCAGAGGGCAGAAATGGTTAAGGGAATGTGCTCGGGGTTCTCCTGAGGCCGATCCTTAGATATCTCTCAGCCAACAATGACCCTGGGGCTTTTGGCTACTTGGGAATCTGTTCACAGCTAAAGGGAGCTCATCAAAGGGGAATCTCTGACACCTGCCCCTATGTCATTCCTTTCACAATAGCTGTCTTCTTCAATTTCTGGTTTCAATCAGCTCCTTTTCTCCCTTAAAAATTGCTTTCTTCCCTCCATAGTCATTACCTGCAGCACAGGTCCCATCTGGGAGGAAATATAGGCCATTCCCAGACAAAGCAGCCCATAGCCAAAGGCTGGGGAAAAAGAAAGGAGGAAACAAGCAGACGTGAGTTAACACAATAAAAGCGGGAAAAGCAGAGCAAAGCTCCTTGCCCAGCCAAACTACTACCTCTGTGTCCCTGGAAACAGGGCACATTACCTCAGGGCCCACCTCCAGGTCCTCCCACCCCATCCTCACTCTTACGTGACTCAGAGACCTCCCCAGGAAATTCCCTGACATGTAAACAAGGTTGGTGCTTCATTGGGCAAGTGCTGAGCCCAGGCTAAAACTGGTGCTTCAAAGCAGATGGACAACAGTTCTTAGGGTGTGTCTTAGAAAGAACAATGCTGAAGAGATGAGGAAGCATAATCCCACCGATGATTCTGGAAAGCATGGTGGCCCGGACTTCAGAGAAATGAGGGAACCAGGGTCGAATCAAGTCTTCCATTGTAACAGTTGCCAGTGAATTAAAAGCAGAGGATATGGTGCTGAAAGAAGAAAGAGAAAGACAAGTCCAGAAGCTGAGAAACGCAAAACAAGGGACCCCACCGAGGGACTAGCACCCTGAAGGCAGGAAAGGACGTGTGCAGCCCAAACACCATCCTGACAGTTGGCAGAAGAGGAAGAGGCCTGGGAGGCAGGGACACCTGGCCTTCTCTGAGTGGGGTACAGGTTTGGTTCAAGCAGATCAATTCCTGGTATCATAAAAGAATCCTTCACCAAAAAGGGGAGTGTATCCCAGGAGAGGATACACTCTGTCCCACACAGATGAGCTGCCCCTTGTCATTCACACATGAACGAACACAATGAGAGACTCAGAGCGACCCCCGCTCCACCCATCACTTTGTACCAAGGAGGGGTCAGCTGTGTCAAGCCTGATGGAAAAGGTCAAAGAGTGTACCTTAGGGAGCCACTGAAGAGGCAGGCAACGAAGAGCCCAGGCAGGCCTGGCAGGCCTCTCAGGAGATCCATCACAAAGTACAGGACGAACTGCAGGCGGAGCAGAAGTGCACAGCTCTCCTCAGAGAAGCCCATCCCCAGGGCACGCCACCCTTCCCCTGCATATGTCAGGCAGCGTCTGGAGACTGCGTGCTTTAGGAAGGGGGCCAGGCACTGAGGGCAAGCCCACAGTAAGTGGAGAGAAAGCAGGCTCTGGAGAGAGAAGGACGCAGCCCACAGCCCAGCTCTGCCCCAGCGAGGGGTGTGGCTTGAGCATGCTGGCCGCCCCGCTGTGCATCCTTTTCTCCTCTGTAAAATGAGGCTGTCGGGAGGCTCCCCACAGAGCAGGTGGTGCAGAGCGGTGTGTCAGTGAAGGTAGGTCCCCGCCTCAGTAGGGTGGGCACTGTGATTAGCTGGGGGCTGGGATCCTCACATGCTGGATTGTAGATTTCCAGAACAAGAAGGACTTTCCATCCATTTCCTACCCAGGGTGGGAGTCCCTCCTGCAGCCACCCAGACACTCCCCTTGGGGGGTGTCCAGGAGGGGGGTCAGGGAGGCCTTCTCACCTGGTCAGGGGCTGCTTGAGTCTGCTGGGTGCTCATGGGATACTCCCGGTAGTAGGCGAACATGACCAGGCCAATGAGGCAGCCCATGCAGAGGACCACCTGCTGGCAAGGGAAGACGGCGTAGCAGGAGCTGCAAAGTGCCAAGCAGGGAGATGGTGCTAGCAGGCACGTCCCCAAGCCCCAGAAAGCAACTCCACGTCCTGCCCAATGGGTGCGCGAGCGCTCCGGCATCCTGTCCCATCCCAACTGCCTCAGCGGAGCCGGGGCCCACGCTTCCCCCAGCCTGTGCTCCCCGGTCTTCCCGGCCCTGCACTCACAGCACCGCAGCCTTCTCCGTGCGGGAACTGAGGTAGCGCTGCACCTGAGCCTGGTTCACTCCATACAAGGAGAGCATCATGAAGACACCCCCGAAGGCCAGCGTCCAGAAAGTGTGCCGCACGAAAGGGTCCGGATCCAGCCTGCCAGAGACACCAACATGTCACTGTTGCCCCAGAGACTCAGCCTCCCCCGCCCTCCTACCACAGGGGGCAGGGCAGAGAGATGGCTGCCAGGGCGAAGCTGGACTCAAGACAGGGCAGCAGGTTGGCTGGGGAGGGGGTGGCTCCATCCCTCCAACCATAGCCTCATCCCAGGTGCTAAAAACATCCTGACACTCAACCACCGGCCAGAACGCTGTGCTCACCCATCTCCACAGTGCCAGCCTCCCACTGGCCTCAGTGCTGCACTTCAACTTCCACAGCTTGCCCTCTGCTTACTACAGCCCTAAGCGCAGGCTCTAGATGGGCTCAGCTGTCAGGCACTACAAACCCCAGCCGGGGAAGGGGTGTACTTACTCGATTCCAGAGATAAGGCCATGCTGGGAAGCCACATCCCACACGTGCCCCAAACCGCCCACCTTGGCCGACCCCACAATGATAACCACCAGCTGCCCTAGGAACATCACCAGGGTCTGGAACACATCTGTCCAGATGACTGCCTTCAGTCCACCCTGCAGGGAAAAGACAGCACACCTGCCACAGATGTCTACGAAGCCATACCACCAGCGAGGGCACCAGACAGCCACCAGCGGTGTATAGCTGCTGAGATTCTGCTGACGTCACTCCCAGCCCACCCCCACCTTCATCCCCCACCCCCACCATAAGCCCATCCCATTTCCTACATCCCATTTCACAGCACCCTGGAAGGTCATGCCCTCTCCTCACCTATATTCTTATCTCATCTACCACCCACCTATTGATCTTATCCCATCTTTTCCCTTTCCTCCCATCTCCCTCCCAATTCCACCTCTTCTCCCTCCCCTAAGACTAACTGCGCTTACCAGAGCAGTGTAGACGGTACAGACAATGCCTAGGGTCAGCACTGACAGCCAGAGATCAAAGCCAGTCACTGTAAACAGATAAAAGTCACATTCCTGTCTCCCGAGGAGGGTTTCCCAGCAGAGAAGCCAGAGAAGCCTTGGTAAGATATGAAGCATTTAGTCATTAAGGATGCTATAAATCATTTACCACAACGGAAAAAAAAAGTTTGCAAAGCTCCACCAAAAGGTGTTGATTAACCAATCAGATGGGGCCTGGTAATGTTTGATTAGCTTTCCACCTCTAGTAGAGGCCAGCCACGGGCCCAGGCAGTGAAATAATACCCTGGGCAAGGCTGGATTCTTTTCTGCACACTCTCCTCTACCTGCCCCTCCCAAAGGTTCTTCCCAGCCTGCTGTGGCTGGGAGTCAGGGGCTGTGACTCCTCACCTGCATTGAGGGCCAATGATGGTGCATAGAGGACAACCCCCATGTAGATTACCTGTCGGGTATGGAAAAGAGAATGTGAGGGGAAGAGGAGATGAGGGTGGGCAGAGAGAGGAGGAAAGATGGACCTCAGCTCCAATATCCCAATGGCCTCCCTTCACCTAGGCTCAGCCCCCTCTCCCTTCTTCCAAAGTTTGGCTTGCTGCCACCATAGTATCTGTGCCGGAACTGGAAGGAATGGGAAGCAGGATGCCTCTGGGGGCTAGCAGGAATTTCAATCTTGCTAGTCTGAGAGCAAGGAAGGCTCCAGCTGCCTCAGCAAGCCTAAGTCCAGTTCCCCCTACCATGCATCAGGCTCAGTTTCTATCCTCATTCCACTTACCATCTGGAAGATGAAGGTCACGGTCCCACAAACCCGCACAGCTTTATTGAACCGGAGCTCCAGGTACTAGGTAGGAGTAGATTTTTTTTTTTTTTATAAAAAGGTATTTCTCTCCACTCCACCCCCAACAATTCACACACAACTTCCCTCAAGAAACCTAGGAGCAGAGGAAATACCCAACTCGTATCCACTCTGGGCCCCACTCAGCACAGCACCCTTCTTCTCCCCCAACTCCCACCCCGCCCAACTTCAACCAGAGAGAACTTATAAACACACAGTGTATTCCCTGTCACTCTCATCAGGCAAAGGAGATCCAGGGGCCCAGATCCCTAGGTGCCCTGTTCCTCCTCTCCACCCCTGACCCTGGGGGTCCTATGTGCTCCTCCCTACCTACCTCGTAGGCACTGGTGAGATGCAGGCGGTAGAAGATTGGGATGAAGACATGTGCTGGGATCAGCAGCCCCAGGAAATAGGAGCAGCCCAGGAACCAATACTGGGTTCCAAATCGGTAGATCTCGGACGGCACGCCCAGGATGGCCACGGCTGACTGGAAGGTGGCCAGCAAGGACAGCGCCACAGGAAAGCAGCCCATTTTGCGGTCCGCCAACAGCAGCTGGCCGATGGTATGTCGCCCCCAGCCACGATAGGCATGGTAGAGCCCAATGGCAAGGGAGAGGACCAGCAGCAGGACAAAGACCACATAGTCCACCAGGGAGAAGGTGGATGTGACCATGTTGGTGTCTGAGGCTAGGGGGAGGGGAGCGGAGGTGCTCACCGCCACACTCATACCCTCTCTGTGTCTGTGACCTGCAGCTACTTGCTGCTCCTGGGCTCTGGGCTGCCCCTTGGCTGGGCAGTGGCAGGCAAGTGGCTACAATCTGACTCCCAGCCACCGTCTCACCGTCCTCCACCACCACCAAGTGACATTGTCCGGGTGAGCTGCAAAGAAAGCGGCTCTTAGTCAGGCCTACCCTGCCTTCATGGCCACCCACCCTTGGGCCTGTGCATCCCACACCCATCAGATTTGGGCCAGCCAGCTCCGTGGCAGCCCTTGAAGGTGTGGAGATACTGATATGGGTTTGGTAGGGCAGAGAGGGGAGGGAGGAAGCAGCAGACTGAGATGGCCAGGAGACAACTACTTGGCCAAGTCCTTTTTGGGTGTGCACAGCTGTGAAACTTAAGAACCTTCTTAGGTCTCCACCCTAGCAGTGAAAGAAAAATCAACTCTAGCCCATGGTTCTTCTCAGAATTCCCTGCCCCCCCCTGCAGGCACAGACCCAGTCATTACAATGTACTAAGCCAGCAGAGCCCAGCCTGGCGCCACAAGCCAGCCGGGAGGAAGAAACAGAGACGAATGACAGCATGGCCTCCTCCACTCTCCCAGCCTCAGTACCTGCACCCCCGTGACCCTCAGTGTCACCGTCCGAACAGCAGCCCTTCTCAACCCTGATCACCAGGGAGGCCACCTCCACGGCAGCGCCAAATTCCATTTCAGGCAACCCCAGGCCAACCACTCTGTTCTCCCAACACTACTAAATAAGGCCGGCCACCCACCTCTCAGCTCCTCCACCTATGACACCACAGTCAGTAGGAGATCCAGGAAGAGTGGTGCCATTCAAAAGTGGGACGGGGGCTTCCCTGGTGGTGCAGTGGTTGAGAGTCCACCTGCCGATGCAGGGGACACGGGTTCGTGCCCCGGCCCGGGAGGATCCCATGTGCCGTGGAGCGACTGGGCCCGTGAGCCATGGCCGCTGGGCCTGCAGCGTCCGGAGCCTGTGCTCCGCAGCAGGAGGGGCGGTGGCAGTGAGAGGCCCACGTACAGCAAAACAAAAAAAAAACAACAACAAAAAAAGTGAGACAGCAACATGCTGGAGCCAGGGGTTCAGAGTTACAATTACAGGGGCACTTTGGAAACAAGCAAAGCAGCCAGGGAGCTGCGGGCAAGAGAAAGAGGCAGGGAACGTGGTCCTTCCCTCGGGCGCAGACACCCACCTCAAGAAGCAATCCCTGCTCTGAATCAAAGCTGCCTGGAGAAGCTGTGTGTCTGCAGCTGGGCAGAGGCTGAGGATCTGGTCTATAAGTGGCTGAGGTGAGGTGAGGAACTGGGAGTAGAGGGAAGCTCAGCAGCTATTTGTTCTGGACCCTTCAGGGAACCAATCGCTGTGGACCAAATGGCCCTATCACCCTACAGCCCCCAAACTTCAGCTCGGCCCTAGAGGCTCCAGAATGGGGAGCAGGGAGCTCACATTCAATAGCATTCTTAGAGGG
Source organism: Phocoena sinus (assembly GCF_008692025.1). Lineage (NCBI taxonomy): Eukaryota > Metazoa > Chordata > Mammalia > Artiodactyla > Phocoenidae > Phocoena > Phocoena sinus. Next base: position 21,255,614 of record NC_045775.1, read on the forward strand.
ATTAGGCTTTCACTGTAAGTCACACTTGGCACTGTGTGCAAGGGGGAGCTAGAAAAGAGTGGCTGAGAGATGGGAAAGTTGCTTTTCTAACTCCTGCACAAGAAATACTAATCCTCAAAGAATATACCTACATTATCCTCAGAACAAGGACCAAATCACAGTATGTCAAAACTTAAAGGAATCTTAAGAGATCACTACTGCAACCCCCTCATTTACCAACAAACACCCTGAGGCCCACGAATTTAGATAACCTAATACGATGTTAGTTAACATTTTTTGAACACCTGTTATATAATCCAGCGGTGTGTTATGTACTTTATAAACGTTAACAATAATAAATAAGTAACCATACCTATCACTTTCAAAATACCATGTCTCAGGTTATGTACTTTATATGACACTCTCTAGTTCCCTAGGGTTATACAGCATGATATAAAACAAGAGAGAAAAAACAATGCTGTCAGTAGGTATGACAGGTAATTCACCAGGAGCCCCCCTCCTTCACTGCTCCCAGAACCAGGGCTGGAGCAGAGTGTTAATTGCTGTCAGTCACTCCTGAAGCAAAGATTAAATTTCAACTAATCTAGAGAGAGATGAATATAAACTATGTCTTTTGTCCTTGTCCACTAGGAGAAAGATCAGCCTAGCTGTCTTCGGCTCTCCTACACTGTGTTCTTGGACAGATGTTGCCTGGCTGGCAAGATATGACCTCATGCAAACCAGTCCTGAACTCTGAACCTCCTGGAGCCAACGGAGAGGAAATCAGAGTTGGCAACTCTTGAATCACATGTTCTACTGAGTCACAAATGTTAGTCCCCAGAACAATGTTCCCTACAGGCCACTCGGGTTTAACCTAAAGAGGCCCTGGGCCTTTGTGCATTGCAACACCTTGAGTTTTCTCAGTCCTCTTTGGCAAGTTTTTATTACTGTGAAAGAGGTGACGGGAACTACCAGAGACTAAGAGGAGAAAAGATGACTGCTGTGTGCACATAACACTGTGTAGAGGTAAAGCGCTAATGATACGGCTAGGCAGGTAGTTGGAGAAAGGAAAAAAGGTCCAAGTATAGACAGGAAAACAGATGTACAGAAATGGAGACCCTCTACTGCTGGGGTAAACTGGCAGGGTTCCTGTGGATTCTATTTGCATGAGATGCAGAGAACTCTCTTGGATGGCTGAAGAGAGAGCCAGGCAAGACAGGAAAAACCTGACCCAGTAACAAAGGCTTCATTAGACATGATTCTAAGAACAGGATGGTGGCCTTCTAAAACTGCTACAGTGGGGACTTCCCTGGTGGTCCAGTGGTAGGACTCTGTGCTTCCACTGCAGGGGGCATGGGTTGGATCCCAGGTAGGGGAACTAAGATCCCACGTGCCATGTGGCGTGGCCAAACAACCACAACAGCAACACAGCAACAAACTGTACACTGATCTAAATCCCATGGATTTGCATAAGAGGGGAGCCAAAAGTAAGAGATAACTTGTTTCACTAAAACTCTAACACACAGGGCACAAACAGCGGGCTGTGGGACTCTTTTAAAAAGTCCAAGGTACACACAGACAAGAAAGAGAATCATCCTTCACCACCCTAACTCCACTCTCACTTTGGTCACAAAGTGAATTGCTTTGACTCCTGCAAAAGGCAAAGGTGCCACTGAAGGATAAACCTTCCCAAAAAGATGCCTTCAAAATCCACCTTTATGGACTTCCCTGGCGGCGCAGTGGTTAAGAATCCGCCTGCCAATGCAGGGGATGCGGGTTCGAGCCCTAGGCCAACAAGATCTCACATGCCACGGAGCCACGAAGCCCGTGCACCACAACTACTGAGCCTGTGCTCTAGAGCCCACGAGCCACAACTACCGAGCCCACGCGCCACAACTACTGAAGCCCGTGTGCCTAGAGCCCGTGCTCCGCAATAAGAGAAGCCACTGCACTGAGCGGCCCCTGCTCTCCGCAACTAGAGAAAGCCCGCGCGCAGCAACAAAGACCCAATGCAGTCAAAAGTAAATAAAATAAATTAATTTTTTAAAAATTGCATAGCTCCCAAGTAAATTACTAAAGAAAAAAAAACTGTCTTTGTGCCTGGAATTCCTCAAGCTCTGAAAGGCTTTAGGGGCCCCCATTAAAATGCTAGTAACTACTAATGCCTTAGAAAATGTGCCAGCCCTCTGAAGGTAAATCCTTTCAGGAGATTCCAGACACCTGGGGGGTAGGTGGAAGGGAAGCCAGGCTACTGAAGACGAGCTTTGGTTAGCTTTGATGAGCTTCTGCTAACCCTAACCAAAGCCAACACTCAGTCCCTCCCGGCACGGGGCTCGCTTGGCGCCCTTCGGTCGGGGCGCCGGGCCACCACGGGACAGCGCTCGTCTTTCCCTTACCTCCGTGGCCCAGCCAAGGCTAAGACGGTCCCGTGGTTCTTCCCGAAATCTGCATCGCTCCCTTTTTCTGGGAAGGCAAAGAAATGAGGAGTTAGGAAAGCATCTATCCCGCCCCTACCTCCTCGCCAGAACACAGGACGCCGCGTGGTTTCAGGACTGAGCTGAAGGAGATAGGGTGCTCCGGCTCGTCCCTTCCCGACAGGGTTTGCCCCTCGCCCTTCGCTCCTCCATCACCCTTACCCTCTTTATTTCCTGGCTTCTCTCCTTCCCTCCACACGCGAGGCGGCAGGACTACTACCACCTCGTCGCCGGCACCTCCGATCTTCCCGGGCCCCCACTCTAGGGGCCGGCCCATTCCGCCCCTCACCTCTCCGCTCCTCCCCTCCCCTCCCCTCCTCGTCCCTTCCCACCCTGACGCCACTCTCCCGAGCCTCTGTGTTCCGGCCCACCCCCTGTCGGCCCGCCCCAGTCCGGCCCACCTGCCGGATCTCCACACGTGGGTCCGGCAGCCGCCTGAGAGCCGGCCCCGCAGCGCCAAACCGGGTGACAGCGGGGTCCCGCCCCCTGCCCGGCCACGTCGCCGCGCCGCCATGTTTACTGAGGGCAAATGGATTAACCCTCAGCCGCTGCGGATACGCGACTCCGGCTCCAAGCGCAAGGAACACGGGGCTGAGGGAGCAGTGACGGGGAGGCCTTCGCTTAAGGGGGAAAAGGAGAAGGGGGTGGTCAGTCCCCCCGAACGAGGACTGGGGCACATAGAGAAGAGCGCTGACCTCCGCGACTAGCAGTGTCCCCTCGCCCTCCCCGGCCCGACGGGCCCAGTGGCCTAGCCTGGCAGACTAGGCCACGCCCCGGCGAGGGCGTGACACGGTGGGAGGCGGGGCCACACGCGCAAGTCTCGCGATCAGCCAAGAAGGACAGAGGGAGCGGAAAATGGCCCTTCGCGGGCCCGACAGTCCTTTGAGCGTGGTGCCCTGGGCTGCAGCCCTACTCCTCGTTCTGAGCGTGGAAAGGGCTTTGGCGCTACCCGAGGTACTGAAGCAAATTAAAGGTTGGGTTGAAACAGAGTTGCTTGCCGGCCCTCGGCTCTCCCCACTCCTCTGCTTCCGCGCAGCCTCGATTTCGTCCCTGGGGCCTCCCTAGACGTAGCCCAGCCAGCTCCCACTCCGAGTACTCAGGCCGCTGTCTCCCAGCGCCTTCTCCTTGCCGACGTCCAGAGACCTTCTAAATTTGACATCCTTGCACCTTAAAATCGTTGAATAACTTTAAGTCGTTCTTTCTACAAATGAGACCTCTGGCCATTGTGCAAGCTTAACAGCGTACGAATGCCGTATATCGTGCGTTGGCAGGACTGTACTTTCTGTAATGCTTGATGAGTTCTTTGTGTATATCTGCAGTCCTTTTACACCCGCCAAATCGGGGCTGGCAGATTGAGAAGTCATTAGAGAGGGCATAATATATATGTCCGAATAGTAATTCTCAAAGATGAGGTCCTTCCCTGGACAAGATCTGGTACAGAAATTCTCTGGTGCGCTGTTTTGGCGCCTGGTTCCAAGGGGAAGAAATGCGTCTTCTAGTAAACCTGACGTAAAGAGGTAGGACACGTCCACGCCCTGTGTTAGAGGAATTCTGGAGGGTGTACTGGCAGTTAACTTTTGATCCTTGTTTTTTTCTTGGCTTTTCTTTCTGGAGTCCTAATAGTTTTCTTTCTTCTGCAGATATGCATCCAGTGTCCAGGAAGTGTGCAAAATTTGTCAGAAGTGGCTCTTTATTGTAAGCAGACATCAGACCTAATGCTGCACGCCCGCTGCTGCCTGAATAGGAAGGGCACCATCCTGGGGTGAGGGAGGAGAAGACATCCCTGGATGCTGGAAAAGAGTTCCCAAACCAAATTCTTCAAGGCTTGCCTGATTGGCTTTTGAGATAAATATTCGTGCCTGTTTTGGAGGCATCTAAACCATGAGTCTCAGACTTTTTAATCTGTTATAGCATTTTTGGCTAAGTAAACAAGCCTGTGGTTCTTCCTGGTTGAAATGCATAAAAGTCATAATTTTTAGCAATTTTTAAGCTTGTTTCTTTTGTTTATTGTCAACTCTTTGGCTTATTTACTGTGTGTCTGCATGAAATGACTCCTTTGGCCTGAAGGACACTATGGAATATGGTTTTCTTCCCCATCTCATTAATTCGTGTTTGTCTTTGAGGCAAATTTCTCTTCTTGTCCCCTTATGCAGATTAGTCTCTGCATTGTTTTCCTCTTACACTCTTGAGAATCAACCTCTTATGGCTTCAACCATTATGCAGGTGTCTCCCAAAACTACATCTCTTTTAGTTTCCTTTGACCTCTCTCCAAGCTCCAGATACATGTGGGTACCTCTAGGTTCCTGTTAAACATTTCCTCTTTCAGAGCACCCTCACGTCAGACTCAAAATGTCACATGTCTTGCTTCCATTCTTCTCTTTCCCTCATCTGCCTAAATACTTCTTTATATTAAACTTTCTGAAAACCAATTTTTATCCCTTATTACTCTCTGGCTTTAAAATTAGACTTATAATTGTCTGTTGCCCTAGGATAAAGTTCAAGCCAGAAACTACCATAGACTGGCCCAACCCACCTTTTCAGCATTACTTTCATTTATTTGTCCACCCAAACCCTTCATGAGGGTCTGGCAGCAGCCAGACTCTCCTACCTCCAAAAGCATTCCACCTTTCTTTCTTTGTTCAAACCTCTCTCTTTACCTAAAATTGCTTTCCTCCACCAAATTAAAACGTATCTGTCCTTTAATTCTAACATCTTTTGTGAATGTTCCCTACTACTAAAAACCAGAGTAATATCTTTTTATTTTTTACTTCCTCTAATCCTTAGTGTCTGTACCACTCAAATTAATTTTATATACTGTTCATATTTTAATTTAATGTTGTTTTTATTTTTGGTGATGGTCTTGTTCCCCTACTACATTGTAAGCCACTTGCAAGCTAAGATACTGAATGTTATTTTTAATTCTCCGAAATTTTGCAGTTAGTAGGCACTCAGTAAATATTTGTAGAATAAAGGAACAGACAGCAATAGATACTGAAGAAAAAATAGTGTGGCATGGACCTTAATATCCAGTAGTTTACATCCATCCAATCTGTGGTAGAAAATGCACTTGGAAAAAACTTTCATTTATGTGACTTGAATTTTTTTCCCATATGATGGCCTTTTGTGGATCTGAGAATCATAATATTACAATGTGAGTGAGTTTCACTAATCCTGACAATAAACAAATTTCTTTCAATATATGCACAGTTGCATAGATATACTGATAAGGACGGTACTGTCCGGTGGAACTTTCTGCCACAATGAAAATGTTCTGTATCAGTACCTTCCAATACAGTAGCCACTAACCACCTTAGTGGTTACTGAACACTTGAAATGTGGCTAGTGCAAATGAAAGACTGAAATTTTTAAATTTAAATTAAGTAGCTGCATGTTGCTAGTGGTGACTTAATTGGACAATGCAGGATTAAAACATCTACCAGATGTTTTACCTAGGTTGTGGCCCTGACACAGCTGTGTTCAATTAATATTAGCTGATAAGGGGGTTGTATTAGCTTACCTTGGATGAAGGGGAGAGACACACAGTTTTCCTGATTACCTGTTTCCTCAGGCTGGATCTCCAGAACTGCTCTCTGAAGGACCCTGGTCCATACTTTCCTCAGGCACATACTGCTATCATCATGTAAGTCATTAATTATCCTTCCCAAAAGGTGATTATGGCAAAGGGTTAACGGGAAAGTCTTTGAGGATGGACTCCTAAAAGGATGTTTAAATATTGTCTACATTTGGACAACTCGGAATGAGAACTGGATTACCAGTCCAGAAACACACTGGATTACCAGTCACACACATTCATGTGTGAATGGAAGTAAGGTGTTTTCCTAGAGCACAGTGCTAACAGTGTGTGCTTTGCAGAGACCTGCAGGCAAACTCCCTCCAGGGTGACTTGACCAACACCTTCCGTGGCTTTACCCAGCTCCAGACTCTGTGAGTAAGGGGTGTGGGGTGTGGGAGAGAACCAAAGAGAGGCAGTGCTGTGAACTCAGCAACTTGAGGCTGCATATTATGACTGCCTGTGTTGTGTTCAGGATACTGCCACAAGATGTCAACTGTCCTGGAGGTATTAATGCTTGGGATACTGTCACTTCTTATATAAACAACCAAACCTGCCAAGAGCAAAGGAACCTTTGCAACAGCACTGGGGACCCAGGTATGTTGTCTCACCTCCATCCCTCCAGAAACTGCCCTTCCTCTCTTGTATTCTCCGATTTAGATCAGAAAGACAGTAAAGTTGCTTAAGTGTCTTTTGTTTGGGTTTCTGAAGCTTTAACCCCTCGGAGAGAAAAGGTCTTAACCTTTTGTTAATATTTTTAAAATAATTTGATGATGATGATGATGATGACAATGTTCTGATTATCTGTAATCCTTCCTCTCTACCTTTGACCTAGAAACAGTTGAGAGAATCTAAGTTGAAGGAGATATTTGGGAAACATACCTAATGAAATCCAGTGATGTTCTCTGTTTTTCTCTGGCTCCCAGAAATGTGTCCTGAGAATGGATCTTGTGCACCTGATGGTCCAGGTCGCTTGCAGTGTGTTTGTGCTGAAGGCTTTCATGGCTACAAGTGTATGCGCCAGGTGAGGAATTAGGTCTTCTAATTAGGGATAAGAGAAATGCATAGAGTAAGTACCTCTCTGAAAGGAGAGCAGTAAGACCAGGAGCTGATGCAAATCACCTAGAGAAGGAAACTATAAGAGAATTGCCCTGGGTGAGGGGACAGGTATGCTAGGAAAGAACTGGGTGTTAGGTTGTAAGCCCTTGGTGTAACCCTGTGTGAAGTTTTTTTGGTCTGTTATTCACAGGGCTCCTTCTCACTGCTCATGTTCTTTGGTATTCTGGGATCCACCACATTATCCATCTCCACCCTCCTTTGGGGGACTCAACGTCGAAAAGCCAAGGCTTCATGAACCACATAGGTCTTCCTACTGACTAAAGATCATCCCCATCATAGTCCAGCCAGGGAGATTTGCTTCCTAGACATCATTGGTCAGCGGATCCTCCCTCCCAAGGCAGAGGCCACCGTCGGAAGGAGGATGGAAATTTGCACAACCCTGGGTGTTGTAGACCCAGTCCAGGAGTGGACTAGTACCGGTTCCCATTTGTGCTGTTGACCATAATAAACAGTTTTTCTTTTTTTTCTTTTTCGTCTCTTGGTTGGCGTGGTAAAGGATACTTTGGGAGAGCGGGTTTTCTCAGGTATCCCATCGCTTCGCGCAGGGTAGAGGAGGTGTCCCAACCCTTTCGCTGCCCTGGCCCCGCCCCTCACGTTCCTGGCCCCGCCCCTCACGCCGCCAGCTGCCTGCGCCGCCGCAGTTTGCCGCCGCCCAGAGCGCCTGGGCTCCTGCGCGGTCCACGCCGCCCTTGATCCAGACAGCGGCGCGGCTAGCCACGTGGACCGAATCCGGGCGCGCCGTCCTCACGTGGTTCTAGCATCCGCTGGGGCTTGCTGCGTTTCCCGCTTCTCTGTAATCACCCCGGCTTCTGAGCTCCGCTCCCATGGCGGCCCTGGTGTTGGAGGACGGGTCGGTCCTGCGGGGCCAGCCCTTTGGGGCCGCTGTGTCGACTGCCGGGGAAGTGGGTAAGCAAGTCCGGGCTGGCTGCCGACCTCATCCCACTCTCTGCTGCCCCTCTCTGCCCAGCCTGCCCTGCCCAGACCCCGCCATTTTCCCGCCTGCACACCCCCTCCCCCGCCATTCCCCAGCCCGGCCCCTTTTATCCCTGCCGGTCAGGGTAGCCTCCACTGGGGCATTATCCTCGCTCGGGGCAGTGCTCCGAAGTGTGCCCTGCCTAAGCCCCAGCTCTGCCTCTTTCTTGCAGTGTTTCAAACCGGTATGGTCGGCTACCCCGAGGCCCTCACTGACCCTTCCTACAAAGCACAGATCTTAGTGCTGACATATCCTCTGATTGGTAACTACGGCATTCCCCCAGATGAAGTGGATGAGTTTGGGCTCAGCAAGGTAGCCACATCCAATGCTTTCTCTACATTCCTTTTCAAATCAGTAATTGTTAACTGTTAGTGAAGACACTGACATTCCGCTAGGCATTCTGGAGAAAGCAGGTACACACTAAAGTGATCGACAAGCACTCTGCAGGGTTTGTTAGGTAACACCTTGAGGAGGCGAAGGCGAAGAGTCTGGGCTCTAGTAAGGAACCAGTGAAAATTTTTTAGCAGCAGAGTGATGTGATGGGAGCAGTGCTTTAAGAGTGCGTAAATTAATGGGAAAGAGACTGGAAACTAGGGTCACACCCTTCTCAGTGATGGTGGGTCACAGTTCACCTACCAAACCAGTGAAGTTGATTATCATCTTCTAAACCTGCTTTCCTCACCTTGCCTCATTCTTTACCACCTTTCAGTAGAGTTCTTACAGTATGTAGATAAGAAACTCAGTTTCCTTCTCAGTGAGGTTTCTCCTATTCCTCCTCGTCTGGAATTTGGAAACTAAGTTGCCCTCTGAGAGTTTAAGTAATTAAAAAAAAAAAAAATCAGCACAAGTTAATTGTAGAGCAGCCATAGCCTCGGTGCAGTATTCCTCAAAACTCACTTTGTCCTAATTCTAGGGTTACTGAGCCTTTAACTCTTAATATGCTTTCCCAGTCACCCTGACACTTGGAAAAGGAAACTCTAGGAAAGAGAAGTGCTTGGTATTCCTGGAAAAACCATTCCTCATCACATAAATTCACTGCATTCTGTATAAATTCACTGCATTCTAGTTTATAATGCACTATCTTGGTTAACTGACCTAAGTCTTCAGCTTTGTCAACTCTAGATACATGTCAAAGTTGAGTTTATACACTTGCAAAATTGAGGCCCTGACAACCAAGGTGAGTAAGGCCTCCTGGAGCCACCAGCCCACCACGGATGCTTCTGCAGCACATATGCTATAAATGCACTTGTCCATGTGCAGACACCTAGCCATGGAGGGTTCTGCCAAACTAGCCTTCAGATCCCATTCATCTTTCTTTAAACCTTCCACCACTAAGCAGATGTAGTTTAAATATGCCACTTTCTCCTAGATAAACAATCTGTTTCTCTACTTAGTTATTATAAGCTTACCTATCGAGTAGCAAATTTACATCGAGTAGCAAATTTACCTTTTTTCTTTTAATTTTTTTTTAAATTTATTTTATTTTCGACTGTGTTGGGTCTTCGTTGTTGCATGCAGGCTTCCTCTAGTTGCGGCGAGCGGGGGCTACTCTTCATTGCGGTGCACAGGCTTCTCATTGTGGTGGCTTCTCTTGTTGCGGAGCACGGACTCTAGGCGCTCGGGCTTCAGTAGTTGTGGCTCACGGGCTTAGTTGCTTCTCGACCTGTGGAATCTTCCCAGACCAGGGATCGAATCCTTGTCCCCTGCATTGGCAGGCGGATTCTTAACCACTGCGCCACCAGGGAAGCTGTACATTACCTTTTTATTTTAATGATAATCCCTTACGAAGTGGGGGGTGGTGGTGGGGTGGTGGTATAATGCCTAGTATTGCACCCTGAAGCTTTGTTTTTATTTAGTAAGGTATTGTGCCCTTGCCTATTCTACACTATGTTTTTATCACACCCTGTGATTATGATCTTGTTTTATCTACGTTACTTTATTTTCTGGTTCCCTAGGTAGCAAATTAACATTCTGAAGACAGGACCTTGTCCTTTTTTATGCTCGTGCTCCTCCCCAAGCATCTGTTATAGTGCCTGGCACCAGGTGGGCCCTCAGTAAACTCTGACTACTATCATGTGTCAGGTACCTTGCTCTTGAGCTCATAGTTCGCTGATGAAGACATCTGGACACATTTGTAATACAATGGAAATAGCAAGTCAAGTAGAAACAAAGTGGACTTAGGTGAGCTCTAAGGAGGAGACACAAGCTGTAGTGGGTGAGAATGGGGGTGACTTCATGGAAAAGGGGATAGAAGAAAAGGAAGGGAAAAGGAAAATGTCATTTCAATTACTAATCAGGCACCCCAGGCCCACGTGTTCAGTGTTTCATGCGGGGGACAGCATTGCCGATAAAAGGCAAAAGCATGAGGTGCTTGGCATGTTAAAGGAACGACAGGTCAGTGAGTGTGGCTGGAGTACAGGGTCCATGGCCCTGCAGGAAGGTGTGTGGCCCTGGGCTCCTCACAGTCTCCTCCTCCCATCGACAGTGGTTTGAATCCTCGGGGATCCACGTGGCAGGACTGGTGGTAGGAGAGTGCTGCCCCACACCCAGCCACTGGAGTGCCACCTGTACCCTGCATGAGTGGCTGCAACAGCGTGGCATACCCGGCCTACAAGGTATGGTGCAAGCACAGGGGTGTCTGAGTGGAGCACAGATACCCAGATGGAAAGAATCAAGGACTCTGTGGACTCTTGGGACTTGAGTCCAAGATTGTGATACCGTGTACCTGATTCCAAAGCTTTAGACTGGGGGCTGGAGCTGGGGGAAGGAACTGAGCTCTCACTCAGATGGAAAATTTCAAACATGCCGAAGGAGAGAATAGGATAATGAATCCCCAGCTTCATCAACTCAGGGCTAAACTTATTTCATCACCACTACTACAACTCCCAGATTATTTTGAAGCAAATCTCAGACATAATATCATTTCACAGAGAGTTCAATAGCTGTGAAAAAAAAAACCCTTGTAAAAACAGGATCACAATAACATTACCGTAACCTTTTAAAAATTAACAGTAATTCCTTAATATCAAATATACAAGGAATGTTTAAAATTTCTCCAACTTTCTGATTTTTTAAAAAATTTGTTTATTTGAATCTGGGTCTACGCAAGGTCTGTACATTGCACTTGGTTGATAATCTTTACTCTTTGGGCCTTGTAACCTATTTGACACAAACCGTTGATTTTCCTTTAGAATACCCCACAGTCTGCATTTTATTGATTACATTCCTGTATTGTCATTTAGCGTGTTCTTTTGTCCCTTGGTATTATTTTCTATAAACAGATCTGGAGTGGTGGTTCAATTCATATGTGATATTTGGGGGCAAGAGTACTTCATGGTAGGGTACTTCCAGCAGGATAGCCTGGGATTTTTGATGCCCATGGAACAGTCACAGTGTGTGACTCAGGCTCTGAAATGGAAGTCTGACGTCATGCGTGACTGCGTTGGGGGAGTGATCTCTCAGAGTCTGCTGTTTGGGCAGGAGTGGACACTCGGGAGCTGACTAAGAAGTTGCGAGAGCAAGGGTCTCTGCTGGGAAAGCTGGTCCAGGATGGGACGGAGCCTTCAACCCTGCCCTTCTTGGACCCCAATGCCCGCGCCCTGGTGCCGGAGGTCTCCATTAAGGTACAGAGGTAGAGTGGGAGAGTATCCCAGACTAAGCACAGTAGTTATATTCTGCCCATGCTGAGGGGTAAACACTTAAGGGAGAACCAGAAGAGGCCTCCAAGGTAGGGATTGGTGTGTGCACATTATACCTACTAATCACAGCTGTCAACCATCACCCTTTATTCTTCAGGTCCCACGGGTATTCAATTCAGGGGGTACCCCTCGGATCCTTGCTTTGGACTGTGGCCTCAAGTATAATCAGATCCGATGCTTGTGCCAGCGTGGGGCAGAGGTCACTGTGGTACCCTGGGACCACGCATTAGACAGTCAGGGTGAGTAGCTTAGGTCTGTACAAGGTGACAGACAAACAGCGTGGGTGGAAGATCTGGCCCTTGGTCCAGTTGCTGAAAGTCAACATGAGCTGCAGGGAAGGTGGAGATAAGGGCTTTTGCTCTAGTGGTGTTTCTCTCTAGTTGAACCATGGGTTTTGACATCATCTTTTCTGCCCACTCCAGAGTATGAGGGTCTCTTTCTGAGTAATGGCCCTGGCGACCCGGCCTCCTATCCCAGCGTGGTATCCACACTGAGCCGTGTCTTATCTGAACCGAACCCCCGACCTGTCTTTGGGATCTGCCTGGGACACCAGCTGTTGGCCTTAGCCATTGGGGCCAAGACTTACAAGATGAGGTGGGACTTGTGGGGAGAGGAAGTGCCCATACCTCTGACATGAGGTGTGGGGAGTCTTGGGAATGGGAGTAGAGTTGGTGTTCATGAGGTGTGGGGAGCCTTGGGAATGGGAGTAGAGTTGGTGTTCATTAGTGTTGAAATAGGAGTGCGGGTTGGTGAGAGTCGTGAGATCAGCAAGAGCCGGGTTTGGTACAGTAGTGAAGGGAGGGTGAAAGGGGCCTGTGACTCAGTACGTTTCCATCTCCAGATATGGGAACCGAGGCCATAACCAGCCATGCTTGCTGGTGGGCTCTGGGCGCTGCTTTCTAACATCCCAGAACCATGGGTTTGCTGTGGAAACAGACTCACTGCCAGCAAGCTGGCTTCCTCTTTTCACCAACGCCAATGATCACTCCAATGAAGGCATTGTACATGAGAGCCTACCCTTCTTCAGGTGAGCCTGGGTGGTTCTGGCATGATGACTGGATCTGTACAGCTTTGAAGCCCACTGGGACTTGAAGATCAAAAAGTAAAGTGCAGCAGTGGCCCCCGTCACCTTGCCCACTACCTACCTCCAAGGCCGCCGATGATGATGGCAATTTTCGTGATTCCCCTCTCTTCAACAGTGTCCAGTTTCACCCAGAGCACCAAGCTGGCCCTTCAGATATGGAAATTCTTTTTGATATTTTTCTGGACACTGTGAAAGAAGCCACCACCAGGAACCCTGGGGGCCAGACAGGTAAGCACTTGAGTAGAACTGGGTTGTGCATCTAAGAATGGGCTCCAGGAGAGGCATAAGTTGGACCTGTCTCGGGAAACTGATTGGTGTTTGGGAGGTTAGGCGGGAGGGCTGGAAGGCAATCAGGCCAAGACGATTCATTTATGCTGCTTCTATTCAAAGGAACCCAGAATCACAAGTCCTGGCTTCTGGTCCTGCCTCTGCCACTCGTTAGAGGCATGACTTGTTCTTGATTCTTCTGTAAAGTGAGGGGTTAATCTAGATGATCTCTCGGTCTCATTCAGCTCTAACATTCTATGACTTTCTTTGCCTCCATAGTTCGAGAGCGGCTGGCTGAGCGCCTCTGTCTCCCTGGGATTCCCACCCCAGGCTCTGGGCTTCCACCACCACGAAAGGTTCTGATTCTGGGCTCAGGGGGCCTCTCCATTGGCCAAGCCGGAGAGTTTGACTACTCAGGCTCTCAGGTAAAGCACGTGCGTCCCTGACCCTCTGGGTGTGTGGCCCTCAGGAGCAGACAAGGCTGAGCCATGAGCATTAGTTGTAGGGAGGTAGTGACCCAGGAGCTCTGGGGAACGTGCAGAAAGGTGAGGTGGTGAGGAACAGAAGTGGGTTTTTAGGGACTGAGAGTCCAGGGAGGGGAGAAGAGGAAGAGAAATACTGGTCTAAGACTGAAAATCTTGCTTCTGCATTCGAGGCCGATATGCCCTTTTTGTCCCCCTAGGCGATCAAGGCCCTGAAGGAGGAGAACATCCAGACGTTGCTGATCAACCCCAACATTGCCACCGTGCAGACCTCCCAGGGGCTGGCTGACAAGGTCTATTTCCTCCCAATAACACCTCACTACGTAACCCAGGTATGACTCGGGTGAGGCTAGACTGAGGAGGGGACCCACGTGGGCAGGGGGATCCTGTGTCACTCTGGGTTTTTCCAACTTCTTTTTTTTTTTGCGGTACGCGGGCCTCTCACTGTTGTGGCCTCTCCTGTTGCGGAGCGCAGGCTCTGGACGCGCAGGCTCAGCGGCCACGGCTCACGGGCGCAGCCGCTCCGCGGCATCTGGGATCTTCCCACACCGGGGCACGAACCCGCGTCCCCTGCGTCGGCAGGCAGACTCTCAACCACTGCGCCACCAGGGAAGCCCTTTCCAACTTCTTAGATCCACTCCCTAACCCCCAGGGTCTTAATGCCTATTATTCCTCTCTCCCCGCTTAGGTGATACGTAATGAGCGCCCAGATGGCGTGTTACTGACTTTTGGGGGCCAAACAGCTCTGAACTGTGGTGTGGAGCTGACCAAGGCTGGGGTGCTCGCTCGGTATGGGGTCCGGGTCCTGGGCACACCCGTGGAGACCATTGAGCTGACGGAGGATCGGCGCGCCTTCGCCTCCAGGATGGCCGAGATTGGAGAGCACGTGGCCCCCAGTGAGGCAGCGAACTCTCTTGAGCAGGTTCGGGGCATGGTTGGGGTGGACAGGTGTTGTTTCCTCGACATCGTATTCTCTCCGGGTCCAGGAGCCCTCCGCGCAGCACGCAGTCAAGGCCTGATCCGTTTGTTCGTCTCTGCTCATTGCAGGCCCAGGCAGCTGCCGAGAGACTGGGGTACCCCGTGCTGGTGCGTGCAGCCTTTGCCCTGGGGGGCCTGGGCTCTGGCTTTGCCTCTAACAAAGAGGAGCTCTCTGCTCTCGTGGCCCCAGCTTTTGCCCATACCAGCCAAGTGCTGGTAGACAAGTCCCTGAAAGGATGGAAGGAGATTGAGTACGAGGTGGTGAGAGACACCTACGGCAACTGTGTCACGGTGAGTGACGGAGGAGGGACATAGCGTCAGGCAGTATGAGCCCTTGTGAGAGCCGGGGTCCGGCTGATATCTTTGAGAGTTCGATGTCCCTCAGACCCAGGATGGGTGCGTCTCCGGAGGCAACAGGACCCTGGGATGCAGCCTCCTACCTCTCCTGACTCCCTTTGGCAGTGACCACTCTGGGACTCTCCCTTCACAGGTGTGTAACATGGAGAACCTAGATCCACTGGGCATCCACACTGGGGAGTCCATAGTGGTGGCTCCAAGCCAGACGCTGAATGACAGGGAGTACCAGCTACTGCGGCAGACGGCCATCAAGGTGACTCAGCACCTTGGAATCGTTGGGGAGTGCAACGTGCAGTATGCCTTGAATCCTGAGTCTGAGCAGGTAGGACTCGAGGCCGTGGAGCTGATACCGTAGCTGTTGGACCGCCTTGCATCATTTTGGGGCCTCTGGGCCAAGAGGCCCTTTAACCCTACAGACCCTGGAGTAGAAGCTGGGATTATCTTCGGTAGGGTTGGAGGATGCGGCTTTATTTTCCTGCCTTTCTGAGACCTTTCCTAGGCAGGCCTTCTAAGCCAGTTATCTGGTAACTCTTTCTCTGTTCTCTCTCTTTGCAGTATTATATCATTGAAGTGAATGCCAGGCTCTCTCGCAGCTCCGCCCTGGCCAGTAAGGCCACGGGCTATCCACTGGCCTACGTGGCAGCCAAGCTGGCTTTGGGCATCCCTCTACCTGAACTCAGGTACAAGGGTTGGGGAGAGATCAGGGAGGAAAGGCGGTGGGGAGCTAAAAAAAAACATGTATGGGACAGGGAACGTGGAAAGGACGTTGGCCTGGATGTGTGCGATGGAGAGAACTATCTGGAAGCTCACCATTTACACCTCCTGCTCTGTCCTCTGGCACCCTCACCCGATGGCTCCCAGGAACTCGGTGACAGGGGGAACAGCAGCCTTTGAACCCAGTCTGGATTATTGTGTGGTGAAGATTCCTCGCTGGGACCTCAGCAAGTTCCTCCGCGTCAGCACAAAGATTGGGAGCTGCATGAAGAGTGTCGGTGAGAGACACATCCCAGGAGCCCCCTGCCCAGATCACCTCATGGGGTCCCACACGTCCCAAGGATCTAGAATGTCATAGAGTCAGTTCCCTGGCATGATCTTTCAGCTCCTATATGAACAGCTTCTTGGGAACACGGTTTCTCAGAATTAATATTTCCAACTAAGATAGCAGTCCTCCTCAGGGGCGGGAATCAAAGGCATCTGGAAATCTGTCCGAATACACATGCTACCTCCACTGCCCAGATGGCATGTCAAAAATCTTGGGATGGGGTGATAGCCATTGGACTATCTCATTTCTCTCATGTTACGAATGAGTAAGCAGGTCCCACAGAAGGAAAGTGTGTGCCTGAGTAAAGGGCGGAGCCAAGAACTGAAAACTAGATCAGTTGCCAGTTGCATATGTTCCTCTGTTTACGGTACGTTGCCTGTCATGGGTGAGACCAGTTCCATGAAACTCCACGCACAGCATTTCATGGCATTTTGCCCATGGCCTCGTCACTGGGCTGTTAATACCAGTGACAGTTTGTTCTCCACGCTTGTGTAAATACTGATTACTTCAGGGAAACGACGACTGCTGTTTTCCTATGAACACTTCTAAGGCCAAGTCAGCGCAGCGGCAGCCATGCTGAGCATATCTCCTTCTCTGGGCACTTCCTGCCATGGTCACTAAATGAAATGTTTTTTAATACAATGTCTAAGATCAGAGCAGGACATCAGACACCTTTTCATAAAAACAGGGACACTTAGTAATGAATAGTGAACGGGCATGATGGTCAGCCCCCAAGCAGTGGAGAGCGTGCTGGGATTGAGTTAGTATGCTTCCTCATACTGACCCTTTAAATTGCCTTGGTTTGTCCTGCAAAGCATTTCCATTAAAACAAGCATGTGCGTGTACCAGAGTGCCACCAGCTAAGGATAAGAGCTGTGTTCCAGATTTCCGTTAAGAGCAATAGTAGCCTTTAAACACGTAAGTCTAAGCTCAGATATGATCTCAGAACGTTTAGAAATCTTACAGGACTGCCAAGTTGTTCCTTCTGGAGATGAATTTCTGTTACGTAAAAATTATAATAAACATGGGAATGAAGCCATAAATTGTGGCTAAAAGAAGTGGATTGAAAATAGGACAATCAAAAGTTGATTCCTAGATGAGACATTTAAGTATCTTACATCTATTTGAGTGTTCTCGGAGTGTGATCTGCCATGGTAACTTTCTGTAACTTTTATTATACAAGTAAGATACATGAATCATTGAGAAATTAGAAAAGATAGTTTAACCAAAGAAGAGTAATCACCTGTCATCTTGTCATACAGAGATTAATTTGGGGATATGTATGATTCCAGGATTTTTCTAGGCCTGCATGTATTAGTGCATTGGGTTTTTCTTTTACCCAGGATAAAAACTTTTATAATATAACCACATTACAAAGGAATTGAGCAAAATCACTCATCCACTTACTTAACATTACTGGTACCATCTTGACGTTTTTAAAATTTTTTTAGAGAAACAAATGTTAGGATTGTAAACAGAAAAATACATTTGGTAAGGAATATTTGAAGACCCTAGGGTAAATTGTCAGAGGACATGAACAGAACTTTATAGAATGGGAAATCAATAAGCAGGGCTGGGGGGTGGGGGAAGTTCCCTCTTTTTAGTAGTTATAAATCTAGTTAAAATGAGATAATTATTTTTGCTTATTAGCAAAAACTGTTGTAAATGATTATACACACTCCTTAGAAGATCGGTTAAATTTATACTTTGTATTGTAAAGCGCAAACTTCTATAAAGCCACTAATACTTATCAAGGGCCAGAAGATTTATCTTACCTATTGCCCATGCACTTCTGGAAATGTATCCTAAGGAGATAACCTAAAGCACGGAAAGCATCACAGCCTCACTTAGAATGATGAACACGTCAAAACTAAATGTCTTACAGTAAGTGAGCAGTTACGTTATGGTAAATCATACAGGAGTTAAACTGCTGGTAATAAAGTGACATAGAATGTGGGAACAAGCTTACCATTAGGGAAAAAGCAGGATAGAAGTTGTATGTGTACTATAATCATGTATAAAACATATTTGAAAAAAGTCCAGGAGGAGGTACTCTAAAGTGATAGCTGTAAATGTGATTAGCTCTGGATGGATTTATAGAGTAATGGGATCATCTTCCTGTTACCAGACTTTTTAAAAGTTTTGAAGGATAAGCCAGATCCCAGATGGTATCATCACAATATGAATAAAGCAAACCAAATAACTGGATAACCCAACAGCGGTGGGTGGGGCCTCTGTGATACAACTGCAACATGTTCCAGTATCCACATGCCCATTGTAGGCATTTTAGTTTCATTTCACTAATAAACACAAAACATGAAAATGGTAGGGAGAAGAGGTGCAAGTGTAAGATTCTCAATGAAACACCATAAATCCCACCACCGTGGGACTTGACTGTAAACTACAGACATTCTGGGGACTTCTCTGGCCATCCAGGGGTTAAGACTCCAAGCTTCCACTGTAGGGGGTGCGGGTTCGATCCCTGGTTGGGCAACTAAGATCCTGCAGGCCACAAGCTGAGGCCAAAACAAAACAAAACAACTACCGACATTCTGGGCAGCACGCCCCCAGCTGCCTCTGCCCTCTGGCCCTCAGTGCTCACATGGTATCCCTCCAGGTGAGGTCATGGGCATTGGGCGTTCTTTTGAGGAAGCTTTCCAGAAGGCTCTGCGCATGGTGGATGAGAACTGCGTGGGCTTTGATCACACAGTCAAGCCCGTCAGTGACATGGTAAGCGGCTCCCCTTCCCCTGGCAGTACCCTCAGAACAGACACTGCTTCTCTCTGTCCCCAGCCCCTGAGCTTGCTACCAGTAGTACTAGCACCAGTCACTTGCGGACCTTTGCTGTGTTTTCACTTTGCTGAGAATTCGGTGACTTCATTTCTCATTTTTCATTATTCTGAGGACGTATCACTAGATTTGTTTCTACAGATGAGGAAACGGAGGCTTAGCTTGTCTGCCCTCTCCCCGTTAGGAGTTGGAGACTCCAACAGACAAGCGCATCTTTGTGGTGGCAGCTGCCCTGTGGGCTGGCTACTCGGTGGATCGCCTGTATGAACTTACTCGCATCGACCGCTGGTTTTTGCACCGAATGAAGGGGATCGTAGCACACACCCACCTGCTGGAGCAACACCGTGGACAGTCTTTGCCCCTACCCCTGCTGCAGCAGGCCAAGCGCCTCGGCTTCTCAGACAAGCAGATTGCCCTCGCAGTTCTCAGGTCAGGGATGGTGGGGAGGGCCTCGGGCTGAGAATTGTCGGGCAGAGAGCCTTTGTACCAGCGAGGGGCCCTCAGAGGGGAGGGTGTGGGGAGCTTTGGAGGCCTCTGACCTTCATCCCTGGGAATTTTCCTCTCTGAGCCCTACCTGGGATCTCCGCCCTCTACTTGGTCCATACCCCACTCCCAGGGCCTACGTTTCTGACCCTTCTTCTTCAGCACGGAGCTGGCTGTTCGCAAGCTGCGTCAGGAACTGGGGATCTGCCCAGCGGTGAAGCAGATCGACACAGTTGCAGCTGAATGGCCAGCCCAGACAAATTACTTGTACCTGACATACTGGGGCACCACCCATGACCTCAGCTTTCGAACGCCTCATGTCCTGGTCCTGGGCTCTGGCGTCTACCGTATCGGCTCCAGCGTCGAGTTTGACTGGTGTGCTGTGGGCTGCATCCAGCAGCTCCGAAAGGTCCAAGAGCTAGTCTTTCATATGGTTTTCTCTGCTGTTCTAATCAGCTTTGGCAGCTGCCTTCCACCCACACTCAACCCTGGCACTTTCTAGTCATTGCTGCACTTTAACATCTATCACAGGGCTTTGGGTTGGGGGGTCCCCTTAAGCCGTCCTGTGCCTCACATGTGGTTCCTCTCCAGAACTCTGTATCTGCTTTTCCGATAGCTTCATTGCTGGTCTGACTTCCCTCCCAAGGCAGCCGTCCTGTACAGCAGTTTCAGAGACAGCTGAGGCGGTGCTCTCCGGAGTACTGCTTTGGCTTTACTCTCTGGGTGCTCTTCTTCCCATCTGATTGCTGAATGTCATTCCCCTCGCTGTCGCAGATGGGGTATAAAACCATCATGGTGAACTACAACCCAGAAACAGTCAGCACCGACTATGACATGTGTGACCGACTCTACTTCGATGAGATCTCTTTTGAGGTGAGACAGATGAAGGCTGCCTGTTAGCCTGGGAGGCCAGTCAAGTAGGAGTGGCTGACGGACCTAAGACTCTTAGGAGCTTGTGGGGTTTGAGGGTGAAGGCTGAAGAGCAGTGAACAAGGAGACTCAGACCCCTGACCCTGTGTGCTGCCACCACCTGTTTCCCCTCCTGCACCATAGGTGGTGATGGACATCTACGAGCTGGAGAACCCCGAAGGCGTGATCCTGTCTATGGGCGGGCAGCTGCCCAACAACATGGCCATGGCTTTGCATCGGCAGCAGTGCCGGGTGCTGGGCACCTGCCCTGAAGCCATCGACTCGGCTGAGAACCGTTTTAAGTTCTCCCGGCTCCTGGACACCATTGGTATCAGCCAGCCTCAGTGGAGGGAGCTCAGTGACCTGGAGGTGGGCTGGGGGCCTGGTGGGGGGCTGGAGGCTGGATGACGTCACAGGTGAGTGTGAGCAGCCCAGCTAAGCTCCCTTTGCCCTTAGTCCGCCCGCCAGTTCTGCCAGACCGTGGGGTACCCCTGTGTCGTGCGCCCCTCCTATGTGCTAAGTGGTGCTGCTATGAACGTGGCTTACACCGATGGGGACCTGGAGCGCTTCCTGAGCAGTGCGGCAGCTGTCTCCAAGGAGCACCCCGTGGTCATCTCCAAGTTCATCCAGGAGGCCAAGGTGGGAGGCTGCAGACAGGTCTCTGCAGGCAGGCTCCCAGCCTCAGGGGCGACTCCCCTCTCTGGTCCTACAGAAGTTTGTAGGCACAGGGGGCTGGATAGGATGGGTTGTGCCAGGGCTCTTCAAAGAAGGGAAGCTTCCTGCAGGGGCGAGCAGGAGAAGAAAATGGCCCTTGCTCTACATCACATTGCCCTGCACGCCGCCCACCCCCCACCCCCTACTAGGAGATTGATGTGGACGCTGTGGCCTGTGATGGTGTGGTGGCAGCCATCGCCATCTCCGAGCACGTGGAGAACGCAGGTGTGCATTCAGGTGATGCCACGCTGGTGACCCCGCCGCAGGACATCACTGCCAAAACCCTGGAGCGGATCAAAGCCATCGTGCACGCCGTGGGCCAGGAGCTGCAGGTCACAGGACCCTTCAATCTGCAGCTCATTGCCAAGGTAGTAAGAGGGGGCTAAAGGCAGGGACCAGAGGTCCGTGGTGCTTCCTTGTTCTGTGCCGGCCCTGGCGCCAGGGAGCCCTCATCGGAGGAGGAAAGCCTGAGGGGCAGGGTCACAGCTCGAGCCCACAGTATTGTCAGGGTTTGTAATAGTCACCCTGCCCCCTGTCCCGGGTTGATGACCCACAGAATGATGAGTGGGGGGAAGAGCCAAGGTCCCTGGGATGGTGTCACAAGCCCACCTGTGGAAGGCCCGACCAATCCCTCTCTGCCCAGGACGACCAGCTGAAAGTCATTGAATGCAACGTGCGTGTCTCTCGCTCCTTCCCCTTCGTCTCCAAGACCCTGGGTGTGGACCTAGTAGCCTTGGCCACGCGGGTCATCATGGGGGAAGAAGTGGAGCCTGTGGGGCTCATGACTGGCTCTGGAGTCGTGGGGGTAAAGGTAAGGAGGATTGAAGCCCGAGGTCATCAGTCAGCGGGGAGGCAAATAGTGGAGGGAGTTCATCTCCTGCACAAGCTATATGTCAGTCGGCGTATAAACCAAGCACCTCCTGTGGGCAAGGCCTTCCTGGGCCGTCAGGGCAATAAGATGGTCTTTGTCTCTTAGGAGCTTCCACTCTAGTGATGGGAGGCAAGAGAAGTCGGGTCCAAAAACAGCTTGCTTCTAGAACAGTGTGTGATAAACCTGCACAGTAGAGATAAAAACAAAATGCTAAAGGAGGTGCGACTTCCAGAGAGGGTGGTGACCCTCAAGAAGGCTCAAGAAAAGAAGTGGTATTTGGAATGAGCCTTGGAGGACGGTCAGGATGTGAGATTTGAGATTGGCCAAGCTTGTTGAGGAAGTGTTCCAAGGCCAGGGAGTAGCCTCGTGGAGACCGAGGGGAGCCCGAGCATGTTTGGGAAGCAGCCGATGATTGGTGGGTTCACGTGGAGCCGCACAGGGAAGGCTCACCCCGCTGTCTGGAGGAGGCCGAGAGAGGGGATTGAGGCCCCCCCACTGGTGCAGGATATGGGCCCATCACGCCTGGCCCTCACTCACCTCCTGCTCTCTCAGGTGCCCCAGTTCTCATTCTCCCGCCTGGCGGGTGCTGATGTGGTGCTGGGTGTGGAGATGACCAGTACCGGGGAAGTGGCTGGCTTCGGGGAGAGCCGCTGTGAGGCCTACCTCAAGGCCATGCTAAGCACTGGCTTTAAGATCCCCAAGAAGAACATCTTGCTGACCATTGGCAGCTATAAGGTACAGAATCCAGCGGGTGCCTGAAGATGGGGGGACAGATGACCTTGGCTCCCTGGGCCAGGGCTGACCTTGAAGTGGAAGACGGGAGAAACACAGCCTCATCTCCTTCTTGGTTCAGAACAAAAGTGAGTTGCTCCCAACTGTGCGACTGCTGGAGAGCCTGGGCTACAGCCTCTACGCCAGTCTGGGCACTGCTGACTTCTATACAGAGCACGGTGTCAAGGTATGGGCTGCTCCCGCCCTACCCCACGCTGCCCACTCTCCAAGGGTGTGAGAGCACCCAGGAATTCTCTCCCTGTTCCCCTGCTTTTCTTGTCATTGTACAAATTATATATTCCACGTAGAGCGGTAGAACATACAGAGAAGCAAAGAGAAAAAAAAGAATTCCCTCATGACCTCCCCACCATTGTTAACATTTTGGCATGTTTCCTTCCAGAATTTTATCTTTCTGTGTGAAGTGTGGGCTCATACCGCAGAGTCCTTGGTAACCATAGTGTAGATACCTTTCTTGTCAAGAAAAATGCTTTGCCTGTAGCAAAGAGAGGTAGCCTGGTCCCCATCCTCCTCATGGGCTCCCGGACCACCTCTCCTCCCTTCCGGTTGGCCTTCCTGGCCCCTGCCAGTCTCGGGTTGGCCCCGACCTTGTCTCTGGGCCACAGGTAACGGCTGTGGACTGGCACTTTGAAGAAGCAGTGGATGGAGAGTGTCCACCACAGCGAAGTATCCTGGAGCAGCTCGCTGAGAAGAACTTCGAGCTAGTGATTAACCTGTCCATGCGCGGGGCTGGGGGCCGGCGTCTCTCTTCCTTTGTCACCAAGGGCTACCGCACCCGGCGCCTGGCCGCTGACTTCTCCGTGCCCCTCATCATCGATATCAAGTGCACCAAACTGTTTGTGGAGGTGACTGACACCTGGGTGCCGGGAAGGGGGCAGCCAGTGTCAGTGGGGGAAGAGGGAGAAGTGAGCGTGCCCTGGGGCTGGGAAAGCTCAGTACGAAACAGCTATGCTAGTGATCAGGCTTTGTGGCTGCAGAGAGAGAAGGTGGGTATAGAGAGGCAGAAGCCTGGGTTATGGGAAAACCCAATCCCTCTCTGCACCTCCCAGGCTGCCCCTAAGTCAAAGCTGACCGTGGTTTCCACTTTGCAGGCCCTAGGACAGATTGGGCCAGCCCCTCCTTTGAAGGTGCATGTCGACTGCATGACCTCCCAGAAGCTCGTGCGGCTACCTGGTAAGTGCATCTCGTGAGAGAACCTGGCTTCTGGACACTGGTAGAAGCTTGCATGGACCCTGGGTGGAGCACAGGGTGGCCGTGGGGCCCACTCTGCCCTGGAGTGTACAGAGTGGGGAGGGCCCAGAACCTGCCTCACTCTATGCTCTTTTACTCCTCCGTCCACGATGCCCTTGACGAACCTCACCACCTCTCACTTGTATCAGTCGCTGCTTATTTTCCTGCCACCCCAGTTCACCTCCTTGATGCCCTTCGTGTCTCGGAATCTTCCTCTAATCTGCTGCCTCCGTGTTCTGCCAGGATTGATTGATGTCCACGTGCACCTGCGGGAACCAGGGGGGACACACAAGGAGGACTTTGCTTCAGGCACAGCGGCTGCCCTGGCCGGGGGCATCACCATGGTGTGTGCCATGCCTAATACCCGGCCCCCCATCATCGATGCCCCTGCTCTGGCCCTGGCACAGAAGGTGAGCCCTTGTCCTCCTGCTTCCTGGTGACCCACATGCCCCCACCAGCCTCCCCCACCTCCCTGAACCCTGCTCCCTCTGCCCCTCCGCAGGGGCCCAGGCCACGCATGGGTGCCGAGCTGGCACCGGTGCTGAGGGGCCTAATTTCAAGTATACCCTCTCCAGCTGGCAGAGGCTGGCGCCCGCTGTGACTACGCCTTATTCCTCGGAGCTTCGTCGGAAAACGCAGGGACCCTGGGTGCTGTGGCTGGGTCTGCTGCAGGGCTGAAGCTCTACCTCAACGAGACCTTCTCTGAGCTGCGGCTGGACAGTGTGGCCCAGTGGATGGAGGTAGGGGTGGGCAGGTGGGAGCAGGCAGCCAACCAGTACCTCCTGGCTTGAGGGCCCCGCACAGTGGGCTGGCGGCAGTGAGTCTGGAGCTCCGTGAGGGCTTGGGCTCTGCACGGTCCCGGAATGTTCTTCCTGCCCCCAGCACTTCGAGACGTGGCCGTCCCACCTCCCCATTGTGGCCCACGCAGAGCGTCAGAGTGTCGCCGCCGTCCTCATGGTGGCCCAGCTGACCCAGCGCTCGGTACACATCTGTCACGTGGCGCGGAAGGAAGAGGTGAGAGCCCAGCAGAGGTGCCCCTGTTGCTTTCCCAGTAACTCCAGGTGATCAGGGTAGTCCTTGGGGGCAGGAGAGGGGTAGGGCACGAGCAGGGGAGCCTGGAGCCCGTACCCAGCACATCTGCCCCATGACTTTCCGCGGGGCGAGGTGGGCTGCAGGGACTTTGCAGGGTGGGGCCTGGAGGGAGGCCTCCTCGAGGTCTCCCTGCTCTCCCCCAGATCCTGCTGATTAAAGCCGCTAAGGCACGGGGGCTGCCGGTGACCTGTGAGGTGGCGCCCCACCATCTGTTCCTGAGCCGCGATGACCTGGAGCGTCTGGGGCCCGGGAAGGGGGAGGTTCGGCCTGAGCTTGGCTCCCGGCAGGATGTGGAAGCCCTATGGGAGAACATGGCCGTCATCGACTGCTTTGCCTCCGACCATGGTGAGAGGGCCCAGGCCGAACCCCCTCTTCCCGGGCGGGCTCGTGCCCCATCCTCACGGGCAAGGACCTTGGGTTCCGTGAAGATTGGGCCTTGATCTGGGTAGGATCCCAGCCTCTAATACAGTGCCTGGTCTGTCATAGGTGCTTGATAAATATTTACTGAAAGAACGTATGAGCAAATGAGTAAACTGTAAATGAGAGAATGTGGGTGAAAGGTGTGGGCCCCCAAAGATGACAGCAGTCCCAGTTTCCCTGCCTTCTGATTCCCAGAAAAAATTAGCATCGGGGTTGGTAGTGAGGCACCATCTTGGTGGCGTGCGTGACCCCTCGTGTGTGGAGGCGATCGGTTCCGAGGGTCATGCTCTCTTCTCCCAGCCCCCCACGCCGTGGACGAGAAGTGTGGGCCCCAGCCACCCCCCGGCTTCCCAGGGCTGGAGACCATGCTGCCCCTACTGCTGACGGCAGTGAGCGAGGGCCGGCTCAGCCTGGATGACCTGCTGCAGCGACTGCACCACAACCCTCGGCGCATCTTCCACCTGCCGCCCCAGGAGGACACCTATGTGGAGGTGTGGGGTTGAAGGCCGCGGGGCGGGGGCGGGGGCTCCCCAGCCCTGGGAGCCGTTGCACGCTGCAGCCCGTGCCTGGCATAACCCGTGACTCTGACAGGTGGATCTGGAGCATGAATGGACGGTCCCCAACCACATGCCCTTCTCCAAGGCCCACTGGACACCCTTCGAAGGGCAGAAGGTGAAGGGCACCGTCCGCCGTGTGGTCCTGCGAGGAGAGGTTGCCTATATTGACGGGCAGGTATGTGTGTGGCCCATGCCCAGGCCGGTCGTGACCCGCTCGTGCTATATTCTCCTCCCACCCCAGCACATCTCTGTGGTCCCACTACCCATCCAACTGCCCTGGCTGCGGGTGGGTGCAGGTCTCCAGGGCATTTTTTTCTTCTCGCTGGCTTCCAGCCCTTTAGGACCCCAGTCTGGCTCACTTGCCCACCCCTGCCTTCTGTCCGCAGGTGCTGGTGCCGCCGGGCTACGGACAGGATGTACGCAAGTGGCCACAGGGGGCTGTTCCCCAGCTCACGCCCTCGGCCCCCGCCGCCAGTGAGCTAAACACGGTATGCGCGCTGCTTCGGGCTGGGGGGCGGGGTTGGGGGTACAGTCAGGCGTGGGGCTGACAGCATAAACATCTTCATTGGCGGTTCGGCGCAGTGGAACGTTCGTCACTTAACACTTAATGTCCTCACCGCCTACTCCCTCTACTACAAAACATAGAATGAACTCTCAGTTTAGGAGTCTTCCCACAGGAAACACACCCCATTATTAACCCAAGCAGAGAGACGTCTTGGAGAGGCCAGTGGGCCCGCGCCTGTTGAGGGCAGCCCAGTGGGAGGCGGGGCTGAGGGTACATGATGGAGGTAGAACCCTAGCGGACAGGGAGCAGTTTGGCTTTTCTTGAGGGATTGAATTTGAGGAGGGTCAGGTCAGTACCCAGTGCTGTCTCTCCAGACCCCAGAGAGGCCCCGCCGGGGCATCCCAGCGCTTCCCGATGGCCGCTTCCACCTGCCGCCCCGAATCCACCGAGCCTCTGACCCAGGTTTGCCAGGTAAGAGGAAGGTCCTATGACGTGGAGGGTGGGGCCACCTGGACTTAGAGACGTGTCCAGATGGGCTCCTCTCCCCCGCAGTGTCCCAGGTGGGCTGAGGTTGGGGACTTTGTGGCCTAGGAACTGTCCCAGCACCCCCCAGCACCTCACCTCTGTCCACTTACCTTGTCCTTCCTGCTGCCCTCATCTGACCTGCTGTGCCCCCCTTTGCCTAAATCAGCCCACCCAGCTTGAGGGAGGCATCCCACAGCTTCTCACAGGCCCTTTTTTGTTGTGGGCAGCTGTGTTCCTCCGCCTGGGAGCTGGGGTCCCATGTGACAGCAGAGCGTGGGGTAAATCCAGGTTGTTGGTTGATGTGAGCCTGGCCGTTCTCCCTGCCTAGGATCCTTTTGCCAACTGGGAGGGTTCTGGGAGGGCACCACTGATCACACACAACAGCCGCTGTGGGAAATCACGTGTCCGTGCCCAGAGCTGCCGGTCCTTCCTGCCCTCACCTAACCTGCTGTAGCTACTGTGGTGTGAGTTGGTTTAACACAGACACTGTGATCCGGAGTCCTGGGGAAGCGGGGGCTCTTCACACACCTCAGCCACAGGCTTACATCTGTCCTGTTGCCCTCTTTGTAGCTGAGGAGCCAAAGGAGAAGACCTCCCGGAAGGCAGCTGAGCCAGGTGAGAGACACCCCGGAACACGCGCTCACCTTGGGACCTCTCTGATCTGGCCTGGGTAGGAGGAACCCTCTGACCAGCCTCTTCTGCCCTGTCCCTCACTCTGCAGAGCTGATGGGAACCCTTGATGGCACCTGCTACCCTCCACCACCAGTACCTAGACAGGCGTCGCCCCAGAACCTGGGGACCCCTGGCCTGCTGCACCCCCAGACCTCACCCCTGCTGCACTCATTAGTGGGCCAACATATCCTGTCTGTCCAGCAGTTCACCAAGGATCAGGTGCCTGGGGGAGGGAGGAGGGGAACACCCAGAGCTTTGAGGACCTGGAGAGTCGGGGCTGGGGCCCCTGGGGGCCGCTGCCGCTCCAGCGACTCGGGGTCTTTCTTAGGTGTCTCACCTGTCCCACTCGGGGTCTTTCTTAGGTGTCTCACCTGTCCCACTCGGGGTCTTTCTTAGGTGTCTCACCTGTCCCACTCGGGGTCTTTCTTAGGTGTCTCACCTGTCCCACTCGGGGTCTTTCTTAGGTGTCTCACCTGTCCCACTCGGGGTCTTTCTTAGGTGTCTCACCTGTCCCACTCGGGGTCTTTCTTAGATGTCTCACCTGTCCCACTCGGGGTCTTTCTTAGATGTCTCACCTGTCCCACTCGGGGTCTTTCTTAGATGTCTCACCTGTTCAACGTGGCACACACGCTGCGCATGATGGTGCAGAAGGAGCGGAGCCTCGACATCCTCAAGGTCAGGGTCAGGGCTGTGGGCTGGGGATCCAGGCGCGTGTCAGCAGGGCTGTGCGGTGGTCAGAGGGGTCTCCCTCCCCTGCCATAGGTCCCCTCGTGTGAGTCCACACCCTCCATAGGTAAGCCCTACTCCGGGAGGTCCTGCTCCTCTAGGCCGCCCCCACGTTTGCCCTCCTCCGATCGGTAATTCAGCTGACTTGCGAGGCCCTGAGCACCAGCACACAGGCCCGCTAATCTGGTCACTTGGTTGGTGCTGATGTATTCGTGGGAGTGAAGTCTAGGGTATTTCCTTCTCTCCCAGAGAATGAATGTCTCGTTCAGACTCTTAACAATGGCTTTTTGGAGGCAGACCTTTAGCTCAGAGTGACACTATGGTGGAAATGTCAAGGCTACAACAGGTCATGGGAAGGTTTGGGGAACAGGGTTCTAGCACCCCTCTTGCGTAAGTTGGGGAGGCAGGCATCAGCCCACGCGCTCCCCAAGGTGAACACGTGTGTGCACACATGACTCCCGCCTCCCCCAGGGGAAGGTGATGGCCTCCATGTTCTACGAGGTGAGCACGCGGACCAGCAGCTCCTTTGCAGCGGCCATGGCCCGGCTGGGGGGCGCCGTGCTCAGCTTCTCAGAAGCCACGTCCTCCGTCCAGAAGGGTGAATCCCTGGCTGACTCGGTGCAGACCATGAGCTGCTACGCCGACGTCGTGGTGCTGCGGCACCCCCAGCCCGGAGCGGTGGAGGTGAGGCCGGCCTGTGTGCCGGGGCAGGGTTGATTTGGCTGGACCCGGGGACACGAGGGCCCTCCTGCCCACACTTCCTGTGACTGCAGGTCTCAGTCGGGCCAGATGGGTGCGGGGACCCCAGGAGGAGTGGGACTGCGGCAGGGAGTAGCGGCCCCTGAGACGCAGAAGACAGGATTCTCCTTCCTTGTCCCCGTGTTCACAGCTGGCAGCCAAGCACTGCCGGAGGCCAGTGATCAATGCCGGGGATGGGGTCGGAGAGCATCCCACCCAGGCCTTGCTGGACATCTTCACCATCCGGGAGGAGCTTGGGACGGTCAACGGCATGACGGTGAGGGTGGTGGCAGGGGTTGGAGGCCTGCCTGGTGATGGTCTGGAGAGGGGGACAGTGGGGAGGTGGTTTCTGCATCTCAGCACGTGTTGCACGCATTCTGAGGTCTACATTCTGGTTCTGAGGCCGAGAGCTTTAAAATGGGGGTGCGAGTGTGCTCAGTCTGGGGGCCCTCTTGGTGACCGGCTTCCTCCCCAGATCACAATGGTTGGGGACCTGAAGCACGGACGCACGGTGCATTCACTGGCCTGCCTGCTCACCCAGTATCGCGTCAGCCTGCGCTACGTGGCGCCTCCCAGCCTGCGCATGCCCCCCGACGTGCGGGCTTTCGTGGCATCCCGCGGCACTAAGCAGGTCAGGCCCTGGGAGCCCGTGGGGGACCTGGGCTGGGTGGTCAGTGCCGGCACCACACTCACCCTGGCCGGGCCTCACCCTCCAGGAGGAATTTGAGAGCATTGAGGAGGCGCTGCCCGACACCGACGTGCTCTACATGACTCGCATCCAGAAGGAGCGCTTCGGTTCTAGCCAGGAGTATGAAGCTGTGAGCACGAGGGTTGAGAAGAAGCCAGGGCTGGAGCTGCTGGGCATCCAGACTAGCAGCCAGGAAAGCTGGGTCCCTCGCTTGCGATAACTGAGTGCGAGGACCGGGGGGTGGAACCCAGGCTCGTGGGCTCATAGCCACCCCTGCCCGGCCGTGCTAACGGGGCCCCTCTCTGCCTCGCAGTGCTTTGGCCAGTTCATCCTCACTCCCCACATCATGACTCGGGCCAAGAAGAAGATGGTGGTGATGCACCCAATGCCCCGAGTTAATGAGATAAGGTGACATGGCATGAAAATTGAGGATATGCTTGGGGGCGGGGGTCTGGCTGTCTTGGGCACATGGTAACTCTTCCTTCTCTTGCAGTGTGGAGGTGGACTCGGACCCCCGAGCAGCCTACTTCCGGCAGGCGGAGAATGGCATGTACATCCGCATGGCTCTGTTAGCCACTGTGCTCGGCCGCTTCTAGGGCCCGACTTCTCAGCCTCTTCTCGGGCCCAGCTGCTGGGCATGGAATCCGGTGCCCTCCACGGAGGCAGCACACTTAGTAGATGCTCTCGGGCATCCAGATAGGTCATGTGCTCGTACGCACACACATGTGGACCACGCTTCAGACGCTGGACTGGACTGGAGCTGTCTAGCATGGGGGTGGGGCCTCAGATGCTGGGGCCCAGTCGGCCCCGTCTCCCTTATTGCACCTGAAATCTGTACTGTTACTTTTCCACTGACTTAGTAAAACAGCTGAGCTGCCTCTGGTTCTTGCTTCCTTGCATGTATCCTGGCTTCAGCAGAGGATGTTAAGTGTAATAGGCAG
This sequence comes from Phocoena sinus, assembly GCF_008692025.1. NCBI lineage: Eukaryota > Metazoa > Chordata > Mammalia > Artiodactyla > Phocoenidae > Phocoena > Phocoena sinus. Next base: position 21,286,288 of record NC_045775.1, read on the forward strand.
AGCTTTCTTCTAGAAAACGAGAATAGTTTCCCAAATAGCCTTGCCGGGCAGGCTCATGTTCTGGCCAGGGGAGCAGCCAGTCCCCCATTTTCAGAGTGGTGGCTCTTTGGGGTTCTGGGCAGGAACATGCCATTCTATTGGTGCTCTCCGTGGCCCGCACTACACTGATAGGTGTCCAGCCCTCCTTCCTCAATTCAGGTGCATGAGTCGTGGTGAAGGGAGGGCTGAGCATCTGCGTCCTGCTAGCAGTGTTCGTTATCCCGTAGGCCTCTTCTCTCCTCTGGTTAATCCTCTCCTCAGTGGCTGAGGTGGCCACTGCATCCTCAAAACCTCGCTTGGAGTTCTCCGGCTGCCGGTACTGGGAGGAGCCCCTCCTACCTACTGTCCCTGGGAGCCTGCCTCACTGGACTTCTCAGCCTGGACTAGGGTAAGGGGGGCTGAGGAGCACTTTGCTTGGGAACCCTGGGCTAGGGGGCTGAGGTGGAGTAGCTCAGGTATCTTTGCACACTAGGGCTTCTGTGGATCGTTCAAAGTGCGTGAGCTCTTCCATTTCATGAACTTGCGCAGCCTTAAATTTCTGGATCCAGCAGGCTAACTTACACCCTCTGGGTACAAAGCACCATGTGCAGTGGGAGTATAAGGATGAACAAGGTAATTCTCATCCTCAACTTTGAGGCCTCTTAGGTGGTGAGACATCCAGCGACTTCTACAGATTGAATTGGCACACGGTGGTCCAAACTGCTCCAACATCATTCAGGAAGAACCTGCTTTGTGCAAAGAGCTATTAGCAAGTTGCAGGGATGGGAAAAGGAGATGGAACTCGTTTTTTGAAAACTTAGCACGAGCAGGAACTTTCCACATATATTTAATCCTATGCCAAACGTCCAACCGTTTTACAGACGCGACACACTCAGAAGATTACCAGGTGGCTTAACCAAAGTCACATCACTAGGATTCACATATCAGGACCACTTGACTTCAAACTCACCTTTCTGTTAAAAAGGAAGAAGTTATTTAAGGCTTTAAGGGCATTCAAAATCAGTGGGAGAGACAAGCCACACAAATCTGAACCACCAGAGAACAAGTCTCAGGTGTGTGTGGGGAGCTGGTTCTCAGAAGAGACCAGCACGGGTCTCCTGGTGTCACAAGCATCCACGGGGTTGGAATTTGGGCTGGTTCCTGAGGAAGGGGCAAGCTGTGCCGGGTGGCTGGGAGGAGGGTGCAGAATCTTGCCTTCCAGCTTGAACATAGGAGTGGTAGTTCTGTGTCTGCAGCACAGTGAGGACATACACCTAGACCCAGCAGGACCTTTCTGCTCCATATTTTTAGGCATATTGTTAGGGTTGAGAGTCTGATGAGCCAGAGCAAGAGGTCTGGATGTAGATTCCAACAGAAATAGGAGCTTATAACCACAGGCACTGTTTGAAGAAGGGTGGGACTAGGTATAACATCGTCTGCTCGTCTGGGTCGCTGAGCTGTCCCCAATCCCCCTAATGTTAGTCCTTCCCAGGCTTTTCAAACCCCTGACCCTGACGAGTTCTCCCTCAGGTACCTGGAGGACCTGGTTGGTTGGAAAGGAGAGTATCATTTCTAGAACGCTTCTACTCCTTTCTAGGACTTCAGTTACCCTTTTTATGCTATTCGAACAAGTCAGAGATTATTTTCCCAAGTACTAGGAATCTGTCACACACAGATTCCCACAGAACTCAGGGAGGCTTGTCCTCAGCAGAAGCGGCGTTTGCTGCCAAGAGGCACACACATGCCACTCAGCTGCTAAGTGGTGGGAGGTGTCCCTGCCCTGACCCTTTCTTTGGCTCTGCTAATTGTAACACAGCTCTAAGTTGAATAAACTTCTTTCTCCTACAACCAGAAAGGAGGTCTTATGACACTGGGAAGTAAAAAGAGACTCAGCAAGAAATGAAAATAGACCTTTAAAGAAAACACCCATGTCTGAGACTGTCCCACATTCATTACGAAACAGCCTCCTGTGCTCCATGTGATTATCGTTAACCACATAAAGTTAATAAAGTTTCCTGGTCTCCCTTCCTCCTGAGATACTTAAGAGATTTGATCTGTTTCTTTTTAAGTTAACATGGCTCTAATTATGTGCCAAGCACTGTTCTAGCACTTTACAACTATTAACATTCTATTTTTTTTTTTTTTTTTGCGGTACGCGGGCCTCTCACTGTTGTGGCCTCTCCTGTTGCGGAGCACAGGCTCCGGATGCGCAGGCTCAGCGGCCATGGCTCACGGGCCCAGCCGCTCCGCGGCATGTGGGATCCTCCCGGACCGGGGCACGAACCCGTGTCCCCTGCATCGGCAGGCGGACCCCCAACCACTGCACCACCAGGGAAGCCCTTAACATTCTTTTTTACTTACTCTTGGATGAACTCTTTAAATATATTCCCCTGTTAAAAGAGGTCTGACCTAATGTATTTGCTTATTTCCTTGCAAAATAATTTCCCCCAACTCTTCACTGCCTATATCCTAGTGAAGAAGAAAATCCCTTCAGGATAGGTATTCCACTTGGAGCTTGAGCACCCTCATCCTATTCCTGCCACTTGTCACTAATGACCTGCAACCGTGGGCCAGTAAGTCAGTGCACCTTAGGGCTTTAAGTTGAAAGGGTAGAGTTGGAAGTTGCCAGTGTAGCATCGGTAGGCATGTGTAATTCTGTGACGATACCCTGTAGACTGTGGGGGACCTTGCTGGTGATGGTGCGGGGTCGAGAATGAGTGCCGGAAGAGCTGGGGGTAGCAGCCATGCCACCATTAGGGAAGCCAGGTAGGATGTTGTTGCACTAGAAGCAGATGCTGGCTGAAGAGAAGAGACGAGAATGGATGTTATAAAACACTAGGGATAGGAGAGTGAAGGGTGGCTCTGTGGGCTGGGCTCTTGAGGAGAACGGGGATGGGTACAGACCAGCTTGGGGTGGGAAAGGATGAATTGTTTGGGCAGGATACTGTTCAGCTGCTGTGGGACATCTCTATGGAAATGTCTCGTCGATAACAAAGCTGGGGAATTGAAACAAGTGCAACAGAGGTAAATGATATTTAGATGTGATAACGTTAAGTGCCCCGAGGACAGAGACGGGATTCACTGATGTATCCCAAGCACCTAGAAAAGTACTGAGCACAGAGTTGGTGCTTAATAAGCATCTGTTGACCGAATCATCAACGTAAAGGTAATGAAAGCTCTTTAAATTTGCGCCTCTGTATTATTCACCGAGAGAATGGGAGCAAAAGCTGTCAGCTAAAACCTGAACCTCAGAAAGGGTTGGAGAAGAGTTCAGAAGAAAGCCCTCAAAGAGGCCCAGCATCTCAGATATGTGAGATATGGGGAGAGGTGCGGACAGGATCAGATCCTGCAGGAGGCCACAGAGAATGCAGTCTGGGGCACAGACTCGGTCTGATGCTTTGTGAGTGGGAAGGTGGACACCACGTTCATGGGCTTAGTGAGGTATTGGCTTAGAAGCTGAGGGTTGTTTGCCAAGGAAAAAAGAGGTGTAGGGATTAGAACCTGAAAGTCTAGAAAAGGCTGGGAAAGCTGTGATGGATCCTCAGGAGATTCATAAAAGGATCACCAAGCAGGGCTCAAAGGGGAAGCTAGACGTCGTGAGTTTGTGGTAGGGTTAGGCAGGCAATGCCCAGGCAGGGCCATGGCACCTCACCCACCTTGGAGGACCCTCTCTACAAATAGCAATTACTTCCTCCTTGACAGACTCCTGAACAGCTACCACCAAAGGGTGGTACAGGTTTGCCCTGGGGAGTTAGCCCGTAAGGCACTGGCTTGCTGGCCCATGGCTGGGGGCCCGGGGACTAAGATGGCACCTAATGGGCTTGTATTGACCCCACGCCCGTTCCTTCCCCATCTTTCCATCCGTTCATTCCTTCACCAGCCGTCGTTCCTGAGAGTCTATTAAGTGCCAGGCTGCGAGCTTGGTGCTGGAGAGGCAAACATGAGGAAAGCAGCGCCTTCCCTCTGGGGCCATAAGCAACCTGCAGGGCAACCTCACCCACTTGCTGTGCCTCCCAGAGGTCTTGTGTGACTGGGTCCTGATCTGAACCCTGCTCTGGTGCAGCAGGTGGGCGAGGTGGACCAGAGCCGGGAGGTGAGCTCTGGGCAGACTCCACGGTTAGGGAAAAGGCAAGTTTGCTGTGGTAACGTCTGAAACCTGCGTATTTTGGTAAGCTTTAGCTGTCTTTTAGTTCCTGGATTCGCTTCCCTTTTGTTTCTCCCTAGGCTTTTTGTCTACCGTCCTTTGAAAATTTATAGCCTATCTTGGTTGAGCCAAAGGGAACGAGAGAATGGAAATGGATGTTCAGACTGTTTGGGTCAGAGAGAAAGGCAGTAAACCCTGCCACCAGGTGCCATGGGCACAGCACCAAACAGGATAGGAAAACTCAAAAGGGGTGCACCTGGAGACCCACCTACACAGAGCTTTCCTGTTCTGTTCTGGGAAGATTTTAAGAATGGAAACTATTCTGTATCAGAGCCTGCAGCCTTCCCTAGGATCATAGCTATAGGCTAGGATGGGGGAGGCTATGGATGGCTGCACTTCTCTTCTCTCCAGTTATGAGGCTTCCACTTAGGAATTGACCATAAAATCTTCTAGAAATGTAATAGGGAAGAACAAATCTGACTCCACATTGGATCTAGCTTTTTTTAAATTTGTTTTATTTGTTGTTGTTGTTTTTACTTTTAACCTTTGTAGGCTATTAGGTTTGCTACAAGTTAAGAATGTTGCCTACAGCCTGAAATATACAGGATAGCCCCAGAGCTCTGACCTTTAAAGGTATAACACTTTTCCATTCATATAGAGATTAAAAAGTTGCAGAACAGAGAATAACATTTGTCTTGTTGGAGGTTTGTAGGAACATTGTGACCAGACCTACCTAAACAGCTGCAAGAACAAAGCATTCAGGCACCAAAAAGTTTGCAGCAAACAACCACACCTCCTCTCCTTTTAGTATAAAAGAAGCCTGAGGGACTTTCCTGGTGATCCAGTGGTTAAGAATCCACCTTCCAGTACAGGGGGTTTGATCCCTGGTCAGGAAACTAAGATCCCATATCCTGCATGCCGCGAAGTGCGGCCAAATAAGTAAGTAAGTAAAGAAAGAAAGAAGAAAGCCTGATTTCTAACTCCGTTAAGATGGTTCTTTGGGACACCAGTCCACCATCTTCTCAGTATGCTGGCTTTCCAAATAAAGTCACTATTCCTTGACCCAACAACTCATCTCTTGATTTTATTGGCCTGTTGTGCAGTGAGCAGTATCAGCTCGGTAACAGAGGGAGTAGGATTTCTGGCTCAGGAGGAGAGGCTGGGAACAGCTCATGAGCGGGCTGTGATGTGCCCTTCCCCAGGAGGCTACCACGGCCTCTGCATTGGTGCTGGGTACAGAGCGTCAGCCCAGACAGGAGGAGACCTGCCCTCGGAGTGAGCATCGCCCAGGCCTGGGACTGCTTCCGGGGGCTTCAGGATGCTGTAGCCAGAGAGCAGCAGAGGGAGGGTGGGGAATGGGGCGCAGGAGTGGGGTGCAGGCTCTGGCAACCTTGGGGCCCTCCTCCTCACGCTCCCCACCCACTTTCTCTCATCAGTCCTGGCAACAGGGCCCACTTTGTGGGATCGTTTGTGATCGTGGCTGCACGTGCGGCCTCAGGCTCTGCCCCACAGGCACCCAGGGAACTGCCCAGCACCCTTTGGAAAGTGTTGACCAGGTGCTGATGGGATGGCCAGGGGGCTCAGAGCAGGGACAGGGAGGCCCAGGGAACTCAGAGTTGGGGAGGAAGAGTCCTTCTAGTATAAAAGAAACTCTAGGGAATTCCCTACCAGTCCAGTGGTGAGGACTTTCACTGCCAGGGCCCAGTCCCCTGGTAAGGGAACTAAATCCCACAAGCCAAGTAGCGAGGCCAATCAGTCAGTCAATCAATAAATAAAAGAAACTCCCTAAATGCAGTTCTCCACAGAGGTGGGGGAATCTGCCAGGAATAGGGGCAGGGGTCTTCCCAGCCTGACTCAGGGTCCTGTGATTCCCTCCAGTCTTCCAGCTGCCTGGGCTGCTACCACGGCACAGGCCTCATGGAGGCGCTGCTCCCCCTCTGATAGCATGGCTCAAGGCAGCCAGGATGGGCCCACCGCTTAGGGAAGTCCCCGAAGGGGAGGCAGAGTCACTGGAGGGAGGAGAACACCGCTTTATCACCCTGAGCTTGCTCTTGACCACAGACAGGCTGCTTCCCTGGTCTGCCGGGTCCTCAGCCCTCGCCCCCCAAACAGGAAAGCACGGCCCCCCACCCATGGCCAGCTGGCCCAGCGGCCCCCCAGGTGAGCAGCTCCCTGAGGAGGGCAGGGCCTGCCCAGCTGCCCAGATTTTCCCCTTCAGCACCTGCCCTGTCTCTGCAGCAGGAGGCCCTCCAATCCACAGCCTCCCATTCTGGCTTCTCCGTCTGACTCCTTGGTCTCTCTCAAGCGCTCCTACAACTGCACTGAGCCCTCCCTCCTGTCCACCTCATCTTCCTCTGGCTTTCCCTTTTTTCTGGTACATCTCCACCTCGAGAGCAGCCCTCTCCCCTCTCCTCCCCTGGTTAACCAGCTGTGTAAAGAGCTGCCAGGGCTGGGCTGATGGATGGGCCCTTCCCCCGCTCTGCTCTTCCTCAGGCCTCCCCTTGTCCCCACGCCTCCCTTCCGGCCCTCTGTCCTCACCTCTGCCTCCACCACTCATTTTTACCATCAAGGAAGGACACCAAGGGGAAAGGGCCTTCTGGATAAGCAAGTGGAGAGGTGGGTCAGGGAGATAATAGGGGTGTGCAGGCAGCTCCTGCAGATAAGGAGTTCCTGGACTCCCTGGGGAATGCCCTATGAATGGAGGAGAATGCTCCCGATTCTTCTGTACTTCCCTGTCTCTGACAGAGCAACGCCTGGAGTGGGATGGAAAAGCAGGGTGGTGTTGAAAAGGGCTGGGGACTTAGTGCAGCCAGAACTGAATTTGGATCTCAACTCTGACGGTTATTAGCTGCATGATCTGGGGCAGGTAAGCCTCAGTTTCTCCATCTGTAAGGCACAGATAATACTGTCTGCCTCACAGCGCCTGGCACCAAGTGTAAGCTCAATAAATGTTGGTTCCTGTCCCTGCTGTCGGGGTGCTGGGTCACCCTTTTCCCTGAAATCCCTCATAGATTCCACCCAAAAGGTAACCTTTTCCTACATGCCCTCTGTATACCAGGCACACTTGTACCCACAACGTCATGTAACCCCTCTGTTTATAATTAGGAAAGCTGGAATACAGAGGGGTTACCAGTGACCAGAGTATTAGCAGAAGGCCGAGGCAGAACCAAGGAGCCTGAGCGCAGAGCCCCAGGATGGGCTAGCCAGCAGCAGCAGGTTGCTGGGAAGGAGCCGAAAAGAGTTTTGCTGAGAAACTCAACTGTGCTAGAGCCCCTCAGGGCCTGGGTGGCAGTGAGAGCCCAGGCTCTGCACCTGCCCCTGTCACTTGCTGGGTGACTTTGGGGAAGTCCTTTTCCCTCTCTGAGCCTCAGCTTCCTCTTCATTTTGCAGGGGTATGGGACAGAGATGGACTGCATGTGTTGTGAGGTCTCTTCCTGCCCTGAACATTCTGTTCCCTCTCCTGCAAAAGGATCCAGCCTTGTGCGTATAGGGCAGGGCTGCAGCTTAAGGCTGTTCATAGGGTAAAAATCTAGTCCTCGTTTTCCCCTATTTCCTCACTCTTCCCCACCCCCATCCTGTCACTTGGGGCCTGTAATCAATGAGTCGTAAAATGAGAAAGTAGCAGGAACTAGTAAAGCATGGACAGCAGCTGGGGCAGCCTTGGTGCCCAGTGTGAGGGACTGCTAGCCCTTTGCCTGTGCCCAGCTTCCCGTGCTAGACTCAGGCCAGCAGCAACTCACCCATCCTGGTCGAGGGGCCCCCAGCTGAAGATCAGAATGGGGAGGCCTATTTTCAACCGGTCCAAAGACCACACCGTAAAACAAGTAATGAAATCTACATGTATTAACGTGGAAAGACGCACCCAGGATGTATGGCTGAATCATAAAATCAGGTTACATGTTATCACCTATAATGTAATCCTCTTATGTTATTACGAAGAAGTCTTTGTACATACAAGATAATATGGGCAGAGAGGCTGTGAATAGCAGTTCTCTCTGGGAGTAAGAGTATAGGGGAATCATTCACTTTCTACTTTATACACTTTCCTTTGATAGGTTTTTATTTTTATTTTTGGCCACACTGCACAGCTTGTGGGATCTTAGTTCCCTAGCCAGGGATCGAACCCATGCCCCTGGCAGTGGAAGCACAGAGTCCTAACCACTGGACCGCCAGGGAATTCCCTCCTTTGATAGGTTTTTAAAGCGAACATATATGGCCTTTATAATTTAAAAAAATCAACACAATTTAATAATAAAGGTATTTCCATTTTGGGGGAGAAGCCTTGCAGAAATATGCATGAGCTAATGAAAATGCTCCGGGTCTTTGCTTCAGGCTGGAGTTATATCAACCTAGGATGCGAAGGCCGGTGGACTCCTGCACTATATCCAAAACAAAAGCACAAAGGGCTTGATGTTTTTTTAAGAGAAAATGAACAATCCCTTAAAGAGATTTGCAAGGTCAAATCTGTCGAAATGTATGATTCAACGTATATGAGGCAAAGAGAGGATAATTGTAAAAGAGGTCCTTGGTGTCCACAGCTCAAACCTGGACTTGGGGTTGGCTGCTGTGAGGCAGGGCTGGGGCAGTCGGGACTGAGGGCTGCTCCCCAGCACCTCACACAGCTTGGGAACAAAGCCAAATCAGCACCGTGGTCCAACCCCTCTCTCCCAAATGGCTGCAGCTTCCCGCCAACGAGCCCAAGGCCACCCTGGCCTGCGGGAGCCTTTCAGAATGACTCCAGTATCCCTCAGCTCCTTGCCATCCAGCTTTCTCCGATAACCAAGCCCAGAACGAATGGGCATCTCCCTGAGCCAAGGACCCAGGCTCGAGCACACTGCCAAGTAGGGGAAGGCAGTAAAGGGACTGGTGGGTTTCAGCCTACATCAGAATGGATATTTGAGGGTGGAGAGGATGGAGAGGGTGGGAAGGGGGTAGGGGAGCTGTGCAAGGTCACTCTGGCTGAGGGATTCTATCCGTTCCCAGGTGACCGGTTCTGTGTCCCCCTCCTGAGGAGTCAGCACAGGGGCTGAAAGGTGCAGTTAGATACAAGTTTATTGGCGGAGTCCTCCCTCTCTCTGGGAGAGCCGAGGGCACAGCACCAACAGAGGGATGGCCAGACAGACCCCCAGACAGACACATGGATGGTGCAGACTCATAGAGACCATAGCACAGCCACACAGGCACAGAGACACACAGGCCACAGCACCAAGACACACACACCCACACACACACACACACACAAAACCATAAGGCTAGAACACACGGACAAAGTGCAGGCTTTGGGGCTCCTGCATAGACAGAGAGAGCGCCACATGGGGAGGGGCCCCTGCTGACCTCCCCCAGGCTTAGGCACACCAACAGCACAAAGACAGGCAGATCCTCCAGCCAGCCAGCCAGCCTGCCACACAGACAAATGAACTGCACGGAAAGGAGGCTGGGGGCTCCCCCGAGCACGGGGAGCAGGGACCACAGGACTTCTACACACCCCGACTGCCCTGACTTCCCTGTTCAGCCTGACCCTGGCCCCACTCCCCACACACACTTTGGTCTTGCCCACTGGGGCTGGGGGGTTGGCAGGCGGAAGCGGGCAGAGAGGAAGGGTACGGACCCAGCTCCGTCCCTTCTCCGTGAGCAGGGAGGCAGTTGCTGAGAGTCCGGGGCTGAGCCTGGGCCTGGCAGTGGGGTGAGGGTGCGGCCGTGGCTCAGGCTTGGGGGGGCTCCCTGCAGCGCAGGCACTGGGCCATCTCAGGCTGGTACTGCTCGACCTGCAGGGTAGAGCTGGAGAATCCAAACCGGGAGTGGAGCCGGGATGTGGCTTCAGCCAGGATGGCTTCAGAGTCAGCCGTGGAGTCTGCGGGGGAGTGATAAGAGGCAGGCAGCAGGTTTCCAGGGGAACTGGGAACCAGCCAGGGGCCCAGATAAGGATGGGTGAAGGGGACCCAGGGGTTTTCATGGCATGAAAGCCAAGATTGAATGGGAAGCTTTATTTTCTCTATATATTGTATGAACAGTGTAAAACTGTCAAAAAGATCCGACAGACTCATCCCTAATCGACTAGGCTAACACACTAGACCATTATTTTTCTATTCTCTTCTGCTCTTTGAGTATCAGTATACAGCTGTGTATTTCAGCAGCCATGCCACCCGCTTTTCCACGACATTCCAGATGTTAAATATTCTGTTCTCATTGTCCCTCTAGAGTTACCATCAAATATCCTACAAAGTATAATATTTTTGGCATCCAAATTGCATGTCTCTGATTGCTTCTTGCATCTGGAAGAAACTCAGAAATTCTTTGTCAGCTTGTGAGTCACCATATATATTTTAAATAGTTGAACCATAATGTAGCTAAAATTTTATATTCCGCTTTCTCTCTTAGCATTATACCATAAACATTTTCCCTAGTTGCCCTACAGTCTTCATAATCATCAATTTTTAAAAGTTACATGATACTCCACTGAGTGGAGGAGCCATAATTTACCTAACTGTGCCCCATCATGAGACCTGTAGGTACCAGTGACCTTTTAAAGGGTTGCTGGTTCCCAGCACTACTTCAGAGAGAGTGAAACCTCCCTGAGAGAGAGAGAGAGAGACAGAGAGACAGAGAGACAGAGAGAGACAGAGACAGAGAGAGAGAGAGAGAGAGACAAAAACAGAGAGATGGGAACATTCACAGTTAATTCAGACCATCTTCCTATGTTTGGATGGTGGTACGGGAAGGGAGAAATGTTTCTGGAAAGTAACTGGCTGGGGTCAGTGTGGACTCACCAATCGCCAGGTGTGCGGAGGCAACATGGTAAGTAAGCGTAAGGGACCACAGGTGCAGCTCGTGGGTTGCCCGAACTCCTGGCACTGACAACAGGGTATCCCGCACAGGTTCAAACCCCACACTTCTGGGGGTACCTGCAAGCAGCACCCACCGCGCCTTATTGCCAGGTCCACTCCTGCCCAGAGGCCAGGACCCCACCTCCCCCATCCTGTACCACTCACCCTGTTGATCCCCACAGTTTACCCCATCCCCGAATCCTCCTTCCACCAATAGGCCTTCTCCCCACACTTTCTCCAGAGAAAACAGAGGCGCCTAGTCCTGGGGTGAGGTCAGAGAGGGCCCCGGGGGGTGGGGAGCAGTGGCGTCTGACTCACCTTCCATGAGGACGCGGAGAACATCTCGGAGGGTGGGAGCGGTGGATCCAAGGGCACAGATGGAGAAGAGAAAGGTGCTGATGGGGTCAGCTGCCTTGTACTGAGGCTGTAGAGAAAGAAAGCTCTAAGCCTGGGTATCAGGGACCTTTCAGAGGAAGACCTAGGGGCATCCTGGACAAACAGGACCTGAGAGGCCCCTGAGAACCCCACTGGGGTGAAAGGGACTATAACCCTGGGCCAGGAGTCCTGGGGAGCTGGGAGATGGAGTGGGGTGGGTGGGGGTCCAGGGAAGGAGGGGCTGGGGGGTGGAATTGGGGGAGGAAGGCTGGGGCAGGCTTGCACAGATGGTACCTTGAAGTAGATGAGGATGGAGGCGGCCAACACCCCAAGGCTCTGCAGAAGGTCCCCCAGCACGTGCACAAAGGCCGCCCGGACGCTGGTGTTCCCCAGGGGCAGGGGCTCCCTGGGCCCCTCCTCCAGCGGTGCATACTCTGCCCCCCTGGACCCATGGCTGTGGTGGGGCCCGGCCTGGTGCAGCACAAAGGCCATTCTGAGGGGGAAGCAGAGCAGCTCAGCCCAGGTGGCCTGCTTCCAGGCTCCTCTGACCATTTCCACACCTCCTCCTCTCACCTCCCCAGGAGCCCTCTCTCCATCTATTTTCTCCCTATTTTCCCAGTCCCAGGAAATAGACAATACGGTCCAAGAGAGACAAGTAATGCAGCCTGGGGGCAAGAATACGTGGTGCCAGAGACGTGGATTCAGATCCTGGCCCTGCTACTAAAGTAGCTATGTGCCCTGGGCAAGTCCCCTGGTCACCTCTTGGGATCTATCTGATTAACTGTATACCAGAAGTGATACTACCTACCTCATGGGGTGGTTGTGAGCTTTAAATGAGACAATGCTGATGACAGCCCCCAGCAGGGTGGCCAGTACACAGCAGGCCTTTAACAAAGGTCTTTTGACTCTGAATTTTAGGTCTCTACCCCAGCCCCTTCTCAGGCATCCCTAGAGCAGAGAGATGAGAACAGCACGTGCGTGCTGCGAGTATGTCTGGGAGAGGAGAGCCTGCTCTCCCATCCTGGAGGAGGAGCCCTCGCCCTGAATCCCACACGGTGCCTGCTCCATACTGGAACGTACAGCAGATTGGCACAGACTGCGATGCTGGCGGTCAGCAGCATGGCACCCCCCTCGATGTGGTAGTCGCTGTGCAGCAGGCGGATGAAGGCCAGGTACAGGAGGATGCCAGTGACCATCCAGAGGGAGACCACAGAGGCCAAAGCCCCCAGAGTCTCTGCAGGGGAAGACAAGCTATCAGAGGGCTGTCCAGGACCCTGAGAGGTACCTTCTGGCAAGATTGGGTGGGTCATCAGACCATGCAGGGGCCTTACCTGAGCGGTGCCAGCCAAAGGTCATGGTACGGGTGGCTGGACGGGTAGAGAGCCAGAGGGAGAAGAGGCTGCCCATCATGCTGCCCACATCTGCCAACAGGTGGGCTGCGTCAGTCATAATGGCCAGGCTGTGCGCCAAATACCCACCTGTAAGGGTAAAGCGATATATGGTCTGGTCCCTTTAGAAAATATCAGGCGGTGTGTGCAGAGGCAAGAGGCATGGCAAAGAGACGGGGGGACACATACCAAAATGTGGTAATGGGATTACACGTGGGTTTTGGGGTTTTTTTTTTCTTTTCACTCATTCACATTTTCTAGTTTTTCTACAATAACATTTTTTTGACCACGCCGCGCAGCTTGTGGGATCTTAGTTCCCCGACCAGGGATTGAACCTGCGCCCTCAGCAGTGAAAGCGCGGAGTCCTAACCACTAGACCACTAGGGAATTCCCCACAATAACATATTTTAATAAGAAGAAAATAGGGCTTTTACAAGACCAGTTCATACTGATGAGCCAGCCCTGAATTCCCTTGGTGCTGTCCCTCGCCCTCTCCCACTTCCTGAGTCCTGGGCACCCACCTCCCCTGTCCCAGCCATCCCCACCTTCTCTGCATCTCCACCCAGGAACATTCCTGGGACTCCGGGTGGGAAGTGGCTTAGGCAGGCGTCCGGAGGATGGTGTTGGAGGAACTGCTTTCCGACTTACCGACTACTTCCCCGGCCATGAAGACGCAGCACACAGCACAGGCGGCACACAGCTGCCTCTGTGCCTGCAGCCTGTCAGGGGTGAGACCTGGCTGTGGCAGAGGGTCCCTGTGGCAGTGGTGGAAGGACATCTCCATGGGTTTGGGCTCCTCGGGGAGGGGCTCGGAGGGCTCTGTGAAGAGACTGAGGCAGGCGGCCCAGTTCAAGCTGGGGCCTGGTTCAAGGGCTAACCTGCTTCTCACTCCCAGTTCTGGATCCCCCAGACTGGCTTCATCAGATGTCCCACCTCTCTATCCTTTCCTGAGGCCTTGTGGACAGAGGGCCACAGGAGAGATGGGGCTAAATGGACAACTCAGATTCCAGCTTCCCTTTTCCTTTCACGTACAGAGCCATAGAATCTCAGAGCACACATGGAAAGCACCTTAGAGACGTCTAGTCTACCACTTATTAAAGAATTAGAAGCATGAGGTTCAAAGGGGGAAAGAACTCATGGAGGCCACACAGCTAGTTGGTGGTTGAGCTGAGATTAAACTTCAACCAAATCAATTCATTATGATAGGCACCACGAAGAATACAAGTGGGATAGGATATCCTTTCTGATCTCTGGGAGCCTCTGGTGAACAAGACCAATGTGTACCTAAATACTGTGAGATGTAGCAAAAGGTAGCTATTGCCTTAGAGCAGTTAAAGCACTATCAGGGCTCAGAGGGACATACTGACTGTAATGAGGAAATCAGGGACACAACTGAAGGAGGCCCCTGAGAAGGGCCTGGAAGGATGGGAAGGATTTTGATAAAGAGGAGGTGCACGTGCCCGGCGAAGGCAATAGGAAGGGGAAGTGGTGTCAAAGTGTGGCGTGAGGCTCAGCACATGGTCCTGGCCTTAGTGCCTCCCTGCTGGACCTACCTCCTGGTGCCTCCACTCCCAGGTCCTTCACCTTCCCTCTCCAAGACATTCAGCTAGACGTGGCCCTTTAAGAGGAGAGTAGAATGCTGGGACCCAAAAAGTCTGAAGTTCCTGGCACAGAGAACTAATGGCCAGATTCCAGAGCTGGGTTGTCATGGGGAGGAGAGAGCGCAGACTGATGTGGCTGGGATTGGTGGCAGGAGGAGTGCTGGGTTTGGAGTCTGCCACATGTTAGCTGGACCTCAGTGTGACCATAAGCACCCAGCAGAGGCCACTTTAACTGCACAGTGCAGTAAGCCTCCCTGGACAAATGAATAGGGCTGGGGGCCTCACCTGGGGCACAGGCTGAGCTCAGGCTAACTGAGTTTTCAGTCCCTTCTGGCTTAATTCTCACCCCCATTACTACCCAACCTGAACCCCAGGGAGAACAGAACCTTCCACAGCATAAAGGACCTAAATAGAAAAGTACAGTTCTAGAAATACTCATGGAGGTGTCACAAGAATACCCTTGAGAGAAAATGAAGGCTCCAGATAGAAATGTGATCACAGCAGTAAAGTGGGGAAGGGTGCCTGGGGCCTTCTGGCTGAGGACAGCTCTGCCCAATGGGCGAATTCAGCCATGAGGGAGATGGGGGCACATTTGGTGCTTCTAGGGAAAATTCAAGGGCCGGCAGGTAGATTAACTTCTTGGAATCCCCTTCCAAGACTTAGAATCTGGGTGTGTATGATTCCAGGTGTGTTTCCAGAGGAGACGGGAGATGAGGGTGGCTTTGAGATCCATCCTCATTCCTCAATGAGACTACCAAGCAGCGTACACGTACTGAAGCTCAATCTAGTGGGAGAGGCAGAAGTGTCGCAAATGTCTGACTATGCGAGGAGAAGCTGGGGCCAGGAGGGTTATGAACAAAGGACTTTGGAGCACAGGGGAAGGAGTGACCAACGCTAAAGGGGATGAGGAGACCTTCACAGAGGAGGAGATGTTTAAGAGAAGACCTAGGTAGAGAAAGGAGCTCCAGACACATGGAATGACAATGACAAGATATGCAGCTTGGAGCTTAAGTGTGAGGAACCAGGGGAAGGGCTGAGGAGGAAAGTGATGGGCTCAAAGTAACATAAAGGGAGACACACTGATTGATTTAATCTTTCCTGATCTGTGAGATGGATGACCTTGACGATGGACTTGTCTGGGAGGAAGAGAAGAGAGGAGATGGAGGGGTCCAGTACAGACAAGGCCAGAGGCTCCCTGCGCAGAATCTTAGAGATAGGCAGGCAGGTAGGGAAGAGCCTCTTCCAGAAAATACTGCAGGATTTGGTGACTAATGGTCATATGAGAATGAAAACAAGCTGGGAGTCAGAGATGCAGGTCTGAAGAGTAAACAGAGGGTGAGTGGCTTTGAGGCAGCGGGCAAGATGCCTTTCCTGGCCCTGTAAGACACAGCGTGGCCAGGCATCAAGGTAGTCACCCATCAACAGGCTGCTCCCTTTTGTTTTGCATTAACTCGGCACTAAAGAAGCCTCATTGTTGGTGTGTAGGGGTGCGGGGAGCTACCTGCTGTGTGCAGAGAAGGAAAGACAACTTGCTCTCCCTGGCCCTCTGAAACCCCCGACAAACAACAAATAATATTGAGTAGGGTAGAAGGGAGACTGGCCTGAAGCAGAGGCGAAAGGTACATGAAGAGATGCCAGGGCCACAGCTGCCCCCGTCTGCAGTCCTCCGCGAGAGAGATTCCGACGGAAGTCTTCCACTCCCCCATCCCTCATCCACTCCCCCATCCACCCAGGTTTACGGCCCCCATCCAGGGAAAGAGCGAGAAACCCACAGAGGCACCACACCCGAGACAAAGGGAGAGGGGTTGGGAGGGAAAAGGAAAGATAGGGAGAGATGAGGAAAGAGAAAAAGCCGGAGACCCTGTCAAATTCCCGAGATAAACGAACGGTGGGCAAACAGACAAAATGGCCAGCGGAGGTGGCCAGGGAGGGCCTGGCGCGGCCGCTTGGAGGGACAAGGCGGTCGGCGGGCGCCGGGCGCAGGAGGCCGGCGGGACGCGGAGGCGGTTCTCCGGCCGCCCCCGGCCCGCTGTCCCGACCGCTCCGAGCGCCTCATTTCACACCTCGCCGCCCCCGGCCCCGTCTGTGCGTAGCCGGGAATACCCCCGCCGCCCAGACCGCACCTGCTCCTTCCTTACCGCCCCCTCGCTTCCCAGCGGCCGCCCGCCCCACAGGAGCCCGGAAGACCCGCTGCGGAGCCCGGGCCCATCGTCGGCCCGGGTGCCCAGAGCTGGCCACTCTGGAGGGGACGCCCCGAGCCCGGGAGCGCGGAGGGTAGGGCCGGGGGCCTGGGCGGCGAGGGGCTCCTACGACCCCGGAGCAACGCGTACATCGGGGCACCTGGCGCGGACTCCGGCCAGACGGAGGGGCAGTCGCTCGCGGGGAAGTCAAACGCGGCGGGGGCGGCGGAGGGGTCGGGAAGCTTGGGGGGCGGTCCGAGGAGCAGTTTCCCGGGACCGGGAGAAAGAAGGTAGCCAGGAGGAGGCATGTCGGGCTGTTGAGCGGCGGGGGTCGGGGCTGGCTGGGCGGGCCGGAGGGGACAGAACGCAGCGCCACAAAGCCGAAGGGGTCGCGGTGCGCTGGGCCGGCTGGCCGAGAGAGACAACGAAGTGGACGGAAGGCGGAAGGGTGGCGCCCCCCCCCAGCCGAGGGCCGACCCAGGTCAATCCTACCTCTTCAAACGCAGGCCGCCACCAGCGCCGCCGCGGTCTCGGGGGCTCACCAGGCGAGTGGTCTCAGAGCCCCCCGTGGCGGGAGAGGGCTCCATTTCCCCGCGGCCCCGACCGTCTAGGCCGCACCGAGGTAGGGAGAGGCGTGGCCAACCCCGCGCCAAGTCCGAGCGGCCAGTCGACCCCTAGACTCCCCGCAGGGCCTCGGGGCCACCACAGTGGAGGGAACTGCGGCGACTGTGGCGCCGGCAGTCCGAACTGCAGATCCCGCGGCTGCTGGAGCCCCGCCCCGCGTGGGGCGAGCTCCCCAAGCCCCGCCTCCAGGCTCCCCAGCCTCTCCCCCCCACGCCTAAGCCCCGCACCCGGAGCCCCGTCCCCGTAGGCATAGCCCTATTTGCCAGTGCCGGAGCCAGGTGGGGCGGTGGAAGCTCTCTGCGCCCCCGCCGGGTTCTAGAGAACGCCTAATCTCCATAGCCCACCCCTAGGCAGACCAGCCCCGCCCCTACCTAAGCCCTGCCTACCAGTTTCCAGCCGAGCTCCTCAAGCCTAGGGACCTTCCAACCAATCTTCAACCAAGGGACACCGCCTCGTGCAGGTCGGCGCCAGGGCATCCCACCCCCTCTCCCCACCACCCGTCACCTCGTGGCCCCAGCCTCCCCACACGAAGGCAGAAACAGGTGTGGAGGAGAGAACCAGAAAGAGAATGTGGGGTAAGCAGTGTGACAAATCCGGGAGAACTCCAGGGACTCCGGCCAGAAACCCCTCTGTGGCGGATGTGGGGTCGGAATTCGCGAGCAAAGTCTGCTGCCAAGCACTGTACCGCTCATTATTATTTATTTTTATAGAGACATGGGGCGGACAAAAAGCTTCCAGCTCTCCTTCAATCCATTATTATCCCTATTTTTCGGATGAGTAACAGTCCCAGAGGAAGAAGTGTCCGGGGTCATGCGACCAGTGAATAAAGGACTGGGACTGGAACCCCATCCTCTCTCCCTCCCCGGTTCAGGACGCCACAAGGCGACTGGAGAGAGCGCACAGCCACAGTTTTGTCACTTAGAGGCTGGGGCAGCCGAAAGGAAGAGTGCTCCACTTCTCTGGGGTCACAAGCCCCAGGTTCATGGAGGGAGGCTGCGGTCAGCTTGTCCTTACCTCCAAACCTGTAGCACCTTCCCGGGCATTACTTCATCTTGCCTCATTTAAACTAAAGCCCAGGGGAAGGAGTGACTTACAGCAAAGTCTGTGGCTGAGCCTGGAGTCGAAGCTTCAAATGCTCAATGTTCTGTGCCCCTCACATCTGCCACCAGTGTACAATGAAAAGGGGTGGTGACTGGATTGTGCACTCCAAGCTGTGACACTCCGTGAAGAGAAGGATCCGTAGGAGGAGGGGAAAGAGTGAGCATGGATGGGGAAGGTGGAGGGTGAGAGTCGTTAGCTAGCCCAGGCAAGAAACCCATCAAACGCACCCTTCAGAATACCCTGGGCTTCAGAACACCCGTCAGAATGAATTTAGGGTTCTGGTGACAGTCATCTAACCCCAACATTGTTTTTTTCAGACAATGAGACTCCGTGCGTACTTCTAAAAACAAAAAAAACTGGAGGACGTGCCAGCTAGAGTGGTTGGAAGTGATGGGGTTAACCTGGGAGAGCTTCGCGGAGGAGGTGAGGCTTGAACGGATTAGGCAAGCTGGGCGGCAGACTGGCTGTTCCGGCGGGGAGAGTGCGGCTTGTGCCAAGGTTTGCGGGCGGCGTGTGCTAAGCGATCGTACTGCGCCGGGAGCGTTGCGGCACGGAAGAACGAAAGGGTCTGCGCGCGCCCTCGGCGCCGCCTCCACCCAAGCCCTGCACGGGGCCCGCGCCAGCCTGTTCTCCACACTCTTCCCGCAAAGCCCAGCCCATAGTCCACGCGAGGCAAGGGAGCGAGGGTGGGGGTGGCTTTCGTCCCCCAACCTCCCCTAGAGGCATGGGGCCTCAGCTCCCTCCGTGGGTTATAGCAAGGCGAGAGGGGAAGCCACCAGCAAGGTCACCTTGTTGGTCCGTGTCAGAGCTGGGGTGGAATTCATGTCCCGCTCGGCTATGTCAGGGCCCCGGGCACGTCCCGCCTGGCGCCGTCGGTTTTCGAAGCTCCGTCCGCACTGGGCCTGGGGCATTGCCAATTCTGAGAGCCTTGGAGCTGGGACGTGAGGGCCACTGCTCACTCCAGGGCTCAGATGCGGTAGCCTCGCCCAAAGTGGCGCGGGGCGGGCGAGCTCGAAAATGGGCAGAAACCGCGGGACCCTATGCGGGACGGGGCGTGGGGGTCGGGCTTCTAGGAACGCCTCGGCCAATGACGACAGCAGGGGGACGTGGTAATAACAATGGCTTCCTCCGGGATTTCCTTTCCTGGGCAGCCCGTGGCGCAGGGACAGCAGCCCCGGGTGCCCGGGAGGGGGCGCAGACGCCGGCACGTGCCCGCCCCGCCACTGCCACCCGGCGGGGAGCGAGAAGGCAGGACTGGAAAGGGGCGTCGGAGCAGACGGATAACAGAGCTGCCCTTCGCTTCCCCTCCCTGGCCTTGGAACTTGCTGCCTCCAGAAGTCCAGTGCAACGGCAGGGAGAATACCAACAGTTTCTTTTGCTTGGAAATTTATGCATGAAAAGCCTGGCAGTGAAACAGACAGCTTGCACCTGTTTCTCAAAGAACCATCAAGGCCCTATGAAAATCTTTGCAAAGTGTCCTCTTGAATTCCAGGTCTGAGGAAGGCATTCTGCATCTGGACAGGAGCTAGGAAAACTGTGCAGGAGTTAGAAGGACAGCTGAGGGCTGGTGCCCTGTATGGAACTCTAGTCTTCATTCAACATTTACTGAACACTTATTCCTGCCATGTGCCCTGCTATCCTAGCTGCGGATTCCTGGTGAACAAGATAGATGTGTTCTCTCCCATCCTGGCTTTAACTTGATTGCAAGAGATTTCTATTCTGCAGACTTTGGTTACTGATTTACCCACATGCTCTTACACCTTCCTCAGATACCAATTTTCCCTAAGGTGAGTCCTTAGTCTACTCTTAGTTGTGGAGGCAGGAAGGCCTGATGTTCCCGAGAGGACAGGTCAGTGCCAGCTTCCAGAGCAGAAGGCAACAGAGCAGCTCAGAAGGAGGCTTCAGGGAGACCCAGGCTGGAACAGTTCATACTGAGAGAGAAGGAGAGCAAAGCCCAGTGCTGAGGTCAGGATTTAGGCTGGGCCAGGGATCTCAGGCAAGATTTGGAATCCAAGGCTGTGGGCAAGGGTTAACACTTGAAAGGGCCAAGCCAAGCTGAAGGGTATGCACAGAGGTGTTACCCCTAGAAAGCCTTTCCTGACCCCTCCCAGCCCTGGGTAGGTTATGTGCCCTTCCCTGGTGATCTCAAGGCCCACTGTGCCTCGGTGATGTTAGCACTCACCACGTTTTAACAAAATTGTTTACATGTCAGTCTCTTCACTAGAGTACAAGCTCTCTGAAGACAGCTGTTGTCTTTCTCAACACTGTGTCCCCAGCACACCATAGTGCCTGATACATAGTCCTCGATAAAGCCATCCCAGAAAGGAGGAGCTGATTGTCAGAGTGGAAGCAGGATGGAGGAAGCAGGATTTTAGTTGGAGATATGGAAGATGAGGGAAGGCTGCAGCTTACATGTCACATCCTCAGAGAAGCCTTCCTGACCCCCCAAATCAGCCTAGTGCATGTTATGCATTCTCATTGCACACTTCTTTTTCTGCCTTAGCACTTATCCTACTGTAATTAAATTGTTATTTGGAGATTATTTCTTTTTTCACTTGGCTTCCAGGATACCATAATCTAGTTTTCCTCCTATTTCATTGACTGCTTATTTTCGGTCTCCTTTGCTGGTTCCTCCACATCTTCCCAACCTTTTAACGCTGGAATATTCCAGGACTTGGTCACCCTCTTCTCTTACCTTCCTACACTTAGTCCCATGGAGATATCATCCAGTCTCAAGGCTTTAAATACTACCTAGAAACAGCGAGAAGCAATGATTGTTGAAGCTGGGTGATGGGTACATGGAGGATCATTGTACTATTCTGTTTCTATATGTGTTTGAAAGTTTCTATTAAAAAAAGAAACTTAAAAAATAAATGGCAGCTTATATGATGATTCCCAGATCTCTCACTTGAACTCTGAACTCATGTACCCAAATGTCAGCTTGACCTCTCCTCTTTAATGTCTAATAGGCATCTCAAGCTTCATCAAAAACTGAGCTCCTGATCGCCACCCTTATCCCAAACCTTCTCTTGCAGCAGTCCTCCCATGTCAGAACATGCGAACTCCATCTTTCCACTTGCTCAGACCGGAAGCCTTAGAGTCATCCTTGACTTCTCTATTTTTACCCCACATCCAATCTGTCAACAAATCCTGCTCCCATCCTTGCCTAAACCACCATCGTCTGCCTTCTTGATTACTTCAGTAGCCTCCTAGGTTGTCTTCCTTCTTCTACCTTTGTTGCCCTATAGTCTGTCCTCAATCCGGGCTAGGCAACTAGGCCAGATTTCATCAGTCTCTGTCTCAGTATCAGCCAAAGGCCTTCCACTGGCCTGCAAAGCCCTATGCAATCTAACCCCCTCTGATCTCATTTCATACTACTCCCACCTCACTCCCCAGCCACTCTGGCCTTTGTGCAAGTGGGTCCTATGACATACCCGGTGTGTTCCACCCCAGGGCCTTTGCATTTACTCATCTCTTTACCTATAATACACTCTGCCAGATGTCTTCACGACTCACCTGAGCATCTGCTTCAGGTCTTGGATCAAATATCACTTTTACAGGGACTTCCCTGGTGGTCCAGTGGTTAAGAATCTGCCTTCCAATGCAGGGGACATGGGTTTGATCCCTGGTCAGGGAACTAAGATCCCACATGCCATGGGGCAACTAAGCCCGTGTTCCGCAACTACTGAGCACACGGGCCACAACTAGAAAGCCTGTGAACCACAACTAAAAAGCCTGTGAACCACAACTAGAGAGAGAAGTCCGCGCACCGCAATGGGCGCAACTAAGACCCGATGCAGCCAAAAATAAATAAATAAATAATACAAAATATACATATATATATATATATATCACTTGTACAGACCCTCTCTGCTTATCCTTTTAAAAAGTGCAGACTTCCCTCAAATTTTTTCCATCTCCATCCCTGCTTTATGTTTCTCCATAGCAACTATTACCACCTAACATACTGAATATTTTACTTATCTTGTTTACTGTCTCTCTCCTCTCACCAGAATTTAAGCTACATGATGGCAGAAGTTTTTGTTTGTTCTGTATGTTGCTATATCCCCAGCACCTAGAACAGAATCTGGCAGAGGACAGCACCTAATAAATATTTGTTGAAGGTATAAATGAATGTCTATCTTCCACACTAAGCTATAATCTATGAGAGCCGATTATCACTGTATCCAAAGTACTAGGCATAGAGCAACGAGTAATAGATATTTGTTGAGTAAGTGAACTGATTAATTAAAAGGACAGTTCATGAGGGGAACTGGTGTGAGGGCAATGGTATAGAGGTGAGAAAGAACAGGAATATTTAGGAGGAAAAAAAGACTGATGGTTACGGAAGGTTTACTTCAGGGCAATAGCAGACAATGCATTTGGAGGGATAACACGGTGTCAGATTGTAGATTTCATTGCCATATTTTAAGGGTTGTTTTGCACCCCATGGGCTATGAGCAAAGGATAGGTAACGATGGAAACATTGCTTTGCTCTAGGAACATTGATCTGGTAACCAGTATCCAGGATGAGACTGGCAGTAGGGAGAACAGTTAGAAGGCTAGGACAACAGTCAGTGTGACATGGAAATCCTTTAACTGAGGTGCTTCAAAGCTGTGGGAGCTGAAAAGAAGGGGACAATGAAAGAGCAATTTTGAAAAAAGAAATTAGTAAGATTTTTTGGCCCGAATTTGGGGGAAATAATGGTCCACAGCCCGCTGATGTTTGGGTTTTGAGCAGCATTGTCTTGGAAAGAGTCATAACATTAACGTAAATAGAAAAAGCAAGAGGAACAGCCAGTCTGGGGGCAAGGTCATAAGCTCAGATTTCAGAGTGTGGTTTTGAGGCAATGGGAGACTGGCACATGGATGACACTAAGCTGAACTAAAGCAGAGTAGTGCCCGCTGAAGCCACGCCCATAGACTGCATCTCTGAAGTAGAGAGGAGAGAGCAGAAGCAGGAGCTTAAAGACCAAACCATATAGAATATCCACAAAGAGGAAATGAAAGAAGGGAGAGGAGCCAGCAAGGGACAGGAAACTTATCAGAGATGTGGGAGGAGACACAGAATAATGCAGAGCCCCAGAATTGAAAAGACATGAAGTTGGTGGAGCTGAACAGAAAGGAGAGGAGAGATTTAAGGCCCAAAGTCTCTTCCCAAAACAGAGCCTGATATTTTTCACTTCATTCAGTCATACTGCCTGAAATTCTGCCAGTTATTCCTTTTGTGTTGGTTAAGAATTAAGAGGGTGAAGTGTTAATAGTTCTTCTCACTATAAGCAGAATTATAGGGTTTTAATTAGATTGCTTTCCACCTAACCCGTAGGGATGAGATAATTTTATGGAGGTAAATCATTTTTATTAGAAATGTTTAAAGGAGAGGAAGTGAGAGAGGTAATTTTGGAGTTTTGACTGCTTGGGGAACACTATGGATATTTTGGAGGGCAGAGGGCACTGGGTAGAGGAATGAGAAAATAGGGTTCTAAGGGGCTGAGAAAAGAATGTAGAAAGGGGATGGAAGGATTCCAATGACAATTTCCAAATCTTCTTAGAGGGAGGACCCTGATTTACCCCCTTCCTCCCAGAGACAGAATGAAAGCAATTTCTCTCTTTACAAAATTGGGAGGAGACAGGATAGAAAGAATGACGATGATGATGACGATGACAATGACATAGCATTTACCACGTGCCAAGCACTGTTCAGATTAAATATTTAATCCTTTTAACAACCCTGAGAGGCAGAGACTATTATCTCCATTTTACAGGTAAGGCAGGTGTGCCCTGTTAGCCTGCCCTTAGGTCTGCAGAGTCTGGGGTTGCAGGGCAGAGAGGACAGAAGTATAAAGCAGCTTCTCTAACTGGAAGCCCTCTACCTCCCACCACGAGACGTCTGCCCTGGGGAGGACAGGCAAACAAACGGGGCCAGAGGTGTTTTTAGTCACATGTAGTATGTATGCCTTCAACTGGGGGG
Organism: Phocoena sinus; assembly: GCF_008692025.1. Lineage (NCBI taxonomy): Eukaryota > Metazoa > Chordata > Mammalia > Artiodactyla > Phocoenidae > Phocoena > Phocoena sinus. The sequence goes on from NC_045775.1 coordinate 21,310,514, forward strand.
AGGGAAAGCAGGGTATTACCTGACATCACCATGAAAGGAGGTGAATATCAACTACGGATTTGGTCTGTTTCTACACTTAGATTTTAAAGTGGAAAGGGAGCTGGTGTGTATGAGGAGCAGACACAGTATGGACACTGAACTAACTTGGAGTCAGAAGATAGGTCTGGACCTCACAGGTTGACCTTGGGCAGGTTAATCCCTTTCTCTAGGCCACACTTTTCTCAATTACAAAAGGAAGGCATTGTATGAGAGTTGTTTCTGAGGTCCCTTCCAGCTCAAAATTTGTACGATTCTAGAACCTGGGGGTTGGGTGTGACAAATTATGATCTCTCTCTCCCACTACATATGTTGGAGAGCGTGATATTCTGGGTATAAATATACCAATGTCTGTCGTCTGTATGTGTATATTCCAGCTATATGACTAAAACTTTAGTTGTTTGTGGATAAATAAGGGATGCTTCTTGGTTTTCTCCAGGAAAGACCAAATGGCTCTGTGACACAGTAAACTTCTAAGATCACTGACTCAACGTACGGGAGGGCAAATGATTCCAGAAAAGGTTTGAGTCTGTCATCATTCTTTAGCATGGTTTTTTTTAATTTTTCCATTTTTTTTTTTTTTTACAACCAAATTTAATTTAGTCTTTGACCTCAACCCTGTGAAACAGCACAGGATTTTACAGAAGAGGGAAGAGACTCAGAGATTAAGTGACTTGTCCAAGATCACACAGCCTGTTAGAGCCAGAGCCAAAACAAAGATCTAGGGCTTCTGACTCCCGGCTTGTACGTTCTTCCTAGTTCTGTGCTGAATGTTAGAAGAGACCCTGTGCATGGAAAATGGAGTCAAAAAGGGTCTGCTTCTAGGTAAAGGCCAAGTGGAGGCCCCTCGCCAGAGGATGCCAGCTGACCTGCTTGCTCTATTCCCATCTCTGCAGCTGCTGGCTGCAGTGTCATCTCATTCAGAGCAGAGGCGCAGAAGGCTTAAAGATAATGGCTATTTCAAGAGCCACTGTGATTAGAATTAATTAGAATGTCAGAGGGCAGTGATAAGAAGTAATAACATTCTGGAGCCTCTGGCGAGTTGTGAAAGCTGTTTACTAACTCTTCTCAGAGCCTAATTTGCCATCTTTCTTGGGCTCATTTCTGTAAAGCAGGGATGGGCTCATACCACCTCCCAGGGCTGTTGTGAGGATCAAAGGAGACAATGAGGTAAAAGTGCTTCAGAAAAGGTACACAAAAGCGTGCTTGTTCATTCAACTTAACCAACATTTATTGAGTACCTACAATATTCCAGATACTGTGTTAGGAACTGGAGGAAAACTAAGACAAACAAGAAACAAGGAGCCCAGAATCGCCCTTAACTATCTCTCCTAGTGCCTTCTGTCTCTTCTTGTCTCAGATCATATGAGGAAAAGTGGGCTCTGCAGTCCTGTCCAATTCCCCAGCTATCTGCTTCTGTCCCAGGCAATTCTTGCTATGGCCCAAACTCTGGGCCTCCACTGGACGAGCAGAGGGCTCCCTCTGCTATAGTTCATTCAGCAAATCATTAATTCACTTATCATAAGCCAGGCATGGTTCTAGGTGCTGGGGATACAATGGTGAGCAAACATACAAGGTCCCTGCCCTCATGGAGTTCACTGTCTACCGGTGAAGGCAGACCTTAAACAAATCAACGTGAGATAAATAAATATTCACAAATCAGGGTGAGGGTGTTAACGAGATGGGGAGAGAGAAGTGGAACTCAATTTAGAAGGACTCTCTGAGGAGGCACAAAGCTGAGAGCCACAAAAGATGAGGTGTCAGCTACGCACGTAGCCTGGGGAGGAGCCCTCCAGGCAGAGGAGTGGGAGGGAACACCGTGTCTTCAAAGAACTGACAGAAAAGCAGTGCAGCAGAGACCAGAGCACGCAAGACAGTGGTACTCCGTAGAGCTGGAGTGAGAGGCAGGGGCCGGACCACACTGGGCCTGTAGACTGAGGCGAGACGTTCCCTGTAAATGCACTGCACTTCCAGTGCCTTCTGTTCTCTTCCCAGTGCTGGTAAAGAAATGACTCGGGCTGTTCAAGTTCTGTCCTTCCATGATGGTGATGAAAGGCTGGAGGTTAGTTAGAGAAATCTGGCATAGTACAAACCATCAAAAAATTGTTAGCTTTACCTCCTTTACTTTAGGCGACTAACCTCTAAACTCATCTAACCCAGAACCTATGAACTCAGTGAGGGATACCAAAGATTTTCATCCCCACCCCTACACTGATCACGGATCTACAGAAATAAACTAATTCAGTGGTCGTTGTGCCTGTTGCACATGGACTCTTTAGTTTGCTCAGGTGGCTCACATCTTTGGGGTGCAGTATTTACAACTTAAAACCTAGAAGGGAAGGTAAATGTACACAGGTAACAGTAATAAAAGGAAGAGATAATAAGTCACAAGACAGGTAACAGAGAGATAGGACTGAAACAATAAAGTTCTTTCAATTCCATGTTATAGGAGCCATTGAGTGCTCCTTTGTTACGAAAACCAACATCATGAAGTGGTAAATTCTAAGGGATGCAAACCTGTAGGAGATCACAGGAATTGAGTAGAGATAGGTGCTCTTATGCCCTGCAAGTAGCATGTAAATTAGGGAGGTAAATTGGTACTTTTGGTAACTTTCTGGAAAGAAAGTTAGCAATGTGGATCAAAAGCCTCAAAAAAAATTCGCTTTGACCCAATAATTCCACTTCCAGGAATCTACTCTAAAGAAAAAAAAAAAGATTTATTTGTAGATTTAAAGATAAGAATTTTCATAATAAGGTCATTATACTATCAAATGATTATAAACAATTATCCAATCTGGATTATATAATTACATTATGGTACATCCTCGTGATGTAATAGTATTTAAAGGAAGTTTCTGAAGAACAGTAATGACTTTTGGAAATGTTCAAGACATCAATTTAAAGGAACGTGCCATCTTAATTACAATATGATAGGATAAATGCTTTTACAGAGGAAGGTGAGAACAATTGAGGGAATGAAGGAAAGTTTCCTAGGAATACTGACATTTGATGTAGGTCTTAAAGCATGTGTAGGAGTTTCCCGGCAGAAAGGAAAACAAGGACCAAGTGGAGACCCTTAAATTCCGTAAAAGAAGGTAATATACCTCTTGAGAAAGGTTTGTAGCAAACATACCTCTCATACAGCCACGGTCTGCAAGCCCCGTTATCTTTCCTTAGGTGAGTCGATGAGCCACGTCCCTTATCGAATGAGTCCCCTCCCACCCGAGAAGGGACGGCCCTGCAGGCTGCATCCGTGGGTGGGGCTGGAACCGACACGCCGCAGCCCTTGGCCGCTGGTGCCAGGCAGATCCCTACGCTCAGGCTGCCCGCGAGAGAAATAAGTCCCTCCCAGACCTACCTGCAGCGCCAAAAAGGGACCCCTAGTGTTGACGCAGCGCGCAGGCGCAGTTGGCCACTGGCCCGCTGCCGTGTGAAGTTTCACACTTTGATGGAGGTTGCGTGAGGCCTCCCCGGCTGAAGAGAGCGACTCCGAGGTAGACGCCAGGCTGGGTTTGGGGTGGGGGGGTCCACACAGAGCCAGAGGGGACCTGGGGAACCAGAGCGTTCCCTCTGAGCTTGTTGCCTTGGTTCTCCCAAGCCGCAGCCTCCCAAGCGCTCCCCTGGCCCTCTGGGGTCCTGCTCACTGCTACCTCTCTGGTCTGCCCCACAGCTCCTCCTTTATCCCTTGAGTCACCCCTGTGTCCTCCCTGAGGGACAGAGGTGGGAGGGTTTGAGCGGGGAGGTTAGGAGGAAGAAAGCATCTGGCCTAGGTGCAAGCTCTGCCTCCTGGCCTGGCTTTTGGACGCCTGACTTCTCTTAGGCAGCGCAGAGTTTCATCTGACTTGCTTCTCCCTTGGGAATTGGGGATCTCCATGATTCCCCACCCAAGCTGTTCAGGGGCTGGGGCCCTGCTGGTCTTTCAAACCCAGTAATGAGCTTGGACAGGCTCGGGGCTGTTTACTTAAGGTACCAGTAGCTCTGGACAAAATCGATCTTTATGCAGGGTTTAGACCTCCCTTGGCTTCACCTCTGTAGAATGTGGGGTGTCTGGAGGTCTGTGTATCTGAAGGACACTGGGAAATGTGAGGAGAAGATGTTTCCTCTTTAAAATTCGAAGGTCTTGTCACCCGCACCCTTCTGCTAGTCACAGATGCCAGTCACTGTTGTCTTATACTTGTCCCGTTGTAGCCACTTACCTGCCTCGCTCCTGAAGGCGATGAGCTTCCTGTCACTGGAAGTTCGCTTCTCTGTGGCCTCACCTGTGGAAGTTCTCACAAATGCTGCTTCTCCTCTGACCCAGATCATGGCTCACGTAGACGAAGCAGCCCGCCGGTTGTCCAAAACTGGATCAACCCTCTATGCAGTGCTGGAACTTAAGAAGGGTGCTTCACCTGAAGACGTCAAAAAGGCCTACAGGTTCAGATATCAGCCCCTTATTGATTCCTGCAATTCTCCCCCTTGAACCCTTTTCCCTCTACCTTGCTTTCTGACCCATTTTTAAATCCCCAAGCCTTCACTTTGGGGCCAGGTGGGACCATCATCCTCTTCATTGTGACACGGGAAGGAATGTAGACTTGGGCTGCGTGCCTCCATCCTTTGTACCACATCTCATGCATTCTTTTTTCACCATCTAGAGACCTATCCCTGTCATTCACCCTAACCCTCCCTCCCCAGCCATTCCCATCCTCTCCCCATCCTCCTTTGGGTATTGCTTGGGTAGGAGACTGGCCTTGAAGTATCATCCAGACAAGAATCCAGGGGACCCTCAAGCAGCAGAAATATTCAAGGAGATCAACACAGCCCACTCCGTACTGAGTGACCCTAAGAAGCGGCAAATTTACAACCGGCATGGCTCATTGGGAATATATATATACGACCACTTTGGCGAAGAAGGCGTCACATACTATTTTACGCTGAATAGCTGTTGGTTCAAGGTACACAATTCTTCCTAGTCTCTTAAGAATAAGGAAGCAGGGGCAACCCTCCACTCTTAGGACAGCTAATCCCCCTCTCCTAGGGCACATGCTTCTGTTGTCTCATATAGCAGGTGCTGGAAGGATTGAGGGAGGGGAGCTTGAATGGAAATACACAAGAGCTGCCGGATTGAAGCCATTCTTTCCCACCTTTTAGACGCTTGTCCTCCTGTGTGCTCTGCTTACCTGCTGCTGCTGCTGCTGCTGCTGCTGCTTTTGCTGTGGAACACTTAAGCCACCACCCGAGGAAGCAGCTAAGAAAAAATATGAGCCGAATGTCCAGAATCAGCCTCCAAGGCCAGGTGAGAACCACAGGCAGGGACTGGGATGAGAGCTGGAATAGGGATGCAGGAAATGGTTGGGGGTGAAACTGTGAACTCCCAACTATGGGAGCCTCAAGTCAGTATTGGGGCAAAGTGAAGAAAGAGAAGGGGATACACTTGGTTTCTGTTTGTTCGTGCCACACACTGACAGTTTGAATGTGATGTTGGCCTCCTATGACTGTTAAGCTTAATGAATGGGGTGGAAGTTAAGGAAAAGAATGGGGTGGGAGACTGTGCCTAGAAAAGGCAGTAGTCGAAGACAAGTTAGAGGATGCAGTTCTTTGCATTTACTCAAGAGAAAGGTAAAGTGCCTGAGATTATCCCCCTTATTCACACTAGTGCCACCTAGTGATGTGAATGCATAACTGCAAGGTAACCATTCTTTCACCAGTGGACTAAAAACTTGTTACTAAATATGTGTTTTTCAAATTCCATCACAGGACACAGAGAACATTTTAGAAGAGGGGAAGATAATTCTAGTGATGATAATTATTAAAAGATGAAGAAGAGTGAGGTATGAAAACTGAAATGGAGCAATAATTAAAGGGTAAGAAAGAAAAGGTTAGACACTAACTTCAGATGAGTCATTAGTGGAAAGTTTATATCTTTATAGTATGGACTACAGGTATTTGTATCCTTACCTATAGGGGGTTGGCTTTAAATTCTGGGTGATCATTCCTTCTGGTTAATAAGATGCCATCTTCTTCTGCCCTTAGGTGCTGACCCAGTGAGTGTGCCTTCTGCTGCCCAGTCCGCTGGACTCGGTGAAGAGAAGAGCAAGTAGCCCTGTCCTGACATTGACCCTGATTTCCCCCTCTACTTGTAAGACTCCCATCTTCAGAAGCATCGATGGCATCCATCCCAGTGAGGATGCCATCTTTGTACTTGATGGTATAACTGACCCTGGCCATACAGGGTCACCCAGCTATTCTTCGTTTTAGCTGCAGTCCCAATTTTAGTCTGTTAGAGAGCAGCCCTCGTATCCCTACCCTTGTGAGGTCTTAGGCAGTGATGACAGTCTTTTCCTGAGCATTCTTTTTCCTGTGCTGTTCTTGGGATTTGAGCCAATGTCAGCTGGTAGGGTCAGCCACTTGCGATATCTCTCTCAGGATCCTGATAGCCAAGCTGGATGGATCCTGTCCTGGAGCTGCTAACCCTTCTTTGTTGCAGTTCTGTGTGCCAAGAACTCTTAGTGTCAGCCACATTCCTAAGCGAGTACACCTTTCTGGGGGCTGGTCTCATCTTTTTCGGTGCCCATGCCTTTGGCATTGCCAGCCTCATTCCATACCACATGAGACAACTCAGGGAAAGTATCAATGCATTTGAGGCTTAGGGGTAGTTTTCCCACCTTTGGATTCTTCCTGGACTGCGGCTGCCAGCATAGCACCCATTAGCAGGGCGCCTGTGAGTTGACTGAAGTTCACACCTCAGTGCCTGCCTGCCTCCGTCCTTTTGACCACATCTTATGCAAGCTCATCACTATATGTTTTGTTCTTAAAACTGGGGCATGAAACGTGTGATAGGGTAAAGATTGCACTTTTACAGACCCTTTCCCTATGTGTGCCTCATCGCACTGTCTCTTTGGTATCCTCATCACACCATTTCTCGTCTATGCAGGGTCAGAGTCTAGTAACTCCTCAAACTTCTCTCTCCTGACTGGGAGAGGGGCTAAGGGATGTCAGTGAATAAAAGAGCTTTTGTCCAATCCCAGTGCATATGTTGGGCCCCAAAAAGACAAATTGTGCCTGGGATAGAGAAGAAGTAGGAGAAAAAGATAGAGGGCCAGTGTGCACATCTGAAACCAGCCTGCCTTGGAGAGCAGGGGTCCAGGACAGCTGTGGAGCTGGGGCAGAGGCTTCCCAGAGCCTTGTGATGATGACTTTGTCAGTGCTCTAAAATTTCCCTGGAGACTGATTCCCCTGGTGCCCGAAATAGGTCCCTGGCATTCAGGTCTTTTCTGCCCTGCTCAGCTACTCTCAATTTCCTAACAAATTAAAAGTCCTTGGAGTGGCTCCAGTGATGTGTTCATGGACCAGAATCCCACACTTTCTCAGGGGCTTGCTCATGAGGTAGTTCCAGGCCCTGGCACACCTGCCAGCTCCAGCCTCCTGGGCTTCTTTTCCTAGGCGGATATAAGAAAGGTCTGGGCAGAACCAAAAATGGGTCCAGAAGTGTTGAACCAGAGCCTCTCCCTCATCTCTGGTGCCCTTGTTCTGAATCACAGGGTTCGGAGGAAGAGGGCCAAGGTCACTGGCTAAGCCTCAGAGGCAGAAACTTTCACTGACTGTAGGTCTGGCAGGATCTTTCCTCCCACCCTGAGCCATGGATGGTACCTCTCATACAGGCCGATTCAGATTCTGTGTCACTGCCCTGGAAGAGGGGCCCAGGCCAGAGCATGGGGGTCAGGGGCTTACAGGAGCCCCCTAAGAGCCCCTTTGCTGTCCTACCTTCTACCATAAGCGGTGAAGCTCACCCCGCCTCTTGCTCAAGGGAGTCACCGTTCCTGAGTGAGTCAGGGTCACTCGGTGACAGCTGTGGCTCGCCTTACATGAGCTAAATTGGGAGCTGGAATGTCACACACAGATGCCCCTTGTTCCCCACCCCCACGTTAAAAAATAATCTCCTTTCTGGGGAGTGAGAGACAAACAGTGCCGCCCATAGAGTGGACAAGAGTGGTTTGGGAAACAAAAGGAGAAATTCCCAGGGACAGAACCGTTCAGGGAGGGAGGGATAGAAAAAGCTACGTGTGCCTGGCTGGGGTACAGAGCAGAGACTCAAGAGAGACACAGAAGTGTCTGAAAACAGCTATTTAAGACAAGGCAAATTGTTAGAGGAAGGGACAGAAGCGATAGCAGAGCTATTTCGGGAGCGAGGGAGCACGAGAATCTGCAGACTGTCTACAGTAAACGAGGAAGGGTCCAGAGGCAGCGAGGGAAGGCCAGGACCAGGGTCAAGGCCAGGGCAGGCACGACTGCTGAGGGGATGAACTTCACAGTGGGTTTCAAGCCACTGCTAGGGGATGCACACAGCATGGACAGCCTGGAGAAGCAGCTCATCTGCCCCATCTGCCTGGAGATGTTCTCCAAACCGGTGGTGATCCTGCCCTGCCAGCACAACCTGTGCCGCAAGTGTGCCAATGACGTCTTCCAGGTGGGCCGGGGCAGGGGCAGGGCCGGGTAAAGCAGTGCAGACTCGTGGGAGACTTCTCATCAGGTCAGCGCTGAGATCCCAGGAGGTGATGGGAGATGGGTTCCATGAGGTGGGTGGTGGCTGTCCTGGCTGAAGTGCAGAAGAAGAGCCAGGGGTCCTAGCAGATCCCAAAGTAAGCATGAGTCAGCAGCTGCTCTGCAGGCTGGCAAGTACAGCCTGTGCATGGACAGCCGCTGGGATGCTGGTATCTAGAGAGGAAAGGAGACCCCCTTAGAAACCGGGAGGGAAGTGATCCTCCACCAGGCTGTGTGACAGTCTGTGCTAGACTCCGCATTCCAGTTTGGAGTTTGAGATTTCGAGAACAATATGGAAAATCTGGAGAAAATAGCAGTGAGATAATGAAACATGAAAAAATAAACTGTGAGAAAGGTCCATGGTGACAGTGAAACTATTTGTATTTAAAGCAAAGCTGAACGCATCCATCTCTGGGGGGGTGGGCAGAGTTAGACAGTGGGCAGGAGACTGGGAATCCTCCCAGCTGAAGTTCACACCTGTGTCCACCTCAGACTGGTCAGTAAAGGGACCTGCTGGTTAAAATGGATTGAGGTCACTTAAGCAGGGAAAAGGCAGAGAATAAATTGTACATCCCCAAAATGTAACCAGTCTTGGCTTATGTGTGGTCATGGAGCAAAGCATAGTTAATCAAGTTCACAGATATCATTTTAGCTCATGGTTTCAAAAATAAAAGCACATATCAGAATGGTTTATATAAATGGGTTTTCTTTCTTGCCCTGTGCCCTGGTGTAGGTTCTAGTAACCTGTAAAATGAACAAAGATCAGGGAGAGTGAGGGATAAAGGCATGTACACACACACACACACACACACACACACACACACACACCCTTGCAAATGAAGTAGAAACTCAGAATAGACCAGAGCTGGCTGGCTTAGTCGGCATGGCAGCGATAAGGGACATCGTGAGCACTTAGTCTTCATCTGTATCAGAAATTATGAGGAAATGTGTTGAACACAGTGATTTTCAACTTAACCAAGAAAATGTTTCCCTTTTAAGTTGTTTAGGGGCAGCATGTTTGGGGAAAATAATGGGCTGGCTAATTCAGGTCATTCCACAGCTACGCCCTGTGACCCCCCCTTTGCTGTCTGCCATCTTCACTGAACTCCATGGTCTCTCCTGCCATCTTCCCATCAAGGCTTGTTCCCATCTCCTGTTCCTCTACATGTCCAAACCTGCCATTATTTGGCTCCAGAGAACCTCGGAGCCAGTGATTTTCCCTCTCTGGGATCTGCTTATCCCAGGCACTAAGTCATGTACCAGAGGCTATGCCTTCCTTGCCCACTATCTTGGGTTTTCCCTCGGTCTTAGTAACACTGAACATCCTTCAGGCTGAAATGCCTAGGAGGGAATGACAAAAAGATTTTGCCATCCCTTCTCATGAATTTGTAGTGAAACGTCTTTTCATTAGAGCCTGAAATATGTGAAAGCAAAACAAAGTTTTGAGAGTGACGGTAACGTGTTCTGTAAAAAATTGGTCAGAATATTAAAGTGCATGGCACACAGTGTCATTGGGTAGAGGACCCAGGGACGGTCCTACATATGGAGGCTAGAAGCTGTTCCAGTCCCTCCTCTGTATCTAGACACACTGTTTTGGCTCCTTGAAGCTCTGGAATACTGATCTGGGCCCTGAGAGACCTGGGAATTGTTTGGTACAGAATATTTGGGAGAGAATATGATTCCCAGAGCTTTAAGATGGTTCTGTGCATCTGGACCACTGTGTATCCTTTAAAGTGCCGGGCACCCCTGGGCCCTCTAAGGAGAGAAGTTGAACAGCTCATTTCCTTGCTTCTTTATTTGGGGTGGCCTGGTGGGAGGCTGACCCAGTTCTTCAGCTGCACTATGTATACACATCTCAGTAGACCTCCCTCTGCAAGATGAGCATATTTAGTTTCTCACACATTGCCTCCACATTTTGACAACTCTAGGCATAATCAGATTGTCTGTTTTCTAAGTATGGGGACAAGAATAGGACTTGTGGTTTCTCTCTCTTAAAACTACTTAGGAAGAACACCCTTAGAACATTGCCTAGAAAGTTAATAGGACTTAGAAAAGTGATACCAGTATATTATACACCCCCCCACACACACTTTTTTTTTTTTTCAAACGCTATAGGAATTTATATCATGAAAAGTGAATCTTCACCTCAGGCTCTGTGTAATTCCCTTCTCCATTACCAACTTTCTTGGGTATCCTCCCATGGTCCGGTACACGTTTCTGTGTGTGTGTGTATACACACACGTTTAAACTAAATTCATCCTATACCTGCCTTTGTTCACTCTCTTGGCCATTGTTTCATATCCACACATTCTGATATGCACCTTCGTTTTGGGGACTTCCCCGGCGGTCCAGTGGTTAAGGCTCTGCACTTCCACTGCAGGGGGCACGGGTTCGACCCCCTGGTCAGGGAGCTAAGATCCTGCAGGCCTTGCGGCACAGCCAAAAAAAAAAACCAAAGTTAATGCACCTTCCTTTTTCATGGCTATATAGTGGTCCATTGTTGTAGCTGGGCCACAGTCTGTGTAATCTGCACTCTGAAACATTTAGATGATGCTCAGTGTTCTGCTGTTCTAAAAACTGCTGTGATGGGCAACAGACAAGAATTTGGAGGGATTATGATCTTATAACAGCAGGTTAACAAAAGAGCCAGGAAGCAAAATTTTAAAAGTTAAAATATTTCATTGAGGTAATTCCCTGGCAGTCCAGTGGTTAGGACTCCGAGCTCTCACTGCTGAGGGCCCAGGTTCAATCCCTGGTCGGGGAGCTAAGATCCCGCACGCCACACAACACGGCCAAAAAAGAAAAAAAAATTTTTTTTCATTGAAAATGTTGAACCGTATTAAGGGTTTGGGAGGAAATCATCCATAATTCCCACCTCCTCCGACACAATTATTTTCATGTTTGCATATGACTTTCAAGTGCTTGTCTCATACATATTTTTACTTGGTTGCCATCACAATTTAAGTAGTTTTCTTCAGAGCTGTGATACAGCTCGCTCTCTCTCTCTTTCTCTCTCTGAATTTAAACAGAATAAAACACCAAAACACCACATTAACCCCCTCTAATTTCTCTCTCTCTCTTTCCCTGCACTTGCACCCACTCAGCTACCAAGCATTTTGACTAGAGGAAAGCTGTCGGTGTGGGAATTTGACACAAACATCTTCCCATGTTTCTGAATTTGTAAACTCTATTCACTCCTAAACTACTTTAAAACAGCCTTCGGTTTATTTTTATACCTGCCCCCACTTCACTGTGGGCACTTGTTTATGAGCTGCAACCTGCTGTAATTTAACAGGCAACCAGAAGGGCTTGTAAGAAGGTTGATCAGAAACAGCTTTTCTGGACGGTGTCCATGTAGGGAGAAATTTACAGAGATGGGAATAGCAAGAAAGGGGCCTCCTTCTCTCATCAAGGCAGTCTGGGAAGGAGATGACCTCTTTTACTTCATCCCCGAATTCCACTTCTTTACTGGCTAATTGTTAGGACCTGCTGTCATCAAGTATAGGCCAGCTGGTGAAAACCCTACACAGCCTGTCTCCTCGGCCACTTCCACCTGCTACTGAGGGCACCAAGACATCCCCTCCCCAGCCCAGCCTTGGGCAGGTCTCCTTTTTGAGAAGTTGGTTCACTGAAATTTTGTGAATTGTGTTAACCTTGTAGCAGGCTTAGGATCTTCCTTTAGGGAAGAAACGGTTGAGTGGGAAACAAAATCATAGAGACTCAGCATTCCTGGGCTCAAGTCCCACCAGCTTCTTCCTTAATTTGTCATGTGATGTAAAGCAGGTTATTTCACCTCTTTAAGCCTGTTTACACATGTATGGACGAAACAGAGGTTTTATTTTATTTTTTTGGTTTTTTGGCCTCGAGGCATATGGGATCTTAGCTCCCTGACCAGGAATCGAACCCACGCCCCCTGCATTGGAAGGCAAAGGCTTAACCACTGGACCGCCAGGGAAGTCCCTGAAGCGGAGGTTTTAAACTGATCTTTAACATCCTTGTAATTCTAACAATCTGATTTCACAGATTCAAGAAATGTCATTATGGATTTCCATTTTTTCAGGACTTTGCATTCTGTTACTAGCGTCCTACCTTGTCTCACTCTTCTGCTTACCAGCCCTCCTTTCAGCCAGCCTCCATTCACAAACCCCTGTGCCACACTCATTGCTAGCTTCTGTCGGGCAGAGCTAGCTCACCACCCAAAACCCCTTCTCCACCCACAGCTCAGCTTTTGCCGCCAACGCCTGTATTCTTCTAAAGCTCAGAGGAAGAGGGCCAAGGTCACCAGACCAAATGTCTGGTCTTCTGCCACCATTTTCCCAGTTTCTCCAGTGTATTCTGAGGGTCTGGCCCAGAGGATTTGCATGGTCCACTATTCATCATTGGCCAGGCCAATAGTTTAGGGGAGGTAGCCTCCAACAACCCCCCTTCCATCCTGGGCCAGTATCCCCAATCAGCATCACTCTGGATAGCAGGAAAGTAGGAAAACATTCTGAGATAAGAATAGATTTGATAGAGAAACTGCGTTCACAGAGCATCTTTCTAGATGGAACATTTCTATTGGATGCCATGGACCATTACAAAAGAAATAGAAGCCACCATATAGCTCTTATGCCACACAAAACCCCTGATCATGGCCTAGAATTCCATGTATTTATTCCATTCCATTTTATCCTTCACAGTGAAGAAAGAACAGTTATTTCATGTCCTGTGGTTCTCTGTGGTCATATATTTTTAAGGTCTAGATTAGGATTTTTAATGATCATTTGTACAGTGCTTTATAATTTATAGAGTACCTTCACATGTGTGATTCCATTTGAGTTAGAATCAATGTTATTTCCATTTTACAGGGGAGAACACAGGAAACAGGTTACAGTCACACAAACAAAGGGACAGAGTAGGGACGTAAATCTAGGTGTTCTGTTTCCTAGAGTGATGGAATTTTCTCTACACATCACATTATTGGCCTGTGAAATTTTACTTTATGGGGCTGGCTCCCTTGTGTAAATGTAAGATTTAAGCAAAGTTATTTCTTAGTCTTGAAAGAGAAAGATAAGCAGAAGCAGAAGATAGCTTATGCTAACTGGATATTGGTCAGCTGAGAGATCTTTAGCCCAAGGTGGAGACTGTCAGCTATGGAGACGTATTAAGGAAGTTGCCATGCGCACCTCAGAGTGTAAAGTTCCTATTTGTGATGAGACCATCTGGGGACTCACGATCAGGGCAGGAAGTAATCTCTTTTTGTGCTATAGATCCCTTTTTAGTTTGTGAAGCCTATGGATCCTAAGGACAATGTATGTGTGTGTTTTTTTAAGAACAGGGTTTTTAAGTGCATAAATTATACATGATTATAAAGAAAACCAATTGCATTAGAACACAGCATGCAGTCTCAGTAGGGGTGATATGCTCCAACTATATCTGTGGTATTAAAAAAAAATTATTGCAATTTTACATTTTATTTATTTTCTGCTCTTATGTAAAACTTTATTCCCCAGCTCTGTTGAGGTATAATTGACAAAATTATATATATTTAAGGGATACAACATGATAATGTGATATATCTATACATTGTAAAATGACTACCACAATCAAGGTAGTTAACACATTCATCACAGTTTCCATTTTTGTGTGTGAGGGGTCTAGACTCTCTCAGCAGATGCCAAGTACACAATATAGTGTCATTAGCTACAGTCACCATGCTGTACATCACCTCCCGGGAACTTCATTTTATAAGTGCAAGTTTGTGCCCTTTGACCAACAGCTACCCATTTCCCCACCACAAGCCTCTGGCAACTGACTTTCTAATCTCTGCTTCTATGAGTTTGACATTTTTAAGATTTGTGGTGTTAAAATTTAATTGCGGGGGATAGCAATTGGGGGGGAAATGTCTTAAAATGCTCTTAGAAGAGGCAGGAGTGAAAAAAAGCTTGAGAAACGCTGGAATATAATTACCAAAATAATTAGAACACGTTTTTTGATAGAGTAATATATGTGCTTCTCGATAAACCGTTAAATAATGAGATGGGGGACTTCCCTGGCGGGCCAGTGGTTAGGACTCTGCGCTTCCACTGCACGGGGCACAGGCTCGATCCCTGGTCAGGGAACTAAGATCCCACATGCCTCGCGGTGCAGCCAAAAAAAAAAAAAGAAAAGAGAGAGAGAGAAGGAACAGTGGGCCTAATAACTACTATAGTTTAGAAGTAGTGATAAGCATAAATTGTTTTTGGAGATTTGATCAACAACTGTGATCAATAATGTGATATGAAAATACCCGTTGGTGACAAAGTCACAGGTACTGCTAAACCTACGTGGTTTGTTGCCTACCTTCATAATTGAAGAAAGCGCTCAAGTTCTGCTCGGCACGTTAGTGAAAATGAAGATGTAATTGTTTTCCCATCGAGGCTCACAGACTCCTTAAGTTGTAGTCATGGATCTTTTGGGGGCTGTGGCCCCCAGGTTAAGTTCTCCAGCATTTATTCCCCAGCTCTGTTGAGGTATAATTGACAAAATTATACATTTTGTCACACAAAATGTATACAGCATACAGCTTCCGGTGTCTTCCCAAGCATCCAGGCTTGAAATGCCTGAATTGTCTTACTCCCTCCTTTCCCCACAGCCCACCCACAGCCAAGTTGACTGGCCAGATTCCACCTCTGGCATCCCTAGTCTTTGCAGGATTACTGCCACTATCTGAGGGCAAGCCTGTGACCTGCACTGACTATGGCTCTTGCTTCTGATCTGTGCCTTTAGATCAGAAGCAAAAGCCATAGTCTCCTCTCCCATGTATCCAAATCATCTCTGTTAGATTAATATTCTCTCTAATTTTCTCTTGCAGTTTAGAAACCTTGCCTATAAAGTTAAGTTTAGATCTTTACCCTTGGATTCAAAGCCCTCCATGTTTTTACCACAATTATTTTTAAAAAGCCCTTCTTGAGGGCTTCCCTGGTGGCGCAGTGGTTAAGAATCCGCCTGCCAATGCAGGGGACATGGGTGAGAGCCCTGGTCCAGGAAGATCCCACATGCCGCGGAGCAACTAAGCCCGTGCGCCACAACTACTGAGCCTGCGCTCTAGAGCCCACGAGCCACAACTACTGAGCCCACGTGCCACAACTGCTGAGCCCACTGCCACAACTGCTGAAGCTCACGTGCCTACAGCCCGTGCTCCGCAACAAAAGAAGACACCGCAACAGAGTAGCCCCTGCTCGCCATAACTAGAGAAAGCCCGCGTGCAGCAACGAAGACCCAACGCAGCCAAAAGAAAAAAAAAAAAGCCCTTCTTGGTAAAAACCTACCTTTCTAGCTCCTCCCCGACCCCGCAACCCACGCCCGTCTCAGGACTCCTCGGTCTGTAACCTAAACTCCTATAGTATCTCTGGTCTCCTGAAACTCTTTCCTAACGACCATCTCCTGCTTCCTGTCTACCCTGTCTTCAAATGGTATCTTCTTAAACACCTCCTCCCTCGCACTAACATAGTTCCTTACGGTCTCCTAAATAGCATTTTCACTTGTTAACTCGTCTGGCACTCTAGCGCCCCCTTTTCATTCACGGCAGGATTGAGCATTGCACTTCATTAAAGTAAAGGTTTTTTTTCTTCCTCGAAACCCAAAGTCCTTGTACAAAATTTGGAAATTATATTAAAAAAAAAAAAAAAGGAATCACCCACAATTCTATCACTCAATGGAAATGATTGCCAAAATGTTTAATTTTTAGTTTGTGTATTTTATAAAGTAATTTCATGGTCTATACAAAGATATTTGGTAAATGTAGATGACTACAAAGAAGAAATTTTAAAATCCTGTAAATCCCATCACCCACTTCAAAATTGGGATCCTACTGTCTATATAGACTTATATCCTGCTTTCTTCATGGGTCTCTCCCCATGTTAAGAACTGTTAAAGATAGTTGCATAATAATTCCTCTATAACTCATTTAATATTTACTATTAAATAACCAGCATGTTAACTATCTGAAAAAGCAATTTTACTGTTCATTCTGGTTACAAAAATAATACAGGTGTATTACATAAAATTTAAACTTCACAGATAATACAAATTGTAGAATGTATAAATCCATCTAAATACACTAGGGCTGTTTCAGAGGAGATGGGATTTCAGGAAGTGCTGGCATCAGGCAGGAAGAGGGCGATCCAGGGACAGCTAGGGACTGGCAAAAACAAGTGAGATACCGGATCACAGGAGCCAAAAGGTTAAACAGAGTGGGATATGGTGGCCTGCAAGTTGTGAGAGGAGAAGGTTGTTATGAAAACCAACAACTCCCTTCCCCCACACTGGTCAGTATTCTTACCATAAATATATCCATTAAGGCTCCTTGCTCAGAAAACATCAGCCTTTGAAAGGAGCTAGTGCTAAGTACAAATCCTCTTTTTAGATCTGAGGAAATTTGAGCCCTAAGAGAAATTATTTTCCCAAGGTCATAAATGGCAAATCCCAAACCAGATCTTCAGATCAGTTACTTTCCCTACATCATCCTGCATTAAATGCCCTCTGTTAAAATATAGAGATGTTGCCAAGAATGGGTAACAATTTTATCTACATATCCAGTACAGGTGACTTTCTCAAGGTAGCCACCTAGCATTTGCAAAAGGTTTGGGACACAAGACACACAAATTTTGATAAGGGGAGTCAGAAAAGGGTTAGAGCAAACATCCCAAACTTCATTCTCATTTCACCTTCCTGGTGTTTGCCAAAGCTGTGTACCACCTATGCTATGCTTGAGTATTTCTATTTAAAAGAACTCACATTTTAAAAACTTTTTATTTTACAATATATTGGAGTATAGTTGATTAACAATGTTGTGGAAAAGAACTCTTTTTTTAAATAAATTTATTTTTGGCTGCGTTGGGTCTTCGTTGCTTCACACGGGCTTTCTCTAGTTGCGGCGAGCAGGGGCTACTCTTCGTTGCGGTGCACGGGCTTTTCACTGGGGTGGCTTCTCGTTGCAGAGCACGGGCTCTAGGCACGCGGGCTTCAGTAGCTGTGGCACGTGGGCTCAGTAGTTGTGGCTCGCAGGCTCTAGAGTGCAGGATCAGTAGTTGTGGCACACGGGCTTAGCTGTTCCACGGCATGTCGGATCTTCCCAGACCAGGGCTCGAACCTGTGTCCCCTGCATTGGCAGGTGGATTCTTAGCCACTGCGCCACCAGGGAAGTCCGGGAATTTCTTTAGAATAATAAGAAGTTAACACTTTAGCCCATCATAAAGCTAGAACGGATTAGCTTGAGATTATTCAAGGCTATGTTTATGCATCTGTCCTCAGTAACTGGAATTGTACGAATATTGTTGAGTTTAGTTTAAAGACTGGGTTAAAGTGTGAGATCACTGGGCTTTTGTTTGCTTAATACAATAATCTTTCAATATTTAGAATCCAAGTGAGCAAGATGGTGTTAGGAGAGCTCTAAGCCTGCAGACTTACTCCTGGAAGGATCTTACTTCTCTTTGATTTGCTGGTGGCAAGCATATAAAGGTGCTCAGTAAATGTCTGAATGGGAGGAAAGGGGGCGTGTTCTAAAGTCTTGACCCAGAGCGAAAACAAACTGCTAAGTAGCCTCTCCTAACCTCCCTCTCTGACTGCACTCTTCCTCTATACTCATTATTTAACAGTCAACACATGTTTAGAGGGCCTATTATGTGTCAAGCACTGTGCTGTGGGCTTTCCAGACATTACTGAATTAACCCTCAAGAATTTCTCGTAGGTGGCGCAGTGGTTGAGAGTTCGCTTACCGATGCAGGGGACACGGGTTTGTGCCCCGGTCCGGGAAGATCCCACATGCCGCGGAGCGGCTGGGCCCGTGAGCCATGGCCGCCGAGCCTGCACGTCTGGAGCCCGTGCTCCGCAACGGGAGAGGCCACAACAGTAAGAGCCCCGTGTACCGCAAAAAAAAAAACCACGTGATTTTTCATGGATTTTGTCATTTAGAATGATAAATATTTCAGCTTTAAAAGTGAGTTCTGGGACTTCCCTGGTGGCGCAGTGGTTAAGAATCCGCCTGCCAATGCAGGGGACACAGGTTCGAGCCCTGGTCTGGGAAGATCCCACGTGCCGTGGAGCAACGAAGCCAGTGCGCCACAACTACTGAGCCTGCGCTCTAGAGCCCGTGTGCCACAACTACTGACCCCGTGAGCCACAACTACTGAGCACGTGTGCCAAAACTACTGAAGGCCGCGTGCCTATAGCCTGTGCTCCACAGCAAGAGAAGCCACCGCAATGAGAAGCCCGCGCACCGCAAGGAAGTGTAGCCCCTGCTCGCCGCAACTAGAGAAAGCCTGTGCACAGCAATGGAGACCCAACGCAGCCCAAAATAAATAAATAAAAATTTTTTAAAAATTCCCCCCAAATGTAATATTTATTTATTTATTTATTTATTTATTTTGGTATGTGGGCCTCTCACTGTTGTGGCCTCTCCCGTTGCGGAGCACAGGCTCTGGACGTGCAGGCTCAGTGGTCATGGCTCACTGGCCCAGCCGCTCCGCGGCATGTGGGATCTTCCCGGACCGGAGCATGAACCCATGTTCCCTGCATCGGCAGGTGGACTCTCAACCACTGCGCCACCAGGGAAGCCCCAAATGCAATGTTTATGATGTGCCTGTCACTCTCCCCAAGATAAGTCACCCAATTCACAGTGGGGCCACATTTCCTGCCTTGCCTACATCTCTTGCTACCAAAGGATCAAATAAGACTCTGGACTTGGATGCCCTCTATGTGCTGTAGGTGCTGCTGCACACGCATTAGGGTCCTGGTTGATGTAGAACAGAAGGATTTGGAGAATTTTATGGAACCCAATTGCAGGAAATACATCTGAACATACAAAGTCACAGGTGACTGCTCTCTCCATTACTCTCTAGGAGTTCATGGTGTTCCAGCCAATTAGGATTAGGTTCGGCTGTAAAAGACAGAAAACCAAAAATAACAATGGCTTCAAGTAGGTAAAACTTTGTTTTTTCTCTCCAGTGAAAGTATGGGTAGGTAGTCCAGGACTGTCTCATAAGAGACTCACTCCTTTTATCTTGTTGCCATTCTCGACATGTGGCTACTTCATGGCTCAAGGTGGCTGCTTCAACCTACGCCAGTCCATATATTTTTTTTAAATTTATTTACTTTATTTATTTATTTTTAGCTGCGTTGGGTCTTCGTTGCTGTGTGCAGGCTTTCTCTAGTTGCGGTGAGCGGGGGCTACTCTTCGTTGCGGTGCACGGGCTTCTCATTGCGGTGGCTTCTCTTGTGAAGCACAGGCTCTAGGCACACAGGTTTCAGTTGTTGTGACACATGGGCTTCAGTAGTTGTGGCTTGCAGGCTCTAGAGCGCAGGCTCAGTCATTGTGGCACACGGGCTTAGTTGCTCCGCGGCATGTGGGATCTTCCAGGTCAGGGATCAAACCCGTGTCCCCTGCATTGGCAGGCGGATTCTTAACCCCTGCGCCACCAGGGAAGTCCTGCCAGTCCACCTTCAATCCAGCCAGCAGGAAGGAGAGAAGAGGAGGAGTAGGGCATGCCCTTCCCATTAAAGATACTTCCTAGAAATTGCACAAAACATTTCTATTTATATACCATTGGCCAGAACGCAGTCACCTGGTCACACCCAACTGGAAGGGAGGCTTGGTCACATGGTCTTTTTTCCATGTGTCTTGCTAAAAACTCAGAGCCTCTATTATTGAAGAAGAAGGGGTGAATATCAAGCAACAATAAGCAGTATTTACAAGTCTTTCATCTCTGCTGCTCTCCCCAGATTGACTTTCTCTTCCTTGCAGACCAGCCTTCTCTGTTCACAGTGTCTGACCCCTCACACTGTCCACTTGCACAGATTTTGGGGTGGCCACAATGTCAGCTTTTAGCCCAACTTCACAAGTCTTTTTTCAGTTCAAAAGCTGCACATGGTCTAGTCACCTCAGCCTCTGTGACTCGATTCCAAGTTCCTAGAGAGAAAATTTGATTGGTCCTGTTGGGTCAGGTGATCACCTCCTCAACTCTGAGCCAAGCATCGGTGGCCTGGGTCATGGCAGGGCTCTCCCTTTTAGGATGGGATGGAGCAAGTTCCCTAAGAGGTGTAAGCGGGAGGAAGTGGTGAGCAGCTCTGGTAAACCCTTCTTCTGAGCTTCCTCCTGTCATAACACGCAGCCCATTGGATGTGGTCGTCAGTTTGCTCTCCCTGATGGTAATGTGTTGTACCTGTTCATGTTTCATCCCCAGAGCCTAGCAATTACCTGACACACTCAATGTTTACGGTAGAATGAATAATCCAGTCTTGTCCTTAATTGTACAGAGGTTGAATGTTTGCCCAAATAGGCGTAGTAGGGCAGTGTCGGGGCAGCACAAGAACCCAGGACTACTGATTCCCAGTCCCTGGAGTGATTTTCCCGAATTACCCAGCTCAATATGTCTGCCCCATTGTTCAGCACTTGTCTCCGTGCCCCTGACCGTGGCTGCAGAGAACGTCCCCCAGATGTGGCCTGTGAGAACCCCAGGCTGGAGGACTGCAACACTCAGAGTCCATTTCCTACTTTGGTCTTCCTGCTGAGGTCAATGTCTCCCCACAGCTCCAAGCTGGGCCCCTTTGAGGAGAGCTTGCCCTACCTAGGCTTGATCAAGCTAGGCTCTGGATGTAGGGACAGTCAAGGAGGTGGGCTGAGTAACAAGGCAAAGGTGGGAAAGTCTCCATGGCCACCCACCAGGAGCTGCTCTCAGAGGAGCGCGCAGCCATAGAAAAGAGCTGATGCTTCCTCTTCACCACTCTCCTACTCCCCAGTCCCCGTGATATCCCCCCTGCCTCCTCCCAGTTCCCCCATGACTCACTGTGCCTTTCTCTCACGCTCCCCGTCCCCACAGGCCTCAAACCCGCTGTGGCAATCCCGGGGTTCCACCACTGTGTCTTCAGGAGGCCGTTTCCGCTGCCCGTCTTGCAGGCATGAGGTCGTCCTGGACCGACATGGTGTCTACGGCCTGCAGCGGAACCTGCTAGTGGAGAACATTATCGACATTTACAAGCAGGAGTCCTCCCGGTGAGCTGTTAGGTTCTCTTGTTTCTCTAAAGTGCAGGGCCTGGGACACAGGCAGGGAACACATCAGGGCCAGAAGAGAGGAGCTGAAACGATCAACCTGCCTCTTCAGTTTAGTGATGAGAGGACTGGACCTGAGAAGAGGAGGGACTTGCCCCCAGCTCGTCAGGTCACCCAGCTCAGGCAGCCTCTGATTCCTGGTTAGTGCTTCCCCCTCTTCACCTGGGAAGGGGCTGGCCATCCACCAGCAAGGTCCTTGCCAACCCTCCATGACGTCCCGCCCCACGGGACTTCCCTGCCCTGGAATAGAAACTACTCTTGGATCTAGGTCTCCACTGTGCCATAGCTCTATTCCTCAAAGGAAGAGCCCCATGGAAGTCACTCGCCTGCCCAGCCACAGCACCAGCTGCAGGGGCAGAGAAGGTGGCGCTGAGTGGTGGAGGCTGAAGAGAAGGTGTTCATGGAGCCTCACACTCTTGCCCCCCACCCAGCCTGGCCCCTGACCCTCCTGCCACCCTGCCCGCTACCCTCCAGGCCGCTGCATTCCAAGGCTGAGCAGCACCTCATGTGCGAGGAGCACGAAGATGAGAAGATCAATATCTACTGCCTGAGCTGTGAAGTGCCCACCTGCTCTCTCTGCAAGGTCTTCGGCGCCCACAAGGACTGTGAGGTGGCCCCACTGCCCACCATTTACAAACGCCAGAAGGTATCAAGCAGCAGAGGGAGCAGGCGTGTGGGGGTGGGGACATAGGACAGGGTCTCAAACTATAGCCTCTTAGTCCACTTGGTTTCAAAGGCAGGCAGATCAGGGCTGAGGTCCCAAGTCTATGCGTGACTCAGTGTGTGACCTTGGGTAAGTCACTTGTCCTCTCTGGCCCTCATGTTCCTCACTTGTAAAATGGGGATGAAAATGCTTACCCCTGAGATCTGTAAGGATAAAATGAGAAATGGATGCAGTATGGTGGACTCTCAAGGCCATCTCACTGTCACACATCTAGATTCTACATAAAACATAATTTAAAAGTTAAATTGGTAGACACGTAGGAAGTAAAGGAAAGCTCCAAGTGCCGGTGAGGTGGGGAGAGGAGGAGGGGAAGTGGGATGAGAACAGAACCCTGAGTGATAAGCACGGAAAAGGCAGGATTTCCCACAGGGCAAATTATTACTGAACTAGAGAGATGAGATTATGCCTCCAAACTCCTAAAAGGTGGGGGGCCTGCAGTGAGGACCCCCAAGGATCCCAGCTTAAACTGGAATCCCAGGAATCCCTAAAGTGGTCAGTTGTGCCACCTGGCTTTTGACAAAAGCAAATGCAAATTCTGCCTGGAGGAAAAACCCTCAATTTAGGCCTTGGGTTTTTCTTAGATTAAGAACAACAAAAGATTATCTCATGATTGAAGATACACAAAGAAATTCAGATACTGGAATTACTGAAGAATGAAAAGTCACTTTGCATAAAATACTTTAAAATGGAATTTAAAAATAAGCAATAGGGACTTCCCTGCTGGTCCAGTGGTTAAGAATCTGCCTTCCAATGCAGGGACCAGGGTTTGATCCCTGGTCAGGGAACTAGGATCCTACATGCTGTGGGGCAACTAAGCCTGCACACCACAATGAAGAGCCCGTGTGCTGCAACAAAGACCCTGCATGCCACAAGTAAGGCCCAATGCAGCCAAAAATAAATAAATAAATAAATATTTTTAAAAAGCAATAATAGACTATCAAAAATGCAGATTTGACAAAGAACCAAATAGAGCTTTTAGAAACGAAAATATAATTGTTGACATAAAACATTCAAAGGATGAATTAAATGACAGATTTCTCTCAGGAAGAGAGGACTGGGGAATTCCCTGGCAGTCCAGTGGTTAGGACTCCACAATTT
The DNA here is from genome assembly GCF_008692025.1 of Phocoena sinus. NCBI lineage: Eukaryota > Metazoa > Chordata > Mammalia > Artiodactyla > Phocoenidae > Phocoena > Phocoena sinus. The sequence continues at coordinate 21,333,958 of NC_045775.1, forward strand.
CACTGTTGAGGGCCCGCGTTCAATCCCTGTTCAGGGAACTAAGATCCCACAAGCCACAGGGCATGGCAAAAAAAATTTTTTTTAATTAAAAAAAAAAGATGGGTAAGAGGGGACTGAAAAAACAACTTAGAATACAGCACTGGGAGATGAGGAGGTTGAGAATGAGAAGGTCTAACATATATCTAATCAGAGTCACAGAACGAGAGAATAAAGAGAATGGAAAAGAGGCAATATTGTCCTAATGGCTAATCATGAAGAATTTTTCAAAATTGATGGAATACATGAATCTACAGATAAGGCAGCTAGGCCAGTGCCTGGCATTTGGTGGATATTTGGTGAATGTCTCTTCCTTTCTCATTTGGTGGTGGACGGCTTCCTCTCTCTACCTCCTTCCAGAATCCATAGAGTGTGCTTCCACACTTCTTGAGCGGCTCCAAACTCTCTAGATCTGTCAGAGCTGCCCTGAAGATGCCCTAATGGTGGAGTGGAGGGGGCAGTCCTTTCCTGGGCAGCCTGGCCAGGGTGGGAGGGGCACAGCTCTTGACTAGGTCCTCCAGCCCTAAGTGCTGGCCTGTGTGTGTGTGGCAGAGTGAGCTCAGTGATGGCATCTCAATGCTGGTGGCAGGCAACGACCGTGTGCAAGCAGTGATCACACAGATGGAGGAGGTGTGCCAGACCATTGAGGTGAGACTGGGATGGGAGGGAGGGAAAGTTTCTGGACTCCTGGACGTGGATCACAAGTAGTGGGATGTGCTTACCAGGCTGTTGGTTTGAATCCCAGCTCTGTCCCTGACTAGCTCTGTGACTTTGGTCCAGTAACTTAACTTCTCTGTGTTCAGTTTTTCTTGTTTTTAACTATATAAAACAGTGATGAGAGAATGATATGTTAGCTACCTCATTGGATCTTTTTGAGAATTAAATGAGATAATACAAGTAATATAGACAGCACTCATGAAGCTTCTTTAAAATATAGTGTTATCTGCTGAGAGAGTAGATCTTCAAAGTTCTCATCACAGGAAAAGAAAATTGTAATCTGTGTATGGTGCTGGATGTTAACTAGACATATTGTGGTGATCATTTCAAAATATATACAAATATTGAATCATCATGTTGTATACCTGAAGCTAATATAATGTTATATGTCAAGTAAACCTTAACAAAATATATATCATTATTATTACTGAAAAGATCTGGGAATCAGCAGCCCTTGGCTGGAGTTCTGTCTCTGCCACTAATTTGTGGTGTAATCGACAGGTTACTTTTCTTCTTGGCTGTCTGTGACTTCAGTTAAGTCGGGAGTGGGACAAGTAGCCCCAGTGCTCTCCCGGTTACGAGGTCTCATCCTTGCTTCCGGTCTTTCAGGACAACAGCCGGAGGCAGAAGCAGTTGCTAAACCAGAGGTTTGAGGCCCTGTGCGCAGTTCTGGAGGAGCGTAAGGGTGAGCTGCTGCAGGCGCTGGCCCTGAAGCAGGAGGAGAAGCTGCAGCGCGTCAGGGGCCTCATCCGCCAGTACGGAGACCACCTGGAGGCCTCCTCTAAGCTGGTGGAGTCCGCCATCCAGTCCATGGAGGAACCGCAGATGGCGCTCTACCTGCAGGTGGGCTTTGGGGGATGGTGTCAGGCTGCCTAGTGGCTGCAGTGGGGGCCTTGGCACAGGGAGATGGTGTTCAAGTCCTATCTCTGGCACCTACTTGCCCCACGGCCTTGGGCAAATCACCCTCTCTGAGTCCATTATTTCCTTAACGAATTGGGACGCGCATCCCCACCGACCCCGCAGGACTGTGTTGGGCATCAGAAATGGGACTTTGCCAGAGATTGGCACAATGCTTACTCTCACCCTCTTTTCTTCCCTGCAGCAGGCCAAGGAGCTGATCAATAAGTGAGTAGGTGGAGTGGGAAGGTAAAGGAAGGGGCCGCGGGGGCTCCGCTCCCACCGGGAGGGGGTGAGGGTGCTGGGTGCTTCCAAATGAGCCGCTGCCGCTGCGGTTGCCGCAGGGTCGGGACAATGTCAAAGGTGGAGCTGGGTGGACGGCCGGAGCCGGGCTATGAAAGCATGGAGCAATTCACCGTGAGCGTGGAGCATGTGGCCGAAATGCTGAGGACCATCGACTTCCAGCCAGGTGAGGGAGCGAGGATGGGAGGGGGCGGCGGGCCGCTAGGACTAAGCGTCCAGACCCTCCAGGTTGGGGGTCGGGGGACAGGTGCAAGACGGCCAGAGAATCGGGGACTCCAGCTCACCCAGCCTTCCTTCCGCGCAGGCGCTTCTGGGGAGGAAGAGGATGAGGAGGTAGCGTTGGACGGGGAAGAGGGCAGCGCAGGGCCAGAGGAAGAGCGGCTGGAGGGGCCGGAAGGTGAGTGTGGGCATTGGCGGGGTCTGCCTGGTACCGCCCCTCCCCCGGCGATCTCCCTCTCTGCTGCAAAAAGGATCGCTTGGGGCCCCTACTCCCAACCTCAACCAGGAGGGGTGCACGCCCCCTAGCGCGCGTGCTGAAGTACAACTTTCTTTCCCACCATCCATTCCTCTGGGGGTTTGGAAGTCCGAGTTGGGTGGGGAAGTGGAGGAGAAACCCTCCTGGCTGGGGAAAAGGAGTGAGCTGGGCTTCGGAGTTGCCTTGTCTCTTTGGAGCGCCCGCCCACCGAGCTTTCTTTCCCGGGGACAGGCCTGCACTGACTCGCCCCTGTTGGGGAGGCTGCGCACCGGCGGCCTGGCGCTCGGGTGGTGAAGGACCTGAGCAGGGACCACCCGCCACCCAGCTCGGAGCGCCGCCGCGGGGGAGGGGCTCAATAAAGGGCTAATGCATCCCGACCCGCAGCTCCTTTCACTGCTCACTCTCTCAGCCTCGGCTTCGGCGACGATCGCATCACCATCCATCCCAACCTTCTCCTAATCTGGGACCATTTCGGGGGCGGAAGTGGAATGAACCCCTGTTGGGCACCTCCTCGATATCAGGCACGGATTCGCAAGCCCAGTGCCAAGAGGGTCGGTGGTGGTGCGGCGGCACCGGGGCTTGAGTTCCTGGGAGACTTGGGGACGATGGGGACCGCAGGACCCTGGCTGAAAGCCGTTCTCGCGGAGCCCTCCCGCAGCATCTGGTCCCCTCTCGCCGACCTGGGAGCCCCACTTTCCCACGGGTTTACACCCTGCTGTGGTTCCCCGCGCCCCGCAGCAGAGGCCAACGGCTCTTCAGCACTTTTATTAAAAACTAGTAACGCGGAGAGTGCTCAGGGTATCCCTAGGCCGCTCTAGCCCCGCGGGACTGGGTCAGTTCCTGTCGCGCACGTCTCAGCCCGGGGGTGGGGGTGGGGGGCGAGATTTTCGGGGCCCCAGACCCCGCCGATCACTTGCCCACCGAGTCGAATATGATGCGGTTCTGCTCGGCGCGCTCCCTCTGGCTCTGCGTCCGCGCCAGCTCCAGCAGGGTCCGTAGCAGGTGGAAGGTGAGGTCAATGGACAGCGGAGGGTCGTCCCGTCGCGGCCGCTCGCCTGTGATCGCGGATCCCCATCGGCCCTGTCCCGCGCGGCGCGGGAAGCGCTCCGCCAGCAGCAAGAGGAGCGCGCGGGCCCCTCCACCGTGGTTCCGTGTCCCGGGGCTCCAGCGCAGACTTGGGTCCTGGACCCCGGCCGCCGCCGCCTCCGGGCTCCACTGGCTGCTCCCCGGGCGCAGCTGTGCCAGGAGCAGCAGCGCCGCCAGCAGCGCCGCGCGTCCCGCCGGCCTCATGGTACCACCGGCCCTGGACACACAGGCGCAGCGCAGGGTGAGGCGCGCCAGGGGTAGTCGCAGGGGGAGCCACTCTCCTTCCCGCGCACTTCCAGCGCCCCTGTCGGGCCCCTGCGACTGCTGCCCGGTGCCCACAGCCTTCCCTCCAGCCCCAGCCGCTGCCCAGTCCTGTGCCACCCTTTTCTCCCTCCCCCCTCTTGGCGGGTCGCGGTGGGTGAGCTGAGCGCAGTCCCGGTGCTGAGGGAGTCAGGGCGGACGCTGAGAGCCACTCACAGTTTGCTGGAGAGCGTCTGTACCCTGCAGGAAGGAGCTCCCGTCTCTGTCCCTCGGGGCGGGCTGAGGGCGCCTTGGGGAACACGGGGTCTGTCCCGGGACTGCTGCCAGCCTTATATAGCGCCAGGACAGCTCCGGCTGACGTCAGCGAGGAACATGCACTGATTGTAGAGCAATGACGGCCGCAGCTCCGAGTCCGACCCTTGCGGCTGCGAGACCCCGTGGGGCGCGTCTCTGGAAGTGACACCTGGCTCAAGAGAGGGAGAAGCCTGTTGGGGAGTAAAGACTGCTCCAGCCATGAGAGTCCTTCACCTGTTTAGAACAGCCAGCAGTGACCAGGGGGCCTGTCCCCAGACCAGACTAGTCCAGATCTGCAGTCTTCTCTGGCACTTGAAAGGAAGACTGGACCGCGGGGGCTGTCCATGGTGCTGACCTTGTCCTCAGCCTCTAGAAGGGGCCAGAGGCCTCTGGAGAATGCTGTCCTGCTCAGACCCAGTCCCTTGCCCCAGCTATCAGTTCTGTAAACGGAGGCAATCAGGACAGCACTGCTGGCACTCAGCTACCATCATGGTGCCCACCCAAGAGGCGTCTGAGGCAGCTTAAGATGCCAGGATTTTTGATGTCATTCTAGCCCCAGGATCTAAATTCTAGGGCTGTCTGACTGAGGCACCATAAAAAAGAGGGCCTCTGGTCAGGGTGCTTTCAGACAACAAAAGGCTGGTCCATCTGCTTATAGGTTTGCCCCAAAGCAGGAGTTTAGCCAAGTTAATTTTTCTCCTGGGAATCACAGCAGCAGTATTACTTTATCTTTGACCTCCAGGTTAAGATCACTGGGTAGGAAGTAAGGAAACTTGCTGTCTTAAGTGTTTGAGCCGCTATAACAAAAATACCATAAACTGGGTGGCTTATAAACAACAAACATTTATTTCTCACAGTTCTGGAGGCTGGGAAGTCCAAGATCATGGTGCCAGTAGGTTTGGTGTCTGGTGAGGACCTGCTTTCTGGTTCACAGATGGCACCTCTTGCTGTCTCAGCACATGGCCTCTTTTGTGAGTGTACTGATCCCATGAGCGCTCTGCCCTCGTGACCTAATCACTTCCCAAAGGCCCCACCTCCTAATACCATCACCTTGGGCATTAGGTTTTCATCATATAAATTGGGGAGTATACAAACATTCAAACTATAGCATGTGGGTTCAAGTTTCTACTCTGCCTGTAACTCATGGTGTGGACAGGGCACCTCACCTCTGTGGACCTCAGTGTCCTCATCTGTAAAAGATTGGGCTTAGTCGTCTCCAGGCTCTTTCCAAACTCTAGAAAACGGGACTCCCCAGTCGGTTTCTGCTGGGTCTTACTCATTGCCTCTGCAAGTTCCAGATTACCTATTTAGAAATATATTTATGGAGGCACCATATAAAGAGCTTGAGGGGCTCCCCCAAAATTGGAGCTAGACTAGGGCTGGGAAGGGTTAGAAAAACAGATGTGTCTATGGAGAGTGGGGATGAGTGGTACTTGCCGGGATATGAGTGTAAACTGAAGGTGACAAAATCATATGGTTCAACAAGTATTTATGGAGTGCCTACTATGTGGTGGGTATAAGACCATTATAAAGGTTTTAGTGATTTCAGCAGGAGTCAGGTTACATTTTAGAGTGAAACAGGCCACTTCAGAGTGCTAACCCCATTAAGTTCTGACCAGCCACCAAACCCTGTGAAAACCAATGTGCCCACTTTGAGGAGGTGGTTTGACCCTTCCAGGGTCAAGCTGCATCACTGCAAGCTTGAAATGATGGAGTGAGGCAGACTCAGAGCCGATGTGCCTTCCAGGACAGGTACGAGTTCCAGATAACAGCAACACACTGGACGACAGCCAACCTAAGGAACAGGGATGGCACCGTGAAGAAGAAGCAGAACAAGGACAAGCAAGCAGGGAGAGATGGGAAAGTACAGTGGGATAAGGGGGATTATTTCCAAGAATGCCCAGATTTAGCTCTCCTTCCTTCAGCCCCCACGGAGGGATGTGTGGCTCAGACGAGAGGAAAACCAGCTCGGGTTCTGGTGCCAGCCCAGAGCTCTGTCTCCTGGACAAAAGCTCCAAAGTTAACCCCCCCTCAGCCGCCATCTCGCCATGCATGGCTCCATTATTCGTACTGCTGTCCAGGCTCCTTCTAAATACACCTGTCCGTCTTGTACAGCTGAGATCTCATCTTCCGAAAAATGTGCTGCCTGCCATATAAAGTAGCACCTCCTTCTCTTTATTTTAAATATACCTTGCTCTAGTTTCAAAGAGCACTGCAAGGACCCTAAAGTTTCATTTAGTTCATAAGTCTATACTCCTTTTAGCTGTGCTACTCATGTCCATTTTGAGCCTGTCCCCTCTGAAGAGTTTCATGTTTTTCCCTGTTCCCAAAGCCCCCACACCTCCAATAATTTTAACCACTCATCTTGGTTCCACTATATATTTTTACTGAGATTTCAGCAACTACCTTCATATCTAGGATAAAATAATATTTTGCAGTGGACTAACCTGACCACGTTCCTACTTGTCTCTTTGGTCTACCTTTCTGCCTAACCTAGGCTGTAGCCCTGCCCCTGCAGACATGCCATCAAAGGTAGAGAGCCCAGGTGGGATGGAGACAAGGACTGTGGAGCAAGGTCCTCCCTAGGAAGATGAAAGAAGTCAGCGGGCAGACACTCTGGGATGCTCTGTAATAAAATGCTCAGGAGTCTGAGGAGTTCTGACCAGGGCAGAGTGTTCTGGGGGGTCTAAGGTAGTTCAAGGTTAAAATGAGAATCACTTTGTCTCCAACCGTTCACAATGTACATCTTCCTTGAAGGGTGGTGTGGGGATCTGTCATACCTGTAATGAAGAGGGACCAGGTAGAAGTTGGCTAACTGCACAGCAGGCCAGAGCTACAACAGAGAGAAGGTAAAGGTTGGTGGGCTGCCTCCATCACCTGACCCCAGACTCCCTGCCTTGCCTGGTCTGACTCCAGCTTCTACAGACGAGAATACGTTGCACAACTGCGTGAGTGCTTCCCTGAGTATGGTGCCCATGTGGGAATGAGAGAATAATCCCAGCTGAGGGATTTCTGTGTCAGGAGGACCCCCAGTCCCTGGCACTTCTGGACTCAAGGAAGAGGAGGCAGCTGAGGCGTCAGCTCTTACATAGTAGTTGGTGATGAGAGCATCAGGGTAATCCTGAGGAGACAAGAGAAGGAACAAGTGAACATTTGCATTTCCAGGGAGCTCAGACCTCCTGATCTGAGTATCACATAGAGACTTCTGTTCAGAGAAGTCACCCCTGCACCACTGCCCCTCAGCTCCTCTCCTCCAGAGCTGCGGCTCTGCCTGCACCTCCACCCTTCCCATCCCCATGAAGCCTGCCTCATTCCCCTGGGCCTGCCGGCCTGCCATCCAGAAATCATCCCCACACCTGCCCAGCTCACCTGCTGGAGTTTGGCCCAATTGTCCTGGGCTGACAGTCCATTGAGTGTCCCTACCAGTGAGAGGAAACAGCCCAGAAAACATGGGGCAAAGCCCCCCTAGGGAAGAGAAATTAAAGCACTGTGAGCACCTAAACCCCTGCCCTCCCTTGACACAGCTCACCCTCCCCAACTCCCTTTCCTTGTGCTCACCTGATCCAACAGCATCTTCTTTAGTGCATCCACCTTGGTGGTGCCAGGGATGAGCCGGTCCAAAACCTTGTACCAGCCTCCTACTACAGGGCCCTGAAAGTAACCCCCAAAGAGGGGAGCAGGGATGCAGAGGGGAGCATTAGGCCTTTACATCACAAAGCTCCTCCCCAGCATATTAGAAACCAAACCCCAGGGGGAGCAGACACTCAAGGCTGGCTTAGATGTGAGAGGGTCCAAGGGAAACTAAAGGATGACAGGGAACTGAAACCACTGTCCAATCCACCGGCAGCCCTGCTGTGGGCAGAACTTACCACAAAGCCGCAGCCCAGGGAGACCATGGTCAGGGTCCGGCCAGTCTCGTGTGCCTGCAGACCTCGCCTCTCCACCAGCTGCTGTGAGATAACATCACCCAGGCCCATCAGAGACCCTGTGCAGGGTACACAGGTGTTGTCAGGACACCTCCCAGGGACAAGCTGCCATCCCAAGGAGGGAGGTAAGTCTGCCCACTGAATGAGGCTCTGGCACTCTGAGGCCAGGGCTTTCATTCTGGGGCAAATGGCCAGTCTTTCCTGCTGCTTCAAGGATGGTAACACCTCCCCAAGGGTGGTGATATTTAATATGTGTCCTGTTAGAAACTGGGATGAGCAGCCTTGAGCAGGCCAGGGCCCAAGAACACCGCACTGAGCAGTGAAGGAAAGCTGGACTCAGAAACCGCAGGTAGGGGAAGGAGAATCTGAGGTGCCAGGGGCTGAGATGCACTGACTGTCGGAATTGGAAAGGCCTTCCAGATGTTTTTGTGCAAACCCCTTACTCTAGAGTTATGGATGGAAACGAAGGTCCAAGACCTCACATAACCAGTAAGTGGTAGAGCCAAGGCCAAGGACCAGGTGGCTTGATTTCCTCGACAGTGTTCTTTCCAGGACGCCTTACTATGAATAGATCATGTGCAGAACGCTAAGGGATCCTGGGGTTGTTTTTCCCCCCAGCCGAAGGCAAGGCCCTGGCCAATGTCTTCACCTTGGTTTTGGGATCTCTGTTTGTGGAGAACAGCAAGAATAACTCTAAAACATAAGTGTTCAAATGGTCCCAGGCAGGAGGATGCCTGGCTGAGCTGCTAAGAGTCCCTGCAAGGAAGGATCCGGTCACCTCCCAGCACAGTCAGGTACACCCAGACTTCCCATTCACAGCCTCAGACTGAGCTGCCAACAGGTATTAAGGCCATTTCTCCCCAGGTCTTTGCACCTGCTTCCCCTCCCCTCACTCGCACAGACACCCAGCTCCAAGTAGCACTAGTAGGACACCCACACCCAGAAACCAAGACAGAAACCATCACTGTTTGGGCTCCCCTGGCTGGTGGCGCAGTGGTTAAGAATCCGCCTGCCAATGCAGGGGACACAGGTTCGAGCCCTGGTCCGGGAAGATCCCACATGCGGCGGAGCAACTAAGCCCGTGCACCACAACTACTGAGCTTGCGCTCTAGAGCCCGCGAGCCACAACTACTGAGCCTGTGTGCCTAGAGCCCGTGCTCCGCAACAAGAGAAGCCACTGAGATGAGAAGCCCGTGCACCGCAACGAAGAGTAGCCCCTGCTCGCCGCAACTAGAGAAAGCCCGCGTGCAGCAAAGACCCAGTGCAGCCAAAAAAAAAAAAAAAAAAGAAACCATCACTGTTTGCAGAGCCCCCGTCAGTGACGGTGGTGTGATGGTTTCTAGCAAACACACACTTCTACTAGGGCCACTTGGGAGCGACCGTATGACCTTCAGCTTTGCCTGTCCATCACAGTGAGTAATGAGAGTCCCCTCCAGCCCCATAGCCACCACTGTCCCTGTGCCCTCAATTAGCACTGGGCAAACACATCCTCATCCTTGGCCCGGAGCTGGCTCTGACGTCCGTGCTGGCTGCACACTCATTGCTCTTCGCCCGCACCCCTGCACAGCCCTGCCCCTGTGCAGCCTCGTCAGAGGCAGCTGAGTAAGGCTGAGAGCTGGGTCGGGCTGGGGCACCCACAGGTGACCTAGGCTGCTGGCCTCAGCTGCTGGGACCCCCAGCACACCCACCAAGGGAGCCCTGCCTCTCCTCTCCCTGAAACTCCCAAAGTGGTGGAGGCCCTTCCCAGAACATGGCTAGACATGGCCTCCCAGAGGGCAAGGACAGAATCCTAGATGTCTTTGTTCTCTTATCCCCCACCATACCGAGAGCCTGGCAGGTGCTCAGAAAATAAACTGGGAGAAATGTCAGAGGTACCACCCAGACAACAAGACTGCCCTGGGAAGGGCACAGAGGATGCCAAGTGTAGCCCAAAGGATGCACCCAGGCTCAAGGTGTGAGGAGCAGTGGGGCTGAAGGCTCGCTCCCCCTCCACAATTGGCAATGAACACCCTATCCCCTCTCCCTAACAACTTGGGGTCACCAGCTGCGTGCCTAGGGAGGGGAGGGAGCTGTTGTGGCCATGCATAAGGGAAGAGTGACCCTGACGAGGCCTGGGGAAGGGGGAACAGAAAAACAGTCACTGCTTAAATGAAGGGACTAACAGTTTGACATTTGGCAAGATGTTTACAGTATACAAAAGGGCTCTCATATATTTAATCCTCACAAAAGGTCTGGAAGGTAGAGGTCACACTTCCATTTAATGTCTTTGAGAGATGAGGTGACTTGCTAAGGAGTGGAGCCTAAAACCAGGCCTTCTCTCAAGGGGGTACAGGAGGCCAGGGAATCCCCAGCAGAGGCTGAGACCTGGGCTCAGGGGCCAGTGGGCACCAAGAAGCTCCTGTGGCTGCTACTCATGGGGGGTTCCTGCCCAAACAAGGCCCCAAAGGCCTGCATATCAAAGACACTTCCTGGACTAACGCACTTCCTCTCTGTCTTTCACTCCCCAGAATGTGACCACCTCTGTTCCTTGTCACCTTGTGGGGAGGGCAAGCAGCAATATTCTTGGGAAGGAAACAGTCACAAAGAGAGGGGTGTTTTCACTCTTCACGGCTTACCAACAGTCACACAAGCTAAAGGCAGAGCAGGAGTGAAAAGCAAAGTCCCTGACGTGCAGTCCCACAGTCCTGCAACCCGGCAACCTTTGAGAAAGATGGATTCCAGGCCCCCAAACCATGCCCATCAGGCCTGAGAGACAACCAAGCAGCAGGAGTGAGCAGGTGGTGTGTAGCCTGTAGCCCTGCCAGTTCTGTCCATTTCAGACAGAACCATGCCCAGTTCCTCCCCTGGAGGAACACAGATCATGAGGCCCCGTGGGCCTGCAGCAGCTCCAGGGAGCTCTAAGGCTTTGGTCTAAGCACAGAGCAAGGCCTTTTTTTGGTCAGAGTGATTGAGCAGGAAGGGCTGACATCCAGATTCCTCATCCCACCTTCCCCAACCCAGAGCCCAAACAGACCCCAACCGTCCTAGGCTCTGGGAGTCCTCTTGGACGTATTTGGTTGACCTGGACCCTCCAGCGCTCTGGCTCCCCTTTCCTTGGACTTGTTTCCAGGGCGTTGGGACTACAGGTCTGCCGAGACATAACGCCTGAGCCCCGATGGGGCAGGACAAGGGGCTGCCGGGCGGTGATGCCCCAATGCCAGGCTGGGCGCAGAGCCCAGCGGGCAGACGCTGGCGTGGGTGTGACATCATGCCCCTGGGTAGGTGCCAGTTCTCATGCCGTCACTCGCCACCAGATTCAGCAGAGTCGGGGGGGGGGAGGGCTTGGGGAGTGCCTGCCTCTGAGCACAGATCTATTCAGGACCACCTTCTGCCCGCTAGTGGAAAAGCCCCAACTTCCATGCCCTCATCCTAGGCATGGGTGGGGGTAAGTTCTCTACTTCCCCTATTTTGTTCCTCTCCTGGCTTTTGTGTGTTGAGTCTTAGATGCAAGAAACCAAAGTATTAATGGAAGATGAGAAAACTGAGGGGCAGGAAGTTGGAATGAGGAGCAGGAAACTGTCCTTGGCTATGGGAGGCCTGGGTCGGCAGGTGTAGCTGCTGGCAGGGGGCCAGGGTGCTGTCTCATTCCTCTCCAGAAGTCTCCAATAATTAAATAGCCGCCTGGGGTAGGGGCTTGGTCTGGCAGAGCGTGGAGGGAGCTGAAGCCCAGCAGTGACAGGGGAGCGCCTCCTCTGGGATCCGTGGGAGTGCTCTCCCCACTCCTGGCCTGAATCCTTCCCACTGCTAGAAAGCAAGACAAAATGGAGGGTTCTGCAGCTTGTCAGGTACCTAAGCCCAGACCAGCTGGAACTATACTCAGCATTCTGAGGTCCCAGGTGTCTCAATTGCAGGGCAGTGCATTGGGAAGTGCCCCAGGTTCTAATGCCAGCTCCACCACTGACCATGAAACCTGCTGCATATCACTCCTCCCTCGTGCCTCAGTTTCCTTCTCTGTAGTATCAGGGGCTGGACTGGATGGTCTCTAATGCCTGTTGAGCTCTCACATTCAGATTGCAGGGAAACCAGTGTCTGCAGAAGCTCAGCTGCTTCCACAGCAGGACCAGAGTGGCCTAAGATGGATGGAACTGGGCCCCCTGGAGACAGGAAGGGCCCTCAGGAAAGGATGAGAGAAGGCTGACTTAGACTCTGCAGAACACACAGCAGACCTTTGCCCAGGCTGCCCTGTTCCTGACTCTGGCTTGGCCCAAAATAGGTGTACCAGACACTTCTTTTTTCGGTTCACTTATCTCTTACTGCAGCCGCCACTGCAGTTCAGCTGATGGGTCCTTGTCTCAGGCCTGTGCCTTACCTGAGGCTGAGCTACTGGTGCTTTACCTGGGGATGATGCCTGTGCAACCTGGTAGAGCACAGAGCACGGGCATCAACATCCCCTGTGGCAAACCTTTGACCAACGTGGGATGGAGCCGGTGGGTAAAGGTTTCTCCTTTTCTCCAGAAAAGACTATTCACCCATAAAGTCCTAAGAGGCATTTCAAAGAGCTTCTCAGTCAGTTCTAAGGGACTGAGCAGCCATGTGCCCTAAGCAGTGTCCATTTGATAACGCACCCTTCTATTGGCTGTCCCTCTTCCCTCTCTCCCCACCATGGATTACTTCCTAACAAAGTACCTGCAAAGAAGCTTCAGACTCTACTTTTTGGAGAACCGAGCCTAGATGGTTATCCGTGTTCCAAATTTATGGCTAGTGGAACAAACCCAACCCAAGCACCACTATAAAAATAAGAGCTTGTTGTTCTTGGGTTGTCAACACTCATACAAAGGGCCAACTCCTGGAGCCTTTAAGTTTCTTGAGCATTTTCTGATTTCTAAAGCCTTTTCAGAGATAATCCCTACACTGACTCTGTGAGGTCATATAACTAAACTCAAATTCTAAACGAGGAAACTGAGGCTCAAAGAGGTTTATTTTCTTGTCCCGATTCACACAGCTACTAAGTGCTATGGCTCTGAGATTCAAACCTTGGTCTTCTAACTCCAAGTCTGAAATCTCTATTCTGTTTTCCAGTGTGATGAGCTATGCCATGGGACCTTAGGAACTACTGTGCTGGGATCTAAAAACAGCTCAGTGAGCTAAATCCACTTCCCCCCTTGATTAGTTTGATTCGAGTACACTGAGCAGCAGGGAAGGAAAAGTCTGAAAGGTCTGGGAAAGTCTGAGAAAAGTGCTACCTGGCGGTTGCTTCAGGGCTGAGATACTGGCACAGCCTGAGGAAGACTCGGGGTGTGGAGCCACAGCACTCCAGCACTGACAGACCAGCACCCCAGTGCAGCTACGTATCTGCACTTGGACCCCTTGGAGCTCTAGCTCCTGCCTTTGTCCGCTGCAGATCCCTTGGGTAAGGAAACACAAGGACCATCCTTCCCTCCCTATTCTTGATGGCCACAAAGGGGAGGGGGGAAACTTCCTTCTGGCAGTTAGGGTCCCTGAGGGAATCTGAGGCTGGGCAAAGGGCCCAGCGTGTCAGTTCCCATCACAGCCACCCAGTACAGCATGAGTCACCACACACGCAGCCAGGTGAGTCATGCAGGCTGACGGACACTCTGAGGACAGGATGGGGGATAGCTGGGCACAGGAGGCTGGAGAGGGGCCCAGGGAGGAGCAAAAGACTCCTTGGCCAGTCACTCAATGAAGTTCCTAGTGCTGATGTGGGGCTATTCCAGTAACAGGAATTCTGTTGTATCCTGGCTTTCAGTAGCATCCCCCCACCCCACCCCTTTTTAACAGTCTTCCTCTCAGAAGCCCATGGTCCTCATTAGAATCCTGTTCCCTTCCTCTAAACATAGGCAAGCCCTTATCTTAACTGGTCACTCTCGCACTGCCCCAATAGTCACAGGCCTTCCAATCCTTCCCCCTATAAAATTTATCTCTGTGCCATCTCCTCTCATATTAGCTAATCTGCAAAATGAGATGAAAATAAATACAGGTCAGTCACTGGGTTACCTTTGTGAGGTCGCTACTCAATCACTGGATTTAGAGTAAAAATAAATCCTTGATTAGTATATTGTTTGAGGATACATCCATAGATAGTAAACTATAAGAAAAGCAAGAGAATGATAGAAACAAAACTCAGGAAAGTGGTTTTTTCTTAGGATGTATGAATTAGGGACAGGCATTCAAGGGGTCTCAAAGCTGGGTACTGAGACAGGAGTATTCAGTTTACTTTTATTTCAATGGTACACACATATCTTAATCATTTTTTTGTGTGTATTAAGATATATTTCACAATAAGAACAATACTAAGAAAAATAAACTGGGGTAAGAGTCTGATTCCAGCACTTATTAGGTGTGTGATCTAATGTGGACCCAAGTAATCTTAGCCCACTTTGTGTCCCCACCTTTGTGGGGACCCTATGAGATAATGTGTGCTGAAAGTGTTTTGCACACTGTGAAATGTTAAAGGAGCCTTTGTTATTGTTCATTTTCTAAGTTAAGGCCTCCTCGGGGCAATGCCTTTCTTTATCCTAAGGGGATGACTCCTCAGGTTTGTGAGGACTTTCAGATACTACTTTATAGCCAGGTCATCTATGCGTAGCCCCTTCCTTAAGAACAGCCTTGGGGACCCTCCCTCCAAAACAGACTGGGGTGAGAGCCAATCCTTCAAGGGGTCTGGATAAAAGCAAAAAATGATGGCGGGGGTGCAGCGAGCTTCTGCCTCCCAGGTCAGCCTGCGCTGGTACCACTAGGTCCCACAGGGACACTTACCAGCTGTCAGAACCTGTACTTTCCACGGGTGAGCAGTCAGAGCCCGCTGGTATGCCCGCCAAAGTGCCATGCTTTCTGTCAAGGCGAGAGGAGAAGGGGGTCACCCCCACTGCCCCTCTCCACAGTTAAAGAGACTTTTGTCCTTCCCTTGTGCCCACTCCCTCTTCCCCTCCCGCTTCTAAATGGGCAGAGGCTTCCTGGACAGCTTCCTGTCACAGAGATCGCCTTAGGCAATCGGGGAAGAGAGGAAGGCTGTGGGCGGCTATGGAATATCGGTGGCCGCCACCCGCCACCCCACCCCCAGCCCTGAAGCAGGTCTATCTGGGGGCCTCTGTCCCGACCGAGACACACAAGAGGACAGGTTTGCTCCGGCTTTCACCCAGAGCCTGGTCGGTCCCCAGATTCAGACTCTCAGTTGGAACCACCCCGCATCCTTCCCGAGCCCAACTCCACCCCAGAAAAACGGCCTCTGACTCCCTGGGCCTGGAACGGTCACAAACGCTGCTGCCGCTACGGGATCACTGCGCCTTGAGCGGTGACCGCGGAACTCTCGCTACTCACCAGCGCGCGAGCTCAGCCCTCCCACGTGACCTGAGCGGCGGAGGGACTTCCGCCCCAAATCCCGCCCCTTCCGCTCGGCTGACCCCTAGGCTTTCCCCTGCATCCAGGGCCGGAATGGGAGTGGATTCAGCCACTAATACAGTGGAGAGGGGCTCGGCTCGGTCTGCGCTGAGTCTTGGTGCGGGGCCCGCCTGCCCACGTGGGTCCGACCTCTGTCTGCTTCTGCCCCTTCTCTCCCTGCTGCACGGGCCTCTTAACCTGGGTAGACTCTCACTGTTCCCGCATCCCGGAACTGGCCAAGGTCCAGACGTCGTTCTCGGTCTCAGGAATCATAGTTTGGAAACTATTAGCCATAGTTAAATGCGTGCGTGTGTGTTACTTTTTTAAAAAAAAATGTAAGTTCTTCACTAGCCTCAACTGTGAGCTCCTGAATGGGTGGAACTGGGTCTTGTTGGTATTTGTTGTCCTCATAGCAACTAGATCAATGCTTTGTGCACGGTAGCCTTTAGAAATGCTGCGTAAAGATGACTGTTCCCTGGAAATAATTCGGATTACAGAACCTCCAGTTTAGATACTGGTTTCATAACTAGCGGGTTTGCAGCCTTGGTCATCAGTAGACTTGAAGTTCCTCATCTGTTAAATTAGAAGGTTGGACTTTGTTTTTCAAACTGGGCTCCTCAGTTTTAGGGCTTTATAGATGTTTGGGGAAGGGGTATCACAGGTTCTTCTTTACCTAAGCCTTTAAAAAATACATGTATACTTCTAGAAAAAGCCACATTTAAACAAGGGCCCACAACTAAAACTGTTAGGAAACCAATAGATGAGGTGATTTCCTAATCCCTTTCCAGCTCTAACATTCTAAAATTTTGTGAATATACTGCAACATCCTTTCTAGGGTAGTGGAAACATTCACAAGGCTGACAGCCTTTGCTTAATCATCCCTAGGGAGCTCACACTTCAGGAGGCAACCATATCTGACTCTTTCAGGGTCTTTACCTGACTAGCTCCAGCCCCAGTTTACTCAATTCCTATGTGATTAAGGCAGGGAGAATCCTGTAACGGGTAACTGGAGAAACACAGTAAGGAGGCAAGAGAATTCGATGTCACAAACATTTAACTAAAGCTTTCTATATGCAAAACACCATGCTAGAGGAGTGAATTTACACTAGTAATAGGAGACCAAATGTGCTAAGTTGGAAAGTTGTATTCTGAAGTCAGACTGTCTACCATCACTCAGTAGTTATGTGGCCTTATTCAGACTGCTTAACCTCTTAGAATCTTATCTTTGTCAAGTAAAATGGGGCAATACCAACCTCATAGGGTTAAATTAAGTAACATATGCTAAAGTACTTGAAATAGATCAAGTGCCTAATAAACTCTCATTTAACCTCTTTTCCTTCCTTTTCTCTTGGGAGCGCATGGGAGAATAATTTTTACTGGAGAAATCTGGGAAGCCCCTTGGTGGAAGTGGAATTTGAGTGGGGGCCTTGAACAATGAATAGGACTTAGGTGGAGATGGTGGAAAAGGACACTGCAGGAGCAGGGAATAGTGTGAGCAAAGGCACAAAGGAAGAAAAGTACAGGAACCTATGGATAGTATCAAGTATACATCAGGAGGAAAGTTTGGAAGGGGAGTGGGCTGGGGCAAAAAGGGCTTATGACAGAGAGAGAGAGCAAGGGCTGAAAGCATTTTCCTGCTTTTCTTTTGGAGGATGAGATTAGGGCAGAGACCCAGCAGCAGAAGCAGGGCTGCCAACACCAACCTACAGCCTCAATGACATGGGTCCCCAGGCCCCATCTTTTCTACCACTGAACGTGGGATTTCCTGAGGCAGTGTCAAAGGGCTGTTGTGTAGAATGAACAAAGCTCCTCTGCAATGGAAAGCACTTCCCTACCAGTCCTCTCAAAAAGAGAGCTGGCATAACCTGAGCTGGCTCAATAGGATGGGGCATACTTGGCTGCTTTGCATTGACGTGAGTTGTCGTCTCTCTGCTGCTAATGGTCTGGGTTGCCTCCAAATCTGTTTCCTCTTCTGTACAGGGGAGGAACTGAACTACTTGATGCCTTTCCTCTTAAAGATTTTCTCACATAGTGCTAAATTCCCTTCACTGAAGAAGCACAAAGCTGTTCCCAGATATTTGGCCAATCAGTCTACAGTGTCAAAGTGTTCTGTTCCAGGTAGGCACTGAACTAATCTCCACTCCCTTAAATAGGAGCTGGCTATGTGTTTTTCTCTATTTCCTGAAGTCATCTGACTACTCCCTGCCCCAAACCTCAGGTTGTACTCTTATACATTCCAAGACTATGGTTTGCTTATTTCTCCTTGTGGGGTCTATCCTTGCTTAAGAGGCAATACTGTAGTCACCGTGAGTCTGCAACATCCCACAAGAGGATTCTAACAAGATGAGCTATAATACACTACTGTGCTTGGGTTTGAAATACCTCCTATAGAGTTGAAATAGAGTAGCTAAATATGTTTAATAAGTCAACAATGTGACAGTATAATGAAGGATCAAAAATCATGACGTGTAAAAGAATGGTTAAAGTAACTGAAGATATTTAATCTAGAGAAGAAAAGACTTGGGAAACACATGATAGCTATTTTTAAATACTTAGAAGGGCAATCATAGGGAAGAGTGACTAGATTTCCTAACACCCATGGTAAAATTTATAGAGGTATACTGTGTGACTTGATATAAAGGAAGATTTTTAAAAAATGACTGTCTACGAGTGCTCCAGAAGGGTCAGATGACCAGTGATCGGGAATATTTCATAAGCAGGAGTAAGATCTGAGCCACTGTTCTGCTGGCAGGGTGTCTGTGGTGTGTTCCTCAGTTACGTAAGTACTAGAAGCAGCTTCAGTGTAATGAGTTACCATCGCCCCCTTGTGGCCTGTGTGTTGGGTGTGTTGCATACTCTAAAGAGGAAGTTAGGAAGGCAGTAATACTGGATCCTGGCATATAGTCAGACAGGAGCCTTTATGCAGATACCCTTTCCAGTTCTCCAAACACCCACTCACATGTGGTCTCAAAAACACCCAGTACCTTTACTTAGTTTTACCCACTTCACAATATGCTCAATATGAGCAGTTTGACTCCCAAGCCTAGGTCAGGCCTGAGTGTTTCTCGTGAGCCATAGTTTTATGCTGAGGAGACTTGAGAGTTTGTGGAGGGAGAACCCCCTTGCCCGCGGGGGGCCGTGATGACAGAAGAAGTCTGTGTAAAGAGGGATCTAAGGAGTCCTGGGGAGGCAGGTCTAAAGGTCCAGGCCTGGCAGCATCACTGTCCAGGAAAGCCCCAGTTCCTATGGCTGTGTGCACAGGGCCAATTGTTCTCGGCAGACTGCATCCTGAGTGTTCTGTGGGGACCACGACTAGGGACCAGGCAGAAGGCGATGGCTGGTTGGAGGGAAGCCAGGCCCTTTAGTGGGGGAGGCCGGCTGGAACATAGCATTGAAGTGGGCTCGGCTTTCAAGCTGCATACGGTGGCCCAGTGGACAGGTGAGCGCACGGACAAAATGGATCCGAACTAGCCCTGACTGCCCCCCAGAGACCAGCCATCCATAGGAGTCCAGGTTTGGGCTGAATCGTACCTGTGAAGAGAATAGAAAACAAAAGAGATGCTCACAGTTGTTGCTTTAGGGTGAGTCTTAGCTCTAAGAGCAAAAAAAAAAAAAAGCCACAAATCTGAATGGATAGGAGGACCATGATGGGGTTAGAGGTAGGAATGAGAAGACGATGAATGAGGTATGTCTATCCTGCTCTGGAGGATGAGAGTGCCGGAGCTGTTTCCCCCACCTTAACCGTCTCCATTACCTTTTCATCTCCCATTTCATTGCTCACAGGCCCAGAGTTGGGAGGAAATGAGATGAAGGATGGCGAAGATGAGAGATAAGGTTCCTACCTTATGAATAGCTTCCAGCTGCAGCCGGTCCAGGCAGAGCCGTGTTTGCCCCTCTCCCTCCTGCATGCGCAGCATTGGCTCTCTGTGGGGCAGACCGTGGAATGAACTCTGGGGAGGAGGGTGTAATAGGAGAGAGAAAGAGAGCAGCTTCTTAGTTTTGCATCTTTCTGCTGGGACTCCTTAGGATTCCCTACTATACAAGGACTCAAGTGTTTTACTTTTTCTAATGCCACACCCATTCTCCTGGCCTCAATTTACCAAATCTGTGTCTTGAAAGAGCAAGTAGTGATGGTTGACGGTTTCAGCGTAAGTTCGAGCCTTGGGAGGGTTGGGGGCCCCAGATGAAGCAGAAGAGTGGTCCTGACCTTCAGGACTGTCCTGATATGGCATCAGATCTGCTTTATATATAGGCTAGAAAGAAGAATGTTAGATTAGGTTCTGTAATACTGAAGACTGAATAAAAGTAAAAGAGAAAATTGGTTTGGAGCAGGAAAGACTGTAAGTAGTATGTTTAAACATACGTTCAGATGCACGAGGGTAGGGGAGATTATGTACACCTCTATTCTAAGACTTCCAGGGAGAATGTCAGGGCTGGGAGACCTAGTACTAATTTGTACCCTGCTGCTAATTGGTAGCACTAATTTGAGAGGTCATGTGGATTAGGACCCAACAGATAGTGCTGCTATTAAATATTCATATACGTACGAATCTTCGATCTACAGGTCGTTTGACATTTATTGGGTTCAGTGCCATATCAGGCAATATAGCTGCAATGAGCTCCCCAGATATATCTCCTGCAGCTATTGTCCCGAGCCAGTCGGATCCTGAAAGACTCTAATAGGAAGAGAGAGATATTTTTCATTCATTCATTCATTCACTCATATTTATTCAGTTCTGTGAACTGGTAACAACTTCACAGTCTGAGGGGGGAGAGACATATTCGCACAAATATGAGTTTATCATAACCCATATCCCTGAAGATACAATTACCACACACCTATCTTCTCCTTTTATCCAAAACTACTGCCTCTGGGACTTCCCCAGTGGTCCAGTGGTAAAGAATCCGCCTTCCAATGCAGGGGACGCAAGTTCGATCTCTGGTCAGGGAACTAAGATCCCACATGGCGCGGGGCAACTAAGCCAACGTGCGCCACAACTACTGAGCTCACGCGCCTCAACTAGAGCTCATGTGCCCTGGAGCCTGCGCACCACAACTAGAGAAGAGAAAACCCGCACGCCACAACTAGAGAGAAGCCCACGCGTCGCAACGAAAAAGATCCCGCGTGCCTCAGTGAAGATCCTGCGTGTCGCAACTAAGACCCTACGCGGCCAAAAAGAATAAAACAAATTAAAAAATATTAAAACAAAACCAGGGCTTCCCTGGTGGCGCAGTGGTTGAGAGTCCGCCTGCCGATGCAGGGGACACGGGTTCGTGCCCCGGTCTGGGAAGATCCCACATGCTGCAGAGCGGCTGGGCCTGTGAGCCATGGCCACTGAGCCTGCGCTCTGCAATGGGAGAGGCCACAACAGTGAGAGGCCCGTGTACCGCAAAAAAAAAAAAAAAAACAAAACCAACCAACCAACCAAAAAACCCACTACTGCCTCTTTCTGGCCACCACTAGGTGAGTAAAGGGAACGTTTTCCTGTGTAATGAAGGTTTAGAAGAGAGGGGCTCACCCAGACAGTGCCTTTTCGAGGAGCAGTGAAGTAGGCCTTGAAACCAAGGTAACCAGCATCAATATAATGAATTCCACAGAGTCCATAACTGTAAGAGAAAGAAAAAAGAAAACCTTCCTTTTTCTACGGTTAGATTCATTTCTTCCCCCACAATTCAAACTCTCTCAGTGAAACAACCCTCAACCCTCCTCTCCTCACAACCATCTGGCACAGTGTACCCCAACCCTTAGGGCCTGTCCCCAGAGCTCCTCCTCTCTCCATCCTGCCGTACGAGGCATAGCAGTTGTCCTGAGCCACAGTGACACCATTGTAAGGGAGCAGCCAGGCCAGCTCTGTACTCAAGAAGCGCTTGATAGAGTTTATTGGTTCATAAGGTCGTCGAAGGTCCCAGAATTTGATTTTCCGGTCACTCCCTGCAGAGACTAGGAAATGACTGTGGAAAGATGGGAGAAGAGAGAGAGGATCAAATCTGAACAAGCCTGGAAGAATCAGCCTGTCCCAGTCTTCACCTCCCACCTCCACAACTCTCCTATTCTATACCTGTTAGCTTTGCACCATTGAAGGGTACGCACAGCCTGGTCATGGGCTAGGAAACACTGGAAGGGGTAGAGCTTCAAGGAGCCATCAGAGAGCCGTATCCGCTGCAGAGGCGAGTTCGTGGGAAGGTTCCAGAAAACCACCATGCCTGAGGTAGGGACAGAATGCATAGGTATTAGAGCCAGGTTCTCCTTTCTTGTTCTAATTCCTTTCTCTGGCTCCTAGGGTCTATGTCTTCTACTCTCAGACCTGATGGATTATGAAAGGCTATAGAGGTCATGATTAGCTAGTCAACATTCCCTCCACGGTTTAAAGACTCAACCTGACATTTTTAGTTCCAATTCTCATCAACATAAAAGTAATAGCTTAGTCTGAGATCTGCAGTTGAAAGATAGGTTGAATGAACCCAGTGTCCTCTACTCCCTACTAAATAAAAATAAAGGGATTTTTAAAAAAGCATAAACCTTCCAGGACAAGGGTTGGCAAACTACAGCCCATGGGCCAAATACAGCTTGCTGCCTATTTTGGTAAATAAGTTTGACTGGAACACAACCACACCCATTTGCTTACCTAAGGTCTGTGGCTGCTTTCACTTTATAATGGCAGAGTTGAGTAGTTCCAACAATGGCCGAACAACCCACAAGGCATAAAATACTCACTATCTGAACCTTAAGAGAAATGTTTGCCAGCTCTGCTCTAAGGCAAAGAGAACAGGCAAGGAGCCAAAAGCAACAAAATGTAGAGGAATAGAAAACAAATGGACAAATAGAAACTAACTCAGCTGATCCAAAACAAGCTGACCCCTGACCAGGCTGGCAGAGGACGAAGTAATCAAAAGTATAACTTTGATAAAAGTGAAAGACAAACTAAAGAACAATAAGAATTTAATAAACAAAAGTGGGGGGAACCGGGACTTCCCTGGTGGCGCAGTGGTTAAGAATCTGCCTGCCAACGCAGGGGACACGGGTTCGAGCCCTGGTCTGGGAAGATCCCACATGCCGCGGAGCAATGAAGCCCATGCGCCACAACTACTGAGCCTGTGCTCTAGAGCCCGTGAGCCACAACTACTGAGCCCACATGCCTAGAGCCCGTGCTCCACAATAAGAGAAGCCACCACAATAAGAAGCCCGCGCACCGCAAAAGAGTAGCCCCCGCTCGCCGCAACTAGAGAAAGCCCGCGCACAGCAACAAAGACCCAACGCAGCCAATAAATAAATTAATTAATTAAAAAAAAAAGTTGGGGGAAGCATGTGAAGCTAAAACCCCTTTTATACATAAACTCAGGAAATGTAGCATCTATGAGCCTTTTTGAAAAAACTTGACAGTGAATTACAGCTAAGCAATATAAGTAATTCAGCAATGGAGGGGGAGACCGAGATGAAAGGACTGGTGGAGACAGGCAATCATTTTCAATATAGAGTTAAGATTAAGTAACTCTGGGAATTAAGACAGCAAAACAGCACTGAGTACCACATACCTTGACAGTGTAAGAACAAGACCACCAAAAGAAACACAATTAGGAGATTGTGAGAAGGATGACAGGAAGCAGTGTACGAGTGCTAATTCCCTTATCACCCTAGCAGAAAGTCTGCTGGTGTGTCTAAAAGTGAAACTGTCATTTAAAAACAATAACAACCTAATAATGCCAATTACTTAATGTTATTTATAATTTTTTACCTTTTTCCTTTTTAATCTTAAAAGTATCTTTATGGAACTAATCTCTCTGTGGTGAAAGAACATTTATTGGGACCTTAGCTAATTTTTCAGTTTCACTTGCCTTTTCCTTCCATAAAGTTAAAGTATAATTAAACTTAATACCTTTTAATTTAAAACAGTATCTAGAGTATGATCCCATTTTTACAGAATTCTTTATCTCTCCATCTAATCTTTTTATCTTTATACATGCATAGAGAGCAGCATGAAATGATATGTATCTACTCAATTATTTCTTTCTGAGTAGAAAAATTCTAGTGACTTTTTTTCTCTTCTTTGTATATTTTTACACTTCATGAAGAGTTACAAGTATATAATGGCGAACACTGAATCAAAAAGGAAACCACAACAGAAAAACAAGCATATATAAAAGTTTCAAGAGCGGTAGCTCCTTATGCTCTGCTTTGCTTTTCACCATTATAATATCCAGCAGCCAGGTGGTGGTGGGGCCGGGTGGGTATCCAAGCCAGGCTAAGGCACTGACCACACTCAGAGGGGTCTGATGCTTGCATAGACCCCACCTGAAGGGTTGCCACACATTGGACCTGCAGGGACAGGAGAGACAAGGCTAGGGTTAGGGATAACTACTGTTTGGAATAAAGGCTCCAATCCTTGTTTAATCCAGCAGGAGGTGGGAGATTTTTCAGGTGGAAGGAGACTCACTGTGGAGTCAGTAAGGGAGGCTCAAGAAGATGGAGCCTTGGCTAAGGTAGCAGGTTCCTTACTCACCTTATAGATGGCAGGCTTCACTGCATCTGTGAGGGAAGAAGAGCAGTAACTGACACTCTGCATCCAGAGGACTGAGGTCCTAATTAGGCCTTGCTCTTAGGCCAGCACCCCCGGCCCTTTCAACCATGCCCTTCCCTCACACTCTTCTCTCTCTACCATCAAATGTATGAACCTGCCTCTATCTGCCCCCCAGATTCTCCTTTCCTCCTGTTCTATATGATAGCGCCCTTCCTCCTATCAGAATGGCTAACCCCTCCACTCGGCTCTCTTCTCATCCCCTCCTTTTCCAGAGCGTGGCTCATTTGGTTACCCTCCCCTTCTCCTGCCTGTCTACTTTCTCTCTCCCTATTGGGTCACTCTCATACTCACATGTAAACATGCACTCTTGTCTTCTATCTAAATCAAATGAACAAACCAAAACCTTCCTTTACCCATTCTTCTTTTTTTTGGCCGTGCCACGCAGCACGTGGGATCTCAGTTCCCTGACCAGGGATTGAACCCACGCCCCTGCACTGGAAGCACGGAGTCTTAACCACTGGACTACCAGGAAAGTACACCTTTACCCCTTTTTCACCTCCAGCCACCGCCCTCATTTATATGATCCCCTTCACAGCCAAACTTCTGAAAGAATTGTCTATACATTTCTGTCTTCACTTCCTCACCTCCCACTCCCTCCTCAGCCCACTCCTAACACCAGACCACCGAACACGGGATTTCTCAGGGTTCAAACCTAGGTGCCCTCTTCTTTAATTACTCAGTGCTGTTGAAAAACAAATAAATTCAACCAAATAGGAGCTGCATTTCCTGCCCCTTCCTCTTTATGTTCACCTTCACAAAGGTGAATATAGAGGGAGAACTCTATATTCTCTCCCTCTCTTCACAACAAAGAGAGTGTGTTTACGTGTATGTGTGGTGGTGAGGGCAGGAGAGGTGGAGGACAGGATCTGGGGAGGAAGAGGAATATGGCGGGGGAGACAAGCCTCAGGCGCAAGCCTCAGCCCTCAGCAGCTCTTTACACAGCCAATTAACTGTAGTAGCAAGAGGGGGAAGACCTGAGAGCACAGGAGAGCAAGGAAGGGGGGGAGATAAAAGCTAATGTGCTGAAAGAGGGCAGTTACAAGACTGCAAAAGAGAGGACTGCGTGCAGGCTGCCAAAGAGAGAGGTCAAGAACAACACGTGTGAAGTCAGAATGGGAGGAGTGACTTGGTAAGGCTTTGTACTGGAGAGACTGGGCCTAGAGGAGTTTCAGGGGAGACAGACAGGCCCTGCTAAACTGTGGCCACAACTCCAGCAGCCCCATTCTCCTTGCTGTGCTACTCACCTAGGGGCTGCTGAGCCAGCAGGGCCTCGGGATGGGGCAGACTGAACAGCAGCACCTTCCCATCTGAGCAGGCAAGAGCCAGGAGACCCAACCGGGGCAAGAGAGGAGCCTAGAGGGGGAGACCAGATCTGCACTGAGGCTTGCTGCCTTCAGGCACCTCTCAGAAAACTTTTCAGGTTCTGGTCCCTGAAAATATGATATGGAGTTGCTGGAAAAACTCCACCCACCACTCTCTAACCTCCCTCCCTCCCAGAGCCAGCCCCTTGGTCCTGGCTCTGAGTCCTAGGGCCATCCCACAATCAACTGGGAGGTACCTTCCGAGGGGTGCCTGGAAGTTCCCACGCTCCACTGGGGCAGAACTTGAGGTCCCAGATGCAGCCGTGGTCACAAGCAATCCCATAGACAAAGTGGGCTCTGTTGCCAGGACTGAGGAGAGAAAGCATGTGGGGAGAATGGGTGGGAAGGAGGGGCCTGGAGCTGCCAGAGCCTGCGCTCCCCTTGTCTCAACCCAATCTGAGCCTTGCCCCCTTCCCCTGCCCAGCCCCATCCTTCTCTCCTCCTCAACCACCCTCCAATGGCAGTGTCCCAGCCCCACCTCACCAGCTTTCTTGCTGCAAGGTCCCAAGGTCCCAGAGCTGGAGCAGCCCAGGGCCCGAATAAAGCTGGCTCAGTGGGTGTGTCTCATTCATGTCAGGGCTGGAGAAAAGAGCCACATACTGCGAGGCTGCTGCCCCCTCTGGCACTGGGCACCAGTCCAGAGCCCAGAGCGGTCCCCCCGTAAAGAAAGACACATCCCAGCGCTCTGGGTGTGCTGTGATAGAGCTAAATCTAGAGAAAAGTCAAAGATGGGATGAAAAAAGGAGTTAATAAAAGGTAGTAAGGACTTCAGTAGATGAATGGATAAATAAACTGTAATACACCCAGACAATGGAATATTATTTCACACTAAAAAGAAATGAGCCATCAAGCCATGAAAAGACATGGAGGAACCTTAAATGCACATTACTAAGTGAAAGAAGCCCACCTGAAAAGGCTACATACTGTGTGATTCCAACTGTAAGATATTCTGGAAAAGGTAAAACTATGGAGATAGTAAAATGATCAGTGATAACCAGATGTGGGGGAGGTGGAGGATGAATAGGCAGAACTGACTATCTTTAGGGCAGTGAAAATACTCTGTAAGATACCACATTGATGGATACATGTCATTATACATTTGTCCAAGCCCACACAATGTACACTAAGAGTGCACCCAAAAGTAAACTATGGACTTTGAGCTATTATGATGTGTCAGTGTAGGTTCATCAACTGTAACAAATGTGCCACTCTGGTGAGGGATGTTGATAATGGGGGAGGCTGTGCATGTGGGGGGCAGGGAGTATATGGGAAAAACCCTCTCAATTTTGCTGTGAACCTAAAACTGCTCTTAAAAAAGAAAAAAAAAAAAGTAATGCAAACAGAATGGGAGCTCCACCTGGAGCTCCTGTGAACTGACTTAAGCAAGCACCAGAACACCAGTCACAGTCTACAAGTGAAACCAGTCCTGGCCACCATCTGTATCTTCCTCCTTTCCTTCCCAAAGTCTGTCTAGTCCTAGGCTTACCTTCAAAGATGACAGGTTGTGCATTCTGGTTTACTACAGTATTCTCTCTAGGGCCAGTTTGTCTAGGTCTATCGGAGTAGATGTGACCTTGAAAACTGGTTTTACCCTAAACCTCCCTAGGCTCCCTCAGTCTGGCCAGCAGCGATAAGCACTGCACATTCGAGGGGGCTGACCAGATCTAGCCAGCACTCCTACCCTTGGGACCAATTGGACCAGCATTAAGGGAAGAACAGGGCCAATCTATCATCCCTTTCAACATCCATTTTTCATTTTCCTGTCTCCCAGAATCAGAAAAAGAGGTGCAATCGTCACCTGTTTATTCGGTAGAGTGTGCCATCTTCAGGAAGTCCTTCACGTTGTACAGAAAACAGTGGCGACTTCTCCTCCTGGGGCAGGTAGTGAGCTGCCTCACTGGGGGAGGGCAAAGGGAATAACCTAAGTTTGGAAGAGTTTCATCCATCCTGGGATTCCCATTATAAATCTAGAGTCCTCCGTTACCCTTCTGTCTCCAGTGGTGTCACCCCCTCCTAGATTTCAAAGATGTTTCTTCAACTTACAGTTCAGATAACAATTGCCACTTCCAGGCTAAAGGAATCCATTCCGCAAACTCCCAGTATGAATGCTTCTGTTCTCGGCTGGAGAAACAGAAGCATCATGAATGAAGGAAGAGAGAAATTCTAGAGCAGCACTGCCCAACAGAAGCAGCGCTGCCCAACAGCAGCAGCTCCCAGTGATGGGAGCGATCTATTATCTGTGCTGTGTAACACGCTAGCCGCCAGCTGCAAGTAGATACTGGGAACTTGAAATGTGCCTAGTGCAACTGAGAAACTGGACTTTCAATTATATGTAGTTAATTGAAAATGAAATTTAAATGGCTTCATGCAGCTAGTAGCTACCATATTGGACAGCACAGCTCAAGGGCTCTCGCCTTGGACTTCCTTCGTGGCGCAGTGGTTAAGAATCCACCTGCCAATGCAGGGGACGTGGGTTCGATCCCTGGCCCGGGAAGATCTCACATGCTGCAAAGCAACAAAGCCCATGTGCCACAACTACTGAGCCTAGGCTCTAGAGCCCGCGAGCCCCAACTAATGAGCCCGCATGCCCCAACTACTGAAGCCCACGTGCCTAGAGCCCGTGCTCCACAACAAGAGGAGCCACTGCAAGAGAAGCCTGCGCACCGCAACGAAGAGTAGCCCCCGCTCGCCACAACTAGAGAAAGCCCGCACAGCAACGAAGACCCAATGCAACCAAAAAATAAAATAAAATTAAATTAAAAAAAAAAAGAGCTCTTGCCTTTGGAGCAGTGCCTTTTAGTTATGAATGTCTTCACAGTGTTCTACCCTGCAAGTGCCTTCCGCCCTTCCCACAGCCCCACTGCTAGATAGTCGTTTGCACTCCTCCACCACCCTTTCATCCTCAGCCCCCATTCCCCAAGTCTCACAGGTCCTTGGTGAGATGAAGGCACTTCCAAACAGGAGCCATGATGTGATTTGGTAAACCATTGGGAGCCACTCCCCGGCAGTGTGGCTTCTGCTTCTGAGGATCAAATTGAAGAAAGTGTAAGGGAGAGAATCTTATAAGCTGGAGAAAGTCCCCAGAAGACCGCTTTCCCAACTTTTACTTTTCTTGGCATTACTTCCTCTCCAACCTTTTACCTATCAGCATCTTAAAAGATTTGTATCTCAACCATTACAATGACTTCTTCATCTTCTGCTCTTATTCCTCCATCAAAACCGCAAAACCTGCTCTCTGTTTTCTGTTCATCTTCCTTGGCATGTCTCCATGGCACCTGATTCAGAGGACTCCTTTTGATTCTTGAAACTCCTGCCCTATGGGGTAGTCTCTCCTTATTCCTCCCATGTCTCTCCTTATTCCTCCCACGTCTCCTTCGCAGGCTCGCCCTCCTCTGATCCATTTGGTCAGTGACAGTATTTCCCAGAGTCCCTCTGTCTCCTCAGCCCTCAATACACGTACTCCTGGTAATTTCATCCTATGTCTCGTGGCTTTGACCACCATTTTAATGCCTGATTATCAAGTCTGCATCTTAGTAAATGTAAACGTTACTTAGTCTCAACTTTTCTACAAATTCTAGACCCAGTGTGGTGCTGAGCCATATTAGAGCCTGAGGCAAAAGGGAAAATCAATTATATGGTTTCTATCTTTATTTAAATTTTTGATATTTTCTTCACCACAGAGTTGTTGCATTAATTTTGATTTTTAAAATGTTGCATCGAGATATTTATCTTGATTACTGGGGGTTTTGGTGCTCCCTTAAATGTTGCATCTGGGAGAAGTAAGGCACTGGTCCCATATATCTGACTGGCAAAGAGACGTCTCCAGAAGGATGGCCCTTGATCTACCAGCACCTCCAACTCGACATGTCAGAAAGTAAACTCATCACCTCGCCTGCCCACCTTCCCCCATCCTGAGTCCCCCACTCTTTCTGTGTGTCCAGGTTCAGTGTATGAGAGCACCATCAAAGCTGGAAATTCTTACTCCTTCAATTCCCAACTGCTATTAATTCTCTTATATATCTCCTTTATCTGCCTCCCCGTCTTCTCTTCCTTCACTGCTTAATTTAGGCCCTTACTAACTCTGGAGAACTAGAGAACTGAAGCTGTCTTCTTTATTGTCAACTGCAAATTAATCTATTTTCCTAACTGATCATGTTATTTTTCTACCTAAAAACCTCTGTTGTATAGAGTTTCTGTTTGGGATGACAAAAGTTTTGGAAATGGATAGTGGTGATGGTTACACTACATTGTGAATGCACTGAATGCCAATGAATTATACATTTTAAAATGATAAATTTTGTTTTATCTACTTTACCATAATTAAACACACACACACACACACACACACACACACAACCTTTGTTGGCTCCTATCAGTTTTAGTCCTTTCATCGTCTCTAGTTTAATCTTCCCCACCACTTTACCCCAGGCCCTATGCTGCAGCCACAACCAATTTCTGGGAAAACCATCCTCTCTGGCAAACTTCTATTCCTTTCAAGACCTAGCTCAAGTATCATTTCTCCATGAAGTCCAAGCAGTTAATCATCCTTCCTCTATACGCCTAAAGCAGATTGTTCACTCCTGATGCAGCACTTATTACACTGTGAGCTTTGTAAAGCAAGACCTTGTCTTATTCATGCTTGTGTTTCCTAGCATAGAGTAGATGCTCAACATATGAACGAATAATCTTGTTTAGTTACACCCGTAGCCCCTACAATCTCAACTGTGTTTGAAGTTGCTCTTTTTTCCTTTTACCTGTTTTGGCCATCCTAGTTACTAGGCCAAAGCTTCCCTTCTAGGCATCCTGCTGACCCCCTAATAATCCTGCTATCCCCATTCACTCTGTCTATTCAGGTTACCCCTGAAGTGGATGCTCGTGCGGTGCTTCGGGGCACTGTAGGCTCAGGGTCAGACGAGCTCTCGCTTGGGGCCTCACTTTCTTCTCCATCTTCAGCCTCAACCTGGAGAACGAAGTCTTCGTCCCGTGCAGTGTCATCCTCTTCTTCTCCATAATGACAGGCTGCCTGCTGCTGGCTCTTCTTGGGTTTGGTGGGGCTGCTCACCTTGGGGCTCTCAGGACAGGACACTGGAGCAGGCAGGGCTGTTGAGAGCTCTTCAGCCAGTTCCTGAAGGTACAGAAGTGCCCTGTAGGATAGGGCAGAGTCAGAGCAACACTCACAGACACTTAACCGAGAGCCCACTGTGCCCGACACTTGGCTGATTCTTATCTCACTAGATTCTCCCAGTGACCATGTGAAGTGGCTATTAATTTCCCTTCCCCTTTGATAGATGTAGAAACAGAAATCCAGGAAAGTTAAGTGACTTGGCCAAGATGATTCAGATCACATATGTGGAATCTGAACCCAGTTCTTCTGACTCCAAGTCCAAAGCACTTTTCACTCTACCACAGTCAAAGATCATTGAGGGCAAAGGGAAAGAACGGAAGGGCACATATATACTGACACATATTGGGCAGTAAAATTGCAATGAAGACTTGGAGGACATTGTGAAAAATGCGATAGGATATGAGGTACGGAAAGGAACCTCCCAGATAGACAAATTTAACCACAGATAAAATTGCTGTGGTAAGAGCTAGAAGACTGCTCAAGTCCCCAGATCCCAGACACCACCCCTGCTTACCTGACACCTCATCACAGTCCACTCATCTCTCCAGCATCTGCCCCACCCTCATCCCTTCACCCAGCCCCCCTCCACCAAGCTGTGCCCCGAAATCCTTACACTTGGGCAGCCCTTCGGCGGGGTCGTTCCCCAGGAGGGGTCTCAAAGTCCTCAGGGGGCCTCTTTGGATGTGGAGACTCTGGCTGATCTAGGCCTTTTGACAACTTCAGCAGTAGCAGATCTGCCTTGGACTTTCGACCTCGTTTCTTAGGCATGGGGGTGGACAGAGGGTTGGACTGATCTAAGAGACCAGGAACCCGAGGGGCTGATGGAGAATTAGGCTGCTGGGGCCTTTTGGGGCCTTTCCGTGTCCTACCACCTCTCTTCGGGCCAGGCTTTGAGGCCCTAGGCTTTGGGACCTTTGACATCTCTGAAGAAAGATCTGTAGAGAAGAATATGGGTCTGTGAGATGGGACCAGAGCTCAAGCCTCTTTGGAACAG
The DNA here is from genome assembly GCF_008692025.1 of Phocoena sinus. Lineage (NCBI taxonomy): Eukaryota > Metazoa > Chordata > Mammalia > Artiodactyla > Phocoenidae > Phocoena > Phocoena sinus. The sequence goes on from NC_045775.1 coordinate 21,365,386, forward strand.
ATTACACCATACCCAAGTCTGTAAGGTCCTATGAGCTCAACCTGCTCTCGTTCATCTTAAGCTGAGCATGGGGAGATAAAAAGCTGAAAGGTCAAGGGACATACCTTGCTGTTCCAGTCTGGAGAGGGTTTCCTGTTCTGGAGGGAGCCTCCTCTCATCAAGAGAATCCTCAAATCCAGGCAAAGGGGTAGATAATGATGTCTCTATGGAAGCCTCCACACTGGTTGTTTCTGAAGAGGCCTTGACATCAAGCTGTTTTAGCACCTCTTGTCCAGGAGAGTCTACCACAGTCATGTTCCCCACGGGGCCGGCCTCCTCCAGAGCAACACAGCCGACCCCGTAGGGATCCATCAGCACCCCCTAAAATGGCTGCGCCTGCATATAAGAGACATACAAGTGAGTAGAAGGTAAAAGCTATTTGCACTGGCTCAGATTTTTCTACTTTCCTGTCTTTCTCTTCTCACAACCATTTCTCCAACCTCCCCCCACCTTCCCCACCAACCAGAAATCCAAGCTCTCTGATCATTCATTCATTCAGCAATAATTACTAAGCATAGTCTATATGTCAGGCACCATTCTAGGAACTGGTAACATGACAATAAGCAAGACAGACAAGGTCCCTGACCTCACAGAACTCACATGTTAGTGGAGCTGACAATAAACAAACAAGCAATAATAAAGCTACCATTTATTAAATGCTTACTATGTGCCAAGTATTGTACTAAGTGCTTTATTTAGATGATTTAAAGTGAGTGAACAATTATTTAACTACTCTCCCTGAAACCCAATGAAATGAATCATCCCCTCCCCCTCAAAAATAAAAAAGAGAGCGAGAGAAAATCACCTGTTATGAATGTAGGAAAGGGCCGCAAGTTTCTAGAATAGACTATAAGGAATAGCTGCCAGATGCTATACAGTTTACATCAAATTGAAGGAGGACAGGATGACTAGAGCTGACATCCATCTTTGTGAATATTAGTCAAGGTACAGATTTATTTAAGAATAAGTAATTCTCTAGTGTCCTGCTAGCAATCTTTCAGCTGGATGGGGGAGGTGGTAGCCTATGAGACAATTAAGGAACATCCTACTACATTAAGAGACCATTTCCACACTGAAGAATAGACTAAAAAATGGTCATGAATCTTCATTTTCTTCAAACCCAGGAAACCAGCTGTGCAACCATGGACCAAAGTAAACTGACAGAGATAAACAACACACTGACTACCAAACCAAAAACCTGAGCAACACAGAACTCTGCAAGGGCCCAGTTTCTGGCCAGAATAACCTACTTGTCTGTAACAAAAGGGAAGAAATAGCTCAGATCCCAGGAGGAACCCCTCCATAGGTCTATATATGTCTTAAGGATAAAGAACTCATCAGCCTCAGTGGAAAACTGTGCTAATACAAATACCACAAGAAATATCATACAAATTAAAGTTTCCAACTGTCTCTCTTGAGGAAGCTACAGTCTATCATTATAAACTATAAGGATACATTATAACATCATATGCTAGGGATATAGTATAACACTATCAAGGTAAATAGAGGTCAATGAGAATCCACCTACATTGTTCTCTGGTAAACAGCAAACCCTGAGAGAACTACTCCATTCAAAATTAGTAATAAGCAAAAAGGATCCAATGGGACCTATGCATAGTTACTATGGAAAGAATATAAAGGACACAAATGAAAAAGGTGAAAAGTACCCTTTCAAAGAAAGTCTCCAGAAGACAAGAAATTTTCCAACAAAAGCTTCTATTCTTTCAAAAAAGCCAAAGAGACTGTGGAATCCAAGATTCAAGAGACCAAAGAAGAAATAAAACAATGGCAAGGCAAAAAAAAAAAATGAGCTGGCAGTCATAAGGAAAGAAACTGAGTAAAAGAATAAAATCAAAGAAATGAAAACCAGAGAAGCAAAATGCTGAAACTATACATACTACTGAAAAGACAATCAGTGATATGAAAGACATGTTTGAAAAAAACCACACAGGTTGTAAAGAGATAAAAGTGATTAGTGAGAAGATGATATGGATGAAAAGAGAAAGTGGAAAGCCAACATATGAATAATTGATGTTCCTGAAGAAAAGAGAAGAAAAATGGGAACAGAAAAAAAACATGTTCAAAGACCTAACAAAAGAAAATTTCCTGAAATGAAAACTAGAAATGTGTACTTTCCTAACATAAAGGAAGATCTCAGTCTATAGATCAAAAGGGCTTATGGTACAAAAGACAAAAATCAATAAATACTCATTAAGACCAAGAAATACAAGTGAAGATACTAAATTTCTCCTACAAAGAGAAAAAAAAAAAATCAGGTCAGCCTCAGAGTTCTCAGAAACATTTGATGCCAGAAGATAAAGAAACATGAAAAGGATCAAGAGAATTCTTTACTTAACTGTCATTCATGTAAAGGTAAGGGGATGACATTCTAAATATGCAAGTTTCTAAAAAAATACACTTGAAGACCTAATTTAGCCAATGAAAGATAAATCAATATAAAGAACTTGCTAATGGAGAAGTTGTGTTATTAAAAGGCTGGCAGTAAGGATTTAACCCAGTGACACATCATTAACTGTGGTAACTACAGGTATAAAACAGATTATAAATTAAAAATTTCAATGTCCCACAATGTAAAAATACCAGTATTCTGATTGTAGTAGATTGGGGCAAAAGAAGAAGTTCTTAATTTTGCTTCTAAGGCTGACAAATTGAAAAATATAGATTTACTAATACCATTTTTTTGGGGGGGGGGTGTGCACCGTGTGGCTTACGGGATCTCAGTTCCTGGACAAGGGATTGAACCCTAGCCACGGCAGTGAAAACCTGGAATCCTAACAACTAGGCCACCAGGGAACTCCCTACTAATACCATTTAGATGTTTAATAGAACTAAAAACAGTATACTATATTGCTTCCAAAATACCCAATAGGGCTAAGAAATGGAATTTTTTAAAAGACCACATAATAAAAGATCATTAAAAATAATGGAAGCACACACACACACAAAGAGAAAAGAAAAAAAAAAAACAACACAAGGGTGACAGAAACAAGATAAATAAAAGGGATTTATTACAGGGTATTAAATGGTTCACATCAGTGGTTCTCAAAGGGTGGCCCCAAAACTGGCACATCACTTGGAAGTCAGTTAAGTGCAAACTTCCAGTCCTACCCCAGACCTACTGAATCAGAAACTCTGGGATGGGGCCAGCACTTCATGTTACAGCAAGACTTTCAGGTGATTCTGCGGCATACTCAAGTTTGAAAACCACCTGCATAGAGGATCACTGGAAGGGTTGGGGAAAAAACGTTTAGGAACAAGTACTTGTCAAATTGAGAAGCTGTTTACAGCTGCTGGTTCAAGAACCACATGGCTTCTCCTCTGCCATGGTGGGGAGCCAGAAGCTGGATCAAGAAGCCCCTGCCATAGCTGATGGCTCCATAAATAAGCTGCTTCTGCAATAATCAGAAAGTGACCAACTGAGGAAGACTCTTCTCTGGCTCCCAGATCCAGAGCCGTATCACTGCCACTATCCGCAACAGCAAAATGCATGCCTTCTGGCCTGCCTCCTCTCTAAACTCAAGTCCAAATTTGAGTTCCTCAAGAGCACATTTGATTGGCAAGGCCTAAATCATATTCAGAATCTTGGATGGAAAAATTCCAGGCAATGAAATTTCTAGCTTTCCAGGCTCTCAGATGGAGGGTGCTCATTCTCTCACATCCCACTTACCCCAGGGTAGAAAGTAGGATCAGTATTTTCTCAATTCCTCTCCAGTGTCAATTCTTGACCAATAGTCCTCCCCATCTTGTAAAAACTTTGTTCCTTCCAAGCTCGTAAAGTTCAGCTAAATCACTGCTAGTCACTCCACTGTCACACCTGAACCTTGTCAGCATATAAAACCTTTTAACCTCTAAAATCACTAAGACACCCAATATCTGATCACAACCTCCCATCATTACAGCTAGATTGCTCAACTACTATCACTATATCTATTCTTTAACCACATTAATTAATCCACTGATCTCTCCAATTTCTCCCTATGTCAGCCACAAACCATCTAGTTTAGACTTCTTTATTTTAATCAGACTCCTGTTGATATTACAAACTTCCTTTCTTTTTGTTCCACAGGCCCGGCAAAATTCAAGCCTGGATGAACCAATCACCCATCTTCTCCACGGGAGCATGTAAGCTAGTTGAGCACTAGCGTCCTAGTTGAGCACTAGTTGAGCACACGTTCTCTCTAATCAGCTCCCATACCCTCTCTCCTCCAACGTCTGATACCCTAGTCCTCAGCAGATAACTTAACCTCAGATTTCTTAAATGATCAAAAACCATACTTCAATTTCTTGTCAGATAACCTAACACTCCCTGCCTCTGAGCCCCTCATCCACTTTCCAAAGCCAAACTTTCCATTTGTGTTCTAGCCCCGTGCCCCCTCCTGCCCCACCGAAAGAAAATGAAGATGTTTATCCTTTTCCTTTCCATTGGCTCCTTCTAAACAGAATTTAATGGGAATTCCCTAGTGGTACAGTGGTTAAGGCTCTGCGCTTCCACCGCAGGGGACACGGGTTCAATCCCCAGTGGAGGAACTAAGAACCCGCATGCTGTATGGTGCGCCACCCCCCACCCCCGCCAAAATAAATACAATATGTGCCTCCCCAAAATAAATAAATAATATAAAATTAAAAAAAATAAACATTTAACTATTTTTTAATTTTCATCTTAACACAAATACAACTATCCTTCAACCCAGTTCTCCAACTAATATCCTCCTGCCCCTCACAGTCAAACTTTAAGAGCTGTCTGCCCTTGACGTTTTAATCACCCTGCTGCATCCTAACTAGGAGATTGCCCTCAACTCATCACTGAAGCTAAAGTGATCAATAACTGTTGTGTCAATTAGTCCAATACTCTTCTCAGTCTCGTTTAACTTGACCTCTCAGCAGCACCAAGGCTCCTTACCACTTGTTTCTTGAAACATTCTCTTTTCTTGAGAAGCAATTCAAGTCCAGTAACCTTCCAGATGTTTACAAAATTTCCTGTCTTTTACAGGTGTCTTACATCTGTTTGGTAGCTTTTTTGCTTGTTTGCAAACTCACCACTTTTGTCTCTCCAAAGTATTCAGTTTTAGTTTGCTTTCTTTTCTTTTTTAGAATTGTTTTTATAAAATCTTTAGTTGATACAAAATACTTATAAATAAGTGTAGAATATAAAGAACAACAATAAAACACCTGTATATCTGCCATGTTTCAACTTACTTTTAATAGAAACAGTAACTCTTACATACTCAAATTTCCTTAAAATTTAAATATATGTCACAATTATATAAACATAGTGACAAATCAACTTATATTAAAAATGTTCGAACCAACACAATGACTCTTGGCAAACATTCAGTTCAACTACTTAGAGTGACCGGGCCTATAGGAAAAAAATCTACAGGCTTCGAGAATTCAGTGTGCCATGGGCATCAGTAAAGTATGTTTTATGCAGGAAATGGAGAATGTCAGTTAACAGAGGGAGCTAGTTAAATGGAATCAGTTAAGAGAATTTCTACATGTCTTAAAGATTTTTCCATATCATTTTTCCACATACATCTTTTTCATTCTTCTTAGTTACTACATGGTGTTCCATAGGATTATAGTTTATTTGGGTATTTCCCATTTAATGGACAATTGGATTATAATACTATTACAAATAATACTGCAGTGAATATTCTAGTATAGATCTCTTCATTAATGAGAAATTATTTTTCTAGAATAATCATCTGAAGTGGAATTACTGTACTGGGTTAAAGGGTATACACATTTCAAAATTTAATAGATACTGCCAAACAGGTCACCAAGGTGAAAAGCAATTTATACTCTTACTAACTGTAAAAATGGGTATACCCATTTTACCACCCCTTGTCAATCTTTGATTTTTGCCAGTCTGATGGGTGAAAGAATTCTTCCCTACTGTATTTATTTGCATTGTCCTGGTAATAATTGAGATTAGCAACTCCTTTTTATATGTTGGACATCTGTCTTTTATGAATTGCCGATACACATAATTTGCCCATATTTCTATAGGACAAATTGATCATTCCTTATTTATCTGTGCAGTTATTTATGTTGCAAATATTTTCTCTCTGTATCTACCTTTTAAAAAAACTTTGCTTATGCTTCTTGCTAAACTGAAGTTAAATTTTATAAGTTAAATTTCTCAGTCTTCTCCTTTATGGCTTCTGTTTGTCTTTTTTTTTTGGCCATGTTGCATGATGCGGGGATCTTAGTTCCCTGACCAGGGATTGAACCCGTACCCCCTGCCGTGGAAGTGCAGAGTCCTAACCACTGGACCACCAGGGAATTCCCCTGTTTGTGTCTTAAAAAGGCATTTCCTACCCCACTGATATAATATCAGAATATAAGATATCTTCTTTTATTTTCTTCTAATAATTTTTCTAGTTTTGGATTTTACATGTAGCTCTTTAGCCCGTCTGGAATTTCCTTATCATAAGAGATATGGGTATTTACTTATTCCATATCTATCTTCCTTAAAAGTTTCATGAGATAGGGCTCTTGTCTATCTGACTCACTATTGTATCTAGAACCTGGTACGTGGTAAGCACAATAATTAACCTTTGTTGATTGAACAACTAACTTCTCAAGGTACAAAAATCTCTATAAGGATTCACTTCTCAAAGAAGGCATGGCATTGGTGGTTAATTTCCATTTTTGACTACACAATGCAAATCCTGGGCACAAGTTAAGGATGTTTAGTAAATGTGTACCAGAGTTTATAAAATTTTGCATCGGCACCCCAACTTGTCTTGTTCCCATGCTGCTCCAAGGCTGCCAGCCTGATCTCCCCAGATGTGGAAAATGATTAGATAACACTGCTCCTCAAGTATGGAGTTACTTTACACACACTGTTTGGTCTAATACATTGTCTCCCAAAGTGTTCCTATGGTACAACTGGTGGTATGCAAGATGATTTCTGAGATACAAAAATGAACGATTTTATTTGACTAATTGTGTTTTTATTTTAACTTGTATATATAAAAAGAAAACTATAACTAGTCCATGAAACCCATGGTTTCATCTACATTGTTTAGATCAAGACTAAAGCACTTAAATCTTAAAATTAAATCAATTTAAAGAAAATTACTAAGAAAACAATACTACAGTTGATAAGAAGGGGTGGCCAAAAGAGACGAAGGCACAGGAATGACAGATTTGTGTAACAATATGCCCCTGGGGCTATAAGCCTTGGCCATACCCTGCACCCCTCTAACGAAGTGAGTTACCACGGGTGAAGCTGGTGAGTTACCAGAGGTCCCCCACCTCTGCCTTCCCCAACAGAAAGCCAAGTTGCTGCGGGATAAAAGGACTAGATTGGGAAACATAACTGGCCCCTGGCTGCGCCAATGAGGTTGCAGCGCGCGGGGCACAACCCCCAGGGTTAGAAGAGCCTCACCGAGGAAGAGGCTGGAACACAGCAGAATGAAAAGATCGACCCGCTACCTCTCTAGGGGTGACCGCCTGCCCTTTCTCAGTCCTGGGCGTCGGGTAGCTTTCACCACTAGCCTGTTCGGGAAGCGAGCCCTGAGTTTCATAAGGCTGAGGACTACGGTAGGTTCGCAGAGTCCGAGGGTTGCAATGTAGGCAGCGCCGCGGCCGGGACACAGGACGAGGTGTTACAGACACCGCGTGGGGAAAGAAGGCGAGACCCGAGGAGAGCAGAGATGGGGGATGCACGGTTGCCACCGTGGGTTAGGGAGGTGGGGACCACGACGGTTTCCGGAGGAGTTCAGGGGCTGGAGGTCGCGATGCTGTGCAGAGGCGGAAAAGCGGAGCCGGAGTTGGTTCCCAATATCTTAGTGCTACCGAAAAAGAAGTGGGGTAGGGGGGTAGTAATCGTGGGGCCCCGCACATCCCGCTGTGGTACACTCACCCTCACCAAAGTCCTTCCGGAAGTCCAAGTTCGAAGATGGCGCCGCCTGTCTGGTCGCCGTTTTATGACGAAATCTGGTAGCTACTCTTCATTGACGACCCCCACCCCCCCGTGTACAAGGTAAACACGTGGGCTTGGTTGGGAGTTTGTGCCCCAGGACGTTTTCTATTAGATTATGTATCCCATAATGCAGTGCGGCGAGCGTCCCCGAGCCCTGTCGCAGCGGGCGCAGCTCCTGGACGCCGCTGCACGGCCTTATGGGAATTGCAGTGTCCCGAAGGGAACTGACGCCTGCGCGGTGATAGTCGTCGCGCCCCCGCCGGTTCCCACGCGGCTTCTACTCGAGCCTCGACAGTGCGAGTGTCCAGGCCTGAGTGTCGCTCCCGAGCGCGGAATCCTGGCTTTCTGTCGAGACTACCGGCCTGTGGCGGGCAGGGCCGGGCTGACTTGAGAATATTGACCTGCAGCCCCGCCGTCGAGCCGGAGACTGGGAGACAAAGGAATCCTTGCCTCGGGGGACGACTCCGGCTTCCCCCTCAGGGCAGCTTCCAGCAGATCCAGCCACTAGTGAAGTCAAGGATGGACCCAGGACGGAAACAGTGAAAGGGAAGAGCAGTAGAAAAGCCTGGCATGGGGACGCTCTACTCAAGTGATCCTCGGGCTTGGACCCTCGCCTTGGTCGTAGGCCTTGCCCCACTCCCTCCCTGGGAAGTAGGAAGCTGCTGGAGAAAGAATGTAACAAACTTCCGCCCTTTCCTGAGGCATTTAAAGCTGTGTAAATCTCACAGGTCTCCACACACCGAATAGTGGAGTTCAGGATGTATAAACAAACAGGAAAGGGTGGGGTAAACCAGTCTTTCTCTTCCCAGATCATCTCATCTATTAAATTACCGTGGTTACACAAAACATTTAAGAAAAGCATGGGAGAAGCTAGCTAAGATTTAAAATCTAGAGCAAGGGGGGCTCCCGTCCCATTTGCCCTAAGTGGCCTAAAGACAGCTAAGGCTGCGCTGTGGCTTAGGACTGACTCCTTTCTGAGAGTGCAAAATCGGGTGCAGTCGAGGCTGCAGTTCCTCTAATACGGGGTATCTACAATGCTTGTCCGATGAACAGCTCTCAACTTGACAACTTCAAGCATTTATTTTTCTATTAAAATTTTTTTTCAAGCATTTATTTCTGTAATGAACAAATCTGACTCTTCTCCATTCCTGTTGCCTCAGATTAGACTATCTTTGACTTCCCCTAAAGCAAAATCTTTTTTATACTAATAATTGTATTTATTTTGGGGATAAGACATTCACATGGCTGAAAATTCAAAAGATACATAGGATATAAAGTGAAGAGTACCTTTCACCTGTCTCCAGCCTCCCAGACCACATCCACCCAGGCAGTTTTCTTGTTACAGGTCCAAGATACTTTCTGTATTTATACACATGCAAATACATATATATCTCCCCCCCCCACACACACCTTTTTTTTTTAAACTTTTGGCCACGCTGCACATGTGGGATCTAGTTCCGCAGCCAGGGAATCTTTCCCCTTTTTAATTCAAACAGCAACTACACACACTGTCCTGCACCTTACTTCTTTTGAGTGTACCTTGGAGACTATTCCATTTCTCTATATAAAAACCTTCCTTATTCTTTGTTATGATTGCTTAGTATGTAATTATATGAATGTAGTAATAATTAGCCCTTATTATTAATGGATATCCAGGTGGTTTCCAGTCTTTTGCTATTATAAACAATGCTGCTATAAATAACTCTGTATCTAAGCTACTTCAAATGTGCAACTATATGGCTAGCATTAAGTTCCTAGAAGCAGAATTGCTGGACCAAAGTTTAGGTGCATTTGTGATTTTGATTGATAGGCAATCTCTTTTTAATTGATCTGGTTCTCTGCCTCTAATCTCTACCAGCTACCAGCTAAAGCACAGAGCTGACCCTGTTGAACCTCTGCTTAATTTTGATGATTAAGTGGTATGCTCAATATGTAAAAAACCATGAATTTATCATAATCTTTATAGAGAGAAAGCCAAAAATTCAACAACTTCTCATTGTATGCCACTGGAAGTAACCAGTGATCAATCCTGAAAACTGGCAATTCAAAGGAAAGAATTAAACATTTATCTTGCCTTTCCAGTATGGACTGTAATTCAGAATAGTAACTGATGAGAGGGAGTTCTTTATAGAAGATTATTAGCTAGTACGTATGGAATGATGTAATTAGGAAAAATAAATTTACCATGTTGCATCCTCTAATGAAATAATTCAGGCAACAATAAAAGTGGATGAAACCACTAAATCAAAGTTTGTTGGGAAACTTTAAAACACCTGGACCCTTTCATCACTGAAAATGGACCAACCAACCTGATGACAAGGCAGTATGAAACATACTCAACCTGGTTCCTGGCACAAGTCTACGTCATGAGAAAAGAAGGGGCGGGGTTGGAGAGACTGCTTTTGATTACAAAAAATTTAAGACAAAATAACGACATGTAATATATGGATTTGTTTGGATCCTGATTCAACAGTAAAAAGCTGCTTTTGAGACCATCAAGGAAATTTGATTATGGCTTGGACAATAAGGAAGAGTTTAATAAGTGTAATGACATGGTAAGCTTCCATATTTTTTAGAGACATAATGACGTTTGGAGGAGTAAAACGATATTATGACTGGGATTTGCTCTAATACAACTTCAGCAAGGAAAACAAGGGAAACAAAAAAAGCATATGTGGCGAATCTTGATAATTACTACATTTGGTGATGGGGATTCTTTGTATAGTTCACTGCACTTCTATGCTGCTTGAAATTTTTCAATAAAACATACACACACATACATACACACGCACACACACACAAAATGGATGACTCTAACATATTTTTTAGGCTAACCACAATGGTTAGACTCTCACAATCTGGACCCAATCCAACCTACGTCAGCAGCTGTATCACTAATTGTCCACATAAGCCGAGGTTCTAGCTTTACCACACTACTTGACACTTTGGAATTGGCCAGTCATTTTAAGGCCTATTCTGTAGTCTAAGTTATTTCCTCTGTTCACCTGCGTTCTCATTCTTTTCCAACTGGGAAACTTCTTATCCTTCAAGGACTAGGTCAGATGTTACCTGTGAAGTCTTCTCCAACCTCACTAGATCTCCTGGCAACATCCTGGGTTGCTTCCAATGAACTCTGTTCATACTACTAGTAGAATGTATCTCATACTGTAGATGTCATCTGTCTTCCTCCATCATGATGAGTACTCCTTAATGGCAGATAGCGTAAAAATTACGGGCACAGTCTCTAGATCCAGAATGCCGGAGATCACATGCCAGTTTAGTTAGTGTTACCTTGGGCAAGTAACTTAACCTCTCTGTGCCCCAGTTATCTCATCTATAAAATCGCACTTCATAGAGTGGTATTAATCTTCCTAAATGGATAAAACGGGACTACAACAGTTTATGACACACAGTAAATACTCAATACTAAGGATACAAAATATTAATATATTAATGTGTAACTATTTAATGTAAATATCAATATATTGGTTTAACTTAAATATTAATGTAATAATAATACTAAAATACTAAGGATAGGACTCTTATTTGTCCTTATTATACTCTTCCTCATATCTAGCTCAGTGTCTGGCACATAGATACTCAATAAATGGTTGATGACTTGGATAGTTTATGGTCTCCATACTGACCTTCACTTTGGCCCCAAAGCACTGGCATGGAGGTTGGTAGCAGGTGCTAAGAGGGGCTGGACAGTCTGGTCTCCTAACCTAAGCGGTGGCAATGCTAAAAGAGATAAAAGGCAGCAGAGTTGCTAAGTGTAGGGAGTATGTCATTTATTGACCCTGTGTTCACCCACTCACTGGTCACTACTCTTGACTCGCAGCACAACAGGTACAGAACTGCAAGGGATCATGCCCAGCTCCGTGATCACCAGATCCACCAGTTCTGGGGGGGTCACATCATAGACCAGATTCAACAACCGTAGGGACGAGTGGTTCTGCCAGTCAGCCAGGGCCACACGTTCTCCTCGCTCACACAGCAGATCGTCAGGGTCATCTGCAATGGGAGGTGTACCCTTTTATGAACTTTTAAAAAATAACCTGTGGGCTTCCCTTGTGGCACGGTGGTTAAGAATCCACCTGCCAATGCAGGGGACATAGGTTCGAGCCGTGGTCCAGGAAGATCCCACATGCTACGGAGCAACTAAGCCCGTGCGCCACAACTACTGCGCCTGCGCTCTAGAACCCGTGAGCCACAACTACTGAAGTCTGCACACCTAGAGCCCGTGTCCGCAGTGAGAAGCCCGCGCACTGCAATGAAGAGTGACCCCCCCACTCGCCGCAACTAGAGAAAGCTCGCGCACAGCAACGAAGACCCAACGCAGCCAAAAATAAATAAATAAAATAAATTTATAAAAAAATAAAAAGAAAAAATAAGTTGTACTTCAACCTCCCCTCTCCCTCCCAAATCTTCTCAGGTCCCTGGAACCTTCTCTCCTGCCCTTCTGGGCCTCCTTACCTAGCTCATTAGAGACAAAGGCATCAGTCTGCACACGCTCACAAAACTTGTATGTTTCACAGCAGACCAGCACTGGCACATTATGGGCCCGTGCCACCAGGGCCAGCTGTGCTGTCCCTACCCGTGACATCACAGACCCGTTGGCCAGGAGTGCATGAGCTCCCAACAGCACCTTAGAAACCTATTTTGGAGAGTGGAGAGGAGGAAAAAAAATGTCATGTGTGACCAATGCAGAATAAGGTTCCCAACTCTTACCCAGGACAGCAATATTAAGGCAACGGGTAACAAATCTTAATAAAGGCTCTTGGAAAACACCTGACCGCTGACTCACCGCACCACCCACAGGAAAGCTAAACTCTTTTATCCTGTTCCCTCTCAGCGGCTACTAGTTTTATATAAGGTTCTTGCAATAGGTAGACATGCTGTATAACGTGCTGTAGATGCTTCTCCTACTAAATATAAACACAGCTGTATAATTCTAGTATTTCTAGACAATTGCAACGTTGGGAAGGCGAGACTATGTCTATACTACTATACCCTTTTACTCCAACTTTGGAGTTCTTTTCCTCTGCCCTCACCTCTGGGAGCACATAGGAAGCTGCAGGAATCAGCAGGTAGGAGGCAGGGACCCCAGCACGGACCAGAAAACGTAGTGTGTGCTTTCCCTCCAGCCGTGGCCGGCTGTCCACCACTACCACCCGAAACCGCCGGCCGTTAGCCCAAGCCTCCTGAAGAATTCGTGATACCAGAGATGAGCTAGAGTGAATGGACAGGAGGATTCAGTTATAGATGTCACTGACTGATGGTCAGCTCATTCCTAAAGGGCAAAGGGGCAGTTCCTTCTTCAAATCATTTCACTCCCCAATTTTCTCAGTCACAGGGTCTGGCCCATACCATCCATATACCAGGATTACATCTCCATTACTGATCTTCTCATAAGCAAAGCGTGAGATTGCCTCAGCTGCAAGCACAATCTTCTCTTTCACATATCGATCGATGGCTGCTCGAAGTTCTGACTTGGCCTAAATGGAGCAAGATACTTATGGAAAAAGAAACAGACACAGCCCTTTGATTATCATGCTGGATGCTTGAATATGCACATAATGACAGGCCTAAAAGGGGCCCAGGTCAGACAGACCCACCACCTCCTTAACCCTTGACCAGGCAGACCAGAGAGTTGCCCCTTCTGGGAGCCCCGAACATGTTTCCAGCTCTATCCCCCAGGTGCATGCCTCGCTCATTCCTCATACTCATCACCTCCTCTTCCCGCTTGGAGCTGCTCACACCCGTGATCTCCTTGTTAAGGAACTTGATGGCGTTGTACATGCTCGCTGACAGGGGACGGCACTGAGTCAGGAAGCTACAAAAACAACACCTTGCATCTGTGCAACTCTTCACAGCTTACAAAGCTTTCACGTTTAAAAACATTTTTTTTAAAGAGAAGACAGAAAAATGAAAATAGAGGTAGAAGAGCAAGAAAAAGGCTCCAAGTGCAATATACATTCAGTATTTGGCATCGTTGGTTTTCTTGGCTTTGTGCATGTTAGACCTGGTATTTCTACTGATACAGTATTCTTATAGTTTCTCATACTGTTCAGTTTGACAGTCCTCAATAGTAACTAATACTAATTTTCTAGGGTGTCAAATTCAGAACCAGGCAGATCCATCTCCTGACCCTAAACATGGTCCTAAAGTAAATTGCTTGAGGAAATTAGATCCCAAAGATTACAGGTGGGGAATTTTGAAGTGTGTCCACGTTTCACTGGAGATCAAAGAAGCCTAACTAAAAGAATTGTAGGCTGACTCACATGACAACTTCTTTTTGAAAGGGTTTTTTATCTTGAAGATTATGAGTTTGGAGGAACTAAGGTGATTGGCAGTGGAAAGAATCAGAACGTGTGAAATTCCTTGAAAATTTATTGACTTAAATAACTTTGTGTTACACATAATAAAAAAAAACCCTTTATGCTTTGAAAAAAAGAAAAAGAAAAAGGGTCTAAGAAAAGGTCTGAGCAAGGTGGGGTGGGAGTGGATGTGCAGTGGTCATCCTTACCTGAAGTAGGGCTTTAGTTTATTCACTAGGTCCCTTGACAGTTCTTCACTGGGAGGTGTGGTATAATCCTGAATCACCTGTAGGGTACACAAGTTGATCAGCAAAATGCGCCCTAACAAAAGTCTCTGAAAGGGGGACAGGGTAAGCTTCTCTGAGGAAAGTCTTCTGAGGGTGGAGTCATTCCCTCTTCCCCCCAGAGATTACTCTGGGTGAGAGAAGCCGGGGTAGCATTGGGGAAGGTGAGGCTGGACCATAAGAGGTAACAAGATGGGACATACCTGCTGCAAGGCACGAAGCAAGGCAATGCACCGGGCATTGGAGCCACTGACCAGGCCCTGGGAGTACTGCAGGCCGAGTCGCACCATGGCTGGGTGGATCACAGAGGATGGGATGCTGATGGGATGGCGGTGTCACACACTTTGCAAGAGAAGTTGAGCACCTACCGCCCACCTTCCCCTGATGAAAAGGAACCTCCTTCACTCGCACAGACACCCCCATTTGAAGAAGCACGCCTTGTGTTCGTGCTTCTTTCCACAGATCCAACCTCAAGTTTCCAGTCACTTTCAAAATAGAATTACTAAAACTCCTCATGCTTAAAAGTTATGACAATTTCATAAGCTCCTACCTCATAAACTGGGTTAGAGAGTTTTGTCTGCTGTACTGGGGTAGGTGGGAGAAGAGACTGACTTTGGATCCATAATCCTTTCGTGTAGGAACCTTGACAAAACAGGGGAACAGGACCAAGGGCCCAGAGTTTAAAACTGTGGGATAATGCTGGGAAGGAAGAAGATGGTGAGCCAAATACCCATACTTTTCCAGGGTCTCACTTCGCCCCGAGCACCTTTCCTCCCTCTATTCCATCTCCCTAGGCTCTTTCTGGCCACACACCAAACCCACTTCCTACCTGCTGTCGTTCTGGTTTTTTAACAAGCCTCCTCAGAAGCGTGGGGTCATCAACCTGACTATGCTCGGGTAGACGCTTCACTCCTAGAAGATGACAATTGTGTTTTCAAGACACTGTAGGTGATAATGAGAAATCTGCTTTCAGGGCATAAGGGACATCAAGAAAGATTTGAGAGAGAGATGGAAAAAAACAGGAGAAAAAAGTAGAAAAAGAAACGGGTAGGATGAGGTTAAGGAGAGAATTGTGAACTCTGGGAACCAAGGTGAAAATTGGGAGCTGTTTTACTGTGGGGAAGCCTGAGCTAACATAGGCATTTGAATCAACAGAGGTCTTGAAGTGAAGATACCTGAGGGGGTTTCTCCAGCTGTGCTGGGGCAGGCCTGAGGAGGTGGCCCTCCTTGGTCCCCTTTTCTTGCCTGCTTCAGAGCCCGCTCAGCCTCCTGCTTGGCCCGCCTTTCAGCTCGAAGTTCAGCCTTACTCCGACCTGCTGGAACTTTCTCCTTGGCACTGCCCAACTGACTGTCCAGTCCAGGCAGGTCTTTGGTCGGGCCTGCTGAAGGTAGAAGGAAGAGGTGCCCAAGCCCTAGGTAGGTAATAGCTATGCCCCAACCAAAGCTTCTTTTCCTGTTTATCTAAACTTTTTCCCTTTTTACTTGTGCAAACCAACTTTGTCCTGTCTCCCCCTCTTCTCTCCCACCACATCCCTTTACCAGCTCCACACCCCGGCCCTTTAAAAAAGCCCCCGCACCTTGACTTTGGGCTGCAGATACAGCAGAGCCAGTTTCTGGTTCTGCCCCCTTTTCCTCCTTCCGTTTCTTCTTCTGCTGTTTCTTTTCCTTCCGAAGTTGCAGCTTTTCTTCTTGGGTCATCTCCCTCCCCCCTGCCTAAGACACAGACATAGAACACTAACCTTCCCCAACAATTCCAAAAATGAATAAACACTACTGGATACTTACTAGTCTCCCACAGGATCCCTAATCCTTCCTAAGTCTCAGAAGCTACCTGTTACGAGCTTAGAGCCCACAGGGATCGAAGTTTCTCCTGCAGATCACAGTCACATTACCATTAGGGCTGAAAAAGCTCTGTAAAATCTCTTGGCTTTACCAAGAAATAAAGTGAAACGGGTATGAAGATTGGGTCGGAACGAAGTTGACACGGGCTCCTGCGTACCGCCTGACAGGCGGCTAGGGAGGGCACCCGCACTTACCCCAGGCCGAGGAACAAGCTCCGCCTTCATCCCAGATCCCAAGTCTGCATCAGAAAACAGGGCACAAAGTGAACCAGAGAGGCTCTGGGAGGGTTTGCGGGGACACGTATTCGGCGCTGCTGGCTGCTGGGTCTGCATGACCACGGGTCGCCACCAGGCGGGAGGTGAGCCGGGGATCGGCGTGGGGGACGCAGTGCGCGGCAGGATCAAAGGGAAGGGGGGCGGGGGAAGGAAGAAGCACGCACACCTCCCGGAGGAACAAGCCGGTACGCGGCACGGAGTGCGCCCGAGGCAGTGCGGACCAGAGTCCGGCGTGGCGCGGGAACCGAACGACAGGGCCCAGAGGTACTCAGGGCCCATCAGTAGCCGTCCGAGGCCCGTCCGCTCGCGTACCTGTTTGTGTGCCCGGCCCTTCACTCACCCTCGCGAACAGCTACGGCCGCGGCAGCCATCATCCTCCGTCCTGGGCTCCGCCTGCCTGGGTCACAGGGACTACAAGCGCCCCCTGGGCCGACAGCCACGGCGTGCAGCCCCAACCGGACTACAAGCCCCGGAGCGCTCTGGGGCTCTGCCCCTGGCTACGGGTCGCGATAAGGGCCTTTTCAGCTTTGGGCTCCCAATCCCGGCTGTCGGCTCTTGCCCTTTAGACTACAGTTCCCAGGATGCCGGGGGCGCTGCGCCCCAGAGCGGACTTCCCCAGCCCTTCCCACCTCTGATCGCAAGTCCCCCCCCCCGCCCCCCAAAATGGCGAGCGAGGCTGCGGGGACGTGCTGAGGAGCGGAGGCGAGCGTGCAAAGCCGCTGTGGCCCTCAGAGTCCGGACCCGGCCGGGCCCTGCCGCAGGGAACATGCACTTTTCCATTCCTGAAACCGAGTCCCGCAGCGGGGACAGCGGCGGCTCCGCCTACGTGGTGAGGAGCGGCCGGAGCCCGGCCGGGTAGGGGCGGGGATAACGGGCCGGAGCCCTCTCCGAGCGGCCTCCGAAGTCTGGCCGCCACCTTTCGGGCCTGGTGACAGGCCGCCGAGTCCCGACGGCCTCGATGGGAGCTTATATTACGTCTCAGATTCATTCAAAGGTCGCCCCAGCTCCTGTAGGTCCTTTGTTCGGCCGCATCGCCTCCCCCGGCTGGGCCGCGGCTACTCTGGTGGGCGTCCCTGGCCTCTTGGGGAGGAAGACTGCAGCCTGAGCGCCCGGGTTTTCCCCGACTGGTCCTCCTGCTTTGGGACCTGGCTCTGGGGAAAATCGGCTGGCCACCTTTGGAAGATCTCGGCGCGTTGCTCAGGCGGAGCTGTGGCAGGCAACTTCCGGCCAGGGTTCTCAAGCCCCGCCAAAATGGCGAGCGAGGCGAGCGACCCTAAACGAGACCGCGACCCTAAACTGCTTGCCTGCTTTTGTGTTCTCAGGCCTATAACATTCACGTGAATGGAGTCCTGCACTGTCGGGTGCGCTACAGCCAACTCCTGGGGCTGCACGAGCAGGTGGGACTAGCACCCCTGCCTTGAGGCTGCTTCAAGCCCATTTCTACACCTGGGCATCAGTGTCTCCATTTCCCTCCCCGTCGCTTTCTCGTAGGCTGTAGTTCCCCTTTAATCACTGCCACAGGGAAGGATTTGGTGCTTATCGTCTGACATTTCCGGGGAACTCCCAGGGAGCTTAATGTCTGCCCCTAACTGCTCCTCCCTATACTCACATACTCCCTCCTTTCTTCTCTGTCCCCATCTTACACAGCCTGTACACTGCCTGTGCCTGTGCATAAAGAAAACGACAACCCTACCCCCTAAGCTGCCAAAGCACTTTCCTTCTGTCATCTGAGCTGCAACTTGAAATTCTTTTTCCTGCTCATATTGATACAAACCATTCACCAATTTCTGTCTGTGTTCCTTGACTCACCTGAGCGGGTGTAGCTGTTCCAGCTATCCTTATGTGTCTGTGATGTAATGTTTCTCTGTTCTCCTCACCAGATTCTGAGCTCTGTATTTAACTCGGTACAGAGTCCTGGTTTTACTGATAACTAGTTGTGCAACCCTGAGCAAGTTACCTGATTTCTTTGGGCCTCAGCTTCTGCAACTGAAAAATGGAGTCATTGATCTGCAAAGTCCCTTTAAGTCCTAAAATACTTCATGAATATATTTAGCTATTCCTTAACTGTGCACATAAACTTTCCTTACAAAGCCTTTTGCTTCCTATGAGGGTTCAATGAACACAGCTTTGCTAGATAAGCAAGGGTCTCCCTAGGCCCTGGCCCTATACAAACCTTTCCCACACTGTGGAGGAACAGACTTGTACACTGTAAGATTGGAAAAAACATATATCTAGGACAGAGGAACAGCTCCCTTGGGATGCTGCCCCTGCCAAAGGAATGATTTCCTGGATGACCAGGGTAGATAGGGGAGCAGGGACTAAGGAAAGGGAAGGGGAGCCCAAGAGAACATTATGAATGTCGATTGCCTCTTCTCATTTGCTATGTTTATGTGAAGAGTTGTATCTCTTTCTCCAAATAGCTTCGGAAGGAATATGGGGCCAATGTGCTTCCTGCATTTCCCCCAAAGAAGCTTTTCTCTCTGACACCCGCTGAGGTAGAACAGAGGAGAGAGCAGTTAGAGAAGTACATGCAAGCTGGTGAGTGGTTGGAGGGAACTTCAGGCTGACTCTGTTGAGGACTATGGAGAGAGACTCAAAACAGCTGATTTTGTAGAAGGTCCTGAAGGAATCTGTAGATCTGGGAAGCCTACTGTTTTATCTATTATTTAATTAGCAAAAGTAAATAGCATGCAAGGATGCTGTGGTATCTAGGTACGAGCAAAGCAATTTGGGCACTGACATCTATGAGAAATACTAATATAGCACTAACTAGTCTTAAAGCAGTTTTGATCGGTGGGGAGAACTTAACTTGTATCTGATGTGCTTTAGATGAACATTATTTTTCCCTGGTTCTATAGACTGGATTCAACTAGATGGTAGCCAAGGGTGGGGCAGGTGAAGAATTTATGCAAACAGCGAGTGAGGTGAGGCCAGTTGGGAGATGGGACAAGCCACCATCAGCCCAGGAAAGGGGACCTGGGGGGCCTGCCAAAAAGAGAACTGGGGGGATCCAAGAGGGAATCATAAGTTATTAGAACATCATTCTCTTGTCCCCACAGTTCGGCAAGACCCATTGCTTGGGAGCAGTGAGACCTTCAATAGTTTCTTGCGTCGGGCACAACAGGTAAGGCTTTGGATGGGACCAAGTTTTAAGGGAAGCACCTTCCTGCAGGGCCACATCATTTTAATGAGGTGGGTACAGAGGAGCCATCCTGGCACCTTTCTGTATGGAATGGGGCTTCTGCTGTACCAGTGAAATCAAGGAAACCCAGTCTATAATTAGACAGCTGAGAATAAAGTCACCAGAGGGACCTACAATACAACATAGTGGGGAAGGGCCAGAGCTGGACGCTGGGCATGTTGTTAACAAAGTGCCTCCCATTCCCGTGTATGCTCACAACCAGGAGACACAGCAGGTCCCAACAGAAGAGGTCTCCTTGGAAGTGCTGCTTAGCAACGGGCAGAAAGTTCTGGTCAATGTGCTAACTTCAGATCAGACTGAGGATGTCCTGGAGGTGAGGCGCTTGTTCTGCACTGCTCCTCCTCCCCCTGCACCCTAGGTTCCCAGGCTTGGGGTGATGGGAACCATCCAGCATGATGAGCTGTATTTCCTTCCTTATTCCTAGGCTGTGGCTGCAAAGCTGGATCTTCCAGATGACTTGATCGGATACTTTAGTCTCTTTCTAGTTCGAGAAAAAGAGGATGGAGCCTTTTCGTGTGAGTTTGTCTGGACTTTACAGCTTCCCTCTGTTTCCACTAGTGAACATGCCTATCTCCCCCAAGAATGTGGCATTTCCCCAGGGCCTCTCGCTTGATTTCCCTCCCCTGAGTTTCATGACATTTTCTTTTTCTTTTCTTTTCTTTTTTTTTAAACCCATAGTTGTACGGAAGTTGCAAGAGTTTGAGCTGCCTTATGTGTCTGTTGCCAGTCTTCGGAGTCAAGAGTATAAGATTATGCTAAGGAAGAGGTCAGGGCTGGGCTTGGAGGAGGTAGAGGGTGCTGGACTGGATTATGGGGCCACGTATTGAGACAGAATAATCTGGACAAGGGGGTAGTGCTGGGTGTTTCTACCAGGCCTCCCAAGCTTCCTCCAACTGTATCACCATTAGCCCCATAGTTCCAGATTGCTCCGGTTTTGCCCCTTTTCCATTCTGCCTCTTGCCTTCCCCCAGCTTAGCCCCATTACCCCTTTCCACCCCTTGGCCTCACAGTTATTGGGACTCTGCCTATGATGACGATGTCATGGAGAACCGGGTTGGCCTGAACCTGCTTTATGCTCAGGTGAGCTTGGAGCTGCCTCAGAACCCTTCCCCTGAAAATGGCTCTGGTGTCCCTCTGCCAAGAAAACTTTCGTATCTTTACTGCCAGTTCATGGGGAAGTTTCTAGAATACTCTCAGGGCATCTGGCACAACCTCTACTCTCCCTGCTTTGTAAGCTGATATGGTCAAGGACTCAACTGCAAAGAGCTTGCTCAAATGTGGGGTGAGGGGTCAGGCTGGACAGAGGTAACTGGACACTCTTTGGGTCTCTGAGTGGGAGCCCCGAACACCCCACCCCTTGTCTCCGCTGCAGACAGTATCAGACATTGAGCGTGGGTGGATCCTAGTCACCAAGGAGCAGCACCGGCAGCTCAAATCACTGCAAGAGAAGGTCTCCAAGAAGGAGGTGAGCCCTGCCTCCCTGTCTCCCTCCAAGGGGTTGCTTCCTCTGGGCTGTCCCACTTCCCCTCCTGACCCGTCCCGCCTGCTGACTGGGTTTCAGTTCCTGCGGCTGGCCCAGACGCTGCGGCACTATGGCTACTTGCGCTTCGATGCCTGTGTGGCTGACTTCCCGGAGAAGGACTGTCCAGTGGTGGTGAGCGCAGGCAACAGTGAGCTCAGCCTCCAGCTCCGCCTGCCTGGCCAGCAACTCCGTGAAGGCTCCTTTCGGGTCACCCGCATGCGGTGCTGGCGGGTCACCTCCTCTGTGAGTGGGGGTAGGAGGGGGAGACCTTTGGGATGGAGGCCCGGCAAGCCTTGAGCTTCGGGAATGGGCTGGAGTGGGTCAGGGAGAGGCACATCGGTCAGAATGAGCTCAGCCTAATTCTTACCCTTCCTCTCCCAGGTGCCACTGCCCAGTGGAGGCACAAGCAGCCCAGGTCGGGGCCGGGGTGAGGTGCGCCTGGAACTGGCTTTTGAATACCTCATGAGCAAGGACCGGCTACAGTGGGTCACCATCACCAGCCCCCAGGTGTGAGCCCACCCTCAGGCCTCCTCTGGAGCCCATTGCACCGTCTCTCTTAGATACCCAAGTCTAGGGCTTCCAGGACTCCATGTGAGTGGGAGCCCTTGTCTTAGGGGTGCTGGGCTCAGGATGGCCACCCAGTCAGGCTGAGCTCTCTCCTTGCCCTCAGGCTATCATGATGAGCATCTGCTTGCAGTCCATGGTGGATGAACTGATGGTGAAGAAATCCGGCGGCAGTATCAGGAAGGTAAGCGGCAAGCACAGACCAAGCGGCTGAGTGGTTGTGCTCTCCCTGCCTTTTGTCCTAGGTGTGATGCCTCTCCTGAGAGGGAGGAAGGGATTGGGATTCCAAAGGGGGTGATCAGCCCTTCTCAGCATCAGCACCTCATGTCTCCATCCCCAGATGCTACGCCGGCGGGTGGGGGGCACCCTGAGACGCTCAGACAGCCAGCAAGCAGTGAAGTCCCCACCGCTGCTTGTAAGTACTACTCCCTGGTCAGTCCCCCAGCCCCCAGGCCTTGCATCACCTCCCCAGTGAGGTCTCTGACACCTCTGCCTCCTCCTCCCCAGGAGTCACCTGATGCCAGCCGGGAGTCCATGGTCAAACTCTCAGTGAGTTTCCCACGAGGGTTGGTGAGGTTGGTGTTTGTAGGGGACCTTAGGGAGGCTTGAGCCCTCTGACCCCGACCCTGCCTTTATTACAGAGCAAGCTGAGTGCCGTGAGCTTGCGGGGGATTGGCACTCCCAGTACAGATGCCAGTGCCAGTGATGTCCACGGCAATTTCGCCTTTGAGGGCATTGGAGATGAGGATCTGTGATCTCCAGAGCTTGGATGTCTGCCCTCTACCCTGGAGGAGTGTTCAGAAACTTGCCCTGTGCCTGTATCCCCCAAACTGGGGTATTTTTCTTCGTATTGTCCCCTTTTCTCCTCGGCCAGGGGCCTCCTAACCTGCCTTCCCTTCCCCTCCCCAGGGCTGGCTATACAAAGGATCGCTCAGAGCTGGCCTTCAATGCCAAATTAGCATTTAGTATTTTGCACAAAGTCCACGGGACCATGGCTACCTGCCTGGGGAGGAACCACAACTCCCCTTAGGCTGCTTCTGGCTTCTCGGGGCCACGAGCCAAGGGGATGGGCAGAGGTCTGTGTATGGTCTGGCCCAGCTCCCCGTCATTAAACTCAGCCTGATTGCTGCCTACCTCTGGTTCCCTCTCACTGCCCCTGCTCCCCCCATCACAGCATGGATTGCTGTGCTACGGGTGAGGCCAAGCCGTGCTTGCCACTGCCAACTCAGCATAGACGTGGCTTTGTTAGTGTTTCCTTTATTATAAAGCACTGAAATAAGTTAAATAAACAGGTGCGAGGCTGGACAGTCCCCCAGCCAGTTCATCCACCGCCCCTGGGAGCAGTGGAGGTGGATACAGGGCCCTTCTCACTGAGCTTATGAAGTCGCATCAGTCAAGGCAAGGCCCCCCTGGTCCATATGGGCCCCCCGCCCATGGGGTTTGGACTGGTCCGTATAGTGCCTAGGTTAGTCTGTGTGGAGCCCCTGGCCAGCGGGGGAGGAAGGTAAAGGTGGCTTCTGGTCCATCTGTATAAAACATACAGGAGGGTCAGGGCTAATTCATAGAGCCCTAGGGGAGAAGGACCTAGTTCAGGGTGAGTCTGTGTGGAGAGCTCGGCTACCAGTGGCACCCAGGGCTGTTGGGCCCCGAGAGCTCAAAACAGAGGAGGGACTGTGAGGTGGCGCCCAGCCCTCAGAGGCAGAGAGGCCAGGCCCTCCTGCCCCACCGTGGCCGTGCACCTTCTGGTGGCGTTTGTAGTTGTCCCAGTGGCCCGTGGTATAGGCGCAGGTGGCACAGCGGAAGGGCTTCTCGCCCGTGTGCCGCAGCATGTGGCGTTTGAGGTTCATGCTCTGGTTGCAGCTGTAGTTGCAAAGACTACACCGAAAAGGTTTGTCCCCAGAGTGGATTCGACCGTGACGCTTGAGGTTGGCCAGGTTGCCACAGGCATAGGGGCAGAGGGGGCACTTGTAGGGCTTCTCTCCTGTGTGGACGCGCTGGTGCCGTTTCAGGTTATCCAGATGAGCAGAGGCATAAGGACAGCGGGCACAGCGGAAGGGCTTCTCACCACTGTGCGTCTTCATGTGCCGAGCCAAGTGGTTGGGATAGTGAGTGGCAAAGGGGCAGAGGCTACAGGCAAAGCCTTTGTCACTGGGGCCCTGGGGTCCACCACTGGCACCACTTCCAGTCTCTCCTCGCATGCAGCGCCCACACATGGCTGCTCCCAGCCGACTACCCTCCCCCTCTTCCAGCTCTTGTCCACAGTTCCGGCAGGTCCAAGGGAACAGCAGCTCTGGCAGTGGTTCTGATCCAGTCCCACATAGGCCTTCCCCTTCACTCCTCAGCTGCCCACAGTCCGGCAAGAAACTGGCACCGCCTGGTGGCACATGGAGGCTCAAATCTGGAAGCAGCAGGGCATCTGTAGAGACAGTGAGACCTGGGCTATGAATCCAAGTTCCCCTAAGGCCACCCACCCACGTCCCAGGTTCTTTGGTCCCTGGCTTTTTACCTTCAGGTCGCCGGGGCACTGCCCCCTCCTGCTCTGTGGGACTGGGAGGCCGGGCAGGACGTGGAGCACAGCAGCGGAAGCCACAGGTCGGGCAGGGAGGAGTGGGGGGCCCCGCATGGGTGCGCTGATGCCGCCTCAGGTTGCCCAGGCTGCTGCAGGCAAAGGGGCAGTGGGGACAGCGGTAGGGCTTCTCGCCAGTGTGGGTGCGAGTATGTCGCGTCAGGTTGACGAGCTGGGCTGAGGCGTAGGGGCAGCGGCCACAGCGGAACGGCTTCTCCCCGCTGTGTGTCTGCATGTGCCGCTTCAGGTGGCTCGAGTAGTGGGACACGAAGGCGCAGAGGCGGCATGAGTATAGTAGCCGTGGGGGCAGCGGGGGCCCCCCACCCGGCCCTCCTGCCCCACAACACGGCCCCTCACCTGTGGGCCCCCCACACAGCTGGCAGGCTGGGCCTGGCCTCTCACCCCTGGCCTCCCCTGGACCCCTGGCTGGCTCCTCAACTTCACTCTCCGCACTTAGTGCCCGGCCGCCCCCAGACTCGTCGTCGCTCAGCCCATAGGGAAGCCCAGGCCTGGCCCCCAGAGAGTCTCCTGGTGAGACAGACATGAGAAGAGACATCAACACAGGCTAGGAACAGACTCCAAACTCCCTTTCTCACTTGCGGTCTCCCCACTTGCTGGGCTCCACCCTTCTCTTCAATCAATGATCCTAAAAATTCAACACAAATCATCTACCTTCAAGTCTGGACTAACCTAGTGATGACAGAGTTGTACATAGGACCAATGAATGGAAAAAGATCAAGGGCTCACAGTGGGCCACATACTGAATCAATAATTAAATAATTAACTGATTCTTGGGATAAGTAAAAATACACAAGGCAGAGGCCTGATACCTTTTTCTAGTGCCTCTATCAGTAAGGACTCTTAGTTTTTATTTTATAACCACCTCCATACTATCTCAAGAGGCAAAATTTGGAGGGAAGGGCTTCCCTGGTGGCGCGGTGGTTGAGAGTCCGCCTGCTGATGCAGGGTACACGGGTTTGTGCCTCGGTCCGGGAAGATCCCACATGCCGCGGAGCGGCTGGGCCCGTGAGCCATGGCCGCTGAGCCTGCGCGTCCGGAGCCTGTGCTCCGCAACGGGAGAGGCCACAACAGTGAGAGGCCCACGTACCGCAAAAAAAAAAAAAAAAATTGGAGGGAAGAGGAAACAAAGTAACACATGTAATACCACATCTAAGCCTAAAGGATGGATTCTCTTTTACATGGATTTCCTCAATGACTTTCAAAATCATCCTTCAGAAGTGGCATTAGTGGATAGGTAGTGCAGCAAACTAGGTTGGGGTGATGCTAAGATCAAAGGGAAGAGGAATGTGGAAGGATATTTGAGGGCAGAGACTAATACCTCCATACAAGAAGAGTTTATGCTGCAGGTGAAAGGGAGTTAGATTAGATATAAGTACTAGCTTGAATGAGGTTGCTTCCCTGAACCTCTTAAAAATAAACTCATCTAAGGAATAAGCTAGGGAGTGGGATAGTTATTAAAAGGGCATTTACTTTTAACCAGTTGTTCCATGTGATTCCTCTACCGTCCTATTCATACCACCTTTGAACCAGGCCCCAGAACTTGACCTCAACAAGGTGATGGACCATCAGGCAAACGAAGAAATCTAGCTCAAATCTAAACCGAACCAGCCCCAGTGGCAGGAAACGGTGTTTTGCTCACTGGCACTATACTCTAACCCGCCTCCTAAAGGCTGAGGTTCCAGCGGTCACTTCCTTAAGTCAGTCCCCCAAACCCACCTTCAGAGTCTCTCTCGAAGCCCATGAGCTGGTCGCTGTTGCCGTCACCTTCCTCCTCTTCCTCTTCTTCCTCAAACTCCAGATCCTGGCCTAGTAGTAAATCACTCTCCAATACCAGGGCCCCGGGTCCTTCGTCGAGGGAGTCTTCAGTATCCACTGAAGAGGGGAAGAGGCTTGTAGATCCTCCCTCAGGAACTGTGCCCATCATTCGCACCCGGGGAGCCAGCCCTCGCAGACCGTACTTCCCGCACTCGTAGACCCTCTCGGGTTCCGTTAGTACCTCGATGGGAAGCTAGGAGTCCAGATCGCCCACCCCATCCCTCAAGAGTCCCCCTCCACCCAGACCTGAACCCACACCACTGACCCCACCCCCGCTCCTCCCCACCTCTCAGCCCCTGACCCCTGACCCCTGACCTTTGACCCCCTCGCATTTCACGGGCTGCGGGTGGCTTTGCTTCCTTCGGGGCATCGTGACCGGCTCCAGCCCGACGCGCCTCCGGCCTGCGGCCGCCCGGCCCCGCCCCTCCCAATTCGGCCTGCCCGCCCTTCCTCTCAGGGCCCGCGGGCCGCCCCCATGCAGAGGCGCGGGCCCCGGGCAGCCCCCGGCCCTGGCCCCGGCGCCCAGCTCAGGCCGCTCCCGCCGCCGCCGCCGCCGCCGCCGCCGCGTCCATTCATGGAGCCCCCTACCCCCGCCCTACGGAGACCAGCTGGTACCTCCGTACTCGCTTCCGCTTCCGCTGTCGCAGAGCCACACGGGACGCGTAGTCCGTGGAAAGCAGAAGCCCCGAAAGCGTCCACAGCGTGACCAGGAAGTGATTGTGACGGAAGCAACCGGGCGAGCCAATCAGGGATCAGATGAAACCTGGCCGGCAAGGAGGGCAGGTCAAACCGTGACCCTGGCTTTAGTCTTAAGGGTCGCCTGGCCGGTCCCGACCCCTCCGTGGAGGAACAAGGAAATCGTTCCTCACCCTAGGAGGGGGTGAGGATGAGCCGCGACGCCAGGCCAGGCTGCCAGCGGCTCAGGGAGTTACCATACCCGACCCCCTCTCCCTGAGTCACACACATCACACACAGGCAGGTAGGTGGGCAGGTGCGTGCGCGCGCACACACACACATCGCACACACCACCTCACAACCCCCCCCCCACACACACACCCCACACCACCTCACACACCACCCACACACAGGGAAGGGGCTAGGTCGATGCTACTGGTGGGGGCCAACTATGGAGCCAGGGCATCCTGGGTGGCTGGTCTGGACAGGATGGCAGCAGAGAAAAAAGGACACCATGGGCACGATTAGGTTTTGGCCTTTAGTCTGAAAAAGTGTTGACTGAAAGTGTACAACAGAGAGCGGGTACAAGCGGCTGGGGGCCATGGAGCCGCCAATAAAAAAGAATGTCCTTAAATAAAGTTCACAGAGTAAAAACCAGAACCACCAGTCCTTCCCTCCAACACAACAGAGCACAGGCACAGAACCGGTGATGAGCCCCAAGGAGCAAGGAGGCGGCTGGGGAGGACAGCAGAGGCTCCCAGGCTGCTGTGTGGAGGGAGAGCCCTCTTTGGAATGGGCTGAGCAAAGCCACCCAGCTCCCCCTGCACACCTCATAACCACTGCTAAGGCTAAAGGAAAAAGACAAAACTCAGTCTCAGTCTGGAGGGCTCAGAAAACAGTCTGGGTGGGCAGGGGTCTGGACAACTGCTAGTCCCGCTTGGCCTTCTTCTTGTTGTCACTGTTGCCATTTTCTTCAGCCTCCTCAGTAGAGAGCACCTCCTCCAGTTTCCGCTTGCCACTCTCTGGCTGAAGTGCTGCTGTGTTTCGGGGCTTGAAGCAAATGATGATGCAGGTCATGTTGTCACATCCTGTACCGTCCCCAGAAGTGTCTGGTGCCAGGCACTGATCCAGCAGCTACAAAAGGGATGGGGTAGCTCAGCTTCAGAGTTTGAAAACCTTCCTGGGAACCTAAAGTCTCAAAGGGCTGGCCTTGCTGAGACAGGGTGGCAGAAGGAGGGGAACAGGCAACAGTTGTCACAAAACAGGCCACTTGCTAGTGCATGAGGCATAAGGATAAGTCAGGGAAATGAGGGAAAGTGAAACTTTCTAGTCAGAGTTTAGTATCTGTCAGTAATTAGTGATATGCCCAGGCTCTGGTCTTAGGCCAAAAGAGAAAACCTTGGATACACAGACCAGACACCCTCTCTCCTCTACCCTGGGACTTACCTCTTCCACGATGGATGACAATAACCGAAGCTCCCCATTTTCATCACGCTGACTGATCTTCGATTGAATAAAGTCTATAACTTCCTGGCTGCTCATCACATTCCTGGGGTCAAAAACAACAGTAAGAATCGACTTTAGTCCCAGCAAGGCAGAGTAGAGGATAGAGGTCACAGATGGCTCAGGCCAACATAAACACCCACAGAGATTTTTCTCAGCTTTGCCTTAGGCTTGGGGGTCTTGACACCAAGCTGCTGCCTATCTAGGCTCTAATTCTAGAGCAGCCTGAGAAAAGGGGCTGACTACAGCCATTAGAAGGAAGATAAAGCAGCTCAGAGCCCTAGAAGTCATGCTGCAGGGGAAAAAAGAGAATTTTAGGGTTTTCCGCCAGTGCTTACCAGATGCCATCACAGGCAATGACCATGAATTCGTGATCGTCAGTGAGAGTCAGCACCTTGATGTCAGGAAGGGCCGAAATCATCTGTTCCTCAGGTGGCAAGTTCTTGTTTCTCTTGTAGAAGTGGTCTCCTGAAGTAAAGGAATGGATGGATGATGAGTAAGTAGTTTGAGCACTTCACACAGATTTTTGTTTGAGGCCAGTCAAACCCTGCCATTTATTTCCCTTCTTTACAAAGTTCCATAATCTAGTGGAATGGATGGATGATGAGTAAGTAGTTTGAGCACTACACACAGATTTGTGTTTGAGGCCAGTCAAACCCTGCCATTTATTTCCCTTCTTTACAAAGTTCCATAATCTAGTGGAATGGAGAAGTGAGTTCTAGTTTTTCTGGTTTCAGCCCTGTCTTTGGGTTGCTGAACCTTAGGTCAGTCACTAACCTGTTTTTTCATCATCTAGAAGTGATACCTATTTTACCTATTTCATAGCGATGATTAAGGGACATAGGTAGTAGATACAAAAATACTTGGAAAGATAAAAAGGCCATGAAGATTAAAGTTTGCTATAGGTAGTCTGGAACAGAGAACAAGACCCCAGAAGTTTTTCCCATAGTTTCTTGGCCCTTACCAATGGCTCTGGAGAGGTTGAGGCCACCATTGACTCGCCCATCCATGGTGACCTTGCCACCAGCATTCTTGATGCGTGCTAGCTCCACTTCATCCTCCGGTTTGTGGTCATAGGACATGTCTAAAGCTTTGCCAGCCTCAGACACCACACAGCGGGAGTCTCCTGCATTGGCCACGATCAACTGCTTCCCTCGTATCAGAGCCACCACTGCTGTTGTACCGCTGTCAGAGCCAGGCTTAAAAGGAAGAAAAGGACCATCATGGGAGCTTCTGGACACCAGCTGTAATCATTCCCCTATGTCTTCTCATCTCACTAGGACCACCAAGAGCACTTTAACAGACAGGAGGAGCACAGCTTTAATCTTTCCAGATATAGCATGCTCTCCCCCTTTTCTGAGATAATTCTACCCGAAAGGCCTAATTCCCCTTGCAGAGTAAATCCTTCCATGACCATGACTTCAGTGCTAAGATAGGAAGGGACACTTCTCCCAAAATCAAAATCAGAGAATTCACACTTGGCCTCCTGGCTTTCCAGACTCATTGCCCTCCTTTCCCCACACACCTCCTCTTTGCCTTCCATCCCAGGCACCATCATCTCCTCTTCTTCTTCCTCATCCTCTTCAGCCTCCTCAGTGTCATCCTCGTCTTCCTCATTCTCTGCCTCTTCACTGCTGTAGCCATCTTCTTCCTCACTGCATTCCTGCCAGAGGGACAATCCCAGGCTACTGAGACTGAGATGACCTCCTTGCCCCCTCCCTCAACTCACGCTCAGAACCAAGAGGCCCTGACTGAACATAGATCCTTAAAACACTGAAAGATGCAAATATATGATCATGACAGAAAAATGTGGAGGACGGGAGAGTGGACTAGGATGGATATAACTAATATCCTGAACTAGGTTCAGCGGTCACCAGCAGGAAACCTCGGGCAAGGCCAGAGCTGCTAGCCAAAAGCACCTTCCAGGCAACATGACCAGAAAATAAGTTGCCCAGAAAAACCCAAATATCCAAAGTAACAACCACCAACTTCTTGTTCTCTCTCTAGGAGACAGACTCTGAAAGGCCAGAACTAGATGTGTTTGTTATAATGTCAACAAAGGAAGAGGTTAAGAGGGCTAATGGTACCTGTGTTGGTGGAGATAATGAATTTTTAAAAAGCTTAGACTGTAGTTGGGGGATGATGTCAAAATAGACAGAAAAGAGTAGAAAGCTATGCACAGCGACCAACCAGGCCCTCTCTACAACTTCAACGTCTATCTGCCCCCACTGGGCCCTTACCTCGCTGTCTTCCTCCTCCTCCTCCGCCTCATCTGACTCATCCTCACTGTCCTCAAAGAACTTGGACTTAGCAACTCGAGGCAGCTTGTCGGAGGCTGAAGAGCAGGAAGGCCCAGCCTCACCAGTGGGAGTGCCAGGCTCCCCACCTTGGCCTGCCTCAGTCCCACATTCCGAGTTGGAGGAAAGGCCCGTGTGAGCCTTGGCTGTGGGGCCATTTTCCTCTGAAGAAGTTTCCCTAGATGGGTCCCCAGGTCCTGCCTCCCCATTGAGGCCCTGGGACCCTGGTTCCTCGCCTGTCCCAGCTCCAGATTTGCTGTGGGGAGCACCCTTGTGACAGTTCTGCCCGTAGCGTGTCAGCAGCTCTTCAATAGTCATGGTAGCCTCTTCATGCAGCAGTGCAGCCTCCTCATTGTCCACTGCAGGGGAGAGGCTAAATCAGCACCCCATGCCAGACTCCTCATGGAATCAGTCCCTTACTACCTCCACAGCCCTTGCAACCTGAGTTCCAACTTCCCCACCACCTCCCACTCCTAAGGCTCCTCTCACACTTATCAAATCTCAGAAGAACAGCCCTTTGCTCCCTTTTCCTCAAGTAACATCAGCCTCCAGAGACTTCCTTTGGTCTTTGTCTTGCACTCCCTTCTTAGTCAAAGGAATACTAGTTACTATATGTGTTCCCTGTCACCTCTCATTTTTTATTGGTAAGTTGGAAACCCTAATCTGGCTGAGGACCCAGGAAGTCCACAATGCTACTAGTCCAGGCCTAGGGCTCAGGCTTAATGACTGGCTGCTATGGCTAATGGCAGCTCCAGTCTTAAAAAAAAGATCACATAAACATTAAAATGAACCAGAAAGACCCAATCGCAATGACAAAAGATGATGTATATAAAAATGCTTACAACTACAACACTATGAACTCAACAAAGGTTAATCCTCTCTCTCCTTTTCATAACCACCTGTAGTACAGGAGATTCTTTAACATGAGGATTTCCCAGGTCCCTAGGAAGCCATCTTTCAGAACTGACACACAGC
This sequence comes from Phocoena sinus, assembly GCF_008692025.1. Lineage (NCBI taxonomy): Eukaryota > Metazoa > Chordata > Mammalia > Artiodactyla > Phocoenidae > Phocoena > Phocoena sinus. The sequence goes on from NC_045775.1 coordinate 21,397,240, forward strand.
TAATATGTATTAAAGAGCAGTTCTTTAATATGCCGATTTCCTTTCAAACAAAAGATGCCACACTCACCATCATCTTCATCAGCTACTTTTTCTTTTTCATCCTCATCCTCAGTGGGTCGCCCTGCAATCTGCGCCAGCTCCTTAATGACTTCCTCAGTGGTCAGTTTGGCATCGATAGCCAGGAAGGCATCTTCCAAAGCCTGAATATAATCAAACTAGTATGAGGCAAGTGTAGGAAGAAGTACGCGGGTACAAAATGAACTGCCTATACACAAGCCTGGGCACGAGGATGAGATGCAAATTAGAGTGTGATCCACCAAGCTATGAGACACTCACAGACAAATAAAAAACAGTTTAGAGACTTAGGAATCAATAAGGTAGCTCTAAAAAGGATCAAGTGGGAATAAGCTCATTTTAGGTACAGAATTCTTTAAGAAATACAATAAGAAGAAGCTGGGTGGCAATGAAAAAGGAAAAGCCAAGGACTGGAAAAAAAGGGAAAGTCTGCAGAAATGGAGAATGAACAGTGTGGGAAGACAGACCTTCTGTAGCTTGCCTTCTTTGTAGGCCTTCTGATCTTTGATGATATCAGGAAGATATTTGGCACAGTACAAGGCAACTTCCTCCCCTAGAACAAAGGTAAAGTCACCCAGAGCATAGCTTCACGCACATAGAAAGTGATATAATATCAGCACACCATTCTAGAGTGATTCCCAAGGACTGAGGAGATGAATGTCTTAGCACAACTGAAACCTATTTAAAAGACAATGTTTTGGGAAGTTCTGACCAAGAAAATGGATTTCACCATCACCTCTCTCAGGGCTATATTAATATAGCCCATGTCTTTTCTCACCTGTATACTTAGTTTTCAGTGAAAAAGTGATAAATACTAATGTAGGAAGAGACTTCTTGGATTGAAACAAGGCCTGGTGAGATTAAGAACCAATACACTATCCTCCTGGGAAGGATGAATGGCAGAATAGAGAAAAATAGCACTAGGCAGGAAATTATATCTGAGGACCAGAACCCTGGAAAGTAAAAGAACAAAGGACCTGGAAGTGGGGTCCTAGAATGTTACCATATGATCTGCTAAAGTTACCTCCATGTCCATCGTAGACAGAAAACATAGCTGTCTCACTGTCCAGCTCAGGAATACAGTTGTGAGCATCCTAGGAAAAAGAGCATAATCAGCATTTCTTAAGGTCAAAGGGTATTATTCTTCCTTGTGCACCTCAGGTCATTAAGGATTGCCTTCACACCTTAATCTCACTAACCCTTCCCTGGCTGACCTACATGGCCTAGAAATAAGAAAGGAAGATGGGATGATAAATAAGAATATTACACAGGAGGGAGAAAGGAAGGGAGGGGGAAAAAGGAAAGGAAGGAAGGAGGGAAGAAGGGAAAGAGATGAATCAGGTCACTACCTCTGCAGTCTAGCAGCCTCAGCCTAGGAGATCTCAGTCCAGATGGCAGAATGTTTGGCTGTTGGAACTCTAGACCTGACCCTTTTGGATTTGTGGCAACTATGGGAAGAACCAGAATAAAGGATCTTCAAAGTCACTTCCAGACCCATTCTATCAATCAGTGAACTTAAAGGAAGAAAATGTTAGGGAAGATAGCAAAAAGCAACCTGAGGGCATTACCGACCTAAAAAGTTTCTAGGAGAATCCTAAGACAGCCTGAGTGAAAGCACTAGAAATTGGTAAAGCTACATACATTTAATACTCCCCACCCCCCCAAAAACCACCATCTAAACAAATTACTCCCCTTTTCTCTTAAAGTTTAACTCATTTAAGAAGTTACCCCCAAGGCTAGGGGGAGGATATATTTACAAAAGGTATCTTTCCAACAAATAGTTATTAAACTACACTGTGTGTAGTACTTGTTAACTGGAATTTACAATGCCCCATTAAATCAGCCATCCCATCTCCTATCCCCAGCTGGAACTGAGATACCATTTAAATCTGAAGGCACAGCACACCTGAAGAGAAATTTGAAATGGCCCTGCTACATGAACATTTTATTTGGGAGGCTGGGCTTGATCAAATTCTTCTATTAATAAAACTGCCACCCAAACTAATATTCCTGGCTAAGCCAAAGTTCAGGCAAGACTGTCAGACCTAGATAAAAGGGTACCGCCGCTTACCCTGCCCCATCTTGGAAAACAACCCAACCTTCCTTTCAGGTATTCTCTATAGACAAAAAGGATATAATTAGCTATTTACTTTTTTTGTGTGTGTGTGGGGTACGCGGGCCTCTCACTGTTGTGGCCTCTCCCGTTGTGGAGCGCAGGCTCAGCGGCCATGGCTCACGGGCCCAGCCGCTCCGCGGCATGTGGGATCTTCCCGAACCGCAGCAGGACCCTGTGTCCCCTGCATCGGCAGGCGGACTCTCAACCACTGCGCCACCAGGGAAGCCCCTAGCTATTTACTTTGATTAGTTAGTAAAGTTAATAGTTCTCCTTTGTCTTTCAGATATTAGTATTTAAATTTTTCTAATTATATTGATAGTCAGGAGACCTGAATGTAGTAGTTCTGTTGTCACTAAAATAAGACTATTCCTTCATTATACAAGTCTAGAATATAAAACTTAGGGGGCTTCCCTGGTGGCGCAGTAGCTGAGAATCCGCCTGCCAAGGCAGGGGACACGGGTTTGATCCCTGGGCCAGGAAGATCCCACATGCCGCGGAGCAACTAAGCCCGTGCACCACAACTACTGAGCCTGTGTCCCGCAACTACTGAAGCCCACACACCTAGAGACCGTGCTCTGCCACAAGAGGAGCCACCGCAATGAGAAGCCCGCGCACCGCAACTATAGAGAGCCCATGCACAGCAAAGAAGACCCAACTCAGCCAAAAATAAATTTCAAAAAAAGGGGCTTCCGTGGTGGCACAGTGGTTGAGAGTCTGCCTGCCAATGCAGGGGACACGGGTTTGAGCCCTGGTCTGGGAGAATCCCACATGCCGCGGAGCGGCTGGGCCCGTGAGCCACAACTACTGAGCCTGCGCGTCTGGAGCCTGTGCTCTGCAACAAGAGAGGCCGCGACAGTGAGAGGCCCGTGCACCGCGATGAAGAGTGGCCCCTGCTCGCCGCAACTAGAGAAAGCCCTCGCACAGAAACGAAGACCCAACACAGCCAAAAATTAATTAATTAATTAATTTAAAAAAAAACTCACTTTAAAAAAACCAAAAGAACCAAAAACTTAGGGTTTTAAAGTAGGGAAGGAGAGCACTGAAAAGGAGCTACTCTTTCTTGTATTTCCCTCTGATTGTCTCCAGGAGAAAGTGTCCAAGAAGCTAATGGGCGTCCACAGAAGGCCTCTGATGGCTTATCTATGGTCATTGACACAACTGCCTCTTAGCCTCATCCCCAGGATCTAGAAGAACACCACACACCAAAGGTCATCTTCTTCATCTCTCCCTCTTCCAACCACTCTACCACCAGCCACACTGACCTCCCATCTCTCTAGACCAGGGTTTATCTTACTGGGCCTTCCTCTCCTATCACCAACATCTTAGCACTTTCTTGCCTTTTATGATTGTCTTTTACCACAGCATCCTCTACAGTGGTCCTCAGACTTTAATGTGCCTAAGAATTCATTTGTTCATTCATTCATTCATCAAATATCTGAGTATCCATTATGTGCTAGTATGTGTTCTGGGTGCTCAGGATATATCAGTGAACAAAATAAAGACCCACACTTCATAAAACACTTATATTCTAGCGAGGGATATAGACAACAAACACAATAAATAGGTAAATCATAGAGAATGATAGCATAATTCACATAGAAAGATGGTAATGCAAAAAAAAAAAAAAGAAAGATGGTAATGCTATGAAATAAAGAAAAAGTGAGAAGGGACGGGTTGGATGACAAAAGCAGTGAGAGAATCGGCATGGGACACAGTATAGCACAGGTATGCCAAACTCATAAGAAACTGTACCTCAGCCGTCACTACCTTGGTCATGCTGTGAGTGTCTGATTAGTTTCAGCAAAACAGTTGTGTCACATTTATGTTGATTTTAATTCTGTTGATTTTGTAGTTTGGTTTGTTGGCATGTAATTTATGTCCAGTTCTATGTTTGTACACATATAAGTAACATTACATTAAAATCATTTTAGTGAATATTGGAGATCCACAAATATTGCTTTCCTTAAAAAAAACAAAAAACAAAACACAAACAAAAAAAATCCATGGAAGATCTCCAAGATATTTTGTTAAATAAAACAAAGTGCATAATGATATATTTAGTAAGCTGCTTTCTGTATAGGAGGGAGCACAGAAATAGACATTTGCCTTCTCATACTTTAATACTACAAGGACACACAGAAAACTAATAAAAGTAAACTGTGGGAGGGCATGAGGGTGCAGACAGACTGATGGGAGCAAGACTTAACCATGGGAATGTTTAGCTTTTTCAAAAGTAAATGAAATGTCTTTTTAAAAAGACTCAATATATGCTAAAATTTGAGAGGCTGGTCCAACTAATTTCACTTTTTTGGTAGATGTGAGAGGAGCACTCTTCCTGTCCACTGCTTCCCAGTGGAACAAGAGAATCAACTGGTCTTTCTCTGTCCTGCAACGTACTCTAAATCACAGCTGTATCATCTTTTTTTAAAAAATAGATCTTGGGCTTCCCTGGTGGCGCAGTGGTTGAGAGTCCGCCTGCCGATGCAGGGGACACAGGTTCGTGCCCCGGTCCGGGAAGATCCCACATGCCGCGGAGCGGCTGGGCCCGTGAGCCATGGCCGCTGAGCCTGCGCGTCCGGAGCCTGTGCTCCGCAACGGGAGAGGCCACGACAGTGAGAGGCCCGCGTACATCAAAAAAAAAAAAAAAAAAAAAAAAGATCTTTATTGGAGTATAATTACTTCACAATACTGTGTTAAGTTTCTGTTGCACAACAAAGTGACTCAGCCATATGCATACACATGTCCCCATATCCCCTCTCTCTTGCATCTCCCTCCCATCCTCCCTATCCCACCCCTCTAGGTCATCGCAAAGCACGGAGCCAATCCCCCTTTGCTATGCTGCTGCTTCCCACCAGCCAACTATTTTACATTCGGTAGTGTATATATGTCGATGCTACTCTCACTTCGCCCCAGCTTCCCCCTCCCACCCCATGTTCCCAAGTCCATCCTCTATGTCTACCTCTTTATTCCTGCCCTGTAACTAGGTTCATCAGTACCGTTTTTTTGTTTTGTTTTAGATTCCATATATATGCATTAGCATACAGTATTTGTTTTTCTCTTTCTGACTTACTTCACTCTGTAAGACAGACTCTAGGTCCATACACCTCACTACAAATAACTCAATTTCGTTTCTTTTTATGGCTGAGTAATATTCCATTGTAAATATGTGTCACCATCTTCTTTATCCATTCATCTGTTGATGGACATTTAGGTTGGTGTACTATCTCTTTTGAACCCACACCTCTATTTAAAAAAATCTTTTTGACTTCTCATCTGTTCCTCATAAGATCATGTGACTTTGAAGCAGATCTAGCAACACTGAACACAGGAAAAAATATTTAACCTCAATAGTAATCAAAGAAATGAACATTAAAAAAACAAGGAATTATCCTTTTGTGCAAATTAGAATGATGAAAAAGATGAATAGTATCCAGTAATAATAAGAGTGAAGATAAAAACACATTCTCATGTACTCTGATCAAACAGGAATATAAATTACTAGTTTTCCTGGAGGGCAATTTGGTAATATGTACCACAATGTGCATGTCTTTTGATCTAGTAATTTGACTTCTAAAAGTTTATTTTATGGGACTACTGACACAAGGAAACAAAGATAGGAAGAATGTTCATTTCAGCATTACTTATAATAAAAAACAATTATAACCATCTAAATTTCCATGAATAGATTAGATTACAAACAGTACATCCCTCCAATGGAATATATGCAGCTGTCAGAAATGATCAATATGTATTCATTTAGAAATGAGTTCACAATATATTGTGATAAAAGCAAAATATTAGGTATCTATGTATATGTCAGAAGTCTGTAAGATCACACATCAAACTTAGTGGAGGGTGAAATCTGAGTAATAATTATATCCTACTTTTCAAGATTTTTATTTTTATTAGCCATATCATTCCCTTCTGAATAATGACCACAACAAAAGAAACCTATGATTGTCCTTAAGCTGCCAAGCTACCATATACTGTGTGATCTCTGGTCAGCTATCTATTGGTGTGCCTCAATTTTACCCTCTATAGTATGGAATAAGAATATCTACATTACTCATATCATCACAGGACTATCATGATGATGATGTAAAACTTCTTTGTAAACTGGAACATAATATATAAGTATATATATTCTGCTCTGAAATTCAGGACCTGGTTCACATTTGTCTTCTCTATCCTTTTTCTCAAAGAGGAATGCCCACAATAAAGGCTCATCTTATGCCTTGAGGTCTCAGTTCCTAAAACCACTCCACATTACCTTCTCCTCAACTTCTTGGTGAGGTTTTGGATCTGTATCACTTGGAACTGCTCTACCTTCTCTAAGCACTTCAATTTCCCCCTTATATCTTCAATCATAGTTTACATACCTTTACCTTTGTCTGTCTCTGTCCTTTTCTGAGTCAGAGCTAAGTACTGCATATTTCAACTCTGTCTCTTAGCAATCTAGAAAAACTCATCCAACCTTGTTATAACCCGACCAAATGCTTTCTTCACACTTGAATCAGAGCCACTAAGTATCGCTAGTCATAAAATGTCATGAAATCATGTTGATTGTGGTGACTACTTCCATTTAGCACTTTTTTCTCTATTCTACATTGACTCTTAAATATATTAACCACAGTCAGTCACAAACCTTTCCCACATTATTCAAGCTCTCAATGTTATTTTCCTTTCACTCACAGCAGATGAGCTAACCTCTTACTTTACTTAGATCAAGGTCTTATTTCAAGATCTACCTCATCTTCCCTATTCTAACTCAAAATTTCTCCATAGTTGTATCTAACATCTCCTTCACTTCTGCCTCAGAAGCAATATTTCTCCTCTTTTTTAAAATAAATTTATTTATTTTTGGCTACGTTAGGTCTTCGTTGCTGTGCGCAGGCTTTCTCCAATTGTGTGGAGTGGGCTTCTCACTGCGGTGGCTTCTCTTGCTGCGGAGCACTGGCTCTATGTGTGCAGGCTTCAGTAGCTGTGGCACGTGGGCTCAGTAGTTGTGGCTCACGAGCTCTAGAGTGCAGGATCAGTAGTTGTGGCACACAGGCTTAGCTGCTCTGCAGCACGTGGGATCTTCCTGGCTCAGGGTTTGACCCTGTGTCCCCTGCATTGGCAGGAGGGTTCTTAACCACTGCACCACCAGGGAAGTCCCTCTCCTCTCTTTCTAGATTAACACTTCCTCTTAAACTCAAACCCTTCTCCTTCAAGATCATACTTCACGAAGCAGGCAGTCAATATAACAGCAATCCAAATAGCCATTTTGCAGGCTTCACTCTCCCCAACGGCTGTATGTAATTAAATAGTACAAACCATGTCAGCTTTCTCAAAAGTTCTCTTGGGTTCTGTGAAGAACTGTAGTTCTATACCTCCAATTGCCTGTTTCTACAGGATATCCCTTCTCCACCTCAAGCTTAATATATGTAAACAGGAACTTAGCAGTCTCCAAAAAAATCAGAGCTTCCCCTACATGTCTTATTTCTGTCAATGGAATCTTAACTCTCCTAGCAACACCTAGTATCAGTCCTCCTTGACTTCCTGGCTGTCTTCCACCAACTATTACAGAGTCCTGCTGACTTTTCCCTCATAACTGTGATCCTGGATTACTTTATTCTTAATGGTATTTTAACTCCTCTCCTGTCTCTACTCTCTGCCTCCTGTAATTCAGCCTACATACATCCAGCTGCCAGATTAATCTCCCTAATATAACATTTTATTGCTAGGCCCTTCAATGGACTCTACTGCATTAGATTAATTCCATACAAGTTACTGGCAATTTAAGGCACTCAGTAATCATTCCTATCCATCTCCATAACCTAACCTCCTTAACTCATACCATTCCCCAAAAGAAACTACTCTTGACACTCTTGATACTGAACACCCTACCCCAGCAAAGTAGTAAGCATGCCTGCTTCAGTCTTTCCTCCTATCCTTTCGTCTAATACTTTTCTTCTCCCACTTTCCTCCTCCCCATTTGTTACCATTTATACTCTTTCCTAAAGGTCCAGTTAGTCTCACCACCTCCAAGAGATCTTTCTTCATCACACCAATACTCTGTGATCATTCCCCACCTGAACTCTTTTAATATTTATTGCTTCTACCAATAATTTGGCATTCAGCATATGCTATCTTGTATTGTTATCCAACATTCCATAGGGGAAAAGGGAGTCCTAGGTCCAAAACAGCATGAAAACAGACTGTCTTAAATTTCTTTACAGCGCTAGGGCCTAACAGTATGTTCTGTAACACAGCAGGATGTTTACTTATGATGGTGAGTTCCCAGCTGCCTCAGAACAAATATCTTAGGGATACCTCCTTCTTCATTTACTACCCAAAACCTAAAGTTGTATCATAGCACAATAACCACTGAGGTGGTACGAAAGAAATGATGCAGAATACACAGATCACCTGAATGAGGGCTCTTATGTCTTGCTTTACTAAATTATATATCACACAGCCCCTTCTGACCTTCTAGACACCACTGGATCTGCTATTAATAAAGACCTGGTTATCTTTCCTGATGTCAATTTCCTAAAGTTACAAATACATCCGCAAAGGCTCCTGTGTCACTTGATCAATCATTTAGGTTTATGATACTTAAATTTATCTAAATCTTTGCAATTCAAGGTAAAACTTTTGAAGGTGGTTGGAAAGGGAACTACATTTTTGGTTTTAAAAAGTCATGTATTACTGTCTGACTTTTAAAATTATATGCATGTATTACCACTGTGCTATAGACTGAATGTTTTGTGTCTCCCTAACATTCCTATGTTGAAACTTCATGGCCAAAGTGATGGTATTTGGAGGTAGGGGCTTTGGGAGGTAATTAAGTCATGAGGGAGGAGCCCTCATGAATGAAATTAGTACCCTTATAAAAGACCCCAGAGAGGTCCTCTGCCTTGTGAGGACACAGCTAAAACACAGCCACTATGAACCAAGAAGTGGGCCCTCTCCAGACACCTTGATCTTAAGCTTCCCATTAGGGTCTCAAAGAGATATTTACACACCCATGTTCATAGCAGCTTTGTTCAAAAGAGCCAAAAAGTAGAAGAACCCATGTGTTCATCAACAGATGAATGGATAAACAAAATGTGATATATACATACAAAGGAACATCATTAAGCCTTAAAAAGAAAGGAAATTCTGACACATGCTATAACATGGATGAACGTTGAGGACATTATGCTATGTGAAATAAGCCAGTCATAAAGACAAATCTGTCTTTATATGAGGTACCCAGAGTAGTCAAATTCATAGAGACAGAAAGTAGAACAGTGGTTGTCAGGGGCTGGGGGAAGGGGGAATGGGGAGTGGTTTAATGGGTATAGAGTTTCAGTTTTGCAAGATGAAAAGAATTCTGGAGACTGGTTGCACAACAATGTGAATCTACTTAACACTACTGAACTGTACATTTTAAATGGTTAAGATGGTAAGTTTTATGTTATGTGTATTTTAGCAAACAAACTTCCTTCCTACAAAGAAAAGCCCAGTCTCAGATGGCATCACTGGTGAGTTCTACCAAATATTTAAAGACTAATTAATAGCAATTCTTCACAAACTCTTCCAAAATACAGAAGACGGGGTGACACTTCCCAACTCATTCTATGAGGCCAGTATTATCCTGATACCAAAGCCAGACAGACATCACAAGAAAACTATAGACTTAATATCATTAAGATAGCAATACTCATCAATACATCTACAAATTCAGAACAATTCCTATCAAAATCCCAGATGCCTTTTGTACTGAAACTGACAAGCTGATCCTAAAGTTCATATGGAAATTCGAGGAACCCAGAAAAGAAGAAACAAGAAAAGGAACAAAGCTGGAAGACTCGTACTTCCCAACTTCAAAACCACAAAGCTATAGTAACCAAGACAGTGTGGTACCATATATCAATGGAATGGAATTAAGAGTCCAGAAATAAACCCTCATATTTATGGTCAATTGCTCTTAAACAATGATGCCAAGATAATTCCGAAAGGGAAAAGAATACGCTTCTTAGCAAATGATGGGGACTTCCCTGGTGGTTCAGTGGTTACGAATCTGCCTTCCAATGAAGGGGATGCAGGTTCGATCCCTGGTCAGGGAACTAAGATCCCACATGCCGCGGGGCAACTAAGCCCTGAGCTGCAACGCCCTCGCACTCTAGAGCCCATGCGCTACAACTAAAGAGAAGCCCACACGCTGCAACGAAGATCCTGCGTGCCGTAACTAAGACTCGATGCAGCCAAATAAATAAATAAATACCTAAAAAAACAAAAAACAAAAACAAACAACACTGGGACAAACACATATCCAGATGTAAAAGTTTGAACTTGGACCCCTTCTTTACACCATACACAAAAATTAACTCAAAAGACCTAAATGTAAGAGCCAAAACTATGAAACTCTTAACAGATAAACTGGACTTCATCAAAAGTAATAACTTTTGTGCTTCAAAGGACACCAACAGGGGCTTCCCTGGCATTCCAGTGGTTAAGACTCTGCACTTCTACTGCAGGGTAGCACGGGTTCGATCCCTGGTTGGGGAACTAAGATCCCACATGCCCACATGCTGCTCGGCATGGCCAAAAGAAAAAAACAAACAAACAAAAGGACGAAGGATCTGAACAGCCATTTCTCCAAGGATACAGAAATGGCCAATAAACACAAGGAAAAATGCTCAAATATCATTAGCCACCACGGAAATACAAGCAAAACCACAATGAAACATCATTTCACACCCACCAGAATGGCTATAATTGGAGGAAAAAAAAAAAAACGATGACAGGTGTAGGGAGGAGGTAGAGAAACTGACACCCTCATATACTGCTGGTAGAAATGCAAAATGGCGCAACCACTTTGGAAAACAGGCAGTTCCTCAAAATGTTAAACGTGGAGTTACTATATGACCCAGCAATTCTACTCCTAGGAATATACTCAAGAGAAATAAAACTTATTTCCACACAAAAATTTGAACATGAATATTCATAGCACCATTATTCATAATAGCCAAAAGGTGGAAATCCAAACCACCATCAACTGATGGAGGAATAAACAAAATGTGCATACAATGGAAGATTATTCAGCCATAAAAAGGAATGACGTACTGATTGATTCATGATACAACCTGGATGACCCTTAAAAATGTTGTTTAGAAAAAAAAAAAAAAAAAAAAAATGTTGTTTAGGGGCTTCCCTGGCGGTGCAGTGGTTAAGAATCTGCCTGTCAATGCGGAGGACATGGGTTTGAGCCCTGGTCCTGGAAGATCCCACATGCCACGGAGCAACTAGGTCCATGTGCCACAACTACTGAGCCTGTGCTCTAGAGCCTGCGAGCCACAACTATTGAGCCTGCACGCCACAACTACTGAAGCCCGCGTGCCTAGAGTCCGTGCTCCGCAACAAGAGAAGCCACTGCAATGAGAATCCTGCGCACTGCAGTGAAGAGTAGCCCCAGCTCACCACAACTAGAGAAAGCCGGCAACGAAGACCCAACGCAGCCAAAAATAAATTAATTAATTAAAAATATATGTATATTGTTTAGTAAAAAGCAACCAGACATAAAAGGTGACATATTTATATGAAATGTTCAGAATAAACAAATCCATAATGTAAATTAGTGGTTGCCAGGCATTAGAGGAGGGGGGATAGGGAGTGACTAATAATGGCTACAAGATTTCTTTTTCGGGTGATGAAAATGTTCTAAAATTAATAGTGGTGATGGCTGCACAACTCTGTGAGTATATTAACTATTGAAATGTACACTTTAAATGGATATGGTACCTGAATTATATCTCGATACAGTTGTTTTAAAAGGGACCTGTATATACATTTTCAAGTACTATGCATGATTAAAAGTTGACACACTCCATCTCTGAACTAGACTTAGAGGGAGACAGAAAACAACTCCACTGGAACTGGTACTCAGTTTACAGTGTCATTAAACATCAGTGATGCTTTCAGTTCTAAAGATTTGTGCTTCCAGACAGCACAATTTTAATGGCAGCTAACAGTGGCAAGAACTACTGATCAGATCTGTCAAAATTTCTACACTCAAATTCAAGCCCTTACCTCTCAAAGTATAATTCCAAGATGGTAACCCAATAGAGGGTCAGGGGTTCAGAAGCAGTATTAACTGCCAGGGGATTGGGCAGAAGAAATAATGTAAAATATTCTTGAAATCTTGAGAAATAAGTTCTGACTGTAACTTACAGTTGCTTGAAAACTTATAAAGGAATAGTATAGTAGAAAATAATTTCTCTATATTAATGGACATACATTCGATATCATTTCATGCTAATTTTGAATTGTAAAGAATAGGAACTGCATGCTGATCAAAAAGAATGCCCTTTTATGAAAGCTGCTTAACTGTATCCTAGACAAAGGAATTCTGATCTGGTTCAGTAAGTAAAAAGTGCTTTAAGCTACAGATGAGACACTAATCTGAGGTACAAACAATAAATGCTCTTCAGCCTCAGATGCCCTCTCTCAAGTGGAATCCCACAGCATGCTTGTGGTATCTCATTTTATATTTCCCCTATTAATATAATGATTTAAACTGTCATGCATGTACCTTTAAGAACTTTCTGCTCAACATTTATCTATAGTCAATTCTAGATGACCCTCTGTGATCACTAATAAGCCAGCTTCTATATGGCAATAAACAGCTAGCCTACTCAAATTTATACTCTAGGTATTGATGCTGCCTTTAAAAGGGACAAATATAAGATATATATAGAGATATATAGATATAGATATCCTAATTCCCCACAGGAAGCAATTTTGTCACTTCCAGAGAACCTCATAACCAAAAACTAAAAGTACTCTAGTCTCGTTGAGACTACATCAACTAAAATTGTTTTCAGATTGGACTTCTCATTAGACATTAGAAACTCAGAGCCTTTCCATATATATTTCTCAGGCACCCTTCCACAACCTACCTGTTAACCCCCAAAATACATACCTCAACCAGCTTGAGGGTCCCTCCAAACCATGGAGAAGGAAGAAGGGAAGGGAACATCAACTGTGGTATTTTGATTACCCCTCCTCAAAACACCCTGGTTCCACAGCAAGAGGGGCTGGAGAGAGGCAGAAAGTATAAAATGCCAGCTATTGATAGTTGCCATTCTTGCCTCAAGAGAAGGGATAAAACGGTACTCTCTAAGGCTGACTATACATCAGTCAGGATTTCAGTAACCTTTATAATGTGTATGGGTGTGATAAACTTACCTCAACTAAATCATTAGGACCAGGCAAATAAGGTCAATAGAATTAATAAACTGGTGAAATTCAGCCCTAAAGGTTAAGAGGGACAGGAGTACACTTTCTGAAAAGGTAAGATTCACTCAAGAGGCTAGAAGTCAGTTCTTTTCTTGCCATAGCAAAGAAACTATGTTACACTTCAGGGAGAAAGGAAACAAAGCCAGAAGCAAAAGTATCAATGCAGCAGAACAGGATCCCAAACAGGACTTCAAGAAGATTTGATTGGGTCTACTTAACTATTCAAACAAAGGGAAATTCAGAAATCGCATAATAAGATTTTAAAACCCTAAGTGGTTATCTCTCAGGAGGAAGATTGGATCTAAGGAATAGTCTAGCAAGATCTCTACAAACCAAACAGCCCCTGATGAAAACAGTTATGTTCTAATTACCAGAGGAGAAACCAAAAATAAAGGGAAATGCCCTGCAGAGAAGCAGCAAACAGTACAGAATCACTGGGCAAAAGACTTGGAAAATTGATTATCCAAGCAACTCAATTCATAAAGAAACCTAGAAAGAGTAACAAAGAAGTGGAACAACCACAGCAGAGAGGAAAGTGGAAAATATGGAATAAGAAACCCAAAGGAAAAGCCTTACTGTGACATGAGATAGTCACCTCAAATCTTACAATATTAACAGAAAATGCCATAGAACTGGAACCTCCAAATTACCAGCTAACCCAAACCCCAGACTGACAATGAAGCTACATCCAGATATTTCTACCAGCCAGACAATTACATTTACCAAGCACCCAGTAAACTCAATACTGTGCACCATAGAGAAATCTGTTGACACAGATGAGAACAGTGTGTAGTATAGGTCTTGAACAATTTTCATCCTACAGATTCTTTCCACCAAGGCACAAATAACCTAATCTCTCTGGGCGTCGGTTTTTGAGCTGTAAAATGTGGTGAGATGAACTATATAGGATCCTCTCCATTCCTGAGATTTTAAGCAGATGATAAAGTTTGCCGTGGGTATAAAATGTGAGTCTGAGAACAAACCATTTAAGTTTATACTGTCATTCCAGAGCTAACCACAGGGAGGAGTGAGGGATTTGATGAAATTCCCAAGGGAGACTTTTGGCTGTTACCTGAAGCCCACCTAGTAAGTGGATAAACCTTCGATCCCAGACATAATTAGCGCATTTCCCTGGCTCCTCTGTCTAAACCTCACAAAACTCTTCACAAAAACACGTCTTACACATGTCTTTCTTCCTTTCCCTCCTACCATAGTTTTCTCTGTTCTCCTTTGTAGTTTCACACCCATTTGCCCAACACTACTCCTTTTTATCCAGAATTTTTCCATTTTTCCCTTTTATCGATAGTAAATTTTTCTATAAAAGAAAAATCAGTTCTCTGTAGGATAAGAAAAAAAAAGTTGATGAAATGATTGAAAAACAAGGAAACTATAAGCTACAACAAGCACAGGCAAAATGACAATTACTAAGTTTTAGAGAAATTCCGAGTGAGAAAAAAACATCAGGCATAATTTTAAAGGAAATTATAGTGACTGACACAGTTCAAGGCTTCCAAAGGCCAAGAAAGGCCCTGAAAGAATACAAATGAGTGACAATTCTTGGAGGTCAAGTCAAACCTCTGAAATTAACATGTGGTGCCCAGGGCCAGGCATCCAGGTATTAAGATTTTGAAGCGGACTATTTGCGTGGCTTCCTTTCCTGTCAAACTCCTCGTCCAAAGACGCCTCACACATCGCTTTTTTTTTTTTTAAGTACAGTCATTCACATCTATCCGCCTCTCTCTAGCAAAAGTCAATGGATAAATAATCCCTCTCTTCATCTTTACTCCCACATTAAACCTCACACCGTTTACGAGCCTGGAGGGCTAGTTTGTCACGAGAGGATGGAGCGAAGGCACGGGGAGGTCGGTCAGTGGGCGGAAGGTGCCTCTCCCCACATGGCCGAGCCCTCGCCGCCAAGCTGGCCACCGTCACACGGTCTCCTAGCACCGGCAGCTCCCTCTCGGCCCCGGCCCCGCTCTCGCTGTCGCCCCCCAATTTGCCGCTGCGGTCACAGGCTCTCGATTCGGACCCTTCCCCGGGGATGACCCCATCCCCCCCGGCTCCCTTTCTCCGTCAGGTTCCCGCCCTACAGCCGTCAGCCTATGGGCCCCTCCCGCCTCACCTCCATGGAGACGCGCCAGCCTTGCATGGCGGAGAAGCCGTAGGGCAGCGGCAGCCGCGAGGCGCCAACCCCGTCCCCAGAGCACTTCACCGTGTTGGGCTGGGAGAGGTAGGCACCCATGGCGGCGGCTGACCGGCGGCCTCAGGGGCAGGCGAACGGAGCGCGACCCGTGCCGGCGCCGGAGCCGGAGCCCCGGGTGCGCGTGTGGCAGGAGTGGGCCCGGCTGTGCGGCCGACGCAAGGTGCCGGTGAAAGGCGCGAGGCGGCCCAGGTGGCGGTAACGGGACCGGAGCAGAGAGGGAGCGGAAGCGGAAACGGCGCCGCTTCAGACCCCGCCCGGCCGGCGCGGCGCGGCGCGGCGCTGCGGGCAGTCATTTCCTTAGCAACTCGCCCCGCCCGCGGGGACAACGGCCCGCCCAACCGCCCTCCCGCGAGATTGGCGCGGCCACGCCCACCAACGGCCGCGGCCTCCTTGGGGCAGACTGGGAGGTTGTTCCTCGCCAGTATCTCTCCCCAACTGTCCCCCACTGTCCCCCGCCTCCGCTCCCCTACCGCGGCCTCTCGCGTTTTGTCTGAAGCTCTTTTGTGCGGGACCTGGCACTTCCGGTTCATCTTCCAGCGTGTCAGCTCACTCTCCACCGCGCCCTCAGACTCCCTCAAACCCCGCCCCGTACAGTTCAATTAAAGTTGGCTAGTGTTTTGAGCGCAAGAAGTACCCTGGCCAGGCTTTGTGAGGCCTATGCGAGTAGGATGTGAGAGAGTCTTTCTGACAAAAGAAAATGAAGACCTCGATCTGTGACCCAGTCTATACTGGTCGAGAAGAAATCAAAGGAGAGTGGAAGAGCTGTTGCTTGAGGTCTTCAGGATGCCCCAGGCATGCGTTATACCAGGGGGAGAAGGGAATAATGTTACAAGGTTGCAGGGTGAAGAATGAAAGTGAACTGCTTTGGTGACGGTTTTTGAGGAAGCTATCTGGCCTCGTTGGAAATTGATTTTAAGTGGTAATATTAGATAGGATAGAGATGGTCGCAAGCGCCAAAATGGGTGACTTGGATCACTGCTATCCTGGTGTAGCACTTGGGGATTGTTGGTCTAGTCTTCGTGTACAGTGTAGATTGGAGGGAGAGTCTGGAAACTAACTGGTTAAAGGGCTCTTAATCTAAGCATGGGACGAGAAGGGCAGAGACTAAGGTGGGTGGCAATGGGAATAGAGATAAAGGAACAAATTAGACGATAAGAAATGGACAGAATTTAGTAACAGATTGGATTCAGGGGGTGGAAGAGAAAGGGAAAATTCTCAAAGGATAAGCAGATTAATTCTTTTAAAATACAAAGGTCATGGCTTCCTCCTACTCTTCAGATAGTCCAAATTCCTTAACATAGTTTACCAGACCCTTCATGCTTGAAAGGCTTCTTCCATGTCTCTCCCATTCCTCTCCATTTCCGCTACCCAGTGCTTCAGCAATATGTCTTTGGGTTCCTCCATGCTTTCTCTTCCTATGCTTTCACCCATGGAACATACCTCCTCACCCACCCACCCTCATCATTACTACCTTCAGGAAGTCTTTTCTAATATCCCTACAATGGTTTGGGTCCCCACTTGTGTGTCTTTCCTGACAGACTATAAGCCTTTAGGAAGTCAGAAATTCTGTCAAACTTACTGTTGTATACCCCAGCATCCCTAGCACAATTCTTATCTGTGCTCAATAGTATTTAAATGCTTGTTGAATGAATGAATATCACCAAGGTTTTGACTCTGAATGACAAAAATTGGCAGAGCCCGTAACAGAAAATGGTGTGATGGGGGCGGGGGGGGGGGGGGCGGGGATGAATGCTAGTTTGGTTTAAGGTGACAACTAGATATACAAACATTGCAAATATTGGCTTGAAGTTAGGCTATGAAGGTAGGAGGTGTTAATTAGGCCTGTTGGTCATCTCGAACCTGGATAAGATCTCTTACCAAGGCAGTGTTAAAGGAGCATGAAATTACTCGGCCTCTTTTTTTTTTTTTTTTTAATTTATTTATGTTTTGGCTGTGTTGGGTCTTTGTTGCTGCACGTGGGCTTTCTCTAGTTGCGGGGAGTGGGGGCTACTCTTCTTTGCGATGCATGGTCTTCTCATTGCGGTGGCTTCTCTTGTTGCGGAGCATGAGCTCTAGGTGCGCGGGCTTCACTGGTTGTGGTACATGGGCTCAGTAGTTGTGGCTCGCGGGCTCTAGAACGCAGGCTCGGTAGTTGTGGTGCACGGGCTTAGTTGCCCCGCAGCATGTGGGATCTTCCCGTACCAGGGCTCTCACCCATGTCCCCTGCACTGGCAGGCGGATTCCTAACCACTGTGCCACCAGGGAAACCCTCAACCTCTTTTTTTTTTTGCAGTACACGGGCCTCTCACTGTTGTGGCCTCTCCCGTTGCGGAGCACAGGCTCCGGACGCGCAGGCTCAGCGGCCATGGCTCACGGGCCCAGCCGCTCCGCAGCATGTGGGATCTTCCCGGACCCGGGCACAAACCCGCGTCCCCAGCATCGGCAGGCGGACTCTCAACCACTGCGCCACCAGGGAAGCCCCCCTCTTTTTTTTTCTTCTAAGAGTGGAATGTGGTGTTGTGGGGAAAAAAGCGTGAGTTTTGATATATATATTACCTATGTGGTCTTTCACAAGTTACTTATTCTCTCTCAGACTCAGTTCCTCATCTATAAAACAGACATACAGTATCTACTTTTTCAGATTGCTTTAAGGCTAAGAGGAACTGAATATAAAATGCCAAGTTTACATAAATGTTGTATTATTATTCAACCAAAAATCTACCATTCATTAGGTATACATATATACAAGCTAAATATGGAATGGAAATAACATTAAATTATGTTCACAAAAAAAAATAGACGAAGGCCTGAAACAAAATGGGAGAAAAACAGATAAGGAAAAAAGTGGGAAAGAAAATATTATTCAAAAAAAAAGTGAGGCACCGGGAGGGCAGTGGTGCCTCTGAGAGAAGAAATGGAGATACTAAGGGACTCATGGAAAGAGGTGGTAAAAAAAGACAAAGAATATGAAGGTTATCCTCTCCCTATTCCATCTCCATTTCCCCCAAACCATTATATTACACTTCTGAGGACACAAAGGTTTTATGCTTTGAGCAAAAAAAAATTTTTTAACTAAAAATACTCTAAAACACTGTATTCGCAGATTGATTTTCATGAGTCTTTCTGTAAACTGTGAGCTTCAGAAATCTGACCTATCACACATAGTAACAGAAGCAGCTTCTGAACATGTACTTTAGGGGCCGGCCTGAATATAAAAAGGGTCTCTAAAATATATACCAAGTTCACACAACAACTAGGGATAAAGGCATGGAATTGGTTTGTTGTGGGTAGAAAATAACTAATTCTAAGCATTTGGCGATTCCTATATATATTCACAATATTGAGGTATTGCCTTTGCCTTATTTTTTAAAATAATATTTATTTATTTATTTGCTGCACCGCTTACAGGATCTTAGTTCCTGGACCAGGGATTGAACCCGGGTGTCAGCAGTGAACGCACCAAATCCTTAATCACTGGACTACCAGGGAATTCCTGATTTTTATATTTAAAATTAGATTGCTTATATTTTCTTGTTGCTCAAATTGATCGAATATTGAAAATAAACTGACAAATACTTGTCATTTTTAAAACTTCTTTTGTCTGTTTGTATTAGCCTCTCATGAGTTTCTTTCCAGTTATCTCTCATAAGAGAAAGAAGAAAAGAGAAGAAAGTAGCTTAAGCCAGTGTTTTTCAAGTGTGAGTAATTGTGTACTACTGAGACATACCTGCAGATCCCAAGGGATTTAAGGGACCATCCCCCGTTCCCCCCCACCCCGGCCCCCAGGGCTGGGCAACATTGCCTTAAAAGTTAAATGCTAACTTCAGAGTATAATGTGATACCAGTTAAATTGTAAACTTAAACATAAATTCAGGATCACTCAAAAATATAAAATGTTAATCCAGATGATCCAAAATATGCTAACATACTTATATTATAAAACTTAAAACACAGTGTTTTAAAATTCTCATAGAAGTGCTCATTTCGGCAGCGCATATACTGATCCAGCAATCCCATCCCTGGGCATATATCCAGAGAAAACCACAATCCAAAAGGTTACATGCACCCCAGTGTTCATTGCAGCACTGTTTAAAATAGCCAAAGATATAGAAGCAACCTAAATGTCCATTGACAGAAATGGATAAAGAAGATGTGGTACATATATACAATGGAATATTACTCCATTAAAAAAAAAATGAAATAATGCTATTTGCAGCAACATGGGTGGACCTAGAGATTATCATACTAAGTGAAGTCAGAGAAAGACAAATATATGATATCGCTTATATGTGGAATCTAAAAAGAGGTACAAATGAACTTATTTACAAAACAGAAATAGAGTCACAGATGTAGAAAACAAACTATGGTTACCCGGGGGTGGGGGGAAGGAGGGGAGGGATAAATTGGGAGATTGGAACTGACATATACACAATAGGAAACTAATAAGGGGCTTCCCTGGTGGCACAGTGGTTAATAATCTGCCTGCTAATGCAGGGGACATGGGTATAAGCCCTGGTCCGGGAAGATCCCACATGCCGTGGAGCAACTAAGCCCGTGCGCCACAACTACTGAGCCTGTGCTCTAGAGCCACAACTACTGAGCCCATGTGCCACAGCTACTGAAACCAACGCGCCTAGAGCCCATGCTCCACAACAAGAGAAGCCATCTCAATGAGAAGCCTGCACACTACAACGAAGAGTAGCCCCCGCTCGCTGCAACTAGAGAAAGCCCGCGAGCAGCAACAAAGACCCAACGCAGCCAAAAATAAATAATTTTTTTAAAAAAGAAAATTAATAAGGACCTATTGTATAGCACAAGGAACTCTACTCAATACTCCGTAATGATCTATATGGGAAAAGAATCTAAAAAAGAGTGGACATATGTATGTGTATAACTGATTCACTTTGCTGTACAGCAGAAACTAACACAACATTGTACATCAACTATACTCCAATAAAAAATTTTAAAAAACAAAAATAAATAAAATTCACATAGAAGACTCAGAGTGCCTTGGAAGTTCAAGACCCCCAGAGGGTAACAGACCACAGATTGAGAAACCTAACCTGCATGTGGAAGATGTTAAGTGAGGAGAGAATGAGAAAAAGGCAAGAAATTGAGTCCTCCCAGGCTAACCCCCACCCAGGCTTTTCTTGGGGTTCCTAATTCTGTTTTTGACCATATCCGGTTTCTGATGACATTGTACTATTCATAAAAGAATACCTTTGGAAGCTCAGCAGTTTTTATGCTACATTCCATTCTGTGTGTGATTAGAGGTGAAAGATTGGTTCAGGGAGGGAAAAAAAAAGTGGGGGCAAGATTTAGTGCTAAGAAAGAAGGAATATAGATATTTTGAAGTTACTAGAAAAGGGAAGGAGTCCATTTCTGAGGTTCTGTTCTAGCCCCTTCTCCTCTTTGTACTCATAAGTTTTAATGGGTGCCCAATAACTGAAACATTTTCTAAAATCAGAGAAGTGTTATATTTTACAGTCACAGTTTTATATTTCTAGAAGGCAAGATGTAAATTCATTTTGAAGCAGTCTGCCTTTACTTAGGAAAATCACCAGAATGGGCCCACTACACATACATAAAGCAAATACCCACCTTTATCCTAAAGAAAATCATGAAATGACCATTAACCAAAATCCAGATATTTCAGACTGAGATGCCGAGGTTAATTTATTTATTAGTGTTAAAAACTGTGTCTTTCACAGGATTGTGCCCTTGCAGGGAGAGAGAGATCCGTTTTTCTCCGTAAATAATAATATAGACTGGAATGTTTCTTAAAATCCTTATTGTTCTTAGGAGGCCAATGTTTTTATTTGTTTATTTTTGGCTGCATTGGGTCTTCGTTGCTGTGCGAGGGCTTTCTCTAGTTGAAGCGAATGGGGACTGCTCTTCGTTGTGGAGCACGGGCTCTAGGTGTGCGGGCTTCAGTAGTTGTGGAACACGGGCTCAGTAGTTGTGGCTCATGGGCTCTAGAGCACAGGCTCAGTAGTTGTGGTGCATGGGCTTAGTTGCTCCGCAGCATGTGGGATCTTCCTGGACCAGGGCTCGAACCCGTGTCCCCTGCATTAGCAGGCGGATTCTTAAACACTGCACCACCAGGGAAGCGTCAATGTTTGTTTTTAATTCAAGTGTTTGCTCGCAGGTGATCAGAAAACTGGAGCCACCCTGAGGTGTGTGCCAGTCTTTTCTCTATACCTCACACCGGACAGACTGGTCTGAAAAACTGATATCTCACAAAGTGGAGTTAGAGCCAGATTATCTGAAGCCTGGAAAGTGTCCACAATTCCTGGGATTGCATCAACCAGGTCAAGGTGGAGGTGAGTTTTTCCCCCTAAGGAAAAGGATAGATGTTCTAGAGTGAAAATAAGCAGGCCTTGAACTGGAAAAGAAAGATTCTCTTTGGACTCATGCCTGTTGCTGGCATCAAGACTCCAAGACGTGGCACAGTCTGGAGATTCCTGTTGGGGAAAGTGGGTGGGCTGAGCTGGCTCTGCCTTACCAGGAATCTGAAGAAGAGCCGCTTCTAGTGGCAGTTGTGGGCTACTCTTTGTTTTTCATGTCTGTGCCTCTGTGTCTTGTTAAATAGCCTGGACTGAACTGAGCTTTGGGGAATCGAGTGAGGAGATCTATGTCCATTGGGATGGGGCCATGTGGGGAGCCTGAAGAAGGTGGTGACAAAGTTCAAGAGCCGCAGTGGTTTGGAGCAGGGACAGCTGGCAAAAGTGATAGTAATTTCCTGTGAGGATCTGTGGCACACTTAACCATTCCTTAGAGATTTCTCAGAATCCTTTAGTAAGAGAACTCCTTTGCTCTGTTGGCTGCTGAGAACTGAGGACACACAAGTTGAGTCTGACAGATTGGCCCAAGAGAACCAGGGTGTTACTTAGAAAAATTCTGCTGGTTCTTGTAGTCACCAGGAGGGCAAAAGTTCTTAATTGAGGCTCACATTCCAAGTAACAAATGACCTCACATTTGTAATCTCTTGGCTCTCTGATTTGCTAAGGAATAAAGATCAAACAGTAGTAATAGGAAACCTGCCAGCTGGAATCCTGCTACCCTGTCCACCAAAATGGCTTTCTCACCACTGGAAGATTGTGCCAACTCCTCCTCTCAAACGGTTCTTTCCTCAACCTTGATAGTTTCATCATGAGTATGTTTAGCCGAGATCTTGAGAGGATCCTTCTGCAGAGCTCCATAGTTCTCTCTGTGTGTATCTCCATCCTTTCTGGCACTCTTCCCTGAAAATGTTAGCCACCTTGGCCTCCCTGAACTCCAAGCTCTGTCTTCCCAATGCAGTGAGATTGTCAGGCTCTGTTTAGTTTCCTCTTTCTACAAGGTGGCCTGAAAACACTTTCTAGGCTGTAAGCTGGGGTACTCATAGGATTCACTTCATTTGTTTACCTTCTTTCAGGGATCACTAACCTGTGCTGCCTGTTGTCCAATGTCTGAAAATTGTTGCTTCATATATTTTGTCCAGTTTTCTAGATGATTAAGGCAGGAGGGTAAACGTGGTCCCTGTTATACCATCATGGCCAGAAATGGAAGTTTTCCTAAGCAGTTTTATAAATTGTTATTTATAACTATGTTTTTCAGTGAGATTGTATGGGTGGTTTAAAAAAAATTCCTTAATTGTTTCTGGTATATCAAAATGTACTTTGCCCTCACTCTTTAATGATATTTTGGCTGGGGATAAAATTCTATGTTCATAGGGAAGTCTTTTTTTTTTCTTTTTTTAAGAAGATGCCGGGCGCAGGAGTTTACCAATCAATCCATTTATTTTTGCTGTGTTTGGGTCTTTGTTTCTGTGCGAGGGCTTTCT
Source organism: Phocoena sinus (assembly GCF_008692025.1). Lineage (NCBI taxonomy): Eukaryota > Metazoa > Chordata > Mammalia > Artiodactyla > Phocoenidae > Phocoena > Phocoena sinus. Next base: position 21,420,727 of record NC_045775.1, read on the forward strand.
CTAGTTGTGGCGAGCGGGGGCCACTCTTCATCGCGGTGCACGGGCCTCTCACTATCGCGGCCTCTCCTGTTGCAGAGCACAGGCTCCAGACGCGCAGGCTCAGCAGTTGTGGCTCACGGGCCTAGTTGCTCCAGGGCTCGAACCCGTGTCCCCTGCATTAGCAGGCAGATTCTCAACCACTGTGCCACCAGGGAAGCCCCCTATAGAGAAGTCTTTTATCAGTCTTCACTGTTGTTTCATAGGTAATCTGTTTTTTTTCTCTCATCTCTGGTAGCTTTTTACAATTTTCTCTTTATCCTTAAAGTTGTGTAAATGTTCCTATAATGTGCCTCAGCATGTGTTTATTTTATTAGTACTAAAGGCTTATTTTTAAAATTTGATGTCTAATGTCTTTCATCAATATTTAAAAATTTTATCTCTTGCATTTTCAAACACTGTTTCACCATCATTCTGTTTATTTTCTTCTAGAACTCTCATTATACATGTTGGAGCTCTCCATCTATCCTCCCTCTCTCTTAACTATATATATCCTTGTGTTTCTGTGCTGCATTCTGAGTAATTTATTCTCTCTTCCGTTATACCCAGTTTAGAGCTCTTACTAACGTCTTATTTTCACTGTCTTGTTTCTCTTAGTCCCAAACAAAACAGGCAAGGAGTTCCTTTGCTTGTTTTTGGAGAGTGTTTTGTCACTTTCTTTCCAAGCTTTCTCCAGTAGTAAACAAGTGTCCTTATCAGACTCTCTAGTTTTTTTCACTTGCTCTCTTAAGAATGTTTTTCCTAGAGAGTCTCTTCTCTCCCAGATGTAAAAAACTTTGTAAAAACAAAGATTTCAATTCAGGGAGTTCCCTGCTGGTCCAGTGGTTAAGAATCTGCCATCGAATGTAGGGGGCGCAGGTTCGATCTCTGGTTGGAGAACTAAGATCCCACATGCCGTGGGGCAACTAAGCCCGCGCTCCACAGCTACAGAGCCCACTCGCCGCAACAAAGATCCTGTGTGCCAACTAAGAACTGATGCAGCCAAGTAAATAAATAAATAAACAAATAAATTTTTAAAAATAAAATAAAATCAAACTGAAAAGCCAGAGGTGAAGTGAAGGGAAGAAAAGTAACACCTATGTTGGAAATCTTTGACTCTTACTGCTAAAAAATGAGGCATATGTCACAAAACTTGGGGTACAAAATCATGTTTTAGGTCCAACTTCCTATCTTCTGAGACTGGAGAGTCAGAGAAAAGGAGGGTTCAGTCTTCTCTGGATTGTTCCTGCTTCCCTTAACATTCCTATTCATCCTTTATCTACTTATTTATTTTTATAAATTTATTTATTTATTTATTTTGGCTGCATTGGGTCTTCGTTGCTGCGCGCAGGCTTTCTCTGGTTGCAGCGAGCCGGGGTTACTCTTTATTGAGGTGTGTGGGCACCTCATTGCAGTGGCTTCTCTTGCTGCGAAGCACGGGCTCTAGGTGCACTGGCTTCAGTAGTTGCAGGACATGGGCTCAGTAGTTGTGGCTCGCAGGCTCTAGAGCGTAGGCTCAGTAGTTGTGGCGCACGGGCTTAGTTGCTCCGCAGCATGTGGGATCTTCCCGGACCAGGGCTTGAACCCATGTCCCCTGTGTTGGCAGGCGGATTCTTAACCACTGTGCCACCAGGGAAGCCCCCTATTCATCCTTTAAAACCCAGGTCAGGCAGACATCACTCTTGTTCTCTGGGAAACTTTATGTATTAGTTTCCTATGGCTGCTGTAACAAGTTACCACAAACTTGGTGGATTAAAACCCCACAACTGTTTATTTTCTTACGGTTCTGGAGGCCAGATGTCTGAAACTGGTTTCACTGGTTTAAAGTTAAGGTGTCAGCAGTCCTGGTTCCTTCTAGGGGCTCTAGGGAAGAATCCATTTCCTTTCCTTTTCTAGCTACTGGAGGCTGCTTGCATTCCTGGGCATAAAGACAATCTCTTGCTTCAGTGGTTACATTTCTTTCTCTTCTGTAGTCAAATTTCCCTCTGCCTCCCTCTTTTATGTGCACTTGTGATTACATTTAGGGCCTATCCTAATAATCCAGGATAATATCTCCATCTCAAAATGTTTAATTTAATCGCATCTGTAAAATACCTTTTGCCATATGAGGTGATATTCACAAATTCCAGGGATTAGGACATGGGTATCTTTGGGACCATTATTCAGCCTATGACAGCTTCCCCTATATCTTTCTTCTGTGAAGTCAATCAGGTCCTTCTCTATTCAGCCTATGGAACTTTATACATACTTCTGTTGTACTTGTTAAGTATTGGCACTGTTTTGTTTACACAGATATCTTCCTAAATAAATACGAGCTCTTTAAGGACAGGAACTTTGTCTTATTGATTTGTCTGCCTAGCATGGTACCTAGCACGTACTCTTACTAGCCAATAAATATTTGTTTAGTTAAATTGAATTTTGTTCTCTGATTCCAGCCTGGCTGTGAGCTGTGAAATAATGAAATCTTAGACTACTAATGCTACAAGGGATCTCCAAAGGCCTTTCCTTAAAGTCTGAAACTATGTTTTTTCAGGAAATAATTTTAGATTTAGGAAAGTTCTCTCTATTACTACAACAAAGATAAATTCAGTAAATGAAGAGAAACAAAAGGAGTTTTAGCCCAGAAAAAGCTGTGGAATGACCTGATAATTATTTTAAACTCACAACATCCCTGTGAAATAAAATAGGTATTAACTCTATGCCAGTAAAACACAGAGCAAAATAAATAATAAATAAATTCGATTTGAACATAATTGAATACAGTTGTGGAAATCTAATAATCTAAAAATTAATAAATCTAATTCTTAATTTAGATGAGCTGCTTTTTTTCTTAATTTCCCAGTGCCCATATTTATCTATCATGTTTATTTTAGAAGTTGACTCAATTTCTTATGACATGACGTAGAGGTGTAGGGCAAATCATGTTCCCATTTCATAACTTAAACAATGAAGCTCAGAGGCCTAAGTTATGAGGCAATGTCTGGACAGGAATAAGCATGAGCTATGATGATGGTTACCACCCTTCAGCCTAATGATGAGCCAGGCTACCTGCATCAACATCACCTGGGCAGAATTTTAGGCATACAGGTACTCAAGTCCTCCCCGGCTCCCAGATTCAGATTCAGTTGATTCAGGTAGGGTCCTGGGAAGGTGTATGTTTTAAAGCACCTCTCAGATGATTCACAATTATCACGAAATCTAGGTTTCTTTTAGTTTGAGGTCCTATAGAAATGTAAGTGCGAAGCTTGAGGCAAAGGAACATTTTTGTTCCTTTGATTATGTCTTCATTCTGAAAAGAGGCTCTTTTGGAAGAAAGAATCCACATCACATTCCTAGAAGAAAGATCCGTTTGGAGGTGTGACTAGTGAGTCGCACACTGAGGAAGAAAAGCTTTGAGCAAAAACCCAGTTGATTTTCTAATTGCCCTGATTTATGGAAACCAAGATCTGAAAGATTCTGGACAGTTTTATTGAGGTATGATTTTCACATCGTAAGATTCACTCACTGTTAATTCAATGAGTTTTAGTAAATGTATAGAGTTGTGCAACCAGCATGTCACAATCCAAGGTCCACTTGGGAGATGAGGTCAGCAGGTCACTTGGGAAGCTTAGAAATTAGTCATATATATATGGGTATTCTAAAAGCATTGCCTTTCTTTATTCTACAATTATTTAATAAATTGTTTCTTTGTTAAATATTGTTTCTTTTTGGAATAAAATGTACGTATATGTGGCACAAAGTACAAAAGGCATAAATGGGCATACAAATAGTTTCCCTCCCACTCTGTCACCCAGCCACCTGGCTTCTGTTCCCAATAAATTAGTTCTCGAGGTGGATTACTAACCTGAAATGAAAATCTTTAGGCAAATTAGGTTTGAAGTGAGAGTGGAGCATCCAATATTATCTTGGAGCTTGGGCAAGAAGTGCTAGAGATAAATATAACTGTCATCCTGGTGATGTATTGGAAGCTCATCAATGGACATATTTTCTAAAGGATGGTGTAGAGAGAACAAAGAATATAACTTTGGACACATTGACAGGCACATTAATAGTTAGGAGGGGGAAATTTCCTGGCTGTCCAGTGGTTAGGACTTGGCACTCTCACTGCTGGGACCTCGCTTGGGTTTGATTACTGGTCAGGGAACTAAGATCTCACAAGCAGTGTGGTGCGACCAAAAAAAAAAAGGAGGGAAGAACAGAACGTAAAGGAGAAAAAATTAGGAATTGAGAGAGAAATGAAATAAATTTGTATTATGAAAAGTAACAGAGGAGTTTTAAGAACGTGCTGTTCAGTGGTCCCAAATGCTAAAGAGATCATGGAGAATGGGAAATGAGAAAGGGCTTTTGGAATAAAGGTTCATAATAAACTGAGTGTAAAGTTTCAATAGAGATAGAGATAGGATGGGATTCACAGTGTAGGAGATTGGGAAGACAATGGGATTTTCCTAATATACAAAGAGCTCTTACAAGCCAATAAGAACAAGATGATCAACCTAGTTAAAACTAGGCAAAGAACATGTACAGGCAAGAAACTGAAGAGGAAATGCAATTGGGCAGTAAACATATGAAAACAATGGTATTGGAGCAACTGGACATCCACATACAAAAAAAAAAGAATCTAGACACAGGCTGTATACACTTCACAAAAATTAACTCACAGTGGATCATACACCTAAATATGAAATGCAGAACTATAAAACTAGAAGATAACATAGGAGAAAATCTAGAAGACCTTGGGTATGGTGATGTCTTTTTAGATGAAACACCAAAGACATGATCCATAAAAGAAATAATTGATAGCTGAACTTCAGTAAAATTAAAAACTTCTGCTCTGTGAAAGACAATGTCAAGAGAATAAGAAGACAGCACAAACTGGGAGAAAATACTTGGTAAACAGACATATGATAAAGGACTGTTACCCAAAGTACATTTAAAAAACCCTTGAAACTCAACAATAAGAAAACAACCCAACTAAAAAATGGGCCAAAGACCTTAACAGACACCTTAGCAAAGAAGATATACAGATGGCAAATAAGCATATGAAAAGACATTATATGTCCCAGGGTAATGAAAATTAAAACAATGGGATACCACTATACACCTAGTAGAATGGCCATAAACAGAAAAAAAGACAAATGCTGGTGAGAATGTGGAGCAATAGGAACACTCATCCATTGCTGGTGGAAGTGCAAAATGGTACAACCACTTTGGAAGACTGTTCGGTGGTTTCTTATAAAACTAAACATACTCATAATGTATGATCCAGAAATTGCACTCTTTAGTATTTACCCAAGGTAGATGAAAACTTATGTCCACACGAAAACCTGCACATGGATGTATATAGGAGCTTTATTCATAATTGCCAGAACTTGGAAGCAACCAAGATGTCTTTCAATAGGTAAATGGATAAACTGTGGTACATCCAGACAATGGAATATTATTCAGCACTAGAAAGAAATGCTCCATTAAGCCATAAAAAGACATGGAGGAAACTTAAAGGCATATTACTAAGTGAAAGAAGCAAATCTGAAAAGGCTACATACTGTATGATTCTGACATTCTGGAAAAGGCAAAACTATGGAGACAATAACAAGATTAGTGGTTACCAGGGATGGGTAGGCAGAGCACAGAGGAGTTTTAGGGCAGTAAAAACACTCTGTATGATATTATAATGATGGATATATGCCATTATGCATTTGTCTAAAGCCATAGAATGTACAACACAGAGAACCTTAAGGTAAACTATGGACTTGTGTGATTATGATGGGTCAATGTAAGTTCATCCTTGGTAAAACCTATACCATTCCGGTGATTTGGTAATGGGGGAGGCTGTGCAAATGTGGGGGCAGGGGTATGTGGGAAATCTCTGTACTTTCCTCTCAATTTTGTTGTAAAGGTAAAACTGTTCTAAAAAAGTCTTTTAAAAAAAGGATGTTTAACTTCCCTACTAATTAAATATATGTAAATTAAAACAGTAGGATATCTTTTTTTTCCCTTAATATATCACCAAAGGTGAAAAGATTGGTAATATTCAATGTTGGTAAGGATGTTGGGAAGCAGGAATCCTAACATACTCATGGTGGTATGGTTATTTGATATCTTTTTGAAGAGAAACTTGGCAATATCTACTCAAAATGTCCTTAGTCTTTGACTTAGCAATTCCACTTTTAAGAATGAGTAAAATCATTTTCACAAGTAGGCAAAGGTGTATGTAGCAGAATGTTCATTACAGCTTTATCTGTAATAAATAATGTTGGAAATAACCTCAAAGTTCCCTGGTAGTTATTAAACATTGGCACATTTGGATAATGGAATACTCTACAGTAGTTAAAAAATTATAGTGCTGTATGTGCTGCTGTGGAAAAAAGTGAAAAGAGTAAATTGAAAAAGATTATGTGGTATACACTTGCCTTTATTTTAAATTATATATACATATATTAATATATACATAGAAAAAATAAAAATGGAGAAATATATATCAAAGTCTTAATTATTCTGGTGAACTAAGGTAGGAGATTTTCACTTTCTATAGCAATTGTTAATTCACAATATTCGTAGGATTGTTGTGAGGATTAAGTGAATTAATATGTCATAAGGCAATTAAAACAGTGGAATATAGCACATACAAGCTACTATATAAAGTTACATTATACGATGTTATTTTTGAAATAGTTTGATTTGTTACAATAAGTATGATTTTTGAAGCAGAAAAAATAATGATGTGGTGAAGATGTAGGCAGTATTTGAGCATTTTATTTTTTTGGCTGCACCGCTGCAGCATGTGGGATCTTATTTCCCCCACCAGGATTCGAATACACGCCCCCTGCATTGGAAGGGCAGAGTCTTAACCACTAGACTGCCAGGGAAGCCCCCTTGAGCATTTTCAACATGAATGAAAAGGGACTTCCCTGGAGATCCAGTGGTTAAGACTCCATGCTTCCAGGGCAGGGGCACGGGGTGGGGGGGCGGGGGGGAACGTGGTGCAGCCAAAAGAACAAACAAAAAACATTACAAAAAAACCTCAACCAACCAACCAACCCCCCCCCAAAAAAAAACATGAATGAAAGGTTAAAAACAAAACGAGAACTTGAAGATGCTAATGGGTCCTCTGTGCAGATTTGAAAGGAGCTAGTTGAAAGGTAAAGGTTGATAATACTAAGAACCAGACAGAAGAGAATGGGAAACTGTAATAGTAGTATCAACTGATACTTAATGAATGTTTACCATGCGCCAGGTGTTCAGTTGCTTTGGAGTCTACCTGGTGAGATTAATCTGGACAGGAGGAGCATCCTTTCCTTGAGATTAGAACAAAGATTCTTAACCTCAACTCCCTGAAACTGTATGCTACATTTGGTGGGCAAATGCCTTTTAAAAATATCCAAAACAAGGTCCAAATTTCTAAAAGAGTGTTTGAGCACTCTCTTTCAAAGGTGAAAGAATCAAGGAACGATAAAAGTTTGATTTAAATTTTAAGGTGTAGAGATGGAAAATGAGGGAATTTTTGCCAGATAGCCTTCTATCAGTTAAATAGGATTAGAGATTCCCTGTAAGGACAGTGAGATTTGGTGATTATGACATTTCCAAGTACTGATGATTGATTCATCCTCCTCCCTCCACAATACGTGTCTAGGAGTAGAGTTAACTTCTTTTGGGCTCTTGGTTTGGTTTTCGAAGATCAATGGGCTCACCCACAATCTATCATTTTTTCTTTTCACCTCCTCGCAGTCAACCTAAATTCTTTCCAAACATCTTTTCAAGGAAGTCTTCTTTGATAAATCTTAACTGTTTCGGCTTCTAGATATAGTTCTTACCAACTTTCGGTGAATAGCTTAATGCCTCTGATTCAGTATTTTTCCATTTGGCAACTATTACTGAATGAAAATTTCAATTTATTACGAGGATCAAAAGATATCTGTGAAAACCTCTTGCAAAGTTTTGGCTAACATCAGTACTATCCAATTACGAAGCGTTAACTATTCATTTTCAGTGTTAATGTGTCCAGTAATTTTTTTTTAAGTTTTCTGAAGAATTGGTGTTCTGCGCAGTCTCACCCCCAAATACTGAAAGTGGGTGGGCGCTCCTCTCAGATTGAGGCTACGTCTTTCGCTCCTTTTGTCTTTGAGTCGGACTAGAACTGTCATGGCGCCTTCAAGAAGAGGGGGGAGGCCTTCCCTTCGCCCAGCAGAATCATCGGGGGCACCAGGACCGGACAGAGGGGTGGACAGAGAGACAGGCCCCACTTGAGACCGAAAACACCGAACCCTCCAAGAGGTCTCAGCCGGACAGACTCTAGGGGAGGAAACCGGGTTGAAGACTACCCCTGCGAGCGACCGTCTGCCCGGGGTACCGCCCACCCTGGCCGCCCTGTCCAATGGAAACCCAACGGCACTGCGGCACCGCCCATCTGTTGGTCCGGACGCCGCGAAGGCGGGGCCCGTAGTTCGGTTGCGCCGCGGAGCGCAGCTGTGAGCGAGTCTTTCTGATCCGGGGCCCCGGAACCCGAGCTGGAGCTGAAGCGCAGGCTGCGGGGAGCGGAGTCGGGAGGTGAGCGCTGAGGGGACTGAGAGGGAGGGAAGGTTTCCGCTAAAGGACGAGAGGGTCGGCCTCCGCGGCCAGGACGGTGGGATCCCGGCAGGCGGGTGTCTGGAGGTGGCCCTGCTCACTCGGCAGCCAAGGCCCGGCCCGCCGGAGCCGAGAGTACACCTCGGCCCCACAGTCCCTGCTCGGCCCTCCCCGACCGTCCCCGAGCGGCGGCGGCAGCGCCCGGAATTCTGCGGACGCGGGGCGAGAGGCCCCGGCGTTCGTGTCGAACTCGGGCTGACGAGAGGCGGGGCCGGCGGCGGGGGCGGGGGCGGGGGCGGCGGTCGCGGGCCCGGCGGCCTGCGGAAGCGCAGCGTCGGGGCCGCGCCTGCTCGCGGGGTCGGCGCGCCGACTGCGCGGGGGCGTGGCCTGCGCCCCTGACTGGGCCGCGGGGCTGGCCTTTGGTGAGGTGGCTGCGGCTCGCTGTAGGGCCGGCCTCGGGGCCCGACGGTCCCTCGCTGACAGCGGGCTAGGCGACCTGTTGGAGTGTGAAATTCCTCCCCGAGCTTGCTTGTTCTGCAGGTCTCAGGCCTTCTTTGGTCCGCTGAAGGTGAGGGCGGGCGAGAGGCCTGTGAGCTGTTGCTGAGGAGTTGAAATGCTGAGAAGCTGCAGCCCCAAAAATGAAAAACTTTGCAGGGGAAAACTTTGCAACGATTTACCTACACTGCACGGAAGTGAACACTAGGCATCTCGGGGTGGCCAGGAGATTCCCTTGAGGGGCGTCAATGGCATTTTCCATATGTGATCTCATTTAAACCTCTGAACGACCGACCCTGAGACAAAAACTCCAGTGTTGCCATCAGCAGGGGGAGTGCTGGGGGATCTTGGGCATTGCCTTCATTTTGCCTACGGAGGGGGGAGAGATTGGGGAGGGAGAAGACAAGCACATTCGAAGAGCATCTATGACTGGTGAAGGTTTGCCCTCTCTTGCGGTGCCCTGCTGTGGATTAATTGTGCCCTGGGTCCAGAAATTTCTTTAGAGCCCATTGGCTACAGGCTTTCTGTATTAGAATTCCACTGGTATTTCTTATAATGTAGCTGGAAACTTTACTTAGCTGTTCAGATTAAGGATGCATTCTATAAATAAAGTAACCCATATGAACTTTCTTACCATTTTTTTAAAGCTACTTTTCAGGTAGATTACTAAGACTGGTTGATTGAAATCTATGCTAGGCAAGGACCGAGAAAAAAACATAGGCGAAATGACATCTTGCCAGATTTTCTCTGTAGTGCTTTGTTTGCCCTCTGATATTTACTGGAATGTCATCTAATAAAATCTCCTGGCTTGGGTTAAACACAGTGTAGGTTGGGGGCAGAGATGGGCAGAAGGGGGCATCTGAGAGTTCTAAAAAGAAATGAGGGCTTTTCAGAAAGTTGGCGTTGATCAGAAGCGTGTGTATTTTGAACTGACTTACTGGAGCAAATGTACTTTACAGGATATCATTTTCATCCTGGCGAGCACTCCCTTGAGCCCAGCACACATCAGATTCCAACTCCTTCACGGCCTTCGTTCTTAGAGATATGGGATAACATTCAGGGATTGTCCTGTGATTCTTAAGTTAGTGACATTTAGCTTTTGAGGATTCTTTTTCTTTAAGTAGCCATGTCAGTGTATAATACTATACACTAGTTAGTATAAAATGTTATACTATATAGTGTTTTTTCCTATAATGGCTGTGTCTTGAGTTATTTGTACTTGAAAGGAATACCTATGTCAGAGGATGGAGGCTTTGAGCCATGTGAATGAAATGAAAGCTGGAAGCTTAAAGTCTTAGCTCTGCCTTAAATTTGCAGCTTTATGAGTGTGGGCATCTTATTTATTTTGTTCACTATTGTATCTCAAGCACCTAGCTCAGTGCTTGGCCCGCAGTAAGTGCTTAATAAACATTTGTTGAATGAGTGAATGAAAAATAGTGTTGCTAATACCCACCCATTTGCCACACTCACATCACAGGGAGGGTGAGGTCATCAGGGATGAAGTCACTAGCCACTGCCAGTCACCTGGCCCAAGGGTAGCCTCATCATGGACTGGCAGGCTCGTTCTGTGCATAGGAGAGATGGACAGTGAATGCCAAGATTAGTTCAAGTAGAATAAATCAGCTGAGGGGTTCAGCTGAATAAATTGGTTGAGAGTGCTACAGCTCTAGATCTAGAGCTGGTTCAGTGGAACATTTGGGGGTCTGGAGTCATCTGTTCCAAATAGTGCCCATGTACCTTGGTTCTTGAGCACAGTGCAAGAGGTAGGTGAGGATTCACAGAGAAGGCTATCGGGTAAGTGTTTGCTGAGAAGGAATGAGGCCCCTGATTTTGCTGTTCATTTGGACCTTACTAAACACGGGTTGTACTACCGTAAATCTTGTGCTTGCCACTCCTGGGTGAGTCATTTTTTTTTAAGTGATAAAATATGTTTATTAGCATAATTAAGCATAGCAGCATATTCTTTAAGCTTAAAATATACTTCAGTTGCTCACTGACCTGGGTGAGTCATCTTCAACCAAGATAGCTCCCCTTCTCTAGACTAGGAGAGTAGTTAATGTTTAGGGTTCACACAGGACTAATTCTGATTTTGGATTTAAAGGAAACAAGGGAGGTATATGTTTTGTTTTCTTTTTAACCCCAGATTAGGTTATTAGGATGGAATCTTTATAGAATCTATCCTAACCCTCTCTGCCTTCTCCCTTCTCCCTTGCTCCAACCAATGCAGGCCTGAGTGTTTGTTCCAGCATGTCGGAGGGGGAGTCCCAGACAGTACTCAGCAGTGGCTCAGACCCAAAGGTAGAATCCTCATCCTCAGCTCCTGGCCTGACGTCAGTGTCACCTCCTGTGACCTCCACAACCTCAGCAGCTTCCCCAGAGGAAGAAGAGGAAAGTGAAGATGAGTCTGAGATCTTGGAAGAGTCACCCTGTGGGCGCTGGCAGAAGAGGCGAGAAGAGGTGAGGTAGTAGTAATGTTACTCTAGAGAGTGAAACTAAGAGGTAAAAAGTGGAGGGGCAGAGTCTCAGCGGGGCAGACCAAACTTCAACAGGTCAGAGCCTGGGAGAAGATGATCGTACGGAGTATTAAAATAGAGACTTCGTGTGGTAACTTTAATTCCCTTTCATTTGAATTTCTTCTCAGGTGAATCAGCGGAATGTACCGGGTATTGACAGTGCATACCTGGCTATGGATACAGAGGAGGGTGTAGAGGTTGTGTGGAATGAGGTACAGTTCTCTGAGCGAAAGAACTACAAGCTGCAGGAGGTAAGTAATGGTGAAAGAATGCAGCCTGTGGGATGTTAGAATGCTGGTGTAAAGAGGAATTGGGGTTGGGAAGCTACTATGAGAAGAGTACATTGGGGTTAGATCATTTCTAGGGGGGATAGGGAATGGCTTTTTAGGATGATAATGCTTTCTGAACCCTGTTATCCCAATGTCTCCCCTGCTTCCAGGAAAAGGTCCGTGCTGTGTTTGATAATCTGATTCAGTTGGAACATCTCAACATTGTCAAGTTTCACAAGTATTGGGCTGACATTAAAGAGAACAAGGCCAGGGTAAGAACTTTTTCCTGAGCTTACTGCAAAGAGACTAGCTACACTTACTGTTCATTCTATATTCAGAAAAAGATAGTTTTGAAACAGAGCTGGAATCAGCTGCTGTTGAGATGAGAGTAGGGCTATGACCACCACCTGTGCCTTTTGTCTGGTTATAGTCGGGACAGAAATCAGTGAATTTTTGTTTCTTCCTTCCCGTAGCTCATATTGCTCAGTAGTTTTCATTGCCCTATTAAATCTAAGGAAGTGATGCTAAGAACGAAAGAGAGATACTTTATTAAGAAAAACACCAGGCTTCCAAATTTTATGTATATGTTGTATATGTGTTACCTAGATAAGGGATCATTTCTACTATAAGGCTTTATTTGTGTGCTTTGCCTCTCCAGGTCATTTTTATCACAGAATACATGTCATCTGGGAGTCTTAAGCAATTTCTGAAGAAGACCAAAAAGAACCACAAGACTATGAATGAAAAGGTATGGAGGGAGAGCAGAAAAAGCTTTAGGCTAGTTTGGAGGTTTAAAAAAGATTATGTTAATTACGAAGCTGATCAGGATGGGATGGAGGGAACTGGTTGGAGGGTTAAGAGAGGGGATTACTGCTGACCCTTGGATCAAACTCTGTTCCAGGCTTGGAAGCGTTGGTGCACACAAATCCTCTCTGCCCTAAGGTAAGTAATATCTGGTTAGTGTCTTTCCCATATTTATTCCTGATTTAGTTCCTCCAAACAGATTTCAGGGCACTACTCTGCTGTTCTTTTCTGCCTCTCCCCACTCTCTTTGAGTCATATACTTCAAGATTAGGCCCCATCGGTCTTTTAAAGGGTTCATCCTAACGCATTGACCACGATGCTGTCTCCCACCTCTTTCTCCTAGCACTTATCCAGCTATTTAACTCATCAGGCATGATGGAGATTCAGAGTGTGGGTATTATCTTTGTGGTGACCAGCAGGAGACCAGGCCCTTGCTCCTCTTAGCCCTTGGGATCCCCCTGCCCTAATTTCCCAGTGGCCCCTCTAACAGCCCAGTGCCCCCACAGCTACCTGCACTCCTGTGACCCCCCCATCATCCATGGGAACCTGACCTGTGACACCATCTTCATCCAGCACAACGGACTCATCAAGATTGGCTCTGGTGAGGGGAGGGAGAGGTTCTGGGCAGGGGAGCCTCGGGAATTTGGGAACCATGGGGGTAAGATGAAAGGAATGGGGGAAGACAGAGCAAAGTTCTGAGGTGTGGGCTGGTGATAAGAGAAAGGATCTTACTAGGGGTAATTTATAGAGAGAGGCCAGTCAATTAGTGGAGAAGGTGTAGGGTCTAATCTTGTACCTTTTTGGAGGGAAACGGGTTAATACAGAGATCTTGACAGGAGGTTGGGAAAGGGCAAGGGTTGGGTGTAAGGTATGATTTGAGCCCCTGGGGCCAGACGCTACCAAAGGAGGTTCCAGGCTGTGCCTGCTGTGAGTGCTTTCATTTGCTGTGTATACGTGTGCAGTGTTTAACATTTCTGTGTGCCGTGTCTGTGTGTTGTTTGTGTGTCCATTTGTCTGGGGCTTGGCTGCTCCATCGCTCACAACTTTTCTCTGTTTTCCTCCCTCCCGCTTACGGGCTGCTCTGTTCCCAACAGTCTTTCATAGGATTTTTGCTAATGGTGAGAGCTCCCTCTGCCCTACTTGGGGCGCTGTTTGTGCTTCCTCTGCTCCCCTTTGCGGCTGCCCAGTGCATGCAGTCGTGGGAGCAAACACCGTTCCCCTGCCTAATTATGCCTGCTTGGCTTCTGTGCTACCAGCCCTCCCCATGCTTGCTTTTCCATAACCTGCTTGTTTCCTGTGGATTCTGCCTGGCTGGCCACTTACGTCCAGGATTCTTAATCGCCCTCATCATCAGGCTGGTTCCCTAAGTCATACTGTGCTCCCAGACTCTCTGTGACTTGTAGTCATTGTTTATGATCCGAGTGAGTCCAAATTGGGCCTGGCCCTGGTTCCTCATTCAGCTCTGTGGCAGGCAATGTTGAGGAATAAGAGAGTAGACCAGGGGTCTAAAAATTTTTGTGGATTACAAGTGAAACTGATTTAAGGGTATTGGTTCAGTTTTGAGCTGTTTTTGAGTTTCAGTCAGTAAAGGTGGGTAAGAAGGAGGCTGTCTACTTGGTTGTATGTTAATCCTTCTTATCCATCTTCATCCAAGTTTCTGAGGTCTCTTAATTGCTACAGATTAGGAAGGGCTGCCTGTGTTTTTACATTGTTTGCAGGGTGGATGAAAGAACTAGACCAAACGTTTTCATGTGATCTGGGGTTAGGTGTACCTGGGCTTTGGGGAAGGTAAGCAGATCACAAGTGGGTTTTTCCTTAGACTGTGTTGTTCCTTGCCAGCCCAAAGCCCCTGTGTACCTGTTAGTTTAGTGTGGAGCCTTTGCTGCTACTGACTTAGGGACCTTAGATGAGAAGCAGTAGACCTGAGAAAGGGGAGATAGGTGGTGTTCATGTTTAGTCTGGAGTTCATGATGGGAAAGGGATAGGTTTGCGCCTGTTGAGGGTTAGAGACTTCAGGAGAGAATTTGTCTTTTGGGGGCCTCTCTCTGGAGTTAGGCTGTGCTTTGTTGATGGTGGTCAGATTGTGGGTATCTCCCCTACTCCCAGTGGCTCCTGACACTATCAACAATCATGTGAAGACTTGTCGGGAAGAACAGAAGAATCTCCACTTCTTTGCACCAGAATATGGAGGTGAGGCATCCCAGTTTCTCTGCCCTGTGCCCATACCCCAGGTTTTCCACTTTACAACCTGAGGGTCGGAGGTAACATAACTGAAACTTTCGTCCTTCTCTACTGGCATGCAAAAAGTTAAGACACCTCTGCCATGCCCTGCCCAGATCCTCTGATTCACCAAAGCTTCTCTGTTTTCCCTAGAAGTCACTAATGTGACAACGGCAGTAGACATCTACTCCTTTGGCATGTGTGCACTGGAGGTGAGGAGACCAGAAGGGTGGGTAGTGGAAAGGGGTCAAATTAGAAGATAGAAGGGAAATGGAGGGTTGACAAGTAAGGTACTGGTCTTGAGGGAGTGATTGTGGGAGCACTGAGGTTCTTAGGTCTCTATTTTTCCTTTTTATTACTCCTCACCGCAGATGGCAGTGCTAGAGATTCAGGGCAATGGAGAGTCCTCATATGTGCCACAGGAAGCCATCAGCAGTGCCATTCAGCTTCTAGAAGACCCATTACAGAGGGTAAGAATCTTCAGGATCACCCTCCTTAACAGACTTTGAAATGTCTTCAGATTTTTCTTCCTTTTACCTACTGGGAATATGCTCTCTTCTAAGAGTAAGAAAACATAAAGCAGAAAGGGCACTCAAAGTAGTGAACATTTCCCTAGGTGTTTTTGGTACACACACACACACACACACACACACACACACACATTCTCTCTCTTTCTCTCTCTCTCTCTCACAGGTTAGGGGTTTAAGATGGGTAATATTGGGGGGCTTCCCTGGTGGCGCAGTGGTTGGGAGTCCGCCTGCCGATGCAGGGGACGCGGGTTCGTGCCCTGGTCTGGGAGGATCCCACATGCCATGGAGCAGCTGGGCCCGTGAGCCATGGCCGCTGAGCCTGCGTGTCCGGAGCCTGTGCTCCGCAACGGGAGAGGCCACAACAGTGAGAGGCCCGCGTACCGCAAAAAAAAAAAAGAAGATGGGTAATATTGGGACTAAAGTTTGTGTGTTAACTTAGGTTTGTCTATGTGGAGGCAAACTAATTTGATGGTTACCTCAGGTAATTGGTATACAGTCTCAGACAACCATCTTGGTATGTATTTTCCTTTCATACAGGCATGACCATTATTGGCACACACCCTTTTATTTATTTATTTATTTATTATTTATTTGGCTGTGCCGGGTCTTAGTTTCGGCACGTGGGAATCTTCATTGCCGCTTGCAGGATCTTCGTTGCGTCATGCGGGATCTTTAGTTGCGGCATGCGAACTCTTAGTTGTGGCCTGTGGGATCTAGTTCCCTGACCAGCAATCAAACCCGGGCTCCCTGCATTGGAAACGCAGAGCCTTAGCCACTGGACCACCAGGGGAGTCCCAACCATCTTGATATTTTTGAACAAATCAATCAGTTTGAACTACTCAAACCAGTTATTTGGGGTTTTGTATTTATATAGTTTTAGTTAGGGAAAGTGCCCTGAAATAAATGAGCTAAGATTTAAAGGATATAGGGCAGGACTTCCCTGGTGGCGCAGTGGTTAAGATTCTGCGCTCCCAATGCAGGGGGCCCAGGTTCGATCCCTGCTCAGGGGACTAGATCCCACATGCATGCCGCAACTAGGAGTTCACATGCCGCAACTAAGACCTGGCACAACCAAATAAAGCATAAAACAAAAAATGGAAAAATTAAAAAAAAAAATAGGATATAGGGGTTATGAATCAGGAAGTAGACTATAGTAAGTAGGGTCTGGACAGGAAGGTCCAAACAAGGTTAGTTTGTAACTCATTAGATGCTTATAAAAGGGAGGAGGATAATATGTATAAAATGGATAACTAATAAGAACCTGCTGTATAAAAAAATAAAATTCAAAAATTCAATATAAAGGGTGGGGGAGGAGGGAAGAGAAGGAAGATTAGTGGGAAGTCTTGAGGCTAGTGTGGAATAAGTTTCTAGTTCAGTGTCAGGGTGGGCTGTTCAAGTAAGAGATTAGGTATATGGCCTTGTTGGCCTTCTAGATTGAAAGGAGGAGAGCAGGTTAACTGTCATGGGACCTGTGGGGTTAGAGGGAGCATGGGGAAATCCAGTGAATTTAATAAATGATGTAGTGGACAAAGGAAATTGTGGTGGTAGGCTTGGGAAATAAAAAGATGGTAACTATTATTGACCACAGTGGGTGAGTTTGGAAAGAGAGAGGTAAATTTGGTGAGGGTTGGAGAAGGTAGGCAGTGAGTGGGCTGATAAAGCAGAGAGATAGAAAATAAGAAAAAAGAAATCATAAGTTTGAACAGTAAAGAAAAAAAGCTTGGGCTTCCCTGGTGGCGCAGTGGTTGCGAGTCCGCCTGCCGATGCGGGGGACGCGGGTTTGTGCCCCGGTCCGGGAGGATCCCACATGCCGCGGAGCGGCCGGGCTCGTGAGCCATGGCTGCTGGGCCTGCGCGTCTGGAACCTGTGCTCCGCAACGGGAGGAGCCACGGCGGTGAGAGGCCCGCGTACCGCAAAAAAAAAAAAGAAAAAAAGCTTGCGATTGGGGAGCAGAAAAATAATGAAAACCAGAAAGACAGTGAATGATACCTTTCATATAATACCTTACAGTTTTCGAAGTCCTTTCAAAAACATTAGCAATTTGAAAACAAACAAACAAACAAAAAACAACATTAGCAATTTGTTCTCTCAGCCAGTGCTGAGCACCTAGTATGCACACAGCCTTGTACTAGATATAATATGAGAGAGAGAGACGAACACAGTGGAGTGCTTGCCAGATGCCTGCTCCACTCCCTTGTTCCCCTTTCTAGGAGTTCATTCAAAAGTGCCTGCAGTCTGAACCCGCTCGCAGACCAACAGCCAGAGAACTTCTGTTCCACCCAGCACTGTTTGAAGTGCCCTCGCTCAAACTCCTTGCTGCCCACTGCATTGTGGGACACCAGCGTGAGTCCTCTTGACCCTCCTAGGAATTTTTTTTTTCCAGTCTGGAGCCTTGTAACTCTCACTGGCATGTTTCCTTTCCTCTTCTACTTCCAAAGGGATTCTTTCCATTCCTCCCCCACCCTCCCCCAGGACCCCTTGTGCCTTCTGTGATATTAATCTGAACTATCCTTCCATAACTTCCCATTCCATCATGCCCTCCAGACATGATCCCAGAGAATGCTCTGGAGGAGATCACCAAAAACATGGATACCAGTGCTGTACTGGCTGAAATCTCTGCAGGACCAGGAAGAGAACCAGTTCAGACGTTGTGAGTAACTGAGAGGTTCTGAAAGGGACAGATTGGTCATTCCCACCCTGAGGTTTCTGTCAACTGTCCATTCTCTGGGAGTGGTCGAATCTGCTGTTTTTGCTCGTTTCCTTCCTTCCATCTTCCTTCTCTTTTCTTCTCCAGGTACTCTCAGTCACCAGCTCTGGAACTGGATAAATTCCTTGAAGATGTCAGGTGAGAGAAGAATGAGAAAAAAAGCTTCCTTGAGGAGGCAGGGGTGGGTGTCCTAAGACATCCACGGAGCCCATCCGACTTTTCTGATCTCCACTTAGGAACGGGATCTACCCCCTGACGGCCTTTGGGCTGCCTCGGCCCCAGCAGCCACAGCAGGAGGAGGTGACATCACCTGTGGTGCCGCCTTCTGTCAAGACTCCAACACCTGAACCCGCTGAGGTGGAAACCCGCAAGGTGGGGCTGTGTGGGTGTGGCTGTCTCTGTGGTTGTGGTGGAAGGGAGAGAGGACATCTCAGATAAGGCTTTGTCCTTTAGAAAGAAGAATGTGTTTCTGCTCCCTGGCGTTCATGTCCCGTGGGCTGGAAAGGCTTCCAGCTCTTGGGGGGTTTTTGCTCACTGGTCCCTACGCTAGTGACCCTCTCTGTCCCCTCTCCCTATCCCTAGGTGGTGCTGATGCAGTGCAACATCGAGTCGGTGGAGGAGGGTGTCAAACACCATGTAAGGCTCAGGGCCAGGGCTGCATAGGGCTGGGTGGCCAGAGGGTGGGGAAGGGGAGCCTCATTTTCTGACTGTCCTACTCTCCAGCTGACGCTTCTGCTGAAGCTGGAGGACAAACTGAACCGGCACCTGAGCTGTGACCTGATGCCAAGTGAGTCTCTCCTTTCCCTCAGAGGATGGAGAGTCTATGAGCCTTATCTGTGAGGGACATATTCAGGGGTGGGTAAGGTGACAGGGCAGTAACACATTGACTCACGTAGAATGAATATCGTCGCCCCTAAAATTGGAGGGTGGATCTGACAGTTTTGCTTGTGTCATTCTTTCCCAGCCAGGGTCACCTGACTGGGGCTGTTCCAAGGGCCCTGTGCCCCTCACTGCTGTACTGTACTCACCCTCTCCTGTCTCTGTCAGATGAGAACATCCCCGAGTTGGCGGCGGAGCTGGTGCAGCTGGGCTTCATTAGCGAGGTGAGGTTTCTGCCTCCAGCCGCCCCTGCCGCCCCGCTGCCCCCGCTCTCCTCCGCCTGGTCTCACTGAGCTCCTCCCCTTTAGGCGGACCAGACGCGACTGACTTCTCTGCTGGAGGAGACCCTGAGCAAGTTCAATTTTGCCAGGAACAGCACCCTCAACTCAGCCGCTGTCACCGTCTCCTCTTAGAGCTCACTCGGGCCCAGCCCCTAATCTGAGCTGTGGCTGTCACGACATGTGCTACAGCCTTCCTGCCCCTTCCCCCCAGACAGTATTACCCTGTGAAGCCCCTCTCTCCTTTATTATTCAGGAGGGCTTTGGGGCTCCCTGGTTCTGAGCATCACCCTACCCACCCCTCCCCTTCTCTTCCATCCCTCTGCACTTTGTTTACTTGTTTTGCACAGACGTGGGCCTGGGCCTTCTCAGCAGCCGCCTTCTAGTCGGGGGCTAGTAGCTGATCTGCTGGCTCCCGCCCAGCCTGTGTGGAAAGGAAGCCCACGGGCGCTGGGAGCTGAATTCTACAATCCCGCTGGGGCGGACGGGGCGGGAGAGAAGGGTGGTGCTGCAGGGGTGGCCCCGGGGGGCCATTCGATTCGCCTCAGTTGCTGCTGTAATAAAAGTCTACTTTTTGCTACGCGCGTCGTGTGGGTGTGTGGGTGTGGGTGGGTGTCTGTGTGTGTGTGTGTGTGTGTGGGCGCGCGCGCCTGCCTCTCCCGCCAGGGGGCGCGGAGGTTGGGCTGCAGGTGCTCAGGGAGAGCGGAACTGGCCGGGGAGCGAGGGCGGGGCCAGGGCAGGTAGAGCTGCCCCGCGCCGGCCAGCGCTGAGGAACCGATGAAGTGCCGCTGCCGCCTCTGCGTTTTCGGTAATTTCTGGCCCCTCTGGTCGCGTTCTCCCCCGAGCGCCCACCCTGGACCCGACCTACGCCCCGTGGCCTACTGGGGGCGGCAGCGAGGGGCCTCCGCCGACTCGGCCGTCTCCTCTCCCGCTCAGGCCTGCCCCTCCCCCCGTGCTTTGCAGACGCGGCCAGGGGGCCCCGGCGGCTCATGCACGTGGGCCTGGCGCTGATCCTGGTGGGCCACGTGAACCTGCTGCTGGGGGCCGTGCTGCATGGCACCGTCCTGCGGCACGTGGCCAATCCCCGCGGCGCCGTCACCTCGGAGTACACCGCCGCCAATGTCATCTCCGTGGGCTCCGGGCTGCTGGTGAGCGGGGCCGGGCCGTGGGGCGGGCGGTTGGCGCTGGAGAGCGGCGCGGGCCTCAGGTTTTGTTTCTTCCAGAGCGTTGCCGTGGGACTTGTGGCCCTTTTGGCATCCAGGAACCTTCTTCGCCCACGACTGGTGAGGGGATTTCTGGAGCTTTAATGAGGAGGCCAGGAGTCAGGGAAATGGGGGCTGGCTCAGCTTCATCTCTGGTGGGAGGAGGAGCCCCAGATGGAGTAACCTAGGTGTCAGTGGGAGAGGCAGCCACCCCCAGGCTGCTCACCCTGACCTTCTGCCCCTGCTAGCACTGGGCCCTGCTGGCACTAGCTCTGGTGAACCTTCTCTTGTCTGCTGCCTGCTCCCTGGGCCTCCTCCTTGCTGTGTCATTCACTGTGGCCAACGGCGGCCGCCGTCTTATTGCTGACTGCCATCCAGGACTGCTGGATCCTTTGTTACCACTGGACCAGGGGTCTGGACACACTGACTGCCCCTTTGACCCCACAAGAATCTATGTGAGTCCATTCTCTTCCCAGCCTTTTTGCGGTCCACAAAGCCTTGGTCCTGCCCTTTAATCGCCCCTACTTGCCACTCCTGCCCTGCTTCCTCTAGCCTCCCCCCCCTTCCTTCACCTTTTAGGATACAGCCTTGGCTCTCTGGATCCCTTCTTTGCTCATGTCTGTAGCTGAGGCTGCTCTATCTGGTTACTGCTGTGTGGCTGCGCTCACCCTACGTGGGGTTGGGCCCTGTAGGAAGGAAGGGCTACAGGAACAGGTAAGGAAGATGCACAGGAAGGGTTCATTCAACACAGAATGTGTTGTAAAGATGCTGAATTATATACAGGGCTGGAGTACTAACCCCACCCTCTTCTGTAGCTGGAGGAACTGACAGAGCTTGACCTTCCTAAATGTAAGAGGCAGGAAAATGAGCAGCTACTGGATCAAACTTGAGAAATCCGGATATCACAGAAGAGTTGGGTTTAGGGACAGGTAATGGGCCAGGAGGATTGTGGCCTGGGAAAGGGTGGTGGCAGGGACCACTCTTAGAACTGGGTTGGGCCTTTGCTGTGCTGTTGCCCTCTGACGCAGGCTCTTCCTTCTGTCAAGCAGGTGCTGATCCGGAGGCTCAGTCCACAAGGATCTTCCACTGACCCCTAGGATATGTTTATATAATAACAGTTGTAATAAAAGAACTTCTACTTGATTATGATTCCTTTTGGGGGAAAGGGGCGCTGGGCTAGTGTTGGGGGTGAACTTGATCAAAGAATACGGTGGTCTCAGTTACTTACAAGACTTTAATGAGGGATGGAACCTACTAACTCTACCAGTTACTGAAAGGAGAAGCTGGTGCTGGGCAGTCCTCCACACCACTGACTGATGAACTTCAGTACGTCCTGGCACACAGGGCTGTGGGAGGTCTGTGAGGAAACAGAGAGCATGAGGGGAACTCAGCAGCGCTGGGAAAAACATTCCTAATACAAAGAAAACTTGTTCCATCTCAGTGTGGGGAGCAGGGTTCAGGCCTGCACCTGCCCTCTTGACAACACCTCCCCTACCCTGCACGGCTGCTGGTGGGTTCTTCAGCGCTGTTCTCCCTACCCCCATCTCTCAAGCCTTCCTCTCTAACCTTGATGGCCATAAGGAACTTATTCCAGTTGTCCTTGTTAGCTGCCTTCCCTGGCCGCTTAAATTCAATTTTGTTCCTCAGAATGGGGTATCCTGGAGGGGTGGGGGGAGAAAAAAAAGATGAACTGGAGTTTGCGATGGATTGAGGGGGAAGAATGAAGAGCAATTTAGGGGTAGAAAGTAGGACGTTCTTGTCTTCTGCATCCTTTACTGAATCACAGTAAAACAGTTTCTTGATCCCGCTGTTTTTCCCTCCTTTCCACCCACCACAGAATATGGGGTGCTGTAGGGTTCTGTACCTGTAATGAGGCAGGGCAGTGCCCGAACTCCAGTGCTGGCCGCCACCAGGGAAGCCTCGTAGGCACCGCGCTCATCCCGAGGTAGAACCTGCTCCAACCGCTGGTCCATTGAGATTGTGAGCACCCAGTCTCGAACCTCTTCTCTCTGAGCCTCCTGGGAAGGACAGAGCAGCTTCACGCAGGGCAGGGCAAGTGGAAGGTGGTGGGTAGAGGGTTTGCTGAGCCGTCATCCTGTGTGCCACCTTTCACCCACAAACGATCCTCCTTGGATTGGCGGTCACAGTCACAGCCTTAGCTTTTTCCTCTGCTTCTACTTTCACTGAACGAACAGTGCGGCTGAGGCCCTTCCAGAGACTTTGCTGACTGATGTCATTACAAAGTGTTGGGAGGACCATCCTAAAGTGGCCTCCTTTTCTAGTGCACTCACACTCCTAAGGCCTCCTGTTCTCCAATCCTGTGCCCTTACCGGGACGTGCTGCTTGGCTGGGAGTGGCACCTCAAAGGGAATGTCTGTATCCTGAAAGTCAGAGTGGTCAAGGGCATCCAGAGTCCCTTCTTCAATTGCCTGCGGCAGAGTGGGCAGCCATGAGATAGGCACAGGGAAAACCTCCCAACCTCTGGGCACAACTGCCCTACTCACATCGGTCAGATCCAAAAAGCGGTTGAGGAAGATGAAAGCCATGTTCTCCCAGCCAACTGCCTGCACCAGAGAAAAGGTGCAAGTGGGAGTGAGCAGATGGGTGTGGCTGTGTGTCTCCAGGATGCAGGGGGGAGAACCCAGGAAGATACAGGAAAATGACCTCCTCCATAACGTCAGCCCCACGCTCAGCTCTGCTCTACCTGAGCAGCTGGGATTTCCTACTTCGCAACTTTTGATTTCCTTCTCTCCTGGGCCCCGCCCTTGCTTGGCCCCATTGCTCACCTTGGCAGCAATGCCTGCTTCATAGAAGGCCTTGTCTGCAGGTAGTAGCTGGGTGTGACGTAAGAGTGAAACAGAAAGCCTGGCAGCCACAGTTTCCTATGGATTAAAGTCAAAGCACTATGATCCTGGCACCGTGTGACTGAGCTGCCAGACCAATGATCTTATAACTAAGGCAGCCATAGAACCAGAAGACCAACAATCAATATCAAATTGCTCTGGGTCATGCAGTTCTGGGTCTTAGTTTTTTTTCATCTGCGCAAGAGAACTGGACCTAGGAGAGCAGTGGGCCAAGCTTGAGACCGTCCAGAACTTGAATTCATTCAACTTCATACATTTGAAGATGTGTCTGTAAGACTGAGAGCTCCTCCCCACTCTGTCTCACCAGCTGTTTGATGCTCTGGGCCGCAGAGCGAGTGGCATAGTAATGAGCGATCAGCAGCATGGTCTCGAACTCCTCATGGGCTGGAGAGTTTGCCTCACTGGACTTCACCAAGTTTTCACACTAGAGCAGGGAGAGTGTACAACCTGGGTCAGGGGTCAGAGGAGTGCCAGGGCCAGAGTGGTCAACTGATGGCCACCTGGACAGAGGAAGGTAGAGTCCGAGGGTGAAGGTTTATGTGCGTGAAAGAAAAGACGAGGACAGGGACAGGCGGAGTAGCCTTTCTGCTCTGCTGTCCACCCGACTTCCTCACCAGGTTGAAGAGGACGTCCCGAAGGTCAGCCCAGTTGTGATAGGCCTCGGCACTGTTGGTCCCAGGGGAGCTCACCATGTCAGTGAAGATCCTTCTGTAGATGTTGAAGTTCTGGAGGTGGAGGGGGAAGGAGAGCTGAGTGAGAAGAGCACAACTAGAAGAGAAAGTCAGGGGAAGTGGGGCCAAAGAGGAAAACTGGCTGTAAATGTGTGCGTGTGCAGAGGAGCTATGGGACGCTGCTGGAGAAAGTGGTATTTTAAGAGAAGAGGAAGAAGAAGGGCAAGAAAAAGCGATTTCTTCCTATCTGGTGCTCTGTGGGTGTGGGCAAATGTGGGACTGTGAATGTGCCGTCATACTGTTAACGGGGTGACAGTGTCCAGAGAGCTGTGATGTTCAGATAGGAGAGCGGTGCTCGCTCTGGAGGAAGTTAGGAAGGCCCTAGGGTCATCTCTGAAAGACTGTTCCCTGCGTGTTAGCTAAGAGCACGGGGAGGTTGTTGGGTGTTCCTTCCAAAGGTGAATCCTCTAGAGAGGCTGTACATTCCTGAAGAGGCTGGGTGGGGTCTCTGGGGACGATGATCTCTAATGAAAGAATCCTTTGAGAAAACAGTTCCTGAGGGCGTGAGTGGTTCTTGAGGAGAAGGTAAGAATTTCCTTGAGGAAACGTTCACCCCAAGGAGCTGGCTGATACCTGTGGGTTAGCAGGGGCTCCGTGTTGCACATACAGGGCCAGTGCCTGGGCACAGCCACCCTCTCGGATCAGGTGAGTCGCATACAAAGCCACGTACTTGTGCAGAATCTTGTAGTTCTGTTCCAGGGGTGCAGGAAAAGCAAGGGGAGGTTAGGGTCAGTAAGACCAAGCAGTGAGGGTGGGGTGGTGACTTGAGGCCATGGATTTGTTTAGGTGGCCAAGGGCATATGCAAGCCAGGCCCAGCTAGGCCTCTGACCCCACTGTCAGAGTGTGAAGACTGAGCTCTCTGACGCTGATTAGGGATCTCTGGGGTTTGGGCTTTGGAGGAAGTAAGAGAGACAGCTCTGGGACAGGTGGGGAGTCAGAAAAATACACAGAAGAGCTGGGAGTGGGATGAAGAGAGGAGTACCTGCTTGGTAGCTGTTTCAATGCACTTGTCCCACTGGCCCTGCTCCACATATAGGTCCAAAGCAGCCACCACATCCACACCCACCAGCTACGGATCAGTTGAAAAGAGAGTTACACGAGGAGAAAGAGAGAGAGAGAATCTCTTGAGCTTGCCTCCTGCTGACTCTGCCAATCTCACCGAGTCCACTTTGCCCTGGTTCTTGAGGAACTCTTTATAATGCTGGTCCACATAGTCTTCATACCTGTGAAAATGTGCAGAGATCTTGCACTTCATGGTCCTGGGATGCACACCCTTCCCATGAGAACTTTCTCCCAATCTTTACAAAAGGAAGTAAAAGAGAATTTCTAGTGAGAAGGGGTCATGAACTTACCGGGGATCTAACTCCTTAGCCACACGCTTGGCCTTGTTCCATTCCTCACCCTCAATGAAAGCATCGACCGCTTCCTTGACTAGGTCCAGGTTCAGATAGAGCTCTGCAGCCTGCACAGTGGAAAGTCAGAGACGAGATCATCTTTCCCCTCCCTCCCCAGTCTCCCCTCTGGGAACTCTCTGTGAACTCTGGGGAAACAGAAATGCATGCCATGTCTGCCAGGAGACCACTTCATACAGCTTCCTGAGTGCAGGTGTCACCTTTCCACCCATCCCTGTGCAATCTATTTCTATTCAGTCCCAGCACGCTACTTACTGCACTGTGCTTTCCAATTCCAATCAGCTGGGGTCCCACAGCCCGAACTACTTCCAGACTGCGTTGGGGAGGTAGAAACTTGATGGAGAGTTCAGCTGCCTGAGTGGTTGAACAGAAGATAGAAATGGGTAGGAGAGACAAATATTGCTGGGGGGTCCTCGACCTGCTCTGTTTTATTCCCTCCAGTTGCCAACTTTCTTGCACTCTCCCTCACTTTCCGCCCTCTTGGGCAAATCCTGCCTCATGGTCCATCAGAGCCTTTCAATAGAGGACCTATCTCTTCCTCTCAACTCATCCTCTTTCAGACATTCATCGCTGTCTGAGATCACTGCATTTGGTCCTGTCACCTTTGACAAACTGGTTTCTCAAGTTCTTTGTCCCTAACAGAATCTTGGTAGCATGGTACAGAGAAAGAACCCCTAAAATCGGAGCCCAGGGCATTCTGCAACTATTTGTTTTAGGCTTTTCTGAGCTTCAGTTTCTTCACCCATAAGAGTGATGGTCAGGGCTTCCCTGGTGGCACAGTGGTTAAGAATCCGCCTGCCGGGGCTTCCCTGGTGGCGCAGTGGTTGGGAGTCCGCCTGCCGATGTAGGGAACATGGGTTCGTGCCCCTGTCCGGGAAGATCCCACATGCTGTGGAGCGGACGGGCCCGTGAGCCATGGCCGCTGGGCCTGCGCCTCTGGAGCCTGTGCTCCACAGCGGGAGGGGCCGCATCAGTGAGAGGCCCGCGTACCGCAAAAAAAAAAAAAAAAAAAGAATCCACCTGCCAATGCAGGGGACATGGGTTCGAGCCCTGGTCCGGGAAGATCCCACATGCCGCGAAGCAACTAAGCCTGTGCGCCACAACTACTGAGCCTGCGAGCCACAACTACTGAGCCCGTGAGCCACAACTACTGAAGCCTGCGTGCCTAGAGCCCATGCTCCGCAACAAGAGAAGCCACTGCAGTGAGAAGCCCACACACCGCAACAAAGAGTAGCCCCCGCTCGCCGCAACTAGAGAAAGCTCGCGTGCAGCAATGAAGACTCAATGCAGCCAAAAATAAATTTTAAAAAAATTATCGAATCTTTAAAAAAAAAAAAAGAATGACGGTCAGTCTAGGTTTGTACTGTCCAGAACAGCAGCCACTAGTCACGTGGCCAGTACCAACTGCGATGTGCTGTAACCTTAAATGTTTCAAAGACTTTAGTATGAAAAAAGGAATGTAGAATACCTTGATAAATTTTTATATTGATTGCATGTTGAAATAATAGTTTCGATATATTGGGTTAAACAGAATATAATTATTTTCACCTGTTTCTTTATACTTATTTGAATGTGGGGCTACTAGAAATTTTAAAATTACGTGTATGACTTAAACCTTTGTGACCTGCATTATATTTCTACTGGACAGTGTTGGTCTAGATGACCTTGGAGACCTCTTCTAACCCTAAAACTCAGTAATTCTAAAAACCCAAGTGTTCCATGAGTTCACTCTGTTTGCACTGTGATGCTGACATCCTCACCAGATTTTAATTTCCACACGGTCCAGTTTAGCTATAGTCTATGCTAATCCTCCTGGTCTTCCCCCACCTATTCTTGCCTCTCTTTCTTTCTTTCTTTTTTCTTTTTTTAAGGTTTTGGCCACACCCCATGGCATGTGGGATCTTAGTTCCCCGACCAGGGATCGAACCCACACCTACTGCACTGGAAGGCAGAGTCTTAACCATTGGGCCGCCGGGGAAGCCCCTTGCCTCTCTTTCTTTACCTGCCAAACCCTTCAAGGCTTAAAGTGCTCCCATCCAGGAAGCCACCCTCTGACTAATCTGAAGAAGGTACAGTCATGAACAGACCCAAGTAAACAATGCCCCAGAGGAAGATACAGAAGATGCTTAATACTTGATTAAAACCTGTTAAACTCTCTTAAATAGTCCTCAGTCCTTTCTACTTCCTTCCCCTCCAACTTCTAGGGGCTATTCAATTACAAGGCCTCACAAACCTAAGGGAAATTCTGCAGGGGCATCAGCACACCAACATTTTATCCAGGGGCTGATCCATCTCACCCCTTCATAACTCCTAATACCATATTTCCCTGCATCTAAGGCACATCATTAAAAGATACATGTATCCCCCTCTCAAAGACACCAAGAATCTGTCGTAGAATTGATGAAACATATTAGCTTGGCTTAATCTCCTAGAGCCTTCTTTTCAGGAGCTGCTGGGTAGACAAGGGGCCTCTGCTTTTTTCATGGCCTCCATCTGGCCCAGCTCCAGGGTCTGGATTTGCCCTTCCAGCTTTGATCCCAAGCCTACCTCCTCCCTCACAAGGGCTCCCCTACCCCAGCCCACAGAGATCTCACCCTTCTCTGAACTCTACTTGAATCACCCACTTCAGTCTTCACTAAGTTGCGATATTAACTAATTGAGCCACATGTTAGTCTACCTTCCCCCAATTTCTGGCTCTCCGGGTTCTATGTTATATCCCTTTTTATAGCCTTCATAGGTTCTGGATCTAGCATCTAGCAAGCACGCAGTAGATACCTGCTACCTGATTGAAAACAAAAAGACACAGAAGGAAAAAGATGAATGTCTGAGAAGGAATGCTGGATGTGAACGGGGGCCTGGAAGCATAGGGCCAGGCAGGTGTGGCAGCCTCACCTTCATCCAGCACTTCTCTACCAGGCTGCTGCTTCCTGCATCCCGCACTTTGAGGTAACAGTCGACTGCACGGCTGTATTCTCCAGCCTGCTCCCACTGTCGCGCTTGCTCCACCAGTCCCTCCATGCCCCTGTGCGGACGAGTGTGCTCGTGACCAGGAATGGGGAGGGGCAGTGTGGCCGATTCTGTGCACACCTTCTGACCATCCACCCCCAGCCCTGCCGACATTTCCGGGTCCCCTGGCTTCACACCTGGCCCCCTTCTTGGCAGCTTCCCGCTCATACTCCTCCTGCAGTGCCTCCAGCTGGCCAGGCACGTAGTCCTTGCAGATCCGCAGGGCATCGCTCCATAGTCCAGCCTCCTGCTCAGATTTCCAGGTATCAGGACAGTTAGCGGCAGGCATGACAGCTTTCCAGTGCCACTCAGGTGCCATGGCCCACTGATCCCTAGGTCCTTGGACTTCTCTTCCCCTTCCTCTTTGTCTCCTTCCCCCTCCCCAGTGTTAACCTCCTGTATCATTCTCAGTACCAGGGCTCAGTGTAGTGCTCTGTGGGCTCTCACATCCTCTCACCCTGCCCTCATGGCCCTGAATCTGCTGACCCACCTTATAGTAATTGAGGGCCAGGCCTGGTCTCTGGGCCCGAAGCAGCAGCCCTTCTGCTTTCTGGAAGTCTTTCTCCTCCAAGGCCCCCCGGGCCTGCCCCACGAGCACCTCAGCAACACTGTCAGGGTCGTGGGCCTCGGCCACACGCTGAGCTGCCTCCCAATCCTGGTTATGGACAAACCTGCTCCCAGATGAGGACAGAGAGGAGGCTGAGTATAGGAATGAGGCCTCCACGATGAGAGGCAAAAAGCCATGTCACTGAGGGGGTATAAGATTTATTGGTACTAGGTTTAGATGAAGGTGAAGATGACAATGAAAGATCCTGGGGCTGAGTCTGGGAGGACAGGATTAAGGAATTTATGGGGTAACTCACATGAGGACTGCTTCCTTGGGTTTACCAGCCCTGATGAATTCAGCTTCAGCCTCTTCAAATTTTCCCTAGACGGAGAGAAAGGCAGCCATACATGATGAGACAGAGATCGGCATCACAGGCAGCCATGAGACAGGTGGTTTGAATGCCTGGCAGCAGTGGGCTAGGGGATGGGAAGGAGGGCTCTGTGGTCAGAGTCAAAAGCAATGGAGAACAATCACATCCATACCTCATCCTCCAGGTACATAGCGTATCTGAGATGAATCTCAGGGGTTTTGTGCTTGAGGGCCAGCCGAGAGAGTTCAAAAGCAAATTCAAAGGAGCTGAAATGGAAGGTGCAGATAAGGTTTGCTTACTCTATACTCCCTTTTATAAGGGGAAAAGAAAAACAGAGGGCAAGGATTGAGGGGAGGAAAAGGCACAGATTAAGAAAGACAATCAATATGAAATGATAGAGAAGCACAGAGAGCACAGCACTGACAGGGAGGAATGACTCCTGGTGCTCTGACCACCTCCTCCTGAGCCACGTCTACACTAGCAGAAAAATAATCTTCCCAAAACAAGTAAAACTATCCATAGCAGTCTGACTCAATGCAGGATTACTACTGGTGTTCTTAACATTTACTTAAGAAAAGCTCACTTTGGGCAGAAGGCCTGAATAAACGTTTTTCAAATGAGGATACACAGATGGTCAACATGAAAAGATGCTCTAATCATCTAATCATCAGAGAAATGCAAGTCAAAACCATAATGAGATAACAACTCGCACCTGTAAGAATGTCTATCAACGAAAAAGGTCTACAAATAGCAAATGTGGGTGAGGATGTGAAGAAAACAGAACCCTTGTGCACTGTTGGTGGAAATGGAATTTGGTGCAGCCAATAGGGAAAAGAGTATGGAGGTTCCTCAAAAAACTAAAAAACAGAACTACCATATGATCCAACAATTCCACTCCTGGGTATGTATCTGAAGAAAACAAAAACACTAATTAGAAAAGATACATGCACCCCAATGTTCATAGCAGCACTATTTACAACAGCCAAGATATGGAAGCAACCTAAGTGTCCATCAACAGATAAATGAATAAGGAAGATGTGGTACATACATACAATGGAATACTACTCAACCATAAAAAATGAAATTTTGCCATTTCCAACAACACGGATGGACCTGGAGGGTATTATGCTTAGTGAAATAAGTCAGACAGAGAAAGACAAATACTGTATGTTGTCACTTATATGTGAAATCTAAAAAAACAAAACAAACAAATGAATATAACAAAACAGAAACAGACTCACAGATATAGAGAACAAACTAGTGGTTACCAGTGGCGAGAGGAAAGGGAGGAAGGTCAAGACAGGGCTAGGAGATTAAGAGGTACAGACTACTATGTATAAAGTAAATAAGCTACAAGAATACGCTATACAGCACAGGGAATATAGCCAATATAATAACTTTAAATAGAGTATAACTCATAAAAATATCGAATCACCATGTTGGACACCTGAAACTAATATTATAAATCAACTACACTTCAAAAAATTAATAATTTAATTTAAATTATTTAATTAAACTTAATTTAATTTAACTTAATTTAAAAAAAGAAAGAAAAGTTCATTTTGCATTTAATGGAATCACACTTCCGTTACTCAGAAGTAAGTTACTGGCTTAGTGCATTTTAGCTTTAAAAGCTGTTCTCTTTCCACCTTTCTCCTTAGAACAGCCAAAGATTAAACACCATTCTGAGCCTCCTGGGGAACAGGAGCAGAGTTACTAATTCATTCTTGCCTCTCTATCGGGTTCGTCCAAGGATCTCTCCTGACCACATTTCTTCACTCTTGCTTCAGCCTCTAGAAATGCTTTTCGGTTATACATCAATTTCCTTTCTCTATATAGAGGCTCTGTCTGGAATGGGGCCAGCAGAGAGAAGGCTTGGGGCCTCACCAGTTGTCAGCAGCATGGTCAAGAGCAGCTTCCAGGAGTCCCAGCTTACTGAGCAGTCTAACTGCAGCCTCACCTCCCAGGCTCTTTGCCCACAGATAGGCCACGTGTTTGTGGGCATTAGCTCCTCCGTGAGCCTTGGCCACCTGAAAAGCAAAGCCACTTGGCAATCCTCCAATACAGGGGTACATGGCTGCTCCCTTCTCATCTCTGACCTGACCTCAGCTTGGAAAAAGATCAGGTGCCTCTCCTAGAACAGTAGGAAGAGGGCTAAGTTTCAGGGTCTATTAACCTGATTAGGGTCCCAGGATGGATTTCAGGTCGTTCACAAACCATTAAAATTGTATGTGAAATTTTGTGCGTAGGTGTGGACTTTTTTCAAAGACACCCATGACCAGTTTAGAATTAGACAGTTACTTGAGAGTGGGAAAGAGGGATGGATGAACCCTGTACATCCTTATCCAGTAAGGGTAAGAACTCCTTACCCGGTAGGCCTCTTCCCAAAGCCCATTGGACCGGTACATATTCACTGTTGCCTTCCACTCCTGGGCCTCGAGGTAGTGATATTCAGCCTCCTGTAGTCGGCCTTCAGCCTCCAGCTCCTGGGGAGAGGTGGATCAGGATGGGAGAGGGGGCGATGGAGCCTGTTTGGGGGAGAGATGGGCGGGGGCAGGAGGAGGGCTCACCTTGCCCAGATGCAGGTGTGTGTCGCTGAGGAGATCTGGGTGGTGCTTCCCTACTAGGCGGATCATATCATCATATAACTTGTGCTTTTTGAACATGGTGATGGCAAGATCAGGCTCTTCCACTGTCACATATAGCCTGGGAATAGGAGATATACCTGCGGCCTCCTAGACCCAGATTCCTGCTGCTAGAGTCGTTCCTAAGGGATTCTGTCACTGCCTTCTGGGCAGAGGGCACGTTATCTGCAGACCCCATCCCTCCCTCTAGCCCTGAAGCCCCATCTCCTGCTACACCTCCCCTGGGGCCACGGCTCACCTTTCAGCCTCGCGGTACTTGCCCTGCTTCTCCATCTCCTGAGCCTGGGTGATGTACAGCACCGACACATCTTCTGGTCTCATGCACTTCATTGCCAGCTGTGCGGACACACAGAGCCAGGGTAGCTTCAGGCACCAATTCCCAAGGGAAGCAGAGGGAAATGCAGAGCGCACAGGGAAGTGGGGCTTCAAGGGAGCCTGTTTTCTCAGGAACTCTGAACCTTCCCAACAACCACAGGCGTTTGGTTAGTGTCACTCTCCTAGTCAGTTCAGGGAATCCCAAGTCCATAATGAGCAGAGTAAGAATTACATTCTGCTAAGGCAGGAGGGTCAGAGATACCCTGTGCTGGGGGCACCTGTTCCCACTACCTTACTCCTACTGTACCCACTGGGCTCTGGGAGCAGAAGCGAGAATGGTTACCAGTGTGGCTAGAGCTTCAGCGAGGTATTTCAGATTCCCTAGCCCCCAAGCCCATCTGCTGTGTTCAGAATCGCAGGTTTGGGAACAAGGGCCTCTCTTCATCCTTGCCTTTCCCCGTGGCTAGGGATCAAAGTTACCCAGACTGTATTTTGGTACTCTTCCTCAGCTTTCAGGGAACCCAGCGAAGTGGGTATATCAGAGACTAAGGAAAGTGGCAACATAACCACAAAGGTGGAATTCTTTTCTCATGAACTCCGCCCATTCCCTACCTTGTGGGCTTGCTCCCAGCGGCCAGCCTGGGTGTACATGTCTATGGCATCTTTCGTCCGGTCTCCCTTAGTGTAGAGCTCCTCAGCAATCTGTGGTTGAGACAGGCAGAGGCAAAAGGTCAGAGCATCAGAGTGAAAGCAGCCTGTAGGAGGAAAGAACAAACCTCAGTGGGGATGGAGCAGAGCCTGGGATACCATTATCCTATAGTCACAGAGAAGACAAGACGACTACAGGTGTTTCAGACTTTCTACTGTTTTGAAAAAAGACCAGCCTGAAACAATATGAGGACAATACAGTGGGAGTTTAAGAGGGCCTCATGTTTCTGCAATGCAAGGCAATTCTATACTGTAACTATGTTGGAGTTATTCTTTTTTTTTTTAATTAATTAATTTATTTTTGGCTGCGTTAGGTCTTCATTGCTGTGTGCGGGCTTCTCATTGCGGTGGCTTTTTTTGTTGCAGAGCATGGGCTCTAGGTGCGGGGGCTTCAGTAGTTGTGGCTCGTGGGCTCTAGATCGCAGGCTCAGTAGTTGTGGTGCACAGGCT
Source organism: Phocoena sinus (assembly GCF_008692025.1). Lineage (NCBI taxonomy): Eukaryota > Metazoa > Chordata > Mammalia > Artiodactyla > Phocoenidae > Phocoena > Phocoena sinus. Next base: position 21,454,250 of record NC_045775.1, read on the forward strand.
TAGTTGCTCCGTGGCATGTGGGATCTTCCCAGACCAGGGATCGAACCCGTGTCCCCTGCATTGGCAGGTAGGTTCTTAACCACTGCGCCACCAGGGAAGTCCCTATTCTTTTTTTTAAATTTTAATTTAAAAAAAATTTTTATTGAAGTGTGGTTGATTTACAATGTTGTGTTGATTTCTGCTGTACAGCAAAGTGATTCAGTTATACGTGTATATATATATTCTTTTTCATATTTTTTTCCATTATGGTTTATCACAGGATATTGAATATAGTTCCCTGTGCTATACAGTAGGACCTTGCTGTTTATCCGTCCTGTATATACTAGTTTGCACCTGCTAATGTTGGAGTTATCCATGAAGCATCACTCATGCTTGCACAGGAAGAGAGCTAGAGACTTGCTTTATATGTCTGGGAGAGGGGTCTATGTTATGTTAGAATGAAATGGGGGAAGTAAACCTCTTTCTTCCCATTCAGGGTGGTGACACTGTTGGGTCCCAGAAAGAAGGATTTGGAACACTTCTTGCTCTGGGTTCCCTCCTCCTCATCCTGTCCTACATTGCTTTAGGCTGCAGAAAGGGGCTCTCCCTCACCTCATACTCCTGCAGAGACGCATAGTGTTGGGCCACACGAGGATAGTATTTGGACGCAGTGTTCTGGTCCTGTAGATCTAATATATAAATTGCCTTCTTCCACTGGCGGGCACCCAGGGCAGCCTCAATTGCCTTAATGGAGCACCTGGCATAGTTGGGAAAGGTGTAAATATGTATGAGGAAAGAGGAAAATAGATGGAGGCGAAGGGAAACCTCAAGCATACTCCAACCTACATTTTGAGATCTCTCTTATTTTAGTAAGGCCCTGGCACCCTTACTTTCCCCATCAGCTCTCATCTCATGCCCAAATGTCCTTTGCACCCCCAGACCACCACACCTGGCTTCAATGTAGTGATTAATGGCCGCATCAAGCTGCTTCTGCTGCACCAAGTGGTCCCCCCACGCCTCCTCTAGTCTCACCACCTCCACTGGGAATGCCAATCGAGCCAGCTCCACCGCTGCCAGAGACAGAGAGGGCACTCAGCTCAGACTTCAGGAAAAGTGAGATAGAGGAATGAGGCGTGGAATACAGGTGAGAAGTGGAGGGACGGAGGAGCACTGAAGACAGTCAGCCTGAGCAGAGGCACAGAACAGGTGTGGGGGACTGTTTGGGCTGCAGTCCACAACACTGAGGGATGGGCTGTGGGTGGCTAGTACCTTTCATGAACGCGTTGCCTTTACAGTAGCACTCCAGGGCCCGCTGTGGATTTCGAATCTTCTCAAAGAGATCACCTGCCTGTTAACACATTCCATATTGCTACAAAGATACCCTTACTACACAAAAGTCAAGTATCAGCCCCCAAAGGAGACGAATCAGCCACCAGTCAGGGAGGGCTATGCGCTCCAAGACCCCTCTGGGTAGGAAAAGGGCACTGAGCCCTGGGGGTAAGGGACAGGAATAGGAAGCCAGCCATACCCTTTCATACAGTTCGCTCTTGATAAGGGCTGCAGTGATGTGCTCTACCAGCTCTGTGGTGGCCAGCAGTTCCTCTCGGGTCAGCACCAGCCGAGCAGCTTTGGCGGGGAGCCCAGCTTTGAGGTAGAGGCTGATGGCTGCTAGCCTGTCTCCTTGGCTCTCCCGAAGTTCGCCTGCTCGCTCCTCTTGCTGTGTGTCCATCAGCCACTGGTAGTAGCCCTGGCGCAGCTTCTCTAGGGCTGGGTGTCCCTGGACACGCAACAGAGAAGACCAGGAGTCACATCCCTCCTGCCCTGCTGCTTCCCAGGCTTCTCCAATCCCACTGTAACAACAGAAACCCTCCCAGTCACCAATGTCCTAACTCCTCACCATATCAGGTCCCGGCCCCTGCCCTGTTGCAGTTCCTACAGTCTCCTTGACAAGAGGAGGTTTCTGATATTGGTGGGAGTGAGTTCTGAACAACTGTGGGGAAGACAGAACTGGTACCTTGGCCTCAGCCACAGCGATACATTCGTCCCAACGATGTAGCTCCTGGTACATGTCCATGGCTTCCTCAACAGCGTTCTAGGGGAACCCGGGCAGAGGAAAGAGGGACACCAGGAAGATACGAGAATCAGAAATCAGCAAGCTCTCCTCAGCCCAGCTAAGATGCCAGCCTGTGTGGACTGAAGGCCTCATCCTTTACGTATACACAAGCAGAGGTGAATTTAGTATGAAACTAAAAGAAACTTAAGCTTCAGGGCACCTTATTTGCACAGGTTCCTTCCAAAGCAACTTTTTTTTTTTTTTAATTTTTATTATTATTTTTTTTTCCAAAGCAACTTTTCTTAAAGAGGGCTCCTCAAATTGTATAAGCTTTGGGCCTCACAAAATCTGGATCTACCTCCACGCACAAGAATTGCAGAGACAGGCTCTGGAGTATACGGGGAGACAGCAGACTTTTTATGAAAGAAAGAAGTAATTGTAAGAACTAACACAGAGAAGGGAATTATGGAGGAGTGAAATGAACTGTATAGACCTTTCTGAAAGTTCTCCCCAGACCTTTGGTAGCCCAGCTGACCCGTGCTCATTCCTCCTGAGTTTGCCTCTCTATTTTTCCCTCTCTGATCCCCTCTTCCATCCAGTTCTTCTGTTCCTGTTACCTGTTCTAAGAAGATCATTTCGGCCAGCTTGTAGTTCTTCTCCAGCATGGCTAGACGTGCTCGGACCTGATAAAAGTCTGTTCCTTCTCCACCCTGTGGGGAAAAAGGAGGTTCTGCTTATTCTGTTGGTGCCACAGGAGCCATTCTGTCTGTGTGGCCAGAGAGACATGGAGGCTAAAAGGCTTAGGAAGCTGAAAACCTTCATGGGGCTTAGAGGCTCGAGGTTTGGCAAGCAATTCCAATATGGTCTGACTTGAAGGTAGAGGTGTGGGGGTCAGGGTAGAGGAAGTTAGCCATGGCTGGAAAGCTAAGAGTCGTGGGGCTGAGTACCAGGAGAAATCTCAGCTTGAAAGACTGAACGAATCAGGAGAATACTTGCATATTCCCGAGACACTTGATCTGCAATCTCATTGGTCTCACGTAGGAATCGAGCTTTTGCTACATGGCCCAAAGCAGAAAAGCACCTATAGTATGGAAGCGATGACAGTAATATTATAATAGAATCATCATTAATTCATTGGTTCAGTAGATATACTGAGCATCTATTATATGCCAGAAACTGTTCTTGCCACTGGGGACACAAAAGGGATAAGACAGATGAGGGCCCAGCTCTTAGGGAACTTACTTTCTAGTGGAAACAATTAGTAAACAAATAAACAAAGATTATTTGAAAGAATGGAAAATAAAACTAAGGGGACTCCTTAAGTTGGTAGCCAGAGAAGACCTGTTTGGGGAGCTGACATCTGAGCTGAGACCTTAATACAAGAAAGAGCCAATCATGACAAGATGGAGAAAAATTATTCCAGGCAGAAAGAAAAGCTAGTGTAAAGGCCCTAAGGCAGGAGTGAGCTTGGCACGCTCAAAGGGACAAAAGGACGCCAGTGCGGCTGGAGACTAATGGGCAAGTACCCGATATGAGAAGAAAGCAGGGGCCTTAGGACATGCAAAGAGTTTGGGTTTTATACAAAGTACAATAGTAAGTTACTGGAAGGTTCTGAGCAAGAAAATGATAAATCTAATTTATGTTTTTAAAAACTTAGCTGCTGTGGGGTGAATGGATCATAGGGGTGTAAGAACCGTATCAGTGAGACTAATTAAGAGGCTTTGCAACACAGCATGTAGATGGTGGTGGTCTATTCCAGGGTGGACACAGTAGAGGTGAACAAATAAGAGATTCAGGATACTTTTTTTTTTTTTTACAATCACATGGATCACTTTTTATTTTTAACATATAGAATTTGACTTTGTGTATATATATATATATATATATATATATGCATGTACACATGTACAAAATACTTGTATCTGTTAGCATTTTCTTTTTTTTATCTTTATTGGAGTATAATTGCTTTACAATGCTGTTACTTTTTTCTGTACAACAAAGTGAATCAGCTATATGTATACATATATCCCCATATCCCCTCTCTTTTGAGCCTCCCCCCCACCCTCACTATCCCAAGCCTCTAGGTAGTCACAAAGCATCAAGCTGATCTCCCTGTGCTATGCTGTGGCTTCCCACTAGCCATCCATTTTACATTTAGTAGTGTATCTATGTCAATGCTACTCTCTCACTTTGTCCCAGCTTCCCCTTCCCCCACCCCTGGGTCCTCAAGTCCATTCTCTGCGTCTTTATTCCTGCCCTGCCACTAGGTTCATCAGTATTGTTTTTTTTTAGATTCCAAATATGTGCGTTAGCATAGGGTGTTTGTTTTTCTCTTTCTGACTTACTTCACTCTGTATGACAGACTCTATGTCCATCCACCTCATTACAGGTAACTCAGTTTCATTCCTTTTTATGGCTGAGTAATATTCCATCGTATATATGTGCCACATCTTCTTTATCCATTCATCTGTTGATGGACATTTAGGTTGCTTCCATGTCCTGGCTATTGTAAATAGAGCTGCAATGAACATTGTGGTACATGACTCTTTTTGAATTATGGTTTTCTCAGGGTATATGCCCAGTAGTGGGATTGCTGGGTCGCAGGGTAGTTCTATTTTTAGTTTTTTAAGGAACCTCCATACTGTTCTCCATAGTGACTGTATCAATTTACACTCCCACCAACAGTGCAGGAGGGTTCCCTTTTCTCCACACGTTCTCCAGCATTTATTGTTTCTAGATTTTTTGATGATGGCCATTCTGACTGGTGTGAGGTGATACCTCATTGTGGTTTTGATTTGCATTTCTCTAATGATTAGTGATGTTGAGCATCCTTTCATGTGTTTGTTGGCAATCTGTATATCTCCTTTGGAGAAGTATCTATTTAGGTCTTCTGCCCATTTTTGGATTGGGTTGTTTGTTTTTTTGATATTGAGCTGCATGAGCTGCTTGTATATCTTGGAGATTAATCCTTTGTCAGTTGCTTTGTTCACAAATATTTTCTCCCATTGTGAGGGTTGTCTTTTTGTCTTCTTTACGGTTTCCTCTGCTGTGCAAAAGCTTTTAAGTTTCATTAGGTCCCATTTGTTTATTTTTGTTTTTATTTCCATTTCTCTAGGAGGTGGGTCAAAAAGGATCTTGCTGTGATTTATGTCATAGAGTGTTCTGCCTAAGTTTTCCTCTAAGAGTTTTATAGTGTCTGGCCTTACATTTAGGTCTTTAATCTATCTTGAGTTTATTTTTGTGTATGGTGTTAGGAAGTGTTCTGATTTCATTCTTTTACATGTAGCTGTGAAGTTTTCCCAGCACCACTTATTGAAGAGACTGTCTTTTCTCCACTGTATATTCTTGCCTCCTTTGTCAAAGATAAGGTGACCATTTGTGTGTGGGTTTATCTCTGGGCTTTCTATCCTGTTCCACTGATCTATATTTCTGTTTCTGTGCCAGTACCATACTGTCTTGATTACTGTAACTTTGTAGTATAGTCTGAGGTCAGGGAGCCTGATTTCTCCAGCTCCGTTTTTCTTTCTGAAGATTGCTTTGGCTATTTGGGGTCTTTTGTGTTTCCATACAAACTGTAAATTTTTTTGTTCTAGCTCTGTGAAAAATGCCATTGGTAGTTTGATACGGATTATATTGAATCTGTAGATGGCTCTGGGTAGTATAGTCATTTTCACAATGTTGATTCTTCCAATTCAAGAACATGGTATATCTCTCCATCGGTTTGTATACTCTTTGATTTCTTTCATCAGTGTCTTACAGTTTTCTGCATACAAGTCTTTCGTCTCCTTAGGTAGGTTTATTCCTAGGTATTTTATTCTTTTTGTTGCAGTGGTAAATGGGAGTGTTTCCTTAATTTCTCTTTCTGATTTTTCACTGTTAGTGTATAGGAATGCAAGAGATTTCTGTGCATTAATTTTCAGGATATGTTTTGAAGACCCTGGATCAGTGTCCCTAGGACTTGCTGAGAGTCTAGCTGTGAGGGGATGGGAAAAAAGGGACCAAGGATGACTCCTCGGCAAAATAGCAGCAGCTGACCTTTAAAGAGCACTTCCAACCTGTGCTCTTCACACAGGTCCTCTTATTTGCTCTCCACTACCACTGCCATTTTTCTTTACCATCCTGCAAGGTAAATTCTGTTATCATCCCCATTTCATAGAGCAAATGGAGAAACCAAGGCTTGGGAAGGTTAAGTTAATGTCTTTCAAGTTACACAGCTGGTAAATGGAGCCAAGATTTGAAATCAGAGAGTCTGGAGTCCCATGTTTGTCCTATAAATTACACTCCTATACAACACCTGGAATATACAGATCAACACGTGGATTGTAGGGTATGAGTATTAAAAACTTTGAAGGGGCACCTAGTTACAAGATTGGGGAATGACAACAAAAAAAGACACACCCTTATGTGAAGTAACTCAGAAAAACAAATATCGTACAATATTGCTTATATGTGGAATCTAGAAAAATGGTAGAGATGAAATTACTTGCAAAGCAGAAATAGAGTCACAGATGTAGAGAACAAACTTATGACTACCAAGTGGGGAAGGAAGGGTGGGATGAACTGGGAGATTGGGACTGACATATATACACTACTATGTATAAAATAGATAACTAATGAGAACTTACTGCATAGCACAGGGAACTCTACTCAATGTTCTGTGGTTACCCAAAATGGGAAAGAAATCTAAAAGAGTATATATATATATGACTGATTCACTTTGCTGTACAGCAAGAAACTAACACAACATTGTAAAGCAACTATAGTCCAATAAAAATTTAGAAAAAAATAAATAAAAGACATGCTCATAATCTAGGATGGGAGGATGTTTGGAATAACTGTACCACGGAAGGGTTCTATGACATCTGTTGGCATGGGAAGGGAAGTGCTGCCTTAACACTGGGGAGGAGCAGCCCACGGGGAAGATACCTGCATGGCCATCCCTCCCTCCTAGCTGCCTGGCACCTTGGTTCTACAGCCCAACTCACCTCTCAGCAATGTGTAGCTGCCTTGCTTCCAGTGACAGCTTACTCAAGGTTTTCCACATTGCCTCTGTTTCTGGGGTCATTTCCAGAGTCTCCAAGAAGGCTGCTGCCCTGGAGAGGGAAGGAAGCAAAGCACAAGGAATGAGTCCAGGGTCAGGAAGACACCGAGGAATACTAGCGATGGGACAGGAGAGGAGGGGGGCAGGCAATTGTTTGTCCTCTTTGTCTAATCTCCTCCCAGGACACCACGTTCTTTTTAGACATGGTCAGTTTTACTACCCATCCCAGGTCCTCAGAACCAGAATTTCCCACCACCTTGCTGGTTACCAGTCTAGCCCCTCACCTGGTGTAGTTGCCGTCATCAATAGCTGTTCCAAACTCAATAAGGCCCTCATCCAGTGTGTAGGCAACTGTAGTCACACCTTCAGTCACCATCACCTCGGTCTTTCCCCCGCCCCGCTCCAGACCTACAACATCACCCTGTAAAAATTCAACACCCCCATCCCACCAGAATTCCAAGTTAGCATTTCCACTGACTCAACTGCAGAAAAGACCCACCCTCATTCAACCCTACTGCTCGTACACTGAGGGAATTACAGTGGCCCCTGTTTTTCTAACATTTAGTTTCTCTTAGGCAGATAAAAATTCCCTATATATGGTAATATCCTTGGGTTAAAGTACACTCATAACTATGATGGCACTAATGGCTAGGGATAAGTTGACAAAGTGTGACATCCACTTCTGCTACGGCCAGCAGTACTGCCAGCAGTACTATTTCTCGGTATTCTTAAAGGTCCTCCTATTAAAATTCAACTTGAACATACTTCTTAATGTATTGCTGGGTTCAACTGAAGAAACCACTAGGAATGCTTCCTACTCCCTCCCCCCGTCCCCACAAAAAGAAAGCAAGAGAGAATGAGGTCAGTAAGCTAAAACCGAAAAAACATGAGCAGGAAAAAATGGAAGGTGAGCAAGTAGGAAGAATACAGTTGCCCTGAAGGCAAACACAGTATTAGGAGAATAATGGGGATCCTCTCTTCAGTAAAGGGAACCAAAGGGGTACAGGTCATTAATATGCCTGATTCCTGCAGAGGCAAACACAAATCATCTCTGGAGGAAAACATACCTATTTGAGGCCCTCAGGATTCCAAAAGATTACATTCAATGTAACATGAGCTCACAATAAAAAACTACCAAAATATAAGTTAACAAACAGTTAACCAAAAAGTTAAATGAGTAAACAATACCTATAAGTAACAGTTTTAGACCTCCATGGGTCTCAGATATCAAAAACAATAGTTATGAAAAAAGACAGTTATGATATATAAAATAATTATGTGTGAGATGTTTAAAGACCTAAAAGATGGGCTTCCCTGGTGGCGCAGTGGTTGAGAGTCCGCCTGCCGATGCAGGGGACACGGGTTCATGCCCCGGTCCGGGAAGATCCCACATGCCGCGGAGTGGCTGGGCCTGTGAGCCATGGCCACTGAGCCGGAGCCTGTGCCCCGCAACGGGAGAGGCCACAGCGGTGAGAGGCCCGCGTACCGCAAAAAAAAAAAAAAAAAAAAAAAAAAAAAAGACCTAAAAGATGAAATGAAAAATTAAGCAAGGGACAAGAGACTATCAAAAATGGTCAGTCACGTTGGAGAAAGAACCAAATAAAACCTTACGAAAATTTTAATTTTTGAAGTAAAAAACTCAATAGATGGTTTAAATAGCAGATTAGACAATGATGAAAATGAATTAATGAACTAAAAGATGTATCTTAAGAAATTATCCAGAATGTAGCATGGAGTGAGAAGGAGAAAGGAAATATGAAAGACAGGTTAAAAAGGTACAGAAGACAGAACAAGAAATCTAACATACATCTAATTAGAGTTTCGATGGAGAGACTGGAGAATATGATAGAAGAAGCAATGTTTAAAGAGATTATGGTTGGGAAATTTCCAAGACTGATAGAAATATGTGTACTCACAATTACAGGTAGCCCAATATATAACAAGTAGGATAAATAAAAAGAAATTTATAGCTAGACACACTGTGGTAAAATTTCAACATGCCTAAAAAAAGATTTTAAAAGCAACCAGAGAGAAAAGACAGATCACCTACATAGAAAGGACTATTAATAATCTTGTCAGAACAAAAGAAGTCAATCAATGGGACAATATTTGCAAAAGGCTAAGAAAAAATAACTGTCAATCTAGACCAGGGGGGACTTCCTGGTGGTGCAGGGGTTAAGAATCTGCCTGCCAATGCAGGGGACACGGGTTCAAGCCCTGGTCTGGGAAGATTTCACATGCCGTGGAGCAACTAAGCCCGTGCGCCACAACTACTGAGCCTGCGTGCCACAACTCCTGAGCCTGCGCTCTAGAGCCTGTGAGCCACAGCTACTGAGCCCATGTGCCACAACTACTGAAGTCCACGTGCCACAACTACTGAAGCCCAAGCACCACAACTACTGCAGCCCACGCACCTAGAGCCCATGCTCTGCAACAAAGAGAAGCCACTGCAATGAGAGGCCCGTGCACTGCAACGAAGAGTAGCCCCCACTCGCCGCAACTAGAGAAAGCCCATGCACAGCAACGAAGACCCAACACAGTCAAATAAAAATCTAGAATTCAGTACTGAGTCCAAGTATCTTTCAAGAGCAAAGCTCTAAATAAAAACATTTTCAGATAATCAAAACCTGAACGTTTATCATCAAAAGACTTTCACTAGGGCTTTCCTGGTGGCGCAGTGGTTCAGAGTCTGCCTGCCAATGCAGGGGACACGGGTTCGTGCCCCGGTCCGGGAAGATCCCACAGGCCGCGGAGCGGCTGGGCCCGTGAGCCATGGCCACTGAGCCTGCACGTCCGGAGCCTGTGCTCCGCAGCGGGAGAGGCCCACGTACCTCAAAAAAAAAAAAAAAAAGACTTTCACTAAAGAAATTTCTAGGATAGCCTCATCCACCAGAGGGCAGACAGTAGAAGCAAGAACTACAATTCCGCAGGAAACTAAAAACCACATTCACAGAAATATAGACATAATGAAAAGTCAGAGGACTTTGTACCAGATGAAGGAACAAGATAAAACCCCAGAAAAACAACTAAATGAAGTGGAGATAGGCAACCTTCCAGAAAAAGAATTCAGAATAATGATAGTGAAGATGATCCAGGACCTCAGAAAAAGAATGGAGGCAAAGATCAAGAAGATGAAAGAGATGTTTAACAAAGACCTAGAAGAATTAAAGAACAAACAGAGATGAATACAATAACTGAAATGAAAAATACACTAGAAGGAATCAATAGCAGAATAACTGAGGCAGAAGAATGGATAAGTGATCAGGAAGACAGAATGGTGGAATTCACTGCCACAGAACAGAATAAAAAAAAAAGAATGAAAAGAAATGAAGACAGCCTAAGAGACTTCTGGGATAACATTAAATGCAGCAACATTCGCATTATAGGGGTCCCAGAAAGAGAAAAGAGAGAGAAAGAACCCGAGAAAATATTTGAAGAGATTATAGTCGAAAACTTCCCTAACATGGGAAAGGAAATAGCCACCCAAGTCCAGGAAGTGCAGAGAGTCCCAGGCAGATTAAACCCCAGGAGAAACATGCCGAGACACATACTAATCAAACTGACAAAAATTAAAGACAAAGAAAAATTATTGAAAGCAACAAGGGAAAAATGACAAATAACATACAAGGCAACTCCCATAAGGTTAACAGCTGATTTCTCAGCAGAAACTCTACAAGCCAGAAGGGAGTGGCACGATATATTTAAAGTGATGAAAGGGAAGAACCTACATCCAAGGTTACTCTACCCAGCAAGGAACTCATTCAGATTTGATGGAGAAATCAAAAGCTTTACAGACAAGCAAAAGCTAAGAGAATTCAGCACCATCAAACCAGCTCTACAACAAATGCTAAAGGAACTTCTCTAAGTGGCAAACACAAGAGAAGAAAAGGACCTACAAAAACAAACTCATAACAATTCAGAAAATGGTAATAGGAACATACATATTGATACTACCTTAAATGTGAATGGATTAAATGCTCCAACCAAAAGAAACAGACTGGCTGAATGGATACAAAAACAAGACCCATATATATGCTGTGTACAAGAGACCCACACTTCAGACCTAGGGACACATACAGACTGAAAAGGAGGGGATGGAGAAAGATATTCCATGCAAATGGAAATCAAAAGAAAGCTGGAGTAGCAATACTCATATCAGATAAAATAGACTTTAAAATAAAGAATGTTACAAGAGACAAGGAAGGACACTACATAATGATCAAGGGATCAATCCAAGAAGAAGATATAACAATTATAAATATAAATGCACCCAACATAGGAGCACCTCAATACATAAGGCAACTAACAGCTATAAAAGAGGAAATCAACAGTAACACAGTAACAGTGGGGGACTTTAATAGCTCACTTACACCAATGGACAGGTCATCCAGACAGAAAATTAATAAGGAAACAGAAGTTTTAAATGACACAATAGACCAGATAGATTTAATTGATATTTATAGGATATTCCATCCAAAAACAGATTACACTTTCTTCTCAAGTGCACAAGGAACATTCTCCAGGATAGATCACATATTGGGTCACAAATCAAGCCTCAGTAAATTTAAGAAAACTGAAATCATATCAAGCATCTTTTCTGACCATAACGCTATGAGATTAGAAATCAATTACAGGGAAAAAGAAGTAAAAAGCACAAACACATGGAGGCTAATCAATACGTTACTAAATAACCAAGAGATCACTGAAGAAATCAGAGGAAATAAAAAAATACCTAGAGACAAATTACAATGAGAACACAATGATCCAAAACCTATGGGATGCAGCAAAAGGAGTTCTAAGAGGAGAAGTTTATAGCAATACAAGCCTACCTCAAGAAACAAGAAAAATCTCAAATAAACAATTTAACCTTACATCTAAAGGAACCAGAGAAAGAACAAACAAAACCAAAGTTAGTAGAAGGGAAGAAATCATAAAGATCAGAGCAGAAATAAATGAAATAGAAACCAAGAAAACAATAGCAAAGATCAATAAAACTAAAAGCTGGTTCTTTAAGAAGGTAAACAAAATTGATAAACCTTTAGCCAGACTCATCTAGAAAAAGAGGGAGAGGACTCAAATCAATAAAATTGAAGTGAAAAAAGGAGAAGTTACAACAGACACTGCAGAAAAACAAAGCATCTTAAGAGACTACTACAAGCAACTCTATGCCAATAAAATGGACAACCTGGAAGAAATGGACAAATTCTTAGAAAGGTATAACCTTACAAGACTGAACCAGGAAGAAATAGAAAATATGAACAGACCAATCACAAGTAATGAAATTGAAACTGTGATTAAAAATCTTCCAACAAACAAAAGTCCAGGACCAGATGGGTTCACAGGTGAATTGTATCAAACATTTAGAGAAGAGCTAACACCCAGCCTTCTCAAACTCTCCCAAAAAATTGCAGAGGAAGGAACATTCCCAAACTCATTCTATGAGGCCACCATCACCCTGATACCAAAACCAGACAAAGATACTACAAAAAAAGAAAATTACAGACCAATATCATTGATGAATATAGATGCAAAAATCCTCAACAAAATACTTGCAAACAGAATTCAACAACACATTAAAATGATCATACACCATGATCAAGTGGGATTTATCCCAGGGATGCAAGGAGTCTTCAATATATGCAAATCAATCAATGTGATACACCATATTAACAAATTGAAGAATAAAAACCATATGATCATCTCAGTAGATTCAGAAAAAGCTTTTGACAAAATTCAACACCAATTTATGATAAAAACTCTCCAGAAAGTGGGCATAGAGGGAACCTACCTCAACATAATAAAGGCCATATATGACAAACCCACAGCAAACATCATTCTCAATGGTGAAAAACTGAAAGCATTTCTTCTAAGATCAGGAACGCGACAAGGATGTCCACTCTCGCCACTATTATTCAACATAGTTTTGGAAGTCCTAGCCACAGCAATCAGAGAAGAAAAAGAAATAAAAGGAATGCAAATTGGAAAAGAAGAAGTAAAACTGTCACTGTTTGCAGATGACATGATACAGTACATAGAGAATCCTAAAGATGCCACCAGAAAACTACTAGAGCTAATCGATGAATTTGGTAAAGTTGCAGGATACAAAATTAATGCACATAAATTTCTTGCATTCCTGTACACTAACAACGAAAGATCAGAAAGAGAAATTAAGGAAACAATCCCATTCACCACTGCAACAAAAAGAATAAAATACCTAGGAATAAACCTACCTAAGGAGGTAAAAAACCTGTACTCAGAAAACTATAAGACACTGATGAAAGAAATCAAAGATGACAACAAACAGATGGAGAGATATATCATGTCCTTTGATTGGAAGAATCAATATTGTGAAAATGACTATACTACCCAAAGCAATCTACAGATTCAATGCAATCCCTATCAAATTACCAGTGGCATTTTTTACAGAACTAGAACAAAAAAATCGTAAAATTTGTATGGAGACACAGAAGACCCCGAATAGCCAAAGCAGTCTTGAGGGAAAAAAACAGAGCTGGAGTAATCAGACTCCCTAACTTCAGACTATACTACAAAGCTACAGTAATCAAGACAATATGGTATTGGCACAAAAACAGAAATATAGATCAATGGAACAGGATAGAAAGCCCAGAGATAAACCCATGCACCTATGGTCAACTAATCTATGACAAAGGAGGCAAGGATATACAATGGAGAAAAGACAGTCTCTTCAATAAGTGGTGCTGGGAAAACTGGACAGCTACATGTAAAAGAATGAAATTAAAACACTCCCTAACACCATACACAAAAATAAACTGAAAATGGATTAGAGACCTAAATGTAAGATTGGACACTATAAAACTCTTAGAAGAAAACATAGGAAGAACACTCTTTGACATAAATCACAGCAAGATCTTTTATGATACATCTCCTAGAGTAATGAAAATAAAAACAAAAAATAAACAAATGGGACCTAATGAAACTTAAAAGCTTTTGCACAGCAAATGAAACTACAAACAAGACGAAAAGACAACCCTCAGAATGGGAGAAAATATTTGCAAACGAATCAACGGACAAAGGATTAATCTCCAAAATATATAAACAGCTCATGCAGCTCAGTATTAAAAAAACAAACAACCCAATCCAAAAATGGGCAGAGACCTAAATAGACATTTCTCCAAAGATGACATACAGATGGCCAAAAAGCTCATGAAAAGCTGCTCAACATCACTAATTATTAGAGAAATGCAAATCAAAACTACAATGAGGTATTACCTCACACTGGTTAGAATGGGCATCATCAGAAAATCTACAAACAAATGCTGGAGAGGGTGTGGAGAAAAGGGAACCCTCTTGCACTGTTGGTGGGAATGTAAATTGATACAGCCACTATGGAGAACAGTATGGAAGTTCCTTAGAAAACTAAAAACAGAATTACCATATGATCCAGCAATCCCACTACTGGGCATATACCCAGAGAAAACTATAATGGCAAAAGACACATGCACCCCAGTGTTCATTGCAGCACTATTTACAATAGCCAGGTCATGGAAGCAACCTAAACGCCCATCGACAGACGAATGGATTAAAGAAGATGTGGTATATATATACAATGGAATATTAACCATAAAAAGGAACGAAACTGGGTCATTTGTAGAGACGTGGATGGATCTAGAGACTGTCATACAGAGTGAAGTAAGTCAGAAAGAGAAAAACAAATATTGTATATTAACGCATATATGTGGAACATAGAAAATTGGCACAGATGAACCGGTTTTCAGGGCAGAAATAGAGACACAGATGTAGAGAACAAACGTATGGACACCAACGGGGAAAAGTGGGGTGTGTGTGTGTGATGAATTGCGAGATTGGGATTGACATGTATACACTAATATGTATAAAATGGATGACTAGTAAGAACCTGCTGTATAAAAAATAAAAGAAACTTCTAAAATGATATTCTTCAAGAAGAGGAAGAAAAGTAACTCCAGAGAGAAGATCAGCAATGAAAAAGGAAAAGTTGAACAGAGAAACTGGCACTATGACGGTAAATCTATACAAATTCTGTGTGTATAAAATAATAATGTCTAACTTTGGGGATAACAGAAAGGAACCAAAATACTAGACAACAGTGGCAAAGGGGAGGTAATCCCATTTAATCTTTTAGGGTCCTTGTATTGTTTGCAGTGCAGGGGGGGGCGGTTAGATGCTGATTAACTTTAGACTTTGTTAATTTAAATACATGGTGAACTTTTAAGGGTAACTGCTATAGAAATAGGATGTATAACCTTCAAACCAAAAAAAGTTAAAAAAAGAGTATTTAGGAAAGGACAACCCCCCAACAAAAACTCAATCTTAATCAGTCTAAAATGAGGCAAAAAAGGAGAAAAAAAGAGATATAGAAAGAACAAAAAGGAAGTATCAAGTGCTCTACCCACACCCACACCAGTCATCCTAGCCTACCATAGGGGCCTCTTTTCTCTGTTTGCATAGGCTCCTCCCGGATTTTGGAATATTACTTGTGTGTGTGACGTTGTTATGGGATAGGAAAGAGGGTCTGATCAGCAGTCTTAAAAAAATGTAACTATGAATGGCTTTTGTACCAGAGAATCAGCACACAAGGAGGTGATATGGAACTATTCCTCCTGTTGGGGATCTTCCAGCCTAAGGGAACTCCATGTTATGACTTGGTGAATTCCCACTATAATAGAGACCCATACTCCAAGGGTCTAATATAATGTCAGGAATCTGAACAAGTATGGCTCTGGGGCCTGGTCCACTGTGGGAAGGAGTCTAAGCGTCACCTGCCAACTCCATTAAAGAGATTATGGGTGGTGGGCAGAGAAACCAAGCAGACTTCAGAGCCTACTCAGGGTTCTAATTAATCAGCTCAACACTAAGGCTGAGGTGCCCTGATGTCAACATACCCTGATAGAGGACATGGTGACTCTCTCAGGTGCCTCAATGTTGTACCACACACACAGGTTGTTTCGGTTCTGAGCTACCAGCACATCACTTCCTGGGACCCATTGCACGTAGGAGCAGAAGTTGAGGATCATTGTCTTAGAGCAGCTTTCAATATCATATAGGTGCAACTGAAGGAGGAAGAAGTAGATAGCACAATTAAAAGGAGATATGGGTGTCTTCTCATCTTGACAATTTTCCTAATGGCGAAATGTGGTGAGCTAACCCACCAGTCACGTACATGCTGAATTTCAAAGCTTACTCATCTTCAACCATAAACCCTTCAAGTTTATGCTGAGTTGACATATTCTGACTCTGGCCAAATAAGAGATGATCAAAAGAGCAAAGGTCTACACCCTAGGAATTTAAGTTAGGTGAAGGTCAGACTTTTTTTGGCTGCGCTGAAAGGCATGTGGGATCTTAGTTCCTGACCAGGGATCGAACCTGCACCCCCTGCAGTGGAAGTGCGGAGTCTTAACCAGTGGACCGCCAGGGAAGTCCCAGACTTTCATTCTTAGAATAACTCTGGGCCAGAGTTACCAGCCTGGATTACAAAAGTAAGGGCACCAGTCAAATTAAATGGTCTGGAAATTTGTGATGGCTTTCGCATCACAATGAAAATGAAACAAAAAATCACCAGAGAGTCCCTTTTGCCCCTGAGGTTGAACTCTTTGGTGGTACCATATTGAGATCAGAATCAATAAGGGGCTAGGGGGAGACTGTCCTCAAGCCAGCTTCAGTGCCATCAGATAAGTGTAGCTGAAGAGCACTGGAGCAGTAGGTGTGGGTTAAGGTCAGCTAGGCGTGAGGAAGAGGAATGCAGGCGTAAGGATGTTTCATGAGGGCACAGATTTGTGAATAGTAAGAGAGACATCAACTCCCAAATTCCTCTCTTGACTTCGGTGCCATCATGACACAGTCTCCTGAAGGGTAAAATGGGATGGGTGGTGATAGCAGATACAAAGAATGTTGATTCTTCTGTGCCTTTTGCTATGCTAATGGCATAGCCCCAAGAAATTATGTCCTATCCTGCCTCCCACAGTCCCTGCTGGCAGCTAGTACCACATCCTCTATGGACCAGTCTATGGCTAAGGCCTTAGCAACCCTCCTCACACGAAGTTTCCGGTCCCTGAAGAGAAGCTTGTGCCCAGTCTCGTTAAGTTCCAGCCAATCCACACGGCTCTCATGGCTGATGGTGCCAATGTTGTAGCCACCAATCAGGTCCACTAGAGAGTAAAGGAAACAGGGTTAATCACATACAAGGCATGAGGTGGCCTGTGAAAGTCTGGCTTTAAGAATGTTGCATTAGTCTAGAGAATGTCACTCAGGAATGTAAATGGGCAGTACAACATAACTTTGCTAAGATGCTGTATTTCTTCTAAAATTATAGAGGTTTTGTTTAACTCTGCAGTTATTAACTCAAAAGATCCAGACTCATCAAGAAATGTGATTCCTCTCTGGGACTCTTGGAGTTGTCTCAGAGCAGGTCAGAACTATGGAGCAACTGGCTTCTGTTCTCATGATGAACCACAATCAGAGCAAACACACCAGTGACAGAAAGCTGATGAACGAAATGACCCTGGTGATCATACGTGCTCCAAGGAGTTACCTGCATATCTGAGTGGCAGTGATATAAGAACACTTAGGGACAAAGAGTGGTGAAGGCACACAGACAAAATAGGAGGAACCTCTAACTAAAGTTAGGCTGGTCAGTGCAGACGATGAATATTAGTTTGGTCTGAATTTCGTAGGCAATATAAGAAACAATCATGTTTAGAACAGACCACTCAGGGTTGGCTAGGGTGCTTTCAGGGAGTCTCTTGAACAAAGCCCATTCACAGGTCTTATTGATATACATTATCAACAAGCAATGTGCCTGCTTTTGTTACCTACGCTTAAGCTGAAGACCAAATGCCAGCAGATGTCCACTACTGGGAAGACCAACTTAAAAATGAATTTTCCTTTAATTAAAAAGCAAAATGATAAATCCATGTTTTAATGCCCCGATTATAAGTACAACCATAGAATGCTAGAGCTGTGGGGACCCTATTTCTATGAGCACCCTGAAATTACACACAAAATTATGCATGTAGATATTTTTCTGGGAAAGGATCTATGCTTTTAATTAGATACTCAAAGGGGTCGATGACCCAAAATGGTTAAAAGAAGAACTCTGTCAATGTACATTGAAGATAAGACCTACAGAGAGAGGTGACTTGTCCAAAATCTCACAGCTCATTACTGCTGAGAGAACTTAGGCCACTGGAACTTAGAACTTAAGCCACTGGACTGTATTATTATTTCTATTATAGATACTTACATTTCTGAGCTCAGCAACTTCATGTGAAATAGAAAGTTCATGAAATGTAAAAATATCTTAAGAACAGACCCATATGTATATGGAAACCTGATTTATGAGAGATGACATTACATACTAGTGTGCGAAGAATGGACTTTCGAGCAATGGTTAAACATATGGAAAAAAAAAAAAATTGGATTCCTACCCACATTATGCACAAAAATAAATTCCAGGTAAAAATCAAAATTTTAAATGCCAAAATACAGGAGGGAGTAGGGAGGGATTTCTTTTTTTTTTTTTTTTTTTTGGGATTTCTTAAATAAGACCTCAAAACCCACAAACTATTTATTAAAAAGTGATATACAACACTGTAAATTGAACTATACTTCAGTAAAAAAAAGTGATAAAATGGACTACATTAAACTTAAAAATGTCTAAATACTAAGAAATGCTGAAAAGGAGAGAAAAGACAAGCCACAGGCTGAGACAATAGCTGCAATGCAAATAACCATCAAAGCCTACACACACACACAGAACTCCTTCACGTAAATAAAGAAAAGACAACCTAATTTTAAAAATAGGCAATGGATATGAACTGGCAATTCACAGAAGAAATCCAAATGGCCAATAAACAAATGAACAAAAAAATTAAAACAATGAAATATGTTTTCATATACATCAGATTGAGCCAAATAATGAAGCCAGGCAATTTCAAGCATTGGAGAGGAAGTGGAACTGTGACTGCTGGTGGGAATGTAAATTGGTACAACCTCTTCAGAGAGCAATCTGGAAATATTTTAGTGAAATTGAAGATGTACCTCTTTCATGATTCAGCAATTCCATGCTGGGTATAAACCTTAGAGAACTGAAATACTATATCAGTGAAAAACCAACAAATGTCCATCAATAGAGAAGAGAGAAAAGATCCAAGGTAAAAATAATGAAATGTGAGGATTTGACAGAACTGGGTATGGGTACCCAAGTAATAATAATATTATTATTATGAACAGCTAACGTTTATTAAGCACTTATTATATACTAGGCACTAGTCTAAGTGCTTTTCATATGAAGTAGGTTCTATTTTTATCCCCATTTTGTAGATGAGGTACATTTTGTAGATGAAATTGAGATACAGAAACGTGAAGTAATTTACCTAAGATTACACAGGTAGTAAGTAGAGAAGTGGGGAGATTTGACTCCAGAGCCCTGTTCTTAATACCTACACTACCTGGATATGTTATTCTCTAAACTTTTTAGAGAATACCATGCTATTCTTTATACTTTTTTCCTATGCTTAAAACATTCCATGATAAAAAATTAACTATTAATATATACAGTACAATTTATAAATGTGAACATTTGTGAAATGCACATAAAATTTGTCATCACTACTTATTAATGACAAACTATACAGAAAGTAAGGCCCCTTCCAGTTCTAAGAATCTGTGATCCTATGAAGTCTAAACAGGAAAATTCTTAAATTTGCTAATGGTTCTTTTCTACAATTCACAATTTTCCAGCCCTGAGATATATGCCTAGAGAACGTGAATAATTATATGGGCAGGCCTATACATACCAATGCATCTGTATCTAGACTTCTAGATATAGACATATGGATTTAAACATTTCACATATCCCCTGTAAGAATGAGGTCACACATTGACCAGATGCCTCTCAGATTCCTGGATTCTCCACTGCACACAACCCTGTGACATGGAAGTGCTTTATAAACATCTATTTTGTTACTACAATTATGAGAGAGTCTTACTCACCTATAGCAATAGTCTTAATATCAACAAGATAAGCCAACCTCTTATTATCCTCCGTTCCTCGCTGGCGCCTCTCATTAATACGGACACTGAAACATGAAGGGTCAGGTGAGGCAAAATGGGCTTAGGTAGCTGGGATGTTTAATAGGAGCTCTGAAATACCATATGGGATGAAGATTTTAGATTAACCTGAGGATGTAGGAGATAGAAGTCAAAAGGAATTCTTTTGGGTTTCAAAAATTTAGAGAACCTTGTGGGGTTACCTGATGAGATGGGGGTTCATGAATTCAGTACGTACAGAACCCAGGGTATCATTACTCCCATATTCCACCAGGGTTAGCTCTCCAGCATTGAAGATCATGCATACCTGGGGGTGAACGGAATTGTTATACAGTGGAAAGATTACACGAAGAAAGAGAGTCGAGGGAGGTGTGCCATGAGTTCAAAGTGACACCCACCTTTCTGTTTATTCTATTCCTCTGCCTATTTCACCCTCCCACTTTATCTGCTGTTTTCTCAACCCCTTGCCACTTGCCATCCTGCTACACAGAAGCTAGAAGGAGGCTTACCAGGACAGTGATGGTGAATCAAGCTCTACTCACATTTTCATTTTCAAAGAAATACTTCTCATTGCCACCAGATCCCTGCCAAGCTACCTGTTAAGGGGGGAAAAGACATAAGGGACAATGTGGATAGCTATCCAAGACGATGCTGAAAGAACAGGGTGGGATGCAGAGAGATGGAGTTGGGGAAGGCTTTGACATTGCACAAAAGAGAGGCTACGTCAGATTTTGCCCTAATCCCTATGCTTCTGGGAGATGGTATAAAAACAGTCCAACAACGGTGATTCATATTCCGGGATTCTAAGCCTCCCGGGTCTCATTCCCTGAAGCCAGGTCCCCAACAGCAGAATGTTAGAGCTTCCCATGGTGATCTCCCCCAGGGACCCCGGCTTGCCTGAGTAGCACCTCAGGACGCCCCATCCCCACCTCTCCATTTTTGGTTCCTACCTCACTAAGGCGATTAGTGTTCAGGTCCCCCAGCAACAGTGTGTCTGACGTGTGGGCCACCAGGTAGCGTTCTTTTCCCAGGATTTTCACCTCTTCCACCTCATAGCCATAGTGTGACTTGAGTACCACTCGGGTCCCCGATGAGAGGTTCTTCACAATCACCTTGGTAGGAGATGAGTCTGAGCTCCCCAGGCTTCCCCCAATCCGAAAGAGGGGTGAACATGCTGTGCCCTTCGCCCACCTTCACAGGGCTGACTAAACAAGGTATCATCTTTTTTCCTTGCCTGGCCTAGGATATTCTTGGTAAAAGGGACACCTCACATTTACATAATGCTTTACTATTTATGAAATACTTTAATATATTATCTCTTTTGATGTTTATAATACATACGATTCTGAAAGTTCCACTGGGTTAAACCAATCACTCTCCCTATGTTCCTGTAGCTCTTTGTACAAACTTTTATGATAACTTTACCACAGTGTGCTGTATTATTTTCTGATATGTCTGTCTCCTTTGCTAAAACGATCTTCTCAAATAAGGGACAACGTATTACAGATAACTATCTTTGAATTCTCAATGCTTAACAGTGCTGACACATAAAGAATGGATAAATATTTCTGGAGAAAATGGAAGACTAAAGGAATCAATGAATAATAAATGAAGGAAAGGAGGGCGGAGGTAGAGAAAAGAGAAAAGTGGGCTCAGAAACTAAGAAATGAGCTTGCAACGTCACACACAGTGAGTTCAGAGGCCTTAGAACAAAAGAATTCAGAATTATAATCCTATTTATCAACTTCCCCAGTTGCCATCCTATAGGCAGTGAAGTTTTAAACCAGGAAGATGTAAATGGCAATCTCTGTACCCCTTAAACCTGGTGGTTAATCCTTTTCTTACAATAAGCTATAAGAACTATAGCAGGAAAGTTGCCAGAGAGTTGCCCTGACACATTCTATTCCTCAGAACAGCTCTGCCAGAGGTTGATTTGACTCTGTGCTGTGGCCAGACCACAGGGAAGTACTACAAGGATGAGTGAGCCATGGCAAAATCTCAGTGTGGCAGGCTATCAGCCGCTTACCTGGCTAGGTCCCACATACGTCAACTCAAACTTATTCTTGTAAATGCTCCTTCGGAGGCAGCAGTCAAACTGTTCCACTCCACCACAGAGTGTGCCCTGGAAGGGAAAGTGACAGCATAAAGGGTAACACACACAATACGTAGGCATGTAGAGGGTATTTAGAGACACTCTCAAATCCTAGGTTCTAGAATCTACAGAAGAGTTGGCAGTAAAAGGGCTGGTAGTTTTTGGAAGTACCAGCAGGAAAGAGGTGGCAATTGCAGGACTCAAGAGCATCACATAGTGATGGGATATAAGGGAGAAATCATCCCTGCCTATAAAACTCTTGTCCCATTTGGCCTCCAATAAGGTATGCATTTCTCTTTCCCCTGTAACGTCAGAGTTTTAGGTTGTGGTCAAAAGGGAAGAGGACATTCTCTAGTGTCAGGAGAGGGTGCTTTAGGATAGGTGGGATTTTTCTTAATTTGAAAAAAGTCACCAAAGCAGAAAGGGGTTACTAGTCACACACCGCACAGAGTCGTGAGCCATCCCGCTTCCAGGCCAAGGCAGTGATGGTGTATAAGTTGGCAATCTCCTTGGGCTTTGCCTCTTCCCAGATGCTTCTTCGAGGGCTCCAGTTGAGTACCCGAAGTCTGAAATTAAGTATGTGGCTTTTAGAAGAGTTGGAGGCTGAGAAAAACTGAAAATGGGCCTGTAACGGAAGGAAATTAGTCTTGCTACATCAGAGAACAGAGGAAATAAAAGAGAACAGACAAGTTGGGAGGTCTAGTAGGAGAGGACAAAAGTGTTCAAAGGAAGTAAATTGGGAAAATCAAGTCAAAAGTAAAATGGAGTAAGAGAGATAGGAGTGGAGAAAATAAAAAGAGACGGTGGCTGGTGAGAAAAATGAGCTGTTAGCGATAGAGAAATATGGAAAAAGAAAAGAGAAATGGTAGGAGTCAGAGAAGAAAGAAAGGAAGAGACAGACACACATGAGACTGAAGGGGACAGAAAGACAGGACTGACAAAGCTGGGGTTAAAAGCGCTCCAAGGAAGAGATGGGACCCAGACTCTAGCTATTTATTCACCGTTCCATCATTCATTCATTCATTCACCAAACATTTGAGCACGCATTATATACTAGATGCTAAGCTAGGCCCTGGAGACTTAAAAAAAGAGAGAATAATAGGCCCTCTTCTCAAGGGCTCTTCAATTTAACCAGTTAGATACAAACACCAAACTATAATATAATGTGATAAACACTAAGCCTGTGGTCTGAAAAGGGGCAAAAGGAGCACAAAGAAAGTGGAGATGAATTCTGCTGTGGAATCCCGGGGAGAGGCAGAGACACAACAAGAGCACGGTGCATCTTGGAACTGCCGACACGCCAACGGACGGTGGGAACAGGAAGAGGAAATTGCACGAATTAAAACTTAAGAACCACTTGATTCTGATCCAGTCTCCCACTCTGGTTGAGAAGCAAAACTGGACTAAAGAAGAGTGTACACAGGGAAAGCAGGCAGAAGCTGCAACTGGAAAGGAGACCCACCTGTCATAACTTCCCAGCACAACAGACTGGCCCCCAGGACTTGCTGCAGCTGTGGTGAACTCCCGTTCCTGAGGGTCACGGCTATAGTCAAAAGTTTGTAGCACGTGGCCTTCCTTTCCATAGGCCACAATCCTCCGATCACAGCCTGCAGCCACAATGCTGTTGGTTGCCCAAGCCAAGGCATACGGTGGGCATGGGTGGTTCACCAACTTCCCCTAAGACAGAAGTAGGGGTTTCAATCACTCTGACTCTGAGGACTCCACCTCAGAGATTTCTCATTCCTAGCATCTGACACACTCACTCTGAAAATCCTGCTCTGCAGGAGTCTTTCTCCCAACACTTTCCCACCCCAACACATCTTAATCCGAAGACTTCACAAATTATCTTTCTGTCTTACACTCACGCACACATCTTTTATGACATATATACACACTTACTGACCTTGTGTTCAAGGGGGAACCTCAAAATACATGTGTCTGCAGATCTTTAATATTCACCTAATAAGGCCCCCCGAAGGAATCTGTCCTACACATTAACCAATACCATATAGGCCCACAGGGAGCATATGGCCCCTTTATTTCAGGAGGGATACATTTAATGATTACACAAGTAATTCTTAACATAAATGATTCAAGCAGTAGAGAATTACATAGATTAAAACATGAACCATCCTTTAATCCCCCATATTTTCCCTCTCAAGAGTAAACAACCCTTTTTTTCTATGAATTTATATACATAAATATATATTTTACATAAATGAGAATAATTTTCACTTTTCATTACTCTCGGAGTCTTTATTTCTCCTTGCCTCAAGGTCCCTTCCACCTGATTCATCCTTTCCCATAAATATTAAGCTCTGGCCTCCGAAAAACAAATCCTCTCTGTGGCCTCATCCAGGTGTCTCTCTGCCTGAGGTCTCATTCCTCTAGCCTCCTCTCCCAGCACCATGATCTAAATTCCTTAGATGTCCAACCTCCTCTCGGAGAGTTCTTGGGATTTCCTTCTCCCCTATTCCAGAGCATCCTTTATTCATACCTGTGACTCTCCAGAGCCTTCATCATCAAAGAAGTACCTAACAATGGTGCCATCTGCATGGCCAGAGAGAATTCCTTTCCCAGAGCAACTAAAAAATGGGAAAAGGAGGAAAGGAGAGAAATACAGGAAGACATTAGAGCATCCTGTCTCACCAAGAAAGTCCCCTTTGTCTGTCAAACACTACCCTTCCTGCGGTTCCTGCTACCAGCCCTCTCCACCTTTCATACTATGGTCCCCCAGTCCAGAGTCCCCTATAGATTTTCCTACCATTTCCAAGCTTTTGGGGTACCGCTCTTCCTTACTCACTTTGTTGTCAGGGACACCACGTAAGAATCTGTCCCATAGATGGTAGATGATTTATTAGTTTTGGTGTTTGCCAAACGAACCTGAAAATGGGAGAATGGACAAAAGTCTGGTTAGGCTACTTTCAATTTCACCCAGGTCCTAAGGAAAGAAAAAGAAAAAAACAAAAACTGTTCCCTGGGTAGTCTCCCCAGTACACAACTTGACCCTAAGGGAGAAGATTAACCATATACCTCTTTCCAGAACCGTTATCCCCATGCACAATATCTCATGTATTTCTCTTCCCTCCTTTACCTTCCCTTCAGCCAGTCCAAAGACAATGATGTATTCTGCTGGCCACTGCAGACAAGTAACAGCACTCTGTAAGAAAGAAAGAATGAAAAGGATAAACCTGTCTATGTATGTTAGCACTTTGATAACAACCTGAGCCTGAACATCCCACCACATGCCACCACTCCAACCACCTGTAGGGAAGGAGAGGAGGGGACACAACTGGGCTCTAAGGAGGAAAGCACAGGGGGATGAGCAGCCAGGCAGTACCATTCACACAGTAGGAAAAGTCAGAGCCAGATGTTAACAAAGGCAACTTCTCGTTGTATTTATAAGTGGATATACTGATACATGCTTGTTCATCCTCATCTCCCAGGGACTGGTTTGAACTTTACCGTCTGGATGAACTTGTTACAGATGACTTTCTTGTCACCCCTGTCAAATAAAAGGAGGGAAGCATATTACAAACCACTTCCATGAATAAACGGGCACAAATGATGCCGGGGGAGGGGAGGAATTGTAGATACCTTCCCTGGCCCGCTAGTGTTTCCTACCACTCCACAGAAGCCCTCAAAGGAGCCTGAGTAGCTTTGGAAGAATAACAAAGACAAAACATCACTCCAGGCTCCCCAGGATCTCACAGAGCCTCCTTGTTGATCTAAGACTGACTCTTCCAGGGATGGGATCATAGAACACGTGATGCACGCAAAGGTAGGGAAGCTACAACAACGGACTCCAGAGGGCCTCTGCCTTCCAAGCCCCAGCTGGCTCCTCAACCTCTCTATTCCCCCCTTCCCAGTGAGGCATTTCTTCCTGCCTTTCCCTTCTTCTCTGGGACACCTCATCTCCCAATCTCTATCCTCACCAATCTTCTCCAATCTTGTAGACATAGATGATGTTGTCAGTCTGTCCTATGGCAATCTTGGTGGAATCAGGAGAAAAAGCCATGCCCTTCACCATATAGCTCTTCCTGCCATACTAAGAGTCAAAAAGAAAAAAGGAAAGAAAAAGAAGTAATGAGTATCCTTAAAAGGGAAGAAAAGGTGGACTTCCCTGGTGGCACAGTGGTTAAGAATTTGCCTGCCAATGCAGGGGACATGGGCTCGAGCCCTGGTCCGGGAAGATCCCACATGCCACAGAGAAACTAAGCCCGCGAGCCACAACTACTGAAGCCTGTGCGCCTAGAGCCCGTGAGCCACAACAAGAGAAGCCACCACAATGAGAAGCCCACACACTGCAAAGAAGAGTATCCCCTGCTCGCCACAACTAGAGAAAGCCCTCACAGAACAACGAAGACCCAACGCAGCCACAAATAAATAAATAATAAATAAATAAATTTTTATATATAAAAAAAGAATACTGTGCTCTAATCTACAAAAAGAAAATAAAAGAAGAAAAGGTGCCTGTGTGACTGTAGTGGGCTTGAGGGCTTTATACTGAGAAAAGGAAGGGCGGGCCATTTCCTATGCCTGTGGCTAGGAAGCAGGATAGGAAGTTTTCTAGATTTAGAGTCCCATCAACAGATTAAGGTACACATGAACGTTCCCTTCACCTTCATGTCGGCTGGTTTGGTGGAGAATTTATCTCTTCGCTCCCCATGTTCATCATACAGCAACACCACTCGGTCCACTGCGCAGACAGCAAATTTGGCATTGTTCTGGGACCATGCCATGCAGGTGACCTTTGCAGCTCCATCCTGCAGAGGCAAAGGGGCAAAAATAAACCCAGGTGCTGGTCTAGAATGCCAAAAGCATTTCTAGTTCCATTACTTCTAGTGTGACTCTGGTCAATTTTCCTTCTAGCACAGTCCTTAAAACAAAGAGATCCCTATAATCCATCCAGGTCTCCAAGGCCATAGAGCCCTGGATGGTGAGAACAAAGTGCTTCTAGAAACCCATAATGCAAATGCACTAAGAGGTGACATGGAATATCAACTGTACCAATGTGTCCCTGCAGTGGCCTCCTTATTCCCTCATTCCCCAGGTCTGCTACTGAAATAAATGCAAAGTTTTGGTCTTTAGCCATTCATTCAATTAATGTT
This sequence comes from Phocoena sinus, assembly GCF_008692025.1. Taxonomy (NCBI): domain Eukaryota; kingdom Metazoa; phylum Chordata; class Mammalia; order Artiodactyla; family Phocoenidae; genus Phocoena; species Phocoena sinus. The sequence continues at coordinate 21,481,594 of NC_045775.1, forward strand.
TTTTGAGTACCTTAATAAGAAAGGCACTTGGCCAAGGGCTAAGAGAGAGGCAAAGAGCAAAACATGGTCCCTGCCCAAGGATCTAATAAGATGGTACAAAAAATGGGAAAAGTCCCATAAGAGAGGCACATATAAAGCACTGTAATAGTTTGGAAAAGTCTGAGATAATTTTCCACTTAAATGATCAACATTAAGCTTTGAAGAATGGATACAGTTAGGTAGGGAAATTACCTGAGGTAGAAGGAATGGCACGAGCAATGGCAAGTTCTGCTCAATAAATAGTAATTTAATTTAGCTGAAACTATATTGTAAATAGCAGAATAGAGGAGGTAAGTCAGGAAAAACAGACAGAGGCCAGTTCAACAAGGGTCTCTGAAGCTAGGCTGAGTTTGGGCTTATTTGGTAGGAAAGGGAGAGACAATGAAAGTTCTGGAATGGGAATTAAAATAATCAGAGTTGTGACTTAGGATAAACAATGCCACTTTGGTTTTTGTCTTTTTTTTTTTTCCTTAACAATCCACTTCACAGAAGCCCAAGTTAGAAGCGATCAACTCCCAGTGAATTATTCTTGCCATGTCTGTCCCTTCCACCACCAGCCCTGGTGGTCTGTGGTTCTGCACTAAGGATTTCCCTCCTTGAAATAAAAAATTTAATTTCTGCTCCAATTGTTTAACTACTTGGGCTCTACAGCCCTGGCTTAAAACATTGTTAATTTTTACTCCTAACCTACCCACTTCCAAAGTCAGAGGTAAAAAAGGCATTTTTCATCAAAGTCCTCAAACCGGAGTCAGAAAATAGCCACACCACCACCTTTAGCCCCTTCCAACTCTTGACTAAATTAGGTTAGGAGGGTAGAGGGCTTATCAATTATTGCCAATCATCTTCCTTAATCATTTTGCCCAATCCTGGGCATTCAGCCCTTACCTGCATAATGACATCATCTTATTTTGAAAGATTGAAGGAAGATTTCATTTCCAATTATTCCATTAGGGTAAAGGAATTTTAGAAATACAGATTCAGAGAACAGTTTACTGAGCAATGAGCACACCTCTCTTTTGTTCTAATTTCCTTCTATTCTCTTAAAGCCACATTCTCTGTGAAGCCTTCCTGATTCTCATAATCAATCAATTCTCCTTTCTCTACAATATGTACCTCACAGGACTGTAGCGAGGACTACCTGAGGTAGAGAAGAGAATAATAGCTAACCTTTAACAAGCATGGACTAGGCACTTTGCTAAGTGCTTGATACACATTATCTCATTTAATCTCATAACTGAGGTAGAAGCTATTATTATGCATCTTTTACAGATGGGGAAACTGAGGCACAGAAAGGTTAAGTAATTTGCTCAAGTTTACAAACACAGTTTAAGTGGCAGAACCAAGATTTAAATCCATGTGTGTCTGACTCCATAATCCACAACACTAGCTTCTTTACTTATGCTGCCCGGTACACCTTAAACATTCAGTTATGACAGATATTCTTATTAGCTTTCTATTATTTTGTCCTTTGCATTTTGAATGTCCTTCTCTCTTGTCTATCAGTTTTCACGCTGCTTTTCAGTTTACAACGTTCTCTTGTGTATACTACTTCCTTTAATTCTTCCCCCTAACCCCCTAAGGCTGCGATTATTATTACTCCCGTTTTCCAAATGTAGAAGTTTGGGTGAGTGCTCAGAGAGCCTGTGTGATAAAGGCTAAAGTCAGGGGCATCACATCATTTATTTAAAGAAGTGGGGCGCTAGGACTTGAATTCTGGCCTCCTGACTCCGAAACCCAGCCTTTCTTCACCATGTTCTAGGGCTCCTCCCTCAGTGTCCAGCCTCTTCTGAATCTGAGATCTTCACCATCAGAACGAACGGTGTGGTCGTTTGCACTCCTTTAGGTGGGGCTTACACCTAGCGCTCATTTGGGAGGTGTAGATTAATGTTCGTTGTTTACACGTGCGCCTCTGCCTCTAGTACGAGCCTCTTGAAGGCAGGGGCAACAGCTAAGCAAGTTCTGGATCCCCTGGAGCCCCACCATGGGACCCGGTACACAACCGATTCGTTAATGGAACGAAGTGAAAGCTACGGCGCTCAGCACTCCATCTCACCTACTCAACACTCTACGGACGTAGCAGAGTCCGAATCACAACTATAGCCTTCGGTCTTCTGCACACAGTAGGCGCTCAACGTTTTTAAACTTCAGTCCCCCACTTTTCTTGCAACATTAAGGCGGACGAGGGAGGGAAGAAGCACGCGACTCCTCACCTGAGGGCTCAGCAGGGTCCTCAGGTGCTTCAACTGCATGACGAACACCTGTCTCTCAGATGCCAACAGACAGCGGACAACTCCCGTGGTTACCTGGACAACCCGCCACGCAGCCGCAGCGGCAGCCGCTGACGCAGAAGCGACCTGAGCGCGACACGCGTCGCAAGGTCACCGCGTAGGTTCGCAGCGAAGCAAAACAGAACCCGCGCAGCCGCAGTGAGGTCTAGGGAGGGACCCCACCGCCGCAGAGGGCTTGATGAATTCTCTCCTCGACCAATCCCATCGTGGCATGGAAACCCAAACTCCAGCCACGCCCACAAGCCTTCCGCAATCTCCGGGGTCCTACGTAATCGTAGTCTCTCTAGCTGTTCGATGTACGTAAGCGTGGCTGAGTACCTTCTTTTTTTTTTATTTTTATTTTTGCGGTACGCGGGCTTCTCACTGTTGCGGCCTCTCCCGTTGCGGAGCACAGGCTCCGGACGCGCAGGCTCAGCGGCCATGGCTCACGGGCCCAGCCGCTCCGCGGCATGTGGGATCTTCCCGGACCGGGGCACGAACCCGTGTCCCCTGAATCGCCAGACGGACTCTCACCCACTGCGCCACCAGGGAAGCCCAGAGTGCCTTCTTTTAATCTACACAACCCTGGAGGAAAGCAGGGTAGTTGCTATTATAAGCCTTTTACAGTTGACGGAATTGATCCTAAATAGGTTATGTAACTTGCACAGGATCTCAAGGCTGATAACGATGGGTAACAGGGAATATTCAGTATGTGTCTGCCAGGTACCGTGCAAAGTGTTGTACATGCATTGTCTCCTTTAATCTCAAAGCCACCTTTTGAAGGGGATAGCACTATTAGTCCCATTTTACATAACATGAGACTCAGGATTAGAGGGGTCACTTGCCTTAGCTAACATAGTGCGTTAAGGACGGAACTGGGATTCGACTCAGAGATGGTGCATTTAAACACCCTTTGTGTTCCTTCTTAACTTCTAGCTCCCTATCTCCATCCCATGCTACTACATACCCGGTGACACCCCTATCCCCAGAAATGATGATGTATCCAGAGTCTGAGAGATATGTGCTTCGGAAGCAGTGGTCAGAGAGAGGTAAAACACCCTACTTTTGAAATGGAAAATGGTGAGTTTAAGACTGCTGCTTAGATCAGGATGCTTTATGGTTTAGGGCAGACCAGAGCTTGGCTCGCCTGACAGGTGTAGTCTTGTGAAACCCGGGGGTGGAGCTTGGTTAGGTTTAAAAGATACTGACTGACTTCTTGATCTTTGTTTCGATTGGGGTCCCTTTCAGAATTATTGGTCTAATTTCTTTCTTTTTTTTTTTTTTTTTTGCGTACACGGGCCTCACTGTTGTGGCCTCTCCCATTGCGGAGCACAGGCTCTGGACGCGCAGCCTCAGCGGCCATGGCTTACAGGCGCAGCCGCTCTGCAGCATGTGGGATCTTCCCGGACCAGGGCACGAACCCGTATCCCCTGCATCGGCAGGCGGACTCTCAACCACTGCGCCACCAGGGAAGCCCTGGTCTAATTTCTTGTAAACATACCAGAGAGATCAAGATGCAAAAAAGGACAGTTATTCATAAGCCACCTCCCGGAGGATCATACGTGGAGAAAACTGTTACCTTCCAGATAGTGTAGCATATGCTGTCCAGACAGATTCTCGGTTCTGAAGTCTTTCCTACAGAGTGCTTGCAAATGTCAACAGGTGTTTCTTTCACTGGCACCAACCTCCCCGTGGAACTTAGGAAAAAGTAGAGGACAGTCCCTATTTTCACAGGAAACAAGTAGGCCCCAGAGCCCAAATTATAATTCTTTTTTTTGTTAATAGTAATGTTTTTTTTTTTGGCTGCGTTTTGGGTCTTTGTTTCTGTGCGCAGGCTTTCTCTAGTTGCGGCCAGTGGGGGCTACTCTTCCTTTTCGTGCACGGGTTTCTCACTGCGGCGGCTTCTCTTGCTGCGGAATATGGGCTCTAGGCACGCGGGCTTAGTTGCTCCACGGCATGTGGGATCTTCCCGGACCAGGGCTCGAACCCGTGTCCCCTGCATTGGCAGGTGGATTCTTACCACTGCGCCACCAGGGAAGTCCCCCAAATTATAATTATTTTGACAAGAAAGTTCCAACCCCAGTTTTATTCCCAGAATCCTCCTCTGGATATTATGGCCGAGAGAGAATATAAACTCATTTATTCTTTACAATTATTACTGACTTTGACCAAATGAACAGAGAGACATACAGACAAAAGGGAAAGCAAGGGCAGGGAAGAATAGGCACAGAAATGCACGGGAGAGGAACACTTGGCACCCAGGGATCCATTAGTGTAGCTCTTCTTTCATTTGTCCCAAGACCCTGTTCAGTCCTTTTCTGAAAATTAGCTCAGGGTTGATGAAATCAGAGGAATAAATGGTGAGGAGCTGGGCTGCCGATGTAGGCAGTGAAGATAAAAAGGCTACTGGCCCTTCAATGTGCCATAACCTTAGTTTCCATTAGTACATGAAGAATTTATATCCTCTTTTTTTTCCTGCTCCCCCTTCTCACCCAAAAAAGGAAAAGGATCTAGGGCCTTGGTTTTCTATGCCTCTTTCTGGCTTTGCTCCACCCAATTCCAGGCTGGAGAATCAAAGCAAACACCTTCAAATAAGAGTCTGCTCCTGTCAAGTTGGTGGTGGTGTGAAGGGCCCTTGTAGTCAGGGGAGAGACAGTGGAGAAATGTTTTCAGCATATTAGACAGTATCCCATACAGTCAGCTCCAGTTTGTCCAAGAAACTTTATTGGAAAAATGTCCAAGGGGTGAGGTCACCGGCAGCTGAAGGGGCTGCCAGGTGAGAGGGGGCGCACCTGAGGCTCCACGGAAGACACGGGAGTAGTGCAGTGCAGCGTCTGCCTCCAGGCCCAGACAACTCCTTTCATTTGCTGGGGGAGGTGGCGTACCCACAGAAACACTCCTCTCTGAGACCCAGAGGCAAGATGTGGGGGCAGCTGGGGATGCCAGGGGTTCTGATGCAGGTGAAATGGGGGCCCCATTTGGGACCTAATGGGATAGGGTTGAACAAGTGACTCTCTCCTGGACCTGGGGGATGGAAGGACATATCCCATCTGATATCCACTCCCCAGGTCCAGGGGCTCAGACCCTAACAGACCTACCTTCTGGCCCTGCTCACAGTGGAAAGAGAATGGATGCCAGGCCTGAGATTGTGGGAGTGTCATTACCCTCTGGGAGACTGTGGGATCCTTCAGTCTTGGGCAAATCACCATCTTGGGCTCTCCCTGACCCCATCCCCATCCCCAAGATGTTAGTGCATCTGTCTTCTGGTTCTGTTTCTTCACTCATACGTCAATGGTGTTGATGGAGGGTGAGTTTTTCTGTGAAAGAAGATGGCTTGAGTCTCATTTCAGGAAGGCGATAGCCTCCTCCATCCCAAATTTCCATTCTCCCTCTTCTCTTGCCCCTCTGTGGCCCTTCTTCCTTTCCCTTACTGCTTCTAGAGGCAAAATCACCCTTCCCTCCCTCTCTGGCCGCACATCACCTGTCTTGCCCCCACTGGCCTTCCCTGAGGACTCTGTTCCGGTCCCTTCCCCTTCTCCTTGGGGTTATTGTTGGAGTCATTGTCCTTGATGATGTCATACTGACGGCAGAATAGCCCAATTACAGCTGAAACACAACAATACAATCTGAACCTTGATCTTGACCTCCCCACTCACAGCCTCGAAAGGCAGTGAGATACCCACACAGTTTCTAGAAAATCCGAGAAGAAAATCTTTGAATTCCTGGTCCCCAGGCACAGGCACCACCTTCTTCATCATCCTCTCTAGGCTCCCAAAAGCCTCCTCTCCCTCTCTTCAAACTTTTCCTGCCCATCCCTCTCAACTAAACATCTCCCCACGCCACTGCTCTCACCCCCTTTTCTCCCAACAACCTTCACCAACTCCCACCTTCACTGAGCCCCACTCAATCCATGGTCCCCTGTCCAGCTGCTTACTCACCAGCCCACATGAGCAACACCACCACAATGATGACCACTTCCCCCGTCTGCAGAGGTCGCTCTCCATCCAGACCCTCCACTGTGATGTCACCTGAGAAGGAAGGAGACGGACCCCAGGTTACAGGGAGCAGCTAGAGAGCTATGTCTGTGCAGACAGTTAAGGTTGGAGATGCTGGGGATTAGAGCCAAGGTAGACCCATCACAGCGTTGCCACTGGTAGCCCCTCTCTGGGAAGCTGTTGGTGGACAGGTGGTTAGAGACCAAAAAGCCGGGGGGCTGCAGGTCAGATACTCACTCATGCAGGCTGCAGCTGCTGTGAACTGAGGCTGGGTAAAAGGAAGCTTAAAAGCCCTTCCCCCAAGGAATTCATTACCAGCCTGTCTATACCCGGTCCCCTGCCAACCTGCTTTCCTTCCTTTTCTGGCAGTACAATGAATTAAATCATCCTTCTATTCATCTAAGCTAGATGGCTGCTTGCTTTGGGGAAGTAAACAGGAGACCAAAGACCAGGTAGAGCCAGAGAATCCAAAGCGTTAGGGAGCGAGGAATACCTGAGACCCTCACCTGGGCTCGAGCTGTTTGAGGGTAGCCGGTCAGAACCCTTGAGAGTTCGGAAGTGCACCCGCGGCCCTGGGGGGCTTTCTCCCCGAAGGCCGATGCTCCTGACCTGCACTGTGTAGTCACTGTCTTCAGCCAGGCCCCAGAGGGCACAGGCCCGAGTGGTGGTGTTCACCTCCCGGATCACACGTTGCCCCGGTCCATTCTGTCGCTGCAGGGAGTTGATGAGAGAGGAGGACAGCCTCACCCTGGTCCCAGGCCACCTCCTGAACATCCAAGCACTCCAAGGCAGTACGGGTGAAAAGGGCAGCGTGAGCCAGGGAATCCCAGCTCCCAGATTCTCCCACAGCCGGGAGGGGAGCTGGGGTGGGGAGGGAGGTGACAGAAGGAATGTTCAGAGATCCAAGGACATGGGTTGGGGTAGCAGAAGGGTGATTCATACTTGCTGGGAAATGGAGTAGCCAATGACGATGTTGCCTTCTGGGACGTCCCAAGACACAGTGGCCGAGTTGGCTCTGAGGTGGGTGACTGTCACATTCACAGGAGAGGGAGGCCGGTCTGCGGGTGCCAGTGCGTTAACCGGTTAACAGGTTCCACCCACAGACTAACTCTGGTTACCTCCCACCCTCTCCCCCTTTACGCACCTGCTCGTACAAAGCCCAGGTCACAACTGACCAGCAGGAGGACAGTGGGGCTTAGATATGGGGAGAGGGGCATTAGCGAAGCCATGGTCCCCACCGAGTCCTCTGGGAGGCACTGGGGCATCCGTTTGACATCCAGGCGGGGGTCCTGGAGGTGGCAGGAGTTGTGGGAGGGTCAAGGACTTGCCAGAACGAGCGGGTGGGCGGCAGCTCTCCCGGTCTCCCCACGGCCCACAGCAGCCCCAGAGCCCCCCTTTTCCCCATGCCTTCCTGGCCCCCGCCACATCCCGGCGCCCCTGGTGCGCGGCTCTGCTCTGCCCACACCCACCTCCGCCGGTCCTCGCGGTCGCTCAGGCCTCGGGGGGCTGCTCGGTGCCCAGAGGGCGGCCCATCGCCCGACTCCGTGGCGCTGTCCCTACCCCATCCCGGCGCGGGCCCGGCGAGGCGGGCGGCGCTGGACCGAGCTGCGGGCAGAGGGCGGAGGCGTAGCGGGCGCGGGCCGCGGGGCTGCGAAGCCCCCCGAGCTCCGACCGGCCGCGCAGTCTGTCCGAGAGTAGGGGGCGGTGCCGGCGCGGCCCGGAGGCTGGCCTGGGTCCCCGGGGCGGGAGGCGGTGCGGCTGCCTCCGCCGGCCCCTGCAGCAGATGTGACCGTCCCGGCGAGCCAGCCGCCGCCTTCTGCAGAGCTGGCCCCCGTCGCTCCGCCGCAGCCCGGCCGGGACGTGCGGGCCCGCCCCGCCCAGCTGGGGTTCTCGCCGCCGTCATCAACGCCCCCCCAACCCGGTTCTTTCGGGACTCCTCCCACGACCCCTCTCATTGGCGGCCTCTCGGGCCCCCAAAGCTCCCGATCCCGGCTCTGTGCGATAAGCCCCGGTAGGGGCGTGGGGGGCGGGGGGATGTCGGGAGAGGCGCAGGTGCGAGGGTCTCAGGCACCTGGGAGGCCTTTCCCTCCCCAGATGGAATTAGCCGAGTTGGGAAGTGGAATTCCACCTCCGGTGCCGGAGGGGACAATGATGGAGATGATAATTATTTTGACAATCTCCTACTTGTAGACTGCGTCAGCTTTTAAGTATCTTCCCCATTCATAATCTGATCTTGATTCCCTCATTCTCTCAGTCATTCTTTCATTTATTAGGCAAATATTTATTGAGCGTTCTCTATATGTCTGGCATGTTAATAGCTGGAGATACGGCGATTATTAAGGGTGCTGGGTTTATAGGGGAAATTTAAAGAGAGACGACCTGTTTCTTGTCTTAGCTCTGGGACTTACTGTGTGGCCTTAGACAAAGAGGTTAATCTAAGTCTCAGGTTTCCCACCTGTAAATCAGAGCATCCAAAACCTCACAGGGCTGTTGTGAGGATCAAATGAGACAATATTGGGAAACGATCTTTATAAAGCTTATGACACTGTGTGAATGAGAGATTATGATTAATTGCACCAATTTGTTAGTTACTTCATTTATTCAATAAGCCTGTAAATCCTTAAGTTATTTCATGCTTTGGTTGAGCATGAGATCTGGAGTGAGAACCTGGGTGTGGGTCCCAATTCTGTCAGCTGTGTGATCTTCAGCAACTAACTTAACTTCTCTGAGCTTCAGTTTCATCATCTGAAAAATGAGGGTGTCAATATCATCATCTTTTAAAAAAAATTGAACTGTAATTGATTTACAAAGTGTTAGTTTCAGGTGTACAGTAAAGTGATACATATACATATATATTCTTTTCCAGATTTTCTTCCATTATAGGTTATTACAAGGTATTGAATACAGTTCCCTGTGCTCTACAGTAGGTCCTTATTGTTTATTTTATATATAGTAGTGTGTATCTGTTAATCCCAAGCTCCTAATTTATCCCTCCCCCCCACCTTTCCCCTTTGATAACCATAAGTTTGTTTTCTATGTCTGTGAGCCTATTTCTGTTTTGTAAGTTCATTTGTATCATTTTTTTAGATTCCACATATAAGTGATATCATATGATATCCATCTTTCTCTGTCTGACATACTTCACTTAGTATGATAAATTCTAGGTGCAAATGGCATTATTTCATTCTTTTTAATATCTTCTTAATGTATCTAATGAGATACTGCATGTGAAAATGCCTTGTTCAGTGTAAATAAATGTTAGCCAAACTTGTATTTAGGGCAGATACTTTGGTTTCTAATCCTCATTGCAGTATTTCTATTTCTGTGGCACTTTCCCCTGTAATATCCAGTTCAGTGCGTGCACCCCTGGGGCTCTGAAGCTTCTGTTGCCTTCCTTCTGAGAGGAGAGTGAAATGGGGCAAGTGGGACAGGGAGGACTGTGTGTGCTGAGCATGTGATCAAGCCATGGCCGAGGTCCTCTGACCTCTGCTGACCCTGAGAACCCTGATCTCTGGCCTCCTGATGCATCATCCTGGTTCCAGAGCACTCGTGCCCAGGGATCCTTTTTGCCCTGGGCCTGGGTATTGGCCTTCTGGGCTCCAGGCCCTCCAGAGAAGAGGGCATTGTCTGAAGGGCAAGAGTAACGAAGACCTCGCGTCTTCCTCTTCAGGGACAACCAGAGGCTGGGGAGTCTGGGTGCCTGTAAAGAGGGACCTGGGGAGCCCCCGTAGGGTGACCAGAGGTCTGGGGACCTGGTGACCAGGAAAGGGTGCAGGCAGAGGTGTGCAGAGAGGCCAGGGTACTTGGTTTCATCATCACTGTGGCTCAGATAAGGCCCTGCCAACTGGAAGCAGTGTCAGTGTGACAGAAGGGGCTACGTGGCTGAAGAGGTAGGCACGACAGTGTGTCCACAGTGTCGGACCATGCCAGGCACAAAACGGTTTCAACGTGTGATTGAGACCCCGGAGCCTGGCAAGTGGGAGGTGAGACCCTTTCTCCCTGTTGGCCTTCTGTGCTGATTCCTAGAATCCTGTCTCATCTGGACTTCCCTGCACCCTGGGTTTCTGCTTTCCCCGTCCTCCTTCCCATCTTCCTTCCTGATTTTCTTTCTTTGATAGACCCAGAGTACCAAGTGCAGGCTAAATCATTTTTGTGTGTGTGTGTGTGTGTGTGTCCCAACGCTGTGCCTGCTGCCACACCCACCTCCAGTTCAGCAGATGTGAATGAGGCTCCCTGCCATTGACCTTGTCCCTCCTTCCCTCTAGTTGTCTGGGTATGAGGCAGCCCTGCCCATCACAGAGAAGTCAAACCCACTGACCCGGGATCTGGACAAAGCAGATGCCGAGCAGACTGTTCGATTGCTGGGGCAATGTGATGCTGAGATCTTCCAGGAGGAGGGACAAATCATGCCCACATGCCAGGCGACCCAGACGCATCCCCTGGACACTGCAAGTAACGATGCCCACTGCAGCGCCACCCCACCTCAACCTCTGCCCTCTCAGACCATGGTCTGGGAGTCCCTCCCCCTCCCCCCCCAAACCACTGTCATTTTCTTGGCTGTTGATGCCTGCCTGTTGCCTCCAGTGAGTCAACTCTGACCACCATGGTATAAGCGGCTGGAAAAGTTCAGGAAGTGCTGAAGGTACCAACTCTCCACCTGCTCCCTGCTTAAATTCGTGTTTCCCTCTACTTTTCTCTCTTCTTGGTCTCTATTTTTCCCTTTTATAAACTTCTATATCCTTATTGTCATCTTATTAATCAACAGTAATTATAATAACTACTACTGCATGATACTATATAATTGACCACGTACTTTCACACCCATTACCTTCACAGAAACCTGTAAAGTTGGTGTTACTGTCTCCATTACTTTTCGGATGGGAAAAGAAAGACTTAAGATAATCACAGTAGCTTTTGCCCAAATACACGCAGCTAGTAATTGCCAGATAATGCTGCTTCCTATCTGTGACAAAGCTGCTTTCCGTCCTTTCTGCAATAAGTGAGGGTTTTGGGGTTTTTTTGGCTGCGTTGGGTCTTTGTTGCTGAGCGCAAGCTTTCTCTAGTTGTAGCGAGTGGGAATTACTCTTCGTTGTGGTGCGCAGGCTTCTCACTGCGGTGGCTTCTCTTGTTGTGGAGCATGGGCTCTATGCATGCGGGCTCAGGAGTTGTGGCTTGCGGGCTTAGTTGCCCCGCGGCATGTGGGATCTTCCTGGACCAGGGATCGAACCCGTTTTCCCCTGCCCTGGGAGGTGGATTCCTAAGCACTGCCCCACCAAGGAAGTCCAGTAAGGGTTTGAATAAGTAGCTAAACCAGAGTTGGGGATCAGACTGAAGTTTCTTTCTCAAAACCAAGGTTCTTTCTGCTACACCATATTCTCTATGTTCTGTTCGCTTTGGGGATAAGAGGGGGCTTCTGTTACCAACCAAAAAGAGAATATGCTTCTCCCAACCTGAGCTGGGTCCTGGAGACCTAGGCATTTTTCTTTTCTCAGGAGCCTGAGGGGGGCGCTGGTGGGACTGAGTGGAGGGATACCTCTGGCAGGATGGCATTCCTCAGGTCGGTGAGTACCTTGATCGCCGGTTTTGCTCTCCGCCTTCTTGGAGTGAACCTCAGGACCATAAAGCTCTTCATAGCTAAGCTCCTAGGTGGACCGCCTCCAGCTCCGGCTCTCTTTCTTCTCCAAAAGCTAGATCTCAACATGGAGTCCCATTTCTTCTGAGCCCATCTGAGCCCCACCAGTCTATTGCCAATGTCTCTACATCCCACACACCCCTAATCCATCATCTCCAAACAGCATATTTGAGAGTCAGATTCCAAGCAGTACTGGCTTAAGCACTGACCTAAGAGAATCATTATACAGCCTCTACCCTCAAGGTGTTGAAAATCCAAGATAATTGTTCCTTCCCTGTCATTACTACTTCATGTTCTCTCCGACTTGGCAGGTCTCCTTTAACCAGCTGATGAAAGGTCTAGGACAGGAACCTCTTTACACCTACCTCGTTGCAGGAGGTGACAGGTAAGCCAGGCTGGCCTATGAATATTTTGTTTGGCCTAACTAGTGTCTTTTAGAAACTGAATTTGAATGCTTTCAGGTGGAGATGGTGTCCGGTTTGCTCTCCACTTCACGTACTTATGTTGCCTGACTAGCCCTCATAGGTATTGAAGTTTTTCAACCCTACAGAGTGTTTGTCATGGTGCCCAACAAATAGTAGGTGCCCATTCAGTGATAGTTTTCTCTTCATTTCCTTCTCTCAAAGCAGCCCTAATAAACCATAGGTTTCTGCTTCCCAAGCAGTGCCACTGACCTTGAGTCTGTCCTCTTAGGTCTGTGATGGCCTCTAGGGAGGGGATGGAAGATAGTGCCCTGGATGGGATCGAGGAACTGAAGAAGTCTGTGTTTTCCACTGACACTCAACCAGAGACCTCTGTCTGTTCCTTCTCGTGGGGACATCAAAGCCCCAACATCCAGCCAAAGCCCATCCCCTGCCTCCTCCCTGCCCCCCAACTCCCTTCCAGCCACCCCCCACCTCATCCTGGCCCTGACATCCCCACACAATATGTTTATACCCTAGAATCCTCTTGGTGGCACCCATCCTCACCCATCCTCCTCTCCTAGGTGGCTGCTGGGAAGAAGAGGGTGATTGTCATCGACATTTCAGCGGGACTCTCTATGAGTGTGAAGACGGGCTGGGTGGATCAATTTTATAGGAAGGCAGGGAGTAGGAGTGGAACAGCATGGAAGATAAATCAACGAGATTTATCTAGATTTATCTAGAAAACAGACAGGGCTTGTGTAAGGAATTTTGATTCTACTCTCACTAATTAGGATCCAGTTGCATGAATGTGGGACAAGGTGGGGAAGGGATCTTATCCCACAATAACTTTGTACCCATCCATTCAACAACCAAAACAGATAGAGTAGTCCAGGGCTCAGCAAACTATGCGGGCAGGTCAATCCAGCCGCTCCCTGTTTTTGTCAATGAAGTTTTACTGGAACTCAGCCATTTGTGTTTACATATTATCCATGGCTACTTTGACGCTTCAACGGTAAGACTGAGTCATTGGACAGAGATCGTAGGGCCCACAAGCTTAAAATATTTGCTTTCTAGCTCTTTACAGAAAAAACTGACCCCGGACTAGTCCCTTGCTACTTAACGTGTGGTCCTTACACCAGCAACATCAGTATCACCTGGGATCTGTTAGAAATGCAGAATATCAGGCCTCCCCACACCAGACCTACTGAGCCTGAATCTGCATTTTAGCAAGATTCCCAGGTGGTTTGTTTGACATGCACTGGGCTAGATGACCCTGAGTTTCCTCTCAGCTGTGCAGCTCGGACACTCTGAATTCACTGAGCAGGACCTGGACTCCAGCAGATGTGGAACGAGACACACAAGGAGAGCAGGACACTGACCTCATGGAGCTGACAGTTTAGTTCTGTATTTTCAGACTTTACCACGCAGAAGATTTCCATGGGAGAACCTGTTAGAAATGTAGGTCTAGGGAATTCCCTGGCGGTCCAGTGGTTAGGACTCAGCGCTTCCACTACCAGGGCCCCGGGTTCAATCCCTGGTCGGGGAACTAAGATCCCATAAGCTGCACGGTGTGGTCGATAATAATAATAGTTAATTAATTAAAAAAAAATGTAGGTCTATGGGGTCTCCCCTTCAGATTCAGATCTAGTAGATTTTAACTGGGCCCAGAATCTGCACTTAAACAAGCATGTGCGGGGCATTCTGATGTACGTGGGCCTCGGGCAGAACTAGAGTAACCCCCCTCATCGAACCCTCCTCTCTCTCCCTACCACCAGGCTCCCTCTGTGGCAGGCCACATGGACTACTGCATGGATAACCCAGCGGTCTTTTTGCCAGTCCTGATTGGTTTCAACCCAGTGAGCATGGCCAGGTGAGCCTTCTGTAATGAAAAGTCCTACGCAGACCTTCTGTAATGAAAGGTCATGGCCAGTCCCCTGGGGGAGGCTGGGAGGGAACCCGTGAAAATCTACAGGATAGTCACAAAGAAGAGGTCAGGGCAAATATGCTCTTGTTCACCAAATCTCAGAATATTAAAGTAAATAAAGGTGCAAACGAAGCAACTGACAAAGGATTAATCTCCAAAATATACAGGCAGCTCAATATCAAAAAGACAGACAACCCAATCCAGAAATGGGCAGAAGATCTAAATAGATATTTCTCCAAAGAAGGTATACAGATTGCCAACAAACACATGACAGAATGTTCAACATCACTAACCATTAGAGAAATGCAAATCAAAACTACAATGAGGTATCACCTCACACAGGTCAGAATGGCCATCATCAAAAAGTCTACAAACAATAAATGCTGGAGAGGGTGTGGAGAAAAGGGAACACTCTTGCACTGTTGGTGGGAATGTAAACTGATACAGCCACTATGGAGAACAGTATGGATGTTCCTTAAAAAACTAAAAATAGAGCTACCATACAACCCAGCAATCCCACTACTGGGCATATACCCTGAGAAAACAATAATTCAAAAAGACACATGCACCCCAGTGTTCATTGCAGCTCTATTTACAATAGCCAGGACATGGAAGCAACCTAAGTGTCCATCGACAGATGAATGGATAAAGAAGATGTGGCACATATATACAATGGAACATTACTCAGCCATAAAAAGAAATGAAATTGAGTTATTTGTAGTGAGGTGGATGGACCTAGAGACTGTCATACAGAGTGAAGTAAGTCAGAAAGAGAAAAACAAATACCGTATGCTAACACATATATATGGTATCTAAAAAAAAAAAGTGATTCTGAAGAACGTAGGGGCAGGACAGGAATAAAGATGCAGACATAGAGAATGGACCTGAGGACACAGGGAGGGGGAAGGGTAAGCTGGGACGAAGTGAGAGAGTGGCATGGACATATATACACTACCAAATGTAAAATAGATAGCTAGTGGGAAGCAGCTGCATAGCACAGGGAGATCAGCTCAGTGCTTTGTGTCCACCTAGAGGGGTGGGATAGAGAGGGTGGGAGGGAGACGCAAGAGGGAGGAGATATGGGGATGTGTGTATATGTATAGCTGATTCACTTTGTTATACAGCAGAAACTAACACACCATTGTAAAGCAATTGTACTCCAATAAAGATGTTAAAAAAAATAAAGTAAATAAAGGGTGTTCCTAAGCTTAGGAAGTATTTTTTTGGTTGGTTAATTTGCATATTCTCTCATTTCAGAAAGGATTGAAGGCAGCTTATAAAGGATACATAAAATATAAGAAAGCATACATTTAAAACGGAATGAAGAGGCAAGGAAAACATGGGTCAGAGGATAGAATGGGCTCAAGAAAATGCATACCATAAAGATCTGTGCTTTCATCTGAGGTGGGTCCCAAGCATCTTTTCAAAGAAGGAATACTGGGTACAGACTGGCCTCCTAGTCTCCTTTGCCTAGCTCCCTTATTTTAGGCCCTTTCTCCTTCATGCCAGGAGCCCCTTTGGTCCCCTCTGGCTACTCACATCTCCCACCCTGTTCCTCTTTCCTGAGATCCCTGTGCCTCCAAGTCACCTCCCTCTTATTCTCTGTCTAAATGGCCACTTCGATCTCAAAGAAGGCCAGCATATATTTTTAAATTTTTTTATTGGAGTATAGTTGATTTACAATGTTGTGTCATGAAGGCCAGCATATTAAACCAATAATGCTCAGGTGTGATTCTGTGGATGCACTGCCTTGGGAGTGTTAATAAGGAAGATTCTTGTATGAGAGGTCTGATGTTGTAGGTTTGAGGTAAGGCCCGGAAATACCTAATTTTTGCAAGCATCCTTGGAGATTCTGATGCACAGCCAAGCTGGGGAAACTCTGCTAAATAAACCATTGGAGGGGGCCACCCAATGAAGCTGAGGGCTTCCTGTCACTGGAGGTATTTCAGCGAAGGCTTGCTGACTACTCAAGAGCAGCTCTGTGTGTATTTAGTGTGGTCTTGGGGAGACGGACAGCTGAGTTCCGGGAGGCTTTTTCAGCTTCCAGACTCCAGGCATGTAGTGTAATTCATACGAAGGTATAAATGATCTCTTTTAATGGAGGGCTTTCCTCACCGAAAATGTATCTGCTGCAGTGGATGCTAATTTCAGGGACCGTGACTAAGTGAAATGAAGGATTTCAAACAATGTAGGCGTGGAGATCTTCCAGTTGTTCCTTAAATCAGTGGCTCCCAAACTTGGCTGGTCTTCAGAGTCATCTGGGAAGCTTTTTAAAAATACAGATTTGGGGGCTCCACTCCAGAACTACTGAAGCTGACTCTCAGGGTGGGTGTGGAAACCAGAAATAGGTAGTTATTAAAAAAAAACAAACCTCCCCAGGTGATTTTGATGACCTGCCAAGTCTGGGGATCTCAGTTTTCAACCACACAATAAACACTGTTGCCTCTCTCTGCAGAGGAGACATGGCAATAGGACCTGTGCAAGGACCAGGACACAAGAAAGTTCTGGTCTCAGGCTGGGACTTTTTACTTGAGTGTTGGCTTTGCTCTGGGCTCAAATTGCTGAATGTTTTATTAACCCTCATCCTTGGGGTTCAGGGACACAGTGCCCCTATGAGCATCAAAGCACATCTCTCTAGGAAATTGTTGACCTCTGACCCCAATCTCAATGTGGTATTTGGTCCCAACTCTCATCTGAGGCCCTTCCTTTAGATCCTCACACATGATCCCCCCTCTGTCTCTCTTTGGGCCCCAGAAATGACCCCATTGAAGACTGGAGTTCAACATTTCAACAAATAGCAGAGCAGATGCAGAAACTGCTGGAGAAAACAGAAAGCTTTTGTGCTCAATCCTGCAACTGGGGTGAGATCTGCCCCCACCCCTACCCCTCACACCCACCTCCGGACGGCTTGCCACTTAGGGCCTCTGATTTTAGGTTTTGTTCCATCATGTCTAAATTCCTGGTGTCGTGTATCTACTAAAATGGGGTGAATCAAATCCTATTTTCTCGTTTTGGTTTTCGCCTTAAGATGTTTTATTTCCAGTCTGACCCTGTCTCTTAAATCAGTCATCATTAAACACCTAAATGGTCTAGGGCAGTTTCTATTTAAAGAAGCTCTTTTGCATCTGTGTGTAGAAAGTATCGCTTCATGTCTCTTTTATATGTTTCAGTTTCAAATATGGGCTTTAAAGAAAAAATGGGATGTAGTTTCATTCTTCTGCCTAAGACTCTCCAAAATTGGTGTGGCCCTTCTAAGCCTCCACTGCTCCTGTTGCTTTTTTCTCTGGATTGTGGCTGCATCTCACTAACATCATCTGCCCTTCCTTTGACCTTAACAAGAGCCTTAACCAAATCCCTGCCCTGCCCCACTCTGCCTGGGATGGGCACATCTGTGACATTCTCTTTGATCTTCCTTTTGTGAGATAGGAAGGCAGGAATTCCACTTTACACACAAGTTCTGCATCTTTCATCTCCCAGATGCTCATCTCTCCTCTTCTCTGCAATTATTTACTTTTAATCTCCTTTTCTCAGACACTGCTTTTATCGTTCTTCTTGCTGTAATCTCTTTATCTTTTTGGTGTGTCATATTATATATCTGTACCGTTAAAATCAATGGCTGCTTCACTGGTCTGTCCAAGGAGCATGAAATGTAGTGTTTGGATTAAAAACTGTTATTTAAAAAGTGGGGGATGGAGGAGGGAGAAAGTACTTGCCATCAAAAACAACAACAAAACCTCTCTGAAAAACCCTTATCCCCAGCTAACAGGACACTCAATTATTCTGGCTTCCTCTCCAGAGTCCTGAATGTACCATAGAAATGACCATAAGTGGCCCTTTCCCTCTTCTCCTCTCTTCCCTTCCCTTCCCTTCCCTTCCCTTCCCTTCCCTTCCCTCCTCTCCTCTCAGTTAAGCCCTCAACCAGCACTCCTCCTCACAGCACACTGGGGGCCACCAGTCCTACAAATGCCTGCCCAGTGGCCACTAAGCAGAGCGCATGTCCAAGAGCCACTAACCAGATTGTATGCACAGTGGTCACTAACTAGTAAACTCCAGGACCTTCCTTCCTCTCCCAGTTTCTCCTGGGTGTCATCACTCTGCAGCCTGAGGGCCTCAGTGGCTCCTCCCGGATGAAAGGTGGAAGTGCCACCAAGATCCTGCTGGAAACCCTGTTACTGGCAGCTCACAAGACTGCGGACCGGAGCATCGCAGCATCTGCGAGGTAGGGAGGGTCTGGACCAGAGAGAGATCCGAGTCAGGCAGTGGGTGGGAGGGTGCAGGCAGGGGAATGGCAGATCCAGATCTGGAGGGTGCGCTGGTAGCAGCAAGACTGCAGCCCTGCCGTTCCTTCCCTGGGAAAGGAACTGGCAGGGGGACGCCACTGTTCCCATCACACAATCACAGAGTCTGGCTTGTTTCCAATGGACCCTGGGTTCCTCAGGTCCAGACCTGATCCCTGTGCACACCTGGGACATCCAAAGCTAACCTAGCTTCCTAGAATCTTTGATGTGGGGATGGTCCAGGCCATGCAGGGTAGAGGTCGTCCTGCTGTGGGCCTGCCTCCCTCACCAGGGTCTCTCGCCTAGCTTCCACGTCGCTCACTTACTCCCTCGTCAACTCTCTGATCCCACCCTCCTCCCAGTGCCCTGGATGCCCTATTCTCGTCTCTGCTCTTTAGTCTTCTTCCCGCTGAAGCCCGCTTTGCCCCTGTTGAATGCAGTCTGGCTCTACTTACCGCTCCCCCACGAGGGACCAGCAGAACTTAGTTTCAAGGGAATTGTGCCTTTCCCAGGGTGGGAGAGACTCAGGCTTTCTGAGGGGGCACTGGGCCTGCCCTGGGAGCTGGTGGACTTTCTCCCAGATGCCTTCTGGAAATCTTGCGGACATTTGAGTGGGCTCATCAGGTGACCTAGAGTCAAAGCCCCAAGATCACCGCCCTGATGAAGCAAGTCAGCACCAGGTGTGTAGATGTGTATTTGGAGGGGGAAAGCGGCCTGAATGGGGAATGTCATGAGAGCAGCGGAGACTCTACGAGACATGATAACATGGGGAGGGTAGCAGGTCTGCGTGTTGGGGGGTCAGGGTAGGCTTTTGGTTCGTTTACTCCTGTGCTCTTCTGCGTGTGTCTTCCTCTGATCTCTGGATTTTCTTCACTGTGATCTCTCATGTCCTGACCTCTGACCCATTTTCAGCCTGGAGAAGAAAGGCTAAGTATACCTGGTTGGCTGGCAGACCCTGGGCATTATTGCCATCATGGATGGAGTAGAGTGCATCCACACCTTTGGTGCTGGTGGGACCCCGGTGTTGACTTACTTCCCGATTCCTCCTGATCCAAACCAACTGGTCTGCTCTCCAAATTCTTTCCTACTCCCAACCCATGGAGGTTCCTCATTCAATGTCCATCCTGCCCTATCTAGATAGGCATTTCAGTCAAATGCTCCTTCCTTTGAACCCTCGCTCAGTCCTTGATCCTTCAGCTCCCAGCCCCATGCTTAGCTATGGCCTCTCAAGTGTGTTACTGCTTACCCTGCACCCCACTTGCCACTTTCCTCCCAGCCCCACTGACACCTCCCCAAACCTAGAACCTTCCTCTCCTTTGAAGCCCATCACTCCTCTCTCCCTGTCCTTAACCTTCCCAGATTTCCAAGATGTCCATGGCTTTCTCATTGGTGATCACGGTGACATGTTTAACCAGAAGGCTGAGCTCATCAACCAGGTGGGAAGATGATGGGGCTTGGGGAAATTGGGAAGATAACTGGTATGCAGAGGGTGGGAGAAAAGAGGAAGGTGGAAACAGGTAGGGGGGTACAATGGGATTCCCTTCTAGAGAGGGAATATGGGTTAAAGGTCATGAGGCCTTGGGGCAGCACAGCAACAGTGTGGAAAGCTCTGGATTCACCCCCCAAACCTGGCTCTGGTCCAGTGCTCTTCCGTCAGCACGCTGCATTATCTTGGGCAAAACACTTTACCTCTTTGAATCTTGGTTGTTACATCTGTAGATAAAAGCTCTGCATTAGATGTCCTCTGAGGGCCTCTTTGGTCTTCAAGTCTATATGCTGGAGTTTTCCATGGGAAGGACTCTCCTCTTTTTCTGCCCCAGGGTTCCCATTTCTCCTTCTCCCAGGAAGACTTCTTGACTTCCATCCTGCCATCCCTTGCAGAAATTGACACTGTGGTCTTCATTTTTACCCTGGTTGGTGAGAGGGATGATGGGAGTGGTGGGGTGAGGGGATGGAGGCAGCTGAGTCACTCAGAGGAACTATCACTTTTCTGGGTCTTAGGGCACCTGCTCAGAGGGAAGGACGGGAGTATGTGTCCCCATTGCCCAGATGAGGAAGATGAGATTAAGGGAGTATAATCATGACCACACAGATAAGACAGGAGTCAGGATTTGAACTCAGGTTTTGGGACTCTAAATCCATGGTTTATTTCACCATACAAGATAAATTTCAACCATATTCATGAATTGAGCCTGATCCATTTATTCATTCATTCAACAAATATTTTTAGAGTACCTGTTACAGGCCCGATAATATCCCAGGGATAGGGGATATAGCAGAGAATGATCATCTGTGATATTTTAAAGAACTGTATTTTTAAAGAAAATTGTAATTACAATAACAATACATTTTTTAATTGTCAAAGCTTTAGAAAATACAGAAATCAAAAAAAGGAAAAAAATCATCCATAATCTACCTTCTTCCAAAAACAAAAACAAAAACCACGCAGACAAATTTTGAGACTGTCTCCCTACTTTTTTATGCATATGTAAATATAGTTATATAAAAATAGGATCATACATGACATGCTGTTTTTAACTTGCTTCTCTTTATTTAAAATTATGAACACCTTTCTGTACTAATATATCTACATCATCATTTTTAATGTCATGTGTTCCACGGTATGTGGACTGTAATTTGTTTACTCTAGCCCCAGTTGTCAAACACTATAGTTTCAATATTATGGCTTTTTTTAAAATGCTGCACAGAATATCCTTATACACACATTTGACTCTCTCATTAGGATAAACCTCCAAAAGTGGAATCACTGGGTCAAAGGGTGTTTAAAATTTAAAGGCTTTTGATGCTGTGGTTACCTCCAAAGAGGTTTATAAACAAAGTGTAAAATTTGTTGTTCCCCACAACCTTAAAATAGTGGGTAACACTGTTCTTTTTAATCTTCGCTAATCAGCAAAGGAAAAAAAGTGAAACAAAAGGAAAGGCATTTCCGTGGTAATTTATATTTAATTACTATGCAGCTTGGCTCCTTAAAGATATATATATATATACGCCATTGAATTTTTTTCTTTATTGTACTGCTTCTTCATATCTTTTGGGCATATTCACCCATTCTTTTTTTTTTAATTAATTTATTTAGTTTTGGCTGCGTTGGGTCTTCGTTGCTGCGCGCGGGCTTTCTCTAGTTGCGGCGAGAGGGGTCTACTCTTTGTTGCAGTGCACGGGCTTCTCATCGCGGTGTCTTCCCTGTCGCAGAGCACGGGCTCTAGGGTGTGTGGGCTTCAGTAGTTGTGGCTCACGGGCTCTAGAGCACAGGCTCAGTAGTCATGGCGCACGGGCTTAGTTGCTCCGCGGCATGTGGGATCTTCCCGGACCAGGGCTCGAACCTGTGCCCCCTGCACTGGCACGTAGATTCTTAACCACTGCGCCACCAGAGAAGCCCCTCATTCTTTATTAGGGTATTTTTTTCTTACTAATTTATAAGAGAGAGTGTATATAGCAAGGACAGTAGCCTTCTTTTGCTGTTCCATGTTTTCCCCCAGTATATTATTTTTAATTTCTACGTTTTTGATGTAGAGACATTTAATTTACATTTTGGCATAGTCAAATCTATCAATCTTTGTGTGTTTCTTTTTTTCTTGATTCTGGTTTTTATCTTTTTAAATGTACTGAAATTGAAATACGGAGGCTTCTTTTGGAGCTTATAAATATTTCGTTGTAGAAATAGTTTGATGTAACTCAGCCCACACTTTTATTTTGAAAAATTTCAAATCTGCAGAAAACTTGCAAGAATAGTATTAATGATACTATAGTATACTATAGTATACTATACTATACTGATAATACAGTGAACACCCATATGCTTTTTGCTAGATTCACCACTTATTAACATTTGGCCACAGCTGCTTCATCTCTCTTTACCCCTGAATCATTTGAAAGGCGATTGGAGATATGATACTTGACACAAATTACTGTGTTCCCTAAGAGCAATGGGCATTTGTCTATATAATTATCACACTTGAGAAAATGACAATTAATACAACACTATTATCTCATATACAGACTATATTCAAATTTCCCCAATTATTCCTGTGTTGTTTTTATCTTCCAGATCCAGGATTTGAGCAAGGATAATGCGTTGCATTTCGTTATCGTGTTTCTTTAGTTTTCTTTAACCTGGCTGAGTTCCTCAGTCGTTTTTGATGTCTTTCATCAAAACACTGATATTTTAGAAGTCTAGACCAATTGTTTTGCAGAATGTGCCTCACTTTTGATTTGCCTGATTGTTTCTTCATTATATTCACGTTATGTTTTGGGGCAGGAGTCCTGCATAGATGAGGCTGTGCCTTTATCAGTGTATCACATGTAGAGGCTCCTAATATCAGTTTATCCCTTTATTGGTGATGCTGCGTTTGATCATTTGGTCAAGGTGTTGTCTGTTAGATTTCTTTGTATCTTATTCCTCAGCAATCTTTCACCCACGGTTTTAGCATCCACTAATGATTCTTGGTTGAATCAATTATTACTATGAGGGTCTTAAAATGGTGATTTTTCTATTTCTATCCTTCTGTCTCCATTTACTAGTTGGCATTCTTCTGTAAAGAAAATCTTTCTTCTCTCCCCCGCTTATCTACATTTGTTTGTTTAGTATTAATATGGACTCATGAATTGTTGTTGTTGTTGTTGTGTGTTTTAATCCATTCCTGTCATTATTCTTTTTTGGGGGGGGGGGATACGTGGGCCTCTCACCACTGCGGCCTCTCCCGTTGCAGAGCACAGGCTCCGGACGCACAGGCTCAGCGGCCGTGGCTCACGGGCCCAGCCGCTCCGCGGCATGTGGGATCCTCCTGGACCGGGACACGAACCTGTGTCCTCTGCATCGGCAGGCCAACTCTCAACCACTGCGCCACCAGGGACGCCCTATTATTCATTTTAATGCTCAAAATGAGAGCTCATTCAAGCTGGCCTTTGTGTTCTTGTGACATATCTATCCACATTAGCATTTGAACACTCTGCTGTATTTCTTTTTGCAAAAAAAATTTTTTCTTGTTCTCTTATGCAATATACTCTTGTGCCTTGCATTTTTGCTTAACAAAATATACTGAAAATCATTCCACTTCAGTTTAAAAATCTCTGCTTCATTATTTACATTTGTGTTTGTGTGTATTTGTGTGTGTGTGTGTGTGTGTGTGTGTGTGTAACCCAGTCATCTCCTATGCAGGAGCACAAAAATGTTGGGCCACATTCACCTTATACTTTCCCTGGTTCTAGCCCTGGAATCAATCATTTTCCAAGGAGCCCTGGCTGTTAGTGGAGATTGGTATTTAGAAATCTAGGTGCTAGGTATGCTCACTGCTACTGGTTTGTTTTGCCTCTAAGCCCTTTCAGTAGAAACAACAAGGAAATATATATATGTATGTGTGTGTGTATTCACACACACACACACACACACACACACACACACACACGTACTCTCCTCCAATATCATCAGTGTATTTACCCATTTGTTCAGTCCTACAGTAAATACCAAACAGTTTTGGAATTGCTACCCTAATACGACTGTCGTCAACAAACTTACCAAGAAGTGGTTGAGATTTTTGTCCTTTGATCACATCTTACTAGATAAAGTGTTCAAAAGTCACTTTCATTAATTTTTTTCTTTCTCTCTGTGGTTATGTTATTAATGTGCTATATAGTTAGGCTCATTTATTTTTCTTTCTTTTAAATTTTAGAGTTTTTTCAGTTTTTGGTCTAATTTTATCTTTTGAATATGTAAAACACAACATGATTTAAAAGTCAGAACTGTATAAAAAGATGTCCCATTTCCTTCTCTATGCCTTCCATCCCATTCCCACTCATCCCTGTAAGAAACCAATTTCATTACTGACTTATCTCCCGTGTTTCTTTTTACAAAAAAACGTGTGCGTGTTCGTGTATGCTTTGCATTTCCTTCTTTCTTTCTTTTTTAAAAAATTAATTAATTAATTTATTTTTCGCTGCGTTGGGTCTTCATTACTGTGCGCAGGCTTTCTCTAGGTGCAGAGAGTGGGGGCTACTCTCCGTTGCGGTGCGCAGGCTTCTCATTGCAGTGGCTTCTCTTGTTGCGGAGCATGGGCTCTAGGCATGTGGGCTTCAGTAGTTGCGGCTCGCAGGCTCTAGAGCGCAGGCCTGTGGAACTCTTCCTCATTATTTTTCACATTTGGGTGTGCTCACACATTTGCAAGGGTTATTCGGGCAGTCTCTTACGTAGGGCATTTGAACTGTGTGTTCATGTAAATACATGAAATATACTCATTTTCTAATGGTATTGTGGTCTTGATGATCCCTTGATTTTGAGTCCTTTATAAATTAGAGATATTAGTCCTTTATTTCTGCTATACAGTTGACAATTGGACAAGGCGGGGGGTTAGGGGCACTGATCCTCTGCACAGTGGAAAATGATGTAACTTATGGTTGACCCTCTGTATCCATGGTTCCTCCCTATCCACATTCCTGGTATAGGATCACTGTAGTACTGTACTATTTACTATTGAAAAACGTCTGCGTATAAGTGGACCCTTGCAGTTCACACCTGTGTTGTTCAAGGGTCAACTATATATTCCATTTTCTTTGGGTTTTAACCATGCAAAAGTCTTTCCTTTAATTTTTCTGGGGTAGAACTTGTCAATCTTTTATTGAATTTGGATCTTGATGAACAGAAAGCTCCCCTCACGCCACACCCACCCCCAGATTGTAAAGGAACTCCATCTGTGTTTTCTTTTAGTACATGGTTTCTTCTAGTGAAAGTGGTCTTTCTCTTGCCCTCCTTTTTTTTAAACCATTTTTTAAATTAAAATAGTTAATTTACAATGTTCTGTTAGTTTCAGGTGTACAGCAAAGTGATTAAGTTATATATATATATATTCCTTTTCAGATTCTTTTCCATTATAGGTTATTGTAAGGTATTGAATATAGTTCCCTGTGCTATACAGTAGGTCCCTGTTGTTTATTTTATATATAGTAATGTGTAAATGTTAATTCCAAACTATCATTAAGAGTCTATTCTTGTGTATAGGGTGAGGTATGGACCCAATATTATATTTTTCTAAATGACTATCCAATTGTCCCAATATATATACTTAAAGTTAATCTTTTCCTGAGTGATTTGAGACGCTACCTGTATCAAACACTCAGTTCGCATGTGCACTGGTTTATTTCTGGACTTTCTTTCTGTCTATTGAAGTGCTGGTACCATACTGTTTAATTATAGATGCTTTATGGTAAACTTAATGTCCGATAGAGTTAGTCCTCTCTTCAACACTCTTCTATAGAATTGCTGCCCTTGTTCCACATGAACTTTAAAATGAACGTGTCTAGCTTCAAATTATATAAAATTTGAAGTATTTTTTTGTCAATGGTAGTTAATGGTATAAATGGTTGGTGATATAAATGGTTAATGATATAACCCAGATTTGGTTGATCTCTCCCCCACAGGGCAGTCTGACATGCAGCCTATAGCATCAGTACTGCATACTGGCCAGCTTCATTCTGATTGGTCAGATTTCTATTCTTATACTCAGTGTCTTTGTCGATCGCTTGTTAAGTATTTTCAGTATACCCCCTGCTAGGGGTTTATGTGACCAACTATTTATAGAGTTGCAGAATAAGGAGGTAGAAGTAGTAGCCTGTTTCCTCAGCCTGGCTAGGACCAAATACTTAACCCCCTCAATTCCTTTACTGGACTCCTGTTGCCCTCAAAGTTTGGTAATAGATATTATAAGTGCAAGATATGAGGGCCAAGAACAGGTGATAGTTATTCCCACAGTACCACGTGTTTGTATAACATTTCAGTTTTCATTGTGCTTTCACATCCATTATCTCATTCATCCGGGAAATGATCGTGGCAAAGTCGGAAATGCCCTCATCACTAAATCAGGAGACCTGCATTTGGGTCCTGATTCTACGTCTCACTATCAAGTTTACTTCTGACCTCTAGTTTCCACATATGTAGAAACAGGGATAGAAAAAACCTATCCCATAGGGTTGTTATAAGGATTAAATTGAATTAATTTTTCAACAAACATGTATTGATCGGTAATCATGTGTCAGCCATTATCAAAAAGACTGGGGCTCTTGAGCAAAATAAGACACCATCTCTGCTCTCAAGGAGCCTTTAGTTTAGTGGAATGAATCCCAGGATTTCCACTTCTCCCCTGTCTGGTACCTGAGTAACAAGAGGAAGGTGCTGGTAAGAGCAAAATCCTACTGTGGAAGGACTCAGGGAAGATATCTGTCTACCAAGGACCAAAACCACAAATATGTGGGGAATTCCCTGGCGGTCCAGTGGTTAGGACTCAGCACTTTCACTGCCATGGGCCCAGGTTCAATCCTCGGTTGGGGAACTAAGATCCTGCAAGCTGTGCAGAACGACTGAAAAAAAAGAAAAGAAAAGAAAAAAGAAAGAAAACCCCACAAATACGTGAAGCTGCCACGTTTGCCGGGAATGGCCCTGGCTGATGAATGGCCCTGGCTGATGGAGCAAATTATGTCTACTTTTTTGGGGGGAGGGGCCATGCTGAGTAGCATGTGGGCTCAGACCCATGCCCCCTCCATTGGAAGCATGGACCCTTAACCACTGGACTGCCAGGGAAGTCCCTATGTCTGCATTTTTGATCCCTGGATTCCTGTCAGAGAATAAGGCCCTGTTCACCCTGCTGCTCTAATGTCCCCTAATTTTCAATATCCCCATGTGTCTGCCCTGTTTAGAAGTTCCAGCATGAGCTGAGCACCAAGTGGGTGCTGAATACGGTGAGTACAGGAGCCCACGTGCTTCTTGGGAAGATCCTCCAAAACCACATGTTGGACCTCCACATTTGCAACTCCAAGTTCTTCTGGCGGGCTCTGGCCGTGCTGCAGCTAGGACATGATGGGATGGGGCTGGGTGGGGCCTGGCTTCAATGCCTAGGCTGCCATAGGAGGGTGTATTTCAGAGGTATGTAGATGTGAAGGGGTAAGGATTGACTTTTCTCTTGTGCCTCTCCTCCTCCTTCTATCAGGCCCAGCCTCTCCTCTAAGAAGTATATGTGCACACATGGGTGCGTGTTTGTGCAATTATAACTATTAGGCAAGATTCTTTCAGTTACACATATGTGTGACAGAAATCCAATTTGTACTGGTTTAACTAAGCAAGGCAAATGATTGGTTCATGTAACTGAACAGTCCCAGGGTAGCTAGATCCAGAAACGCAAAATGACATGCTCCAGAACTTTCAGCCCTTAGCACTGCTTTCCTCTGTGTTGCTCTCATTCTCAGGCAGGTTTTCTCCACTAGGTGGCAAATTGGCCACTAGCAGTGCCAGCCTAACATCCTACCAATTTAGCAACTCTGGCGGAAGGAGAGTTTATCTGTCCCTGCGATTCCTGCAAATACCTGGGGGAGGGTCCTCATTGGTTTGTCTTGGGTCACATGCCCATCCCTGAGCCAATCACTGTTCTCCAGGGGAAAGCAGCCCTCTGCCCAGGCCTGGGTCACCCATGCTCTCTCCCTTTAAGATGGCAATGGAGGAAGGGGCATGAAGTGAGCCTCAATCAAACAGTGTGGCCTGAGAATGGGGGAGCAATAATTCCCCAGAGGAAAATCAAGGTGCTGATACCAGGAGGAGGAGGCATGGATGCTGAGCAGATAGCACAACAGATGGTCCTGAAAGTAGGGTTGCTAGATATAGCAAAGAAAAATATAGGACACTGGTTAAATTTGAATTTCAGAGAAATAAAAAATAATTTTTTAGTATAAGTATATCCCATGCAATATTTGAGACATACTTATACTAATTTTTAAAAATTATCCATCTGAAATTCCATTTAACTGGGTACCCAATATTTTTATTTGCTAAATCTGGCAACTCTACATGAAAGGAACCCATGAATGGGCATTTAGTGAGCAGTCATCAGGGCCCTAAAACAACCTTCTCGAATGAGTAAAACCAACCAACTGGGTAAAAACATCCTTTATGCTTTTCTAGTTCCTGGAGTTGGGGCAGGTAGGGGGAGCCAGAGCTACCTATGATCCAGTCCTTGCCATCCCAGAGTGGCCCGTCTAATGGAGGAGAGACAAAACCAACACTTGAAACACAGAACAATTAAGTGTCAAATTGCATGATCCTTACTAAAGTCCAATAGAACATCAAAGAAGGTAGGATCTATGCACTATAGCAAAGCAGAAGACTTCATGGAAGAGGTAACGTTTGAGCTGGGCCTACTGGTTATGGCTTGAAGAGGTGAAGGACTGAAGGGCACTTTTGTTAGAAGGAGTATTAGCCAAGGCCCAGAGGGGGACTAGGCATGATATGTGAGGGACACAGGTTTGGAGTCACTTTACAGAGTGGTGAGGGAGCAGGAAGGGGAAAAACTGTGGAAGATTAAAAGCCAGACAGGAATTGGGACTTGCCAAACACAGCTAGATCTGTGCTGTCCAGGATGGTAGCCACCAGTCACACGTGGCTATTGAGCACGTGAACTGAACTCCAAATTTTATTTAAAAAGTGAAGCATGTAAAGTTTTCATTAAATGCAACTCTATTCTTTTGGTAGGACTCTATTTCACTTTTGCATTGAAATTCAGCACCTGAATTGAAATGTGCTGTAATTGTAAAATACAAACTGGACTTCAAAGACATGATACAAAAATATTGTAAAATATCTCACTAATAATTTTTAATGCTGTTGACATGTTTTTTTTTTGTTTTGTTTTTGTTTTTGTTTTTTTTTGCGGTAAGTGGGCCTCTCACTGTTGTGGCCTCTCCCATTGCGGACCACAGGCTCTGGACGCACAGGCTCAGCAGCCATGGCTCACGGGCCTAGCCGCTCCATGGCATGTGGGATCTTCCCGGACCGGGGCACGAACCCGTGTCCCCTGCATCGGCAGGCGGACTCTCAACCGCTGCGCCACCAGGGAGGCCCCTGTTGACATGTTGAAATGATATTTTGGATCTATTGGATGAAATAAAACATGACTAAAATTTATTTCACCTGCTTCTTTTTTAATGCTGTGCTAGAAAATTTTAAATTACATATGTGACTCATTTTATTTCTATTGGACAGTGCTGAGCTAGATAGAGAGGAAGAGGGTGGTGAAGAAAATAGAAGCAGTGTTTGCAGAGGAACTGTCTTACAGCAGTATAAAGGATGGATGTGGTTAGGGAGGAAACCGGCGGGAATGAGTTCGGTTTACGATGACCAACCTTTGGGATTGCGGGGACATGGCCAAAAGTACGACCAATTTGCCATTAATTCTCCAGTGTAACCCAGCCAACCAAGGCCCACCACCAACCCTTTTACCCCAGTTTTCCTTTACAGCTGGGGATTGTAAGTTTGGGATTGCCTACAGGGACGAATTCTCTACAGCTGGTCTTCGAGATCCCAGACTCCCATTCTCCCTTGACCCCATTCTCAGCTCCCATGGCTTCCTAGCCCAGCATGGATGTTACCACTTCTTCCACAGTGGTTCTAGGGACAGCCCAAGTCTCGATGCATCGAGAGCCTTCTCCAGGTGATCCACTCCGCTCAGCCACTGTCGGATGATATTCGAGCAGCTCCCATCTCCTTCCACGTCCAGGTTGCACAAGAGAAGGAACAGGTAACTCGCGAACTGCTAGTCATCTAGCAAACACTTACTGAGTACTTACGATGTGTCAGGAACTTGTCTCGGCACTGAGTTTACAAAGCTCAGTGACACTCTGCAAGGAACTCCCCTGTTCATGGAGGAGACATGATTGTGACAAGTAGTCAGAGAAGTGTGAAAAAGGAACTATGGGGGTGCCGAAAAGGAGTCTTCAGTTTTGCCTAGGAGGGGAGTCAGGAAAGAGAGGGAGAACGGGTCACGAACCAGTCTTGATGAATAGGAGTTTTCTGGGTCAGGATGAAGGCTACTCTCTGCTCTTTTTTTTTTTTTTTTTTTACTCTCTGCTCTTGACCCACCTCATTCCAATTTCTGGTGTTTGAAAACTCCCTTCTATTCTTTTTTAAAATTTATTATTTTATTTATTTATTTTTGGCTGCGTTGGGTCTTCGTTGCTGAACGCCGTCTTTCTCTAGTTGCGGCGAGCGGGGGCTACTCTTCGTTGCGGTGCACGGGCTTCTCATAGCGGTGGCTTCGCCTGTTGTGGAGCACGGGCTCTAGGGTGTGCGGGCTTCAGTAGTTGTGGCTTGCGGGCTCTAGAGCGCAGACTTAGTAGTTGTGGCACACAGGCTTAGTTGCTCCGCGGCATGTGGGATCTTCCGGGACCAGGGCTTGAACCCGTGATCCCCTGCATTGGCAGGCGGGTTCTTAACCACTGCGCCACCAGGGAAGCGCCTCTGTTCTATTGTTGCATCCAACCTGGTATCTTCTGACTCCCACACTGAATGCCCTAGCTCCTCCAGGGTTCTCCCTCAGACGACCTCACTTTCTCAGGCTTCAGTTCTCGCTGCCTCCTCCCCAGAGGTGATCCCCATAGCCTTGCTGAGCCTCCTGTTCCGGTGCTCCATCCCTGAGGCCCAGGCATACCTGGCTGCAGCTCTCTCTGTCCGTGAGGCTGTCAGGAGCGCCCTCACCCGGCCAGGTCGGAAGCGCAACGCCGACCTCTTGGAGACCCTAGATCGTGCTGTGCCGTGAACTGGTGTTTCTTGGTACGCGGAGGGGGCCAGCCCACCCCACGGGGACTTGTTGGGCCAGCAGCACGTGAAGTGGGAGGAGAGGCCCAGTCCCCAGGAGCACCAGCCGCCCAGGCTGGGGAGACAGCGTCTCTCTCCTTTGGGGAGATCTTGCTGTTCACCCAGTGGTATCCACTTTCCCTGGCATGTTCTGATTTCAGAAATAAAACTGAATGTCTTGTTTCAAAAAGTTAGCTTTCTACTGAGATCAGAGTCAATAGATCAGAGGTGGAACAAGATGAGTGGCATGGGTCGGTCCCCAAAGCAGTTTTGTTTCTTTATGTCTCCACCTGCCTCCCAACTCCATTTCAGTGGTCACTGACCCAAACCTTATTCCAGCTTCTTTATATCCCCCCATCTCCAACATGTAGGTGCACACGTGCACGCACACACACATACTTCACTCTTACAAAGAATCACACAAGCAAGGAGAGGTGGGAACTTAGATAATTCC
The DNA here is from genome assembly GCF_008692025.1 of Phocoena sinus. Classification (NCBI taxonomy): domain Eukaryota; kingdom Metazoa; phylum Chordata; class Mammalia; order Artiodactyla; family Phocoenidae; genus Phocoena; species Phocoena sinus. The sequence continues at coordinate 21,513,211 of NC_045775.1, forward strand.
AAGGAAAGAGGGAAGAAGTTGTGTCCCCAACACAGGACACTCAGAAAATAACAGTCCCAATTAGGCATGACAGGATCATCACTAGAATGAGTGCTACATCCACACACTGGACCGTAAAGTGAGAGTTGCATCCCTACCCAGTGTTTGTAAAGGGAACATAAGGAACTCTGAGGGTGCCAGAGTGGGACCCAACACACACTAGAGACCCCACTATGAACATTTTAGACCTCAGCTGTCAACTGTTTTGACAAATCAAAGGCACCCTCGCTCATCCCAGACCCATGCCAGCTCTTCAGTGCCTATGACTGTGACCGTGGTAGTAGAGAGCTGGCTCCCCCTTGTGGTCAAGAAGTACCTAGGCAATAGACACTCAGGAACTCTCTGGGGACAAAACCTCTCTGAAGCTCACTTGAACCTTTCTGCAGGAGGGTGACGGCTAAGGAACCAAATAGATTTCAGTTTTATGAAGATAGAGTATTCAATCTTTTAAAGACAGCCATAAGTTCCCTCTCTATATCTGTGGGCCTCCGGCCCCTGTCTGAACTCTTTTCCTGTTCTGTTGATATATCTACGTTTACTTTGCTACCTTAGGTCTTTAACCAATGCCCCTTTCCTCAACACCATTCCCCTTAGTGCCTTCTGACTGCCATCGATTTGGTTTTTACCCTCCACAACACCTCTTCCTAACTCTACAACTCAAGAGGAGTAAAGTTAGGAAAAGATCCTGCAGAGGCTCTCAGCTTCTCTTTACCCACAACTCTCCCCCATGCACTTCCATTATGTGAATTCGTCTCTCATCCTGGCATCACGAGCAAGGTCAAGTCAGAGAAGATACCCAGCTTTCCAGGGCTGGAGGAGGCAGAGCCAACATGTGCAGTAGCCCTACTCCCACGTGTGGGATGGATAGGGTGCAGGGTCGGGTCAGATTTCCCCAAGGCTGGATGCAGAAGGACACTAGAAGTCCAGAGGTTCTTTCTTTCTTTTTTTTTTTTTTTTTTTACTTGCCAAGTACTTGGATGGTGCAAAGATATCAAGTGAATTCAGTTTGTATACAGTTGCATGTGATACTCAGGTGTTATAAACAAGGTGGTATACTTGCTCACCTTGGGAAACTTTAGAGGCTGGGCTACACTCTGGCATTGTAGAGGAGAAAAAAATGACTAAGATCTGATCCCCACCCCCTAGGAACTCACAAGCAGATATGAGCAATTGCAATACAGGACAGAGATCATTGAAGTGGATTCCAACAGCAGGCTAGGTACAGAGAACTGCCAGAATTGTTCTGAGGATATTACAGGGTAGGCCAAGAATCAAGGACAGCTTTGGAAGAAGGAGGTTGGGGTGGAGTGAGGGAACATTCAAAGGAAACCTGGGAATGTTTGGAGGTTTGCATGGGTGTGTGGATCCAATATCAGAGAGTCAGGTCATTGTCAGTGGAACCTGAGCTCTAGGAAGAGCTAAAGAGATTCAAAGATTGTTAAAGACCTATCCAGATGCAAAAGGTAGGGTGACAACTTTTACCACTGTTTAGAGAAAGCAAATATCTGAGGGCAAGAACAGCTAGAAAGTAATCTGTATCAACGCAAGACAGTAATTTCTCCTGAAATGACTAAAAGGGTCTAACCCAAAAGACTGGGTTGGATTGTGGAGGATGAAGGAAACAATTTCCTGCTATATCTATTTACTAGATCAAAAATAAGAGGTGCAGAGGCAGGAGATATTTGGATATTGCATCTACTTCATATTTAATGTATTTAAAGATGGAACTCATGATCTCTCCCCCAAGTCAGCTATTCTTTTTATAACTTCGGTGGTCTGGAATATTAGGGTGGAGCAAGTTCCCATGGGACAGTAAGGTTGAAGGAGGATTTGGGGACCAGGTGAGAGGTAGAGGGGCCCCAACATGGCTCTACGGATGGGCCCTACAAGCACAGCAAACTCTCTAAGATCCAATGTAAACTCAGGTATGGTTTAGAGAGGTGGGTCAAATCCTAGGGCTGACGGGACAGGCACTGCACCTAGGTCGCAAAATGCTTTCATCCTGGAAAAGAGAAGAACTGGGCTTAACTGTAAACTAGTGGCTGGGGTGCTGTGGTATGAGAGAGGTAGGAAGAAGAGCCTTGAGCACCTTGTAGTGCCAGAAAGTAACAACGTCCTCATAAAAACAAAAGGATGGGGTCATGTCAGAGGGACCCAGGAGTCCACCTGAAAGAGCTCTCAGTGGCCAAAGCTGGAACAATTTGAGCAATGATATAAATAATGCCGTATTGGACTATAACACAAAGTAGAAATTAGGTGTACATGAGTTCATACTGTTATAATAAAATAATTGAATAAATAAATAAGGAGCCGGGCTTCCCTGGTGGCGCAGTGGTTGAGAGTCCGCCTGCCGATGCAGGGGACACAGGTTCCTGCCCCGGTCCAGGAGAATCCCGCATGCCATGGAGCGGCTGGGCCCGTGAGCCATGGCTGCTGAGCCTGCGCGTCCGGAGCCTGCGCTCTGCAGCGGGAGAGGCCACAACAGTGAGAGGCCCGCGTACCACAAAAAATAAATAAGTAAATAAATAAATAAGGAGCCAAATCTCCCTAACACAAGAATTCCAAATAATATATGTAGATATACCCCACTCCAGGAAATGGAGCTTAATAACCTCTCACTCTCTACAACCCCTGTATGGGCAAAAGTAAGAGGCTTGCTTCCAAAGAACAGAGTATTGGAAGAGAAAAATAGAAACTTCACATTGGAGAAGTCTGGCAAGCACTACCTTAACCGAGTACTGGAAATTAGTGTCACCAATTGATATCATGTACCACCTGATACGATGTGACGAGAAGGGCATGTCACCTCAGTATTCTTCCCCAAACCTCAGTCTGAGCATAAGGAAAACATTAGAGAAACCCAAATTTAAGGACGTTTTACAAAAGAACTGCCTAGTACTCCTCAAAACAATAAAGGTCATAGAAAACAAAGATTGAGAAACCAAACAACAGTTGTTACTGTATAGGACCTACAGTACTCAAAGGAGAAATAAACAAATCTACAATCATAGTGAAACTTTTATACACTTGTCTTAGTAATTGGTGGAACTATATTCAGTACCCTGTAATAAACCATAATGGAAAAGAATATATATGTATAATTGAATCACTTTGCTATACAGCAGAAATTAATACAACATTGTAAATCAACTATACTACAATAAAATACATTTTTTTAAAAAAGAGACAAGAAAGAAAACTATCAGAAAAAAAAAAAAAAGACTGAGAAACCGTCACAAGGTCAGAGGAGATGAAGGAGGCATGACAACTAAATACAGGTCCTGGACAAAAAAAGGACATTAGTGGAAAAACTGGTGAAATTCGAATGAAGTATGGAGTTTAGTTAATAGTGAATGTACCAATGTTGTTCACATAGATTTTTCAAATATAATAAAGTTAAAACATTAGGTGAAACTGGATGAAGGACATACAGTAACTCACTGTGCTATCTTTGCAACATTTCTGTAAATCAAAAATTTCCAAGATAAAGTGTTCTTTTCTTTTAAGGTCAAATTTATTGTCATAAAGTTATTCATAATATATTGTTATGTTTTTCCTTGTTGGTTATCTATTTTAAATACAGCAGTGTGTATGTACATTTCAATCCCAAACTCCCAGTCTATCCCTCCCCCCAACCCTTCCACCTTGGTGACCATAAGTTTATTCTCTAAGTCTGTGAGTCTGTTTCTGTTTTGTAAATAAGTTCATTTGTATCCATGTTTTTTAGATTCCACATGTAAGTGATATCATATGACATTTGTCTTTCTCTGTCTGACTTACTTCACTTAGCATGATAGTCTCCAAGTCCATCCATGTTGCTGCAAATGGCGTTATTTCATTCTTCTTAATGGCTGAATAATATTCCATTGTGTATATGTACCCCACTTCTTTATCCATTCCTTTGTTGATGGACATTTAGGTTGCTTCCATATCTTGGCTATTGTAAACAGCGCTGCAATGAACATTGGGGTGCATGTATCCTTTCAAACCATGTTTTTCTCTGGATATATGCCTGGGAGTGGGATTACTGGATTGTATGGTAGCTTTCAAATAAAGTTTTTTAAAAAATAAAATTAAAATTACTACAGTAACAAGTACATGGGAAGAGGTAAGTAGAGTTATAATATCCTAAGGCCCTTGATTTATCCATAAAAAGGATAAAGGTTTTGATTAATTTAAGAATTTGATAGGTTAAATGTGCATATTGCATTTTAAAAAGAATCCACTAAAAATGGGGTTGGCGAACCCTTTCTATAAAGGGATGGACAGGAAATATTTTCGTCTTTGCAGGCCCCCTGTAGTCTTTGTTGTAACTACTCAACTCTACTGTGGTAGCATGAAAGCAGACAGACTGTGTACAAAATGGGTGTGGCCGTGTTCCAAAAATTCTTCATTTACAAAAATAAGCAGCAAGCTAGATTTGACCCACCTGCCACCATTTGCCAACCCCGGCACTAAAAGAACAGAAACAGACAGTATAACTTCCAGTTAGTAAAGGGAGAAATAGGGAGATTAATTTAAAATACTTAGTTGTCTAAATAAAGACAAGAAGAAAGAGAAAAATATAAAACAGGAAAAAATAGGAAGTGCAAAGTAAAAGGGTAGATTTTGGTCTAATTATTTTAGGAATTACATTAAATGTAAGTGGAATACATGCTCCAGTTAAAATCTACTTATTTTAGATGTATCACTTACAAATAACATATATTTATTTTATTGAAGTATAGTTGTTCTACAATGTTGTGTTAATTTCTGCTGTACAGCAAAGTGATTCAGTTATATAAATATTCTTTTTCATATTCCTTTCCATTATGGTTTATTATAGGGTATTAAATATAGTTCCCTGCACTATACGGTAGGACTTTGTTATTTATCTATTCTATATGTAAGAGTTTGTACCTGCTATTCCCAAACTCCCAATCCATCCCTCCCACACCACACCCCCATGGCAACCACAAGTCTGTTCTCTATATCTGTGAGTCTGTTTCTGTTTTTTAGATTAGTTCATTTGTGTCATATTTTAGATTCCACATATAAGTGATATCATAACAAATAACATATATTTAGATTTTGGTTTATTTTGTATCCTATATTACAACAAAGGGATATAGAACGGTCGAAAGTAAAAGAGTGGAGAAAGATATACCATGCAAATACCAACCAAAAGAAAACTGCTATAGCAATACTAATATTAGACACAATAAGTTAAGGCAAAAATTATTACTAGAGATGGAGAGTCAGCATAGTGATAAAAGATTTAATTCACCAGTAATAAATTATGATTTTAAATAACAATTAAAAATATATAAAGCAAGGGGGCTTCCCTGGTGGCACAGTGGATAAGAACCCGCCTGACAATGCAGGGGACACGGGTTTGAGCCCTGGTCCGGGAGGATCCCACATGCCACGGAGCAACTAAGCCCTTGCGTCACAACTACTGAGCCTGCGCTCTAGAGCCCGTGAGCCACAACAACTACTGAAGCCCGCGCTCCTAGAGCCTGTGCTCCTCAACAAGAGAAGCCACCACAATGAGAAGCCCTCGCACTGCAACGAAGAGTAGCCCCCGCTTGCCACAACTAGAGAAAGCCCGCACGCAGCAACGAAGACACAAGACAGCCACACACACACACACACACACACACACACACACATATATAGCAAAAATCTACAGTACTCAAAGGAGAAATAAACAAATGCACAATCATAGTCGGAAATTTTACACACTTGTCTTAGTAGTTGGTGGAAAAGAGCAGACAAAAGCTTAGGAATAATATAGACTTGAACATCAAGATTAACAGAATTGGACTTCCCTGGCGATCCAGTGGTTAAGACTGTGCACTTCCACTTCATGGGGCACAGGTTCCATCCCTGGTTGGGGAACTAAGATCCTGCACGACCAAAAAAAAGATTAGCAGAATTGACCAAATGGACTTAGACTACCATCACCACCTTCCACCCCGCCACAGGCAGCAGGGGAACCTCTGAAGAGAGACTATTTTTAACACTTGCAGAATACGTCTTATCTTTAAGCACAGATAGAATTTTTTAAATTGACCATAAACTGCGAATAAAGTCTTAAAACTATTTCAAAGGATTGAAATTAAAGTATATATTCTGACCACAATGCAACTTTGGTAGACAACTAGAAAATCTCCTTCTGTCTAGAAAATTTTTAATTTCTACTAAATAATCTATGGATCAAAGAAGAAATCATTATGGAAATTAGAAAACAGTTGGAACAGAATGATAACAAAAATTCTATGTATCGCAACTTGTGGAATGAAGCTAAAGTAGTAATTAGGAGGAAATTTATATCTTCAAATGCACAATTAGGGGAAAAGGGCTAAAAGTGAATGATCAAGGCATTCATCTTAAGAAGTTAGAAAAAAAAACCCAGCACAATAAATCCGAAGAAAGTAGAAGTAGTTATATGTCAATTATATCTCAATAAGCCTGGGGGAGGGGGAAGAAAGTAGAAGTAAGGAAATAAAGACAAAAGTATAACTTAATGAAATAGAGTACAAATATACAGAAAAGTTCATTCTTTGAAGGGATTAATTACAATTGATAAATCTCTAGCAAGACAGATAAAGGAAAAGGAAGAGAGAGAGAGAGGGAGGACAGGCACAAATAACCAATATCAGAAACACAAAGGAGACAGTACTACCTTTGAATAGCTTTATGTCAATACATTTGAAAATGTAGATTAAATAGAAAACTGGCTAGAAAATATAGCTCTCCTAAGCTGACTCAAAAAAAAAAAAAAAACCCAAAACAAAAACAAATTGTCAGTAGCATTATAACCTTCAAATAAGTTCAATCTGTAGTCAAAAATCTTCACTCAAAGAAATCTCCAGGCTTGTATGGCTTTGCCGACGAGTTGTACCAAATGCTGAAGGATCAAATAGTTCCATCTTCTATAAACTCTTTCGGAGCATAAAAAAAAAAAGAGGAAACATTCCCCAACTCATAAGTCTAGTATAACCTTGATACCAAAAGCCTGAAAAGGACAGCGCAAGAGAGGAAAATTACAGGTTGGCTTCACCCATAAAAATAGGTCACAAAAATCCTAAAAATAATTAGCAACTGGAATGCAGCAATACATTTAAGGACAAAGTTCCCAATTAACTTATGAAGGTGTGTTCACACATTAGTAATTACTAGTAACAGAGAAATTTAAGTTAAAACCACAATGAAATATCATTACCACATATACCAGGTTGGCTAAAATTAAACAGCCTGACAATACCATGTTGGCATGAAGAAAGAGCAAGAAGAACTGCTATTCACCACTGGTGGAACTATTAATTGACATAACCACTTAGGAAAGACAGTTTGGCACTGTCTACTAAACTGTGAGTTACACCTACTCTATAACCTAGCAATTCCACTCTTAGACAGGTACTTTGATCAGACATTCCCAAATTGTGATGCCTGACCAACAGTCTCAGAATCATTTGGAAACTTCCTAGAAATGCCAAATTCCTGGCCTCCAGTCCAACTTAAGCAGCAATCAGTGCCCAGCAATCTGTGTTTTAACAAGCCCTCCAGATGATTCTGATACATGTTAAAGCTTGAAAACCACTGCCATAGAGAAATAGGAATATATGTTCACCAAGACACATGGACAAGCATGTTTTTAATAGCATTGTTGATAATAGCCAAAGATGAAAACAAGACAAATGTCCAACATCATAATGGATAAATGTATTATGAACTAGTTATACAATGCAATGAACTAATAAAAGTGAATGAATCTCAGCTGTACAAAATAGCGTGATGACTCGCAAACAAAATGGTGAGTAAATATTTGAGGCCACCCCAAAAATACATTTTTATATACATATAGAAAAAGGCTCTTGTCAAAGTGTATACATGTTTCAAGAGCCCAAAACTGTACCTCCAGCCCTAACGTTCTTTTTAGAGCTCCAGGCTGGCATATAACTAGTACCTGCCACATAATGTGTGCTCAGAATAACAGGCCTCATTCTTTATAATCTTTATAGTGACTGCAGAGTATTTTATAATATGGACATATCATATTTATTTAACCAGCACCTTGTTGATGGGCTTTTCAAGAATATTACTTTGGCTGCCCAAATAAACTGAAAATTCTGTGAGGTGAGAGATCCTGTCTGTCTTCTTCTAAGACAGTGCCTGCTATTCAGTAGTTATTTAATTGAATGGACTTTCCAAATTAATTTTCCTATAAGAAAAAAATGGCCTGGCCAGTTTTATTTATCTTTGTTACAGCATAAATCAATTCCTCATAAATTTAACTCTAGAAAATTAACTCTAGAAAATCCAGTCAATTCTGGGCATGATGACAAAATAAATCGTCTACACTTGGAAAATAGTCTAGACTTAGAGTAGTGTGATCCTCCAAGGTCATTTAATTTCCCTACATGATATCCCTTCTCAGTCTCAATGCAACAGCAGCTAGGAAATGTGTCAAGCATTGGAGTTAGGAAACCATATATCATACATTTTCTGAGAGTACCTACTTAAAGCGTTCTTAAATGCTCTTGACCCTATATTCTAATGTGTGATTTGGAACATATGACACCATACCTGGACCTTTAGGGAGTGACTGGCTCCAGAGAAGATGCTTATAGGGCAAAAGAGGCCATTTGGAAAGCCTGCTCCTTTGAAACCTTGCCTCCATACTCTCTGGTTTATAACAAGTGATTCTTCTTCAGTCCTAGAAGAATCGTAAAGGAGCTTCCTTGAGCATTGGCTGTCAGAGCAGGGCACAAGGGCAGCTGCAGGAAAGGGCAGCAGGTGTATGGCTCAGAGAAGAGATTTAAGCAGCAAGCCCATTGGCTGGAGCCTTGGAATGCCCACTGTGATGTCATATGGAGTCATGAGGTATAAAACTGTTTGGATGAGAGGGGCGTGTGGTTGAGTAATGGCTCTGGTTTGGAGGCTAACCATCCCACTGCCACATGTCAGCCTTCTGCTATTATTTGGTTTCCTTGTCTGGAGGCTTTGGGTGAGGTTTTCTGGGAAGCACAGTAGGAAACAGGTGGCAGCCAAGACGCACTCAGAGGTATGTGATGCAACACTCTCTTGAAACTCACTGCTCCCTGTCCCTGCCCCTGTCCCTGGAGACATGGAAACTCCTAATCTTGGGCAGTGGGAGGAACTGATGGTGGGAAGAGGGGAGTTGAGGTAGTGCCTATGGATGTCGTCCTGCAAGTCACTCTCAGTCCTTTTCCCTTCAATACATTTCAACAAACTTTGAGCACCTATTATATATGGCAGCATACTAGACATTGAAGAATAAAACACCACCTCCACCTTTTTGAGGTATAGTGGGGGAGAAAGTCAGACATATATACATACATATATATATATATATATATATGGACACACACACACATACATATATATATATATATATATATAACCCAAGACATATATATATATATCCCAAGGAAAGAGAATGGGATGAGTTAATAGAGGTGTAAATATTGCTGAAGAGATGGGAGGTAAAGAGTATTCTAGGATCTATAAAATGCCTTTGCAGGGAGCTTAGGTTTGAGCTGTGCTTCAGAGGAAGTGTAGGATTTTGAAGGTGGATAGGATGGGTGGAGGAGAGTAGTGGAAGATTTTCTAGAGAGAAGGAATTGACCAGGGGAAAGCATGGGAAGCAGAAGAGCATTGGATGTGTTCAAGGAGAGGTGAAGACACCTATCAGGAATGGAGCGTACAAGTGTAGGGAACCGGTTGGGGAAAAGTGAGAGAAAATGTCACAAAGTGGTTAGAGGTCCCATTGTAGAGGGCTTCAAACACCAGACTGAATACTTTGTATAAATATTATTCTGTCTGCAATTGAAAGGCATCAAAGATTTTAAAGCCAGGTGAAAATGTGCTTAGATCTGTGCTTTAGAGCACAGAATTTAAACTTTAAAAAGTTTAAACTCTCAACTTTTTTTTTCTCAAACACACCACTTGGGAGTCTAATTAAAAAACAGATTCTGATTAGCAGCAGATTCTGAATCAGTAGAATTCTGATTCTAATTCAGGAAGGGATTGAGATTTTGCAATTCTAATGAGCTCCCAGGTGATCCTATTGCTATTGAACTGAGCACCATACCTTATTTCGGCTTTTTTTTTTTTTTTTTTTGGCTGCGTCATGTGGGTTGCGGGATCTTGGTTCCCCAGCCAGGGACTGAACCTGGGGCCATGACAGTGAGAGCACCAAGTCCTAACCATTGTACCGCCAGGGAAGTCCCAAGCACCATGCTTTGAATGTGTGGCTTTAAATAACTCCAGTGAGTGCATGTGGTGGTTCTCTGGTGTAGCTAATCCAATAGGAGTCTACTTTAAAGAATTAATGGGAGGGCTTCCCTGGTGGCGCAGTGGTTGAGAGTCTGCCTGCCGATGCAGGGGACACGGCTTCGTGTCCCGGTTCGGGAAGATCCCACATGCCGCCGTGCGGCTGGGCCCGTGAGCCATGGCCGCTGAGCCTGCGCGTCCGGAGCCTGTGCTCCGCAACGGGAGAGGCCACGACAGTGAGAAGCCCACGTAAAAAGACTTAGTGGGAAGGAGGGGGAAGGAAGTGAAAGAATCAGAGCAGTAAGATGGAAAAGAGGACATTGATTCATTCCCCCGGTGTTTATCACCCACTGCCACCACCATGTACAAGGCACTCCTCTGGGTACTATGGATGCAGCAGTAAATGGAAGGGACAAAAATCTCTGCCCTTGGGGCTGTGAGAGAGGAGGAGGGTCCTGAGGTGAAAGTTTGGCTATAGGAAGTGAGGCAGAAAGAGAGTAAAGGGATTGAGTCTTTTTTTCCTGATTGGGCCTCAAATATAAAGAGTTAATTATAAACATTATCATCATTTTCCTATGAGGACTATAGTCATCTTTGTATCCCCTATGCCTGGTATACTGCCTGGGATATAGTAAGTGTTCCACAGGTGTTTGTGAAATGAAAGGATGACTTCTCAGTTTTAACCCTGAATGATTGAAGAGATGGCATTTTAAGCAACATAAGAAACACCTGACAGAAGTTGTGAGTGTAGCAGGAGGCGGAAAATGTATGTGGACATATTCGCCAAGCAGCTCTATGTCCTTTAATAGAGTTCTATAGTCTTCTACATGATGGTCTTCTCTCTTTTCGGTTAATACCTTGATACTTTATCATTTTTAGTGCTATTGTGGAAAATATCTTTCATATTTAAAATTATATTTTTCTAGTTTTTTTGCTTCAGTAGAGAAATGCTATTGACATTTATAAGATTTTCTGGTATTCAGAAACCTTGGTGAATCCTTTCATTACCTCTGATGGATAATGTCTTTGATTATCATTTCAATTGCTTTCATGCTTATTGGTCTACTCAAATGATCTATTTCTTTTTACCCAGTTTTTATATTTTATATTTTTTCTAAGAATTTAACCATTGCATTAGGCATTTCACATTTATTAATATAGTTATTCAAACTATTTTTCTTCTCTTTCCTACTTCAATTTTCAAGATTTATATTTACTCTTGCCTTTTGCCCTAGGGGCATTATCAGCCCAGGACCACATTTATTTTCATTTTGAGGGTTCCTGACTACACAAGGAATATAAATTAGAATTTCAAACCAGTGTGAGGATAGACTCTTGGTTAAAAATTTCAGAGAAGGCTTTTTTTCCCACCCAGAGTTCAAGTTTCCTTGTCTGGTGAGCAGATATTTTTCTAGCCACTTTTTACCAAGTGTGTAGCAGTTTGACAAGCCTGGCTTTTTTTCCTGGGGTCTCATTTAAATAGCCACTTCACATGGGCCTTATCTTTGTCCCCACCTTACTGTTAACCTAAGTTCCTCAGTGGCTGACACTGCAAATGACCTAAGGCATTGAAGTCTCAACTAGTTTCCACTCTTGTTTTTCAGTTTTATTCTGATTTTTGACCTGGAGATTTCCCTTACTTTCTTGTAAGGAGCTACATTCTGCATTTAAAAGATGTTTGTTGTATTTTATTCAGCATTCCCAAGTGTTTTCTAGTGGGAGATTATTTAGGTCTATGATATGTAGAGATCATTTTGAGATAAATATATAGAAAGATCATTTGTAAATACATCAACCTGTATTTCAACATCAGTTTTCCTTTTGCTTATGTTTTTAATCAACAGTCCATTATGGACATAAATTAAATAATATATGACTAAGTATAAAATCAATTGAAAACTGTCCGAAGTTCAAAACTACCACTGCAGCTAGGGTTATTCTACTACTGGCCTACCGCATTAGGAGCATGTTCATGATTCCCTATTAATTGTTGTGGAGGCTCTTTTAATATACCTTCAGAGACGGATGTCCTAATATAAAGGGAAGAAATAAAAAAAGTTTTATTTGAAATTGTAACAAGTGTCAGTTATGCCTTTAAAATGACCTGGAACACCCTTGCAGAAACCCCAGGAGTTTATTAACTACTGGATGGGAAATTCTGACCTGCAGGATAAAATAAAAATCCCACATAATCTGGCATAATCTGGCTTCCACCTATGTTTTTAGCTTCATCTCTCACTACTTAGCAAAAGTGCACCTAACAGTCATGATGCTCTAATCTGCTCAGTGATGTTCCCACTTGCCTGGAATGCCCTTTCTTCACCTAAAGACCTTCTGTTGATTCTTCATACTCCAGTACAAATGGCAGCTTCTTGAGGAATTCTTCCCTTCTCTCCCAGGCAGTTAATCACTGTTCTCTTTATTCCCTCACACTTACATTTCTTTTTTTTTTTAATAGATTTTATTTATTTATTTATTTATTTGTTTGTTTATTTATTTATAGCTGCCTTGGGTCTTCGTTGCTGCACACAGGCTTTCTCTAGTTGTGGCTAGCAGGGGCTACTCTTTTTTTTTTTGGGGGGGCTACTCTTTGTTGTGGTGCGTGGGCTTCTCATTGCGGTGGCTTCCCTTGTTGCGGAGCAGGGGCTATAGGCGTGCAGGCTTCAGTAGTTGTGGCGCATGGGCTTCATTAGTTGTGGCTCCTGGGCTCAGTAGTTGTGGAGCACGGGCTTAGTTGCTCGGAAGAATGTGGGATCTTCCCTGACCATGGATCGAACCCGTGTCTCCTGCATTGGCAGGAGGATTCTTAACCACTGCGCCACCAGGGAAGCCCCACACTTATATTTCTGTTACAGCATTTACCACATGGTATTGTAATTTATCTGTTTAGACATCTATTTTCCCTACTAGTGTACCTTCCTAGAACACAGGGATCGTATTTATCTCTACAGTTCCAGCACCCTACACAATACTGAGAACTAAGTAAGTACTCAATAAATGATTCTTGAATAAATGAATGACATAACTGTTGCTGTGGTTATGGATACCAACAGTATCAATATTTATGTCTATGAGATGAAGTGCGCTGTCAATAAAGTCTCTAACCTAGAGTATTACCTGATTTTATTTTTTTCTTTTTGTTCCTTTCTAGACTTCAAAGCAGCATAAATTGAAAAAGATCCAGAAATTCACAGGTTAGAAAGATCCTATTCTTCAGTTCAAAGCTAATGACAAATCAACTATGGGGTCTGTTTTAAGACGCTAACCTTTAATAGCAGGTGGAAGGAAGAAGGTTGAAACGACTATGTAAATGAAAGAAATAGCCCTACTCTTTCTAGCATCTCCACTTCCAAAGAAATGTAAATGGCTCCATAATTCTTTCCATGCTTCCTATCCTCATGCTTTCCTAATCTCTTTTTGTGCAAAGCTCAAAGTATCAGGAAAGAAACATGGTGTGACTGAAGAACAAAGAAGGGGTAACTACCAAGAGTTTGATGCGGGAAGTTTTGGTACCTTTTTTCTCTAGCATAGACACTGGATAATATATATCTTTTCCTCCAAAGATATGTATTCCTCTGTTTACCCCACTCCATCTCCCTATCATGATTATTCCTGCTCTTTCCAATGGCTTACATCTACTACCTGCTGAAGACAGCGTCCTACAGCTTAAAAAAACAAACAAAATGAGAGCTAGGTTAAATCTGAGCTCCACCACTAATAAGCTTTATGATCTTAGGCATGGCTTTGTCTTTGTTTCCTTATTTGCAAAATGAAGGGGTTGAACTAAGGTGATGTCAATAGTCATCATGCTAATAGATTCTTTACCTCTACTCCCAGATCCACAGTGGGAAGAAAATCTCAGGATGGGTTGCGTTGAAGCTAACCTAACATGGTGAGTAAAGTCGATCTTCACTGTGTCTATTCTTTCTCTCTTCAGCCTACCCTACTGATAAATTCTATAAAAGTCAGGAGTAAGATACCTGGGACTCTGTTTTACTTCCCTCGCTATGATAGCTGTCTCTTTTCTAAGTCTCTCTTCTTATTGTTTTCCTTACCAGTACTTTAATATCACTTCAATTACACTGACATACTCTGTTGCATCCAGCTTTTCAGGACTCCCTACGGGCTGGTCCCAGGAATGTGTATGCTGGTCAATGGACAGGAGTCGTCAACAGATCGTCCAACACCTGGAAAGTGCAAGGTCAAGTAGTTTCTTGGTTGGGGTTGAAGGTGGTAGAACTTTTAAGAGGGAGGAAGGAAGAGAGTGAAGGAGGGAGGGAGGGAGAAGGAGAGGGAGAAGAAAGATGGTTAGTTAGTTAATTAGTTTTGGTAGTGGGGGAAGTTCTGGGTTTGAACAAAGTTTAAGAACAACTGGTCTGTGAATCATTTCTGATTGGAATGGGGACAAATGCCTCCCTTTCTCCTGGTGGAGGAATTCTTTCCATAAATAACTGATGTTGGGGAAAACAAACCTTTTGTTTGTTTTCCCTTGGTCCACATTATTTTGCATTTGAAATGGCCATTATCTTTCCCTTTTCCTACTTCTCCTTTTCCTGTTTCAAAACAAATAGAAACTTTTCTCTTTATTTCTTAGATCAAGTCTTATGGAATTGGGTTTGCCTGAACCACAGGATACGATTTCTTCTTCCACCTCCTCTGCTTCCGTGGCTCAGGGGCCTGTTCTACAGCAGCATAAGACCCAAGTGACTAATGTGGAGCTGACCCCACAGCTACCATATCAAGTCAGAGATAGCATAAAGGTTACTCCACTGGCATTACTTCAAGTCATGGATTCAATGGGGTTAATTCCAGAATCACATTCAGAAGTGATAGAATCTGTAGGTTTGTTACCACGGCCACCAAATGAAGTCGTGAAACCAATGGAAACCACGGAAACAGTGAGTGTAAGCCAAAACCCATCACATCAAGTCATTAAATCAGTGGAGGTAACCCCAAGATCTCAGCAGCAAGTTATGGAATCAAGGAAGATGACCTCAAGACAGCAGAATCAAGTCATAGGCAATGTGAAGGTAACTCCTATAGCATTGCTTCAAGTCATGGATTCTATGGGGATGATTAAACAATCACATCCACCTATCATACAGTCAAAGGGAATGACCCCAAGGATGCAATATCAAGTCAAGGAGTCAGTGAAAAGGACCACATTGTTGGACCATGAAGTCATACAACCAGGAAAGATGAGTCCAAGGCTACAACATGCAGTCATGGAAACTGTGGAAATGACCCCAGGGCCACAGCATAAAGTTATGGAATCGGTGGACGTAACATCAAGGCCACAAAGTCAAGTCATAGAACCACTGAAGATTACTCCAAGGCCAATATGTCAAAATACAAAATCACCTGAAATGATCACCAGGCCATTGCATCCGGTGATGGATTACCTGGAAGTAACTCCAGTGACACTATTACAAGCTATGGATTTCATGGGGATAATTCCACCAACCCAGTTACATGTTATAGAATCTGGGGGGTTGACTCCAGACGCACAGTCTCAAACTGCAAATTTGACCCCAAGGGCAACTCAATCAGATGGTTTGACTTCTTCTAGCTCTCCTACTACTATTGGTCCATGTGGAGTGGTAGAATCTGTGGGCTTACCTCCAAAGCTACCACCTAAAATCATGGAATTGGTAGGATTGATTCCAATGCCATCACAACAATCCATACATTCTCTAAAGGTAACTCCAACAGCACTGGGGTCACCCATGGGAATGATCATAGCACCACAGTCACAAGTTGTAGAAACTCAGGATTTGACCCCAAGGCTAATATCTCAAGCCAAGGAATCTCTGGAGTCAACTCCTGAGTCATGCATTCAAGTGTTAGACTCTGAGGGGATGACTCCACAACCACATCATCAAAGCACAGAATCTATGTCATTAACCCCAGGACCACCTCATCAAGTCATGGAGTCTTCAAGGTTGACCCCAAGGCATCAAATTCTGGAGTATTCAGAGATGAGTCCAAGGCAAAGCCATCACGTCACAGAAACTATGGGTTTGACATCTGACACCTGGCTACAAATGGAGAAATCTGTAGAGGTGACACAGTCACACCATCAAATGATGGAATCTTTAGGGACAATCCCAAGGTCACTGGGTCAAGGTACAGACTCTATGGGAATGAGCCAAAAGCCACTGCCTCAAGTCACAGAATCTATAGAAATGCTACAAGAAATGCTACAAGATTCATCACTGCTTCAAGATGTGAAGTATATGGGGATGAAGCCAATGCCACAATTTAATGTTATGGATCCTATGAAGTTATCCCCAGGATTGCAAAATTTGAAACCTGGGAAACTGATCTTGGGACCAGAGTTGCAAAATTCAAAATCTATAGACATAACCACAGGTTCAATTCCACAAATGGTAAAATATGGACAGCTGATCCCAACTGTGAACTCTATAGAACTGGCCCCAGAACTACAACTGCAGAGTATAAAACCTGATGAGTTGGCCTCCATACCACAGCTGCAAAGTGAGAAATCTGTGCAGTCAGCCCCAGGGTCTCAGCTTCACGGTGTGAAATCTATCCAATTGACCCTGGGACCACAACAGCAAAATGAAAAATCTGCTGAGTTAGTCCCAGCACCACAGTTGCAAAGTAGGGAATCTATAGACTTGGTCCCCAGTTCACAGTTGCAAGGTATGGAATATGTTCATTTGGCCCTACCATCAGAGCTTCCAGGTATAAATACTGTGGAGTTGACTCTAAGACCAGTACAAGAAGATATGAAATCTGTGGAGTTTGCCCCAAAGCCATGGTTACAAGATATAAGATCTGAGGAGACAGCTCCAGTATCATTGCTTGAAGATGTGAAAACTCCTCAAATGGCAGAAAGTAGGAGGTTGATTCCTGAGACACAGGTAGAAGATATGAAATATGAGGAACTGATCCCAGGGGCACACATTCAAGCAGTAAAATCTGTAGAGTTGAACCTCAAACCGAACCATCAAGTCACAGAACCTAAAGGATTGACCCCATGGCATCAAGCTTCAGAATCTTTAAGGATGATCTCAGAGCCAGGATATCCAGAAACAGAAGCAAAGTTTACCTCTGACACTTGTCACCATGCAAAAGAATCTAGGGGGTTGATACAATCATCTTTAGGAAATACTCCAGGGCCACTGAACCAAGCTTCAGAATTTATGCAGATGAACTCAATGTCATTCCAAGGTACTCTTGAGCCAATGTTCCAAAGTGTAAAAGCCATGGGAGATACTCCAGTGTCACAGCACACAATACAAGAATCTTTAGAGTTGGTACCAGGATCAGAGATGCAAGGTATGAAATCAAAGATGTTGACCCCAGAGTCCCAAGGTATGAAGTTTGTTCATCTGAATCTAGGACCATATTCAGAAGTTATGAACTATGAGGAGTTGATCTTGGAACCACAATTTCAAAATGTGAAATCTGTTCCATTGACCTCAGAACCACAGTCCAAAAGTATAAAACCTGAGGAGTTGACTCTAGGACCATTAATGCATGATAATAATTTTGTGGATTTACACGTGCCACTGGAAGAATCTAGTAGGTTAATTCCTGAGACACAGTTACAGCATGTTGAATCAAGGAAAGTGACCATGGAACCACATTTACAAGGATTGAAATCTGTGGGTCTAACTTCCAGACCAAGGCATCAAGACACGGAGCATGCAGAGTTAGCTGCTGAGATCTTCCCACAAGAGGAAGAATCTGTGAAACTGATCCCACAGCTAGTCTTGAAAACTGCTGGGGTGGTGCCTAGGCCACATTTTCAAAAATTTTCAGAGATGACTCTAGGTCAAGGCTATCAAGATACAGAAACTGTGAGGCTGACTTCTGAGGCTTCGCCCCAAGTAGCATTAACACAAAAACCAATAGGTCAAGTTAGAGAATCTACAGGAATGACTCCTGTAAGGCCACATCTTCAGGTTACAGAGTCATCAGGGATACCCCTAAGGTCAGAATATGAAAACACAGAAACTGTGGGGTTGGCAACATTTCCAGTTGAAAACATCCAGGAGGTAATACCGGTACTACCATATTCAGAAAAAGGATCTCTGGAGTTGACTTTAGGACCAGGGATGCAACGTGAGATATCAGGGCCACTACTGCAAAATTTGAAATATGTGAAGTTAACCTCTGAGTCATCCCCATTAGCGGTAGGATCTAAACAGTTTATTACAGGACCAAAACCACATGTTATGGAGTTGACCCCAGAGCCACAGCTCCAGGCAGTAAAGTCTAGGCAGTTGGAGCCAGAGCCAAAATTACAAGATGTGAAATATGTTAATTTAATTCAACAGTCAACTACTACCAGAGTGGTAGAATCAGAGAAGCCAATACAAGAGCCAGTGCTACAAAGCATGGTATCGGAGGAATTGACTAAGGAGGCACAGCTCCAAGGGCCACAGCTGCATAGTGTAAGATTTTCAGAGTTATCTCCAGAGCTGCCACTTCAAGGAGAAAGACCTATAGATTTAATCTCAGGGTCACCACATCATGGTGTGAAATCTGATGAATTGACCCCAGGTTCCCCAGTGCAAGAAATAAAATTGTCAGATTTTATCCCAGGACCAAAACATCAAAGTGTTGTATCTGTAAAGTTGACTGCAGAATCACAACCTCAAAGTATGAAATTTATGGAACTAAACTCAGGACCATGTTTGCAATGTATCAGATTTTCTGATTTGACCCCAGAACCAAAGCATCAAGGTTTCAAACATGTGCAGTTTATACCAGGAACACAGCTTCCAGATATAAAGTCTGTAGGATTTGTAACAGAGTCATCTTTGCAGTCAAGTCAAGGGCTCCCAGCTGAAAATATGAAACCTGTTCTGTCTGTTGAAGGATCACAGTTTCACAGCTTGAAATCTGTCAAACTGACCTCAAAACTACAATTTCAAGATGTGAAATCTGAGGAACTGAACCTAGGGTCAAGGCAGCAAGATGTCAAATTTTCTGAATTGACTTCAGGGCCAAAGCTTCAAGGTGTCAAATCTGGGGAGCAAACCCCAGGACCACTGTTTCATAGTGTGACTTCTGTGGAGACGACTCTAGAGTTAGGGCTTCAAGATTCTAAATCAGCAAAGATGTCTCCCGGGCTTCAAGGTGTGAAACGGGTGGAGCCACGGCTACAAGATGTCAAATTTTGTGATCTGACATCAGGAACTCAAACTCAAGGTGTGAAATCTTCAGAGTTAAACTCAGGGCAACAACAACAATATGTGAATTTTTTTGAGTTCCCTCCAGAGCCAAAGATGCAAGGAGTAAAATCTATGAAGTTGACCCCAAATCTTGAGTCACAATCTCAAGGTGTCAAATCTGTAAAGTTGAAATCTTCAATACAGCTAAGAGATGTGAAGTCATCTGAATTGCCTCTGGGGCCAAAAATTCAAGGTGCAACATATATGAAGTTCAACCTTGGGCCACAGTTGCAGAGTGTGGAAACTCCTGAGTTATCCCCAGGACCACAGCTGCAAGAAGGAAAATTTTTGGCATCAACCTCAGAGCCACAGCTTCAAGGTAGGAAAACTGTGGAGTTACACCAAAAGCCACAGCTTGAAAGTATGAGAGCTGTTCAGTGGATGCCTGCGCTAGTGTTTCAAGGTGTGAAATCTCTGCTAAATCTTGGGTTGCAATCTCAATGTGTCAAACCAGCAGAGTTGAAACCTTTGATACAATTAAGAGATAAGAAGCCATCGGTATTGACTCCAAGGCCAAAGCTCCAAGGTATACAATCTCTGGCATCACTCCAAGAACCTCAGCCTCAAGGTCTCAATTTGAAACCTTGTCTACAGTTTAGAAGTAAGAAATCATGTGACCTGACTTCCAAGTCAAAGCTCTGTGATATAAAACCCATGATGTTCAAATCTAGGCCTCACTTGCATGATGGAAAATCTCCTAAGTTGATCCCAGGACCATGGCTTCAAGAAGTGAAACCATTACCATCATCCCCAGGAACACAGCTTCAAGGTGTGAAGTCTGTATTGCTTACACAAGAGCCACGGTTTCCTGAGGTGAAATCTGGGGTATTAAGCCAAGAGTCACAATTACAAAGTGATGAAACTATAGAGTTGAACTCCCTACTACACTTGAAAAGTATGAAGTCATCTGAGTTGACTCTTCAGACAGAGCTTCGAGGTGTGAAATCTGAGGATTTCACCAGTGGGCCACAGTGGCAAGGCCTAAAATCTTCTAAGTCACCGCCTGAGACAAAGTCCCAAGATAAGAAATTTACTGAGTTAATCTCTGACTCACAGTTGCAAGGTACAACATTTTCTAAATTGACTGTGGGGAAAAAGATTCAAGGTGTCAAATCTACAGATTTCAACCCTGGGTCATTGTTACGAGGTGTGAAATCTTCTGGATGGGCCTCAAAGATAAAGCTTCAAGATGTAAAACATAAAGATTTCAGCCCCAGTCCTCAGGTGCAAGTTCTGAAATCTTCTGAGCTGATTCTGGGATCAAAGCTTCAGAATGTGAAATTCGTGTTCAACTGTGAGCCACAATTGCAAAGAGTGAAATCTTCTAAATTAATCTCAGACTC
Organism: Phocoena sinus; assembly: GCF_008692025.1. Lineage (NCBI taxonomy): Eukaryota > Metazoa > Chordata > Mammalia > Artiodactyla > Phocoenidae > Phocoena > Phocoena sinus. The sequence continues at coordinate 21,534,083 of NC_045775.1, forward strand.
AAAGGTTCAAGATGTGGAATCTGTGAAGTCCAAATCTGGGCCACCATTGCAAGGTGTGAAATCTTCTGAGTTGATACTGGGGACAAAGCTTCAAAAAGTGAAATCAGTGGAATTCAAGTCGGGTCCACAGTTGGAAGATATGAAATCTTCCAAATTAATCACAGGTATAAAGCTTCCAGATGTAAAATCTATGAATTTCAGGTCTGGACCAAACTTGCAGGGTATGAAATTGTCTGGAGTTATCCCAAGGGAAAAGCTTCAAGGTGTGAAGTCTGTAGAACTGAAACCTAGTCCAAAGTTACAAGGTGAGAAATCTTCTGATTTGACTCTGGGGAGGAAGTTTCCAGGTGTGAAATCTGTAGAGTTGGACTCAGGCCCACACTTACAAGATATGAAATGTTCTGAGCTGATCATGGATATAAAGCTGCCAGATGTAAAATCTAAGCAGTTAAGTTCTAGACCACACGTTCAAGGTATGAAATCTTCTGAAGTGATCCCAGGGACAAAGCTTCAGCAAGCGAAATCAGTGTTCAACTCTGGACCACAGACACAAAGCAAAAAATTTTCTGAGTTGATTCAAGGGACAAAGCTTCAAGATGTAAAATCCATAGAGTTTAACTGTGGACTGAAGTTACAAGGTGGGAAATCTGATTTAACCCAGAGGAGGAAGCTTCAAGGTGTGAAATCAGTGGAGTTCAACCCTGGACCACAGAGACAGGGTGAGAAATCTGATTTGATGCTAGAGTGGAGGCTTCAAGATATGAAATCTGTTGTTCCGTGGTTGCAAGGTGCGACATCTTCAGAGTTAACACCAGAGACAAAGCTTCAAAGTGGAGAATCTGTGGAGTTCATCACCAGGCCAACGTGGCAAGATATGAAACCTTTTGAATTGACTCTTGGTACAAAGGTACAAGATGTGAAATCTTTGCGGTTTAACTCAGCTGCACAGTTACAAGACAGGAAATTGTCTATGTTGACACCAGAGGCACACCTTCAAGGTGTGAAATCTCTGGAATTCAATCCTGACCAACAGTTGCAAGATGTGAAATCTTCTGATTTTTTTCTGGGAACAAGGCTTCACGGTATTCAATATTTCGAGTTCAATCCTCAACCACAGTTGCAAGAGGTAAAACCTGAGTTGAGCACAGAAATGAAGCTTCCAGATGAGCAGTTTCTGGAATTCAAGCATAAGCCTAAATTACAAGGTGGGAAATGCTCTGAACAGAATCCAGGGCCACAGCTTCAGTGTGTAAATTATATGTCAGTCAATACTGGGTCACAGGTGCAAGGTATAAAGTCCTCTGGGTTGAATCCTAGTCCAGAGCTTCAAGGTAGAAAATCTAAGGTGCTCTGCATTGGGCCTAATTTGCAAGGTGTGAATTCTTCTGCATTCATTTCAGAACCAAAACTTCAGTGTGTAATTTCTACTGGATGCAACCCTGGGCCACATTTGCAAGGCACAAACACTTCTGAATTAACTTCCATTTCAAAACTTCAAGGTATGAATTCTTCTAAGTTAAATTCTGAGATCCCAGGAGTGGATGTCATATCTAACGAAAGGATTAAGAGGAAGCAGGTGGAGGAGTCAGGGAGCTCACTCCGGAGCCTTTCCCACCATCCACCACAAAACTGGAGATCACTGTCTAGGATCTTCCAGGCAGGATCAGGGGCTCGAAGAGGCCTTACCTGGCCTGTCCTGGGCAGGCGACGGAATGTCTGGGAGAGTCGCTCCTGGAGGCAGCGACTACCTCGAAAATACCTCTCCAGTATGCTAACGCTGGGCAATGTCTTGGGGACCAGCAAGGAAAGGAAGCTTTATTCTCAAACATCTTTAACAGAAAGAGCCACTGCAGATACCTGTCAATCTATTCAGAATTTATTTGGGGTTCCAGTTGAATTGATGGAATTTTCCCAGAGTCTGCTTGAGAAGGGTCAAGGTACTATTTCTCAGCCTTCAGTTGTCAAAAACTACATTCAGAGACATACTCCATGCCATGGTCATGAGAAAAGAATGGCCTTAAGGATGTGGACACGTGTCTCCATGTCCTCCATAATACAGCACTACTCTGGCACTAGAGTGAGAATAAAGAAAACAAACTCAAAGCCCTGTGATACCTCCCAGGAAGTCACTCAGCACATGCCTCTTTCATGTACAGGGAGTCAGCTCTCTGCCCCAGCAAAGTCAGAGTCTTCCTTCAACGTATTTTTTGCTAGGAGAGATTCTGTTCCAGTGGAAGAGAGTAAGAACTCACAGAGTGATTCGCAGACAAGTATTTCTGAGTCCCAACACTCCCTCAAGCCAAGTTATGTTCCCCAGGCCAAGTCTGACTTCCCAGAACAGTCCCAGCTTCTACGAGATCTGCAGCTAAAAATAGCAGCAAAACTGTTAAGGAGTCAAATACCCCCCAACGTACCTCCACCTTTAGCTTCAGGTCTGGTTCTAAAATACCCTATCTGCCTACAGTGTGGCCGATGTTCAGGATTTAATTGCTGTCATAAATTACAGGCCACTTTTGGAACTTATCTTCTTATCTATCCACAGCTTCACCTTGTAAGCACTCCTGAAGGCCGTGGAGAGGTCAGGTTGCATCTTGGCTTTAGGTTGCAAACTAGGAAAAGACCCCAAGTCCCAGAGTATCATAGAAGAGGTAGACCCATCACACCAAGGAGCCTTAGATCAACATCACTAAGGAAAGCTAAAGGCTATACTCAAGCTTCCAAGAGTCCTACTTCTACAATAGATTTCCAGTCTGGGTCTTCCCAGTGTCCTGCTCCTATACAAGTCCACATCAGGCGAAGGCAAGGCGGCAGCCCTGGCCTAGTAGAAAAGACAGAAATTAGAGAGGCTGGACACTATGGATTCACTGAAGTTCACTCTCTATCAGAGAGTGACTCTGAAAGCAATCAGGATGAAAAGTGGGCTAAAGTGAGAACAAAGAGGACCCATCATTCAAAACATCCAATGAAAAGAATCCCCAGGGAAGTCAGAATACAAAACACAAAGTTCTACACAAGTAGTACAGCCATAATACAGAGGTCCTCTAAGGAATTACCAAGCCAGTTAAGAAGGAAGAGGAGTGGAGCGTCTCAGACAACTACCGCCTCTTCAAAAAGACAACCTAAGAAATCTTCCCCACCAAAATTCATTCAACTCCTTTCTAGGGGCCTAAAGCAGGCATTCCAAACAGCACACAGAATTATGTCTTTGGTTTCTGTTGTAGTATCTTAGGACAGGGCCGAAAGTAAGCTCATCACACAAGATGAATTGTGCCGAAGCACGGCAGTAGAGGGCTGCCGCTCGCTCAGGCAAAAGAGTGCCGTCTGTCCTAACTTATATTAAAGCATTATATAGATTTACACTTTAAGACTTGTTTTCTTAACATTTCAGAAGTGCCAAAGCAGCAACCTATGTTTTTATTAATTATAGAAGCAATAACTGGCTTTCGTGAGCACCTGCCGTGCTTCGTCCTTGAGCGCAAGAACAGCACAAAGTTCCCACCATTATTCTGGTTATACTGAAGTAGCACAAGGACACTTCCTTGCGTTCCCACCACTCTGAGTATACTGAGGACATCTCATGGATCAGTGCCCAAAGCACTCAATGCTTCTTTTGCAGGCCCCCGGTTTGCCGGGGGGGCACTCGAAGCATTCAGAACTGTTCACAACTCTGGCTTATTCGCGTGCCCCCGGTTTGCCGGGGCGTGTGGGGGGGGGTGGGCTCAAAGCAATCAGGACTGTTTGCAGTTCTGGCTTATTCGCCAGCCCCCAGTTTGCTGGGGGAGGGGGGCTCATGGGTCACGTCTCCTTTCCATGTGCTCAGTTATCCCACTACACTGAAGTAGCACAGGACATTTCCTTGCGTTCCCACCACTCTGAGTATACTGAGGACATCTCATGGATCAGTGCCCAAAGCACTCATTGCTTCTTTTGCAGGCCCCTGGTTTGCCGGGGGGGGGGGGGCGCTCGAAGCATTCAAAACTGTTCACAACTCTGGCTTATTTGCATGCCCCCGGTTTGCCGGGGCGGGGTGGCGGGGGGGGGGGGGGGGGTGGGCTCAAAGCAATCAGGACTGTTTGCAGTTCTGGCTTATTCGCCAGCCCCCAGTTTGCTGCTGGGGGGGGGCTCATGGGTCACATCTCCTTTCCATGTCCTCAGTTATCCCACTACATTTCCCCCTTTTTGTTTTACAATTTTTGTAGCATCAAGGAGAACACGGCAGCATTACTCTCGGTACTAAACTACATGGAATTATTTTGCAGCTTGTTGCGATGTTGCATGGCGGGTAGCTTTCACTCGTCGTCGAACTACAGCTAAACATATGATTATTATTATAATGAGCATTAACAATCCTGCAGTAGAACCAAATAAAGCATGTAATTTAGACATGGGATTTAGATTATTAAGTCCTTGAATAATTCCAGTCCATACTTCTTGCGAATTAAGTCGTTGTAATTTCTTCTGGAAAGTTTGTTGAATTTTCCCTTGTAAATTTACAATTTCTTCTGTCAAATTTTTGTAATGTAATAAATGCTTTTTTATTGTTGTCCCAGGGAATGCAGACTGATTGTATGGAACTGAAGTGACACAAAAGGCACTTTGATTCCAGTCACAACGTAGCTTCATTTGTCTTTGTAAATTTACAAGTTGGTCCCCCAACATAACCACAGCTTGTTGTAAGTCTGCTATTTCCGAATATATTTCCGAATCAATTTGTCGTTGATAGGACCAAAGCATTCCAGAATGTTTATGCCAGTCAGTTATACAGTCAACGGTCTGAATAGATTGTTCTAAAGCAACTCCAGCAACTGCAGCAGTAGCTGTTATGGCTATAATACCCATGACAGCTGCAATCAACATTCCTACAAATCTTTTACTTCTTTTTAACGCATCAACTAAATATTGCAAAACAGCCATAGGAAGAGATTCTTGCCATTCCCTTCCAAGATTGACAGGAAGCCAAAGACCTGTCCGAGCTTGTAAGATATACACACTTTCAGTAGATATGTTAAAAGATATACTAGAGTTAATACAGGTATACAGAGAGCAATTTTTACACATTATAATACCTTGAGTCTCATTCCGTACAGCTGGTCCCTTTAACAATATATAAGGTAATTTCACACAACTACGAGTATACCGAGTAACATCTTTATGAAAAATCAAACTATGATTTTCAGATTTATTAACCATATGTCCTACCCAGGCATTAATCTTTCTCAGAGCTGCCATAAGCTTCCACAAGTCCTTTTGGATAGGATAGCCATTTAAATGAGGACCAGGAGGAGAAAACCCTCCAGCATGCCATACTATGGTATCATTAATAGTATCGCTATAAATAGTGTTATCTTCTTTATGCCAGTATAAATCCTTCAAACCCTTTTTTCCTAGGGCGGAGCCAAAAGGGCTCCAATCAATGACGCTTCCCCAAGAAGTATTAACAAGAACCCAAGCCATTTCTCCTCAGCATCGAGTCCAATGGACCCAATCCAATAATCGATCCACAAGAGGCACCTGGCATGGGGGCAAATAAGGTGCAGAAACATTTTCATTAAGAGTGGAATTAAAACTTTTAAAACTATAAGCACTCAAAAGATATAACCCATGATATCTGCTTTCATTTTTGACAACACTTAACCACGCCTGATAATTCATTTTAAGGCAATGATCTCCCTTTCCCATACAAATAGGAGGTCCATTAACACCCACAGTGTTATTTTCTATTATCCTTCCTTCTTCTTCTGGCTTCAAAGGGCCTCTATCATCAAAAGGACCAGGCAACCATCCAGACTCATTTACATATACAAGAATTGGGGCATCCCACCAGGTAACCCCCATATTAAGAGGAGGGTTAGGAATATAAGTCCAATAAGTATGGTTAGTACAATTTATCTCATTGGCTGATATGCTTATTACCTGTGCAGACAACATTGCCAACATAGCTACAAAAAGATTGGTGCTAGTGAGGGGTTTACCCTGTGAGATGACAAGATTTTCAGCAGTGCCTGCAAACTTTTTCACTTGCCCCCGAGTCAGTGGAGGCGCCCTCTTTGTTTGATCCAATGGCACACGGAATGCTCTCTTGCTCAAATCCGTCTCCGCACATCCCTTCGTCATTCCCGTCACATCAAGGCTACGCTTAGTTGCCAGCCCAAAGCTTTATCTTCTTAGCCGGCACCCAATAGGATTCAGCTCCTGCAGAAACAAAAGCATATCCTTGGCCCCAACGAAGAACCTCGCCAGGTTCCCAAGTGTTAGTATTTTCATTTAATATAAAAACAGGCTGTCTAAGTTCTTGTGTACTTGTTTTTGTCCAATGTCTGTCAGCTGCACTAAGATCATCTTCTCCATGATTCAAAAAATTAAGAGTAAATAAAGCAATATGTATTCTTTTCCTAGGACTTTGTACCTCATCTCCCCCTTTTTGTTTTATAAGCATGTCCTTCAAAGTGCGGTATTGTCGTTCAATAACCGCTTGTCCCGTACTGTTTCCTGGGATACCTGTAACATGCTGTATATTATGTGTGGCAAAAGAAGTCTGACATTTTTGAGAATGATATGCAGAAGCATTATCAGTTTTTATGCTGTCGGGAATTCCCATAACAGCAAAAGCTTCTAATAAATGAGTTATTACAGCATCAGCTTTTTCAGAAGATAATGGAGTTGCCCATGAGAAATGAGAGTAGGTATCTACAGAATGATGAATATATTTTAACTTCCCAAAACCAGGATATTGAGTTACATCCATTTGCCAGATAGTATTAGCAGATAAGCCTTTAGGGTTAACTCCAATATTCAAACAAGGTTGATTAATAGCATCACATCGCCGGCATGTACGGAGAATAGTTTTCGCTTGTTTCCATGTAAGATTAAATTTATTTTTCAATCCTCTGGCATTAGTATGATATCTATGATGTTCTGCTGTAGCTAATTGTACAGTACCCACTAAAGTATCAATAAAATCATTTCCATCTACCAATGGGCCGGGTAAATGAGTATGAGCACGAATATGAGTAATATAAAGTGGTGCAGTACGTAGTCTAATTGTATGTTGTATTTGCAAAAATAAAGAATGCAGTTCTGATCCATTATCTGGGATAAAAGCGGTTTCAATATTTTTAACTGTAAATTCCACATACTGAGAGTCTGTAATTACATTAAGAGCAATTGGATAATCTTGTAACAATAGTATTACAGCAAATAGTTCTGCTTTTTGAACTGAAACATATGGAGATTGTAACACCTTTTGATCATGACTGTTAGTATATCCTCTTCCCGTTTTATTGGCATCAGTAAAAAAAGTGGGTCCTAAAAAAAAAAAAAAAAAAAAAAGTGGGTCCTATAACAGGATCTGATTGAACTATTTTTTTCAAAATCCAATTAGTCTTTTTCAAAAACTGTAAACGTTTATCAGAAGGATAATGATTATGTATTTTACCTATATAATGAGCACAGGCAATTTGCCAGTTATCCTCTAGTTGAAAAAGAGTTTGTATTTCTTTGTTTGAAAAAGGGACTATAAGTTCATGTGGGTCCTGACCACATAGTTGCCTTAATCGTAACCTACCTTTAATAATAATATCAGCTATTTTTTGTACATAAGATTGCAATTTCTTTTGAGCTTTATGAGCTAAAAATATCCTTTCTATGAGATTATCTTCTTGTTGTAGTAAACCAGTAGGAGAATGAGGAGTATGAAATACAATAAGTCGTAAATGATCGAGAGATTCGATTCGATCCAATTGTGCATCATGTATACGTTTTTCTATCCATTTAAGTTCTTGTTCAGCCTGGGGAGAAAGTTCACGGTAACTATTCAATGCTGGATCGCCCTCCAAGGTGTGAAATAAATTTTGTAACTTATAAGTAGGAACTCCTAAACTAGGCCGTAACCAATTAATATCTCCTAATAATTTTTGAAAATCATTTAATGTTACAAGAGAATCTCGTCTAATTTGTACTTTCTGAGGAATAATCTGAGTATTGGTTACAATTTGTCCAAGATATTGCCAGGGAGCACATTTTTGAATTTTTTCAGGAGCTATCTGTAAACCCCATTCTTTAAATTTTAACTCTGCTTGTTGTAACATCTGCTGTAATGTTTGCTGATGAGGATGAGCAAATAAAATGTCATCCATACAATGAAGAATACGTGCCTCAGGATACATGTGACGTAATTCCTCCAGAGGCTGATTAACAAAAAATTGGCACATAGTTGGACTATTTAACATCCCCTGAGGGAGAACTTTCCATTGAAATCTCTGAGCTGGATGTTCTTGATTTAAGGCTGGTACAGTAAATGCAAATCTTTCACAATCTTGAGATTGTAATGGTATAGTAAAAAAACAGTCTTTTAAATCTATAAGTTCCCAATTGCGAGGGAGCATTGCAGCAGATGGAATTCCAGGTTGCAATGCCCCCATAGGTTGAATAATCTCATTAATTTTTCGTAAATCTGTCAACATTCTCCATTTACCTGACTTTTTCTTAATTACAAAAACAGGTGAATTCCAAGGGCTAGTGGATACTTCAATATGCCCTGCTATTAATTGTTCTTGTATTAATTGGTGTAATGCTTGTAATTTTTCTTGAGTTAAGGGCCACTGCTCTGTCCATATAGGGGTATCTTTCAACCATTTTAATGGTAATGCAAATTTTCGAGCAGTGGCCCCTACACTAAATTTGGATATCCAAGCCCAGTATAATCTTTCCCCGTTTTAGTTACATATTGGGGTTCAGTAGCATTTAATTGCGAATAATCACATTCCTTATTTGACATCGTTTGCATTGCTTCAGGGGAAATTGTTGGTATGGAGGTAGAGGTTCCCCATTGTTGTAGTATATCTCTTCCCCATAAATTAATTCCAATATTGGCCGCATATGGTTGCAACACAGCTTTTTGTCCTTCCGGGCCTTTACACCCCAATAATTCCTTACTGCGCCAAATCATATGCAATGTTCCTATTCCTGTAAAAGTAACTTCCACCTTTTCTAAAGGCCAATATGAAGGCCATTCAGACTGTTTTATTATAGACACATCAGCTCCTGTATCAACAAGGCCCGTAAATTTCACATTATTGTTAAAAGTAATCGTTAATTGAGGACGTTGGTCATTGAGAAAGGATTGCTAAAAAACATTTTCTCCCGTGCTGCCGAACCCCCCCCCCCCCCCCCCCCCCCCCCCCCGTACGCTTTACGGGGGCGGCTGCTTGTTTTACATATGGTAACAATAACAATTGAGCAATTCTTTGTCCCTTATTAAATTCTATAGATTTTGAAACAGAAATCATAATAGAAGTTTCTCCAATATAATCCTCATCAATAACTCCAGTATGAACCGTTACACCCTGCAGAGTCAAACTACTTCGTCCTAATAATAGTCCCACAGTTCCTGCAGGTATAGGGCCATAAACTCCTGTAGCTAATTTGTGTACTCCTCCTGCTAGCGTAAGGATACAATCTCAAGGAGCAATTAAGTCAACGGCAGCACTGCCGCTGGTAGCATGCATGAGATCAGTAACTAAGAGCCGAGGTTGAGACTGTCCTGTAATGTCTGATAAAAGCTGGCATTGCTTACTGGATACCGTTGAGAGTTTACTGTCACTTTTCCCGTATTGTTGTTGTGGCCCTGGGTTGGGCCTAGCTTCCCGTTTCCCGAGACATCATCTCGTGGAGGCAAAAGATTTCCTAGCTTATCCCTTTTGAATGGCATTTATTAGCCCAGTGTCGTCCTTTACCACACCGGCGACACATACCAGGTAGCTGCTCATTCTTAATCTGTTTTGATATCTGGCCTTGCCCTTTTCGACAATCTTGCATCACATGTCCATACTTTCCACAACTGTAACATTTAATACGATTATCTTTCAATCCTTCATTCATGGCAGCTACAAGTGAATTGGCCTGATAAGTAGGAGATCCAATATCATGGCAAGCTTTTATATACTCCTCAAGTAGAGCGTTTACAGCCCGTAAAGGCCGCAATGCCTTCTGGCATTCAGAATTTGCATTCTCAAAAGCCAAAGATTGTAATAATAAATCTTGCACGTCTATTTGTGCTACAGCTCTTTGAATGGCTGCACGCAGTCTAGACAAGAAATCAGTGTAAGGCTCACCAGGCCCTTGCATTAACTTAGTAAAAGATTGTGCTGTTTTTCCAGGGGGTTCCACTTGTAACCATGCTCGTAAACAACACATACGTATTTGAATGATTCGTAAATCATCAAATTGAGCTTGAGCTTGTAGATTACTAAATGCACCTGCTCCTATTAATTCATCTAAAAGTGGCCCTGGAGGATTGCGGGCCGCATTAGTCCTTGCCATGGTTTCAGCTTCCTCTCTCCACCAAGTTTTAAACTGCATATGTTGTCCATGTTCAAGAACAGTTTTGGCAATCGCTTCCCAATCATGAGGAATTAACATGTTTTCAGTAGCATACCCAGACAAAAGTCCTTGAACATAACTAGAATGCATCCCATACGCATTAATGGCTTCTTTTAACATTTAAAAAATTTTTATATCATGATGGTTATAATCAACATTTACATATCCATTCGGAAATTGATCATTAGCAGGCACAGCTTGTCTAACAATAGGGAAAGCAAAAAAGGATTCAGAATATTGCTTTTCTTGTTTACTCATCTCTTCTTCCAACAATATTCTATTAGATTCAGGTTTTAGAGGAAAGAGAAACTGACGAGAGGCTCCAACAGGATAAGCTGCTAATTCTAAAGGAGGAGCCGAAGGAATAGTAGGACATGGTTCCTGATATGAAGGAGTAGTAGTATTGCTTTTATTTTCTTCCAGTTTAGTCATCAAATTTTTTAACTTTGAAAGTATATCAGAAATCTCATTCTGTTGAGAAAGTGGCATTTCATTTTGTTTGCTAACCTGCTCCCGATCTTTATTACCATCAGAAAAAGCCCCTTCATCACTGGAATCCGAAAAATCCTCTCCTATCTCAGACACAAGGGGAGGAGGGGGCGGAGGAAGGTCCTCTATAGGAGACTCACGAAACAAAGTACGAAAAGCAGCAGAATGATCGGGAGCAGAATTCGGACGCTGAGGACGCGCCCCACTGTCACTTTCCGTCTCAGATTGCAATGGTTCCAGGGCAAGGGAAATTAATTTACAAAGAGACCAAACACGGACAGATATAGGGTCTCCATGCTGATGAGCTCTTCTTAAGGCTCGCATAACCTGTTTCCAAACATTTACATTTAACTGGTTATGACCAGTAGGTTGAAACCAGTAACAATGTTTACGTACCAGCGCAAACAATTCATCAAAAGATTCCTGTTTCACTTTTACTCCTGAACGCCATAAGAACTGTTTCAGGAGTTTACTATATTGAAATTCTACTGAATGGGAATTCCCCATTACAGTTACTCTACTGTTGCCGAAGGTTTCGCTTACTCTGAGCGGACCAATTTTCCCTTCGGTCCCGCGATCACGCGATTACTTACCTTCAGGTCCCTGTTCGGGCGCCAAATGTTGTAGTTTCTTAGGACAGGGCCGAAAGTAAGCTCCATCACACGAGATGAATTGAGCCAAAGCACAGCAGTAGAGGGCTGCCGCTCGCTCAGGCAAAACAGCGCCGTCTGTCTTGCTGTGGTAACTTTTATTAAACCATTATCTAGATTTACACTTTAAGACTTGTTTTCTTAACATTTCAGAAGTGCCAAAGCAGCAACCTATGTTTTTATTAATTATAGAAGCAATAACTGGCTTTCGTGAGCACCTGCCGTGCTTCGTCCTTGAGCGCAAGAACAGCACAAAGTTCCCACCATTATTCTGGTTATACTGAAGTAGCACAAGGACACTTCCTTGCGTTCCCACCACTCTGATTATGCTGAGGACATCTCATGGATCAGTGCCCAAAGCACTCAATGCTTCTTTTGCAGGCCCCCGCTTTGCCGGAGTGGCGCTCGAAACATTCAGAACTGTTCACAACTCTGGCTTATTCGCATGCCCCCGGTTTGCCGGGGCGGGCGGGGGCTGGGGGTGGGCTCAAAGCAATCAGGACTGTTTGCAGTTCTGGCTTATTTGCCAGCCCCCAGTTTGCTGGGGGGGGTGGGCTCATGGGTCACGTCTCCTTTCCATGTCCTCAGTTATCCCACTACAGGTTTGGCAGAAGCCTGAGGACAGGACAAGGCCAGACCATTTCTGGTCAAGCAAAAACTACCTTCCAAAACAAAAAGCCAGAGACTTTGCTTATCAGGAGATACCAAAAGACACACGATGCCAACTCTCAAGCTAAGGCCAACAGACCCAACCATTAAGGAGGAGAGCACATTGTGGGGAGAAACAGACCAATTCAGATCAGCTCAACAACCAACAGGAAATAGCTCTTTCCAACCCAGACCTATACAACTGCCCAAGCCCATAGTTTCCCAAAGAAGTACACTCTCAAAAACACCTCAAGCAGCCAGCCTTTGGGTCTTGTTCAAAATGAGAGTAATAGCAGAGCTAAGAAAAACTTTAACAGAAATGAAGTCTCTAGCCAGGAGTCCAAGAACTCCAAACCAGGAACCAGAGTTCATGCTGGAGGGAGATTCTTACATGGTTCCCCTATGAACAGAACCTCACACAGTCACCTTAAAGAAAAATCCACACACAAGGAACGAAATCACCACAGCTTCTGTAGGGAAATAACCCCATGGAATTCTTCTGGAAGTAGCCAATATAGTCCCTCTGAGAGGAGCCACCACAGGGCCTCTGAGAGGAGATGTCGCAGTCCCTCTGAGAGGAGATGCCACAGTCCCTCTGAGAGATGTCACAGTCTCTTTGAGAAAATCCGTCGCGGTCCCTCTGAGAGGAGAGGACACAGTGCTTCTGAGAGAAGACCGTACAGGCCCTCTGAAAGGGGCAGACACAGTCATTCTGAAGAGTGGACACAGTCCCTCTGAGAGGAGCCACCAAAGTCCCCTCAAGGAGAGACTCAAGCACAGCTCACCTAGCGAGAAGCCCAGATATAGTTTAGGTAAAGATTTCAGGAGTAACTCAAACATGTCTCCTAAAGACCACACCAAAAATCCCCAAGGGAGGGCAAGTTTGGAGGCCTGACGCTAGAAGATGGGAAGAGACCCGCCCCAGTTATTCATTGCCTCACTCAAGTCTCCACCAAGCTGCCTTTTCGTGGCTTCTTTCCTGCTCAGCCACTGGCTTCCACTTTCTGCGCCCTCAGCAATAAAAGAGTTTCTACCTGAGGGGAGGGAGGGAGGGAAGGCGGGAATGGCTCTGCCATTTCCCTAAGATAAATAAACGGGTAATAATTGTCCTTCCTGTGCACCTAGAAAGACCACTCGTCGTGCCCGGTGGAGCATGGGGGCGTGGAGGGGCAGGAGAGGTAGTGCAAACGGAGGGAACGAGACGGAGGGACTCCGAGGCCAAACAGCAGTTCCAACCACCAAGCCCCAATTTCCCGACTCCCAAAGCGCACTCTCGGGGCGGGGTCTCAGAGGAAGTGTGTGGGGGGCGGGGGTGTCGGGGGCGGGGGGGTTGCTGGTCACGTGACTCGCCCTGCCGCAGCCCCCTCGGAAGCTGAGAGGCGGAAGTAGACGTTAGGCACGGGGCTCGCGGCGCGCCGACTCCACATCCGGGAGCGGAGAGGAGAGCGGAAGTGGCGTTGAGCTGGCCGGAGCCCTTGGGTGAATTTGTTAGGCGTGGAGAGGGAGTGATGTCTTCCAGACTCGGTGCAGTGCCCGCCGTGAGTTTCTCGGTTTGACCGTTACGCTTTAGGGGTAGCGCTGTCGAGCCCGCCACACGCGGTCCCTCGCTTTTGTCCCCTGCTCAGAGTTGGTTTTATCAGAGCCCATCGCAGGCCCCACCCTTCTAGGTCAGATATACCAGCCCCCTCGTTTTTCCCCCCACTTCTGCTGCCCGATCCCCACCCCCTTGGACTCAGTTCCTCGTCAGATTGCCGTTAGTCTCTATTCCGTTTACATCCCCAACGCCTCCCATATCCGTTGTCCTCGCTTTCTGTCTCCCGTTTAGAGCTTCTTTCTAGGACAGGGCTTTGAGAATGCGGGAGATGAAGGCTCTAGCGTTGTCACCTGCCTTGACCCTGTAGGAAGATAGGGCGGCACATTTTTCGTAAAAAGTCTTGCCTTCTTCCGTTTGAGGGAGTAGCCCCGGGAGAGCTTCATTTCTTGGCACAGGGGGATTCGTCTTTTTGTGGTCAAGGTTCAGAGGCCCCTAGCATTTACTCATGTGCTTGCAATTTGCTAGACCCCGGGACCCACATCCTTTAAGCAGCAGAGGAGCACGAGGATCGTGGGAGCTAAGAAGTAAGTGAGGTTTTGTGCGATCCATTTATAATTGTGTCGCCAGCGCTGTCCAATAGAACTTCCCGTGGTGATGAAAATGTTGTGTATCCGCACTGTCCAGTACTGTAGCCACTAGCCACGTATGACTGTTGAGCGCTTGAAATGAGGCTTACGTCAGTGAGGAGCTGAATTTTAAATGGTATTTTAATTAATTTAAATAGCCACCTGTAACTAGTGGCCACCTGATTGGACAGTGCAGGTCTAATCCTAGTGTGGAGGAGGAAAACTTTGCTTGCAAAAAAAAAAAAGTACGAATTATAATAAAAATGGAATGTGTGACTCAGTGTAGCCCTGCATTTCTTTAGACATCAAGTATGTACTCATGAATACATTGATGAACTTGGGAAGGACTGATAAAAGTGACTGTAAGCTACTTGGCTTCAAGACTGGTTTATTATATTGTTTACTGAATGTGCTAAGCTTTTCCATATTTGTTAATACAAAAAAATGTTCTTGTTAAGGAGATACTCATTGGAAGGGATTAATTCATTCATACAATATTTACTAAATATCTGCTTTGTGCCAGCTCTGTGGTAGGTTAGATACACAGACATGAAAAATACACAACTAACAGTCTAACCTATTTAGGCAAGGCGATCCACACAATACAGTGTAAAGAAATTTTTTTTTTTTTTTGGTACGCGGGCCTCCCACCGCTGTGGCTTCTCCTGTTGCAGAGCACAGGCTCCGGACGCGCAGGCGCAGCGGCCACGGCTCACGGGCCCAGCCGCTCCGTGGCGAGCGGGATCCTCCCGGATCGGGGCACGAACCCGTGTTCCCCGCATCGGCAGGCGGACCCTCAACCACTGCGCCACCACGGAAGCCCCTAATGAAATGTTTTTAAACAGGAATTTAGTATAGCCTTTGGGGAAGGGGAGTGATATTTGGAAGGGAAGGGTTGCCAGAGCAAATCACTCCTAAACAGACTTGAAAGTCAAGGAATAATAACAGTTAGCCAAAAGGAAAAGGGTTTTGTTTTGGTTTTTTGTTTGTTTTTTGTTTTTGTTTTTCAGAAGAAAGAACAGAATGTGAATGGGTAAAAGGATTTAATGGAATAGCAAGTGGGTAATTGTTCAGAAATGTAAAGATTAATGGGCCCTCATCTATTAATCAGAATCAGAATCGTTGGGGTTAGGGCATCAGAATCCTTATTTTTAACTGGACTCCTAGGACATTGTGAAGTTTGAGAATCCTCCATGAGAAATGAGACTAGAAGAGAGTAGAGGATGAAACGGTGGAAAACATCAGTATTTAAGGATTGGGTAGAATAAAAAAAGGCTGCAAAGGATACTGAGATGAATGTAAAATACTTTTCTAATGAAATCCAAATATTTGCACCTAGAGAGTGAACTAGGGGCTCTTAAAAATTCTTGGTAGATCAGAAAGGAGTTGAAAATAGGTTAAACTTCTCATCTTTGTGATCTGAAGCTGAGACTGAAAAGTACCACACACAACAGGTTATTTTAAAGTAACTACAATTATGATAGTTATTGTATGAGCCAAAAGCTTTTTCTTGTCATATTTATGGAAAGAGAAGTTTGAGATTAATGTGGTTTTTTTTTTTTTTTTTTTTTTGTGGTACGCGGGCCTCTCACTGTTGTGGCCTCTCCCGTTGCGGAGCACAGGCTCCGGACGCGCAGGCTCAGCAGCCATGGCTCACGGGCCCAGCCACTCCGCGGCATGTGGGATCTTCCCGGACCGGGGCACGAACCCGTGTCCCCTGCATTGGCAGGCGGACTCTCAACCACTGCGCCACCAGGGAAGCCCAATCTGGTTTTTAACAAATAATCAAATACCCTGAGTTGATAGGTAGTGTAAAATACTTGAGAATTGTTTTTGTTGAGTCCTTTAAAAATAAAAGAGCTGGAGGGAGGGATTCCCTGTCCTCGTTGACTTAATCCCCAAGATGTTAAAACTGTTGATTTTTTTTTCACTATACTCGTGCTTATTCATGAGCAGGGAGGTCAGTATATCCGAGTCCTACATGGACAGCAAAGAAATTTCTTTGAGGACAGTTTCCTAAGAGGAGTCAGATGGGACTTGACTCTTAATGGCCTGTTGATACTATCCAGTCTTTCTAGTACAGATAGTTCCCATTGTTTGGGATGGTGTTTTAGCCCTAGAGGACAGCCAGTTCCCACTAAAATTTTTTTATACCTTCATTGAGGTATAATTGAAGTACAATAGACTGCGTATATTTATACAATAAGTATATTGTATAAATATATAGATATATGTATACAATATCTTCATCTTTGACATATGTAAGTACCCATGAAACTGTCACCACAATCAAGATAACATTTCTATCTCTCCCAAAAGTTTTTTCACGTCCCTTTGCAGTTCATTCCTCCCTCCACTCCTGTCCCCAGACACCCCCTGACCTGTTTTCTGTTACGTACAGTGGTTTGCATGTTCTAGGATTTTCTATAAATGAAATCAGACATTGTGTCCTCTTTTTGCATGATTTCTTTCACTCAGAATAATGATTTTTTTTTTTTTTTTTTTTTTTTTTGTGGTACGTGGGCCTCTCACTGTTGTGGCCTCTCCCGTTGCGGAGCACAGGCTCCGGACGCGCAGGCTCAGCGGCCATGGCTCACGGGCCCAGCCGCTCCGCGACATGTGGGATCCTCCCGGACTGGGGCACGAACCCGTGTCCCCTGCATCAGCAGGCGGACTCTCAACCACTGCGCCACCAGGGAAGCCCAGAATAATGATTTTGAGTGAAGAATAGTTTTTGTTGCTAAACAGAATTCGATTATCGATATAACATAGTTTGTTTAGCCATCTATCTTGAGGGACATTTGGGTTATTCTCAGTGTGGAGGTATTACAGTAAAACTGTTGTGAACATTCATTGGCAAGTCTCTGTGTGGAAAAATATTTTTGTTTCTTTTGATAAATACTTAACACAGTATTTATTTATTAAGATGGAATTTACCATCTTAGGTTGATTGGGTCCTATGTCAGGAGTATGTTTCACTTTTTAAGAAATTGTCAGTCTTCCAAATTGGCGGTAGTATTTTACATTCCTACCAGCAATGTAGGAGAGTAAGTCTCTAATTTTAGCTAATTTAATGGGTGTATAATTGTGTTTCATTGTGGTTTTAATGAGCATTTTCCTGGTGAATAGTGGTGTAAAACATCTGTTCATGTGCTTATTGGCCATTCATATATCTTTTTTTGTCAAGTGTGTTGATGTCTTTTGCCACCCAAAAAAAAAAAATTTGTGTTTTGTCTCACCGTTAAATTGTATAATTTAATTTTTAAAAAATATTTTCTGAACACAGTTCTTTTGTTATATGTGTCTTGAATATTTCCTCGTCAGTGGTTTGCATTTCATTTTCTTAATGGTGTCTTTTTTTTTTTTTTTTTTTTTTGCGATACGCGAGCCTCTCACTGTTGTGGCCTCTCCCGTTGCGGAGCACAGGTTCCGGACGCACAGGCTCAGCAGCCATGGCTCACGGGCCCAGCCGCTCCGCGGCATGTGGGATCTTCCCAGACCGGGGCACGAACCCATGTCCCCTGCATCGGCAGGCAGACTCTCAACCACTGCGCCACCAGGGAAGCCCTTAATGGTGTCTTTTGAAGAGCCAAAGTTTTAAATTTATCAGTAAAAATAATAAAAATTTAATCATTTTTTCCTTTTATGTTTCATGCTATTTGTATTCTATTTCAGAAAACTTTGCCATCCCTAATTGCAAAGATTTTTTCCTTTGCTTTCTTCCAGAAGTTTTATAGGTTTTACATTCAGGTCTATGGCTCATGTAGAGTTAATTTTTATGTATGGTGTGTTATAAAGGTCAATATTAATTTCTTTCCATTTGTATATCCAGTTGTTGAAAAGACTATCCTTTCCCTGTTCAGTTGCCTTGGCATCTTTGTTAAAAATCAATTGAACATGTATAGGTGTGGGTCTGTATCTGGACTTTCATTATTCTCTTCCATTAATGTGTATGTCTATCTTTTTGCCAATACTAAACTGTTTTGATACTGTAGCATTAGAGTAAGTCCTGAAATCAGATAAGGTAAGTCATCTAACTTTGTTGTTTTTTTCAAGATTGTTTCAGCTATTATATTTTCTTGGCCTTTTTATATAAATTCTACAATCAGTTTGTTATTTCTATAAAAGAAGCATGCTGGAGTATTGATTGGTGTATGTATTGAATCTATAGGTCGATTTAGGGAGAATTGCCTTTTTAACAATATTGAATTTTCTGATTTATGAGCATGTTATATTTTTCCATTTATTTAGGTCTTCTTCAATTTCTCTCACCAGTGAGTTGTAGTTTTCATTGTAAAATTCTTGGATGGCTTTTGTTAGATTTGTTTCTAGGTTCCTAGATTTGTTCCTAGGTTCCTGTGTTTTTTGTTATTGTAAATGCTATTGTTTTTACAAGTTCGTCTTCTAGTTGCTTGTCGCTAGTAACTAAGAATACACTTTTCAAAAAAATATTTATTTGGTTGTGCTGGGTCTTAGTTGCTGCAGGCGAGGTCCTTCGTTGCGGTTCGTAGGCTCATTAGTTGCAGCACATGGGCTCCTTAGTTGCATCCGGTGGGCTCCTTAGTTGTGGCATGTGAACTCTTAGTTGCAGCATGCATGTGGGATCTAGTTCCCTGACCAGGGATCAAACCCGGTCCCCCTGCATTGGGAGCGTGGAGTCTTGACCACTGCGCCACCAGGGAAGTCCCACAATTGATTTTTGTATTTTAGCCTTGTATCCTGTCACTTGCTAAATTCATTTTTTTAAAATTAATAAATAAATTAATTTTTCGGCTGTGTTGGGTCTTCGTTGCTGCGCTCGGGCTTTCTCTAGTTGTGGCGACCGGGGGCTACTCTTCATTGTGGTGTGTGGTCTTCTCATTGTGGTGGCTTCTCTTGTTGCGGAGCCCTGGCTCTAGGGCACGTGGGCTTCAGTAGTTGTGGCACGTGAGCTCAGTATTGTGGCTTGCGGGCTCTAGAGCACAGGCTCGGTAGTTGTAGTGCACGGGTTTAGTTGCTCCGTGGCATGTGGGATCTTCCTGCACTAGGGATCGAACCCGTGTCCCCTGCACTCTTAACCACTGCACCACCAGGGAAGTCCCTCAATTCATTTTTAATTCTAGTGATTATTTCATATATTTTCTGAGATTATCTTTGTAAACAAACTGAATAAAATCTGTTAAAAAGATCTGCAAGTAGGGGCAGTTTTACTTTTTTCCTTCTGATCTTTATGCCTCCAGTTTCTTCTTCTGTCAGTTTGGTAAGTTGTAGTTTTTAAGAAATTTGTTCATCTTAATTTGTCAGTTTCTTTGGCATAAAGTTTTTCGAAGTATTCTCATTATTTTAATGTCTGCATGATGTATAATAATAACCCCTGTTTCATTTCTGACATTGGTTATTTGTGGTATCTTTGGTATCTTTTTTTCTTGATCAGTCTAGCTACAGTGTTGTCAATTTTGTGATCTTTTTAAAGAACCAGATTTTCTGTAAAGTCTGTTTCCTAATTTGTGAATTTCTCCTTTTTATTATGTTGTTCCTTCTATTTCTTTGGGCTTACTTTGCTCTTCTTTTTAAGGTACCTTAAGATGAAATCTTAACTTATTGATTTTAGATCTTCTTTTCTAACATAAGCATTTACAGTTTTAAGTTTCCTTCTAAGTACTGCTTTAGTTGCATCCCACAAATTTTGATATGTATATTTTTGTTGTTATTCACTTAAAATATTTTTGAATTTCCTTTGTGATTTCATTTTTGACCCATGAATTATTTAGAATTGGATTCTTTAATTGCCAGATTTATTTTTTATTTTAGATACCTTGCTATTCTTGATTTCTAACTTAATTCTGATGTGGTCAGAGAACACATGTATGATTTTCATCTTTTTAGGTTTAAAGTTTATAGCCCAGTATATGGTCTATCTTGTGAATGCACAGTGTGCTCTTGAAAAGAAAGTATATCCCAGGGCTTCCCTGGTGGCGCAGTGGTTGAGAGTCCGCCTGCCGATGCAGGGCACACTGGTTCGTGCCCTGGTGCGGGAAGATCCCACATGCCGCGGAGCGGCTGGGCCAGTGAGCCATGGCCACTGAACCTGCATGTCCGGAGCCTGTGCTCCGCAACGGGAGAGGCCACAACAGTGAGAGGCCCGCATACCAAAAAAGAAAGTATATCCCATAGTGTTGGATGTAGTGTTCTATAAATGTCAACTACAGCAAGGTGGCTAATAGTGTAGCTCAGATCTTCTGTGTCTTTACTCAATTTTTGTCTAGTCTGTCAGTTCCTAAGAGGAGGAGGACTTAAAATTTCTGGTAAGATTGTAGAATTGTCTACTTTTCTTTTTCTATCAGTTTTGCTTTGTGTGCTTTGAGCCTCTATTGTTAGACACATGCAGTGAGTAATTATGTCTTCCTGATGATTTGTCATTTTAATTATTATGAAGTGTCCCTTTTTATCTCTGGTAATACTCTTTGTCTTGAAGTCTATTTTATCTGATATTAAAATGGCCACTCCAGCCTTCTTGTGTTTGCTGATGGCATGGTATAATTTTTTCATCTTTTTACTTCCAATGTACGTATGTCTTTATATTTAAATAAAGTGTGCCTCTGTAGGCAGCATATACTAGGATATTGCTTTTTTATTTACTCTCTCAATCTCTGACTTTTAACTGGAGTATTTAGACCGTAAACATTTTAATTAATTATTGCATGGTTGGATTTAGGTCTACCATTTAATTATTTGTTCTCTCTACTCTGTTTTTTCCTCTGTACCTTCTTTTGGATTATTTAAATGTTTAGTGTGCCATTTTAATTTATCTATTTGATGTTGGCTCTCTCTCTGGCTCCCCCCCCCTTTTTTTTTTCCTTTGAGGGGGAGATTTGGTAGTGGTTGCTCTAGGAATTACAATATATACCTACCCTTTCATCATCTACTTAGAGTTAAAATACTACCACTTTGCTTAAATGTAGAAGCCTTAGACCATATAGATTCCTTTAACCCCCTACCTGCTGACCATTAAATTATAGCTGTCATATATATTACATCTACATTTATTGAAAACCTTACCAGATAATGCTAAAATTTTGCTTTAAAGAGTTTTTAATATTTACCCGGCTGTTTGCCATTTCTCTTGCTCTTTCTTCATTCTTAAAAATCCAAATTTCTCTCTGGTGTCATTTTGCCTTCAGCTGGAATTATTTCCCTTAGCATTTTTCATACAGCAGTCTGCTGACAACAAATTTTCTTAGTTTTTCTTCATCTGAAGAAATATTCCTAAAAGCTATTTTCACTGAACATGGAATTTTGGATTGATAAATCTTTTCTCTCAGGATTTTAAAGGTGTTGTTGTGCTGTCTTGGTTTCTGTTGAGAAATTCACAATCATTTGAATAATATGTCATTTTTTTCTAGCTGCTTTCTGGATATTTAAAAAATGTTCAGTTTTAAACAGTTTCACTAAGATATATCTAGGTGTGTTTTTCTATTGAGTGTTTGTTGAGCTCCTTAAATCTGTAAATTTAAGTTTTTCATTAAATTTGGGGGATTTTTTCACCATTATTTTTTTCAAAAATTTTTCCTCAATCTCTCTTTCCTCTTCTTCTGGGATTACAACTATGCTTAAGTTAGATCTTTTGATACTGACACCACAGGTTGTTGGGGCTCTGTTGACTGTTTTTCAGTCTTTTGTCCTCTTTGTTCTTCAGATTGGATAATTTCTATTGATGTGTCTCCAAGTTCATAGATTCTTTCCTCTGCTGTCTCCATTCTATTACTAGCCCATCCAGTGAGTTTTTATTTTATTTGTTACTTTTCAGTTTTAAAATTAATTTGTTCTTTTTTATGATTTCTATTTTTCTGCTGATAATTCCTTCATTTCCAGTGTTTTCCTTTCTATCGTGGAGCATAATTATAATAGCTGCTTTGAAGGCTTTGATAGTTCCAACATCTGCATCATCTTCCAACATCTGTTTATCATCTGTCCTTTGAGAATTGCTCACATTTTCCTGGTTCTTTGTGAATTGCATAATTTTGGAATTTATTCTCACGATTGTGAATGTTATTTGTGTAGACCATGGGTCTTTTTAGGATCTTCTAGGGATTGTTGCTGTTTTTATTTTAGCAGGTAACCTGTTTAGGTTCAGACCATAAATTCTGTCCTGCTTTCTGAAGGCATTGGTTCAGTGGAACTGAGGTTCCATTCTTTTGAGTCTTTTCTGTGATGGTTTAGATCTCAGGGGTTAGTTTGAGACTTTTTCAGGTTTTTCAAATCTTGTTTCAGTTCTCCAAGATTTTGATACATTGGTTTGGATCTGTCTCACAGTAGTAGCTCAGGGGTTAGGCTGAGACTTGTGTAGTTTGTTTAAATCTTATTTCACTTTCAAAGTCTTTGCTAAGCTGGTTTCGGTGTATCCTCCGCACATACATAGCTCAAGTTAAGCTGTGATTTGTGTGGATTTGTACAGAGAAATATGAGGTCACCTTCTTTGCCTGTCTCTTCTTCATGATTCCCCCACATTCGCTAGTCTATAGAGACCCCTTTTCCTTGTTTCTAAGGCCAGAAAGATGGAGTTTCTATGAGAATTTAGGCTGCCCATGCTGGTCTGTGAGTGGGGGGCCACCCTTGTTGCAAAGCTGCATGTGAGAGGAAAAAAAAAACTGGGAAACATACCCCATGTGGCTCACTTCTCCCAGTTTTAACTGTTCTCCACAATCCACCTGCTTTTGTTTACTTTTTGAGGTCCAGAGTTTTTAGTTGTAATCAGCAAGAGGACTGGGCCGTAGTGGGTGTGTGCCACTGTGCCGGAACCAGGACATCTCTGTATTAAATTTGTAATATTGGACCTCATGTACAGAGCTGAGAATCATTTGTCCCTTTTTGTAGCATACTGACTTCGTAAGTCCCTGTTATTTTTTGTTTTCCCTATCCCCACATCCATCCCCTTCCTCCGAGACAACCATACTAACAAGTTTGATATTTGTCCTTAAATATTTATGAGTCCTTATAAAATAGCTAGTGCCGTTTACTTGTGTAATTGTTTTTAATTTACTGAATTGACATTGTACTGTACATCTTGTTCTGTTTTTTTTTTTATTGAACAGTATGCTTTTTAGTTATGTTCATATCTCCAGATGTGTAGAAATGGTTTATTGCTTCTAACAGCTACATAATATTCCTTAGCAGGCATCTATCACATTTTAATTTTATTTATTCCTAAGAATGGTCACCTTTGTTACTTCCAACTACCTGCTACCACAGACCTCTATGTGTAATTGTTACCAACTGTACCTCTAAAGTGTTGTCTTGAATCTGTCAGTTTATCATCTCTACTACGAAACCTTAGTTCAAGTTCAAGCTTTCATCATCTCTTATCCGTACTATTGCAATAAGCTGCTAACTCTTCTCCTTTCTTTCACTCATCCTCCGTGGGTCATCTTTTATACGGCATCCAGAGTGACATTTCTAAACCATAAATCTAAGGCAGGCCTCACACAGTTAAGTTAGCTGGAAGAGGAGTGTCTCAGAGATCCATGGACTCCACTTTGAGAACTGCTGCTCTACCACACTTTGAGCCATCTAGAAGATACTTTGTCACTACTCAGTAATGTTTGTTGACTACATACTGACTGGTCTTAGATTTAGAAGTTTGGATCCAGCCGTATACCAGACTTCTGGCCAGCTTAACTCAGACAAGATAGCACCCTTCCTTTAGCTATGGGATCTAAGTATCAAGTTGCCTAAGCTAGACAGGGTGCCCTGACATCAAGGTGTAGTGGTTACTGTCCCTCTGCCAGAGGAATAGGGAGGCCTGGACACACCTGCTTACAGATCCAGGGGATCTTCTGAAGGGTCACGGAACACCCAATTTTACTACTTTCTTTTCATTGATGGATTTAGGAAGGAATGCCTACTTGGGCTATAGAATGATCATTTACGTGGACTGCTTATGCTTTCTGATTATAGTGAAGTATAATAATAATTATGTATATTGTACTAGGTCAACTATTTTAATTGTTAGAAAATTACAATCTAAATTGTTTTTATTATCAGGCTTATTCGTTTTTTGCACAGGTAACCAACTTGGTTATCTTCTTATGAGGTAATATAAGTAATAGAAACTTTACTCCAGGCCCTCCTTTGTGGTATTTATCTTTGTGTCCTGTTAGTAGCCAGGGACCCAATGCTCCATAAAGGATAATAGTTTCCAGTAACACTATCCCTCATGATTGACTCCTTAAGCGGCTCATCATCTGCTTCTTCGTGTGAACTGGTGAGTGATTTTCCAGCCTCCTTCCGAAAGTCTGCCTGCTGCATGAAGATGAGAAGGATCAAGCCAGCTGCTACTTCCCATGTTGAAGGTATCAGTATCAGTATCTTATTCCAAAGACAGGGAACTCTCTAAAGTTATATTGAGGTATCTGTTGTAATGGCTCTTAAAGTATTAAGTAACCACATATGTGTTCCTTATTAGTGGTTGAATTTTTATTGTTTTTGGGCCATGCCACTCGGCTTGTGGGATCTTAGTTCCCCAACCAGGGATTGAACCTGGGCCATGGCAGTGAAAGCGCCAAAGTCCTAACCAGTGGACCGCCAGGGAAGTCCCCTGAAATTTTTTTAAGGTGTTAGGCTGTCATATACTCTTAGCTTCATGAACTGTCCCTCTGTTTTACTGAGTGAAATTCTGCTGATCTTACTCCTCTAGGTTATATGGTATAGCCTTTCCTCTTCATACGAATTGAACCTTCTTTCCCGTTGTTCTAGTTTGATCCTCTGTTGAGGTTTAGACGCTAGGTAAGGATTATTCTAAGTGGAATTTTTTAGTGGTTATAGTCTGAAGGGTTCCTTAGTAGCCCTTTATCTTGAACAGTTAGCCTCAAATCAGGATCAAACAAATCACCTGTCTGAAGGATCTTATTTTTCATAGGGAACAGTTGACTCACTTGGGATGGAGAACAGTACAAAGAAAAGGGGAGGTTGAGTCAGTAATGAAAAGTTATACCAACTTCCCTAAAAATGTGTACAAACACTTCTCTAAGACCTGTGCTTGCTGATAATCTTTCTCTTGGTGGTCTTGTGATCGATGATTTGAAGGCGGGGTAGATGTTCTCATATAAACCATACTGAAATTTGTTTTGTTTTCCTATTGTTATTTCAGGGTCGGTGGAGTATCAGCCAAAGGAAAAAGGAAACCCAGGCAGGAAGAGATGAAGACTATCGAGAATTTCCTCAGAAGAAGCATAAGCTTATGGTAAGGGAGTAAACTTTGCTAATTCTTTTCACTTCGTGCCTGGGCTTTATTCTCTGAAGGTGAAAGGGAGAGGGGACCTTAGATTTGTGGCCCTTAAGCACTTTTGAGCCCTTTGAATTTTTTGGCAAGGAATGGCCTCCATCCTGCCTTTTTTTTTTTTTTTTTTTTAATTTGGCTACGCTGGATCTCGTTGCGGCGCACGGGCTTCTCTAGTTGTGGCGTGTGGGCTCTCTAGTTGTGCCGCATGGGCTTCTCTTGTTTAGCCTCACAGCTCTAGAGCTCGCAGGCTCAGTAGTTGTAGCGTGCGGGCTCTCTAGTTGCAGCGTGTAGACTTAGTTGCGGTATGTGGGATCTTAGTTCCCTGACCAGCGATTGAACCCGGGCCCCTGCATTGGGAGCACGGAGTCTTAACCACTGGGACCACCAGGGAGTCCCCCCATCATGCCTTATTTTACCGTTTTCTTCTGTCATGACTTAAGGGAGTCATTTGGTTGAGGGTAGTGGGGCCTAGGGTGTGGAGAAGAGGAAAGAGATTTTGGTGCTAGAGAGGGATCAGAAAAGGTGATGTGTTGGGCTTCAAGTTTTCTTGTCTTGCGTCAGGGAGGAAGCAACGGCCCTAAAACTCAGCCTAATCCCAAAGCCCAGGCTCGTCGTATTCGGAAGGAACCACCAGCTTATGCAGCAGGTATGCTTTCTGTTGGAAGCTTTTTGAAGATCTAGTTCTCTCATTCTGTCTTTTTTGTTGTTGTTGGTTAAAGGAATGATGTACCAAAGCGTTTTTTTAGGGAGGGCGCTTATTAAGCGCATGGCTTTGGAGGTCAGTCATGTTTGTTCAAGTTTTGGCTCTTCATTAATTTTTTGACCTGCCTCTTAATTTCTGCAAACTTCAGTTTCCTTGTCTCTAAATAGGAATAATAAAGGCAGTCAGAATTGTTGTGAAAATTAAATGGATAAAAACATTTAACAAAGTCTCAGGCACATAGGAAACACTTAGCAAACTGGACTGTTATGTATCTCAGTATCCCATTCTTTTTTTCCTGTACCTGGGCCTCTCCCCGTTGCGGAGCACAGGCTCCGGACGCGCAGGCCCAGTGGCCATGGCTCACGGGCCCAGCCGCTCCGCGGCACGTGGGATCTTCCCGGACCGGGGCGAGAACCCACGTCCCCTGCATCAGCAGGCAGACTCTCAACCACTGCGCCACCAGGGAAAGCCCCCAGTATCCCATTCTTACATGCTACTATGAAAAAATATGACCCATTGACAGTTCTATGTCAGTAAAACTGGGAAAAAAATTATTGCTCATTTCTTTAAGCCACTGGGCTTTGGAGTGGTTGTTGGATGGTTTTGATCGTGGGGAATTGAGTAGGAGTTTCAGAAAGTCTTCACTGTCTGAAAAAAATTATTTCTAGAAGTTATATATAGCAAGAGTCTTTCCCCAGGAAGAGGAAAAGCCACTTTATGATACTTTTCCTAAAATCTGGGATTGTGCTTTTGTTTCTGGAGAATACTGCAAATTGTAAGTGTCCTTTCTCTCCTTTGTAGGCAGTTTAGAGGAGCAGTGGTACGTAGAAATTGTGGATAAAGGCAGTTGTCTCCTGTCCTACCTGCCAGGCAGTGGGGAGAAAGACCATAGAGGGCTTAAAGAAACACATGGAAAACTGCAAACAGGTTAGATATTTTGTGCATTTCATAACTGTTATGACTTTTTACCCAAACTTTAACTCTGGGCACTGTGTTGGATATGCTGATTATTGTGGAGAAGAGGCAGCATTGTGTCATAGAGAAAACATAGACTCTGGAGTCTGACAGACCTTGGGTTTGAATCTTCATTCAGGTACTATTAGTTGTGTCCTTTAGCTTTTTATGTGTGGACCCTCAGTTTTCTCATTTATAAAGTAGAGATAGTTAATACCTTGTGTAGTCCATGAGAGGATAAAAAAAGAAATATTACATGCTAAGTGCCTACCCATTACTTGGCAAATACTGGCACTCAGTAAATGGTAGTTCTCATTATTTTGAAAATGAATAGCCTTTACCTCTTTGCCCTTGAGGACATGACAATGAGCTTTTGGATTTTGAGATTCATTGACTATTATAGAATTTGGGGAAAAAATAAAGGAGATACAGACCAGAGCAGTTGAATAGGACTTTGTGACATTCTGTTTCTCTGTTGAACCAGCCTGGCCCTGAGCAGTGTTTTTTCCTTGTAGGAAATGTTCACTTGTCATCATTGTGGGAAACAACTTCGTTCACTGGCAGGGATGAAGTATCATGTCATGGCAAATCATAATAGCTTGGTAAGAGTGTGTTCTGTGCTGTATGAGCCTCTGTGGTAGTTGGCCTTTACTTGGACGAATGTAGATAAATCAGTGGAGATGGCTAAGGCTCTGGGACTTCATGGGGTGTTAAGTAAGAAGACCCTTTAGATAGAAGAGTTACACACAATGAAATGTGAATACATAGGTATTTGTGTTTAGGTTAGCCCAAAGGTTCATATCCTGGGAGGTGGAGGCTTTGAACTCTTAGTTCCTTTACATTCACTTCACTGTTTAGGAGAAGATGGAGAAAGCCAGGAGTCAGATAACTTAGATTTCATGGACATCAGCTTAGGTACTAGTCCAGTCCTTGATTCTCCTATGCTAGAATTTTTTTTCTGTATCTGTCTTGTCCATGAGTCATTTGCCTGTCTGCTTCTCTTGCTTTCTAGCCCATCTTGAAGGCTGGAGATGAAATAGATGAGCCAAGTGAGAGGGAACGTCTCCGAACAGTTCTCAAGAGACTGGGAAAGCTGAGGTGCATGCGTGAGGTAAGAGCCCAAAGACAGCAACTCCTTCTGCCTGGAGCCTCAGGTCAATGTCTTTCTGTTACTTGCTTCCATGTCTCCTGCTTCTCCCTTACAGACCTGGTTTTGTGTCATCTTCCAGCATAAGAGCGACTTCTGTTTTTCAGGGTCTCCTGAATTCATTAACAGTTCTTTATTTTCTTTCTCATCTCCAGAAATTTGTTCTCCCTTTTCCCTTTGTTTGAAGGAGTTTCTTTGTCATCCTTTCTTTAGTGTGATAAAGAGGATTGTAGTAACCTCATGTGAGGAACTTTGATATTGCTGGCTGTTTGATATTGGGGTGGAGTTGGATCATAGACCAAGGAGGAAGCTGTGACACAGACGAGGTATACAGTTCTAGTTTACTGATTGCTGACTAAGTTGATTGAATATCATACTTGGTGGTAGATAGGACAGCAGTTGGGCCAGGGACAAGGAAGAGTTGTGCGAATGGGAAATGCTGGAGAGGGTCTAGTGATACCAGAGCGTCTGTTTGTATGATGTGGCCATTTAGAAATCATATAAAAATATGTAAGATTATAATATAGGCCTCTCTCCTTTGTTCAGAGTTGCTCTAGTAGCTTCACCAGCATCATGGGATATCTGTATCATGTCAGAAAATGTGGCAAAGGGGCTGCAGAGCTGGAGAAGATGACCCTGAAATGTCACCACTGTGGAAAGCCATATAGATCGAAAGCTGGACTTGCGTATCATCTGAGGTCAGAGCATGGGCCTGTGAGTACTGATTGCTTTCCAGACCCTGTTTGGGGATCTGTTCTGCGGTGACTGCTTGCCCCGGCATCTTTCCTACATCCTTGGTTCCTCATTTGTAGTCCCTTTTAATCGGAATGTTTTTGTTCTCTCTCTTCCTTGTTCTTTTGTGCTCTCCTGTCTGCTGTTTGATCATTATTAGGTTAAAGAAATCAAAGTTCATTGTATAGTCTGGGCAGAAGTAAACTCATTAGTATATTTTTAAAGCTTAAGACATTCTCCCTAAGTGAGAAATTTTGCGGGATTCTATCCAGCCGATCCCTCTATTCCAGTTTTTTTGTCCTGACTTTTCCTTTTCCTGATTACATTTCTAGGCTCCCCCACCTTGTTTTTTCTTTTTTAGCGTTAAGTTTCAAGATATAACTTATATATGGTAATTAATATTCACTCTTTTTAGTATACAGTTATGAGTTTTGACAAAAACATACAGTCATGTAATTACCACCATGATCAAGATATAGAACAATTTGATCATGCCCCCCAGATTCTTCTGTGTCCCTTTGTAGTCAGTTGTTCTTCCCATCCCCAGCCCCTGGCAACCACTGATCTATCTCCTGTCCCTATAGTTTTGCCTTTTTTGGAATGTCATATAAATGGGATCATACAGTATATACCCTCTTGAGTCTGACTTCCTTCACTTAGCATAATGCATTTGTGATTCATCCATGTGTTGCATGGATCATTAGTTTATTCCTTTTTGTTTCTGTCTAGGATTCCACTGTATGGATATTTCACAATTTATCCATTCACCAGTTGAAGAGCATTTGAGTCATTTCTAGTTTTGAATAAGCTGCTATAAACATTTACATAAAGGTTTTTGTGTGAAAATAAGTTTTAATTTCTCTTGGGTAAATACTTAGGAATAGGACTGTTAGGTCATATGATAAGTGTATGTTTAACTTTGTGAGAAACTGCCAAACCGTTTTCCTAAGTGGCTGTGCCATTTTGCATTCTCACCAGCAAAGTAAGAGAATTCCAGGAGCTTTGCGTCTTTATCATCACTTGCCCTTGTCATGTTCATTTTTAAAATCCATTCTAATAGGTATATAGCAGTATTTTACTGCAGTTTAAATTTGCATTTCCCTAATGACTAATGATATTGACCATCTTTTCATCTGCTTATTGGCAATGTCAGTCTTTAATGAAGTTTCTTCTTTAGTGAAGTGTCTGTTGAAATCCTGTGTTCATTTTATTGTTGCAGTTTTTGTTGTCTTGCTCTTATGTTTTAAATATATTTTGAGTTTTTTACATATTCTGGACACAAGTCTTTTTTTTTTTTTTTTTGCGGTACTCGGGTCTCTCACTGTTGTGGCCTCTCCCGTTGCGAAGCAGAGGCCCCGGACGCGCAGGCTTAGCGGTCATGGCTCACGGGCCCAGCCGCTCCGTGGCATGTGGGATCTTCCCGGACCGGGGCACAAACCCGCGTCCCCTGCATCGGCAGGTGGACTCTCAACCACTGCGCCACTAGGGAAGCCCTTTTCTTTTTTTTACATCTTTATTAGAGTATAATTGCTTTACAGTGGTGTGTTAGTTTCTGCTTTATAACAAAGTGAATCAGTTATACATATACATGTGTTCCCATATCTTTTATTTATTTTTTTATTATTATTATTATTATTTGCTGCGCTGTGCAGAAAGCAGCATCTGAATTCCCCGACTGGGCATCAAACCTGTGCCCCGTGCATTGGGAGCGCAGAGTCTTAACCACTGGACCAATATGGAAGTCCCTGGACACGAGTGTTTTAGCAGATACATGTTTCGCAAATATTTTCTCCCAGTCTGTAGCTTGTCTTTGCATTTTTTATAGTGTTTTTCAAAGGGCAGAATTCTTAATTTTCATAAAGTTCCGTTTATCTTTTCTTTTCCTTTTGTGGATAATGCTTTTGTTGTTGTAGCTAAGATATCTTTGCCCAATCCAGTGTATAATTCTCTTTTGCTGCATTATAGCAATCAGCATAAAATCACTGGCTTAAACAACACAACTGTATTATCTCACAGGTCATTAGGCCAGAAGTCCAGGTTACAGCATGACTCAGCTGGTTCCCCTGTATAGAGCCTCCCAAGACTGGAATCAAAGTGTCGGTAGGGCTGTTCCTTTCTGGAGGCTCGAAGAGAGGATCTGTTTCCTGGCTCATTAAGATGGTTCAGGAATTCAGTTCCATTCAGGCATAGAATCTCATTTCCGTGTTTGCTGGGAGATGTGCTCAACTTCTAAAGGCTACCTGCAGTCCCTGGCTCATGGTCCATTTATCTTCGAGTCAGCAACAGTATTGAGTCTCTCTCATGCTTGAAATGTCTCCTGCCTCTTTTTTCTGTCACACCTCTCCTACTTAAAGCCAAGTGATTATGGACATATATTAGATGTATAAGAATACCTTCACATCAGCATCTAGATTAATGTTTGGTTGATTAACTGATGACGGTAGCCTCACCAAGTTGACACATCAAAAAACCATCATGCCCAGGATCACAAAACGTTCTCCCTAGGTTTCTTCTAGAATTTTTATACTTTTATGGTTTACATTTATGGCTACGATCCATTTTGAATTAATTTTTGTATATGGGTTGATGTTTATTTCTTTGTATATGGGTATATCTTGACTTTTAACCACTTTCACTTATTCCAACACAACAGATTTTATCCTGCCAAGAAGCTTTTACCAGTAAAATATGCATTAAGATGGTAGAGCTTTATACTAGCGGTTAGCAAGCTAGGAAGTAGCTTTCTTTTCTTCCTTTTTTTTTTTTTTTTTTAAAAAATAGCTCTTTTGATAAGAGAGCAGGAAGGACAACCTTTAATCATTGGATCTGATGGAAGCCATTTCTCAGACCTGTGTTTTACTGTGTCTTATTCTTGCAGATATCCTTCTTTGCAGAGTCAGGACAGCCAGAGTGCTTGAAGGACATGAGCTTGGAGCCAAAGAGTGGGGGCCGAGTTCAGAGGCGTTCTGCCAAGATAGCTGTATACCACCTGCAGGAACTGGCCTCTGCTGAACTGGCCAAGGAGTGGCCTAAGAGAAAGGTGCTTCAGGATCTGGTACCTGATGATCGGAAGGTGAGGCAGAAAGTAGTGTTAATTTTGAACCATTATGTCTGATACTGGGCTTACTACATACAGAAAAGTAAACACAATTGAGTGAGTACATGATACACAATATTTTGCTCCTTTATCCTTGGAGATGGAGTATATCTGATCCAGCTTCAGTGTTTGGATTCATGTAGGTCCTAGAGTGACAGTCTTTTTCAGAAGTTCTTTAAGGAGCCCTCTTAATTTTAGGCTACTTCCAGGGTGAACCTCAATTCCCAGGTCACTTTTTTGTTTGGTCTTTGCCCAGTATATTTCCACTTTGTTAGTTCATATGTAGTAGTTTAATATTTAGTTTAGGTAGGTGTTTTCAGTTTGTTTTTATAGCAGTAGAACCCCTTTCCCCACCTACTTTTTTTCCAAATAATAAAAGCTTATGCAAAACACCAGTATATAAAATAACTAAAAATGGAGTTGCTCTGAGTAACTAGGGGTAGTGAGCCCAAAGGCTTGTCTACTTAGCCTTCTCCTTGATACTTTTATCATTCCCCTCCACGGCCCCAAATGCACTTCTCAGGGGTGCAGAGCCCATCTTGGAAGCCTTTGGTTTAGAATAAACAGATCATAGAGGGAAGGAGCCCTATTTGGCCAAGTGGAGACAAGGAGTATATGACAATGGAGTAGTCATGGGAAGGGCTTGGAGGGCTATACAGTAAGGACTAAGATCAGAGTTAAGGGTCTGTTACTCTCCAGGGTGTCAAGAAGAATAGTTTAGATTTGGCCTGGTGCATTGACCCATGTGAGAGGAATGTTATGTATTATAAGAAAATAGGTCAAATCTAGAAGTTAACACTTTTCTTATTTGGTCTAAAAATCAGTCCTACTGGTGTCCAAGAAGTTGGATCCTATTTTTGAATATCAGAACATCCTTTCTTGTTTCAGACTTATTGCCACTTTTTTCATGCCACAGGCTAAAGTACATGGTTATCTAAATTCAGTTTAGATGTGAATTTTGCACAGTGATATATATCTTGTGATATTGCAGTCCAGTTGCTTTCATTTTGCATGGTATGCGTTAGAGAATTTGTTAGCTCACTCATAAGTTTTGGTATTGTTACCTAGCAGATACTTTCTCAAAATCATCAAACAGTTTTATATTTTGACCGTGTGTGGGTTTTAAGGCATAATTATGTTTTTTAAACATAAAAACTTAATTTTTTGGATTGTGGTTCAAAAGTCAAAATGATGACAAACATTGAGATATCTCACTCTCATTTGTCTTTTTCCTCTCCTGTATCTATGATTGGTAGTTTCTTGTGTGTCCTTCTGGTGTTTCTTGATGCAAACACAAGCAATTTGTTTAGGAAAACCTCCTGTGTTTTCCTTTACTCTCACACTACTACACACTCACAACACTTCTGATACCAGATGTGTGGGGTTTTCCCACACTGGCCAATTTTCCAACACCAGCTGGGTATCCTACAATTTAATATAGTCTGACACTATCTACTTGGAGTTAATATCAGATCATACAAGTTAAGGGCTCAATCCCACAAGACTGCTTCAACTTCAGATTCGAGTCATAAGTCCCAGGTTGTCAACTTGTACTCTGATGGATTGGCTATAAATTGGGTTCCCATGACCCCTTCCTTGGGTTTGATAATTTGCTCAAATGATTCACAGAACTCAGGGAAACACGTTTACTGGTTTATTATAAAGGATGTAATGAAGGGTACAGATGAACAACCAGATGAAGAGATACATAAGGTGAGGTCTGGAAGACTCCTGAGCATCAGAGCTCTTGTCCTGTGGAGTTGGGGGTGTGTCACTCTCCTGGCACATAGATATGTTCACCAACTCAGAAGTTCTCTGAACCCTGTTATTTGGGGATTTTTATGGAGGGTTCATCGCATATGCATAATTGATTATTAACTCCATTTTCATACCCTCTCTGCTTGCCAGAGAATGGGAGGTGGGCCTGAAAGTTCCAAACTTCTAATCATTGCTTTGTCTTTCTGGTGACCACCCTCCTTCTAGGAGTCCACCAAGAGTCAACTCATTAGAACAAAAGATGCTTCTGTCATCCAGGAAATTCCAAGAGATTTAGGAGCTCTGTGTCAGATATTCCTGTAACTGAGGGAATTACAAATTTTAGGAGCTCTGTGTCAAGTACCAGGGTCAAAGACTAAGTATTAGCAGGATCTAGGGCTCAGAGACCAATATATATTTCTTACTATTTTACAAATATGTATTCCTTTTTTAAAAAACCTTTGTATTTTGAAATAATTTTAGACTTACAAAATAATTGCAAAATTAGTACAGAGTTTCCATGTGCTCTTTACCCAGCTTCCTCTAATGCCAACATCTTAACATGTAAGTATAACAGGATCCCATCAGCATTCCATCCGGATTCCACATTTAATTTTGTTAACTGTGTCTCCTTAGTCTCCTCCAATCTGTTACAGTTCTTTGGGCATTCTTTGTCTTTTGTGTCCTTGACACTTTTGAAGAGACTATCTGGTTATTTTGTAGAATATCCCTAATGTGGGTGTGTCTGGTATTTTCTCAAGATTAGATTGAAGGTTTTATGTTTTTGGCAAAAATGCCTTCAAAGCAATGTTGGCCCTTCACAGTGTACCATATTAGGAGGTGTATGTATCTTTTTACTGATGACAATAACCTTGGTCACTTGATTTGGTGTCCAGTTTTATCCATGGAAAAATTACAGTTTTCCCCTTTGTATTAATAAATATTTTGTGGGTAGATTGAGACATTCAACTAATCTGTCTTATTATACTTCTGCCCACTTTAGCATCCATCAGTGATTCTTGCCTGCAACAATTATTTCTATTGTGTTTTAGTCTAATGATGATTTTCTGTTTCCATCATTTCTTATTCAATGTTAATTGGAATTCTCCTGTGAGAAAGATCTTTTTCTTCTATTAATTTATTTATGTAAGTATGGAGTCATGGATACTTACTTTATTCTAGGGTTATAATCCAATGCTATTATTATTTTGCTGCTCAAATTGTCCCAGATTTGGCCATCAAGGGCTCTTTTAAGTGGGCTCCTGTGTCGTTTCAGCATGTCCCTATCACTTTTTGAGCACTTTTTAATTCTCTGACACCGTGAGATACTGTAGGTGCATCTTGTATTTTTCTTGCCCCAGCCCTGGAACCAACTGTTCCTCTAAGGAATCCTACTTTCTTTTATTGGAGAATATATTTAGAAACAAAGATTTGAGTGCTAGGTGTACTCATTCTTACTGGGATGTCATTGCTTCTGGGTCCTCTTGATGGATAGAAATATGACATTTATGTATGAATATTCATGCACACATACACATAATAGTATTTATTCTATATCTGTCTGTTTAAAGCCATGATTCATCTCCAGTCCAACACTACAAGTTTCATTCACACCTTCTTTTTTCCTTACTTGTAACTCCTTTCTCTAGTAATGAGAATCCTGGCTGTCACTGTCTACAGTATATTTATTTATTTGCTCAATCCTACTATAACATGAAGTAGTTTCAGAATTGTTAACCCATACCTCTGTAAAAACCAAATTTACTAACTAGAGACTAATATTTATATATAGTTTTTTTAATCTTTAGCCTTAGCATATATAGTCAAAGTACTGTTTTCCAAAGTTTCTTAGGTTGGTTCCCACCTCCCCCACTCCTTTCATTATGTTTCTCATTTGTAATAATTATATTTCTCATTTGTAATAATAAGGTTCATGTGTTACTCTTATTACATTTTGGGTTCCCCCTACATCCTATTTAATTTAATGGGGGAGTAGCCAAAATGGTAGAGTAGTACAACTGTGAGCTCACCTCCTCCCATGGACAGACCTGTTTACAAAGCAACTATCTTTGAGAATGAGGTGAAGACTAGCAGAAAATAGCAGTTATATCCACAACTAAAGATGTAAAGAAGGAACTACAACAAGATGGGTAGGAGGGGCAGAGACATGGTAGTCAAGACCCATATCCCTGGATAGGTGACCCACAAATGGAAGAATATTCACAACTGCAGCGGTTCTCTCCAAGCTGTGAGGGGTCTGAGCCCCATATCTGACTCCTCCCCAGCCTGGGGGTCCTGCACTGGGAAGATGAGCACCCACAATGTCTGACTTTGAAGGCCAGCAGGGCTTGCATACAGGAGAGCCAGAGGGCTGTAGGAAACAGAGACTGTCCTCGTAGATAGCACACCAAAAAACCTCACACACTCCAAGACCCATTACAGAGACAGTAATTGGAAAGAAGCCTGAGTCAGACCCACTTGCTGGTTTTGGAGAGCCTCCCAGAGAGGCAGGAGGCAACTGTGACTCCCCCAGGGGAAACAGTCACTGGTGGCAGCCATTTTGGGGAGCTTGTTTGACTGCGAGGACACTGGTGCTGGCAAGTGCCATTTTGGAGTCCTCCCTCTAGCCTGTGAGCACCAGGGGCTTACCACCCCCCAGCCAGTCAGCACCGGTCCCAGGACTGGCTCAGGCTGAGCAGCTACCACACTGGGACCCAGCTCCCTCCACCACTGGGCCCAGGACCTGGCCCCACCCACCAGCAGGCCTGCACCAGCCCTGACACCCACTAGAGCCTGGCCCAGCTCACCAGTGGGCCAGCACCAACACTAAGAGCCCCAGGCTGCACAGGCAGCTTTTCTGGGACCTGGACCTTCCCAACAGTGGGTTGGCACCAGCCCCAGGACCCCCTGGGCTATGCAGCCAGCCTTACTGGACTTGTCCCACCCACCATCAGGCCAGCATCATCCCTGGGTGCCCCCAAGCCTGGTAGCCAGCCACCCTAGGACCCAGTTCTGCCCACCAGCAGGTCACCACCGGTCCCAGGGCCCCCTGGGGGCCTGCTGTCAGCCGCACTGGGACCCAGTCTTGCCCACCAGTGGGCTGACAGCCAGTGCATGAGTCAGGGCCTAGCAGCCAGCTGGACCAGGTGCCAGCCCCGCCTACCAGTGTGCCCGCAGTAGCCAGCCCCACCACAAAAGAAGGGCTCACATAGCCCACATAGGGGGAAATCCCTAGAGCATATTGTTCCAGTGACCAGAGGGGAGTGTGCTACTAGGTGCCACAGG
Source organism: Phocoena sinus (assembly GCF_008692025.1). Classification (NCBI taxonomy): domain Eukaryota; kingdom Metazoa; phylum Chordata; class Mammalia; order Artiodactyla; family Phocoenidae; genus Phocoena; species Phocoena sinus. The sequence goes on from NC_045775.1 coordinate 21,571,340, forward strand.
ATGTCTCATACATAAGGCCACTTCTCCAAGATGGGGAACTGTAACTGACCTGTCTAATATATGGAAATAAACACAGAGAATTAGGCAAAATGAGAAAGAGGACTGTGTTCCAGACAAAGGAACAAGACAAAATCCTGGAAGAAGAACTAAGGAAAGAGTAGATAAGCCTTCTACCTGATAGAGTTCAAGGTGATGCTCATAAAGATACTCAGTGAAATCAGGAAAAGAATGGACGAATACAGTGAGAAGTTTAACAAAGAGTTAAAAAGTATAAAGAAGAACCGAAGAACTGAAGAATACAGTGACTGAAATAAAAAATACACTAGAAGGAGTCAGCAGTAGATTAGATGATACAGAAGAACAGAAGAGTGAACTGGAGGACAAAATAGTAGAAATCACCCAAGCTGAATAGAAAAAAGAAAAAGGAATTTTAAGAAATGAAGATAGTTTATGAGAACTAACATTCACATTATAGGGGTCCCAGAAGGGGAAGAGAGAGAAAAGGGGGCAGAGAATTTATTTGAAAAAATAATAGCTGAGGGCTTCCCTGGTGGTGCAGCGGTTGAGAGTCCGCCTGCCGATGCAGGGGACACGGGTTCGTGCCCCGGTCCGGGAAGCTCCCACATGCTGCGGAGTGGCTGGGCCCGTGAGCCATGGCCGCTGAGCCTGAGCGTTCGGAGCCTGAGCGTCCGGAGCCTGTGCTCCGCAACGGGAAAGGCCACAACAGTGAGAGGCCCGCGTACCACAAAAAATAAATAAATAATAACAAAATAATAATAGCTGAAAACTTCCCTAACTTGGGGAAGGAAACACATATCCAGGTCTAGGAAGCACAAAGAGTCCCAAACAAGATGAACCCAAAGAGGTCTGCACCAAGACACGTTGTAATTAAAATGGCAATAATTAAAGACAGAAGATCTTAAAAGCAGCAAAGCAATTAGATACGTACAAGAGAACTCCCACAAGACTATCAACTGACTTTTCAGCTGAAACTGCAGGCCAGAAGGGGGTGGCACGATTTATTTAAAGTGATGAAAGGAAAAAACCTACAGTCAAGTACTCTTCCCAGTAAAGCTATCATTCAGATTTGAAGGAGAGTTAAAAGGTTTTACAGATAAGTAAAAGCTACAAGAGCTCAGCACCACTAAACCAGCTTTATAAGAAATGTTAAAGGGACTTCTCTAATCGGAAAAGAGAAGACCACAGCTAGAAATATGAAAATTACAAAAGGAAAAAATCTCTTTGGTGAAAGCAAATATACAGTAAAAATAGGAAATCAACCACTTATAAAGCTGGAAGGAAGGTTAAAAGACAAACTAGTAAAATCATCTATGTGCATAAGGGATATACAAAACAGAAAGCTGTAAAATATGTCAAAAACATTTGAGGGAGAGAGTAAAAATGCATGGTTGTTAGAATGCCTTCAAACTTAAGAGAACATCAACTTAAAAGAAAAAAAATATATATATGGGTTGCTGTATGTAAACCTTATGGTAACCACAAACCAAAAATCTGCAATAGAAAAAAGAGAAAGGAGTCCAAAACTATCACTAAAGATAGTTATCAAATTACAAGGAAAGAGAGCAAAAGAAGAAAAAGGAACAAAAAAGAGTAACAAATACCCAGAGAACAGTTACCTAAATGGCCATAAGTACATATCTATCAATAATTACTTTAGATGTAAATGGACTAAGTACTCCAATCAAAAGACATAGAGTAGCTGAATGGATACAAAAACAAAACATGTATACATGCTGTCTAAAAGAGACTCACTTCAGATCTGAGTGACTGAAAGTGAGGGGGTGAAAAAACGTATTCCATGCAAATGGAAACAAAAAGAAAGGTGGGGTATTTATATTTATATCAGATAAAATATTTATATCAGATAAAATAGGTGTTAAAGACCGTAACAAGAGACAAAGGACATTACATAATGATAAAGGGATCAATCCATATTTATATCAGATAAAATATTTATATCAGATATTTATATCTGATATTTATATTTATATCAGATAAATATATTTTTATCAGATAAAATATTTATATTTATATCAGATAAAATAGATCAGATATTGATATCAGATAAAATAGGTCTTAAAGACCGTAACAAGAGACAAAGGACATTACATAATGATAAAGGGATCAATCCAAAAAGAAGATATAACAGTTGTAAATATATATGCACTCAACGTAGGAGCTCCTAAATACATAAAGCAGATGTTAACAAACAAAAAGGGAGAGGGACTTCCCTGGTGGTCCAGTAGTTAAGACTCCGCGCTCCCAGTGAAGGGGATGTGGGTTCAATCCCTGGTTGGGAAACTAAGATCCCACATGCTGCGTGATATGGCAGAAAAAAAAAAAAGGGAGGGGTAGAAATCGACAATAACACAATATTAGTATGGGACTTTAACACCCCAGTTACATCAATAGACAGATCATCCAGACAGAAAGTCAATAAGGAGACACTGGTATTAAATGACACATTAGACCAGATGGACTTTATATGTTTTATATATATAACATTCCATCCAAAAGCAGAATACACATTATTTTCAAGTGCACATGGAACATTCTCCAGGATAGACCACACGCTAGGCCACAATACAAGTCTCAATTTAAGAAGATTGAAATCGTATCAAGCATCTTTTCCAACCAGAAGGGTATGACACATGGGGACTAAGCAATATGCTACTCAGCAACCAGTGGGTCACTAAAGAAATGAGAGGAAACTGAAAAATATCTGGAGATGAATGAAAATGGAAACACAACAATTCAAAATTTATGGGATGCAGCAAAAGCAGTTCTTAGAGGGAACTGCTAGATTCTAATGATACAAGCCTACCCCAGGAAACAAGAAAAATCCCAAATAAACAACCTAACCTTATACCTAAAGGAACTAGAAAAAGAAGAACAAGCAAAACCCAAAGTTAGTAGAAGGAAAGAAAGAATAAAAATCAGAGCAGAAGTAAATGAAATAGACACTAAAAATAAATAAAAAGGAAACATCAATGAAACTAAAAGCTGGTTCTATGAAAAGTTAAAAAAAATTGATAAACCTTTAGCCACACTCATCAAGAAAAAAGAGAGTGACCAAATAAAAGGAAAAAGGAAAAGTTACCACTAACAACAGAGAAATACAATGATCACGAGACTACTATGAATAATTACAGTATATGCCAATAAAAAGGACAACCTAGAAGAAATGGATAAATTCCTAGAAACATCAATCTCCCAAGACTGAATCAGGAAGAAAAGAAAATATGAACAGACTAAATTGAATCAGTAATTTAAAAGCTCCCTACAAACAGAAGTTCAGGACCAGATGGCTTCATAGGTCAATTCTACAAAACATATAAAGAAGAGTGAACACTTGGTCCTTCTCAAACTGTTTCAAAAAATTGAAGAGGAAGGAACACTTCTGAACTCATTCTGTGAAGCCAGCATCACCCTGATACCAAACCTGACAAAGACACCACAAAAAAAGAAAATTACAGGTCGGATATCACTGATGAACATAAAGCAAACATCCCCCCCCAACAAAGTATTAGCAAATCTAATTCAACAATACATTAAAAGGATCATACACCATGATCAGGGGATTTATCCCGGGAATGCAGTGATGGTTCAGTATCCACAAATCAATCAGTGTGAATACCACATTTAACAAACTAAAGAATGGAAAGTATGGGTTATCTGAATAGATACAGAAAACTTTTGACAAAATGCAATCCGTCTATGATAAAAATTCTCAACAAAGTGGTTACAGAGGGAACATACGTCAGCATAATAAAAGGCATCTGTTACAAGCCTGCCAGTAACATCCTACTCAGTTAGTGAACACAACTAAAAGCATTTCTTCTAAGATCAAGGAGAATAAGGATGCCCACTTTTATTAAACATAGTATTGGAAGTCCTATGCAACAGCAATCAGACAAGAAAGTAAAATCAATGGCATCCAAATTCGGAATAGAAGTAAAATTGTCACTGTTTGCAGATGACATAATACAATTAGAGAAAATCCAAAGGGTACCACAAAAAGCTATTAGAACTGATCAATGAATTCAGGAAAGTTGCAGTGTACAAAATTAATACACAGAAATCTGTTGTGTTTCTATACACTAAAACGAGCTATTCAGAACTCAGAATTAAGAAAACAATCCATTAACAATTGCATCAAAAGAATGAAATGCCTAGGAATAAATCTCACAAAGGAGGTAAAAGGACCTATAATTAGAAAACTGTAAGACACTGATGAAAGAAATTGCAGACAACAGAAACAAGTGGAAAGATATTACCATGCTTATGGATTGGAAGAATTAATATTATTAAAATGACTAAGAAAGAGGAAATGCTTATAAATAAAACGAGTTTTGTACTGTGATTTACCAAAGGTTCTTTAGGTTACCTTTCTTACTTCCTCCATTAACCTCTATGGGCTTGGATCTGTTCTTCTGTCTCAGAGAATCAGTTTCCTTTCAGATGCTTCCATTTTTCAAGCAGGAGGACTGTGTATTACCAATAGTGAACTTTGCAAGAACTGTCTCTACAGGTGTTAACTCTTCTGGAAACTAGTTATAGTTGTAAGAAGAGACTAACTGGTGTCAAAGCATGAGAAAGGAAGTGCTAGGAATAATTCTACTTTTGCAGTATAAGCAAAGAATAGATGTTCTATTCCCTGAGTTTTCTCACATTCTTTCAGGTTGAACTTTAATTTTTTTGTGTTAGAATTTTTAAAATATCAAAAATTAACATGATGTCATTGAAGAAAAATGATAAATGCAGATAAGCAGGCAAAAAATGAAAATCACTCAAAATTCTAGCACCCAGAGAATACCACTGTTAACATTTTGATTTATAGCCTTTGACCCATATCCATATATTTCTATTGAATATGTAATATATATATGTTCCTTGAGTATAATATATACATATTATATATATATTATATATAGAGAGGGAAAATTTATATTGCTTTCTCTTTTGTAACAAATATTTTAACTGTATAATGCTCTGTCACTAGCTTTTTTTTTTCAACTTTAGATGAAATGTTATATCTGAAAGTCTTCTGTCCTCTGTTAAAAATCAAACTATTTTAAGACAGAACAATAGGCAATTATACTTACGTGTTTCAGGAACTTTAAAGGATCTTACATATTATCATTTTTGTGTATGAAAATATACTTCTGCAACTCTAGAATTATATGAACCTGAAGAGTTATGTAATTCTGTTACTTTTGGGGTATTTTGGTTGAAAGTTGGATTCCTCCAATAAAATGTTTCTTGTCTTGTAGTTAAAATATACTCGTCCTGGGCTACCGACCTTCAGCCAGGAAGTACTACACAAATGGAAGTCAGATATCAAGAAGTATCATCGCATTCAGTGTCCTAACCAGGTGGTTCTTTCTCATTCATTTATTCACTAAATGTTGATCAAGCATCTGCTGTTTGTTTCAGTTATTTATTCCTTTGTGACAAAACACCTGAACTTTAGAGGCTTAAAACATCAATTACTTTGTTAATGATTCTGTAAATCAACAATTCTGTCAAGACTCAGAGGGCAGTTGTATATGGCACCAGCTGGAATCATTCATGGGTTGCATTCTGCTGGAAGCTCTGATGGGGCCTGAATGTCAGGTGGCTTCTAAGCAGCTACTTCAGCTGGGAGATTGATTGTCCATATGGCCTCTCTCTCTTGCATGGTAGTTGGGTTACCAGTGGGGTACATGGTGACTGAATTCTCAGACAGCGTGTTCCAAGAACATAAAAGCAACAGCTCAGATCTCTTAGGCCTAGCTTCAGAATTTGTTCAGCCTCATTTCTGTAGCATTCTGTTGGTCAAAAAAATAATAGGACCTATCCAGTTTCAAAGGGAGGATAAATGACTCACTTCTTGATGGGAAGAGTGGTAGAGAATTTCCAGCCATCATTAATCTACTACAGCTGTATATGCAGTACTTTGGGGAGGAGTAGATATATAAGAAGTAAGAGACACATTTGCACTAAAGAAAGCTGATTTTTGGAAAAACTTGAGCATACAGTTTTTTGTATTTTTGTAAGTATCAGAAAAGTACTAGGGAACAGAGTGTTTTAAGCTTTTTTAAACAACTTTTTAACCTCTTTTTCTTTTACCTTTCCTTGGTTTTCTTTTTGTTCTTTGGCTTACATATTTTTCTGTGTGGTTTGTGGTGCAATTTATTGGGTTTCTTCCCCCCTCCCTCCCCCCGCAAGGGTACAGTGGGTTAGTGCAAATGGCCAGATTGCTAAGAAAAGGATGCTGTTTGGTGTGGTCTTCACATGATTTCTTTTTCTCTTTTTCAGGGCTGTGAGGCTGTCTACAGTAGTGTATCTGGCCTTAAAGCTCACCTGGGCTCTTGTACATTGGTTTGTAACGTTCTGAACTATTTATCTTAACATGACCTCTAAAATAGTCTGACATGGAAGAGAATTCAGATTCGGTGAACAGCTAGTTGTCCTGTTTGCTATTACCTTCAAAGGCTGGTTTAGTTTAGTTTTGTTTTTTTTTTGTCCCAGAGATCCTCGGTCTGTTAATTGGGTGGGATGCCAGGGTATGTCCAAGATGCAGAATGGGCCAAAATAGCCATAAGTCATATCAATGAAAAAATTTGGAGAAAAATATATAGTTCTGAGTCCCTACCAGGGATTTAACTTCTTCCACCTGAGCGTCTACCACACTGCGCCTGCCCTATCTTGTTGGGCCTTCAACTTCCTAGAATCAACTTACATTGTGCTTATCTGGATTGGTGAAGATCCTCAAACCCATCTGAACTATTCTGACTTCTGGGGATGGGAGGTGCGATCCCTGGGTGTTAGGCTAACAGCCATTCACCTCACTGAATCTTTTCCATGTTGACCCCAGTGCCCTGCAACCTACCAGTCATGGGGATGGCTGCCACTTTCCATTCCCATTCAGAAGTATCTCCTCACACAAATAAGCACCATGGAAACCCGAAGCTTCAGGAGCAGAGAGAAGTCTCAGTCAAGGCAAACCAAGGGAGTTGGAGACATCCAACCAGATCTGTCCAGGGAATGCTTAGGAGTTCGCCATCTTGATCCCTAGTTTCTGAGTCATTCAGCTAGATCTTGTGGAGGGTACTCTTCTAATTCTGGATTCCTAAGGCACGCTTTGCAGCAGTGGATTGCATTCTAGCGGGAAGAATTGCACATTGGTGCCTCACTGAACTTAAGGAGTTTGATAATTTGAGGGGAGGAGCCAAGAGAACCTGGAAGTGAAGTGGAAGACATAAGGGAAGATAGAAAAACGTGACATGTTACATAATAAAATTAGGGGAACTTCAGGTTGTGTTGGGGAGGGTCAGTGGGGTCAGTGTTTGGTATAGAACTGCATAGGATAGATGTGTTATGGTCATAGTATGCCCAAAACTTGTTTTCCTAATATAGTGACGTTTCGGATTTTCTTCCTTCTTCACTTTGCTGAAGTAGTATCTCCTCTTTTCATCTCTGGACAGTCCCTTCCCATTGCCCAGGTATGTGTTCCTGAATTTACCCTTCTCTTTCTTTCTTTCTTGAAAATAGGGAACCTTTGTGGCTGGAAAATACAAGTGTCTTCTATGTCAAAAAGAATTTGTGTCAGAGAGTGGTGTCAAGTATCACATCAACTCTGTCCACGCTGAGGTGAGGTTTCTCCTTTCCCACAGTGTTTTTATAATCTTGTGGACCCCATGAATATGCCACAAGGGATGGGAATTTTGTGCCTCTTATTATAAGCTAAGACTGTCAGAGAGACTAAAGGGTCTACATTAGAGTTTAAAAACTTCCTAAAATTAGGCGTGTAATAGTATTTTTCTGTGAAAGCATTTAAAGATCACTGTGGGTGTGAGCATCCCTGACTCTTCTAATTATCTTAAGTCCGATTAAATCAGACATCTGGGAACCAGGCTGCATTTACACCTTTGGAATTCTTGTTTCACAGCAATGTCTGTGCTCCAGTTTTCTGGTATTCCAACATCTTGGAGCAACCTGTTTTGAATATTGTTGATATACCATATAGAAACAATGTAAAAGATGTTATTGAGACAATTGAGGCGACTTGAATACTAGCTGTACTACTAAGTAATAGTAATGTGTCAATGTTAATATTCCAAAATGTGATAATTGTATTGTAGTTATGCAGGGGAATGCGCTTGTTCTTAGGCAGGTACATGATGATGTTTTTAGGGATGAAGTATCATGTCTGTAGCTAAATTGTGAATGGTTCAGAGGAAGGGAGAGAAGAAGGGGAAGAGAGATTAACAATGGTCAATCTAGGTGTTCATTGAACTATTGTAACTTTTCTGGAAAGTTTGTAAATTTTCAAAATTAAAAAATTCTGTTAAAAATGCTTTAGGTTCAAAAGGTCAAGAGTTTTCTCTTGGGGAAAGTTTTTAGGAGTCCAGGTGAACAGAGAAATTCTCTACCGTATAATTAAATACCCTTATTGCAAAAGCTCAAGGAGTAGAGTGTGCATTCTCTTGGAATATTTTACTGCAGATACTGTTGTTGCCTGGCGAGGAAAAATAGCAAGCGCCTGCGGCTGTCCTCTGCCCTCAGATGCAATAGTTCTTAGCAGTGTGGGCTTGAGTTAGTGTCATCCATTGTGGTTCCTGTTGCTTTACTGGTTGAAGCTTTGGGAATCCCTTTCCATATCTGAGATTTCTTCAGGAAGGCGGTCTTTTTTTTTAAATAATGTTACCTTTCTATGCTTTGGGAAGTATTTGAAAGATAATTATCTCCTGACAAAATCTGGCCTTTGTATAGTTCACTTGTTTCTCCAGTTTCTGTTTCAAAAGTTGGAACCAACAAATTTCACTTAGTTTGGGACTTGCTCCCAAGTATTTATTCAATAATTTATGCCTGTATTTATGAAATCCTTATGGTGTTAAACGTGTTTACCTTGTTCCTCCCTTTCTGCCTCACTTTCTTTTTTTTAAATTATATTTATTTTTTTGGCTGCATTCAGTCTTCGTTGCTGCACGCAGGCTTTCTCTTGTTGCGGAGAGCTGTGTGCGGGCTTCTCATTGCGGTGGCTTCTCTTGTTGTGGAGCATGAGCTCTAGGCTCCTGGGCTTCAGTAGTTGCAGCATGTGGGCTCAGTAGTTGTGGCACATGGCTCAGTAGTTGTGGCTCGCAAGCTCTAGAGTGCAGACTCAGTAGTTGTGGCGCACGGGCTTAGTTGCTCCGCAGCATGTGGGATCTTCCCGGACCAGGGCTCAAACCCATGTCCCCTGCCTTAGCAGGCGGATTCTTAACCACTGCGCCACCAGGGAAGTCCCTAACCCTTAATTTTTTTAAACTGAGACTCAGAGAGGTTAATTTTCTGATGGTCACATGGCTATAAACAGAGCTAGGATTTGCACCCAGGTGGTCTGACTGCAAAATTCATGCTCTTAACCACTACACTGTCATGAAATAAAAATCTCCTATGGCTCAGTGCTTTACATCTCATGAGAAGATTTTTAAAAGGAGAGGAGTGGGTGGGATCATGCTAAGTAATCAGTAGTACCCGAAATCATGTCTTATACAAGAAATGCTTGTAATGACTGCTCTGTACTGAATTTCTCCAGTTTAAAAGACACAGTTCTAAGCTCTGGTTCCATATCTGTTTCCTCTTTACTGTGTTCTGTCCTAATCATGCCTTAAAAAAAAATCTTCCCATACCACTTCCTAGTGCACTATATTTTGACTGGATAATGTTTCTGTTTTGCCTCTGTAGGATTGGTTTGTTGTAAACCCAACAACGACCAAAAGCTTTGAGAAGCTGATGAAGATAAAACAGCGACAGCAAGAAGAAGAAAAGCGGAGGCAGCAGCACAGGAGCCGAAGGTCTCTAAGAAGGCGGCAGCAGCCTGGCATTGAGCTTCCTGAGACAGAGCTGAGTCTTAGAGTAGGGAAGGATCAGAGGAGGAGTCATGAGGAACTGCTCGTGGCAACGTCTTGTAAAGAACCAGAGCAGGAGCCAGTGCCAACACAGTTCCAGAAAGTCAAGCCCCCAAAGACGAATCATAAACGAGGAAAGAAATAGGCAGTCAGTGTGAAAGCACTCCTGGGAGAGTGGATGGGATGCTGTGGTCACAGGAACCTGTGTGGAGAGGCCTGAGTCACGGGGGCCAAGTGAAGAGAAATTTACTCTTTCAGCTGTTTGTGTAAGGCTGTGGCACTCTCAGCTCCTTCCTCCTGTGTAAATTTCAGTGTTTTCCCTATTGATTCACGTGGACCCTCCACCACCCACACCCCCATCTCCTTTTTGGTAGATTTTCCTGCTATTCTCATTGGAGTCCTCCTATTTTTCTCTTATCTTGCCCAAAGAGCTCCTCCTTAAGGCCCACTATAGGCCCTTCTTGCCCCATACAAGACTAAGAAACCTGTTTGATTATCCTTTCCATACTGGGGTGTAGAATGTTCTTGGAAGCTCCATTGATTTCGTAGTCACTCCATCATCTTATAAAACAATTCCAAACTAACTCTTTAAAACCATACTGATTTATCATTTTGTATTTGTGATATAACAAGCCTAGAACCTAGAACTGTTGTCACTCCTTTAATAAGGTTCCCCCGTCTGCTTGGGTGACAGAATTTATGGAGGCTCTTTGTTGTCTCAATATGGTTTTAGGATTGAAAGTGAAAAAATAGATTTAGAATAAAAAAGTTAGACCCTCCGGACACAGGTTTTCCAAGGAAATGCTTTTCCCAGGTGGCAGTAAGTAACTAGACCCACACACATGAAATGCAGCCTTAGGAGGAATGTGTCCCACACATAAAATGACTGGAAAGAAGAAAGTAGCAGCAAAAATAAATACCGCCTCAACTTCCCTGGGTGTGGGGCCTCCTCTGTTGCTATGACCCGTGCCCTCCTGCAGCTTGTCTTGCTCCTGACGTTTTGAGGATTGAAAGAGAAATAAACCCTTTTGCTCCTGATGTTTGACACAGAACCCTAATATTGCTGGTACTCCTGTGAGGATTGGTAGCCAAGGTGCACATTCCTTCTCCCCTGGACTTGACCTGACTTGTTAGTCTGCACTCTGTTAAGTCCTCGTATCTCCCTTTAGCCAAAGTCTGTCTCTTTGAATTTTCTGAGAATATTGTCCTCTACCTTCTTTTTTAGATGTTGTGTTCTGTCCTTTTTATAACCTTAGACTTTGACACCAGGTGTAGATATTTATCTGGAGTTGGAAAGAAAAGTTCTTTTTCTGAACCTCATGCCTACCTGATAGTATCTGTTAGCCTGTTTCTCTTTGAGGCTGGCTTTCCCTGGAGCATTGGTTAGAGCAGCTCTGTTGTCGTATTCCTGGATTCTCTTCCCCTTTTCCATAAATATTGGTCTTCTATATTCTTGCCAATTTTTGGTGGCTTACGCCACATAAAAAGCCAGGGACCCTTAACCCTAATATGGACCAATACTGCCTTTTCAAATTCTGAAAGGCTGTTACCACTTTAACTCTGTTCTCTGTGCTCCTCCATATAGCCTTAAAATGTGGGCTTTTGTGAAGACCACTTTCAAACATGGGAGCGTTGAAACCTGATTGGGATACTGCCAGAACGGGTAGTTTTGCAACAAGGGAAGGACGTGGTCTGTCCACTCGACATTGTCATTGGCAGTTGCTCCCTTAAAGCCCTTTCCGTACATGAGGATTGTCAGGGAGGAAAATGGAGAAGCTCTGTTAATTTCTGGTGAGTAAGACTTGGGGAATGTTTGGCAATGGCAAGAAAAATAAATGACTCTGTGTTAGAATGATGTTTTCCATTGTTCATTGACTCCAACGTGCTACCTGTCTCCTTGCTGACACAGTGTGTCTGGGGAAGATAACGACTAGAGAGGGGAATGAGTTTGGAAGAAGTAACACGTACAGTTGTGTCAGTAGTTCTTTAGGCCCTGAAATATGCTGGTTCAAATGAATCCACTCATACCTTGCTTTATTGCTCTTCCTCTTACAGATAGCGATTTTAATTAAAGTATGTACATTGTTGTTTTAGACATTTTGTTTTAGACATATTGCACACTTTAAATAGACTACAATATAATATAAACATACCTTTCATATGCACTGGGAAACTGAAAAATTCATGTGACTTGCTTTATTATGAAATTTACTTTATTGTGGTGGTCTACACCCAAACCCCCAATAACAGATGTGTGCCTGTAATTGGTTTGAGATTAAACTTGTCCAGTCTCATCCAGGGCCCTTGCAGGTGATCCTTTGATTTTTCCTGTCTGAGCCAGGGATCAGCAGCATCACTAGAGATGATCCTAAATATATTAATTGAATTTTTAAGATTTTTAACCAAATTCACTAGAATAATATTTATTGAAGTTGAGCGGTATCAGGTTTAGCTAGATTTTGGAGCAATGTGAACTCCCTGCACTTTGGAATGGACATTGGGTACAATCAATTTAAAAACTAATTGGCAGGATCTCTTAAAATTGAAGATATGCCCTGAGACTCAGTAATTTCACTCCTACGGCTATACAAACTACTCCTGGTCAGGTGTTCTACTAGACATCTCCAAGAATGATGTTGCAGTCTAATTTCCAATGTGTACTGGAAACATGCTGTACCAGAGACTACTGGCTGTCCAGCAAAATTGGCTTTACCTTGCAGAATTATAGGATTATAGGAGAAATGGCTAGACTGCACTTCCAGCCCTCCAGCCAATTCCCCTGTAGTGATGGGGTAGCCAACTAACTTCTCTCTGGTGGAATGTGAGTGCGAGTGATGTGTGTCAGTTCCATGCCAGGACTTTTAAGAGAGCGAGTGTACCTCCATGCTTTCTTTCCCCTTCTTCTGGCTAGATGCAGTTGATAAGGCAGCTCTAGGTCATGGTAGACCATAACATGGAAGATATCGATTCCCTGAATGACCCCAAGAAAGACTATTTGCCAATCAGGATGATCTATCTATCTGAGACTATTGTACGAGCAAAAAATAAATGCCTTTTCTTTGAGTCATGATATAATCTTGGGTCTCTTCCTGAGCCTAGTCTCTTACATAAGCTACTTGTCCATTATCAGGAGAAAATGGGTAAGTTGTGGTAGTCTTCCTGAGGAATACTATACAGCTGTCAGAAGAACCAGGTCTTCTTTTTAAAAAAATTAGCATTTGTTTAATAGCAGGTTTTAAAGCACTTTTCCCCTCACATCTCTTTAAAACAACTGATTCATTCAACCAAGAGACACAGAAAACCTTTACGTGACTCAGTGGGTAAGTCATTGGGGGAGAGGGCCTGGGTCTCTGCATGCCACTCGAGGTAGTGGATTTCTTCCTAAGGCAACAGGGACAGCTAGGGGAGTGTCAGGTGGGGGGTGATACCACCAGATGTGAACTGAGATGATGGATGGGGCTGCCCCTCTGCAGCAGCATGCAGGACGGGCTGGATTTTCCATTTCAGTCAGGTAACCTTACCCCTTTAACACTACCCCAAGAACCAGGTCTTCTTGTATCATCATGAATACAGCTCCAAAATAAAGTCTGGGAAAAGCAAGTTATAGAATACATCAAGAGTCCCATCTGTGGAAGGTTTAAAAACATGGAAAAACAATGCTCTATTGTTTATGGATATATAGAAATAAAAGTATATAGACTATATAAATATAGTACCTATAAATATATTTTAATAAAATATAGAAAAGATAGGAAACCATGCACAGGCATGATAAACATCAACTTTAGATAATGCTTCTGGGATCCAGAGGGACAAGTGAATGGTAAGTTCTTATTTTTTCAAATGGATAGTGAGTTTGTTATACTTTTCTATATCTTTTGCTATGTCTGAAATGCTTCATTTTAAAAATCTGTTCAGGCACTTCCCTGGTGGTCCAGTGGTTAAGACTCTGTGCTTCCGCTGCAGGGGGCATGGGTTCAATCCCTGGTCTGGGAAGAAAGATCCTGCAAGCCGCATATTGTGGCCGAAAAGAAAAAGTTCACACAAACAAGAAAGAAAAAGTACTCTGCCCACCTCCTTCTTCAAAAGGAACAGTTTAGGAATTTTACTTCTGCTTCCTCTTCCCCTCACACTAAGAATCAGCTCTCCCCCATGTCTTCTGTTCACCTCCATGTTTGCCATTCCATTCCGAACAGTCATCACCTCTCGCCTTTTCAAGAGCTTTCTAACTGGATTCTGTCTGCTTTTCACTGGCTTGGTACACTCCGCATACTGCTATAGTGAGTTTTTTTTTTTTTTTTTTTTTTTTTTTTTTTTTTTTTTTTGCGGTAGGCGGGCCTCTCACTGTTGTGGCCTCTCCCGTTGAGGAGCACAGGCTCCGGACGTGCAGGCCCAGCAGCCATGGCTCACGGGCCCAGCCGCTCTGCGGCATGTGGGATCTTCCCGGACTGGGGCACGAACTCGTGTCCACTGCATCGGCAGGCGGACTCTCAACCACTGCGCCACCAGGGAAGCCCTATAGTGAGTTTTTATACTGTAAATCAACCTCGTTCACTTGCTTAAAGCCTAGTGATTTCCCAATGCACTTAGAATAAAAGTCATCCCCTTTACCTTGTCCTACAAGGCCTGCCTACTCTATTAACCTTTTTAGCCTCATCCGCCTCTGCTCTGTCCGTGTTCGCTGCCATTCCCCAGCTACACTTAGCCACACTGACTCTTCTGTTCCTTAATCCTACTAAACTCCTTCCCATCTTAGGGCCTTTGCATTCACTGTTCCGTCTGTCCGGAACGTCGTCTTCCCCAGTTTTTGTACATCAGGCTTCATGTCGTCGTTCAAGTCTTAACCTAAATTTCACCTCAGAGGTCTTTTCCATCTAAATGCACTTTCTGTAACATCACCCTCTTTCCTTTCCAGCACAGGAAAGCAGACAAAAAGTAGACTGAGATCCTCGTTGGCCACACCTCCTGCTGGCTTGCTGACGGGAATTTCTAAGGGCCTTTATCAACAGGAGTCCCCAACCCCTGGGCTGCAGACCGGTGCACGGCCTGTTAGGAACTGGGTCGCACAGCAGGGGGTGAGCAGCGGGCGAGCGAGCAGAGCTTCCTCTGCCGCTGCCCATCGCTTCCCGTCGCTCGCATTACCGCCTGAACCCTCCCCTCCGCCCCCAATCCCACCCCCGTCCGTGGAAAAACTGTCTTCCACGAAACCGGTCCCTCGTGCCAAAAAGGTTGGTGACCGCTGCTTTATCAGATGATTCACCCTTTAAAGTCTTCAAGCCCTCAGAGGCCTCACAAAGGGACAGCCAGAAGCAGTACACCAGATCAGATCCATTATCTGGGATGAGGAATTCAAAATAAACTGAGACAGGGTGGAAGTTACTCACTCCTGAATTAATTCATCTGGACAGCACTGGCAGGAGGGGGAATTAACAGCAGATTAATAAGATTCCCCAACCCTCTTTCCAGCTCCTTATCCTTAGTTTTATATCTTCCTATGGTCTTTGCATTGACAGAGAATGACGGTTTCGAATGTGTCTTGGATACCATATTTTTAAACAGGCTCTCTGTATTCTCAGCTCCACTGAATAGAACTATTCAGGTTAAGGCAACTGTGTGCTACCTAACATTCTACTTTGTGCACTAAAACTGCATTTTTATTATGTGCATACTAGTATGAAGAAGACATGCAGAGTTGATAAGACGTGAGAAGAGAGGTAAGTAGAAGGTACATTACATTGGAACAATAATGAAATCAGTGGGTATATTATAATCTGAGTTTATTTTCAATAACAACAAAATTTTAAGAACCAAGACATTACACATTTAACAGAAAGGTTGTTAAAGCTAGAAGTTAAGGCACATTGAGGCAAAATCCTTTTCTGAATCTAATTGTACAGGAATTCATTTTACATATGAATAAAACAAATCTGGGAAAACCATTATGAACTTTTTCATCACTGACAATTTCTTGAAAACATTGATTCTGTTTTTCCATAAAGGAGCAACATTAAAACGAGGCTGCATTTCTGTACCAGGATTCAGCAAAGAAATCCCTGATCTAACCATCAGTATGTCCTAAGTGCCAAAGATATAACTACCCTAAAAGTCTATATTAATTTAAAATACTATTCCTAGTTCTACTGAAGGGGCATAAAGAGGGTACACATGAATAACAAAAACACATTTCAAGGACTAGGAAGTGCTTATGCAGTAAAAACGTAATAAGTGACCTAAAGCTAAAGTGCTCACTGTATCGAAACTTCAGTCATCTTTGTCATCTTAGAAATTGAGGATGTTGCCTGGGAAAGAGATGGCAAAAGACTCTTTAGAAAGTTCTCCAAATATATGAAAACTTTCTTTTGATACATTTTCCTAAAACAGGCAGAAGCACTCAGTCACCTCATTCAGGCTAGAGGTATTTCTCCACAGAAAACTGACCAGGTATACATACCCTCTATCTTCTCTTCCCTTCACACAGTTTACACAAAGCAAAAATGGTACGGGCTGAGCATCAGACAGAAGGTTACTCTGCCTAAGGCTTATTACACTTGCTGTTAAGAGTTTTTCAATCATGAGAAAACTGTAGAAGCAGCTACCTGATCACCAGCACAAACTTTACAAAGAGCTTAAAAACACTGTGTGCTAAGGTGGCCAAAGAAGTGAGGATACGTGGACATTGGTTCTTTACAGAGCAGAAAGCAGAATATAACAATCTGAAATGCTATTCTTCAGGGGTCTTTTTCTATAAAGAAACCTAACTTAGCTAGGTGAAACACACCACACAACTATTTTCCTGTCACTTCCGCAAGGTGGTTTTCTTGAGGTAGTTTCACATCTGGGTTTTTGGCAAATGGTACTGGGTTATCTGGAGGTGTGAGGCACAGCCCATTTATTACCAAGAGCTAATTAAAGGAAAACCTAACTTTAAGGGAAGCCAGTCCCACACATAATCTAGCAGTACTGCTGGAGAAAAGCACCTAATCCTTCACACTAACACATCATGATGGATATTTAACCACAGCACCCTGAGATCCTAAAGCCTTCCTAACCTGGTTTATGTTACATAGCACCTAAGAACCCTTGCTCCATTCCTGACTTCGTGTTATTTTAGGAATTACTTTGGATGCGTCCTTGATTTGGTGCCTAGGGCAGGGTTCAGTGTGGTCTTTGGAGCACCTTGTCCTTTTGGGCACGGATTACGCCTTTCTTGCAGCCGTTGCCTCCCCCGGCTTAAGCACTCTAGGTACCACTGCTCCTGCTGCAGCTGCTGCTGCTGCTTTTTTAAACGGCTGTGAGTAGCCTCCAACTTATGGCATTTCTGAATTAGCTGTGGTAGTTCCTTTTGTAACTGCTGGTGCTGTCTGTCGATGCTACTGTGGAACTCGGCAGTGTACTGCTTTGCTGCCCTCTCCAAGGCCTTGTTCTTGCTGTTCAGCTCCTTTGTTGGTCTCTTTCCCAACTGCCTTGCATCTAGCTCACTCAGTTGTGCCTCCAGTAATGCTTTATCCTGGAAGAACTGGACCAGCATGGCCTGTTTCTTTGCAGCTGTCTCAGCGTGGGTTTTCTTTATCTCCTGCTGTAGTGTCTGAATTTCTCTCTCCTGTTTCTCCTTTACTATCGAAACGTCCCTCATTGCCTCCAACTGCTTATTCAAATTGGATAGGATCTTTTCTTTCTGCAAGAGCTCTGTTTTAAGCGCTGAATTTTTTCCCGCATATTTGGAGGTTAATTCTTGTCTCCTTTGTTCAATCTGCCCACTTTGTTGTAAACAGTAGTTCCACAGCTTCTCGGTTCGCTGTCTAGACTCCTTTGTTTGCTTGGTCAGGTATTCCAGAAAGAACTGGTTTTCCTCCTCGACACGTACGTTTTCCGCCAGCAGCTGCCTGGTTTCCTCCACTAACGGTTCTAGTCGGGTTTGAGTTTCTTTGATTTGCTTGTCTAGCTTCATCATTTCCACTACTGCCTTTTCTTTAAACCTCTTCCCTGCCTTTGTTAGCTTCTCTGGCTTGAGAAAATTTATGAAACTAAGATCCGGTTGAAGGGAATTACTGGAGTCCTCAGTCAACCTGAAGGAAGAACAAGAGCGACATCCCCCCATGTTTTTCACGAAAAATTAGGAAATAATTTAAAAAATGCACACGTACTTTAATTCATATCCCAACTCTTTGGGAGCACCTACGATGTTCCTCACACAAGGCACGGGGGACAGAGCTAGGGGTAAAGACGAGGGAGTGTAGTTTACAACTGACAATATGCCGTCTCTACAACCCTGCGAGGTAGTATCTCGAGGGTAAAGAGGAGAAAACAGGTTCAGAGAACTGAAGTGACTTGGCCACGATGTACACCGCCAGCGGGTGGCAGAGCCTGGGTCTAAACCCAGATCTCACGGCTTACTGAACACTACAGCTGCTCCAAAGGGCCACCGCAGCCAACTGGGCGGTCAGGAGTAGGTGTGTATACATGGCTCGGCTCTTTCACCACCTTTCCGTGTACCGAGGGCGCCTGGGTGGAGAGAAGCGCCCCCTGAGTACCTACTTGACAAACTCAGCAACCAAACGTTCCTCCCCAAAGTCACGGTGCACCTTTGCGGAGACCGCCAGGGCAAGAGCCCTACGGTCTGGGGCTGGCGACACGCGGAGACGGCGTCCCAGTGCGGAGGGTTTTTCCAGTTTCTCCGGGCTGGTCTCTGCGGCTCTTGGCGGAGCCCAGCAACCCCGGCGCTCGCATCCCGCCCGGGTCCCGGCACGTCCAGCCCTGAGCCGCTTAACCTCCTCGGCCGCCGGACGAGCCCTAGCGGCCGGGCCTCCGGCGGCTCGGTTACCCGCTCTCGGAGGGCCGACAGGAAAAGGCACTCTCTTCACTTTCATAGTGTGGGAGCCCGGGGGTCCCTTGTCGTCCCGCCTGCCCGGGGTCCAGAGCTTTGCCCTTCCCAGGCCCTGCCCGACGACGGTGAGCGGCTCTTTAGGTGGCCTACTCCAGTCGTCCCCCCAGTGTCTCCACTTCCCCGCCTCTGTCCCTACGTGGGCCCCCATCCGGGTCAGGACGGACAGATCAAAGGCGCACGCCTGGCCCCTTGGCCCTGCCCTCTCTGGCCGGTTTGGTTCGGTTCGGTTTGGTTTGCTCTGTTCTAGTCTCATTCAGAGTTCCGAATGTCGCGTGAGCCTCTCTAGCTACAAGCGTCTCTATGGTCGAGTGGGCGGAGCCAGGAGCAAGATGGCCGCGCTCGCAGCTGCCACGGAGCCGCAAGCTTCCGGGGGTCCCCGGCCCCCAGTGTGTCTGCTGGTGTTGGGAATGGCGGGGTCTGGGAAAACCACCTTTGTACAGGTGACCTGCAGGGCGCGGGCGTAGTAGGAGCGCGCGAGAAGTTGTCTGTGGCAGGCGTAAGGCCAGGGGAGAAAGGGAGGTCTCTCTGGGGAGTTGGAGGGTACCGGCGCCTGGCTTTCAGGGATGCCAGCAACCCCTGTTTCTTCCTCCGCGAAGCCGTCTCAGATCCTAGCCTGGGTTCATTCAGCCTCTCTTCTGCGCACCCTCAGTGCCTATTTGTGACGACCGTCCTTGGTATTGGAATTGCCTTGCTAGTGCCAAGTCCTCGAAGGCAGAGGCTTAACAAGTAATTCTGGCTGTTAATAGAGTGCTTGCACACAGGCTTTTGGTGTAGATTCCTAAAGAATTCCTTCTGGGGTGCCTACCATGTTTCAGGCACTGGGGATTTAGCGGAAATGACAAGGTTCCCGCTTAAATGGAGCTAATGTTTTTTGTGGGGGAGATAGAAACCCCCGCTCCCCCCAACCCACCAAGTCAATAAGTGATGGAGAGTAGAGGAGGCTCTGTTGGATGTGTGATGAAGAAAGATAGCATTTCAACTGAGGGTGAATGTTGGCGGTGGAGATCAGAAACGAATATTTAAGGTAGAGGGAAATGGAAGTGCAGAATTCTGGTAAGTTGGATTAAGGGGTGGAAGTTCTCTCTTTTTCCTTTATCATGCCTCTTGGTCTCAGTCCATCCTTCTCCCCATATGTCTGCAGAGGCTCACAGGATATCTGCATAGTCAAGGGTGTCCACCTTATGTGATCAACCTGGATCCAGCTGTGCATGAAGTTCCCTTTCCTGCCAATATTGGTGAGTAAACTGTGCCAGAACTTGTGTGAAGTTTCTCAGAGAATGGAAAGCTGTCAGCCTATCCTATGAGTCTTCAATGCTTCCATTTTTAATGTTTTCTAAACTGCCTAATTTCGTTTCCCTTGGATTTGCTAGCATCCTGAAACAGGCTTCTTCCTGATTCCCCTTTTCTCTTTGTTTACTCCTTCCCTCTTCCTAAATTTCCTTTTTTTCCTTACCACTACCATTCTCTCTACCTCTTTTGACCCAAGGGTGTCAGACTATGGTTCTTTGGGAAAATGAAGTGACAGAAAGTCAGTCCTCTGGCTTTTAAGCCGTAAACCCTTCAGCAGGCTCTGTTACATAAACTTTGTTTGTATAGTTTTTTTTCTTCAAGTTAAGAGCGTGTGGGTTTTGTGCAGAGTTTGCTTACTGATCTGTAGGAATCTTGCAAAGTTACATGGGAAAATGTGTGTATATATGCCTGTGTGCATTGTCTTGGTGAGGGGTTCCTTCCCTCTTATCATCAGACTTGTAGAGGAGTCCCTGACTACTGTATAAAAAAGATTAAGAATGGATGGGATCCAGTGTCCTGATTCTTGATAGGATCTAGGCTTCCTGATTTTCAGACTATTCCTTGATGTTAGTCTTTTCCCTCCTGGTCTCTTTTTAATCCTATTAAGCTTGTACTCCAAACATACTAATTAAGGAAGACCTTGTGTTAAGAAGCAGAAATCATTATGGGAAGAATTTTGAAAAAAAAAAATTCCATCTTTTCACTTAAAGGCTGGAACTCTAATAGTTGATGGGATATAGGTCTCCTGACTGCTAGATAGGTTTAGTTAGATATTACTGGACAGACCAATTTCCTTTTTATTTAAAATTCCATCCAAATAATTTTTTTCTAGTTTTATTGAGATATAGTTGACATACAGCATTGTATATGATTAAGTTGTATAGCATAAAGATTTGATTTACAAACGCATGAAATGATTACCATGAGTAAGTTTAGTGAACATCTGTCATCTCATATAGATACAAAATTAAAGAACTAGAAAAAAATTTTTTTCCTTGTTATGAGAACTCTCAACTTTCACATATAACATGTAGCAGTGCTCATTACATTTATAATGTTGTATATTACATCCCTAGTATTTATTCACTGGAAGTTAGTACTTTTGACTACCTTCATCCAATTGTCCCTCCCTCCACACCCTCTACCGATTTGTAGATCGGTAACTACAAATCCAATCTCTTTTTCTGTGGGTTTGTCTGTCTTGCAGTGTAATTGACCTGCCACAGTATTTGGTTCCTGGTATACAACACAATAATTTGAAATACGTGTACATTTCAAAATGATCACTGTGATGAGTCTAGTTAATATCTGTCACCATCCAACGGTATTATATAATTTTTGACTGTATTCCCCACACTGTACATCTCACCCCATGACTCATTTATTTTGTAACTGAAAATTTGTACCTCTTAATCTCCATCACCTATTTCTCTCCCCACCCATCCACTTCCCAAGTTAATGCCTTTATAAAAATGTTGTCTGCATTGCCTTTGTTACCAGTAAGGAAGGAGTAAGAAATAAACCTTTTTTCTTTATTTAGCTCCCTTTTTCTATGTATATGGTCACTGAGAAGGTATTTAAGTTGTATAAAACTTTTCTCTTTGTCTCCGACATCCCTACCATAACTTGAGAGCTCCTAGCCTAACATTCTTCTTGGGTTACTTGGCAGTTGTCCTTGGCCAGTGTGAAGCTGGAGAAATTACTAGAAGACAGTGCTGACAATAGAAGCCTCAGAAGCTAGTTTCAGTTTCTTGCTGGGAGGGAAGGTACTTGCAGGGTACCTTTTGTCCTCCTAGTCTCTTCCTGAACTTGCTTCTTTTGCTGTTGCAATTCAGTGATCTTAGCTTGAAAATTTAGAAAACAGATTGGAAAAGTACCTTGGATGCTAAGAGAGAAACTGATTTGTTTGCTCAGAGGAAGCAGAGATGACTTGAGAGGTCTGTTGGCTTAGATATTATAGGTGGAGAGTCTCAAACTGTATTGTTTCTTACGTGTTAAATTCCATTTCATTCTCTCTTTTTTTCCCTCCAGATATTCGTGACACTGTGAAGTATAAAGAAGTCATGAAACAGTATCCTTTTTCACATCTACTTTGGTTTTTGGCTCATCCCTGGCTACTTACTGTGTGTGTATTGTGTAGCTTTGAAAAAAGTGTTTGTGCCTTCCCTTGTGAAATATACTAGCAAAAGCATTCGATTGTTTTCAGGTAATTTTATGAAGAGGAGGGAAGATGAATGTGGGGAGAAGCATTGTAGGTGATTAGAAATCCTATTTCAGCTTGTGAGTTCCGTTTTCTGCCTTTGTCCTGAACTGCAGGCTGTTGTAATTAGCACAGAGAAGGAGAGGCTAGCTGGTGATGTGCCTGGGTCCCACAAGGGAGTATTGTCTTGGTGGATGCATCCATTGATCACCATCCCCTTAGACTGGGAAGCTCAAAGATTAGTAAGATCAACTCTTAGTACATTGCTGTGTGAAATGTGTACTTTCCCTATAGGTAAGTCTAGATAGGAAGACTAATTCTAATCCTCAGGTGGCTTGATGAGTGAGGATCAGAGCAAAGAGTGGTATATAAATGATCTTCATGGCTAATGCCATCAGGCTGTCAGCGCCTGATACATCTGTCTGTTCCATTTTGGCCCCATTTCACCTGGCCATTTCTAAACGATGAACGAGGTAGGCATCGATAGTGAATGTTTCCCTATGAGGTTAAGATTGTGTGATACATACTAGTCAGTTGAACACAAACGTTATGCTGTCTTTGTGAGGGATTGTCTAGATAATAAACTTTTTCATCTAAATTGATCTATAAGCAATTTAAATCCTCAACTTAGTGTCTAGGTATGGACTTGGACCCAATGGTGGCATAGTGACCTCACTCAATCTCTTTGCTACCAGATTTGATCAGGTATGTCTGTCTCTATTTACATAGACATGGCTGTGTCAGAACCTGTGACTCTTAAATGCCTTAGCTTGATCACACTGGGAAAGAAGGGCAATCAACCTCAACGTCAATACAGAATATAAGGAGGCATTTTGGTGGACAAAGAAGTAGGCTATGAGAGGATGATCAACATGGTGAGAGACTTCACATTGAACGTTGTGGCGGCCAATAAAGACCTAAGAGACCTGGGTTCTCTTCGTGATCTGTTATTGGCTTGCAGTGTTACCCTGAGGATGGGGTGGAGGGATGGGGAGTGGGATGGGCTACCAGGCAGGGAATGGAACAATTATGGGGCTTTTCACTTGTGACAAGTTGCTGTCATCTTGTTATGTTTTCTCTGTCACATTCCACTTCCTTAAGAGTGTTTGGCAATCACTGATTTTTTACCCCGATTTCACTCAGTGATTCAGGCTGTTAACGCTTTACTGAAGCACCAAGAGGGAGACTTGGCGGTGACAGATCAAGTCTTCAGCTCCTTAGGCCTTGCCCTGTGCTCCAGGGTGTTGTGGTATGGCAGATGTGGCTATGTTTCTTTGGTTCCATGAGCACGTTAGTTGGTGTCCTTAGACAGAGAACATAGAGATTCAGTTGTTAATGGTGCCTGCAGGTGGGCCACTCTCGAGAGGGCCCTGTGATTTTTTTTGTTGAACTTGGATTCTGTTGTAATTGGCATCTTTTTCTTTTAGGTGATGAAATTTATTGAGAAGGCCCAGAACATGTCTAAGTAAGTGATTTCAGTCTAATGTCTATTTATTACTCTGTAGTTGACACGTTTCTAGGTTTTTTGAAGAATTTTGGGTTACTATCAAGTTCTGAGAGGGTGTAGTTTGAGATGAAAACATGATAAGTGAAAAAATTGTTGGCAAGAAGACAATCATTAAGATGCTCTACTTGGTTGGGGAACTAAGATCCCACAAGCCATGGCGTGGCCCAAAATAAATAAATAAATAAAAGCGACAAGATGCTCTACAGTGTAGAGCTCAATTTAATAGGATCCCACCCCCAATCACTTTGGTATATGTTCCCAGCTTCTTAGGAGGTATTTTGAGAATTTGAGTCCACATTCACTTGTCCACTTGCCTTCTCTTGCTTGTTGGC
This sequence comes from Phocoena sinus, assembly GCF_008692025.1. Lineage (NCBI taxonomy): Eukaryota > Metazoa > Chordata > Mammalia > Artiodactyla > Phocoenidae > Phocoena > Phocoena sinus. Next base: position 21,595,449 of record NC_045775.1, read on the forward strand.
ATTAAAGTCTATGAAATACCTTTTTAATCCTTGTTTATTTTATTTTAATTTATTTTTTTTTTTATGTTTATTTTTGGCTACACTGGGTCTTCGTTGCTGCGCGTGGGCTTTCTCTAGTTGTGGCGAGCAGAGGCTACTCTTCGTTGCGGTGCGCGGGCTTCTCATTGTGGTGGCTTCTCCTGTTGCGGAGCACAGGCTCTAGGCACGCGGGCTTCAGTAGTTGTGGCACGCGTGCTCAGTAGTTGTGGCTTGCGGGCTCTAGAGCGCGGGCTCAGTAGTTGTGGCACACGGGGCTTAGTTGCCCCGCGGCATGTGGGATCTTCCTGGACCAGGGCTTGAACCTTTGTCCCTCGCATTGGTGGGCGGATTCTTAACCACTGCGCCACCAGGGAAGCCCCTAATCCTTGTTTAAATTAATATAATTTACATGATTCAAAGGGGATATTTTTTAATTTAAAAAGCATCAAAATATAAAATAGGAGATTCTTATTATCATTACCCACAATGAACTGTTGTTAAATTTTTTTTTTTTTTTTTTTTTTTTTTTTTTTTTTTTTTTTTTTTTTTTTTTTTTTCTATGCGTTACGCGGGCCTCTCACCGCTGTGGCCTCTCCCGTTGCGGAGGACAGGCTCCGGACGCGCAGGCCCAGCGGCCATGGCTCGCGGGCCCAGCCGCTCCGCGGCACGTGGGATCTTCCCAGACCGGGGCACGAACCCGCGTCCCCTGCATCGGCAGGCGGACTCCCAACCACTGCGCCACCAGGGAAGCCCCATGTTGTTAAATTTTTAATAGGTTTGCTTTTTTAAAAGAAAGGAAGCTAATTTATTATTTTTGTGAAAAGGATATATAGGCTTGTTACTATAAATAATTCCTACCATGCATAGTATTTAAAAGATGAAACTATCACCCTTCTTGTCACTAGAAATAACTATCATTATTATCATTATTGCTATCAGTGACTGTCATCCCAGGCGTTTCTATTCATGTGTACATAGGTAGAAGGATGGATGGATAAGGTGTTTTTACAAAAATAGGATCATACTAGTTTTTTAAAGTAACAGCTTTATTGCAATATGAATTCACAGACCATAAAGTGCACTCTTTTAAAGTATACAGTTTAGTGGTTTTTAGTATAGTCACAAAGTTGTGCATTGACCAGAGGTACCTAATTTCAGGGACTTCCCTGGTGGTCCAGTGGTAAAGAATCCACCTTACAATGCAGGGGACGCAGGTTCGATCCCTGGTCAGGGAACTAAGATCCCACATGCCACGGGGCAACTAAGCTCGCGAGCCACAGCTACTGAGCTCTCACGCCTCAACTAGAGAGCCCGCATGCCGCAAACTACAGAGCCCGCGCCACAACTAGAGAAGAGAAAACCCATTTGCGATGGCTAGAGAGAATCCCATGTGCCACAAACTACAGAGCCCGCGCCACAACTAGAGAAGAGAAAACCTGTTCGCCACGGCTAGAGAGAATCCCGCGTGCCACAACGAAAGATCCCTCATGCCTCAATGAAGGTCCCATGGTGCTGCAACTAAGACCTGGTGCAGCCAAAAATAAATAAAAAATAAATCTTTAAAAAAAAAAAAAAGAACTACCTAATTTCAGAACATTTTCATCTCCAAAAGAAACCCCATACTCATTAGCAGTCACTCTATTCCCCATTACTCCAAGCTCCTGCTGGCTTCACGTACCATTTTACATTCTCACCAGCAATGTATGGAGGGTTCCATTTTCTGTAAATTCTGGTCACTACTTGTAATTGTTTTTGCTTTTGTTTTTGTTTAAATAAATTTATTTATTTTTTGGCTGCTTTGGGTCTTCATTGCTGTGTACGGGATTTCTCTAGTTGCAGCGCTTGAGCTTCTCATTGTGGTTGCTTCTCTTTGTTGCAGAGCACAGGCTCTAGGCATGCGGGCTGCAATAGTTGTGGCATGTAGGCTCAGTAGTCGTGGCTCGCGGGCTCTGGAGAGCAGGCTCAGTAGTTGTGGTGCACGGGCTTAGTTGCTCTGCAGCATGTGGGATCTTCCCAGACCAGGGCTTGAACCCGTGTCCCCTGCATTGGCAGGTGGATTCTTAACCACTGCGCCACCAGGAAGTCCAGATGTTGAGCATCTTTTAGTGTACTTCTTGGCCATTGGTATATATTTGGAGAAATGTCTATTCAAATTTTTTGCTTTTTTAAAAATGTTTCAGGTACGCATTATAATTTAACGTGTGTACACTGCAAAGTGACCACCCCGCAAAAGTCCAGTTACCATCTGTCACCATACAATCGATCCCCTTCACCCTTTTTGCCCACCCACAACCCGTTTTTCCTCTGGTAACCACTGATTTGTTCTCTGTATCTGTGAGCTTGCTTTTGGTTGGTTGGTTTCCTTCCCTTACCCTTCCTTTTCCCTTCACTTTCCTTTCCCTTTCCCTTTCCCTCCCTCCCTCCCTCCATCCATCCGTCCCTCCCTCCCTCCCTCCCTTCCTTCCTTCCTTCCTCCAGATTATTCCATATGTGAGTGAAATCATATGGTAGTTGTCTTTTTCCTTCTCACTTATTTTACTTAGCATAGTACCCTCATGTTGTTCATCCATGTTGTCACAAATGGCAAGATTTCATTCTTCTTTTATGGCTGAATAGTATTCCACTGTGTATATACCACATCTTCTTTATCCATTCATCCATTGGTGGACACTTAGGTTGCTTCCGTATCTTGGCTATTGTACATAATGATGCAGTGAACATAAGGGTGCATATATTTTTTTCTAATTAGTGTTTTTATATTCTTTGGATAAATACCCAGAAGTAGAATCACTGGATCATACGGTTAGCTCTATCCTTCATTTTTTGAGGAATCTTTCACTGTTTTTCATAGTAGCTGCACCAGTTTATATTCCCACCAACAGTTTACGAGGGTTTCCTCTTCTGTACATCCTTTTCAGCACTTGTTATCTATTTGGTAAGAGCCATTCTAACAGGTGTGAGGTGATACTTCATTGTGGTTTTGATTTGCATTTCCCTAATAATTAGTGATGTTGAACATCTTTTCATGTGCCTTTTAGCCATCTGTGTCTTTGGAGAAATGTCTACGTAATCGGATCCTCTGCCCATTTTTGAATCAGGTTGTTTATTTGTTTGGGGTTGTATGTGTTCTTTATATATTTTGGTACCAATCCCTAATCAGAGATACGATTTGCAATTTCTGCTGTTCAGTAGCTTGCCTTTTAGTTTTTTGTTTTGGGCAATGCCCAGCAGCTTGCGGAATCTTAGTTCCCCAACCAGGGATTGAAGCTGGGCCACTGTGGTGAACGCGCTGAGTCCTAACCACTGGACCACCAGGGAATTCCCACCTTTTAGTTTTTTTTTTTTGTGTGTGTTACGCGGGCCTCTCACTGCCGTGGCCTCTCCTGTTGCGGAGCACAGGCTCCCGACGCGCAGGCCCAGCGGCCATGGCTCACGGGCCCAGCCGCTCCGTGGCATGTGGGATCTTCCCAGACCGGGGCACGAACCCACGTCCTCTGCATCGGCAGGCGGACTCCCAACCACTGCGCCACCAGGGAAGCCCCCACCTTTTAGTTTTGATGATGTTTTCCTTTCCTGTGCAGAAGCTTTTTAGTTTGATGTAGTCTCATTTGTTTATTATTGCTTTTGATTTTTTTGCCTTTGGAGTCAGATCCACAGAAACTTCACTAAGACAGGTGTCAGTGAGGTTACTGCCTATGTTTTCCTCCAGAAATTTATTTAATGTTTTCAGGTATTACATTCAAGTCTTTCATCCATTTTGAGTTAATTTTTGTGTATGGAGTGGTCTGGTTTCATTCTCTTGCACGTGACTGTCTGTTTTTCCCAACACCATTTCTTGAACAGACTTTCCTTTCTCCGTTGTATGTTCTTGGCTCCTTTGTTGTCAATTAATTGTCCATGTATGTGTGGATCTTTGCTTTTTTAAAAACAGCGTTATTGAGATATAGTTCATAGGCCATACAATTTACCCATTTAAATTGTACAATTCTGTGGCTTTTAGTGTAGTTACAGAATTGTACAGCCATCATCACAATCAATTTTAGAACGTTTCATCCCCTCAAGAAGAGACCCTCTTCTTTAGTTATCACTTTCTTATTCTTTTTCTCCCTCCCTCCATTTTCCTCCAACCCTACCCCTATGTAACCAGATGGTTTCCCAAGAGATTTACACTCTGGTTTTGCTTATCTCTCATTTTTAATGCAGTGTGTTTCTAAAACTGTCAGTTTTCTCTGTGATAATTTGCAGCAGTGATGTATTGGTGCTCCTGCCAATGAGCCTGAATACTGGACATTGAACAAAACCCAGGGGAATGTGGTATGCACTTTAAGGGCAATGGGAAGAAGTGAGACTTGACAGTGTGAAGAGGTTATTTCAGTCTTGAGTAACCAGATGTTAATGTTTTGTGGGATGGAATATCTTTCAGAATGCATAAATAAAAACTTCTTTAATGGTCTTTTTTGACACAGGTATGTCTTGATTGACACACCTGGACAGATTGAGGTATTCACCTGGTCAGCTTCTGGGACAATCATCACTGAGGCCCTGGTGAGTATTCTAGGACTTATTACTCAGGGTAAGTAGAGAGCCAGACAAGAAAAGCTTCTTATTGCTTGGGATCTTATGTGGGATAGAGTCATAGAGCTCTGCACACCTGCCTAAAGTGGTTCTTCCTTGCCACGGAAGGTAGGAGAAGAATTTGGGGACAGGTCAAGAACCCTCCTGACTAAAGCTTTGATTATTTTGTGGCTTTAGGCATCCTCATTTCCAACGATTGTCATTTATGTAATGGACACATCTCGAAGTATCAACCCAGTGACCTTCATGTCCAATATGCTCTATGCCTGCAGGTAATGCGTTATTGTTGGGCATGGTATTATGTCAAGGTATGAAGTCTCCACTTCTTTTCCATCATTTTTGAGTCCTGAGTGCTTACCCCTAGGTTTTCATTCAGGCTTGCCACTCACTTTAGTGGCTCTGGGTTAGGGAGGGGCTCTGGGTTAGGGCGGGAAAGGAAGCACATATACTGTTGGCATTCTCTATCAGCCACTTCTCATCTTCCTCCCTTGCTTGTTACAGAATAGGTGATGAATGAATATGAACCTTCTGGCAGTTGCCCCAAGTTGAATGAAATCCAGTTCTGAATAGAATAGAGCCCCTGGTCTAAATGCCTTTCTTCTGTGTTGTGATAGGAAGAGTGAAATTATAACATGAGGAGAGACTGAATAAAAAGATCCATCCATGATTCTAAATGCACGTGTTTTCCCAAGTGTGGTGCCTTTAGGAGAGGAAGGACATGCCTCACTAGGCTATATTAGTGCATTAGACCTAGGAGCAAGGCGGACCATTATTAATGCTGAATTTTATTTTGGGGATATGCAAAAACAATCACCCCGATTTGTCTCTTCTGTTATGACTAGGGATGTCCCTTCCTGTTAAACACAAGAAATCTTAGTCCAGTTAGAAATCTGATGTTTGATAGCATGATTTTGTCTTCATATTAATTGTTTAAAAGACCGTTAATTTGGTGAAACACACACACACACACACACACACACACACACACACACACAACCAGGATCAGTACCAAAGCATTATTACTCTAAGAAAAGGAGAGAGTGTGTATGTGTGTTGTTTGCTTGATGGTAGTGGTAGTTTCCTGCTTGGGAGGGGAGAATATGTGAGTGCTGTGTAAGAATGGATACCTGTATTTAGAGTCTGAACCCATCTCCCTATTGATTACTCAGTTCCATCAGATAACAGGCAAGCAGGTGCTTAAGTGCTTTTACTAATAATGCCTCAATGTTTGATTTTCAGCATCTTGTACAAAACCAAGCTGCCTTTTATTGTGGTCATGAATAAAGTAAGTGGATTCTTCCTGTTGTGACTGAATGTTTCGTTTTCATCAGAACCTTGTGTTTGGGGAGGTGAGAAGGATTATTTCAGATGCTGGAGAGCAGATTTAAGCTAACCTGAAGCAAAGTCATGAGCACTTCTAGGAAATGGATTCAATCAAATCGAATGAATATATATTGCTGATTCTTTTCCAAAGTTCTTTTAGGCTAGAAAGAGTAGCCCCTGGTCCACAGCGTATAGGTTATCCCTCAGGATTGGGACTGTGTAAACGAGGGAGGGACTGCTAGTCTATTGGAAGTGGCAGTTAAACAAAACCAAAACTTCTCTGTTGTTGGCTAGGATGCAAGAGACTATGTAGTTGACTTCAGAGCCTGGAGGGTACTGGCCTCCACTGTGGCCATGGTCACTTGGCAGTGGATGGTGAAGGTCTGTTCTAACCTAGAATATACAGATCTTCATTTAGTTATTTATACTGCACAGCAGTCTCGGCTCTTTGTGGCTTGTTGCAGTGGAGGAGGAAATGGGGGAAGCAGAGAAAGAACATACGTGAATTATTGCTCTCTGCTGTCATCACTTAATTCAAAAAAATTTTTGGCCATTGTTTGATGTCTGACCTCATCTCTGGTTGCTGATAGTTGACTTCTCTCTGGTACAGACTGACATCATTGATCACAGCTTTGCAGTGGAATGGATGCAGGATTTTGAGGCTTTCCAAGATGCCTTGAATCAAGAGACTACATACGTCAGTAACCTGACTCGTTCAATGAGCCTCGTGTTAGATGAGTTTTACAGCTCCCTCAGGGTAAACTTTCTTGCTTATGCTGTTGGTCTCTCCAGATAACCTCATAACCCAAAGGGCTGGCTTTGAACCTATTTTGGAAAGGAAGTTCATTACCTTCTGAAAAGTAATTTTTAAGGCGTAGCTTATTAAAAACTGGAGACTTAAAAGATAAATATGATATGGACCCTACCCTCAGAGAGTTTATGGTCTAGTTAGGAGAGAAGGCTAAACGCAGAGTTAAAACATGATATATTGTAGTAACTTATATTGTGATATCTTAAGAAAGATTAAAAGTTGGGCCTGATAGTGGTGATGGGGTAGATCACTTTTGAAGTGAGAGATCTTTTGAGGATATAGCCAATATAGGTGTGCTTTGAAGGATGGGTAAGATTTGTGTAAGCAAAAGTGGGTGTGGGTAGCAGCAAGTATGTTAATTGCCCAAGCGAAGACATCGAGATACTAATTTTTATAGAGAACAGACTGTGGTTTGATTTGATAGGGAATAGATGAACTGCTGCTTGTTTGATCCTAATTATCTTTCTCAGTTCTCTATTTTCCATAGACTTATTTCCATCACTCTTGAGTAGGTGTGCCATTTTGTCTTGTTTTAGCTTCATTCTTTGCCAGAGACTTCTTAAAGTAGCCAAACCTCTTCTATGAAGATTTTATGAAATTTGAGCCAAATAATATATGCCATTTAAAAATATACAGTTGTTTCCTCAGTGGCATTAATGATGCTTTTGGCAGGTGGTGGGTGTGTCTGCTGTTCTGGGTACAGGCTTAGATGAACTCTTCGTGCAAGTTGCCAGTGCCACAGAAGAATATGAAAGGTGAGGATAAAGGAACATTCTATTGATGGCACTCTTAGTTACCCACAAGTCTGATGTGATAGCTGTTCTGCCAGGCAAAACATTTTGGTTTTCATGGTGTTTGTATTATATTTGCTATGCAGATGTGTACTGGATCTGATCACACTTAGGGTTAACAAGTAGCTGTTAACTTTTTTTAAAAAAGAATAGGAGTATAAAATCTTCACTGTATTGAATGATGAAGAACAGGTGTCATCAGACATTGTTTGTAAAAAGCCAGGTGTTAAATATTTTAGGCTTTGTGGGTTGTATTATCTGTTGAAACTCCTCAACTCTCATTGTGGTGCAAAAGCAGCTATAGACAATTCCTAAACAAATGGCGTGGCTGTGTTCCAATAAAACTTTATTTATAAAAATAGGCAGTGGGCTGGATTTGTCCTGTTTGCCACATTGGTTGACCCCTGATGAAGAACATAGACTTTGGAGTCAGATAGACATGGTTTAGATTTCTTTTTCCTCCAATTAATAAGTGTGTAACCTTAGCAAGTTTTCCTCATTTATAGATGAAGGGTAATAGCATTTATTGTTAAGGTCGTTGTGGGGATTATTTGAGATAATATATCTAAAGCACCTAACACAATTGCTGACATGTAGTAAGCATATTTCTTAATAAATGATTGTTATAACTATTTTCTTGGTTAATACTGGAGTTCCATTTATCTAAAGGAAAGTGGAGTCATAGCACCTATACACTTTCCTTAGGCCTGATAATTGGCTGCTTTCTAGCAAGCTTCATACTTAGCAAGAGCCTAATAGCCACATTGTGGTTTTTCAGAAACATTATTTTGATTTTTATTCATCAGATGAGGTTTGTTTTTTTTGTTTTGTGTTTTTGCACGTGTTATCAAAGCCTCAGGATAGACTCTTTCTAGATCCTTTCATGGTTGCCCAGATAAACGACATAATTATATATTGGGCTTCCTGAGCCCAGTAGGCCTAGCCTCTTTTACTCATCATTTAAACATCTTTTACTTATGTTTATCCAAGTGAATGGTGAACTCATTGGTCATGGTCTCCCCAGAGTTGATCTTCCCAGATCAGCAGTCAGTCTTTTGTCTTGTTGCTGATTTCAGGGAGGGGGCAGGCACCTTGGCTTTTAATTCCTTAGGGATAGAATCTCAGTGACTAAGACTTGTTACATCTGATGTATGGTGACATAAGATCTTTTGTTATTATCAAAGTACTAGGAAAATAGAAGTGATGTGGAGGCGGGGACAAGATAGATTATTAATCAAAGGGATTTAGAAAGTGTTTCTCTTTCCAGAGAGTATCGTCCTGAATATGAACGTCTGAAGAAATCGCTGGTAAGAAAAGAGGCTGTTTGTGTATTTTAGGGCCACTGAATAAACAATCTCAAACTACGTACTAATCCTTCTGCCATAAATGCTTTTGTTTTTGGTTCTCAATATATCCTTCAGATACTTGTTAATTTAAACCTGTAAATTTGTACGTATGCTGTCTGGATGCAGAAAGGCCCTTAATTATTTTTCTTCTCTACACTTGAAGTAATAAAAATCAGTAATTTTTCCTTTTATATATGCTGAGCCCTTCTTGTGTCATACCTCCACCCCTACTCCAAAGTCCATTTAAAGGCTACTTGTAGAATTTTGTTTAGGAACAGAGGGTAGTTCACAACTCTTACCCCAAATGATCAAGTGTCCTATCCCCATCGGCTACATTGGACATCTTATCACTGAGCCTTCCTGCTGTGTCTGTTTGAGGGTTCTTTTGATGATTTTGTGTCTAATTTCTGAAACCTCTAATACAGTCTGCAGAGCCCTCCGGAATGAACTTCTGCTAATCTGGGCCCACACTGCTCAATGTTTCTGTCATCAGCCATCCCTTATCTGCCTCTAGTATTTGTATAATTTGTCATCTCCAGTTAGAAGTCTGGCATCTAACTTGGGCCTCCTTTTTTAATATGACAACATTTTCCTCTGTGTATATAGGCCAGTGCACAGAGCCAGCAGCAGAAAGAACAACTGGAACGACTTCGGAAAGATATGGGCTCTATAGCCTTGGACACCGGGACTGCCACAGGTACTGGAGGGTCTTCTGGTGTTAGGAACTAAGAGCGGGTTATGCTTATCTCCACTTAGTAGGTAGGTATTTATGTTTAAGGGAGAGAAAGAGAAAAGGATAAAGTAAATGTTGTATAGTGTATCTATCTATCTGTTCCTCAGTCAATTTAGATAAATCCTAGATCTGCATTGTGTTTAGTTGTCTCTTAGTCTCCTTTAATCGTGAATGGATCCTTTGTTTTTGTATTTCATGACATTGACATTTTTGAAGTGTACAGATGTAGATATATACCTACGGACATACCCATATCTAACATCTGTGTTAAAGAGGAATCCACTGTCTGTGTCTCTCATACCACATTTATCTTATCTGTGTTTATATTTTTATACATATGTATATGATGATTCTCTTCAGGTAGTTTTTGGTTTACTTTGGCAAGATACTTGATGTCTACTTTTTTTTTTTAATTACTTTTTAATCCTCCCCCTCTTACTGTTTATTTTGACCTAATTTTAGATTTACAGAAGAGTTTCATGAATTGCAAAGAATTGCCATATACCCTTCAGCTAGATTCGCCAAATGTTAACATTTACCACATTTACTTTATTCTTTCTGTTATATATGTTTGGCTTTACATTTTATATAAATATATAAGTATACTTATAAAATATCTGTATATTATATATAACTTTTTTCTGAATCATTTAAGAGTAAGTTGCAGACATGATGCACCTTAACCCTTGAGTTTTTCTTAAAAATAAGGGCATTATTTTATATACTCTCATTGTAGTTATCAAAAACTAGGAAATTAACATTGACACATTCCTATTATCTAATGTATAGACCTTATTTAGATGTAGCCATTTGCCCTCTATAGCAGGAGAAGGTTCTGGATCTGTGTTGCATTTAGTTGTCACGTCTCTTATTTTCCTTTAATCTGGAATGGCTCCTTAGTCTTTCTTTGCATTTCATGACATTGATATTTTTGAAGTGTACGGTACTTATATTTTTGTAGAATTTTCTTCAATTTGGGTTTGTCTGATGTTTCCTCATGGTTCGATTCAGGTGGCTCCTTTTTAGCAGAAGTTAACAGATGTGAAGTGTTTTTTTCCATGTATCATATCACAAGTTACATGATGATGAGTTGTCTTTGATCACTTACTTAAAGTGGTGTCTGCCAGGTTTTTTGATCATAAAGTTATTTTTCCCTTCATAATAAGTATTTTGTGGGGTGATGCTTTGATTAGATAAATGTACTTTTAATTTTCAAATGTTCACCCACTAGTTTTAATATGCATTAATCTAGGTAGGGATAGTCTTCATTTTCCTGATACATGTTGCAGATATTTTCTCCCTGTTTGTCAGTTGCCCTTTGACTTTGTTCATGGTGTTATTTTGCCATGCAAAAGTTTTTGTTTCATTTTGTATAAATTTGATGTAGTCAAATTTATTTATCTTTTATTGCACCTGGTTTTGAGTCATAGTTGGGAATCCTTTATCTACACCTGTGTTAAAGAGGCATTCGCTCATGTTTTACTGTAGTACTTGTATGGTTTTATTTTCTACATTTGGAACCCTGATCCATTTAGGGTTTATTCCTGGGTATGGTGTGAGGTATAGGTCTGTGTTACCTTTTTCATAAATAGTTGTACCCACATGATTTATTAAAAAGTCTATCTTTGTCCCAGTGATGAGATGCTACCTGTATCATATACTAAAGTTTCATATGTACTTGGATGTATTTCTGGATTACCTATTTTATTCCTCTAGACTGTGTGCCTGTACTGTGTGGCTTTAATTACATATAGAGGCTTTATAGTATGTTTTAATATCTGCTAGGGCTAGTCCTCCTCAACGTTTTCTTTTTTAGTGTTTCCCTGACTATTCTTGCTTGTTTGTTTTCCCAAATGACCTTTAGTATCAACTTAATGTAGCTTGCTAAAAAACCTCTTTGATATTTTTATTGGGATTGTGTTATATTAATTAATTAATTAATTGACATCTCTTTGATGTTGCTCTTCCTGTCTAAGAACAAGGAATGTGTTTATATTTGTCAAGTCTACTTTTATGTCTTCCAGGAGTGTTTTCCTCATGTAGGTTTTGTTAAATTTGTTAAATTTTCCCCAAGGATTGTATCTTCGTTAGTGTTGAAAATGGAATTTTTCTTCTAACTGGTTATGTTTGTGTTTATGAAGACTTTTCATTTCTGTATTTTAGTCTTTTTATTCTGCTACTTAACTGACATTTTTTATTGTTTGAGTTAGTTTTGTCATTAATTCTCTAGGGGTTCCTAGGTTGGTGCTCAAATTTAAATATATACACACTCACCCACCTACACTCATTGGTGGACTGGCCTTTAAAGGAGTAAAGTTCTGTTAATAATAGCTATTGCTATAGGTCTAGTAGAGAACAGCAAAGCCACTTGGTGGATTAGGTGCTGGAACCTGGCTGGGTTTACCAGTTAAGTGAGTTCCATGCTCCACACTTTTACTCTTGACTTATCAGCACACTGGATCTGCTCAAATGTCTTTAGCCTTCATAGGAAAAACCATAGCCTCTTCTAAGCTGAGAGCTAGTACAAACAAATGACATTACTATTACTATGAAGACAAGCTACTTGAGAGTTATTTTCCTCAACTTAAAAATGAGACCTCTGGGGGCTTCCCTGGTGGTGCAGTGGTTGAGAGTCTGCCTGCCGATGCTGGGGACACGGGTTTGTGCCCCGGTCTGGGAAGATCCCACATGCCGTGGAACGGCTGGGCCCGTGAGCCATGGCCGCTGAGCCTGCGCGTCCGGAGCCTGTGCTCCGCAACAGGAGAGGCCACAACAGTGAGAGGCCCGCGTACCGCAAAAAAAAAAAAAAAAAAAAAAAAAAAATGAGACCTCTTGGGTTACTGGCCTCATGAAAGCACTTTGTGAAATAAACTAGTGTAGAAATGTTAAGTGGTATTATTAACTGTACATTTAGAAGAGATAAGATCCTGCATTTTATCATGATCACTTTCATCCTGCTAGTTTTTAATCATAGTTGCTTATCGATTCAAAATCACTTTTTTGAGGAGGCCTATGTTCATGACATGCTACTGATAGATGTTTTCTATGTAGGCAGCTTACCTCCTGTGATGGACCCTTCTGACTTGATCCTGACTCGGGGAACCTTGGATGAAGAGGATGAGGAAGCAGACAGTGATACTGAAGATATTGACCACAGAGGTGAGAGGTGGCTGATGTGGCTCATGAGAACAGAACAGCTGCTTATTCTTTCATTGTTTGCCCGGGAGCTTTCTGCTACTGAGGGAAGACCTTGAGCATGAAGCCAGTTACAGGGGAGAGAGGACATGCTAAAGGATGCAGCACCAGGAAGGAGTTCCATATATTCAAAGTTCCTGGCCTTCCTACTGAATGGTTAATATTGAGCTTGATTACAGGCTTTTATTAGTCTTGTGTCTTCTCATCTTTAGGTCCTAACTCAATTTTGAGGAATCCAGGATTGTTTATTGTAATCATTGTTTTAAGAATACAAAAGGAGGCCTCAGCAGACCTAAACCAGTCAGAAGGGACTGTAGCATTGAAGATAGAATGGCTCTGGAAACCCAAAAGTGTTCCACTTTGCATAGTTTTATGGACTGTGGACAGAATCTGTTTCTTGAAACAATGCTTTTAGGTCCTAGCTGTGCCCAAGAGCAAACTTCTCTTTATTCCAGTGTGCTGGATACTAACATGTAAATTGCATCATTTAATAAGATTTATTGAGGTATAATTTACAAACAATAAATCCCACCCTTTTATTAAAGTGTATAGCTTGAATTTTAATACATATATATAGTTTTGTAATTACCATTATAATCAAGAAACAGAACACTTCCATCACCCTAAAAGTTCGCTCATGCTCGTTTTTATTCAGTCCCTTCCCCCACACCAGTTCCTGGCAACCGCTTACCTGATTTTTATTCCTATAATTTTGCCTTTTCCAGAGTGTCGTGTAAGTGGAATCACAGTATGTAACTTGCATTTGACTTTTTTCATTCAGTGTAATGCTTTTGTGATCCATCCATGTTACTGCATGTGTCAGTAATATGTTCTTTTTTATTGCTGAGTAATAGTTCTATTATGTGGATGTACCTTTGTTTATCCATTCACCAGCTGATTGACACTGGGGTTGTTGCCAGGTTTTAGCTGTCATGAATAAAGCTGCTCTAAACATTCATTAACAGGTATTTGTGGACAGAGGTTTTCATTTCTCTCAGTTAAAAATATGTAGGAGTGGGACCTCATTTTAGTTAATTTCTGAAGGAGGTATTCTCCCCACTTACAGGTCAAGGAAATTGTATATTTTGGGCAACATGATAAATACAGCCTGCTTCTAGGAGATATTTCCTTATTGGGAGAAGTGAACATACAGTGTCTTAGAAATATAGTTGACTCTTCAACAACTTGGAGACTAGGGGAACCCACCCTCCTCGCAGTTTAAAATCCCCGTATAATTAACTTATAGTTGGCCCTCCGTATCTGTGGTTCCACATTCATGGATTTCACCGCCTGTGGATCGTGTGGTACTGTAGTATTTACGATTGAAAAAAATTTGTGTATACACGGACCTACGCAGTTCAAATCCGTGTTGTTCAAGGGTCAAAGGTACTGTTTCTGATGGATGGGTGACAGCAGCTCTAATCCACCTGTCTAATGGGAGAGTTTAAAAAGAATTAACCTTTTTTTCTTGCAGTTACAGAGGAAAGCCGTGAAGAGCCAGCATTCCAGAATTTTATGCAAGAATCAATGGCACAGTACTGGAAGAGAAACAACAAATAGTTTCTAAAGTCCAAACTTTTGGAACTCTGTGTGAAGGGACTATCCTTATCTCTGATTGGGGGCTACTATAAAGGACAGTTTTGTTCAGGATAGCAGTTTCTCTTACTAGTGAAATCTCCTGACTCAGATGAAGCCAGGGATAGAATACATTTGGACCTGGCAGGTAGATGCTGATTCCCCTTGGCATTTTCCTTGGATTTAGGCAAGGAAGGATATTCTGGTTTTGGATGCTGATATCCCTTCAAGCCTAAAACTGCAAGTTTTATCATTTGAACGCACATACTTTTGCTGCTGATGGACAGAACAGAGAGAGAACTTAGTAGGCTGGATCTGTAGCCTCTACTTCTCCAGCATCTTGCCTTTGAACCTGCACCACGAGTTCCCCTCCTTTTAGCAGAAAGAGAGGGGGAAACAGGAGCTTGTCCAGAGTGGCAGTGGAGTCTCCTTGGCAACCAATCAATCTTGGTATGAAATGTGCCTCAGACTGGGTAGCTTATTGTAGCACACCAGGTTCATTGAAGAAAGTGGGCAAAACACTGTTAACGAATAAGAATTCTACTTTAGATGGTGACTTGGATAAAGAGTTTTTAATTTTAACTTTGTTGTAAGCCTGCTTGTCATAATTTCAAATAAGAAAATTATCACAAATAGTCACTGCAGTTCAGAAGAGAGGTTTAAAGCCACATGTTGTTTACTAAGGTTCCATGTACATACCACACCTAGTAACCAGGTACAAAGCCAGGCCCTGTTTGTATTGTACTTTAACTTAATGCAGTGTATCCTTAGTGATTTACTCAAAGGCCACGGATTTGGGTCAGTTGCACATTCTATATGTAACAGCCCTGGTAAGGGTTTGCTTTGCCTCCACATTCTTCACAGTATCTTAAAACATTATACATTTCTCTTAAGGAATTTTGTCCGTGCCTAACCTGTATTCCAGATCAGTGGTTCTCAAAGTGTGGTCTCTGGACCAGAAGCAGCAGCAGCATCTGGGAAGTTACTAAAAATGGGACATTCAAGCCCTATATCAGAAACTGGGGGGTGGGTGGGGCCTAGCAGTCCGTTTTACTAAGGCCTCCAGGGGATTCTGATGCATGCTAAGTTCAGAATAATATTCTAACTCAAACAGCCTATGACGTAATTCTAGGCCAGGTGAATCTCAGATATCAATGTGCTCATCACCTGCTTTATCAGAGTACCCCAACCTTGACCATCTGGTGCCTATTCTCCAATCTAACATTCTAAAAATAAATAAAAGTGTTTTGCTTTACATGAAGTATTAATTTCAGTATTCTGTAACTAATGGAAACCACTGGTCTAAAAACTTGAACCTGTTCTTTGAGAGGAAACCATTTGCACGGCAAAACTCTGAACATACCTGATTTTTTCCCTTAGTGCCTTTGTATACTTTTTACTTAAAGAGGAACTTGTCTGGCCTATGCTATAAGCTCCATAAGGGCAGAGACAGTCTTACTCATCTGCGTATCCCTTGCAGAGGACCCAGTACATAATAGGTACTCAACAAATGTTTGCTAAGTGAATGAACTAAATACTAGGTGGCTACTTTATGGAAACTGACCACCTGACGTGTACTTCCATCAATAAATAAGCGAAAATGAAGCTAAGCCTGGAACAGGAAGGGTTTAGATAAATGTGCCAAGGATGTACAATTAGCAAACTTATAAATGACCTGGTAACAGTTTAAATTATAACCTCATTTTGTTGCTATTGCATTCATATTTATTCTCAGTGCTGGATATTTAAGGCACTCAATGATGTGGGCCTTGATTTCTGGTCTCCACTATAGGAGTGCTCTAACTTTCACAAGACTTGTATTCTGCACCCCCAAACCAAACTTCAGCAGTATTTAACATGCACACATTTGCTAATTACTCCTGATTATTCCAGTGCTACATCATTTACTTAATAAATACTGGTTGAGACTATCAGATGCCAAGCAGGGCAGGTACGGCTATGGATGAGTAACAGCAATAAAGTTGTTCAAGACATGATGTAAAGCAGAAAGGTGCATACTGTTATCCTTTTGGCGGCTGCCCATCCAGTAGAAACACAATGTGCAGACAGAATTCTGGCAAAGGAATGGACTGTTTTCTGATGGCCAAACAGATGCAACAAATGAAATAGGCACAAGCCTGTCCTTGGACAGGCCCTGTTTGCTTCATCCACAAAGGAGAAAAATGAAAGGAGCAACCAAAAAGTGTACATGGTGAAAATATTAAAAAAATTCTGAATGGAAATAAAAAAATAAAGATGGTGGAAATACATGGAATAATTCTAGAGAAGAAGAAAATATGTGGCTGAGATAGTAGAGGGCTGTCTGAAAAAGCAAAAAGCCTGTTTACCACAGACCGCTCTGACTTTATAGGCGACCTCATGGGCAGCAAAAACAGTTTGAAAACAAGACTACTGATAGATAAGCTATGCAATGTTTAGCTATTTCCTGTTAGGTATTAGCACTGGATTCCCAAGGACTTCGACCAAAAATGAAGCAAGTTAAAAAACTGACATCTGATATTTACTTGTGAGTCTATTCAAGCACAGCTTTGAGGCTTAACAACATCTCCGTAATATCTCTGCAAGGTAGGTCAAAGCAGTATGACTCTTCTCAGTTGTGCAAGAGAAACAGCTCTAGAGAAGCTAAGTCACTTGTCTAGTCACACAGTAGATGTCAGGGACAGTGCTTTGGTCTCTGGATTACCATCCCAGTGTCATGATGTCTGTGAAAGGTAGCTTGGTTGTTGTGGAAAACTACAAAAACTGGATGCAAAAGGAAAAAGCAGACTTATTTGGTTAAATCCAGTTCCACTGATATCAGGAAAATCCACTGTGTTTAAGAATAAAAGTCAAATCACTGTTTATGGAAACGAATTAGAATACATCAAGGTTTTCTATGGGGTCTTGTAGGTCTGGAGAGAAACTCTCCCTCTTTGCCTTATATTTTCCTCATCCTCTTTTTACAGCGCTGGTTGAAAACAGGGGAGGACCCCATGAGGCTGTCAGTGGAGTGGGAGCCGTAGCTGCTGTCTGAGTCATCAGGGCTCTGGGGGATCCCAGCTTCACTCATGCCTGACATGGGCTCCTCGAACACATCGCTGCCCAGCACGCCATGCCCAGAGACGTTGCCTTCTTCACTCTCTTGCGGCTCCATTTTCACGTGGGCCAAGTTCCAAAGAAGTGAAGCATTTACTTCTGTACCTGGGAATGGAAGAAGAACGTAGAACTAACTAGCAGTAAGAAAGGCTGGAATAGGGCTTCCCTGGTGGCACAGTGGTTAAGAATCCTCCTGCCAGGGCAGGGGACATGGGTTTGAGCCCTGGTCCGGGAAGATCCCACATGCCGCGAAGCAACTGAGCCCGTGTGCCACAACTACTGAGCCTGTGCTCTAGAGCCCATGCTCTGCAACGAGAAGCCACTGCAATGAGAAGCCCACACACCACAACGAAAAGTAGCCCCCCTGCTCGCCGCAACTAGAGAAAGCCTGTGCACAGCAACGAAGACCCAACACAGCCAAAAATAAATAAATAAAATAAATTTGTTTTAAAAAATCTATTAAAAAATAAAAAGGCTGGAACAAAGTAGGAGACATGCACCACCCAGGGCCAACTGATGACCTTTGAGGTCAGTTTTCACTCTGATTCTCTACTTGGATGGAGAATATGGTGGTTATTCTCTGCTCAAACAGTTACCAACCCTAAATATCTTCTTTTCCACTTCCTCACCCTCCTTTACCCCCACCTCATCCACCTCCATTTTCCCTAAACTAGGGAAGTAAAACTATGCTCGTGGAAAGATTCATGGCTCAAAGGCAGGCACAACCATGGGCTCTTAGTCAGGTGTTACATTGGCCTGTCCTTTTATGGGGCTGTCTTGTTTTCCTGCCTTGTGTTTGGGTCCCTGGTCTTCTCTCACATTATGAAAAGTTAATGACCAGTATGAAATGCTGGCAGCTGTTCCAGACTGCTGAAAAGAGACATGACCCCTACATCTGCAACAATTTCTTTTTGGCTCTCCTGCCTCTGTGTCTTCTAGCAACACTGTTCTGTGGTTATTACGTCTTCCATGGTGAAAGGCTCTCTGCCCAATACTTTAAAAAATGCGGCCTAATTCTGTTTAGACTACACTGAAGGACTGGCTATTTGCATCATTTGTGCATTGATGACGTGACAATTTATATTTGTAAAGAACTGGGCGTCTAGACTAATTTGCAATCTAACTGACTTAGGGATCAAGTCATCTGGTTCTGAAGGTAATCACAGGGTCTATCTGGAAGAAGAGGCCAGCTGCCTGTAACTGGGATGCCCTATTTCAATTCCTTTCAGTTCCAACTTGTTGGGAGGTACTTTAGCAAGGAACCCCAACTATTCAAACATCCCTGAGCAATTAACATTACTCCATCTATCTGGAAGTTGCCTTAATCAATTCAGTACAAGCAGCAGGAAAGACCAGAATACAGAGAACAGGAGGCCATCTGCCCACCCAGCTTCGTCAGCTGAATTAACTCTGGTAATCACTTATTGCATCTACATCCTAACTAGAAATAATTTTAAAGAATGTCTGTAAAGCTCTGCTAGTCCTTTCTTCCTTAATTACAAAGAGAATATTGGTATCTGTGGATCAGTGAAGCTATATTCGTTTTCAGACTTTCCATTCTCCTGCCCATCCCCACTTTTGTTCTTCCATCTCCAGAGTTTGAATCCAAAAGGCAAGAAGTACTGAGACTGGCAGATCTCCCAGAATCAAAATGGGTACGTTGTTTTCTCTTACTTGAAGCCTGTGGTGAAGCCTCGACCTCCAGGTTAGATGGGAAGCGTTCACTCTGAGCCCCAAGGACTCCCATGGGCAGTGACTGGTCTCCAGAAGCAAGGTCAGCCTCCAGTTCCTCACTGACAGGGAAGGTGATGTCGCTCACAGGTTCCTCCTTGATCTTTACAGGTTTAGTGTCCTCTGTGGCCTTCTCAGGATTGACAATCCTTTCATACTCTTCAGAGAGCTGCTTACTAATCTGTTGGCAAGCAAGAGTCAATTTTCCAAGTTAAAAGCAAGTTGGATAGTCAGCTTGTGGCATCCATGGAAAAGCCAACAGAATATGAATATGCATAAAACATCACTGCCAAAGGAAGGAATGTGAGTTTGAAATTCGTAAATGACAGAGACATGTAAAGAATATCTGTTTAGCAGAGAATGTGTATGTCATTAATTAAAAGGTACATAAAGGTGAAAAATATTTAGACTGTATTATATCAGAACTGGGACAAAAGATCACAGTTTGAGCTATAAAAATTAAGATTCAACAAAGGTACCACAGGTGGATGATGAGCACTGTAGGAAATCTGGATCGCTTAGCAAAGACGACTGGGAGTTAAGAATTCCTTACCATATTTTAGATTTGGGGAAACCGAAACAGTGAACAAAATGCCTCAGGCCACAAGGGTTGAAGAGCTCAGATATTTCTGTTTCTAACCAAAAATGGTGTCTCCCCCACCACACTCCACCCTTGGGCAGCATCACCTCACTCTGCTTTGTTTCTTTCTCATAGCACTTAACGCCATCTGAAATTATTTTGATCATTATATGTTTACTTGTTTTTGTTTCCCTCTCAACAAGAGTGCAAGCTCAAGGCACTTGTTAACTGCTGAATCTCATAGTGCCTGACTCACAATAGGCACTCAATAAATATTCGTTGAATAAAAGCATGCTAACCACATGCTATAATTTCACTGACTAAAGGAGACCCCTGAGTCTGGCCAGGTCAGTGATGAGGCCAGTGGAACACAGCCAGGGCCGAAGAGGAAAGCAGGGTAAGTCCACTCTGTTCCAAGACCCTGTGCTCTGCACCCTAGAGCAAGTGTTAGGGATCCTGCTGGACACGCCTAGATTACACATCTTTACCCACTTCTCCTCAGGGTCCTCTCACCTGCAGCATGTAACTGTGATAGTCCTTGATGCGGTGCTGCCAGAACTTCTGGAGGGAGAGCACGCTGCCAATGCCCACTTCATGGAAAACCTGCTCCATCACGTCGGGGAAGGGAGTCTGCCCCAGCCGGGCCTCCTGATCCACAGCAAAGCGCAGCAACTTGGTGAACTTAAGACAATACTCGTGTGCCACATCAGTTAGGGTCTCCAGGACACTTTCGTTAGCACACTCAAAGCCTGCGTGGGCTAGGATTGTGGCCACTGCCTGGTAGAGGAGCTGCCGGCAGGAGTGCCAGCTGAGTTCAGTCACAGGTTCCCCTTTCCCACTGAAAGTGGAGACATGCTAGTGTTATTAGTGCTCTTGCAAAGGGGTGACCTGTCCTGTCTCCCTAGGAAGTTTACAATCCCAATCAAACCACCGGCTCAGCTTTCCAGGGGAATTCTAGGCAGGTTACATAGCCCAGTGCCATCTTGTTGCTGCCAGGGCATGTCTCAACAACCCACAGTCATATCCCTGAGCTGCTCCAATTACATAAAGTTTGAACAGGCAATAGATGCCTGTAGTAAACAGTATAAAAGGGTATCTAGTGAAAAGGAAGTTTCCTTCTCCTTATAACAACTGCTGGATTTTGATCACTTTTAGGATCTGATTAATTTTAAGAGTATAGCTCAGATACTGCTCAGTGGTGCTCTATTTCACCAGAACATAGGTCCTCACATGCTGGGCAATATATGGACTTCTAGAAATTCACAGTCCCAATTAGGAGATTCTTATTTAACTACAACAGACCATTTGTAAAGCTGGGAAAGGAACTCAATTTTATAAAGGCAATTTAAACATATATAGCTTACAAAGCATTTTTATCCTGTTTTATGCTGTGAAGTGGGTAGGGGTCCATATTTCTTCACATTCCTATCCGGCAGGTGAAGAAAATGAAGTTCAGAGGGGCTGACTTGCCAAAAGATTTTTGGTATTATTAAGTGATAGAGCTTCTGCCTTTAGATCCCATGTTCTTAATAATACACTGTTTTTGCGCCTAATCACTATGACAAAGATCCTAATCTTTCCAAAACAAAACAAAAACCCTCAAAAAACTGTCTGGTCTCCTAAAATAACTTTTAATGAGCTCCTAATAATTTACCCGCTCTCCTGAAATTTCCTATCTTCTGCCTCCCTCTGACAAAGTAAATAGATAAAAAAAGATAGGGTACAGAAAATTACTTTTCCCTGGTCCATACTTGGCATGCGTCACCCTGTGCTTGCTGTACAGAGTGCCTAAGGAGCTGCACACCCATGCTGCTGTTATCTGCTCAGTAGCAACTACTGTAATTCACATAGTAATTGGAACATAAGAAAACCAACTGCCTAATAACTTTCCATTCACTGTTTGCATCATCGTTTCCCATGGCCAGTCTCTCTGGACCAAAAGCTAAAGGCTTCAGAAGTGCCTAATAAACAGAGCTAAATCAGTATTGCTTTGCTTAATATGTGGACCCATTTCAAAGGAAAATAATTCTTCCCGTACCCCCATAGCTGATGCAAATTATTTTTGTACACCGTTTCTTAAATATGTATAAAACAAACTACGTTTAAACTTCTGATGTTCACAGAATCTTCCTAACAATTAAAATTAGAAAATTGACACGAAAGTACAAATTCTAAATAATAGCATCAATTTAATATGAAGGACAATATTATTTTGTTAAAGGTAAATTGCTCTCAAAATGTAAACTTGGTACTGATTCCCACAGGGTAAGTGTGTTGAAGTTAGGCACATCTATACTAACACGGGGCAAGCATGTAACGACACAGTTCTCTCTCCCTTTTTCACTATTCCAGTGTCTTCAGAGCCTTCGATTAGACAATACACCATGACATTTTCTGGCCTTCATCTGGCCCAACTGCAAGCCTTACTTAACAAGTCTACTTCTGTTCTTTTCTCATTAATTTGGGACAAACTAAAATAGTAGCAACTATTATCATCAATAGGCAGATGCACTAAGTGATATACAATATTACTTATGTAGTATTTTTGCCAACATTTCATTTGAATCTAATCTTGAGGAAATAATCAGCAAATCCAGTCTGATTTGGGACAGCCTACAAGTGACCTAAACTCTTAAAAAAGATTAATATCATGTATTATAAAAGGGGGAAGCTATTCTGGCTTAAAAGACACTAAAGAGGCAGAGAAAGACAAATACTGTATGATGTCATTTTTATGTGGAATCTAAAACAAACTAGTGAATATAACAAAAAGAAACAGACTCACAGATATAGAGAACAAACTAGTGGTTACCAGTGGGGGAGAGGGAAGAGGGGCGGGGCAAGATAGGAGAAGGGGATGAAGAGGTATAAACTACTATGTATCAAATAAATAAGCTACAAGGATATATTGTACAGCACAGAGAAATATAGCCAATATTTTATAATAACTTTAAAAGGAGTATAATCTATAAGAATATTGAATCATGCTGTTGTACACCTGAAACTAATATAGTATTATAAATCAACTATACCTCAAAAAAAAAAAAAAGACACTGAAGAGGTATAACAACCAAATGCAATGCGTGAATCTTTGTTAGGTCCAGGACTGGGGACAAACATACCTACCTACAAAAGATATTTTGGAGACAACTGGAGAAATCTGAATACAGACATATTAAATGATAGTATTTAATTAGTGTTCATTTACTTTGATGTGATAATGGTTATTGGGATTGTGTAGGAAATTTCCTTATTAGGATAAGTTGAAGAATTTAGGGGTGATATATTGCAATGTCTCCAACTTTAAAATATTGGCAAAAAAGGTCTTATGTGTATATGTATATGTTTGTATATTTGTGTGTAAATGTGTGTATATACACTTACACATACGTGAGAGAGAGAAAGTAAATGTGGCAAAATGTTAACAATTGGTGAATCCAGGTCAAGGGTATTTGGGTGTGTGTCGTACTATTATTTAAACTTTTCTATAGGTCTGACAAAGTTCAAAATGAAAAGGAAAAAGTAATTATTTGGCACCAAATGCAAACTTTCACACTGAAGCCTAGTAGTAGCCCTAGGTTATAAGGCAGTCATTCAGAGGACCTGGAGCAGGGCTTCTCAAATTGAAATATACTTATGAACATTCTGGACGTCTTGTTAAAATGAAAATTCTGATTCAGCAGGTCTGGGTGGGTCTGAGACTCTGCATTTCTAACAAGCTCCCAGGTGATGTTGATGTTGCTGATCTTGACCAGATTTGAGTAGCAAGGATCAAGAACATTTTTCTATTATTATTTCTTAAACTATGTTATCAAAATGAAAATACACAATTAAAAAATTCTTGTATAGAACTTGGAGATTCCTAATAGTATGAGAATAAGTCCATGAATCTCATTTTGAGGGCACTGAGCTAAACCCATATTATACCTTTTAATGAAACAGAAGGACTAGACTCTGAGGACTATGCGACATGGCCTATTTTACAAACTAGTGTAGTACTTGCTCCTAGTAAAGTGCTTGGCACTATTAGGCACTCCATAAATATCTGCTGCATCAGAAAATAAAAAGTAACAGACTCTGGATTCGGAAATCAGGGTTCAAGTCCCTAGACTTCCCACTAATTACCTGAGCAACTTGGCCAAGGCAATTACTCTCATCCTCAGTTTCCTCCTGGAAATGTGATTACCTGCTTAACACAGTTGTTGGGAAGATTTTTTGAGAAAAGTAAGATATAGCAAAGCCTTGCCTTACCGATAAAAGTCACTCTCTGGGTCACTGTGCCGGATGTGGAATGGGGTGCTGGGATTCTTACAATCTAAAGGAAGGAGGTCATCAGGAAGAGGAGGTGACCCAGGGCAGGACGGAAGAGGCTCACTCTCTTCGGTCTTTACACCTTCTGTCTGTTGCTGATTCTGCGCCTGAGCTGTGGCAATGAGGTTACGCAGACGTCGGTTGTGCTGGATCAGCTGAATGGTATGGATGGTGAGGCTGCATGGCTCTGAGGGGATATCCAACATAGTGGGGGGCTTGGGCTTGTTGGCTGAGGGTTGGTGCAGGGGTGGGTCATGGACTTCTACCAGTCGGAACTCCCGAGGGAGCAAGTCAAGGAACTTCTGTTGGTCTGGCTTGATGAGATTGGTATCTCTCCCCAGTATCTCAACATTTTTGGAATAAGAAAGGAAGAGCTTTCAAGTTAAATATAGATGAATATCCGAAAAGTAGTGTTTTAAAATCTCTAGCAACTGCAGATTATGGGCTTCTGTAGTGAAAAATATGAAGTCTAGCCAGTTATTTACATAAAAAGTAGGCAGTTCAAGACCACTTAGAAAATGTCAGTGTCAGCAACACTGTAGGACCAAGGATGTTCTCCCTGAAGAAATTAAGAGAAATATAACTGTTAGATGCCAGTCATCACAATCACACACTATGGACAATTCCTACTGGACTGAACCACAAGGTAGAGTTTGGGTCATCAGTAGATTAATAGCTGCAAGAGCATCTGGGGCTATAGTGTCCATATTTTCCATCTCACCCTACTAACTCATCACGAGAACCTGCCATCATACCCAGTCCTGAACGATTTGCAAGGCAAGATACTTAAATGAAACCTGGAATACTTCTCAGAGTATCTGACACATCTGTCCTGGATTAGTAGGAGAAAAGGGAAATAGAGTTAAAGATAGGAAAAGGTGGTTTTTTTTTTTTTTTGATGCAGCTTGTAGGATCTTAGTTCCCTCGACCAGGGATAGAACCCAGGCCTGGGCAGTGAAAGTGCCGAGTCCTAACCATTGGACCACCAGGGAATTCCCGAGGTGGTTCTTAATTTGTGAATGCTAGGCGTGGGAACCTTTAACTGGTCCTGGTGGAAAAATTTATGAACCACTACCTAAACGGTCTTATGCATTCAACTTGACGTATATAGGGAGAATCTGAGATATCTGCTGTCTCCTAACGAATATCCCTTCCTTCAGTCTCTCCTTATATCTAATCTACTCTCTACAGTAATGCTAGAATTAATATTTTAAACTCATTGCCTATTGGAAAAAGTCAGTCAAAATTTTTTTGGTTTACCATTCAACAACGTTTCCAGTCTGGCTTCAACTCACCCTTCCAGATTCATTGCCCATATGTCTCTTCAAATTCAACAAACATTTACCGAATGCCAGGTATCATGTGAAGAGATAAAGACTAATGCAAGATCCTTACCCTGAAGCGAGGGAGAAAAACATAAAAAGGGACATTTCAATATTAAAATGTGTGGTAAGAGCTGTTCTAGAGACACAGACCTGGTGCAGTGAGAAAACACAAAGGAAGAACTTCCTGGAGAAAATGACCACTTTAGATCTACCAGTATCAGACTACTCAGACTGAGAATGCCATGCATTTTCACAGCTTAAAGATGTGATCTCTGCCAGAAATGCCCTGACACCCATCACATCCCTGGCAGACTTGTATTCATTCTTAAGTATGGCTTACGTCACCACCCTCTATCACCTCCCCAGTACAACTCCCTTCATCATATTCTCACAGCACTTTGCATGTCTCCATCACAGCATTTATCCCTATATTTAAACTAGTACTTATGTCAATTTTATTCTTCCATCTAGCTCTCACAACTGTGATCTTAGTACCGTGAGTGCCTACAACATGCCGGGCTTTGCCTTTACTGTTAATTCAATTCTCCCAACCTCTCTATGAAGTAGATACTATTATTACCCCACTTTGCAGATGTGGAAGATGAGGCCTACTGTCTTGCCTAATGTCAGAAATGGCTGAGAGGGAAAATCAACACGGCCAGGCTCCAGGGCCTGCACTCTTAACAACTACACTATGCTGCCTCGTTAATTGGTTTCGGAAAGAATAAAGAACAAACGAATAAATGAATGAACCAAGTGACAACAAAAATCGCCCTCTCCCCTAGCTTCACCGAAAGGAGCACGAAGGACAGACACCAAGCACAAGCAATGCCCAAGTCCCTAGGGGGGGCTCCTCCGTCACCGTCCAGCAGGCGCAGGCGCCAATCACAGGGTCCTGGGGTCCCCTAATGCTGGGGCAGCCAGGACACAGGGACATCTGGACCTGGACCGAGGCAAGGAGGCTCCACTATGGACTGCCACGTCGCAGGTGCGGGGCTGGGCGGCTGTACGACTCCGAGAGGCCCGAGACAAGGGTCGCGTCAGGCCCGGAAAGCCGGTGTGTTGATTAGTGATTCAAGGCTGCCGGAAGCGCTTCTTCTCAATCAGGCGCTGCCACAGGAAGCCGTTATAACCCAGTTGCAACCTCTAAAGATGTCCCCATTCCGACAGTACCTCGACCGCCTTTTTGCTTTCCTCTTCTTATAACTTCCCAGGATACTCATTTCTTCACAACGCTGTAGGTCGTGAAGGAGCAACTCTACCGTCGCTGCCAGAGAAGCCGCTGGGGGCTGGGGAGAGGGAGGCGTGGAGAGGAATGTGGAGACCGAGGGGGTGAGGTTTCCCTGGAACAGATTTCGACGCTGCACGCGCTCGATGATGGCTGCTGGTCCCTCTCAGTCCGAGCCGCTGGCTTCGCAGGAACTCAATGGCGACTTCAAGAAGCCAGGCTCGCCCTTGCCCCCGGCGGTGCGGGGCAAAGCCCCGGCCACCAATCCTTCAAACCCTGAGGAGGTAAAGAAGGGAGGGCCCACGGTGCTGCCGGACTCCGATTCCGCGGAGCCGGAAGACCCGCCAGCCCTGCTGGACAGCGGGGAGACTAGGGGTCCAGCGGAGGAGCAGCCACGGCCTCCCACAGCGGCTCCTTCCCTGGCGGCCCGGCCGGGCTCCTCCTTACCGAGAGCCTCCGTGGGGCGGCCCCGCCACGGCCCCCTACAGCCTAGAAACACTGAAGGGCGGCACCATCCTTGGCACCCGGAGTTTGAAAGGGATGAGTTGCTGTCTTTTCGGGAGGCTCGCTAGCTGCGACGTGTGCCTGGAGCATCCTTCGGTGTCTCGCTACCACGCTGTGCTGCAGCACAGGGTGTCCGGTCCCGAGGCACAATGCGACGGCCACGGGCCTGGCTTCTACCTCTACGATTTGGGAAGCACCCATGGCACTTTTCTTAACAAAACCCGCATCCCCCCCCGCACCTATTGTCGGGTCCACGTCGGGCATGTTCTTCGCTTTGGAGGCAGCACCCGGCTCTTTCTTTTTCAGGTAAGTAGAAAAACCTAGAATTGCAGTCTCTGGAGTGCACCCAGCTGCGTTCCTGAGCTCGTTAAGTTTTCACTAAGGAAGGAGATTGTCTCAGCGATTACAAAAGTGGAGAAATCTGGCCCCTCATCTCCAGACCTCTGTACACATTGCTATATTTCTGAAAGTGACTTTAACAATCAACTGTAAAAGAATTCTTTTGCTTGATCCATCAGGGACCAGAGGAAGACCGAGAGGCAGAATCTGAGTTGACAGTAACGCAATTGAAGGAATTGCACAAGCAGCAACAAATGATGTTGGAAAAGAAGATGCTGGGAGAAGACTCAGATGAAGAAGAGGAAACGGATACAGCTGAAAGAAAGAGAAATACTAGTAGTCAAGATGATGAAATGGGCTGCACCTGGGGAATGGGTAAGGAATCAAACTTGCTGCCAGAGGTTAATATTTTAAATTCATTTCTACTAGTACGCTTAAATGTTTTTTGGTGTTTTTTTGTTTGGGGTTTTTTGTTTCTCTTTTTATCATACAGCTTTCATGACTCTTTGAGATAGATAGGACAAATACAGTTTGCACATTAGGTTAGCCAAACTCAGATTTATTAACTTTTCTGATGCCAAAAAATTGAATTATGGGCACTATTGATTTCTTTTAATGTGTTTTACAGTGCACTCCTTGTTCAAAAGTTCCTCAGCGTATAGTTTATTATTTTTAACCATTAAATTTATTTAATTAAGTACTGATTATTGCTAAAGGGGGTGAAACTACATTCAATCAAATAAAACAGAATGTTATTCAGTATAGGAGTTCTTTTGAATTTTTCATACTTTGGGTAAATACCCTGAAATGTGAAAATATCTATCAAGTCAGACGGAATAAATTGAATTTTCCATAACACCAGGACATCTTAGAGGACGGGTATTCAGGAGCTAGGATTTTGAAAAGCTAGAAGATGGCCTTACTATGTTGTTGGGAAGACAGATAAATCTTATGAAATTACTTGTGGTAAGTGCCAAACAAAGCTAGAAAACCATTAGTATGCTAGGGTAAGGGTTCAGAGACGGGAGCAGTCACTGAGGACCTAGACCTGCGCTATCCAATATGGTGGTCATCAGCCACATTGGGAACTTACAGTGTGGCTAGTCCAAATTGGCATGTGCTGTAAATGTAAAATACACACTGGGTTTTCAAAGACTTAGTGTGAAAAAAGAATGTAAAATATTCATAATATTTTTATGTAGATTCCTTGATAATAATTTCACCTGTTTCTCTTTTTTGGTGTGGCTACTAGAAAATGTAAATTGCATATATGGCTTTCATTATATTTCTGTTGGCCAGCACTAACAGATCTTTGGGACAGTTTATAAGTTTATAAACAGAAGGGTTTTGAGCTGGGACTTGAAGGAAAGGAAAAGAAGCCCTTAAGAAGCTGAGCATTGGGGTGGTATTTGGGGCAGGGATTGATGATTGTAATGGAGTACTAAGTAGACCAGTCTGTTGGTGGATATGATAAGTATTGGGAAATTATACTGAAGACAAAGTATTAGACCTGGGTGTGAGAATGCTGGGCTGAGGAACTTCATTTTTTTTTTTTTTTACATAGAGAATGTGGTAGGTAATTTTGCTTTTAAAATATCAATACATACAGTGATGGAGAACGAAAATAAGGTGGCATGAAAACAAGTTTTAACTTGTCACACAATTTAGAAAACCTGAAGATGTTCATACTGATGGTCTTGTGGTTGTACCTCCTCCCGCCCACCCCACCTTTCTTTTCATCACTGATAACTGTGTCTGTATTCAGCCTGAAGGGATAATGGGTGTCATTCAGATAGTCTCTTATGTCTGATTGTCTTTTCTTTCCCATATCCTGTAGGAGAAGATGCTGTAGAGGATGAGGCTGAAGAGAACCCCATTGTCTTAGAGTTTCAGCAGGAAAGAGAGGCCTTTTATATAAAGGATCCAAAAAGGCTCTCCAAGGTTTTTTGACCGAGAAGGTATGTAAACAGATTCTGACACTGCCAGTATAATGTATCCACAACAGGTGGTTTTCCAGATCTTCAGGTGCTTAGAAATGCTGTAATTTATCTGCTCTCCTCCTTGTTCAGTTCTTGCCTGTGTGGTCAGTTGCTTCAGGTTTATTTTGAAAATAGTAAGAATTTTGTTATTTTTCACATCTTGGAGAAAAAGAAGTACTTTTGCCTGACTTCATCCCCTTCTTGTCAGAAGATCCAGGACTGGGGTGGTGGGGAGATTGACCAACTTCTTGTCATTTTTTTGTTTCTAATTCACCTGATCTTTTGTAATTCTTAACATGGATTTTCACTTTTGTATGATTTAAAGAATGTTTCCACAGAGAATAGTTTCAGTAGAATGCTTTGAGAGAACATCTATGTGTATGTGTGCATGTGTGTATGAGTGTAAATATATATATGAACTGCTTGCATTCTGCACTTAATATTTATGCTTCTAAAAACTAGGCAACCATGATAAGTTAACACTAAGTCTACAACTTATAAGTGTGAAAGCTCCTATATAGGGGACAAACCTGTGTATGGAGAGTTGTTTTGATTTGAGTTTGGGCTTTTCTCTGCCTCAAGCTCATTCTAATTTTATTATCAGATAATAATTCCTAGGAATAGGAAGTGAAATGCTTTGAAATTTAGTATTCAGTGTGGTATGAGAACTTTATATTCTTACTTAACCTTTGCTGTCTTTTCCCTTTGTATCAACTAGTAACTTTCAGATGCTATTAAAATTGTTTTGTCTTTCTTCCTTCCACAGGAGAAGAATTAGAATATGAATTTGATGAACAGGGTCATAGCACTTGGCTTTGCAGGGTGAGGTATGTTCTTTTCTCATTAACATCCATTTATGGAAAGTGGTCAATTTCAGGTTTAATTTATGGTTACAGACAACAACCCAAAGAGCAACTTTAATCTTAATTTTAGCCTATTCCTGAATTTGGACCTTGATAGTTTAGTAACACATTGGGGTTAGGGTGGGATGAGTAAAAGGTGGAAGGAAAAGATTTGAAGTCCATCCTTGGCAAGATAGAACAAAATGAACTGAGAGATTAAAAAGCCATCTCAGGGCTCCCCTGGTGGCGCAGTGGTTGAGGGTCTGCCTGCCGATGCAGGGGACACAGGTTCGTGCCCTGGTCCGGGAAGATCCCACATGCCGCGGAGCGGCTGGGCCCGTGAGCCATGGCTGCTGAGCCTGCGTGTCCGGAGCCTGTGCTCTGCAACGGGAGAGGCCACAACGGTGAGAGGCCTGCGTACCGCAAAAAAAAAAAAAAAAAAAGCCAACTCGAAAACTATGACTATTATCATAAGATACTAATTTTTTTCATGAGAATTGGAGCTTAGTGCCGTGCTATAATTCCCCCCAAACCAATGCAGATTACCTGTGGATGATTCAACTGGAAAACAGCTAGTGGCTGAGGCTATTCACTCAGGAAAGAAAAAAGAGGCAATGATCCAGTGCTCACTGGAAGCTTGTCGAATCCTTGATACTTTGGGATTGCTGCGTCAGGAGGCAGGTGAGTACGTGGGAACACTTTTCTTTAAAAAAAAAAAAAAAAAGGAAAGAAGGAACGGAAATTTAACACATAAGGTTACAAAACCTCTTTTTAGGGGGAAAATGTAAATCGTACAGAATTCTATGAAGTGAAAAGAAAAAATTCCCTATCTCCATACCCAAAAGTAACCGTTGTTTACTTGTGTTCTCCCAGACATTTTCTATAGATGTGTGTTCAGAAGTAGATCCTTTAACAAAAAAAAAAACCACGCATACACAAATGCATTTATGTTACTTATAGTATTCTTTTGTGACATTTTAACATAAGAATGTATCATGGACATTACCCATGTCATTGCATTAAATTTACCTTATTTTTTAAAAATCTGTCTGGGTATATAATTATTTTTTATTTATTCTAAAATTAATTTTATTGCAAAGTAACTTACATATAATTTAAAACTACCAAAGGCTTATAACTAAATATACCTGTTCTTTGTCCTGCCCCTCCCCAGTCTTCATCCCTAGAAGGCTTTTAACTCTTTCAATTATTTTTTCTGGCCTTTAAAAATATCCATATTTCTAATCCAGTATCTTATAATAACGTGTAATGGAATATAACCTGCAAAAAAACAAGACAAAACAAAAATGGAATCACTGTGCTGTACACCTGAAACTAATGCAGTATTATAAATCAACTATACTTCAATAAAAAAAGAATAAATGTTAAAAAAATTCATATTTCTAAAAAACATGAATATGCTATTATATTTTGATTCATTTAAACATTATCTCTTGACTTAAATTAGTATTTGATATTTACAGGGTTACATTTATGCAAATATTAGTCACAACTGAGCAGTTTTATTTTTTTGTTGTTTTTCTAAAGTTAATAATTGTGTATGTGTTTGATTTTTTTGGTACCTCGTACTCATTCTTCCCACACCTTTCAGTAGCCTTTCAGTATGTTTTTCCATATGGTCAATCACATTAAGTAATTTATCAGTTCTGACTGTTTTGGAGACATTTCTCCTGAAGAGGACTCTTCTCATTCTTTTAAGGATGACCACTCTCTAGGCCTGCTGCAAAACAGTCATTTGGGACTTCATTTGCTGTCTTCCTTGAGATTTCCTTTCTCATTCTCCAGGGATGGATTTTCTGTTTTGTGATTCTCAGATTCTCATGTTTCTTGGTTTATTCCCTTGTTTTAGTGGAGCACATCTTTCTGTAGCTTTGGCAGGATAGAAAGCTGGTACAAAAATAGGGGGC
Source organism: Phocoena sinus (assembly GCF_008692025.1). Lineage (NCBI taxonomy): Eukaryota > Metazoa > Chordata > Mammalia > Artiodactyla > Phocoenidae > Phocoena > Phocoena sinus. The sequence continues at coordinate 21,627,679 of NC_045775.1, forward strand.
ACAGATATAATCTTCAATGGAGTTCACATCTTCCATTTTTCTTGGTCTATTGTTGTTTTGGTGGACATCCTCTAGTGGATTCCTAAGAAAGGATATATAGCAAGTCAACTTTATTAAACCCTCCACTCTGAAAATATAATTGTTCTAGCTTTACTTTTGGTTAATAATTTGGCTGGAAATAGAATTCTAGATTGGAAGTAATTTTCCTTCACAACTTTGAAGGCATTGCTCTTACCTGACATCCAGTGTTGCTATCAAAGTCCTAAACTATTCAGATTCCTGATCTCTAGTATGTCATCTTTTTTTCCCCCCCTCACTACAAGTTTGTAAGTTTCCCTTTGTTCTCAAGGCTCTGAAACTTAACTATGATGTACCTTTCTGTGGGTATATTTTCATCCATTTCCCTTGGGTACTTGTTGGGTCCATTTGATCTGGAAATCAGTTTAGGAACATTTCTGGAATTGTGCCATTCCATCATTTCATCCCTCTGTTTTCTCTGTTCTCTGGAATTTTGTTATTTTAGATATTGAACCTCTTGGACCAATCATCTAAGTTTCTTATCTTTTTTTCCCTTCTCTTTTCTATTTGTATTTTTTGTTCTTTATGGGATATTTCTGCAACTTTATCTTTCTGTCTTCATTTTGCTATCAAGATTTTAATTTCCAAAGCTCATTTTTTTTCTTTGAATATTCATTTTTTAAACATAATATCCTGTTGTTGTTCGTGGATTATTAATGTCTCATCTCTCTGCTAATCAGTTTTCTCCAGGTTGTTTTTTCTTTTTGTTTATTTGGTATGTATCGTGCATGGTAGAGGTTTTTCTCAGATGTCATGTATTTCTTGGTTGTAGATACTTATATAGGGACAAAAAGTGTGGTTTTTTTTGTGGAATATATAGGTGGGGCTTGTTAAGTCTGAGGAACACTATACGATGATGTGGGTGGGCCTTTTGCTGGGGAACTCTCCATGTAAGTATCCTTAGATTTTCCTTCTTCTGCTGGCAAGATTCCCTAGAGAGTACTCTTCCAGTCTCCTGGATGAAGGGAGAGGACTGGCTGCCAGCATTCCTAGCGCTGCATGGTGGAGATGGCTGAGCGTGTTCTCAACGTTCAGCTGTTTTCAGGAGAGTACGTACCCGTGTCCTCAATTGCACTAGTCAACCCATAGTTCAAAGACTTTCTGTCTTAAACTCTGTGTTTTTCCTGGGGGTGGGAAGGAGGTGAGTAGCCAGGGAGAAGGATCTGTTTCTCAATCAGCTTTTACTCAGTCCTCTTTATTTTATCACTACTATCCAGCCCCAGTTCCAGATCCTTTTGAGGATTCTGTAGTATAATCAGATTGGTTCTCAGCTTTCCCCATTGTTGGTTTAGGATCCATTTTTTATTTCTGCTAAGTTAGTTTCCACTTACCTGTCTGCTTTTTAATTTCCAAAAATTTGGTGTCACTGTCCCCACTACTATTCTCCCTGTCTTTGTAGATTAGTGTCTTTAAAAAAAAGATCTCTTTGCTGCAGTTTTAGTGGAGTATGGGACGAGAACAAAATTAGATATGTGTGTTCAGTGTACCATCTTAACCTGAAATTATCAGGTTTATATTAATAAGGACTGTTTTGGTTGCAAATAATAGAAACCTGATTCAAACTAGCTTAGGGGGAAAGGCTATTGGCCGCAGAAGCTGGGAAGAGTACCTCACAGGACTGAAGGAAGAACTGCATGAACCAGGACCTCAAGTTCTGGAAGCAGAACTTAGTGCTACAGAACCGGAACTCAGTATCACCAGGACACATACAACTTATACATGTGTATCTGTGAGTGAGTCTGTCTCATGAATGCATGGTTTTATTTTGCAGACAGATTCTTACCTCACGCGGAAAAGAGGGATGCTTACAGCCCTGGATTTATATCTTCTCTCTTTAATAACCTCATTGGAAAGAGAGCCTCTTTTTCCCTGTATCTAAGTGTAACTATGAGGGAAAGATTCTTATTGATCTGGCTCTGGTCACATGACTACCCCTAATCCACATGGAATGGGGGAGGAATTTTCTAGAGGAAAGGGGGTACTTTTAACAGAACAAGGGGAGTACGATGACATAGGGTAGACAAAAAAGTAATAGCTACCATAGTCCCCTGTAGGTGCGCTTTCTAGATTTTCATGGTTACAATGTTTCATTGATATGTATAGGGTAAATTCCTTTAAGTAGAATTGCTAGATTAATTGCATCTTTAATGTTGACAGCTGTTGTAAGATTGACCATCAGAAAGATGGTGTCAATATGCATTCCAGCCAACTGTTTGAGAGTCCATTTCCCCATATCCTTACCAAATTAGGCATTATTAATCTTCTTATGTTTTTTCTAGTCTAATAGGTAAGAAGTGGTATCTCATTATTTTAGTTTGTGTTTTTTAATTATTAGAAAAAAAGTTTAACATCTTTTCAGATGTCTCTTGGGCGTTTGTATTTCATTTTTTGTGAACTGTTTTTATTACTTTTAAAATTTTCTTTTTGATTATTGGCCCTTTCCTCATTTATCTTTTTTCTTTTTTGCTAATTGATTTTTGAGAGCTTTTGCTCATTAAATAAATTAGCCCTTTGTTTTAACATTTTTTTATTGTGGTAAAATATACATAACATAAAATTTACCATTCTAAGCATTTAAAAAAAATTTTTCTTTTTAAATTTATTTTTTGGCCGCACCACGCGGCATGTAGGGTCTAAGTTCCCTAACCAGGGAGCGAACCCATGCCCCCTGCAGTGGAAGCATGGAGTCTTAACCACTGGACAACCAGGGAAGTTCCTAAGCATTTTTAAATATATAGTTCAGTGGCATTAAATATGTTCATGTTGTGCAACCATCACTACTGTCCATCTCAGAACTTTTTCATCATCCCGTTCTGAAGCCTTGTACCCATTAAACAGTAACTTCCTATTCTTCCTTCCCCCAACCCCTGGTAACCAGTGTTCTACTTTCTGTCCCTCTGAATTTGACTATTTTAGGTACCTCATGTAAGTGGAATCATGCAATATTGTGTCCTTTTGTGTCTGGCTCGTTTCACTTGTAATAATGTCTTCAAGGTTTAGCCCTTTTTTTTTTTTAGCTCTTTGTTTTTATATGTAGTTTGGCAGCTTGTTGAATCCTCTCTTTTAATAACTGATGGTGATATTTTAAGCTGCTTGTCTACTTGCCTTCTTTCTTTTTCTTTTTTTAACCTGATTCATTATCATTTATTTTATCTACCTCTAGTATCTCGGAAAAGGAAGGCCAAGAACTGGGAAGATGAAGACTTTTATGATAGTGATGATGACACGTTTCTTGATCGGACTGGCCTGGTTGAAAAGAAGCGTCTGAACCGAATGAAGAAGGCTGGGAAGATTGATGAGAAGCCAGAGACCTTCGAATCATTGGCAAGTTTTATTTATAGAAATAGCTGTGGTAGTTTAATTTTTTAAATAAAATAATGTATTATTTAAATTTGTCTTATAATTATAATTTTTAAAGCAGTAGCATTGAAATCTAGTACTGAAGTATAATTTTTGTGATCTGTAAATTTGATGGTAACAAACAACTAGTCTTATCCAAGCTGGAAAAAAGTTTGGCTTGTTGCTAGAGACTATATCTATCTCTAGGTGGGTAGTGATCCATTAATGAGCATTCTTTGGATATGGTCTTACCCCCCAAAAAAGAAAGGAAAAAGTTCCAAATTGGGACATTCTGAGGTGAAATCGACTCTAGGCTTTTGGCAACCAAGAATCGTGAAAGGAATTTTGAGGAGTGTAGTTTGGTAATACAGGCACACCTCAGAGATACTGCAGGTTCAATTCCAGACCACTGCAATAAAATGAAAATTGTAATAAAGTGAGTCACACGAACTTTTTGGTTTCCCAGTGCGTATAAAAGGTATGCTATAGTCTATTAAGTGTGCAATAGCACTATCTCTAAAAAGACAATGTATATTTTCAATATACTTTATTGCTAAAAAATGTTAACCATCATTCTGTCAATGCAGGGTTGTCACAAATCTCCAATTTGTAAAAATGTAGTGTCTGCAAGGTGCAAGTAAAGTAAAGCTCCATAAAATGAGCTATGCCTGTAGTTTTAAACAGTGTATCCTCCATGGAATTATCATAAGATGACCTGTATTTTCACTATATTAAGTAGTATTCAGAGCTTAAAACATTATGTAACATCTATTGTTTTGATTCATCACTGGAAACAAATGCCTTGAGTTCTTTCTTTTTTTAAAAAATATTTATTTATTTATTTATTGGCTGCGTTGGGTCTTAGTTGTGGCACGTGGGCTCTCTAGTTGTGGCTTGTGGGCTCAGTTTCCCCGAGGCATGTGGGATCTTAGTTCCCTTACCAGGGGTCGAACTGGCGTCCCCTGCATTGCAAGATCGATTCTTAACCATTGGACCACCAGGGAAGTCCCTTGAGTTCTTTCTTTTGAGTAAAATAAGGTCTGTGTTCTGTACATTCCTTCTGCTTAATTCTTGATTCTTTAATTCAGATATTTATTCAATTAGATTTAAATAAACAAATGAAAAATGTTAACTCCATGAGGAGCAGATTTAAATGGACTTCTGAATTAATCCTCTTAAAACTTGTCACAATAATTAAAATAAGAGGAGGAAGAAAAGGAAAGCTACCACATTTCGAAAGAAGAAAAACATTTGCTAACCCTGTTAATTTGGGTGTTACAGGTTGCAAAGTTAAATGATGCTGAAAAGGAACTCTCTGAAATTTCTGAGAGACTGAAAGCCTCCGGCACAGGTAAGGTAATGACTCATTAAACAAATATTTATTGAGCACCTACTGTGTGTAGTGCACTTTGCTAGGTACTAAGGCTACATTGGTTAGTAAGATTTACAGGATATGGAGCCTTTCTAAGGAGCAGCATAGCATTTTAGAACTAGAAAGAACATTATAAATTATTTGGTTCAACCTCTTTATTTAATAGATGAGGGGAATGAAGCCCATTGAGGCAAAGTGACTTTCTAAGATCTCCCAGGTATAACCAGTTTCCTTATTCCTAATATCAGTAATGTCCTCTGTCCAGCTTTAAGTTAGTGACTTTTCTATGGAAACTTGGGCTGAATTTTAAAATATTTGGTGCCATCTTTCTAAACATGTATTATCCCTTTCTTGGACAGCTCTATCAGAGTCACCATCTCAGGACTCTTTAGATGCGTTCATGTCAGAAATGAAATCAGGGAATGCATTAGATGGTGTGTCCCGGAAGAAACTTCACCTGAGAACTTTTGAACTGAGAAAAGAACAGCAGAGACTTAAAGGGTTGATAAAAATTGTAAAGCCAGCAGAGATCCCAGAACTAAAAAAGTAAGTCTTAGTTATACTTGGAATTTTAAATAAGCATGTTCACAAAGATAACATTTTGAATTATATCTTTATTTTTTTAGGTAATCACTATGGACTAGAAATAGACTATAAGAAACTCTTTAAAGCACAGAAGGCAGTGGTTTCATGGAGTAACTAAAAACCCAGTTTATTTGTGAAATTTAGACCACTACAGGATTTTTAAGGAAAACTGTATTGATTCCTGTTTCATTGGAGGGCTCTAAATTTTTACTTAATACTTTTAGTGCAGAGTAAACTTCTTTAAAAAGCAACATGCTCAAAAGGTTAATTTCCCTAATATATAAAGACCTATTCACCAGAGACAAATGGGCAAAGGATGTCAACTGAAAGGCCACTGAAAAAGAAATACAAATAAGTCTTAACTATATAAACTCAACCTCACTCATAATAAGAGAAATACAAATACTACAATGTAATACCATTTTTATCTATGATTTTAAAATCACAGATGAAAAGATATGAGTACAGATAGTCATTTTAATGCCTATATCTGTCATTCTTAAGAACCAGTTGATAACTCTTCACTATATTTAAATACTTTTTAAAATTGGAATCTCTTCCTTAAAAAGAGGTAAAAGCATAATCCCCTGAAGTTGATCTTATTGTTAACTTTGATTTTGGGGAAATTATTGGAAGAGATTAACCCAAATCCATTTGCAGACATCCAGAAGATTTTTGAGTAATTTGTAAACAAGATTTTAAGAATAATTTTTCCCAGACGTGGCTAGTATTTATGAGTGAGTGAGTGAGTGAGTGTGTGTGTGTGTGTGTGTGTGTGTGAGAGAGAGAGAGAGAGAGAGAGAGATCCAGTCTTTCAACTTGACTATATTTTAAAATTGTCTTCTATGTGGTGTCAACAGATTTTGAAAATGTTGAGTAGGTGGTTGTAGAAGTAAGCAGCCCTCAATAAACACAATCCAGATGGGCATCTCAAAAACTGGTATTACCTATAGGTACGTTCACTCACTTATGAAGGTAGTTCAATATAGAAGGTTTCTTGTTTTCTTTAGGTCCGTGCTGTTCAGGACAGCACCCAATAGTCCCATGTGATATTAAAATTAAACAAAATTAAAAGTTCAGTTCTTCAGTCAGTTGCCACATTCCAAGTGCTCAATAGCCACATGTGGCTAGTGGCTACTGTATTGGACAGTGCAGACAGAGAACATTTCCATCATTCCAGAAAGTTCTGTTGGACGGTGCTGCTTTAGGTTGTCAGTAGCGTCTATTCAGCCCCTCACCCCCGTGTACAAAACCTGTAACTTGATTCTGGGGGCATTGCATAGATGAGTATCTATCAACTGAGAGGCACCTCTGTTTACAAAAATGTAATGGCCAACCGTTTCTGGAGCTCTTGGTCATCTGCACAGAAGATGTATCCCCAAATTACTAGCAGGTTTGTTCAAAGATTTATATGTAGTTTGGATATTTAAGACAGTGATGCATAGATCAGTCTACAGAAGTCTGTTTGCCGCAAATGATGTTTGAGTTACCTTACTGACAGTGAGGAGGTAGATTAGCACTAGAGTTAGACTTCCTGGGTTTCATTCTCAGCTCTGTCAATTAGTCTTTGGGAATTTTAAGGCAAGTTATGTAACTTCTTTGATCTTCACTTTCCTCATCTGTAAATTAGAATAATGATGTTGCAAAGATTAACCGAATAGCACTTAATAAAGTGCTGGCATATGTATTATCATTGTCGTAATTTTTACTATCATTGATAGCCACTATTTGTGACATCGTTTTTGTGGAGAAAAGGTAAAAGCTCAGGAGCCATAGCCCAGGTTAGACAAATTAACAGTGAATTTTAATTCCAACTGTGTAATCCTTTAATTTGCTAGGTCAGCCCTGAAAGGTGTTCTGAGCTAGAAAACATACATCAGCTTCCTCCAGAGCCTCCCCTCCTGCTGTCTGTGTGTCTGCCTTGTTCCTCCTCCCTTTCTTACTTTGGATACTGGCCTTCAGATGCTGTGTATCTTCTCCCTCCTCTTCTCACTTGAGGGTTGAACTTCTAAACTTCCTACCTAAGTCCACCCCTGCTCCACCCACAAGCAACTCTTGATTGTGATCCCATCTTCTACTTTTTCTTCTCCTTTGGGAGTCTTTGCATGTCCTCCAGGCCAGCCAAGCTATTTAATGGAGCTGAAAAATATCTGTGTTGCTCTTGCCTTTGCCTTTCCATGCTTCCTGACGCTTGTGGGGAAGGGATGTGAGGGATGTTTGACAGTGTCTTTAAGGCCAGGCAGGCAGGATTTCCTCTGATGGCCTCAGCAAGGCAGTGGGTTTGTCTCTGGTACAGAAGGTGGGTGAGGCTAGGCTCAAGAGCACCACTGAGGGGGTAAGACTTAGGTAAAAGAAGGCGGGAGTGGAAATGGGGCTTCAGGGTTGAGCAGCGTAGTCAGTTTCTTGTATGGGCCCCTGTGAGCCAGGAGGGCCAGTGCTGTCCTTATATTCCAGAAGGCAGGGTTGTCCTGTAGTCAATGTGAAGAAAGCATAGGGCTTTCTCCCCTCTTTCTCCTCATGCTATCTTGTCATTGTCACCTCTGACTACTCTCTGAGTGTCTTGTCAACTCAACTGCCATCCTTTTTGTTTTGCTTTTGCTTTGTTCTTTTTTCCGCTGCTCTTTTCTAATTTCTACAATCTCTTCTCTTTGTTCTTCCTCAGCTTTACCCTCATGTGCTTAGCTTTTATAACTATATTCAGCCACTGAGAACGTTGACAAGCTCGCCAGTTGTGGGGTCTCTCATTAAGTCTTTGTTGTTACTCACTACACAGGATATCCTGCCTCCTGCACCCTTTACACATGTTTTTTTTTTTTAAACTTCTGTGCTCAGAGCTGTTGGTGTGTGGTTATGATAAGTGTGGCCTCCAGGTAAGTAAGTAAAGCACTGAGTCCTCTTCAGAGGTTGATGGCAAATAGGGCTTTACACCATGGATCCATCTCCTGCCATTTAGTGGGGATGGGGCATGCCTGTGTATTCTCCTTTGCCAGTGACCTGTGTACTGTAGGCATCATTTTATTAATGTGAAGTCATGTAGCATGTTGTAAATTGCTAGACTAAGGTAGTATCCTTATCTTGCCCTTAATACCTCTGTGTCTGTGACAATCAGCAGTGTTGTCCATTCAAACTTTGCTGGCCTGAATACCTCTTTCTTATTCGTGTATGCATAAATGTTCACTTTGTGGAAAGTTTTGTGGTGCCAAAAGTTTGTTTACCATGGTATTTTTAGATAAAACCTTGGCCTCACTGGAATAGATAATTATTCTTTCTTCCTAGAACTGAAAGTCAGGCTACAGATGGAGAAAACAAAGCTAAAAAGCTTACACTGCCTCTCTTTGGTGCCATGAAAGGAGGAAGCAAATTCAAATTAAAAACTGGAACAATAGGGGTGAGTTGTGGGTCAAGGTGTTAAAACTTTTAGCTCTTGAGTTATCCTGAGCTAATTTATCTCTTTTCTTTTCAAAACTCAGATGACTTATCCCACAGTCATGTAAAAAGGGGCTGTGGACTTGGTATGATCACATCTTTCCCAGGACGTGGTTCTTGGATTTTTCTCTTCAGCCTAGGCTTATCAAGAATTGATGAATCGATTCATGTGAATCAATTTGCATGTAACCGATTTGTGAATTAGAATACCAGTTTATTAATTTGTGATCAGTGTTGCGTTTAAGAAAGGGTCTCCTGTGGTTTCTGGGTTTGTTTGGGTTTTTTTGCTTTTTTTCCTGGTGGTTAGATGTTGTAATATTCAGAGTCAGCTAACACTTGGTAGTAACATAATCTCTACACCTGGTTCTGCCATATGGTTTTTCTTACTTTGTTTAATCCTTCCAACACCTCATGATGTGTGGGAATTATTACCGCCCACAGTTGAGAAGCAGGGTCAGAGAGGTTAAATTCAAGATCACACCATCGTTAAGTAACTAGATGCAATCAAATCCAGGTCTTATATCTCTTGAGTTGTGATCTTTCTACTATCCTCTAATACTTCACTGATGTATGTTTTTGCTCTTTGTACATCCTTATTTATAGATTCAATTTTTAAAAGGTTTTCATCACCCCAAAGAGCATAACCTTATGTATTAATGTGCTAAGGCTGCCATAACAAAATACCACACACTAGGTGTCTTAAACAAAAGAAATCTATTCTCTCACAGTTCTGGAGGCTAGGAGTCCATGATTAACATGCCAGCAGGGTTAGTTTCCTCTGAGGGCTATTTCCTTGGCTTGCAGATGGCTGCCCTCTTGTTGCCTTGATGACCTCTTAACATGGTCATCCCTCTGTGCACTTGCAACTCTGGTGACTTTCCTTCTTCTTAGAAGGACACCAGTCATATTGGATTAGGGCCCCACCCTAACAGCCTTGTTTTAACTTAATCAACTCTTTAAAGACCTTATCTCCGAATAAGTAACATTCTGAGGTACTGGTGGTTAGGACTTCAACATGAATTTTGGGGGGACACAGTTCAGTCCATAACACCTTGAATCAGGGTAAACTGTCCTCTGGTGGCAGAGGTCTGAAGTCCCAACCGTGTGTCCTGAGTGAGAACCATGTGGTTTACCTGTGATGGAAGCTTTTCTGTGAGGTGGGGAGAGGGTATTTTAGTTAGAAGAAAAACTCTTTACTAAAAAGCTCTCCTTAGGATTACTGAGCTAAATCCTATGTTTAAAAAATGATATACCTAACATACTTTGGTACCTTCTTCCTATTCTTTAAGCTGTGATCAACTTTTTCTAATAATCACTTTTTTTTTTAAGATGTTGTGGGTAGGAGTTTATTAATTTATTCATTTATTTTTACTGTGTTGGGTCTTCATTTCTGTGTGAGGGCTTTCTCTAGTTGTGGCAAGCGGGGGCCACTCTTCATCGCAGTGTGCGGGCCTCTCACTATCGCGGCCTCTCTTGCTGTGGAGCACAGGCTCCAGACGTGCAGGCTCAGTAGTTGTGGCTCACGGGCCTCGTTGCTCCACGGCATGTGGGATCCTCCCAGACCAGGGCTCGAACCCATGTCCCCTGCATTAGCAGGCAGATTCTCAACCACTGCGCCACCAGGGAAGCCCTCTAATAATTACTTTTATTGAAAGGTCTTGATTAGAATATTTGACCTTATTCAAGAAATTTCTTTTTCTTCAGGATCTGTTTTACTGATTTACATATCTTGTTTCCTTGAAATTGTGTTAAATCTAAAATGAAAAAGCTGCACAAATGATATATTTTTTAGAAATGTGTGTCTGATTTACTCCCTAGGAGATTTTGTAATGAATAAAGATTTGTAATGAATTTAACATCATGAGGGGTAACAGGACAGAATTCCTACAGCTGGTACTCAGTAAGTCATACCTGGAATAAATGTTTTTGTTCCCTACAAGATGTTTCAAGTGTTTCATACTTCATGTTCTTTTGACCCTAGAAATTAACAAACATACTTGTTAAGGATTCATAGGTGGATAATATTTCACGTGAAAGTCCTCCTACTAACAAACTTCGGCAGGGTTGATCCGCCTAGAGAAGTTAGACATTCTGCTCATTTAGCTTAACCCCCTTGAAAAGATGTGTCTCTGTCATATTGTAGAACTGCTTGTTCATGGGTTTTTTTCCCTCATAGAAGTTACCCCCCAAGCGTCCAGAACTCCCTCCAACTCTAATGAGAATGAAGGATGAGCCTGAAGTAGAAGAGGAGGAGGAGGAGGAAGAAGAGCAGGAGGAGAAAGAAAAGGAGGAGCATGAAAAGAAGAAAATGGAGGCAGGGAGCAGTAGGCTGCAGCAGGAGATAGAGCCAGAAGGAGCAGTGCAGGAAACAGGTCCTCCCACAGATTTCACATGTTCTAAAGAAACAAAAAATCATGGTAATGTCTTCTTTCTCCTTCCTGTGCTATTCAGGGGGCATATACATTCATCGTGGATAGGTTTGAAAAAGCAAAGCCAGTTCTTGCCTGTGCATTTTGGCTTTGTGACACTTTGTGATGTGTGATACACCTGACTCTGTGGAAACATACTTTCCTGGTCTTTCTTTGATTGCCAGTCATTATTTATCCTCATTGTAAAATAAGGGCAGGTATTTCCAGTGTGTTCCAGAATTATGGAAAGTTGAAAGCTGTGGAATCTGAAACCACAGCAGCTGTGGAACAGTCCTGAGCTGCTGCCACTCTGTGATTGGAGGGCAGTGGAACAGGGTGGATGATGGGGCCTGATTAGGTGGTCTCGGGGTAAGCCTCCCCTTATTCATTTTCCCCCCGTGCCTGAAACAGAGGCTAAACATAATTGTACCCACTGGATGTACTTCTCAGGAAGCATCATGCCTTATTCATCTTTTTGCCCGTGGTACCTAGCAGAGAACCTGACATGTCGTATTCACCCACCTCAACAAAGGGCTGATGAAAAATATAAAAGAGGGAATTGATTAGTTTTTAAATATGTTTTCTTCTGATTATAAAAGGCATATATGTTCATTTTAGAAACTTTGGATCATACATAAAAGTCCAAAGAAGAAAAGGGGAATCTCCCACGCCCAGAGATTATTGTTTATCTTTTTAGTATCCTCTTAACCCTTGTCAGCTGCAGGGGTTATTTTCCTGCAGGTTGGCCAAACTGCTTAGGAAGATTAAGACTGCACAGAAAATAGGGAGCATGAGGAAAAGCAAAAAACACTGACATTAAACGTGTATGGGAATGTGTGCATATGGACTTCCAAAACAAACCAGGCAAGTCCATGTAAAAACACTAGGCCTGGTATGTAGACCTTCTCCTGAGTCACCTTCAGCTGTTTTAGACACAGAAAAGTTATTGTTTCCTCATCTGTGAGAAGTAAATCTTTTGTTTTTGCATTTTCCTTTGTTATTGGCACAATGCTTGGCCTTTTCAAAAAAGGAAAGCATCCTTTTTGCAGAGTCTAATCTTTGATCCACCCATTGTAAAGGTGTTACATAAACAGGTCAGTGGGGAGGCGAGCAGTAAGTACTGTATTTTTTTTGTTTAAGGGACCAAAGTAAATATGTGTGTCTAAAAATAGCAGATTTAGGGCTTCCCTGGTGGCGCAGTGGTTGGGAGTCCGCCTGCCGATGCAGGGGCCGCGGGTTCGTGCCCCGGTCTGGGAGGATCCCACGTGCCGCGGAGTGGCTGGGCCCGTGAGCCATGGCCGCTGAGCCTGCGTGTCCGGAGCCTGTGCTGCGCAACGGGGGAGGCCACGGCAGTGAGAGGCCCGCGTACCGCTAAATAAATAAATAAATAAAATAAAAATAGCAGATTTAAAAATTTGGTTTATAAGATACATTAATTAGTAAATCTGCAGCTAATTAGGGATTACTCCAGGCATTCATTTATTAATTTATTTATAAAATAACATTGGGATTGTATTGTACATGCTATTTTATAACCTATTTTTTTCTACGTCTTAAAATAGTCTTTTAAAATGTGATTTTAATAAGGGACAAAGTGGTCCATTACATGAATGTGCCATAATTTACTTAACTCCACATTATTATACATGTAAGTTATTTGTTAATTTTTGCTGTTATAAACATACTTGTATATAATAAATCTTGGTGCTCATCTCTGATTATTTTCTTCGAATATGTTCCTTGAAGTAGAATTTCTAGGCCGAGGAATATGTACATTTTTAAGGGTTTGGTAAGTATTGCTAAAAAGTTTTACCTCAGAGTTGGCCAGTTTTTGAAGTGGAAAATTGGTGGTTCTCTGTTAGACCTCTGGAGACACATTTTATTATTGAAAACCTTATTAAGGTTAGTTGAAGCTAATGATAGTAAAACTGGATGATTATGTAGGTACTTAGCTTTTCTTGCTTTTGATTTGTTTTCTTGGTTCCCCACCACGAATTAAGTAATACGATATGCTTTGGTTCTGCATTTTATAGAAAACATGTCTCAACTCGGCCAAGTGGAACAGAATAAAGGTTACCAAGAGATTAGTGAGACAGCTGCATCGTGTGAGGAACCCTCAGGCAAGTAGCACAGAGACTCCACTGCTGCTCCACACACAGGCAGCCAACTGGTGTCAGAGAGGAGGGGGTGGCAGCTGACCTGAGAGGCGCAGGCACTGGGTAGATGCTGCTGCCAGGGCTGTGGACAGAGTTGGAATATATGAGAGGTTCATGTTTGGTGCCATCCTGTTTGCCTTTCTTTTCCTCCTCTGTCTCCTGGGTTTCCCCCCCTGACCCCCAAAGCACCTAATGCCTTCATGTTTCCCTCTGGCCATGCAAAGCTCTGTACAATTTTACATCTCCCAGAGTTGAATATGTGCCTATCATGGGGGTGATTTCAACATTATTAAAATAAATTGGTTGAAAGGATAGGCTATTAAAAGGACTGTTTTTTTCCGGTTTTCTACTGCTTTTAACTATAATGATTAAATTGTAAAATAATAAAGTCAGCCCCATTTTCCTTTACCTTTTCGAAAGGTGTGATTACATTTAGGCTTAGGATTTGAAAACTAAGGTTATTAACGAAGGGACAGTTCTCTCTCTATAGTCTTTACAGTAGTAGAAGGAATTTTTGAGAATTAGATTGTGATTTTTTTTCAATAATTATAATGCTCTTTAGGGAGGAATTTTTCTTTTCCATTTTATTTTTCTGAAATAGCTATTGCCTCTTTTATTTTTTTTCTTTTTCATAAATTAGCATCAAAGAATGAATATGAGAAAAGAGATGAATTGAAGAAAAAGAAAGCTCCTGGTCTAGGCAAAGTAAGTGCTTTAGTCATAACCTTCATTTCTCTGAAAGTAAAAATGAACCCCTTTGCCATGGGCCATGTCCAGAAGAGTGAATCCAGGGATTATCTTAGCAGAATTCCCAGCTGCCTTCTACCCTCTCTTCTGGAAATCTGGGCTCTTTTATTTGTATTTTTGAATTTTTGGATTCTCTGTTCTTGTCTCTATCTACTCTGTTCTTTATAATTGCTCAGATACCTCTTTTATTAATTTGTGAATCTTTCTTCATATCCTAATATGCCATACAAAGACATTTGAATAATGTATTATTTTCCTCTTTTTATTACACAAAAGGTAGAGTGTAATATACTGCATGCTACACTGTGATTTTTTTTTTTTTTTTTAAACCTGTGGTGGAAATCATTGTCTATCAGTGCACTGAGAGCTTCCCACTGTGTGGGTGTACTCTATCGACTTCATTTTTTTGGGGGTGTACTCTATCGATGGACACTTGGGTTCTTTCTAGTCTTTTATTATAACAGTGCTATAATGAATAACCTTATGTGTATATAATTTGTATGGATACTGTAAGTTCCCAGAAGTGGAATTGGTGTCAGGAGGTCCCTAAGACCACCCTTAGGCTAGGTAATTCACAGGAAGCCTCACAGGACTCAGCATGAGGTGGAACTTACAGTTGTGATTTATTACAACTGTTATAAGTTGTAACAACTGTACAAGTCCGGGGAACCAGGTACAAGTTTCCAAGGGTCCTTCTCCAGTGAAGTCACATAGGATGTGCTTAATTCCCCTCACAAAGAGTTACAACTTGTGAAACCAGGAAAGCTCGTTAGAGGCTTAGTACCCAGGATTTAGATTGGGTACTGATCACATAGGTATACCCTGCCTGGCATCTACCCAAATTCCATTGTCCTAGGAGGAAAGCAGGTGTTCAGCATAAACCACATTGTTTTTACGAACAGTTTTGGCCCAGGGGGCCACTCTTTGTCAGTTAGGGTAGTGGGAACCCTCTTGAAATCCAAGTTCCCAGAAGGCCACCAACAAGCCTTTCAAACAGGCCTTTCAAAGGATAGCAGTCAGGCTTGCTTTGTTAACTCTTCTGCACCTGAGTCAAAAGGCAAATGTCAAATTTTCCTCTGTGGAGGTTATATCATTTAGAGTCACACCTGTCTTGACTGCCTCTTTTAGAAAAAACATCACTCTCACTGGCTGAAAATCAGCCTGTTGAGGCTTTGTGGAAAAAAATCAAGATTCAGAGAGAGAATGCTCCCCCATTTTTGGTTACTTATGTCAAGATCATTAGTGGAAGCTGTTCTCTCTTAATTTTTGTTTGCTCACGGGGATAGGGACAATAATTCTTAGAGTTAAAATTCTTTTGAATAAAATAACCTATCTGTTTTTGCAGCTTCCACTGACACTTTCCTCCAACTATCCAGAAGATGATCCAGATTACTGTGTGTGGGTCCCACCTGAAGGTAGATGGTTTTTACTTTTCTTTTCCTCTAATATTTATTTATTTAGGTTTCTGAATAGGTAATATATATTTAAGGTTTAGTATAAGAACATTACAAGAGTATGTAGTGGAAAAGTCTCCCTTCTGGGTAGATTAAAGGATCTAAAAGACATATCAACCAAATATAATTTGTGTATTCTGTTTGGATCTTTATTCAAACAAACAATTATTAAAAAAAATTATAAGCCAGTCAGATAATTTTGAACACTAGCTAGATATGTGATGATACTAGGAAATTATTGTTAATTTTTTTTAAAGTGTGAGTGATACTGAGTTATGTTTTTTAGAAAAAGTCCTTGTCTTCCAGGAATGTGTACAGAAGTGTTCACAGATGGAATGATACCTGGGATTTCCCTTAAAATAGTCCAGTGGTGGAGGATGAGGGAAGGTAGAGGAGGGGCAAGAGATAAAGCAGGATTTGCGACATGTCAATCATGGTTAACACTGGGTGCAGGGTACATGGAGGTTCATTATATTTTTCTCTTTACTTTTGCATGTATTTTAAATTTTCTCTAAAGTGGGGGAAAAAAAAAGTCTTCTAGCTGTGCTTTAGCTACTCACTTTTTTTCTAAAGATAACCAAATATCAGTTTCTTATGACTTCTTATATATATAATATAAAATACCTATGTAAGCAATAAAGTACATAATATTTCATCACTTTTTTTTACACAAATGGAAGCATATTCTATACCTTACTGTTTTGCACTTAATAATATATGGACATCCTTCCATAGCTACTTATAGATTTCTTTTTTTTTTTTTTTGTAATGGTAGCATAGTTCTTTTTTGTAGTATGGATATACCTTTATTTATTTAACCAGTTTCCTCAATGAATATTTGCTGTGTTTCCAGTCTTTTGCCATTACAAACAAGTCTGCAATAAGTAACCTCTAATATGTGTAATTTTGCAAGTGTAAAGGTGTACTTGTAGGAAAAAATTTTTAAACGTCAACATGCTGGATCAGAGGCTACGAACATTTTTAAGAGACCTTAAATTGCATTCTATAGGGATTATACTAGTTTATGTTCCTACTATACCCTTAAGGCAATATATGAGATGCTTGTTTTCCCGTATGCTTATCACAGGTTGCTTTTTCTGTGGATTGGGTTTCTAATATACTAATAATTAATAGAAATTTAGGTACTAAAATGCTTGCTTTTTGTCTGCTTTTTACTCTGATCTAGGCCAAAGTGGAGATGGCAGGACCCATCTTAATGATAAGTATGGCTATTGATTGCTTCCGAATCCTAAAGGAAGACCTTGTGGACCATGTGACATGGGATATTTAGGATAATATATCAAGTTGAATGTCCAGAGAAGGAGTTCAGATGATCATTTGTAAAATCCGGTGACTGGCCTTTTCTTCTGTGCTCTTGGCTTCCTAAATTTATCTACCCATCTGATTCTTTTGAATTTGGTATTTATGTTTAAAAGTGTTTGTGTATGTATGTAAAAAGGAACCGTATATTTTGAGAATTAGTAAAGTGAGAGACATGACTATGTTAAATAAGAAGGGGAAGATGTCTCATGTTTATTTAAGGCTACAGTGTCTGTCTTAAGCTTTAGGGACTATGCTTTTACTGAGCAATAGGGTGCTTCTGGCAGTTAGGCTTTAGGATTCACTGGTAATTGTCTCCTCAAATAAGTGTTGAAATATGAGGTCATGCCAGGGTGTAACCCTGAGTGTCTCTGTCATTCTTGGAACTAAAAAGATACCTACACAGTGGGGGCTTCCTACTCCCTCGCACTATAATCCTCCTGCCAGGTTTGAGAACAGACCCTGACTTATGAGGACACAGTTCAGGACCACACCTCGTGCACTCAGGCACTGATGCTGATAAAAACTCAGCCCTTTGAAAATCCTGGACTCTGACCAATTAGGTTAGTCACTCCTCCTCTTGTGGAAAGGTGCAAATAAGGTCACAAAATTAAAAGCTGGATGTGTTCTGCCCACTGTAGGGTTTCTCACCTCTGTAGAGAGGGGAATAAAAGTTCCTTCCTCTCTGGAAACATGAAGAAACGAAGAATATGTCTTATTCCCACCCCGTCCCCCACTTCCCATCATCAGTGCCTCACTTCCACAGGAAAGGAAAGCCTAAGAGTGGAAGCAAGGTGGAAAACCAGTGGATTATGCTGGAGGCAGACATAGTGAGCAGGCAGGAGAAAGGCTGTGGCCCAGCGAGAGGGAGTGGATGAGGATGATGCTTTCCCAATATGGATTATATGGGATGCATGAGGTGGGCAGGAAGCAGTAACAAGAAACTTCAGTTACCCTAACAGATGTCTGTTCTACTAAAAATAAGTCTGATTTCTCAAAAAACAATACCAATATTGGCATTATGAGAAACTATTATTTTGGACTTCATTTAGACCAACAGGGAAGGACTTGATGATGTAAGAAGTGACAGGAATTCGGGGGCAGAGTGTCTGTGCCACCTTGGATCGAAACCGCGGACTGAGGTCTGAGCCAGATCAGTGGTCTTCAAAGGTGAAACTCCTGATTCAAACAGAATTGTATGTGGAACCCTAATACTTGAACAGGTAAAAAATATGCCTGCTCTGGTTGAGTTGAGTTGGGGATGGATGGGGATTGGATGTACACACACATACCTGCATGCATACAATCCTCTCCTCCTCACTCTACCCTCATAGTGACCTTGAGGAATCCTAGGGACTACACAGAGCATCGTCTGCTTTAGGAAGGCAGATACCTAAATGTTCTGGGAGGGGTAGGTATGGTCCTATGTCTTGAGAGCATGAAAGCGAGTAGGACTCCATTGGCCAAAATAAAATATAAATATGTAACTTGTACAATTAATATCAGTGGTCAGTGGACTTGTTTCAAAAGACCTGCACGTGAGTGTTAGCTTCTCTTTACTAAATAGGAGACTTTGGGGACATGACCTTTCCCTGAGCCTGAATTCTGTCATGTGTGAAGCAGGGACAGTAACGCTTTTTGCTCTTTGGACCTTGGATTTGTTCTAGGATAAAAGGAGACCATGTAGATGGATATGCTTTACAGGGAGTTGTAGATATTAGTAGTTGTTATTCATTACAAAAAGGAGACATATCCTGACATCTGGGCCGACTTACCTGTGAGAGGAGACTGGATTATATCAGTGATTCTCCACTGTAGCTGCATATTAGAATTACCTCGGGAAATTTTTGAAGTTTTTGATTCTAATACTAGGATCCTATGTCAGATCAATTTAGGCAGAATCTCTGAGTTGATCCCTTTTAAAAGCACTCCAGGTGATTTTAATGTGCGGCCCCTAATGGAGAACCTCTAGAGCAGAGTCAGCAAACCATTTTTATTAATGGCCAGGTATTTGAGGCTTTGCAAGCCATATAATCTGTCGCAACTACTCAGCTCTGCCATTGGAGTGCAAATGGCATAGGCAGTATACAAATGAATGAGTGTGACTGTGTTCCAATAAATATTTACTTATAAAAACAGGTGGCAGGACTTCCCTGGTGGTCCAGTGGCTAAGACTCCGTGCTCCCAATGCAGGGGGCCCGGGTTCCATCCCTGGTCAGGGAACTAGATCCCACATGCCACAACTAAAGATCCAGCACACTACAACTAAGACCCAGCACAGTCAAATAAATAAATAAATATTTTAAAAACAAAAACAGGTGGCAGGCCAGGTTTGGCCCTCTCAGCTCTAGGCAAATTCATCTTTGGGGTCTCACCTGACTCAAGATGTTCATTACAGTGTCTTTAGGATATTTGAAAAGTTTCTATTCAGAAGGCTAATTACCCCCTCCTGAACTGTATGGGTTGCAGTTTTTTGGTTACCAGAAATCAAAGTGATCTAGTCTCCTTTTCACAGAAACGAAAGCAAGGTTATTAGTCATTACAAAAAATATTGTTACAGCAAGAACGCAACAGGTTATCTGTAAGCAGGGTGTCCCTGGTCTCTCCTGGCCTCCCCAGGAATTCTGTATCATATCTGCCTTTGTATTTAAAGAGCAACGGGAAGCCACTGGGATGTTAGTAATAGTGAAGTGGTCAGATTTGGGTCTTTAAAAGAGCACTTAAGCTACAGGTTGGAGGAAGGATGGAAGAGGGCAAGAGGATGCAGGAAGACCAGTCAGAAGTCTGCTGCAGGGATCCAGGTGAAAGATGATGGCAGCTTGAACTAAGTGGAGATCGAGATACAGAGATAGAAAGGGGTCCCTGCAATATTTTAACAAGTAGAATGGCTGAGACTGAGTGATGGATTGTCTGGGAGTGAAGGGGGAAGGAGGCTGGAGGGTAATTCCTAGATCGCTGGCTTATATATCTGAATGGCCGATGGCGTCATTTGCTGAGATGAGGGGACACTGGAGGAGGGAGGACCAGGTGGAGGTGGAGGAGATCGTGAATTCCATTTGGACAAGTTGAACTTGATGTCCCTTTAAGACATCTAAGTAAAGGTGTCCAGAAAGCAGTTGAATGTAGAGGTCTGGATCTCAAGAGAGGGCTAGAGAACAGTTTCAGTCTTCTACCAGGTGAGCCTAAGATTCAGGTGATTTTGAAGACCAGGTGGCAGGCATGAATTTTGCAGGCAGACCCCAGTCTTGGACAACTGGTCTTCATATCTTTGGTATTGGGAACAGTTTTTCTTGGCTATAGGTACTTACTTATTTGGGGAAAAAGTAAAGTAAGTGGTACAGTGAACATCATTCTGGAAAGAAAGGTCGGGGGTGTGAGTGGAACTTTAAAGCAAATCTCTTTGTCTGCTTTAGGACATTTCTAAGGATTTTGCGTAGTGCCTGGTATATGCAATAAATGTTTGTTGAGTGCCTGCTATAAATATTTTCCCTGGAATTGTCCCAATCTAGCATAGTAAGTATGAAGTCCCATTATTTCCTTATAGCCCATTACAAGCCTTTACCCATTACTACTTCACTGTAGCTGGATGGAGTTAACTCTTTGGGAAATAATGACACAATTCCTATCAAACTTTGAAGTCGTTAGCCACAGCCTGGGGATCTGTTGCTTTACCATTGAAATGCTGCCATCTCCCGGATAGGGTGTGACAAGTGACCAGCAGCTGTGGACGGCTTCCTGAGTGGGAGCCAGAGGGAAGGAAGCCTGCCAGCCCTGTGGCAATCAAAAGCAGGAATGCAAACCCCTGGCATGGCTGAGTTCCCATACAAGGTTTGGTCCATCCCTGTTTGGACCAAACCAGGTTTGACAAACTGCTGGGAAATGACGTAAAACTCTCCTTGACCTTTGTGGAGGGTGGGTCATGGCATCAAACTGGTATCATGTCTTCTTGTGACAGGCTGCTCTTTGATCATGAGATTCCTCATTTGATGTGGGCATTGAGAACCATTTTCAAGATTTCTTCTCAGCAATCTGAGAGGACTGTGCCCTGCTTTGGTTTTAGAGGTTTGGCACTACGACAGTCCAGGGTGGGACTGAGACCTCTATTCCACGGGAGACCAGAAGTCTTTCTCCCCCCAAGAGGACCTGGGACTGATGACAGGTTTGAGGGCTCAGCATGTGAGGGTACAGTGGTTCCCACTGAATGTAGCTCCACCTTCTTCATCCTCCAAATCAATCTTTTTGTTTTTTTAATTTCAAGTCTTCATAGAATTTATTTGTAACACATTTTAATGAAGTATCAATAAAATTGACGATATGACTGAACAGATTTCTATTTCATTTGGAAACTGTGAGAAATATGTAGTGTGAGATTTTTCTAGATTTAATAATAACTCTGTATCTGAACTTAGTCCACATTCTTGGTTCTGACCATACTAATTGCCAATTTCATATGGAATTTTAAGTGTAGTATTTAGAGTCTTCTTTTATCCTTAAAAGTAAAAGTCTGTTTATCTCCTATAGAGGACAACTTTTCTTGCCACCTAACCCGTGAAAGAACATCTTATAAATCAATGTGTATCTTATATCTCTTGAGGAAGCATTTCTGCAGGCTTCATAAGACCTTTGCTGGAAGAGGATTCTATAACCATTGTGTGTAAATGTTTGTAGTTGAGGGTTGTATAACATGAAGCATATAACTTAAGTCTCTCGAGGTCTTTGAAGCCAAACACTGTAACTTTGTTTTGCTCATCCATTTAAAGTGCATTCTTTTTTTTTTTAACCACTTTTTAAAAATCGAAGTACCCCAAGTCAATCTCAACAATTTCTCCGTGTAGAGGTTTTAGGATTCATTCCTCTGCATTGCCCACTGCCCTGACCCAAGCTCCCCTTGCCTCATGACTCCTCGCAGATCTCCCTCCCTTTTGTCTCTGCCTCATCAAGCTCTCCTCCATGCATCTGAGTTATCCTAAAGTACATCACTGAGCAGAATCCTTGGCTCTGAAACCTCAAGACGTTCTCCATTATCCAAAGGGTGAGGTCCAAATTCATCTGAGGCTTTTAAATCCCATATCATAGGGTTCCTGTACTTTTTGATCATCATAACTCATCCCCATATGCTCTTGTCCCTTTCTGCTACCCACCAAGTATAACCCATACTCTAGTAATAATAGGTTATTTGCCCCAAACACAACTTCTGTTTTTACTTCTTCATATATTTTCCATCACATCTTGCCGTACATGGCCTTGAGCCTCGGTTTCCTTGTCTGTTAAATGGAGAAAGTAATAGCTACCTCATAGTACTGTTGTGGAGATTAAATAGCCGAGCTATCTGTAAAGCCTTTAGCCATGCTTGACACCCAATCAGCTCCCCGAAATGTAGTTATTAGCATTATTGTGGTCTTGCTTGCTCATGTCTACTAGGTAAGGTCCTACTCATTTTTAAAAGTTCAGCTTGAGTCTCACTATCTTCAGGAAACCGTGATCCCCCTGGTTGTCACTAATCTCCCTTTTCCCACCAGCCCTACAGCACTTAATTTCTACTCTTGTGATACCCCTTGCTCGGATGACCTGGCATCTGCTAATTATATGTGTGCTTGGGTCATTTATGTTTGTAAACTTTCTGAGTTGGGGATGGGAACTATCTTATTTTGTACCCCACCTGCACCTCATGGCACCTACCAGTTCACAAAATATGTGCTCAGTTAACTGTTGCTTTATAGGTGTGAGGGTTGCAGGGCAAGTTCTAGTCCTGGTCCTTCCTGCCCTTGGGTTTTCCAGGCAGAGAAAGGACCTTAGAGCTGCCTTCATTTCCAGAACTTGTTCCAGACAAGCTGGACAATCTAAGCACTAACCATTTTAGCAGGGTTAATGCAGGCACAGGCCTGGATTCCTGAACTATTTGGGGCAAAATCAGGCGGAACTACCCCTTCCCGTCAAGGAGCTCCGGATTACAGCAGCTGGCTTTAATTTGGGCTTTAAGCCCTCTGCTGGCCCTGGAAAATCTTGATCTTGAGGGTTGGCTCTGGTTTCCTCAGGCTGTCACGCACACCCCTTCAAAAGTCAATGCGACTATGTCAGGGAGTGATCACAAGAGGGCAGTAAAGACCCATCACTGTACAGCAACTTGCACTTGGAGCCGAAAGCCAGAAGACAAATGTTTCAAAGCAGAAGAAAGAGTAAGAAGCACATCCTGAACTCTTTCAGAATCAGGGTTCTGAAAGACCCAGGGCAGCAAGTTGGTTCAGGTCACCAATGTCTTCCCACATCCAAGACCTGAAAGCAGCAAATTAGGGACACTGACAAGGTCCAAACAGTGTTCCCTAAATCTCTTCCCAGCCTGTTGTTTCTGGTGCTTAGTTTCACCCGGAGAAAGTCATTCTCCAGTCATAATGCACATATTTTATGGAGGAGTTTAGGCATTGCCTGTTTATTATTTACACAGTGTATTTCAGAGCATTTTTTCACACCAACCCCCACCCCACCCCACTGTCTTTATTGGGGAATAATTGACAAAAATTGTATATAATTAAGGTGTACAACTTGATATTTTGATATATCACACTTATTTCAAAAATCTGAATCTCCTATCTGTCTTAAAATGTAAAAAGAGGAGATGTCTTAAAATGTAAAAAGAGGAGATGTTATCATCTCTGTTTAAGGAAACTGAGGCTCAGAAAATGAAGTGACTTGTTCAAAGGCATGCCAAGTTCATGGTGGAACCATAATTCCAGATCCTTTGCTTATTCCTTCTAGTTTTCAGTTGTTTGTAAGGTTTGTGAGTTTCAAGAGCAAAGACTACATCTCATTCCTCTTTTTGTCTCTGAACGGTGCTCCCTTAACCTTTAGGACTATGAGTGGGTGTGTTGTATAAGGCTCTCCCCGCTAGGAGCTGGATTCCATGATCTCTCTCTTATCCCCCCTGATTCAGTAATTCTGTGATATGGAGGCACAGCGCTAACAACGACAGTGGTGGCCCTGAGTGATCCTACTGGCTGAGCATTTCAACAAGGGCAGCCGCTTGGCTGCCAGCCTGTGACAATCCATCATTAGTAATGCAGGGAGGGCGGAGGACAGTTGGACAGTTTCTGAAAGTGTGCAGTAGTATCCCAGGCATTATGAGAGTTGACTTTAGGGGAGGAGGATGAAAATGTTTAATTTTAGCAGTTACGCATATAAATACATTATTATTTATACACACGCACAAACATATTGTTGCGTAGAATGAGGTCAGTTTTTAAAGTGAGTTTATTTAAAGAAGAACATTAAGTAAGTAACAGTATGGTGGGATGCAACAAGGTACAAAGCATGAGACAGGTATACCAATGAGTGAAGTTCAAGGAACTGTGGTGAGGTGGGAAGATGGTTGTAACTCGAGTCACAAAACCCTTTCAAGTCTGGCTCTGTGACCCTTAAGCCATGTTACCCTGATTAAGTTGCTGACCTTAAACAAGTCTCAGTTTTCTCATCCGTAAAGTCAGAAAAGAATTCTTGTCCTCCTTAACTCAAATGAGAATAAATGAAAGTACACTGAAGCCTGGGAAACTGTGCAGGTGTCCGGTGGTGCCAATATCACGATTCCCAGTTCCACCAAGGTCTATCCAGGACCTCCTCTTTTCCACCACGGAGGATGCCTCCCAACTAGTGTCCATTTCCCAGATCCCAAGGACCGAGTCCAGGTCTGTTTGTTGTCCACACCTGGGTCTGCCATTCTGAGGAGGAGGAGGGAGGGGCTGGGGCAACCCTGGAATCAGTCCAGGAACAAGTCCCAACCTGTCACTGTTTGCTTTGTCATCCTGATTCAATGACCTCATACAAGGAAGGGAGGGAGCAGAGGAGCTGTTCTCTTGCCGATACCTAGGGAGGCTTCTGACATCTCCCGTTTTCCTCGTCATGAGAAGAGCAGGCGCCAGGCTGTGATTTTTAAGGTCTGAGCTAATTTTGGAAGTGAAGGAGAGCAGCACCTCCCACAACTGGTCAGACTCAAGCTTCCTGGGGAGCTGCCTGGAGCAAAGGGGCAGAGGGGGCTGCAATGGGCATCAGAATCCAGGCTGTTGCCCCTGCTTCCTGGCGGGGCTCCAGAATACACAGCCTCTTCCCCAGGTTCTGACTAATCTCAGTGCTACTTGGGTGAACACTAAGGATTGGCAGTTAGGGGAAAAGGGCCTGAGGCTAGGACAGCTCCTGCATTGGTTATTAGTCTGGTCCCCAAGGGACAGCCACTAGGGTTGACAGAGGCTTCAGTGACTCTAGTCATCATCCTTGCATACTCCTACACTTTCACATACGGTATTCAATGAATACTTTCTGAGCACCTACTGTGTACCAAGCCTTTGGGGAAATGAGGCAGCCATGTGTATCAAAAGGCTGCAGAGGACCTTAGAGTCACGTTTTTACCACCAGGATTCCTTTTGTCATCCTTACTTCATCCCCTCTACCACCTGGCCTTAATTAATATTTAAATAAATTATTTTGTCAGCCTTACAAATTGCATTTTTTTACCTTCTTTTTTTTGGGGGGTGGGGTGGGGGAGCCGAGCGGCATGTAGGATCTTTGTTCCCTGACCAGAGATTGAACCCATGCCCCCTGCAGCAGAAGCGCAGAGTCCGCCAGGGAAGTCCCATAGATTGCATTTTTAAGGTGTTCAAGTTTTTTTTTGTAATCAAACATTTATGTAACTGCAAATAAGTGCTTCTGATCAACATGAGATAACTAACATTATGACACTGAGTTAGTATCTAGTTACACAAAAGCAAAGAAATCCAGCATTTTAGCTATCCTGTTTATCCTGGTTGGGCTTTTTAGAATTTAAAAAGTAGCTGGCAGACTACCCGCGGAGTCAGTTCAAGGTTTTACATAACAGCTGGGTTTTGAAGGATAAGCAAGAGTTCACAAGCAGGGAGAAAGAGGTCGATGTAGGCAGAGGGGGGCAGAATGATCCAGGTGCTGGGCCCAACACCTCCATCCCAGGGCTGGTCAAGTGGATCAGGCTGTGGCTTGAACTTGGTGACTGGAAGCTGGGGTTTGGGATGGAGCTAATGAGGGTGGAGATGAGAACCAGGGATCTTAACAGTTGAAAGTTCTAGGCTGGCAACATCAAGGTCCTGGAGAAACAGGACAGAGAGACAGGCAATCCCACTGGAGTCCCTTTGGTTCTCAAGGGCGGGAGGGAAAAAGACAGCAGAGGACAAGCCAAAACTCTGCCCCAGAGCTGGCCAGAACCCTGTCTCCCACCTTGGCTGCCCCAACCCTTAGCTCTAAGAGCAAACCATTTTTCTGTGATTTTTTTGGCTCATCTCTTAAACGTTGCAGAGTCAAATCAGGCTGTGCCATGGTTGAACAAACCTGCTGAACAAATAAACAAGGCAGGCTGCGGGGCTGGGAAAGCACCAGACGTGG
Organism: Phocoena sinus; assembly: GCF_008692025.1. Taxonomy (NCBI): domain Eukaryota; kingdom Metazoa; phylum Chordata; class Mammalia; order Artiodactyla; family Phocoenidae; genus Phocoena; species Phocoena sinus. Next base: position 21,653,960 of record NC_045775.1, read on the forward strand.
GCCCCCAACCAGATCCATGGGTTCTGGCAAGTCTGTCCCAAGCCTGGGCCTTGGCTTCTTCCCTCTACCATGACAGGTGGGAGCATGGAACTTTTGGGGTCCCTCCCGGCTCTGTGATCTAAGCAAGTTGCCCACAGAGAGGAAAACTCCAGAGCTGCCAGTTCAGAAGAAGCCTCCTTTCTTTTCACCACATAGTGCAGCTAAGGGCAGAGAGAGAGGAGATCTCCTCATGGCAAATATTGAAACCAAAGAACACCCATTCGCTTATTCACTCATCAAACACTGAGTGTCCAATCTGTGCTCGGTGCTATGCTGCCCCTTCCCTCACAGAACATACAGGAGTTATAAATGCTCTAGCTGAGGAGAGAGGGTCACATTTCTCGTATATACCAAGTTTTCACCCACCTCAGGGCCTTTGCTCCTGCTGTTCCCACCACCTAGACTGCCAGCCCTTCCCTCTTCCTCCTTCTGCAGGCTCTGCTTAAATGGCATTTCCTCTGACCACCCTGTAAGTGGTAGGTTTCCCCATCTCTCCCCATCTCTCCCCATCTCTCCAGACACACTCCGTCACCCTCATAGAATTTATGGCAGTTTGTAACTATATGTCTGCCCTTCATTTAGTCATTTATTTTCCACCTTTTTGACTTGAGTATAAGCTACCTGAGGGCAAGCTACCTGAGGGCAAGAATTCTGTTTGTATTTTTCACTTCTGGACACTTAGCAGCATATACTTGTAGAACACATGAATAATATTTTGGCATGTGCCAGATTTTTCTACATCAACTCCCTAATTTAGTCCTCTTGACAACCCTAAGGGAGAGGCAGTACTATTATTCTCTACATTTTGGAGTAAAGAGACAGACATCCAGACATGTTAAGTATCTTGCAGTTGGCAGGGCTGGGCTTGAACCTTGTCTGCAAGTCAGGGCTCTTTCTACTTCACCGCACTGCAGGCCAAATGATGTGAGGCTTTGTGCCCGGCTCTAACTAACCCCTGGCTCAGACTTTTTCTTCTTTTTTTCCTCTTCCTTTTGAAATAATTTCAGCTTACCAAAAGGTTGCAAGACTAGTACAAAGTACAAAGAATTCCTCTGTACTCTTCACTCAAGTTCACCAGATGTGAACATTTTGCTGCATTTGTCTAAATATTCTCTTTCTCCTTGTATGTGTTTTTACATGTTTATACCTTTCTTTTTTTCGACTATTTTAGAGTAATTTGCAGACATTATACCTCTTTGTCCTTAAATACTTTAGTGTGAATTTCTCAAGAACAAGGATGTCCTTTTCCATAAAATCGAAATCAGGGAATTTAAAGTCTATATAATACTATTATTTAATGTACAATCCATATTAAAACTTACCTAATTATTCCAATAATGTTCTTTATAATGATATTTTTTTCTAGTCCAGGATCCAATCCAGAGCATACATTCTTTTAATTTTAATTCCTTTTAATTGTTATATCTCTTTAGTTTTTAATGTAAAACAGTTCCTCAGCTTTTCTTCCTCTTTCATGGCGCTGACATTTCTCAAGAATCTAGGCCGGTCATTTTGTAAACTGTCCCTCAGCTTGGGTTAGTCTGATGTTTGTTCGTGATCAGATTAAAGTTAGGCATTTGTTGGCAGGAATCTCACAGAAGTGATGCTGTGCATCTCAGTGCATCATATCAGGAGCCAACATGATGTCTGTTTGTCCCAGGATTGGTGATGTTAACTTCACCAATGGAGGTGAAGGTGTCTGCCAGGTTTCTCCATGGTAAAGTTACTGTTTTTTCCCTTTGTAATTTATAAGTAATTTAAGAGGAGATACTTTAAGCCTGTGAATACTCTGCCTTCATCAGACTTTACCATCCATTGATGATGCTTGACTGAATCAATGATTAGCAAAATGGTTGCAAAATCAAGATCTTGGTTCTGATTTTAAGGCTGGTGTCTGTATTTCAGAATGATAGCATAGGATGGAAGGGAGGAGGGAACAAGAGACAGCTTCCGATTCTGTAAACAGTTCCTCAGATGTCTATCATGGAAAGTGGAAGTCTATCATGGAAGGTGACTGGTATTGACTTTCTAACCCTATTAAGAAAAAAGACTGGAAAATCAGACTGGATTTTAAGCAATAAAAGCTGTTACTTACTAACGGAAGAAGAATTTCCTCCTATCTAGCACTTAGTAAATCCCTAACACTACACCAGCCATTTAGCAGACATGATTTCATTTAGTGCTCATGACCACTCTTTGAAAGAGTATTGTTATCTCCAATTTATAGATGAGGAAACTAAGACTCAGAAAGCTTGAGGCATTTGCCTATAGTCATACATCTAGGAAGTGGAAGAGTCTAGATTCTGACTAAGATCTGTTGGGCTCCAAACTCTTACTCTTTTCAGAGGGAAGGAGCCCTGGGTTGTTTTATGACCTTCAACCTCAACACACATCTCTGCCAGTGCCAGTTTTCAATGAATTCCCAGCTTACGAGTGAGGTAATTTCCACTCCCAGCGTGGATTAGTTAAGCCCTGGGGCGCGAGTCCTGCAAAGAGGCTGATGAGGTCCCAGTGCAGTGATCTTCTGGCCCCAGCCAGCTGGTCCTTGATCCCCAGCAGCCCCCCTTGCTGAGAGTGGCCTGAGAGGACCTCCCGCGGCTCTGCTGCCGCCCCTTCAGCCCAGGTGGCAGGGCCATCCAGACATTGATTCACCAGTTCCCCTTGCCTGCCCGGCACTGCTGCATCTCCTGTGCTTAGAAAGGCAGGAAACTGAACTCTGGTATTTTAGAAAGTCTTTCAACAATAAGCTTGATTAAAAGGGGATTTTCCAGTTAACCCTGGAGAATTTCTGTTAACCAATGACTTATTGTATTCTAGTTCTTTGAAATGTGGTTATCTGTGTTCATTGTGTATTTAGAGTAAACCTCATTTACCAGACAATTCAATTAAACAGGATTTACCTCTTTAGGGAAATCCTAAAATTACCATTTGGTATAAGCCACAGAACCAGAGAATAACCATGTTAAAAGGCATTAGGGATCACTTAATAGGATTGTTTATTGTTCAGATGAGGAATCTGAGGCCCAGAGAGGGATGTAACTTACCCAAGGTCACACAGCTCATTACTGACATAACTATTCACTAGGAACCTCCCATCCAAAGTTCTTTCTGCCACATCAAGAATAATTACAAGGCTAGAAGCCTTTATGTCCAGGGTGACCTGCAGGCTGAATTTAGCTTGTGGCGTGTTTTCTGTTTAGCCTGCACGGTGTTTTAAAAGCTGGGAAGTTTCCTGTAAAAATTCAAATTTGATGTTTCTTTTGAAAACCTGGGAAATCTGTCCACACTGGGCCCAATGGCAACGAAGGGGGACTGAGTAGCAGCAAGCCCTCTGGACTGGGGACATGGGATCTACATCCCACCACTCCCTGTCAGCACACATCTGGCCCGCCTCGCCCACTTCATGATCGGCCGGTCCCTCTAGGCATTAGAATTTGGGTTCTCTGCTTTCTGGTGGAGGGCACTCCTTGGTTAATTAAAAAGGGGGCTGAAGTGGCCAGACTGAAAAACAGGGGCGACAGTGAGGAATCAGAAGTACTTGTGTTACATGCCAGGGTGCAGCGCCAAGGATGCTGGCTGGTCCTGGGCAAGCTCAGATCAGGGGCTAGAAAGAGCTCCAAGAGCTTCTCATTTAGGTGAAAAATGTGAAAAGCTAAACAGCAATAGGAGAGATAGCACTTGGCAAGATAAGATGTACTGACAAAGTGAATGGAGCAGGCAAGATGTGCTAAAGTAGTTCAGATGGTCAAGGAAGTTATAGTGGAGGTGGGTCCTGACTCAGAAGTTAACTTATTCTAAAGAATGGCAAGACTGTGGGCAGAAAAACCAGCCAGGAAGCTATTTCAGCCATCAGAGCTAAGAGCTAGGGTTAGGTGAATGGAGGTGGGAAAGGAAAGGAAGAGATGGATGCCAGAGAGACATCCCAAAGGGGGGATGGACAGGATTTAGTGTCTGCACAGAGGTGGGAGGAGAGGGAAAAAGAAGAGTCAAAGCAGATGGAGCCTTTGTCCCTGGGTGACCAGGAGAATGTCATGCCCCAAACAGAGAAGGGAAGCCAGGAGGGAAAGCTGGGTGGGGGAAAATGAAGAATTTATTTCTAGATATGTTGATTTTGAGACGATAACAGGGCTTACCAATGGGCAGTTGAAATTGGGAGTGGAACTCAAAGAGAGGTCAGAGCTGGTAGCCTGGAGGAGATAGTTGAAACCACCAAGATGGATGAGATTCCCTCCCAAAGGGCAGAGGACAGGGAACCAAGGGCAATGTGATGAACCCTGGGTAACAGCCACCCTTAAAAAGATAACAGAGGAGGGAGAGGAGGCAACAAAAGAGACAGATCAATCAGAGAGGCAGGAAGAGAACCAGGATAGAGTATCACTGTAGGAGCTCAGGAGAGGCTTAGAAGAGCCCTCTACAGTGTCAGAAAGTGTGTCCAAAGTCAAGGGAGTGGGGACTGAGCAAAGGCCCCTGAGCTGAACCATTAGGGCATCTTGCTGAGAATGCACTCAGCACTCTAGAGACATCTCACTGGGCTGGGAGAGAGAACTGAGACATAACCAGAGGGCACCCTGGAGACAGCATGGAGGGTGGCACTCAGCACTCTAGAGACATCTCACTGGGCCGGGAGAGAGAACTAAGACATAACCAGAGGGCACCCTGGAGACAGCATGGAGGGTGGCACTCAGCACTCTAGAGACATCTCACTGGGCCGGGAGAGAGAACTAAGACATAACCAGAGGGCACCCTGGAGACAGCATGGAGGGTGGGAGGGAATTGTATCTGGAGGTGGGAGGGGAGGCGTCAGTGGAGAGGAAGGGATGGAGGGTCCCCTTGTAGCACCTGTGGAAAAGGTGGAGATTCTGAATCAAGATCTGCCAGACTTCAAAGGCAGATTCCCGTGTCAGCTGCTCTGTATTTGTCTGGCGATGGGCTCTTGACTTCTCACTCATCTTTCTGGAGATACCTCAGCTCACATCACTTTCTTATTTGGGACTCATTCTACCTATTTGGATTTAGAAAACAACCACCACAAAACTTTCTTGGGTGCTTCCCACTCTTAGGGGCAACAGACAAGGTCTAAGTGATTCAAAAGAAGCAAACTAGCCCCTTCCCTTGACTGAGAAGGTCTTTAAAAGGTGCCTCTGCTTGCACCACCTCGTTTAGCCCTATGAGGGAAGCTTTATTGTCAGAGTTCCTTTTGTGCGAGTGAAATGGAGGCTCAGGAAGGTCAATGTACCAAAGCTACTGAGAGTTGAATCTGAACCCAAGTCTCCCCGAATCCAAGTGCAGTGTCCTTTCCACTGCCAGGGTCATGCAGGCCCAAGTAAGGAATCAGAATGGAGACCCAGGGGCATGTTCCCAACCCCCAGTAAGCACTTTACCATCTGACCTCCCTTTGCCCATTTGGGGGTGAAATCCTTGCACATACAGACACATTGATTAAATATAATGAGGCCTGGGCTTCCCTGGTGGCGCAGTGGTTGAGAGTCCGCCTGCTGATGCAGGGGACACGGGTTCGTGCCCGGGTCCGGGAAGATCCCACATGCCGCGGAGCGGCTGGGCCCATGAGCCATGGCTGTTGAGCCTGCACGTCTGGAGCCTGTGCTCTGCAACGGGAGAGGCCACAACAGTGAGAGGCCCACATAGCGCAATATTATATATATATATATATATATATATATATATATATATATATATATAAATGAGGGCTATCCTGGGGGAGGGGAAAGAAAAAGGGAGTAATGAGTCTGGTTGGGAGGAGACTGGCAAGAGGAGACCGATCTATGGATACCCAGGGCCTTTGAGCTGGAGCTTTTATCCTGGGGTCTTGGGACACCTCTGGTCTCATGCACAGCCCTGACATTAGAAGCAGAATCAAAGTGTGTTGTGGTGGAGGGGTCGGGGGTTGCCTGTGGACACTTTCTGGGGAGAGGGTGCATAGCTTTCATCAGTTCTCAACGGGGACTTGTCCCCCCCAAAACTGAAAACCACTGATACGGAAGCATCAGCAGTCCCCTTGGTGGATCTGGGACACACTGGTATAATTTATATCCAGTCCTTGTCTTTTTTCTAAATCCTTGCCTAGAAATGTATTCTAGCTGGGCTCTTTCACCCTGCACAGGGGGAATGTCCCTCCTCCTAAAAGCCTCTTTTTGGGATGGGCGTGGCTGAGTGAATCCCTGAAGTCCCAGGAGTGCAGCCGACAAGGGTCGAGGCGCAGCTTCCAGGGGGCGGGAGGGGGAGGCTGCGGGAGCCGGAGCGGATGTCACGGCTTACCTCAGAGCCCGAATTAGAAGGCTGAAAAAAATCACAGCAGGAAATAATGTGGTGCCTAAAATAGAAGCATCAACTGGGAGAGAGGCCGGGGAGTAGGTGGCATTTGAGGCTCCCGCCGCGTCCTCCCCAGTGGCTGCCTGACAAGTGCGTCGGAGGCGTGTGGATGAGCAACGGGGCCCAGAAAAGGGCCAGAAAGGCCGAGGCTGCATTTCTGCTGCGGAAGGAGGGGTGCTCGGAAAACAGCCACACTCTGAGAGGAGAAGGGGCCCTGCCGCTCTTGTCGCCCCTAACCTCCCCCTCCCCCTTCCTTTTCACACGCCCCCCACTCTTCACCCAAAGCCCCCTCTCCTCTTCCTCCTCCTTCCTCCACTTTTGGTCTCTCACCTTCCCCACTGCCTCTGCCTCGCCATCCGCCCCCTACCTTCCCAATTCCTCTCCCTCCCCCAAAGTCCCCTCGTGAGTTCTCACCTCCACTTCCACCCCCTCCCATCAGGCCCTGCCTGTCTGCTCCAAGCCTCTGACTGCAAGGCCTTGGTCTCCAAATAGGAAGCTGCGTGGAGGCCCTTGCTGCCTTCCCAGGCGATGTAATCAAAGGTCATTCTAGGAGCAGCTGCCCTCAAGGTCAGCCTCCCTCTGCCTGACTGCAGTAACCCCGCCACCACCCCTGACCTTGGCACCATCCCCACCGCTGTGAGACTGCGCAGAAAGACCAGCTGGCAGGGGTTCCTTCACCCCGGCCCTTGCCTCAGGAGGGATTGAGAGGAAGCAAAAGCTTTGCCTGTAGACCTGGGCTGGCCCTCCTTCCAAGGCTATGTCTGGTTCCCTGACTGGCTGTGAGGGTCGCCCAGCACATACCTGCTGAAAGCAAACAGCCACGTACAAAAATAGTAACGGCCAGTACTCACAGAGCACTTATACCTGCATATTAACTAACTTAATTCTCACAACCCCATAAAGTAGGAACTTTTATTATCCCCGTTTTACAGTTGATGAAACTGAGACACAAAAAGATGAATTAACTTGGCCATATTCACAGAGCTAGTCAAGGGGAAGGGCCAGGATTTGGGCCCAGGCTGTCTGACTGCAGGTCCTACTGAATTTCACACACCATTGCCTCTCAGCTTAGTGTGCTTCTACTCAGCTTTTCTTTCTAAAGAGTGATTTTTGTTTTATTTTGTTTGCTCTTTTCTGAAAATAAGCATAAGGTATTTGAGATTCTAAGCAGTTACGGGTGCTTGGAGATTTCAATTTTTAAAAAATCACATATTCTTATTTTTACTTCTCTGGGTGTTTTTCCCCCAGCTGTGGCTGAAAACAAGCTCTCTCATTTTTGCCAATCTCAAATGGTGTGCGTACTTGCCACTATCTGGAAAGGAAAGTGTATTCATTGGTGCTCAAGTGCACTGCCCATATACATACCTGTGCCACTAGCTCCCTCCTGAATCACGCCTTTGTGTCGCTCTGGGGTTAATGGATTATGATTTGTCAAACAGAATTCTCAGGAAAGGTATGTGGCTAATGTGGCTTCACATAAGCTTTGTTCCCTGGAAGCTGGGAGTTAGTGGACTCGTGGTAAGAAATAGTGGCTGAGATTGTGGGTAGGAGACTAAAACAAATGTCAGAATGAAATAATTATGTAGTTAACATTTATTAGTACTTACTAAATGCAAGGCTTTGTGCTAAACATTTTACAGGAATGATCTCATTTACACGACACAATAACCCTATGACATTAGTAGTATCATTACCATTTGACAGAAAATTCGAGGTCATGTAAGGCTTAGGGGCAGGGGTTCTGATGCATTGAAGCAGCACTAACTGCAAATGAAAACTTGCTGGTTTCCGCAAGGTTTTTTTTTCTCCGATATGGAAATATCTCTGTCATTTTGCTAATTATAAAAGTAATACATGCTCATGGAATAATTAAGACGACACAGAAGTGTATGAAGTAAAATATTGACGTCTTTCTCCATAATACCCCTCTGCACAGACATTAGCACACCTCTCCGTTTTAAGATACCTGGTATCCCACTATCATACTCTTCAGTGGACAACTTGCATGTGTCAGTACACACTAGATTATTTCCATAATTCTAACACGGGAATTGGTGAGTCAGAAGGTATAAACATTCACATTTTAGTCACTTTTTGAAATGTATGAGTTATTTAATTAATTTATTTTTTGAATTTTATTTTTTTATACAGCAGGTTCTTTTTTTTTTTTAGTTTATTTACTCATTTATTATTTATTGTTGGTTGCATTGGGCCTTCGTTGCTGCACACAGGCTTTCTCTAGTTGCAGCGAGCGGGGGCTACTCTTCGTTGCGGTGCACCGGCTTCTCATTGCAGTGGCTTCTCTTGTTGTGGAGCACAGGCTCTAGGTGCACAGGCTTCCGTAGTGGTGGCACATGGGCTCAGTAGCTGTGGCTGGTGGACTCTGGAGCGCAGGCTCAGTAGTTGTGGTGCACGGGCTTAGTTGCTCCACGGCATGTGGGATCTTCCCAGACCAGGGCTCGAACCCGTGCTGGGTCTTTGTTGCTGCATGCGGGCTTTTTCTCTAGTTGCAGGGAGCGGGGGCTACTCTTCGTTGTGGTGCACGGGCTTCTCATTGTGGTAGCTTCTCTTGTTGCAGGGCATGGCTTCTCAGCATGCAGGCTTGCTTCAGTAGTTGTGTCTCGCGGGCTCTAGAGCGCAGGTTCAGTAGTTGTGGCACACGGGCTTACTTGCTCCACGGCATGTGGGATCTTCCTGGACGAGGGCTCAAACCTGTGCCCCCTGCATTGGCAGGCGGATTCTTAACTACTGTGCCACCAGGGGAGCCCTAGTTATCTATTTTATACTTATTAGTGTATATATGTCAATCCCAATCTCCCCATTCATCCCACCACCACCACCACCTCCCCGCTACCCTTTCCAGCCTTGGTGTCCATACGTTTGTTCTCTACACCTGTATCTCTATTTCTGCCTTGCAAACTGGTTCATCTGTAGCATTTTCTAGATTCCACATACATGCGTTAATATATGATATTTGTTCTTCTCTTTCTGACTTACTTCACTTTGTATGACACTCTCTATGTCCATCCACGTCTCTACAAATGACCCAATTTCATTCCTTTTTATGGCTGAGTAATATTCCATTGTATATATGTACCACATCTTCTTTATCCATTCATCTGTCGATGGGCATTTTGGTTGCTTCCATGGCCTGGCTGTTGTAAATAGTGCTGCAATGAACATTGGGGTGCATGTGTCTTTTTGAATTATGGTTTTCTCTGGGTATATGCCCAGTAGTGGGATTGCTGGGTCATATGGCAATTCTATTTTTAGTGTTTAATGAACCTCCATACTGTTCTCCATAGTGGCTGTATCAATTTCCATTCCCACCAACAGTGCAAGAGGGTTCCCTTTTCTCCACACCCTCTCCAGCATTTGTTGTTTGTAGATATTCTGATGATGCCCATTCTAACTGGTGTGAGGTGATACCTCATTGTAGTTTTGATTTGCATTTCTCTAATAATTAGTGATGTTGAGCAGCTTTCCATGTGCCTCTTGGCCATCTGTATGTCTCCTTTGGGGAAATGTCTATTTAGGTCTTCTGCCTATTTTTTGATTGGGTTGTTTGTTTTTTTAATATTGAGCTGCATGAGCTTCTTGTATATCTTGGAGATTAATCCTTTGTTTGTTGATTCGTTTGCAAATATTTTCTCTCATTCTGAGGGTCGTCTTTTTGTCTTGTTTATAGTTTCCTTTGCTGTGCAAAAGCTTTTAAGTTTCATTAGGTCCCATTTGTTTATTTTTGTTTTTATTTCCATTACTCTAGGAGATGTATCAAAAAAGATCTTGCTGTGATTTATGTCAAAGAGTGTTCTTCCTGTGTTTTCCTCTAAGAGTTTTATAGTGTCTGGTCTTACATTTAGGTCTCTAATCCATTTTGAGTTTATTTTTGTATATGGTGTTAGGGACTGTTCTAATTTCATTCTTTTACATGTAGCTGTCCAGTTTTCCCAGCACCACTTATTGAAGAGACTGTCTTTTCTCCATTGTATATCCTTGCCTCCTTTGTCATAGATTAGTTGACCATAGGTGCGTGGGCTTATCTCTGAGCTTTCTGTCCTGTTCCATTGATCTATATTTCTGCTTTTGTGCCAGTACCGTATTGTCTTGGTTACTGTAACTTTGTAGTATAGTCTGAAGTCAGGGAGTCTGATTCCTCCAGTTCCGTTTTTTTTCCCTCAAGACTGCTTTGGCTATTTGGGGTCTTTTGTATCTCCATACAAATTTTAAGACTTTTTGTTCTACTTCTGCAAAAAATGCCAGTAGTAATTTGATAGGGGTTGCATTGAATCTGTAGTTTGCTTTGGGTAGAATAGTCATTTTCACAGTATTGATTCTTCCAATCCAAGAACATGGTATATCTCTCCATCTGTTTGTGTCATCTTTGATTTCTTTCATCAGTGTCTTATAGTTTACTGAGTACAGGTGTTTCACCTCCTTAGGTAGGTTTATTCCTAAGTATTTTATTCTTTTTTTTGCAGTGGTGAATGGGATTGTTTCCTTAATTTCTCTCTCTGATCTTTCGTTGTTAGTGTATAGGAATGCAAAAGATTTCTGTGCATTAATTTTGTATCCTGCGACTTTACTAAATTCATCGATTAGCTCTAGTAATTTCCTGGTGGCATCTTTAGGATTCTCTATGTACTGTATCGTGTCATCTGCAAACTGTGACAGTTTTACTTTCTTTTCCAATTTGTATTCCTTTTCTTTTTCTTCCATGATTGCTGTGGCTAGGACTTCCAAAATGACGTTGAATAAGAGTGGGGAGAGTGGATATCCTTGTCTTGTTCCTGATCTTAGAGGAAATGCTTTCAGTTTTTTACCATTGAGAATGATGTTTGCTGTGGGTTTGTCATATATGGCCTTTATTATGTTGAGGTAGGTTCCCTCTATGCCCACTTTCTGGAGAGTTTTTATCATTAATGGGTGTTGAATTTTCTCAAAAGCTTTTTCTGCATCTATTGAGATGATCATATGGTTTTTATTCTTCAATTTGTTAATATGGTGTATCACATTGATTGATTTGTGTATATTGAAGACTCCTTGCATCCCTGGGATAAATCCCACTTGATCATGGTGTTTGATCCTTTTAATGTGTTGTTGGATTCTGTTTGCTAGTATTTTGTTGAGGATTTTTGCATCTATATTCATCAGTGATATTGGTCTCTAGTTTTCTTTTTCTGTAGTAACTTTGTCTGGTTTTGGTATCAGGGTGATAGTGGCCTCATAGAATGAGTTTGGGAGTGTTCCTTCCTCTGCAATTTTTTGTAAGAGTTTGAGAAGGATGGGTGTTAGCTCGTCTCTAAATGCTTGATAGAATTCACCTGTGAGGCCATCTGGTCCTGGACTTTTGTTTGTTGGATTTTTAATATCACAGTTTCAATTTCATTACTTGTGATTGGTCTGTTCATATTTTCTATTTCTTCCTGGTTCAGTCTTGGAAGGTTATACCTTTCTAAGAATTTGTCCATTTCTTCCAGGTTTTCCATTTTATTGGCATAGAGTTGCTTGTAGTAGTCTCTTATGATGCATTGTATTTCTGTGGTGTCCGTTGTAACTTCTCCTTTTTCATTTCTAATTTTATTGATTTGAGTCCTCTCCTCTTTTTCTTGATGAGTCTGACTAAAGGTTTATCAATTTTTTTTATCTTCTCAAAGAAACAGCTTTTAGTTTTATTGGTCTTTGCTATTGTTTTCTTTGTTTCTATTTCATTTATTTCTGCTCTGATCTTTATGATTTCTTTCCTTCTACTAACTTTGGGTTTTGTTTGTTCTTCTTTCTTGAGTTCCTTTAGGTGTAAGGTTAGATTGTTTATTTGAGATTTTTCTTGTTTCTTAAGGTAGGGTTGTATTGCTATAAACTTCCCTCTTAGAACAGCTTTTGTTGCATCCAATAGGTTTTGGATCATCTTGTTTTCATTGTCATTTCTCTCTAGGTATTTTCTGATTTCCTCTTTGATTTCTTCAGTGATCTCTTGGTTATTTAATAACATATTGTTTAGCCTCCATGTGTTTGTGTTTTTTACGTTTTTTCCCTGTAATTTATTTCTAATCTCATAGTGTTGTAGTCTGAAAAGATGCTTGGTATGATTTCAATTTTCTTAAGTTTACCAAGGCTTGATTTGTGACCCAAGATGTCATCTGTCCTGGAGAGTGTTCCATGTGCACTTGAGAAGAAAGTGTAATCTGTTTTCGGATGGAATGTCCTATAAATATCAATTAAATCTAACTGGTCTATTGTGTCATTTAAAGCTTGTGTTTCCTTATTAATTTTCTGTCTGGATGATCTGTCCTTTGGTGTAAGTGAGGTGTTGAAGTCCCCCACTATTATTGTGTTACTGTTGACTTCTTCTTTTATAGCTGTTGGCAATTGCCTTATGCATTGAGGTGCTCCTTTGTTGGGTGCATATATATTTATAGTTGTTATATCTTCTTGGATTGATCCCTTGATCATTATGTGGTGTCCTTCCGTGTCTCTTGTAACATTCTTTATTTTAAAGTCTATTTTATCTGATATGAGTATTGCTACTCCAGCTTTCTTTTGATTTCCATTTGCATGGAATATCTTTTTCCATCCCCTCACTTTCAGTCTGTATGTGTCCCCTGGTCTGAAGTGGGTTTCTTATAGACAACATATATATGGGTCTTGTTTTTGTATCCATTCAGCAATCCTGTGTCTTTTGGTTGGAGCATTTAATCCCTCACAATTAAAGTAATTATTGATATGTATGCTCCTATTACCATTTTCTTAATTATTTTGGGTTTGTTTTTGTAGGTCTTTTTCTTCTCTGTGTTTTCCACTTGAGAAGTTCCTTTAGCATTTGTTGTAGAGCTGGTTTGATGGTGCTGAATTCTCTTAGCTTTTGCTTGTCTGTAAAGCTTTTGATTTCTCCATCGAATCTGAGTGAGATCCTTGCCAGGTAGAGTACTCTTGGTTGTAGTTTCTTCCCTTTCATCACTTTAAATATATCGTGCCACTCCCTTCTGGCTTGTAGAGTTTCTGCTGAGAAGTCAGCTCTGTTAACCTTATGGGAGTTCCCTTGTATGTTATTTGTCATATTTCCCTTGTTGCTTTCAATAACTTTTCTTTGTCTCTAATTTTTGTCAGTTTGATTACTGTGTGTCTCGGCATGTTTCTCCTTGGGTTTATCCTGCTTGGGATTCTCTGCACTTCCTGGACTTGGGTGGCTATTTCCTTTCCCATGTTAGGGAAGTTTTCAACTATAATCTCTTCAAATATTTTCTTGGGTCCTTTCTCTCTCTCTTCTCCTTCTGGGACCCCTATAATGTGAATGCTTGTGTTAATGTTGTCCCAGAAGTCTCTTAGGCTATCTTAATTTCTTTTCATTCTTTTCTCTTTATTCTGTTCCATGGCAGTGAATTCCACGATTCTGTCTTCCAGGTCACTTATCCATTCTTCTGCCTCAGTTATTCTACTATTGTTTCCTTCTGGTATATTTTTCATTTCAGTCATTTTATTATTCATCTCTGTTTGTTTGTTCTTTAATTCTTCTAGGTGTTTGTTCTTTAATTCTTCTAGGTCTTTGTTAAACATTTTTTGCATCTTCTCGATCTTTGCCTCCATTCTTTTTCTGAGGTCCTGGATCATCTTCACTATCATTATTCTGAATGCTTTTTCTGGAAGGTTGCCTATCTCCACTTCATTTAGTTGTTTTTCTAGGGTTTTATCTTGTTTCTTCATCTGGTACATAGTCCTCTGCCTTTTCATTTTGTCTATCTTTCTGTGAATGTGGTTTTCGTTCCACAGGCTGCAGGATTGTAGTTCTTCTTGCTTCTGCTGTCTGCCCTCTGGTGGATGAGACTATCCAGAGTTATTTTATTTTAAGCCATGGTATGCAGTGGAGGGTAAAGATGCAGTGAATATAGGCCTTTGTACTGCTGGCAACAGTTTAATTAATACAGTCATAAAGAAAGCAATTTGTTAACATATATCAAGAGACGTAAAAATGTTCACACTTTTTACCTTAGAGCAATTCCACTTATGGGAGTCTAATCCAAGGAAATAAATGAAAAAGTAATATTTAACATTATGATAGGCAAAATTTGGGCATGACTTAAATGTCTTTCAATAAGGGAATGGTTAAATAAGTCATGAAAAAAATTATGACCTTCTCCATGCTGGAATACTATATAGTCATTAAAAATGATGGTTATAAAGACTCTCATAACATGGTGGAAATGCTGAGAAGTTACAGTAGAATGAAAAAAGTAATGTACAAAATTATATGCATGGGATTTTCCTGGTGGTCCAGTGCTTAAGACTCCACACTTCTGCTGCAGGGTGCATGGGTTCAATCTCTGGTCGGGAAACTAAGATCCTGCATGCCATGTGGCATGGCCAAAAACAAAAAACAAAATTATATGCATGTAGGATTACAATTGTACAAAAAGAAACCGTAAAGAAATAGTAGCAAAATGATATCGATGGTTATGTTAGAGTGTTGGGATTAATGTGGTTTTTCTTTTTTATTCTTTCTGTAATATGGTTTATTTTTGTAGTAAATGTTATATATCTTTAAGAACTGCAAAATCATTGGAAATTATCAAAAGACTCTGCTTCCTTTCTCCTCTCTGGATTTGAGTTTCTACCTCTATAAATGAAGCAGTTAGACTAGAAGTTGATGACTTCTAAGTCATCCCGGTTCTGATATTGTATATTCTCTGATACAAGCAAGTGGCTCTTTCTGTTATAGATTCAAAGCCAGAATTCAGTATTCATGCTGAAAATGGAGAGATCAGACTAGAACCTGTTTTGTGATCATGAGCTCAGGTTATGCTTACGTGTATCAAAGCCTCCATATTAACTTGAAGAAGAAGAAAACAGAATGTTTTCTGAATCTGTGTAGACACATACCTTTAGGCTCAGTGTTCCCACCAGGACTTGGGGTCCTGGTGCTGGGTGTTTGAGCAGTGACTTCCCAACTCATCCCAGTGTTGAGGGGCTGTCTTGGACCTGCTCCCTCATTCTCCCTGCTATGAGCTACATTGGAGACCCAGCAGGATTTCACTGACCCTGGGATACAACTGAGGCTAGCAGTCAGGGGAAACATGTTGTGAGTCCACTGATCTGGAGTGTGTGTGTGTGTGTGTGTGTGTGTGTGTGTGTGTGTGTGTGTGTATGAAGGGGCAAGGCTGGAAGAATGCCACTCTGCTGGCACAGCCTTCGTCAGAGCCCTGAAAAGGGCTGAGTGGGCTCTGACTCAGCTCTGTGACTCATTCTCTGTACTGCAGTCTCCATGCTCTGGGCACATCCTCTGGACCATTTCAGCTCAGCTTCCAGCGGGGGAAGGTGAGATTTGGGCCCGTACTCCTGGATGACTCACCCTGCTGAGCTGGAAGGAAGGGGCCAAACCCCCCTCTCCTGCACACCTCATCACCACCCTGCCTCCCCAGGGGTTCCCGTGCAGCCCCGGACCCCATGCGGAGGTTATGGCTGCTCCACTAGAGGCTCTCACCCCGGTGCTACCCACCCACCCACACCTCCCTGCTCAAATGCCATAATTTCCTTGGTCCCTTCACTTGATTGTCCCCTGTGCTTCTTGTGGGCATTTGAGGTCAGCTTATAAGGAGACTTGTAAGGCTCTCCTGGATTGCCTGTCATTCTGTTCTTCACCTCTCACAAAACTTTACAGCTTAGGAAATAGTTTTACATCTCTTTTCTCATTTGATTCTCTCTGAGACCCTAAGAAGCCTGGCAGAGCAGCAAATATCACCATTCGACAGGGAAGGACGCGGAAGGTCAAAGAAGCGAAGAAACTGTTAAAGAGATTCATGAAGGGTATTGAGGGCCAGGACGGACAGAGGCTTGCCGGGAAAGGGCACGGCTGTCAGGGGAACTGCAAGGCTTTTGGTTGGACAGTGGGCTGGGGAAGAGGGACAGTGCTGGCCAGTTTGTGACATGACGAGAAATATGCCTGCCTGAGGGCAGAAGACAGATGAGGAGTGATTTGACTTTATCCCAAGACCAGTGTGAACCCATTGAGGAGTTTTAAGCAGGGAACCGGAGCCGGGCACGCCGGGAGGCTGTGTCCATTGTGCAGGTGAGAGTGGATGGAATGCCTGTGTGCAGTGGCTCCTGGGACGGTGTCAACCCTGAGAACATTGTATATGTTTATTCCTGTAAAGGGGGCTGGATTTCTCTGGAGATGGTGACTGGAGCCAGACAGTGAGTGAGACGGCTGGGGGAAGAGGGAGGGGCACTGGGGACACCAACACTTAAGAGGTGAGCAAAGGCAGGTGTGGCCCCGTGACAATACCCTCACGGGAGGAGGGCACGTCATAAGTTAAAGCACCTGCCCGCCGTGACTGCCTTCCATGTGGACAAGGCCCTGTGAAGGAGACAGGTTAATCTCACCTCACAGAGGCTCAAGGGTGAAATGACCTGAGGGGACCCCTAGTTCTCCCTCTGTCATGGTCCCTCTCCTTCTTCCACCCAATGCAGGGCTGCACGGGTCACCAACTGAGAACATAGCCTTGGCAGGCTGCCAGGAAGTGGCCTCTTGGGAGAGTTCCCAGAACCTCCGGTGATCTGTGGCTTCAGGCTCTGGGTTCCTTGAGCCCTTTTAGTCTTGGGGCGTGCTGGAGGGGGTAGGGTTTCCAGATAAAGTATAGGATGTCCAGTTAAATTTGCATTTCAGGTCAACAACAAATACTTTTTAGTATAAGTATATCCCAAACATTCCATGGGATATACTTATATTTTTATAAAGTATTTGATGCTTATCTGCAGTTCAAGTCCAACTGGGTGTCTGTCCTGTATTTTTATTTGCTAAATACAGGACAGACACACATGGGGTACCTCACTGCCCCCTGCATACCAGGGCCTGTGGGATTTTCCTTTGTCTGAGGCCATGTTAAGACCTAGCCTCTGCAGCCCTCAGCATGTGGGGCTCAGGGGCACATGGGGAGACATGCCCTGTCCCTGATGGCCTTCCAGCTTCTGGTTAGCTGGCGTCTAACCCAAGCTACTGTGGCCTTCCACATGCCTGTGGCTCCCCACCTGGATGGATAGCCCTCTGCCCCTGATCGTGAGGCCTAACAAGTAAGGGCACCAGGGCTCTCCTGCTCCAGCCAGCAGCATCTACCAGGGTGTTGCATCCAGGCCTGGTAGGTGGCTCAGGAGCCTGCAGCCCTTGGCCAGCCAGCAGCTGGCACTGTGGTGCCCAGGCTGAGGACTGCAGGAAAAGGGAGGTGTAAGCTCTGCACATAGGGTTGTGGAGTGTGTGTTTGTTCAGAGGCCTATGTTAGAAAATGGCAGCGCCACACCTGGCCAGGGCTTCATACAGTTCAAGGCACTTTCGAGTGTCTGAGCTCGTTTGGCCCTCACCAAGTCGCAGTCAGGCGAGCAGGGAAGGAGCTGCCTCCTCCTTTATGGATGAGCCACCTGGGGCTGAGAGAGGTTAGGTCTTTGCTCAGGGTGACCAGTCCTAACACATGTGAGAGTGGTGGCTTCACCCTTACACAGAGCAAAGTGATAAAATGTGCTGCAGCTCCAAGGAGCCTGGGAGTTGAAGCTCTGGGCGAAGTTCCTTCATTCTCACAGTAGGGGGCAGACCTGAGGCCTTGCTTTGAGAACCAGGTGGACAAGTCTGCCACCCCACCCTGGCCATAGACAAAAAAGAGGCCAGTCGCTCTCACTGGCGGAGCTTGAAGAGCTTCCTCAGGATGCATCTTATCTCCATCCTTCCTAGACACGGGTGGGGGGCAGAGATCTTGGTGAGGACCTCCCTGGAGCGGCAGGGCAGGGTGCTGAATGCTGAGTGAGGATCTGGGTCAATCACAGCAGAGTCTTGGTGAATGCTGAACAGGCTTTGAAGGAGGAAGACACAGCGATGTGTGTGGCCGAAACTGCACACATGAAGAGTTGTGTATATTTATTCCACAAGTATTTTCTGAGCATCCACTACATGCCAGTCACCATTCTAGGTACTGGGGATACCACAGGAAAGAACAAATAAGCACACACAGATGCCTCACAGATTGTCTTCTCTTGCTAGTGAGCTGAATATCTTGACCCCAGCAAATGGAATGTAAAATTCAGCCCCTTTACCAGTTTCTAGAAAAAAACTTTTCCCTCCAAACATGGGGTGGGGTAGGGCATGTGTGTATGGGGCAGGGGGTATTTTGCTAAAGATTTATGGGGCCATGATGAGAGGCCATCACCCCTCTCACAGCCTCTCACTCTGTGAATCAATCCTCAGTGTACATGACCCTTCTCCTAAGTCCCCCTTTGGCCCTGCAGCCATCCTGGGGGTGCACTTCCCTCCCTTCATCTCCCACCATGAGCTCCCAGCCCAGCCAGCCTTTCTCCAGCAGTTTTCTCACAGACATCCAGTCTTGGGAGGGAAGGCTTTTGTGTCATTCCACTGTCACTGTTTGGTCTTGAAGAACACAGTCTGTTACTGGGAGGCCCCTACTTTCTGACATGGGGTTGTTGTCCCTCTCCCATTTCTACTTCTCAGAATTATTCCAGGGTGAAATGACCTCGTATCTGAAAAGAACTGTACTCAGAACTCTCCAGCACTGTAGGTCATGTCAACCAGAAACACACTTGACAGTGACTTGCTCTCAGCGTTAGGTCAGCCAGCGGGAGACCAAGCACAGTGTGTTTACAGGAGGAAAGGTTGAGCGGGTCCCCTTTATTTTGAATTGGATGTAATTTAGCACCTTGTCCTCACTCTTTTGTTAATAAAATAAAACAATAAACACATACTATCATCAAAAGAACATTGACAGCCTGTGTTTATGTTGTGTCTGTATCGATTGCAACTGCTTTGTAGATTTTTAACAAAATGAGTTTTCACTCTGTGTTGGGGGGTATGATAATTAAAACAAAGAGGGAGGGCTGATTATTTTACTGTGTCTTTCATTCTTGCTCTTTCTCTTCCTTTTCTTTCTTTTTTTTTTTTTCTCCCTTAAAACAGAGATATTGACCCTTCCATTAACATTGACTTTGGCCATCTCTGACAAGGCCAAAGCAGAGAAATTGGGTTCTAAGAATGTCTGTGTTCACTCTGCGAAGACTCCAGTCGGGAGTCAGGCAAATGCTCTTTCCGTCCACTGTTCCCAGGGGCTTTATTTGCTGCTCTGCCCTACCCTTCCTGAAAAGGGCCTTCCGGGGTGATCTGGACACACAAATATGTTGCCTAGGGCGAGAGATGTGTGAATGAGGAGAGCAAGGAGAGCGGAAAGGAAAGGAAAAGAAAAGAAAAGAGAAGAGAAGAAAAGAAAAGAAAAGAAAAGAAAAAAGGAACAATGAGAGAGGCTAGAGAATCAGTGTAAGCGCTGTGAACTCAGTGACATGGATCACAGACACAATGGTCATTTGTACCTTTTAATTAGGAGTTCAATCTTTTGGCTGAAAGTAACAGAAACACAGCTGTGGTTAGTTTGGGAGGTGCTGGCTCACATGAGCTGACTGTGGAGACAGCAGAGAGGGAACAACTGGGTCCATGGACACCCTCGGGACTCGCCCCCTCCCTCCCCTCTTGGGTGTTGGTTCCACTGCAGCTCTCAGGGCTATGCCGGAGCACAGAGAGCTCCTCCCACCAGCTCCACTACTGACATAAACCCCTCAGACATCTTGGCAAACAGCAGCATACCATTTTTCAGTTGTCAGATTTCAAAAATGTTAAACTCTGATACTCTCAGCTATCAGTGAAGGAATGGGAAAATGGAGACACTAATGCTCTGATACACTGCTGGGGGGTTGTAAATTGTCCCAGCCATTTTCGAGGGACAGTTGGCACTGTCTATTCTGATTTTGTATATATATATATATATATATATGTATATATATATATATATTTTTTTTTAGAAGATGTTGGGGGTAGGAGTTTATTAATTAATTAATTTATTTTTGCTGTGTTGGGTCTTCGTTTCTGTGTGAGGGCTATCTCTAGTTGTGGCAAGTGGGGGCCACTCTTCATCGCGGTGCGTGGGCCTCTCACTGTCGCGGCCTCTCTTGTTGCGGAGCACAGGCTCCAGACACGCAGGCTCAGTAGTTGTGGCTCACGGGCCCAGTTGCTCTGCGGCATGTGGGATCCTCCCAGACCAGGGCTCGAACTCGTGTCCCCTGCATTGGCAGGCAGATTCTCAACCACTGCGCCACCAGGGAAGCCCTGATTTTATATTTTTTTAATTTATTTTTTGGCCACGCTGTGTGGCTTGCGGGATCTTAGTTCCCCGACCCGGGATTGAACTTGTTCCCTCGGCAATGAAAGTGCAGAGTCCTAACCACTGGATGGCCACGGAATTCCCTCTATTCTGATTTTAAATGTGGATACTATTGCTCTGATGATGCCACTTCTCAAAATCCTGACCAGTAACTCTCAAACATGTGCGTAAGGAAATATCAGCAAGGGTTATTTGGAATGTTGTTTGTAGCACAAAATTAGGAATAACTTAAGTGTCCATCTTTAAACCATGGTACATTTTATACTCTGAAAATATGGAAACTGTTAAAAAGAATGAAATATGTACTGACATAAACCCCTAAGATATCTGGTAAATGAAAAAAGTAATTTGCAGAATGACACATAATATGGTGTAACTTAAGCATAACCAAAAACAAAACCTTGAAGTAATGATAGATATACCTGTGTGTACGTTTATAACATATATTTCTAATTGTATCCAAATGCATAGAAAAAGTTCTGGTGAGAGACTAAGATTAGGGGTGGAGATCGTAGGAGACTGTCAGGTTTGAATTTTGTCAGTGATAACACATTTATGTATAATTTATGTATTTAAACTTAATTTTTAAAATTTAAAAAGAAAAAGCTATGGAAGCATTCTGATTGGTTCATCTTGGGTCATGTGACTATCCCTAGACCAATGCACTGTGGCCAAGGCGCCCCTAGGGTTTTACAATTGGCCCCACGTGGGTTATACATTCAGCCCTGTGAACAGGGGAGCAACACACTTGATTGGCAGCTCTTTCCATAATTACATGTTGGAGTGGTGAAAGAGCTGTTCCCCCAAAAAAGGGAGGTGCTGTTCTAGGCAGACAAAATGGTAAGTCTCTATAGTGAAAGCTTTTGAGCCAGCATTGTCATTGTGGGTTTATGTAGGTGTTATCCAAGGCTGAAAAAATTTGTCCAATATATTTCTATTACGATATAGGATAAGGATTTGTTCTGCTCACTGCTATATACCCAGAACCCGTGGAAGTTCTGGGTATATAGTAGGCACTCGGTATAATAATAGATGTTGGTTGAATGGAGACAACACTACACTACCATAGTCTATGATTACTTTAATAGTAATCTACAAATGGATCGCTGCAAAGGCAACTCCTCCCAATGCTCTCAGCAAGGGCAGAGGGAGAAAGGAAGAGGAAGACAAACCACCAGCTCAGGACTCCTCCCAAGGCCAGGGAGTTGCCATGACAAAGGCTGGGACAGTTTGACAATGACCTGCACTAGATGTGGGAGCCCCAGGCCTGACCCCAGCCCCTGTCACCCCCTCTACAAGAGAACTTGATCCTGCTGGGTCCTGCACACACCCCACCTCCCTACTTCCTATGGGCTGAGGTCTTCCCTGGAAGGGCCCAACCAGCTGGAACCTTTCTTCCCGGGCCGGCCCTCCCTAGAGCATGATGGTGGGATGAGCTTCCTTTAGCCAGGTCCAGAGTGTGCCTGTCCAGGACCTCTGTGTCCCGGACCATGCAGTTATCCTGTTCATGATCTCCGCTGCCATGCAGACACCCCAGCCCCTATGCCTCCTTTGCTGTTGAGTTCCCAGAATGCCTCTCACTTGAGCATGCTTCCTGAATGGGGAAATAGGGGGAAAATAATATTGTCTTAAGACAGAGCATTGAATATTATAATATTAAACAAACATATACATAAATATATAATATACTGATACTATAATATTATAATGTATATAGCATCCATATTTCTATATAGTTTATTTTTGGGGGTTGAGACTTTATTGTAGATATACAATTTTGTATCTCTCTCTCTCTCTCTTTTTTTTTTCCACATAACACCAAATCACAAGCATTTTTCCAGGTCATAAAAAACTTGTGAAGGCATTTTAATTAAGGCCGGGAGAGGCCGGTGTAGAAACCAGTGTATATTTCTAGGCAAAGGAGTGGAGGGAGGAAACACAACGATGCTGCAGGGTGAAGGAGTTCAGCCAAGAGTCCAAGTGGGGCCATGAGGGAGGGTGCTGAGGTGGCAGGGCTGGAGGTATCCTGGTTGAGGAGACAGATTGCCCCCTGCTTTACTTTCACTCCTGCTCCAGTGACCCTCAAGAGACCAGCAGCGAGCCTATCTTTAGGTTCGATGGATTTTCTGGTTGGAGAAACTTGAGAATTTTAATTGTGGCAACCAAACCGATTTACTTGCAGAACGCTGGGCTGAGCCTGGCTTGGCTGAGTCTTCTGTAAGAAACCAAGAGGAGCTAGAGGTGTGCGTGTCTGGTGGAGACGAGAAACCCAAGCCAGGTAGCCCAAGAACTGTGCAGATTCCAGGATGGGTCTTCAGATAGCTTTCCTTCACTTCCCACCAGCTTGTCCCCTCCCCAGCCTTGTCACCGCTGGCCACCTCAACTCTCACAGCTGAGAGTCTGCACTGATGAGCACCTCCATCCTTTGCTGTCATCATTACCCAGCATTTGATGAGTGTCATTCATTCATTCGAAATATTTATTGAGCAGCTCCTGTCTGTCAGATAGCAGGTTATGCTGTTGTTATAAGACACATCCTTGTCCTCAAGAAGTTCCATCTATCCAGTAGTCAGCTCAAGGGACCACAGAAGTCACCCAACCTTTTGTCTGACTAACAGGAACCACCCCTGCCCCTGCCACGGTGAACTGATGACAGCTTTGAACGCTTCCCCAGAAAAATACACACATGCAAAGAAGTTTGCATACAATTGAGGGCAGCACCAACTTCCTGGACCCATTTATGATTTAAGGGTCTATGTTCAAGCAAACACTTGATCTGATTTAACCAACTTATTTTATAGATCAGGAAACTAAGACCTAGAGAGAGAAATGACTTGTCCATAGTGGATTAGGGGCTGAGTCAGCCCTAGAAGCCAGGATTACTGGCTCCTCAGACACTGCTCCACCAGACCTCCTCTCTCTTCCCTGTGGGCTGGAGGAACCTGGCTGGAGAGGGGACATGAGCCAAGCCCTGGGGTGCCCAGCCTATAGGTTCTCGTCTTCACGAGCCCTCTGGCTCCTGGGGGATACGGGCTGGTAGTCAGGAGCTCCCTGAGCAGTTGCTCTGACCCTGATCATCCCAACAGGTTCCCCCCAGACGTCAAGGGAAATGTTGTGGAGGGAACAGGATGTGTTTTCCTGCAAAATCATTTGTCTCACAAGATGATTTGCATACTGGTGGGGACACAAATGTCATTCCCTGCCCATTTCCTCCCTAGAGAAAAGTGTTCCCATCATAGCTTTCCCTTCAAGGGAGGAGACAGCTGTGTGGGCCCAGTCCCAGCCTCGGGGGACAACTTCCCCCATAGAGGGGAATCAGATGTTAGTGAGGGCTCCTGGAAGTAAGGAGGCTCCTTTATTTGACCTCTTCCCACTCCCAGGGCTTGGCTGGAAGGGGCTTTTGGCTCCAGCTCTGGCAAACAGCCTGCTTCTGTGATCCCTGGAGCCCTGGGCATCCCACCTTGCTCTATATTATTGGAGTTAAATTACTGGAGAGTCAGCTGCTAGAAGAGAGGGTTGAGGTGATGATAGGTGAAAAGTAATAACAAATACTTAGTGCTTACTCTGTGCCAGACATTACTGTAAGCTTGTTACATGTATTGTAAATTCATTTAATCCTCACAACAATCCAGTGAACTTGGGTCTGTTATTTTTCCCATTGTCTTCATGAGAAATCAAAGTTCAGAGAGGTTAAATACCTTGCCCAAGGTCACACAGCTGGTAAGCTACACAGCCAGGATATGAACTCAGCCAATCTGCTTCCTAACTAAGGACTCTAAACGCTGTGTTATAAGAGGGAGAGTTAGAAGACTGAGGGATTATTCTAACCCTTGAGGGCAGTGCTATAGTCCAGAAACATGGGCATGGCATTCAAGGCCCCTTATGATCTGGTTCCAGCCACACTGCTCCTACTGTGATCCATTACGAAACACTCCACGAACCTGCCCCAGCTGGTCTGCACTTACTCTTTCCCCTGTCCAGACAGCACTTCCCCATTTCTCTGTCTGAAATGTCTATCTGAAACCGTGCAACTTAGATTGGGACTTGAACTCACAGTCTTCTAACTGAGATCACACACCTGGTCTCAGGACTTAATGAAACTCAGATTCTTGATGTCTTATCACAGAAGGAATTCAGTGAGAGACAAAGTGATAGGTAAGAAGTGGATTTATTTAGAGGGAAACACACTCCACAGACAGAGTGTGGGCCATCTCAGAAGGCGAGAATGGTACCAGGGTATGGAGTTGTCAGTTTTTATAGGGGTGGGTAATTTCATAGGCTAATGAGTGGGAGTAGTATTCTAGCTATTTTAGGGAAGGGGCGGGATTTCCAGGATTTGGGCCACCACCCACTTGTTGACCTTTTATGGTTGGCCTTGGAACTGTCATGGCGCCTGTGGGTGTGTCATTTAGCATGCTGATGCGTTACAGTGAGCGTGTACTGAGGCTCAAGGTCTAGTGGAAGTCTTTTTTTTTTACATTTTATTTTATTATTTACTTAATTAATTTTTTAACATCTTTATTGGAGTATAATTGCTTTACAATGGTGTGTTAGTTTCTGCCTTTATAACAAAGTGAATCAGTTATGCATATACATATGTTCCCATATCTCTTCCCTCTTGCGTCTCCCCCGCTCCCACCCTCCCTATCCCACTGCTCTAGGTGGTCACAAACCACCTAGCTGATCTCCCTGTGCTATGCGGCTGCTTCCCACTAGCTATCTATTTTACGTTTGGTAGTGTATATATGTCCATGCCACTCTCTCACTTTGTCACAGCTTACCTTTCCCCCTCCCCATATCCTCAAGTCCATGCTCTAGTAGGTCTGTGTCTTTATTCCCGTCTTAACCCTTGGTTCTTCATGACCTTTTTTTTTTTTTTTCCTTAGATTCCATATACATGTGTTAGCATACAGTATTTGTTTTTCTCTTTCTGACTTACTTCACTCTGTATGACAGACTCTAGGTCCATCCACCTCACTACAAATAACTCGGTTTCTCCAGTGGAAGTCTTGTCTGCCATCTTGGACCTAGTTGGTTCTAACCATTTATGTTGTGTCCTGTGGCTATGTCATTCTTTTAAAGGTTGTGCCCTGCCCCCTGCCCTCCTATTTCATATCCACTGAGAACCTCTGAAAAGCCCTTCTATCTGTAGACCGAGTCAGGCAGGCCCTTTTCTTTCTTCTTTTTCAATGTGAGTGACTCTCATCAAATTGTCCTCTAATTATTGGCTGACGAGTCTGTCTTACTTCTAGATTTTGCTCCTAAGGGCTGATATCTGTTTTATTCGTTTCAGACTCCTCAACATTAAACCCAGTACTTGCTAAATACTCGGCATATGTCTGTTATGTACAGTGAACAAAGCATGTTGCAAAATAATATGTACAATTTGCTAAATATCGTATTGTGTACACTGTAAAGTTATCACAATCCAGTTATATCCCAAAATGTTAACAATGATTTTCACAGAATTTGGGCTTTACAGGTGATTTTTATTTCTTTGTTTGTATATCTGCATTTTCCAAAACTTCTATAATGAGCAGGTATTACTTTTGTAATACCAAAGGCAAACTAAATTTAAATTATTTTTAAATTGTTTTGGAATGAGTAATAATGCTAATAATTTTTGAGCACTTACCACATAAAAAAATTAAGGACTTCATATGTACTGTCTCTAATGCTCACAACAGTTCTCTTTGGTAAGTAATGTTGGCATTATTACCATTTTACAGATGAGGAAACTGAGGTCCAGAGAGATCAAGTAACTCACTCAAGGTGACACAATTGGTAAATTGTGGGGTTGAACTTGGAGCCCACCTTGTCAGAGTCAAGAGCCTGTACTATAGCCTCTCTGCAACCACCCTTTAGATGGAAGATAGGTAAAAGGAAAATTTCTCCTTTTAAAAAATCGACCTTCTATTTTGAAATAATTTCAAACTCAGAATAGTATAATGAACTTCTGAATATCCTTCTCCAAGATTTAGCAGTCATTAATGTTTTGCCACATTTGCTTTATCACTCACTTTCTTTCTCTCTCTTCATATATATGTATTATTATTTTTTATAACAGCCTTATTGAAGTATTACATCTCATACAATTCACCCATTTAATGTGTACAGTTCAATGGTTTTTAGTGTATCCACAGATATGTGCAACTATCACCACAGTCAATTTTAGAACACTTTTGTCACCTCAAAAAAGAAATCCTATATCCTTTAGATATCTCCCCCATAAACCCCACTCCCCCCAGCCCTAAGAAACCATGAATCTGCTCTCTGTTTCTATAGATTTGCCTATTCTGTTCAACACATTTTGGACATGGAATTATATATGTCATTTTTGTGACTCGCTCTTTCACTCAGCATAATGTTTTCAAGATTTATCCTTTCATACTGCATTCCTTTTTATAGCCAAGTAACATTCCAGTATATAGATATATGCTACATTTTATTTATTCACTCATCAGTTGATGGACATTTGGGTTTTTTCTACATTTTGGCTATTATGAATAATGCTGCTATGAACATTTGTGTACAAGTGTGTGGACATAAGTTTTCATTTCTCTTGGGTATATACCTAGGAATGGAATTGCTGGGTCTCATGCTAATTGTATGCTTAACTCTTTGAGGAATATTAATGTGCATATTATTACTTCTGGACCATTTGAGAGTTAAGTTGCAGACATGCCCCTTTATCCCTAAATACTTCAGAGAAAACAGACCAAGGACATTCTTTTTCATAACTACATTTCAATGATCAAATTTAGGAAATTTAACATGGGTATAATATTACCACCTATTATATGGTCTATATTTAAATTTTGCCAGTTATGTCCTTTTAAAGCGGCAATTTTTTTTCCTGATCCAAGATGCAACCCAGGATCATGCATTGCATTAGGTTGTCTTTGTCTCTTCCAGTTTGGAACAGTTCCTCAGCCCTTCTTTATCCTTCTGTGGCTTTGTAAAATGCCCCTCAGTTTAGGTTTATCTGATGTCTGGCTGGCTGAGCTTCCAGTGTCCATTTGGTGGACGCTGAGGTCAGGTCAGGCAGCTGCAGACTGGAGGAGCCCGGCCAGGGCACAACCTCAGGGGAGGAGCTTAGGGGAAGCTGAAGGAACTAGGGAGGGGACACCACAGTGGAAGATTCCCCACCTGGAGGATTTCCTGGGAAGTGCCCCGAGAAAGACTGGCTCTGTGGGGACTTCTCCCTCACCCTTTCCTGGGAACTGCTAAGAGGGAACGAGAGGGTGTGTCTCAGGGCCAAGTACTTCCTGTTGTGGCTTCACAGAGGACTCCTGAGGCCTCGACCAGCCTGGGCCCCGCCTGGGAAAGGCTGCAAAGAGAGACGTGGGGATGTCCGGGAAAGGGCGGGTGGGGGAGACCAGCAGGCCCAGTGCTAGGAAGGAGCTGCCCCTTTCTGGGAAGGACTTTGATGCAAGAGCCCACCCCTATACCCCTCCCTCTCCCGTGCCCTGCCCTCCAGCTTCCGGCAGCCCCAGCTCGGCTCTCTGGAAGGCACTGGGGAGAGAAGGCTGCCGCGAATTCTAATCAGGCAGGAGATGGAGATGGGGAGCTGGAAAGCATCTTGCTTCACTTGGCCCCGAGCCTGTTTGTTCCGCAAGGACTCCCAGCCCAAGGCCCCGCCAACCTTTGCAAGAGGCCTTCTAGGAGTTCCGTCAACGTGATGGAGAGGAACAGAATCTTTAATCCTGATCCCCAGCTGCCAGGCAAAGTTCTGCCTGAGGCAGCAGTGGCTTGTCCATTTGTTCATTCATTCATTCATTTTGTAGCTGGAGATCCCTGTTCCTCAACCTTCTCTCTCCCTCTTGGGGAAGAGGCTCGGTGGGGCTCCCAGGTGGCCATCCTGTACCCAGCTTGCTTCTGTTGAGAACACCTGTCCTCAGAGCTCCAGAGGACCTGCCCTCCCTCAGCTCCAGGGCCTTGGGTTCAAGCCACGCCAGGGCTGAGCCGACCCCAGCTCAGTTTACAATGTGGTAACCGACACCACCTGGGAAGGGCAGAGCCTTAGGGAGCCAACCAGAAAGGAGTAAAGCAGGGAGACAAGGAAGGACACTAATACTTTGAGCACAGAGTGAGCCCAGAGACCAGCAGGCATGTGGTCATCACCTGAGTTCATGCTCTGGCCACCAGCAGTCAAGCTCTGTTCTGTCCTCACAGGCTGTTGACAATTGGAAAAGTTCATGTAAAAATCCAGACTTCTGATTTTTCTTGACAAATGAAAAGATCTGGCAACCCTGAGCCTGTGTTCTGTGTGGCAGCCATGGTAAGTCAGGAAACCTTATTGTTGAAGTTCTCTTCACTCCTTCTATTACCTGCCTATTCCCCAAGGGCCCCTGTGATCTCTTTCAGGCTTCACCATCACCTTGTGAGGCCAGAGACATTAACCCCACTTTATACATGAAGAAAGCAAGGGGAGAGGTCAATAACCTTGCCTAAGGTCCTGACCAGGGAGAGGCAGAGCTGGGCTTCTCACCCAGGTAATCTGCTTCCCGGTCCATGCTCTCTGCATTCCCCTCAACTTTTTCCTGGTGAGAGAGCTGGTACTCCCAGCAGCAGCTGGATGGACTGCAGATGCAGACAACAAATGAAAACCCTCTGGCTGCCCAGGTCTGGGGTTTCGTAGGCCTCAGCAGAGTCCTAAGCTGGGCGAACCAGCTCTCAGCAGAGGCTCTGGAGAGGCAATTATTTACCCATGCAAGGAGCCGGAAGTGATTGGTCAATGGTCTCACCACCACTCAGGCAGGCGAGAGGACCTGGGCACCTCTGGTCAGTCTAGGTGGTGTCTCCCTTCCTGGCTTCTCTCCCCTTCGCTGGAAGCAGGCTCCCTCTGGCAGCATCTTGCTCCATTTGGCCTTTCTGCCACACGTGGTGCAAACTGGTGGTGCAAACTGATGGCGCAAAAGGGCCAAAACCATCGCAGTCTGCAAATCACAGCACAGTCCAGACCAGTCAGGCTTGCTCGAGCAAAGCACTCTTTCTGGTCAGTGGTACGTTCTCCTCCTGGAGAGGCTGGCTGACCCTTTTCTGGAAGGGCTTGTCCAGTATTCTCCAGCAGTTTCTAGGAATGAATGGAGGAGCAATGCCTGAGGATTACAGGGTTCCAAAGGAAGCAGGGTAACTACTTTATAAAAATAGCTCAGCTGTGTGTGGCACCTTACGGTTTATAAATCCTTTCACATCCATTATTATGTGTATTATTTGGTTCTCAAAACTTGATGAGCCAGATAGAGCAGTAATTGGCAAATATAGATCATCTAGGAAAGGGCACGGAATTCTGAGTTCCATTCTCAATCCTGCCACTTACCTTGAGCAAGTTCACGCCCTCTCTTTTAACTTTTATTTCCTCATTCACTAAAAAAGATAACAAATTATTTTATAATGGGTGAACTGTGGGGTTTTTTTTAGTTTAAATAAATTTAATTTAAAAAGATAATAATCTCTCCCAGCAAGGCTACTCTGCTTTATAACTCCAGGGGGTGCTATTTACATGGAATACCATGTGATGAGTCCCCTTGAAATTGTGCCACAGGTGGAGCTCCTCATATGCATGTCATGAGGATTAAATGACATAATTTATGTGCTAGCACACAGTCTGGGAGATAGTAGGTGATTAACAAATGCTTGCCAAGTGAATGAACTGCTCACTCAGTCACGCTGGATTTTGAGAGGCGCTCACAGGAAGAAGGAAGTAGTACTGGCTCCCTGTGGCTGGTGTTGCATTTCCTGCCCATTCTTCTGTGACTCTTGCCAATTTGCCCTTTGTCCTAGGCCTCTGGGCTCCCAGCCGGCTGGAGGCACAGACTTATCTGTGGGGACTGGAGAGTTGGGCCGGGGCTGGGTAATGACCAGCCTTCCGCTCACTTGAAGTTTCCGCTGGGGGGCTGGAAGCCACAGCATCCAGATGGCTAATTGCTTTGTGCCTGTTTCTGCAAATCACAGTGATTCACTGTCCCTGCTGAAAACACGCTCTCTTTTCAAAGATTTAATGGTTTCCAAAATTAATTTAGCCTCATCTGTTATGCCCCTGCCCTTCTGCACTGTCCCCTTCCCCCCCAACATCCTCCCCTGTCCCAGGATGGAGCTTTCTGCTCCAGAAAGCCGGCTTTCACTCTGCTAGGCATAGTGGAGAAGGTTGGGGAGTACATACCCCTTTCCAGGGTCACCTGGGCACACACTCAGTGTGGACTTTTTGGGAAGAAGCCTAGGAGGGAAGGGCTGATGTCAGGGACACACTTATCTCTCACCATCCTACATGGTTTTGGCCACCCAACCCACTGACACTCCTAGACAAAGAACTCCAAGAAGCTCCCGTTTGCACTGCTTTGCTTATAAAACTCCTAAAGATCATCTGTTTTTTACATGTGAGGGACATGGTCAGCTTTGTTTGTCTTAGACAGCTCATTTTGGGTCCATGAGACCTTGGGACCAGATCCCTGGCTAAGAGGCCAGATTTTAAGGAGTTTACCTCCATCCGATTCTGTATCGTTTCTTGACTATCTTTAGGCTTCTGTTCTTCCCCAGTAACATAAAGGTGATATAATCCCTACCTCTGCCCACTGTTCATTTATTTAATAAATAGTTACTGAGTCTCTCTGTATATCAGGCATGTGCTAGGGATTGAGGGTACAGTAGCAAAAAAACTCCACAATTCTGGCCCTTCCAGAACTCAACTTGCAGTCTAGAGTAGAGAAAGAAAAGGCCCGTGGCCAGCAGGCTGATATATTCTCTGTGAGGGAATATCAGGGGCTAAGGGAGCACCCCATCTCCTGGAGCCAGGAAAGGCTCCCTGGAGGAGGTCATGCCTGAACTGAGTCCTAAGTGATTAGAAGGTGTTATCTTTTTTTTTTTTTTTTTTTTTTTGCGGTACGCGGGCCTCTCACTGTTGTGGCCTCTCCCATCGTGGAGCACAGGCTTCGGATGCGCAGGCTCAGCGGCCATGGCTCACGGGCCCAGCCGCTCTGCGGCATGTGGGATCTTCCTGGACCCGGGCACGAACCCATGTCCCCTGCATCGGCAGGCAGACTCTCAACCACTGCGCCACCAGGGAAGCCCTAGAAGGTGTTATCTTGAAGAAGAAGAAAAAGAAAGAGGAGGAGGGGAAGAGGAAAGATGAGCAGTGTCCAGGTAGAGGAAATAGCATATGCAAAAGCCCAAGGCAGGAGAACGGTTCATACTGAGGATCTGCAAACCAGTGCAGCATGACTGGCAGAAAGACAGAGAGAGCAGGAGTGGTGAGAAGGGCGGCTGGAGACAAGCACGGAACTAGAGCAGCAAAGGCCTTTTAACACCTAATGGAATCACTGTGGTGTTTTAAGCATGGTCCAATGTGCGCTCTGGAGAAATCACTCTGGCTGCGGTGTGGAGAATGGATTGGATGGGGTAAGACTGGAGGTAGGAAGGTCAGGTATGCAATGGCTGCATCTTAAAAGCATTCTGAGACCCTGGGTGAGATACTGCTAACCATTTTTTTTTTTTGCGGTACGCGGGCCTCTCACTGTTGTGGCCTCTCCCCTTGCGGAGCACAGGCTCCAGACGCACAGGCTCAGCGACCATGGCCCACGGGCCCAGATGCTCCGCGGCACATGGGATCCTCCCGGACCGGGGCACGAACCTGTGTCCCCTGCATTGGCAGGCGGACTCTCAACCACTGCGCCACCAGGGAAGCCCTCTTTCTATTATTAACATCTTACATTAGTATGGCACATTTGTCACGATTAATGGACCAATATTGGTACACCATTATTAGTTAAGTCCAATCTTTATTCAGTTTTCCTCAGTTTTTTTTCATTTCCTTTTTCTGTTTCAGGATCACATCCAAGATACTACGTTATCTAGTTGTCATGCTTCTTTAGGCTCCTCTTGACTGTGATAGTTTCTCAAAATTTTCTTGTTTTTGATGACTTTAATAGTGTGGGGGAGTACTGGCCAGGTATTTTGTAGACTGACCTTCAGCTGGGATTTGTCTGATGTTTTTCTCGTGCTCTGACTTGGAGTATGGATTTTTGGGGGAGGAAGACCACAGAGGTGAAGCATTGTTCTCATCACATCATATCAAGAGTACGTATATCGACATGACTTGTTACTGTTGATGGTGACCCGATGACCTGGCTAAGGTAGTATTTGACAGGCTTCTGCTCTGTAAAGTCACTCCCCCCACTCCTTTCCATACTGTTCTCTTTGGAAGGAAGTCACTCTGGGCAATCTACAGCTTAAGGATGGAGGAGTTATGCACCACCTCCTTGAAGGCAGAGAGTATCTACACATGTTATTTGGAATTCTTCTACATGGGAGATTTATCTATTAGCCCTCATTTATCTAATTATTCAATTATTCATATTAGTATGTACTCATGAATATTCATTTTATACTTTGGGTTATAATATGATAATATCTTATTTTCTTGTTCAAATTGTTACAACTTTAGCCATTAGGAGCTCTTTCAGTTGGCTCCCGTGTTCCTTTGTGTTCTCTACCGCACCACCTCCCCCCATCATTGTGGAGTTTTGAGTACTTCCTTACTTTTTGGCATTATAAGATGCTCCTGGACCATCCTGTATATTTCCCGCCCCAGTTCTAGAATCAACGATTTCTCCGAGGTGACCTAGTCCTTTTATTGGAGAATGGTATTAGAAACCAAGATCTGGGTGCTAGGTGTGCTCATTGCTACTGGGATGTCATTGCTTCTACATCCTCTCAGCTGACATAGCAAGGAAATAGATGTGTATACTAACCCATGTATGTACGTATATCTATAAATATTTCCATATGTAACCATCTGTATCAATATTAAGTTAAGCATGATTTCCCACTTATGTCTTCAATTCTAATTCATTACCACATGGATCATTCTAGCCTTCTCTTATTTGTCTATAAACATCTACTCCAACAATAAGAAATCTGGCTCCCACCATCTTCCATTCATTTAATTATTCAATTCCAATGTACATGTGTTTTCAACCACCCACTTTTTAAAGTAGGAATTTAATTATTCCCAAACTACTTATTTCACATATCCAAGATTCCATAAAGGACTTTATGATACTCTGTCCTTACAGTCTCTGACCTGTGCCAACCCAGTTTGCCAAACTAAAATGCCAATTCTCACATTGATGTCTTCTCCAGGATTTGGGTTGATTGTTTTTTTCTGGTCTTTTTCCAGCTGAAATGTCCTTCTGTAGGTCTACTGACAAGAATGCATCATCCCAGATATTCCCTGAGTAACAAACTCTTATTCTACCAAAGCTATGCCTAAATGGTTGAGCAGGTGGTGTAAAAGGTAGAGCTTGTCTCTGCTGGGAGAGAGGAGTGCGTTCTCCACATTCTTCCTCACCATGGACAAAGTTCTCAGAAGCCACTTTGGCTGCAATGAGAGATAGAAGTATCCCTTAATGGTGTGTTCCCATATCACCACACACCACACCGCCTGAGGCAACACTGCTATAAATAGCACTTGGTCTCCTTACTAGTCCACCACAGCCGAGTTAACCCAGACATGATGGAGACTTGGTGGGAAGAGGAAAAAGCAGAAAAATAAATAAAGCGAGAAGAGGAGAGGAAAAAGGACAATGGAGAAAGGGCAGTGATGATATTAATAACGTATATAATTAATGATTTTAATAATTACTTACATTTGCAAAAAACTTGAACATGCATGGTTTCATTTATTTCATTAAGTATAATGACTCATAAAAGTATATATTTAGTTTTAACCTATATCTTAGGTTATTGGCTTTTGTGTGTTCTAGATTTAGGGATAGGTACATGATCCAAGCTGCGCCAATGAGAGTTGGCTCTGGGACAATTGCTAGAACTGTTGGAAAAGAAGCGTGTTCTCTTTCCATTGGGATTATACAGTAAGTGTGAATGGATGGTCAATATATCTAGTTATTTGTTTGCTTATTTATTTGTTTATATGCATAGAAGAAGATCTGAAGACAGTATCCCAAAACGTTAACATCAATTAATTTTTGGTGATAGGGTAATTGGTGATGTTTATGGTTTTTACACATGTATTATTTATATTTTCTATAAAGTCGTATATTACATTTATATTAACATAGATTTTTCCTGTTATAAATTATTGTTTTTAGGTATTTTATAATATACTTATGTTACAAAACATAAGTACATAGAAATATGTTTATAATATATTGTTATCTAAATAATAGATTAGTGTAATTTTTACACTAATATAAGACAGAAGTCCTTTACCCCCTAAGGTCCATTTTTTCTTTCCCTTGGTTACTGACTCAAACCCAGTTCCCTACGCCTGGTAGGACATGCATCCTTAATCCCAGGACGATCCAGTGTCCTAGAACAACTTTTTTCAAAATAAAGGTTTTTACCTTTTCAAAGTAAAGTATTTATGAAAAAGGTATTTTTCAAAATAAAATACAATATTTAGGAACTGAGAGGTTCTATTGGTTTTGTCCACATCCCACCAGACGCTAGACCTCATCAAAGAACAGGCTGTGTTCTCAGCTGGCAGTGGCAGGAGGACCAGGGATAGAGGGACCAGTTTTGTAGTCATTTTAGAAGGAGCTCAGTAGGTTTTTTCCATAGCCCTGCCAGAGAGTGGAACAGCTCCCACCCCACAACGGAAGAGAAACAGCTCCAGTGGCAGCCCCGTTCTTCCTGGGTTCCCTCCTCCAGTGTTTACGAGAACTTCTGGGAATTCTCCACAGACTGGGCTGCCCTCCCTGCCAGTCGCCCGCTCAATCCTGCGCTCTCCCACTGTGGACACAGGCCCCACCCTCAACTCCCTAAAGCACAGCCAAGGCCAGGCTGCAGCATTAACAAAACTCCCCATAACCCCTGAAGAGATGCCACTCATTCCAAAAGAAAACCACCTTTTATAATAACGACACAGAGCCTGTAGTTTCACAGTGTTCTGAATTGCATTGTCTCTTTTCCAGAACAGGTTTAAGTTTTATCCCTGCGTAATGTGAAGTCCTATTAAAATATTTTCCTAAAAACAAAAGGGATTATTCCCACGAGAGCAATTTGCTTCCACCTCCACAAAAGATAGAGGAACTGGGATTAAAAACCCAAACCCACACAGTATAGCATAGCAATTTGTCCTCTTTTCTCACCATTGCAGTTTTCAAAAACAGGAGAGACCACTTTCTACACATTTTCGTATCTACCTATTTGGAAACAAAAGCGTGAGTCTGACAGAGGGTCAGGGGCTTGGCTGGGGGGTGGGGAATGGGGGTTGGGGAGTGGGGGGATGGGGTGTGGGGTGTGGGAGAGACTCAGGAGGCGGGTGGGAGGTCAGTGGACACAGAAAGCACCAGGTTCCCAGAGGCTGGCACTTGGAGTCAGATATGGGGAGAGAGGGACTGACAGTAATCACAGTCAGTTCGCCTGACCACTGAGTGTTTGTTATTTCATCTTCAAAGGAGGCACCTGGGAGAGCCAACCTCTCAGGCCCCTTCCAGCTCCGGAACTCTCCATACCTCAGCCAGATCAGTGAGGTAAGGGGCCACCTCCCCAGGTGTTGGTCTCCACAGACCTTTTCCCGGGATTGCATCAGCGCTCATTCTTCCACCTCCAAGGGCGCCTACACCTCCCTCCTCCACTGCCAAAACTTCTTAGGTTGAGATAACACGCTTTTGTTCTCTCGCTGGCTCCACACCCATGGGGAGAGGGAATGAGGAAACCTTCGGGAAAGTTCAGCCTATCTGATGAAGGTAAGAGGTAGGAGGCTGCCCCATTACTCCTCACACCTTCCAGGTTCCCAAGGGCCCCCCGCCCAATTCAGGAGGCGTTTCTGGGCTTGGCTTCCTGGCAGGTGAGGCTTGCAGGCACTGGGGATGCTCAGGAGGGTGGTGAAGGCCCTGGGCTCATAAATCCTCATCTTGGGGATTCATTAGGGATTTTTTTCCAAGGACTCCACCAAGGAGGAGGTGGGTGTCTTCTAATGGCTTCTCATCAGACTCATGATCAGGTCCAGACTTCTCAGCCTGGCATCCTGGATTCTGCAGAATCTTGCCTTGGCCTTCCTTGCCAACCCCCTCTTCTGCTATTCTTCCCAGACCCACTGAGCTGTAGCTACATAAAACTGCACTATTGCCCTGGACATGTTATACATGTTCATGCCTCTGTGGCTACTTTGCATATTCTGTTTCCTCTGTCTGGAGTGCCCACTGCCACTTCTTTTCTTAGAGAACTCCTATTCATCCTTCAAGAGCCTACTTAAAAGTCATCTGCCTCTTCAAAGCCTTACTTGATCCTCAGGGTTGGTTGCTTTGTGCTCCAAGGCATAGGGCTCCTTCCCTGGCTCACCACCCAGTAGGGTAATTATTAGGATTTGCATGTTTAAATTCCTCCTAGTTGCTCCTCCAGGGCAGAGACTGTGTCATTCACCTTTGTAAACCAGTGCTGGGCCCTAATAATTCCTCGGGCAATATTTGTGTAAGAATGAACACCATTTCTGCTGGATTTGTGGTATTACTGAGTAGTGTTAAGAGAATGCTTCAGTTACCATGGACATTTCCTGGCCCACAGCGCTATGTCTCCAGACAAGGGTCGTATATCTGTGAGTCTATGTAGTCACACGGCATCAGTACGGTACTCCTCAGATAGTTTTACATGTGCTTTATTTATTTTACACATTTACCTGATGGGTGGTTATTACAGTTACCATCATAAGATGAAGAGACTGAGATGCCAAGAGATTAAGCAACCTCATGTTCAATGTTATAGTACATGTGTGGCAAACCTGGAACTTGAACCCAGGTATTCTTGCTGCAAGAGCCGTAAGATGTCTGCCTACACCAGAGGTTCTCAATAATGAGTCTTTGAATCAGCAGATCAGCCTCACCTGGGAACTTGTTAGACATGCAAATTATTGGGCCCACCCCAGGCCTACTGAATCAGAAACTTCTAGGGTGGGCTCAGCAATGCCTGTTTTGACCACCTGCAGGTGGTTCTGTTGCACGGTCAAGTCCAAGAACCCAGGCCTACATCATCGTAGCTACTCCAGTGGCTGCGCAGAGCCAGAGGAGGGCGCTCCAAGGCAAACCTTTATCCCTGAATAGTCATGGCAGCTGGAATGGAAATCTAGCCCCAGGTAGGAGGGAAGAAAACCCGTGGACTGGGAGTTAGGAGCCAGAGTTCTAGTCTCACCGGTTCTGCGATTATTGATGGTGATTTTGAGCACCTCTCTGGGCCTCAGTTTTCTCATCTGTAAAATGAGGATGTTGACGAAATGATCTCATATCTAATTTCCCTTTATGCTTTGTTACTCAACTCTCCTTTGGAATGTGTTGTCCATGCCAGCGGTGGAATGAAGACGGGGTATGAGTGCTCATTTTACATGAATTTTTCCCATAATTGGAAATTGACCATTTCCAAATTCCAAATCCTTGGACGAGCTATCCTCTACCATCTTCTTCCTTAAGGGCAGGAAGTGGGAGCAAACATTTGAGTTGACTCATGAAACTTTATTAGGCAAAAAATAGAAAACCGTTTGATGACACTGCTTTGGACCCCCTTCTGTTGCCCGAGCCTCCTCCCCTGGGCCTTTTTCCTGATTCCTCTCCTGTCTCCTGCTTCCCCACTGGGACTATGCCAGACCCTCTTGCTCACAGGACCATCTCCCTGTCCTCCCTGTGAGCTCATGTGTGTTCCCTGCCCCTCGACATGGGGTTGCCCAATTCACAGGCCTTGCTTACTCACTATCCTTCTGAGGAAGGGGGAGGGATGATGTGTCAGGGTGACTTCCTAGGTGCACCAGGGGCTCAGTGGCCGAATGGGGGAGCCCATGGATACAATTAAGCCCTATCCTACTGTTTTCATGTGGACCTGAGGGCTCTCCCAGGAGTGCACCTACTAGTGGGTGGGGCTGTGCCTCCTGCGTACCTGGTGGGGCCCAGCATTTAACTGGCAGGCAGCTGGATAACCTCCTGCGTACAGCAGGCTGAAAAAAAGAAAGAATGCCTCCTGCCCCTTTGAGATGATGGAGATTCAAGACAACTAATGACATTGTAAAAGCAGAGCCCTGAATCAGAAAGGTGGGTCGAAGAATTTTAATCACTCAGGACCTGAGTGTCAGCAGGAGAACATGGCTGAGCGCTCAAGTCCCGAGAGGCTGTGAGAATGTGGGTAGTTCTAGAAGTCAGTCAAGGGAGATATCGCCTTCAGGAAAACCACACGTGCCAGATAAACAGCCAGAGTATCTGTCAAATCAGCATCATCCTTAGAGAGAGACTTTCAGCATGAGGTGTCCAGAGTCCAGGAAAAGCCTAGAAAGTGCAGGACATCACGTGCTGCTGGCAGCCCTTGGGTTAAAAGCCAAAGAAGGTGGTTCTTAAACAAGGTCCCAGGAAGAGCAGGAGCTAACACTGATTCTTCATCAGCTGAAGCTCAGTGAGGCTGCATGTGTCAGCTGCAAGTGACCCAGGGAAGCCGGATACCTCTTGGACTGTGCATCGGTGGAACTACACGTTAATAAAGAATATGTGTATATTCCAAACTCATCAGATCGTGTACATTACATATCTTCAGCTTTTTGTATGTCAATCATACCTCAATAAAATGATTTTTTTTTAAAAAAGAATATGTACGTGGATTTGTGTGTAGCTATAGCTTCTAATATACCCTCTAAATCAACCCAGTACCCTGGATTCCCATGTTAACACCTTTGGTTGATGGCTGCTCTCTTTGTCCATCCTGAGCCCCCCCACAGTGGGCCTGGTAATTGAGTTTAACCTGGAACCTGATGACCTGCCTCAGTGGCCCTGGGACTTCCCAGGATCCAGGGGGCTTGAAGGCCTGGGGAAGAGCCAGGCATCAGTTAAGCTTTCTGGCACTGCTCCAGGCTGAGTCCCTCCCCTCTCCCGTCTCCCCAGTCTGTTCCTGTCCCAGCTCAGCCTGAAATTGGCCTGCTCTCCTGCAAGACTTCTATTAAAGGAGTCTTCTGCATATGTTCAGAATGGATTTCAGCCTCACTCCTTAGAATCTCCTAAACATCCTACTTTCCAGCTTATATGACTTCACAGACGGCAGAGCACTCATTTCTGGTGTTGTCTTCCATTCAAAGATTGGACAAGTCCAAACACTTTTGTCCTTTGTTGCTGGGGTTGTGCAGGAGAGAGGAGATGTGAGCTATAGTCTGAACAAGCTGATGCAATCCAGCGGTGGGCTCTTTGGCAAGTCATTTTGCTTCTCTGGGCCTCAATTTTATCATCTGTAAAATGTGAATGCTGTTTCAGATGCCCTCTGAAGTCTTCCAGCCCTAACATTCTGAGATTCTGGTGCCTGCTTTGGCCAAAAGAAGAGGCTCAGAGGTCCTGTCCGTCACCCCACAATGCCCAGGTGGAGGTAGAGAGGGATGCGTGCAGTGTCAGGACAGCAGGGAGGACTCTGGGCCCGATGAGTGCTTTCCCTTCATGGACTTGGATTAGAGGAGTGCCTGTTGGGTGGGGCCTGGCTGGAAGGAGTGAGACAGTCTCCCCCAGGCCTCCCCCTGCCTGAGTGGTTGCCTCACAGGCTGTTACGTCACTCTCCTTACCACTTTCCAGGGTGGGGCAGGGAAGGGCAGCTGGGGAGCAGCTGATGCAATAGGCAGGCACAAGCCTGTATTCTTCGAAGACTAAGCAAAAGTTGGCTGGGCTGGGCCCGGCCAGCCTGGGCTGCAGTTGCAAGGCCCTGCTCTTTGCAGAGCTTCAGCTTCCTCTTCTCTCCTTATAGCTGAAATGCGGTTCACTGACTTGTCATCAGAGCCAGTAACTGATACTTTGTCCATTTAACCCTGGTGCTCTTTAACCTGTAGCTGAAGAGAATATCCTTTAGTGCTAGGAATGTGGACATGCATGAGTATATACACACAGTGTATATACACACACATACCACGCCCCCACCACACACAGTGGGGTCATCCAGAGGTAAGATAGTTGTTTTGAGAATCTGCTCCCACCAGACCATGCTTCCCACGAGCTCTTCCAGGAGGAAGTGGATCCAGTCAGAAGGATCAGAGAGTGTCAGAAGATCTGGAAATTTCCTCTATATAGCCAAAGCCTCAAAACATGCCCTTGGGAATGCCATTTCTATTCAAGGCCCCATCTATCAAATATAAATGAGACTCTGGGCTACTTTTCATATCCCAGGGACCTGGACGCCCAGAACACAATAACTCTTATCTTTTAAGTTAAAAAAAAAAAAAAGAGTCTGAGAGGGAAAAAAGAGAAGGTGCATCAAGTCTTTGACAAAGCAAAATTGCTAAATATTGCACTCAAACTAGCTTGATGATGAGCAACTATACCTCCATCATAAATTGCAAAGAACTTTGTCTGACTAAACCTATGTTTCAAAGCTCTACATTCCCTGCAAAAGGCTCAAGAAGGAAAGTCAAAGTAAAATTAGGCCCTACGTCACTCATAATCAGGTCCTGTGCTAAATGATTTACATGAATTTTCACATTTCATTCTCATGGAAACCCTATGAGGACGTCTATTATAATCCCCATTTTACAGATGCAGAAACTGAGGCACAGAAGTTTAAGTAACTTGCCCAAGGACAGAGGGCTAGTAAGTGCTAGAGCCAAGGTGTTAACCTGGTTCTCCTGAGTCTGGAGCCTAGGCTCATAACCATCTGAAAAACCCACATTTACAGATAGAGAGTTCAAGAGGGATAGAATCCTTCAAATCACAAAAGGATTCATCAGAATGTTCTCTATACCCCAAATTCCTCTATAGCTTCAGTCAATAAAATCCATAATTTTATTTTCTGGAGTGTATGTCCAAATTTTAAGGAACATATTTTTTTTAACATAACAGATAGACTTTTGCTCTTTGGGAAGGGTCACTCCTAGAACGTTCATCAAATCAGTTCATTCTGTTGATAGTTAACAACTGACTGTCTTATTGGTACTGAATACATTTAGAAAGGAGGTTTGGGCAAGGTAGTTATACTTTAAGTATGAATTTTATAATTATACATTTGTATGTATTCACACATAATCAAATTTAATCAAATGGACAGCCTGAAAGAGTGAAATTGTAGTGTTCTCATCGTGGTGCAGGAGTTGGGGGCTTTCTTCTTGAATTGGCCGTCAACTTGATTTATAGATGTTTTATCTCATTAACCTTAATGTCATGGAGCTAATTAGTAACTCTGGAAACTGCAAAACACACTAGAAGCGGTCCCGTAGCTCTTTAACTTCACCGTGAGCCAGATTAAACTGGACCCAATTATTCCCAATCACAGAAGACATCTTTTGAAAGGCTTTGCCTCCTTCATTTGGAATGGCTTACTGGAATGAAAATCAAGCTTGATGTGGATCTTGATTTTCCTTTTGGCCGCACACCACGTTACATCAAAACAGTCTGAATCCTTCAAAAGCTCTTGCTTCACAGAGAGACAGGCATATGCACATTGCAGTAATTGCCCCTATTTGGGTAAAGTCGTCCCAGGACCCTGTGCAGGGTCCCGAGGATCTCCCTGCCTGCGTTCTGCCTGCTGGTAAGCATCAGGGCAACACGTTGGGACCCAGCCCTGTTCAGGAGGCTGCTGTCTTGAGGATGGAGAAGGTCTCTCAGGTACTAACAGTGCTATGGGCATCCTTTTCCTTCCCTTTTCCTCTTCTTACTTCTGGGACCAAGACACTGAGGCAGAGGTTGTTACAGCCTTTCTTCCCTTCTAGCTTTCTATGGGAGGATTCTGAGCTGCTTGCCTTCCCCGCCCCCTCCCCCTCCGCCTCCATTTCTTATGGCTGAATCAGATGGTGGCTAGGATGCAAGGATGATAGACATCAAAGAGGCTAAATTAATCTACATAAGAAAAAGGGGGAAGCTACTCTCTGGAGAGAGAATGGGCTGGGTACGCTGTTGAGTGGGACACTGGGTGAGAAAAATAGCCATTTTTTCAAGAAATTTCTCAAAGTTTTACATGATTTTTAAGGCATTTGGAGTTTAACTTACATTTCTTTTGAAATGGATACCATGTGAAGATGGAACTTCATAAGGGAGAAAGAAGGCTCAGTTTGTTTGTTTCTTTGTTTTGCTTTGTGTTTTTTTGGCCATGGGCAGCTTGTGGGATCTTAGTTCCCCAACCAGGGACTGAACCCGTGCCCTTGGCAGTGAAAGCATGGAGTCCTAACCACTGGACTGCCAGGGAATTCCCTTTTTTTTTTTTTTAAGAAGGCTCATTTTATTCAAGTTACATGTCAAATAATTTTCTGGAGAAAGGAAAGCGATTTGGGTAGAAAAATTCAAGCTGATGACTTGCAATGAGGTTGTTTTGAATTTGCATGGTCCTTGAACAGGACTGTGAAGTGTAGGAGTAGTAGAGAGCGGCCTGTGATGAAATATTATCGGGGCGGATCCTTGGATTTGTGGGTGAAGCTGAGGTTTCCTTTGGGGTGATTTCACATGACCAAACTCCAATGCTGGAATAGGTGATAGAAAACTTTAATCTCTTTCCTTGGTTTAGTTTGAAAATGGACTAGATTGTTAACATACAGACAAATTTTTGTGTGGGGACTTGCTCCTTAAGTGCCAAACTGATGTTCTAATGCTGCTTCACATGTCTCCCGGCTGAGTGACTCAGCCCTGGCCTCATGAACCCTACACAGGCTCTCCCTCCCTCAGGGGTGCAGGTGTGTCCCCACCTGGGTCAGAGGCCAGGAAACTAACCACAATATCCTGGCTAGAGACATAGGCTTCTGCCTTGGAGGCAAAACAGGGTGAAACACAGGCAGGCAGGATCCCAAACCACAGAAGCTCAAGTTAGGTCAATCTTTGTGAACATGACAATTCACTGTCTCTCTTGGTCAACAAAAAGAAACACAGACCCATTCAAAAATGGTTCTAAAGGACTGAGAATATGCATAACTATGGCAGCTTGACATTGAATGCTATTCCAAAGCAACTGAGAAAGTTAATTAGCCTTTCTTTTCACAAGCCAAGAAAGGTGCAATGATACATTCACACCCGTCTGTAGCCGGACAGTCAAGTACAGGAGTTTAAATCACTTTTCTGGCAGGCAATGAGTACAATGTTTGAGTTCATGTTCCCTCCTCACATGCACCTAGCAACTTGGGGGACTGCATGCTGGGCAGGAACCATCCTTCTGGGAGATGTTGCAGACATTCACAGGATTGTCCCTCTGTGGGACCTGCCTCTCTGGAACAGTTAGAAATTACGTTGAGGATCAGGTTAGGGGGGAGGAAGCCATGATGGAAAATTATTGTTCCTTTGAAAGTAGTTATTCATGGAAACTTTGCTATGACTGGTAGGGCCATTACCGTGGTCATATCATTTTACCTTAAACGTGCACCCCAGTCCACGGCGGAGGTAGATAAGCCCTTGGGAATGCACAATTACTACTTGGTTCGCTTGCAGGAATTAAGCAAATGAAATTGATGATAAAAATGACACTGCTTTAGAAGGCATTCTCTCATGTTCACAGTATATTTAGAATAATCATTAGGAAAAGGGGCCTGGTGTTTTGAAGAGTCTGTCAGAAATCTTCAGCCCAATTTGTTCCTAGGACAGGATGAGAATGGATTTACTTCAGTTGAAATCCTAACTTCTATTGTCAGGATTATGCAGAAAGTCTGGATAATGCTACACATAGGAAAAACAAAGAGAAACACTTTCTCTTCTAGACTGGCACCCCTGAAGACTAGGGATAAAATCACTTCAACTATGAATTACTGATCTGTTCCTCTAAGGCTAGTTAATAACGAACACTGTTTGTCCTTTGGAGGATTTAATATTTCCCCAACCCACGAGAGCCATACTGGTTGCCTTTGATCCTGGGCTAGGTCTTACTGACATCTGTTTTTTTTTTTTTTTTTAATTAATTAATTTATTTTTGGCTGCATTGGGTCTTTGTTGCTGTGGGCGGGCTTTCTCTAGTTGCGGTGAGCGGGACTACTCTTTGTCGCCGTGCTCGGGCTTCTCATTGCGGTGGCTTCTTTTGTGTGCAGAGCACAGGCTCTAGGTGCACGGGCTTCAGTAGTTGTGGCACGTGGGCTCAGTAGCTGTGGCTCGTCGGCTCTAGAGCACAGGCTCAGTAGTTGCGGCACACGGGCTTAGTTGTTCCGTGGCATGTGGGATCTTCCCAGACCAGGGCTCAAACCTGTGTTCCCTGCATTGGCAGGCGGATTCTTAACCACTGCGCCACCAGGGAAGCCCCTGACGTCTGTTTTAAACAGAGGAAAGAGGGGAGTATTAGAATAGATGCTGACTGTATTAAATTCTACCCCTTATGTACATGCTTGAGGCAGCTTCATGGAATCCCTCCTCCAGACC
The DNA here is from genome assembly GCF_008692025.1 of Phocoena sinus. Taxonomy (NCBI): domain Eukaryota; kingdom Metazoa; phylum Chordata; class Mammalia; order Artiodactyla; family Phocoenidae; genus Phocoena; species Phocoena sinus. Next base: position 21,698,802 of record NC_045775.1, read on the forward strand.
AGATGAGTTATTTCTGGAGCTGGGGCTCCTTTGGCCACCCATACCCCACTGGTTGGCTCAGCCCCTGCTTCTTGTAGCAGACCTACTTGAGAACACCAGAGTATTTCTTGGCTACATTTCCATATAGCCTTTTAATCTTCACAGATGAGACAATTTGATACACTCCTACCTCACATGGCCATGAGTTCTACTCTGGGCCAGCATCAGGACCAATCCTGTCCTGGGCAGAGGGCTAGAAAGACCTTGATCCCAGAAGTTGGCATCTAGTCATGATGGTTACTGGCCCCACTCTAGCCTCATACCCTGGCCCTAGAAACTGGACTCTTACCTCATCCATTCACTTGACAAACATTTATTGAGCACCTACTATGTGTCAGGCCCACAAATATGGCAGTAACTAAAACAGAATAAAATACTCACCTTTCTCTAACTTATACTCTGTTTTAAGGAACCGAGTCTTGTGTCACCGTTCCCAAGTCTCAACCTTGGTTACCTGATCAGGAAGTCACTTCTTCTAGAAAAACATTTCTCAAACTTCAGTATGCATACGAATCACTTGGAGCTGCAGATCCTGATTCAGTGGGTCTAGGGTGGGGCCTGAGATTCTGAATTACTAACAAGCTCCCAAATGTTACTGCTGCAGCTGCTGGGGACGTTGCCTGGATTACGCTTTGAGTGGCAAGGATGTACAGCCAGTAGCACCATCGGTGAGTCTGTTAGAAACACAGAATCTCAGGCCTCACTTCAGACCTCCCGGCTGAGAATCTGCCCCTTGACAAGATCCCCAGGAGCTGAGAAACCATGATCTAGAACAGTGATTCCCAAAGCACAAGCATCAGGAGCACCAGGTGAGAATTATAAACTGCCTGGGGACCGCCCCCCATCCCTCTCTGAGTTGTATTATTGGGTGGTGAGCACCCCAGGTGATTCTGATGGATACCAGGTTTGAAAACCTCAAAGAGCATTTTCAGAGGGCACTTTCCTAGGCTTATGGGACCTCACAGTGAGAAAAGCCTTAGAGTTGACCTGACGATATCATCTGAGATTGTGGGCTCCTCTGAAGTGATTGTCACACAAGTCCCAGGTAAGAAACTGAGGCCAGGTCCTTGTGCAGGGTCCGTGGCTAGTACACGGTGGGGCCGGGCCTTGCTCCAAATTCTCCTTCCACCGCAGCCACCCCAGGACTGCCTCTCCTTGACCACGCCCCCAATCTTTCTCTCCTCCAGCCCCTTACCGTCAAACCTCCACACCCTCACAGCTGCTTTATTTCAGCACCCACAGTTGCCACCCTCTCCCCACCCATGTCACCCATCAATCAGACCACACGTTTAACTGGTTGACTTTCCCCAAAGACTGATTCTGCCAGCCCCTCGATCATGTTTTCAGCTCTTTGGGGGAGGTGCAGTGCGTGGGTGGGAAGGGTGTTGTCTGCTGGCCTTCCATCCATCTTTCAGGAAGGCAATTAAGTTTCCGGCTCTTTGTCTTCTGTTTCAGCCCCTCTTTTGCTAAGTGTCCTGCAGCCTTCTGGAATGTATGTGAGCACCTCCTCTCTGCTGACAGCTTGAGGACTTCCTCGTTCTTTCAAACTGGCTATGTTCTCCCCTCCCCTGCCTACACAGGTAGGTGCTACTCACCGTCAAAGTTAAGTGGACACACCTGGAACTTATGGTCTAAGGTAGGGGCCTTCTTTCGGAGTCCACAGATCCCTAGCCCAATAATGTAAAATCCTGAGTGTACACTAGAATCTCCTGGGGAGCTTAGAAATCTAGACTGTACTCAGATCAATTAAATGAAAACCTCTGGTGGTGGGAGGCAGGCACCAGTGGTTGACAGCTCTCCCCAGGTGATTCTGACGTGCAGCCAAGGTTGAGAACCACTGGAAAGTCCAGGTAAAATTGTTTCCGGATGGGCATATGTGCATTTGGTGGAAAACCTAAGCCATAGCCTTTAGCAGATTCTCAAAGTCTTCAATGATACTTTTCTCCTTACCTTTCTCCCCCTCAAAAAAGGCGCAGTGGCTGGTCTAAGATAACAAACGAAGAACTCACCAGTTATTACAGAAACACCAAATACTTGTGTTAACTAAATAAACAGGCACTAACATGTAGAGCAGCAAAAGTGCCTATTGTTGCTTCGCAAGTGAAGGGGACTTGGGAATGTTGTGTTTGGTGGGACGGGAGAGGCCCTGCCTCTCTCGCACTTAGCCAGGAAAACCGTGTGATTTCAGATGCTGCCACTACAGAGATCTGATCCCATCACTTAACTCCCCTGCTGCCCACAGAACCAAGGCCAAACCCCCGACGATAACATCCTGGTTCCTTCCTTCCTGGTTACCTAGCCCCAGGCATCCTTTCTAGTCATTGCGTTCATTTCTTCACACACTCTAGCCCCAGAAGGATGCTTACTGCTCATTTTTTTCGACACCTCTCTGCCTTTGCTTCTATTCTTCTCCTGGTTCCTCCCACTCTCCCTGTGTCAAGTAGACATGGGAGGGGAGGTAGGATTGAAGAGACGGAGAATGACTGGAGCAGGGTTCCCTAGGACAGAAGGTGCTCAGTTCATATTTGTCAAAGTGAGTGGGGCAGCTGCCTTGTGTTAGGAGCTCCTACTGTTGGGGGTGGAAATATACGGAGATTCAGAAGCTCTGGCCCTCAGGGGACTTAGATGCCAGCAGGGAGGCAGACCAGCGATCCGGGTGCAGGACACATAATAGGTGCTCTTAAGATTTGTTCTTTTCCTCCATCTACTTCCCTGGGTTAAGAATCTAGGTTAAACGGCTGTACCTTCTCCCAGCTGCAGAAAGAGGGTGAGTGCCCCTCCCATAAGGACTATACCCTTTCCATTTGGGCTTCCAGGATGATCTAATTGTTCTTCACTTTAGTAAGGCACAGAGGGCTCATTATGTAAATTCAAGCAAACATACACACCCCAGATCATGAATTACATCTGTATTAATAAACATTTTAATTAACACTTACCGACTGCCGACGAAGTGTGAGGTGTAAATAACACGTGGATGCATGTTGAAGAAATGAGACTGGAAAGCCACTGCTTCCTTTCTACTCCATTCAAGAATTTCAAGAAACAGTGTACATGCTTCTCTTTTAAAAAGTAATCATAAGTTCTGAAGCCTGAAACAATCAACAATATACAAATACTTACCATTGTTTGCCATATAATAATTTAACATTTGTCTTTTGTTTGTTTGTTTTGTCTTTGGCTATGCCTCGTGGCTTGTGGGATCTTAGTTCCCTGATCAGGGATTGAACCTGGGCCCTTGGCAGTGAAATCGCGGAGTCCTAACCATTAGACCGCCAGGGAATTCCCAGTAATTTAGCATTTGTATGGTGCCTCTCTTCTCAGATTTATTCATTCATTTATTCAACAGATATTTAATAGAGGCAGCAGGCATTGTTCTAGGCACCAGAATACAGCAGTAAGTGAATAAGACAAAATTCCTGATCTTAAGATGTTTACATTCTCGTGAACGAAGATAGACAATAAGGAAATCAACAAGTACACAAATAATATTAAATGGTGATAAGTGCTGTAGGAAAATATAAAGTGGAGTAAGGAGAATAGGGACTGTGTGTGTGTATTGCTTTTTTACATAGAGTGGCCTCACTGATCAGGTGACATTTGAGTGACAGGATTTGTTGATGGATTAGATATAGGGTGTAGGAGAAAGAGGTGTCAAGTTGGCCGCCGGGGTTTTTATTTGAGCAACTGGAAAAATGGAATTGTCACATACTGATTTAGAGGAAGCCTGTGGGGTGCAGCAGGAGTTTGGGAATTTGATTGTGGACGTGTGATGTCAAGTAGGCAGTTAAACACACTAACCTGAAGTTAGGAGGAAAGGTTGGGACTGGAGACATAAATCTGAAAGTCTTCAGCTTGTAGATTTTTAAAAACAAACCGGATGTGACCATCAAGGGAATGAGTGTAGACAGAGATGAGATCCAAGGACTGGATCTGCCTTCATGACCTCATCACCTCCCAAAGGCCCCACTTGCAAACACCATCACACTGGGGATTAGGTTTCAACACATGAATTTAGTGTGGGGCTGGGGGGTGGGTGTACACAAACATTCAGTCTATGGCAGATACTCTAACTGTGGTCCCGAATTGTTTCTGAAGTGTTGTTTCCTATCTCTGAGGCAGCAGAGGTCTTAAGTGGTCTTCTGCTCCAGGCTGTTCCTGCTGCTGCCAAGGTGCCTCCAGGGCTCTCTCCTAGCTGGACCAGTCCTCCGCGTGGTCAGACAGTGTGAGAAGGAGGTACGTAATGGGAAGTATGACAAAAGGCTGCAGGGCCTGTGGGTGGGGTTTGAAACCTCAAACTGGAATCCCGAGCAACAGCTCTGGAAGAGAATGTGGCCATTCCACAGTCCAGAGTTTCTGTGACCTGTGGAGTCTAGGATTCTGAGGACATCCCTCAAGAGATGAGCTCCGGAGACAGATTTCATTTGAATGAAGATTCTATGGTTTAAAATAAAGCTTGAAATCCACTAAGATCTAGTCCAGTGGCTGTGCATCAGATTGTGGCTTCTACAAAAAGGAATCAGAGTACCTTGGAGAAATGGCTGATTCCAGGTTTGGGCCAGGGAAAGTACAAGGCCAACCTGAGACAGCTGGTGACAGAAAGCAAGGAAGGAAGTGTGTCAAAAGGACATTGGAGACTTCCCTGGTGACGCAGTGGTTAAGAAACCTCCTGCCAAGGCAGGGGAAGTGGGTTCGAGCCCTGGTCCGGGAAGATCCCACATGCCACGGAGCAACTAAGCCTGTGCGCCACAAATACTGAGCCTGCACTCTGGAGCCCGTGAGCCACAAGTACTGAGCCCATGTGCCACAACTACTGAAGCCCACGCGCCTAGAGCCTGGGCTGTGCCACAAGAGAAGCCCGTGCACCACAATGAAGAGTATGCCCTGCTTGCTGCAACTAGAGAAAGCCCGTGTGCAGCAACGAAGACCCAAAACAGAAAAAAATAAAGAAATTAATAAAGTTATTAAAAAAACAAAACAAAACATTGGACCAACTTGAAGGGAAGCCTAATGACCTACTTTGGGAAAATTCAAACATCAAAAATAATAATGACCACGTTTGATTATAAAACAGTGAATAAAAATCCGTTAAAGCGATACTAAAAAGTTAAAGAAAATTACAGAAAGGGGAAAACCTCTTTGCCACCACTGGAAGTGACTCATGCCAAGTTCTTACTCTGAATGTTAGTAATTAAAGAGAAAATAATTAGCATTTACCCTGACTTTTTAGGAGGAACTATAATTCAGCCTCAACTGCTTATAGAAAGCTCTGCTTTTATTTATTTATTTAATTAAAAAAAATTTTTGGTCATGCTGCACAGGCATGCAAAATACAGGATATTCGTTCCCCGACCAGGGATTGAACCAGAATCCCCTGCAGCAGAAGCACAGAGTTTTAACCACTGGACCACCAGGGAAGTCCCTAGAAAGCTCTTCTTTACAGAAGAAAACTAGCAAATGAATAAGAAGTGAAATGTTAGAAAAATTACCATTGTGTACCCCCAAATGTAATTCCTGAGTCAAAAAAAAGATCATCAGTGGATGCTAAAACCATGAGGAAAGGTTCTTGGGGAGCAGGATATTCTCATATGCCAAAGTACCACCCTACAGAAAACTGCAAAGAGAAACAAAATCTACTTTTACAACGGAGAGATCCGGAGATCAGCCAACCTGGCACTAGCAGTGGGACAACCTGACATTCTGGACCTCCTGATATGTTGGGATATGAAGCTGAGAGCATCATGTCCTCTTGTCAAAAGTGTTTTAAATGAAATCTACTCAAGCCTTTAGATTTACCTTCCAACTTACAGGAAACACAGGGGATAGAAGAATAAATAAAATGACCACATAAGAAAACAATCGGACAAATTCAGTATACGAGACACTCCACAAGAAACTAGCTCAGTCTCTTTAAAAATTCAGTATCACGATAAAGAAAAAGTGAGGGGTTTTGTTTTAGATTTGAAAGAGATTAAAGGTTTATGACAACTAAAGGTAACGTATGAACCTTGACTGGACATTTTGTTTTGCAATTTTATTTAAAAAAATTGTTTGGCCATGCCACATGGCATGCAGGATCTTAATTCCCCAACCAGGGATTGAACCTGCACCCCCTGCATTGGAAGCATGGAGTCTTAACTACTGGACGGCCAGGGAAGTCCCAGACTGGACACTGCTTTTGCAGAAACCAGCCATAAAAGACAATTTGCCTATGGCTTAGAGATGAGGAAACTATCAATTTTTTTTTGAGAGGTCGTGCAAAACTACTGTGTTTACAAAAATGGCACAAAAGTGAATTCAACAGTGGATGCACATGCACGCTTCATTCACATCTTCAACAACAGAATGTATTCTAACACTACAGACCTGAATAGGAATACTAGCTTCAACAGCGGCTGTTAAGCGCTGGAGTCACATAAGTTACACCAGAATGGGCAAATATTGCCCAAATAAAATTCTATTGTTAAAGCTGAAACAGATTTAAGGCCATTCAAGTTCAAGCACAGGATACAAATCTTTTGAAGCCCGATCTATTTGTGTTTGAAATATGTGACCTTTCTTCTAACTTGTGGTCTTAAACTTCTGTTTTACAAAATCCAAAAGGAAAATGCAGAGGAAATCAATACAATAGAGGTTATGTTAAATAAGAGTAACACACAAAGCTATAATTAAGATGAATTAAAGAAAGCCAAAGCATTAAAATTGTAAAACTTGCTTGTTACTTGTTGGAACCAGCCCTACACTAGAAGTTAGGTAATATATACAATTATTTTCAAGTAGGTTATGTTGCTCTAACATGTTCTTTTTATCAGTGCACTGTTAAACGAATCAAAACTCTACACATGTATATTCCCTTACATACACACTACCACTACCTGCATAGCCATAATTCTCAAATGACTTAGTGAAAGGAAATAAAAAGTAGAGAAGTAACATATTAAAGAGAAATAATGGGAATTAGAAGATTCATGCCGTTCAGCTCTTTTACTTAGCCAGCCAGCTTGCTAGCAATAAGAGATGGTTCTGTTGAGGAAGGTCCTGTGGAGTGGGAATGTGGTCACCAGTGACCTCTGTCTGATCTGGGGCTGCAGTAGGAAGTTGCTGGTTCTTCATTTTTGCTTTAGCCATGTTGTAATCCCCAGAATCAAAATATTTTTGCCCTTTCTGCAATCTTTCCTTAAAAAATCTGAACCTCCAGGCTTTTGTCCCAGATGAGGGTATCTTGCTTTTAATTTTGCTTCTTCAGCTTTCTCTGCACTAGTCACTTTGTCTTCCATTTCCTTCTTCTCCTCTGCAGAGGCTGGAAGTCCTCGGGGACTTCCGTGAACATACTGCTCCCTCTTACCCAGCTTCTCCCGCAAACTATTAATTTTTTAAGGAATAAACACACTATTGTAGGTATAATGATCTTATTCTTGAGAGATACATACTTAAATATTTAGGAGTGAAAGGTTATGTCTCCAATTTGCATTTACACAGCTTAGCCAAAAACCCTAACCATATATATATGCATATTTTTAAAAATTCCATATACATAGCAGAATCTTAACATTTGTTGAATTGGGTATATAGTTTGTTCATTATACTATCCTTTCTACTTTTTGATATATTTGAAATGCTTCATAGAAAATTGGGGAGGGGGAAGAAATACTGTACAGACTCTGGGCCTCTCCTCTGGCATCCAGGTCTTTTAAAGAACCCTAGATGACTGATATACCTTCAGGAATGAGAATCACTGATCCAGTGCCCACACTGGGCCCGAAACTGAGGTCTGAAGAGTTGAAATGACTTTCTAAGGGACAGAACAAACACTAGAATTCACGTCCCTTGGCTTCCAGTCCTGTGTTCCTTTCCTATAGATCCCCAAAAGGAATTTCCTAAATAAGAAACCTTACCTTCTTGAACACCTGAAGCTCTTGTTTGTCAGCAGCTGAACTGCACAAGGTAAGGAAGGGTTTGGGCACCTAGAGGGTGCTCAGTTGCTGGAATTAAGTTATGGGGAAAACAAAAAACATTAGAGGTACTAAGGGCAAGGACAGTCCTAATTTTAAAAATTGTGTTGTATTGTATTGGAGAGCTACATTTTCTCTTTTTAATAATTTTATTACTTGCAGTGAGGATGATCCATGAGAATAAATCTTTCACATGTTTGTAAAATTTAATATATAGGTAAAATCACAGATTGGAAAAAAAATCCTTAAGTCCTGATTATTGGGAAATGAGGTTTCTGCTGAAGTACCTGGTGTTGAAGGAGCCCAGGTTCCTTGTGGAGAGGTAAAGATTGGAAGATGGCAAAGTGGTTAGGTCCCAATGTCTAGAGGGAAAGGCATGAGTCTTTGCAGTCAGACAAAATCTGGGTTCAAATTCTGACTTTGCCGTTTACTAGTTTTGTGACATTAAGCAAGTTACGTCAGCGCTCCCAATCTCAGCTATTCGGTCCCTATTGCCACGCAGGTGCTTAGATACAGCAGTTAACAAGATGCACAGGGCCCTGCCCTCCTAGAAATCCAACATATAATTAAGGAATAGGGATATTCAGGTGGAGTTCTCAGTTCTGGAGGGACTGAAGAGTAGATGTTAACTAGGTGGAGATGGAGATGGGCCAGAGGAGGCAAAAAAAGGCAACAAATTTAAGGAAATAACGCGGGAGCCCGATAGCCCGAAGCGGCTGAGGAACATAGGGAGTTCCTGTGGCTTTAACGTAGGCGGCTGCGATTATTTATGAAACATGTATGGAAAGCACCTAACTCTGACCCAGAAGTAGGAGTCAGGGCCTGGGGCGCGAACCTCGAGCGATAACAAAGGCCCTCTCCAAAACGGGAGGGGACTCCACGCTCCAGCACCACGAAAGAGACGCCTGGAGTGTAAAGAACACAGGATTGAGGCGGGTTCAGCCCTGAGATTTAAATAGGGGGGCGTGGCTTCGGAGCACTCCCGGTATCCTCTTCCGGAACAGGCCTGTGCCCCGGAAGCAGTTATTTGTTGAGGGAATTCGGACTTGTTTCCGAGGCTGCTGTCGCCATGTTCCTATCCGCGGTTACCTGTAAGTGGGGCTGGAGGCGGTGGCAGGGCCTGCAGCGGGGGCGGGAGGCCGTGACAGGCGGGGCCCGGGACGTTGCGGGGTGGGGTGCGCGCGCCGGTTGGGAAGCTGCCGCTGCGACTTCCCAGGCTTTCAGGACTACAGCGCCCGGCATGACCCGCCCCTCGCTCACTGCGGGGCTAGTGGGTCTCGGGGGTCTGCGGCGCTGGTTCTGGATCAGTTGCGGTTCGTTCGGACTGTAGAGTCAGCCCGTCAGGAGTGGGCCGCTTTCCCCCGCCCTCTGTAGCGGTGTGTCAGTAGAATCTCCGGACGTGCTAACTGGGGAAAACCTCTAGTTCAGTCGTCTAGAACTCTAAAGATGAAGAGCAGTGATTGACTCTAGGTCATACAGCTGGGCTGGGAAAGAAGCCCTCTGACTCCCAAGATAGTGTTCTTCCATGCACCAGGCTGACTTCCCGGTTAGAGTTAGTTTCACTTCCCCACCTGATGTGATGGTTGTTGGAGTTTGCACAGGTTAACTTACCAAACAAGAGGCTTGTTCTAGTTCAAGTGTTTGCACCTTAGAAGAGGAGCAAGTGGAGCAGATCTTAGTTTAGGAAGATTTAAAAGGTAACCAGTCCAACTGAAAAGAGACTGCATAGCATTACATCCAGAACTGTGGTGGTCTGATTGGATTTTTAAAAACCTTCTATAAAATCCTAACGGGATCCCTAATAGCTAGGGAGTAGTGACTTGAGTGACAATTTATGGCCTACTTCATGATTTAAATAATTTTGATTATCCTGACATTATATGAGCTTTGCATAAGCAAGATAATAAATCGTTATTTTTCTTTTCTCTTTCCTCCCTACAAAAAAGTTGCCAAGACCAAGTCAAAGTAAGTAAAAGTTTTTCTCTTTTTAAACTTCACTTGTTTATGTTAGATTCATCAGTCCCACTGCTGCCAATGAATCCTTGTGTGAAATTAAGCATTTGGCTTCAATTTTCTAAAAGTTGATTTGAGGATTAGTTACTTGAATTATTTTGGCCCCATGAACTATTTCAAAAAATATTTTCCCTCCTTCCCAACTGACCTACTTAAGTGAACATTCAAATAATTTACTAAGAGTTGCTCTTGGGCTTCCCTGGTGGCGCAGTGGTTAAGAATCTGCCTGCTAATGCCGGGGACAGGTTCGAACCCTGGTCTGGGAGGATCCCACATGCCACGGAGCAACTAGGCCCGTGAGCCACAACTACTGAGCCTGCACGTCTGGAGCCTGTGCTCTGCAACAAGAGAGGCCGCGATAGTGAGAGGCCCGCGCAACGTGATGAAGAGTGGCCCCCGCTTGCCACAACTAGAGAAAGCCCTCGCACAGAAACGAAGACCCAACACAGCAAAAAAAAAAAAAAAGTTGCTCTTGCTGTCTTGTTCCTAAACAAATCATCAGGGTCCCCGTGCTCTCTTTGGACTACCACTGCAATTCTGTTTCCTCAAGTTGAGGACCAAGGGACTTTTGTCTGGAGCCCACTACAGGAATCGAGCAGAACAAGCTGTGATTTGATTAATCGACAGAGCCTGTTTTATTGAGTTTTGTAATCCTTTGCCTTCATGGTGTAAGCATTTCAAAAATAGCAAAGGCTAAAGATTTCATGCTGTACCAGAGAGACTATAAATACCAAACTGGTATTTCAAAATAAATTTTGTAGGCAATAACCAAAGTAAGATTTTCTGTGTTAAAAATAGAAAAATTCTAAAGCAGCCTTTGTTTACAACCCAAGACACATCACAGATCCTTAAAACTAGGTTTTTTGGATTAAAGTTAATGAAACACATGTATGTTAGTGTTTTACCCTCAATATTTTTTATTGATTAATATAGCTTTTCCCACAGTTCAGTTATTTATTTCCCACCTTCAGGTTCTGTAGGAATTTCCCATGCCTTCAGTTTCTTTAGAGATGCTCCCTGCCTGTCATGTTCTTTGAATCCTTGTGCCATTTGTCATGTATGTCTTGCCTTACAGACCTTGTGTACACAACTCACCTTCCATACTATTTTCTTTTTTCTTTTTTTTTTTTTTTTGCGGTACGCGGGCCTCTCACTGTTGTGGCCTCTCCTGTTGCGGAGCACAGGCTCCGGACGCGCAGGCTCAGCGGCCATGGCTCACAGGCCCAGCCACTCCACGGCATGTGGGATCCTCCCAGACCAGGGCACGAACCCGTGTCCCCTGCATCGGCAGGTGGACTCTCAACCACTGCGCCACCAGGGAGGCCCACCTTCCATACTATTACTGTTAGTTCTCCAAGGTGCAGATGTGGACTTACAGGGCTTTGCATTTCCTATAGTGCTTTCCACAGAGTAAGCACTTAATATTTGTTGAATCTTTTTGAATGAACGACTAATTATTGTCTATCTTAATCAACAGATATTATATCCCTCTTAGTATGAGGCACTGTGCTGTATATTGAAAGGGATGCAAAGATGTGTAATATATCTTAGATATATTGTATATTTGAATGCTTCAAATTCTTTTTTGGACTTAGATGAGAAATCAAATAGCATGATCTACATAGGGAGACAAGACATGTGCAAGAATAACAAATAGTATGAGGTATTAAAAGGTCCAGTGAGGCAAAACATGAACTTTAATGCTTTGGATGACTAGAACTTAAACAACTTAAACAGAATATAAAGGGGAACAAGGTTTTGCACATTGTCAATGTAAAAGTTCCAATACCTTTATTCTGTCCTTTCCTGATTTTACTCTTATTACTCATCTGTGGAAGATAGGGCTCTTCTGAGACAGCCATCTTCCTGACTGGCCAGCTAGGGTTACCAGTACTTGGTATTTTTCCCACTCCTGACTTCTGCTCTTTCTAAAAGGTGGGTGTCTGAGTCTGTTCCCACAGTGTGGTTTGATTGTTCTTGTTGCTTTGGTTAGGTCATTACCAAGGCACCCTGCGTAATGGAACAAATCTTGGGAATCAGAACCATTCAAGCTGTGATTTATAGAAAAATAGGCTGTCTTAGAACTGAATTTAAGGCTTAAGTGATGTCTCACAAGTAATACTGCTGTATAGGGTTCTCAGAATGTGCCATCCCCCCATGACTGATTTTATTCTGTTTCCTCAGCTTGTAACAATTTGCTTTTAAATCTTAGAACAATTCTGGTGAAAATGTTGAGCCAAGCTGGAACAGGTTTTTCCTTCAACACTAAGAGAAGCCGACTGCGGGAGAAACTGACTCTCTTGCATTATGATCCAGTAGGTAAGATTCAGAGAAGTTGCTCCATAATAAATTCAAATGCTTTCAAGGCCTGATGCCCTTTTCAGATTGATGCTGAACATCTTGGGCAGTTTTGTGGCCCCTTTGTCACTATAGCATTCATTCCAAGTACATATTGAAAGTTTACCATGGTGCTAGTTAGTATCCCAGGTGCTGGGATATACGAAGACACAAGATAGACTCCATACCTGTGGTACTGGCACTTACAGTCTGGTTTTGGAAGGGAGAGAAAGGAAAAATGACAAATTATGCTAAGTGCTATGAGAGAAACAAGCAGGATGCTGAGATACAGGATGAAGTTGGGGGGAGGTGGATCCTACCTTTATCATTTAGATAGGATAGTTCAGGGAAAGTCTATCCAGTAGGAGATGGTTAACCAAAGATTTGAAGGTGAGAAAGCAGCCATGTAAATAGAATAGGGGATATTGTTCTGGAAACAGAGAAGAGTGTCTTGAAAAAGGGAGGGAATGTTCTGCTGGGGTCATCTGCCCAACAGTGGCAAGTAATTAGGTCCAGATTCGAGTTAAAGGAGTATGCTGTCTATATATTAGAGCAGGAGGGTAGGAAATTTCTTTTCTGTTTTGTACCATCTGCTAGAATGCCATAGTAAGTGATAACTGTAAATGGCCTTAGTGGATAGAAACATTTGTCTGAAAGAGACAAATGTTCCAAAGTCCAGATAAAAAGGGTCAGCACCCCGATTACTGTTGGTGGTAGCCTATCCTGTTTTTGGATTTCATGAGCCAATTTATGCAAAATTAACTAGCAAACAAAACTGCAGGCCATTCATCTCATTTTTGTGCCGTTGCTTCTAAACAGCCCCTTTATAATTGCTTGTTAATAATGGCAGTGCCGGAGCTTCTGGGTTGGTAATCACGTGGCGATTCTGGGAGACTGGCGTGCTTAGGGCACGGAAGCTTCACTCCCCTTCCCCGTACCTTGCCCTATGCGTCACTTCCATCTGGCTGTTCCTGAGTTACTATCTCCAGGCGGATAGTGTCAGAGTTGAGTTGAATTGTGAGACACCTCGTTGGTGATCAGAGTTGAAATTGGTGCTAGAATCTTATTTCTCCAAATTAATCCATTATATAATGAAAGATAGGCACTTAATATCATAATCAGCTTTTTCTTTAACTAAGAACAAGACCTGATCGACTCACTTGTGGCCAAGATGGAGCAATGGGACCGAATTTACTTTCCCACTTGAAACTCAACAACAACAAAAGGACAGTATAGGCAACAAAAGACAGTGATCCTTGAGAGAAAGGAAACAAGCTAGTGCTTGTGAATAACCAGACCAAATGGAAAATTCTGTGTTCTTTGTTTACCTACACAAGTCTTCAGGTCTTCGGATATGTGAATGCATAGTAACATAAGCACCCATACTCTCCAGGCAATCTGAACCCCATTTTATAGGTTAGGAATCTGGTACCAAGGATCTTAATCAAGGACATACAGCTAAAATATGTGACAGAATACAAATTTGAACTCAGGACTGTCTGACTCCAAGTCTAGGCCCGGAATCACTGTACGTATGGACCTGTTATCGAGAGATTTCATGGGAAGCTAAAACTCACTGGTGCGTGAACTGTGGTTGGGCATTAATGCGAATCTGGCTGACAGCTACCTTACTGGCTGCTTTCAGAGTTTGTACAGAAGGTCTCACAGCCACTGTTCATTATGCTGTATTCGTCAATGTCTAAGAAAAACAAAAATAATACCACCTTAAAAAAAAATGAGGGCTGTACCAATGTAAGGAGGCATTTAAAAAAGGCTCTGAGAAGCCCAGTTGTCAGCCTAAAATTGGTATAAATTCCATTCTTTAACAGAAATAAAATTTCCTGCTGTATATTTGGTGTTAAAATTTCTGGTCGTTCTTTATTATAATAAAAAGGGGTTTGTACCTGATAATTAGGAGTCTGAATTTCAGGATGACATCTCATATGGTGGAAAAATTATTAGAATGATAAGGTATGTGTTTTAGTCTGGGTTGATATAACAAAGTACCACAGACTGGGTGACTCATAAACAACAGATCTTTCTTAGAGTTCTGGGACCTGGGACGTCCGAGATCAAGGTGCCAGCATGGTTGCTTTCTGGCGAGGGCCCTCTTCAAGTTCATAGGAAGGGGTTCTTCTTGCTGTGTTCTCACATGGTGGAGGGGCAGGCAAGCTCTGGAGTCTCTTTTATAAGAGAATGAATCGCATTCATGAAGGCTCCACCCTCATGACCAAAGCACCTCCCCAAGGCCCTAACTCCTAATACCATCATCTTTGGAGGTTAGGATTTCGACATAAATTTGGGGGAACGCAAACATTCAGACCATAGCAATGTGATATTGGATTGGTGTGGTGGTTTTCTCCCTCTGATTTCTTTGTATCAGCTGGTGAAAACCCAAAGTGATGAACTTGACAATAAAGTAGTTGTTTCTCTAGCATTTTAGCTCCATTATAGAGTTTTTTAGGAACTTATACGACATTAATAAATGTTGATTGCATAACCTTCTCTGATATTTTAAGTGTGAAAATGTATTGGAATTTTCACTGTTGTATGGGGGTGTTAGGAGCTTATTATTTGTCAGACTGATTTTAAGTTTTGAGATTGGGAAAGGATACAGCCATAAACAGTTCTGACTGTAAGTTGAAAGTGGAAGAAAAGATTCATATAAATTTCAAACAGATGATTAGAGCTTTTCTGATAAGCAATGGTTGGAGCCATAGCAGCACAACTTTGTCTCTTCTGAAGAAGGGAATGTTCTGGGATAGCAGAGCGCTTGGCTTTCTGCCCATTTACTGAATGCCGTGGACACTTGAGTGATATTTGCCTTTCGGCCTGCCCCATTGCCCAGGGTACCAAATAGCTTGGCATTTCTCCCAGCATATTTTACTGCAGTGAATAAATGGTTAGTTTAAGGGTAATGTTTTCCTTGTCTGCTTTATGAAGGAAATCAGGCAAGGAAACATGGAAAAATTCCCAATTATTTGAGGACTTTATGGTATACTCTATGGCTAGAACCAGCCCAAGTCCTTTCAAACTCCTTTTCCTCATATGAAACTAGATGCAAATTTCCAAGGAGGAAGGATTAAAGGTTGAGGCATAAGCTTATTAAACTTTGTTAAATATATGAAGGTTTATTATAAAGAAAATGAAAACTTGTCAGTTTTAATTCCTTGGATGACTAAACAAGACAATATAGACTTTAATTGAAGCAGAATAGATTTAGGTTAGATGTAGGGGAAGAACTTGACAGATTCATTCTTCTGTGAATTAAGCAGCAAATATTTTGACAGAAAATTAATTTATGTTTATGATTGTGGATAGCAGTGTGTCATTTCAACTCATCTAACACCTACTGAGTGTTTGCTGTCTGGCAGCGTGTGAGGGAGATGGAGTTATCCCTCTCATAGGGAAGAAAACTGAAGGAAGAGTATTTTGAGAAATTTGCCCAAGGACTCACAGTAGATAAATGGTGGCACCCAGGTTTGAACCCAGTCTTTTTGACTCCAGGCCCCATATTTTTTCTATTACATGGAGCCATATTAGTCTGTTTTCTTTTTTTTTTTAATCAGGACCTTCCCCTGTGGTCAGCACTTACCTCATTCTTACCTCCTATCGCCATTTCTCTACACTACATGCCCTTTCCTGTTTCAGCTCATCCAGATGCTGCTGCTGCTTCAGAGGCTAAACCTGACCCTCTCTGTGAGGCGTTTCCCTCACCATTCCAGTCCCCTTTGATCTTTAGGTTCCTGCGGGGCTTCCTGGACATCCATACAGGCACCTCATGATACACTGCTGTTAAATCAGGGACTTTTACGCTTTCATAAATTCCACTTTGCCTAGCACAGTTCTGTGAACTTAAATATTTATTCTTTGAATTAAGGGAAGGAATGCAGCAAGTAAATCAAAATTTTTATGAATAAAGCCTTGCTTTACTAATATTCATCAGTTATTTCTGTTCAAGGTCATTTAAATAATCTCCTGACTGGTTATCCATGAGACAAATTCTTTTTTTTATCCATTTTTTAGTTCCATGTAGAAAAACATGGGGGAAATATTTCTTGCAATGAATAACATTGTCTGGTAGGGAGCTGTTTGGGTTCTTTACTACTGTCTTATAATGCTTTGTAGTCTTCCTTGGACTTTGAAGGAGCATGAGTCCTACTTATGTTTAATATTAGATGATTTGAAGTATATTAAAAATATCCCTATATACAAAGTAATAAAATATGTATTTTAAATTAACTTTATAGATAAAATTCTGTTGACTGGTTAATGGTTATTAATTTCAGCTGCCCATCAGAATCATCTGAGGGTTTTGAAAAAATACAGACTTCCAGTCCCCCTCTAGTTCTACAGAACCAGAATTAGGGTAGAGGTGGAGGTAAGAAGTAGGAGTGTATTTAAATAAGCTCTCTAGCTAATTCTTAATCATAGACAGTTTGGGAATCTCATATACAGGGTATCCATATTGATACAGAAGAATAACAAAAAAACAAAGCTAAAATCTCTATATGTGGTAGGGACAGGTGAGTTGCTGTTGTGTCTTAGTCTTTTGAGTTCCTGGATCTTCCTGGATGCACTGTTTTTGGCTTTTTTTGGCAAAGAAGAATTCAGGTGGGGTATGTGTGTGGGGGGTGGTGAGGAAGAGATGTGTGATGTTAATGGAGTGCTATAATAGGGCATTACAGGAACTATGAAAACCTAATTGCCTAGCATCTGGTCTCTAATCTTTCATCCAGGCAGTTAGCATTTTTGTTTTGGGTGTTTCAGAGAGCTGTACTCTGTTATGATGTTTAAAATAATAAGATTTGGGTTATGATGTTAAATCTATTACCAAACTTGAAAATTTATATTTGGGTATATGAAACCACTTCTGGAAGGTACAAGGTTTAATGTGTATTTACTCTTTCAGCCAGGCTTCCTTTTCTTCTGTGGTCTGCTCAGTTTTTTTTTTTTTTTTTGCGGTATGCGGGCCTCTCACTGTTGTGGCCTCTCCCACTGCGGAGCACAGGCTCCGGACGCGCAGGCTTAGCGGCCATGGCTCACGGGCCCAGCCGCTCCGCGGCATGTGGGATCCTCCCGGACTGGGGCACGAAGCTGTGTCCCCTGCATCGGCAGGCGGACTCTCAACCACTGCGCCACCAGGGAAGCCCGGTCTGCTCAGTTTTTACTGCTCTTTTTCTGGAGTCTAGCTCTTGCTTCACTTCCTACAAGAGTAGACATTAGCTGGGTGAAGACGTTGTTTTTCATTTTTTTGCTTGTAATTTTCTTCTTTTAAATTTGATTATTTCACATTGGTTGAAATGTGACCTTGTGGGGTACCAGGGATGCCGCTGATTGGCTGGTGCACCTTCCCTTGTTTTCCTTACCATTTTCTCCAGTCTTCTCTGATCTCTGGGATTGAGGAACTGAGTTAGCAAGTCAGCTCCATCCTCATGACAAAGGAAAGAAAAAGAAGAGAGGGCTCATGGTCTGATACGTATTTTTATTAAAAAATGGTGACGATACTTTTTAGTTTTCTGCTACAATCCTTTTTTCTCCTCCTTCAGTGAAAAAAAAAGTCCTCTTTGTGGAACAGAAAAAAATACGCTCCCTCTAAACAATGGATTGAAAATGAATTTGATTTATAAGTGAGAAGACTGAGGGCGGGATACTGATTCAGAAATTCTGCAGCGTGTAATGAAAGAAGAGGAAATGGCATGGAATCACTGCCTCCTGTGATTTGAAGGCCATTGTGAAGGAAAACAATGGAGTGAAAGAAAGTTCTTCATATTAGGACATATATCATTGCATCACATTTATTTATCTTTCTGGATATTTTTATAGCCCTTAATAAAAATATTAAAATAGCCTGTACTATTGTCTCTTAGTGGTGTTTTCCCCCACTATTTGAAATTTTAAAAACTACATTCCTAAAAAATAACCATTGTTTCACATAAGAAAAGAAAATTTTCCATAGTGAGATTTGTGCAAGAGTTTCCAGTCTGTTCTTTCTTGTACTTCACAGAAAAGGCAGAGTCACAGTCCAGAATGATCTTGAAAGAACTCCCATGCAATAACAGAGATGGCAGCGGTGAGCAGGAATGGTAAGAAGGGAGCCAGCTGTAACACAGAAGAAACCAAGAGAACTGCTATTTTTGATTTGTGCTTATATAGTTAGAAAAATGCCATTGGTCCATATTCTCAAACTCATGTCTCCAAAGTAGTATCTAGGATTTTCTAGGACAGCTTTGGACTGCTTTAACTCCTAGATTTTTTTTTTTTTTTTAATAAGAGGCGCTATAGTGTATTTCCATAAAGCTAATGGCTAGGGCTTCTGGGGCAGTGGTACCACACAGCTTGGAAATCCCTGTCAGATAAGGACTCCTGCCCTACCCAGCTCTGTACACTTTCCCACTCGAGCTATTGTTTACTACAGATTTTCAGAATTGCCCATTTTCTCCTTTACTTGTCAAATTTGTGGCTGAAGGTAAGCATCAGCTCACATTTTGAGCTCTGCTGGTACGTATCCTACTGCATTTATAGGGGAGAAGGATAGAGTGTTCACCATGACCACAAGCATTAAGAAACCAATGTTGTTCCAAAATAACAGGTGTTCCTTCCCTGTGGCCCAGTCTATCTCCTGAGGATGTGAGCGCAGCTCTCTGGAAATAAAATTAGACAGTTGCTGAATCTTAGAGGCTTGTGGCATGATAGTCAATCAGCTATTTTTCTGGCATCTTTTGTTAAAGCTTTTGTTAAAGTACTAGGTGAGATCTTGGCTGTTTTTAGATTGAAACTCTACATTGTGGTCTTGGGTTACAAGAAAAATCTTGCACCTGATCCTACCTAAGCCCAGTGTAAAGGGTCTGTGACATGCATGAATCACCTTTTTTTTCAAAAAACTTAGAATCTGGCTTAGCAGATGACTTGTCTATTCAGCACATGGGCTGAAAGCAGCCCACAGGTGGTATTTACAATTAAAAAAATCAGTTGCTGATACCTAAACGTTGAAAGATTTCAATAAACATCCAAACTTCTGGCTTCCCTTGCAAAACCAGAAGCTTTAACAACACTAAAGGCAAAGCTGAATGTCAGCTGCCCCTCTTAGGAACTGCTTGAGTGGCCCAATTTGTATGCCCCCTTCGCTTATTTAACACACTCTGCTCTGACTCCAGACACCGTTGTATGCAACCTCTGCTGTATGGTGTTACATTATAGTATCATGATGTGTTGGCAGTAGAGTTTGCTGGTTCCTGAATAGTGGTATTGTTTGTACATGTCTTCGTTGTGGAATCCTTAATTCTGTCGTTGACTTTTGCATGAAAAGCAAAGAAATCATCATTATAAAGAAATAAATGAAGGCTTGAGGATGACTTAGTAAATGAATATAGTATTTGCAAAGAAAGGAGAAGATGACATAGTAAGTTGCTGGTTAAGAGTGGCCATCCCCAAGTATACTTTATTTCCAGGTATATTTATTTTGGAGTTAATAGCAATCAAAACAGATCAAGGGGCAGGTCTTTTTTGTATGGATAAGATGACTGTGTTCCTATAGCCTGGACACTGACTGCTGCGATGAAATTGGATCTCTTGAGCATTTCTTCCAAGGACAGATTAGGGTAGTAAGCCAGGTAGAAGGCCAACGCTCCCACAAAACTGTCACCAGCGCCCTGTAATTAAAAGCACAGTTGTAGAGATAAGCATGTAGCCATCTGTTGCCCAAACTGTATTTTCAAAATATTTAAGTACACTTTTTATTTTAAAATAGTTTTAGATGCACAGAAAAGGTACAAGGATAGTAGAGAATTTCCATATACCCCACGTCTAGTTCTGTAAACATATTATTATGGTACATTTGTCACCACTGACGAAATAATAGCATTATCATATTAACTGAATTACATACTTTATTCAGATTTCACTAGTTTTGCTTAATGTGTATTTTCTGTTCCAAGATCTTATCCAGGATACCTGGATTACATTTAGTTGTCATATCTCCTTCGACTGCTGTAGGCTGTGACAGTTTTTTAGACATTCTTTGTTTTTGATGACCTTGATAGTTTTGAGGACTGGTTGAGTATTTTGTAGAATGTACCTCAATTGGGATTTGTCTTACGGTTTTGGGGAGGAAGACCACAAAGGTGAAGTGTCATTCTCATCATGTCGTATCAAGGGTACATACTGTCAACATGACTTACACTGATGATGTTAATCTTGAGCACTTGGCTAAGGTAGTCTTGGCCAGGTTTCACCATTGTAAAGTTACTTTCTCTCTTTATACTTGCTCTTTGGAAGCAAATCACTGAGTATAGTCCACACTTAAGGGGTGGGGAGTTATGCTCTACATCCCTGAGGGTGGAGTAACTCCATTTATGGAGTATCTCCATAAATTGGAATTCTCTATGGGAGATTTGTTTCTTCTCCCTCATTTATTTATTCAGCTGCTCACTTATATAAGTATGAACTCAGGGATATTTATTTTATTCCTTAGGCTATAATCCAGCACTACATTATTTATTTTTTGCTCAAATTGTTCCAGCTTTGGCAGTTGGGAGTTCTTTCAGTTGGTACTTGTGTCCCTTTGACATACTTCCATCATTTTATTTTTTGAGCACTTTCTTATTTTCTGACATTATAGATGCTCCAGGCTCATCTTGTATATTCTCTGCCATAGCCCTAGAATTAGCTGTTTCTCCATTAAAAATTCATGTGGAACGTGGTGAGAGCCATTCAGATGTTATTTTCAAACTAATGTAGGGTCATATAAGCCTTAGTTCCATTTCCCCTGAATCTCCAAAGGCCCAAGTTGGTGAAGGCCATATAGGGACCCATGGAAATAGAAAATACCAAAGAAAGTCTGTTGACCTCTGCCTTCAGGTAGGGCAGTACCTAGTCATGTGTTCATCCAACAAATGTATTTAAAATAAATGTAATACAATTTCACTTGAAAAATCATTCTGGTATTTTACAGCTTTCAGGGTCATTTTCCAGTTTTTCCCAGTTTGTTGCTTCCTTAGTCCCAAGAGCTTTCATAACAAATCTTGAGGCTATACCTTGGTATGCATGATTGTTTCAGTTGCAGTTTAAGTATTTACTAAGCTGTGTGCCTAGCACAGTGATGGGTACTTGAAAAAGAATAAAATCAATTGTGGATTAAATGCTAAATAGTATGGCAGAGTTTATAAATACTGTTGAATTTTAAGGAATGGTTGAAGAAAGCCTGCCTAAGGGGAATCCTTATGAAATGAGACAGATTTATAGAGAGAAGGAAGGCCTCAGAGAACAAAGATATAGGAGGAGGAACAGAGTGAACTCATGAGACACTGAATGGCTTTAAGGAGAATGACATTTCCCCTTGTTAACAAAGATAAGCAGTCAATATTCAACTTGCCAAGGAGTCCTAGTAACTCAGGTGTGAATTCAACACTTTCCTTCCTCCCAGAAATGTTTTCTGAGTACCTAAAATATGTCAAGCTCTATGCTAGGTGACTTGCAATTGTTTATTAAGTGTTTCCTGAGGGAAACAATGGAGAAAGAAAGAAACAGACAGACATGCCCTCCCTCAGTTTACAACACAGCAATGTGACAAGAGAAAGGTCTGAAACCAGAGAAATTATGAGCTGGGTGGAGGGTGTATTATGAAAACATGGAAAATACTACAACATATGAAGAGTTATGGCAAACTCTAAGATTTCAAGTCTTGATTCCTCTTTACATCATACACAAAATTAAATTCCAGGTAGGTTAAAGGCTTGAATATAAAAAATAAAACAGTAACATAGTATGAAAATTTAGATGAATATTTGAATAATTGCAAGCAGGGAAACCACGAGCCAGTCAGTAAACCCGAAAGCCATAATGAAAAAAAGATTAGATTATAATTTAAAAAAATAAAAATAAATATGTCCAAAGACACTAAATAAAGCCAAATGGACTTCCCCGGTGGTCCAGCGGTTAAGACCCCGTGCTTCTGCTGCAGTGGGTGCGTGTACAAGCCCTGGTCGGGGAACCAACATCCCGCATGCCGCGCTGTGCGGCAAAAAAAAAAAAAAAAAAAAAAAGATCCGAGTTAAAAAGCACAAATTTGGTGAAAATTCTTGTAATACATATGACATATTCCTAATACTCAAAGAACACCTTCAAATTGCTGGGAAAAAGACAAATGCAGGATAAAAATGGACAAAGGATATGGGTCTGCAATTTCAGAAAAGGAAATGTAAATGGCCAGTAAACATGAAAAGATACTAAGTTATCAGCTATTAAGTAAAATGCAAATTAAAATAATATTTTTTACCCATCAGATTGATAAAATAGTAAGATTGATAGCAAGAGCAGCAAGATGAAAATGGAGAGGACAATGATGCTCTCATATATTGTTGGTAGGAATGTGGAAGAGTAATACAGTATTTGTTAAAAAATGTGTGTGTCCTTTGATTTAGCAGTCCTGCTTCTGGAAATCTACAGAAGTGAAAACTCCTATAATATTGGGATATGTGCTCAAAGATGCTTATTGCTGCATTGTTTCCAAAGGCAAAACACTGGAAATAATGTGATTTTCTATCAAATAGGAGAATGGGTGAATAATCTCGTACATTTGTATTATGGAAAAATATGCAGCTATTAATACGAAAAGGTTAGCAATACATGCACATACCTGGAGAAATGTCCATTAGTTAAGCCAGAAAAGATTTCAGCATCATGATCGATAGGAGGTTGTGGGGGTGGTGGGGGGAATGGAAGAGAGAGGAAAGAAAATACCTGTGTCTATGAGTATGTGTGTATTTTTTTTAAGAATACAGAGAAAAATGAAGAAGGATTTGTATCAAATTGTTCTTTTAATTAGTTAATTTATTTGGCTGTGTCGGGTCTTAGTTGTGGCGTGTGGTTTCTTTGTTGTGGCGCGCGGGCTTCTCTCTAGTTGTGGCGTGCGGGTTTTCTCTTCTCTAGCTGTGGTGCACGGGCTCCAGGGCCCATGGGCTCTGTAGTTGTGGTGCACGGGTTCCAGAGGACGTGGGCCCCGTAGTTTGCGGCACGCAGGCTCTCTCGTTGAGGCGCGCGAGCTCAGTAGTTGTGTCGCGTGGGCTTAGTTGCCCTGGGGCATGTGGGATCTTACTTCCCTGACCAGGGATCAAACCCGCGTCTCCTGCATTGTAAGGCGGATTCTTTACCACTGGACCACCAGGGAAGTCCCGAGAAATTTTTAACAAAGGAAATTTTACTAAAGAAGTTAAAAAAAAAAAATCAGGATCGGTCACTGTGTGAATTTGCAAATGGGCCAATTTCAGCCTCTGAATGATTTCCCTCTTTTTCTTAGTTAAGTAGGCATCTACTACAAGTCGGGGTGAACTGAATTGAGAGAACCTCTTTCCTGCATTTGGAAATACCCCATCTCGTTGAGGCAATTTCCTTTGCAGCTAAGGACTAGGCAGTGGCACCCTCCTCAAAGTCCAGGGAACTGGGAGGAACATTTTCTGGCTGTGACAGTGATTGCAGAAAAACTGAACTCTGGGATGTTAGTGGCAGCGTTGTGATGGTGTCCAGTGCCCCATGTCAGTAACACAGCTGTTCGATTTTTCAACCAAGAACCTTGATTGAGGCAATCCCATGTATTAAACTCCTCTGAGAGGCCAGAAATCTTGGCTAGTTCTTTCCTATCTGATGACTCCCCAGAGTTATACAGTCCTTAAAAGTAGTATATGCTCAGTTAATGACTGCTGATGGGCCAACTCTCAGCTGCCCCAGTCTCCACCTTCTCACCAGAAGTGAGATGGTGGGGGTAGGGGTGGTGATCCACATTCTTCTTCGCAAAGAGGGCAGCAGTCTCGCCTCATTCCAAAAGCACAAAGAAGTAGGGAGACTCCTGGGGCCATCAGCTCAAAGATGTGAAGGCCAGTGAATACTATTTTATTTATTTATTTTCTGTACGCGGGCCTCTCATTGTTGTGGCCTCTCCCGTTGCGGAGCACAGGCTCCGGACGCGCAGGCTCAGCAGCCATGGCTCACGGGCCCAGCTGCTCCGTGGCATGTAGGATCTTCCCGGATCGGGGCACGAACCCATGTCCCCTGCATCGGCAGGCGGACTCTCAACCACTGCGCCACCAGGGAAGCCCCAGTGAATACTATTTTAAAAGTCACATCACATCCAACAGTGGAAAAGCTCTTTGAAATTTATGAGTGAAAAGGTAGAAAAGTACTATTTAACTTTCACCGAAGAGTGTAAGGGAAAGAAAGGGAGTGATACATTCATTTGCACTTCTCTTAGGCATTTAAAACATTGTACTGACGATTGTATGTACAGGCCTACAGTCTGGGACAACCTGAAAACTCTGAGGGCAGAGACCATATCTCTGTCCCCTGTGTCTCTTCCACTGCCTCACCCAGCGCTTTGAGTTGGCCAGACTCATGGTCCTAGTTCCATCGTGTTTTTCTCTTCCAGTGATCTCTTCCAAGGGGGTCAGATGTCCCTTGCTGAACTACATGTGACTTTCTTTTGTGTCAGAAAAAATGGAGGTTAGGTTGCCACAGCCCAGAGTTACTTGATAGTCTCATTGTTGAATCTATTTATAGCACAGGGCTTTCAAATGCCAATAAATTACTCGGCTGTTGATTCACATCTTCAGTATAACTATTTTTATACACTGGTTATAATTTTTTTTTTAATGGAAAGCGCTTTAAGTAGAAGCTGTATTGTATCACTGTGATTTTCCTGTAAGTAAAGTACTTTCCAATCAATCATTCTTGGAATAATGGAATAGTTCTCATTGATACAACATGATGGCTTTAACCTTTTACTGAAAATTATTTTTGTGCCAAAAGGGGTGATGACATAATTCATCTTTCTTCAGTAAAAATACCCACGTGGCTACTATTCATTGCCTTCTCACAATAATTGCCTCTTAAGGAAGAGCCGCTCTTAGAGAATGGATGTAGCATTCTGAAATTCCTGCTCTCCTGAGGGCCTGCACACTCCTGGGTCCTGAGGGGTTCTGGCCTGTGGGACCTGGGAGGCAGATGGATTAACAGTGAAGTGGAAGGAGCAAAACACCCTATGGAGTACCTGAGCCCTCTGGTGGGGGCCTGGGGGAGGGCGAGGCACCCTGCAGGGCTGGTGGCGTAGGGATGACACTCATCAGCAGCTGCTGAGAGGACCACAAGGGGAGAATCTGAGAGGTGGGTGCTCCTAAGGACAGCACCTAGAGCTGGGGTGTGCGGTTGGGGGGAGGCAGTGTGGCCCTGGGGAGGCGGGCTGCTCATTTCCCTTCTCCCTTGCAGACCATCCTCTCTGTCTAGCTGCCCGCACTCCCTGCTCCCTCCCACTGCCCCTTGCCTGCCTGAGCCCTTGACTGTGACCCTGGTCTGCTCTCTCACTGAACTTAGCAGCACATGTCCCAGTCTCTCAGGGGTCTGCTCTCTGACGAGAGAGGGGAGCACAGTGATAAACCTCTTGGAGCTGGCAGGCAATGCCTGAAATGGCTGCAGGTGCCACCTCAGCAGAGCATACCTACAAGTCCAGGTGGTCCGCAAGGGCTCTTCTGGCTGAGGTTCTGCTCAGGGTCATCCTCTCTGCTGGGCACTGTGTAGCTGATCGCCTTTGTTCCCTAAGAACCCTGTGGAGGTGGGTGTAGCTGGGGCTGCAGTGTCTGGTCATACAAGGTGGCTCTGCACGAGGGTGCCCCGGTGACGGGGTGACTGTGGGTCTGCAGGCTGTGCTCAGCTCCCAAAGCTACACCTATTCAGAGAGGCGCCTTCTAATTTGCACAAAGTGCCATGGAGGTTGGCAGCAAGCCTGGGGGATCCTTATTTTAAAACTGAGGAAACTAGGATTTAAGGAGGTTAAGTAACTTGCCCAAGGTAAGACTAAATGTGGTAAATGGCAGTCAAGATTGTACCAAGGACATCTGTGTGGAAATCTAGCAATAGAGCAGGTGGAGAAGCTATTTTGGGAGAGAGATTGGGCTTTGGGCTACTGCTCAATTTTTCCTATTTCCCCATGAGAAGGGCTTATGTTTTCTATAGCGATGAAGAATTACAGGGATGAGAGTGAAGACCGTGAATCTTTAATGATGTTCTTCTGTATGGGATCCCGTTTCCCTCTGTGTGCTTGGGGCAGGAGCAGAGAAGAGAATGGGGACCAGAGTTGCCCTGGGCAGGTGTGGGGGAAGAGGGAAGGTACAAAGGGAGTAAAGATTTCAGGAAAGAATAACCAGATGGGGCTTCCCTGGTGGTACAGTGGATAAGACTTTGCCTGCCAATGCAGGGGACACGGGTTCGATCCCTGGTCCGGGAAGATCCCACAGGCCGTGGAGCAACTAAGCCCGTGTGCCACAATTACTGGGCCTGTGCTCTAGAGCCCGCGAACCACAACTACTGAGCCTGTGTGCCACAACTACTGAGCCCGCGTGCCGCAACTACTGAGCCCATGTGCCACAACTACTGAGCCCACGTGCCTAGAGCCCGTGCACCGCAAAACGAAGAGCAGCCGCCACTCGCAGCAACTAGAGAAAGCCTGCATGCAGCAAAGACCCAACACAGCCAAAAAATTAAAAAAAAAAATTTATATAAAAAAAAGAATAACCAGATGAATAACTGGAGAGTCTAACCCGGGTAAAGAAGGAAGAGAGGTCGGGGGGGGGGGGGGGGCAACAGGTCAGAAGAAAATGGAGGGAACTAAGGAAAGTGAGAACACAAGTGTAGGAGAAGAGGTGAGAGAGCTGGTTGTGGTCAGAGTAGGATGTGAGGTTTATTCCCACAGGACTGAAGCTGTGCCAGGTATTAACCATTTCCTGGGAGTCGTCATGGGAACGGGAAGCTGGAGTGGAGGTGAAGAGTCCCTGGAGGTGGGGGCATCTAGGAACTGTGTGTCTTGGTGATGGTTCATCCTCACGGTACTCAAGTCATCCTGTGATGGTAGCATTGGGGGGAGGTGTGGAGAGAGAAATGGTTATGTAGATGCCAGGCTTAGATAAACAGAGAATGACCAGGAAAGGAAGTTGAGGCTTTATAACTGAATTGTATGAGCCATGAAGGTGCAGGAATCTCTTCAGGAGGGTAGAGGAGGGATGGCTGGAAGCTGCAAGAATGTGCTTTGGGATCAGGAGCCACTTTCACCTATAAGGGCTGTATGGGGAGGTGAGGAAGAGCTTACTTATGAGGAACAGGACAACCATAAGGTTTAGAGGGGAGAGAAGCACAGAGCAGTAAGGCACCCTCCTGGGCCCCCGTGTCTCTCTGATCCTCCTTCTTTGTCTCTGCCATGGTCTGTCTTCCTTCTCCCCCACCATCCACATTGGTATTCCCTCAGGTTCTGTCCTTCACCCACTGCCCTTCTCATGTCCCCTAATTTCCTGGGTGTGTCAAATACTGTGCTGTTATGGTTTTGACTGCTATGAATATGAGGAGTCCTAAGTCATTATCTTTAGCCCCCACTCTCCTCTGTCTTGGGATTCGTGTATCTTAACTACCTGTGAGTCAGCTCGACCAGCCGCAGGTCTCTTGCAGGCAGTTCTAACTCAACATACCCGAATCGAACTGATAACTCTGGCTGAACATGGGCCTCTTCTTATCTTTTCAGTTTGTGGCAACTCCACCCTGAAAATCTGGGGGGTCTTCTGGATAATCACCAGTTGCCAAGTGTAAATTCTAAATATTTTGCTAATCTGTCCTCTCATTTCATCCCTACCCCATTGCCCTACTTCATGCTCACATCACCTCTAAAGGACCACGTTAACTTCCTAACTAGTCTCTCTGTCCGCAGTCTGGCCCCTTCCACTCCATCCTCCATACTGCTGTAAATCAAGCCACCTTACTTCCATGCCCAGAGCCCTTTGATCATTTCTCATCTTTCTTAGAATAACGTTTCAGCTCCTTAGCATGGCACATGAGGCGCTCCCGCCCACCTACCCAGTTTCATCTCTTACTTTTTCCTACTCACACATTGTAACCACGGGTCTTCATTCATTGAGATATCTCCCCTTGAACTCATCCTTAGACTAACTCCTACTCCTCTCCTAAGACTCAACTCAGTTATTAACTTAGTCATCATATATTTGCTGACTGGCACCATATTCAAAGCACTGTGTTTTCCCTGATCCCACGAGTCTGGGCTAGGTACCCTCCTAGATGCCCCTGCACTCCTCTGTGGTCTTCATCACGTCCACGCCCTCAGACTAGTGCAAGCCCAGGCTCGCTGCTGAAATACAGCCTGACTGAACCCAGGACTATCAGGAGGCTGGGTGCTGAGTGATCAGGTGAGAAGCACAGGTGTCCCAAGAATGCCCTGTAGGAGGGGTGATAGTGAGACAGACTTGTGAAAGTCCTAGTTTGCCAAATTCCAGTTGATAGAAAAGTGGGTGAATTGTAAGGCATGATGGGTATTAATTGTGGCTGGGGGAAAAAAAACAACAACAAACGCCATGTGGTGAAAATCCCCAAGGTAAGAACTTGTCAGGCGCCTACAACAGAAACCCAGATGATTTTGCAAGAATGATGTCATCGTGAGGCTTCATTTGTTAGGAATCCGTACCCACGCTGGATGATTCATCACCCAAACTGCCAAGGGACCCTAACAGTTAAAGTCCTTGCATTCCTCCCTGATTTGTTAACACATTCCATCTGACAAGTAGATACCACTTTCCTTTCTTTTCAAAACCTCTCCCTACACAAAGCTGTTCAAAGCCTACACTGTGGACCTGAATTCCTCAGCCAGGCTCGTGGTTTTAGAGGCCAGGGAAAAGGCAAAAGGGATGAATGAAATATGACTAAATCCCAAGTCAATGTGCTATTTCTTCTTCATAAAAAAGAATATTGCAAGGGGCTCAGGAAAGGGACAGCGATCAGTGTAAACCCACCAGGCTCCCTGCTACCTGCCACCCCCGTGCAGGCAGGGCCGCTGACGTGGCTTGCCCTCAGGCTAACTTGGTGGCAATTTCTGCTTTGCTCCTGCTTCCAAGTTCCAAGAATGGGGCTTCTGCCTCTTTCCTGTTGGCAGGAGGCTGAGGCATGAACACCTGGTGGGGCCTGGGAGAGGAAAAGTCATTCTTTGTCCTAAAGGCCTAATCACAGACGGGCCGGAGACATGGATCTTGGGGAAGACGCACCGAGGGAACACACACCTGGAATTAAATCCCACCTTCTTCCCTTTTAACTGTGTCATCTTTTGAGAATGGTAAACTACAGTGAAGCCCCTCTGTACACAGCTGGGAAAAATGTTTTTCTCAAGTGGGAACATGTTTTCTCCCCTGGGACAATGCAGTAAGTGGTGTGGAGTTAAACAGGCCTGACTTTAAGCCCTGATTTCACCACTTAGGCAAGTGACTCAGCCTCTTGTGTGACCTCTCTTGTGACTATTTATCTGTAATATGGGAACCTACCTCATAGGGGGTAAATACTGAATTGGATAATGTATGTGAAAAGGCCTAGCACAGTGCCTGGAGCAGAGCAGGTGTTCAACAAAGGTGGGGGAGACTCGATGGTACCATCTTAGAGGCCCCTTAACTTGCTAACTTTTTTGGAAATAAAAGCCCATGATCTAAGTCAGAGGGTTCTAAGGAACAAAGAGGGTCATGATCCTGTGGATCCCAGGGCCAGGGGTTTATGCTGTGCCTGGCTTCATGTTCCCAGCTCCAAGTAGAAGAGGGCATTAGGAATGCTCTCATAGTCTGGAAAGGCAGAGAAGATAGAAGTATGTCCTGTAGCTCTTAATTACAAGGAAGCCAGGTTCTAGAGAGTTCTAGCAGTGGCCATCTGTATGTGCTGGGGGTCTCTGAAATCCATTTCTCTGTGAGGGCAGGGGAGATACTTTCTGAGAACTTTGAAGAGTTTGTGAGCAGGGTATTAAAGAAATGTGAAATGAAGAGTATAAAGGTCATTGCAAGACTGGGGAACCTGATAAATCTCACGCTTTCATTTGGGTGAGGGAACAGAGAGAGAACAGTGAGTGAGGGTTTGGGGAGAGGCCTAGAGCTGGGAAGGGCTGGAGGACAGCATGGGAAGGAAGTGACCTGCTGGCGGGGAAAGCTATGCCTCTACTTGTGCTGCTGCTTTGATGGAGGACCCTGCTTTCCATCACAGTCAGCCAGCCACTGGGCAGAGGGCTCCTGCCAGGGAGAGGAGGTGGTGGCAGAGCCCGGAGGATGGCAGGCAGGCTGAACAGATGGTGCGGGGACAATGTGACTTGAGAGGACACTCCTCTAGTCGTGCTGGAACCTGGAGTCAGGGCTTCTTATGGTTAGTGATGGGCATGGGCCACCCTGTCCACCTTCTCTGTGTGACTGACCTCACCACTCACTCCAAATGTGAGGACAAAGAGAAAGGCCCGGCCTAGAGCCTTCAATCCATCCAGGGCATGCATTCTCGGGGCTGAAAATTCATTCTTGTGTGTGTGGGAGTACCGCAGTATGTAAACAGATACACACACACAGAGAATATGAATGAATATCTGTGGTATTACATTTCATGGAAGAAGAGGACAATTAGGAAAAAAATCTCTTAAAAGTCTCCTTGAGGTGGGTGGGTGGGTGGTGATTAATGAAAAAACGGTGTTTGAGAAACACCACCAAAGTAGGGCCTCTTGCCGCAAAGAACTGCCAGTGGCCCAGTCAGGGTCTTCCGGTGCATTAAGAAGCCCTAACCAGCAGCCTCCAAATTGCAAGGCTTGCTAGGCAGGTGTTGGTAGCTCCCTGCCTTCTTTCCACTGAGCCAGAAATTCCTACATCTCCCAGCCAGTTCCCTTCCTGTTTACTTCAATCTACAGTCTCCATGGCCACCAGTGAGCCGTAGGCAAGCCCCAAGCCCTGGAGCCAGGACTTTAACCAGGAGATTAGAGCTACCGTGGCCTGGCCTATCTTGCCGAGGCAGGAAAGGGCAAAGGTTCTCTCCTGGGCAGACAAAACTGAGTAGTCCGTCTGATAAACATATCACGAGATACGAAGCTGCTTATACAAGAGCCCCATTTCACAGCTTAAATCTGAATATTTCTATCTTCTCTTATCAGCGCATATTTACATCATAAGGATGAGATCATATCCTTTCCAACTTCAACCTTCCAGCCTTCCCTAACCAGATCAGTTTAGGGCAACACGATGGACAGTGAGAATCCAGTTTTCTAATCATTATTGTGTAAGTGCTGCTGATTTTTATTCTAAATAAATCTGTAGGGAACATAGACTACTCGTTAGGTCATAAATATCCATGACTTTGGCTTCAACTATTAGCCACCTTAATTTATTACATTTAAATTTCAATGATTTGGCTGAGATAGTCTTTTAAAATACTCTGACTAAAAGAAAGCAAATATTTTCTGCCTTAATATATTTCAAATGATCACTATTTCATATCGATCCGAAACCACATGTAGCAAAGTTTTGATGTGATTTTTGTCTTTTAAACAGCCATAATGTTTTCCTTGGCTCTACAATTTATTAGCAATTTGACTTTTTAAAAAAACAGCTTGATTGAGATATAATTCATATGCCAAATAATCCGCCCATTTAAAGTATACAGTTCAGTGCTCTTTAGTATATTCACAGGGTTGAGCAACCATCACCACAGTCCAATTTTAGGAAATTTCATCCCCCCTAAAAGAAACCTCGGACCCATTAACAGTCACTTCTCATTCCTCCCCACTCCCCCCAGGCCTAGGAACCACTAATCTACTTTCTGTCTCTACAGATTTGTTAAATAGGCACACATTTTGAGCAAAATCATTTCCTATTCTAATTCCATAATTAACCAACAGCTTATTTTCCCATAATTAACCAATAATTTAATCATAATTAACCAATTAGATTCTTATTGAATCTCTTGATTTTAGCTGCCACTTTGTGTGAAAAGTGAAGTTGATGTTGGCCTAGTGGGAACTGTTTTCTTTGTTACTAAAACTGCATTCCCAATAAGCACTAAGGCAACAACAGATTTAGCTTCTTTCCTGCCCAGATATGTTCACTTAACAGTCTGTAAAGCTTTAAAGTTAAGTTACAAATGCACCAGGAGCTTGGTGTTTAAAGAATTCCTATGGTGAAGTTGTTTGTAAAGCCTAACCTCTGAGGGAAAATCCACCCACATTCTTCTCAAGCACAGACACATTAACTGGTCTGTTTTAAAATCTCAGTTTCTATAGATTTGGTTTGCTCGAGGGATTTTCTTTTTGGGCCTCTCTGCAATGACTAGTATGTGGCAATGAACACTCGCTTCCTTGCTGAAGGTCATGACTCCCTTGCACAGGGCTGAAATGGGTAGTTTCAGTACAGACCCTTTCACTGCTAGTGTGTGACAAGTTCTGGGCACGAGAGTACAGTGCCCACATACACAGTCCATCCTTACTCACCATCACTAAGCTTTCCATAGAAAATAGCATGTCTGAAAATGAATACATCTTCCTAGCCCCTTGTAGCCACCAGTCAGGCAATGGTTTTCCTCTCTTAGCACCAAATAAGTTGGTGGGCTGAAATGGCAGAATCTTAGACACATCCACTAAGGTGATGAATCGGTCATTATATAGACAAAAAGGTGGATCTGGCCAAAGGAATGATAAATACAGGCCTTTCTCCAACTCTCTGCCCTGACATAATGCTCAGACTACCAGAATCCTGTCTGCAGAATGACATGACTTTCACTTTTCACATTTTGTAGTACTTTCTGGTTTATATTTATATTTCTGGTTTCATATTTGTAGATGTGACTCACTTTGAATCTCATTACAATTCTGTGAGGTAGGTAAGGGTGGGTCTTTCATTTTCCAGATGAGAAACCAAGTGTAAGAACTTGCTCAAGGTCAAATGGCTAGGTGGCAGAACCGGGATGTCTCAGCGGAAGGCCAGTCTCTCTTAAAGCGGTCCCCCAGAGAGGCCATACATGTACTCCAGCTTTGCTCAAAAACTTCTGGAAACTTGTTCTTCGGAATGCCTTAAAAATCAGTAGCACATCTTCGAATATCCTCAATGAAGGCAATATTTCATCTTCTAAGTCAGTGGTTCTCAAACTAGACTGTACCTCAGAATTGCCTGGAGGGCTTGTTAAATGCACATTGCTGGGCTCCACCCCCAAAGTTTCTGATCCATTAAATCTGGGGTGGGGCCCAGAATTTGTGTTTCTAAAGAGTTCCCAGGTGATCTTGATGTTACTGGTCCCTGGCCACACTTTGAGAACCACTATCCTAAGAAATTTATTTCTGGAAAGAGTGAATCATTTAAAACCATCTAGTGATTAAGGTGGGGGGATCAAGCTAGGAAATTCCACCAGTGGCCAAAACATTGGGTGACTATCAAGAACAACACTGGCTTTGGGGGAAATCTGCATAAAGGGCTCCAAAAAGGTTCTGAATAATGGCAGTTGATCAGACTAAACCCTTTGGATGCATGCTCAAGAATGCTTCTCCTGAGTGTTTCGGAACACCTTGTGCAGTCGTACATGTCTGAGATGTTCATTATCAACCTTTTGTTTTGCAGCCTTAGAAAAACAAAAGAAACCATGTAGGTGACATCCACATCACAGAGAATCAATATTAAGGAAGGATTAATAGCTATTTACAGCAGCTGAACTAGTCAGACTGGTAGAGTGGGGTCCTTTCTATGCGGCAAACATGATGGGTGTAGAAGATGAGGGGAAAATTTTGACTCTTCCTACCCTGACTTTTCTGTTGAGATTAGAATGGAAAAAGTGAAGAGATCTAATTTTGGATGCCAAAGATAAACATGCAACATTTTATGGGGAAAAAAATTCTAGCAGAAAAGAAAAATGAACTACATTAGGTACTTAAGCTGGGAGTCAATCCTTCATGTCACAGTAGGGAAAAAAGAGGTGGAGAACTGCCTAAATATTGGTTCTAATTTTATTTTCAATTTTACATTACATTAAACTCTCCGTGTACTCCTTTAATTTATAGCAACTGCTGACACAAATTGGTGTGCCTTCTCTTCTTTGACATCAGTATTTGTCTTGAATTATGCATTTCCATCTGGAATGAGGTTTATGGGGCCAAAGCCTTCTTTCATTTAGATGGATGAAAACAGAGAGGGATCAATAGGGAGTTGAGTGCAAAGTCAAAGTAAGGTTGGGAGATACATGTTCAAGGCAGCATATTACTGCCCCAAAAGATTGTAAGGGGTATTAAAAAATGACTCTGGTCTTCCAATTTTCAACATATTGATTAAAATTCAACTCCTAAAGAATAAGAAAAACTCTACCAACCTTCACCCCAGAACTGCTAGATTTTTTATTTATCGGTACCCTACTAGTATTTAATAACAATTTGCAAGAGTACAGTGATCATAATAACTGCATCACCTTGATTTGATCTAAAATTGAATCAAAGGCAAAAGAAGTTGCCAGGCTGATGGCACGTTTCACCTATCCCAGCCTCGCCACCTGAATGTACATGGTTGAGGTGTTCTACCTCAGAGCTTAGCACCATGAACTGGTCTGGCTCCATTATTGGTGACAAATTCCTGGTCTAAGTCAGCCAGTGGTCCATGCTGACAGGTCATTTGCTGGCTCCATCTGGGGCCCAACTCAGTGTCTCAGAGTCCATTCTCAGCTTCTGGTTTTTGATGGGTTCTGGGTTGGCCAATCACACCAGTATTGAAATGGACATTCTTATGAAGCTGTTTTGAGCTAGTTTTATCCTATGAGCAATCCTCAGCCATTTCTGAAAACCCTCCATTTTTAATCTTTACCCATCACCCACTCCATCCCAAGAGTGGGAATT
This sequence comes from Phocoena sinus, assembly GCF_008692025.1. Classification (NCBI taxonomy): domain Eukaryota; kingdom Metazoa; phylum Chordata; class Mammalia; order Artiodactyla; family Phocoenidae; genus Phocoena; species Phocoena sinus. The sequence continues at coordinate 21,733,827 of NC_045775.1, forward strand.
GGGAGTATACTGTGAAAGTCTTTGCTCTATACATCGCTTGATAGTTTAGAAAAGAGAATTTTATGTTTTAGTGATAATTTCATGTGAAAAATGTTCCTGAGTCAATATGGCCTCATGAAAGCAGCAGATCATGTTCTCTGGCTGAAAATGGCGATGCCCAGTAGCTATGTCATGATGTCACTTCCTCTCCAGCAGAGCCCTAGTTTGACAGTGGCCCGCCAGCCTGAAGAACCTGTGAGAGTCTATTGTCGGCCCTGCTCTAGCAACCTGGGAGTGGGTGGGCCAGGAGCCCAGGAGCCCAGCGGGCTGCCTTGGTGCCTCTTCAGGGGCAGGGCCGGCATGCGCTCAGCAGGCTAGCCACACAGAATGGCCTGTGGAGACTTAAGACTGGTTAAAAACCCCATTCTGCCCAAAATGTCTGTGGTGTATTAATTTATTCTATAATTTAAAGAATTCCATTATTAATGAAAGAGAAGTAGAATCCTGAGTATGAGCTAAAACTGGAATAAAAAAGGCCCATTCTTCAGGCGCTATTAATGGAAGCTTTGTATATAAATAACTTTATATATTGGTGAATAAATGGCACTTAAAACTAAAATGTCTGTTAGTGATTCACTGGGTTCTAAAGACTGCCCTTGCCTTCTGTGGTCAGCGATCTTTTTTCTTTGTGACTCCACTATTCTAGACAGAAAACAGTTAATCCAATGATTTAGTATCTCACGAAAGATTCCACTAAAACATTTTCTGCCAAATGTTCATCTTCTAACAGCTGCTTTTTTATTTCAGTGAGAGGTACTTGAAATAAGATCATTGTTCTCTGTGAAAACTGCATGCTAAATAATACAGAGCTACCAGATTATTAAACAGCAAAGGCATCTGGTAATATTAGCACCAACCACAGGTCCCACTTCTGCTGATTGATGCACAACATTTTGAGTAATCAGTCATTGCACAATATTATATTTATATCCTTTTTGCTTGAGCTGTTAGGCCACAAACTCAGCAGGCAGTTGCTGTTATAAAAGGGCTCTCTAGGTTATTTATAATGTTTCTGCTTCCTTACAGTTGCTGCTTCACTCTTGGGTCTTGGGCCAGGTCTACACTGTGAAGACGAAGGAAGGAACTGAGCAATTGTTCTGCTAATCTAACTGCTGAAAGCTGGTGGGGATGATTCACAGCACACTGTGTGTGCCTTGGCTGGAATACCTGGTATTTTTGTCTACACAACCCAAATTCATCACATACTGGCTGATTTGTCATTTCATCAGGGGGAGAGTGTGTAGTTTCGTGAAGGCTGTGTCTCTATCAGGAGTAAGCTAGTGTCTAGGGCACAGGTGGTAGGGCGAGATATCTGAGCTAGCGCTATGTTGCAAAAGAGTTTCCTTCAAATGTTATTTACTTTACATGAAGGATAAGTTTCTGCTCCAGATGTTTCTCTGTTGCATAGATCAGTGCTTCCCCCAAATGGTGGCAGGCAGCCCGGCATGCCCAGTAGAAGGGCACATAAGAATCATGAGGGTATTTCATTTCATTTTCTTTTTTGTAAATTACACAGGCATCTTCCTGTTCCACCTGCAGAGAATAACTGATGATGTGAACTGTTTCTAATGGGAGTAGGTCTTAGCTCTTAGGTGAGTCAGGGCTCAAAAAGATGCTGAAAACCATGGAGACTGATAGAATGAGCTATTTGTTTTGACTATGAAATAAGCATCTAACTTAGGCTCCCCCGCCAATTTTTTAAAAAAGGAAATGGACTGCCATTATGTCCTCTGAATTCTTTTATTTTGGTGGGGGTGGGGTGGGGTGTCTTCTGAATTCTTAAGAATTCTTAAAGCCACTTCTCCACATCCCTGTTGCCACGTTCCCAGTCCAGGCTGCCATAATCTCTCAGATCAATGTAACATCTTTTTTTTTTTAACATCTTTATTGGAGTATAATTGCTTTACAATGGTGTGTTAGTTTCTGCTGTATAACAAAGTGAATCAGTTATACATATACATATGTCCCCATATCCCCTCCCTCTTGCGTCTCCCTATCCCACCCCTCTAGGTGGTCACAGAACACAGAGCTGATCTCCCTGTGCTATGTGGCTGCTTCCCACTAGCTATCTGTTTCATTGTAACAGTCTCTGGATGGTTCTTCCTGCCTCCAGTATTATGATCTCCAATTTATTCTTCACACAGCAGCCATGTTAATCTTTTATAAAGTATAGATCTGATCAAGTCTGTCCCTTGCTTAACCTCTTATCAGTGGCTCCCCACTGCCCGCAGGAGAAAGTGCAAATTCCCAGGAGTGGCAAACGAAGCCCTTCACGACCCATCCCTGTTCCAGCTGTACCTCATCCTTTCCCACTCCTCCTGTACTCTAAGCTCCTTCCAATCAGAACTAATTGAAAAGGCACAAACATGACCTGCTGTCTTGCCTCTGGCCTTTTCATGAGCTCCTGCCTCTGCCTGGGTTACTCTTCACTAAGGGGAAGACAGCCTTCAGCTCATCTCCTTCCCTGGCCCTCGAAGCAGGTCCACTGGGCTCCTCAGGCCAGGTGGACCCCTCAGCTGCACTCCCATGGCACCTCGGGAGCATCCCTATCATGGCACTTCTCATTCTGTGTGGGCTACATACCCTTCTAGATGGAAGCTCTTTGGGGCCAGGGTCTGTCTTATCACACCAGCATGTCCCTACCACGCAGAAAATTCAGGTCAAGTGTGAAGAAATGAGTGCACAGTGGGGTGCCCCTCACCCCTTTTGCCATAATTTTCCACAGGAGTCTTTTCCATTTCTTAAAGAACTGTTTTCAGTTCTAGAGGGCACTTTTGCTTCATCAGCCCTGGAACTACAAGAATAAAGTGCCAGGCAGCCCCAGGATCCTGACTATGAAGAAATCCTATTTAGGCTTCTCTCTCTAGTAGTTTTTTTAAAAAAAAAATACATTTATACATTTATTTATTTTTGGCTGCATTGGGTCTTCATTGCTGTGCGCAGGCTTTCTCTGGTTGCAGCGAGTGGGAGCTACTCTTTGTTGCAGTGCACAGGCTTCTCATTGTGGTGGCTTCTCTTGTTGCAGAGCACAGGCTCTTAGGTGCACGGGTGTCAGTAGTTGTGGCATGCGGGCTCAGTAGTTGCGGCATCAGTAGTTGTGGCTCACGGGCTCAGTAGTTGTGGCTCGTGGGCTCTAGAGCACAGGCTCAGTAGTTGTGGTGCATGGGCTTAGTTGCTCCACAGCACGTGGGATCTTCCCAGACCAGGGCTCGAACCCTTGTCCGCACTGGCAGGTGGATTCTTAACCATTGTGCCACCAGGGAAGCCCCTCTAGTAATTTTAAAAGATATAAGATATGGAAAACAGAAGGTCTAAGATATACCTTATAGGGGTTCCAGAAGGAGAGGATTGAGAAAATAGAGGAGAGGTAGTAATAAAAGAGAGAATCGTTAAGGATTTTTCAGAATTGATGAAAAACACAAATACTGAGATTCAAGAGGAACAAAGAATCATGAGCAGTATAAAGAATAAATTCAGATCTGAATTCACTGCAGTAAAACTTCAGAATGGCAAAGATCAAGAGAAATTCTTACAAAATATTACTATTCTTCTGTCCAAATGTGTTTCTAATTACATTCCCATATGCTAAACCTAAAAGTTGAAGTCTCAGTAAAGAGGATTTTCCTAACTGGGAACAGGACAGTCATAGGGAAGTCATCTAGCAAATGTAACCACGATCTTTCTTTTCCCAGTTTTGGTTTGTTTTGACCAAGGATGGAAAAGGATATAAAACTTCCTGGTTTTTTTTTTTTTTTTTTTTTTTTTTTTTTTGCCGTACGTGGGCCTCTCACTGCTGTGGCCTCTCCTGTTACGGAGCACAGGCTCCGGACGCGCAGGCTCAGCGGCCATGGCTCACGGGCCCAGCCGCTCTGCGGCATGTGGGATCCTCCCGGACCGGGGCACGAACCCGTGTCCCCTGCATCGGCAGGCGGACTCTCAACCACTGTGCCACCAGGGAAGCCCCAAACTTCCTGTTTTTAGAGAATCTTTTAGGAAGATGTACTTCACCTAACTTCTGGTCCCAAATCACATAGCTTTTTCAGGGGTTGTCCCATTGTATGGCACCCTCCTGTAGATTTTAAAGGAATGGAAGTAGGAGGAGGAAAGTGAGAGTGACTAGTTAGCCCTTTAAACTCTGTCCCCCTGTTGTACATTTACTCACCCACATATGCACACACGAACACATGGCATTCATGCCAGTCATAGATCATTCACATGGAGCACACATTATCCACATTGAAAATACACAAAGTACACACACCGCTAACCTAACACACACATACTCATACTTTCACGCAAAGGGCAGGCAGATGTTCAGCAAGCTATGATCCACACAGTTGTTTTCTCACTTCCTTGTCCACCTCTATCAGCAGCAATGGGCACTGAGGGCAGCGGGCAAGGCTCTAACTCACGGGGCTCTACTCTTTGGCTCCAAACGTTTTTTCACCTCCATATAATTCTAGGCCTACCCAAGAATCATCTTCATGCAATGGAAATCACTTAGGAGACCTACAGTACAGTCCTGGCAGCTCTGCTCCTGAGGACACTATTGCAGCATCCTAGGAAGATGGGCAAGGAGTAGACTACCAGCTCACTGACATGTCATCACACTGATGTCCAGGACACTGAAGGAGTGGGAAGAAGAGGAGCTTAGGCGTAGGAAGCTCAGAAGTCTTAACTGTAGATGGGTAAGCAATCTCCCACAACCTCATACCATCCCTTCTTACTGGGAGAGGGACTGTTTCCTGTGCCTTCTAGGCCCACAGAACACTCTAAATCTAGAATTTGCTCTCCTGACATTTGCTAAGGGTTTTTTTTTTGGCTGCGTTGGGTCTTTGTTGCTGCGCGTGGACTTCCTCTAGTTGCAGCAAGCGGGGGCTACTCTTAATTGCAGTGTGTGGGCTTCTCATTGCAGTGCCTTCTCTTGCCATGGAGCACGGGCTCTAGGCACGCAGGTTCAGTAGTTGTGGCTCGTGGGCTCTAGAGTGCAGGCTCAGTAGTTGTGGCACACGGACATAGCTGCTCCACAGCATGTGGGAATCTTCCCGGACCAGGGCTTGAACCCGAGTCCCCTGCATTGGCAGGCGGATTCTTAACTACTGCGCCACCAGGGAAGTCCCTTGCTAAGGTTTTAACAGTTGTTTTTTCCTCTCCATCCTCCCTCCACCCCCATGCCCCCCTTCTCCCCTACCATTGCTCTTCTTTTGGTCTCTGGCCATTATGAGTTCTGAAGCAGGGCCAGGTCCCCTTGGGAGCCCCTAATATGCCCGGCACTAGGCAGATATATATGCAAGTCCAGTTCTGGCCATGGGACGGTACTTTAGGAAAATGGAAAAAAAACAGTCTTGTATCTGGCCCTGCTTCAGTTCCTCAAAGTGAAGATGACATTTCTGGTAAGCAGTTACAATTAGATTTTTAGAGCCCTGGGTTTTCAAATAATCACATGCAGGATTAAGAAAGATAATTTAAAATGTTTAATTCTGCCTGATTAGCTGGTAATTGAGGTGATCTGCTGATGTGGAAGTAATGTAATAGAGTTAGTATGCCCCCCGGCATGACAGATGTCTTGTGCCTTGTCGATCAGTCTCTTTAGCAATTACCTTGTCCTCTGTCCTTTTTTTTTTTGATAGTCAGTGAACTTCTTTTTGTCATCGTCATCCTTTCTGGCAGCCAGAGTCAGCAGACCTTGCACAGACATCATGCCTATTTATTGGTATCATTCCTAAGTTTTAGATGGCTATTTCAGGGCTTCCTTGGTGGTGCAGTGGTTAAGAATCCGCCTGCCAATGCAGGGGACACGGGTTCGAGCCCTGGTCCGGGAAGATCCCACATGTTGCGGAGCAACTAAGCCCATGCGCCACAACTACTGAGCCTGTGCTCTAGAGCCCACGAGCCACAACTACTGATCCCGCGTGCCACAACTACTGAAGCCTGTGCACCTAGAGCCTGTGCTCGGCAACACAAGAGAAGCCACTGCAATGAGAAGCCCATGCACCGCAATAAAGAGTACCCCTGCTCGCCACAACTAGAGAAAGCCCGTGTGCAGCAACGAAGACCCAATGCAGCCAAAAAAAAAAAAATAAAAAAAAAGATGGCTATTTCAGAGCCTCATTTGGATATGGATTTTCTTTATTCTATGATGCCAGTTTCAGAGGTGTCATTTACCCTCTGTAAGTTTTCTTTTCTTTTTTTTTTTTTTTCTGGCCTCGCCTTTCTATGACTCCAGGGAAGACAATCCTAGGATATGTTTTAAAATGGGAAACTGGGTAAAAGTGCCTATGTGACCCTTTGTAATCCAAAACTTCCTCCCCCAATCCTGCTCTGTCCCTAGGCAGTCACTGGCTTGCTTCTGTTCATTATAGATAAATTTGTGTTTCCTAGACTTTTATATAAATGGAATCATGATATACGTACTCTTTATTGTCTGGTTCCTTCTGCTCGGTGTAATTATTTTGAATTCATCTATTTTATTGCTGTATAAATAGTTAATTCCTTTTTATTGTTGAGTAGTGTTCCACTGTACGGACATAGCACAATTGTTTTATCCATTCACTTGGATGGACATTTAGGTTATTTTTTGTTTTACAAATTAACTATTTGTAAATATTACAAATAAAAATACTGTGAACAACTGTAAAAAAAAATGGGAAACTGGGTAATTATTTTGTTTGCAAATCATTAAAAAAGAGCATTTGTATCTGAGATTGGTTGTTTCCCTTGGCACATTCAGTGTGGCACTGAAGGACTATAAGGAATCCTGTAGATCTTCTAGTGCCCTGAGAACACTGGAGCTCAGTGAGGCTAAGTGACTGTAACACACATACTAGTTATTTTCCTGGAAGGAACTGGAACTCTTCGTTATTTCAGGTGGACCTGTTATTATATGCCAAGCACTGTATTAAGCATTGGGGTTGCCCAAAAGTAACTCTCTGAGCTGGACCTTGAGGATGGGTAGGAGTTTGCTAGGCAGCGAAAGAGTAGTGTTTTTTCTTTCCTTAAACTGGAGAACTAGTTTGGGAAGATTAAAAAAAGAAGAATTACATTTTCCTTAGCCTCTTTAGTTAGTGGTTCAGACCCTTACTTAAAGAAGTTTAATGAAAAGATATTTTTGTTACAGACTCTAGGAGTGGTGCACCTCTCCTCCTTGATCATTCAAAGACAAGAATGAATGAAGTGGTCTGTGCCTGAACCTTTGCTCTCTGGCCTGGCACCATCCCGCCACATTGCCACCCGTGCAGTCCTGCTCCTTGCCCTGTACAGGAAGGTGCTGGAGTTGAATGGCAGTGGGACCTGGGTTTCTCTCCAGTAATGTACAGAGCCAAGGTCATATCCACCCTGTGTGATGGTGAGTAGTGCAAGCTCCTGGTACGTGCTACCTGGTTATGCCACCGCCCCCCCTCCCCACAGATACCCAGGTAAAGTGAACATTTAGGCACATGGGGAGCTACTAATGAGCGCTAAGATGTACTGAGTGCTGACATGAGCCAGGCACTGTTCTTAGACTATATATGAGTTACTGCATTTAAGTGAGGCTGCACTGCACTGCACAAAGCAAGAGTGGAAGCTTCTGAAAATCTAGAGAAATGGAGCAACTTACAGAAGCCTACAGCATGCCAAGTGGCAAGGAGTCAGTGCTGGAATGCCAAATAGAAGAGACTGGACGCTAGGCAGACTGCCACCAAATCAAGAGGGTGTGGTAAGGAGGACACGGATGTCAGGGTCAGGCAGACAGGCAGACAGACCTAGAACCAATTCCTGGCTCTGCCGATTTACCAGCTGGATGACTCTGGGCAGGTTGTTTACCTTTGGGGGTATAACTTCCTCCTCTCTAAAGTGGGCATCAGCCTGTCTTGCAGGGTTGTTCTGAGTGTGTGAGAAAATGCATAAAGAGGCCAGCACAATGCCTGGCCTAGAGTAGTGCCCTGATTTTCATTATTAGCCAAAGGATCCTTATGTCCCCAAGAATCTGTAAGAATCAAGGAATTTCAGAGGTTGAAGACGACTCAGAGATCACCCACTCCAGACACATCATCTTTGGATGCACAACCTGAGCCCCAAACATAATGAGTCATTTGCCCCAAACTGTCTGCTAGTTATTAGATAAATCAGGATTAGAACCCAGGACAGCACCTGCCCTTAGCCACCAGGACCAATGATTACAGTTGAACCATACGAAAAACTCTTGAGATATTTCACTAAAAAGGTGATTTAGGCTGATCCTGTTAGTTTGCCTCAGCTTATTTTCTCACAGAACAGCTGATTTTTCAGCATTCACTTTAGGTCACTTCTGAAGCATGCTGATTTGCTTTATGGCATGTGTTAGGCTACTTGGGCCACCATAACAAAATACCACAGACTAAGTGGCTTAAACAACAGAAATGTATTCCTCACAGTTCTGGAGGCTAGAAGTCCAAGATAGAGGTGCTGGCAAGATAAGTTTCATTCTGAGGCCTCTTCTCCTGGCTTGCAGGAGGCCACCACCTTGCTATGTGCTCCCATGAACTTTTTGAATGCACATACAGAGAGACTGAACTCTCTGCTGTCTCTTCTTATAAGGACGCTAATCCTGTTGGGATCAGGGCTTCACCCTTATAACCTCATTTAATCTTAATTACCTCCTTATAGGTCCTATCTCCAAATACAGTAGCTTTGGGGGTTAGGGCTTCAACATATAACTTTTAGGGGGAGCACAATTCAGTCCAAGGGCTTGTGTTACATATGTTCCTCCATCCCTCATGAGCCCTTCCATTCAGGTCTGTTTCAAATGAGAGGTATATGTGTGATGAAGTACATGAACTATTAAGTACCTCAACATGAGGCATCTCCTACAGCCTGGCCCCTTTTATAGCTCCTCCAGATCATTCATTAGCCAAATACCAAGAAATGTGGCAAAGCCATAGTCTAGATCATTCATTCTGTTATCACTTGAGAGAATGAGGGTTTAAGAGTTAAACCGAGATATATCAACAGACTCATTCAGAAAGAAAACTTGAACGTGAGTGAAGTTTCTCTGAAGACCTGCCGTGCATTTGAGTGATGAACAGAAACAGTGCAGCTTTGACATTTATTCTGATATTTCCAAAGGAAACTGTATAAAATAACATGTTTTTGAGGGAAATTTTTTCTTTAGAAAGATTAAGAAAAAAACTGTCAAAAGTGTGTGGTGAAATATCCAGATTTACGGAGGCTGAAGTGCTGTGGATCTGAAAGGCATGTGGATCTATTTCTTTGGCATCAGGACTCTCCATTCAGAGGTCATCCTAAGTCAAAGGGCTACTCAGCCTCCACATATAGAGATTTGGGAAGGCTTGAGAGGTTCTATATGAGATCAAGAGTGAACAGTGGCTAATTTGGCTCCTTTGTGAAAATAATGCCCAGTTTGCCCTTTGAGAAAGGATATCACCTATCTTACTTGCTAGATGTGGCTCCAAATAGTTTTTTGCTATGTCCCCAAATCATCTTTACTCCAAATTTCAAAGTAATACGTGAAAAATACAGGTTTATGGAAAAATGCAAACAATTCAGAAGAATATGGAGCAGAATGCAGAGGTCCTCCTTTTCAACACTTTCCTATCCCCCATCCTGTTCCCCTTCCCATGAGTAATGGGAAAGTTTGGTGGTTTTGTTTGTTTGTTTTGGATTTTAAATTATACTTTTACTTACAGATAGCTAGACTTATTTTATTTTATTTTTTAAGAGTTATTTTTAAATCAATGACACCATACTATTATCATTTGACCTTCTCCTACTGATGATTATGTAGACCTGTCTAATCGATTTTTTGGTTATTACAAACAAAGCTGAAATAAACATACTTGTACAAATATTTATATATGTGAACACTTCTGTAGGACAGATTCTTAGAAAGAGATATACTGGGTCAAAGGGAAAACATATTTTAAAAATTGGTATTGTCAAATTACCTTCCAAAAACATTCTATGAATTTATACTCCCACCAGAACTATATGAGAGCATGTGTTTTTCCAATTTGTTTGGACTTTGACATTATCAATCTTTATTTTTTGTTGACCTGATGGGCAATGAAGGGAATCTTACTGTTATTTTGATTTGCATATTCCTGATTTCTTGTAGGGTTGAACAGTGTCTCATTTCTTTATCTTTCGTATTTCTTCTTCAGTGAATTGCCTACTTACTTTATTCTAAAGAAATGTTTCATTTATTTTTGGGGATGTAGAGCCTTCCCATAATGACACACATTAATCCTCTGCTGTTGCAAATATTCAAGTTTGCTGTTAACAGATATTCCAAAGTACAGCTATTCAAAATTATGCATAGAAAAGTCTAGGCGGATTTACACTAAAATGTTAACAGTGGTTACATCTAAGTGATAGGATCATGAATATCTGACTTTTTTTTTTTTTTTTTTGTGGTACGTGGGCCTCTCACTGTTGTGGCCTCTCCCGTGGCGGAGCACAGGCTCCAGACGTGCAGGCTCAGCGGCCATGGCTCACGGGCCCAGCCGCTCCGCGGCATGGGGGATCTTCCCGGACCGAGGCACGAACCTGCATCCCCTGCATCAGCAGGCGGACTCTCAACCACTGCGCCACCAGGGAGGCCCCGGACTTTTTTATACCTTTCTGTGTTGTCTGCTCTTTTCTCCTCTTGAACACTAACCATGTATTAATTTCATGAGTAGAAAGTAAAAAAAATAATAGAGTGACTGGTGGGGTAAAGGTGATGAAGGCTCTCAAAGCAATTCTAAAAGAGCATTTCGCAAGGTACTTTGAGTATTGGCAGTATCAGTATATACTTAATTCTCCTAAGTCAAAATTTGAAGGAAACAACAGTCACTTCTTGGATAATAAATTGATATGGAGATACAGTTAGTCTTATTATTTTATAGTTACCTCTTTAGCACCGAAGATTCTATCATTGTTTACCCACTGTATTTTATGGCCCAACCCTTTCTGAAGTATTGGCAATCAACAGTGAGGGACACTCAAACATTTTGGCTATAACAGAAGCTTCTGGACAGAAATGTGCAAAATCTCTATTCAAGGACAAAATGGCTACTGAGCTACAAAGTCCCCTCAGCAACTCCACCAATTATTAACAAATGCAAGGAATGTACATGTTGATCAGAAAGAAGGAGGTGGGAGAAAGAAAGAATGGTTTGCTGGGGAACCACAGTTTAAGGAGCATCACAAAGACTACCTCTGGCAGTGCCATGGGAGACCTGGTGAGTACTCAGTCCTCTCAGCAAGACTGTGGCTCAGCAGGAAACAGTGTCTGAGTTTGCCGGAGTTGAGAAACATCTCTTGAGAGCACCTAAATTCAATCGTTCTACTTACATCTGACAAAATTAGTTTGGCTTTCCAGTGGCCAGGCGGCTGGGGATGGGAAGAGGGTGTAGGCTGGGGGGAAGGTCACACCAAGATGGAAATAATGGCCCTTCAGTTGTTGGATGACTGAACTGTCATTCTGGATGGTACCTCAGAAGTGGATTAATGGGGGGAGCCTATGCTTGTGAGCAGCCTGGATGGCAGAAGGCCAGACCCCAGGATGGGGGGAATACACCAAGGAGGAGTTACCTTGGAAAACTGTGGGTAATCCACCAGCCCCAGCAATCACCCTGCCCTCATGAGTGCTTCCACGCCAACTGTGACTGAAATGATTCCACTTCCTACTGGTGCAGTCTCTAGTTTGGAGCTGCTTCTCCAGCCCCAGGTTGTCCCTTGGGGGCATCCATGCAGCTGGGCTGACGCTGCCTCATGCCTCACCAATAACCGTGAGTACTACAGGACTCAAATGCAATGGATAGAAAGAAAGAGGAATAAAAAGTAGGGAAGATGAGTCCCCCCTGCCCCTTGCCTTTGATTACTGTGGCTTTACATATCCTGAATTATGATGATTTATTACAAAGTGAGTGATTCTTGAGAAGACAGATTTAGCTTAGGGGCTGAATTCTTGAAATTAAGAGTGTCAATGTAGACTTTAGGACTTAACCATTTACATGAGGAAATTTATAAATCAGGAATTTTACAGAGCTTATAGGCCAAGGATAATTAAGGTTACAGTATATCACACTATTACAGTAATCCTAAAGTGTCACCATGCTTATATGTGTGTAACTCTGACTATGGAGCGAATATTCAGTGCAGTCATGGACACAAGAAGGCAAAGCCCCTGACCTTCAGGTTGCAAGGACTTGAGTGAGGACATGAGCGCCAGAGATGGGAGAAGAGACACATCTGTCATGTCTTCCAAACTGAGCCGAGGACATCTGCAGCTACTGCCACCATCTCACTTTAGTACAAGGGGAAAAACAGATGTAAAAATAGAGGCGATATATCCAACTATTAACACTGAGGCAAAACTGGATATAGCAGTCTGCAGAGGCACAGCGTAGAGCAGGCGATGGCTCCCGCTAGGGCAGGCTGTCTCCAGTGGACAACGTGCCAACTAACTACAGAGGTTTCCACCGTCCATGCCAGTCTGATCGGCAAATAAAAACTGGCTATATTCAGGTTGCACAGCAGGATTGTTTTGTGAAGGTGTAACATCATAAGGCATGAGGAGGAGAAAAGAGAGAAGGTTACAAACTGCCTGAGAGCAAGTGACACCCTCCTGACAGGAAAGGGAAGGAGCCCATCTGTTCAGAAGAAAATGCCTCCCTGGGAGTTCCTCACTCACCAGGTGAATTAGCTCCTCTTTACCAGACTTATGAAGAAGCTGAACAGTTGTGTGCAGGACAGGCAAGAATTTTAATAATGAGTGCTGGATGAGAGGAGAAAGACAGCATGAAAAAGCTGAGGGAGACTCTACACCCAGAAAATAACTACCCTTGTTTCCTCTGTCACCTCGGTTCCACTGGGGGGATGTTAAGCGCCCAGTCAGTAGATTCAGTACAGCAATTAAGTAGAAGATTCTTTATTGAGAGAGTATCCACTCATTAGTGAAGTGCCTTTTTGTTGTTTTTGTTTGTCCTTTGTCTTCTCAATTGAGATATCATACACATACCCTAAAATTCACCCTTAAAAAAGTACACAATTCAGTGGTTCTGAGTATATTTACAAGGTTGTACAACCATCACCACTATCTAATTCTAGGACATTTTCATCACCCCGAAGAGGAACCCTGTGTACATTAGCAGTCACTGCTCATTCTACCCTCTCTCCGGCCTCTGCTGTCAATTTACTTTCTGTTTCCATAGATTTACCTACTCTGGATATTTCATATAAATGGAAGCCTACAGTATGTGGCCTTTTATGTCCGACTTCTTTCACCTAGTATAATGTTTTGGATGTTCATCCATGCTGTATCATGTATCAGTATTCCTTTTTATGGCTGAATAATGTTCTATCATATGTATATACCACAATTTGTTTCTCCATTTATCTGTTGATGAAAATTTGGTTTGTTTTCAATTTGGGGCTATTATGAATAATGCTGTGTGAACATTTGTGTATAAGGTTTTGTGTAACGTATGTTTTTTTAATTTCTCTTGGCTACATATCTGGAAGTAGAAGTGCTGAGTCTGTTGTAACTCTAAATTTAACTTTTTGAAGCACTTCCAGAGCATTTTCCAATGTGGCTGTACCATCTTACATTCCTATCAGCAGTGTTTGAGGGTTCTGATTTCTCCACATCCTAGTCAACAGTATCTGTTTTTGATTATAGCCATTCTAGTGGGTGTGAAATGGTATCTCATTGTGTTTTGCCTTAAAAAAAAAAAATCCAAGCCATCTGTATTCATAGTTTAAAAAGACAAAGCTTAAAGTGTAAATGCCCCATCCCTCTCCACTCCTATTTCTATGAGGCAAATACTTTAAATTCTTTTACTGGTTTCTTCTGATTTTATCTTCTATTTCTGGTAGTATGCTTATACTGTTGTCTTTAAAAAAAATCTGTTTTAGGTATTATCTCTTGAATTCCAACAATGGAAGATGAGCATTTAATTCTCTTATCTTCCCCTATGTGCACACAAATACACACTCACTTTATCTTTCCATTTTCACAGTATGATTATAATCTCTATTTTTGGTTAAATCAATAATTGGCACTTACATTGTTATGACTATGCATTCATAGCCATGTGGTGTACAAAATTTATATTTACTTAACCATACCTTTTCCCCTTAGATTCCAGATGACCTAGAGGAAAAAATTTGCTTTTTTAAAATTTCCTCAGTTTTCTACATATTAATTACTACTTCATCCTCAAATTCTACAAGAGCTAAAAATCTTTGTGCATATTCAAACACACTAGATATCTGGATATTCCACTATTTCTTTCTTTTTCCTTTTTTCTTTTTTGTTTCTGGGAGACATTCCTTCCAGAGCCCACCATGCTCCTGCTCTAATCTGAACTTCCTGCATAGCTATTGTCCTGGAACTTTCCTTCATCGTCACTGACTTCTCTCAAGTTGCATCACCTGTTTCCTGGATCTCATATCTTCCTGTCTTAGTTTTATCCCAGTTTACAATAGCATATCTTCCAGTAGCTTCTTTATTCCTCTATTCCTCCATTACCGTCTTGTTTTTGTTAAATATTTTCTAGTGTACCATTTTAATCATCTTGTTTCTTTTAGGTGTTTTTTGTTTTTTGGTTCTTTTCTTAGTGGTTGCACTGGTGATTCCAATTAACACCATAATCTAGTTTAGATTAATACTAACTTAATTTCAGTAGCATACAAAGTTGTTTATGGATGCTTTCATGCTACCACGGTAGAGCTGAGTATTTGTAGCAGAGCATGTATGCATATGGCCTGTAAAGCCTAAAACTTTACCATCTGGCCCTTTACAGAAAAAACCTGCTGATCCCGATCCAGTGTCCTGATCTTCCCGATCCCATTTTCTCTCTCCTGCCTCCAAGCATTAAGCAGTCTGTTCTCTCTGAACTCTCACTGTGTTTCACCTTTCCTGAAACCTAGAAATTAACTGCAAGTGCTAAGGAACCAAATGAAAGAGCACAAAACTGTATCAGCAAAGTGTGAAAACCTCCTTGGTGCACATCGCTGTACATAAGATGCTCAAAGTTATAATCTGTCATGATCTGTGAAATCCAATCCTTCAACGTGAAATTATTGAGGATTATTACTACTGATTCAAATTGGAAGAGTTCCAAGGCCAGTTTCTCCATCATTTAATCCTATGCCCAAGCAGTGCGTTTCTACATGAGTGTTCCGTGGTGGGCATGGGTGGTTTTACTCTGATCAGTATCCATTTCCCATCCTCTTGTGAGAGTTCTTTGATTTTTATTTGACACTGGGGATGGGGACATGATGTGAGGCACAGTGTGAGTAGGGTGCTGCCAGGGACCACCACCTGGAGGGCACCTGTCTGAGTTCAAAGCCCACCAAAAGGCAAGCAGAGCTGACAGGGAGAGGGTGAGCAAGTGAGTCTTCACGACACGGTTTAGCTTCTGCATTCTGCCGTACCTTCGAACCTTCCACTTATGTGCACCAAATAAATCCCTTGTTCTCTGTAAGCCGTTTGAGTTGTGTTCCTGGTGCTTATGAGCAAAAGGAGTCGTGACTGACACAGACTTTGAAAGCAGAGGCTGAGCCACTTCTGGGCAGTCACAGAGGTCCAGTAGCTTCATGAGGACCCTTCGTTTTATTTTTAGCAAAAGAAGAACAAACTCTTCTGCTTTAGTTCAGGACCTGGAATAGTTTTAGTCTAATGCAGGATTGACTTCAGAACTAATAAGGAATCTCTCAAATTCAGGTTACTGTCCTTGACAAAACAGAAAAACGAATGGTTTCAGAAATAAATAAATATGATGAGAATAACATCGCCAAGTATAGTTTATCAAATTCCTGATAAAAGACATTTTAAAAGGCAATCAGGGGCTTCCCTGGAGGTGCAGTGGTTAAGAATCTGCCTGCCAATGCAGGGAACACGTGTTTGAGCCCTGGGCCGGGAAGATCCCACATGCCATGGAGCAACTAAACCTGTGTGCCACAACTACTGAAGCCCATGCGTCTAGAGCGCGTGCTTCACAACAAAAGAAGCCACCGCAGCGAGAAGCCCACGCACTGCAACGAAGAGTAGCCCCTCCGCTCACCTCAACTAGGGTAAGCCTGCATGCAGCAACGGAGACCCAACGCAGCCAAAATAAATAAGTAAGTAACTTAAAAAAAAAAAAAAAGACACACACACACACAAAAGCAATCAGGATGTAATTTCATGTAATAAAGCATTCCTTGCACTTATCTATTTCAATGCATATTCTTAACTAAAACGTCATCAGATGCCCTTAGGCTTCTTTTTTTGATAAATGACCCACATTTTAAAGTCTTTTCTAAGCAAAGAAATAAACATTTTATAAATAATAATATGTCAGTTTCTTATAGGTAAAAACCCTAAAATTTTTATTCTTCCTCAACTCTAATTTCTTGTCCTTGATGTTTACTTACTTTTCTAGTCTAGGCCATAAGCAAATAATTTTTATTTCCCCAGCTTTAGAGGAACCCTGAGCCTTTTTCTAACTTGTTTCCTTTTCATCCCTGCTCTGTAGCCGTGACTTGTCCACTTAACCTGCTTATCCTTAACATAGCACCTCACACAAGTGTCTTAGTTTTGAACCTCCAGCTCTGCTACTTCCTTGCATTAGGATCTAGAGCAAGTTTCTAAATCTGTAAAATGAGGATAATAGTACCTGCCTCATATGGTGGTTGTAAAGATCAAATGAGAGGTATGTGAAAGAGACACAGTAAGCACGTCGTAATGCTATTATTACTACAATATAATAACCAGTGGTCCTTGTGATTTCATTCCACACAAGAGGCTTGTAAGACCCGGCGATGTGTTTATTGTTTAAAATCTAGGCCCCATGAGGGCAGAGACTTTGTCTTGTTCATCACTATATATATGCACCTAATATATAACTGGCATATAATAGGTATTTAATAAATACTTACTTAATGAATGAATGAATATAGGTAATATGGTTATAATTTTACTGATATTCCAATTTTATGGATGAGAAAACAGACTCAGAGAGGTTAAGTGACTTGTATAAAGTCCTACAGTGGGTTAGAAAAGGTTAAGATACAGTTTTCCTGCCTGATTGTCCGCTTCCCCCATATTACCTCTAAGGGCCTCTACTGCGTGATCCAAAAATTCAGGTGCAGTATCTTAGTTACTAAATGATGATTTTCAAGGGACAAAAAGGATTCTGTAATTGAAAAACCTACCGTAGTATCCACAGCCTTGACGTTCTCTGTGGGAATGTGCTTTGGGACAGGTTCTTTCTGTGACAGCATCACACATCCTTCAGCACCTAAGGTGATGATTACAACTTGGCAGCCCCTTTCCATGAGCACCAACGTAGCCTTCCCAGCATCCGAGGGGCTACTGACCTCAAGGCCGGTCAGAATCTCAGCCTGAAATACATACAGAAAGAAAAGAAACTGTGGTGAGAATAAGTAACTGGGTCTGCTTCTAGATTAGATCTGTTTTTCTAGGCGATGTCTCCCTTCTTTTTCATAACAACCAATGCAGTGGGGAACTTTGGTAGATACTGGCTCAGGAAAATAAATAAAATAAAACAATAATAACAATGACAACAAAAAAGCTATAAAAGACATTCTTGGGACAACTGGGGAAATTTGAATGTGGCCTGAATATCAGATGACAGTATAGAATTACTGATAATTTTCCTAGGTGTGATAATGGTATTGTGGTTCCTCTTAGGAGATGCAAGCTGAAGTATTTAGGGGTGAGGGATCATGCCTGCAACTTCCAAATAATTCAACCAAAACAAAAATAAATACACACAGGGGAGAGGGGAAGCCAGTGCAGCAAAATGTTAACAGCTTTTTTGGTGGAGAGGATATGAGTATTCACTGTATTGCCCATTCAGCTTTTCCTTATTTGTGATGATTTTCATAGTAAAGAGTTAGGAGGAACAAAGAGAGTTTTACAAAAGAAATAAGGGAAGTGGGGAGGGAGGAAAAGAAGAAAGGAAGGGGCCACTGCCAATGATTTTAGGTATAAATCATACCCATAAATTTCACACCTAAATTCTTTTATGCTTCTCTTGGGCCATAATGCCTTTTGCATATTACTAGTTTGCAGACCACTCATTTCTTTTGTTTGTTTTGCTTGAGCAAATGGAAGCAGAGTGGGAGAGGCTCTGATATACAGCAGAAAAAGCAATGTGCTGATGTTCAGAGACCTCCACTACTCACTAACTCTGGAAACTTCCCCAAGTCACATAAAGTCTGTAAAATGTAGGGCTTGGACAGGATCAGTAGTTTCCTCCTAGAATATAAAAAATCCTCTGGATGAAGTAGGGGTGAGGGGCTGCAGCCCTGCTTCCTCATCCCCCAGGTACCCGCCCAGCATCTCCAGGGAACCTTTATGGTTCTGGGATTGGCAGCTGAAAATTCACTGGACTAGATGAATTATATGATACTTTTTGACTTAGAAAGCTTATAACCAAATTTTGTCTTTTCTCTATTACAGTTTAATCATATACTGTCTCTTCCTAAGAATGGGTATATCCCTTCCTGTGCTTGCTCTGAATGTGCCCAGACTAACCCTTCTTGGTGCCTGTAAATCATCCCACAGTGTCTGCTCATTCTTGGTGTCAGTCTTCCCAGGAGCATGTGTTTCGTTAACTTGACCATGTACCCCCCAGCGCCCCCCTTACCATCTTTTCCATAGACCCTTTCTTTCAGTCTGTGTGGGTTATACTGTGAGGCCACTTTCTTTTTTCTTTTTATAAGTTTTGCATTGATCTTCATTACTGGGATATTTCTGTTGAGTTGGATAGTTTATTTTCAGAAATATCGATTTCTTCTGGTTTTTAAAAACGTTTTAAACAGCTATTCTTTAATGAAAAATCCTGAACATGAAAAATAATGCACAAACACTCATGGACCTACCACCCACCTTTAGTACATTTTACTTTATTAAATTTTACTTTATTTGCTTCCAATAGTTTTCTTTAAAGAAATTAAGTGATATTTTCCACATATATTATTTAGTATTGTACTTTTCACCTTAACATTGTAAAATTTGTGCTGATATATGTAGCTTTCTAAAAAAGCTGCACTGTGTTCCACACTGCAGATACATGCCACAGTTTAAACAAAATCTGGTTTCTCTTTCATGGACAATTTGGTTTTTTCCATTTTCCCTTTTTACAAGCATGTAATCCTTTTTCCTCTGGCTATTTAAAAATATTTTTATCTTTATTAAACCCCTTGATTTTATGCAGTTCCACTAAAATGTATGATAGCAGAAAGTTATATTTATTTATCTTATGTGGTACTTCTAACACACTTCTGATCTTTTGAGAGCTCATGCCTTTTCTCAGTTCTAGAAAACACCTTGCAGTTTTCCCTCTAACATAGCTTCTCTTCAGTTCCCTCCATTCTCTTCTTCCTTCATTCCAATTTGACACATGTTGAAGCCTCTCAAGCTGCTAACTTCCTCTTTAACAGTTGAAACTATTTTTCTTTCCATGCTATTTTCTAGGTGAATTGAGTTTTCTACCTCCAGGTGAATTGATCAAGATTCTCTTTCAGTTCATGTCTGATGTTTATCTTTCTAATGAGTGCTTTAAAAATTTTTCAATGACTTCTTCATTTTCAGGACTTCTAATTGGTTGGTTTTCCTATTCACAGACTGTTGCTATGATTCTGTTTTTCTTTCACAATTTCTTCTCCTTTTTTAAAGAATGAGAATCTTAATCATACTTATTTTAAAAGTCTTTTTGCATTGTTTTATTATTTGAATTTCATCTTGAGCAAATTTCTCATCAGGTTGTTGATTTTGCTGGATCTCTAGCAGCAGTACATTTCCTCATCTGCAGGCTCACTCTGCTCGCAGTGAGTTGGAGAGTCTGCACATTTCACTCCAATCAGGTTTATCCCTGCCTTTCTAGTGGTTTTACAGCTGCATCCACTGGGTCCCCAAGGGTCTCTAAACCAGAGCCAGGTGTTAGGTCGGCAACAGAGAGTTCCTGTTCTGGTGGGTACTGGCACTAACCGCCAATCCAGTCACTAAGTCATCAGTTGGCTTGGTTTTCTTCCTGATCAGAGGCAGGCTCTCTGTCCTCCTGTCTCTGCAGGTTGGGAGCTTTCTATATGTTATAGCCTCAAGCAGCAGGCATAGCAGCTTCTTCCACTCTTTTTCCTTAGCAGGGAAGCCTTAGCCCAGCATCTCTGGTTTCTAGCCTGGGCACTGCTCCAGTCTCCCATGAGTGGCACACTTTCAGTGCCCATTACCCATGGGAGGCAATGCCAGCTTCTGGGACTGGAGTACAGCACACCCAAGGCTGAATCTCTGTGATTCTGTTCCATTTCTGATCTGTGGAGTTATTTATCTTGTTTTTGAGCTTGTGAGTATATTTTCATTGTCTCTTTTTGTATTTATATATCAGTGGTTTGTGTGTGGCACAGAGGGAATATCTTAAAGCATGAATTTACATTGTTATCATGATTAGAAATCATCTATGAGAATGTTAAGCTTTAAAAATTTTTCTTTTTTCTATTAAGTTTTTTAAAATTAATTTTTATTGCTGTATAGTTGATTCACAATGCTGTGTTAGTTTCTGCTGTACAGCAAAGTGAATCAGCCACACATATACATATATCCACTATGTTTTAGATTCTGTTCCCATATAGGTCATCACAGAGTATTGAATAGAGTTCCCTTTGAGATCAATTTCCTTAAAGACCAGAGTTCATTCATTTATTCATTCATTCAATAAGCATTTACTAGGTGCCAACTCTGTGCAGAGTACAATATAACAGATGATAATTTCTAAAGATAACTATCAATATGTATCACATCATACATGCTCTTTTCACACTGTGACAATGACAACCTTCTATTGAGAGGTGGGGTACCAGGGTGGACTTCCCTACGTCAATCAATAGAGTGGGCCAGAAGAGATGCTGTGTGACTTCCAAAGCTAAGTCATAAAAGCCACCATGTCTTCTGCCAGGCTCTTGCGCTCTCTCTCCCTCACCCCTTCTCAGGAGACTGTATCTTGTTGGAACCCAGCTTCCATATGGTGAGGAAGCCCAGGCCACAAGCAGAAGCCATGTGTAAGTGTTCTGGCCAATGGCCAGCATCAACTAGCAAGCATGTGAGTGAAAGAAGGTTCAGATGATTCCAGTCTTTGAGTCTTCCAGATGAGACCCCAGATATCGTAGAGGAGAAACAAGCCATACTGTGTCCTGTCTCAATTCCTGATGCACAGATACCATGACAGACAATAAATAATTCCTGTTGTTGTAAGCTACTAGATTTGGGGGTAATTTATTATACAGCAATAGATAGCCATTGGGATACAATAGTGAATAAGAGATGTCTGTTCTTTCCCAGGAGAAGACAGAGGTATTGAACAAACAGTCCATGCTGTGATGAGTGTTTGAAGAATCATTAGAGATGCTCTGTAAGTATCTAGCAGGGAAATCTAAGCCAGTTTGGCATTGAGGGTAATCTAACTTCTTATTGTGAAATGGTCACTCTCTCCAGTGATTCCTGTTTCCTAGCACAATGCCTGGCCATGGTGGTTGCTCAAAAATATTGCATAACCTATTATGGCTTCTTAAAATTAGCTTCCTTGTTGCAGTCTTCTTTCTTATTTCCTTTATGTTCTGAGAGATGAAGTTAATAAAAAGGCAGGTCAGGAAATCCTAGAAACCTTCGTTCAGCCTTTGCACCAAATGAAAAACTAATAGTTCGTTAATTATAAACTTTCTTTCTCTGTATGTTGCATTGTATAATATGTCTTGCCTCCCAGTGTTGGAGGAGAGTGCTGGTCTAATACTGTTTGTCCTATAAGAGGGAAAATATTGAAATTTTCTTCCTAAAATGCTTTAGAATGGCACGATATGAATATATTGATAGAGATTTTATGCAGATATGTACATTATGATCCTCAGGTGGAGTGAGACGGTGCTCCCCTAACAGAGTGGCCACCAGGGCTTCCCATGGCATCAATGGAGAACCTCTGTCTGTCCACCAGTGCAATCACAGGGTCTTCACAACAGAATGCAAATGCTCCAGTGTTGTACATTAGTTAGCACTGCTTGATAAAATATAGGACTCTCAGTTAAACTTGACTTTCAGATAAACAACAAATAATTTTATGGTATGTTTAGTATATTATTCCTTATTTACCTGAAATTCAAGTTTAACTGGGCATCCTGTATTTTTGTTTGCTATCTCTGGCAACTCTAATATAACAGTAATTAGTCCATACAATATGGGATGATTAAAAAAGAAAACAGAAACTAATAGTATGAGGGCAGGGTGGGGACTAAAATTAGCTGAGGTTTGATAAATGCCCAATTATGGGTATGACTCAGGGAATCCTTTTTCTTCTAGGACTCCCTAGTTTCCTTTTTTCTACATCCCAGTCATCCAAAAAAAATCTGTTTTCGTTATGCCCAAGAATTCACATGCAATCAAGTTGATGAGGTAAGTCCTGTTTCTTTGCTTTATCCACGTACATGAAAGTCTTTTGGTTTCTCAAGGAATTAGCAAAACCTTCCATCCTTACCTCACTTTCATTGCAGCAGAACACATCTGAGAGAGTGTAGAACTGGGGGTCTAGGTCAGCAATGGCAGGCGCTGGGTTGAACAGTGTTTTTACTACAAAGGAGTGAAAAAGGGTTTCAGTGGTTATCGTTTTTAACATGGTGCATTTATGGACATTGAGTAAGGGAAATCCCCAAGTACAACCATTTTCCCCATTAGATTAAAAATCAGGGCTTCCCTGGTGGCGCAGTGGTTGAGAGTCCACCTGCCGATGCAGGGGACACGGGTTCGTGCCCCGGTCCGGGAAGATCCCACATGCCGCGGAGCGGCTGGGCCCGTGAGCCATGACCGCTGAGCCTGAGCGTCCAGAGCCTGTGCTCCACAACGGGAGAGGCCACAACAGTGAGAGGCCCGTGTATGGCCAAAAAAAAAAAAAAAAATCAACTTAGTTACAGATGTAGAAAAGTCTGGAATCTCAATCTCCGTGATAGCCTAGTAGCAATTCCTTGTTATGTCCATTTGCTCTACTTTTTACTTTACAACATTTCAGCTTCAAGGGCAAGCATCAATATTTACAACTAAGGTGATTACAAAGTTATGACAAAGGACAACAGGAACATTAAAGAAAAATTTGAATGTTGTGGCATGGAAGGACATGTATAAATGTGAACATGCAGGCTGGTGAACATTTTTGTGGGTTACTGTGAGTGTTTAGATGCAAGGCTAGTTCATAAATCCATTTTCCAGGAAAGTAAAAAAGAGATGATAGAAAGGAAACAGTGAAGAGCTTAAAAATTTCCTGGTAAGAATGGTAAGTAGGAAGTTCATGTACATATCCACGTTTTGAACACCTATGTATGTCTTCCAAATATGTTGCACTTACTCATGCAAACATACACATTCACACAAAAGCTTATAGTCTTGGCTTCTGTGGGCAATCTGGGAATGTAAAGGAAAGGTTGATAAAGGAGGAGAAATTGAATCAGAGGCTAAGAGCTAGCTCAGACTACAAGAGGAGGATGGATGGGGACAGCAGAAAGAGGAAAAATGAGAATGTCACGGCCATTGCAGTGTTAGAAGAAGTACATTTTTCAGAGGAGGAAAGTGAACCTCAGAGAGATGAGGTCAGTCTAAGGTTCTAACACTGGGAGATGGTTAAGCTGGGTCCCTACCCAGGGTCCTCCAGCTTGAAGTCCAGGGTTTGGTCGTTTCTAAAGTGGTTGCCTCTCTAGGCCAGGACTTTGTCCATAGCAACACAAGCCCCCCATGGCAATTCACAATATTTAAAAACAGCCTTTGTTCTGGAACTTTGTAAATTGTTTTTTTAAGTATTCAGAACTTATATTCATAGGAAGCTCTCCCTCTGTCAAAACACTTATCCACCAGAGTGCCCAACTAGATTGGTTGGTCTTCTTTCTTCTACCCAGGTCCAGTGACTTATGTGTGTGTTTAGTAACCTTAATTTACTATAGACTCATAGAGTAAAACTCTCTAGCTGCAGTCCCCAGAGACTCTTCTAGAACAGTGGTTCACCAACTTGGCTGTATATCAGCCTCACTAGGACAGCTTATTAAAATGCCTGACTTCTGGGCTCCACCTCAGACCCACTGAATCAGAATCTCTGGGGGTAAGGTCAGTGAGCGTGCATATTGACAAGTTCTCCACGTGGCTCTTCCATGGCTAGTTTGGCGCTGATGCATTCCACGTTCCTAGGGAGATGTGTATCAGCATGTGACTAGTGGAAGGTGTCCACTAATTCTGCCTGGGGAGGCTAGCTACTCTACTGCTGCACCTTCTTTGGTCTTACTTAACATTTTGGTTCAGTCAGTGGATCTCGTCCAGTGGTTTATAGGCTAACACTATTCCCATATTTTCATTATTTTAGAATCCAGAATGTCCACTCACAGAAATTCTATGGTATATTTTTGGCTCTTCATATTTTTGCACAGGGTTATTGTGGGGCTTAAATTAGAACATGGATGTAAGAGCCCTGTGTAAACTATGAAGTGTTGTACAAAAGTAAAGGATTATTACTGTTATTATATTGTCCTTTACCCATAGCCCAACACCCCCGCCTGTCCACCCATCTCTTCTGCCTTCTGATGGAGTTTTTAGCCTGGCAAAAATCTCTCTCATTGGTTTTCCCGCTTCTGTAAGGTCTCAGAGATGTCAATTATGCATAAAAGCCATCATTGCCCAGCATTCTAACACACCCATTTGCTTTTTAGGTTTTCAAAATAAATATGTTGTTCCCTATTTTCCTCAAGCATTAAATTGAAACACCATTGCTCACCTAATCTGATCCTCAAAGCTGCACTCAGCAGCTCTGAGCACAAGTTAGAGCAAGCTATCAGTATGCAACAATAGGGTAGAGCCATTCTTCTAATAAAAGTTCCATTTTATCCTAAAAGATCCTTGATCCAGCAATTCCTTTTCTAACCCTGTCCTGCAGACATACACAGGCCTGCAAAGATGAGGTACGGTGACGCTCATTCAGCTCTGCTTGTAACAGAAAAAAAACCAAAAGAAACCTAAGTATCTATCAGAGTGGATAAAAAATTATGACACATACGTCCAATGGAATGCCCTGCTGCTCTTCAAAAGAATGAAGCAGATCTCTGTTTTGTCACATAAAGACTTCTATAATTTATTTATAAGTGAAAAAGGCAGTTTTATAATAAAGTCTATGGTAGGATCTCCCTCACTTTGAACAAAACAAATAAAACATAACTATATGTGTATTTACATTTATACACTTACATAGAAAAGTCTGAGAGGTTACTCACTAAACTAATAAGTGATTAGTTACAAAAGGCTGAGAATGAATCTGACCACAGATTAACTGCTATACATCATGCAAAGACATAATTCTTAAAATATATATAATATCTCACATCAAAAAACGAGTACATGGGCTTCCCTGGTGGCACAGTGGTTAAGAATCTGCCTGCCAATGCAGGGGACACGGGTTCAATCCCTGGTCCGGGAAGATCTCACATGCCACGGAGCAACTAAGCCCGTGTGCCACAACTACTGAAGCTCGCGTGCTTAGAGCCTGTGCTCCGCAACAAGAGAAGCCACCGCAATGTGAAGCCTGTGCACCGCAACAAAGAGTAGCCCCCGTTCGCTGCAACTAGAGAAAGCCGGTGTGCGGCAACAAAGACCCAACGCAGCCAAAAATTAATAAATAAATTCATTAATTAAAAAAAGAATTGCTAGTGTATAGATACACAACAGATTAAAAAAAACAAAAAATGAGTACACTGTGAGTGAAATGATGTAATGGAAAAAATGAGTACACTGTGAGTGAAATGATGTAATGTCTGGGTTTTGCTTCAAAATAATCCAAGGTTGCAATGGGGGATGGGAGTAATAAGTTGGGGTATAGATGAAACAAGATTGGCCAAGTGTTGATAATTGTTGAAGCTAAATGAGAGTATATATGAGTTTACCATACTTGAAAATTTTCACAATAAAAACAACTTAAAAAAAATTATTTTATTTATTTATTTTTGGCTGTGCTGGGTCTTAGTTGCTGCACATGGGCTTTCTCTAGTTGCGGCAAGCAGGGACTACTCCTCATTGTGGTGCACAGGCTTCTCATTGCAGTGGCTTCTCTTGTTGAGGAGCACGGGCTCTAGGTGCGTGGGCTTCAGTAGTTGTGGCACGTGGGCTCAGTAGTTGTGGCTCGCTGGCTCTAGAGCGCAGGCTCAGTAGTTGTGGCACATGGGCTTAGTTGCTCCATAGCATGTGGGATCTTCCCCGACCAGGGCTCGAACCCGTATCCCCTGCATTGGCAGGAGGGTTCTTAACCACTGCATCACCAGGGAAGTCCCAAAAACAAATTTTAAAGAAACAGTGACATTGAATTTTAAGCAACAACTGCTGGATTGAGAAATTCTACAATTTAATTTGACTGTAAATACTGTATAAAAATCAACCAGGGCTTCCCTGGTGGCGCAGTGGTTGAGAGTCCGCCTGCCGATGCAGGGGACGCGGGTTCGTGCCCCGGTCCGGGAGGATCCCGCGTGCCGCGGAGCGGCTGGGCCCGTGGGCCATGGCCGCTGGGCCTGCGCGTCCGGAGCCTGTGCTCCACAACGGGAGAGGCCACAGCAGTGAGAGGCCCGCGTACCACAAAAAAAAAAAAAAATCAACCAAATCTTATTTGCCTGTATGTTACCAAGGGAAAGCATTCTTACCAAAAGAAACTGGATACATAGGCTTAGAGTCTAATAACTAAATTTAGGGGAAAAGTGAAAATACCATAAAGAAAGGAGTCTCTTTGGCTCATGCTACCATAAATAAGCATGAATACTTCACCATGATGAAAAAAAAGCGAAGAACTAGCAGATGTAGTTCATCAAAGAAGAGTGCAAATTTGTAATAGTCAAGATGAAAACAAAAACTGATGTCATCCTGGAACCATGCAAAACTAGAGAACACAGGATGTACCATGGAGTAACTTGAAGTTGCAGAGGTGACTGACAGCACCCAACAGTAATTATTATTCATTACAACGTATGACGGACTAAACTCCCAGTTGTCTTAACAGCATGTCAATGGCTGGTGCAATAATGTCAGTGAGGAACTGGTGAGGCCCAGGGAAGCAATTGTACAGGCGCAAAGACAGGAAAATGAGGTGGAAGCTCTTAATGATGTCACCATGGAGGGCAGGGGGCTGGACAGTTAAGAAGGCCCTAATAACGAGCTCAGAGAAACAGGGGAAGAAAATCACCCCAAGTAAAGAAACCATAGGAAGGTTGGGCTACCCAAAACACTGGCTTGGCAGTCTCCCACTCTAGAGGTTCTTCTCTGTGACTTGAGCATCAAAAACACCCAAAGCTTGGGCTATGTGCTGGACCATGTTATTGTGAAAGTCAAGGTGGCCAGCCAAGAAATTCTGTTTGCCAAATGGAAAAGGACTAAAGTGTCATTAAAAGATATTTTGTGTCCTACCGAGAGTTTAATCTTGGCGATCTTACAATCTCAATTATTTATAATTGTTCCTGTAATGTCCCATTTGCTTTGAAATGGATATAAAGACCAGAACCAACAGGCATAATTTCATCACAAGCAGCTGTACCACCAGCTCTGCCGTGGGCCTACCTCACACCACTGTGACCTAGAGAGAAGGGGGCTGTAGAGGGCTCCCAAGTCATTTTTGGTGTTGCAGGTGCTGTTTAAAACCAGTGCTTTCATTTTGGTAAAGAGAGCGATTTCGGAGAAAGTATATTCTAAGATGAAGGCGGGGGGTCTTTTCCTCTGTATTTTAACAACTGATACATAATCCAGTTATACAATGTGTTTAATTCAAACGTCACTGCTTGAAGTACACAGATAAGTATATAGATAAGGGAGTTGTGATAATAAACCCATAGATGATGATGATGACATGGATTTTACCATCTTCCTTGTAGATGGAATAATGCTGATTAGCACATATGCAGCCTTGTGGGGTAACGGACAGGACACTCAGCACTCAACAGGTCTTTATGCTCTGCCGGGCCTGCTCTGTGATCAGCCCATTCTCACATTGTGACACTGAGGAACTGTGAGAGCTCTCAGTCCAATTCCCTTGTTTCACAGAATAAAATGAGGCTCAGTGCAAGGAACTGACTTACTTGCATGAGGTCCCCTATTTGGTAAGTGATTGATTCTGAATTCAAAGCCGTACTTCATGACTCCCAAATCAGTGCTCCTTTCATTGTACCACTCTTCTCTCAGGTGAGAATGAAGACGCATTAAATTCAAACACACACACACACACACACACACACACACACACACCACTCATAGTATAAAATCTAAGCTGTGTCTGACTGGTAACTACCAAATGGGGACCAGTTGAGTTCTAGACAGAGGCTCCTGTGTGCATGGGCATTTGCAGATAGGGGACACATTGCTGAGAACACTCTAGGGTCTTGTCTCTGTGACTCGAGCAGTAATAACACTCAAAGCTTAGGCTACATGTTGGACATTGTTACAATTCATGGATTTCACTTTTCTAGAGATTCTCTTCATAAAGGCTCAGTTCCTTGATATCAATGGGATGTGGCAGTTTCTTTACTTAAAACGTGCTCTAGGATACAGAACTTGGGTCTTGGAGTCTGGAATCCTGGTTTCTACAGTGACCTTGGTTGAGCTAATTACTTAACCTCTCCGAGTCTGTCTTCTCGCCTTCAATCTGGGAGAAGAATGCCTGCCATATTTTTGTCATAAGGTTTTTCTGAGGATCAAATATATATGAAAGTGCTTTATAAACTGTAAAGTACATATAAGTGCAGGAATTACTACTTCCAATATTACTATATAAGAAAGATCATGCAGAATCACTACTTAGGCATGCTGGCTCTCAGTAACAATGTGAAGTAGGCTAGGTGATCTTTGGCCCTCCATCACCTACCCCCACCCATTCCTGATGCCCCAGATCCTCCAGCTCCTCGACTAGAAGAACTGCCTGGCAGGTGATGGAGGAGGCATTGCTGGACGCCCCCCCCCCACACAAATGACAGCCCGAGTCAGGCTGCCTGTCCCTCCGGGTAACTCTAGCCTCACCTGTGAGAGGTTAGCTCCTCAACTGTGGTTCCTGTACCTTTCTCTCTGCCACAAGATGGGTAGGTGACAGGCCATTAGACTAGGACAGAGGGAACAGTCATCTCTGAGAAGCAAGGGACAGTAGGAAAAAAAGAAGTTCCATGAGAATATACTTTGACCTGTACAAGGAAAGACAGGAACATGAATGAAGTGGCACGGTGTACTCACATCACCTGATTACGATGAGTGCAGTCATTGCAGAGAATGCTCACCATAAGCCTTAGACTTTATCTGTGACACCCTGAGAAAATGTAACCAAATGGGTTTTGGCTTAAAATTCTTTCTGACAGCTTTGAGTCCATTAAAAATACATTAAATGTCAGTGAGAATTTGCCACAGCATGTTGTTTTGCCAAGAGGAAATTTGTTAAATCAGGACATACATTTTAAAATTCTCCACAAAATCATTTCAGTAACTTATTTTCCATTTATTGCTACGTAGAACACTATACACTTTGAGAGAATCACTTATATAAACACACAGATACATACACACACTTACTGTTCTTTTTCTTCTTCTTTTTTTTGGTTTTGTATCTTGATGAGAAAGTTTTATCTGGAAAAGTCAATGTGGTTCTCTCCCTATTTCCTTCTTAGTATAATTCACAGAACTATGGCCACAATATCAAGGAGAAGCCACTGTCTTAGAGTGGCTACTTTTTATTTTGATTTTTTTGACCAAAGGGTGCTGAGATCAGGATATTATCCTAATTTTAATTTAAAGAGAGACGTGAAAGAGAAAAGAAAATTGGTGTTTACTGAGAGGTACTACACCATCCTTGGCATCATATTTTATTTCGTTCTTAGACCAATTCTGTAGGGGAGTATTTCTGTATGCATTTAACAGACAAGGCTCAGAAAAATCAGATAATTCTGCTAAGACCACAAAGCTAACAAGGAACAGAAATGGGATTCTAACTCAGAAGGCACTTTCCCCACTAGTCGGTGGTAAAAAAGAAGCAAACAGAAAGAAACTATCTGGAGTTTTAAAAAGTTGGTTATGTGCTGGGGTTGAGAGAAGGGGAGTGGGTGGGAGAACAGATGAATCAAGATTAGCCACGAGTCGATGACTGTTGAAGCTGGGTGATGGGTTTCCTTATACAATTCTGCCTGCTTTTGTGTGTTTGAAAATTTCCAAAGTCAAAGATCAAACAAAACAAAAAGCTGCTTAAAGGACACTGACAACAAAGAAAATATTACATATAAATAATCCTTTGTTGTTTATAGAAAAGACAATAAAGTTTTACAAAAAGGAGAAAGAACAAATCTTCAGTTCCTTGAGATATTTATCCAAATGTACCTGGGCAGTGATTATACATGACCTGCAGCTTAACCTCTGCTTGTCAGAATGGAACTCATTCTACTAAAGAGTGTATCTTGGACAATGGGCTGCTTCAAAGATTCTAGTTACTACCTGAATTACTTCTGCTAACTAGATTGGAGATTTGTACTTCAAAATATCAGAAATGCTACTCATGTTATTTTTTCACTATTTTTAAGGTTTTCTAACATTATCGAGAACTACAGGAAGACAGTGAATCTCACAGATGGGAGAAAGAATATTTTACTGCAGAAAAAGTATGGCTTTGCTTAACTTGAAAGGTTAACTTTCACTGAGACAGTGATAAAAGCTTTTACAGAAAGGACAAATGTGTAGAATTACCTCCACTGCTGTGGGCTATTCTCAGGGCTTCCAAAGAAGCTGCTGGAGTTACTTCTAGCTGGCAGATCATTACTTTGGCTCTGCTAATGGCACTGGCTGCTTCCCTCAGGTCTTCAGGATTCAAAAGTAAATTTGCTCCAGCCACTATAACGATGATATTCTGGCCTATAAAGAATTTCTACATGTTTATATTAAAAATCAAGCAAAACCAAGCAACGACATCCTGCAATGTTAAAATCACCCTTAGAAAGTCATTATATATAAAATGTGTTGTAAGTATTAATTCTAGCATTTCTAAGCCATTCAGGTTAAATTTCGTATTCCTAATGGATCTTCCTTTACATCTCTGTAGGTATCACGTTATTCTGATCATCTTGAGAAAAAATCTAAAACAAAAGATTTCCCTTATCAATATTCTTATATATTTACAAAGAATATTAGCTGATGAATTATATATAACATACTTAAAAATTTTCTCTTATGGGAAATGGCTGGTACAATATATGTGGTAAAGATTCTGAATCCTAAATGACAGAGGTCATAATGATGAGTATAAATAGGAATCAGCTTGCTTAATGCTAAAAACTCATGCTCTTTAACATGCAGTCAGTTCATGTGTATACCCCAGGGTATTCAGAAAAGTGATTTTGTAAATCAAAACACATTTTATGATATCAAACATGAAAAACTATATGAGATAACTTAAGGCAGGGGAGAGAGTGATATTTGGCCTATACTGTACTAGATCAAACAGAAGCAGGACTAAGGAATCTTGTATGCTTATCACTTGGACCCACTCTCTACAATCCCACACAAGTGAGGGAGGCGTGGTGGTGCATTTTCTCTGTCAGGTGAACTTTCAGGAGCTGTGCTGTCCAATACGGTAGTCATGAGCACAAGCCACATGTGGTGACCGAGCACTTGAAATGTGGCTTGTCTAGACTGCAATGTACTTCAATCGTACAATATGTGGCAGATTTCAAAGACTAAGTTGTAAGAAAAGAAGGTAAAATATCTCATTAATTTTATTTATTTAAATTTATTAATTAAGTTATTTTTGGTTGCATTGGGTCTTCGTTGCTGCGCGTGGGCTTTCTCTAGCTGCGGTGAGTGGGGGCTACTCTTTGTTGCGGTGTGTGGGCTTCTCATTGCAGCGGCTTCTCTTGCTGTGGAGCACGGGCTCTAGGTGCGTGGGCTTCAGTAGTTGTGGCGTGCAGGCTTTAGTAGTTGTGGCTTGCGGGCTCTAGAGCGCAGGCTCAGTAGTTGTAGTGCACAGGCTTAGTTGCTCTGCGGCATGTGGGATCTTCCTGGACCAGGGCTCGAACCCGTGTCCCCTACATTGGTGGGCGGATTCTTAAGCACTGCACCACCAGGGAAGTCCCTCATTAATTTTAAAGAACATTTTGATTACATGTTGAAAGGACAATATTTTGGATCTATTGAGTTAAGTGAATATATTAAGATTAATTTTACCAGTTCCTTTTTACTTTTTAAAATGTGGCTAATGGAAACTGTAACATTATGGACGTGGCTTGCATTATATCCTATAGGACAGCCTGACCTAGGGGGATGAGTTGCATCAGTCTTTTCTGTGCTCTAGGCTGCTTGTGCTGATCTTGTATAGACGTGACCTAAAATTACCTCTGACCGCAGAACACATGCTGGCCTATCATCTTACCACAGATGTGTCTGTTGGCCAAGGAGGACTTAATAAAGTGGGGATGGTTCAGCATAAACCCTATCTCAGTACTGGAAAAATTCAAAGTACCCGCACACTGAAAGACAGCATACCTCCTCGCCTTTCTCCTTCAGTGACCTCATTCTCTCTGCTACAGTCAACTGCTGCTCTGTGTTGCTGACTCCTGAATAGACATTTCTGGCCTGGCCTTGGCTGATGAGTGACAAAGCCCAAGACGAAATTTGTCTGGTGGACACTGCCATATGGCGAGCTTGTTCATGCCTCAAATTAAACTTGTCAAAACTGCTACTCATCCCTTCATTTAAAGATGCTGATTGTTGCCTCTCTGGGTATTTGTGTTAGCTCTTCTACTACAATCTATACTCTCGAGGGCATTACCATACACTATAAACCAGACAGAGTCTACCATAACAGGCACCCCATACACAATATTAAATATCTTTGCACGGAAAATGCAGTATTTTGTTACACAGATAAGAAAGAAACAGAACTCGATATCCCTAGAACACAAAAAAGAGGTTTAAGACAGGGAATGAGCTGCTGTTAGCAGCAATAATTACTTAAATGTAGCTTAAAATAATGGACACAGACTGTTGTTAGAATGAAATCTTTTGTCTACTGTCTGTAAGTGGAATATATTTTTTGGGGGGTTGTTATTGCAACTTTGAGATCACTAAAGTAGAACTAAAAATACCATAACTTCATGATAAATGATTTTGTGAAACTGCATTATAAATAAAAGACATATTGTGAGAAATCCTAATTTAAAACAACGCACTCGTGACTTCTCACAATGCAGTAGGTTCTTCTGTCCTAGGTGCTCCATGAAATGCTTGGTCCTTCTGAATGTTAATTCTAATTTTAAAAAATCTTATGTAGGGCTTCCTTGGTGGTGCAGTGGTTGGGAGTCTGCCTGCCGATGCAGGGGACACGGGTTCGTGCCCCGGTCCGGGAGGATCCCGCGTGCCGCGGAGCGGCTGGGCCCGTGAGTCATGGCCGCTGAGCCTGCGCGTCCGGAGCCTGTGCTCCGTGGCAGGAGAGGCCACAGCAGTGAGAGGCCCGCGTACCGCAAAAAAAGAAAAAGAAAAAGAAAAAGAAAAAATATCTTATGTAGGTGTTTTTATACTTAAAATAGTTGGCAGCAATTATGAAAAGTTTACTTGAGGGTAAAGGGAAGTTACTGTTTTCTTTCCCCCCGTAAATTTATTTATTTTTGGCTGTGTTGGGTCTTTGTTGTTGTGCGCGGGGTTTCTCTAGTTGCAGTGAGTGGGGGCTACTCTTCGTTGTGGTGCATGGGCTTCTCATCGTGGTGGCTTCTCTTGTTGCAGAGCATGGGCTCTAGGTGCGTGGGATTCAGTAGTTGTGGCATGCGGGCTCAGCAGTTGTGGCACACGGGCTTAGTTGCTCAGCGGCACGTGGGATCTTCCCGGACCAGGGAACGAACCTGTGTCCCCTGCATTGGCAGGTGGATTCTTAACCACTGTGCCACCAGTGAAGTCCTGGAAGTTACTGTTTTTAAAAGACAAATGTTTCAACTATTGCAAGGCTTCGTGACAGGCATAGCTGTATATATAGACTTTTGAGATTTGGTTGCTGTTTAAAGAGCAGACAAAATTGAACACTAACAATAAGTTAGAAGTAATTGGTTGCTGCCATTTGCTCAGTAAATATTCTATAAATATGATTCATCAACTTTCTTTTGCACCTATCTATTTACATTTATTTACTTAGTGTAACTGAAATGACAGATGAATACTTAACTACTTTAGAGAGAAATATCAATTCTGGGTTCACATGAAGGGTAATGGGATGCTACAGAATATAAGTATAATTTTGAGGCAACTATACCACTTCATATGTATTGGATGGACAATTCTGTATTTGAATGATCAACTAGGGAAGTATAAGTAAAGGGCAACATATATATTTAGATTGGAAAGACCATACATTAAAACTTGGAGTGGTGGTTATGGTAAGAGATCCATAGGAATAGGGTAAAAATTGATGCTTCTGCTCTAGTTCTGGAAATGATACTCCAATATGTGAAACACATACCTTCATTACTGACAATTATAGAAGCAGTTCCTGTCGCAGCATCTTTAGTCTGATATGTAAATTCTAAAAGAAAAAGGAAATCACAGTCACGTATGTACAGCCTGGCAAGGATAATCTATTTTAACAATTTCAATGCACCACTAATCCTTGGAAAAACTTTTTAACCTTTAACCATCTGGAATGATAAAAAAGAAATAAGTAATTAGTGCTAATTTATACCCATCACCTATACAATGAGAAAAATACAAGTCTTCACACTTAGCTGCGCCTTTTTTCTACATTAGTGGCAACCCAGCAAACCACCCCCGCTTCCAATGCCTTCAGATTATTCACAGTTGTACACATATGCATTTTTCTAGACCACCATATTTCTTTTCTTCAGTGAAAGAAATGACAGACTTGAGATGAAAGACTAAAGGTCAAACTCATAAAATGAGATTGTTTGATTTTCTTCATTTTCATAAGCTTCGCATCTCATTAAGAACTATGGTCTGGCGTGTAAATGGAAATGTTGATCAGGCAGCCTTTGGCAGCAGCAAAGAGCCTTGAACTGGAGCCAAAGACCTGCACTCCAGTCCTGGCTCTGGCTCTAGCTAACTGTGTGCTCTTGGACAAATTCAGAACCAATCTGGCCTTCAGTTTTCTCTTTTGTGAAATGATGGTATCAGCATCAGTGGTTTCTAAGATCATTTCCAGCTATGACATTCAATGACTTTTCTTAAGATATC
This sequence comes from Phocoena sinus, assembly GCF_008692025.1. Classification (NCBI taxonomy): domain Eukaryota; kingdom Metazoa; phylum Chordata; class Mammalia; order Artiodactyla; family Phocoenidae; genus Phocoena; species Phocoena sinus. The sequence continues at coordinate 21,769,075 of NC_045775.1, forward strand.
TTTTGTGAATGCAGCACCTGTTTTCTCTTGTCACCTACTTTTTTTTTTTTTGCGGTACGCGGGCCTTTCACTGTTGTGGCCTCTCCCGTTGTGGAGCACAGGCTCCGGATGTGCAGGCTCAGCGGCCATAGCTCACGGGCCCAGCCGCTCTGCGGCATGTGGGATCTTCCCGGACCGGGGCACGAACCCATGTCCCCTGCATCGGCAGGCAGACTCTCAACCACTGTGCCACCAGGGAAGCCCAACTTTTGAAACATTTCTATGAGATGAATGCTTGTAACCTCCTATCATTTTATTCCTGTCTGGAGAAACGTACATGAAAGAATTAACCAAAGGATATTTAAGCAAGACTAGACAAAGCTGTGCATAAAAATTCTCTGGCCACCAGGGGAGGATCTAATAATTCTATTGTAATTTCAACTTGTAACCAGATTCCAGAAGAAAGTTATAAAAACTAACTTTAAGAAAGATTAAATTTTACCTGTAGAAATATCATTCTGTTTCAAGTTTTCTATATAATCATTGCCAAAGGAATCTTTGCCAACCTGTACCAAAGAAATGATGAACATTAGATTTTTTACATTGAGTAAAATGCTACAATGTAGTTTTTAGAATACTTAGCATTTTAAAAGGGCATGTCTGTATGGTACATTGTAAACATTAACTAATTAATCCTCTTAATGTAAGATGCTATACTTGATTTCAGCCCAAATAATTGTTATATATTAATGTTCCATTTGTATCCTGCCTAAAACGTGAAACATTTAATGACTGTCACAAGTTCTGTAGCTTCACTCTCATTTTGATCTTTTCATACGGAAATTGCCATTGAGACAGAGCTGTCCACCATCAACAATCCTCAATATTTATGAAGAATGTCAGCTGTTCATACTTCAGTATAAATGAAGGCATCTTTGTAATGACCTGCCTGGTGTTTTAGAATCTTCTTATCTTCTCCACTGACCCTGACATGGGGCAAAGAGGAGGGAATTTAATTTAAAGTCCTTGCTAACTTGGGTAAGTTGGTGTAGTGGAATTCTGTTGTTTTGCATCCTAGCATCCATTCTGGTAATGACACTTCGATTTTTCCTTTGGACTCTTCCATTCACAGACAACATGATTAGGGTTTCACATTTTTTACAATCAATGAATCTATATTGACACATCATTATCACACAAACTCCATACTTACATCTGGGTCCATTCTGGGACTGTACATTCTTTGGGCTTTGGCAAACGTATAGACATGTATCCACCATTATAGGCTCATACAGAGTAGCTTCACTGCCCTAAAAATCCTCCGTGCTCTGCCTATTCATCCCTCCCTCCTCTTAGCCCCTAGAAACTTCTGATCTTTTCACTGTCTCCATAGTTTTGTCTTTTCCAGAATGCCATATAATTGGAATCATACACCGTGTAGCCTTTTCAGAATGGCTTCTTTCACTTAGTAATATGCATCTGAGGTTCCTCCATGTCTTTTTGTGGCCTGATCACTCATTTCTTTTGAGTGCTGACTGATATTCCATGGCATGGATGTACCGTTTATTTCCCCATTCACCCACTGAAGGACACCTTGGTTGCTTCCAAGTTTTGGCAATTGTGAATTAAGCTGCTATAAACATCCATGTGCAGGTTTTTGTGTGGATCTCCTCCTATTTTTACTTTTAACCAGCTTGTCGCCATTTAAATATCAGGAGACTCCACAAAAACAAACACGTTTCTGGGAAGTCCTGAAAATTTAGAGGTCCTGGTAAACACCAGGCCTACATTCTTGCAAGACAACAGAGCTGAACCTATCTCATTAGTGAGCACATGCTCTCTAGTTCACCATAGCCCCCACCTGGCCTACTGCAATGTATGTTACCTGTTTGGCCCCATAGGCTTTTAGGCTTGCCACACCTGAACTACACTTCTATTTTTCTGTCCTGCAGATGAGTGCTTGGTCAGTGGATAACGTCTCTATCTAGGTGTCAGCACTCCTGGTATATTCTGCTCCTCTTTGGACATATCAACAGAAAGAAACCTAGAGGTTAACTTGATCAAGAACCTCAATGAGTGACGATAACATTTCCTGGTAAGCTTTTAGACTGTCTAGGTTAAGGGTCAGAAAATTTTTTCTGTCAAGGGCCAGATAGGTAGTAATGATTTAGACATTGCAGGCCAGATGGTCTCTCCTGCACCTATTCAGCTCTGCTATCGTAGTGTGAAAACAGCCAAAGACAATCTGTAAACAAATGGGTTTGGCTGTGTTCCAATAAAACTTTACTTGCAAAAGTACATGGTGACCAAGATTTGCCCCATGGGACACAGTTTGCTGACCTCTGACTTAAATGCCACCTCTGACGCCTTCTTCCTCAAGGAACACTTTTCCCTGTGCTCCTTTTCTGGTGGAAATGCTGATTAGGCAATAATCTCAAATAATATGTAAGTTGTTATTAGCAGAATTTCTGTCTCTACAGTGAAGTACAGAAGGTTGCTGTGGGGAGAGTCCCCTGGTAGAAGGAGGTCATCGACTAAAGGTTTCCTTTATGGAAGGCTGGCCATTATCTACCAGGTAAGAGCCAAGGCATCCTGTTTCTTAGGTCAAAGACTCACACAAGAAAACAAAATCTTTGTTATCTCATCTTTAAAAAAAAAAAAATTTATTTACATTATTTAACTCTCTCCCATGGGTAATCAAAAGTGTTGTATAGTTGGGAAAGTATCATTATAAGAATGCTGTAGGAATTAAGAAAGGCCATCCCTAGGCATGTGGAGCCTGATACAAATTAGAGCAAAGGAACTTCTCTACCCTTCCGTATCAGTTTTATACAGGCAAAATCTGTTTAAGGTGAATACCAAGGGCAGGCTTGATAAATGGTGCTGATATTACAAATATTAGGAAGTGCCAGGGTTCGGAAGAATTGTTGGAGGGGAGGAAGAAACCAAAACATGGAGTTTTGCCCTCAAGAAATGGATGATATTGGAGGGAAAATAAGACATGGAGACACAGCTATAACACCGGGTGGAATATCGTGTGCATCGGAGGCCTAATTAGGAAGGGATTTCATGCTCAGGCTGTGGAAGCTTTTGCAGGCTTGCTGCAGCTGTATTTTAGAGGCTGCAGTAGCTGCCTGTCTTCTTCCTGCCCAGAGAATTACCTGATTGGCTACATCCCTCAGTGATTGTGATGGTTCCAGATTTATTCTAATAGTGATTTCCTGGCAAATCTGTTGGCTGGCCTTCTAAGTTCTACATGAGAAGTGGAAATAAAATGCTTTGTTTTTGCCTTCTTTGGTATTCTCCTGTCAAAAATAAATGGAAAAATAGCAACACTGTTGAGGATTAGAAGAAGTTGACTCTAGCTCCATTAACTTCGCATGGAGGTTGTAGTGACACATTACAAAGTACAAGTAGTGAAAAAAGCCTAAGAATAGGAAGACAATATTTTCATTTGTGTCATGGAAGTCAGAAGTCCCTTCACATTAGCTGTGTGATCTGGGGCAAGCCACTTTAACCGTCTGCAGGCTTCAGTTTCCTTATCTGGAAAGACCCAGCCAGGTTGCTGCGAGGGTAAAATAAAATAATATGCATGAAAGGACATTTAAAACTTTAAAGGATTAAGTAATATGACTTGGTGTTATCATCATCATCATCATGGCTCTACTGCTGCTACTATGGCTGCTTCTCTTGGGGTAGGGGCAGGGCTACTGCTGCTTGGAGTCAATCTTATCAACTACTTTCCTGCCCATCTAGTTCTCCCAGACACTTCTAATTCTTCCTGTTGCTGCCTATCTTCAACAGAAAAGCAATTGACCATGGAAGCAAGCAGGTGGGTGCATTATTTTAAAAATGAGACTGTATTACTATTATTATTTTAGTAAAAACATAACAGCTCCATTAATGGTTTGGTGTAAATAATGCTGTTTAATATAACCACGTATCTTGAGAATTCCCTGGTGGTACAGTGGTTAGGACTCCATGCTTTCACTGCCGAGGGTGTGGGTTTGATCTCTGGTTGGGGAACTAAGATCCCACAAGCTGCCTGGTGTGGCCAAAAAAAATATATATATATATATGCATACACACATACACACATATATATGTACATATATATATAACCATGTATCTTATTCCTTTCATAAGAACAATATAGCCAACTGGGAGCATATCTATGCCCAGGCTTACAATATTTATTGTATTGAAACGGGGACAAAAAGCAATGGAGATCTGAGTCCTATTTAAAAAGTCCTTTACGAAGTGAGAGAGTGGCATGGACATATATACACTACCAAATGTAAAACAGATAGCTAGTGGGAAGCAGCCGCATAGCACAGGGAGATGAGCTCAGTGCTTTGTGACCACCTAGAGGGGTGGGATAGGGAGGGTGGGGCTCCCTATGATCCTCAGACTGTGGCCTTGGCCCGTGACTCAGGTGAGTACTGACTACACAACTCTTAACTGCTTGAAGTGTTTCATTACACGTGTCACTGTACGCATCTCGATGGATTCCTGCTTAATAGCCTTCATCACAATGTCCTGACAAATATTTCCCCTTAGCTCAGTGTTGGATGTTGAGCCTGTGCCAGCGCTCCTCCATCAGAGCTTGAATCTGAGCTTGTTGCAGGGCAGTAGTAAGTTAAGGCTGCTAAGAAAATTTTCTACCTGTTTTTCTTTTGCTCCATCTGTTTATTTTTAGCTTGAGTAATTTCATGATTTTGGTTTTCTACTTGGAATTTGTTATCCTTAAGAAACCTGCTATAAGGCAGTTTGGCTAATTTGCTAAATAAAAATATACTTCATAATTGAATGAAATACTATGATTAATGGATAACAATAACTCTTATTATAAAAGATATTTTTTCTTTTTAAGAAGTCTAAGAATATGATGCAGTCTGTTTAAGCTTAAATAAATCCATGTCTAAAGGTCCCAGGGTATCTAAGCAAAGTAACCTTGTATAGGTTTTAGCTGAAGCCATGTTTCCATGTCCTTTCTGTACAGACACCCAGGCTAAATTCCACTGTGGGGCTAAACAACAGACAACTAAATCAGTCACAGTAGATATAAAGAACTTTCAAAATTGTACAGGTGCTCACATAACCATCATCACACAGACCAGAATAAAACAAATAGCACCTCTGTTTAACCAGCCTCCTTACTCGAACATTTCCCAAAATGCAAAATAGAAATATTTGAATTGTGAAACTGAACTTGGGAAATGAATCATGAAACCATGGGAGTGGATGTGAAAGGAACAGAAGGCATACGGGCCCAGTAGTTGCAGCTCACGGGCTCTATGGTGTGTGGGCTCAGCAGTTGTGGTGCACGGGCTTTGTCGCTCCATGGCCTGTGGGATCTTCCCAGACCAGGGATGGAACCTGTGTCTCCTGCATTGGCAGGTGGATTCTTAACCACTGCACCACCAGGGAAGTCCCCCAGATTCCTTTCTGATCCAAGATACAGCATTAGAATAAAATAGCTTAGAGATGAGTAAATCATCAGTTATTAGACCAAGTTTCCAAGAGCTGTGTCAGTGGAGTGAAACCTGCTAAAAACAGGATGATTTATGCTGTTGTTTAGAAGCTGGACCACAGAAAACCACTGGAGTAGGCTAATTCCCCTCACTTCTTACACTCCAGTTATAAACTAATTAAATTCAGGGAATGCAGCATTAAGTTATTTGAGGACTGCTACTTCCCAGAGGATTCAGTGAGGTAGAAACTAATATGAAGGACAAGGAAGATTACTCTCTCCTATTTAAATCTTTAAAAACAACGAACCTGGGCTTCCCTGGTAGCGCAGTGGTTAAAGATCTGCCTGCCAATGCAGGGGACACGGGTTCGATCCCTAGTCTGGGAATATCCCACATGCCGTGGAGCAACTAAGCCCGTGCACCACAACTACTGAGCCTGTGCTCTAGAGCCCGCGAGCCACAACTACTGAAGCCCGCATGCCTAGAGCCTGTGCACCGCAACAAGTGAAGCCACTGCAATGAGAAGCCTGTGCACCGCAACGAAGAGTAGCCCCCGCTCGCTGCAACTAGAGAAAGCCTGCGTGCAGCGATGAAGACCCAATACAGCCAAAAATAAATAAAAATAAATAAATTTAAAAAACCACGAACCTCTCAAAGACTCATACAGATACTGAAACATGCATGTACATGTACTTGTTTATAGCAGCACTGTTCACAACAGCCAAAAGGTGGGAACAGCCCATCAGCACATAAATGGATAAAGAAATTGTGGTTATACAATGGAATATTACTCAGCCACAAAAGGAATAAAGTACTAATACATGCTATAAGGTAGATGAACCTTGAAAACATTATGCTAAGTGAAAGAAGCCAGGCACAAAATGTCACATATCATATAATTCCATTTATAGGAAATATCCAGAATAGATAAATCCGTAGAGACAGAAGGCAGATTGGTGGTTGCCAGGGGCTGAGGGGAGGGGGGAATGGGGAGAAACTGCTTAATGGGCAAGGAGTTTTTACTTTGGAATGATGGAAATGTTCTGGAACTAGATAGAAATGGTGGTTGTACAACACTGTGAATGCACTAAATGCCACTAAATTGTTCACTTTAAAATCGTTAAAAAAAATGAGCTCATGTCTTAAACCGGGTTCTCGCCTCTAGAACCCTCTCCACCATACTTTACACTTACCTTGCACACCATAGATGTCTTTGCTCCAAGCCTAGCTGCTTGGACACACTGGTTGGCACCTTTCCCTCCAAAGCCAATAAAAAACTTATGACCATGGATGGTTTCACCAGTTTTTGGCAGACGAGAAGTAAGGCTATCATAATTTTAAAAGAGAAGGAGAAAAAAAAAAAGCACATTGGAAACTGCAATCAATTTAAGCTCTTCAGAAGACAGAGGGAAGTTTACTGATGGAGCTCTAGTCTTAGCAGCCAGAACTGCAAGCAGAAGCAGGAAAGATTACCTTTTCCTTGAAGATAACATTCAGTAGTTCGCATCACTGTCAAGAACGCGTCTGCTTGACAAAACTCTTCTCTCCCCCACTGCCCTACAGTCATACTGCTGTAGCTCTACTTCACATGACGGCTCTTAGAGTCTGTACTGCATCAGGGTTGTTCACGGGTGCCTCTGTTTTCCATCTTGGGGAACTCTTGGAGGGAAGTAACTTCATATTCACCCTTCCCAATGCCCAGCACAGAACTTTATTCACGGTGGGACTTAATAAATGGGACCAAGTTATTGTGCATTTCTGTACAGGTTTATCTGGTCATTTACAAGAAGCAGGAAGTGTGCCAGGATTCTGGTAGTCCTGTTCAGGACCTAAGGAGAAGAGGGAAGTTGCAATGCCGGGCACTAAAGAATCTTATTTGTTTCCTTGGGGGTGGGGTGGGGGTGGGGTATTTAGATGGCAGGATTAGGTTTTGGTCCTAGTCCATCCTGTATACCACCCAATTCATGCACTGACTCAAAAAGAGCATATATATATATATATATATATATATATATATATATATATATAATATATAAAAGCATTCTAAAGATCTAAGTTTAGTTTAAAATTTTTACTATGGAAAATTCCAAACATATAAAACTAGAGGAAATGTTATATTGACTTACCCTATCCCCATGTACCCATCACCCAGATTCAATTATTGTCAACTCATAGCCAATCCTGTTTCAGTCTGTACCTTCACTGACTTCTCCAAGTGCTAAGGATTTTTACTGACGTTACTCTCTAATGATAATATTAAACGAGGCAAAAAGCGTAAAAGACTTACTCCAGGATATGATTTTCATAACACTGAAGGTGGAAGATGTGAGGAAACAAAATCTTTGAAGAACAGATGACTTTAAATGGAAAAGGAGCTCTGGGTATAGGGGCAAGTGGAGAAGATCGGCTCAAGTGGCATGAGGACTGGTTGACTGGCCACAAAGAGGGCCAAGGGCCAGACGGAGCCAATGGAGAGATGGCAGGTGTGCCCCAAAGGTTAATTAGCTTTAGACAGGAAAGAAAGACCAAGAGAGAAGTTCACAATAACTCAACTGAGAACCTACTCTGTTTTAGCAGATTAGAAATTTACATTCACTTCCCACCTAGGCTGTGATCTAACTGAAAACAGCCTGTCTGCAATGGAATGACATATGACTGATGCCAAGAACACATGATCGTGTCAATAAAAACGAAGTTTGACCTATGAACCTCCTTTATGTATTTCTAAAAGTCTCAATAAATTGGGCCAAAACTACTCCATTCCCTAGCAGTGCCCTGTCAAATATGGTTATTTGAGATTCAAAAGAGACTTATCAATAATTTGAAAACATCCCACTCTACTCCTCCCCTTTTCAATTCTATTTTTATCTTGGATTCTAAATGCATTTATAGTACTGATGAAAAAAATATACATCTACAAGGTTCACTTCTGAAAAAGGTACTCAATCAAGAGAAAAATGGTTTTAATGTAATGTTATTATCCTGTCATTTAATTTAGCAATGACAAGTGATGATGAGATTTTGATTTGCATCAGAAATCTTAAACATTTTAGGATTCTGTTATGAACAGGCAATGATGAGTAATCTGTGTGATTGAGTAACTATATGAATTCTTGGCTTATTGATGCTGCTGCAAACAACATTCATAGCAACCTTAAAAAGAAAAAATATCCAATGTGGCTAAAAACAGGCCAAAATAATTAGTAAGACTGTCACTGAAGAAACTTATGACTTCCACTATATTTATACTTAGATCTGGGTCATAACTCACTGGTTTGAATTAAGTGTATTTTTTATTATCAACTGTGGCATGAAAAATATATCACCAGATTATTACTGGGATGTACGTGTATGTGGGGGAGGAGTGAAATCAGGGGTACTGCGTGTATGTGTTTGATGTGGGAGCAGATGGCTGGGATTTAAACTCATTTCTAAACAACTTATATTAACACAAGCGCTGTACTAATTTAGCCATCACTGAAATTCCTCACTCCTTTGGAACACTACTATTTTCTTTCCCTTCTACATCTTCGTCCTATTCTTACTTCCTTCCTCCCTCAGTTGTCGCCTTGCCCTGCATGAGGATAGGGACCAATGTCTGCACCATCTTATCCCCATTTGCTGACTGAATGAACCTTTGTAAGAGTCTCCTGTTATCTCTGAGGTAGCAGAATATGCTACTCCAAAATATGACTGGAGAAGGACGTGCTACTGCAAAATATGCTGCTTTGGTATATTGATTATCTTGACTGTAGGCACGTGAAAAACGGCAAATGCAGGGAGAGGCTTTCTCTGAACTCCCCTTATCTGCCTACGGACAGATCCTCCCAAAGGAACTCAACTGCCATAAATCCCCTTCCTGGGAGTTGCATCAACCAGAGAGGATGGACTCTTGTCACAGGAGAGACTAGAAGTCAATACCACGCCTAGACAGACACTGTCACAGACTGTCACAACTCCCATCTATTCTTCTAAGGGGCCATTCATCTGACCTAAAAATCATTCACTCTCCCCTAAGAGACCTACACTCCCCTCCCCCTTCCCTATTGAGATGTTATTTCATCACGAATTCTAAGTCACCTTGGGGATTCATTTTTTCCCTGGGTATCTCCCGTGTATACCTGAGGGATACATTAATAAATTTGTTTGTTTTTCTCTTATTTGTTTTTCATTACAGGGGTCTCAGCCAAGAACTTAGAAAGGTAGAGGGAAGATTATTTTTCTACCCCTACATCTCCTTTCCATGTCTCCCCTGTATGGCATCCGTTCTTTCCTCTGAATTGAAGATGTGGAGGTGTTGACGAATGAGGAAGAGGCTGGGATGACTGTTCAATTGTCTGGCAATAAAAATTCCATGTTTTACAAGACCTTGCCCACTGCATTCCCAATACTGGCAGCATTCCTTTCTATAAGCAAGAACTGTAACTAGAACTCATACTATCATTCCTTCATTCACACATTAATTCAACAAATGTTAAATCAGTGTTTTCCAATGAACCTCCTAAGGGCAAAATAAGCTTGCTGACAATGAGATAAAACCTAACTGTGATGCTAATAACACATGAGTGAAAAAAATATGTCACAGAATAAGATTAGTATGACCTGATTCATGTTTCTCTTTTTTTTTCTGCGGTACGCGGGCCTCTCACTATTGTGGCCTCTCCTGTTGTGGGGCATAGGCGCTGGACACGCAGGCCCAGCGGCCATGGCTCACGGGCCCAGCTGCTCCACGGCCTGTGGGATCTTCCCGGACCGGGGCACGAACCTGTGTCCCCTGCATCGGCAGGCGGACTCTCAACCACTGCACCACCAGGGAAGCCCTGATTCATGTTTCTTAAAAGGAAAAAGATACATGTTCTCATATGATCTATAAATGCATAGGAAATGAAATGTTAATGACAGATACCCATGAGAAGGATGGGAGTGGGGGGCAAAAGTGCACGGAAGTACAGTAAGTCCCCTACTTACGAACGAGTTCCATTCCGAGAACGCATTCGTAAGTCCAATTTGTTCGTTAAGTCCAACAAAGTTAGCTTAGGTACCCAACTAACACAATCGGCTATATAGTACTGCACTGTAATAATAGGTTTACAATACTTTTCATACAAATAATACATAAAAAACAAGCAAACACAAAAAATAAAACATTTTAATCTCACGGTCCAGTACCTTGAAAAGTATGGTAGTACAGTACAACAGCTGGCATACAGGGGCTGGAACTGAGTGAACAGGCAAGAAGAGTTACTGACTGGAGGAGGGAGAGGAGGTGGGAGATGGTAGGATCATCAGCAATAGGAGACGGAGGGTAAGCTGCAATTTAACTCATGCCTGACGTTGATGGAACGCACGTTCGCATCTCGGCAAGTTCACAACTTGAAGTTTCGTATGTAGGGGACCTACTATATTCAACAAGAATATCTTTGTGTTTCATGGGAAGCCACTTGTTACTACTTCAGATTCATCTGGCCTCGCCGCATCTTTTTCTAGCCGCCAGTTGCCTCCGGCTGGCTTCTTGCAGGTGCAGCCTAATAGAGCCTTGCCCAGGGCCATCCTCTCCCCACTCCAAGATTTCTGTTTCTGTTTCTGGCTGTTCTGAAGGACAGAGCAACCTGTTAAACACATCAAGTATCTTGGTATAAGCTCTTCTGCTTCCTGGCTTCACTTTCCCTGGCCCTCACTCTCGCTCCCTGGATTACAGTCCAGCACAGAGGATGTGCACTCAAGCCTTTGTCTTATTGCCCTGCTTTCTGTTGAAAGACAGTTTATTGCTGATTTATTATTTTTTAAAAGTGAATGAACTGAAGAGTGGAAAGTGAAGTGGAGAGCAACTGGAACATTAGTTACAAATAGGCAGAAGCATTTCTGAATTATAGATCCTAATTTACTTTGAATTAGGTTTTTCTATCTTTTTTTCTTTATTAAAATCATGAAGTTAAGGTCAGGTTGAGGAAAGGACCTGCACAAAGCACCATCCGCTGTATGAAAGCATCATCATAATTCTTCCCAATTCAAACATGAGCTCTTAGTAGGGTGTCAAAGACAGACCAATTAAGTGCTCAAAGGAAAAAAAATAAAAGGGGTAGCAGTACTGGTAGAAATATACTGTTGCTACCATTTAAAATTTTTAAATAGTGTAAATTTCTGAATGAAGGAGAAAACCAGTCATAAGAAATATATTTGAATTTAAAACAAATTCGTAACTTTAAAATGTCATGATATTTTAAAGTTGGACAGAAGGAAGCACTGATAAATGTTCAGGTGGCCTCCCAGTCTTCTGGGCCATGAGAGGTCATGCAGTTAGAGTTTGGTTGTATGAGGAAGGAGGCCTGAGCCACTTACAGACTGCATTACCTTTGACAGCTTTTCCCTCTTTGAACCAGCTTCTTCTCTTGCAAAACAGGTTTAATAATACTTGTCAACTCCTTAAATGCCTGGGTTTTGTACTCTGAGTTATTTCACTGACAGGTGTTACCAGAACAACTTATCAATTGCTTTTAACTTCTTGACAATGATGTGCCTGTTACAGATTCTCAGAGATGATTCATATCAAAGGAAGGAATGACCTGGTGAAACAGGGATAAGAAGCGTTTTGACCAAAGAGGTTACACTGATACTGGCTCCAGCCAAAAGTCAAGGAATATGCTGCTTTTTGGCTTTTGAATTCCATCCTTTCCTCTTCTGGCTGTAAGCTTCTGACACTGTACACCCCTGTTAACAGGGGATTGTACCATTAGTGATCACCCAGTTAACATTCATTATGCTCATTTATTACTCCTACTGCCTGTATTTTTCAACCATATCTATTCTTCCCAGCATTTGTGTATGTCACATTTACAAGCATGGGGTAATTCCCAAACCAAGCTAGTGATACCTATTTCTACCTCTGTAAAAAGAACTTAGCCTTGCAGCTAAAACTTCATTTTGCGGTGCCTAACCCTAAATTTGCATATATACACGTATGATTTATTTAAGGAAATGAAACATGAATTATGCTTTAGCTGGTTCTTAACTGATTTTGATTTCTAACTCATATCTTTGTCTAGCTAACAAGCCTGTGGCTAAAACGTCATTTTGTCTGAAGATGCAGCTACTCTTGAATTTATAGAATAGATAAACAATACTCTAGTCAGAAGTGGCCAGCCTTTCAGAGTGTCATATACTTGACCCTTATTTATTTAAATTTTGCTTATGTGTGAGAAAGTGTGCTAGGCATTGGGAGAGCCAGTAAAGCCAAGCATGTTATGCTTTTCTCCCACGTTGTGGTCTTACATGGCTTTTCATTCACATCTCTGTTCAAATGTTACCTCCTTGGAGAGGCCTTCCCAGACCACCTTACAGGTGAGATACCCCCTTCCTAATTGAATTTTTGTAAAGTATTCATTCATTCATTCTGACAAATAACACTAGGATTTTGGATCAGATCCAGCCTTTTGATTACTCTTAATTGTGTTAGTTCTCCATGTCCCAATCCCCTGTGGGGTGACATGATGAGAGAAATCTTTAAATCATGAATTTTGGGAGTTGATGTAGGACATCTGACACAGCTGCTGCTCTTCCTCCCCTCTCGGGTGGGGTGGGGCAGAGAGAGGGAGGGAGGGAGGGGAGAAGAATATGACCTACTGACTTTTGCTCTGTAATGTAAACAAATCCGCTTAGGGGAAAGGAGGGGGAGGTCTTTAGGTTTACAGTCCCTAGAATGTAAATAAATGTATCCAAAGAAAAAGTCTCTAAATCTCTCCAGAGATCTCTGATTTGTACAGTTTGTTTGCTGTTCAAACATTCTTTAATCCAAGTGCCAACCTTCTTTCTCAGGAAGTCATGATCATTCACAAATGTGAAAACATTCATGGAGCATCGCACCCCAACAATCTTCTTCATAGCAATATCATTGCCCAACGTTACAACACTCACTTATTTCTTTCCTCTTGCCCTAGCTTCTTTTGGATTAATTGTATTCCATTTCTTCTTCACTACTGATGTGTTATTAACTCCACCTCTTTTTTTCTATTTTTTATAAGTGACTGATCTAGGGTTTATTTATTGTAGTGCAAGTTTCTAGTAATAAATTCTCTTGGCTATTGTTTTCATGTCTTTATTTCCCCAACATATTTGAAGGATATAGAATTTTATGTTGACAATTTATTTTTCCAGTACTTTAAAGATTTCATTTTTTTCTGGATTGCATTGTTTCTAATAATAGGTCTGCAGTCAATCTTTTCTCCCCTTATGTAATATGTATTTTTCCCTCGGGTTGCTTTTAAGAGTTTCTAATTGGTTTGCAGGAATTTGATTACAGTGTGCTTTGCTATGGTTTACATTATGTTTATCCTACTTGGGGTTCATTGAAATTCTTAGATCTATGTGTTTATATTTTTCATAACATTTGAAAAAAATTCAGCCATTGTTTCTTCAAATAGTTTTTGTGCCTCTCCCACTCTTTTTTTCTTCTTAGATTCCATTTACACATGATAGACTGCTTGTCTCATATCACAGAGGCTCTGTGCATTTTGCTCAGTCAATTTTTTCCTCTACGCTTCAATTTAGATAATCTCTATTCCCTGTCTTCAAGTACAGTGATCCTTTCTTCTCTAATGTCTACTCTGCTGATAAGCCCATCAAATGAATTTTTCATTTCAAATACTGCACCTTTCATTTCTTAAATCTCTATTTGGTTCTTTTATACGTCTTCCACTTTTCTCCTCATTATGTTCAAGTTCTTCTTTAAATCACTGAGCATATTTACAAGGGCTCTTCTAAAATTCCTTTCTGTGAATTCCATCATCCCTGTCATTTCTGTGTTGGTTTTGACTTTTTTTTCCCTCAGTTAGGGATAACATTTTCTTGATTCTTTGCATGTCTAATGACTTTTGATTTAATGCGAAACATTGCAAATGTTACATCGGGTGTCTTAATTCTATTGTATTTTTCCAAAGGGTTGAACTTCTTCAGGCAGTTAATTTGTGGATCTGTTTGATCCTTTGAGGAATGTTTTTGAGAGTTGTTACAGTGAGTTTAGAGTACCTTTACTTTAGGGCAAGTTTACCCCTTCTAACTAAATTGTGATCCTTCTTGGATCTCCACTGAATGCTCCAGGGGTTCAACAATGTCTCTGGCTGGACAGAACTCAACACCTCCCATTCCTGTACAATTTCTGGGACATGCTCAGCTCAGAGCTCTCCAGTAGTTGCCCAGCTTTGTGGAGTTTCTATGTATGTCCATTTAGCATTTAGCAACAGACTCAAGGAGACTCCTTTACAGATTTCTGGACCTTCCCCTGATTAGCTCCTTCTCTTCCAGTATATGTTCCCATAAATCCTAGCCACCGTAGTCTTCCTAAGTTACGAACTCAGTTTTCTCAACTCACTGATGCTGCCATGCTTCCCTTGAGTTCCTCCTCTCTGTGCGATGGTCAGTAACGTGCCTCCAGGACTTACCTTGTTTGTTTCCTTTCTCTTCTGGATAACACTACTGTTGTCCAGTATCAGAAACAGTTGCTTCATATGTTTTGTCCCATTTTCTTGTTGTTTATGGTGGGAAGGTAAGTCTTACACTAGTTATTCTAATATGGTCAGAAGTAAATATTTTTGAATGAATGTTCTACACCTTAAAAGACACTTAGTTGGGATGACAGAATCCCACATACATAATAAATCATACAGGGACTTCCTTGGTGGCACAGTGGTTAAGACTCCGTGCTCCCAATGTAGGGGGCCCAGGTTCTATCCCTGGTCAGGGAATTAGATCCCACATGCATGCCGTAACTAAGGGTTCACATGCCACAACTAAAGAGCTGGTGAGCTGCAACTAAGGTGCCCACCTGCCACAACTAAGGAGCCTACCTGCTGCAACTAAGACCCAGTACAACCAAAAAAAAAAAAAAAAAAGCAAATAAGCATACGGCTCCACATTAAAAAATAAATCATACAATGAGGTGAGAGCAGGGCAAAAGTGCTATGTATGACTGTAGCCCAAATAGAATGGTTATTAAACAAATGTGGTCAGAATAACAGGGACAAAACAGGCTCACATCTCTCTTCAGTCTTCCAATGTGGGATAGAGGACTGAGTACAGAAGGTACCAGAGGCATACAGGTCAAAGTATTAAAAATATAAAAACTAAAACGCCATCTAATGTCAACTAGTCTTTTTGAATAATTATACATATATATATACCTCCTTACTCCCAGCTGAGAAAAGTCCTGGAGAAAGAATAAAAGCTTGGATAGGGAGGTGCTGAGTGAGCCAATTTTGGAACTACAAGGTGCAAGAGGAGAGGGCAGGAGAAATACATATATGTATGCGTATGGGGGATTAGCGAGTGGGGACTGGACAACTACAGGGTGGCATAAAGGTATGTGGGACAATCAGGATGCAGAAAGAAAGGAGCAGAAAGAATTGCGGAGACATTTATCAAAGTTCCTGATGAAAAATGTTTTAATTCATTGAAGAAGACAAGCAAAGCATGACAGTGTCAAATAACTATAAACCAAGATTTTATTTTCTATTTTGCCAGTTAATTATAGTAAATTTTAAATTTCAAAATGACTCCTGTCACCACATTGTAATTATCTCTAGGCTAGTTCTTCCTGCCGTCCGCTGGTGTAGGTAAAAGAACTATAAATGGAATTAATTTTATTGTAAGCAAAATATGATCAGAAGGCTAAATCAACACACAAAAATAATGTATTCTGGAATCAGTTATTAAAAACGTTAATTTACCTACTATGTCTGGTTTTTAGTGCTCATGCTTCTTTCACATTCCCATCATCATGAATAATCAAGAACTGATTATATTGTATTTGAGCTTCACAATACATTTGTAAGACGGGTCAGGATAGGCATTATCATCATTTCTGTCTTAGGAAGGAAGTGAGAACTCAAAAAAGTAATGGCTTATCAAAATGTACACAGCTGTTAGGCAGATGAGCCTAAATCTGAATTCTGGACTTAGGATTCCACTGCCATGGTCTTTAAATCATTCTATGCTACTTTCTTTGACAATCAACTTTCTCTCAATTTTTTTAAATGAAAACTTTAAAAATCTACTCTCTTAGCAATACTGTATTGTTAACTATAGTCACGCTGTTGTACATTACATCCCTGTCACCTATTTATTTTATAACTGGGAGTTTGTTCCTTTTGATCCCCTACCCGTTTCACTCACCCCCACCCCTACCTCTGGCAACCACCCATCTGTTCTTTGTATCTATGAGCTTAGTTTTTAAATGAAATACATTTTTTTTAAGATCCCACATATAAGTGATCTCAAACAGGATTTGTCTGACTTATTCCACTTAGCATAATGCCCTCTAGGTCTATCTAATTCTTCTTCTTTTTTTTCCCCTGGATTAGCACCTGCTTATTTTTCAAGACTTGGCTCAGGAGGCATCTTATCCAGGAACTTTCCCCTGTTCTTCCACAGAATCTGCAGGTACTTAGCACACCATACTACAATGATCTATCTTTGCGTCTGCCTTCTTTGGAGTATAAATTCCTCAAGAGCAATGACCATGTTATACTAATTGCAGTATCCCTAGCACTTAGCATGCTCTCAGTATTTCAGTATTACGTACAAGTAATCAAAATACTGGAGCAACGTTCATCACAAAAGCCCACTTCACCTTGCTCTCCCTAGAATGCAGATACTAGGGTACGAAGAGCTGGCCAAGTAATGGATTGCAAAAGGGACTGCTTAGTAATACCAAACAATAGGTGCTCTTTCTTTGTCATACGTAATTTACCTTTTAACATATATTTTCTTTGAAGGGACCAAAATTAGCAAATTTCCCATGAATGATTTCATTTGAATTTAGGGAATTCAGTTGACAGAAACATGTTTAATGAAACATTAATTTAAAGATTGATTGGTAACTGATAAGCAATTTTGAAGACCAATTTAAGGGGCAGAAAGAATACTGAAGGATTCTACTATTGGGAACGCACGATACTTCTTAGACCAACATTCCTCTGGCTTTTACTTTCCTGAAAAAGTAACTGCAAAGAGATTTTTCTGTTCTAAATTTGACAAGTCAAGAAGCTTCTGGTGGAAGGCAGGTTAGAGGGTACCGTAATATGTCAAACACATGTAACCTTTTCTAGGTACAGTATAAAATTTTGGCCTTTTTTTTTTTTTTTTAAGTAATCTAGGTCCAACATTTCATCCACTTTGGATCGAAAAGCTTCTAAATTCACTTATGCCACCTTCCAATTAAAATCTTTTGAGAATTAAGCAATCATTTCCTGACTTGCCAAGGATTAAATTTAGATGCTTGGTTGAACATGAGCCTTACCTCTCCAGCCATCACTTTTAATTGGAGCATGTAAAAGGATAACACAGGGTTTTAGTTGACATCATAGTCTATTGCCATGGAAATGTAAACATGGGTTTGTATTAAGCTTGTCTCAAAACAAGTTTTAGGGGTACAGAGAGATGGAAGACAAGAGATAAATTATGTAAAATGGATCCTCTCAATGTTGGAGTGCCCTCGGAGCGCAGACCTCAGTGATCTCATCCTGTCTCATGGCTTTAAATACCATCTATACACTGATGACTCTCAAATTCATATCTCCAGCTAGATCTCTCCTCTGAACTCCAAACTCATATATCTAACTGTCTTCTTGACCCCTTCAGCTGGATGTCTAACAGGCATCTCAAATCTCACACGTCCAGCCTGAGCTCCTGATACTGCCCTCTCCCTACGCAACTTGCTCTGTCACAATCTTCTACATCTCAGCACACATCAACTTCCCCTTCCACTTGCAGAGGGCATAGAACTTGGGGTAATCCTTGACCTATCTCGTACTCCTCAGCAAATCCTGTCAGCTCTACCCTCAAAATATAATCAGAAAATGCCCACTTCTCCCCACTTGCACTGTTTTCAAGCTACCATCATTTCTTGCCTGGATTACTGTAATTAACTCTGACCTGGTCTCCCTGTTTGTGCCCTTGTGGGTCATATTATGTCACTTGTCTGCTCAAACCCTCCACTGGCCTTTCATTTCACCCAGGGTAGGACCCAATGTCCTTTAACCATCAATTGCCCTCCCCTCTCCCTTATTTTCTTCTTCAGCTACACTGGACTCCTTGTAGTTCACTGATAATAAGAGGTCTGCTCCTGCCTCAGGGCCTTTGCATATGCTCTTCTTCTGGTTCTCTGTATGGCTTGCTTCCATTCTTCCTTTAGGTCTTTACTCAAATCACCTTCTCAGTGAGGCTTTCTGTGGCCAATGATCTAAAATTACTACTTTCATCCCCCTTTCATGCTTTATCCTCCTCCTCAGCATTTATCTAACAGAGAATGTATTTTACTTATTTCTAACTGATACTGTCTCTTCCACTAGAATGTAAGCTCCATGAGGCAAGGATTTTTTGCTGTGTTTTTCATTGCTGTATCCTCTGCACCTTGGGAAGTCCAGAGGCACATGGTACAAAATCAATAAATATTTGCTGAATAATTTTTAAAATGGGTGACACACGTCATAAGAAATAAAGATTAGTGAAAGCATGATTAACCAAGGTCTATGAGCCTAACGTCTAAAAAGTTTCATCTGTTGTTAGGTTCTCATGGGAATCTGTCTTTGGAGGAACTTTGACTTAATTTTCCACAAGAACAGACTTGATTTCTCTTATCTCTGCAATGTGGAACTTCAGAGATGATTGTTCAAGGAGGAAGAGAATAATGATAAATACAGGTGGGTATTAAATAATGTTCATTGTTTGTCATGTTGGATGAGCTAATGATTTTTAAGTTATTAGTACATAGAGCTTACTATTCATAGTGGACTGAAATTAGAAATGAAAAAAGTTGCTCATTGATTGAATTAGCAGTGTCTGGCACACAGTAATGTAATATATAAAGTGAGTTGGACTTGGATGCCATCCAAGAGGGCTAAGTTACTGAAGTAGTTTTATTTCTGAAGTGATTTTACAGTATAGGCATGGGTGTCCAGGCTGGTTATGGTTAAACTTAGATAGGAAGTAAGGAACAGTAATGACGATACTATCTTTAGACCTGAACATTATAAAGTTGTTATTCCTTGAACATTATAAAGTTGTTATTCCTTGCCAGCTTACAAAGTAAACACTTAATGAATGCACAGACTATATGCCCTTAAATGAATTGTACATGAAAAGGGCAATAAATATGAGCCAGAGTTAGAGGTACAATGATATAATGGAAAGATAAAGGTTGAGGGGCTTCCCTGGTGGCACAGTGGTTGAGAGTCCGCCTGCCAATGCAGGGGACACGGGTTCGTGCCCCGGTCCGGGAAGATCCCACATGCCGTGGAGCGGCTGGGCCTGTGAGCCATGGCCGCTGAGCCTGCACATCCGGAGCCTGTGCTCCGCAAACAGGAGAGGCCACAACAGTGAGAGGCCTGCATACCGAAGGACAAAAAAAAAGAATGAGAAACCTGGGTTCCCACTAACTGGCTGTATGATTTGGGGTGAGTCATTTAACCTCTCTGTAAAATGTGGAGGATGGACTGCTAGGCTTCAGTGATTCTCTAAGCTCTAAGTATTGTAAGATTTTTTGACTTTAATCACTGTGGTATGCAGAATTACGCCCCACCCCCAGACCAACCCTGCCTCAAAGATGTTCACATCCTAATCCCCAGAACTTGTGAATACGTAATGTTACATGGCAAGGGGGGAATAAAGGCTGCTAATAAGATACCTTAAAATAACGAGATTATCCTGAATTATCCATTTGGGCGCAATGAAATCACAAGGGTTCTTAAAATGTAGAAGAGGGAGGCAGAAGAGTGAGTGTCAGAGTTATGCCATTGCTGGCTTTGAACATGGAGGAAGAGGCCATGAGCTAGAATGTGAGCAGCCTCTAGAAGCTAGAAAAGGCAAGAAAAAGATTTCCTTTGGAGCCTCCAGAAAGGAACACAGTCCTACAACTTGATTTTAGCCCAGTGAGACTTGTGTCAGACTTCTGACTTGCAGAATTATAAGTATTCAATTTGTATTGTTTAAGCCATTAAGTTTGTGGTAATTTGTTACAGAAGCAATAGAAAAATAATACAATCATGATATGTACCATAACCAGTGAAGTTGGACCCAAGTTTATCATAGAAGCAGGCTCTTAAATAAAAATCCTATACTCAGGTATTTTGTAAAGATCTTCAGAGGCAGAAGTAATCAGAAAAGAAGTCATGAAAAGTTTGTTAGCAAAGTCGTGGGAGAGAATCTATAGGGGAATAAAAGTTTTAATAGTGACTCATGTGAAGTGTAGAAACCTGGATATCTTATAAAGGAAAGAAAATGGCAAGAGAAGAGAAATTAGAAAGGTTATCCAGGGACTTCCCTGGTGGCGCAGTGGTTAAGAATCCACCTGCCAATGCAGGGGACACAGGTTTGAGCCCTGGTCCGGGAAGATCCCACATGCCACAGAGCAACTAAGCCCGTGAGCCACAACTACTGAGCCTGTGCTCTAGAGCCCGCGAGCCACAACTAATGAAGCCCACATGCCTAGAGCCTGTGCTCCACAACAAGAGAAGCCACTGCAATGAGAAGCCCGCGCACCGCTACAAAGAGTAGCCCCTGCTCACCCCAACTAGAGAAAACCTGCACAGCGACAAAGACCCAATGCAGCCAAAAATAAATAAATAAAATAAATTTATTATAAAAAAAAAAGAAAGGTTATCCACAATGTAAGAGTTTCTTCTCTGGACCTCACTTTACTCATCTATAAACTGAAGAGATTTAGAGATTATAAATAATCTCTAAATTCCTCTAGCTCTGAAATAAGCTTTTAAATCCTGACAGATGCTAACATGGGCATTTGAGACCCTGCCCTCCCCAAAGTTTGAAGAGTATTCATCTTAGAAAGTACTATAATTATTGTTAATGTGTGATGGTCAAGCTTCACAGAAAGCTCTGACTTAGTTTAACAAGAAGGTGGCTCTGAATTCTAACCCTGGCATTCTTATTAAGGTAGGGTGCATGGGAAAATTATTTAGCTTTCTTTCTCTTCTATACTTCATGTATAGAATTATGGTAAAATTTTAGCTAGATGAATTTTCTAAGGAATGAATTATTTTAGATATCGGAAGGTTTATTCCTTTATGTAACTAAATTTTAAGTATATTTGATGGAACTATTTCTAAAATAAAACACGTGCCCCATTTGTATATAAAATTTAACGATAACCACATTCCCTTTTCTTGAAAACAGTCATCGCTAGTAACATCAATTACTATAGGGAGCTGTCAGACAGTGATGCTCTAGACAGCAGTCAGCAAACTATGGCCTGCAGGCTGATTTTGTAAGGCATAGTTTTCACATTCTGTACCTGTTAAGAAAATAAAATAAAAAAGAATATGTGACCTAGACCAAATGTGGCCCAGAAAGCCTAAAATAATTACTATCTGGCTCTTTGAAGAAAGGTTTGCTGACTCTAGCTCTACAGAAAGATGTGTAGGCCTCTTCACCAAATATCCAGAACTAGATTGGACTTTATGTTCTGTCACTAAAGGAAGCACATCTATCTTGGCACAGTGTAGCTCAAATATTTGCGGAAAAAAAAAGGCTCTTGGTGTTTTTTTTTTTTTTTTTTTTTTTTGGCCACACTTGCACACCTGTGGGATCTTAGTTCGCTGATCAAGGACTGAACCTGGGCCCGCATCAGTGGAAGCGAATAGTCCTAAAACACTGGACCTGGACCGCCAGGGAATTCCCCCAGGCTCTTGGCATTTAAAACTCTTTTGTTGTTTGTTGATACACTCTCCTCACTTCCAAGTTTTTGGTGATTACTATACCTGCCCCTTGCAGTCTCTCCCCCTTTCTAATTTCCACCTTTCTAATCTTGGTCTGGAAATGTGATAACCTAGTTTATAAACATTTTAAGCAATGTAAGATTAAGTTGGTTATGTGAAGGCCCTAAAACTATTTTCTAAGTAAAACACAGGTGGTTTAGTGCAGGGATTTGTTGACTTATTCTGATTGTCCCAAGGCCTTTTTATTTAATATTTCCAGGTTCTCGGCTATCCTTTGGAAAAGCAAGGTTGCAGGACAGATAAAGTCTTACTGTAGTATGATCATTTTTTATTTTTATAATATAAAAATAGCATTATATCTAAAATGCCACTCACCAAAAAATTAAACTGAAGCAACCTGAATGGTAGGATTTCTTGGGATATGTTTTTTTTTCTTTATAATAAACATTGCTTTTACAATCAAAAAAGCCATTTTCATTAAAAAAAAGATAAATTGGGAAGATCTCTTCATCCAATCTCACTGACCTAACTCAACTATTTTCATCTAGCATATTTTATTTGATCACTTTTTAAAAATTGTTGTAAATATTGTGCTTTACGGGTTTTTATTTTGACTCACACTTGGTTTGCCATAGGTAACCTATGGTTACTCTAATAGTGAAAAGTATGCGGTAAAGATGAAATGTGGGAAAGCCAACAATCAATACGGTGAAAGATGACCGCCTAAAATTCTGACCTCTGCTCCACTCATTTTATACACGTTCACACGAATAATACCCAATCTGGATAATATTATAGCTCAAAACACTTTAGTTCATTCAGTTTTCAAAACAACGCTGTGAGGCGGGCACATTCTCGGGGGTAAAATGACGTGGCCAAAGTCACTCGGCTAGCCAGAGGAGAGTTCAGCAGCCTGGTCAAGAAAACAGGAGCAGGTCTTTGGAGGCGCTACTAGTTACACTAGAGCTTTCACTAGAGCTTTCCCTACAGCCCGGCCTTTCCGTTCCCTCATCTAGCAGTTACGTATACAAACTCAAACCCTGCCTCTTCTACCCTATCGAGGCACGCTGCGGGCTGGGGAAACCTGGAGCTCACACCACAAGTCAACATCCCCAAAGCCCCAGTGCCAAAGCAGTGAGAAGCGAGAGCGCAGTCCGCCCTTCGCTCCAGCCGCAGACTCTGCGTGAGGGCCCCGGACTAACCTGACCAGGTCGGTCATGCAGGAGCCCACCACCACCACCGCCGCCGCCGCCGCCACCTTCTCCTGCCACTGCCTCCCGGGCTTCCCAGACGCGGCCATTGCGCAAAGTCGGCGCTCTCCCACCTGGAGACTGCCCTTTAACCTTTGCCCGACACCGTAACCAGAGACCCAGCTCCCACGCTCCCTAACGACGCGGGCCTTCCGGACGCCCACGAGGGTCGCCCACCTGGATGCCCGAAATAACCCCGCCCACCTACTGCCCCCAGTTCTCCCAGGAATTGTCTCCCTGCACAGCATCTCGTTACACAGCCCTCCTAATCGTTCCACGCTCTGCGCAGCTAGCCGCGCACGAGGCAGGCGCGGAGGAAGGAACTTTCAGGCACTGCAGGGACGCCCTTCCGAGCGCCCGGCCTGCCGCGGCCGGGGACGCGCACGCCGCCCGGCTCCTGGGCCGCAGAGGGGACGGGGCGGGGCGGGACGTCCGGGGACGCGCACGCATCTGGCCCGCGGTGCGCGCGCAGGTTGGTGCGTCGGTCGGGGGCGCGCTCGGGTAACCTGTACCCCCACGTAGTCGCCGGTTACCGATCGGACTAAGTTCCAGGTACCTGGACTGGGGCTGGTGCGGGGAGGTTGGATCCCGAGTCGCACAGGTGGCGCTGAGGACCGTGGTTTAAATATGCCCAGGGCTCGCCTTCTCTTCCTATAGAGAAGGCCCCTGTTCCAAAGATGCCCTGCTCATCCCCATGACGCTCGTCCCCTCAAGAACGAGCCCCCAAGGCCAGAGGCTGCTCTCCCCACACTTAGCCCGCCCCCTGGTCCCTGAATAAGCTCAGACTCCCTCCTTCCCGCCTGATGAGGGAATCATACAATTTGGGGGAAGGAAGAGCGTCCCCTTTTAGTTGTTCCCTTTTAGAGCGGGGTGGTCATTCTTTGGGTTTGAGCCGACTTGTTTTTCTTGAATTTTGCCCCTTGGAGAAATTGCTTCCCCAGTGTAACTTCCCTCGTGCGCTGTATGACGTCGACGTGACGCAGCAGGACGCCACCCCTTTCCGTTCCATGACGTTAGCTGGGCACATATTTCCGTGTTTGTCATCCCATCTTAATTGCAAGAAACTAGGCGATGCTTTGGACGTCTTTGTATTCCCCAGACTACCCATCAGAGGACCTCAGGTGACCCTATCTTGAGGCAGCAGACCCCTGTAAAAATTGTATTTCTGCATTTTCCTTGTGTATGTTATACGTCAAAATCAGGAAATAGAAAATGCACAACTAGCATTCAAGGGAGGCTGGCCACCGTAAAATTTTGACTATCTGGGATCTATTATTGTGCTTTGATGTGTAAAAGCTACTACTTGGGGGTGATCTCTCATCCGTGTCCCTGGCTCAAAAGCCAAAGAGCCATCATTTTTGGCTGTTTGGTGACCTCTGATTTTGGAGTCAGGTTTTTTTTTTTTTTCCCTCAGAGAAGTCACAACAGCTACGGTTGAAACATTTTAATGCTGCATGAAATCTTGCACTGTCAAAAGATAGTATTATGGCTGTTCTGGAAACAAAGACAAATTCATTCCTTCAGGTGTCATTCTAAGGTCATGAGAGTTGCTGAATTGGATGGGGTGTTGTCACCTGAAGTATAGTTTGGTTTCTGGAGCAGGTTTGTTCCCTTTAGCATTTGCCTAGTGAATCACTCAGGCCAGCTTCAGCAGTAGGCCAAGAGTAGTCTAATTTTTTCTAGTTGTCAAGCAACCATTAGTTTAAATTCATGACTTTTTGTTCATTTTGCTAGATGTATGTGTTAAAAGAAACATAAATTCACTGTGATGCTTTTCTCTTTGGTGATTGAAGTTATGTTTATTTGAGAAGAAGATGAGTATAGTGGACTTTGAGAGAGATCTGAATTTGAATTCCGATCCTCTGCTTGCTAGGTTTGTGACTTTGAACAAGTTACTTAGTCTTGCCGAGTGTTAGTTTTCTTATCTGTGAAATGGGAACAATAATACTAATCAGAGAACAAGGTAGAAATTACAGATAGAGGTGTATAATATAGTGCTTGATACTCAGTAGATTTTCAGAATGTGTTGGTTCTGTTTCCCTTTTTCATAGAAATGAGAGGTCAAATAATAATAGGTATTGTGGGGAAATACATGGAAGAATAATTTTGTAATGTAGGTAAGGTCCTTTTGCTTTTTCCAAGATGAGTATTTCTGTTTTGCATATGATCTAGATAAGCATCCTTTCAAGAACTGTGACATCAGTGGGTAGAAATAAAAGTGGAAATGTTGCAGAATAGGAAAAAAATAGACTTCAAAGTGATAATATGGTCTAGTATACTATTAAAAGACAAATTATAAAAGTTATCCATATCATCTGTAAAATGGGAATTCTAATATATGCCTTACTGTCTAGAGTTGTGAAGGTCCACGGCACTAATGTATATGGAAGCTCTTTATAAGTGATAAAGTGTTATGAAAATATACATGATTTTGATGACTGAATACAGTGCATTAGATGTTTATTCTTATTTTGTGATGAAATATTGGAATGGTGGAGGAAGATCATCTGTTAAGTGGTCGGAAGAGGAGGTCGTTTTATATTTGCAGAAAGGATGATTTGAGTACTAAAGTATAAAGCTTTTTCTGCTTCAGAGGTACTTCTGGGTGTCATCACTATGTAGGGTCACAGTGTTATTATTTTTTGAAAGATTACTGCAGTCCTGCCCTTTATTACTACTCTGAAGTGATTAAAACAGGTACTAGTTTTCAACGTTTAGCAGGGAGCTGTAAAGCCTCATATGGCATAATATATGAAAACTAGAACGAGAACATCATTTACCTGTAATTGTAACTTGCAGGAAATTAATTTGCTTTTGATGTGGGATTATCCTTTCAGGTCGAGGAAGAAAATGATCATTTAAATTGACTTATTCACCTCTGAAAGTGGAGGCTTTCATTTAGAAATCTATTAAGAGGAATTCAGGTACTCCCTCCTCCAGCCCCGTGGGTTTCCAAGTAATTTAGAGATGATTTATTGGTTTTACTTTTGTATTTTCAAGTCTAAGAACTTCTTAGTGCCTTAAAGTCAAAAACTTTTAGATCCATGTTAGTTTGTGCTGCTTAATATCTGGATAGGTGTGTGCTTTCATGATTTAATTGTTAAGTAGATTTTTGCCACATCTCAGATATGCTATCTTCTACCAGATTTTTTGAGGGCATAATGTCTTCTCTTCATACCTAAACATTTCTCTAGCTTTTGTCTCCTTATTCACATAGTTAGTAAAAGATGTTTATTGGGTGCTTAGTGTGTGCCAGGTACTTTTGTTAAACACTAGGGATTCAAGATAGTTTTGCAGGTGAATTCCCTAATGGCGCAGTGGTTAAGAATCCTCCTGCCAATGCAGGGGACATGGGTTCAAGCCCTGGTCCAGGAAGATCCCACATGCTGCGGAGCAACTAAGCCCGTGCACCACAACTACAGAGCCTGCACTCTAGAGCCCATGCTCCGCAATAAGCGAAACCACTGCAATGAGAATCCCCTGCACCACAACAAAGGGTAGCCCCCTCTCCCCGCCACTAGAGAAAGCCCGGACGCAGCAACCAAGACCCAACGCAGCCTAAATAAATTTATTAAAAAAAAAAAAAGACAGTTCTGCAGGGGAGAGATCACTAAGCAGGTAATTATAATACACTGTGGAGGGGAAGTAATTAAGGGAGGTATAGCAGAAGTAAATAATTTCTAGTAAGTAACAATTGCAAGTAGGATATGCTTCTTCTAGAATTTTACGTAGTTTTATCAATCACGTTCTTACTCTTTGTGGGGACACAGAGGGAGGGATTCCTAACCTAGTGGTGTGTGCATTTTGTGTGATGCGGAAGAGGATTGTCAGTGAAGACTTCTTGAGGCTTCAACTAAAGTAGGACCTGCCAATTGTAAGATAGAGTGGGACAGCTTTTAAGTACAGTGAGGCAACGTAGAAATTGGCTTTGGAAAGGGGGAGGAAATTGGATTTCAGGGGTTGCTGCTGCTCCTGAAAAGTCTGCGTCCCGAGTAGGTGAGCAGTAGGGAGATAGGTTCTTCCAGGGGGTCATTTGAAGAGGCTGCTCTAAGACAGGAAATAAGGTATCATGCAAGAGACACTTCTGTGTGCTGTGCTAGTTTCCAGGAAGCTTGTTATATCTCGTTCCTTTGGATATTCTGATCATCATTCTTTCCTTCTCCTTTCAGTGGTGATTTGCAAGTCAAGTTAAAATGTCTCCGGAAGTGGCCTTGAACCGAATTTCTCCAATGCTCTCCCCATTCATATCTAGCGTGGTCCGCAATGGGAAAGTGGGACTGGATGCTACAAACTGTTTGAGGATAACTGACTTGAAATCAGGGTATGTACCAGAACCAATCCAAGCTTTAGCTAATAGCAAACCTTTCTCACCAGGCTTGTAAAAATTGAACACCGCAGAAATTCATCAAGTCATGACCTTATCACGTGTTGACTGGTTTTGTCCAGTTCTTGACATTTTATGTTTCATGTTGTTTTAGCTGTGCTGTGGGCCATCGCTTTATGATCAGAATGTTCTTTTTTTTTTTTAAAGGCATATCTCTTTGTTAACAGCGTGCCGTGCGGTTTTTAGCAAGTGTGTTTTTCATCATGGACTTGTTTTCTCGCTGTGTCTTCTGCAATTCAGTATGCACTGTAAGAGTTGGGATTTGAGATTGTGAATCTGACATTATTTGATAGTCTCTCCTAATAGGAAGATTATAATAGCTAGCCAAAAGTGAGGCATTTTTCACAACTGAGTTGAAACAGTAATATCTCAGGCCAGAAATGTTGCATTAAAGTCCCAACTTTTTCCAAGGGGGGAAAGCGGGGGGTGGGGAGTGGGATGAACTGGGAGATTGGGATTGACATATATATACTAATATGTATAAAATAGATAACTACTAAGAACCTGCTATATAGCACGGGGAACTCCACTTCTCTGTACAGTAGAAACTAACACAACATTGTAAAACAACTATACCCCAATTAAAAAAACAAACAAACCCAACTTTTTATTTTGAAATACATTTACTTAAAGAAAAGTTACAAAAATGCTACAGAAAATTAGCATCATTACATGCTGATAATTACTCTGTAAACCTTATTTGAATTTTGCCAGTTTTCCCATTAATGTCCTTTTTTGGTCCAGGATCCAATCCAGGATACAAATTGCATTTACCTGTGACAGTTCCTGTCTTTCTTTGTCTTTCATGATTTTGAAGCTTTTAA
Source organism: Phocoena sinus (assembly GCF_008692025.1). Taxonomy (NCBI): domain Eukaryota; kingdom Metazoa; phylum Chordata; class Mammalia; order Artiodactyla; family Phocoenidae; genus Phocoena; species Phocoena sinus. Next base: position 21,797,707 of record NC_045775.1, read on the forward strand.
AGGTAGCACTGGTTAGTTACTTTGTAAAATGTTGCTCAGTACAGGTTTGCCTAATGTCTTCCCTATATTAGAGTGAGAAACACCTTATTTTTCCACCCAAGAATACTACAGAAGAGCTGTTGAACCATTTTCAGTGCATCAAATCAGGGAGTACATGATGTTCATAAGTCTAGTTATTGGTATATTAACTTTGACCACTTGGTTAAGATTGTGTGTACCAGGTTTCTCTACTGTAAAGTTAACTGACTTTCCCTTTGTAATTCGTAAGTGTCTTGTGGAGTGACATTTTGAGACTGTGCAGATGTTCTGGTTCTCATCATACTTTTGTCCATTAATTTCAGCATCCATTAATTGTTCTTGCCTGCAATAATTGTTACTGTGGTTCTTGTATAAGGGTGATTTTTAATGTCCCTATTCCTCCCACATTTAGTAATTTGAATTCTGTAAAGAAGCACTATTCCTTCCCACCCCCAATTATTTATTTATTCTGTTATTTATTTATGTCAGTATGAAATTTTAGGTATTTATTTTATTCTTTTGGTTATAATCCAAATACTATATTCATTTATTTTTTTGGCTCAGTTGTTCTAGTCTTTGTCACTGAGAGCCCTGTCAAGTTGGCTTTTGAGCATATCCCTATCAGTTTTTGAGCATTTTCTTACTAGAAACATTACATTCTTGATTCTTTTAGCTTTTGTTTTTTAAGCTCTTTTGTTTTTGCCTTCTGCAAATCTTGCTATTTTCAGACTAAGCTGAAGACCTTGATATAAGGTAGTAAGTTAGAGAAGACTAGGTTAGTTGGACATTTTATTGGAATGGTAGGCTGCTTTTTAAAAGATCTGGTATTACCTTCAATTTAATTAATCAGCAGGCCTGGGGTTTCCTTTTGGGGTGATGAAAATGTTCTAAAATTAGTTAGTGGTGATGGTTACACAACTCTGTATATATACCAAAAAATGACGGATTTATTCACCTATAAGGGTGAATTTTATAGTTTGTGAATTATATCTCATTAAAGTTGTCATTTAAAAAAAACACATCTGTGTACCAGGGATGTTTACTGGCTTGAATGGCTAGGACACGCAAAGAGGTCTTTTTTCTTTAGTTTGTCACAAACATTCTTTTCAGAGGTATTGAAGACATGAGAGGGGACTGATGGCCAGAGGACTGGGGACTGGTTTATGTAAGATGATATAAACATGTAAACCTGAACTTCCTACTCTTTTATTGGTATTCTGAGAGAACAGTTGGATTCATCAACATAAGGTCACTTTACTTTTTCTAGACTCCCTTTTCGGTGCTTCCCAAATCCTGAATGTTTAGTTGAGTGTTTAAATGCAAATAGTGGATCTGATGATCAATTTGAAGTGAATCCACTAAACCTGGCTGTGTCTGGACTAGCTCTGTGAAAAATATTTGAAACAGTGTTTAATGACATGTAGTATTTATGGAATTTACTTTCTTTCAATTTAAAAAAAGAATAAAAATACCTCTACCTACATTAACGAAGCTGCTACACATAAAATGATGTGAAAAGCCTTATTAATCTAGAGCATTATTGATGCCTTTTATGTAGTACTTGGCTGAAAGATTCATGAAAGTTCTTTCGAAGCTCATTAACAATTCTTTCCTCAGTCCTTCCGTCAACCAAAGTGTGAATTCCTCAAGTTTCTATAGCAAAACAATGGCAGAGTTAGAGAAGAGAATTGTTTTCTTTTGGTGTGTCACTTTTGGCATTTCCCTTTCTTTTAGATCAGCAGCACTAAGTTATGAGAATTGGGATTAACATTGGGAATTTCTATTAACTCAAATGGCGCATGCCCTGTAGGACACAGTGTACACGGAAGGTATAAAATGAGGAGACTGATTTTTAGAGGTCATAAGAACCGGTCTTGTTACTATATATAGCTACTTGCCCTTGAAGAGATGAGGTACCAGAGTATCTATATTCTAGGTCTGACTCACAGAAGGAATAGATAGGCAAGAATCTATGCAAAGTAAGTTTTGTTTGTTTGTTTTTTAATCGCAATTCATCTTTATTTCTCTTATGGCAAGTAAATCTTTCTACCTTATGTAAGATTATGTGTGTTTCTAAACTCCGTTGCTAGGCTGTCAGTATTAAGGCCAGGATTCTTGTTTAATTAATTAATTTTTTTATACTCTTTTTTAAAAAAAATTTTATTTGTTTTTGGCTGCATTGGGTCTTCATTGCTGCATGTGGGCTTTCTCTAGTTGCGGCGATGGGGGGCTACTCTTCGTTGTGGTGCGTGGGCTTCTCATTGTGGTGGCTTCTCTTGTTGCGGAGCACAGGCTCTAGGAGTGCGGGCTTCAGTAGTTGTGGCATGCAGGCTCAGTAGTTGTGGCTCGCGGGCTCTAGAGCGCAGGCTCAGTAGTTGTGGCGCGCGGGCTTAGTTGCTTCGTGGCATGTGGTATCTTCCTTGACTAGGGAGCGAACCTGTGTCCCCTGCATTGGCAGGTGGATTCTCAACTACTGCGCCACCAGGAAAGCCCTGCCTGTCTTTTAAGTGGATTGTTTATATATATTTTTATTGATCTTAAAATATTATTTACGTATTTTGGATACTAATCTTTAGGCAGTTACATATATTACAAATATCTGCATTTAGTCTGTGGCTTATGTTCTTAATTTGGTGCTGTTGATGTCCAGAAGTTTTAATTTAATGAAGTCAGATTCATCAATATTTTCCTTTTTAGATTTGTGCCTGTGTGTGTGTGTGTGTGTGTGTGTGTGTGTGTGTATTTGTAAGAGAGAGAAAGGGACCACTTCAGGAAATTCTGTCCTACACAAAAGTAATATATTTTTCTCTAAGAATTTTAAAGTTTTCCTTTTTTTTTTTTTTTTTTTGTGGTACACGGGCCTCTCACTGTTGTGGCCTCTCCCATTGCAGAGCACAGGCTCCGGACGCGCAGGCTCAGCGGCCGTGGCTCACGGGCCCAGCCGTTCCGCGGCATGTGGGATCCTCCCGGACCGGGGCACGAACCCGTGTGCCCTGCATTGGCAGGCGGACTCTCAACCACTGCGCCACCAAGGGAAGCCCTAAAGTTTTCCTTTTTTGGTCTTTAAATAGGAATTTATTTTTTCTGTAAAATATATTGTGAGATAGGAGTATAGTTTTTTCCCCCAATGGATAATTGGTTGTCCCAGCATCATTTATTGAAAAGGTCATCCTTTGCCTGTGGCTCTGCAATACTACCTCTCTTGTTAAGTCAAGTTTACATCACTCATGGATCTGTTTCTAGGCTTTCTGTCCTGGTCAGTCAGCCTCCTTGTCCTGTGCCAGTTCCCACTGTATTAACCATTACAACTTTGTAGTGTGTCATGATAGCTGGTAGAAAAATTTCTCCTCATCCATCTTATTCTAATACTTAGAACTTGTCTTGCTTAACCATATATCCTAAATATTTTTTGATAACCTCATTTACTTTATTATATATTTTTTTGGCCATGACACGTGGCATGTGGGATCTTAGTAACCTGACCAGGGATTGAACCCTGGGCCATGGCAGTGAACGTGCTGAGTCCTAACCACTGGACCACCAGGGAAGTCTCAATAACTTCATTTAAATGGTTGCATACTGTTCTATTATGTTGTACTGTAATTCATTGAACAAAACCCCCTCTTTTTAACTCATGGAGGAAAGGAAATGAAGGGAAACTGACCTGGTGAGGGGCTAGTTGAGAATTGATGGTTAGAAAAGCTCTCTATGAGGAAATGACATTTAAAGGTGAATCATGAAAGATGAGGATAATTCAACGAAGAGCTGGGGAATTTGCTGTGAAAAGGGAATACCATGTTCAAAGGCAGGAGAAAGCTTCCCATGTTCAAGGATCTGCAAGGCCACTGTGGTTGGACTATAGAGAGGGAGTGTGAGAGGGAAATGAGATTCTAAAGATAGTCAGGGGCCAGATTATACAGAGCCCGGTGGGCCATATTTGGGGACTTGGATTTTATTCTGGGTGGAATGGGAAGCTATTGAAGGATTTTAAGCAGAGTGACATGATCTTATTTATATTAAAAAAAAAGCACTGGTTGTTATATGGAAAATGGCTTGTGCAGTATAAGGTAGACTAGTTAGCTGTCCATTACAGTAGACCAGGTGAGAGATGGTGGAGTCTTGGAATATGGTGGTGGCAATGGAGATGGAAAGAAGTGAATGTATTTATAAGCTGCTTAGAAGGTAAAATGATGAGTATGTTAAAGTTGGGTTTTTTTTTTTTTTTTTTGTACGCGGGCCTCTCACTGCTGTGGCCTCTCCCGTTGCAAAGCACAGGCGCTCCATACGCGCAGGCCCAGCGGCCATGGCTCACGGGCCCAGCTGCTCCGTGGCATGTGGGATCTTCCCGGACCGGGGCATGAACCCGTGTCCCCTGCATCGGCAGGAGGACTCTCAACCACTGCGCCACCAGGGAAGCCCAAATTTGGGTTTTGAGAGAGAATCAAGAATGACTTCTTTTTTAGCTTGAGTGAGTGGGTAGGTAGATGGTCATGCCATCTGCTGACATGGGAAGGTGAGAAGATTGATGGAGGAACTGCTTTAATCTGGATTGATTGTTGTCTAGGTCTGCCAGGCAGCTCTCATTGTATCACTGTATCATTCCCTTTGCCTCTTTCCCGTGTTGAATCTCATATCTTACTTTCTTGTTTTACCCTCTAGCTTTGTTGGAGCATGTACTCCAATAGCATCCTAAGAAAAGGAGAGGAGGAGGTTCATTTCTGAGTACCTGAAAGTCTGAAAATATCTTTATTCTACTTTAAACTTGGTTGATAATTTGGGCAGGTGCAAAAGTGTAGGTTGCAAATTATCTTCCTTTTAAATTTTGGAGGCCTTGATCTGTAAGCTTGGGGACCCCCAACACATATTGTTGTTTTATGGATGTAGTATTTTCTTTTCTGTAGGATATTAACTGTAGTATTTTTTTTTCAGTTGAGGTATAATTGACTAAGTGTTTAAAAAATGTTTAAATATTTCTTCTATGCCTTGCATTATCTCTGTTTTGCTCTCTGTCTTTCATGTTGGTGGCTTTCCTTAAACTGATGATTCTTGGCTGTCCATGTCTATTAAAGGCTGAAGTTCTAAAATATGAATTTGAAGCTCTTTGAGCATAGGTGGGCTTGTCAACTACTGAGCTTCACTGCACTGTGATCAAGCAGTGTGGTGTTGTGATTTATATTTATCTCATATATATTTGGTCTTCAGCCACAGTTCTAGGCTCATAGCTCCCCAAACCCTTGAAATTTCCTGAATGGCAAGAGCGGTGAAGTAATATTTGGTCTCTTGTCCTCAGTTCCTGAAAATGCTTGAGGGAAGGTGACTTTTGGATCCCACCCAAGGGTGGGAGCTGGTTGCCAGGAGAACAGACCCTGTGCTTGGAAGGTTGGAACTTTCAGTCCCACCCCTTGACCTTTGGGGAGGGAAGAGGGGCTAGAGGTTGAATCAATCACTAATGGCCAATGATTTAATCAATCATGCCTATGTAATAATGCAGCTGCCATAAAAACCCAGAAGTTCTGGCTGTTATTCGATCCTTTAATGTCCCTTTATAGTGAGTCAGTAATCTAGTGAGTAAATGGGTTTTCCTGAGTTCTGTGAGCTGTCCTTGCACATTAGTAGAACCTGAGGAGGGGGTGGTGGGAACCTCTGATTTATAGCCAGTGGGTCCCTGGCATCTGAAGTGGAGGTGGTCTTATGGGACTGAGCCCTTTAACTGTGGAATCTGATTTTATCTCTGGATAGATAGTGTCAGAATTGAGTTGAATTGTCAGAAACCAGTAGGGTGAGAATTGCTGTTGGTATGGGGAAGCCTCCACACGTACATTGGAATTGGGTCCAGGAACTGTTTTTCAGACAGTAAAAAACCTGGCCTTTTTATTAGGTGATTGTCAGTTTCATTTTCCGGAGGTCTTTTCTCTGGGGCTATAAAAAGTTAAAGTGCCTATATGGATGTATATATTCCTATGTGTCAGCATAATTTCAATTATTAGACCAAAGAGTATGTAAATTTTAAGGCTTTTGATGTATTTAATATATTGGTTTATTGTATTTATATGTAAGGATATGTAAATGTACACATACGTGTTTTCAGAAATGTATTATCAATTTATACTCCCACTAGTAGTATATGAGGATGCTAGGTCCTCTAGTTTTGGTATCAGTATTATAAATTTTGTAATATTACTTGCTAATTCAATAGACGGAAATGGTATTTGCTCTTTTATTTTGCTTCATTTATTGGCATGTGTTTGCATGTCTGTGTGTGCGTGTGAAAATTACAAATTAATGACATTTGTCCATTTTTTTGGTGGGGTATTTGTCTTTTTCTTATTGATTTGTAAACTTTTTATATATTATGAAGATTAACCTTTTGTCACAGGTATTACAGATGGTTTTTCCCGAAGTTTTCAGTGTCATTCAATTAAATTAATTTATTCAATATGCAGAATATCTTAAATAGCATTCATTTTTGAGGCAGTAATAAATGTACAGCATACAAAAAATAAAAGATAAAAAACATAAAAGATACAAAAGGGTATTAAGCAGAAGATAAGTCTCCTTTCTATTCCTTTCCCCAAATTTTCTTCTCTGGAGGAAACTACTGCTTACCAGCTTCTTTTACTTCTTTTTAGAGGTGTTCTTTGTAGATGTAAGCCCTTTTTTTTTTTTATTTCTGTATAAGCAATAGCTGTGGTAAATTATTACAGTAATGGCTCCTGATAAAGCCTGCCTATCTTTATTTATCTCTTCTCCTTTGAATATGATTTTGTCCTTCCTTTCATCAGCAGGTAGAGTCTACTTCCTCACCCCTTGAATCTGGGCTGGCTTTGTGACTTGCTTTTACCAGTAGAGTGTGGTGAAAATGATGTTGTGTGGCTTCTTAGTCTAGGCCCTAGGAGGCCTTGTGTTCTGTTTCACTCTCGTGGAAGAGCCCCACAACCATGTTCAGGAGTCTCCTAGTCCAGTTTCCTTTAGAAAGAATGGCTCAGGTATCCCAGCTGTCCCAGCTGTGCTCAGCTCAGCTGAGCACAGCCAACCCATCAGCTGAGTGCTGCTGAGTGGGTGAGCCAGGGAGAGACCAGCAGAACTGACGGGCCAACCCACAGATTGATGAGAAATAAAAATTGTTTTCTTAGGCCACTAAGTTTTGGGATGGCTTGTTATGTAGTAATAGATAACTGATATAGTAACATATTAAACATTCATATTAACTTGATATTTTGAAGATTATTTCATATTAGTACTTATAGAGCTGCTGCCTCCTTTTTAATCTCTGCATATATTCCAGTGTGTGAATGTACTATAATTTAATCAGTTATTATTGATAGTTGTTCAGTTTGTATCTATATCTTGCTATAACATGGGGTTGTAAAGAATCTCCTTTTGTATTTATCTTTGATATGCCAAAACTTTTACTTTGTAAGTTGTCATCAAATCTGTTTCCTTCATGGATTCTTTTAACATTTTGCACAATTAATGCCTTTCCTACTTTGAGACCACCTATATTTTCTTCTGTAATCGTTTCATTTTTATTGAAAAGTAGTCAGTCTGGAATTTATTTTGGTGTATAATACACTATAGGAATGGGATTTTATTACTTTTCTAAATAATTATCTAGTTATTCCAACAGTTTCTAAAATGAATCCTTTACTCAGTCACTATTTTGAAATGCCATCTTATATGCTAAATTCTTATATTTATTTCTGACCTTCTATTTCTTTTCAATGGTCTGTATTTGCGTTGTACAATTATATCGCTTTTCAATTATTATAGCTTTATAATATGTTCGAGTACTTGTCGTCTCACCTGCTGGGAGTTTGACGTTGCATAAAACTTCTTTATTTATTTGGAGAGAATGGACATCTTTACAACAAGGGTCAGCAAACTTTCTGTAAAGGATCAGATAGTAAATATTTTAGGTATTAAAATATTTACCATCTTACTGTTTGTGTTGCGGCTGCTTAGCTGAGCCTTACTGTTTGTGTTGCAACTACTTAGCTTTGCCATTGTAGCACAAAATCTATGACGATACAAAAATGAATAAATGTGTTCTAACAAAATTTTATTGAAAAAAATAGGTAAGTGGCCCTTGGGTCATAGTCTTACAATATTGAGTATTCCTGCTTTATAATATTGAGTATACGTCTTTAGGAATATGGTCAGTTTCTCTTGTTCACATCCATTTTTGTGTATGTGAATAAAGGTTTGTGTTTTCTTCATTTTGTTCCTGCACATTTACTGTTAACTTCCTAGATGTTTATTCTTTGGCTGCTATCATATAGAAATTCTTAGTGGTTTACTGGCATATATGAAAGCCATTATAGAATTTAAAGTAGAATCAGGAGACATATTGGAAAATTTAATAATTCAGTAATCTCTTATCAGAATACTTAAGAATACTTAAGAATTTGGAGAAAAGAAACATAGCCAGGACCAGAAGAGCTCAAGCAAGGCTGGGGAGAGGGGCTGGGTAGGCACAAGCCAGAAGTCAGGGTGGATGGGGCTGGAGCCCAGTGAGCCATCTTTAGAGGTGTTGGATCACAGCATGTAGGTTTTTCAGCCAATGAGGTCTGAGTTTGAATCCTGATTTTACTGCTTAGTAGCTTATGACCTTTGGCAAGTTACATACCCTTTCCGTGCTTTCTCTTAAATAGGGATGATATTAATAATTATCTTATTCAGTAGTTATGGGGGTGAGAGGCCTTGCGGAGCCCAAAAGTGCTGCTATGGCTTCCAGTGGGGTTGACGTGAACACTGCTGGCTCGGCAAATGAAGCTCCTGAAATTCCGGACGGCGTGGGATATTGGCTTCAGGGTGTCTACCACTTCGCCCCTGATAGGAATGATTTCTGGAAGAACTTGATCCTCAGTTTGGGACTTTTTGCTGCGGGAGTTTGGCTGGCCAGGAATTTAAGTGACATTAAACTAATGGCTCCTCAGCCTGGCGTGTAGCCAAAAAAGACACATAGAATCCCTGTGCTGTACTTGAACCTTCCAGAAACAGAGCCTCCAGTCTGTGACCATCATAAGACTTGCCCAGAGGGGCACCTTTCCTTCCCTGCTTGATTTCCTTTCCTCGCTGAGTCCACTCAGAACACCAATCACTGGTGAGCAGTCAGGCTTCAGCTAAAGTGTTGTTTTCTGTTCTGTAAAGTTCTGTACATAGTTCCTAAGTTTCTGCAGGGGATGATCTTTGCTCTTGTCCTGAGGAATAACCTAATGGTATTTTAACAAATACTTGAACTAAAGACTGCACATAAAGACCAAATAAAAAGTAGTTATGGAGATGAAATGAAATAGCTTATATAAAGCACTTAGAATAGCTTGGTCATAGTGCTCAATAAATGGTAGTTACTATTATATTATTATTATAACATTATGTATAATGTATATATAATATATTTTCATAGTTTATATGTATATTTTATATATTTATTATTTCACTGTATTATTGTTGTTAGTTGGTAGAATCACATTGGCATTCCAGAATCAGGGACTCTATAAAGAATGAGTGTCTATGCAAACGATATAAAGGAGCTGTCTAATCAGACCCAGGTGAGCAGAGCAAGGTAAGAGCTCACACATGAGGGCTTCCCTGGTCGTGGGGTGGTTAAGAATCCTCCTGCCAATGCAGGGGACACAGGTTCGAGCCCTGGTCCGGGGAGATCCCACATGCTGTCGAGCAACTAAGCCTGTGTGCCACAACTACTGAGCCTGCGCTCTACATCCCGCAAGCCACAATTACTGAGCCTGTGTGCCACAACTACTGAAGCCCGCGCACCTAGAGTCCGTGCTCCGCAATAAGAGAAGCCACCGCAATGAGAAGCCTGTGCACCGCAACGAAGTGTAGCCCCTGCTCGCCGCAACTAGAGAAAGCCCTCGCAGTAACGAAGACCCAACGCAGCCAAAAAGAAATAAAATTAAATCTCTAAAAAAAAAAAAAAAAGGGAGCTCACACATATATTACAAAGGTCAGAAATCATAGAGCAGAAAAGGACAGGAGGGTCAGAGACTTTTGTTTCCAGGGTAACTTTCTATCCTGTTCATTGCTTTTTGGAGATCTATGGAGACAGGAAAAAGTTAATGTGGCTAACTTAGACCCTGCAGGTGGATATAATTTGGAATATTTGATTAGGTTGAAGAATGAATGGGCATGGAGATATCAACTTTTTTTTTTTTTTCCCAGCAGATAGAACCTAACAGTTTTCAACAGTTATTAGAGATTGAACATTGTTTGTCTTGGGCAGAGACATGCAGCAGTTCTTAGCAGAGGGTTGAAGAAGCCTGCCTGGCAAGGCCTGGTAAGATGGTGTGCAGGCTAGATTAGGGAGCCCTGTTGGAAAGTGGAGAGCTAGTGAGGGCAGTGGTGGGTGGGGTTGTGGATATTTTGTACTTAGGATTTTTTGGGAAAAGTCAGCGTGCTGGTATTGGCCTTGGCTCAGTGAACCCTGCAGTCACTGGCCTTGGGAACTTTTGCTAGGATTCCACAGTGTTCACACAGAGCCTGGGGTGGTGAATGCTAGGATAAATCTGAGCCCGGAGTTTTAGATGTTTGTCAGTCTTGGGCTTTTCATGCCCTGCAGTGACTTAATTTCAGGGTGACTTCACTTGGTATGGAAGTTGGGGAAGGGGAAGAGGTGAAGGGAAGTAGCCAGTCTAACGTGTAAAGGAAAGGGGTATAAGATTAATTTAGTCTGTTCCTAGCTCTACTTTGCATTATTAAAGAGAACAAAAAAAATCATTCCTACTGTTATCTTTTGTCCTCTCTATTCTGTGCAATTTTAAGGTAGTACTTTTTGACTCGTTTTTGTTTAATTAGAATGACAAATTTGCAAAATTCTTTAAGATTAAAGCGGGGCTCTTTTAATACATGTTGATAGGTACATAAATCTGTTTCAGGGCTCCAAATTAACTGTCCTGTGCCATCAGTCATATGTTAAAGGACTCCTTATGCGCATGTTACACAGCCCCCTTTTTAGCTTCCATGTTGCTTGAATAATCTTGCTTTTTGGTGCCATGGTCTTGAGAAATAATTTCGTAATTTTCCTTTCCAGGGCCACATTTCCTGAGTCATTTGGTTATCTTTCTAATGGCACGTTATGAAAGCTGTTTTTCCCATTGACCTTGCTTCTCTTGACTTTTTGAAAAACGTATCCTTTTTGTTTTCTGCAAAGGTTTTTATCTCAGCCTTTGCTCTTGCCAACTTATTGATAAGAGATCTGGAATCAAGTGGAAGTTTTGGGAAACATCTTGATATTCTACTGTTAAGTAGGCATAATGCCTTCAGAACAATTGCTTTTTTCATCTGTAGACTCCTAAGACTTTTTCAGTTAAAAATTTTTGTGGTTCGGTAAATTATTAACATGGAGGTTCAATTTCGGGCTTAGCACATACTTTGTTTTTAATGTGGTAAAGTATACGTAACACAAATTTACCATTTTCACCATTTTTTTTTTTTTTTTTTTTTTTGCGGTACGTGGGCCTCTCACTGCTGTGGCCTCTCCCGCCGCAGGGCACAGGCTCCGGACGCGCAGGCCCAGCGGCCATGGCCCAGGGGCCCAGCCGCTCCGCGGCATGTGGGATCCTCCCGGACCGGGACACGAACCCGCGTTCCCTGCGTCGGCAGGCGGACTCCCAACCACTGCGCCACCAGGGAAGCCCTTTTTTCACCATTTTTAAGTGTACAGTTCAGTGTCATTAAGTACATTCACAGTGTTGTGCAGCCATCACCACCATCCATCTCCAGAACATTTTTAATCTTGCAAAACTGAAACTTTTGCGCATTAAACAATAACCCCCCATTCCTCCCTTCCCTCAGCCCTTGGCAATCACCATTTTATTTTTTGTCTGTGAATCTTACTACCTTAAGTACCTTGTATAAGTGGAATTATGCAGAATTTGTCTTTTTGTAACTGGCTTATTTCACTTAGCATAGCATCTTCAAGTTTTATCCATGTTGTAGCATGTGTCAAAATTGTCTTCATTTTTAAGGCTGAATAATATTCCATTGCATGTATATGCCACATTTTGTTTATCCATTCATCCACTGATGGACAGTTAGTTTGCTTCCACCTTTTGGCTGTTGTGAGTAATGCTGCTATAAACACGGGTGTGCAAACATCTTTCTGAGTCTGTTTTCAGTTCTTTTAGGAACATACTCAGAAGTGGAATTGCTGGATCATATGGTAATTTTACGTTTAATTTTTTGAGATATCACCATACTGTTTTCCACAGTGGCTGCCCCATTTTACATTGCCACCAGCAATGCACAAGGGTTTTAATTTTTTCATATCCTCACCAACACATGTTGGTTTTTAATTTTTTAAAAAAATAATAGTCATCCTAATGAATATGAAGTGGTATCTCATTATGGTTTCGATTTGCATCTCCCTAAAGTTGTTGAGCATCTTTTCATGTGCTTATTGGTCATTTGTGTATCTTCTTTGGAGACATGTCTATTCAAGTCCTTTGCCTATTTAAATTTTTGCTGATGTTTTCTAGTTGTAGGAGTTCTTTATATATTCTGGATATCAAATTCCTTATCAGATATATGATTTGCGAATACCTTCTCCCATTCCGTGAGTTACCTTTTCATTCGGTTCACAGTATCCTTTGATGCACAGAGTTTTTACTTTTGATGAGATCTAGCTTATCTATTTTTTCTTTTGTTGCCTGTCCTTTTGGTGTCATGTCCAAGAAATCAGTGCTGAATCCAATGTCATAAAGCTTTCCCCCTACGTTTTCTTCTAAGAACTTTATCATTTTAGCTCTATGCTTAGGTCTTTGATCCATTTTCAGTTTTTAATTAAAAAATTTGGGGTATGGTGTAAGATAAGGGTTCAACTTCATTTTTTTTTCACATGGATATCCAGTTTTCCCAACACTATTTGTTGAAAAGACAGTCTTTTTGCCATTACATGCTTTTGGTATTGTTGTTGAAAATCATTTGATCATATATGTGAGAGCTTATTTCTGCGCTCTCTATTCTATTCAGTTTGTCTGTATGTCTGTCTTTATGCCAGTATCACACTCTTTTGAATACCATAGCTTTGTATTAAGTTTTGAAGTTGGGAAGTATGAGACCTCCAACTTAGTTGTTCTTTTTCAGGATTGTGTTGGATATTAGGGAATCCCTTGAGCTTTCATTTGAATTTTAGGATGGCTTTTTCTAGTTCTGCAAAAAATGTCATTGAGCTTTTGATAGAGATTGCATTGACTCTGTAGATCGCTTTGGATAATATCAACATTTTAACAGTCTTCAGTGAACACAGAATGTCTTTCCATTTTTCTGTGCCTTCTTTAATCTCTTTCAGCAATGTTCTGTAGTTTTGAGTGTCCAAGTCTTTTGCCTTCTCGGTTAAGTTTATTCCTAAGTATTTTATTCTTTTTGATTCTGTTGTAAATGTAAATGTTTTTGTAATTTCCTTTCCAAACTGTTTATTGTTAGTATATGGAACTAACACTGAATTTTGTGTGTTAATTATGTATCCTGCAACTTTGGTGAATTTGATTATTAGTTCTAACAGTTTTTTTCTGGTGGAATCTTTAGCGTTTTCTGCATGTTAGATCGTGTCATCTGTAAACAGAGGTAGTTCTACTTCTTTTTCGATATGGATGCCTTTTATATCTCTTTCTTGCCTAATTTCTCTTGTTAGGACTTCCAGTACTATTTTGAATAGAAGTGGTGAAAGCAGGCCTCCTTGTCTTATTCCTGACCTTACAGAAAAGGCTATCAGTCTTTCACCATTGTTTATTTTTTTTTCCTTCAATTTATGCTTTGATTCAAGCCTTTGGCTGAGAAGGCAAACTAAATTAAGTACTGTGAGGAAAGCTAAAACAGTGCTGAAATTGTGAACTTATTCTTGAACTGTAAATTCTTATGAAAATGGCTTCTGTAAAGGAGGCTGCCCCAAGATTTAAGCCAGAATAAGTAGCAGGGAGAGCATCCTCATAGTTTTAGAAGCAGCTGAGGTTCTGAAAACTCAGAGGCTTTTTTACCTTTTCAGTCTGTGCAAGCACATAGATTTATGTTCATACTGTATTTTTAGCCGTATAGTGTAAATGTATCTGAGTACATACTGCTCCGTGTAGGACTTAGGGAATGCAGTCAGAAAGAATAGAGGGAACCAACGTGTAGACACTTTGGGCTGCATACTAGTGGCTTTTAGTGGAATTCTGCCTATAAAATAATCACGATGATGGTAGCAGTAATAGTAGCTACTACACCACATCGTGTCCTAGGCACATTAGCTACACTGCCTTCTGCAGCATCACTGCACAAGGTGTAGGTGTTGGCATCCTCTTGTTACAAGGAAGGAAGCAGTCCTGAGAGGTCAAGGTGAGGGTCCCAAGCTGCTACATGGCAGAACCAGGATTTGATACTAAGTCTCTGATTGCTCAGTCCTTTTGCTTTCCCCTAAATTTGTTGTCTTTGTTTGATTTTAGTTCTGATACCGTATCTTAAGCTCCTTTAAGTATGGACCTTGATTCATGGTGGTACCAAGGAAGTGCTGGTCAGATAATAAATGAAGGTACTGCATATATGTTCTTTGGTTGGTTAATTTGATCTCTGAGAAGCTGCTATCACTTCTCTAGCCTGCCCCTCTCTTAGCTCCGTCTTTCCGTGCTTACTTCTCTTTAAAGGCTGGAGAAGGCTGTGCTGAAATTGAGTCAGGCCTTTGTGTCATTAGCACCCCTCTAGAGGGAGTGGAGAGCTGTTTATCAATACACCTGCTTCTACTCTTAATGGAGAATTAACGGCCCCCAAAATATTATTCCTTGTTATTGTTACTGTATTAGTGTGTAGACCAGACTGACACTGGTTAACTCAAGCACCTCTGTATTGAGCAGTAAGGACAATAATGTAATAAGAGCTGTTATCATTAATAATGCTATCATTATGAGTGCTTTGAAAGATCCTATCACATTTGATCCTTATAATAATCCCTTAAGGCAGATGAGGTAACTGAGACTCAAGTAAGCTAAGTGACTTGTTCAGGGTTGTCTAGCTAGACCATTCCATCAAAAGCAGGTCTCCCCTGTTTTTCTCCATTACGGGATCCAGCTTCTTGCCAATTTCAAGCATATATTGCCTCAAAGAAGGCAGGGGTCTCACCTGGCATCACAGCTGTGTCCTCAGTGCCAAGAGTAGGACACGGCACAGTAGAAGAACAATAAGTATAAAGCTGGGAATCTGGGCTTCCCTGGTGGCGCAGTGGTTGAGAGTCTGCCTGCCGATGCAGGGGACGCGGATTCGTGCCCCGGTCCGGGAGGATCCCACATGCCATGGAGCAGCTGGGCCCGTGAGCCATGGCCGCTGAGCCTGCGCATCCGGAGCCTGTGCTCCACAACGGGAGAGGCCACAGCAGTGAGAGGCCCGTGTACCGCAAAAAAAAAAAAACAAAAAGAAAGAAAAGAAAAAGCTGGGAATCTGAGAGTAGATTTCATGGTTCCAAGTTCAGGGCTATATCACATTTGTCTCCTGGGGTAAAAAAGGTCGTTAGAGGGCATCATGGATCAAAAAAGTGGTTAGTTGTTGCTACTGCTCCCTTCCCCTGGACATTAAAGGTCTAAACTCATTGATTTTAAAAAACTTTTTTTGAAGTACAGAATACATTCAGAAAAGTCCACCTAATCATATGTTATATAACTCTGTGAATTTTCACAAACTGAACACGTTTGTGTAGTGAGCACCCCGCACAACACGTTACCAGCTCCTCACGCATCCTCCTGGCGCTCTTCCTCCCCCATCACACGTGCAAGGATAACTACTGTCCTGCCTTCTGGAAGCATAGGTTAGTTTTGCCTTTTTTTAAAAAAAAACTTAATGTAAGTAGAATTTATATTCCACAAAATGCCGTTTGGTGTCTGGCTTCTTTTTTTCAACATTATGTTTGTGAGATTTTATACTGTTGTGGATATGTTGATTCTCCTGCTTGAGTAAGGAGTAGTCCATTATTTGAACACAGCAGTTTATCTCTTCAGCTGATGGAGGGCACTTGGGTAGCTCCTAGTGTTTGTCTTTTATGAATAGTGCTGATGTGAACATTCTAGTACGTATCTTTCGGTGAATGTATGTGTACATGTTTGAATCCTTTGGATTTTAAATTAAGAACTATTCATTAAGTAGAGTAAACATTTAAAAATTATTTCAGTTTCATATTGTATCTAAGTAAGGGAGAAGGTTATGGAGGGAAAAAAAGAAGCGATGGAGGGAGGCAGAGGGACAATATGGGGAGATAAAATTGGGACAGGAAAAGATTGTAGGGAAGAAAGGGTGAAGAAAACCAGAGGCAAGCATGCAGCCATTGAGAGGGACTCCTCAGCAAAGTGAGCTGCTGAGACGGAATCCTGTCCCAATCGTGAGTGTGGACTTCAAGATATCATTACTTCTCGAAATGCACATGTCTCTTTAGCCCCATCAGCTCCTCTCAGAGGCTCTTTGGCCTCCAGTCCAGCCATTTCTCTCCGTCTGCACTGTCGGCACCACCAACTGTTGTCTAACCAGTCTCTTCATAAGTGTTCCAGCTCTTCTCTAATCTGTTTTCTACCTAGCAGCCATTTATATTATTTTCAGGAAATCTAATAAATGTAAGTTAAAAATCAAAAGTAGATCTTGTGGCTAATTCAGAGCTATTGAATGGCTTCCCTTTGCTCTTAGGATAAAATCTCCAAATGCTCAGTGATTTGCCATGTGATTGGGCACCTCTCCCCTGTTCAGCCTTATATTATGTTGCTTTCCCCGTCGTTTACTTCCCTGAAGCTTCACTGACCTCCTCTTTGTTACCAGAAGGCCCCAAGCCCTTTTCCAGTGGGGGCTTTTGCTCACCACCTTCCTTTTCCTGGATCATTCTTTCTCCTCCTGTTATGAATTGTCTGATTTCTACAATGCTTCAGATTTAGCTTGAATGTAATTTTTTCAGAGTTTCAGAGGGCTCTCCTAGCCCCCAGCTAAATTAGGTTTCCTGGCTGTGTTCTCCTGTAACATCTTATTTTTTTTTTTAACTTTTTATTTTATATTGGAGTATAGTTGATCAACAATGTTGTGTTAGTTTCAGGTGTACAGCAAAGTGATTCAGTGATACATATACATGTATCTATTCTTTTTCAAATTCTTTTCCCATTTAGGTTGCTCCTGTAACATCTTATTTTAGCACTTCTGCCATTTGAAATTATGTTCACAGCTGATTATTTTTTTATTTTTATTTTTTTTGCGGTACGCAGAGCTCTCACTGTTGTGGCCTCTCCCGTTGCGGAGCACAGGCTCCGGACGTGCAGGCTCAGCGGCCATGGCTCACGGGCCTAGCCGCTCCGCGGCATGTGGGATCTTCCTGGACCAGGGCACGATCCTGTGTCCCCTGCATCGGCAGGCAGACTCTCAACCACTGCGCCACCAGGGAAGCCCCACAGCTGATTATTTATTTAATGCTGTGTCTTAACGCCAGACTTTTAGCTCCATGAAGGCAGGCACCATGCCTGTTTTGTTCAGGACCTTACACCCTGTATGTGGCACAAAGTAGGCACTCAGCAAATACTTGTTGAAGCTCTAAGAAACTGTGCTGTGAGTGGAATGATCTCAGTGACCCACCACTGGGAAGTATTGTCTGTATTGCCAAAGTGCCACTAGAGGAGTGTTGATCAGGACTGAATGGCAAGTAGGTTAAGTGTCAATCTACAGTATAACAGGTATTGTATGACTGTATCTGTGTACACAAGTCTTCTATAGATGTATACATATGTATATCTAAATGTATGGAGGAAGGTTTGGAAGGATATTTAAAAACCTCAACTCAGTGGTTAACTTGGGAGAGGGAAGTATGAGCCGTGAAGGGATACTTGGTACTTTGATTTCCATATTATTATAATTTTTTTATAGTGAAAGGTTTTCACTTGTGTAATTCATTTAAAAAAAGGTAGATCTGGCTTAAAAACAGTTTCTGCTGTAGGAGCCCAGTGGGATGAGACAGCATCAGGGGAAATTTTTATTAGTATTAGGAGAAAACACAGACATTGGGATAGAAGATTGAAGAAACGGACTTGGGGAAGAATGAAATTCAAAAGAGAGCATCTTTGTCACTTTGTGCCCTTCCCGGTGTAGGTTTATCATCAGGACTCTTTGTGTGAGTATATACTTTATATTGTAGGAGTGACAGAACTTTCAGTAGCATTCCTGGGAAAGAATATAAAATTTATTTTACTGTGAATTGGATAGTGGATACTGACCATGGCCAACAGTGGATTCAGAGCTCTAAATAGACAATATCTATCTATCTGTCTCCCTATCTGTCTCTCTATCTATCTTCTATCAATCTATCTATCTATCTGTCATCTTTTTACCATAAAGAAATGGGCAATAAATGTATTTAGCATTTGTGAATAGTACAAAGCTCTTTTTTCATTGGCTCTTTTTTGCCCTCAGTAAATCTGTGAGGAATGTTTTTATAATCATCCCTTTAAAATTTTTAAAAAAACATATGAGGACATAAATCTCAGAGAGATTAAGTAACTCATTCAGGGTTACTTGGCTGATACGTTGTGGAGAACAGGACTGGATCCCAGGTCTTCTCTACCAGATATTATTTATTTATTTTTCAAGAAAACATTGGCCAGAAAAAGATAGGAATCACTTATTAATATAGTATACTGTGAAACAGGTGTTTTGGCCATCTACATTTGTGAAACATCTTTAGATATGGTAGTAAGAAAACCCATTTACTGGATAGATTTCAGAAATTTCTTAGGCAGTTGAGACTAAAACTTAAACATCAGGAAGAGGTCAGTATTAGACGTCATTCAGAAAAAGTAGCTGTCTAAAATAATATTTTCTAGGCAATAAGTTACTACAAATGAGCTGGCTCTCAGTGTTGTAGATAATTTGACAAGAGCTTGTAGATGTCTACAAATTAAAGACTAAACAATTTCATAGTTGGAACTGGGGCAGAAGGTAAACACGTAGTTATTTTATTGTCTGTCACTGATTCATTCTTTGACCTAAATTCTCATTTAGGTCAAAAATATGAATTCTAATTCATATTTTTTTTTGCTTTTTTCCATTATTCAAGTTATTGAACAGTTGGAAGCTTAAGCGATGTTGCACATTTTAACTAAAAGTATGTAACTATTGGCATTCTGGAATGATTTCTTATAGCACAGCCCTGTGTATTTATTTAATTTTTCCTAAGAGTAGTATTGATTATATTTTTGGATAATAAAAATGTCTTTAGGAGTTGTTATTGGCAGGTTTTTATAAATACACTAGTCCCCCTTTATCCATGGGAGATATGTTCCAAGAACCTCCAGTGATGCTTGAAACCACAGATAGTACTGAGCTCCATATATACTTATGATAAAGTTTAATTTATAAATTAGGCACAGTAAGAGATTAACAGCAACAATAATAAAAGAGAACAATTCTAACAATATATGGTAAAAAAGTTATGTGACTGTGGTCTCTCTTTCAAAATATCTTGTACTGTAAGTACCCTTTGTCTTCTTAAGATGATGGGAGATGATCAAATGCCTACATGATTAGGTGAAGTGAGGTAAATGGTACAGGAATTGTGACTTAGTGTTAGGCTACTAATGACCTGACGGTTGGTCGGGAGGAGGACCATCTGCTTCAGGTGATCCTGGATCACTGAGCCCTGATGATGTCAGCAGTTGGATGTCAGGAACAGACCGTGACATGGCTGGGGATTCCTGATGGGACAGCCCGAGATCTCAGAAAGGGCATGAAACTTAAATCTTATGAGCTGTTTATTTCTGGAATTTCCCATGTAATATTTTCAGACTTCGACCGTTGGTAACTGAAATCTTGGAAAGGAAAACTGCATTTAAGGGGGGACTACTATATATTTATTATATCCATCTTTGTACATATTTGTGTAAGAAACAAAAGAATGTGTAATCAGAAGGGATTCTGGGGACCAAATAGTTCAAATGGAGAATTGAGAGTCCGGGTAGATTGGCAGAATTGCAGAGGTATCAGGTCTTTAATCATGAGTTCAGGACGCAGCAGGCCACTACTTTAGGTGTGGAGGCCTAGGATTTAGAACTGAGCTATACTATCTTTAGACTTTCTAAAAAATTATGACTTACTGCCACAGATTATGCCAGCAGTCATATTATAAGATTGGGTGACCCCTCCAAACTGGATCATCAAATTAGTTAATATCTTCTTAAAAGGAATGAATCCAAGAACATGTTGGAGCTACATCTGGATGCAAATGAAGTAGTGTTGCAAACTCTGAGCAGACAGATAGATAATCCAATGATAAATTTTAAGCAGTGAGCTATATTGATATTATTGTCAACTTAGCAGGGATATCAAAAGAACACTTGGCAAGGAGTAAATAGTGTTTGTTACTGTAGTGGGAAAACCAAAGGGAATAGAGAGATTGGGGGACATCAAAGTAAAGCAGTTTATCTTTATGGTCAAGGACCTTCAGCATTTAAAGGATATTTAGATAAATGTTTCTCAAACTGTCTTTGGTGAAGGACTAGAGTTTTAAAAAAAGTCCAGTCTGTCACCAACTGATACTTTTCTAAAATATAATAAGAAAGAACTACTAGAAAAATGAAATATTTATATTAGATTCTTTATATTAGATTCATCAAAATTAAAACTACTCTTATAAATTGCTCTAAAAGTTTCTAAATTCTTACTCTCAGTATCTGTGCTTGTCTCATCATGGATTAGTAATAGTTTATAGTCTAGTACTGGCCCATGGGCCCCATTTTGAGTGTCACTATTCAGAGGATTTCTACATTCTGACAGTCCTGGAGTTGGCCTTTTTGAGAATTCTATCTGAGGGGTGAGACAGTGTAGTACATTAGTGATAAGTAATTCCTAGCTACACATTGCATAATCTGAGATACTGGTTTCTTTTTCGTTTGAAACAAATACAGTAGAACAAATATGGTAGAAGGTTATAAGAATGAAGACTTCTCTCAAAACTTTCAGTTAGTTGGTTTAGTAAAAATTCAGACAAAGCATGATTACTTTGTTTGTGTATTCTACATATAGACCAAAGAAGCATGACTTTTGAGTAAGGAGAGAATGTTTACAATATAGTCTTTTTTGGGGAAACCTTCTTCCTTTATTCCTGCGCATTTTAAAGATCAAACATTTTAGGACTTCCCTGGCCGCCCAGTGGTTAGGACTCTACGCTTCCACTGCAGGGGGTGTGGGTTTGAGCCCTGGTGGGGGAACGAAGATCCCGTATGCTGTGCGGCACGGCACCCCACCCCCACCAAAAAAAAAAAAAATCAAACATTTTTTGCTATTTGCTTGTTAAAGCTATATATGGATTTATATTTTCTAAGTTGATAAACATCTTAACACTATGCCAGTGACTTGGGTGGCATTTCACTTTTTCTGTCGAAACTGATGATTTTTATTGACTGGGCTGGGCACATTAAGTCAATTTTTATTATATTGTTTTTTGTTAAAATGTCGACATTTGCCATTTCAGGTTGTTTAATGTAGTTCATGGTAGAATTCATTTTTTTATAAAAACTTAATAAAGAACTGGTGTTGGCTTTTTAAGTCGTGTTATAGTATAATATTGTCTTAATCTAGTCTAGAGTTAACAGAATTTCAGGATTGGAAGGCATTAAACCCTAACAACAACCATGTGATGTATTAGCCCCTTCTAACAACCACCATGTGATATATTAGCCCCTTCTTAGCTTCCCTGCTAAGCGCCTGTCCAGGCTGTGCCTGAGTATCTCCAGTCACAGGGAAACTCCATGAGTCCCAAGGCCACTTATTGGGCAGCTGTGCTGTTAGAAAGTGCTTTTGTGTCACTTCTACATCTTGACACAGTATGGAACAAGCAATGAATCCTCGATGCAACAGTACTTCACATAAATGAAGATAGCTGTCACGTTTTGTATTTTTCTCTTCTGCAGGCTGACACATAGCCTTTGCTTATACCATGTGATTTGTGTCCTTTTACCATTCTTGTTGGCTTTTCTGAATGTGATCCAGTTAGTCTCTCTGCTTCTCAAAGTGTAATACCTAGAGCTGAATGACGTGTTTGAGGGATGGTTTTAACCAGTGTGGAGTACAGTACTGTTATCTTCATTTTTCTGGAAATTATATTCTCTGAGGTTGCATTGGACAGAGCTTTGTGTTGCAAACCATTGGCAGGTTGTAACCCATTGCTGTGTTATAAAATCATTTTAGTGGGTCTCGATCCACATTAAAAAAATATGAAATAGGATAGAATTGAATAAAAAATATCAGTGCATTTCATGTAGTAGAGCTAAGTATTACAGAAAAATGTTTCAATTTGTATATATAGACACATAGACACTCGTGTATACACACGTACCCATATATGTACATATATACTCAGCGCATGTGTGTGTAGTGAGTGGTGGTACAAAGTGGTGATATATAAGTTTCTTACTGTGTATCAGAAAGGTGTGAAAGCCTCTGGTCTAGACTAGAGGCTTCCCCTCCTTGTTTTTCTCTGATGGCTCCTGTTCTCTTCCGGCTCTGCCACCACTTACATCCTCCAGCTGATATTCTTCTCTCTCTTCCCCTGTGGGTCCTGCTGTGCAATATGAGGGGCATCCTGGGCTCCATTAGATTTGACTTGGGACCTGGGAAAATCATTTTACTGCTCTGATTCAATTTCTGCACGATGGGACCCCCTCTGATAATTTTTGTCTGTGGAATAAAGAAGGCATAGTAGTGAGGTGAGGGGGTCAATTGAAGTTTTTTTTTTTGCTTGTTTGCTTTCAATTCTGAAAATTATTACCCAAGCAAAATTAAGGCTTTAATGAATACAGTGTTTGAGATAGACTTTCCTTCTCCATATTTCTGGTTTTGCAATTTGTGCTTTTGAATACTCCTAACAGTAATTACGTACTCTGTACCAGGCCCTGTTCTAAGCATTTTATATATATCAAGTCAGTGGATCCTCATAACAGCTCCATGGAGTGTGACTATCATCCCCATTTTACAGATGAGGAAACCAAGGAAGAGACCGATTATTTAACCTGCACGAGGCTTTAAAATTCATAGTGTATAACAGTTGTATCTCAAATGGCAATCTAAGAAAAAAATCCTCTAAAACCACCTACACCTGAAATCCGTGGATGGCACATTTGTCCCATTATCTTGTAGTTCCAGATATGCTCATATAGCAGATGCTAAGTTTTTTCATAATCACTTAAAGAGAAGAATTTGAGAATTTAAAAAACTTTTCTTTCATCTTTGGAAAGCACCTCTCACCAACAGGAAAGGGAATCCTTTAATGACACTTCAGAATCTATTAACTCTCCCTCTTCCCTCCGCTCTCCCATTCTCTCTCCCCTTCTCCATTTTTACCTCCACTGTGTTGTCTGTTTCCACTGCAGTTCACTCTTCTACTTTTTCTTGTTTTTTCTTCTCTCTGTCCTCCCCTGTCCCCTACCAGTTTTCCATTTATTCTTTTCTGTACCCTGCCTTTGCACTGTTCATGTTCACTCAAATTTATTTATTTATTTAAATTTTTATTTTATACTGGAGTATAGTTGATTACCAATGTTGCGTTAGTTTCAGTTGTACAGCAAAGTGATTCAGTTATACATATATGTATTCTTTTTCAAATTCTTTTCCCATTTGGGTTATTACAGAATATTGAGCAGAGTTCCCTGTGCTATACAGTAGGCTCTTGTTGGTTATCTATTTTAAATATAGCAGTGTTCAAATTTATTTTTTATAAGAAGTAATATACTGAGCAGCTAGTAAGTGTGAGGCACTGTGGAGATACAAACAAATAAAACGAATATCATGAAAATCAATAAGAGAAAGATCAAAGCTCTGCTAGTTCATTCCCTTGAGAACGTGAGCCACTGGAGCATGCCAAGATAAATACTCTCCAGTCCTTTCCTGTAAGGAGCAGGAATTGAGATTGGGATTTAGCATATAGGTTATAAATGGTATAAAATATAAAGCAGAGTTCAGAGTATTAATAGGGAATACATCCATTTAGGTCATGTTTGGGGTCAAGGAATGAAAATGGTGGCCTAAAACTGTTACAGGAATATTTTTATTGAACAAATTAAGTGTTTTATATAAAAATAGCTTTTTCTAAAATTATGTTGTACATTAATTGTAAAAAATAGTATGTAAGTTGGCCTTGTCCCTGGGGATTTCTATAATATTTTTTTTTTTTTTGTGATATGCGGGCCTCTCACTGTTGTGGCCTCTCCCCTTGTGGAGCACAGGCTCCGTACGCGCAGGCTCAGCGGCCATGGCTCACAGGCCCAGCCTCTCCATGGCATGTGGGATCTTCCCGGACCGGGACACGAACCCGTGTCCCCTGCATCGGCAGGCGGACTCTCAACCACTGCGCCACCAGGGAAGCCCTATAATATTTTTTAATGTAAGAATCACCAGCATTCCCACAGTTGGAATAGGAATCTGTCCAGGACATTTATGTAATTTGTTTCAACTTTGATATGACCTTGGAGTACACTTGTCCTCTCCGGCTCCACTTGCTCACCTGTACTATATATGCAGTAGTTTTCAGGTGCCTCCTGTGTGCCACCGGGTAGGCTGCTGAGCATTAAGGGATCCAAGGTTTAATGTACTCTAGTTTATTATAGAGCTTTTGTTTTAGCAGAGCATCTGTCTCCTTGGTTTTGCCCTATTTAAGGACACTTGCAGGTACTTATTTTTCCTTCCTCTCTCTTGATCAGATCCAATTAATTCTTAGAGCCCGGGTTCCAGTGAACCTTCCTTGACTACCTGCTGAAAGTGGTTTCTCTGCTGTCTCAACTCCTATTGTGCTTATTTTCTTTAACCACTAATTTGGCAATTAATCATGTTAATTGCTTTGTGACTTATATCTATTGTTGTCTTGGATTGTTATTTAAATTGTGCCGTGTTTGACTTTCACAGGTTTGATTTTTGTCTTCTGATTACAGTTCAAGGTTCTTGAGAATAGAGACTCCTTTCTGTAACTCTTATAGCAGTGATCTTTTTTGATTATGTACCTCAAATAATTTGATTATGAACCCTGAATACATGCATATTTATTTAATTATAAAACATACTTGTATATTATAAAACATATATGACATATATTAAAAAGAATGATATACACACTATTACTGTATATAAAGTAGGTAATCAACAAGGACCTACTGTATAGCACAGGCAACTCTACTCAGTATTCTGTAATAACCTATATGGGGAAGAATCTGAAAAAAGATATATGTATATGTATAACTGAATCACTTTACTGTACACCCAAAACTAGCACAACATTGTTAATCAACTATACTCCAATATAAAATAAAAGTTTAAAAAATGATATAAAATGAAATAAGCACTACTGTAAACATAATTTACGTAATTTTAACATGGCATTTTCACTTGTCATACCTGAAAAAGTAATCTTTTTAAACTCAAGGCACATGAACAACTACATGGGAACTGAAAGAGAGTGCCAGGGTCAATCTGTATACTACATATTGGTAAGGATTAATTTCTCTCTCTCTGTCCATATATATATATACACATGTACATATACATATATTGCATATATATATATACACACACATACATATACATATATATGCATACACACACACACACACACACACACACACACACACACACACACACACTCTTTTCCCCTAAGTTTTTCTTCCTGCATCCTAGTGCGTTGTCTTACATACTCACTTGAAGACAGACCATGGACCATTGACCTGTTAGGTGTAACACTTTATATAGTTATCTTAGTAATAATGTTCAACAAATACTTAGAAATTGATTTGGAGTAAGGAAATGTGTATCCCCAATCACATATTTTTGGAAATGTTTCCATAAGAGTTAAGAAAAATTCAATTAAAGAAGAGGTGAAGGGCTTCCCTGGTGGCGCAGTGGTTGAGTCTGCCTGCCGATTCAGGGGACACGGGTTCGTGCCCTGGTCCGGGAAGATCCCACATGCCGCGGAGCAGCTGGGCCCGTGAGCCATGGCCGCTGAGCCTGCGCGTCTGGAGCCTGTGCTCCGCAACGGGAGAGGCCACAGCAGTGAGAGGCCCGCGTACCGCCCCCCCCCCCCCAAAAGAGATGAAGATCATGAAAACAGCTGTTTCAAAATGATTTAGTATTATATGAAAGGAAAATGTGAACTTCCATAAGCACTTTTTCATAAGTTTATTGACCATTTGGATCTCCTTTTTTTTTTTTTTTTTTTTTTGCCGTACGCGGGCCTCTCACTGTTGTGGCCTCTCCCGTTGCGGAGCACAGGCTCCGGATGCGCAGGCTCAGCGGCCATGGCTCACACGGGCCCAGCTGATCTGCAGCATGTGGGATCTTCCCGGACCGGGGCACGAACCCGTGTCCCCTGCATTGGCAGACGGACTCTCAACCACTGCACCACCAGGGAGACCCCTGGATCTCCTTTTATGAAGTGCTCCTTTGGGTCTGCTAACTTAGTTATCTTTTTCTTATTAACACTACAGGAGTTCTTTATATGGTCAGGATATGAGCCCTTAATCAATTTTATATGTTGCAGATATCATCTCTCACTCTGTGGCTTGTCTTTCACTCCCTTAATGGTGTTTTTTGATGAACAGGAGATCTAATATTAAGGTGATTCTGTTTACCCATCTTTTCCCTTATAGTTAGTGCTTTTGGGGAATTTTTGTTCACCCCAGGTTCTTGAAGATATTCTTACATTATCTCTCTCCATCCCAAGTTATCTTCTAAAAATATTTTTCTTCACTGTTTACATTCAGAGCTTCAATCCACTTAGACTTGATTTTTGTGGAATATTACAAGGATAGGGATCAGGTTTCATATTTTTCACTGCAAGTATACCCAGTCGACCCAGCACCATTTATCGAAAACAATTTCCTTTCCTTACTTCTGTGTAAAGATGCCTTTGTCATAAATCAACTGTCGAGATATGTGAGGATCTTTCTCTGGACTCTCTATTCTGTTCCACTGTTCTATTTGTCTGTCTTTGTACCAATGTCGTTATTTTGATGATTTATAGTAATTTTTGATACCCAATAGAGTAAGTTCTCCTCCTGCGTTTTTTTCCTTATTATGGTAAAATATGACATAAAATTTACTATTTTATCCATTTTTAAGTTTACAGTTCAGTGGCATTAAGTATATTCAGACTGTTGTGCAGTCATCATCACCATCCATCTCTAGAACTTTTTCATTTTGCAAACCTGAAACTCTGTACCCCGTAAACACTATTTCTCCTTTCCCCTCAGCCCCTGGCAACCATCATTCTGTTTTCTGTCTTTTTGAATTTGACTGCTCTAGGTACCTCATATAAATGTTATCATACAGTATTTGTCCTTTTGTGACTGGCTTATTTCACTTAGTATAATATCTTCAAGGTTTATCCATGTTGTAGCATATGTCAAAATTTCCTTGCTTTTTATTGATTGATTGATTTTGGCTGCATTGGGTCTTAGTTGTGGCACGCAGGATCTTTCGTTGCGGTGGGCAGGCTCTTTGTTGTGGCGCACAGGCTTCTCTCTAGTTGTGGTGCGTGGGATTCAGAGCGTGTGGGCTCAGTAGTTGTGGCACGCAGACTCTCTAGTTGTGGCACGAGGGCTCAGTTGCCCCGTGGCATGTGGGATCTTAGTTCCCTGACCAGGGTTCGAAACCCTCTGCATTGGAAGGCAGATTCTTAACCACTGGACCACCAAGGAAGTCCCAAAATTTCCTTTCTTTTTAAGGCTGCTGAATAACATTCCATTATATGTATATACTACATTTTGTTTATCCATTCCTCAGTCGGTGGATACTTGGGTTGCTTCCACCTTTTGGTTATTGTAAATAATTCTCTCAAGTTTTCTTCTTCAAGAGAATCTGGTCTATTCTTGGTTCTTAACATTCCATTTAGAATCTGCCTTTCAGGTTTCAGATCAGCCTAAGGAGAACTATCATCTTGTCATTATGTTTCTCTTAATCTGTTAACACGATATCTATGTTCATTTTTTATTTTCTTCTTAATAATAGCTTTCTAAATAGTGTTCTTGTGCATCTTTTGTGACATTTGTTTCTATGTATTCGATTGTTTGATGTTATTTTCGATGGCATCTTTCTAAAAGTTTTTATTTTTTAACTGATTGTTGATGGTATATAGATGTACATATACAGTATACAGTTGATTTTTGTTGTATGTTCTTTGTCTAGCAACTTTACTAAACTCACATATTATTTCCAATGATGCAGATGAAGATTTTAAAAGCTTTCTACATGCAGTCATATTATCTGCAAATAAGTATAGTTTTATTTCTTCCTTTCCAATATTTATATCCTTATTTCCCCATGCTACATACTGTGTACTAGCCGGGACCTCCAGTACAGTGTTAAGTAAAAGTAGTAAGAAAGGATATCCTTGTCTGATTCTCTATCTCAAAGGGAAAATTTTAACATTTTGTTACTAAGTATGATGTTGCTGTAGGTTTTTGGTAGATGGCCTTTATCATATTAAGGAAGTTTCTTTTTTTAAAAAAATTACTTATTTTATTTATTTTTGCCTGCATTGGGTCTTCGTTGCTGCACGTGGGCTTTCTTTAGTTGCGGCGAGCAGGAGCTACTCTTCATTGCGGTGCACAGGCTCCTCATTGCAGTGGCTTCTCTTGCTGCGGAGCATGGGCTCTAGGCACGCAGGCTTCAGTAGTTGTGGCACACAGGCTCAGTAGTTGTGGCTCTTAGGCTCTAGAGCGCAGGCTCAATAGTTGTGGCGCACGGGCTTAGTTGCGCTGCAGCATGTGGGATCTTCCCGGACCAGGGCTCGAACCTGTGTCCCCTGCATTGGCAGGTGTATTCTTAACCACTGTGCCACCAGGGAAGCCCCAGAAGTTTCTGTTTTTGGTCCTTGTTTTCAAAGAGTTTTAAAAATCATAAATGGATATTTAATTTTGTCAAACACTTATCCTGCACTTATTGAGATAATCCTCTTAATTTTCTTTTTTATTCTGTTAGCAGAGTGAATTAAATGCACGTATTAGAAAAGAAGAAAGGTTGGACAGTAATGAGCTAAGCATCTATCTCAGAAAGTTAAAGGATTCCCCCCCTCCTAGTTAACTGCTAAAAATAGTATTTGAGCCCATCATTCCTACTGAAATCATATTGCAATTTAAACCACATTTTTGCTATAGGAACACCTACTAAGATTTAAAAATACTCCCTACTCTAAAGTAGAGTTGAAATCTCTCATTTATAAATGGAGATATAGCATGGAAACTGAGAATAACAGTTGATGCCACATGAACTGGCAAACACATATTTTTGAATATTTTAATTTTATAATTTTTAAAACATTCTGGGCTGACTCACTTATTCTGGTAATGGCATTTTGGATTCCTATGCTAAGAATTAAATCTATCACTTTCTAGTAGGGCCCAGAAATAGATTTTAGGCTTTAGAGATGTAGAGGACGTATTTGGTATATCAGGAACATCATATGTCATCAAGTAGGTAGTTTCATTCTCCTGGATAATGATCTAAAACAGCGGTCCCCAACCTCTTTGACACCAGGGACAAGTTTCATGGAAGACAGTTTTTCCATTGACGGGGGAGGGGGGATGGTTCAGGTGGTAATGCAAGCCATGGGGAGCGGCAAATGAAGCTTCTCTCGCTCACCCACTGCTCACCTCCTGCTGTGAGGCCCGGTTCCTAACAGGCTGCGGACCAGTACTGGTCCGCAGCCTGGGGGTTGGGGACCCCTGATCTAAAACATCTACTTCAGTGTGATTTTGCTGCCTCGTTTTACCAATTTTAATTCATGAGTCTTCTTGTAGAAAGGCCTAAGACTTGACCTAGTGGGTTTTGATATAGTCAACTTAGACGTACCATAATTCCCTTCCAAGACTGAGGGTGAAAGATTCTGTGAATCAGAGGTTCAGATGCCTTCACAGATAAAATGCCCATTTTATAGATTATTTAGATAGCTGTTAAGATATCCTACTTCCGTCTTCTAGCTTCTTTACTGCTTAATACTGCTGAATTTCAGTCTAGAAACTGATAATTTTGAAACTGATTTAGTCTGAGTGGAATTATTGTTGTTGGATTTAGTTCAGAGAAAATAAATTAATTCTGTAAAATGGAAATGTGCTGAATATCAACTAACAATAATTCACTCTAATTTATAACTTAATAGTTATTTAAAATGCAGTTATTGGTCTTTGAGCCTGTTTTTTCTTTATAGTCACCTGTTATTTTAGGTTGCCAAAGCTGAAGACTTCCTTCTTAGCTGCTGTTAAATATTGTTGGTTAAGCACAAACGTCATTATCAAGAAAACAGGAAGCTATGTAGGAGAACATGCCAAATGGTGAATTAATAGTCAGGGTAAAGGAAACTGACGTAGACTCAGGGAAGGAACCCTAGACTCATCTACTTTGTTCTTTTTAGGTGGCTTGAAGAATAGAAATGGTTTGTCATTATTTTTTCCAGAAAGTATGTCAAATAATAGGTTTAGCATTAAGCTAGAAAGCATATATTTTGCATTGTCTTAAAAATGCTGATGTCTTAAATGTTGTAGAATATCTTCATATAACTTTGTTAATCAAGATTAATTCTTGGTTGTCACTCATATCATATAAAGTGTTGTGAAATTGCCTACCTTTTCCTCTTTAGAGTGAAACTCTACTAATTTGAGTTTGATCTCAGTAATTAGGAACAAGTAATAATTTAAAGAGGATTCAAGTCCAAATTTATGTTCCACTATTTATTTAAAGAGTTTGCTGAATAAATCAAGAGTGTCAACATTGTAGCACCTATTTAATCAAGTTATAAGGGCCTTGTTCCCTCTTTTGCATCATTGATTTACATGTATACAGTTCTTATTACTGAGAAATCATTTTCTTTTCATTAAAGCACATGTGGTTGGACACTTTTTGGCAGCTTATTGTCAGCTTTTACTTTCCAGTATTATAAGTACTTAATAAAAACACGTTTGTTGAAAAGAGTTATAATTCACATTTTCCAGTAAGTCTGATGGTTTCCCCTTTAATTATTGAGAGATGATTTAGTTTGGTGGTTAAGAAAATGGGCCCTGGAGCTGGACATCCTGGGCTTGGATCGCAGCTCTGTCACTTACTAGCAAGTTGCATGTCTTCTGTATGCCTCAGTTTCCTCATCTGTAAAATGGAGATAATGATAGCATCTATTTCTGAAGGTTGCCGTGGGCTTAAATAGTTTAATCTAATTAAAGAACTTAGAACAGTGCTCGCCACATAGTAAATGCCCAACAAATGTTAGCTGTTGTTGTTATTATTATTTCTTGTGAAAACAGTAATTTTAGGTAATGACTTTAAGTTTAAATTCTGAGTTGCATGCACAACTCTTCAAAGGGAGGACCTTCCACAAATAGTCACACTTTCAGCTTTCTCAGAGGTGAGGATGAGAGCGCCTTCCCAATTCCAGTTAAATCATCAGTTTTTGTCAGGAAAAGAGCACTAGACCGGGAATCAAGTCTTATGCAAACCTTTCATTCAGCAAACCTTTATCTCCATACATAGTCGGTGGAGTAGCCACGTTCTGGACACCAGTGCTGCTGGATTCTAGAGATTTTTTTTTTTTTTTTTTTTTTTGAGGTATGCGGGCCTCTCACTGTTGTGGCCTCTCCCGTTGCGGAGCACAGGCTCCGAACGCGCAGGCTCAGCAGCCATGGCTTACGGGCCCAGCCGCTCCGCGGCATGTGGGATCCTCCCAGACCGGGGCACGAACCCGTGTCCCCTGCATCGGCAGGCGGACTCTCAACCACTGCGCCACCAGGGAAGCCCTGGATTCTAGAGATTTAAAGATGATTTAAAGATGCTTAGGCTTGGGCTTCCCTGGGGGCGCAGTGGATAAGAATCTGCCTGCCAGTGCAGGGGACACAGATTTGATCCCTGGTCCAGGAAGATCCCACATGCCACGGAGCAACTAAGCCCATGCACCACAACTACTGAGCCTGTGCTCTAGAGCCCGTGAGGCGCAACTACTGAAGCCCACGCGCCTGGCGCCTGTGCTCCACGGCAAGAGAAGCCACTGCAATGAGAAGCCCGTGCACCGCAATGAAGATTATTAGCCCCCACTCGCCACAACTAGAGAAAGCCTGCACACAGCAATGAAGACCTGACGCAGCCAAAAATAAATAAATAAAACTTAAAAAAAAAGAAAAAAAAGAAAAGATGCTTAGGCCCAGGAGAATAAGATGTGGCCAGAAGTGGAAGTGGTTTCTAATCTGTTGTCATCTGTAAAATGACAGTTTCTGAGTTTAGCTGATGATTACAATCATACAGTAAAATTTCATCAGTGCTGGGTGCTTAGCACTGTGCTAGATGCTGTACTAAGACATTTTTAAAAACTGTAAAGCAGTTCTTGGCACCAAGAATCTTAGATCTGGTAGGAAAAACAAACCACAATTAGAAAATAGATCAATAATAATACTGAGGGTCGTGATTAGATGTAAAACAAGAGATCATAGGAACGAGAGTATAAGAAGGTTATTATGCTTAGCATTTCAATGTGCCAATGGTTAGCTGCAATTTCTGTAATAAAGAACCAGAGTAAACTGCCTGATTTGTTGTTAACCTGAATCCCCACTTGAGAATTCCCACTTGCATAATCTTTTTAAAGGGAACTCAACCCACTTTGTTCTTCCCCATGTTAAACTTTAAAATCTTGAGTCCCCAGATATTGAGGTAATTAGAATTTAGTGAAAGATACATTTTTAGAGCATAGTTCATCCAAAAATCCTTTTTATGTTATAATGACAAGATATGTGTTTTGTTCTTGTCACTGCTGTATTCCCAGTGCCCAGCACACTGCCTGACCTGTAGTAAGCACTCAAGAAGTATAGTTGAGAGGGAATTCCCTGGCGGTCTAGTGGTTAGGACTCCGTGCTTTCACTGCTGAGGGCGTGGGTTCAATCCCTGATCAGGGAACTAAGATCCCACAAGCCTCTGCTTGGCGTGGCAAAAAAAAAAATTAAACAAAAAAATATAGTTGAGAGACAAATTTGAAATTACATTTAAATCGTCAGCAATTTCTAAGTCATTTAAAAATTATTTTACTATTAAAAGATACTCAGTTTGGAATATTGGTTTTTTAAACCTTAGCTCTAACTGTGTGTTAGGACAAGTTGCCATTATACAAATATAATTTTAATGAAGTTGGTAGCTTTTTATTTACTAGCATTTTCATGCTTGTGTAAGGAAGTGCCTTTCTAGGAGAATGAACTTTCCCACTGTATTAGTTCTCTGTAACTGCATTTGACTGCAGCTTCATGGGAGGCCTTACACCAGAACTGCCCTGCCAAGCCATTCCCAAACCCTGCCACATAAGAAACTGTGGAGAGATAATAAATGTTACAAATGTGACATTTTGTGATATCACAATGTAAAGACTTTCATATACTTTACCTGTAGACTCTTTATAGGTAGATCATCCTGCCTTCTTTCCTTTTGAAGAGGAGTGAAGCACTTTAGAAGAAAAAGATAAATCAAGCCATCATAGCCAAGTTTCCTGAGACAAATATAAAAAGAATGTATTTAGCTTTAAAATATTTATATAATTGTAGAATAGTTCATGTTCATTATTAATCAAAACAATGCAGAAAGGTAGTTGAAGAACATTCTAAAAATCACCCCAAATCCTGCTACATTTTGGTGACGGTCCTTTTGAAATCTGTTATGTACATAGGAATACACACACATTGATCTATCTTTTCCGTACGTGGAGCCATACTATCCATATGTGGTTTTCAGTATTTTTTAACCCGTGCCCTTTTTTGATTAACAGAAAAACACTCTTTGAGTGTGATTTGAAATTTCATGGTATATTAAATAACATGACCAAAACCAATTTTATTTTATTTTTTTAAATAAATTTTATTTATTTACTTTTGGCTGCATTGGGTCTTCGTTGTTGCTCGTGGGCTTTCTCTACTTGCGGTGAGCGGGGGCTCCTCTTCTCTGCGGTGTGTGGGCTTCTCATTGTGGTGGCTTCTCTTGTCGCGTAGCATGGGCTCTAGGCTCTTGGGCTTCAGTAGTTGTGGCACACGGGCTCAGTAGTTGTGACTTTCGGGCGCTAGAGCACAGGCTCAGTAGTTGTGATGCACGGGCTTTGTTGTTCCGCGGCATGTGGGATCTTTCCAGACCAGGGCTCGAACCCTTGTCTCCTACATTGGCAGGTGGATTCTTAACCACTGTGCCACCAGGGAAGTCCATCCAAAACCAGTTTTAGACAGAGGTAATTAAAAAAGGGGAAACATTTTGGTTTAATCTTAAAAGAACCTTTAGGTAACATGACATTGGTTTGTTTCCCATAAAGCTATTTATCCTAGGTAATATGAAAGACAGAGCCTAACAAGATGTTTTAAATAATTTTCTCAGTATTTAATTGGAGGAGAAGCTGACTACTTTTTAGGAGAGAGAGACCAGCTTAGCCTTTCTTGCCTCTGTTCCCTTGAACAGTTCAGTTATTGGCCCCAAATTTGTGTATACCTCTCAGCAAAACAGAAGCCCTACAGTTCACTGGAGATTAGTGACATAACCTGTTTATACTCCTGTTTGAGGAGTATTACCCCTGACACCATCCCCACTTCGAGTAAGTGATCTTTCCAACAATAGGACTCTTCTAAGGTGAGTTTTTCTTCTATCTTTTCTTCTTTTTCATGCTGTGTTAGTGGCCTGTATAGATTGGCTGGCCCACCCATGGATCTGCCTCTGTGTCCATGTGAGACTTGGCTGTCATCTCACACTTTCAGCTCTTGACTTCCCTTCTCCTTAAACGTGAGCTTCTCCGCTAGTTGTCCCTGTTGAATAAATCTTCTGGTCTCCCTTGCCACTGCTGTTTCCCTCATCCAAGTACCTAGCATCATTCTTGGCCTGAAATGGACTCGTTTCTGGTCTCCTCGTTTCCGTTTTGCCTCTTTACAGTTCCCTTTTCCATACAGTATACTGGGTAATCTTTTAAAAGCTTAGAATCAGATAATATTACTCTTCCTAAAACCTTCCTTTGTGCTTAGAGTAAAACCTGGATCAACCGCCACCACTTCCAAGGCTCTGCGTGGTCTGTCCCTTGCTTAATCTCTTGTCCTAATCTTTTGCTGTTTTCTCTCTCAGTCACTCTGCCCTAGCCGCATTGCCCAGACTTAGCAAGATTCCTTCCCCCAGAAATATCAAACTTGTTCCTGCCTTCACGCCTTTGCACCAGCTGTTTCCTCTAGCTGGAACGCTCTTCCCCAGAGCTTTCATGGTTGGCCCCTTCGCGTTATTCAGGTTTCGGATTTCACCTCCTCCAGGGGTCTTCCCCAGTCTTCCAGTGTAATGTGGCTCCTGTTTTATTGCAGCTCGCTGCTTTATTTTCTTCATCACATTTAGCAATCTTAAACCATCTTTGTGTGTTTGTCTCTTTTTTTATCATTTCTCCGTCCCTCGCTAGAATTTAATTATTGTGAGACTGTAGCTCTTGTCTGTCTTGTCCACCCTGTATTCCTAACACATAGAACAATGTTCAATAAATCTTATCTAAGTGAAAAGAATCAGTGAGTGAATCACGCAGGTGGAGGAATGTATTTTTCTACACCCTGAGGTGGCTGGAACCAGCCCTTCAAGTAGGAAGGGAGGAAGGTGAAGAGGCAGAGCACAAAAACACTTTCCTAGTCATGGTTAAGGCATAAAGTGAATAATATAAAGTGTGGCCCCACCGTGAATGTAAGAATTTAGAAACCTAATTCACATTGAAGAAGGATGAGTTATTCAAACAAACCAGAATCAGATTAATCCTGAGGATTTCCTGTACTATTAATAACTTCAGTCGTTAAGCGGTGTAGGTAATTTGATGATCTTCAAGACCCCAAAAGACACTTGATTGAATATTTTTAAAAAAAAATCATTTAAAAACATTGCTGGTTGAATATAAGAGAAAAAATTCTTAGTGTTGCTTATAGGGTCATTTCTGTCCCTTTGTATTTTATAATGCGAAAATTTATGTGTTTCCCATAAGTGTTTTCAAAGGACTACTATGTTGTGAGCTAGAAAAGATTATACTATAAGAGAAATATTTTAGTACCTTTAATAAAATGTGCCCTGAAGAATTTTTTATATTGAAAGGTAAAGGAGGCTGTGTTCTTAAAACCTGTAAAACATTAAAGTAGATTACTCTGCAATGACTAGTGCAATTTTGTTTAGTTTATAAACTAATATTTTTATTGGCCCCTAAAGGTAAAGAGGAATAATCAACCTAGTGATTTATGTTAAATACATTAAAGTTTCTCTCTGCTTCTTTTCTCTTTCACATTCAAATAGTTTTGGGAAAAAGTAATAGTTAATCTGAGATCTGAGTTAGTTTTTTTTCGAGCCAGCACTTCTTAAATTTAGTTTCAAATGACTGTTGCCCTTCAAAGTGGCCATCTCGGAAAGTTGTACATTTGTTCTAACAATGCTTCCATTCCTTAAACTACTTTTGTAGGTTCTTTTTCAGAAATGTTTCATAGGCAGTTTTGGAATTATGAATGAAAATTAGCCTTCTTTACAAATTAAAAACCTTGCTTTTTTTTGGACTAAATGAAGACATACAACTGCCTTGACTGACTTCATATTAATATTTTATTAATTTATGAAGCCAATACTGCTGTTATGCAGTTGAAGTTATGACTCAGAAGATTACGAGAGATATCTTACAAAGTAAATCTCTGTAAAGAACAAAGAGTATTGTATAACTTTGTTAAGTAATAGATTAAAAAAAAAAACAAGCTGTTGAGACCTGGGTGACTAACTCACCCCCCTTTTAGATTTGCATTTTACCTGAAACTGAGTGCAGTGCATTGTGCTCTGCTACAGATGTAAGTTATGGGGCGCCAAATCTAGAGGAAGCGCCTTATTTTCGGGAAAAGAGAGAAAACCATCTGGTACTAGAAAAAGACCACAAGTGGGCTCTTTTTAGTACTAACTGAGTGAAAACCAAGAGTCTATATTTAAAATATGACCATAAAACTACTCTTCTTTTACAGCTCTTGACATCAAAGACTACAGACCTGTTTTGGATCATATACCTGTTTTCAAAGTCGAGATACACTTCTTTGAGAGAAGTAGTTGAAGCAGTGTTGTTATTTATTTTTAGAAGGCATATAGGTTTTATTGTGGGAGAAATGAATTATTTGTTTGAGTGCAAGTCTTGCTGTGTCTTGGCCTCCATGACCATTAAGGGCTTTTATTTTGTTCTATAAGCCAGTGTTTTAATCGGTTGTCTTTAAGGATCACTTTTTATTAACTTATTAAATATTGTAAATACGCGGGATTTTAAGAAACTCTTTTCTTCTCTTTCTTTCTTTTAAAGCTGCACGTCATTGACTCCTGGACCCAACTGTGACCGATTTAAATTGCACATACCATATGCTGGAGAGACGTTAAAATGTAAGTAAATGATGACTCTTCTACTGAAAAATGTAGATTACAGTGCTAGCTATTGGATTTTGTGCTTTAGTTTTTATTTCTGGCTTTTAGGTGTTATCTCCTAAGATACTGATCAGAAGGATTTACCACTTTTTGAAAATTTGTCTTTCAGTCCTAGTTCTAGTCTAAGTAAGGCATGCAGCTCAATATCAAAAAAACAGACAACCCAATCCAAAAATGGGCAGAAGACCTAAATAGACATTTCTCCAAAGAAGATACACAGATTGCCAACAAACACATGAAAGAATGCTCAACATCATTAATTATTAGAGAAATGCAAATCAAAACTACAATGAGGTATCATCTCTCACCGGTCAGAATGGCCATCATCAAAAAATTTACAAACAATAAATGCTGGAGAGGGTGTGGAGAAAAGGGAACCCTCTTGCACTGTCGGTGGGAGTGTAAATTGGTGCAGCCTCTATGGAGAACAGTATGGAGGTTCCTTAAAAAACTAAAAATAGAACTACCATACGACCCAGCAATCCCACTACTGGGCATATTCCCGGAGAAAACCATAATTCAAAGACTCATGTACCACAATGTTCATTGCAGCTCTATTTACAATAGCCAGGAGATGGAAACAACCTAAGTGTCCATTGACAGATGAATGGATAAAGAAGATGTGGCACATAAATACAATGCAATATTACTCAGCCATAAAAAGAAACAAAATTGAGTTATTTGTAGTGAGGTGGATGGACCTAGAGCCTGTCCTACAGATTGAAATAAGTCAGAAAGAGAAAAACAAATACTGTATGGTAACACATATATATGGAATCTTAAAAAAAAAAAATGGTGATGAAGAACCTAGGGGCAAGACGGGAATAAAGACGCAGACCTACTAGAGAATGGACTTGAGGATAGGGGGAGGGGGAAGGGTAAGCTGGGACAAAGTGAGAGAGTGGCATGGACATATATACACTACCAAATATAAAATAGATAACTAGTGGGAAGCAGCTGCATAGCACAGAGAGATCAGCTCGGTGCTTTGTGACCACCTGGAGGGATGGGATAGGGAGGGCGGGAGGGAGGGAGGTGCAAGAGGGAAGAGATATGGGGATATATGTATATGTATAGCTGATTCACTTTGTTATAAAGCAGAAACTAACACACCATTGTAAGGCAGAAACTAACACACCATTGTAAAGCAATTATACTCCAAAAAAGATGTTAACAAAACAAAACAAAAACAAAGTAAGGCAGTTGGCAGGGAGTAAATTGTGGTCAAGTGGGCATGCACACGTTTTATCTTTTATAGCAAAGGTCAGAAATACAAATGGCTACGAGGCCAGACTGGTAACATGAATGAGGGAAGCAGCCTAGGTGTGGCAAATTGGGGCACTCCTACCCAGTTTCGAGGGGTTGCCCTTACTGATTTATTGAGAAAAGGCAGAAATCTGAATTTTTATTTGAATTCTCAGTTTTAGATGTAGGCCACTTCTTCAAAATTACAATGTGGGCCAGCATTATGCAGGCCAAACCATGTGTTTGTGGGCTGGCTTGAGCTCTTGAACCACTGGTTTGTGACCTCCATGAATAGTATGCAAGACTTACTGTAGGATTTAGTCCACCATCTACAGCATCTGCCTAGGTTGCATCAGCCCTTCTCTGCCATAATTACCAGTACTGAAGCTCTAGCCTCGTGTGGAAATGATGATAGCTTTGGTTGGTTAGTATCAATAATCTCATCAGGAATTTTCTTTCTTGAAACTGTACTAGTGAATGGGATATGAAAGTCTCTCAATTCTTATACAGAGGAATAAAGAACAAAGATGTTGAAGGTGGGACAGACGGGTAAGCAGTGTCTTTCAGACCACTATAGGCTAGGAAAGGCCACATCTTAGTATTCGCAGAATCACTTTAAATTAATTTACCAAATGCAACGTGAACCAAAAAATTTGTGACGTGCTGACTTGCTAACCTTTCATTGTTAGATCATTCTCTGGAAACCATTAAAATACAAAAGAATTTCACCTGTCTGAGGTAGTAGGACAGACTAGGTTGCTACTTTTTTGGGGGAAAAATAGTTTTGACTAAATTTGAAGAAAATGATCAAAGTAAATCATTCGCATTTACTAAAAATGTAAATAATTCAAACATTTTTTAATACATGAAAACAGTAGTCCTCTGTTCCATTTCTCCCCAACGCTAGTCCTCTTTCTCAAGGGAACCACTTAAAATATTTAAAAAAAATTGTTTCAGTGTTTAGCTCTCCTGGGGATGATCGCCACATATCTAAGTAATATGCTTATGCCTCTATTTCTTGGCTTATCAATTTTAGATATTACTATCTTTTGATTTTCTGCTCTGATGCATAGGGTATCAGCCTATTTTCACTGCACCCTTTATCTCTCTCTTCTCCTCTGTAGTGTAATTTTACCACCACTATTGGTTCCTGTGTTGGTTACCCTGTAGCTTCAAATTTTTTCTTTTCTTTTTTTTTAAAGGATCATTTAAAGCATTGTATTATATAGTTAAGTGAACAGCTCCTAAAAGTTCCCAGTCAGTGCCTGGCACACAGTTATCACTGTTATTACTTAAGCAAAATCTCTGTGCAGTGATCATGACCACTTAGTATGCTTTTATTTAGTTTCCCGTTAACCATAGACGGTGTCTTTTGGCTCCTCACTTTATAAGATGAAGATATTAGCCCCTGACCTTCCTTCCATTCCTCTTCCTCACCCTCCCAACTTCTGTCTTCTCTTATTTTCCTTTTGCATTGTCAAGGGTGATAATTTACTGTCTGTTCTAAATCTGCAGTTGCCATCTGTGCTTTGTCCACAAATTGCTTGAATGATTACTCTGCAGGCCTGCTCCTGCAGTTATCACTATGGGATTTACCTTTATTATTCTCTTGGATTTGACCTTGTGTAGAATCTGTGTATTGAAAATTCTGTGTTTTTAGAATTATGTCTTGGTAAACAGGTTACCTTGTTATTTTGCTGGACCACAGTCTCAAACAACTTGCTCAGATTCCACTCCTCCCTCCATCCTTCCACCTTTCCTGTAGCTCCTCTGATAATTTTTTATTACCACAGTCATAATTAGGTATCTTAATTTTCTTTTTTAATAAATTTATTTATTTATTTATTTTTGGCTGCATTGGGTCTTTGTTGCTGTGCTTGAGCTTTCTCTAGTTGTGGCGAGAGCGGGGGCTACTCTTTGTTGTGGTGCATGGGCTTCTCATTGCGGTGGCTTCTCTTGTTGCTGAGCACAGGCTCTGGGTGCATGGGCTTCAGTAGTTGTGGCACATGGGCTCAGTAGTTATGGCATGTGGGCCTTAGAGCACAGGCTCAGTAGTTGTGGCACACAGGCTTAGTTGCTCCATGGCACGTGGGATCTTCCCGGACCAGGGCTCAAACCCGTGTCCCCTGCATTGGCAGATGGATTCTTAACCACTGCGCCACCAGGGAAGCCCAGGTATCTTAATTTTTAAGAGCTCTAAGAGCTCTGTTTCTCTTTTGCAACATCTTGTTCTTATTTTATGAATGTAGTATCTTAAAAGTTTTTGAAGGATATACTTTTTTTTTTCTGTTTTCTGAATTATTTTGATTTTCCCCAGGGATTATATTTTTATCATCTTTTTTTAACCTCTGTTATTCTATAGCCTTTCCTCAAATAAAAGATGGGTTTTGGTTGTCCATTTATATTTAAAACATGATAAAACTCTGATTGGGACTTCAGTATGGGCAGGACTTAATAGGGTATGTGGGTTAATGGTGGGCAGGCTGTTAATATGAGCACCCCTACGTGTCATATTTGGAGTTCAGCTGTTCTAGCTCTCCCCCAAATAGTTTATTCTGGTTTTTAAGAAAGTCTTCTATATTTTTTTCCTGGGGATACATATCTGGCCACCATGCCATTTTTGGGAGATGGGTATATAGATTATTGCCTGTGGAGCTTTTAGTCAGTCTCCCTGTTCTTAGCCCCTTGTCTCATTCTTGCCTCTCCTTACACCGGATGACTACAAGTTTTTATGGCTTTACCAGGACAGATGGCTTCCTTCTCATCAGTAGCCTCTTCCTCTCATTATTGCAACTAAAGCTTTCTCTGCCCTGTCTCTTCAAGTACTACTCTTCCATCTGCATTCTGCCTTCTAGGAATTTGTGGAAATGTTGCTACTGTTTTCCCTTCCTCTTCACTCTCCTGTTGTTTTTGATTTTTATCTTTCTGTTTCTCCACTATCATTTAATGAGAGGGTGGGTCTTAGGAGAGAGAGGAAGTAAATGTTTGTGGTCAGTCCACAGTCTTGAGCCAGAAGTAATGTGACTTCACAAAGATCCTTCTAGCTGTATGAGTTTATGTTAGGAAGCATTTACTAGTATCCTGTATCCTCTCACTACTGTAAGCTTTTATAACATTGGTGATAAGGGTATTTGGACTGGTATTTACCATATCTTGTAGTTATGTCCTATTAAGTTATTGCTTGATATCATCATTATATGCTAGAGACTTAATGTAGCCTGTAGAATGCTCTATAATAATTGAGTAATAGATGAACTTTATATACTGAGATTCTTGCACATTAAGGTGAGTCAGACTCCTAACCTTAAGCAGCGCATAGCCAAATAAAAGGAAAAGACAATTGATTATGGAAACTGTATTTACAAAAGTTTATTGAATTGGAAAAATAAGAATGTGACATTCTGTTCTTGTATCAGTCTTTTGCCAACAGAAATTCAATCTTTAGAAGTTATTTATTGTACAAGGAATTTGTAATTGGAACATTGCTCTTAACAATTCAGAAAACAGGAAGGACGTACAGTACTTTGCAGATTTGGAGTCTGTTTCTATTTTGTCTTATATATTTTACTCTGCCTTCTCAAAGCAGATTAATGACAGTATTATGTAACCAAATTTTATATTTTGAGATATTTTATATACTAGGAAACAGTTCATCTATAAATTTTGCAGTTAATGATAGTGAGAATGAAAGACAAAGGAGAGGGCACATTTCTACTCATGAATTCATGAATTTATTCCTACAGAATTACCCACATGTAAAATGAAATAATTGAAGTAAAAAAGACCAGAAGATTACAGTACATTAGGAATGACGTTATTGTCTCCTCAGCTCTTTTCAATGTGAAGAGAAAACTTGGGCATTGAAAGCATTGCCAATTTGTGTAAGATTCTCATGGAAGATATCAAAGGATATCTGATAAAGAGAAGTCCTTCTAACACAACATCGTAAAGCAACCATACTCCAATAAAAATTAATAAAAAAAAAAGTCCTTGAATTTCATGATTGTAGAAGAGACAACTGGTACTTACTTAAAGAGGATTGGAGAAGTGAATCATCAGTGATGAAATTGATTTAAATAAAACAAATGTTAAGATCTAAGATGGTGCCACTAAAATGAGTGAAAATATGCCCATTACAGCAAAATTCACAGAGGAAGATCCGCGAGATTTTTATAAATGCATATTTGTAAAAATAGTCATGCGCTACGGCACTTAACTCTTGAAGAAATTATTGTGTTTGTGTTTTTTTGTGTCCTATTTAAATAGGGCGGGTGTGAAGCTGTTTTGCTCGTATTTTATTTGTAACCTGTACCTTATTGCCTGGTATTTAGAGGGAAATTTGTGTTTGTGTAATGAATGGACCATGTTCATTCTTTGGATATGGTAATGAAGAGGTTTGGTGAGGAAGTGACAGAACTCTGAAATATTCTCAATTTTACAAGTTTTTTGAGTAACACTATTATGTAACTATAAAGAGAGATAATTGAAATATTTTAAGTTATATCAAGCAAATCTGTGGCCGAAATCAAATGGTTTCCTAACACTGGTTTCAAATTTGAAATTATCTTTTGTTGAAAATTTCTATTTTTCATACTAACAATTTATTTTAATCAGGGACTGTTTGGTTATAAGAAACCCATTGGAACAAACGTAAATAAAGAGTTTGTTTGTCTTTATAAGGAATTAAGTGAACTCCATGGTGCCCAAGGGCAGGAAGTATAGCCAGGCCTGATACGGACTGGAAGGATGGCAGACACAATAGTAGCTGGTCGGCATCTGTGTTCTTGTATGTCTTTGTCTTTCTCCTGAAACATATTTTCTTGTCACCATATTCACTTTATTCTTTCCCCCCATATTTCTGTTTCTCCTCATGTAGAGCAGAAATGGCTTCCTGAGCCCCCTAGGACATGGTGACTAAGTTCAAGGCCACAAGAGACAGTCTGTGGTCTTCGAGTGAGAGGGTCTGTTTGGCATCTTGGGCTGGGTGTCCACTTGGGATCCAGTCATATAGCCAAGAGCTCTGGTTCATGTACTATCATGGTTACTAGAGGCCATTTTAACACAAAGTGAGCATGGGCTGGGCAGGTACCTAGAGAGGTATCTATTACAGTGTTTCAGGAGTTCTTTCTAAAGAGATTCCACGTGAAACTAGAGGCATTTTCCCTTTGTCTTTAGCAATAGAAGCAGTGCCATTGTTTATCATCTGAGAGGAATGATGAATATTTCAAAGCCATTTGTGACAGAGTCAAGAAGTCATGCCAAAAAATTATCTCCAAAGGTTTTGAAGTTGAAAGACTTTCCCAGAGGAAAAGCCTTTTTTTCAGAGGAAAAAGTGAAAAAAAAACAAAGATTATGATTTGAATAATATGTTATGTCTCCTTGTCTTCAGAGGAGGAGTATAAAATCGAAGCATTTCCAAGGCTTCGATACTATGTCACTAAATTTAAATGTGTATTTTTTGGAGAATGATTACAACAAAAGGAAACCAATCTCAGAACTGCTATTTAAATGGAATGTATCATTTA
Organism: Phocoena sinus; assembly: GCF_008692025.1. Classification (NCBI taxonomy): domain Eukaryota; kingdom Metazoa; phylum Chordata; class Mammalia; order Artiodactyla; family Phocoenidae; genus Phocoena; species Phocoena sinus. The sequence goes on from NC_045775.1 coordinate 21,841,917, forward strand.
ATGAAACAGTGGTCAAATATACACAAAGATTTTTATAGACAAATTGTAAATAGTGTTCCAGAACTTCTGCTTTACTGAATCTTGAAATTCGACTTCATTTTTATCCTATCTCAAGTGGTTTGGCTGCTCTGTGTGTGTGTTTGTGTGTGTGTGTGTGTGTGTATGCATTGACACAGTGCTTCTTGCATCTCAAGTCTATTATATATTACTTTGTCTTAGCCAATCAGCATAGTAAACTCAGAAAGCTCTTTTTCCTCTGCTCTTTGTCCTTTTCACTTATGTAGCGGTGTGTAGAGACACTCAAGGGCTTTGCCTGATGGCTGTCAAACATAAACTAAACCGCAAACTGCTGGCACCAGAAGGTCCCAGTGGTGTTTTGGAGAAGTTTGTTGCATCAGCTGAAGGAGATATTAAGGTTCTATTGATTTAATCTTATCTGTAAGAACTTTGCACTTTGCTTGCTTTGTTCTTATACCTTATATTCTGAACTTTGGTGTAGGTTCAAAGGTTGGCTGCTGTGGCTGTAGCTGTTGGCAGTTTTGTTGGGATGACAGTGTTATTTTATGAAAAATTTCTTGTATTGTTTAAAATAAATAATCTATTTGGAAAATGTTAACCGAGTAATCTTTCTGCTTTAACCTTTTCGCCCTTCCCTTCAGTATTTTAGCAACCGAATCTCACAGCCTAGCATTCGAGGCTGTCACAGGCTGCCCTTCCAGCCTCTCCTTGGCCCCCCTCGGTGGAGCTCAGCTGACGACAGTCCAAGTCAAAAGCTTATATACGCTGTACTGGTTGAAGTAGATTTTTTTTAATAGTAGCTTTTATTAAGATATATTTTACATACCATACAATTCGGTCTTTTTTAAAAAAATTTATTAATTTTTGGCTGCGTTGGGTCTTCGTTGCTGCGCGCGGGCTTTCTCTGCTTGAGGCAAGTGGGGGCTACTCTTCGTTGCGGTGCATGGGCTTCTCATTGCGGTGGCTTCTCTTGTTGCGGAGCATGGGCTCTAGGCACGTGGGCTTCAGTAGTTGTGGCTCACAGGCTCAGCAAAGTAGCTTCTATGTAAAGAAAACAACCTAGAAGCCAATAATCACATTCAAAGTTACTATTAAATTGTTTACAAAATATAGATGATTACCTCATTAAAGGTTCTCTCTGATCTCGCATCAGCCTCGTTGTAATTTCACAGGCTCTTCAAAAAAGACCTTCTGTTTCCATAGGACCCATTCCATTAACCATATTATGAGTCAGGCGAAATGGAACAATTTCTGGGACCTCAAAGGTTTCTCCTTTAAAACAATGAATTTCATTAAAAAGTAAAAATTTTGGAATTTTAGAATCTTTGTGCAAAAAATTTAGAGCTTTTAGCAAAGAGCAAATATATCCTCAAAATATTTGTATTTGCAACTTACGTTAGAGGCCTACATCCTGAAGGAGCCATATGACTCTACCTTTGCTTTTGAGGAGCTGAAACACAGCTCCTTAGATAAGATCTAGAGAATGGATGGATTCATCTTTCACTGAATTACTAAAGTGAATAGAATTATAGAGCAATATTTATGCATTCAATATTTAGCCTTATATTAACTCACTTAATGTCCTTCTTCAATAGTATAAAGTACAAACAAAAATACTCTCATAATTTTCTTCTTTTCTTTAAGACTTTCACTTTAAAACAGGAGGGGAAAAGAAATAGCCAAGTGTTAGATGCTCACAATCCCTGAGACAGGAAATGTAACATGTAATATAATGAAGTTCAGTTCATTTATTTTCTGCCATTCTCTAACACCTGCCTTTCCTAGGGCTTTTTCATCCCTCCAATCAGTTTCCCTAAATTCCTCTCTTGTATGAATCCCCTGTACCAGTGGTTTATCTTTGCTTTGTTTTCCATTGGGTCTGTGACCTTTCTTGGTTTCCTGTGACAGCAGATGGCAACCCATGGAGAATGAGGGTGAAGGAAAAAGTGGGTTTAATTATTAGTCTGCCTTTCAGGATCATAACATTGGAAAATTGGAGGAGGGCCTCAAGGAGAGTCCGACAACCTTATTTTATTCCCAGACCCCAGTCTGGACCTACAGAATCTGAATTACCTGTGATGTTTCCTAGGTATCTGCATGAAAAAAAAATTCTTAGGTGCTGCTGCCATGTTTGGAAACAATCATATTAAACTACTCTGTCTCTCTCTCTTTAAAAAAAAGCCTAGGGCTTCCCTGGTAGCGCAGTGGTTGAGAGTCCGCCTGCCAATGCAGGGGACATGGGTTCGTGCCCTGGTCCAGGAAGATCCCACATGCCGTGGAGCGGCTGGGCCCATGAGCCATGGCCACTGAGCTTGTGCGTCCGGAGCCTGTGCTCCGCAACGGGAGAGGCCACAACAGTGAGAGGCCCGCATACCGCAAAAAAAAAAAAAAAAAAAAAAAGCCTATATACAAGTGATTTGCTTGTTGTACTTCTCAAATATCCTGTCTTTCTACTTTTAATTTATTTATTCATTTATTTATTTATTGGCTGTATTGGGTCTTCGTTTCTGTGCACAGGCTTTCTCTAGTTGTGGCGAGTGGGAGCTACTCTTCGTTGTGGTGCGCGAGCTTCTCGTTGCAGTGGCTTCTCTTGTTGCAGAGCATGGGCTCTAGGCACGTGGGCTTCAGGAGTTGTGGCTTGTGGGCTTCAGTAGTTGTGGCACTCAGGCTCAGTAGTTGTGGCTCGCAGGCTGTAGAGTGCCGGCTCAGTAGTTGTGGTGCATGGGCTTAGTTGCTCTGCGGCATGTGGGATCTTCCCGGACCAGGGCTTGAACCCATGTCCCCTGCATTGGCAGGCAGATTCTTAACCACTGCGCCACCAGCGAAGCCCCCCTCTTTCTACTTCTGTTCGCACTGTTTAGTCTTCAGTAGGACGGACCAAGGCAATAGTAAAATGGCCGACTGTTCTGTGACGTATTTGGTTCTTCATTGGCACCTGCCAACCTGCTGCTCTGATGGCTGTGCTCTTTGTGAGGCTCCTTGGCTGGGACTCCAGATCACCTGCGAGGAGAGGAGGATTGAACCAATTTTACTAGGACTTGTAACAGTTGGGCTAAGTAAAAATTTGGACACAGAAGTCCAGGGATTTAGTTTGGCATCATGCCAAGAGGCATTATAATTTTTCTTGGTAGTATATTTCATTTTACTTTATTTTTATCTTTTCAAAAGATTCATTTACTTAAAGATTATTATTATCTAGCGTTCAAGGTATTTTTAGAGGCTAATTAGGGAGGCAGGTCACCTTTGATTTAGTGAATGTTTTAAAAAATGATCATTGAAAGTCAAGTAAGAAGTGCTAATTTTGTGGATTAGACATTAACTCTCCCTTAGATTTTGAGGATTCCTTTGTCCTGGTATTTCAGAATGTTTCTTCTGGGAATTCATGGAATGTTGGAAGAATTTTTAATAATAGCAGCTAACATTATTAAAAATTTGTAAAGTCAGAAGTCAGCTTAGTTATAGGCTAACTATATATGTATAAAATCTGGCTTTGATGCTGATTATAGTTTATTAAAAGATGACTGATAAAATTGCTATGACTAACTTATTGAGCATATATTTTATAGACAGGCTTATTTATATACATGTTCTCATTTAATCACACAGTAACTTTGAGATAGAAATTTATATCCCACTTTTTTATATTAACTTTATGGAAGTATAATTTACATAAAATAAAATGTACCGGGGGCTTCCCTGGTGGTGCAGTGGTTGAGAGTCCGCCTGCCGATGCGGGGGACTCAGGTTTGTGCCCCGGTCCAGGAGGATCCCACATGCTGCAGAGCAGCTGGGCCCGTGCGCCATGGCCGCTGAGCCTGCGCGTCCGGAGCCTGTGCTCCACAACGGGAGAGGCCACAACAGTGAGAGGCCCGCGTACTGCAAAGAAAAAAAAAAGTACCCATTTTAATGAACAATTCCATACATTTTGGCAGCTATAAATAGCTATTTAACTACACCACAGTCAAGACGTAGAACATTTTCATCGTCCAAAGGTATAGAACATTTTCTTTCCTCCACAAGTCAGTTCCTTCCACCACCATCCCCAACCCTTGATCCTTATCTTCTCTCTGAAATTGTAAACGGTTTTGCCTGTTTTAGAATTTCGTATAAATGGAATCATATACTATGTAGTTTTGGGTATATGGCTTCTTTCATTCAGCTTAATGTTTTTGAGATTCATCTATACTATTCCATATATCAATGCTTTGTTTCTTTTATTGCCAACAGTAGAACACTGTATGGATATACCACAGTTAAAACAAAAATTCATTCATCTGTTGAAGGGCATCTGAGTTATTTCCAGGTTTTGGCTTGTATGAATAAAGCTGCTGTTAAATTTTTGTACATGTGTTTTTGTGGAGATATGTTCTCATTTTCTTGGGTAAATACCTAGGAATGGTACTGCTGTGTTGTAAGCTAAGTGTATGTTAATGATTAAACTGCTTTCCAAAGTGGTTGTACTATTTTACATTCCTACTAGCAATTTATGGGCTCTCTAGTTATTCCATATTCTTACCAACATTTGATATTGTTGGTCTTTTAAATTACATTTATTCTAGTGGATGTGTAGTGTATCTCATTGTAGTTTGTTTTTTTTTTTTTTTGGTACGCAGTCCTCTCACTGTTGTGGCCTCTCCCGTTGCGGAGCACAGGCTCCGGACGTGCAGGCTCAGCGGCCATGGCTCACGGGCCCAGCCGCTCCGTGGCATGTGGGATCTTCCCAGACCGGGGCACGAACCCGTGTCCCCTGCATCGGCAGGTGGACTCTCAACCGCTGCGCCACCAGGGAAGCCCCTCATTGTAGTTTTGATTTGCATTCTCATGTGCTTATTGGCTATTCATATATCTTTTGTTAAGTGTTCAACTGTTTTTGCTCAATGTTTTGATTGGATTGTTGGTTTTTTTGTTGAGTTATAAGTGTTCTTTATATAGTCTGAAAAGAAGTTGTCAGTTTGTCAATATTTTCTCATAGTCTATGGCTTCTTTTTTCATTTTCTTAATGGTGTCTTTCCAATAGCACAACTTTTTAACTTTGATGAAGTCAAATTTAACATTTTTTCTTTGTTGTTTATGCTTTTGGCTTCTTGTTTAAGAAATCTTTGCCTACCTGAAGGTCTTAAAGATTTTCTCCTAGAAGTTTTATATTTTTTACCTTTAGCATTTTGGTCTATGATCCAATTTGAGTTAACTTTGACCGTATGCATGTTAATCAACCATTTAAGTGTGGGCCCATTTCTGGACTTTACATTGTATTCCACTGATATATCTATCCTTATGTGAGTATAACCCTGCCTTGATTATTATAGCTTTGTAGTAAATCTTTAAGTCAGGTACTATAAGTCCTACTACTTCTACTATTTCTATTTCCATAGAAATTTTAGAATTAGCTTGTTAATGTCTGCAAAAATCCTGCTGAGATTGCATTGAATCTGGAGGTCAATTTGCATATAATTAAGATCTTAATAACGTTGAGTCTTCCAATGGATGAAAATGATAACCTCTCCATTTATTTAGGTCTTCTTTAAGTATTTTGTAGTTTTTAGTGAACAGGTCTTGTACAAATTTTGTTAAATCTACCTCTGAATATTTCATATTTTTGATGCTAATTTATAGTATGTCTATTTTCAACTTTCTTTTTCTAACTCTTTGTTGCTAATATATTGAAAATATAATCCCCCCATATTTCTTTTTCTTGCCTTAGGGCACTGACTAGAGTCTCCTACATGTTGTTGGATTCAAGTGATGAGAGCAGACATTCTTGCCTTGTCCAGATTTTAGGGGAAAATATACAGTCTTTCACCATTAAGTATAATATTGGCGGTATATTTTTCACAGACACCCTTTATCAGTTTGAGGACGTTCCCTTCTATTCCTATTTAATTGAGAGTTTTTTGTTTTGTGTTAAAATCAGGAATGGATGTTGTATTTTGGCAAATACTTTCTTCATCTATTGAGATGATCATGTGGTTTTTAAAAAATTTTATTAGTATGGTGGATTGACTTTTGAATGTTCAACTTACCTTGCATTTCTGATGTAAACTCCAGTTGGTCATGATGTATTAGCCTTTTTATATGTTGTTGGATTCAATTTGCTAAATAAAATAGTTTAGAATTTTGCATTTATGTCCATGGATGATATTGGTTTGTAGTTTTCTTCTATGCTTGTTACTGGTTTTAGCATCATGGCAAAACTGACTTCAGCACAGAACGAATTGTGAAATGAGAACCATTTTCCTCAGTTTTGGGGAATAGTTTGTGAAGAATTCATATTATTTCTTCCTTAAATGTTTGGTGGAATTCTCCAGTGAAACCACTTTAAAGTACAGATTAAATTTCCTTAATAGATATAGAACTTAAGTCATCTACTTCTTCTCAAGTGTCAGTAGCTTGTATCCTTAAAGGGATTTGTCCGTTTCATCCAAGTTGCTGAATTTATTGGCATAATGTTTTTCATAATGTTCTTGTTTTTTTTTTTTTTAATATATAAAATCTATAATGTTGTCACATCTGTTTTTCCTGATATTGGTAATTTGTTTCTTCTTTTTTCTTTTTACCAGTCTGGCTAATCTTTTAATTTTATCTTTTCAAAGAACCATCTTTTGACTTTATCCATCTTCTCTGTTGTATTTCTGTTTTCTATCTTATTGATTTCTATTCTGATCTTTGATATTTCTTTCTTCTCTTACTTTGGGTTTTCTTGTTCTTCTTCTTCTAGTTTATTAAGTGGAAGCTGAGGTCATTGATTTGAGATCTTTCTTTTATGATATTGGTGTTTAATGCTATAAATTCCTATCTAAGTACTGCTTTAGCTCTATCCCTCAAATCTGGATATGTTATATTTTCATTTTAGTTCATCATATTTCTTATTTCCCTTTTGATTTCTTTTTTGACCCATGGGTTATTTAGAAACATCATTTAGTTTCCAGAATTTTCTAGATTTTTCAGATATCTTTCTTTTAGTGATTTTGAATTTAGTCCCATTATGGTCAAAGAACATACTTTGTATGATTTACATCTTTTAAAATTTATTGTGACTTGTTTTATGGGTTCTGGTATGGACTGTCTTAGTAAATGTATAGCATCTTGTGAGAGTACAAAGTTGGTGTCAGTACATTTCTGTTAATTAACTTTGTATCTTAGGATGATTCCCTTTTTTTGCAAGATTATGGTACTGGCAATAGTGACTTCATATCAGAAAAGAGGGACTAATAGTTTTTCAAAATAGGTAAAGCAGAGACTTTAAAATTCTGGTCTGACCTAAGAATTAAAGGTTTTTAGGAAACGAGGTTCTGAATGGAAGTGTATGGAGGGCCCAGATGTGCTTCTGTTTCTTTTGAACTAGTCCTTTTTCTTTATTATTTTGGCCCTTAAGGACATTGAGCTGCTCTCACCTCCAGGATATTTCAACAGAAGTTAGCATAAGACCTTTTGGGACATTTGATGGGCATTCCAGATGGCACAGGCACTCCCGATTACTTCTGGTTGCACGGCAGGCTTTATGTGACATTTTCTGATTGCTGATCTCCATTGATTTTCACTGGATCATTAGTCTGCTTTAGGGGAAATAATTGAGATTGCATATTTCCATTCTCCCAAAGGATATGAACCATGTCTAAATTTCCTAGTATGTGGCATCATTCATATTAACTTGTGTATGTTGATTCTTAATAAATCAATCTCTCTTTATATTTATTTGTGTGGCAGAGATGGCTCTTCTGTTTCTATCAAAATAAAAAATGAGACTTCTATTTGATATAAGCAGCCTAACTGTTCATAAAACAGTTCTTTTAATACTTTTCCCAGGCTGCTGTCAAACCTCCAATTTATTGAAATACTTCTTCACATTTCCAGAGTTAGGCGAGAGATCTTTTGATTCTTCTGCTGGTTCTATATCAGCATATAAAAAACAAAACCAGAAGTGGCTTTACCTTTCCCATTTCCCTTTTGATGCCATTCACGTTAATACCATTAGTAACAATACCACCAAAAAACAAATCAATCAATAAATAAGATTCTTGTTTTTCTTCTGCCTTTGGCTACAGGGCTTGGTTGGAAAAGGAAGAGAACAAAGTGTTTTAGTAGGATCGTGTCTTTAGTGGTGGGGAGTTAGAGCCATTAAAAAAAAATAAGCAAGTTAAAAATTGTGGCAAAATAGGAAGGTGGATGCGAAGGGATTTAGGAACTTCCAAGGAGGTCTATAGACTTCAGATGAAGTCCACATACATCTAACTTGTGGGGGAGGTGAAGGCACAAAGGAAGAGAGAGAGTTAACTTGAGGAGAAAGAGAAATAAGTTAAAAAAAAAGTTTTCATGCCGTCTGAATAAAATTTATATTTCCCCCCCTCCTTGGGCCTTAGAAATTAGACTCTTTTCCTATTATTGTCGCTCTGTATGGGAAACCCTGTTTAATCGTGGTGCCGTAAACCTAAATTGATGTGGTTGCATTCAGCGTATAGAAAAGTTCCAACTCCATCTCTAGTTAGTTCTTCCTTTGTACTTATGCCTAAACCTCTCCATCTGGAGAAGTGCCAATTTGCCACTAAATTTAAATAAATAAGAACATTTCTCATCAATAGGGGTGGCAAATTTAGCCCCTCTTCAGAGCACTGAGCAATTTATGACCATATGTTAAATACCATAAAACAGCTTTAAAGACTTGGTCCCTGGCCATTGCCAGATTGCACCGTAGGAGTAGGCAGCACTGTGAGGGGCTGGGAATGTTTCCTCCGGCCCTTGGAGGCCTCAGCAACTCCCTGGTGTCACAGCCAAAGAGGCCTGTTTTCAAACATTCCCTTTATAAAGGTGAAATACTAAAAGATTCCATTTTGGCATTTGGGTGCAAAGAAGGCAAGGCTTCTTTTTGATTTTTAAGGGTCAAAATTAGTATGGAAAGTGTTGTGTGGGAGAGTGAGTAACTTGGCAGCAGTGAGTCCAGAAGGCAGGTCTAGGAATAGGTAATAGATGTCCTACTCGTTCTTTTTCCTGGAGCGTGAACTGGACTTCTAGAAGGCACGAGCAAACCAAATGTCACATGTTTCTCAACCGTTTTCATTCCGCCAACTTTTATGGAATTAATACTAATGTTAAAAACAATTTTTAAAATTTTGTCCAATAGGGCTGCCAGTCCTAAGGATTTCTTTTCTTCCAGGAGGATGACTCATTATTTGGTGAACTCCAAATATTAGTTTTTCTGCTTAGCATCATCACAGTCTGTGAATCATTTATGGCATTCAGTGGGCTTGTGGCTGAGGAAATGAAGGTGTGTGCCAGCAAACATGTGATTTTTGGTCACGTAAGTGCTGTAGGACCTTAAATGGACTTCTAACATGTGAGGAAACCACTGGTTCAGGCAGGGGGCAGTGTTATTAAATAGAAATAGGCACCAAGAAGCTTTGTACAAGATGTTTCTGACTGTTCTCTCTGAAGGATACCTCTTCCTACAAAGGAAAATGATGAAATTTGGCTGTCAAAGGTCCAGAATTCCTAGCCTTCTTAAATGTGTAAGTGCCAGCCCGAGGGCTGATTTCCTGTCAGTTCCTGTGTGGTCTCTACTGCATCCTCCTTGCAACAGATCAGTATTTTAGGTCATCTATCATAACTGCTATCCTGTAAATTCTTGGAAATTTGATCTCAGTTTGCAGAAGGCAGCTGGCATACTTCTCTAGGAAGTGCAGCTGGAGAGCTCCTGTCTCCCTCTTCCTCAGGCCAGGAAGTACCCTATTATTAGTCATCGTTGCTTTCTTCCTTTGAAAGAACAAAAATCTTCAAACTTTGGCAACTTCTGAAAGTGCTGGGTAGCAGTTTGAAATTACCCTTTCCATTTTGTTGGTCTAGGGCAAAAACTTGAGTGATCTTTGACATCATTTGTAAATCTTGTCTGTTTTTTGCCTAACACATGTATATGCATTAGTGGAAGTTTTCCCCCCATTGCAAATGAGTCATGCTTAAGTCTTCAGAGTCACATGGGGTGCTTCGTTTTATTTCGGGCTTTGATTTTCAAGGATATTTTAATGACTTAGGCCATGTTGTTGCCCAGTTATTTCTTCTCTGTTTGTCTTCCTCTTAACAGTGGGAATTTTCAGTTCCTGTTACCAGCATCCATTAAGACTGTTCACGTTGGATATGACTTCAGTATTTGCATTGGATTTTCACTCTTTGGAAAGCAGAGATAATTTAAAGCACATGTCTTCACTACTTAATGTGAAGATAAATGTCATCTTGGTTCTAATTTGTCATGCCATAGTGGGTGAACTATGTTGTGGGACTTAGAAAAGAGCAATTTTCTTACTTTCTTATGACTTGGAGGTCACATTGTGACAACTTAATTTTATTCATGTAGAATAGGAGTTACCTTTAGCCCGGTTCATCTGAGAGAAGAACCTGTTTATAAAGAGAATACAGACCCATGCATGAGTTATTTTAAGTGGCATCCTTAACAGTCTGTCCTGGCACACATCATTTCTACTTCTGACTCTTCTTTTCGTATTTATGAAAACCCCATCTTCTGTAAGGTTCAACATCGTTAGCGTAGCTCTCTGTTTCTTTTGTGTTCTGGTTCTTAAGATGAGAGGAAAGGAAAGAGAAATTGTGCTGCTTTACAGAAAAAGTGAACTTTCTGAAGGTGGATTTTATGTCAGATTTATGGACATCAGGCAGTTCATCATAGAAACAGACTGAATCCTGATAATGCACTAAGGAGAGCATGAAGGAAGAAATTTGGATTCCAAGACATGGGAGAATTTGTTATCCGGATTATTTATATCCAATCAAATCTGTGGTTCCTGAAATAGCATATTGCTAAACTCTAGGGGCAGAATCCCTGGGATCTCTAAGGTCCATATGCCCCACATAGTAGCTGATCAGGAAATGCTTATTTATTAAATGAGTGAGACCAGAGCACTAAAAGATTATATCTTATGTGGAAAGTCTCAATTGGAAGGATACTAATTTTCAGTGGGACTTTCAGTGGGACAAGGGTGTATCTAAAGGTTTGAGAAAGGGCATCATGGTTTTTGCACTGAAGACAGGGAAAGAGAGCTCTGCAAGTTTATGTAAATCTACCCGGTTGATATGCATATTTAGAAAGAACCAGGGAAAAGACTCACAAAAGTAGTTTTGCCAACACTTGGCTACAATAGGACTAAATGACTTTACTTTGTAAAGAACAACTCTTAATTGATGAATCTCTTATTTTAAAATGATGAGTATAATACATTGGGAAGAAAAGAGTAAGTTGAATTTATCCTGAGAGTAGCAGCACTTTTGATTGTCTTCAGGATGGGTCCAATAAGCAGATCATGAAATGATTAGTTAGACATGAAATGCGTTGCTTGACAGTATGCCTAAAGACTGTCATGACTGAAGAATAAGTGCTACCTCATGTTGAAATCAGACAATTTGGTCATCCTAATGTAGAGCAAATTGCAAAATGTTTTCTTCTCCAGTTAATTTTTTTTTATTGTTCTTATCTTCCTGTTTCTTCTTTTCTGTTTTTCGCAGTGTAATTTCATTACTCTTGGGTAAGATAAGTTCCAGGCAATCACCCTCAAACATCAGATTGTTTACTTGCTTTCTCAGGGTTGGCCATCTCCTATAGAAAGGAAAGAATTCGCGAATCTCAAAGCACTTTCTCCCATCCACTCATCCAGTCATTACTCAGCACCTCCTCAGTCCGAATTCTGAAGCCCAGTATTTGAGGGCCTCCCTTGTTTGGCACTATCATAACCTTGCCAGCACTCTCTCTTCTCTTTACCCCCTTCTTTACTCTAAACCAGACAACTTGGATAATCTGTCCCTAGCCTTCATTTTCGACTCTATCTGCCCTCTCCCTTCTGAACATCTTGTTCTTACCAGTGTAGTCTGCTCATCATCCCCTGGGCACATAATTTGCTTTCTACCCCCCAACCTTTCCTAATTCTCTTACCCTTGCCTACAATTACCTTCTCAAATTTCTTTGTTTATCTAAGCCTACTATGGACAGCACTAAGAGTAGACATTTTAAGAGAGAATTGATTAGACTGAGCATGATTTTAAACTGAAACAAAGTAGTGAAGTAGGAGACTGTGGCAGACTGTCCAAAGATGGTCACAATATTTCCTGCCCTGCATGCTCTTCTGTACTGAGTGTGACCTTGCCATTCCTCCTTCAAGAGTTGGAGGATAATTTTCCTCCCCTTGAATCTGAGTGGGCTTGTGATTATTTTGACCAATAGAGTATGATGCAAGTAATGCTGCTTGACCTCTGAGGCTGGGTCATCAAAGGCAATTCAGCGTTTGTCTTATTAGCAGGAACACTGGGTTTGGAGCTTTGAGCCAACGCATGAGAAGTCAGACTGTTTTGAGGTTGTCATGCTGTCAGGTAGCCAAAGCCACACGAAGAGTTCACGTGTAGGCACTGCAGTTGGCAGTTCTTGCCTTGGGGTTATTCCAGCCCAGGCACCAAACATGTGAGTGGAACCATATTGGACCCTTCAAACTAGTCTGTCCACCAGCTGAATTCCACTGAGTGATCTCAGGCAATGCTGTGAAGAGCAAAAGAATCACCCACCTGCATTCTACCCGGATTTCTAACCCACAGAATCTGTGACCATAATAAAATGGTTGTTATTTTAAGCCTCTGAGTTTTGGGGTAGTTTGTTCAGTAGCATTAGTAATTAGAATACAGACCCTGAAGAATAGCTGTGGAACAAGAGCCTGTAGGAGGATGGCAGAGGTGGGATCAAGTGCAGAGACCAGAGGTGAAGTCTCCAGAGGGAGGAGGAAAAGACAAAAGGATTAGGAAAGAAATGGGTAAATTTTGAGGAGGAGGGGTGGGGAATTCACACTGATGATCTATTACATTAATTATGTATGTGTGTGTATATATATGTATATATATATATATATATATATATTTGAATATATATTATTTATTTTCACATTTGGATGAGGTTGGAGTTGAAGTCTCCTTCCAGGAGGTGGAAGGTCTGGAGAGGGCTTGGCTGCCTGGTGGAGAGCATTCAAGACAGTGCAGATAACTGACCATCAGGTCCTTGCCTGTGACACATACTCTTGTGAGGAAAGAGAGAGGCTTGGCGTTTAGTCATTACGGTGTGCCTTTTTTTTTTTTTTTTTTTTTTATTTTTTTTTTTTTTTTTTTTTTTTTTTTTTTTTGCGGTCCGTGGGCCTCTCACTGTTGTGGCCTCTCCCGTTGCGGAGCACAGGCTCCGGACCCACAGGCTCAGTGGCCGTGGCTCACGGGCCCAGCCGCTCCGCGGCATGTGGGATCTTCCCGGACTGGGGCACGAACCCGTGTCCCCTGCATCAGCAGGCGGACTCTCAACCACTGCGCCACCAGGGAAGCCCGGTGTGCCTTTCTTGAGTGAGCTTTGTGCGCAGTGAATACTGTCAGTGTGAAGTACTGGGAACCCTTGGAAGAAGTACAGGGGACTCTCTCCAGGGGAGTGCCTTGGACCACCAGGACTCTGTGTGAGTTCTGAACCCCAACATGTCTCTTGAGGATTTCGAATAACCCAAAGATGCTTGTGGTTTTGGGGAATGGAAGGGATCCTACCTTTGGAGTGGGGCGTTGATTTTAAGTAGCAGCTTTCTTGAGAGAAGAGGGGAACAAATCTACAGTTTTAGTTATGGAGCCTAAGAGGGCTTTTGTCCACGTTGAAGACTCAGTGCATGTTGTGATTGAGTGGTGGAATTGCTTCTATAAAATAATTGTTTTCTGTAGCCATCCAGCAATCTGGCCACCAGCCACACGCAAGTCAGTTTGTTTCTGTGAAGGATTACAAGCTCCATGTCTAAGTGTACTCTTAAGAGTCTGGGAATCCTGTAGTTTTAGATAGTTTTCCATTCAGTAAAATATTTAATTTGTTGAAATCTTTTAATTAATGTTGTAAGAAGAGAGATGCTGTAGCCTCATTGAAATACTATTGCTGGATAAAAGAGCGCTACTTTCATGACAGGGTAACCATGATGTATCAACCCTTTACTTCACGTATTGTGGTCAAGATAGAATTTGCCCCTGTGTTATAAGGAATTCTACTATATTTCACTTGGTCTCTGTTACATGCTTTTAGATTATACCATTTCTTAATGGTTTTTTTTTTTCCCCCCACTCTGTTGGAATGACCTTGGCACTTCTGAGATGTTGTGACTTGTTTTGCTTATTTCTCCACCCTTTCCCTAAAAACTGTGATACATGTAGATAACTTGCTCTTACAGACCCTGCTTGATTTGTTTCTTTCTGACTTGTGTAATTTTCTTGGCTGGAGCTTGACCGTCTCTGTCCTTTGTTATCATCAACTTAAATTATCAAACAGAAAAACTGTCATCGTGATACCATTGCTTTTAAAAAACTGTTCATTTTATGTTGCTTTCTTTTTCTTTTTTTTTTGAATGTTGGCTAGAGCTTTAACTGTTTTTACTTTGGTAGTGGTTTTATTTTTAAAAATTTTATCATTCCTTGTTTCTGTAAAGCATTTTCTTTTATCTACTTTTGAAGAATTTTAATCTATTCATCCTTATTTTTCAGCATCCTAAATTTTCATTCATTTCAGTAGATGTCCCCCCACTTTAGCTTCTGTGGATTACGGGACTTGCTTTTGTTCATTGTTAGACTTGTTTGACTCTGTCGTGTGTGAACTCAAAGGATCTTTCATACTATTTTTTTTTTTTTTTAATCTTTCTTGGTTCAGCTGCTGGGCATTTCAGAGTTATTTGACAGTAGGAAGTATTATTCAGTTTTTTTTTTTTTCATGAATTCCACAGGCTAGTGCTTGGTTTTCACAAAGTTTCTGAAAGTTTCTGAGTGGGCTTTTGCACAGTCTTCCAAGCCTTGCTTTGTGGGAGCTGAAGGCAAAGGCCCAGGCTGAGATTGTTCTTTCTGTGCTCATTTGATTCTGCCGCTGGTGTGCTGGTTTGTGCCAGTGGATGCAGTCAGCAAAAGACACATTGCTAAACAATGAACTCAGAATTGAAAGAAAGATTGGTGTGGTTTTTTTTTTTTTTTTTTTACCCCATCTAGCGTTCTGTGGTTATTTCTCCTGATTTTTTGGCAAGTGTTGCTCGTCTGTGTCAAGCTGTGACCACAGCAGCTTTAAATTTTTGCTTTGTATAATTCAGCTAGGAATTAGAAAGAAGCATTTGCAATCATATAGCATTCCATATTTTCCAAAGTATTTTTACTTAAATGATCTCACTGTAATTGCCCAACAACTTTCAAGAGGGCCAGTTGCCCTGTTTTACATACAAGGGAGGACTCACAAAGTCCAAGTGACTAGGTCACATAACTGGCAAGTCAGGGAGCCAAATCCAAGACTTCTGAGTACAAGCCCGATGCTTTTCCCACTGTAACATGCTGGGAAAGAATTGTTGTCTTTATTACCATACACTCACAATTGGCTTCTTAGTAGAAGCAGATAAGAGCAAATCAACGAGGTGAGAAAGTTATGCAGGGAATAAGAACAAGCAGTGGCATTGCTGAAAAGGAAGTAAACACAACATCAAATGTTAACGCTTCACTCATACATCAGCTGGGAAAGGTGGTGGTCAGTCTGATTAGTACCTGACTGGGAAACGAACTGACATGACAAACTTCCACTTTTGTGTGGATCTCTCTTGGACACTTGAAGAGTAACAACTCATGGTTGGTTATTTTTGTTTTGTTTCTGAGGGCAAAAATCACAAGCAGAAGTTGCTGAAAATAGGTTGAGAAGTTAATCAGGTTTATGAGAGATAAAGGCTTAGTTTCAGCTTTTGAGATGTAGAGAATTGTCTGAAATGCTGATTTTACTGTGTGTGTCTTTAAGCCTGTGATCTTCAGTTATCTTATAGACCCTAACTTAGCAACAAAGCTTTATGATTCAGATCTGTTATCTGGCCTAATACATCTTTCATTGTCTTAATTGTGTCTTTGTGATATAGTAAAATCTGTTGTTTAATTTGCAGTCAGATCACAAATTAGACAACAGTTTCTAGCAACTTTCTAAAATCACTTGGATGGTTTTGCTTTAATGTGGGAAAGATGAGGGAAGAAAACTTAAAGGTCAAGATAACTTAAAGGTTAAGATAATAAGGTGGACCAGATATGTAGAGCTAAACTTTTTGGGCATTTTTGAGTTGAAAAAATTGGCTTTTCATTTAAAAATGTACTTAACATTTATTTAGAAATGAAATCATGACAAGATTTAGACCTTAGCATAAGCTTTAAATATCAAATACTCAGTTTTATTTTATGAAACAAAAGGAATCTGAAAGAAATTAGACATGATCAAAAGCAAATTTAATGAAAATAGAATATTCTGCCTTCAACCTATTAGTCTTGCTACAATTCCTCTTAAGAGACATGGATTTGTTAGAATTTATGTCATCCTGATAATTAACTGAAGTGAAAGAATTTTATTTTTAGAGCTACAGACTCTTTGATGTCATCTAATCCACTACTGATTGTAGCAATTTCTTTAGTAGTGTCCTTGGTAAGTGGATATATAGCTACTATCATTAATAGGAATCTTATTATTCATGAGACAGCATTGCAGTGCTCTTCAAAAAATATTTTTGTCCCGGAGACAAAACAGCTTTATTTTGTCATCTGCATGACAGTTTTATGGTACTGAAAGGAGCACTCAGTGGAATTCCTGTTTGAATTAATTAGCCAAGCCAATATTCCTTTTATAGTGGTACTCTTTTTGAAAAAATGGGATTACTGGAATTATTAGAATTACCAAGTAATTATCGGGGTTGAGAAATTGTGGATAATGGTAGCAGACTACAATGAAGAAAAAACATGGTCCTAATATTTAAAGAAAAGGAAGGAGAGATATATTCTTAAAGTGACAGTTTAATTTTTATATTGATGTTGGGTAAGCTTCAAGAGCTGGTTACTAAACAAATGGTTTGAGAGCGTTTAAAACATGTTATATCTTTAGTAGCCAACATAGGTTTACTTAGAAGCACGTTATGCCAAACTAACCTTATTTCTTTTTTGATGGTAGATCAGCTGACATAGCAAATCATTTCAGCAGAAAGCTTTTCTTGTTGCTGGTTTTAAAAAAAATATTTATTTATTTATTTGGTTGCGCCGGGTCTTCGTTGCGGCAGGTGGGCTCCCTAGTTGCAGCACATGGGCTCCTTAGTTGTGGCATGAGAACTCTTAGTTGCAGCATGCATGTGGGATCTAGTTCCCTGATCAGGGATCAAAGCCGGGTCCCCTGCACTGGGAGCGCGGAGTCTTAAGCACTGCGCCACCAGGGGAGTCCCTCAGCAGAAAGTTTGACCACTTTCCTGTGATGTCTTTCTGGATACATATGCTATTAAATCAAAGAATGGTTAAGTAGATTCACAATAAATTGTACAATCATTGGAAGGTCTCTGAATGAAGTACTCTAAGATTGTATTTTCGACTGTGTTTTGTTCAAGATATTTGTGAGTGATATGGACATATTTGCTCAGCTTGTGGAGAACACAGGTTTAAAGAGACTGATACAATGATGCGTGACAGACAGATCCCAGTAGGCTGGTATGTTGGTTCAAAAACAACAGGATGAAATTTAACTGTGTAAAGTCCCTTATTTAGATTTCAGAAATTAGCTGTGTAGGTAGAGGAAATCAGTTACACGAAAAACAATCTGGGATATATAGTATGAACCAATAACGTGATGTGACTACTGAAAAAGCGAACGCAATCTTTTGCTGTATTAACAGAATCATTGGGTCCCCGGCTTGGAATGAGTTTCTTCTGCTGTGTCTGTGACATAGTGGACTATACATGAGTATGGTATTGACAGTTGGGCACCACAGTGTAGGAGAAACATTATCAAACTAGTGTGTGCTAGTTTTTAAAGATAAAAAGGACTGGAAGTGGAGGCTGAGAGAGGTTAAGTAAATTGTCCAAGATGGTATCATTAGTTAATGGCGGATCCCATTCTCTACTCTTAGTTCAGGGTTTTTTCTACTCATCACAGTCTGTTCTCCCAGAAAGTATTAAAAGTAATACTACCAGGGACAGGTTATTAGGAAGAGGATTTGGGCTCTGCAAAAGAGCTTTTAGTGATTGGTGTTGTCCACTAATATACGGAGTTCTTTGTTACTGGAAGAATTAAAATAGATTCCATATAACTTGTTTATTAGAGACATTGTGTATTTTAAGGGATAATTGTGAGCTGTCAGAAACTGAGCTGGTTATCATACGTGGAGGGCGATCAACTGTATTCCTTTTTACATCTCTTGTCCTGGTTAATTATTAATAACGCCCTCTTTCCCACTCTGGGGTGTCCCAGTTTGGATGATAAATTGTATGATTGCCTTCATTATAAGGTCCCTTCCAACTCTGTGTCTGCTGAATGAAGATTATTTCAACATAAGTTATATTGTTTGTCATCAGAGATCAACTCTGGTGTCAGTATGTGGAAGCTTTGAGAAAGTCACTTAACTTTTTTTTTTGGAAAATTTCAAATGCAAAAGTAGGGAGAGTGGTATAATGAATTCCTAGGTACCTATCACCTAGCTTCACAATTATCAGTTCAGGGTCCATCATGTTTGATGTGTCCTCTGTCAACTTTTTCCCGGATTATTTTGAAGTAAATCCAGAGTGTCATATCACATCATCTGTAAATATTTCAGTATGTATTGCTACGAGATAATGACTCTTTTTTAAAACATAACTTTACTATCATTGTAACACTTTAAAAAGTTGATACTAATCCTAAAATCTTTCATTACCAGGTAGTATTCAAATTTCCCTGGGTCAGTGTATACGTACACACACGCACACACGTAAACAAAATGTGCGTGTGTGTTACACACATATGTAAACAGAATGTGTGTGTGTGTTTTACAGTTTGTTTGGATACTGAGAGTGTATATATTGCAATAGACTGATGTATTATTTACAGTTGTCTTATCCCTGGTCCCTCCTTCTTTCTCCTGTTTTTCCTTTTCCTCTTCATGTTGTTTTTCTTTCCTATTCTCTTTCCTCCTCCTTCAGTCTTTTTTCTCTCTTCTTTTTTTTTTTTTTTCATTTTCAATTTATTTGTTAAGAAACTGGGGCATTTGTCCTATAGAGTTTTTTTTTTTTTTTTTTTTCCTGTACGCGGGCCTCTCACTGTTGTGGCCTCTCCCGTTGCGGAGCATAGGCTCCGGACGCGCAGGCTCAGCGGCCATGGCTCACGGGCCTAGCCGCTCCGCGGCATGTGGGGTCTTCCTGGACTGGGGCACGAACCTGTGTCCCCTGCATTGGCAGGCGGACCCTCAACCACTGCGCCACCAGGGAAGCCCTGTCCTATAGAGTTTTCCCCCGTCTGAATTTTGATGATTTCAGCCATGTCATTTGCTCCTGTGTTTCCTGTATGAATCAGTTTTCAAAATAATGAGTAGTTTCCTTCACATCTTCCAAAGATAACTTGATTTTTTTTTTTTAGTGTATCATGATTAACTCAGGGTTAATTGGTTATTGATGTGTTTTAGCCCATTACACTTATTATTGTTGTTGACGCTTGAAGTGAACCAGCTTTGGCCAGTGAGAGCCTGTTTGTGATGTTCCTGAGTCTTGTCAGTATGACCCCAAAAGCCTTTGATGGCTTTCTTGCTTTCTGGCGTGACCAGATATTCCAGGCTCATATTGTATTTTTCTCACTCCAGGCCTCAGGCCAGCGTTTTCACTCTTCCTCTCCCTCCAGGGAACAACTGCGGGAAGCAATTTCTTGTAAGAAATTGTTGCACTTTGCAAAGTTGTGTGTCTGTCTCTAGTGAGTTGCTGAGCCAGATTCTCTCAGGTCTCAAGTTACCCCTTGGTTTGATTAAGTTGGTAGATCAGGCAGCTTTAATAGTTTGAACCATTCTCCTCTCTTTGAAGTAACTTGGTTTGTTTGTTCAGTCTTTATTCCTTTCTTTGCCTTTTGAGTACAGGCATGCTGCATTCCTTTTCTGCTTGTGAAATAGAAGTGGAAGGACCAGAGCCTTGTCTCATGACGCTGAACTTTAGTGGCTCAGACCAAGTGCTGAGCAAAACTGTCAGAGGTGTGATTTTGGAAACTCCCACCTAGTCATGGTTAGATATTAAACATTTCATTTCTCCAGGAGGAATGTACATTTCTTCTCTGAACAGCCAAATTTTCTGCCTTAAGTTTGGATACTTAGAACAGCAGAGCCTGAGACAAGGATTTGGGTACATATAGTTTATTTGGAAGGTGATCTCTGGAAACACAGTGAGGGAGTGGGGAAGAGAGACAAGGGAGAGGGAAAGGCCAAAAAAGGGTGCATAAATGAGTGGGTTATTGTTGTGGGTAGAGGGAGTTAAAGCCTACTTCCAGCCTCCCAACTGTGTAGAACTCCTCCATATTGTCCCAAGGAAGGGCAAAGAAGTTCTTTAGACATCCATTCTCATCCTTTGGTCTTAGTGTCATTCACTTTCAGGCCTTGTAGCCTTTTTGTCTGTTTGTCACCCCCCCCCCCCCCCACCCCACCAAGCTCTCTTTTAGGCCAGAGAATGCCCTCAGGCAGAC
This sequence comes from Phocoena sinus, assembly GCF_008692025.1. Classification (NCBI taxonomy): domain Eukaryota; kingdom Metazoa; phylum Chordata; class Mammalia; order Artiodactyla; family Phocoenidae; genus Phocoena; species Phocoena sinus. The sequence goes on from NC_045775.1 coordinate 21,862,426, forward strand.
AGGTGAAATTACTTGAGCTGGGTGGCCACTGGTTTATAGTGTATGTGGGGAGTAGCAGGATAAGGAGGGGAGGTAGGGAAATGGGGAGTGGGGTTGGGGGTGGAGAAGTTGTTTTGCTCCCCAGAGACCATTTGGCCATATCTGGAGATACTTTTGGTTGTCACAGCTGAGGGAGGAGGAGAGTGTTCCTGGCTGGCATCTAGTGGGTAGAGGCCAGGGATACTGCTAAACATCCTACTCATAGAGTGGCCCCCTACAACAAAGAATTATCCAGGCCCAAATGTCAGTGGGACTGAGGTTGAGAAGCTTTGGTGTACAGGAATCCAGAGCTTCAGTGAGTGCTGAGGTGGGTGGACCAGGGGGATATGGGTTGGGCAACGGCGGCATCTGCGACACTTCTCTAGATATGCTTTGGGTTTCCTACAACTCTGCTTTTGCTGACGATGTTCCCTTCATAACTCATTTCTAAATCCTTTTCATTCTTTAACTTTTTTGTATATGTTCTGTGTTGTTTCACTTTTTATGAAAGAATGTATTAATGTATTTTGTAAATTTTTTTTCTTTTAAAGTTGTTTTTGTTATCTAACACCCAGCTCAAGTGCCACTTCTTTGATGAAGCCATCTCTTATATTCCATACTAATGCCTCCATTTTCAGAATTTCCATGGCATGTTATTTTGTACATTTAATGTGACACTAATCAGTTTTAACCTTATACTGTTTTTTTCTTTCAAATTGTTATTTTTAAAAATAACATCTATCCTATAAAAATTTTGAAAGAAGTGTACGATGAACATCTGTAAACTCTTTATCTAATTTGTCAGTTGTTAACATTTTATCATATTTCTCTCTTTACTCACACACGTGTGCATACGTATGCACATATAGATTATATTTATATCTATATATCTAAATCTTTTTGCATACCCATTTTAAAGTAAGTTGCAAACATTTTGATACTTCACCTCTAGTACTTCAGTATATATCTCTCATTAAAAGGACATTTTTCTTCTATAGAATCTCAATGCCGTTATCACGCTCAAGAAATTTAACATTGATACAATAATATTATCTAATTTGTGGGTCATATTTATATTTCCAGTTGTCCATTAATGTCCTTTTAGCTTTTTTCCCCTGATCTGTGGTCCAGGGAAGGATCATCACTGTATTTACTGCTCATACCTCTTTTATTTTCTTTAATCTAGAATAGTTCTCTTACCATTTTTTTTTTTTTCCTTCACTCATGATATCTATGGTTCTGAAGACTCCAGGCCTGTTGTTTTGTAGAATGTCCCACCGTTTGGTTTGTCTGATTATCTCTTCATGCTTGCATTTAGCTTAAACATGTTTGACAAGCTTTCTAAACAGGTGCTGTTATATCGTTCTCAGTGCAGTCATCACAAGGTCCATGATGCCCGTTTGTTCCATTGTTGGTGTTGCCAAGTTTGACCACATGGTTAAATTAAGGTGGTATCTGCCAGATTTCTCCATTATAAAGATACCTTTTCTTCATATTGTAATTTATTAGTTATCTGTGGGTTGATATTTGAGACTATCCTGTTCCCCAACAAGTTTTTGTCCAATGGTTTTAGTATCCATTGGTTGATGTTATTCTGAATCAATAATTTATTAGTGTTTATAGTTATTTTCATAAATGTCTTACCTCTAAGATCATACCTCCTAGATTGCAAGCTTAATTGGAGTAGAATCTCTTAATTCTTATTCTGTTACTGACATGACGTAGAGTATTGTATATGCTCCATATTTTTTGAGGTATTGGGTGAATTAACAAGTAAAGGTTATCTCTCTAAAAATGAGAAAAAAAAGCCTTCTTTTATCCTGCCAGTTCAACCTAAATCTTTACAGTTACATACTCTTTTCTCTTAAGCTTCTTCAAGTATAGAATAATCAGTTACCTTTTTTGTGTGTGTGTGTATTGCTTCACATACAATACTATGATTTTTTCCATAGTATCCTCCAAATGACAGTGTCTCTTCTCTGTAAATGCAAAGTTACTTACTCTGTACATTTAAATCAACTTTTTTATCCATCTCACCATGATATTTAGTTCACAGAAAATGAAATGTAAGTACATAGTAGTGTAGAGGCTGCATACCTAAATTAATTAATTAACATCAGTTTCACTATGTCATGACAGTCATTATTACTGATTTGTTTAAAAATTATATTTGATACCTAACTACTTTTTAAAACCACAAAAAACAATCATAGAAAGGTTGAGGAAGCTTACTTTCTTTTTATGGTTTCAGATGCATTTTAGTCATTAAAAAAAAGTTGGTAACAAATTGTATTAATGAAACATTTTGTGAATATGCATCAGAAAATTATTAAGATTAAAATTGTCTACAATAGAATATTTATTACTCAATAAAGTAATGCTAATTCATAGCATTTGACTTAAGTTATTGTTATTTTATGTGCTGAAATAAGGATACAAAAATTCAAGGTTAAAGGTTCATTTAAAGCATAGCATCTGAAGATGGGACATTATACCCCTTTCCTAATTAGCCTAAGTTTCTAAGAATCAGCAACATAGCAAATTCCCTTTGACATACCTAAGAATTATGTAGCTTAATTTCCTGGCAACTGTCTCTTTTTATAAACCACTGAAACAACTGACATGTTTTATCTGGAGAAAAGAAGCCTAAAAGAAGAAGTCATTTGCAGATGATTTAGGTACTGCCATGTAGGATAATGCTTAGGGTAGGACTTCCATGAGTAGGTAAAAGTGATCTGTAGGCATATATATTTTTCCTGTACAAGATAGTGCTTTATCCATCGACTGATGACTGCCCAGCAACAGAATCTGCTGCCCATGAAATAGCACATTTTACCTGGAAGTGGTCATGGAAGGTTGGGTGACCTTCTTACTTTCCCTTCATTCCCTTTGTTCTCTTCTTTCCTTTTATTTGTTCCTCTAGCTCTGTGCTGCCCAGCGTGGTCACTGCTAGCGACAAGTGGCAATGGAGTATTTAAAATATGGGTAATCTGAATTTGAGATGTGCTGTAAATATGGCACAACAGATTCTGAAATCTTAGCACTAAAAATAATGTAAAATATCTCATTAATTACCTTTATATTCATTGTGTGTTGAAATGATACTGTTTTGTATCTATTGGCTAAATAAATAATTAAGATTAATTAATTTTAGTTAATTGTTTTGTTTATGATTATTTATTAAATATTTATTGATTACAATTAATTGTCAGTTCCAGATAAGAAGGAATATTCTCCACCCTATCTCTCTCAGTGGTTACAATTAAAAACCCTAGAATACCTAAAGAATATAAACAGCAACTACCTGAGGACTCAGAAAAATAAATAATAGCAGACATACTAAGAGGAGAGATCAAAGCTCAAAGAACGGCCCATATAGAGGTTAAAGGTTAGTTTCCTGTCCCCACCCCCGCCCCGCCGCCAATTTTTCCTTTCCCATCTCCTGGTTTAGACCCTAGAGTACCCTGGATCCTAGAACTATGCAATGGACGTGGACAGAAGAAGCTGCAAGGAAAACCCTTTCTCTCGGGTTAGAAGATCAAAAGGGTGGGGTCGGGGGGCTTTAAGATGGAGCTTTTTAAACTCTCCTGGCCTTAACTCAGGTAAGCTCCAGTGGTGAAACTGGACTCCTGCAGCAGCCTCTCTAACTCTTTTCTTTTGCTGCTTCAACTTTAGGGGGACACAGTGATGGGAAACACACGAGAACTTGGGAAGGCTAAAACTCCTGCTTTCTAGCCGGAACACCAGGAAAAGTCACCCCTGGGAGTCAGAGAGTATAGAGGGAAATCATGGTGAGGAAGGAGCTGGAGAAAAGCATCCTTTAATTTGTGTATGGAATTGCAGGCTTATTTTCGAGCTGCACATGTATGGAACTGGACAGAATCAATATAGCAAAGGCTTTGAGAATTAAACTGTGGTGTAGACTCTTGCCCAGGTCCCTGACTGGTCTCTGGGTAGCATACCCTTGGGGAAAACTAGGATAGCATTAAAAGGCTTTGAAAACTCTACTGCCATTTGAACCAAGTCCATAGAACATAGTTTAGCACTTTCAGTCTGAACCTAACTTTATAACTTATTTGACAACTTAAATGAACAAACTCCTTGAAAGACATAAATTATCAAAACTCACTCAAGAAGAAATAGATACTCTGAATAATATCATATCTGTTAAAACAATTGAATTCATAGCTTAAAAAAAGCAATCTTTCAAAAATAAAACTCCAGGTCCAGACCATCTCAGGCGAATTCTACTAAACATTTAAGGAAGAAATAGCATCAGTTCTACACAGTCTCTTCCAGAAATTGAAGTGGACACAAAATTTACCAACTCATTTTATAAGGCCACATTCTCCGGGTATAAAAACCAGTCAAAGAAATACAAGAAAAACAAAACAAAGTTTATACCAGTATCCATCATTTGAAGAGAGAAGCAACTCTTCAAAAAATGTCAGCAGGGCTTCCCTGGTGGCGCAGTTGTTGAGAGTCCGCCTGCCGATGCAGGGGACACAGGTTCGCGCCCCGGTCTGGGAAGATCCCACATGCCGCGGAGCGGCTGGGCCTGTGAGCCATGGCCGCTGGGCCTGCGCGTCCGGAGCCTGTGCTCCGCAGCAGGAGAGGCCACAGCAGTGAGAGGCCCGTGTACCGCAAAAAAAAAAACAACAAAAACAAAACCAAAAAATATCAGCAGATTGAATCTAGCAGAACAAAAAAATGTATTATGACCAGGTGGGCTTTATCCTAGGAATAAATAACGTTTTCAACATTTGAAAATCAATCAATGTTATTCTCATTATTTACAGACTAGTACAAGATAAACTGTATGATCATATCAATAGATGCAGAAAAAACAAAATCTGTTCATAACAAATACTTTTAGCAGAATAGGAATAGAAGGGAATTTCCCCAACCTGAACCTGAAAAGGCATCTACACAAAACCTAAAACTAACATCATACATGGCAAAAAAAACCTAAATGCTTTCCTCCTAAGATTGAGAACAAGGCAAGGATGTTCACTTTCACCACTCCTGTATAACTTTATCCTAGAAATTGTAGACAGAGTAGTAAGGCAAGTAAAAGAAATAAAAGGCATGCAGATTGGAAAGGAAGAGATAACACTGCCTCTGTTTGCCTCTGTTTGTGTTCTAGTGGGAAGTGACACAGGAAACTGTTACCGAGTAGAAGAATCTCAACCCTTTGATATGACATGATTGTTTATGTAGAAAATCCCAAGGAATTTCTAGAAAACTCCTAGAACTAATAAGTGAGTTTTCCGTGGTTGTAGGATACAAGGTCAACACAGGAAAATCAATCATATTTTTTTATGCTGGGAAGAACAATTGGAAACAGAAAATTTAAAAACAGTGTTGTTATAATAGCTACCCTCTCTCAAAATAAAATACAGTAAATAAAATGGAAAGAAAAAAGAAATAGTTATAAATTTAATAAGATATGTTCAGGATCTATATGCAGATGAAAGGAATCAAAGACCTTGGGACTTCCCTGGCGGTGCTGTGGTTAAGACTCCATGCTTCCACTGCAGAGGGCACGGAGTCCATCCCTGGTTGGGGAACTAAGACCCTGCATGCCACATGGCATGGCCAAAAAAAAAAAAAAAGGAATCAAAGACCTCAATAAATGGAAAGACGTATCATATTGATGGATTGGAAGACTCAATATAGTTAAGTCATTTTTCCCTAAATTAATCTATAGTTTTAGTGTCATTCCCATCAAAATCCCAGGAGGATTTTGTAGATATTGATAAGATGATTTTAAAATTTATTTGGAAAGGCAAAGGAATTAGAATAGTAAAATAATTTTGGAAAGAGGAACAAAGTTGGAGGAATCAGACTACTAAATTTTAAGACTTATCATCAGGGTGGTGCCGTATTGATAAAAGAATAGACATGAATCAATAAAATAAAATACAAAGTACAATAAAGGAACCACATAAATATGGTCAGTTTATTTTTCACAATTATGAAAAAAACATTTCAGTGGAAAAAAGGGATAGTCTTCTTAACAAATGGTGCTAGAGTGATTGGGCATCTCTGTAACAAGGGAAAATAAATAACCTCCATCTGTATCTTAAACCATGTACAAAAAGTAATGAATCACGTTCTGAAATGTAAAATTTCAAACTATAAAACTCTGAGAATAAAATATAGGTAGGAAGTCTTTGTAACTTGAGTTAGGCAATGAATTCTTAGATACAGCATCAAAAACACAATCTGTAAAAGAAAAAAGTTGATGAATTGGATTTCACCAAAATTAAAACCTTTGTTCTGCTGAAGATGCTGTTAAGAGAGTGAAAAGATAAGACACAGTGAGAGAAGATATTTGTAAATCACATATCTAGCAGAGGACAAATTTCAAGAACATATAAAGAGCTCTCAAAAGTCAATAAGAAGAAAACAAACAACTGAATAATAAGCAATGAGCAATAGATTTGAACAGTCTACCAAAAAAGATATACAGATAGCAAATAAGCATGTAAAAAGATGCTCAACTTACTTAGTCATTAGGTAAATGTAAATTAAAACCATAATGAGATGCCATGATACACCTGTTAGGAGGACTAAAAACAACAAGGACAATGAGAACAACAAACTGACCGGTCAGTTGGTGAGAATGTGTATCAGTTGGAACTCTCATGCATTGTTTTTGTGACTATTAAATGAAACAGCCATTCTGGAAAAGAGTTTGGCAATTTGTTTTAAGGTTAAAGATATACTTTTTCATATGACCTAGCAGTTCCACTCCTAGGCATTTACTAGAAATGATAATCATTTTTCTAGAGATGGAAATTTTGTATTCATACAAAAACCTGTACATGTATGTTTGTAGCTGCATTATAAGACTGGAAGTAACCCAAATGTCCTTCATTGGGTAAATGGATAAACAAACTGTGGTACATCCATACGATGAAACACTAGTCAGCCAAGGAAAGGAACAGACTATTCATACATGCATTTAAATGTATCACTACACTTGGCTGGATTTTAAATAACTTACTATATGATTCTAAACATGACATTCTGGAAAATGTGAAACTGAAGGGACAGAGAACAGATCAGAGGTTGCCAGGGATGAGGGATGGTGGGAAAGTTCAACGACAAAGGCATAGCATGAAGAGATTTTGGAGGGTGATAGAATTGTTCTGTATCCTAATTTTGGTAGCATTTATACAAATCTATGCATGTGAAACTACACATATGATAAAACTCATTTAACTCTACACAAAAAAGTACATTTTACTGTATATAAAATTTTAAAAAAAGTTAAAAATGTAATTCCATCCTTTTCTTTTTACTCTTTTCAAGTTGCTACTAATAATGTTTAAATTATGTATGTGGCTTAGGTACTGGAAATGCAAATAAGGAGTACATGTGGTCTCAGTCTGGAGACAGGAATCTGACAGAAGGAAGTCTCATAAGGAAAGGAGGGAAATTTAAACGATCTCAGTTTAATCTACCCCCACTTTCATTCTTTCCTCTACAGATAATTTTTGAGGGCCTGTTTCATGCAAATTATAACAACTTTCAGATATAACTCTTTATAGTCTCTTTTTCTTAATATAGGAAAACAAATTTTACCTCTTAAGACAAAAAAATATGCTGTACAGTGGAATCATTGGCGGTATCTCTGAATTTGGGGAAAACAGAGTGTATGTTTGAGGCATTTGATAAGTTTCTTCATCATATCCTTGTGATGGATGTTGAGGTTTGTAGGGGGGTTTTTTGCAAAATTTTAAGATTTATTAATTATTGATGCTGTGTAACTGAACATTTTTATTTTTATATTTTTCTGCATTTAAAATATTTCTACATATTCGAAATACTTCATGTTTTAAAAAGATATCAATCAATTAAAAAAATAGTAGACATAGATGGCAGATAGACAAAAATGATAGATAAATGAATAGTGATATGGGCATAGACTAGATCCTAGTACTTCATTCAGCCTTTTACTAGTCCTAAGCATTAGGGACTCCTGTAAACTTCAAATAAATAATCCACAAGTGTACAAATGTTGTAAGTTACAAAGTGCTTTCGAACCTATTATTTCATTAGAACTAGACAGCATCCCATAACGTATGAAGAACAATGATTTTCATGACTTACAGTTTTTTCAGATGAGGGAAATGAGGTTCAATGAGTTTCAATGATTTATAGAAGGTTACACAGATAATATACTGTGAAACTGTTACTCAAATCTAACCCATTCCCTTGCCAATCTACCCTATAGGAAGGAGTATGAGGGGGTAGGGGAAGTCTTTACTACCCTGTCTTGCTGTCACCCAATGGATTGGGGAAGAAAGGGGAGAAGGGAACTGGGTACACACACTGAACCTCAGAGGTGGGCGTCTGCTTCGTGCATGGGATGCACTCTTGATCCTGCAGGCCTCCAGTACGTGTCTTTTGGTAGAACCTGGGCAGACAGTCCCCACAGACGGCATTAGAGGTAGCTGTACAGTTAGCCTTCTGGGTACGATTGATGACGGCACAGGTGATGCAAGTCTGATATCTGTGGTGGCCCCAGCTGTTTTTGTATCTGAGGGGAGGGCAGGCTGTGCAATATGCATCTCCACCTGACCATTCTCCCTAGCAAGAAAACATTGCTGCATTTTATTCCCAAGAGGCTATAGAGTATTAAGGTAGAGTGTTTTAGGAGTTCTTTGAGGTTGAAAGTAATATTTTGAGAAATTCTGAAATGTAAGAGTGTGAAATTCTGAAAGATATTTGTTTCTTTGTTTTGAAAATTATTTGTATAATATTTTTGCTATGTGTAATATGGTAATCTCTCTCTTTTCTTTCTCTCTAAAAGGATCCTTTCAGTTGAGGGCGTAATAATTGGTATACATTGTTTCCTTTAAAAAGTTATTGCATATTTAAATAATTTTGGCAGCTTTAAAAAATTGTTTTAGTCTGCCTGCCGATGCAGGGGGCACGGGTTCGTTCCCCGGTCCGGGAGGATCCCACGTGCCGTGGAGCGGCTGGGCCCGTGGGCCATGGCCGCTGGGCCTGCGCGTCCGGAGCCTGTGCTCCACGACGGGGGAGGCCACAGCAGTGAGAGGCCCGCGTACCGCAAAAAAAAAAAAAAAAAAAAAAAAAAAATTGTTTTAAATCAATGAAAATTAAAAAAAAATTAACACTCCCCAGTACTCTCCTTTAAAAGGACCCATTTGGGGAACTTCTTGAAAAATAAAGGTCTTTGTAAGTATTCATCTTATAAAAACATTCTCTGCTTTTAAAAAGGACTCATTGCAGAGTTTCTTTAAATGGAGAACTCTCCAATTGCATTTTCAAGATGATTTTATTTATAAAAAATAATTTACTCATAACCATTGAGTAAACACTTTCTAATTTATTTGTGTTTAAGTTTGGATTAAAATGGGATGAATTTTTGCATCAGATTAAAAAAAACAATGCCTTAATTGAGATATAACTCACATACCATGCAATTCACTCTTCAAAATGTACAATTTAGTGGTTTTTAATACATTCATGAAGTTGTGCAACCATCAACACAAATTCCAGAACATTTTCATCTCCACAAAAAGAAACTTTGTGCTTGTTAGCAATAACTCCCCACTCCCCCCTTTCCAGGCCCCTGGCAACCATTAATCTACTTTCTGTTGCTATGGGTTTACATATTCTGGACATTTCATAGAAGTGGAATTACACAACAGTCATACAATATGTGGCCTTTTGTGTCCAGCTGTTTTCACTTAGCATAAAGTTTTCAAGGTTTATCCACATTGTAGCATATATCAGTACTTCTTCTTTTTTTTTTTTTTTTTTTTTGCGGTATGCGGGCCTCTCACTGTTGTGGCCTCTCCTGTTGTGGAGCACAGGCTCCGGACGCGCAGGCTCAGCGGCCATGGCTCCCGGGCCCAGCCACTCCACGGCATGTGGGATCTTCCTGGACCGGGGCACGAACCCGCGTCCCCTGCACTGGCAGGCGGACTCTCAACCACGGCGCCACCAGGGAAGCCCCTTCTTTTATTTTTAATAGTTGAATAATATTCTATGTATATACCACATTTTATTTATCCATTTATCAGTTGATGAACACTGAGTTGTTTCTTTTTGGCTATTGTGAATAATGCTGCTACAAACATTCATGTGCAAGTCTTTGTGTGGACAAACGTTTCCATTTTTCTTGGATATATAACTAGGAATGGAATTGGTGGGTCCTGAAGTAACTCTATGTTTAGCATTCTGAGGATTGCCAAACTATTTTCCAAAGTGATGGCACTGTTTTATATTCTCACCAGCACTGTATGAGGGTTCCAGTTTCTCCACAGTCTCACCAACACTTGTCATTATTTGTCTTTTTGATTGTAGCCATCATAGTGGGTCTGAAGTGGTATCTTTTTGTGGTTTTGATTTTCATTTCCTTAATGACAAATGATGTTGAGCATCTTTTCATACGATTATTGACCATTTCTGTATCTTCTTTGGAGAAATGTCTATTCAAATCCTTTGCTCATTTTTAAATTGGGTTGTTTGCCTTTTATTGTTGAAGTAAAAGGGTTCTTTATATTCTGGGTACGAGTCCTTTATCAGATATGTGATTTGCCAAATCCCAAATCCAAACTTTTTCCCATTCTGTGGGTTGTCTTTTCACTTTCTAGATATTGTTCTTTGAAGGACAAAAGTTTAAAATTTTTATGAAGTCCAGTTAACCTACTTTTGTTGCTTGTACTTTTGATTTATCATCTAAGAAAACATTGCCTAGTTATGAAGATTTACTCATATGTTTTCTTTGAAGATTTTTATAGTTTCTGCTCATACACTTAGGTCTTAGATCCATTTTGAGTTAATTTTTGTATATGGTATGAGTTGGGACTCAAGTTCATTCTTTTGCACGTGGCTATCCAGTTCTACCAACACCATTTATTGAAAAGACTCTGTCTTAGTCTGTTCAGGCTGCTATAACAGATTACCACACACTGGGTGGCTTAAACAACAGATGTTTACTTCTCACAGTTCTGGAGGCTGGGAAGTCTGAGATGAAGGTGCTGGCAGAGTCAGTGGTGAGGGTCTTCTTCCTGGTTCATAAACAGTCTGTCTTTTTGTTATAACCTCACATGGCAGAAGCGGGAGGGGCCTTCTCTTGGGTCTCTTTTATAAGGGCACTAATCCCATTCATGAAGGCTCTGCCCTTATGACTTAATCACCCACAAAGGCCCACCTACAAGTACTGTCATACTGGGGATTAGGTTTCAACATATGAATTTTAAAGGGGCACAAACATTCAGTCTATAACAGACTCTTTTATTTAAAATTTTTAAAAAAATTGTATAAAATATATATAACAAACATCTCAGTAGTGTTAAGTACATTCACGTTGTTGTGCAATCTCCATAACTCTTTTCATCTTACAAAACTGAAACTCTATACCCTTTAAACAGCAACTTCCCATTCTCCCCTTCTCCCAGCTCCTGCTAACCACCATTCTCCTTTCTGCCTCTATGAATTTGACTACTCTGGGTACCTCATATAAGTGAACTTGTACAGTATTTGTGTTTTTTATGACTGGCTTATTTCACTTTCCATAACGTCCTCAAGGTTCATCCATATTATACCATGTGTCAAAATGTCTTTGTGTGTGTGTGTGCACGCGTGTGTGTGTGTGTGGACCATTTTTAAAGTCTTTATTGAATTTGTTACAATATTGCTTCTGTTTTGTGTTTTGGTTTTTTGGCCGCAAGGCATGTGGGATCTTAGCTCCCTGACCAGGAATTTAACCTGCACCCCTTGCATTGGAAGGCGAAGTCTTAACCACTGGTCTGCCAGGGAAGTCCCAGAATGTCCTTTTTTAAAGCTGATTAACATTCCATTGTATTTGTACACTGCATTTTGTTTATCCATTCATCTGTCGATGGACACTTGTGTTGTTTTCATTAGTCTATCGTGAATAATGTTGCTGTGAACCTGAGTATAAAAATATTTCTTTGAGACACTAACACTGATTTCACTTCTTTTGAATATATACCCAGAGTAGAATTGCTGGATCATATGGTAATTGTATTTTTAAATGTTTGAGGTACTGCCATATTGTTTTCCATAGCAGCTGCATCATTTTACATACCCACCAGTGGTGCACAGGGGTTCCAGTTTCTCCACAACCTCGCCAACACTTGTTATATTCTCTCTCTCTTTTTTCTTTAATAGTCATCCTTATGGGTGTCAAATGATGTAAAACTCTTTTTGCCCCACTGAATTGTCTTGGCACCCTTGGCAAAAATCAGTTGACTATAAATATGAAAGTTTATTTCCAGAGTCTGAATTCTGTTCCATTGATCTGTATGTCTGTCCTTATGTCGTTACCACACTGTCTTGATTACTGTGGCTTTGTAATAAATTTCGAAATTGGGAAGTGTGAGTCTTTCAACTTTGCTCTTTTTCAGGATTGCTTTTTGGCCATGGTGGATCCCTTGCATTTCCATATGACTTTTAGGAGTGGTTTGTCAATTTCTGCAAAAAAAAAAAAAAAGCCAGCAGGATTGCATGAAATCTGTAGATTAATTTAGGTACTATTGCCATCTTAACAATATTAAGTCTCCTGATCCATGAGCATGAGTTGTTCATCTTCCATATATGTAGGCTTTCTTTAAAGTCTTTCAACAATGTTTTGTAGTTTTTAGAGTACAAGTCTTAACACTTCTTTCGTTAAGTTTATTCCTAAGTATTTCATTCTTTTTGATGTTGTAAATGGAATTATATTCTTAACTTTATGTTTGGATTGTTTGTTAGTAGTGTATAGAAAAGCAGTTGATTTTATACATCTATCTTGTATCTTGCAACCTTGTGAAACTTGTTTATTAGTTCTTATAGTTTTGTGTGTGTGTGTGTCTGTGTGTGTGTGTGTGTGAATTCTTTAGGGTTTTCTATATGCAAGATCATGTCATCTGTGGATAGAGATAAGTTTAGTTTTTCTTTCCAATCTAGATGCCATTCATTTCTTTTTCTTGCCTAATTGCCCTGGCTAGAACCTCCAGTACAATGTTGAATAGAATTGGCAAGAGTAGATATCCTGGGATCAGATTTCTAATGTTTAGTGGTTTGGAAATACGTATTACTGACAGTGCTCCTTTGAGAACTTGAAAATCCAGCTTTGTGTCCTCCTGTAGTAACAAAAGTAATAAAATTTCTTCTATTGGAATTTAGCATGCTATTTATTTTTTGAACATCAAGGCACAATAGATTCTAGCTTGGCTTTTTCCAAAACTTTAATGCCTCTGTTCTATTAACTTATGGGTATAGTTGAGTAAGAATGAGTAATCAGTACATCTATATTGCCTTTGCCTCTTAGTCTTGGCTTGGGGTAATGCTTTATAGTTAGAACACTTGAAGGAGGTTTATAATTTGTAATAGATATAGTTAAAAACCAGGGATAATGATTGCGGTAGGGTGAAGGAGAGGTAGTGATTGTACTACTTTTGATCATTTAATTCCACACCCAACCTCTGAAGAGTATATTTTCTTGTTTAGATTTATTCCCTACAGAAAGTGGTGGAAGTAACTCTTCCATACTTTATTCTTTTTTTAAAAAATAAATTTATTTATTTATTTTTGGCTGCGTTGGGTGTTCGTTGCTGCGCGCGGGTTTTCTCTATTTGTGGTGAACAGGGGCTACTCTTCATGGCGGTGCGCAGGCTTCTCATTGCGGTGGCTTCTCTTGTCATGGAACATGGGCTGTAGGCTCATGGGCTTCAGTAGTTGTGGCACACAGGCTCAGTAGTTGTGGCTCGCGGGCTCTAGAATGCAGGCTCAGTAGTTATGGCGTACAGGCTTAGTTGCTCTGCAGCATGTGGGATCTTCCTGGACCAGGGCTTGAACCCGTGTTCGCTGCATTGGCAAGCAGATTCTTAACCACCGCACCACCAGGGAAGCCCTATTCTTTACCAATTCAGAGAACAGAACTTCTTTCATATATTGAGCATTTCTTGAATATATTCTGTATCTATTGTACTTTGCCCTGTTGGAGAAGACATGAAATAAGAATAAGAGCATATTTATTCTCTGAATGCTTACAAGATATTTAGGAAGATCAAGTATATGTACTTACTTTGTACTGCTGTGTATTTGTGCTGCAGTGTATATGTTCTGTCCCCCTCACTAAATGTAAGCTCCTTGAGGATAACCGTCTTTGTATTGACATGGTATGTATCATAGCGCCTCACATGTACCATGTGTTTATTATGGATTTTTAAAATTAATGGAGCTACAAAACCAATATAAGTCTACAGTTAAATACTCACTGAATGGCATAACCAATCAGTATTGTTGAATTTCAGAAGTAACAATGATCAGTGTGTACTGGATTTATTAGGGAAGGCTTCATGCAAGAGAAGGTAATTAAGAGGGCTCATACAGGATGAGTAAGAACTGAGAAAGGGGAAAGAGCATTTCAACTAGGTGTCATAGTTTGGAGGTTAGCGAGTGGATCATGTTGATTGGAATAGAATATTGGCATCGGCTTGTAGATAGAGAGAAGGGTGGATGAATGAGGAACATTGTATTTTGGAGGCCTTAAATGCCAGTTTGAGAAGTTTGCTGTTACTCCATTTGACATTAGAGAACCATTGAAAGTTTTTGAGCTAGGATGTTTTGGGGCAAAGCAGTACTTTAAGATTTACTTTATGATAGTATGTAGTATGGGCTGGATGTATTGGGAGACCATTTAAGCGGGTATGGTAATAATTCTTCTAGTCTGTTGAGTCCTTAAAAACAGAGTTTTTTGTTTGATCTTTCATGCCCAGCATAGTGCCTAGAGGAGAGTTCAAATTTTTGTTCTTTGGATGCATAACTGTATGGACTAAGTCATCTGAGCCTGGGTTGAGCTGTTAGCAGCAGGAAATATGCATATGAGAAACATTTTGGGGAAAAAATTGAGATGACTTGTTTTCTAAGAGTATAAAGGGTGTGGGTCAGTTCAAAGATGACATTAAAGTTTCAGCATGGGTGATTAAGGAGTAGCAGTGCCATCCCTAGAAATGGGGAAGTCAGTTAGGGGAAGAAAGGAGTGAGAAAAGGGGTAGTCATGAGCATGTTTTTAGACTTGTTGAGTTTGAAGTTGAAATACACAGTACACAGGGTTAGAAAGGCTCAAATGAAAACTGAATTCTGAATGTTTGAATTTAGATCTCACTATGAAGATATTATTGTTTGAGCAGTAAAAATGACTGGACTGATCCAACACTACGTGTGTGTATGGGTACAGAGGTTGTGTGCATGTATACAAGTATACACAC
Source organism: Phocoena sinus (assembly GCF_008692025.1). NCBI lineage: Eukaryota > Metazoa > Chordata > Mammalia > Artiodactyla > Phocoenidae > Phocoena > Phocoena sinus. Next base: position 21,877,707 of record NC_045775.1, read on the forward strand.
TCTTATACACTACAATCCAGGGTGTGTGTTAGATTGTGGGTATACTAATCTGCTCGTTGCTGTTAGTGGAATGATGAGGGCTGATTCTTGGGGTGAGCAGAGGGGAAGAAAAGGAAGCTAAAGAAGGAGAAAGGAGAGGAACAGAGAGGTAGAAGAACTTATAGTACAAATTTGTCAAGGAGCTTTTGTAATTTATCTTATGCTTCAATATAATACTTTCAATAGTCATAACACTATTACTAACAATAGTAGTACTCCTGTATGACTTGTTGAGTGCTTACCGTATGCCAGACACCTAGCTAGACATGCTATCTCTTTTTACCCTCACAACAAATCCGTGATGTCAGAACTATTATATCCCCTTTTTACTGATGAGGAAACTGAACTCCAAAGAAGTTAAAACTTGCCCAAGATGACTTGAACTAATAAATAATTAGGAGATCCTGTGGTTTTAAATCTGACTTTTTGGACTCCAAGCCAAATGTTCTTTCCATTATACCAAAGGTTTGTGTGTTTAATTTCTTCAAGGCAAGGACTTTATCTTTAGAAAATCAGTCCTTGATAAAGGCTTATTAATTAGCGGGCAGTGATTGGACAGTAATGTTTCCTATTAACAAAATCTGCATGTATTCTGGATGTCGTTGCTTCTACTTTTCTACATGGGTATTTATAGTGTATTAGGAGGTAACATTTTCTGATTGCATGCTGTGAATGTTAATTTAAAAGAAGGTATCAGTTCTTTTGTTTCTGAAAGTGCTTTTCAGTATTTTTGTTAAGCTAATATAAACTTCTTTTAGAAGTTTTTCTGATGCACTCCCCAGATCATTCACACATTTGCAAGGAAATAAGAAGAGCCTGACATTTTCTTTTATTTCAGGGGATATCATTTTCAATGCCCAGTACCCAGAGCTGCCTCCCGACTTCATCTTTGGAGAAGATGCTGAGTTCCTGCCAGACCCCTCTGCTCTGCATGTGAGTACTGCAGGCCTGTTTGGATGATCTCTGTTTGCTGAAAGGAGAATAAAGTTAGCTTTTGACAATTCTTTAACAGATACATTTGCTGAACACATGGATTTTTTTCCACCCCTTTTTTCTCTGTCCTGTGAAATAAGTGTAACTCGTTATGTGCCAAAATAGTTAAAATAAGAGTTTTTTTTCATTGCAGTTTTATTTTCAGACTATTTTGAATTAATGAAAACCTCTAGCATACTGGTTAAAATATATTTACTTCAGCTGAAGGAGACATGTTGGAAACATTTTCTTTGTTTTAACTTAATATTTCATGCCTGCAATCGATTTTCTAATGTTTACTAACACTTCATCACGGGGCTTGTTAGGGGAGTGTTTCTTGGCTCTTCAGGAGGCCTTTTTTTGTATAGAAGTGAAAGTGGCAAATTTGGACTTACATCTGCATTTTCTCAGTATTATTATCAGAAGGGTAAAGACCAGATTAAGTGTTCTTTATTAAGCAAGACCAGAAACTTTGTAGTTGAAGTAAAATGTTTCTGGATTTAAAGCAGAGAAAAGGATGGTAGTACTTGTCAGATCACATGTGGTTTGTATAAAAAGTGTTTTTTTCATGGCTAGTGGAGAAAAAGCATGTGCCATTTTGTTTAAAAGGTCTGACCAGACAAAATGTCTCTCTCTTTCCCTTCTCAAGTTTGATTTTGCTATGATGCCTATACCATAAGAGGTTCCATTATTGTTCAAAAACTATGTTCTAAGTTTTGTTTTTTGGAAATTTTTTTTTGTCTCATTAAAGTTTTGTAATTAAAAGTTTGAGGACTTGCTTTGAAATCTTGTCCCCCTCCCTTTTTTAAAAGGGAAGTATTAAACAGGAAGTACTAACCCAAACCTAAAGAATTATCTTAAATTTTGGAACACAGCTGTAAAAATACAGTTGGCAAGAGTAGGATGGGTTTGTTGCAAAATATCTAATAATTACACATAAACTGTTACTTTAGTTGATTTTTTAAAAAAATTGTAGTTTAAGTATGGTCCCTTTAGATGCTTTGTGTTACAAATTCACCCCATATTGAAGCTGAAGGCCTTACCTGGAGAAAATAAGGCGGACGTGCCCCTACAGATCTGTCCTGTATTAAATCCGCCCAGTGGAAGGTAGCGTATGCTAAATGCCCAAGATATATTACAGGCTAAGAGCTTGTCAGAAAAGGCTTTGTTGCGGAGGTGAAACTTATAATAATACTTGAAGAATGGAACAAGAGTGGGGAGTGTGGCAGAGAGTATTTCAAGTAAGGGGCATGGCATAAGCAAATGATATGTATAATATATTGTAGAGGAAGGTACTTGACAGGTTTGCTGAAGGGTAAGTTAATATAAGGAAGGGCTAGAAAAGGTTAGAAAGATAACTTGGGATAAGATTGTGGAATGCATTGAATGCTAGGTTAAGAGCCACTGAAGGAAATGATACTTGGAGAATTATCTAACAGCAGTGTGGTCAGTACAATGGATTAAGAGAGATTGAGGACTGTTGTAAAAATCTGTGCGGGGGAAGGGGCTTTGAGCTAGGATGATGCAAGAGGGAACACTATGATGGGAAGGATAGGAAATATATGTTTACAATTTCTCTTTTACGAATTGCCTGTAAAATTTACAAAGCACATCTTCAATATTGGCAAGGATTGTGAGTATAGATGTTATCTTTCTATCTATCTGTCTATCTATCTATTTATTTTGGTGAGAGTATAGACTTTAAAAGTTAGAAAGGACCTTAAGTTTTATCTTATTCCACTTTTCTGTTTTAATATTCAGGAAATCGACCTAGATTTATTTAATTTTATTTTTTTAACATCTCTATTGGAGTATAATTGCTTTACAATGGTGTGTTAGTTTCTGCTGTATGACAAAATGAATCAGCTATATGTATACATATATCCCCATATCTCCTCCCTCTTGCGTCTCCTTCCCACCCTCCCTATCCCACCCCTCTAGGTGGACACAAAGCACCGAGGTGATCTCCCTGTGCTATGGGGCTGCTTCCCACTAGCTATCTATTTTACATTTGGTAGTGTATATATGTCCATGCCACTCTCTCACTTCGTCCCAGCTTACCCTTCCCCCTCCCTGTGTCCTCAAGTCCATTCTCTATGTCTGCGTCTTTATACCTGTCCTGCCCCTAGGTTCTTCAGAACCTTTTTTTTTTTTTTTTAAGATTCCATATATATGTGTTAGCATATGGTATTTGTTTTTCTCTTTCTGACTTACTTCACTCTGTATGACAGTCTCTAGGTCCATCCACCTCATTACAAATAACTCAATTTCGTTTCTTTTTATGGTAGAGTAATATTCCATTGTATATATGTGTCACATCTTCTTTATCCATTCATCTGGGAAATCGACCATATTGTTGTGTTGGAGTTGATATTATAACTTCACTCTTCTGATGTTTAGTTTTTTTTTTTTTTTTAGAAGTGTAACCTTTTTATTATTTATTTATTTATTTAATGGTGTATATTTTATTTATTTATTTATTTGATTGCTCCGGGTCTTAGTTGCGGCAGGTGGGCTCCCCAGTTGCGGCTCATGGGCTTCTTAGTTGTGGCTCACCAACCCCTTAGTTGCGGCACACAGGCTCCCTAGCTGTACCATGCGAACTCTTCTTTGCGGCATGCATGTGGGATCTAGTTCCCTGACCGGGGATTGAACCTGGGCCCCCTGCATTGGGAGCGTGGAGTCTTAACCACTGCCCTACCAGGGAAGTCCCCTGTTGTTTAGTTTTGAGTGAAGTTATCATAAATGTCTTTGAGAAATTAGCTGAAAAAGAACAGCCAAAAAAATAAAGCACTATATCTAAAAGAAAGATTACAAATCTAGGGGAACACCTCTCTTTAGCTATAGTTTATCTAAGGCCTCAGGCAGGTTACCCAGTGCTTCTTCATGGACCAGTCAGCCGGACAAGTCTAGATAAGCAACCAGGATACACCCTGCACTAGCTGGGTGAGGTCTACACAGCTCTGGAGGGTGCCCTGTATCTTTGCAAAAAACGGTTTGAAGTAGCTTAAAGGATACACATAAGGTTAATAAAAATATATGAGGTGCCCTAATCCATCTGATGAAGCCACTTTTTTCTAAACACAGACTTTTCATTCAGGAAGGTGAATTTCATTATGGACTTTGAGATTCTCAGCTGAATGGAAAGTACTAGATAGATACCAGATCTAGAGATAGGTATCTCATAGATATCAGGGAATCATAAAATTATTGTTAGGATCTTAATGGCATAGTTGGTCCCACTTCTGGCTATATGCTAGAATAATTTAGGAAGCCTGTTAAAAATACAAATTTTTGAACCTCACTGGACATACTGAATTAGATAGATGCTTTAGGGAGCCACAGAGTCATTAAGTTCCCTGGGTGATTTTTATGTGTTAGTCTGTGAACTGCTATTGGGAACCACTAATTGAATCCATCTCTTACAGTAATATCTCCAATAGAAGGCCATTTGCCTTTGCTTGACATTATTTCCAGTGAGGTATCATTTTCCATTTTGGGAATAGCTGTGATTTTTTTAAAATAACTTCTTTATTGAGACATAATTTATATGCCATACAATTCACCTATTTAAAGTGTATAATTCAGTGGGTTTTTTTTAAACATCTTTATTGGAGTATAATTGCTTTACAATGGTGTGTTAGTTTCTGCTTTATAACAAAGTGAATCAGCTATACACATACATATATCCCCCTATCTCCTCCCTCTTGCATCTCCCTCCCACCCTCCCTATCCCACCCCGCTAGTTGGACACAAAACACTGAGCTGATCTCCCTGTGCTATGCGCTGATCCCCACTAGCTATCTGTTTTACATTTGGTAGTATATATATGTCCATGCCACTCTCTCACTTCGTCCCAGCTTACGCTTCCCACTCCCTGGGTCCTCAAGTCCATTCTCTACATCTGCGTCTTTATTCCTGTCCTGCCCCTAGGTTCTTCAGAACCATTTTTTTTTTTTAAGATTCCATATATATGTGTTAGCATATGGTATTTGTTTTTCTGTTTCTGACTTACTTCACTCTGTATGACAGACTTTAGGTCCATCCACCTCACTACAAATAACTCAAGTTCATTTCTTTTTATGGCTGAGTAATATTGCACTGTATGTGTGTGCCACATCTTCTTTATCCATTCATCTGTCGATGAACACTTAGGTTGCTTCCATGTCCTGGCTATTGTAAATAGAGCTGCAGTGGACATTGTGGCACATGACTCTTTTTGAATTATGGTTTTCTCAGGGTATACGCCCAGTAGGGATTGCTGGGTCATATGGTAGTTCTAATTTTAGTTTTTTTAAGGGACCTCCATACTGTTCTCCATAGTGGCTGTATCAATATTCATTCCCACCAACAGTGCAAGAGGGTTCCCTTTTCTCCACACCCTCTCCAGCATTTATTGTTTGTAGATTTTTTGATGATGGCCATTCTGACTGGTGTGAGGTGATACCTTGTTATCGTTTTGATTTGCATTTCTCTAATGATTAGTGATGTTAAGCATCTTTTCATGTGTTTGTTAGCAATCTGTATATCTTTTTTGGAGAAATGTCTATTTAGGTCCTCTGCCCGTTTTTGGATTGGGTTGTTTGTTTTTTTGATATTGAGCTGCATGAGCTGCTTGTATATTTTGGAGATTAATCCTTTGTCAGTTGCTTCGTTTGCAAATATTTTCTCCCATTCTGAGGGTTGTCTTTTCATCTTGTTTATGGTTTCCTTTGCTGTGCAAAAGCTTTTAAGTTTCATTAGGTCCCATTTGTTTATTTTTGTTTTTATTTCCATTTCTCTAGGAGATGGGTCATAAAGGATCTTGCTGTGATTTATGTCATAGAGTGTTCTGCCTGTGTTTTCCTCTAAGAGTTTAATAGTGTCTGGTGTTACATTTCGGTCTTTAATCCATTTTGTGTTTATTTTTGTGTGTGGTGTTAGGGAGTGTTCTAATTTCATTCTTTTACATGTAGCTGTCCAGTTTTCCCAGCACCACTTGTTGAAGAGGCTGTCTTTTCTCCATTGTATATTCTTGCCTCCTTTATCAAATATAAGGTGACCATATGTGTATGGGTTTATCTCTGGGCTTTCTATCCTGTTCCATTGATCTATATTTCTGTTTTTGTGCCAGTACCGTACTGTCTTGATTAATTTCAGTGGTTTTTAGCTGTGCAACTATCACCACAGTCAAATTTAGAACATTGTCATCACCCCTAAAAGAAATTCCAAACCCATTAGCAGTCACTTCCCTATCCTCCCCACCCCCACCTGTGTTCACTGTCAGCAATAACTAATGTATATTTCTGTCTGTGGATTTGCCTATTCTGGATATTTCATGTAAATGGAATCATATAATATATGGTACTTGTGACTGACTTCTTTCACTTAGCATACTGTTTTCAATGTAACATGTATCACTACATCATTTTTTATTGCCAAGTAATATTCTATTGTATACATGTACCACATTTTATTTGTACTTTTGTCAGTTGATGAACATTTGGGTTGTTTACACATTTTGGCTATTATAAATACTGCTGTTGTGTGGACATATTTTTAGTCCTTTTGGATATATAGGAGTGGAATTACAGGGTCAAATGGTAACACTATGTTTAACTTTTTGAGGAACTCCCTGACTGTTTTCCAAAGTGTCTGTACCATTTTACATCCCCATCAGTGGTGTATAAGTGTTCCAGTTTCTTCACATTCTCACTAACACTTATTGTTATCTATCTTTATGATTAGACCCATCCTAGTGGGTGTAAAGTGGTTATCTCATTGTGGTTTTTTGATGTTTTGCATCTTTTTCTGTGTTAATTGGCCATTTATTTATCTTCTTTGTAGAAATGTCTATTCAAATCCTTTGCCCATTTTTAAATTGGGTCATTTGTCTTTTTATTGTTGAGGTATAAGTGTTCTTTATATATTCTGGGTACAAGTTCTTTATCAAGATATATGACTTACAAAACTTTCTCCCATTCGATGGATTATTTTTTCACTTTCTAGATAGTACTGTTTGAAGGGCAAAAATTTTTAATTTTTAGGAAGTCCAACTTGTCTTTTTTCTTTTGTTGTTTGTGCTTCTGGTTTCATATCTAAGAAAGCATTGCCTAGTCCAAGTTTAATAATTTTTGCTCTTATGTGAGGTAGGGGCCTTGCTGTATTATTTTACAAGTGGAGATCCAGATGCCCCAAGCACAGTTTATTGGAAAGACTATTTTTTCCTTATTGAATTGTTTTGGCATTCTTGGCATTCTGAATGTCAATTGATTATAAATGTGTGGGTTTGTTTCTGAACTCCTAATTTGTATACCTGTACCACACTGTCTTGCTTTCTGTGACTTTGTAATAAGTTTTGAAATTGGGAAGTATGAGTTTTTGAATTTTGTTCTTCTTTTCCAAGATTGCTTTGACTAGTGGGTTGCTCTCATTTCCATATGAATTTTTTTTTTTTTTTTTTGTGGTACGCGGGCCTCTCACTATTGTGGCCTCTCCCGTTGCGGATCACAGGCTCCGGACGTGCAGGCTCAGCGGCCATGTCTCACGGCCCAGCCACTCCGCGGCATGTGGGATCCTCCCGGACCGGGGCATGAACCCGTGTCCCCTGCGTCGGCAGGCGGACTCTCAACCACTACGCCACCAGGGAAGCCCTCCATATTAATTTTAGGATAAGCTTGTCAATTTCTGCAAGGAATCCAACTGGGATTTTGGAAGAGATTGCATTTAATCTGTATATCCAGCTAGAGATTATTTCTATTTTAACAACATTGTCTTCTAATCCAGGAACATGAAATGCCTTAACATTTTTAAGTCTTTTGTTAATATCTTTTAATAATTTTTGTACTTTTCAGAGTACAGGTTTTACACTTGTTTTGTTAAATTTATTCCTAAGAACTTTATTCTTTTTGTAAATAAACTTGTTTTTAATTTCATTTTCACATTGATACTATACAGAAACAATCGATTTTTGTATATCGATCTTGTATCCAGCAACCTTACAGCTCTAACTTTAAACATAAAGTTTTTCTTTCTATTGAGCAGAAATCTCTTTACAGATTTACGTTCTTCATCTTTTTCTACTTTTTTGATGTAAATCAGTTTGTTGTGCAAGCTGGGTGATTACATATTTTGATATTGAGATGTGGTCATAAAATACCGATATTGCTTTTCCTTTGATTTCTTAAACTCAAAGCATTTCATAAGATAGAGATGGAAGCAGCATTGCAATTAGCTTACAGTATGTCTGGGAGCTTCTTTTAAGATAAACATTCGTAAATTGTAGTAGATTTCTTAAAAATTTGCCTCCTTGCTCTACATTATATATGCTAATAATTTATTCACCAAACCATGTAAGGTAATATTAATTGAAAGTTAGGACCTAAGGCCTAAGCAATGGAGGTAAAGCCTGAACTCTACGGCCATATGAACCAGCTATCCCATTCCTGGGCATATATCCAGACAAAACTATAATTTGAAAGATGCATGTACCTCTACGTTCATAGCAGCGCTATTTACAATAACCAAGACATGGAAACAACCTAAATATCAGTCAACAGATGAATGGATAAAGAAGATGTGGAATATATATATAGGACTATTACTCAGGCATTAAAAAGAATGAAATAATGCCATTTGCAGCAACATGGATGGACCTAGAGATTATCATACTAAGTAAAGTAAGTTAGAAAGAGAAAGGCAAATACAATATGATATCACTTATATGTGGAATCTAAACTATGACACAAATGAACATATCTATGAAACAGAAACAGACTCATAGACATAGAGAACAGACTTGTGGTTGCCAAGGAGGGTATGGGGGGAAGGGAAGAATTAGGAGTTTGGGATTAGCAGATGCAAACTGTTATATATAGGATGGAAAAACAACATCCTACTGTATAACAGAAGGAACTGTACTCAATATCTTGTGATAAATCATAATGAAAAAGAATATTGAAAAGAATTTATTATATATGTATAACCGAGTCACTTCACTATACAGCAGAAATTAACACAACTTGTAAATCACTGTACTTCAATTAAAAAAAAAAAGCCTGAACTATACTCTAGATGTGTTCTCTGGTTAGCAGGGTTAGCACACAACTTTATTTAATAGACAATATGAGAAAATCATGTGAATACAACATAGTACATGGCAGAGGGATATGTTAATTTGGTTTGGGGCTGGTGGTGGAAAGTTTTTAATACAACAGTAACGTGATAATCATCCAGTTAATCTGTGCTTAGAAGTATTTTTCAGGGACACTTAAGAAGAGTCGATTCTTGGTCGGAGAGGTTATTTGCAGAGCTTTTTGCTGTTTGTAGATTTGCTTTGAGCCTCAAGTCCGAAGCATATGCTGATTAAAGAGCTGTCCCTGCCATATAAGTTAATTTGTCAGTGGCTTTGCTTTCACTCTGTTCTGTCTTATGTGTTTGCCATACTGTTTCATCTGTCATATTATAACTAAGAGGCTGACTTATTGATGCCCTCCTTTACTAATGAAAAAGCATAAAAATCAACAAAAGACAAATTGAGGAAAATCCTATCTGTGGGTATTTATTGATTACACACTGTGTGTCCAACACTGTGTTATATGGAATTTGACCTCAAGGAGGCTAAATTTTAGGGAGACATAGATACATGAAAACAAATGGCCATAGGTGGTATATATACTTCAGTGCTGGAATACTTGATACCAAGAAGTGCTGTGGGATAATTACATAGCGTTTTCACATATATAATATGAGAAGAGAGGATGATCACTAAATTAAGACAGAGGCTCCATTAAAATGAAAAAGGGAAAATTACCACGGGTTGGAACTGCAGGATTAAAATGATCAGAAAGAAGTTGGAACGTGTGCTGAGCTGTAAGTGATGGGCCTGCTCTAGCGGTTGTAATTGCTTCTCCTTCCATTCTATTCCGTTCTCACTCTTTTCCAGCCACGCAGGCCTCCTTGCTATTCCTCCAAAAGTCTGAGGACCTCCTTAGAAACTTTTTATTTGCTATTTACCAGTTTCATTCCCTTCTGCCTGGAACTTTCTTCTTCCAGTTATCTGAATGGCTTGCTCTCCTCCTATCTTCAAACGTCGTTATATGAGAGGCCTGCCCTGACATCCCTACACAAAATAGTAGTAACGCTCTCCCCGTTACTTTCTCATCATTATCCTGCTTTATTTTCTTCACTGCACTTTATCACCATTTGATAAATTTGGGGATGCTTATTTATTAGGTATCTATTTCTGCTAAGGTTACCAACTGCCCTGTTTGTCCCGGAGTGAGGGATTTTCTGGGATTTAATATGTTCACTGCTAAGATGGGACAGTCCCAGGCAAACTGGGATACATGATCACCTTTGTTTATTCACTGGATTGGAAGCTTCTTGAGAGAATGGAATTTGTTTTCTTCACTGCTGTATCCTAGTGTCTAGAAGGGTACCTGGTGCATAGAGGTGTGCAGTGTGTATCTGTTAGATGAACAGTTTGCCTTTAAGGTTCTGCATCCTTAAGGGACTTGTTGGTTTCCAAGACTAGAAAATGTTTTAAATAAAAATTTCAAACTAGAAGAAAGAGATTCAATTTTTGAGAAATTTGTAGGATAAAAATCAGTTAACAGAAACTCTGAAGCTGTGATTTTTCAGCCTCGCTTTTGCAACACCGTGTGTTGTGTTCAGCTGACTTAGAGGGTATTGTGAAATTCTTTCCCCCCCAAAGTAATAGTGATAATTCACTTTAATTTAAAATAAAATTGCATAAAGGGGGAAGGGTGGATCATATATTTAAATAAGAAGAACATGTTGCAATTATAGCATGGTTAGAAACCACTGATATCTGACTTCCTAGTTTGAAGAAGGTGACAACGATTTTGTGTTTGCGACAAGCACCTTCAGGGTAGGGAACCTAACGCTACTGCAGGTACTACCCACTGGTTGTGTAATTATTTCACTGACTCTGTTCTGCTCATGGAATGTAAGCGTAGAAAGAGTAGTGTGCTCACACCTTGTTGCTTCTCCTTCCCTGCTCGTCTCTGTGCTACCTGAAGAAAGACATCTTTTGAATGTGTCCATGGAAAATAGTGTCCGTATCCTGTGTACATAAAAGATATTTGAAATATATGTGAAGGACGCACTAAGCTGAGATAGACTGCATGGCCCACCATTCAAAAATGCCATCCAGATGTGTGGTGCCCCTGCTCCTCGACACGTCCATTGCCATTAACATATTATAAGATAGAACGTTCTGCATTTTTCAAATATCTGTTTAATGCCTCAATTGAGGCCTGTAAAAGACTCATCCTTCACCCTCCAGCTGGACATAATGCTCAAGACAAATAAGTGAACAGAATTGCAGCCTCGGGTGGTATAAGCAGGAAATAGAGATATGTGCACAGGGTGCTGGGGGGACATGTAGGAAGAGCAGTTTATCAGATCCATGGATAGTAAGTGTCAAGGACTTAGAAACGTATTATTTGGTTGTTCATAACTAATACACATTTTATGTAACTTATTGAAGAATAACATGCCTACAGAAGAATGTACAAATCGTAACTACCTAGCATGGCAAATTTCCAGAAAGTGAAAACATTATGTAATCGGCACCCAGATCAAGAAACAGAACATATCCAGCTTCCAGAAGCCCCACTCATGCCCTCTCCCATCGCCGTGACCACCTTGCCCAAGAGTAAACGCTGTGCTGACTTTCTCACCGTTATTAATTTGCCTCTTTTTCATCTTCCTGCAAATGGAATCAAACAGCGTGTACTTGTGCCTGACTCCTTTCACTCAACATTCATTTGGGAGCTTTACCCGTGTGGTAGTTGTTGTTGCACGCTCATTGCTCGTAGCGTTTCACTGTGTGAGCGTACCACGGTGCATCTCTCCATTCTAGTGTTGATCAGCGTTTGGATTATTTACATTTTTTTGCCGTTGTGAATAGTGCTGTTATGAATATTCTGCATGTCTCAGTGGACATATGTGTGCATTTCTGATGGGCGTATACTGAAGGGCGGGCTCACTGGCTCGCGTTGTGTAGAGGGTTAAGGAGAGGACTGTTAATATACGCACATATGCACACACACATAATTTTGATGGTATGTGTTATAAATAAGTCTTTAAAAATACAGTTGTAGAAAAACAGAACATCTTGAAAGTACAAACAGGGTACACTGAAAATGAAACTTGACCATTTTGTCAGTCAGCGTTCAGTCAGGAGACAGAAACCGTATCAGTAATTTGAGGAGGGTAGAGGAAGAATACCTCAAAAGGAACAAACTGGGAAGACCCTTTTCTCATGGCTCCCTGCGGCCCCCCAAGGCTGAGACTCTGACCTCCTTGTTGGAGAGGGTGTGGCTACAGCCCCCTGGATGATGGAGACCCTTACGTGGGGGTGCTGGTAGGCCAAGGCTGGCAAGTAGAAATGGGCTAGGTGCCAGTCAAACGGGCTGGAGGGTGAGCACTGCTGGGTCTCCTGCGTGCCTCTGGCAGCTGTCCATAGGTGCAGCTCTGAAAAGTGCACTAGAGCCAGGGTAAGAAGCTCCCTTTCTGTCATGCCTTGCACCATCCCTCCATCACTTTCTGTTGACAAGCTAAACATTGCACCAGCTGACAGAGGAAACATGTTTACGGGGCCCAGTTCCAGTTTCATAAGCGGGACAAAGAAGAGTAGATTTGGAAGATGAGAGGCAATAAGGGAATAACTAGCACAACTATGTAACACCAAACTTACCTTCCAGTTTATTTTTTCTGCTGTGTCTAATTTGCTATTAAATCCATCTAATGAGCTCTTAATTTTAGGTAATAGATCCTTCAATTCTACAATTCCATTTGGTTCTTTGCTAAAAGTTCTTTAGTGAATTTATCTTTTCATCTATAGTTTTCTCCATTTTCTTGTACATACTAATTGTATTTATTTTCAAGTCCTTATGAACCAATTCCAATATCTGGAATATTCTTGGGTCTATTTGTTTTGCCTGCTTTTTTTCTTTATCAGTGATATGCTTCTGTATTTGGTGTTTCTAGTTGTTTTGAGTGGATGTCAGACATTCCAGTTCAAAAACAATAGAGGCTCCAGGTGGTGCTCTTTTCTTCTAGAGAGAAAGTTCATTGTCCCCTCTCATAGGCAGATGCATGTGGACCGATGACCTTAATCCAGACAGGGACTCTGCTGGGTTGAGGCTGGTTTATGGCTTTGGTGAGGGTGGGTCTACCTCTGCTTTACTACTGTTTCTGAAGTAGAGCTCTTCAGGGTTTTAAACCAAGAGTCTGGAGTGGCCACTGTTCTTAGACCCTTTTAAGTGCTTTGGCCAAAAAAATATTTTAAAATAGACACTATGTTATTTATCAAATTATTTGAACACCCGCACAGCATGGATCTTTGCCCTGAGAGATCTCATATTCTAAATTTTGTCTTGTTAAGCCTGCTGGTAACTCTGCTGTGCTTTTCAGAAGTGGTTGCTTAATTTTTAGCTTCTTGCCCTTGGGCTGCCCCAGAATTTATCAGATGTCTTGAGGGGAACTCGCTGCATGTTTTTTGAGGTCTCTCAAGACTCTGTTCTGATGGTTTTTTCTGAGTCCAACAGCAACTTTGTGCTGTGCAAAGCCTGGTTTCTCAGCCTCCTTCCTGTGCCCAGAATTTGCAAATGTCCCAGGGATACCTCTCCCTGATGCTCTCTCCTTTCTGAATTCTCAGCCCCTCCAGTTCCCATTGCTTCAGCAGACGTCGAATACCTTCAACAATCTGGCTTTCTGGTTGTTCTTACTGAGACTGCTGGTTTATACAAAGCCACTGCATCCTATCTGGAAGCATAAGTCAGTTGTCCTACATATAGTTTTGCCCTTTACTGACATAGATACACTATTGATACTATGTATAAAATAGATAACTAATGAGAACCTACTGCATAGCACAGGGAACTCTACTCAGTGCTCTGTGGTGACCTAAATGAGAAGGAAACCCAAAAAAAAGAGGGGATATATGTATACCTATAGCTGATCCACTTTGCTGTACAGTATAAACTAACACAATATTGTAAAGCAACTATACTCCAATTAAAAAACAAAACAAAACAAACAAAGCAAAAGTACAAAACCTTAGTGGACCATAAATACCACTTCCTATGTTGGCAAGAATACAGAATTAAGAAAAATCATTATTAATAATAAAAATACTTAATGTTAATAAAATTTCAATAACATCAATAAAAATTATGAAAATGCCAAAAAACAGTGTACTTCTTCCTTTCTTATGAAAACCTAGATTTTAAGTTCCAGTAGATTTTCCTAAGGTGGAAAGAAATAAGGGTAAACGTTGTTTAGAGATGGCATCTCTGGTTCTCTTGATCTGATGGCAGCTTGGATTCAAAGGATGCTTCAATGTATGGTCCAAGTGAATATGAGAAAATTATGAGAAATTTCGATGCAAACTTGGTTTATGTGCTGATGAGTTAAAAACTCTGTATTTCCACCATTATCTATTTTTCCTTATCAGCCATGGAAACATTTTATGAGGTAGGAAATATGCTGATACTGTTATTCTTTGTAAAATATACCTCCTTAGGGGAGACAGTGGAAGGCCCCTGGTCTAGGAATGATGATTTATGAGTTCATCTATTTTTTCAAGGGTGTTGCTACCATAACCAACTGTGGATTAAGATGAGTATTAATGTACACACATAGGCATACACACATATAATTTTGAAGCCATGTGTTACAAACAAGGCTTTTAAAAGCACAGTTGTAGGAAAACAGAACATCTTGTAAGTACAAACAAGGTACATTTAAAATGTTCACTCTTGAAGTAAGTCAGAAAGAGAAAAACAAATACCGTATGCTAACACATATATATAGAATATTAAAAAAAAAGGTCCTGAAGAACCTAGGGGCAGGACAGGAATAAAGACACAGACATAGAGAATGGACTTGAGGACACGGGGAGGGGGAAGGGTAAGCTGGGACGAAGTGAGAGAGTGGCATGGACTTATATATACTACCAAATGTAAAATAGATAGCTAGTGGGAGGCAGCCCCATAGCACAGGGAGATCAGCTCGGTGCTTTGTGACCACCTAGAGGGGTGGGATAGGGAGGGTGGGAGGGAGACGCAAGAGGGAGGAGATATGGGGATATATGTATATGTATAGCTGATTCACTTTGTTATAAAGCAGAAACTAACACACCACTGTCAAGCAATTATACTCCAATAAAGATGTTAAACAAAAATAAATACCCCCCCAAAAATGTTCACTCTTATAAGACAAATGAAAAAAAGGCAAACCAAGTTATTTTTTGAAATCCAATGACAAATATAACATTTAGCATATATTGCCAGTTTTGATTTACTCAATTGAATTTGTAAAAATGCTTCTGGGAAAATGAGGTACTGAATTGTGTGTGAAGCATTTCAGTTCAGAAACTGCTTATTCAGAGGAGTTATTTGATGATCAGTTTTGAAGATTATTCATTGTCTTTGGTTGGTCATCTCTGTCATCCTCTCTTTATCACCTTTATTCCTCTCCAGCACTCTTCTCAAAGAGTTAGATTTTTAAATTATAACAGTGTATTTTTATTATTAACAACATATAAAATACAAATAAGTACCAAGAAAAACAAATCCTTAATCCCACAGTTTAGAGATGAGTATTATTAACATTTTAGTGGATTTACTCTCAGTATTTTTCTATGTCTTTGTCACATGCATACATGTCCTTTACAGTTTTCAATATATATTTTTTTACCTTACATATTATTGTAAGCATTTTTCCTTTGACATGATGAATTCGTCTGAAGAATCTTTTAAAATTGGCTTCTATTCTTTTGCCCTGTCCCTGATGGTTAGTGCCTCCCCAGGAACATAAAAAGTGTATCTCAAACCCGTCCTTTTTTTTTACTTTCAAGTTTGTTTTTCATTGAAAAAAAATGAGCTTCACTTAAGTGAAATGGAAATAATTTGTGAATTCTTAATACCTAATAGTTGGTGATTATAATATTACTTAATATTACAGTAACTTGCTTAAAAATATATATTAATTCATCATTGTAAGTCTAATTTCTGTAAACAGGGATTCTACCCATGCTTCTCTTAAGAAAATAGAGGTGAAATTAAGGTTTTAGTGAAACAACATCCAAGTTGTTTTTGGCTAACATGTATACAGCATTGAGTAGAGATAAAGAACTCTACCTTTCAAGAGGACTTTGATTTAATTGGAGAAACAGAACTTAAATAAAAATAGAGAAATATTGTAGCATATTGCTACAATATTGTGTGTTGTCATAACACATTATATATACCTCTGTAGCAACACTATTTTGTCCAGTAGTTGTTTGTTTATATTTTTGTCTCCTCTGCCATTCCGAGAGCACCTTGCAGGCAGAGGTGCTTAACATCTTTATTGGAGTATAGCAGCTTGACAATGGTGTGTTAGTTTCTGCTTTATAACAAAGTGAATCAGCTATACATATACATATATCTCCATATCTCCTCCCTCTTGCCTCTCCCTCCCACCCTCCCTATCCCACCCCTCTAGGTGGTCACAGAGCACTGAGCTGATCTCCCTGTGCTATGCGGCTGCTTCCCACTAGCTATCTATTTTACATTTGGTAGTGTATATATGTCCATGCCACTCTCTCACTTCGTCCCAGCTTACCCTTCCCCCTCCCCGTGTCCTCAAGTCCATTCTCTACGTCTGCGTCTTTATTCCTGTCCTGCCCCTAGGTTCTTCAGAACCTTTTTTTTTCTTCTTTAGATTCCATATATATATGTTAGCATATGGTATTTGTTTTTATCTTTCTGACTTACTTCACTCTGTACTTCACTCTGTATGACAGACTCTAGGTCCATCCACCTCACTACAAATAACTGAATTTCGTTTCTTTTTACGGCTGAGTAATATTCCATTGTATCTATGTGCCACATCTTCTTTATCCATTCATCTGTCGATGGACACTTAGGTTGCTTTCATGTCCTGGCTATTGTAAATAGAGCTGCAATGAACATTGTGGTACATGACTCTTTTTCAATTATCGTTTTCACAGGATATACGCCCAGTAGTGGGATTGCTGGGTCGTATGGTAGTTCTATTTTTAGTTTTTTAAGGGACCTCCATACTGTTCTCCATAGTGGCTGTACCAATTTACATTCCCACCAACGGTGTAAGAGGGTTCCCTTTTCTCCACACCCTCTCCAGCATTTATTATGTGTAGATTTTTTTATGATGGCCATTCTGACTGGTGTGAGGTGATACCTCATTGCAGTTTTGAGTTGCATTTCTCTAATGATTAGTGATGTTGAGCATCCTTTCATGTGTTTGTTGGCAATCTGTATATCATTTTTGGAGAAATGTTTATTTAGGTCTTCTGCCCATTTTTGGATTGGGTTGTTTGTTTTTTTGATATTGAGCTGCATGAGCTGCTTGTATATTTTGGAGATTAATCCTTTGTCAGTTGCTTCGTTTGCAAATATTTTCTCCCATTCTGAGGGTTGTCTTTTCATCTTGTTTATGGTTTCCTTTGCTGTGCAAAAGCTTTTAGGTTTCATTAGGTCCCATTTGTTTACTTTTGTTTTTATTTCCATTTCTCTAGGAGATGGGTCAAAAATGATTTTGCTGTGATTTATGCCATAGAGTGTTTTGCCTATGTTTTCCTCTAAGAGTTTGATAGTGTCTGGCCTTACATTTCGGTCTTTAATCCATTTTGAGTTTATTTTTGTGTGTGGTGTTAGGGAGTGTTCTAATTTCATTCTTTTACATGTAGCTGTCCAGTTTTCCCATCACCACTTATTGAAGAGGCTGTCTTTTCTCCATTATATATTCTTGCCTCCTTTATCAAATATAAGGTGACCCTATGTGTATGGGTTTATCTCTGGGCTTTCTATCCTGTTCTATTGATCTATATTTCTGTTTTGTGCCAGTACCATACTGTCTTGATTACTGTAGCTTTTTAGTATGGTCTGAAGTCTGGGAGCCTGATTCCTCCAGCTCTGTTTTTCTTTTTCAAGATTGCTTTGGCTGTTTGGGGTCTTTTGTGTTTCCATACAAATTGTAGAATTTTTTGTTCTAGTACTGTGAAAAATGCCATTGATAGTTTGATAGGGATTGCAATGAATCTGTAGTTTGCTTTGGGTAGTATAGTCATTTTCACAATGTTGATTCTTCCAATCCAAGAACATGGTATATCTCTCCATCTGTTTGTATCATGTTTAATTTCTTTCATCAGTGTCTTATAGTTTTATGCCTACAGGTCTTTTGTCTCCTTGGTAGGTTTATTCCTAGATATTTTATTTTTTTGTTGCAATGGTAAGTGGGAGTGTTTCCTTAATTTCTCTTTTGGATTTTTCATCATTAGTGTGTAGGAATGCAAGAGATTTCTGTGCATTAATTTTGTATCCTGCTACTTTACCAAAAGCATTGATTAGTTCTAGTAGTTTTCTGGTAGCATCTTTAGGATTCTCTATGTATAGTATCATGTCATCTGCAAACAGTGACAGCTGTACTTCTTCTTTTCCAATTTGGTTTCCTTTTATTTCTGTTTCTTCTCTAAATGCTGTGGCTAAAACTTCCAAAACTATGTTGCATAATGGTGGTGGGAGTGGACAACCTTGTCTTTATCCTGATCTTAGAGGAAATGATTTCAGTTTTTCACCATTGAGAACGATGTTGGTTGTGGGTTTGGCACGTATGACCTTTATTATGTTGCGGAAAGTTCCCTCTATGCCTACTTTCTGGAGGGTTTTTATCATAAATCGGTATTGAATTTTGTTGAAAGCTCTTTCTGCATCTGTTGAGATAATCATATGTTTTTTCTCCTTCAATTTGTTAATATGGTTTATGACATTGATTGATTTGCATATATTGAAGAATCCTTGCATTCCTGGGATAAACCCCACTTAATCGTGGTGTATGATCCTTTTAATGTGCTATCGGATTCTGTTTGCTTGTATTTGGTTGAGGATTTTTGCATCTATGTTCATCAGTGATATTGGCCTGTAGTTTTCTTTCTTTGTGACATCTTTGTCTGGTTTTGGTATCAGGGTGATGGTGGCCAGAGACCATATCTTACTCATCTTTAATTTCCCTAATAATTACTTGTGGTATAGGCATTTAGTAAGTACACACTACTAAGGTTTGTTTTGTTTTGTTTCTAAATGAATGAATATGCTAAGTACCACATTAATGGTACAGGAGTTCTGATGAAGTGTTGATTATTGCGCCTTTATGGTCACCTGAGGCTTTATGAGGGAGGAAGGGTTTTAGCTGGGTCTTTAAGCAGCGGTAGGATTTAGAAAATGACAGAGGTAACGGCACTGTAGTCAGGAAGACAAAGCTACACCGAATTATCACAAACCAAGTATGGCATGTTGGGAGCATTGAGAAAACAGGTTTTCTTTTCTTTTTCTTTTTAATTGAAGTATAGTTAATTTACAGTGTTGTGTTAGTTTCAGATGTACATCAAAATGATTCAGATGTGTGTGTGTGTGTGTGTGTGTGTGTGTGTGTGTGTGTGTGTGTGTGTATGATATTCAGTATAGTTCCCTATGCTATACAGTAGGTCCTTGTCATTTATCTGCTTTATATATAGTAGTGTGTGTATGTTAATCCCAAACTCCTAATTTATCTCCCCCACAGCGCTATCCTTTTTGGTTACCATACGTTTGTTTTCTGTCTGTGAGTCTATTTCTGTTTTGTAAATAAGTTCATTTCTATCACTTTTTTAGCTTCCACATATAAGTGGTATCATATATTTTCTTTCTCTGCCTGACTTACTTAGTATGATAATTTCTAGGCGCATCCATGTTGCTGCAAATGGCATTATTTTGTTCTTTTTTATAGCTGAGTAGTATTCCATTGTATGTATGTACCACATCTTCTTTAGTCATTTATCTGTTGATGGACTCTTAGGTTGCTTCCATTTCTTGGCTATTGTAAATAGTGCTGCAATGAATATTGGGGTGCATGTATCTTTTCAAATTAGAGTTTTCTCTGATTATATGCTCAGGAGTGGGATTGCAGGATCATATGGTAACTCTATTTTTAGTTTTTTAAGAAACCTCCATACTGTTCTCTATCATGGCTGTACCAATTTACATTCCCACCAACAGTGTAGGAGGGTTCCTTTTTCTCCATACCCTCTCCAGCATTTATTATTTGTAGACTTTTAAAATGGTGGCCATTTTGACTGGTGTGAGGTGATACCACATTGTAGTTTTGATTTGCATTTCTCTAATAATTGGTGATATTGAGCATCTTTTCATCTTCCTGTTGGCAATCTGTTTGTCTTCTTTGGAGAAATGTCTATTTAGGTCTTCTACCCATTTTTTGATTGGGTGGTTGTTGTTGTTTTTTTGATATGAAGCTCTATGAGCTGTTTGTATATTTCGGAGATTAATACCTTTTCAGTCACATCGTTTGCAAATATTTTCTCCCAGTCTGTAGGTTGTCTTTTTGTTTTGTTTATGCAAACCAGTTTTCTTGGAGTAGAGTTTGCATAGGTAAAGAATAGAAAGTATAGGGCTTCCCTGGTGGTGCAGTGGTTGGGAGTCCACCTGCCGATGCAGGGGGCACGGGTTTGTGCTCCGGTCCGGGGGGATCCCGCGTGCCACGGAGCGGCTGGGCCCATGAGCCATGGCCCCTGGGCCTGCGTGTCCGGAGCCTGTGCTCCACAATGGGAGAGGCCACAATGGTGAGAGGCCCGCGTACTGCAAAAAAAAAAAAAAAAAGAATAGAAAGTGTAGTTATAGAAGTAGATGGAAGCAAAATTGTTAGGGGTTTAGGATACAAAAGATTATTCATTACAGATTTAGGCTGTGATTTTTAAGAAACTGCTGCAGTCTTATTTTATTTTGTTTTCCTTTTTTAAAAAATATGGTTTACCAAGACATGCTTTTGTGAGATATTCATGAGTTGAAGATATTTTTTCCCCTGTGGTATTAAGGATTCCAGAAATTTTTTTTTTTTTTTTTGCCGTACGCGGGCCTGTCACTGTTGTGGCCTCTCCCGTTGCGGAGCACAGGCTCCGGACACACAGGCCCAGCGGCCGTGGCTCACGGGCCCAGCCGCTCCGTGGCATGTGGGATCTTCCCGGACCAGGGAACGAACCCGTGTCCCCTGCATCGGCAGGCGGACCCTCAACCACTGTGCCACCAGGGAAGCCCCAATTCCAGAAATTTTTGATGACTTTATTTTTTAGCCACCTGTTGGTGAGTACATTTCTGGAAATAGTTATGAACTTCATATGTGTACATTAGTTTTTCAGAGGAGTCAAATTTTATTCTACATTTTTAAAGAAAAATGTGTACTTGATTGTTGGTTATGTTCCCTCAGAATGTCTAAATTGATTATTTCCCATTCTCTACTTGTTTCAAAGGTAGTCTTACAGCTAGCTTACCTTGTGTGCTTTTGGTATGCAGGGCCTTATGAGTGAAGGACTATTTATTTTTTAATAAACATAATTTTTAGAACTTTTAGCTTTAGATTTACAGAATAATTGCAAAGATAGTACAGAGAGTTCCTGTGTACCCCACATTGTTTTGCCTATCACTAACATCTTACATTACTATGATACATTTGTACAATTAATGAACCAATGTTGATTCATCATTATCAGCTAAAGTCCCCACTTTATTCAGATTTCCTTTGTATTCTCCTACTGTCCTTTTCCTATCTAGGATCCCATCCAAGATACCACATTACATTTAGTTCTTTTGTCTGTTTACGTTCCTGTAGTTGTGACAGTTTCTAAGACTTTCCTTGTTTATAATGACCTTGACAGTTTTGTGGAGTACTGGTAAGGTATTTTATTGAATGTCTCTCAACTGGAATTTGTCTAATATTTTTCTCATGGTTAGACTGCGGTTATGGGCTTTTGGTAGGAGGACGTCAGAGGTAATGTGCCATTTTCATCACATCATATCTAGGGTGCATACTATCAATATGACTTATCACTGTTGATATTAACCTTAATTACTTGGCTTGAGAGAGTGTTTGCCAGTTCTTTACTGTAAAGTTAACTCTTTTCTCCTCCTTTCCATACTGTCCTCCCTAGAAGGGAGTCACTTAAGTGTGCAGGCCACACTTAAGGATTGGGAGGTATGATATACCTCTTTAGTGGCAGAATATCTACATAATTTATTTGGAGTTCTTCTGCATGGGAGATTTGTGTGTTCTCCCACATCACTTATTTATATCAGTATGGACTTATTTATTTTATACTTTGGGTTACAATCCAATACTACATTATTTACTTTGCTGCTGAAATTTTTCCAGCTTTGGCCACTGGAAGCTATTCAGTTGGCTCCTGTATCCTTTTAACATGCCCCCATTATTATAGGTTTGTTTGTTGGATCACTTTCTTACTTTATAGCACGACAAGATGCTGAGGCCCATCTTATCTCTTTCCTGCTCTAGTCTTGGAATCAGCCATTTCCCCAAGAAGCCCTAGTTCTTTTAATTTTATTGGACAAAGGTATTAGAAACCAAGATCTGAGTGCTAAGTGTGCTTGTTGCTACTGGGGTGTCATTCCTTTTGGGTCCTCTGAGCTAACAGAGCAAGGAAACACACATATCTGTAAATGTTTGTATATATTAACCATTTGTATCTATATTAAGTGAAACATGATTTTATACTGATGTCTCCAACTCTAATCCATGACCACATGGAGCATTCTAGCCTTTGGAAAGGGTTATTTTAAGATATCGTTTGTGTGTCCTGATCTCTGCTCTGTTGTAATACTATTTCCAGCTGCTCATTTTTTAGTTAATTCCTTCTACAAGCATGTATTGAATCTGTACTATATTTAAGCCTTTGTACTAGGTGTTAGGAATACAAAGATGAGTGATTGATGTAGTTACGGTTTCTTCAGTACATGTTTATCAAATACCTCTGTGTCAGCCCCTGTGCTCCATGCTCATAGTTCAATAGTAGAGAAAATGTGGCTGCAGATAATTATGATATAAGGTAAAAAAGAAAGGTAATAACGAAATTCAGATGGAGAAATGCTTCAAGAAGGGAGACCACACAATGAATTGTATCAATTAGACCCTGGTAGCATTCAAGTGCCAGGAAATGTCACCTAACTGGTTTAAGTAAAAAGAGGATTTATTGGTCCACATAACCAAAAAGACCAGGGATAAAGCTAGCTTGGGGTATGACTGGTTTTAGGATCAAACAGTGGCATCAGGGCTTTGCTCTGCCTCCTGCTTTGCTGACATTGTTCTCACACCCTTCATAGCATCTCCTAATACCTCTAGGTCAACATCACAATACCAGAAGAAGAGCAAATCTGACATCATGACCAAAAGTCTTAGAATTGAAACTTGTTAGTCTTGATTAGCCTCACTTGGGTCATCATATCCATGAACATTGTTGCCTGGGGGATAGAAGGTGATGGTCAGCCTAGCTTTGTACATGTGCTCCATTCCTTTCACAGGTGTTAGTTTTATGATTATTAATTGAGCTATACATTTTTGTTTTGTGACGTTGTCTAAATATTTGTTATATTTTACAATAAAATATTTTAAAAATAATTGAATACATTCAGCATTCAAAAGTTAACGTAATTGCTCAGATTCAGGAAGTCCAGTTAATCCTAAGAAGGTAATATAAAGAAAAGCATTTCTAGATACATCATGGCAAAATTACAGAAAACCAGACAATAAGAAAAATCTAAAAATAGCCAGAGAAAACAAAAGAGCAAATGTTAGACTGTTAGTTGACTTCTTATGGCAACATGGAAGATAGAAGACAGTTTAATGATATCTTTAATGTAATGAAAGAAAACCACAGCCATTTAAAATTTGTATCTAGCAAAAATATTCTTCAAGAATTTAAGTGAAATAATTACATTTTTAGGTAACAAAAGCAGAGTTTATCATCAGTAAACCTTCACTAATTCTTTAGGGAGAAGAAAAGATTTCCATTGGAAGGTTAGAGATGCAGAAAGGAATGAAGAACAACAAAATCAGTGAAGGGAGATAGCGGTAAAGAGGGGATAAAATTATAAATCATCCAGAAGGTATTTCAGCTACACCTATCTTAAACATTTTGGTGGATATTAGCACTTATGTTCCCAATAAAATTTATTTAGGCAAGTATTAAGTGACTTTTTCTTGGTGTTTACTTGGGAGTGGGGATGTGGGTGTCTATAGGGTGAGGAAAAAAATAGCATTAAAGCTTGGCTTTACACGTGGTTGACTTAATATTGACCATGTCTGCCATCCTTCCTTCTACTCTTCTGTTCTTGTATTGCTTTGTGTAATACTGTGATTCTTTTGTGCGGACCACTGGAAATATACTGAGCCTCCTATCTCCTGAAGATTCTAATTTAGGTATTTAGTCTAGGTTAGAGCCTGGGCACCAGTGGTTTTATTATTTTTAATAAATTTATTTATTTATTTTTGGCTGTGTTGGGTCTTTGTTGCTGTGCACGGGCTCTCTCTAGTTGCAGCAAGTGGGGTCTACTCTTTGTTGTGGTGCACAGGCTTCTCATTGCGGTGGCTTCTCTTGTTGCAGAGCACGGGCTCCAGGTGTGTGGGCTTCAGTAGTTGTGGCTCGCGGGCTCTAGAGTGCAGGCTCAGTAGTTGTGGCGCACGGGTTTAGTTGCTCCGGGACATGTGGGATCTTCCTGGACCAGGGCTCTGTGTCCCCTGCATTGGCAGGTGGATTCTTAACCACTATGCCACCAGGGAGGCCCCACCAGTGGTTTTAGAAAGCCAATTCTAGTGTACGACCAGGGCTGAGACCTAAGGGTACTGAAAACAAATATGGTTGAGATAGACCTGAATTCTAGTTTTAGCTCTGTTGATTACTGTGTGGGTTATGCTGTCCAAGGTACTTAGCATCTATACATTTATTTATTTATTAATAAAACTGCTAATACTAGTACCTTTATCTCACAAGGCTGTTGTGAAGAATAAAGAAAGTAACATTTGAATGGAAAAACGGAAATAAAACTACAGGTGTAGAAGCCAAAATGACCAAGGGCAGTGTAATCTTAACTATAGGTTTAGCAGATGTTTATATTTTCTGAGAAGTCCTCTGGTTTCCCTTTATAACTCAAAGCAATTTATTCTGATCTTTGTGTTTGCATTTCAACTTATATAGAAGTGAGGTTTTGTACTTATTGAAAGTCTTTAGGGTTGGGATTATTTTGCTATACTTGGATTATCTATGGGGATGGGAACATTAAAAAGGAAAAGAATATTATAAAATTTGAAACTGATTCTAATGTATGCTTTCTCCAACATTTTTAAAAAGCAAAAAAACCCCAAAAAAACCCTTAGCCATTTAAAACAGTTTTTCAGATAAATTATCTGTATCCGGCTGAGAATTTTATGCCAAACTGCAGCCCCCACACAAGCTTTGGAGAAGCCAAGATAGTTAAACCTGCAAAGTAAAGTGCCGGCTCAGCCCTTACAATGGTCTGATGTAATCACTTAACCACAGAGTACTTTGTAGCCTTGAATTGACAGTGACTCAGTAGACCCTGTATACATTTTTAAAATGTTTTTAAGTTGTTGGGATTATGCAAATACCATAGAAGAACAATATTCTTATAAGCAAAACATTCAGCATATTTAATGCAGTTTCTTGAATATGTTTCAAGAATATTAGTGAAGAAGCCAGATTGAAAAGTAAGAAGTCTGGATTATTATAGATTTTTAAAAGAAGGACAGCTAATTATTTACAGTATCTAAAATATAGTGTACCGGAAATGATCAGTCACATTTTTAAATCAAAGGAGTCCTTTAGAACATTTGAAAAAATTAATTGGTAAGTATAGTAACTAATATAACAATTGTAGATAATTTGTATGTTTAAAGGTACATTTTAAAAGGATTTATTTCTTTTATTACTTTGGAGATGTTTGCAAGGTTAACATGAACTTTTAGCACAGTCAGCTTCCGTGGGAATTATTTTAAAAATGTAAAATTTGTCTCAATGAAACTCACTTTAATTTAAAAATTAGTTTATTATATTAAAAGTGTAAGTTAACCATTTGTTTTACTTTCAACCCCTACCTAGGTAATACTACTCAACCCAAATTCACTAAATCCACCCACATTAAATTTAAAAGCATTTTAGGGTCAGGAAAAGATGAAATAACTTGTCTTCAACATTTGAGTTTGTATGTTCGTCTTGATATATGAATAGAACTGACTAGAAATAATTTTGGTATTAGTTATAGACTTACGTTATAAATGTATCTTTTGTAACTCATAGTGAATAAATCATAGGCACCCTTAATTATATTTTTACCAAATCAGAAAATCCGTATTAGTAATTATCAAAGTTTTTTTTTTTTTTTGGCGGTACGCGGGCCTCTCACTGTTGTGGCCTCTCCCGTTGTGGAGCACAGACTCCGTACGCGCAGGCTCAGCAGCCATGGCTCACGGGCCCAGCCACTCTGCGGCATGTGGGATCCTCCCGGACCGGGGCACGAGCCCGCGTCCCCCGCATCGGCAGGCAGACTCTCAACCACTGCGCCACCAGGGAAGCTCCTGTTTTGTCTTTTAAATATCTTTTAACTTGTAAGTTTTCTCTGTCTTTTTTCCCCCATTTGCAATTTATGATTGAAGAAGCAGAGCTATTTGTCTTATAAAATTGCCACAGACTACATTCTGTTGATTGTATTCCCATGGCACAGTTTAACATGTTCCTCTGCATTTCCTATGAATTGGTAGGTGGAAATATGTCCCAGATTTTGTGCACCTTCAACCACCTGGTATGTAGTCACAAACCAAAAATAACCCCCACCCTTCCAAAAAAAGAGGTTCGGTAGGGACTACGTGCTGTATTGTATACATGAGCTATAGAGGCATTTTTAGTTTTTATTTAGATAATTGTAAATAATGCATGACTGAAGATTAAAATTTACAGTGACACTGGTTATAGCAAAATGAGACAAATGTTTGTATAGTAGATAGAAAAGAATTATCAAAAGCAACAGAAGGATTATTAAGGTAAAGTATCCTGGACTCATTCACTTTAAGGATAGCCTATTCACTTAAAAACCTCTAATGATCCACTGTATATATGTACCACATCTTTATCCATTCCTCTGTTGATGGACATTTAGGTTGTTTCCATGTCCTGGCTATTGTAAATAGAGCTGCAGTAAACACTGTGGTACATGACTCTTTTTGAATTATGATTTTCTCTGGATATATGCCCAGTAGTGCAATTGCTAGGTCATATGGTAGTTCTGTTTTTAGTTTTTAAAGGAACCTCCATACTCAGCCATAAAAATGAACAAAATTGGGTCATTTGTAGAGACGTGGATGGACCTAGACTGTCATACAGAGTGAAGTAAGTCAGAAAGAGAAAAACAAATATCGTATATTAACGCATATATGTGGAATCTAGAAAAATGGTATAGATCTTATTTGCAAAGCAGAAATAGAGACACAGATGTAGAGAACAAATGTATAGATCCAAGGGGGAAGGCACGGGTGGGAGGAATTGGGAGATTGGGATTGACACATGTACACTATTGATACTGTGTATAAAATAGGTAACTAATGAGAATATACTGTATACCACAGGGAAACTCTACTTGATGCACTGTGGTGACCTAAATGGGAAGGAAATCCAGAAAAGAGGGGATATATGTATGTGTATAGCTGATTCATTTTGCTGTACAGTAGAAAATAACACAACATTGTAAAGCAACTATACTCCAATAAAAATTAATTAAAAATATTCATTTTTCTCTTAAAAAAACACCTCTAATGATATCACTGTTTTTAAAAACATACTGGCAGTGTAATATGCTCTCATAAAAATGACCTTGATTCATCAGGAAAGGTGAATTATATTTAATATGGCTTATTTTGAAAGACTAACAACAACTAGAGAGTCGACAGTTTGGCACTTAAAGGGTTGAAGAATTATATATCATAGCTGTAAAATATGGTGTTGTGATTAGTCTGCAATTCTTGTTAATAATATATGTAAATATGTACATTTTAAAGATAGGAGTCATATATAAAAATTATAGAAGTTCTGCTTTATCAGTAATAACTGGGAAATAAGGTATACTGGTTAATCAAATATTCAGACTCATAGAAATTTACTGTGCAAGTTATATATAGATCACCAATTCTTTTAAAATAATTGATTTTTGATAAAATACCCTTTACACTAAAACTAGAACATAATTTGATCTTTTTTTGATGATTCAGAAGCTTTTAAGGGGCTGTCTATAGCATCCGAATTATTATTAAGCTTGATTGTCATGATGTTGTAGCTGTGTAGTAGAGTTGATTAATGCAGATTTCCAAAGTAATATTAACTCCTGGAGAATTATCACTGGGTTAGGAAAGCCCAAATGGGCTTTGTGACTGTGGTGTTCATAGAGAGCCAAGCAAAGAGACTTATAGGAACCAGTATGCGTGGATATATGTGTGTGGCTGCAGACATAGATATATGTTTACATGTGTGCACATGTGCACATATTACTGTTAAATTTATAATGAATATTGTTAAACACATAACACATATGTACTGACTTGTGACATGTGCAGCCATTACCAGTACTGAGGAAATTGCAAATTGAAGGAATTTGATCAGAATTTACCAAGAGGAAATTGGCTCTGAAGCATAATGATCTTGGCTAGAGAAGATAGTGATCCTGGCACAGTGCTCTCTATTTCCGTGTGAGGGCTCCAAGATGACAAGAATTAGCTACATAGAGGCAGATGCTTGGTAGTTTTCTGGAAGCACAATTATAAGGTTTATGAAAAACAGGAAGATCAACAGCTCATGCAGGTTTTTTGAACGGGGAACTGATTTAATGTGCTATTTTGTACCCCTTGGACCTTGTCTGTTGAGCCATGATAATTTGATTTTGTTTTTAATAATTTTTAAATTCTTATTTTAAGCGTGTTAACTTTTGGAAAGATATGATATCTTAAAATGCTTTTAAGATAATATTTGTCAGACTGTTCAAACTTTTAATGATTGATGACTGTAATTAGTTGTATTGCAATATTGTATTTTCAGAATTGCTGTCCCATTTTCTTTTGTCTACTTCTGCCCTTAACCGCGGATTAGCTTGACTCCCAAAAGCTGGTATCTTTATTGACCCTGGAAAATTTTCGGATCCTTTAATATATTTAACTTAGTTTATGATGAATAGTAGTGATCATTCATTTGGCAAATAGTTTGAGTGCCCACGTTGAATAGCCTATGATGTCTAGTACATCCCTTGTGCAAAGATCAATGAGATACTGTCCCTGTTCTCAGACAGTTTATAGTCTAATAGAGGGAAGATAATATGAAAGAACTGTATCACCCACACAGTCATTCTTTGCGAACATTAGGTGTGCATTGAAAAGGAGAATTTTCTTTTTATCTTTAATTTTCAATGCCTGAGGAACTTTAGCCATTCGTTTTGCATTTTGCTTATGTGATGCCAATAAACACCTTATGTATCTACCACAAGTGAAGGAAGCAAGGAAGGAACTAAAAAATATCTTGGTAAATTCCCTAAAGTCTTAATTCAGGTGTTGCAAACTCAGATGCCTAAAGGAGCCAGCCAGGTAATACAAATGAGTGAAAAAGATCAGTGTATAGCACAGTGTATAGCAGGTCACAATCACCACGAATTGGTGGTGATTGTGACCTGCTGAAGTGTATATGTTTTGTCTAAAGATGTTCAAATAAAAATTTTGTGTGGGTCAGAGAAAGCATGTCTGCAGGCTGAGGCTGCCAGTTTGCAACCCCTCTGTAATTCCTTAATATAAATGGAACAATCATAAAAGCATTTGGGAGGAAAGATGTGATTTAAAATTAAACACAAACAAATACTCCCAATTTAAGAATGATGACACCATTTGGTAAGCTGTTTGGTGTTTTTTTTCTGGGGCATGGATGACATTGGATTAGGAATGATGGGATCCCAGGAAGAGCCGCCTGGAAGATACAGATCTAGGCAGATGAGGGGATCAAGTTTAGTAGATTCTACTACTGTAGGAGAAATAGGAATTCACAAGAATGATCTTGGCTCTCCATCGTTGAAGATTTTTTTCTTTCAGGGTATGGATAGCCCTGGATTTCAGGTGTTAATTATTGTTAGAAGCAGGTCACAGGTCTGGAGACACATTCTGTTACTTCCTGGGAAATATGCAGGGAAACTTGAATGGAAAGTTCTAGTGGATGGAGTCTTTAGCCATCATTTAAACAGTGGATCTTATGTGAAAGCCTAATGAGTTTATGTGAAATTATTTGGGTCTTTGATCACGATAAGAAAACTTGTCGGAAAGTTGATCAAACTTCTGGGTTTCTACCTTGCTATCAGAATGTCTGAACATGACTCCAAAAATCATGAAACAGATTTTCTAGGGCCAAGGAGTGGGTATCACTCCAGGCTTACTGAATCAGTGTCTCAGCGTGTAAGATCTGAGAATCTGTCTTTTTGAAAGATACTTTTACAGTTATTCTGATGATAGACAGGATGGGAACTACAGCTGTAGGTAGAAAAGGTTTCATATACTTGCTGGAAGATATCAGGTTTCTTTGGTCAGTGAAGATTGCATATTGACAGCCCTCTGTTGAACAATTTTTTAAAAAGTGGTGTTTATTGATAGACAGAACCCCATTCTGTTTGATAAAAGTGTGTTGATGGTAATAGATATTGGTGGCTTAGGATGTAAGGGCATTGTTAAGGTTCTTGAGGCATTTCACTAGAGGGGTTTGTATCTGTGATTATTCACCCTAACTGAGACCCAGGGAAGATTGTGTGGGTGGCACTATTTGAAGTAGATGCTTTTGTTTAGTTGACTGTAAGGAGCACCACAGCTTTGAAACAACTGATGAGAGGAATGGCTTTGGGGGCTAGAGAGGGAGGGTGAGTTTAGGGAAGTGAAAATTCATGAAACTGAGTAATCACTGTGTATTGCTAAGTTGACAAATGGTTTGAGGCCGTCACTGTGGCTGCTTTGTGGGGGCCTATTTTCACTCTCTCTAGAGAGAGAATTTGTGCAAAAGACATAAAGGTTTACTAGTCAAAGCTGCACACTTCAAGCTTGGCATGGAGCCAGCATTGATAAGACACCATAGTACAGTTTGTCCATGCTGATTGTTTCACTCAAGTGGAGGAAAGGTAAAAATATCTCCTGTTTACAGGACCATGAAGTCAGTGAAGACCTCCTCTCTAAGCTCAGTGCTAATGAAGGGCTGGGCTGCGGCTCGTTGTGCCTTCCCAAGTCACATGCCAGTAATCAAAGTGTCCTTATCTGGACTGGAACGGTTGTTCACTTTTCTCCTTTGCATCCTTCAACGGGACTATTGGCTTTTTCAGAAGTCTCGTTTTATTACCCACTGAATCAATTATCTAACTGGTGTTTGAAAAGCTCTGGGATGGGGAACATCTCAGATACCTATTTCAGATCCATTTTAACTAACCGTGTATTGAATGAGTTGTAATATTAATATATAGGGCTGGACTCTTCCTTCCTCCCTCCCTCCCTTCCCTCCTTTTAATTTACTTTTTCCTTAAAAGAGATGATTTTAATCATTGTTGGGTTAGTGGAAATAGATTAATCCTCTGTAGATTTTCCTGCAGATAATGTAAGAAGCTGTCTAACTTTTTTCTCTAGCAGAAAACATAAGGACCCACGTCAAATCTATACTTTAGATTAAAGGGCTTTTAAATAGTTATGAGTTTATGCATGTCTCCCTCTATTCTGTGTCTTGTACCCTTTTTTTTTTTGCGGTACGCGGGCCTCTCACTGTTGTGGCCTCTCCCGTTGCAGAGCACAGGCTCCGGACGCGCAGGCTCAGAGACCATGGCTCACGGGCCCAGCCGCTCTGCGGCATGTGGGATCCTCCCGGACTGGGGCATGAACCCCTGTCCCCTGCATCGGCAGGCGGACTCTCAACCACTGCGCCACCAGGGAAGCCCTAGTACTCTTTTATTTCTTCTTTCTTCTCCTTTTCCTCCTTACTCTTCTTCTTCTGACAGAAAATGTGATTCAAACTGGCTTAAACAATAGAGGGAGTTCATTGGCTTACAGAACTTAAAAGACCAGAGGTGGGCTTCAGATAAGGCTTGGTCCAGTGGCTACAATCATGTCATTTAAGGACCTAGTTTCTATTTCTTTTCTTCTCTGCTCTACCTTCCGCTGTGTTGACTTTATTCTCAGTCTCCATAACCACCCAGCGGCTCAAGTCTCTTCCTTTGTGAATATAAAATTGTTACTCCAATTCAGACTTTGTATTCTCCTATCATGGGAGGAAGGAACACTTATTTCTCAGAAGTCCCAGCTGATGTCTTTCATTTTTCTCATTGGGTTTGATTGGATATGTGCACATAGCTGAATTTCCTAGGTGCGTAGGAAATGTTGATGGGGTTAGGCAGTCAGGACCTGTGGAGCTTGAAGTGGAGGTTCTTACTCAAAACCCATGCCTGAGAATGGGGAGGGGTGGTTTCCCAAAGGACATTTGGGATTGTGTTACCAGAAGGGAAATGGGTGTTGGAAATCAAACAATAGATGTCTACAAATGTGGGTTTAGACCAAGGACATTATATGGACCTAGGGTGAGGTAGAGTTTTTAGGGGGAAGGATAAAGACATTGAAAGCTCTTACTACCTAGTGTATTGCATTTAGCGGATGTCTTTTCCTTTAGTTCCCCTTTAGTTCCTTTAGTCTACATGGCGTTTCCTTCCTTGCTCTTACAGCTGCCTGTGGCTGGGGCAGCAAGAGGAGCTTGAGGCAGCCTCCTTTTCAGTTGGAGTTTCCCCCGATCATTCACACACAGACTGTATTACTAGGACACTGGTTGCTCTAAGCCCGCTGGCCAGGAAGGCCCAGGACTGGGATTTTGGCTAAGAGGAAGACGGTCTGGCAAATACTGCAGGCCTAGAATTAAGTCCAGGGAGCTCAGCCAAGGTGAGGAGAAGCAGTTGTACAGTGTAAGTCATTGCAGCCCAGGGGCCAGGTCTAGCTAGGGAAATCATCTAGGGCAGGGGTCAGAAACCAGGGGTCAGAGCTTGCAGGTGTTTGGTTAAAAAATAACAACTTGGTTGAAGCTGTTTGTTCTCTGTCTTGTTCCATACTGCTCATCCCTATAGGTCTTTTTGTGATTATCTTTGTGATTAGTTGGAAAGAAATGAGAATCTACCCTGAGGTCTGGTCCTGACTGAGGCAGAAAAAATGTTGTCTTGATAGGGGAGAATGGATAGGACTCCTGTGATGCTGTGACTCACCTATGGCTATAAAACACTCAGTGCCAACAGAGGATCACTTCAATCATCTTTTGCCATGATTTAAATAATTTGCTCCAAGCTTAAAATCTCTGTGCAGATGGGCTTCTTAATTTTCTAAGTTTAAAAGGCTCCTGAAGACATTTTCTAATGAAAAGTGAAACCCTAACAAAGTGTTTGCTTTAACTAAATGATTGCAGTTAATTTCTTGTAAAGAAACACAGAAGCACACTTTAACTTAAAATAAGCTCACACTGTTGTTTCTTGTAGTACAGCCAGGAAAACCAGTAACAAGCTGTTTCCTTCAAAATCACATCCCTGGATGATATTCGAGCAACCTGGACAATTTAAATGCATCCCCAGGAAAAACAATTTGAATTAAGTTGGAAATCATATTTGCTAATTTCCTTTCTGCCATTGCAATGTTGCCTTTTATTCTCAGAGTCTGAGTAGCCTTGATTGGGAAGGTGTGTGGCATCAGTGTCTCAGGTAAATAGTGACTTTCTTTTCAGAGCCACAGCCAATCGTAGGTCACAGAAGGATTTTTTTTTTTTTTTGTAATTGTTGGGGTCTTGGTAAACTGGATGCATGCACAACTTAAAGGAATTTAAATTTCTTTAAAACACTTTGTTGGCCAGACAGAAGGATTTCTAATGTTTAGGTTTCATTAATCAAATTTTAGTCTACACTGGCATTTTATCCAGAATTGAACTTAATAATATTATTTATTCATACTTTTTTTGAGAAACAGTAGGTATAAAACTTGAGCATTTTGGCCCCAAATAGATTTGATTTTGTATTTGAAAGATAGCACCTTAAAGTTGTGTGGACAAAGACAACATCTTAGGGAAGAAATAGAGTGGATTTAGTTGTTATTAAATTCAGCACTCAGTGATTTTAGTGTTTCCAGTCTTAGTTCTTTTATACACATTTTGGAAAAGATACCATCCCTATTCTCTAAGTGGTTGTACTGTTAAGAGAAGAAAGGCTAGTAAAGGCTCTGGGAAGGGTACACTTTCAAGTATGTTTCACTTGGGGAGGTGGGTTTCAAGATAGAAAAGAATCTGCTCTTTACTCTCTTCCCCTTAATAAACAAGGAAGCCTGGGTCAAGAGATGTGGTTTGAGATTCCTTTCTTCCTCTGCTCCCCTCCCACCTCCCTCCTTGCTTCCATCTCTCCACCCCCAATTCCAAAGAAAGAAACAGAACTTAGAAAATGTGATGGGTGATCCTAGAGACCTATTTGAAGTGGTAGTTCAGCATGTCATGAGGCTGCATGCGGATCACTTTCTTTTTAGAGGAGCTGGCAGGTAATCAGTAGAGCAACTTCTGAGGGACAAGAAGGGATATTACAATTTTTTGAGTTTTTTAAATGGAGCCAAAGCTATAATTTTTAGATACTTTTGTATATTTTAGATGAAAAGCATGGTTGACTGTGGAAGAAAGTGAACAAGTATGTCAGTTCCAATGAGTCTGTCACCCTAGCACAAAATTGGGATGGTAGAGAAATTCTGGTGTGATGCAACAGTAGGTCCTCTCTTGGTAGATATTTGAAGATTCCCCAGAATTCCTCTGTTAATTGGAAGTTTCGCTTACCTAGCAACTGTCGGTGAGGCTGCCTACTGAATGGCATTTCAAAAAATTCAGATTTAGAATTCTTTATTTTGCTTTTTCTTCCTTATGAGCCTGTTGGTTTTATCATAAAATCATGTGGGAAAGTGATTTTTCATAAACTAAGCTATTTGTGTATTTTGATTGATTGTAAGCCAGGGAATGAACTGCTGTATTTTTTTTTTTCCTGCAAGACAATAAAAAAGACTGTTTAGAAAAGCCTAGATCACAAAAAGGTTAAAAAAAAAAAAAGAAAAAAAAAATCCCGGGAAGTTGGTTGTTGATTGAGAGGGAGGTCAGAACCTTGGAGAGCGCTAGAGAAAGCAGGGGCAGAACCACAGCAAAAGCTGCCATGACTGGCCCCAAACAGACTAGATTTTTTTGAGAAGATGGCAGTTCCACTTTGCTTATTGTCAAGATATGTATGATTTAAGGAGATAAATCCCTTTTACTCCAAGCATGAGCTGTATACATAGACTAATTTGGTGACTTGGGACTATAGTCTTAAAAACTAGAGAAAATGCTTTTTTTCAGCACATCTTGAAGGTCCTCCAGGCCAGTTTATAATTCTGGATTGCTCCTAGGAGGGCCTCCAGGGTCAAGATGAAGATGGTCACAAATAGGAAGGGTAAAAGAAGCATAAGATTTCAGAGAAGTATTCACTACTTATTAGACTAGCCCCATTTTTCCAAAAAATAATTTTTTTTTTTTCAAATGACATCTTAGGTAAAACTTCAACAAAACCCAAACCCAAACCCAACCCAACCCAATCAAACCAAACCAAAACCAAAAGCAGAATGGCAGAGGCGTCCTGGTTAAAACAGGTTAAGAGGTCGGAGTGCCCTCTACTCACATTACTTCAGTAGCAGCCACTGAACACAGGCTGCAAATTGCCACATTTTACCAGAATACATTCAGTTTACTGGTCAGACATGGTTCTTAAGTAAGTGTGAGAATTTAACTTAACTGTACTTTTAGGAATGCTTTTACTAGCCCGTATTAATCCCAGAAGTGGCCTTATATTGGTTGTCTGCTTAGCTATTCATTTGGCTGTCACAGATTTGCATCTCTTTCTAATTAGCTTCTGTGCTTCCAAGAAGCCACTGAGTTTTCAAGACTGTAATTAACAACAACTTCAAAGAACATGGCAACATTCTCACATCTCAGACTCAATCAGCTCTGCTTACAAGAATCAAGAGAATTATTAGAATATTTGAAAATAAAGCCACTGAGGATTATAAAACTACCCTAATTAAATTTTTGCTGTACCAATATTTATTTCTGTGAGTACTCTACAAATTGTATTAGAGCAGAATACAACTATGATGTTCTTTCCCCTTCCACATGCCCCATTTTGTTTTTAATAGTTGACTCTTCTCAAATATAAAATGCCAAAACATTAACTACAAGTTAATTATAACTATAAGGGATATGATTGGGGGTGCTGTGTTGTCTTTTTTGTTAGCTACATGACTATAAATATATGAAGGGAAGTTATATGGAAAAGGAAATAGACTTGCTCTGTATAGTCCCAAAGTTAGTTTCTCTTAATCCAACTTTCCTCTCACCCACTCCCAAATTTATGTTATGTTAACTCTACTTTAAGAAGTTAAGAAGTTGGTACATTTTAAGAAAGTATGAAAAAATGTTTAAAGTAATTTCACTTAAGTTATTTCAGATGCTATATTAGAGGAGTTATAAATACTCAACACTATTCTAATGTATAGTATAGACATTCATTTCTGATAATACTTGGTTCTCTTAAAAACAGACCAAATAGAAAATTTATTATTTTTGTTATCTTTTGTATTCTCTGGATGAAGTGACATCTTAAAAATTCATGCTGTTCAGTTACAGTTCTGTTAGAAATATAAGATGTCAATTGGTCATTTCCTGAGACTTTCCACTTGAGGAGTGTAATACAAAAGAGTTTTGGTTGAGAGAAGAATACATTCCTACAACTGTGACTGTTACATTATAGCATATTGCATTAGCTTTCTGGAAATGTTCTGTGAGGCTTGGAACTTAAGAAACACCAGGTTCAAGGTTACTTGAACAGTATTTATTTAGAAAGATTTATTCTCCAGAAGGCTGTGGAACTAACTTTTAGTTGATCAGAAGAGATGATTGAAGTCTCATAAAATATGTAGATGGCAAGTGAAATTTCTTGAACTTTGAGATTGAGAAGCAGGTTGAAACGAAATGTCTGAAGTATGCTATTTTATTTAAAATTTATCTTTTTTCCATTATGGTATATGCATGTTTTTGTATGTGCACATATACACATATACATACATATCTGTAGACACATACTCAGAAAATTTGGAAACTATAGAAAATTAGGAAGAAGGAGAAAGAAAAACTCTTCTAAACAGCTCCCAACTATAGACATCAGTTGTTATCATTTTTTATAGTAATTTTTCTGTGGATAGATGGGTTTTGCTGTGGAGGGTTGGAGGGGTAGCGGTAGTCAAAAGTTGTGATCATAATATATCTGTCTTCATTTAATATTTTAATGAAAGTATTTCCTATGCTGTTACATAGTATTTGTGAACATATTGGCTGTATATTATTCCTTTGAATGACTATAACAGTTTTTCAACTGTTTCTTATTATCAGGCTTTTTAGGTTATTTGCAATTTGCAATTTTATGATATTATGAATGACTCAAAGTATATTTTTTGTCTATGAAGATTTTTTCCCCCTTATTTTTGTTGTTTTCTTAGATAGATTTCCAGAAATAGGATTTCTAAGGGTATTGAGATTTTGAGAATGAACATTTTTTTTTTTGCGGTACGCGGACCTCTCACTGTCGTGGCCTCTCCCCTTGCAGAGCACAGGCTCCGGACGCGCAGGCCCAGCGGCCATGGCTCACAGGCCCAGCCGCTCTGTGGCATGTGGGACCTTCCCGGACCGGGGCATGAACCCGCATCCCCTGCATCGGCAGGCGGACTCTCAACCACTGCACCACCAGGGAAGCCCGAGAATGAACATTTTTAAGACTCTTGATAAATAGGATTTCTAGGGGTAATTGAGGTTTTGAGAATGAACATATTTAAGATTCCTTTTTCTTTTTTTTAATTGGAGTATAGTTGCTTTGCAGTGTTATGTTAGTTTCTGCTGTACAATTAAGTGAATCAGCTATATGTATACATCTATCCCCTCCCTCTTGGGCCTCCCCTGACCCCATCCCACCCATTTAGGTCATCACAGAGCATTGAGCTGAGCTCTCTGTGCTATACAGCAGGTTCCCACTAGTTATCAGTTTTACACATGGTAGTGTGTGTATATGTGTGTGTGTGTGTGTGTGTGTGTGTGTGTGTGTGTGTGTATATATATATATATATATATATATATATATATATATATAGGAAAAAACTTCCTAAAAAAATCATATGTATAAAATGCTCGTACCAGTCTGTGCTCTCATGTGTAAAGTGTCTGTTAAACTTCATCCTCACCAGCATTAGTTATTTGTTTACAGAAAGAACTTGGCTAATTTAAGATGTAAATTTTGTTTCTAATAATTATTGCTTGATTTTCTTCTCTTGTGGGGAATGCTGGGTGAGGGGCAGGCCAAATTAGTAAGTCCCAGGGGAACAAGAAACAACTTGTGGGACTGAGGCCCTGTCTTGGAGTAAAAGTCAGGCTAATGAGTTCAAACTAAGACCTGATCCAAGGGAGCCAGTTGAACCATGGGAAGCAGGTCATGGAGTTTCAAAGAGGAGAGGAGGAAGCTCCGAGTGAGCACAGCCAGAGGTCATATGTAGGAATACCCAAGAAGGGCCAAACATTGGTACTTTACGGAGTCCCACTGTGGCTCCTGCTTGGGGATAAGAGTAGTCTTCTTGGAGAGTGGCGGAAGGAGATCGGATAGTATAGGTTGGGAGGGAGACTTTATTCTTTATACCTTTTATTCTTTATACTCTTTTATGCTATTGGAAAAAAATGCTGTTACTTTTACCATGTATATATTACTATTTCAATGAAATATTAGTTTATGAAAAAGAAGAAATCAGGAAAATCACATTTCTTTGCTTATTAATAAGGTTACATACTTTTCATATATTGTTTTTTTAACTTTTTATTGAGATGTAATTGACATATAATATTGTATTCGTTTTAGGTATACAACATTTTGATTTGATATGTATACAAATTATGAAATGAATACCACAATAAATTTAACTTTCATCACCACACAGAGTTACAGCTTTCTTTTTCTTGTGATGAGAACTTTTAAGATTTACTATCTTAGCAACTTTCAATTTTACATGGTAAATTAACTGACTGTAAAAATGTTCTTTCTAAATGCTTCTGCTATCTTAACTCTTGGAGTGGTATAGGTAGAAGGCCTACTTAGTGCTATATAGTACAGTATTCTATGTTGTACACAGTGCTAGAGAGTTGTGTGAGATTTTATAGTAAGAAGTTTCAGACAATTTTAAAGAAGTATTTCTAATTTATGCTTGTACTTTATCCTTTCATTGATTGAAAATTTTTATTAGAAGCTTTCTTTTTTAAAAGAAAAATTTATTCCCTTAGAAGATTTTTTCCCCCTTCATTATTAGACAGTGATGGTCCCAGGGCTCATTTGCTAATTTGCTTATTTCCCTTGTTCATCTCCCTAGCGCTGTGAACCTAGTACATCGTTTCCCAGCTTGTTGCATATATTGGTGTCATTGTGAATGAATTTGCTTCAGTATGGCTGAGAAGCCTTGTTTTGAATAAGTGAGATGTGATTTGCGGGTGAAGTGAGTTAGGCATCTGAAAAAGTTATCCTTTGCTATGTTGCTCACATAAGGAGCTGAGGGTTGGTTGTGCTTTTTCAAATCTGTGGGGCCATTGATTTGGGAGTATAATGTGCGTGATGGAGTGTATTGATGAGAGAGATGTGGGAAGGTTGAGGGTCACATGAACAGGAACATCCCTCAAGTCAGGCAGCCTGGACAGGGAGCCAAAGTGAGGAATCAAGAATTATCGCTAGGGCTTCCCTGGTGGCGCAGTGGTTGAGAGTCCACCTGCCGATGCAGGGGACACGGGTTCGTGCCCCGGTCCGGGAAGATCCCACATGCCGCGGAGTGGCTAGGCCGGTGAGCCACTGCCACTGAGCCTGCGCGTCCGGAGCCTGTGCTCCACAACGGGAGAGGCCACAGCAGTGAGAGGCCCGCGTACTGAAACAAACAAACAAACGAACAAACAAAAGAATTATCGCTAGACGGGAGACAGGTTGTGACTACAAAGAGGCAGATGCCAATTCTTTGGTTAGAAGCGGATATTTTAGTGACCTGAATGGGGGAAGGTTGTCAGGTTTACATTCTACACTCTCGGTTCTACACTTGAGTATCCTCAGAGTTATTCAACCTCTCTAGTTAACCAGTCTTGGAAAAAGCACTGCTGTGATACCTTCCCTGAACTGCTTCATAGGTGTCTGGTGAGAATGAATAAAGTTTCATAATAGTAGTTAATTCTTTTGCTTTTGTCTCTTTTATCATATTATATCACTTTCT
Organism: Phocoena sinus; assembly: GCF_008692025.1. Lineage (NCBI taxonomy): Eukaryota > Metazoa > Chordata > Mammalia > Artiodactyla > Phocoenidae > Phocoena > Phocoena sinus. The sequence goes on from NC_045775.1 coordinate 21,918,009, forward strand.
CCTAATGCATTTTCATCACTCTTTTCTATGTTAGTATATTATGTGTCCTGTGCCTATTCTTGACCATCCACATTTCAGATTTCCTCTTTCATGTATTACCAAAAATAAGCAGAATAAGAACTTTGTGCACAGAGAGAGAAACTTATTTTTCTTCTTTTCATAAAGAGGCCTCTTAATTTATGCTCTCTCACCCTTTCCTTGAGGAAGCTTTGAGTATTTTTCTCTATCTCCTACTCAAGAGAGTGGAAAACCCCAATATCCTGCATTGTTAGACTTGTTTTTAAAATACGCTTTAGTCTTCGGAAGTGACCCCAAAGATCTTGTATATCTTCAGGGTTCTCGCCTTTTAGGCCAAGTAGTTCAAAGCACAAATTACTTAATATGTAAAAGTGGTCAAGTAGCAGTAGTAGAGGAATTTTTATCACTGTAAGCATGTCTCTGCTTGCCTTGATGGGAATGTTTTTCAGCTAAATCATTTCCCAGTGAAGTCTGCATTGAATGGCCAAAGAGGTCAAATGCATTTCCATGTATTGGGAGGTTGTATTTAATGGAAAGGGACTGCTTGGCATGTCTTTACTATGCATTTAACAATTAGATTGAATCACTTGAAATGAATTCAAATTGGTAAGAGGTGTTTGCCAGCTTATATGCTTTCATAATTTAAAAAAATTTTGTGGATGTAAGCTTGTAACTTGCCACATAGCTAAAGAGAAATGATAGAATTAAGAGTTTAAATTGAGGCAGCTAAAGCTTTTTCTTTTTGTACTGGAACAAGAACTTGAAAGGAATACTTGACCAGGAAATGGAAGATTGTGTATTTTTCCTATTTATCAGTGTTTAATGATGATCTCTGAAGGAAATGCATAGCCAGCTATATGACGATCACTTTAAGTTCTGTACTGTGTTGTTATATCCTTCTGTGGTCTTGAGTAGCCCCAAAGGACCTCAGGCTCTTGATGTCCAGAGGTTTGCCTGTGAGGACTCTGTACTCTTTCTGTCCAATCACTTCATAGCAAGGGCCCTCTGTCCTTCAGTGTAGGATGCTGAAGCTCTTACTTTTTCCTCTGTTCATCAATCTTCATTTGGATATCCCTTAAGACCTATCTTTCCTATAAGTTTAGTGGTGTCTCCATTGTCATTTAGTCCCTAAATCAACCCACGCAGTGGAGCAAAGTAATTACCATCCTTTTAAAGGATGCATTTCTTTACCTTTTGTTTGTTTTCTTTTGATAGAAGACTTTTCTGGTGAGATTGATCATGATATTAATGAATGTGGGTTTTTTTAATGATATAAATGAAATATGTCAACATTTGGAAGATCTGTGTAACTCAGTGAATCAGTATTTTCTAAATGATCAATGCATGATACAAAGTCATACACGAGTAAAAGCTTCATTTAAAGTATAGGATAGACAAATGGAATTTAGGGTAAGAGTATGAAGTGTTTATTAATATAGTTTTATCCTACTGTATAACACAGGGAACTACATTCAATATCCTGTAATAAACCATAATGGAAAAGAAAAAAAAGTAGTTTTAGATTCCACATTGCAACTAACCTTTAAGAAACTGCCACTTGTTGAGTTTTGGTGTAGTATCAAAGAAGAAGATCCAGAATTATTTGAAAAGGCTATTAAAATACTCCTCTTTTTTCAAAGTACCTATTTGAATGAGGTTGGATTTTCTTCATATACTTCAGCCAAAACAACATATTGCAACACTGAATGTAAAAGCACATATGAGAATCCAGCTCTTTAATTAAACCAGACATTAAAGAGATTTGCAAGAATATGAAACAGTGCCATGCATCTCATGAGGTTTTGGGAAAATACAGTTTTTTCATTAAAAAATGTTTTTATGTTAACATGTAGTAGGATTGTTATTTTAAAATGAATTAATAAATATTAAAAAAATTTCTCAGTTTTCATTTTTAATATAGCAAATTTAACCCATGTAATTCATATATATAGAAGCTCCTTGGGGTCCTCAATACTTGTTAAGAGTGTAAAAGGTTCCTGAGACTAAAATGTGTAAGAACCTCTGCTGTGGTGCTTAGGCAGGGACTTGGAGTCAAATTGCTTAAGTTTGAAACCTAGTTTTATTGTTTAATAGCTCTGTGACCTTGGATGAGATACCGAACTACTTTTGGCCTCAGTTTCCTCACCTATAAAATGGTATAATAATATAACATAGGTTGTCATAAGGATTAACTTGAATATACGAAAAGTTCTTAAAACTTCTATAGTACTCAGCAAGCTATATAATTACTACCTGTTGGACATTTGTAATGTATTGCTGTTTTCCTTTATAGGTGCTAAATTTCTAGATTTCTAGAGATTGGGTGTTTTGGGGTATTGACCTGGTCTGTTATCAGTAAAGTCCCTGATATCCTTAACTTCTCTACCCCTTTTTCTTCTAAGTCAGTGGTTCTCAACCTTTGCTACATGTTGAATCACCTGGGGAGCTTTAAAAAACAAACAAACAAACAAACCCCATTACCCAAGATGTACTCCAGATTAACTCAGTTAAACCAGAGTCTGGAGGTGGGCGTAGGGCCCAAGCATTAGTATTTCTAGGTGATTCCAGTTTGAAGATTGATGACCACCACTCTAAAGCCTGAGCATTCAGACCCTCTACCCTGAGATTCTGTCCTTCCCTGCATGTTCTCAAGCGAATTGTAGCTGATTTCTCTCTCACCTCTTGTATCACTGAACTTGGAGGGGTGGTAGGTGTTCATGCTCCTCAGTGCTGCTGCCAAGGAAAGGTCATTCCCTTTTCCCTGACCCCACCCCCAGCCTTGAAACTCAGACCCTCAGGCAATGGGACCCACCACCCCCTCCTTGTTGTTATCTAGAGACATTCTTTGAAGATTTTAGCACATGGCTCACTGTCATTTTCTCAGCACTATTGCTCTTGCCATGAGTCCAGGTGATTTAATATTCATACAAAAGCTCCTTCCGACACGCAGGCCTCTCAGTCCCTGACTTCCTTTCCTCTAGTGGTCTCGTCCTTCCTTCACCTCCTCAGCCAGGCACATGCTCAGCCAAGGCCTCATCAGTGCCGCTATAGATCACCTCCATCATCTCAGTTGCAAACATCCCATTCTCTGACCACGCCTCGTGTCTTTCCTCTTTTTAGCATCTCAACTCCAACAATTCTTCCAGCTTACCAGGACCATGGGTCCTACCACCTTTTCACTAACTCTCACTTCCCTTATGAACTTACTTTGCTTTTTCCTGGCTTAACGTCAGTGGTCCATAATTACGATCATTCTTTTGCAAACCCTCTAAGATCTCTTGCCCCTCTTTCTTTCTTTTGTACTTACCTGGCAAAATCCCAACCTTTGTTAAATCCAGATTCCTCCCACTCCACGTTGCACCCAGGCAAGGGAATTTATGCTAATTGGTCTCACTTAAAAATCATACCTCTGGGGCTTCCCTGGTGGCTCAGTGGTTGGGAGTCCGCCTGCTGATGCAGGGGATGCGGGTTCATGCCCCCGTCCGGGAAGGTCCCACATGCCACGGAGCGGCTGGGCCTGTGAGCCATGGCCGCTGAGCCTGCGCGTCTGGAGCCTGTGCTCCACAACGGGAGAGGCCACAACAGTGAGAGGCCTGCGTATCGCAAAAAAAAAAAAAAAATCATACCTCAAGCTCAGTGGGGCTTTTGGTGCTAATTGGAATGCCTCCTCCATTTCCCCAGTCCATTTATTCCTCCCCCATTTCCCCAGTTCATTTATTGTTTATTGCTCTAAATGACTATTTCACACCTTCTTCTTAAACTTCCCATATCCCCTCCTTCTTCCTCACTCTCAGCTGATGACCTTATTTTAAGGAGAAAATGTAAGCTCCCAGTTAGAGAACCGCCACAAGCTCTTATCAGCACTTAGGGCAGCCTGCCTGCATTTGTACTCCTAAGCTGACCTCTTCTCCTGTTCCTATGGATGGACTCCTTGTGCTCATTGCTAGGGCAACCCTCTTGGAGATCCCATCCCTACCTCCCTAATCGTTATCTTCTCTGGTGGAACCTTGCCCCACCTCCCGTATTACATCAGCACGTTCCCCCCTCTATGGGGATATTCCATCAAGCTGTAAACATCTGAGCACAACTTTTTCTTGTCCCCGCACCTGCCTCTGGTTACCAGTTTGAATTGTCTGTATTAGCTGTCTGCAGTTTCTTTCTACTCATCCTATCTTTAAACCTCCACAGTCAAGCTTCTATTTCACCAGAGTAGCACTTGCTGAGCAAACTATTGACCTGTGTCAATGGACCCAGCAGTCAATTGCCAAGCCTCATGTTACTCTCAATACCATTTGACCCAGCTGATCACTTCCCTTTTGAAGCCCTTCCTTCATCACTTTTCAGGGATGCATGCTTTATTTTTCTCGTTAGCATTTATTACCATCTGATATTGTTTATTATTTATTTTGGCCCACAAAAATGTAAGCTCCTTTAGCAAGGACCTGGCTTGTTCCTGTCACTGCCTAGAACAGTGGCTGATACAGAATAGGTACTTGATAAGTATCTGTTGAGTGAATGAGAGCTTAACAGCTACTATGTACTTACCAGATCTTTCCCAGCTCCTTTCCTGGTCATAATCTATCAGAGCCATTCCCTTCTTCTTTTTCTTTGAACTTTGCATTTCCTAATTGTATTTTCCCTCATCTCTACTCCATTCCTGTCTTTTTCAGGCTGAACCACCACCATTGTGCTTATATTTCTGTGGGGTGCTAATGTCTACAGAGCATTTATTTATGTCTGGTATTACAGATGCACATGGTCTGTGGATCTGAGTTGAATGACATTAGCTTTTAATGCTGAATTTAGGTGCAGAGGGAAAAAAATTAAAATTATGAAAGACTGTGAAACAAATTCAGTCTTCCAGGGCTAAAATTATGGTCTTCTAGGATGTTTAGGTTTCTTGTTTTGTTACTACCCTACTTTACACTTTACTGTTTCTGCCTACCCACGGTGGAATTCTCCTTGATTTTCTGCAAGAATTTTTAGAAGGCAAGAAAAATCACCAAGCCCAAAAGACCCTTCTAACTTCAGCTCTGAGTTTATCATAAATTAAGAGTAGTCTGTTTCCCTATTAGACTGTTGGTGGGAATGTAAATTGGTTCAGCCACTATGGAAAACAGTATGGAGGTTCCTTAAAAACACTAAAAATAGAGTTGCCATATGATTCAGCAATCCCACACCTGGGCATATATCCAGAGAAAACTCTAATTTGAAAAGATAAACGCACCCCAGTGTTCATAGCAGCACTGTTTACAATAGCCGAGACATGGAAGCAGCCTAAGCGTCTGTTGGCAGATGAATGGCTAAAGAAGATGTGGTACATGTATACAATGGAATACTACTCAGCCATAAAGGAGAATGAAATAATGCCATTTGCAGCTACATGGATGGGCTTAGAGATTATCATACTAAGTGAAGTAAATCAGAAAGAGAAAGACAAATACCATGTGATATCACATGTGGAATCTAAAATATGATACAAAGAAACTTATTTACAAAACAGAAACAGACTCACAAACATAGAAAACAAACTTACGGTTAACATAGGGAGAAGGGGGTGGGGGAGGGATAAATTAGAAATTTGGGATTAGCAGATATATATATTTTATATATATATATATATATATATAATATATATATATAAAATAGATAAGCAACAATCCTACTGTATAGCACAGGGAACTATAGTCAACATCCTGTAATAAACCATATGGAAAAGAATATGAAAAAGAGTATATATACATATATGTTTAGCTGAATTCCTTTGCTGTACAGCAGAAACTAACACAACATTGTAAATCAACTATACTTCAGTAAAAAAAAGAGTAGTCTGTTTCTCTTAGATTTTCATTATTCTTTTTCTCTATATTGATGTGCTAATATGATACTGGATTTGTGTGAAAATGCATTTGTTACTGGTCTTTTATTTTTGGCTTCTGCAGAACCTTGCCTCCTGGAATCCATCAAATCCTGAATGTCTCTTACTTGTGGTGAAGGAACTTGTGCAACAGTATCACCAATTTCAATGCAGCCGCCTCCGTGAGAGTTCCCGCCTCATGTTTGAATACCAGACGTTACTGGAAGAGCCGCAGTATGGAGAGAACATGGAAATTTATGCCGGGAAAAAAAACAGCTGGGTAAGGTTTTTTGAGAATGGGAGAAAAAAGGTCACTTTATCTGTAATAGAATAAAATAATCAATTCAGACATTCATTAATAATAAATCCTGGCCATTTCCTTAGATAAACATGATTTAGGTTGCCCGTGTACTTTCTCAGTCTCACATCCGCAGCCCCTGACTTCTGAATATCTGCGGCTGCGGATGTGAGACTCCAGATTTTACAAACTTCCCAGGCGATATCCTTGAGAAACCAGATAAACATTAATGTCTTTTCAAAACTCTGAATTATGAGACAGTATATAGTATCCCAGTCAGATGAGAGGGGTCAGTAACTCTGGAGGTAGCCAGCTTATATGGATCCTTTTATAATTTCTTTACATTGTATGATCCTTTAAAAATGCAAGTCAGAGTGTATCACTCCTTTGCCCAGCACTTTCATATCCTGTCTTTTTCTCTCATAGTAAAAGCCGCAGTCTTTGCAGAGGTGTAAAAGAGCTCTACGTGATTCCTGTCACCACCATCCTCCATCCATCATTCCTTCTCTCTCTTCGTCTCCCACTTTCCTGTCTAAAAATCATCAGCTCCAGCCTCTCTAGCACCCTTGCTGTGCTGCAGACACACAAGATATGCTCCTGCCCTAGGGTCTTTGCATAGCTTTCCCGTTGTCTGGCATATTTCCCCTGGATATTCACAAGGCTAATATCCTTCCTCCTTAACGTTTTTACGCATGTGTTATGTTCTCAGCAATGCCTATATTAATACCCCCATTCTTTTTTTTTTTTTTTTTTTTTTGCGGTACGCGGGCCTCTCACTGATGCGGCCTCTCTCGTTGCGGAGCACAGGCTCCGGACGCGCAGGCCCAGCGGCCATGGCTCACGGGCCCAGCCACTCCGCGGCATGTGGGATCTTCCCGGACCGGGGCACGAACCCGTGTCCCCTGCATCGGCAGGCGGACTCTCAACCACTGCGCCACCAGGGAAGCCTCCCCCATTCTTTTTTTTTTTTTTTTTTTTTTTTATGCGTTACGCGGGCCTCTCACTGTTGTGGCCTCTCCCGTTGCGGAGGACAGGCTCCGGACGCGCAGGCTCAGCGGCCATGGCTCACGGGCCCAGCCGCTCCGCGGCATGCGGGATCCTCCCAGACCGGGGCACGAACCCGTGTCCCCTGCACCGGCAGGCGGACTCTCAACCACTGCGCCACCAGGGAAGCCCCCCCCATTCTTTTTAAACAACTTTTTTTGGGTATAATTTTGATACCATAAATTCACCTGTTTTAAGTGTAAAGTTTAATGGTTTTTAATAAATTTGCCAAATTGAGCAACCACCATTAATCCAGTTTTCGAGTGGTTGCATCACCCCAATAATACCCCTCATGCCCATTTATAGTTAATCCTATTCCCACCCCCAGCCTCAGGCAACCACTAAACTAGTTTCTGTCTGTATAGATTTTCTTTTCTGAACATTCATGCACAGGCATACTTGGGAAGTATTGCGGGTTTGGTTCCAGACCACTGCAAATAAGCAAATATCACAATAAAGTGAGTTACACGAACTTTTTGGTTTCCTAATGCATAGAAAAGTTATGTTTACACTCTACACATAGCGTAGCCTATCAAGTGTGCAATAGCATTATTTCTATAAAAACAATGTACATACCTTAATTAAAAAGTACTTTATTGCTTAAAAAATGCCAAATATTGTCTAACAACACAGAAGGTTTACAAACCTCCAATTTATAAAAAATGGAACGTCTGAGAAGGGCAGTAAAATGAAGCACAATAAAATGAGGTATGCCTGTGGTGGAATCATACAATATGTGGTCTTTTACGACTGGCATCTTCTACCTTACATAATATGTGTGAGGTTCATGCATGTTGTAGCATGTGTCAGTACTTCATTTCTTTTTGTGGCTAAGTAATAGTCTATTTGATGGGCATACCACATATCCATTCACCAATTGATGGGCATTTGGGTTGTTTCTGCTTTTTGACTGTTATGAATAATGCTGTATAAACATTCATGTGCAGGTCTTTCTAACATCTCTTCTTAAAATTGTAACTTGTACACCCTCCCCTGACCCTGACCCTGCTCTATATTTTCTTTTGCATCTCTTTTTAACAAACTATATAATTAACATATTGTATTAGTTATATGTTGCCGCATAAAATAATCATACCAGAATTTAGTGGCTTAAAGCAATAGCATTTATTATCATAATTTTTGTTTGCCAGGAATCTGTGTAGACCCTCTGTTTGAGGATCTCTCACAGGCTGCACTCAAGGTACTGGCCAGGGCTGTAGTCACTCAAGGCTCAACTGGAGAGGGATCCATTCTAAGTTCATTCATGTATTTCTTGGTACCGTTCAATTCCCTGTGGGCTGTTGACCTGAGGGTCTCAGTATAGTGCTGCCTGTTGGCTGGAGGCTGCCTTCAGTTTCTTGCCTCTTCTTAGGGCCTCTCCACAGGGCAGTTCATAAAATGGCAGCTGGCTTCACCAGAGCGAGTAAGCAGGAGTGAGTATGTGGGCAAGACAGAAGTCACAGTCTTCATAACCTAATCTCAGAAGTGATATCTCATCAATTTTGATGTATTCTGCTTGTTAAGTCCAGTCTACACGCAGGGGAGGCATTACGTAAGAGTGTGAATACCAGAGATCACTGGGAGCCTACCACACTTACTTATTATGTTTATTGTTTGTTTGTCTCTCCCCGGCGGAATGTAAAATTCCACCAAGGCCAAGATCTTTGTTCCATTCACTGGAAATATAGTAAACGCCTAGAACAGTGCCTGCCATATTGTTTACATTCCGTAAACATTTGTTGAATGAATGAATTAATAAACTCTAGTTTATTTAAGCACAGAATAAGTTTAGGTTCCCTTCTCTGTGTTAATTCTTTTAGATTTCACTTAGTCTTTCTTTTCTTAGGTTAAATATACATTTCCCCTTTTGTTCTTCAGCTCTTTCTCAAAGGACATGTTTTCCAAGGTTTTATACATGATTAATGCCTTTGAATCAGTAGGACTAAAATTCACCCTTGTTACAAATCATCTTGTGTTCAGTTCAAGGTTTTTTTTGTTATTTTGTAAATTTATTTTGCTTATTTTACTGTGGTAAAAGACAAAATGAAATTTACCGTCAACCATCTGTAAGTACACAGTTTAGTAATGTTAAGTGTGTTCCCGTTGTTGTGCAGTAGATCTCTAGAGCTTTTGCATCTTGTAAAACTGAAACTCTACCAATTTAAATACTAATTCCTCTTCCCTCCAGCCCTTGGCAGCTACCTTTCTACTTCCTGTTTCTATGATTTTTGACTCCTTTGGAGACCTCATATAAGTGCAGTCGAACAGCATTTGTCTTTTTGTGATTGGCTTATTTCGCTTAGCATAATGTCTTTGAGGTTCATCGGTTCATCCATGTCGTAGCATGTGACAGGATTTCTGTCCTTTTTAAGACTGCCTGGTATTCCATTGCATGCATATGCCACATTTTGTTTATCCATTCATCCATCAGTGGACATTTGCATTGCTTTCACCTCTTGGCTATTGTGAATAATGCTGACTACACATGGGTATGTACAAAGATCTTGCTTTGAATTCTTTTGAATATATCCCCCAAAGTAGGATTGCTGGATCATATTGCTAATTCTATTTTTAATTTTTTTTGTGGAATCTCTGTACTGTTTTCCATAATGGCTGCACCATTTTACATTTCTACCAGTAGTGCAGGTTTTAAACTGTTGTTTTGAAACTTTAATCTGTTCGTATGGATAGTAAGGAAAACTTTATTAAGCTTAGTGTATCCTCTAATCCCAACATTTTTCTTATTAAAAAATCAACTTAGTTGTCCTCTCAAAAGAGGTGTTAGGTTAATTTGACGTGACTTCTTGGTGAACCTGTCTGTGTTGTCTTTAGTGCTGAGAGATTCCTTTAAAGACATGATTGGAATCACTGTCAAACTAATTGGTCTTTAGTTTTAAGGATTTTCCTTCTCTCCCAATTCCCCCTTTTAATATTAAGGCTGAATTTAGGTATATCCAGTTTTATGGTACCATTTCTGATCTAAGAATTTTTAAAATTTTGTTCATTGGCTCAGCTAATACTTGAGATATAGTTCTTCTGAGTGTAGAAGTTTAAATTCATTTAAAATAGCTAGGTAGTTTGAATTTATAGTATATTTAAAACTTCTCATTTAATGTTATTGATTCTCCATTCTTTAAACCTACTGCTGCTACATTTGCCCCAGTTTATTTTGATATACTATTGAGTAATTTGTAAGCATTAGGGCAGTGATTATGGACGTAGGGGAAGTAAAGAAACTGAGAATCCTGTAACAAGGCAAGGTGGACAATTAGAGGTTAAGCTTGCAGCTGACCAGCCCTAGGGAGGGCCTAGTGGAAGCAGGAGCCGAGACTCTAGAAGTTAAAATATAGGCATGTGAGTTAGTTCCTGGTCTAGAAACAGGGCATAAAGGTGAGTCTTGCAGGGTGAAACATATTTGAGCATGGCATGCTGGTTCAGGAATATGTTAAAGGACAGCTTGCTAATGGAATACAAATCCAGACCAAGAATTTGGGTGACAAACACGGGACCCTAGCAGAAAGAAAGCAGTTTGGTTTTGAGCCAAGATTTTTTGAATCAGGGACTGTAATCGTTTCCTATTGCTGCTGTAACAAATTGCCACAAACTTGGTAGCTTAAAACAACACAAATTTATTATCTTACAGTTCTGGTGGTCAGAAGTTCGAAACGGGTCTCCCTGGACTAAAATCAAATTATCGTCCAGGCTGCGTTCCTTCTGGAGGCTCTAGCGGGGACTCGTTCAGGGCACTGAAGAAACTGGCTGATGTGCTTCAGAGATATTATCTTTGAGAAATTATGGGGAAGGTCCTAGGGATTGTAGAAAGCAAAAACATTCTGGAGGTTTTTGAAAGAAATTACACTCAGGTCTTTAGGTGGATGATTTGCAGACACTTAAATAAGAATGCAGTAGTCAATTGGAACAACAGCTGGGTAACTAAGAAACAGTCATGGCAAACTTACTTTATCCTTCTAAGGAAGGTGAATATTATTGACTTAGATTATCTAATTTTCAGTAAAGCATTCAGTTGTTCTCCCTTAGTATTCTACTGATTGTGGGCTCCTTTCTTAGTTGTCTGAATCTATGGAAGAGCTCCTCATAAAAGATTGGCTATACCTTTTGTCAGCCATCAGGTGTTTGTGGAATGTCACAGGGCTTCTCCTTTGACCCCGTTTCATTGTTTTATTAGGTTATTGAAAGGCATGCTTTTCAGTTTTTCTGATAACACAGAGCTTGAAAAGATAATTATTATGAAGAACTACAGAATCAATATTTAAAATTATTTTTATAGTTATATGCACTGGAATGCTGCACCATACCTATAAGATATAATTTAGTAGGGCTAAGCCGGTATAGGACTGATATGGAAAGTCTGCTATGCTAGTTTGAGTAAAAAAAAGCAGTCCTGGCTTTTGCTCTTGAAGGTGTTAGAATCCAGTTAAGTCTCAACACATATTTGTAAAAAATGAAATAGCAATGCTGAACAGATTATCTCAGATGGAATGGACTGCCTGTACATGAATTCAGAAGAAGAGCCAATCACTGAGAAACAGAGTGACTAAGGAAAGCCTTCACTGATGAACCAGAACTGACCTAGGTCCTAAAGGAAGGTGGACATAGACAGCACTATAGGAAGAGGAGATCAGGGGGTTATATGGTTGCAGAAAAACTTAGAGGCATAGCATACGTGGGGCACAAGAATTATAAGCATACATATGACTGTTTTACTGATTAGTAAATCATATCTATTATGTCTTTTTGGACTATTGAAGCAAGAGGACATTTTAATATGAAAGAAATTGATATAGGAAATAAAATATGAAGATTAATATATTCTCTAAATAAAATATTATGAGTCAATTTGTTCTTCCTGGGCTAAATGTGAATCCATGTATTTTGATTCTCCTGATTCCACTAGTCCATCTGATAAATATTTTCTGTAATGAATCCAAGACTGTGCATAATTATTGAATACCTTTGGATTACAACATCCTGTGTTCATTTGAGAGGATGGTGACTTTTTGTTTTCGTCTTTGCATCACGGAGTTTTTCTTTCTGGAACATGTGTTTACATTCTTAACCTTCCATTTCTGCTCTAAAAGTAAGAGGCTTTTAAAAACCTGAGATGCCTCTTCCATTTTACTGTCAGCTGGCAAAAGGAAAAATTTAAAAACCATGTAGTAGAAAGAGGGAGAGGGCTCTGATCTCTCGTCAGCCTTCTGACAAGCATATTAACTTGAAATACACTGCTGCCTCCACACCACTGCAGTCACTCTTCTTTTTCCTCCCCAATTTCCAGTTAGAGGATTTCAGCAAGTGCACATTTGAAAGTAAACATTAAAAAAAAAAAAAAAGCAAAAAACCAACACAAACTCTTTATTAATTCTTTACCATGGTCTTTTTATGAAGTCATCTCTCTTACTGCTTTGTCCATCTCCTTTAGTAAGTAGAGTTTTGAAGATTGTATTCTTAGTCTATGCTGGTTTTATAATTTTTAGTAAACACCAATTTTTTTTTTAGTTGGGAGAAAACAGATGATACATTGGGATGCAAGCTTACCTGTTCAGAATGAACAATTCTAATGTACCTGCATGATCAGAATCATTTTAAAAAGATATATTAAAATATTTAATTTTAAAAGATATATTAATTAGTTATAGATTCACAAGAAGTTGCAAAATAGTACAGAGAGGCCTTGTATACCCTAACCTGGTTTCTCCCAGTGGTTATTTTTTACATAACCAAGAGATTGACATTGGTACAATGTATGTGTATGCCATTTTATCACACGAGTAATTTCCTGTAACTACCACTGCAATCAAGATACAGATTACCACAAAGATCTTCCTCCTGCTACTTCTTTGAACAGAGTTATTAAGTTTAGAATTTTAATTTCAATGAATGTCACAATGTAAGCTATAGGTGTTAAAATTGTTTTGCTACAACATATCAAAATAAAGGTACATTATAAGTTTTCTCAATGGGTAAAACCTAAGGTCTCACTTTACATTGTATCTGTCAACTGCCTTGTCAGCATTTCCTGCATGTGTCTGTTATAGCTAAAGAACCACAGTCTGTTAATGGTAACAGAGTGCAGTAAGCAAATTTGTGAATTTTTCTTTGGCCTTTTTTTTTTCTGTGGTACGCGGGCCTCTCACTGTTGTGGCCTGTCCCGTTGCGGAGCACAGGCTCCGGACGCACAGGCCCAGCGGCCATGGCTCACGGGCCCAGCCACTCCGCGGCATGTGGGATCTTCCCGGACCGGGGCACGAACCCGTGTCCCCTGCATCGGCAGGCGGACTCTCAACCACTGCGCCGCCAGGGAAGCCCCTGGCTTTTGTTTTAATTCCCAGAACTCAAAGTTAGTTTATCATCCCTAATATTTTGATTAAAGGCATTTGTCTTTCCTGTCGTGAAACGAAGGTTTTGAGATGTTCTAAAGCCACATATTTTACATATTAAGGATCACCAGTGGGTGACCTGTGAGATAAAACATTTTCTTAGAAACCGATTTTTTCCTTTTGTGGGCATTTTCTTAATAATGATAACATGTTGGAGAATGTGAAACAATTCCCCTTTTTTGTTGTACTTGACCACAAATCCCAGTAAGATTTTCAAAATTTATGGTTTATAAATTAAAATCTGGCAACATTTAAAAATATGAAAGGAGCCATTTCATGATAGCTCCTCATTTGAGTTAATGACTTGATGCTTCTGTCACCCCATCTTGCTGTGATATTACATTTGAAGGGAAAGTATATGAGCACTGTTAAAAGATAAACTGAGACATATTAAAATTTTTAAGAGTTTATTTGAGCAAACACTGATGCAGGGTGGTTAGGACCGTTCTACTGATAAGAGTTACAGGCAAGGCTTTTACAGAGAGGAGTTGGACGCAAAGCAAGGAAATTGATTGACTAGAGCTGAAGTGGTTGCATTTTTTGGGAAAAACTAGTTGGCTGTTTGGGATTGGCTGTTCTTCTTAACCTTGAGCCATTTACAGGAATTGATTCTGGCTTAAGTTGACTACCAAGGCATTAGAGCCGCCTCATTCTTATGGCCTCATTGCTTGATTACTTTTAGAGCAGTGTGCTTAGAGTGTAAGCTCCTCTAGGGCAGAGGCCATCTAGAAATGTGTTGGAGAGAGAAGTGATCTGGGAGGTGGGAGCTTTGGATTCTAATTCTATCATTAGTTGTATTTAAAAAATATTTATTTATTTATTTTGGCTGTGCTGGGTCTTAGTTGCGGCATGCATGCGGGATCTAGTTCCCCAACCAGGGATCAAACCTGGGCCCCTTGCATTGGGAGTACGGAGTCTTACCCACTGGACCTTGCATTGGGAGTACGGAGTCTTACCCACTGGACCACCAGGGAAGCCCCTGTCATTAGTTTTTGTGTGTGTGTGACTAAAGCTTTTCCCTGTGTCACTTTGCTGGAGATAACTACTCTGTCACCCCAACCTTGACACAAAGATTAAATTAGATCCCCTGTGTGCGAAGCAAACAAAATTAAGCAAACGGTGGAGTTGTGTAATACAGAGTATTATTGTTATCATTATTAGCCTTCTTTTGTATATACTTGAAGTAACTTATTATAGTAGTTGCTCAGTAAATTGTAGTTCAGTGATTGTTCCTGTCTTATCTCTGAAACTGCTGTTAATCATAAAGTACCATATGTGGACCAGTGGAAGTTGATATCACCAAGGTGCAGATTAAGTATGGAAAACAAGGGGAAAGGGAGAGTTACTTTTTAAGAAGGAGAGTGTTGCTTATCTTTCCAGGAGTAGTTTTGGTGGGGTTCTGAGGTTGGGGGAACAGATTTCAGGGTATTAGCAAGGGAAGTGGTGAAGACAAAGTAAAGGCAGTAAGTTCAGATGGTATTTGGAGGAAGAAGGAAAAAACATATTAGCTGCAAGAGGCACGGGTCCCATGTTCATTCCCACTAACCAGGTGACATTTACCAACCTTCCTGTCAGGAGTGTTCCAGGTTCATAGCATTTGGTAGCTCAGGTAGCTCTTCAGGTATTTGTGACAGGGAGTAACTAACTTAACATAGGAATTAATGTTAATGGAAAAGTATCTTGAACTGTGCTGTCCAAAACAGGAACCCCTGACTGTACATAAGTGACTGTTGAGCACTTGAAGTGTGGCTGGTCTGAATTGAGATGCATGCAAGTGTGAAATACACAGCAGCGTTCAAAGAATTGGCACAAAAAATGATCTTGTTAATAATTTTTTAATGTTGATAGCATGTGGAAATGATAATATTCTGGATATATTGGGACATATTATTAAAATTAATTTCACCTGTTTTTCTTTATCTTTTTATTTTATTTTTTAAAAAGATTTATTTATTGTTTATTTATTTAATGTTTACTTCTGGCTATGTCGGGTCTTAGTTGTGGCACGCGGTATCTTCATTCAGGCGTGCGGGATCTTTCTTCATGGCACACGGGTTTTCTCTCCTCTAGTTGTGGCGTGCAGGCTCCAGGGTACGTGGGCTCTGTAGTTTGCAGCACATAGGCTCTCTAGTTGTGGCACGTGAGCTCAGTAGTTGTGGCGTGCGGGCTTAGTTGGGATCTTATTTCCCTGACCAGGGATCGAGCCCAGGCCACTGCTGCATTGGAAGGCAGATCCTTTACCACTGGGCCACCAGGGAAGTCCCTCTTTATCTTTTTACATGTGGCTGTTAGAAAATGTTAAATAATCTCCAATGGCATATGTATATATGGCTCACATTTGTGTATTGCATTCCTTCTCTCTATCTCTCTGTCTCTTGGGCAGCACTGGTCTAGAATGGTGGGAGAGGAGGGCGAGAGTGCTCAGAGAGGGATCAGAATAGCTGGAGGGGGTCTGGAAGTGGATGGCCTTTTCACCGCTGGCCACGAGGATGGTGTAGGTGTTCAGTGACACCAGTCAGCCACAGGGAGCAGGGGATACAGGGGGCTTCTCATCATCTCCCTTTAATTTATGCTACTTGGGAGTTATGCTCTGATGGCATTTGACCTGTGGCAGGGATAAACTTGTGGCTCTCCTTTGGAAGGAGTGTAGCATGGTGGTCAAATCTATAATAGTCACTTCTTGGAACTGTCCAGATTTGTTTGTTTGTTTTTGTTTTTAACCACATGGAACTATTATGAGTTGAGCATTATTTAAAATAAATGATCCCATGGCAGAGGCTCTCACAATTTTACTGTTTGCGTAATGGAATTTGTTATATTGGATTTTGACCTGTATGTCAGTAGGAGTACTTAGGATCTTGGTCACAGTAGTTTATACCTCAGTTTTTTAGTTTATTCACTAAAAGTAGTGTGTTTGTGTGTGTGTATATACCTAAATTGCTTTATATCTCCAGACATTTAAAGTAAACATGATAGCTTTTCCAATCTTACTGACTTTTAAAAGGGCCTTTATTACTGTTTTTTTTTTTTTTTTTTTTAATATAAGACAAGCATCAGTAGAAAATTCAAGTTTCCTTTAGCAGCCAGACCAGTCAAGTGGAAAAGACCTGGTTTTATGGAAACATTATGAAACACAGAGGGAATCCTTTGCCTGCACCTCACACAGCAGCATGTGAGGGAGGGCTGGAATGGTGCCGCTTACTTGCATTTGTGAAGCCACTTGTTTGTTCTGAGTCTTGGGTGCTCCATTTTCGATGGTATTTAGTTGTTGGGAGCACCCCTTGCAAAATTTCCTCAGCGTGAGGAGAACCTACGAGTCTCTCCAAAGGACCAGCTGAGTCTACTTTTTAAAGCCTTCTCTCCACGTAGTAAAAGGAAAAAGATGAAGAATCTTGTATTTGATGTGTTCTGTAAGAAAACCCCTCATACTTTTTTAGGACTTTTGGGTAATGTACATATAACCCAACCCTGCCTCCCCCGAAGAGTTTCCTAGTTTTTCAGTTAGTTTTAATGAATTTATGCTAACATTAACTTTTTCACTGTAAAAACTGTGGAAATAGTGTTGATTAGATCAGGAGGCACCTAAGCCAAACAGAGTTCTTGCTTGGGATTTTGGAGTTAGTTCTGAGAGTGAGATTGGTCTTGTTATGGGTAGCTGGTCTGTAACATGTAACTCTAGGACCATTTTTTTCTCATATTATTTAGTCAAAAGAATCAGAAAGTGGTAAATAGAAAGTAAGATGAAGCACAGAGAGAGCAGAGATAAGAGACAGAGAGAAAATTCTGGGGGCATTAGAGTCCTTTAAACTGAGGCTGGGCTGCTTCTTTTTTTTTTAACATCTTTATTGGAGTATAATTGCTTTACACTGGTGTGTTAGTTTCTGCTGTATAACAAAGTGAATCAGCTGTATGTATACATACATCCCCACATCTCCTCCCTCTTGCTTCTCCCTCCCACCCTCCCTATCCCACCCCTCTAGGTGTGGGCTGCTTTTTTAATCTTAGATTCCCTGAGATACTGCATATCTTTTAAATAAATTCTCTTTTATTTGCTCAAGTTAGTTTGAATTAGAATTCTGTCACCTGAAACTAAGAGTCTTAACTTAGTTACCTCCGCATCCTGTAAATATCTCTCTCCAAACATCATACTGTAATATTTTGTTTGTCTAATCAAGATAGACAGACTGTATTTTGTTGGTCTTAAGATCTCCATTACCCAGCCTGGGACTTGGCATGGTAGGTGCTCAATAAATGTTTGTTGAATGAGTGCATGAATTATGATCATCTCATTATATACACTTTTAATTTTACTTTTCAAATCCCTTAAAATTTCTTTGAGTGGGTAATATGTTCATAGTGTTCAAAAATCAAAATGTATTAAAAGATATATAGTGAAAGGTCTCCCTCCCATCATTGCCTTGTGTCCACCCAAATCAAACCACCTTCCTTTGCTTCTCCCACCTCAGATAAGCACTGGTGTAGCTTTTACCTATTGTAGTTTTTCAGAGTTTCTTTATGCACATATAAGCAAATGGTAACATATAGTACATACTTTTTATGCAAATGGTAACATATATACTCTGTTTTGCACCTTACTTTTGACTTAATATAGCTCAGAGATTTTTTTCCGTATGAGCGTTCCTTTAAAAAAATAATTGTATATTATTACACTGAATAATTGAACCATAATTTATTTAATTTGAATTCTGTTGTTGGGCATTAAAGTTGTTTTGAATCTTTCGCTGTTACAAGTAAGACTGGAATAAATAATCTTGTACATGTCACTTTGCAGGTGTTCCAGTATGTCTGTAAGATAAATAACTAGAAGTGGAATTGCTGGATCAAAGATTATGTGTGTTTATAATTTTATCACCAGAATGCCCTCATAATGTTTATACCAGTTTATTAACCCAGCAGCAATATATGAGAGTGGCTGTTTCTCCACAGCAGTGCCAATCATAAATCAAACATATTTGCAGGTTTCTGTCAGGTTCCACTTTGCATAATGACTGGGTAGCTCCTATTAGACTAATCCATCCACAGATATAAAGCCATGTGCCTCAGGGCACTGGAGAGTGATCAAAAGCAGCAGATACTAGATGGGGGTTGATACTTAGAAGGGAAAGCAGAGCTTATGGGACAAAATCCAAATGTTTAACATGCGTGAAAGAAAGCAGGAAAATATTTGATTAAATAATGCCCAGATATTTCCAAATACGGTGGAAGACATACATTTACAGATTCAAGAATCTCAACAAACCCCAACCAAGACAAATGCAAGGAAAAAACAAGGCACATCATAGTCAAAATACTGAAAACCAAACATAAGGAGAAAATTTTAAGTGACCACAGAAAATAACACTTTATATGTAGGTGAAAATTATTTGTGTCACCACTAACTGTTCACCAAAAACAATGGAGGTGAGAAGACAGTGCAGTGATATCTTTAAAATGCTGATAGATTTCTGCCAATCTGTTTGGTGGAAAATGATGTTCAATTTAGTTTTAATTTGTATATTTTTTGATATGAATGAGGTTTAGAATATTTTCATATGTTTAAGAGTTATTTGTATTTCTTTTCTGTTTATCCTTTCCTGTTATTCTCTTGGGCTTTAAATCTCTTTTTCATTAAGAGCATTAGCTCTTTGTGATGGAGTTGAAAATATACTTTCCTCAGTTTGCCAGTTGTCTTTTAACATTGCTGATGGTGTTTTTTTGCCATCCAGAAAATTTTTCTATTCAGGTAGTCAAGTTTATCTATCTTTTCCTTTGTGGCTTTTGAATTAGAAAGTCATTCTCCACTGCACGGTTTTATAAAGACATTCGTCAATGTTTGCTTCTTTACAGTTTTAGTTTTTACACTGAAATTCTTAATCCACTTGGACTTTTTCCTTATATATGGTGTGAAATATGGATCTAAGTTTTGTTTATTCCTTTATGGCTCCAGTTGTCCCACAGTATCAATCATGCACTGAATCTTTTTGGGCTTATTTCTGGACTTACTTCCTGTTCCATTAGTCTGTCTGTTGATTTAACACCAGTACTATGCTGCTGTAATTACTGTGTGTTTATATGATGCTTTGTTATCTGGGGTGACTAGCCTCCTCTCATTGCTTTTCTTCTTCACAGTTTTCCTGGCTGGTATTAATTGTCTATTTTTCCACATGGTCTTTTGACTCGGCTTTTTAAAGTTCCCTCAAGTCATGAGCCCCAAAGCCTGAACAGGCCAGGTCTTCTTGAAAATGCTCTCAGAGCACTCTGCCCTTTCATGGATAGTATTTTTCACAGGTTGTAATTTATAGGAGTGTTATTTTGGATTAATGTCTGACTCACTCACTAGACCGTAAGCTCCAGGAGGGAGGGCAGGGATCGTGTCTCTTTTACTCACTATATTTGCAGTGCCTCGTATCTGCAGGGCCTGGCAGATTTTAGGCTCTTAATCTACAGTAATGAATGGATGAATACATTTTAAGTCTTAAGGTTGAGTTCTGACTCTTTATTACTCTCTCAATGACTGCAGGCAGGTTTCTTGACTAAGCCTCAGTTTTCTCATTTCTAAAATAGGTATAAATGAATTATATCTGCTGAACAGGGTTTGGGAATAATTAAATGATATATCTTAGAAAACATTTTTGTGAAGTGTGAGATGTTCTAATCAGACTAACTTTGGCTTTCCTTCTCACATGTGGTAGATAATTATGTGTTTAACAAGGAGCATCCTCCAGATTTAGGCTATTGGTTGTCAGAGTCTATTTAAAGAATCATCCCTACCAGGCTCTCCAGCTAAAGTTATAGCCACTGTTGAGTATTTCTTAGCTTTTAGCTACCTAAGCAGTAAGAGCAGTCAGTTTCAGATGACAGCTTGCTTGTTGACAGCGAACAGTCTCTAAGAAAGGAAATGAAATTTCCCTTTGCAGAGCAACCTGGGTTTGGAATCCATTCCGCACAAGATGTCTACCTGTCACTTTTGAAAGGAAAAGAGAACTATGCCACAGCTGCTATTACCAGAAGAAAAGCTGAGACTTAATAAATTGCCAAAACTCCATGTTGTTATTTTAAGTTACTTGCCAAGGTACTATAACTTGAAAAAGGAACGATGCACATATTTATTGCTAATGCTGGGAAAATTGCCATTAAGGCAGTTGGCAGAACGGCTGACATTTTAACAGTCATAGGTCAGATAATCTTCTACATCTATCCAAGAGAAGATTTGACCAAGGATTGATAAAAAGAAAATCAAACGATTATGTTGACTTGGCTACATCTAAATGGCTCATTTTCGGCTTACAGGAAAGATTGCTATGGAAGCAATCTTTGACGTTGCAACAGAGTGGCAGTAAATTGCTTGAATAACTGTTGGAACTTCAAATTTAAAAACAAAGGAAGGGTCACTGTCTGAGGGAGAACTCCAGGAGGATTTTTCACTTGTCTTTTGCTCCTCATACGATGTTTATGGCTCAGATTTTACATTAAGGCATGTTTTAAATCACCATTTACTCAGTTTTACAAAAAAAGATTAGCTTATAGGTCACAAGGAAAATCAGTGGCAGAACTGAAAACTGAATTCTAGAACGTAAGTCTCCAACATTTCCAATGCTGTTAGAAACAAGTACTAAGTTTTCTTTATTCTCTCAAAGGCAAAATAAAGAATGTATAGTAGGCTTGAAAGTTGGAGATGATAAAGCACTTTTTATGGTTTCTAGTAGACCAAATTCTTTTCACACTCTAAGTTCTTTTATTTTGAATTTAGTTGTGTAAATCAGCCCATTGCTGATAAACACAAATTAATATTAGTCCTGAGATCAGCATTTCTCTTATTACAAATTTAGCTGTATAAATCAGTCTTTTGCCAATAAACATAAATTTATATTAGTTCTAGGATCAACATTTTGAGAAGGGATAAAGTAGGGATTGTCTGAGCATTTTTAAAAGAATGTTGGTCTAAAATAGCCAGTAGAATAAAAATACATTGTACAAACTAAAATAGGGCAAAAGAGCTACAGTGCAGTGCATGGACTAAAATAACTAGCAGTTCAAATGAGTCCAAGTGCTAAATATGTAATTATCTTTCCGGCTACCTTATATGTACAAGAGCTGTTTTAATTTTTTAAATCTCACATTTCACTCCTTTTGTTGTTGTTTTCAAAAATACACATTTGTTTGTGTATTTTTCACATCTTTGCTCAATTGTTACCTTGTCAGACTCCTCTGTGAAGGAGCTAAATCCCTACCATTTGAGACTTTTGAGCAAAGGAGGAACATAATCTGATGAGTGTGTTGAAAAGACCTCTCTGCCTGTGGTGATGGGAATCAACTGCAAGTGAGCAAGGGCAGAAGCAGTTAGGGGTAGTTGCAGTCATCCAGGCTGGAGATAATAATGGCTCAGATCAGGTGGTTGTGGAGGGGGTGAGAAGTGGCTGGACTGAGGATAGAAATTGACAGTGGAGTCAGTAGGATTTGCTGCCATTTGGAATGTGGAAGCAAGAGAAAGATAGGAATCAAGGATGACGCTTAAGTTTGTGGCCTGAGAGACAGAAAGAATGAAATTGCCATTCACTGAAATGAGGAATAAATATCAAAGGAAAAGCACAAAATCAGGATTTTGGTTTTCATCGTGGTAGTTGGATAAATGAAACCCAAATTAGGAAGAGGTCTGGGATGGAGATAAAATAGTTGGGAATCATCAGCATATAAATGGTATTTCAAGTCAAGAACCTGGATGAGCTCACCTGGGGGAGTGTAGATAAAGAAAAGAGGTCTTGGGGTTAAGCGCTGTACACTTCAGCGTTTAGAGGTTGGGGAGACCAGAGGGAGGGCCAGTGGAGAAGCAGAGAAGAGCCAAGAGAGACTGGGATCCTGGAAGTCAAGTAAAGAATGTTCCAGGAAAAAAGTGATCAGCTATGTCGGAATGCGGCTGATAGAACAGTAATAAGATGAGGACTGAGAAATGACCATTGGATTTGGCAATGGTGTGGTCATTGGTGACCTTGATGAGCTGTTTTGGTAGAGAGGGTAGAGAGGTGTGGAGGAAAGGATGACTGGGAGAGGGTTCTGGAGAGAATAATAAAAGAGGAAATGTAGACCTCGAATATAGACTAATTCTTTACAGGAGATTATTTTGTAAAGTAGAACAGAGAAATGAGATGGGACCTGAAGAGGGAGATGAAGTCAAGAAAGACCTTTTTAATGATGTTTGCATGCTGATGGGAGTGAGTGGGTAAACAGGAAAAAAATAGAGAATATAGGAGAAGGAATGGAGGCAATTGTTGGGAACGTGTATTCTTTTGTGAGTGTTCCTCCCTCTATAGTACTGTGTGCAGCACTAAAGGAAGCCGTTTCTGTTCTTCTTCCCAAACTCCTACTGAGCTAGATGCTCCTCTTATAAGTTCCCATATAACTCTGTTGCTCCTATACTTAACCCTTTCAAAGTATGACTTCTTGTACTTAGGGCCAAAGAATCAACACTTCACAGGATATGTTAGTCCCCTAGGAGCTTAACATTACACTAAAACCACATCTTTCTAGCAATTTTGGACTATAACAGAAGGTAAGAATTTTATTAGGATCTTTCACAAACCTCCTCCCGGCCACGATGACGAGCTGTTTATAGATCCTTAAGTAGCTCTTAACTATTCTCTCAAGTGTTGAGTTGCAAGTAGCCTGCACGACTGGGGTTCCGTACTATGTCAAGAATGATTCTGAGGTTTCTGGTCTGAGAGACTGAAAGAATGGAATTACCATTTACTGAAATGAGGAACAAATATCAAAGGAAGAGCACAGCCGCTCAGCTCTCAGGAGTATCGCTGTTTCTCACCGTTGGCATTCCTGGTGACCCAGTGACTGCTGGGACCTCAGCTTTGATTCTGTCCATTTGGTTCTCTCTTTTCTGCCTTTTCTGTCATGGGGTTAGGCTTGTGGTGATGAAGAAGTGTTCTGTCCTTAGCCAGAGGTTGATGTAAGTTAAAAGATGTTGTAAGCAGTAAAACAACACACAACTATGCAGATTGTACTTAGCATTTTTATCTTTCGAGCTCAAGGTTTATATTTCTGTTTGCATTTTCAAGGTTATAGGGCCAGGACCTTGAAGCCAGTTGCTTGGGTGTTTGTAGAGAGGAGTGGTGGCTCTTGTGGAATCTTCTGTAAGAGGTGTGCATGCCTCCTTACGTGCGTTCATCCACCCACCCATAAAAACTATTTGTAAATGCCTGCCATGTTTAAAGATGCGTTAGGGAGGTTTAGGGTGCTCATTTTTTTAAGGCGGGTAGACAGTGGAGATTCAGGGAGCTGTCTAGTGGTCCATAATGTGAAAAAGGTGGAGACCCACTCTTTAGAGTAGCTCTAGATCATCCTCAGAGTTCTTTATTCAAACAGAATTTCATAATGAAACCCAAGATGTCAAAATCCCAAGCTGCACTGCAGGCTTGCTGTCAGAGAGGCTGGAAGACTCAGGACCCCACCAGCTCAGCACCCCTCTTTGTTGCCTTTGCAGAGGTTTCTTAGAACCCCTAGGTGTCTGCATAGCCCAGTTGGAAAAACCCCTCCTCTAGACTATGCCAAAGTTTTTTAAAAAAATGTGATTCCTTAGCCTTTCCCATCATAAAAAAGAAAAAATATTGTTATGATTTCCCATCGTCATAAATTGAGAGGGAAACTTTTTTCTTTTACATGAGTTTTCTCTCTTAGAAAAAAATAGAAGCTATTTTTTAAGCTTAGTTAAATGTTTTAAATCACCAAACCTCTGCACGTCTTTCCTATAGAGACTAGTGCATGGAAAGAATTACTGAAAAATTTTAGTTGATGATCATGATATTAGCAGATTGTCAAGTGGTTAGAGTCTTATTTGGGGTACCCACTGATGTACTGCTTCATATGCATGGGTCGAAGTTTGACCTTTGTTTTTACTTCCAGACATACTGTAAAGGATGGTGATTTATGTCATTAGCTTATGGGTTATAAATATTAGTGAAGTGGTCTGAATGCTTTAGTAAAATCAGATGAATCGAATGGGCAGGTCTGTGCCTATTGTTTGGATTAAAAAAAAATCACACATTCATATATTCTTTTCATCCTTTTAAAAAACAAAAAGGTAATACTACTGCATTATAATTCTATTGCACATTTAAAATGCAGATTTTAAAAATTCTAATTGTGCTTTTTAGTAACTAATAATTTAATAGTGCTTTTTGCTCCTCCCCTACTTTTTCAACCTTCTTTTCTTGCTTGATGTTAGGAAACCCAAATTGAAGATACCTGCAGTTCAAACAGGTTGAACTTGTGGCCTTGGCTGTAATTGTCACTTCACAATCTATTTTTTATTTTAATCTTATTATTAAACCTTTTTGTTCCCTGCAGACTGGTGAATTTTCAGCTCGTTTCCTTTTGAAGTTGCCAGTGGATTTCAGCAATATTCCCACATACCTGCTCAAGGTAAAAGTGTGTGATTATCAGTGTGAGAATGTAAATGAGCTTTTTAAGTCATTGTTTAACTCTGAATGTGTGCATGGTTTGCCAGCATTTTGTTCAGATGATGAATTCTATTAAAAAATATATTACCTGAAGATCCACTGAGTTACTGTTACCTAAAAGCTAAAATAGTAGCCCTAAAAATCATTTCAAAATGGATTTTTCCTTATAAGACAAAATTAGTAAAAGCAAATTAAACATTGGAAAAAAAACCTGCCTTTGGTTAATAATCTTTTGGGGATGAAAGACTCTCTTAGAAATTATCTTAACATGCATTCTGTCTTTGAGTAGGATTGCGTATTAACTATGCTGTGCTAAAGGAGGTTTCATTTTCTTTATTTATGTCGCAGTTGATCCCGGGTACCTTGAAAGTTGGACTGTCCTGGAGAGACCTAGAATTGAGTTAGGCCAGTGTATATGGCATTCTTTAAAATATGATGCAGGCAACTTGTGGCTTGGGTGCAGCTACTTTGGGAAGGGGTCTGCAAAATGCTTTGTAGAGGAAATCCAGATCCACACTAGGCTGTGGTTAGTGTGAAAAAAAGCCTAAATGGACCAGGGAACCAGCAAGTTCTGAATAGGAAGCCTTAAGACAAAGGCCTAAGTTTATCATAGATGTAGATTTGGGTCGTGATTTAAGGTATCGCCTCAGCCATCTTCCGCCTATGGTGATATAGCTTTGCTCTAATGTAAGAAAAATTTCTGCCTTCCAAATTTGATGTTGTTCAGAGAGTTAATGGTATTTATTACAGTGTAGTGAGAAGATAAAAATCCTTGTGCAAGTGTTCCTGCATATTATAGTAGTCATAAATAACATTAGATCTTAATCTTGATAATGACTGGAAATACAGTATAGTCTGGAATATAAACTATAGACCATAGGAAAGATTAGGGAACACTTTTTTTTTTTTTAAACATTCTATCTAAGGGACTTATTAGTTTCTTTTCCCCTAAGTAGAACATGGGATTTTTGTGCCTCATTAAACTTTCATTTTTAGTTTCTAGTTGACTGTTTTCCCACTGTGTATCCAAGAGTTGTGACCTGTGATTACCAAGCATAATTAATTTGGTTTTTAGCAATTACTTTGCTCTATTAGAATAGCAAGCAGTCCTCTTTGGAAACTCTTAGATCACAGACTCATTGACCTCTATATGTCCACGTAAAACTCTATTTCTGCTCATTTAAAACAAAATTCAGTAGTATATGAGAGTATATTATTCATATAATCACTTTAATCCATAATTTACAGTTATAGTTCCTTGTTTTGATCTGTTGGGCCTTTTCAGTTTGAATGGTTGTCCTGTTTGTTTGAACTTAGTGTTGTCTCTGCTCATGTTCTTGAAGGCCAAAGGAAAAAACATACTTCTTGGATCATAATCTATGTATTTTTTCCTCTTCAAAACCAAATTTCCATATTTTCTATTCTAAGACTTCTAACTTGATTTCTATTCTAACTTCTAACTTCTAACTGTTTTGCCCTAACTTTCCTTGCCAGTCAGATAGGAAAAAGGTGGAACCTATTTGGCAGAATTGGGAACCTCTTTGGCAGAATTGGAAAGCATTTTTCCCTTCCCAAAGTACAATGAAGTGATTTTTCTACTATAGATTAAATGCCTACCTTGCAGCACTAATGTCTTTCTGGATCTTTAGTTCCTGCAGAGAGTAAAAAATACAACAAGGATAAAAAAAAGAGAAACTCTTATATAACACAAAACAACGGCAAAAAAATACCTACCTGCATACCAGAAGTAATCCAGAATACCTACTGAGGGTGTTAAGATCTAAGTTCCTAAAGTTGTTGTATCATAATATTGGGACATTTGGCTATATGCTTAAAACTAAGTTTGCATTAGGAACTGTTCTACATGTTATTTGCATTTGGATGCTCCTGATCTGATTACCTGCCTGCTGTCTGATAGTCTAAGTCCAAAAGTAACTTCGTCAAACTCCTAGGGTTAGGATACTCTTCACAACATCCATGTAGTTTTGCCTCACCATCTCAAAGAAATGAAAGGTAAAGTAGAACTCTTAAGTATTGAGATATCATGGAGTTTGACTACATATCCTACCAATTTGCGACCGTGAAATTTTATCACCCTATGATGAAGCCATCATTCACTCATAAGTTTATATTTCCAAGTGTACATGTTTTATCCACCAATGAAATTTTTTGATGTTAGAATGAAAAATCCATTAAGTATTCAGTGATATGATTTTGCCTTATACTATACTCCAAGCATATATGGTTCTTTTTTTTTTGGCTGCGTTGGGTCTTTGTTGCTGCGTGTGGGCTTTCTCTAGTTGTGGTGAGTGGGGACTGCTCTTCATTGTAGTGCATGGGCTTCTTGTTTCGGTGGCTTCTCCTGTTGCGGAGCACGGGCTCTAGACGTGATGGCTTCAATAGTTGTGGCACGTGGGCTCACTACTTGTGGCTCGCGGGCTCTAGAGCACAGGCTCAGTAGTTGTGGCACACAGGCTTAGTTGCTTCGCAGCATGTGGGATCTTCCCGGACCAGGGCTCGAACCCGTGTCCCCTGCATTGGCAGGCAGATTCTTAACCACTGTGCCACCATGGAAGTCCACGTAAATGGTTGTTACATGGGATAGAATGAATTTATTCTGAAAATGAGTCCTGACTTTAGTGTCTGAGTTTTATTTTTAGTTGTGGTAAGTCAAAGGGTTAGATAAATCATTTACATAAAAACTCAGTCAGTAAAAAAAAAACAAAAAACTTCTGTATTAATTAGGATTCTTTATTTCTGGGTGATAGGACTGCAGCTCAAACTAGTATAAATGAAATGGGAAATGTGGTACAAATCCTCTGCTTCCATAGTCCATGTAGCAGGCAATAAATTACAGGTAGGCATAGACTGACTTTCCCATGTCTGTCCTACTTGGGCCCAGGGGTGCACCCCTGAACTTCTCAACTGAAGAGAATACGCTCCATCCATGTTGTTGCAAATGGCAAAATTTCATTCTTTTTTATGACTGAGTAATATTCCATTGTATATAAGTACCTCTTATTTATCCATTCATCTGTTGATGGACATTTAGGTTGCTTCCATATCTTGGGTATTATAACTAGTGCTGCTATGAGCATGGGGGGTGCATGTATCTTTTTGAATTAGTGTTTTTGTTTTCTTTGCGTAAATACCCAGGAGTGGAATTGCTGGATCATGTGGTAGTTCTATTTTTAGTTTTCTGAGGCACCTCCATACTGTTTTCCACAGTGGCCGCACCAATTTACATTCCCACCAACAGTGTACCAGGGTTTCCTTTCCTCTGCAGCTTTGCCAACATTTGTTGTTTGTGACCTTTTTGATGATAGCCATTCTGACAGGTGTGAGGTAATATCTCATTGTGGTTTTGATTTGCATTTCTCTGATGATTATTGATGTTGAACATATTTTCACGTGCCTGTTGGCCAAAGGTATGTTTTGTTTTGTTTTGTCTTTTGGAAAATGTTTATTTTAATTCTGCCCATTTTTAAATTGGTTGTTTATTTATTTATTATTTTATTTTTTTAAAAAAAATTTTCATTGAAGTATAGTTGATTTACAATATTGTGTGTACAGCAAAGTGATTCAGTTATACATACATATATTCTTCTTCAGATTCTTTTCCATTGTAGGTTATTATAAGATACTGAATATAGTTTCCTCTACTATACAGTAGGTCCTTATTGTTTATCTATTTTATGTATAGTAATGTGTATCTGTTAATCCCAAACTCCTAATTTATTCCCGCCCCACCCCCATTCCCCTTTGGTAACCATAAGTTTGTTTTCTATGTCTGTGAGTCTATATCTCTTTTGTAAATAAGTTCATTTTTATAATTTTTTTTAGATTCCACATATAAGTGATACCATATGACATTTGTCTTTGTCTGACTTACTTCATTTAGTATGATAATATCTAGGTCCATCCATGTTGCTGCAGATGGCATTATTTCATTCTTTTTTATGGCTGAGTAATTTCGAATTAGAGTTTTCATCTTTTCCAGATACATGCCCAGCAGTGGGATTGCTGAATCATATGGTAACTCTACGTTTAATTTTTTAAGGGACCTCTGTAATGTTCTCCACAGTGGCTGCACCAATTTACATTCCCACCAACAGTGTAGGCAGGTTCTTTTTTCTCCACACCCTCTCCAGTGTTTACTTTTTGTAGACTTTTTGATGATGGCCATTCTGACTGGTGTGAGGTGATACCTCATTGTAGTTTTGATTTATTTCTCTAATAGTTAACAATGTTGAGCATCTTTTCATGTGCCTATTGGCCATCTGTATGTCTTCTTTGGAGAAATGTCTATTTAGGTCTTCTGCCCACTTCTTGATTGGGTTGTTTTTTTTTTGATATTGAGCTGTATGAGCTGTTTGTATGGGTTGTTTATTTTTTTGACAGTGAATTGTATGAGCTATTTATATATTTTGGATAGTAACTCTTTATTGGTCATATCATTTGCAAATATTTTTTCCCATTTGGTAGGTTGCCTTTTCATTTTGTCGATGATTTCCTTTGCTGTGCAAAAGCTTTTAAGTTTAATTAGGTCCTGTTTATTTATTTTTCCTTTTGTTTTCTCTGCCTTAGGAGACAGATCCGAAAAATATTGCTGTGATTTATGTAAAAGAGTGTTCTGCCTATGTTTTCTTCTAGGAGTTTTATGGTTTCAGAACTTACATTCAGATCTTTAATGCATTTTGAGCTTATTTTTGTATATGGTGTGAGAAAATGTTCATATTTCATTCTTCTACATGTAGCTGTCCAGTTTTCCCAGCACTGCTTATTGAAGAGATTGTCTTTTCTCCATTGTATATTCTTGCCTCCTTTGTCATAGATTATTTGACCATAGGTGTGTGGGTTTATTTCTGGGCTCTCTATTCTGTTCCATTGATCTATGCATCTGTTTTTGTGCCAGTACCATACCGTTTTGATTACAGTAGCTTTGTGGCATAGTCTGAAGTTGGGGCATGTAATACCTCCAGCTTTGTTCTTCTTTCTCAAAATTCTTTTGGCTATTAGGGGTCTTTTGTGTTTCCATATGAATTTTAGAATTATTTGTTCTACTTCAGTGAAAAAATGCCATTGATATTTTGATAGGGGTTGTATTGAATCTGTAGCTTGCCTTGTGTTGTGTGCTTATTTTAACAATATTAATTCTTCCAATCTGTGAACACGTTATATCTTTCCATCTGTTGTGTCATCTTCAGTTTCTTTCATCAGTGTCTTATAGTTTTCTGAATACAGGTCTTCTACTTCCTTAGGTAAGTTTATACCTAGCTATTTTATTTTATTTTTTTGGATGTGATTGTAAATGGGATTGTTTCCTTAATTTCACTTTCTAATAGTTCTTTGTTAATGTATAGAGATGCAACAGATTTCTGTATATGAGTTTTGTATCCTGTAACTTTACTGAATTTATTGATGAGCTCTAGTAGTTTTTTGGTGGCATCTTTAGGATTTTCTATGTATAGTATCATGTCATCTGCAAACAGTGACAGTTTTACTTCTTCCTTTCCAACTTGGATTCCTTTTATTTCTTTTTCTTGTCTGATTGCTATGGCTGGGACTTCCAGTACTATGTTGAATAAAAGTGGTGAGAGTGGGGCGCTATCATTCTTTCATATAGTAGGGGAAAATAGGTAATAGTGTGACTGTTGAAAAAGTGTGTGTATGACAGTCACAAAATGTGACTTGTCATCAAAGATTGAGTATTAGTAAATTTGCAGCTTTAAAATTCCTCACTCTTCTCACCTTTCCTTAGGAACTGGGGAGGATTTTGCATTCTCTGCAGCCGGAAGAAGAGAATTAGGCTGATTAATCTCCCTGGATTTTTTTTTTTTAATGAATTCTTGCATTGTTCTTTATTATTTGGAATTATTTGAAAGTCCATTTATTTTTACATATTTTCTAGGAAGGAAACTGATAACTTCCCCCAAATATTCTCTTTTTTAAAATATAACAAGCTTGTTAGAGTGATATGTATTGATTATAGTTTTTTCTCAGCAAGCATAAGGTAGCAAACATTAACAAGCCCGCTGATCCTGATAAATGAATATAAATTCAAAGACTATTCATTACAAAATTTTTCATCTAAACCACACATTTTAAAAGATGCTTCAGAATTTGATACCTTTTAGAGACAAGAATATACAATGGAGAAGAGACAGTCTCTTCAATAAATGGTGCTGGGAAAACTGGACAGCTACATGTAAAAGAATGAAATTAGAACACTCCCTAACACCATACACAAAAATAAGCTCAAAATAGATTAAAGACCTAAGTGTAAGGCCGACACTATGAAATTCTTAGAGGAAAACATAGGCAGAACACTCTATGACATAAATCACAGCAAGATCCTTTTTGACCCACCTCCTAGAGAAATGGAAATAAAAACAAAAATAAACAAATGGGACCTAATGAAACTTCAAAGCTTTTGCACAGCAAAGGAAACCATAAACAAGACGAAAAGACAACCCTCAGAATGGGAGAAAATATTTGCAAATGAAGCAACTGACAAAGGATTAATCTCCAAAATTTACAAGCAACTCATGCAGCTCAATATCAAGAAAACAAACAACCCAATTGAAAAATGGGCAGAAGACCTAAATAGACATTTCTCCAAAGAAGATATACAGATTGCCAACAAACACATGAAAGGAAGCTCAACATCATTAATCATTATAGAAATGCAAATCAAAACTGCAATGATGTATCACCTCACACCAGTCAGAAGGGCCAGCATCAAAAAATCTGCAAACATTAAATGCTGGAGAGGGTGTGGAGAAAAGGGAGCCCTCTTGCACTGTTGGTGGAAATGTAAAATGATACAGCCACTATGGAGAACATTATGGAGGTTCCTTAAAAAACTAAAAATAGCACTACCATACGACCCAGCAATCCCACTACTGGACATGTACCCTGAGAAAACGATAATTCAAAAGGAGTCATGTACCACAATGTTCACTGCAGAACTATTTACAATAGCCAGTACATAGAAGCAACCTAAGTGTCCATCGACAGATGAAGGGATAAAGAAGATGTGGCACAATGCAGTATTACTCAGCCATAAAAAGAAACAAAATTGAGTTATTTGTAGGGAGGTAGATGGACCTAGAGTCTGTCATACAGAGTGAAGTAAGTCAGAAAGAGAAAAACAAATACCATATGCTAACACATGTATATGGAATCTAAAAAAAATGGTTCTGAAGAACCTAAGGGCAGGACAGGAATAAAGACA
Organism: Phocoena sinus; assembly: GCF_008692025.1. Classification (NCBI taxonomy): domain Eukaryota; kingdom Metazoa; phylum Chordata; class Mammalia; order Artiodactyla; family Phocoenidae; genus Phocoena; species Phocoena sinus. The sequence continues at coordinate 21,950,326 of NC_045775.1, forward strand.
CAGACGAAGAGAATGGACTTGAGGACACGGGGAGTGGGAAGGGCAAGCTGGGACGAAGTGAGAGAGTGGCATGGACATATGTACATTACCAGCTATAAAATAGATAGCCAGTGGGAAGCAGCTGCGTAGCATTGGGAGATCAGCTCGGTGCTTTGTGACCACCTAGAGGGGTGGGATGGGGGGGAGGGTGGGAGGGAGACACAAGGGGGAGGAGATATTGGGATATATATATATATATATATGTGTATAGCTGATTCACTTTGTGATAAAGCAGAAACTGACACACCATTGTAAAGCAGTTATACTCCAATAAAGATGTTAAAAAGAAAAAACCAAGAATTTGATACCTTTTAGTTTAGGGAATTTTTTGGATCCAATAAAGTCACACTTAATAAGCAGCTTTTAGAAATAAAGACTGCTTTAACTCACTCTTGTGAAATCTGGTTTTAAACAAAACAGTTGTCTGGTGCTTGAAAGACCATAAAGAATTCACAGGAAACCCTCATCTTATCTGAAAGGAAATAGTTTCTGTCTAATCAAATCGGAGTAGGCATACTTTTATAAAAGTAGGAATATGTACCTGGAAGAACGTGCCACAAAAGTAGAGTGCTTTTAATTCCAGTAATAATTCTACTTTATCATTGCTAAAATTGAGCCAAAATCTGCATTTGAGGCTTAATCACAAGATAGTAAAATTTTAGGCTTGTAGGCCATGTGGTCTCCATCACAACTACTTAACTTTGCTGTCACAGCATGAAAGCAGCTACGGACAATATCTAAATCAATGATTGTGTCTGAATCCCAGTAAAACTTTGTTTAAAAAAATAGACATTGGACTGGCTTTGGACTGCAGACAATTGTTTGTTGGTCCCTTTCCTAAATTATGGGATGGAGGGTGGGGGACATTCTTCACAAAGGCACCTGGGGCATCATAGAAAGATGAGAAAAAGGATTTGGTTCAGTGAGTTTAAGTGGATTTTAATACCATGGTCTCTTTGTTTTTATTTTACTAGCACCTTCAGCTTGGTTGAAGTCTCCCTCCCTCTTTCTTCCCTCCTCTCTTCCTTTCCTTCCTTGTTTTCTTCCTTCCTTTATTCCATCTTCTCTCTTATTTTTAAATAATCTGTCAGCAGCATACAGTTTACTAAATTTTCTTCCAAGTCTTAGTTTCCCTAACTGTTAAAATGTGGTTAGGCTATAGCACAACACATTGGATTGTTGGGAATATCAATGAGATGATGAATATTATGGTACTTAATACATTTCTGAGCTTGGAGTAAATGCAGAAAAGAAATGGTTTTGATTTTATTTAGTCATTAATTTATATTTCAAAGTATTGAATTTATTGTGGTCTAGGAAGAAAGTAAGCATTTCATTGAAATTAAGATAGAGTAATGTTTACTACTTCTTTTTTCTTCTGTCCTGTTTTTCCCCCATCTAGAATTCAAAACCCAAATTTTCACTTGCCCCGAATTTTCAGATATAATTTATGGTAATTCTGACAGTAGTATTTTTCCCTACTGAAAATGAAGAATAGTCACAGGCAGCTTCTGTGAACTTCCTCCTTTCAGTTTTCTTTCATTGTTTTCTTTTGCTTTTATTTTTTTATGGTGTACTTGTGTTTTTATCTTCTAAATTATAATTTTAGAATGGAGCTGTGTCTCAAATCACTATCAGTTGACCTGCTTTGCTACCCTGTCCCCATATATCTTGATAGTTCTTCAAGTACAGTGTATTCTGTTACATACAATGCTTTAGTAACATGGATTAGTTCACACCCAACTGATAGATAGTGGAAGTATGTCAGTATAAGGCAGAAGTTGCCATGGTTTAGTTAATAGTTTGACCACTGAATAACAGCAGCTGAATGCAAGTACACTAATGCAGATGAACTAACAAGCTGTGGAGGGTTTTTGTATGGCACACAATGTCCATTCACTCCATTCCTTTCACGTGGCTCAGTTTTGCTGTACACTCTGTATTTAAGTATTTGTAGCATGATTTCTCCCCATCTTTGTGGAAAAGAAACAAACACAAGGCAATAAGCCAGAGCTTTCCCTCTCTGGCATCATTACATTTTGTCCAAAACCTGCTTCTCCGCTGTAACTTCTAATGATGATGTCCCTCTACTCTTTCCTATAACTCAGCAGTTTCAACCTTTCCTTGTAGCCCCTTTCATTAAGTTATCTTCAGCTTTTTTAAAGTCCTATATTTAGTATAATAATTCTTTGTTTATTACGAATATAGCATGTCATTTTAAGTATATTAGAGTTTTATTGGATTTACTTTGGTTTTTTGTTAATGCTGTGGTTACAAAGTTGTACAAGTGACTAACTGTCAAGTAAGGTCTAGCCTTGCCATATTTTTCTCATAAGCCTCTTATTCTTAATGTGTAGTTTACTAAAATGCAATTTTTTAAAGGAATACATTTTCACATTACAGCAAAAACAATTGTATTCAAACAACCAGAGATTCTGTTCTTTTATAGGCTAGGCAGCTTTCGTCCTTTATACTTACATGTCATAAGATTTTAAAACCTTCTCTGTCCTCATACTTCTCTTCAGGAGGTATTCCAGATTGCCAGCATCTCTCTTAAACTGTGGTGTCCAGAAATAAGCACAAAATTTCAGATAGGATTGATCAGGTCAGTGTTCATTAGAACTTTGAACTTCACCATTTATTGAGTATTTATTGAGTTTGTAAAAAAAACCCAGACTTCCTTGTTTTTCTAATCCTGTTTTATGCAGCTGGTTTTTTAAGGCAAAGTATAGACTAATCCCTTCATACTGTCCTTTTGAATTTACCCTTTTTGTTCAGCCTGTTTATGGGGGAGGTATTGCCACCTATAATTCAGAAAGGGAAGTATGGATTGGAACCAAGTAGCACAGTGAGGGTAACAGGAATTATAGGCTGTGATCATTACAGGTTTACCATTTTTTATTCGGAGCTGTTTTCTCAATGGTGACATTTCCTCTCCCCACATCATAAGGTTACCACCTGGCACATGACAGGGCTAGTGTCACTTTATCAGTGTCATCTGTTACCATTAATCCATTTTCATCAATCAGCGGACCTACAATTCAAATAAAAGTAAAATCTGGTTTGGGGCATAAGATGATTGCATGGTCAATAGTAATGCAAGTCATAATAATTTAAGTACCCTAAGAGAAGTACAAAGTTCTTTAATGGGTTGGTGAGAGATTACATCTAGTTAGAAAAGACCTTTATAAAGGAGGTGACATTTGAAATGGGCCTGAAAGACTCGTACTGATAGAGAGAAGCTAGGGACAATATGAGCGTGGTTTTAGGTGGCAATGAAAGAACATTTGGAGAACAGCAGAAATGTCTAGTTTGCCTAAATCACAGAACATGTATACAGACTAGTGGGAGATAAGAAAAGAAAGGCATTTTAAAGATATAATGATACAGACAGAGCCTTAAATATTCAACTAGGGAGTTTAGAGATTGTTTTGAGTAATTGCTTTGAGTAGTACTATGATTGGGATTGTATTTAGGAAGAGAAGTGTGCCAGGAGACATATATAAAATGATTGGGGAGAAGGAAGAGGGAAATGAGGCTGATAGGGTTCAAGGGGTGTAAAACTGAATATTAAGGCTCTAAGTGACCACATTTCAGACTTGCTGAAGTTTTCATACCTGTTAGCTGATGTGCTTACTCACCTAACTCAATGATCAACCTGAGAAAATGAGAGAGAGGAAGGGTGCAGTCAGAACGTTCTAGTCAGTGCTACCCAGAGTGTATGTTTTGGTTCATGGTGAGATAAGTACAGAATTGATAGTCTTTAGAAACATTTAAAGCAATTTGACAGAATAATCATGTCTGTTGACTATAATGATAAAAATATTGGGTTTGCATTTTGATGTTTAAAATTTTTTTCCTTTTATAAGAACGAATTTTTAATGTATTTTATGAAGCCGTCAATCTGTGAAGGATTAGGAAATGCAGACATCCCTTGGTGTCCATACATTTGTTCTCTACATCTGTGTCTCAATTTCTGCCCTGCAAACCGGTTGATCTGTACCATTTTTCTAGGTTCCACATATATGCGTTAATATACGGTATTTGTTTTTCTCTTTTTGACTTACTCCACTCTGTATGACACTCTCTAGATCCATCCAAGTCTCAACAAATGGCTCAGTTTCGTTCCTTTTGATGGCTGAGTAATATTCTATTGTATATATGTACCACATCTTCTTTATCTATTCAACTGTCGATGGGCATTTAGACTGCTTCCATGACCTGGCTATTGTAAATGGTGCTGCAATGAACACTGGGGTGCATGTGTCTTTTTGAATTATGCTTTTCTGTGGGTATATGCCCAGTAGTGGGATTGCTGGGTCATATGGTAGTTCTATTTCTAGTTTTTTAAGGAATCTCCATACTGTTCTCCATAGTGGCTGTATCAATTTCCATTCCCACCAACAGTGCAAGAGGGTTCCCTTTTCTCCACACCCTCTCCAGCATTTGTTGTTCATAGATTTGCTGATGATGCCCATTCTAACTGGTGTGAGGTGATACCTCATTGTAGTTTTGATTTGCATTTCTCTAATAATTAGTGATGTTGAGCAGCTTTTCATGTGCCTCGTGGCCATCTGTATGTCTTCTTTGGAGAAATGTCTATTTAGGTCTTCTGCCCACTTCTTGATTGGGTTGTTTGTTTTTTTGATATTGAGCTGCATGAGCTGTTTATATATTTTGGAGCTTAATCCTTTGTCTGTTGATTCATTTGCAAATATTTTCTCCCATTCTGAGGGTTCTCTTTTTGTCTTGTTTATGGTTTCCTTTGCTACGCAAAAGCTTTGAAGTTTCATTAGGTCCCATTTGTTTATTTTTGTTTTTATTTCCATTTCTCTAGGAGGTGGATCAAAACATACTTTGCTATGATTTATGTCATAGAGTGTTCTCCCTATGTTTTCCTCTAAGAGTTTTATGGTGTCCAGTCTTACATTTGGGTCTCTAATCCATTTTGAGTTTATTTTTGTGTATGGTGTTAGGGAGTGTTCTAATTTCATTCTTTTACATGTAGCTGTCCAGTTTTCCCAGCACCACTTATTGAAGAGACTGTCTTTTCTTCATTGTGTATCCTTGCCTCCTTTGTCATAGATTAGCTCACCATAAGTGCGTGGGTTTATCTCTGGGCTTTCTGTTCTGTTCCATTAATCTATATTTCTTTTTTTGTGCCAGTACCATATTGTCTTGATTACTGTAGCTTTGTAATATAGTCTGAAGTCAGGGTGTCTGATTCCTCCAGGTTCGCTTTTTTCCCTCAAGACTGCTTTGGCTATTCAGGGTCTTTTGTGTCTTGATACAGATTTTAAGATTTTTTGTTCTAGTTTTGCAAAAAATGCCATTGGTAATTTGATAGGGATTGCATTGAATCTGTAGATTGCTTTGGGTAGTATAGTCATTTTCACAATGTTGATTCTTCCAATTCAAGAACATTGTATAACTCTCCATCTGTTGGTATCATCTTTAATTGCTTTCATCAGTGTCTTATAGTTTTCTGCATACAGGTCTTTTGTCTCCCTAGGTAGGTTTATTCCTAGGTATTTTATTCTTTTTGTTGCAGTGGTAAATGGGAGTGTTTCCTTAATTTCTCTTTCAGATTTTTCATCATTAGTATATAGGAATGCAAGAGATTTCTGGGCATTAATTTTGTATCCTGCAACTTTACCAAATTCACTGATTAGCTCTAGTAGTTTTCTGGTGGCATCTTTAGGATTCTCTATGTGTAGTATCATGTCATCTGCAAACAGTGACAGTTTTACTTCTTTTCCAATTTGTATTCCTTTTATTTCTTTTTCTTCTCTGATTGCCATGGGTAGGACTTCCAAAACTATGTTGAATAACAGTGGTGAGAGTGGACATCCTTGTCTTGTTCCTGATGCTAGAGGAAATGCTTTCACTTTTTCACCATTGAAAATGATGTTTACTGTGGGTTTGTTGTATATGGCCTTTATTATGTTGAGGTAGGTTCCCTCTATGCTCACTTTCTGGAGAGTTTTTATCATAAATGTGTGTTGAATTTTGTCAAAAGCTTTTTCTGCATCTGTTGAGATGATCGTACGGTTTTTATTCTTCAATTTGTTAATATGGTATGTCACATTGATTGATTTGAATATATTGAGGAATCTGTGAATGCCTGGGATAAACTTGATCTTTGTATGATCGTTTTAATGTGTTGTTGGATTCTGTTTGCTAGTATTTTGTTGAGGGTTTTTGCGTCTATATTCATCAGTGATACTGGTCTGTAATTTTCTTTTTTTGTAGTATCTTTGGTTTTGGTATCTGGGTGATGGTGGCCTCATAGAATGAGTTTGGGAGTGTTCCTTCCTCTGCAATTTTTTGGAAGAGTTTGAGAAGGGTGGGTGTTAGCTCCTCTTAAATGTTTGATAGAATTCACCTGTGAAGCTATGTGGTCCTGGACTTTTTTTGTTGGAAGATTTTTAATCACAGTTTCAATTTCATTACCTGTGATTAGTCTGTTCATATTTTCTGTTTCTTCCTGGTTCATTCTTGGGAGGTTATACCTTTCCAAGAATTTGTCCATTTTTTCCAGGTTGTCCATTTTATTGGCGTAGAGTTGTTTGTAGTAGTCTCTTAGGATGCTTTCTATTTCTGCGGTGTCTGTTGTAACTTCTCCTTTTTCATTTTTAATTTTATTGATTTGAGTCCTCTCTCTCTTTTTCTTGATTAGTCTGGCTAATGGTTTATCAATTTTGTTTATCTTGTCAAAGAACTAGCTTTTAGTTTTATTGATCTTTGCTATTGTTTTCTTTGTTTCTATTTCACTTATTTCTGCTCTAATCTTTATGATTTCTTTCCTTCTACTAAGTTTGGTTTTGTTTGTTCCTTCTCTGTTTCCTTTAGGCGTAAGGTTAGATTGTTTATTTGAGATTTTTCTTGTTTCTTGAGGTAGGCTTGTATAGCTATAAACTTCCCTCTTAGAACTGCTCTTGCTGCATCCCATAGGTTTTGGATCGTCGTGTTTTCATTGTCATTTGTCTCTAGGCATTTTTTGATTTCCTCTTTGATTTCTTCAGTGATCTCTTGGTTATTTAGTAACGTATTGTTTAGCCTCCATGTGTTTGTGTTTGCTCCTTTTTTTCCCCTGTAATTCATTTCTGATCTCATAGCATTGTGGTCAGAAAAGGTGCTTGATATGATTTCAATTTTCTTAAATTTACTGAGGTTTGATTTGTGACTCATGATGTGATCTATCCTGGAGAATGTTCTGTGCACACTTGAGAAGAAAGTGTAATCTGCTGTTTTTGGATGGAATGTCCTATAAATATCAATTAAATCTATCTGGTCTATTGTGTCATTTAAAACTTCTGTTTCCTTATTTATGTTCATTTCGGATGGCCTGTCCATTGGTGTAAATGAGGTGTTAAAGTACCGCACTATTATTGTGTTACTGTCGATTTCCTCTTTTATAGCTGTTAGCAGTTGCCTTATGTATTGAGGTGCTCCTATGTTGGGTGCATATATACTTTTAATTGTTATATCTTCTTCTTGGATTGATCCCTTGATCATTATGTAGTGTCCTTCCTTGTCTCTTATAACATTCTTTATTTTAAAGTCTATTTTATCTGATATGAATATTGCTACTCCAGCTTTCTTTTGATTTCCATTTGCATGGAATATCTTTTTCCATCCCGTCACTTTCAGTCTGTATGTGTCCCTAGGTCTGAAGTGGGTCTCTTGTAGACAGCATATATATGGGTCTTGTTTTTGTATCCATTCAGCAATCCTGTGTCTTTTGGTTGGATCATTTAATCCCTTCATGTTTAAGGTAATTATCGATATGTATGTTCCTATGACCTTTTTCTTAATTGTGTTGGGTTTGTTTTCGTAGGTCCTTTTCTTCTCTTGTGTTTCCTGCTTAGAGAAGTTCCTTTAGCATTTGTTGTAGAGCTGGTTTGGTGGTGCTGAATCCTCTTAGCTTTTGCCTGTCTGTAAAGCTTTTGATTTCTCCATTGAATCTGAACGAGATCCCTGCTAGATAGAGTAATCTTGGTTGTAGGTTTTTCCCTTTCATCACTTTAAATATGTCCTGCCAGTCCCTTCTGGCTTGCAGAGTTGCTGCTGAAATATCAGCTGTTAACCTTACGGGGATTCCCTTGTATGTTATTTGTTGCTTTTCCCTTGCTGCCTTTAATATGTTGTCTTTGTATTTAATTTTTGATAGCTTGATTAGTGTGTGTCTTGGTGTGTTTCTCTTTGGGTTTATCCTGTATGGGACTCTCTGTGCTTCCTGGACTTGATTGACTATTTCCTTTCTCATGTTAGGGAAGTTTTAGAGTATAACCTCTTAAAGTATTTTCTCAGACCCTTTCTTTTTCTCTTCTTCTTCTCTGACCCCTCCAATTCAGATGTTGGTGTGTTTAATGTTGTCCCCGAGGTCTCTGAGACTGTCCTCAATTCTTTTCATTGTTTTTTCTTTATTCTGCTCTGCAGTAGTTATTTCCACTATTTTATCTTCCAGGTCCCTTATCCGTTCTACAGCCTCAGTTATTCAGCTACTGATTCCTTCTAGAGTATTTTTAATTTCAGTAATTGTGTTGTTCATCACTGTTTGCTCTCTACAACCTTGTTGAATATTTCTTGTATGTTCTCCATTCTATTTCCAAGATTTTGGATCATCTTTACTATCATTACTCTGAATTCTTATTGAGGTAGGTTGCCTATTTCATCTTCATTTATTTGGTGTTGTAGGATTTTACCTTGCTCCTTCGTCTGTAACATATTTTTTTGTCATTTCTTTTTTTCTTTTTTTTTTTTTTTTTTGATGGGTGGTGCGCTATTCCTGTCTTACTGGTTGTTTGGCTGAGACGTGCAGCACTGGAGTTTCCAGGCAGTTGGATAGATCCAGGTCTTGGTGCTGAGATGAGGACCTCTGTGAGGCCTCACTCCAAGTGATATTCCGTGGGGTCCGAGGTTCTCTGTTAGTCCAGTGGTTTGGACTTGGAGCTCCCACCACAGGAGCTCAGGCCTGACCTCCGGCCTGGGAACCAAGATCCCACAAGGTTTGTGGCATGGTAAAAAAAAAAAAAAAAAAAGTAAAAGAAAGAAAGAAAAATAGCAGTACAATATCAAAGAATAAAAAACAAAATAAAATTAGAAAGATATAATATATATTAGGAAAAATAAAACTATAATTGAGACAAATGCAACAAGGTAAATTAAAACCACAATGAAAAAAGAACAGGTGGGGGGGAAACAAGCTAAAAGGAGGGAACAATAGCAAAGTATAAAGAATAAAATAAAATTAGAAAAATAAAAGCCTTATTAGGAAAACTAAAAATATAAAAGTATCAACAACAATGAATCAAGAAGGTAAAATAGAACCCTGATCTAAAAAGAGGAAGAAAGAAAAAAAAAAACCAAAATAAATAAATCCTTGGTATGGGCGTGGAGTTTAGGCGGGGGTGGAACCTAGGCAGGGGCGGCATTTAGGGTGGGGCGGGACCTAGGTGTGTGTGGAGGGGTGATGTTTGAGTGTGCGGCGGGGCAGGGGCGGGGCCTAGGTGGGGCAACGGTTCAAGAGTGGGCGGGGCCTCTGCTTAGGACCAGAGCAGAAGGGGAGGCGCAGCCCATTGAAAGGAGGGCCTCTGGAGTGTGGGGTTCCAGAGTTTGGAGGTAGGGCCCTGAGTGAGGGTGTGTGGGTGGGGTTTAGGCCCAGTGCATTGGAGGGGGTCTCAGTGTGTAGAGGTGAGGCTCTGGGTGGGGCTGTAGGGGCAGGCCTTGGGTTCTGCAGGGCAGGAGGGAGGCTGCGAGGGCAGTGGATTAAGCCCAGGAGCCCAATAGGCTCCCCAGTACCTAAGTGGACTGGGAAAGCACTGGCTGCATTCCCGTCCGTTCCTTCGCTTCCCTCCCCCACTGTCTCCCCCAGGGTCTCCTGTGTCACCACTGGACCCCTAACCTTGGGTGGGTCCCGCTGGGTGTTGGAACCCTTCCCCTCCCCCAGCCACCCCTCAGGGGTGCCAGTCCCGGAGGTCTGGCCTTTACTTTTGCTCCCCCTTCCCTCCCTCCCACTCCCTCAGGACTCGCACAGCTGGAGGAGTCCTAGGTGGGCAGAGGACCAGGCCCAGGATCTCAGCAGGGTCCTGGTGGCCCAAGTGGGCAGGGGAAACCTGGCCACGCTCCATTTTGATTCTCTGTCCTCTCAGTGGTTGCCCAATCTCCCCCTTCAGGTGTGGGATCCCTTCCTCTTCCCTAGCCGCCCCTCTGGGGCGCCAGTCTCATCCCGCCTCCACTTCTCCTCCTCCTTAATTCCTGTCACACCCCATGTCCTACCCAGTCACTGGGGGTTCCTCCCGTCCCCTTAGGTGTCCTTGGCCCCCCACCAGTGCCTGGTAGGTGCCCTAGTTGTGAGGAGATGTGAATCCCATGTCCTTCTAATACTCCATCTTTACTCCACCCTGTATCCCGTAGATTTTTGTATCATTGTGTTTCCATTTTCATTTGTCTGCAGATATATATTTATTTACTCTTTGATTTCTTCAGTGACCCAGCGGTTCTTTAGCAGCATATTGTAAGCCTCCATGTGTTTGTGGTTTTTTTCCTTGTAGTCAATTTCTAGTCTCCTACTGTTATGATCAGAAAAGATACTTGGTTTGAGTTCATTCTTTTCAAATTTATTAAGGTTTGTTTTGTGGTCTAGCATGTTATCTATTTTGGGGAATAGTCCATATGCACTTGAAAAGAATGTGTATTCTGCTGCTTTTGGATGGAATGAATATACATATAAGTCCATTTGATCTAATGTGTCATTTAAAGCCAGTTTTTCCTTATTGATTTTCTGTCGGATGAACTGTCACTGATGTAAGTGGGGTTTAAAGTCTCCTGCTGTTACTGTGTTATTGTCAATTTCTCCCTTTATTTTTGTATTAAATTTTTGTATTTAGGTGCTTCTGTGTTGAGTGCATTTAGATTTACAATTGTTACATCTTCTTGTCGGATTGATCCCTTGAGTGTTATGTAATGTCCTTTGTCTCTTGTAACAGTCTTTATTTTAAAGTCTATTTTGATATAAGTATTGGTACCCCAGCTTTTTTGTTTGTTTGTTTCCATTTGCATGGAAGATCTTTTTCCATTCCCTCACTTTCAATGTGTGTGTGCCTTTAGATCTTAAGGGGGTCTATTATATGCAGCTTATATAGAGGTCTTTTTTTTAACAATTCAGCCGTTTGGTGCATTTAGTTTGTTAATGTAACAAACATGTAAATGTAAAAAACATTTAATGTAATTATTGATAGGTGTGTACTTACTGTCATTTTGTTAATTGTTTTCTGGTTGTTTTTGTAGTTTTTTGGTAGCACTGCCCAGTAGAAATGTAATGCAAGTCACATATATGAGCTATGTATGTAATTTCTAGTTGCCACATAAAGAACTAAGAAGAAACAGGTAGAAGTAGTTTTAATAATATATTTTATTTAATCCATCATTATTCAAAATAGTATTTCAATATATAATCAAAATGAAAATTATTAATGAGACATATTATATATATTTTTTGTACTAAGCCATTTAAGCCTGGTATGTATATTACTCTTTACCACCTCTTAGTTCAAACTAGTCCTATTCCAAGTGCTCAGTAGTCACATTTGGTTAATGGCTACTATATTGGACAGTACACCTCTACATAGTGGAATGAAGAAAGCCAGTATGGAAAAAGAAGTACAGAGGAGAGAGAGAGAAACAGTACTGTCAGTGGTGAGGTTTTTGGTTTCATTCCTTGAGGTCTGAGGACCTGTCTTGGCTCTAACTCCTATGACCAGCTGTTGTTTGGAGTTTTTGAGCCTTTCCAATAGTTTTCCAATAAATAATCTTTTTTGCTTAAGTGAGTATCATTTGGGTTTCCATCATTTATGATCAGAAAAGGTTTGACATGTACATGAAGACATTATTGTCTCCTTTTTTTTAGATGAGGAAACGAAAACTGAGAGAAGTTAACTGGGTTACGTGGGTTACCTTATCTGTATGTGGCAGGGCACAGGGTTTCAGTTCAGGTTTGTCTCACTTGAAAGCCCAGGCTCCTTACACCACAAGAAACTATCATGGAAGCTAGCGGTAGAGCAGACCTGTTTCTTCACATAAAGGGGTGGAACTTTATTCTTACATATTCAAAGGTCAACAAGTTCTTTCTAGCCCCTTATAGTGGAATTATGAAAATACTTCTTTTTTTGACAGGAACTTTTTGGTGGGAACGTATTCCACCTCCACCCCTCTCTAAAAAGTTACTTCAGCAAGTCACTTGGCCGTGAATGGAACCTGCTTCAGTCCTCCGTGTCTTGTGGTCACATATGTGCTGCCTTGTATACTGGTGGAGTCATCCAACCTTGTTTCATTTGAAAGCTGTTACAGCCACTCCAGGCAGCTTTATTAGCACCTCTAAACAATTACATCATTAAACAGCAAGACTTATGAGCCCTGTTAAGGCTGCGTAAGATCTGTTTTCCACCCTGACTATAGTTAAGCACAATCTCACAGTAATTCTAGAATGATTCAGTCTTTTCTCGGTGCCACAACTGATGTTGCAAAAAACTGGAAATCAACATTAGGCTATTCTTTTTTGTTTTTCAGTCCAATACTCTGCTGTTCAGTTGATAGTTGATCCATTTTAGGAAGCTGTCATAATCCCGTGTGTTGATAATTAACATGTACAGAGCTGGGGTTTTATGCTAGAACACTCAGGCAATCCGTAAACTCAGTAAAAAAATTTATACTTGATGGCACAGAGCTAGAAATTCAACTTAATTTATTTACCTTGTTAGCACACTATCAGATGTTTCATTATTAGACAATAACATAACAGTTCAAGGCAGTTTAACTTTAGTGGATAATGTGACATAAAGCTCCCCCAAATTAAAATCTACAAAGCAAGAGTGCTGTCACATTTACAAGTGTGACGTCTGAACCTGCTACCACCATCACATCTCTCATTCAGAAATTCCATCCATGCCTCTTTTATGCCATGTATTAAAATGTTAAGAAAAAAAGATAATACGTTCACGTTAAGGGTTTTCCCATTCACGATCCTGTCATACAGCTCTTGCTTCACACCCGCAGTTTCGACAGTTGGCAGCCAGTTCTTAGTGCTGTGGGAACTCTGCTCGTGAGATCCTGGCCATGACGAGAGTCACCCCCTTGGATCTGGTTCTTCTTTCATCTCCTCTCTATTTTCTAAGCCTAAGTAGTCTGGTCCTTTCCTTTCTTAGTTGTAGGATGTAAGAAAGGAAACTACATCTGCGCACACACTCAGTTTGGAGGGGCTCCTGGGGTAGCTGGCAAAGCTCTATTTCTTGACCTGGTTGGTTCTTTCGAGGGTGTTTGCCTTTTAGTAATTCACTAAGCTATAGATACTTTTCTGTGTCAGTTTCAGTATATGTAGTTGTATTTTTCAATAAGAAGGTAAAATAATAAAAACAATATATTGAATGTAGACAGTTTTTTTTTTTTTCATTTACATATCCATGTTGTATTTTATTGCTTTGGCACAAAGACTATTGCAAAATGCACAAGGAAAGATCAGCTATGATGTAATTTTCACTTAAAATGAGTTTCTGCTTATAACATAGACAGTTTTCTGGAGGGCATTAAAAAAACAATTATCTGAGTCATATAAGAGCATTTGATTAACTTTTAAATTAACCAACATTGCCTTTTAAATAGCTAGTGAGAAATAGGAATGATACAATTTACATATATGTCAATGTCTACTGTAAGTAAATTGTATTTTTCTAGACTTGATATTTAGAGAATAATAATGCTAACATTAGTATTTAATTATTGGGTGCCTGCTATGCCTTGAACTGTTCCAGATGATTTAATATTTCATTTAAATAACGTATCAGGTCTATTGCTAAGTAGTACTGTTAATGTCAGACTCAAATAGTTTCAGGAAGATTAAAGCAGTTTCTCAAGGTCTCTAAAATGGTAAGCCAAAGAGGAACACTTTGGTCAGAGGTGAATGTAGACAGTTTTAAGGAATTATATTTTATCTCCATTTATCCTGCCTAGTCTTGTCTTTTGCTGAGAAACTCAGGGCTGTGAAATCTATTATATTGTAAGGAAATCTCCTTCAGAGCCATCCTTGGGAAGGGGTACATCCATTCAACAAATTGTTACTGTGTTAGGCACTGTACTTGATACTGAGTATGTACATGGTGGAAAACACGATATTTGTGATCTGTGTCCTCACTGTGCTTTCTAACCATACGAGTGATACCACAGGTTAAAAGGCTATTTATTCTTTAGTATACTGTTTGGGAATATTGTCATAAAGATTTATATTTATATCTGAAGTCATTCTTCTTGGTAGACATTTATCCTGTCGGTAGCATAGCAGTTATTTACGATTGCATAATAAATTATTCCAAAACTTAGTGCCTTGAACCAGTGAACATTCATTATGTCATAGCTTCTCTGGGTTAGGAATTTGGGAGTCACTTAGCTGTGAGTTTCCAGCTCAGAGTCTTTCATGTGGTTGCCGTCAGGATGTTGGCAGTGATGTAGTCATCTGAAGGTTTATCTGGGCCTGGAGCATCCACTTCCAAGACGGCTCACTCTCAGGGCTGTTGGCGGGAGGGCTTGATTCCTTATCACGTGGGCCTCACTATAGGCTGCTTGAGTGTCCTCACAACATGGCACCTGACTTTCTCCAGGGTAAGCAATCTGAGAGAGTAAGGAAGAAGCTTCGGACCTAGCGTCTGAAGTCACACCGTGTCACTTCCCTTCATTCACTTCGTTAGTAGTGGCTTAAGTCCAGCCCATAATTAAGAAAAAGACAATTAGGCTGTAATTCTTGAAGGCAGGAGTTTCAAGGAATTTGTGAACATATTTTAAAACCACCGCAGGAAGTAAGTAGGTAAATTGGGAGATAGAAAGACAGATAAATACTAGGATCTGAAAGCTTATGAGCATTATGTTATCCCTGTATCCCTCTACTTACTTACATCAATCTTACATTCCAACCATACCAAGCAATCAGCTTGAACGTTTGTCACTCTTCCTTGGTTTTGTGTCTTCTTCAATCTGGAATCCTCTATGTTGCAGTTTCTACCTGTTGAAATCTTACCCATCAGCTGTGGCCTTATACCACTGTTACTTCTAGGAGGAATGAAAGTTTGAGGAAAGGCCTAAAGGTAGACAAGTTTGAATTCCGTTCAAGGAAAAACAAGATTGTTGAGTGTGGAATGCCAGACTAAAGGGTTTGAACTTCATTTAGTACGTGCTCAAAAGTCAGTGGCAGGGTACAGTCAAGGTGGTGCCTTAAGATTTCACTGCGGATGGCACACGGAGGCAAGGAGCATAGGTTAGAGGTGACAGCAACGGTCTAGAAGGGAAGTGATACACTGGCAGTGGTACATAGGAAGGAAAGGATGATGTTTGTGAGTTTAAGCTCCTTATGGCAGACTTAGTCTAATTCACCTTTGTATTTCCCTTCATTCTGGTGTACCATCATGAACACAGTATATACTCGGGAAGAATTTGCTTTTAAAGAAAAAAACACACATGTGTAGGCATACAGTGTCTGTAGAATGATTTCATGGCAATGTAGATGAATATTCACTTGTATATTATTCAAGTGAACTCTCCCTTTTCTACTGATTTTTTAAAAAAGAAACATTATGATCCACATTATAGCAATTAAAATCTTAAATCTAAAGAAAACATGAAAAAGGAAATATAATTCTAGAACTCATTCTATTTTTATTTGGTATATATAGTTTACTTGGTGTGATGAGACTAGCCTAATAAAGGATAGAAACAGACTTCTGATTATGTAATAGCCTGCAATTATTCTTATGACTATTGCATTCCAGTCTTCTTATGCAATATTTACAGTGTACATATGTGGCAAGGGCACAAAATACAAGTTCTAACAATCTTAACCATAAATCAGAATCGAGTCACGCAATGTAACATTTGTGAACTTACTTGGCTGAGGCAGACAACCTTTGTTAAGAATGCATAAAATTCTAAGTTTACAACTCTGTGGTAGATTTGAGGTTTTAAGTTCTAAAATTTAATTACCCTTCCCACCCTATAATTAATTCTGCCAAGACATTTTGATATTGGTTTAATTGTGAAGATGGGGGAAAACTCGTATATTACATTTTGGAAAAAAAATGAAATGTTTTAAATATTGTATGCATGTGATGAGAATTTCAGCAGATTATGGCTACAAAAGATTATGATTCAGCCTGAAAACATAACCTATGGAAAATCATCAACTGTGCAGAATGAGCTCTTCCAGATGACAGATCTTACTAGGAAAACCTGCCAATAAAAGAGAGAATGCTAGAAGAAAAAGAATCCTGTTGACTTTCAACATATGGCCTCGACACTGACATTCTTATAGCTTTTAGTTTATAGCAACCCAAAATAACTGGGTTGATAAAAACCAAAAAAATGAATGCATGAAGAAAAAAAAAAACAACTCTGCTCTGATTTTTTTTCTTTTATTTCAGAGGACTTTTAAAAAATCTTTTATTTTATATTGGAGTATAGTTGATTAACAATGTTGCAGTAGTTTCAGGTGTACAGAAGAGTGAGTCACTTATACATATACCTGTATCTATTCTTTTTCAAATTCTTTTCCCATTTAGGTTATTAAAGAGTATTGAGCAGAGTTCCCTGTGCTATACAGTAGGTCCTTTTTTTTTTACACAGTAGGTCCTTGGTGGTTAAGAATCCGCCTTCCGATTCACTGGATGTGGGTTCTATCCATCCCTGTTTGGTGAACTAAGACCCCACATGACGCAGGATCCTGCATGCTGCAGCTAAGACCCGACGCGGCCAAATAAATAAATAATTTTAAAAAATCAATAGGTCTAATGCTTTAAATAAATAAATAAATAGATAGATAAAGCGATGTGTATGTGTCAATCCCAAACTCCCAATCTATCCCTTCCCCCACCCTTCCCCCCTGGTGACCATAAGTTTTTTCTCTAAGTCAGAGGATGTTTTTAATGGAGTAAGTATGTATGTGTCTGTGTATGACGGTGATGAAGGGGTCCATCTTCATTATATTTTCACCTTTCAGGATAATAGAGACTCCTAGCAAACTGAAAATAAAGACAAATATCCATATAAATTTATGCATTCGTGAGAAAACTTGAATCATTGCCTGCTATCCTCTTTATTGGTACTCTCAGCTACATACTCCCTGCATTGGTCCTTTTCTTCCCCTCTCTTCTTTCCAGGGATCTCGCTTTTTATCCCTTTCTTTAGTTCAACCTTTCGACACTGCTTAAAAAGAAAGGGGCCACTTGAGATGATCGGTTTTCTTCCTTGGTACTCTACAGATTATACAATATGTCTAAAAGTTCTGTGATTGTTAGCTCATGTATTCGTTTTCACTTTCATTCAATATTGAGTACCTACTGTGTGCCGAGCTCTGCAGTAGAGAAACCCATAGTTTATAGGATAAATCCTGTCTGATGTATTGATATTTCCAGATATATTTGGAATATAATGGATCAAAGAGTTAGTTACAGAAAGTTAAAAGTATAGGTCAAGTCTACCTCCAATATTTCCTTCCCTGAAATGGAACAAACTCAGATAGTCATTGCCTCTAAAGAGCTCTTAGTTTCTCCTAAGTTCCATTAAGGTTGCCCACCAGCATGAGGATTGCGGTGCTAATTTAGAGCAGGATTGGCCCAACAAGAAGATTAACTGCCAAGTAACTGCAAAGCAGTGGATAAATGCAAACACACAAAAGTGTCAGTGTTCCAGCTCTGCTGCTTACTAGTTGTTTGCCTTGGTACCTCCACAGTTACAGCCTACTTCAGAGAGTGGCTCTGAAGATTAAATGAGTTGATACCTGTAACTGGTTAGTTCAGGGACCACCACAGAGCACTCTAGGCATGTTACTTATTATCATTCCTATTACTATGATTGTTACAGAAAAGAATTCTTAAAATAACAGGACAAATATTTACTAACTACTATGATTTACAAACAAATCCAAGCCTAGATGTTCCAATAAATAAACTCAAAAGAGTTAGACCTACTTTAAGGCACAGTTTCAAATAGCTTCATTAAACCTAACCGTAATCAAAGTACTCTTTCACTCTGTTTTCTTTAGGAAAATCTCTCTTTAAGAAAATCTTTTAATTCTCACAAAGCTTTCTCGTGTCTTTTTCTGCTTGCTCCGGGGTGCTACGAAAGCTTACGCCTTTGTTAGCTAACCTGAAAGTTTGTATTTACGGTAGCTTCTATTCTGATGCCCCACTCATGTCTCTTTTTTCCTATGGAGAGAAAATACTTTGTCATCTCTTACTTCCAATGCCCACACCTTGGCTGTCTTCAGAAATCCCCAGGGAATTATTAATTTTGACCAGTAAAAAAAGAAAACTAAAACATTAGATCACATAGGAAGCATCATCCTGTTTTATCCCCAGTTCCAGGAAAAACTCACTTACTACTGTGGTCTCTGAAGTACCTTCCTTATTAATCTTAAATTGTCAACAATTTAGCTTTGCACTGGCGAAGATATTTGCTTAAAGAGATTATGCATTCCTCTATTTTTATGGATATTAAGAAGCAAGTAGTGTTTTCAAATGTAAAGGTCATTGGACTTTACTCTCAAGTAAAAGTTACACTCAGTATGGGTGCACTTTAGTTTTTGTAAATTATACCTTGAAAATAAAAAAAAGGTGCTAAATCCAGGTAGGCCCTAGGCAAGAGCTCAAGCTTGTAGTCAGATGGCCTGTGTCGGAACTACAGCTACACACCCACCACTTACTGTGGAACCTTGGTGAATTACTCAGACCCATTAAGCTTCAGTTTCCTTAATTATAAAGTAGTAATATCTGTCGGAACTGTCACCTATTAGAGCACTCTCCCGTGACTTCCTGTGCCCCATCCCAATCACACCTTCTTCCTCACTTCAAAAGTAAGCACTGCCCTGACTTTTTAGGAAGAAACCCTTGAGATTCCTTATGGTTTCATCACCCAAGTGTGTATCCCTCAACTATAGTTGTGTCTTACCTGTTGTTTTAAATTTGATGTGTCTTTTAAGTCTTTTTTTGTCTACAGGTTCCTCCTTTATTCTTTACTTTTTTTGTTGTTGTTGTCGTCAAGAACCCAGGTCACTTACTTGTAGAGTTTCCCACAGTCTAGATTTTGCTGATTGCAGACTCATTGTGCTGTGAAGCATGTTCCTATGTATTTCCTGCAAATCGGCAGCTGAATCGAAAGGCTTAATCAGATCTGGGTTTAATTCCTTTGGCAAGACTATAGGTGGTAGTGTGTTCTTTTATCAAGAGACACATAAATGTCTGGTTGTCACTCTTTTTGTAAAGGTAGCAGCCATTGGTGCTTAACGCTTAGATCCATTAATTCATTGGGGGTTGCAAGTGGTAATGCTATAATTTTATCATTCTCTGTATTAGTTGGAATAATTGAATAAGGAGATGATTTCTCTCATCTACTATTTGGTTATCCAGTGATACAGTTCATATGGGAAAGGCAGGTTCAAAATCACTGAATTCCAACCCCCCCCAATTTTGTTTCTATAATGCAACTCTGTTCGTTTAAATTTAATTCTTAGTCTCTTCATACCAATTTACATAATGATTAAATTCCTGAGAAATAGTTAAGATTTTCTCATGTTATGTTACAGTGGTTTGAGGGGGAAAACAGCTTGGGTTTAGTTCCTTTGGTAAAACTATAGGTGTTCTTGCCTTATTCTTTGAACAATAAAGAAAATTTGTGGGAAACAGACTATGTTGAAACCTTGTTGATGCAACACAGTGGTTTACAGTGTTCAGTTTTGCTCACTCTCAACCTGACAGGTCCGTAAACTGGGCGGTGCTGTCTGGCTGTGTTGCGCCCATGCTCTCTCTCTGTGGAGCTGGCGGCAGCGCTGGTCACCCTCCCTTTGTCTTCAGTGCATCTGAGGACCCCCACCCCCACCCCGCCAGTTTTACTTAGTGGTGATGGCCCTTTGCTGCTTCCTATCTGGCCATGATTTCACTTAGGAGTTTAACACTCCCCCATCCACTAAACCACAAATGAATTCAAAAGGCGTAATCCTGGAATTTTATTTCAGCTAGACAGTTGTGTATGTGATGTTTCCATTGGAGCTGGAGCTGGTGAAGCTGATAGAGACCAGACCTTGAATGTTGTAGAGAGCAGACTGCATTTCGTCAGTTTTTTTACTTTTCAGAAATGTTTGAAGTGGTATGTAAAGAATTAAGAATTATCTGTTACCACAGCTTTACTCTTGTGACAAGAGCCATGACAACCAAGAGTCCTTCTCTGACCCTGAACTCAGTTCCTACCTAAGATTTAGGATTGCAAAAGTATTAACCAACAAAGAGTCAGTTATATGCTTAGGGAGATGCTTGAAGTGGGTGCCACTTGACCTTCAGATTTCTTCATTGCACTCATTTAGGAAAAGTTGATAGTCTGCTGCGCTTTGAAGTCTCCCTTTGTCTATTTAGTCGCGTGTGAGCTCAAGTTTAGAACTTCTTTTGGTTGTTCAGATTAACATCTCTTAGGGCCATATGGAGTTCGCTCTAATCTCTAGTCAAATATCAGCTGCCACTGGTACCATTTATATTTCTTTATTCAGCCGATGCAGAGCGCCTTATTTCTGAGAGAAGCGTCTAGGACCAACACTTACGGGACAGAATCCAAATTTAGCCCTTTGTAGATTTGTGTGTGTGTCTTTAAATAAAACAGGATTTTAACTTCCCTGACCCTTCCTAAGTGTCATTATACTACTGGTAAATCTCCAGTAGACCGATTTCCCTTTCTGTGGACTTTCACATTCACTCTTCTTTTCTGCCCTCCATGGCTTCAGTAGGGGTGAGGGAAGATGAAAAGTGTGGAGTATTTATTGGAGGGAATGGTCACCCAAGCAGACGAGGGCCAGTGGATGGTACTTGTTTACCATCCATAGACAGCCCATTGATTTGGATAAATTTGGATTTTCAAGCTCTTGTTTAAGATGTAAAATTTCCTTGAGAATAGTGAACTTTATACTTTTAGTGTACATTTAACTAAATAAGGATTTGAGATCATGCTTCTGCCAAAAATTTTTGGGGAAAGGAGGTTTGGTGTAGACCAGGAAAAGGAGGGCAGTTTTTTAAGAGGTTCCCCTAGGGCATGCCTAAGATAGTCACAGATTTTCCCAGTTCATGGACCCTCGGGACCACATCTGTATGGAACCTTGAAGATTTTCCATACTACTTAGTTAAGAAGTCAGCTGTTGCCCTTGCCTGCTTCCAGTTTTAATACAGAGTACACCCAGTACAGCTAATACAAGTTCTGACAAGCAAGCTTTTTTCTTGATCACAATGGAAACTATTTGGATCTAGCAGAATATGCTGGGACACACAATTGTCTGGATTGGACCACACCTCTATTAAAAGCTGAGAGGGCTGCTTTAAAAAAAAATTCTTTTTAAAGCAGATTAACTTGGCCTTCAGGCTCCTAACAAGTTAGTGAGGGAGCTGTACAGCCTTGGGGCCCCACCTCTGCAGTAAACAGGGGCTTCCGAGTTCATATTGGCACTCCCTTCTAGGCAAGGAAAAATTTTTCCTTATTTAAGAAAGGATGGGGCTTCCCTGGTGGCGCAGTGGTTGAGAATCTGCCTGCCAATGCAGGGGACGCTGGTTCGAGCCCTGGTCTGGGAGGATCCCACATGCCGCGGAGCAGCTAGGCCCGTGAGCCACAACTACTGAGCCTGCGCGTCTGGAGCCTGTGCTGCACAGCAAGAGAGGCTGCGATAGTGAGAGGCCCGCGCACCGCGATGAAGAGTGGCCCCTGCTCGCCGCAACTAGAGAAAGCCCTCGCACGGAAACGAAGACCCAACACAGCAAAAATAAATAAATTAATTAATAAACGCCTACCCCCAACCTCTTCTTTTAAAAAAAAAAAAAAAAAAAGAAAGAAAAGAAAGGATGAAAGTGCAGTCATCCCTCAGAATCTGTGGGGAATTGGTTCCAGGACCCCTGAGGTGCTCAAATCCCTTATATAAAATAGCATAGTATTTGCATATAACCTATGCACCTCCTCTAGTATACTTTAAATCATCTCTAGAGTACTTATAATACCTAATTCAATGTAAATGTTATGCAAATTGTTGTAAATACAGTGTAAACACTATGAAATTAGTTGCTGACGCTCAGCAAATTCAAGTTTTGCTTTTTGGAACTTTCTGGAATTGCTTTTCCTCAAATATTTTTGATCCGTGGTTGGTTGAATCTGTGGATGCAGAACCCTTGGATACAAGGACCAACTCTAAGGTTAAGTTTGAAAAAGCATTACACCTTCCTATTACCATTTCAAATTAGGGTTACCATAAAAACAAAGTGTGTGTGTGTGTGTGTGTGTGTGTGTGTGTGTGTGTGTGTGTGTGTGTGTATGCACGTACAAGCCCAGGGTATCTTTTTTCAGGGTCGTCACCTGCTTTTGTCTACCATACACGTCTTTGTGTTCTACAGTTTTTGACAGATATGCAAAGTCATGTTAACTAATTGTTCAAATGCAGTATACAGTATTTGCTGTTGTGTACTTCAGAAGTCACTGCAGTAGGCAGCTAACTCAAATTGAGTGTTCTTTGGCGTGTGATTCCTGTAACTATAATACAATCATTATTTTCACTTCATTTGAATAAGACTCTCTACTTGCTCATTGTCTCATGGATTTTTACTCATTTATTGTATACATGTTATATTTTATATTGTATAAATTATATATTATAGATTTTTAGATTTAATTAAAATCTTGAGGTAGCAAACTTCATCCCTGTTTTTATGAAATTTTACATTTAAAACGTTTATGGAAGTAACTCCTGGTTTAGTAATTTAACATGCAGTTTAACTGAGGTTGTTTAAATCCTAGATGACCACTTAACATTTTTAATAAAGAATCTTATGATTTCATTTTTTTTCATACTGTATTTCTGTACCATGAGCTCTTAAAAAGCAGACTCGGTGCCTTATTCATCGTGTATCATCAGTACCTAATTTAGGTGATCAGCAGTGTTTTCCAGCTCAACATATTCTTTCATTAATTGTAAATTGGCAGGGGGAGTAAATGACTTGGAAAATATATAAGAATTCTCTCAAATACTATCGTCCTTCATTTTCAGAAGCTGAGCAAACCTTTTAGCCTTGAGGTTTTGGAGACAAACACTAACATTGCCCAAAACTTTGTCTACTTACTGACAGTAGAATTAAATATAATTAATGGGAGTGGAGAGACTAGTTATAAAAGTACATAAATGTTTGTAACAACAAAGCACAACTTTCTGTATTTAAATATCTTCTTACAGCAGATATAAGTAAACTTTTTGCTCTTTAAGGACTAAAGTCTTAAGAGAAGACTGCAGCTCTTTGTTCCTATATGTTTTATGAATTTAAAATATTTTTATAGACTGTATAAGATGCTATTAAAATTGTAGTAACTTTTGGCTTTTATGCTGTAGTATAATTATCCTTGATTACAGACTTCAGAAGAGGTAGTGTATGGAAGAGCTGTTCATCTCACAAAAAATTTCTCATAAGATTCTAAAACTTACTAAGAACAAAGGCTCTTCTTTTTGAGGTAATTTAAACCCAAATAAATGTTATTTCAGAGAAAGATGAAGGTTTTTGTGTTTTTTTAAAGAGACAACTGTCTTGGGTTTTGAAGAACAAATATTCTTTAGCATGGATTGTTGTGAACACCCAGAATGTTCCCAATACCTAGTTTGGTCATATCGCTTCAATTCTTTTCCTAACCTCCTTCCCCCTCTCTCAATCCCACCCTAAAGAAAATGGCACCAGATCACGTTATCAGACTTCCTTTCTTTAGTTCACTAGAGCTTCAGTGTCTTGGGAAGGTAGGACAATGTTAATTGTAGTTTTCATGAATTCCATTATGTCAAGACAATTAAATACTAGCAGAGAGGAAGCAAAGATGACCACTAGGTTTCTGGCTTGGGTAACTGGGTAGATAGTGGTGCCATTTATTTAGATGGGGAGGATAGAGATAGGAGAGAGTACGAGTTTGGGGTGGGGTGAAGAGGTCGAAGGGTTGATTAAGAACTCCAGTTTTGACGTGTTAATTTGGAGTTGCCTAGTAGACGTCTAGGTGGAGATGTCCAGTAGATAGGATCTGTAAGTCTGGAGTTTGGAAGAGAGGTTGAGGTGGTGATATAAACTTGGAAGTATTTAGCATGGAGACATTGCTTAGACGCATTGGAATGTCTCTGGTCACCTGAAGAGAAAGTGTAGAGACAGAAGAGCCCAAGCCCTGAGGATTATCTAGAGGTCTTGTAGAGGAGAAACAGTCAATAAAGGAGACTGACGAGGGTGGTTACTGAAATGGTAGAAAAATGAGGAAAGAGTGGCATTGCAGAAGCCAAGAGAGGAGATGTTCCAGAAGAAAGCTTGGTCACCTGTGTCTAATGCTGCTGAGCACTGACTGAGAGGAAGACAGTGCTAAAATATGTTGGCTAGACTGTTTGTTCTTCATTTGTTCATTCACTCATTTGTTCACTTGTTATTCATTAAAGAAGTGATTCTCAACTCAGATCTTAAAGTTATTCATATTTGCAACTTGAACCAGTTTTTCATCTCTTATTTTTGTGTTAATCGAACATACAAATTAACATATACTCTCAAATAAATTGGGGACTATTGATCTCAACTTCTCTAGCAAATTACTTCCTAAGTAAGGGAAGTTTACAGAGGGAAAAATGACAATAAAAGCCATTTCTCAGAAAGCCATCAGGTGTGCCAAAGTAGTGTCAAAAAATTTCAGGGTGGTGGATAATTGGGAAAGGTGATAGGGAAGGCTATGTAAAAAGGTAGGGAATACACAGGCACTTCTTTGGATTTCTTGTGTTTCTTTACCTGCATGATGGGTAGATTAGCATTAATTATACCTGTCTGGACTATTTCATTAAAGGAAAAAAAGCTCTTGCACATATATCTAGAGAAAGTCTTCAGGATTTGATGACTCCAGTGACAGTGTTTCTTCATTTTCTTTTTGTTGTCATACAAATAAGGTGGGAATTAGAAGAGAAAGTAAATAGGAATTAGGAAAAAAAGGTAAATAAAGGCTCTTTGCTTCCTTTATTAGGAAATATAGCTTACTAAAGAAAAGTTTTATAATTAATTATTGAATTGCAGTATTATTTTGTTTATGTGTCGTAAGTACATTATTTCACTCTTGATAAAGTATGACCATTGTATTTGTTTGTTTGTTATTTTAACAGGATAACAGCACAAAAAATTCAATACGTGTACATGGGAGAGACCCAGGAAAACTGAGTAACTCCCATTGTATATGTTTTTAGATGAACTTTTGAGCTCTAGGCCCTTGGTCAGGTATCCTTCCTTCATAATTCTTTTCATGGGAAATTCAGAGTTTAATTACATTATTTGGACTTACAGTGCTTATTAAGGAATATGATCCTCTGCAAATAAATGCACCACCTTTACTTTGAAGTAAAGGGGGGTGGATTTCATTTTATTGATTGAAACAGTGTCAAAGACGTTAGAAGATTTACTTTTTTTGTTCTCAAATGGACCATTTTTGAAGAAGGCAGAATTATCCCAATGTTTTATCGATAACATAAACAGTGAAAGTTATTTTATACTATTTTACAAATATGCTACCCAAAAATCAGTCATGAATCTTGGCTCATAGTTAACTTTCTACTATAGATATATTTCTGCAGATTTAGTGTACATTTATTTTGCATAGTGAATTCTTAAAAAGGAACTACAGAAGCTCATTGTTTAAGGAACCCTTCAGCCAATCCTTTTATAAAATGAATAACTTTTTGTAAGTTCAGGTTTTTAGATTAGATTTTTCAAAGTAGTTAACATTGGGTACCCTTTATCTTATTTGTCCTTAATTAATGGTGTGACTCTGGGGAACTTAAGAAACCTCTCTGAGTTTCAGCCTTCTTATCTCTAATTCCAGAATTAGACTAGATAATCTCTGAGGTTCAGCCTTAAAATTCTGTGATGCTCATTTTAAAAACAAATGTACCATACAGCATTTAAAAAATTGTTAAGAACCTGTGTATTCTTAAATGAAAGCAGTATTAGAACATTGGGGAAAAAAATGAGTTTGATCTCAGTAACGTAGATTTGTCTGTTGGGCAGACTACTTGGAAGAGACAGAAGAGTCCATAAACTACCTGCCTCATCTAAGAGGAAAAAAAATCTCCAGAAATAACGGAAGAGATGGCACTGCTTTAGATGAGCTATCTATCAGCTGATGGCTTTTTTTTTTTTTTTTACTGCGGTAAAATATATGTAAAAAAATTTACCATCTTAATTATTTTAAGTAGTGTACAGTCCAGTGGTTTAAGTACATTCATATTATTGTGCAACTGTCACCGCCATCCATCATCATAACTCTTTTCAACTTGTAAAACTGAAACTGTGTGTCCACTGAACAGTAGCTTCCCATTCTCCCCTCCCTTCAGCTCCTGGAAATCACCATCGCACTTTCTGTCTGCATGATTTTGACTGCTCCAAGTACCTTGTATAAGTGGAATCATATAATATTTGTCTTTTTGTAACTAGTTTATTTTACTGAGCATAATGTCCTTAAAGTTCATCTATGTTGTAGCATATTGCAGAATTTCCTTCCTTTTTTAAGGCTGAATAATATTGCTATATATATATATATATATATATATATATATATATACATACCACATTTTGCTTATCCATTCATTTTTCAGTGGACACTTGGGTTGCTTCCACGTTTTCGCTATTGTGAATATTAAAATAGGTGTACAATTATCTCTTTAAGACCCTGCTTTCAGTTCTTTTGGGTATATATCTAGAAGTGAAATTGCTGGATCATTTGGTATTTCTATGTTTAATTTTTTGAGGAACTATCATACTGTTTTCCACAGCAGCTGTACCATTTTACATTCCTACCAATGGTGCACAGAGTTTCAATTTCTCCACATCCTTGCCAACACTTGTTGTTTTCTGTTTTTTTGAGACTAGCTGTCCTAATGAGTGTGAGGTGGTATCTCATTGGTTTGATTTACATTTCCATAATAATGAGTGATGTTGAGCATCTTTTCATGTGCTTATTGGTCATTCATATATCTTCTTTGGAGAAATGTCTGTTTAAGTCCTTTGCCCATTTTTGAATTGGGTTGTTTTTTGTTGTTGAGTTTTAGGCGTTCTCTATATATTCTAGACACTAATCCCTTATCAGATGTATGCTTTGTAAACATTTTCTCCCATTCTGTGGGTTGCGTTGTTATTCAGTTGATACTATCTTTTGACGCACAAAGTTTTTAAATTTTCATGAAGTCAAATTTATGTTATTTCTTTTGTTACCTGTGCCTTTGGTATCATAGCCAAGAAATCATTGCCAAATCTAGTGTGAAGCTTTTGTCCTGTGTTTTCTTCTAAGAGTTTTATTATTTTAGTTCTTACATTTAGGTTAATTTTTCACTTTGAGTTAATTTTTGTATATGGTGTTAGGTAAGGCTTCAACTTCATTCCTTTTCATGTGGATATTCAGTCTTTTTCAGAACCTTCTGTGGTGATGGTTGTTGAATAACAGTGAACAAAAAACAAGCGATCCTGTTGTGAGACACCAATTGTGCCCTTGGTTTTCAGTGCCCTATAGACCACACTGTTCAGAGCATGGTTCAAATAGAAGAAAATTGCTTTTAAAACCACGTAAAATTACCTTGGCATTCTCATTTTTAGTAGCCCTCTACAAGCATATTAGTTTTATTATTTCATTGAACTCCCTGTTTGATTAACTGGTGACTTGATTTAGTATACATTTGTAAGGGTATGTCTTCCCTGGAGATATATTAAGCTTGGAGTATGTAAGGCATCTTTTCCTCTTCAAACAGTGTTAAGTTAGGAAAGTATTGTGGTAATATTATGAGTACAATTGTCTAAGAACATTAAGAACCTTAGTCTGGATCTTTATAACCATAAAAGGCAATGTGTCATGCTTTCCTGTTTTGCATGGATGAGAAGGGAGTAAAAAACACCAAAAGAATTTTTATTGCATAGAAATATTTCCTTCCTAGCAAGCAGTGTGTGAAGCAATAATGAGCCTAAAAAACAATCTTATATAGTAGGGGGAGAGGAAGGCAGAGAAACACAGTGCAGCCACACAGACTTGAGGGCTGGTCATGAAGCTGCTGATTCCAGCCAGAGTCCCTTCTCCTTTCCTGCACAGCTCTTTACTTTAACGTGGGTCTTCCCACAGCCCTCCAAGACAGGCTGGACAAGTTGTAGCTTCCTCTCTCTAGAAGAGGAACTTGTCAAAGTCTGTGGTACAGATACTTGGTGAAGACAGGCTAGAACCACACTTCCCTAATTGCCAGTCTATGGCTAAGACCAGGGACGTATCCTGGTGTTAAGTTGTTTTCCATGAGGCAAATTGCTCAGTGTAGAAAATGTCACTTTTAGTGCATCCAGTGGCAGCTTAGCCATTGTAGACCATCACCACTGAACACCATCAGCCCACCTGAACTGCAGGTTGGAGAGGAGCTTGAAGTGGTCATCACACTTCAACACATCTTCAGAGTGCACATCTCCCACCAGCCTGATTTACACTGGGCCCCTCTCACATTTTTAAGCCATGCTGCTCTCACTTCTTTTACGACCATTTCCTTCATTACATCCCTAAAAGAATTTAGGTTGCTGAGCAGAAATGACAATCTGTTTTTACACCAAATTAGAAGAGACCCATGGTTTCCTTAGTTTGCTTCAGACCCATTGCTTTTCAGTAGACCAAACCTGCTTCGTTCTCTTGGTGTGGAAATGAGACAGCTACCGAAAAGGCACAGGAATAAGTTCTATCAGATGCTCTTCTAAAGATGTGTTTACATGCAGTTTATTTTTTAAACAATTCTGTACTATATATAAGAATTGAGGTAATAATACCTTAATATATATTCTTATAGATTATTATATAATAATAATATGTTCTGTAACTTTTTAGTAATGAGTTAATAGTAACAAAGTGAAGACAACCTAAAGTTGTTTATTTTCTTCGGAGGTGAGGAAATAAATCCTTAGACTAAACAATCGGAGAGCTGCCTAACATTTCTTTGGTGTGACTGTGATGTGATTGTGGGACATTGTCGTGGGGGAGAAAAAAAAACCAAGCCATTCACTCTGATGCCAGTAATTTGAAAGTGAAGAGCAATTGTTCTTCAGCATAATGCATTTTTCTGTTTTAGGTTAGAAGTGTTGCATTCCCGGGAAGACACTACAGTGCATTCTCAGTGCAGTGCAAATATGTGGTGTTAGTTCTCTGATGTGGTTGAGAATTGGCGTTGCATAGCTTTAAAAGACATATTTTAAAGATGAAAGAATGAGGACCAGAAATATGGGACGAGGGAATACTTTATACCATCTGAATTCTGTTAGTGGTTAAAAACAGCAAAGGCTCAGTTACCCCTGGGTTCCAGTCCCAGCCTTATCACTGACTCTGACCATGGGCGAGTTATTTAGCTTTTTTATGCCTTTGTATCCTCTTCACTAAAATGAGTGTAATACCTGTCTCATAGTCTCATTGTAAGGATGAAAGTAAATAATGCATGTCCACTTCATAGAGTCTCTTGCATATAAATCCTCAGAAAATGATAGTAGTTGAGGTAGTTGTTATTTTTGTGGTACCTTAGTTCAAAGGCTTTCAGAGTATTTTACTAAGAGACTCTAAGCTTGATTAATCCAGTCAACATTACAGTGACTAGAAATGTTCTCTCACCTGGAGACATACCCGTTCATTCTTTAGTCATTTCTCCTCTCCTTTATGTACCTTCCCTCCTGCTCTAAGTGAAAATTGATTCTTCCCTCTTTTGTGGAGGCCTCATTTTTTCCCACTTATCCTGATTTGTTGAGAAAGTATTAAAATGTAATCATTTGTACACCTGTACCATTCACCTCAAGTAATCATGCTGACTTTGTCCATCTAGGACTCATTCCCACCTTTTAAGGCAACCTCGGTACCTGGCTCATGTCTCTTTTCCATCCTCTGCCATCCTCCTTACCAACTTTGGTATGTGAGATGGTGGTGCATTCATCGTTCTTCAGCCTGCTAGACTCTTTACGCCTCCATCTCTGCTCCCCACCTCCCCTTTCTGCTGTACCTTGTACTCCATCATCACTGCTCCACTTCTAAGATCTCAGTTCTCTCCTCTGTTTGCAGAGTCCTCAGCTGCTGCCTCTTCCATCCAGGTCTGTGGAGCTGTATCCTTGCCTTGATCCATTCACTCCTAGATGCTGCTGATTCCCTGCCCACCCTTGTCCCAGAGACCTGCTGCTTCAGTAACACCTCTGTGGCCCTCCTAGCCACGTGCTTGGTCCACTGCGTTAGTCGCTGTGTGCGTTCCCCCTTTTTGCAATCTGATGGTAAAACATTACAGAAGAAATTCCCAGAACCATGCTGATTTGGTCCACTACAAATTTGTGATTCTAATTTCATTTTAGGCCCTTATTGTGGCTCGACAGTAATTTCTTATCAATTCTGTAGCACATTCTCTTCAGTGACTAAAATATATATATTCCATTCTCCCTGTGCTTCCAGTTCTAAACTAGCCCACCCTTCCTCTTGGGAGATGATCTTGCCTCTCACTTTACCGAGATTATTGATGTTTCTTGCTGCTGTGCATGTACACTCATGGTCCCTGGGAGATTGATGACAAAATGTTACCTGGCAGCATTGTATCTCTGAAGTCTGATTGAGCCTTTAAGTAAGCATGTATCTAACTCTCGCCTTTGTCCCAGCTTTAGAAAGTGGCCATCTTTGAAATAGATGTTGTTTCTTTTCTTTATTTAGGGCTGTGTTGGGTCTTCGTTGTTGTGCGCGGGCTTTCTCTAGTTGCAGCGAGCGGAGGCTACGCTTCGTTGCGCTGCGCGGGCTTCTCATTACAGTGGCTTCTCTTTGTTGTGGATCATGGGCTCTAGGTGCACGGGCTTCAGTAGTTTTGACACATGGGCTCAGTAGTTGTGGCTCACGGGCTCTAGAGCGCAGGCTCAGTAGTTGTGGCGCACGGGCTTAGTTGCTCCGCGGCCTGTGGGATCTTCGCCGACCAGGGATCGAACCTGTGTCCCCTGCATTGGCAGGCGGATTCTCAACCACTGCGCCACCAGGGAAGCCCCCGATGATGTTTCTTTACCTGTATGTGTGTGTTCAGTTTATTCCGTGATCTGTATTTATTGAGTATAGTGTCCTGTGTTAGGTAGGTAGTAAGGAAAATTAGAAAGAGAGTAAAACACATAGCCCGCCCTCCGTTTCTCTGAATTGATAATGAGGGAGACATACCCACCTAATTTAAGTAAGTAAAACTTCGTTCTTATGCACTTGGTTCTAACCATGAATTTGGTTACCTAAAAACTGTCCTGCCCTTTCTTGTGGTGCAGGGTGGAGCAAGATGCCACTTGACGGGTAGCATGGCTGTCTTTTCCTTCTGACTCCAGGACTGCGGCAGCTGTTAATATACACGTGAGCGATGGAGACATACCAGCAACCGTACAGAATTTTTACAATTGCGCTAAACACTTGGAGAGGGTCTAAAGTAGTAGGAACTACCAAATTGATTAGAATGGTGGGTCTGAAACGGCCTCTCTATAGGGTGTGTGTTGGCTTTTTAAAATTTTTATTTATTTAATTTTTATTGGAGTGTAGCTGCTTTACAATGTTGTGTTAGTTTCTGCTGTACAGAAAAGTGAATCAGTTATACATATACATATATCCACTCTTTTTTAGATTTCCTTCCCATTTAGGTCACCACAGATCACTGAGTGGAGTTCCCTGTACTATACAGTAGGTTCTCATTAGTTATCTATTTTATACCTAGTAGTGTATATATGTCAATCCCAATCTCCCAATTTGTCCCATCTCCCCTTCCCACTCTTGGTAACCATAAGTTTGTTCTCTACATCCGTGACTCTGTTTCTGCTTTGCAAATAAGTTCATCTGTACCAATTTTCTAGATTCCACATATAAGCGATATTATATGATATTTTTCTCTTTCTGACCTACTTCACTCTGTATGACAATCTCTAGGTCCATCCACGTCTTTGCAAATGGCACCATTTCATTCCTTTTTATGGCTGAGTAATATTCCATTGTATATATGTAGCATATCTTCTTTATCCATTCCTCTGTCTATGGACATTTAGGTTGCTTCCATGTCCTGGCTATTGTAAATAGTGCTGCAATGAACATCGGGGTGCATGTATCCTTTCAAATTGTGGTTTTCTCTGGATATATGCCTAAGAGTGGGATTGCTGTTTCATATGGTAGTTCTATGTTTAGTTTTTTAAGGAACCTCCCTACTGTTCTCCATAGTGGCTGTACCAATTTACATTCCCACCAACAGTGTAGGACGGTTCCCTTTTCTCCACACCTATAGGGTGTTTTAAGAGGGAAATTAGAGCTGGGCTTGGAAAGGAGATGTGTCGTTTGACGAGGTGGTGTGCAGAGGACATCTCAGGGATGTGAGTGGCAATCTTGGCTGGAAGAGCCTGAGAGCAGGCCTCGACTCTGTGGAGAGATGTGCACAGATAGGGCATTTCTCTAGAGGACGATGTATGCATAAACCATTGTAGAAACTTATACATGGAATCTGCCCATCATTGTGTGTGTGTGTGTGTGTGTGTGTGTGTGTGTGTGTGTGTAATTATATTTGAAAGTAGAACTTGGGTGAGCTCTATAACCCAGGCAGTTCCTTTTCTCCTTTCTAGAGTTATAGGTCTTGAGGCAGCCAAGGGGTATGTGGAGAGAAAGATGTTTATTTTGCAAGTGCCCTTGGGTGTCTTCATTTTGGGTGGTTTCCTGAAGAGATAGTATCGATGCCTTTTCATGTGCTATTGACAGTTTAGTCTGTTGCTGGGGAGAGTAATCCTAGAGATTTGATCCATTGGAGGAATCCAAGGATCCTAAGTTGTGGACTCTGACAACTGGTCTAGGACAGTAGTTTAGGGGCTATGGTCTACGGTCCATGAAAACGAGGCCTGAGAAGCCCTTCTTTCTTCTCATAGTCTGTTAGGAAACCATGTTAAAGAAAGAAACCCAAGGTAACCTTAAGTGTCCCCATTTTTGACACTTTCCCAGTCCTGTGTAATTTATTTTAAATGATAGAATGTGTATTCAGGCACTCTCATTTTACTTAGTGTAGTGTTAGAAGCAAACCAAACTAATATCTTTTTTATTTTTGTTTAAAAAAATAAAAAGAAGATTGCTCTTACAGAATGAAGAGTAATAAATAGTACTAGGACTAATAAAAGGAAGGCATTACCAATCCATTTTTACAAGAAATAACACTTCTAACCTCCCTACTTTGTGCATTTCCTGAGTTGAATACTGCTCTTAAATGTCATTTATAATCAGATATAACATAGGGAATGTTTTAAATATCACATTTCCATTGGGGATGAATAGAACATTACTTGTATTGTGTTAACATATGTTGTTTTAAGGTGCATATTAAGCTTTATTGGGCAAAGAGAGAAATATATTTTGTCTCTGTTAATGTTTAACTCAAGTAACAGTAAATCTCTCAAGTCTACCAAAACATGAAACCATTGCACAATACATTGTACATTATAAATGTATTCTTCAGAAGTGATTTATGCATCTGCCTTTTATGGCACTGAATTTCAAAACCTCATAAAGAAATCATTTTAGAGAAATGTCATGCTGACCTGTGTTGAGGGAGAGGTAAGGTTTGCCTATGTGATCAGCTTCATACCAGCTTCATGTTCAGAATTACAGACATAGTTGAAAAACTGCACATTGCAGATATTCAATAAATATTTGTTAAATGACTGAATTACTTGAGTTGTGTATTAATGATCCCTCTAAAATTTGAGATTTTTAGCCCCAGTAACTGAAAGTTTATTTCTTGTGTATCATGTTATCATTCCTCCCTGTTGGGCAACCCAAAGAGAATCTTAGTGCTTCTGGGACGTTGCCTCAGGATCATCACAGACTACGTGTATGTACTTTAAAAATTCATATCACAGCATCTTTAATATATGGCAGCTTTAATATTTTGGCATCTCCTACACATTGACTTATCAGGGAAAATTTTGTCTTTATTTTACTTTAAATGAAGCACTGTTTCCAGAGATGATTTCCTTAAATCCATCTGCACTGAAAAAATGTAATTAATCTGACATTTTGTAAAGGTTTCATTGAATTATATTCTTGTCTTATGCTGTACAAGGATAAGTAAGTATACGTTTTCAGCTAAGATTGGCTTTAGGATGTGTTAAGGAAAAAAGATAACAGTACGTATTTTATGATCAATATATTTTAATTAGTCAATTTTCAGATGAGCTTGTCCATCTGTAAATTGTAGATAGGATATGCCCTAGTGCAGAAAAAGGTATGATTAGAGCTTAGACAAATAGAAGAAAGAATTTTTAATATATCTGTGTAAAGCTCATATCCAAGAATAGGCTGGTTTGTATATGATCCAGTGTACTAACACATTGACACAGTCCCCAGGACAGGGAAAAACTTGGGCTTTAAAACACAAACACCCTTTGAGTTCATAAAACAGTTTTTTTTTCTTTCTAACTAAATTAAGTTAATTTAATTACTTATTAACCACAGTGAGTTAATTTAGACCCCAAAGTAAACATGCCTCCATCTTGGAGAAGCTTA
This sequence comes from Phocoena sinus, assembly GCF_008692025.1. Classification (NCBI taxonomy): domain Eukaryota; kingdom Metazoa; phylum Chordata; class Mammalia; order Artiodactyla; family Phocoenidae; genus Phocoena; species Phocoena sinus. Next base: position 21,984,988 of record NC_045775.1, read on the forward strand.
CACATTTTCACTTTACAGATGAACGGGTTTATCAGTGAATACTTGTTTAATGCATGTGGATACCTGTTTCAGGGTTAACAATTTTTTTTTTAAAGTTTAGCATGGCATATAGTTCCTTTTGTGATTGATTGAGGTATTTTTTTTTTGCCTCAGGAAGGAGGGAAGGCAAATGTTGAAATATGCTTTCAAGGGCCTTATCTATTTTTCTAGTCCTATGATTTTATAATTTAACTACTATAAAACTTCACTTAGAAATAGGAATACAAGAACTTATTTAAGGTGTACTTTTCCCTTCTTCAGATTAATACTTTCAAAAAAGTTCTTATGGTAAGCACAAAAGTGCTCCTGTAAGTCTCTAATAAATGTATCTTCCTTGCTTCCAACACGGTTTCTTAAATTGTCTCTAATGGCTTCAGATATTGCAAAATATCTACAGAGTCAACCTACTTTCCAAACTGGGAGAAAACAAATGTTTACCTTGACTTGGTTTTCCTCTGCTGTGCCACTACACTTTAGCAGCCTCTTGATATATTTTTATTTAAAGAATGCAAAATTAATTTTAAAATCAGTTTAAGCAAATCTTAATTAGCAGAGAAGCAACCCTGCTCTTTAAACAAATCAAAAAAAAATCTACTCATGTAATTAGTTATAGTATATCTGCCTGTTCATTTTTTTCCTTCTTTAATGTAGATAAACAAAAGGTGACTGTGTAGGCAGTTTGGACCCTTTCAGTGTAGAGACTCTTATCTTTCAGTTCTAGGAAATTATCTTATATTTTTCCTTTGAAAGTTTACTCCATTTCATTTTCTTTGTTCTCTTTCTCTCGAACTCCAGTTTGTTGGAAAGTAGACTCCTGGATTAGATTTCTTTCCTTTTGTTTTATTATGCCTCCCCTGGTTCTCTTTGCTTTTCTCATTCTACTTTCTGGGAGATTTTTTTGTCTTTATCTTAAGTTTTTCCATTGAATTTAAAATTTTGCTATCATATTTTTAGGATATTAATTCTGTGGGGTTTTTTAATTTCACTTTTTCTCTGAATTCCTTCTTTTTTATGTTGGAAGCTTTCCTTGAAAGCCTGGTGGTTCTTTTATATTTAAGAATGAGATACTTAAATGGAATAAAGAGTACATATACTTGAAAAAAAAAAGAATGAGATACTAAAAGTCTAAATAGAAGCTCTGTGTGTATGTGTGTGTATGTGAGAGAGACAGAGGAAGAAGAGAGATTGATTGTGTATTTGTGGGTGTGTAGGGAGTGCCTGTTGATTGAGGGCTCAGCTATGGAAAAGATTCAGGCAGTGAGCTATCTTTTTCATTGGGAGATCCTCAAATGCCAGTGTCAGTAGGTATTTCTGGGGGAATCTTTAACTTCTCCAGAGAGTAAATTTTTTGTCTCTTTTCTGGAGATGGAGGAGAGGTGTGAGAACGTAGAGGCCTGACTGCTGACATTCTAGGAGTGAATTTCCACTTTCAGCTCTGTGATTTAAAGAGCTAGAACAACCTAAGTCCCATCCTTACCACAAGAAAAAAAGCTGGACAGACAGATTTTCGTGAAACCATCACAGAGCTAAGGTCACAGAACAAATGACCATCCCAAAACCTGGAAGGAGACTGGGGCCTTCAGTAGATGCAGGACATAAGCATTCCCTTACCTGAGGTAGAAGTCACTGGATGCTTGTAGGATGATGAAACTAGAAATTTTGATGAATTGCTGGAAGCCAAGGCTGTTGAGAACCTGAAGTTTCTGGGGCCCGCAGTCACAGAACGGGTTCTCTTCCTTTTTTGCAATCTTATACACACCTTGAATCAATACCGCTCTTTTCAGCCCTGCCTCTGACCTCAGCTCCCACAGAACCTAGTACCTCTGTCTTGCCCTTTGGGACTTTCTCAGTGTGAAGAAACAAATGGGAATTTACTTCTCGTCACCATGGCCTTCTGCAATTTAATCTGTCGTCTTAACTGGAAGTCTTCTTCACAATATATTGTTGACTGAAAACAGGCTGTTAACAAAAAAAGAGTGTACAGTATAAACCTCTTTTGTGGGTGATAGTTTTCTTCTATTTGTATTTTCTCTATAATGTTACCAAAAAAAATGTTTAACAGAATTTTCAGAAAGCAGAAATATACCTGTAATTTTTCACTACTACTTAGAAGATTCTCTTTGTTTTCTTTCAGCTTGTTCTCATCTAGATGTTTAGGATAATAAATGACTAGTATTCTACTGAAACTTGCCATTTGGGTGCATAAGGTGGTGACTAGCATAGTTCTTTTTTTTTTTTGTTTTTTTGTTTTTTTGTTTTTTCGGTACGTGGGCCTCTCACTGTTGTGGCCTCTCCCGTTGCGGAGCACAGGCTTCGGATGCGCAGGCTCAGCGGCCATGGCTCACGGGCCCAGCCGCTCCGCGGCATGTGGGATCTTCCTGGACCGGGGCACGAACCCGCGTCCCCTGCATCGGCAGGCGAACTCTCAACAACTGTGCCACCAGGGAAGCCCCTAGCATAGTTCTTTATAGCTGGACCCCAGTGATTGCCTTAAAGCTCCCTGTTAGGATCCCCTCCCTGACCCGAGAGCTTTAAGTTGAACTGCTCTGGAGCTGCAGGCGTGGAAGGTGGTGCATGGACTTCTGCAATTATTCTCTTCTCCCAGCTGAGGGAACTTTTATAGGACAGGGTGGCTGTTTAATTCCCGGGAAATTCTGAGCTGCTCGATGCCGGTGGTGCTCAACCTTGGCTATACCTGGAGAGCTTTCACAACTCCCAGTGCTTAGGTCTCATCCCAGACCAATTAAATCAGAATCTCTGGGGAGGGGACCCAGGCATCTATAGTTTGTAAAACTCTCCAGATGATTTCATAGTCACTGCTCTAAAGGACAAATTAAATGTTTTCATTTCTAAGTAGCCCTCTGGATCTTCAGGGACAATCTGGAAAACAATCCCTGGACTCACTGTATCTCAATACGCACCTGGCAGGATTCGGTAGCCACTTCATACCCTTTGACTAACAGGCTGTGCTCATTGTGTGTGTGTGTGCGTGTGTGTATCTGCCTTGATGTGACAAATCTTTAGCAGTAAGAGGAAAGGCAGTCCCTTCTGTTTTTTATGGTATCGCGAGTGTCTAGAAGAGTCCCTGTTCTAATAGGTTATCAAAGATATTTGCAAAATTAATGATTTCAGCTTTTTTTTTTTAATCTAAAAGGGGGCAAAGACTGTTTAAATGGTCAAAACATCATTACACATTCTTGATTTTCAAGGGCTCTACTAGCCTGGAGTGTGTGGGATTCAGTGAGGAAAGACGTCCTTTTCCTATAATGTGTGTATTGACTACCCATGGTTTGCACAGGGCTATGATGGCTATGATCAAACACACACCTCTGACATTGTGCCTAGGAAGAACTACAGCTCAGAGAGCCAAACCTTTGGAGAAATAACAAACAGCTCAATACAAAAGTAAAAATCACTGTGAACCAGATTCATTTTTGCATTTAGCAACTATGTCCTGGCCATCTCTATCTTCTAGTCATTGTTCTAAATGCAGGAGGCCCTGAGGTGAGTTTAACAAATTTCCTGATATTGGTAAGTAATTTTAAAATACACCTTTAAGGCCTGATTTTCATTCTTTTCACAGTCAGATTTTGGGCCAGAGCCCAAATGATAGATTTCTGGGTCTTATAATAGATGATGAAATTCATAATTACATTTGAAACTTACAGTAAACAACCTGATGAGAAAAAAATTAATAGTTATTTTTATTGTCCTTATTTTACAGAAGAGGAAATACTTTTCATGCACTTTGAGTAACTTGCCCAGGTTCATAACAAGTAATAGCTCATTTGGGACTTCAATCTAGGTCCTCTATCTTCAAATCTTAAGAGTAAGAGGCTTAATATTCTACTTGTTACATTATGGCAGATTGGATTGACTTTGTACTTGGTGCAATGAAATTAAATACGGTTAAAAAATTTAGTCACCATAAATAAGTTTCAATGCCATTGATATTTGTTTTGAAATTACCTAGTAGCTATCACTGTTAAGCTCTGTGGGGGTGTTTTGGCTTGTGTGCATGGATACATGTTTGTACGTGTGCGTGCGTACATGTTTGTACGTGTGTGTGCGTGTGCGTGCGTGCGTGCATGCATGTGTTTAATGAGCTAGCATTATTTTACAGAAAGATGTGGGCATTCGAAGGTGCCCTCAGATGAGCTGGCAGAGCCACTCATTACACTTAGGCAGGGTTTTTCAGTCGCCAGTGTTCAGATAATCTTGGAACAATTTTTACCTGTCTTCGTTAACAGGGATTATATTTATAACTTCTTAACTCCTAATACATGAGTAAAAGGTAGTAATCAAGAGATGGCCAAATGACAGAGAGCTTGTATCTGGCACAAATAAATTAGGTCATTGAGAAAAGTAAATTTACCTCTTGTAGTTTCTATTCTAGCTGTTGTTTCATGTCCTCATGGTCTTTGCTGGAGGTATCACCTATCAGTCCTATTTTGGACTTGAAATAGATAGAAATGCTTCTAGCTCAGGGTCACACCAAGGCGGTTATACTTATTTAAGATCTCTATTCTTTACGATAGATTTATCTTCTGGTTTACCTCTGGAAGATATTCACGTGTAAATTATACATGTAGCCAAACAAAGGGCCCGTGGCCAAGTAGAGTGATTTTGTTTCTGGAATTAGAGGACAAGGGTTAAAGCCCAGATTTGCCATTTGCCGTGAGTGTAGCCTTGAGCAAGTTGCTTAGCTTTCTGAACCTGTTTTCTCACCATGAAGATTAGGATAGTACTATTTAGGTTTCTATTTTCCTGGGTTTTGGAAGAATCAAATGAGACGTGTAAAACACATTCTTAGCTACCAAGTGCTATGTAATAGATATCATTTTAAAAAATCTACTGTGGTGATAATGTGATTTTCCTCACTCCTTAGCCTTATATTTTCCCCTTGTAATACTAGCCTTATAAATTTAATTTTTCAATTTCACATTTCATATAAAGGTAGGAAAGTAGTCAATTTGTTTTCACATTAGCTCTGATCTCCATCAGAACCTCTTGTTTTCCAGCCCTAAAACAATTAAAATGCATCCTAATGTCAATTAGGACCTTGTTTTGATTAAAAATGGTGTGACAGAAAAATACTAGCTCCTTTGAGAGTTTTTTAACCAAATGGATACATGATACTTGGGTGTTATTTGCTCAGAGTTGCAGTGTTTTCTTTTGAACTTGCATGGGAAAGTAGGGGTGCCCTTCCTGGTGGGGGGGGGGGTCTGGATGGGGCCAGGGAGAGTAGAATGTGTATTTGGATGACTGTAGGGATGGGATGGAGTAGCGTTCCATCTCTACCTATGGTGTGAATGGAGCGGTTTTCTTTCTCAGAGTCAGGGAAGTAAGTATAAAGATATAAACAGTAAATAAATACAAATCTCTGATGTTTAACGTCATCCCAAATAACCTCCTTGTCTCTGAAGGGTAAATTGTTAGAACCAGGGAATATGGAGTTAAAGTGAAGTATGGCTTAGTTTTCTCCTTATGCTAACTTGGGGAAATAGTTTTGTCAATAAATTGTGTATAATATGCTTATATGATAATTTCTCTAATTGTCTTATACATAAAATTTAGCAACCATTCTCTGGGTCTGCCATTTTCAGTCTATGCATTGCTAAAATCAGCTGTAAATTTCAGCCCATCAGTGCAGTTCAGTAGAACTGGTTATTATGAGGTCAGAGTAACTCTAATACCAAAACCTATCTAGGTTACTGCAAGAATAGTAAATTACAAACCATTATCCTTCATGTGTGAACATAGATACAGAAAGCTTTAACAAAATATTAGTAAATAGAATTTAGTATTATATTTAAAATGGTAATAATACATCACAACCAAATGGATACATCACAACCAAATGGAGTTCCCCCTGGAATACAAGGTTGGTTTAACTTTCAAAAATCAATGTAATTAACTGTATTAATAAAATAAAGAAGAAAAATCACATGATCACCTCAGTAGAAACTGGAAAAACATTTGACAAAATTCAACACCCATTCATAATGAAAGAAAAGAAAAACTCTCAGCAAACTATGAGTAGAAGGGAATGTCTTCAATCTGATTAAGGGCATCTGTAGTGAACCTGTAACTAACATCATACTTAATGATGAAATGTTGAATGTGTTCTCCCTAAGATCAGGAAAAAGGCAAGGATGTCTGCTCTCACTACTTGTATTCAGCATTGTACTGGATGTGCTAATCTGTGCAATAAGGCAAGAAAAATAAATAAAAGACATAATGAAGGGGAAGGAAGAAGCAAAACTGTCTTTGCAGACGTTACAATTGTGTGTGTAGAAAATCCAATAAAATCTACAAAAAGGCCGCTAGAACAAAGGATGAATTTATCAAGAGCACAGGATACCAGGTTAATATTAGAAATAGTTTATTGTATATACTAAGAGAAAAACTAGAAAATGTAATTACAAACAGTAACATTTAAGGGAGCATCAAAAACATAAAATACTTAGGAATAAATTTAATTAAAGATGTGGAAGACATCTACACTGAAATATACAGAATATTACTGAGGTAAACTATAGACCTAAAAAAATGGAAAGATAAACCGTGGGTGGAGCCCAGGAATCTTCAAAATACCCTGGGATGCCTGGAAACAGGGGCCTGGGTAAAGAATAGGTTAGAATGGGTTCGTAAATCTCCCATAGTACTTTGTACCTAACCAGCCAATCTTAATCATTATATCCAATTTCCCTTTGCCTCCCTCCCTCCTTCCTTTCTTCCTTTTCACACACACACACACACACACACACACACACACACACACTCACACACACACACACACACACACACACACACACACACACACACCCATAGTACCCTGATCATTTGTACTTATTTCTGCCACTCTCAATGGACTGTGAGCCCTTATAGGTTCAGGATCATATCTTCTTTGTCTTCATATTCTCAACATCTGGCTTAGTCTCTCTCTGGCACACGTGCACTGAGTGAGCTGTGCAAAATACCTTTTGCTGGTATTATCTTCAGGCCATTCTCTGTGGTTTCCACTGAAGTATGAAATGGCAGCTTTTGAGGAACTTACAGTTTAGTTAAGATGCAATTTGTCCCTATTATATTTAGTCTTATTGAGTTTTAGTCATTAACAAGTCTTTGAGTTATTTTGACACAGAGTGGAAGAGTATTCATTCTGTCCTTTAAGTTTGTATACCACTTTACCATCACAAAACTCTCGTGAAGAGTGTTTTATGTGCTCATGCCAACAATTCCATGTGGTAGACAGGACAGATACTATTTTTTTCCATTCTCAGAGGAGGAAATTGAGTCAGAAAGGTTAAGCAACTTGCACAGGGTTTCCTAGCTAGTAAGTAGTAATGCTGGGGCCTGAACCCATGTCTTTTTATTTTCTTTACTGCACCACACCACTCACCACCATCTGGGCTGAGACATTTGCCTCTCTTTTGCAGAAGACAGCATGTCATCTGCATAGCGTCAGCACTCTGCTACCTTTATTCTCTGCATACCCATACCTTGCCTTTGGGGCCTAGAGCCAGCTACTATGTTTACTTGTAATGAGCATAAATATAGAACATTAATTTCCTTGTGGTTTTTGGGTTCCTTTTCCATTTTTAACTTATCCTTAATTTAGTTTTGTTGTTATTTAACCATTCCTTTGTTTGTTTACTTGTTCCTTCTTTTATCCATCCAGCAAATGTTTATTGACCATCTACTAGGTATTTCAGGCACTGAATAAGACTGGGGCTGAGCCCTCAAAATGCTCACAGTTAGTGGGGGAGTGGATAAGAAATCAATTATTATAATAATTAAGAGAGAAGTACAGATTATCTTGTGAAGTATTTGAACCCAATATGAGAATCAAACACTAAAACTGTTGTGAGAGATTGGTGGCATGAATATATGGGAAACCAGGGGTCTGGAGGGAGCTAATTTATGAAATGATAACCAAATTCTTATCTGTCCTGAGCTAGGTTGAGGAACACATTAAAATAGCCAGGAGTATTTTCTAGCCTGTTCAGGGCAGGGCCAGGTTAGATTATCAGAACAATGAGCTGGCCCCTCCTCAAATTTAATTTAAAAGTTTTAAATTAGATTTGAGAAAGTTTTCCATAAAAAGATTAAAAACAACACAAATATCTATATGTGGAGAAAGAGATGACAAAATTATGTTTAAATTCAGTGTTAACATCTGTAATGAGGATGACTTCTGGTCAGTATAATAAATGCTTTATTAATTCAGAGACCTTTTTAGCCTTGTTCATGGCTGTGCCTGGCCCAGGGTAGGTACTCAATAAGTCTTTATTAAATTTCAATAAATTTAGAGGCATTAAAAAAAAATCTAAATATAGGTAGAAAGAGAAGATTGTGTTAGTCACAGAATACAGAGTTTGAAGATACTCCTCTTGGTCTGACCTAAGTATTCAATTTTTTAAAATTATAAATTTCAGCATCCTTACTAATAAAGAATCTGATGAATATTTGGCTATATTATTACAAGTTAAATGTAGGTTAAGTCATATAATTGTAGAATGTTAAGAGTAGAAGAGCTTTAGAAATCATCTAGTTCAGTCTTAAAATTAATGTAAATAAGTAGGTTTTCAGTCATTTATATGGCTCAGAAATTGAAATATATAAACGGGTATACATTGAAAAAACTCACTCCCATCCCATTTTCCTGTGCTCCATTCTGTTTCCAGGCCCCTATAGGTAATCACTTTTATTACTTATTCTTATATATACTTCCAGGATTTCTATATGCAAGTACGTGTGTGTGTGTATATATATTCTTATTTATCCTCCTCCTTATACAGAAGGTGGCATACTACATACACTACTCTGCATTTGGGTTTTTTTACTTAACAAATGTATCTTGGCAATCTTTTCATGCTGCTATATAGCTCCCTCTTTTGTTTTTATTTTTTTCACAAATGCCTAGTAATCTATTATGTGGACATATCATGGATTCTTTAATCATCCTCTACAGACGTCTGGGTTGTTTCCAGACTTTGTCTATTATAAATAAAGCTGCAGGTGAGTTACCTTGTATATGCATTATTTCCTGTGTTTGCTGGTATATTTGTAGGCCAAATTCCCAGAAGTAGGAATGCCAGGTCAGAGGGTAATGCATTTGTAATTTTGATGTGGCTTGTCAAGTTTCCTCCATAGCAGTCCTCTCATTTTATAGGTGAGGAGTGATGGAGTGAGGACATTTCTCCAGGAGGCCTTTCTAGACCAAATTTGGGTCAGGTGCATGTCCTCCATGTTTCCATAATACCCTTTGCCTCCCCTAACAAAGCCTTTATCACATGTACTGTAATTGTCGATTTACTTTCCTGTCTTCCTGACTACATGTGCATCACTCCAGTTCTGATACCTAGCACAACACAGGGCCTGATGCAGAGTGGGTGCTCGATAAATATTTGTTGAGCGGATGAATGGAAACAAGTTAAGTCTTCTCATTCATAGTCCAGAGATCATTCTATTCCATTTCTCACTCTAATACTCAACTTAAAAAACATGTTAGCTACACAGATAAATGCAAGATATAGGGAGATGTATTTAGAATTGTTCATGTGAAAAAGATTTAGGGTATTCAGGAGTCATATGAAAAGAATTGGGAATCAGCTGTTAAAATTCTCATGTAATATAAGACTTCATTAATGGAAGTGCCATTTCCAGAACGAAGGAGGTGATAGTTCCCAAAGCTGCCTCTGGGGTTTTAGGTAGTAGTATAATTCTGGGTGCTGCATTCTCAGAGGCGTGTAGGTGAAGAAGAGGACCAACAGTGGAAGGTGATTAGGAGAGTGAGGATCTGGATTTCTACCAAGTATGTTAAAAGAACAAGGGCTATTTGTGTAGGAGAAGAGACAATTTAAGGAAGATGTTCTGCTTTTAGATATTTTGAAGGGCTTTACATAGAGTAGAAGATTTTTCTCTGTAGTTTCAGAGGGGCTAACTGGAACTCTTAAGTCAGATTTACAGATTTTAACTCAATGTAATTGAACCCAGAAGTGAATGCACAGTCTCGTGAAATGTCATAAACGGTTTGGCTTTTTGGGTTCTCTTCACGAGGAAAACAAAGCAAGTGAAGACTTGTGCGGAGTAGGAACTAGCCCACCTAACACAAGTATCCCCCCCACCCCGCCCCAAGAGAGACCTCTTTTCCAGGGAGAGACCACTGGAGAAGTTGATTTCTGTGGAGTCCATTCCAAGGGGTTGCAATGTCAGGAAGGAGTATCTGAGGAAACGCGAGAGACATCGGAAATAGGGTCAGGTCCTGAGAGTGAGGAATTCAGCTCCCTCATCAAGTGACCTGAGGTTCAGAACTAAGTTTTAGTTTTGGTAGGTAACCAGCATGAGAACCAGTCTTGCTCTTAGCCACATATGCTAGAGGCGCCGTAGAGCGAGTGCAGTCTGACACCCGTGTGGGTAGTTCAAGGGCCACATCCGTATTGCATACTGGCTTGAACCTAGTAGTAGTCCTTACAGCTGAGTGAGCAGGGTAAGTGGGGCCCAACAGGAAGGAATTTAGGCAAAACAAAGGTTGAATGGCTGATATCTGTCAGAAGTGTTCTAAAAATTGAAATGTACGCGAGTTGTGCAAAGCTTGGAAACCTATTGACATATGTTTAGACACTCATTTAGAAAAAGAGAGGTTGCAACAATTTGGGAGTATTATTAATCTGAAAAAAAATCAAGCTATGGTGGAAAAACTAAAGGAAAACTTTTTTTTCCTTAGTGGGGGTGGGGGGTGGGGGAAGGTACAGATAGAATACTAGATAGTCTAGGCTTTGGGGTGAGCACGGGAGTTTAGGCCAACAATTTCCCAGTCCTTTCATTTCCAGTGTCACTGAACCATGTCCCAGCTATTTCCATGTATATATGGTTTACGTAGTTACCATTTTTCAGTAGTTATAGAATATTCCATTATGTTAATATTTCAGAGTATTATCAGCTGTTCTCCTCATACCATTAGATATTTAAATTCTCTCTCCTTCCTCCCTCCTTCCCCTCCTTGCCTGCCTGCCTCCCTCCCTTCCTTCCTTCCTTCCTTCCTTCCTTCCTTCCTTCCTTCCTCTCTCCTCTTATTTCTAATAACACTGCCATGAACATCTTGTACTAATTCCTGCTATTTACTCTTGGATTATTTCGTCGGAATAATTCCCCCAAATACAATTATTGGGTCAAAGGATAAGCACAGTTTATTACACATTTCCAGGTTGTGTTCAGGAAAGATTACACCAGTTTATTCCCAGCAATGTGAAAATTATCTCCGTGATTAATTAGATCTCTGTTTTCTGTGGGATGCATCAGAGCCAGAACCTTGCCTTGGAAACTAAACCCATCCATTGGCGAGGATGGTCACTCTCGGAAGGTAACTAGATAAAGGCAAGGCATTCAAGCTGGCAGAAGGAGAGACCGTTTACAGTAATTGATATTTTATTTTAGTCTCTAAGAGCATGAACAGGAGTAAGGTGGGATATAGTTGTAGGAGATCTATGATGCCTGGCAGCCAAAGCACCTAGGAACAGGAAAATAAGACCCAGATTCTTTTATTGGAATGCATAGAAAGTAAGTTTTTGGCCATATGTAATCAGGCTAGACCCATAAAACATAACCAGAAAATCTGGGACTAGCTGGGGAGATGCTGGGGAGGTGGGAGCCCGAGGCAGAGCTTTGTGTACTCCAACCCTGGCCTAATTGGATTTTTGTCATTTTAATTTATTTTTCTAAGTTAATAGTCATAGTTATGATACCTTAAAATGGTCTTTCATTGCCTTATTAAGCTGTACATCTTTCCAGGGTTCATGTTTCTTGAACTGCTTTTTCAATTAAAGTCTGATTATTGACTCTTTTTTTTTTTTTTAATGTGCTATGGATAGTAACCTTATATCACGTTTTTCACATTTCACTATTCTGCTCTCTCTGTCCTTTAGCTATCTAATACTGTATTATATTGGTATGTTTGATATATTTGGGGGAATAGAAATTTTTTTATAATTGAAAATATCTTGTCTGTGATAATATTTTACTTTTGGGGAGCAGTTTTAAAGTTCTGTCTCTTCCATAGTTGGAGTAAATAATGCTGTTCTGGTATCTTCTACATATAATTTCACTCTTTAGCCTGCACGTATGGTATGAGCTTAAGGCTGTAAGTTAGTTCTTTGCATTTCTGTTCACTTCTTAGTTGCTCACTAGCACCTTTTCCTCTAATAGGATTGCTTCTGGTTGATCATGTACTAACCTTTATATTTATTTATGAATACTATTTTGAGTTTTTTCTACTTCAACTAATACCCTGTCTTTCTTAAAAAGATAATAGCTTTTCTTTTGTAACAATTTAAAATTTGATAGTTTGAAACCACTATCATAACTTCAGTGTTTTTCCTTTGGCATTTTTCCTACTTTTCAAACACATGTGTTTTAGTACTAATATCAAGTTCTATAAAATCAGTATTTTATTTAATCTACATAATAATTTAGGGAATGTTGTCATCTTTACTATATTTAGTTTTCCCAGCATGGAGCAAATTATATTTCTCCATTTATCCATCTTTATTTCTGCCGTCAGACTTCATGTCATCTTTGATTAAGATGTCTCCAATTTTCTGTTTTAAATTAATACACACTTATTGAATTTTTTTGTCAGCATTATAAATGGGGTCTCTTCCACTGCATTTTCTAGCTGTGGCCCATGATACATAGGCCTGTAGTAGTTTCAAATGGCTTTTTATCCTGCAACTTTGCTGAAGTCGTTATTTTAAATAATGACTTAGTTATTTTAAATGACTGGTTATTTCAAATTGACTTTATTGAGTTATATACTCATATAACTTTATAACTTGATGATACCGAATTATGTCATATATAAAACGTATTTTTTCTTACCTTTCTGTGTTTATACTTTTAAATCCTTTTCTTCTCTAATACCTAATGGCCCATTCAGTGAAGTAACTACCTTTTTGCTTCCCTAAGAACTAGGAAGTAGGGGAATCAAATTACCCCATGAAAGTTGCAGCCCGCACATAAATGGATAAAGATATTAACATGTGATATTCTCTCTGGGAGATGAAATGGATCCCAGATGAACAATATTAGACCTGTTTGAATGTGATCATGTATCTGGAGGAAGAACGTATCAAACAAAAACTAAGGAAAGAACAGGAAAAAAAGATTGTTATAGAGTCAGTTTGGCAGTAACTGCTCCAGTGTTATCCAGAATAAAGGATGGGTGAATTTTGAATAATCTGAAAGTAGAGTTGGCTGCAGGAGGATGTAACTCACAGACTAAGCACTCCTAGTGTCCCATTGGCCTCACTGACAAGGTTATTCCTAGGGTGAGATTGATGTATCAGGCTTTATTAAAATGCAGTTCCTCTATCTCACCTGGCTCATCTAGCAACCCACATGGGTCTTCCTCATAGGAAGAGAATGCACTGATACAGGGACTTGAAATATTCCATTCCCTGTGACTGTGATTTATCATTACAAAACAATGGACTGACATAATGGGGAAAGGACGCACTAACCATATGAACTTAGAATTATTTTAGTACCTAATTTCCCATGGTAAACTAACAAGTTAACATTCTGGCTGTATGTCACCTACCCCTGAGCGATGGCTCTGCAGTTGGTGTGCAAACAGAATCGAGTTTCTGAGCCCAGAAGGCTCACTCAGAATATAAATTTGCTCCTGAGGCCTCTTGGAGAGAGCCCGACAACCTGGTTGTGGTGTTTGCATTGGCAAAAGGCTGAGAATGGGCATTTTAGGTTTCTACGGGCACTTACTGCGATGATGCTATGATTCTTACTACTTTCCTCTTTTCATGTGACAAATTACATTATTTTCCTTGTGTCCAGTCATGCAGTCCAAGTATAGACTTTGCTTGTTCATAATGGAAAGTTATTTTAATGTGGTCTTGTATTTTATTTATTAGTTATTAGAGCCATACTCATAAAAAACCATTGTGAATATCTTGTCTGTTTATTGAGAATAAAACTATTTTTGTCTTCATCTCATAATATATATAAATGTTGAATCACTATGTTGTGAAACTAATGTAATGTATGTCAGTTAAAAAAAACTATATTTGCCTTGTGAAGTAGATTGAAAAGCATAACTTTCTTATCTATTTTTTGGAAAATTTAGAAACATTCTTACCAAACTCATTGGCCGTAGGCATTTTTAAAATGGTAATTTCTAATAACTTTTTTTTGTTGTAAATTGTGCGTTCCAGTTTGCTATTTCTGGATATCTCCTTTTTGTTCTCTTGTTATTTTGAATTTTTATCCATTCCCATTTAATTACTAAATTTATTACCAGGTAACTAAAATTTTATATTGCCCTAATTTTAATTTTTATTTATTTATTTATTTATTTTGGACATGGACCATTTCCAAAGTCTTCACTGAATTAGCTACAACATTGCTTCTCTTCCATGCCTTGGTGTTTGGTTTTTTTGTTTGTTTTTTTGTTTTTTGTTTTTTTTTGCCCACAAGGCATGTGGGATCCCAGGTCCCTGACTCCCCGACCAGGGATCGAACCTGCACTCCCTACACTGGAAGACAAAGTCTCAACCACTGGACTGCCATGGAAGTCCCGTGCCCTAATTTTTTTTAAAAAAGTATTTTCTAACTAGTAATCTTGATTTGATAATATGAATTTTTCTCTGGATTAATGTTATGTTTTGTTTGTTATGTTTTTTCTGCTTTTGATGTCATTTTTCTTCTCTTTTCCTAAATTCTTTTAGATAGATTATGAATTGTTTTTATTTCTTTCCTTAGTAATCTAGACAGTTGGAAAATCTTTTGTTTAAGAGGCCTGATCTTCCTTAAGATGGCTGCCTGACTTGTAAAAGTCCTGTTAGTTGAAATACTCTCTTTATGGATATATGTGTATAGCCGTGAGTAGCTCATTTGAGAACTGTCTTCTAATCTTCACACTCAAGTGATTTTATTACATTTTATTTGAATAGTGATAGGAAGCACAAAGAAGACGACACTGGAAAGGAGGCTATGACTGAAAGAGAGAAATTATTGGCTGTTGAGGGTTTTTTTGTGTGTCAACAGAGAGAAAACAGCCAGGAAGTGAGCTGCCAAATGAAAAGGCAGGTGAAAGCTGCTGGTCCCTGAGGTGTAACCCTGAATTCAAAGTCAGGGGGCTGTCTGTAGGCCAAGCCAAGCAAGTGGCTTTAGTATGATCATTTGTGGTGCCACTCATTTATTATGGTCAGGAGGGACCAAACAAGAAACTGATTCTGCACAGATAGGCCAGGGTTTGCCAACAAAGAGTTTACACACACTGAAGGCAACCGACAGGTATCGTTTCCAGGGACATAGGCCAGGCTCAGTGTGCATGGATAGCAAGGAACAGGTGGGTCAGGTATTCCAAGGTGATCTGGGGTAACAGTGACAATGATGATGGCCATAGTGCTGGCTACCCTTTACAGATGTTGTTATTGATATAATAGTTTTATAATTCTTCCCATTTTACCGTTGAGGAAACAGAGGCTCGTCCAGGTTTTAAATAACTTATCCAGCCAAGTTGACATAGTGAGTAAGCTGTGGAGCCATGATTTTCACTAGCCTGTCTAATCCCGAAGGCTGTGCTCTTTCTACTGTATCACATGGCCTGGCATCTAGCATGCATGGAAGCATTCACACATGATTCAGACGGCTGACGCAACTGGGTTACAGCTGCTGAACCTAGGATGGAGGTTATATGTTTTTCAAGTCTGCTTTTCCATACTTAGTTTATGTCAACAAGAGCTGGCAGGTTATGTGTTGGCAGGTAGAGTGAAGCAAGGTCTCCTGAATTCCTGCCACTGAGATTATAGTTCTGATGCCTCTCTGCTTACTTCTCTCACCTGTGCCAGAGGTGATATTTGTGTAAGTTTATGGAGCAGAGTGAGGGCTGAGGTAGAGTCTGTCTTCCCAGGCTGTGAATCAAAGGGCTTCACCTCTGGTTGCCCCGCTCCCCAGTCTGCGAGAGGAACCTGCAGGCCTCGTGGGGTGCCCCATCTTGTAAGCTAAAGCCTGTGCAGGCAGCCACCCAGGTTGGGGGAAAATATTTGTTCATATTTATTTTTATCTCACCTTCCTAGAATTTCTACTGTTTGTGCATGTTTTATGATGTTCATAATGTATTGGCACAATGGTTCATGTATATAGCTTACAAGTAAATACATATAAGACATATTGATGTGGAGCCCAAACATTTTTTACTGACAGCTTATGATTTTAAATGTTTGGAGGTCAGTACTCTAGGGCAATAGACCCCAAACCTGGATGGGCAGTTCAGTCCCTTGGTAAATCGAAAAAAAAAAGTCCAAATTTCCTTGGCCCAAACACACTTACTGAATCATATTTGCCAGGGGTAGGGTCCAGGAATGTGTTTTTAAACAGGGACCAGAATTGAAACCACTGCTCTAGGGTATGGTCCCTGAAAGCTATCTTAGTGCTTACAGTTGCTGGAAAAAAATCTTAGTGCCAATGGTAACGAATATGCTATTGGAAACCTGTAGTGCTTTCAAGACTGTTTATGAATAGGCTTACTTGTTTATTATTTGTTAACCCCTGTTGAAAGGTAAGCTCCAAGAGGTGGGCCATTACCTAGCCTGTTCCCCTCTTGTTCCTAGAATAGTGCCTGACACATAGAAGTGTTCAGTAAATATTCGTTGAATGAATGAATAAATAATGGAACCATTTCCCCACTGCGTTTCGGTAATACGTGTCCCTTCTTTCTTCAAATACCGAAGAAAGAATTGGTTTTAGCTGGGCTGCTGTCAATTTGAATGATTTGGTAAAGTCCTTGGTTATTCCACTGAGCTGATTGTCATTTTTTAATGGTCAAAAATTATGTTAATTCTCATATTTTATTGTATTTTTAATGCCACCAAAGAAAATAGTGGAGGTTGGAAGGTGATGTAGAGGTCTGCTTTTATTTCATTTCTCATTTCAGATCCCTGTGTCTTTAAGGAAAGGGGCTAAGCTACAGCTTGGTCATTCTCCAGATCCAAGAGGAAATGGATTGTAGCAGTTGTGCCTTTGTAGAGCAGATGTTTTGGTTGGAAAAGCTGTCAACCATCTGACTCATAATAAATCCTCAATTCCAGTAAATTCCCAGTTTTCAGTTACAGTAGGTAGGATGCAAGAAAACAATGTCTTCCACTTTGGGATCTTTGAACTTGTTTCACATATTAGCACTGCTCCCTGTGCGTTACTGTGTGTGAAAGGACGAAATACTAGGGGAGGTTAGAGCAATTCCAGGAATAGACTCAGTCAGTTGGTGTTTGTAAGGGAGACCACTGGAGTTGAACCAAAGCCACTGACTTGCCTGACATAGTACTAATGATGAGAAGTGTAACAGCATTGAGTTTTCTTACATGTTCCCCTGTTAAAATCATTTCTAAATTATGTTAATTTGAATAATCTATAAACAAGCTTGTAGTTTTCTGTTGTTTTCTGTTTTATGGTTTCCTTCCTTTTTTCTCCATAAAACTTTGAAAGGAATTATATGTTTCCCTACATGATAGCTTGAGTTTTAGAGAATTTGTTTTATGGGGAAATCTGCTCAATACATATAAGCTTCTCAGAATTCTACCAAGACCTATATCCATTGTTCCATGTGGATAAATCAGGATTAGATAAATAATATTAAACATATCAGATTTTGTATTATGAGCTCGGTGGAGGGAATTCATTATTGACGTAGTAACGTGCCATTTCATTGTCCTCCCTCTGCTTTTATCGAGCAGGAAGTTTCTTTTTAACCATCACTGAAGGGAGAAGAATACCATAATCTTCACAGAGATAATTGAAGATTTCAAGGTCCCATTGCTTCTTCATAGAGCGACAGTCCCATTGCTCTAGTCAGAGGCCTGGCTTTGACTTCTGAGAGCTTCTTAGGTGACCTCTTCTACTAAATGAAACATTAAAATTTGGGAGTAAGCAGTTCATTTGTCCAGAACTCCTGACATTTCCTGGGTCGGTCTTTGGCTTTCTTATCCAGCATCAAATTGTTCAGAAGTAATACTATTTTCTTTACACTCCTTCTGTATCATTTTGTTCTTTCCAGTTTTAGCTGATTAAGTGGTCATTATATACTCAGAAAAACTCAGTTAACACAGTACATTTAGAGAGCATTTTTTGGCCTTTATATTCTAAGGCACGTTTGTACATCTTCAGAATTGCTGTTGCATCTCTTCAGTGATGGAAAAGGTAGATAAAACTGTGTCCCTGCATTCACCCACTGATAAAAACTGGTATGTGGGTGAGTCATACCTGGCAAGAGGTAAGAGGCAGACGATTCTGACTACAGCATAAAGGGGAGAAAGCAAAAGTGGTCAGTTCCATGAGAACATGTCTTATTCATCTTGTCTCTCCCGTGGTGAATAGCATGTGATGCCTTGCACGTAACAAGCCTACTGGATTGTAGTGGGAAAGGCATGTGCTCTGAGTTAGAGAAGACTGAATTTATTTCCTGATGCTCCGCTTACCTAGTAGAAGATTTGGGATATTTTGCTTAATCTCTTTGAGAAATTTTTAAATCTGCAAATTAGAGATGACTGTATCTATCTTACAGGGTTTTTGGTGATATAAGTTTAGGTGTGATGTATGGTACCCAGACAGAAATCAGCCTTATTAAGTGATTTTTCTATAAGAAGCACAGCTAACCCAGGTTTGACTACTTTAGGCATCAAATCTTGACTCCAGGATCAGGTGGAGGTCAGCCATTCCACATAGATAGCTATAACCAAACCTGGCAAGGTTCCTTATTTTGGGCAAAAATGGCAGTATTTGGGGAGATTACTTAACCTGTGTTATGATTTGAGAATTATACATATTTTATTACGCAATTAAGCATAAATATGTACCATAAAACTTTGAAGCATGTGTATATAATGGGTTTCTGATTTAAGATTCCAACTTCTCTCTTCCTTTTTGTTTTTTTTTTTTTGTTGTTGTTGTTGTTTTATGGCTCTTTCCACGTTCTCTTCCTTTTTGTTCCTAAGAGAACAGTGTCTTTGTATGGCCTGGTCTGGATTTTATCATCTTTTAGTTCTTTTCTTTTTTTATATTTGGAGGAATCTCAAATTTATAATAGAAATGGAAGAACAGTACAGAGCATTTGTTTTTGTTTAACCATTTGAGAGTAAGTTGTTATGTGATGCCCTTTTTACTTTCATGTACTTTAGTCATTTCTTATAAATAAGTACAGTATCCTACACAATCACAGTATAATCATAAAAATCAGGAAATTAACACTGATGCAATACAACCATCCAAATCTAAGACTTCATTCAAATTTCACCAATTATCCCAATGATTTCCTAATAGCAGAAGAATTCCGTTTAGAATCATGGATTATATTAAGTTGACATGTCCCTTCAATCTGTAATAGTTCCTCAGTTTTTCCTTGACATTCACAACCTTTCTGAAGATTATAGACCAGTTTTTAAAAATGTCTCTCCACGACGACCCAAAATCTATGGGATGCAGCAAAAGCAGTTCTAAGAGGGAAGTTTATAGCAACACAATCCTACCTTAAGAAACAGGAAACATCTCAAATAAACAACCTAACCTTGCACCTAAAGCAATTAGAGAAAGAAGAACAAAAAAACCCCAAAGTTAGCAGAAGGAAAGAAATCATAAAAATCAGATCAGAAATAAATGAAAAAGAAAAGAAGGAAATGATAGCAAAGATCAATAAAACTAAAAGCTGGTTCTTTGAGAAGATAAACAAAATTGATAAACTATTAGCCAGACTCATCAAGCAAAAAAGGGAGAAGACTCAAATCAATAGACTTAGAAATGAAAAAGGAGAAGTAACAACTGACACTGCAGAAATACAAAAGATCATAAGAGATTACTACAAGGAACTCTATGCCAATAAAATGGACAACCTGGAAGAAATGGACAAATTCTTAGAAATGCAGAACCTGCAAAGACTGAATCAGGAAGAAATAGAAAATATGAACAGGCCAATCACAAGCACTGAAATTGAAACTGTGATTAAAAATCTTCCAACAAACAAAAGCCCAGGACCAGATGGCTTCACAGGCAAATTCTATCCAACATTTAGAGAAGAGCTAACACTTATCCTTCTCAAACTCTTCCAAAATATAGCAGAGGGAGGAACACTCCCAAACTCATTCTACGAGGCCACCATCACCCTGATACCAAAACCAGACAAGGATGTCACAAAGGAAGAAAACTACAGGCCAATATCACTGATGAACATAGATGCAAAAATCCTCAACAAAATACTAGCAAACAGAATCCAACAGCACATTAAAAGGATCATACACCATGATCAAGTGGGGTTTATTCCAGGAATGCAAGGATTCTTCAGTATATGCATATCAATCAACATGATACACCATATCAACAAATTGAAGGAGAAAAACCATATGATAATCTCAATAGATGGAGAGAAAGCTTTCAACAAAATTCAACACCTGTTTATGATAAAAACCCTGCAGAAATTAGGCATAGAGGGAACTTTCCCCAACATAATAAAGGCCATATATGACAAACCCACAGCCAACATCGTCCTCAATGGTGAAAAACTGAAAGCATTTCCACTAAGATCAGGAACAAGACAAGGTTGCCCACTCTCACCACTCTTATTCAACATAGTTTTGGAAGTTTTAGCTACAGCAATGAGAGAAGAAAAGGAAGTAAAAGGAATCCAAATCAGAAAAGAAGAAGTAAAGCTGTCACTGTTTGCAGATGACATGATACTATACATAGAGAATCCTAAAGGTGCTACCAGAAAACTACTAGAGCTAATCAATGAATTTGGTAAAGTAGCAGGATACAAAATTAATGCACGGAAATCTCTGGCATTCCTATACAGTAATGATGAAAAATCTGAAAGTGAAATCAAGAAAACACTTCCATTTACCATTGCAACAAAAAGAATAAAATACCTAGGAATAAACTTACCTAAGGAGACAAAAGACCTGTATGCAGAAAACTATAAGACACTGATGAAAGAAATTAAAGATGATACAAATAGATGGAGAGATATACCACGTTCTTGGATTGGAAGAATCAACATTGTGAAAATGACTATACTACCCAAAGCAATCTACAGATTCAATGCAATCCCTATCAAACTACCACTGGCATTTTTCACAGAACTAGAACAAAAAATTTCACAATTTGTATGGAAACACAAAAGACCCCGAATAGGCAAAGCAATCTTGAGAACGAAAAACGGAGCTGGAGGAATCAGGCTCCCTGACTTCAGACTATACTACAAAGCTACAGTAATCAAGACAGAATGGTACTGGCACAAAAACAGAAAGATAGATCAATGTAACAGGATAGAAAGCCCAGAGATAAACGCATGCACATAGGGTCACCTTATCTTTGATAAAGGAGGCAGGAATGTACAGTGGAGAAAGGACAGCCTCTTCAATAAGTGGTGCTGGGAAAACTGGACAGGTACATGTAGAAGTATGAGATTAGATCACTCCCTAACACCATACACAAAAATAAACTCAAAATGGATTAAAGGCCTAAATGTAAGGCCAGAAACTATCAAACTCTTAGAGGAAAACATAGGCAGGACACTATGACATAAATCACAGCAAGATCCTTTTTGACACACCTCCTAGAGAAGTGGAAATAAAAACAAAAATAAACAAATGGGACCTAATGAAACTTCAAAGCTTTTGCACAGCAAAAGAAGCCATAAACAAGACGAAAAGACACCCCTCAGAATGGGAGAAAATATTTGCAAATGAAGCAACTGACAAAGGATTAATCTCCAAAATTTATAAGCAGCTCATGCAGCTTAATAACAAAAAAACAAACAACCCAATCCAAAAATGGGCAGAAGGCCTAAATAGACATTTCTCCAAAGAAGATATACAGACTGCCAACAAACACATGAAAGGATGCTCAACATCACTAATCATTAGAGAAATGCAAATCAAAACTACAATGAGATATCATCTCACACCAGTCAGAATGGCCATCATCAAAAAATCTAGAAACAATAAATGCTGGAGAGGGTGTGGAGAAGAGGGAACCCTCTTGCACTGTTGGTGGGAATGTAAGTTGATACTGCCACTATGGAGAATAGTATGGAGGTTCCTTAAAAAACTACAAAGAGAACTACTGTATGACCCAGCAATCCCACTACTGGGCATATACCCTGAGAAAACCATAATTCAAAAAGAGTCATGTACCAAAATGTTCATTGCAGCTCTATTTACCATAGCCCGGAGATGGAAACAACCTAAGTGTCCATCATTGGATGAATGGATAAAGAAGATGTGGCACATATATACAATGGAATATTACTCAGCCGTAAAAAGAAATGAAATTGAGCTATTTGTAATGAGTTGGATAGACCTAGAGTCTCTCATACAGAGTGAAGTAAGTCAGAAAGAGAGAGACAAATACCATATGCTAACATATATAATTGGAATTTAAGAAAAAAAAAAAACTGTCATGAAGAACCTAGGGGTAATACAGGAATAAAGACTGTGTCCTACTAGACCTACTAGAGAATGGACTTGAGGATATGGGGAGGGGGAAGGGTAAGGTGTGACAAAGCGAGAGAGAGGCATGGACATATATACACTACCAAATGTAAGGTAGATAGCTAGTGGGAAGCAGCCGCATAGCACAGGGAGATCAGCTCCGTGCTTTGTGACTGCCTGGAGGGGTGGGATAGGGAGGGTGGGAGGGAGGGAGACACAAGAGGGAAGAGATATGGGAACATATGTATATGTATAATTGATTCACTTTGTTATAAAGCAGAAACTAACACACCATTGTAAAGCAATTATACTCCAATAAAGATGTTAAAAAAAAAAAAAAAAAAGGAAAGGAGTGATACACTTTCTTCACTTGGCTTTCCAAAAAAAAAGTCTCTCAATTTGGGTTGTCTGATGTTCCATCATGATTGGATTCTGTTTATGCGTCTGTAGCAGGAATATCACAGAAGTGGTGCTGTGTTCTTCTCACTGCCCTCTCTCACGTGGCACACCCTATCTGTTTGACTCATTACCAATGTTGTGTTCACCTTCATGACTTGTTTGGTTAAAGTGCTGTCTGTAAGGCTCTCCCCTGCAAAGTTACTTTTTCTCTTTTGTAATTGGTAAGTATTTTCTGGGGAGGGCCTTTGAAACCATACAAATGTCTCATTTTTCATGAAACTTTATTTATAGCAGTATGGACTCATGATTTCCCATTTGATTTAATGGATTATAGTTAGTTACCATCATCGTTTATTTAGTTATTTATTTTTTTAACATCTTTATTGGAGTATAATTGCTTTACAATGGTGTGTTAGTTTCTGCTTTATAACAAAGTGAATTAGTTATACATATACATGTGTTCCCATATCTCTTCCCTCTTGCGTCTCCCTCCCTCCCACCCTCCGTATCCCACCCCTCTAGGTGGTCACAAAGCGCCGAGCTGATCTCCCTGTGCTATGCGGCTGCTTCCCACTAGCTATCTATTTTACGTTTGGTACTGTATATATGTCCATGCCACTCTCTCACTTTGTCCCAGCTTACCCTTCCCCCTCCCCGTATCCTCAAGTCCATTCTCTAGTAGGTCTGTATCTTTATTCCCGTCTTGCCCTTAGGTTCTTCTGACCATTTTTTTTTTCTTTTTTAGATTCCATATATATCTGTTAGCATACGGTATTTTTCTCTTTCTGACTTACATCACTGTTTATTTTGATGCTCAATATTATTTCTATATCTATCCGTGTATATTAAACAACTATGTTCATACGGATACCTCCAATACCAATTTAATATGCTGGATTTGTTTTGTTTTCTTCCTCTTTGTATGTATTTGTAACTTTCTTCTTTGAAAGAGATAAATCCCGTTCCCGTTCTCCGTAATATATTGTGGATATATTACCCAGCGATAAATCCCGTTCCCATTCTCCATAATATATTGTGGATATATTACCCAGCGATAAATCCCGTTCCCATTCTCTGTAATATATTATGGATATATTACCCAGTGATAAATCCCGTTCCCATTCTCTATAATATATTAGGGATATATTCCATTAGTTACACAGCCCCCACCCCCACCCCCGCATGTGACCAGCCTCCCATTGTTGCTGCTGTCTCTCCCTCGTGTGGGCACGCTCTGCACTCTGCTTGGGCTCCAACACCCTACACCAAGTTGCCTTTCTATGGGGACATCCTTCTCGTTCTGCTCTGGACCACTGTAGAGCTCCCACCCTCACCCCACATTCAGCCTTGCTCTCCAGTCCATCTTTCCCAAGCTGTTAGAATACTCTTTCTAAAGCAATCTGATCATTTCACTACCTTGTTTGTAATCCCTTTTTGTGTTACCCTTAAAAAAACAAACTCCTGGCTGAAATGCATCAAGGTTGTTTACGGTCGGTCCCTTAAACTTGTCCAGCTTCATCTGTCACCCCTCCTTACTAGTGTCCTCTGTTTCAGCCTTCCTGAACACTGCCCTGAATGTGCCATGTACCTCTGTACCCCCGTGTCTTTCTATGCACTGTTCTCTCTTTGTTTCACTCCCTTATACTTTTTATTCCTTTAGAGCACTGAGATTCCTTCCAATTAAAAATGTTATCTCCTTGAAAAGCCGTATGTGACAGCCAGTTTTGCCCTTTCTTTAACACCTCTCCTTCTTCCTGCCATAGATTCACACCTCTCTTATAATACACCTTTATTCTAACAGTTTTAATCAGGTGGTCAGTTATTATTATTTTTATTGTTTATTTAGTTTTCCTACTTGTGTGTAAAGGCTTTGAGGGCATGTGTCCCTAGCACCTTCTAGGTAGTGCCTAACACAGAATAGGGTATTAATACATGTTTGTAGAATGAATGAATGAATGAATCCTGAGGTCAGTCCCAAAGGTATACTCAGTATAGAAGGAGAATGGAAATAATTGAAGACAGAAGAAAATAAAAGAAATCTGCAATATATTTTGCCCAGGATGCATAGGCTTAGTAGGTCCAGCCATGGTTTATCTGGGGGAAAAGCCCTATTGAGTTTGCTGAGGCATTGGGAAGGTTTTCTGCCCGTGTATTTTTTTAAACGTGGTTTGCTTGTTTGTTTTTTGACATAGTCTGTGAAACCTGTTTTGGCTTGTTGTGCAGATTTTCATGTACACTTAGCAACATTTGATTCAGTAAGTAACAGACCCAAGAGACCCAAGAGCTAAAGGGTTCAACCTAGTCTGCTATCTTAATTGCATTCTTTCATGCTTATTTGATATAAACTTTTTTCAGTAAGTTGAATCCACATTCTAATGTGAACAAGAAATGTTAAGCTGTTAGTAGCTTCCCTGGAGAATTGCAACTTGCTAGGACGCTTCAGTACTTTCATCATCATTGATGTATCATGAAATGTCACAATTTCTATTCATAAGCACAGAACTGCAAATGTTCGTCAATGGGTCTATCTTAAACCTGTTATTAGCTTAGAAATTAAAGAAATATTCTTTACCAACCCAAGCCAAGGATAAAGTCTAACTCAATTTATAGTTCTTCTAAATCTGGTCATCAGCACCTCTATAATTAGTAAAGTTCTAAATAACAAAGCCACCTACTCAATAGTTAATGTATGCTAAGTCCAACATTTAGAGTTTTTCATTTTGGGAACTTTTTAGTATAATATGTTCTTCATATGAAAATTTCTACTCTTAATAATTTCCTCCTGTTTGGGGGGGGTCTTACATTTCCTTTTTGATTCACACAGACCTCATTTAGTAAGCGACATAGAGTTTTCAAAGAAGATTTGTATACAGTAGATTGATGTAGTGAAAAAAAGCATTGATGCAGGAGTCAGCAGTCATGGGTTTTGGTTTCAGCCCTGTGACTGATCAACTCTGCACATTAGACAGATCACTTCCCTTATCTCGGTTTCTCCATCTGTAAATCTATGAAGTGTGGGTATTGAATCAATGACTACAAACTTTATTTTTAATATAATAGAAACCTTTTTACAAATGAAATCTTTCTCCCAGTGCCTGGTATACAAAATGCCCGGTATATGTCTTAAGACATATACTCTCAGGTACACATGATCCCAAGTTTTCCCCAGAACACAGGGTAACAACCCCTAGCCCAGATCTCGAAGGGGTCGTTTTTCCTTTTTTTTTTTTTTTTTTTTGCGGTACGCGGGCCTCTCACTGTTGTGGCCTCTCCCGTTGCGGAGCACAGTCTCCGGATGCGCAGGCTCAGCGGCCATGGCTCACGGGCCCAGCCGCTCCGCGGCACATGGGATCTTCCCGGACCGGGGCACGAACCCGCATCCCCTGCATCGGCAGGCGGTCTCTCAACCACTGTGCCACCAGGGAAGCCCTCTTCTTTACTTTTAACGTTCTCTGATTTTATTTACCCTTTGCTCCTGTCATTTCACCTTTGGCACATTTCCAACGTCAATGACCCGAAGGGGATAGTGTTCACAGTGCCAGCTCTCTTGACCTGGCCCCTTTCTCTGGCTCCTCCATAGCTTATGGATGTGGCCAGTTAGAAGAATATTTGAAGAGTACCTTACTGTACTTTTCCGCTTCTACCACGATTCTTTCCTCCATTTAACTCTGAGGTTTTGGAATATACCACAGATACTTATTTTTAAATCCTAAACTTTGTCTCAGATACCTTCCACAGTCTTCCACAGCCCCGTTCAACATCACAGTTCATCTGTGTTCTCCTCCTGTTTAATCACAAGATGGATATCTTAGTCCATTGCTTTTCAGTTCTCTCTTTATTTTTGGACCTATTTTCTCTCCCTTAAGTGTCAGTTCTCTAAGCCGGTGCTTCTCAAACTTTAATGTTCTACAGATCATCTAAGCATTTGTCAAGTATCCCACAGGTGAAGCTGGTGCTGTTAGTCTGATTCGCAAGGCTCCATCCACACAGGCTTCATTCAGCTGCCGGCTGTTCACAAATGTAATGCCACGTCTGCATTTGGGGTCTGTTACTGGGCCCCTGTCTCTACACATTTTGAACTAGATAGTCTGGAGTAAGGAAGTGGTAGGACTGTCGTCACTGAAAAACGTCCAGAGCTTACTGTTTAATGTCATGCAGGCTGGGAAAGTCAGAGCTTCCTTTCGCTGCCTTCTACCACCTCTAGAAGCTTTGCTTGTTTCCTCTTAGGATGCCCATTACTCTCCTGCTTTATCTCCTCTCTTATAAAAGTCTAATGCCAGGAAGGAGTCTGATGAATTCACTCTCAATACATAGAAAAAACTGATGCATTTTCAGCCTTACCTTTTAAGGATTAATCATGTCCTATCTTATCGGATCTCTTATTGAAGAAGCAAAAAAGAACATTTCTCATCTTCATGTGTTTACATCTGCCTCTTTAAGTTGGGAGATGGATTCTTGCAATTCTTTTTTTCCTTATTGTTTCCATCAAAATGTCTCGCCCATGGTAGGTAAATCATAAATGAGTATTGACTTAGCGATAGCACATGGTGTGTTGTTTGGAAGTTGATGAGAAATGGCAAAAAGATTGCTCTTGCCTTTTTGTCTTATAGGGTTTGCTCTCTCAGTCAAGTGTTTGAACTTGAATTTTCCTCTTATTCTAGGGGATGACCTGAACCCAAGGGATAATGGCTCATTCTGCCCCAAATTACACCTACTGATTTATATTGGAAAGTCAAGTTAATAAGGTACATAGACCTCTGCTGTTTCTGCTAGGGATGTCTGCTTGTGGAACCCATTTTTGGATCAGCAGTTTACTGGAAAGCATATGTGGTCATTCTTTCATACACATATTCATACGTTTGTTCATCAAATACTTATTGGGTACCTATTTTTGTAGTAGGCACCATTCTAGGCAGTGGGAGCACGGCAATGAATGAAACACTGCCCTTTAAGGAACTCAACCAGATACATGATAAGAGCACATATCTAAGTAACTTTAAAATGCAGATGAAACAATAAAATGTTACCATATGAAGGGTGTAGCTAAATACCTGTAGGATTTCAGAGGAGAAACCATTACCTCAGAGGGCGGGATCAGGAAGTCTTGTGAGAGGATATGGCATCTGAGTGGCACTTTAAAGAACAGATAGAATTGGGAGGTTTGGGGAAGAAGGCATTTAGGATTGAGTGGCAGGATGGAGTTCGGACAGCTGCTGCAGTTAGGGTGTGTCAGCGGCAGAGTGGGAAAATGAGGTTGGAAGGATACCTTGGAGGGGCTGGAATGCCAGGCCACTGTAGAGCCAGGGTGCACTTTTGAATCTGAGAGAAATGCAGTATTTACTTCTCAGAGCTCATTTTCTGCTCTGGAATCATTCCTCCACCCAGTTCCAGAGGGATATGGCTCTAAGCCTCTAGTTCTTTTCAGAGCTCCTATCTGCCCTTTAGGTTCTGCAGATAACATCAGTATGCAAATCAAAAGATCTCTGATGACTTCAAGGAGAGAGTGTCTAGAAGGCTCCATTCTCTGTTTTAACACCTGTGGCTTGTGATTGTCGCCAGTTAATGAGGGTGCGGTACCAGGTGGCTGAAACAGCGTGGAAGTAACCAGTTGCCTAGTTGCCATGGGCACCAGACTGAGCCAAATGATTCGCTGGGTGGGTAGGTGCAAAGGTATTATGCACTTCTAGGGTGCCGTTCCCTTCTGTCCTCACACACACAACCACCCAGGAAGAATCTCTAAACCCCATAACTCAAAGCTACCTAGCATGGAAAGGATAGGGTGGAGTAGAAAGAATAGCATGGTAATGGAAATGATGTCAGACCAAGAGTCGGGGAGGAAGGAGTAAGAGAAATGAAACTTAACATTTACCAGGCACATTCTTCATGCCTGGTTCTGTGCTTGGCTACTTTCGTATACATTTGCCAAAGCCTTGCAAACCTGTTGCTTTCCATAATGCCCACATTTAGCATGTCATATGGAAAAAACATAAAAACATGCAAACTCTTAGCAAAATTTTTTATTTCTGTAGCTAAAAGGTCACCATTTCTATGCAGTTGTTAAATTGTATGATGAACTTGCAAAACGTTGTATGTGTTCAAACGACTTGCTGCTGCGGCTTGTCCGCCTCTAGCGTTGGCACCTCCAATACCTTTTCATTCACTGGGTGAGGTTTAGGGTGGCTGTAGAGCGGGCAGTGCAGGCTGTTCCATCCAAGGCCCGGGATGGCTTACTGTGCTGTTTCAGGTCCACCAGGACGAGAAGCAGTAAGTGCAGGAAAATAGCCTAGCTGCAGCCGGAGCCCGGTGCTGCGGCCGATGCTCTAGCAAAGCTTTCTTCTGGCACGTGTGGAGGCGTGCCGCTCTCCTCTGTCCTAAAAGCCCCTTCTAGGCTCTGATTAGGGCCTGGCACTCCACAGCATGTAACAAGTATTCAGATAACTCAGGAACAAAAGTCTCTTCTTAGCACTTAGTTCTGTAAATTTCAATTTGCCATGGTTATCATCTATATTAGTTAGTTTAACAATTTACAAGAGAAAATGCTGGTTATAAGTGAAGGGAAACCACTTCAAACCAGCATAAAGCACGTAGGGCGATTTATTGGCTTTCCAAAGCTGGGAGAAGGTTGAAAAGCCAAACAACAGTAGGGGCAGGACGCAGCCGGACGAAGCACCACGGGAACTCGGTGCGAGTGCTGCCCAGGACTCTCTTCTCTCTCAGCTCTGCGTCTCTAGGGTGCAGGCTTTCTTCTCTCACCCTACAGCCTGGCCTCTTCCATGAATGGGAAATATGGCTACTGACAGTTTCTTTTGCCTGTGCAAAAGGACTGGACTCTTCCGGGACCCATCAGCTGTTCTCAGGAGGTTGGAACTGGCATCTCTGCCATGAGCTGTAAGGATCGGGGCTTACAGGTGGGGACTAGAAGAGAGAGGGGCTTCCCAGGAGAAGAGAAGGTGTCAGGCAGGTAGCGTCACAGATAGCCACTGTATCAGCTACCCTTTCAAATGTCTTTTTCTATCCCTTACAAAGAGCTATATGAACTACTTACATAAAAGCTTTATCTACCTTTTCCTTAAGTTATGGAACCATACTGGGGATGTGGTAAATGGTGTCGTATTTGTTCCATATGCGCTTAAAGAAAACTCACTATTGTTTTAACTTGTTTTGTTGGGCTCCTGGATGACAGTCTGGCACAAGGTTTGTATCTGTAGGTGTGCATAAAATCACAACTCAGATGCCTGAGGATGTGGTTTAGTTTGATTCGTAAAACACTTACAAAAACTGATGCTTATATAAATAAGCTTAGCTTCCTATCAGACTCATTAAGAACCCATTGTTAGGGTAATAGGGGAAACCCCACACTCCAGATTCTTTCTCTAGAAACATTGGTGAGTAGAGAAGGTGGTGGAAGCCAGGAAACATCCTGTGCTTCCAGTGAGGACCCTGGCTGTCCTGCAACCCCCGCCATCACAACCTCTAACCCTCTGGAGAGAAGGCTCCATTTTACACAGCTTGTAGTCAATGCTTTGATTATTCAAAGAAAGTTGGTGGTTCTCAAGGCTATGTCTGTTAGGTATAATAACGGTTGGGACAGTAGTTGACCAATGAAATCTTGATCATCATTATTTTAAAAGAGCCAGGAATTTTTTTCCCCAAACTTGTTTGCACAACATGTGTTTCAATTTAGTTTTATAAACAGAAGCTATAACCAACATATTAAGGTTAAGTACAGCT
This sequence comes from Phocoena sinus, assembly GCF_008692025.1. NCBI lineage: Eukaryota > Metazoa > Chordata > Mammalia > Artiodactyla > Phocoenidae > Phocoena > Phocoena sinus. The sequence goes on from NC_045775.1 coordinate 22,015,650, forward strand.
TCACAAGCAGATTCCTGCATAAATGAGAGCAGTGAAATGGTTTTTGTTTATGAAACTAATAAGCAAGATATATATATAAAAAAAAAACCCAACCCCATACTGTATCGTGACATCTCATAGTAATGAACTCGAGATGTCACTTTTAGAAAACACGGTAGGTGACAGCAGCTCTTTCCTGGTATCCTGGACTCCCCTTCTAAGAGCTGGCTGTTTCAAGAACATCGTAGTTACCCTTTCCCGACCCGACAATCAGCTCTTCTTATTTCCACTGAGTACAGTTAGTTAATCATAGAGTGTGCCTAATCGTACAGAAGTGAAGGAAGATTGATGTTACGGCTTAGAACTCCACAACCCTCATCAGTGTTCTTGGGGAAGCCATCCTCTTTCCTTCACTGAGTCTGTGTGAAGATGTCAAACAAATACATTTTATTTGGCATGGTGACCTTTATAGCTTTTAGTCTTCATACTCTTAAAATTTTAAATTTCTTGCTCCACCGTTTCTAAAAGTAAACATTAAAACACATAAAGCATATACTCCTCAATTAGTTTTGAATACCCATTGGTGCAGGCAAGATAGTCTATTTGGGGTAAAAAGGGAATAAGAAATGGCTGCTTAAGTTGCTCATGGTCGTTTGGAGCACACAGGATTTAGACACTAAATGGAGGACAAGTACGTGGTTAGTAAATCTCTGCTATCTTTTCTGCATGTGGGTTTCCAAGTTTTTTATATCTTTCTTTGAGCACTGATACTGAGTCTTTTCTTTGTGCCCAACAGCATGCCAGTGGGTATAGCATCGTGGCTAAGAGTCCAGGTTCTGAGTCAGCATACATGGGTTCAAAATTCATTTTCACCATTTAATCACTTTCAAGCCTCAGTTTCTTCATCTGCAAATGTACAATAATAGTACCTACCTTATAAGGCTGTTATGGCAATTGTATGAGATAATGCATAGAAAGCACTAAGGAAAGTGACTGTGGAATAAACACTGAATAAATGTCAGCTGTTGTTATTAGACATGATAGGAAGTAGGAGATCTCTACCCTGCCCTCAAGAAATTCACAGTCTGTTTGGAATTTAAAATATACACTGCTTAAACAGCATGGGGAATTCATGAGGCAACATGTAAAAGCTACCAAGGGGAGACATAGATCACACTGCAGTTGAAAGGAATCTTAATGGAGCAAGTGAATTTACAATCAGGGTTAAAGAAATTAAAGTCACTGGGACTTCCCTGGCGGTCCAGTGGTTAAGACGTCACCTTCCAATGCAGGGGGTGTGGGTTCGATCCCTGGTCGGGGAGCTAAGATCCCACATGCCTCACGGCCAAAAAACCAAAACATAAAACAGAAGCAGTATTGTAACAAATTCAATAAAGCCTTTAAAAAATGGACCACACTTAAAAAACATCTTTAAAAAGAAAAATGAAATTAAAGTCACACCAATTAAGAAAAGGAGAGAAAGAGCATTTTTAAATTGTGGTTTATTTTTTAATTGAAATATAGTTGATGTACAATATTTTGTTACCTTCAAGTGTACTACATAGTGACTTGACATCTGCATACATTATGAAATGATCACTACAATATTATTGACCATATTCCTTATTCTGTATCTTATATCCCTGTGGCTTATTTATTTTATAACTGGAGGTTTGTACCCCTTAATCCCCTTCACCTATTCTGCCCTTCCCAACCCCCTCAAGAGAAAGAGCTTTTTGATAAGGGAAATGGCAAGTGCAAAAGTGTTAGTCAAGATCTAGTAAAATACATGGGGAGTGGCCCAGTTTGTCTGGACTAAGCAGAGGGAATCTTTTTACTCCCATTTCTATTTGGAGAAACCAAATCAGACCTAACTCTCTTAAAGGCTACCTTCACAAGATATATCAATATATCAAAGTAGGTTTTAGGCAAGAACTCAGTATGTGGTGAGATAAGCAGTAACTAGGCCTTCAGAACCCCAACCCCAGTGCAGCAACCCCTGCTGCATGGAAAGAAGGGGCCCAGGGCAAAAGGGCCCGACAGGACGCGACGCCCATTGATTCCTTACTCTTGTATCCATTTTGCTTTCCGACTACACTGCCTTTCCTTGCACTTGTATATTTCCCAGCACTTTGATGAAGAGGAAATGACCTGATATCAAAAAAAATGACCAGTGTCTTTATTGGACAGAGACCCCTTAGCAGTGAGACCAAGGTCTTCTGTCAGGTACATCGTTGTCCTCGTTCTTGCGTATTTCTTTTGCTTAGATTTAATTCAGTTCCCTAGCATGTTCATTGTCATGTCTTAATGCTAGTAGAATACAAATTCAGATTTTGACGGGGACTGCTTATGCTGATATATAGCACTGTGAGTCAAGAGGACTTTTCACCCTAAATCTCCTGTCGCAAGTAATGAGAGGCCACTGCTGAGTCTCCATAAGCCGTCTTGGAACACTCTCTTGAAACTTCCATTCCCTCCTCACTCCTTGCCCCCTTCCCCTGCTTTCATTTTTCTCCGTAATATTTGTGACATATTATCTATTTTCCTTACTTTGTTAAATGTTTGTTAAATGAACGGTAGCATCATGAGAGTCTTATTCTCTTACTTGAAAAAACCTGACTTTGAAAAATCTAAATTTATGTAATTTGATGACGAATCTGTAATATCAAAATACTGGGCCTCCAAAGTACAAACCTCACTTAGTTACTATTTTAAAATAAGGTTCTGTTTTGGGGATTTTTAATTTGCTTACGTCTTTTCAAAAGCTCATAGCTTTTGTATAATGAGGTGCTTACTCAGACCTAGTTTTTTCGCCCTAGGAATCATGATTAATCCTGGGTCTTGTTTAATATCATTTTAAATGTAACTCTAAATGGTTCTTACTCTATTTTTGACAGACAGTATAATAGCTTCCTTACAGTCTTTATGTCCACAAACTGGTTTTGCTAGTAATGGTTATAGCTTTGTTGTAAGCCTTTTCGAATTGAGAAATACAGTGGCTTTTTTAGTCTTCCTATGTAACATGTGGTTTGTAATATATATTGTCCAGCTAATGTCTATCACCGATTAGTTAATTGATAGTTTGTTCCTGTATTGACACTCAACATATAGGGGCTTGTTTAATGGCTGCTTTCCTCACTTGGAAAATTAGCATATCAGAAAGGTTACAACATAATGATAAATTGTACTTGTGTTTGCTTTCATTTCCAAGGCTAATTGTTGTCTTTTCTACACCCTTTGGATATTTGCAATGAGCGGCGATTGAGAATAGGTGTATAGATAAACCATTATGACCTAAGCAGAATGTTAACTTTTATTAGTCGATATATCCTTTGCTTACCTATGGTTCAGCTTTGAGTTTTCTTTGATAAAATCTTAAGTAGTCATAGATTTAAGGAACTAAAGAGATAAATATTGAGAATCTTTCTAGCAAAAAGCATTTTCTGTTTTACTCCGTTATTTCCTCATTCTTACAGTCATTCCTGCATTAATTCAGGTTTTTTTCAACCAATTTGCTATATATTTACTATGTTCCAGACACAGGGATACAAAAATGAACAGGAAAAACTCCCAGCCTGCAAGGAACTCACCATCTAGTGACTATTCACTGCAAGCCGTAGGAACCTCTTTGTGCTACAGCCAAGTGCCGAGCCAAATCCATAGTTAGTTTTCAGCAAAATATCATGGCCATTATTGCCTCACCCTATGTATATCAGTGCCTGACATGCTTTTATAAAGGTAGGAGTCAGTATTTTTTTTTTTTTTTTAGCTTCAGCAGATTCGGCGTCTTTCCCCCATTTTAGCTTGTTGCAGTTTCAAATGGCGCAGATAGAAAGCCCTGAAAATGTATACTTATACATTTTTAAATGTCCCCTACTACACTGTAACCACCCCCTGTTTTCTAAATGCTGCCATTAGTGGTTACAATAATCATCTGTAATGTTAGCTTCTAAGGGCCATGGTACAAGAGCTTCTTTTATAATTTCCCAGATGGAAAGGAACACATGTACAATCCTGTTAGAGTTGCAGAAACTGGAAACAGCTCTGTGTGGATTTGTATTTTTGGAACTCTTTGGGCTTATTTAAGCTCTCAAAGTCAAACTTACGTATCCATTAGGAATCAAATACCAACTCGGGGAAAACTCACGTGCCACACCAAGGGGAATAAATCATATTAAAGTAGTTCGTAAAGGAACTCCTGGAAACAACTATTTTCATATTCAGAGTAATGTTTTGTGTACTTTTTGCAGGATGCCAGATAATAAACGTTGATTATATAAACCAGGGTCATTCCGGTTGTTTGGAGGACTGTCTCTGAGCATTTCTGTTCTTTGCTTAAATAGTAGTGAAATGAGAAGTTAAAAAGCAGGAAAGGGAAATAATTATAAATTATCCATAGGCATATAGAATGAAGCTGTTAATTAAAAGGGTTTTTAGTGGACCCAAGTTTTGCAGTGTTTATTTTGTTTTTACAGAGTTTTGTGACTTGAGGTCAGAGCCTTGACCTTTAACAAGGAACCTTAGTCATTGGAGAAAAGTATCTGAAAGTCAATTCAATGTTAGTTCTTTTTTTATTGTCTCTCTTAAGATGACCAGCCTAACTCTAAAGGGGGACTACTTCTACACTTAGATTATAAAATGAATTTGTCCCGGGACTTTCCTGATGGCACAGTGGTTAAGAATCCACCTGCCAATGCAGGGGACACCGGTTCAAGCCCTGATCCGGGAAGATCCCACATGCCGTGGAGCAGCTAAGCCCGTGAGCCACAACTGCTGAGCCTGCACTCTAGAGCCCGCAAGCCACAACTACTGAGCCTGTGCACCACAACTACTGAATCCTGCGTGCTCTAGGGCCTGTGCTCTGCAACGAGAGAAGCCACCGCAGTAAGAAGCCCACGCACTGCAATGAAGAGTGGCCCCCTCTCGCTCTAGCTAGAGAAAGCCCACACACAGCAACGAAGACCCAATGCAGACAAAAATAAGTAAAGTAAACACATTTATAAAAAAATAATAAAATAAAATGAATTTGTCCCTCTGAATGTGAATTTTTTCAAGCTTAGCTTCAACCTTATTTTAGATATTTTATGAGTTTTAGAGTCATAATTACATAGTTTCTATTTGTTGAGACTATAAGTATTTTAAAAATTTTCCATCCTTACTTTGCAGAAAGGAATATTCAAGGTTGGACTCTTTATCATCTATAAAAGAGCAAAAAGTGATAGATAAACTCAGACTCCCAATCTTGGCTTTCCTTTTAAAACCACTAGTTCTAGGGACCTTGGTGTATCTGAGGGGGGGGGGTGTGTGTGCGGGGGGAGGACAGGAGCAAGGAGCCAGTACTTAGTTTCCAGACATCACTGGTGACAGCAACTTTTGTAAAGCAGGTTGCTGAAAATCACTAGGAGTGGAGAAAAACGGTTAGGAATTAACATTAAATTGTTTATTGATTTATCCTTTCAGCAGACGTTGAGTGGTTTCTGTGTTCCAGGCACTGTACTAAAATCATCCTTGTACGTACTTCCTGTGTCATACCACCTAAAAATATGTTCCAGATATACATGTGTATTGCAAATCTACATGTAAAAATAAAATTGTAACAATGTTAGATGAAAAACTAGGAAAATGGTTAAACAACCCCTGAGTTATTAACCAGATTTAACTCTATAGAAATCTAAATTTTCTTCTGATGTCAGAAGAGCCCCTAGACAAAGTCAGAAGTCAAAAAGAGAAAATATGTATAATACACGTGATAGACAAGGGTTAGTAAATCTAATACACAGCAATAACAAAAAAGTCTAAGAACCTTTAAGCAAAATGGGTAAAGGATTTGTTGGGAAAATTTACAGGAGAAATGTAAATGACCAGTAAACAAGTGAAAAAAATTGCCCAGCTTCATTCATTGAGTCTAAATTGAGATACCATTTTCCAGCTATCAGATGGCCAACATTAAATTAAAGAGTGACAACAGCCAGTGTTATCCAGTGACTCAGGATGAACAGAAAGAGGCTCTCTCTCATACTGATGCAAACTCATGGGTCCAAATGTGAACTGCTGCAAAATTTTTAGAAAAACAATCTATTAAACTCTATTAAAATGTAAAATATTTATAACCTTTGACCCAACAGCTGAGTTTTAGTTATCTCCTAAGAAATATGAATCCCACTAGTAAAGGGTATATATACAAGGATATTTATTGTAGCACGATCAAGTAGCTAAGAACTACAAACAACCTGACTGTCTGTTGCTAGGAGAATGGTTAAATAAAAAATAAATCCATGCCGTGGAATATGATGTGGCTATTTAGAAAGCAGTTGGTAGAGTCCTGTGTATAATATGACTCCATTAGGGAAAACAAGACACAGGGTTAAAGAGTTATTTATATGCAAGTGTGTGTGTGTGTTTTTATGATCATAGAAAAAGCTGTTTAAGGCCATATACACGGTTACTATTGGTTACCTTGAAAAGTGAGGGTGGAAATGCTTTTTCTTTTAAAAACTTCTGTATCATTTGACTAGTTACAACAAGGCTAAATTTTGTAATGTAAAACGAAAAATCAGTTGAGAAGTTATAAAAGAGAGAAAGAAAAGGGAAGGGTAAGTGGCCAAGAGACAGAAGAAGACCAGGAGAGTATAGTTTCTTAGAAGCAAGAAAGAGAATTTCCCGAGGAGAGAGATTTCCATGTCAAATACTGTTTAGAGATCAAGTAAGGTAAGGACCGAGAGGCATTTGCTGTGTTTAGTGGGAAGAAGTAGGGTCAGAAGGCTACTCTAGTGGGCTAAGGGGAGGCTAAGAGGAGGGGAGGGAGTGAAGCAGGGAGTGTGGACCACTCTTTCAGTAGTCTGTGCAGGGGAGGAGAGAGAGAACCCAGGGAACTAGCTAGAGACCAGCATGATTCGTTTCTTTCTTTTTAAAATTTTTATATTTTAAGATGGGAGAGACTTCCAGTCCTTGTCCCTGTGTATACTTAACACACTTGTGCATCCTATAGACACAATAGAAGGCAGAGCAAGGACACTGAAGTTGCTAGAGGTGAGCAGGTGAGCATGATGTCCAGCTTCCTAGGATGCAGGAGAAACAGGGCTGAGGTTAGTTTTAGATCAAAGGAAGGACTTCATATCTGAGATTCTCACAGCTCACGGGCAGTGATTCTTAAAGTCTGGGTTGGGACCCTCCTAGGATGGCTGCTGAGCCCTCCTGAGGACCTGTGAACTGATTCGGAAATGTGGGTCAGTTCTTACCGGTCCTTCGGGGTGAAAGATGTGCAATGCTATTAAGTTTTTTAAAAAACCTACATTTGACTTGGAGCCACTATCAACCAGAAATAAATTATTAAGGGTTTTTAGAATTTGCTATTCACAAATTGAAATCAACATGCAACGAGAATTTATTCTAATTTGGTATTTTCTTCTGGCACTCTGGCAAATACTCAGGGCTTGGCAGCAATCATAAAGCACATGCACATAGTTGTAAATCCCACAATTTTAATTCAGGACAATTCAGTGTATCATCCGTGTTGGTTTGGGTTGGTTATGACATTCGATTGTTGCTATTCCTGCTTTTTAATTATAAATTACAGTAAGTTTAGCTTTATCATTATCAGTCTAGTTTATTGTGGGTTGTTTGGTTAACCTCTCAGTGTTTCTTGATACATATTTGGATCAACAATGTTTTTGTCATAATATTCTTATAACTAGCCTTTTAAGATACGTATGTCTTGTGGTTCACATATGAATCATCCATAATCATTTTGCTAAAGCAGATATATACATTAACACCCTGCCATTTGCATGTACAGTGGAATACTTCATAGTGATATGCTTCTTGGTAATGTTTGCCATTTAAATAACTTCTATTATCAAGGTAGATATAATAAAATTACTGGGTATTTTAAGATTTTGTTGTTGTCTAGTGATATAAATCACGTTTATAATGCATTTTCATCCCAGAAAAAGTAAATTTTAAGCTATTTGTATGTATTATGTAAATTATAAGCCATTATATATCTTGCTAGCAGCATGATTACTGTAATTTGTTAACTATGTTTTTGTCTAATGCTTTGTTATCACCAGATTCACTTTTCCCCTCTTGGAATGTGGGAACAAGTGAAATTGGTGGCAGGCTTTTTCTCACTGTGGTAGGCTTTGGTCAGAAAGTTTGAAAGCTATCACTCTAAAAGAGTGACTAGGTAGGTGGCAAAGGATGTGTGGCGTCTTGAATCCAGGTAACTCACACCTCTGGTCTCACTGCTAGTGGGCTGTAAGCTGGTCACCAGAAAGATGTCATGAGAGAAGGAACTGACGGCATTGTGTTTTTCACCAACTGTTTAAGGATGTGAATGAAGACCCTGGAGAAGATGTGGCCCTCCTTTCTGTCAGTTTTGAGGACACTGAAGCCACTCAGGTGTATCCTAAGCTGTACTTGTCACCCCGAATTGAACAGTAAGTATCCGTGTCATTTATGTTATGTAGCCTGATGCTTCTCCTTGTTAATCAGACATGCTTGCTACTTCTTTTGCCACTCTTAAACTCTTAAAATGACTTCCCTTTATTGACCTTTGTTTTCTTAAAAATGAATTCTATTCAAAGTTTAGATTTCAGAGTAAATGCAGTTAGTATTTGCAACTGTGATCTTTGGATGAGACTTAGTTGTGCAGTTTGTGATGTGAATACTGTGCCTGGTAGACTGGATTCACAATTGTGACTCCTTCCAAATGCCCCTGAGTATGTATGGTTACCCGAAAGAGGACTGCTGAACAACATCCTGTGCAATTTCTTGTGTATTTGTAATGCTTACAGTTGTTTGCAAAAATGTAACCAGTATCCTGACAGTATTAACTTATTCAGATTAGTGAAGGGAATAGAATAAGCAGATAGCTTAAAACGATGACATGTTCGAATTATTTTTCTGTGTTGAAATAGTTCTATATAACTTTACACAACATTCAGGCTACATGGTACAAGTAGTTTATTTTATTTTATTTTTTTAACATCTTTATTGGAGTATAATTGCTTTAGAATTATGTTGTGTTAGTTTCTGCTGTATAACAAAGTGAATCAGCTATATGTATACATATATCCCCATATTCCCTCCCTCTTGTGTCTCCCTCCCACCCTCCCTATCCCACCCCTCTAGGTGGTCACAAAGCACCGAGCTGATCTCCCTGTGCTATGCGGCTGCTTCCCACTAGCTATCTGTTTTGCATTTGATAGTGTATATATGTCAATGCCACTCTCTCACTTCGTCCCAGCTTACCCTTCCCCCTCCCTGTGTCCTCAGGTCCATTGTCTCCATCTGCATCTTTGTTCCTGTCCTGCTCCTAGGTTCTTCAGAACCTTTTTTTTGGGGGGGGGGGGATTGCATATATATGTGTTAGCATACGGTGTTTGTTTTTCCCTTTCTGACTTACTTCACTTAGTATGACAGACTCTAGGTCCATCCACCTCACTACAAATAACTCAATTTCGTTTCTTTTTATGACTGAGTAATATTGCATTGTATATATGTGCCACATCTTTATCCGTTCATCTGTCGGTGGACACTTAGGTTGCTTCCATGTCTTGGCTACTGTAAATAGAGCTGCAATGAACATTGTGGTACATGACTCTTTTTGAATTATCGTTTTCTCAGGGTATATGCCCAGTAGTGGGATTGCTGGGTCGTATGGTAGTTCTGTTTTTAGTTTCTTAAGGAACCTCCATACTGTTCTCCATAGTGGCTGGACCAATTTACATTCCCACCAACAGTGCAAGAGGGTTCCCTCTTCTCCACACCCTCTCCAGCATTTATTGTTTCTAGATTTTTTGATGCTGGCCATTCTGGCTGGTGTGAGGTGATACCTCATTGTAGTTTTGATTTGCATTTCTCTAATGATTAGTGATGTTGAGCATCCTTTCATGTGTTTGCTGGCAATCTGTATATCTTCCTTGAAGAAATGTCTATTTAGGTCTTCTGCCCATTTTTGGATTGGGTTGTTTGTTTTTTTGATATTGAGCTGCATGAGCTGCTTGTATATTATGGAAATTAATCCTTTGTCAGTTGCTTCGTTTGCAAATATTTTCTCCCATTCTGAGGGTTTTGTTTTCATCTTGTTTATGGCTTCTTTTGCTGTGCAAAAACTTTTAAGTTTCATTAGGTCCCATTTGTTTTTATTTCCATTTCTCTAGGAGGTGGGTCAAAAAGGATCGTGTAGTGATTTATGTCATAGAGTGTTCTGCCTATGTTTTCCTCTAAGAGTTTTATAGTGTCTGGCCTTACGTTTAGGTCTTTAATGCATTTTGAGTTTTTTTTGTGTATGGTGTTACGGACTGTTCTAATTTCATTCTTTTACATGTACCTGTCCAGTTTTCCCAGCACCACTTATTGAAGAGGCTGTCTCTTCTCCATTGTATATTCTTACCTCCTTCATCAAAGATAAGGTGACCATATGTGTGTGGGTTTAACTCTGGACTTTCTATCCTGTTCCATTGATCTGTGTTTCTGTTTTTGTGCCAGTACCATACGGTCTTGAGCACTGTAGCTTTGTAGTATAGTCTGAAGTCAGGGAGCCTGATTGCTCCAGCTCCGTTTTTCTTTCTCAAGATTGCTTTGCCTATTTGGGGTCTTTTGTGTTTCCATACAAATCTTGCAATGTTTTGTTCTAGTTCTGTGAAAAATGCCATTGACAGTTTGATAGAGATTGCATTGAATCAGTAGATTGCTTTGGGTAGTGTAGTCATTCTCACAGTGTTGATTCCTCCAATCCAAGAACATGGTATATCTCTCCATCTGTTTGTATTATGTTTTATTTCTTTCATCAGTGTCTTATAGTTTTCTGCATACAGGTCTTCTGTCTCCTTAGGTACGTTTAATTCCTAGGTATTTTATTCTTTTTGTTGCAATGGTAAGTGGGAGTGTTTCCTTAATTTCTCTTTCAGATTTTTCATCATTAATGTATAGGAATGCAAGAGATTTCTGTGCATTAATTTTCTATCCTGCTACTTTACCAAAAGCATTGATTAGCTCTAGCAGTTTTCTGGTAGCATCTTTAGGATTCTCTCTGTATAGTATCATGTCATCTGCAAACAGTGACAGTTTTACTTCTTCTTTTCCGACTTGGATTCCTTTTATTTCTTTTTCTTCTCTGATTGCTGTGGCTAAAACTTCCAAAACTATGTTGAATAATAGTGGTGAGAGTGGGCAACCTTGTCTTGTTCCTGATCTTAGTGGAAATTGTTTCAGTTTTTCACTATTGAGACGATGTTGGCTGTGGGTTTGTCATATATAGCCTTAATTATGTTGAGGTAAGTTCCCTCTATGCCTAATTTCAGGAGGGCTTTTATCATAAATGGGTGTTGCATTATCATATGGTTTTTATCCTTCAATTTGTTAATATGCTGATCACATTGATTGATTTGCCTATATTGAAGAATCATTGCATTCCTGGGATAAACCCCACTTGATCATGGTGTATGATCCTTTTAATGTGCTGTTGGATTCTGTTTGCTAGTATTTTGTTGAGGATTTTTGCATCTACGTTCATCAGTGATATTGGCCTGCAGTTTTCTTTTTTTGTGACATTTTGTCTGGTTTGGGTATCAGGGTGATGGTGGCCAGGTAGAATGAGTTTGGGAGTGTTCCTCCCTCTGCTATATTTTGGAAGAGTTTGAGAAGGATAGGTGTTCGTTCTTCTCCAAATGTTTGATAGAATTCACCTGTGAAGCCATCTGGTCCTGGGCTTTTGTTGGTTGGAAGATTTTTAATCACAGTGTCAATTTCAATGCTTGCGATTGGTCATTTCATATTTTCTGTTTCTTCCTGGTTCAGTCTTGGAAGGTTGTGCTTTTCTAAGAATTTGTCCATTTCTTCCAGGTTGTCCAGTTTATTGGCGTATAGCTGCTTGTAGTAATCTCTCATGATCCTTTGTATTTCTGCAGTGTCAGTTGTTACTTCTCCTTTTTCACTTCTCATTCTGTTGATTTGAGTCTTCTCCCTTTTTTTCTTGATGAGTCTGGCTAATGTTTTGTCAATTTTGTTTATCTTCTCAAAGAACCAGCGTTCAGTTTTACTGATCTTTGCTATCGTTTCCTTCATTTCTTTTTCATTTATTTCTGATCTGTTCTTTATGATTTCTTTCCTTCTGCTAACTTTGGGGTTTTTTTGTTCTTCTTCCTCTACTTGCTTTAGGTGTAGGGTTGAGTTTTTGGAGATTTTTCTTGTGTCTTGAGGTAGGATTGTATTGCTCTACACTTTCCTCTTAGAACTGCTTTCGCTGCATCCCATAGGTTTTGGGTCATCATGTTTTCATTGTCATTTGTTTCTAGGTATTTTTTGATTTGCTCTTTGATTTCTTCAGTGATCTCTTGGTTATTTAGTAGTGTACTGTTTAGCCTCCATGTGTTTGTATTTTTTACAGTTTTTTTCCTGTAATTGATATTTAGTCTCATAGTGTTGTGGTAAGAAAAGATACTTGATACGATTTCAATTTTTAAAAATTTACCAAGGCTTTATTTGTGACCTAGGATATGGTCTATTCTGGCAAATGTTCCATGAGCACTTGAGAAGCAAGTGTATTCTGTTTTTTTTTGGTTGGAATGTCCTGTCAATATCAATTAAGTCCATCTTGTTTAATATATCATTTAAAGCTTGTGTTTCCTTATTTTCATTTCGGATGATCAGTCCATTGGTGAAAGTGGGGTGTTAAAATCCCCTACTATTATTGTGTTACTGTCGATTTCCCCTTTTATGACTGTTATCATTTGCCTTATGTATTGAGGTGCCCTATGTTGGGTGCATAAATATTTACTATTTTTATATCTTCTTCTTGGATTGATCCCTTGATCATTATGTAGTGTCCTTCTTTGTCTCTTGTAATAGTCTTTATTTTAAAGTCTATTTTGGCTGATATGAGAGTTGCTACTCCAGCTTTCTTTTGATTTCCATTTACATGGAATATCTTTTTCCATCCCCTCCCTTTCAGTCTGTATGTGTCCCTAGGTCTGAAGTGGGTCTCCTGTGGACAGCATATATACGGGTCTTGTTTTTGTATCCATTAAGCCAGTTTGTGTCTTTTGGTGGGAGCATTTAATCCATTTACATTTAAGGTAATTATTGATATGTATGTTATTATTTCCATTTTCTTAATTTTTTGGGGTTTATTATTGTAGGTCTTTCCCTTCTCTTGTGTTTCCTGCCTAGAGAAGTTCCTTTAGCATTTGTTGTAAAGCTGGTCTGGTGGTGCTGAATTCTCTTCACTTTTGCTTGTCTGTAAAGGTTTTAATTTCTCTGTCTAATCTGAATGAGATCCTTGCTGGGTAGAGTCATCTTGGTTGTAGGTTTTTTCCTTTCATCACTTTCAATAGGTCCTGCTACTCCCTTCTGGCTTGCAGAGTTCCTGCTGAAAGATCAGCTGTTAACCTTATGGGGATTCCCTTGTATGTTAATTGTTGCTTTTCCCTTGCTGCTTTTAATATTTTTTCTTTGCATTTAATTTTTGATAGTTTGATTAATATGTGTCTTGGCATGTTTCTCCTTGGATTTATCCTGTATGGGACTCTCTGCACTTCTGTACTTGATTGACTATTTCCTTTCCCATATTAGGGAAGTCTTCAACTATAATCTCTTCAAATACTTTCTCAGTCCCTCTCTTTTTCTCTTCTTCTTCTTCTGGAACCCCTATAATTCAACTTTTGGTGCGTTTCATGTTGTCCCAGAGGTCTCTGAGACTGTCCTCAATTCTTTTCATTCTATTTTCTTTATTTTGCTATGTGGTAGTTATTTCCACTGTTTTATCTTCCTGGTCACTTATCCTTTCTTTGCCTCAGTTATTCTGCTATTGATTCCTTCTAGAGAAATTTTAATTTCATTTGTTTTGTTGTTCATCATTGTTTGTTTGCTCTTTAGTTCTTCTTGGTCCTTTTTAAACGTTTCTTGTAATTTCTCCATTCTATTTCCAAGATTCTCAATCATCTTTACTCTCATTACTCTGAATATTTTTTCAGGTAGACTGCCTATTTCCTCTTCATTTGTTTGGTCTGGTGGGTGTTTACTTTGCTTCTTCATCTGCTGCGTGTTTCTCTGTCTTCTCATTTTGCTTAACTTACTGTGTTTAGGGTCTTCTTTTCACAGGCTGCAGGTTCGTAGTTCCTGTTGTTTTGGTGTCTGCCCCCAGTGGGTGAGGTTGTGTCAGTGGCTTGTATAGGCTTTCTGGTGGAGGGGACTGGTGCCTGTGTTCTGGTGGATGAGGCTGGATCTTGTCTTTCTGGTGGGCAGGACTGCGTCTGGTAGTGTGTTTTGGGGCATTTGTGAACGTATTATGATTTTAGGCAGCCTCTCTGCTAATGGGTGGGGTTGTATTCCTGTCTTTCTAGTTGTTTGGCATGGGGTGACCAGCACTGGAGCTTGTTGGTCGTTGAGTGGCGCTGGTTCTTAGTGTTGAGACGGAGGTCTCTGTGAGAGTTCTCGCTGATTGATACTACATGCGGCCGGGAGGTCTCTGGTGGCCCAATGTCCTCAACTCGGCTCTCCCACCTCAGAGTCTCAGGCCTGACACCCAGCCGGAGTGCCAAGACCCTGTCTGTCACATGGCTGAGAAGAAAAGGGAGGAAAAAAAGAAAGAAAGAAAAATAAATAAATAAAATTTAAAAAATCATTAAAATAAAAAATAAATACTTTTACAAAATTTTTTTAATTAAAAAAATTTTTTTAAGTAAGAAAAAAAGGGAAGAGAGCAACCAAACCAATAAACAAATCCACCAATGATAACAAGTGCTAAGAACTATACTGAGATAAACATAAGAATCAGAAGCTAGTCAGTTGCACACAGCAAACCCCAAGTCTACAGTTGCTCCCAAAGTTCACCTCCTCAATTTTGGGATGATTTGTTGTCTATTCAGGTATTCTACAGATGCAGGGTACGTCCAGCTGATTGTGGAGATTTAATCCCCTGCTTCTGAGGCTGCTGGGAGAAATTTCCCTTTCTCTTCTTTGTTTGCACAGCTCCTGGGGTTCAGCCTTGGATATGGCCCCGCCTCTGCATGTAGGTCACCCTCTGGCATCTGTTCTTCGCCCAGACAGGAAGGGGTTAAGGGGCGGCTGAATAGGGGACTCTGGCTCACTCAGGCCGGGGGGAGGGAGGGGTACGGAATGCGGGGCGAGTCTGTGGGCAGAGGCCAGTGTGACGTTGCACCAGCCTGAGGCGCGCCGTGTGTTCTCCCGGGGAAGTTGTCCCTGGATCATGGGACCCTGGCAGTGGCGGGCTGCACAGGCTCCTGGGAGGGGAAGTGTGGATAGTGACCTGTGCTTGCACACAGGATTCTTGGTGGCTGCAGCAGCAGCCTTAGCGTTTCATGCCCGTCTCTGGTGTCCACACTGATAGACACGGCTCACGCCCGTCGCTGCAGCTCGTTTAGGCGGTGCTTGGAATCCCCTCACCTCGCGCACCCTGAAACAATGGTCTCTTGCCTCTTAGGTAGTTCCAAACTTTTTCCCAGACTCCCTCCCGCTAGCTGTGGCGCACCAGCCCCCTTCAGGCTGTGTTCACACAGCCAACCCCAGTTCTCTCCCTGGGATCTGGCCTCTGAAGCCCGAGCCTCGGCTCCCAGCCCCCTCCCACCCCGGCGGGTGAGCAGACAAGCCTCTGGGGCTGGTGAGTGCTGGTCGGCACCGCTCCTCCATGCGGGAATCTCTCTGCTTTGCCCTCCGCACGCCTGTTGCTGCACTTGCCTCTGTGGCTCCGAAGCTCCCCCACTCTGCCACCCGCAGTCTCCGCCCGCGAAGGACCTTCCTAGTGTGTGGAAACCTTTCTTCCTTCACAGCTCCCTCCCAGAGGGGCAGGTCCTGTCCCTATGCTTTTGTCTCTGATTTTTCTGTTTTCTTTTGCCCTCCCCAGCTATGTGGGGAGTTTCTTGCCTTTGGGAGGTGTGAGGTCTTCTGCCAGCGTTCATTCGGTGTTCTGTAGGAGCTGTTCCACATGTAGGTGTATTTTTGATCTATTTGTGGGGAGGAAGGTGATCTCCATGTCTTAGTCCTCTGCCATCTTGCAGGCCCTGTGGTACAAGTAGTTTAATATCACGTTTGTGTTTTAACTCAATAACTTTATTCATCAGTAATGAATCTTATAAGGACTAGCCTCGCAATGTGCTTATTGTTGGCTAAAATGCTTTACTAGCTTATTCTACTTCAAAGGAAGTTGAGGTTCATCGAAAATGGATTGTAAGCAGATTTGGTTGGGAACTTTTGACAGGACAGATTTTTCATCAGCAGAGAGAGTTTTTACAGACCAATTGAAATGTATTATTAAAATTCTCTGTAAGTCATTTAGTCAGGGTTGACTGATTTCTGTCTGAGATGTGGTCACCATCCACATTCATGTACTAAGCTATTTTCACCCCCTCTGTCCTTAGTTGCTTTAATTTATGAATCATGGACATACCGTCTTACACACTGATAAAAGACATGACTGTTTATCCTCAAATATGGAAGATTATGAGCATTAATAACCCACAGGCATTCTCTCCTCTATTTATATACATGACAGCACCTAGAACAGGATCTTACAGCAACAGGCGCTCAATGAATGTTTTCATTTATAACTGAAAATACTGACCCACAGTAGTAAGAGGCCAAAGGGTGTTGAAGGCAGTACAGTGAAGTGGTAACAGGTAAGGGTTCCAGGGTTAAGCATATCTGGTTTAAACCTGGGTTCTGTCACTTAGCAGCTGGCAAAATAGGTAACATCTCTGAACTTGTTTCCTCATCCGTAAAATAGGGGTAATAATACCTATTTCATAGTGTTGTTTTGAGCATTCTACTAAATACTGTTCATAAAGCATTAACTGCAGTGCCTGGCACTATAGCAAGTAGTAGGTATTCATGTCATTATCACTGATATAGTTTACAGGAGAAGAGTGAGGGACTGAGTGAGTGGGTTAGTGGTTAGTAGGACAAGTCGGGGCAGAAAAGGAGAGGATGAGTAAACAAGTGAGTGAATACTAGTTCTGGAGTAGCCACTCAGTACATACATAATGAGCGGAATTAAGAAGGTATTTTGGTGATGACAAAAAAGAGTTATCAATAAAGCATCCCAAGATGTGGGTAATAAGAATGTATCAGTTAAGCTGCAGCCAAGAATTTGCCAGCTCAGAAGAGCAATGTTGCCAGCATCCACACTACTTTTCTTTGAAGTGATTGCACCTACTTTGCAAGTGAACTTGCTAATAAAATATTTCTCACTCTAAAAGTCAAAGATATGAGGGGGAAAATTCTTGGTGAAGGGAATATTTTAAAAGCGATTTCCTATTTCTAAAATCTAACTTTCTACATTTACCCCCCTCTTTTTATGTTAAGAACTGGCCACAGCTTAATTTTCCAGGTCAGTTTCCAGTCATTTCCCCTTCTGTAGCCTGTGCTTCACTTGACGTTTTCTTAATTCGCATGTACTCTCTTGCCTCCATGCCTTTGCTAAAGCTGTTACCTCCATGTAAAATCCCTTCTCTAATGCCCTCTTTGCATTGAAATATTATACATTTTCTAAGGCCTTAATCAAATGCCATCTACCACCCATTTTCCCTGAGCACAATTATTCTAGCCTTCCCCTGAGTTCTTATAACACTGAATTTATATCACTCTTATACTCTGCCCACCATAGATTTAGTTAGTGGTGTGCGTTTTTTTTTTTCCTCTTTTAACTATGAAGCAACTCAAGGGCAAGGGACACGTCTTTTCATTCCTTTAATGCTTTTACGAATGCAGTACACAGTAAATAATAGCAAATAATAGTCAATAATTGTCAGTGTTCTAGGTCAGTAAGTAATTCTCACAAGAAAGTGTGAAGATGCTGCACTAAGAAGTTGTACAGTTTTCCTGGTTGATACAAGTTCACTTAGTAGAGCTGCACTTGTAATACCGAAGAAAAACGAACAAAAGTTATGCCCTTCAGTAGAAGTTGTAAAAATGAGGTTTTAGAGGAAGGTTAAAATGGAAAGTGGCCAAATTGTGGTATGACCTTCTGAGGGCTTACATAGTTGCTAAAGTTATTAATATCTTTGGTTAACTCTTGCAGAGTTCAGAGCATAGAAAAGAAGTAATGTCATTTCATTAAGGCCAGGGTCATAGGATAGACTCTAGGAACTGAGTGAAGAGAGGTTGGTACTATCTTTGATATTGTGTTAAGCTCTCATTTGTTTTCTGTGTTTCGTGCTATCCTGTCAACTTTTAACTATCGAGGCATTGATTATAGAGTCAGACTTGGAGAGTTCTTTCAGGAGTCATGGGAAAAGCATCCCATGTGGGCCCGCCCGAAGCTGATGCCAGAAGCTTGCCCTAGCTGAGGCTTGTACTCTTTTCGGCTTCTGCTGTGGCTCTTTCTAGGAAGTTCCAAGTCCCATGCAGTGTATTTGACAGGCAGAGGCCCAGGAGACCAATAGCCTGATCCACGTTAGGTAAAAATTGTCAAGAAAAGACTCTCCATGGGCGTGGAAGGATATCTTGAGCTTGGGAGATACCCCATATCAGTCTGGCTGATATATCTTGGCCCCGGCTTGTCTGTGCAGTAGGCAAGTGCTCACGTTAACTAGTCTCAGACATAGGAGGAGGCTACTTTGGGGTCTTGTCATCAGATGTAAGGAAGGGGATCCTTTACTGTACCCTAAAGATTTCTAGGGACATGGATACCAACTACCCCCAAATTAGAGACTGCCACAAAAGGGAACATCTGTCAGAGACATTGGGTAGAAAACTCCCAAGTGTATTATAATTTATGAGGCTCTGCGATGCAATCTGACTTCAGAAGTCTGTCCTGGAATTTTTGTCTGGTGTTTCTGGCAGCGCTGGAAAGCATGACTGACTGGTCGCCTTTATAGTGTTTAGATGTGTGTTGTTTCCTGGTCTCCCACTGTGTGCGTACATGGCTTGCAAAGTAAATGCTGCTGAGAACTTTGTGTTCTTCTCCAACAAGGGACATTTATGAAATGCACATATTTCAGGGTCCATACATTTGTTTTCCAAGGAACCAAAACCAGTCAGTTGAATTAGACACAAAGGACTGTTCATTAAATTAAAAAAAGTTAGTGGTAAAGTATGCAAAAAAAGCTAGTGGTAAGTTATGAAAATTAAATTTTGGTTGAATAATAGGAGTGGGGGGGGGAACTAGATTCCAAACCAGTTGGCTTTTTTTCCTGGCATAAAAGCTGGAATCGTAGGATAACGTCATCAGAGCTGGCACTAAACCTGCTCTACCTTCCCCTCCTCCCCAGACTGCTGGCAGTTCTGGCGGTGACACTGGAGGTTAAATGGGCAGCAGAGAATGCACAGTTCTCTTCCCCAAAAGGTGTGGGCCCTTTCCTTGGCTTGAGCTGGTTTGTGGGAGTAGTTTGAAGAAAACCAACTCGTCACTCCCTGTGCTGTTCCCACTCGGTGCATAAAAAGAGGACTTCAGCCCCTGAGGCGCACCAGGTGGCATCTTTCACAAGTACAGAATTTGTTTTTAGAACTTTGTGTTGTTGAGTTCCAGCCCCGCCTTGGAAATAAATACTCAAAGCTTACCAGCCCACAGACACCATTAGTGAGGCCTGTGCGCCTGCAAATATCCATGCATTCATTCTTTCAGGCAAAAAAATGCAGTGAAAAGTGACCAAGTGTAAGGCCCTTTGCTAGATGCTTCAAAATGAGATATGGCTTATGCCTTTAGTTTGCTTATAGTCAGTAAGGGAGGTAAGAACAAATATGACACGTTCCAACTCGTATATAGAAAAAGCACGATTAGATTTGGCATTAGAAGCCCTCTGTTCCTCCACTTGCGAGCTGGCAGTCTTGCTCAAGATACTTAACCTTTTTGAGCCTCATTTCATCTTCTGTAAAGGGGGATAAATCTTAGGCTTCAGTTTCATCCACTCCAAGGTGGGATATATATGAAAGTACCTACTGTAGTGTGTGACTCATGGTTGATGTTCTTGAGCTGTATAAACACCTAAGAAAAGACATTAACTACTGAAAGACTTCAAGGGAAGATGAGGAGATCACATTTCCAATCAATTTGTGAGGAGGGGACTTTGGAAAACTTTGGAAGTGTGGCACTTCCAATGCAGTGTGGCTTTCCTAGAGATTAAATATGTAATACTGTAACAATAAAAGTGTATTTGTTTTGTGCTTTGAAATGTTCAAATTGCTTTAAGATTTAGCATCCCATCTGATCTTCATGATAATATTCCTAGCATGAGGTTTTTTTTTTAATTGAAGTATAGTTGATTTACAATGTTGTGTTAATTTCTGCTGTACAGCAAAGTGACTCAGTTATACATATATATACATTCTTTTTATATTATTTTCCATTATGGTTTATCATAGGATATTGAATATAGTTTCCTGTGCTATACAGTAGGTCCTTGTTGTTTATCCATTCTGTATATAAAAGCTCACATCTGCTAACCCCCAACATCCCACTCCATCCCTCCCCCAACCCCCTCACCCTTGGCAACCACAAGTCTGTTCTCTATGTCCGTGAGTCTGTTTCTGTTTTGTAGATAGGTTCATTTGTGTCATACTCTAGATTCCACATATAAGTGATATCATATGGTATTTGTCTTTCTCCTTCTGACTTACTTCACTTAGTATGATCATCTCTAGGTCCATCCATGTTGCTGCAAATGGCCTTATTTCATTCCTTTTTATGGCTGAGTAATATTCCATTGTATATATGTATGACAATTTCTTTATCCATTCATCTGTCGATGAACATTTAGGTTGTTTCCATGTCTTGGCTGTTGTGAATAGTCTAGCATGAGTTTTATAATACATCTTTTTCCCTCTAAAACCTGGAATTCTTAGACCCTTCCTAGCATCCTTCACTGCCTTTACTTCCTTTTCCAACCCATTAAATTATACTAAATTATGTTTCCCTGATTCCACCCCTAGGCCTCTTTCATGGCCTCGCCTCTTTGTGGATGACCCTCAAATCCCTATTTCTAATCCCAGCTTTTCTCCCTGTTTACAGATCTGCTTTTCTAGCCACTTGATAGATACATCCTTTTGTGCGTTCAGTTGACACCTCAAATTCAGAGTGTCTAAAACCAAACTCATCATTCCTCCAGTAGATGAGTGTTTTCTGCTTCACGGGCTTCTTTCTGTTCACAGCACTCGCATGGTCTTCAGTGCCCAGGTGCTGCATCTCAAGGGCAATAGCCAGCCCGCTGTTTTGTACTAGAAACCCTGTCTCCACAATGTCTCTACTTTTGTCATTCCTCCTGTCATTTCACTTCAGTCCTTCAATTGCCATGTCTCCTGACGGCCTTGTAACTTTTCCTCCTATTTCAGTTTATTTTGCACAAAACTCTCACTATCTTCTTGAAGTAAGTTCCGGTCATGTAGTGTCCTTTCCTTGCTCCACACCACCAGTGCCTCCCTGTTACCAACACAGCTCTCTCATCATCCAAAGTATTCTCTGTTTTAATCCCAGCTTGCCTTTCCACCCTGATCTGGCTTCTATATATTTCCTGTTGTTCCGCCAAACTGGTTTTTTGTGTGTGATTTCCTGTGAACACCCTTTGTACTTTTTTCATTGTTGTATCTTTGCTTGGACTGCTTCTTATACTAGAACACTGAATTTATTTTCCTCTCCCATAGGGTCTGTCCTCTTTATTCTTCTCCATCGCCACCTTCTCCGTGGAACTTTTCTGCCCACCACCACCTGCCTCTCCAGCATGACTGCACTCTCCCCTCCTGTGTTTGTGCCTCTATTATCATACTGTTTCCCTGGACTATAAACTCTATAAGGGTGGGCTTCTTTTTCCAGCAATTGAGGGTTGGTGAGCCACAGCCCACCTCCTGCCAAGCTGGCCCTGCCCTTGTGGTCCCACGTGAGCTCAGCCACAGTCGCCACATATTGGACTCCCTGGTGGGGCAGAAAGCTTTGGACCTGTTGGATCCTGGTGCCTGCAAAGGCAAGTGGTTTCCATTGTTTCTTGTTGCTGTGCTTTGTGGCTAGCCAGGAGGCTTGTTTCCCTGTGAACCCTGGCCTTGTTTCTGAGAGGTGGAGCTTTATTTTGTAGGAGTGGCTTATCAACTGAATCCTGGAAGTGGTACATATGCTTCTGATCTAATGTGACCTGTCATCTACTCCTGCTGTGGCCTTTCCAGCCTCTCTTTCCCTGCCTTTACCCCCACAGTGTGCCTGGCCACAGACATGGTCGCTTGGAACATTTGGATAGCCTGTAATCCACAAAGACTGGGATAAGTGGAAATTTGACTAAAGGGCCTAGAGAAAGGGGGTAGGGAGAACTGAATATTAAAGTAATACTTAGAATTATGGGTGAGATTTCATGAGATTATGGATATTAAATTCAGATAAATCAGATAAAATAAGTTTTTTTAAAGCAATGAGCAAATTCAATATTTTGTGATTTTATTTAAATTTGATACTGAATGCAACATCTTTTTTTTGTTAACATCTTTATTGGGGTATAATTGCGTTACAATGGTGTGTTAGTTTCTGCTTTATACCAAAGTGAATCAGTTATACATATACATATGTTCCCATATCTCTTCCCTCTTGCATCTCCCTCCCTCCCACCCTCCCTATCCCACTCCTCCAGGCGGTCACAAAGCACCGAGCTGATCTCCCTGTGCTATGCTGCTGCTTCCCACTAGCTATCTACCTTACGTTTGGTAGTGTATATATGTCCATGCCTCTCTCTCGCTTTGTCACAGCTCACCCTTCCCCCCCCACAACATCTTAACGGGATGGGGAATTTTCATTTTAGATGCTCAAAAGATTTTTTAGAATAATTAAAGAAATTGTGCAACTAAACACAGGTAGATTTAAAAGAAAAGTAAATCTTGCCTTTTATTTTATTTTTTTTTTTTTATGCGTTACGCGGGCCTCTCACTGTTGTGGCCTCTCCCGTTGCGGAGGACAGGCTCCGGACGCGCAGGCTCAGCGGCCATGGCTCACGGGCCCAGCCGCTCCGCGGCATGCGGGATCCCCCCAGACCGGGGCACGAACCCGCGTCCCCTAGCATCGGCAGGCGGACTCCCAACCACTGCGCCACCAGGGAAGCCCTATTTTTAAAGCTGTATCAACTGTCTCAAGAAATGAGACCCCAGATCTCTTGGGATGATTTTGTGTCAGGATTTAAGTAATAGAACATCATAGTAAACATGGTTTAATTTAGCCTTACTTATGTTTGCTTGAGTCACTGAGATAATCCTATAATAAATATTGTGCTCCTGGAGTGGGTTTTTTTTCTCTTTGATAAATATACAGTCCAGAGTATGCTAAGACAACCAGCTGTCAGGAGAGATGTGTATTTGGTTTTAGTGGAGTGAGCTATCTTAGTCTCTAGAGACTTGAGATGTTCATTTTACTAGTCCGGGAGCAGGGCCAGAAGGGTTCTTCGTGACTTAGAATGGAATTCTGAAGAGTAAGTTCAGCAAGTTTTCATTAGTGAGTTTGGCCTTTTGTCTTGCCTGTGCCTCCCAAAAGATCAAGAGCTCAGCCTGCACTTGGAAACATTATAAAAAAAAACCAGAATGGAATTTAGTTCAGGGAAAAAAAATCGATCAGTCCCCAAATACCATATTTTTGGAAACATTCTGGTGCAGAACTCCTGTCCCCCCAGCTGCCTAAGTTAGTGATAGATTAATGTTTTTATCTAGCTTTCTTTTTAGGCAGACAATAGACATTTAGAAAGAAGATGTATATAAGTCTGTGATGCCTTAAATCTCCCTGGTACATATTTCTTAAACTTGTTGGACCTCTAAGCTCTGTCTTAGATTTATTTTGTGTCTTTGGGCAGTTCTGTGTCATGTTTCTTTCAAATGTTGTTCTCTCTACAGCATAATGATTAGCTTAAAGCTGTAAGATATAATGTGTCCTCATTTAAAAGCTGAGGCCTAGCACCTTTCTACTAAACATCTCAAGGATTTTGTGCAGAGCTTTTTTCTGTAATGAAGACGAGAACCTTATGATTTTCAATTTAACAGTACATCTCAACAGCGAAGCTCTGAGCACTGATCATTACATGCAGTCAGTGTTCATTTATATTTATTCACAAGTAGGAAAATATTCCTCAGTGAAAGAGTGAGTAGTTCATGAAAACATTAAGCTGTGTTATAGGCGGGAACGGAGAAATAAGAAAGCGGAAGAGAAAATAGTCTAGAATGTTCCAGAACTGATGTGAGGCACCAAATAGAAGAAGTACAAGGAATCTCAAACAGGCTAAATAAAAAGAAATTGACACCTAGATATATCATCTGAACAGCAAAGAGGAAAAGTATCTGAAATTGACACATTATGTGTAAAGGAATAGCAGATTGACACCAACCTCCTTGACAATCTTGGAGAGTCATGGACTTTACCCCAGAAAAATGTACAGACACAGAAAGTTCAAATAAAGTTCTGAAAGTAACACACCTGCCTCTGAAGCCAATTTATAAACTTCATTTAAGGATCCTTGTTGTAGATTTCATTTCTTCATTGTTAATTGCCTTCTATACTATCTCATGCTGAAACAATCATGGAAGCTTCAGATTTAATATCTAAAGTGCAAATTATCATCTAACATTGCCCATCTCCCCTTCCTCAAAATCTCCTCTTCTCCTGTGTTCTTATTTTCATTAATGACTTAACTGTCCTACTGAGCACAGCCATGAAACCTAGGCATCCTATTTTTGACCTTCCTCCTGCCATTGTTTCCTGTATCTAAACTGCCACTTGATGTTGCCTCGATGGTGTCTCTCACATTTATCTCCTCACCCTTCCCCCCAGCCCTGTTTCAAGCCTCTATGTTCCTAACTCTTTGCAGATTAATCTTTCAAAAGCAGAAATCCATCCATGTCACTGCCTTGCTTAAACACTCTTAGTATCTCTTTACTGAACAGGCGAGAAAACTGCCTGCTACATTGTCCATACTCCCAGCCCCTGTGTACCACATATCCCAGACACGTGAACCACAGGCGATGCAACCAGGGACAGGTACTTCTGGGGATTCTCCTTAATTTTTTTTATAAGTGTAGCTGTATTTGTTTAAAACTTTTTTTTTTTTTTTTTTTTTTTTTGGCGGTACGCGGGCCTCTCACTGTTGTGGCCTCTCCCGTTGCGGAGCACAGGCTCCAGACGCGCAGGCTCAGCGGCCATGGCTCACAGGCCCATGTGGGATCTTCCCGGACCGGGGCACGAACCCGTGTCCCCTGCATTGGCAGGCGGACTCTCAACCACTGCGCCACCAGGGAAGCCCTGTTTAAAACTTTATATCCAACATTTTTAGGTGTGTTGTAGCAAGAGGACTCTTTAGGTTATCTAGGTGGCCATATTGCCAAGATGTTCTTCTGCCTTGTGTCTTGATTGTTCTGGTTTCCACAGGGTCAACTATGATTGTAGATGTGCTCTGAATGATATTCCACTGATATTCTGATGTGCAGCTGTTGAAACTTTTTCCTGTTTTTCTTTACTTCTTGTGTTTTTTAGTAAACCTCTATCCTTTCAGATAACTTAGCTGAGCCATTGTCATCTCTCCATCAGACTATTGAAATACTGTTCTAAGTGGTCTCCTGCACCCACTCCTTCCCCTTTTCCATCTAGTTGCCACGCTGCAGGCGGAGTGGACTTCCAAGAACAAGTCTGCTCTCATCATCCTCTTGCTTAAAAGCCAAGTTCATCCCCTTCCCTCATATATGATCACTCATCAGCTTTATCCAACTTGTTGCTTATCCCCATATCTCCCAGGCATATGCCTTTTTTTTTTTTAACTACCTACCTAATCTAGTATATCCTCAAGTTCTAGCATTTTTTTCTTCATACTGTCTTGAAGTCTGAACTCCTCCAAGTCTATTTCTTCCTATCTTGTTGTTTCAGTTAACTTCTTTTTTAATCTGTTTTGTCAATAACTGGGTGGAAGTAGAAACTAGTGTGTAAAAAATGAAATTATGAAAAAGATGGTCATCAGTGCTATGAGGCACTTATCCCCATTCCTTCCAAGTGTGAAGAACGATCTTTAATGTGGAAACCTTTTACATGAGGGTGGAAGGAAGGCTTGACTACAAGGAGTCAGCACAGGAGAATTCTTTAGGATGATGGACTTGTTCTGTATCATGATTGTGGTGGTGGATATACAAATCTATACATTTGTCAAAACTCACAGAACTGTGCATCACAAAGACTGAATTTTACTGTGAGTAGAAAATAAACTAAAATAATATTTCACAGACCTATGCAGATTGAAGTAATACTTTTAGCATTTCATGTTAATAAGTGATGAATTAAATGCCTTTTAAATAAACTTATATTTTTTTAATCACAACAGGTTGTATATATATTTGAACAATGGATACATATATACACTTGTATATGCTGTATATCTGTGGATATATATGTATATATATGCATGTAGGTGTGTGTATACATATATGTATATACACATACATATTTTTATGTATGTGATATCTCGCTCTCATACACACACACACACACACACACACACACACACACACACACACACACACACACAGCATTTATTTGGTCCTCAGATGCTTGGTGTCCAATAAATTAGTAAACCTGTAAGTCTAAGGCCCTATAGTGTCATGAAGACAACAGATTGGGAACGTTCGCTATAAGGGGTATATAATGAATGACCATTTTTCTAAGAATTCTGTTGTTCTTGTTGATTGATATTTGCTTCAGTAAGAGCACATTTTAACTGCTTTCTTGCTCTCAGAATAGCTGACATATCATTATGTTAGGAAGCACCTTTTAACCTTATTATTTTGGCTCACAGTGGAATGACTGATTCATGAAGACCCTGCCACTTGCACTCCTCTCTGCCCAACACAAACATCTAGGTTTCTTAGTTTAGCTCACGGTGGGGACAGAGGTACTCCAGGAGCAAGGATCCAGGGTACTGAGCCCTGACACTTGGGAGCTTTCCTCTTGTGTTTAGGCCTTGACCTCCATGAAGCTCGTGTGGTTCATAGCACTTCTGTCCCAGTGCATCTAGCTCTCAGACGTTCCACTGGTTCTCATGTTTCTCAATATGTTTCTATCTCCATGATCTGTGAATTGGTCTATTACATTAATATATCTTTTACTTAGTTTACAGAGCAGAGTGTGGGTGTCGATAGGGGGATAAGTCAGTTGGGTTTTAAAAATAAAGTCATTCTATCTCGTCTTCTCCCTGAAAATATGTATGGTTTGTTATATCCACAACATGATTTCAAAGGGTAATTATTTAGTACCAAAAAGTAATGGCATGGTTCTTGATTACAAGTGTTTGGCATGAGTAGGTAATGACTAAGGTTCTTAGTGTATAAAATTTATATATAAAGTGGCACCCCTTATACTGTTGTTGGAAGAAAGGTCTAACACCATGTTTCAGATTTTACTTCGTGACATTTTTTTAAAGAGCATGTGATTTGATCCTGGTATGTCTGATTTTGAATCTCATAATACAGAGCTAAGAATTTTATTGGATTTTTTCTGGACTTATTAAAATTCAGACATGCTGTCTTTCACTAGCAGCACTAATAACTTTAATGAATGGAGAAGCCTTTAGTTTTAAACAAAACAAATGATGAGTTAACATAATATCGTACATAGGACCGTAACAGGGAATGGACATCTTCTCTGTGAACATTATCCTTTATAGAGGGCTTCAACAAAATAGAGCTCATTCTTTTTTTTTTTTAACAGTTTTATTGGAGTATAATTGCTTTACAGTGGTGAGTTACTTTCTGCTTTATAACAAAGTGAATCAGCTATACATATATCCCCATATCTCCTCCCTCTTGCGTCTCCCTCCCACCCTCCCTATCCCACCCCTCTAGGTGGTCACAAAGCACCGAGCTGATCTCCCTATGCTATGTGGCTGCTTCCCACTAGCTATCTGTTTTACATTGGGTAGTGTATATACGTCCATGCCACTCTCTCACTTTGTCCCAGCTTACCCTTCCCCCGCCCCGTGTCCTCAAGTCCATTTGCTACTTCTGTGCTTTTATTCCTGTCCTGCCCCTAGGTTCTTCAGAACCATTTTTTTTCTTTTTTCTTGTTTTTAGATTCCATATATATGTGTTAGCATACAGTATTTGTTCTTCTCTTTCTGACTTACTTCAATCTGTAGGACAGACTGTAAGTCCATCCACCTCACTACAAATAACTCAATTTCGTTTCTTTTTATGGCTGAGTAATATTCCATTGTATATATGTGCCACATCTTCTTTATCCATTCATCTGTGGATGGACACTTAGGTTGCTTCCATGTCCTGGCTATTGTAAATAGTGCTGCAATAAACATTGTGGTACATGACTCTTTTTGAATTATGGTTTTCTCAGGGTATATGCCCAGTAGTGGGATTGCTGGGTCATATGGTAGTTCTATTTTTAGTTTTTTAAGGAAACTCCGTACTGTTCTCCATAGTGGCTGTGTCAATTTACATTCCCAACAACAGTGCAAGAGGGTTCCCTTTTCTCCACACCCTCTCCAGCATTTATTGTTTGTAGATTTTTTGATGATGGCCATTCTGACCGTGTGAGGTGATACCTCATTGTAGTTTTGATTTGCATTTCTCTAATGATTAATGATGTTGACGCGTCCTTTCTTGTGTTTGTTGGCAATCTGTATATCTTCTTTGGAGAAATGTCTATTTGGGCCTTCTGCCCATTTTTGGACTGGGTTGTTTGTTTTCTTGATATTGAGCTACTTGTATATTTTGGAGATTAATCCTTTGTCAGTTGCTTCATTTGCAAATATTTTCTCCCATTCTGTGGGTTGTCTTTTCGTCTTGTTTATGGCTTCTTTTGCTGTGCAAGAGCTTTTAAGTTTCATTAGGTCCCATATGTTTATTTTTGTTTTTATTTACATTTCTCTAGAAGGTGGGTCAAAAAGGTTCGTGCTGTGATTTATGTCATGGAGTGTTCTGTCTGTGTTTTCCTCTAAGAGTTTTATAGTGTCTGGCCTTACATTTAGGTCTTTAATGCACTTGGAGTTTATTTTTGTGTATGGTGTTAGGGAGTGTTCTAATTTCATTCTTTTACATGTAGCTGTCCATTCTTCCCAGCACCGCTTATTGAAGAGGCTGTCTTTTCCCCATTGTATATTCTTGCCTCCTTTATCAAAGATAAGGTGACCATATGTGTGAGGGTTTATCTCTGGGCTTTCTATCTTGTTCCATTGATCTATATTTCTGTTTTTGTGCCAGTACCATACTGTCTTGATTACTGTAGCTTTGTAGTACTGTCTGAAGTCCAGGAGCCTGATTCCTCCAGCTCCATTTCTCTTTCTCAAGATTGCTTTGGCTTCGAGGTCTTTTGTGTTTCCATACAAATCGTGCAAGTTTTTGTTCTAGTTCTCTGAAAAATGCCATTGGTAGTTTGAAAGGGATTGCATTGAATCTGTAGATTGCTTTGGGTAGTATAGTCATTTTCACAATGTTGGTTCTTCCAATCCAAGAATGTGCTATATCTCTCCATCTGTTGGTATCATGTGTCATTTCTTTCATCAGTGTCTTATAGTTTTCTGCATACAAGTTTTTTGTCTCCTTAGGTAGGTTTATTCCTAGGCATTTTATTCTTTTTGTTGCAGTGGTAAATGGGAGTGTTTCCTTAATGTCTCTTTCAGATTTTTCATCATTAGTATATAGGAATGCAAGAGATTTCTGTGCATTAATTATGTATCCTGCTACTTTATCAAATGCATTGATTAGCTCTAATAGTTTTCTGGTAGCATCTTTAGGATTCTGTATGTATAGTATCATGTCATCTGCAAAAAGTGACAGTTTTCCTTCTTCTTTTCCGATTTAGATTCCTTTTATTTCTTTTTCTTCTCTGATTGCTGTGGCTAAAACTTCCAAAACTATGTTGAATAATAGTGGTGAGAGTGGGCAACCTTGTCTTGTTCCTGATCTTAGTGGAAATGATTTCAGTTTTTCACCATTGAGAATGACGTTGGCTGTGGGTTTGTCATATATGGCCTTTATTATGTTGAGGTAAGTTCCCTCTTTGCCTACTTTCAGGAGGGTTTTTATCATAAATGGGTGTTGAATTTTGTCAAAAGCTTTTTCTGCATCTGTTGAGGTGATCATATGGTTTTTCTCCTTCAATATGTTAATATGGTGTGTCACATTGATTGAGTTGCATATATTGAAGAATCCTTGCATTCCTGGGATAAATCCAACTTGATCATGGTGTATGAGCCTTTTAATATTTTGTTGGATTCTGTTTGCTAGTATTTTGTTGAGGATTTTTGCATCTATGTTCATCAGTGATATTGGCCTGTAGTTTTCTTTCTTTGTGACATCTTGGTCTGGTTTTGGTATCAGGGTGATGGTGGCCCTGTCAAAGGAGTTTGGGAGTGTTTCTCCCTCTGCTGTGTTTTGGAAGAGTTTGTGAAGGATAGGTGTTAGCTCTTCTCTAAATGTTTGATAAAATTCACCTGTGCAGCCATGTGGTCCTGGGCTTTTGTTTGTTGGAAGATTTTTAATCACAGTTTCAATTTCACTGCTTCTGATTGGCCTGTTTATGTTTCCTATTTCTTCCTGGTTCAGTCTCAGAAGATTGTGCTTTTCTAAGAATTTGTCCATTTCTTTCAGGTTGTCCATTTTATTGGCGTATAGCTGCTTGTAGTAATCTCTCATGATCCTTTGTATTTCTGCAGTGTCAGTTGTTACTTCTCCTTTCTCAGTTCTATTTCTATTGATTTGAGTCTTCTCCCTTTTTTTCTTGATGAGTCTGGCTACTGGTTTATCAATTTTGTTTATCTTCTCAAAGAACCAGCTTTTAGTGTTATTGATCTTTGCTATCGTTTCCTTCATTTCTTTTTCATTTATTTCTGATCTGATCTTTATGATTTCTTTCCTTCTGCTAGCTTTGGGGTTTTTTTGTTCTTCTTTCTCTAATTGCTTTAGGTGTAAACTTAGGATGTTTATTTGAGATGTTTGTTGTTTCTTGAGGTAGGATTGTATTGCTATACACTTCCCTCTTAGAACTGCTTTTGCTGCATCCCATAGGTTTTGGGTCATCGTGTTTTCATTGTCATTTCTTTCTTGGTATTTTTTGATTTGCTCTTTGATTTCTTCAGTGATCTCTTGGTTATTTAATAGTGTATTGTTTAGTCTCCATGTGTTTGTATTTTTTACAGTTTTTTTCCTGTAATTGATATCTAGTCTCATAGCGTTTTGTTTGGAATAGATACTTGATATGATTTCAATTTTCTTAAATTTACCAAGGCTTGATTTGTGATCCAAGATATGATCTATCCTGGAGAATGATCCATGAGCCCTTGACAAGAAAGTGTTATCTGCTGTTTGTGGATGGAATGTCCCATAAATATCAGTTAAGTCCATCTTGTTTAATGTGTCATTTAAAGCTTGTGTTTCCTTATTTATTTTCATTTTGGATGATCTGTCCATTGGTGAAAGTAGGGTGTTAAAATTCCCTACTATTATTGTGTTACTGTCGATTTCCCCTTTTATGGCTGTTAGCATTTGCCTTATGTATTGAGGTGCCCTATGTTGGGTGCATAAATATTTACTATTTTTATATCTTCTTCTTGGATTGATCCCTTGATCATTATGTAGTGTCCTTCTTTGTCTCTTGTAATAGTCTTTATTTTAAAGTCTATTTTTTCTGATATGAGAATTGCTACCACGGCTTTCTTTTGATATCCATTTACATGGAGTGTCTTTTTCCATCCCCTCACTTTCATTCTGTATGTGTCCCTAGGTGTGAAGTGGGTCCCTTGTAGACAGCATATGTACGGGTCTTGTTTTTGTATCCATTCAGCCAGTCTGTGTCTTTTGGTTGGAGCATTTAATCTATTTACATTTAAGGTAATTATCGATATGTATGTTCCTATTACCATTTTCTTAATTGTATTGTAAGTCTGTTCTTTTTCTTGTGTTTCCTGCCTAGAGAAGTTCCTTTAGCATTTGTTGTAAAGCTGGTTTGGTGGTGCTGAATTCTCTTAGCTTTTGCTTGTCTGTAAAGGTTTTAATTTCTCTGTCAACTCTGGATGAGATCCTTGCTGGGTAGAATCATCTTGGTTGTACGTTTTTCCCTTTCATCACTTTCAGTATGTCCTGCCACTCCCTTCTGGCTTGCAGAGTTTCTGCTGAAAGATCAGCTGTTAACCTTATGGGGATTCCCTTGTGTGTTAATTGTTGCTTTTCCCTTGCTGCTTTTAATATTTTTTCTTTGCATTTAATTTTTGATAGTTTGATTAGTATGTGTCTTGGCATGTTTCTCCTTGGATTTATCCTGTATGGGACTCTCTGTGTTTCCATACTTGATTGACTATTTCCTTTCACATATTAGGGCAGTTTTCAACGATAATCTGTTCAAATATTTTCTCAGTTCCTTTTTTGTTCTCTTCTTCTTCTGGGACCCCTATAATTCGGATGTTGGTGCATTTAATGGTGTCCCAGAGGTCTCTTAGATTGTCCTCAATTCTTTTCATTGATTTTTCTTTATTCTGCTCTGCGGTAGTTATTTCCACTATTTTATCTTCCAGGTCACTTAACCATTCTTCTGCCTCAGTTATTCTGCTATTGATTCCTTCTAGAGAATTTTAATTTGATTTGTTGTGTTGTTCATCATTGTTTGCTCTTTAGTTCTTCTTGGTCCTTGTTAAACGTTTCTTATACTTTCTCCATTCTATTTCCAAGATTTTGGATCATCTTTTTTTTTTTTAACATCTTTATTGGAGTATAATTGCTTTACAATGGCGTGTTATTTTCTGCTTTATAACAAAGTGAATCAGTTATACATATACATATGTCCCCATATCTCTTCCCTCTTGCATCTCCCTCTCTCCCATCCTCCCTATCCCACCCCTCTTGGTGGTCACATAGCACCGAGCTGATCTCCCTGTGCTATGTGGCTGCTTCCCACTCACTAGCTATCTATTTTACATTTGGTAGTATATATAAGTCCATGCCACTCTCTCACTTTGTCCCAGTTTACCCTTCCCCCTCCCCGTATCCTCAAGTCCTTTGTCTAGTAGGTCTGCATCTTTATTACCGTCCTGCCCCTAGGTTCTTCTGATCATTTTTTTTCTAGATTCTATATATATATATATATATATGTGTTAGCATATGGTGTTTGTTTTTCTCTTTCTGACTTACCTCACTCTGTATGACAGTCTCTAGGTCCATCCACCTCACTACAAATAACTCAGTTTCATTCCGTTTTATGGCTGAGTAATATTCCATTGTATATATGCGCCACATCTCCTTTATCCATTCATCTGTGGACGGACACTTAGGCTGATTCCATGTCCTGGCATTGTAAATAGAGCTGCAATGAACATTGTGGTACATGACTTTTTGAATAATGGTTTTCTCAGGGTATATGCCCAGTAGTGGAATTGCTGGGTCCTAATGGTAGTTCTATTTTTAGTTTTTTAAGGAAACTCCGTACTGTTCTCCATAGTGGCTGCACCAATTTACATTCCCACCAACAGTGCAAGAGGGTTCCCTTTTCTTCACACGCTCTCCAGCATTTATTGTTTGTAGATTTTTTGATGATGGCCATTCTGACGGGTGTGAGATGATATCTCATTGTAGTTTTGATTTGCATTTCTATAATGATTAACGATGTTGAGCATTCTTTCATGTGTTTGTTGGCAATCTGAATATCTTCTTTGGAGAAATGTCTATGTAGGTCTTCTGCCCATTTTTCGATTGGGTTGTTTGTTTTCTTGATATTGAGCTACTTGTATATTTTGGAGATTAATCCTTTGTCAGTTGCTTCATTTGCAAATATTTTCTCCCATTCTGTGGGTTGTCTCTTCGTCTTGTTTATGGCTTCTTTTGCTGTGCAAAAGCTTTTAAGTTTCATTAGGTCCCATATGTTTATTTTTGTTTTTATTTACATTTCTCTAGAAGGTGGGTCAAAAAGGTTCGTGCTGTGATTTATGTCATGGAGTGTTCTGTCTGTGTTTTCCTCTAAGAGTTTTATAGTGTCTGGCCTTACATTTAGGTCTTTAATGCACTTGGAGTTTATTTTTGTGTATGGTGTTAGGGAGTGTTCTAATTTCATTCTTTTACATGTAGCTGTCCATTTTTCCCAGCACCGCTTATTGAAGAGGCTGTCTTTTCTCCACTTTTTGGATCATCTTTACTATCATTAGTCTGATTTCTTTTTCAGGTTGAATGCCTATTTCATCTTCCTTTTTTTGGTCTGGTGAGTTTTTACCTTGCTCCTTCATCTGCTGTGTATTTTTCTTTCTTCTCATTTTGCTTAAGTTACTGTGTTTGGGGTCTCTTTTTCACAGGCTGTAGGTTCATAGTTCCCATTGTTTTTGGTGTCTGCTCCCAGTGGGTAAGGTTGGTTCAGTGGGTTGTGTAGGCTTCCTGGTGGAGGGGACTGGTGCCTGTGTTCTGGTTGAAGAAGCTGGATCTTGTCTTTCTGGTGGGCAGGAACACGTCCGGTGGTATGTTTTGGGGTGTCTGTGAACTTATTATGATTTTAAGCAGACTCTCTGCTAATCGGTGGGATTGTGTTCCTGTCTTGCTAGTTGTTTGGCATAGGGTGTCCAGCACTGTAGCTTGCTGGTCGTTGAGTGGAGCTGGGTCTTAGCTTTGAGATTGAGATCTGTGGGAGAGCTTTCCCCATTTGATATTACTTGGGGCTGGGAGGTCTCTGGTGGACCAGTATCCTGAACTCGGCTCTCCCACCTCAGAGGCTCAAGCCTGACACCTGGCCAGAGCACCAAGACCCTGTCAGCCCCACGGCTTTTGGGAAGTCTGAGGTCTTCTGCCAGCGTTCAGTAGGTGTTCCGTAGGAGTTGTTCCACATGTAGATGTAGTTTTGATGTATTTGTGGGGAAGAAGGTGATCTCCATGTCTTTTTCCTCCACCATCTTGAAGGCGCCTCCCCATTCCTGAAAAAGACTAAAATCTGTTACCTTGCTAAATTTCAGCTAAACCAAACCATTCATTTAAAGAAGTTGTACATCAGTGGAAAGTTTATTTTACCGACAACGCTTTTCTCTCCTACATGCAAAGAGCTTTCCCCTCCCACTTTTTAATCCTTCCTTTCTCTACTTCACCCCAATCTTTAAAAAGGATGATGTAAGATTGGGTTGTTTTGTGCCAAGTTTTCATCCTGGAACACATTTTTATAGCCGTGTTTCTCTGAGAAAAGTTTATGGCAAAACGCTGATAATACTTCCACGTTTCCATTTCCTCCTCTCACCTAGTGCTTTTTTCTTAACTTCGATTTTTTCAGAGTTTGACGTGACCAATATAATATGTGTGCTAAAGCCAAAGAAAATTATTTTGAAAGCTTTTGAGGATTTATTAATTATACTGTCATCTAGGATTCCCTGGGAAAAAACAAATTGTAGAGTATATTATTATTTTTTAATCTCAGATTTTTCTGTTCATACAATAAGGAAACCCTTCAAAATATTTGTTGGTAGGTATCGTTTGTTATGGTGAATGGCTTTTATTATTTCTACTCTGTTAGTGACTGGTCATTTGCTTTTTGCACACTCTTTCTTAAGGGTGCAGATAAACTTGGCCCTGTTTGTTCTCGCTCAGTGGAGAATTTAACATTAAGGGTCCAAACGATAGAAAGAGCTGAAATGGTCAACCGTAGGGAAGTGACTTAAAATACTTTGGCATAGAATGAAGCAGTAAAGAACTAGGTAGATTTCTATTTGCTCACGTGGAAAGTTTTCTGAGTTGAAAAAAAAGAGCAAATATCAGAAAGATGAGCAGAATCGTACACTTTTATGTTAAAAAAAAACCTAAACATGAAAATCATAGTGTATGTTCTCTACAAGTGAGTGTGTGTGTATATGGGTGTATGTGTGTCCTGGATACTAATGATAGCTGATGCTTAATGAGTACTTATGTCACAAGTTTTTAGTATGCTATACCCATTAACTCATTCGGTCCTTACAACATCCCTATAAAGTTGGCTACTACTGTTGTCCCCATCTTCTAGACGATGAAACTGGAATTCAGAGAGGGTCAGAACCTTGCTGAGTCACCTGCCTAGCAAGTGGTGGGACTGTGGTTTGAGACTAGGCAGTTTGACTCTAACAGGACTGAGGGTACAGATCAAAGGGAACTTTAGACTGTTGGTAATGCTTTAATTTTCTTCAGGGTGAATCTAAGCATTTCAATTATGAAATTAAAATTAATTTTTAAAAAAGTGGAAGAGAATCATATTGGAAGAAATCTACCATATATTTGATGATTTATGTACTTTTTGGTGGAGCCTGTGTTCTGCATATAATAAGTGCTACTTTCGCTGGGCTCTGAACATTTGGTAATTGTCTGAAGTACTTTGCTTAATCTCTCTCATCTTCTAGAGTTTCCCAACCTTAGCACTGTTGACATTTGGAGCTGGACAATTCTTTTCTGTGAGGGGCTTTCCTGTTCAATGAAAGATGTTTAGCAGCATCCCTGACCTCTACACAGTCGATGTCAGTAGCTCCCACCAATCCCCCAGTCATGACATCAATAATGTCTAGTGTCCCCTGGGTGAGGGACGGCAGGAGATGCAAAATCACTCCCAGTTGAGAACCACCAGTCTACTATTATCATCCTTCAGGAACCTTCAAGAGTCTATCTGTACCTGTGCTTCGCCTTAGAAATATCTTTTATTCACAGTATTGAACTGTTTTCCTTTATTATATATTTGAGATGAAGGTTGTGACGCCTAGGTCATGCACAGCGGGTAGAAACTGAAATAAACTCTTGGACCCTATAGTACTCTGCAGTTATTGCCCTTTTTACAACCTCTAGTATTTACATGCCATGGGTGCTGTATAGCCAGTTCGCTTTTAGAGTCTCTCCAGTTCACCGTCTGTCTACTTCCTATCCTCCTGTACTCTCAGGAAGAAAGACCACGGTCTCCACTTGATACCATATTTAAATTGTGTTTCTCCATTTGTAGCTTTTTCCTACTTTCCATTCCACAGACGCATATTTCCTAGTCAGTCTCCAGTCTCCTCACAGACTTTGTTGAGCAGAGCAGTTTTGCATGTTTACATTTCTGGGCTGATTTTTGTAGCTTTTTTTGGAAGGGTCCCCCAACAGTTTAGTTCCAAGGACTAACATAGCTCGAAGACCAGCAGGGCCCAAGGTCTGATTCTGCCTTTTGCCCCACTTCTCAATTCTTGGGAGATAAATGTAGTTGAGTCAAAAACAGAATCTTCCCCTCTGCTCTCCATAGCTACTTTACCTCTCTTCTGGCCCACCTACCTCTCCCATCGGGATTAAGTCTCTAGTGAAATATAAAGGCAGGCACTGGTTAAGAGCACTGCTTCACAATAAGACAGATTTGGGTTTGCTGCCTGACTGCGACTCTCTGGTTATGTGAACTAGTGTAAATTATTTCTCTGTAACTCGGTTTCTTCATCTGTAATCCTCATAGAATTTTTGTCAGGATTGAATGAGAGACTGTATATAAAGGGTTTGTTTAGCATAGCGCACACTAGATACGTGGTAAATTCCTGTTTTATTATTACTGTCCTCCCAGTCAGCATCAACATGTGCCTCCTCCTCTTGAAATGTTTGGAGACCCCAGTGTTTGAAAATTCCACTCCAGATACTATCCACCAGAACCACAGGTAATGTCAGTCTCCTGAATTCACGTAGGGTAAGCTAGTGGGGGAAACGTAAGAATAGACATGAGAATGTCATGATGACTATGACAGCCATTACCGTCAGTGGACCACCTTAGACTCCTGACGGGCTAGAACAATCGAGTGACTCTGAATGCTGCTCAGCCTGTGAGATCTTAAGGCTGAACTGGGCTTTTGATTGGAACTAGGCTGGGAAGTCTTCAGCCCTCTAGTGAATTCATTCTGACCCTAGCTTGGGTCTTAATCTTAAGAACTCTTATATGGATCAGATTCCCAGAACTTCTAGGAATTTTAAGAAAAGCCAATACGGGCTTTTCAGTTCAGTCCGGACTTAAAGGTGTCCAGGATTCCCAAAGGGAGTCCTGGAACTAAGGGAGTCTTCTGATTTCAGCAGATTGTCTTGGGCCTGAAATTGGACTAGTTGCAGAATGAAGTAGGATCTGCCCATCGTTTGAAGCCTCTCTGGAGATCTGAAAGGAGGATTTTGCCCTTAGCCACTGTTCTTCTACATAATCACTATTGCTTGCATACCAGACAACTAGAGATTTTTCAGTTAGTTGCAGAGTGAAGAGAAGGCCTATATAGACCCTGACCTTGGGCTGAAGGGTTCTGAACTCAAAGATTACAATAGGCCCCAGGGCAGCTTTACCCTACCAAGCCTGGCATGGAGCCTCTATTCCCACCAGCTTTTTGGAGCCCTGTCCTTTCTTAGAAATTAAAAATTAAAGTTGCTTACTTCTTCATTTTAACGAGTCATTTTTACCTTTCTTTTACATCATTTGCTTAAGTTCACATCTCTGTGATATATAACACCCTCATCAAACAGATTAAGAACTTCAAAAATATTATTTAGACTTGCCCCCTCCCTTTTTATCTTTTTTTTTTTTTTCTTTTTTTTTTGGCCGTACGCGGGCCCCTCACTGTTGTGGCCTCTCTCATTGCGGAGCACAGGCTCTGGACGCGCAGGCCCAGCGGCCAAGGCTCACGGGCCCAGCCGCTCCGCGGCATGTGGGATCTTCCCAGACCAGGGCACAAACCCGCGTCCCCTGCCTCGGTAGGCGGACTCTCAACCACTGCGCCACCAGGGAAGCCCATTATCTTTTGTTTTTAAAGAAGAAAAGACAAGTGGTAAGAAATTGATCATTTTTCCCATCAGGAAATTCTTTTGGTAACAGGACACATTTTCTAATGTGGATGTTATACTCGTTTTGTTTTATGGTCCTGTCCTGTGCAGGGCAAGACATTTAGCATCCTTAGCCCTGCCTGCTGCATGAATAACCCCTCAGATATTGAGACCACTTAATATGTCCCCATATATTTCCATATGCCCCCTAAGGGGGTGCTATCACCCCAGTTGACAAGGAAAGTAAGAACCTTTTCCTTTGAGTTCCAGATTATAAAATGAACACTTTGTTAGATTGCTTATTTGAGACTCTTATTCCTGTTCTTAGCAAAGATTTCCAGGAGTCCCAGAAGTACTTTACTCTCATTCTGTGGTTGTCTAGCCTGTAACTTTCAGATCAGGATCTCATCTCTTGGGACGTAGCATCCACAGAGACAATGTCACATAGCTCAGGCTGGCACATTCTAGTTTGGCTTTCCCCTTCCCTGATACTGTACCCTTCAAATCAGGCTGCACAGAGACGTCTGCTTTGGTGCCACAGTAAGGTCATCACGACTGGTTTTCAAGCTTACTAATTTTTCAAGTGTGGGGAGCCCCCCAGTTAGAAGTTACATTTCAAATTGTATGCATATGTTGATTATTTGGACTCTGGGACATGTTTTGCCATAGAAACCATTCAATACATAGTTAGGTTACCAAGGAAACTGGATGTACTCAAGCCATAGTGCCTGCCGTGTACAGTGCCACATTTTGAGGGATAGAACCCAATCCTCTTTCTTTCTCTTCCGTGGCTGTCACTTGTACAGCTTGCCTTGCTGGGCGATGGCAGGGAGCCAGCAGTGACCCAGTCACAGCAGATCGTGCAGGCTCAGTTCAGCCAGTAGAAGTCCATACACCAGGAGGCCTCCAGAGCTCAGTCATATCTTCTCTCTACAGCGTATAAATGCAGGGCACACGGCAGCTGAGCTGTCACTCCATTCTGGATTGTTATCTAGAATAGTAGGAAGCGACTTTCCTTTATTGCTTGTGAAACCCCTCCACACGCCAGAGCCAGGGGAACTGGAGCCAGAAAGAACGCAGAGCGGATGGAGTACTTTCTTTGCTTCCTTATGTTATCAAATGTCCTTGCAATAAATGACTGTCTCTGTAAGTCGTCCATGTGGACCCTGTGTCACCCAGAGAAAGCCAACCAGCTCAAACCAGACAGGGGGGCCTCTCCACAAAAGCTTATCACCCCATAGTCTAGGTTCTTGAGTATGAATCACATTTCCCTGTCAT
The DNA here is from genome assembly GCF_008692025.1 of Phocoena sinus. Lineage (NCBI taxonomy): Eukaryota > Metazoa > Chordata > Mammalia > Artiodactyla > Phocoenidae > Phocoena > Phocoena sinus. The sequence goes on from NC_045775.1 coordinate 22,055,586, forward strand.
TTGTCATTTATTACAGTAAAGATAGGAACTGACCAACCTCTAGACCCATTGTACTGTTCTAAAGACAGGAATGGTAAGAGTATTACTGTTGTGTTTTTATTGCCTTTTTTGAAATTAAGCTGAATTTGGGCTTAAAGGTTTCTGGTGCCTATTTGTCACCTGCCCTGTCCCCTGGCGTGTGGGTTGCAGTTGACCTGCCAAGCACTGGGCACTTCCGTGTTAATTCCTTAGCATCTTCACTTGGTGTCCTCTAGTCAGGGCGATGGGTACCATCCTGCTGTCTTGTCATCACCCTTCGGGGCTTCCTTATTTTAGTCTTTTATTTCCTATCTTTGTATGCTGGCTTAGTAACAGTATTTTCACTTTACGTGTATACTGCACTTCCGACTTTAGAAGGGTATTCTCCATTGTTATCTTTGCAGGCTAGATAGGACAGGTATGGCCATCTCCATTTTCCAAAGTGAAAATCAATACTCAGATACCTTAAAGGACTTGCCCAACTCTCACACCCTCTCCCGGCAGGTCTGGAGCCAGAACTCAGGGCTCCTGGGGCCCAGGCTTCTCGTGCTCTTCCCACTACGACAATGTATGCCTGTGCTGTTGCTGTTTCCTGTAGCTCTGCTTATTCCTTGCTGTTTTCCTTCTTTGGATCTTTACTTTGGCACTAACCACTCCTACTAGAAAACTAAGCTTCCTTCTCTAGCTGCTCTAGTCAGTGTTCTTGGCACTTTGGCCCTGGCATCCTCTTACTTCAGCAAATTGGCACCCTAGGACAAGCTCCTGCCATAGCATATTTATTAGTGAGTTGGTACCTTTGCACATTTTATAAAGTGAATGAATGCCTTCAGGTATTCATCTTGATGGTTAATAATCATATTTTGTTTTATATCGACTTTTCATCAGAAGCATATATTATCTTCCATTATGTAGGGGAGGTTAACCAGTTAAATTACTTGTCTAAAATCTTAATAATAAGAGCAGAAGAGGGGAGAAGGGAACTCATTTCTTTGAGGAGCTCATGTGAACCAGACACCTAACTAGGAGCTTCGAGTATGGGATCTCATTTCGTCCTTGCAAAAGCCCTATGATGTTTTATATTTTACAGGTGAAGAAACTGTAGGTCAGACAAGCTAAGTAACTTACACTGCAAGGAAAAAGTAGAGGGAATATTAAAACCTAGACTTCTCTGTTCTGAGGCTCATGTTCTGTCTACTCTCCCACGTACCTTCCTCTTGGGCAAAGGGCGCCGTTCGCAGGGCTTATAGTAACAAACAAAAGAATGCCCTGGACACAGGGTGACACAGCAGGGAAGGAGGGAAGCTGGCGGACAGCTGTTTCTTTTTCCTGACGACCCCCAGAAAGGAGCGAACTCATTCCGTCCCCTTTCCTCTAAGGATCATAGATCTATTGATAAATGCTCCGATGTATGAGCTCGTCGCTTAGCTGAACTAAGGTAAGCTAACCAAGAGCAGTGTGTCAGTGCTTTAGTAGCTGTTCAGGGCGGGCCCGATCAAAGACACTACCCATGCTGAGCAGTTAGAAAGCTGCTTGGGAAGAGCGCTTTTTCTCTCTCAGAAAGGCAGTGAGACCTGGGGAAGGAGGACCAGCCCGGAAGGCAGGAGTACCGTGCTGTAGCCGTGTGACCCTAGGTTAGTAAGTCACCTCACCTGGCTGAGTTCCAGTCCCCTTACCTGTAAAACATGGGAACTGAACTGGACGGTCCTCCCAGCAACTGCAATTTTCTCGCTACTCAAGTCCTTGCCAATTACAGTTTTCTGTTGTGTTAATAGCTCCCAGGGGTCTGACTTTTCTAAAGAAAATAGGGGGCCACAGGAGGTAGTGCTCCTATCAAACTTGTGGGTAAGATAGTTATTAATTAGTGAATGGCCAGAGAATAGTGTTTAGGGTCTTTAAAGATACCTGTGATTTGGGGTTTTGCTTTGTAGGTTTTAAAGAAAACTTATCTGAGGTTTTAAAATTTCTCTTGGACACTGTTTGCAACTCTTCTCACTGACTTCAGATGACTTACGATGCCTTGTTTATGCGTACATGCTCCAGGCAGATAGGCTGCTCTTGAGGTGTGGAATAACTAAGAAAGGAGGATAATGGCATACTTTTTCACTGGACAGTCAGATTTTTCTACAGTAATTCTTAAATAGTGAGCTAAAACTAATTACTAATACTTATATAATAAATATGAAGAAAACTATAATTTAGAGCAAGATAGTTAAAAATACTTTTGTACAATTTGGTCTCTTCCTTAATAAACTAAACATTTTAACATTTGCTGTTTAAACTACCTCTGGCTTTCCCTAATTAGGAAATTCAGTTCAAATCCTTGCTTGGAGAGGACAATTTCCAGAGCTTTCTTGGGTCATCAGACCCCTTTCGGTGTCAGTGGTCTTCCTCACTTCTCACAGCATGAATACTCACCAGAGGGTGGGCGGGTTTGCACGGTAAGACAACCAGATTACTGACTGCCGCTGCACCGTGGGAGATAACCTAATCCTTCCAGGCGCCGTTTTTATTTTAAAGGAATGATTTTTAAAGGAGTAATCCAAATGAATATATCATGGAATATGTAAGAAAAAACTTACTGGGTCGTTATGCTTTCCTGAGGCGTTTTGGCTACAATAAATGGCCCACAGCATCACTCTTCCGCATGCTCAAAAAGCCACGCTTATGTTTAGCAACACGTCTCTTTTTAAAGGTTTAAAACTCTTGCTTTAAAAAAATTTAGAATGAAGATCCACGGACCCCTAAGGGGTTGGACCTCGGCCCTCTGCTCTGGCATCCTAGAATTGCAACAGAGCTTTGGAGCTTTCTTGCCACGTTTCAGATGCTTTCCCAGGTCAGGCTTTCAGGACATTGGGCAGCTTCTCAGCTCTGGCCCATGGCCTCAATACAGCTTTGATTTCTCTCTAGGCCACCCTTCCCCAGGGAAGAGGTGCCTCAACTTCAGGAGATCTTCCCCCTTCCCCAAATCTAGTGTGGGCCTTTTTTTTTTTTTTTTTGGTTTTGGCGAGGAGAAGGGACCTTGCAGGAGCTGAGTGGTAAGGAGAAGCTGGGAGGCTTGCCTCCTTTACTGTGAAGGTGTGTGGGGTGAGTGGTTAGCCGGGAAGGACTGGGGACGGGAAGAATTGGAGAGAACCAGCAATTGGAAAAAGCCCAGGACAAACGAAGCTGCCTACCCATTATGAATTCATGCTCTAACACCAACAGAAATATCAGTATTTTGGTTTGTAAAAATAGTGTGATACCAGAATACCGAAAACCAGCATGGTAATCACTAGTAAATTTCTCTTGCTGGGGTAAGGAAGGGAAGGCTTCACAGAAGAGGTGTGATTTGAGCTGAATCTTAAAGGACAGTCACCAGCTACTAGGCATTGAGCCCTAATTACAGATCAGTTGATTTGGCTGGTGACTATACCAAGAGTTTCATGTAAAGTTACACAATGCTGTTCCTTGCCAGTAGTTCAGTCTGCAGTTTAGTTGGCGGGAGCGGGGGAGGGGGTGTGTAGACAGTTCTCCTGTTGTTCTTCAAAGCCACCCTCTACTTCATTCAGCCGTGTCTCTTCTACCTCTTCTCCTCTTTGTAATAAAAGCTTCCAGTAATCACTTGAGCAGTTTTGTGTGTTATTCTTAGTGGGTAACACTTTGATACATTAACACCTCATAACATTTCACATAGAGTTGTTTTTTTCTCCTCCATGACTTTAGCATTTAAGAATGTAAAGACACGTTAGGATTTTGGATCCCGTTTCCTGGATGCTCCTCTTTTCAGAGGCTTATTCACAAATGGCTTTTTTTTTTTTTTTTGGACATACTTTTTCTTTAATGGGCGTTAAAGTGGCCCATTGTTTGTCACACCTGTTCTCTGAGCTGCTCGTTGGTGTATTTGAAAATGCACACCGTGTAAAAATCACTTTTTCTATCTGAAAGGCTTTTTTCTTCTGCTTTATTCTGTTCGTATACGTGTGGATTTCTTGATACTGCATTTTTGGAATTCAGCTTCTTTTTGGTCAAGACTTTGGAAATACTAGTGCAAATCTTAGCCACTTAAGTTGCTGTTTAGTTGAAACTATGTTAAAAAGTAATTAATTCATTTCACTTGGTTTTGCTGTCTTTGAGATCTCTCTGTCTTTGCTGAACGTGTTGAATCAGGATTTTGCTGTTTTATTAGATGGCTTTCTGGAACCCCAAAGCAGTGCTTCTCAAACGTGTGATCAGGAGACCACTTGTTTGTAGTATAGATTACTTGAATCCATCCCAGACCTACCAAATCAGAATTTTGAGGGCTCAGAAATCTGGATTTTTAAAAGCTTCATTGGTGGTAGTGTGCACATAAAGTTTGGGAAGTTCTGCCTTGAGCATTTATTTATTTGGGATCTATTACCTAATTTTCTCCAGGACATGCAAGAGTGAGTTTTGGACTTTCTTTCTGTGGACTCTCTTTGATTTGAATTATGTGAAGCATACTCCTCAGAAAGAGTAGGTTCATACTTTCCCTGGTATTCAATAGTGTTACAGAGAAAATTAAGCTCCAACAGTATTATCTAAACCCAGGTCACTGGACCCTCTTGGCCCTCTTGTTTGTGTGGCGCTTTAGAAATATACAAGGGCAGCAGACCTACACGGGATGCTTGGAAATCACCTTCCTGGGTCACAGAGGACTACATAGTACATTAGACATCAGAATATAGCTAGTCTAAGGTCTGGAGCCTTATAATAATAGTAATTAACATAATGATACTTTGTATTTCTCAAGTGTCTTTAAGCCAAGGCCTTCAAGTGCCACATTGACCATGGTATGCAACGCCCTGGTAAGAGAGGTCAGTGTTAAGTTTCTCATTTTATCGATTTAGAACCTGAAGCTGAATAAGAAAGTTAAGCTTCAACACTTTTCTGGGATAAATGACACATTCAACTTGGAGAAACGGGATTGTTTCAAAGGAAACGTTTGTGATTTGTGGGGAGTTGGGAGAGTGGTAGTGGTAGGGTATTTTGGAATTCCAGAGTATATCCTGAGTGAAAACAACCATTTTTGGTTACTTTAATTAATGCCTTTAGTAACTAGAGGTGTTTACCTGGGAAACACCATCATTTTATTAGAATTTCTGTGCATTTTATAAATCTCATTCCCTCAGGCTCCTTCATCTGCTTTTCCTTTACTGGGCCTTCTTTATTTTTCAATCATTTATAGAATCAGAGAATATTAAAAATAAAAATAAAACCTTAAAGATCATATCATCAGGCCCCTCTGTTTTACAGGACAAGGTACTTGGGACTAGAAAGATTAAGTAAAAGACTCACCCAAAATGGCCCACAAAGTTTGGGTATGAGAGATACGAACGTTTAAATTGTAGTCTTAGCAAATTTCAATTCTGCACTACAGTGTTATCAGCTGTAGTCACCATGTTTTACATTAGACCCCCAGACCTTATTCTCTTAGAGCTGAAAGTTTGTATCCTTTTACCAGCCTCTCCCTAATCCCCCTACCTCCAGATCCTGGCAACCACTTTTCTGCTCTGTTTCCAGAGTTGGTTTTTTTTTTTAATAGATCTTTTTTGGAGTACAATTGCTTCACAATGCTGTGTTAGTTTCAGTTGCACAACCAAGCGAACCAGCCACATGGACACACGTGTCCCCATATCCCCTCCCTCTTGAGCCTCCCTCCCACCCTCCCTATCCCACCCCTCTAGTGTTTTATTATATATCTTTTCTCAAATGAGCTAGAATATGTATTAAATGAATCCAGTTTAATGTTGAGAATCAGTTCAGGTCCTTCAGAGACACTGTGTAGTTATCACCATAGTTTCTTCCCCTTTTTCTTTCTTTAATATTCTTTTTTTTAACTTTACCTTTTGAGCCTACAGTATTTCCTTGCTATTACTACCTTTTAAATTTTCTCCCACTTGCTTTTCCTGTATTCTTCCTATCATCTCCCTTCTCTCTCTTCTGCTTTTATAAACTAATACTATTGCATCCTAAGTAATTAAATATCCCAGAAAAATAAGATTGAATAAGTTTTTTTAAATTCTGAAGATCTTTAGGATTTAGAAAAAGCAGACTTAAAGAAAAAATAAAAAGTACTTGGAGACTTCTGGAATATTTGAGTTTTTTTTTTTTTAAGCACTTCAACAGCTGTGGAAATAAATCATTCTTTATTAGCTCAATCTTCAGCCTCCATTAGCTCAGCTGCAAGTGTATACACAACGAGCACTGATCTTATGGGTGATTTCTGGTGACTTTTGCCTTACAAATAAAATGAAGAACAGTTTCTAAGATAACAGATTAAGAATTTGAAGAGAAGAAGATAGGAAATTTATTCACTTATTCATCAAATAATTGATTGATAGGGATCATCTCCTTATAGAGTACACTGTATTTTAGTGCAAGCCGATGAGAATCCTGGTGATTTATGCAACAGAGTTCTTCATCTTCATACCAAGATAACTGAGCTAAACATACACAGTAAAAGTACTTGGGAAAAAATGGGAAGGGCCATACAAAACCCTTGAATTAGGGACTTCTTATTTGAAACAGTTCAGCTCTGTAAATATTTCTTGGGAATCTAAAAAATAAATATTAATGTACTAAAGGCCAGGTGCTGGAGATACTGAGCTATAGGGAGAAAAGTAGGAACAGTGAGGGAACATAGTGTTTATTCTTCCCTCTGGGGAAGTAAAACAGAGGGACAGAAATACTAACCGCATAGTTCCCGATCCTGACCACCAGACGGGGCTGTCAACCATAGGCAGCTCAGTTGCTGTTCCATCAGGCTTCCAGTCGGATAGCGAGGAGGTGGAAGAAGTGTGGAACTAGTTGTGGTATATGTGGATAATTCATAACATGAGATACCTGTATATTAGGCACAGTATTTACCTGAATTCTCTAGACCAGCGTACTGTTTTTACCTCCTCTCTTTAAGAAGAAAATTAGAGTAATCTGATGTGATTTGTTTATGAAATAATGCTAGTTATTATTGGCTCTTCCTTTTCTGATGTTTACAAATTTATTTTGGGTGCAAGTACAGATAGCTTTTTCTAAGTATATGTACCCACACTTAAGAGACAGCATGAGAAAACTTAATTTCCTACTTTTTCTGCCTGTAATCTTGCTTTCCTAGTTAGTTTTTACTCTTCCTTCAAGATTCAGATCAAATGTCACCTCCTCGCCAAAACCTTTCTTGGCACTATTCTACCAGACAGAGTTAAGAGTGCTCTCTTTCATACTCCTACATGACTGTTTATGCTCTATAATAGCTTTTATCTCATTGAATTAAATTTTTTTAAATTTATCTATCTTTGTCACTAATTGGAAGATTCTAGAGACCATAGACTATTTATATTTCTATACGCACTGCTGAGTACAAAACCAAGTACAAAACCTGGTGAGTACCCATCACAGAATAAGTAAGTTTTAAATATTTGTGAATTATAGTTCTTCATAGACTATTTAAAGAATATTATGTTATTAGTAGTTATGGTATGGAGTCTTTCCCAGGATTATAAATAAGCTATCAGGAGTCATCTTACAAAATAATTGATTTTAGAAGACTTTTAGAAAGAAGCATTTATCTTAAAAGGGGAAGGGTTATAGGATTCGTTCCAAGGACCATGCCATATATATGGCTTAACTTTTCTTACTATAGTTTGCTCCCATGCAGCCGACTTATGGAATTTTAAGACTTATTTGGAATTTTCATTTTGCGACTTATTTGGAATACATTTTTTATGACTTTGATTGAAGAGAAATAAATATTTTCTTTAAATGAGTTTAAGTAGTCTAGGGACATCTTTGAGTAGTAGGCCCAAACTGATTCAATATTATGAACTTTTAAGTGGAACTTAATAAGAAAATGTGATTCACTCCATTCAATTCAATTGATAGAAATCCTTTTCATAGCCAACTTTTCTTTAAAGTGAATTAGGTGTTTCTGTTTAGAAAACAAACGCATTTGTCTATAAGTTTTAGACTTCTGTGAGGATGAAAATAGTAAGCTCTTTAACTTAAAGAAAATGGTAAGACTTTTTTTTTTCTTATAAAAATGACATCCCAGTTATTTCCCTGTGTATGGAAAATTTCTGTTTCTCTAATCTTTTTTTGTTTGTTTGTTTTGCGGTACGCGGGCCTCTCACTGTTGTGGCCTCTCCCGTTGCGGAGCACAGGCTCCGGACGCGCAGGCTCAGCGGCCATGTCTCACGGGCCCAGCCGCTTCGCGGCATGTGGGATCTTCCCGGACCGGGGCTCGAGTCCATGTCCCCGGCATCGGCAGGCGGACTCTCAACCACTGCGCCACCGGGGAAGCCCCTGTTTCTCTAATCTTGACTGGAAAAGTTTCTCCTGGGCAATTAGGACTCTAAAGAAAAGTATTTCATCATCTTCAATGAATATTTATCAGGTGATTGCTATGGGAAGGTCATATTACAGTCCCTTGGAAAAAACCCACTTATCCAAAGGTGAGACTCCTGGCAACCCCCTGGAAAAGAGCCTTGATCCCTGGACTCAGAGAAGGGGAGCTTGAGTACTGAAGAGCCTGTTTTAAAGACACACTCTGGTTTTGTTTTATACTGACCCGGCAAACTTGCTTAGCCTATTTTTACACCCATAGCATATATGAAGCAACATACAAGAAGGTAGGTCGGCTGCTCTGAGTATACTTTTGGTAGCAGGAGAAAATACAGCTTTAAAAAGCAGCAAGAAAACCCACCTCAAATAACAGTATATTAACTGACTTCTCCATTGTTGGCTCCGTATCATCGATAGAGTTTAATAGAGTAAAATTCATTAATTCTGTTCAGCAAATTATTTAAGGACGTGACCTGGAGGATCAGATAGGCCTGGGTTCTAATCTCACATACACTACCTACTAATGATAAAACCATGAGTGATTTACCCAACCATTCGAGCTGAACTTTTCTTCTATGTCAGGAATATGATGAAAACAATTTAAGAACAAACCAGAAAGTTATCTGTCACAAATATAACAAAAGTTAACATCATTTCTGTATAAATTGATCAGAACACTTAAGATCTCTTCGTAAAAGGACAAAGAATAATATCCTTCAGTTTACAAAAGAATAAGACAACTAACAAATATGGAACCATGTTCACTGGCACCTAATAATCCAAAAATTCAAAATAAAAACAGCACAATACTTGCAACAGGTTTAAGTCAGCAGGGCAGTAAAACTATACAAATAAACTCAAAATGAAGAAGCTAACATAGGGAGAAAAGATAGAGATCCAAAGGAAAAACAACAGTGTCTGCTTATGTAACGTTCTTCGTAACAGGAAAGTTAAAAAATGCTGATATGCACGCTGTTCCCTTAATAAGGTAGCTCCCACTTTATGCTTCACTATGTGGTCCTAAAACTATCAGTAGCAAAGGTAGTTTTGGTAAGGGACTCCCTGTCCCCACTCTGGATCTCTGTGCTATTACTGTTTGACCCCACTAAGAGGGTTCATCTCTTAGGACCGGCAATATTCACACTTACATTTGCGTTTTCCATTCCTTAGACCTTCCTGCTCTGTCTTCTTCGTTATTTGGAGCCAAATTCTTAACCTTTCAACAGTGTAAAAAGGCAGTGTAACACAGCTTGAGACTCCTACCTCACTTCTTGATCCTACTTGCCTAATGCAGCTTCTTCCTGCATTATTTTTATTTATTATTGCATGACTGACACTTTGACTTTTTAGTTAGGGATTGTGGGAGGTTTTTTAAATAGAAAAGAAGTTAAAGTTGGCAGAGTAGGAAATTTTTGTTTGTTCTCATTAAGGCCTTTGTCCTTTCTTTCTCTGTTTCAAGTTATCACCTGTGGTTTAAGCTATCTGGCGGCCTCAATTCTGCTTTAGTTCATGCCTGGAAATTTTCCTGGTATGGAAAGCATGTTTTGGAGCTTTAGTATCGTCAACAAAATTCTCTTTTCGTTTGAGTGGGTGAGGGAGAAAACATTTGATCTGAAATTCCTATGTTCTGAGTGAATTGATTTATGTCAAAGCATTTCAGGAGTTTGTTTGTTTGTAGAAACGAAAAGTAGAGTCCTCTATTCATTCAACCAGTTTTTTGGAGTGCCTGTCACATGCCAGACACTCTACTAACGCTGTTTGGGTCGGGGTGGGGAGCTGTGGAATAAAGATGAAGATGTCACAGTCTCAAGAGTAACAGCCTACTGGTGGAGGGGAGCACAGCAGTAACCAGCTGGTACACTGTAGCAGTCCTGTACTGGAGGTGGGCACACAGAACCATAGGAGCCTAGCCAAGAGAGCATTGAGCTCGGTCTGCTGGAGGCCCCAGGACTCCGGAAGGGGTGGCTCCTGACTAGGACACTGGAGGAAGAATAACATCTTTCCCGGAGGGGAAGGAGAGGAAGAGCATTCCAGACAGAAGGGACTTGTGAACTAGGCCCAGAGGTGAGAGTGTCCCTGCCATTTTGGGGCACTGTGAGGGGACCAGTACAAGTGTTTAGTCATGTGTCATCCTAGCTGTAGCTCAGTCATGTGCCAGAATTTAGTTAGGTAATGTAGGTACCTAACTAAAAGGTAATGATCCAGTAGGGTTCCACATCCTCGAAAAAAACTGCAAAATTATTGTTGTTTAGAATGTTCTTTTTGGCTGGGTCCTATGCACATAGCTTACCGATGTGTTCAGGCTGGAGCCGATGTCCCTTCAGGTCCCTCAGCCACCTAGCCTGCTGGGTTAGTGTCTCTCTTCACACATAATGTTGACAGCATTTCCCTCATTCACTCGGCCACAGTGCTGGGCTGGAGAAGCAGCAGTTTAAAGGAGGCCACACACGTGCCCCTACGCATAAGCACCACACACAGTCACGCAGATATGCTTTTTTGTATTCCCTCCCATCATCCCTAATAAAAAATTGAGTTCCCAGGAGGTGCTTTCTAAATGTTTGGTGGCCTTGTTTTTGGAGGGGGGCACAGGCACTAGCATCTAGCACATGCAAATATCACATACAGATTTATCCGGAGAACTGAGTTAGGTGAACTGGAAAGGGACACAACAAATTGTTTTTTAAAAAAAAAAAACAGTGGTAGGTGGGACTTTATAATGAATAGTGATTGTGGGCAAATGAGCAAAGGATGTGATTTGGTGGGTGTTAGTGACAGTAGTGAATAGGAGAGTTTGGAAAGTACAGAAACTTGTGGTCTAAGCATTGTCAGAATCTGGTACGTGAAAGATTTCTACTAGTCATGTTTTTCTTTTCTTTTAATTCAATGCTATTTAGTCAAATTTCTGGAGACTACTACAAGGTTAAAACTATTAGGTGTGGTTTTCTGTGAATTTATTAGTGGTGGTTTGTAATCGTGGTGATCCCATTTTTCAATGGTGAAGAGTCAGCTTTCCAACAGATTCCCATTAGAGGAAAGGTTCATAACTGAGGAATTATTTGAACCTGTCAGACATCTTCAGGGAATTATGGGTAAGCAGTTTTCTTTTCAAGTGGCTTACAAAGCATTTGAAAAATGACATTGTGGGGCAAAGAGCACCTGTGCAACCATTGCCCTTTTCGGGAGAGGAACAGTAGTTGGTACGTTCTCGTCTTGAGTTGCCTGAACCCCAGGGCTACTTTGTGACCCCTAGGGCTCTTGGAGGTGGCTCCAGAGCTTGGGGTTGGCGCTGGAGGAAGCCTACAATCCGCCCCGGGCTTGAGCAGGCCTCAGTAGTGCAAATGACCCCAGAGCTTGTCGTGGGCGTGGGGACAAGAGCTGGGCTCGGAGTAGGCGGAAAGCGGAAATTAGATATAGATTAGATGAGGATATGCCAATTTATTTTCCCCATTTTCAAAGAGTGTCTGTTTTGGTCCAAACTCTTAATGTCTCAGAGCTAGCTGTTTCTTCCTTTTATTCTGGAACTACTCAGAACCCAAACTCTCCTTCCACTTTTCAAACAAGGGGCAGCCAGAGCTCTGCAGCAGACCTGTCCCGGATATTATCCTGAAACCCCTTGAGCAATGCTGAGCCCTGCATTCATAATGTAAAAGGAAACACAAGTGGGTGTGTCCTTTCTGGCACTTGTCCCCCTCCAGTTTGTTCTTTTGCGGTCAAAAAATCTTGCACAGCAGTTACTCAATGCCAGGCTGGCACAGCTGCAGCTAATTTAACCACTCATCTGTTGGGTTAGGTGCTGTTTCCATTTTGCAGTTGGGGTAAACTGAGGGATGAGATAGTTAATTGTTTAATTTAAAGCCAGAGATAGACTCTGGTGGATCTAGGACCAAACATTTGGACATCCTTCTGTTGCTTTCAATTTCAAACATAATTCACTAGATTATACTGTTTGCTATGCCTTAATTAGTGTAAGTTTAAAGTTTAACTATTGTAACCATCTCTTCACATCAAATACTCATTCGTAAAATGAATACCAGTGGTTTCACATGAAGCCTTTTGAATTTATGCTCAGGTGGCTAGGAGTGGCAGTTGTTTAGACAGAAAATTTAGGAATTTGAAATGTTGTACTTTTATCGTTTACATGCTGCTTCCAGTAGGTGTTTAGCTCAAGCTGAAGAAGGTACCATCTTTGAACTCTGAGTGCAGGGCTCACACCTGGGCAGTAAAGATGAAGGGCACTTGAAACGTATACCACTTTCTGCAGAAGGACACTGTGAGAAGCTAGAACTTGCATAATGGTTAAAGTACAGACTCTGGAGTCAGACCAGGGTTTGAATCCCACCTTCAGTACTTACTAGCTGGGTAATACTGGACTAGTTTCTTATGAGTCAGTTTTGTCACCTGTGAACTGGGCATAAGGACAGTTGTGGGGATTGAGTAAAACATGTAAAGCACTGAGAGTAGCGTCTGGCATACACAACCACACCCAGGAAGCACCATGCAGGAGAGCTCTTACCGGCGTGGCCTCCTTTGTGCCAGGCTCCTTACTAAGTGCTGTTATGCTCATTAACTCAGTTCATTTTCCACATCAGCCACCCAGGTAATCCTCTTCCTTCCACAGCTAGAACAGTGTTAGTTGAACATTTGCATTTTGAAGCATCTTGACTGAATATGACACTGCATTGGTGACATTTTGATAGTTGTCACTGCATGGTTTAGTTCCAACATCTTTCAGCACATTCAGAAGCATCAACCTTTACATGTTGGGGCGTCTCCAGCAGCAATTATAGCCACAAATGAAGAAAAGCTATACATGTTCCCATAAAATATCGAGATTTGTGTCACAGGCCTCTGGTGACAAAGACTTGTTGAACTGCTAGATGTCAGCTTTTTTTTTTCCCCTTCAGATAAAATTAAACTGTGGAGTAACCATCCAATCCATCAGAATAAATTGGTTTTTCAATCACAATTCTATAGAAAATCAAAACTGGTACCAAACATCTTTACGTATAAGCATTTTTTATTGTATATGGACAGATAGAGTGGGGTGCCCCAGAGCAAAGCTGTTGGAATTGTGTCTGGGGGCTGGCTTCTGGCATTTCCCCCCGTGAGAGCCTTGCTCTTCCCACACGCCTTTCCAGCCTGCAGCTACTCTGCTTTCTCCATGACCTTCTTCTGAATGTGAAGCTCTGAGTGCTGGTACTTGTTCCAGCCAACTCAGTAGGTGGACTCTGGTAAGTTTTATAATTAGTTTCCTTAACAGCCCCAACTGGCTACTTTCAAAGTATTTCCGTTAAATGTGGCCTCTTGTGTTATATGGGGGTAAGTCAGTAGCTGGCTCTACTGGGAGGCTTTAGAGATGTAGAGAGCTATATGCCTATGGGAAAAAAGCCGTTTTTTTCTGGACTTGAGGCAGGTCACAAAAAATGGATATCTGAAAAAAAATCCCATATGACTTAGATGATCAGGGCACCACGGTTATCACAACTTAAACTCCTTATGTAAATAACATAGAGCCAGGAGCAAAGGTCTAGGAAGGAAGCATAAGGCAGTCACCACTGCCTGGTACTTAATAAAATGCCAGATTTAGACATGGGTGCCATAATGTAAGAGAATCATGAAAAAGCTGTGCTTACCAGGCCTTAGAAAGAGAAAAGGGAAATAAATAGAAAGCAAGAGAAGTTTTGACTACAGCCAGAAAGAAAGATGAAGGGTGAGGCAAAGCCTGTCCCCATCTTGACACTGCGTACTCCTAAGAGTGAAACTTGTGTGAGATGGGCTGGGCCGATGGCACTGGGTCAGAGGGCACAGAAGTGGACCCACGTGGCCCAAGACTCTAAGGTGAGGTCATCTAGCGTCATGAGAATGGGAATTAAGGCCACCCACCCTTGGGGGGATGTTTCCCTGAGGGCGCTGCCCGCTGAAAACTGCTAGAGTGTTCCCGTCTGGGTTCACCTCTAGGCCCACAGCTACTCACCTCTACTCAGCTGGGGAGGCAGAAACTAACAGGTGATCCTGGAGACTGGAGAAGAATTTTCCTATGGACCTTTCTTCTTAACAGACACTCCCAGCCTCGGTGAATGATTGCAAGGGGCACAAGGAAACACTCTTTCAACGTACTGTACTTAATATCTTGATGCCAGGGACCATAGGGATGGAAAACAGATGCTTATCCCTCTACATGTGACGTGTCTGAGCACTTTAATGCAAGCAGTAAAAATACAGTGTCGGTGGAAACCTGTACAGATAGAGCACGGCAGTCCTGCACGCACATACGACTGGTATTTGCTCTTCCCTTCTCTGTGGTTTTTGTCATGTCAGACACAACTGAGTGGGAGCTCCCCCCTCCCCCCAGCCCTAGCTGGAGTTAGTGGAGTGTGTCCCGGCCTGGAATAGGCCTCTTGCTAAGGCTGTCTGAGCAGAGGGAGCGCAAATATAAACCTCGGGCACATAAGGACACACACAGGCCACAGAGTCTGTGAAGGGCTCTGTCATGTTCCCGGTGGACAGATGTTTATCCCACAGCATTCTTCTTGGGGTTTGTCCAGTGCATTAAAACAACAACAACAACAAAAAAGAAACTGTTTAATTGTTCCCTTTCGCTGCCTTTGCTTGTTCTGTTTTGCTCTTTCCTTTTCCCATACATTAAGAACTATTCGTGTGAGGAAATTCTGCCCAGCTGCTTTCTGGAACAGACCCTTCCCATAGCTTAAACCAGGAACCCTTTGTCCTTGGATCGGAGTGGAGCTCAGATTGCCTTGTCGCATGTATCTTGGCGCTTCTTCCCTGAAGTTTATAAGCTTCTTAAAATCCATTTCCTTTTCACCCCAAAGACGATCAGCTTTCATAACTTTTCTTAAAGTGAATTAATCCAGAGCCCTTCATTGTTGCAGGTTTTCTTCTATGGTTCAGTCAGTATTTTAGTCAGCAATCATGTATTAAGCACGTACTAAGTCTGGTGACTACCACGCCACTATACTAGGTATCAAAAGAGAAATTCAGCCCTTTTCTCAATCATTGGTTGTTCATATTTTCATTTACTTACTCATTTCCTTCATTCAATAAGTACTTTTTTAGCTTCTAGTGTCCACCAGGTCTGCACTGGGTGCAGAAGAATCAGTAATGAGCAAAACCAGATGTGGTCCTTGCCTTCAAGGAGTTCCCAGTATAGTGGTGGAAAAAGACATGGAAAGAATTAATTGCAGTTCAGGGTGATACATGCGATAAGAGCAGGGTGTTCAAGATTCTTTGAGGAGCGGGAAGAATGTAATGGGCTCTGCCTCAGGCATCAAAAATAACTTCACAGAGTACCTAACATGGGAGAGTATTCTAGACAGAGAGAACAGTATATCCAGAGACGAGGAGGTACGAAAGAGTACATTTGGAAAATGATAATTGGTTCAGTGAGGTCAGTATCTAGGGTACAAAACCAGGAGATACAGGAGACGAAGCTGGAAAAGTAAGATAGGCAGCCAGGTTGGTAAGGTCATTTTACATGCCAAGTTTAAAAATCTAGGGTATGTTGTATAGAAAAACGCGGCAGTGGGGCGGGGGGGGACAGTAAAGGCTCTTAAGCAGGGAAAATACATACTCAGTGTTATGCGGTGAATTGTGTTCCCCCAAAATTCGTATGTCGAAGCCCTAAACACCACCACCGAGTATGTCAAAATGTGACTACATTTGGAAATAGGGTTTTTAAAGAGGTAATTAAGTTAAAATGAGGTCATTAGTGTGGGCCCTAATCCATATGGCTGGTGTCTTTATAAAAAGAGGAGAGTAGGGCACAGACACATACAGAGGGAAGACCGTGTGAAGACACAGGGAGAAGACCCTCTACCAGTCAGGGAAAGAAGCCTCAGAAAAAAACCCAACCCTGCCAACACCTTAATCTTGGACCTCTAGTCTCTAGAACTGTGAGAAGATAAAGTTCTGTCGTTTAAGACAATGACTAGTGAAACACTTTCAAAGAGAATATTTAAGTAGCTTAACAAAGGAAAACATTTTTGAGAATCCTTAAGGATTTCAGAAATATATTTATTTGTAAGTACAGTTGGCCCTCCACATCCACAGGTTCTGCATCTGTGGATTCAACCAACCAGGGATTGGAATATTCAGGGAAAAAATTCCAGTAAGTTCCGAAAAGCAAAACTTGAATCTACTGTGCTCAGGCGACTATTTACATTGTATTTAAACTATTTACGTAGCATTTACATTACATTAGGTATTATAAGCAATCTAGAGATGATTTAAAGTATTTGGGAGGATGTATGTAGGTTATATGCAAATACCACACCATTTTATATAAGGGACTTGGGCATCCATGGATTTGGGTATCTGCTGGGGTCCTGGAACCAATCTCTGATGATTACTGAGGGACAACTATAATCCGTGTATTTAATGACAGGTCATTTTAATCTATTTGTTAAAGCAGTCTAAGTCCGTTTAGTAGACAACACTTTGTTGGCTGAGATTTAGTTACTCGATATATTCCAAAGTAGTTAATCTATGGTACCTATAGAATCGAGAAGATAATAATATTCAGTCGCTAATTGTTTTCCCCATGCTGTCTTATTTAATCTGCATTTCTACCCCATGAGGTGGATACCATTAATATCTTTCTTATTACTGATGATGAAACAGAGTCTTAGAGAAGTTAGTAATTTTCCCAAGACCACACCACTAGTAAATGTCAGAACCAAATTCTTCTATTTATCTGACTAAATGAGGGTTTTCAGTAATACTTGGAAAGACTTTCTTGGACCCCATCCAAGTGCTTTTTGTTACAGAAGAACTCAAGGAACCCAGTGTAACGCACTTTCACATAAAAGGTGTTCCTGTGGGCTAGACTTGGAAAATACTTTTAAAGAAGGTCCAGCACAGAGACGAACCATTTTATCATAAAGGGCCAGAATTTCCTGTGTTGGATGGATAGCAAAATACATCTTTTCTAGATTTGGCTATTATAAAAGTTTTATCCTTTGTACCAAGTTTAAAAATTTCGCCAGAATCTGATTTTCTCGGAAGGTCGTCACTCATAGCCTTGCATACTATAATCAGAGTATGTTTGTGACTTTTATAAGCCATGGCCTGCTACTTCTGGAGGTCTTCTTGTGGCCTGGTGTGGTATCATGGGGTCTCGCCAGTCTGCTTTGTATGGGCAGTAATCACTCCTAGTGGCTATGAATTTTCTCCTTTCCTTTATTCCAAATTCTCCCCCCATTTTGAGGTTTTGGAAGGTGGGGGCATGCCAAAAAATGAAATGGGGTGGTTTTATGACCCAAGGTCCTTTGAACCTTTTCTGTCCAATCCATTGTTGAAAGTTATCAGTTTGTTTATAATTCTCGGAGGACAGGAAGACTAGTTCTGAGCAAGGTTCTAATCTCTGAAACTTGTCTCTTAAATGGATTTGAAGGACCTGCCTGAAAGTTGAATGGCTTCAAGTCATACTTGAAATGCAGATAAGAAGATATTAGTATCTTCACATTTTTTTCCTTTGTGTCCTATCTGGGCACAGATCTGGTAACTTCCCCTGTGGTGCAAGATAGTTTAGTCTCACTTCTCCCCAACTCAGTTAATTCAGCCAAACTTTCAGAAAGACAGAGACACTATAAGTAATGGCTCTGTCTTATTACTCAGTCAATTATTGGTTTGACACTAATACCCCTTTTTTCTTCCTCATGGTGTGGTAGGGCTTCTGAGCAAACTGATGAAAGATGTAGCTTACCTCCAATATGTGGGCTTCTGATTTTCTTCCTGCTCACACTGAAGACCCGATAACTGAATTTTATTACGGGTTTATTTAGACCTTTACTTCTTTTTAAACCCCAGTAAAGGACTATGGGTCAGTTTTTAAGAGCCGTTTTGAGCCCTGTATTGGAATTTTATTTCAAGCTGTGGTAACAAAGCTTGAAACATTACTTTAATTATTGTTGTAGGTGTCTTTGGCTAAGGGGGAAAAAAATCACTTATATTTTAAAAACATGTTTATTTTACTCTAAGTATGTCCAATATTGATGACGTGGTTGCTTATTACCCATTCTGGACGATAATTTGACAATATGTGTTAAAAACTTTTAAAAGGTTCATATCAATTTTTCCAGTATCTCAGTATGTTGATATAATTCTAACCTGGGTCTAACCTAACCTAACCTGAGGACTTTTTAGCTGACATCTTTATGTTCTTTGTGACCTCTTCAAAGACACAATCTAAATATCCAGTAACAAGGGGTTGGCTAAGTATATTGTGACATATCAGTATAACAGAATCCTGTCAGCCATTTCAAAAATAATTAGTGGCATGAAAATATATTTGTAATACAGGGCATTCCAAAAGCCTTAAGTGCAGTTTTAAGTTTTAGTAACTTCAGAAGTATAATTGCTTCAAATTTTCAAAAAACATTCTTTGAAAGTTTATTTAAATTTATTTTCCACTTATTTCACTTTGTGAATTTTGAGAATTTTGAGTCATTTAAAGTTTTGTGTTTCAGGTAACATTTGTCAGAGAGACTAAAACAAAAAATTTAAATCAAAAGTTTATCCGTTTGAAATTTTACAAGTAATGCACATTTTATAATCTTAAGCACTAAAACTATAAAACAAAAGATAGGTAGAGGTGATAATTTATTAAAGTAGGCTTTTTAAACAATATGTGCAGCTTGATTCCAATTATGTAAAACATATATTCTTGCATGCATTGGAAATTAAAAGGGAAGGCTATTTCCCTGGGGTAATAGGATAATGAATTGTTTAATTTTCCTCTGTGCTTTTCTCTATTTTTGAAGTTTTCTACAATGAACATGCACTACTTTTTTTATTCAGAAAAATGTTATTTAAATACTTTAAGGAATAGAACTAATATTTTGACTTCTCTGAAACCCAAAGATCACGAGTAGTGTGGGTAAAAAGCTAGGAATATTAACTCCATCCACCAATTGCCATTAAAGTAATTAACTTAGCTATTAACTCTGAAAATAACAATTATAAAGTATAAGAAAGATTCCTCCCTAAAATAGCTAAAAGCTATGTTACATATCTTTATGTTTGATTGAAAGTATCACATTTTTAAAAGTTATTTTTAGATGCTTGTGAACTACAACAGGATCATACAACTGTAAGAGGGAGATTAGAGGGCGTTTTGGTTATTATTGTTTTGTATTTTATGGTTCTAAGAGATTATACAAAGATAAATGGGTAGAAGGTATAAAGGAAAAGAATTTAACTTTGCAAGAAATTAATTTCTTTCTCACATTTTAAAACATTTTTAAAAGAAAAATCAAACAGTATATCCATAAAAGGATATACAAATTTTAAAAAATTTTAAGTGAAGAAACGATATAAAAGGATATACAATGCAAGGTACATTTCCTCCATTCCCAGACCCCCTCGGCTTCCAGTTCCTCTCCCCCAGGATAGCCAGTTACAAGTCTGTGCATTCTTCATGAGTATAAAAGTGTTTATGAACGTACCTTTTCTGTCACTTGTATGATATTGAACTATACAAAGTATGCTGCAGCCTTTTTTTTTTTTTCTTCTTCTTTTTAACTTCAAAGTATATCACGGAGATTGTTCTATATTAAGCCAGGTGGGTTCATTGGATGTTTTTAACATAATTCATTTAATCAAATCCTCGTTGATGGGCATATGAGTTTTTGTTTTCATTTTTTAGTCTGTTGTTACTATCACTAACAATGAATATCTTTATATATACCCTGTGGAGTACTGTTATAACAGTCACATCTATCAAGTGATGAGAGATGGTGGTGATATTCTCATATCCCTATAGCACTTGATAGTTTTGAAGGCTTTTCCCCTGTATCTCCTTATTTGCCTCATTTGTTTGCCTTCTGAAATGGTTAGCTCTCCACTGCTGGAAGCGGGCTACCATCAGGTGCATTTCCAAGGTTGCTATGGAGAGAGGATCATTCATTTAATGGTTGGGGGGGTGCCCTCTGGTTAGGGAGTCAAGAAATGAGGCAATCCATTCTTGTTTTCCTGTCCAGTAGGTCTTCCCCAAATAAAGGCTTTTTTTTTTTTTTAGCAGTTGGTGTTTCCTTACTAATACCAACTGAAGACAGGGGAAAGAGGGAGGGCGATCTCGTTGTGCTCTAATTGTTTTTCATGTTTAGTGCCCTGTGCTCATTTTTTGTTTTTTGGGGTTTTTTTTTTTTTTTTTTTTTGCGGTACGCGGGCCTCTCACTGTTGTGGCCTCTTACGTTGCGGAGCACAGGCTCCGGACACGCAGGCTCAGCGGCCATGGCTCACTCCGCGGCATGCAGGATCTTCCCGGACCCGGGCACAAACCCACGTCCGCTGCATCGGCAGGTGGTCTCTCAACCACTGTGCCACCAGGGAAGCCCCTTGTGCTCATTTTTAATTGGAGTGCTGTGGGTGAGAATTTCATTTACCCCTTGCTTGAGGTACCACTTAATTCAGTATTACTTAATAAATTATGTCATTGATACCAGGGCCGGCTCTCCCAGGGTATGTGTAACACCTGGAATGTTTAGTGACTTGTAAGAGACATGTCAAAGAAGGTTATAGATTTGGACCTTATTTTCTTCAGATTTGAAAATTAATGTCATTTCCTTCTGTTCAGCTAACTTAGAAACAATGGCTACTTGATTCCTTTGTGTATACATTTTAGAACAAAGGACTTTCTTATCAGGGTATAAGTTCTTCAGAGTTTAGTTCAGGGATATGATTAAAAGGGACCAAAAAAGTCAGAGGAACTCGGGAAATGTAACTGTGCTGAAGATTACCTACCTCTGTTGTGTTTTGTTTTCTTCTGAGGGGTGCATGTGTGTGTTTACATTATTCAACATACCATCCTTAATAGAAATGACCTGTCCTTTTTTTCTGGCATCTGAGAGCATGATCAGATGAGTGCATTTGTTCAGGGCTTTGAAGAACCACATCTACAATAATATGCATGGGTTTGTCTCCCTATTTCTAATTGTTGGATATTCATTGTGTTAATTTTTCCTATCGAAAAGGCAAGAACAGGTTATTGTAAGCCTTTGGAGAATCTCCGCTGAATGGTTACAGAGCAGGGAAGATGCTGAAACACATGACCTGTGTTTCATGCCCCCCTACATTTAGCCCCAGTACACCTACCCTGCATGCATTTGCTTCCCTGTTCCGATTCTGGCTCCTTTGGACAAGAAGAGCACTGCAAGGGGAGGGGGCCAGAAGCCCAGGGCTGTGGGACTCTGCCTTGACATGTCTTTTTTTCCCCTGGACATTCTGGAAATGTTCTTTCTATCAGCTTATAGTTCCCTGCACAGAAGACTTGTCTCAGCAAGATGTGGCTGATCTCAGAGTAGTGTGTGTGTGAGGTAAGTAAGGACAAAAGTATTCCTGTATTCTCTTGTTGAATAGAAAAAGAAATCAAATTTAGAGTATCGTCAACAGAGCATTCCAAATATGCTTTCTGGGACTTGGCAATTTAAAACAACTTTTAAAATCTAAAACCTTGTGAATTAGTCAGCTCAGGCTACCATAGCAAAACACCATAGACTGGGTGACTCAAACAACAGAATTCTATTTCTCACAGTTCTGGAGGCTGGGAAGTCTAAGTTCAAGGTGCCAGTCTGGTCAATTTCTGGTGAGGGCTCTGTTCCTGGCTTGCAGAGAGCTGCCTTCTCACTTCTTCACATGGCAGAGAGAGCAAGCCCTCTAGGTCTCCTCTTATAAGGGCACTAATCCCATTGGACCAGGGCCTTACCCTCATGACTTCATCTCACCGAAATTACCTCCCAAAAGCCCCATCCCTAAATACCATCACATTGAGAGTTAGAGCTTCAATATATGAATTTGAGGAGGGCACAGACATTCAGTCCTTGCCTGAGTTAGTCTCGCGGGGGGTACCCTGACAGGTTACCATCTACTTTTGACAAGACCCTAATTGAGCAAAAACTGACTAATGATATATAAATAAGTGACTCTATTTACTTTTTCCCCCTTTAGTATGCACAGTTCACAGTGCAGCCCAAGCCTCTAGGCCTCAGAAGACTTCAGGCAAGGACCAAGTAGGCTGCCAGATCCCTCAGACCCACACAGGCCCAGGAAGGGGTGAGGAGGGTTTTCTTTTTTAATTAGCTATCTGGGATGTCCTAGGGTTCAGAGCACCAGGAGGGTGTACTTGAAGTCATTAAAAGCGGCTACAGTGACCCAAGCCAGCTCCAGTGATCTGGCTCCCGGATTTCGGAGTGCAGCAAGGGCGAGACTTTGGATCACACTGAGTGTGGCTTTAATGTGTGCAGACTGCCTTCATGCCAGGATCACAGTGTCCCTGATTTTTCCTTGCTGTTTTTAGATTTTTAACTCAGTCAGGTCCAGTTGTTGGATTAACGTGATGTTGCCATTTCTTTTTGATTTATCAGTGCATCACTGATGACGTGCTGCCAGGAAATCAGTGGCAGCTCTGTATTGCCAATGGAAGTTTCTGGCAGCTGAAAGCATTCTGTGGTACAGGTTGATACATGACCTTTGGGTTTGCAAGCCTTGGGTATAATCCAGGAGAAAACGTAAAATGAAGACGAGATTGAGAAATCGGATTTACAAAGTTTAAGAGAATTAGGAGGATGAAGAGAAAATAAAGATTAACTGAAAACTCCTTTAGTATACAGGTATTTGAGTAAAAAACAAATTGTTAAGGGGCAGGATCCCTTGCTTTAGAGTAGAATGGTACTTTCCAGCCACTTTATCTGTGAAGCATCTTTCACTAAAGAGTTTTAATTTTCCCATTAATCTTCATAGTAAAACCAGAAATGTCATTTTTAGTAGGACTGTGCTGTAAACCCTTGGGATGGCCTATTCGCCCATTCATTAACTCATTAAACCAGTATTTATTGGGTACTTACTATGTACCCAGCAGTGTTCCAGGCACTTGGGGGTACAGCAGTGAGCAGAACGGACAAAAATTCCTGCCCTCATGAAGATTATGCTGTAGCTGGTAGAGACAGACAATAAAATAAACAAGAAATATGCAGAAAAATAAAGCAGAGAAAGGGGGTAGGGTGTGTGGGTGGGGGTAGGGGTGAGAGATGAAGTTGTTCGGGGGAAAAGCCTCCCTGGGAAAGCGACATTTGAGCAGAAGGAAGTACAGGAGCCAGCCATGCGTAGATCTGGGGGGAGGAGAATCAGCACAAAGGCCTGAGATGGGGGGTTACTGACAGTGATCAAGGATCAGCAAGGATCCCAGTGTGGCTGGAGCACAGCGTGGCAGTGGGAAAGATGAATGATGTGATCTGTCGTTTTATCAAGATCACTCTGGCTGCTGTCATGTGAATGGATGAAAGGGACAAGGGTAGAAGTCAGGAGACCAATTAAGAGGCTTCTGCAAGAATCCAGGAGAGAGGTGACGGTAGCTTTGAGTAGAATGATAGCAGCAGAAGCGATGACGAGTGGCAGGTTTCTGAATATACTGAGACAGTTGAGGATTTGCTGATAGACCGGATGTGGAGTGAGAGTGGAATTAGGGGTAATTCCAGGGTTTTTGTTAGGTTGGTTAGTTTTTATTGGTTTCACCTGAAGAATTGAATTGCCCTTTACTGAAATCAGAAACACTGTGGGTAAAGCAGGTTTTCGGGAGAAGATCAGGAGTTGAGTTTTGGATGCATTAAGCTTGAGATGTCTGTTAGATCTCTAAGTGGATGTGTCACTTAGACAGCTGGGTATGTGAATCTGGAGCTCAGGGGAGAAGTCTGGCCTGGAGATACGTATTTGAGAGTTGTTGATAGATAGGTGGTATTTAAAGTCTTGAAACTGGATGAGCTCGTGTAACAAGCAAGGGTAAGATGGAGGAGAGAAGACCGAGTCTGAGCCCTGGAGCTCCAGCAGGAACCAGCCCAGGGCAAAGGTGAAAGTCTAAGTCCATGTCAGCAAACTTTTCCTGGAAAGGGCCATAGAGTAAAGAGTTTATGCTTTGTGGGCCAACAATTCAACTCTGCCGATGTATCACAAAAGCAACCATAGACAATATGTAAAGTAAGGCTGTGTTCAATAAAACTTTACAAAAACAGGCAGCAGCCTGGATTTGGCCCATGGACCATAATTTGTACCATAATTTGTACATCCCCGCACTTGTCTCTATGCCAGGAATTTCCCTTCTTCTTCCTTTCTTAGACTCTGGGACTTTCTTTTATTCCAGGAGTCCCTTTTGATTAGATAGCCATAGTGTGTAATAGAGCCAAGAGAAGTCCTAAATTCAAGATTTTACTTTAAGTTCTGTGCCTTATTATTTTTTAATTCACTTATATGAGGAGAATTACATAAAAACTACTGATGATGAGGTGATGGATAATCATTAGGGGTCAGTTACAGAGAAGGAGGCAAATTTGCAGCAGGAAGGGTTTAGGCTGTATATAAGTAAAAACTTTTTGATGGTAAAGGTTGTTAAATATTTTACCCAATACAGTTTATGGGATAACTGTCTTAAAAGGTGTTAGTTTTCTTTTGATTTTGTTTTTTAATGTTATTTCTACAATTTGGAGTAATCTGTGTACATTTCATAGCCTGAGGACAAAGGTGTAAATGCATGGCATTGAGTTTTCTTTTTGACCATTGGTAGTAATTATCTGTTCAGTTAGTAATGTGTGTTTAAGCTTCCTTCATGTCTTTTTATGGCATGACAGATCATTTCTTTTTAGTGCTGAATAATATTCCACTGTCTGGATTTACCACAGTTTATCCATTCATCTACTGAATGACATCTGGGTTGCTTCCAAGTTTTGGACATTATGAATCAAGCTACTATAAACATCCATGTGCAGGTTTTCGTGTAGACATAAGTTTTCAACTCTTTTGGCTAAATACTAAGGAGCGCAGTGGCTGAATTATATGGTAAGAGTATGTTTAGTTTTGTAAGAAACCGCCAAACTCGCTCCCAAAGTGGCTGCGCCATTTTGCATTCCTACCAGCAATGAATGAGAGTCCCTGTTGCTCCACATTCCTGACCAGCATTTGATGTTGTCAGTGTTCTAGATTTGGGGCATTCTAATAGGTGTGTAGTGGTATCTCTTTCCCTGATGACATGTGATGCGGAACGTCTTTTCATATGCTTATTTTCCATCTGCATATCTTCTTTGGTGTGGTGTCTGTTAAGGTCTTGGGCCCATTTTTTATTTTAGTTGTTTGTGTAATTATCCATTCATGGGTCTTGTTGATTGGTTGGCTGGCTGAGGAGGCGGAATTAAAAGTGTACTGCCAAAGAATTGTCACTGATGTGTAAACGGTCCTTATAACCATCTAAAGAAACTAGGACTATGAAGAGTCAGCGTCAGAAAGGATTTGGAGTGTTTGTGCTGTAGTTCAGGGTTCTCAGCCTTTGAACAGAAGACCAAGTTGGGGCGGGGGGAATCTGCTGTGGAATTATTGCAAAGACTGCAGATTCATATGTACACCAACTGTTGTTTGCAGACTAAATAAATAACGTCTAACATCTGTATACCATTCCTTTACAAATGAATACAGACTCTGCTGTGATTAATGACTTGGAATTTTATTTTCAACTGTCACTGCACTGAAAGTCTTTTTTTATCATTATTTCTTTTCTAATTGCACAGATTCTTGAAGTATAACTGCTGCCATTCGATTAGTCCAAGAGGGGTTTTGATGTGTTAAAGTGTCCCTCATCCCTGAAAAGTTTGGGAAACGCGTATCTAGTCCAACCGCCCAACTAACTTTACAGGCCGGGACACTGAAATCCAGAGGAGTTACCTGACAGCCTTGGGGTGGTGGAGACTGTAAGTAATAAAGTAGGGACTAGATCCTAGTTCTTTTGGATCCAAAAGTGAGTTGTTTTTTTTTTAAGTACGTCATGTATGGTTCCCATTAGTCCACAGCATCCGTTTGAATCAGGAAAATTCACAAAAATACACTTCTTCCCTCAATATAAGTGAAGGCCATATAATAATAAGGCACGAAGTAAGCAAGCCATAGCAACACAGTGTGACACATGGTGGTACCTGGGTTCACTTGGGAAAAGGCGGAACATTTCTTCAGCCCGGCAGCCACCTTACCGTGGAGCCAGTCACCAGTGCAGACAACATCTAAACAAGCCTGGCAGCTGTTCACTCCGTTACCATTCTTACGCAGATTCTGCAGACACACTGTCAAACCAGCCACACAGCTTTGCACTTTGCTTTTGGATAGAAGATGCTACACAAAAATAAATGCATTGATCTGTTTGTGAGAGCTGAGGGCAGACACCAACATCTGGTAACCAAATGGCGATGGTGTACCAAATGCATCTTCTGTTTATGTTTGTGTGTGTTTTTCTTTTTTATAGTTTTTTTTTTTTTTAAAGAAAGGATTTCTTTCTCTTGGGAAATCTTCATATCAGAGAGCCACAAGGTAGTTATTTGCTCACAAAGATACATACTTAACCCTCTCCTTTGGGCTCTTATTCACACAAAACTTAACTCCTAGTCTGTTGAGCAATAAAGTTTGCATTTGGGCACAGGAGATAAGTGTATACTTGCTCAGTTGTGTCAGCAACTCCTTTACTATTGTTAGCTTTCTTTTGTAAGTGAAATAAATCTCAGGCTTTCTGTGAACCTTAACCAAAGATCCAGGGCTGTGACTTGAGAAGATTATTTGCACTGTCTTCTATTCAATTCTCTCTCTCTCTCTCCAAGTAGTTTTACAACTCATGAAAACAGTTACTGTATACTGCCTTACATATAGGAGATATTTCATATTAAATGCATCATTGGATGACATGCACACACTACTTTGTGAGGTGGCTTTAATTAAGTCACTTATTTTCTTAAGACTTTATCTTGATAATTTTCTCTCTTGGTTCATAATAAGATGGAAAAGAGTTCTGCCTCCACCGTTCTGAGATTTTGTGCTCCTCTCTCATGCTTACTGAGGCTGAAAAGAATAAATAAGGCTATTTAAATCATGGGTGACTGTAACCCATTTATGTTGAGAAACTGGGTGTTAAAAAGAAACTGGGTGTTAAAAAGAACGTAAAGGCAGGTATAGAAAGTGCTCATCAGCTGAAAAGACCCACCCAGTTTGGAGTAGTATTAATGTATCAAAACCTCATTTCGTATCAGAACACAATTATATTTAGAACAGACTCCAGAGATAAATTCATCTGCCTGCAGACAGAGCCATACACCTGAACCCCTGGTGGGTGTTTGTGTTTGGGTGTGTTTCTAGGTAGAATGATCTCATGTTCTGCCCTTACCGCAGAATTGTGCAACCCTGACGCACACCTGTGTTTTGATCTTTAAAATCTATCGTGGTTACATATCAAGCAATTTTAAAAACCTTCATGGATGATCCAGAATGCACACCTGCCAGAAACATCACTGGGCACAGTTTTGGAACTGGCTTGGACTCCTGTAATGTTAAACTTCAGTTATATTGAAAATAAATTAGGTCTCAAGTTCCAGTCTTCAGCCTGAGACTCTTGTCTGAATACATATTGGTCCACAGGTGATCCCCAGGGCAGGGGTCAGTGTGTGAAAGCTTTCCAGTTTACTATTAAAGAAGAGTGGGGGGCTTCCTTGGTGGCGCAGTGGTTGAGAGTCTGCCTGCCGATGCAGGGGACACGGGTTCGTGCCCTGGTCCGGGAAGATCCCACATGCCGCAGAGCGGCTGGGCCCGTGAGCCATGGCCGCTGAGCCTGCGCGTCCGGAGCCTGTGCTCCGCAACGGGACAGGCCACGACAGTGAGAGTCCCGCGTACCGCAAAAAAAAAAAAAAAAAAAGAAGAGTGGGGACAAACTACCTAGAAAGTAAAGCAGATTACCTTGATCACCACCTTTCTTTTATTTTCATTATTTATCTTAAACACTTAAGGTATTTTTTTGTCCTTTTAAATACATCTTTTTCTTAAAAGTTATCATTTGTTTATTTATTTTTGGCTGCGTTGGGTCTTCGTTGCTGCATGCAGGCTTTCTCTAGTTGTGGCGAGCGGGGGCTCCTCTTCATTGTGGTGCGCGGGCTAAAAGTTATTTTTAAATGTGACAGAGCACTTCCTAAAAGAATTGGTCTTATGTGGAATATCACTGATTTCTTTCTGTAAAAGCTGGTGAATACCCAAAGGTAGGATTTAGTGTGGGAAATGGTAAAGAAGAGAGAGAGAGAGCTGAAAACAGGGCTTCCTTATTTAAAAGAGAATGGCTCATGAATACAAATTAATGCATTTCTGTTATGTCTGCAAATCCATGGTTAAGTCCTACCTTAACATACCACCATATTTTCAGGGCAAAATGTTGATGTTGGTAAGTTTTTTAAAAATTATTTAATTTTAACTTTTTATGGGCCATTCCAAAAATATACAAAAGTAGAATAGTATAATGAACCTCAGGTAACCATCACCGTCCTTCCTTTATCTGTGGTCAGTGTTGTACCCCACTCACTTCCCAGTCCCAGCTGCCCCCCCCACACATACACACATACACTGGATTGTTTCTGAAACAAATCCAAAAATGCGTGATAAGAATTTTCACCCTTATGGGGAAATTTTAGAGGACATTACTGTCAAAAGGGAGGTGAGAAGTATGGTCTAAAGGGGAAAACAGAGGAGAAGAGAGGCAAGTGAAATTGGACAATACTGAGGAAGGGCTGTAGCCTAGCTCATTATTCTGTACTATTTATTGTAACACTGTGGGTCATAAGGAATTCAACATTTTTAATAATGGAGAAGTAGGTTTTTGATTGTACCCGTTACTGGCTCTGTGGTATGTGAACCTTGGTTGCTGACTTTTTTCTGTCGCATGCAGTCACCTCTCTCTCCTGAGCACCTCTGTAACTCAGCCCAGGTCTTGCCTAGGAAAGTGACAGTAGCAAGATATTGAGCTCCTAGAGACCTGTAGAGAAAAGCCACTAGACTGAGCATCTTGAGGGCAGGAGCCATGTCTGTTTTGTGTCTGTGTTGTTGTGGCTTCCACAGTGACTGGCAGATATTTGTTCAATAAGTGTATTCTTCCATCTCTAAAGCTCTCACTTGAGTAAGTGGAAGAGGAATTGCAGAGGCCTTTTTGCCTACAGTTCTGCTCTACAGTGCTTTAAAGACAAAGCAGAGTCATAGGAACAGTTCAGGGGATTCTTTGTACTTGGAGTCTTTTAATGTAAAATTTTATCTATTCTGTCAATTTATCTGTATATTTCAAATCTAAAGAAAAATCTTGATAATGGCCTCTGGCTTTCACTAACAGAATTGAAACAAACACACACACACACACATACACACATAATATTGTTATTACTGTTCTTCTGTAAGAGGACCATTGGGATTACTTTTTAAAGATGCTTCTTTACTGCTTTTGTAATTTACAACGGCATGCTTCCCCTTGTCCCACCCCCAGTCCAGGCAGTAGATATGAAGGAATTCTCTGGGATTGAACCTGAGGGTTGCTGGGCATCAGAGATACAACGCAAATCCACCATTGATTGTTAATGTCTTTGGGTCCATAAATACCAGCAAATTTTATATGAGGCATGGTGGATTTTGAACTAATGTTTCTTAATTAACTGTGCTATGATGACACTGTTTATTTTCCCCAAATACACCTGTCCCTTACAAATTATTCCTGTTTTTGTTTTTAAGAGAATACTGGGTGGGGGACCCTTAGCACGCTCTGTAGTGAGTTTGGGTTAAGCAGCTACCTGTTAAATACGGCATTACATATGACTCTCACAGCCATTCGCTTACACAGTCTCTGTTATCTATAGCCTGCAATGTGGATTGATATGGTTGACATGGAGGGACTCAGAAAAGTTGAGACTTGCATAAGATAATAAATTGCAAACATAGGCTAGATCCTAAGTATCTTATTTGCAAGTTTGATGTTTTAAGCTCTAGACTAGGTAAACCCTGAGACACTGCCGCCATATGATCTGCAGCACAGTGCCAGCCTCATATATTTGCTCCTGATGCCTCTCATGCTCTCCTTTCTGGGCATGTATCACTTTCTTCACCCTACCTACACATTCACCTATGTGACAATGGCATAACATCCCAACCATCTAACTCGCTTGCCACTTAAAAAACTCTGTTGATGACTTCCTTAAACTTTGTGGTGAATAAGCTTGAAACTGATTTATTATGTGGGTCAGGGGGACCCTACAGTTCAAGGGCTTGAAAACAAGTTGGTTACAGTCTTGAACTATGCTGAGAAATAGTTAGGGCTAGAATCCAGAATCCAGTAATGGGCCTGAAATCACTGAAAATAATTCTTGGATATCAAAGGGTAGAATTTGGCCTGTGTCTTATAAACAACTGCCTGTATCTTGTAAACAGACTCAATCAGATAGTAACAGGTATTTGTCACAACTGCATATACCAGGGACCGAAATGGAAAAGTGGAAAGAAGCCATCATGAAACTAGGTTTCCCCCAACAACAGGCCTTGGGGCCCTCTTAGAACTGCTGTCTAGGTATGTAGTGGGATGGTCTTTGCCGTCTAGGTGTGCAGTGGGATGCTTTCCTTCCTTGTGAGCTCCCTAAGGACAGGAAGGCAAATCCACACTTCCTTGAACCCCTTAGTCTCTAGGCTACAGTTAAATACAGCAAACACATATTTAATATTGGGGTTTTTTATCTGCTTAATTGTAAGTTAGTACTGGATACAGATAGACTAGAGTTTTAGACAAGGTTTGCTGAATTTATGAGTCCCTTCATTAAAAAAAAGATTTATTTCCTGTTGCCTATCAATATTCCAAGCATTGTAGATTTATAATTAAGTATAAAGTATAGTTTTACTCCCGAGGGGCTTTCAATTTCGTTGGGCAGAGAAGACATATACAAGAAACAATAAAGACCATAACAGTATACACCCACTGTAATGGCTAAAATTAAAAACAGCGACCAAACCAAGCGTTGGCAGGGATATAGAGAAAGTGGAACCTTCATGGGAATATAAAATAGCACATCTGCTTTGAAAAGCAGCCTGGCAGCTTCTTACAAAGTTAAACATACACCTGCCAAGTGACCCACTCATTCTACCCCCAGGTGTTTAGCAGAAGAAACAAGAGCATTGTCCACACAACTATCTGCAGATGAATTTTCATAGCAGCTTTATTTATAATAGCTAAAAGGTGGAAACAGCTCAAATGTCCATCAGCAGGTGATTGGATGAATATATCGTGGTATACCTATACAGTGGAATATTACTCAGCAGTAAAAAAAAAAATGAATGTACTATCGAAACATCCAACAATGGATAAATCTCAAAATAATCATTCTGAGTGGGGAAAAAAAACTAGACAAAGAAGAGTACATACGGTATGATTCCATTTATATAAAATTCTAGAGAATGTGAACAAGTCTACAATGACAGAAAGCCGATCGGTGGTTGCCTGGGGATAGGAGTGATATAGTTGCAGGAGGGAGAGATTACAAAGTGCAAGAAACTCTGAGGGATGATGAATCTGTTCATTATCTTGATAGTGATGATAGTTTCTCGGGTGTAGTGTATACATATGTGAAAAGTCACTAACATTGTATGCTTTGAAAATGTGCAGTTTATCTTATGTCAGTTTTTCCTCAAAACTGTAGGAAAAAAAATACTGATTGCTTAATATGATCATTTTCATTTAATTGATGACATCAATCAAAGAGATATTTCCGACAGGAGCTCAGCGTCCTACTGATGCTGGCAGGAGATTATACGTGAAGCCGGGTAGAAAAGCTAAAGCAATCACAATTTGTGGGTCTCTGTCAACTGGACTGGGCTTCTAGCGCCTGTTCTTAGCTTGCATTTGTTTCAAAGAAACTGTTCTTGAGCAGTAGTTCTGTACCTATGAAGAATAAATCAGGCACATTATAAAATTACATTTTGGTTAGATTTTAATTTGTTCGAGTTAGAGGCTGATAATTCTGCACTCCTGAGCCCTTCCTCCTCGGGTATTAGGCAAGACGCTAGATGTATGCACTGCACTGAGTGAACCCAAGTCAACCCTCAGCGAGGAGTCTGAAGGCCTGGTCTCTGGCTGTGTCTGTGCCACTTAGTAAACACTTGACATTGGCAAGTCATGTCACACAGTCCCAGTTTCCTCATGTGTAAAATGAGAGTAATAATAATACCCATCCTGCGTGCCTCCCAGAATTGATATGAGAGTCATATGACCATTCTTTAAAAACTGTAAAATGGCATAAAAATGCAAGGGGTTATTGCCACTTCTGTTGTTATCTTGCCTGGGATTTCATTGCCTGCTCGTTCGTTGCTCAAGAAAACCCAAGGTAAGTAATCTTCACAGCTTACAAGAAGGAAAAGAAGTCTATGTCATGAAATTTCTATGTAGAAACAGATGATGTCACTAAAACTTATGACATTATTGCCATGGACAACCCCCGCTGCCCCTTTAAAAGCAGTTCTCTCTTCCCTTTTTTCTCTTCTCTTCTCTGCTTCCTCATTTTGCTTCATTCACTTAGTCAGCAGATATTCCCTGAGCACCTGCCAGGTGTCAGGTCCTGTAGGCAATAGAAATAAAACAAGGAAGAAAACAGATGAGTCACTGCCTTTGAGAAGCTGCCCTTAAAGTGGGGGTAAGGTGGGGTGTGGTACAGTTTGATAAGCGTTATGAGGGGGAAAGGAGGAGGTGCTCTGGAGCACCTGGACCCCCTAACCCAGATGTGGGGAGTCGGGGGAAGGAGACATTTAAACTGAGATCTGAGGATAAGGAAGGGTTAGCCATGCAAAGCATGGGAGCGAGCGTTCCACTCAAAAGAAACAGCCTATGCAAAGGCTGAGAGGAGAGCTTAGTATGACCAGAGGTTACAGTGGAAGGCAGGTGGGCGAGAGACAGACGAGGATGTTTTCTGGGGACAGATCATGTTGGGGCTCGTGGTAAGAGCAGGGGAAACCATGGGTCAGTTTGTCAGCTCCCTGTCTCTGCAGTAGGTTTTCTGCTCACAGCTCCCAAAGTTCCTTGTGAAGTCCTGTTGGCGGTCCTCAAGATTAAGAAGGTTGCTAGGCAAGATTTTCTTGGATGGAACTAAGCTTATAGTGACCAAACTGACTTTGTTTACATTGTTTTTCTGCCAAGAAAACAGAAACCTCTCCAAATAAACAGTGACTGTCACTTATGCTGGTTAGTAAAACCGTACTTTTCAGTGTTTCCCTCACAACTTGTTGTATAGTTGCAACATAGGCATTTTAAATGGGAATCCTACACCAGAGAGAAAAATTGTGCTCTAGGAGGGAAGACCAGAAAGATTTGAGTACAGGGGAAGCTCTCTGAGGTTAAATGCAATGAGTTTTTTTTTAATAGTAGGATAATTAATTTCTGTTTCCGCTTTTCCCAAATGTCACATTGGTGTTTTTAAACACCTTGGGGAAGGTATGCTAACTTTTGCAAGTTGCAAGAATGCTGTTAAGAACACATCTGCAGTTTTTGCTTATTTGTACTTGTGTTGATCTTCCCTTTATCTTTCTATTTTATAGCTTTAGATGTGTTTGGACAGGGTTTCTTCTATACTTTTCAGATTTCTTAGTCTCTTATAGATAGTAATACGATATAACCTTTACAGAATTTTCCCCAGGTGTCAGGATAGTTTATTGTTTATTTGTTTTTACATCCAGATTTCTGTCTGGGAACAAAAATTCCTATGACATGAGAATTCCAAAGGGCAGAGGGCATGGACCCCATGGAGCAAACTCCTGGATTCATACTTCAGTAACCGAGGGAACACAGTTTCCTTCCTTTTAAGTGGGGGGTGTCTTAGAAGGCCAGAGTCTCTAGGTACACTAGTGAATCATTATTGAACAAAAAAAATGTGTTGTCTGTTCACATTACATATGTGTGTGTGAACAACCTGTGTGTGTAAAAAGTGGCTCTCATCGGACATAAGGTCTCAGTCAGTGTATTTGACCCAGGCCATTAGTCAGCTTACCAGCAGAAATGAGTGTGCCAGTTTGAACGTAACACATTTTTCACACAAAATAGTTAAAAATTCAAGTCTGTCTAATACAGAAGTAGCTTTGGGCAAGTCTAACACACACATAAAGTATTAATTTGAGCAAGCAAAGACAGAATCCCATCCCAGAGGCACTGGGGCTGTGACTAGTGCCAAGCTGGCAGGTATTGCACTGTGAGCTCCATACTTTAGAAGCGCCGGCTTCCACCATGGTGAGCATCGTGCCTCTCACAATAGTGCATAATTAATCCAAAGTTAAAGACTTTTTTCAGAATTTTTTTTAATGTTTTTTTAAGCTAAGCTTGGTGTTTGAAACCAGGGACTCAGCAAACAGTGTCCACTCTGCCATTCACTTGACCTGTGTCTGTGCGCTTGTCACTGATCTTTTTTTTTAACCTCAGTTTCTTCATCTCTGAATTGACACACCAGTTTACCAATGAAAAATGTCAGCTCCAGGAGGACATGAGCCTTTATTTTCTACTGAGGAACAACATTATGGGTAGAGGGAAAATACATTCTTTTGAGTCACACTGACTCTTGGTTCAAAGCTTCAGCGCATGTGTGTCCTTGACCAATTTATTTAGCCTCTCTGAGCTTCCTCCTCTCTCTGTAAAGCAGCAGCTCATAATACTTAACTTACTAGGCTGAAAGAAGAAGTAAAAAGAAATAGTGTATGTGAACTCACAAAACAGAGGACTTCTGTGCTTTGTGAGTGCTCAGAATGTGCTTTTCTCCCGTTTACAAGTACCACAAACGCTCGCTATGGAAAATGGGCATGGCGTTATTAGCTTAGAGCGTTTCCTCTTTACAATTATCTATGTGTCCTACCCTTAAACCTAGATGGAAGATGAAGACGGTAAAAGAGATTAGCTAGATAACGGCTATTTTTGTTCGAAGGAATCAGGAAATTATGTCTACTACAGCTACGCTTTCGAGCCCTAGTAACCACACCTGAATCATCGGAATCATCTGGGGAACTTTCTGACAAAATATACGTCCCAGCTTCTGTTTCTCCCCGTAAGTAAGATTAAGTACCTGACAACTCTCTGACCAAAATGCTCTGGAAATGAAATAACATAAAATAAAAACTGAAAGAAAGTAACATAACCTCAAAAGCCAGAAATAATGTTTAAGCAGGAATCCAGCAGAGTAGTTTAGCACTCAAGTCAGCTTTCACCCAGAGACATCTACCTGACCATGATGCCCTTGGACATGGGTTCCGATAACTTGTTGGATGTAGGGGACAGGAGCCAAATCCAAGGTTTTGCCCAAGGTGAGGAGTCTAATAAGAGGGACCCATATAAAATTGGGGCCCCAAATTGCAATACCCTCCATGTAAAGATAAATGAGAAAAGGAATCTGTAATACAGAAGGGGACAGCAAGGAAACATGCCTGTCATGACGTTGGTATTAGATAGAAGGGAGCAAAAGCTCTTTCCTGGGGATTCACAACTACAGGCAGCCTTCAAGCAAGTTTGCAGCCTGCGTTTATACTGTCAGAGGGTCTGAAAACCTTTAACCAAAGACTTTGCTTTAACATAGTTTTGGGTTGTTGGTACCCAAGCTGCCTTCCTGCTTTACATTCAAAGCACCTGCCCCCTCCTTACCTTCCTTGCCTTTAGCTCCAGTGACTGGATACCAGGAGACTGGGTCTTCTTCCAATCTTCAGATATTAGAGCTTTTAGGTGGCTGCAGTATTCTTCGTTAATATCAGTCTTAGCTCAGGCCTTTAGGTAAGCAGAGACCTCCTGTGATATCCATAATCTTGGGCCTTGACCTGCACGATGCAAGTGGGAGGGCGGAAGAAGAGCGAAGAGAAGAGAGCTTTTTAACTATGCCCTAACTATATGAAAAGTCAATTCTGACCTTAATAACCCTCCCCAAATAAACAACCCTAAAGCAGGCTCTTTGTGGGCTTTAGGGATGGAGGCCAGGGGGGTGTGGATTAACAGTGTGGTCATTTTGGCAGCAGGACAGAGAGGGGAGCATTCTAACCAGAGCAAGACCCCCTAGGGCAGCCAAAGAAGGAGAAAGTGGGTGACTGGGCCTTAGGGCCCCTAGGGCCGCTCCCACTAAGCAGCCTGGGAAGGCAGGATCAGGAGTGCCCGCTGTTTAGGTGCGATTATTAAAAGCTAGAATTTGAGGTTTGTTGGCTCGAATTTGTGTACCTGTTCCCATGGTTCTGTCCCAGCATACCTTTTCGTGCCTTCCTTGTCTTTGCAGTTCTTGGACTCGTTCTTATAATGCAGTGCTAATCCCTTTGCTGGGTCAGCATTGAGGACAGACAATTGATTTTGGAAGCATCGTGCCAGTTGGTGTAATCCCAGAAGCAAGGTGGCATTTGTTACGTTGCATGCTGAATTGACTTCTTGGCCGACTCACAGCCTCTGCTCTTTCATTACCTGCGTGTAGCGAGTTGCATGTTTCACGTGCATATTCTCGGCACAGGTTGCTGCCACCCAGCTCTTCCTGTTCCTAGCCTGCATATTGCTGCTCAGGCGGCTGTGGGTTTTTCTAGCAGATTACGGTCTTTGTTTCTCAACGTAAAATGTTCACAAATGACTTTGTTCCCTCCCATACACCCAACTCCTAGAATTGTGCTTGGCAGATAGTGAGTGCTCAGTAAATTCTCTGAATGAATTCTTATTTTGCATAGACTGAAGTTAAAGCCCAGAGGATGAAACTTAGAGTAGGTATTAGCTAAGGAGATGAGGAACTGGTGTCCTAAGGCAAGACTGGAGAAGAGCTCAGGAGTTGTGTTCTCCCTTAATTTGGCGGTAAAGCAGGTGAGGAGTAGAGAGCCAGCTAGTGTGCTGCGTCAAGGTTGGCAGACTGGGTTCGAGGAAGGTAGCGGCATGCAGCAACTGAAGTTTCAAGAGCCTATAACCCTTGAGTTTCTGGCCAAAAGTTGGGAACCACAGTCAGGTATAGAACGAAATACCCTGGACAGTAAGACAAAGTAAGTGCTCCGTAATTGACAGTAAAGCAGGGCATGCATGGGTAGAGCTAGGCAGTCCCCAACACTCTGTTATTTTGTGAAGTAAATATTAGGAAACCCCTCTTCATTCTGTACGTGTTAATAAAAATGAACTGCTAATCACAGTTAGCACTGCCGTCTTCTCCACTAAATGTATGAAATGTGCCTTTTAGGGAAATAACACATTTTACTCTTGTTTACCTTCTTCACGGTTGATTTAGAGCCTACTTTCTGAACAACCCTTCCTATCTATTAGGCTATTGACAGCGCACAACACTGAAAGGAGAAGGCAGGACGAAAGGTTGAGCCTTTGCACTGAATTCCTTTCCCTCGTCAGTCACTGTTGAGTCTTCTGTGTTCGTTTTTCACGGATCATCATTCACCATTTGCCTCTCGCCAGGTCCAAGTGCCTCTCTGCTGAATATTTTTGTACATTATTACCATCTACTAATGGAAGGCTGCAAAGGCTAATAATTGGTTAGAGAAGTGAATGAAATATAATGTTATCTATAGATACTAACCCTCTTCTTCACTCCCTGTTAATAAAAGGAGTGTATCATTTCAGATGGAAAAAAGGACCACGAACTATCCATCTGTAACCATCCTGTGCACACACTCAATTAGCCACAGGGGTCAAGCGCATATTAGTAGGCAGCTGGGAGTTTGCCGAAGCAATTAATTGGCCTCATCATCGAGAAATAATAGTTTAAGTAACTTCCTCCTCTTGCTTACTTGACTGACACAGCCAATCAAATTCAAACAATAGGTAGCATCATTGACCTTTCCAAAAATAGACTAGAACTACAAGGTTTGGCTTTTGTAATGAAAAACTCTAGGCCATTTATAAGTTTACCAAGCTTTTTTTTTTTTTTAATGGGGTGGGGGGGTGGTAAATTTCACTAATAACCAAAGAGCTATAACCTGTGTAGAAAACAAACTTATGGTTACCAAAGGGGAAAGGGGGTGAGGGCGGAGGAGAGAGGGATAAATGAGGAGTATGGGATTAACAGAGACACACCACTGTATGTAAAACAAACAACAAGGACCTACTGTACAGCACAGGGAACTATATTCAATATCCTATAATAAACCATAATGGAAAAGAATATGAAAAAGAATATATATATGTAACTGAATCACTTTGCTGTACACCTGAAACTAACACAACATTGTAAATCAACTACAGTTCAGTTTTTTTTTTTTAAGTAGGGAAAAAGTGTAGGAAAAAAAGAGTGTTGTCCTGTGTTTCATTAAAAAAAAACAGTATGCTATTCTATATTAAAATGTCTTTTTTGTTGTTGTTTTTAAGGATTTAACTGTAAGGAAAGAAGGAATCCTAGTATTATACAACGAGAATAGCAGAAATAAACAAGACGCCAGATTTTAGAGATGAATCTGAATTTCATATTCTTTGGTCCTAATGTCACATAATGATTGTTTTTACCCAAAAATACCATGTGGCTAATGTGGACCCTCAATCTCCTCAACATTTGTTTGCTGCTTTACGCACACATTTTCATTTATGTCTATTTTTTATATATGGGGCTTCAAGTAGGATGCCAAGGGAGATGATATTTTTGAGGAAGCCAGTGCCCACTCAAAGAGGCTGTGATGTTGGCCGAGGTGCCACATGGCACTCTAAATCTCCATGTGCATAAGGAACACCCTTTGGCTTGTGGCTTTAGTTGACACCAAGAGACAGACCACTGTTAATTTTGCTTAAAAGCTCTTCTGTTAACGAAGACCCAACACAGCCAAAAATAAATAAATGAATAAATAAATTTATAAAAAAAAAAAAAAAGCTCTTCTGTTGTGTTTAAGTTGGTTTTTAATATGAAGGGAAGGAAAGAAAAAAATCAAGAACAAACGTGGCCAAACTCTTAAGACTTGGCTGTATCAGGAGTTTCATCTCCATTTTGTAGCCTCATCTAATCCTCCACAGCTTCTTGCCAGGGATTTCTTAAGTCTTGAGACTTAACAAAGATGCTGGCAAGAAACTGCAGTGCATCAGCAGGAACAGGTTGCAAAATGAAGACAAAGCCTCTGGCAAGACACAAGGACTGGTAGAGGCCTGGCCACAAAAGCAGAGCTGCAGCTCCGGATGGTGAAAGATCACCGTGGTCACAGTACAGATGCAAAGACGGGATGTTCCTCCCTCAGGGGAGTCATGTGGGGTGAGCCACGGGGATGGTTGGCCAGGGGAGCAATTGGGAACGGCAGGCCAGGGGCATCCTTTACCAGAGGAAGTTAAAAGCTTCAGAACTGAGAGTGCTCTGAGGTCTCAGAACGATCTCTGGATGCAGTGCACTCCTCCACTCTGATAAGGAGCGTGCGACCAGCTGGAAAAGCACTGCTGGGTCAGAGAAGGAAAATAAACCCTAGGGAAGATACCAGAAAGGTTTGGTTAAATACTGCTTAATGGAGGACAGCTCGTGACCAGGGTGCTTACTGTGTTCCCAGTATTGGATTACTTTAGCCTTGCTCTGTTAGTTGTCCTCAACTTTGACCTTCCTCTCCCCCTCCCTGGCTCCTCCCCCACCCCACCTGTCCCCTGCTTCCTGTTGCCTCCCCTCCCTCCTTCCTTCCCTTCTCCTTTGGTGCCCTCTCCCTCCCTTTCTTTCTCTGTCCTTCTCCCTCTTCCCTTCTCCCCCTCAGATTTAAGAAGTGACTTTTCTCTCAGTAGCTTTATCAAGGACTGCTTATATTCTTACCGTGTTAAGAAGCTCCTCAGGACTTCCCTGGTGGCACAGTGGCTGGGAATCTGCCTGCCAGTGCGGGGAACACGGGTTCAAGCCCTGGTCCAGGAAGATCCCACAAGCCACAGAGCAACTCAGCCCGTGTGCCACGACTACTGAGCCTGCCCGCCTAGAGCCCGTGCTCCGCAACAAGAGAAGCCACCACAATGAGAAGCCCGCGCACCGCAATGAAGAGTAGCCCCCGCTCGCTGCAACTAGAGAAAGCCCTCGTGCAGCTGTGAAGACCCAAAGCAGCCAATAAATAAATAAAATTAAAAAAAAACAAAAAACAGTTCCTCAAAGGATAGAAAATTCTACTTTAATTCCAGCATCTAGTTGTTTCAGAAACAGCAGGGTGAATTGGACTTGACAAAGCTGAACTTAGTATTATTGCTCTAGGTTATGTGTTGGGAACATGTTAGCTGGGGCTTTTGTTAATTTAACACATGCAGCTGGGGGAAGAGTAGGTCATGGCATTATTTAACTTGTCCATAACATTATCTTTAAATATCCAAAAGAAAACATTGAACCTATGAGTACAAATAATCAGAACTCTCATCTTTTCTTTAGATGTACTGAAAAAGAGAGAGAGAAAACAAAAGCAAAAAGGAAAAGAGACTTAAATATAATAAAAATTTTCAACAGGTAGTACAAAATAAAGCCTGTAAAACACAATACAAATATGTGCCTTTAGTGCTTCAAAAATTACCTCCGCACCTCAGTCGGTGATTTTAGGGAGAACTTTATGGGTAAGTATCAGCTAATTCCTGCCCATGATTTTCTACTTTTTCTGTGCGGGTATGAGTGTCTATGGAACCTCAGGGTGGAGAGTTGAATTTGTCCTGCTGGCACAGTATCACGACCACCAGTCTGTTCAAGGGCTGTTTATTTTCTTTCATTACTTCTTAACCCTCATCTCCATTCGATTCCCATTCCCATTAATAATGTTTTCGATATGCCCTTAAAATAGGTATAGTGTAGTGTTGTGGACTTTACATAAGTGATGCTTTTCATTGACACAGGTGATATACTGAAGTTCTCGTTCTGTT
This sequence comes from Phocoena sinus, assembly GCF_008692025.1. Lineage (NCBI taxonomy): Eukaryota > Metazoa > Chordata > Mammalia > Artiodactyla > Phocoenidae > Phocoena > Phocoena sinus. Next base: position 22,096,573 of record NC_045775.1, read on the forward strand.
TCTTACATTCGCTAGGCTTTACGCTTTTAAGATCTTTCCTTTTATATGCAGGTTGTTGAACCTGATTGCCACGTGGGTTTCCATACCAGGCATCCACCACATTTTGCTTTTCGTCTCCGTAGTGACAAACAGCTAAGCTGTCTCAGTGTGCTGCAGTGAACGTTCTTACAGCGGGGCCAGGTTGCCCTTCCGGAAGGGCTGTGCCGATTTACAGTCTCATCAGCAACCCTGGAGGATGCCCATGCTCCCACATCCTCGCCAACACTTTGTAGTCTATGAATTTATCATTTTTGCCCATCTTTATGGCATCTTGCTTTAATTTTTATTTCTCTGATTACTAGGAGACTGATCATCACTTTGCTTTGACCCATTTAAGTTTCCCCTTCTGTGAATTGCCTATTCGTATTCTTTGCCCATGTTTACATTATTTCATGTTGATTCCCTGGAGTTCCTTACATATTTTAGTTATTAATCCCTTGTTTCAGTCTTTGCCGTTATCTTCTCCCTGTATGTTACCTATCTGTTCATTTTGTCTGTTAATGTCCATCTTTGAACAGATATCATTATTTATCCTATTTAAATTTTTGTAGCTTTCCAGGAAAAATATAACTTTTTAAATAAATTTATTTATTTTATTTATTTATTTTTGGCTGTATTGGGTCTTCATTGCTCACGTGGACTTTCTCTAGTTGAGGCGAGCAGGGGCTACTCTTTGTTGCGCTGTGTGGGCTTCTCTTTGCGGTGGCTTCTCTTGTTGCGGGACATAGGCTCCAGGCGTGTGGGCTTCAGTAGTTGTGGTGCGAGGGCTTCAGTAGTTGTGGCACACAGGCTCAGTAGTTGTGGCTCGCGGGCTCTAGAGCGCAGGCTCAGTAGTTGTGGCGCACGGGCTTAGTTGCTACTCGGCATGTGGGATCTTCCTTAACCAGGGATCGAACCCGTGTCCCCTGTATTGGCAGGCGGATTCTTAACCACTGCGCCACCAGGGAAGTCCAGAAGTATAATTTTGTATTTGCATTGAACTAGAGATTGGCAGTAGATGGTATGAAAATTATGATTGTTATTAGGCCATGACCTTAGAGAATTTAAGAAGCAGCCTGGTCTGAGACAGAAGCAGCATGCAGAATGTTACCTAGGAACTTTTAGGGACGCAGAAGCACAGAGGCCCTACAGTTATGTGCAGTGTGAACCAGTGCTTGAGTCACCTGTGGGGCTTGTACTGGCTCTCTGGAATACCTTTTCTCAGTCTCTATAGGAATAGGGTCACTGTGACCGTGCCACTTCCACGCTGGGTTGGTTAAAAGCCTCTTTTACTGGATTCTCTAGTCACTGTCTTCTTCAGCCAACCTGGATCACTGAGCCATTGAATGGAGGACAGCTGCCCAGGACAGTCGCTCGTGCACGCAGCCGACTTTCCATGAGCTTTTGCTGTGATAAGACACTGATGTGTGGGGAATTATTTGTTACTGCAGCATTGCCTAACCTATCCTAACTAATAAAGGAGGTGCTGTTATCATCCCCCACTTTACAGATGAAGAAGGCACGGAGAGATTAACTTGCCCAGGTTTCTGACTTTCTGTCTCCAGAGTCCACCATTTTAGCTTCAATGCAGTTTTTCCTGTGAAATTAATGAGATCTAAAATTTCAGCTGGCTTAGGTCCCAGCTCTTTTGTAGAGTATGGATTGAAGCTGAGTAACTTACTTTGCTTGTTTTAATTAAATAGACATTACCAATCTGTGGCATTTATATGTACCTGACTTATAGCTATAATGGATGAATATAAATTTATTCCTCCCAAAGGGCACTAGAGTAGTTTGGCTACTTCTAGAGGAGTATATAATTTTACCAATACTTCAACTTTTAAAATTAAAAAATCACATTGCTGACTTTCTTTTCAGATTGGGCAGTTTTTTCTGATTATTCCATGGAAAATGTATTAGGACTCAGGGAAGCTTTCGTGTAGAACGGAGATGGGGGGGAAAGATAAAATTTTGAAGGCTGGGAGGGTTTCCAGGTGAAAGGGTCTGAAATGAGCAAATGTATTTATTTTCCAATATTTGTTGAGCACCCACTCTTCTGGGTGCTACATATTTGAGCAATAGGCAAAAGTCTATGTCCTCATGGTGCTTATATTCTAGCAAAAGGTAGGAAAGAATAAGGCAGGTATTCACAAAGCGTCCAGGTTATAAAGCTCAGAGGCAGCTAGGGAACCTTGAATGCCAGCCTTAGGAATGTGTATGTAATTCAGCCAGAAGGAGAGAGGGCCAAGAGTCTCCCATCAGGATGACCTGATCAGAGCTATAGACCAAGACTCCATTAGACAGGTGGAATTCAGGAATATTAGAAAGATCAGGAATGGAGAGTAACCAGAACTGTTGACATCTTTTCTGAGTCTTCATTTCTCTTCTGGGTTCTTGATGACGATGATCATATGATGATACTGATCCATGAGATGGTGACTGGGGCCTGAAATCCCACCTGCGCTCCACTTGTGCAGCTGCTCTTGTTAGCAAGCCCGTGCCCTTCGTCATGTGCCTCAATCCAGAGGAAGGGGCATCTTTTTGTCACTTATCTTTGGGGGAGGGGTATATCTTTTTATAAAGATTCCTTATATGCCTACAGCAGCCCTGATTAAGTGACAGTGCTAGGATTCGACTGCAGCCCTACCTAACTACAAACTCTGTGTGATTTTGCCACTATTTACCACTATGACGACAACTACCCCTATTACTACTGCTACCATGACTACTACGATTACTACTACAGGAGGGAGGGGAGGGAGGGGACAGCATCTGATATTTCTCGAGTGCTTGCCCTGCGCCAAGCACAGCATTCAGTGATGTACACGCGTTATTTCATTTGATCTTCACAGTCTCCCTGTGAGGTGAGTACTGACACTAGCTGTCTGAGTGGCAGAACGGGGATTGAAGCCAATCTTTCTGGCTCCAAATCTGAGGGCTTACCCACTATAGTAGTAGCTCCCCTGAATACTTAAGGATGAAGTATCTCAGAAAACAGAATTGCTGCACTATTAGAAATCAAGTAAAAAACAATAACAAATATTTAAAGCAACACACTTGACCCGGGGATAGCATTAGTTCAGTATTCTGTCAATAAATGTTTCACATGATCTGTATACACAACCATCTTGAATGCTGGCACTTGAGGAAAAAATATAAGGTTAAATTAGAGGACACTGTAAAAATAGATAAAGATTGTTGTGAAAACAGTGATGGCGATTTTGGGATATTTCAAAGAGAGTTTAAATTTGGTGGTATAGACTGACTGTTAATCAGGTCTAATTTCATTTCCTTTTCCATCATATGAGTATATGTCTAGTTCACCGCTAAGTCCTGGTAGCTTCTCCTCTGTGATTTAGGTCCCTGGTTTCTGCTGTTATTGTTTTCATTTGTGTTTTGTTTCTTTGCTTAACAAATGGAACAAAGAGAGAGGATACATTTTTCCTGAGCAATTCATAAAGAATTGTGAGTGAGAGGGGGAGGTGTTAAAGGATGTGTGTGTGTGTGTGTGTACACACCTGTGAGAATGGGATTGCCCACCTGCAGCAGATTTCACTGAGCTGTGATAGAAGATTCTTGTGCAGGGAGTTACCTCTGGGTACCGCTCTCCAGAGCTCATGCTGGTCCAGAACAGCCCGGCTGCGATCAGAACAGATTCAGGGTAAGACAGAGAGAGCCCAGCCCAAGATGTTGTGTCTGTAGCAGGTCATGCATGTTTATGGAACATTTCTTAACTGGGTATTGCTATTAAAAAAAAAAAAAAAAAAAGCTGAATTGTTGAGTTTGGTTTATAAGTACTGTAGGACAGTGGTTTTTGAGAACTTTAACAGTTTTTTTTAAGTTAGCAAAAATACCCCCTTTTCCAACCCCAATATTTACAACTTAGAATCGGGACCCACCCTCATGGGATTGTGCTTACTCAGTCTTTCCGACGTCCAAAAAGGGCCCCTGAGGCACCGCCTTCTAGACAAATTCTTCTTTTATTGTACCTTTCCTACAATTTCGGTTTCCTTTTCTTTTTTTCTTGCATACCTGCTTGAGTGTCCACCCTCTTCTCCTATTCTTCAGACCTTTATGTAAGTTCCTTACGTAAAGGAACTTATGTTCCTACTAACAATTTTCTCCTCTACCTGTTTAGATAGGATTTGACAAACCTACCAGGTGAGCAAGGGCTCTGGAGTTGACAAATGGGGCGATGGGGTAAGCAACCTCTAAGAGAGTGTCAGATGAACTGATTGATGATAGGTTTCACCCTCTTTCTTCTTTGATCCTTGCTCCCCTTTCTACACCGGGAGGCGAGAAGCGCGGGCAGGTGCTTCTAGTCACAACTCTGCCTCTACCGGCTCTGGGTTCTCAGGCAAGTCTTTTAACATGTCTGAGTCTTAGTTTCCTGAAATGTACAGTGAGGCTAAATTAGGTCTGAGGGTCCCTCATAAGTTATTTGCAGTGATAAGTCTGGATATTCACATCCCGCTGAGTTGGTCATAGTTGCTGTCACACCCCATTCCCACAGCTCAGAGATCCTTTACTGGCTAAATGTGGGCCCCCGGGCTGTGTGTGTCCATAGCAGGAAGTCAACAGCTCTCTCTCCTGATTCTTCCTCAGAGTGGAGGTGGAGTTGGGGTGATGATTACTTTGTTTATCTCTGAGGCAGTGTTTTCTGTCATGGCTGCATTGGGTGGAGAAGGTTCCGATTACCTATTCTCGATCTGTTAGGATTGGCATCCCACAAATTGGGGGTGGAGACTTGGCCAATAATAGAAACTTTGGATCTTAGCCTGATCTTCAGATTCCTTGTAGAAGGTGTGGCCTGGGGGAAAAGGGTCACCTTGATAAGGAACAGAAAACATTTTTTTAAGTTTCTAGACACTGACTTATAAGCATTGCCAACTGAGAGGAGGGAAGGCCTGCCAGGTTAGTAGAACATGACGTGTGTGCTGTAATCGTGTTGTAATTGTTGTCACATTACTCATTCATTCATTCAACATACATTCACTGAACAGCCATGTGTCAGATACTTGTCCAGCTGCTGAGGGTTCTTTACTCCTCAGGGCCAGTACTGAGGACTGTTTTTACTTAGACACTTGGCCTGCAGTTAGGGTTTCCCGCCATTAGGAGGTAGTGATATTTTTGATCATGCTGCAAATCCAATCTTAGGGATTGAGATATAGGCATGGTTTACTTGAGATAGAGATTCTTGTATGATTTTCCTTTTTAGAAACAAAATGATTCCATAAAATAGGTAACCTTAAACTCTAAAGCTAGATGTCTGTAATTTAAAGTAATTGGTGTAGAGAGAAAGCAGAAGTCTAGGTATAATTATGTACCTTGTTCACATACCTTTAACTGTCCTAATTGTTAACCCTGTGGTTCCATTTCCATAGTGTCTAAAAGAGGAACTTTCCATTCTTTTCTTACGCCTTCTTCCTAAATGTAGAAATCCCTGGGCTCATTGGCTCCATGGCTTTGCGTAATGTCGTTCCATCTCTTCAACACGTTAGCCTCTTGAAAGAGAAAAGCGTGCAGGGGGAGCAGGGGTAGGGGCCAGGCTTTCTTCTGTGGCTCTCCTCCCCTGCTCTCCTGCCTTGTATTAATTTGTAAGATATCTGGTACCTCTCACGCGTCTGGGATGGAGCCAGGTCCTGTAGCTACAAAGATAAAGAAGAAAGATGTGTTTCCACCCTTGAGCTGCTCACAGTCTGCGAGGAAGAACAACACGGGAAATAGTAAATTATGCTACAACATAGAAAGTGCTGGGTTTTTTAAATTTTCTTTAATTGTTTTTAAGTTTAACATTTTTAAAATTTTGTATTGTTAAAATTGTTCTTTGTGTCATCTTTTTAAAATTTTTATTGAAATATAGCTGATTTACAATGTTGTATTGGTTTCAGGTGCACAGCAAAGTTATATACATATATATATATATATCTATTCTTTTTTAGATTCTTTTCCATTATAGGTTATTGCAAGATACTGAGTATAGTTCCCTGTGCTATACAGTAGGTCCTTGTTGGTTATCTATTTTATATATAGCAGTGTATATATTTTAATGCCAAACTCCTAATTTTAGAGCACTTTTAATGCATGTAAAGAATTACCGTAACACTTGGCACTATGGTGCTATCCGAAATATTTAACTATCAGTATAGCTCTGGCAGTGATCAATCAGAATTTATGGAACTCCATCATCAGAATGGAGCCAGTTGGTGCTGTTGCTCTGGTGTGTACAGGCTGAGTATCTGTGATGCCTGGCACACGCAAACTGTGACTGTGGTGCACTGACGGATCAAATCCAGTCTTTATACCATTTCCCCAGTAGAAAGTGCTGTGTTTGCATTATGAATGACGTATACTAGAATAGGAGAGAGTGCTGGTAACTTCCTGAAAGACTAAGGAGTAAGTGTTTCACCATGGTTTGAAAATGGTTAGGTTGGATATGAAAGAAGGCCTTGGAATGTGCCCAGTGGCAAAGGTGGTAGCAGGAGATAGTATTTCACCTTCATGTCTCAAGAAAAGAGAAAGACGTCAAAAGCATGTGCTCTAGTGACTTTTTTTCCCCAATGAAAAAGGAATTATTTTCTGTTTTTCCCCTTGAGAGAGAGTTATAAAATGCAAGAGAAAGGAAAAGCGAGAGCAATCAAGCCTTCCTCCTCCTAACAGTGCCAGTAGAAACTCCTGGATTAGGTGTTCCTTGAAAGTGAAGTACAGTAGTCATTAAAGCTTAGTCATTAAATACTTGTGGCCAGTCGCTTAGAAATGGATCTCCAAAAAGGTAGAAAAAAAGTAGTTCCTTGGAGAAGATTCCTTGAAATGATTATATTTCTTTTAAACAAAACGTTTAAGCAGAATACTTAACAGAGATTTTGGAACAGAGATATAAAGCGATTTCATATCAGGGTTAACTCTTATGCAAATGAAGCCCAAGGTAAAGACAATTCAGATATTTTAAATCTGGTTTCAGAATGAGATCTATATATGATTTGGTCCTCCAGGTTTATCATGATACTTTTCTTGGCTCAACAATAAAGTGAGTTTGCATTCCCTGAGCATATAGTAGCCAAAACCTTCAGAGGGTGCCACAGAATTTCGTCCTCATGTCTGTATTTCCTATTAGTCACCACAAAAGAGCATAGTCAGGTTGGTTTTGGAAACTGATTAACTGTTGTCTTTACATTGAGTTAGGTTGGGACTTAAAAATATTTTTTTAAGAAAGTTTTCGAACATCCGCAAAACCAGAGAACGTAGTCTAGTGCACTCCAGATAGTCATCCTCCATGTTTAACATTTTGTCATACTTCATCTGTCCTCTCTTCATCACTTTTTAAACCTGCATTCAATTTGTGTGTACGTATGCACGTGTGTATGTAGCTCTGTGAAATTTTATCTGATGTATAGTTTCATGTAACCATCTCCACAGTCATGATCTAGAACTGTTACATCACCACAGAAGAACTCCTTTGTGCTATTTTACATTTGCATTATACTTAGAGATTTATTTATCTGTCTATCTATTTTTGGAGCACAGTTATAAAAGGTACTATGCTTTTAATTTTGGTTTCCGTATGTTCATTACTAGTATATATAGTAATATGATTACTTTTTATATGGTAATCTTATATTCTACAACCTTGCCGATTTTGTTTATTAGTTCTATGAGCTTTTAGTAGATTCCTTGGGATTTTCTACATAGGCAATCATGTCATCTGCAAATAAGGACAGTTTTATCTTTCCCTTCTGATCCGTATGCCTTTTATTTTATTTTCTCACCTTGTTGCACTGGCTAGGACCTCCAGTACTATTGAATCAGGGTGGTGAGAGCAGACATTCATGCCTTGTTCCTGATCCTAGGTAGGGAAGCTTTCAGTCTTTTACTATTAAGTATGATGTTTGCTGTAGGATTTTTATAGAGGTTCTTGATCAAAATGAGGACGCTCTCCTTTATTCCTAATTTGCTGAGAGTTTTTGTCATGAATGGCTGTTGGATTTTATCGTATGTTTTCTGCGTCTATTGGTATGCTTATATGATTTGGCGAATGCCATCTATCCTGTAACTGCTGCCTTCCCCCAGTGCTCATTGCAGGTCTCATATTGCCAGTGGTAAAATATGTTAACCTAAAGAAGAGGAAGATTCTAGAGAAAGCAGTTTGGCGTATGAATTCATGTTACTGTTAATTCTACATCTATGAATGTTAAGAAGAATTGGTCAAATACTTGTTGAAGGTCTGATTGTTGTAATATTTACTGAGGCAGGTATAGAGCAGAGAAGTTAAGATAATGCACTTTGGAATCAGATTTTGTTCTAATATGGCCTTCATCATTTACTAGCTTGTGTGACCTTAGGCAGACTACTTAACTTGTCTAAGCCTCAGTTTCCTCATCTGTAAATGGGGCTGATAACTATCTCATGTTGTTGTGAGGATTAAATGAGATTTTATATATATATATATATATATATATATATATATATATATATATATATATAAAATGCTTAACAGGTAATAGACATTTAATAAGTGATTGCTGTTGTTATTTTGTTGTTACAACAAAACAATATATTTTTGTATACAAAAAATAATACAAGTGTTTGTATATTTAACAGTAATTTATTAAACTCTCTTTAATATGCAACAGAGTTATATTAAGTGCAAATTCAGTCTTAGAAGAATGTACCATTTAATTTTCAAATATCCCATATATTTGAATAAAAGAATGAAAACTGGGCTTCCCTGGTGGCGCAGTGGTTGAGAGTCCACCTGCCGTTGCAGGGGACACGGGTTCATGCCCCAGTCCGGGAAGATCCCACATGCCGCGGAGCGGCCAGGCCCGTGAGCCGTGGCCGCTGAGCCTGCGCGTCCGGAGCCTGTGCTCCGCAATGGGAGAGGCCACAACAGTGAGAGGCCCGCATACCGCAAAAAAAAAAAAAAAGAATGAAAACTTTCTTCTCTTCCATCCATCCAAGATCAGTCAGTGTTTGGTCCTTACCCTCCCACTCCTTCCCTTCGCACCTGTCCTCTTTTTCTTCCTTTCTCCTTCCTCTTCATTTCCCTGTTGTTTTGGTAACAATCAAGCTGTCCTAGGTGAGCCAATTTCTACCCCTCCACTCTTGCCTACTCTCATGGGAATTTCCTCTATCCCTTTTTCCTTCATTTTACTTTTTCAGTTTCTCATAGTTCCCATAATTGTATTTTAGGCTATCTTTCTCTTTAATCTCTTCCATTTCCTTGGAGAACCTCAAGACGGCTCAGCAACCTCAGGACAGCCACTCCTCATGGTTTGCTCTCTTCTATTTCTGAGCCAAAAACGACCGTGATCATGACTAAGCTATCTGAGAGACACCTGAATCCAAAGTAATAATAATAAAAAATTAGTGACATTAATGTCTAAAAGCCTGATGGTGCCCAGAATTCCTTAATAGAATCTCTACTAAATTTTCTACTTCTCTCCTCATTTTCTTCTAATTAAAATTTCTTTTCCTCAAATGACAGTATGAAGAAAAATTAAAAGCTCCAACTTAATTTTTGGTTAATTGCTACATTTCAAAAGAATTCACTTCTATTATTTTCTCAATGCAAATTTACGGTATTTCTGCCACTTCTATGAATTTTAAAAAGCTTTAATGGATTGGCCTGAGTCTAACCTCCTTTATAACATTCTTTCTAAAGGAAAATGCATTCCCCAAACTCCTCACAAACAAGCCAACTTTAGGAACCCACTCTGTTGGTGAATTGGGCCCTCCCTGTACTAAATGTTCCAACTTGTAGAGCATTGCAATTCTTTCAGGTATTTTAGAGGACCAAACCAGCCTGTAAGTGTAGTACTTGGTTCATCCTCCTTGGAAAGAAACCCATCTAATTAGAGCTGCCATGACAATTCTGTTTTCATGCCATGTAACAAACTTATTGACCTTAAGTCAAGGTTGATGGAGCACAGGTACAAGTTGGTGACAGAAACCATCATCCATGATCTTAGAGTATTGGCTCCATTTCTCTCCTAGATGCTTTTCTAATTTATGCCCCTAACAAGCATGTATTAAACACCTATTGTGTGGAAAGCTTATATAAGCCCATGAAATATCTACCGTAAGAAGAAAGAAACAATGTAAAACCCTCTCATGGGCGTAGAATAGAATCCATATACCTTACCATCACCTTCATGATCCAGCCCCTGCCAGCACATTTGACCTTCTCCCACCCTCCCCTGTGCCCTGCACTTTGGCCTCATTCGTTGACCTCTTTCTGTGCCTCTAGCACTCCAGGTTCTTTACCTACCATTTGAGCATTTGCACTTGCTCTTCCCTCTGCCAGAAAGACTCTTTTCCCCCAGATGTTCACTTGCTTGGCTCCACTTTACCATATGGGTGTCAGTTTAAATCTATTTCCTCAGAAAGGCTTTCCTTGATTGCACTGAAGTTGCCTCCCACATAAACAGTCATGCTCTTTAACATTATGACATTTTATTTCCTTCTTTGTGCTTTCTGTTCTCCTCAATTATTTTATTATCATTTATTATTATATTTCTTGTCCCTTAGTAGAATGTAAACTCTGTAAGAGAAAGAACAATTGTCCTGTTCCTTGCCATGTCTATAAATATTTGTCGAATGAATGCATTGAATGAGTGAATGAAGAAGAATTTCATGATGGTCAAGAAAGGCTCCATGGATTGCTGCTTACTTCTTTTGGAAAAGGTGATGGATATGATTGGACAGACATAATGGCCAGAAGGCATTTTATGTGTGAGGAATGATCTATACTAATCAGTACTGTGTGGAGGTCAAAAATCATTTGTTCAGTAAGAGCATTTTTGAGCATCCAGATGAACTGCAGTGAAGGGACCACTTGGAAGGTGAACGTGAAGGAAGCTGGATCAGTGGATTTCAGAATGTTAAGGAAGTAGTTCAGGTTTGACCTGAGAGATACAGGGACTCATTCCAGATTCAAGAAAATAAACAGTGGGCCTACAGTAGAAAAAGCAGGAAGCCTAACATGCTTAAGCATTTGTCTATTTGAAGAAACATGTCTAAAGTTGTGGAGTCTCAGGAAAGAGGAGAGAAAGAGGGCCCAGTGAGACTAGTGACCTAGAAAGTTTAAAAAGAACCTTTAACTACGCTTTCCTCCAGGATAAGTTGGTTTTTGAAGTTCATTGAAAGTGTGATTTTTTTCAAACATTTGACAGTGGATACCCACTAAACGAATTTATTTTTTAGTTTGGTTTGAATGTTGATTCTCTTTCCTATGAAAGAAACAATCAAGTACAGAAGCATTAGAACTCATTAGATAATAATAATAAATAACATTTTAAACTATGTCTGAGGCACAGGATTCTTTAATTCATTTTATCTCCATTTTACAGATGAGCAAAACTGAGGCTTAGGGAAGTTTTAAACAACTTGCCCTAAGGTCAGTATACTAAGTGGATATTGGATTTCAAATCCTTGAGCCCATCAATTCCAGAGCAAGAGTTCTTAACCTCCTCATTTTTCTGGCTCATTCACACTTTAAGCTAATTTTTAAAAAGTTTTTATTTCATATCATGTATGTATCTCCATGCTTTTATTTGGGATGCTGACTTTCCTACTAAAAATGAATTACTTCTTTTTAGCTCACAGGTACATAATGCTTGCCTACTGTATTCAAGGTATTAAATAGCATATTAACATTAATTGAAAAGTCACCTAGCCACTTATATATTGTATTACACTACAGAAAATTAAGTTCATTGAACTCATAAAATTCTCTTTGTGTGTCATATAACAGTAGATCTAATATAAACATAAGAATTGAAAGCATAATTTATATGGTTTGGGAATAGGGTTTTTTATGTTGATATTTAAAAAGAGAAAAAAGTTACTAGAAGGAGGAACTGCCTTATATCTTTTACCTAGTTTCACCAATCATTTATATTTTGCCCCATTTGCCTTAGTATTCTGTGTATCTGTATTTATATATTATGATTATTTTTAACTCAGCCATTTGAGTGTAAGCTGGGGACGTGGACGTTACCCTAAATGCTTCAAATTGTATTTCCTAAGAACATGGGCCTTCTCTTACATAGCCACAGGGCAGTTATCGAGTCAGGAAATGTATCACCGACACAGCGCTATTATCTAATCCACAGTCCATATTCTAATTTTGTCAATTGTTCCCATAATATCCCTGTTAGCTATTTTTTACTCTGGTCCAGGATCCAGTCCAGGATCACATGTTGCCTTTAGTTGTCGTGTCTCTTTGTTTTTCTTTCGTCTGGAATGGTTTCTGAGTCTGTCTTTATCTTTCTTGACCTTGACAGTTTCGAAGAGTATAGGCCAGTTATTTTGTTCCTCAGTTTGGGTTCATTTGGTACTTCCTCATGATTAGATTCAGATTATGAAATTTGGCAGCAGTGCTGCAGACATGGTGTGTGTCCTGAGTGCATCATACCGAGATGCATGTGAAGTCAGTTTGTCCCAGGATTGGTGATGTCAGCTTTGATCGCTTGGTTAAGGCAATGTCCACAAGGTTTCTTCACTGTAATGTTACTAATTTTCTCCCTGTGATTAATAAGAACTTCATGGAGACAAGTGCTGAGACTATGTTAAGTATCCTCATCAGACTTTAAACCGCTAGTTTTAACATCCACTGATGATTTTCTAGCTTCGTCTTTCCTTCTACATTTATTAGTTGGCTTTCTACTGTAAAAAAGAGCTTTCATCATTTATTTATTTATCCATTCATCTGTCAATAAAGGACTTAATGGGGCTTCCCTGGTGGCGCAGTGGTTGGGAGTCCGCCTGCCGATGCAGGGGACACGGGTTCATGCCCCGCTCCGGGAAGATCCCACATGCCGCAGAGTGGCTGGGCCCGTGAGCCATGGCCGCTGAGCCTGTGCGTCCGGAGCCTGAAAAAAAATAAAAAATAAAGGACTTAATGACTCTGTTTTATTCCGTAGGATATACGCCACTACTATCATTATTTACCTTGTTGCATAAAGAAAGATAAATTCATCTCATTGTATTTGCTTTAAAAAACAGTTGTATTTTGAGTGCTGTGTGGATTTCTATGGCTGCTGTAACAAATTGCCACAACTTTAGCAGCTTAAAACAACATAAATTTATTATCTTACAGTCCTATAGGTCACTAGTCCAGTGCAGTTCTCACTGGCCTAAAATCAAGGTGTTAGCAGGCTGTATTCCTTTTTGGAGGCTCTAGTGGAGAATCTGTTCCCTTGCTCCCTTGGCATGCTGGAAGAATCCAGTGCCTTGCAGTCACAGAAGTGACATCCATGTCCTTGCTGGAGGTCGGCTGAGGGCCTTTCCTAGCTTTTAGGGGCTGCCTGCATTCATTGGCTCATGGCCCTCTTCCTCCATCTTCAAAAACAGCAGATCCAGTCCCTCTCACACTTCAAATCTTTTCTGTCTCTTCTTCCGTTGTCACATCTCTCTTACCTACTCTTCTGTTGCCTCTTCCACTTTTAAGGACTCTATGAACAGATTGGGCCCACTCAGGTAATCCAGGATAATTGTGTCAAGGTCCTTAACCTTTATCGCATTGCAAGGTCTCTTTTGCCATGTAAGGTAACGTGTCCACAGGTTCTGGTGATAGAGCTTGGACATCTTTGGGGAGCCATTATTCTGCCCCCCACAAATGCTTATCCTTGTTCAAGGCTTGTACTAGGAGCTTACTTCTATTTAATCAGACAAAACATCAGGGAGAGGATTACAAGCAAAGAAACTGTTCAGTGAGAGATTATTTCACGTTTAGTTCAAAGGAATAGGCTTGTAGTCGCAAGTGGGAGCTGAGAAAAATATGTAGTAGTAACAGGGCCTCAACAACTGTGCTTGAAAGGTTGGACAGACTATTGAGGAGTCAAGCGAGCATGTAGGGCTTCATGTCCAAGTGTCCCTGTTGCAAAATAAAACTGTGGTGCTACTGTCTGCAGGGGCTTCACTGGACCCAGGCTGGTGAGCGGAACCATGTTGGACGGTAATGGCTCAGTGTTCCTGTTTCCTGGATTTGGTACCTGCCCTCTTTACAGCAGCTAGACCTGCTGCTTCTGAATAATGCGCTTGCGTCCACTAGTCACTCTTTCTTCATTTTGTGCCAGAGAAGTTTGTACATTAAGATTGGATCTTTCCGGTGTTATAGGATTTCTCGTAAAGCTTCTTTAATAAGAGATACTCCCAGCTTTCTGAATCCAAATAGCTACCTGTTTGTATACACCACTGCATTATACCAGAGTGGAATGATGGAACCGAAAGAGATGTGAGAGTTAGTTGGCCCCATCCTCATTGAGCATATAAGGAAACTGGACAACAGAAAAGCTAAGTGATCGCTAAGGCCCCACCGCCAGATGGTCTGTGGTGGGAGGCCAGGGGTTGGGTGGTGGTGAAATGTGTGGCTTTAGGAATTAAATGTCCTGGCTCAATCCAGGGTCCATGATTTACCAGATGAGTTAATTGAGTCAGTTACTTAACCTGCCAAGCCTTACTGTTTATCTGTGAAATATATCAACCTTACGGGGCTTTCGTAAGGATTAAATAAACATAATAAATGAGAGTTCTCAGTACAATGCGTGGCTCCCAGAAAGTGTTCAATATATGTTGGCTGTTATGACTGTTCTTCCAAATAATGGTGGGAATCAGATCAATAATATGGAGTCCCCACGTCCTCGGGAATTTTAGGTTCCCAACCCCAGAAGCAAACTGTGCTCCTCTGCTCACCACTCAGGTGCTCCATTCACTGGGTCCTTGCCCTTCCCTTTCCACCCTCGCCTGCCAAGTTCAGGACCTTCTATTCTTTACATTCACTTCTGTTTATACCCTGGTCCCCCTCATCCACACACAGGTAATAAATGGCAACTGTAACTTTCCAGTGGTACCAAAGAACAGAGTACACAGGGTAAAATGTCATAGTTGTGTCGGACCGTAGCTCCCCCTTAGTCTGAAGGTTACCCTGCAGCATGATCTCCTCAGCCCCAAGTGGAGAGTGGAATAAAAACTCCTCTGCACTTGGATTTCCCTCGGGTGATCTAGACCTATTGTCCTCTCACCATCACTGCCCACCCCCCCCATACACACACCTACTTCCTCCACTTATTTCTTTTACCCTGTCAGTCTGTCTGTCTCTACACGCACGCACGCACGCACCACACACTGAGGCCCAAGCACCCTGTTTTCAGACCCTGTTTTCTCTGATTCTCTCTCTTTTCTGCCTCTGTTTCTTTCCATTCCCATCTGGGGCCTGCGCTATAGCTATCTTCTTCCCTATGCTCGGGGCTCCTCTGGCCTGTGTGGTACCACCCTCTTCCTTAGGACAATCAATGAGCCTCAAGTCTTCACCTCAGTGAAAAGAGGGGAAATACGATTTACTGGGAAATGCAAAGCAGGTAGACTTCGTGTTTTCACAATGTCGTTCCTGCTAGCTCTTTTTGGGTTTTTGTAGTTACTGTTGTTGCTTTCGTTTAGTCACAGAAATGGTATGATACATGGCATACCAGTCTGCAACTTGCTTTTTTCTCCTTTAACAATACATCACGGCCAGTTTTCTAACTCAGGACCTGTAAGTCACTGTCATTCTTTCTCGTGGCTGCATCAGAAGATTTTACTCTAATGGATTCAACACTGCAATCGACAGATACTTCAGCTGTTTGAAATTTGTTGTTTACGTTTGTGATTTGGTCCTACCCATACGAACCTGTCATTTATTCTCTAGGAATTGGCTTTCAGTCCTCACCCTACTGAGGAGGCTCCAGTCTCTCAGAATATGCCCGAGAGCATATGTTGAGTCTGGAGGACAGTTGGTGTACTCAGGCAACGAGCATGGCTGCAGCTTTATAGTTTGAGGATATAATGTGAGTGAGTGTGAGGGCTCCTCTGGCTCTGAAGAGACCCTGATCCCGTGTTAGTGCCCAGTAAAATGAGAAAGTACTCAGAAGAGACAGTTGTCCAGAGTTTGCCATCACCTGTATTGAGAAGCAGTCTCGGTCCGACTGGGAAGGAGAGGTGCTGATGTGAGCCCAGCCCCCTCCTGAGGGGCTGTAAGCTCTGAGTTGGACCACTGAGCCCTGCATACTTTGATGCTCAGAATTTGCCAGGTGGCCCCGAAATTGTGGATCCCTCCTCTGCCTTTCTCCTCGAAGATTATCCACGTGGGCTTCTATGGGATTGTTATTTTTGGAGAGTACTCAGGACTCCTGAGAGCTATAGAGTGTCTTAAACTGAACCCTTACATCAAGGGGTCCATTCAGCATGTTCTTTTGTGTGAATGGGTGAAATTGATGCCACTGATGCCATATTGATACACTCACTACTGCAGGGTCAGGATTCAATAGCTATGGTTCAGTCATACTTTTTATTTATTTACTTTTAAAATATTTATTTATTTATTTATTTGGCTGTGTCTGGTCTTAGTTGCAGCATGCAGGATCATCGTTGTGGCTTGCGGGATCTTTCACTGAGGCGCACAGGCTCTTCAGTTGCAGCTCGCGGTCTTAGTTGCCCCGCGGCATGTGGGATCTTAGTTCCCCGACCAGGGATCGAACCCGTGTCCCTTGCATTGGAAGGCGGATTCTTAACCACTGGACCACCAGGGAAGTCCCAGTCATACTTTTTAAATAAGTCATGTTGACAGCTCCCTCTGTGCTATTAGTATTGCTCTGTTAGTAAATTTTGAGTGTTTTGGTTTTAAAAGCTTAAGAAAATGATAGTAGTCAAAATTCTGAAGCAACCAAGAAAGTGAGTTGCAAAGAAGTTATTAGGCCAATTTCATTTATATCTGACCAATTAAATTGGCATCATCCTTGTCTACATTTACCAGAACTCGTTTCCTTCCTGACTCAAACTTTCTCCTTCTGTTGCATCTTGTGTCACTGGGTTAAAGAAAGAAAACACACCTGCCTTCTGGGGTTGTCACGTTCCCCGCAAACCCAGATTTCCTTGAGCTGCCTGGACCAGTGTGCTGTCCTGGGCCTCCTGCTGCGTCTCACCAGGCGTGCCCTGCAGTCTTTGTCTGGGAGTATGTAGACCTGTGTTTACTGTTGTGGCTGTTTTGAATCATCTATTTTAGAGAACTGGATAGAAATAGCATTTAAACTGATGGAGGTATTTTTTTTTTTTTTATGCGTTACGCGGGTCTCTCACTGTTGTGGCCTCTCCCGTTGCGGAGGACAGGCTCCGGACGCGCAGGCTCAGCGGCCACGGCTCACGGGCCCAGCCGCTCCGCGGCATGTGGGATCCTCCCAGACCGGGGCACGAACCCGTGTCCCCTGCATCGGCAGGCGGACTCCCAACCACTGCGCCACCAGGGAAGCCCCGATGGAGGTATTTTTTGAAGTAAGAGATACAGGTAAATAAATTATGATATTCAGAAGCAGTCTCCGGTTTTGCACAGATGGGTGTTAACAGAACTGAACTCCTACTTCCTTCATTAGTAAGTAAACAATTTATTTAGTAAAATAAAATGTTTTTTAAATGACAGGAATCTACTCAATACATGTTGTTTTTGTTAAAATTCTGACTACGCCTCTTCAGTCCCTCACCTCTTCAGATTCCCAGATGTCCTTTTTCATCATCTTTTTCCTCAATTTCTTCTCCCCAGTGTCTCCAGAAAATGGGTCCTCCCACTTTCCGGGTGGGTTTTGGAGCATGCCTTGTGGAGGACTGGGGCTTCTGCGGAGGGGAGCAGCGCCCCCATCCAGCAGACGTGTGGTGTTTTGGTAGAATGAAAACTTCTGTATTCACATTTGTGGTCCTTTCCAGGGGCCGTAGCTGGGACAGGGACCAGGCACCTCAGCTGCAACAGCAGAGTGTGGAGCAGAGGCGGGGCTTCTGCGCAGGCGCTAGCCTGCGGTCGCCGCTTCCCTTCACTGCCTTGCCTTGGTCCTGCTCTCTGTCCTGTTGGGCAGCATGGGGATGTGGTGGGGAGGAGGGGCAGGAAGACGGGCAGCTGGAATGACATGGATGACTTGGCTTTTAAAGGGGGAGCTGGGGACTTCCCTGGTGGCGCAGTAGTTGAGAGTCCGCCTGCCAATGCAGGGGCCACGGGTTCGTGCCCCGGTCCAGGAAGATCCCCCATGCCGCGGAGCGGCTGGGCCCGTGAGCCATGGCCGCTGAGCCTGAGCGTTCGACCGGAGCCTGAGCGTCCGGAGCCTGTGCTCCACAACGGGAGAGGCCACAACAGTAAGAGGCCCGCGTACCGCAAAAAAAAAAAAAAAAAAAAATGCCTGTTAGCCCAGAAGGTCCTTAACTCCTAAGGATCAAAGACTCCTCCTTCTGTATGTTTGACATGGTAATTCTTCTGCTGGTGCCGGGGCAGTTGAAAACCTGTCCTGTTAGTTCACATCAGGACCGGCTACAGGATTTTTTTTTTCTTAAATCACACATTTTTCCATCGTAAGATTCTACTATGTTACCCTAGAAGAGGGATGGGAGGAGAGAGATTTCTTCTCCTCTCCCTTCTCCTCTCCCCAAGAGGATCTCTGGAGGATATCACATCACTTGGGTGTTCTGGGACAGCTGCAGGCGGCCGGTCACTGCCTAGTGGCTTGTCTGTGGCCCGCTCATGTCTGCTTGTATCTGCTAGAGATGATGTTCGAGAGCAGACTGACTTCCAACATTAACCAGCATCGCATGTGACTACGCCGTGTGAACCAAACCAAAACAACAAAAGTACTTCCCTTCCTGCCCTGAACAGTTGGGTTTACCAAGTCAGTCACAAAAGTTAAAATCACTACATCAAAAGTGCTCAACCTCTAACTGGTGTTTTCATTTACGATGACTATTGGCCAGCTGTTGTGAAACATTAACGATAACACATATATCCTGAGGAGAGGGAATAGTGACTTCCCAGCGTTTGGGGGTTGCGGCACCTTATCGTTGTCTCTGAATGGTTTGGATGTTGGGCACGTGTTTTTAATTTTTAAAAAAAAAAAAACACTTTAACTTTACACAAATCCTTTTGTGATAAGTACAGACATCATCAGAGCCAGACCCGAGAGTTGCTGTCGCCTGTAAGCTGAATATGTCTTTTCAACGTCTGCATGCAAATTCAGTCTGAACTTTCCCTGGCTTGCTAAAATTTGGGGTGCTTCGTGCTCCAGTCAGTGGTACTTGGAGTGATTGCACCTCTCGACCGCAGAAGTACGCCTGAATAATGCTTTAGGCCTCTGCTGACAACCCCGAGCTCTCACAAAACTTTGAAGGTTTGGCCCACATACCATCAAGAAGCCAACATCCCCATCCTAAGTACAGGCCTAGCTTAAGGTTACCAGTAAGACCAACATTTTATTGCTTCATTTTCCTATTAAGCTCTGGGTCGCTGATTGAAGCAGAATTCCAGTGTATTGACACATCACCACATTGTTAACACGATAGGGAGGATTTGATTATGGGAGAACAAATCCAAAAACGGTAAATTGGCAAAAAAAAAAAAAAAAAAAAAAAAAGAATCTGGGGCCTTGCTTCTCAAGGCAGCTTTTGTGGTTGCATTCCTTTATTTGATGTGGTTCCCTCCTTCTCCTGTGCCAAACGGTGCAATGTGGGGAAAATGATGAAGTTGCAGAAAAGGGCGGGCGGCGGGTAGGGGCACAGGAGGAAAGAGGGAGTGAACTGTTTAGTGACAGGAGAAAGAAGACAGAGCTTAGGGATCAAAGACAAAAATACCTGTCTCTCCAAGCAGGAAGCAGAAAGAAACACAGGAGTCCTTTCCCCGTGCCCAGGTAAAGACTGAGCCACTGTCAGCTGGCACCTTTCAGGCCGTCCCGGCGGAACGCAGTAGACAGAGCAGCTGAGAGCTGCCTGCAGGCAAAAAGAACACAGCTTGAGGTCAAGGCTGAGCACTGTGCATTACCAGGAACAGCGGGGGTTAGCCTGGGAGGGCCAGGGGGAAGAGGGCTGGGGAACAAAGGCCACCTCCCATCAGCAGCTGATGGGAACCAACACGTTTTAACAGCAGCCAACCTTGGAGGCAAGTCCCAGGGCAGCATTGGAACCTAAATGAGGAAAAAGGTTTCCATGCAGGAACAGGATTTTATTTATTTACAATTTTCAGGCTGGGCAGCTCTTCTACTGTGTGGTTTGTGACTACCCAAAGTGACATTTTCTGAATTTTAAAATTATCTCTTTTTGCACTGTGAAAAGAGCATATATGATTCATCTTAATATTTCTGAGGATCAGTCGCCAGCGAACAGCTAGTATTTCGGGTGGGAGGAAGGCTTTTGTAGGCAGCTTTTTCACCTAGCATAGAAGTAAAAGCAGCAGAACATGCCTCAGGCGTCATCTGAGATCCTATAAATAGCTCTCTCTTGCACAGTTCTAATCCAGTATCATTATGAGAACCCCCACAGTCCCCGAGTTGCCGAACGTTCACCTCACCCTTGCCTGGCAAAGGCTAATGCTTGTGGTTTACCTGCTGATCGAATACCGTTTCTGAGAGGTTTGACCCAAGGGCCCACTTTTCATTTTGGCTAATCTAATCTAGGTCTTTGGGCCTATATGTCTTCCTGGATATTTTTCCTACCTTCGGCATCTGTAGAACTTTCAAGTGATCCTTTAATCCTAGATCAAGAGTCAGAAAACTACAGCCCGCTGGTTGGATCTGTCTTGCAGCCTGTTTTGTATGGCCTGCGAGCTCAGAATGATTTTTACATTTTTTAAATGGTTAGAAAAACATTTAAAGAATAATATTTTGTGACTTGTAAAAATCGTGTGAAATTCACATTTCAGCTTTCATACATAGAATTTTATGGGAACACGGCCGTGCACACTCGTTTACGTATTGTGTATGGCTGCCTTCCTGTTACAGCATCAGAAGTTAGTAGTTCCAACAGAAACCTTAGGGCTCCAAAGCCAACAATACTTACTACCTGGCCCGTTACTGAAAAAGTTTGCCAACCCCTGTCCTAGACCCTTAAAACCTTCTTTTTCACAGTGACTGTTTCAGAAAAGATAATATACATTTACTGACTTCTGATGTCCATTTTGGAAATTTAACTCTCATATCTTTCATTACTTATTCTTTCAACTTTAATACCACAAATATTTATTGAGTGCCTACAATGAACTTGGCCTTATTCTTATTTCTGGTGTTTTAGCAGTAAACAGAACAAAGATCCTCATTCTGGAGTAGTTTACGTTCTAGTGAAGGGTGATGGGGGGAGACAGTAAACAAATACAATATGTAGAATGTTTTACGGAGATAAACGCCATTTATACACCATTAAAAAAAAGTAAGACAAGGAAGAGAGGTTACTGGAAAAGGTGGGTTATTTTAAATAGGTTGTTGAGGAGGCCTTACTGAGAAGGTGGTATTTGAGTAAGACCTGAAG
Organism: Phocoena sinus; assembly: GCF_008692025.1. Classification (NCBI taxonomy): domain Eukaryota; kingdom Metazoa; phylum Chordata; class Mammalia; order Artiodactyla; family Phocoenidae; genus Phocoena; species Phocoena sinus. The sequence goes on from NC_045775.1 coordinate 22,117,888, forward strand.
CAGGGGAGGAAGCCCAGTAGATGGCTGGGAAGAGAGTTGCAGGCAGAGGAACAGCAGAAGAACTGAGCCAGTGCGCCGAGATGGAGCAGCCCCAGCTTATCCTTGGAGGCAAGAATCCAGAGGAGAAGTTACGTTAGATTGGACTGGGCCTAAGGAACCAATCGGTTGGAGCTGCCGTGGGATGAGAGCAGGAGCACTAGGTTTTGCAGGCAGAGTGTGCTGGTGAGAAGGGTAAGTTTGATGTGGATTTTAGACATCCAAGTGGAGGCGTTCAGTAGGCAGTTGGCCATATGAGTCCTGAGTTCAGGAAAGGTCTGAGCGAGAATATAAATTTAGAAGTTGTCAGTGTAAAAGAGGTATGTTAAGCAAGGAAACTGGCTGAGATTCAGGCTCAAACCCCAGACCTTTCCTTCTCTCCAGGACATCTCTCACTCTATGACTAAACAGAACTTCTTTTTTAACCTTGAATTTTCTTTTCTGCCCACTTCGCCATTGGCGATGCATCAGGATGGACCATCATAGCTTCTTATTCCCTCTCCAGGCAGATGCCCTTTTACCAGCAGATATCCCAGGCAGCCCGAAGTATGAAATAGGCTTTTCTCATGTCGGGGCAAAAAGCTGCTCTCTGTGGTCCAGGCCCCACACTCCGCCGTCTGCGGAGTTCCTAGCCTATGATTATGTGCCTTGCCGTGTTGAGTAGTCTCTGTGTCCTCCTCCCTTCCAGCCCCAGTCTTGTTTTACTGCTTTTTGCCTTGCCTTTTGGTTACCTGCATGTGACTAGACTTCATTTTGCCCATGTACACACTTAGCAGTTATCATCTTTTTTCTAGTTGTTTCCATGAATGGCGCATCTCCCATACTAGGCCTGGAGCTCCTTAAGAGCATATCTCTGCTTTCTTCCTCTTCCTGCTTTTGTCCACAGTGCCTTTCAAATAGTCAGTGGCCTAATGCCTCGGAGATGGGAGGCAAATTTGCTTTTACCACACACCTTCTGGTCCTCAGTCCCTGGGGGTACTGAGCAGGGTGTGAGGACCACCTGCACCTGCATCCTCTAGGGAAGCAGGTCCCACCTCAGACCCGCTGAACTTAATCAATTATCAACTTCTCTGGGGTGGGGCCTGGGTATCTGAGCTTTTAATAGGCTCCCTAGATCATTCTTATGCAATCATGAAAATAGCGCAGAGGAAAGATTCCATTCTCACTTTGACTGTTGGCCAGCCTTAAACCTTGGACAAGGCATCCATTTCAAGCCTCAGTCTTCTCATCTCTATAGAGAGTATATTAATACTTGTTACCTACTGTGTAAGGCTGTTGTAAAAATCCAAATGAGGAGCACTTTGGAAACAAATTGTAAAGCGCTGTGTACCAGTAGCCTGACTGACCGCATCTGGTATCTTTTCATTTCTTTGTGTGTGCAAGCCAGGCTCCAGCTACCTATAGATAAGCTCTTTGAGCACAGAGACCAGTGATGTGTGTGTGAAGTTGTCTCATGCTGTTCATAGGACTGAGCTTTTAGTAAATGCCAGCAAACAGGAATCAGGTGGGTACACTTCTCTACCTGGTCAGGCAGAGGGAATTTTTTCTCTGCCTCTTCTTTTGACCATCATTAAAACCTGTGTGCAGTGAGGAGGGAGTTATAAAAATGCTTGTGGGTTTAGTCTAGGGTAACTATTGTATACATTGATTTTCCCCCCCCAGCTTTATTGAAGTATAATCGACAAACTAAAATGTAAGATATTTACAATGTACAGTGTAATGATTTGATACATGCATGTATTGGGGTTTTTTTTCAGTAAGTATGTTTCAAAAGTAATTCATAGGAAAAATAACCTCTACCTGTGCAGTAGCAGAGCAGTAAAGCCATTCATTGGAGCCTCAAAGTTCTAACAAACTCAGAATAATTCACTCATTCCTAAAGACTAGTATTTGAAAATAGTTTCTCTTCTTAAAGAAATTTTGGTGGAATCGTACTGCAGGTAACAGGCCAGGGATCAAGATACAACAAGAGGAAACCAGCTTTTCTTTCCCTTTGCCTGTTCATATCTTGCGTGGCCGGGCATCATTATAAGTAGTTCATACCATATCTTTTTTAACATCTTTATTGGAATATAATAGCGTTACAGTATTGTGTTAGTTTCTGCTGTATAACAAAGTGAATCAGGTATATGCATACGTATATCCCCATATCCCCTCCCTCTTGCGTCTCCCTCCCACCCTCCTTATCCCACCCCTCTAGGTGGTCACAAAGCACCAAGCTGATCTCCCTGTGCTATGCGCTGCTCCCCACTAGCTATCTATTTTACATTTGGTAGTATATATATGTCCATGCCACTCTCTCACTTCGTCCCAGCTTACCCTTCCCCCTCGTGTCCTCAAGTACATTCTCTACATCTGTGTCTTTATCCCTGTCCTGCCCCTGGGTTCATCAGAACCTTTTTTTTTTTTTTTTTTTTAGATTCCATATATATGTGTTAGCATATGGTATTTGTTTTTCTCTTTCTGACTTACTTCACTCTGTATGACAGCCTCTAGGTCCAACCACCTCACTACAAATAACTCGATTTCGTTTCTTTTTTGTGGCTGAGAAATATTCCAGTGTATACATGTGCCATATCTTCTGTATCCATTCATCTGTCTATGGACACTTAGGTTCCTTCCATGTCCTGGCTATTGTAAATAGAGCTGCAGTGAACATTGTGGTACATGACTCATTTTGAATTTTGGTTTTCTCAGGGTATATGCCCAGTAGTGGGATTGCTGGGTCATATGGTAGTTCTATTTTTAGTTTTTTAAGGGACCTCCATACTGTTCTCCATAGTGGCTGTGTCAATTTACATTCCCACCAACAGTGCAAGAGGGTTCCCTCTTCTCCACACCCTCTCCAGCATTTATTGTTTCTAGATTTTTTGATGATGGCCCTTCTGACTAGTGTGAGGTGATACCTCATTGTAGTTTTGACTTGCATTTCTCTAATGATTAGTGATGTTGAGCATCTTTTCATGTGTTTGTTGGCAATCTGTAAATCTTCTTTGGAGAAATGTCTGTTTAGGTCTTCTGCCCATTTTTGGATTGGGATGTTTGTTTTTTTGATATTGAGCTGCATGCGCTGCTTGTATATCTTGGAGATTAATCCTTTGTCAGTTGCTTCATTTGCAAATATTTTCTCCCATTCTGAGGGTTGTCTTTTCATCTTGTTTATGCTTTCCTTTGCTGTGCAAAAGCTTTTAAGTTTCATTAGGTCCCATTTGTTTATTTTTGTTTTTATTTCCATTTCTCTAGGAGGTGGGTCAAAAAGGATCTTGCGGTGATTTATGTCATAGAGTGTTCTGCCTATGTTTTCCTCTAAGAGTTTGATAGTGTCTGGCCTTACATTTAGGTCTTTCATCCATTTTGAGTTTATTTTTGTGTATGGTGTTGGAAAGTGTTCTAATTTCATTCTTTTACATGTAGCTGTCCAGTTTTCCCAGCACCTTATTGAAGAGGCTGTCTTTTCTCCACTGTGTACTCTTGCCTCCTTTATCAAAGATAAGGTGACCGTATGTGCATGGGTTTATCTCTGGGCTTTCTATCCTGTTCCATTGATCTATATTTCTGTTTTTGTGCCAGTACCATACTGTCTTGATTACTGTAGCTTTGTGGTATAGTCTGAAGTCCAGGAGCCTGATTCATACCAAATCCTAATAGAACATCTGCTAAGTTCATTTGTTGTTTTTCAGGGATTTAAAAGCTTTTCCATATGCTAACAGAATACTGATGGTAGACATCTGTTAAGGTTGTCCCTCAAAGGCTTTTCTGAGATGTTAACAAACTTAAACACATTTCTGAACAAAAACTTGGTGAGTGTTCATGTCATTAGACAGACTCTGTAATTACAATATTCTCGTCTTTTGTATTTAAGTATAACGTTTCCTTGCTTGCATTTCACCTCCTCTCTCCTGGAAAGTGTCCATCAAGTCCTCTGGCCCTCAGAGTTTCCAGGGGTTCATTTGCCTAGAATGAAAACGTCCCTAACCACTTCAGTTCAGGTACCTAAATAAGTTTAATTAATATTCCTGGAAACAGCCTTACAGGCTCAGTCAGCCCAGGCATCTGCCTGAAACACCCAAACCAGGAGGAACCTGATGGATCTGACACATGTGGAACCAGATGTCACAAAAGTGATCGTTGAAGACCTGAGCGTGGGGTAGATTTAGGTCAGAGAGACCTGGATTTAGATGCCCTTCTGCCATTTTACCACCTACGTGACTTCAGAGATGGTTATGCAGCTCCTCTAAGCTCTAGCCTTCTCATCTGTATAATGGGGTAGCACCTCTCTCAGAGACTGATGTGAAGAGGAGAGGATATCATATAGGAAAAGCACTTGGTATAGTGCCTAATACATAGTACTTCATAAATGGAGCTATTATTCACTATTCCATTCTGTGGAGAATTCATTTTAACAACTAAATCCCTCATATTGCCTTTTAAACTCTCTCTATTTATACTGTGACTAAGCAAAGAATACCTGATTCAAATTATCCATATAGTATGCCTCCACATTTTTTTTTGTTTTTTGGCGGTACGCGGGCCTCTCACTGTTGTGGCCTCTCCCGTTGCAGAGCACAGGCTCCGGACGCGCAGGCTCAGCGGCCATGGCTCACAGGGCCCAGCCGCTCTGCGGCATGTGGGATCTTCCCGGACCGGGGCACGAACCCGTGTCCCCTGCATCAGCAGGCGGGCTGTCAACCACCGTGCCACCAGGGAAGCCCCACATTTTTAAATTACTCTATTTCATAATTCCATAACCTTCTAAGTAATTTAACTTAGCAATTTCAACTTCTTTAGACTTTGCTCCAAATAGGAACATTTTCTGAGTGTTTAATCATACTTATCATTGTCTCAGAACATTTCCATTTTTATATGTCCCTCTAAAAATGGGAAACAAGAAATGGAATACAGTGCTCTAAGAAGACCTGATTTTATGCTGTGAAGTATGTTTAGTGGAAATACTAGATCAGGTGCATAAATGTAATACAGCCAGGCCCACACTGATGCTTCAGTGAACCTCTCATCCAGTGCGACTCCCCAAATTTTCTCCTACTTATAAACTTAACTTGTCATTCTGATCTTTTATTTTCTTCTCCTGTTATATTCATTGAGTTTTTTTCCATTTTGAATTACAGCCTGATTTTGTTTAACTGAGCGGTGGAGAGACTCTTAAGATGGCTCCAAGTTGAATCTATAAAATGAGACAAGGGCTACAGCAGCTCTAGAAAATGCTTTACTAGGAAAAAGAAAGTCCAGTTAGGAAAAAACAAAAACAAAAAGCAGACTCTTTCCATGGTGTAGTGTTTATGTACTTTTGTGTTTTCAGAACCTACATATGATTTTTTTTTTAATCCTACCCAGTTAACTTCTTGTGACAGATGATATCTTAAGAAAAAGTGAGATGACAAGGTGATGAATTTCATGTATGAAGGCTTTTTGAGGATAATTTCAGCCACTTATACTACTGTTTCAGTATGTAGGTAGGGATTAGTAGGGGTAAGAGTTTTAGAAATTCCACACCATCCTTCTTATGAAAGAATTTCTAAAGGAGAAGGACACAGGCTTTGGAACCAGAAAGACTGGGATTCAAGCCTATCTCAGCAACTTACTTGCTGGGTAATCTTGGACAAGATACTTAGACTCTTAGAACCTCAGTTTCCTCATCTGTAACTTGGGCTAATTAGGTCTATCTGGCAGAGTTCTTGGGAGGTTTAGAGATAACGAAATGCCTGTTAGAGTGCCTGGCAAAAGTGGATACTCAATAAATAACAGTGACTTTTGTCTTATTGTAATGGCTTTCCTGGCAAGCCACCAGGAAACATACTCTGTCATTATAGAGTGCCCTAGATTCTTGAGGTCCCTGGCGTTTCTCTACCTTGAAAGGAAATAACAGTGGTGCCCTAGTCACATATTCAGAATGGAAAACTCAAGTCCTTAAACAGATTTAGGCATACAGTTCGTGTTTGTTGGATTGAATTGAAGGCTCACCTTTCTTTAGATTTCTCTTAGCTTGGGGCCTAGTGGCTGCTGGTGTCCATCTATCATCCTTGAAGTTCCCCATTTCCATGCTTCACCCTCCAGCACTCCCCTGACTCATACTATGGAGGAGGCAACCAGGGCAACTTCCTCTCCCTCAGAACCCGGTTCAAAGGCAGAAGGGGACACTAAGCCCGATTGAAGCATCTCTGAACTAACCCTGGACATAGAAAACTCACACAAGAGGCATTCTTGAATAACGTCTCTCTTGGGGTGCATGGTGCTATTTTAATATTAGTGTAACTCTAATTGTTACTTTAACCCTTGAGAGAGATGGGTCCTTTTGAGAGTAGTGTTATCCCCGCTGCACTCATGGAAAGTTGAGTAAGACCAAAGAGAGCAAACTTGGCAGCAGCAAGAACTACAGTTGAAAATCATTGGCCCTTCTTGTCTTCTCCAGTGCCAAATCATGTTTTCTTCATTTTATTTGGCCAGTAAGGTAAAGCCCAACATGGGGAGAAGGGAGTTATTATTCCATAATGAGTTAAAACCTTATTGTCCCAAGTCAAGCTTGCAGACAGGCTGACTGCCTGCATTTTTCCATGTCAAAATGCTCAAAAATATTTCCTTTATGCTGTTGACTGTAGCGATTCCAAGTCTTCAATATCAGAGACGCTCTGAATATTTGCTGACAGAGCAAGGTCCACAAGGGCTCAATTAGCTGTATTTGCGTGGAAACAATAGTATTAGTACATAGACAGTTCTTGTACTAACTGGAAAATGTTTTTCTGGCTAACTTTCGGTCTGTTCAACTCCACTGTTGGAAAGGTTTCTCGAGCTCTGGCCTTGTCCTTCTAATTTCTATCCACAGATTCAGTTTCAGTTCTAAGAATTATCAAGCAGTTTCATGTTTCATTACAGTCCACAAAGAGGTAGACGGTGCTTTCTCATCCAAGCAGCCCTTTTCACCCGTTTCTTCTCCCAAGTTCAGCCTGAGACCCTGCCACACCAATTTTGGTTCCCCACCTTTTAGCCCTGCTTTCTCCCTGCACCGCTCCAGAGATCAGAAGAGTCTACAGCCAGTGGTCCCTTTCATCTCCCCCTTACCCCTTCCCCAGCCCCAACTCAGCCACTTAGTGAGTTAGTGAGGCCCTGCTTCTCGCCAGCCAGCCCTGCATTCCTGGGAATGGCTGAGTGAGGCCGGGCGTCCCTGCACAGGGTGAGTTTTCTGTTGTACATGCTCAGCCCAGTATTTTTTGATTCATGAATATTAAAGGATTCGAGATCACAAGGCCTTACCTCCTCCATCTTGCACACTTTGAAAACATAATAGCTCTTTTATTTCAAGGCACTTGACTTTGTTTATTCAGTGCTATCAGGGCAGCATTCAGGCTATAGCAAGCCTGTTAAATATTTACCAATGAGGTGGATATTTATACATGAATCAGTGGCACTTATCAGCGTGTGATGCTGGAAGTCAGGTTCAGAACCCTCACAGGCAGAGAAACTGCTGAGTTAAATAAAGTGTGCAGCGAGTGTCCTTTAAAAACTCAACTCTCATTTAAAACTATCCTTGCTGGTATCTGAAGTGCTTCACACATTGAGGCTTCCCCTGCACAGCTAAGTCATTCACGATTGGACATGACAGAGTGGTCGGTCCCTCACATCCAAGAGGCAGTGAATCCGGTTGTTTGATGGTTGGGGTGGGAGAGTACTGAGGTGTGAACAAAATCGGGAGGAATACTTGTCCTGCTGCCTTGTGGAAAGTTGTAAGGGGAGATGGGCTGTACAGCACAGTGCCTGCTTCGGTGGTGGTCTGAGTGCTTCTAGAAGCCCTTTAGCCTCACTGGAATCCTGACCCTGCTCACTTACCGGCCATACCCACTGTGTCTTTCCATCCCTGTAGCCCTTTTTTTTTTTTTCCTAAGATTTAATTTTTTATTTATTTTTGGCTGCATTGGGTCTTCATTGCTGTGTGCAGGCTTTTTCTAGTTGCGGCGAGCTGGGGCTACTCTTCTTTGCGGTGCGTGGGCTTCTCATTGCGGTGGCTTCTCTTGTTGCGGAGCACCGGCTCTAGGTGTGCGGGCTTCAGTAGTTGTGGCGCATGGGCTTAGTTGCTCTCTTCGTTGCAGTGTGCAGACTTCTCATTGTGGTGGCTTCTCTTGTTGCAGAGCATGGGCTCTAGGCGCACGAGCTTCAGTGGTTGTGGCACGCAGGCTCAGTAGTTGTGGCTTGTGGGCTCTAGAGAGCAGGCTCAGTAGTTGTGGCGCACGGGCTTAGTTGCTCTGTGGCATGTGGGATCTTCCCAGACCAGGGATCAAACCCATGTCCCCTGCATTGGCAGGTGGATTCTTATCCACTGCGCCACCAGGAAGTCCCCTTGTAGCCCTTTCAAGATTAAAATCCCCCCTGCTCTCAGGGAGGTACATAATTCAGCAGTAACAGCAGCCTGGACTCTGGCAACAGGCTTCCCTGAGTTCAGATGCTGGCTTTACCATTTCCTAGTTGTGTGAACCCAGGGAAATTTCTTCTGCTCTCTGAGCCTCAATCCCTTCACTTTTAAAATCACAGTGATAATTCCCACCTTGTTGAATTGTGGAGAGGATTAAATTAGATAATGAGAAGGCACCTAGCAACAAGGGTTAGTTCTTGATAATCACAGAAGCAGAGTGCAGAGAGATGGGCCTGGCAGCAGAGCAGCTGGTCATTGGATTTCTCCATACCTCTGCTTCTTTCTATTATTATAGGTAATTTTTGTTTAATGGCTGTATTTCAGAGGCAGAGAGAGAGTTTCAAGTTGAGAGGATTACTCACACGCTGTTTTCACTCCTTGTATTCAATTTAGTGAATGATTAAGAACTTATCCTGTAATACTATTTACAGGTCAAAGGCCATTACTATCAATTCTAGGGAACTGTCCGAATTTTTTTTTTTTAATTTTATTATGTTAAGGATTGTTCCTCTAAGCAACCTATGAGAAGCCTGGATCTTGTTCTTCTCTGTTGTGCAGATATTCCAAGAACCACAGGCTGTAAATACTGGATTTATTTTTCCTGTACTATAGAATTTTCTTCTTAATCCGTTTTCCATCCTAATGGAACCATTAGACACTTCCAGTGAGTTGTGTGCCCTCTGTGTACTTTTGCATGAAAAGAGGGGACATAAAGCCTTCCTCTCGTTCACAGAAAGTCATAGGAATTTTCCTAGCCTTCTTCAGAGTTGAGGCTAAATCTCATCCAATGTCTACTCTGAGAGTAGCGAATGGAAATGATGTCCTTGCCGATTCTGTGCAGTTGCAGGGTGTACATGACATATTCGTGTCATACTTAGTCAAACGCTGTCTCAGAATTTTCTCAGTTGTCAGTTATTGTGCTTTTTAATTACCGTCTGAGTAGGATAAGCCAACAGCGAATACTTCCACTCCATATTGAGTTGCTCACACCACCTGGAATTTTGTTTGTTTCTTGGGATTTCTCATTCCTGTAAATAAATAAACATAATATTCATTTTTACCGGAAAAATTAATTTCAGAAATCTGTAGTCAATAGGGAGACAGGCTGGATCTGGAGTCCTTTGAGCAGTTACATATATTGTTCCTTGTACCACAAACTCTAGGCTGAGTCAATCTGCTCTACACTATTTGAGAATGATTTTCTAGACTGTTACTGTTGTGAAATGTTTTGCTTCCATTTACAACCTCGTTACTGTGGGGACTTGGGTAATGAATAATCACAACATTAAGAGATTTTAGGGGTCTCTTTATATTCCGTTGTCTTACAGAGGGGCTTTAAGAGGCTTACAGAAATATATACGTTAAAATAAAATTCAAATAAGAAAAACAAATGAGGACCGAAGGAAAGTGAGAGTAGGAAAGAAGATGAAATCAAGATTAAGGATGATATACAAAATGCATGCTCTAAGGTTCTGAACAATTTTTTTAAATAATCTTAACGCTGGTTAATTAAACTGAAAAGAGAATATCCAGGAAAGTTCTGGAAAGTGTTTCTGAATCAACAGCATCTTAGTGTTTGGATTGATGATTTTTGACTGTACCTTCTTGTTTAGATGAATTGAATATCAGTGTTTACTGGGATTAGTTGCACACTTCCTACCCATATTGACCCACAGACACGGGACCCCGGTGTTTCAGAAAATGTTTAATTAATTGCCACCATTTAAAAATTGAGAGATTAAATCATCTGGATTTCTGGCTTCACTTGAAAAATTAGGATCTGGTAAGACCAGGCTTGTATTCCTACATGTCAGAGATAGCTGGGGCTGATCAGTGAGAGCCCTTCCCACTGTGCACAAAATCCCCAGTTCCTTCAAGAGTCCCCACCTGGTTCTCTCCACTCATTTACAAAACCTGCCTGGGCTGGGTAGACCCCAGGCTTTTGCATCCCCTGCCCTAGACCACTTGCCTCACACTAAGAATGAGGAAACTAAAGCCCAAGGAGGCTGCCCAGGGCAACAAAGCCGGTGAGCCGCAGAACTAGTCCCTTTGGTACACTGTTACGCCATTGTGTCAGTTCAGTTTTGTTCAGTTTAATGAATGACTTAGCTTTGCTCAGCCCAATTATGAACTGGGCATAATCAAGAGTATAAAAGCCTGTGTTTCAGTAACAGGTACAATCCATTAATGTTGGTAAGACATTTACCCACGCCAATCAAGATTTACTAATTTGTACTGTTGTGTGATAGGATCAGGAGTTGTCATTAATCGTTAGCTGTTAGTCATGTGTAACATGAACATGTTGTTTTAACAAAATGGCTAGAATATATGTGGAAATGTAGTCGTAAAGTGAAGCCCCTGTAACCACCGTCATTACTTCAGGCAGTTGGTGGGCAGAGTTGGACACGAGAAGCCAAGTCTGTGTGGGGTGTCACTTAAACTGCCTGAGCCCTGAGAGAAGTGTCCATTGTTCTGTTGTCCTTCCAGTGCACTTGGCGGCTCCTCGGCTCTTCATATCCCAGCTTTTCCAGGAGGAGGATGTCTCATTGATTATGTTCCTCAAGTGTGCCACCTGCTCACCAACAAGGTAAAAGCAAGTCCTCTGCCTCCCCCACCTCGTGAGGCTCCTTCCTCCAGTGTCATCTACCTAGCATCACGGCGCACACACCATCCTCTGCACCCCATCCTCCTAGTTTCAGCCTCCGTCTGACATTGACCTTTCCTACTTTGAATTACATCTCATCAGTTTCTCTCCTGATTTCTTTGCCCTCCTTCCTTTTCTGAGGATTCTGACCTCCTGTTCCAGTCTTATCTTCATCTTTTAAATGTATATCTCCTGTTTCTTGAATTTCCTGTATGCCCTAAGTTTTTGCTAGATCTTACACCTCCTTACAGTTTAAAATTTTTGAACTTTCATTTCCCAATTATCTGTTGCATGCGTGCGTGTGTGTGTGTGTGTGTGTGTGTGTGTGTATGTGTGTGTTTGCCACTAGTTAATATCACAGTAATTCTGTAGAGCTGCTTTTATCTCTTCCTGCTTTTCTGTACTGCACTTCTTAATAGTTGGCTCTTGGTTCTCCCTGTCATGTCCAGGAGCAGTTTGCCAGAGTCCTGCTTCTAGGCGCAGGATTTCCAGGTCAGCTTGTCTTATAGTCAGGCACATCGGATTATCTAAAGCCGTCTCTTAGCTGTGTTAATGAGCCCTTACACTGGCAAGTAGCTGAGTTTCCACTAATGGTTGTTGTCAGCTATTTCTACAAAGTATAGAATATGCTTGTTGATGTCCAGCCAGTGTATGTAGCTAAAAACCGGAGATATTAATCCGCAAGCAATACTGACTTTGTTTCTTCTCCCACATGGACTCAGTTTGCTTAATTCCCCAAATCCTATTTTCTTTGCTCCTGTTGACTTGTTCACAATGGCTTGGAAAGTAAATCTTTTGTTTGTCTCTTTCATTCAAAAGATAGCTCATCTCTATACAGAAAATATTTTAGAAATATAATAATATTTCAAAGGCTTCAGTATTATTTTTTAAATGTCAGAGAAACTAAAATCTGGCAACTCCACCGTCTGTGGGCTCGGCCCAGATTCCAGGGTATTTAACTCTCACAGACTGGTTGCTGCTCATTGGACCAAATTCCCCCAGCCACTGCCCTCCTACAAAACTGATCAGAGCACAGATTTATTTACACTGGGGGACTTTGCACTGCCTTCAAATCTAGATATCCCAGTATTATAGAGAAAAATGCAAATTTGGTCTTCCAGAACCAAGAAGAAAAGCCTTTTTAAAGCTCTCCAATTGAGATTAATTTCTAGTCTTACATTTTCCTCAAAAAAATTGTAATACCATTTTCCCAGAAATACAAGAATCAGTCAGTTTTTCTTATCTGGTTCCCTTTCATTAATTTTGCTTGTCTTTTAAAATTGATGTTCTTCTCCTTGCCACAAACGAGGACAGTATGGGCTGCTTTTAGAAACAATCTCTTCAAATGAATTTCCATAATTACATTGGAATCTATCTTTATAGCCAGTTTTGTTGTGGGTTTCTGTTAGAATGGTTTTCTGTTTTTAAAATCAAGTATACAGAACTGTTTTCATCCCCTTTTTAAACAAAGCCACTTAAGCAAACTTATCATCTGTTTTTCTTTTCCCAAAATAACATTTCTGATCCTGCATTAAGCCTGCAAAGCAAGCACTGTTTTTATAAATTGACATAAAACCCCTGTTATATAAATAGAATTGTTTTACTTTTAAAGGGTACAAATGGCTATCAGTACCAATTGTGTCAAGGTTATTTCAAGCACTTTATCTCGGGCTTTTGTTATCCATGGAAACTCAGTGTGACTACAGCCAATATAAACAATTTGGGGGGTCTTTTTCTCCCACTGTTTCTTTCAGCCATTATGAAGACATTTCATAAGGAATGTATTTTTGTGTTAGAAGCTGATGGGTAAATGACTAACTTTCAGATGCCTAGCTTAATGAGTTCACAAATTTTTTTTTATAGAAACTGTCATTTGGTGATAACAAGGAAATATAAAGAGGCAAAATAAAATCTCCTGTTGTAACACTCCTTATTCTGAATGTTATGAGCTTAAAAAGAAAGACTTGAGCATTACTGTGCCTTTTCAATAGGCGCTGTAGTTCAAGATAACCAAATAGACCCACTGGATGAGAGGAAGCTCTTCTTTGTAGAGAATTCCAGCTGATAAATGCAGATGGAATGAGAGAATACAAAAATCACCATTTTTTCAGGCCCTAGTGAAGTAATCGATTCAGACAAGGATCTCCGACAGATACTAAAACCATTAAGTAAAAGGTTCATGGGAACTAGATCTTCCCATGCTTTGAGGGGTGTACCCCTGGATTACTCACTATGGCAGAGGGGAAACATCCCCTTACAGTAGAGTGGTCTGGCTGGCATCACCTTAACCAATGATCAAACTCAGTATTACCTAGGAAGTTTTCTTGCCCAAAATATTTAACCTGAATCTAGTCACACCTTTAGCTCTAACTTCCAATTTTAGGAAATACAGAAGGTAGAGAAAAAAGGGAGGAAACAATCAGAGAATCGAGAATACAGAATAAGACAACTAGCCCAGTCTCTTTGGAAAGTCAATATTATATACACACATCCACACCCCAGGAGGCACTATTATTCTATAGTAAAAGACTTTCTGAATTAAATGCCTGATCCCTGTTTACACCCTACTTTTTTCAAAAATCTTTTGCGGACAATTGGGAAGTTTTGAAAATGGACAGCGTACTAAATGAATTCAGAGAATGATTACTAAATTTGGTATAATAACAGTATTGTGGTTATGCAGGAAAATGGCTTGTTTTTCGGAGATGCGTGCCTAAGTGTTTAGGGGCAAACTGTCATGATGTCTCTAATTTCCTTTGGAACATTTCAGCAAGATTGATTGACAGGTTGATAGGTAGGTAGATGGCTGGATAAAGCAACTAGACAAAATATTCACAGTTGTTGAATATAGGTGTGGGAATATGGGTGTTCAACTTACTATTCTTTCTACTTCTCTGAATCTTTGAAATTTTACATAATAAAATGTTTAATGATTTCCTACTCCACTTCTCAGCTTTGGGTTCTGTTCCAGGTGCAGTATGTGATTCAAGGATATCACAAAAGAAGAGAGTATATTGCTGCTTTTCTCAGTCACTTTGGCACGTAAGTTCTTTGTTTAAGCCACGAATCAGTGACGCACTCACGTCCTGATGACCCTAATATAAGGGCTTGATTAAGAAAATAGCAGTTCTTCTGTATGATACCTCCGAATGCCGTTTTGATTCTTCTTGGTGTGTTGCTTACACTGAAGCTCCCAGGAAGATTTTTTTCTTTAGCATTCTTTAGCAAATAGTAGAATCAAATGTCTTCCCTGGAGCAGCGCATGACTAGCCCCAAGCACTGCAGTAACAGTGGGCGTAAGGCCTGCTTCTTCTCAGGCTCTTTATAGTCTGCACAACACTTTCACCTCCGTCATCACAGAGCAGTCATGAGGTGAAGCAGGCAGGCATGACTGGCACATTCTACTGAAGAAAGCCCCGAAACCTTGTCCAGTTCAGGCACCCGGTGGAAGTCACACATCTCGGGGAGAGAAAGCCAGGCTGGGATCCTGTTCCCAGGACTCAGGTCTCCTGATAGGACCACTGCTCCCCACAGGGCCACAGAGATTCGGGAAGGAAGTCTGGCATTAGACACCATCACGATGACTCACACTTGGGATTAGGAGTTGGAAGAAGGCCCCACAAGGGAGGAGGGAAGTGTATAGCTGCAGTTTCAGGGTAGACATCTCCTCCCACCCTCCCTGTGCTCTGGCCCTTTCCTTTGCCCGAGGTGGGCTGCTCTGCAGCTGTTTCCTTAATGATGGTAGAGCCCTTATCAACCTTCCCCTCAGGGCTTAGTTGGGGAATGGACTTTCCTCACAGTCTTCTTTAAAAGGTGGATCCCTCTACCTACCTGGGGGGACTAAGCCCTAAGGGTTTTAGTGGTCTAGTTATCTCCCACCTTATTCCAGAGAAGTGGTGTGTGTGTGTGTGTGTGTGTGTGTGTGTGTGTGTGTGTGTGTGTATTAAAATTTTAAATAAGTAAATGAAGAAATGAGGGCAAAAGGAATAAGAAAGAGAAGATGAGGTCAAGAATAAGGTTGGGGGGACTTCCCTGGCGGCCCAGTGGTTAGGACTTCGCTTTCCAGGGCAGGGAGTGTGGGTTCGATCCGTGGTCGGGGAGCTATGATCCCACATGCCCCGAGGCCAAAAAAAACAAAACATAAAGGAGAAACAATTTTAAGAAAGACTTTAAAAGTGGTCCACGTCAAAAAAAATCTTAAGAAAAAATAAGGTTGGGGTATAATTTTACAAATGTGGCATAATTATAAGCAAAATTTCTGACTCCTCAAAACAATTTCAAGAAATTTTCTCATTATCCACAGTGAAATTTGTCATATCCCCAAAATAGAAGTATCAATATCCAAACAGTATGACTGTCTCTTACGTGAGTCTCTAATACTTAAGATTTTTTTCAGCTTTATTTATGAGCATTTTGAGAAAGTGCTTATGATACAAACAGTGGTTAATAAATGACACCGTTAGTCTCCTCATTTTTGAGTAAGATTATCTTTCTTATATATAATCGAAAATGCAGACGTTAACACAATGACCTCCAAAGCAAGGTGCACATACCTCAGGGGTGTGTGCCCCACCTCACTCCATTCACAAAAAGGGTGAAAATCGAATTTACACTTGCTTTTAAATCTCATTCGGTTTATGTACATTTTTGTGTTTTTTTATACATATAATATAGTAGTACTTGTATACAATTACGAAATCATATACAAGTACTACCATATACTGTACTATATGCGTAATGAAAAGGATTCTGTGCTTGTTTTTGCTTACGGGATGCAGGATCTAAAAGGTTTAGATATCAGTGTTATAATGTGGAGTAAATTACATATCCTTAAAAGAAATACAAACTGGTGAACAGAGTTGTTGACTTCAGTCAGCAGATCTTAGTGATGTATCAACAGTCTTTGAGCAAATCACTAAGCCTTCAGTGCCTTAGTTCCCTTACCTTCCCAATGAGTTCAACTGTTCCTTCCTACTTAAACCTGGAGGCCATCAGTATTAATGGTCTGATTGGCCTGACTCAGCCAGGATGAAGGCATCTCTAAGGACAATAAAGGCCTCCTTGTATGGACAAGAGAACATTATCCTTGTCCTCGCTGTGTGGTTAGTATTGGCACATTATGGTAACACCCCCTAAGCACTTAGCTCTTGAGGGAAATGAGGGAGGTGAGCCTATCAGAATTCTCTCCAGGCCCTTCCGTGCTCAGAGGCTGTTCTCCATTGACGCAGGAAGCGTGCATCTCCCATCTGAGCCCAGTGTCCACCCAGCTAACATTGCTACTTTGTCTTGAGCCTGGTGGAGAGGATAGGGGGACACAAGAGAAAGGATTCCAAATCCTTTGGAAGAAAGTAGTGTATAATCCTGTAGTTAGTAATATTGTCACTGCTTGTTACTGTTCAGTGCCTAAGTGAGTGAGATTTCACTATCACTATACAGACATAGGGTCACTGTTGCCCTGATTTCTTCATTTGTCCTTTTGCTCATCACTAATAACTAACATTTGCATAACATTTTATGGTTTACTTTACTTGTTTTTCACAACTCCATGATGAAGTTTACAAATATGATTATATTTGTTTTACGGATGAGGAAACTGAGGCTCCAAAGGTTAAGTGATTTGCCCGAGGTTGTAACAGATAGTAAAATGGCAAAGCTGTAACTTAAACCTAGCTGCTTTCATTCCAAATCCCACATCCTCCCTGTGGTAACACTCACTTGTCTTAAGTGCATCTCGGATTCAATAACCCTGACTTTATGAATATATTCTTTACTTGTTTCCATCTCCTTTATACCTTGTTTTTATGAGGGTTTTTTGTTTGTGTGTATGTTTTTATTACTTAGGGGTGTCGTGGAATATGATGCAGAAGGCTTTACAAAACTCACTCTGTTGCTGATGTGGAAAGATTTTTGTTTTCTTGTACACAGTGAGTATACTTTTGCTATTAGCATGTCAGCCTGCATTTTAAAATGTACTAAACCACATGTAATAATGAATATGACAAGCTTCAGTGTCCTGACTTGGTTCCTTTTACTTTAGCATAAGTCTATTTACTGCGTGGTCTTCAAGAGAAAATATCTCTAGATCAGTGGTTCTCAACCAGGTATCATTTGCTGCTCAGGGGACATTTGGTAATGTCTGGAAACATTTTTGTTTGTCACGACGGGTAGGGGACCAGGGCTGGCGGTTGTTGTTACTGGCATTAGTGGGTAGAGGTCAGAGATGCAGCTAAACATCCTACAGTGCGTAGGACAGGTCCCTAAAACAAAAAGTTATTGAGTCCACAATGTCAGTAGTGCTGAATTTAAGAAACCCTACCCTAGAGAGATTTCTGTTTTCAAAGTATCTTTCCAGATTCAGGCCTCAAAACTTTCAAGATTACTCAAAACATATTGCTTTGATCATTTGGTTATCATTCTTATTAAGTGAAAAAAATCTGTAACTTTGGTAATATATAATATATATCTTAAAGGTGGGACTATGTGTTAATGAATTCCTGACATGACTTCTCAGTGTTTTCCACACAGTAGGCATATTTAAATTCCTGTTGTATGATATTAATCAGTCAGTAAACATTGCTCCAGCTTTCGCTTAATGGATCATTTAGAGTCTCTTTTGTATATTTCTTTGTTATATAAGAACCAGTGACCCATGGTGCCAGATTTGAGTTGCAAGTCAGCTACGAGCTTTATTCTTTAGTAATTTGATATGCAACATGCCCAGACTTCAAGCTAAAGGCACAGAAGTTTCAGCTCTCCCAAGTCCAGCTACAGAAAAGCAGTGGGTTTGGGTTGACTTCACTCAGTATGTAGAACTACCCTAGACTTAAATAAACTATTTCAGGATGCACAGCTTTGGCCCTGTTTAGCCAAGCTGTCAGTGTAAAGATAAATGACTTGGGTGGATTTTTCTTCCCCAGCAGTTTTACTTTCTTGGTTATGATTTGCTTAGGCTCAAATAGTTCTTAATTTGTCTTACCTGATGTCACATCAACAGATAGTAGGGGAAGAAACCCCAAAATGTCCATAGTGGTAGAGGGAAGAAAACTCTAATGAAAACCTTACCACGGTATAATCTACATAGAGATCATTGAGAGTTGGCCATACGTACTTTAAGAAGTTGGTTATCCCTGTCGTTTAAGGTATTTCCCGGTGATAACCACCTTGTCATGCAGTGCTTCATATGGAGCTCCTACTCGAAAACTAGTCTTACATGGGGACCATCTTTTCAAATGCATCTGAAAAATGCAAGCGTGTTGCTCCATATTAATTATGCGTACAGATAAGCAGAGAGCTGGAGAGGTGAAGATTTTCATCTTGGGTGTGCCTCCAACTAATTATATGACCTTGTTCAAACCACTAGGACAAGCCTCCCTCTGTTTTAGTTCCCTCTCATGTCTCTGGGGATTTGGTTGGTAAGTCCTGTGGAGACATCAGCAGATGGAGCTTAACCTACAGTACAGGGCCAGGTGGAAGAGGAAGTGCCACAGTCAAGGCCTCCTGGCACTCTCCTCTTTGCTCACCGTCTCCTGTGGCTCTACTGAGCGGAACTTCGTACTGCTGCTGCTAGCTCTCACTTTTAATTCTGACCTTATCACGGCTTTGGTTTTCTGTTCTGAGTGTTAATTGCTTTCTGAGATCTCACTTCCTATTTGCTCTGTCCACTTTGCCCCACCATCTTGATCCCAGTGATTCTGTTTCTATCCTGGTAACCTGACCCCAGATCCTGACTGTATGCTTGGTTTGTGTCTCATGACCCTGGACAGCTGCCTGGGGGATTAGTCTGGTGTGTTTCCTCTAGCCCAGCTCAGCAATAGGGACCTGTACCCTGCCATGAATGGTGGTGGCTATGGTCTGAGGCCTCCGGGAGTAGCTGTGAGAGAAGGACGCAGAAGGAAGGACACACAGGAGGACAGTTACAAACAGTAAATTAGATGACTGCTTCAACCAATTTCTTCATCCCAAAGTGGCATGAAATCTCAACAGTTTGTCCCGAAACTTACTTTGGTCTCCTAGCCGTGATTCCATTTTCAAAAAAGATGATGTCAGGGCTTCCCTGGTGGCACAGTGGTTGAGGGTCCGCCTGCCGATGCAGGGGACGCGGGTTCGTGCCCCGGTCCGGGAAGATCCCACATGCCGCGGAGCGGCTGGGCCCGTGAGCCATGGCCGCTGAGCATGCGTGTCCGGAGCCTGTGCTCCGCAACGGGAGAGGCCGCAGCAGTGAGAGGCCCGCGTACCACAAAAAAAAATAATAATAAAATAAAAGATGATGTCAGATCATATCAGATATAAGGGAAAAAAGATATCCTCGGCACTGATCTTTCTCACCTGTGTTTTCCACATGCAACTCAAGGCTGCCTGTGCTGGCGGGGCCTGGCAGGAGAGCTGTTCCGGGATAAAAGAGCGTCCACCTCTCAGCCCCTGCCGGCTCTCCTCTCAGTGCGTTCAGTGTCACGGCAGTTCTTGTTCCTTTGGAAGGTCTATTCCCCAAAGAATGTTTTCCCCACAGTACTGTGTATCCACTATTTCTTACAGCCCCTTCTCTGCCTTCCTCTGTCACATGCAAAATTAAGTCCTAAAGTCATATTTTCACTTAGTTTTGATTACCTTCTTCAGAAACATAGAACCCCCAGACACTCATTAGAACAGGTACAGGGACCTTGAGATTTGTTTAATTTACTTTTAACGAAGTGTTTCCTTAGGCTCTTACTCCTTTCCTCCCCGGGCCGTTTGCTCTCCGCTCTTAGCGTCACGGCCCACGTTCTCGGCTCTTTGGCAGATAAGACCTTGTCTGTGAATCAGGGGATTTTGATGCTGTTTCCTGCTCCGTCATTAACTCACAGCCTGCCTTTAAATAAATTATTTCCACCCTTTTGCTACTTTCTTATATCTAAAGTGTAGGACTTGTAACATCATAGTGAAGCTTGGTTAGTTAAGCATCTGAAACTTACCTTCTTTGGAAGCATCTGCTTGCTTGGTTACAACCCCCATGGGACCGCTTATTCCCTTTTTTCTTGTCATGAAGATGGGAGTTGAATATGGGGTGGCAGAGACTTAATGATAGAACATTGCCTTGAATTATTCTGAGATCGCAAGAACAAGAAAAAGGAAGAAGGAAGCGCCTAGAGATGGAGCCAGTCTTCTGTGGCTGGTTCACTGCTCCATGCAGATTGAAGACCTGGCAGGACACAGATAACGTCTCTGGTCTCCCCCACCCTCTGTTCTGCCCAGGCCCGGGAAGAGGTTTGTCGAGAGGGCAGGTGCTGGCAATAATTCCCAGCATTCTGGATGCTAGAGGAAAGAGGCAGTCCTCTCTTGAGGCTGATGGCTGTGACCTCAGACCTTGCCAGAGTGTTTGGAAGTAAGAATGCCCTAGGGGAGAAAGAACATTGTACGGATTCTGGAATCTCTCAGGAGACACTGCAACTTCCTGACATTCTGGCAGTTCCAGGAGTGGGAGCTCTGACCATGGAGAATTTTCATCCATTTATTCCTTCTTTCTTTCCTTCATCCATATCAACATATCGCAAGAGTTGGAACCACAGCAGGATCAGGGACTTGCTTTCATTCAGAAACTGTTTTCAGAAAGGTTTCCTGGCCATCATCTAAGAATTATCTGTAGTGGTTATGTAGGTAATTCTGTATTTGCCAAGCTGTATTTACCTCTGGAGGTAGATGCTATCTTTAAGGCAGCAGCTTTTCAGAATGCTGGATGACAAGAGAACCAGAGAGCAAGGCACAGTAACACAGAACAAAAGCAACCACTGGGGAAGATTGCCTGTTTTTCATGGGCCCCTGTCAGCTGCACTATAAGGAATGCAGCTGCCTAAGGTCGCAGGGTTGCTGCTTGGAAGGAGAGGGTATTGAGATCTTTTGCAGTTACCTGTAACTCCTTGGTAAATGACCCTTTGAGTCATCCAGCCTGGACCATAGGCCTTATCTCCCTGGCAAAATACATATTGGACCAAATCTGGCCATTTTAGGTATTCCATTTCATTTCTTCTCTTCTCGACCCCTAACCCAATCAATTTAATCCAATTCACCTGAGTTCTGAGTTGATGGCGAACCTGCTGTGTGCTCAGTATTGTGCTAGGTCCCAGGGGATATAAGTAAATAATTCAGGCTTGACCTTGAGACACATAGAGTCTCGAGCAAGGGTTGGTTGGCCACAGCCTATGGGCCAAACTCCACCCTGAGTCTATTCTTATATGGCCCTTGAGCTAAGAATGGTTTTTATGTTTTTAAAGAGTTGTTAGGGGAAAGAAAAGAAGAATATGCAACGAAAATGGTGAAGCCTAAAATATTTCCTCTTTGAGTCTTTACAAAAGAAGTTTGCCAACCCCTGATCTAGTTAATGTGAAAAGAGATCAGATAAAGGTGTGGTACACTGATATGCATTTTTAAAAACAAATATTCTCTAAGCTCGCTTACTGTATGCAAGGAACAAAGTGATGATGAGTGACACAGAGAAAACTTCATATGTTATATATATAAGAGAGAATTAGAAAGAGAGACACTGTCCCTAATGGAGTCTAATGAGAGAGACAGACAATAAAGAAGTAAACTAACAAATATATGTTACAGATGGCGACAAATACCATAATGGAACAAAACAGAGGGCTTTGAAAGAGGCTAAGAGGGGAGCTGTTGTTAGGATGGTCAGGGAAGCCTTCTCATAGGAGCTGACATTTCAGCTGAGACCTTAATGAGCAGTCATTCAGGTTCAGTGAAGAGATTTCAGGAGAAAGAAAGTCCTCTTGTGCAAAGAACTACAAAAGGTAGCAAAGGGCTTTGCATGAGCCAGTGTGACTGGAGCACAGTGAGCAAAGAGAGTCACATGAGAGAGTTTAGAAAGAGAGTCAGGGCCAGATGAGATAGTGCCTCACAGGCCATGCGTGTCAGGATGGAGTGGTAATAAACGCTTGAAAAACAATGGTTTGAGCAAGATAGAAGTGTATTTCTTTCTTGTGTACAGGGAAGCAGTCCAGGGCTGGAATGACATATCCAAAGGTCACATGGGACCCAGATTCCTTCAAGCTTTATACTCCATCATCCCTTGGGTGTGACTTTCTTGCGTATAGGCCAAAAAAGCTGTTGGAGCTCCAGCTGTCACAATCCAAGTAAGAGAATAGAGAAAAGATGGAAGGAGGGTACAAACCTTCTCATTTAATGAGACTGTGAAGAAGTCTCACGCACCACTTCCAATTACATGTCATCGTTCTAGAACTTAGTTCATAAGGCCTCAGCATGTGTGCTAGGGCAGACTGGGAAATGTAGTTCTTTTTCTGGGGCAGCAAACGCCCAACTAAAAATCAGAGTTCTTTTAACTTGAGTGAGAAAGAGAGAATGCCGATTTAGTAAGAAACTACTAGTCTCTTTCAAATCAAGGAGAGGAGTTTAGATATAGGTCAAGTTTCCATCAGAAAACCAGATGGCACATCATACAGGTAACTAGGGAGAATTCAATGGAAGGACTGTGTTCAAAGGTGTGGACAGAGTTAAAGAAAACCAAAAGGGATGGTTAGCAGCAGCAGCAGCGAGTCTTTACCTTCCCTAGGACTGCATGGGCAAGAGGAGAGTGTGGTTACCAGAAGCTGGAAGGAGCTATAGCTGTAGCTGTAGGAAAGGGTTTCCTGGCGGGAACTGGGGAAAGCCTTTGGTTGAGGAAGGTAGCTACTACTAACAAATGCAGGAAGGATTATTTCTCCTTTCAGTTCTATTGGTTTTGTTCTTAGGTACACGTACGTTTATAATTGTTATATCTTTCAACTTATTGACCCTTTTATTGTTATGGAATGTTCCTTTTTGTCTCTAGATACTTCTTGTCTTAAAGTCTATTTCATCTGATATTAATAACCCATCCCAGCTCTATTTTGTTTATTGTTTGCTTGGTATACCTTTTCCAGCCCACTGCTTTCAACCTTTTTTTTTTAATGCCTTTAAATCTAAAGTGTGTCTCTTGTAGACAGCATATGGTTGGGTTTTGCTTTTGTGTACATTTAAACAAACTGCTGTTTTATTAGAGAGTTTAATCCATTGACATTTAATGTAATTATTGGTATAGTTGGATTGGGGCCTGCCATTTTGATATTGTTTGCTGTTTGTCTCATTCCTTTTTTGTTTCTCTTTTACTGCCTCATTTTGTGTCAAACAAATGTTTTTAGTGTACCATCTTAATTTCTTTGTTGATATTTTAGCTATCTTGTTTTTTTCTTTTAATTTTCTTAGTAGTTTGTTCTAGAGATTGCAGTATCCGTCTTTAACTTAACACAGTCTACTTCAGTTTAATAGTGACTTAATTCTGGTAAAATATAACAGCTTTGCTCCTCCTTCTCCCCCTCGTTTGTGCTATTATTGTCATATATGTTATATCTATATATGTCATCATGTAAATACAACAATACAGCCTTTTCTGTTAGTTATGGGCAATCTTATATTTTCAAAAGAAGTTAAAAGAAGAAAATAATTTTCATTGTATTTTGCTCTGTCCATTATTTCAGGTAGGTCTTAGTAGGACTTTGAATGCTCTGTTACTCCATTTCACAGTTGTTATAGTAGAGGCAGAAGGAGGTGGCAGGGTTTATTTGTTCTAGCAGATGATGAGTTTCTTACTCTGATTTTTTTTCTTTATTTTCAATAATTAAAGATTATACAGATTCCCTAATATACTTCTTTTGGTATTTGTCCTTATCTGTCTCTCTTTCCACTCATTTGGACATTCATTAGTTTTAAGCTTACATTAGTCCAGAAAACAGTAATTTTGCTTTACAGAGAGCTCAGCTTCTGGTAAGTCTTTTTTTTTTTTTTTGAAAGCTAGAGGAAATTGACAACTGCAGACTAATTCTGCTAGTCATTTAAATAATTCTTTCCTCATAGGCCTGTAATCAAGGCCAATAAGCTAGAAATCAGGACAGCTTTTGAAATTTTAAGTAAAAATCAGAGCCTTCTGTTTATTGTTGCAAATGCCCCTTCCAAGCTCTGATTGTGTCAGGCTGTGTGATTGCTAGTATAACCAAAGAAATTATTTGCATTGATGTGTCACTGTCGTTTCACCACTCAAAGCAAAGCTGTGAAATTGACAGCCACTCAGCTCCTGAGCAAAGTGGTGTGAACTCATCTCTTTGCCACAGAAACAATGTCTAGTAGAATATTTAGCAGCAACAAACAAGATGGCTACTAGATAATTCAGTAAAACCAAAACTGTGTGGTTTCCCAAACCTGCTTGCTTTTTGGATACAGATCTCATTTTTATGTAAATAAATAGATTTGAAGAGTAAATCAGAATCAACAAAGTGATTAAAATTAGGAACCACAATGATATGCATTAGAATTCATTTCAAGCCAGATTTATAAAAAGTGTGATATTATTTTAGAATTAATATATTTACCTCAGATCAGGAATATGTAAAGCTTTGCGATTTAATTTTATCATTTTAGTAGTAATAATAACTATCAAAGCAACAGGAACTAAAATTGATTATGAACAAAAAGTGAAACCAATCAGTTCTCTGTACTGTTCAAAATGATTTAAAAATATAGAAAAAGATAAAAGAAAATCTACTTTCTAATGCAAAATGCCTTTTTGCTTTGATTAAGAGAACTATGGGTATTTTAGATACTTTAAACATTTGGGTTAATTTTTATCCTGGACTTCCTTGAAAGTGGTTAGCTCTGCTGGGCAAAGTGGTTTTCGTCTTTTGATTACACACACAAACACACCCTCTTCAAGGTTTACAGCTCAAATAGCTCCAGTCCTTTAGCAACCACTGTCACTATTTTGATTCAAATTGAGACTTCTGTTTCATGTTTAGAGTCTACTTCCAGAAAGTCTTTTTTTTGTAATTTGTGACCCTGGTTTGAGAATTCATTTCATTAATTTTCATTGGGAATATTCTCTTCATTCTAATACCTTGTGAGACCTCTTCATTGACCTTAAAGGACTTCTTGTAAGGAAAGAGGTTGTAAATCAGATACACAATACCAAATACCCTCTTATATATGTTATATTATTCTTTTCAACTGTAATTGTTGGAGTAAAGTAATTGCTAAAGTGAGTTTATCTGATTAAAGAAAGGTCATGAATACTCAGTGATTTTGACTTAAAAACATATGCAGCGGCTTTGAAATTAACAAATTGTAACCCAAGAAGGCACCTCACTCAATGAAAGAAAGGAAGCTGTTTACAAAGAGTAACTTTTATAATATCAATCTCATTCAGTATAACCTTTTCTTAGAATCAATTTTAAAGTATTATTGAAACATGGGCATTATTTTGGTTGTAAAACTTTTGCTGTTGTTGAAGATAATAGTTACAGTAACAATAGTTAACAGATATTAAGTGTATACCATGCTCTAGAAGTTGTTCTCAGTACCTTGCGTATATATATTGTTATTCTTCCTCACAACGTCCTTCTGAGGATAATTACTAGTAGTGCCCCATTTTACAAATGACAAAACTGTGGCACAGAAAGAGTAAATGTATTCACTGTGGCAGAGTTAGGATTTAAATCCAGGAACTGATTCCAGAGCCTATGTGCTAATAAACGATATTACTATAATGCTTCAGGTCATTGGTTGGCATATATGATGTATGTGATATATATGTGTGATACATATATACGTATATGATGTACATATATACATATATACGTATATGATGTATACGTATATGATGAATGTCGAAAGCCTTTGGAGTTTCACAGAGAACTGTAAGTCCCAGGAACAAATGTAGAGGGTCAGTGACCATCCATGTACTGGGAGATATGCATATACTGTCTCATCTCCCAGGAATGTAAGTGGACATCTCACCAAAGACATTACTGATCTGAAGGCAGTGAGGCATGAAGCTAGTGTCACTCCTCAGTGATGGTGACAGTTGGTCTAGCTGTGATCCCCTGTCCAGTGGCACAAATATATTGGCTCAAGTAGGGTTTCACTCTGTGGCCATAGAAAGAGAAAAGTAAGTGGCTTAATTAAGGAATTATCAGCTTCTGCAGCCACTATAGAAAACAGCATGGAGGTTCCTTAAAAAACTAAAAATAGAGTTACCATATGATCCAGCAATCCCATTCCTGGGCATATACCCAGAAAAGACGAAAACTCTTATTTCCAAAAGATACACGCACCCCAATGTTCATAACAGTGCTGTTTACAATAGCCAAGACAGGGAAGCAACCTAGGTGGCCATCAGCAGATTCATGGATAAAGAAGATATGGTATACATATACAATGGAATATTACTCAGCCATAAAAAAGAATGAAATATTGCCATTTGCAGCAACATGGATGGACCTAGAGATTATCATACTAAGTGAAGTAAGTCAGACAGAGAAAGACAAATATTATATGATATCACTTATATGTGGAATCTAAAAAATAATATAAATGAACTTATTTACAAACAGAAACTGACTCACAGACATAGAATACAGACTTATGGTTACCAAAGGGGAAAGGGGGGCAGGGAGAAATTAGGAGTATGGGATTAATAGATACACACCATTATATATAAAATAGATGAACAAGGATTTTTACTGTATAGCACAGGGAACTATATTCAATATCTTATAATAACCTATAATGGAAAAGAATGTAAAAAAGAATATATATATATATATATATATATATATTTATATATATATATATCTGAATCACTTTGCTATAAACCTGAAACTAACACAATATTGTAAATCAACTATAGTTCAATTTTTTTTTAATGAAGATTGGGGGTAAAAACAAAACACAATAACGAAACAAACAGAAAAGAATTACCAGTTCCTGATTATCAAAAACTAGATTTAACCTGTTTAGACATAGTAATGTGGTCAGTTATAATGGTTCATTATACAAAGGCCATGCAAACCTACAGCCAAAGAGGCAACATAGATGTGGGGTAGCCCAGGTTCTAAGACAAGTGGGAGTGGTAGGAACTGTGGCAAGCTGCATGCTCCTTTACAGGATTTTGATTTTTTTTTTTTTATACAGAGTACAGTCCAAGCATTTCTGTGGGCTGGATCTATCCTGATAGCCTATGAATCTTTTTTTTAAAATACTTTTTATTATAAAAATTTCAAAACACAAAAGTAGAGAGAAAAATATAATGAACCCCCATGTACCCATCACCCATATTGTTGTAATTTTGTCTACCTTCTTTCTTTTTTTAATTTTCTGGAATATTTTGAAGCAGATGTGAAATATTATTTCACTTGTAAGTAATTCAACTTGCATCTCTAACAGATAAGAATTTTTTAAAAGAGCTGTATCCAAAATAACATGATTACACCTAATTCTTTAATATTATCTAATACCCAGTCTATGTTCAAATTTCCCTGTTTGTCTCAAACATGTTTTTTTTACAGTTGGTTTGTTCAAAGCAGGATCCAAATAAGTCAAGACCCATAAATCTTGAAAATCTTTCTTTAGAAAAGAAATGTGGACGCAAATTATGGATATCACCACCCATTTTCCTTCCCCATAATTTAATTAAGGGAGTAAGGGGTGGGGCTTCCCTGGTGGCGCAGTGGTTGAGAGTCCGCCTGCCGATGCTGGGGACACGGGTTCGTGCCCCGGTCTGGGAAGATCCCACATGCCGCGGAGCGGCTGGGCCCGTGAGGCATGGCCGCTGTCCGGAGCCTGTGCTCCGCAATGGGAGAGGCCACAACAGTGAGAGGCCCGCGTACCCAAAAAAAAAAAAAAAAAAAAAAACACAACTAAGGGGTGAAATCGTTGAAAACATCGCTTCACCCATGGGCATAAGACAACCTCTTAAGTTAGTGTACCACCTTACAGTTTTAAAGTGCTTTTAATTATCTTATTTACAATGTGAGCTATCTATCTCTATGCCAGTTTTGAATAGAATTCTTAGCAGTTAATTGAATGGTTAGAGGTCATCTTGCCCAGGGGTTTTTAAAATATTTTTGTGCCAAGGACCCCGTTGGTGAACCCTGTGGATCCTTTCTTCAGTGTTTTAAAATGCATAAAATAAATTATATAGTACTACAAGGAAGCCAGTTATATTAAAATACTATTATCAAATCTTTAAAAAGTAATAACAGAGATATAAGAGCTTCTTTGTTAATACCTTAAATAACAATATCCATGGCAAATCTAATAACCACTGCAATTTTGAAATAGTGATGAGCGTAAAGAATATTTGAAGATATGAGCAACAACCACAATGTGATATGAAAATATCTATGATTTCTCTTGATAATGATGTCAAGGTACTGCTAACACTGCTACAGTTGGTTGCCTGCATTCATAATCAGAGGAAATGCTAAATTTCAGTTAAAAGTCGTGAATATAAAGACATACATTTTTCCCATGCAAGTTCCCAGATGCCCTGAATTTTATCCAAGGACTCTTGTGGAGGGGGAGGAGGTGAAGGGTGCATGGACCTCAGGTTAAGAATCTCTGAAAACTCTCTGTATTACAGGGTTAGGATGTGGCTGAATGCCTGGACCAAGGCCATGTATGATGTTAGGGGAAGAATAGGACTAGAAACCAGGTTTCTTAAATCCAATTATTTTTCCTATGTTTGAATGGCTCAGTTCTAAGATACTAAGACAGGTTGAGTACTTTTACAACAGTATGTGTTCAGTATTGTACTGCTGACATCTTAACGCTAGCTTGAAGAACTGAGTAATGTTCAGCATAAGGAAAAAGCCAGAAAATAATGCTCAGATTTAAGGTTTAATGACTTTTCCATTTGCATACTGTATGCTTCCTAATCGTACGAATTCAACTGTCATAAGTCCACGAAGCATATTTGTTTCCATCTTTTTTGAGGTATAATTTCCATATAGCAAAGTTCACCCATTTTAAGTGAACACTTAAATGAATGTTGGCAACCACGTACGGTCATAGAACTAGCACCGCAATCAAGACATGGAACATTTTCATCACCCTAAAAAGTTTCTCTTGTGGCTTTGCAGTGAATCCCCTCCATTGACCTCCAGCCCCAGGGAGCCACTGACCATATTTTCCATTACTATAGTTTATTCTGTTATAGAATTTCACAAAAATGGAATCATAAAGAGTATAGTCTTTTCTATTTTCTTTCTTTCACAAGTCTTTGTGTGGGCATATGTTTTTCTTTCTCTTTGGTAAAAACCTAGGAGTGGGGATGCTGGACCATCTAGTAAATATATGTTTAACCCAGTAGCATACTGCCATACTGTTTTCCAGAAGGCTGTAAGTTGTTACATTCTCACTAACAGTGTATGGGACTTCAGTTCTTTCACATCCTCTCCAACACTTACTATTATCAGTCCTTTTAATTTCAGTTGTTATAGGGTGTGTAGTAGTGTCTCATTGTGGTTTTAATTTACAATTCCCTAATGGCTAGGTGAGCATCTTTTCATGTGCTTATTTGCCAAGTAAGTTATTTTGTGAAGTGTCTGTTCAAATCTTTTTTCTGTTTTTAATTGGATTGTTGTCTTATTTTTGAGTTATGAATTCTTTATATATTTTGGATACAAGCCCCTTTTCAGTTATATCTTCTGAAGATCTTTTTTCCCAATCTGTGGCTTGCCTTTTCATTTTCTTAACTATGTCTTTCAAAGAGCAAAAAAAAAAAAAATTTTGATTAAGCCCATTTTATTACTTTTTGATTTTAAGGGCCATGCTTTTTGTGTCCTGCTTAAGAAATTCTTGCCTCATCTAGTTCAGCAAGAATTTCTGCCTTGTCTATTCTAAAAAGATTATAGTTTTAGCTCTTAAATGTAAGTCTGTGATCCATTTCAAGTTAATTTTTGTGTGTAGTGTGAGTTAAGGGCATGGTTCTTTTTTTGTTTTTTTTTTGTAAACTAATAACCATTTGTTCCAGCACCGTTTGTTGAAAAGACTGTCCATTCCTCATTGAATTACCTTGGCACTTTTGCCAAAAATCAATTGACCAAATAAGTGTATATCTATTTCTGTAATCTCTAGTCTGTTCCATTGATCTATGTATCTATACTTTCATTTTATAGTAAGCCTTGAAATCAGGTAAGATAAGTCTTTAACCTTGTGTTTCTTTTTTCAAATTGTTTAGGCTGTTTAGATCTTTTACCTTTTCCTATACATTTTAGAATTAGCTTGTCAGTTTCTTCACAAAAAGAATGATTGGGATTGCATTGAATATATAGCTCAATTTGGGGAGAATTGCCATCTTAGAAATACTGAATCTTTTGATTCATGAACATGGTGTATGTTTTCATTTATTTACATCTTCTTTAATTTCCATTAGCAGTGTTTTATAGTTTTCAGTATACAGGTCTTGTACATCTTTTGTTAAATTAATTCCTAAGTCTTTTAAGCTAATGTGAATGGAGTATTTTTTTAATTTTCATAGTCTAATTGTTCATTGTTAATATATAGGGGTACAATTGACTCCTGTATGTTGACCTTTAGTAGATTTCTTAGAATATTATGTACACTCTATATGTCATCTTCAAATAAAGACAGTTTTACTTCTTCTTTTCCAATGTGTTTTCCTTCCTTCCTTCCTTCCTTCCTTCCTTCCTTCCAGTGGCATCCAGACCTCACCTATGCCATAGTTATTCTCATTTGTTTGTTGATTTAGTCCTTTATTCACCACATATTGAACATCTGCTTTGGATCAGGCACTTTCAAGACTCTAGGGATACCGGATGAATGCTGCCTGTTCTGGAATGGCTCAGTCTAGTGAGGAAGATAAACATATAAAAACAACAGTGAAACATTTAAAGTGCAGTGCTAGGCGTACACCAGATGTTTGGGGGATGCAGAGAAGGGACACGCACCCCGGTAGGACAGGAGGGCTGTAAGAACATTTCAGACAGAGAGGCTAGCATAAACAAAAGCACTGTGGGAAGACACAGAGTATATGTGAGGAACTGTAAGTGGCTTAGAATTCTTCTAATGTATCAATATAATAGAGCCTGAAGAGTGTCACATTGACCTAGCGAGTCTGTAAGAGCCCAGAACTCGGAGAGCATCGTATACCAGTCTGACGGATATGGACTTTATCCTGAGGATAGCAAGAAGTTACTGAAGAATGCTCAGTAGAGAAGGGGCGTATATTTGCTTTTTACAAAAAGAGATTATTCTGATATTATGTAGAAGGTGATTTGAAATGTGAACCTAGAAACCTAAAAAGATAGTTTAGGGAAAAGATAATTAGACCTGAACTAGAGCAGTCATGATAGAGATGAAGGGAAAGAAAATATTTCAAGAATGGAAGTAAAACTGGCAAAACTTAGTAGTTGATCCCTGTCAAGGACTAGGAAGAAGTAGGATGATTCCCGGATTTCTTCCATGGGCATCTAGACAGCCGATGATGCCATCATTTGAAGCAAGGATTATATTAGGAGGAGCAGATTTGGAAATGTTGAGCCCAGTTTGGGATATGTTGAATTTTATGAGCCACTGGGTATCCAGGTGAAGAGTCAACGAGTGAACATTTACATGAAACAAATGCATGGTGGAGGCTCTCACCAGCTTCACCTGGAATCTATCCCAAGCTAGAAACCCCTGGTCATCCCCAGTTTGGATGATTCAGAACTATGTGGCCTGACTGAACCCTTAACAAAAGGATTCAGTCATACTTCACACTGAATGGGGTTCTGGTTTGGAACTTGAAACCTTGTTGGTAACTTTTCCTCCCATAGAGGTGGTCCAAATTCTTGACATGGCCTGGCCTGGAATGTACTGAAAGAGGCTTTGAGGAGTGACTTCTAGACTGAGAATGACCCTTGGCTAGATTTAAACCCTTGTATTCAGATAGGTGAGGGTGAAGGGAATGTCGAAACACAATTAAAAGGACAAATACCGTGTGATTACACTTATATGAGGTACCTAGAGTAGTCAATTTCACAAGGACGGAAAGCAGAATAGAGGTTACAAGGGAATGGGAAGACAGGGAGTGGGGAGTTGTTGTTTCATAGGTAGAGTTTCAGTTTGGGAAGATGAGAAAAGTCCCGGAGATAGATGGTGGTGATGTTTGCCCAACAATGTGAGTATACTTAATGCTACTGAATGTACACTTAGAAATGGCTAAGATGGTAAGTTTATGTTCTGTATGTTTTACCACAATTTTAAAAATGAACAAATAAAAAGTTCATTAGGAGGCAGGCATCTTATTCACATTTCATCAGTCTCAGTCAACCTGGTATTTTTTCTTTATCTAATTCATTCTGAATCAGAGGTTACCAAGATGATAAGAAGTGACCTCTAATGATAGGTGGTGAGGATGAAGATGATGATGCCATTGTTTTGTATAAATAGTGTCACTTATTACTGAATGCTTATTATGTGCAAAGTACTGGACTAAGTACTTTACATTCCTAATTCCATATAATTCTCTCAACAGCCCTGTAAGATGGCTACTTATCCCCATTCTACAGTAGAGGAAACTAAAGCACCTAGAAATGAAGTAACTTGCCAGAAGTTGCACAGCTAGTAGTACAAGGGAACAGCATTTGAACTAAGACCTTTCCAGAACTCTTGTTCTCAACAGTTCACTAAAGCTTCCCAGCCCACGCGCTAGGACATACTGCTGGGTTGCGGACAGGCTACAGATAGGCTACTGATCGTTTCAGTCCTTGGAGAAGCTGGACCCTATGGTCAGTGACCTCTGCCAGCCTCATAAATTTTTCCCATAGTGCCATAAAATCATAGCACTTTCTGAGTACATGTTATGATTTGAAAGAGGCTGGGGAGCACAGTACATATACTGTATAACACGATACATGTAATATAGTATATGTAATATAGTATATATGTATTGCCACTTCTGTAACACTTAAAAGACTCTAGGTGTGTATATCATCAGGAGAGTCCCTACCCCAGTGTGCATGGTGGGTACGAATCCTAAGTCTTAGTTCTTTTCTGCAAATGAGTTACTTCTCCCAGTGCTACTTCTGATGCTCCCAACTATGAATCTGTCTCTTTGTACTGTGAGTCTTTTGAACTCTCCCAAGTGTTGAAAAGGTGGATTAAGGATTCCCTGTCTCCAGGGAAACCATAGTACCTGCCAGTGATCAGCAAACTTTGCATACAGGTGAGTCTAGTGAAGATAATTACAAAACGAATCTCTCCACGAGGCCAGGGAATTAGCAAACTACATTCACATTTTAAATGCCAGGCACCCAGCAATCTCTGACCTAAACCACTGTCACCCCTCAGTTTGTTTCCCAATAAAGATACAAATTTAATTCTGTGCATTTTTCCAGTTAGTCTGTCAGGTTAGACATAGGGTCTCATTTAGCTTTATAGGCCCTAACATTTGTAGAAATGGGGTTTGTCTTTTTATGTCCTCCCAGGTGGCAGCTGCATTTAACTAACTCCATGAATGTTTAAGCATATTCTTTGTGACGGGCACCATACTGAATACTAAAGATATAGGGCTGAATGGGACATGTTCATTTTCTAAAGGAACTCACCGTCTGCTGTACTCAGATTCCCTGAGGCTTCTCCCAATGAACAGTCTTCTTTTAAAACCTCTTTGGCTATGCTAATATTTCTTATTTTTTCATTTGGCTGTAGCCTGGAAACCTCATATGTTTTGTAAACTGTCTCCTGTGTCAGACAAATTAAAAGAATTTGCAAAGTTAATCCTTCAGCTCGTGTTTGGTTGAGACCTCAGAAATGAATTGTGGTCTCAGCAAAGCATCTCCCAGTGGCATAACCTTTGTTTTATGTTGGAAGAATGGAGGGGGCCAAACCTTCAGTTCAAATCATTCCACCACAGTCATTCAATGAGAAGGTAGAACCCATTTCCATGGGACAGTGCTTGAACATTGTGTTTACAAGAAGATGAAAGCATGCGCAGTTGGCCTCCAACCAAGACGACAGCATACTTCAAAAGACCCATTCTTCTGGGAGGTGAACAGCCCAAGATTGTAGGCTTAGTGGACTCTGCAGAGAGTAGACAAAAAGAGACTCTACACTCAAAGGTTCAAAGATGGTTTACTCCAACATGGTTCATTATTTCCATTATGGCCGAGATCGTGGAGGCTGCAGAAAACCAACACAGTCAGAAAGAATTGCTTCTTGATTTCAGCTTTTCAAATTTAATTCTTGTAACAACTAGAAAGTCCTTTGAAACGACCTGAGTATTTCCAATGTGGGGAGACATGAAGGAGGTGAGACCTTGTCCAGAATTCTCTGGCATATGCAGACTTGTACTAACACACACACACATGGGAACACACAAATACACACCCCAGTGATAACACTCAGCAAACTTCATCCTCCTGGAACTAAGTAAGGCCGTGAGAAAAACAAAAGTAACTCTCTCTCTCTCTCTCTCACACACACACACACACACACACACACACACACAATATAGGAACAGTCCCTAAGAATGTCCCTTAAATTTTGCATTTTATTGTTTGAATAGGCAATATATTCACCTAGTTAAAAAAAATGCATACTATGAAAAGTCTCACCCTCACCCCTGCTCAATCCACCCTGGTCCTCTTCTTGTCACTTTTATTAGTTTTTCAATTCCGGCTTGCAGAGTTTCTTTATGTGAATAATATAAATATATATTCTTGATTCTTTTCTTTCTTACATTAGAAGTAGCATATTTCACACTCTGTCTGCACCTGGAACAAGTACTTTTATCTTGTTACCACGGATGTGCAATCCCTAACATCCCCTCAATCTTGGTTGCTGAGTTAACACAAAGACTCAGAGCCCGCAGCTTTCCAGCTCTTAAAAACTTAGGTGGGATTTGTATTATGCTTTATCATTCCCAAGTTGTTACTAGAGATGTGTCTTCAACATCCTGTATAAAACTTTTCAATATTTCAAAGTACTTTCCTATTTATCATCTCATGTAATTTGTATCTCCCCAAGCCCCGTGAAGTTTTAGGGCAGGTATTGTCCTTTGTTTTAAAGGGCAAAGTCATGTGCATTGGGGCACACGCCTGGGTCTCAGGGCCATCCTCTGTACCTAATGCCACTTTACATTTCTGTTTTCCAAAAGCAAGGGAGAAATTGCCTTCCTCCTTTTGTGAATACTTCTTTCTCCATATTTACCATACTGTCTTTCGTAGTTTTTTTAAAACTTTTTTCTTTTGAGATAATTGTACATTTACATGTGAGTGTAACAGATAACACAGAGGAATCCTGTGTGCCCTTTACCCAGTTTCCTCCAGCGGCAGTAACATCTTGAACAACTGTGGTACATTATCAACAACCAAGATATTGACAGTGACACAACCAAGACGCACAACGTCTCCATCACCCCAAGGATCCCTGGTGCCATTTTATAGACACACCTCCCTCCTTCTCTCCTCACCCCCAGCCCTGACCTGACCCCTTCTTACATACATACCCACTCTCTAATCTATTTTAATGGAGGTTGTAGTAGTCAGGAAAGCCTAACGTACAACAAGCAACCCCCACCTCTGTGGCTAACAGTAAAGGTTTATTTTTTTGTGCTATCACTTCACCAACCGTCATTAGGGAGTGGGGGAGGGCTCTGCCTCATGCAGGCATCCTGGGACCTGGCTGCTTCTATTCAGTGCCTGCACCATTCCCTGGGGCCTCAGCGTCCTCCACTGCATCTTCTGCCTCAGACCAGCACGTCCAGGGTTGTAGGGGCCAGGTCTAGAAGTGGCATTTATCCCTCCTGTACACAGTCCATGGGTCAGAATTCAGTCATGGGACTCTACCTCACTGCAGGAAGGCTGAGAAATCTGTTTGACTTTGCTCAGGAGGAAAAGTGTTGGAGGAGCACGTGTACAAGAACAGTCATGGTGGCATCGTTAGTCATGGTACAAACTAATGGGGGAGTAGATAAATAACTAGTGTTAAACTCACCCCATGGAACATCACACTGTTGTGGAAATGACAAAACCATATCTGCACACAGTAATGATGAAATCTTAGAAACCCAATGTTGACTGAAAGAAGCAAGTCACAGGAGACATACTGTGTGATAGAATTTGTATATAAAAAGCTCAAAAACAAGCAGAACCAGATAAAATATTACTTAGGGATACAGAAATAGGCATTAAAACCATGTTTTTAAAAAACAAAAGAATGGCAAACAGATATTTGAGGGTAGTAGTTATCTCTGGGGAGAGAGGCAGGGGGATCGAGTGGAAGAGGGAGCACACAAGGGGCTTCGACCTGTGGGTAGTGTCTTTGTTCAGAGAGGGAGTGTGGATTCATTCACGTTCTGATTTTTCACTATGTTAAACGTGCATTACAAGTAGTTTTTGACATGTACCAAACATTGCACAGTAATTTTTTAAAAGAACTGGAACACTGTCATTAGTAGTAACACAAATAAATCTTTATTAATTCTAAGAATGTGACAAGGAGCAGACCCATCACTTGAAAAGGTGACTGTCAGTTGGTGTTCCTCATGCTGTACAAGTGACTCACTTTGGGGCTGAGTCCCCCTGAGATCACAGACGTTGTTGGCCGCCATGCTTTTGATCAGCCCCAGTGCCCTGGTCAGAATCCTGTCTGGTTCTCCTGTATGGAGCAGTGGTCTTCATACTCTCAGTGTGTAGTGCGACTTGATGTGTGCCGAGGGGATTATTCCTTGCAGAGAGATCCCGCAAAGCTATGTTGTGATCCTTCCCAGTGAAAGGCAAGCTCTATGTATCTAAATTTCCTCAAAACCATCCCTTTAAAAGTATCTCCTACCTACAAAGATGCAACTAAATCCCACATTTCAGCAAACAAAAGCTGAGGCTTGTAACAAACAGGAGTCATTGCTAGACAGTTATCACCACAGGCACAGGTCCAACTTCCAGGGCAACCAAATGACTTAATAAACACATCAAATCTTCTTTATCATTAAGTGAAAGACCTAAAAGAAGCAGCACGGTAACAGTCACCAGCCAGGATCCATCCCTTATCTGGCTGCTGGCAAAGTAGCTTGTAAATAATCAATCCAGCCCTCTGGGTTGCTGTTCTCTCCATCCCACCCCCTTCCCCCTTCTCCTCCTCCTCTGAAGTTTCAGCCTCTGCAGTCTCCACCCTCTGTAGGGGATTCTGTGCTCTCTGCACCCAGAATGAGTCAGCAGATGGATGATACATACCCACGTTTTCAGGGGAGTGGACTGAGGTTATCAGAAAACGCAATCCCTCTAACCATAGATAAAAATCAAGGCATTCACGGCAGCCTGGAGAGTTAGTTCAGCAGCGGCAGCACACACTCTGGAACAGACAGTACAACTCCTTTGGGAAATACCTTGCTGGGGAGTGACTTTTGGCCTCCTGGGTAAAATGTTCACTTCTCAGACAGCAAACCCTTTGTAAAAGGGAAACAGACTCCGTCAAAACTGGGTGGCGACGAGATAAAGGCAGGCCACTCCTGTTTGAATGTTTGTCATATTGGTGGGGATTTTGTTTAACAAGGTGCCTACCTTATCTGTCTTCTTTAAGATTTATAGCTTCAGAGCCCATAAAAGGGAGGCTACAGATATGAACATGGGCTGTAGAAAGAGTAAAAACAAACCCAGACTGTTCAATAAAAATAATCTGAAGATATTTTGGATTTTGTTCTTGTCGTTTTTTTTTTACGCTGAAGATCACATCAGAGGCTCTAACAGTACTTGACTAATAGACTTAGCAGTACTTGGCTAACATACATATTATGAAAATGCTGGAAGGAATATTGCCTTGGCATTGTTTATAGTACATGTGCTATTTTTCTCTACTCTGGCCTGGAAAACAGGGTTAAGGCCACTACTTTAATTCAATTAAAAATTATTTTTTGAAGCCCCATCTTGAGCCAGGCAGTATATCAGGTACACAGATAAGATACGGTCCTTCCCTCAAGGAACTTAAAATTAGAAAATCATCAGTATAGCCCGCTGCTCCAGAAAATTATATTAAAATTGTCTCTTAAGAAAGGACCAGATCTAAGAACAAGCCCGTTTAGTGCTGATGTCTGGTACCTCTGTTTCCACTTTGTGGGCTTTATGCTTTGGAGAGGGTTTTGGCCACTGCTGCTGTTGGTCATGGATGTGATTGAACCTAAACTGGGAACCACCTTCATCTTCTCACTGCTGAACCACGAGTCCTGTTCACCCTGATGGCAAGGTTCTTCCTTCAGTCTGTTGATGTCTTCTGCTGTTTCTATGGAAGAGAAAGTATCTGGGCCCTCAATCCACATCCCACTAATAGTTGTCGTCTAAAGACCACTCACTGTGAGACAGTCACTGTGTTAGATGCTTTATGTGCATTGTCTCATAATCCTTACAACAATCCTGCCAGATAAAAATCACGATTGCCATTCTCCAAATGGAAAGGTAGAAAGCAGAGAGGTTTAGTAACGTGCCTAAGATCCCACAGGTGGTAAATGCAGAATGATTAAATCAGGTCCCAAACGTTTAAATTCAAACGCTTGCCTCATCTTACTCACACAACGATGTAACGCTATTATTTCTTGACTCTTATAATGATATGATCTTGCCGTGCTTGCCTGGGATGCGGGCGTCAGTTATGCAGGGGGTACGTGAACACCAAGTTGACATATACAGATTATGTGCCAGAGCCTTGGAGACAAAGAGGATGTAGAGCATCTTACTTGGTTTTCCCGATTTAGAAGATGATAGCCGTCAGTGAACACAGCTAAAGCTCTGTGGAATGCTTTACTTGTCTGACAGTGTCAGAGATAAAGGGAGGCAGCTGCTTCACATGTATGGAATTCTTCAGAAGAACGCAGACCCAGAGTCTTAGAGTTTTCACCTCTCATTCAATTAGAAGAGGTTTTTGTAAATGCAAGGTGGTTGGGTGTGTTTGATTTGGTTGGGCCTCAAGCTGGACCAGAGCCACCACCTGCCACTAGGGCTACTTCCTGCTGCATCAGGGACATTGTTCCTTCAAGGTCTCGCCCGCCCAGGGAGTAAACCAACATAACCTCCTCTCCTCACAACACGGGCCCTCACGGGCACCACTGTGCCTCGAGCTGCAGGGACGTGACTCAGCCAGTCTTCAAATAGTTCCTGGTGTTCTTGTTCAAAGAAAGAAATTCTGAGAGATCAACCTGTCAACGTATTGTGAAGGAAAGAAGACTCTTAAATATCCATGCCACTCTTTTTTTCAGCTTTTTGGAGGTATAATTGAAAAATAAAAATGGTATGTATTTAAGGTGTACAGCTAGATGTTATGATACACACTGTGAAATGGTCAACACCATCAAGCAAATTCACCTCATAAAGTCACCTGTTTTTTTTTCCTTTTCTTATTTTTGTATGTGGTGACAACATTTAAGATCTACTCTCTTAGCAGATTTCAAGTATACAATGCAGTGTTAACTGCAGTCACCACGCTGTACATTAGATTTCCAGAACGTATCCATGTGGCATAATTGAAACTTGGTACCCTTGGACCAACATCTCCCCATTTCTTCCTCCCCCACAACTCTGGCAGCCACCGTCCTACTCTCTGTTTCCAAGAGTTTGACTATAAGATTCCACATAGAAGTGAGATCATGCAATATTTGTCTTTCTGTGTCTGACTTATTTCACACAGCACAGTGGCCTCCAGGTTTATCCATTTTGTCACAAATGGTAAGATTTCCTTCTTTTTTAAGGCTGATTAATACTGCATTGTCTGTGTAAACCACATTACCTTGATCCATTCATCCCTCGATGGACATGTAGGTTGTTTTCGTATCTTGGCTCTTGTGAATAATGCTACAGTGAATATGGGAATGCAGATATCTCTTCGAGATACCAATTTCGTTTCCTTGGATGTATACCCAGAAGTGAGATTGCTGGATTATATGGTAGTTCTATTTTTAATTTATTGAGGAATCTCTATACTATTTTTCATAATTAGTGAACCAAGTTACATTCCCATCAGTAGTTCCCTTTTCTCCATATCCTTGGTAACATTTGTTGTCTTTTGTCTTTCTGCTAAGAGCCATTCTAACAGTGTGAGGTGATATCTCATTGTGGTTCTGATGATTAGTGATGTTGAGCACCTGTTGGCCCTTTGTGTGTCTACTTTTGAGAAATATCTATTCAGGTCCTTTGCCTGATTTTTAATTGGGTTACTTGGTTTTTTGCTATTGAGTATGAGTTTTGTAAATATTTTGGATATTAACCCCTTATCGGATATATGGTTTGCAAATATTTTCTTCCATCGCATAGGTTGTCTTTTCACTCTGTTGATTGTTTCCTTTGCTGTGCAGTAACTTTTTAGTTTGATACAATCCCATTTGTCAATTTTTGCTTTTGTTACCTGTGCTTTCGGTATTATATCCAAGAAATCTTTACCCAGACCAATGTCAAGAAGCTTTTTCTCTATGTTTTCCTCTAGTAGTTTTTTAGTTTGGGGTCTTATGTTCAAGTCTTCAATCCGTTTTGAGTTGATTTTTTATATGGTGTGAGATAAGTGTCCAGTTTCATTCCTCTGCAAGTGGATATCCAGTTTTCTGAACACCATTTATTGACGAGACTATCCTTTCTCCGTTGCGTGTTCTTGGTAATCTTGTCAAAGATCAGTTGACTGTAAATGTGTAGATTTATTTTTGGGCTCTCTATTCTGCTCCATTGGTCTATGTGTCTGTTTTTATGCCAGTACCATACTGTTTTGATTACTGTAGCTGTGTGATATATTTTGTAATCAAGAAGTATGATGCCTCTAGGTCTGTTCTTCTGGCTCAAGATTGCTTTGGCTATTTGGGGTCTTTTGTGGTGTCATATGAATTTTAGGATTTTTAAAAATTTCTGTGAAGAATGCCATTGGGATTTTGATAGGAATTGCATTGAATCCGTACATTGCTTTTGGCAGTATGGTAAATGTCCATGCTCTTTACAGTAAGGGTTCCATTAACATATAGAAACTGAAGCAATACCATAATACTGGGAAAGATTTTAGATACATACAGAAAGCAGGTATCACCCCCACATTCATCCTTTATAGAGCCATTAGTTAAAAGGGAAAGGGCCAACCAGGAAGGTTAACTGTACAATGTAACATTGGAAGACTCTGCCTATCAATTTGAAATTGGCAAATTTAAAATGGATTTTGAAGTTACATAGATGTGTGCTTAAGCTTCGTAATTACCCTCAGCTTATGAAATTTATGCTAATTAGTAACATTTAATAATTTCAAGTGACTACTCATTTAGTTCTAGGCACATGGTAGATTTTAGAGGTGGCTTCTACTGTTAAGGGCATTAACTTTTGGTTGGCATGTTTGTAGAAAGTACAGATACAGTGGGTACAAATACCTTTTAAGAGGAGAGGAGAAGGGAGAGTTAATATTAGCTGGTAGAGAATTAGGAGAATTCTTTTGGGAAAGCATCCAAAAGGTTTTAAGATTATACTTTTTTTTTTTTTTTTTTTTTTTTTTTTGCTGTACGCGAGCCTCTCACTGTTGTGGCCTCTCCCGTTGCGGAGCACAGGCTCCAGACACGCAGGCTCAGCGGCCATGGCTCACAGGCCCAGCCGCTCCGCGGCATGTGGGATCCTCCCGGACCGGGACACGAACCCGTGTCCCCTGCATCGGCAGGTGGACTCTCAACCACTGCGCCACCAGGGAAGCCCTAAGATTCTACTTTGAAGGTGGGGTATGATAAACAGGAGATAAGAGATTCTTTCTAGTATTTATTCTAGTTTAACTATTCACAAAAGCAGCAGTGGTGGTCCATGACTGAACTATGTTCGGAGCTGTAATTCAAAAAGCCTAATAGAAATCAAACACTTATCCATGATAAATTCATATCATGGATAAATGAAATACTAAGTTTTTTGCTTTGGTTTGAAATTGTGTCAATTTGGTTTAGTAATGTGGCTATTTCATGGGGAAATGATTATTAAGGCAAAATCTCTTAAATCCTGTAGCTTCCGGGACGGAACTAGAGTGGAGGGTGAACCCCATATAATAAAAGGGGCAACCTATTGCTTGGACAAAGGCGCAAAATAAGGGGAAGGCCGACATGGCCCAACTCCGGGATTCCAACCTCAGTGTAAGTCAGAACAGTCTAGTGAACGTGTGCCTTCATAGAAGTTCATATTTGCTCCAAAGGGTGGTGGGCTGGAACAGAAAGCTGAGAACTGGACAGAAGTTTATTCAGTTTGTCTCAGATTCAGAGACCACACAAGGTAAACCAATAGTCACTGAGCCTCTCCCGTGTCAGAAAAACCAGCTGGTGCCAGTCAGTGCCTGCCAGCAAGTTGCTCAGTGTCTAGCAGGTAAGTCTGTGAGACCAAGAAAGCCCACAGCAGGGTAGGGATTTCCAGAGTTCTGTGGAACTGGAGAAGGTTCCGAGGAAGCTGGAGAAGGCTTCCCTAAGACCCCATGTGAACTGGGAACTGACAGGGCTGAAGTAGCAGGTGGAGTGAGGAGCGATAGGAGATGGGGGAGGCTGGGGCCCAGCAGCACCCGTGCTCACTCAGACCTGAGAGAGTGCGGAGCCCCCCAACACAGGAGGTGGTCTTCACAGCCACTGCTCTCCACCAGTCTTCCGGAATCCACAGAACTCTTTTTACTCTGGCTGGTGGAGATAAAAGATAAGAGCGAAGACAGACACATGGAGCTGAAGCAGCGTCCCAGGCTAGGAGATAGTTTTTACCAGATTCCCTGGATTGAACAGGTTCTGCTCCACCCGGCATTTAATAGCAGGACCAGACTCCATGAACTGAGGCTCCAAATCTTGGAATGGAGGGTAATTGCTCCTCTTCTTGCACCCCCTTTGTCCACTTGGGTCCCGCAAGGTTCCAGCCCCGATCCTACATCAGGACCCCTCAAAGCCTTGAAAAAGCCCAACACCTGGACACCTACCTCCCTGCCTCTCTCCTCTCCCCACCCCCATCTATTACTGAATCAGAATCCAGAATGGGTGGGGCAGGGGGGCGGGCGTTGCTGAACTTGCATATTTTAAAAACAGCTTCCTGGGTAAGCCTGATGCGTAGCTAGTCTTGGGAACCACGCACATAGTAGAAGGAACAGTCACTCCCAGTCAAAAAACCTGGATTGAGTTTCCAGCCTCACCATACACTGGCCCTGAGACTGTCTCCTCACCTGTAAAATGGTATTGTTGTTTATCCTGCTGACCTCACAGGGTTTTGTGAAGATTAAATCACATGAAAGCCAACTGGAAACCCTCACGTGCTCTGGAAATGCAGGTGCTACTTATCCCTGTTTGCCACTCCCCTGCTTCCACCCCAGTTTAGAGCCAATCACCTCACTCCTGGATTGTTTCTTGGCAGCTGGTTGGTTTGTCGCTCCTGCACCCTGCCACCAAGTTAATCGCCTTGAAACACCACTTCCATTGTGTTTTTCCTCTGCTCGGAAGTGCCCGCCGGTCTCTCTCAGGACAAGGCTCCCCTTGCCCACCGGACTTTCTCTCTCACTCAACTTTGGCCTCTTTGCCGTCTCTCCTTGACCTCCATATATTTCTTGCACCATTTCTTAAAACCTATCTCCAGTTTTCTAACCGGATCACCTCCATCTCAATCTGATTAACCTAATTGTGAGACTTTAACGTGTATTATATTGAATGGTTCTTTAATTGTCCTGCGTATCTGCTTCATTATTCCCGTTAATTTGCTTGCCAAGGTCCAGGATTGCTAGGGCTAATTGATCTTTTAAATTATGTTATTCTTATGTGCAGTGCCCCCCACGGTGTCAGGCACTTGGCAGGAGCCCAGGGACCCCCTCACTGAGCTGGGAGGGTGCGGTGCTCAGAGCACACTTGCAGCCTATAAAGCACTTTCCTTTACAGGTGTCTTTTCGTCATCTCAACCCCGAGTGGTAAATAGTTATTCTCCCCATTTTGCAAGTGAGGAAAGAGGCTTGGGGAGGTTGAGTAACATCAAACTTGCGAGAATGACAGGGAGACGACGGGACAGTGCCTCCTGAGGGAAACCAGAGCGCGGTGGAGCCCACAGTGGGGTGTAGATGTGAGCGACAGCTCCTGTAGGTAGGGCTCAGGCCACGGCAGGTGCCCGGGACTGAGGCTGAGTTAGTGAAGTCCGAGCAGAAAGGACCAGACCCAACAGGCTGCAGCAGGTACCCCTTCAGGGGGCAGCTGCTCCCTGGGGTGAGGAGCAGAGGCCAGGTGACTCCAGCTGGCCTCCTCCTTGGGACAAGTCAAGTGAGCGGGAGATGGGAAGGATTTAATGTGACTCAGCCTCTGCCCAGGTCGAAGCCATGCAGTGGGCTTTGTAGGCCATTTCCTGGGGAATTTTCAGATGGACCAGTGATTTCATCTTTCTATTCTAAAGCACCCCTGTGCCCTGGGGGAGGCTGATCATGTGGCCATCCGATTATGGCCAAGTGGTCTGATCTCTTAAAGGAGAAGCTGAAACAGCAGTGGAAACTTCCTAGGTTTAGAGGTATCAGTAATTCCATTCCTGACCAAACACTGATGAGAAAGAAACCCTTCCAGTCTTCTGGCTTCAGCCAGAGTGTGGATTAACAGTGCTTTGATATTTCAGTATTGCTACCTAATTTATGAAGGTATAAGCTCCTTGCAGGTAACCTGCTCCTGCCTCAGGTTGTGTTCATTGTACTTATTGACTAACTGGAACAGGCCTGGGGTGGGGCTGCTGAGAGCTGGCAACGTCAGGCCCAGAAAGGCAAGCAAGCGAAAGACCAGCAGGCCTGGTTTGAGGGTTGGACAGCTACCCAGCAAACGGGTGGAGTACCAAAGCTTAGCTGTGTGGCTGGAGAATCCAGGGCACGGTGAGGGAACCGGCTACTGGGACAATAAAGGTTAATGTCTAATAAGATGCATTTATTAGTGTGGCTGGCTGGGTCTTTTGTCAAAAATGTCATAAATTCACAGTTCAGGATTTTAG
The DNA here is from genome assembly GCF_008692025.1 of Phocoena sinus. NCBI lineage: Eukaryota > Metazoa > Chordata > Mammalia > Artiodactyla > Phocoenidae > Phocoena > Phocoena sinus. Next base: position 22,162,733 of record NC_045775.1, read on the forward strand.
AGTAAATAAGATTACTGATACTTCTCCTTCAACAGCCAATAAGCATCCCTTACTAAAAGTTCAGAGTCTTTGATTAATCTTCGACTTGAAATATTAAAATTCTGGTTTTCGTAAGCTGTTAGAAACAGCTTTCAGAGGATTTCTTCCCCCACCTCCACCCCAAAGCCCTGCCCATATCAAAGGTTAGGAGTAAACCGTGTTTTCCTTAAAACATTTGATGAAACCCTCCTCCCTTCCCCAAGTCTACCAAATTTTGATCTTAAAGAAAAAAAAAATGGAGCTAATATGACAGTAAGATTTGTACCTTCACAAGTAAATATTACAGTTTAGCTGGGTAGCTTGTGGAAGCTTGTCAGGTCGCAGTGACTCACTTGCATAGATGAAGTTATTTTTAGAGATGTAATTTGTACTGTTTAGAAAAGAATAAAGAGATGGTAAAAGGCTAGATCGCTCATTATAGTTTACAGAGCTCATGAACCCAGCATCCATGCGAAAGATGACTAAGCAACGGGTCGGTTGGTACTTTCTCTCAGAATTTTACAGACATGAGTCACCCACTTGAGATTGCAGACACAGCACTGAGGTAACTGTGACTCAGCCCCCATTTAGGATGAGCACTAGAATTCAATTCTGATACACTTTTGTAGTTAAGGACTGAGGAAATTACATAGCAAAGCAAAATATGCCTTTCTGCCCCAAAGCCATCGGATGTTTTTAGCAAGGATTGATTTATCTTCATCTCTGGCCTTTGAAAGACTCTACTTGTGATTCGTGCTGGCTGATACGACCGTTCGGTCTGCTGCTGTCCATGGCAGTGCCACCTGACCCTAGGGTACAGCTGTCCTCAGTGGAAATCTCAGCTGCACCCTTTCTGCACTAAGCTGCCCAGCATTCAGGCCCACTTCCTTTAACCAAATGTGTGTGCGTGTGTGTGTGTGTGTGTGTGTGTGTGTGTGTGTGTGTGTGTGAAAATCTTCAGCCTAGCATTAAAATTCTAGTTTTCTTAAGCTGGGAGAAATAGCTTTCAAAGGCTTGCTCCCTCCACACTGTGCCCAGGTCAGGGAGTAGAAGAAACAAAAGGATATTTTCTTAAAATACTTTTGTATGTTTTTTTAAAAGCCATATACACAAACATACATACCCACGCGTGTGAACACACATTGGTAAGAATGATCTGTGTACGTAAGCAGACTTGTCGAAGCAAATGCATTATTCTCTCTGCGGGGCTGCTGCTTTGTTCTCGAGCGCAGGGCTCTGCTGGCCAAGTGACCCCGGAGGTACAGCCTCCCGCTAGGATTGCTCCCTGGTCATCGGCACACGCTCATTATGCAGCCCCTTTGGAGTTAAGCCCTCAGAACTTGACCATCCTTTCAAACACACAGAAAATGGTCCTTTGCAGCTTGTAGACATATCGATAGATTATTCATAACCAACAAAGAATTTTTTCTTTTTTTCTTTTTTTAGCATTTGACTTCTTTTTTTCTTTGTTTCTTTTTATTTATTTATTTTTTGGCTGCGTCGGGTCTTAGTTGCAGCAGGCGGGATCTTCGTGGAGGCGCCCGGGCTCAGTAGTTGTGACGCGTGGGCTTAGTTGCCCTGTGGCATGTGGGATCTTAGCTCCCCAACCAGGGATCAAACCTGCGTCCATTCCCTGCATTGGAAGGCAAATTCTTTACCACTGGACCACCAGGGAAGTACCCAAAGAATTTTATATTTTTTACTTTTATCAAAGAAACATGAACATGGTTACAAAAACAAATACTCCACAAAGAAATTCAGTGAAAAGCGAAAGTACTCTGCCCCACACCGCTCAGACAATCACTTCCAGCCAGTTCTGTCACCTGGCAGTTACCTGTGAAACCATTGCATTCCTCACCTGCTGTGCCTCTGTAGCACTATTATTAAGAACGTCAGGGCATGCAGAGGTTAAAAACTTGGTCCTGTTGTCAAAGAGAAAAGCCTTGTGTCCGTTCAACTCAGACATTTGTGGACCTCCTACAGACGCAGCCCTCTGTTGGGAGGGGTGGCCACAGAAATGGGGAGGTACCCTAGGAGTTTGCCTTCCGGTGCGGGAGGCAGATATGCAGATACCGTAATACAAGCCTGTGCGGAGAGCCATAACACGGGTGTAAAATACAGGGGTATAAAACCCCTTCTGTGGGGTTTTACAGAAACGCCCTAGAGCTGCGTCTTCAAGTGCTAACAGAACTACGCTGTGGAGATAACCAGGAGAGGACATCCCAGAGAGAGTAGAGTGCTCGTGGACTGATGAGGTGCATTCAGAAGATTGGGAATAATTCATAAAGTTGCATGTTTAGGGTATGTGAGTTAAGGGAGTAATGGGAGATGAGGCGGGAAAGAAATGTGCCTGAGGATGAAGAGCCTTGCATGTAAGGAGTTCACAGTATGTCCTATTACTCATGGAGAGTCTTGGAAGGATGCTAAACAGAGCTATGACATTGTCTCACTTATGCCATAGGTCTGATGGCAGAGTGGAGGATGAATTCAAGTGGGAAGAAGCCAGGGGTAGGAAAACCACTTGGGATAACTAGTCCGGGCAAGATAATATAAGGCACTGAAACAGTGGAGCTAGGGAGGGGGAGGAAAGGACAGATTCTAGAACTACTTCAGACACAGTGGAACTACTTCACCAGCAGGCCTTTGTGAACACTCAGATTTGGGAAGTAAGGGAGAGTTGCAGATTGCTGTGTAATTCATGGCTGGATAGCTGAGTAGAGAGTGGAAACTTAAGAAGGGGCCCAGAGGGGAAAGCGGGGGGCAGGAGGGAATGTATTTGGGGATTGTGATTGACATACATACACTAATATGTATAAAATAGATAGCTAATAAGAGCCTGCTGTATAAAAAATTAAAATTAAAAAAAACAGAAGGGGACCAGAGTTGAGGGGAAAGACAATGAGTTTGAATATATTAGGGCTTCCCTGGTGGCGCAGTGGTTGAGAGTCCGCTTGCTGATGCAGGGGACACGGGTTCATACCCCGGTCCGGGAAGATCCCACATGCCGTGGAGCAGCTGCGCCTGTGAGGCATGGTCGCTGAGCCTGCGTGTCCGGAGCCTGTGCTCCGCAACGGGAGAGGCCACAACAGTGAGAGACCCGCATACCGCAAAAAAAAAAAAAAAAAAAAAAAAGAATGAATATATTGAGTCTGAGGTGTTTAGGTGGTAAGTAGGTGGAGATAGTCAATAAACAGCCAAAAATGTGAGGCTGAAGCTTAGGGAGAGCCATCCTAGTTGATGCAGATCTGTGATCCATGTAGCATGGGACTGGGGGAATGGCCACAGGACGAGCCTGTAACATGAGAGGACTGAAAACAACTCTGGGGATGGCGGCAGCTGGTGGCAGTCAGGAGACAGATGGAGACGAAGAAGCAGCAGCGAGGAAAGATGAGAACCAGGAGAGAGGGACACCAGGAAGGCAGGAGTGGCAAGTGAGGTGAGAGTGAAAAGCACTTGCTTTGGTAGTTAACGTGTGCCATGTTAGAGTGGGAAAAGCAGTGAAAGAAACATCCATGCATTAGAGTTGGGGGAAGCCAGGTGTGAGTGGGTTATGGAATTAATTGACAGTGAAGAAGGTGAGCCAGACCTCTTTACGGGGTTTAGAGAATTAAAGGAAGAGCTAATGGGAAATAGCTAGTAGGGGTGGTGGTCAAGAGGGATCCTTATGGGAAGAAGAGATTCTTCAGCAGGATGAGAAGGAACCAGTGGAGGAGAAGTTACAATTTAGAGGGAAGAGAGAGAGAGAGAGATCATTGAAAGACCAAAATTCTAGAAGTGGCTTAAGAGTATGGAACCTGGAACATGGGTCAGGGAAAGAGCTTTGGACAAGAAGGAACCCTACCTCCTCTGAAATAGAAGGAAAGGATGCGTATATGAGAGGTGGGGAGGGGGGAAGTGCCAGGAAAGGAAGATAATTCGCCCTCGAGTGTCCATTTTCTCTGAGAAGTTTGGAAGCTGGATTTTCTCCTGAGTGGAAATGTCAGGGATAGGATTCGGCTTTTTAAAGAGACAGGAAGTTTTGGCATAGTCATCAGAGCTGGCACAGCAAACTAAGAGTAGTTTACTTCATTTCTAAACTACCAGCACCTAACAGTGCGCGGAGTATAGCCAGCACTCAAAAATGTCTCTGAATCAATGAAGTTTTAAATTGTGGTCACAGAGTAGTATTTTAGAAATTATTTTGCGGCGAGCATGAATAGATGATAAGGTTGGGGGTGTGGCCCCGGGGAAGTGGGCGCTGGATAGGTTGCCCTTGTAGATGCTGAAGTTACCCTGGATGGTTACAGAAACCAGAGTGGAGAGGAGGACTTGAGGCCAGTGTAGACGTTCTCAAGAAGTTAGTGTGTAACCAGGAGACTGAGTAGATAACAGCAAAGAGGATCAACACAAGTGATCTAGCCAAATGGTAGAAGCTTCAAATGGGGATGCTTTTCTTGGGGGCAAGGCTGAGTGTGTAGGCGAGTCTGGGAAAACAGGTGGCTTCTACTCAAGGGAGTGACCAAGGGAGAAAGCCAGGTTTCACGTGAGACAAGGAGGTAGCAGGAACATTCTGAGAAGAAACAAGAAGGCGTCTCTCGGAGTAGGAGCAGAGGTAAACCACAGTGCGGTACAGACTGGGTGTTTATCCTGAGAAGATCCAGAGTGACAGAGGACATCAGGAAGAGACAGGAGGACAGATTTTCTTTTCGGTTTTTTTGTTTGTTTGTTTGTTTGTTTAACAAAAGATGAGCCTCGGGCTTCCCCAGGGCGCAGTGGTTAACAATCCGCCTGCCAATGCAGGGGACACAGGTTCGAGCCCTGGCCCGGGAAGATCCCACATGCCGCGGAGCAACTAAGCCCGTGTGCCACAACTACTGAGCCTGCGCTCTAGAGCCCGTGAGCCACAGCTACTGAAGCCCGTGCACCTAGAGCCCGTGCTCCGCAACAAGAGAAGCCCCCGCAATGAGAGGCCTGTGCACTGCAACAAGAGTAGCCCCCACTCGCTGCAACTAGAGAAAGCCTGTGTGCAGCAACAAAGACCCAATGCAACCAAAAATAAATAAATAAAATAAAAGATAAGCCTCACTGAAAGTGAGAGACTAATTAGCTAGGGAGAAGGTGGCTAAGAAAAGAGATATCTAGGGATCTGCACAGGGACAGTGAGTAAGAAGGCAGCCCCAGCCGCAGAGAAAGCCATGGTGATAATTTGACACTGTCTTCAGTTCTGCAAACCCTCAGAGAGCCACAGTTAACTGGTGGTCGGATTGTCCCGGACGCCACCTCCACTAGCACATGTATTCCAGGACAGCTACTCCAGAGGCCTGGACTGTCCCAGCTCCAAAACCCAATCAGGATAGATCATATCTTGGGTCACAAATCAAGCCTTGGTAATTTAAGAAAATTGAAATTGTATCAAGTATCTTTTCCGACCACAACACTGTGAGATGAGATATCAATTACAGGAAAAAAATCTGTAAAAAATACAAACACATGGAGACTAAACATACACTACTGAATAACCAAGAGATCACTGAAGAAATCAAAGAGGAAATCAAAAAATACCTAGAAACAAATGACAATGAAAACATGACTACCCAAAACCTATGGGATGCAGCGAAAGCTTCCCTTCTAAGAGGGAAGTGTATAGCAATACAATCCTACCTCAAGAAACAAGAAGCACCTCAAATAAACAGCCTAACCTTACCCCTAAAGCAATTAGAGAAAGAAGAACAAAAAACCCCCAAAGTTAGCAAAAGGAAAGAAATCATAAAGATCAGATCAGAAAAAAATGACAAAGAAATGAAGGAAACGATAGCAAAGATCAATAAAACTGAAAGCTGGTTCTTTGAGAAGATAAACAAAATTGATAAACCATTAGCCAGACTCATCAAGAAAAAAAGGGAGAAGAATCAAATCAATAGAATTAGAAATGAAAAAGAAGTAACAACTGACAGAAATACAAAGGATCATGAGAGATTACTACAAGCAACTATATGCCAATAAAAGGACAACCTGGAAGAAATGGACAAATTCTTAGAAAAACACAATCTACCGAGACTGAACCAAGAAGAAATAGAAAATATAAACAGACCTGTCACAAGCACTGAAATTGAAAATGTGATTACTTGAGGACACAGGGAGGGGGTCCTGTAAGCTGGGACGAAGTGAGGGAGTGATATGGACATATATACACTACCTAATGTAAAATAGATAGCCAGTGGGAAGCAGCCCCATAGCACAGGGAGATCAGCTCGGTGCTTTGTGACCACCTAGAGGGGTGGGATAGGGAGGGTGGGAGCGAGAGGGAAGAGGGAGGAGATATGGGGGTATATGTATACGTATGGCTGATTCACTTTGTTATAAAGCACAGACTAACACACCATTGTAAAGCAATTATACTCCAATAAAGATGTTTTAAAAAGGGGAAAAAAAAAATCTGTATCAGGCGCATCTTGCGGCTCCCCTGACCGGAGGCTCAAAGCGCAGCCTGCAGCTGACGACCCGACCATGAAGAGGCTTGGGGACACTGAGAGTAAACACTCAGAAAGTTTTACAGCAATTTGACATTGCTCCGGCATCCGAGCATGATTGTTCTTCTGGTCACTCAGTTTTATTTTATCAGTCTGTGACAGATTGGAAGTTAAAATGAAACACAACAGTAGTAGCCCTTCACCTCAGAGCATTTGCGACCCCCTCTGCAGTACGTCCGCTTCCACCTGAGGCCTTGACACAGGAACCCCCACTCCTCCGATGGCACCCAGCGGCCTGTCACCCTGCTCTGGTCCTGCAGTCCCGGGAGCCAGTACGGCCTGTCCAACCACAGTATTTCTTGGCTGTAGAGCTCAGCCCCTCGTGAGCAAAACATGGAAGAGGGTGAGACATCGGCTGGCACCACTAACTGGCCTGCCCGAGCGGCCCCTTGTGAACCACGTGGTGTCTGCACGCTGCCTTCTCTGCCACACGCAAGTGAATGTGGCGGCAAAGTAGGTGTCCCTGGACGTGAGAGTTAGCCAGAGACCCCGGGACAGTTCAGCAGTGCTGCACACCAGCAAAGCAAGGCCCTTGATCTCACTATCTGCTTTTTATTATCCAAAGAAAAATGACATATTATGAAACACAGAGGAAGAAAATAAAGTCTGAGTAGTAGCGAGGCAGCCTCTCTTCCTCTGAACCCCAGTGCGTTTAACGCACCCTCCCACTTCAGGACTTCTCATTCTATACTGTGATTATCTTGTTTACTGACTTTCCCCAGTGATGAGCTCTTTAGGGCAGAGTACATTTTTGCTTCATCTCGAAATCCCCTGCCCTTTGCACAGGGCTAGTGCAGGTAGGGCAACTCGGAGTCTTTATGACTAAATGTACAAACTCGCATACTCTTTTCTTATTTGACTTGTAATAATGCATGTGGTCCTACTCTCATACCAAATCATAACTGATTTTTAAATAGTTAAAAACCCCATAGGTCATTCTGTGCTGTGCTAAAAGATGCCTCAACTCTCACCGGTCGAGAGTCCCATGGTCGAGAATGCTCATGGCCACCATCTCTGAGTTTCAGACAGGCAGCTCCCTCTTCTCTTTTGTACAAGTCTTAAAACTTCCCTGCACTTTAAACCAAATACATACACATGTACGTACAAATATTTAGATAGAGGTGTGTGTGCACACATATAAAAAATGGCAGCTCTTGGTAAAGCATTCCTCTAGACCTGGGGTTCCCACACCTTTCCTCTGGATCCATATCAGTGCCTACTCAGGGCACCCCCTTTGCAGATTCTAGTTTAATTTTTCCATGAGCTAGGGGTAAGTGATGACTTAGCAAGTTGAACATTGAAAGAATCAAACCTATTTCTCCATTCAACCAATTAATAACATACCTAAAGTGAACCCTTTGGCTTATAGAAACAAAGATAATTCCATCATAGAGAGTACTGGTAAAGAGTCAAGAATAAGGTGGGGCGGGTGAGAATGGCCGTTTTACAGTAAGAGCGCAGGCAGGCTGAATGAGAAGGGATTAGCTTTTGAGTCCACATCAGGCTCTGCTAAGGTGTGACCAGGTTTAAGGTACTTTATGTTAAAGCCCTTTGGATCTTCCCTTTTTTTTTTTATTCCTAATCTGATTCTTTTCATCTGTCCTTCAACGCTCTGTGTATATGAGCTTCAGCTTCTGTGTTCATAACCTTAGTCTTAACTGGAGCCTGATGGGCTGTACCACACCCACCATCTTAAGAAGGAAAAGCTATGTAGGCCTTCCCTGAGCTGCCCACACCAGCATGTAAGAATTGTATTCTTATCCAGGAGACCTTGGTTAGTCCCTATAGGCTAGAACAGGGGGTAGAATTAAGGTAATTAAGCTGGCACTAATGTGTAGGACAGGTAGAGAAGCAATTCCTGGATGCTGAGGAAGCTTATTGAATTAGTTCAGGTGTGAATTGATTAGTATTTGGAGCTGACCTAAAAGGGTTGGCATGGGAGGCCCAATGCAGTTGTTCTTAGGCTTAACCAAAAGTATATTCAGCTGTGTAAAGTGGACTGATACTTTAAAAAATATGCATTCCCACTTCTGTTTGTCCACGATGGAAGTAGATGTGCCTCCAGCGCCACCAGTCCCCTCCCGGTGGGACAGTGCCTTGTGCACAGTCCTCTCCAGGAGGAGCTGCCAACAGTGAGCCTTTCCAGAAATGGAAGCAGCAGGATGAAGAATCAGAGTTGACTCAGAGGTCCTGAGCTTGGTCGAATATTAGACCCAGTCTGTGAGGGTGAGCGAGGAACAAGCTTACGGCTTTTGTTTCAGACATGTGGCGTGATTCTTCCCCTGCCGATAGCAGAACATCCTGACGATGTCAGAACCAGGGGTTTAAAATCTGAAGAAAGACTTGAATTCAAGGTCCAGCTCTGTCACATAACTGTAATTCTAAATGAGCTTCCTTCTGTTCCTGAGTCTCAGTGTTCTTACCTGTGAATGGGGTAATACGCCCCCTTGAACATCACAGATGAGACGATATATGTGAAAACATTTAAGCCAAAAAGCTTGTATTATGACATTCACCAGGCCTCTGGGATTATCAGACTGCAAAGGTGAGCAGTCAGAGAAGGATGTGGAGATTTTGAAGGCATCAGAGGGTATTGAGAGACTGGGCTCTCTGGAACTTTCTAAAGGAGGAAAGCTGAGGGCCAAGCCTCCAGGGTTAATAGTCCCTCACCTGAGCTTTGTGAGGGGCTGTTACTCGGATGGAGAAAAGAAGACAGTAAACATTTTAAAAGGAAGGGAAGTACAGATCGATACGGTGTCGTGGAAATCATGGGAGAAGAACAGAACTGAGCAACAGCGTCAAATGCCATTAAAACCCTATAGATAGGACCATAAAATACTTTCCCAATCAAAAGGAAGAAAACAAGGAAATCAAAGCATCAAAAATAAAAATTCTTAAAAGTCTGAGCTCATTGTACCCAGGGGAATAACTCGTAAGTTCTGGACAAACAACACATCCTATCCCTCCTCTAGGTCTATCGTGGCCGTGCGGGTCAGTCTCAGACCTCTGTGCGCTTTCTGATTCATGGCCAGAGAACGTTGCTTGCCCGTAGCAACCCCTGGCTGAGATGGCAGATGAGCCAAAATGCCCCTGAGTAGAAACTCCTTCCAGAATGTCAGAAACAAGCAGTAAATCTAATTTGTAGCACTTGTGGTAGAAAGAACACGGGCTTCAGACCCAGACGGCCCAGGGCTAAGCCTGGCCCCATCTCCTCCTCACGGCTGCTGGAAAGCGCTTGGGCTTGCCACGTGCATGGCCTTACTCCCTAGTAAAAAGGGGCAAGAGAGAACCGTGTGGCAGGAAGCGCCCAGCACACTGCAGGTATTCAGTAAATGTTGACTTCCTTCCTTTTTCTTAGCATTTAAAAAGAAAAAGAAAGAAAGAAAGAAAGAAACCAAGGAATGGAACCAAAAATAAAAACCACCATGCCTAATTTTTAGCAAGAGATTTTTCAGAGTTGGGTTAAGAGAGAACCCAAAGTCATACTGCAAAAGCAGCTTTGGTAGCTACGGTTACTTTCCTCCTACAGGGAGATTTGCCAAGTCACAAGGGGCATCAGACAGTGAGGCTTGCTGGATGCGGGATCAAGACCTGGGGTTCTCTGTCAGCTGCCCAAGCAGCTCACCACTCTGTACCACAGGCTCCTCAGTTACCAGATGGATAGATGATTTCCAAGGCCCCTCTCTGAACTGTGATTTAACAAGTATGTCCTCTGTTGTGATAAGACATGGAGAGTTCTAAGTATCTCACCTGCCTAGCTCAGCTCTGCCCTGAAAGCATATCTGTCAAAAAACACAGCCAAAAGGAAGGGAATAGACCAAAGAGGTCTCACTCAGTCCGTGTGTTTCACTCACAGGGACCTCAGGCCTGACTCTTACACCTGCTAATAAGTTTGGTGCACTAGTTCCGTAGTTCCTAGCAGCTTAACTGTCCAGAGAAGGTCTGTGGTATATAGGTATAGCCTAATCTATAGCCGGAGCCGGGAGATGGGGGTGGAGGGAACCAAGAAGCTATAGACAGCAGACGCTAGACACTTAGACACACTTGTGTCGTTCAGCCTGATGTCACGGCTGTATGGCCCACTCTGAGAGCTAATGTTCATAATTGCGACTTTGAGTCATTTAAAGGGGGATATGGGGCTTCCCTGGTGGCACAGTGGTTAAGAACCCTCCTGCCAATGCAGGGGACATGGGTTCGAGCCCTGGTCCGGGAAGATCCCACATGCCGTGGAGCAACTAAGCCCGCGCGCCTAGACCCTGCGCTCCACAACAAGAGAAGCCACCGCAATGAGAAGCCCGCTCGCCGCAACTAGAGAAAGCCCGTGCGCAGCAACAAAGACCCAGCTCAGCCAAAAATAAATAAATTTATTTTTAAAAAATAAAGGAGGTTATGGAAGAAGTAAATGTGAAGGCTGCTTTAGAAAGATTTCAACCAAAAACGACAAAAAGGAAGAAAAAAGTTTTGGAGCTTCCAGTTATTGAGTGCAAAGATGCTTCTCTTAGGAGAACGGTGATCCAATACCTTTGCTTGAACGTGATCTTATTCCTTTACATTTGGATGTACAAGTCAAGCAACTCAAGTCAAGGGTTTGCCTCAACACGCTCACCTTGTGTTTCACAATGTATTCTCTTTAATTCAAGTTAGGAGAATATGACAGTTTAAAAACATCATTTTAGACAGCGATCACACTTTCATCTGAAGTGAAATTTCTAAGTGGAGTTGCTATCAAGGAAGAGCATGAATTAATTTCCATTCTCCTACTGTATCCCCCAGCCCTTCTCACAGAAGAAATAATGACCAAGGAGATGGCCAGAAAACAACTAAACAAAAACTTGGACAATTCACGGACCAAATAGGGATCTTGAAATATACAAAGATTGATTACATTTCTGGTCTTTTTTATCCAAGCACAAAGGAAAACTGGCCAAGTTTTCATCAGGCTTTCCCTCTGTTCAAATGTTTTCTGGTCTCTGGTCAACTTTTGCTGCAAAACCCATTTGACCTTACATTCTCCAGAGCTATGATTTTTTTTTTTTTTAGTTTGAAGGAAGAAGATTATAGAATTAAAAATGAAGAGTTCCTAAAGACTCCTGAATTTGCCCCGCATAAAATGATGGGCAGAACTAACTTGGAAGCTTAATTGAAAGAACCTGGCTACCTTTAATCTATGGGTTGTATTTTCTCAGCTGGAAGTCAGATTAGAAAAAGAAATTATACAGACTCAGGTCTGTTTGTTTTAATTGCTTCTAAGAGAAAAGTGAGTAATAATAAGTATCATTTATGAATATCTTCTATGTGCCAAGTGTTCTATGTATATTCATTATGTCACGTAAACCACCCAACAGTCTTGCAAGGTAGGTATTATCCCATTTTAAAGATGAGAAAACCTAGACTCAGAGAGTTTAATAAGTTGCCTGAGGTCACTCAGGTCATAACCAGTAGACTAGGAATCAAGCCCAGATCTGTCAAATTCCAAAGATCATATTCTTTCCACTGTACCATCCTGTTCTTACATTCCTTTAGGCTCCAACCTTCATTTATTGAGCACTTTCTATGTGCCAGATGTTGTACCACCTGCTTTACTTTCAACCTGGAGGTTGGAGTTTTTCCAGTTTTATGGATGAGGAAAGCAGCTCAGTTAATCTACCAACGTGATACAACCTCTCAGTGGAACCTAGGTTGCCACCTCCAGAGCACATGTCCTTCACATGACAATTCAGCCTCACCGAGATAAGCTCTTTCCTGTCCATCTCACCAGATGGAACTGAACCTAAAGCAACCAAAGAATGGAATGGCTTATCTTTAAACGTTTCCATAACCACCTAATCTAGCGGGTCAGACATTTTCCTGTAATTTTGATCCCCCAGCACAGTATAAATCTGGAGTGGAGGATGTTTGGCATGTGTAATACACAAATAAAAAATAAGTTCATGCCGGTTTCTGCATAGGGGAATGACGTGGTGACCAGGATTTTAACCTGTCTTATGAGGAAACACAAAATCACTCTTGAGGGGCCTGGTTTCCAAGCACTGACACGTATTTAACCTAAGCTATGTCCCACCCCAATCTTACACCCAATCCCAAATCTCAGGCCCTACGGTAAGGATTGTCCGCCTAGGAAGGTAGAGTTGTTTGAGAGAAAACGGAAGACTCCTGTAAATCGGTTACAGGCCATCCTCAGGCTTGCCACACAGGGCCTCCCTTTGACTGTAAGGGATGCACTAGTAAGTCTTAGGAGATGTTTTGTAAAGAGGAATCGGTTCCCAAGCTGAGACGTGAATGACTGCGCTCCTCTAATAATAAATAATAACATTTTTGATTTATGTGTTATACCTTCCAAAACATTCTCCATTCTAGAAGATTTCTACCATGTTGGGGGTATTTAAATTACCGGACAATTTCTGACCCACCAGAGTGGGTGGTATGGGATATCTCCCCCAGAAATGTTCAAGGCTAACAGTGCCCACGCAAGAAAATCCACACTCCTTTGCTCTGTGCTCACGACTTCCCACAGTTTGGCGTCTTTATCCAGAGCCTGTCTGCACCGGCATCCTGTCCTCTGGGCCGGTATTCCCTCTACCCTGATCACCCGCATTCCCTCACTCTCCTTTGCTCTGACTGCTCGACACTGTTCCCTCTGCCTGGAATTCCTTCACCTTTCTCTCTCCCTTCCCCGTCATAACCCTCCCACTGCAACTGCCTGTCTGAATCCTGGTCGTCTTTCGAGGCCCTGCTTAGCTAACAAGCCTTCTAGAAGCCCTTAGATGGATTATCTTTCCACCCCACACCCCAGGCAGTTACTATCTCTATTATAACCCTCACCATCGCTTCCCTGCCTGAGTACAGTGACGGTCGAGTGCATACTGGTGTTGTCCTGTCAGGGGGAGGACCGGGCTTTGGTCAGCTTGACCTCCCTGGAGCCGGCTCAAAGTAGTTGCTCCACGAATGCTTGTCAAATTAGATACTTGTTGCTGTTTTCTCTAGGATATAAAGCTCGTAACCAGACCCTTTCAAAAATAAAAATAACTAGATTCGTTTCAAAATTTTTTTTCTTCATAAAGCCAAGTTAGTCGTCCTTCACTTTGGAGTAGTCTCAGTATTTGCAAATTTGTGCCTGGTAGGATGTTCTAATTTTTAAAGACTGGAATTTAAATTGACCAGTGTCAGTCCTGCTACTTTTAAAAATTTTGTCCTTTCCTTCTAATCATTTGCATTTGGTACATCATCCATGAATTTTTGAAATTAAAAGCTGATGACTCTTTAAAGACTTTGCCCAGCTTTTAAATACCAAGGATTTTGCATTTGAATATATTTTAATTTATTTAAGGATTATTTTAATCAAATTCTTCCTTAATTTAGCCAGATTTCTGTTTTAATCCTCCCAGGCCGGGACTTTATTTATTGTGACTACGTTCTTTTAAAGATAGAAGTTTAAACAGTATTAAATGCTGTTTATGGTGTTCTCTCTTGCTAGATTTTTTTCTGCATCTCATAGAAACATGTTTCCTTTTTTGTTGTTGTTGTTTTTTGGTTTGTTTGTTTGTTTGTTTGTGGTAAGCGGGCCTCTCACTGTTGTGGTCTCTCCCGTTGCGGAACACAGGCTCCAGACGCGCAGGCTCAGCAGCCATGGCTCACGGGCCCAGCCGCTACGTGGCATGTAGGATCTTCCCAGACCGGGGCACGAACCCGCGTCCCCAGCATCGGCAGGCGGACTCTCAACCACTGCGCCACGAGGGAAGCCCCACATGTTTCCTTTTTTACATGTCTAGTGCAGTCAACATCTCCTCACTTTTATGGTCTCTGCCAGTCAGTCCCTAGATACATAGCGACTAATTGCTGTGTGTCTAGCCCAGTGTTCACATGTGGAGGATATAAAATAACAAGAACACTTCATTGTTAGCAGTTCAGCCGAGGCTGGGTTATGGGGATGTGGAGGATGGAGAACTCAGTGAGTGACAGAGCAGGGAAGAGAGGTGTCCTGGAAGAAGGTCACAGAAGCAAGAGCAGGTTGAAGGGACTGAACAAGAAGCCAGGACTGAGGAAATACCAGTATCCACAGGATCCAAACGGGATGCAACCGCAGGGGACACGGAAACCAGGTGACATTGCAGGAAGCACGAAGTGTAACCTACCATCCATTTCCAGGAAGCATGGGTCCTCAGGTGTAGCATGGGGCCTGCTACATGGGATGTGCTCACAAAACGTGTGATGGATGAGGGAATGGACGAACCAGGGAAAGCAGACAGAGAAGCACTGGGGTAGGGAAGGTTTCTCATGCTGGGGACCCCTCGGTCCTGGCCTCAGCCACTGGTTTTCTCCTTTTCTCCTGGTGAGGACAGCCCCGAGGGGGCCTTGTTCAGGAGTATGAGCTGGACGCATGCAGAGTTCTAGGACAGAGGCATTTCCTACAAGTTGAGTCTTGATGAGAAGAAACCCAGATAAACCCAGAAAAGGGAGGAGGGCCCTCCAGGAAGAGAGAGCAGCTTGACCATGAGCTTCCAAGGCCAGCGCCGGCTCCCTTCATCTTTGCATCACCTGTTGCTCTCCGCATGTACCAAGGTGAGGGCAGTGGTGGAAAAGAAAGCATGATTGATAAAAGAGGGCAGGTTATAGCTTTTCTAAATTGAATATATACAATACCAAAAGAGCCAAATAAAAAAGGAAAATTGTTATGTCTACACAGTATCGAAGCTTTATCGACTTCTTTCCTCTCTACAGAGTATCCCCCAGACTCCCATTCTGATTCAGCTTTTAACCTTCTAGAACCGACTCAAAGTGCATGTCGTCTGCAGAGCTTCCACCTCAAGCAGGGTCCCCCTTCCTCTGCATGGACACCATGTTCACGCCTCAGCCGTTGTCCGATGTGCTTCACTGTGGGAGCTTCTCCCCCTTTCTCGGGCCTCCTGTTCCCGCCCATGCTCAGGGCATGGACGCCTTCGCTCTCCCTGGCACCCTACCTTCCACTCAGTAAATTTGGGAGAAAAGAAGGGACCCAGCTGACCAGCTGATTTTGCCAACCTGACAGTGTTCTCATGAGAGAATGTACATCTTCTTAGTGCCTGTATAAGCTGTAGTCCAGTTTTTA
The DNA here is from genome assembly GCF_008692025.1 of Phocoena sinus. Classification (NCBI taxonomy): domain Eukaryota; kingdom Metazoa; phylum Chordata; class Mammalia; order Artiodactyla; family Phocoenidae; genus Phocoena; species Phocoena sinus. The sequence goes on from NC_045775.1 coordinate 22,178,345, forward strand.
TGCAGTTTTCTTCTGTGCTTTTTATTTTTCTTTACAACTGTGGTGTTCTTTTTCCCATGAAGACCATTCAGCTTTCCTGACCCTCTTAGTTTTATAAATGCTCTCATTTTAAAAAAATAGTATTTATTTGAATATATATATATATATGGAACATATAAAACATACCTATGTACTTTAGAGACTAATAAAACACCACCAGGACTTCCCTGGTGATGCAGTGGTTAAGAAACCGCCTGCCAATGCAGGGGACATGGGTTCGATCCCTGGTCTGGGAAGATCCCACATGCCACGCAGCAACTAAGCCCGTGAGCCACAACTACTGAGCCTGCGCTCTAGAGCCTGTGCTCCGCAACAAGAGAAGCCACCACAATAAGAAGCCCGCGCACCGCAACAAAGAGTAGCCCCCGCTCGCCGCAACTAGAGAAAGCCCACGCGCAGCAACGAAGACCCAATGCAGCCAAAAATAAATAAAATTAAATCTTAAAAAAAAAAAACACCACCGACTTCAGAAATGGAACATAACACCAGTATCCTAGAAGCCCTAAGCGTGTCCTTCTCAGAAGTAACCACTACCCTCAATTTTATGTCAACTGTGCCCTTGATTTTCTTAATAGTTCTATCACCTGACATATGTCCATAAACAATATATCATGAATTTTTCCTGTTTTTGAACTTTATGTAAATGGAATCATGTTGACTGTTTTCTGCTGCTATGAACATGTGTCTTTGCTTTTTGAAAAACTTTTAAAAATTATAAATATTTAAAGCCTACTCAAGTATATAAAAAGTACAAAAACAAATACTGTGTATCCACCTTAGCCAAATCTCAGTATTTTGCTATAAGTGCTTCTGGTTTTGTTTTGTTTTGTTTTTAAAGAAAGAGCACATTATCAAATTGGTTGCAGCTCCCTGAGTACCCCTCCCTGATGCATTCCTGTCCCTCTCTCCTTCCCTATTACCCCCAGAGGGAACTACTATCCTTAATTTGGTGTTTACCATTCCTGTGTACATTTTTATGCTTTTTACCACATAGACATTCATAAACAGTGTGTAATAATGTATGCATGTTTTTGGACTTTGTAAGTATATACTTAACAACGTTCATCTATAAATTGCTTTTTTCACTGAACATTATGTTCTTGAGATTTATCTATGTTGATACATGTAGCCCTAGCTCGTTTGTTTAAACAGCTATAAGGTATTCCATTGAGGAATGTACCACAGTCTCCAGTTGATGGACATTTGAAGATGTTTCCAATTTTTGTTATCACAAACATTGCTACAGCAAACCTTCTCCTAACTGCCTTCTTATGCACACGCGGCAGTATTTTAGGAGTAGGAATGCTCAGTTATGAAGTATGTACATCTTCGCTTTTACTGTACAAGAGGTTATAGAAATTGACATTTGCATCATCAGTGATGAGAAATCCCGGTGTTCCACTTCCTTGACAACAGTTGAGGATTGTTGGGATTTAAAATCTTTGCCCATCTAATGGGTATGAAGTGGAATCTCCTTGAGGCTTTAATTTGGCATTTCCCTCAAATGCTCCTTTCCTTTAGTTCAACAAGCATTTAGCAATGTGTCATGCTGTGTGCTAAGTGCTAATTCATGGCCCCGATCCTTAGGAGTGCTCAGTCTTTGCAGTGATTCCTACCTGGCGAGGCATATCAGAGTCGCTTAAGGTGCATTTTCAGGAACCAGAGGTCTGAGGTGGGGCCCAGGCATCTGCAACGTTAATTCCAGGGTGATGCCGATGCTCACGTCCAGTCGAGAACCTCTGAGCTCGTGGCGGGAGAAGGCTAATTCAGCCTGGGTTCGTTTGTGCGGGCAGGTGCGAGAACCTGGCTCTTCCTGGGCCAATGCTATGGCATCCCTTTCATCTTGAGATTCTTCTTACAGTTTTATTTGATTGGCTCATTGGGTGTTGAAATGATTAATTTGTATCTATTGATAGAAAGTACCTCAAAAGCAAATGCTAAACACAATGTAAGCAGAGGCCAGATTTCCTATAACTTCACCTGTCTGGGGCAGCTGTAAACTCGGAAGGAAACAAACAACAGCCAGAGAAGGAAGAGGAGGAGACAGTCTCTGAACTCAGAACAGTGCCTGAGGAAAGCGACCCCGAGCTCACACAGCATCACTTCATATCGTGCAGCCCCTGATCCACGCCGGGTCCTGGTCCTAGGGATGGATAGTCAGCCATACCTGACTCTTCAGAAGCTGAGATACATGTGGGATGAAGTAGACAAAAGGCAAAGAGAAGAGGCAAGAAAGAGAGACCATATTGAGACCGAGTTGGCCTTGGTGAGAAGTGGCAAAGGAAAGAGAGCTGGCTAGGAAAAGGCAACAGAAATAAATAGAGAAAGTTCGTGGTCAGGGGCAAACAGCATGCACATCCCAGTAGCCCTGGGGACCTCAGTACCACACTAAAGGCACATCGACTCTTTAACAGAGGATGGTTTGGGGGGGTCTGGTAGGAAGTATTTGTGAAAGAGCAAGCGAAGTCTTCTTAACACTTGAGACTCTTGTGTCTAATGGTCTTTTCATGTGTTCTCTGTCATCGAGAAAATGCTAAATTATTTTCAGTATGTTGTATTTACGGAGATGTGAAGGTCTGTACAAAGTTTAGAAAGATATCCATCAAAATAGTTAAAATTAAACACTGAAAATTTATGCTGTAGTTAGAAATTTCACATATATGGAAGAGTGTATAAAGCCAGATTTTAAAAAAAAAAGTACAAACTAAGGAAAAGGATGAGTAGGGGGAGAGAAGGAATGTTTATTTAGTACCTGCTCTTTTTTTGTTCAGTTCTTTCAACAGTGCTATAAGAATTATTATCCTCATTTTGCAGGTGAGAAAATCAAGATTCAAAGAGATGAAATATTTTGCCTATGGTCTCACCGCTAATAAATGAATGAGGCTAGGAATTAAACCCATTTTTATCTGACTCCAAAAGCTGTAGGTACATTTTTCCATCATACCGTGCTGTCACCTCCCATATTAGGATTTTTAGCGTTTACAGCAAAATTCAAGAAACTTCAGGCTTTAGTTTGGTAATACTAGTAGAACCCCAAAGGTAATCTGTTTACATGATCAAATCACTAAAAGTGAAAAATTGAAACCAGTTTAATAAAATGTGGTTAATATTTAGTCTCCTTGGTCACTTAAATGTAAGGCAGTGATCGTAAAAGGAGACACCATTTGATTTTTAATGCCTTGAGTAGGGACACTTCTGAATTGGAAAACTTGACTTTTATATTTCTTGTAGGCAATGTATGGTATTTAACTTCCTAGTGGTTAGAATCTGTGTGTCTCAGAGGTTTAGCGTGTGGTTAGTAAGATCAGGGGTGGTCAGTAAATAAATGGCAGCTTCCCTAATTGGTTGTGTGCCCACTGTGGGGGCAGCCTGGGAATGAGACGTGTACAAACTACCTTTAGGAAGAGTTGACCTCAGTGGGAATCATCTTTGGAAGGGAAGTTTACAGCCATTCAACGTGGGGTTAAAACTATCTCCTAATGAGGCTTCGAGGAACCAGAGGGGCCTGAGAGGACTGGAAGTGGCAATGGGACCATCACCACCACAGAGTGACCCCGTGAGCATCTTCCCTGCTAACCCAAGAACGCAAGAATATAGAGTTCGGAAGGTTTGGATAAATGAAATAATGGCTGACTTGTGAATAATGACGAAAATATTTGATGATGTGACCCCCGGGGAAGCAATTATGGTTAACCCCTCGTTTGTTTGGCATTTTCAAGGACTGAACTGTCCCACATAACTGAATTTTCCAGACAACTAAAACTTTCCTACTTATGCGCCTTCAATGTTTTTAACCATGCTTGGTGGAAATGTTTCTGAAATAGATTATACAATTATCCTGCCTCCTTGAACAGAAGCTGCAAGAAATAACATTTCCCTTAGTTGCCTTTGACTGCAGGTCTGAGAAGACCTGATTAAATAGGTTTAAATAGTTAGGGCTTGTAATCGTCTCACATAACAAGAAATCCAGAGCTGGGCAGTACCAGAGAATGATGAATTCTCAGCTCAGTGATGTCAGGCTGACTTCCCAAAAGCTCATGGTCATGAGATGGGTGCACGGCTCCAAGTCCCAAGATCTCACATGATAAGATCTAGGCAAGAATGAAATGGGGGCTTCTCCGTACATGTGTCTTTAATTAGAGAGGAAAATATTTCTCAGAAGACCCCTGGCCAACTTCCCCTCAGGTCCCATTGGCAGGACTGAGTCACATTTCTATACCTTGGTTTTATGGGAAGTCTGAGGGAGTGAATACCCAGCACTCTCCGACTATGGGGTGGGAGGAGGGCTCTGCCCGTAAAAAAGAAGGATGGAGAATGGCTGTTGGGTAGGCAACCAAGAGTGTCGGCCACATTACCAAGATTGGGAGTGAACGTCACTACGTATGGTTATAGCTTGAGGGATGGTGGAGCTTTTTGCTCCTACGCTGAATCACCCCAGACTCGGCTGCTTTTTGATTTCCTAAGTCTGCTTTTATTTCGTATTCTCTCTCCTTGCTTTATGCCAGACTGCTAATTATCACTACTTGCTGTTAATGTCCCTTGCCCTAATCTTGCCATCATTAGATTTTTTTTTTTTTCTGGAAAAACCATATGATCAAACTTTTTAGAACTATGCCTGAAATGTTGAGTGAGTATCTGGCAGCTGTCCTGTGGATCAGATACATAGTGTGGCATTTCTTTTGGCTGTTCAGTGTCACTTTTCCATTGTTGAGGTTTTCGGGGAAGTGAGCAGTTTTTAGAGAGTCTTATGAACTTAGATAAATCTAATGAAGTCTTCTTCTGGTGCAAGGATGAGCACATAGGGGCAGTTATGCTTATTTACTAGAGAAGGTAAAACTGTCGGAACTTCAGCATGGTCTAGAGAGAGGCAGCAGCGTTTATCAGTGCGTTCAGCTCCCTCTCAAAGCTGCACGGAGGGTGGTTGCTTGGACAGCACCACCAGCTCTGGGACTGTGACCAGTGGAACCTGTTACTGCAGCCACTGTCCAGTATGAGGCAAGCTGGTGCAGAACTTAATTATTCCTGCCTTCTGCCAGGGTGTCAGAGCCCTGTGAGTGACTCCTGTGAAATGCCCAGGTTGAGCAGAATTAGCAGTGTTTGGATGTGACTTGTTTCAACAAGTTCTTGAAGAAAGTAATGCTTCAGAAATGGTTATTGAAATTATACTGAACAAGTGGGGACCCTGCCTTCTGTGACTCGAGAGCTGACCAAAATTCAGTCTCTGTATACAGAAAGAAGGAAATAGGAAGCAGTTGTGAACATCATACTGACAGTGAGTAACTGAACCAAATGGAACGGTTCTACTCTGGGAATCAAACCCAAGCTAGTAGACAGGTTGGGTTCTAAGGAAGCACATGTTAAAATGTTCCGATTTGACATGGCTGAGATGCTGAGCCCAAACTGCTTAGAACCTTGGGAGTTCCATAAAGCGAGTTAGCTGTTTGAAGGCCCACCAGTCATTATTTTACTATGCATCAGAAAATCATGACTTAGCCTATAGGCAAAATCTGAAGTGTCAGAAACATTCGGGGATAAGGAAAACAAGTTTTAGTTTTTTAAAAATTTTGACTAATTTGTACCATTCAAATCATTCTTCTAAGAAAAATGCAAAGTATTTCTCATAAATCGTTTATTTATTCACTCCTTCTTATGCATAGAACATTTTTAAAGAAGCCATCCTTTTAGTGACTGCTGACTGGTCCAGGCAGGATATACCCTAGTTAAGCTGAGCAAGGTATTTATATTTTTCTAATTTTATTTTCTCATATGTGAATTAATATGTGGATTACCGATTTTACCTTTGAGGGACTCTGACCAGTCCTGCCCCCCCTACAGCCACTGTGCCCCCTGTAGCCACTGTGTTTGAATTTTAATATTGACTTCAAAAAAGCTTCCAGCAACTCATTTTCTAGAAAACAAAATAACAGGAACAAAAAATATAATGCATTTCAAAGCTCCGAAAAGCTGGTAGCTTGAGAATCATGAAGCCTATGGTATTATCTGTATGACTGGGATACTGAATGGTGACTGTTCTTACTTTGAATTTGTATATTATTGCCATTGAATTTTATTATTTGAAATTATTGCATGTTAAACACTTTTCACCAGTGCTATTGCTATTGCTTTGGGGGTTCATCTGAATCTCATTTTAATGTGTGGAAACTTATATACACTATAAACATAGTTGAAATCAAAGGAAAGAATATGTGAATAGGCATTTTTCTAAAATTAATGAGAGGAAATGAAATGAGTGATCAGAAAAGAGATAAACACTTTTAGAAAACGATATTTATTCAAAGTGACTGAAGACAGGACTTCCCTGGTGGTCCAGTGGCTAAGACTCCACGCTTCCATTCCAAGGGGTGCAGGTTCGATCCCTGGTCGGGGAAGTAAGATCCCACATGCCACATGGTGCAGCCAAGAAAATGTAAAAAAAAAAAAGAAAAAACAAAAAACACCCAAAAAGACCGAAGACATTACAGATGAAGCTCTGTAAGACGAAGGGATTCCAAAGGGTTTTCTGAATGCAATGACTTATCATTTGAATTGCTCTGTTTTTCATGTTTTGTATTATTCCTATATGTTAACCAAATCTTTGCTTTGGCACAAATAGACATGTATTGAAACTGCATTGAGGCACTTGGAAAATGTGATTAAAGAGTGGACATTCGAAATCTTGCCACTTTTCTTTGGTCGTGGTGTGATTCATTTGTCAGAAACCCCCTGCAGCACTGAGTCAGAGTCAGATATACTTAGACGTCTAAGAGGCCTTACCAACTGGACAGTTTTTTAAGTTTGCTGCAAGCCTAACTTCCCTCAAGAAATCATTTTGGGTACTTAGTGGGCCTAATCCAAGTCAAATGTCACCCTAACTGACATGGTGATACATGTATAACTATCTAGTATGTATTTTTCTGTCATGTATTTGCCTCATGGAGCCGAAAAGTTGAAGCCGATACATCCTTCACAGTGGAGACTTTAGCTTACTAAAATTGTAATTTTGACGTAGTGAGTATGTTGTGAGCAGGTGATACCAGTAAACCCAAGGGCAGGTGGCAATGTGACCAGTAGAAGGAGCTTAGGATTTAAATCATAGGACTAGACTTGAGTCCTGTGTCTGCGTAGCTATGGCCTGAGCAAATTAATAAACCTCTCGGAGTCTGTTCATCTGTTAAATGCAGCTGGTAAAAATAATGTCTGCTTCAAGGAGTTGTAAGTATCAAATCAGATAAAGTATATAAAGGTACTCTGCAAAGCTATAAAAGTCTATACACATTTTTCTTATTATTTTTTGTAAATTAATTAACGTGCCTGTTCTGTGTCCTTCAAGTAGGTAACATTTACAGAAATACATATTAATATGCCTTGAGGAATGTGCCATTGAAACAGTCTGCATTTTTAATTATGGTTTGCCTCAACTGAAAGCAGGAAGTCATTTTTTAAAATTATTTATTTATTTATTTGGCTGCGCCAGGTCTTAGTTGCAGCACACGGGATCTTCATTGCTACATGTAGGATCCTTAGTTGCAGCATGCAGGATCCCTGGTGGTCCAGTGGTTAAGACTCCACGCTCCCAATTCAGGGTGCCCGGGTTCGATCCCTGGTTGGGGAACTAGATCCCGCATGCATGCCACAACTGAAGATCCCGCATGCCGCAACTAAAGGAAGTCATTTTATTTTTAAAAATTGAGTTAAAGGATCCCAAAAAGAACAAATAAAGCACATAATACTTGTTAACAGCAAATATTAGAATCAGTCTATACTACAACAGTAGACATATGTAGTCCCTGTTGCATTCCATTAAGGAGCTCCTACTGGTTTAGGAGATATATATGGTAACACATATAGAAAAATGTAAAACTGCTGAGTACCAAAATTCACTGCTTGATTGGAAGTAAGTGATAACGTTTTTCTTCTTTCTGGTGGCCCAGTTGCTGTATCCTATAAAAAAGAAAGATTATCACTTGCCCTCTTGATCCCCTTTCCAAATCCATTCTTTAAAGATGGTCTCCATCCCACTTCCTCCATCGAATTCTAGATGAGGAAGACAGTGCCTAACCTTTGAGGAGTTTCTGATATAATGGAGACTTAAAGCACATATACAACTAACTCCTCTATGGAATAGTGGACAAGGTAAGTGCCACAGCAGGTCAGGTGGCTGGGGGTGGCCAGCTTCTGTAACCATTTCCTAGTCTTCCTCCGGCACCTGCACATCAGGCCTCATATTGGTTGAATTTTTATTTATGGGTGATTTGCCTCTCCTCCTAGATTGTAAACTCCATGAAGACAGGGAAGGCACCTTGTATTTCTTGGTCTCTCTCTCCATACCTTTTACCTAAGCCTCAACCAGTACTTGTGGTTCAAATAGTCTTGTACCCAACATTCAGGTTTAGCCCAAAAAGTGTATTAAAAGGCATTTAAGCCCTAACTTTCTTTTCCTTTCTTCTGTCTTTGCAGTTGACCTGCCCCTGTTTTTTCCTCGAGACCAGCCGACTCTCACATTCCAGTCCGTCTATCACTTTACCAACAGTGGACAGCTTTATTCCCAGGCCCAGAAAAATTATCCATACAGCCCCAGATGGGATGGAAATGAAATGGCCAAAAGAGCAAAGTAAGTGAATCAATTGTTATTTCTTGCAAATAGAAACATTTTGTTTATCTAGTCCAGGAGTTGGGCAAGCTACTGCCTGGAGGCTAAATCCTGCCCTGTGCCTGTTTTTGTAAATAAAGTTTTATTGAAACAGCCACACCCATTTTTAAACTTATTTTCTATGGCTGCTTTCATGCAACCATAGCAGAATGAGTAGTTGAAACAGACCACATGTAGCCTGGAAAGCAAAAAATACTTGCTATTTGGAAAAAGTTAGCCAACTCCTCATCTAGCCTCCTCTGGTAGATTGCCTTTTTTTCTTTTTAAATGGGTTATATGATTTTTCTGAAATCTACCTTTCTATTTATTTTATTCCTTTTTTTAAGATTTATTTATTTTTGGCTGCGTTGGGTTTTAGTTGCGGCGCACAGGCTCTTCGTTGTGGTGCGTGGGCTTCTCTAGAGTTGTGGCACGAGGGTTTTCTCTTCTCTAGTTGTGGCACGCAGGCTCCAGGGCATGTGGCCTCTGTAGCTGTGGCAAGCAGGTTCCAGAGCACTTGGGCTCTGTAGTTTGTGGCACGCAAGCTCTCTAGCTGAGAAGCGCGAGTTCAGTAGTTGTGGCACACAGGTTTAGCTGCCCCACGGCATGTGGGATGTTAGCTCCCTGACCAGGGATCCAACCCGTGTCCCCTGCATTGTAAGGTGGATTCTTCACCAATGGACCACCGGGGAAGTCCCTCTACCTTTCTATTTAGATTAGAGAATAAGTACTAGGTAGAAATTGGAGTTAAGGAATAACTGGTGTCGATGAAGAAAATATTGGCAGCTACTTTCATTTTTTTTTAAATGGAAAACTTCAGCTGACCGTAAACAAATAGAATTTTTGCCTAGTAGTCAACACATGGATCCAGTACCTAGTTTTTCATATGGAACTATAATGTCTTTGAAGGAACAGAGTGAATTATATATCCCATTGCATCTCTGCAGCCATTACCCAAAGTAGGGCCTATGTCTTCTTTGATTGAATAAATGGCTACACAAATAGCTTAGGACTGTTAAAATCCTTATGGAAATAAGTTGGGAATTTGATAAAGGTTGAAGTTAGCTGGAGCTTGGAATTTAGGGATACGACTATTGCACATGAATCTCTCTGTAGAAAGCTTTCACCAGTCATATGGAATACGTAAGTGTAAATGCAGAGAGTTTTTTATAGGTAAGACTTTAGTATCTGGAACACCAGTCTTCATGAACCATGGCCTTCCTAGATTGAAGCAACAGTGGATCAACACCATAGTTTCCAAAACTAAATCATAAGAGTGGCAGGTGGTTATTACTTTATCACTCCGTACAGCCTTGTGCTCTCACCTGTGATCCCAGCTGAAGGATGATCAGATCCAAAGAATCACAGAAATGAAGAATATCAATTCAGCATCCTCTTTGTTGCTCATCCAGTATTTACTGAGCATCTACCATGATCCAGGCAATGTGCCCCTTGCTGGGGATACAATGATAAATTAGAAATTGTCCATGTCTTCATGGAACTTATAGCCCAACAGGAGAGATCAAAGCCTTTATCATATCAAACGTGTGACGGTTTTAAAGTACCTACTAGTAAAACCTGGCCTTTCAGACCTAGAATGCTCTTGATTGGTAAGACTTCTTGCTCTTTCCTTCCCCTCCCTGGGTCCTATTTCCATCCCCAGGTACCCACTGACATCTATACTTTCTGTAGTACAAGGCCTTCACTCATAGCAGGGTTGGGGCTCTTTTAAATAATGACAGAGTAGCTTTCTCTAGAAATCCAGACCTCCCCAGATTCACATGTGGAATCCAGAGCTGTTGTTACCCGAACCTTTAGTGTGCCCGTCCTCCCTGTATTCCTTTTTGTCTGTGATGCCCAAGTCTGAAATTCTATTTAAGGAAAATAACAAACATATGCAAATGTAACTAATAACAATGAGTAAGACTGACTTATCTTGAAATAAACTTGAAAAGGGGGATTATGATGTAAGTTTTACATTTGAGGGATTGCAGTTGTTTAATTCTCCGGGCTTTCCCTGTGTATACATAGGATCTGCCCTTAGAAGATGGGCTGTTATTTGTGGTATGTGCTGTGGAGTCTGAACCAGATGTGTTTTTGTGGTTTCCATGGCAAAGCTATCTCGGTGTGTGTGTGTGTGTGTGTGTGTGTGTGTGTGTGTGTGTGTGTGTGTGTCCGTGCATCCATATACACACACGCGCGCTTCTTAAGTAGACATTTTAGAATGTATGAATTGAGTCTTTAAGGAGTTGCAGACCGCAAGCCTATGATTTCAGTATAGGAATATCGTAAGTGAAGCCTGTTTATCTTAACAGATTGGTTCAGAGTTGCAAGAGACATTTGCTTTACTTTACCAGCCTAAAGAAAACATCCGAAGTAATGTTAAAAAAGTCTGCTTTCTACTGTAGTGAAGATGGATCCATTTTAAATGTAATAAAAGAGAAAGCCAGCAGCTCATGCTAGGAAGAAGAAATAGTTTAAAACCTCCTTCTTAAATTGACCTGAGTAACTTCCCTGAGCTGTGTCAGAAGGCCAGGTAATGGATAAGCACAACCAGCGAACTGTCCTGCAGTACAGACCAGCGTTTGGTGGAGAAGGTGGAGAGACAGGACAGAAAGAAAGGTCAGCTGCAGCATTCCTTACACCCCCTGCTGAAAATATTGAATGTACACAGTGCGTAAAAGGCTATAATTCACTTGGAGAGCTCTGCCCCGGACATAAACACTCTCACGGTTTATGAACAGCGCTAGAGCCCTTTGAGTGGAGTCAGCTGTTTATTCCCTCCTGCAGAGCAAAATTCTAAGCATGTGAATTCAGAAAGGACACTTTCTGGCCGGGGCTCTTCCTATGACATGTACTTCTTGCTCGTGGCTGTTCAGCAAATTCTGTCCTCACGAGTAAATTACCCTCTGCTGGGTGAGCACAGGCTTCAGGGTCATGTGTGCCCCAGTTCCTATCACAAGTTCTAATCTATAAGCTCTGTGGCCTTGGGCAGGGCTATTAACCTTCCTGAACTTCATCGTGTAAAACAAGACTGTACTCCTCCCTACTGATGGGCTTGATATGAAGGGTCAGTCAGTGGGTGGACCTGTGAAAGACCGTTGGGTTTAGCTTCTGCTTTGTCCCACGGTGCCTGTGCCCACTGCTCTCCTCCTGCTGTCTTTCTGCTCCTGCAGGTCTACCCTTTCTTCCACATTCTTCCTTGTGGTTTTCCCATCCATGCTAACTTGCAGGCAGCTCGTTCCCCTCTTTCCAGTTTTGGTTGACTGTTGGTCATATACTGCTTTGAAATCTCTTTTGTATTATTCTTTGATTTTTTTTTCACGTCTTTGTATACATCTCATTTCCTTAATGGACCTGTGAGTCCTTTGAAGGCAAGGGTTTTGCATATATCTTTTAAAGATATTTATTGTCGTGTAATTTACATACACTTATAATTTACATACAATGAAGTGGACAGATTTGAGTGTATCTTTTTTAAAACAATTATTTATTTATTTATTTATGGCTGCACTGGGTCTTAGTTGCAGCATGCGGGATCTTCATTGCGGCATGCGGGATCTTTGTTTTTTGGTTGCAGCAGGTGGGCTCACAGTTGCGGTATGCGGACTCTTAGTTGCAGCATGCATGTGGGATTTAGTTCCCCAACAAGGAATCGAACTCGGGCTCCTGCATTGGGAATGCAGAGTCTTACCCACTGGACCACCAGGGAAGTCCCTAAGTGTATCTTTTGATGGAGTTTTGACAAAGTTACCTTCTACCCCTTTCCAAATAGTCTCCTCACCCCCAAGACAGCGCTGTCTGATTTCTATCACCGTGTCTTAGTTTTTCCTCTTCTAGATACTTCTAATAAATGGAATAATACAGATTGTACTCTTTTGTGTCTTTTATATTCAACATAATTATTTTAGAGTTATCTGTTATGGCATTCCTTTTTTTTACTGCTGAGCAATATTTCATTATATGAATATACTATAATGTACTAATCCATTCATCTGCATATTATATTTAGGTTGTTTCCAGTTTGGGGATTTTTATGAATAGAGCTGGTGTGAACTTTTATATAAGCTTTGTAATAGACATATGTTTTCAATTCTGTGGGTAGATACCTGGGAGTATGTGTATGATTAACTTTATAAGAAACTGACAACCTTTTTCGAAGTCCTACCAGTTTATACTCCCACCGGCAATGTGCTGGGTTCCAGTTGTTCCGCATCCTCTCCAACACTTGGTATTATCAGTCTTTTTAATTTTAGCTGTGCTATAGGGGATGAAGTGATGCAGCATTGTGTTTTTCATTTTGATTTCCTGATGGTTAATGATGAGCATATTTCATGTGCTTATTGGTGTGTTTTCTTTTGTGAAGCGTCTGTTCAGATTTTGCCTATTTTTAATCAGGTTGTTGGTCTATTTATTACTGAGTTTTAAAAGTTCTTTATATATTTGTCAGAAATATGTATTAGAGATATTTTCTCCTAATCTATGGCTTGCCTTTTCATATTCTTTTTTTTTTCAGTTTTATAATCTTTTATTATCAATAACAAACAGCTGCTTTAACGTCTTTGCCAGGCAGCTGTTAAAGGGTGGGTGGACGGACACCCTTGACCCTAACAAGGAAAACTCAAATTAAGCCTTTACGTACAAGCAAATTTAGAGCTCTTTTAAGTGTCCAGAGCTATTAATTAGTTTAAGTGAGGCATTAAACTAATTCTGTATCAACATATTTGAATAACCAGGAACTAAAACGTTCAAATTTTTCTAGTACAAAAAAATTAAATTTGCTTTAGTTATAAAAGAGTTCTGTCGATATACACAAACTGTGTACTTCAGACATTCACAAAAATGTGAGCAGAAGGCTTATCAAAAACATTGAATACAATTAGTTTTCAACAACCTCTGGTGGTCCACATCTACAAAGGTACCCAGCCCAACCCAACCCAACCCCCCTCCAACTCCCACCCCCACAGAAAAGCACATACTTACCAGAATTTTTAGCAAGTATGGTTTGGGAAATTTTTTTTTTTTTTTAAAAAGGCCCCCAAGGCAAGTTATTTACAGTTTAATTGCCACTGTCAACTGATCTGGACCTTGACCGGAACCGGGACCTGGAGGGGACCTCTGGCGATCCGCAGATGCTGGAGACATAGATCTACTGGAAGAACCACGTTTCTGGCTCTTCTCAGGCACAGGAGACCTACTAACAGAACGGGACTTGCTCCGGCTGCGGCTCCTGGACCGGCTCTAAGACTTGCGACTCCGGGAACAAGATCGGCTACGAGACCTCAAGGAACTCCTGGTCCGGGAATGAGACCTGCTTCGTGACCTACCGTGCCTTTTGCTGCCTTCAATTAATTTGATTTTCCTCCCATTTATTTTTTTTCCAGAAAGCATTCCTTAAGTCACCATAAGAGGCAAACTCAACTACCCCTTCATTTAATTTAGGTCGGTGTGCGTCCGCAAAGGTTACTTCCCCAGCTTGTCTCATGAAATCTTTGAGATCCTTTATTATTATTTCCCTAGGCTAGTCAAGCAGCAAACCATTAATTGGTCAGAGAAACCTTCATGACATATGCCCAACTGGCTCTTCACCACCCACTTGAAGGACACTACCCAATCGATGGAAGCCTTTAATCGCACAGCCCTCCCTATTAGCAGACTACTGGCGGATGCAGACATGTTCTACTCTTGTGTAGTTACCAAGGACCACTTTACTGCAATCAGGATTCCAACGACCACCTAATTTTGTATCTTTGAACTCTTTTTGACCAGGACCTCTTATTCGGAAGCGTTACAGGAAGACAGCTCTCAACTTAGGGATCAGATCACGTTATCAACGCTCTGGGATCACTGCAACCTGGCACTTCAAGGAAGTGCACCAATTACGTCTAGACCGGCAAACACAGATCTAGAGGTGGCCAGTTGATCACTGTAGGAGCTGACTGGCAAAGTCAACCAGGCCCAACCAAGAGTGACCAAGACAACGATTAGGATAACCCACAGGCACTCTTCATCATAAGGCCAACGACACAGATAGGCTGCCAGCTGACTCTTGAAGATAAATTCTCAACTATAAGCCGATTTTCTGTTCTTACAGGTGGAGCGTTTCGTCTATCATTTCGAGGTCTGCGACTACTAAAAAGGTCTGAGTAGCGTTCTCTACCACTTCCGCCTCGAGATTGAGCCCTAGCATGTTCAACTGTAACCCTTTCACTGCAGAGTTCTTTTCCATCAAGTTCATATACGGCATCATCTGCATTCCTGGCATCCTCAAATTCCACAAAACCAAAGCATCTTTTCAGATCAATATCTCGTATTCGTCCATACCCCTTGAAGAATCTTTCACATCCTTCTCCCGGGCCGCTGGATTTAGCCTCCCAATGAATACTCGACAGCCACTCATGTCAGGCTAGTACTTCTTCGAATAAACTGCGCTCATTGGACGCCATCCTCTGCACAGAGAGCAGCCCTGGCCACTCGCGATCTGAGCGGCCATGAAGAAGCCTCAATCCGAGAAGCCTTTCCCTCAAAGTGAGCCACTCACCTGCCGGACAGGATCTTTGGCAGCCGAGACCCAGAGAGGTCCGTAGTCTGCAACGGAGCCGGCAGCCTCCCCGCAGACCAGGACTCAACTCGTCTACGTCTCTCCACAACTCTTCATATTCTTAACAGTATCTTTTGATGAGCAGAAATTTTTTATTTTTAATTAAATCTATTTTATCAGTGTTTTAGTTTTCTTTTAATTTATTTATTTAATTTATTTATTTTTGGCTGCGTTGGGTCTTTGTTGCTGTGCACGGGCTTTCTGTAGTTGTGGTGAGCGGGGGCTACTCTTCATTGTGGTACGTGGGCTTCTCATTGTGGTGGCTTCTCTTGTTGCAGAGCATGGGCTCTAGGCACCCAGGCTTCAGGAGTTGTGGCTCACTGGCTCTGGAGAGCAGGCTCAGTAGTTGTGGTGCACGGGCTTAGTTGCTCTGCTGCATGTGGGATCTTCCCGGACCAGGGCTTGAACCCGTGACCCCTGCATTGGCAGGTGGATTCTTAACCACTGCGCCACCAGGGAAGACCTATCAGTGTTTTATTTTTATGTTAATATTTTTGTATCCTCATAATTATTTACCTTCCACAGGGTCATGAAGAGATTCTCCTATGTCTTTCTCTAGGAGCTTTGGTTTTGGTTTGACATTTAGGTCTATGACCCATCTCAAATTAATTTGGGGATGTGGTATGAGGTAGAGGCTAAAGTTAACTTTTTTGTTTATATATCTCCAGGTTAATTTAAGCAATATTTGTTGAAAAAAACCTTTCTTTCCCTGTTGAATTACCTTCATGCCTTTGTCAAAATAAATAGACCAGGGCTTCCCTGGTGGCGCAGTGGTTGAGAGTCCGCCTGCCGATGCAGGGGACATGGGTTCGTACCCCAATCCGGGAAGATCCCACATGCCGCGGAGCGGCTGGGCCCGTGAGCCATGGCCGCCGAGCTTGCGCGTCTGGAGCCTGTGCTCCACAATGGGAGAGGCCACAACAGTGAGAGGCCCGCGTACCGCAAAAATAAATAAATAAATAGACCATATATGAGTGGGTCTGTTTCTGGATATTCTATTTCATCTATCTATTTTTCTGTTTATACACCAATACCAATGGTTCTTAGAATCAGGAAATGTAAATTCTCTAACTTTATTCTTTTTAAAGATTGTTTTGGCTGTCCTAGGTCCTTTTCTTTTCTGTATACGTTTTAGAATCAGTTTGCCACTTCCAACCCCAACCTGCAAAAGAAAAGCCTGCTGAGATTTTGATTGGGATGGCATTGAATCTGTAGGTCAACAAGGGAAGAATCGACATTTTAACAATACCGAATTCTTCCTATCAGTAAACATGGTTTTATTTAGATCTTCTGTAATTTACCTCAGAAATGTCTTAAGATTTCAGTGTAGAAGTCTTGGATATTTTTTAATGTTTTTGCTTTTATTGTGAATGATAGCTTTTCAGATTTTATTTTCCAGTTGTTGCTCGTATATAGAAATAGAAATGATTTTTCTGTATTGACCTTGTGTACTGTGACGTTGCTAAATTTACAATCCTACTAAGTTCTAGTAGCTTTTTTATAGATTTCTTAGAATTTTTTACATAAATAGTCATATCGTCTGTTAACAGCTTTACTTCTTTCTATCTAGTGTTTAAATCTTTACATTTTTTAGTTTCTTTCTTTTTTCTTTTTTTTTTTTTAACCTACTTGCACTGACTGGGACCTCTAGTCCAGTGTTGTACACAAGTGCTGTGAGCAGACATGTGGCCTTATATCTCCACATTAAAATTGATGTTAGCAGTAGGTTTTACATAGATGTCTTTAGCAGATTGAAGAAATTCCCTTATATTCCTACTTTGCTAAGAGTTTTTATCATGAGTGAGTGTTGAATTCTGTAGAATGCTTTTTCTTCCTCTACTGACATGATCCTGTGGCTTTTCTTCTTCTATTAGAGTGGTGAATTACGTTAATTAGGTTTTGACTGTTAGACCAACCTTGCATTCCAGGGATAAATAAACCCTTCTGAGTCATGATATTTTATCCTTTTTTATATTATTAGATTTGATTTGCTAAAATATGTTAAAAGTTTTACATCTGTGTTCATGGATGATACTAGTCTGAAATTTCCTTTCTTGTGTTGTTCTTGTTAGACTTTGATAATAGCACTACACTGGCTTCATAAAAGGAATTGGCAAGTTTTCCTTCCTTATCTGTTTTCTGAAAGAGTTTATGTAGGTTTGGCATTATTCTTTTCTAAATGTTTGGTAGAGTTTATTTGTGGGAAAAAAAATTCAATGTCTATACTAAATATAGGGATATTCAGATTTTTAAAAATTTCTTCCTGTGTTAGTTGTAGCAAGTTGTGGGGTTTTTTAAAGAAATTTATCCATTATATTTAAGTTGTTGAATGGATTAGCATAGAATTGTTTATGGTATTGTCTTATTTTCCTTTTAATATCTATGGGGGCTATAGTGATATAACTTCATTTATTCCTTACAGTGAAAATTTGTATCTTTTTCCTCTCCCTTTCTTTTAAAAACAGTCTATCTAGGGGTTTATCAGTTTTTCTAATCTTCTCAAAGAAACAAGCTTTTACTTTGTTGATTTTATCCATGGTTTGTTTTCCATTTTATTAATCTATGCTTTTATCTTTATTATTTCCTTCAATTTATTTTCAGTTTAATTTCCTCTTCTTTTTCAATTTTTTCAAAATAGAAGCTTAGATCATTGATTTTAATCCTTTCTTTCTTTTTTTTTTTTTTTTTGTGGTATGCGGGCCTCTCACTGTTGTGGCCTCTCCCGTTGCGGAGCACAGGCTCCAGACGCGCAGGCTCAGTGGCCATGGCTCACGGGCCCAGCCGCTCTGCGGCATGTGGGATTTTCCCGGACCGGGGCACGAACCCATGTCCCCTGCATCGGCAGGTGGACTCTCAACCACTGTGCCACCAGGGAAGCCTCTTTTCTTCTTTTTTAATATAAGCCTTTAAAGGTATAAATTTCTCTCTAAAGTTTGCTTTAGTTGTATCCCGCAAAATTTGATATGTTTTTTTTGTTTTTATACAGCAGGTTTTTATTAGCCATCCATTTTATACCCATCAGTGTATACATGTCAATCCCAATCTCCCAATTCATCCCACCACCACCCCCCACCCCCCTGCCCCTTTCCCCGCTTAGTGTCCATACGTTTGTTCTCTACATCTGTGTCTCTCTTTCTGCCCTGCAAACCAGTTCATCTGTACCATTTTTCTAGGTTCCACATATATGCGTTAATATACGATATTTGTTTTTCTCTTTCTGACTTACTTCACTCTGTATGACAGTCTCTAGATCCATCCACATCTCAGCAAATGACCCAATTTCGTTTCTTTTTATGGCTGAGTAATATTCCATTGTATATATGTACCACATCTTCTTTATCCATTTGTCCATCACTGGGCATTTAGGTTTCTTCCATGACCTGGCTATTGTAAATAATGCTGCAGTGAACATTGGGGTGCATGTGTCTTTTTGAATTATGGTTTTCTCTGGGTATATGCCCAGTAGTGGGATTTCTGGGTCATATGGTAGTTCTATTTTTAGATTTTTAAGGAACCTCCATACTGTTCTCCATAGTGGCTGTATCAATTTACATTCCCACCAACAGTGCAAGAGGGTTCCCTTTTCTCCACACCCTCTCCAGGATTTGTTGTTTGTAGATTTTCTGATGATGCCCATTCTAACTGGTGTGAGATGATACCTCATTGTAGTTTTGATTTGCATTTCTCTAATAATTAGTGATGTTGAGCAGCTTTTCATGTGCTTCTTGGCCATCTGTGTGTCTTTTCCATTATCATTTTGTTAGAAAAAATTTTTAATTTCCTTTGTGATTTCTTTTTGAACCATGAGTTATTTTTAATTGTGCTGCTTGAATTTCAAGTGTTTGGGGATTTTTCTAGATGTTTTATTGTTACTGATGTTTAATTTCTGTTTTGGTCAGAGATTATAATCTGTGTGATTTTAATCCTTTGAAATTTGTTGAGACTTGTTTTATGGCCCAACATATAGTCCATCTTGATATAGTTCATGTGAATTTGAAAAGAATGTGTGTCCTGCAGTTCTGAGATATAGTGTTCTATATACATATTAAGTCAAATTACTTTTTAGTGTTATTCAAATCTTCTATATCCTTACTATTATTTTTGTGTTTATTATTATAACAGTTACTGAAAGGAGGTGGTAAAATTTCCACCTATGATTTTGTATTTGTCTGTTTCTCCTTTTAGTTCTGTCATTTTTTGCTTTCTGCATTTTGAAGTTTTGTTATTTAAGTACATACATATTTGGAATTGTTATGTCTTCTTGATAAATTGGCCATTCTATCATTATGAAATGATTCTCGCTATTTCTGATAATACTACTTCACTTGAATTCTGCTTTGTCTGATATTAATATAGTTACACCAGCTTTCTTTTTCTTTTTTAATTTTTATTTTTTAACATCTTTATTGGAGTATAATTGCTTTACAATGGTGTGTTAGTTTCTGATTTACAACAAAGTGAATCAGCTATATGTATACATATATCCCCATATCCCCTCCCTCTTGCATCTCCCTCCCACCCTCCCTATCCCACCCCTCTAGGTGGTCACAAAGCACCAATCTGATCTCCCTGTGCTATGCGGCTGCTTCCCACTAGCTATCTATTTTGGTAGTATATATAAGTCCATGCCACCCTCTCACTTCGTCCCATCTTACCCTTCCCCCTCCCCGTGTCCTCAAGTCCATTCTCTACATCTGCGTCTTCATTCCTGCTTTCCTATGCCTACTTTTTGCTTGGTATATCTTTTTTCATCCTTTTGCTTTCATCCTATGTGTGCCTTTATATGTCAAGGAAACCTTTTGTAACTTGGCTTTTTAAATCTAGTCTGATAATCTCTGCCTTTTAATTGGAGTATTTCATTCATTTATATTTCATATAATTAATGAGCTGGTTGGGTATAAGTCTATCTTCTTACTATTTGTTGTTTAATTTCCCCTGTTCTTTATCCCTTTGTTCTTCCCTTCCAAATCTTCCATTTGATTTATTTGAGTATTTTTTAGTATACCATTCTCTCTTCTATTGGTCTTTTAGTTATAGCTCTGTGTATCATATTTTAGTTATTAACACACTAAAATATATTCTTAATTTATCTCAGTCTACCACGAATTAATATTACAACAGTTCAAGTATAATGTAGAAACCTAAAACAATGTAATTCTCTTATGCTATTATATTCAGATGTTTCACTTCTTCATATATTATGAATCCCACAATACACTGTTATTACTTTGGCTTTTAATAGTCAGTTGACTTCTAAAGAATTTTAGAAAAGAAAGAAAAATTATGCTCCATTTTATTCTGGCTTTCTGCACATCCACACCCAGGCAGATAGATAAAGTTTCCCATTCTCTTTACCACTTGTCTGAGCCTCCCTCCTCAGAGGCCTGGCATTTGAGTAACATAAATACAGAGAGGAAATGCATGTGGCAGTTAAGAGCACTGACCCTAAAGTCAAGAGAGAGTTGGGTTTAAACGTGTCTCTGCTATCACTAGCTGTGTGACTTTAGGCAAATTCATAGTCTGAATCTGTCTCCTTATCTATAAAATGGTGAAGCTAGTTTAGAATATCAAATGGGGTGTGTGATTTTCTATTGTTGATTTGCAAATTTTATATCTTAAAACAGCACAAATTATTATCTCACATTCTCTGTGGATCCAACACAACTTTCCTGGCTTCTCTGTTTAGGGTCCCAAAAGACTAAAATCAAAGTGTTGGCTGGGGCCGTTACCACATCGGAGGCCCAGGGCCTCTTCCAAGCTCATTCAGGTTGTTGGCAGAGTTCAGATCCTTGTGGTTGTAAGACTGAGGTCCCTGCTTCCTTGCTGGCTGTCAGGTGGAGGCCATTCCCTGCCATGTGGGCCCCTCCATCATCAAGCTTGCAGTAGTACATCAAACACTCATGTTTCCAATTTCTGACTTCTGTGTCACTGACATCTAGTCTCTGATTTAAAGGGTTCATTTGATTAGGTCAGGCCTACCAGTTAATCTCCCTTCCTTAACGTCATCCATTGGTTCCATGTAACATAACCCACTTACAGGAATGAAATTCATCATTTTTCACAGTCCTGGGGATTATACAGGGAGTGTACACCAGGGGCTGAGGAATCCTAGGAACTATCTTAGAATTCTGCCTACTACACAGGGTAATGTAGGTGAATTGTCCAGCATAGGATCTGTCATGTCATAAGCATTCAGTAAATGTTAGAATTCAGCGTCATCATACCTGGAGGAAAAACAGAGATTTTTAATTAAAAGATGGTGGAGTCAGCATTGCTAGCTTCACATGCAACCGAGTAAACAGTCCCTCAAACCTCAGTGACTTGGCCAGAGATTCTTAAGTTCTAGGCTGCTCCATCCATGGCTGCTGTCCCCTATGGTTGTGTCTTCTTGGTGCCAGTACAGCCAGTTTGAAAGGTGGAAAACCTCCATCCTTCAACTGTATAATCTACATAAAACCAACTATCACTTAAAAAAAAAAAGTGAATCCTCTCGTTACCTACCTTGGTATCTTATACATAGCTTTAGCTCTGTCTAAATGAATGAATCAGATAATTTTTTATAATGCTTTCTAGTTTGATAAATCTATGAATAGGTGGAGTGTGTTTTCCCTGAGTTTCATTGTATAAAGCATTAGGTTGATCCTAGAGGCCTGAGTATGTTCTCAGAGCAGCATTGAACCCTAAAACCACCTACTGCAGTGGCTTGTCACACATTAAATCCATTACATAAATGGAATATTTCGAAAAATAGCTTCTCGGTCAACACATGCAAGCAATTCATCATGAACCTTCTAAAACATTTTTTTGTTTCCCCTCTTGACTCCATGTCAGAAAGAGATGTTATTTTCTTATTTAGAAACTTATCGAGATACTCCCAGAGCAATCCCTAATTTCCCATATGTGGCTCTTCACCGTGCATACTTCTATTATTTGTCATTCTGTTGTCTTTGCAGAATAACCTTCTCTTTCAATAATTTTTTAAAATTGCACGTTCTGGGCTATTTCAGTTATTTTTCATTGCTAATACCTTAGTATTCCCAAAGACACTGTTTCCTTCAAACTTCTCATTAGCTGCTAAATGCTTCAATCCAGTCTTATGCATTAGCCCTCTAAGTAAAACAGGTAAAAACAGATCTTCTCTCCTCAAGAGAAGGGGGTTAGATGTCCCCACCTGATGTGCCCCTCATCCCTTCTCTTACTGTGGCCTCCGGGACCCCTCTGGGATGCCATGGAGCACAGCGTGGAAATCCCAGTCCTAAGAGGGCACTTCACAGTAGGGTTGCAGGAGCCCTGAGGCCTGAGAATTCTTTAGAGACCAGGGTAGGGCTGGTGGGGGGAAGGGTGATCTTGAAGCATAAGTGGTTATAATGTGAGCCTACTCACATCTCCTGGTAAGATTTAATTGTGGCATCAGGCCTCTCTCTGCAGTCCCTGTGCTTGGTAAGCTGGCCAGGGGGAACGCTGACTGAACCAGCTTTGGGGCCCAGGTATCCAGTCATCGCTCTGTATTAGGGAAAACCCTGACGGGGACTTTGCAGCCCTCTCCCTCTCCCAGGACCACTAACCCCCCCGCCCATCCCTCCCCTTTATAACTGTATTTTTGGAACTCCCATCTGGCACCCAGGGGTAGGGGTTGACCAGGAAGGTAAGACTTGTGGCCACTGACTGCTCACCCTCACAGCCTTTCTGCGAGGGGAGCGGCTGCAGAACTGAGCCATTCTGGGCAGGAAGCGTCCTGGGAATGGAAGGGAGAGCCCCGAGCTAGGCAGAGCAACCAGGCTGGGGCTCCCAGAAACCTCGGCCACACGGGGCCCATCGGAGCTCAGACCTCAGTGGCAGAGCCTGCAAGCCCAGCTGCTGCTATGATTCATAGGTTTTCTTTCTTTTTTTTTTTTTTTTTTTTTGCCTTGAGTTTCCTAGGAATAGTTCCCTCTAAAAACTCCCAACCTCATCCCAGCTGAACTCCCCTCAAGAGAGAAGAGGGAATTTTCCAGGCCCAGGCTGGCCTCGCCTGGGGGATGAGAGCACCCGTAGAAGACAGGAGAGGAATCAGTGATGGTGCCTCCCGAGGAACCGGGGAAGGCTAAGGGCGCCAAACCTTCCTCTCCCCCACGCGCCCCGGGTTCCTGTGTTCACAAGCTGACCCATCCCTCCTAGGGTTTAAAGAGAAAGAAGTTGTGAGGAGAAAAATAAAGGAAATAAATACCATGAAATTCTTGGATCTTTGAACTCTCACAGAGAATCATTTTGAAAAGTATCTTCAAGGGATTTGGTTTGTTTTTTCTTTCAGAAGAGAGAGCAACAGAGACGGGGAGGACTCCAGATCTGCCTGGCATCCAGGCATCCTCTCCAAATTGCGTAGGGCAGAGAGAACATGTTATTTATTAGAACCTGACATCTGTTGCTGTGAAATGATAAGCTCCATTAAAAAGCCCGGCCATCAATTACTGCTAATACAGCCCTCATCCTGGAGTGGGCTGCTCACCACACTTCCAGCCTGTGCAGACCAGGCTGTACCAGGCACAGAGCATCCGCAGCCCCGCGCAGCCTCCCCGCTCCTTCCACAGGACCTCTCAGGCCGTCCCTCCCAGGCCCTCCAGCTGGGCTCCTGGCTTCCTTTGATTCCACTCTTTGGCCGCTCTGAGGGCTGTTTTCAGGACTGAACCCCCTGTCCATGCTGCTTTCTCAGTGGGAAACAGGGTGAGGCTTTACTCTCTGGTCTCAGTCATGCAAGCCGGAAGGAGCTGCACACAGCAGAGTAACTGGGAGATGAACGCATCTTAGTTGGGGGAATTCACTTACTTGTGCTGTTGTGAGAGCTACTGATCAGCTCAGACTTGGGTTTCCCTCCCAGGATGCGAAAACGTTCATGATAACCAAGTGCACCTACTTCCTTGTTTGTGAGTTACAACCCTACATTTTCTTGGAAAAATAGACAGATGTCCTATAAAGTCAGAAAGGAAGGAATAGGGAAGTTGGTTTTGGATTTTTATAGTATATGAAAGTAGAAACACACGCTTATTCATGGAATCGGAGTTGCCTTTGAACGGTTGGAAGGGAAAACGCACAGTAAGTAAAGAAAATGCAGAGAATAACAGCCTGGGAGTTAGGAGACCCGGGTCTCATTTGGACACCATTATTAATTTCCTGTGTGAACTTGGAAAAGACACTTCACCTTTCGGGGCCTCAGTACCCTCATCTGAAAGTACTGGGCTAGTAGCTGATGATCACTAAGCTCTAACATATTTCTGGGATTTTAAGTGAAAATTGTGTTTAAGGTAGTTTAGCATACTTTTTTGTTCATGTTGACAAAATTCCATCTCTGTTGCCAGAGGTCAGACACAAATTGAAAACATTGCTAAATGGAATTAAGTACACTCCGTACGTGATGTTTTTTGTACAACCCGTATCTAATATTTATAGAACACTTCAGCTGTGGGACGTGCACACATATGCCCTGAACACACACACCCAGTAAAATACTTCTAGATGTAATACTTTTTCAGATGTCAAGTTAAAACAGCTTCTCGGGAATTAGGCTTGACTGTTCAGATGTGCGTGTTGGTTTCTGACAGGTGCCGCCGGGGCTGCTCAGGGCTTATGATGTGGAGTCCAGCCAAGGCAGGAGGGCCAAGCCGCATGGTTCTATCATTTCTCATTAAGGCATGCATTCTAGAAATAGGGGAAGCATCAAAGGACAGCCATCTAATCTGTGCACATCGTTAGTGACAAGCAGAGGCCTTGCTTCTGCAGAAATGGGATTCTGTCTTGTCTGTGGTCAGATGCTTCAGCACAGGGACCACCTGTGAACATGGACTAGATTCATGACTTGTTAAAATCACAGCTTTATAGAGGTGAGCAAAAACAGGGAGCAGATATTGGGGTAGTAACCACTATGCCAGTGAGCTCCAAAATCCACAGCCAATAGCAGAGCTAGGTTGGGTGACCAAGCAGGGATGCGTTTAGGAAGGTAAGTGTGACAGTAGGGGCCAGTCTCAGGACGTGGAACATGGAAGGAGCCTTAGGCATCATCTAGTGCCACCAAAATTGAGTATGGTCAGCATTAACCATTGTGGTGGAAATTAAATGGAGTGATTGGTATATTTAAAGCCCTCAGCCCAGTGATTGGCATAGACTTGACATTCACTTCATCATCTTCATTTCCTGGAAGAACTTGCTCAAGGCCATACAGTACAAAGATGAGAACCTTTTTACCCGATCGCTGGTCCAGGGCCGGCCCCAGCCGCCTCTGGCCTCTCCCCTTCACTCTGCCTGTTTCCCGCTCCCTTGCTCACAGGAGAGCACAGTGGAGTCAAGGGCTGGAGGGCAGCATGCCTGCATCCACGTACCCACCACCTTCCCTTGGGGTGGCCGGGCATCGAACCTTCTTCCTAGTGGCTCACCCAGCAGGCTGAGGGACGCTGTGGCCACGGGGAAAGCCCAAGGTATTCTTGAGCAGAAATAGCTCTCCTAAGCGTATGGAGACCTGACACTGAGTACCTTTAAGGGAAGGTGAACATTCCTGTGGCTGAACTTATTACTATAATCAGTGGGCAAAGGAAGAAAAAGGGTATGATAATGGAGCAGGCCAAAGGAAAGACACTGCTTCACAGCTGCCTCCAAACCAGCAGGAAGTCTGCACAATCAAGCAGAGGACAAAAAATTCCAGTGACTCCTATCTTCCCAGACAGAACTTCTGGCACTTAGTCATACCTAATGGGAAATGGAAGCCAAGAAAGCAGAAGTGAGGCTGGAGTGATCTAGGGTGGTTCTTATCCAGAGTCCCTTCTGAGGAGAAAAAGTGCCCTGGATGGTCAGGGCTGGGTTGCCAGGTAGAAGTGCCATGGCCATGGGGAGAACAGGCTTTAGAGCAGCCGTGATTATAAGAATCAAGTGTAACAATGGCTTCTGCAGTGAAGTTATTGCTAGTAATTCATTCAGCAAACATTTAAGAGCTATATACACAATAGTTGACCCTCAAACAATGCGAGGGTTAATCCACATATAACATACAGTCGACCCTCTGTATCCAGAGTTTCTCCGCATCCGCGGATTCAACCAATCATGGACTGTGTAGTACTGTAGTATTTACAATTGAAAAATCTCCGTGATTAAGTGGACCCATGCAGTTCAAAGCCATGTAGTTCAAGGGTCAACTGTATATACAGAGTATGTGCAAAGCACTGGGGACCACAACACACACACACACACACACACACACACACACACACACACAGGGTTGCTGCCCTCCAGGTGCTAAAACTCATCCACCTGTTGTGAAGAGTCCCAGCTACAAAGCCCACTGATTGATTTTTGGAACCATCCATCACTGGTTGAGATTCTGTTCCAATGATAGGGCATCCATGACATTAACTACTCAGTACACTGAGTACAAGTCAAAATTGCAAAGTGGGAAGCTCTGTAGCTCTTCTGTTTTTTTTTTTTTTTTTTTTTGTGGTACGTGGGCCTCTCACTGTTGTGGCCTCTCCTGTTGCGGAGCACAGGCTCCGGGCGCGCAAGCTCAGCAGCCATGGCTCACGGGCCCAGCTGCTCCGCGGCACGTGGGATCTTCCCGGACCGGGGCACGAACCCGTGTCCCATGCATCGGCAGGCGGACTCTCAACCACTGCGCCACCAGGGAAGCCCTCTGTAGCTCTTCTAAAAATCAAATTTAGAAGACCAAAATTTTCCATTATTGATCATTTTGGGGATCGGATAATCTTTAAATTGTCATTATTTCAGTTGCCCAGAAAAGTGAAATTTATGGGAACGTATATGTAAAGGCAAGACTATGTTGTTTCTTTCTGAGAATAAGTGATAATGGATCAACCAGTCTCTCCTGATCATCTTATAGACAATAATAATAATAAATATGCATTGAAGGCTTTCACTGCACCAGCACAGCTGTAAATGCTTTATATATTTTAATTCGTGTGATTCTTGTAACAACCCTATGAGACAGGTACTGCCGTGACACCTATTTTACAGATGATGAAGCTGAGGCCCCACAAAGTGAAGTGACCTGTCCAAGGTCACAGTGTAACTTAGTGTAGGAACTGAGGATATACCTTGGGTTTCCCAACTTTTAGACTGGCATTCTGCTCTTAGAATGCCCTGCCACTCTTCCTCGGACTGATTGCCTGAGTTATCCCAAAATTGCCAGGCAAGTGAGCTCAGCTGTCTGTCTGTAACTGCAGAGTCTCTGGGTTCTCTGCCTCGGTCAGCACTCAGGTTTGGCGAGCCCCAGTGTGGATTTGTAGTGGCAGTCATTTTGATTAGGTCCTGCCCAGATCACCAGCATTTTTCCCATTCTTTTATTCATTCATTCAGCAAATATTTGTTGAATTCAAAGTAGGTATCAGGCACCATGTTAAGTGATGCGTGGGACACAGTCTGCCTTCACTGGGCCAGAGGTGAGATGAAAATTCTACGTAAATAACTTATCAGGCAGCAGCATGTACAACATGCAGGGGAAATGCAGTCAGAGTCCCGAGGAGAGATGATGTCTGTTTCCTGAGATTGAGGTGGCTGACTCTAGAGGGTGGGTAGGAACTGATGTGCAGAGATGGAGGGAGGACGCTCCTGCCAGAGGGAACAGAGGCTCAGAGGCCGGGAACCATGGGGTTCCAGGTAGGCCAGTCTCCTTTGAAGAGGGCAGCAGTAGATGAGGCAGGAGAGAAGGAAAGAAAAGAGGCAGGTAACAGTTCTGCACGGTAGAAGGAATGATGCTCTGGGATCAGACCAGCCAGAATTCAAATCCTGGTTCTACCTCTTGCTAGCAGTATTTTGTTACCGCTGTGGATGTTGGTTTTCTCATCTGTACATGAGGATAACCGTCCTCTCTCACAGTGGACTGTGAATGTTAAGTGGGAAAATGACTGTAGAATGTCTGGGTTATTGTTGATGTTCAATTAATGGTGACTTGTTATTAACTGCTGTGCTAAGACACTTGATCTCCTTTTCTGTAGGCAATAAGGTTTTTCTTAAATTAGCAGATTACATGTTGATACAGTGACCTGCCTTGGCATAGGTATAGAAAGCATAATAGAGCCTTCTTGCCTTGGAAATAGTAAGGAAGGCAGTAAAAACTGAGATCTGTGGTCACACTTGTGTACCACTATAAAGGAATGCTTGTCTTGGGCCCTTTCACCTTTTCTTTGCCACCTCAATACGCAAGAGACTGACTCTTATTCTCCAGAGTTAGGGTTTCCAGTTTTAGCAATTAAAAATACAAGTTGCCCCATTAAATTTGAATTCCATATAAACAACAAATAATTTTAGTATAAGTATATCCCATGCAAAATTTAGGACATACTTACACTGAAATGTTATTTGAAGTTTATTTGAAATTTAAATTGATATGGGTATCCTTTGTGGAGGGACAGCTCAGGAGTCGGTCAGAACAATCTGTCCGCCTTCCTGGGGAGGGGGACCCCCCCATCTTCTAGTCTCGTCCCTCAGGTAATAAAGGTTCTGCTCGGCAGACTTCGGCAGTGCCTTCAAATCACTTCCCGGGTAGGGACAGTAAATGCTGATGGGTCCCGCTGTGTGTGTTTGGGGTGGGAGCAGAGGTCAAGTGGGGCAGGATGTCTTGTACCAGCCTTCACATCTCCCCAGCCTTCTTTCTTCGGAACATTCTCACAGACAATTGGCAGAATGAAGACAGCCTTTGTGGTCTGATAACTTGTCTCACGGAATAAGTGCAAGCCCTCTTTCACAGAGCTTCTTCCAGGAACATTACTAAAAGTGGTGACTTTAGCCGTCCCTGTGGCGTGAGTGACTTGAGATGGCCAGAGCAGGCATGATAGTAACTGACTGCATGCTCCCTGCTCTGGGGAGTCTGGGGACCACAGTACTGGAGCTGGGAGGACAGTCCAGCTGCCTCACTATGCAAGTGAAACAAAGAAGACCCAGAGAAGGGAAGTGCTTTGCCCAAGGTCACACAGCTATCCAGAATTTGAGTCTGAACTTCAGCCTGGGTCTACTACCTTGAGTTCTTCTGTAATAATTCAGGGGGTCTGAGAATTCCCAACACACTTGTTTGGTTGACTTGTGAACATTTTCTCTGGACTTCTTGACAACTGTCATCTCCAGATCTCCACTCGGCTGCATGTCCTTCAGCGCTGCCGCTCTCAGCTTCATGCTTGCTGCCCCTAAGAGCAAGTTCACTCCTGGTACGGAGTTCATGGCATTTTCTAGACCAGCTTGATCTTCGCCCTCCTCCCCAGCAGTGCCTCCTTGCTGATCCCTTTGCCCCACCCTGACCAAGTGTTCAGCGGTTGAGATGGAAAAATCCATCTCAAAGCAGAGGGCTTTTAACCTCGCTTTCAGAGGAGTAATTTGTCCACATAACAGGAGGTGAAAATTAAAACAAAGCAGGGCGTAGGTTGGAGCAGTACAGCACCCTTGGGTTTAAGAGTGCCTTTGACCTATTCCCCTCAGACTAGAATGATTGTCTGGGTGCCAGAGAGTTCTCAGAGGAGCCCTTTACTCAGTGGTGTCACTGGCAAGGTGGCATTAGCCCTAAGACCAGCTTTATATGCACTCAGAAAGCAAACCTGGCCGTGCGGGCAGAGCCGGCCCACGTGGAAGCCCGGAGAGGCCATCAGGGGGTCTTCCACTTTTTTGTGTGTGGTACGCGGGCCTGTCACTGTTCTGGCCTCTCTCTTTGCAGAGCACAGGCTCCGGACGCGCAGGCTCAGCGGCCATGGCTCACGGGCCCAGCCGCTCTGCGGCATGTGGGATCTTCCCGGACCGGGGCACAAACCCGTGTCTCCCGCATCGGCAGGCGGACTCTCAGCCACTGTGCCACCAGGGAAGCCCTCCACTTTTTTTTTTTTTTTTTTTTTTTGCTTGTTCTTGCCACAGGCTGTCATGAGACCAAGAAAACTTGTTTTGAAAATGCTTGACAGCCGAAACAACCTGTTCTCGGCTCTGGACGAGAGCGTCTGTCCTTTCTGACCATTTCTGTACTGTTTGATGTTTGACTAGCTGCTGACTGGAAAAAATGAAGTTGCTATTTTCTTCTCATATTGTTCACAGGCAAGTGCCGGTGGCTTTCCAGGTCCTTGTTTCCCATTTTTTCCAGCCCTTCACCAGAGACATTTTAAGACAGTGCCGGAGTTTAACTGATGAATGAACATTAGCACTTATGAGGATATAACCGATGGTTACATCTCTGCAAGCCGAGCTCTATATGTGGGTTGTCTTTCCCAATCCCATTAGATTTCAACCTGTGATTTTCCACTTGTAGTTTAGTCCTCTCTGGAGAACTTGAATGTGTGAGTCAAAATCTCCAGTTATCCCAGTGGCTACTTTGGCCTTCCGCACTGGTGGCTCTGAGGCCTGCAGCAGCATCTCTGTTCCTCCCCGGGGTCTTGGTCTTGGATGGTCTCAGGTGGGTCCTGTGACTGGGAAGGAGCCACTTCACTTCTTTTCTGCAAATAGAGGGGTTGGACAGGTAAAGAATTGACAGACAATAGCCCCAGGGCACGTTTAGCCAGCTGCTTGTTTTTATAAGTAAAGTTTTATTGGAACACAGCCCCACCCATTCATTTACGTATGGCACATGGCTGCTGTCACTCCAAGGGCAGCGTTGAATTGCAGAGACAGGGTATATAGCCTGCAAAGCTGAAAATACTTGCTGTCTGGCCCTTTACAGGAAAACATTGCCGACCCCTGAATTAGATGACCTTTAGGGTTTTCAAATCCAACTTTCTATGACTTTTGAACTGGTGCAGTTCTTTTACAGCACAAGCTCCTGAAGCACCTAATAAGGGGCTAACTAGAAGGGGGCCTCTCTCTCCCCTGCAGCAGTTACAATGCGAAGCACGCCTTGAGGTTGCTGAAATCTACAAAGGGAGGGGGCTTATTCTGCTGTGTTTGTATAGTTTATTTTGCTGTATGTCTGTATTCGTTTATTGGTCTGAGGGCTCTGGCGTCCTTGGTGTCCACCAATTTTGGTAAAAAGACACCCCAGCTGTATAGGTCTGATTGAATTCAGTGGCATGGTTCAAGGGGGGACGCCCGTCTGTACCCATGTGGAGGAGAACACTGACTCATCTGCTTGGTAACTATAGTAGGAAAGGGAGCCAAATGCTGCCTTGAGAACCTGTGTGGCTGCCTGGACCCACCCCACCTGCTGTTTGTGTTTGCCTGTCTCTGAGTCTGAGCAGTGAGATGGGGCAGGATAGCTCAAAGTGGCAAGGTAGGTTGGTGGCCATGGTGAGAAAAACAGGAAGAAGCCTTGAAAAATGCAGAGACTAGGGAAGAACTAATCTTTTTAATCTTCTTCCCCTGGTGCCAGTCCAAACAAGATTCTAACATAAAATTTGCATCCCAGTGACATGCATCCCATACCCACGTTCCCAGGGCGTAATAGGGGATCCAAAGCACAGAAATGCACGGTCCTCCAGTCAAGGCCACCCTGGCCTATAAAGAAGTTTTGTGCAGACTAGAAAAAGATGCCCCTTTGGGTTGGTGCAGACTTGGCTAATAGCTTTGGGTAAGAGAAACCTCCCCCTTTCTCTAGGCATCTAGCCCTGGGTGAGCACACAGCTGAGTAAATGGGCAGGGACTGGATTTCAGCCCCCACTTGCTCGTTTGGCCAGACTCCTTGGTGCGGAGCAGATGCTGCCCTCCCCAGTGGAGCAGCCACTCCTGCTACCTGGCATCTTAGAAGTCTAGGGGGGGGCTCCCCTCACAGGGTCTTGCTGACCAACAACAGGTTAACTCTCCTTGGCCTTGGTTTTTGAGACCACAGCAGCCTGGGCTGGTCCCCCGCACGCCCAGTAATACCCATCCCCTCAGCAGTGCCACAGTGCAGGGTGGCTCAGATCCCCGGGGCTGGGAGTACCAAGACATGGTCCTCCCCCAGCTGCACCAAGGGCCCTGATTTAGTTGAGGTGCTTATTTTGGAGAGCCCAAGTCCTGGCTCTTCTTTGCCAACTTCTGACCTAAAACTGGCTCCGCTTAGGAATGCACATAATTTTCCACAGTTAGATCTCAGAGGTAATATGCTAGCAGCACAAAGAAATGTGCTAAGAGGGCCAGAGCAGACGAGCTCACGATGGTGGGGACTGACCTCACTCCCCAGGCGCTGGGTTACACGTCGCCCAGCGTGCGCGGTGACGACATTCCGCCAGGACACCCTCCTCTGCAGGGCGTGTTGTCAGCATGGTTTTGAGAAGGCTGTTATGAACTCTCCGTGGGTGAGACAGCTATGTGGTCAGATCTGGTTTCCACCTCTCAACTCACATTGGAAATTGTACTGGGGCCGGCCAGCCATGTGGGCAAATTTTGAAAGATTCCTAACCTACCCTTTTCATTCCGCATCTATCAGCGGTTCCCAGCAGTCCAGAGGCCAGAGGATTGGGAAGAAAGAGAGGCTGGGAGCCCGGGGTAGCCGAGGATTCAGTATCTACTTCCTGTTCCCTTTCTTGGATCTTAAAAGGCTCCTGGGAATAAAAAGGAATGTCGTTTGTCACTGTTCTGAGCCCCTCAACTGTGCAGAGCGCTGTGCTAAGAAGCAGTTAGAGTCCTGTGGACTAGAGCACTTCTCTCTGTGCCCTAGAAAGATGCGACCAGGAGGAGAGTGGGTGGAGTGTGGGCATCAGTGTGGCTGCACCCTGTAGGGAAGGGTGGTGGGAGCCCGTGAAGTTGACATTGGGGAATAGCCCTGTACACTAGTTTCGGACCAGAGCCCCAGGACCTAAGAGAAAGAAATCTCCCAGTTAGCAAATGTTCCCAACTTCAAAATTTTACTGTTCCAAGTCACCAGATGCATGATGATGCCCCACACCTTTAGCTGCAGAGGTCATGGCCAGATATGGGGTGGGGCGCAGTGCTCAGAAGGACCCTTCTAGTGGAACGCAGGTGCACCAGAGCCATGCCTTTCCTGCTCCAAGCCTGTGGCCAGAGAAGGCCCTCCGGGGCTGGCAGTGTGCTGTCGCAGGGCACTGGCTCATATCTGAACCGCACTCTGCCTTTACCACGCACCTGACCTTGGGTAGGTTACCTACTCTCTCCAAGCCTGTTTCTTCATGTGTACAGTGGAAGTAGAGTACCGCTATCTATTTCTCACATGACTGTTGCTTGCATTAAAATGAAGTTGGGGTTTTGTTTTTAACATCTTTATTGGAGTCTAATTGCTTTACAATGGTGTGTTAGTTTCTGCTTTATAACAAAGTGAATCAGCTATACGTATACATATATCCCCATATCCCCTCCCTCTTGTGTCTCCCTTCCATCCTCCCTATCCCACCCCTCTAGGTGGTCACAAAGCACCGAGCTGATCTCCCTGTGCTATGGGGCTGCTTCCCACTAGCTACCTGTTTTACATTTGGCGGTGTATGTATGTCCATGCCACTCTCTCATTTCGTCCCAGGTTACCCTTCCCCCTCTGTGTGTCCTCAAGTCCATTCTCTATGTCTGTGTCTTTATTCCTGTCCTGCCCCTAGGTTCTTCAGAACCTTTTTAGATTCCATATATATATGTGTTAACATAAGGTATTTGTTTTTCTCTTTCTGACTTAACTTCACTCTGTATGACAGACTCTAGGTCCATCCACCTCAGTACAAATAACTCAGTTTTGTTTCTTTTTATGGCTGAATAATATTCCATTGTATATATGTGCCACATCTTCTTTATCCATTCATCTGTCGATGGACACTTAGGTTGCTTCCATGTCCTGGCTATTGTAAATAGAGCTGCAATGAACATTGGGGGTGCATGTGTCTTTTTGAATTATGGTTTTCTTAGGGTATATGCCCAGTAGTGGGATTGCTGGGTTGGATGGTAGCTCTATTTTTAGTTTGCTAAGGAACCTGCAGACTGTTCTCCATAGTGGCTGCATCAGTTTATATTCCCACCAACAGTGCAGGAGGGTTCCCTTTTCAAAATGAGGTTATTTTTAAAAACATATTATAAACTGTAAAATACCAAGGACCAAGTTAGTTCATTTTCTTATCCAACAACTATTAAATGCCTACTAGGTGCAGGTACTTTCAGGCAGTGTCCCTGGTACTCCAGGCCCTCCTGTAAACAGGAGCTATTCTCTAAATGTGTGTTAAATTAAAGTGCTAGGCGGTGGGAGGGGAGGTTGGGAGGAAAGGAAGCTACTCTGGTTTGAGTTCCTACCGTGTGCCTGGCACTGTTGCCTGACAGCCACCGCACGGGTCCTTTGGGCCCATCAGAGAGAAATACATGGAGGCTCGGGGAGGGTAATAGCAGATTTCCTCTCCAGCCCACTTTTCTCCTCCCAAGCCTCCCCCAGGTCAATAAGCCAGGCCAAATCCAAGCCAAGAATGATCACCCCTGATTCTAGGCCAGCAAGTGGGAATCATGTGAAGTCAGAGCAAAACGAGGCTCTGTCACCACAAGCCAAACCTCATGTTCACAGGGCGCAGGTTTTAGGAGAACAAGGGCCTTTGATGCATGCTCGGAATTCCTTTCATGGCAAGCCGCCGTGAGAAAAATCTCACCCAAACAATGTACTCTTGGCCGAGGGAGGGCTGGTGTCTTTTCAGGCATAAAGCTACCAGCAAGGACCCAGAAGCCACTCAAGGGATTTGTTGGTTTCCCCAGAAGGTCTAGCTTTTTGAAATCAACTTAGCAAAAGATTCCATTCGCCCCTCTGCCCCCGCCCCCCTGCCCCCCAGTGCTGAGTCCTCCCTTGTCTCTAACCCCTGGGAGAGGAGGAGGGGCATGGAGCTCCTGTCCTTGTGTGGGTTTCCAGCTCAGCAATCAATGAATCCTTTTCTCAAGTGTAGCACCAAGTATTTATTCTGATAAAGGATTAAAAAAAAATTTTTTTTAAGAAAAAAGAAGAACTAAAGAGGTTGTTGTCTGGCTTGGTCTCCAAAAACCAGTCCTTAACGATTGACAGTTATCGCCTAGACTTAAGATGATGGATTTAGGAAAGAAGGATATCCATTCATTGTCATTCAGCCATTCAACAGAAATTTAGGGTATTTCTGGGTCACTGAAGTGCAGCCCCCAGAAATGAATGCAGGAAGCCTCCTGTGTCTACACAGAGGGGGAAACATCTAAAGAGCTGCATTTAAAGATGGGCAGACCCACGGCTCCAGAGCCAGCAACACCCGGGGAACTCCTGCCCAGGAAGTCAGCCTGGCCCTGGAGCTAAGAGCACACGGTGGAGGCCTCAGCTGCTCCCACCATTCAGTTCACAAGGCTTCACTGAACCTCAGCGAGACTGAGCCACAAAGCTCCGCCCAAGGGTGACCACAGAGGTAGACAACGTGTATGTAAGGGACGCCAACCAGCAACCCCAGGCAGTTTAGGTAGGATTGTTTTGTTACAGAAGGCAAAAGGAGGCCCCATGGGTGGGGGCTCCCAGGGGACAAATTCCAGCTCAGGAGAAGGAAAAACATTATAACTCTGACAGGTGCTGCAGGCTCTGCGGAGGGCCTGAGGCTTATGCCAGGCCTTGAGTGTGGGTAGGTTTTGGCTAGATAGGGAGGCCCCCAAAATGTTGCATGGTTCAGGAAAGTACCCTTTACCTGCAAAGCAAAGGGACTCCTACATAGCTGGCCCCCAGAATTGCCAAGGAGAATTAATTATTGTTTGTAAAACACTTTAAGATTCCCTGATGAAAGACCTTGTATAAATGCAAATTATTATTATTGTCATTGAAAGTGCTAGACGTCTGGCCTACTGGCTAATGGCCTGGCAGAGCTCTGAGCAGAAACGAAAGCCAACTCCAGGCAGAAAGTTTGTTCTGGTTGTTCCAGAGCAATAGCAGGAAGAAGGCAGCGGAGGAGGGCTTGGCCCCCGACTGTGAAGTGAAGCCATCCAACTCCCACCCAGGGTGAGCAGGCAGCAGTCTGCCTGGGAGTCCAGGGCCTGTGTGTCCCCTGAGGCCCAGGCCTTACTCAGATTCATCCCTTGCCCCCTGCAGAAACCAGCCCTTGTCTAGCTCAGGAGCTCGGTCGGCATGAACGAGTGAATGTCTGGTTGTCTGCTGGTCTGAAGGATGGATGCTGGCCTCCATACTTGGGGTCCTAAGTCAGACCCAGAGACAAAAGGGAGATAGATAGAAACCTCTTGCCATGCCTTTGATGGTGCTTATTAAGGAGGGAACCCCTTTAGCAAAGCACAGGGAGAGGTCATTTATTAAATTACTGCTTCCACTAAAGAAACTGTCTCTGGCTAAAGTGGTTAAATTGATCCCAAAGCAATAATATTAATAATGGATAATGGTACAGTCGGCTCTCCATGTCTCGTGAGTTCCACATCAGGACAATATTTCAAAAATATTCAAAGAAAAGAAAATATTCAAAGAAAAATATTCCAAAAAGTTCCAAAAAGCAAAGTTTGAATTTGCCAAACACAGCAGCTAGGTACAGAGCATTTACATTGTATTTACAACTATTTACATAGTATGTACGTTGTATTAGGTATTTAAGTAATCTAGAGATGATTTAAAGTATACGGGAGATGTGCATAGGTCATATGCAAGTACAGTCGGATCTCCGTATCTGCATGTTCCATATCCACGGATTCAACCAACGGAGGATCAAAAACCGAGTTGTTTGAATCCAAGGCTGCAGAATCCAAAGATATGAAGGGCCAACTGCTATGCCATTTCTTTTTAATATGAATTTATTTATTTTATTTATTTATTTTTGGCTGTGTTGGGTTTTCGTTGCCATGCACAGGCTTTCTCTAGTTGCGGCGAGAGGGCGCTACTCTTCATTGTGGTGCGGGGGCTTCTCATTGCAGTGGCTTATCTTTGTTGTGGAGCACAGGCTCTAGGCGCACGGGCTTCAGTAGTTGTGGTACGTGGGCTCAGTAGTCGTGGCACGCGGGCTCAGTAGTTGTGGCTTGCGGGCTATAGAGCACAGGCTCAGTAGTTGTGGCTGACAGGCTCTAGAGCGCAGGTTCAGCACAGGTTTAGTTGCCCCGTGACATGTGGGATCTTCCTGGACCAGGGCTCGAACCCGTGTCCCCTGCATTGACAGGCAGATTCTTAGCCACTGCGCCACCAGGGAAGCCCTACCATGCCATTTTATATAACGGACTTGAGCATACTTTTTTTTTTTTTTTTTTTGCGGTACGTGGGCCTCTCACTGTTGTGGCCTCTCCCGTTCCGGAGCACAGGCTCCGGACGCGCAGACTCAGCGGCCATGGCTCACGGGCCCAGCCGCTCTGCGGCATGTGGAATCTTCCCGGACCAGGGCACAAACCCGTGTCCCCTGCATCGGCAGGCGGACTCTCAACCACTACACCACCAGGAAAGCCCGAGCATCCTTGAATTTTGGTATCCGCGAGGGTCCTGGAACCAGTCTCCTGTGAATACCAGGGGATGACTGTATGTTAGACCTGGAAGTAAGCTCAGAAGCCATCCCCTCACTTTACAGATGAGGCATTTGGGGTACAGAGAGGTGAAGTGGCTCATCCAAGGTCACATAGCAGGTGAGAAGCAGAGCCAGGATCACAACTCAAGCTTGATTATGTCAGGGTAATAATGCCTCCCATTTCATAGTACTTTACAGACGTGGTACTTCTCAACAACCCTGGAGAGTTCTAAGATGACAGATGACTTTACTGTTAAAGGAAGCTTCCGGGTATCCTTTGCTCTTCTGGGGCTCGTTATTTAGAGAACATTTATGGTGCCTCCCGTGTGCACTTGTGTGAATTGCACGTGCCCTTCTTTTCCTTCTCCTGGACATTCAGACCAGGCCTTGTTCTTCTGTAGGGTGCATTAATACTTCCAGAAACCAGGTGGACAAGTGAGAGGGAGGTCAAGTTCATCGCTTTCATCCCTTGTTATCACAGTCATAATTCTACTGAAAAGTCACCCAGTGCAGGTCCCTAAATGAGAGCTAAAGATACCAGTCACCACCTCTGGACACACAGACCTACAAGAGGGCCATTTAGGGGGGTTTGTAAGAACAAACGTAGGTGTAATGGGAGTTGGCAGTAAGGAGCCCTCAACATTCATTACTGGGCCGTTGGCAATTCCAGTTTTATGGAGTTTTTTTGTTTTTGTTTTTTAAAAACATAAGCACCTTTCTTCTTTAAATTAATTAATTCATTTTTATTTTTGGCCGCGTTGAGTCCTCATTGCTCTGCACGGGCTTTCTCTAGTTGTGGCGAGCAGGGGCTACTCTTCTTTGTGGTGCGCAGGCTTCTCATTGCGGTGGCTTCTCTTGTTGCAGAGCACGGGCTCTAGGCGAGCGGGCTTCAGTAGTTGTGGCTCGCGGCTCTAGAGCGCAGGCTCAGTAGTTGTGGCACATGGGCTTAGTTGCTCTGCAGCATGTGGGATCTTACAGAACCAGGGCTCGAACCCATGTCTCCTGCATTGGCAGGCGGATTCTTAAACAATGCACCACCAGGGAAGTCCAATTTTACGGAGTTTTAATGAAGGAGAATGAGATATGCCTAAAATGATGTTTGGGAGGGGGAGGATCACCAAATCAAAGAAATTTAGAAATCACCGCTCCCATGCCTTCGTTGTGTGAATGAGGAAACGGAGGAGTGATTCAGTGTCACACAGCAGATCCCGAGGGGGAGGCCTGGTCTCTGCACTCAGCTGCCAGCGCCTTTTCCACTGGAAATCATGGCGTTGTGGAAAGAATGTGCTCTTTGGAGTCAAGCAGCTCTGGAATCATAAACAGCATTGCCACCTATTAGCTGTGTGATCTTAGAAAAGTTACTTTGCATCTCTGAATTGTAGATTTCTCATTGGCAAAAATAAAGATATAGGTGTCCCCCACTTTTTGAAAGTTCGCTTTATGCCACTTTGCTTTTTCTTTTTTGCGGTACGCGGGCCTCTCACTGTTGTGGCCTCTCCCGTTCCGGAGCACAGGCTCCGGACATGCAGGCTCAGCGGCCATGGCTCACGGGCCCAGCCGCTCCGCGGCACGTGGGATCCTCCAGGACCGGGGCACGAACCTGCGTCCCCTGCATCGGCAGGCGGACTCTCAACCACTGCACCACCAGGGAAGCCCCACTTTGCTTTTACAAAAGACCTACATTAGTACCTGTTTTCAGTAACTAAAAGACATCCAAAGAGGATTTTCACTTTTATCAAAAAAGGCAAAAAGCAAAAATAGCATTCAGCGTTTGTTTTGTGGCAAACCCTTGTAGAGGCAGAGCTCACCCTGAGCAGCCAGAGTGGCGCCGCCAAGCTCCTTCCCCAGGAACCACACTCAGCATCTCAGCATCAGGCCACCATAGCTTTGAACTGTGTCTGCGAGCATCTTGCTCTGTCTCATTTTATTTTTGCGTCCGTTAGCAAGATGTGTCCTAAGTTAATTGCTTCTTCGCTTTATGCCATTTCGAAAGGTTTCATAGGAATGCTCTACCTTCAGATGGTGGGGGGAACCTATACTAATACCTGCGTGGTAGTAGTCCCATTAGGAGGAGTAAACGTAAAATAGTATAGATGAAAACAAATAACGTGAAGTCTAGCATGTAGTAGGCACCTCCCTTCCTTTATACTCCTGGCTTCCAGACTTTTTTACCACAATCCACAGGAAGACATTTATTTTACATCCACAAAAGTTTCACACACAAAAATTTCTACTTGCCACATGTGATGTACTCTGATTTTGATTTCATTTTATTTTAATGCTGGTCAGGACCCACTAGGTTGATTTCACGACCCACTAATGGATTACACCTATCGTTTGAACAAGCCTGTTTCATACCATGTGTGGATATCATTTATCCACATTGTATGTATGTCCTTCCTTTCCTTCCAGGCCTTTCCCCCCTCCCTCCCTCTTTGTAACTGGCACACGGCCACACAGCTAGCTGTTGCCAACACGTGCCGGGCCCTGTGCTCGTGCAGGGTGGAATGAGCCCTGCGGGCCTGCAGGGCAAGTGAGCTCTGCTTCTGCGCCCCTCCCCATCTTTGCCATGAACCTCAGCATGGTTGAGAGGACCCGTAGGGCCCTCCACCTGCAGAAGTTCTGCCTCCTGCCAGCCTGCTGTGGAACTTGCCCACACTCCCAGCCCAGGAGCCCACCTGAAGTTCCCATTAAGGCCATTGCACCCCAGCAGGGAGGGTAGGTTGCGGATGTCCTCTCCCATCCAGTAGTTTCTTCTTTGGGAATTGCTGCTTTTCCATCTGTAAGCCCAGAAAGCCAGGCGTCTGGGAATATCATTTCAGCTGCTGGGCGGGGGGATTAGACTGAAGAGGGACCATGGCCGTCCTCGCTGCCCCTCCCCCAGATCTTCGGGGGTATCTGTGAGCACCCAGCTAGGAGGGCGAACACCCAGAGTGTGGGCGTGACCAGGGGGTGCACTCAAAAGGCAGCAGGCAGGGGCCTGAGCCGCGCCGGGAGACAGAGCTTCGACCTCTAGATGCTGAGAGTCTGTTGGGAGAAACCCAGTTTACAACCAGGCAAGCATTACTTAAAAGCCCCAGAGAGACTCTCTTGGGGTGAAGAAGATTGTTTCATGCTCCAAAGAGTTGATCTCCTAAGCGTTCTCGAAGCCCTTTGGGGGTCCGGCACTGTCCTTTGCAGGCCGATGCCTGGCGATGCTGAGCGGAAGCCTGGAGGCAGCATCCCCGCTGGGGCATGACCAGGCCCCGCACTACGCATGGTCAGCTCGCCTGGGACCCCGAGCACTTCCTCTTTGAGGGCCATCCTTTGGTTTTTCCCCTGTTGCTGATTAAGGGGAGGAGGGTGATCTGTGACTTTGACGGTGACTCACCGCCATCAGACAGGCGGCGGCTTCTCCCCAGCAGTCCAGCGCAGGTGAGCTGCGTGGGTAGGAGATCCCAGCACCCTCCACAGGCATCTGCATGGCCACCAGCACCTCCAGGGCTGAGCTCCCACCTGTGCGGCCCTGGGCAGAGCCAGCAGAGAACATGAGATGCCCGTTGCCAAGGCACCTGCCATCCGAGGCACACCAGGCAGGCGCAGATGGTGAGACAAGGTGGACAAAGGGTGGTGGCTCTGCTCTGGGGTCCCAGGCCTCAGGCAGCGCCATATTCCTTAGCCCCACCTACCCACTGTCTGCCCTAGCCTTGGCCCAGCCAGGTGCACTGCATCATCTCAGCTGACATACACCCGCCGGGGAGAGGGGGGCCGGCCTTTCTCAGTGGCCACACTGCTGCCCCCTCCTCCCAGCTTCTCATCAAGCAGGTTCATGATGGAAAGAGCATCAGCCTGAGAGTAAGGAGATAGGGAGGGTGGGCTCAGATTCTGCCTACTAGCTCCGGGGCCTTAAGGCAACCCCTTGGGACAGCCATGCATTCATTCATTCATTCCTGCTGTCAGGCCCTAAGGAAGGTGAGCACCATGGGACACTAAGGGTAAACCACCACCAAATTCTGCCCCCAAGGGGCTTCCAGAGAAGAGCTAGGCCAGCCCTTAGTTTTCCCTTGCCTGTAATGATCGGACTATATGGCCGCTAAGGTTCCTTTCTGTTGTAAAATTTTATAATTCTAAAGTACATCTTTAAATAAGCCAAGCTTTCACAGTCGTTTGAGAAATGTTTGTTGAATTGCTGTGTGTCGGGCTCTAGACTTGCAGCTGGGCTGCAGAGATGTCTGAATATGAGCAGCGGGGCTTGCCGTGAAGGAGCCTCTAGTGGGACGTCGGGGGATGGCTGGACTGCAACAGACGCTTGCAGACAGAGCTGGGAGCCCAGGGGAGGAAGGCAGCCCTGCGGCTGGGGGAGCGCACGAGGACTGCCCTGCCCCTCCCTCTCATTTGGCCAGTTGGCCCACGTGGCCTCCTCCCCTCAGACACTGCAGCAGGGGGCGCCCGGGGAGCAGAGGCGACTACAGCCCCCCACCCCGAGCCCTGAGCAAGGCCTGGCCCTGCAGTTGCAGAAGCTGGCTGCGCGCTGCTCAGGCCCCAGAGGAACTGGCCCGGCTCCAGGAGGCCTCCTCGGAGAGTCTCAGAAGGAGAAAGAACCACTAGGTAATTGTGATCATTTCAGTGTGCATTGACAAATACCCTGTGATTTAGAAGGAGCCAGATTTCATCCCAATACTTTGATGTCTAGAAATGGATCCCAGGTGATTGTTTGTTGAAGTCCTCCTAAAACAGCATTTTATTTAATTCAACACATACTGAGACTACAGTCTCAGCCTTCTCACGGGCGAGGAGCCCGAGCTGTGTAAGACAGAGCCTAGACACCAGTCTAATATCTCAGACTCGAGGCAGACCATGGCTGGGCCTGAGGTTGGAGGCCACTGTGCCATGGAACCCAGCAGAGGGGAGATTGATTCCAGTCGAGGGCGAGGGCCTCTGCCCGAAGCTGTGAGCGTGTGATACTGTGTTCTCGGTATGACATCAAGCCTTCGCATCTCAAGTGTGTTAGTTTCCTTGTTTTGCGATCTTGGACCCCCTAAAAATGAACCAGGCCTGCTCAAGGGTTGGCACGTTTAGGGAGACCATGTACATGAACCAGTTACAACAACTTGTTTGTTCCTAAAGCCCATACCAGCAGCCAGGCTGACATCGCTCAGGGCACAGCTACAAAATAAGCTCCCATCGTGCCGGGCGCTTGCTTACCAAGGCGCCCAGAGTTGGATGGGCCGTCTTCACAGTGGCCTTTGGAGGGTTTGGGGTGACAGGCATTGAGGCAGACCCGGGTCTCTCTATAGAGATTCTATTATAAGGATGACCCCTTTGCCACGGGGACAGTAACCCCAAGTGAGTCAGTATTTACAGTGGCCGTTCGGGACAATGAGGACAAGGCAAGACCACAAGGAGATTAGCGGGACTTGTCTTACACTGTTTACGGCACTGCTTTGATTTCAGACCACAGTCGTCTTGCTTATGACTGATTAAAAACATGTGGCAGTTGAAGTCACAGCTGCAGAAGAAAATTGGAAAAAGAAAGGAGCCTTAGATGTTTGGGAACTTGCCTCTATTTGCAAAAATGAATTCTGACTTGATTTGTGTGTCCTTGATTTCCTGACGAGGAGGTTCGCGTCCCCGAACCTCTCCTCGCACCCCGCGCTATCCACCGCCACCCTGGCCTGACTCAGCAAGCGTCGTAAGGCTCGTCTGACGATTGCCCAGAGGAAAGCATTTGCGAATTCCAGAAAGAGGCTACAGAGTCCAGTTTGGGAAGAGAGCAATTGCTTAGGCTCCTGCCAAGTACAAGGCCCCAAGTCTATGAGGCTGAAGGCGGCAAGATCACAGGGCCTCCTCCTTGAAGTGGCGCTCCCGCAGCAAGACGAGCGCCGGTGGCACTGCGCTCAGGGTGTATCTTAGCTAAACTGGCTCAGCGTCTGTTTTCTCACCTGCGAAATGGGACCTTGACTCCTGCCCCACGCGACAGTGTTGTGAGTGCCACCTGTGCGATGTTTAATCTGCTTTGCGGGCTTCCTTCCTCTTTCCCCGGAGTCTCCAACCTCTTAGGGCTTTTGATTCTCTGTTGTTTTCATTTTCTTAAAGCCATACTGATTCAATTGTTCAGATGTTGATTGCATGGATTTTTGTTCTTTTGAAAAGGTCCACTGAATAAATCAAGACCTATAATTCCAGCGGGGAAAATCCCTTTTGATGAGACTTGTTGAAGAAAGTTTCCTAACTGCCCTCATCTCAAGGCCTCTGAGGATCTTCCTGACAGCTCCCTGTCACCACTCTCTTTAGTGCCCCCAGAGCCCCTTCCCCAGAACACATAGATGATTGGATTTTCCAGGCATTGTTTCCCCTGACAACTTAGTTTGAGCTCCCTGACTCTGGACCTCCTCTCAGTTGGAGGGCAGACATGGCCGAGA
The DNA here is from genome assembly GCF_008692025.1 of Phocoena sinus. NCBI lineage: Eukaryota > Metazoa > Chordata > Mammalia > Artiodactyla > Phocoenidae > Phocoena > Phocoena sinus. The sequence goes on from NC_045775.1 coordinate 22,222,331, forward strand.
GGAACAGGCCTTCCTTCCCTCTCACCAGCTGCCTGTGGTTCCCTGAACATCTGCTCAGAGCTCTGCCATGTTTGTGAAAAAGCATCCCAGCTAAGGCGACCACCGTCTCCCCTCACCACCATCACCTACGGTGCATCGGGGCCTGGGCTAGGCTGGTGCCTTCATTGAACAGGTGAAGAGTCAAGACACAAAGAGGTTAAGTGGCTTGCTCAAGGTCACGTGGGTATCTCAGAACCATTACTGGGTGGCACTTAGAGATTGCCAAGTATCCATCTTCCTGTTAGAGGTGAGGACACTGAGGCCCAGCTCCCGATGACCCCACGAGCCAGGGCCTGGACTAGAGCCCGTGTGGACAGTGCCCTTTTCACTTGCCCAACTGCCTCCCCTTTATAGTACTTGTTGACCTGGACAGAAAAAGGTCTGTCTGAGGACTGGGCCCACTTCAATACCCCCATCTGGGGTAGCCAGAGCCACATGACTCTTGAACATCCATGTAGTCCACGGCTGCGACCTCCCCCCGACCAAGCTTTTGACCAGAGCCACGCACGGGAGCACACGCAGCAGCTCAGGCGGAAGCCGGCCGGGGCGCGGGTGCCTCCCGCTCGCACCACGCGCACGTCTCCAGCAGCTCCGGGCTGCATTTCAGGAGGTGCGCGGTGTCCCAACGACTTTGGCTGGGTGTCCAATCCTGAGACTGACCACCTCTGTGCCTCCAGCTACCAGCTCAATACGATATGTGAAAAATGATCCAAGAAGGCCCAGGGGAAAGGATGAACCGGGAGCAAGGACCACAGGACCTCTCCATCCACACGGGGGTTTTCTCTTCTGCAGCCACACGTGCCCTGGCTGTCCGCCTCTCCCCCTCAGACCCAGCTGGGTCCCCACGGTAACAGCTGACACCTGTTGATCAACTAGTTTGCCAGGTACCAGGCCAAGTGCTTACATGGAACGTCTCATTTAATCCTCATGAGGACTATACTTTAAGGTAGGCGTCACGGCTCGCCTCTCATAGTTGAAGAAATTAAAGCTAAACCGGTGAGTCACTTGCCCGGGTGGTACAGCCAGTAAAGCGCAGGGCCAGGCCTTGAGCCCACACTGCCTGCCCTTCACAGCCTCCAGCCTGCAAGGCCCTGGATCATCAGGCGCAGCTCCCTGCCTTGAAGATGAGGGACTGGCGCCCAGAGAAGGGAAGAGACTTGCTCCTGGACCCAAGGCCCAGAAGAGTAGACCTGCTGAGCAGCCTAGCACCCTGATTCCTGGCCTCAGGGGTCTGTCTGCTCCGCCCCTGCTGCACCTGTGAGCTGAGGCCAGGAGCCAGTCCTGCTTCCAATTCATGGAAAACCTACCTGGCCTCAGCCTGGGGTCAGTTCTTTAAGTTTTATTCTGCTAGCCTGATACTCTGGGATTGGATGGAGTTGTGATCTTATAAAACCCAGAGTGAAGGGACTTCCCTGGCGGTCAAGTGGTTAAGACTTTGTGCCCCCAGAGCAGGGGGCATGGGTTCAATCCCTGGTCGGGGAACTAAGGTCCTGCATGCCACACAGCGCAGCCAAAAAACTAAATAAAACCCAGGGCAGAGGGACTGAGATCAGTGAAGAGGGTCAGAGCCTTATGCTGTCCTAAGGCATATTTAGCTCGAATTTGGTCTAAAGATAATGTCTCTTCCAGTGGGAGTAGAATGAGGAGCTTGGCTGACTCAAGGCCTCCCTCCCTGAGGGCCCTTTTGGCCAGTTAAGGGGGGACGTGAGAAGACCTTCCCCCCACCCCCCCGTAACACACTTAGACTTTTAAAGCTTACCATACACTTCGTCTTTGGGTGAAAGCGTTTTTTAAAAGGTGACAGACAACTAGTGCCATTGGCAGGCAATATACTCTGGGCAGCTCTCCATCTTCTCTGATTAAAAACTGAAACAAATGAAAACAGCACTTCAAAAGAAAACCTATAAATGGATGGGAGCCAGTTGTCATTCTCCCCTTCCTTCTCGCCTCCGTGAGCTGACTTGGTGAGGATCCGCATTGAGAAGCACTCATGACAACAGCTGGTGGCATCATGCCTTTAACTAGCCCTTCTCCACACTGCTTCCCCCGGGCGTCACACTCTTTGCCCTGGCAGGGAAAGCCCAGGACACAACAGGAAACTTCAGAACTTTCTGAAGAAGGAGAGAGCTTGCTGCAAAGCTTGCTCCCTCTTGCCAAGACCTTTCGGTCTAAGGAGCTTGCACTGGTGTGGCCCCTCCCCCAGAAGTGTCCAAGGAAAAACTGAGCTGATGAGATTTGCCCAGTGTGAGGCCAGGCCTGAGGAGGGAGAGCGGGGGAGAGATGCCCCTGCCCCCGTGCCCAGGGCCCGTTCCAGCAGCAGCCAGCACCGCTCCCTCATCGGGCACCTATCTTGGAGCCAACAGCCTGTGCCCCTGGTGTCCTCCCCTGTGACTTGGGACAGGGACGCCACCCTGCCCAGTGGTGCTGGGGTACGTCACACTCCACAGTGTCCTTCAGGCAGTAACGCAGATGCAGCGGAGACGGGCAGCGGCCTGTCAACATCTGACCCTCTGCAGAAGGGCCACCAGGCTCCCCTCCAGCAAACACAGATACCGCTGGGGAAATAGCAGCAGGCGAAACACGGGGAAGGAACGAACGGCCCTCACGTCCGAGTGGCGGCAGCCAGTTGACAAGGTTCCTTCCCGCACGTCTTTTGCGTGTGCGTCGCATCAGGGTGGGCTTGTTGCCCCTCCTCACTGTGGGGAAACAAAGCTCAGGGCTTCTCTCGCCCCGCCAGCCTCACCCTAGGTCGGGGGCCCCTTCTGCCTCATCACAGTCCCCCTTCCCATAAGGGCGAGGGATTTGAGGCAAGGGGTTTGAGGTCCTCAGTCTCAGAGCAGGTGGTGGTCTGGCTGGGTCAGGATGCAGATGGAGGAAGGTGTTTATCCTTCTCACTAACCGTCGGCACAGGTTGAAGTTTGAGAATGGACGACAGTTTATACTTTTCTTCCTCAGAAGCTGAACGTTGCATTCGCCTGCATTGTGGGGTTGCTGTCTCTCACTTCCCTCTACAGCGTGCAAGGGACGTGCTTTAACTGCTCTTGCAAACCTGGTGGCCGTCGGTAGTTACCTTAATTACAGCCATGAAGTCCACACTGGGCCCTCTGTATGGGCAGGCCTGTGGGGTCACAGAGAAGGGGACATGCCCCCTGCTTTCCAGGTCTGGGAGGGCAGCCCGGCCAGCAAGCCATGTGCACACGTGACACGTGCCCCAGCAGAAGCACAGAGAGCGTCTGCAAGCAGGGAGAGGACCTTCTGGTGACCAGGGAAGCCTTGATGGCGGCAAGGGCGTTTGGCCTAAGCGTGACTAAAGCCCCGAGGTGGAAATGGCACGTGTGAGGGAAGAGCAGATGGCCACACTGGAGGGGGCGGGAGTGCAGGCCGGCATCCTGGACCGTGCGTGGGCTTCAGGGGGCTTGCGGCATCCCCCAACTGCATGTGACATCACAGTGAGACTTACCTGAAGTTTTTCTGGGAGAGGATCCTTAGCTTTCTTAGCTTCTCAAAGGTCGGGGGAGGCACGATCCCAAAAATGTAACCGAGAAAAAGTGCAAATAGTAAAAATCGTGGCATGCCAGGCTGCGAGTTTGGGCAGATGAAAGGTCTCGGTTGGGGTAGTGACTGAGACCCACATTCAAAGAGAATTGATTTAGTTGCAACAGAAAAGCGAAGTAAGCCTTTTTTTTTTTTTTTTTGGCGGTACACGGGCCTCTCACTGTTGTGGCCTCTCCCGTTGCGGAGCACAGGCTCCGGACGCGCAGGCTCAGCGGCCATGGCTCACGGGCCCAGCCGCTCTGCAGCACGTGGGATCCTCCCGGACCGGGTCACGAACCCGTGTCCCCTGCATCAGCAGGCGGACTCTCAACCACTGCGCCACCAGGGAAGCCCACAAAGTAAGCCTTTTGTCCCAGGGAGAAACAGCAGTTTTGTGAAAGGTAACAAGAGAGGGAGCCCAGGTGTTGGGACACAGGGGAGGAAGAGGAAGAAACTTCAGGATGACTTCACCGCAGGGGTTTAGGGAGAAGTGGAAACTGAGGGTTCTGTTACAGAAGTACCAGGGGGCCGAAGCACTTTCAAATGAGTAATATTGATGAAAAAGCACATTTGGAACACACTGGCTTGAGTTATAGAGAGACGCCCAGGTCACAATGTCCTGGAGGTGGTTGGAAATGTGGGCCTGGAAGTTTGGGAGATAAATAAGGGCTGGAGACCCAGATTTGGGGTGAGGGGAGGGGCAGATTCTATGCTGAGGGTGTTTCGAGCCTGAGAGGATGCGAGGGGAGTGGCGAGCGGGACCGGGACCGGAAGAGTAGCCAACTCGATTTCTATGGGAGTGGGGAAGGCGGGAGGGAGAGGAAGAGGGACGGAGCAGGTCTAGATGTGTAATGTCCCAGGGACAGAGAGCTTCCAGACACGGGGGCCCACGCATGAATGTGGCAGAGAGGCTGCAGAGACTGGGACTGAAAAAATTCAGCAAAGCACGGAAATTTGAAAGAGGGTTTCCGGTGACTTGGCATTAGGAGAGGGGATCAGGCAGGTGTCATCAATGGCTGCTCTTAGCGGCGACTTAGTGGCGACCCCGGGGCTGCTGAGTTTTGTGGGGCTCTTCGCCCGACACTGAACCACCCATTTGACGCTGAACCGCCAACAATGAACCACCCTTTTGAGTTTCATGACTGCTGAGCTGTTCTCTGCTCTCTTCTCACAGACGGGTTTCGCCTTGTTGCCTGTTGCAGCTTCAGCAGGTCTGCCCTCTGCCTTTAAGTTAGCTCCCCGATTCCTAATGTGGGGCTTCTGACCTCCTGGGAGCCTGGAGCGCCAAGCTTATTAGAACCATGTCCTAAATAACATAGACGTGGGTGAGGTACTGAGGCCTTTGTGGTACTGATGGTGACAGGTGTCTTGGTGGCCCTTCCTAGCTCAAGTCACAGGTCCAGGTGAGCCACTTCTGGATAAGTCCGGTGTGACTGCTCTGATCTCACGGGCATCAGGGGTGCGGGAGGGAAGCCTGGCAGGCACATGCGGTGCGCACCGCAACCTCTGCGGCTTCCTCTCCCTCTGCTTTCTACTTCACCCTTTCTCTTCCGGAAGAGTGTTTAGTTCCCAGCTCCTGACAAGCCCTCCCATGCCCCCAGGCCTCTGCTCCTGCTGTGTCTTTTGCCTCGAACACCTGTAAAATGGCTACTTCACCGCCTCCTTCACTGGTTGCCCGAGGCTGGTGCCTCATGGCATTGCCGTAAATGCCCTCACCACTGCAGTTGGTATCTCTCATGTGTCTGCTCCTTCTCTAAACTGAGATCACCTGCATGGTAGGTGCCACATCTGGGTCATCTCACAACCCTTGGCACCTAAGGCAGTGCCTGGCACAGTCAGTGTGGCATGTGCCCCTCTCCTGCCGTTTGACAGAGAGCCTGCTTCTCCAGATTCGAACCTGGTTGCGGAAAAGCCAAACGGTCTGCCCCAGACCCTGTCACTAGTCTGTGGCTGACCGGGGAACGTTCTCCTGATACCCAGCCTGGCTTTCTTTCCAGTAGATCGAACTACGAATACGTCTGCCAACGAATGGAGGCCGTGGATCACTTAGAAATCCCTCTTATTAGACCCTCTCTGTCTATATGAAGTCGGAGATCCACCTGAGTAAACGTGCAACCTTGTTGATATTTCAGATCACAGAAACGACTGGGTGGTTGGCTTGATCACTCTCTGGCTTGTAGCTTGGACCCTTGGCTTTGACCTGGGGAAGGGCAGACGGAACCCGAGTCCTGATGTCTAATAGGAATTGGCAGCCAGGAAGGTCCGGGTACAGGCCCTTTAAATATCCATGAGAGATAGCACGGTAGTGAACTGTGTGGACCTCCCTTGGAAAAATCCAGAGGGCTTTGCATCAGCAGGGAAGGAAAATCCAATCCAAGATGCACGAACAATAAATAACAACTGTTCCGAGTTAGGTTGAAAGCTCTGAGTTGCACTTTTTTTTTTTTTCAAGATGTTTGTGCTAACCGCAATTTTTTTTCTCCCCCTTTCCCACCAGGGCTTATTTCAAAACCTTTGTCCCTCAGTTCCAGGAGGCAGCGTTTGCCAATGGAAAGCTCTAGGAAACACCAGTCTTGAGAGGTGGCCAGCCAGACTGCTCTGTCCACATGCGTGTCAGCACATATGGCCGCTTCCTGGAAGCCATTGGAATGTCTTCACGGCAGCATTTCACTCACACAGCAGCTTTGCGCCCCGACTGGAACCCACACTTGAGCTGGCTGGCGGGCACCTGGGTCCCAGAGCCCCCCACCTCTGGTTGCCCCCTTTTTGTTTTCCTTCAGTATACTTCTTAGTTGGAAGAAATAAAGTCACAAATCAGGATGCTGTTACTTTTCCAGGGAACGTAAGACATCATAAATGCACACACCCTGATTCCAAAGCCTCTGTCTCTGAGACCTCTTTTAAGTTTTCAGATAAAACACCCATTTGCTCTTTTCTTTCTCCCTGGAACTAGCGCCTTGTGCGTGTGTGTTTCACACCCAACCTTTCCCATTTGGACAGTCCCTCACTGGAAAGGTGCTGCCTGAATGAGTCTGACCAACTGGCAAGGTTTCAGCTGGGCCCTAGGCCAGCGCTCGGGAACAATTGGGAGCCAGCGTCAAACGCCGCTCCCCCATCCATCTCCAGGCCCCTGTGTGTGTGCCGTGTACAAAGCCCATCCTGACCCAGGAGGCGGTCGTTAAAGGTTGCTGAATGCATCAAGGAACCCATCTCTCTCTCCATCCCTCCTCCCGAGGCTGATGGGAGAGTTGTTTGGGCTGACAAAGGACTGTGCGAATTATACCTGCAAGACACAGGTTGGGTCCCGTGGGTGATCCCTGGGCTCAGGCCTGCCAGCTCCGCAGCCGTCCAGGAACGGAGCGGGGGAAGGTACCCTGAGCAAGCTCCATCTTCCCTAAATGTATGGATTATCAGAGCCAGGCGGGGTTTCAGAAGTCACCTTGCTTCCACGCCCAGCCCCTCTCCCCTGCTACTCCCTTCAGTGTCAGAGGCGAGATCTAAGGCCCACAAGCTAAAGAAACTCTCCCAGCAAATCAGGGCAAACCTGGGAGTCGGGAGCCGTCACACGACTTCCCTCAACTTACACCCAGGCTGGCCACAGCCAACTTGCCCGCTTGACAAGGTCTAGTTTAGTTTAGCGGCGTTCCACCCTGAGGGCTTTCGACACAGGGAAGTGGGACCTCGGCGCGAAGGCGAGAGAAACCAGCAGGCTGAGTGGCCTGTGCTCTTACTTCAGCCCACCTGCCTCTCTCCCACTGTAGGGCCCGCACGGGTGGAACCCAGCCTCTCACTCTTCCCTCAGCTCCTCTTGTGGTTGGTGGAGCTCAGTTTCACCGCGTCAGCCTGAAAGGGAGCCAGCTCGGGGCCCTTTTGGGGGCCAGTGAGGGTACCCCTCCATCCTGTATTCTCCAGCACCCAGGAATGTTCTCAGGAGGTGAGAGAACAGGTAGAACAGACCTCCCAGCTTGGCTTCCAGCCGAAGGGCTGCCCAACTCTGGGATCTTTCACCACTTGAGTACTTTGCCTTGAAACCTTGGGAATTCCCATGACAGAGAGCAGTCCAGTGTCGTGCGTTGGCGCCGTAGCTTTGCCGTCAGCCAGCGGTGTGACGCTGAGTAAGTCACTTCTCCGTGTAGTCGGAACCACCCGGCGAGCTTTCTAAAAAGCTGCTTCTCAGGGTCCCGCTGCAGGTCTGCTGAATCATATATCATTAGCTGGGGCTTGGGCATCCGGATTTTGATAAAACTCCCCAGGTGATTCTGTTGAGCACATGGTCGCAACCATGCTGGGGTCTCTTCTGACCCCGGCCGGCTGCCTACCCTGGTAAGGGCTTCCAGCTCCAGTTCTAGCCGGGGGTGGTTGGCAGCTGTGGGGCGGGGTGAGGTCACGTGGCCTGGACCCCTGGCATTTCAAATCGCCAGTCCTCAGTGACAGCGGCCAGTATTGGGCAGTGTGACCTGGGAGTGGCCCTCCTGCCCCTGCCAGTCTCTTGGGGTCCAGATGGCTCAGGCCGGCCAGATTGTCAACGGTATAGCCCGCACGTCTGGGAAGCAGGCCCAGTCCAACCAGAAGTGCTGTCCTGCACTTTATCTCAGCACATCTCTGCAGCAGACCTGTGAAGCAAGCAAGTGAGGAAGGTCACCCCTGTTCCACAGATGAGGAAGCAAGATCAGAGAGGTTAAGTGAGTTACCCATGATCACCAGCCAGTCAGTGCCAGAGTCAGGACTCAGCCCGGGCTCCCAGCTCCAGATCCAGTACCGCTTCTCACGTTCGTCCATGACTCTAGTAAACAAACAGAGACTTCTTTCTTCCCCAGCGAAGGATGATGTACTATGTGTAGGTTTGTGAGCATGGAGATTATATGATGCTTAAAAAGACTTTCAGCCCCCTTCGCACAGGGGGAAGATTTGGGCTCATTTTCTTATGCGGAGCCAAAGAACAGAAGGTGACAATAGCCACTTCATATTTCAAATGCCAGGGACTCAGAACCAGTGTTTTTGAGATTTTTATCTCTACCCACAACAGCAACGGAAGCAAGCGGCACTTGTAAGTGGGCGACAGTCGCCTGTGTGTTTTTTAAACACTTCTTGCTAGTTCAGCCCATCGCTGAGCACTGTACCTGCGCACAGAGTGAGTGCAGCCCAGGACTAATTAGTAAATGGCTATAAAATGCTTTGAAGATCAAAAGTGCCATATACGACAGCACATTATTATTACCTTGTAAATCCTGTCTCCGGCGTACTCGGCCCTTGTAATTTCAGTTGAATCTTTAGCTCAGCACAGACAAGGAAAAGGACTCAGATGTTCTGAGTGTTTACTACTAATGGCTGCATCAGGGCATCTCCTGGGGGGCCGGGGAGGAGGCATAAGAGACCAGGGCAGCCAGTGTTCAGCCTTCTCCCAGCCTCTCGGTTTCCTGAGGACCCACTGACAATAGGGAGATGGTGCTTTGTTAGAGAGAGAGAGAGTGAGAGCTCGTTTTCTCCTGGGGATGAACTGGAAAGAGGGTGGGCTTGAGGAGGAGAGAGACTTGTATTTGAATCCTGGTTCTGCCCACTTAGTGGCTGGTAAATATTTAATGAGCAGTTCTTCAGCAGTTTAAAAAAGAAGAGAAATAAAAGGAGGGGGCTGGTTTGTATTGTTTGCCAATTTCCATGGTGTAAATGCTCCCACCCTGACCAATTCCAAGCTCCCAAAATGAGGTCACTGGATGCAGCCTTGGGAAGAGTAGGGAGAGTCAAGTGGTAGGAGCCTCTGTTGGGGTGAGCGGGCTCCAGTGTGGATCTTTACTTAATCTCACTGAGTTTTGTTTTCCTCATCTGTAAAATGGGAATAAATACCATCTGCCTCCCAGGGTTGTGAGAATTAAATAAGAAGAGTATATAAAGCACAGAGCTTGGCGCATAGAAATGTTTGCTAAACAGTGGCTGTTATTATTGCAGACCAGAAAAAGGATTTTCTGATGTTGACTTTGGCCTTTTCCTAAAAAGGCAGAATGTCCCTGTTAAAAAGTCCTGCCAATGAACATGCCCCCTTTGGAAGAGTGACCCTGTCTGTGTGACTAGGAAAACAAAATGATGTCATCTTGATTTTAACGAACGAGGGGTTAGGTGTATCCGTGAGAGTTCCCTCCACCTCTGCCCCACGCTCGTCTTGCTTGAACTCTCGGCAGGTCCTCAGCCTCTCACAGCGACCTGCTTCTTTGTCTGGCCTCCCGCCTCCCCATAGGCAGGAAAATCTAGAGCCACACAAGCCACTTTTGCTTCTGACTCAGTTTCAGTTCCTGACAGCTACAGACCCTTGTTTTGGAGTCACAGCCTAACCAGAGAAATGACCACATTCGGTTTGCCTCTTGCTTGGGCCTATAAATAGAACAAGCCCAGAACCTGCCCCAGTTCATGGGGACTGGCCTGTGCCACAGTTCTTAACGGCATCTAATGGTAACGTGACATCGAGTTCTGTTAATGGCATCGTGATTAATTCATTGGTGCTTTTTAAAATGAAAACAAGAGAAGAAACATCACCTTTACGTTTATGCATCTTTGGTGCTCACGGCACTGCTAGGAGAGTAAAAGTCAAGAGAGTAGACCAGACATGTGATAGACGCAGGGTACTGAGTGGTGGTAACAGTGATCCCTGCCCTTAGTGAGCTATGAATGACATTCCATACTAGCTACTTTTCTAATCCTAACAGCTAAGTGAGGTAGGTGTTATTATCCCGTCTTATAGATAAAGAAACTAAGCCTCAAAGAAGTTAAATAACTTACCCACGGACAGGGAATGGGTATATTTCCTTATTCATCCATCATATCTACTTTCCGTCCCTTCCCCTCTATCTCTCCCTTTCCATCCCCTTCCTTATTACACAGATGAAGTGAACTCAGGTCTCTCTGTTTCTTTCTACTTCCTTTTCCCAGCTTCTCCAAATAAAGAGATATTTATTGAGCATTTACTATATACAGAGCCCTGTATAAGACATTCATATACTTGTTTTTGCTATTTTCCCCAGGAGGAGAGGGGCTTGGGGTGGTTGGGACTGGCCAAGGTCAGATGCTGGTTCCAAGGCCAGGCTTCACACAGCAGTTCTGTGTGTCTGTGTCCCCAACTAAGATACTTTGAAGCAGTCTTTGTAGATGCGGATAGGTCTAGCTATGTGGCTGTCTAAATATACATAAATACCAGTTGATTTTCAGATGGTCGAGCCAGGGCCAGCCCACAGTTTTAAAAAAAATCTGACTTCAAAGCTAGTGCCATATTCTCAGGTTAAAGTCCAACACACGCTTGGTTGAAATAATGGCCTAACATCTGGGAAAAACAAGACGAAAATAGTTGTTCTGATCATTAGGGAAAATTACCAAAGGAAGGTATTACCAAAGACAGCAGGATCCACGACTGACTCCAGGTTAAATATGCAGTAACTCCAAAGGTTATTTCCTAACGTAACTCATGTTTTCTTTCTGCAGGGTTCCCATGTTGGCTCCTTCATTCTCTGATCCCCTTCACAGAGCCACACTTTACAAGCCTGCAAGGTCATGCTTGGGGTCATGATAAATTATGACTAATGATGGCAGGAAAAGTAGCCCCACAAGCAACCCAGGAATGACCAGCACGGCCCTCCCTGCTCTGGGCCAGCTGCCTTGGTACCATCTTGGAATGAGCCAGATAGCGTGGGACAGACACTTGCTCCTCCAAAGCAGAGCCCACCGTCCCCTTCTTTGAAGCCCCCAGAGAGCAGAGTCCCTCTACAGAAGTCTCCTCATTCCAGGTCCTCTTTGGAATCTGCCCTTTGAGCTGGTTTAGGAGCCACTCATAAAAATTCATCCCTTTCGACTCCATGATCACATTTCTGCCACAGAATGGGACTCCCAGCTCCCGGAGACCCGTGGCTGTGTGGGCAGGTGCTGAAAGAGTAGAAGCTAGGAGGGTACCAGGCGCCTCTAGAGATTAGGTGGTGGGCGGGTGTTAATAGTGACGGCCGCCCTCTTGAGCACCGTGAGTGATATTCCGGGCCCTGTTCTGGGTCCTTTGCATCCATTCCCTTCTTGGTCCTCTGACCCTTCAGAGAACTAGGACAGGCCATCGCTGCAGAGAGAGAGCCAAAGGGAGGCCTCAGGGCTCTGATGGCAGTTCCTGAGAAGTACAAAATCATTTGAGGAAGGCAATGTCGTCCACCTCCCCAGGGGAAATTTTGAAGGGATTTCGAGTCATTCGGGTGCGTAAGTTGGAGTAGGTTCGTGGAGGGGGTTTTACCTTGGGTTCATTTTATAGCCCAGCTGAATGAAGGCTGGTGTCATGCCTGGGGACACGAGATCTGGGGCAGGGGTCACTGACACGGCCAGCTTGCCCTGAGGGGAGATGCATTCCACCTCGAAGCACCCACACACGCACACAGGGGGGCTTTATAGATGACCTGACGCTGCTTAGCCTGCCTCGGTGCCCGCTCCCGGGACTCAGCCCAGGCACAAGTTGGGGGAGGACGCCTCACCGCAACTCCGCACCACAGCTCTCAGCCTGCATGGGCCGGCGGGTTGCCCAGTCCAGCCCTCTCCCTGCTTTCCGCCCTCACTGAGACCCAGGCTGCCCTCTGGGGCACCCCCTTGCCTCGCCTGCTGTCACCCCAGCCTCCCAGGACTGGTGGCCCGCACCCTCGCCCACTCCAGCTGCTGGCCGATCAGCCACCGGCAGCCACCGGGGAGCAACCCCTTCCAGAGCTCTCTCCAGGCTGGAGCCTCGCGTGGATGAAACCGAGCCCTGGGCTAATTGGCTTGTCAGGAGCTGAGGCCCCGCGGGCTCTGGAGCCAGCTGGCCTGGGTCAAGTCCCGCCTCCACCACTTACTGGAGGCGTGAAGTTGAGCAAGCCGCTTGACCTCAGTTTCCTACCCTGCAAGCAAATGGGGCAACTACCTGCGTCCTGGACCTGGCAGAGGACTCAGTGAATCCGGACGTGTGAGGTGCTTAGACCAGCGCTGGCAGAGTAAGTGCTCAGGCAAGGCTGTCTTTTTGTTTGTTTGTTTTTTGCGGTATTCGGGCCTCTCACTGCCGTGGCCTCTCCCGTTGCGGAGCACAGGCTCCGGACGCGCAGGCTCAGCGGCCATGGCTCACGGGCCCAGCCGCTCCGCGGCGTGTGGGACCTTCCCGGACCGGGTCACGAACCCGTGTCCCCTGCATCGGCAGGCGGGCTCCCAACCACTGCGCCACCAGGGAAGCCCCGCGAGGTGTCTTTGATGCTAGTGCCTTTTATGTCTGATGCAGGCTGCCCCTTGCCTTCTTTTTACTGCTTCCTTTCCTGTCATATTCCTACCCTTAAGCTTCACCTGACCAAAAAAGAAAAAGAACCCTTTTCTGCCCCTGGCTTCCAGTCCCGTAGATGCTACTCCCTCCTAGAGCATCTGCGACACCCCTGCTGCCAGCTGTCCCTCCTCCACCAGCCCCAGCAGGCCCGCGGCCCCTCCCCCATCCCGGGGTCCTCAGTGAGCCTGTGCTGAGTGGGCAGCTTGACCTGAGGTCCCCAACCCGTCACTTCCATCAAGCTCCTAAGACCCCCTTGTTTCAAACGTTTTGCTTATTAAACTGCATTTCTTAAGTAATCATTTATTTCCCCTTTGAAACCAAGGACTTACATACATCCTTGCTTACATTCCGGTGAGCGCCGCAGACTGGAAGTTACCTCACTGAGTGGGCATGTTTCCAGTCAAAACTAGAACCCTTTACTAGCTGGGGTTCCTTCTTGCTGGTAAGCATGCAATAAACATTAGCCTTCCTTAAAATCTTGATTGTCGTTGACTAACCCCTTTCCTACCTTTTGGAACCCCTGTTAGAAAGCCTGATCTGCCTGGGCCAGGCCCACAGGCTAACTGGAGAAACAGGAGGAGCTCCCAGTGTAGCCATCACAGCTCCCTCTCCAGCACCCCGTCCCCCACTCGTTCACATGTGAGCCTCCCTGGTCTCGACAGGGCACCCAGAGAGTGAGAAGCAGGTTTCCAGGTCTGGAGAGGGTAGCGCCACCCAGAAACCTTGAGGAGAGTCCCACACCCAAGGAAGGGTGGGCAGGCCTGCAGAGGCTGTAGGAAGAGGTGCCAGGGCCATCCTGGAGCCCAAAGATGGGCCGAGTTCAAGGAGGAGACAGTTGAGCCCAGCCTGACAGGTTAGGATAAACAAATGTAAATTAGAACAGAAATCGGTACCCAGCCAGGCAGCCCTCCATCTGCTCCACACTTGTTTACTGAGCACTTTCTATGTGCCCAGAGGCGGGAGTTGCTTCCGGGCAGAAGTAAGAAGTGAATCCCATTGATACGTTAGACAGACATCTGTCAGCATCCCCACTGATCCTGGCACTGAGGCTGTACTGATGATAAGACCAGCCCTGCCCACAAAGAGCCAGGGAGATAAGGCAAGTACCCCCTCCCCTGCTGCTGATAAGCTATGGAGGCAGTGATAAGCTGTGTGGTGAGAGCAGCAGATTCACACTCCTTACATCCAGGCCATGCAAATCAGGGAGGGCTTCCTGGAAGAGGGGCCAGCTAAGCACAGATTCAGCCTCTTGGCCGCACCAATATTTTCTCCCTTTACGTCACCATGATGTTTCAACTTCCTGGCGAGTTCCGCAACTGGCCTGGGGAGCACATGATGCCTAGTTCGGATGCATTCAATTATTTCTTGAGCATCTACTTGGTGCCCAGCACTGTTCTAGACACTGGAGATAACAGCAGTGAATAGAGCATAACAATCCTTGCCCTCGTGGAGCTTCCAGCCCCATCAGGGGTGAGGGAGCATGAACAAGATAAGTAGGAAATTGTGCACATGGTAGAAGATAAGAGAGGAAAAGGAAAATAAAGCAGGGACAGTGGGAGTGTGCTTTTAACCAGGGTGTTCAGGGAAGGCCTCACTGAGGAGGTGACATTTGAGCCAAGACCTAAAGTAGGAAAGTGGAAGGGGCAGGGCACTGCCCTCCGCCTTCCTCTCCTGGAACCTGCCCCATTCCCAGGCCCCAGTATGGGCTTGCCTCGGGTCCCCAAGGAACCCACCCAGAAAGTCAGTCCTGGAACCCAGAGCATCCAGAGGTGGTAGGCAAAGAGCAGCGAAGCAAGAAGCCTGGGCTGAGTCCTGGCTGGCTGCTCTCTGAGCCTCAGGTCCCTCATTTATAAAATAATGAGCCCTTTTCACAGGCTGATTATGAAAATAAGGCTGACCGGGCCTGGGGAACCTTTGGGAACCACGAGATGTAGCAGCTATGTAAGCAGTTTGCCTCTGCCACCACTTAAGATAGAGGCCCTTCCGCTGCCCGGCCGGGGCCTGGTAGAGGTGCCTGAGGACGCGGTGAAGGTACCACCAACTGCAGAGGACATGTGTGCTGATGCCCATCCCGCCTGCCCTCCCCTGCTGGTCCAGCGGAGGGTGGATGGGAGAACGGGGCGGCAGGTGCGCCGGCAGCGGGCCGCCTTTCCCCCCACTCAGCTCTAGAGAACACGCTGTGGGGGAACAGGGTCCCCTAGGGCGCTGAGGAGGGACCACAAGGAGTCCTGCCTGAAATCTCTGCTTATTGGGTCCTGGATCAGCCCGAGGTGGGTGTGACCTGGAAGGTGGGCACCTGGGCAGGTGTCACAGCCAGCAACAAGCTCCCAACCCTCCATGTCATTCCTATCAACACTGTCAGTATCCTAGTCTTTTTCTCAATATGAAAGGAGCAGAGGACAGAAGCCACACGTGACCCATCCTTCTAACATGACCGTGTTTGGTGGGGGGGGTGTTAACTTGTGCAGCAAATTCTTTGTACCTATTCCATGGAGGGAAATGATAGCCCAGCTGAGGCCTCGGGAATAAAGGCATTTCCTTCCAGTCTTTCTTTCTATTCTTTTTTAACGTGTTTAGAAACAATACAAAACAATTTTGTATCCTGTTTTTCTTTCTACTTAACATGATTTCATAAGGGTTTGCCATCTTGCTACAGTCAGCACAGCCATCTTTGAAAGGCCTACCTCATATTTCTCCACAGTTCCCACACCACGCCCTTTATTTGGGGCCATTTAAATTATGGCTTGATTTTCCCTATTATAAATATATTCCATAAATAACTACTTAAATCTACTGTAGGTAAGGCATGAGGGCAACGCTAATCTGGGGCGATTCAACTAGCAAGCAGTAGGGGAACGCGTGTGGTGGTGGACCAGCTCATGCCTCAGAGACTCCAGAGCAGGGGGGATGGGGGAAGGTGCTGGAGGAAGCACTGAGGTGGGTGCCTTGGGTGAGACCCAGAGGAGGGTGTTGTGTCTCCAGGCTGAGCTGAGGGGGGCGGTGAGGAGAACAGAGGCAGTCAGTCACTAAAACGCTTGGCTTCTGAAGGCCTTCCCACGAAGGCTGAGGTGTCCAGCTGCTGCAGGTGGACACAGAGAGCCCTGAAGGCTTGTGAGCAGGGGAGGGACAGAATCAAAGTGATACTTAAGGCAGGTTCATCTGTGTGGTGACTGGAAGTCAGCCAGCAAGGGGCAGAGGAGCCCAGGGCCAGCAGCTGCAGAAGGAATCGCATCTTGAGGTGAGGCCGGGGCGGGGGGCCCTGGAGCAGGGGAGGTCCTGAGAAGGGGCGAACAGGAAGAGATGGGAATGAGACGGCACGCGAGGACAGCGCCTGGGCTTTGAGACCAGCGGGCACAGAGCGCGAGCTAGGCAGCCTGCTGGTGGCCAGGCTGCACTGCTGGAGGACCCGGCAGGGGCAGCGGGAGCCTGAGTCCTCTGCCTTCAGGGCCTGGGCGTGGAAGCAGCCGGGGTGGCGGGGGAGCGGGGAGCCCGCCTGGGGGCAGCCCCAGACGGAAGCCCCAGGGAGTCCCTGAAACGTGGCCTGTACAGACCTGTGGGCATCAATGCGGGAGGAGCTCTGAGACCAAAGGGAAGGCCTCGGAGCCTCAGAGAATAGTGGGAATGCCCTCCTCTGCCAGCCTCTCGCCAGCCAGGGCCTATGGGAGGCCCAGGGGCTTGACCTGAACACAGGCCAGAACCCCCAGGCTGGAGGGAAGGCAGCAAACAGTCTGGAACCAAAGAGACAAAAGTCCTCACTGAGCCACTCACTGGCCACCTGACCTACACGTCTCTGAACCTCAGCTTCTTTGTCGATCAAGTGGGATGATAGTAACACCTACCTAACGGGCTGGTTGTGCTGATTGGGCAAAGATAATGGACATAACACACCTGGGATGTAACAAGCAGACAGTGGATGGGAGCTGCTGCTGCCATTACTGTTATGAAGAAGCCCTCAGCCCACCCCCAGCTCTACCCCAGCCACACCTGGCCATCCTAGGAGGCTTTGGGGGCAGCGGCTGCGGAGGGGATGGCCTAAGCCCTCAGCACCTGCCTGGCACCATTCACAGGCCAGCACATCGCAGAGGTTTCCCTGAGCTTCCCCTGTGAAGGCCCCGGCTGGCAGCCTCAGTGTTGGGGCACTGCACACACTCTGCTAGGACACCTACTGTGTGCCAGGCTCTGCTGGGCACTGAGAGATCAGCTCCAAGAGACATCAGATCTGGCCTGCCCCCAAGGCCTCCCACAGAGAAGCAACTACATTCCAAGGAGATCGGGGGGAAGAGGAAGAGTCTATGGTGGAGGCGAAAAAGGGCTCTTGAGATAGATTCCAGCTAGGGGATCATAAAATGTAACTTGGGAGAGGTGGCACTTGTCTGTCCCATGGGCTCTGATGGATGGGAGCTGGGAAAGAACATCCCAGAAGGAGGGAGCTGCAGGGGAGTCGGCTGGGCCAAAGGTGGGATGGATGACAATTCCCATCTGTCTACCCTGTGCCGGCCCCGGGGTCAGACCCTTTGCCACATCATCTCTCACCCTCACAACGACCCTAAGACGTAAAAGTTTTTATCCCCATTTTACAGACAAGAAAGTGGAGTCCCCATAGCGTGACCACACGGCTCATAATAGGCATCGCTAGGAGGAGAACGCAGGTCTCCGGGCTCCCTCTCCCAGGCTGCAGGGAGGCATGTGACCACACCCACACGAGCCAGGGTGTCATTCACCCTAGGAAAAGCCACGCTGTCCCCACAGCACGAGCCCTCTCTGAGGCATCTCCCTGGGACACAGGAGACCCAGGCAGTGGGGAAAGACCCGGAATCCAGCCCCTCCCATGCTGCCCGCACCATCAACCCCCATCTCTGCCTCTACTCCTGCCACTCTGTGGGAAAAGCGGGGGGCACGGGGGCCTTACCCAGGCAATGGGCGACCTTTACTCAGGCACTTGTCAATGTATCACCAATGTCCAGGCTTCTGAAGACCATCAAGACCATCTGGGCCAACACTAACACAGATGGGCAAACTGAGGCCCCGAGAGGGGCAGGGACCCAGCATGAGGCTAAAACCCAATCTGACTCCCAGTTCAGTGCTTTTTCACCTGCCTCTTTGACTCAGCTGAGGCAGGGACCAAGCAGGCTGGTCCCCAGCATCACGGGGCCGGTGCAGGGATAAGGTGGGAAGGAAGACCTCAGAGGCCCCGTGGAAGGCAGGCGGGTCCTGATTCGCAGGGAGCCTTCCAGCTCAGGCCCAGCTCGTACAGGGAGGCGGGGAGGAGGTGAAAGTGCAGCCCCTGCCTCCCAGCTACTCGGCAAACCCTGGAGCTGAGCAGCAGCCCAGAAGGGGCACCTTTTTCCAATTTGCCCTCAGGTCCTGTAGAGACCGCCCACAGCCCAGATCAGCGTCACCTGGCCCATTCTGGAAAGGATCCCTGGCCGGCCGAGGTGGTGGCTGCACCTCCCTGTTGGAGAGCCCCTTGGCTTGAGGGAGGGCAGGAGCGGGCAGTGGCGCGTGGAGCGCTGGCCCGGCCCTGGGCTGGTTGCCTCTTTTCTCCTGCCCCGTCTGGGAGCCACGATTCTGCGTCTGTTTCCAGGTACTGTTTGCTCTCATTGTGCCGATTCCTGTCAGGGCCACAGGCATCTGCTTTGGGCTCCTGCCTCTTCCCACCCCGGCCCCTGGCCTCAGCCCCTGGTCCCCGCAGAGCCCCACTGGAGCTGCCCTTACCCCGCATGGGGGGCTGCCATACCTGTCCAGCAGCTGCAGTAGGCCAGCGCTCAGTACTCAGGGCCCCTGGCCCGGCTTCGAGCCCCTAGGGGCCTGGCAGCCTCCCCACCTGTGCTGAACGTCAATCCTGTCCGGGGGCCCCCCGAGGCTCGCGAGGCCTCCCACGCGTGGGCCAGAGCTGACCCTCTGCCTTGTGGGCTGTGTGATCTCAGCAAGACTGTCCCCTTGAGTCTGGGTGCGGGTGTCTACCCCCTTCCTCACAGGATGCCCTGAGCTGTGGACTCCCACCCGTCGCCCACGCCTCCCCTCTCCATCGTGAGGCTCAGAGCTGCCCGACGGTGACACAAGGCTGGGGAAGGGAGCTTTGTGTTTGGTGTCTCCTTTCTTCCAGAGTCTCAAAGCACTTTTATAAGCATTAATCTCCTTTATCCACCCCGGCTGTTGTTTTGTTTGCTCTTTGTATTTCATTGTTAGCTGAGGTTTTGTGTTTAACCCTTGGCCACCCAGCAAGGCGTAATTCCTCAAGCCCAAGGTGGGGCAGTCACTGGACGCCTCCTGGCCAGCATGACTAGAACCCCGGGGGCCAGGTCCCACCCGGCTGCTGCCCAGCTCCTTCTCCGGTACCTGCCTTTGATTGGGTATCTGTCCTCAGCATCCGCCCAGGCAGCAGGGAAGGTGTCCCTGTGAGGCCACTGCTGGACGAGCTGTGAGGTGGTGGCCCCAGAGACCGTGAGTTGTGGGAAAGAGAGCGCTAGAAGGGGAGGCGGGAAGCCTAGTTTCCGCCAACTGCTGCTGTATGACCTTGGGCCAGTCACTTCACCTCTGAACCTGGTTTTATTGAAATATACGACAGGGGTAATGAGACCCTTGTGGCTAATAAATCGGAGTCTGTGACAGTGATCTGTAAATGCTTCAGCTCTGGGCAGATATCCAGGACAGTGTACTCCACCGTCGGGACATACGTCAGTTGAGATGACCCCCGTGGGGATGTCAGCGCTAGTTTCCACTTGGATTCTAAGATGGAAGGAGCTTGTTCCCTTCTCCCCACATAGCCCTGAGCCTGCACTCCTGGGCCCAAGTGGCCAGAGCAGAGGGCAGGGGAGGGAGGTGGGTCAGAAATCAGCCTCAGGTGCCCCCAGATAGATGTCCTGACCCGAAGGGGCTCCTTCCACTGCTGTACGCCATGGGAAGCTTCTGTGATTCGTGACTCTCAGACAAAGGTGAGCCGTACACTGCGTCCACATGAGGTGAGGGCGATGCCAGCCCCTCCAGCGCCCATCGGTACAGGGCCACCCTGTTGGTCTGTGTGGTTTGCTGACGTGGTGCTGGCCTGCCCAGAGGAAGGGATGAGTTCTCTGCGTACAAGGTCGCTGTCTGCTGACTGAGTCTCACCCCCATGAGCCTGAGCCTGCATGGAGGGGTGCTTTATTCAAATTCACACAAAGGTGCCCAGTTTCTGGTGGAGGCCCTGCATGACTGGGCCCAGTCCAGGGCAGGCCACGGTGGGCAGCCCAGCTGGGCAGGAGGGGGTGGCCTGCCACCCTGCTCGACAGCGGGCTCACCCTGCCCTCCCCGTCCGTGGCCCTGGAGCCACCCCAGATCAGTGGAAAGCATTTCAGCATTTCCTCCTAAACAGACCAGTATAATAACAATACACCTTCCGCAATCCCTTGTTTGAAATTCCAAACTCCCCAAAGCTCTGAAAACCCAAAGTTTTTTTCATAACTTATATGGCAGCAAAACCTGGCCTGATCAAACATGAGGCTACCTATAATTTTCCCACTTAGGGTGACTATTCAAGGGTGTTCATGAGGAAGTATTAATGTGTTTGATGATGGGGTACTGCCCAGACCTCACTGGATTACGTGAGCTGTTGGACTATGCATTATATTACCTTCCTAAAAATGCAAAAACGTATGAACTCTGAAACGCAAGTGACCAAAGGTTCCAGATCAGATATTCCAGATCTGTAATAGGCAACGCTTAGTATAGGCCTTGCCATATCCTGGACACTTTGCTGAGCACCTCTCTCATGTCATCCCAACAGCTCGACTTGTTTCCATTTTATGGATGAAGAAACTGAAGCCCAGGAGGTTCTGTAACTTTGCCATTCACACAGTTAACTAAGGGTGGTGCCAGGATTTGAACCCAGGCAGTCGGGCTCCCTGCTGTGAGCCCTCTCCAGTAAAGTTGAGGAGACTGCGGTCCAGAAGGCAGTCCAGAGGGACTTGCTTGTGGTCGTCCAGGGAGTCCAGAGTGGAGCTGGGCGTCGATCCTAGAGGCCCCCCAGCCACGCCTGCTTCTGCCGATGGGGGGCCAGCTGGCGGTGGCAAGTCCCCCAGCAGTTGCCCAAGGGCTCACAGCCTGCTTGGGCTGAGTTTGTCCAGCCCATCCGGGAGAGTTTAAAATAGAACATGTTCCCATGGAAAGTTTGAAGGTTTCACTGGATTGAAACCAGATGACCCTGTGCAAACAGACCCCACCAGCAGGCGCAGGGTCTGGGTGCGCGCTGAGCCCCACGCCAGTTCCCAGACCGCCCCAGGAAGAGAAACTGCCTGGGGGCTTCCGAGAATCCAGTGACACAGGACACCGGACAGGACGGCCAGGCCTTGGCTGACGGGTAGGGGCAGGAGACCCTCTTTCCAGCCGGCAGAGAAGCATCCCCACACTTTCACTGGCTCCATCTGTTTTCCAGTTTCTGAAGATGGACAGAGAATCAGGAAGAGCATTTCCCCATTGTCACATGCTTCCAGTCGTTTCTCTACTCCACTGACTCGTTCTCCTGCAAATTCACTCCTTTATTTGCACACCAACAGTCATGCAGCAAACATACAGAGCATCCCTGGTGAGGAGGCCTGGCTGCGTGTGAAACACTCAGGACACAGTCCTGCCTTTCAGAAAGCCCCGGACACACTGAACTGTCATCACGACAGGGCTGGGGGTTTAGGCTGCGGGCACGGGAGCAACCCCAGGCTGGTCAGGGAGGGCTTCTCAGAGGAGGTGTTGAGCAGCGGCCTGGAGGCAGGGAGAAGGGGTGTTCTGGGCCAGGAGACAGGCCTGGTCACTCCAGCACAGGTGCATAGAGAGGACAAAGGGTGAGAAAGGGGCCGCAGGTAGGTGCAGGCCCCATTAAGGGGCTTCCCAAGCCCACTGAGTTGATCCTGAGGATGCTGGGGAGGCAGGAGAGGATTCCACATCTTCCTAGGTCCAGGCTGGTCTAGGAAGACTCGTCTCCTGGCAGTGGCCACGTGGAAGTGACCTGAGCAGTTTCCACGTCAGCCTCCTTTGGGGCAGGGCCTGCCCCTGTCACCTCTGTAGCCCAGCTCCTGGCATGGTTCTTTAGGGAGAGATCACTGAGACGAGGTGACCCAAGGGCCATGATTTCTAGGTCATAGAAATTAGACCTGGAGATTGTCATACAGCACACAGGTCACATCATGGCCCTTGGGTCACCTCGGCTCAGTGATCTCTCCCTAAAGAACCATGCCAGGAGCTGGGCTACAGAGGTGACAGGGGCAGGCCCTGCCCCAAAGGAGGCTGACGTGGAAACTGCTCAGGTCACTTCCACGTGGCCACTGCCAGGAGACGAGAAATATTTATGGGTAATAATATGATGTCTAGCATAGAGAATGGACATGAGGACACGGGGAGGGGAAGGGTAGGCTGGGACGAAGTGACAGAGTGGCATGGACATATATACACTACCAAACGTAAAATAGAGAGCTAGTGGGAAGCAGCCGCATAGCACAGGGAGATCAGCTCGGTGCTTTGTGACCACCTAGCGGGGTGGGATAGGGAGGGTGGGAGGGAGGGAGACGCAAGAGGGAGGAGATATGGGGATATGGGGATATATGTATATGTATAGCTGATTCACTTTGTTATAAAGCAGAAGCTAACACACCATTGTAAAGCAATTATACTCCAATAAAGATGTTAAAAAATAATAATATGTCTAGGATTCTTTTCAAATATTTTTTTAAAGTGGGGTGGGAAGTGAAAGAGATTAGAAAATGTTGATAAGCGTTGAAGCTGAGTGGTGGGCTCACGGGAGTGGGGGGTTGTCATAATACTCCTTTTTCCTTCTTTTGAGTGTATTTGGGTTATTTCATGATTTTTGTTACAGGCAGAGAGAAGATTGTGTGAGTTTCCAGAACGCTGACTCCACAGAGCGACTGGAGCTGGGCAGTCGTGACCTCAGTCATCCCTCCTTGGAAGTGGGTAGGATGGGGGATCCTATGGATTTAGGAGGCCCAGAGGGGCCTCGGGCCTCTGGCTCAGATGACGGCACCCCAAGTTGCCCAAGAGACCACCCCCCACTCTCTCTAATCCCCTCCTCCAACCAGTCACTGGCCCTTCTTACTCTGCCTCCAAAGTTGAAACAGAGAGCAGTGCCTAGGGATGGGGGTCCGCCCGGGTGGGTGTCGTGCTCTTTGAGAGCAGAGGTCTAGGCCGATGGCTGCCAGAGAGATCAAGGGGCTGGTCATTGGTGGCTGACCCTCACCATCCCGGCCATCTGCAGAGGTCACTGGGCCACAGCCGCCACTGTGCACAAGGCTGCCTGAGGGCCTGGGGTGGCCACATTTCTGCTCCCTGTTTCACCCAAGCTTGGCCTTTAAGTGGGCCTCACCAGGCCCACTGTGGGGATGGCAACTACATCCTGGGGACCTTGCTCCTCCCGGGTTCCAGAGTCAGAGGCCTCGGCTGGGCAGCTGGATGGCAGAGCAGTACGGAAAAATGCTACTCACCTCTCAGAGAGGCCCCAATTAATTACCATGGCAGGAAGGAGAGCAAGGAGCCTCCTAAGGCCCAAAAGAGGCAAACCTGCTTCCCCTGGGGGCTCGGCTGCCAGCCCAAGTCTGGATAATTTGAAAAGCCTTCCTGCTGATTCCTTCAATCTCCACCCCGATGCTTAACGAAGACAACGGTTTTTCTGTGCCTCTCGAGCCGCTGCACTCAGCCTGGGCCAACCCCACGGTGCTGTGTGCCGACAACTTGGCTTTCCCAGGCTCCTCCCACCCGGAGCAGGGCCCAGGAGGCAGCTTCTCAGTCACGAATCAGCCTGTGAGGCTGGCTCTGAGCCTGGGCCTCCTGCCAGGAGCGTGAGCCAGAGGGAGCTGAGCTCAGACGCTGTCCCAGGCCTTTGCTCGGGGCTTGCCGCCCTTGGCCGTGCCCCTCCCCCACCTCCAAGTCCACCTCCCCAGGGTCCTGCCTGCTCTGGGGCCCCAAAGAGTGACTCCTGTTGATGGGGGAGCAGAGGACGGGCTGACGAGAGAAGGGGGTGGCCAAGGGCAGAGGGCAGAGAGGAGCTGCCAGGGCTCCAGCTGTGGAGTGAACCCCCGAGTGCAGGAAAGGTCTCCCCACCCCCATCAGGGCCTGCAGGCAGCTGTGGCCACCTAGCAGTGACTCATGATGACCAGCCATGATTTGGGGGATAGAATCCGAAGGGTCCGGAGGCCCTGCGGCCAGCCCAGCCTGCAGCATGGCCACGCCTGTTCCAAATGAGCTCTGGGAGCCCAGGCCAAGGACAGAGGCACCCTGCCTGCTTTCCTCCCAGGCTCTCCCGGAGGCCACCCACGTGGGCTCTATCAGCTCTCATTATTGTCCAGACCTCCAGCTCAGCCCGCAAACCCAGCAATCTTGGAGCTGCTCAGGCTTTCCTCTTGGGGACTGCTTAGTCCCCACAGCTGACCCGGGAAGGCATCTGGGCCACAGGGAGTGAGGCAGCAGGTTGACGGAGAGCAGAGGAGGGTGGCCCAGCCCTGGAGAAGCTCCCTCCCGGACTGGCCATTGACCCCAAGGACACAACCTTCTGAGAGGAGCCCAGGCTGCAGCAGGGTGGAGGCTATCACCCAGCATCTGCTCTGCCCTGCAGATGTCCTTGATCTCTCTTCTCAAAGGCACCCCGCTTCCCAGGCCCGGGGCTCTGCCCTAATGGAGCTCTTTGCTGCTCCCATGTGCACCATGAAACTTGACTCAAGCTGAGCCGCTCTTGAGAGTGCCCTTTGCCTCCTCTGTCCCCTTCACGGGGCCCTGGCTCCCCTGCGTCCCTTCCTCTGCACACTCAGTATGTCTTTCTGGAACATGGGTCCTGCCTTGGGTCAGAGTTATTGGAGCCTTGTGATCAGGACCACAGTCCCACGGTCTGACAGTCCCAAATTCAAATCCCAGCTCTGCCACTTCCTACCTGGGTGACCTTGGGTGAGAGACCGAGGCTCAGTTGCCTCGTCTGTAAAATGGGAATAACGGCCACTTCACAGGTTGTTTTTTAACAGGGATTCAGTGAGACAAGTGTGTGACATGCTGAGTGTGGGGTGAGGCACATAGTAACGCAGTGACCGTGAACACTGCGGCAGTGGCGCTGCCCCTTGTCCCTGTCACGATCCCTGCCAAGAGTGTAGGTTCCCTGAGGACCGGAACCATGTCTTTTTGTTTCTGTGTACTCTCCCCTCCCTACGTTCCCTGTCACACCCTGTGGAGTGAGTGGGACTGGCACAGGGTGGAGGCCCAGTAAGAATTTGGATCGAGTAGAAGGAGATGGGGCCCCACTGGGAAGACAAGAAGGGCCATGATGCTCCCCAGCAGTGGACAGGTCTGAAATGAGATGAATCTGGGCTGCTCTGGCCACTCCCGGCCCCAGCCTGAGGTCCAAGCTCCTTCTGAGGAGGCCCCACTCAGCCAGGACCCCTCTGGCCGTGGGTACAAGTGCCCTCGGAAGGGAAATGGTCTTGTCCTGGAAGCCCTGGAGACCTCTGCTTCTCTGAGGGAAGGTAGCATCTGGGCTCCTTTCTATGCAGCAAACATTCCTGAACACTGACTGTGTGCCAGGCCCATTGCTAACTGGGGCCTTGGGCAAACCTCTCTGAGCTTTGGGTCTGTCATCTGTCACTGAGCACTCTATAAATTACCTACTTCAAAGGGCTGTTAGAACATTAAATGAGATAATAAAGCATAGAGGCTGGGATACGGTGGGTATTCAACAGACGTAAGCGGCCCCGGTATACCCCACCCTTTGTGTGGTTGGCAGGGGACAGGGAGGGGGGCTGTGCCCTGGTCTGAGGAAGGTGCGGGGTCCCCGTGTTCAGGCTGCTACTGCCTTCCTGCCTTCTGTGGATGGCGGCTCAGGGCCCGGTGCTCTGTCAGCTGGGGCCCAGGAGGTCCCAGCCCTTCCTTACCAGCCTCAGGGGCCCCAGCTCCTGCCCTGAGCCTGATTCCTACATTTAGAGAGCCCTGTCCAAGCCAGTAGGAACCCAGGTTCTCTGTGCTAGAAAACCCCCTTCGGCCATGCCAGGTCAGCCTGACCCTGGGCCAGGCCTGGGGACGCCTTCCTCCGCTCTGAATCTTCAAAGGACGAGTCAGTGCAGGCCCCATTTTCCAGGACCAGCCGAGACCTTGAGCTGTTAAGTCTCTTCTGGTTTATCTGGAGGAAGGAAGATGACGTCATGAGGTAAACCGCACAGCCTGAAACCACGAGGCTGGGTGCCCCAATGATGTTTGCTTTTCAGCAAAAGTCACTCATGTGCAGAGAGGGACAGAGAGCCTGGGCCATTCTGGTTAGAGGGGAGCTGGGAAAACAGAGGGAGATTTTCAAACATGGAACCACAAGAAAGGAGAGGGCTCCCAGACAGGACAGACGTCAGAGGCCAGGCAGGGCGGCTTCCTGGGGCGCTGCGGGGAGGGGCCCCATGGGCGGCATGGCTACTTGGCACCTGAGGCACTGAGGGTCGCGCTCACCGTGGTGGGCGTAATGAGTAACGATGACCATAATAACGGCAATAAATGTCACGTATGTGGGTCCATTACCCTGTTACCTCCTCAACAGCACCCCATGAGGTCGGCGCAGTCCCCATGCAGAGATGAGGGAGAAGAGGCTGGTGGGCCTCTGCTCTGTGCTTTCAACCTTGAAACGACACCGAGGCCGGTGTGGAGGCTTCCCGGGTTCAGGCCCCATAGTCCCCACCTACTTACTGAGTTACCCTCCGCCATCCTCAGTTTCTTCATTTGCTCCCCGTCCTGCCTCATAAGCTAAGAGATTTCCTAAAACAAACGCTACTCTTCAGTCTCATTCCATTCCTTTCTCAATGCTTTGAGCAGCTTTCTCTGGAGAAACTGTCTCTAAGAGCAGGCCCGGCACTGGTCCTGACGGACTGGTGAGTGGAGCTGGAGGGAGTGACCTCTGTGTAGCGGAGTCCAGTGGACAGCTTGCCTGAGGACAGAAAGCTGTACGGGGAGACCAGGAGGGACCTGCACACCCGCTCTCCAGGGCTGCATGAGTTGGGGGTGGGCAGTGCCTAAGGGAGTTTTCTGTAGCCCTGGGTGGGTCTGGGTGGGAGTGTAAGGGTAGGTGTGATGCCCACAGGGGTGGGTGAGATCCCTAATTCTATGGCCAAGACTGTCCAAGTGCACTGACCTGCCCCAGGCCCCAGGCCCAGTCCCTCTGCTCCGGGGAGGGGCCCCCGCTCCTGCTTAGACCTGCTCTGAGGGCTTCAGGGACCGCCGTGTCAGGCAGGGGACGGGAGGGCTCAGTGCGGGGAGGTGGCCAACATTTCTTCGCTGGGGTCGCGGCTATTTGGGCTGAAGCTCACCCTTTTCAGTTCTTTTCCTTGTAATGCAGATACCCCGTGAGAGGGACAGCACCCCATCATCCTCCAAGGTCAGCGTGCAGAACGATATACCGACACCCAGCACAAGCTCTCATTTTATAGAGGAGAAAACTGAGACCAGAGAGGGGACAGGATTTGTCCACAAGCACGTGATTAGCTGTCAGCAGCGCAGGAGCCAGAACCCAGTTCTCTCTCTCCCTCTCTTTCCCTCTCTCTTGCTGTGGGGTTTTCCCTCCCTGTCACAGCTGTTATCTCCTACTATGAATTACCCATCGTATTCTTTCCAAGGCACCCCCAGCTGCGAGCAGACAGCAAGCTTGGGGTTGAGGAGCCCTGGCATGTAGATGTGGAGCTGAGGGAGGGTCCGGGGGGTCCAGGGGCTAGGGGAGGCTGCCAGAAAGAGATAGAGCCTCCCTTGCCACTTTCCTAGGGCCAACTCATCACCTTATGTGTGAGGGTTAGTCATAAACAACTGCTTGACCTCAAAAGTCGTAGTTCACTGGGTTGGTGTCACAGTGATGCTTCCCTGACTCATGGCCCAGGATGACATGAAGGCCGGAGGAACCGCTGGAGATCCCACTGGCCCAGCCAGATGCTCTGGGGTCTCTCCTGCCTGCAGCCCTCTTGCCTGGTCACTGGAGCTTTAAGGAAAGAGAGCCATGGGAAGAAAGTGGAAGGTGGGTGGAGAGACAGGCAGCTGGGGTCTAGCCCTGCATCTGCCGTGGCTTAGTGGGGGGCCCAGGGAGTTCCCTTCCCCAGGATCAGTTTCCTTGTCTGTAAAATAAAAGGTCAGATTAGATGGTCTCTGGGTTTCTTCCCAGCTCTGAGAACCCAGAAGTTTTCAGGGAGGACAGGGTGGTTTGGACTTGAGAACTGTAGCCCCCAAGAGCTGCCAGAGCTTGGAGCCCTCCCAACCTGTTCCCATGCCCTCCAGGTCCCACTGGGGCCAGGCTGCCTGACCCTCAGAGCTCACCCCCTGCCCTGGCTCCATCCATGGGAAGAGGCATGGTGTGTCTTGGCTAAAAGGCCTCCCAGATCCCTGAATCCCACTGTCTCCCAAATGGGCAGAGTGAGGCCAAGAGAGGGTAAGGAACTTATCCAAGGCCACAAGCAAGCCAGGGACCAGATCCCCACAGTGTCAGCTGCCTTGTGTTTACACCTGAAGGAACCCTCTCATGGGAGAGCTGGAAGCAGCCAGGTGGGAAGGATTCCTCAGCAGCCCCACCTCCATCGCTCCCACCACCAGCATTTCCAGCCTCGGCTCTGACCCTCCGGCACCAGCACCATCACTTGCCCTCCCCCTGCCCCTGCCCCTTCCCTCACCAGCACTTCTGGGCTCTTTTCACTCACTCATTCTCAGAGGCAGGATAGTGCCAGTAGGAAGCAGATGCAGAGCCAGGCAGCCTTGACCTGGGGTAAGCTTTTATTCTCACTGTGTTTGAGTCCCTCGGCTGTGAAACGGGTATGCTAAAAATATCTTCTCAGAAGGTTGTTGGGAGGCTTAAATAAGTCGATACCATAAAGTGCTTAGAACAGAGCCTGGCACGTTTACTCAGTAAAGATTACCATTCATTCACTCATGCATGCATGCCTTCACTCATTCTGTCCTGTTTCCAAATAGGTTAGAGATGACTCACAGTAGAAAACACAAACATAAGAGGCCTTTAAAGTCAGGTTAAAAGAATACAAGGCTGGGTTAGAGGAGGAGAGAGTTGTCCCAGAACCGTGGGCTGAGCTGCTGTCGCATGTGAGCACAGCTTCCAGGCAGACTCGTCCAAAAGTCTGTGCTGTTGTGTCAAGCTCTCCTTTTCTGATAAAAAGAAGTGTACCAGCTTTTCAGGAGAATAGGTTTTTCTGGTTCATCGTTATAAATGACAAGGTATCGGGCAGAGCCTCCCCGACCCCACCTTTTTGAATCCACCCTTGAGAAACTCGGGGCTCCTTTTCATGCCATTCCGCTCCCGGCCTCTAGAAGCTGGGGAACTGGGAGCCCAGGACCGCTGCCCTAAAGCGAAGGCCTCAACCGCCCCAGGACAAGGTGCTCGGGGAGTGGAGCTGGTAGCTTCTGATGCCAGGGGGAGCTCTGGGAAAAGCCAAGTCAGTGAGACATGAAGGGCCTTCCCTCTGATGCAGAGCGAGCCCCCTCCCGTGGGCTGCTTCCCAGCAGCCGGAGCAGTAAGTGCCCCTGGCAGGGGGACTGGGAACGGTCACCGAGAAATCCCAGAGCTGCCCACACACTTCCCCTTCTCTCAAATGCCAGGAGGTGAGGGGAAGGTGAGCAAGGCGCTCCATACTGAGTCACTGGAAAGACTGGGGGACCCACTGGGGAAGGGTCTCATTCCATCTCCTCCAGGATCCCTGAGAGGAAGTGCAGTCATAGGTGTGGCCTGAGACCATCTCCACAGACTTAGCACCAGGAAGAATGGAGACTGTGAAGCCTCCCTCTCCCCTGCCACCCCCCACTCTACGTATGTTGTACTCACACACACACACACACACACACACACACACACACTTCACGAGAGGGTGCTGGGGACAATGGGAACCTCTCTCCTGTCCTGTGAGGCTCTGCCTCATTTGCGAAAGATTCACAGAGCCCTCAGCTCTCGAGGAGTCCACCTGTGCGGCCCCCCAACTCCCCTTCTTAAGCCAGGCCCCGGGGGTGGCTTCCTTCCTCAGCTGCGGGCCTCTGTGCAGCAGGAGAAATTCCCCTGCTTGCATTCCTCCCTGCAGAGAGCCCGCAGGGGAGCCCATTGCAAAGGGCACCGGCTCCTGGGGCCCCAGGGGGCAGCTGACCCCCATCCCCCATCCCCATTCCCCTGAGCTGACGGGAGGAAGCAGGGGAGCTGGCCCAGCAGCTGGCCTCGCTGCCCTCCCTCTTGGTTGGGGAAATGCCTTTGGTGCCAGACCATAACCATCCAGGACGAAATGATTCGCCCACATCGAGGTCTGCACTGGCATGGTTTGTCTGGAGGGGTTTTTGAGGGCCGACACTAGACATGAGTGTGAGGGAAGTCCCCAGCCAGTCCTTTGTCATCTCCTATGATTTACAGCTGGTATCAAGAGGCAGAAAGCAACAGAGGCGGGTGGGGGTCTGGGCTGGGACAGGGTTGCATTTCGGCTTTTGGGGCCAGTGAGGCGGCCGCGGGTAGAGTTGCCTCGTCTCCAGCCCCACTTGGTGCTTATCGCCTCCCACCTGGACTGTGGCGACAGCCTCCTGATGGCCCTGGCCCAAGCCTCGCCCCCACAACTGATGCTCCGCGGAGACTGCGCCCTGTGAGCTGATCAAGGGCCTTGTCTCTTCCCAGTTCCGAAATCTTCAGTGGCTCCCCACTGCCCATGGGAAACAGAAGAGTGCCAGGGCCTCGAAGTGGGCCTCAGCCACACCTCCAGCCCCTTCCCCACGGCTCTAAGAGAACCCTCTGCCCCAAGCAAAGGCCTTGTGCTCTCTGGCACCAGGCCTCTGCCCCAAGCAAAGGCCTTGTGCTCTCTGGCACCAGGCCTCTGCTTCTCCTCTCCCTCCCGTCAAGGCACAGCCCAAGATCCACCTCCTCCAAGAGGCTTTGCCTGACTGTCCCATCTGAGGGGGAACATCTTAGGAACTCTTGGCATTCACCTCTTGGGGAAAGAAGCCAGTTTTGGAGCCAGGTAGACCTGGGTTAGAGTCTTGGCTCAGTTCTAATCCCATTCACTCGTTGCAAGTCACTTGGCTTTTCTGAGCTTCCATCTCCCACTCGGTAAATCGGAACAAGTCCCACCCTGCAGGGTACTTGGGAGTATGGAGACTGAGAAGCATCTGTTATTTGGGCCTTTCCAGGGTCCATTCCTCTTTCTTTGGGTGACATCAGGGATTTGTACTTGGCTATGTGGTCCAGGTAGGGCTGATCTTACTTCCTGGTTCCAGCGTGAGCACATGATCCAGGCCCAGCCCTGGCCACAGAGATAGGTTCCCAGGGATGGACACGTGACTCACACCAGGCCAGTGGGAATCATACTTGGGACTTTAGCTGGAGTTACTGAGACCTCATTTCCATTGAAGTTACTAGGCTTATAGAAGGAAAGCTGGAGCCTTTAGCCATTGTTAAGGGTTGAATGGTGTCTCCCAGAAAGATACGTTCAAGTCCTAACTGCCTCCGCAGGTGATCCTGTTTGAACATAGGGTCTTTGCAGATGTAAGCAAGTTGAGAGAAAGCCATTCTGGATGAGGGTGGACCCTAATCCAATGACCTGTATCTTTATAAGAAGAGAGAAATTTAGACCTGGAGACACACAGGGAAAAGGCCACATGGCAACAGAGGCAGAGATGGAAGTGATGCAGCTACAAGCCAAGGAACACAAGGACTGCCAGTAAGCACCAGCAGCTGGGAGAGAGGCCTGGGACAATTTTCCGCTCAGCACCTCCAGAAGGGACAGGCCTCGCCAACACTGTGATTTCAGACTTCTGACCTCCACAACTGGAAGAGAGTAACTATCTGTGTTTTAAGCCACCCAAGTTTGTAACAGCAGCCACAGGAAACTGATACAGCCACCAAATGAGAGGCTGTGCCTGAGACTGAAGCCGTCCCTGGAAACAGGGCCTCGGACCCACACTCTTGGCATCATGGCAACACTCGGATCCGACAGGAGCTGAATCGAGAAGTTTAGGGGACTTTTCAGTTGCATGAGTCAATTTAGTCCCTATTGTACTTACGTTGCTTCAGCTGAGTTTCTATCTCTTTCAACTGAGAGAGGCCTGGCTGACATACAGTGGATGTAAAAGACACAGCACAGTGACCGGCCATCAGGAAGCTCTGTGTGGTTACTATTACCGCTGTTGTTGTTGTTTCTATTCCCATCTAGACTGAGCGCTCTCCAGAGCAAGGGCCACATCTCTTGTCTGTGTTGCTGGCTGAGTTCCCTGCAAGCAGGCTCTCAGACAGTGTGCAGGATGTTTCTTAGGGAGTGGACTTGGGATCAACGCCTGGGGTCAAGGGGACAAGGAAGCAGGGCTGGGCGGAGGGAAGCCGAGCAGAGATGCCCAGTGACAGCCTCAGCCAGCCCCATGGGAGCTCTGGAACTAGAGCTGCTCTCCAGAGTCATTCCGAATGGGCCCTTTATACCCTCGAATCCGTCCGTCGTCTATCTGTGCTGCCCTGGGAAAGGCGAGATCTTGGGAGAGGCAGCTGCCTATAGCTGAGGCCGTGCCTGAAGGGGAAGATGACTGGCTGGCCCTCCCAGGAACTGGGGCGACAAGTCCTCACCAAAGGGGATTGGGCTGGGCCATCACGATGCCCAGCACACTCGGGGCATAACTCAGAGCCTGGCACCAGTAATTAGTCACTGTTGAAAACATTCCTTCATTCATCCAAACCCAAGGGTGATGGGGCAAAATCAGGTGTCCTGGTGGTCTGAGACGGAGTCCTTCAGGAGAGGGACTCTGGTGGTGGTTGGACCTGAAGGAAACACCTCGACGGGGCTGGCGAGGATGTGGTCAGGGTGGATGTGACCAGGATTGGTGGTTCGGCCTTGCCTGGCGCAAAGTAGGTCAAGGGAGTGCTGAAGGATTAGGGCGCTAAGGCGACGTTTCGAGTACTTCTCTTTAGCACTTTGGGCTCCTGGGCTATACGATATCTCTTCCTTTCTTGCGTTGATTTCTGTGTGTTAGGGTATAGAGTCTGGAGGTTGGCTAAGTCTTTAAAGTTGCCTTTCTTGTGTCTCTCTTGCCTCCGCAGGCAGCTCTTCCTATAGCCGGGGTGTCCCCCAATCCCCGCCCCAAAGAGTGGCCTCCTGCACAGGCTCCACAGGCCCAGGGCCTAGTGATCTGTGCTGGCTGGGCCAGGCCCTCCTTATCAGATGAGAAACCAAGACTCAGAGAGAGGAAGCTCGCTGTTCAAAGTAACAGTCAGTGGTTGAGACAGGAAACAGGACCCACTTCTCCCTGCTCAGCCTTCCTGGTGCGCGGCGCAAACCGCAGCTCAAGCCACAGTCCTCGGTCCGTGGAGCGTCCAGCCCCGCTGCCTGCTGCGTGCACAGGGCTGCCTCCTTGGCACAGTGTTTAGGGACACGGGCTGCCAGGCTGCACGTGCCACAGGGGTTAGCCCGGTGCCTTGGCTGAGGGTCAAGCGGGTGTCACGCCTCCCAAAGCTTCTCCAGGACGCAGGGAGCAGCCAGAAGGCCCTCCGGGGCCACCTCGTCCTGCCCTGTCCCCTTCCCCTGTCACAGGTGAATGGAAAGTCTGGAGGTGGGACCTTCCTGAGGCCACACAGTGAGTCGTCCTGTTTTCCCTACAGTTACTCCCCTCCCTGAGTTTACTTAGAACACTTAACTCTATCTTATTTCCAAATGGTCTTAACGGAGAACACAAGAATTGTTTTTTTACACCGACTACACCATACAACTCTTAAGGGCGGGTTGCCGGCAGGGAAGGATGATGGTGATGGGAAAGGCAAACCACTTCACCTGTGTGCCCCTGCCCTGCTTAAGTAACGTAGTCTGCTGTCTAAGAAGCCGGCTCCATTAGATGAAGGTCATTTTGCTCTGTGAGCACCTGGCTGGCTTGGACGTACAGAGAAGGGTCTAGAAGGAGTCAGGCAGGAGGGGATGGGGAAGCTGAGTGGACTGCCTGACAGAGGGAGAAAACTGGAGAGGGCACACAGGGAGGGGAGGGTGGGGGGAGAGAGCAGGGGGTGCCGGAGCCCATGAGAAGCTGAGGCCTGGGACTTTGGGGCCCTGCAGGGAGAGGGCAGGTGGAAGTCCCGTGACTGAAGGGCATTTGAAGAAGCCGAGCATGCTGTGTTCATTTGGAAGCTCTTCGCTTCTCTGTCCTCCCCGTCCACTGGCCGGTGAAGACCTCTACCTCTGGGTGTGGGAGACCTGGCTTTTGATGGAGAGAGAGGAAGGGACAGATAGCCTGGGCTTCCACAGGGTGGCATGGACAGAGAAACACAAAGGTGGGGCCCAGAGGCTAAGGGACCCTGAACCTAAGCCCCCCATCTCACCCCGACTCTGGGTGATCTGCAAAAATCCTGGGGAGGGCCCTGGGTTCCTCGGAGCCTGGTGTGGGGTTTCACACTGATCCTGTGAGACCCCATCCGACTGGGTTACAGCTACCTTTTCTGATTTGCTCTTTTCCACGCCTCTCTGTGGGAGCTATCGTTATGCCCATTTTCCACCAGAGGCACCTGGGGCCCAGAGAGATTAAGTAACTCACACCTGACCCCACTCCTGGCTGATTGCTGAGCTCCCCCCACCTCTCTAAATACTCATGCCCCGCACTGTGGAGTGGACGGAAGCACGGGCTCTGGCGCTCCGTGGATGTGGTTCGAATTCTGCCCTGATGCTGACCAGCTCTGTCACTTTAGGTAAGTCAAACTCTCTTCTGAGTTTCAGTTTCCTCCTCTGTAAAGTGCGGGTTCTGATTCAGGCACGTGTTACATGCTGAATGAGTATTAATATCATCACCATTATTACTCAGCAACCAGAGCCCCGGATAGAAGCCCTCCCCTGGGAGAGGCTCGTCCTGCTGAGGGAGTCGCATCCTTCCTGCCCTCCTTCCCTCTCCCTCCCTGGCTCTGGGATAAGGTGCTTTTAGGACAAGGCTCCAAGTTCACCCAGGCTTTTCCAGCATGCCCTGTCCCTTGAGGAGCGAGGGTCCTACGCAGGAAAGAGGCAGCCCTAGCAGTGACCCTGGGAAGGGCCTGTGACCACACAGGCTCCGGGAGGGGACTTCGGGACCAGGAGCATGGCAGGAAATGGGCGGGATGGAGTCGTGTGGTAGAGGCTGGTTGCTTGGTTCCCAGCTTAAATGCGGAACTACAGAGACTACCCGCCGAACCACAGGCCAAGGACCGGCACCCTTCCCTGCCTATCCATGCTCTCCTGCCGCGGAGTTCCCAGAGTTCCTGGATCTCAGGCTTGACAGATTAGCGCCTCTCTGGACCGGAAAACCTGTTCTTGACATCCCCGCCCCCCCGCCGCCCCCCCGCCTTTCTCTCCTCAGTCTGAGCTGCAGGAATCCAGGCCCTGGCTGGGGCTCCCCCTCTTGTCCCCTTTCTACCCCGGGATCTGCTCAGCCTCTGAGCAGCCACCAAACCTGCAGTGCTAGGCAGTCCTGGGCTCAGGGTACTGCAAGATTCAGTGGTCCCTGTGGCACTGGTGCCCTGTCTCAACTTCAGGAAGTGTCATTACCCATTTTCCAGATGAAGCCCGAGTTTCCTCAAGTCCATGCAACTTGCCATTGGGCTGCTGGGATTTGAGCCAGGGGACTGGATGATGCCAAAGGCTGTCTGGAAATGAGAAAGGGAAAGGGAGGATGGGGCGGGGGTGTGGGTGGGGAAGATAACCAGTTCTGCCTGTAAATAGAATGTGTCAATCACAGTTCTTGGGCAATGTCTACAAATGCCTTTTAGCATCACTTAAAGACATTTAATTACTTAATACAAATAATAATAATGATAGTGATTCTGTTGGGCTTCCTTTGTGCCAGGCACATCCATTAACTCATTCAATTGAATTGGTCCTCAAGTTGAGATTAGAAAAGCCGCCCCTCCCTCAACAGCAATTCTGGCCAACCGAATTCTGCTTGCCCTGACGCCTGGCCTCCCAGGCTGTCAACTCCCCTCTCTCACCTCCTTACCTGAGCCCAGGAGAGGACAGGACAGCAGCCCCCCAGCTCTGAACTGCTGGTCATGTGTCAAGCTATTTCACCCTTATTAAAAAGAAAAAGAAGTCACCTCCCCCTTGGGGTCTTCTCAGCCAGCCAGGCCACCTGCCTGCCCCTCCCCACTGTGGCAATCTCCATCAGCCTCCAGGTCATGACCCCACTGGTCTTGTCACTGACTCAGCCAGCTTCTTGGCTTCCACCTGGGGAGATTTCAACAGCCAGGTGCACAGTCCAGATCCTTGCCTCACAGTTTCTTGACTTTTCCAAGCCCCATGACTTATAGCTTTTCTTCAGCAAGCCACCCCCTGGCCAAAATCTGAGCCTTGACCTCACTGGAAAGGGCTCCATTCTTTCAAATTCCCATTCAGAAGGCACTTCACCTTGCTGTGCATCTATGTCTCCTGTATGCCTTCCAGGGACCCCCTCTGCCTTCTTTTCTCCCACCTACCTGCCTTCCTTTCCTCCCTAACTCCAGGAGCCCTCATTTCTGTTGCACATATTCACCTGCATCCCGTTTCCACCCCACCAAGACATCCAAGAAAAAAAGGGAATGCCAGGCTCTTCTCACTTATGAATACTGATACATAGTTCTGAAATAAAACATTAACACATTAAATCAAGCATTATATTCTAAAAAGTACATCCTGACCAAATAGACTTTATTCAGAGAAAGAGGTGTGGTTTAATACTGCTAAATTTTATACACTAACTCATTAATATATCAAAAGAGGAAAAACAACTTGGCCATTTAGATGGATGCCAAAAAATATATTTTATAAAATTCAATATCCATACCTGCTTTAAAAAAATAAACTCCTGGGCTTCCCTGGTGGCACAGTGGTTGAGAGTCCGCCTGCCGATGCAGGGGACACGTGTTCATGCCCCGGTCCGGGAAGATCCCACATGCCGCAGAGCAGCTGGGCCCGTGAGCCATGGCCGCTGAGCTTGCGCGTCCGGAGCCTGTGCTCCGCAACGGGAGAGGCCACAACAGTGAGAGGCCCCGCGTACCGCAAAAAAAAAAATAAAAAAAAAAAAAATAAACTCCTAGTAAAATTGAAATAGAAGGATCCTTCTTTAATGTGGTTTTAAAATATCTATGTCAAACCAATAGACAGCGCCATGCGTGACGCTGAAACATCAGGGATATTGCTATTAAAGTCAGGCATAAGAAGAGGGTGCCAGGATTTGCCAGTGTTCTTTAACATTATTCTGGAACAATCAATGCTATTGGTTAGAGGCAATTGCCTAGAGGCAATGATAACCCAGTAGCAATAAGCCATCAAGAGCCCACTTCTTAGTTTTAAAAAAATACCATTCTCCACTAAAAGGAACCAGAGTTAATAGCTGATCCCAGGGCTAGAACAGGAAAACTACAAGATGAGTTTAAAACATCTTTTTGTGCCAGAAACCAAGGAAACAGTCAAAGAATAATGAGCACATGTCAAAATGACACAGGAATCTGCCTGAAGGCTGAATCTGGGACAATTTGAGCATCAAAATAAATAGTGATGGTAACAGATTACAACCTTTTGATTAAAATAAGAATCCGTGAGTCTATACTGATATAAGGGAATAAATGAATAAATGATGGAGAACGGAAAACTCTTCCTTACAGTAGAATGCCAACTATATGTATAGAACGAGTGATGGAAATAGATATTCACCATTTGGCAACCTTCCTAGTTGTTGAATAAGGCTGGAGTCATCAAAGGATGCTAAGGCTGGTGGGTGGAGATTTGATGAGGAACAGGATATTGGTGTAGTCTTGTAGTATCTCCCCACAACATACTTATCAAAGGCAAAGAAAAAGATGGTGAGTTGATGATGGAGAGACCTGGCAGCCACCAACCTGACCTGGTGATCAAGGTTAACATCACTGTTGGTGGGACAGGTCAGTAACACGTGCCCAGATGTGATGTCCTGATATGAGCACAGCATCATTTCTGTGGTATCCTTTTTTTTTTTTTTTTTTTTTTTTTGCGGTACGCGGGCCTCTCACTGTTGTGGCCTCTCCCGTTGCAGAGCACAGGCTCCAGATGCGCAGGCTCAGCGGCCATGGCTCACGGGCCCAGCTGCTCCGCGGCATGTGGGAACTTCCCGGACCGGGGCATGAACCCGCGTCCCTTGCATCGGCAGGCGGACTCTCAACCACTGCGCCACCAGGGAAGCCCATTTCTGTGGTATTCTTGCCAAGAATGCACATCCTGAGAGTGAACACAAGGAAACACTGGAAAGATTCACACTGGAGGACATCCTCAGACTGAATGGCCTGTACTCTTTAAGACTGTCAAGGTCGTGAAAGACAGGGAAGGACAGACCTGTTCCAGATTGAAGGAAACTAATGAGGCATGACAACTAAATGCCGCTCAGAATCCTGACTTGGATCCTGGACCAGAAAGGCAAATGAGGCATTGTTGGGACAGTGGGAGAAACTTGGATGGGGTCCATGGATTAAAGGATAGCTTTAAACTAATTTTGATTTCCTAATTTGGAGGGTTGAATGATAGTAATGAGGAGAGGGTGTTGTTTGGGGGAAGTACAAACTGGAGTATTTTGGGATCATGGGGCAACCTGTCTACAAGGTCTTATCAAGTGGTTCAGGGGGAAAAAGGCAGATCTATATATATGTATGAAGAGAGAGGGAGAGGGATTCCCTGGTGGCGCAGTGGTTGAGAGTCCGCCTGCCGATGCAGGGGACACGGGTTCGTGCCCGGGTCCGGGAGGATCCCACATGCTGCGGAGCGGCTGGGCCCATGAGCCATGGCCACTGAGCCTGCGCATCCGGAGCCTGTGCTCTGCAACGGGAGAGGCCACAACAGTGAGAGGCCCGCGTACCGCAAAAAAAAAAAAAGAGAGAGAGAGAGGGAGAGGCACAAATAGAGAGAGCACAAATGTGGTAAAATGTTTATCAGATAATCTGGATGAAGGGGATATAGAAATTCTCTGTATTGTTCTTGGAATGTTTCTATAGGTTTGAAGTTTTTTCAAAATAAATGATCAGTGAATAAACCTCACACCCAGTCCCGGTGCAGACACCAGCTCCCACACGGCTCTACTGACAGGTGCAAACGTGTGGTACCCGACGCTCAGGAGCACTTTTGCTCCTGGTTAACTGCCCCCTTCATTCCTGACACAGAATCTCTAAACTTTCGCCACTGGCTCAGGCCCCCATCTGTCTCTCTCTCCCTCCCCTTTTGTCAGATGACCTAACTCCGGTTTTTCAGAGAAATTATAGGACATCATGAAGGGTCTCTCTTAATTCCCCTAACATCTTTTCACCCATCCTTAGCGTTTATTCTTAACACACTTCAATATAGTTCATCTAACCTTGAGACAGAGAGTAAAACCCCCCTCACTACAGTGCAGTGGGTAACAGGTCAGGGCTGTGATTTATCACCCATGGGACAGACACCCCTCCTAGAGGCCTTAGGCTCTGGTCTGGATAGATTGTTCTCCACGACTGTGACACAGCTATCATCTGAGATGTCTCTTCACCACTCACCTGTTTCCATTCCTGGTTTCCTAGCTCTTCCCCTTTTCACCTTGTTTTGGGGGAAAGTACCTCAAATAACAGCTTCCAGTGAAAGGATTCATAGGAGGTAAACTTTTTTTGAGATTTGCATGTCTGAAGATTTTGCATATCTAGTTTTTGTATATATTTTTCTATCTTCACACTTAGTTTTTAGTTTAACCATGTATTGGTTAAAGATTGTTTTCCTTCATAATTTTAAAAACATAGCTCCCTTGTCGTTTTGCTTTGTTGGGAAGTCTGGTTTCATTTGAATTCCTGATCCTCTACATGTGACCTGCTTTTTTTTCCACGCTGGAAGTTTTTAGGTTCTTTTATTTCTCTCCATTCTGAAAATTGACAATGATGGTCCTTGGTGTAGGTCTTTTCTCACCTATCATGTTAGGCATTTGGTAGGTCCTTTCATATTGGTCACCCATTTTATCAGTGCTGGGAAATTTTTTCGTATTGTTATTTCTTTGATTATTTCTCCCCTTAAATTTCTCCATTATCTTTTTCTGAGATTATTTACAAGCAAATGTTGGAACTCCTGGATCCACTCTCTAATTCTCTTTATCTTTTACTTTTCCTCTTTCCTAATTTTTTGCCTTTTTTTACTCAGTTTTCTGGGAACGTTTCTCGACTTTATCTTCTGACTTCTCTGTTAGATTTTTTCGAGGTTTTCTATCAGATTAATTTCAAAGAGCTTTTATTTTCCAATGTCACCTTTTAAAATATCATCTTGTTCTTATTTCATGGATGCAGTAGCTTCTCTCATTTCTTTGAATAGTATAGGTCATTTCAAAAGGCTTCTTGTGCCCCTTATTGTTTAGCTGGAGGCGGGAGAGTCTCAAAATTGCTGTGCTTCAGGTTCCCAGCCAGAGCCTCTATCCTGAGGCCTCTCACTTTGACAATTACCTGTACCCCTTATAATTCCATCCCTTCACAAAACCTGCCCATCTTATGCCCATTTCCTTAGCAGCTTGCTGCCACTTCTCAAGGAAACACCCAGGGAACGAGCCCTAGAAATACAACCCCCGGAGCAGGTACCGCAGTC
The DNA here is from genome assembly GCF_008692025.1 of Phocoena sinus. Taxonomy (NCBI): domain Eukaryota; kingdom Metazoa; phylum Chordata; class Mammalia; order Artiodactyla; family Phocoenidae; genus Phocoena; species Phocoena sinus. Next base: position 22,262,717 of record NC_045775.1, read on the forward strand.
CCCCTCCGCTCCACCTATGTCAGGGCTCTATTGGAACTGAAGGTTTCATAGGAATTTCTGGTGACAAAACAATCAATGAAGGAACTACTTTGGGTGAGAGGGACCTCCCAGTTCCTTCCCTGTGGTACCAATTAGCTCCCTCTCTCCTTGGGGAAATGGTCTCAAGGGATGGCAGTGTGCGTCTTAAGCTGGTGTGAACCAGCTTAAGAGAGCCGACTGTCAGAGTTTCGAGAATTGGGTAAGCTGGTCGATGTCACATCAGTAGCTTGAAGTCAGCGATAGCATTTATACCACTGAAATTGGCAAACACTACATGTCAAGTTTTTTGGGTTTGTTTTGTTTTCTGAGAGCTTGTTATTAAACATTTGCAGCACGTCGCTGAATATCAGTGTCCCTCATTCGGTGCTCTGGTTCCTAGGGAGTGGGGTTGAGGAGCAGGAAAGGTGCCTGCAGTTGTGCAGTATGGCAGCCCTGTTGGGGATTCATGCTCTCAGTCTGGGCTTGCTGTGGAATACCTCTGTAGCTTGCTACATTAAAGCATTGATTTTACTTTATGTACTTAAAATCATGGCTTATTCTGCAAACTAGTGCAACTTGCCTTCAAACTACCAGCTCTGGGACACTTTAAAAAGAAAAAAATTTTACCATATCCACATAGCAGGGCACCAGGGAGCCAACCCCAAGCACCGGGGCCTCCTGATTGTCTCCAGGAAACAAACGGGCCTCCCCCAGAAAAGGCAGGCGGGGGCTCTCTAGTCCAATGAGTCCTCAATGGACTGACAGCCCAGAAACACCCACCTCGTCAGTCTTAGAGCCTCACGCTTCTTCACCTTCTTGAATGCCCTTGGAGAGAGAGCTTGGAAGGCTGGACTGGCATTGGTTCACTGGAACTTGATACGATCCCACCCTCAAGGCGACAGGAGGAGTTTGGGGAGCTAAGCGTGAAAGGGAGCATCTGTGCCCAGCACCCCAAAGCAGTGGGCTGCCCTGGGTCTCCACTCTCCCCATCCTGCCGTGCCCTCTGCTTTCATATCCTGCTACGGCTTTTCTTCCAGGCCCCTCAGCGCCAGCTTCTGCTGCCCAGCCAGCCTGGGGATGGGTTTCCCCGAGGGAAGAATCAGGGGAACAGGTGAGGAGGCACCTCACCAGCCTCTCGTGGACCCTGGCTGATTGGTCCTAAGGAAGATGCTCAGGTGTACCCTGGGGGCTGAGGACACAAGAGCCAGGGTGGCAATAGATTCTAGGAATGCTGGGCCAGCTCTTCCCTTTTCCGTCCTGCTCTGACTTAACTTCTCTCTGTGCCTTGGTTTTCCCAAATGTGAAATGGGACTGATCACCCTCAAAACACCCCTGCAAGGTACTAATTACCATCTGTAAGAGACTGTGAGATCTTTGGGTGCAATATAACAGCACTAATAATGGACAACAGCACTGCCCTTCTCCAGGGCCTTTCATCCACGGACCTCAAAGCCTCTTACAAGCCTTAATGAATTCTCACTACACCCCAGTGCAGGAGGCCGATGGTCATTAGCCTGGTTTTACTGATGGGGAAACAGAGAATCCAGGAGGTTGGCCTGAGGCCACACAGTAAGTCGGCAGCGCCATGAGGGCTAGAACTCACAGCCCCCGGCCTCTGGGAAAGGTTCAGAAAACGTGGGCTCCAGCCCAGCCCTGCAATGAGGCCGATGGGACAGAGGCAGAGCCTCTCACCTGCCAGGGCCCTGGAGTGGCTGCCAGGGGAGGCTGGACCACTGAGTTCTGGGGACACTTGGGAACATAGGAGGAGGTCCATAGGCATGGGTTTTGGTAGTTTGGTCCAGCGATTTGGGAAGAGAAGTAACATTGACAGGGCGCCTGGTGTGTGCCAAGGCCCCGTTCAAGGCACTTGTGTTATTTGATCACACCCCACCTGTGAGGTAGGCATATTGCTCCCATTTCACAAGTGAGAAAACTGGCTCGTTGAAGAAGCCACCATTTATGCTCATCTGCCATGGACCAAGCAACATGCTTGCGCCCTGATTGTCAACAACATGGGCCACAAGTCATCTGGGGAGCGTGAGGCATTATTAGGCATCATTTTAGAGATGGGGAAACTGAGGTACGCAGAGGAAAAGTGACTCGCTCAGTGGTGTGACCTTGGACAAGTCATGTTCTTCGACAACCTCTCCCTTCCCCCACCACCCTCAAGTCCTCAGAGTTCCCCAGCCCTGACTCCCTCCCAACCCCAGCGCTCAGGCGAGGCTGAATGAGACCATGGCAGGAAGGGCTTTGAAGTGCTCTGAGGGAGCACCCAGGTCCTCCCAGGGGAAGACGAAAAGCCTCCTGTCCTGGGCTCTTTTTCATCCCACAAGGAAGCTCTCAGAAGATATAAACACCATGGTCACCTGGGATCACCTGGGGACAGTGGCCCATGGGCTTCTCTCCAGGCCTCTAGGGCAGCCTCCCATGTCCTGCCTGGGGGACACTCTGGGCAGGACCGTGCTTCCTGGGACAGAGGGTTGAGGGTGTCCCTTCCCACCAGAACAGGCCAGGGAGAGTTTGAGGCCAGGGCGTGTGACTGGGCAGCTAGGGCCCCTCTCTGAGGCCCAGTTCTCCAAGGGGGTTGACCTAGGAGACCTCTGAGGTCCCTTCCAGCTCTGACAGTCCCCGAGACCCTGACTCAGAGCCACACTCCCCAGAATCTTGTCTGCTTTTAATGATTGCCTCACAGGAGCACAAAGAGTTTGTTAGAAAGCAGATTCATCCCAGTGACAGCGGTGGGAGCCTTGGGCCCGAGCAGGGTGTCTGGAGACCAGGCTCCGGCCCCTGGCCCCCACAAACAAGCTGTGTGGTCTGGACAAGGGTCTTCCTGCACCTTGCCTCAGTTTCCCTGTTGGTAACATCTGTGGGGAACGCCTGAGGGGGCTTTGAAGGCTGGAGGAAAGAAATGGAGGAGATGGGGGCAGGGGTGGGGGGCCGTGCAGGGGACACGGTGCTCACAGGGTAGAACGGGTCGGGGGCGGGGCGCGGGGTGGGAAGAGGACCGTGGAGTGATGTTCGGCGGGGCTGGGGGTGGAGGCGGGGATGCAGCTCCAGCAGTGGTTTTGCTCACTGCCTGCTTAATGTTGATAGAAATACTTCCTAATATTTGTACAGTCTTTTTTTTTTTTTTTTTTTTTTTTTGCGGTACACGGGCCTCTCACTGTTGTGGCCTCTCCCGTTGCGTAGCACAGGCTCCGGACGCGCAGGCTCAGCGGCCATGGCTCACGGGCCCAGCCGCTCCGCGGCATGTGGGATCTTCCCGGACCGGGGCATGAACCCGTGTCCCCTGCATCGGCAGGCGGACTCTCAACCACTGCGCCACCAGGGAAGCCCCAGCCTTTTACCCAAGTTAACAAAATGCTTTCTCTCCTGTGTTGTCTCTTTCAATTCCCCTCCCCACCTGTGGGAGAGGTATACAAGCACTCCCAATCTACAGATGAGGAAACTGAGGCTCAGAAAGAGGAAGTAATCTCAAGGACACCTAAGTAGTAAGGGGCAAACCCAGGCCTCTCCCTGAGACACATTTCTCTAGAAAGTTCCATACCACAGAGTCCCTCCTGGAACCAGTGTTGGGCAGGCCCGACCTGGGTTGAGGGTCTGGATCACAGAGCCCACTCGCTAGGCCCTTTTCCTCTTCCCGAGGCCCCTTGGATTGGGGGTGGGGCGTTGGCCCCGAGGGAGGAATCTCGGATGGTGAGTCCAGGGTGCGGCCAGCAGTGGGCGGGAGGCGCTGGAGGCTGCTGCTGGCTGGGCAGGGCAGGGCAGGGCGGGCACGGGAACAGTGTGACCTGGACAGCGTGACCTGCAATAATTGAGTGCTGCACGCAATGGCTGCTGCGGAGGCAGCGAGGCCCCCCGTGCCGGGGGGTGGCCTCACTGCCAAGGCTGGGGCCTCCCTGCCTCCCACCTCCTGCCCTGCTGGTTCCCCTTTGGCCACAGCTCCGCAGCTTCTAGGAGGCGATGTTTTTTCTCCCACCAGGCAGATCTTCACCTGAGAGCCTGCTCAGACCTGCCTTCCTCACAAAGCTCGGTAGCAACTCCCTGGGGCAGAAAATGTCTCTTCTGAAAGCGAGACAAGAGTTTAATTAAGCCCTAAACGCGCACAGTTGAGCCTGAAATTAGGGTGGTGACAGGAGGGGTAGAAGGCAATGGAGGACAGGGCGGGGGCAGGGTGGGGTGCTGGGGGGTAGCTTCAGCCCACCCCTGGCCCAGCTGAGCAAAACAAGCCTGCAAGCATTTACAGCGCCCGCGGGCGCAGATACCAAAGCGTCTGTGACCTAGAGAGGGGAGAATGCCATGTTCCCTCTCGTGTTTGGGGTAAGTCTGTAGAGGATTTGGAAAGTGGAAAGAGGGAACCAGGAAGTAAAGCGAGGCTGCCTCTGAGACCAGATCCCGGGTTCCTGGGTGTGTGGGGTGGGAGCTAGGGGGGAGCTGGGTGTCCTCTTGTGACTGCAGCTGGGCAGGGGGGAACCCTCCTCACCCCCAAGGCCAGCTGGGCTCTGCATGAGCCAGGCCGCCACACGCACAGGTGTGCCAGGCTTGGGGCTCCTGCCAAGCACCCAGCCTGGCTCGCCCAGGTGGGCAGAGCTCATCCTGCCCCCCAAGGAGGCAGGCGGCAGCCAGCCAGGAGGTGCCCGGCGGGCTGGGCTCCCGGCTGTAGGGACAAAGCAGCCGACACTGGCTTTGCAGATGGCTGCAGGTCTTGGGGGCAGTCAGGTGCTTTGAGGGGGGGCACTGGCCTCAGTCCCCCTCTCTCCTGTCCCCAGGTCTCCCTAGATTGTTGCTGAGACAGTCAAACCTCAGCCTCCTCCTTTACCTGGCAATTAATCCTTCTGTACCCTGCAACTTGGGTTGGGTCTAACTCTGCCAGGGACTGAAGCAAGAAGAGATGGGCCGGCAGGCGTGTTATCACTTGTCTCGGGAGCAGAGAGGCGGTTGCCACAGGGCCCCTGCGTGCGTGTAGACGTGCATGCGTGGAGCAGTGAGGGAACAGGCTGTCCTCGGAGTGCGTGCCTGGCCCTCCTCCCATGCGTGCGTGCGTGCATGCGTGTGTGTGTGTGTTGGGGGGAACTGATTTCTGTCACTGAGGCAGGGGACCCAAGGGCAGACCCTGCTTGGTTGACGCAGAAGCTCCCGTGGGCCCCCATCTGACAGGCCATCTGATCGCTTAGTAGAGATGCTTGTAGGTTCTTTGAATTTAAGGGACACTCTGCTGAAGACACCAAAGTGGGGGCCGTGGGGAGCACCAGCCAGGGTTCGGCCACTAAGCTGTCCCCACTAGCTTTTCCTAGCTCAGGCCTTAGACCCTGATGGCTTCCCCTTCCCAGGACAGATGGGAAATCCTGGCACAGCTTTCCAGTCCCCGAATCACAGGTGTCTTGGAGGCATGATGACCGCTGGGCAGAGGGTGAGGAGAGGCCCGAGGGTCATTCGGGGAAGCCTCCCTTGCCCATCTGTGCTTATCTGCCCTTGCCAGCATCCCTAACCCTTATCCTGTGGCTACTGTAACAAATTACCACAAACTTGCTGGCCTAAAATGACAGAAATTTATTCTCTCACAGTTCTGGAGCCCTGAAGTCCAAAATCAAGGTGTGGGCAGGGCCTCTTCCAGGCCCTGGCGGCTGCGGTGTTCTGTAGCCTCAGCGCATCCGTCTCTGCTCTGTCTTCACATCGGCTTCTCCTGTGTGTGTGTGATCTCCCTCTGCCTCACTCTTATAAGGACACTTGTCACTGGATTTAGGGTCCATCCAGATAATCTAGGATGACCTCCTCGTGTCGAAATCCTTAATTTCATCACATCTGCAAAGACCCTTTTTCCAAATAAGACCACATTCCTAGGATCCAGGGATGTGGACCTGGACATATCTTTTGGGAGCCATCTGTTACCCCACCCAGTGGTCAGTCAGCCGTGGGTTGGACCCCTCCAATGATGGGAAACTCATTACCTCATGGGTTGGCTCAGTTCGCGTCCAGACAGGTCTAATTATTTTAAAGTTCTTAACTTGGGTGGAGTTGAAACTCCACTCAACAGGAACCTCTACCCACTGGCCCTAGTTCTGTCCTTCAGAGCACATAAAATACACCTAAATAAATAAACTATTCCCACTACCTCCTGCCCCCGATTACAAGGCAAAAACAAAATCAAAAAACGGTGAGCCAGCTTAATCCTGGTGTCAGAGACAGTGCATAGACCCTGAGGTCATGAGACCTTGACTCACTGGTGGCTCTGTCCCTAGAACCTTGTGCCTCGGTTTCCTCACCATAATGCCAAAGGGCTGGCTGAATCACTATTTCCAAGGGACGCTTTTGGAAAATGCATCCTGGACATTCATAATTTGCACTGGCCTACAAAAGCCTGGGAGAAGTCCTGAGTAGAGAAACCCACTGAAGTCAGTCTTTTCCAAACTTACTTGAAAATAGAGTCGTTTTATCGACTACCATTTTCTTTTATCGCCCCGCAGAACTTCTGTGTTGCTTTGGAAGGAGGACCGGTCTCTGTGATGCCTGGGCATCCTTTCCAGCTTTCACAGTCTGTTGAGGTCAAACCAAACAGTTGAGTTCGAGTCTTTGGTTCCCATCCCCAGAGTTGTTTTCAGGCATTTTGCTGGAAGTAACAAATGATCCATTACAAGATGAGAGTCAAGAATCTGGAAAATGAGAAGCCCTTCCCCCAAGCCGCAGACAGCCTGGGCGAGGCTGCGGGTGAAGGCCTCCTCCCAAGGGCCCCGGGCCTGCTGGGGGCCCTTGGGAGGAAGCCACGGAGGAAAGAGCATTTCCGCTGCTCTGCCCCACAGGACCTGCTCACCACATCCCTCGGATCCAAACTTCACCTCCACCTCAGACTCCAGCTGCTCGGCCCTCCCTCGTTAGATAAAGCTACCTCGGAACTTGCCCCTCCCAGAGCTTTCTGCTAAAGGTCCCAACGAAATCCCTCCTACCTTTGCTGGGGGAAAAAAAATCCCAGAGAAGTTGGATCTTCTGAAATGGGAGCAAGAAGAAACCTAGGCCTCCCAAGGGAAAGACAGGGCTGGTGGGGGAAGAGAAGGGACTGAAGGTGTGTCCCAAGGGGAGAGGAGAGAGAGAGCCTGAGGACGGGATGGGTGGAGGTGCTGGGCTCCAACTCTGGGCCCAAAAGAAAGATGGGAACGTTGGCACGAAAGCTAAATAAGGAGACTGGCATAGACTGAGAAGGCCACCAGGTTTATTTCCCTGGCGCCAAGCGAGATTACGGCCAGGCTACTATCCTCCCCCAGAAGGGGCAACCCAGCTCAGATCCACCTTGTAATGTATGGAGCCGCTGTGGCCTGACAGTTTCATCGGCGGATACGGGTTCACCATGCTCTCAGACACAGATCCAGGGCTGTTTATTGAGCACCCATATATCAGGCACTATGCTAGCTGCTTTCACATGTATTCTGTTTAATCCTTACAGCCCCTAATATTTTACAGGTGATCACACCGAGGCGGGTTTAGTATCTTGCCAAAAGTTGAGAGGCAAAGAGAGGAATAGAACAAGCTCTGGCTCCCAATCCCACCCCATCGCTTTTGATGGTATTTAGTGATGCAGCCTCTGGATCCTGATGGTGCGGGCAGTTCTCCCGTAGGTCGGGCCTGAGTCCCTCCTACCCTTGCCTGAATTGGATCGGATGGAAGAACCATGTAAGTAGGTTCGTTCTGCTCCCAACCCAGCCTCAAGAGACATCAGCCATCCTCTGGTACACGTGGTAGCCTTCCAGTTACCGGGGTGGGGAATGTTTGCCTTCTGTTGATGAAAAGAAATAGCTGTGATAATAAGTAAATGCCCAACCCAGTGCAGCAATCGATGTCCCTAACAATAAGGCTCTACGTTTGCTCTTGGCTGTGGGTTATATTCATTGGCTATAGTCACTGCTCAGGAGCCCCTGGGTGTGTCACCCGGGTGGGGCCCCAGGCACACTTACCAGGGGAGGGAGCAAACCTTCCTGCCTTAAGCTACCAGAATTCACCCCAGGAAGTGAGGCTCCTGCAGACCTGCTTCGGAGTGCCCCAGACCAGAGTGAGGAGAAACGTACCAGGTTCATGGGGCAGTGGAAATGGTGCTCTGCGCTTTGCATCAGGAAATGAGTCTGGTCCCAGCTCTGCCTCTGCTGCCCTGGATGATGTGAGGCAAGCCCGATTCCCTCTCTGAGCCTCGGTTCCCACATGTGTAAAATGGGGTAGGGAGGTGGGGTTGTACCCTATGATCTCTCATGTTCCTTCTAGCTCAGACATTACAGGACCCTGTAGCCACGGCTCCTCCTAGAGTTGCTTTATGTATTAAGCACATGGGCCGCTAGCTGGTGGGTGGGCACCCTCAGTGCTCCAAGAACCCAAGCTCTTCCTCTGTGAGGTGGCTGGATGTCCATTCCTGCCTCAGCTTCCCCAAATCCTTCCTTTCTTTTCCACTTTCTCTAGCTGTCATGTGTATCGAATTCCCTAGTTTGCAAGACATTTTCAGAAACATTATCCCACTGGAGCCTCAACCCAACCCTGTGAGGTAGGCAGAGAAAGGGATGCGGTGCTCTCAGCCAACCATGTGTCAGGCCCTTCCTGTGTGTTGTTTCGCTGAATCTTCCCCATAGCTACAGAAATCCTTTTGGGAATAAGCAGAGTATAAATAAATAGACAGTGGACGGATATTTAGATGAATGCATACATGCATACTCCTCACCGTGGCCCTGAGGTCTTGGTGTTATCATCGTCACCACATCACAAGGCAGGAAAGTGAGGCTTGGAGGGGTTCGATAACTGCCCAAGGTCCCGTGGCTCTCAGGCAGCAGAGGCAGGATCGGAACCCAGGCCTCTCTCATCTAAGCCCATGGCCCTTTCTGAGCACTGAGCTGTGCGCAGATCAGCATTCTCTGCCCCACTTTGCAGATGAGTGAACGAGGTGTATAGAGATGAAATGATTTTGTCAAGGGTTTGCAGCTCTGAGTAGCAGAGCCAGAACTCAAACCTTGTCTTTCGCCTGCACACCTAGGGCTGTGGAAACATCTCAGTTGCCTCAAAAGGAAAACCAGTGGTGTCCCTTCTTCCCCTCCTCCTTCCCTTCTTCCTTCCTTCTTTCCTCCCTCTTTCCCTCCCTCCCTCCCTCCCTCCCTTCCAGGAACATCCCCTACCTCTCAAGTGCTTCCCTGTCCGAGGCAGGCAATCGCATGATGTGCTCATTTTGCAGGTAACAGGGCCACCGCTCCTTGGGCTCTGTGTGTCTTTAGGGGTGCGGGTCCCCGTGGCAGCCCATGCGCTCAGTGACCCACAGTAGCTGATCCACAGGGGTGCCGGGGCAGGGTGTGCTGACACCCAGGGGGTGCTCAGTAGGGGTGCTGGCAGCGCCTGCCCCCTCTGTGTGTGCCGTACTTGGGGTGTCTGTGCACATCTGCCCCCTCCACATGAGCACGCCCCAGACGGTTGGTGTGCTGGGGACTGCCCGGCGGGGGCGGGGGTGGGAGCATTGAACGTGGACGCTGCCCTCCCAGGCCCTCGCCCACTGCGGTCCCCCCACCTCTCTCCTCTCAGTCTCCACGCTGGGCTCTTCCCCCTCCCTTCCATCCTCTACCAGGGTGATCAGCTTAAAGCTAGATTTTTATTCTCTGTCTGTAGCCCATGATTTGTGTCTCCTGAGTAAGGCAAATACAAACAAAACAGCTTCCCCCTGAGGGTAGCATTCAAACTTGTTTGGAAAACTCAGGCTTGAGGCGGTAGCTCACATTGCGTCTTCTAAGAAATTATCGGTGGAGGATCATATGTGCTTCAGATCATTCTCCCTCTCACATAATCACAATTCAGATCTCTCTCCCGCCCATGCACGCGTGCGTGTGCGCGGGCATGTGTGTACGGGTGGCATTTTAGGGTAAATTTATTGACGTTTAAAACATACATCCAGGGCTCCCCTGGTGGCGCAGTGGTTGAGAGTCCGCCTGCCGATGCAGAAGACGCGGGTTCGTGCCCCGGTCTGGGAGGATCCCACATGCCGCGGAGCGGCTGGCCCCGAGAGCCATGGCCGCTGAGCCTGCGCATCCGGAGCCCGTGCTCCGCAGCGGGAGAGGCCACAACGGTGGGAGGCCCGCCTACCGCAAAAAAAAAAAAAAACAAAAAAAAACATACATCCAGTCAAGTATACAAATTTGTGTGCACAACTCACTGGGTTTTCACAACGTGAACACACCTGTAAGCCTGACCCAGCCAAGAGACAGAACTCAGCTCTCACACCCTCCACTCTGCCCGACCTGCAATGACTTCTAACATCACAGATTCGCTTTGCCTTTAAAAAATTATATAATGGGACAACACAATCAGTATTGCTTTGTGTCTGGCATCTTTTGTTCATGATATTTGCTAACTTTGTATATGTGTCTAATATATATAGACACACATATACATATATGTGTGTGAAAAAATACATATGCTTCCCCCCTTGCTTAAATATTCTAAATCAAAATGCAAACATTATGTCGTTTAATCCCCATGTTTTTCAGTATGGAGGAGATCCAGGAAGGAGACCTGGATCAAGCAACGAGGCCTCCCGCTCTTGGTCATTCTCTGAGCTCCTCCTGTATCCGCTATGGACCCAGCGTGTGAAGGAGAAAAGCAAAGGCCTGGCACGTGGGAGTCTGAAGACTTGGGTACACCCTGCTCTGCATGCAAGGTGGGTGTGATCTTCAGCCCATGGCTTACCTTTCCTGAACCTCAGTTTCTTTATCTGGAAAATAGGGCCAATAATGTGGGTCCTGGCTACTGCATAGGCTGTTGAGAGGATCAGATGACACCCTGGTGGGTTGGGTGTCTAAGTGCGTAGAGATGGTTTGTCATGATTCCACGCAGAGCTAGGGGGAAGATTCGTTAGCGCCTTCTATACCAAGAGTCCGGGGCCTGAATGCAGGTGTTCAAATTCCAACTCTTTCTCTTTTGCTCTGGAATCTTGGGTGAATTTACCTCCCTTGACGTCAGTTTTCCTCATCTGTTGAATGGGGATGATTGTAGCTACCTCATAGAGGTGTTGTGAATATTAACCGAGTTAATATATACGACAATTAAAACACTGTCTGGTACAGGGGAAGCCCTATTAAAGGATTTTATAGGTGTCGCCATTGTTGTTGCTTCACGCCCGCACTATTGTGTGTGTTCTCTTTATTTTTCTCAGATTGTGAACTGCCTGAAGGCAGCGTCCATCCAGGCTTCAGGCTTCTCCTCCCCCTTCCTCTACATGCTGGGCAAATCCTGGGGCCAGGCTGATGGGTCCCACGCTCTGACCAGATTAGAAGTGGAGGAAGCCTGCCTAGAGGCTCTGGCCTGGGATGGGGCAGGAGTGGGGAAGCTCATGCTGGGTTTCTGGGTCCTCAGGATAGGAGGGTGGGAGAGATGTGTTTTCATGTGGGACTTGAAGATGCCTGGCAGGAGACTCATGCCGGATAGAGGAATGGTAGGGAAAGAGTTTCCCCCTTTAGGGCTTCTGTGCATCCCTTGCCCTATGACAGGGCCTATGTTCAGTCCAACCTCTTGGCGGCAGATAAGAAAGCAGGGGCCTGGAGATATCAAGGGACTTGGCCCAGGTCACAGAGCCGGCCATAGCAGGGCCATCCTTGGACCTCTGTTTCTCAACTCAAAGCCCAATCTGAGCTGCCTCTCCTCATGTAGATCTTAGACCCAGAAGAGGAAGCGAGCAAAGCGGTCCTGTTCCTCCTTTCCAGACCCAACTAACATTCCTACCAGAGGTAACTTCTCTTGTGACTCATAAAGATATTTCTGAATAATAGCACTGGTTAACTTATCTCTGGAATGTATCCGGCTTAAACACACACACACACACACACACACGCATACACACACACGCACACATGTGGGCAACTGGGGAAGTACCTTCTTTCTGCCTGAGTCTTTCTAGGGCAGTCACTACTCAGAGTCTCCTAGGGGCCATAAGTGGGGACCAGAAAGGCCTCATTTGCCTATGTTTTCTGAGAAGTCTTGCACAGACTTCAATATAACGCTAAATGTGGTCTAAGGCAATCAGAAGGAAGGGCTTGTTGTTGTCTGCTTGTGTTCTTTAAGTTGAAGGTAACATACAGTAAAGTAAGTAGGTGCCCTAATCCGAGGGTAGAACTTGATGGGTTTCTCACATAGGTACAGATGTAACCACCACCCAGATGCAGAACATTCCGTTTTAATATTATTATTAGGTCAGCCTCTAGAGCAATAGCTTCTGGACTTCCTTGCTTTCACATCTCCTCCTTGGTGTGAATCCCATACATGAAATGGGAATCACGGTGGGTGAGGGCCCATGGCATGCCTCAGAATCCTGAAGCTGGTGGGCCCCTCTTGGAACGTGACGGAGGCTGTGTAAGGCCACAGGGAGGAGCGAACATTGCTTATTCACCCGGCTCTTTCCTCCAGATGCCGATCTCTTCCGATCCGTGGCTCCCAGCCTTTCTTTCTGCCCCACACCTGAACGGTACAACACATTCCCTCTGGATTAGTGGCTGAATGCATCCGTGGCGTTTAAAGGGAGGGGAGGCGCAGCTTGAAAAGCTGTGCGCGTTATTCTCATGTTTACCCCGACTCGGGGTGAGATGTGAGACTTCCTGATTGGCTGTATTTCCCCCATCCTGAGATGTCACCCATGAGAAGATACATCTGGGTTTAACAGCATCTTTGCTGGTTATTCCTCACTTACTGAGTGTGCCTTTCCCACCCCCGCCAGATCCACTGCTCACCCTTCCTTGCCCTTCGCGGTGCCTGGGAGGCTGACAGGGGATGGGAGAGATGGTCTGGGATCCTTTCCTCCATCCTCTTCAGTGTCTTTCTGGCATGGGTTGCTTCTCTTTATCTTGATGGATGGCCTTTCTTCCGTGGTCCCAGCGTGCAGTAGGTTCTAATAACACTATTTTCTTCCCTTTTGAACCCTGGGCGTGGTCACAGTTTCCAGGTGTTACTAGGCCCTGGGTGTGGCAAGATCCCCTGTTGCTCTCTTAGCCCTGCTCACACTTCTCTATGGAGATGCTTCATTTTTAAAGCCTCTTCCTTTGAACCGTCCGGGTTGAGGTCTGTTTCCTGATGGACTCCTGAGTGATCCAGAGATCTTGGGACAAACAGAAACGCTTCCGTATTAAATAGTCACTGATGATAACAGGTACCTGGCTTTCAGAAATGTTCAAACATCATCAACATGTACGGTTCACAATAGAGAAATGATGGCATCCTCTCAGGCATGGTGGATAAAGGACCATGTATTATTAAGCCATGGACTCTGCTTCTGACCTGTCAAGCCCGGGAGCATGGATAACAGGCTGGGTGTAAAGTCAGGTGAGATGGGCTTGAGTTCAGGCTCTGGCAACCACGGGTTGGGAGATCTTGAGGAGGCTGCCTTGCCACTCTGCTCCTCGGCCTCCACTTTGGCAATCCAGAGTCACCCTGGCAGTTGTTACATCCCTGGCGCAGATGTTAATGTGAGGGAAAACGAGGCCATGTATGTGAAAGGGCTTCGTGAACTGTCCAGCACTCAGATGTGCGGGCCAGTTGCAGCCCAGAGCAGGCGACCCTTTCAGGGCCAAACATTGGACAGGAGGGACAGAGGAGGAAACACCTAACTTCAGTGCAGGGAGGTCCCAAGACCCAGAGAGGCAATGAGGCACAAGCTACCTTTTTCTCCCCATCCCAGCTTACCGCCTCCTCTTCCCCCACATGACATGACCTTTCCTTACCCTGAGTGATAGTGCTGGGCAGAGAATTAAGGAGAACCTCTAAGGGGAGGAAAAGTCATGCACCAGAGGTAGTCCACGCTTTCTGGAGACCAGTAAGAGAGAAACAAAGACGTTCCAGTAGGAGGCAGGTCACACATGTCCTAGGTAAGAGGAAGAGCCTGGCGTCATAGAGGACCAGCTGCACTTCCAACTGGGTCACTCACCCTCTAACTAATTCTCCTGGTCAAGTTACTTAATCTCCCTTTCTTGATCTGCAACCAGGGAAGAATACCCACCTCAAACGTTTGTTCGGAGGCGTGCGTGAGACAATCCCCATAAAGTATTCAGCCTGGGGCCTGACTATTGGTAAGTGCTCAGGAAAGATTGGCCCCTATTCTTCTTGGTATCCTATTCCTGGGAGTCAGAGGATCCCTTCTAATTGGGTGATCCTGGAATGATGCCCCCCGGAGGGGGCAATGAACTGGGCTTGGAAGCTAAATTCTCGGTTTGGCATTCACAGTTAGTCCGAGGCACCAGCTGCACCAGCCCATAGCTGCCCATAGCACCGGGCGCAGCTCTGTCTGGTGCTCCAGGACTGAGGGGCGAAGGCAGGCTGCAGAACGCAGGCCTCCCGGCGGGCAGAGGGAGCCAACACAAGTTCTGGAGTCGGGGAAGGCCGGGATCAAAGCGCTCCGAGGCAGGCCGGGGCGCACCAAAGGGAGGCTAGCGACTTGCATCAGCACAGATTCCGTGATGCTCTGCAGACGTCTCGGGGCTGCTGGGCTTTACGGGAACCCACAAGAAAGGAAAGGGCTGGGGAGCAGGCAGGGCGGGGGCGGGTGAGGGCGCTAGGGTGCGCTCGCCTGCCCGCTCGCTCCCGGCGGCGCCTGCCCGGGCCTGGACGCGCCCGGGACAGCGGAGGCCACCGAGGAAGAACCCGCTCCCTTTCCCCCTCCTTCTTTCCCCCCGAATTACTGGAAGTACTGTGTGGGAGAGACGCAGAAGCATCCGGATTTTCAAGCGCGGGGCGGGGGAGGCCCGGGCAGCCGCTGCTGCTCAAAGGAAAACTAAAAGTGCGTCTGTTCGCGCCGCTTCGACACGCGGCTGCTCCCGGGAGGGCCCTGGACGCCCGGACCGCGACTCCCTTTGTAGCCCCCCAAGAGCTCGCCAAGGCGGCCGGGGGCCGTGTGGCGCGGGATGGGACGGAGAAGCGAGGAAGAAAGTGTCACGATTTCTTCTCCTGCGCTCCACCCGCCCCCCACCGTCCCCACCCCCAGTTTTCTGGGTTTTGCCGCTGCCGCTGGGGAAAGGGCTGAAGGGTTTTGCGTCAAAGGACTGCATTTACACAGTCCTGATGAGAGAGGAGCGTAAACACACCCAGGCAGGCAGGACGCAGGATTTAAAAGTCAAAAACAAAAACGCCAAGCCCCCGTGCTGGGTGCGCGCATCCGTCTGGCCGACACTTCTCGCCCTGACCGGGGGAGTTGGGGACTCTGCCAGGCAGGCGGCGGCGGAGGTGCGAGGAGCCCGGCCAGCCTCGCCTCTTCGCGCGCGTCCTTGGGGATGGAGCTCAGGACAGAATGTGTTTTATAGTTGTAAACAATGACCCCGAGTATTGTTTGGGATTACCGTATCTTGGGGCCGTTGGGGCGGCCAGATGCCGCCAGCCGTCCCGGAAACGCCAGCGCTTTATATAGAGCCCCGGGAAAGCGTTGAGTTCCCGGCTCTATTTTTCTTTCTTATCAACACCCCCACTTTACAGATAAGGAAACTGAGGACCGAAACCGTGATGTGTTACAATGCATAAGGCTTCACACATCTTCCCGTTGGGTCCTCACAAGGACCCTGCGGGGGTACAGATGGTACACGTAAGAGTTGGGTAAACCGAGACTAAGGCAGAGCCTGGACCAGAACCCAAATTCCTTGACTCCTAGTACAGTGCGCCTCCGGATCATCTCTGCAGAAGGACTGAAGCTCCAGAGCTGACAAGGGCCTTAGAAGGTCATGTCTCAACCCCTTCGTTTGAGAGGAAGAAACTAAAGCCCAGAGAGGTTAAGGGAGTCGCCCAAAGTCTCACAGCTCGTAAACAGCACAGCCTGGCGGCGTTCATACCCCAGGGCCTGTGCTCTTTACCCCGCACCCCGCCCAGCGAGGCGGGAGAACCTAGGAATCCGCACTACCTACTGCCTGAACTTCGCTCCAAAACAGCTGAAGACAACGTTGGGGCACACCCTCTCCCGGGCCTCCCTCTTCCCTTTTTTTTTTTTTTTTTCTTCCAAATTCGTAACAGTCAAGGTTGCTTATAATGCCCAATTACTCCTATTAGATGCGTCCTAATTGCCCAGCGTAGAGGGCGGCCTGAATGTCTTGACTGTTTAATTTCGTCTTAAAGGCTACTCCTAACAAATTAATTTCAGGGCCGAAAAAACGGGGCGGGGGGGGGGGGCAAGGGGCGGGAAGCAGTGGGCAGCCAGCCGCGGAGGGGAAAATAGGCAGGCCGGCCCCGCCCGGCTGCGCCTCGCCCCGGCAAGGCCCGGCCTCAGGGAGGTGCGGATACCCAGCGCGCCCAGGGCGCCCGCTGCTTCAGGCGGCGCCGCGGAGGACGCCGACGACCATGCGCGGCCGCGCCCTCCCTTGCGAGTGGCTCTGCGCGCCCGGCTCCCAGCCTCGCGGTGGCGCCGCACCGAACCGCCTGTCTCGCTCTTCGGGACTGTGATTATTTTCTAAAACCCGGCGCCGAGGCCCCTGCGGCCGCTCTCGGGGGCCCCGCCCCGCGCCCCTTCCCAGGGTGGTGGAAGGGGGAAGGCCGTGGCGTGCTGGGGAGCCGGCGAGGGAATCCCTCTCCCTCCACGTCACCCGAAAGCGAGGAAACCCGCACTCGCGTCCTCTAACGCAAATGACCATCTTTGGCAACATGCGCCTGTGGAGCAGACCAAGGGCGCGGGGCCGGGGGTGGGCTGGGTGGGGGAAGGGCCAGGAGCCTCGGCTCCCCCAAACCGCGCCGGCGGTCCGCTCCCACACCCGCCACCCCCTTCCTTCCTAGCGCTGGGTGTGCGGCTGGCGTCAGCGCGGCCGGGAGCCGGGGCAGGGACGTGGCGCTGCGCCCGCCTCCTCCCGCGCCTCTTCCTCCTCCTCCTCCTCCTCCTCCTCCTCGGCCTTCTCCCTCCGCCTCCCCGCGCGCTCCTCCCTGCAAGGTGGAGTCTGGGGTTGACGTGAGGTACAGGGGCTGGAGAATAAAGAGTGTGGAGTTGAACTCGTGCCATTGTAGTGACTCATCTCGGGCAGAGCGCTGGGGCTCCGAGCAAACCAGCGAGCAAGCGAACGGCGTTCGGCGGGGACAGAGAGAGGGAGTGAGAGAGGCGCGGACGGGCGACGCGGGCCCGTCCGGGAGCGGGCGCCGGGGAAGGGGTGCAGGTCCGGGCGCCGCAGCTGTGGCACGGGGAGCGGAGCCGCGTCCCTCTCCGCACCGGCTCAACTGGAACCCCACCGGCCGCGGGCCGGGCGCAGGCTGCCTTCTTCTAGTCAAGTGTCCGAACCGCTCGAAACTCCGGCGGCGAGTCGGCCACAGGAAGTTTATTCTCAGCTCCTTTTCTAAAAGGAGGAAATAGAAGTTTCTCCAAGCGGGCAGCCTTTCTTTCCGCCTTTTTTTGCCCTGCCTGAAATCGGGGGTCCCCAGACCTGGCAGGCTTGACTCGCCGGGCTCCTATTCTTTTTTACGTTCCAATTTTTGATTGAGCCGGCGGTCCGGGCTGAGCTCCGGTTGCGCGCGGGGGCGGGAGGGCGCGCGCAGGGGAGGGACAGAGGAACGCGCGGACTTTTTAGTGGGAGGGACCGGGTGGACAGCCGGACCCGCAGCGCTCGTAGAGCAGGAAAGAAGTGCAGCGCTCGGCGCTCGGGGGGCACTGTTCCCGGGGTGTCGCCGCCGAGGGGCAGAAGCCCGGGAGCGAAGACTAGAGCCCGAGGCGCGGCCCGCAGGGAGCCAGCGTTCAGCAGCCGGTGCGCGGCCTCGGCGAGGGCGGGGGAAGAAAAACACCCTGTTTCCTCTCGGGCCCCCACCGCGGATCATGTACCAAGATTATCCCGGGAACTTTGATACCTCATCCCGGGGCAGCAGCGGCTCTCCTGCGCACGCCGAGTCCTACTCCAGTGGCGGCGGCGGCCAGCAGGTAGGTGCGGGGCCCGGGTGCACCTGGCGGCGCGGGCGGATACCCGCCTTCCTCTCGCCGCCGCCACTGCCTCTCTTGCTTTCTTTTCCGTTTCTTGGTTTGGCGAGAAAATTCCTACGGGCCACCATTGTAAGTTCTGGATTTTCGTCTTGTCCTGCCCACACCTCCTTTCATCCCCTCTACCCAACAACAACACTTTTTTTTTTTTTTAAACTGGAGCGGCGAGCGGGCTGGAACAGCCAGCAAACCCTATCCTTCACACTACATCTTATCCAGACCAGCTCCTGGAATTGCAGGTCCCTTTCCCAGGAGCCTGTACCTCCTCTCCCAGGAATCCACCTCCATTCTCCTCTCTTTCCGTGGTGGACAAAAAAAAAAAAAAATCTTTGCACCCACGGGCCCCTCCCTACATCTCGGGACCTTATTCTTGCGAAAAACCCTCTCCTTCTCTTCCCCGACCCCCATCGGTCTTAATTTCTGAAAAATGTTGGGGACTCGGAAACATGGTTGGGCTCCTTCAAGTAATCCGGAGTGGGTGCGGGTTGGCGCTCTGGGAATCAGGTGCGAAGGTCAGGAAGGAAGGAGGAGGTCAGCCTTGATTGGCTCGGCTGCGCCTAGGTGCCCGGCGCCCATCCATCTCCTGTTAGGGTCGGAGAAGGAGTCTGCACTGCCACCAGAAGGGGCGCCTTGTGGGTCTGGGAGTACCTTGGGGCAAGGACGCCTGCAGAGAGAAGGGGGGCGGGGAGGGTGGAGAGACCTCGCTTGGGCTCCTGAGTGGTTCTGGAAGCCGAAAAACAACTTGTTTCTAAAGCAGGCGGACTGGTTTGCACTGGAGGGATTGTGTGTGCGATCTGTCTATAAATACCAGAATAAATAAATACCAGAAGGGTGCTGCTGGGTTGGTGGTGCTGGTGGGGTGCCTGTCCTCGGCAGCAGCCACCCCCCCCCCACCCCGAGGCTTGTGAGGGAGCTGGCTAAACAAACAAGGCCGCTAGAACCTGAAACCCGCCTCAGTCAGTATCTGCAGAGTCTGTAGCCAAATTGGCTGCAGCAAGAGTTGCTCTGGTAAGGCAGTGGCCTTGGCCTCTATACGCCAGCCAACCAGAAGGGGTTGGGGTGGGCTTCCAGGGAGGAGGGACCCTGATGGAGAATAAAATGGAAACACGGTTCTCTTTGGTAACTGAAGAGGGGTATCTTATTCCAGAGTGGCTCCCCGTACCTGGTGAGTCCTCAGAACGGCCGTTCTGGGTCTTCCCTCTACCTACCCTGGTGTCCCCATAAGCACCACTGTAGAGAGCCTAGTCTGTGCCCTGAGGGTGCAGCCAGTGCGCCCCTAATGACGGATACCAAGGTGATGAGTTTCAAATTTTGTTCCAAAGTGTTTGATTTTGTTTGCTTTGCAGCCCCATTGGTGGTTTGTATTGAATCCAGCTATCGTTAGGCAATGGGTTAGAGTCATTTATAACCCATTCCCTCATTCTCCGGTTCAACAGCCCCCAAAAAGTCCCTCTCTGCCTCTCCGAACCAGGAAGGGGGATCTTTTGATTTCTCATCTGCTCCTTTGGCTGCCGTTTCTGTGGCACTCATCATTGAAATGTTACAACCTCGCCGCCTGGCTTTTCTCAGACCCTGGGGCCTAGATGGGAAGTCAGACCGGACATCAGTGCCCCAACTGAATAATCTGTGTCACTAGGGCTTTGAGCCCAGGATGTGAGCGGAGGCAATTCCCTGTTTTGGAAGAAAATCAGACAGGAAACCAGTGCTAGGAAGAAGGAAGAGAACTCAGTCCAGCAGAGTGTAATGGGGCCTCATTACCGAAGCAAAAAGCAGCTGTTGGCTAATTCCTAGCATGCTGTAACACATGAGGATTTTGCAATTAGTAATAACTGGTGCACAGGGTTCTTGCATATATATACGCCTGCCCATTCGGCCCAGCAGCTTGAGTGAGGCGCCTTTCAAACCAGAGGGATTGGCAAGGCATTGTAGCTTTGGACAAGTTTCTCAGCCTATCCACTCCTGAGGGAGGGGGTGGGGGAGGGAGGCAGGGTTTTTTTCTCTCATCTCTGTGACTTTGAGCAGAGCTGTTCTGTGGTCCTAAGGACTGACGCGAGAAGCTTTTGTTACTTCCCAAGTCTGTGACCCCACTCTGGCTCGAGGTAACTTCATTGCATACCAGATAAAACCTGTAGTCACTTTATTTCTCTCAGCTTCCTTTACGGGGAGACTTTCCTGACAGTTAGTGATGGTCCTTCTTCCTTTTGTGGCATCTCAGCGGACCAATCAGTGTAAGAGCATTCTCTGGTTTCACCCTGGGCAAGTGAATATTATTTTTCTCTGCTCTCTTTGTTTGTGGGGTCTGATATTCCTGAGAAGTTTGTTGCTGTTTACTCAACCTGGAACGCTCCTCTCCCCTCTCACTTCATAAAGCTTGATCTTAACACGTGGCCATGAGTTTCAGTGACTTGGGGAAGGTGGTGGGGGGCAGATAACTCTGTTGCAACCTCTGTTCTTGTATATGGCAGGAACTTGAAGCATGGAAAATATTTCCTGTTCCAGTTATAGTTTTAATCTCAGAGGTTGGTCATTGGTGATTTGATTTGTCACTAATAGTTGCACACACCTCCCCCTCCTGGCTTTTTCTTTTTATTGTTGTTGTTGTTTTCTCTCTCTCTCCTAACTTTCCTAGGAAAACACCTACCAGATATATGCCCTGCCTGGCTGTACGACTCTTAAACCGTTTCAGGCCCTGAGCATTACACAATTCAGCCAGTTACACAAACATAGTCATTTCATAACTTGTTTTCATCAGCGGGGCCCCTTTTAATGAAAAACAAAACAAAAACAAGACCCAGAACTTTTCCAAGGCTGCCATTTGTCTGTTCCTCAGATAACTTGTGAAAATAAATCAAGGGGGACAGTTCAAGGAATACCAGACTAGCTCTCTTCTTTGGCAACCATCCTTTTCCAAGACACACACACACACACACACACACACACACACACACACACACACACACACACACACACACACACACAAAATTCCCCAGAGTGAACTTTTGCCAACTGTACCCAGGCTGGGACATTCCTCACATCAAAGAACTTTTACCAGAAATGACTGTGATTCCCAAGTCAGCCCCAATCATACCTCTCTAGTGCCCCCTACGGGACATTCTTAGAAGAACTATCTGGGGAATGTATTTTTCCAGCCCCAGAGAGTGTTAACTTGGTGAGTTTTCGGAATTCTTAGGATTTTTTTCTTTTTAATCCGGGACAAATAAATGCCATATATTTAACAGTGGTTAACTAGGAGCTGCTTGACTTTGAAATGCAGTTTCTTTTCTGATTTTTTTTTTTGTTCTGAATAAAACGTAGTTGAAAAGGGAGTGCTTTTTTTCTTTCCCTATTTTGCCATCTGTCAGCACAAGGTCTTCAAATTCCCAAGGCTTGTTTTCTTGATATTGTTTGTATTAGGACATTGGGAATTTTATTTGGGGAGGTGGTCTTCAGAATTGGTGGGAAGGTGGGAGGTGTATATTAAGGGTCTGGTGCCTTTTTTTTTTTTTTTGCCTTGATCTCACAGATGTTGTAGATTAGGATCAAACGAAATGTTATCCCAGGAATTTGTCTGTTCCGCTGATTCTTGATGGTGGAAGTCAGTGTCACTGTTTCATCAAAGTGAATGGGGTGAAACAGCAGTCACGTATTGTCTGAGTGGCAGTCGAATTTTCCTATCCAAACTCCTGAGTGCATTTCCATTGCTTTATTTCTGCCTGCCTCATTATGCAAGGTGAGTGTAAAGTTAGGAGGCTCTGTTTTTTTTCTTTTCTGTCTTATTACAAACACACCCGAACTTATGCATCCAAATCACTGTTGTCCCCTTCATTGTTGTTCCTTGAGAAGACTAAATACTTATTTGAATGCTGTGGCTATTAGATTCAGAAAGGTTTTACAACATCCCTCTTTGGGACTGCCTTCAGCAAATTCTTTTGAAAACCCTCCCTCCTAACATATCTTTGTCTTTTGAGGGTGAATTTGATATTTGGAAGTTATCGAAAGATCTGACATATAAAGAACCAAGTGTGATGTATGAGGTCTGGGTGATCTGTCTGGGTCCAAAGCAGGGTGTGACCCCGAATCCTGTTGGTCTTCATCTCAGGAGTCTTCCTGGGACAGCAGTCACCAAGACAAGGCACACCAAAAGCAGGCACCTTTGCCACCTCTACCTTAGATTTCCCCACTCTGTTATACAGGAGTAAAGGTACTGATTTTGAGAATTCGGGAGGCTAACTTTCTGGCCTATTTGTTGAAGGAAAGAAAAAGAATTAGTGTTTTATGGATATGTCTCATCTGTGTTGTATGTGGTATCTTTTGATGGCCACAGCATTTCAAAATGACGGCAGCTGCCCTGATTGAGGCAAATATATCTGTTCCAAACCCCATTCGGTAACTCTGTCCCTCTTGGACTCACTGGGCTGGAGAGGGAAGGTGTAAGACTCCTCTTGCCCACTGCTGTCTCGTACCCTGTCACGGGGCAGTGACTTGGCCACACTCACCTGCTGTGGCATCCCCTTCCCGTGGAGTGCAGAGCTGTCCCAGGATTGGTGGAGGTACAAAAGGGATCCACAGAATGGTGGAGAGAGTCCGAGAGGAGACTCGGACTCATGAGAATGCTTTGGAGTGGAATTTCGGTCCAGGAGGGCCCTGGGAGGAAAGACACTGGGGAACCTGGTGGAAACTCTGTGTTGATCACCTTATTTTCCTTGCTTTTTTCATTTCTTCTTTGCTGTGCTTCACCCTGGCAGTTAGGTGAAGAAAGATAGCATGATTCTCTCAAGTGAACCTGACAGGAGGCAGGTCACCTGAGATAGTGTTTGTAAAATTTGGGGAAATCACGAGTTTTTAGGACCATTTCCATGGTGAGCTAAGTGGCTTTCCTCAGAGAGGAACGAAAGGTCAAAGATCAAAGTGATGTCCACTGCAGAATCTGTGAAAATTGGTTGAATTCCACATAGAAGGCTTTGGAGAGCACCCCACGGTAGGTAAAAATACAGAGCATTTGAGTCAAACTGGACGTCAACAGGGTTATTCTGGAGCATTTGAGGCAGCATTCGCCCTACCTTCTCCTCTTCCCCAAGCCAGTCTCCTGGGATGTTGGAATTTTCCTTTTCCTGTGCTGGGAAACTAAAAAAAGGGGTTCTTAAGAGAAAGAACCCAGTCTCTTCCCAGATATGCATAATCATTTCTGCCTGCCGAGGCAGGTCACAGGTATTCATGGGGTTCATGGCTCGAGTGCTTTGTGGCCCAGTCAAGAATCAATCTGATGGAGAAATGCCTGGCTGAGGCGATGGACCCAAAACACCAACTCTGACTTCCATCTCAAATGCCATTTCTGCCCAGCCCAGGAGTTTCTGGGATAAGCCCTGCCCCATCCACATCTGCAGAAAATAGGAACCCAAGCCCTACTTCCTGGACCTTTCTGCAGAAGGCCGTGGTTGTGACCCTTATTTCTGAATCCAAGGCCCTGCAGAGTTCAGAAAGGTCATTTTCCCAAATTAGCAACTGCTGGGCTACAGGGACCTGTCTGACCTGATGAAGTTGGGTGGCCCTAGGGGCCCTGTGTTCTGAGCTGTCTTTCGCATAGGCAGTGGGAGGACACACGTACTTACTGAGCGGCCCCGCAGCTCCCTTAAATTCAGGATGCTTCAGGATAAGGAGTTTCTGCTGCCCAAAGACCTGCAGCAAGGCTTGTGAGGGCTCAAACTTTGGCTTCAGGTTCTGGAGATTCAACCTGTCTAGTGAGAGTCCATGCCTTCACTCCCTGGGTTAGAAGAATAGTTGTGATTTTTTGCTTTCTCACTTCCTCTCTTTATTCTTTTTCCACCAACCTGAGCATGAGAGATGAGAATGATCCTCTAGGACAGAGGTTGCCAAACGATGGCCCAAGTATTTTTGTAAATAGGGCTTAAGAGATCACAGGCACGCCTATTAGTTTACATCTGGTCTGTGGCTGCACTCACGCCAGTATGGCCGAGTTGAGTAGTTGCTACAGAGACCTTATGGCCCTCAGAGTCTAAAATATTTACTATCTGGCCTTTTACAGCGAAAGTTTGCCAAAATGCTCTAGGAGGTCGGTGGGGGTGGGGGGCAGTTTGTCCTTTTATAGGCATTCTTGCCCACCCAGAAGTCAACAGGATGACACAGTGAAAGAAAACATTTGGAGGCTCTGCCAGGCTGGAATACCACACAGCCATCCAGCATCTTCGATTCTGTCCCTATAGGAGGAGCTTCCAGGGGGCTGGAGAGCCCCAGGGGAGTCAAGTGAGGGTCCTGGGTTACCTCCTGTAGCCCCCCACTCCCAGCACACACCTGGTGCTGCATCAGGGATCAAACCACCCTAATGCCCACAGCTGGGAAACCCCATCTTGGTTTCTGTTCAGTGTTAACCCGTTCGTAGAGAGCCATGATTTCTCCCCAGCCTGACATTTGACTGATTCTTGGGTCTGTTGTCAGAGAAGAATGCCAGGCTAACTTCTGGGATCACAGACTCCTAGGCCCTCCTCTCCTCTCCAGCCCCAGTGTCGCTTTCTGAAAAATACCTTTGGAGTTGAGACAAGACACATCTGTCAGATCTCACTTAAACTTCTGTGTGTCTCAGAGAGCCTCCACCTGCAGACAAAAGCCTTCTTTATCACAGCCCCAGTCCCCTCAGGGGCTAGGACGTGTTTTCCTTGCAGTTCAGAGCCAGTGTGTTCTCCAGATGGCTTTACCTCCCTCTGAAACAAGTTGTACATGCATTTAGAGGCAGTCATTACCTACTGCCTTGTTTTTATTGCTGTCTTGTTTTGTCTAGACCAAGCCATTGCTGCAAGGAATCTGGCTGATGGCTGGGCACGGCCTTCCGTAGACCTGCCACCACAGAGTGAGTGGACTGGAGGGCCCCAAGAGGGGCTGAGAGTCAGCCACTTAGTCCTAAGGGATCTTAGTCTCTCAGCTTTGCTTCAGGTTTTTGGCTTCCCTCTCCCAGCCTGAAATGGGAGCTCTTTTGTTTGTTTTTTTGGAATGAGGAATGAATTTCTTGGGTGCTTTCCTGAAAGGAAAGCTGACAGTTCCCCCACAGAAGTGGAAGGTCACATTAAACCATCCTGCTGGATGCCTCGGGTGTCTTTCAAACCCAGAACCGGACTTGGGAAGAGAAACAATAAAAATGTTGGGTGCTTCCCAGGAATGAGAAGCTGGCAGTTCTCCCTGGAGCCACCCGTTTTGCACTGTGAGTGCACAGACACTTCCAATGACGAGGATGGTGATGGTGGCGATGGTGGTCGTGATGAGGATGGTGCCACCTTTCACTTATTTGGAGCAGCATTTCTCAACCCTGGCTGCACATTAGGACCTCCTCAGGCATTTTTTTTAAAGCACCTTATCAGAACCCCACCCCAAAGCAATGCATTTAGACCTGTAATGGTGAGGCTGGCTCCGGCATTGGTGTTCTGAAAAAGCTCCTGGAATATTCTGACGTGCAGCCGGGGCTGAGAGCCGCCGGTGTGCTTTTGGAGCCTGTGACTACAAGCAGCTTCTTATTTAATCCTCATCATAGTGCAGTGAGTTTGGTGTTACTACTCCCCTTTCCAGACAGGGAAACTGGGTCCTCAGTGATCCACCGAGGCCTCAAATCCAGGCCTCCTGTCTCAGAGTACTCCCCATTCTCCCTCCCAATCCAGCAGCCCAAGAGAAACATAGCTGCCTGGGTTTTAGTGCTTCTGCACAAACTCAGCCGCTCACGTGTTCTCACTGCCCTGCCTCCTCACAGCGAGCCCTGGTTGTCTGTTTTTCCTCCTTGAAGATCATTTCCCACTTGTATCCTTCTGTGTTCACTGCATCCTGCCCTCCTTCACACACACATACCCAGATACACCTATTACTTTTCAGTGAGCTCCGGATAAAAAGTCCAGTTGTCTTTGCCTTGGGAGGTGACTCAGAATCCATTCATTGCACTGGGCAGCTCTCCTCACGGACTCCCAGAATCCACTGCGCTGGTAACTTCACAGAATCCCAGAATCCACTGCACTGGGAAGCTCTCCTCACGGACTCCCAGAATCCACTGCGCTGGTAATTTCACAGAATCCCAGAATCCACTGCGCTGGTAACTTCACAGAATCCCAGAATCCACTGCACTGGGCAACTCGCCTCACGGACTCCCAGAATCCATTGCGCTGGTAACTTCACAGAATCCCAGAATCCATTGCACTGGGCAGCTCTCCTCACGGACTCCCAGAATCCACTGCGCTGGTAACTTCACAGAATCCCAGAATTCATTGCACTGGGTCACTCTCTTCACTGAATGCCCCTGACCTGGGGCCCCAGGGCAGTCTGGGAGGTGAGACAGCCACATTCCACTACCCAGACTAGGGTCAGGCAGCTGGCAGGGGAGTGAGCAAGGAAGGGTCCACAGCGAAGGGTCCACAGCTCCCTCAGCTGCAGTGAAGTACTCTAAGTTTCACTTTATTTACACAAAGCAACCCGGCTGTCCTCACCAGGGGCAAAGACCGTGGTGGTGGCAGCTGCCGTTGCTGCTGACACTTCTAATCCTGGTTGGTCTGGTTGGGCCAATATAGGGGAGATGCTATAGCATCCGTGCTAATGGCGGTGGGATTTCATCTGGGTCAACCAGACCTGTGGGGAGTCCTGGGTGAGGGAAGGTCTGTAGGGACCCTTGGTGGGGAGGACCCTGATGCTCTGTCCGAGGGCAGTGGGGATGGATACCAGCACTTGGGGCTGGATTTTGAGGCAGGAAAAAACAATGCTACAGAAGCTTGTGTTGCGCGGGATTTGAGAGACCTAGCCTCTTTGTCAGGCTGAACTGGGTTTGAATCCTGACCCCACTGCTTATTGGAACGTGGCCTTGGATAAGTTACTTAATCTCTCTAAGCCTGAATTTCTGCCTCTAAAATGGAGATAACGGTAGTTCTTACCTCAGAGGGAAAATTAATGGGACAATCTAGGTTAAACACTACCATGGTGCCTGTCATTTAATAAGTGCTCAGTAAGTGTTAGTTATTATTGTTGTCAATATTTCATCCACCAAGTTAGGGAAGAAAGGATGTGCAGAACCTTTTTGTGGAAACAGGAATTATCCGAGGCTGAGGGTTTCAGGAGGGGAGCTTTCTCCCGCAAATCTGGACGTAGGGGATCTTTCCCTTCTCCCTCCTTCTCGCTTTCTAGTAGCTGCCCTGAGGGAAAGTCAAGCCCAGCTGCTGAGGAGCATGGCCCATTTTAGCTTTTGTACTCTGTCATCATCTTATATTTTAAATAGAATGCTTCCTGCAGCGTGTCCCACAGAGCTCTGCAACGTGGTCTGGGCATAAATTAAGTGACAGGGAGAGAACTCAGAGCTAGCAGCAAAGTTTCACACAGACACACCTGTGAGCACAGATAGATAGATATGTAGATAGATAAAGAGAGACACAGTGTGTCTGCCCCAAGCAAGATGGGGGTGAAGGTCAAGGAGGACAAGGACAGCAAGGGGAAGTCTGGCAGCAGACGCTACCACTTCCAGTCTCATGGGTCAGAGGATATCTTTTCATGGACCTGGTCTCACCCTGATGGGGCCACAACCCCATCATGAAACCTGTTTGGCAAGTAACGAAAGCAGACATAACAACCTTCCTGGTGATCCTCGTTGCTGCAAAGCAGTTGGTCGGCAAATCTCCTCAAGGGATCCTAAGCTGGTACCCTCGGGAATAACGGCAAGTGACCCAGAAGTTCAGGAGGCCCCAGGTGGAAGGCCTGCTCTCTTGCAGATGGGGGCCTAGCTGGCCTGGAGGGCTTCAGGGAGGACCTGCTGAGTGTGAGCTGCTAGGGACCACATCTATCCTAGAAGCCATTGGAGATATGACCACATCCTCGCCGAGCCAGTTGGGGATGGAGTTTCCAGGACCTCAGTCAGGGAGCAGATCTGACATGGGGGTCCCAGGAATAGTTAAGATCCCCTTGATTCTTGGATGTGCAGGAAGTCCACCCAGTGTCTTGACCTTGGCTTCCCAGGCTCTGACTCTGCTTTCTGCCAGTTTTGGCCTCCTGGCTCTGCTTGTCCTGTTCTGCAGTATTTATTGGCTCAATCCTACTTTTCTCCTCATTTCAGAAATTCCGGGTAGATATGCCTGGCTCAGGCAGCGCCTTCATCCCCACCATCAACGCCATCACGACCAGCCAGGACCTGCAGTGGATGGTACAGCCCACGGTGATCACCTCCATGTCCAACCCGTACCCCCGTTCGCACCCCTATAGCCCCCTGCCGGGCCTGGCCTCTGTCCCCGGGCACATGGCCCTCCCAAGACCCGGCGTGATCAAGACCATTGGCACCACTGTGGGCCGCAGGAGGAGAGATGAACAGGTACAGTTCCAATCAGGAGCCGCATTGGTGGCTTTCCAGGCCTTATAACACAGTGTTTTTCTGAAGACTGGCAGGGAGCAGGGTCGATGTTCTGGGAGCACTGGGGAGATGAAGGAGCTCAGGACCAGTGGAGGCAGAGCTAGAGACCTGAGAGTCAGGCATTTCGCCTGTGTCCCTTAGAATCTGTGTCTTAGTTTCCTCAGCTGCAAAATGGAGATAGGGTCTTGCTGGCCAGGACTTGCTTCCACCCGAATGAGATCATGGTGGGAAAGCACATAGTGAGTGATGAGGTGTCAGCACATGGGCAGGACTTAGGCCCTGCCTATAGCAGTATCATTCTCTGATAACTTGGTACAGGGGCCACAGGACAAGCAGCCAGTGAACCCTGGCTGGGAGCTTTTTGGGGAGTCCTTAACTGTCTCCCAGTATCTGGTAGATACCCAGCAGTCCTAAAGCCCCCCCGCCCCCACCTTCTAGACCAGTACTGCCCACACTACTTCCATTCTCCCTCCATGGTTCAGGCCTGCAACTCAAGGCAGGACCCCGTTTCAAGTGCCTGGGATGCACATTCGGGAAGTGGAGGGACTCTGGGGGTCTTTGGAGTCTGCTCAGCTGCTTGAGCTCCCAGGGCTGGCGGGGGAGGTGGTCAGATATCATCAGCCTTTTTCTTCCTCAAGGGGCTCAGCTTTGAGCAGGAGTCAACCTGGCTGAGAGAGACGCCAGCAAAGGGTGGGGCCTCTGCTCTCTAGGTAGCATCTACCCAACGCTCAAAAGGCCCATTGTCTGTATTAACAGATTACCAGGGCAGCGTTGGCCCCCTGCTTCCCAAAAGAGAAATCAGAGTCATGCATAATTCCAGAAAGGAGGGAATGAGCCTTCCAAGAGCCCCATCTGTCCCCCTTCACAGATGACACAGCCAGGGCCTGGACACAGCTACCTGGGGCTACTTGGCAAGTGAGTGGGGAAGCGTGGCCTAGAGCCAGGCCCCTGGACCCCTGTGCGGTGCTCTTTCTACAGCACCATGCCACCACAAGTCCAGGGAAGGGAGATACTTTGGCAGTAGAATCCGTTTTTCAAATGAAATGTTAGCTTGAAGAATTACTTCAGTTACAGCTTTGGAACCCCTCCCCATTTCAACCACTGTCCACCTCCACTCCTTGTTCCAATACAAGGACCTTTCAAACGTGGTGCCCAGTGGATAATTGCAGATCCAGTGCCACTAGTCCCCAGGACACTTAGAATCACAAGGGTCACTGCTCTGAGGAACCGGAAGCTTTCACAGGAGCCCCGTTCCTCTGACGACAAAGCTGGGCCTTGTATCCATTACATGTTGGTTTGTTCTATTAGTGGCAGGGCCCTGTGCAGGGACAACATGGAGGGGTGTGCGTAATAGACGGTAACAGACACAGCTCCCGGGTGCTGTCGGGCTTCTGCTGCTGGGGCAAATGGCCAATATCCCCCCTCACTGCTGCTTTCCATACCTGTAGTTATAAATATTGCAGTAGCAGCGATCCTAAGGTCCTCTATAAATGTGCTTCCTTCAGGGAGCCCAGGGTGCTAAGCTTTATAGTCACTGACGATTTGGATTCTCCCTGTATGTAAGGGACCCCTGAGTAAGAGCCAGGCTTGTGAGGGACTCTTGGGTTAGCAGGACAACAAAGCAAGATGTGCTGAATACTCTTCATCCTTTTCTGGACCTGGCTCACACCAAATTTAGAAGTTTATATCTGGAAGAGACTTTGGAGACCAGCTTTTCTATAATTTTCAATAATTATAGAAAATTCAATAATTTTCCCTCTGCACCTATTTAACAGATGAGGAAACTGAGGCCCAGAAAGAAGGGCCTTGTCCAGGCTCACACAGTGAGTTAGTGGCAGAGCCAGGACTGGAATCCACCTCTTTTGACCTTCAGCCCTGTGGTTTTCCTACCACACCACCTGGGCGTGCCCTAAGACAATTTGGAGAATTTCCTTCCTTTTTTGAGAGGGAAAGAGAGAGCCAGAAGTGTTTTATCCCGAGTCAGTTAGGAGTTCAGATCATCGTCTGGCAGCTTGGAGGAAGCCTAGGTGGCGGCATCCTAGAACCTTGGCTCTTTGGGTTCCTAGCCTGAAGGTCTTTTCTCAGAGGCTCACCTCCGCCTTCCCAGCCTCCCCCAGGGGCAGGAACCTGTTACCAGGGGCTGGCCTGGTGCCTCACTGCCCTCCTCCGTAACCTGCCCCAGAGGCTCCCTCTGAGGCCAGCAGTGGCGGGGAGGGGCGGGCGTGTGTGGCTTGTGGATGGGTATGTAGTGGTGCTGACACACTCAGGTTGTAACCGTGTTGTCACCACCCCTGAACGCTTCCTAAGCCAAGAGCTCCCACAAGTTGCCCCACACCTCACCAGATAGGGGCGAGACTTCTAGGGCAATTGGGAGGTCAAAATTTGTCCAGAAGCAGCCAAGGGGGAACAGAGGCCGAAGTGGACCAGGACCAGCTCTCCATCTTTTCTGCCCCTCATCAGTGAAGGAGGAGGGGGGCTAGCTGGGCCTCAAGGGGAACCCTAGTAGTCTTTCAGTGCCGAGCCCTGAACCCACGACTGCAGCAGGGTTACCCTCTTAGACTCAGGTTGAGACAGGGTTAGGAGTAGCAAGTATTCAGGGCCTTGGCCAAGTGGCCTTGTGACCTCAACTGATCTCCACAGAGACCAGGGTGCCTGAATCTGGGGACTCTGGGTCTCCAGTTGATTTGCTGCTCAGTGAGTGCAGAAAAGGCATCAGAGGGGAGACCTCTGAGTTGCACCTTCTTTCTAGCACTTTCTAGTTTAGAGAGGACTCTCACACTGCATCTCATCTGATCACTGCAGAAACTTCGTGGAAGGCAGGGCAGGTCCTATTAACCCCATTTTACAAATGGGGCTCTGAGGCTCAGAAGGGTCAGTAATCTGTCCAAGTCCACCCAGAAGTGCCACATCTGTGTTCGGCTCCCAGCTGCCTGACGCCTCTCAGAAGAGAGACCGTGGAGCCAACGGCTCTTTGGGTTCCTAGGCAGAGGAGGGGGCTTAAGGAGGGAAGTGGAGCCGGGACTCCAGCATGGACTCCGAGACCGGGTCTCTGGAAGGGGCCTGAGGACTAACAGAGATGCTACCGGCTGGATGGGCTCAGGTCAGTGCGCACCACCTGGAGGCTGCTGCAGTGATGCTGTGTCCTTTTCAGGACGTCACAGCCACACACCTTCAAGGCTGCAGGGAGCGTCCTGGGGACTCCGGCCTCGGCCCAGCCTGGGCAGTGGCTCCCTCCCTCACAGGATGGCTGGTGGTCCAGGCAGCATCCGTCAGTGGGGCGGCTTCTCTCTCTTAGCCCCTCCAAAAGTGGCTTTGGCCCTTTCCCCATGTATCCCTTGAGGATAGGACTCAGGTCTTATTCCCCCAGAATCTTCTAAGCCCCAAGTACTGTACTTGGCATCTTGTAGGGGTGCCGTCAGTCTGATGACTGAAGGGGTGGTCTGTCCTTTTGAACTGCTTTCTGCCTTGGCCCCCAGCCATCTCCTCACATCACCTCTGCGAGGGGCTGGTGGCCCTCCTCTGGAAGGAGGGCTCTATGTAAACAGAGTGTCAGCCCTGATGGTGGGGGCAGTGCTTGCCCTCTGGCCTGAGCTGCGGGCCCCTAACCAACCTCAGTGTGAGGACCTGCAGGGGGATTTGTGTTCACTTGGTCTGTTGACAAACCTCTAAGCCCTCAAACTGTGCCTGGCATGCAGAAGGGCTCGTTGGTTGAATGAGTGGATGTGGTGGGCAGCAGGGTTTAACCTGCCTAAGGGCCCCTCCTCCTTTCGCTGGTCCTGTCCAGCCCAGCACTGTGCCGGGCACACGGGTGAGTGCTCGGGGTTGAAGTGTGAGCAGCCAGCACTCGAGGGCCGGCAGAGGGGCTTGGGAGTGGGGTGGCCCTCCCCCTGGCAACAGAACATGCCCCCCTGGGTGCTTCTTACTCTGGGCCCAGCTACTTAATCACGTGGAGATAATGAGGCTCGCAGAGCAGGCAGGGTTATGGGGAGGAGTAATTAGGCAGAGAGTGGAGGAAGCTGCGTAAGTGGGTGGGGCGGGCCTGGCACGAGGGGACTCTGCGGGAAGCAGTCCCAGCCTGTTCTCAGGCCTTGGCACTGAATCGGGGCTGGCCTGACACGTGCTGCCATCATGCTTGGGCTGGTGAGTCCCTGACCCATGGCTACCCTGTTCTCCCTTCAAACACGCGACATCACCTTCCAGGGGGGGTTCAGCTCTAAGCGCCCTCCCAGGCGTCCACACAGCAGTGAGCCGCGTGTTCTGGGCCTCTGAGCCGCGCTCCTCTTGCCTTCGGCCCTCCCCTCCCCAGTTCCAGAAGGGCTTCTTCCCCTACTCCAAATGCAGTTAAAAGCCAAAAAGATGGCGAGACATTTATCCGAGCCTAACCGTGATCCTTGACCTTGGCCTTTAGCTGTCCCCGGAAGAGGAGGAGAAGCGTCGAATCCGGAGGGAGAGGAACAAGCTGGCCGCGGCCAAGTGCCGGAACCGCCGCCGGGAGCTGACAGAGAAGCTGCAGGCGGTGAGGAGCTCTGCGTGGGGCGGGCGCACTTCTGGGCGGGCCAGAGCAGGGACCCCAGGGCTCCCGGCCCTTCCCCTCCTCCTTGCCCCTAGTGGCTGACATGTGAGTCAGTGCAGACAGAAACATTGCTTCCTTTTAGCACATGGGTCAGCACTGCCCTGATTAAAGGAGAGGGCTGGGGAGAGGGAGCTGGCCTTTAGCACCAGCCTGGGCCCAGAGAGAATTGGACAGGCTTCTTGGGCCTGGTACCCTTTCTCATTCAGCGCCTGTGCGGTCCCTGCACTGAGACCTGCTGGGGCTCCTGGGTGAGGAATGGCAGAGGGTGTTGGCATTGCAGGGCCCGGGAGCTAAGGCAAGCCCAGACCTGCCTCCTCTGGGGCTCCTCTTCCCAGGGTGCCTGCCACCAGCAGGAGCGGCCCGGCCTAGCTTCAACCATCTAGTTTGGGCGGGCGAGCATTGGGGGGAACTGCTCTCTGGGCTCCTTCACCTCTGCAGGGGTCGTGACGCTCTCTAGGTCTCATGGAGGTGGGTCACGTGCAGCTGAGTTGTACTGTCTTGGGGTTTTCTCATATCCTTCGTGGCCGGGAGGGTTCCCTGCCGCTGCCCTGAGCCTGAAGCTGTCACCTTGGTAGCTCCTTCTGCCTTTGTGAGTCATTCTCCCCTGCTGCCTAACTGCCCACACCTGGGGGCCCGTGGCCCTACCCCTCCCTCTCAAAAGTTTGACCTGACCAACGTCACATAACTCCCTCCAGAGCCCCGCCCTCCAGGATGGGCCGTATGCCATGTGGGGGAAACCCAAAGCCAGGACTAACTCTCCTGGGTGGAATGTGTTCAAAGTGAGGAGATGAGGGAGACTCCGTTGGCAATCCTTGCAACGACCAGCCAGGATGGTGCTTTGGAGATCATTGCCTTGCACATCCTATTACTTGATCTAATCCTCCCAGTTACCATTCAGCTGCTTCTGCTTCCCTTTGTCCATCCTGGAGCCCTCGCTCGTGGGTCTTGGACGTGCACGGCGTGAATCCCGTGGTGCCTGTAGTGGTGCCCCGTGGCGGTGTTAGAGTCGGGGAGGAGGAGTGGCGGTGCTCCGATGTCACGTGAGGCGGATCCATGAGTGATCAGCACTCCCCAGGGAGACTCCCCCAGCAGAGCCCTCCCTACCACTGACCTTGCAAGGAGCCGTGCCCCTTGGCTCTACCCCAGGTGCTTCTGCCACCAGCCGCAGCAGAGCCTGCCCCCCTGAGGCCCCTCAGCTTTCCCCTCACCTCCCTAGAAGCCTCACACCCAACTCCCCCGCGCCTCCCCACCTACGACCCAGCCACCCAGGCCCTGAGCCACATCCTCCACAGGAAGCCTCTCATAAGCTCATGACATTCATCAGACCCTTGAGACAGATGGAAACTTTTTTTCACTTCGGAATGTGCTGTACTCGGCGGCTTAGCGAAGCTCTGGCCCATGTCATCTCGTTCTCAAACAGGAATCTGTGTTCGGGAAAAGTGGGGAAGAGGCTGGTGACACGTGCCTTGCCGTGTTCCATGACGACCCCCCGCAAGTGCATCTGTTGCTTCTCTGGCTTTGTGTGAAAGGAAGGGCTGAGGTCCATGCCAGCCTCACGTGCCCGCTCAGGCTGGCAGGGGTCTCATCTGTTAAAGCTCGGGGGCTGAACTGAACGTTCTCCCGGGCTTCTGTGAGTCCTGAAACATATGCTTTCTACTTAGAGCTAAAAAGGGAAGAGGGACGGTGAAGATCCAGACGGGATGCATTGAGCACTCCCTGTAAGCCGGGCACTGTCCTAGGCTTGTGTGCGCAGACAGAAATCTGCACTGCCACGCAGCTTAGAATTTAGTGTCGACGGCGAGCTGGATGGGGTTGAGGAGGCACGAGGAGAGGGGGTGGAGCTGCGTGCTGTGCTCCCTTCCCCACCGGATCTCACCCCCAGGCGCACCGGGGGGGCGGTCCTGGCACCAAGGCAGCAGAGCGCGGTAGCATGTGGACTCTGGAGTCAGCTACGTTGGGGTCAAATCTGGGCTACCCTACCTGCTTGCTCTGTGGCGTTGGGCAAATGATTAAACCTCTTGGAAACTCAGTTTCATCTGCAAACTGACACCTGCAGGTTGCTGATACCTGCTTCAAGAAACCGCTGGGTTGAATGAGATAATGCCTGTGAAAGGCTTGACACGGTGCCTGGCACAAAGTAAGTGCTCGATCATGACAGCTACGATTGTTAATTCACCCTTCCTCCAAGCTGACTTTCCTCTTCTCTCAGTCTGGAGCTTTGGAAACAAAAGGAAACCTTAAGCGTGCAGGTGGCTCAGAAGCAGTGGGCTGTGAGCTTGCTGCCTTCATGGGCTGTCCTCTGAGCACATGGCTGGCTTTCCCTCTCTCAGCCGGATTTGACAACCCCCCAGCGCAGCCCCTGCCGTCCCTCACGTACCCCTCTTCCCCTGCAGGAGACGGAGGAGCTGGAGGAGGAGAAGTCGGGCCTGCAGAAGGAGATCGCCGAGCTGCAGAAGGAGAAGGAGAAGCTGGAGTTCATGCTGGTGGCCCACGGGCCCGTGTGCAAGATCAGCCCCGAGGAGCGCCGGTCACCCCCGGCCTCCGGGCTGCAGGCCCTGCGCAGTGGGGGCAGTGGAGGGGTAGGCGCCGTGGTGGTGAAGCAGGAGCCCCTGGAAGAGGACAGCCCTTCGTCCTCATCGGCGGGGCTGGACAAGGCCCAGCGCTCCGTGATCAAGCCCATCAGCATCGCTGGGGGCTTCTATGGGGAGGAGCCCCTGCACACCCCCATAGTGGTGACCTCCACTCCTGCCATCACCCCAGGCACCTCGAACCTCGTCTTCACCTACCCCAGCGTCCTGGAGCAGGAGTCGCCTGTGTCGCCCTCTGAGTCCTGCTCCAAGGCTCACCGCAGAAGCAGTAGCAGTGGGGACCAGTCGTCAGACTCCTTGAACTCCCCGACTCTGCTGGCTCTGTAACCCAGCTCCCAGGGGCGTCCTCGTCACTGCCTCCTTCCCAGGGACCAGCACCTTTCAGCACTCCAGGGCCATGAGGGTAAGAAGGGGACCCTGCCAGAGAGCTTCCTGGTTCTGGAGGGACCCAGGTGGGATTTGGCAGTGAGGCGCTGGAGGACTTGGACGATCTCTTGGAAGTCACGGGACCTCCTCCCTCGTTCATGTTGCAAAGCAAATCCTGTTTCTTGAAAAACGTTGGACAACTCGGTTCGGTGGACCCGGGCATCTCTCTGGCTTCTGAAGAGCCTGAAGCTGGTGTGGACCGTTCCCGTCCCTTTGTCACGACATGTCTCTGGAGTGATGGTGTCTTTCTCTGCCCCACCAAGCATGCTCAGTGCCTTTTGGTTTCACCTTCCCACTATTTGCCCCTTCCTTCCCCCAGTGTCAATTTCACTTCCTCTTGGTTTTTATCAAATTTGCCATGACATTTCATCTGGGTGGTCTGAATATTAAAGCTCTTCATTTCTGGAGATGGGGCAGCAGGTGACTCTTCTGCTGGGGCTGACTTGTCCAGAAGGGGACAGTCGGTGTGCAATACAGAACCTTTCCTCCCTGACGCTCCCGGTCCACCACCATCTCCAGAACCACCAGCAGGGCTCCCTGAGCTCTCAAGGAGATGCCGCCATTGCTGGGAGGCTTGGCGGACCCTTCCTCCCCATCCTCGGAGACGGCTTTTGGAGGAGCGGCTTGGCCAAAAGACAGGGTGTGAGTGAGACAGCCGGGGCACAGATTGGGTTTGCCAAATGCCTAATTACCGGGCCAGGAATAGTGCCAACAATCCACATGGGTGTCTTGAGTAGGACGTCTCCTGTAATTACTGCCTCGCCGTTCTGCCCCGGACCCTTCTCTCCGGACCAGGGAGGCATCCCTCCCTAGGAGCCACAAATCACCCAAGTCCCTGCCGGCTCTGCCCTCCTCCACCCTGCCTCTCAGGGTGATGCCACCCACGGAGGTTTAATGAGCGTGGGCCTGGCCCCTCCCCAAGCCTCAAAAGCGCCTCTGCTGTGGACAGAAATGCACGGGGAGGAAGGAGGGAGGCAGTCGGAGTGGGGTTCGCCTCGCAGCAGCCCCAGCACCCGCTTCTCACCTCTCACCCAGGTGCCTGTTCAACCCCCTGTGGTCGTCTGCTACCTAATGGAGCTAGTGCTTTTGCTTTTACACTCCCCTGCCCCTCACCCCAGCGTGCTCCTCAGATCCATCAGCCAGTTGTGAGCAGCTGGCCCAGAGCTGTCACTGTGGCTTGCAGCGTACATGCCATGCTTGGGGGCTGCTGAAATCAGAGATGAGATGTGTTGCTTCCCGCTGCAAGCTAGCTGCTCCCTTCCCATGGGGTGGGGGGCAGGGAAGGGGTCCTCCAGCCTCGCCAAGAGCGCAGCTCAGCAGAGCTCAGCGTGGTCCCCACCTCCCCCACCTCAAAGCCTTTTTCTCCCCAGGGTTGATCTTCCAGAATGAGCTTCTGCTGGGCTAGTGCTCTGAGGGAGACCCCGCTATTGTGATTCAGCTCTAGAGATCATTGGATGATAATTTAAAACTATATAGATATTATTTAAATCAACCCAGCGGGGGTTAGAACTCAAAGTTGGACTCCGGGGAGAGAGAGAGAAAGAGAGCAGTGACATGGTTCCCTGTTCCCTATTCCCTTCACGTACCCAGGCCTGGCACGCGGGCTGGTATTTAATGTCCATTATCCACTTGCCATGCACTAGACACACAGAATGGAACAGCCGTATGCCTAAAATACACAGACTGCTATGACTGGGAGTGACGTGTGGAGAGATAGGGCATGAAGAGAGAGGAGATTAAAAGAAAAAGTATTTTGTCCCCAAATGCTTTAAAGATGTTATTTCCCACATTCCTTGGCTGTGACGCTGCCCTCCCAGTTCCCCAGAGGTTCTGGGCGGGGCGCTCCTAATAAGATTGGGCCACTGGGTTTCTCTGGCTTCAGATTAATCAAGGACGCGGAAGTCAGCAAGGAGTAGCAGGAGACGGGCAAAGAGAAGCTGGGGTGCGCTCAGCTCTGAAAGGCTTAATCATCTCAAGTGGTGTTTGTGGCCAATTGGGAGCTATTTGCTTCTTTTTGCATATATATATATATATATATATTTCTTAAATGAAGCTGCTTTCTGGTGTTTTATTTCTAAAAGTCCCTTTGTGCCCCAATTTGCACAGCCCTGATCCCAAGGCAGGTCCCGGTATGTGACTTGGGGCCGGGCTGGACATGCCTGAGACAGTGTCTGGCTTTCGTTCCGATTTCAAGCTGCGTTGGCTTTGGGACCAGGAGAAAGCAAAAGCCCAGCCGCCTCTCAGGATCTTGAGGCCTCCGGAGCCGTGTCTCTATGCAGGACCCTCTAGCTTTGTTCTGGGCGGTAGTCTGGCTTCCCCAAAGCCAGAGGTTATTCGGAGAAGGCGGAGTGTTCACACCTAACGCACTAGTGTACCCTCAGTCACTTCCTCCTGGCTGTTCTCCAAGTTCACACCAGACCCAGGCCTGCCTCCTCCTCTTCCCCCTCAGGGAGCAGCCGCAGCGGGGAGGCCTTTGTGCTCGGGCAGGGAACCCTGTGCTCCCCCTGTGTCCCCAGCCGTGAGGCAGCTGGTGTGGACTCCAGTTGGGCTGCAGGCAGCTCTGGGATGGCATAGGGCAGGCACCCCTTGACAGGCTGGTGTGAAACACACCGTCCCCTTGGCCACCTGGCTGGCCTCTCTGGGAATAGTCCTCTTCCTGGCTGGGTGGATGGGGACAGCTGCTGACACAGGAAAGAGAGGAGATCCCAGGTGAAGTTTAGACGATTGCCAGAGCCAACTCCAAGCAGAGAGTTCACTGAGGAAGTTTCCAGAAAGAAGTCATTGTTCTGCCTGTGAGACAGGCCAGGTGTCTTCACTGTGCCCAATAACACAAGCATCTCAACGCCAAGAACCATCAGAGGCTACTGGTTCCCTTTCTCAGGCTTTGGGGAAAGGAGTCTCCTCTCTGCTCCCACATGGCTCCATTTCAAGGATGAGCTCAACTTACAGGCATTGGGACTTTGCTCCCATTTCCCTGAGGGACCACCAGTGCTTCCTGCAGTCTCATCTTGTAACTTTCAGGTTGATTTCCTCCTCTGATGAGACATCCACGTGGCCTCTTTAAGAAGGAAAAGAATAACACCTACTATGTGCCAGACGATGTGCTAGGCACTTATATATATATACACCTTCTTTAGGATGAGACTGAG
This sequence comes from Phocoena sinus, assembly GCF_008692025.1. NCBI lineage: Eukaryota > Metazoa > Chordata > Mammalia > Artiodactyla > Phocoenidae > Phocoena > Phocoena sinus. The sequence continues at coordinate 22,301,760 of NC_045775.1, forward strand.
CCATGAGGACTTCCCTTATCAAAAGCCCACAAGTAATGAATAAATAAAAACACTTGGAGGTGAGAAGGTCTTTCTCCAAAGATCCAAGGCAAGATTGCCTTCAGTCCGAGGTTTGTTCTCAAAGACCCACCCCCTACAATATCCTTCCACCTCTAAACTTGTTTTCCCTGTGATGTGCTCCTTTGCACTCTTCAGATGGTTGACCTGAGTTTTATAGAATTTGTGGACCAATAGGATACGTGGTGTGTGTAACTTTCTTTTAAAAACTTAAGTAAAGGGGTCTTGCTATTTTCTGCTTGTTGAGTCTTCTTGGCATTCATCTTAAAAGCCAGCATCTCACTATTTATTGACAGGTCGTGTGTGTGTGTGTGTGTGTGTGTGTGTGTGTGTGTGTGTGTGTTCGTGTGTACATTTCTAAGTGTGCCCATGTCCTCCTGCACCTTTTAAAAAGGAAACCCAGTCACCCCACTACCTATTTGACATCTTTTTGTGCTTCTAGTATTTTGGTCATACATCAAAAAGGGTTTTAATTTTCTATCTAATGCTGACATGTTCAGGAGGGGCTGGGTCAACTTTTGAGCGGGGCGTGGGAAGGGGAGGGGGAGAAGAAATTGACATTTATTTTATTATTTATTTTAAATGTTTACATCTTTGTGTTGTACCAAGCCTGAATAGAAACAGATAGCATTAAAATGCTCAGTTCCTCTCTCCCTCTCTTTCTTCTTTGTAATTTTTTAAAAAAATTTAGGCTAATGATACTTTTTTTGTTTCTAAAATGATTTGTGACTTGTGCTGTATAAACTGTATAAAAAAAGGTCTGTTTTTAAAGATGGACTGTCATTCCTCTAGGGACAGTGGTCACCAAGAAGTCTACATTGTAAGAGAACCTGCCCTGTTCCTCAAAAAATTATTTTCTCTGTATGATTAAAAGTTTATTCCATTTATTTTAGTTTGTGGTTACTTGATATTGAGGAAGAAAATCTTCACCTTTGTATAAAGAATAGGTATCAGGGTGTCTTTTCTGCAGTGAGAGATGTATATATAGTATTTTGGATATAGTAGACAATCATAAGCTTTGTGCATCTGTATTTGAGGTATGTCAATGATGTGGAGTAAAGACTGCTATAAGATCCTGGAGGCAAAAAAAAGTTGTACAAGATTCCTACAGCTTGATGGGGAATTTATCTTTCTGAACACCTTGTTTTCTTTCTTTTTTTTAAGTATTGGTGGAATGGTCCCATTGGAAAGGCTTCTAAATAGGCCTCTCCAGGCAGGACTGTGAGCTCAAAAATCTTTGTATACTTTTGAAAATTGAGGAGTAGCTCTGCTCTAAAGCATCTCTGGTGGTGTTTTGTTGTTCTGTTTTGTTATTTTACTGTAATACAAGCCTACAGTATTTGCACTAAAGAAAGCTTGTTAGAAAAAGCTTGCTGCTATGGAAGAGAGAACATATTACAACTTTTTTTCCTTTTTTTTTTTTTTTTTTTGGTTAGCTTCTCCACTTTCAATTGAGTAGCATTTTGTAGAATAAAATGAATTAAGATTGAAGAGCCTCTGATGGTTGGTTTATTCTGTGTTTTCTTCCCATCTCTCCTGTCACGTCTCCTTTTTTCTTCTAGACTTTTCTACCGTTGGCCCCGTGGGCAGAGTTGGTCTCTGTGGTGGGAGTGGGGAAGCAAGGAATGGCTCCCCGGGAACCTCTTTCTGCAAAACTGGGAGGTGAGCTGCTGGGAGGGGCTTAGACCTTCCCCGCCTCCTCTCTCTTGCTTCTTTCTCTTCTTGACCCTCTCCAAACCCTCCCAGTCCTGTTTCCCACTTCTCAGGGCCTGATTCTCAGCTGGCTGCCAGGTGCAAGCCACTAATGGTTCACAGTGTTGTCCCTTCCTGGGGGTACTTTGGATTATATTTCAACAAGGTTGACTCTGGAAACTCAAGAATCTTCAAAAAACCGATTTAAGGTATCGCTCAGATGGTCCAGGTGGTCACGTGAGGTCACGCGCAGGAAAGGCCTCTGGAAGCAACCAAGGTGTGCAGATAAGTGGGGTGACCACATCTCTGGACTTCCTTTTTGAATAGAGCCAGTTTGTTGGGTGTGGAACACTGAGAAGTGTCAGCCAGATCCCATTGCCCTGCAGACCAGGAAACCCCGGGGTAAACGGGGGAGCATCTATTCTGGGGGCTCGTTCCCTTTAATATAAACAGTAGGGAGGCACACCTGTCATTAGTTAGCTCTCGCGATGGTTGGCAGCTGCTGAGAGTCGGGCCCTGAGATGACACCACTTGCTCCGAATCTGCATAAGAGGAGCCCAGGGTGTAGGCCTCGTTTCCTGGAGGACCCAAGAGCACTGGACTGTGAGTCACAGGGGCCCTGAATCCTAGGCCTGCCCCCACTGCTCGTAACCTCTCTGAGCCTTAGTTTCCTCTCTGTAGAGGGGGAGGGTAACAATAATACTATGAGAGCACCCGCGTGGGAAGGATTTCCCGTATCTCCTTTCCCTTTCGAGAGGGCCTGGAATATAAGGGAACGGGGCACTCAGAGTTCTCAGCACCGGGCCTCCAAGCCACCTCTTCTGCCTGAGTAGACAACAAGGAAAGGGTCTGGGGTGTCTCAGTGGTACCTGTAGTTTCCTGAGCAACTGACGTCTCTTTGTGAGTGTCAGGGAGGCAGGTGCTGGGAATGTTCACGTCGGCTTCTGTCGGCTTTCGGGATTATGCTGTCCTGAGAGAAGCAGGCGTCTCTGCTCGCCTCTCGTGGCTAGGCGCTTCTGTGACATTTTTCATCTTCCAGTAAATAACACTTCGAAATCGACTTTGTTTGTTCAAATTCCCACCGCTTCACTCACATGGCAATTAGAGAGGTTGATGGTTGCCAGGCGCTTATTAGATGGAGTCATAAGCAGTCCTGTTTCTTTGGGTGGCTGTCGATGCCTTCAAAACATGCAGACAGCTTTTTAGTCTTTTATTGAGAAAAACAATAAGGGGCCACCTCCACTGGGCTCTAACAGGGTCTGCTGGGGAATTTGCAATTCCTGCTGAGTCTAGGCTGTCTTGAACTGGTCACCGGTTCAGCGACCTGGGTTGATGGTAAACTCTATTGATTACATATCCAACGCAGTTGGAGTTCTAAAGATTAAGCGGGGTTCTCTCCCTCGGGAAAGACGACTTGGTGAGCGACTCCTGGGACTATCCCCTTTTGCTGGACCTAGAGTTTCCCAAGTGAACACAACTTTGTCACTGGACTGCCGCTGAATAAGGGAAAAGGAATTTCTCCTGGAGCTGCTATTTTCCAAGGCCGTCAGCAGTGTTTGTCTCTTGGGTTACTGAATGAGACACGTATGTGAAGGCATAGGAGAAGGTATGAAGTGCTGAAAAAAAAAAAAAAGGAGGAGGCTTGGTTATAAAGTTGACTGATGCAACTTGATTATAGCACAGCCACTGGGCTCTGGGCTCCCGGGCCATGTTTGAAATGAAAGGGTGTGATTTCCCTTTGGGTCCTGTGTCTTTAAAAGATGGACGGGTACTGGTATGTGGTCAGCCCAGCCCCCGCCGCTGGTCCAGGGCCCTGCCAGGCCTGCACGCAGCAGGCCCCACTGAGGAGGGCTGACGGCCTCCCCTCCCATCCCCACCAGCCTGGCACTTGATCCAGGATGCTGCTTTAGCACCTGCCCTTGCTCTCTCTGACGGAGTCTGTTCCCCCCCCCCCCCCCCCCCCGTGACGAGACAACAAAAGGACGGTTTCCTGAGAAGCTGTGAGCTGTTAGGACAAGTCCAGCCGCCATTCTTTGCAACCAGCCTTCACCTTCGCAGGACCTGCCTGGAGTGGAGAGAAACTGTAGCCTGTGACTCTGCTCTTTGGGGCAGGATCGTCCTCCTTCCTCCCCACTGGGCCCTGACGGACAGACGACCCAGAGAAGCGTCTGGGGTGCCATCCACAGTCTGCGAGTTGTTGTCTCTGGGAGGTTCCCCTGGTTTAAAGGAAAAAGTAAAACCTGCTTCAGGCTCCACCTCTGGAACCAGAAAGTCCTTAATCAAACGAAACACCTTAACAAGTCCTTGTTAAGGACTCAGCCAACGGAGTAACGAACCAAAATACACACATTCAACTGGTTTGTAACGGTGCTCAGCTGAATGTCTCTGAGGACACTTTGGAGGCCTGATCCAAAGGTGAAACTCACATAACGTAAAAGTGACCATGTTAAAGTGAACAGTTCAGTGGCATTTGGTACCTTTACAGTGTTGTGCTACTACCACTTCTATCTAGTTCCAAAACATTTTCATCACTCCTAAAGGAAACCCTGACCCATTACGCAGTCACTCCCCATCCCCCCTGCCTCCAGTCCCTGGCAACCACCAGTATGCTTTCTGCCTCTCTGGATTTCAATTTAGGTAGCATTTTTGAGAATCCCGATGACTCTATTTTCTGAACTAAAAAACAATCATGAAACATTAGCATGGAAAATAATAGCTATGAATAGTGATGTGGTTTCCTCCTTATTTTAGTGCTTTGTAGATTTCGTATCCTTTACACTGGTGGTCTTGTGCAGAAGTGTTGCTGAACGTGTTGGAAATTATCAGCTCCAGGAGAAATTCCTTTTCCCTTACGCAGTGGTGGATCTGGTACACTGGCAAAGACAGTCACCACCTTGATCTGCTACATAAGACATGCCTTTGTTTCTCAAGTAAAGACGGAATAAATCTGAAAAGACAGACTTTGTTCACGGATGAAAACAGGCACCTTTTCTGTGTTGTAAACATAGGAGAACCACATTTAAATTAATTTTTAAAAATTAATGTGCAGATGGAGACTGTCACCATCGTAGTCTTGCAGGTATGAGGGAGAAAATAATCATTCAAAAATATTTCTGTGTCCCTACTTAGTGCATGACACTCCAAAGCCACCACTGGGGACACAGTTGTATAAGACTCTATTTACCCAAGTGTTATATAAGGTGTCTCTTTGCCTCACAGTCAAATTTTTCATTTGAAATAACAATTAATTATGAACTAGAAGCTTCCCTCAAGGAGCTTACGATCTGATGGGAGTGAAGGGACAGGGAAAACAGACATTCACAGTGGAAGATGTTAAGTGGCTAAGCCTGTGGCAGGTGAGGGTTTCAGAGAAGATTCTGCAGCGGAAGAGGCCCTGGGCTGGGAGGAGAAGTGGAGTCTGTACAGGACAGAGTGGAGAGCAGGCATTCCTGGCACAGGGAACAGTCTGAGCAAAGACCCAGTGCGGGAGGAAAGCGTGGGACAGCTTTGGGGACCAAGAAGTAGTCCCCAACATCTGGAGCATGGGTAGGTTTAAGGGATGCTGGAAATTGAACCTGAGATCTCGAGAGCCTCAATGACAAGCTTGAATCTTCTCATCAGTCATTCATTCAGCCCAATGTAGTGCCTATGTGTGCCAGGCCCTGTCCTCCGTGCTGGGGAGATAGAGGTGATAAGGCAGCACCCACATGCGTGCGCGCGCACACACACACACACACACACATACACGCACACCCCTGCCATCGTCTAATGGGAGTACGATCAAGTAATTACAAGTTCACTGGGCATCTCAAAGAAGACACATAAGCTGTCATGGGTGCAGTTATCACTTGGACTTTCCCTAATCTGTGGGGCTTCCCAGAACTAGTGGCATTTAAGCTGAGACCCCAAATGTAAGCAGAAATGAGAATTTTGTTTTGAGGTATTGGGAGCTGTGGGCAGGGGGCTGGCGGGTATGGACGTGGCTTCCATCACACACTAGGAATATTGAGGCAGCAGATGTGCAAGATGGGGAGATGGGAGCAGGGAGGCCAGGGGCTCTGCCCACAGCTCGGGAGAGAGACAGCGTGTCTCCTGCCTGCCCTCCTTTGCCTGCTTTAACAGAGAAGGGTCCCTCCTGCTCCCCAAGCCTCATTCCTCCCACCTTCTTCTCAGGGACCTTCCTCAAGCAGCTTATACCTCTTCTTATTCTGTCGTTGACCTCTGCCTCTCTAAGGGCTCTTCCCATTAAATGAGGTCCAGTCTTGCCCATCTTAAAAAGGATAAGAGCCCTCCCTTGACTCCATCCCTATTTCAGCCTCGCAGGAGTTATCTTTACTCGCTGGGCCCACTTCTTCACCTCCCACCCTTTCCTCGACCCACTCAAGTCTGCTTCCACTTCCACTGCCCTGAGACTACTTCCTCGTGACCAAATCCTACAGATATATCTCAGCCCGCATCTTCCTTGACCACGGCACGGCAGCTGGCTCTGCTCACCGCTCCTTCCTTGCAATGCCATTTTCTTTGGCTTCCCTCTTCCTGCCCTTGACTCTCATCTCTCCCTCACCACCACCAACTCCTGTCTCACTTCCTAAATATGCTTCAGATCTGAATGCGCTATCCAACCCTACCATCACCATCCTCATACGAACCCCTGTCATCCCTCACCGGGGATGTCACCTCCAATCCCCATTCTGCAGCCATAGCGCCAACACTTTGTGTGTTCACAGTCTGCAGGTTCTGGGGCCCAACCACTAAACTGACTGTGTAAGTCTCCCACTCAAAGCCTGTGGTAGAGATATATCCATTAGTATTACATTCAGCTGCCGGTGACAGAAAACCCAAATAAACAGAACCTTGAACACACAGAGCTTTAGTCTCTCCTATAAAAGTCTGGAGCCAGAGCTTGAGGGCTGGTCTGGTGGTTTCATGAAGTTGTCAGGGGCCAAAATCCTCTAGCTTTTCTTTCCTGTCCATTCCCAAGATATGGCCCTAATTTCCATGATCCGTGTTCTACCAAACTCTAGCCATCATGTTTGCTTTCCAAGAAGCAGTATGGTGGAATGGGAGAGAGGCTTCTCCTCCCCCTCTTTTATTTCAACTCCTTCCCTCTTACAGAGAGTTTCCTGAAAAACCTTATGACACTTCTATTTATACGTTATTAGCTAGAAGTTACTCCCATGGTCAGAGCTAGCTGCAAGGGAGTCTGAGAAATGTAATCTTAAATAGAGCCTTAGTGATACACAGCCTTGGTCATAAAACTGGGGGTTGTGTTATTGAGGAAGGAGGGAAGAATGGGTACTGGAGTAACCAATGGGCAGTTTCTGCCATAATCTGCCCTTTGGCCACCCCAAAATGTATATGCCTCCCTCTTCGCATACACTGAATTATTATTTCCTTTCCTCCCCCGGGGAGACAACTCCAAAGCCTCAGGCAGATCAAGGGCCCAGGATCATCAGGAGATGTGCAGCCCTCTCCATGGGCTTCAGATGAAGCTCTGTATGGTCTGAACACATCTAAGCGAAAACACTCCACCCCATACTTACTTGCCGGGTGGAATAGGAATAGGATAACTGCAGTGAAGACTCCCATTCAGAAAAGGGAATCAAGGGAACACATCCGACACTGGTTCATGACAACGATCAGATACTGATAGACTGGAGGAGGGAACCCCCCTCCCCGGCAGTGGAGCTTCGTCCACTGTCTGTGTCTCTGGGCTTCTCCTTCTGGGAGGCCCTTCTTGGTGCGTTATCCCCCGTGGCTACGCCTGAAACAGGCATTGGTGAACAGAGGCCCCCTGGGAGCTTCAGAGTGTTCACCGTCTACTTCCTGCTACTGCAGGTTCTGGGACCCAGGGATTGTATAAGGAGGTAACTATTAAATGACAGGCTACAGTCAATACTTTTTGTTGTTGTTTGTTCAATGCGTTAAAAAAAAATGCTTAGCAGGATTTCAATCTATCTGCTTCTTGTCTATTTCTTATATAAAACCCACAGCTACAGATCTAATGCAGCCATCATTTTAACACTGCATGGGAACCCAGGGTGGCTTCAGAAGGTTAAATTCAAACCTTCCCTGTGCCTAACCACCCTGCAATTTACTTTGATGGGAAGACCTCTAGAGAGGTATTTAAGGAAATCTCCTCCCACGCTCCCCTCCCTCCCTCATCTAACACACCTTTGCTATCTGGGACATCAACTGGAGGATGGACCACTAGGGTGCACACCTGACTTCCTTCCACACTTGCCTCCTCTCTTACCTCCTCCCCAACATCCTCCAGACTAGAGATCGAGGCTCTCTCCTCTGTTCTCCTCTTCATTTTTTTTCTTTTTGGTAGCTTGCACGCTTATTTATTTATTTGGCCGCACCACGTGGCGCGCGGGATCTTAGTTCCCCGACCAGGGATCGAACCTGTGCCCCCTGCAGTGGAAGCGCGGAGTCCTAACCACTGGGCCACCAGGGAAGTCCCTGTTCTCTTCTTTAGATAACGCCCTAAGGTCCATTCTGTCAGGTTAGCTTCTTGAAATCTTAAAGAGAAAGTTAAAGACATCCAGAACATCTTTTTCTTGATAGAGAGTCTTTCAAGACTGTCGCCTGGCTGAAAAATCTTATTTTCAATGTCAGAAGCTAAATACTACTTATCTCCTCCTCTGAATTGTTTCTCTCTGATAATTCTGACACCACTTTCAAGGCAAGCAGACGGATGCACTGATCAGGAAGGAGGTCACATGCACAGAAATGCAAAGGAGAAATGCAAGTGATCCTATTTTGAAAACGAGAATCCTGCTTACATCATTAAAAACTTCCTGTTTTGCTGAGGGTGATTTCAAAATGTGTAAGCGGGTTCTTTGGGGTTTGATTCCTTCTTCCTCCCCAGCCTCACATTTTCTCAACAACCACACTGGACTTTTCTCAGTTCCTTCAACACATTTTGCTCAGGACCTTCATAACAGCTTTAGGGTAGCCTGGAAATCTCTTTGCCTGTCTCTCTGACCATCTCCTGTTCATTTCTCAGGTCTCAATTTAAAGGTCACTGAAATTTAAAGAGTTCCCTGCCATGGCATCCCTCAGATCATCTTGCACCTTTGGGACTAGTCAATTATTTTAAACAGCATATTAAGTGTCTCTGTTCCCCACTGGAACATCAGCTGCAGGAGGGCAAGAATGATCTCTCTTCTGTCCGCCTGACACATCCTTAGGTCATCGTAATCTCTAACCTAGATTAGAATGATGAGTTCCTAAAACGCAAATCTTCTTGAAGTCCTTCCTCTTTTCACTCAGATTAAAGTCAATCTCCTTTGTGCAGCTTCCAAGGCCTTGTGTGATCTGGCCCCATGTCTTGCCACTTGACTCCCCGTCCCCTTCCATGTTGATCTAGATTGAAATGTCTTTCAGGGTATTATAGGGGCTGAATCTTGGCCTACAATCTTCAGGTAAGTTATGCCCAATGTATGGTATAAACAACTTCATCCTTCAGCTCTTAGCCAAGAGCTGCTTTGGTTGATGGATGGACTTGTCATTCATCCTGTTCTAGGTGCCAGGAACTGTGCTGAGGAAACAAACGGCATGAACAAGACAGACGGGACCCCCAGTCTCCGTGTTATCTTCCCTGACCACCCTCAGCCCGAGGCTCGGTTCCATGTCTCTCCTCTGGGCTCCCCTGACTCTCCGAAAACCCCCTAGCAGTGTCTCATCATACCGCCGCAATGATTGTTTACCTGTCTGTCTCCCCTGCCAGCCCAAAAGCTATTTGTTGACTGAATCTAGGAAGCATCAAGGTCCTCAGCTGGGGGGTAGTTACAGGAATAGGAAATGGCACGGAACGGATGAGGTGGGCCACAGACGCTGTGGGCAGGGGGTGCAGGGCAATGTAGACCGGGGGCAGGGACGGAAGCAAAGGAAACAGCAGAAGCCCCTGCTTCTCCTTCCTCAGGGAGTTACAGAAAGTGTGGTCCGAGAAACGTGTTTGGAGCCAGACACCAAAGGTCTGGCTATATGAATCCGTTTATTCTGTTACCAGAATAGGTACACCCAAAGAGGTAGAATGTGAGTTGGTGGTTGCCAGGGGCTGGGGACAGGGAGGATGGGGGTGATAGATCAATGGGTACAGGGTTTTTCTTTTAAGGTGATAAAAATGTTTTAGAAACAGGTAGTGGTGATTGCACAACATTATGAAATGTTATGAAGGCCGCCGAATTGTACGCTTTAAAAATGGTTAATTTTTTTTTTTTGCGGTACGCGGGCCTCTCACTGTTGTGGCCTCTCCCGTTGTGGAGCACAGGCTCCGGACGCGCAGGCTCAGCGGCCATGGCTCACGGGCCCAGCCGCTCCGCGGCATGTGGGATCCTCCCAGACAGAGGCACGAACCCGTGTCCCCTGCATCGGCAGGCGGACTCTCAACCACTGCGCCACCAGGGAAGCCCCAAAATGGTTAATTTTATTATGTGAATTTCACCTACAGAAGGGAGGAAGGGAGGAAGGGCTCAGAGCTGGAGTAAGGGGCGAGTGTAGGGGCCGTTTCTTTCCCTCTGCCAGACCCTGATGAAGTTACAGTGACTCCTGGGACTGTGGGGCTGGCTGGGTCTGCTTTTACAGGGGAAAGAGCCTTCCAGGACATCTGGTTCTTCTCCAGCTGCAGGTAAGCTTGGAACACCTGGACACTGGCCCCTATGCACCCGGGCATGGGGCAAGAGCATCACACTCTTCTCAGATGCAGGGACTGGATGGCAGGCTTTCCTGGACGGGGCAGAAGAGGACTGCTCCACACACAACTGCACCGAGAGTTGGGTCTTGAAAGCCATAGTGAATAAGTGTGAGTGTTTGTCAGGGCGTGAGATTGGTGTGTCTAGCTGAGGGGCAGTGTGGTCAAAGGGAAACCACCCGAAATGGTACTGTCCTCAGGTCCTTCTTCTGCCAACAAATGGCTGTATGATCTTAAGCTAGTCACTTCTTGTTTCTCAATGAAAATAAAAGCCACAGCCATTGCTGGTGGGAAAGAGAAATGGTGCAGCCGCTCTGGAAGACAGTTTAGCAGTTTCTTACAAAGCTAAATATACTCTTAAAAAAAATTTTTTTTGTTTTATTGAAGTATAGTTGATTTACAATGTTGTGTTAGTTTCTGGTATACAGCAAAGTGACTCAGTTATACATATATATAACAGTTTATGGACTTCCCTGGCGGCACAGAGGTTAAGAATCCACCTGCCAATGCAGGGGACATGGGTTCGAGTCCTAGTCCGGGAAGATCCCATGTGCCACGGAGCAACTAAGCCCGTGCGCCACAACTACCGAGCCTGTTCTCTAGAACCCGTGAGCCAAACTACTGAGCCCCTGTGCTGCAACTACGGAAGCCCGTGCACCTAGAGCCCATGCTCCACAACAAGAGAAGCCACTGCAATAAGCCCGCACACCGCAACGAAGAGCAGCCCCCACTCGCTGCAACTAGAGAAAACCTGTGTGTACCAATGAAGACCCAATGCAGCCAAAAAAAAATTTTTTTTAAATAGCTTGCATTTGCTAATACCAAACTCACACTCCTTCCCTCCCCCCTCCCCTTTCCCCCTTGGCAACCACCAGTCTGTTCTCTATGTCTGAGTCTGTTTCTGTTTCGTAGATAAGTTCATTTGTGTCATGTTTTAGATTCCACATGTTAAGTGATATCATATGGTATTTGTCTTTTTCTGACTTAATTCACTTAGTATGATAATCTAGAGGTCCATCCATGTTGCTGCAAATGGCATTACTTCATTCTTTTTATGGCTGAGTAATATATATATATATATATATATATATATATAACACACATATATATATACACACACACACACACACACACATACCACATCTTCTTTATCCATTCATATGTCAATGGATATTTAGGTTGTTTCCAATACATACGTATCTACCAATAATTACCTTAAATGTTGATGGACTAAATACTCCAATCAAAAGACATAGTGTCAGACTGGATAAAAAAAACAAGAGCCTACATTAAACATACTCTTTATGAACCCACAGTGGTGCTCCTAGGTATTTATCCAAGCAAGTTGAAAAGTTATGTCCACACAAAACCCTGTACATGGATGTTTACAACAGCTTTATTTATAATTGCCAAAACTTGGAAGCAACCAAGATGTCCTTCAGTAGGTGGATGAAGAAAGAAACTGTGGCACATCCAGACAATAGAATATTCTTCAGCGATAAAAAGAAGTGAGCGATCAAGCCACAAAAAGACATGGAGGAAACTTGAAAGCGTACTGCTAAGTGAAAGAAGTCAGTCTAAAAAGTCTACATACTGTGCGATTCCAACTATATGACATTCTGGAAAAGGCAAAACTATGAAGATAGTAAAAAGATCAGTGGTTGCTGAGCGTTCAAGGGGAGGGAGGGATGAATGGGCAGAGCACGGAGGACTTCTAGGGCAGTGAAAGTATTCTGTGTATTATAATGGGGGGTAAACGGCATTATACATTTGTCCATAGAGCGTACAACACTGAGAAAGAACCCTAATGTAAACTGGGGACTCTGCGTGGTCATGATGTGTCAGTGTGGGTTCAGGGACTGTAACCACGCTGGTGGGGGATGTTGGTGGTGGGGAGGCCGTGTGTGTGTGTGTGTGTGTGTGTGTGTGTGTGTGTGTGTGTGTGTGTGTTGGCGGGGGCCAGAGGGTGTATGGGAACCTCTGTACTTTCAGTTTTGCTGTGAACCTAAAACTGCTCTAAAAAATTAAGTCCATTTTAATAAAGGGACCTAAAAACATACAGGCTATCACTGCTGAGTGCTTATTCTGCACGAGCAGAGTACTGAGCACTGCACACCCACTCTGCCTTTAGTCCTCACAACCATCCCCAGGTTACAGATGAGGACGCTCAGGCTCTGAAGGATAGGTGACTTGTCCAAGGGCACCCAGCTGGTCATTGAAGAGCCACAAGCGACTGTAGCACCTATCCTTGGCTACCTTTCTGCCTCAGTTGACTGTCCAAATGGTAATGATGATGACAACATCCCCGCCTGCGAGGTTGTGAGCGTTAAATGAGCCCTGGGTGAAAAGGTCCTTTGTAGAGGTTTGCACAGAAGTTATTATTTGATTAAGTTGCTGTGTAAAGGGTATGTGTAATAAGCTCTCGGAGAAAAGAGTTCAGTTTAAAGCAGGGGCGTGGCCTTTCTCAGACCTGTGGGGACGGGAGGTGTATAGGTTGTGGAGGTGCCAGGGCTCTCACCTCCTCTCCACGTGCTCGGGGGTCCTGGTGGCGGCCGGGGCCATCCCAACCCACTGCCTGCACATGGAGCCCAGGACCCGGCCCTCAAGCAGCAGTGAGGTAGAGCGCAAAGGAATGGGGGCGACCCCTCCCTATTTTTCATGCTCAGGATGGAGCACAGAGCTGATCCCGAGGGATCTAGCACGGCTAGCAACCATTTAAAGCCATTCAAGCCTTTAAATCCCTGTTGGGTCACTCATTAGCTGAGTGAACTTGGATGAGTTACTCAACCTCCCTGAGCTTCCATTTTCTCATCTGCAAAATGAGGATAACTCCATAGGGTTATTGGAAGGATTATGTGAGATAATGTACTTAAGGTGACTCAAACCTAGTAAGTCCTGCATGCTAATTATGTCATGGTTATGCAGCCATCCTTCCTTATTACAACACGACTGAGGTGGAACCCAGAGAGTGCAAACAGCTCTTTCCAGGCTACACAGCCGGTTTGCGGCAGGCCTGGGCTTCCTCTGCAATCATTTCCACCCCTGCCTTGGTCGGGCCTTTTCTGAGAATCCCTCACAGATCAAACAAATCGATAGCCTGCATTTCACACCCCGGTCAGTAGGCCCCTGCCCCCATTTGGCAATGGTATTAGAAAACCACAGGCTGTTACTTCCCCCCCACCCCGCTATGCCACTAGTTTGCAAACTGGGATGATTTCCTTGAGTTCCTCAGTGCTGAGCTCCGCCCCTTTCATCTGAGATGGGCCTCCCTGTGGGCTCCAACAGATCAGCACACCTCTCCCTCTCCAAGAACAATATTAGCATTCCAGAGCCCCTGGCCTGCTCATCCTACAGCCACAATCAGTATCTAGACACCCACACCCCCCAACTCTCCTGAGTGGACCCAGATCAGCAGCATTTCTCTGACTTGGTGACACCTTATCCCCTTCTCACAAGTGCTGCCTGACATGCAGGTCTTTTATATAATTAAAGTGAATTAAAAGTATGTAATTCTGTTTGGAACATTTCGCAACAGCTCTGGCTCCCGTCAAAGCTGGCTCCGATACCCCAAAGCCAGGAATTCGGTGACCAGCAGTCTCTGCCCTGGACAGATCTCCCCGAGGGAGTCTCTGCTACTCTGAAACCCCTGCTTCCTCCCGTCCCCACCTCCCACCATTTCAGAGCCCTCGCACCCCGTAACCACTGCCTCATAAGCCATCACTCCTCCCCCTTCCCTGTGCCACAGGTCCTGCTGACGGGGCCACCCCATGGGCCCAAGGAGCAGGTGTGAGTGGGTGACTGGTTGAGGGTGGGATACGGCGCTGTGGAGACCCTGAAGGGGTCCTCGCCTGCCAGGCCGAGCTGGGAGATCCATGGAGGGTCCCCAGGAATGACCACTAGCACTTAAGCTGTTCCAAGCACTTACCAGACAGTAACCTATGAAGCAGATACTATTATTACCCCTACTTTAGAGATGGGTAAATTGAGGCCCAGAGAGGCTAAGTAACTTGTCCAACACCACACAGCTTGAAACTGGCAGAGCAGAGATGTGGGCCCATCATTTGGGCTAGGGTGCCATTGGAACATGGGAACTGGCTACCCCCTAAACTAATCCCACCCACCCAATCACCTCTCCCCTCTGCCACTGACAGGTGCCTTCTGTGTTATCTGCAGTTACATCTTCGAGACATGGCTGGGTTCTCTCTGCAAGTCAGGACAAGCACACAGGGTGGCTGGCCACAGGTTGAAGGCCCTCTGTCTGCTTTCCCCGCCCACAGACCCAGCCTCACCCCAGCTTGGGAACCCTTCGAGGGTGCTATGATCTGAATGTTTGTGTCCCCCCAAAATTCAAATGTTGAAGCCTAACGCCCAAGGTGATGGTATTAGGAAGTGGGGCCTTTGGGAGGTGATTAGGTCATGAGTGGGATGAGCACCCTTGTAAAACCAGCCCCAGAGACACCCCTTGCTTCCTTTCCACCAGGTGAAGACACAGCAAGAAGTCAGCTGCCTGAGACCCTGGGAGGGCCCTCACCTGACCATGCTGGCACCCTGATCTTGGACTTCCGACCTGCAGAACTGTGAGAAATAATTCCTGATGTTTATTTATTTATAAATTTGTTTATTTAATTATTTATTTTTTGGCCACGTTTGATTTTCATTGCTGCAAGCAGGCTTTCTCTACTTTCAGCGAGCAGGGGCTACTCTTCGTTGAGGTGCGTGGGCTTCTCATTGCGGTGGCTTCTCTTGTTGCGGAGCACGGGCTCTAGGCGCGCGGGCTTTAGTAGTTGCAGCACGTGGGCTCAGTAGTTGTGGCTCGCGGGTTCTAGAGCGCAGGCTCAGTAGTTGTGGCACACGGGCTTAGTTGCTCTGCGGTATGTGGGATCTTCTGGGACCAGGGCTCGAACCTGTGTCCCCTGCATTGGCAGGCGGATTCTTAACCACTGCGCCACCAGGGAAGTCCATTCCTGATGTTTATAAGCCACCCAATCGGTGGTATTTTGTTATAGCAGCCCCAGTGGACTAAGAGAAATGGTGTTGTGCCGTCCCCTCGCTGCCAGGATGACCTGGCCGGGTCTGTGGCCAGCTGCCTTGCACACCCCATGCAGACCTGGCAGTCAGCCCCCAGGCAGCAGGTCCCAGGTCAGGCCCAGAAGCTCCCGCAACCCTAGGAGAGGCTGCCTGAGACCTTGTCCTGGGCCTGCTGCTTGCCTTGGGGCTAAGCTTGCAGATGGGGCCGTGGGAGGTGGGTGGGGACTGAGGGAAGGCACTGCCTCTGGCTCTGCCCTACCTGCCCCCTTCCCCAGCTCTCCCTGTCTACACCAGCTGCACCAAGGCCCTGCCACCTGCTTTCATGCCCTTTCTCATCCAGTCAGACCTTCTCTCGTCTCATCAAAACACACAGCCTCAGTTCACTTACATCTAATGAGGAAATGCCTACACCACCACTCAGCACAGGGCCTGCCCACAGCCAAGCAGCCCAGTCATGCCTCTGGCCTCTGCTCCATGGCTCCTACACCGCCCGGTAAAGGGCGGCCCCTTTAGGCCCGCTGCCGTTGGCAACAGTCTTCTGCCTCCTCTCTATCTGGGAAACTTTTTCTTATCCTTCAGAGCCCAGCAGAAGTGTCACCTCGGGTAGTGTCACCCAGGCAGGCGGGAGCCTCCACGCCAGCTGCCTCTTCTCAGACCATGAAGCGAGAGGCCTTGAGGCTGTTGATTTGTTTGACGTCCCTAGACTGAGCTCCCCAAGGATGGGTACTCATCTCTTCTTTTTTCCTTTGGATTACTTAAAAAAAAAAAAATCAAATTACACAAGTAATCTGTGAATATGTGCATACTGTAAAAGAAAAAAGTTAGAACAATACACAAAAAGCATAAGTCCCGACTCCCTCCCCATGGTTAATAGTTGTGTGAGTTTCTTTCTCTCCCTATAAATTGATTTAGTATCTTTTTCCATAAATGAGATTAACCTATAGGTGTTGTTCTATGGGTCGCTTTTCTCACTTAATCATAGATTATGTGTGTGGTAGGCAGAATAATGGCCCTTCTCCCAAAGATGCACATGTCCTAATCCCCCAAATCTGTGAACATGTGACCTTCCAGGGCAAAAGGGACTTTGCAGGTGTGATTAAGTTAGGGATCTTGAGATGAGAAGGTGATCCTGAATCATCTGGGTGGGCCCCATGTAATCATAGGGTCTTTATAAGAGGGAGGCAGGAGGGTCAGAGAAAGATCGATTGGAACATCTTATCCTGTTGGCTTTAAAGACGAAGGAAGGGGCCACAGCCAAGAAATGAGGTGGCCTTTAGAAACTGGAAAAGACAAGGAAATGGGTTCTTCCCTAGAGCCTCCGGAAGGAATACAGCCGTGCAGACATCTTGATTTTAGTCCAGTGGGATTTCTGACCTACAGAACTGTAAGAAAATAAATATGTGTTATCTTAAGCCAGTTCGTTTGGGGGTAATTTTCTACAGCAGCAGTAGGAAACGAATATGGTGGGTATACAGCTGAGATAAACAATAATATTTATGGCAGTAATTAGTATTTATTGAGTATATACCATATGCCAGATGCTGTTCTAGTGCTTTGGGTGGTATATTAGTATGCCAGGACTGCCATAACAAAATACCACAGACATTTATTTTCCCAGGGTTCTGGAGGCTAGACGGCCAAGATCAGGGTGCCCACAGGGTTCATTTCTCCTTCAGCCTCTTTCCTTGGCCACCCTTTTGCTACCTCTTCACATGGTCTTTTCTCTGTGTGCCCATTTCTTTGTCTTTTCCTCTTCTTACAAGGACACCAGTCATATTGGATTAGGGCCAATGGCCTCATTTTAACGTCATCACCCCTTATAGGCCCTAATGGCCTCATTTTAACGTCATCACCCGTTATAGTCCCTGTCTCCAAATAAATTCTGAGGTACCAGGAGGTTAGGGCTTCAACACGTGAATTTGGTGGGGGACACAATTCTACTCATAACATGTGGATTATCTCATTCAGTTTCCACAGTAACCCAGTGAATTAGAAGCATTATTATCACAATTTTACAGATAAGAAAACAGGCACAGAGTGGTTAAGTTACTTCCCCAAATTTACACAGCAAATAAGTAGCAAGGCCAGGTCTGGGAATCACCTGTTCATATCCTTTGCCCATTTTTCTATGAGGGAGTTATCTGCTGTTTTAGGTTTGCAGGTGCACAGGTGCTCAGGAAGCATTGAGTAACGAATGAATGAGTGGGAGTAGCTCCCAGGACTCCTAGAAGAACATGGGCCAGGCTGGGCTGAGCCTGAAGGCTGCTTGTACCCACACCTCCCCAGGATGGCAGGGAATTCCTCCAGGGGAAAACCAAGAACCAAGCAGGAGGTGGGTGGCCAGGAGGTGTGGTGGGGGAGGGATGGTGCCACCCTCTGTTCACCAACGGAGCACACTCCTGGGAGGCTTTCTGGACGAGGGGGACGGTCTGGTTTCCCTTAACCCTCAAGGAACTGCGGCAGACAATTTTGTAGCTTGAGGTGTTCCGCAGACAGTGTTGGGATGCTAGAGTCAAATCACTCCACCTGTAGCTCCAGATTCCAGATTTCAGTTACTCAGATGTCCTAAGAGAGCTCCTCTTCGATATGGACAATCCAGGCCAGCTGCAGAGGAGGGATGGCCAGTGATTGGCCAGCTGTCTCTTGGACACAGGTGGCTGACCAACACCCATGGCAGAGGCCGGGCTTGCCTTGACCTGGCAACTCATTCTGGTCACTGTGGCAAAGGAGACAGCTGCCCACGAGGCCCAGGCAGGTCTTTGGCTGGCCGCCCAAATCAATGGGAATGCCCCAGTTACCTCTCGGGGACAGCAGATAAAGATGGCCTCAGGGCACTCGGCCCTCAGAGCGTGGAGCTCCAGCAGACCCTTCCCACATCAGACTCTCAGCTGGCTGTGGTCCAGGGGCCACCACACAGCCCACCATCCCTGCTTCTTGACCTCTTCTCTCCACTCCATCCCAGTCTGTAACAGCAGGAGGTAGAGACACTCAGCAACAACTTTATCTTGATCCAGTATGGTACTCATAGAGGGGAATTCAAGGGCCATATAGAAGCCAAGAGAGTTCCCATTTCATCATAGGCTCTTGGTGTGAAAAGGTGTAACTATCACGTAGCCCCACTCTTCCCACTCAGCATTACAGGAGTTGAATTTCCTATATAACATTCCCAGGGCAGAACGATTACCCAGCCTGGAAAGTTCTTCCTTCCATCGGTCCCTCCTTGCACTGTAACCCGTCATCCCCACAGAAGATGGCCATTCCCCGTTCCTCACGGCTCTTCAGAGATTTGAAGGCGGCAAATGGGTCTCTTCCTCTAAGAGAAGAGTTATGGGTTTCAGCAGGAGGAAAGAGATCCAGCCCTGTCAGTCCCCAGGGAAGGTCTACCCTGAGTTTCAGGCCCACTGCAGAATGGCTTTGCTTTACCAACCTTCTCTATGAACCTGCATGTGGGCCCAGGGCAACAGTGTGGGTGGGTCTCTAGGCCCTTTGGACTGCAGACACATAGCCTTGCTGGCTGGGAAGGCCTCAGCCCACTGTCTGAGTCCCGGAGGCGTGTTTCTGGGTCCCTAGGGCCTGGAGATAGGGACACAGCTCCCCACAGAGAGCACTGACCTTGGAATTTGACCTCCCGGCTCCCTGTTCTGGTTTCACCACTTCTGAAGCTTGAGTTTCTGAGCTTTAGTTTCCTCCTCTGTAAAATGGGGAAATATCATGTTGTTGTGAGGATCAAATGACATCACATATGGGAAAAAGCGTTGTCGACCAAAACATGCTTTGCAAATGAGTAACTGATTCTAGTGGTTAGCAAAGGGGGTGTGGGGCTTGGAGTTTCTTTGTTCTGGGCCTTCCTAGGGGGTGAGTGTTGAAGCAGAGTTGGTTTAAAGGGGGCTTTGGACTCCTACTCAAGCCCTGTGGCTGGTCCTTGGCACCCTGGGGGGCTCCCCACTGCGGGGCTCACAGCCCCCCATCCTGCATGATACCTGCAGGGCTTCTGTGCCCGTGTCTCCAGGAGTGGGTTCTGGCCCAAGTGCCTCAGCCCCGCTTTGGAGACCTGGAGAGAGCGGGTAAGCCTCACGAGGTCAGGGTTTGGGATGGGGGCCAGGTGGGAGGTACAAGGTAGGGCCCCCTGTCTTTCGGTTGGTTCTCCTCTCTTCTCAGGAGACCCCAGGGCTGCCCGCCCAGAGCTGCACATGCATGGCCTTCAATTTAGACAGAGGCTAATTCTAATTCCCCAGTAGAATGGGTTTATTGAGAGAAGCAATGGAGGATTTGGGAGTCGGGGCCCAGCCTGATGACAGTGGAGGAGTATGGAGTAAGGGGATCTCATCTAATCCAACCCATCATTGGACAGATGGGCCCCTGGAGGGGAGGGCTGTCCCAGCCCACTAGTGGGGGGCTAGATTTGCTGTGTTGGGGACTCCTGTGTCCCAAGCCAGGGCTCTTTCCCGGCAGCTTCCTTGGGTCTCTGCAGATTCTGTGCTTCCAGCCTGCGGCCTGTGACTCCGGCCTGTCTTCTGGCAGGCCTGAGCCCCGTGAATGGACAGAGATGGCTACCACCCTCACCCTCCTGGTGTCACAGGAGCAAGAGGCCAGGAGCCTCCACAAATTGCAGCGTGTTGCCACCTGCCTAACCCCAATCTGGTTTATCCTGAGTTGGCAGACGCACCAGTGGGACGTACTTCCCAGGCGGGGCCAGGCTGGGCAGCCCCATCCTTCCTCATGCCACAGGCCGCAAATGCGGGCGTGGGGGGGGCGCGGGGGGAAGGGGAGACAGGTCTGGATTATCTGGGTGGGGGGTGAGATGAGGTGGGGGGCAGGCAGCTTGTTTCAGTGGAGGCACATCCGCACCCCAAGATGGTAGCATCCATTCCAGGGGGCAGCAGCGCTGCCGGCATGGGCGTTCGCCCAGCTGGTGCCAGAGACGGGGCAGGTGCCGGGCTCTGACGGTGGCCTCCCCTCTCTGCCTGCCCATCCGCTCTGCTTGGGCTCCCCAGCTGTAATGCAGAAACAAGTCCCATCCCTTACCTGCCTGGGGGTCACTGAGCCGGAGTGAGGTAATGTCGGCGTGGCTCAGCCCTCCACTGAGAGAGGCAGCCTCTAAACACAAGTCCACCTGTACTGCCTAGAGCTCTGCTGGGCTCCCTCTGGGGCCCCTGCTGCTTCCTGGCCACCTGGAGACCCGGGAGCTGGGCCAGTGTGCAGGCTGCCCAGGCCCGTCCTAGGCGTGGGAGAGAGAGCTCCCAGCACCCAGCTTTCTGGGCACCCCGGCCCTTGGTCTGGATTAACTCCTCACAGCCGATTGTTCAGGGTTCAAGGAGCCGCCCGCTCCTGGCATTCTGGTTCCACCAAGAGTCTGGGCGGCCAGGCGCGGCCGGGGCCTAATGAGTAGGGTGTGCCCCGAGGAGTTGTTAGGAACAGGGTGAGAGCTGTGGGCAGGTCCCCACCCTTGGCCGTCGGGCGGGCCGGCTTGCACAACAGTTACCTGTGCTGAGGACACCACGTGGCATCCTTGCCAAGGGTTTATTTTTAAAAAACAAATACTCAGCTTTGGTGGTAGGGGTGGAGAAGGTTTCTAAATATTTAAAAGACATCATGCCAGCACTTTTGAACCCCTAAATCTATTGTATTGGGAAAGATGAGGCAAGTTTGTAAAATTGCTCACAATTACAAACAGGGTAGAACGCCAAACCCATACCTAGCTCGCCCCTTCCCCATGATTTTAAAAGGAAAAGATTTCTGCAATCACTGGGTGATTGTGGGCAGGTGGGCCTCACACCGCGGCCATCCTCCACACCTCGGTCAGGACGGGCTTCCTACTCTCTGCTCTCTGCAGGCAAACGTAACTGCCTGTTATCCCTTCCTGGGTTGAAAAATGCTGGCAGGAGGGTGGATTCCTGGGCCTGGCTGGTTTTCATGATAGGGCTGGCACCTAAGATCTTCAGCAGCTCATGGAGTTCGGGACCAAATCAGTCCTCCAAGTAACGACCAAGTGGACTCAAGGTGCTGTGTGTTTCTGTGTATCTTCTCTGTCTTCCAGAAGCAGGTCTCCTGCCCGGTAGCAGGAGTTAGTCTGATGGACACATGGGGCCTGTCGAGAAGGATGCTGTGTGAGTGTGTAAGTGTGTGTGTGTGTGTGTGTGTGTGTGTGTGTGTGTGTGTGTGTGCGCACCGGGAGTCTTGCATCCCGGGTCCTGCTGTCAGCTGGGAGGCTTCCAGCTTAGAAATGGGACTGTGGAATCAGAGGGCTCAGTGGGAGAGCTGTGGGGAAGGCAAGGGCAGGTGGGCCTGAGGAGAACACTGCAATGGTAGCAACGTGTTCCGGAAGCTGGGTGGATGCTGCTAGGCCTAGAAACATAGGGAGAACTTGGGGACACAGACTTCCAGTGGGGTGGGGCCCAGAATATAGGCTGTTCCTCTAGAATCTCTTTCCAGTATCGTAAGCACTGGGGCCACAGCGAGGGCATCTGCTGAAATTCAGCCAGTCGGCCATCTCCATCATCGAGCAGCTTCGCCGTGCACCGCGGCAGGCTCTGGGGATACCCAGAGATTAGCCATCTCTGGTCGGCACAGCTTCAGGTCTCACTCTACCCCGGATCTCTCTGCTGAGCCCCAGACCCTGTCGAGCTGCCCACCTGGCACCACTCATCCAATCTTCACAGGGCTGCAGGGTGAACACCATTGCCTCTGCTAGAAACACCGGGGGGATAAAAGAGAATGCAAACCTCGTCTCTGCCCACCCCCATCCCCCCAGTCCCTGTACTCCAGACACAACAGCTCCTTCAGGCTCTGGGACAAGGCAAGCTCATTCTTCCATCCACCTCTGCAGCACACTGTAACTGCTATCCGTCCCTCCATGTTTCCAATTTATTTCAGAAAAATTAAGATCTCGCCTTCCCTCTTCTGGGGAGCATTCTCAGTCAAGCTCTTAAAATCTGTCTCAGTGGAGGGAGTTTCCATCACCAGCAAGCAAGGGAAGAGGGTCGTTGGAAAGACCTGGAGGTTACTTGTTAGAGCAGATGACTGCCATGGGGTGGGGGTCAGAGTAGAACGTCTAGACGTATCTTCAGTCTTACAAATGAGACAGTTCTGCATCGTGATGGAGTGAGGTAAGGGGGCAGGAACTATGTCTAATTTAGCAGGAGACCTTGGGCAAGTCCACTCCCCATTCTGAGCCTCCATGTTCCCATCGACAAAATGGGAATGATGGGTCCCACCTCTCAGGGTGTTAGGAGGACCAAACGATATATACCCCTTATGAAAGTTTTTAACACAGACCTGACCCATAGGAGGTGCTTAATAAGTGCCTGCCAGCTCTTTTTCCCCTTCTCTCAAGGCAGCAGGTACTGCAAAGGCCAGGAGAGTCTAGAGGTGCCCCCAAAGCATTGACATCCCCCAGGGCACTTCTGGGACCATGAGGAGGTAGAGGGGCTAATCCGCAGGGACTGTGACAACCGGGCATTAAGAAATTACCAGCGCTATGGCCATAATGCCGGGCTCTTAATTAGCCCGAGTTAACGAACAGCATGACTCACGATTCGCTGCTTCTCAACGATGCCCTTTCTGCTTGCCTTCCTCCCACTTGGCCCGACTGTCGCCACCCCCATCCCACCGTCCGCATCACCCGTCAGCCACGCAGCAGGTCTAGATGTCAGCCACATGTGGGAGGAGGGGGTCAACTCTCCTCGGCCCCCTGGGCCCCCAGCCTGCCCCTGTCTGGTTCTTGGACCAGCTGAGCCCAAGGGAAGTCCCAGCAGGTGCTGAGGAGCTCTGTGTAGGAAGCCCTGAGTTAGGCTTCCGACAGGGGTGACAGATGACGGACTTGGCCAGGGCCACATAGTGTGTTAGGGGTGGAGCTTAGGCTGGTGCGCTGAGGCCTCTGGTGCAGGGACTCAACACGCTTCCCTCACCTACCTCCTTCCTTTGGCCCTGCCGCACACAACTGAGGCAGGACCTTGTCCTTCTTGTCCGTACAAACCTCTAGGGGACTGGCTGCGCCAAGTTCTCAGAAAATGGGTTCATGGAAGAGGTCTCCTGAATCTTCCAGCTCCATCCCTCTCTGTCCTCTGGGGAGCCGAAGCGGGCAGAGACCTAGGAAGTTTAAAGGGTCCACCGTGTTCCTCAGCCCTACGGCGGTGCCCACTTACTTGTCCACGGCCGCCCGTACCACCTTCCACGCCCACCGATTTACCTTGCTTCTTTTAGTTCAAGGACTACATAAATATTATGAAATTAACTTGTTTGTGTTTGACTCCTCATGAGTAAGGTTTGTTAGGTTGTACGTGGTAGCATATTTTGTTTGCTTTTTTAAATTGTGGTAAAACACACATTACATAAAATTTACCGTCTTAACCGTTTGAGGTGTACAGTTCCGTAGCGTTAAGTATATTCACATTGTTATGCAACCAATCTCCAGAATTTTTCATCTTGCAAAACTGAAACTCTAGACGCATTAAACCCAGCTCCGCAGTTCTCCATCTCCCGAGCCTCTGGAAACTGTTTTCTTTGTTTTTTATTGAGGTATACTCTGCATATAGTGAGGTGCATAGATCTTAAGTGTAAAACCCGATGCGTTTTGACAGATGCATATATGTGTAACCACGTCTCCAAACAAGATATAGCATCTTTCCATCACCTCACAAACTGGCCTTATTCTCTTTTCCTTTTTCTTTTTTTTTAAAAAAGTTTTATTAACTATAATCATAATCACCATGCTGTACATTAGATCCCCAGAACTTTTCTGTCAATCCCCACCTCCTTCTCTGAGGCAACCAATGTTCCAATTCCTATCATTATAGATTAGTTTTGCTTGTTCTAGAACTTCATATAAATGTCATCATACTATATGTACTCTCTTGTGCTGGCTAATTTCTTTTAACACAATATGGTTGAGATTCATCCATGTAGCATCTGTCAATACAGGCACACCTCAGAGATCTTGCAGTTTCAGTTGCAGACCACTGCAATAAAGCGAATATTGCAATAAAGCGAGTCACTTTTTTTTTTTTGGTTTCTCGGTGCATATAAAAGTTATGTTTATACTATACTGTAGTTTATCAGGTGTGCAAAAGCATTATGTCTAAAAAAAGAACATACCTTAATTAAAGAATACTTTATTGCTAAAAAATGCTACCTATCATCTGACAACACAGGGTTGCCATAAACCTTTAATTTGTAAAAAACAAAATATCTTCAAAGCACAATAAATGAAGCACAGTAAAACAAGGCATGCCTGTAGCTTGTTCATTTCTAGTGCTGAGTAGTATTCCAGTGTACAAAAATACCACAGTTTGTTCATTTATCCACATATGGATGGAAGTTTGCTTGTTTCCAGTTCTTGTTGTTACGAGTAAAACTGCTGTGAACATTTTTTTTTTTTTTTTTTTTTTTTTTGCGGTACGCGGGCCTCTCACTGTTGTGGCCTCTCCCGTTGAGGAGCACAGGCTCTGGACGCGCAGGCTCAGCGGCCACGGCTCACGGGCCCAGACGCTGCGCGGCCTGTGGGATCTTCCCGGACCGGGGCACGAACCCGCGTCCACCTGCATCGGCAGGCGGACTCTCAACCACTGCGCCACCAGGAAAGCCCTGCTGTGAACATTTTTGGACAAGTGTTTTGGTGACTATAATGTTTTCATTTCTTTCTGGTAAATGCTTGGGAATGGAACTGGTGAATCATAGGGCAGGTGTATGTTTAAATTTATAAGAAACTGTCAGTTTTCCAAAATGGTCAGACCATTTTACACCCCCGCTAACAATGTCTGAGTCCCAGCTGCTCCCCGTCCTCGCCAGCATTTGGAATTGCTGGTCTTTTTCAGTTTAGCTCTTCCAGTAGGTGTAAAATGTGGCCACACAGAGGTTTTATTTGCGTCTCCTGATTAACTCAATGATGTTGAGCAATCTTTATTTGTTTATTGGCCAATCTTCTTTTGTGACATGTCTGCTCAAATCTTTTGCTCTCGTTTATTTATTTACCTATTTCTTTATCTGGGGGAGTCCTTTCTATTATTGCTCTGTTGATATTCTCTATATATGCTGGATACCAGAACTTTGTTAAATATATGTTTGGTGAATATTTCTTTGTAGACTGGCTTGCCAATTTTTGTAACAACATCTCTTGATTTTTAAAAAATCTTGATGAGGTCCGATTTATAAATCTTTCTTTCAAAAAATGTTCTGTGCTTTTTGTGACCTGTTTAAGAAAACTGCCTTCTGCAAGATCATGAAAAATTCCTCCTCTGTTTTCTTTTAGAAGCTTTATAGTTTTAGCTTATCTGTTTAGGTCTATAATCCATCTCAAAATAATTTTTGAGGATGATGTGAGGTAACGGTTAATGCTCATTTTTTTAATATATGAATATCCGGTTGTTCTAGCACCGTGTAAAATGAAAGACTTTCCTTCCCCATTGAATTACCTTGGTGTCTTTGCTGATTTGCTAATAATCAGTTGACCACATGTGTGTGGATACATTGGGTTGGCCAAAAGTTCGTTCGGGGTTTTCCATAAGCTGTTACAAAAATCCGAATGAGGGCTTCCCTGGTGGCGCAGTGGTTGAGAGTCCACCTGCCGATGCAGGGGATATGGGTTCGTGCCCTGGTCCGGGAGGATCCCGCATGCCGCGGAGCGGCTGGGCCCGTGAGCCGTGGCCGCTGGGCCTGCGCGTCCGGAGCCTGTGCTCCGCGACGGGAGAGGCCGCAACGGTGAGAGGCCCGCGTACCGCAAATAAATAAATAAATAAATAAAAGCCGAATGAACTTTTTGGCGAACTCAATACTTCTAGACTCTGTTCCCTCGATTCCATTGTCTATTCTTATGTCAATACCCACTGTCCTGATTACTAGAGCTTTATAGCAAGTCCTAAACCAGGTAGTGAGAATCCTCCATGGGGCAGCACAGTTTTGAAATACCAACAATTCCCTCCAGTATTTATTCTCTGCCCTTTTCACCGCTCGGGCGGTTCTGTGCTGATTGCCGAGGGGAAGTAAGCATAAGCTCAATCGCAAGATGCAGGGCAGACACAAAAGGGAGATTTCCTGCTTTGGTTTTGAAAGCCCAAGTCCTCAGAGGAATAGAGACATAACATTTGGGGAACGTGATATAGAGCAGCCCGCCCCTCAGCTTCTAGTCAACAACACTTCTAAGACAAGATAACCCACCCTAGGATGGATGGAAGGAATTAGAGCAACCATGCACCCCTACGTCGGGGTTAGGATCTCAGGGAGGCAGGGGAACCCTTGCAGAACCTCCCCTGTCTCTGATGGTCCAGGGCAGCAGAATGAATCCTGGACCCTCACTGTGGCCCTGGGGAAGAGCTGTGTCCGGAATAGGCTGTGGATCAGCACAGCAGCCATCCCAACAGAGGGATGGAAATGTACCCCGGTGCTTTGGTTCCCTGTAAACCTCCCAGAAGATCTGCCCTGACCCTAAGAAAAGGGGGGAAGGATCATGAATTGACTGTGATTAATGTCCTGCTACTCTGGTAGCAAGGGGTTTCAGCTGAGTTATAGGGAAGGAAAGAACGATCCTAAAACATCTGAGTTTATCGCTTACGATTTATTCCGCTTTATATGGAACTTCTAACAAACTACATTTAAATGACTGAGGCTAATGATAATAAACAGTGAAGATGGGGGAGGGGAGCCCTCCTTTCCTCTGGGAGAAGGGCTGGTGGGGAGGAATCAGGGGGCTCCCCGGCCAGGCCATTTGCCTGCCTCACTAATGTTTCAGCCCCTGCGTTTTGGATCTCAAAATGCCATCAAACAATTCATCCTCCTAACATGTTCTTCTGAGATCTAGTGCCTCTGTCCCGAAACACCTTCATAAAGTCCTTCTGCTCAATGCATCGCTCTTGTCTTTAGCAATTCAAAGGACGTCGTGCTGGGTTCCAGATGACACCTCAAGATCCTCACGGGGCGAAGCTTGGAGGTGAGCCCCGTTTCCTACATGGAGGGACTGTCTGGGGAACTGAGACTCAGGGTGAGGACACTGTCTTTTCCTGGTTGCAGAGAACGTTGAGGTAGGGCCGCCTCATGTTTCCCAGTCCTGGTGTTATTTTCCATGCCATCTGTGTGCTGACTACACCCATGGTAGGTATGGAGAAACTGATGCTTCAGCTCTGTGTATTAAGTGCAGGACAATCTAGTTTGCATGTTGTTTTGCTTATCCAAGCATGTAAAATAAACACTTCAAAACACATTGAATTAATACCTCCCTTTGCTGGGATCTCATTTCCACCAAATGTTCAGAAATGGGACACGTGGAAAATGGAAAACAGACCAAAAATATTTGCTCAACTGGCACTGTGGATTAGGGTGTACAGGAGAGTATAAACACACACAGCCGCTCCACATACGCACCCTGCAGGTTGAGCCCTGGATTAGGGCCCTTTCAAAGCAGCCAAGGCTAGGCTGCCAAGTTCAGGGTTGCCCTGGGCCTGGCTGTGCTGGGGTGAGGCCAGGGGTGCTTGGGTCAGAGAAATGCAGTGTCCTGGAGCTCACTGAGAGGCCCTGCACCCACTGCCCAGAAAGGGGTGTGGGCTGTCACCTCCTGCTGAGAAGGCCATCGGCACCCAGGGGTTGGCAGAAGGGAGAAAGGGTACAAGGACTTCTAGCTCATTGCTGAGTAAAGTCTAGCTCCTGTCCAGGGTCCTGTGGCCCCTTCCCCCAGCAGGACTCCTGGCACATGTCTAAGTGGCCCTGCTCGAGGGGGTATTGAACTCGTTCACCCTCCCAGCAGTTGACGCTCATGGGCCTCTTACTCATCCCGAAGTCATCAGTCATGTTTCCAGGAGTATGAGTAATTCAGGGAGGGAGGGGGAAGGGGAGAGGACTCACACTTGTGCGGGGTAGGGGTGGGGATGATGTTGAAGAGGCAATGTGGCCCAGAATGAGCCCTCATCTCTCTTATTCCCGAGCTGGAAATGCTACTCTTTTTGAGAAGTAATGCATCCTTAATCTGCTGCAAAGTGGTGTGTGTGTGTGTGTGTGTGTGTGTGTGTGTGTGTGTGTGTGTGTAGAATGCTGGCAGTTTAAGGAAACTGGAAACCAAAGCAACGAGGACTTCTCCCTTCATCCCTAGGCACCTGGGGAAGTGTGGTAGCCCAGAGATGCCAATAGGGTACCTTTTAGAATTATTGATAAAATATGAACTCGATTTTTTCTAACACATTATCCCATTTGTCTCTCTGAGGGGAACTGAAGCTCAGAGAGGTCATGTGAATTGCCCACCACTGGGAACTATCAGAGCTGGCATTAGAACCCAGGTCCCTAGACTAGTCCAGCACCTACATCTCTGGACTGTGAGGTCTGGTCTTTGCCAGCCTCTGGACTTGTTTTCTCTGCCAGACCAGCTCTCCACAGCTGGGCTCAGCCCGGACCTGACAGCCATCCCCACCCTTTCCTACATCACATTCTCCCAGAGGTCCCGGCAGTGGGTGCTCCCGGTGAAGTTCAAGTACAGATTATTTTTCCCTCTCCCTGCTCTGAGGCTTGGCTGCCTTCAGAGTAGAACATTTTCTGAGGCAGTAACAGGTGGAAAAGCCAGGAGACCACATGTAGGATGGAGAGTTGGTGAGCCAATCAGCCAAGACTATAAGAGGTGACCAAGGAAGGGTTCTTCTGGCCCAAACAGTGGTCAGGCATTTTGGCTATGGATTGGCTGAGGAAGCTGACATCTTAACCCTGTACCTGAGTTTCTTATGTTTCCCGGCACGCTCCTCCCCAGAGAATGGATGGAATACATCCTTAATTCCCTGGAAGCGGAAACCCTGCAGGAAATACACCTGGAAAGGGAACTCCCCCTTGGTGAGCACCTACTATGTTCCCAGACATTGTGCTATGTTTCACACGTATTATCTTTTTGGATCTTCACAAAAACTCCCTGTGAGGCAGGCAGTATGATCCTCATTATACGGGTGAGAAACTGAGGGTTCAGAGCTTATGTAACTTGGGCTACATCACCCAACTAGTAAGCGAAAGAGGCAAAATTTGAATCCGGATCTGACAGCTCAGTGCCTAGTCTATCGAATCATCCTGCCTTAGAAAGTCTACAACAGCTCAGGAAATATATTCTAAACCACCTCATCTCAGGGCCCAACCTCAGATCGAGATCAAAGAAAAAGCCATTGTCACAGGATAATGACTTCTTGAGATAAGAGCCTCTTATCAGTGGAATTGTGTCCCCCCCCCCCCCCAAATTCATATGTTGAATTCCTAACACGATTGAATTTGGAGACAGGGTCTTTAAATAGGTAATTAAGTTAAAGTGAGGTCATACGGGTGGGCTCTAATCCAACGTGACCGGTGTCCTTCTAAGAAGAGGAGATCGGGGACACAGACACACACAGAGGGCAGACCATGTGAAGACACAGGGAGAAAGCGACTGTCTGCAAGCCAAGGCGAGAGGGTTCAGAAGAAACTAGCCTGAAGACCCCTTGATCTTGGACTTCCTGCCTCCAGAACTGTGAGAAAATAAATTTCTGTTTAAGCCACCCCATCTGTAATACTTTGCTATGGCAGCTCTAAGGAATTAATTCAGAGCCCCTTTTAAAGATCGTCTCTGCGTTCCACACAAAGTAGGCACAGAATCCACGTTTGTGGATGGGCAGAAAGAAGGAAAATGCCTCTCCAGTAGGCAGAGAGGATTCAAATTTTGACTTTTGCAACCAGCATCTGTCCTTCTGTTGAAACTTCCTGTTTCTGAGGAACAGAGATTTTTACAGATCCCAGAGGGCATCCAGTAAACCCAGCAGGGATTACCAAATAATTCTGGTTTTGATGAGCTCAGTGAGAATGAATCAGAAGCAGACAGAGTAGCGTTTCCCTTGAAATACACCCAAGATTACATTTTAGAGGGAAAAGCAAAAACATGTTTGGGAATTTATCGCTAGCCAGGAAAGATGGACAGTGTTGGGACCCTAGGCCAGGTGGAAAAGGTCTTTCCTTCCTTCTGTGCAGAACAGGAACCACCATGGGCTTGGGCGAGATCTGATGTTGCTATTGGTCACGCCGGGGCCTGTCCTCGTGGTTCTCACCCAAGTCTCCTATTTGAAAAAGGCAATTCTGGGGTGAGGGTCCCTCCTGGGAGCCCTAGTCATCTTGGTGGGCCATGGCCTACAGGATGACCTGGCTCCAACTCCCCCAGGAGGGAGTCCTGGTAGCTTCCCCAGAGATGTAGAGGTTTGGGACAGGGAGAGCGTATGGGGTCCACACAGCTAGGACCCCTCAGCCCCTGACTCGGGGAACCAGGGCTCCAGGTCCTATGATGGGACAAGATGGGGCGTGGGTGAGAAGGTCGAGCCAGGGTGGGCCACACATCATGGTGAAGCCTGGCTGTTTTTTCAAGAGAATCCCATGAAACTGGCCGTGGCTGAGGAAGAGCTGTGAAAGATCACGGAAAGTGAGTTCAAGCAGGAGGTCCTAGGGAGGCCTCGGGATGGTAGGGTTTGGAAGCAGTTAAGAGCTTAGACAACCTGGCTTCTGATCTTGCCTCTGCCATTTATTGGCTGTGTGATGTGGGCAAGCTTCAATGCCTACGGCACCTCAGCCTTTATATCCGTCCACTGGGGAAATCCGATCTACCTCCGAGGATCACTGGACGGTGGCATGGGGCGACGTGTGATGAAACCTCCAGTGCAGGCCAGACTCCCGTAAGAGCTCCATACTGGGGCCAGTCTCTCTCTGAGCGAGCTGGTCACCCAGCTATCAGAGTCATTTGCCCACATTAGACGAAGGGTCTCCTCTCGCAGGAGGGGATCTGACCACGCTCTCCTGGGTTTATACCTTCGGGGGGCCTCACTGCCTGGAAAGAGCAACTCAGCTCCTTCAGGATCGGCTCTCCTTAGCTCTTCGACCTCATTTCTTGCCATCTTCTCCTGCACCCTCTCAGGATCTTCTTACAGTTCCCCAAATCTCCCTCCACCCTGAAACCTCCGTGCCTTCTAGCACAATGCTCCTTCCTCTGCCTGAAACTCCCCTCCCCTCCCTCCATCGGGCGTCTGCCTACTCCTCCCACGGCACGTATCACAGAGTCCCCTCCCCACCCTCTCCTTCCCTCCTGGGGGGCAGTCTTTCCTGCCACTCCCTCTGAATGGCACCGAGCCCCCTGGCCCCCGGCCCCATCTCCCTCTGCCCCCGGCACACCTACAGTCTGCCGTGGAACTGTCTTTCCCTTCTAGGCCACGAGCTCCCAGTGTCTTGTCAGTTCTCTCTCCCTCCCCTGTGCCTAGGCCAGTGCTTGAAACACAGTAACAGCTCAATAAGCATGTGCTGAAAGACTTGAAGACTTGCTAAATGAATGGCTTCTCCGGGATATGGGGGCCAGTCTCATAAATGAGTCACCATGCCCCCTCCCACTGACCCAGGTGAAACAGTCCTTGTGATGACATCACTAGTTGCCCTTGATTCTCAGAATCACCCATGCCTTCTTCTTTCTTCTCCTTTTGGTCCTATTTGCTTTTCATCTCCCTCTTCCTCCTGCCTTTCCTTCCTCCCCTGGGGGCATCACCCAGTTACACTCTTGGATAATGGTGAGATAGAATCCTGAGATCCATCCCCAGGTGAGAAGGTGGGACAGATATGATTCCTGTGGTGCACCTAGCGTTGGACACACACAGAGGCCCTGCAGCAAATGTTGGACCCTGGTGTCCTTGAGTTAACTGAGTAGGAACCTGAAAGGCATGGGTGGGGGAAGGAGGAAGGTGTTTGATGAGACGTGGGCCAAGGAAAATGGGCACGGTGTGTGGGAACCTGGCAGGTTTGGGACCCTGAAAGCCTCCACATCCAACACTGATTCTGGTGTGGGTGGCGAGGGGGCACCACCCTCACGCATACACTCATGCCTGGCTGCCTGTGGTCCCTTGGGGAGGGCAGTTGTCCTTCCCCAACCCAACTCAGATGACCAGGCAGGAGCCCAGAGGTGACCGCTCCAGCCCTGACCCCCAGCCAACCCCAGGGTACACCCCTGCTCCTTTTCTCTCATTTTCCCTCCTTTTCCCCAAGACTCCCCTCAACTTCATTAAATGTCATGGAGGTGTTTCTGGCCTAAGTTATGAGGACTAGCCTTTCAGAGTGTGCCTCGAGATCACTGCCATCTTCCAGTTGTATACTTTTCCACGAGAATGAAAAAATAAATTAGTACCTGTTTCTGGAAAACCGATGTTTATAGGATCATGAAGGAGCAGATGGGATATTTGTGACTCTTAAAACAGAATACCACAAATATCTGAATAGAAGGCAGCT
Source organism: Phocoena sinus (assembly GCF_008692025.1). Lineage (NCBI taxonomy): Eukaryota > Metazoa > Chordata > Mammalia > Artiodactyla > Phocoenidae > Phocoena > Phocoena sinus. The sequence goes on from NC_045775.1 coordinate 22,334,467, forward strand.
TCTGAGGCTGGAGAAAAATAATATTATAATGAATAAGAGGACCTGCTACTTCATGTATCTGGTGGAAAATGTATGGCATGAACTGACCTCAAAAAGTTGGTTTGTAAATAAGTAAAAGTAAATGAACCCAAGGAGAGATAAATCAAAGGGTACTTCTTGGGAGGGTTTTACGGGGCAGAGGGGCACCAGCTGGCCACACGTCTCTAGCCCCACGCTTCTCACACTTCTCCAGTCATCTCCGTGTCTGTTTCCTCACTGGCTGGTGAGCCCTATGTAAGGTTTTATAGGCCCAGTGTCTTTATATAGCATCTCTCTCTCTCTCAATCCCTAGCGCCAGGCACAGAACCTGGCACACTAGGTAGGGTGATACATATCATTGATCATCCAAACCGGGACACTTCAAGAGTGAAAGGAGGCTACTACTCATTACGTCAGGACAACAGTTATAATCTGGGACTAATGCATGAATGAACAAATGAACGAATGAATGAAAGATTCTTTAAGAGGTTGAGGCTGTTGGCACTAAGGCAGCCATGATGTCACTGTCAAACAGGAAATTCCTCTACATGTACCATGTGTCCCATTACACGTTTTGTGGTCCATCTTTGTTCTTCTCTTGCAGACGAGGACTCCTGTTGCAGGAGGAAAGCTGGGCTGGGACTGAAAGGCCCTGCCGGCGCTGCTCAGAGACTCCTCCACTGTGGGCACTGCCTGCTTGGGTGCCAGGCACTGAGCTAGGCGCTCTGTGTTCTTACCGCGTTTATTCCTCCCACCACCCTTGCGAAATAGACGCCCTTTTAACCTTTTCTAGGTGAGTCAACCGAGGCTTAGTGAAGTTAAACAAGGTGCCCAACGTCACACAGCTACCGATATCAGAGCCGCAACCCGGGCCCAAGCCTGCTGGATGCCGGAGCGTGCGGTTCTAACAGTCCTCAACCCAGCTTTTGTGTGGCCTGCTCTCTCCTGCTTGGTGCCCAGTGATATCAGGTTCATCTGCTGGAGAGGAGTCACGGGGCCTGGGGGCTGGGGAACAGAAGGGGAACAGAGAGTTTGCCTCCCTGGAGGCCAATCCTGTGTCCAGTTGTGGGGTGGACAGGGCAGTGGCCAGGTCAGGACGGTGGGCAGCGGGCTCTTCGTGGGCAGCAAGACTTTCGGGCTCTCTGCAGGAGAGGATGCCCAGACCCCAGTGTTGCGTCTGAGTCCACATGGCCGGGGAAGGTGGGTTAAGGAAGAGAAAGTGGGTCCCTTCTACATCCTACCTCCTGCCCTCCCCACCCACCTTCACCCCTCCGGGGCTGTGAGGCTTCCTTGGACCCGGCCTGGCTATCATTCCAGAATGGCCATCTGAGGCCCAGCCACAAACCATCGGAAGAGCAGGCCCAGGGGCCTGAGGTCTCCAGCAAGGGTGGGCATGCCACACCCAAGAGCCCGGGGGTGGGGGGGGGAGAGGCTGGCAGGGGCCTGTCCAGGCTGAAATGGAGGAGGGGAGGCAGTGCCAGGACCCGTCTTCCCTCATAGGCACTGCTCGGCACCCTGCTGGCTGGATGCGGGGGTGGGGGTGGGGTGGGGGTGGTGGTGGGGTGGTGGGGTGGGAGGAGGCGTGCCAGGCTGGGTGTAGGCCACGAAAGGGCTCAGCTAGGCCTCTGCTGAGCACTGGTCCCCACCTGCCGGCCTCTGCCAGCGACTCTCCTCAGACAGGCCTTGCCCCCTGGCAGCCAGTCGGGCCCCAGCCTGGGAACTTTGCCGGCCAAGTACAGCTAACTGGCGCCCTCTAGTGTCTGCCTCTCTCAGTCCAGTTGCCCCTCTTGGGAACAAGGCACATCACACACAGCTCCCCTGAGCCAGTCCCCGGGGCCAGGCCCCCCACAAACCTATCCTGTATCTTCCAAACCAGGACGCCTCTGAGAGTGAGAGGGGGCTCTGCGGACAATGAGGCTAGGACAACAGACATAAAATGGGACTGTCCCAGGCAAGTCGGGGCGTCTGATCACCCCACCCAGGTCAGAAGCACACCCTCCCCGTCGTGGCCGCCAGAACCATCTCTGGGAGGCGTCCCATTAAGGAAATGAGAACCCCGTTAGCACACGGCCTGGGAGAGTAGGTGATCAAGAAACGTGCGATCAATAAACAAGTACCAGCTACACATGGTGGTGGTAATCACCTGTTTGCTCTAGCTCTGGGGGCCCTGTTGCAGCCGGGCGTCGGGGAAGCGGCATCTAAATCTCCTTGTGAAGCAGGAAGGAGGACTCTGGCTCTGGAGCCTGGCACGCAGCAGGAGCGCGGGCCTTGGGGCCGATAGAGCAGGCCCAAACATCGGCCAGTGATTAACCGAGACGTCCCCCTCCGGCCATTTTGGGTCTTGCTGCGGCGTCTGGAAAGAAAAGCACCCCTCCAGCAAGAGGACGACATTTTGACACGGCACCTCTTCCCGCTGGTTTTCAGGTGGGTCCTCAGTCTCTCCGTCTGTCCCTCCTTGCGCATGCGTTCGCGATGACCTCTACTCTGCTGCTCGCTCCGTGCCCTCCTTGACAAACACAGGCCAGTGGGTGGGTCGCTACCGTCCCCGCCCCACCCGTCCCCCTCCATTTCCTCATCACTGCCTCGTGGTTTCTGGGGAAGGCCTCAGGGACTTGTGATAACTGCTGGCTCCCCGGGGCTCCCTGATGTGGGCTGATGCAGTGCGGCCGGCATCTGTGACCCCTGCACCAGGTGGGACCCAGCGCAGGGAAGCAGGATGGGAGCAAAGGATTTCCACAGGTGGGGGTGAAGGGAGGGCCCGAGCGGGCTCAGCTTGGAGAATTCCAGGGCGAGGGCTCTGGGGTGGCTCTGTGTGTGTGTGTGTATGATTTGAAGAGACATGTAAGTGACTTCGGTGAAGTCAGGCGGATTTGGGGTCTGGGCAGACGCCATTCTGGAGAGTTCCTTGGCATAGGGATGATGGGCCAGGTCTGGTGCCTTGTGTGGGAAAGGGAAGAAAGCTTTAAGCTGGTTTTTGTATTCTTCAAACCAGTTTGCCCACATCCTTGCCATCTGTGCCCCATGAAGGACCTGTTTGCAGCTGGGCATGTCTGGACCTGAGGGGCAGAGCGCCTGTGTGAGGCCAGTGGCCTCTCCAGCCTCTCACCCAGCGGTCCCAGCCACTGCTGGAGTGGAGGGAGCATCTGGCTCTGCCTGCTGTCCTCCTGCTCCTCACTCATCCTCTCCCCAGTCCTCCCCCTCCCCCCACCCATCCCCTCCTCACTCATCCTCCCCCCAGTCCTCCCCCTCCCCCACCCCATCCCCTCCTCATCCTCCCCTAGTCCTCCCCTCCCCCACCCCTATCCCCTCCTCACTCATCCTCCCCCATTCCTCCCCCTCCCCCCACCCCTATCCCCTCCTTACTCACTCCTCCCCCCCCAGTCCTCCCCCTCCCCGAACCCCATCCCCCAGCCAGCGGGCTCAGTCGCAGCAGTCTCTGCGCCTTTTGTGTCCCCGGGACCCTGGCTCTAACATAAGGCTTCCTTCTCCAGCCCACCTGCAGGGCTTTGCACAACCAGCAACACACAAGCATTGGGTCTGGAGCAAAAAACCCTGGGTTTTTAGGAGATTGGGATTGACATATATACACTAATATGTATAAAATGGATAACTAATAAGAACCTGCTGTATAAAAAAATAAATAAAATAAAATTCAAAAATTCAGAAAAAACAAAAACCCTGGGTTTGAGATCAGGCTCTGCCATTTACCAGCTGTGTGGCCTCGGGCAAGCTAAACTCTTGGCACCTCAGTTATCTCGTCTGTAAACTGGGGATAATAATACTTGACGGTCCTTATCTCATGGGGCTGTCATGAGAATCCAATGCATCACGCACGTGCAAACGCTTTGCAAAGGGCTCCACCAATGGGAGGGATTATTGGCGCTGTTTTCATACCGCACTCAACCCAAACAGAACACTCACCCAAGCCTGGAAACGTGTTCTGAGGGCTGCCGCTTTACTCATATGGTCACTGTCTGGTGAGCTCACTGTGTGCCAGGCCCTGTTCTAGGGACATGGGCTACACAAACAAATATGAACCCCCGCCAACCTCAAGCTTACATTCTAGGCAGGGGGCTCCCCCACACCCCAATCTGCTCAGCTCACACTCTGGCCTTTCTCCTGCACCTGCAGACCTAGCCTGAGAAGTCAGACAACATCGATCAGGCTGCTGGGGATTCTCTTCCTAAGTGCCTCGCAGTCACCTGATGGCCTGGCAGAAGCCCTTGGGTGGGAAAACAAGGTCATTCTGATACTTGCTGGAACACTCAGAGCATTGTAGCAAGAGAGCACGGTCATTAAGTCTAATCGCCCATTTTACAGATGAGGAAATTGGGGTCCAGAAAGGTTTAACTGCCTCACCCTCGGTTATGCAGCTGGTCCCACAGTTATTCATTTGGTCAACAAACATTTATTGAGCTCCTACTCTGTGCCTCCCACTGGACACCAGGGACAAGGCTCTGTCTCAGTTTTGGCATATGAAAGCAAGTAGGTGAATTTCAGGTGGTGAAGAGTGCTGGGCAGAAAACTAGGCCTCCAGATAGGGAGGGGGAGTGACTAGGGATTACGGAGGTCAGGGGAGGCCTCGTGAGGTGTCAGATTTGAGCTGAGGAATCAAGCAGAGGCCTTGAAGGACTCCAGAAATCCCCTCCCTACACTTAAAAGGCAAAGGAATGCCTCTCCATCCCTGCCCCCTGGGAAAAAGAAATGGCATCAGAAGAGAAAAATGGGGCTTGCCCCCTCCTGGGGGCAAGCAAGTCTCTCTGAGCCTAACGCTGAGTGACTCCTGGTGTGAAGAGGGAGGTGGCCCTCTCTGTTACCCAGAGCTCAGGGTACCTGGGGTTGCTTTTGTTTTTTCAATAGACTATTTTTTAGAGGAGTTTGAGGTTCACAGCAAAGCTGAGCAGGAAGTACAGAGAGTTCCCATTTACCCATGGTCCCCCGTGTACCCCCGCCTCACACATGCACAGCCTCCCCACCATCCACGTTCGCCACCAGCGTGGTCCATCTGTTACAATCCATGAACCTACACTGACATGTTATCACCCAGAGTCCACGGATTACCTTAGGCTTTACTCTCAGTGTTGTACACTCAATGGGTTTTGACACCTGTATTCATCATAATAATGTCACACAGAATAGTTTCACTGCCTTAAAAATGCCCTGTGCTCTACTTACTCACTCCTCCCTCCCTCCAAACCCCTGGCAACCACTGATCTTTTTACTGTCTCCATCGTTTTGCCTTTTCCAGGATGTTGTAGGGTTGGAATTGTACGGTAGGGAGCCTTTTGAGATTGGCTTCTTTCCCTTAGTAATTTGCATTTAGATTTCCTCCATGTCTTTTCATGGCTTGATAGCTCATTTCTTCTTCTTCTTCTTTTTTTTAAATTTTATTTATTTATTTTTGGCTGCATTGGGTCTTCGTTGCTGCACGCGGGCTTTCTCTAGTTGCGGCGAGGAGGGGGCTACGCTTCGTTGTGGCACGTGGGCTCCTCATTGCGGTGGCTTCTCGTTGCGGAGCACGGGCTCTAGGCGCTGGCTTCAGTAGTTGTGGCACGCGGGCTCTAGAGCGCAAGCTCAGTAGTTGTGGCGCACGGGCGTAGTTGCTCTGCGGCATGTGGGATCCTCCCGGACCAGGGTTTGAACCCGTGTCTCCTGCATTGGCAGGCGGATTCTTAACCACTGTGCCACCAGGGAAGCCCCTCATTTCTTCTTAATGCTGAGTAAAGTTCTGTCCGGATATAGGGGCTACTTTTGTTTCAGTTTTTGTTTTTTAGCTGGGCTTCTATCTAGCTTTTCCTGCAGCAGTCTCAGCCTGCCAGCCTCTCATTCCCCAGTGGTGGAGGTGGAGCAGGGGTATCGCTGCCTGGTGCTTGCAGCAGGTCCAGCTGGAAAGCATGGGGCCTCTCCGGGCCCCAAGGCTGCACCACCCCCGGTCCCCAACAGGTGGCCACACCACCCAGCTCTGGCCGGCCTCTAGTTGGTAATGACTGAGAGGGACAGGGGCATCTTGGGAGACTGTGTGAGGGAACAAGGTAGAAGTGGTGGCTGTCCCCCATTGGCCACCTCTCTTTCTCTCTCCCTCTTCCCAGGCAACTCAGACAGCCGAGCTACATTTCTTGGTTTGGGGGAGGGGGAGACCTGGAGCATTTTGCCATTCGTGTTCTTCAGGGAAAGAAGTTCTGGTGCCTTGCCCTCACACGATACTGTCTTCTAGAAGACTAGAAACTTCCATTGTGTTCACAATGGGATCTGATCCCCCAAGTAGGTAGTTCTCTGGGCAAATGGCCCCATTTGCATGGGGAGAGCCTCCCTGGGGTAAGGAGAAAGGGTGCTGGTATATTCTGCTCTTGGAGCTGGCAGCGTAAATGGGGAAATATTTCTGGAGAAAGAGGCTGCTCCTTTTGTTAGCAAGATTGAACCACAACACCTGGGAATGGATACAGAAAAGGTATGTATATACCACACAATGAAATATTATTCAGCCTTCTAAAGGAATGAAATTCTGATAAATGCTACAGTACAAATGAACCCTGAAAACGTTTTGCCAGGTGAAATAAGCCAGACACCAAAGGACAAATATTGTGTCATTTCACTTATATTATGTATCTGGAACAGCTAAATTCATAGAGACAGAAAGTAGCATGGTGGTTGCCAGGGGCTGGGTGGAGGGAAGGGGAGTTAGTGTTTAATGGGATCAGAGCTTCAGTTTGGGATGACGAAAAAGTTCCAGAGACGGATGGTGGCCATGGTTGCACAGCTTTGTGAATGTACTTAATGCCACTGAACTGTACACTTAAAAATGGTTAAAAGGGTAAATTTTATGTTAGATACATTTTACTACCATAAGAAACCTTAAAAAAAAAAAAAAAAAAAGACTGAACCAGGATCGTAAAGTCCACAGAGCCCATCATGTTCTTTCACCATTGTTCACACTACCCCCCCACTATGACAATCCAACATGGAACCCTACGGCTCCCACCCATGGAAGCCTGCGGCTCAAGAACGGAGCTCTCACTACCTCAAACGAGCCTTGAACCTCAAGTGAAAGGACTTGAGTTGAGCCTAATCGCTGAGCCTCATCTTCCTCAGATATAAAATGGGGAAAGAATACTTGCCCTTTCCTATGTCACAGAACTGTCACAGGATCAGCGAGGTTATGGATGTGAAAGTACGTGTAAATTCTGAAGCACTCAGTACAGATAAGGAATCATAAACAATATCAGCCTTATTGCTTTCCTAGGTCATTGGCTCCATCTGGGGACAACTCTAATGGCTGGAAAGTTCAGGCAGAATTGTGAAGTAGCAAAGGTTGCTCTTGGTATCACCTCTCCTCTTACGTATGTCTTAGGATGTGCCTCTCCATTTAGCAGTTTCATCTTCCACCCAACCCCTTGATATCGTGAGCGATGCTCACCTCCTGCCTATATCTTTTCCCTTGGGAACTGTGTTAGGAAAACCCACTTTTCCTGTGTGTCTCCTTTGCTCTCGCACTTCTATCACACTCACAGCCCTTCTGACGCCAGATGTGTGGGGTTCGTCCCCACCTCCCAACACCAAGCGATTCTGTGACACCAGCTGGGTGTCTTACAATTTAATTTGGAGTTTAATCCAATTCTGACACTGTCTACCTGGAGATAGCGTCCGATGCCACAGGTTAAGGGCTTAGTCCCACAAGAGTGGCCCCTGCACACTTCAGATGCCGATTGCAAGTCCAGGTTGCCACCTGTGCTGCTGACTGATTGGCTGTAAATCGGAGGTTTGACTAATTTGCTGCAATGGCTCACAGACCTCAGGAACACTTTATTTACTGTTTACCGGTTTATTATAAAAGGATATAATTAGGGACAGCCAGATGGAAGAGATGCATGGGCAGGGTGTGTGGGGTTGGGGGGTGGTGAGGAACTTCCTGCCCTCTCCGTGCACGCTGTTCTCCCCACGTGTCCACCAACCTGGAAGCTCTCTGAGTCCCATACTTTTGGGATTTTTATGGAGGCTTCATCACATAATGATCGATCATTAACTCCATTTTCCCTCTCCTCTCTCTGGAGAATACGAGGTGGGGCTGAAAATTTCCAAGTTTCTAATCGTGGCTTGGTCTTTCCAGTGACCAGCCCCCATCCAAGAACCCACCAAGGGCCACCTCATTACATCAAAAGACACTGCTATCACTCAGGAAATTGCAAAGGATTTAGGAATTCTGTGTCAAAAACTGGGTCAAAGACCAATATGAGAACAAAAGATGCTCCCAGGGCTCTCATCACTTAGGGAATTATAAGGGTTTTAAGACTCTGTGCCAGGAACTGGGAAATAGATATAAATATTTTTTCTCTTATCTCACAGGATTCAGGGTGCCACCTCCTCCAGAAAGTCTTTCCAGATGCTTCCTCTCTCTCCCTCATCTGAGCCAGATAGGGTTTTGGGAGCTGTGTGATACAATGAATGTATAAGTGAAATTATAAAGACCTAGGTTGAATTCTGCTGCCATCACTTACTTTGCACGTGACCTTGGCAAACAACCTCTCTGAGCCTCAACATCTCTCTGTAAATTAGTGGCGATGAGTTACTTAACAGGACAGTAATGAAGATTAAATGGTATAAACAACAGTGCTAGAATATGAAGGATGCTCAAGAAATAACAGTTTCCTTCCTCTGAACTTTCATAGCCCTTTATCTGAGCTTTCAGCCTTGTGTTATAGGTATTTGTGTCATTCATTCATTCAACAAACATTTAACTGAATATGAAGGCAAGAAGTGTTATGACTAAAACTAAAGATGAAGGAGGGTGGTTAGGAAAGATTTCACTGATAAGGCATTATTTAGGGAGAAAATTGAAGGAGTGAGTCCTATAAATGTCAGAGAAGGATTTTGGGGCAAGAGCAGAGTCCCCGAGGCAGGAACATGCTGGTGGGTTTGAGGAGCAGCAAGGAAGGAACAGCCAACGTGGCCAGATCAGAATGAGCGAGAGAGGGAGGGAGGAAGAACAGAGAAGTAGCAGGGACCACATCACATGGGGCCTTTGTAGACTGTGGCAAGGACTCTTTTAGTTCCCTGCTGAGATGGGAAGCCGTTGGAGCCTGTTGAGCAGAAGAGTGGAAGAACTGACATAGGCTTTAAAAGGAACCCTTTGTCTGCTGTGTTCTATGCCATTGACTGCATGGTAGCAAGGGTAGAAATAGGGAGATTGGTTAGCAGGCTACTGCAGTCATCCAAGCAAGAGATACTAGTGGCTTGGACCGGGAAGGCAAATGGACGTAGAGAAAATGGTCAGATTTTGAATATATATTGATTTGAAAGTAGAGCCAAGACTACTTGCTGGACAGTAAGCGAAGGATCTAAGCCAAGGTGTTTGCCTGGGGAAATGTGAAGATGGTGTTTTCATCACCAAGATAAGGAACCTACAAGGAAAAGCAGGTTTGGGTGGGGCGAAGTGGGAATTATAAATTCGTTTTTGTATTTATCTGGTTATTATTATTTACCATGGTCTTCATTTGTTTCTAATAATCCAAATTTCCTTCTTATATTACTTTCCTTCAGCCTGAGAACTTTAGCATTTTCTGTACTGAAGATCTGCTAATGGTGACATTTTTTAGTTTTTCTTTATCTGGAAATATCTTTATTTTACCTTCATTTTTTGAAGCATAGTTTTGCCGAGTGCAGAATTCCGGGTCGAAAGTTTTTACTTTCAGTTACTTTAGAGATGTTGGTCCACTGGTTTCTTCATTGTTCCTTTTCTCCCCAGGCCCCCCACCTTTTTTTCAGCTTTATTAAGGTATAACTGATAAAACTGTAAGATATCTAAAGTACACAACATAATGATTTGATGTAGGATCCATGGTGAAAGGATTGCCCCCATCTAAGTTGATTAGTACATCCATCACCTCCCATATTTACCTTTTTTGGGGGTGGGGTGAGAACATTTAAATTTTCCTCTTAGAAAATTCCAATTATACAATACAGTGTTATCAACTTTAGTCACCATGTTACACATTAGATCCTCAGGCTTTATCTTATACCTGAAAGTTTGTACCCTTTTACCAACCTCTGCCTATTTTTCTGACCTATAGCCCGTGGCAACCACTCTTCTGCTCTCTGTTTCTATGATTTTGATTCCCTCCCACCGCCTTTCTTTAAGATTGCACGTATAAGTGATACCATCAAGTATTTGTCATTCTCTGTCTGACTTATTTCACTTAGCACAATGCCCTCCAGGTTCATCCATATTGTTGCAAATGACAGGATTTCCTTCTTTTTTAAGGCTGAGCGATATACTATTGTATACATATACCACACTTCCTTTATCCATTCATCTTTTGACAGACACTTAGGTTATTTCTATACCTTGGCTATTGTAAATAATGCTGCAATGAACATGGGGGTACAGATATCTCTTTGCGATAATGGTTTCATTTCCTTTGGATATATATCCATAAGTGGGATTGCTGGATCGTATGGTAGTTCTATTTTTAATTTCTTGAAGAACCTCCATACTGTAGCAACTGTACCACTTTACATTCCCACCAACAGTGCACAGGGTTCCCTTTTCTTCACATCTTCATCGGCATTTCTCTCTCTCTCTCTTTTTTGATAATTTCCCTGATGATTAGTGGTGTTGAGCACCTTTTCATGTACCTGTTGACCATCTGTATACCTTCTTTGGAAACATGTCTATTCAGGTCATTTTTAAATTGGGTTATATGTTTGTTTGCTCTTGAGTTGTATAAAATTTTGTGTATATATATTTTTTATTGGAGTATAGTTGCATTACAGTGTTGTGTTAATTTCTGCTGTATAGCAAAGTGAATCAGCTATACGTATACATATATCCCCCTTTTTTGGATTTCCTTCCCATTCAGGTCACCACAAAGCACTGAGTAGAGTTCCCTGTGCTATACAGTAGGTTCTCATTAGTTATCTATTTTATACATAGTAATGTATATATGTCAATCCCAATCACCCAATTCATCCCATGCCCCCACCCGCCTTGATATCTATACAAATTTTGTGTATATTTTGGATGTTAACCCCTTATTGGATATTGGCCTCCATTATTTCTGATGAGAAGTCAGGGTCATTTGAGTTGGTTATTTTTCCCCCATATGTAATGTATCCTTTTTCTCTGGCTACTTTCAAAATTTTCTCTTCATCTTTGGTTTTTAGCAGTTTAACTACAGCATGTCTTGAGGAAGTTTTCTTTTTATTTATCTTGCTTGGGGTATACTGGGCTTCTTGAATCTGTAAATGTATACTTTTCACCAAATTTGGGGGAGATTTGGGCTATTTCTTTTTTTTTTTTTTCTCCAGTAGTCTCTCCCCCTTTCCTTCTGGGATTCCAGTTACATATGTTAAACTTTTTTTTTTTTTTTTTGCGGTACGCTGACCTCTCACTGTTGTGGCCTCTCCCGTTGCGGAGCACAGGCTCCGATGCGCAGGCTCAGTGGCCATGGCTCACGGGCCCAGCCGCTCCGCGGCATGTGGGATCTTCCCGGACCGGGGCACGAACCCATGTCCCCTGCATCAGCAGGCGGACTCTCAACCACTGCGCCACCAGGGAAGCTGATGTTAAACATTTTGGTAGTGTTTCTTAAGCCTCTGAGGCTCTGTTCATTTTTTTTTTTCAATCTTTTTTCCTCTTTGTTCTTCAGATGGGATGCTTTCTACTGGTCTAATATCAAGGTCATTGACTCTTTCCTCTGTTATCCCCATTTTGTTGTTAAGCCTAGTCAGTACATTTTTTATTTCAAATATTATCTTTTTCAGTTCTAGAATTTCCATTTAGTTTTTTAAAAATAGAGTTTATTTCTCTGCTGTTTTCTATCTTTTCATCGTTTACAAACATATGATGGCTTCCCTCATGAAGCATAGTTATAACAGCTTACTTTAAAATTATGATCTGCTGATCTAACATCTGGGTCATCTCAGTTTCTGTTGATTGTCTTTTGAGTATAGGTCACATTTTCCACTTTTTTCATGTGTTGAGAAATTGGGGGCTATGCTGGGCATTGTGATTAATTTGTGCACACTCTGGATTCTGTTCTGCAGCTCCCCCAAAATGCTGGACTGTTTGCTTTAGCAGGCAGTCAACTTGATTGTATCAAACTATAAACTGTCTCTTGGGCCACAGTTTAAAACTCAGCTCAGTTCTTTTATTCTTATCTGGGCCTCTTAAGCCTGCCTCATGTATTACATTTCAGGAATTGGCCAGAGACCTGGACAGAGTTTATACATAAAATGTGTGGTTCTTCTTCTCTGGGTCTCTCTTTTCCTGGATTCCTCCCCTCACTTTCTAAAGGCTGTGGCTGCCTTAAACTCTCTCCTTTGATTCTTCAGGCCAGAAGGACTGCAGGTTTTCTATCATTTTATCTGCCCATTGTGACTCTACTGTGGCCTGCTTCAGGCAAAACAAAAACAAAAACGAAACAGGAAACACACCCTGTGCATTTGCTTTTTCCAAGTGTTGATTCCTCTCCAGAAACTGCTTGCTTCTGTTCACTCTCCAAGGCCTTCAGGTAACTGGTAGTTTTTAAGAGTTCATAGTTATTATCTACAGGAGTCTGTCTCATAGGAGCTTACTGAGCTTTCCTGGAAACAGAGCTGTCAGTAGTTTTGGTTTGGACGCGTTAAGTTGCAGATGTCCATTAGATATCCAAGTGGAAATGTTCACTAGCCAGTTAGATATGCACCTAGAGTCCTGGAGAGAAATCATTCAACATTTGAAAGAATATAGATGGTGTATGAAGTTATGGGTGTGGGTAAAATCAACCAAGATGTGAATATACCTGTAGAAGAGGAACAGGCCCAGAACCAAACCCAGGTGTACTCCAGGGTTTAAAGATCAGCGTGATGAGGAAGAAATTAGCAAAGCAGATCAGGAAAGAGTGGACAACAAAGGAAGAGAAGGACCAAGAAAGAGTTATCCTGAAATCCGAGAAAAGAAAGGATTTCCAAAAAAGGCAGGATAGTCAACTGTATCAAATGCTGCTGGTAGATTACGATGAAGATGAAAAACTGACTGCTGGATTTAGCGACAAGAAAGTCATTGGTAAACCTAAGAATAACTGTGTTGTTCAACTAGTGGAATCAGAACTCACTGAAAGGAAGTGAGGAATTGAAGTCCAGGAGAATGGAGAAATCCATCAGGGACTTTTACCATCAAAGAAGGAAGAAAAATGTGATTGAAGCTGGAGGGGGTTATGAAGTCAAGAAGTTTTGTTTTGATTTTGACATCAGGAAAAATTATACCCATGTTGGTTTGCTAAAGTAGGAAGTAATTGAGAGGGGCTCATTGGTGTGTTGAGAGAGAGGGGACAGGATCCTGTGCACATGTGGAGAGTTGGTCTTAGATAAAGTCATGAGCAGCTCATTCATAGAAACTGGAGGCAAGAAGAGAAGCTGTTGGGTATTGGATGTGATGGGGGTGGGAAAGACTATTATGAGAGGACCCAGAATAGGGGGAAGTCAAAAGAGGCAACGGGCCAAAAAGAAATCCCCTTTATTTCTTAAACCAGTTTGTGTTGGATTTTGTGTTGCTTAGGACCAAAATCATCCTAAATGATCAATATGGTTGTTATGAATCTTTCAAAAATGAATTTTCATAGACCAGAACATTATTATTTATAAGAAATGGCTGCAGGGCTTCCCTGGTGGCGCTGTGGTTGGGAGTCTGCCTGCCGATGCAGGGGACACGGGTTCGTGCCCCAGTCCGGGAAGATCCCACATGCCGCGGAACGGCTAGGCCTGTGAGCCATGGCCGCTGAGCCTGCACGTCCGGAGCCTGTGCTCCGCAACGGGAGAGGCCACAACAGTGAGAGGCCCGTGTACTGCAAAAAAAAAAAAAAAAAAAAAGAAATGACTACAAAGTAATGAATTTTCATATAATAGACCAGAAGTTCTGAGTCCAAATGGGTATTTGCCATTCTTTCACTTACTTCTGGGAGCCACTTCCAAAGAATATTGTCACACCGTAAAATATCTTTTGACTCTATTCTGTTTTGAATTACTTTAAAAATCTGTGTTACATGTTTTGAATACCCTCAGAGATGACAAATCATGGTCTTTTGTTGGTGGATTAGGTGTTGGATATATACATAAGCTAGCTGGAGTTGAGTCTGGCAAATATCTTTTATTTTATTTTATTTTTTCGGCCACACTGCCTGGCATGCAGGATCTTAGTTCCCTGACCAGGGATTGAACCTGCATCCCCTGCATTGGGAGTGCAGAATCTTAACCACTGGACTGCCAAGGAAATCCCTAGCAAATACCTTTTTAGATCAAAACCTGTTCCACAGAAAGTCCAGTGCAACCTGGAGCCTTAGTATGGGAAAGAAAAGAGTCACTGTCCAGAGTTTGTTCTTTTGGAGTAACAAGTCATCTTTTGGATCCCTCTTGGTTAGCCTGACCATTCGACCTTGTGGAATATTTTCAACAGACGCCATACGCTGATGTCAAGGAAAATAGCCAATGTGAACTTCATTTCTGATGTGCAGGAAGTTAAATTTTCTCCTTTGAAACAGGTTAATCCTCAGATGTCTGTGGGGCAAGAGAGCCACAGGAGGGTCTCCTCTTCTCACTTACCTTTCACAGTGAGTCTGTATCTTTTTTTCTTTTTCTCTTTCTCCCTCTCTCCCTCGCCCCCTTTCTCATGCTCGCTGCCCCTCCTCCCCTTCTTTATTGAACTCTAATTGACCTACAACACTATGTTAGTTCCAGGTGCACAAAATAGTGATTTGTTATTTCTATACATTACAAAATAATCACTGCAATAAGTCCAGTTACCACTTGTCAGCATACAAAGATATTACAATATTGTTGACTATATTCCCTGAGCTGTTCATTGCATCCATATGACTCATTTATTTTATAACTGGGAGTTTGTACCTTCTAACCACCCTCACCTATTTCACCTATCCACCCTTTCCCACCTGCTCTGGCAACCATCTGTTTGTTTTCTGTGTCTATGAGTCTGTTTTGTTTATTCATTTGTTTTGGTTATTAGGGTCTACATATAAGTGAACTCACACAGTGTATATCTTTCTGTGTCTGATTTATTTGACTCCAGGTCCATCCATGGTGTCACAAATGGCAAAATTTTATTTTTTATGGCTGAATAGTATTCCACTGTATATATATACACCACATATATACATATGTATACATCCATTCATCTATCAGTTGACACTTAGGTTGCTTCCACATCTTGGCTATTGTAAATAATGTTGCTATGAACATTAGGGTGCACATATCTTTTCAAATTAGGGTCTTTGTTTTCTTTGGAAAAATACCCAGAAGTGGAATTGCTGGATCCTATGGTAGCTCTATTTTTAATTTTTTGAGGACCCTCCATACAGTTTTCCGTAGTGGCTGTACCAATTTACATTCCCACCAACAGTGCACAAGTGTTCCTTTCTCTCCACATCTTTGCCAACACTTATTATTTTATTTTGTTGTTGTTGTTGTTGTTTTGTGGTATGCGGGCCTCTCACTACTGTGGCCTCTCCTGTCGCGGAGCACAGGCTCCGGACGTGCAGGCCCAGCGGCATGGCCCACGGGCCCCGCCGCTCCGCAGCATGCGAGATCCTCCCAGACCGGGGCACGAACCCGCGTCTCCTGCATCGGCAGGCGGACTCTCAACCACTGCGCCACCAGGGAAGCCCTGTTTTTGTTTTTGATAATAGCCATTCTGACAGATGTGAGGTGATAATCTCATTGTGGTTTTGACTTGCATTTCCCTGGTGGTTAGTGATGTTGCACATCTTTTTATGTGTCTGTTGGCCATCTGTATTTCTTTGAAGAAATGTCTGAATATTCAGGTTCTCTGCCCACTTTTTAATCTGTTTGTTTGGGTTTTTTTTGAGTTGTATGAGTTCTTTGTATATTTTGGATATTAACCCCTTATCAGATATATCATTTGCAAATATCTTCTCCCACTCAGTAGATTGCCTTTTTGTTTTGTTGATAATTTCCTTTGCTGTAAGAAAGCTTTTAGTTTGATGTGGTCCCATTTGTTTATTTTTGCTTTTGTTTGCCTTGCCTGAGGAGACAGGTCCAAAAAAATATTGCTGTGACTGATGTCAAAGAGTGTACTCCCCATGTTTTCTTCTAGGATTTGTACAGTTTCAGGTCATATATTTAAGTCTTTAATCCATTTTGAATTTATTTTTGTATATGATGTGAGAAAGTAGTCCAGTATGATTCTTTTGCATGTAGCTGTCCAGTTTTCCCAACATCATTTATTAAGGAGGCTATCTTTTCTCTCTTTTCTAAAAATTTATTTATTTATTTATTTGGCTGTGTCGGGTCCTAGTTGTGACATGCGGGATCTTCTGTAGTTGTGGCACGTGGGCTTCTCTCTAGTTTTGGCGTGCGGGCTCAGTAGTTGCAGCGCGCAGGCTCTCTAGTTGTGGTGCATGGGCTCCAGAGCACGCGGGCTCAGTGGTTGTGGCACATGGGCTTAGTTGCCCCACAGAATGTGGGATCTTAGTTCCCTGACCAGGGATCAAACATGCATCCCCTGCATTGGAAGGTGGATTCTTAACCACTGGACCACCAAGGAAGTCCCTATCTTTTCTCCATTATATACTCTTGTCTCCTCTGTCTTAGATTAATTGGCTATAAAAGTGTGGGTTTATTTCTGGGCTCTCTATTCTGTTCCATTGATCTGTCTGTTTTTGTGCCAGTACCATACTGTTTTGATTACTGTAGCTTCATAGTATAGTTTGAAATCAGAGAGCATGATACCTCCAACTTTCTTCTTCTTTCTCAAGACTGTTATGGCTATTTAAGGTCTTTTGTGTTTCCATACAAATTTTAGAATTATTTGTTCTAGTTCTCTGAAAAATGCCATTAGATTTTTGATAGGGATTGCATTGAATGTGTAATTACCTTGGATAGTATGGCCATTTTAACAATATTAATTCTTCCAATCTGTGAACACGGTATATCTTTTCATTTGTTTGCATCATCTTCAATTTCTTTCATCAATGTCTTAGAGCCTTTTTTGAGTACAGGTCTTTTACCTCCTTGGTTAGATTTATTCCTAGGTGTTTTATTCTTTTTGATGGAATTGTAAAATGGAATTGTTTTCTTAATTTCTCTTTTTGATAGTTCATTGTTAGTGTATAGAAACACAACAGATTTATGTATATTAATTTTGTATCCTGCAACTTTACTGAATTCATTTATTCTAATAGATTTTGGTGGTGTCTTTAGGATTTTCTATATATAGTATCACATCATTTGCAAACAGTGACAGTTTTACTTCTTCCTTTCCAATTTTGATTCTTTTTATACCTTTTTCTTGTCTGATGTGGCTGGACTATGGCTTGGACTACCAATACTATGCTGAATAAAAGTAGTGAGAGTTGGTATACTTGTTCTTGATCTTAGAGGAAATTGTTTCAGCTTTTCACCATTGAGTATAATGTTAGCTGTGGGTTTCTCATATATGGCCTTTATTATGTTGAGGTATGTTCCCTTTATGCCCACTTTTGGAGAGTTTTTTTTTTTTTAAATCATAGATGCGTGTTGAATCAAAAGCTTTTTCTGCATCTACTGAGATGATCATATGGTTTTTATTCTTCAATTTGTTAATGTGATGTGTCATGTTGATTGATTTGTGGATATTGAAACATCCTTGCATCCCAGAGATAAATCCCACTTAATCATGGTGTATGAGCCTTTTAGTGTATTGTTGAATCAGTTTGTTACTATCTTATTGAGGACTTTTGCATCTATGTTCATCAGTGATTTGGCCTGTAGTTTTCTCTCTTTTTTTTTTTTTTTTTGTAGTGTCTTTGTCCAGTTTTGGTGTCAGGGTGATGCTGGCCTAGTGGAATGAGTTTGGAAGCATTCCTTCCTCTGCAATTTTTGGAAAGAATTTTAGAAGGATAGGTGTTAGCTCTTCTTTAAATGTTTGGTAGAATTCACCTGTGAAGCCATCTTGTCCTGGATTTTTGTTTGTTGGGTTTTTAAAAAAATTTTATTACTGATTCAATTTCATTACTGGTAATTGATCTGTTCACAGTTTCTATTTTTTCTATATTCAGTTTGGGGACATTGTACATTTCTAGGAATTTATCCATTTCATCTAGGTTGTCCATTTTACTGGTGTATAATTGTTTGTAGTAATCTCTTATGATCCTTTGTATTTCTGTGATGTCAATTGTAACTTCTCTTTCATTTCTGATTTTATTTATTTGGGCCCTCTCTCTTTTTCTTGATGAAGCTGGCAAAAGCTTTAGCCATTTTTAGAAATCTTTTCCAAGAACCAGCTCTTAGTTTCATTGATTTTTTTAAATTGTTTTTTAGTATCTATTTCATTTATTTCTGCTTTTTTTCCTTCTACTAACTTTTGGTTTGTTCTTTTTCTAGTACCTTTAGGTGTAAGGTGAGATGGTTTATTTGAGATTTCTCTTGTTTCCTGAGGTAGGCCTGTATCACTATAAACTTCTACCTTAGAATTGTTTTTCCTGCTTTCCATAGATTTTGGATCATTGTGCTTCCATTTTCACTTGTCTCCAGGTATTTTTTTTTAATTTTCTTTTTGATATTTTCAGTGATGCATTGGTTGTTTAGTAGCATGTTGTTTGACCTACACGTGTTTGTGTTTTTTGCAGTTTTATTCTTGTAGTTGATTTCTAGTCTCATATCATTGTGGTCAGTAAAGATGCTTGATACTATTTCAGTCTTCTTAAATTTATTGAGGCTTGTGACTTCTCTGGTGGTGCAGTGGTTAAGAATCGTCCTGCCAATGCAGGGGACATGGGTTTGAGCCCTGGTCTGGGAAGATCCCACATACCGCGGAGCAACTAAGCCCACAACTACTGAGCCTGTGCTCTAGAGCCTGTGAGCCACAATGACTGAGCCTGAGTGCCACAACTACTGAGGCCTGTGTGCCTGGAGCCCATGCTCCGCAACAAGAGAATCCACTGCAAGGAGAAGCGCGTGTACTGCAGCAAAGAGTAGTCCCCCCTCACCACAACTAGAGAAAGCCTGTGTGCAGTAACAAAGACCCAATGCAGCCAAAAATAAATAAATAAATAGATTAATTAAAAAAATTTTTTTATTTAATTTATTGAGACGTGTTTTGTGGCCTACCATATGATCTATCCTGGAGAATATTCAGTGTGCACTTGAAAAGGATACATATTCTGCTGCTTTTGGATGGAATGTTTATATATATATATATGGAGTCCGTCTGATCTGTGTCATTTAAGATCAGTGTTTCCTTACTGATTTTCTGCCTGAATGATTTCTCTATCGATGTCAGTGGGGTTTTAAAGTCCCCTAGTATTATTGTCTTACTGTTAGTTTCTACCTTTATGTTTGTTAATATTTTCTTTATGTATTTAGGTACTCCTATATTCGGTACATATATATTTACAATTGTTATATCTTTTTGTTGGATTGATCACTTGATCATTATGTAATGTCCTTCTTTGTCTCTTGTTACAGTCTTTGTTTTAAGTTCCATCTCGTCTGATTGTATTGCTACCCCAGCTTTCTGTTTCCATTTGCATGGAATACCTTTTTCCATACTCTTACTTTCATTCTGTGTGTACCTTTAGATCTGAAGTGAGTCTCTTATAGGCAGAATATATATATGGGTCTTGTGTTTTCTTTTTTTTATCCAATCAGCCACTCTGTGTGTTTTGATTGGAACATTTAGTCCATTTACATTTAAAATAATTATTGATAGTTATGTACTTATTGCCATTTTGTTAATTGTTTTCTGGTTGTTTTCATAGTTCCTTTTTTTTCCTTTCTTGTTTTGCTCTCTTCCCTTGTGATTTGATGACTATCTTTAGTGTTATTTTTTTTTTTTTTTTTTTTTTTTTTTTTTGCAGTATGCGGGCCTCTCACTGTTGTGGCCTCTCCCATTGCGGAGCACGGGCTCCGGGCGCGCAGGCTCAGCGGCCATGGCTCACGGGCCGAGCCACCCCGCGGCATGTGGGATCTTCCCGGACCGGGGCACGAACCTGTGTCCCCTGCATCGGCAGGCGGACTCTCAACCACTGCGCCACCAGGGAAGCCCTTTAGTGTTATTTTAAAAATTTCTTTCTCTCTTTTGTGACTACATCTATTATAGATTTTTGGTTTGTGGTTACCATGTGGTTTATAATAACTATAACTATATATACGTATAAAAATACATAACATATATGATTAAGTTGATGATCTCTTAAATTTGTACACATTCTACCAAACCCTGCATTTTTATTCCCCTGCCACATTTAATGTTTCTGACATCATATTTTACATCTTTCTGTTTTGTGTATCCCTTAACTGCTTATTGTGGATACAGATGATTTTACTACTTCTGTCTTTTAACCTTCCTACCAGCTTTATAAGTGGCTGATCTACTACTTTTACTGTATATTTACCTTTACCAGTGATATGTTTTCCTTTCTTTATTTTCAAATTTCTAGTTGTGGTCTTTTCTGCTTAGAGAAGTTCCTTTAACAGTTCTTGTAAAGCTGGTTTAGTGGTGCTGAACAATTTTAGCTTTTGCATGTTTATAAAACTATTTATCTCTCCTTCAAATCTGAATGATAGCCTTGCCTGGTAGAATATTCTTGGTCATAGGATTTTGTTCTTTTCATCACTTTAAATATATCATGCCACTTCCTTCTAGCCTGCAAAGCTTCTGCTAAAAAGTCAGCTGGTAGTCTTGTGGGAGTTCCCTTGTATGTATGTAACTAGTTGCTTTTCCCTTGCTACTTTTAAGATTCTCTCTTTATCTTTAATTTTTGTCATTTTAATCACAAATGTATCTTGGCTTCAATCTCTTTGGGTTGATCTTGTTTGGGACTCTGTGCTTCCTGGACCTAGGTGTCTGTTTCTTTCCCCAGGTTAGGGAAGTTTTCAGCTATTATCTCTTCAAATATAGTCTCTGCCCCTTCCTCTCTCTCTTCTTCTTCTGGGACCCCTACAGTGCAAATATTAGTATGCTTGATGTTGTCCCAGAAGTCTCTTAAACTACCTTCATTTTTTTAAATTCCTTTTTTTTCCTGATGAGCTTGGGTGAGTTCCACTACTCTGTCTTCCAGTTTGCTGGTCTGTTCCTGTGTATCATCTAATCTGTTGATTCCTTCTCGTGTATTTTTATTTCAGTTATTGTATTCTTTAGTTCTGTTCGGTTCTTCTTTATATTTTCTAACTCTTTGTTAAACTTCCCACTGTGTTCATCCATTCTTCTCCCAAGTTCATTGAGCATCTTTATGATACTTACCTTGAATGCTTTATCAGGTAGATTATCTCCACTTAGCTTAGTTCTTCTTCTGGGGTTTTATCTTGTTCCTTCATTTTGCAGATATTCCTCTGTTACTTCATGTTGCCTAATTCTCTGTTTTTATTTCTATGTATTAGGTAGGTTGGTTACATTTCACAATCTTGGAGAAGTGGCCTTATGTAGGAGACATCCTATGGGACACAGCAGCACACTTACTTCCTTCGGTCACCAGAGCTATATGCTCTAGGGATGCCCCATATATGGGCTGCATGTGTCCTCCTGTTGTGGCAGGTGGACTACCACGGGCATACTGGTAGATGGGGCTCACCACCAGCCCTGTTGGCTGCCAGGCCCTACTTTGTGCAGAGGCTGCCTGCTTGCTGGTGGGTAGGGCCGTATCTTGGTACAGCTGGCTTCGGGGCCCAGGAGATCCTGGGGCTGGGGCTGGTCCACTGGTGGGTGGATCCAGGTCACCACTAACCTGGCTGCTCTGCCTGTGGTGGGGGGGAGGGTCTCAGGACTGGTACTGACTGGCTGGTGGGTGGTAAGCCCCTGGTGCTAATAGGCTAGAGAGAGGACTCCAGCATGGCACTTGCCAGCACCGGTGTGTTTGTGGTAGAATGAGTTCCCCAAAATGGCTGCCACCAGCATCTTTGCCTTCGGGGGAGTCCCATTTGCCTCCTGCCTCTCTGGGAGGACCTCTAAGATGAGCAAGTGGGTTTAACCCAGGCTCCTTTCAAATTACTGCCTCTGTGCTGGGTCTCAGAGCAGGTGAGATTTTGTGTACCCTTTAACAGCAGAGTCTCTGTTTCCTACAGCCCTCTGGCTCTCCTGTATGCAAGCCCCCAGCCTTCAAAGCCAGATGTTCTGGGGGTGCATCTTCCCAGTGCAGGACCCCTAGGGCTGGGGAGCCCAATGTGTGGCTCAGACCCCTCACTCTTTGGGGAGAACCTCTGCAACTATGATTATCTCTCATTTGTGGGTCACCTACTCAAGAGTATGGGTCTTGACTACACCACATCTCACCCTTCCTACCTGTCTTGTTGTGGTTCCTTCATTATACCTTTAGTTGTGAAAAATCTCTTCTGCTGGTCTTCAGTTCATTCTCCTCGATTGTTTCTCTGTACATAGTTGTGATTTTGATGTGCCAGTGGGAGGAGGTGAGCTTAGGGTCTTCCTATTCTGCCATCTTGGCCACACCCTCAAGTCTGCATCTTTAGCTAAGATAAAGTCACTAGCAGACGTTTGGACTGCCAATTTTCCTGAAAACTTTGAATTCTCCTAAAGAAACTACTCAGGTGGTATTTGGAAGTGTGGAATAAGAACTAGAATAGGGGTCAGAAGCTACTGGCTCATTTTGGCTTTCATTTACTAGCCATGCAACCTTGGATGAGAAACTCACTTGAGCCCCAATTTCTCCATCTGTAAATAGCAGTGATTCATATTTGACCCAACAAGATTAAAAGGGGAAAGGTTTATGAAAGCACCTAGCAATGTGTAATAAAGGAGTCATCTTGCTCGGGTTCAAATCCTGGCTCCAGGCAAGTTACTTAGCTACACTGTGCCTCAGTTTCTATGTAAAACAGACATAATAATAGTATCCACCTCATAGATGTTTATATCAATCAGAGTAGTGCAGAAAACAGCAGAGAAACAGTGTCTGCCTTCCTTCCATGTTCCAAAATTGAAGCAAGTCCTTCTAATTGGTGGAACCAGAGCATCAGCTGCAAGCTGCTTTCTAGCTTCTGCAGTAGGAAGGTACACAGGAGGATGCTACGGGAGCTGAGGAAGCCAATCCACACGCACCTCCCAGGTTATCACCAGGATGAAGTGAAATGATGTATATGAGGGCTTAGTAAGTGCTCAAAAGACATCAGCCATCGTTACTTTCAGCGCATAGCTAATGCTTGAAATATATTTGTTTATTCATTCATAATGGACCAGAATATAATCTACTCTGTTTGTACAAAGAGCATGTATCATGGACCCAGGTTTTCCCACAGCAGACTGAAGGTCTGAGTCTCCCTATTTCAATCAATATCATTCAGGCTTTAGACACAGGTGTCTAGTCTACTGTGGACCGTTGCTGCCCTTCTTTGAGAAAACTACTAAGCGATTTGAGATAATATATGTAGAATGTTCTATCTCTGGAGGGATACTTAAGAAACTGATGACAGTGGTTTCAATGGTGTGTGCAGGGCTGGGGGTAGGGGTGGGAATTGGTTGAGTGGGGAAGAGGAGGGAGGGAGACTTGCATTTCACTTGCAGTGAGAAGGGTCTACATTCTGTCATTCCTTTGAATTTTGTAATATGTCCATATATTACCTATTCCAAAAATTGTAGAAAATTTAAGTCTTTGAAGCATTCACTGATTTATTATTGGCATTCAACTTCAAAACAAACCCATCCTACGTTCAAGCTACATGAGTCATAGCATCCTGGTTTTTAATGCCCATTCAGGGCACTCATCATAAATCAGAGTGGGTAGAACTGGATTGTTGACAGAAGTTGTTCCAATGTAAGGCAAAAGGCATTGTATAACTCTGCCCCAGCTCCAGTTCTTGTGAAATGGTGTCTAAACAATCTGCTCCAGGCCTTAGGTGAGCGCCAACGGGGTACTTCTGCTCCACAAATACTGATGGCCAGTTGTCTTCCAGAAGGGTCCTTGAGGAACAGCTGTTCCTGGTAGGCAGCTACTGTGAGGAGAATAGCTCAGCATAGCTTTGCCATAGACCACACCATTGTTCTTTCCCCCCACTCCACCTTTGGTCAGTTCCTTCAGTCTGCAGATAATAGTAAATAAATCTATTCAACAGGTTAAGTAATTCAGGAAACTGGGAAGGGGGGATACGGATTATGCAGTTAATTCCTTGCCATAATTCAGGCACTTAGGCAATCTTGGGCGAGAGGCCTCAAAGTGCTGAGATGGAAGGGTCAAGGGAACAGACCTGATTACTGGGCAGACTCCAGAGGCTCAGTGGGCGCAGAAGCTCTGGCTTAATCCTGAGGTGTGGTAAGGAGTGTGGTCAATGAAAGCACTGAAACGGTGGCTGGCATTATGGAGAGGTATGTCTACAAGTGGCAGGACACTCAGGGGAACAATCTCATCGGAGAAGATTGACAGCATCTTCCTGACGGAAGTCTGGGATCAGCCCGTGCATTCTGCCACTGGCTTCTTGACCAGTGTATGGCTGTTAGCGTAACTGATGCCATCTTGGGCCTTATACAATTTCTCCTGTCCTTTTGCTGACACTACTCAGGAAAAGTACTGTGCAGTGAATCACTTCTCTGTCATCAAGAGCTGTGTAGTTAATAGATATTGCTTAATAATCATTTGGACCTGGTAACCTCTATGCTCTGTTAGTCCCCAAACAATGATGAAGACCTTTGCTGACATATTCCTGGCACCCACGAGACTAGTTACCCATCATAAATCTTAGGAATGCGGGTCCTGTTTCCAAGTGCCTATCCGCCTACCCCGGTTAACTATAAAATTGTCCCAATGGCCCCTTGGCGGCACAGAGGGTAGCAGCAGGTGCAGCTGGATTGTTGTCTGCCTGGTCCAGATGCCCCCTGTGAGTAAGTTACCCTGCAATAAACTGACCCATGGATTGTATGGAGCTGCCGGCCTCAATTTTCGGTCTCAAGATGCCTTCTCAGTTTTGTGGGCACTTTTGTTCCGTCTGTCCTTGAACAACTGGGAACAGAGTCCATCAGAGGTTGGTCTAGGAGGTTGGCTTTTATTCACCAATTTCACATCATAATTCAGTACACACATATGATACATACACTCATGCATTATTGAAACTACACTTTAAAGAAACAGTGTGTAGTAATTAGTTGTGATGCACTCTGATTTTTTTTCTTTTAATTCTAGTTACAACCAACCAAATTGACGTCATAACCCACCAATGGGTTCGAACCAGTAGTTTGGAAAACACCACCCTAACCACATAAGCTAATCAGCTCTGGTCTGTCTGATTCTCAGGGGGTGGGGAGCCACACAAAGATTCCCAAGAAGTCTCTTGCACAACTGATTATCTTGGCATATCTATCCATTCCCAGAGATTTGCATATACGAACTTCAGAGCGCACTTGTGTGAATGTACACTTTGTCCTCCTTGACCTGACCTCAGACAGACTCACTTTCCTGACATCAGAGCCACAGTGCTGAGTGCACCTCTTCATTCCTTGCTTCTCTGATATTTGAACCCAGCACTGCATCTTTCCCACTCAGTCCCCATGGGAGGTCCCCGAAGTCAAAATATTTGAATTACAGAGTGTCGAGGATGAAAGAGACCTTAAGAATCATTTAATACAGCCACCCTTTTGGTGCACCTCAGTAGTCTCCAGTATCTGCTTGCATTCCTCCAGAGACAGTGAGCTCACTACTGACTGGGGCAGCCCCTTCCATCTTTAGACAATATTGGCTAAACCAAAATCTGTCTTCCTATGCTTCCATTTATTACTTTTTGTGTCAAAATTAGTCAACGTGTCTTCTAGGAACAGTGCCTGGCACATAGTAAGCACTAGATAGATATTTGTTACTAGTGACTAGCAGTGGTCGTATTAGTGCTATTAACTGTAGTAACTAATCTAACCCTTTTCTCACATGACTGCCCTTCATGTGTTCAAAAGAAGGCATCACATTGCCTGGGTCTTCTCTTTTCTCTGCTAAACACCTGCAGTTCCATCAATCCTTCTTGCTGTAGTTTGCTTTCCTGCCCCTTCGCATCCAGCTTACTGTTCTCCTGATGCGGGCGGGTCTCTGACACGTTGATACTTCTGTGAAAACACCAGCCTTCAGAATTGGCCACCGGACTCCTCGTGTAGGGTACCAGGGCAGAGAACAGAGACTCTCACCTCCTGTGACCTGAGCACTTGGTGGCTAATAATGCTGCCCAGGATTACTAATAGCCCACATCAGAGCAGAGGGAGGCCTGCACCCACAAATAATGGAGGAGTGGGAGGGGTGGCATCCCTCCCTCCAGAGCACAGTCCCTTGGGGGAAATGCACCAGCTGGAGTCCTGGAAAGAATGAGGCCTGCAGGAGTGTGGCGAGCCCACCCAGGAAGAAGTAAACATCCTGTGGCTGCACCAGGGAGTCTCAGACCCAAATAACTTCAGGGAGGTGAATGAGTGGTGGGACTGTCATGCATTTGGGAGGCACACACTCCCCCTAAGGGAGGATGCACTTACCCTGCTCCGGCCGGTTATTACCACGCAGGAATGTGGGCCCTCATGTTTCAAGATCATCCACATTTCCCAAAAAGCCAGAAATATGAAGTTTTAAATCTAGAATCATCCCACTTTTAAAAAGTCAACTAGTTCAACGTTTTCATTCAAACTATTGTATGAGGCAACAGTGTCCAGGCTAGACCAAAGCCCTGTGACCCTCAGTTCTTCTTTTGGACCTCTGTTCTCTACCTGCAGAGCAGGGGGCCTTGGAGGGGGGTGCTGGGGCTGGGTGGAGCCTGGTGACTTCCTCTTACTTCAGTGTCACCGGACAGTTCTCAAGTCACACACTGCAGCCAGGGCTAAACTTGGAAAAACGGCTCTGCTATCTGAGCAGCCAGAGGGAGCTTGCTGGAGCCTCACTAGTGTTTTCTGGGCAGGTGGAGAGAGCGTTTGAGGCTGCGATGCGGTGGAAGAAGGTTTTGAATGGAATCCAACCCCGTCCCCCTCAAGGGGCGGGAACATTACCACCTGGTCAACATTACCTGCTTTGTGGGGGAGGGAATCAGGCTTTCCTTGGCCTCTGGCTTCCTGAGTGACCTCATCTGTCCTTCCCAATGACCATTTGCTTAACTATTTGTGAAGTAGTGAACATAAAAATGCTTTTGTGTGGTTCAAATGTAAAGCATGCAAGACAGTGTTAAAACGTAGTTGCTTATCCTAAAATTTTCCACTCATTATGGGATCCACAGAACCATAGATTTTTAGAGCAAAAAGGGGCCTTTCAACCAACGAGCCAGCCAAATGAGGTAAACTGAGGCAGAGAGTAATTTGCCTAAAATCTTGCTGCTGGTTCACTAATTCCTTTATTTCACGTCATCCTCCCTGCCTGTGCTTTGGAAAAATGAGCCCCAGCTGCCCCTCACCCCATCCTACCACTCACACACATCACAGCTGGCCTGATCCACTTACCTTTGCGATAGTATCATATTTTGTGCAAAGTGGAAAATTTGCATAAAATATTAATATATTTTAAGATACGATTTTATTTTAAAAGATTAATAAAAGTATTAATGAAGCCTTCATTTATATGTAACACATAAAATAATGCAAGTCCCCCAAAGTTTTATAAACTCTTCACAAATTGCATAATTTGAAACCTGGCAGGCCAAGTGAATTATAAACTGTTTATGCTACTACCACATGGTGCTACAAATTTAGCTAGTAAACAGAAACTACTACCAGACACTGTCAGGATTGGTTTTAATTTGCATGAGCTTTAAAATGTGCACGTTTTCAAAATGCATTTTTCACATGAAATGAAGTGCCTGGTACTCCACTGAACACATTTTATTGTTTTCCCAACTGGATGAAACCTGCTCTGGTCTGAGAGTTCTTGGTGATGTGGGAGACATTGCTGGCTGCCTTCCCAGTAGCCATTCCTGCTTTCTACCTTGTGAGTAGAATCCCAATTTTGCTTAGATATTGATCAACAGTATGCTCAAGGAAGGTGGTACCAGCCCTAAGAGATGAGTCATGCTTGCTCTAGTCTAGACATGGTAATCCCATCTCCCTTGCCAGTGATTGACCCAGTTCTGCCCACTGAGACCCAAGGAAGAGTCAGCTAGAGACCTCTGGGAATGATTTCTCTTGACAAAACATAGACATACACCAAAAGAGCCGTGCCTGCCTTTGGACATTGTTATATAAACATGGGATGCTTGGAGATGTGGCAGCCATTTTGCAACCACGAGGGAAAGCAAAGAGAATCATAGAGAATACCTATATGCTAGGCTGAAACATGTGTTTTATGGTAACAATAAAGGGACAAAGAAGAAAAGGGAATAGACACAGAAATGTGGGGCATATAGGGCCAAACCTCCCAACAAGACAGGACCAAGTCAGGATTACATTGGGCTGCCTCTCTTAGCCCCTGAGCTATTTCTCCTGCACTAGAGATGTGAAAGAAACATATGTTCTTGGAGTGGGAGCAGAGGGCACTCAGAAGGTGTGGGGTTGCGGGGGACCCAGAGTGTCCTGTGCACCCTGAGGGGAGTGTGTGGGATACTCCTGCATATGCCGTGTGCATGTGTGCTCTGGAGAGGACACGAGAGGTTCCCTGTGCCCCATAGGTATGTATGGAGTTGTGGGATAATGTGGAAACTCTCCTTCCCTTGGAAATTAAGCCATTCATCAATTCACTCAGTCATTTTACTAATTTACAAAATGCTGACTTTGGGCCACACCCTGTGTTGCTTCTTTGGGGGATGCAAAAAAAAAGAACACAGGCTTGCTGCCTTTTTGGAGTTTGCAGTCCTGGATAGGGAGAGAAATCATGCTTGCAAATTATTAAGAACCAAGATAGTACAAATCAAATAGCAGGTGAAGGGCCGAGGCAACCAAGGGAAATGGTCTCTGGGGACTGGGGAGTCAGGAAAGGCTTCGTGGTGGTAAGGGCAAGAAGAGGAAGGAGTCTGATACGGAGGTTTGGTAACTGGAAGACAGGGAGAACGGAAATTCTCAGTTTGCGATGTCAGAAGAAGGAGGCTTCATCTTCCTTCTTCCTTGCACCAATGGGAGAAGCTTAAATTCTAGGTCTTAATCTACATTCTAATTCTTTGCTTCATTCGTGTCAATAAATTTTTATTGAGCAGCTACTATGTGCCAGCGTGGTTGGCAGTTGGGGCTATAGAGAGGCAGATCCCTCCAGGAGCTCTGTATCTGTGTTGAGACAGCCAAAGGCAGGGGATAAGTGCTGTTCCAGGGAGAGACACCAGGTGCCACCAGGCCTGGCCAGAGGAGGGACACCGAGGAGGGCAGGGGGGATGGCAAGGTAGTTTTCAGGGGCACAGATGGCAATTTATCTTGGGCCTCTAGGGAATCTGCTAGGCCGGGGTGGCTGCTGGCCTGCTGATGAACCTATCCCCCACTCAACTTTTCAGTAGGGTCCAGTCCCTGTGACCAAGAGCTCACCCCATCTCTTTGTGTGGATGGTACCCGTGGTCCATCTGATCATTTTGGTCTCTCATCCCAGAGGAAGGAGATTGAATAGGGAAAGACTCTGTTTTGCCACCCTGAACAGATTCTCTTTGCCTTGAGTTATGTGGACAGCTGTAAGTTGACACCTATTTTCCTGGGGTGAGGAAGGGTGTGACCGGGCAGTGTGGGCCGTCCTGTGCACATATTCCTCTGTAGGCAGAGCTTGAAGGGTGCTGGGAAGAGGTGGGCAGTTGTGAGCTGCCTCAAGGGCCTGCTCCCTGATCACTGGGGACCAGCAATGCTAACATCTCTACTGGATGGAGGTGGCTCCATATGAGGTCACCTGGTAGGAGAGGACACCAGGGGCCTTGGGAAGGAAACTCCCCGAGTGTGGCATTCCGTGTGCACAGTACAAAGACCTGAGGCCGTGTGGAGTGGCCAAGCTGACAAGGCAGGAACCACTGGGGCACAGCTTCTTCTTTGGCCATTGTCAGGGGTCTTCTCTGCTCAGCCAGGCCTGTTCCTGCCCAAGATCACTGTGTTGGAGGGACGGGAGGAACTGGGAGGTGGCAAAAGTAGCCCAATGCCTGGGGATGAGGTGTGAGACAGGTGGTGAGGTAGTTTTGAGGTGAGAAGGTAGCTGCTGGCCTTTGTTGGTTTTGGGGCATCTCCAGCCACAGGGAAGTGTTTGACCTTCCCAGGATGGGTCATGACTTGTCCATCCTCATTTCCATTCAACAAATACCTTTTGTGTAGGACCCAAAGGGACACAAAAGCAGTTCCTGCCTTAGGGAAGTTTGCCACCTATAATAGACAGCCAATTTGGATGCTGAAAGAGAGTTGCAAAATATGCTAGAGCTTCAAAGGAGGGTGAGATCACAGCTGGTAGGAGGTGACTGGAAACAAGCTCCAATAGTAAGCATTCCTGCCTCGCTGCCTTGCATCGAGCACCTCATACTCCTGGCTTCGTTTCATCCTCGCTTGGCTGAAGTATGGACCAGCCCTTCCTTTTATAGATTGGGAAACAGGCTCAGAAGACAGGAAGTGACTTGCCCAGGGGCAAACAGCTTCAAAATGGCTAAGCAGAGATTAAGGTCAGAAGTCTCTGGCTCCAAAGCACATAGTCATATGCATTTTGCCTGGCTGCCAGATGAGACAGATGGGGTTTGAGCTGAAGCTGGAGGGTAGGAAG
Source organism: Phocoena sinus (assembly GCF_008692025.1). Taxonomy (NCBI): domain Eukaryota; kingdom Metazoa; phylum Chordata; class Mammalia; order Artiodactyla; family Phocoenidae; genus Phocoena; species Phocoena sinus. The sequence goes on from NC_045775.1 coordinate 22,365,057, forward strand.
GAACTTGTTAGATGGAAACAGGAGGAAGGTATTTCAGGCTGAAGTTACGCCCTGAACAGAGATGTGGGGGTCAGTGTGGTGCCAGAAATGTGTGGTTTGCTCAAAGGGAGTCTTTCAGGGGAAGGGGGGAAGGGAAGGCTTAGGTTCATCGTGGAAGGCTTGAGGGCCAGGGCCAGGGGCTTGTGTCCCTACCAGAAGGGAATCCCTGATGGAGGGAGGAGGTCCAATGATAAAGAGAAGGGAAGAAGCAAACCAAGACCGAGGAGAAAGGAGGGCAGCGGGACACGTGAGCTAGAGGTGAGGGGAAGCGGGGAGGAGTCGCCTCCCTCGTGTGGGCAGTGGAGTTTCCTGGAGGAGAGCTGCCCAGAGAAGCACTGTCTTGGGCTGAAGGTTCAGCAGGCAGCTGTCAGGGAGGAGCCCAGCAGTACCCACCACCCTGGGGCGGAGAGCGAGAGGCCGGGTGCAAGGCCGATGAGAAGAGGGAGGAGGGGGCTTGTGAACGGTCAGAGTGAGAAAGGACCCTCTGTTGGCTGGGTTGGGGGAATGAGGAAGGGAGAGAGTCTGGTGAGAAGCACAGTCAATTCTCAGATATTCTCCTCAGCCCCAGCCCTGGCTGTGAAGTGCTGTGAGTCTGTAAGTCCATGTATCTCGCTCAGGCCTGAAGTCACCCTTGGGGGAGCAGGTCCCCACGGGGTGATATCTGCTTTCACAGGTCCCATGAGGCATATTGGACCTGTAGTGCTGGCTCTGCCCTGGGCCAGGCTCTGTGCCCTGGACCCGGATGCAAGCAGCCACGCCCATGCCTCCCCATCTCTGGGAATCCCCAGCCCATCCCGTCAGACCTGCCGACCCTCTATCAGTCTGCTCATGGCTCTCCTCCATGCCTTTGCCCAAGCTCTCCCGATGAGCACACATCACTTCTTCCAGACCTGGCTCAAGGCTTGCCTACTCCAGGTAGCTTTCCCGCAGGGTCCCACCCTTCGTTCTCTGCTTGGCGGCTCTGTGTACCCTTACATGCTCTTTCCTTTTACTTACACAGTCTCTAGGCTTCATTTTTTGTGTATGTTCATCTTATCTCCCCAAAGAGATGATGAGATCTTTAAGGGTAGGGATTACATCTTACATCTTTTCTGTCTCCCACATAATACCTAAGATTGGCTCATAGAAGGCCCAGCATTCACAGAACATCAAATGAATGGGAATTCCCTTCCACCCACACGTGGACCCTGTGGCTCTAGGAATGTGACCACAAAACATACCCAGAGGATGTGGTGAGATGCAGGTGGGGAGCAGGGCCAGGCAGGAGCTGAAGCACGCCTCCACCATGATGTTTCTCTGGAGTGATGCGTAGCTGGAAGGGACCTTGGTGATGATCCAACCTTCTTCCTCCATTGACCGGTAAACAAAAGTCTCAGGTGGGGCATAGGTGTCCCCAGGGGCACAGAGCTGAGGCAAGACTCCAAGGTACAGCATGAAGACCAGCAACAGCCCCCTCTGCTAGAACCCAATTTCCCAGGTCTCAGATCCGTGTCTTCTCAGCAGCATCCCCATGTTAGAAACACTCTTCTCTCCATGACATAAACCTTCTACTTCTCTGGCTAGTTTTTCTTTGTCTCCTTTGTAGGTTTTTCCATCTCTAGCTGCTCACTAAATACCAGCGTTCCTTAGGACGCAGTCATTAGATGTTTCTCTTCCCCCACCCCGCACTCCGTCCTCTCTCCCTAGGCAGACTCATCCCACCACACCTGGAACGGCCATCTGACTTCCGCATAACTCTGGCCCAGAATTCCCTTCAGAGTTTTCGATCCCTTTATCTGCTGCCTCTTTGGCATCTCCTGAGTGTCCATACCTGAACATATGACCTCCCTCAGCATTCTCCAAAAACCTCCTCCCTGCCTAGTGGTCCCTACTCAGTGCATGAACCACTGTCCATGCCAGTGCACAGGGCAGAAATTGAGGCATTGTTTTTTCTCCCCTCTTACACATAATCCATTGGCTTTACTTCCTGGACAGCTCTCTACCCACTTCTCTCCATCCCCACCACCATCCGCTGGCTTCAAGCCTCCTCCACCTCCTGCTCATAGGGTAACAGCCTCCTGTCTGGGCCCCTCCTTGTCTCCCTATGGTCCCTACTCCACACAGCCATCAGTCCCCTTTTTAAAATATTAGGCAGATCCTGTCACTTTCCCATTTGCGACCCTTTATTAGCTCCTTGTTTCTCTTAGGGTAAAGGCCCAGACGTGACCAAGGCCTACAGGGTAAAGACCCAGATAGGACCAAGGCCTACAAGGCTTGAATAGCCCCTCCTACCTCCCCTGGCTCAGCCTCCCTTCCCTCTGCATGGTCACCACCCTGGCTCTTCCCAGGATCCCACTAATCACAGAGCCTTGAAATCAGCCTGGGAGAGGTCCCCTGGCCGCATGTGTTCATATTATCATCTTATGTGCATTTGTAAAACGAATTCACGTTTCCCTCTCTACCTGCCTAGAATATAAGCTCCGTGAGGTCAAGGGCCTCACGGCGCATGTAGAAGTAGCTCAAGAAGCACATGCTGGCTCTTAGGCCACTCTCAGGGATGATGCTTCTGAGTTCTGGTCACCGGGCTGTGGGGTAGACGAAAACCCAGGTGACCCAATGCTGCACGGGCTGGACGTATGGCACGTGAAGAAAGCACCTTTATTCTCTTATCAGCCCCTGCAGATGTTTCTTTGGGTCCATTCTTCCTTGCCGGGAAGCCCCAGGCAGCTCCCACTGATTTTCTGGTCACTCTCATGTAATAAGATATCCAGCCCTGTGGGAGAGATATCAAAATGCCCAGCTTCCTTCCAGTCAGCCTGGGAAAGTTGTGGGATGGGGGAAGTGGTCCGCTTCTGTCTCCATCTCCTTTCCCCATTCTGGGAGAGCTTGGTGCTCTTGGGTGGAAGGCGGAGGAGGGCAGGGAAGGGCCTGCTGGACTTTTTACAACTGTATCTCCCTGTGGTGCCCTGCCTTCAGGTACCAGATTCTCTGGTGGAGGAGTCTGTGGTCACTTTGGAGCCTCTCCTAGCACTGAGGTTATTTTCCCTGTGGTTTTCTGCCACAGGCCACACCTCCTCAGCCTGGTCACGCAGGGTCCCTCTGGCTCCACCAGTCCTATGGGAAAAATACAGTATTTTATTGGTTGGTTGTTTTTTCTTATTCTTTTCACAAAAAAGAGCTCTCACAATATATACCTTTATCTTCTTAGTTTCTTTACTCAACGTTATACCCTGAAAAGCTTTGTCGGTTGGTGTGGGCCACCCCATTCTTTTTCATTACTGTGTAGTATTCCATAGCGTGGCCATAGCACAACTTATTCAACCACTTCCCTAGTGATGGACAGTTACAGACTTTCCAATATTTCAAACAACAGATGCTTTGTTCAAAAGAGCTGGGAAGCTACAGGGGTCGATGCTGGCAAGTCCCAGTACACAAGAGGGGCTCCGACAAGGCTCACATGGTAATGAGAAGGCGTGCAAGTCGGGGTGGTAGGGGAGCTCTGCGCCAGCAGTCGGGAGCCCGGGGCTTGAGCCCACTCACCTTCTCTGGGCCTCTGTTTTCCCTCCTCTGAAATAAAAGGGTTGGGATGCTCCAGGTTCTCATTCTGGGGGTTACTCATCTAAACCACCTGGGAAACTCTAAACAACATGACTAACAAGAGCACAATGCAATAACACCAAAAAGAACAGTGCCTGGGCCACACTCCTAGAGATTCTGATTCTATTGGCCTAGGACAGGGCTCTTAGTCATTTTTTAAAGTGCCCCAGGCAACTCTAATATGCAACAAGTTTTGAGAACCACTGTTCTAGACCAGGGCTGCTTAAATCCTACTGTGCACACAGAGTATCTGGGGACCTCCTTAAAATCTGCTTCCTGATTCAGTAGATCCTGGGTGAGCCTGAGGGCCCAGATTTCTCACAGGCTCCCAGATGCTGCCAGGGTTGCTGGTCCTGGACTGTATTTTTTTTGAGTGGAAAACTAGATCCTCTAAGCCCTCTTTCCATCCTAATGTCCTTTTCGACCATCCTATGTACCCACTGACCTTCAGCCAACTATTGCCAGGCTAAGTGAGGCTGGTATGTAGAGTATGCCTGAAAACTTGGATGCAAAACACAGTGGTTCCCCAGGACCATGCATGGCAGCTGGGGAAGCCCAGGGGCTTGACTCCAGCTGTGGGTGTATCGAGCCCAGAAGACAGTCGGCAGAGGGTTGGCAGGGCTTGTGAGGTCCAGCTGCAGATCCAGTGCTTCCGTCTCGGCCATAATTTAGGCAACAGTTGGCCTGGGGGCCTCCAAGAGAAGGCAGCTGTTTCCAGTCAGGCCGCCTGAGCCAAGCTGCAAGGGATTCAGAGCAGGCGGTGTCACCTAGAAGGAGGCCTGCCTCTAGGCAACTGCATTAGACACCTGGAAGGGGGTTCCCCTAACAAGACATAAGTTTGGTCTTTTCGTCCCAGTGTCCCTTCTGTTTACAGTATTTCTGGGCATCTTTATCAATCCGAGGCCAGTTAGAATTAGACCATCTAATTGTTTCATCTGCGAAGTCATGCATTTATTTTACATTTTATATCGTTTCTGTTTCAAAGTCCTTTCAAAGTATTCCACTAGGTGCTATAGTTTAGACAGTGGGGCTATCTCCCATTCTCCTTTTTGCTTGCAAACCGGGTCTCTGATTTCAGGTTTGAGAGGACTGCTGTTATATCAGCATTGAGACTGACTCCTGAATCTTGTTGGAAAGTAATTTCTAGTCTGTCTCTAAAAATCCCCCTTTTGATTCATCTTTTCTCTGCTTACTACACCGAATCAAGATGTAATCAATTTTTATGTTCTTTAATTTTTTAAATAGACTTTATTTTTCAGAGCAGTTTGAGATTCACAGCAAAATTGAGAAGAAAGTCCAGAGAGTTCCCATACATCCCCTGGACCCCACATGCACAGCTTCCGCCACCATCAGCATGGTACCCAGCGTGGTACGTCCAGTACAGTCCCTGAACCAACACTGACACAGAATGCTCGTCCAGAGTCCACAGTTTACATTAGGATTCATCCTTGGTGTTGTACAATCTGGGGTTTAGACAAATGTGGAATAACATGTATCCGCCGTCATAATATCATACAGAATAGTTTCACTGCGCTAGAAATCCTCTGTGCTCTGCCTATTCACCCCTCTCTCCCCCGACACCCCTGGCAACCAGTGATCTTTTCACTGTCTCCATAGTTTTGCCTTCTCCAGGATGTCACATTGTTAGAATCACACAGTATGTAGCCTTTTCATGTTGGCTGCTTTCACTTAGTGATATGCATTTAAGGTTCCTCCATGTCTTTTTGTGGCTTGATCATTCAGTTCTGTTTAGCACTGAATAATATTCCATGGTATGGATGTACCACAGTTTATTTCTCAGTCCACCTACTGAAGGACACCTTGTTTGCTTCCAAGTTTGGGCAATTGTGAATAAAGCTGCTATAAACATCCATGTGCTGTCTTCTGTGTAGACATAAATCTTTAATTCTTGTGAGTAAATATCAAGGGCTGTGATTGCTGGATTGTAGGGCAAGAGTATGAATAGTTTTGTAGGAAGCTGTACCATCTTGAGCTCCCACCAGCAATGAATAAGAGTTCCTGTTGCTCCACATTCTCACCAGCTCTTGGTGCTGTCAGTGTTTGTATTTTGGCTAGAATAAGTGTGTGGTGGATTTTAGTTTGCATTTCCCTAAACATATGATGTGAAGCATCTTTTTATATGCTCATTTCCCATTTGTATGTCTTCTGGTGAGGCATCCATTCAGGTCTTTTGTCCAACTTTTAAATTACATTGCTCATATTCTTATGGTTGAGTTTTAAGAATTTCTTTATGTATTTAAGATGACAGTCCTACATCAGATATGTCTTTTGCAGATATTTTCTCCTGTCTGTGGCTTGTCTTCTCGTTCTCTTGATTCCAATCAATTTTGACAGGGGAGGTCCCAGAAATCACTTTTAGTAAATTCTGACCTGTTTTCTGGGCTCTCTCGATGCCTGCTGGTTTAGCATGCATGCTGGGATTCCTTGAGTCTTACCCTGGATTGGTCTATTTTGCTTTTTTCATTGCTAATTTAGCCTTTAATCTTCATACCAACGTGTGAATTTGTTGGTAGAGATCTGGCAAGCCTGACTTATAGGCTCCTGGGAGATTCCAAATTCTTCAGAAAGGAGGTGTCTGTCCTGTCAAGATTTGGAGAAATCTTGGGCAATAGTTCTTGGGTGTGCTGAGATCAGGGTTTAAACTCTATGGCAGGTGGCATGTGTGAGTCTCAGACAGGATGTATTTTTAAAGGAAACTGATGTTTTGGAGTGTCAAGGGGCTTGTTAAGAAAAAGGCAAGAAATCCAGACAAGGGGAAGGAAGAGGTAGAGGGGTTGGGGTCAGAGCTGTGTGAGTGGTAGAGAGTGTATGATGAAGAGCAGGCGGGTATTAGAAGTGGGGGGTTCGTGAGAGAGGCGGTTTTATCCCAGATGGTTTTACATTTTGAGCCATCAAGTTCCTTGTTGACCCTTGACCAAAACAATTTGAAGAACTGGAATTCTGCTTAGAAGCGTCAGGGTACCAATCAGTAAACACTGCTCATTGGGCCTGAGGAATTTTATTCTGGTCTTGTTCTAAGGTACCTCTCAAATGAGCAGTTCTACTTAAATCAAGTGTTTCCCCCTCGTACATTGTTGGTAGAAATGTAAATTGGTGAAGTCACTGTGGAAAACACTATGGAGGTTTCCCAAAAAACTAAAAATAGAATTACCATATGACCCAGCAATTTCACTCCTGGATATATATCTGAAAAAAAAAAAAAAAACCCTAATTCAAAAAGATACATGCACTCCAGGGGCTTCCCTGGCGGCGCAGTGGTTAAGAATCTGCCTGCCAGTGCAGGGGACACAGGTTCGAGCCTTGGTCCAGGAAGATCCCACGTGCCACGGAGCAACTAAGCCCGTGCGCCACGACTACTGAGCCTGCGCTCTAGAGCCGCGAGCCACAACTGCTGAGCCCACGGCGGTGCAACTACTGAAGCCCACGTGCCTAGAGCCCATGCTCTGCAACAAGAGAAGCCACCGCAGTGAGAAGCCTGCGCACCTCAACAAAGAGTAGCCCTTGCTCACCGCGACTAGAGGAAGGCCATGTGCAGCAACGAAGACCCAACACAGCCAAAAATAAACAAATAAATAAATAAATGTATTTTTTAAAAAAGATACACGCACTCCAATGTTCATAGCAGCATTATTTACAATTGCCAGCGTATGGAAGTGACTTAAGTGTTCACCAACAGATGAATGAATAAAGGTGTGGTATGTGCGTAATGGAATACTACTAAACCATTAAAAAGAATGAAATTTAGGGCTTCCCTGGTGGCGCAGTGGTTGAGAGTCCGCCTGCCGATGCAGGGGACACGGGTTCGTGCCCCGGTCCCGGAAGATCCCACATGCCGCGGAGCGGCTGGGCCCGTGAGCCATGGCCGCTGAGCCTGCGCGTCCGGAGCCTGTGCTTCGCAATGGGAGAGGCCACACACAGTGAGAGGCCTGCGTACTTCAAAAAAAAAAAAAAAAAAAAAAAAGATGAAATTTTGCCATTTGTAGCAACATGAATGGACTTGGAGGGCATTATGCTAAATGAAATAAGTCAGACAGAGAAAGACAATTACTGTATGATGTCACTTATATGTGGAATCTAAAAAATACAGTAAACTAGTGAATATAACAAAAAAGAAGCAGACTCACAGATATAGAGAACAAACTAGTGCTTACCAGTGGGGAGAGGGAGGGAGGGAGGGTCAATATAGGGGTAGGGGAATAAGAAGTACAAAACTATGAGGTATAAAATAAGCTATAAGGATGAAGTGTACAACATGGAGAAGATAGCCAATATCTTACAATAACTACAGATGGAATATCATCTTTAAAAACTGTGAATCACTATATTGTATACCTGTAACTTATATAATATTGTGCAGTGACTATACTTCAATTAAAGAAAAAAATTAAGTGTTCCCCAAAGTGTCCATTGAAGGCCCAAGTCATCCTTGGTGAAGTTCTGCTAGAGGGGACACAGGTTGGATTGAGAAGACTCCTGGCTACTGTCAGCTGAAAGTTACAGTCAACTGAAGTTGCTTTTACAATCTTCTGTCTCGGGCCCCTGACCTAATGGTCAGCTGCCTCTGACCACAGACCCAACTACCAGAGTCCCTGGCAGGTAGAATATATCAGAGAGAGAGAATGCTCTCTTCGAATCAAAATCAAGGTCTCAGGACAAACAGCCAGGATGGGAGGACATTTTTTCTGGCTTTATTGGTGACTTACAGCAAAGTTTGCTCTCAGAGGGTGCTGATCTGCAGAGAACTGCCACCTCCCTGTTCTGTGAGGCTGGTTCAGCCAGCTTACAGGAAGGAGGCCTGTGGTCCTCCTCCTCTCGACAAAATAACACTCAAGGACACAGGACAGAACAAAGGGACAGGTGGAAGCGAATCACTAAGGACGCAGCTCTAAAGGGGAACCCTAGCCAAATATAAACACCCAGTATTCGACAAGTGAGTAAAACAGCCAAGGAGCCTAAAGGAGAGCGGAGTTGAGGTCCCGCGTAAACGGACTTGTTGATATGGACGATGGTCCACGGGCAGTGAGGCTCGAGGGCACCACACCTGGACAAGAGCCACGGTCCACAGTGACAGGCAGGTCAGGCTGGAGCTGAGTCATGGCACCAAGATTACAGTCAGAAAAATCAAACAAAACCCAAGAGAAAATTAGTCAAGGCTGCTTCTTTATAAACTTGCAGCCACAGGGAACCGTCTGCAGTCACTTTCGTTTCCACAGGGGTTCAAAGGTGTCTGAAAGGAGAATAAGTTTCATAGGGGAAGAAAGAGGAAATGCTGGCAGTCTGATTGGCAAGCATTTTCTTCGGGGGGATTTTGGAAACGGGGGAGACTCTGATAGACCTTCAAATCTATTTGCCAGTCCTTGATTGGTTCGCTATCCATCAGTTATAAGACTGGGAAATTTTCAGATTTTCCTGGGGTTTTTTTAGGAGGATTATTTTGAGAGATTTCTCAAGCATAGGAGGACACCTGGGCCAGACAGAGACCAAGCAGGGCTCCCTTCCTTTGTGTGGTGATGTATTGTTCTTGGTCCCAAGAGTGCAATTCTTGTGACACAGTTTCCTCCTGTGTGCAAAGCTGCAATGGGACTTTGCAGAGACTGCGCAGGCGGTTCCAATAGGCCCATGTTTGGATGGCTGACAAAATTAAGTAAGTGATGTAACACAGCTACAGAGAGCGCAGGAGCAGTTAATCTGCCGTGAGGTAGCACTGGCTTCTGTTCACCAGGGGCTCCGGAGGATGACTGCAGCCAGGCTGGGTATTTTCATCAATGTAGCAGTTGTTGAGCATCTGCTGACATCAGACCCTGTGCTAAGTACTAAGGACACAGCAGAGAACCATTTGGCCCTTGCCCTACTGGAGTTTGCAATCAGAAAGACAGGATAGACCTTGAACAAGCAATTCCAAGTGTGTTGAATATTGGAGGAGAAGCAAGGCCAGGGAACCGTGAGACAGGGCCTGACACTCGCTGGGCCAGATAAAGCATTTTAGGAAGAAATATTTATGCTGAGCCTGGAAGGAGAGTTAGTGAGGCCAAGGGGTGGGAAGGGGATTGGTGTGGCCTGAGAGTTCCAGGCAGAGGGAACAGGCTCTGAGGTGGCAAAAAGGATGACACGTTCAAGGAAGTGAAAGGAGCCCAGCAAGCCTGGGGTCCGAGCAAAAGGGTAGAGGAGGGCTTAAGGCTAGAGGGAGGAGGGGGACATGCAGGGCCTTAGAAAGCACGCCAAGATGGTTAGACTTCGTCAAAAGGGCAGTGGGAAGCTGTCAAAGGCTTTTATACGAGGGTGTGACATCAGATTTGCACTTCGAAAAGATCCTTCAGGCTGTTGTGTGAAAAAAAAAACAAACAAACAAGATTGGAACAAGCAAGATGGGACATGGAGCAGATATTACAGCCATTCAGGGGAGCAGAGATGGTGACATGGGCCCGGGGTGGGGCGGTGAAGACAGAGAACGATGAGTGAGCTCATGAGGTGATTGAGGGTCTAGAATTGATGAGACTCAGCAATGAATGATCTGTTGGGGCTGAGGAGATGAAGCTTTCAAGAATCATTCTTGGGTCTGTCTACAACCACTGCTGCCACTTCCTGTAGGAGTGCAAATGAGTGCAGGAAGAGCATACGTCCCGTTCTTAACTCCTTGAGTTTGAAGTCCTATGAAGTATCAAAGTAGAGATGCTGAGTCAATGAATCAATAAGTTTATGGGGTTTGAAGGTTGAAAGAGAGGGCTGGCTGGAAATGGAAAGGTAGGAGTCAGTGATGCACAGATTTTAAATGAAGCCGTGTGTGTGTGTGTGTGTGTGTGTGTGTGTGTGTGTGTGTGTGGTTGGGGGGTGAGATCACCTTGGGAGACAGAGAGAGAAAGAGGAAGGTCCAGGCCAGAGTGTTGAGGAGCTCCAGAAGCAGAGGGGGAGCTGGCAAAGGAGGCTGAAAAGGAAGAACTGGAGAGAAGAAAGCAGGAAACTACAGACATGCAGGCCTAGGACAGCACTTTCTGAGAAGAAGGGTAGCAGTCAGCCGTTAAACGCTGCTGAGATGTCAGGTAGGACGAGGTCTGAGGGCCTCACCGTCCAGTGGATTGAACAAATTGTTGATCTTAGAGTACGTCTGCTAGAGTGACGGGAGCAGAAGCCGCGGTGGAGGGCAGGGGAGATGAGCGAGGGGAAAGGGTTTTAAAAGGTCACCCCCTCGGGGATGGGTGAGGGGTTGTGGTGGCCAGCCTGCAGGGGCTGGTCCAGGAATCCAGGCGAGAGATGCTACAGGTCAAGAGCCTGGAGCCTCGGTCTGCTTAAGAAAACCTGGATCTCAATGTCTGCAGAGAGGAACAATTGGAAACTTGGCTCCAGGTGGCTCCCAGAGCAAAGATGAAAGAGAGTGGGGCGTAGGAGGAGGCATCCGGGGTTTCCATGGAGACCACCCTGAGCTTCCGGCCGCTCTCTGGAGAGCCTGGGATTAAGGCCTACAGCCCTGGGTGTTCCTGGTCATACGTGTTTGGCCCCTAAGAGGCCTACAAGGGTCAATCAAGGAACAAACGGAAATGAACAAAAGTAAGGAAGTATTGTGTCTTGGGTTGAGGACTGGCCTTTGGGGCAGAAAAAACAGTGTTAAAAATCTGGTCTCACCACCTGCTCTCCGTGTGATCTTGGGCAAGCTTCTAAACATTTCTGTGGTTTCTTAGAGACTGTCTTCAGAGATGTTACAGTATGAAAATGTACGGGGATTAGAACGGAGAAAATTAGGAATTTGAAAATTCTTTTTCCTCAGGTTTTCTCTTCTGGGTTCTAACAGGTTATAACCCTGCAGTTATAAAGAAGGTCCTTCCAGAATCAGGGAGAGAAGAAAGGAGTACAGGCTGGCCTGCCTCAGCCAGCAGTGCTCCGAAGAGAGGCACACAGGCGCCCCCTGGGAAACAGCCTGAGGTGACAAAGCTCCGCGGGGCTGTGCTTAATCCAGGCCTGGCTACGCTGATGACTGGAGCCCGGCGCAGATCTGCCTGCCCAGCCCCGCCTGGCCCAGCAGGCCCATCTGCATCGGCGCCCTGGGACAGAAGGCCGGCCCCCTCCCACTCCCAGCCCACTTGCACGGCCCTCTCCCCAGGTGATGCCCATCACAGGTAAACAGGGAGCCGGCCAAGCAAGCACACTTGTGTATCGTCATCATTACTAAGGCTATTAACACCACGTGCAGCGTGTGTGAGGGTGGATGACGGCCCAGCTCCACAGCAAGCTGGTGACGCCAGGCCACAGCCGTCTCCTGCCCCACGGCCCAAGGCCCAGAGGCCCCAGTCTGGATCAGCAGTGCGGATGGAGAGACGTCGACAGCCGGTAAGCTGCCCCGATTTGGTGGTAGAGAGGCGCTCTTCCGTCTCTGGATCCGTGGTCTGGGAGAAGCCCTCCTAGCAGGTGGTCCACTCTGAACACAGGCCAGGGAAGCATGTGGGGTCAGGCCATGAGGGGCTGCAGGAACCAGGATCCTCCCGGCATGGTCCTAAGCACGCGAGGTTCCCAGGAAAGGCCAGGAGACTGTGGTTATTCCCTTTGGATTTGAGGAACAGATCATAACTCTCAAAGGATGCAAAAGAAATGGAATAAGGGAAAGCTTAGCCACATGGCACAGTTCCCTCGGGAGCACCCCCCTCAGTGGGCAGAGGACTCTCACACCACTTCTCTCCCCAGGGCACTCGCCCGGCCCTGCCCTGGGGATCTCAGCTCTGGAAGATCCAGGGAAGAGCTTTTCCTGCGTTCCAGTGCCTACTGGCCCTGCTGGCCGACCTGTCTCCATGGGAACCCTCTTCCCAGAATGGAGATGCGGGCCCTGGTTTTTATGTTGGTATCTGCTAGTGCAGGGTCTGTGTCGAGTGTCTCTGACTTGAACCTGACCACTCCTGGGCTGTGGTAGAGAGGGCAAGCACTCCGGGTTCTACCCTGAGTAGCTGAGCAATTGGGCAAGTTACTAATCCTCTCTGGGTTTTCATTTCTTATCAGTAAAACTGGCCTAAAAATTCCATTGCTGCAAGTGGTCGGGGTGATCCAGCCCTACATGATGAATGGGGAAAGAGCCCTGGACTTGAATCAGGGAATCCAAGACCTATAGCTCAGGCCCTTAGTCACAGACTGGCCCTCCGGCTTCCTCTGCCTCGGTCTCCCCCTCTGTACAATGGGGATGGAGGGGACTGACTAGACGGCCGCTAAGGTTCAGGTGCTCTCTGACCAGTTCTGACCTAATCCCTGCTGCTTTCCTGCCTCTGGGTGGGATCCTCCCGGGGAGGGGAAAGGAGGTCACAGCCGGGCGTCCACCAACTGGGATGGAGCAGAGCGTCCCTGTTTGGTTCTCTGGTCCTCCTGAGATGGCCTCCACAGGTTAGCGGGTACCCGGAGCCCGGGCCGTGAGGTGGTCAGGCTGGGTGGCCCGCTCAGACTCAGCGCCCAGGAGGGAATGGTCGTACTGCCAGACTCTCCAGCCCAGAGGCTGCCCTCCACCAACGCACAATCAGACTCCTTCCCGGGTTTCCCTCCTTCGGAAGGGTGTTTAAGACCATTTCATCGGGCTCATCTCTCAGTCACACCTGGGAGGAACTCACAGCTGCGGAGGTAGAAGACTTGGGTCAGAACCTCCTCTTTACAACTTACTGGTTGGGTGACCTCAGTCAAGGCTTTTAAGCCTCATGAATGTAGCTGATATTAAATGAGATAATTCATTTATGAGTTTGATTAGAACATGCCTGGCACCCAGTAGGTGCTTAGCAAATGCTGTTCAAGTCTTCACCTGGGTGTAGGTGCACTAAGGTGTACAGATGGGGAAACGCATTGACGACACCCCCCAAGCCCTGCTCGGGGCGGGGGAGGGTGGGAAGGGGCCTGGGGGCTGTCTGGCTGATCATCTCAGGCTGCAGATCGCCCCACCTGCTCAGACTCTGTGTTGTGCAAATACCGCCATCTTCCGTGTGCTGGGAGGCATAAAGGTTGGGAAGCACTGGGGGGTCTGGGGGGCTCAGAGTCTGGAGATGGTGGATGAGAGAGGGGAGAGAGGGACCAACAAGCAGAACAGCGTGTGATTTGGAGGATCTCAGGGCTCATGCCGTGGGGGCTACATGCTCCCCACCTGTAAATGGTGGCCAGTTGGTGACGGTGCCCTTCTCTGCACAAAGGTTTGTGCGGGAGAGAGGTACCCTATATGCTTGAAGTAGGCAGCTCGTCTCACCCCTTCCCCAACTGCTGTTGTCCAGTTCTTCACACTGCATGTGACAACATGGAATTCATGCCATCAGTCTCACAGGCCGGGAAACCAAGATGCACGGAAGAGGAAAAGCCTGCAGGTGGTAACGGGCACCATGGCTGTTCTGGAACTGTAGCCCACACATCCTGGTGCTCAATGACTGGGCCTCTCCAGGCGCCAGAATCTGGCCCTTTCCCCATCTACTCCCTGACCTCGGAGGGAAGCTCCAGCATTTTACCCAGGGTTCCTGTGGGTTTCCTCTCTGGAGAGGCTGCCAGGTCAGTCTGACTTTGTCAGCATCCATGGCCCGTTCTGGCATCAAGCCACGTCCCAGGGACCTTTGGCTTGTCCAGAACAGCAGAGATGAAGCCCTCTTCATCCCTCAGTGCTGGGCAGGCCTGGCTCAACTGGAATCCATCATTAAACTTCATGCCCAACCCCCAGCCTAGGCCAATTAATTCAGAAGGTCTGAGGGTAAAGCCCAGGCACAGGTATTTTTCTTGAAAGCTCTCCAGGTGATTCCAATGTGCAAGCCAGGCTTGAGAACCAAGGAGCTGGGAGAATAATCGTGTGACCTTGGGGAAGACCATGGGCTGTGAGCTTCAATGTTGCTTCTCCATTATTTTTTCCCATCGTGCTTCATGGTATTAGAGCATCCTGCCTGTCTCTTTCTCCTCAGTGTTCTGTCCTAAAACATGATGTGTATCCCTTTCATCTTTTCTGTTCTGTTGAGCTGATCTTTTTATAGTAGTCTTGGTCTCTTTCCTTTTTATTCTGACTTTCATTCATTTATTTATTCATCCAACATTGAATGAATGCCTGCTATGACAGGCAATGTGCCAGCCACGGGGGACATAGCAAAGAACAAGGAGGACAGGTCTCGTGGAGTGTATGTTCTACTGGGATTTGCCCTGTCCTTTTTTTTTTATTACTAATGCTGTGATATTTGAAAATTGTATTTTTTCTAGACATGCATTGCTGGTCCCTTCTTCATTTTGTCTCTTACTTTTTCATTCCTTAATTAAACTCTTATCATTGGTATATTGATTATAAGAAAATCCACTGCCCCAGGGAAGCTAAATCTGCTCAGTTACTTGCACTGGACAGTGTTTTGCCCGTGTGTGTGTGTGTGTGTGTGTGTACATCCAGGCTTGTGTTTTGTATCCACAGGAACATCTAGGTAACATTCAGGTTTGGAGATGCCTAATCCAAGCCTCTTTTCCCTTCTGTGGCTGGGAAGGGCTTGGAGAACACAGGCTTGGTTAAACCAGTTGTCTCTGCCTTTGGAGAAGAGTTAGCCAACGAATGAGGATTTGTTGAGGGCCTCGTATGTGCAGGACACCGAGCTAGGTGCTCCGGTGGGGAGGGGTTCCAGGGGTGCCAAGACGACAGGAAGAGAAAGGCCCAACTTCTCCCTCAGGAGGCCTACCAGGATCCTGCGACTTAGTTCCATGCAGGAATGAGTGACACGAGGCCGTCATGGTGAGGGCCAGTAGGTGCTTCAGAAAAGCTGAAACTGGGGCAGACAATTCTCAGGACATGAGTGGCATCCGTGCAGATTATTCTGAAATTGACACCCCTGGTTCCACCCCTGCCACAGTTCTGGTGTGTACCCTTCCTCTTCTAGCCATGGGTCTTTTGTAAGATAGGCACCAGTGGGTACTTGTCCTAAATGACAGGCACACATTCTACCACATTGGCAGAGCTCACCCAGGAGCCAGGGATTAGGTTTTCCTTTGTTGAAAGAAGAGAACAATTTTATTTACTACTGCTCACAACCATTAAAAAGACCCACAGGCATCACTTCTAGCTCCCAGTACATGGGCATTTGGTGTAGCTGCATCCTTCACCAGAGGGAAAAGCAAATCTGTTTCCTTTTTCTCAAAGTCTAAGGATTTCCTTATGGATCTGATCTACTACTCTCTGAGGTAGTGGTTTTCTTTTTTTCTTTTTCTTTTTCGCTGTGACCCATGTTTAGAAATACATATTGTATCACCACATGTAGCTGAAATGAAAGTTTCTCAAAACATTACTTTAAATTCATGGGATAATAATGGGTTGTTACCCCCAGTTTGAAGAATACTCTTCTAACGCCAGTGCCCCTTTAATCCGCAGAGGCCCTGTGGCCAAGGCTTGGTCTAGCCCCGCCTTGTGGTTTCTTGGACAACAGCACACTCTTAGCTTTTTCAGTCACTAAGATGCCTTCTGACCAAGGCACGGACTGCCATCCCTAAAAGATTTGAATTCATGGGCCTGTGCCTTTCGCAAAAGGAACACCTGCTGATTGTTGCTAAAGTCTGAA
This sequence comes from Phocoena sinus, assembly GCF_008692025.1. NCBI lineage: Eukaryota > Metazoa > Chordata > Mammalia > Artiodactyla > Phocoenidae > Phocoena > Phocoena sinus. The sequence goes on from NC_045775.1 coordinate 22,381,205, forward strand.
GTGAAGCATCTTACCTTCTCTAGGACGTGTTCTCGTAGGACATTTTAGTAGCAAAAATCAGAGAAGCTTATAAGCTTTCGGAGTTTGCCTCTGGCTTTTGACAAGTCCTTTGTCCATTGTTTTCACAGCTGCGAATAGATCACATAGGTCTTCAGTGCTAATTAAGCTAACACCTAACGAGCACACCACAGAGGCTGACAAGAATGCCCAAAAAATGTTATTCCCCCACTGCCTCACAGGTGATGAGAATTCCTTGATGCACTGACAGGACTCAAAGATTTTTTTATCTAAGAGAGACTTCAGTCTGTACTATATAAAAATGCTTCACACAGGTTAAATATGTGTTTAAGTCATTTCTCAATTTTTCTAAATGGAAAAGAGGTGAGAAGTTGGTATGTGTGCCAGTCCAGCTGGGCCATAATGGTCATGTAGAGAAGCAGTAAGAGACGGAAAGGAATACACAGACTGCAGAGCTAGGCTATTTCTGCCCATTTCCCATCACGCTTCCCACCCCACCTCCAACTGGCTTAAGCATGAGTGGGGACCTATGAACACCCATTCAGTCCAAGTAGGTTCAGGGATGCTCCTCAAAGCTGTTGGTGGCCTGGAGCTGAGTGGACTCCTGACATCCTTGTAGCAGGACAGCAGCTTTGGGTCTCTCATTGAGCTTTGTGGGAAGTTTGGTGAAGATACCAAGCGTCAGATGCTCAGAAGCATCTATGTCCAAATGGCCCCTGCACACACGCCTTGGGTTTACTTCTTCTTCCTTCTCTGCCTTGTGTGCCGCCCTCTGCCAGGCTCCAGGACCAGCCGATGGTCAGCTGGTCAAGTTGTATCAGTGCCTCCACACTCTTGGTGTGACCTGAGACCTCCGTGCAGCCCTGAGGCTGAGCCTTAGGCCCAGCTAAACCAGTGGTCACCCACAAGCCACATTTTTCTGAGCAGGTGAAAAACGAAAACACCACTTAATATCTGGAAGCCAGAAACAAGGGGCCGCCCACTTAGTCTTCGCTTTATACTTAAGAGAACCCAACTATGATTTTAAACATTTGAGAAAAGTGTCAGCAGATCAAGATCTGAGGTTGGGTGATAGAAACCAGCTCCAGACTCCTAGCTAGATCTCAGAAGTCAGGCTCTCAGCCTTGCTGCCATAAGGGTCACCAAAATGCAAGGATGATTTAAATATATTTGTTCTATTAACTAAAGGCCATTGTTCCTTGATACTTGTGGGAAAAAAATTCAACTTTACCCCCTCAAGGCTTGTCACCCAGGCTTTAAACTCCAGCGCCATCTGCCCAGTTTGGACCCAGCCCAGCATTCTGACTTCGTTTGCCCAAAGGAAACTTCTAGTTCTATCAGATGAGTTCCATGGCTCACCTGTCTGGCTAACATCTGTCAGTTCAACATGCAGACACAATAAATGTGTGGCACACACTTCAGCCCAACACTCCCAGCCACCCCGGCTCTAGGCGCAGGGCTCGGAAAAAACCTCTCTGTGCCATGGAGACTAGGGAACCCAGAGGCACTCCTGAGACACTGTGGGAACACATTGCCCACTAGAGATCTCACATTCGGAGATGGCTGGTTTACAGTTGTTACAGAGTACTTTCACTTCTTTCATGGCGTTTAGTTCCGTAGCTTACAGCGGAAAAGCTGAGGCTAACCTAAGGGATGCCCCCCAAGCTCTGATGGCTGTGGCCGACCTGGGATTCCAGCCCAGTGCCAGCAATTTCCAGTCCCCCGACGCTAGCAATTTCTGGGCACTCACCATCCTGGAAGGCCATGCGAAGGGGGCTGTGTGGTCCTGGTCTTCTGGTGCCTTTGTCTAGAACATGCCACCCATCTTTGACCCATCTACCTTGAGAAGTCGTCTACCTAAATGTTAATATTTATCATTTACAGCTGGTCACTGCCCTGTCAAAGGTGAAGACAGTAAAATTTATGACAGGCGTCCTATCAGACAACAGAGGAGCATAAAAGGAGAAGGAAGAGTGATAGCCCATCGGTCCGCGGACGTCTGGAGGGTTCCAGCATGGGGCTGCGGCCGTGCACTTTCCTCCTGGGGCTGCTGCTGCTGCTGCTGGGGCGAGGTAAGTCTGCCTTTTGCTCGGAGGGCAACCAGTGGGTCAGCCCTGCTGGTGTCCCATGTTGCTTCGGCACAGAGCTTGGGAGAGGAATTTTCAGTGAGCACAAAACGCACAGGTGAGAATAGGCAGGCTGCAGTGCTGAGCTTAAGTGCCCACAGCTGTGGGCGATGGGCAGGTCTTAGGACAGGTGAGAAGTGTGGGCGGGCAACAGCCCCGTGGTGGGGAAGCAAAAAGCCATAGGTGTAGGAGTCGTGAAGACGCGGATTCTAGTGCTCTGTGCTGCGTGGCCTTGGGCAAGTCCTACCTCCCTGGACCTTGATTCTTAACATGGAAAAGTACCACTATGACCACTAATGGTAAGCACATTTTGATCATTACATGGGCCTTGTTCGTTTTTGCTGAAAGGGCAGAGGAAGGCAGATTTGAGGATGATGAATTCTACAGGATTGCACCACGTTCTTCAGTACTACTGACTCTGACTGAAACGAGTGGGCTCCAAGCCAGGGCTTTGGATTTCTTCTGAGCTAATGGTTAAAAGACAGTGCCTCTGTCCCTCTTCTCCCAGCCCCTGGCTCTACCTTCCTCCCTTTGTTCAGAAAGGCGGGATCTTTTAAACCGAAGAGGGCCTTAAAGATGATTTTTTCTTTTTTTTTTTTTTTTTTTTGCGGTACGCGGGCCTCTCACCGTTGCGGCCTCTCCCGTTGCAGAGCACAGGCTCCGGACGCGCAGGCCCAGCGGCCATGGCTCACGGGCCCAGATGCTCCGCGGCATGTGGGATCCTCCCAGACCGGGGCACGAACCCGCCTCCCCTGTATCGGCAGGCGGACTCTCAACCACTGCACCACCAGGGAAGTCCCTTAAAGATGATTTTTTAACTGTCTCCAAATGAGAGGCCTGGGCCCAGAGTCAGAAAGCTCTTGCCCTGGAGCCCGCAGAGGGAGAGGAGGAGGCAGGGACAGAGGCCGGGGCCTGGCTGGGGTCCAAGCGCTGCTTCGGCTACCTACCTGGGACATGTCGGTCGCCCTCTCTGAGTCGCTGGGTGGGATGCGAGGCCAGAGAGAATGATAGTGCCTGCTCTGCTTCCTACACTGGGTGACTGCATTTTCCTGATTACTCCTGAGGCTTAGGAATCTTTATGTTTATGGACCATTTGAATTCTTCTTTCATGCAGTGACTGTTCTAGTGTGTTTCCCGTTTTCTTCAACAGGTTGTCCTTTTTCCCACTGATTTCTTTTCAGTTTTTCATATGGGCTGTGCACTTGCTATTTGTTGGTATAACCAGCAAGTACCTTCTGAAGCCTGTCTTTCATTCTCTTTATGGAGACTTTAAGTGAACAAACTTCCTAATCTGGGGGGGAAGTAAAGGGAGACCAGCCAAATGAGAACAAACGGAGGCATGTATTCCAAGGTTGCTATGGTAAAAGCTGCTATCATTTGCGTTTGGCAGAGACTCTGAGGCAGGCAGGGGAGTGGGAAAGCTGACGACGGAAGAGGGGAAGGCTTCAGGGCTGCTCTGACTGGCGGCTGTTGCCAGGGGGAAGCTAGCTGCAGGTGGCTAACTAGAAACCAGGCATCTTAAATGATTCGTTTGGGAAACATACGTGGCTTTCTCTGGTTGGTCCTGAGTTGGAAGCAGGGACAAAAGTTGGGGAGCTGCAGACACGGGCCAAGTCCTGACTGTTCTAGGCTGATTCCTTGCCCGTCTACTGCAGATGTGTGGGTCACAGTTGTATTGTCATCTATGGTCTGGCCATTGTCTGTCTGTATACTGTCTGTCCGTTTCTAAAGTTTTTTTAATCTTTTCTCGTTTGTGCTCTTTGTGTCTTCTTTAAGAACTTCTCTCTGGCCTCAGGGTCATGAAGATATTATCCTACATTTCCTTCCAAAAACTTTATAAATTGCTTTTCTCACTGGGTCTTTTTAAAGACATCTGGGATTGATTTTGGTGACTACTGTAAGAGGAGAACCTAGTTTTATATGTTTTTTCATGAAGATACCTGGTTGTCTCAGCACCATTTATTGAAAAGTCAGTTCCTTCCTCACCATTCTGAAGAGCCTCCTCAGTTCATATATAAAGGACTCATGTGCGTGCATCTGTTTTAAAACTCTGTTTTGATTTATTTGTCCCATTGTCTATCCCTGTGCCAGTAGCACATTATCTTAATTCTATAGTTTTGTACTAAGCTTTATTATTTGTGAGAAACAAGTCTTTCTGTTTTTTCTTCTTCTTTTTTTTTTTTTTTTTTTTTTTGCGGTACGCGGGCCTCTCACCACTGTGGGCTCTCCTGCTGTGGAGCACAGGCTCCGGACGCGCAGGCTCAGCGGCCATGGCTCACGGGCCCAGCCGCTCCGCGGCACGCGGGATCCTCCCAGACCGGGGCACGAACCCGCGTCCCCTGCATCGGCAGGCGGACTGTCAACCACTGCGCCACCAGGGAAGACCTTTTCTTCTTCTTTAGAAGTGACTTGGCTTTGAACTTTCACATAAATTTTACTATTTGTCAATTTCTATCCCCCAAAAACAAACCTGTTGGGCTTTTGATAGAAATTGCTTTTAAATCTGTGACTCAAGTAGGGGAAAACAGACATCTTTACAATATTGAGTCTTCCAAATCATGAGCTTATAATTAGACCTTTAATGCCTCTTAATGCTTTATAGTTTTCTCTGAGGTCTTGCATATGTTTTGTTAAATTTATTCTTAGGTATCTAATACTTTTGGTGTATGATAAATGGAATGTTAAATTGTCATTTTGAAAATGTTATTGGTATAAAAAATAAATTTTAAATTTTGTACCCAATTAAACTCTTATAAATTTTAGTAAGTTATCTGTATTTTCTTTTGAATTTTCTGTATATACAGTCCTGCCAGTGATGACAGTCTGGTCGCTCTCTTTTCAGCCTGTGTGCCTTTTCTTTCTTTTGCCTTACTGTGCTGGCTGGTGCCTTCACTACAACTGTTCATAGCAGTGACGGTTGGACGCACTCTTGTCTTATTCCCAAGTTCAAAAGGAAAGTGTTTAATGTTTCGTCAGTAAGTGTGGTGTTTGCTACAGACTTTTCTGTAGATGCTCTTTATGAGACTAAGAAAGTTCTATTTTATTCCTAATTTGCTAAGCGGTTTTAAAAAAAAAATCATAAGTGGGCGCTGAATAAATTTTTCTGCACTTATTTAGATGATTGTATGATTTACTCTAATCTAATATGGTGAATTGTTAATTGACTTTTTATTATTTTGTTCATATTTTTCAGTCATTGCTTGTTAAATTCACCAAAGACTGCACATTGCATTTACTTGTGCTGCCTCTTTAAACCCTTTTAATCTAGAGTAGTTCTTTAGCCTTTTTTTCCCCTTTCTTTCTTTTGTGTGTGTGTGTGTGTGTGTGTGTGTGTGTGTGTGTGTCCTTGAAAATTTGAGGCTGGCTTTTTTTGTGCCCACTGCAATTTGGATTGGTCCAAACAGTTTCTTTTTTGCTAGAGTCAGATTAAACTCTTCAGGTAGAAATACAATGTAGATCATGTTGTGTCCTTGATGTGTAACATTCAGCGGTACATGTGACGTTAGCAAATATTTTCATTGGTGATGTTAAATTTGATAATTTGGTCAAGGTGGTGTCTGCCAGATTTCTCCCTTGTAAAGGTACCTCCCCCCATGTGATTTATAAGTTGTCTGTAGGGAGATACTGTGATACTGATTGACTGTTCTTATACCCAATGGTTTTTAGCATCCATTGATGATTCTTGGCTGAATTATTACCATGGTGAGTGTAAGATGGTGACTTTAAAATGGCTATCATTCCTCCTACTATTGTTAGTTGGCATTCCTCCATAAAATAAAATTCTCTTCTCTGCCCCGCTCTTTTTAGGTTTTATCTTTCTAATATAAAATGGACATATGGATTCTTTTATTAATCAGTATATTATAACCCAGTCCTGTCATTACTCATTTTGATGCTCAAGTTATTGGCCAGTGAGAGCCACTTCAAGCTGACTCCTGTTTCCCCATCAATTTTTAAGGACTTTTTAGCTTTATGGAACAAGTTATTCCAGGCTAATCTTCTATTTTCCCTATCTCACCATGCAATTAGCAACGTCTTTAAGGTGCCAATTGATAGGGGATTTTATTTAGAAACCAAGATCGAGATGCCAGGGGTGTTCATTGCTTCTGGAGTGTCATTATGTCTAAGTTCTCTCAGTGGACAGAGCCAAGAAATATTTTCTTTTTAATGAGATAAATTTATACAGATATCTTTTTTTTTTTTTTTTTTTTTTAACATCTTTATTGGGGTATAATTGCTTTACAATGGTGTGTTAGTTTCTGCTTTATAACAAAGTGAATCAGCTATTCATATACATATGTTCCCATATGTCTTCCCTCTTGCGTCTCCCTCCCTCCCACTCTCCCCATCCCACCCTTCCAGGCTGTCACAAAGCACCGAGCTAATATCCCTGTGCCTTGCGGCTGCTTCCCCCCAGCTATCTACCTTACTACGTTTGTTAGTGTGTATATGTCCATGACTCTCTCTCGCCCTGTCAAAACTCACCCCTCCCCCTCCCCATACCCTCAAGTCCGTTCTCCAGTAGGTCTGCGTCTTTATTCCTATCTTACCCCTAGGTTCTTCATGACATTTTTTTCCCTTAAATTCCATATATATGTGTTAGCATACGGTATTTGTCTTTTTCTTTCTGACTTACTTCACTCTGTATGACAGACTCTAGGTCTATCCATCTCATTACAAATAGCTCAATTTCATTTCTTTTTAAGGCTGAGTAATATTCCATTGTGTATATGTGCCACATCTTCTTTATCCATTCATCCGATGATGGGCGCTTAGGTTGTTTCCATGTCCTGGCTATTGTAAATAGAGCTGCAATGAACATTTTGGTACATGACTCTTTTTGAATTTTGGTTTTCTCAGGGTATATGCCAAGTAGTGGGATTGCTGGGTCATATGGTAATTCTATTTGTAGTTTTTTAAGGAACCTCCATACTGTTCTCCACAGTGGCTGAACCAATTCACATTCCCACCAGCAGTGCAAGAGTGTCCCCTTTTCTCCACACCCTCTCCAGCATTTATTGTTTCTAGATTTTTTGATGATGGCCATTCTGACTGGTGTGAGATGATATCTCATTGTAGTTTTGATTTGCATTTCTCTAATGATTAATGATGTTGAGCATTCTTTCATGTGTTTGTTGGCATTCTGTATATCTTCTTTGGAGAAATGTCTATTTAGGTCTTCTGCCCATTTTTGGATGGGGTTGTTTGTTTTTTTGTTATTGAGCTGCATGAGCTGCTTGTAAATTTTGGAGATTAATCCTTTGTCAGTTGCTTCATTTGCAAATGTTTTCTCCCATTCTGAGGGTTGTCTTTTGGTCTTGGTTATGGTTTCCTTTGCTGTGCAAAAGCTTTGAAGTTTCATTAGGTCCCATTTGTTTATTTTTGTTTTTATTTCCATTACTCTAGGAGGTGGGTCAGAAAGGATCTTGCTGTGATTTATGTCATAGAGTGTTCTTCCTATGTTTTCTTCTAAGAGTTTGATAGTTTCTGGCCTTACATTTAGGTCTTTAATCCATTTTGAGCTTATTTTTGTGTGTGGTGTTAGGGAGTGATCTAATCTCATACTTTTACATGTACCTGTCCAGTTTTCCCAGCACCATTTATTGAAGAGGCTGTCCTTTCTCCACTGTACATTCCTGCCTCCTTTATCAAAGATAAGGTGTCCATATGTGCGTGGGTTTATCTCTGGGCTTTCTATCCTGTTCCACTGATCTATCTTTCTGTTTTTGTGCCAGTACCATACTGTCTTGATTACTGTTGCTTTGTAATATAGTCTGAAGTCAGGGAGCCTTATTCCTCCAGCTCCTTTTTTCGTTCTCAAGATTGCTTTGGCTATTCGGGGTCTTTCGTGTTTCCATACAAATTGCGAAATTTTTTGTTCTAGTTCTGTGAAAAATGCCAGTGGTAGTTTGATAGGGATTGCATTGAATCTGTAGATTGCTTTGGGTAGTAGAGTCATTTTCACAATGTTGATTCTTCCCATCCAAGAACATGGTATATCTCTCCATCTATTTGTATCATCTTTAATTTCTTTCATCAGTGTCTTATAATTTTCTGCATACAGGTCTTTCGTATACTTAGGTAGGTTTATTCCTAGATATTTTATTCTTTTTGTTGCAGTGGTAAATGGGAGTGTTTTCTTGATTTCACTTTCAGATTTTTCATCATTAGTATATAGGAATGCCAGAGATTTCTGTGCATTAATTTTGTATCCTGCTACTTTACCAAATTCATTGATTAGCTCTAGTAGTTTTCTGGTAGCATCTTTAGGATTCTCTATGTATAGTATCATGTCATCTGCAAACAGTGACAGCTTTACTTCTTCTTTTCCGATTTGGATTCCTTTTATTTCCTTTTCTTCTCTGATTGCTGTGGCTAAAACTTCCAAAACTATGTTGAATAAGAGTGGTGAGAGTGGGCAACCTTGTCTTGTTCCTGATCTTAGTGGAAATGCTTTCAGTTTTTCACCATTGAGGATGATGTTTGCTGTGGGCTTGTCATATATGGCTTTTATTATGTTTAGGAAAGTTCCCTCTATGCCTACTTTCTGGAGGGTTTTTATCATAAATGGGTGTTGAATTTTGTCGAAAGCTTTCTCTGCATCTATTGAGATGATCATATGGTTTTTCTCCTTCAATTTGTTAATATGGTTTATCACATTGATAGATTTGCGTATATTGAAGAATCCTTGCATTCCTGGAATAAACCCCACTTGATCATGGTGTATGATCCTTTTAATGTGCTGTTGGATTCTGTTTGCTAGTATTTTGTTGAGGATTTTTGCATCTATGTTCATCAGTGATATTGGCCTGTCGTTTTCTTTCTTTGTGACATCCTTGTCTGGTTTTGGTATCAAGGTGATGGTGGCTTCGTAGAAGGAATTTGGGAGTGTTCCTCCCTCTGCTGTATTTTGGAAGAGTTTGAGAAGGATAGGTGTTAGCTCTTCTCTAAACGTTTGATAGAATTCACCTGTGAAGCCATCTGGTCCTGGGCTTTTGTTTGTTGGAAGGTTTTTAATCACAGTTTCAATTTCAGTGCTTGTGATTGGTCTGTTCATATTTTCTATTTCTTCCTGATTCAGTCTTGGCAGGTTGTGCATTTCTAAGAATTTGTCCATTTCTTCCAGATTGTCCATTTTATTGGCATAGAGTTGCTTGTAGTAATCTCTCATGATTTTTTTTATTTCTGCAGTGTCAGTTGTTACTTCTCCTTTTTCATTTCTAATTCTATTGATTTGAGTCTTCTCCCTTTTTTTCTTGATGAGTCTGGCTAGTGGTTTATCTATTTTGTTTATCTTCTCAAAGAACCAGCTTTTTGTTTTATTGATCTTTGCTATTGTTTCCTTCATTTCTTTTTCATTTATTTCTGATCTGATTTTTATGATTTCTTTCCTTCTGCTAGCTTTGGGGTTTTTTTGTTCTTCTTTCTCTAATTGCTTGAGGTGCAAGGTTAGGTTGTTTATTCGAGATGTTTCCTGCTTCTTAAGGTGGGCTTGTATTGCTATAAACTTCCCCCTTAGAACTGCTTTTGCTGCATCCCATAGGTTTTGGGTCGTTGTGTCTCCATTGTCATTTGTTTCTAGGTATTTTTTGATTTCCCCTTTGATTTCTTCAGTGATCACTTCATTATTAAGTAGTGTATTGTTTAGCCTCCATGTGTTTGTATTTTTTAAAGATCTTTTCCTGTAATTGATATCTAGTCTCATGGCGTTGTGGTCGGAAAAGATACTTGATACAATTTCAGTTTTCTTAAATTTACCAAGGCTTGATTTGTGACCCAAGATATGATCTATCCTGGAGAATGTTCCATGAGCACTTGAGAAAAATGTGTATTCTGTTGTTTTTGGATGGAGTGTCCTATAAATATCAATTAAGTCCATCTTGTTTAATGTATCATTTAAAGCTTGTGTTTCCTTATTTATTTTCATTTTGGATGATCTGTCCATGGGTGAAAGTGGGGTGTTAAAGTCCCCTACTATGAATGTGTTACTGTTGATCTCCCCTTTTATGGTTGTTAGTATTTGCCTTATGTATTGAGGTGCTCCTATGTTGGGTGCATAAATATTTACAATTGTTATATCTTCTTCTTGGATCGATCCCTTGATCATTATGTAGTGTCCTTCTTTGTCCCTTTTAATAGTCCTTATTTTAAAGTCTATTTTGTCTGATATGAGAATTGCTGCTCCAGCTTTCTTTTGGTTTCCATTTGCATGGAATATCTTTTTCCATCCCCTTACTTTCAGTCTGTATGTGTCTCTAGTTCTGAGGTGGGTCTCTTGTAGACAGCATATATAAGGGTCTTGTTTTTGTATCCATTCAGCCAATCTGTGTCTTTTGGTGGGAGCATTTAGTCCATTTACATTTAAGGTAATTATCGATATGTATGTTCCTATTTCCATTTTATATATTGTTTTGGGTTCGCTACTATAGGTCATTTCCTTCTCTTGTGTTTCGTGTCTAGAGAAGTTCCTTTAGCATTTGTTGTAAAGCTGGTTTGGTGGTGCTGAACTCTCTCAGCTTTTGCTTGTCTGTAAAGGTTTTAATTTCTCCATCAAATGTGAATGAGATCCTTGCTGGGTAGAGTAGTCTTGGTTGCAGGCTATTCTCCTTCATCACTTTCAGTATGTCCTGCCACTCCCTTCTGGCTTGTAGGGTTTCTGCTGAGAGATCAGCTGTTAACCTTATGGGGATTCCCTTGTGTGTTATTTGTTGTTTTTCCCTTGCTGCTTTTAATATGCTTTCTTTGTATTTAATTTTTGACAGTTTGATTAATATGTGTCTTGGCGTGTTTCTCCTTGTATTTATCCTGTATGGGACCCTCTGTGCTTCCTGGACTTGATTAACTATTTCCTTTCCCATATTAGGGAAGTTTTCAACTATAATCTCTTCAAATATTTTCTCAGTCCCTTTCTTTCTTTCTTCTTCTTCTGGAACCCCTATAATTCGAATGTTGGTGCGTTTCATGTTGTCCCAGAGCTCTCTGAGACTGTCCTCAGTTCTTTTCATTCTTTTTTCTTTATTCTGCTCTGCAGTAGTTATTTCCACTACTTTATCTTCCAGGTCACTTATCCGTTCTTCTGCCTCAGTTATTCTGCTATTGATCCTATCTAGAGTGATTTTAATTTCATTTATTGCATTGTTCATCGTTGCTTGTTTCATCTTTAGTTCTTGTAGGTCCTTGTTAACTGTTTCTTGCATTTTGTCCATTCTACTTCCAAGATTTCGGATCATCCTTACTATCATTATTCTGAATTCTTTTTCAGGTAGATTGCCTATTTCCTCTTCATTTGTTAGGTCTGGTGGGTTTTTATCTTGCTCCTTCATCTGCTGTGTGTTTTTCTGTCTTCTCATTTTGCTTATCTTACTGTGTTTGGGGTCTCCTTTTTGCAGGCTGCACTTTCGTAGTTCCCGTTGTTTTTGATGTCTGTCTCCAGTGGCTAAGGTTGTTTCAGTGGGTTGTGTAGGCTTCCTGGTGGAGGGGACTAGTGCCTGTGTTGTGCTGGATGAGGCTGGATCTTGTCTCTCTAGTGGGCAGGTTCACGTCTGGTGGTGTGTTTTGCGGTGTCTGTGGCCTTATTATGATTTTAGGCAGCCTCTCTGCTAATGGGTGGGGTTGTGTTCCTGTTTTGCTAGTTGTTTGGCATAGGTTGTCCAGCACTGTGGCTTGCTGGTCGTTGAGTGAAGCTGGGTGCTGGTGTTAAGATGGAGGTCTCTGGGATATTTCCACCGTTTAATATTATGTGGAGCTGGGAGGTCTCTTGTTGACCAGTGTCCTGAAGTTGGCTCTCCTACCTCAGAGGCAGAGCCCTGACTCCTGGCTGGAGCACCAAGAGCCTTTCACCCACACAGCTCAGAATAAAAGGGAGAAAAAGTAGGGAGAATTAGTAGAAGTATGAGTAAAGAAAGAAGGAAAGGAGGAAAGGAAGGAAGGAAGAAAGAAGCAAAGAAGGAAAGAAAGGAGGGAGGGAGGGAGGGAGGAAGGAAGGAAGGAGGGAAAGAAGGAAAAAAGACAGAAAGAAAGATGATACAGTAAAAATAAAATAAAGTATAATATAGTTATTGAATTAAAAAATATTTAGAAAAAAAAAAGGGACGGATAGAACCTTAGGACAAATGTTGGAAGCAAAGCTATACAGAGAAAATCTTACACAGAAGCATACACATACACCTTCACAAAAAGAGGTAAAGGGGGAAAAATCATAAATCCTGCTCCCTGAGACCACCTCCTCAATTTGGGGTGATTCGTTGTCTAAAGGAGGGAAGGAAGGAAGGAAAGAAAGAAGGAACGAAGGTAAAGTATAATAAAGTTATCACAATTAAACTTAATTATTAAGAAAAAGAATTTTTAAAAAAAAGTCATGGACGGATAGAGCCCTAGGACAAATGGTGGAAGCAAGAGTATACAGACAGGATCTCACACAGAAGCATACACGTACACATTCACAAAAAGAGGAAAAGGGAAAAAAATCATAGATCTCGCTCCTAAATTCCACCTCTTCAATTTGGGATCATTCCTTGTCTATTCAGGTATTCCACAGATGCAGGGTATATCAAGTTGATTGTGGAGCTTTAATCCGCTGCTTCTGTGGCTGCTGCGAGAGATTTCCCTTTCTCTTCTTTGTTCTCACAGCTCACAGGAGCTCAGCTTTGGATTTGGCCCTGCCTCTGCGTGTAGGTCGCTGGAGGGCATCTGTTTTTTCGCTCAGACAGGACGGGGTTAAAGGAGCCGCTGATTCGGGGCCTCCGGCTCACTCAGGCCGGGGGTTGGGGGATGGGGGTAGGAGGGGCACTACGTGCGGGGCGGGCCTGCAGCTGCAGAGGCAGCGTGACGTTGCGGCAGAGGCCGGCGTGATGTTGCACCAGCCTGAGACCCGCCGTGCCTACTCCCGGGGAAGTTGTCCCTGGATCCCGGGAACCTGGCAGTGGCGGGCTGCACAGGCTCCGCGGAAGAGGGGTGTGGAGAGTGACCTGTGCTCGCACACAGGCCCTTGGTGGCGGCAGCAGCAGCCTTAGCATCTCCCGCCCGTCTCTGGGGTCCGCGGTTTTAGCCGCGGCTCGCGCCCGTCTCTGGGGTTCGCGCTTTTAGCCGCGGCTCGCGCCCTTCTCTGGAGATCCTTTAAGCAGCGCTCTTAAACCCCTCTCCTCGCGCACCAGGAAACAAAGAGGGAAGAAAAAGTCTCTTGCCTCTTCGGCAGGTGCAGGCTTTTCCCCGAACTCCCTCCCGGCTAGTCGTGGCGCACCAACCCCTTCAGGCTATGTTCAAGCCGCCAACCCCAGTCCTCTCCCTGAGCTCCGTCCAAAACCAAAACCCGAGCCTCAGCTCGCAGCCCCGCCCGCCCCGGCGGGTGAGCAGACAAGCCACTCGGGCTGGTGAGTGCCGGTCAGCACCGATCGTCTGTGCAGGAATCTCCCCGCTTTGCCCTCCGCACCCGTCGCTGTGCACTACTCCGCGGTCCCGAAACTCCCCCCTCTGCCTCCCGCAGTCTCCGCCCGCGGAGGGGCTTCCTAGTGTGTGGAAACTTTTCCTCCTTCACAGCTCCCTCCCACTGGTGCAGGTGCCGTCCTTATTCTTTTGTCTCTGTTTTTTCTTTTGCCCTACCCAGTTACGTGGGGAGTTTCTTGCCTTTTGGGAGGTCTGAGGTCTTCTGCCAGCCTTCAGTAGGAGTTCTGTAGGAGTTGTTCCACGTGTGGATGTATTTCTGGTGTATCCGTGGGGAGGAAGGCGATCTCCGCGTCTTACTCTTCCGCTATCTTCAAGGTCCAGATATCTCTTAATTTTAGTTAGAATTAGGCTTTTATCTCCTTCCTCTATTCCTGATTTGTATTGTCCTTATCCCACAGTGTAAGCTGAGGTTACAAAAATATTGATAAATTTATTCATTTGCTGAATCCTACAATACATCCAACACAATATTAGAATTACTGGAACAATAACACCACCACAAACAAAGTTCGAAATCTCTTTGTGGTTCTTTTGTCCTTAGGATATGTCCCACGCAGGGTATATAATCAAAATACTTTGATCAAAATCACTTGTTTTAACTCTTTTTCTTTTGTTCTCTCTGTGTGGTTATGTTATGTATTTGACATATAGTTAAATTTGCCTCTGTTTCTATTCACTTATAAAGTTTCTCCCATTCCTGATTTTACTTTAGTTTTTGAATATATAAAGCATTAACAGGGTTCAAAAGTCAAAACTGTGTGAAAAGATATACCCAGAGAAGTGTCATTCCCATCCCTATCCCATCCATCCCATTTCCACCTATCCCTGTCGGTAACCAATTTCATTATTGTCATATCCTTTCTATGTTTCTTTTTGCAAATATATATTCTATATTTTCTTCCTTCTTGCACAAAGGTAATCTACTATAAACTTCTTTTTCATCTTGATTTCTTTCACTTAATGATATATCCTGAAATTACATTATATCTGTTCAGAAATCTTTTTTATTTTTTTTCCAGCTGTAGGATATTCCATTATGTACCGTATCTATTCAACCAGTCTCCCAATATGCACATTAGATTGTTTCCAGTATTTTGCTACTTTAAGTAATGCTGTCATGAACAATTGTGTACATATGTCTTATTCATGTTGTTGGAGGGAGAGCTTAGGGTAAGTTCCTAGAACTGGGATTTCTGGGTCAAAGGATAAATACACATATAGTTTTGTTAGATATTACCAAATTTCCCCCCAACCGTAGGGATTATACCATTTTACATTCCCATTGGCAATATATATGAAAATGCCTACTTCTCCACAGCTTGACAATAGAGTGTATTGTCAGGACTTAGAATTTTTGCAAATGTCACAGATGAGAAGTAGTATTTTAGTTTTAAATTCTCTGATTGCAAAGGCAGTTGTCTTTTTTTTTTTTTTTTTTTTAAAGACCATGTGGTCTCAGGTTCCAAACTGCAATGAAAAAGGGTAAGTTCCAAAAGCATCAACACTGGGCTTCCCTGGTGGCGCAGTGGTTGAGAGTCCCCCAGCCGATGCAGGGGACACGGCTTTGTGCCCCGGTCTGGGAAGATCCCACATGCCACGGAGCGGCTAGGCCTGTGAGCCATGGCCGCTGAGCCTGCGCGTCCAGAGCCTGTGCTCCACAACGGGAGAGGCCACAACAGTGAGAGGCCCACGTACTGCAAAAGCATCAACACTTTTCAAGTCTCATGCTTGCATCATCTTTGATAATGTCCCATTGACCAAAGCAATTCATATGGCCAACTGCAGGTTTAAGGGGTAGAGAAATAGTCTTGTTGGGAGGAGCAGCAATGTTATACTGCAAAGCGACATACATTCAAGGATAGGAGAGATTTGTGGCCATTTTGCAATGTACTTCACCTACCTTCATTGCCCTTGTTTTCCAGGATTTCATAACTATTTTTGCATGTTTATTTTTCTATATGAATTTTAGAAACAATTCGCCTAGCTTTAGGGAAAAAAAAGATATTGGTATTTTTATTGGAATTGCCGTAAATTTGCAAAATAGAGAGAAATAGGCCACTGTATCTTCTAACCAAGCCAGGTCATATATTGATGTATATGAAGGCTTTTAGTTTTTGCTATGTTAATTTTATACTTTCTATCTCGCTAAATTATTTCATTGTTTGAATTAGTTTTATCATTGATTCTCTAGAGTTTTCATGGTTAGTCCCACATTATCAACGAATAGAGATATTTTTCCTTTTTCTGCCTTTACTTCTTTTCTTTCCTGATTGCATTGTCTAATACTCCAATACAATGTTAAATAGCAAGGGTGATAGTGGGGATTCTCACCTTGTTCCTGATCTTAGTAGGAAACAAATTTTCCCTGTTCAGTTAGATGATGGACTTTGGGAATCATACATACATACGTACACATGTATGTGTGTTTTGTGTGTTCACATTAAAGAAGTATCCACAAATTTGTGTTTTCTTGAGTGTTTTTATTTTTATCAGGAATGAATGTTAAAGTTTGTTGAAGGTCTTTTTGGCATCTATGGAAATAAGTGTATTTTTTTTTTCCTTTTAGATTTATTATTATGTTGAATGGTTTGCTAATGTTGAATCATCCATACATTCCTGGAATAGAATCAAGTTGGTCACAGTGTATTTTGTTTTTATATACTGCTGGATTTGGTTTGCTAACATTTGCTTAGGATTTTTTTCCCTTATATGTTCATGAATGAGATTGAACTATAACTTTCCTTTCTCTCACTACTGTTGGATTTTGATACCAATGTTAAACATTCTCATAAAATAAATTTGAGAGTGTTCCTACTTTTCTCTTTTCTAGAATAGTTTTTAATGATGGAATTTTTTTTTCCTTTAATTGGTAGTAGAACTCACCAATAAGACCATTTAGGCCTGAAATATTATTTTTTGGTGGACTTTTGACTACTGACTCAATTTTTTAATGGTTATAGAATTATTCATATTTACTTCTTAAGTAAGTCTTGGAAAGTTTTATGTTTCACATTTACTTACACACAATTCAGTGAGTCTGCAGTTTGGGATGACTTCAGGGATCTTGTCTCTGTTCCACATAGTGTCGTCTGGGATTGAATTGGAGAGTCTAAAATGCCGTATCAGGGGACTTGGTACTGGGGTGCCTTGGTGCCCCTCCACACAGCCTTTATCTCTACATGAAAAGCCTGGGATTCCTTACCTTGAGACTCAGCGTCCAAAAAGAGCAAAATTGGAAGCCACAAGGCCTTTTAATGCATAGACTCAAGAATAATTTCTGCTGCTTCTGTTGGTAAATGCAAGTTTCAAGGCCAGTGTAGATTCAAGGGGAAGGAAATAGACTTCACTTCTTAAGGGGGGAAGAGTGGCAAAAGTCATATTGCAAAAGTGCATACAGGATGGAAGGAAATGCCATGGCCATCTTTGGAAAAATATACAGTCTATGTTGTATATGTGTTTCCTAGTTCATTCATTTTTGTGTTAATCTTACTCAACATTTGTAGTGTATCTTGAATCTGTGGCTTAATATCTTTCATCAGTTTTGAAAATTTCCCAGCTTGTATCTCTTGAAATATTGCTTTTACTCCACGATTTCTGTCTTTTCTTTCTGCAGTGCCAATTAAATGTTTGTTTGCTTTTCTCACTTTATGTGCCATGTCTCTTAGCCTGTCTTCCAATTTTACCATCTTGTTGTCTTTCTATACTGCATTCCACGTAATTTATTATAACACATATCCTAGTTTATTCATTCTTCTTATTGTGTCTAATTTGCTGTTAAACCTGATCATAGATTTGTAAAATTGGTTTTATTTTTCAAATTTAATTTACATTTAGTTCTTTACCAAATTTTCAATGTTATTTTTTAAAATAATTTTGTGTTCCTATAAATATCCTCAAGTTTGTCTTATTTATTTATTTTTAAAATTTATTTATTTTTTTGGCTGCATTGGGTCTTTGTTGCTGTGCACAGGCTTTCTCTAGTTGCGGCGAATGGGGGCTACTCTTTCATTGTGGTGCACAGGCTTCTCATTGCGGTGGCTTCTCTTGTTGCAGAGCATGGGCTCTAGGCGAGCAGGCTTCAGTAGTTGTGGCCCATGGACTCTAGAGTGCAGGCTCAGTAGTTGTGGTGTACGAACTTAGTTGCTCTGTGGCATGTGAGATCTTCCTAGACCAGGGCTCAAACCCATGTCCCCTACATTGGCAGGCAGATTCTTAACCACTGTGTCACCAGGGAAGCCCTAGTTTGTCTTTTATTTTTTAAAACATAGTATTTTTATAATTTTTGTCTGATAATTTCAGTCTCCAAAGTTTTTGATCTATTTCTGCTTTGTTTTTTTTCTGCTAATACTTGCTCCTGGATACCGTGTTTGTTTATGTGCTTGGTTATTTTTAGTGTGTGATGCTTTGACTCCTTGAAAAGTTATTTGTGAGATTCTTTGAGGCGTAGGATGAAGGCCTAGGATGAAGATGGCTGTCTTCAGAGACTATATGAACATCATCTTTCAGGCACTTGGGACATTACCATGAAGGATCACTTCAAACTAAATTTGTGGTATGAGGTTGCCTAGAATAGCCAAGCCCCATGCTAAGCACTGTACATATATAACATATTCCCTTTAAGTGGGATGTACTATTCTCCCCATTTTATAGATGAGGAAACTGAGACTCAGAAGTTAAATACTTGCCCAAGTTCATTCAGCTAATAAGCACAGGAGCCTGAATGTAGTCCTGAGACTGAGTCCAGAGCCAGGGCCTTTCACCATCTCCCTGCATTACAATAGAGCCCAAAGGAGGAAAGAACCAAACCAAACCAGGGCTTTTGTTTAAGCTTTAAAATGGGCTCACCAAAACCCATATTAAAACAGATTCCTGCTCTGAAAGTTTTGGTTTAGAAAACTGAAACATCATTATCTCAAAACTACAACTGGCGAAAACAAGTTGGCAAGGAAATCCCTGTGCCTAGTAAAATACCATTTTCACTAGAATTTCATTTTCCTGGCATGGGTCAAAAGTTCCCCAGGAGACTGTCCTGCTTGTGAATGAAAACTCTTGCCTTGGTAACACACCCATGCCAGGCCTGTCTCTGCGAAGCCAAAGGTGGGAACTGGGTGAACTCATTGTGTGAGGAAAGGAACGCCTCTTTCATTATGAGAACAAGTAAAGTTAGTCAACATTTGTTTCACAGGGGCCTGGAGTCCTTCCTGGAGGATGCCAGCCCAGCCTTCTAGAAATACTCTTTCCAAATAAGAGTAGAAAGCAATCTTGGAGGACTTCTGGTGGCCCATGTCCTTCCAGTTATTGATGAGGGGTCGGGGGGACTTGCTCAAGTCACCTATCTAGTTGGTGGCAGATGGTGGAACTCTGGTGTCAGACTCTCTCTTCTACATCAGATGCCTGAATCCCCATTCCCAGCCCCCACTTCAGCTCACACACATGCCTCCAAATTCCTGCCCTGAGTAGCGGGCACAGGTATGGGATTTCCTCTGGGGGCTCAGAAGTCCTACTTTCCTGGGATGTCATCTGCACCTTGTAGATTTTGAGGACTTTATTGTCAATCATCATTTTCATCAAGTTGCATTTTTGCTACTGTCAGTTAACTGTCTGAGCACCCTTCTAAGAACCCAAGTAGGGCTGAGCCTGCCAGGGAGATAATAAACCAAATGTACGGAACCCTCTGGGGAGAGAGAACTGATCTGCATAAAAATCACTGGAGAAGAATTAAGTACCAAAATAGGTGTAAGTAGCTGTAATAAAAGCAACAGGATTCAGAGAACTGAGAGATGAATGTGGGCTGGAGAATTTTCACGTGGGAGGTGAAACTCGATTGAGTGTGCTGGAGGATGAGGGGGCTTAAGATAAAGGCAGAGGAACAGGGAGGGCATGCAAGTGGGGGAAACAACATACCCAAAGGCAAAGTCAGGGCTCAGCATGATGGGTTTGAGGAGCAGGGAGTGGGCCTGTTGGGCTGAAGGGCAGGGCTGGTGTCGGGGGAGGTGATGAGTTAGGTAAAGTGAGGTTCTGAAATCCTTAGATAGGAACAGTAGAGATTATTACGGTGTCTTTTTGCTTAAAGAGACTTCTAAAGTGATTTAATCCAAATCTGTTATTTTTACATTTTAAAAAACTAAACCCTATATATAAAATAGATAAACAAGTTCCTACTATATAGCACAGGGAACTATATTCAACATTCTGTAATAAACCATAATGGGAAAGAATACGAAATAGAAAATATATATGTATAACCGAATCATTTTGCTGTACACCAGAAACTAACATAATATTGTAAATCAACTATACTTCAATTTAAAAAAAAATTTTTTTAAACCCAAAAAAACTAAGCCTTACAGAGGTTAAGTGACCAGTTCAAGGTCATACAGCAAGTCTAGAATTTGGATTGGCTGTATTGGGAAGGGGAAACTATTAAAGGTTCTTCAGCAGAGGAGTGGCCTAATGGAAGTGGTATTTTGGGCAGGATGAGTCTGCTGGTCAGACATAAAAGGTCATGCACTGAAAGAGGCAACACACTGGTGAGTCAGAGGCCCACCTGGCTCTTAGAAGGAGGCCCAGCAGGGAGTTTGCTGGGCTCTGGGAAGACCCAAGTGTTTTCCTCCTGAGTCAGGCAGTCGTTTCCTCTTGCACTCTTGCATCTCAGGGAGAAGCAGTGGTCCTCGGGCAATGCTCCCTTTTTCAGACCAGAACTTCCCAGTTGTCTCTGGGAGGAGACCTTCCCGATGGGGGAGACATGAAGCCCCCCCACAGTTTCCTGGGATTCCCCCTCCTGTTGGAGCTCACTAATCCTTGCTTCTGCCCCCAGCTGGCTTTGAGGGTCCCTGGTCCCTTTAAATTCTGGCCCCTTGGGGCTGAGGCAAAGCTGGAGCACAATGATGGAGGGGTCAGGGCTCTGACCTGCCACTGCCCAGGACCACTTGTTCATCTTTACCATGGGACTCTCTTCTTTGGGTTTTTCCTTCCTGGCTGTGGCCCTGCCTCAAGTGTCCCCATGAGGAGATTAAGGAAAATACAATCTAAAAGGGAAGCAGTCCTTGTCTGAGGTCATATAATGAGCCCAGGGCCAAAGGTCAGGTCAGCTTTGAATGTGCTCTCTCCTGTTAGGACTGCCCTTAGAACCATCTTCCCTCTCCTGGGGCACAAGATGTTTGAGGTTGAGTGTTGGGTGGGCATCAGAGATGGAGACGGGAGGGTGCGTTGGTCTCTGTCCAGGATGGAATTTGTAATGGGTGTCTCCTCGGGGTCATCAGCACAGGGCATGGGTATTTAAAGAACGGTGGTTTGGGACTTCCCAAATTATCTCTAATTTTTTAATAATCTCATCAGACTTAAGGTTGTGTCTACCCCAAAATTGTAACAGTGTTAATTCGAAATCATTTTTTGGCATCCTGCTGTTAAATCTATTTCGATTGCCTGCTGGGTAAGGTAAGGGCAGCTGAAAATACCTTTCTTGTAGACACGGCAAAGGAACAAATTTCCGTATGTTGGCAACTCAGCTACAGAGCAACACACACAAAACACCTTTGTATAATTGCCCTTTAAAACATTTTTATTTTATATTGGACTATAGTCAATTTATGACGTTGTTAGTTTCAGGCGTACAGCAAAGTGATTCAGTTATACATGTACATATATTTATTCTTTTTCAGATTCTTTTCCCATTTAGGTTATTACAGAATATTGAGCAGAGTTCCCTGTGCTATACAGTAGGTCCTTGTTGGTTATCTATCTTATATGTAGCCGTGTATATATGTTAATCCCAGCCTCCCCATTCCCCACCTTTCCCCTTTGGTAACCGTAAGTTTAACAGACTTCGGTCCCAAGGAAAGCAGGCCAGACTAGGTTAAGGAAAACTGAGCTCCACACACAGCCTTCGATAACTTGCTGAGTGGTCTTTGGCAAGTTTGCTAACCTCTCTGGGTTAAACAAGATGATCTCAAAGTTCAGCCCACCACAGGCATTCTAGAATTCTAAGGCAGAGGTCAGTCTAGCTACCCCAGAAAGGTTCTCTGGCCCTTGGGTCGCCCTCACTGACCGTGGCACGTGACTGCCCAAGCACCCTGATAACATCCTGCGCTCCTCAGAGCACTGTTGGTATAGGAGCAGCAGCCGTGCGTGACCTGTGCGGTGCCTGCTGGCAGGTCGACAGCAGCATCCCACAGGCCCTAAGTGTGAATGGGGATAAGATGCTGCACAGGGTGACCGACAAAGCCCAGAAGACCTGCTTACAGCCCAGGACAGCACAGAAGACAAACCCTGGCTGACTTGGACCCTCCCCTTCCCAGCTTACCCAGATAGCTCACTGGTTAGTGAATGGCAGTGCTGGTGCGAGGCCTGACCCTGCCCTTGCTGGTGTGGTTTGTGTGAGCCGGTGAAAGTTACCTAACCTCTCTAGAGCCTGTCAATCCTGCCTCTACTTACCCTTTAGGGTTGCTGTGAGGACATTATACTTTTTCAAAGAGCCCCCAGATTTAATGTACACTGATGAGTGGCCCTAATTCCAAATGTGTTGGCCTTGACCGTCCTTCCCACTGCCCAGGGCATGTGCCTCCCATTCATCCAGGGAGACAAGTCCTCCCTTGCAAGAGGCCCTTGTGGCCTCTCCTATTCACACAGCGCTTTCCTGTTCTCACAGGGAAGCCGGTCTCATCCCCATTTTATAGATGGGGAAGTCAAGGTCCAGAGAGATTGATGCTTGATCAGGGTTACAACATGGCCATCTTTCTTCGAGGCAGGGATGGAGGTGGAAAGTTGTGCTCTAGACACAGTATAAGTAAAAAATAATAACAAAAAAGTGAAATCTAAGAGCGCATGAGTTGTTTTAGTTTTGCTTTTGAAATCACACTCCCTACCCCTGGCCAGCTGTTGGGTTGACAAGCTTTGGGTTTCCATGAAGAGTCAGGGCTGTTAACCTCAGAAGCACACAGACATCACTCAAAGGGCTTTGAAAATCTGCTGGGGTCCAGCACACCAAGGCCCCCCACCCCGAGGCCAATCCAATCTGAATCTCAGTGTTGGGGGCTGGGCAGCAGGCAGTGGGTTGAGAACCACAGGTTCAGAGGGGCCTCCCGGAGGAGAACCATGTGTGACTCTGCCTTGCCAAGGCAGAATACTATGATGGCCCTTTGTCGGCTCCAGGACCCCAGTGGTCACAGCTCTGTCCAGCTTGGATGATTGATCTCAGCCAAACCTGCTCTTAAGAGTGTGCGCACACGTTCTGTTTCCTGCCTAGCAGGGTGGAAAAGTACTTGTCTTTTTCCCTTATTGACCATACTGAGGTGGTGGTTTTTCAGGGAGCTCTACGCCCTTCATAGATCCATGAGCTTGAGACTAAAACAACCTTCCAAATGGGAAAATTCCCTTGGGATTCCATGATTGGGGTCCAGTCAGGCCACAAGTGCTTTGACAGTTTCTCCCACAATACCTCGGGGTGCTATGGGAAAGGCAAGAATTTTTCTTCCATTTGCTGGTGGGAAGCAGAATGGGAAGCAGAGTGGGAAGCACTGGTGAGGGCCCAGGAGTCAGTGGGGATAGGACCCAGGGGTCCTAAGTTTCCATCCGGGTCTTCAGGTCTAGACACTTAGATTCCAGGTACAGCCTCTCTGTGACGCCCCAGGGCAGTTATCAGGGATGATTTAGATCATCAGGGTAAACACGAACTCTCTAGTTATATAAGGAAATCCCAGAATATTGAGACTGGAAGTATCTAAAAAATGGTCTGTGCTTAATGATCTCTCTTATACTGATTATAATAATCATAACTACCAGTTACTGAACCTTTAGCACATGTCAGATACCACGCTTCATGTTTACATGTGAATGATCCTTACAGCAACTCCACGAGGCAGGTGTTATCAACCTCACCTTATAGGTGAGGAAGCAGAGGCATGGAGAGATTGACTAGACCAAGGGTGTCCAAGCTCCTAACACCTGCCTGGTGTATGTACCACATGCCCCCCATGGTCCCCAGCCGCTGCCTGGACCAAGTGCCCTGAGCAGCCCCATACTTTTTTTTTTTTTTTTTTACATCTTTATTGGAATATAATTGCTTTACCATGGTGTGTTAGTTTCTGCTTTATAACAAAGTGAATCAGCTATACGTATACATATATCCCCACATCTCTTCTTTCTTGTATCTCCCTCCCTCCCATCCTCCCTATCCCACCCCTCTAGGTGGTCACAGGGCACCAAGCAGATCTCCCTGTGCTATGAGGCTGCTTCCCACTAGCTCCATTCTTATTCAGGTAGCTCTAGCTATTCTACCAAGGGACAACCTGTCTCCACTGGTCCAGTCCTGGTTTGGGGGCCACATGGAACAAGGCCATCCCCCTTGGTATCTAGACCTTTCAGACACTGAAGGAAGTTCTCATGCAGCCCCCCTAAGCTTCTATTTTCTGTTCATCCCAAGTGTGCTGAAAAATGATATCTGACTCCCTGTGCTTCAATGTGTCATACCTGTTCTATGATCTTTTCTCCTCCTTTCTTGTCTTCTCTGGATTAAACATTTCTATTGTTTCAGTTCCCCCGCAGTATCCTGCCCAATATTAGCTTGCTGATTATACATTTTTGTTATTTTGGTATTTGATTACAACATGCATCCTTGTTATATTAAAGTCTAATATAAATGAGTATCAATCACTCCCCAGGTAAAGAAAAACCTTACAACAGTGTAACTCCATTTACTCCATTCACATCTGCCCACAGCAATACGTTACATATATTGTAAACTCCACACTATTATTTTTTATTTTTTGTATTGGGGTTGGCAAACATTTTTTCTATAAAGGGCCAAACAGTAAATATTTGGTTTTGTGGATCACGTATGGTCTCTGCCACGTATTCTTCTTTGTTTTATAACCCTTTAAAGATATAAATATCATTCCTATCTAGTGAGCTGTACAAACATAGGCTGTGGGCAGATTTAACCTATGAGCTACAGCTTGCTGGCTTCTGTTTTATACAGGCAATATTATTTTGGATTTACCTACATGTTTACTTTCTGTACTTCATTTCTTCTTACGTTACCATGCTTGCATGTGAGGTCATCTTCCTTGTAGCATTTTGAATATGTCATTGCACTGCCTCTGGCCTCCACCGTTTCCGATAAGTTGACTGTTAATTGTAATGTTGCTCTCCTATGCATGAAAAGCTGTTTTTCTTCTGCCGTTTGAGCTTTTTTTTTTTTTTAACCTTGGCTTTAAACTACACCTGAACACATCAATTATTACAGTTGATGTGTCTAGGTAAAATTGTGTTTTTCTTACCTGAAGTGGTTGTTTTGTTTGTTTGCTTTTGTTTTTATCCCTGCTTCTTTGATCTGTGACTCAATATTTTTCACCAAAGGTGGGAAATTTTCAGCCATTATCTCTTCAAATCTTTTTCTGCCTCTTTCTCTCTCTGCTTCTTCTGGGACTCATTAACTGTACGCTTTCTATGCTTGACGGTATCCACAGACCTCTGAGGCTCTAGTTGTTTTTCTTCAATCTCTTTTCCCCTGTATTTTTCAGAAATGTACTTTCTATTGATCTGTCCTTAAGTTTACAGATTCTTTTTTCTCCCATCTCAAGTCTGTTACTGAGCCCGTCTAGTAAATCTTTCAGTTATTTTATTTTTCATCTCTGGAATTTTCTTTTTATAGCTTCTATTTGTTGAGTCTTTCACCTTCACATTTTTCTTTAATTCCTTGAACATAGTTTCATTAATTCTTTGAACATATATGTAATAGCTACTTTGAAGACCTTGCCTGGAAAACCCAACGTTTGGGCCACGTTTTCATTGGCTTTTTTTTCTGGAGTATGGGTCTCACTTTTCAACTTCATGGCACATCTAGTAACTTTTCGTTGAAAACTGGACATGTCTGATAACATTTAGCAAGTTTACATTCCATTTCTGAGGGTTGTTGGTTCATTTTTTAGTAACCTGCCTGGAATTAAACTGTGGAATCTGTTTCCCTACACTGGACAGCCACTGATGTCTTCGCTCAGTTTTTTCTTTCTTTTTTTTTTTTCTTAACCTGGCATCCTAGGAGTCACCCCTGAGTCTGGATGGTTTAGTGATCAGTGATTTGGACAGAGGTGGTGTCCAAAGACCTTGAATTTGGAAGCCTCTGTTTATCGGTCTGTGTGTAGGGTGGGGAGTGAACACAAAGTTGTAGACAATTTTCAAGTTTTCCTTCACTTTAATTTTACGTGGGGCTCTTTCAGGTCTTCCCAGCACACAGACTCCCAGCCAGCCGGGAATATGTGAGGTGTATCTCTGCCCTTCCCTTTTCCTCCTTCTCATTCCTGGATCACCCCATTGAATATCCCATTGGTTTACTCCTCACCCCAACTGGGAACAAAACATCAGGCTAACAAAGCTGCAGATATTATCCCTTTATTTCCACATTATTCCACCACTTTTCACTGTCTATTGTCTGTTGGGATTTTTTTCTCTCTTGGTTTCTGTTTCTTTGGTATTATCTCCTGGTAATTTTTTTTTCATTTTTATTTTTTTTTTGGCTGTGTTGGGTCTTCATTGCTTTGCGTGGGCTTTCTCTACTTGCGGCGAGCAGGAGGTACTCTTCGAGGCAGTGCGCGTGCTTCTCAATCCGGTGGCTTCTCTTGTTGAGGAGCACGGGCTCTAGGCGTGCGGGCTTCAGTAGTTGCAGCACGTGGGCTCAGTAGTTGTGGCTCATGGACTCTAGAGCGCAGGCTCAGTAGTTGTGACGCACGGGCTTAGCTGCTCCGTGGCATGTGGGATCTTCCCAGACCAGGGCTCAAACCCGTGTCCCCTGCATTGGCAGGCGGATTCTTAACCACCGCGCCACCAGGGAAGTCCCAATTTTTTTTTTTTATTGAAAGCCAGGTATTGTGTATGAAAAATTAAATAACTTTATGTTCCAGATGGTGCTGTCTTCTTCCATAAAGGCTTTACTTTGGGCAAGCAGTTAGGTAGGGGCAGATCACCCTAATCTAATACTGGGAATCGAACTGACTCAAAGCTGGGCTTCAGTCTTTTTGGAGGCTGGTCTATTTCCACTTTATCCATCTTCCAAGGGTCTAGCTCTTTGAAGTCCCAAATAAAAGACTGGGACATTCACCAGGGCACCTCCTCCTTGATGGGCACCGGGCTCCAGTGTTTCCCCCCAGCTCCATGGACAGTCTGAAGCTCTGCCCAGCATATTAGCGACTTACCTGCTGATTTCTGTTGCCCATGATTTGGCAAGTG
The DNA here is from genome assembly GCF_008692025.1 of Phocoena sinus. Taxonomy (NCBI): domain Eukaryota; kingdom Metazoa; phylum Chordata; class Mammalia; order Artiodactyla; family Phocoenidae; genus Phocoena; species Phocoena sinus. The sequence continues at coordinate 22,408,012 of NC_045775.1, forward strand.
TTTCAAGGGTAAAAACAGCATCAAATGTTGGACTCACTCTCTCTGCTGTCCTTTTCTCTGGCTCTTTACTCCTCAAGTTCTTGCTGCCTTTATGACTCTCAACAGACGGGCACGCATATGCGCGCGCATGCGTACACACACACACACACACACACACACACACACACACACACACACACACAAAATGGGGAAATGCATGATTTAATGTCTGCAGAGGAAGAAAATCAGGCCCAGAAGATTCCATGATGTTTTCAGGGAAAGATGTAGGGATCCATCTCTTCAAAAACAAGCTCTTCTGAGCCCCTTTAAAACCGTTTAGATTTAGAGTCAGCAGATAGGGTCTCTCAACCCAGCCCCACCTCTCTAAAGAAAAATTTTAACTTTCATTGCTATAAAATTATACTAATAATGACATCTGTCTCTCTGGATTATTTTTTCTTTTTTTTTTTCTTTTTTAAATGCCCTTGTTTATCCATTCCATATATAATAGCTTACATCTGCTAACCCCAGCCTCCCACTCCATCCCTCCCCAACCCCACCCCCTTGGCCACCACAAGTCTGTTCTCTAATGTCCATGAGTCTGTTTCTGTTTCGTAGATAGGTTCATTTGTGTCATATTCTAGATTCCACATATAAGTGATATCATATGGTATTTGTCTTTCTCTTTCTGACTTACTTCAGTTAGTATGATAATCTCTAGTTGTATCCATGTTGCTGCAAATGACATTATTTCGTTCTTCTTTCTGTAGTTCTTTTAAGTGGTAGTTTAGGTTGTTTATTTGAGATTTTTCTTGTTTTTTGAGGAGGGCCTGTACTGCTGTGAACTTCCCTCTAAGAACTGCTTTTGCTGCATCCCATAGATTTTGTAAGATTGTATCTCTGGATTGATAATGAAACAACTTCTTTCATCAAAATTAACAGATTTCAATATACACTTTGTGCAGGCACTGGGCTAGATCTTCTGCTTATATTATTCAATTTTTAAATTTTATAAATTATAGAGTACAAGCATATCCATGATGATAAAAATCTTTTTAAAAAAAACTTTTTTAAGAAAACTGCTATTTTCAACAGAGACCAAAGGCTTTCTTTGAGGAGCAATTTTTTATTTCTCAGGCATGAAGCTTGGAGGACCAGGAGATGTGCTGAGCGGGACATTTCTCAAAGACCAGGGAGAGTCGCTCTAGCACCTGAGTTCCTCTACTTGTGAAGGTGCTGGCAAAGCCCAATGAGGAGCTGTGGCAGCAGCAACCAGCATGGTAATCTAGAGATGGATCCCAGGCTCCCATCGGGGATGCCCAGGGCTAAGGGGTATTGCTGATCACCAGAGATGTTATCTTCCCATTTCACCTTGATGACCTCTTTTCAGTAGTGTCTAGATCAGAGGAGTGGGATGAATTGGGAGATTGGGAATGACAAATGTACACTATTGATGCTACGTATAAAATAGATAACTAATGAGAACCTACTGTGTAGCTCAGGGAACTCTACTCAGTGCTCTGTGGTGACCTAAATGGGAAGGAAATCCAAAAAAGAGGGGATATATGTATACCTATAGCTGATTCACTTTGCTGTACAGTGGAAACTAACACAACATTGTAAAGCAACTGTACTCCAATAAAAATTAATTATAAACAAAAATAGTGTCTAGATCAGACCTTGGTTAACAAACAACGGCCCATGGGCCAAATCCAGCCTTCTGCCGCTTTCTGTATGACCTGTGAGCTAAGAATGATTTTTACATCGATTTTTTTTTTTTTCACGTGGACATCTAGTTATTACAGCATCATTCGTTGAAAAGATTGTCTTTTCTCCATTGTGCTGCCTTTGCACTCTTGTCAAAGAGCAGTTGACTCTGTTTGTGTGGGTCTGTGTCTGGACCCTCGCTTTTGTTCCACGGGTCTGTTTGTCTATTCTGCCAGTATCATCCTGTAGCTTTATTGTAACTTTTGAATTTGGGCAGTGTCAGTCCTCCGACTTTGTTCTTCCCCTTTGATATTCTGTTAGCTCTTCTGGGTCTTTTGCCTCTCCGTATAAACTTTAAAATCAGTTTGTTGATATCCAAAAAGGTTTTTACATTTTTAAATGGTTGAGAAAAATAAAAAGAAAGGTATTTAATGGTACATGAAAATTCTATGAAATTCAAATGTCTCTATAATTTGTCTACATGTTATCTATGGTGGCTTTCACAGTACAACAGCAGGGCTGAGTATTTGTGACAGAGACTGTGTAGTCTGCAAAATCTAAAATATTGACTATATTGAAGAAGTTTGCTGAGCCCTGGTCTAAATCTTAGGCTGTGACTTACACTTAGTTTGGTTCTGAGCACGGCCCATGGGCCGGACTGCCCGTTTTCAAATCCTTCCATCGCCAGGTGTTCACTGTGTCACCTTTAAAATGTCACTTACCCTTTCTGGGCCCGTTTCGTAACTGTAAAGTGGGGATGATAGCATTTCTCTCATCGAGTTGTTGTGAGGAATAAATGAATTATTTCACGTAAGTGCTTAGAACAGGTCCTGGCACCCAGAAGCTGCATGTTAAGTGTTGAGTCCCATGTACATTTTTATCCCGGCTTAAAAACAGTGTTACCAAAATGGTCTCAAATCTCTGCCCTGCGAATTCACCTACCCCACTACCCCCAGTGATGATCATCTTAAAACACACCCTGTCGTCTCTTCAAAGACTGGTCATGGCTTCCTGTTGCCTGTGGAGCAGCCTGGCATTCACAGCTCCACAGCCCAGCTGCCGTCTGTCTGGGCAGCCTCATCTGCCCTGCCCTGCACTCCCCTCCAGCTATGAACCCTTTGCTCCAGCCCTTCCAAGCTCTCCCTGTTTGTCCACACCTCAACACCTTCCCATCATGCGGTTCTTTCTGCACAGAAGCATTTCTTCCGGGCACTTCAAAAGGGTCACTGAGATCTGGGGGCAGGATACAAGCAACATTCCTGTTACGAGCTCCGGAGTGGAAATCAGTGCCTGATCTCACCGTGGGCGTGAAATGGAAATATACTCTTGTTCCTCATGAAACTCCAGATAAATTCTTTTCAGGGTCAGAAAGTAAAGCTGCAAAAGAAGGGTGGGGTAAAGAAATCAAGCGCTCTCCCCCAAGCCAGGCCTCCCTTCAGCCTTGTCTGATGCTGTCTGGGGGTTCTTGCATGATATGCCCTTCCAAGGAGTGTGCGCTCTGGGCAGAGAACTGGGTGGGGAGAAGCCAGGTGGAGCAAGGGAGCCAGACCTCTGATTACATATCAGTATCATAAATGTTTCTTGGAGGTGTTGAAGTAAGCATCAAGATTATGTAACAGTGTGAACAAAAAGCTCGTGATACATTAAAGGGAGCTTGTAGGATACAACGTTGCATCCACATTGATTACAACTGAATACAAAGTGTGACTGGTCAGGAGACTGATGGTGGACAGGAGGGTGTGAGCATATGAAACCACTCTTGGGCTAGAGGGGTAGTGGCACCGTGGGTGGTTGTCTTGGTTCCTTTATTTAAAAATGAGTGCTGTTTTTGTACACCACACTATCATTTCAGCAGCTAAAAGTTTGATGGTAGGTTTGATGGGAAAACTCATTAGCTTATAAAATGAGTCTCTCATTGTACATATATTATATTTTTAAAAAGGAAAAAAAATTAAAAGTTTTAAAAGACTGGCCCAAAGTAAGCTGGGACAAGGACAGTGCCTTAGCAGCTCTCCACCTGCCTTTTCTTCCTCTTTGCCTCACCGTCAGTAAGCCCACTGGAGACAGCCGCTGTCCAGCTACTGTGTATAGTTATGGCTAAGCTCACATCACCTTCAGACTGTTCCCAGATGTCCTCTGCCTTCCCTCATTTGTCCTGGATCCCCAAACAGCAGCAGCTATTTGTCCAACATTACTCTCCTGGAGAGTTCTGCCCTTCACTAAGGAACCAATAAAGGCATCTGTGGTAACATGCCCATGAATGATATAGGGTTATTGCTGACCCCTCCCAGGTAGCACTTTTGCTTTTCATCCTGGGGATTCTGATTAATAGGCTGCATTAATGGAAGCACAGTGTCCCAAACAACGGAGGTGATAGTGGAGGAATGGAACCTGGACTTTCCTAACACAAGGGACGTTACTGAGCAGGGCACATAGCTTGGGCAGGGAGGAAGGGCACGAGAGCTGCAAATCTGGGCGGGAGTTAATTTCCAGCTAAATAACCTGAACTGTTTTTGCTTTCTTTTAGGAACTACCCAGGCCCGTACCTCCCCTGGAGAGAACACACTGGAAGAGCAGCTATGGCCAGAGGTCAGGGCTTTGTCCTCACGGGAGGGGGAGCGAGTTCCCTTCTAGAGGGTGAATCTAAGTCTTGATGCAAGTTGGCAGGTTCCCTCCCTGAGGGCTTGAGGGAATGGGCTAGATGAGCGGCTTCTCCAGGGACAGCAGGGCTGCCTGGCAGAGCATACCTGTATCCCCTGGAATTTGGGGCTCATCATCCCTGCAGGGTGAGCAGATGGTCCCCAGAAGTGTCTGGAAAGATTGTAGACGGGCTGGTCATCTCTGAGAGCCTTGAAGCAGATGCTGTGAGTTATCTGAAGGCATCCGGGTGAGATCTTCCCAGAACATCTACAAGATAAGAGTTGAGAGTAAATGCTTTATCTCTTACCGAAATTGGTAATTCACGAGAAATTAACTTGTGTCTCCTGGTGACAGAGAGATGTGGTCAAGCAACTCATTTACTGCACGTTTTTCCCCCATTGGAGTATTTCCCCTTCCACTCTCAATTCTGGGGAGAAAACATAATCTCCCTTCCCAGAGCCCTACATGTGGTTCACAGAAGCAGAGGCTGGTCTGGATTTTCACAGGCATCTGAGGAGGCCAAGTGGTCTTGAGGACCGCAGCACTGGTCACCCAGTCCCTCCTGTGCTCTCAGCAGCCCCTCTGGGCTTAGGACACATTCCGCTCCAGTGGGAATGTGAGAGCCTCCCAGTTTCCACTTTATCCAGCTACCAGCAGCACATAGCATAATGCCTCATACCTACTTTTGTGTAAATAATCAAATCTAAAGAAAGCAAGCAGGTAATACAAAACACATCATAGGGTAGAATAGATTTAAACATTTTTTCAGTCTAGATATACTGGGTCTCTTCTTAATGATTTCCTTTTTATTGTAAAATATACATAAAATGTACCCATTCTTGAGTATACAGTTCAGTGGCATTAAGTATATTTGCATTGTTGCTACACCTGTCACCACTATCCATCTCCAGAACTTTCTCGCTATTCCAAGAATTGTTCTTATTCTTTATCCTCCCTCCCTCTCCACCCCACTGTTCTGGGGTATCCTTAACTGCCATCTGCTAAAATCACTGTCAATAGGCACGTGTCCCGTTTTACTAGGTGAGCTGAGTAAGGGGTTAGAAGCACATGACTGTGGAAAATTGTTGCTTCTGGATTTTGAGCCTAGTACAACAAGTACCCGGTCATTTCTACACCAAGTTTTCAGGACCTGTAATATTTCCATACAAGGCAGTTGATGTTTCCGCTGTTCGGTTTCAGTGGCAGAGCCTGAAGGGTTTCCCATTCTCATGCAACTCAAAGAAGTCAGGATCTGATGCGCCTTCTGACTCAGGTATGTGCCGCTGAGCCAGGAAGGCCCGCGTCTTCTCTCTGGTGTGGCCAGCAGAGGCTCCAGCACTACTCCTCTTGCACTTTTTGGCTGTTCAAGCCCTCTCTCTTTCCCATCCTTAGTCCTTCCTCTTTTGGCCCCCTCAGTCATTCCTGTGGAGGGACACAGCCCAACACACCACGCAGAGATAAAACCGGCATGACCCCACAGTGGCTTGCCTGGGTGAGGGCACCCTCTGGGAGCTCACCTCCAGGTGGGTAGAACTGAGTCACAGGAGCTGTGGCTTGGAGCTTGGTCACTCACGTGCCTTCCCCAATCCTGTAATGTAGCCACAGTGGCAGCTCTAGACATTATTCCTGTAATGGGCTACATTTATCTAATACCTGGATGCCATGAACGTTGCTCTTGAGCTGGTCCTCTTCTCCAGCCTTATCCTATCACGTGGCTGCATTATAAACTGTGTTTAATGGATTTGTTTATGTTTGCATTGTACTGACTTACCAGGGTTTCCAGTAAAGCATGCTATTCTCACTGTTCTGTCATGTAAGGAATGTGGGTAGAAAAAGAAATTGATGTACTTCTTAGGAAGTGGCTTCTTTGGGAGGCTTACCTTGAATGCCCCCATAACATGACCGAGGCATATATCAGTGGTTTCTAAAGAAACTTAATTCTAAGGATGCTGGGGGCCCAAGTAGGTCACGGAGGCTTCCTGGTGTACCATTTGCACACAGCTTGCATCTGATGTTTATGTGTGTTCACAGGCTTTGCGTCCTTCAAGCTAACATGAACCCTTTTGAACCCAGATGGTTTTCATTGTAATTTGCTGCTCTCTCACTCATGAATGGTAGCCCAGAAGTGCAGAGCCAAGGGGTAGAGGGAAGTAAGAGGCAGAAAGAGGGCCAGGTGAGAGGGAAATGAGGGCTGTGAGTGACCTTCCATGGGACACCTATTTGGAGATACTGAGTCCAGTTAGCAGTGTGGCCTCCAGAGAGGAGTGAGCCTCTCTGGAGCAGGTTTCCAGGGCTCCCAGCAACTGCCTGATCTTCAGCTTCCCGCTCCCATGGCCAACAGGCACAGCCTCAGCAGCTGTCCTTGGGGTGGGGGACATGGGTCTGCTTCTCCCATTTGGCGCCCTTGGCCCGCACCGTGGGGAACATAGATCTGACCTTCTTACATGCGTTCTTGTCTTTGCAGTCCACTCCCTGAGCCCTTCTGATATTAAACTTGTGGCAGCCATTGGCAATGTGGAAACTGTGAGTTTGGCAAGGAGACGGAGGTGGGAGGTACAGGGTTTGGGACTGGTGACCTTCTGAATGAGCTGCTAGTAACCGGGCAGAACGCTTCGTTTGGGGAGAGAAGGGCATTCTCTGAGTTGGAAAACATCCTAAACTCTAGGGTTCTGAGTTGATGTTGTTTTGACTTAAATGAAATGAACGCCTCCCTTTACATTAGGATGAAGAAACTTTTGGAGTTTCATGAAAAAATCAAACCTAATGATAAATTAAGTCAAAGGTCACACAGAATTTTAAAAGTAATCTCTTAAACTTTCTCTTTATGAGATGAAGAACAAAAATGTCCTTACCTGCATGGTAAATGTTTAAAAATACACCCTTCTTTGCTAATAGGTTGTAAGTGGTATTGTTCTATATGGTCAGGTAACAGAGAAAGAAAGCAATAAGAAGGGAAGGATGGAAAGAGAGAGGAGAGAGGAGGTGAGCAGAAAGAGAAGAGGGTTGGAGAGCAGAGCAGAATTTCCAGTGTGATTCCCCAGTCAGTCCTGGCTTCCCACAGTCCCACCTGCTCTGGTCTCAGCACTGCTGCCCCCCAAGTCCTAGCAGCCCCCAGCCGAACAGACAACTAATCAGGTGTTCTCAGCTCTGCCCTGGGGCCCGGCTGTACCTCCTGCACCAGAACCAGGATGCCCCTGCCTCTCCCCTCCTGTGCCTTCCTCCTGCCACTACCTACCACATGTCCTTCCCCATGTCCTTCCGTGTCCCTGCTGCACTCTGTACCCCCTGCAGCCTCAGCCCCTGCCCCTGGGCCCAGCCGGCCTCCTCGCTGCAAGCCCCATCCTGCTACCCCACGCACAGCGCCAGCCGTGTGTAAAGGATGGGACTTCACATTAGAAAACTGACCAGGGCCCAGTGAAATCTGCAGCCAGGGCTCCCGCCCTTGTTCTGTTCTACCTGTGATGGTGGTGTTAAAACTGCACGTGACTGTGCGTGTGCGTGTGCGTGTGCGTGTGTGTGTATGAGGGTGAAGGTGGAGGTTTCCCAGTAGGAGGGATGTGAAGGGGGGGATTGGAATAATGAGAAAAGAGGTTTCATGTCACGCAGAGCACACTGACTCCGCCGAGCCTGTGTGTCCCCGCATGCTGATCGCTACATCACAGAGCCAGGAATGTGTGACACCAGCTGGAGGACTCGAATTCTCCTTCCTTGGGCAGGAAAATTCACTGCAGGGAAATCTCCACCCCAAGTCAGGTTTCTAAAGTTAAACCAATCAACAGTTTCCACTGTCTGGTCCCAGCTCTGAGAGAGTTCTTTCGCTCATGAATTATTCATCCCCACATCTCCTGCTGTCACCCAGCTCACCCTTTCTCCTCCCGGGAGCCCGAGGCCCAGGGCGCTGGGAGACGGTTTCAGTCCATGACGGTCTCCTAGCCCCAGGATCATTATCATCACACTGACGGGCACCTCAACCTTCAGGGTGAGCCCTGAATGCACAGTTCTTAGGAGGCTACCTTCCTCTGTCTGCCCTGAGAGTCAGCTGTCATGAGCTTAGCCTGGTTTATAAAAGACATCAGACCGGGGAAAAATAATGGAAGACAGTGAAATGAAAAAGACGGAAGTCTGTAAGGCCCACGCTTTTGCTTCGAGTTCCTGAGGCTTTCTGTCGCCAAGGCCGATCGCTTACTTGTATCCATGACTAGCACTTGTTTGTCTCATTGCTGTGGACTTCCTTTTCCTCACAGAACGTTAAAGATCAGATTCATCAAAATTATTTTCAAACTAACACTCGTGATACATGTTCAGTATAAGAAAGAAATCAAAGCACATGTAGATAGTATAAAATATGGAAGACCTCATTCACATCTCCTATTCTCTTGCCCCAACACACACACACACACACACACACACACACACACACACATACTCTCCAACATATAGGGTGAGAGAGAGAGAGAGAGAGAGAGAGAGAGAGAGTGTGTGTGTGTGTGTGTGTGTGTGTGTGTGTGTGTGTGTGTGTGACCTAAATAGGGTTATACTGCAGTATACTAGCTGTGACTTTTTTTCCCCCTTAGCTAAGAGTCACAGACATTTTCCACGTCAGAGAGGTTATAATCCACTATATCAAATTCCATGAAGCCAGGGCTTGTGTCTCACTTACTTGTGTGTCTCCAGTACAGGCAGCCAATGAAGAGTGTGGGGAGAAAATGGCGGCAGCGGGCAAAATGGTGGCATGGGAGTTTGAGGGGTTTGTCCCAGCCTTCCCTCTGTGACCTCCCCCTGAGCTCTCCCCCACTCTCTCCACCTTGTTCCTCCTGTTCTCTCCTTTCCTTCCCCTCACCACCCCCATCCAGCTTTCCTGAGGGAAACCTCTGCTGTCAATCAGCTCCCGTTCGGTTGGGCACAGGCTATCCCCCTTGCCTCGGCCCTGGAGGCTAGCCTCCCTCAGGACTTCTCCTGTCTGGCATCCTTACGCTCCCTGACTTGCATCTGTGTGTGATTTTCTGTTTAATGTGTTACCTTTCCCTGGAAATTTTCCTTTCGAGCTCCCTCTTATTGAGAAGTAGAGAGGACTCCATCCCAGTTAGAGGAAGGTCAGGGTCAGCCTGCCCTCCCAAGATGGCCCCAGAAGTGTGGCCCAGTTCTACAGACTGAATGGCTGTCGTTGGAGCTGGGTTGTTAAGGACAGGCAGGTCCTTTGAAGGGAAGCAACAGCAGGCTGGGTGTAGGTAGTGCGGGTACAGCATCACCTGTCAGCACCACAGACACTGTCTTCTAGGAGTTCTGAGAGAGAAAATTGGTGTCAGAACCTGTGAAAATAATACTACTGACAACCGCTAATATGTCCTGGGCACTTTCTGTGTACTGGGCACAATTCCAAGCAATTCCAAGCATCCCTACGTACTGGGCACATCCCAAGCATCAAAAATTAGTATCGAGCAAGTACATATTGGGTACTTACGATGTGTCAGGCACTGTTCTAGGTCCAAGGAATATAATCAAGGACAAAACAGACACAAATTCCTGCCCTCGTGGTGCTTACATTCTAGGCAAGGGAGACAAACAATACACAAATACATTTTAGATTATGGAAGATCACAATGAAACAATCTATTTTGTTTCTATGTGGGATGTTAATATTCTACAGTGATGCATTTAAGTCTAGGCTCTCTCACCCAGTTTTCTATTCTGAAGAAGATGTTTATACCTTTTATTGCTCTGAGTTTGAACCAACAAGCTTTGGAGAAAACCTAACCTTCTTTCTTCCCTCCCTGAAAAACGAACATGGGTGGGTTTGGCCTTTTTCTGGATCCACGGGTTCCCTTTTGTTGGTGGGGGGCGGGTGTCTGGCAGGCAGCTGGGGTCTCCCCAGGACAGGATCTGCAGCCATCCCTGGCTGGGCTGCTCACACCTTGCATCTTTTCCAGCCTCCAGACTCAGGGACGGATGACCTGGAGAAGCAAGAATGGTAATTGTCCTGGAACCACAGAGCAACAGAGTTGAGAGGAGCCTCAGAGCTGATCCGCTCTCATCTCCCTGCTTCACTGGCAGGGAAACCCGAGGGCCAGGGAGGAGACACCTGCTCCAGGCTCACTTAGGATCAGGCGGCAGAGTGGGGACCAGAATGCAGCCTCCTGCCTCTGTGGCCAACACTCCCCGTGCCCGGGAATCCCCCGAATAAGGGGAATAAGGGAGGAATAGTGGGAAAGGCCGAATGTGGGATTCTTGCTTCCTTCCTCCAGTCTCCTTGCTCTGCCCTGGAGGAAGCTAGCAGGGTTGGACCAGGGTCAGGCTCGTTCAACACGGGGTCTGCATCCTCTTCCAACTTTGGACCAGACTAACGGGGGCGGGGAGGAGGGTCCAGACCTGCTCACCCCCTTTTGGTGACTCCATTGCCATCTGAGGTGTGTCTCTGTCTCCAGGAAGGATAAACCAGAACCTGAGCAATGCTAAGCCGACGCTTGTTATGAAAGAGACCACAGCAGTTGGGGGCAAGGGTTGGCAGACGACAAATGCAGTCTGAGGCTTACATGCTTGCTTCTACTTGCAGGACTGAAAGCGAGGGACCACAGGCGTGCATGGGAGTGGTGACCGGTGAGTTCTGTGTTTTCGTGGCCAGAATCCAGATTGTCCCTGTCCCTCCCGACACAGCAGCATTTCGGTTAGTAAAGAGGATGTACCCTACTGGCCACCTCAGGACAGGGCCTGAGGAAAGGGGGAGGCATTCTGAGAGGACAGATAGGGAGCCAGGGTATGAAAAGACACATTCCCTGAAAGGAGGGCATGAGAAACGTATCTGAGAGTCCCTGAGCAAAGAGACTCCGGGAGACATTGGGTTAAGCTTCGGAGACATGGGAAAGGGGTCAGGGGGTGGCTGGACCAGAGTCCTGAGGCTGCTTCTCCCCCGGGACCCCAGGGCTGGACTTACAGCACTTCATTTGGGAACCTGTCCACCATTCACTGCCTCCACCTCCTATCCCCCCATCACACCAAGGAGAAGACCCATCTCTGATTTTCAGTTTATTTCATTTTGTAGCAATTCCCTTACTTACAAAATAAATACCTCAGTTGGATTCAGGAAAATGAAATGAGAAGAATGAAAACCAACCGTAATCTTGCTATCTAGACATAATCATTGTTAACATTTTGACCTTTTTATATATGAACGTGCCTAGGAATATGCTATCTCTAACCTGGTTTTTTTCACTTAGTATCAGAGGTCCCTTGCAAGTAGATTAAGTCATCCTGGAACCCCTGAGTCCCTTAACGTCGGCTGAATTAGCCTGGTGGATAGAGTCACCTATGCTTGGTGCTCACAAGTCGAGAGCAGGGACACCGCTTTTCACTCCATAATTAGAGTGAGGAGACTCGGGCAACAATGCAGACGCTCTGCTGAGCTGACACCTAGCAGAGCGTGAGGACCAGTGAGGTAGCTGGTATCCTGTCAGTTCAGCCAGTGAATTTCACCAAGGGCCTGGGATTACGAGGCTCCCTGCAAGGCTTGGGATAAATAAGGGACTCGTCCTGCCTTCAGCCCTCGCCATCCAGCAGGAGAGGCTGAGGCCTGGTATGCAGCCCTCCAGGATCTGATTGACAGGTGAGAGGGTACTGATGGCCCAGGTGGTGGGAGGGTCCCCATCTGCTGCCTGCACAGTGTCAGCTCCCTTCAAAGGCGGCCCCTCTAAAGCCGCCTCCTGGATTCCCGTCCCACAAAGCCCCAGGCACTCGCGGACGGGGGCAAAAAGCAAGGGGGACTGGGGCGGGGCAGTGCAACCTCCCTGCCGTGACACTCTCCCCACTCTGCCCTCTCTTCTCTGGGGAGCAAGACGCAGCCTAGCTGCTCCTGACAGCACTATTTTTAGCGGTCCTGTGGCTGTCAGCTCTGGGACGAGTTTTCTGCGTGTTCCCCGGAGATCTCCCGCCCTGCTGTCGCTCTCAGGAGGAGGGAGGATGGCAGGAAGGCAGCCTGCCCGGGTCCCTGTCCCAGCACACTTTCCCGAACGAGTCAGTAGCACAGGACAGTGAAGAGCTTTGGTATCCGAGCGCTCGGGCTCGGATCCCAGCCGCCTCAGGCAGCCCCGAGACCTCGGGGAGCTAGCTTGGCTTCCCGCAGCTTCAGGATTCCTTCACACACACCTAAGTGCTTAGCGCTTGGCCTGGCCTAGCACCTGACCAATGCTCTTTTTTTCCAGCTCCCTTTACTTCTAGGGCCCTGCTACGAGGTTGACCTCACAGCCCAAGGCAGGCCATGCTTCGGAACAGGGGCAATGACCCTGGTACCTCACCCCAAAGGGGGTCAGTCTTTACAGGTGACCCCTGCATGCCGAGACCACGGCCTCAAACCAGCTCTCTCTTTAGTCCTTTCAGATGTCATCAGACACTTCAATCCATCTGTCCTGAGGCCCATCTGCAGCCCCGGGAAGGGAGTGGTACCCCATAGTGCTGCTGAGTAAGCTCTTCTTCTGACACTTTGCGGGGTTGTGCGCTCCTGTCAGTCCTGGGTTTCTAGATGGGAGGATTTGGGGTGGCGGGCTGGAAGAGTCAGAGGCTTAAAACTAGAGATCTGTGTTAAAGCCAAAGCTTATCTCTTGCGCTGATTTGAGTCTGCTTGATGGGCCTAACTTAAAAAAATCAGGTCAATGTCTGCCGTCCAGAGCCCAGGAGTGATGTAGTGTAGCCTCCAGCTCAGAGACTGGCATGTGGGCTGAGGCAAGGGGCAAGCTTCCGGCCCTCAACAAAGTGGTATTTAACCGATTTTTCTCTCTGCTTCCCTCCCTCTGTGCAGAGACTTGTGGATTCAGGCAAAAGAGCTGGTGAGGAGCATGAAAGAGAACCAGGTAAGAATCCATCCGGCTCTGTTGGGGGCCATCTGTGTTTGCTGAGAGGCAATCAGGCAGCTGACGCCCTGGGGCCATCCTGCCCTGAGCTAGGCAACCAGTGTGGCCTGGGCCCTCGGAGACTGCCTTTCCCCTGGTGATTCTCTGGGGGCCAGTAAAATCCTGGGCCACTTCTCATGTTCCCAATGTGGTCCTGCCGAAAGTCAGCAGGTGGGCTAAATAACTTCCTGCTCAGCAAGATGGTTGACAGCTTGGGTTCCAGAGGGAGACCAGTTTGAGTGGGAATCCTGAACTTCCACCTATTAGCTGTGTGACGTTGGGTAAGGCGCTTAACCTCTCTTAGCCTCAGTTTTCCCACTTAAGAAATGCGAGTAATAAAATGACCTGCAGCACAGGGCTTAGGGTGGATTCAATGAGGTGTTGGATGTGCCTGGCACACAGAGGCAGTGCTCAGTGCAAGCCTGCAGCTGTCATGGTCCCTGAAGTGGCCACTGCTGTCGTTATTAATTACGATACCCATTTTAGTTCTTGGGTGGAGGCTTCTGTAACATACATGCTGGGGCCCTGGTCTCCACTCTTCTAGCAGTTCAGACACTCTTTACTCAGAAACTCCCATATGGACTTGTAATTAGCCACCTCTAATCTTTTGTGCTCTCCTTATGAACAAGTATCAAATCAAGGCAAGCCTTGCTACCAAGCTGGCTCTAACCAGGGTCTCAGCCTGGATCCCTGGAACCAAGGGAAACCACTTTTAAGGCCAGTCACGCATTCATTAAAGAGTTCAGGCGTTCAAGCCAGGTCATTCCAGGTTATACAAGGACGGGGGCAATTACAGGAGTGATGCCAGAAGTTTATTTTTTGTTCCACATAACCCATGTTCATTAGAGAAAGATCAGAAAACACCAACAGAAGAATATTAAAATCATCCTTAAGCATGATGCCCAGAGAGAATTACTGTTCCCAACTTGGTGTACACTCCCTTCCACATGTTTTCCAAGCACGTTTATCTGTCTCTACTTTATAAAACAGGGACGTTACTAGATGTAGAGACTTCTTATAATCCGCTTTTCTCGGTATCCTATTTCCCATGACAATAATTACGTTTCCCAGCATCGTTTTAACGATGTTTACATGGTGTTTTGTCTTATGAGCATTCCACAACTCACACAGCAGTCCTCTGTTTTAGACATTTATATTGTTTCCAGTTTTTGACTCTTATGAACAAGGCTTGGATCGAATGGTAAGCCCTTTAAAAGAGAAAAAACAGTTTTGATAAGTTTTGCCAGACTGCCTCGTAGAGCAGTTTATACCACTTTAAATTCCCACCATATACACCTCCTTTTGGGGAAAAAAAAAAATCCATACATATGGTTTTATGGGGGTGGGTGTACGAAATGGAAAGACATGCAAAGAAAGCAGTTCTGTTGGCTTCAGGTTTCACCACCGTCTCTTTTCGATGCTATTGTCCTTTCTTCCAGCAACTTGACTTTCAGAATGACTGGAAGCTCATCACCGTGTTCTTCAGTAACACTAGCCAGTGTCACCTGTGTCCCTCCGCCCAACAGGTAAACCGCAGGCTGGGAGGCAGAGGGATTGCAGATGCTGGGGTGGGTGCAGAAGGAACTAAACCTGCCTGATCTACATCTGGCAGGCTGGGCCTGATAGCACCTGTTTCAGAGTGCTGCACCTGTGCAACAGGTGATAGCACCTGTTTCAGAGTTAGGACAGGCAGGCAGGTAGAGAGACAGACAGATGTCTAAGGGCTCAAGGAAACATTGGGGGAGAGGTATTTTTAACTTACCATCCTTACCATTCAGGAAAAGGAAACCATGGTATAGATAAGCTGAGTCAATGGTCATTCTGCACCTGAGGAAAATCCGCTTCCTAGTTCAAAAATCATTTTGCCTCCTTTAACTCTGATTTCGTTTGAATGCTGAACTTAGGAAATAAAGCAGTACTTTTGATAACACCTCTTGAACTCTAGCTCACCGTGAACCCTAGTTTTAGTGGGAAGTTGTCTAGTTTTTTATTAGGTAGACTACATCTTCCAGGCTCTTTGGCGTTGCCAGGAATGAGATATGAAACGTGTGACTTTTAAAATATTTAGGTGGGTGACTGACTGTGACTTAAGTCTTTATTGACAAGTGTCCAGGTTAGGATCAACTGAAAGTGAGAGGGTGGCTTAGAGGCCTAGGCTATGGTGACGTAAATGGCACACAGACGACCCTTCTGGAGCCTGAAGCCTAATTGCCACCAAGCTGGCCCTGCCAACTTACGGCAGTTCAAAAACCTGCCCACTGTCCTTTCAGCAGCCTTCCAGGGCCTCCACCAGGCCATGGCACAGGCAAGGGTGAAGTTTCTTGAGATGCTGTCCTCTTCTTTTCTGTGCCCCTCTCCCAAATACGTACTCTTGCCTTCCTCCAAATGCCCCATGACCCCTGCTCCACCACCAAAATCCCCTCCCTTTAGTGATGTTAGGCCCTGGGAGAATGCTGACAGAAGCCCACCTTCCCTAATCAGCTCTTTTTTTTTTTTTTCCTTTATAGTTGATATAGATTTGATTAAATTTTAGTAGTAATTCTTACAGCTCTGATAACTCTAACCAGGAAGATTTGGTTCTTCCAGAACTATTATTTCTTTTGATATTTTATTAAGCTCATATATCACTGAAGCACCCTGTTCTTAGCAAAGTATGAAGAGGTGGGATTGGGTACATTTTGTACTGTATCCTTAGTGATCTGTAATTACATCTTTATTGGAGTATAATTGCTTTACAATGGTGTGTTAGTTTCTGCTTCACAACAAAATGAATCAGTTATGCATATACATATGTCCCCATATCTCTTCCCGCTTGCGTCTCCCTCCCTCCCACCCTCCCCATCGCACCCCTCCAGGCGGTCACAAAGCACCGAGCTGCCTAATGAGCTCTTGTTAAACAATATTCCTGCAGATCTCCTGGGTTTGTGGCATATAGATCTTGAAGCTTATTCTACTTCACCTCTGTTTTCTCCCATACCAAGTGAAATTTCCACGCCCTGTTTAGTCTCTGCACCACCCCCTGCTCTTTGGCCATTAGCCACACCAACATTTACTCATGAATTTACACATTCATGCATTGAAATGCTCGAACAAGCATTTAGGCGTTGCTGCATTCCTCTATATATCCACGCATCCATCCATCCACGCATCCACGCATCCATCCCTAAGTTATCTATTTATGCATCAATTCATTCTCTCTTCTTACACGCAGGCACACATTATTATATTTATGATGAGTTTGTTCATGCTAGCATTTGTTTGATTTTTTAATATTTGAATGTATTCATTGATACTTACACTCATTCGTGATTTCTTCCATATATTTTATCTTGTGTTCGAGCATTCCTATGTGAATTCTTGCATTCTTTCGTGTATTTATTCCTTCAATGCATTACATGCATTCTTGAATACATACATGATGTATTCCTGTGTGCATTTATGCATTATTTATTTTTATTAACTTTTAGTTACACAAGCAGTGCACAGACGCTTTCTTCTTTTAAAAAAGGAAACATTATAGTTAAAGCTAAAATACCCTTTAGCCACCACCTCCAATCCTCTCTCTCTTTTTACTTCCAAACCTTTTGCCTATTTGTAAATCCTAGTATTCCTTTATGTGTGTGTATATAAGAGAGAGATTTAACATAAATAGTATTATATCGTATGTACCACTGAACAATTGTTTTTCACTAATCAAGTGTTTTTGAGATCGTCATGTTGATACATATGGATTGAGTTTATTCCTGTTACTTGCTAAATAGTATCCCACTGTGCGCATTTACTACATTTTATTTCACTATTTCTGTATTGATGGCCATGGAGGTGTTTCTAGTTTTCCACTAATAGAAACAATCTTGTTCATTTACTTGAACATGGTGGTTTTCTAAATAGTGATTATATTTCATTGTATTCAATTACAGTGTAATTTATCATATTTCAGATTATAGATTGAAGTATATTAGTGGGTCAAAAATCAGTTTAAAAGATTACAACCAAAAATTATAAAAAAAGAAATAGACTAGGCTCAACTATAAAAGATTAGAGTTCATTGCATGTAGTAAGGTAAGTGTTGGTTCGTGATTATTTTTGCTTCATTTATATATAGATATGTGTGTACCGGGTTGTGATGTGAAACATATCTCACACTGTGGGTCATGATCAAAGCAGTTTGAAGAAAGTGCCTTGAGTAGATTCGTAAACATAGAATTGCTGGTCATCAGATACGTACACTTTAAGTCTTAAAGGGCTGCCTAATTGCCCTCCAAAGGAGCTAAACACCTTTATATTCTAATATCCTGGGACCAATCCCCACATATAAGGGGCTTTTCCACGCCACCAAGCAATTCTCAGACACCGGCTGGGTGTCCTACAATTCAGCTCAATTCTGACACGATCTACCTGGAGACAGCGTCAGATCCCACAGGTTAGGAGCTCGGTCCTGCAAGACTGTCCCCACCCCCATTTCAGATGCCAGTCCCAAGTCCAGGTTGTCACCTGCGCTTCTGCCCAACTGGCTATAGATTGGAGGTTCCAACAAGCCCCTCGTTGAGTTCAGTTAATTTTCTAGAGTGGCTCACAGAACCCAGGGAGACATTTTACTTACTAGGTTCTTGGTTTATTATAAAAGGATATAATTCAGGAACAGCCAGATGGAAGAAATGCATAGTGCAAGGTATGGGGAAAGAGCGAGAAGCTTCCATGCTCTCTCCAGGTGGGCTACTCTCCCAGCACCTGCAGGTGGTCACCAACGGGGAAGCTCTCTGAACCCATCCTTTTGCGGTTTTATGGAGCTTCGTTACATAGTCAGGATCGACTAAATCATTGGCCAACGACAGTTGATTCAACTTCCAGCCCCAGGTTGGGTGGCGGTCGTGGGCAGGGGGACTGAAAATTCCAACTCTCTGATCCCAGGGTTGGTTCTCCTGGCAACCAGCCCCCATCCTTAGGTGTAGTCCCAAAGTCACCTCATTAACACAGCAAAATACACTTCTATGCTCTCATCACTTAGGAAATTCCAATGGTTTATGAGCTCTGTGCCGCAAAAGGGGACAAAAACCAAATATATACCTCGTATTACAAATGACAATATCACATATTCTCACCAGTGTCTGAGTGCCCCCATTCCCTACAACCTTTCCAACACTTGTAGTTATCAAAGCCAATGACTTTTTGTCAGTATGTGAAATCCCCTCAGGATCTAGTCGTGTTGATACATGTGGATTAGGTTTATTCACACTTAGAACCTCACACTTTTAATGGGTTGTAAACATATGACAAAAGTAGCCATGCTCCACTCCTGATTTCTAAATGGCTACATACCAGTGACTTAATCTCTGTAAATTGAACTCACTGAAGCGATGTTTACTATCATCCACTCATATTCCCACTGTATTGCATTTTTCCTTCCGTCTTGATTTTCCTTTTGCCCAAAGACCACCGAGGCTTTGGAGCCTAGAATAAATCCCACCTGCACTTCCATTTCCCCCAAAGGACATTGTGGCTCATGGTTCTGGCTCTCGACCTCCTTGGCCTGGGCTGGCTGGTTCCTCCCTTCACTCTTGCACTCTTGCTTCTGCAGCCCAGACCCAGCCCTCACCTCCTAGTCTCCCTGGTGGCGCTTCTGGCCACAGCTAACCAGGATCCCCCATCTGAGAAGCTCTTACACAGCACTTCTGCATCCCCAAAGCACATCCCAGGCATGGCCTCTCCCTCAGGGGTTGCTCTGCAGAGTCCCAGGGGCTGCAGGAGGTGCTCTGAGACTGTGGGTTCCAGGCTTCCACCTGACCTCACAGAGCAGCTCTGCCTTTAACTGTGGCATACATATAGCAGGTTTCCTGCAATAGTTCATGTGAGAAAAAGGTATTTTATTGTTAAGAAGAAATGTTAAACTCCGGTCCTGCCCTACTTAGGACCTGGAATTTTCCTCCCCTAAGAGACCTTTGGGCTCCTTCCATGGGGAATAGACAAGGGCTTGTGTCCACATGTGTTCTTTAGGGATTTCTTAAGACCAAAGCCGTAAGAGAGTAAGACCAGGAACCATTCATTAGGCAGTGATGGTGCTTCCTCAGGGCTGCTATGGTGGATGCAGCAATTCAAAGGCAGGTGCTTCAGAACTAACTAGTAACCTAGCTCATGGCAGTGACACAGGGATGCTTTTAGGGTCTGGACTCTTGCTTACTGCTCTCCAGTTAAAGTCTAGTTTTATGGAGTAAGAACAAAATTGCGAGAAGAGAAAAAATAAAGGAAAAGAAAAACAAAAACAAAGCCTAACACTGCAAAAACCTGTTACTGAATCAAGTTTCTTTGCCCCGTGCATGACAGGCCAAATGCTGGGACACCGAGGTTTGCAGAAAGAAAGGATTTACTCACCAGGCAGCCAAGTGAGGAGATGCGAGAACAAATCTCAAATCCACCTCGGGATATTTATGGAATAAAGAAGCGGGGCAGTCCGAGGCATGGGGAATGTGGGGGATAGGTGATTGGAGAGAAGAAAAAGGTGAGGTAATTGTTCTGAGCAGGTGCAACTAAGCTACAGGCTTCTTCAAGGGGACACATGCTTCTTCATGGGACGCATGTTCAGAAAATGGTAGTGTTAGCATGTTCTGAAGGTGGAGTTCTGGGCCCTCTGATGTCAGAAGGTCACTGATGGGACACTCAACACACGCCCAGTTGGAGGCCTCAACCAGTCTTGTCCAGTTGGAGCTTGAGCCAGTGAACAGCTGACTCCAAGTTCCTGAAACACAACTAGGACAAACATCTTATTATTTAGGCCATGGAACGCTTGGAGAACATGCAAGTTTTTATTAAAACAAAGGGAGCTTGATCAGTGAAGGCAGGTTACAGTTCATTATTTATTAAGCGAGTTGTAGGTTAAGGTATCTAATGGATGACAACACTTGGTTTCAAAAATATACCCATTTATTCGTTGCAGATGCCTTTAGAAACAGGTGTCAACATTTTGGAGGACACGCTGGCAGTATGGCTCAAGAAACCTAAAAGTGTTTGTGTCTTTTGACTGAATAATCTTACTTCTTGGAATAAATCCCGGATAAATAACTTGGTAGAAAAAGTTAAGTCTGGTTGTAGGCACATGTTTGGTAACAGAGCATTCTTCTGATTCTGGGGGCAAGATATGGAAATGTGTAAGTTCTTTTGAAGAAATGAGCTTTTTCCTGACTTCGAGTTATGGAGGAGTTTATCACGTGTGACCTTCTAGGCAGGGGACATTCTATAGGAGCATTATGTCTTCCACTAAGGAACAGGGACAGTTGGTGCCCCAAGGACAACCATTCAATACCTGGAAAGCCTAGGTGGGCCCCGATTCACTCTGTAGCAGTGAATCAGCACCTTGACTAAGAGGTTTCTAAATCAGGGTTTGCAGTCTGAGGAGACCCATACAGGGATTCCCCGAGGAAAGAGGGATGCCCTGCGTAAGATACAGGCAGTGAGGACCTTTCTAGACCGAAGTTCCTATGACTCCTAAGAAGGGAAAGTGTGATGCTTAATGTCATGCTCAGGGAGAGAAAAAATGAGACGAGCGGCTTTGTTGCTGGCTATGGCAGCAGACTGGGCTGGACTGGCTTCCAGAGGACAGCCTCGCGCCAAAGCGGGGACGCAGGAGCGGGAGGCCGCCCTCCACGCGGTCCCAGCCCGACTGATGGGCAGCTGTCTCCAGAGTCACCACCTGTGTCCCCCCCAGGAAACAGAACGGCTGCTAGGCCTGCTTTGTCTTCCTGTCTGAGCCAAGTCGCCTCAGGGGACAGCAGGTTTGCAAGCAGCTTAGGAATCTGTCTTGTTGCAAAGTTTATTTTTGTTTTGTTTTGTCTTTACACTGGAAAGGTAAACCCGGGTCATTTTTTGAAGTGCTCTCATTTGTTTATTTTCATTACCTGCAAGGAATTGGGTGGGAAGAAGGTGTCTTTAAATACCCAGTGACAGGAGCCCTTTTCTTAGGGTAGATGTGGCAGGGAAAGGTCTGATAAGAGTGCCGTGTGGAAGTTCTGAGGTTCATCTGGGTCCTTAAATCCAAGCGTTTCCCCTTTGGACCTGATTTTCTTCAGGTCAAAGTGATTCCATCAGTCTTTGGGAATAAATCTGGTCTCATGTCCCTCATGTGAGCTTTAGAATTGCCTTGGCCTTGGGTTCACCCTTCCCTGACACGGAACTTCTCATCTGGGAGAGTTTACTTTTTTCCTGGTGGGTGATGTGTTGGGGAAGTCAGAGAATGGACAAAAATCCCAGGAAGCTCTGGGAACTCTACACTTGTGTGTGGGAAACTGGGGTCTAGATGGAGCTTTTGTTACTATCATCTCTGTCGAGGGGGGATGGGGGGGTTGGGGAGGGGAAGGGACAGTCCAGTGTGAGCCTGGGCCTCTCTGCCCCGTGTCCCCCGTCCCCACCCACACTCAGAACATTTCTCCTTCCACAGCAAAGACACGTGACGAGCAGCATGGACCAGCTGACGAGAATGCTGGACTGCCTGCATCAGGAGGTGAGGTTGGCAGCTCCCTCAGCTTGGTGGGACCACGCGCCCGGAGCTCCCTCATGGGCACCTGCAGCAGCCGGGAGAAGTTGCCCTTCCATGGGGTGGGGGGACAGGTTCTGGTTTCTTTCAAATGGCCTCCACCAGGACGGGAAAATGGACTCCCAGGAGGAAGACCAAGACCCCAGGGAAAGGGAAAGCTCTGGAGTGCTTTTGATGAAAACACGGGTCACAGATAGACCTCTTCACTCTTGCAAAGGATATTACTAAGAGCGCCCCCTGGGGAGGAGGGAGGATACAGCCCTGTTCCTCCCTGGGGTCTCTGTGACCCGCTCCTTCCTGAGGCCCGGCTCTGACTGTGTCTGGGGCAGTGATGGCCTGGAGCCTGCGGGGACCTTGAGAACTCTCAGGGCTTCCCTAAGTGATTAGTGTGAGCACTGCAGGTCCTGGAAATCCCAGGGGAGCTCTGGGTTCTCACCTTCCCCGCCTTTCCCTAGGGAGGAAGAGGGTCCACAGTCCCATTACCACTGAGTCTTGCTGCCCTGTGTTGGGGAGGTGCCCTGCCCACCATGAGGGGCGGTGAATGACACATTTCTGGATGGCGCAGCCGACAGAGCTGACAGCTTTGAACTGACCCCAACCAACCACGTCCCAAAAGGCCTGCCTGTTTAACTAAGGAGAGTCCCGTCGTGCTCAGCCAGACCCCAAACTAGGCTCAAACCAGGGGTTCCAGAGAGGCCGCAGGGCAGCGACAGCGACTTTGCAAATGCTCATCTTGCCCCTCGTATCCCCCTAGGTCCCCAAAGCATTTGTGAACCTGGTGGATCTCTCCGGGGTTCTGAGGGGCTCGCACTGGCATCAGGGGACTCCGCTCAGGTAAAAAGGGAAGTGAAAAGGGACCAGCATTTGTCGACTGGCGCCACGCGCCAGGCACCGCGTGGGGCACTTCACGTGCATCAACTGATCCAAGGTGTGGAGTGGGAGAGAGACAAAGCGACGTGTGTGAGATTACACACACATAATCTGGGGGCAGAGCCAGGCTGCGGAAGGGGCCCTCTGCCGCATTGTTTTGGGGACTGAGTTAAAGGATGAAATATGCAGCCTGGTTGGGTGCCCCAGCCCCACCAGAGTGACTTGAGAGTTTAAAAACCAGCTTGGGCAAAACAGCTATTAGCCAAGAAGTATTATTTCCAGAAACTGGAAAGACAATTTAGTCTAATTGTATTTTATTTTCACACAACTTGATTCCCATGTATTTCTGAGATTTTTCAGAGAATTTAAACTTTCTGAACCCAGATCCTGAGATTTCTGACTTGGCACGTGGAAAAGGAGTTCACGTGGATAAAGTCGGGGCAGGGGCGTTGTAGGTGGTGGCAACAGAAAGGAGAGGACAGTGCAGAGAGGATAGGGGGGTTTGAAGAGGAAGAAAGGTGAAGGAATGGCTCAGGGGAGGGGAGGGGAGAACAGGAGGTGGGTTTCTGGGGGAGGAGCAGTGAGGGAAGCGGTGCATCAGGAGATGAAGTGAGAGGCAGCGTCTCCATAACGTACCCTTTTTTTTTTTTTTTTTTTTTTTGGTGGTACGCGGGTCTCTCACTGTTGTGGCCTCTCCTGTTGCGGAGCACAGGCTCCAGACGCGCAGGCTCAGTGGCCATGGCTCACGGGCCCAGCTGCTCCGGGGCATGTGGGATCTTCCCGGACCGGGGCACGAACCCGTGTCCCCTGCATCGACAGGCGGACTCTCAATCACTGCGCCACCAGGGAAGCGCCATAACGTACCCTTTTTTCTCCCCAATGTGTGCTTCCTTCGTTCCTTCTCCTGGGCCGTCTAAGACTTCCAGCTTCCCCTTCCCCGGCTCCCAAAGCAACTCCCAGTGCCCCCAGCCCCACCTTCCTCCAAGAGGGAGTCCAAACAGCCCCACGCGGCATCCATGCTCACTTCCCGCTGTTTTAACCTGCAGTCCCACGGCCGAGCCCTGCAGGTGCTCAGGGGAGACCTCACGGCTGTCCAGGGTTGTGACCCAGTGGGCCTATCAGGTGAGCACCCTCTGGGACACTGCCTGTTGGCTCACAGGGGCAGGTGGTCACGAGAACAGGGATGGTGGGAACAATTAGGGCGCACGTTTGCTGATGTAGGACCCCACCAGCTGAAGTCAGAACTGAGTCAGGAGCGAACGACGGCAGCTACTCTTCCGTCGCTTCCAGGTGCTGACTTGATCTTCCAGCACGTAAAGTGGGAACTGCCATACTGGTTGCGGGGAGAGTGGATGGAAGTGGAGGGTGGTAGTGGTACCTACGGTAAAAGATGCTGAAGAATTTTGCAGCTCGTTCTGAGATGCTTTTGGTCATCAACACCCCTTCTGCCACTGCATCTGTGGCTGGTGGACTGGTTTGCCTGGACTAGGCTTATGCCCAGACTGCAGCCCGGACTATGGTCTGGCTCCTGAAGATGTGCATCTAGTTTACAGGAGAGACCCCAAGACAGTGTGCGTGGCTCAGCGGAAGCCTCCATCCCCACCAGCAAACAGTGCAAAGCACGGTTCCCACCGACATGTGTTGACATGATGATTTTTATTTAAGAGGCAGTTTTGTATAAGAAGTTTTCTACATGAAGCTGTATGTCATTTCTCTTGCTTTGGAAATGACATTTTTTGAGTGGTTAATAGCACATCCCTGTACAGAACTCAGCCCTTGAAGAGAAAGTGGGGACCCTAGCTACATACTGGGCTGGCGTATACTTCTTGAGCTCCCAGAGAACAGTTCTCAGGTCTTACCTGCTGCTGGACGTCAGAGGAAAATGAAAACCTGATTTAGTTAATCAAAGGGCCCTGAAGTGTGAGATGAGAGGAAGCTTCCCAATAGCATGTGATTCAGAATAGCATGGGTGGGTGATTCTGACCGGGGGGCTGCTGGGAACTCCCTGGTGTGAGGATGGGGCAGGCTGAGCCTCGCTGATGCTCCTTTCTTCAGGAAACCTGGGAACAGCTCCTGGCCTCCAGCAAGTACAACGAGCAGGAGTCCTTCGCAGTGGTTTTCCAGCCTTTCTTCTACGAGGGAGCCCTGCCGCCACCCTCGGTGAGTGGGGGCATGGCCCACACCCTCTCCCTCCCCCTCCCCTGCCCTCTCCTCCGCAGATGCCCCAACCCAGTTGAGCTCCACCGAGCCCAGGATGTGTAGTCTCAGGGGGAAATGCTGCAGTGTTCTCTTATACTTTTTAGACAACTTCCCCGTGGGGTTGGATAGCCCCGTGAGGAAGGTTCCAAGAGGCAGAGCCGCCCAGAGGTAAAGAGCCATGGGCTCCAGCCAGACGGCTTCTGGCTTTGGAATGGGCCGGCTGTGTGACCTTGGGCAAGTTGCTTGAACTCTCTGTGCCTTGGTTCCTCATCTGTGAAATCAGGGCCGTTATTAACATTCCGCCTGCTAGAGTGGTTGTCAGGGTGATTAAATACATGTGAGGAACTTAGAGCAGCGCCTGGTTCTTGGAAGCCCGCAGTGTCTCTCAGCTATGGTGACTATTCAGGATGGAATTTCCAGGCACCACACTGCACTCCTCCCCCTGCAGGCTCCTCCACATCTATCCCTGCAAGGGAGGGTACTTCGAGTTGTTTCCTCACCCAGGTCACTGGGCAAACGCCCCTTACCCTGGGGGGCCCTGCAGACCACAAGCGCTGTGGTGGGTGCACACGTGCTCAGCTCAGCAAGGTCTCTGTGCCTCTGGGGCTTCAGCACTGTACATGTGGGACAGCCCCTCCCTCCAGGCTCCTGGCTCCTGCCATTGGAGTCATTGTGTCCCTCCAGGACTTCAGTGATGTTTAAATAGTGGTTTAGTAGGAGGAGGAATATTAGTTCCCGTCCCCCCCTCCTACTCAGACCATACCTGAATCACTTCCCTGTCACCTCCTTCTGCTGTTGAGGACAGTATGTACAACCCCACAATGCGGAGGAGCGGCCAGACGTGTGACGCGCCCCTACAGGCCCTCACCTCCGAGCCTATAAGTCCCCGCCATTATTGATGGGGAGGGACTGAGAGATGGAATCTGGGTGCATCAGGACCCCCATCTCTGCCGGGAGAGCTTCAGAGTGCACGGCAGGGCTGTCCCATCCCCGGGGGCACACGGGACTTCTCATCTGGTTCTCTTCCAGGGGGAGCGACCACTTCAGGATCCCACCGTCCTCGCCTTGACTCTCTGGAACAGCATGGTGAGTGGCTGGGGGTCCCGGGGCACTGCCCTGCCAGCCTGGGGTTTAGTCTATGGAAGGAGAAGCAGGGCCTCTGCCGTCGTGCCCCGTCTGCTCACCGCTCTGATGGAGGGGTTGAGGGACACAAGCAGGACCCCAAGATGACGATTCTGGGCCATCAGGGGTCCCTCCCACATCCAGTGACAGCCCATCTGGCACCACCTGGGAGTTTCACCTCCTCTTCCTGGAAGCTGGGCTGCAGCCCTGACAGTGAGCACGGCTCCCTGGGCAGCCTCAGTCCTGCTCTTTCCGGATGCAGGAACGTTTCCTTGGCATCTGTCTGGGAGACCTCACTTGGAGTGGGGCACTAGGGAGAAGGCTCGCGTAGCAACCTGGTCCAGCTCTCCCTCATTTTACACTTAAGTTTCCAGTGCCCAGGGTGGTGCCTGGGGTGAGTGTGGAGTGATGAAGACCTGGGTTCAAAGCTCTCACAAGCTGTGTGAACTTAGGGTCTCAGCTCCCTTTCTGCAAAACCCCTGAGCCAGCACGTGGAGAGTGTATAGCTCCCTCCCGGCCCACAGCGAGTATTCACCCTGGGTGGCCCTTCTTACTCTGACTGTGACGGGCTTCCCCCAGACTCTGAAGGTCCCCCGGGGCTGTCTGGGATTAGTCAGTGGATGGAATGTTCCATCAATACTTTGAACCTCTCCAGAGCACCAGACAGAGACCTGATTTTGCCATTTATTTTTTTCCCATCCAAACTGTCCTAGAATTCCAGTGACGGCAACTTGGTTTTCTTCTTCCTTGCATTAGAAAAATTTCTCTCCATCTCCTCAGACTGAGGTGCTGTGCTGAGTCCTGTGAGCAGCTGTAGTTGGGTGTGCAGTGGCCAGTAAGACAGCAGGGAGGGCAGGGGCCAGCCCAGGCAGCCCGGATTGATGGAGTCACACTAGCCTTCGGAGAAGCCATTTGATTTCTTTGAACGAGGACCCTTGTTGGTGGGCCTGACCCCTGAGCGGTCAGGCCCCAGAAAACCACTTTGCTGTTCATCTCCTTCTACCCTCTCTCTGGGGGAGGAGGGCTGATTCTTCCAGCTCAGCCAAACCTCTCTCCTCCTCTGTTACCTTTCTCCCAAGCAACAAAAGAAAGCCTAGAGGGTGCCTACCCTATGCTGGGTCCAAGGAAGATACAGGAGACACACCAAATGGCCTAGCGAATAGCTGGAAGGGCACAGCAGGAACAAGGTCATGCCCTGGACAGAGCACCCAAAAGGGATATGGGCAAGAGGCCAGGACAGCCCCACGAGGGTGGGACTGGAATTGGCTTTGCCGGCATGGGTTGGGGGGAAATATGTCAGAGGAGGTGGGGCTGGCATTCCCAGGCAAGAGGAGCTGTGTGAACAGAATAAAATGCACTAGCAAGGGGTGGTGGGAGAGGAACGGGATAAGGAGGCCCCACGAATGAATGAAGTGCCCTGTGCAATCAGACAGGCGCACGGCACGCACAGCGCCCTGAAACCCGCTCGAGGGTGAGGATGGGCAGGTGCTCGGAGGGGAACAGAAGGTCTCACACTCAAGGCCAAAGGTCTGGGACCCAGTAGATGTCCCAGGGGCTTTGGGGAGGAGGCAGCTTTCCTAGGTGGGCAGTTACCTGCCCAACGAACCAGCAGTCGTTTCCCAGGGAGAGGCCTCGAGGTCCCTGTAGCCGAGCCAACAAGGAGGGAAGCGTGTCCCCTGGCTTCCTCTCGGGCAAAATGCCAGACCATCCCACGGCTCCCGAACGCATGGACAGCTCCTGCAGGTTAATTTATGAGAAATTACGAAGGTAACAGTTTAGGGGAAAGAGCACTGGGTAACGAGCCAGAAAACCTGGGCTCTGAGTCCAGCTGTGCATTTGGTTGTTTCTTGAGGTGAGTCACGTGGTCTTTCTGGGCCCCATTTTCTCTATTTGCCAGCCTCAGAGGACCTTGGGAAATATAGGAGCAGTTCACCCTTGGGTTCCCTCCTGCGTCCTCCCAGGGACATGGGGAGTCCAGGAGCCTCCCTGCCTCCACCTCTGTGTGCCTCTGTGGTGTTGGGCTTAACTGCGACTACGGAGGTAAAAGACAGCTATGTCCGTCATGCCCACATTTGCAGACACACAAGAGCCCCAAGTGAGGGCCACCCTCTTACGTGGGGAGCAGAGAGGGACCAGCAGAATCGCTGTGACCAGAGGGGCCCAGCTTCTACCGCTTCTCTGCTTGGCCTCGACCTAGGACACAGCAAATGGCGGCGACTGTGCAGGGCCACACAGTGTCTGCTCCCCAGGCCAAGTCCCGAGGTGCGCGTAAGCTCTGAGGGCCAGTGAAGGAAAACCCCCCACACACGCATGCAGTCATCGTGAGCGGCCCTGCTTCGGAAACACACCTGGCTGCAGGAGCCACCCAGACGGAAAGCGGAGCTCCTGGCACGGAGCAGAGGAGGGTTTTGTGTTTGGGATGTAATTCATTCCCTGGGCCCTTCCTGCCTCCTCAATAACTTCTGATGATTCTTATGTAACAGTAGTGTTGATGAGACCCACCTGTGGGGACTCAATTGCCAGGTCCCACAGTCACGGCCCCCCACCTTATTCCCAGCCCTGCGCTAGCGCCAGAGGCGCAGGGCGAGGTGAGAAGGGCTCACAGTCAAGCGGGACTCTTGAGAGCACGTCTAAGGTCATCCCGCCACCCCTGCCACGCTCCAGTTCATCTCGGGGGCAGGGAAGCTGTGCAGAAGAGATGCGAGCAATTAAAGGGCTGAAGGGTGGAGTAAGAGAACAGGACCAGCGTCCCCAGGGTGCGTGCGGGCATGTGCAGTGCAGGGCGGTGGATGGAGGGACACGCAAAGGGTCATTTGATATAGCCGAGTCATTTTCCATCCTGAGGATGGAGGGTCAGAGCGTGTGTAAAGGGGATTAATGGCAGCAGGAAGGACGTAGGTGACTGATAAAGAGACGTTTAGGACAAGGTTCTTAGTGCAAATGGATTTATTGGGAAAACCTATGAATTTTCCTTTGGAGTCCTTAAAAAATTAGGTTCTGTTATATCCATTCGACTAAAATTATCACAACGTGGCTTTCTCCACATTTCTTTCCAGATTCTATTATTGATTAAATTCTTGAAAGATTGGAGAAGAGAAGTCAGGCCACTTCGACATTGGGCCACCGACTCAGGCCCACTGAACACTCCCTTTCAGGGCGGCCCTGAAAGTTCTGGGCTGGAATCCCATACTTAGGAGTGTCCACCATCAGAATAAAACTGAAAGGAGATGGGGAGTGCAGTTCCTCCTCCAGCCCCTGAGCAAAAGGTTGCCACTCATTTTCCAGAAGGTTAATTACACCCTCTTATCTGACCCTGTCCGTTTGGGTGAAGGAAGGTTACCTGAGGAGGTAAAGTTCTTCCCCTGCTTCTTGTTTGCTGGGCACAGATGCCGGGGCAAGATATTGCTGAGGAATCTAAAGGGCTCGTGGAAGATGGCAGAGCCCGTGACTGAGCCAGATACGGGGGCTCCATCCTGTAGCCTCCTGCACTTTTGTCCCCCGTCAAGGTCTGTGGGAGGGGAGCGGAGTGGGGAGGAGGGACCGGGTGACCTAGGAGCCCAGCTCCTCTAGGCAGCAGGGCTGACAGCAAACGCGAGGTCCCCAAACAGTAGAAGACGGTGCGTGCAAGAGAAAATCTGTGATCTCTCAAAGCCACTGTATTTTTCTGTTAAGTGTTTACAGATGTATAATGAACATTTAAAAATAACAGAAGGAACTTAAAATCCTTGCTCCGTTGAATTCTCCAACTGCCTTCGTTTCTCTGTCTCCCCTCCGATGTCCTTACCTGAGCCCATCCTCTGCTGCTTTCTCTGGCGGGTACACCGTACACTTTTCATCTATGTTGTTAGATAGGCTTCAGTTACCATTCAAGTAGCTGCCTCTGTCAGCCACTGGTCCCACGCTCACTGTCCTGAATGGCTAGACACTCTAGTTGTTAGCGTGGCGCTGTGCTATGTCCCATGTCACTGTACCTCTGTGTCCCAGGTAAAGACATGGGGCTTGCCAGGTGACAGAGGGTTTCATTCATTCCCTGCTGGTTTACACGAGAGCCATTTATTTGCCCTTCCTTCCCATTCCTACTCTCCTCTCTGAGGGAAATTTAATCAGGGAGCCGGCCAGCAGCAGGGCAGGAAGGAGGGGGATGTGACATCAAGCTGAATAACCGGCTCCTGGGTGATCAGGTAGCCGGTGACCCTATGAGAGCGATTTGGTTGAATCTGGACATCCATGTCCTAGTGTCAGCTCAACCTCCCTGGTGTTCACTTTCCCCTGTAGCAGGAGGGGTGGGCTGGGAATCAGTGGTTCCTCTCCCGCAGTGGGCCCTCGACTTGAGCGTGCATCCGAATCCCTGGAGGGCTTGATAAAGCACAGGGAGCTGGACCCCACCCCAGAGTTGCGGGCTGGGAATTTGCCATTTCTAACGTGTTCCCAGGTGACGCTGATGCTGCCCACCCAGGGTCACACTCTGAGAAACACTGAGCTAATGAGCCTTTCTCAGTGGTAGTACCCTAGGATGCTGCCGCCCGTGTAAGACTTTTCTGTTCTAAACATCACCTTCTTTTCTAGATGGAGCCAGCAGGACAGAAAGATGAGCCATTCAGTGCAAAAGAGAGAAGGCCAGTGAAATGTCCCTCTCAGGTAGGCAAGGACTGGAGGGGGTGGGGGACTGGGGGGGCGGCACCTCCTGCTGAGTTGGGGAGAAAGGTGGGGTCACAAAGCAGGGGGCTTTGCTGCGAAGTGGGTCTTACCTGGTTGAGACATTAGCCCGTTAGAGTCTCGGGTCTGTTCTCTCTGGGCCTGGGCACACCTCAGGTTTATACCTGTGGGCCAGGAGAGCTGTTTTAACAGAACTGAGGCCCCTTCCGTGCTTGTAGAGGTCATAGGAACAAAGCCACAGCTCACATGGCCCCAAATGCTAAGATGGGTCTTAAATATGTGCCTAATAAATAGTAGGTATAGAATTAATGTTGCTGAATAAATTAATGAAAAAATAGCTGAATGTAAATGAACAGAATTCTTTTTTATCACTTAATGCTAGTCAAATTTTTGGCTTTATTGATGAATTGGAAAATATTTTTACCAGGCTGTAAGAACTGTATAATTCACCCTCTTTTCCTCTTTGCCTTGGCTCTCAGGAAACTTAAGATTAGGTTCTCTTTTCATGGAAATATACCTACTTTGCCTGTTGGCATGGACCTCGGGTAGAGAGCAAAAGATGCTGACTGCTGCAAATGGGAAATTTCAAAATGTTAATGAACTCCTTCAGGGAACTAATGAGCAGTACAGAGAAGAAAAGCCAGAGAATGTTTCTCTCGTCCTTTAAACGATGGTATGAATGTTTCAGATTGGCCAAAGGCACTGCTGGGTGATAAAAGTTGATGATTATAGGATACGGATTCCTGGATCGTGGTTACAACGCATTGCCTTTCTCTGCAGGAGAATCCCTATCTGTTCACCTACAGGAACAGCAACTATCGGCCCAGGTTGCTGGAATCCCATGCGGAGTTTGAGGTATGGAGAGGTTCTTCTGTGATTGACAAACATGCAAATGAACCAGGGGCCGTACCTTGCTGAGTCTTTTGAAGCTTCCAGGGCAGTTCTTTGTGTCCTGGACCCCATGGGTAGGTTGGAGGAGAGTGAAGGAGCACATATGTGGTTGTCCCCTCGGTGCTTGAAGCAGGGCTGCCCTCCAGTTCCGTCTTTAAAACGGCCTCAGCAACCAGCATCCCATGGCTTCAAGGGGTGTGTTGGGGGGCACAGCACTACCTGTTCCCCGTCTATTTTGATGCGAGACAAGAATTTCAGGCCCTCCCCAGATCTCTGACAAGTCCTTTAAAACTCATCTGAGCCCTTAATCTGAAGAGAAAGTCCAGAAAAGGCAGGGAAACGGGGTGAAGTCTGAAAGCTGTCAGCATGGAGACCGGAAGGCCTCAGCTGTCGGCCACACCTTAGGGGCCGCCTCACACATGTCTTGCTTATGACTTATCTCATGAGTCTCTTTCTGATACTTCTTGTCAAGATTAGATAGGGCACTCCGCACTCCTCTGAGGATGCGAGAAACACTTGAAGGTTGTCTCCTCCTCAGAGGACTGGGGACCAATATGGGTTGAGACGAATTTGGTGGTGGTCCCAGCACCACCCCTGCCTCCCTATGGGATAAAAGAGGGTGCGATTTACTCCCAGGGGTGTAGGCAAAGCTGATGGCCTGGGCCTGCACCACAAAGCCCAAGAGATGCGGCATAAAAGACTTGATTTATCAGCTTGTCCCATGCTTTCTAACTGATAACACAGCAGTAAGGATACATCTGAGAGGCACCATGGTGCCGCGATTTGAGAGAGCTGGCTCGGGGTTCAAATCCAGACTCTTGCACTTACTGGCTGTGTGTCAGGGGGACTTAACCTCTCTGTGCCTTAGTTTTTCAAATCTGGGAAATGGTGATAGGTCATAGTGCTACCTAACAGAGCTATTAAATTGTAATAAGTTATTAAGTATAAGGCACATATAACAGTATCTGGCATGCCATGAGTTTTATAGGAGAGGGAGCAATGCATATCTTCAGGATACGTTTACTGAATACCAGCTGTGTACCATTAGGATGCAAGCTCCATGGGGGCAGCGACTCAGAGCAGGTACCTAGTCACTATTAGCCGAAAAACTAAATGGGCGGGTGGGTGGGTGGACGGGGACCAGGCATAGGAGATAAAAACACAAATACGTTGCTTGTCCCAAGGAACTCAGTCTAGTGGAGTCAACCAGCAGTGACAGCACAATGTAAAAAGTGCCGTAAGGTTTCCACGGGGTATTCTGGGAACACAGCGGAAGAACAAATGACAGGCAGGAGAGAGTTGAGAAGGCTTCCCCAGAAGTACCCATGACCTCAGCCTGAGGATGACAAAAGTCAAGCCAGGTGTGTGGGAGTGAGGGAAACAGAGGGAGGGAAAGGGAAAGGGAAAGAAAGAGCAGACGTAGGTGTTCGGACGAAGATGTGGAGGGACAGAGAGTCAGGTGGATGGTCTGGAATGTCGGGGGCTTCCTACCCCGTGCTGAGGAGGTTGTTAGTACAGAGTAGAAATATGCTTATTCAACCAACAAGTATTTATTGAGCATCTACTGTGCAGCCTTCTAGGCTCTGGACATACAAGAAGCAAAATGGATGAAAATTCCTGCTTTCACTGAGAATTTGAGCAAGGGAGTGATTTTTCTATTGAGAGAGAAAGAGTCCCCTGAATGGATTCAGAAGGCTGGGGAGGAAGCCCACAGGCCGGCAGCAGTAATGATGGTGAACAGGGCCATGTTCCAGGAAGAAGGGACAAGGCCTGGACTTAGCCTGAGGCTGAGGGACTAGGGAAGGGGGGCCGGCTTGGGAACATCTGGAAAGGGTGTTGTGGACGCTCAGATGTGAGTGTTGAAGGAGAGGGAGAAATCCTACGTGATGCTTAGGTTTCTGTACTAAGTGATATCTTCCAAAATAGAGGCCCACTTCTCACCCAGTTTCTTAGGTTGCAAGATCCATTTCTTCTTATTTCTCCGTGTGTCTCATTTTAGGTGAGAGATGGAATGGAAATCAGGTGTCCTGACAAGGATCCCTCTGACACGATTCCCACATCAGGTACACGGCTTGAGTCAAGTGATTTTTAAAGTCATTTGAGGTCTAAAACCATCAATGTAAGAGCAGCCTTAAGATGACGGGCTTTCTACACAATCTGAGATACACCTGAGAAGTTTTCAAGGCCATACAGCTCTGTATGTATGCTTGTAAGTTCATGCCTGTGTTTGATTATTCTTTAACTAAGACATGATAACATTATCAGAAAGCATTTATTGAGTATTAACTGTGTGCCAGGCCATGCTCTGCAAAGGGCCCGGTGTCAGGTAAGTGAGCTGATGTCATTGTCCCCGCTGGGAAGCCTCGATGAGGTGAACTTATTCTCTGAAAAATAAAACTACCTTTAAGCAGGAAGCAAAAATAACCAGTCCAAGCTCCCGGTCAGAGCCATATGCAGAGTGCACTCAAACACTGGAAAGCCATCTTACAAACATGCCATTTTCACTGCCTCTCTGTGTTTCCAAGATGACTGGTGCTGGGCCATGAAAATGAGGCTCATGGAACATTCTAGGCAGAGACCTTCCCAAAGAGGGGCTGCCTAAGGGCTGAAACTTTTCCTCCAGGTGAGCCAACCTCTGAGTGATGGCTCTGTGCACATGATCATGGGAGGTCACGGGAGAGCCGTGTGGCGGCCCACGTGACTCACAACCTCAGCCCAGGAGCGTTTCTGCAACAGTGCGATAGGTTCTCATGCTTGGTCCTGGACGGTGACTCATTTGTTCATTGATTCGTTCACTTGTTCACTCATCTATTAGACGATTGTTGAATGCCCCTTATGTGCCTGCCAGGATGGAAAGCGAAGTTTGAAGATGTCGCAGTGCGCAAATCTTTGTAGTCACATTGTCTCCTTTTGCTGAGTATCAGTAGAACAAGTTTAACTGTCAGCCCGCCCTTCATGCCTGTCTTAGCTCTACACGCTCAAATCTAGCCAAATGACGGGCAAGTAAGTTAAAAATCTTCTCACCAAAACTTCGGTGTGTAACTGGTTCTTGACTAAGTTGCAGAATAATGGAATAGGTGATAAAAGTCTTACAGGTCTTCCCTGGTGGCGCAGTGGTTGAGAGTCTGCCTGCCGATGCAGGGGACATGGGTTCGTGCCCCGGTCTGGGAAGATCCCACATGCCGCGGAGCGGCTGGGCCCGTGAGCCATGGCCGCTGATCCTGCGTGTCTGGAGCCTGTGCTCCGCAACAGGAGAAGCCACAACAATGAGAGGCCCACATATCGCAAAAAAAAAAAAAAAGAAAACAAAAAGAGTCCCCCTGCCAATGCAGGGGACACAGGTTCGAGTCCTGGTCCAGGAAGATCCCACATGCCACAGACCAACTAAACCCGTGTGCCACAACTACTGAGCCTGCGCTCTAGAGCCCGTGAGCCACAGCTACTGAGCCTGTGTGCCACAGCTACTGAAGCCCGCGTGCCTAGAGCCTGTGCTTCAAAACAAGAGAAGCCACCGCAATGAGACGCCCACACACCTCAACTAGAGAAGGCCCGCACGTAGCAACAAAGACCCAATGCAGCCAAAAAATAAATAAATAAGGTAAAAGTCTTTTAAAAAAAAGTCTTACACACACACACTTAGTCTTTAGACTTTTCCCCCTGTACTTAGTGACAGCCCCTTCATATTGGTTAGTTTACTAGCAGAACTTCAGTAGCAGAAACAAATTGTTAGCTTCATATGTAGGCCCTCCAACAGCAAAACCTCAAAGATGTATGTATGTATAGAGAGAGGAAGGGGGGAATTTGAATGTTTTAATAGCCACACTCTTTACAGTGAAATGATATCCATCCTCTTTTAATCTTATCCTTCTGAAAGGATGATGTGTAAAGATTTTGCAATCTGTCTAGATTATGTTCCCATCATGACAGTGATAACCAACCAATCCATTAGAGCATATCTGAACATCTGAAAGCCAAATAAAATGTGAATCTCTTCCTTATTCCTTGACCCTGAAGATTATCTTGTTTATTGGCACTTGAAGATATAAGCACAAGAAATCTCGAGACCTTGAGATCTTAGATACTCTGGTGACAGAAGCTGTTTGGATAAGCAGATGGATAGATTTACGCCTCCTTGATCTAACCAAGTGGGCCTGGGACCAAAACATTAGCATTGGCCAACTGGGTGGCAGCACTCATGGGCTAACGTTGGGCCTGCGCCTCTGAGTCCCCCTGAAAAGTCTCTTTAGAAAAATGGCAACAACCAACTGGACAAAAACAAAAAACACATTTCATTACTGCGCTTGATCTATGATTGGACATTTTAATCATACTTGTGGCTGTCAGGGTCGGAAAAAGACTTAGCACAGGGTCACGTTATTATTACCCTTGATAATCGTCGTACGGGAAAGGTCATTCACTCTTCTGGAGATCATGTTGGCAATTTCTAATTGAGATGAAGCCCTCTGATACGTACTTGTAAGAGCAGATCATCTTATCTTTACAACCGCAGTGACTCAGCACATGGTAGGAGCCTGATGAATGATTGTTGAACTCATCTTAATTATGGAGTATTCCTACTTCCGCAAATCAAAAATTCCCAGAGTTG
Source organism: Phocoena sinus (assembly GCF_008692025.1). Classification (NCBI taxonomy): domain Eukaryota; kingdom Metazoa; phylum Chordata; class Mammalia; order Artiodactyla; family Phocoenidae; genus Phocoena; species Phocoena sinus. Next base: position 22,444,082 of record NC_045775.1, read on the forward strand.
AAAACGATCTTAAAAACCAAGTGGACCAAAATGCCTTCCGTTAAGACAACTTTTCACTAAGACTCTCTTATGAAATAACTGTTTTATCTTCAGAGTTGTTTTCAAAAATCTTCTTTGTAGTCCCCTTTTCTAGTGTCTCTCTCAAACCAAGCCACAGATACACCTAGCTAATGAAAAGTGATAATTTCAAAATAAGATACTGCCTCCATCAACAGGTCACGGCCCCTGGCAGCCCGGGTGCCTCACCCTCACGCCATTCAGAGCCCACAGGTGATGAACCTCTTCTACTGACCCATGGGGCTTGGGATGAGATATATAGAGCTGATGTAAGGAATTTTTATTACCAATCGCTATTTGGTAGCATGAATAAATGAATGCGTGCTTCCAATTTTTCCCTTCTGGTCAGTGCATACATGCAATTTACTGAGTGCTACCTCCTGTGAACTTTATAACTTCATAAGTACTTACATCATTTTATGTTACTTCATGGCCCTGTCCCTAACATAGTTGGGATAACTAAGAATAATATGCTGGGCCTGGTAGATGACTTAAGGTTCTCCCAGTGAGAAAAGGAGTAGCATTTTGTAAACAGAAGAGTGGCAATAAAGAGCCAGAGGGCACATGGCTCATTGCCTGTCCGTTGAAGCTGGCTATCTTGAAGTCAAGCTGCTCATTCCTTGCAGAGGGGAAAATTCATAGTATTTGAAAATAGGAGTCCACCAAGCCAATTCCATGCCACTGTCACCGGTAGTATCAATTAGAACAGTTCATTTATTTTAAGCTGTTGATTCCTTTCTAAGTCCCTGATGTCATTCATTTTACCCATTTGGCTAAAATGAGCTATTCAAGCACTGATATGAAAAATGCCCAGGTTACAGGCACTGGGTGACCACTAGGGGTTTCACTTCATTGTGAATCAGCTGTGTACTGTCCAGTGTACGTCCTGAAACTGTCTCTATAGTCACCACCTGATCATGAGTCTTGTGGCCTAACCTAGCCTGTGACTAGGAAGTAGTGACGCCCCACAGGGAATGTAACAGCCTGCCTGTCCCCTCGGCGTGACCAGCCTACTGGACAAGTTCAAACTCACCCTCAAGACACTCAGATGAATGTATTTCCCTTCCCTGCAGTTTCCACCGTTTAAAGCTTTGAGAGCTGTAGTCTCTGACACAGAGCCTCTTCCTTAGCCTTTAATTCAACTGAACACATTTCTTGAGCTCCTACCGTGTGCGAGGCACGTATTTCTTCATGTAAACTTAAGCCAACGCACTTCAAAGACAGAAACAAGGCCCAGCCTGTGCCAGCAGTTTACCACCATTGCAGAAGTCCTTACATAAGTCCCTAAAATCTGAGAGCAAAAGGGTTGGGCAGCCCTAACCGACAGTCGAGAGAAAGGTGGTTTTTCAGGTTATGGCCCCAGGTTTAAGTCGTTGGGTTACACAAGACAAACTCCCAAGCGTCAAGTCTTTTTCCTGCTGTTCCTTTTCGTGTCCAACGTCAGTTTCCCCTTTCTCTACTCTAGTCAACCATTTTCTGTCTATTCATGATCTTTTATCATAGTTTGGATGGCCTTCTGATAAGAGGTCCCTTCTGTAAAAATCTTGATGAGTGAATGATGTGTTTATCAACTGCTTTCAAGGTGGTGGACAGTTTGTACCAGAAAATGTTTAGCTAATCAGCCACACAAATTTAATCTTATCTCTAAAGAGTTCTTTCCCCAAGGAGAGCAATTGCTAAAGTGCTTTGCTGTGGTTCCAGCCTGTGTCTTTATCATACACGATAATATTAACAAAGCTCAAATCAAGGTCTCCAGAATGTCAAACCAATGAAATGTGTGTTGGGTTCTATTTGAATAAGATCCCAGATGAGTCAAACTCCTCCCATCTAGACTTGGTTCATTCGGTTTATTATTATCTCTTACAGGTCATTCCTTACAGAATGACCAACAGAAAACCACCCCTCCCAACATACCCACCAACCTACACGTATACACACACGCGTAGATGTGGACATACACGAGTGCACGCATATATGTGGGTTTCCTTTCTGCCTGCTACAAATTTAGGAGACAGGAACGGCCAGTTTCAGCTGCCCCTTTAGCAAACTGCGATGTGCTTTCAAAGCAAATCTATCCATCTCTTCCACATCTTACCAGCCCCAAAGATTTCCCCTAGCCTTGACACACCAGGTAGTGTTCACAGAATTCACTGTATTACACATCATGGCAACAAGAATACGGTGATTGACTGTCGCCATCAGGAGCTAAAATAAACCGTCTAGAGTTGAAGGGAGGAGGTCTTATTTTCCATTTTGTTGCCTTTTTTACCCAGAGCCTCATTTCTTTGAGAAGAGGTCATTTGAAAGTTCTCAGGCTTGGCCCGTCGATGTGTGCTAACGTGTGCAGCTGGCTTTGTGATTTGATAATGTTCTTCCAACCACATAGGATTGGGCCCACCCCAGACCTACTAAATCAGGAACTCTGAGGGCGGCAACCAACCGTCTGTGTTTTAACAAGCTCTCCAGATGATTCTGATGCATGCTCGAAGTTGAAGACCACTAGTGTCTATATTTTGCACACACACATTCACAGCTATGCGTGTGTTACTTTGCATGCTGTCATAGGGAAGAGGCAGGGACTTTTCCAATGAGAGGATATCCCCAGTGGGAGCAGCAGGTCCACATCTGCAGACAGCATGGAAGTCAGGTAGACAAGATGTCCCCATGGAAGGAGGCTAAGACATAGAGATCTCTTTGAACATCGATCCCACTGACTGTTAACACAGCTTCCCATGCAGGTGTGATTATACGCCATGATTTGGATGTTGATGAGTGAAGCAGGCTATATGTAGCCTGCTGGTGTTGAAAGCATCTTGTTCTCTGTGTTTTACTGCCCTAGTTATAGAGTTACTTGGTGGAGAAGGGCTGTCGAGAGAGCCTCCTGGCAGACAGATTTCAGTTTATCCATCTTACGCAGTGGTCCACTGAAATGATGGGTTTCTTTGCCCACTGAAGTAGTGGGTCACCCCGTGGTACAAATGCTCTATTAGGCTTCTTCCAAGGCTGAAAGCTAATTGATAAGTTACTGCAATATCGCGCCGCTGGAGACCATGAAAGGCACATCTGAGGAAAGATGGAGCTGTGTCAAAGTTGGAGTGACTATGGGAGGAGGTGCCCCGGGGGAGTGGGAGGTGAACTTGTGATTTGAGGGGACAGAGCCACATATGGCAGAAGGAATTTAAGTGTGATTCCCAAAATGCACTTGGATTCATGTTCGTATGTATATAAGGTAAAGGGGTAGATAGATATAGGACAGGCGTATATATGCAAGTAAATATATATATGTATGTGTGTATGTGTGTGTATATATGTGTAATATTCATGTTAAGCTCCTAACTTGTTAGCCAGGCATAAAAGGCCTTTGGCCCTAACATACATTTCCAATGTTATTTTTTTTTTAATTGAAGTATAGTTGATTTACAATGTTGTGTTAATTTCTGCTATACAGCAAAGTGATTCAGTTATGCATATATATATATATATATATATCGATACATTCTTTTTTTAATATTCTTTTCCATTATGGTTTATCATAAGTTATTGAATGGTCCTCTGTGCTATACAGTAGGACATTTTTGTTTATCCATTCCATATATTGTATAATAGCTTACATCTGCTAACCCCCAACCTCCCACTCCATCCCTCCACCAACGCCTGCCCTCTACGCAACCACAAGTCTGTTCTCTATGTCCACGAGGCTGTTTCTGTTTCGTAGATAGGTTCATTTGTGTCATATTCTAGATTCCACATATAAGTGATATCATATGATATTTGTCTTTCTCCTTCTGACTTACTTCACTTAGTATGATAATCTCTGGTTGCATCCATGCTGCTGCAAATGGCATTATTTCATTCTTTTTTTATGGCTGAGTAGTATTCCATTGTATATATGTACCACATCTTCTTTATCCGTTCATCTATTGAAGGACATTTAGTTTGTTTCCATGTCTTGGCTATTGTGAATAGTGCTGCTATGAACGTGGGGGTGCATGTATCTTTTCAAATTAGAGTTTTGTCTGGATATATGCCCAGGAGTGGGATTGCTGGATCATATGGTAATTGTATTTTTTGTTTTCTGAGGAACCTCCATACTGTTTTCCATAGTGACTACACCAACTTACATTCCCACCATATGTATGGGAGGATTCCCTTTTCTCCACATCCTCTCCAGCATTTGTTATTTGTAGACTTTTTAACGGTGGCCGTTCTGACTGGTGTGAGGTGGTACCTCATTGTACCGTTTGATTTTGCATTTCTCTAATAATTAGCGATATTGAGCATCTTTTCATGTGCCTATTGGCCATTTGTATTTCTTCTTTGGAGAAATGTCTATTTAGGTCTTATGCCCATTTTTTCGACTGGGTTGTTTGTTTTGTTGTTGTTGAGTTGTATGAACTGTCTGTATATTTTGGAAATTAAGTCCTTGTTGGATGCGTCGTTTGCAAATATTTTCTCCCATTCTGTAGGTTGTTTTTTCATTTTGTTTATGGTTCCAGTGTTATTTCTTGTTAGTCTCCTTCCCATGCCCTTCACTTAAGTCAAACTGTACAACTATCCATTCTCTATGGACGTCACACGATTTACCACACTGCATCCTTATCTCATCATATCCTGAGTTCAAACATGACCTTCTCCATGTAGCCTGCTCTAAACTCTCCTCCCCCACCACACACACACCTCTGAGCGTAAATCATCCCTCCAGCTCCTGAACCTCTTATCACTTTATTACCTCCCATAGTATTCATCAGCCTATAAGTTATTATAACTATGGATGTTTCTCATCCCCTGCTTATCCTGCGAGCTTCCTGAGCACATTCTCCATTTCTGACCACGGTTTTGTCCCCAGGGTCCCCAGCCACTGCTCGGTGGCCAATATGTTTGTCATACAAGTAAGTAGCTGCTTAGCCACATCATAGCACATGCCTAAACTCAAGAGAGAAGATAGTAGCAGGCTATGGAAAACAGTTTGGGGTTTCCTCAGAAAGCTAAACATGGGATTATCCTATGGCCCACCAAGTTCCACTCCTTGGTATATATCCAAAATAATTCGAAACAGGCATTCAAATAAAGACTTGTATATGAATGTTCATAGCAGCACTATATACAATACCCAAAAGATGGGACCAACCCAAACGTCCGTCAACAGATGAAGGAATAGAAAAATGTGGTATATCCACACAATGGAATATTAGTCAGCCATAAGAAAGAATGAAGTACTGGCACCTGCTACAGCATGGGTGAACCTTGAAAATATTAGGCAAAGTGGAGGAAGCCAGACACACAGGTCACATTTTATGATTCCATTTACATGAAATATCCAGTATAGGTAAATCCATAGAGAGGAAGCCGATAGTGGTTGCCATGGGCTGGCAGGAGTGAGGAATGACTGCTTAGTGGGTACAGGTCTCTTCTGGGGGTGATGAAAACGTTTTGGAACTAGATAGAGGTCACGGTTGGACAACATCGAGAATGTGCGAAGTGCCACTGAATTGTTGACTTTAAAATGGTTCATTTTATGTTATGTGAACGTCACCTTGATAGTGGTTGTCATAGTGTTTTTAAGAAACAGTAGTACAAAGGCATTTCCCTTTTCCCTTCATAAAAACCGAGCTGATTTTTTTCTAATAAGACGGTATAATATTTTATCCCAACTATCAACAGATCCTAGAATGGATGAAGTATGGGTTTCACCTCCACCACAATCCCCTCCTTACTCCCAGATCATGTCGCCAGGGGCTGTTTCACGCCCTGAGAGTAACTGCCCACCTGTGGCATCAGGTTCACCTAACGCCAGCAGACACCTCTCCGAAAGCGGGGCCACCTTCCAGCTCCCGAGCCCTGTGTCCAGGCGCCCCACGGAGGAGACTGGCAGTCAGGCTCCACGGCTGCTACTGCTGAGGCTTAGGACAAGGATGGCCTTTTAATATCTTTGTCCAAGCTGAATTGTTCTACTTTGTCTCAGTTTTCCTGGAAGATGCTCCTTTATTTTCAGAGGAGACAAGAAGCCCACCTTCTGTTCATCTTTGTTTTCAGTTCACAGGCTGAAGCTGGCTGACATCAAGGTCATCGGAGCCCTGGGTGATTCGCTCACGGTGAGTTACTGACGGTGGAAGGAAGGGGCAGGAGAGGAGATGATCTTGGTTAATAGGAGAATCTCACTCCTGGACCTTAAGCGTTGCCGTCTCTGGTCCCAACCTCAGTCCCTCCCCACCTCCATGCCCACCCTGGAATCCAGCATTCCCTGGCCCATCGTGTTTTCCCACCTCCATTCTAACCTAATCCTTCCTCTCCTAACATGGGAATGAAGGAGAGAGCAGGAAGAGGGGGGACCCCAGAAGGAGCCCCTGAAATGAAAGTAACCCAGCCCAAACCGCACAGCCTGTCGGTGGTGGGGTGTAGGGCCCCTTCAAAGACCCGGTGCTTTGTTTTGTCCACGTAGGAAAGCGAAGGGAAGGTCCCAAGGGCAATGGGATGATGGGACAGGAACGAGTACTAATGGGGGAGGGGTGAGAAAACCGGGATCAGTGGAAAAGACAGAGGTACTAACGATGACCCAGCCTATGTCTGCAGGTGGCTGTGGTGACCTCCCAGGCCCAGCAAAAAGCTATCCAGAAAAATCAGAATCAGGTCCTTAGAGAGCCAGGGTAGGGGGGCTCTGAAGCTCTCGAACTTCAGGTCCACAGTGACTCATTACAGAGGAGTCCAGCTGCTGTTCTCTGGATCAGTAGAATCGAGGGCCTCCAGCTGAATTTTCCCCCAAATACCAGCCGACACCTTTCATGTCTGTGGCCTCTTCACATTGATATGATCTCACTCAATATCCTCAACAAAATCCTGGGCCATATGACTCTCCTCAAACTGAAACCAACAAAGGAGGTGAAGCGGGTTGAAGCGAAGTGAGTACCGCAGCCAATAGCTTGTAACTGCTGGGTGAGGACAGGACTCCCAGGTCCTGCCTCTGAGGCCAGAATTCTTTCCCTGCCCTGTAGCCGTCTCCTCCATGACCCCTCAGGTACTCTTCACCCCGAAGGCCCTAGGGCTCCTAACCTTCTGGGAAGGACGGGCAGCACGGCTCATCCCAGCCACTTCCTGCTGGGTGTGGCCTGACGCAGCTGGAAATGCCCTGGCCGTCCAGTGGTTAGGACTCAGCGCTTTCACCACTGTGGCCCAGGTTCTGTCCCTGGTTGGGGAACTAAGATCCCAGGAGCCGCGGCGTGACCAAAACAAACAAACAAACAAACAAAAAACAGAATCAGCCCAGTTGTTCAGGACTACCTGGGGAGGCAGCAAGGCTCCTCTCCCGGAGGCCAGCCTTCCCCACAGGCTGCCTGGGAGGCTAGCCCTTGGCATGACCTTTGGAATGGCTCTGCTGGGAAATAACGTGCCTTAGGCAAGGGACGTGCACCTGCAGAGTGTGTCAGGGTGTGGTTTTAAAAGACCCCGCTCTTTCTTTAGCTGAGGAGTAGGTACGTGGCGTTTCATTTCAATTTTTCCAATTGTACCTATGTGAGACCTATTCACATCAAAGGATTACAGGATACTTCCCTTTCTGATACAGTTCACGATTTTTAAAAAATGAGGAAAATGGGACCCTGAAATGTGTCCTCTGGAAAACTGTACACTACGGTATAATTTTCAGAGCGCTTCTGCCAGCCTAGGGTCCGGGCAGGGTTTCTTAGGGTGAGGCTGCCCTTGGAGGACCCCAGAATTCCCAGCGGGAAGCGGCACTCGTTTCTGACGAGGCAGAATGCAGGTCAAGACGTGGTGCTCTCAAGACGCTGGATTCTAAAGTGCCGGACCTTCCGGCCCGACCAGGACGAGAATACAGACCCTCTGGTGAGCAGGCAAGGAAATCACCCCCTTGTGGTTCCCTTTCAGGCAGGTAATGGGGCCGGATCCAAGCCTGGGAACGTCCTGGACGTCTTAACTCAGTATCGAGGTCTGTCCTGGAGGTAAGTGCAGGCGTGGCAAGGCCCAGAGACGCCCCTTCGCAGGGCAGGGGAGGACCCCTGGGCATGTAGAAAACAAGTTCTCTAGCAGAAGGATGAGTCAACCTCGTGCTTTTCCATGAGAAATTTCTAGGTTCAATTTAAGGAAGGTATTTATCAGCTTCCCCAAACCAGATATTCCCCCAAAACAAGCCAGGACCTGAGCAGGAGTTTAGGGGAAAAACTACTCAGACGTTTGGGTTGGAAAAGTTTGGGCTTGCCTTTCTCCCTCTGGGCAGTCACCTCAGCAGGAGGCAGCAGCCTTCAGAACCCGGGTTGTGTAGGAGCCCCAGCTGCCCGCTCTGTGTGACCTTGGGTAAGTTATTCAACCTCTCTGAGCTGGTCTCATCTTTGACGCAGAGACGATAATACTGCCTTAGCATTGTCGCAAGGCTTACAGAGAATTTAAATGCCCAGCACAGTGCCTGACACAAAGGTAGGTATAAATGGTAGCTGGGATCATTATTAAAGGGCCTTCATTTTACAGATGATGAAGCACGGCTCAGAGAGGGCAAGTAACCTGTCCAAGATCACACAGTCAGATGGTAAGAGAGCAAAAAGTAGAGTAGATGACTCCTGACCCCTGATGCAGCACATCCCCCATCATGTATATTTTGTGCAGGCTTGTTCCTGCTCTGCCTGTAATCAAACCCAGGCGGCCACAGGCTGCGGTGAGCAGCGCTCCTGCTTCACCTCTGCTATGAAAGCCCAGCTCATGCCAAGCGGGAGAGGGCAGGTTCGGTGTTCCCTCAACCTGGAATCCAGCATCTCTGGCACCAGCCTGAACCTGAGCGTTGAATCCCTGGCATCCACCCTGGCGATGCTACACAGAGTTAAACCCCAGACGTTTTGAGAACCTTTGAAATGTTCCCAGACGTACTTGGCAGAGAATGAGGGGATATGGAAAAGTAGGGAATCCAATCAACTCTGGAATGCTGCTTATTTTCATGCCTAGAAACCCATCCAACTTTGATTTCCTTGGAATTTTAGAAGCGGCTCAGAAGATGGGTTGCTCTCTAGAAGATACCCTTTAAAAACCGGGTTTTCCCCAAGCCAAACAGGACGAGAAACATGAAGGCAAACTTTTTTTTTTTTTTAATAATAATAATGCACAGCTGCAGTGGCTAGTCGGCGCTGGGCTGGGCTCTGCATCCAAGGAAGGGCCGTTTCCCCTTTGGAAGATGGGGCTGAAGAGGCCCACTTAATTCCCCTGCCTCAAGGTCAAAGCTCAAAGTTAAAAAACAAAGGTCAGCCATGACGGTTTAAGCCAGTTTTTTGTTTGGACGTTCTGGTTTGTGGGGCAAAGGAGAGAGAAGTTGCTGTATTCTGGTTTTTCAGTTGTTATACAAAAATAATGAGGAAAGGGCAAGCCCCAAGCCCCCAGGGTGTTTCTCGGAAGGAGCAAGGTCTGTCTTGGTGGTGTCTGAGGTGTCTCAGCGTCGCTGGCCGTTTTAACCTTCATTTTCTTTTTTGTCCCCACGACGACGCAGCGCGGGCGGCGATCAGAACCTCAGCAGCGTCACCACCTTGCCCAGTAAGTACGCGCTCCCGGAGGTCCGGGGCGGGCTCGCCGCCGCCCTGCGCGTTTCTGCAGCTCCCCCTGGCGGCGGCCGCGGGCTTGGCAGGGAAGGGTGGCAGGAGACAGCAGCGTTCGGCAGGGGGCGCTGCTTCCCCGAGGCGGTCGCCCTGCTCTGTTGCTTGAGAGCGATTAAAGCCTTTTTTTTTTTTTTTTAAGAGAAATTGTATTTGTCCGAGGAAGGAAGAGAATAAGAGGGAAAGAATGCTCAGGCCAACCCTTAGTGCAAGTTATTATTAAGAAATGATTGAAGAAGGAAATAAAGGAAACCCATGTTTGCTTTGCCTGTCATTCAGAACAGAGCACCTTTCGGGGAGCCGTTGATCTAGGCTCGGGCTGTATTAGGCACCACTGCATACAAAGACGCTGAATTCCTGGTGTTGGTTTAGGAAACGCTGTTATTGCAGCAGTGATGATGAAATTACCTTGTTCAGGCTTTGCAAACACAGCCATATTTGGGGTGCAACCTTTTCTTTAAATTACTGCATCAGCAACCAGTTCGGAATGATTTTTTTTAAGCCTGACTACATGCTTTGAATGGTCTTATTCATCTTTTTATTCTCCTTAGTGCATGCACAGTGCTTGTTCTTAAAGTACGCGTACAAAAAAATGTTACAATTGAATTATTTTCCCTTAAAATCTTCTGGCTAACGATTTTGCCTGAGAGGAGTTTAATCGGTCCCATTCTCATTTACTTTTCTCGTAATTATCCCTCTGTAATATATCTTTAGCAGCTAAGAAATTATTTGAGCTTTAAGTCACCAAGACTTTGATGATAAAGGTGGTTTGATCGCCGCATGGGCAGAACTGGTTGGACTTCATGCGTGTTATCTGTTCTTGCTATTTGCAAATCCTGTTGATTTTAAGTAGATACAGTTCTGTGACACGAGTCCTTCCCATCTTCCTTATTTCTAGGTCCACACACAAGAGCTATGAATAAGCTCCGCCATCTCTAGGAGATGATTTGGGTTGCTTTTGTGAATGTAATTGGGCTATGAGCTGGGCCAGCATACACAACAATTTGCTGGGCTCTCTGATTCCCACGCTATTGTGGTTGATAACATGATTGGAAATCATCTGACTCAAGATCTTTCACTAAAATGATTTATAAAATATTAAGACAGCGTCATCTGGGTGGACGCCCCGACACGCTTAGCCCAGCAGTGGAACATTGCCTGTTCAGACTTCCTTACTAGTGTTGTGAAGACAGATTGGCTGTAGGGACTGGATAATCCATGGAGAAATAATCACGTGGCAATGAGTTGGAAAACTTATGAGAACATGGGGTCAGAACAGAACCTCAGTTCAACTCCCTATTCAATGTAATCCAGCAAATACACCCGTGCTGGGTGCTTGGGAAACAGGAGAATGAGGTGAGGTCCCTGCCCTGATGACATCACTGAAGTCTCTTTAGGGACACATCTCCCTAAAGACAGGCGTGTGTACCAATAATTATAGCCATGTACAAAGTTTAGGGGAAAATAAATAAGAAGGCTGTTACCCTGCCTTTTGAAAGAGGGCTTTAAGAACTGGAATTCATCAGATAAGAAAAGGGAATGTTCCCGGCAGAGGTAACTGTGTGCACCAGCAAGTTCTTGTCCTGTCCAATGAGTAGTGCCTTCTGTGACATTCCTGATAGGTACCTAGCTAGCCGATGCTGGATGCTTCCAGTAGTGGGGAGTCTGGGACAATCCCTTCCGTCTTCAGATAGCTCGAGTGATCTCGCAACTCTTCCTTCTATTGAGTAGATCAGAGTAATTGCCATCCATCGGTACAGTGTCCCCAGAGCCACAAGGAATGAGTTCAATCCATCTGTGTTGTGTAGGCCCTGTAGCAGTGCTTGGTTGGAGAGAGTGCTCTGCTGGATGGCGTGATGCCTGAAAGTCCTGACCGACACCTAGCCAGTTCCTTTCCCACATCCTAGTAGATTGTAGGTCTGGGGAAGGTACCCTCTAACATGAGCTGAGAGATCAGGTTCTGGCCTAGGATTCTATTCTTAATAATGTATGACTTTTAACAGTTCTCCTAACCTTTCTGAACTTTCAGTTATTCTTAATTCAGTCCGTAAACATTTATTGAGCCCATGCGAGGCTCAGGGGTGTATACAGACCCTGCTCTCAGGAGTTTTCAGCCAAGCTGGGGGGGATTGCAGAGTGAGAAGTGTAGATCCAGCATGGTAAGGGCATTAGAATGTATGAGATTGAAAAGATGAACCAAATCAGCGAGCAATTAGACTGACCAAGGTGGATGGTGGGAAGAGAGCCTAAAACTCAGAAATGAAAGAGGAGACATAAGTATAGAAATAAAAAGGATTATGAGAGAATAGTTTGAACAGTTGTATCCATACAATGGAATATTATTTGCCAGTAAAAAAGAATGAAGTACTGATCCATGCTAAACATGGATGAACATTGATAACTTGCTAAGTGAAGGAAGCCAGTCACAAAGGACGTGTGTATTGTATGGTTCCATTTATATGAATGTCCAGAATAAGCTAACCCATAGAGAGAGAAGGTTGATTAGTGGCTGCCATGGGGCTGGAAGAAATGGGGAGGGACCGCTAGTGGCTATGGAGTTTCTTCTGGGGGTGATGAAAATGTTCTAAAGTTTACAGGGGTGATGGTGGCACAACTATATGAATGTACTAAAAGCTATTGAATTGTACTTTAAATTGGTGAATTCTATGTTATGTGAATTGTATCTCAATAAAGCGATTACATATTTAGAGAAAAAAGCAAAGCGCCTGAGAGCAGCGCCTTAACCAGATTGGCATTTATTCAGCGCTAATCCATTGAGCGCCCTTGTGTGCCGCACACGTGGTTCGGCATCAGCCTGCTGGACGTTTTATTTTGGGGGCCAAGCGAACAGTAAGGGTGAGGGCTGTGGGGCGGGCGCTCCGCTTTGTCGCCAGCACCCCCTGGCACTTACCAAAGGAATCTGAAGATTGCCTTGGGGCAGTGATGACGAACATCTTTTCCTTATATTTCCAGACATCCTCCGGGAATTCAACCCTTCCCTGAAGGGTTTCTCTGTTGGCACTGGAAAAGAAAACAGTCCTGGGGCCTTCCTAAACCAGGCCGTGGCAGGAGCCCGAGCTGAGTGAGCAGTGGAGCCTTGCGGGTGAACCACACGGGTCTCCGGGAACCTGGTCGGGGGCTTAGCCTAGACCAGGGTGTATGGCTAAAGGCTCCAGATTTGGTCCAGGGGGAGGATCTGAGGGTCAAAGGCTGGACTGGGCGGGCTCTCTTGGGGGTGTTCTCTGCCGTGGGACGCGGAAGCCTGCTGGCTCACCCACCAACCGCGCCCCCAGGAGCTAGTCACAGTTGATTCTGTTGCCAGGTACATGCTTTGAGCAAATTACTTTGCCTCGTCTATAAGCCTTATGTTCACATAAGACAGCAGCTATAGGAGGACTCACTGAGCCCCAAGTCTCACCACTCTGTTAATGCTCCGTCTTTCGTGTCACCTTCTCCCTCTCTTCCTCAGACTTGCTTTTCAGGAGGCTTTTTCAGGCTCCATGCTTTGCATCCTTCCTGGTTCATGGGAAAAGCACCAGTCCTGGGGCCAGCGGGAGTGGGGGAGTGTCTGAGTCTGAGCCCTGGTTTCTCCCCTGGCCTCTCTAAGCCTTAGCTTCTAAGAGATGGGGCTGAACCTCTCCCATGGGCCGGCTGGGAGGCTCAATGCCGTGTTTTTCGGTGTGTTTTTTTAAACATCTTTTATTTCTTTAACGTTGTATCTATCTATTTATTTATTGGCTGCGTTGGGTCTTCGTTGCTGTGCACGGGCTTTCTCTAGTTGAGGCGAGCGGGAGCTACTCTTGGTTGCAGTGTGCGGGCTTCTCATTGCGGTGGCTTCTCTTGTCGTGGAGCATGGGCTCTAGGCCCGCAGGCTTCAGTAGTTGTGGCACAAGGGCTAAGTAGTTGTGGCTCACGGGCTCTAGAGCGCAGGCTCTGTAGTGGTGGCGCATGGGCTTAGTTTCTCCGCGGCATGTGGGATCCTCCCGGACCAGGGCTCGAACCCGTGTCCCCTGCATTGGCAGGCAGATTCTTAACCACTGCACCACCAGGGAAGCCCTCAGTGCCATGTTGAAAGTGAAAGTTCTGGTGAGCTGTAAATAGCACAGACAGGGTGGTGGTCCCGGCAACAGTGCAGCAGGGCTGCAGGACCCACCTGGGGTAAACTCTTAGCGAGCAACAGGACCACTGAGTCGTGGTCCAGGGGCACTGGATGGAGGGTTCCAGAGAGCGGGGTCAGCTTTCCTGGGTCCTATAGATCCATTTCTCCCCACCATCCCAGAACCCTGAGTACTTCTTTGGGTTTGCTGCCAGTCAGAGAACCAGTGAGTGCCACATCCAACGTAGGAAAAATAAATGGAAAGATCCTTTTTGTTTCTTAGTCCTCTATTTCTTCCAGAATAATCACGAACTTTACTATGTAGCTCCTAGGGATTCCTATGTTTAGGTTCCTAGATCCCCGACATCATTCTCCCAGCTCTCAACACCATCCTGAATCTGCGAGTCCCCGACTAGAGTAACTCTTATTTATTCAGGACAGGAAAGGTGACAGATTATCTGAAGCAGAGATCATACAAAACCTAATAGGTTTTATAATGAATTCGGTGGCTTCATTTTCCTTTTGGTGGGGCGGGGGTGAAAGGCTACAGATTTACTGCTTAAAATTTTAGGCTTACGTTAATGTTACCTTAATCTTGCTTTTCTCCAAGCATATTTCAGCTGGTGGTGTAAGAGGAGAGGCAGTTCTAAGCATGATTAGGTCAGGAAGGCATCCAAGAATGAAAGCTTAGCTGAAAGCATAAATGTAATGAAAAATGGAGTGTGATTCATATGGCCCCGGATTTCTTCCCTGATTTCCCCAAGGCCTTGGGGCTCGTTCGTGTGAGTCATTTATTTGTCCAAGCATGTCCCGTGCTGTAGGGAAGAGTTGGGGATTATTATTCCAGATTATTATCACTATTCCCATTACAGATGAAGAAACTGTAGCCCAGAGAGATGAAGTGGCCTGAACAAATGCCTTATCTCGACCACATGGTCTGTCATCTTTGTGCCCCCAGGCTTTACCACAGGTCCGCTAATGACCCTTTATGTGTATATAGCAGTGTGCAATTACATAGTACCCTCACGTTTGTTATCTCTTGTGTTCTGAACGGTAACTGTGAGATGGACAGAGCAGAGGCTCAGATGCCCATGTTTCCTTAATGATGATCTTGAGGCTCAGAGTGGCCAAGTAATCATCCAAAACTCTGGTCCATAGAAAGAACAGCAGCCCTGCTAACTTCAGAGCAATAGATGAGGAAACTGAGGCTCAAAGAGGTGAAGTGGTTTACCCAAAGTCTCCGCCCAGGTGATCTGATACCTAGCCTGTTATGACTAAGAGCGGGCCAGTTGGGCTAATAATTAAGAGAGGAAGAGGGTGACAGCTAATGTTTCCTGCTAAGTCCTGTGCCAGGGACTTTATTGATGGTGATGATGGTGGTGGTGACGATGGTAGAAATAATTCAATGGATTGTTTCTAATATGGATGTTTACCGTGTGCTCTTTTAAGTTCTTTATGGGCACCTTATTTAATTCACCCAACATCTCTGTGAAGAAGGTATGCTTGTCATCCCCATCTTCCAAAGGAAGAAACTGAGGGTTTGCGAGGTTAAGTACTTTGCCGAGGTCTCACAGCTGGTCAGGGGTGGAAGCAGGATTCACACCCGTATGCTGCCTGGCACCAAGAGTGGCTCTTACCCCATGGGGCTGCTTTGCTCGTCTCTACTAAGACCCATTAAGATGGGGGGGGGGGGCGGTTATCTCCTATCATTTGGATGAGAATTTAAGTCACATTCCCACAGTTAGCAAGAGGCAACTAAATGTCACACCCAGGTGTGTCTGACTCAACCATGTCACGTTGAAAGTGAGGGCACGCTTGCGGCTGAGGTCTTGGCACCTGCAGAGATAGCCATGTGTGGCATGAAACACTCAGATGCAGCCCTCTGTTTGTCTTGAATGAGCCTGGCTTGGAAGAGAAAGAAAACTATGAACTCAAATACGCCAATCAGAAAACAGTCCCACTAACAGTCACCCCCTCATACGTAGGGTGCTCTGCCCTTCCCAAGGCACACTCATGACTCCCACCCCCAGCAGAGACCAAGTGGGGAAGGAGCTGTGTGACAGGGCATGGCCTTCAGTCCAGTTTTCCTGCTACATATTCCCGATTTCTCTGCTAAGTCCCCTCCCGACCCCGGCTTCACAGCCCCCGCTGGTCACATGACTTCTTCCTGTGTGTGCCTGCAGGGATTTACCTGTTCAGGCCAGGAGGCTGGTGGATCTGATGAAGAATTACATGGTAAGTCTAGGGGAGTTGGCACCTGAGACCACTTGAGGTAGGATGCCCAGAGGAGGGAGTGGGTGGGAGGATCATAGAGACAGAGAGGGTCAGCTCTGGGGTGGGGGTGGGGGGGGACAAGGCCACATGGGAATCCAGAGAGGCCACCTTTAAAACAACAACAAATGATTTAGCACCTGTGACCTCTGACCTCAGGACCCACAAACCAAAGAACAGAAATTATTAATGTCCCCACTAAACCCTCCTGTGTGTGAGGACCCATCCCTACAGCATTCAGCACTTTGTATTTTCCTGGACTTGACTCTGGAGCAAGGCTTTTACTTGTTTGTTTCCTATTCATTTCAGGACATAAATTTTCAGGAAGATTGGAAGATAATAACCCTGTTTATAGGAGGCAACGACCTCTGTAATGTCTGCAATGACCCGGTAGGTCTCCAGGCCCTCACCCAAGACTCCTCTGGGAAGGATTTCCACCCCAGGTCGCTGGAGCAGTGCAGCTGGGTTGGGACTCGGCTCGTAGTCGGGCATGGATCCAGCCTGGGCAATGTATCCGGGGCCACACAGACACTGAAACACAGGCTCTGTTTGTGATAAGCTCACACTGCCAGGGCAGGGAGGTACAGACAACTCACCATCCTGAAGTGCTTCTAGAGCTGCACACAGAAGAGAGGTCTGGGGTCAGAACTGCCGTGGGATTTGGGGGGCTGGGGGAGGGAGGGGTGGTGTCAGAGGTTTACAGAGAGCAGGAGACTTTCCAGCTGGGCCAGAAACATGAGAAGCTTTGTCAGGAAGAAAGGAGACCAGCAGAGCAAAGCGGTGGGTCTAGCTGTGGCCTGGGAGCACCTGTCCCAAGGGGTGACCCTGCCCGCCAGACCCCTCAAGGCCTGTTTTCCTGGCATCAAGGTCACCAGGGTCTGGGGGTTTCAAGCTACAATGCGAAGGGCCCACAGTGGGGCCTGGGGGCTGCTGGCTGCCAGGGTGGGGCGGGGCAGGAGGTGGGACCATGGGTCCCTCCCCAACTTCCCTTGAGGCTTTGATCCATTTGGTAGAGCAGGGCTCTTGGCTAAATTTCATTCAGACACAGGGTTCCACTGCTTTTTTTAAAAAAGTTTGAAGACCACAAGTATCGAGATCAGGGGAAATCACCATTAAAATGTACTTATGCTTGGTGGGGGGTTTGCAGGACCCTCTTCCCCTCTCACAATCTCCTTAAGTGATTTGATTGAGCTTTTGCTTCCCAGGCACTTGAGGTTCCATCAGAAGTGATCAGCCCCTAGGACCAAACAGTGTTCAAGCTGTAGGAGATCTTAGAGGTCCCCTGCTCCGACACCCCAGTTTAGAGGGGCCCAGAGGTGTGATGTGCTGTGGCGAAGGCCCTACATCCAGTTGACGTGAAGTGGATCCAGAGCTTTCCGTAGCTCCATGCAGAAGAAAGAGTGTTTCCCTGAGGGTTGCAGCCTTCACCTCAAGCCTGAGGACCATGGGGTGAGGGTGGAGGCTGGGGCCCCAAAAGATAGCCTGTGTTTCAGTGTTGCCCATTCTGCCTGAAATACAGGGAGGAGGGGACCCAGGAGAGGAAGTGGTCCCGGTCTACCGAGAGGTGGGGTGATGAATGGGGTTAGAGACATTTCCTCTTCCTGCAGGTCCGCTATTCTCCACAGAACTTCGTGGGCAACATCGGGAAGGCTCTGGATATCCTCCATGCCGAGGTACAAAGGCCAGGCCACACGGCGTCTGGGCAGCTCAGCCGCAGGCCTCCTCCTTGGGCCTCAGTCTTAGCCTGGAGGCAGCTCTGGCTTCCTGCTGAGACCTCCCTGCCAGGTCCCCTTCTCCTGGAGACCAGCACAGACCACGCTGTCAGTCCTGGCCCCAGCAGCCAGAACATGTGCGTCAACAGGGAGCAGAGGGGAGAGAGGGGGAGGGGTGAAGGCTGTGGCTGGGGCCAGGTGAAAGGCCACAGACCTGAAACCCAGCAGGAGACGCCAGCCCCAGCCCCGGGTGAGAGGCTGGAGCAGCCTGGCCTCGATCCTCTTGGGGACGGACCTTGCCTTTGCTCAGGTGCCTCGGGCGTTTGTGAACCTGGTAAAGATCCTGGAGATCATCAGCCTGAGGGAGCTGTACCAGGAGAAGAATGTCAGCTGCCCGCGGCTGATCCTCCGGTGAGTTGGAAGTTCTCCACCTATTCCTGAAAAAGCCATGGGACCCTCAGCAGAGAGTGGCTCTGCTTAGTTAGAAAAACCAAGGGCAGGAGTGTGAGGAGTGCTAAGACCCCGTGGTCTAGCCTGGAGGAGACACCCCAGGACAGGCTCCCCGTACCCTCGGAGTTCATGAGTTTGCAACCCAACGTGTACTTCTATCGCCAGACAGCTCAGGACACCCTTCGGTCCTCCAGGGAGGGAAGAATAAAACATGACGGATGGAACGAGCCTCTGTGGGCCAGTCTCACTGGCCACTGATAGGGCCTCCTTCTAAGTGTGCCCTGCCCCCTCCCAGAGGCCCAGCTCCAGGACAGAAGGGGCCTCTGTTCAGCATGGGTGCTCAAGGCTGGGCATTCACAAAGATAGGGCTATTGTCACTTTCTAAAAGACAGGGTGGTCAAGTCAGAATCAGCATGGTCTAGAGGACGGTCTTATCCCCCGCCAGCAAGAGCCCGAGCCCTGGCCCCGAGAGGCCGCCTTCATGCCCAGCCTTCAGAGCCAAAGATGGCTCCCCTGCTAATGTTACACATGAGCCTCAGGAATAAGGCATCCTTCTACCCCAAGCGTGAACCGTTCCTTCCTGCAAGGTCTCCTCCGGACCATTAGCCCAGATCACAGTGGCTGTGCCCCCCACCCCCTTTCTCCCTTCCCCAGCTCTGTAGAGGCCTCCACCACTGCCCTGAGCGCATCACATGATAATGGCTCGTGTGCCTCTCCCCGCAAGCCCTGAACTCTGTGTCCGAGTCACTGCCAGCACGGTGTAGGGGCTCCGTGGCTGTTTGCTGAATGACTAAATGAATAATTCACAAGGGCCAGATTTGCTCTGGGAAGTGAAGGGGTACCTTGGCTGTTCCCTGGAGATCCATGCCAAACCACCCCTGGGGACCTTGACTGACAGGTCCCCTGCGGAAGGCCTGGGGATGCTGTGGGCAGCGGGAGGATGGCTGCAGGGTGACACACGCCTGTTAGCACAGCTGGTGTCAGGCGTGCTATTTTCGGCTGCTGACTCATCCCCTGCTCCCACTCTCTCCAGTCACTGGGCCCCACGGGGGGTTCAGCTTGTTCATTCCGTTTCAGAGCAGCTCACCCAAAAGTCTCTGGCTGCCCATCACTGCAAGGTCTTTAGACAATTAAAGCTAAAGGTTCAGAGTCCAACCTGGTGTGGCCAAGTCCCTGGCTGTGGGGTTAGGAAGACTCAGGGTCACCTTGTCCTGCCACCTCTCCAGTGCCCTGCACTCCCTGTCTCTCAGCTGTCCTGCCTCAGTGGCTGTGCTTTCCTTGGTGGCACTGAGTCTACACTGAGCCATCCTCACTATCATCACCTCCTCCCCCTAGACCAAAAGCCCAGATCTGTAAGTTGGCTAGTCAGGGCAGATGTATGGACTGGACAGAGGCAGCTCAACTAGGGATTAAGAGCTCAGGTTCAGACCAGGCAGACTTGAGTTCAAGTCCTGGCTCCCACACTCAGCATCCATGTGACCTTGAGAAACTACTTAACCATGCTGAACCTCAGTTTTCTCATCTGTAAGATGGGGATAATGAAAATACATCTCCTAGAATTGCTAAGAGGATTAAGCAAGTCAATACCCATGAAGCTCTTCGCACAGTACGCATTCAGTATGTGTTAGCATTGTTACCGTTGTCACTCCTATTTAAAAGGAGGCACGCCTCACCTGTACCACACTGTTATCGAGCGTTCATAAGGTAACGCAGCTCCGTAAAAGTCACTCCTGCGGATGTCAGACGATGTAACTACTTCATTTTCATGGGCAAATCCAGGTCTGGGAAATTTTCTTCACTTCCATGTGGTACAGTTGACAGGTTAGCCAGCCAGGGCCCTGTTAGCACGGGCTTCTGGTACCTCCGAGTTAAATGTATTCTGAATCTCAAGCCAACGCTTCTGCATCAGGCACTCAGCCAGGGGTCCTGGTGGATGGGGCCTCTCTTTGGTTTGGCCTGCAGGAGACTGTGTCCCTGTGTCTTGAAGTTTGAGGATAACTCAACAGAACTTGCCTCCCTCATCAAAGTGAATAAGAAGTATCAGGTAAGCCGGGAAAGGGTTCCAAGACTGCACAGCAACTGCTGTGTGGTTTCATCACTCTGCTTAGAAAACCAACAGACACTCAGATTATGTCGACCCCGACTGTGTGTGACGTTACCACTGACCAGTTTGCAGATTTGAATACTCCCCCCTGCCCCCCGCCGCAAGACAGCAGGTTCAATGTATTTGATTCAAGTTATAGAGCCGAGTCACTGAACACACGTCACCGAATCTCAGTTCCCGGCCTTACACGAAAATGAGTATTTCCAATTGTCCGTGGAAAATGAGTATGAGGTCTGACTCCTGGGGACGGGGTTGGGGGAACCCTTGCCGCCCAAGAGAGTCTGGAGGATTCAGTGAGAGAACATGCATTCCCTCTGCCCTTCCCTTCGGGGGGGGAACAGGTGTTACTGGGGTGCACAGGGAGAAAGAAAGTCAGCAGATGCTCTCCCAACATCCTGTGGGTTGTTCCCTTTAGGCCTTCCTCCATCAAATCTTTGACCAGAGCAGCTGACTCCCTTGACTCTCTTGAGTTTTCCCCCAAATAATCATCCAGTCACTCGAGAGAACAGTGGTAGTCTCCCAGCTCTTCTGAAGGGGGCTGCAGACAGCTTCCAGGGTGGATCCATCCTTCAAGTCCATGGACTCCTTGGAGCAGAACCCTTCCCTGCAGCCTCTTTCAAGGTAGTCGTATCTGCCAGCAGTGTCAAGGCTCAGGGGAATGAACCTCTGTTTACCGTCCTCTGAGGCCATCCCCCAGCCCGGTGGGTGACTCCCCAGCTGCACTTCCTTCTGCCGTGAGCAGGTGCCTCTGTCTCAGGTGAGGAAGCCCATGCCTCACCAGGAGAGGGAAGGCAGCCGAGGTTATGGCCATGAAAGCAGACCTTTTCCAGGTGCGGTTTGGGTGCAAGCAACAAGCGCTTATGCAATTCTGGTTAATTTATTATTTATTATTAATTCAGATGTATTATTTAAGCAGAATGCCTGGAAGAGCTAAGGTCAGAGGCCAAGCCACCAGAAATTGCGAGTCTTGGAATTCTAGGAGCCAAGCCATGAGAATAAAAATCAGGGCAAGGAGCTAGTCCAGTGGAGACACCCTGGACACCACTGTCACTGCTCTTCTAGGAACTGGACGCAGCTGCCACCCCCAGCAGAATGGATTCTGTGCTGTCCCTCCATCTTTCTAGCGCTAGCTTCCAAACCAAAGCCTGAAGGGGGAGCATCTACTGGGGGACACGTGGGCATGTGTGAGGGGCATTGGGAAAGCCAGCATCTGGGTTTCTCACCTTCTGCAGTGCAAGTCAGGCTGGTCTTCACACAGTGGAGTTTTTTTTTTTTTTAATATAGGAAGTGGGTCCAGATGCTGGGCAACTAAAGAGAAGGAGAACTATTCACAAAAATGGCCTTCACTGACCTCTCTAGATTGGCCAGCTGTTGTTCCCAGGTCTGATCTTGGTTACCACGGAGACCCTGATCTAGCATCCTGGACAAGCTCACAGCTCAGCCACATGAGGCCATCATGCCCTCTCTCTGAATCCTCTGACTCTCTACTTCCTGCTGAAGCTATCATTCCATCCTTCTTCTTGGAGGTGCTCATTGCTGTTAATAACCACCATGTGCTAGGCATTCTCCACACTATTTCCTTTATTTCTCAAGAGGTGCGAGGCTCCACTGTGAGCCATTATGGCTGACCCACGGAGGCACTAGCAGCCCTGAAAGGGACTTAGGGATGGCCCAGGCCTCGGTGAACATCCTCCACTTACAGACGAGGAAATAGAGGTCCAGAGAGGGAAAGCATCTTGCTGAAAGTAACACAACTAGTTAGCGGTATTGCACCTGCCTTCCTCAAGGCTCTGCGTGTAACTGGAAGAGACTCCCCCCAGGAGGTCAGAGGTGAGGTATCCCCAGCATGTGGACTCTCTTTCTGGCTGACCCTGGAAAAAGACGGTGTTCTTGATGTCATGATGTCTTCTGAAGTGACTGCTGTAATGTTCTGGGTGTGGAAGCCTGACTTCCCCCTCCAGCCAAGGTCCTGGTCCAAATGATGGAAACCCGGCAAGCAGTGAAATGGCAGAGTCTGGGAGAAGTGGGAGCCAGAACTGGGGTAACTCGTCCTTCTGGAACTGAGCCCAGGCGGAAACTATGAAAGTAACAGCTCTGTTACCTCCTAGACAGATCTGAGAATCTCAAGTGTGCACACACACGAGCACATGTGCTCACACTCACTTCATGCATGAGTGATATCAATAGGCATTAAACGTCATTGTTGATTCACCTTTGATTTTCTGAACACATGTATGACAGAAATAAATGTAAGGGTTATCCAAGACAGTCATTTAATCAAATTTGTACTCACCCCGCTTCCACCCTAGTCTTTAATCAGAAGCTTTAAAAGAGGATCAAACTGATGGACTTGGATTTTTCTTTTTTCCCAGCCTAGGTCAAATGGATGCAAAGGCAGCCCAGGTCAGGGGCAGGGGTTGAGATAAAGGCTGATCTGAAAAGTCACTAGCTGGCTCCTGCCTCATCAGTTGGGATTTTGCTGCAGACTGATTTCACTCAGAAGTCAGACTGTTTAATTCTGCAGTGGAGAAAGAGTTCCCGAAGACCGGGCAGATGCAGAGAGAGCCTCCTGACCTCTGTCCCCCTTCCTCCTGCAGGAGGGGACTCACCAGCTGGTCGAGAGTGGGCGATATGACACAAGGGAAGATTTTACAGTGGTCGTGCAGCCGTTCTTTGAAAACGTGGAGATGCCAAAGACCCCGGTAGAGCCTCATGGATAAGTGGGAGCCACAGGTGTGCCCAGCTGTTTGAGCGTCATTTGTGTTATCCGACGTCCCTATAACACAGCCCCTCTATTCTGTCCTGTGACCAGGAGGGGTTGCCTGACAGGTCTTTCTTCGCTCCTGACTGTTTCCACTTCAGTAGCAAGGCTCATGCCCGCGCAGCCCAGGCCCTGTGGAACAACATGGTAAGAGGACCGAGGTAGGAAAAAGTATTCTCCTTCTGATAGGAAAGAGATTCCAGGAAGCTTTCAGAGGACTTCAGAGGCCCATCACTCAGGCTGTGTGATTCCCTGCACAGCGATGACAATAAACCCCGTTTCCTCCGTCCCGCCCTCCCGTCTCGGGCCTCACCCTGCGTCCTGACTTTTCCATTCTTGCCACCCCTTTCTCACTCTGCATCCTCCTGCTTCTTGGTTTAGCTGGAACCTGTCGGCCAGAAGACAAGAAGGCATAGGTTTGAAGACAAGATCAACATCACATGTCCAGACCAGGTACAGTGAAGAGCGCAGCCTTGCCAGGGGTCTACCTAAAGCCTCCTTCCCAGCCTTTCGAAGTCTCTCATTAACGTTTCTCAGTTCCTTCCATCCCAGGTTCTCACCCCCACCCCCAGCTCTGTTCACCTACCCACCCATTCCAGACTCCAGTTAGCCATCCACAGTGCCCCATCTGATTGGACCGTGAAGGGTGACAGCCAGTGGCCGGGAGACCCTAGAGCTCGCCTCTGTCTCTCCATGTCCCAGCAAGCCCTGGCATAAGTCTGCACACGGCTCTCTCCAGCTGGGCAGAGGGACATGGCAGGACCAGCCAGATCTCATTTTGAAGGCCAGGGGAGGGGAGGACCTCAAGGGCGGGAAGGGACAGAGGATACCCCATCTCCACAGAGCCACTGTCCCCATGGTAGGATGGAAAGAGTGAGGGGCTGAGACCTAGAAGAATATCTTCTAGGATGGAGGTGGGGTTTGGGGGTGGGAGGTCCATTGGAAGCCGGAGCTAAGAAAGCAGACATTCACCAGAAAGGCAAAGCAGATCTCCGAGCTCATTCACAAATGATCAGAGAGATTCTTGGACCTTTGCAGCTGCTCCCTCACCTCTGTCAGTTCCCCTAGATTCCCAGAGGGGTCCCAGGCCCGGGACGGGAACCCACTGATCTGGGGCTTGCAGGGGGCAGGACCTCAAAAGCGCCTGGCTTTTCTTGTCTGGGCGGGAGACGCCCAGGCCGCTGCAGGGCGGGAGTGGCATGGGGTGGGAAGGGGTCCTGCGAGTAGGGGACGTGCTCTTGTATTAGCAGAAAGTGGGGCTCTGCTGGGAAGGGGCAGCATGGGGAAAGAGAGGTGACCCAGCCACCTCAGCCAGTTGGGTGGGAGGCAAAGAGCAGAGGTGCTCATTCCTGGGAGCCGTGCAGGGTTTATTCCGGTTGTTCAAGAGGTTTGCAGAGACGGCCGGGTACGTCCTGGGAGGGAGCCAGCGGTCAGCCTGGTGGCAGGGGGCTTGGGAATGTGGAAAGTGTTTCTGAGCAGAGCAAGAAGCAAGTCAGCTTGCTGCGGTGGCTCACCACCCCCCTTCCCCTCACAGGTTTGGCCATTTCTGAGCACCTACAAGAACGCTGTGCAGGTATCCGCTTGTTGCTTCCTTTCGGCTCAGCCGCCAATGCAGTGGGCGGCCCCCGAGCTGGGACCAGCCCTGCAAGGCAGGGTGGGAATGTGGGCAGGTGTTCCCGATGGGCCGTCGGAGGGGGGGGCGGGGGGGGATTCACACTCCTCTGTGAAGTCCATCCACCTATACCTTCAGACAGCGGGGAGGGCAGAGGAGGAGCCATTGATAACAGCACAGATAGGGGGCCAGCCAGTCAACTCTCAGCCTCTCCAGACGTAAGTCAAGAGAACCATCCCTCTCATAAAGCTGCTGCAGAAGCAGGGCTGGCATGCGGTGGGCTGGGCCGTTTTGTTGATGCCCTGATTTTTACACTGGATGGTGGGGGCCGTGTGTGGGGGTCTGAACTAGGTTAGCAGATGGAGCCCAGCCAGATTCTCAGAATCACCCAGGGAGCCTTTCCTGCTAGGCCGCCCCCAGGGTAGGGCCCAGGGATCTGTGTTTGTTAAAGCTCTCTGGTGAGTCTGATGCCAAGCCAGCCTCTCTGGCCCCTGGCAACCCTGAGATTCTGGGATTCATTCTACACCCCTAGGGTCACGGGAGCCAGCTGCTGTGCAGTGACAGAGCCCCTTCTGCCTCGCCGCCCACCTCAGGTAAGCCCCCTGTGGCACAGCAGGACCCAGGGCCCCTCCACAAGAACTCACTTATGGCCGGGGCTTGCTTCCTGTCTGGCTGGTCGCTGGGACGCGTCCCTGCTTTGTCCCTGTCTTCTGTAGTGAAGTCTGACCCAGCAGGACCCAAGGCGGCCAGGGTCCTTCCGATTCAGCCCGCCACCGGGAGCACATGTGGAGTAGCCACAGGAGTGCCGCCCTCAGTGGCCCAGCCTGGGGTGTGACCTTGCCCGGCCGGGAGGCGGGGTGTGTGGTGCCCAGGAAGGCCCCAGAGGGAGCCAGCTCTGCGGGTTGCCCTGCGGCCCCAGGCTCTGCGATCACTGCTGCTGCCTGCCGTAGGGCTGGAAAGTTCTCTGGAGTCTTCGGAAGAGACTCGAGGGCAGGGAAAGACCCAACATGAGTATTCCTCAGATTCTTGGTGGAAATCCGGAACCCAGCTCTAAATGGTCCGTGCGTCGGGCTCTGCACCGCATCTCGGATGGGCCAGCGGCCATTTGGTCACGCACTCAGGTCACAGCTGGTGTCCCACGTGACTGCTGGCACCAAGGTGGTGGGATCCCACTGTGCCCTAGCATCCCCTTTCCTCCTCCCCCTCTCTCTCAGCACCTCTCCCTTCCCATAGGCCCAGGATCGTTTATTGTGCCTCTGATGGGGAAACTGTTTTCATCTTAGCTCTGCCTCTGTGGCGCCATGGACGCTCAGTCCTGCACAGCCGAACACACACGCGGGTCGTGTTTCTGGTCTTGCTTAAGGCAAGAAGCAGTGGGCTCTGACTGCAGCTTCCTTTGCACAGACTCAAGCGTGTCTGTTTGTCTTTCCAGTGCACACCCTGAGACCTGCAGACATCCAAGTTGTGGCCGCTCTGGGGGACTCTCTGACCGTAAGGACGCGTGGGCCCCACGTGGCTGGGGATGGCTGTGTCAGCTCCGGGTCCCCGTCCTCCTGACCCCAGGGCCTGTGCTCCTGGCCTCCGCATTATCCCACCCCTCCTTCCTGACTCTGTCAGTCTGAGTGCCGGACAGTGGTTTGATTTTGCAGCCACTTTCGCCATCAGGTGTGCGAGGGGGACTCTCTTTCAGGAGCGAACTGAATTGTCTCAGGCAGTAGAGGTTTTGAACACCTAATGTCACCTTTTGAACCATTGCAAAAATATGTCATTTTGACTCAAAAACTCTCCTAAACCTAATGTGGCTGCTCTTTTCCCTTTGGATTATACTTTACAAGCAGCTCCAACCTTCACATCCATTTCCTCTTTGCCTCTGCCCCAAAGCAGGAAAGGCTCCACAGCTGTGGCAAAGGCTCTGCTCTTAAGTTCCAAGAAGCAGGGCCACTGTACCATCCCCAAACAGCACTTTGTGGCAGCACGGCTAAGGCCGTGAGATTGTCCTACAGAATGTCCCAGAGGGAAAGAGGAGAAATGTGAAGTGTATGAGAAACGTGTCCACTGGGGCCCACTCAGTCTATGGGCTCTCTCTTCGTGCATGTACAGGACTTAGGAGCAGAATACTGCTAATAATGTTGTAAGTGTCTCACGTTTGTAAAGCACTCTAGAGGCTTCAAAACTGTTTTTGCAGCTGTGATCCAATTTGGTCATCAAAACAATCCTGTGAGATGAGCAGGGCATGGCCTCAGCTCCGTAAGGAGGCAGCTGAGATTCGAGGAAGCCACGCAGCCGGGGAAGCAGCAAGCCCGGGCGTTCTGGCTCCCAGGGCAGCGTTCTGCTCACGCTACGTTGCGTGCGCAGAGAACACCTTGGGAAGCCCTGCGTGTACACAGCCTCCCTTTTCTCTTGACTTGCTGATTTTCCTGTGGATTTTGATATGTTTTCGAAGGCTGGCAATGGGATTGGCTCCAAACCGAATGACCTGTCTGATGTCACTACTCAGTACCGGGGGCTGTCATATAGGTAATGTTAACCCATGACCCCCCTCCCACCCCATGCTCACCTGCGGAGATCGGCCGGGGGTTGGTCTCCTGTAAATGCATAAATACCAAAGAGCAAGGACCAGGTCTGGAGGGGGCTGTCAGAAGGAAAACCTATATATTTCTGCCAAATGTAACAATTTGGTGAGTAGAGAGGATATGTTACTGCTAGTAACCCTTTTCTTTTAATTGTGCAGAAAGAGCACGTCAGGGTACTTATCAGACTTCTGGGTCAACAGATCCAACATGAAATGCACCAGAAAAGCACCGAATCTCTGAGTCTTCACCTGCCCGTTTGCACGTATATGTGCACACGTAGATTCTCCCATGTCTCTTGTTTACTGTCTATATGTATCGATTCATGTTGTTTATTCATGTTCTGTAGCCACACCTCTGCCTTTATGTATGTGCACACATCCGTACAGAAAACTCCGAAACGCAGCACCCGCTTGAGGCAGAAACAACCGAGACAAAAACCACAACCAATAGGCGTTGCCGAGCCCCTCCCACGCGCCTGTATGATGGAGGCGGGTGGGTGAGAGGAATATATGGGAAGCCCAGGCAAAGGCTTATGCCCAGTTGGCAAGTGTCATTTAAAAATAAAAGATGCCCGAGTGCCACAGGACTATAGAAGAGGGAATACCCAGCCCTGCCAGTTGGGATAGGAGGGCCTCCCAGAGAAGGTGGTAGCCAGTTACGCCTTGACAGGTTAGCAATTTGGTAGGCGAGAAAGGGCATTCCAGGCAGGAGGTAAGAAAGCTTGAGACGTGTCAGGAAAGTGGTTGGATGTGGGTATTCTAAAGTTTCTTTCTCTCCTAATAAAGTTCTTGTTTACGAACCCTTCACAGTCATTGGCGATTAGCTCAGGATTCAAAACCACTAGAACACGGCCTACCACGAGAGGGCAGAGCGCTGATGAGAGGCAGGACAGCTCAGTGCCGGCCCCCTCCCTTTCCTTCCGAGAGGTTCAAGTGAAAGTTTTCTTCTAAGAAAGCGAGAGGGAACGGAGTGGGGACGACGAGGACAGTGCCAGAGAGAAAGTTTTTCCCGGGGTGAGAGAAAGGCATCCTCACTCAGCCAGGAGCCACCCACAGAGAGGATCCAGGGCGTGGGTAGCGTGAGGACATCACCCCCGCCTAGAGCTGAGCCAAAGACCTCGCAGCTCCCGAGGTCCCACACACCCTCCGCCAGGTGGGGAGGGGTCTCTACCGGGCTGCCGAGGGACAGAGTGGAGGTTGCCTCCTGACCACTGGGCCCCAGGCTTTACTGAGGCTGCAGCAGAGAGAAAAGCCAGAGGGAGAGCAGGAAAGCAGAGCTTATTACAGTCGAAAAAGCATGAGGTTGTGGCTGCTTTACTTAGCCTGAGCTAAAGAAGGCCGTGGCCTCACATCCTAGTGTGGGAAAACAGAAAATAAAGCAGACGAGCCAGCCAGCGATGACAGGCAAGCTGTCCTGGTGTAGTCAGGGGAGTGAGGTGATCTGCCCAGCTCCACAAACAGTCCAACTGCTCGGATTCCTGGGATTCCGATAGAGACAATCTTCTGCTAAAGGTCTCTCTCTGCAGCTGTGGCAAAATTCAGCCATTGCTCTTTGTTTCTTCCTACGAGTGAGGTCCAAGAAGGCCTGATGTTTCATTCTTCTGGTTCCAATTCCAAGGCTTTGTGTGCTCAATGGCTGCTGTCCCTTTAAACCCTTTATTCTAAATGTTTCAAAGACCTGCCCCAAGACCCATGTGCGTTAAAGGTAGGAGCTCTTCTCGGTCAGAGTCTGAGAGACAGTTTGACACTTGGTAAAGTGGGTAGACTAGGGTTTCTCATAGTGTGTTCCATAGAACACTAGCCCCAGTCTTTTATTTTGGGGAAAATATTTCCTACTACATCCTTCCTCGGGGGAATTCACATACATGTTAGCATACTGAAGGCTCTGAGAAGCCGCCCTACGTTGAAGAAATCTGTTTAAATCGTGTCTGTTGAATCCAGTGTTTCCCTTAATCCCAGAACTCTTTCTTTGTTCATAACTCTTTCTCTGTAAATGCCCATTAGCATCCCCTGGGAAATGTCCATGCAGTAGACTGATCTGAGAAAAAGCCATTTTCTGAAGCCATTAAAACTTCCGGATGGGAAATAAGAGGCAATTAATTGATTATAGGTAAATTAAGAATGCAAATCGAGCCTCTTCCTCCAAGGAAAGAAAGTGGAGAGAGTGGACCTCACAGAGTCAGACAGGGGAGAAGAATTTTTGGTGGGTGGGCGGCTGTGAGCGGGGCCTGCCAGAAGAGGTTTGGCTGTGAATATTTCCAAGGCCCCTTGACCTGTAAGAATCACACAGCAGTGAAAGGCCCCAGCTCTGGGTAGCTTAGCGGTGTGGTAGGCCCAGAGGTCTTTAGAGAATTGCCTTTCCAATTGAAATGTTTGCATGGTTGGACTCATTCAGAGGACAAAAATAATATTTATCAAAAAATGCATTTCTTTGTCTTTTGAATTAGGAGGTCAGTCTCATGTTATTGAAACTCCTCCGATAGATGTTATCAAGCATCTTCTCTGCATTTCTCTGCACACTGTGGGTGACTGGGGAGCAAAGCCCAGCCTTTGAGCTCATGGTGTCATACAAATTACATTAATCTGAAGGGTCTCGTGTAAACTAGCTGTTTCATAGGGGTCTGTTTTCTTTCGTGTTTCACACAGTTCTGATCAGAACGAGGGCTTTCATATTTTTGTTCCTCCATATTTATTTGTATAATTCTCTCTTTTCTCCTGGAAACGGGCTCAGAGAGATTTCTGTAGCCTGTTGGTCTTGATCAGCTACCTCACTTGTTTTAGAACAAAGAGGGTTTTAGACAAGAAATTAGAATGTACTTGATGTGTGTGTGTTTACGTATATCTCCGTGTTTATATGTTGACTGAAGGAGAAAAGGAGGCAGAGTTAGAACACAGTGACTGGAGGAGGTATATGGCTTTGTAATTTCCTGCCAAGTGAAAAGTGTTCTGATTAAGTGCTTTTAGTCCAGAGAAGGAAGGATCAGGAATCAGCTAAAGTAGTAGCTTCATACAGAGTTGGGAAAGGATCCGAAGCTTAAAAGAAAATGCCCGACCAAAGGCCAAGTTAAGTTCAGACATTGGATGGAGGTAGGAGAGAGATTCCTGAGTGAGATAGAAAGGTAGGGCTTACCTGGCTTCTTTTTCTCTCCACCACTTGAGGTTCTTGAACCTTTGACTTAAGCCCCTGACCACCATAGTGTGAAATAGTCAACTTCATTCCAAGCCTTCCCTTGAATGAAGAATAGCCAAGACTTTGATTCGTGGCCTGTCCTTTGGAAGGTTCTACTGGTGGGCTGAATGCTAACACTGTGTTCTCAGAATCTCTTGGCCTGGGCTGATATGCTGGGACTGAGGAGGGAAGAAAGAAGGAGACACAGAAGAAAAATAACAGTAAATACAATACATCTGAACATTGGACTTTTTTCAAATAGAAATACTTTTCTCCTTGCCTCCCCCACGTATTCAATTTAAATGCATGAAAGGCAATGAAACTTTGTGTCTCTTGAAGTTAGATTGAGGGCCATAAAACCAGATGAGATGAGATGAGATGAAATGAGATCGGGCATTGGAAGGCAGTGAGAGGCCATCCCCCGAACCTTCCAGCGGGATTTACCTGACCACTGGGCAAAGAAGAGCTTATCCATTTTCTAAAGGTTTCCAGCTCAAGCTGGTTTTAGTTACCTTTATGGTTTTGAGTTTCCTTTAGAAAGTTGATTAACCCCTGTGCGCCTCAGCTTCCTACTCTGTAAACCAGAGATAGTTCATGTTCATCACAAGCTTGTCTGTAGATTTGAGATAACTAATGTAGAGCATCTGGTTCATGGCTGAGCTCATAGTATATACTCAGCTGAGTGCACTCCCTCCTGATTTGCTGAAGAAAAGCAGCAGCCATCTTTCAGCTTCAAATCCTGAATTTGGGGGAACCAACTCCTCGCGGAATTCAAATATTCTCAGAATCCCTCAAACACAAAGAGATGTCTCTGGCACATCTGACAGGTACTGATGGCATGGGCATTTGTTAAAAGCTGGGGGCACTTTTTTGTAAAGCCTGTGTATTGATTCAATCTCTCTCGTTGGCTTTGTTCACTCTACAGTGCAGGAGGGGACAGCTGCCTGGAGAATGTGACCACCTTACCGAGTAAGTAACCACCAGTGGCTTGAGGTTGTCCTCTGGGTCCATCTGACCCCCAGGCTTCCTGAAAGTGCCTCTCAGCTAAGAAAGGAGGGAATAACATCTTCCTTATGGACTGTCATTGAAATGAGAGGAGAGGCCTGTGGACAGGTGGCTGAAGGGGATGGAATAAACTCTGTTTGGATTCCGGAGACCTGGGTTCGAGCCCTGACCCTTCTGTGTGCTGGCCGGGTGACCTGGGCCAAGTTACTAAACATTCTGAGCCTCAGATCTCCTCAACTGGCCCAGAGAGTGTGGAGATAGTCAAATGGGACAGTGAGTATTTGCTGCATTGTAAACTATAAAAAAAGAAAGAAAGAGGGCTTCCCTGGTGGCACAGTGGCTGGGAGTCCGCCTGCCGATGCAGGGGATGCGGGTTTGCGCCCCGGTCCGGGAAGATCCCACATGCCGCGGAGCGGCTGGGCCCGTGAGCCATGGCCGCTGAGCCTGTGCGTCCGGAGCCTGTGCTCCGCAACGGGAGAGGCCACAACAGTGAGAGGCCCGCGTACTGCAAAAAAAAAAAAAAAAAAAAAAACAAGAAAGAAAGAAAGAAAAGAAAAACTGAGAGGCTCTTGTTGTCTTGGCCCAGCCTGTCATCAAGTCGCTTGAGGCCCCAACTCCTCTTAGGAGCACACTCTGCCTTCCATCCTAAGCCCTCTGTGTCCTGTGCACCCTTCCCCTTCCAGATATCCTTCGGAAGTTTAACGGAAATCTCACAGGCTATGCAGTGGGCACAGGCAACGCCAGTGACACAAACGCCTTCCTCAATCAGGCTGTTCCTGGAACAAAGGCTAAGTATGGCATTTGGGGAGGGGAGGGGGCCTGTCAGGTAGGGAGTGGGAGGCCTGTAGTCCCCTTTAAGGTTGTAATTCTGACCTCTGAGTGCCAAGGGGACATTTATCCATTTGCAGCAATGACTTGAGAAGTTCTTGGCCACTCTCTTCTGTGGCTGCCCCGTGACCAAGGCCGCAGGGAGGCTGGAGGGCTGGATCTTGGACAGAGGCCGTGCTCCTAGAGCCTGAACTCCTGGCCTTGCTTTCCTGCGTAGCATGTTCTAATCGTTCAACTAACGACCCACCTTAGCCAATGTTTAAAACTTACCGTGGCATAATGGTACTCTCTACAGCACCTCACAAGTGGTAATTCCCCCAAAAGATCAGGGAGTACCAAGCAAACGGATGGGCAAGCCAGGATCTCCAGCCTTAGAGGCTACTTAGAGGGGCAGTAAGTCTTGTCCTGTCCCTGCTCCTGCTATGGAGCTACAGGAAATGCAGCTGAGAAGCCAGAGGCAGCTGGAGCCAACTGCTCAGCCTCCCGGGCTGATCGTCCAAGGAGGCCCCTCACCCTGCTCCTAGAAGCCTCAGCCACCCGGGTCTCCTTGCTCCTGGCCCAGCCTGGGAAGACCCTTCTTAGTAGTAGAAACGGCTGGGGACAGATGGACCCACCAGCAGGTGCCAGGAGATGAGCATTCTGTGGATCCATCTCACACTATAACAGGGACCTAAACTGGTGAGGAGCTGGGGATGCCTGAGCTCTAGTCTTTCCATGAATTCTAAACCCAAGTGTTTGTACGGTGTATATTTATTCCCCCACCTCTTTCTAAAAGAAAAGTGTAGCTAAGTTTACCAAAAATGACACAACATATACATGAGAGAGAAAAATCACAGCCTCTGGTGGGGGGAGGAGGGGAAGAAGCAACTGTGTCAGTATGAGCCTTCTTACGATTCTTGGGTCTAAGCATCAAACTCTCAGCTTCCTGGCAGCCAGGGTAAAAAGAGGAAGCATGCCAAAACTTTCCTAGATCTAATTTCAGAATCCACACCAGTCCTTCAAAGGAGATGAACGGTTTCCTAGCATGGAATCCTTAAAGACCCTTTGCATGTGGAGTCCTAGAAAGGAGACCATGCGTAACAAATGTAATTGTCAGTACCCTTGCCCGTTGCTTTAGGACAAACACACGACTGGCTTTGCAAATGGTTATTTGTTGTAAGAACTCTCCAGGAGAGGCAAGTAGCTTCTTGTCCTGAGCCTCAGGGTCTCTGCCAGCTCGTGGTGCGGGGGAGGAGTTAATGCCATAGAAACCTCCAGTTCAAGCCCTTTAGGATGAAAGGTCTGGGCGCTGTTCCTCAACAGGACTGATTTCCTCTCCTCCTCAGGGAACTTTCAAGCCAAGTCCAGACTCTGATACAGAAGATGAAAGATGACCATGTGAGTCAGATTTTTGGTTACTTTTACATTGCTTTTTCTTCTTTTTTCTTTTTGGCTGCCTCGGGTCTTCGTTGCCGTGCGCCCGCTCTCTCTAGTTGTGGTGAGCGGCGGGGGCTACTCTTCTCCGCGGTGCGTGGGATTCTCATGGTCGTGACTTCTCTTGTTGCAGAACACAGGCTCTAGGCACGTGGGCTTCAGTAGTTGTGGCTCGCGGGCTATAGAGCACAGGCTCAGTAGTTGTGGCGCATGGGCTTAGTTGCTCCATGGCATGTGGGATCTTCCTGGACCAGGGCTCGAACCCGTGTCCCCTGCACTGGCAGGCGGATTCTTAACCACTGTGTCGCCAACGAAGCCCTATGGTTATTTTTAAACACTAACTTTCTGACCCACTAAAGTCCCCAAATGGAATTGTCTGCCATGAAACCAGTGAGCCTCCTGTCACTAGAGGTATTCAAGCAGCAGCAGGGCAGCCCCTGTCGAAGGCCCTCAGGAGATTACGTCAGCTGCGGGGGAGGTATGTTGCTGATCACAATGACCTTGAAAATCCCTCCTGATGCTAAGAATCTGTGGTCTATAAACAAACCTCTGAAGTTCTGTCAGCTCTGAGATTCTGATGCTGTTATTTCAAGAGGGCAAGGAAGTTTTAGAGGGTTGAATGGATTTCCTAGAGCTGTGGTGTTTTTATTTGTTGGAAATCATCAGGCATTTTCCTCCCTCTGTACAGAGAGTAAATTTCCACGAGGACTGGAAGGTCATCACGGTGTTGATTGGAGGCAGTGACTTATGTGACTACTGCACGGATTCGGTAATGGGGGCGGGCCAGGCCTACTCATCGCCCTTGATTTGACCTGTAAGCCTTGGAGGTCCTATCTGAGAACAGTCCCTAGAATTGTCCACCTACACCTGTGTGTGTGTGCGCACACACGCACATGCACACGCGATTCACACGCGTGCACACACACACTTCTTGCCCCCCGAACCCTCGCATTTCTGGCTCCCCCCGCCATGTCCCAGCTGGCATCAGATATACAGTACTTCTATTCCCGTTTCTTACAGCTCCTGAGAATTCAGAAAGAGAAGCAGCCATAAAGCCCAAGCCCTTGAAAGGGGTACTAGACACATTCTGCTCCTGAGCTTAAAGCTCTGGCTGAAGGTTCCGGTCTTCCGTCTGGCCCATCTTTGGCGACAGCGAGTAGCCAGCTGCTCATCTCAGATTCTGACATGACGAGCTGGTCACAGTTGGATGCCGAGGGAGAACGAGGCCTTGGGGCTGGAGCCGGGTGGGGAGACTGCCCTATCCCCCTAACCAGCTCCTCCTCTCCATCCTGTCTCTTCCCAGAATCTGTATTCTGCAGCCAACTTTTTTGACCATCTCCGAAATGCCCTGGACATCCTGCACAGAGAGGTGAGTGGCGGGCTCCCACAAGCTGGACACAGCTCAAGCTGTGAAATGCCCCCTCCCCTGAAGGAGACAGACGAGGACGTGGGCTCCTGCCCTTTCCAGAGTTTGGGGCTTCCCCCCAAGGAAGCCTCATTCTATTTGGAATCAGCCCCGAGGGTCTCAGGCTTGAAGAAGGGAAGGCAGTCCCCCCACCTCTACCTGGGACATTCCCTGGTGGAGGCAGCTGGGCGGCTCCCAAGCTGGGCACCGCTCTCTGAGTGGCAGGCAGTGTCTACAGTAGGCCCCTCTCTGGTCTCCCCACCCCCGGCATGGACAAGCCTTTCCAGCTGCCCAGGAGGGGGCGCTCTGACTACCAGATGCTTCTATGGGTTGCCAAGACTCTGGGCCTGCTCAGCAGAGTTAGCCCAGGTCGGGCTGGAAGGAGACAGTCAAGGGCTAATGTCCTGGCAAACGGGGCACCTGCCTAACGGATTTGGGGCTTCCCTGGTGGCGCAGTGGTTAAGAATCCACCTGCCAGTGCGGGAGACACAGGTTCAAGCCCTGGTCTGGGAAGATCCCACATGCCGCGGAGCAGCTAAGCCCGTGCGCCACGACTACTGAGCCCACGTGCCGCAGCTACTGAAGCCCGCGCAGGTAGAGCCCGTGCTCCGCGACAAGAGAAGCCACCACAATGAGAAGCCCGTGCACCGCAACGAAGAGTAGCCTCCACTCGCCGCAACTAGAGAAAGCCCACACGCAGCAGCGAAGACCCAACGCAGCCAAAAATAAATAAATTTTTTTAAAAGATTAAAAAAAAATAATAACAAATTTAAAAAAAGAAAGCTAACGGATTTGGGTTCACTAACGGATGGCTGAACGAGCTGAGCCCTCCGCATTTAGACTCGGGTCTGCCACGTTGTCCCACTCCAGGAGGCCCATTCACGCTGCTGCCAACGTGGGTGGCACAGCCTGCAGGGCCCTAGGTGGTCACCTTGTGTCGACACCTCCCAGAACCCAACTCAGGGACTCCGGAGCCAGATCCCACTTCTTGGGGCCCTAAGGCAGCTTGTGAAAGAAGCCCCTCAGCCCCTGTCTCATCTGAAGCCTCTCCCGTAGGTACCCCGGGCGCTGGTCAACCTCGTGGACTTCATGAGCCCCCGCGTCATGCGGCGCGTGTTCCTGGGGAACCCCGACAAGTGCCCGGTGCAGCAGGCCAGGTAGGCGGGTGCTTGCTGGTCTGGCTCATGCGGTGGGGACTCCTCGGGGTCTCTGTGACTTGGTCCGTCCACGTGTGCAAGTCTGTAACAGGGTCTGTGCCAGGACCACCTCCTTCTGGGAAGTTGGAGCCAGGGCCCCCGCTTACCAGCCTCAGGGTACCAGCGAGAACCTCTGTGATACGGGGAAGCCACGGGGAAGAGGTTAGGGCTGGGACAAACACTAGTTCTCAGAGACTGTGCAGCCCAGCCTGTGAGAAGGAGAAACATATAGGGACGTGTCCACAGGTGGTGGAAGCGTAACGGAAAGCAAGGGAATGGTCCCCAAGATTCCCTTACCTTTGTGGGGAAGAAGCGAATTGGGGAAGGACACAGGGAGCTTCTAGCTGGGAGCGTTTTGTTTCTTAAGCTGCGTGAGAGGTGCAAGGTGTGTGTTTTATTATTCTTCCTACATTCTATGTCCACATACTCATTTAACAAATACTTTTTAAAATTTTGCTGTGCACCAGGTACTATTCTGAGTGCTCTAGAGATATCTTTTTTAACATTAAGTGTATTTTATGGATGTGAAATAATCCATAACAAAACAAAAGGGGACACAGTGCGGCACTAGTGTGAACTCAGGAGATGTCTGAGGCATGAGTATCAGAGGCCCCGAAAACACCAGCTCCAGAGCCAGAGCACGCACCTGTACTTTATTTCTAAACACTGAACGTTGGCTTTTCATTGTCCAAATTCACGTGTTCAGCGTAATTTGCTGCAGGCCCAGGGCCTGTGGTCCAACACTTGTACTCTGTGAACATGAGAGGCTGCCCATCCATACACCCTTGGGGCTTTGTCCATTCCCCTGTCAGGCCTGAAACCTGCCCTGAGCACACGCGGCAGAGCCTCCTAAGCCCGGGCTCCGGTGAGCGCCTCACCTCGCCCCACGCAGCAGAGTCAGTCTCTGACCTAAGCTTCCGCTCTGGGTCCCCCTGCCTCCCCCTCTCTGTGCAGCATTTTGTGTAACTGCGTTCTGACCCTGCGGGAGAGCTCCCAAGAGCTGGCCAGGTTGGAGGCCGTCACCCGAGCCTACCAGGTAAGACCAAGAAAGTCTCTCCTCCCCCTCGATGAACACGCCAGTCCAGAGCCCCCTGGGGGAGGCACACGGGGAAGGGAAGAGCTGTTCAGGCTTTGAGGGGTAACATCACCCTCCAGGCCACTTCCTGGCTGAGGTGTCTCAGGCAGCCCAGTTGGGGTCATCCCAAAGGAACCCAGGTGGCGGAGTCCTCATGGCTGAGCTGTCCTTGGTGGCTCAGCCCTGACACTTGGCCTGAAGAGGGCGGCAGCCCTAGGTGCCCCATCGGACTACCTTTCCCTCCACTGCGCCCTGGAGGCCCAGCTGTCCCCCCAACCTCCCACCTCCCCAACAGGCAGGCCACGCACGAATGGGGAGTTGCAGGTCCCGAGCCTGGGGGCCCTCTGGAGACTCTCCCTAGGTTTTTCTGTTCCTTGTGGGACTTCCTGCCTGGCCCTTCAGAACTTGCGGTCCACTTAAAACCAAAACCAAAAGGTGGCACAACCCATATCCAATACTCTGGAAAGAGATTTACCATCAGGTGTGTCTGTGTTCTCAAGGGAAGAACTGAGTCAGCCCACCTGTTGGGGGAGATGGGGACAAGGACACTACCCACCCACCCCCACCCCTGCCCTAATGGGCACCTGGAGCCCCAGGGCCTGTGCAGAAGGCACCCATGTGTGTGTCCCCAGAGCAGCATGCGTGAGCTGGTGGAGTCAGGTCGCTACGACACGCGGGAGGACTTCTCCGTGGTGCTGCAGCCCTTCTTCTACAACATCCAGCTCCCCATCCTGGCGGTAGGCTCCCTGCCCTCCCTGACAGGGCTGCCAAAGGGAGGAGAAAATTCAAGGCAGAAATGCCAAGTGCTTCCGTGAGAGTGAAAATAAATGGGGCAGACCCGGGCAGCTCTCCAGCTGCTGGTCTGGTGGGTACAGCTTCCCCGAACATCAGAGCTGCATTCCCAGAGGCAGTCCCACGTGAGATGTTCTCATTACTACTCATCACAGCCTCCATTTTATTGAGCACCTACTATGTGCCAGGCACTGTGCGCACCACGCATTAAATCTTCACAACTGCCTTTTGAGGTGAGTTTTATCATCCCCACATAACAGAGGCTCAGAGACTTGAAGTATCTTCCCTAAACTCATACAGGAAATAAGGCACAGAGGTGAGATTTGAACACGTCCAATTCCAGACTATTTACTTTCTGCCCCACAGCCAACACTGTAGTTGTAACGGAGGGTACCGTTTCCGCCCCTGGCTCTGCTCTCCACTTGACACTTCCACTCTGAGCAGAAGAGCTCTGTGAATGGACCAGGGTGGGGACTCAGTTCTCTCTACCTGGGCCTCCATCCCAAGGGCCTGGCCTACCTGGAGGGAAGCCAGAGGAAGCTTTGAGCACCTAGGCTTTGCCCAGGCCTGCCCCAAGGCTTGGCCTCTTCTCCCCACCAAGGTCACGGGGACCAGCTGGCCAAGGGCTGGGAAGTAGCTTTTCCCAGCTGGCTGACCAAGACTTCCTCAGGGACTAGTATCTCATTCCCTCAACCATGGCATGGGTTACATACATGTGCCTAAAAATACATATAGCACTTTTTAAATTAAATAAGGGGAATTGTGGGACCAGAAAGCAGATTAGGAGTTTGGGGTCACTCAAGGCTATTGATCTGTGGGACTGCTCTGATCTCCCTCTCGAGGTGAGCAGGGCCTTAGGAAGCCACAGGCGGGGAGCACCCTCGGGGGAGGAGGGCATTGAGAGGTCAACCCCAGGGGTCAGGCCCACCGGCTGTGGCCCACTATCCACCCTCTGCACCAACGGGATCTTAAGGACGTCTGTTTCTCTCCTTCAGGATGGGCGCCCGGATGTGTCCTTCTTCGCCCCAGACTGCCTCCATCCAAATCAGAAATTCCACTCCCAGCTCTCCAGAGCCCTTTGGGTCAATATGGTAAAATAAGTGGGATGTCCCTGGTTCTCTGGGGTTCTAGTCTAGAGCAAAGCCCCCCAGAATGGAGCTTGTTCCTGGCCTCCCTTTGCAAGCAAGATACAGAGGAGCAGTGGCCAGCGCATCTGTGGAAGTCTGTATAGA
This sequence comes from Phocoena sinus, assembly GCF_008692025.1. NCBI lineage: Eukaryota > Metazoa > Chordata > Mammalia > Artiodactyla > Phocoenidae > Phocoena > Phocoena sinus. The sequence continues at coordinate 22,483,413 of NC_045775.1, forward strand.
ACTGAAAATACGGAGTCCTTATGATTCCGGGATCAACTGCCTCCCCTCTTATGGGCTTTGAACTGCGGTGCAGGACTCTTTACGTGAATGCAAGGCAGAACCCTCACGTTTATTCAGTATTTTCTGTGTCAGCAGCTGTTCTAGGCAGTTTAAGCCATGTTATCTCATTTAAGCTTCTCAACAGCCCTGCAAGAAAAGTCTTGGGAGTTTATGAGGAAGCTGAATCCTACAGAAGCTAAGAAACTTGCCCCGTATCCCACAGCTGGCAACTGGCAGTGCCAGGAGTAGAAGCCAGACCCCCTGAATTCAAATCCGAGCTCTCCCCACTGCAGGATGCCCTGCCAGGGAATGTTCACTTCAGTGGAAACAAATTAGTACATGCACGTCTCTCTTTTCTTCCTCAATCAGCTTGAACCACTAGGAAAGAAAACGGATACCCTGGACCTGACGGCAGATATACCCCTCCCCTGCCCTGCTCAGGTAATGAGGGAGGGCCTGCTGTGCTGCTCTCCAGAAACCCAGAGCTCAGACCCCACCCATCCCCTTCACCCCACACCACAGCTTCCCCTTTGCCCATCTTGCCCCCTGACTGGGAGAGGACGGACTTCGGAGGATGGAGGAAAGTGGAGGAGAACAGAGAGGGGTAGAAGACGGTACAGAAGCACCTGTGTCTTTAGAAGAGGCAGGTGGGAGAGGAGGCCTGGCCCCAGTAGAGGGAGACGAGCAGGGTGACGGGTGTGGATTCTTGAGAAGTGGCGTTAATAAGCCAGAAGGTGGCAAGACCACTCATTTCAGCAGCGGTACGTGGGGCAGTTGGGAAGGTCTGGCTGCAGGTTGGAGGCCTAGCAAGAAGCCAGCTGGGCTCAGAAGCTGTGGTTAGTGGTCGTCGAGCCTGGATCGGGAATGTCCGGCAGGGAGAGGGTCAGAGAGGAGAGCCCTGGAGCTAGGTGGGGGAGGGACAAGCAGGCCCGGCCTTGCCATGACTGGAGTGAGGCTGGCTGGGCTCCTTTTAAGGAGGAAGATCTAAGTGGTTGTTAAACCTGATTTCAGACCCAGGAGTGGGGCAGGTACATGTGCCCATTGCCTTCAACCCCCTCTTCTAGCCCCCTGTCTTATGGCTCTTTAACCAAATAAGGCTGAGGCCAGAGAGCCCTCAGAGGCGATGAAAGCAGGAGAGCCTGACCCGGTCTGGGAGGCTGGGTTTCCCACCTGGGTTGGGCTGCTTCGCCCTCTCCCACCCTCCCAGCTGAGCAGGGAGAGGACCTGCAGCTCCCCTGTGTGTCTGCCAGGGCTCCAGAGACAGTGGGCAGCCCTGCCTGGTATACCCCTCCCTGTCTGCTGCCTTCCCCACCCCAGTCTCAGGCCCAGGCTCAGTCTTGTGTCCCATCAGCTTCATCAGGAGGGTGGGAAGAAGGGATGCAGGAGTGAAGGCAGTGGTAGCAGAGGGCTCAGATGCCGGGTCCAGGGCTTGGAGCGAAGGAGATGGTCAAAAGATGGAATAATCAGTGCAATGTGGGCAAGGTCCTAGAGGGCCCTTCTGTGCCAGGTGTAAACCCTTTAATTGCTAGATCCATGTACAGCGGGTTCTAGGGGAGGGACCAGGCAACCTGGGTAGTGGGGGCATTCGGGGACTCAGAGCAGTGGCTGTAAGCCATACGGGGGTAAGTATTTCAATATTTTCAGAACCCATATGGCCATTCTGAACATCAGCCATGGAAAACCCTCTCCAATCTGCCAAGTTCCCTTCCATTAAATAGTAAAAGTAATAACAACCCATTCCAGGGAGCCGTCATTTGCTCTCCTCCTCACAAATATCTGTTAAGTACCAGCTTGGAGCCTAGGCACTGGAACAGGTAGAGCCCTGTCACCATAGGCTTCAAAGTCCCAGATCAGGCAAGGAGCCCCGAAAGGCTGCTGCTTCACCCAGACTCTCAAGCCACATCAGGCTCCGCTTCTCCTCCTGGACAGAACCTGAATGAGCCATTGGTGAGCAGAGGAGAGCAAATCCAGCCTCCTGGAACCGTAGAAGCCCAGCCTGGGAGAAGCAGTTGCCAGGCAACCCCAGAGCACATTCCAAAAGGATCCATCTGTTGGCCAGCCCAACTTCAGCGCACCAGGCAACGTAGAATTCTGCATTCCTCAGGTCCCATCTGCTCCCTCCCATGTGCCTTGGAGCTATATAAAAGTCCACCAGCAACTCAGTGTGAGCTGACAGGGGCCAGGCATCACATATCTTAATCCTAGCTGAGTCTAAACATAGAGGCCACAGGCAGGACCCAGCAGGGAGGAGGGGGCAGGGACGGATGCAAGCACTGGGGAGCTCTCTCAGCTTCCTGCCTGTGCCTCCCCCAGCCCCGATCAACTGCAAGTGCATTCTGCCCAGCCAGGTCGGGCACTTAACAGTATTCCATGGATTTCTGTTAGACTTTAAGGTTGCACACAGGATTTTATGGCCAACTTTTTTTTTTTTTTTTTTGCGGTACGCGGGCCTCTCACTGTCGTGGCCTCTCCCGTTGCGGAGCACAGGCTCCGGATGCGCAGGCTCAGCGGCCGTGGCTCACGGGCCCAGCCGCTCCGCGGCATGTGGGATCTTCCCGGACCGGGGCACGAACCCGCGTCCCCTGCATCGGCAGGTGGACTCTCAACCACTGCGCCACCAGGGAAGCCCTATGGCCAACTTTTGATCAGTTGCTCTGCGGACTGTGACTGTTGTCCCCTTCCTGCCTTCATGGCCTCTGCCCACTCCTTCCCTAACCCAGGGCTGCTGGCTGTGGCTCCTCCCCAAGCTTTGAAGAAATCGGCCAAAGGTGAGCGGAGTCCTTTTTCAGGTCTTTTTCTTGCCCTCTCTAGAAGCGTTTGTCAGAGTTAGCCACCTCCTCCGTGAATTTATTCCTCCTTGCATTCGTGGATGTAAAACCACCTTGATTGTTCTGTTTTCTAGCGTCTGCCCCTTCTCATCTCTTTTAATGACCCTCCTTCCTTTCTCCCAGCATCGAAAATGTGGACATTCTCCAACTTCCATGTCTCAGCCCTATTCTCTTTTCTCTTTCTTTAGGTCCCCTCACTCTGAGATCTGTCCATTACCAGGGTTTCCCGTTGAATGTCTTTGCCTAGGATCCCCCAACCTGTGTCGTCATTTCTTACTTTTTTTCCCCAAACTTGAGCTCTATTTCTAGCCCTTAAGAGATCTTTCCCCCTTGGTTGCCCCCTATGGTGTAAGCTTACCCAGAAGGCAGATTAAATATATGATCAGGGCACCCACAGAATGGGGGAACCAGGGGGAAACACGGAGAGACAAAGTGAAGTAATTTCAAGTGCTATTTCATCCAGTCTTTCATCTTGAGAAAAAGCCGAGGTTTGTTGGATTCCCTTATACTTCCTTTATTGTTTAGCAGTGTTTCTCTTTTGAATTACGTATGGGGGCTATTGTCTTTTGAATGCTTTGGACTTCTAAATCTCCCATTCCTGCCCGGACCTCCTCATCATCTCAAACTCATATTCATTCAAAAAATGATGTTTGAGTAACAACGTCCATAGGAACGAAATAGCTGTCTTCCCAAACTCTCTGATCCTTAGGACTTCCTATTTCTGTCCACGTTGTTGTGGCTGTCACAGTTCTGCAGGTGTGAAACGTCAGGCACGCTATCTGATGGGATCCTTCCTAGCGCTTTTCCTGCTGGCGCCCTTTCCGTTCCCACTGCCACCACCCCAGTTCAGGTCCTCAACACTTTGTGTGTTAAAGGTCACCTGACGCTTCCCATCATAGAGCGACAGAGAATTTTATAACCTTAGGTTCTCAGTGCAGAGGGCCTTGGAGTCCTGTTGAGGCAATCTCTCATATAATAATTGAATTATTCTACCACATCCCTCCCAAGGCAACTAGAGGCTATGGCTTCTACTTAAACTTCCACACTCTCAAGGCAGTGCTTTTCTAACAGCCAAGTGGCTACCTGTTAATATGTTGTAAAATCAGCCTAGTAGGTCGCGTTTGGGATGGGATGATGGGATGGGATAGGATGGGAGGTTGGGATGAGGTGGGACAGAAATGTCAGAGGGTGTTCCGTGCACTGCTGTTATGTCCTCCTCTCTTCTACCACTACCACCCTCCCCTGGGTCTTCTCCTCAGTTTCCTCAACTATTTATCGCAGACAAGTGTCCCAAACCCTGCCTCACGTAGTAGGTATGTCTCCTTGGAACGTGGCCCCCCCCCTTAAGTTGGTGCCCGGCCCTGACAGTACACACCTGGTTTGGTCCGAGCAGCACAGAACAGAAGAAAACCAGCTCTCCTTCACGGAACTTTACACCTAGTAACACTGCCAAGATGAACAAGACCTTTTCCCGAAACCACTGACTCACGCTGCTGACTCACATCAGGTGGCTGTCTGGGCTGTGCCCACCGGCAGGCCACACCATCTTTGCACAGCTCTAACTAGGAGAACGTTTCCTTGTGCTGGCCTCCAGTAGGCTTAGCTTTCTACTTACTGGTGTTAGCAACCTAGCCTAGGAGAGCCAGCGGACTAAATGGGTTCCCTCTTCCCTCTGCTCAGCGCCAGGCCTTTAACCCCGTCTGACTCATGCAGACACAGTGCGGTCAACGGGCAGTAAAACAGGCCCAGGGCACCCGGGCCACCTGTCTGCCACTGTCCTGGACCTGTTCTCATTGTTCCCGTTCTGGCCTCACTCCCCACCGCGTTCCAGTGTCTCCCTGACGCCTTAGTTCAGTCTCCCCTCTCCGGCCCCTCCCTCTACCGTTGGATCATGTGATGGAATAGACTCTCCAGTTGGATTTTAAGCATGTCTGGAAGGGCAGGGAGCGTCTTTGCTCTCCGGTTCTTCCTGTGGTAGCCACTCTGAGACTAGCTGCAGCCCCCAGGCCCTGTGCCCCATCGGGGCTCCCGTGAAGTGGGGAGAGAACGATAACGAGTGACCCCCCTCCCAGTGAGTCTCGTCTTTGAGGACCACACATTCCCAGATCTTGCAGCCGTTCCTCAGCAGTTACTGCACTTACTGGACGCGCTATCCTCTGATGCTTCGCTATCCTCTGATGTCCTCTGCCTGACTGGGTTGTAAGCCTCTGTATCCTCCCCTCATTCCGGCGCCTAGAACAGAGCTCTGAACACATGGGGCTCTACGAAGGTGGGTCATTTATTTATAGGATGCTCCCAGAGTGCCCTCGTCTGATGGTGAAGCTCAGGGGACACAATAGCATTGGCCAGAGACAAGCCTCGTTAGCCGGGGCGACGTGCCACTGTAAGCTCTGTCTCCTTGCATTGTTGCAGATGGTCCAGGGCACACTTCCCGCCCTTGGCCCCGAGTGCCCCCTCTGAATCGTGTTGCAGCTAGGAATGCCGAGACTCGGAGGTTAGGAGAGACGTGCACTGCCCAGGGAGCCAGGGTCTGTGCTGAGGGCTAGGGCTTTCATGTACCTAGACTTCATCCTCCAAGGTGACTGCTGAGACCTTCTCTTCCTCATCCCTCTGTCTGACCAGCAGGGTCTTTCTCGGACCTGACCCCCGTGATCAGGAGGAATTCCCCGTGAGGAATGGAAGGAGGCCACTGCTGGTCAGGAGGCTTGACGGGTCGGGCCCGGCTCTGCACTCACTGCCTGCTCTCCACCTGGAGCAGGTCCCTCCTCCACTCTGCCCCCCAGTTGCTCCTCATCTGTAGAGTGGGGGCATTCAGGGGTTGCAAACTCAGATGCAGTGCCAGGCAGGAACACAACTGTGTGGATGGGATCAGGTCTGGGACAAGAGGAGGTGGTAGGGCCAGAACTGAAGGGCACACACCCCTTCTGGAAGCATTCAGAGTTGGTCTTCTCTCCTCTCCCTTCCTTTCCTCCTCTTCCTTTTTAAGCACCTTTCAGGCCAAAATAGAGCAGATGGGCAGTCAGCTTTCAACCCCTGGTTCGGATCTCCAATGACCTCTTCTCCAACATTCCGGTTCTTCCTACTTACTCCCATGTTATTCCCAAATTTTCAGACCATGGCCCTTCTACCCCACTCAGCACGTCTTGTGAAGGTGTTGACAGCCCTGGGCTGTTTGGCCTGATCTCTGGCTTATGAACTTCTTATGGCTTCACTGTCATTTTCACATTTTCTCATTACCTGCTTTCCCCCGTTTCTCCTTTGTCTACTTCCTTCTTCGACTAACTTATCACCCACAGCTGAATAGACCTGGATTCTTGACTGGGCATGTGTGAAACTGACTGTAAAATAAATAGGCGAGCAGGGAAAGAAGAGGCTGTTTCACGAGAAAAAAAAAACACAACCAGAGTATGTGAAGCCAACCCAAAGGGGGTAAGATACATAATTCAAAGGAGGCAAAATAATAATAATAGCAACAGATATTAAAATACATTGATGATCATAACACTTGTTGGTGAAGAAAAAAGTGCTATAATGTGAATCTCTTGCCAGAGAAATGACAAAGGAAAGAAAATCATTCTGAGGATGAGGGAGGTGAAAACAACAGCGCAGAACCCTGAATAGAACACGTACGGAACCCTTTTTAGGCCTTTTATTGTGCACCCCTTGTCAAAGCTGTTATGTAAAACCCTCTAGGGAATGAATGAAATTATGTTTGTACGGTTCTTTCTATTTAAATGCAGAAGATCACGTTAAATAAATCTACAGGACAGGATTGTTAGTACTTAATGTTTCCTAAGCAATCTTCCAGGCTGTCAGATAACCTCTCCCTGTGGTTTCTTTTCTCTCTTAGAATGAACCCTTCCTGAGAACCCCCCGGAACAGTAACTACACATACCCCACGAAGCCATCCATTGAGGTAACCCCTGACGCACGTCTGCCTCTCTCAGGGACAAACCATGTCCACCTCCCGGCGACTCGGGGCATGGTGTGGGTCTCCGAGAGTTAGCTTCATCAGAAACGTACCCCTCTTACATACTGGAAATTGGAATGTGAAGAAAAGGCTCCTGAACCACAGAGTCCCAGGATTGTCCTAACGTGTTCTCGAGTGTTTACCTCATGTCAGCAACCAGCTAGAGGAAGTGCCTGTGGATCAGTTGTCTTTGACCTTTGCACAAACATCATCTCTGCTGAGGCAGCTCAGCCTTTCAAGAAGAGATGAGGGGGAGGCAGTGGGTATGAGGCACTGTCAGTTTCCTGTAGTTGAGGGGGAAGAACCTCAATTCCGGGGGCTGGGCCCAACAGGAAGCTGACACATATGCAGGTGGGTCTCCAGGGCTTGTTTGGTTCAAGTCAATCATTCTGGTTCAAGTCAATCATTCTAGCTCTGAGGATTCAGGGCCCGTGGCTTTAGGGGCAGCTACTGCAGAGATGGCCTGAAGGATCCTGAACCACGCCCGGCCTTGCAGGACCGGCCGGGTCCAGACCACACGTGTCGGCCACCAGATCGAGGGATCAGCCACCAGTATCGGATGAGCACCTATGGTTTGTCCAGTCTTGTGCGAGGGGCCGGAGGCCGTTCAGAGAAGTGTCCGCGTGGTCCTGCCCTCAGGAGTTAGAGGTCATTCCAGACTGGGCACCTACTATGTGTCAGACACTGATTCAGGAAGATAGAGCAGTGGACCAGACAGATGGGTCCCACCCCTCATGGAGCTTACAGTCTACCAGAGGAGGCATCCAGTAGACAGCTAAGCACAGTCATTTCATAGAGTGAAGACAGCTCTGAGGAAGGTGATGCAGGAAAGTGAGATGGGGCAGGGAGGGTGGCATGTTCTCATGAGCCGTGCAGACCACGTCAGGCCTCTCTGAGGAGGAGAGATTTGAGCTGGGATGTGTATGATGAAAAGATGCCGGCTATCTGGAGAGCCAGAGCCAGAGTCCCAGGCAGGACCAGGGAGTGCAAAGGCTCAGAAGTGGGGCTGAGTCGGGTGTATTTGATGAGAGAAAGAAGTCAGTGTGGCTGTGGGTGTGTGAGTGAGGTAGAGAGTAGGTCATGAGACCAGAGGGTTTATTGAGGGACCCTGAATTGAGGGAATCTGAATCCCTAAGAAAGAAGGTTGGACTTCAGGTGGAGCGCTGTGGGAAACTGTCGGAGGTTCTAGGAGAAGGTGATGTAATCTATTTCACCCTTTTAAAGACCCCCTGACTCGTGTGGAAAATGGATTCGGGAGCAGCAGGAGTGATTGAGGAAAGACCTTTTATAAGCCAGCTGAAGCACTGAGACTAACTCACCTGAAATTATTGAAGGACCGTTAGGTGCTAAGCGCTGGGATACAAGCCGTGTGGTAATGCCGCCATCCAGCCTCCCTGAATTCTCTTAGGCTCATGTTAGCCCAACAGAGGTGTGTCCCAGGCCAACCACTGACAAAATCCATTAGAATTGAAATGTCAGCTACATCTTGTCACTTGGGCATTGACTGATTTATCTAACATGCGTATATATTTATTGGATACCTAAATGGCACAGGCACTGTACAAAGTGCTGGGTATACACTGGTGAAAACAGTGGCTCCTGTCCTGTCCTCTTGGATCTTAGTCTCATGTGTCTTTGCTTCTGTTGCTGGCAGAGTTAAAAACCCAGGCCTAGAAAGTGGTGGGATTTGTTTCTTTTTTTAAAATACCTTGCTATTTAAATTAGCCACAGACAGGCAACAGCAACATTACTTGAGAACTTGTTAGAAATGCAGAGTCTTAGGCAGCACACCAGTCCTGCTGTCTCAGGATCTGCATTTAACAAGACCCAGGGGATCCAGGTGCCCTGGCGTAGGGTGCCAAGTACACTTCTTCCCTTGGGACAGACGAGAGCGCTCCATTTCCAACCTGGGTCTGTTCATCTGCATGGGACGGGCTCGTCTCTGGCTCACCAGTTCTCTGAGGTGTTTCTAAAGTGCTCACGGCTATAGACTTTTTTTTTAATCGCATCTTCCCCAGATGTCTGTCATCTGCGCACAAATGTGTTCTTGATTTCAGTAGAACTCCCACACGGAAGAAGGACTCCATCCGTGTGGTGAATTGAGCAGTTCCTTGGAATAAACGAAATTACATCAGATTAAGCAACTAATATTTAAAGGAAGTTTCATTTTTGCTCCCTTGTGAGAGGAGTGTTTTAACAAGGCATGTCTGCCTCATCATCTGACCAAATGAAAGAGACAAGCTTCCAAAGCCTTTGGCAACCACACGCCTAGAGAATCAGCCAACCGGACAACACCTGTGTGTGCAGCCCTACTGTGCACTCAGCCCTACTGGGCTTGTCCCTCAGGCCCCTCTGGGCACGTGCAAGCGTCTGCACTAGGGAAGGGACTCTGTCTTTCCCCCAACTTCTGCGCCCTCTGCTTCCCTCCCCATCCCCTCCTCCAGCGCCTGGCAAGTGTGCCCTATATTCCGGAGACGAGAATTGGACTGAAGGTATCCAGGTTATAGACGTTAATTTATATACATACAAGGAATTGTTTGGCCATTAAGTTAAATACACCAAAAGAAATGATATGCACATATTCAGAAATGATATGCAGAAACCAGAAACTTTGCAGTTGTAAAAATTTCACGTTACTGTCCTAAATATATTGTAATTATTGTTTTGGTCCTAGCATTGTCATTAGTGTCCATTAGTTTCATGTTAAACGACGCCACCAAAACCCACATGGAACCTCTTATCAGGCATCCAAGTCTGTGTTCCTTTGGGAGACCACCTGTTGCACGCCTTCACTGTTTTCTCCCCTACTTTGGATGACTGTGGGCTCCATTTAAGGGTGTAGATAAGTTGAGGTGGGAAAGACTGTGGGTGTGCATGAGTGTGTCCACACATCGTGTGTTTTGTGCATGGCGGGTGGGGAGAGACCTATTTTCTCCTCTCTGATTCCCCTCTCACTCCATCCACAACTCACAGCTCTAGCCTCACATGATCCCCTACAGTAACATAATTCCAGCCTCCACCAAGAATTCCTTAGCTAGTTCTTCCTGGGCTGAAGCTAACCTTCCTGCACAGTGAGTGTCGGGTGTTGTGTCTTTCCTCCTGTTGATTTAGAACTGGGGCAGTGACTTCCTGTGTGAGGAGTGGAATCCTTCCAACAGTGTCCCCACGTCAGGTTAGTATAAACATCACCACCCGCTTCAGTCAAGGGCCTGGTTAAGTGTCAGGTTGTTGGGAGAACCTGCAAACACACCTTGGAGCCTTGAGCAGGTCTTGCTGATTCCCATGCAGTGCAGACCTTGATCCGGGTAGCCCATGACAAGCTAGGCTGCAGCACTGCTGGGCTCCCAGGCTCTCCACAAACCACACTTCTCCTCTCGGCTTAGTCCCAATGGCAGCCTTTCTGACCTCCCTGCCCAGTGAGGTAGGTATAGTCAGGGATTGGGGTCCTCTCTACCCGTGCTCATGACCCACCCGCCCCCCCCACCCAGCTGGAACTTTCCTGGACCGCTCCAGTGTGAATTGGGCTCCTCTCAGGATGGATGAGAGCCATCAAGGCCATTACCTTCAGTGCCTTAGTTGCTCTGAATAGATGGAAAATACAAATTTTCTAAAGCCTTAGGCTAGAAATAAGTTTAATGGGAACCTGTGGCATAAGAACAGAATCTCAGACTCCTAGCCAAGTTAATAGTTTCAAAGGAAGACCTCCACTGACCATCCATCTTTTTTCCTGTCTCCCTAGTCCATGAGCTCCGACCAGCGGATATCAAAGTGGTGGCTGCCCTGGGTGACTCGCTGACTGTGAGTACTGAGCTGGGCCAGGCCCTGTGCGGAATCACCTCTTCCTCCACATCAGCTCTGTGTTCAGCATTTAGCTGAGAACATACCTGTGGCCGGCAATGAAACATAGCCAGGCAGCCGCAAAACACCAGCAGGCAATCGAGAATGCCCTCCCCTCCTCCCTTCCACAGCCTGGCTCAACACCACCTCTTCCACGGGGCCTCCCCTCCATCCCCTGATAGAAGCCGTCCATCCCCCTTCCCCACTGTTCCCAAGCATTTCATCTGTGTGTGTTAAGGCAGCGGTCCCCAACCTTTCTGGCACCAGGGACAGGTTTCGTGGAAGACAGTTTTTCCACGGACCGGGGAGGGGGGCAGGGGATGGGTTCAGGTGGTAAAGTGAGCAATGAGTAGCGGTGGGGAATCGCAGGTGAAGCTTTGCTCACTTGCCCGCCACTCACCTCCTGCAGTGCGGCCCAGCTCCTAACAGGCTTCGGACCAGTACTGGTCTGAGGCCCGGGGGTTGGGGACCCCTGTGTTAAGGTACTTATCCAAGTCTGCCTGCCTTTACCAGGGAACTCATCTCCTTCACCCAGACTCCTAGGGTGGTGGGTCTTACCCACACACTGCCCAGCACCCACTCACCCCATTTAAAGATGTGTTTGTGGGGACAGAGGGGGCCCAATACCTGCACGTAGCCCAGTTTCACCAAAGGAATTGTATTGGCCGACTATTTAGCTATTGTCTGTGTGTGAGACACTCTGCTAGCAATTCAGAGGGAAAATAAGTATGAGATGTAGTCTTAACCCTCCGGAAACTTGTCCAGCTGGGGAAATAAGAAACACTTACACAGAAGGAGGTACGTAATCATATAGGGGACAAACCGGACTTGTGAAATCAGGTATTCATTTCAGTAAAGAACAACTTCTCCAGATGAGTTTGAGTGTGTCTTAATTTTGGTATGAACGTGGGGAAAGCTGTGGAAGGAAGGATACACACCAGGCTCTTAACCATTAATTGATCCTGGTAGCGTGTATGTGAGGGTAAGGGGTGAGGAGGGAGGGGATGTAGAACCTGGAGCAGGGGGCAGGTTATTAAAGTAGGGGTAAATTAGTAATTAAAACATCTTTGTATCATTTCATTGGTCATAGTGAATGCATATTACTTTTGTAATTTTCAAAGAGGAATACTCTCTTTTTTTAAGATAGGGCCTTTAGAAAGCAACTATACTCCAATAAACATTAATTTTAAAAATAGGGCCTTTAGGGCTTCCCTGGTGGCGCAGTGGTTGAGAGTCCGCCTGCCGATGCAGAGGACACGGGTTCGTGCCCCGGTCCGGGAAGATCCCACATGTCGCAGAGCGGCTGGGCCCGTGAGCCATGGCCGTTGAGCCTGCGCGTCCGGAGCCTGTGCTCCGCAACGGGAGAGGCCACAACAGTGAGAGGCCCGCGTACCGCAAAAAAAAAAAAAAAAAAAAAAAAGTTAAAAATAGGGCCTTTAGAAAAAGCATTATGGAGGAGGCAGAAATTGACAAAGGTGTTAGAGAATGAACTGGAGACATAATGGCTGGAAAGGAGGAGCTTTAGCATTCCCAGAAAGGATGGAGTGGCTGGTAGTAGGCTGGTCCAAGGCCCTCATGCTTCAGATCAACTTGTTTAGACCTGAAGGTTTGTGTGGACAGGAAAGGAGGCGGTGAACAAGGAAAGGAAAGTGGAAACCAGGTCATGGTGAGCTCTGAATGTTGGTGAAGGGGTTTGGCTCTGACCCTGTGAGTAAGAGGCACCCACTGAAAGGTCAGAGTCTGGGGGAGGCATGAAGGAACAGGTGTGCTTGGCAGAGCAGGTGGGGCAGCCCCGTGAGATGGGAAGAGACACTGGAGACTGTGGGGTCAGGTGGAGGCCAGAGCTGTCCATGGTGAGGAGATGAGAGTCTCACCTGGAAATATGGCAAAGGGAACACGAAGAAAGGGATGGAAGCCAGAGAGGCTGGGGAGGAAGAATCTTGCTTCTTCCACAACTTGGTTACTGGTTGTGTGTGGAAGATTGGGAAGTCAGGACGACTCCGAGATTAAGTGGCCTGGGGAAAAGCTAGTACCATTTTCAGAAAAGGTAAATCCAGGTCCCAGCTGCTACACCAGGGCAAGAGGGCCCCTCCCCGGTGCCCCCAGCCTGCACCCGACCCAGCCCAGCTCTAGAGCCTTCTCTTTGCCTTTCAGACAGCGGTGGGAGCCCGACCCAGCAACTCCAGTGACCTCCCCACAGCCTGGAGGGGACTCTCCTGGAGGTGAGGGTGTTCTCCACTCATCTCTGTTGATGACGCTCCCCACAGAAGCATGGGTGGTGTGTTTCCCTGTCACCCCTCCAGAGGTGAGGCCGGGTACTCGAGGCCCGGTGCTGGGATGCAAGGCGAATCCCCGATGCTTCTGTTATTCCTAAGGGGGATGGGAATCCTGCCCCAGGGCAGACTGTCTGGTTCTGACTCAGAAATATGATGACCTGTGATTTTAACAAATGTGCTTTCTCTTCCCCAGCATTGGAGGGGATGGCGACTTGGGGACCCACACCACACTGCCCAGTAAGTAGCAACACGGAGAGGCACCATCACTGTGGCCGTAGCAACCCCTCCCTGAGACCAGGGCCCTTCCCCTGAGCGAGGGAAGAGAAGGTTGTCTGTAAGGAGAGAAGTCAGCCTGCCCTGAAAAGACCCAGAAGCGTTCTGCCCACACCTGTGCCCCAACACTGCTCGTCCATCTCCCTCTCACCTGTGCTCTCTGCTCCTTCCCTCTTCAAAGACATTCTGAAGAAGTTCAACCCCAAAATCTTCGGCTTCTCCGCCGGCACCCGGGAGGAGACCGCTGGGCTGAATGCAGCAGTGGGAGGGGCCAGAGCTCGGTGAGTAGACGTGGGTACTGGAGGGACAGAGGAGGGCAAGGCCGAGAGATCGGGGATGAGAGAAGGGTGATGTCTGGGACCCGGGCCCACAGACGGGCCGTAAGAGCCGTGGTGCACGGAGCGCTTCTGCTGCCCGGCCCTGAGCTGCCCCCTCATGTGGATTATCTCCTGTAATCCTTACACCCTTCAAGATGGGTACCAGCGTGAGGACACAGAGGCTTAGACCGTTTCCTGAATGGCCCAAGGTTATCAGAGCGAGGGACCAGAGGAGCCAGGATCAGACCAGGCTGAATCAGAGCCTTCGCTCTGCCCACTGAGCTGTTAGCACCTCTCAGGGCAGTGGGGAGAAGCCCTTGAGGGTGGCCGGACAGGAAGCGTGCGGCCAGGGCGCAGGGTGCCCTCCTGCTGACTCCAGCTGGTCTCCCAGCCCAGAGGAGGCTGGGGTCGAATGTGCAGGTGACAACTCTCAGCACCTTGGGGACACAGAGCAGGACCTCACGGCTGGCCGCCCTTCCCTCCTCCCTTCTCTCGCCTCTGAACCTCCAGCCCTTGACTCTGAAAAAGCCGTATATCGACACTAGGGAGTTAGATGGTAGGCCCTCAAAACAACATAGCAGTTGTTTGTTTTCACTTGGATTTCTGTGGTTGACAACAACCCAGATAATTAAAGTTGAAATGCCTGACGGAGTTCATTGATTTTCTGCACAGAGCGTGCTGGGTCTTTGCTTTGTAGAAGGGTTGCTGCACTCAGATCGCCAGGGAAACAGAACCCGCTTGACTCACCCTGTTTACAGGGAAAGTTCCTTTCAGACGCGGTAAGGAGGGTCCCACGCTCGCTTTGAGCCTCTGAGCCACAGGAAGCGATGTCAGGTCCTCAACATCATAAGCAGGAAGAATTATTTTCTGCAAAAAAATTGGGCTTCATGGGGCCATGATATCAACCTCTAGTTGCTGGTATTACCATTATTATTATTACCTTTTTATTATTTTTTTTTAGAGCCCAGGCTTCATTAACCAGGAATTGATTCCTTAGTCTGTTGACATTCAAGCCCCTTTCCCCGTTCCTGCTTCACTTCTCTTAAACTGCTTTTTCTATTTCACTGCTGCTTGGTGTCCCCATCAGGCACCAAGAGCGCCTGGGGAAGAGTGGCAGGGGACGTAGCCGAGACATGCAGCTTCTTTTTAGTATCTCTGCGGTCCCGTGTTAGGGGAAAGGAGAGCGAGCCATTAGTCAGCTTAAGTAAGCAAGTTTGGAGAACTGTTCTGTGAGTCTCCCTTACCCGCACTGTGCCATTTAGCACAGTGTGGGTAAGGATGAGTTCACCTAGAGAGAAAGATAAATACCACAGCAGAGCAGCCAGGATAATGAGACCTGAGGTCAGACCATCTATGTCTATATCCCAGCCCCCAGACTTGCTGGCTGTGTGACCTTGGGCAAGTCACTTAGTATCTCTGAGTTTCCCCATCTATAAATGAGAATAATAATAGTACCTATTTCTCAGAGTTGTCACAAGGATTAAATGAGACCAATAACCCCTGGAAAGCACTTAGTACAGTATATAATATGTATGCAAAAAAAGTTCGTCATTATTAGAGTATTTCGTTTCAAAGTTTTATTCAAGATCGAACTTCCTTTCCATCCATCAATAAGCAAGAATTCACTGAACAGCTGGGAAGGACTGAGCCCCAAGATGGTTACTAAAAGATACAAAAGAACCAAAAAGTGAACTGCCTGCCTATAAAGAGCTTGCTTTCTAGTTAAGAAGCCTAAACCTACAGGACATAATTTTTGGAAAAAAAAAAAAAAAAAACAGTGCTGTGTAATGGCAACGTTGCAGACTGAAATGATTTTGTTCTTTGGAGCACAACTAAGAGAAGAGAAAGGTACAAAATGTGAACCGGGCAGGCTGAATACAGACAGATGCAGACCCGGAAGGGACCCCAGAAGTCATCTAGGCTTGGCTGTTTGTTTAAAAGATGAAAAATTTCAAGGCTAGCAGGACCCAGTAACTTGGGTGAGCTCCACGGCACGTTGGTAGCAGAGCTGGAAGGGGACTCCCGGTCCTGTAACTCCCAGAGCATGGCTCTTCACATCAAGACTGAAAAAGGAAACAGAGGAGGTGTGGATAAACAAGCCCGGAGAGAAGGCCCATGGGGGAGGTAGGGCTTGCGCTGAGCCTGACGCATGGGAAGAACCATGGCTGGGAAGAGGGGAGGAGAGGCCATTCCTGACTTCCCCTAGTGCCCTTGAGGGCTTATCACCCGTGGATTCCCCTATTCGTATCTTGAACCTATTAAAAGGTTACAGGGATTTCTGTGGTCACCTTTAACCAGGACAGGCTTTCTTTGTAGCTTTCTGACACACGCATCAGTAGCAGTAGCATATGAGATGCGGTCCTGAATGTATTAATGAGAAACATGGCAGGGATGGTACCATGTATGCTTGGCCACATGCCCAGCTCACTGTGGACATGCAAAGATTTAAAATGCCCATTCTGTACCAGTTACTGCTTTTATGATTTCTTCCATGGAAGCCTCCATTGGCTGTATCCCTTCTCACATACATATCTTTTTTTAAATAACAGTTTATTGAGGTGTGATTGACGAGTACACTGTACATATTAAAAATGTACAATTTGATCAGTTTGTTATATGCATATACCTGTGAAACCATTACCACAATCAAGATGATAAATATATCCATCACCTCCAAAAGTTTCCCTGTATTTCTTTGTAATCAATCTCTCCCTCCCGCCCCTTCCTGTCTCTACCCGACTCCCTGGGCCCCAGGTAACCACTGACCTGCTTTCTTGTCACTATAGATTAGTTTTAATTTTCTAGAACTTTACAGAAACAGGACCATAGACTATGTACTCTTTTCTTGTCTAACTTCTTCCACCCAGCAAAATTATTTTCAGGTACGTCCCCATTGTTTTGTGTATCACTAGTTCATTCCCCTTTATTGCTGGGCAAGCTTCCGTTGACATACCTGTCTCTTATCCAGAAGCATTCAATTCCTCGTTCGTGGCAGGTATCCAGGAGGTGAAGGAAGAACTAGTCCTGTCCATATTTGTCTCCCCCGTCCTGTTTTGTTGCAAGTGGGAGAAGTGAGGAGATGGGGAATGGCGTGGAAATCCAAAGGAACTACAGAAAAGAATAACAAAAGGATTAAAGGAACAGAGAGTGGGACTTAGAGGTGAAGGTTAAAGGAGTCGTGAAGCTTGGAAAGGAGAAAGCTGAGGGATCATTTGGGACGATGAATTTTTTCAAGTATACAAAAGGTTATTTTTAAAACAGACAGCCAAATAAGAACTGGACAGGCTCAGTTCAGTTTCATCCTGCAGCGAAAGAGCTGGATGAAGTATAAGGGAATGTCCCTGATGGGAAGGTCGAGCAGATCCCCCTGAAGTGGCTTCAGAGGACCAGGCCTGCAGAAGGGGGTGGGGAGATGCAGATTAGCCCTTGGCAGGGTCAGGATCAATTACGGCTTCAAGGTCCATGGCAGATCTTTGATTTTTAAACAGGTTGAGATTTCTTGAGAATTGGAAGCCTTGCAATGCGTTCTGAAGGAGTGAACTTTATATAACATTTTTCTTCCTGAAACATCTCCTTGCCAGGCCCAAATCCTACAGCTTGAGCCCTCCCTCGTGAGCCAGCCCTAACGTCCCCTTCTCTTCCCCCCGCTCCAGTGACATGCCGGCCCAGGCCCGGGACCTCATGGAGCGAATGAAGAACAGCCCTGTGAGTACAGGACCCCTGGCCACCCCTGAAAGGCGCTCTGCCCGTAGCTGGGGTGGGTGCAAGCTGCCCTAAAAGAGCCCCCTCTGTATCACTGCAGCTCAGGCTCTTGGCTGGTCCTTAAGAGGGGCCAAAGGAGCCACGAGTAGCAGGCCTTGCCACCAAGACGCCGCCCGTCTCTGCCACCCCCCTCCCCCCAGGGCCAGCTGCAGGAGGTGAGAGGGGCAGAGGGTGGCCGGAGGTGGCAGACCTCGGCCTCTGGCAGCTTTCCACTTTACCCAGGAGCTGGCTTCCAGAGCCCTATTATGTAAACTTTGGCCTCTAAAAATAGGCAGCTCATTCCAACCCTTCCTCCTTCCCACTAACCCGGCCCCTCTAAACCTCCCCACCAGCACTTTTTTAAACACTCTGTGTTTATGCCTTGGAACTCAGCGTCTGGGAGGACTCCTATTATGGCGTCGCTGAGTGGAAAGCAGGCTCCCCCGGGGGCCGCCCCGTCCCCCTCCCAACTCTCAGTCCACGAGGGGCTCCTCCTCCACCCCCCTCCCTGGACCCAGGCCTCAAGAGAGGCCAGCTCTGGGCTTTTGCTTCTAGATGTGTCTTGTGCCCTCGGCTCCTTTGAAGGCCTTTCGATCCCCTTTTAGGGGTGGGTTAATACACACCACCTCCTCCCGGACTGCAACTTTCTTAAGAGGATCTCAAAGGGAAAAAGGTCCTCTGTACTGAGTGAGCACACACGTGCGCGCGTACACACACACACACACACACACACACACACACACACACACACACACACACACATCTCTCTGGCAGAGTCCTTGCCCCAGCACCAAGGTGAGGGCAGGAGAGCCTGCACTCGGCATCTTCTCTCCACTGTGATACAAAGAGAGGAAAAGGCACTTGGGGGGCCGTCTGGCACATGCACGTGTCCCCCACCAAGGCCTAAACGGGGATCTTCTGTCCCCTCAGGAAATCAACCTACAGAAAGACTGGAAGCTCATCACCCTGTTCATTGGGAGCAACGATTTGTGCCATTACTGCGAGAATCCGGTAGGCCCCTGCGCAGCCCCCTGGGGGCCCTGAGAGGGGAGCTGCTGGCCAAGGTCACCATCCAGGCCCAGGGCCGGGACCTCCCTCACGGGAGGCACACGGGCCGGCTCTCCTAGGCACCTGAGTCTGCCCAGGAAGCCCCAGCTCACACATGCCAGGAGAGGCCTGTCTTTCCCACTGCTGAGTGGCTGCTGCATTGGTCCCCTGATTCCAGAAGTGTCTGGATGTCCCCACTCTTCAGGCACTGCCAAGGCGGCCTCTCTTAGGCACACAAATACTGTTCTCTGGTATCCAGTGGATAACTAGGGAGCCCCACCCTCACCTGCTTAGAGTCCCTGCCCACTTTTTTGGGCGTCTCTTGGTGGTGGGGAGGTTGCAGGGGGAGGATGAAACAATGCCATAAATAGGGTTGATTCAGCTGAACTATTCCTGATCGATGGCTTACTGCTCCTTCAAGGACAACACGCGTTAACAAACTCTGCCGGCCCGGGAACCCAGCCCACTCCTAATGTCGTTTCTAAGGGGAAATATGTCCAGACTTACCAACTGTGGGAAGTAATAACTTTTGGAATACATCTTATTCTAAGTTGAGGATGTGCTATATTTTATTTGGCCAGAAGAAAAAAAAAAAGCAGCTTCCATAATTCAGAGGTTGTGGTAGAATATTTGACAGTCACAGGCAGCGAGGAGAAGGCATTTTATCATTCCTTTGGCTCACAGGCAGTGACCAAATTCTGGATGAGAACCGGCCTCCCCCAACCCAGGGGCTTTCTCCCTCCCTGCCCAGACTCCAGAGGCAGAAGCGACCTAGTCCCATGGGGTTTTAAATGCTATTGTGTCCTGCACTCGTTGGGGGTCCAGGGAGCCAGAAGTGACCCCAGAATACCTGTCCTCGTGCAAACAGTCAGGTTTATGATACTGAGAGCAGCTTTTTGTGGAAAAACCTGGGGCCTCCATCAGGATTAACTCCAGCTATGTTTTAGGAAGGGGCTAAATCAGCTTCCAGTTGGGAGATGAGCCAGAGGATGAGACCCTTGACCTGAGTTACAGGGATGGGAGTGAGGGGGAGGCAGTGCAGAGGGTCCCAGGCAGTGGGGCCAGCACGAACCAAAGCCCAGAGGAAAGAGACAGCATGGCCACCAGGGGCCCTGTCCTGGTTGGAGAAGGAGAGGCAGGGGAACGGATGGGACTGGAGCGGCAGTGGGGTCCAGCACTGACAGGCTCTGGGTTAGAGGAGCCGGGAGCAGAGTGGGGTGGGCATTGTTCATGGTACCTAGTAGGGGTCAAGGGATGACTTCTTACAAGAGAGACTGTGTCCACCAGCAGTAAGGGCTGGGCTTCCCAGCCCATGCAGTGCCCTCCTGTGCTGGCCTCAGGTCACTCTCCTCCTCCCGCCAGGAGCTGAGGAGAGCCCCTTGCTTCTTCACAGGAGGCCCACTCAGCCAGCGAGTATGTTCGGCACATCCAGCAGGCCCTGGGCATCTTCTATGAGGAGGTAAGACAGCACAGGGGCAGCACGATCCTGGCGACAACCAGGCTGCTCCCCAGGGGCTGTGACCCGTGTGCATCTAGATGTGTTCAGTGAGATGCACGCCAAACAGAGCCCCCACCCCCACCCCCGTGAGCAGGTCCCTGGATGGGATGGGCAGGGTGGGGGGTGGGGGGAGGCAGCTGCGTAGCTCCTCTGCGGGGAAGATTCTAGCTGGATCCGACTGCATCTGTTTGGTGGCAAAGAAAGAGCTGGCTTCTGGAGCCAGTCGGCCTGATTTGTAGCCAGGTACCGTGGCTTGGGCAGGTGCCTTGTGTCTTGGTTTCCCAGTCTATAAAGCGGGGCCAATAAAGGAGATTCCACAGGATAATATGAGGCACGTTCCCTCTCTGGACCTCAGTTTATTGGTAAAGTTGGGGAGGAGGAAGTAGATTGTAGATGATCCCCCAAGCTCTTTCCAGCAGTAACCAGTGCCCCCCACCCCTCAACAAGTGCCTGGGGACTACTGAAGCCCATCCCTCTGCCCACAGCTTCCAAGGGCTTTCATCAACGTGGTAGAGGTCATGGAGCTGGCTGGCCTGCACCAGGGCCAAGGTGGGAAATGTGTCATGCCACTGGCAGCCCAGTAAGTAGACGTACGTGGGCCCAGGGGGAGGGCACCTGGGGAGAGCAGGGCTTAGATGTCAGTGGGTGAGACTGATACAGGCGGAGCCAGACCTTCTCGTCTGGGGAGCAGACATCAGCAATTAGCCAGGGGCTTGGAAAACTATTCAGAAATGCTGCTACCTTCTTGAATGCCTACTGTACGCAAGTCGCTTTATTTCCCTGGACCCCAGTTTGCTTTTCTGGAAAGTGAGGCAGACAGACACTTAGATGACCCGTGAGGGCCCCTGACATTGTCTGTGATGCCAAACCCCAACTTCAGCAAGTTGCTTGTTCCTGTTTGAGAGGCAACGCAAGGCAGTGCGCTTTCAAAACAGCTCTATCAGGCCTCAAATCCTGGCTCTGCCATCTTAGGAGCTGTGGGACCCTGTACAAACCACACGGCCTCTTACTCCTCACTTGGGAGGTAGAGGTGAGGTCTAGCGGAAGAGCAAATGAAGTACCTGGTCGCTGTGGGGCAGGTGCTCGGGAAATAGTACCTTTTTTTAACGTGCTTGATAGGACTGTCCATGAAAGCCAGGCTTGGAGCTAAGGTACAATGTGCAAGAATTTCTGCTGGGGCTGGAATTTATTAAAGCTCAGCTGTGACCCTTCTGAGGCCAGAGGTTCGCCCAGAGTTCCTGTGACCATAGTTAGGGGGGAGCAGATTCTACAGGGAGCTGAGGAGTCCTGTCCTATCTGGGGTCAAATGGATTCGCTGGGAAGGTGACCAGCTGGTTCCTATTCTCGGAGTGGCCACTGCTGCCCAAGAGACCCCTCACTCCGGAGCCCTGTGGGAGAGTCCCAAGCAGCCCAAGGTAGAGAAGGGAGGCCTCAGGAGCATGGGGAAGGAGCAGTCAGGCGGCCAGGGGAACAGGCAGCCCGTCCACAGGAGACCCGGGCATTGGTGCCAGCCCTTCCACCTTCTCTCCCAACAAGCACCTTCTAGACCTCCTGCCCCTGAGCTATGGTTCTGTGATCCGGGCCCAAGAGAAAGCAAGGCTGTGTTCTGGGGACACCTCCGTGGCGGCGGGGGGGGGGGGGGGGGGGGGGGCGGGCACAGAGCCTCAGGACTCTCCTTGTCTCACAGGAACAACTGCACCTGCCTCCGAGGCTCCCAGGAGAACTCCCTGGAGCTGCTGCAACAACTGAAGACAGTGAACTGGGACTTCCAGGTGACCCTGTCCCCTTCTCCCTCCCACCCCCCCATCTTTACTCCTGGAGTGAGGGCTCTACCGAGATCACAGCCCCTGAAATATGTGTCCAGGTGCATCAGACACCAAGGCAGGGGCGGGGAGAAGCTCAGAAGGGAAGCCCACGTCTCAGCTCCCAGATGGGAGAGGGGCTGTGCTCACTGCCCTCGGGCTCCTCCCTCCTTTAGCTTCTCACGTCTGTCTGTGCCTTCCCTTGACCTGCCGTGCCCTGGGCCTTGCTGCAGTGTATCCATCTCATGCCCAGGGCTTGTCTTCTTACCTCTTCTGAGAAGCTTCCCCCCACGGAGCACCCCCGGCAATTTCAGTCAGCCCTACGTGGTTTTGATTTTTCCATCTCCCAGATGAATAAGTTTATCCCTTTTATAGTCCACCTTTTGGCACTTAAGAAATGCAAAGACCATGGATACTCATCCCCCAACGTCACAGGCCTTTTGAGGAGCTGGTGTTGAAATTCCCATTTGAACTGAGGCCCCGTGTTCTAATTCACCTCTTCATGAAGCGAGGGCAGAGGAGGCCTTGGGCCCAAGCAGACGTCAGGGCAGAGCGGGGTGGCGGCCCCACCTGGTGCTCAGGCACTAGAGCGGCTCCTTTGAGTCCCTTGCCCCTGATGTGACCCACCCAAGCCCACAGGAACAGGCCGTCTGCCCCGCCTTGCGGGCGGTTAAGCAGCCTCTCTCCCCATCCCCAGAGTGGCCTCTCCAGGCTCTCCTACCAGTACCTGCAGCGTGAGGACTTCGCCGTGGTTGTGCAGCCTTTCTTCCAAAACACTCTTGTCCCCCTGAACGACGTAAGTTGCGGGTGTGTCTCGGAGGTGCGTGTGCAGAGGCCGTATCTTAGGCAATGTATTTCCTTTTCTACATGGGCTTTTTTGGACCATCTCTCTCCAAGCGCGCTCCCAAAGGGTTGCTGTTTCTGCTTTTCCTCCTTTCCCCTGCACCCACCTTTTCTGAGTGTAACTTGAACTTAGATGTACTTGGAAAGAAAAGGTGAAAATTAACAGTGACCAAGCTCCCCAGACATGGCCCTGCTATTTGCTGGGTTGGGGGATAAAATGGAAAGCTTCCTAAAAGTATTATTATTCTTTTTTCAACCATTAGAGCAGGGATGCTGAAGGAAAAGGGATGTGGACTGTAGGTGGCTATAATTTTTAAAAAATAAAAATTCCAAAACCAGGGAATTTCTCCATCAACATCTGAGCCAACTGGCAGCAGAGTTGAAAGGATGAAAGTTGAAATGCCCAGGATGCCGCGGGATGGGGGGGTAGCAGTGCCCTCGTCCCAGGAAGATAATCCCATTGCCTTTGGTCACAGAGAGGAGGCGCTGACCTCACCTTCTTCTCCGAGGACTGTTTCCACTTCTCAGAACGCGGGCATGCTGAGATGGCCATCGCTCTCTGGAATAACATGGTCAGTGCCTGAGGGTCGAGTGGGTTTGGGTCAAGGGGAAACCCGAGGAAGCTGACTCTTTCCCACAACGAAAAACCTACTGGCTGATGTGGCTCCCTTCTCCCCAGAGCTCCAAATGGCAGCTCACGTATTTGTCCAGACAGATTCTATTCTTTCGGTAATGCCCCAGTGCTGTCGGGGGATAATGTTGTCATCAGATAGACTGGATGAAAATATCAGCACGAACCCCTTACTGTGTGACCTTGGGCCAATGATCTCTCTGGCCATTGGTATCGATATCTACAAAAACAACAAAGGTGACACAGGTCTTAGAAGACCGAGATAATGTGTGTACCGCACCCAGCACAATAATCCACAGGGTCCCAACTATTATTTCTTTAAACATCAAAAAGAAAAGAGCCACTCAGCCTGTTTTCCCAGGCTGCCACCTATTCTAGCCCTAATGGGGAAAAAGGGGACCTTACGAAATGAACATACAGCCCAGAGGCCACAGGGACCACCCGGCCTTGTGGCTTGCTCTGCCCTTTACAACTGGCCACGCATGACTGGACAGTCAGCTATGTTTGCACAGAGCTCGACCAGTAACCCTGAGCGCTGTATCCTCTTGCACGGAGCAAGTGAAATGCCTTTCCAACCCACTGGCTTCTTTTGATCTAGGCTCTGCGGGTGACCCAATCCCCACGCCAACCTGCCTGCTCCCTCGTTCCTCCCATGGTGACTAAACAATCCACACGCCTGCTCCTTTCATTGCAGTTTCAGGCCTGCTGCGGCTCTGCCAGGCACCACTGTGCAAATATTCCCACACCTGTCAGCTCCGCCCACGTGGCCAGTATCTTACTCGGCTGACTCATAATATTGTCTTTCTCCTTAGCTACACCACCTCCTCCTCTCCTCAGAACAGCATGTAAGGAGGTTTTCTCCTTGGCCTACTTAATTGCTCACTTAGCCTTCCTCTGCTTTTGTTTTCCTGGTGTTTTCCTCCTGTTGACACAACATTCTGCCCCCTCCTGGAACTTTCATCATCTCCCGTCAGTCCAGGACTCAGAATTGCAATCAGAATACCTTTGAGTTCCCTCCCAACCCTACCTCCACGGTAGTCTTTTAAATCAAAGTTAAAACAATTCCTGAGAGCAGTTGTGTTTCTTTTGAAGACTCTTTTGCTTTGAAGTCCAGGTGTCTTTCCGGGGCTGAGTCACTCAGTTTCATTCCTTTTAAAATCCCCTCCCCACAAAGACTGGATCTCTCTGCCTGGTCCATTTCTCCCCCCTGTGACCTCGGGGGAATCCACAGACTCCAAGGAGGGGCAGGAATGCTGAGCCCTAGCCTTTCCCTCCCAGCATCCCCATCAGGGCATAGTCTTCCTACCTCAGGGCATTCTGAGCCTGCTCAGTGCCAGGACCCAGGACCCCTCCACAAGTCTCCTGGGGGTCGATGGCCGTATTGATGACTTTGAACATTAGTCAAGGGCCCATTTGTCGCATTCTGCATGATTTAATGTAGTTCTGGCCTTTCTCTTCCAAAACAGCTCGGTAGGTCTTCCCATTCACACAGGTGAGAGGCTTCTATTTCATAAAAGCGAGTAGAAGGGATTTAGATCTGAAAACAAAAGATGAACACTGTCATGGAGCCATATTATTAATACTACAAGACTGTCCACGGCCCCCCAACCACCCTGTCCCAGCCATAACCCAAATTTAAAAAACAAAGCAACGCAAAGCAAAACAAACCTGAAATCATCTATGAGTATGTTATCCTGTGCTATGTGATTTGTGGAAATAATTACAGGGTCCAGTGTTTTCCTCCAAAACCATCTCAGATATAAAGCTATAGCATCATGCCAACTTTTCAGGTCTTCTTCCTGGAATTTCACCCCTAAAGTGACATAAAATAAATGACGAACCGATAGACCTGGAAAGGCTCTTAGAGATCATCTAGCCAGAATGCTCTGTAACTAAAATACAGAGACATGGAGCAATTTGCCCAAGATCACACAGCCAGCTAGTTGCAGAACAAGGATTAGAACACGGGTCTAATTGCCAAGCGTCCTGGCCACAGCACCACCCTGCCTCCCTGCTCCCAGCCTGATAAGCACATGCGTAACCAGTGAATTCATGTCTCATAATTAGAGTCCTATGACATAGTGTCTGCAGGCTTTGGCTCACACCCTGAGTACCCCACTGTGGCAACAAACACACTTGAAACTGTTGCATCTCCTGCCCCTCCTCTCTGAACAGTTTATGCATCCTTCTCCAGAGACTTCCGCAAAGCCAGAAATACCAACGGCACTAGGGAATTTTTTCTCTTCCTTTTTTTCTTTTCTTTTCTTCAAATATTTATTTACCTATCTATCCATCCATCTATCTGGCTGTGCCGGGCCTTAGTTGCGGCATGGGGGATCTAGTTCCCTGACCAGGGATTGAACCCAGGCCCCCTGCATTGGGAGCTCAGAGTCTTAGCCACTGGACCACCAGGGAAGTCCAGTCTTCCTTTTGTCTTCTTATGAACAGTTTTTTCTCCTCTTTTCTGATGCCTGTTCCTCTACTGCTGCCCGCTCCCTCTTCTGTGGAAATCTTACTCTCAGCTAACATTAGCATCTCCCTGGGCGCTGAGTAACAACGCTAGCCTCCTAACTGGTTTCCCTGTCTCCAGGCTTACAGCCATTAGAATAACTCTGGCTGTGTATTACAGTTATCTGGGGACTCTTAAAAACAATTAATACCTACAACCACTTTGGGAAACCTTGGTATATCTACTAAAGCTGAACACATGTATTCCCTATGGCCCCAAAATTCTACTCCTACGTATATCTCCCCAACAGAAAGGTATACACAAGGTTCACCAAAAGATGGATACAACAAGAATTTTCATAGCAGCACTATTCATAGCCCCCAAACAGGAAACTCCCCAAATGTCTACCAAAAGCAGAAGGGATAAACAAACAGCACATTCATAAAATAGAACACCTCACAGCAATGAGAATAAAATTTCAACAACATGCAACTATATATATAAATTTCAAAAACAAGCAAATAAATCCATGGTCTTATTGGGGAGTGGATGGTACTGGAAGAGGGTAGGAGGGAGCCTCTGAGTATTGATTATATTCTGTTCCTTATCTGGACGCTATGTGGGCATGCTCATTTTGTCATAATTTATCAGCAGCTCACTTATGATTTGTACTTGTTTCTAGATGTGTGTGAGCTTCGATTAAAAAATCATTTAAAAGAAAAACCAGAAAAAATAACCCAAAAACAAAACAAAAACCCAGTGCCTGGGCCTCATCCCCAGAAATTCTGACTGTCTGGGGTAGCACCTGGGTTCAATACGTTTTAGACACTCCCCAGGTGATATTACTGCATAGGGCTTGCAAAGCACTTCCTTAGATCTCCTCACCCCAGGGCAACCGCATAGTCTGCATAAGTGAAATCTGACCAAGTCATGCCCCTGCTCTCAAACTTCCAAGGCTGGCCCCTCCTTGAGGAAGAAAGGCCAGGCCCCTTAGCGCAGCACACCACGCCTTCCGGACTTGGCCCCAATTAACCTCTCAGCAGCCGCTCCCATCTCCCTGATTTGCATTTAGCAATCCAGCAAGGAGTGAAGTTTCCTGCACCACCCATGCTGTCTCCTGCCTCCGTGTGTTTGCCCTTGCTCCTCCCCTTATCTCGGGCTGCCCTTTCAGCCTCCTTCCCCGGCTAACTCTGACCCACCTCAACAGTCAACTCAGGTGCCAGCTTCTACAAGAAGCCTTCTCCGAGTCCCCAGAGCTGGCCCCGTGGCACCCTACCTTGTCTCAGTCCTGTCATTTGCCACATCGTTGGTATCCACAGTGTCTGTCTTAGGAAAGGTAAGTTCCAGGAAAAACAATTGCCTTTCTTGTGGCCAGCCTCAGGCCTTTATGAGTCCAGTTCTTCCATCCATCCCCTCAACCACTATTTCCTGAGCTCCACTATGTGGTGGGGACTGCCCCAGGTGCTGGGGAAAAGAGCGTCCCTGCTCTTGGGGAGCTGCCAGTCTAATGGGAAAAAGAGATAAAAAGTAAATAAATCGGGCTTCCCCGGTGGCGCAGTGGTTGGGAGTCCGCCTGCCGATGCAGGGGACGCGGGTTTGTGCCCCGGTCCGGGAAGATCCCATATGCCGTGGAGCGGCTGGGCCCGTGAGCCATGGCCGCTGAGCCTGCGCATCCGGAGCCTGTGCTCCGCAACGGGAGAGGCCACAACAGTGAGAGGCCCGCGTACCGCAAAAAAAAAAAAAAAGTGAATAAATCAATGAGGTAATTTCTGACCACATTCATGGCTTAAAAAAAAAAAAATAAAGCAGGGCCATGTGACAGAGAGTAACAGTGGAGAGAGGGAGGGCTCACCAGAAAGTGACGTGTGAACTGAGAACCGAACGTCGAGAGGCTGCCGGGCACGCAGAGGTCTGGGGCCACAGCGTTGCAGGAAGAGGAAACGACCTGTGCGGGCCAGAGTCAGGAAGGAGCTTGAAGCGTGTGAGGAGCGTAAAGGCCAGTGTGCCTGGAGGGAGGGGAGCAAGGTCAGAGGTGGGCGAGAGCAGGGGCCGGGTCCTTGGATGGCTTTCGGCGGGAGAGCCACGTGATCTGGTTTGCCCTCCGGCTGCTGCATAGAGACAGACTAGAAGGAAGCAAGAGAGGAGTTGGAAAGACCATTAGGAAGCTGCTGGAAGTCCAAGTGAGAGGTGAAGTTGGCCGGGACCAGGGGATGGCAGTGGGGGTGGAGGGAAGTGGTCAGATTTGGGATGTGTTTTGGACTGGCTGGTGGATGAGGCAGAAGAGGAACGGGGGTGATTCTTCAGTCTGAGGTCAAGGAAACTGGGTGGACAGTTGAGGTGTGTAGAGAGAAACAGAGTTGGGAGGGGAAAGTCAAAAGTTCTTATTTTGGACATGGTCAGTGTAAGCTGCCTTCCAGAAATCCACCCAGAGGCATCAGGTACGGTGTTAAATGTATGATTCTGGAGCTCAGAGAGAGTCAGAAATGGAGATTTAGGGGGAAAAATGTGCGGGTTATTAGCATAGAAGTGGTATTCGAGACCATGGGGTTTTCTGAGATCTCCTAGAGAAAGAATAGGTGGAAAAGAGCAAAGGACCAACCACCAAGCCTGGGGCTTTCTTCCAACTTTTGACCCAACGACTGATGAGACGGAGAGAAGGGGGAGGTGGGAGGGAAACGAGAAGTGTTGTGAAAGGGAGGCATCAACTTTGACAAATTCTGCTGAAAAGTCAAGCAAGATGAATCCAAAATAAGTGACCACTGAATCTGGCAAGGTCCTTGGTGACCTTGCCAGAGCTGAGTCAAGTGGTAGAGACTGAAGACCTACTGAATGGGTGTTAGAGAGAACGGGAGGTTGGGAAGTGCAACCAGGGGCTACAAACAACTCTTCTAGAGTTATGAGGAGTAATGGTGAAGGCAGCTGGAGGGGAGGGGGGATGGGGCGTCAAGGCTGGGAAATAGAGTAGGCTGTGCACCGATGCCGAGGGACCAGTAGAAAGGGAGAAACTGATACAGTCATCAAATCCATATGAACATTACCTTCCTCGACGCCAGTTAGTTCCTGGGTTCCTGGAGTATCACTGGGGCTCAGCCAACCGATCTGTAGCATTTGTTCTGTCACTAGGTGGTTCTGCTACGCAGGAAAAATGCTAGGGGCAGTTCAGGAGCCCGCCTAGCACCACACAGCTCTTTATCCGCAGAACCAGGACCCCAGTGGATGTGCCCACCATGCTCTGTCCAGTCACCGTGGTGACTCTCCCAAGACCAGAGCAGCCCTTCCTCCTCTAATTGTTACTAACAGACAGGTGGAAACGGCTTTAAGACAACAGAAAGCAAGGTCACGGGCCAGGTGTGGTCATTAGCCGGCATAGTGGACTTTCCCTTCCCTCCTGGGCAGTACCTGGGGGTCAGGAGCTGATGAGGTCAGGAACAGGCAGGGAAGCAGATCATATGATGGGTGGACGCTAGACATTCAGGACAGAGTCTGGATAAGTGAGTGCCAGGGATCCATTCTCCTTGGTGCTGGCCACATGCTGCCAGGGGGCAGGCTACTGGCTTAAGATGCTGGGGAGGGAGTCACAGCCGCTTCTAGCTCATTCTCAGAGGGTCCCAGGATCAAAAGCATGAAGCAGAACCTCCCTGAACCACAGCTGCTCCCCGGGAGGTTTCAAGTAAACCTTTTCATCTATGCGGAAAACACACGAAAGTAGCTCAAGTGAGAAAATGCCAATTTCTTAAGGTTGACAAGCCAAGCGTAATAACGACGTCCTGGTAACCAGTATGTTTTCAAAATTTTCCTGAAATTGACTATCCCCAGACACTTCAAGGAGTTGGTAAATATGATTATCACCATTTTATAAAGTTGAAAATACAGTGTCTGCAGTCACAACCACCCACCAGGAAAGCAGGAGGTGGAGGTCCTGGGCTCTGCCCTTCCACTCTCGCTGCAGCCTCTGGACCGGTCAGTCTCTCCTGGGCCTCAGTGTCCTCCTCGGTAAATCCAGGACACAGACTCAGGGTTGCCCCCTCCTCTGATGGACTCTGACCTGTCAGTCTGTGAGTCAGAAGTCAGGTCCAGCTCCGGCCCCAGGGCCGCTAGTGTCTGCCACAGGTCTTGCCCCTTTGGCTGGTTTCAGCCTTGCAAAGGGAGAGAATCTGGTGTGAGATTCTCCTCCCTCGGACAGGGAGGTCTCTCCCAGCTTTGGAGGGAACCAAGGTTTCCTTTTCTCTTTTCAGCTGGAACCCGTGGGTCAAAAGACAACCTCCAACAACTTCACCTATAGCCGAACCAAACTCAAGTGCCCCTCCCCTGTGAGTAAGGTCCTGCCTGTCTAGAGTGGAACAGGTGCCTGGGTTGGGGGAGGGGGGAGGTCCTGGCCATCTGGAGGCACAAAAGTCCCCCGGGAGGCTTCACCATCATGCACGTTCATTCACGACCACCATTCTCAAATCTCACCTCTCCTGGCTGCCCCGACACTTCTCAGGTCCTCAGGGAGCCGCAGCCAGAAGTGAGGGGAGGGACAAAGGGATGGGTTCGCCGAATCAGGAAGAGGCCCGGGGAGGCAGATGAGCGAGCACTGGCCAGAACCCTCGTTACCCCCGTGACCCTGGAGGGTCTGTGGCATCCTCTGTCTTAAACATGCGTCGAGGAGCCCTCCCACGTCAGGCATGCTCCTGGGAGTTGGGGGTTGGGAGGAAAAGAGAAATAAGAGGCCGTGTCTGTTCTGGGTGCCCACATCGTCTTCCTGGCCTTCCAGCACCACCAGTGTCCAGGCCCGCACCGCCCTCGCCCGGACCAGGGACGAAGCCCCAACCTTGTCTCCCCAGCTCTCCTTTCTCCCTTCTCTGTCCGTCCTGTAATCGTGCCAGACCCAGAGTGCCCACCTGGAAGGAATTCCAGTCTTGTCAAGGCTGTCAAAACCCTTCCCCGGTCCCCGCGCCCATGGAGGAGAGTCCAGATAAGAGGCCCACCTTCCTCTCTCACCTTAGGCACACACTCCGCTCCTGGAAACAGAGCGGCTTCCCAGAGAAGCCCCACGACAGCCCCCGTCTGTGCATCTGCTTCTGCCATCTGCTCCCTCTGGAGGCTCATCCCCCATCTCCGCCTGTGGGAAATTTTCACATCCTGCAAGGCCCAGATGTTTCCCTCTCTGGGCTACTGTCCACCTTATCTCACCCTACCACTCCCACCCCAGACGCACATCAGCATTGGTCTCTCTTTCTGTGCACGCCTCTCACAAGCACTGACCCAGGCTCCTCTGTGATGTGATTTGTTTCTGAACATGTCTTATCTCCCACTGGACCGCAAGCGACTGATGTCACACCTGAACCCTCAGGCCCCCTCCCAGTTCCTAGCACAGGGCTCCACACAGCCACCATGCCACCAGCATTCACCGGGGGGAAGGAAAGGATCCAGGGAGGCAGGCCCTTCACATTTGGGTTCTTAACCTACTACAGAACCAGCTGTCCTTCCACACCGACCTCCCTGCTCGCGGGCACTCCTGGATGGGAGGATGGGAATAGCTGTCCGGGGCGGCCTAGAGGAAACAGAGGTGGGCACTCAGCAAGCTCCTCAGGACTCTCTTCCACGGGTCACCTATCAGTTCCCGATCTTTCAAAACTGAGTTGACAGGAAAGGAGGTTATAGCTGGGTGTTGACCACTTTGGATACCCCCTCCTTATTCAGGGGTTGGGGCACAGTGTGGATGAAGGAGCTTTACAAACAGGGATGAGCTGTGGAAACAAGGTTATTGCACCGTCTCTGGGATGGGGACTACACAAGCCTCAGATGGGTGGTTTTCAGGCCCTGAGCCCTGACCCTCTCCTCCTCCACAGGGGCGCCCCTACATCTGCACCCTGAGGAACAGTCGGCTGCTCCAAGACCAGGCTAAAGCAGACCCCCAGTGCTCTCCTGGCCGTGCCAGTGGCAGCAGGAGGTGGCCTTGCGGTTGGTGTCGGCACAGTGATGGCCTGGAGAGCCCTAAGGGGTCGCCAGAGGGAAAATCCTCCCATAAGTCTGAACACTGTGAGCTTGTAGGCCCGCCAGCCCTGTGCGGGCTCTCATGCTGAATTCCCCAGCCGCGTTCCTCACCAGCCCTCTCCCTTGGCCACCCCTGGCCACTACGGAGGTCACTCGCTTCAACACCTGGTAATGTAGGAAGCCAAAGGGACAGTCACAACTTCTTGGGGCCTGAGACCTGTGATCCTGGAATCGGCACATCTAAATAAAGGCCAAAGCCGTTCTATTCTTGGGTTCGCCTGCTTGAAGCTCTCGCCTTCCAACCTGTCGTGTGGTGCAGATGTGGGAGCTGGGACCTTGTCTCAGACGGGGATGGCCAACCTGAGCCCCGACTGGCACCCAACAGGCATATCCTCAGTCACCAAAACCACTATTTCAAATGTGGGAAAAACCTTGGTCACCAGGGTTTGGCTGGAATTTTGGAGCTTGCCTGCCATCACTCAGTACCATCCAACATCTTTTCTGTACCCAGGACAAGGTAGAGCATCGTGGTACCTCCAAGGTTGTGCATGTAACGGCCTGGCCAAGAGACGAACTCTTTCAAAACTACGAGATGCTCTGTGACAGCGTGTGGTTCAGTCCTGGGGCAGTGGCAGGTAAATGCGTCTGCTTTCAAGAATAGGAGTTCCTTGGGAAGGGTTCCTGGAAGAGAGCAATTTGAAATGTCATTTTAAAAAAAGGATTGGGACATGAATGCTTCACATATCCTCAACCTGATTTTCTCAAGGTGCTAAATTTAGAAAAGAATTCCTCTTTCTACATACCAGGTTTATGAGAGAGCTAGAGAGAGTCTGATAACACAAGCTCCCTCCATTCAGCCCCTAGCAGGGGCAAGGCCCTGAGCTGGATGTCTTACACAGATAAGCTCTTTTATTCAGCACAAAAACCCAGGGCGGGGTTGATGGTCATTTCTGAAGACAGAAATAGTGGTTGTACGACACTGTGAATGTACTAAATGCATGAATTGTTCACTTTCAAATGGCTAATTGTATGTCACGGGAATTTCACCTCAATAAAAAGCAAACAAAAATCCATTATCATCAGGAACTAAGTACCCTCTCTGACCCCAAAGCCTGAGATGACAAAGAATGTGAGTTAGAATCCCAGATGTACCATTTGAATGTGTGGCTTTCACAGCAAACCCCATCACCAGCCTAGGTCCCAGTTTCTCAGACACCTCATCTATACAATTCGAATGAGAGTACCCATTTTGCCTGGTCTCCCAGCACTGCTAAAAAACAAGATGCTGTAGAAAAGTGCTCTGTAACTCTAAAATACTGCACCCACGAAAGTGGGTTGTCTTCTCCTCTATGAAGAGTTGAGCTAGGGTCCAGGCTGCTGGGGGTGGGGAGGGGTCCAGAGATGGGTTTAGGAACTGGGGGTAATGTATGGGTGAAGACTGCCCACCTTCCTCTCATGAAGGGTCATCATATTGTTTCTCTTGACAAAAGTAGAGTCTGCAGAGGACCTACCCAGTCCCAGGTTTCTGCTGGTTTCAATTTCTGCTTCTGTACAAAGGGAAACAGCATACCTGCCCCACTTCTTCCTGTGGACGAAAAACAATATCACATACCCTAAAGAACCAGCAATCCCAGCTTGTGTTCCTGGCTTAACACAGTGTGACAACCAAGATAACTCATTAAGTCGAAGAGTTCGACTTTTTTTTTTTTTTAAATAAGTTTCCCTTCCAGTAGCTCCTACTTCAAAGAACCATGGAATTCATAACCACAAGTCTCCCTCACTTGGGTTGGGGGTTGCAATTTATACTACCTGAGTAATCCAGGAGCCCCAGTCTGAAAAGTTAATGAAAGGTGTGGTTCCCAGACTGGTCACCAAGGAACACTTTGCAGAAATAAAGAGAAATCCTCTTTGGAGGGACACAACCGCAAACCAGGCCCCAAATTCCCACCAAATACACACTAAAAAGACAAAATTTAAAAATACATGAGAGCACTTACTTGAACCTGGTGGTATTATATATACACGAAACATGTCCTTTCCTATAGGAAAATGTTCAATCTAGTTAGGAAGCCAATCACAGCCACACCAGGAACAAAACCACCAAATCCTGAGAAAGCTACACTCTGAGATACTCTCCATAGAGGCTTTCGAGTTCAAGAAAGATTAGTGTGGATTAAACTTGGTCAAAAGACTTCACAAAGGACATAGAACTTTAATTGAGCGCTGAAGAATGGAGAGGTGATCTGGTTAGAGGCTGAAAAGAATGGGGTCATGGAGACTGGGAAAACTCCATCTAAGTGGAGAGATGAATGAGCATGGTGTGTATATAGGGACAACAAGAAAGATGTCCAGAAACAATGAGGATGGATGAGCCAGATACAGTCAGATTAGGGACACGCTATGGGAAGGACAAGGAATTAATAGTGATTATATTGTTAAAATGGTTGTAATACCAGGCTGCATTTGATTTGGGACTAAAATGCTATTGGGAAAAGATTGGTACGAAGAAAAATAACATCAATAAGAGTTGCCTATAGAGTGCTTGCACTATGACAGGCAACATGGTACAGAATAATTAAGCTTCCACATCCCTGTTTATCATCCCCTTTTTACAGAAGAGAAAACCAAGACTCAGAAGAGTTAATTGGCCCAGAGTTATACTTTCATTACATAATGGGACGTTCATCAAGATGAATACTGGTTTCCAGGGTAGGGGAATAACCCCAAAATACACAACAGATGATTCTAGCAGTAAACTGGGCTGAACTGCAAATAAATGTGATATAAAATAAAAATCTAGAAAAGAGGATACACATTATCCTCACAAGGCTATGATGGCCACCACGAGTTCCTGTGCCTCCAATTGGTCTGAAGAACTCAGCCATCTCTGGTTAGTAAGCTGTGATTTAAAAATTAACTATAGGGGCTAAGATTTATTTTGCTAGAGTATATGTGGAGTTATATAGCAGCTAGCAAATCTTTTAATTAGGAAAAAAAATGAAGAAACAATCCCAGTGAGAATTAGTAGACACAACAAATGACAGGATTAGACCCACATTTTACATAACAGTATTGAAGACAGACTATATGTAAGCAGATTTTGAAAGATTAAAGACAAAAGGAACTATTCTGTATGATGCTGTATGCTGGATACATGACACTATGCATCCTTCAAAACCAAAAAAACTGTACAACACAAAGAATGAACCCTAAAGGAAACCATGGACTTTAATAGTGCATCAATATTGGTTCATCAATTGTGACAATGTACTCCACTAATGCGAGATGTTGATAATAGGAGAAACTGTACAGGGGTAGAGAGCGAGTATTTGGGAACTCTGTATTTTCTGTACAATTTTTCTGTAAACTTAAAACTGCTCTAAAAATAAAGTATATTAGTAAAAACAGGAACTTAAAACATAAGACTAAGGTAATTTTTTAATGAAGGCAGATTTATATAAGAACCAAATGGAAATATATTATTAAAAATAATCTTCAGTAGATTTGTTCAAGTAACAGATTTGACACTCAATGAAACAACATGTCTTGTGTATTTACTATGTATCAGGCACTGTTTTTAACAGTAAGTCTATATTACTCATTAATTCTCACAACAGCCCAATGAGATAGGTACTACTATTATCCCAATCTTACAGACAGAAAAACTAAAGCAGATTCGGGGTCTTTTCAGTCTTTTTGTAAGAATTAAATTAGATAAAAACAATAGTTTAAAAAATAGGTATTCAATAATTCCCATATCCCATATTAAATCCAATAGATTATTTAGGAGGGCTTTGTGAAACAACCATAATAATGAAAATATATTTGGTACCTTACAGTTTACAAAGCACTTTTATATGTTCTCATTTGATCCTCACCACAAACTTGGAAGCAAAGTGCATGCAGTATTATTAAGAAAAAATATCCCAAACTTGGAAAAGAAGGCAGGACAGTGATCACGTGTCCTATTAATGTCACTGTTGAACAAAGCTCATCTAAGAAATATTTAGTTATCTAGAATACACTTGTGTTTGACTTTGCTATTTACTATTTGATTAGAGCTCAGATATTATGAAGTTATGTTACTAATGGATTTCTGACTGGTAGAAAAGATAAATCAAGGTTATGATTTTATCACCCTATAGAACATTAACTAGTATTTCTATTAGCAACATCATTTCAGTATTCCTTTGACAAGCTAACAACATAAATCTCCATTCCTCAAATCTCCTTTGAATCAGACTTGACCATCTTAATAATCCCCTTGTTAATCACTGAGTTAAAGTCTTGACATACATTCATCCTATATTTGTATGAGAATCATATTTTAAACTTTTTAGAAAGAAATGACTTTTTAAAAATACCTAAGGGGGGACTTCCCTGGTGGTCCAGTGGTTAAGAATCTACCTTCCAATGCAGGGGACGTGGGTTCGATCCCTGGTCGGGGAACTAAGATCCCACATGCTGTGGGGCAGCTGAGCCTGTGAGCCACAACTAAGACCCAACGCAGTCAAATAATAAATTTAAAATACCTAAGGGGAAAACTAATTTTTTTAAATTATACGAAAGTATATAAAACCACAGGATACATTATAAAAACCTAGTAAATCTGAACAAGTGGAAACCGACAACCCAGTAATTCCATCCCTAGGTGATGGCTCTCAAGAAACATTTGCAAATGTGTCTCTCTTGGGAGGATGTTGTAGGAGAATATTTATGGCAGTGTTGTTCATAAAAACAATAAAGCCAGAAACAATGAGGTCAATGTCCATCGATAATGGACTGGGAAAAACGGCTCATGGTGTATTAATATAACGGAGTAATTATGCATCGTGAAATAACTACAGCTGCATTCTCAGCTTGGGTGTACTCTTACATATAACGTTGAGCCGAAAAAGAAGGAAGTATTACAAAGAACACATGTAAGAGGACTCCATTTAAACATGGAGACAGGCGGTAAAAGTAGAAAAGGAAATCAGTGTAGCCATTATCAGAAACACCATAATGCTACTTTTGAGAGGAGGAGGGGTTGGTGATTGAGGAGGGATATACAGAAGGCTTCTCAATACTGGAATGGCAATTTCTAAACGTGGGTGGTAGTTTCACAAGATCTTGCTTGATAACTATTCTTATAATTGAATATATATATATTTCAGGCTTTTTCTGTATGTGTATTTCATATTTTTTAAGTGAAAAGAATGAAGGAGGAAGATGTTTTATAAAAGAACCAAGCTAAATTAGCTGCTTATTCATTCAGTGACCAGTTGGAAGAGTTTCTTCTTTTTTTATTTTTTTTGCGGTACGCGGGCCTCTCACTGCTGTGGCCTCTCCCGCCATGGAGCACAGGCTCCGGATGCGCAGGCCCACGGCCATGGCTCACGGGGCCCAGCCGCTCCGTGGCATGTGGGATCCTCCCGGACTGGGGCACGAATCCGCGTCCCCTGCATCGGCAGGTGGACTCTCAACCACTGCGCCACCAGGGAAGCCCCTGGAGGAGTTTCTTTACCCCAGGGCCACCTACAGAAATTTGGTGAGTGTTCAAAGTCACTAAAGTGAAGTAAACATAAGTCAAAGTTGATCGGGCAAAGAAAAAGAGATCCCACATCCAGCTGGTGAGGAATCAGCCTCCCTGCAGCAGGCCAGTTTGGGCCCAGCTCCTGAGCAGCATGGCGATGTTGGGTGGCAGCCAGGGCTCACCAGCAATAGGAGGCCACTCAGGTGTGTCCCCCCTGTGTTCCATGCAAAGTCTAGAAGACTTGTCACTATAAGCTTGTCCCACTGTTCTGGCAGCTGGCACTGGGATACACCAAGGGCCAAGGGAACATGTGCCTTCCCGGAGGCCCAGAGTCCACCCCTCCTGGGCCCTGGCTACGCCATGCATTACCAAGAGTGCTGCCATCAGGACACTGTCACACAGTGCTGGGTGAGCAGGAAGTGAGGACGATGGGAGAAGGAGGGGAGGAAACAGAGGCTTCTCCTAAATACATTCACCCAGATGGCGTTTCAGTCAGTTGAACTTCATTCTTTATGATTAAATAAAGTCGCAAGCACAAGCAGGCTCCGGGAGAAGGGGAGCTGGGGATCAGATGGGAGCAAAAAGGGATTCCAGTTCTGAATGATTAGGAGTGACCTTATTTCTTCAACTGTAATAAAGCAGGGATAATGTCTACCTTAAAAGGCTGTCAGCAGATTAAACGAGAAAAAAAAGTATGACAAGGGTCTGGCAGAGGAGGAGCTTGAAAACATGGCAGCTGTAGTTATTCTCCTCTCCTGTGTGCAAACTGGGCCGAAAGCGCGTCCATGAATCCTGCTCTCCCCACCCTCGGCAGTGCGTTGTCCACTCTGGTCCTCCAAACATTTTCAACCTAAGCCTAGAATAAAGTGATTGGCCTTCCAGCAGAAGCTCAGCCTCCCCGCCCCGGTAATCTAAGAAGAGGCCTCTTCCTTGGATAGAACAATTGAGGCAGCAGCCCTGGGTCCCACACTCAGAGGTGAACAGGGTGGCCTCAGGTGCCTCTGACAGTTCCTTTCTGAGCATCAACGAATTCAATTCGGAATTGTCTGAATTGCTGAGATCCCAAAAGGACTATGAAAGAAGTTGACAGTACAGCCTTCCAAGTGTTATCATCTTGGTTCCTCTAACTGGGGGAATATCTCAGGATCCAGGATACAAAGGAGGGCAGGCTCTCACCTTCCAGTCCCCAAATCACCTGGGAGGGCAGCCGTTTCCCGTGCTCACTCGGCCAGGGGACTCTATAATGCTACAAAGTCTGGTTTTAGTTGATTTCTAAACCTGTCTAGGTTTAGAAATAAAAAAGCTAGCCTGCCTTAGACCATTTAGTGCTCTGCGCTCTCAAAAGCCAGAGTGAGACAGGACCTCCCCGCACACCCTGTCCCCTGTCTGTGGGGAGAGGAAGGAGGAGGCCAAGGGGTGTCAACCCCCTAGAGAGGAAGTGCTGGACCCTGGGGCAGACCCGAGGTTGCCCTACCCACAGGGAGGGCCTACAGGGCAGCTTGGTTTTTTCCACTTGCTGGAAAAATAGCTCAGAGCTTATCTCCTGTGCCCTGCAGATCGATGATAACATCATTATATATGGAGGCTCCATGTCGACCTTTCTTTTCCCAGTTCTTTCTGTAACTCATTTTACACAGGAGAGCACATGATCGGGATCGTCTTTGGGTCTGAAAATCCCCTGAGGAGACAAGGAAACAGTTTCCAGAATTGTCCCCAGGGCAGCCCTCCTTCTAGAAGGTGGCACAGGTACCTGTGACACCAGCCTGCTGCTGGCATATCTCACAAGGCTGTTGTGAAAGTTCGGGGAGGGTCCGAGGGCTGAATATGGAACACACCTAGCACAGAGTGAACACTCAGTGAATTTAGCTCCTATTAGTATTATTTATAGACGCACCTCAGGATTCACATTTGATGGTTTTTGTTCCTCTGCCAATGCTTATTTATGTATTCAGTACCCCGCCCCCCTCCGCGAGTTGAGTGTTTATGTTGTTCCTATGATGGAAACATTTTTACCGATTGATGTCGTTCATTCAGCCAGCCCGCCAGGCAGCCTACGGAACTGAGGCTCCTTATCACGTGCTCTGTGTGGGCGAGAAGTAAACTTGGATGAGGAAGGCTCGGGTCACCTCCAAGGGATTTACATTCTGCTGTAGGGATTGCCACACTATTAGATTATGTACCTGCAAAAAATGTCAGCACGTGAACCACAATATAGCGATGTTTATTTACAAACTATAGAGGTATATAACTACACTAATACATCAATCACAAAACTCACAAAAATAGACATTTGTAAAGAACAAGATAAAGGTGAAGTAAAGGTTTTGCTCTTGCTAAAATAGTAATATTTGGGGGGAGGACAGCGTTTTGATTGAATATGTTTCACTATTTTAGACTCTTGATTAGAGCTTTGTGATGTGACTATTCAAAGGCCTTGTTTCAGGTTAATTTTCTTTCTGAACTGACTTTCAACGATAGTCCATGGCTTGGGAATTCCTGGCAGTCCAGTGGTTAGGACTTAGTGCTTTCAATGCTGGGGCCCGGGGTTCAATCCGTGGTCAGGAACTAGGTTCCCACAAGCCACATGGCATGGCCAAAGGAAAAAAAAAAACAAACAAAAAAACCATGGCTGAAAAAAAGATTCCTCACAAAGATGGATTGTTCCAAACAAAAGAATGTACCTGGTTGGTTGTGCTAAGTCATGATTCTCATTCAATGTACAGGTTTTTGTTGAACGTCACTCTGAAATACGCTTCTTCCTGACGTTAATCTTTATTTTTTAGCAAACTATCTGGAAGCTATCCGATTTGTCACAGATGGGTTCACACCCCACTGATGAAGTCATTTTGAAATTTTAAAAGCAGGTTTAAAAAGTTTACTTCCCAGATATTTTTAATGTACAACAGATATGAGAGTTTATGGAGGGAGCTCATCATTGTCAGCAGCGGAATCACATAATAGTAGCAACATTTCCAAACATGTGTTTTCAAAGCCAGCTCCCACGCCACCTATTTTGTTTGTTTTGTTGTTGTCATTTTGTTGAATTTTATTTTTTAATTTATTTTACTGAATTAATAGTTGATTTTAAATGTTGTATTAATTGCTTCTGTACAGCAGTGATTCCGTTATACATATATATACATTCTTTTTCATATTCCTTTTCCATTATGATTTATCACAGGATTATTGAATATAGTTCCCTGGGTTTTACAGTAAGACCTTGTTGTTTATCCATTATCTATATAATAGTTTGCATCTTCTAATCCCAAATTTCCAGTGCATCCCTCTCCCACTCCCCTACCTTTGTTTTTAAAGAGTATTTTCACACACCACACTCTACAACTTACTTTCAGAAAGCAATTACTTCCTCTCCTTTTCATGAAGTGAGGTGGGTGTTTCTGTTTGTTTGTTTTTAATATTTGCTAGGTGACATGTTACCAACAACCAGCTGTCATCAGAGAAAAGGTCAGCAAGTTTGAAACAGTTGTCTATTGATTTTAAAAAATGCGTAATTCATCTTCAGGCTTGATGGTTTTTACGAGCACATTGCCAAAATATTTTCACGGTGACTCCCCATCTCATTACAAAAATGTTACAAAGATTCTATTACACTTAAGGATTCTGGCTCCAGTAACAATAACCACATTGATGATATCCTATCTCATTCTGTACGCTTTTGGCTTTGCTGCAATAGCTTGCCAATAAATGATACAGTGAAAGAATTTCATTGACGGTGCTGGTTTGTACTCTTACCTGGAAATCTTTTTATTCTAGTCAATGGAGTAACTCTATTAGTGAAAATGGCTTCCAGGTTTTTTTTTGTTTTTTTTTTTTTGTTTTTTTTTTGCGGTACGCGGGCCTCTCACTGTTGTGGCC
Organism: Phocoena sinus; assembly: GCF_008692025.1. NCBI lineage: Eukaryota > Metazoa > Chordata > Mammalia > Artiodactyla > Phocoenidae > Phocoena > Phocoena sinus. The sequence continues at coordinate 22,524,334 of NC_045775.1, forward strand.
TCTCCCGTTGCGGAGCACAGGCTCCGGACGCGCAGGTTCAGCGGCCCATGGCTCATGGGCCCAGCCGCTCCGCGGCATGTGGGACCTTCCCAGACCGGGCACGAACCCGTGTCCCCTGCATCGGCAGGCGGACTCTCAACCACTGTGGCCAACAGGGAAGCCCCAGGGTTTTTTTTTTAAGAAGTAATTTTCTGTTGAGTATATGTCTTCACTGGTACGTATTCCTTTTTTAATGGTACACACAGAAGAGAGAAAGAGCAACTGTATGTATATTTCATAACTGAAACAATTCAACAAACACCATAGGCTAAGTTATATTGGGTTTTCTATCCAGATGCCCAAAGCTTCATAATCTAACACTTGGCAATATTTTCTATGCATCTTCCAACAATGGACACAGACAAGCATGTACCTATTCTTTTTGGGGGGCACTGTGTGGTTTCCTTGTTTTATTTAGTCATTATGGCATGTGGCTCTTTGCCTCTGCTAGTAAGAAAACTAAAAAAAAAAAAAGGAAAAAAAATTACCTCTAAACATTTATCAGTAAGTTTTAGTGAATTTTGTGAGGTGTTGAATTCAAACCCTATGATTTCAAACATTGCTTTTAAAAAATATAGTGGTTTACTGACATGTTACAAAATGCTTAGTTTTGAAATGTCTTGCGAATCGTGTGGTTTCATTCCATTAGCTTAAATCTGAATGTACAATGATGCACTTAGGCAGGGGTTTGCTAGTACTCGGAAGAGGTTGCTATAAATTCTATTCCATATAGACTTCTTGACTTCTTGATAGCATCAATGTCAACGTTTGGGCGGGGGGTTTGCTTGTAAGGTTGTGGGTTTTTTTGTTTTTTTTTTTTTTTTGGTCTCCTTGTTAGGTCAGCTTAGATCATCGTTGTTTTACTTTCTCAATGTGGCTTTGAATGAGCCCTTACTCTCATGGCCTGTCAGCTCTGCCATTTTTCTTGTTGCTTTAATTTGTCTGACAGCTTGTTGTCAGGACAGATTTCAACTCCGGATCTATTACTCTCTAACTCTATGACCTGGGAGGACAGTCCATCACAGCATGTTGAAAGTAGACACTTCAGCAAAGGACCACTTTAAAATCCCTCTGTGCTGGGTTCACACTGCCACACCCGGGAAACCACCCATACATGTTACACTTGCATGGAATGCCAGGGTCAATCCACAAAGAAAATATTAGGAAGGCCAGCTTCTTCTTTATTTTTAGGTTAAAATGGCAAATAAGTAGAAAATGTAATATTTTCTTCCACATCCTAATGGGTCAACCTATATAATTTTCTTTGGGGACAAGTCCTCACCTGAAATCACAGTTATCACTACAACCCATCATTCTAACACTCTTGCAACCCAACGTGCTTTCCTGAGAGAGAGAGAATGGTCTGAAGATAAAGCTGGTCTCTGGACTCCTGCCTAAGAGGACCTGAGCATGGAGTGATCCCTGAGGGGTGGGGTTGTGTTATTCTGTCCTGGGTAGTGGGCGTGAACAATTAAGAACTACTGTGCTAGATGGAGAAACAGACAAGTAAACGCATGTAGTGAATGTTGAGTAAAGTTGCATACAATACAAGGACCCTCACGAGACAGAATGAGGAGAAATTCAGGAAGATTTCAGACTAGAGGTAGTGGAACCTTTGAATAAGTTATAAAAGAAGGGTAGGATTTCAGTGGGAGGAAGGAAAAGCATCTGAGTTATGGGATGAGTGGCAAAATGTTTGGGGAACGTGGAAATACTCATAGCTGATCAGAAGAAACAGGTAGTGAAACTGGTTTCTGTTAAGGACCTAAGATGTGCCCTCCTCACATTAGCACTGTGCAGTGTTTTCTTAAAGAGAATGGGAGATTTGTTTTCTTCCCTGATGAGAAACAGTGTCTCCTAGCGTTATCCTCCTTAGTACCTGAGCCTGGAAATTGTGAAGAAACTTGGAAGCCCATGCTAAGGAGTTGGACTTTGTCCAGGATGCATTTGACAGTATGTTAGAGGCAGAAGGGAAGGATTTGTTTTAAGTAGAGCATGGTATGATTAGATACCTTCCACAGCCCTCTTGAAAACATGCTTAAATACAGGACAAGTTCCACTGATAACAGAATCACCTGGAGAGCTTGTAAAAAAATGCAGATGACTGGGCCCTGCCCCAAATCATGAGAATCAGAAATTTCCAGGGATCATACAGACAGCAAGTTGTATTTCAAAACTCTCTAGCTAAATTTTTTCTTGCATTAATCTATCACCCTACTGCCTCACCTCCACCTACAACGGTTCAGGTGCACATTAAAAAATTGAGACCAAAAACTAATAGAAAAAATTTTTTAAAGAATTTTAAAAATTGAGAATACGTTTACTGATTTTAGGAGGTAACTGTGTGGTCGGTTTTCTGAGCTAGAATATGTCAGCAAGTTATTATGCTTCTATCTGATAGTTACCTAAGCTACTCTTAGGTTCAAACTTGAAAATTCTATGTTCATTCCTCTTCAACTTAAGTCTGTTGTTATTAAAGTGTCTAACTCTTCCCCCCTCCCAAACTTGTATCCCTCTCCTTTTCCTGGTTCCCAGTTTACATAAATCATGTAGCCAAGGCCAGGTGCTTTACCTTAAACATTTTATCCTTACAACAACTTCATGAAGAAGGTATTAGGATTCTCATTCTTAAAATGAGACTGGAAGCTGGACTCTAGAAGAACAGATAACTCATCCACAGTTACAGGGTTAGCAAGTAACAGAACTAGAATCTGAAATCTGTCTGACTTCAAAAACCTGTGCTGCTGAAATTTTAAACACTAACAACAAGTGTTGGAGAGGATGGTGGAAGAACTGGAATTCCCCATACAGTGCAAAATCCTTCAACCACCTTGGAAAAACAGTTTGACAGTTTCTCCTAAGGTTAAATGTACCTTATCACATGAACCCAGTAATATATTCCTATATTTGCCCCCAAAGAAAAGAAACACACATCTATACAAAAAGTTGTACAAAAATGTCGACAGCAGGGCTTCCCTGGTGGCGCAGTGGTTGAGAATCTGCCTGCTAATGCAGGGGACACGGGTTCGAGCCCTGGTCCAGGAAGATCCACACGCCACGGAGCAACTAAGCCCGTGCGCCACAACTACTGAGCCTGCGCGTCTGGAGCCTGTGCTCCGCGACAAGACAGGCCCGCGATAGTGAGAGGCCCGCGCACCGCGATGAAGAGTGGCTCCCGCTTGCCACAACTATAGAGAAAGCCCTCGCACAGAAACAAAGACCCAAACACAGCAAAAATAAATAAAAAATAAACTCCTACCCCCAACATCTTCTTAAAAAAAAAAAAAAATGTTGACAGCAGTTTTGTTCATAATAGTCCAAACACTGGAAACTGTCAACTGCCCAACAACAGGAGAATGGGATAAACAAAATTGCCGTATATCCATACAAATGGAATACTACTCAGCAACGAAAAGAATGAACTACCAGTCCTCACAACAGGGACGGACCTCAAAAACATAAAGAAGCCAAATATGTAGAGCACATACTCTGTGATTCCATTTATATGAAATTCTAGAAGAGGTTAAAACAGATCTATAATGACAGAAAGGCAGATAAGTGGACGCCCTGGGCTGCGGCAGGAGCAGTGAGTACAAAAGGGGATGAGGGAGGGAATTCTTGGTGATGGGACTGCTTTATACCTTGACTGTGGTAGGGTTACATTGTGTCACAACTCATTAAACTGTACACTGAAAATGGGTGATTATACCATATATGTTATAGCTCAATAAAGTAGATTTTTAAAAAAGACAACTTGCGCTCTTCCCACTAAACCACACTGCCTCTTTCCCTGGCTCTACCCTAAATCACACACCCTGCCCACAGACCAAGTGAATGGTGTAATGTGCTGTGGCGTCTACAATGGAGGCCTGGGAGGCTGCACAGCTGCCCCTGGTGACCAAGTGTGATTTTGGTGCAATATCATGCCCGAGTTTATTCCTTTACTGAGCTCTAAGTGTAGTTTAGCCTGAGCCCCCATCCAGTAGGGGGCAGCTTTCGTTTTCCTTGTTATCTGTGCTAGGGAACCAAAAGGCAGGGACCCCTGGAAACTTCTCCACACTGGGCTAGAAAGGTACCACCATGGAGAGAAATACTTCCGTGCCCCTCCCCAGGCACCACCAAGAAACCTAGTGGGAGCCCAAGCCAGGAACAATGGCAAAGCTGTCACCTACCCTGGCCTCCTTCCAAGGGCCTCCCACACTGAGAAGGGGCTTCTGGAAGAAGAAGGAGGGCATCTCCTCCATTCCCTGGAACTCAACATTTTCAGCCATCTAGATGCAACTCCATGTAGTACCTTCTCCTTGACTCCTTCTCCAACTTCTCCCTGCCAGGACCACTACTCCCCTTCTAGCCTCTGAACCCGCTTATTACCTTTGCCTCCTCATGAACAGCTTAATTATACTGCGTATGACACTGTCCTGCATGCTCACTGCTTTGTGTGTCTTCCTTAATGTCTCTGAGAAAACAGTTTTTTACAGCGGTTCTCACAAGGCAGTGGTGCTGCACTGATGGACTGATTCCATCTTTACCGCTGGACCAATGCCAAAAATAAATCCCATGCTTTGTCCCCTCTAAAATGCTGTAGCCATACCACAGAAATATAAAGGACCATAAGAGACTACTACGAACAACTACCTGCCAACAAATGAGACAACCTAGAAGAAAGGGATAAATTTCTAGAAATAGAAAACTTACCAAGGCTGAATATGAAGAAATAGAAAATCTGAATAGACCAATTACTAGTGTAGAAGAGATTGAATCAGTAATCAAAAAACCTTCCAATGAACAAAAGTCCAAGACCAGATGACTTCACTGGTGAATTCAACAAACATTTAAAAAAAAAAAAACTACTCCCAACCCTTTTGAAATTCTTCTAAAAAACAGAAGAAGAGGGGATACTTCCAAACTCATGAGGCCAGCATCACCACGATACCAAAGCCAGACAAGGACACTATAGGAAAAATTACAGGCCAACGTCCCTGATTACCATAGATGCAAAAATCCTCAACAAAATATTACCAAGCTGAATCCAAGAATAAGTTGAAATGATCATACACCATGATCAAGTGGAATTTATTCCAGGGATGCAAACAACCACAAGAGCAACGTGACAAATCACATTAATAAACTGAAGGATAAAAATCATATGATCGGACTCCCTGGTGGCACAGTGGTTAAGAATCCATCTGCCAATGCAGGGGACATGGGTTCGATCCCTGATCCAGAAGATCCCACATGCCGTGGAACAACTAAGCCCATGAGCCACAACTACTGAGCCTACGCTCTAGAGCCCGCGAGCCACAACTACCGAGCCCATGCACCACAACTACTGAAAGCCCACGTGCCCTAGGGCCTGCACGCTGCAACTACTGAGCCCACACACTGCAACTACTGAAGCCCACGTGCTCTAGGGCCCGCACGCTGCAACTACTGAAGTCTGCGTGCCTAGAGCCCGTGCTCCGCAACCAGAGAAGCCACTGCAATGAGAAGCCCACACACTGCCACGAAGAGTAGCCCCTGCTCACAGCAACTAGAGAAAACCCGTGCACAGCAACGAAGGCCCAAGGCAGCCAAAAAAAAAATTTTTTTAAAAACCCCTCATACCTTAATATTAAAAAAAATTAAAAAACAGGTCATATGATCATTTCAATAGATGTGGAAAAAGTATTTGACAAAATTAATCATTTCATGATAAAAACTCTCAAACTGGGTATAGATGGAACATACATCAAAATAGTAAATGCTACATATGACAAGCCCATAGCTAACATCAGACTCAATGGTGAAAAGCTAAAGGCTTTTCCTCTAAGATAAGAAACAAGACAAGGATGCCCACTCTCACCACTTTTATTCAACATAATATTGGAAGTCCTAGCCAGAACAATCAGGCAAGAAAAAAAGAAATAAAATCCTCCAAATTGAGAAGGAAGAAATAAGATTGTCCTTTTTTGCAAATTATATGATATTATATGTACAAAACCCTAAAGACTCCACTAAAAACCTGTTGAAATTCATAAATTTAGTACAGTTGCAGGCTACAAAATAATATTTAAAAATCAGTTGCATTTCTATATGCCAGCAATGAACTATCAGAAAGAGAAATTAAGAAAAAAATTTTTATTTACAATAGCATCAAAAAACACTCAGGAGGGCTTCCCTGGTGGCACAGTGGTTGAGAGTCTGCCTGTTACTGCAGGGGACACGGGTTCGAGCCCTGGTCTGGGAGGATCCCACATGCTGCGGTGCGACTAGGCCCGTGAGCCACAACTACTGAGCCTGCGCGTCTGGAGCCTGTGCTCCGCAACGAGAGAGGCCGTGATAGTGAGAGGCCCGCGCACCGCGATGAAGAGTAGCCCCCGCTTGCCACAACTAGAGAAAGCCCTCGTACGGAAACGAAGACCCAGCACAGCAAAAATAGATAAGTTAATAAACTCCTACCCCCAACATCTTAAAAAAAAAAAAAAATCACAGTAACTGAGCCCCACCTGGAACAATTAAATTGGAATTTCTGAGGTAATGCATAGTTATTAAAAAAAAAAGTAGGAAAGAATTTAGCCAAAACAATTAACAAAATGGCACTAAGAATATACATATCGAGGGGGCTTCCCTGGTGGTGCAGTGGTTAAGAATCTGCCTGCCAATGCAGGGGACACAGGTTTGAGCCCTGGTCCGGGAAGACCCCACATGTCGCGGAGCAACTAAGCCCGTGCACCACAACTACTGAGCCTGTACTCTAGAGCCCGTGAGCCACCACTACAGAGCCTATGCTCTAGAGCCCGCGAACCACAACTATTGAGCCCGCATGCTGCAACTACCGAAGCCCGTGGACCTAGAGCCCGTGCTCTGCAACAAGAGAAGCCACTGCAATGAGAAGCCCACGCACCGCAACAGAGTATCCCCCACTCGAAGCAACCAGAGAAAACCCGTGTGCAGCAATGAAGACGCAACGTAGCCATAAATAAATAAATACATTTTTAAAAAAAGACCCAATGCAGCCAAAGATAAATATTTTTTTTAAAAAAAGATAACCAACAAGGACCTACTGTATAGCACAGGGAACTCTAATCGATACTCTGTAATAACCTATATGGGAAAAGAATCTGAAAAAGAATGAATATATGAATATGTATAACTGAATCACTTTGTTGTATACCTGAAATTCACACATTGTAAATCAACTATACTCCAAGAAAATTTAAAAATGAATTTTAACAAACTGTAAGATGTCACTTCACACCTGTTAGGACAGCTGTTATCAAAAAGACAACCGATAACAGGAGCTGGCTAGAATATGGAGAAAAGGGAACACTTGTACACTGTTGGTGGAAATGTAAACTAAAGTACAGCCACTAAGGAAAAAAGTATGGAGGTTCTTTAAGAAATTAGAAATAGAACTACCATATGATCCAACAATCCCTCTTCTGGATATATATCCAAAGGAAATGAAACCATTATCTCGAAGAGGTATCTATACTCTTGTGTTCGTTGCAACATTACTCACAAGAGCCAAGGTATGGAAACAACTTAAGTGCCCCACTGATGGATGAATGGGTCAAGAAAATGTGGTTTATATACACACTGAATATTATTCAGCCTTAAAAAAAGAAGAGTATCCTGTCATTTGCAACAACATGGAGGAAACGGGAGGGCATTATGCTAAGTAAAATAAGCCAGACAGAGAAAGACAAATACTGCAAGGTATCACTTATATAGAGAACCTAGAAAAAAATTTTTTAAATTAAGGTCAAACTATAGCAACAGGGAGTAGAAAAGTTGTTGCCAGCTGCTGAGGGTGGGGGAAATCCAGAGAAGTTGGGAAAAGGTTACAAACTTTCAGCTACAAAACGAAAAAGGGCTGATGATCTAATGTGTAGGATGGTGACTATAGTTGATAAGACTGTATTGCATAATTGAAATTTGCTAAGTGAGTAGAACTTAAATGTTCTCACACTAAAAAAGGTGGATATGTGAGGTGATGGATGTGTTAATTAATTCCATGGGGGGGAATCCTTTCAAAATGCACATGTATATCAAATCATCACATTGTACACTTTAAATATTTTGCAATTTTTTGTCAATTATACCTCAATAAGTCTGAAAAAAAATAAATTAAAAAAACTACTATAACCATAAACCAACCAACCGCTCCCACAGACAGCTTCTCATTTAGTTTTCCACAGACCAAAGAGTTTACATGTGTTTTGTGCCTGCAAAATCTCAAAGGGAATAGAAAGAATTGCAAAATAATCTCAACAGGGAGCTTAATATAAGATTTCCTTGGGGCTTCCCTTGGTGGCGCAGTGGTTGAGAATCTGCCTGCCAGTGCAGGGGACACAGGTTCGAGCCCTGGTCTGGGAGGACCCCACATGCCACGGAGCAACTGGGCCCGTGAGCCACAACTACTGAGCCTGCGCGTCTGGAGCCTGTGCTCCGCAACAAGAGAGGCCGCAAGAGTGAGAGGCCCATGCACCGCGATGAAGAGTGGCCCCCACTCGCCGGAACTGGAGAAAGCCCTCGCACAGAAACGAAGACCCAACACAGCCATAAATAAATAAATAAATAAATTAAAAAAAAAAAAAAAAAGATTTCCTTGTTTCTTGCTGAATTTTATTGACATAAACTAAATATAGGCCCTTTTTGCCCTTTGTCAACTGAGGATATATTTCTAAGTCCTTTTACCCAGCAACCACTTGCAAACAGCCTAGTGAATCAGAGGCCTGCCCAGTTTCAACCCTGGCAATGAATGAGTCTGCTGGTGTAACTTACACATAATGGGTAGAGATGGATGGACGAGCCAAGGCTCCCAGTTAGTGGTTTTTGCTGTGACCCCAGTTGGGGTCTGGAATGCACTGATATCTTCAATGCACTGTGGCTTTGACCCTGGCATATAGAGTCCTGAGCCTGGCCAGATAGGGCAGGGCAAGGGCAAGATGGTATTGAAAAGACACAAGGGGGACTTCCCTGGCGGTCCAGTGGTTAAGACTCCACACTTCCACTCTAGGGGCACAGGTTCAGTTCCTGGTCGGGGAACTAAGATCCTGCATGCTGCATGGCCCAAAAAGAAGAACAGAGAGAGAGAGAGAGAGAGAGAGAGAGACAGAGAGACAGAGAGACAGAGAGACAGAGAGACAGAGAGAGACAGAGACAGACAAGGCTAGAGAACGTGGATCCACAACAGGGCAAGGACAACAGTGAGTGGGTAAGTCGGAGACAGGCAAGGCATCCAGAGCTAAAGAGGTGAAGGACAGAGCAGGGAGTGAGAGAAATCCCAGCAGCCTCTTGGGGATGGAGGCTTAAACAAGATGAGCTTGGGTGGTAGATACACAGGTGGAGAAACCCTGAAGGGCCAGTCTCATTTTGCTCCCCAGGGAGACTGTTCTTAGAGGTCCTGCGAAAAACCTGTCCTTTCTTAACAAAATGATGGGCTATCAAGACAGGTTAGAATTGCCAGGTAACATACAGGACACTCAGTTAAATATGAATTTCAGATAAGCAACAAATAATGCTTTAGTATAAGTATGTCCTATGCAATATTTGGGACATACTTATATTGAAAAAATATTCATCACTCAGCTGAAATTCAAATTTAACTGGTCATCCTGCCACCCTAAACCTGTCAACCTTAGGAGGAGCAGATAATTTCTCACCAAAGAAACTGTTTGTTTGAGAGTCACACCTTGGCAGAAAGCTCCCACCTCAACAGTGAGATATGGGTGTAGACACAGTGAAAATAGAAGGAAGCAAAGGAAAGATTTGAAGGGAGCAAGCAGGAGTATTAAGAGATTGGAGAGAGAACAGAAGAGGCAGGAAAAGAAAGAAAATAATAACGTGAGATTAAGGATGTAAAAACAGGGCAGAAAAGTCCAAGTGATGCCAGCCCTTACAGGGTATTGGGTCACTTGCAGAGGGAAGCAGTAAGCCCAGGCTTCAGCTCTGAGCAAAATAAGCTGACACTCTTTCGAACGGAGGAGGGGGCCAGCGAAAAGAGTGTGGTCAGGCAAGACGGCCTGAGATCAAGAAGAGAAGGGCAGCTTGCTGGCTGTGTATCCTGGACAAGCTATTTAACCTTGCTGAGCCTCATTTTCTCAGCTGTAAAATGGAGATTAAAAAACAGGGTTTTATACCCTAACTCTGGCACATGTACCACTATAGATTTGTTTTACCTTTTCCAGAATTTTGTATAAATGTAATTATAGAGAATATGCTCTTTGATGTCGGCTTCTTCAATTTTTTAAAATTCATCCATGTTGTTATTCTTTTCATTGCTGACTAGTATTCCCCTATATGGATATACCACAATTTATTTATCCCATTTACCTGTTGTTGGATATTTTGGTAGTTTCCGATTTGGGATTACTGTGAACAAAACTATCAAATACAAGTCTTTGCATATATGCATGTTTCATTTCTATTGGGTAAATATCTAGCAGTGAGACTGCTGGGTCACATGATAAGTGAGGGTCCATTTAACTCTAGAAGAAGCTGCCAAGCTTCTTTCCAAAGTGGTGGTACCATTTTGCATGCCCCTCAGCACTGTATAAGGGTTCCATTTTTTCCACATCCTCACCAACACGTTATTATTGATCATTTTCATTTCAAGAGCACAGGTTTTGAAGTCAAACAGACTTCAAATTCTAGTTCTGCCACTTGCTACCCCCATAACCTTGGATAAGTCATCTGGTTTTACTGAATCTAGTTTCCTCATTTTTAAAATAAGGATAATATTCATACAATGAAATTTTATGTGGCAAGTGAAAATGAAAACTATGTGTTCAATTGTTTAGCACATCTAATTACTTCCACATTGTATTTATTCAGTTAGTCTCAATTCTGAAGACTAGTTTGTCTGAGGTTCAAATTTAAGAGCCCTATCAAGATGTCTTTGTATAAAAATTACCTGAAATAGGGCTTCCCTGGTGGTGCAGTGGTTGAGAGTCCGCCTGCCGATGCCGGGGACATGGGTTCGTGCCCCGGTCCGGGAGGATCCCACATGCCGCGGAGTGGCTGGGGCCCGTGAGCCATGGCCGCTGAGCCTGCGCGTCGGAGCCTGTGCTCCGCAACGGGAGAGGCCACAACAGTGAGAGGCCCACGAACCGCAAAAAAAAAAAAAAAAAAAAAAAATTACCTGAAATAAAGTGCAGCCTGATGCCATGGCCTCACCACAGGGATCAGGCAGAGCTATCAGGTCTGCCTTCACACCTGCCCCAAGGTAGACAGGGGAGGAGCTTACCCTCCAAATCAGGTGTAAACACACTCTCCTAGAGCTTTCTCTCCAGCAGTGGATAACTGAAAAATAATGGGACTTGGAGTCATTAGCCAATTTCTTAAACCTTCTGAGCACAGACTTTCATGTGTAAAATGGGGTTTATGATTCTTATGACATAGTATTACTGTCAAAGATCAACATTTGACAAACTGTAAGTGCTACGCAAATGATAGTTTTACTTCCATTAGAGAGAAAAAAAAAGATTACATCCAGATAGGGACCTTCTTAAAACTAATCAAATGGCAAATACAAATCCTCCTTGTCAACTTTCCTAGCCACACTAGAGATGATGGGTTTCTGTGCCAATGGGCAATTGAGGAAGTTCACTACAGGAGGGGCCAGTATCCCAGTATTCCTATTTGGCACAGGAGAGAGGGAAACCGGCCACCAGAGGCCAGGCCAGGCACACAAGATATTGACCCTTGGTGATTCCAGTTCAATAGGGCTGAGGTGAGCTCCAGGAATCTCCAAGTAACCAATCTCCCGAGCTGATTCTAATACTCAGGTCTGGGAACTACAGACTAATAGTTCTAAAAATGTGGTCCTCTGACCACTAGCATCAGCATCACAAGGGAACATGACAGAAATGCAAACTCTCAGTTTCCATCCCAGGTCTATCCCATCAGAAGTTCTGGGGGTGGGACCCAGCAATCTGTGTTTTAAAAAGCCCTCCAGGTAATTCCGATCAATATCCAAGTTTGAGAACCACTGTAGTAGTCAATGACCATCAAGGACTTCCCAACACAGAGGGGCTGAGGCCAGAGCAGGAGAAACAGCAAGGGAACAGATCCGTAAAGAAAAATCAGGGAGTGTTGCTGGTTCCAGCCCCGATGGCTATGGTCACACATAGGACTCTGCTTGATCCAAAAGTACAATAAGGACTGACTGCCCCCTACTCCACTCTGTCCCTCTGGGTCCTGCTCGCTGGGTGAACAAGGTGGGAAGCTTACGTCCTGGTAAGCAGAGAAAGGCTGGACTCCCCCGGCTTTGCTGATCTTCTATTCTGAATTTCAGTATAGTTTGCACATTGATTGAGACAGGCTGCCAACCCCCAGATACAAGACCCCAACGCGAGTTTAAAATGTGTTAGACTGTGATAACCGAGCTTTAAAAAGGCATTGAAAAGAAGACTGGAAGGAAACATGCCAAATTAGAGATGAAGGGGTGGACTAATCTTAAAATCACAGTTCTGTTTTGTTCAGGTTTCTAAAGCTAACCACCCCTTCCTCCAGCACACTCAAGAGGAAGGGAGAAGGCCAGGGTCCCAATATGGAAGCAGAAAGCGCTGCTGGTGTTGCCATTGGCCCAGGTGAGCGAGGGTTGGACTGAGTTTCCCAAACAGTGTTCCAGGAGATGTTAACAAGTGTGTCAAGGCAAAAATAAAAGGGGGAAGGGTCCAAAATGTTTGGAAAATTCTGCTTTTAATAGTTCTCATCTGGAAATTCACATTGCATATTTGCATATTAAAGGTGCTGAGGACTCCTGTAATAAAGGAACCTGTATAGCTTCGTTTAATCCAGCATTTCCCATCTTTATTGAGCACAGACCCTTCTGTCTTGACACACTCAGAAGCATCCTATGGAGCAGTGTTCTGCAGACTGTCAGCTCGGGAAACACAGGGCTACAAAAATTGTCAGAGACATCCTTTGCACTCCACCTCCTGCTTCTCTTACTGCAGTCTACCGGCCTGCTTGCCTTCCGCCATGGATTCAGACCAACCTAAACACTTAAACCTAGTTTTGTCTTGGACAGGAAGTCTAAAAACGGCCTCTGCTTTATGCAACCCTAGTTAGAGTCGGTCTCCATGCTTGGTATTCTTGGTCTCTTGCCTAGACACTTTTTTTTTTTTTTGCCCAGGCTGTTTGTTGCCAGACATGAGTCCTTGACAATTCTTCTTCAGAATTCTGGGCCTGGGCTCTGAAAACCCAGACTCTGGGCCTGATGTGCCTCCTGCCCCAGCTCTTCCAGACCTGAGCCTGGCCTGCTGGGTGGCACACCCCTGCCCGCTGCTCCCTACATCAGCTGTCTCTGGGCATGACCTTGGACCTGCTCTTTTCTAGTACCTATGCCCCTCCCTCTAGAAGCATTCCTGCCCCTCCCCTGGGTGTTCCATGTCCTGTTCTCATTCAGATGCCAACTCAGCTCCCAGAGCACTTTGGTTAATTTGCAGGTGTTTTTCTAAAGACTTGCATTTGGGGGTAATAAAATAAGGCATGACGGCTACTGGTAATAAATCCGCCAGGGCTTGGATGGAATGCCCCTCTGAAAGTTCTTTGCTGGTTGGTGACACCGTGCATTCAAGGCAGGTGACCACCATAGCATGTGCATGTGACCAAAGAGCACCAGAACTGGGGGCAGACAAGTTGCATTATGGACCTAGATCTGTGACCTTGAGCAAGTCCGTTAACCTCTCTGAGCCTCAGTTTTCCCATCTATAAAATGAGGTTAATAATACCTGTCCTGCCTAGCTTAAAAGGAGGCATCAGGAGGAGTAAGATGAAACAAAGTCTTACGGGCTAATCAGAAGGTGTACATCGCCATAACAATGTAAGGCATTCTTATCAGTGTTTTACAATTTAGCGTCTTCTGCCCACATCACAGGCTCAGGATGGGAGCAGGGTGAAGGGTGTTGTTGCTTTTTTTTTTTTTTTAGGTACAAATAAATGTCTTTCAAAGGTTGGCTCTACAAGCAGTCATGAAGTGACAGTGACATTGCTGACCACTTCCCCCTATCCACCCCACTGAATTAAAAGTTTCAACGAAGTGACCATTCAGCTTGACGCTTTGGCACAGAAACATGGCCATAAATGAATGGGGTTGGCCACTGGACTCAGGGAGATTTCAGTTCCCTCTCTGGCTGGATAAGCACCATGCCCAGGGGAGGATGAATCTGTCCCTCTCCACGGAGCAGGCCCTCCCTGCCAGGGTAAAACCACCGATGAGACTGGAATAGACTGTACGGCCCCTTCGAGGAGACACTGGAAGAGTGGGTGATAACACTTGCTCTGGAATCAGATGACACTGATTTGTGTTCTAACCCTGCCACTTACTAGCTCTGAGACCTCAGACATAGAGTTTAGTTTCTTTTGCCCTTATACTTCTTTTAAATGGAGGTAACAGTGCCTACCACACAGGTTGATATGACAACACTGTGAAAACTACCAAAGCTCTATGTGAGGGCTTCTCTGGTAGCGCAGTGGTTGAGAATCCACCTGCCAATGCAAGGGACACAGGTTCGAGGCCTGGTCCAGGAGGATCCCACATGCCGCGGAGCAACTAAGCCAGTGCTCTACAACTACTGAGCCTGCACTCTAGAGCCCGCAAGCCACAACTGCTGAGCCCACATGCCACAGCTACTGAAGCCCCACACACCTAGAGCCCGTGCTCCGCAACAAGAGAAGCCACTGCAATGAGAAGCCCATGCACCACAATGAAGAGTAGCCCCTGCTCGCCGCAACTAGAGAAAGCCTGTGTGCAGCAACGAAGACCCAATGCAGCCAAAAACAAATAAAAATTTTTTTAAAAAGCTCTATGAGTGGAAGCTAGAGGCAGTGGAGGTGGAGATGATGGAGTTGGTGCCATGGTGCCAGTGATGGAGAGGCAGCAGCAGAAGTGGCAGAGGCAGTGATGGAAGTAACAAGTTGGCGGAAACAGAAGTGATGGTGGTTGTGTATAGCTGGATTGGATTCCAGAAGAAAAATGGGTCTGTCCAAAATCTCCGGGAGTAATGTCCATCCTAGAAAGAGAGCCTCAGAGATCCCAGAACAGACGAAGTGAGAGAGTGGCATGGACATATATACAGTACCAAATGTAAAATAGATAGCTAGTGGGAAGCAGCCGCATAGCACAGGGAGATCAGCTCGGTGCTTTGTGACCACCTAGAGGGGTGGTATAGAGAGGGTGGGAGGGAGATGCAAGAGGGAGGAGATATGGGGATATATGTATAGCTGATTCACTTCGTTATAAAGCAGAAACTAACACACCATTGTAAAGCAATTATACTCCAATAAAGATGTTAAAAAAAACAACAAAAAAGCTCCCAAAACAGAGAAAAGACACCTAACATACCCATGGGATCCTAACAACCACCTCCCTGGAGTTTAGGAAGGTTTTGGTCACAAGGGGTGCTCGGTGAGGCTGCAGGACACAAACCTCTCCACCGCAGGGATGTCCCAGGGGGCCAGCCGTGGGAAGAGGGGAAATGCTTGCATTCTCTTTCTGTCTGGTCCTGGGTCACTGGACCACAGAGTTCAGCAAGTTGCAGACAAGGCTGGGAACTAAGTTCTTTTTGAATTCCAAACTATAATCTTCCACTTTCTGGTGAAGGAGACTTCAGCCTTTCTAACCACTTCTCAGTGAGGCCCACGTGGGCCTCACTTCTGAGGTCAGGGGGATGCTAGATCAAATCAGTAGATGACTGACCAGCTTTTAGGAAAGATGAAGATCTCTGCTCAAAGAGTGGCCCACGGACCAGCAGTATCGGCATCATTTGGGAGCTTGTTAGAAATGCAGAGGCTCAGGCCCTGCTCCAGACCTACTTAATCAACATTTAAATAAGATTCTTTGGAGAGTAATTGTGTGTGTGTGTGTGTGTGTGTGTGTGAGCAAAACTGTATTCCTTCTGGAGGCTCTAGGTGGAGAATCCATTTCTTTTCATTTTCCAGCTTGTACAGGCCACCTGTATTCCTTCGCTGTAAGACCCCTTACTCCATCTTCAAAGACAGCAATACAATATTCAAAAAAAATTTAAGAAGCACTCATATAGTGAGCTATGTCTGGACTGAAGTCCTTCCTCAGTCTCTGGTGTCATTTTTCACAGTATTCAATCAAATATTCATTCCTGTTCATTCAATAGATATTTACTATGCATCTACCTTGTGCCAAGCATTGCACCAGACCCTAGGGACAGGGCAGTAAACAACGCCAGTCTAGGTCCTGAAGAGCTTGTGGTGATGACTTCCAAAGGAATGGAAACCAAGGCCATGGCCATAGCCAGTCCTCCAGGGCTGGCTGCGTTCACGGAGATGTCCAGAGCGCTGGACATTCACTGTGACACATTCCCCTGTGGAAACCTCACCTTGCTGCTGACAGCACAGCACAGTGAGTGTTTATGGCTGCAGGTGCTGGCATTCGTACCTGGCATACAGTAGGGACATACTGTATGCACATAGAACTGGATCACTCACTTACGGCTGACTGCCTCTCCTCCGCCAGCCTTCTCTCTTCTCCCCTTTTCTTCATCCCCTCCGTCCCTTTCCTTCCTCCTCCAGAATTGTCTCCCAAAAGGCCTCCTTTATTCTTTCCTACCATTTTCCCCTACCTCTTCCAAAAATCTCCATGTGCATTTTACCAATCTGTGTAACAAAAACAGCTGGGGATCCAATGGCTCTCAAGAGTCTGTTTTAAGCCAGGATGACATACACATATCACGTACCCCCGACGCACAGCACTTAGGAACATCTATAGCTTTGTAACGTGACTCTTCCTTTTGAAGGCTCTTCAATTCAAATGCATAGTTGGGGCAAGCCAATCACCCGCCCACAGGCGCCAGGACGCTGGGGTGCCTCAGCTGCCCACTCCAGGAAGATTAGATGCAGCTGTAAGGCTCTGATATGCCAGGCGGCCCTGCCACCGGATAATATTTTGAAGGGCCAAGGGACCTCCCCTTTTTGGCTAATAGCAGCAAACACAGCTCAAACCCAAGGCGGCATTGGGGCATAGGCGGGGCACACAGCAAACAGGGCTGTTTGAAGTGGTATAATCCAAATTCACACCCTGGCTATGAGTCGGAATTTAGAAATTCATTCCTCCAGAGGGGAATGAAGTATTGGGCTGTTCCAAAGTGGTAGCATAGAGTAGATGGTCTAAGTGCCTGAGCCCACACCCCTTCCTGGTTCTTACCAACATGCAACCAGAGCTAGACTCCACATCCACAATCAACATCGTGGGTGAGGCCCAGACCTCGGCCTTCCCTGTAATTTCTATGGATATTGTGTGACTCCTTGCCCAGAGGACTGAACTTGATCTCTCGGACAGAATATCCAGCATAGATCCTCTCTTACGAAAAGGAAAGAAAAGGAAAGAAAATTGCCTCTGGCTTTCCAAGTGAAAGAAATAGATTCCCTCTCCCCAAGCCCCTGTTTACAGCAAAGCTGACACAGAGGGCTAACGTGTATTTATTCAAGGCAGTCACTCGGGTTTGCAAAATACAGAGGGCTCAAGTCCCCTGTACAGGATGTGGGCTGGGAGGGGGGAGAAGGGGCCTTCGTGATGAAGTAGGTGCTTGACCTCCCTCACCCTCATAACTGCACTATTTGTGAAGTAGGCATGAGGGATTCCATTTCAGAGATGAGAAAACTGAAACTCAGCGGGATGAAGAGAAATTCCCTCAAAATACCCAGATTCACAGAACAAAACCAGGGTTCAGAGGCTGGTTGGCCCGATTCCAAAGTGCTTTCCTCTACAACCCTCCGCATTCGCTCCAGAAACCTCCCCCAGGGAGGGCAGGGGCGGGGCGCACACGTGGAAGGTAGACTTGTAATTAAAGCTCGGAAAATCCATGACCTCCTTGGAAACTATCTAACTGATCATTCACTCCACGTTGTTTCCCAGCAGTGGAATTGGGGCTCAGGCATCAACAGTCCCACCTCCCTCAGCACCCCCCCCCCCCCGGCACCTTTTCTCGTCTGCAGCCAATCCTGGCAGGTGTACAACCTCTCACCCACCAGCCGTGTGAACTGGAGTCACCTTTCCAGGCACACAGCTGTTGCAACAGACACTCACTCACATGTCCACTTACCTTCTCTGAACCGTCCAGTCACCACCGAGTTCTTGGGTAGCTCCTGTTTCTAGGCCTGGAGTCCCTGCCTCTTTGGCTGGTCCCTGCTATGAAGCCTTGCCCTTGGCCCACCCAGCTCTAAGCCCAATGGACTTTCAAGTGGCTACCTGTCTACTCTTGCTTCTCCCCAAGACCAAGAGACTCCCCCTTCCGTGCCCCACACTTGGACACTAGCAAACCCTTGTCATTTGTCAAACCCAATTACTGATGTAGACACAGTAAGTTTTTGGTCACCTCCCTCAGAATCCAACTCCCCAAATGTGTGCCTACCCCTTCCCCACGCCCAGCGTTAAGATCCTGGCATTCCTTCCAGCCCCGCCCACCTGAGCCACCACCTTCACAGGTGCAGACACAATGATGGTGATGTGACTGTGAGGACTGGTGCATTATTTACCCTCAATGTTTAAAACACATAGGCTAGAACTTTCACTGCCTGCTAGTAAACATGGAGTTACAGGATTGAATTACAGCACTGGGACAATTGATTTTTACCAATAACTTTTCATAATATGATTTATTGATTTTAACATGACACAACTAACTCAGGCACACCAGTTCCTGACTGCATGTAATACTGATATCCCATTCATCTTCCCGTCCCTGGAATGACAAAGCACTGGCAGGTAGAGATGTGAAACAAAAGCCTGAAACCCCAGTCAAGCCGACAGTACTCATGGCATAACATCCAAGTGCACCCCTTCCCACGGAGGTGCTGCCACACATCGCCATGGCAAGGAGCTAGAGGGAGACGGGTAATGAGAAGTATGGGAGGTGCCGGGCATATTGTGAACAGTGGAGAATGCCAGTTGCTCATTGACAGTGTTTGCTCATGCAAGGCAACTAGGAAGGGTATTACCAAGTAAGAGGGCACAAACTGATAATTCACTGACAACCAGGCAGCCTAGAATCTTTGGCCCGTACCCAAGAGCACAAGAGAAAGCTGTCCGAGAGACCAGCATCCACTCTGGCCCGGCCTGCACGTTAGGCCCTGCTGTGCCTAACCGGACCTGCCTGTCCTCGCTGGCTGCCCACCCTCCTCCATGGCGGGGTCCCACCAGTTCCCTTACTTGTTGCCGCTGGCTGGCCATGGTTCCTCCTTTGGGATGCGCCTTCTCCTCTCAGGAAGCAGCACGCACTGGACAGACACCTCAGTGCCTCTTCAAAGCCAACACCCCAAACAGGCCAGGATATACCTGAGCAGCCTGCCGAGACGCTCACTGCAGCCCGAGGAGCCCGCCAGCTCTTGCTTCCGCCAGCTCTTGCTTCCAACGCTTACAACTTTCACCTGGGTGCCTACTAGAGCAGTGTTTCTCAGAATCACCTGGAGAGCTTAAAATTCAGATTGCTGCTAATTTAGTTAGCCTGGAGGGAGTCCAAGAATTTGCCTTGCTAACAATTCCCCGGTGAAACTGATGCTGCTGGGCCCAGGACCACTTTGGAGAGCCGACCACTGTGTGAGTGAAAGCCTGAGAGTGCTTTGAGTCAGTGGAAGGCACAGCTAGTGCTTCACTCTCTACCAAAACTTGTCCTGGGCCCAGGATGGAACTAGACAGGAAAGCACGTCAACAGCCCTCCTCTCTCGTCCAGTATGAGACATGGTTCCCCCGAGCGAAGCCCGGCTCTAATATTGTTCTTGAGTTCCGGTTTGGGGGCAATCAACAATTAAATGAGAACTTTATGGCACTTTCAGAACACACTGTGTGGGATGGACCCCAAGACAGACTTCTACTGAAGTCCAGGCAGCTGTAGATTACAGGTCCTGGGCCTCCCATGAATTTACAAGGCTGGTGATGGACAGAGGCCAGACAGCCTGGTGGGGTGTCCCCGTCTGGAGAAGGCACATTCTGAAGCTCCTCTCTGGGCCTCCCTGGAGCTGCTGCTTCGCTCTGAAGCAGGCCTCCAGGACTTCATTTATTTACAAAGCAAAAGGAATCTGGAGCTGGGGCACTGGAGGTAGGTGATTCAGCAGTCTGCTCTGGCCTCCCCATTCTAGGGAAGAGATCACTGGGCTTGGAGTGAAGGAATGCAGGCTCCAGGCCTCCTCAGCACTAAATGGATATGTGACTTCAAGCATCGTCTCAACATCACTGAATAGCTTATTTCTGCTGTTAGTGGGGGGAAAATATATCTGTCCTAATCACAAATGCATAATGATGTTCTAGGACATTATTTAATTTCATTAGTATTATTGTTATTTTTTCTAGGAGAGGATTATTTACCCCAAAGAAGCTTCTTCCTTGTTCAGGGACACTTTCCCGGCCCCTCCCTCCTGTATGATTTTTGCCAGTGTTTCGTCAAACACTTGTTGAGCCCCATCTCCTTGCCAAGCACTGCACCAAACACCAGAGCACAAAAATGAAGCAGACAAGATTCTCAGCCTCAAAGAGCTCTCAACCTAGTAGGAGTGACAGCAAGTGTCAAATAATCCCATTCCAATGGGATGTGTTGATACCAGGGTGTGCAGAGGGCACTCTGAAGCAGAAGAGAGGCCTAGTATTCCTACCTAATATTTAGTCTTCCATCTTCCTTAGTAACAGAACTCCCAGTTTTTAGTTTGATATGGGGTCACCCAAATAAAGATGATAGGTTCCATCCTCCCAGGTAGCTAGGTGTGATTATGTGACTAAGTTCTGGCCAATGAGATATAATTGCAAATGGCATGGGGATAATTCTAAGAAATGTCCTTAGACAACAATTAGCATGTGCCCTTTCTCCTTACCCCTTCCTCCATCCTGTTGCCTGGAATGCAGATGTGATGGCTGGAGCTCCAGCTGCATCTTGCACCATGAGGATAGAGATGTCCTTGAAATGATAGAGCAGTGAACTAGAAAGGAGTCTGGGTCTCTGACAGCTTCGTGTACCAGACCTGGGTTGCCTATCTCCAGCATTCATTTGCATGAGAGAAAGTAAATAAACTTCTATCTCATTTTTAAGCCACTATTATTTTGGCTTTTCTGACACATGCAACTGAGCCTAATCCCAACTAATTCAAAGCCAGGTTGTGAGTGGCTTGACGACTCTGGACTTCATCATATAGGCAATAAGGAGCTACAGACAGTTTATAAGCTGTGGAGTAACCTGAGGGGGAAAGATAAAGGGAGAAGGAAAAAAAAAGGACCCAAGATGTAAAGAGACTATGGAAATTTATTTCTGTTGATATTAGTGAGGAACCTCTGATTTGAAGGGAAGGTAGGTGAGCATGATCTTAGATTGTGGTCTTTGAGGGGACTGCAGTGATTCAATGTTAGAGAATCCAAAGGTAACTGCGGGTGTAGAAGTGAATCAGAAAAGAGAGGTAAGCACTGGATCTGTAGGAATTACTTGCATAAAAGTAATAGCTGACATACTACAACATGGATGAATTTTGAGGACACTATGCTGAGATAAGCCAGTCACAAAAGGACAAATACTGTTTGGTTTCACTTCCATGCGGTACCCAGAGTAGTCAGATTCACAGAGACAGAAAGTAGCACGATGGTTGCCAGGGGCTGGGAAGGTGAGAATAGGGAGTCAATGTTTAATGGAGACAGAGCTTCAGTTTTACGGGGTGAAAGGATCTCTGGAGCTGGATGGTGGTGAAGTTTGTACAGTATGAATATACTTAGAATATACTTAACACCACTGAAGTGTACACTTAAAAATGGCTAGGATTGTAAAAACATATACGTCTGTGTGTGTGTGTCTGTATGAATAAATAAATAAAGGAAATCTCTATTAACTTTTAAAAGTAATAGCCCAACCTCAAGAGGAGATGAGGTTTCCTGGGAAAGAGGGAAAAGTGAGCCAGAAGGGGTCACCTTTGGGAAACAGAAGAAGGAAGCTGGTCTAAAGAAGGAGAGACAGTTGGTCTGAGAGATGGAAGGAGAGGGAGGAAAGGCTTTACGTCACAAAAGGCAAAGAGGGAGAGAATTTGTGACATGATTCAGAAACGTTTGGAAAGTAGCAGTGCCAGAGAGAGAGAGAGAGAGAGAGAGGGATTGTTCAGCAAAGTCTAACCAAATTGTTTTGGTAACAAAAGAGTCTGTGAGTTAGCATTGCATGCGAGACTGAAACTGCAGGTGGTGATCATCTAAATTGGATTTTTCAAAGGTGGTCAAAGAAAATGTCATGTACAGACAGACTGGGCCTGCGTGAAGAGCAACCCAGGCACCCATTCCATTGTAATTATTTTCAAAGTAAAAGGGCTGCCTGCATGAAGCGCAATGGAGAATCCATCCAATCAGGAGTCAGTTTCTGAGCTATGGTAGGAACCCAGAAATGCAGGGTAAAATGTGGCAGCAGCACCCTGGGGGAAATGCCCAGGAAGAGGGATAAACATGGTCCCAGAGAGAAGAGAATTCTAGTAAAGAATCTTCACTGTCTTAAAACTGCTCCCTCCACTTTGAGTCGGTCTGGAGAGGTAACATTTAACACTTGATCCATCTGGGATCACGTTAAGAACCGAGGCCTGTGGAAAAATCCTTGGCTTAATGTCTGGTAACAGAATTCCTCTCAGGGAGGAGACCGTCTTCCCACAGGATAGTACCTTTACCAGCCTTCAGATGGCAGGTGTGACTGGAGGCATAGGCTAGCAGGAGACAAGCTTATGAAGGAAAAGGTTACATAGGGCTGCATCGGCGAAGGGATGGGAGAACAGAGTGGGGCACCAGCAGGAGTACAGAGACCCCAAAGGACTTCTAAAAGTAGAGGGCTCGGGCTTCCCTGGTGGTGCAGTGGTTGAGAATCCACCTGCCAATGCAGGGGACACGGGTTCGAGCCCTGGCCCCAGAAGATCCCACATGCCGCGGAGCAACTAGGCCCGTGAGCCACAACTACTGAGCCTGTGCGTCTGGAGCCTGTGCTCCGCAACAAGAGATGCCGCGACAATGAGAGGCCCGCACACCGCGACCAAAAGTGGCCCCCGCTTGCCTCAACTAGAGAAAGCCCTCGCACAGAAAGGAAGACCGAACACAGCCATAAATAAATAAATAAATAAATTTTTAAAAATGTAAAAGTAGAGGGCTCTCACAGTTCACTGTTTGCAACTCTGTAATGAAAAGGCACTCCTGTCTCCTCAAACTTTATTGGAGTAGGGAGGTTTGGGTAAAAAGTAAGGAACAAAGGATGAATTCCCTGTTGGCACAAACACCAGGGTAGCAATAAAGGGAAAGGCCCAAGGCCAGAGCAGAGAACAAGAACTCGTTGGAGACGGGAAGCTGGAACCAGAGGTGACCTTGAGAATGAGAGCAGGAAGCCCCCAGGCAACGAACGTCTGGGGTAGATTACCGTGGAGGTCTGGCGTTCTGAAGAGCCGTGCTGGGGCTTGCGGCTGTTGGAATAGCCAGTCAATCTTTTTAGCAATATATCACTTGTATCCTTAATCCGGCTCCATCCTGTCTCCTTCAATCCAACATAACAAGTTGCAAAGAGGAGGGGGTGGCTCATAATGTCACATGAAACTGAGAGATCAAAGAGAAGGAGGAGAACTAAGGAAAGGTCATCAGATTTGATGACAGTGGAAAGGAATTTTTCCGCAGGAGTAAGGTCAGGGGTGCTACGTGCAACCATGTGGATTGTGCACTGCACAAAGGCAGCCCATCTGCAAGGCATCCTCCCTTCCTGGTCATCACAGAGTGGATATTCATGACAATTTTCCAGCCAAAGGGAGAAAACTATCTTGAGGAATGGGTCCCTTTTCTTAATTGGCACAATGTGATGGGCCAGCAGCAGCCTTGGTGGAGACAGGAGGCAGCCGGCACAAATGTTATAAACAAATCAGTAGTGAAGAAATGAAAGCCATGCATTTGGAGCTCCTACATGGGTATATATACTGTTTATCTACAGCTGCCTAACAAATTACTCCAAAATTTAGCAGCTTAAAACAACAAACATTTATTATTTCACAGTTCTGTAAGTCAGGAATCCAGGAGCAGTTCAGCTGATTCTGGCTCAGGGTATCTCATAAACCTGCAGTAAAGCTGTCGGCTGGGGCTGCAGTGATTTCAACGCAACTGGGGCTGAAGGATCCACTTCAGAGATTTCTCATGGGGAAGCTGGCCGACTTCCGTTCCTCCCAGTCGTTGGGCTGAGGGGCTCAGTTCCTCACCACACCGCGTGGGCGTTTCCATAGAGTTGCCCAAAACATGGCAGTTTGCTTCCCCCAATGTGAATGATGCAAGAGAGAGAGATAATGGAGAGAAAGGGATGGGGTGAAGGAGAGGGAGGGGAGGAGAGAGGACAGGAAGATAGGAGAAAGGGAGAGGAGAGGGAAGCATGGATATATTTCCAGGGGAAAACAAGATGGGAGTAGGGGAGAGGAGGAGAGGGGAGGGAGGAGAGGAGAGGAAAAGAAAAATGCGGATACATTTCCAATACAGAAACCATAGTCATTTTATAACCTAATCTCACAAGTGACATCCCGTCCTGTTTGCTCCATTCTGTTCTTAGAATAGGTCAGTAAATCCAGCGCTCATTCAAAGGGAGAGGAGTACCCTAGAGTGTGAATACTGGGAGATGGGGATCATTGGAGCCATCTTAGGGGCTGCCTGTCAGGATATCAAGTTTCAACCACTCTTCCAGTGAGGTCATTACTGGAGAGAGAAAACACAATCTTTCTCTCATCCTGGGGGTGAGATCGTTTAAGAGACAAACAGAACTTGGGAAAAGTTCTAAGCTCACTTTCAGCAGAAACCAGAGTGTGCCCCAGTTAGTGACACAGCGCCTGAGTTGAGCCTGATTGCAGAAATCATCGCCATTGGCTGCCCCTCAGCAGGGACCTGGTCATTTGCTTTACAGGGATTTAAGCTTTGGTGCCCAAGCAAGTTGACTGCATCTACCTCATGAAGAAAGTTCATGAATGCCAACAAAGGTTTCTAATTTGGAGGAACGGCCCAAGCAAACATCTAAAGAGGCATTCAAGGAAAACAAAGCACCTCACAGGCCGGCTTTGATTCTGCTTTCTGAGTAGGCAGACCTGTTATGGAGAAGTATGGAGGGAAGAAAAGGCTCACCAGATCAGCCAGTAACAGGCAGCACCTGTTTCCCACACCTCCAATATCCAGGGCTGGTCAGGCCCCCTAGAAGGCTGGGCTTGAGACTGCCAACTATACCCTAGAATAAAAGTCCTGTGTGGAGGGACTTCCCTGGTGGCGCAGTGGTTAAGAATCCGCCTGCCAATGCAGGGGACAGGGGTTCGATCCCTGGTCCAGGAAGATCCCATATGTCATGGAGCAGCTAAGCCCATGTGCCACAGCTACTGAGCCTGCGCTCTAGAGCCCATGAGCCACAACTACTGAAGCCCGTGCGCCCTAGAGCCCACATGCTGCAACTATTGAGTCTTCATGCTGCAACTACTGAAGCCCGCGCACCTAGAGCCTGTGCCCCGCAACAAGAGAAGCCACCGCAATGAGAAGCCCGTGCACCGCGACAAAGAGTGGCCCCTGCTTGCCACAACTAAAGAAAGCCCACGCACAGCAATGAAGACCCAACGCAGCCAAAAAAAATATCCTGTATGGAGAGTAGCCTCTTGTCTCATCCTGACTCACATCCCCTATGGGACTCTCTATGGAGACAGAGAGAAGCACAGGGATATTGGAACATACTGAAACAGGAGGGAAGGGGGCAGGGCAGAAACTTTAGAAGAATGACATAGCCCGAGGACAAGACATAAACTGATTAGAACCAAATGGGTCCAAGATGTTGCACAAGTTGACTTCCACTAGACCTTGAGCCTCAGTATACGCTCCCTGTAACACATCAGCAAGCTAAATGACACACCCACAGGCGCCATGACAGTTCCAAGGCTGACCATGGGAATCAAAAAGTGGGTGGTGGCCCAATTCCTGGAAATCCCCACCCCTTCCTGAATTAGCTGGAATACTCCTCCCACTCATTAGCCTATGAAATTACCCACCCCTATAAAAACTGACAATCCCATACCCTGGTGCCTTTCTCACCTTCTGAGATGGCCTGTACCTTGTCTGTGGAGTGTGTTTCTCTCCAAATAAATCCACTTCTTACCTATCACTTTGTCTCTCACTGAATTCTTTCTGCGATGAGACATCAAGAATCTGAGCTTCATTAAGTCCTGAAACCAGGCGTGTGATCTCAGTTGGAAGACCGTGGGTTTTGGCTAGGTTCGAGTCCCGGCCACGTGGATTCAAATCCCAATCTGAGTTTTGGCCAGGTTCGAGTCCTGGCCATGTGGGTTTGAGTCTCAGTCTGAGGCGCAAGGTTTCAGTACCATTAGATGACAGCCAACTCTTCCGGATTCTTTTAGAGGCACCTGTAATTTCTGAACCACTCTGGAGTTCACTGAATTCATAAATATTTATTGAGGGCCTGTTATAATGATGGGTCGGCTCCAGGCCATCGGCTGCCTCAGACGAAGTGGGCGAGGCACTAGGAGGTGGGCCAAGCTGGTGGGCATGGTGGCAGGAAGTTGTTGTGTCAGAGGTTACAGTTCAGGGTCCGTTCATTGGGCAAGGAGACGTGCAGTAACCATGAACCCAAACTTCAAAGTCAAGGGCAGAGACTGACAGGAGATCAAAGGCAAGACACACATAATACTGAATCTGTAAGAGAGCCAAGGCTTATGCTCAGCAGTTCCAAGTGAACAGGGAAAGCATGCATATCCCTGGCCAGAGAGTAGAGGCCAGGAGCCAGCATCCTTTCCTGAAAATAGGGCTCGCTCCTGACATGTTCAGCACCCTCTCCCCAGTATCTGGCATAGTGATCAATTCAGGTACTCAGGCCAGGCAGGAGAACACAGAGGTGTGGTCATCTCTGTAGATACCCATAGGTCAAGGTTTGGGGTCTAAGGTGGGCATCAGAAAACAATCAGGGAAAAGCGTCCAGACCCAGAGGCTAGGAAAGGTGGCTCAGGATCCAGAATAGGTGAGTGGGGTCACCTAACAGCCCAACCAAGGTATGAATGCTGATTCCAGGGAATTCTCAGGATTAATTGTATAATTAATTCCAGGATTAAATATTTTAAGCAGCCTTCTGCTTCTGCTGGACTGAGGACTGAAGCCATGTCTGTCTTTTATTGGGTATCACCAGCCTAGCCCAGAGCCTGGCGTGAAATACATGCTCAGTAAGTGTGTGGAGGGAGCAACTGCTCCCAGAGAAAAGTGGGGATCTGCAGAGGATGGGGCCCAGGTCCAGGGCCCAGAGAGTCCTCACAGGTCAGTGCAGAGGTAGAAAGGTTTTTCTTCCAGGTTATAAGGAATCAGGTGAAGCCAACAGAGCCCAGATTTCAGACTGAGAGCAAGCAATAAGATGCCAACCTTCTATTTCATGTTCCTCACCCTGTCACCCTCCTGGGTCTCCTTCAGAATAGAGCAGAGGACTCCAACGACAGCAGCCATTCACCTTTCCCAGGGCCCAGTCTCCAAATGTTGGATCTGTGTAGGTGGAAGCCAAGCTAACAACTTCAACATGAGACTGTGAAGTATTCCCTATACCCATAACTAAATGGGTGGCCTTGAGCAAGTCATTTAACCTGTCTCTATTGTAGCCACAAACTCTTTCCTTATCCATACTAAGAAGCTTTTTAATTTGATGTAGTCCCACTTGTTTATTTTTGCTTTTGTTGCCTTTGCTTTTGGTGTCAAATTCAAAAAATCACTGCCAAGACCAATGTCAAAGAGCTTCATCTCTCTGAGTTTTCTTCCAAGAGTTTTACAGTTTCAGTTATTACATTCAAGTCTTTCATCCATTTTGAGTTGACTTTTATGTATGGTGTAAGATGGGGGTCCAATTTCATTCTTTTGCATGTGGCTGTCCATGTTTCCCCATTTATTTAAGAGACTATCCTTTCCCCATTGTATATTCTTGGCTCCTTTGTTGAAAATTAACTGACCATACATACACGGTTTTACTTCTAGGCTCTCTGTACTGTTCCACTGGTCTATGTATCTGTTTTTATGCCAGTACCACACTGTTTCGATTACTATTGCTTTGTAATATAGCTTGAAATCCAGAAATGTGATGCTTCCAGCTTTGCTTTGCTTTTCTCAAAACTGCTTTGACTATTTGGGGTCTTTTGTGTTTCCACAGATTTTAGGATTATTTTTTCTGTTTATGTGAAAGGTGCATTGGAATTTTTATAGAGATTGCATTGAATCTGTAGATTGCTTTGGGTAGTATGGACATTTTAACACTATTAATTCTTTCAATCCATGAGCACAGAATATCTAAAGGAAACCATCACAAAATAAAAAGGCAACCTATGGAATGGGAGAAAATATTTGCAAACCACTTATCTGATAAGGGATTAATATCCAAAATACATAAGGAGCACATATAACTCAGCAAAAAATCAAATAACCCAATTAAAAATGGGCAAAGGATCTGATTAGACATTTTCCCGAAGAAGACATATAAATGGTCAACAGGTATATGAAAGAGTGCTCAACATCACTAATTATCAGGAAAATGCAAATCAAAAAACCACAATCACTTCACACCTGTTAGGATGGCTATTATCAAAAAGACAATAAATGCTGGCTAGGATGTGGAGAAAAGGAAATGCTTGTACACTGTTGGTGGGAATATGAACTGGTACAGCCACTATGGAAAACAGTATGAATATTCCTCAAGAAATTAAAAATAGAACTACCATATGAACCAGCAATCCCACTTCGTAGTATATACCCCAGGGAAATGAAACTGTTACCTCCAAGAGATAGCTGTACTTCCACGTTCATGCCAGCAATATTCACAATAGTCAAGGTATTGAAACAACATAAATGTCCACTGAGGCATGAATGGATCAAGAAAATGTGGTAAAAAAAATACAATGGAATATTATTCAGCCTTAAAAAAGAAGTAAATCCTATCACTTGCAACAACATGGATGAAACTAGAGGGAATTATGGTTAGTGAAATAAGCCAGAAAGAGAAAGACAAATACTGCATGGTAGCACTTATTTGTAGAATCTTAGGGAAAAAACCCCACTTTTTAAAAAGGTCAAACTCATAGAAACAGAGAGTAGGAATGTGGTTGCTAGGAGCTGACAGGGGGAGAAATAGGTAGAAGTTGGTAAAATTCTACAAACTTTTAGTTACAAGATGAATACAGCCTCAGGATCTACTGTATAACATGGTGACTATAGTTGATAACACTATACTTGTATAATTGAAATTTGCTAAGAGAGTAGAACTTAAATGTTCTCAAACACACACCAAAAAAGGTGAACATGTGAGGTGATGGATGTGTTAATTAACTTGATGGGGGGAGTCCTTTCACAAGGCATAAGTGTTTCAAATCATCTCGTAATTCATGTCTTACCATTTTATAAATTATACCTCAATAAATCTGAAAAACAAAACAAAAAACTATTTCCTCATCTGTAAAATGAAGGCATTTGACTAGAAGGGAGACTCGACGGTTCCCTTTCTTTTCTGATATTCTGTGACTCGATTTTTCTGGCTTTGAAGAGGATATGGATTAGGATTGACCTACCATGAAAATACGTGGTGGCTTATCAGCTTCTAACGGGAACTGGAGTGGGTCTAGAGGCGATGCATGGACATACCCTCTGCGTTCCGTTTCCATGAAGTTTGGTTCTGGAATGCCGTGTCTGTTAGGAAGGTGAAGCATATTTCCTGTAGGCAGTTTCTTATGCTTCCTAAGCTCTCTGGGGAAGATCCAGCATGACAAAGCTGAAAGCTTGTAGCCTTAAAAAGGAAGAGACCTGGATGCTGGTCCTGAACCAGGCGTGTGAGTCAGCAATTCACTCATCCTCTTTGGGTCTCCATTTGCTCATCTCTAACGGACAGAATGCCCACCCTGCCAGCCATACAAGACTGTTGGGAAAGGCCTCCCCCAAACATTAAGTGCTAAACAGATGTGTCATATTGTTAGCAGAATCCTGTCAAATGGCCGGTAGGACACTAGCGAATGTGTGGGGCAAATAGTCCATAGTTTGAAGGCACAAAGGACTCCTTAAAGATTTGTACATTCTGGAAAATTAAGATGAAAGCTGGACTTTGTGAGTCTGTCTGGTAGGAGGCAATGTGGCATAGCTGTCGATTCAGTAGAACTGGAGGATCATAATTCCAGCGTTGCCATTTACTAGCTGGGTGACTGCGTGCACACCACTTCACCTTCCTTTCTTTCTTTCTTTTCTTTTTTTTTAGTATTTATTTATTTAGTATCCACCAGGTCTTAGTTGCAGCACGTGGGATCTTTAGTTGTGGCATGCGAACACTTAGTTGCAGCGTGCATGTGGGATCTAATTCCCTGACCAGGGAATCGAACCCGGGCCCCCTGCATTGGGAGCGCCGAGTCTTAGCCACCAGACCACCAGGGAAGTCCCCACTTTCCCTTTCTTGAGTCTCAGTTTTCTTATCTATAAAATGGATATAATCTTTGGCCCTGCCTATTTCCCAAAGTCATCACTGGGTCAAATAAAATCATTGTTTCTAAAAACGTGGTCCACTCTAAAGCCCATCACACACTGGGCATCAGTACTCCTGGGAGTGTCTGGCACTTAGCAGGGACTCCTAGGAATTAACCCGGCTGAGCCAGTGAGGTACATGCAGCCTATAGCACCAGCTCCAGCATCAGAGTAGGTGAAAGAGACAGGCACTACATGAGACGATTTGTGGGCAACTACAAGTCTTCATCTGCCTCCAAAACTTTCCCCTCCTCCCTAGCCTAGAACCCTTCCCATTAGGATTACTCCCATGGAGCACGTTCAGTTGAGAGAGAGCTCAGAGCCCAAGGGTATCCAGGCAAAGGGCAAGTAGGGACTAGAATCCACCCTCAATTCCACCTAGCAGGGCCTGTGCCTGCCCACAGGGAGGGGCGCTTTCCTCTAATTCTCATGGGCGGCCTGCCATATGGACCAGCACATCCCTCACCTGGAAGTTAGGAAACAAGTGATCAGGGTTTAAATGAACAAATGTTCCCTGAAATGTGAGGGTCACTCTTCTACTGCCTCCCATCAGTAAACAGAACTCTGGAGAAATAAAATGCCAACCAGTAAATTCTGTGTGTGTGTGTGTGTGTGTGTGTGTGTGTGTGTGTGTGTGTGTGTGTGTAAACCTTAGTCCTCAAGGGTGTGGCAGGAGAGGGTAGTATGATGGGACCCACCCAGGAAGCCCAGTGTAGGCCCTGGGAGCTGCGAGACGTGGGCCAATGCTGGATGAGACAACAGAGCAGCATGGCACCCATCTGGGTTCCAGGGGAAGAGCTAATGGAGGGTACTTTGACCAACACAAACTTGGCTGGCCTCAGAGCCTCATGCAAGATCGGTCCTTCCAGCTTAGGCTGTAGGGTACCTACAGTGTGTGATATTACATGAGGGGTCTCACCCCTCTGACCTCTCGGATGAGCCCTTAGCCTTCCACCAAAGTGCTTACTAGAGCGCTTCTACCCCCTCTTCATTTTGGCAACGCGGTTAGACCCTGAGCACTGCTGGGTGGCTTCAAGTCAACAAGAACAAGCAGTCAAGGCCACTCCGAGGTCACCTCATCCACATGGACTCTGGTGACTCCCGTGCCCCTCTCTTCTCTCCAGATGAGACACCTTATTGCCTGAGCCTTGCAAATCCTCCAGGGAGTTCTGGGAACCGGACTCTGCGCAAGACAGTAAACAGAGACCGTGGATCGTGCCATCAGGGAAGGGAAGGAGGTTTTCCTTCAGGGAGCGCAGCGTAATAGCCCAGGACGTAGCTCCCTATCAACCGTGGCAGTGCAGCCTCGCGGCCAAGGGCATGCTCACCTCACAGCAAGAGGGGCGTCTGGAGCCAGGCATCTCCACCAGCTTTCTAGAAAAACAGAAGGGCCACAGAAAAGGGCTTTCCTTCCGGTGGAATGAAGGCTCTAACCTAACCCTTCCCCTTGGAGTCCATCCCCTCACTTTGGAGTCTGAGAAACTTATCTGTGGAGAGAAGGAAAAGGAAGAAGACGCACCTAGGGCAAATTGCACATCCTCCCCCGAACCTCTGGTTTTGAGGAACGGAGAATAAAGGGCTACTTATTATCAAAGGCCTTGCTGGTGTGGATGACGGCCTAGACATAAACCCTTCAAGGCATTTTCAAAGGTTCCTTCAGTTTTAATGCAAAACTAATCTGAAGGCCAAAGAGTCACCTTTTTTCAAGAATGGATATTATGTTAATACAATAATGCAACGGATTCTTCTTGCCCTCATTTACAGCGCATTCACATTTCTCATACCGTTGTCCGTGTCTTTCATATATTTGAACATCCACAGAGCATTAGGAAAAGCACTCAGCCATGCTCTCCCAGTCATCTCAGTGAGTGATGTGTTCTCTGTCTTTTTCACCAGGATTCCCCTTGGGGCTCTCATAACAGATCACTATGAAGCAGGCCACCCCTAACATCTGCAGGGCCCAGCACAAGAGTACAAATAGAGCCCCATTTACGTGGGGTCTAATATTTAAAGGTTATAGATCAAGCTAACAAATAAAGAAAATGTTATACCATCCTATCCTAATAAATACATATTCCCAATGACTTAGAAGCCCAGTTTCAAATTTAGAGCTCTCACCCTCCTCAGAATTCTGCTGCACAGGGAGAGTCTGCCCCAATGCTTGGGCCTGGGCTCATGGACTTCTCTTCCCATCCGCCACCACCTGCCCATATCCCAGCCCATATCCCCGAGCTCCCGCTATACACCCCACTAAGAGCCTCCCGTTTGCCCCCCTCTGTACAGACTGGCCCTACTGGCTGTGACCTCTGCCTTTAGTAGGATGAACCTGGAAAAGAGGCCTGAAGAAGGCTGGAAACGGGCTTGGGATCATTCAGGCAGGGAATTCAAGGTACCATAGAGAGTCTCTAGGTACGTAGAGAATATTCTAGAATTCTCTAGGTACCCAGAGAATGTTCTAGAGGAGGTACATGGGCTCCAGGTAGTCACATCTCCTTGGCCCTGCAGACTCCTTACCCATAGAGAGAGGCATAGCTGAAGGAGGTTCATAGTGGGGGTCCTGTGAAGCCCAGGGTCCAGAGTAAGAGAGGGCATCTAAGGGCATTATTATTATGTAAAATCTGAATCCAGGAACTCAGTGCTCACCCAGATCATTCCCCATGACTTTGGGCAATCCACTTCAACTCTCTGGGCAAACTTCTTCATTTATAAAATGTGGGGTTTGAGCCAAGAATTTTTAAGTGCCTTTACGGAACTGAAATCCAATGCTTCCACTCCAAATCAAATTCCAATAACACACATGGAGTACCTGCCATGGGTCAGGCACCATGATGAGTGCTTTTGCGTGCACAGTCTTATTCAATCCATGATTCCCTCGCTGCACACTCACTTCCCAGCCAGACAAGTTTATGGAGCTGTGCTCAGGCTAGACATCCCAAAGACATCCAGGGATGGACACTAAAGATGATACAATGCTAAGAGCATCCAGGAGCGAACATCCGTTATCCAAACAAACCCACAGTCCACCTACAGCAGCAACCGTGAGGGGCTGGCAGGGAGGTGGGCACTATGAAACAGACCCGGGGGGAATGGGTGCCTCCTGCCTAGCCTTTGGGTGGGGAGGGAGCTGTTTAGGGCTGCAGTGCACACACTATTTCATACTCACAAAAAGCAATAAAGCTCCTGGGTCATTCTCTTTGCTCTTAAAGGGACAGGTCTGGGCCAGGCAAAGAGAACAGTACTGGGAGAAGGGAAGCTAAAATCGAAGGAGGCATTAAGGTCAATTCCACAATTTGTGCTAAGACTTGAGGCGGGTCTGCGGGTGTTTGGGAACACGGCTTCCCATCCTTTTTCTGTTTCCCCAAGATTCTCTGAGCTTCACAGCCCCCAGTTGGTGAAAACATCTTTCCTAAAGGCCCCCGTTCTTGAGGTCAAGTTGACTCATGTACCTCTTTGCCTTGGTTAGCTGGCGCTCCTCAGGTCACAACTTACTATTTGACCTTGAGGGAGTATCTTCATTCTCTAGGCCTCAGTGTTCTTAACTGTAAGGTGAGCCTTCTGAGGACTACAAGAGATAACACCTGTTACGTGCCTGGCACAGGATAAGCAGTCAGCAATTGCTAGATATGAGTATCATTGTGCTTTCCAGTGGGAGAGCAAGAAAAAGGGAGAAGATATTTGGAGCCAGATCAGCCCTGCTGTCCTCCCTAGAGGACAATGTGCCCCTTCTTCCCTGAGGACATTGCTCTTTGACCTGTCACAGTCAGCCACAGGACAGCTTGTAGTCACACTGCAGAGTGGATCAGCCAACCACACCGCACCCCCGGGCCTCATCAAATATTGATAGAGTGTATAATGTCTTCCGAACACAATACACCACTTCTCAAACATGAGCCTGACCTTCTCTGACCCCAGAGGAGGGTGAGGGCTTCCACATCCCTTAAGTGGCTGCATATCTAGTAAATCTTGCTCCGGTCAGGGGCAAACATCACAGGGCGTGCCATCCTTTTCATGGCAGGATGAAAGCTCCCACTGCCTGCTTTTAGGTTTTTCCTTCTAAGCCAGCTCCTCAAGAAGGGAAAGGATGGAGATGAAAACAAATGTTGGAAGCACATCTTCGGTGCCAAGCGTTGGACAGAGGGCTGTGCGTGCATGATCCGATTTAATCCCAACAGGAACCCAATAACATGGGTGGTACTGGCTAGAGTTTATGGATGAGGGCACTGAGACACAAGGCAATTCATTAGGTAACTCAAGCAAGATCACAACATTTGTCCAGGGTGGAGTTGATATGTAGACCTATGTCTAAAATCAGCGTGCTTCTGCTGACAGTACACAGGAAGTGAGAACTGAGAAAGATGGAAAAACCCCACCACCCAGATAGATCTATTCCTGGGACCACTGCCTGAGCTCAGGCACATTTACCTGTGCTGCCTTTCTCAGAGGCTAATCACAGAATGAAGCAAAGTCAAAACTGTAGTTCTACAACCTAGTGCCTACCAGTGGGGAGAAGGAAGTGGGGAGGCACAATACAGGGGTAGAAGAGTAAGAGGTACAAACTATTAGGTATAAAATAAACTGCAGGGAATTCCCTGGCGGTCCAGTGGTTAAGACTCTGTGTTTCCACTGCAGGGGGCACGGGTTCAATCCCTGGTTGGGGAACTGAGATCCCACACGCTGTGCGGTGCGGCCAAAAATAAATAAATAAAATAAACTACAAGGATATATTGTACAACATGGGGAATATAGCCAATATCTTATGATAACTATATGCTTTAAAAATTGTGAATCACTGGACTTCCCTGGTGGCGCAGTGGTTAAGAACCCGCCTGCCAATGCAGGGGACACGAGCTCGAGCCCTGGTCCCATAAGATCCCACATGCCGCGGAGCAACTAAGCCCGTGTGCCACAACTACTGAGCCCGTGTGCCACAACTACTGAAGCCTGCGCTTAGAGCCGGTGCTCCGCAACAAGAGAAGCCACCGCAACGAGAAGCCCGCACACCGCAACAAAGAGTAGCCCCCCTTCACCGCAACTAGAGAAAGGCCGTGCGCAGCAATGAAGACCCAAAGCAGCCAAAAATAAATTTTAAAAAAAAATAAATTTTTTTTAAAAAGGAAAAGTACGTTCCTTTAAAAACAAAATTGTGACTTACTATTAGCACACCTGTGACTTATGTAATATTGTGCAGCAACTATACTTCAATTAAAAAAATAAACAATTCTAAGTTCTACGGGCCACTGCCAAGCAAATCCTGACCCGCTCACATCTCCTGACCCTCTGAACCAAACCTTGTTTTCAGATTCTTTGTAAATAAAGTTGCATCTATTCCTTCAGAATCCTCAATAGTAATAGATATTTATCGAATGTCCCTGTGATTGGGCCCTGCACTACGTCGGGGCAGGATGGGACAAAGGTGTGGCACATCCATTTCTTAGCATAGCTTAAATCAGTATTTGCCCTCAAGTTATTTGTAATCTACTTGCAAGTCACAAGGGTCATCCTAATAATCAATGGTATTTATAAAATGCATGAGAATTCAGAAATTAACTGCATATTAGGGCACCACCAAAGGAAGACCATATGTCTCCTGGGATCTACATGACAGCCCAGTGAGGTCAGTAGGGACTATTTTGAGAAAACTTGGTCGCAAAGTGTTCAATGACTGTCACAGAGTCACAGAGCTAGTTAATGCTGAGCCAGGACTGGAACCCGGGACTGTCTTATAAATGATACGAACCCGCCATTGTAGAGCGAGCCATTTTATAGATTACAAACAAACAAACAAAAACAAACAAACAGGGACTTCCCTGGTGGCGCAGTGGATAAGACTCCACGCTCCCAGTGCAGGAGGCCCATGTTCGATCCCTGGTCGGGGAACTAGATCCCACATACATGCCGCAACTAAGAGTTTGCATGCCACAACTAAGGAGCCAGCCTGCCACAGCTAAGACTCGACACAGCCAAACAGATAGATAAATAAACAAAACAAAATAAAACAAACAAACAAACAAAAACTGGGGCAAAACAGAGAGAAGTAAAGTGGAATGGCTTGCCTCAGCTCACACAGCTAGCCGGGATCTGAACCTAAGCAGCCTGGCTCCAGAGTCTGGTACTTAACCATTATAACTTCCTCTGTAACAACTTAATTTCTACACCACATTCCCCATCCACTGGGGAGGCAGGAAGCTAAGTTCTGTGATTTTGTGATTCTTCTTCCCTTTTCTCTGAAATGTGTTCAAGTTCCAGTGGCGGGGGTGGGGTGAGGATGGGATTTGCAAAATGCCAAAGGGGCATCTCATCCAGAGGTGGTCCAGGCTTCACTGACCCATCTGGGCCTCAGTAATCATGTCCCACGTGGGTGGCCCTCACTGTCCCCTGTTCCTGTCCTCCAGCGGGGTGCCATGCTCAGGGCAGGGGACTCACTCCCCTACTGTGTGCCATGCTGGCCCTAGGAAGTTCTGTGAGGCTGGCCAAGGCCTGATAGGCCACGGTTTACCATGCGGCCAACGCCTCTGTGGTCTGGCTACCTCCCCAGTGCTCCACTGCAGGAAGCTGACAGCCTCTCAGCCCCTCTCTTGCCCCCCAGTTTCAGTTCTCTTGTGTTTCCCCCAAACTTTCTGTCTACGCCCATAGTCCCCTCTGGTCTCCTAAAGATAAATTTATGGGGCCCCAAAGATGGGAAGATGCCTTTGTTTCTTCCTCTGCCCTGTCACATCCCACCCCTGAGGTGACAGGTTTAGAAAGGCCTGGCTGCTTGTGGCGGAGGGTCGGTTATGGCAGGGAAGCGAAATACTTGGGGAGAAAGAAAACAAGAAACTTTGATTAGGACAATAGCAGATAACTATCTACATACATATTGAGGGGGATTTGAGAGCGGAGTTAGTAAGGCTTCACAGAATACCTGTATTTGAGGGGGATCGTACAGCAAGTAAACACTGATCAACCAAGAGGAGAGAAAAGGCAAGTGTTTCTACCCAGCCAGCCCAGGGATAATTACACCACCCTTCACAACGCCAGAGAAACTGAGGGGAGAAGATTGCGAGTTGTTTCCTTCACGCTTGAATTAGAGTAAAGGTGAGACAATTAACTCCATTCATTCTTGAGCACCTGTTATGTGCCTGGTATGGGTACCTGGTACCAGCACCTGGTACTGGGGATTCAGCTGAGAACAAAACTGACACAGAAGATGTGCAGCAGGTCCAGGGCCGATGAGAGGTCATGAAGTCCAGCATTCCAGGTGGATGCCACGGCCACGCGTCCTTAAGAGCCACGGGCTCCCAGGGTGGGGGTGGACACAAGGTCACAGATGACAGCTCTTGGCAGAGGGCTTGATCACGGTGATCACCCAGCAAACGCAGCTGCTGTACCGATTATCATTGTGAGTCTCCCCCAGCCAGGAGCCACATCACTGTTTGGACTCCCGTGGGCATCTCCACTGCAGGCAAAGGAAGCCGGGGAGCCAGGAAATCTACATCACGTTCCGTGGCCCCAGGGACCTGTGTCTCCCAGCGTTGGAAACACAGCCCCAGACATTAGCTTTGGTACAAGCCCTCCAGGCCCCCAAGCCTAGAGAGAAACCTGCTTCCCAGCACGACTCCCTCATTCCTTCTGGGTGCACTGCCTTTATTTGGCCAAGTCCCGTGGGCAGGGATTTAATTAACTCTTTACATGCCTTTGCGAAACTCAGCATGGGAGAACAATTCCTCCTCTCTCCACGGAAAATGCTGATGCCAAGGGAATGTTTTTATTTGGTTATTATCCTGTCTCCTCTTGATATAGTGCCAGTTAACCAGGGCAGGGATCTGTCTGAGCACCTCAGAGACTGGACTGAAAAATTCTTGGGGGAGTGGGAAGTGTTTGTCTAGTTGGGTTTGAAGGTTGGCAAGTATGTTGCATGCCTACTACCTGCAAAGCATGGTGTGAGATATACAAAGGTAGAAAAGAAGTAACTCTTTGTTTTCAGGATAGTCCCTGATACAAGAGAGTAAATAAATTGTGGTGGAAAATAGGAACAAGTAATCTGAAAGGAGGGTGACCCCCAAGACCATCAACGGCTCAAAACCCTGAGTTTTGATGCAGAGGTCTGACGGGAAAGGGAAGGGCCAGAGCAGCTATTTGATCCTCCCCCAGCCCCACCCAAAGTGACTGGATAAGGTCAGGCTGTGAGAGAGGATCCCCACTTATCTGTGACACACCCACCGAGCTGGCCTATGTAACCTGGTCGCCTTATCAGGAGCCCTGTCTCAAACAGCCAGAGGGTCAGCAGAGCAAGGAGGGCGGCAAGGTGGTTCCAGGTCCCCATGTGGAAAATGAAGCAGCTCAGGCTCCCGCCGCAAGTTCCACTAGGCTGTAGAACAGCCTTCTAGAAGGTCCCCTTGGCACCAGGTACTCCCTGTATCAACCCATGGCAGGTGGGACTTCCATTCCGAACTCTCTGAAAGCCAGTCTGAATCATATCTCGGTCGTCTGTTCCCTGCCCTAAACCTCCAGGGGCTGCTTTCTGCTGCCAAGCTCCTATGTCAGCTCCTCAGCCCAGCATCCTGTCCCCTAACTCCCGTCATCAGACGGCAGGTACCCTTCCAGCATCACCCCGGTACTCATGCTGGTCGCCCACCTAGAACACTCTCCCCTGGCTTCATCTGTTGAAATCCTGTCCCCTCTCTCTCAGGGCGGCCTCAAATGCCCTTTCCCTCACCGAGGCTTCCCTGTTCCCCCAAACCCCCGTTCCTGCCAGCCCCTGCAATACACACACTCCTGAAACGACCTTGCATTTCATACCTGACAGGTGTCACTTGTCACACTTCACCCAGGATGGGCCTCTCTCACTCCATTAACTTGGCAGCTCCCTGAAATCAGTCCCCGTCCTGTCCCCTCTGTCCCCCTTCACCAGAGTCCCACACAGTAAAGGAGCTCTCTGTGCTCCTATGCCCTCCGTGTTGCCCACTGTCCCTGCTCCCCTGCACGAGTCACACCTGCTCCCTCTCATGAGGGGATGGTCAGGGCCACTAGAAGCCTGCTGGGGAGACCCTTTGCTGTTCAGCTTTGGCATTCATTCACATAGAATTAAATTGCTATGAAGTCCTAATGGAACTCTCCCATCTCTCCTTTCCTTGAAACACTTGCTCCGACATTTTTTTTTAATTTGTATTGGAATATAGTTGATTTACAATGTTGTATTAGTTTCAGGTGAACAGCAAAGTGAATCAGTTATACATACACATATATCCACTCTTTTTTAGATTCTTTTCCCGTATAGGTCATTGCAGAGTATTGAGTAGATTTCCCTGTGCTATACAGTAGGTCCTTATTAGTTATCTATTTTATATACACTAGTGTGGGTATGTCAATCTCAATCTCCCAATTTATCCCTGCCCCCCCCAGTAACCATAAGTTTGTTTTCTACATCTGTGACTCTATTTCTGTTTTGTAAATAAGTTCATCTGTATCCTTTTTTTTTTTTAGATTCCGCATATAAGCGATATCATATGGTATTTGTTTTTCTCTGCCTGACTTAACTTCACTTAGTATGATAATCTCTAGGCCCATCCATGTTGCTGCAAATGGCAATATTTCGTTCTTTTTATGGCTAATATTCCATTGTGTATATGTACCAAAAGAGAATTGACTAGAGAGCCTCCGTGCACATTCCTTTGACCCTGACTTTTTACTCAGAACTTTCCAGAGGAAAGAGGCCCACTCCTGAACTGAGGAAGCTTCGCCTTGCCTGGCTTTTCTTGCGAGGCACTGCCTCCGGTTCTCGTCCTACCTCTCTGATTATTCTGACTTCTCTTTCTCCAGCCCCTCAGTCCCGTTGGTCCCCAGCCCTCTTCCCTCCTTGATGGTCCCTCCCTCAGAGGATGGGCCCACTGCTATAGCTCCTGCTGCCTCTTCAAAGTTGTTGACCTGAAAACTCCAATCCTCAGGTTCCTATCTCCCAACAGCCCTCTGGGCACTGGTGCCTGTACAATACATGCAGTTAGGGTTTGCAAATTAAATCCCCAAGTGCAAACTTTGTCCTCCTCCTGGACTTCCCTGTTTCTGCCAACACCACCATCCAGTGCAAGTGGGGCCTTCAAAACCCCACTCTGGCCCCGAAATGCTCAGACTCACTCTCAGAAATGGGCACTCTCAGAATTCATTCCTGAACTGCCCTTTCCCCCACCCATGCCTGTTTCCCCCGGCCTTGCTGCTGCCGCCCATCCCTCTTTTTCAGGCTGCCCCTCCAGTGCCAGGCACAGATCGACCTTCCTTGGCTGGGAAGCTTCTTGCTGTTTCCCAGCCTCAGACTAGGGTTCCCTCCTTTACCAAGATGGAGTAACAGACCCCCCCGCCTCCAGCCAGGTCCCGTGTCCACACATTCTCTGCTCATGGCAGCTCCCAGGTACCCGGCTCGTGTACCTTTCAGACAAATGCCATCAGTTGTCCAGGCTAGAACGCCCAGAATCAGCTTTAACTCCTTGTCCTTCAGTGCCCAGATCCACTCACTCCTCTGGTATAATGACTCTGGAATCTCTCTCTTTAGTTCCTTTACCCTTGTTTGTCATCACCCTCAAATATACCGATTACTCACTCCCTCCACGGGCTCCCCTGAACTGTGGTCCTACTTCCATTCCAGTGCCGAGCACTTGGCCGTGAGTCTGTCTCCTACCACACTGTGAGCCTGGAGTTGGGGCTCATCAAGCCTGTACCCCTAGTGGTGAGCAAAGGCCTCTTTATATCATAGGCGCTCAATAAATGAAGAACTGAATGAGTGCCTGCCTGCCAAGTGCAAAATCTGACGTGAAGTGCTAGGTGGACCCTGAACTTGACCCTTGGGAACGGTTGGATATGGACGTACAAGATGGATAACGGCAGCAGGACACCAAGGGAGAGGTCCAGACTGAGTGCTGCAAGACTTGTAAGAAAGAAGAGGTGACCAGAGGCTGGGGCTTCAAAGGCATTCAGTAAAACACGCACACTTAGATAAGTAGAAAGAGTGTGAGGTTAATGCAGGGAAGAGAAGGAGAACAGAGAGGAGGGTTCAAGAGGCAAGATGGCGCTTGGCTTATAAGAGACAGTAAGTAGACCTGTTTGGGGAGGCCAGGCTGGAAAAATGGGCTGGAGGCCAATTGCAGGGTCAGAAAAATACCAGGCTAATGGCAATAATTTAGCTAACTTTTATTGAGCACCTACTAGATACCAGACACTAATCTATGTTTCATTTGTGAATTATCTTGCTTATTCCTTACAAACTTCTGAGGTAATTACTGTGATTACAGCCATTTTATAGATGAGGAAACTAAGACACAGGGTGGTTATATTACTTGTCCAGGGCCACACAGTGATCAAGCAGTAGAGCAGGGCTCAAACCCAGAAAGTTTGATGCCAGGTCTCACACTCCTATCCACTATCCACAGCAGCCTCTCAGGCTAAGGCTTGGCCTTTATCCTGAAGGAAGCAAGGAGATATTAAGAGTGGGGGGTGGGGGACAGGGAGAGGAGAGGGAGAAGAGTGTCATGAAACCACCGGGCCTTGGGGAATATTCATCTATGAGCACTCTTTAAGGTGGATTGGAAATGGAAAACCTGGAGTCTGCAGGGTTAATTCAGAGGAAAGGGACAAAACAGTGCTCTGGGTTTGAACTCCATATCAATACTTATTAGGCACCTTGGTCCTTTCTTGGGGACTCAAGTTTTCCCATCTGTAAATTGATAGGAAGGACAGGGGTCCCTTCCGGCTCTGAGGTTCTATGGTTTTATGAGGATTTTGTGATATGAGGAGATGGCCGCCTGAATTCATCCATGGCATAGAATCAGCCAGGCCTCAGCTCCAGCCCCACACTCTTTATGGAGCCTTCCTGATACAGCCTCTGACTCGCGTGCCCTTGTTGTCAGCACCACACACTGGTCACTTGATGTGAACAGCCTCAAACCATGAGGGGACTCTGAGGGTTGTCCTCAACTGAACCCACAGCTCTCAGAGGTCAGCACAGGCTCACCTTATACTTCCCTGGGCTTTTCTCTCAGCATCTGACTCTGTGCACAAACACCACAGATCTTAAAGATATCCTGGGGCTTCCCTGGTGGTGCAGTGGTTGAGGGTCCGCCTGCCGATGCAGGGGACATGGGTTCGTGCCCCGGTCCGGAAAGATCCCACATGCCGTGGAGCGGCTGGGCCCGTGAGCCATGGCCACTGAGCCTGCGTGTCCGGAGCCTGTGCTCCGCAACGGGAGAGGCCACAACAGTGAGAGGCCCGCGTACCGCAAAAAAAAAAAAAAAAGATATCCTGAATTTTGAATAACCCCCAGCTGTGCAGGCCCAAGGTTACCTTGCCTGTGTCTTTAGGGCGTCATTTACGTCATACATCAGGTAACCGGGACATATTCCTATGACAGAGTTCCCACCTGTGCTGGCGTTGTACCCTTGTCATAGGCCCCTTCCTTGCATTCAAGG
Organism: Phocoena sinus; assembly: GCF_008692025.1. NCBI lineage: Eukaryota > Metazoa > Chordata > Mammalia > Artiodactyla > Phocoenidae > Phocoena > Phocoena sinus. The sequence goes on from NC_045775.1 coordinate 22,567,291, forward strand.
CACCGCACTGCTACCTCTTGGCTGAGTGATCCTTATTCTTTTTAGTGTCCCTTATCTGTAAAATCAGACTAGACATACCTACTTCCTAATGTGACTGTGGGGATTAAATCAGACAGTATGTGTTGATGCATGTTGATGCATTTTACAAAATGCTATCTAACTATAAAGCAATGTACAATAAATCCTACAAGGCACTGAACTAGGTTTAAGTTCTGACTCCAAAGTGAACTAGCCATTTAATTTCTAGTCTCTTCCATCCTCATATGCACGATCTCCCTTTAAAATCCCTGCGGTCATCTTGACCTGCCTATTCTCACCCCTCCCCACTCCCAGGTGCGGGCGATGAATTTCCTTCTCCGCCTTCAAGGCCTGAATTAAAACCCTAATGCCCACTCCAGTCAGAATTGATTCTCTCTTTTTCTGGGCCATCAGTTTAGATAATTTACACTCTCCTGCAACTGGCTTCATCCTGATTATATATCCATCTTCCTCTCTAGACCAAGGGTCAGCAAACCTTTTCTATAAAGATCGAGATGATAAATATTTTGGACTTTGTAGGTTATATGGTTGCAACAACCTGATTCCACTACTGTAGCATGAAAGCAGTCATAGACACTGTGTAACTGAATGGACTTGGCTGTGTTCTAATTAAGCTTTGTTCACAAAAACAGGCACTAGACCAGAACTTACCCAAGGGCCATACTTTGGTCACCCTGCTCTAGACTGTCAGTTCCCTAAAGTACTGACAAGCTTTTTATTCTTCTCTGTGGCTTCCCGTGTAGCCTCAAGGCCAAGCACAGAGTTCAGCCCCCAGAGGTCTCAAATAATTTATAAATTAATAAAGAGCAGTAATAATAAGAGTATCCTTTTCCTGAAGCCTTATCAGGTGCAAAATACCTGGAACTCTGTAACAAAGGTATTTATTATTTCATTTTACAGATGAGGAAAATGAGAGATTAAGGACTTTGCCTGCAGAGCTGGTAATAGCAGAGTCACACCCAGGTCTGTGCAGATCAAACCCGCTGTGCCATGCCACGCCACGTGTGTTTGCAGATGTTAACTGGAATGCATTGGAATGGTGTGGTCGAACCAGGTGTCCTCTAGTTTCCCTGGCAGAATCAACAGAAGATTCTTTACGGCCCAGCTCAGCTTCCCACGCAGTCACGGGCTGCCCCACCGGGCTGTGGGGAAGCACCACCTGACATGCTCATCTGTCTCCTCCTCACTTGCCCAGTGCCAGTCCCCACATCTGCTTGGGCACACAGCTCAGCAGCGGGCACCGTAAGACTTCTGTGAGCGTGAACAAAGCCTGCCTTGGGGGGCTGGGCCCCTCTGTGCACCAAGAGCCTGCCGCATCCCATCCTCCACATTCTCTCTCAGGAGCCCAGGGTGTGAGAACCATCGCAGTGACCTCCTGGCTGCTGGAGCGGGACCGTCATCCCAGGCTCTTCAAGAGACAAAGGGAATTTATGGGAGGAGGGAGAGCAGGAGGTGGGGCTGAGGGCCAGATCTGAGTTTCATTATCTAACTTTCTGTTCCCTAGGCCTGCCTCAAATCCCTTAGAATCCCAGGCCTTAAAAGGACAGAGAGAGAGAGAGAGAGAAGAAGCAGGTCATTTATAAATAAATGGTCCTCCCAGACGTTCCAGGAGTGGGGAACAACGTGAAGAGTCCAGGCTGAAAGCAGGTAGTAGAAGATGATGCTTGGAAGTACACAACAGAATTTAATCTCTACGCTTCTAGGAGCCACTAAAGCATTGGCTCAAGCAACTGAGATTGTGATTTTGGAAAAGTCCCTGAAGCAGTGGTTAGGGAGAGTGGAGGAAACCCGTTAGGGAGCTGCTGTCGTAGGTGAACTGTTCAGAGGCTCTGAAGTAGGGTGATGACGCAGTGGGAATGGGGACTGAGTTCCCCTTGTTCTTTGCTAGTACTACCCGTGCACCCCACCTGTTCCTTCTACTTCTTCTGATCTTTCATTCGTTCAACAAATATCAGTTGAGCCCTACTACGTGCAGACACTGTGATAAACAGGGATACACCTGTTCCATTCTCTCTCTTCCCCATCTTTTCCCTTTCCTTTCCTTCCTTCTTCATGCCTCGCAGTCTCTCTTTCCTTTCACCAGCTCCTTGCTTCCCCGACATCCTCCTTTATGCTACTTTTCCAACTGGAACTCAGGGGCAGAGGCCCAACCCCCATCTCCTCCCCAGGGGCAGGGGGCTGGGTGGAACCACTGGATGGAGACCGTGCACAGGGGGCCCTCAGAGCTCAAAGTGAGCAGCAGTGTGGTCTGGAGACCAAACAACTGCATCCGACCCCCCCACCCATCCGGTTTAAACATACACACCACATACCCTTACCCCATCATAAACCAGAAAAAAGACAGAAATATACCACCCCCTCCAAGGTACGCATCAGTGACCTATGAGTTTAGTGGGGTCACTAAACTCAGCTGGTATATTAATTAGGGTCCAACCAAAAACCAGAAAGCACTGAATACTCACAACGAAGGGGATTTAATGCACGGAATTAGTTACACGCGTGACAGAGGAGCTGGTAAATCTATCAGGGGATGATGAGGCCACCCTGAGCGGCTGGAAGCAACCATCACTCCCAAGGACTAGAGGGACAAGGAGAGAGAGAGAGGCAGCATTACCTGAGCCCAGGGGCGAGGGTCACCTGCCAAACGCTGGAATAGTAGCAGACCTATCTGGCCGGTACCAGAGACCCAAAAAGAGTCACTGCCCAAAATGCCCTAGCTTCCCACCAACACCTCTGATTGGTCAGACCCAGTCAGAAGCCACTGACACGGAGCCTCTAGTGGTCAGCCTCCCTGTGATTCAGAGCAGAGCAAGAGATCCGGAAGCAAATGGGCTCAACTGGTGTGGCTTTGCATTTTCTCTTACTATGTACCTGTGCCAGGCCTCCAGAAGCCCACCTTGCTTTGCCTTTGATCCACAAGTTTTAGTCCCAGGAATCAAAGAGAAGCCGCTTTCGTCCTGGTGGCCAGGCGTCACTCTGGGCTCCATTTCCCTACACCCTTGCATCTTGCCTACTGGATGTTCAAACTCGCTTGTTTCCATGACATCTTCCTCCCTTCCTTCCTTCCTTCCTCCCTTCCTTCCTCCTCCCTTCCTTCTTTTCTTCCTTCCTTCCAGTATCCCTCATTCACACATCTGATTATGTGTGGATCACCCTCTATGCATCAGGCACTGTGCTGGGCACTGGCCACATTTTGGAGGATGAGAAATACTCCCCGCCCTCCAGGAGCTCACAGTCTAGTGGCAATTCCATGTATAACCCTCAGAAGTAAAGGCAGGGGTGGTCACTTCTGCCTGGGGAGTGGTCAGGGAAGGCTCACAGAGGCACCAATGTTTAAGTTGAATCTTGAAGAACATTTCACAGCTAAGTAAGAAGAAGGAGGGTTTTAACAGCATTTTCAAAGATCTGGAGGCAAGGAAGAGTTATAATCCAGGGGGGCAGAGGGTGTGAAGGTGTGACAGACAATGGGTAACATCTAATAGACAGGCAGGGTTCATTGCTGAAGGGCCATTGGGAATATTTCTCCTGGGAGCTACCACAGGGTTTTAAACAAGAGAGGAAGCTTATCAGAACTGAACTTTAGAAAGATCAATCTGGCTACAGCATGGAGGCGGACTGGGGTGAGACCTGACGCTGGAAGACCAGGGAGGAAACTGGTGTCTGTGCAGGAGTCCAGGCAAGCCAGGCAAGGTGAAAACAGCATCTCTGGGAGAAATCCACAAGGACCTGGTCATAGTCAAGGTTTGGTTATTTGAAAAGAAGGACAAGAAAAGAGAAGGAAAGGAAAAAGAAAACCTGCTGGGAGAAAGTCAAGCTTTTTTCAGTAAATCAGTTGTCAGGGGCTCGGGTTGCTAAGCTACAGGGAAAATGGAACAGCCCGCTCTAAAAGGAGCTTTGGGGGAGGTGGGTGTAATCAGTCAGGTTGCTCCCTCCTCCAGGCCCAGAGGAGAGGAGGGTGGGTTCTCCAGGAAGGACCCACAGGGTGCAAATGGCAGTAGCACAGCAGCGAGAGAAGGCTCAGGGCCTTGGCTGTGTCTGAGATGCGAGCTGGGTGTGCATCTCATCAGCTGCTCACCACGGCTGCTGTGCACAACGCTCCCAGGCCAGTGAGCACCGGGCGCTTCCACTACGTGGGGTCACAAGCTCCCATCAGTCTTTTCATCTGCTTTTAGGCGATGGAGGTATAGGTTTTTCTGCATCTCTACTCTTCCAGGTTTGCCCTGTGTAACCAAAGAGGCTTTTTTTTAAATCAATTTCATCATCCAGTGACTTAACTACTATCACCTGTGGCTTCTTAAACAAAATTCAGAGAGTGGGGGTGGAGAGAGTTGCACCCCAGCAAGAAGGCCATCAGTGGAGGCTCGATTTACTTTCCAGCATCTTAAATTGACGGATTTGCCCCTGGATCTCAAACTTGAAGCAACAAGGCCTGGGGTCTTATAGGGGGCTCATCATCAGGTCTGGTCACACTGTTTGTGGCCAGGAGCTCCAGGTGCACATTCCTGGGACTCTTTGCCCTATCCAGGCCCAGCATACACCAGCTTTGCCTTTATAATAGTTGCTCGGAGACAAAGTATAATACTCTTCAAGGTCGATCATGTCCCACCTCCCTCCTTCTCTGACATGCAGATCAGAGAACATCCCCCTGGATGTTCTCATCCCCCTGGACCACATCCCCCTGGACCAAGTGCTCCTGGAGGTAACTGTTTAGGGAGCTGAAGACAGTGTAATCTGCCTCCCAGGATCAGACCCCGAGAAGTGAACACAGTGATGGGGTGCCCGGAAATAGAGAAACCAGAGGAGCAAAAGACAGGAAACTGGGAGTCTGTTGACATGTGGCGGTGGGGATTGGTGACAGATGATGGAATCAAGACCTGACTGAGGAGAGAAAGCCTGGCACAAGAGGTGAACTGGATCACAAGGCCTGCAGCTGAAAACCAGCAAGAAGGAAATCAAGGCTGGAGACAGAGAGAGAAGCTTCCGGAGGAGACGACCAGGACAGGGAGGACCTAGACGAAGAAACTGATCATTGTCAGCACTACCTGTTGAGCTCCCACCTGTTGAGCAAAGACTGTGCAGGGCCCAGTGGTGGCACGAGGCCAGCTCTTCCCCCAATCCTTGTAAATCTACACTACCCAGGCCCCAGGGGTTTATCTGTGCCTCTCTTTCCCACTCACTACCTAGGGGGCCTTGGGCAACTTACTTAACTTCACAGTGCGTCAGTTTCCTCATCTGTCAAATGGGAATCAAATCATCTCTACCTAACAGAGTTGTTGTAAGGATTACATATGTTAATACATGGCGGGTGCCTAGAACAGTGTGCGGCACAAAATGATTACTCAATAAACGTAAACTATTATAATGTACATCATTATTGTCATCACCTGCATTTAAGTGTGAAATGAATGGCTTCTAAAACACAGAAGAGGGGGGGACTCTCACCCCTGTTCTGCGACTAGGGGGAAAGAAGGCTGAGAAGGTCAAACACTTTCCGAGGTCACACAACAAATGAGTGCTCAGACCTACTAGAGAATGGACTTGAGGATATGGGGAGGGGGGAAGGGTAAGCTGTGACAAAGCGAAAGAGAGGCATGGACATATATACACTACCAAAGTAAGGTAGGTAGCTAGTGGGAAGCAGCCGCATAGCACAGGGAGATGAGCTCGGTGCTTTCTGACCGCCTGGAGGGGTGGGATAGGGAGGGTGGGAGGGAGGGAGACGCAAGCGGGAAGAGATATGGGAACATATGTGTATATATATAACTGATTCATTTTGTTGTAAAGCAGAAACTAACACACCATTGTAAAGCAATTATACTCCAATAAAGATGTTAAAATTAAATTAAATTAAATTAAAAAAACTAATGAGTGCTGGAGCCAAGATTCAAACTCAGATATGGCACTCCTACTCTCCAAACCTCAACTTCCCCGTGTAAAATGAGTAACGCCACTTTGCAGGGGTGTTGTGAGGAAAGTAAAGGCTATCATGGTGAAAAGGACAACACACAGCATTTTGTGTGTCTTGTCACCAACAATCAAAAAGCATGAGATGGTTCTATATCTCCTTCCCACCACACGTGGATCTCCTACTGTTGTTTCCTGGCTCCCTCTCTTTACCCCCTGCCCTAGGAAATCCTTTTGACCTCGATTTCTGAAATACCTTTCTGCCCTTTGCTCACTCTTTGTGCTTATATTTTCTTTCCCTGGAAGTTTCCATCTACTTCCAAGCCTCCAGTCCCTGTTTGCAGTTAGCGCCTATACCTGGGCCTTTAGCTGGAGAATTAAAATACTGTTTCATTCCAAGGACCAACCCCAAGCAAAACATGGGATTGGGTAGAGCTGGTCTTGGACTTCACTGCTTTTGTATGCACCCCCCTCTTGCCAGCCCCTGGCACCTGAGGTCCTTTGGTTTTCTCTTCCTCTAACCAAAACTGATCTCTGGACAGAATTGGAAATTCCTTCCCACTCAGGTGAAAGTAACAGATAATCACTAATACCTCCAAAGAGCATTTCTATTTTAATGAGAGTGAGAACCTTCTGCCCAAGCACTGAAATCTCCCTACAGAGAATTTCGCTTTGGTGCATCTCCAAAGTATAGGGCCTTCCCTATACCATGCAAGCTGTTGGAACACACCTATGCATCAGCCAGGCCCACGTGATGTCTCTGGACTGTTTCCTTGCTTTGGGAGCAGTATGTCACGCCTATGACAGCTCTTATCTTTGTATCTTAAAGAGCTCTGGGAATGTTAATTAATGCAAGACAGAGTCTAAAAAAGCAGACTTGCAGGCGGCAACTTCCAGCTACAACTGCAGTTCCTTTTACGCTTATAAGTCTCCATTAAGAAAGAAATTCAAGGTTTCTAAAGACCATGTCAGCCCTTGTTCCAGCAAAGAGGTAATATATGCCTCCAGTGTTTTGGACGTATTTTAGTTCCGTTCCTAGCTGATTTCTAAAAAGTATTTCATTATTATTATTCCATTTGTATCAGGTACTGACATCAGTGTACAGGTTCAAGTTCTAGCTCTGAATCCCAACTTCATGACCCTGGGCAAGTCTTTTGAGGCTTCTATCTCAATTTCCTCATCTATAAAATGAGATAATAGTACCTAACTCTGGAGATTGTTGTGAGCCTTAAATGAGATAATATCTGCAAAGTACCCACTCCAGTGCCTGGTACTTAGAGGCACTCGGTGAAAGTCAGTTCCTTTCTTTCTTCTTCCCCCACATTCTCACTCCTTTGCTATACAACACTGTAGAGAAATAAACAGAAAGATACATTCAAGGTTCATCCAGCACCATGTGTTCTAAAAGGACATACATTTGAGTATTAAAAACTTCAGATACACGTTGCTTTTGTTTAAAGACTTTTAAGGGAGGGATTAATTAGGAGTTTGGGATTAAAATATACACACTACTATATATAAAATAGATAACCAACAAGGACCTACTGTACAGCACAGGTATACAGCATACAAGATATACTCAATATCTTGTAATAACCTATAATTGAAGAGACTCTAAAAAAGAATAGATATATGTATATAGGTATAACTGAATCACTTTGCTGTACACCTGAAACTAAAACATTGTAAATCAACTATATTTCAATAAAATTTTTTAAAGACCTTTCAAATATTCTCTCTCACCTTTTCTACCCTATCCCAGGAAACAGAAGAAAGAGTAAAAGACGAACTGAAGAGAAAGTTGTGGAGAGCCGTGTATGCTGATCATTGGGTTAGACACACCAAAATAAACAGATTGCTTTGAACAAAGAGATTATTTACAGTCTACAAAGTAGAATTATGAACCTGGCCCAAGCTGCAATGTATAAGAAAGAAGCCAGCCAAGTGTTCCCTCCTTTGGAAGCACCGTGACAATTAAACTGTCAGCTGGTGTGGCTGGCATTCATCTCAAGATCACAATAACAGAAATCTTGTCCAGTTCATCATGGCTTTCTTCAACCTACTCTGGGTGCCCTCACTGTGCTAGATCCAGGTAGGTGGGGCAGGTCGATAACTGCAAATTGCTAACAGCTTTTTGATTTGGGATCAGAGCCAGGAGATCAAAAGCAGTGGTAAAAATCCAAGAACGAATGGAAAGTTATACTCAGGAGGCAAAGCAGGATGTTAAGAGACCAGGCCAGAAAATAGAATCACACACTGTGGATGAGTCCACGATGAGGTGCTGGATAATGGAGCAGTTGGCATCAGCTGATCCAAAACTGCCAGCCTGGGCCGGGCATACAGCAGGAGCCAAGTGCCAACCCTGGAAAATGAAAGGAGTAGATGGAAGAGGAGCGAGGACCAGGAAATAGCCAAAGCTGAAAACAAGTAGAACAGGTTAAAGTCAGAACGCTGCAATCCCACGGCTAAATCCAAGTGTGAGTGACAGCAAGAACAGAGGCTAAGACACAGGCTGAGGGCTGGTGCATTTCCACCGGACCAGGACCGGAACGCTGTGATGGCAGGGATCCCCCAGCCCCGTTCACTGCCTTGTGCTCAGAACCTGGAGCAGAGTTTGGCAAACCCACAATAAGAACAGCATAAATACTGGCCATTGTCAAAACCAGCAGAAACTCCCCTGGTGGCGCAGTGGTTGAGAGTCCGCCTGCCGATGCAGGGGAGGCGGGTTCGTGTCCCGGTCCGGGAGGATCCCACATGCCGCGGAGCGGCCGGGCCCGTGAGCCATGGCCGCTGAGCCTGCGCGTCCGGAGCCTGTGCTCCGCAGTGGGAGAGGCCCGCGTATCGCAAAAAAAAAAAAAAAAAAAAAAAAACCAGCAGAAGCCAATGAGTGAGCAAGATGAGGGAAACCGGGGGTTCGACCAAACGGAGGACACAACACCTGAAAGTGGGCTTTTCTCAGTGAGTGTCTCTCCCTGCCTCAAAGCGCTGGTAGCCAACACCTTCAGTGGTACACACCTCAGACCTTCCCCTCACCTTCCTAAGTTCTGCCTTAATTTCCTGTGGTTACCATAAGGAATTATGACAAATTTGGTGGCTTAAAACAGCAGAAATTTATTATCTCACAGTTCTGGAGACCAGAAGTCCAAAATCAGTATCAATGGGCCAAAATCAAAGTGTCAGCAGGACCACACTCCCTCCAGAGGCTCTAGGGGAAAATCTTCTCCTTGCCCCTTCCAGCTTCTGGTGGCTGTTGACATTCCTTGGTTCATGGCTGCATTACTGCAATCTTTGCCTCTGTTTTCACATGGCCTTCTCCTGTGTGTGTGTTTGTGTGTGTGTGTGTGTGAGAGAGAGAGAGAGAGAGAGAAATAGAAAGAGAAATCTCCTTCTGTTTCTCTCTTACAGGTACACTTGCAGTGCCATTACAGTCCACTTAGATAATCCAGGATAATCTCTCCATCTCAAGATCCTTCATTAAATCACATCTGAAAAGAGTCTTTTTTTTTTTAAATAAGGTAACACTTGCAGGTTCTAGGAATTAGGACCTGAGGTCCTTGGGGAGCCATGATTCTGCCTACATAGGGTTTAAGGCATCAGTGGTTGGGACAGGATTCCAGTTTGCCTTTCCCTGGAGTGATGTGGCAGGGCCAAGAGGGGAGGAGAGCTGTCACCAGGACAGAGGCAAGACAAAGCAGGGCAGAGCAGGGATGTGGGAGAGGCTGGTTGCAGACCACATGGCAACAGGCAGGGTGACATCAGTGAGGCTGTGGGGCAGAGTGGAGCTCAGCACCAGCAACTGGGCAGGGACATGTTAACGGCCTCCAGGAAAAGGCGTGAGTCACTTGAACACCTGGCCAGGGGAAGGAAGAGACCAAGAGTCCAAGGTCTAGCTGATTGCATTGCTTGGGTTCAGAGCCTTGGTGAGCCTCAGACCTCAGAGCCTGTGCCCGACCTCCCTAAAGTGGGCCCAGCTGGGCCACAATGAACAGGACCCAATCCCTGTCCTTGGTGAGTTCACATCCTAGTGGGGGAGGCAGGCATAGCTCCCTCTTCACAGGGCTGTCTTCCTCTGTGTCTCTTGTCCTCTGTGACACTTGTCCTTGGGTTGAGGACCTACCTGGATAATTGTGATGATCTCATCTCTAAATCCTTAACTTGATTACGTTTGTAGGGACTCTTTTTCCAAATAAAGTTACACCCACAGGTTCCAGGATGTGGGCGTGTCTTTTGGAAGCCACCATTCAACCCACTCCACCTCCCCTGTCAAAATTTACCTGTCCCGTGCTTAATTCCTTCAGGTCCCAATGCTGATGTTAAATATTGTCAGCAAAACTGTTAATGATTTAATGTGTTACCTCTCTGTTTTATCAAAGAACTCCTAGAGACTTAATGTCTTTGCCAAGAGACAAAGGCTCTCTAGGAATTTCAGGCTCTCTGAAAAAAGATAGCTTTGGGGAAAGGCTCTTTTATCAGCAGCCTCCTATCAGATCACAATTTGCTGTGGATTTGCTCCGGTGACCCAACCACTGGAAATCATGGGAGAGTTTGAAAATGCTGATTTCACCATTTCATCTCCTGTCTTTCTAAATAACTTTTGCTTCTTTTTATTCCTAATCTTTCCCTTTCAGACCAATTAATAGTAACCCTGCACTGTGCTAAGTAATTTACAAGTACCTCATTTCATCCTTGGAACATTTCTATGAGATGGGAACTATCTCATACTATGTGTATTTATTAGTGCCCCCATTGAAACAGGAGGGAAGGGGGCAGGGCACAACCTTTGAAAGAATGACATAGCCATAGGACATGACAAAAACTGGTTAGAACCAACCAGGTCCAAGATGGTGGAAGATTTGACCTCCAGTGGACCTTGAGCCTCATTATAAGCTCACTGTAATAACATAAGCATAAGCTAAGTGACACACCCACCCGTGCCATGACAGTTCCCAGGCTGACCATCAAATAGCAAAAAAGTGGGTGGTGGGGCTTCCCTGGTGGCGCAGTGGTTGAGAGTCCGCCTGCCGATGCAGGGGACACGGGCTCGTGCCCCGGTCCGGGAAGATCCCACATGCCGCGGAGCGGCTGGGCCCGTGAGCCATGGCCGCTGAGCCTGCGCGTCCGGAGCCTGTGCTCCACAACGGGAGAGGCCACAACAGTGAGAGGCCCGCGTACCGCAAAAAAAAAAAAAAAAAAAAAGTGGGTGGTGGCCCAATTCCTGGAAATCTCCACCCCTTCCAAAATAGTTGGAATAATCCTCCCACTCATTAGCCTATGAAATGACCCAGCCCATAAAAACTAACCACTCCGTATTTTGGGGCTTCTCGCCTTCTGAGATGGCCCACACTCGGTGAAGTGTGCTTCTCTCTAAATAAATCCACTTCTTACATATCACTTTGTCTCTTGCTGAATTCTTTCTGCAATGAGACATCAAGAACCTGAGCTTTATTAAGTCCTGAGACCAGGTGAGTGATTCTAATTAAAAGACCATGAATTCAAGCCCCAATCTGGGTTTTGGCCAGGTTCGAGTCCCAGTGCATGGGTTCAAGTCCCAATCTGAGTTGCACAGTTTCACCATGACTGAGAGACCCCCTTCTTTTTAGGAGTATGGAGTCTCAAACTGGCGATATCGAGAGACACAAACGTGCAAAAGGACCAGACAGAATCCTTCTGCGTGTTTACCTGTGAGCATAGAGGGAGGAAAGAATGAGGAAGAAAATACAATTGAGAAAACAAACAAGTCTAATTTCTGGTAAGGTGAGATGCCTTTAACACCCATAAAGGTATTCGGTAATACTATTGTCCCATCCCCAGCAGGGAGAGCCTTTGCCCCATATATGGTCTGTCAGACTAAGCTGCCTTACCTCTCAGGAAGGAGGGAAACTAACATTTATGTAGTTAATGTAGTTAATGTAGATTTTTAGACCATTTCCCTCGCATTACTTTACTTAATCCTAAAAACTGTCCTCTGAGGAAGATGTTACTACCCTCACTTTACACATAGGGCACCGGAGCTCAGAAGGCCTTTGTGGTTTGCCCAAAGTCACTCAGCTGGGCAAGGAAAAGCCATGACTTGAGCTTACATGTTCTAACTCCAGTTTTGGAGTTCTGTTTTTTTTGTTGCTGTTTTTTTTTTTTTTTGCGGTACACGGGCCTCTCACCGCTGTGGCCTCTCCCATTGCGGAGCACAGGCTCCGGACGTGCAGGCTCAACGGCCATGGCCCACGGGCCCAGCCGCTCCACGGCATGTGGGATCTTCCCGGACCGGGGCACGAACCCGTGTCCCCCGCATCGGCAGGCGGACTCCCAACCACTGCGCCACCAGGGAAGCCCTGGAGTTCTGTTTTATATTGCAGCTCCGAGTTGAAGATAAATCCTGGTGATGCTCTGTTGCCTGTTTAGATTTGAAAAAGGATCCATGTATCTCAGGCAGGTGGAATCCGGAAACCTGCAGAGTCACAGCTGGTGTCCCCAGCCCCACGTGTCTCCTTATCTGTCAAGCAGACTTTGCCTACCTCTGCCTAGAAAACTTCTTGAACTTGAAGACTCACCTCAAATGTCTCTTTGAAAGCTTCTAGATCCACCACCCTCTGGCTCCAGGTAGAATAACTATTCTCAGACCCATAGAGATACGTACATTACTAATAGAGCACTTTGAATACGCCTGCCTCCCCCACCAGGATGTGATCTCTCCAAGGACAGGGATTGGGTCCTGTTCACTGCGGCCCAGCTGGGCCCAGTTTAGTGAGGTCAGGCACAGGCTCTCGGGTCTGAAGCTCCCAATACAGCCCACCAAGGCTCTGAACCCAGGCGGTGCAATCAGCCACGCCTTGGTCTCTTCCTTCCCCTGGCCAGGTGTTTAAGTGACTCACGCCTTTTCCTGGAGGCCATTAACATGTCCCTGCCCAGACGCTGGTGCTGAGCTCCACTCTGCCCCACGGCCTCACTGATGTCACCCTGCCTGTTGCCATGTGGTCTGTACCTGTCTCTCCCACATCCCTGCTCTGCCCTGCTTTGTCTTGCCTCTGTCCTGGTGACAGCTCTCCTCCCCTCTTGGCCCTGCCACATCACTCCAGGGAAAGGCAAACTGGAATCCTGTCCCAACCACTGATGCCTTAAACCCTGTGTAGGCAGAATCATGGCTCCCCAAAGACCTCAGGTCCTAATTTCTAGAACCTATGAGTGTTACCTTATAAGAAAAAAGGGTCTTTTCAGATGTGATTTAATGAAGGATCTTGAGATGGAGAGATTATCCTGCATTATCTAAGTGGACCCTAATGGCACTGCAAGTGTCCCTATAAGAGAGAAACAGAGGGAGATTTCTCTCTCTCTCTCTCTCTCTCATACACACACACACACACACACACACACATGCACACGCGCGCACACACACACACACACACACACACACACACACCCCGGAGAAGGCCATGTGAAAACAGAGGCAAAGATTGCAGTAATGCAGCCATGAACCAAGCATTGTCAACAGTCACCAGAAGCTGGAAGAAGGAAGGAACGGATTCTCCCTTAGAGCTTTTGGAGGGAGTGTGGCCCTGCTGACACCTTGGTTTCAGCCCATTGATACTGATTTTGGACTTCTGGTCTCCAGAACTGTGAGAGAATAAATTTCTACTGTTTTAAGCTGCCAAGTTTATGGTAATCTGTTATGGCAACCACAGGAAACTAACGTGGGCCCCAAAGGGTTTAACTTTGCTTTTCTAGGTTCTTTCAACCCCCATAGTTGACCAGCTGTCTTAGCTGCCTCACTCCTCCAGTTTATTGCAGCCCCTTTCTCTGAGAACCTAGAACGGTAACCACCGTTTCCTGCGCACTACTGCATGTGGTAAGCCAGGGCCTTCACATGAGCTGCATCCCTAATCCATGCAATAACCCTATGAGATAGGTATTGAGGCCCAAAGAAGTTAGGTTACTCACCCAGGATCACTCAGCTAGAAAATGCTGGAGCTGGGATCTAAAGCCAGCCGTGTCTGACTTCAAATCTTGTGGCCATAGCCCTGGTTCCTCACTGCCCAAGTAGGGACCTTGTCTAGTTGACTGTCAGCTCTTCAGAAGCCTATCGGGATCTCATACAAATAACAAGAGCTTATTATGTGCCAGGCATTGTGCTCAGCACTTTCCATACATCATTTTATTTTTTATCATTGAAGCAACTCCATGAGGTAGGAGCTATTAAGAACCCTTTCCACAGACAAGAAAGCTACCACTAGTGGTAGAGCCAGCACTGAGCCCTGGGTCTCCTAGGGGTCCTGGACCAGGGTCATTTCCTCTGATTCTCTCTGCTTCTCATTTGCACTAGCACACTAGGCTGTAATTTGACTTGGATGCAGTTCAGACTTCTCAAAGGCTTCTGTGTTGTCCACAGTCTGGAGGACTTCCATCAAGTGTATGTGTGGAGCTTGCTTATTAGTTTCCAGAGAGTTCAAAACACCCACCGTGCCACAAAATATTCCACTGCCCAGACATTCACAAACACCCTGCCCACATTTTCAAAAGTCTCTCTACCTAGTCCTATCTGCACCCTCCTCCCCCTTCTCATTAGAAAACTTGAGAAACTTATAGGGCAAAATTAATATACTAAAAAATCTGCAAAATATATATTGTTACAACATTGGTCATTATAACAATGATCATATAAAACCATAGGAAATAAAAAATGTGAAGGATTTCACCAGAATTTGTATCCCAAGAGAAGTCTTAAAAAAAAAAAGTATCTTAACAGAGGCAGGCAGAGGGAAGAAAGCCAGGGGAGAGATAGGATGAGACAGAAAGCAAAATTCTTTATATTTATAAACCCTGAATATCTAAATTGATTTATTTACAATCAGTGGTAATTTGTACGCTCTCATACGGAATGTTGAACAACTTAATTGAACCAGCAAGCCACACAACATGGCCAACAGACAACAAACTGGCTTTGGAAGTGAATTATGATTTCCTTGATCATTTTGGCTCTTTGGGGGGTTTGGGAAAAAAAGAAGAGTTGAACGAAAGGGAGAAGAAAACTGTCTATGTTTGTCAACAGAAGTAGAATAATGAAAAGAGAACAGAACCAGAGCTGAAAACCTAATTTCATTCTTAGCTCTGCCACTCATTTGCTGTGCGACCTTAGACAAAGCACTTGCCTTCTCTGGGCTTCAGCTTTTCACATCTGCAGATGATTTCTATGGTGCCTTCAAATTCTGTAACTATATATATTTTTTTTTTATTTTAATTTTTAATTTTTTTTTGTTTGCGGTACGCGGGCCTCTCACTGTTGTGGCCTCTCCCGTTGTGGAGCACAGGCTCCGGTCGTGCAGGCTCAGCAGCCATGGCTCACGGGCCCAGCCGCTCCGTGGCGTGTGGGATCTTCCCGGACTGGGGCACAAACCCGTGTCCCCTGCATCGGCAGGCATCTCAACCACTGCGCCACCAGGGAAGCCCTGTAACAATATTTTTAAGTAATATAGAATCACAACGATGTTTTTTGTTTTGTTTTGCTTTACTTCTCAGAGTTGCATAATCAAGTAAAAGAATGAGATGTTGTTGCTGCCAAACACACACATTTATCCAGAGGGCAAAACCACACAGATGTTTGATTAAAAATCTTCAGACAAAAGCTGTGCCTCACATCCAAATCCCAAGCTCAGTGGAACTGCCCTCGAGATGCCAGCCGGAGCAGCCTTGCTAGAGAGGAGGTCCTTGTAGGCCTCTGAATCTCTTTCATTGCAACACTCCCAGAAAGCCAGCCCTGTTATTAGCCTGCAAAGTAAACACCATCCTCAGCAAAAGCCCAGTCAGAGTCACCTAGAGTCAACCTCTCTCTTTTAAAAAGAGAGCTTTCACCATTCATCTCTCCACCAGTCCCTGCTTTAAAACATGAAAACAAACATGGGGCTCCCCTAGGAAATCACCCTTGCCTTTCTTCCAAAATCACTGAAGGCTGTGGGTAGGACTCGGAATTATGTTTCACTGGCTGGTCCAGATCACACTTTGTCAGGGAAGAGAAATCGAGAGAGGGGACAGAGAGGCAGGGCTCTGGGGCTGGGGGTAAGAAAAGGGCCTCTCTGCTGTGATGCCACAGAGCTATGGGTGGTATTAACACACTCAGAACATTTTACCCAGAGTCCAGAATTTAGACTTATTAATAAGCATTTCTTTATACTGAGTTTTTACCACATCATTTTGTTCTTGTCAATTAAGATTCTGCTCCATTACATTAAAGCTGCATCTTGTGTTATGTTTTGAATCCCCACCTAGGTAGCAAATTGTTCAAGGGCAAAGGAAGTTCCAGTTGTTTGGTTTCTAAGCCCAACAAGGAGCCCTGTGCAGAACTGAGCCAAGACAGGCAGACTCCCTTCGCCAGGAAGTCAACAGCAGCTCTTTAATGTGCGCGAAAGCCGTTTTCCCACCAGTTCATCCCCATCCATTTCTGTGACCCACAAAGTACTACTTCCTCCCCCAGGTCTGAGAAGACTAAGGAGGGCATTGAGGAAAGTGTTATTAGGTTCCTACACAGCCCAGACTAGTCTATACCACATCTGGGACTTTCTGAATAATGATTAAAAATAATAATAATAACTGCTAACATTTACTGAGTACTTACTATGTGCTAAGTGCTTTATTTTGCAACACAATTCATAACAACCTTATGAGATAGCTACTTTATCATCCCCATTTTGCAGATGAAAAAACTGAGACCCAAGGTACACACCTGGGATATAGATCAGGGCTGGCTAACTTGAATCCTGTGTTTTAACATCTCAGATATACTGCTTGCTGAACAAGTTTTTATATGCCTTAAGAGAAGAGATTCTATCTTTTTCTTTTCTGGACTGTCACAGAGCCTAGAGGAATTCTGAGCAATAAATAGCAGACTCTTGGCATCTGCCTGTTAACTGACTGATTGATGGAAGACCCTTGCCCAGGGTGGTCAAATGCCATACACAAGGTGACAAAAGGATAGAGAGGGATCCTGCAGAGAGTTTGGAGAGCTGCTTAAAGCCAGGCCAATTTAGGGTAAGGTAGTGCAGCCACAGAGACCCCTTCTAGGCAATACTCAGAAACTTCCAGAAAGCCCTGAGAAAAAAGATAGTCTTCTCTCCTCTGAGAAACACTCTCCAAGGAATAATAAGGCATCCAGATACAGCAAGGGAACAGGGGTGGCTATTCGACCAAATCTAATTCACTGTCCCCATCATTGGTGGTCACTAAGGAGCCGGCGTTGCTTTTCGCAAGAAACTGCTCATCTGTTGTCCTGGCTGACATCCAGTTTAGAGAAAGGTACAGTGCTCAACTGTTCCTACACTTTGGGTGGTCTGCAGAATTTTTCTTCCTTTTCCTACACTAAAGATGTGAAGGGGGTATTCCCTGGCAGTCCAGTTGTTAGGACTCCACACTTCCCTGGTCGGGGAACTAAGGTCCTGCAAGCTGTGCGGCGTGGTCAAAAAAAAAAAAAAAAAGATGTGAAGGATTGCAGCCCCATTTTCCTAATGGTTTATATTTCAATATTTTATTTGCAAATCAATTATTTGGAACTGTGAACACATTTCCCATTGGGAAACATATTATTTAAAGAGGTTAGGATCTCAGGTAGGTCCTAAAGGTCTTATTTTACCCATTGTTAATAGTACTGAGCTCATTGGTACATATCAGCTACAAATAATCATGTTTGTATAGGAAAATGCAATCTCAATTCTATATCAGCATTTCAGGACAGGATTCCCCCTAGCCCTTGGAGTAAGGATTCCTGAAAATGAGAGGATTGGCAACTGTGTGGTGTCTGATAGCTTTCTAACTGGATTTGGAGGGGAGATCAGGATTTGAGGGCATGAAATCAGGCTAGCCTTATTAAGGAGGTCACATTTGCTGAAACAAAGAGTTTATCAACACCCTTGATGTCTGTTAACTCAGGACGGCACACATGAGGGTATAAGTCATACTCCTGACATCTTTCGGGGCATTTTAAAGTTCAAAGGGATTTCCACCATACTCAGCCTGTTAAATCCGAGAGGCAAAGAGACCATCTAGTTTCAGCTCCTATCCTCCACCTATTATTCCGAGTTGAGGGACAAAGACTTGAAGAAGGAATGCCTCCAAGAAGCTCCTTATTTTTAAAAAATAATAATCATTATAATAGCTACTACTCCTTTTAGTACCATTTTATGCCAGAGACCTTATAATTTATTGTGTTTTAATTTATTAAATTCTCACAACTCTATGTATAGATTTATCATTAACCTCACGTAGAGTATGAGGAGACTGAGGTTTAGCTTGCTTAAGTAATTTGCCTTAGATCACATGGCTAGTACATGGAAGAATCAGGATTCAAATCCCAGTCTGTATCAAACCTCAAATTCTAGACTATTAACTGCTTTGCTATACTTGTTTTTCCCAATTAAAAAATTTCCAGAAAAGACACCACAAAGTAAAACTTGCTTCAAGTATGTTAAAAAATATATGTATTTTTTTTAAGTGATAATCTTAAAAATAGATATAAGCATATTCTGGATCGTCGGGCAGTCCAATTATAACTGAGTCCTGTTGCAATTTAATGGCTCACTATGCTTTGTTTGTGATTTATTTCTAGCCAAGAGAGGCCAAATATGATAATGACACACCAAGTGAATGAGGGTTTTACAAGTGATTGAACAGAAACAAATCATAGGAGGCTCGCCTCCTCACGCAGTCTCAGCACACAGCAGTATAGGTATGCCAGACACACAAGGATTTTCCCCTTAGGTACCATCCTCACAATACTTTACACAGATTCCACCTTTCTTTATCCAACATTGCACACTGTTGACTCATCGTTTCGAAAACTAGCTACTTGGCTGCTAAACTGCTTTAGTCCCCAGTGCAAATTGTTAAGGACTAAAGATTTTCACCAAGTCTCCTCATAGCTATTCTTCTTTCCTGATGATGCAATGAGTAGTTATAAACATCCACTAGAATCTTCTCATTTGCCTTCTTAGAAGAAACTCAGATAGCTAGTGGGAAGCAGATGCATCACACGGGGAGATCAGCTGGGTGCTTTGTGACCACCTAGAGGGGTGCGATAGGGAGGGTGGGAGGGAGACGCAAGAGGGAGGAGATATGGGGATATATGTATACATATAGCTGATTCACTTTGTTATAAAGCAGAAACTAACACACCACTGTAAAGCAATTATACTCCAATAAAGATGTTAAAAAAAGAAAAAGAAACTCGAAGAAACAAGACAGAAACCTACTGGTTCAATCATGTATGGGTAGCCCATCAAACGTGTTTGTGAAAAAGGAAGAATCACAAAGTTTAACATTTGGAAAAGTGGGAGAGAAGAAAGCAGTGAAAAAGCAGTACAAATAGGAAGCACAAAATGAGATTATAGAAATAAATCCAAATATATCAGTAATTGCAATAAATGTAAATGGATTAAACCGACCTATTAAAAATAGGGAAAATATTAGATTGAAAAATATTATAAATCCAAATATATTTTTATAAAAGACTTGTTAAACTGTAAGGATTCAGAAGGACAGAAAAGAGTATGAAAAAATATAAAGCTGTCAAACACTCACCAAAATAAATAAATAAATAAAAGCTAATATGGCTATTATATCATACACATGAGTTTAAGACAAAAAGTATTATTAGGGATAAAGTGAGTCACTACATTTTGATAAAAGTCTTAATTCATCAGGTAGATGTAACAACTCTAAATATGTATGTACTTAAAATTTACCTAGAAGGAGTCATTTGAAATGGTCTTAAAGGAGTTTACCAGAAAGACAAGGGGAGAGGGCCAGGGAGAAGAACATACCAGACAGAGGAAACAATACTTACTTACATGGGGGATGGAAGGAGTAAAAAGAATGAATGGTTTCATTTTCCCTGGCAAATCCTGCACTGCAGATTTGCAAAGTCCCAGAGTAATTCACTCTGGTGATGTCATTTTAGCCTTGGATGATGGCACATCCTGAACAATCATGTGGATAACACCCTTCAGCTGTGACTGAATGGTCTAAACAAGATCAGCAGCATTGCTCAGCCTCAGAGTGCTAGCAGGCTGCCTTAGTTCCTCACTTTCAAGATTACAATCTGACTTGTTACACATAATAAAAAGAGAGTAAGAATGGAGAAAGAAAAACAAGGGTGGAAACGATTTCATATTAATGTCATGACCTAATGCATCCATTTGATCTCAGTTGGCAAAGGAAGCAGAAGGTCCAGTTTGACCAAAAAAAATCCAGAATAGTTGCACAATGGGGTTCTGAGTTGGGAACGTCCTTTATATACTGTCCGTTTCTTTATATGTTGTCAGCCAATCATGAGCAAAACACCTTAAAGAGTAGCCAAAAAGTTTCAGGAAATGATGTGCACTTTAGAAGGAACTGCTTTTTAAAATTTCATATAATTCAGAGGATTTGTGTCCTTTGAATTTGGACCCCATTTTTTTTGCTGATGTTTTTAACTAAGGAATTATCTAATATGTGGTGAGAATTGACACTTATATACCCATTTTTAATTTTGGTGATGAAAACTGGAAAATCAGGAGAGGCAAGAGGGATGTGGGGAGGGATTGTTTCCTTTTCTGGTTCCTTCAAAAATGTCCTTTTCTGCAAGCTAAGCCTGGCTTTTGCTTTAATCATAGCAGAAAGCATTCTCCACATCAGAGAAAGTGAAGAATAGGCCTTGAACCCTGTGCCCTATTTTCTCTCCAGCTATCCAGGTTTGTCCACTGCCCTATAAGGAGCTATTTTCCCCCCTTCTCTTGTTGGTTCCTCCTTTCTTTGTTCAGTCCTCGGTTTCTTTCTTGCCCAACACAGGAAGGCAGAATTTATGCAACCTAGTACTTTATGTAGAAGCTACTTCATTCTAATAACTCAGCAAGTATTTATCAAGTGGCCGCTGTCTGCCAGCACTGTTCTGGGTGCCGGGAATACTGCAGTGAACAAAGCAGAAGAAATCCTTTCTGTCACCGAGTTCCCTCTGAGGCCTGCCAGAGAAGGTGGCTCAGAGGAAGTGTTATCTGAGCTGACATCAGAATCATGAAAAGGAGTGAGCCCAGGGGAGAACACTTGGAAGAGTGCTCCTACCAGAGGGACCAGCCCAAAGCAAAGCCTTTGAGAGGAGCATGAGCTCTGTGCATCCCAGGAAAAGAAAGGAATTCAGTGAACTATTCCTGGGATCCAGTCACCCACCCATGAAGGCCACTTGTAGCTGCTAGGTCGCTGGGCTGGAGCCATGCCAAGAGAGAAAGACGTGCCCCCTGCCGAAGGTGAGAAGTTCAGATTTTGAAAGGCCTCTAATTCCATTCCAAGCTATGGAGGGGAGGGTGGGGATCCTGTGCTTCCAGAAATCAGTGTGGCAGCTGTAGGCAATGGCAGAGTAGAAAGACTAGACAGAGAAGGCAGGCCAGTGCATCAGTCCAGGCTCCAGAGGTGGTAGCAGAGAGCAAGAGAAAGATGAGGTCTCTTTAAGAAAGGGAGAAAGGGGCACAGTGTCTTCCAGAGAAAAATCATCAGTTTGGATGAGGAAGAATGGGGGATTAGGAATATGAAATAAGAGAAATTAGCTTAGGACATTTTGCCCACAGAGTTCCAGAGTCTGAGCAAACACAGGAGAGAGAATCCTTGAGAGGTCTAAAGAGAGAGAACTAAAGACGTGATGAATCGGAGAGGGAAGACCAGGTTCCCAGCAGACCTGGAGCTAACACACGGACACACGGACAGGTACACACACTTACAGTCACACACTCATGCAGCAATCACAGCTGCCTTTTCATTGTGTGCCAGGTTGAGGGAAATGAGCTCACAGTATCTTTTTTTATACAGAAGGCAGGAGGACCAGTCTGTTTGTATAGACTGCATCCTCAACACCTTTTAACCTTTGTTCCCTCTCAGTAAACATAAAAATCACATACCCCCTCTTAAAGTTATTTGAAACTTCAAAATAAAAATAGTAACTAAAAACAAAGCAAGGTGATTTCAGAATGTTTCTTCGAGTTACATATGCCCCCCTGCCCAGATTTTGGTCTGTACCCTTCTGACCTGAGGGCTCTCCATGAGGATCCCTGCTGAGTTGTCCGAGCCTGAAAGGGTGGCCACATCTGCAACAGCAGCCTCAGGCTGCGTTCATTAACCCAAAAGGGAAAAGGAAAAGGCAACAACTTAGTGGACTGCCAAAGCTTGTCTTTAAAAATATGTAGATGGGTTTAGTCAAATGAAGGAGATGGATCCTGGGGTGAAGACAGAGCTTACCTTGCTTCAGAGAGCAAAGCTAGGCCCAGAAACTAAAATTTTCAGAAAAAAAAGTTTCAGATTAAAAAAAGAAGATCTCACTAAAGATGCTAAAGATCAGAACTTTCTGACAGTGGAAGAACCACAGGTGAGCTGGGTTGTAAAACAGGAGCCTGCCCTGGGTCTAAGGTCCCTTCTAACACTTTCATTCTATGATTTGGTTTATATCTAAACACCATGAGCGTGGCACTGAGGAGGCTGTTTACAAAGAGTTTTGTTTTCTCTCTCTTCAGGAATAGCCAATTAAAAAGAAATATCAACATCATTAGCCATTAGAGAAATACAAAGCAAAATCACAGTGAGGTACCAATTCCCACTCACTAGGATGGCTGTAACAAAAAAGATAGACACTAATGAGTGTTGACAAGGATGTGGAGAAATCAGAACCTTCATATATTGCTGGTGGGAATTTAAGATGGTATAGCCTCTTTGGAAAGCAGTCTGGCAATTCCTCAAAATGTTAAACATAGAGTTACCATATGACTCAGCAATTTCACTCCTAGGTATATACCCAAGAGAAATGAAAACATATGTCCACACAAAAACTTGGACATGAATGTTCATAGCAGCATTATTCATAATAACCAAAAGCTCAAATGTTCATTGGAAACAATTCAAATGTCCATCAACTGATGAATGGCTAAATAAAACGTAGTGGGACTTCCCTTGCGGTCCAGTGGTTAAGACTCCACGTTTCCACTGCAGGGGGTGCGGGTTTGATCCCTGGTCAGGGAACTAAGATCCTGCATGCCTCCTGGTGCGGCCAAAAAAAAAAAAAAAGTGATATATACATACAATGGGATGTTATTCAGCAGCAAAAGGGAATGAAGTCCTAAGACATGTTACAACACGGGTGAACCTTGAAAACCCTGTAAGTGAAAGAAGCCAGTCACAAAAGACCACATATTGTGGGATGCCAACTATATGAAATGTCCAGAATAGGCACATCTATAGAGACAGATAGTAGATTTGTGGTTATCTAGGGCTGGGGAGGGGATGGAAGGGAGAAGGATGGGAGAGGAGTCTGGGGGGAAATAGGAAGTGACTGCTAATGGCTACACAGTTTCTTTCTGGGATAACGAAAATGTACTAAAGTTGACTGTGGTGATGGTTGAGCAACTCTGAATATAAACCAAAAAAACCTGACATCTAACACAACATTGTAAATTAACTATACTTCAATTAAAAAATCACATGGCGTTAAAGAAAGAAATTGATAAATTTTTAAAAATTGACATGTACCCTTAAAATGGATAAAAATGTATGGTATGTGAATTATATCTCAGTAAGACTGCTAAAAAACAGAATTCCGGCACCAAGTTCAGAATGCAAATTGACTTATGTAGCCCAGACCAGTTTAGATTTGTGCTGTCAATACATAGGGGGCAGCGGGAGAGAAAGAAAGAGAGAAGGAAAGAAAGAAGGGAGAGCAAGGAGGAAGGAAGAAAAGAAAAAGAAAAAACTATTCTCACAGCAAAACGGGAAGTAGATTTTTGGCATAAATGTTATTTGTAATTTGCTAATTAAAGAAGGCTCTCTATCACGTAAATATGCGCTTCCGAATTCAGACACCAGAGGTGTTTTTTAGGACGATTGCTCCTGAATTTCCCCGATACCCAGACAGCAGAGCCCCCTGACCTGCACCCAGTATGTAACACACACACACACACACACACGCACACACACACACACACACACACAGACACACACAGAGTAACTTGATTAAAGGCCTCTGGCCCCAGAGATGCAGCACTTCATGCTGGTTCAAATGTGACCCATTACCCTAAATATTTCTTCTTGAGATAACACCATCCTGAACTCACGGGAGCAGTTCTGTACCTCTTTTGCCCTATGTCTTCAAAACAAAAGGTTTGTGGGTTGTGTTGCTGCCCATATTAGAAATAAAAACTACTTTGGAAAGATTTGAGTGACAGAAGCTCTTAGATAAGAAAAGACAAATGAATTAAGTTGTCAAATCTTTCTTTTCAAAGAGTATGAACGCAATAGGTTCTTGCCTAACAAAGTATCATTAGCCAGGAGTGCTGAGAATCCCTTTTCTTTCTTCTCTTTGTGTTCCATCTCATAGTCCTGGAGGCACTTGAGAATTAGATGCATTTGCAATAATTGCACAGGTGACTGAGGATATTTCACAATAGCAAACCATTCATATTACTTCTAACATGGAAATATGTGTATGTAGCATGCATGGAACATAATACTGATTCTCTATTGATGACTAGATAGATATTAAACACGAGAACTGCAATAATTTAATTTTATAAATATACTTAATAAGATTTAATCAAATATTCAGAGTTAAATTTAAAGTTCAGCTATATTTAAATAATCTTTATTTAAAATGTTGGTGTATTCGTGTATTTGTTTATTTTTGTTTGTTTGTTTGTTTTTTGCGGTACGCAGGCCTCTCACTGTTGTGGCTTCTCCCGTTGCGGAGCACAGGCTCCGGACGCGCAGGCTCAGCAGCCATGGCTCATGGGCCCAGCCGCTCCGCGGCATGTGGGATCCTCCCGGACTGGGGCACGAACCCGTGTCCCCTGCATCAGCAGGCGGACTCTCAACCACTGCGCCACCAGGGAAGCCCCATATATTTGTTTTTATTTTGCCTTTAATTTTAATAGATAATACAAATATTTTAAAGCAATAACTTTTTGAAAATATTCAAAGTAATTATAATTTAAATGTACATTCACTTAACTTACATTTTGATAAAAATATACTCAAATTTTAAACATTTTGAATATAATTACTTTATATTTACTTTGTTATTACTGTCAATTGAATATATTACATGAAAATCTTTAAGAACATAATCAGTGATTTTGCTGAAATGAAGGAAATGTTGTGGAATAAATGATTTATGAATTATTTAAGTCTTTTGTCACTCATACAAAATATCATTAGCTCATCCAAACATGTGCAACAATTAAATTCAGCCAGCTTGGATATTTTGCTAACTTTCATCATATTGAGACTATAGCTTTATCAGTGTTTTGGGATTTTGTCATTGATTTGTCAAGATAGAAGGATAGGATAATCTTATTTAACAGTTTTTAGCCTTTTTTTTTTTTACAGCTTTTAAATACGTGGACATAAGGTACATGGGTCTCCATTGGTGCCCTTGCCCAGTCTACTTCCTTTCCTTGACCCTACCAGGCACTAGCCTTTACAGTCACTTAGAATTTTTCAGGACTTTGGGTGGGTAGTCTCTCTATAAATCCAAATTACTAGGCTTTATTAAACGTTTTACATGCCAAAGCAGACAAACAACATACATTTTTTAAACACTCACATTTGAAAATTCTTCTAGGTATAATCCGTTGTAATGTACAGCCAGCAAAGCAACCATGACATTCCCTCATTTTCCTGACTAAATTTAGAAGCAAATATTTTCAGAATACGAAATTAAATTACAAAGGTCATAGGACAATGAATAATATGCCATGTGTGGTTAATTACACTTAGTTCTTTAAAAAAAGAAAGTCATCTTAGCCTCTGTATAAAAACTGTGTGTATGGTTATTTCACTTTGAAATGTCAAAGGGTTACTTGGTTTCAAAAAGAAAATGGAAAAGCACAAAGATATTTATGTAATACTGAAAGAAAGTCTTTCTTAAGAGAATGTAATGATTAATTCTTTATGGTTTCCCTTTGTCCTGTGGCTAGCTTACAAATATGCAGTGCACAATACTTTGTGCCATTGAAATTAAGGGTTCATGTATTTTTAGTCTTTTCAGAGAAAAGAACCAAATAATTAAGATACAGAAAAGATATGATTGTTTCCCTACAGTTACTAAATCTGATGAACCATTATAATCATAAGGTACATAGAATTACATTTAATCTTTTTCCATGAGGAGATAACCTGTACTTTTAACTTCAAACGAGGCTGGTTTTTTCTACCCTTAATACTTCAGACTTCAAAAGTAAAACAGTTCTGAGATACTTGAATCAAAGGCAATTGTCTGCCTAATTTTTATTTCTGCCATAATTAAAGCAGGGAACTTAATTGTCAGTGAACTCATTCTAATACTCCAATAAGACAAAATAAGCAAGCCATGTTGTTAATGGCAATGATGGAAGTGATAGCTCTGGGCAGTCTAGCAAATGCTTACCTGTGACTTGGGGTGTTCACCTAAAAAAAGACACACTGAGGTCACGCTCACTTTTGGTTTTTTGGGTAATTTTGCCCTGCCATGCCCTGGGAGATCAGAGAAAAATTTTTCCTCTCAATTTTTTTTTCTTTCCTCTGTTGCCCTAGGACTTATACTCTTGTTTATTCTGATTGGTTTAACAAGTATCAGTGGACACTTACTGTCAGACACTGTGCTTGATGTTAGGAATTCAAAGATGAAGAATACAGTCTTTGGGGTCAAGAAGCCCAGTCTGGAGAATTCAGACAATGGGAATACCGTGTGATATGTGCTCTCTGCTAGAGGCATGCATGAGGTTCCTGTTCCAGCCCAGCCCACGGATTTTGAGTCCAGAGGAGATTCAGTTTCTTCATCTGAATAACTTCTCTATGGCCCATTCAAACTGTAAAATGTACGTGATTCTAGTTTTTTTCTGTTGCTGTTGGAGTATAGTTGACTTACAATGTTGTGTTAGTTTCAGGTATACAGCAAAGTGAATCAGTTATACATATACATATATCCACTCTTTTTCAGATTTTCTTTCCCCTATAGCCCATGACAGAGTATTGAGCAGAGTTCCCTGTGCTATACAGTAGGTCCTTATTAGTTATCTATTTTATATATAGTAGTGTGTATATGTCAATCCCAATCTCTCAAATATCCCTCCTCCGCTGCCCCTTTACTACCCACCCCCCGCCCGGTAACCATAAATTTGTTTTCTACATCTGGCTGATGACTCTAGTTTCCATATTATTTCAGATGAAGTGTTTAACAGCTACACCGATGCAGCTATAGACTTTCTCCAATGCTGATGCCAGGATCAGTCTGTCTCTTCCAGGCTTCTCTTAATGTTTTCCTTATGTTATTAACCTACGTAAAGTCCCACAGTTACATTTTATCCATGGGGGCTGGGGGGTTGGTATGGGTGTGTTTTGAAAGTGCAGTACCCCTTCAATTCACCCTCATTTGGTGGAGAATGGTTTTGTCATCTTACTCAAGTTACTTTCCACAGATTCAAATTCTAAAAGAATTTGTCTTTGATCCTTTTGAAACGAATACAAGTCTGAGACATACTCCTCTCTTCTGTTTTGGAAAAGAGAGGCCTTAAAATGGCTGTATCTCGTGATTTATTGCCAGTGTACAAGGCTGATCCCAGGCACAGGCTCTTGGCTTGTATCATCCAAGCTCATAGGGTTTTGCTGATTCAGGAATCATTCTGTTCTTTACAGCTCTTCTCCTGGCCACTTCTAAATAAGGAGAACCATCTTCCAGCTTGAGTTGTAAAACTCATGTTTTGTTTTGCTTTTTTGAAGAGGTTTCAAGAAGACCCAAGGTAAAATGAGATGAATTGTAGATCAGTGAATTTCAAGTGGGAGGGATAAGAGCTTTTTCAAACTACACAGTGCCCCTCTGCCCATCCCTATCCATCACAGCATTTGAGAATCACTGCTGTAGGGAGTCTCAATAGGAGATTAGAACATGGAGACCAAGCTCCACTTACTTTTCTGTCACCAGCTCCCCAGCTGTTCTGTGATCCTGGTTCACCTTCTAGTCAACACACTAATCTGTTCATCTGTATACTTTGAATTTAAATACATAAAAATTTAAAGTGATTTAAATCCCAAAGAATGAAATATATAATGAAAAAGCTATCATAGAAAAAAATATATTTAGACTGCCTACTATACTTACCCCAAAACAGCAAAGTTGGTTAAACTGGGTTCTTTCAGTAAGTCTTGTTTACCCCTCAACGGAACAGACATTCAATTGTAGCTAAAGGATCCAGTTTCAAAATGATGCCCGTTCATTCCCTGGGATGCAATTTAGGTATATTATCCAAACTCCAGGGGCAGATCCCTTTATCTAGACGAATGATAGAGCGCTGACAGGACCCAGCAGAGCCAGGCAGTTACAGACCCACCGGGGGTAAGTATGTAGCTTGGAGACCTGTATGAGATGTCTCAGAGAGCCCTTGGATTTGGTACTTCCCACCGGTTACCTGAGCTCATCTCATTCCTGGCTAAAGGCATTTTCTCCTTAGCTTTCTCTAAAAGTCTCACCTTGCCCTGCCTCCCCCTCTGCTTTAGTTCTAAAAACCCCTGTTCTCCCAAGTGCCCTAGGAGGCAATAGCTCCTGTCTGGCCCCTCCAGTCCCTGTTCCCCTCTTGGACTTACCTATCTCTGTGGTTAGCAAAACCTAATGTATTTATTATCTGGCCATTTACAGAAAACATCTGTCAAACCGTGGACTAAAGTACCCATGGCTCCTCTGTTGGGGATGCGTCCACCATAATCACTCCTGGCCTCTCATCTTCCCCTCACTCAACATCCCCTCAGGAAGTCATGTGAATTATACGACTGTTGAACTTGGGAGAAGGAACTGAGCTTAGATCAGCCCTTATCTTCTCAGAGCTAGCCTGTGTGGTCCACTCTCTGCCATGCAGTACGGAGCCAACAAGTCACTCTGCTCTAGAACTTTATCTCAGGGGTAGACTCACACTAACCCAAGCTCGCAGAGACGGCCATATAGCCAGAATACTAATTTATTCCATTTTAATGATAAATGCAACCAGCTAGCCAGTGGGCCCTCACATCAGCAGATCAGGGCATTTGCTCCCTGTAGACAGGGAAAAAAGTGATTTAAATTCTGTACTTAGAGCATCAAATCTGCATAAGGAGAAGTAGGGAGATGATTTATCAAAGGATACATTTGCTACAGAGACCTAAGAGCTCAAGTCCTTGAGCCAAGGCCCCTTCTCCCATGAACACTATTTGGGAAGCTGCTATCAACTTCTGGCTTCTTAGCTCGGGTTGTTTTTTTTTTGTTCGTTTTTGTTTTTGCTGTACGTGGGCCTCTCACTGTTGTGGCCTCTCCCGTTGCGGAGCACAGGCTCCAGACGCGCAGGCTCAGCGGCCATGGTTCACGGGCCCAGCCGCTCCGCGGCATGTGGGATCTTCCCGGACCGGGGCACGAACCCACGTCCCCTGCATCGGCAGGCGGACTCTCAACCACCGCGCCACCAGGGAAGCCCTTAGCTTGGGTTTTCTATGCTATAGGCTAACAGCGGCTCTGCCCACCGCCGCTGTTCATCCAGGCTTTCTCCAAACAATCAATTACCTTTACACTTGTTAAATTCAGTCACATTCCGGTGCTTGCCATCCTGAGATTGCCATCCTGAGATTGGCTGAATTTATAGGTGTTTGCAGTTACACACTGGTTATCTATCAGTTTACTCCTTCAGTTGACTTACCATATCTGTGTGTGTGTGTATATTTGTGTGTGCCTTACCCATTTAACTCCCAGAAGGAAACCTCATTTCCTACTTCCAGTTTTCTTTGGAAGCCATTACCCCATTTACTGCTAACAAAGGCATTTTTGAGCTCTTTGGAAAGAAAACTTTCAGTATAACTTTTTATTATACTTTAAAACTTAACTACCTGAATTCAAGCACGTAAGCAGTTTTTGCTGATTTCATATTGTAATAATTTATGAGACTGAGCTAATGATGACAAATACCTTGTGAAGACTCTCAGTGTAAGTCATCTGGTCTTTAACCACTGTTAGTCTCACGCAATAAACTCAACACATCTTTAATATCTCTGATTTGTTTCCAAAGGAGGTGGATAAAAGTATTTGACTCTTAAGCAAAGAAATAGCTAGCTGGATGCCTTGGACAACCAGAATCAGTCTCAGATCAGAACCAGTCTTTCCCCACTGTCTTCCTTTTTCTCCTCCCCAAACCTCTCTCCTGTGTGAGGCATAGTTTGGGGCACTGTAGCTATAACCGTGAAAATATGACATAACAGATGATTCTTGACCTAATGGGGCTTATGTTCTAGTTGAGGGAGACAGACTATAAACAAACAAACAAGAAGAATATCAGCAGCTAGTTGAGCGCTACAGAAAACAAAACTGAATAACGTAATAGATGGAGGTCATCAGTTTAAGCTAAGACCTGAACAAAAAGTAGGAGCCAATTATAGGAATATGAGGGTAAAGAACATTACAGTAGAGAAGGCCTGGGACATGCCCCAAAGGAGGAGTAGGCTTAATGAGCGAGGGAAGAGAAAGAAGGCTAGAGGGTGGCTGGCAGGGAAGAGAGCAGGAATAAGAATAAGTCTTCCATCCACAGCATGGGATGTGGAATGTGTGCAGGGGCAAATACGTTGATAATTTCCTCATTTAGAGGGACTGTGGAAACTGTAAAATGTTTTTTTTGCCTGCTTCATGTTTTTGTTCTATTTTAAAAATATGTAATAAGGAAAGGTGGGTGTGTAATATGGGTTGGTTCAGTCTCCGTAGCATTGTCTCTGGCCAAACTCATCTGTAAGTCTTTTCCAGATTTACCAGGTGATACCATGTTCCAAATCAATCAAATGACATTTGAGAAGAGCAAAAGGGCAAGGATGTTAAAAATTCATCACCGTGCCCCTCAAGATCTCAGAGGTCACAGGTGTTTAAAAGCCAAGGAAGGAAGACTAAGGCCCAAGTGAATGGCTTTTTATGAATTGTTTTATTAAATTTGATAAACTTACCCCTTTGGAGGGATGGAGATGTCAGGATTCTGGGTCTCAAAATGTGTCTTCCAGCTCAGTGATACTAAGGAAAGGATAAATCAGGCCTCAAAATGTACATTGGCCCTGAAGTTTGCAGGTTCATAAAGTCATTGTTCTCAGTGCGTTCTGGAGAGAGCTGGCTCTGGGGAAGTGATTCACATTAATCAGATTTATAGTAGACTAATAAAGTACAATGCCATTTATTCATTACCTGTGAGAGTTACAACTACTGACTGAAATTCATGTTTTTGGTCAGCACACACTCTGGCTGGTAGGAAAACATATTTAAGAAATCAGATTAAAGTCAGATGGTTAAATGTTAAACATGGAAGTTGAACAAATCAAGTTCGATGTTTGGAAAGGCTATATTCATTAAGCAGTCTTTCTTTTCATTGCAAGGACATACAGCCTCGGGTGGGCAAATGATCTACTATTCAGCTGGACAGGGAAGGCCAGTGCTGGAGAAACATTGGCAAATTTTTACTCCTGGTCTCTCCTTTTCTCTAGAACTGGGTCACTGATTCCCAGAGGGTGGTCTGAAGGTCACCAAGGAACAGTAAATGTTCCTTGGTTTTTTATTAAAAATGCATTTTTTCAGGCCCTGTCCCACTCTTCTGAATCAAAATCTATGGTGTTGGGCTGGGAATATTGATTTAAATTATTTTTCTGGGGAACTGTAAGCACACCAAAGTTTGTTTCTTTTTTTAATTCATTTTAGTAAAAAATTTTTGGGGGGTGCGTTGGGTCTTCGTTGCTGCGTGTGGGCTTTCTCCAGTTGCGGCAAGCGGGTTTCTCATTGCAGTGGCTTCTCTAGTTGCAGAGCACAGGCTGTAGGCGTAAGGGCTTCAGTAGTTGTGGCCTGCAGGGTGAGTAGTTGCAGCTCGCGAGCTCTAGAGTGCAGGCTCAGTAGTTGTGGCACACGGGCTTAGTTGCTCCGCGGCATGTGGGATCTTCCCAGACCAGGGCTTGAACCCGTGTCCCCTGCATTGGCAGGCGGATTCTTTACTTATTATTTTTTTTAATTTTATTTATTTATTTTTGGCTGAACTGGGTCTTTGTTGCTGTGCATGGGCTTTCTCTAGTTGTCATGAGTGGGGGCTACTCTTCGTTGGGGTGCGCGGGCTTCTCATTGCGGTGGCTTTTCTTGTTGTGGAGCATGGGCTCTAGGCACGCGGGCTTCAGTAGTTGTGGCTCACGGGCTCTAGAGTGCAGGCTCAGTAGTTGTGGCTCACGGGCTTAGTTGTTCTGTGGCACGTGGGATTTTCCTGGACCAGGGCTGGAAACTGTGTCCCCTGCATTGGCAGGCAGATTCTTTTTTTTTTTTGCGGTACGAGGGCCTCTCACTGTTGTGGCCTCTCCCGTTGCAGAGCACAGGCTCCGGACGCGCAGGCCCAGCCGCTTCGCGGCATGTGGGTTCCTCGCAGACCGGGGCACGAACCCGTGTCCCCTGCATCAGCAGGCGGACTCTCAATCACTGCACCACCAGGGAAGCCCAGGATTCTTATTATTTTTTTAAATTTTATTTATTTATTTATTTATTTTTGGCTGAACTGGGTCTTTGTTGCTGTGCGTGGGCTTTCTCTATTTGTCGTGAGTAGGGGCTACTCTTCGTTGGGGTGCGCGGGCTTCTCACTGCAGTGGCTTCTCTTGTTGTGGAGCATGGGCTCTAGGCGCGCAGGCTTCAGTAGTTGTGGCTCACGGGCTTAGTTGTTCTGCGGCACGTGGGATCTTCCTGGACCAGGGCTGGGACCCATGTCCCCTGCATTGGCAGGCAGATTCTTTGTTTTTGTTTTTTTTTTTTTTGCATTACGTGAGCCTCTCACTGCTGTGGCCTCTCCCGTTGCAGAGCACAGGCTCCGGACGCACAGGCCCAGCGGCCATGGCTCACGGGCCCAGCCGCTCTGCAGCACGTGGGATCTTCCCGGACCGGGGCACGAACCCGCATCCCCTGCATCGGCAGGCGGACTCTCAACCACTGCGCCACCAGGGAAGCCCAATTGGCAGGCAGATTCTTA
Organism: Phocoena sinus; assembly: GCF_008692025.1. Classification (NCBI taxonomy): domain Eukaryota; kingdom Metazoa; phylum Chordata; class Mammalia; order Artiodactyla; family Phocoenidae; genus Phocoena; species Phocoena sinus. Next base: position 22,600,230 of record NC_045775.1, read on the forward strand.
ACCACTGCACCACCAGGGTAGTCCCTCAATATCTTGTAATAACCTGTAACCTGAATTTAGAAGGGAAAACTCAACAACACTGCCGAATGATAGCCCAGTTTCACAGGGTAGCTTCCTTGACTTTATAACGAGCAGCATTTTCATTCATCATTATTATGGTGACTCATTTTCTCATCTAATAAATGATGGCTCTTTCATTTCCTTCATAAATGTTGATGAATTTGTTTCAATATCATCATCAGTACTTATTCTTGTAAAAATCTGTTCAGAAATTCTGAAGGAAGCATATTCTGCTGGAACATATGATCCTCCAAACTCCGGAACTCCACACTCCAGAGGCCCTCCTTTGGATATGCCCAGCAGGTGGATTCTTAACCACTGTGCCACCAGGGAAGTCCCCACACCAAAGTTTTGAAAGCCGCTGCTAAGCTATATAACCTTAGGCAAGTTAGTTACTTAACTTCTCCAAGCCTTAGTTTGTTTGTCTGTAAAACAGGGATAATAATAGGTCTTATCTTCCTGGGCTACTACAGGGATCATGTAAAGCCCTTAGAAGAGTGTCTGGCACCTAGTAAGCCCTCAATACCTGCTTCCTGTCATTATTATTACCACCATTATTGTCATCATCTTCATTGCCATTAATTGGCCCACCACATTCCTGTTTGCTCACAGATTTGATTTTTTTAATTAAGCAAAGACAAGTTTATTGGTTACTGTAGGAAGGGAGACCATACCCTTGACAGAGTTTTAGTAGCATCTCCCAGATTGTTTTTCATTGATGACATTTTGGGGTTTTTGCTTCTTAAGGCTGGAAAAGATGGTATCCTAAGCCATTTCTAAATCATGCAGCAGGATGGATTTATTTTTAGGAAAGTTTCTAATGGCATCCACAGTGTTTGAATTAAAGCTTACTTTTGATCTCAGAGTTTGGCACATCCTTGCCCCTGCCTTAAAAGTCAGGTTGCATCTTACTTTGGGGCCAAAAGTTCTGTCTACTGACAACAGCAACATATCAAGTTGTTTAAAGTCATCTCTTTAAAAGTTGTCACTTGTTATGAATTACCCTCATATTTACACCTTCCTTTAAAAAATGAACACAATGGGGACTTCCTTGGTGGTCCAGTGGTTAAGACTCCATGCTTCCACTGCAGGGGGCATGGGTTCGATCCCTAGTCCAGGAACTAAAATCCCGCATCTGTGTGGCTGGGAAAAAAAAAAAGAAGAACACAATGTAGAAACAGAGTTCTCTCAACTAGTGTTGGTTGAGTGATGGTGATTCTAATTAAATCGGGTGAAATCTTGGAGGCACCATGCTAGTATGTTTGGAACTAGAGTACCACATACCATGTTTGGTAACTTGTCAGTTTGCGAGTAGAACTTAGAGCAGCACCATTCCTATTAACCCTTTCTTCTCTGAATACTTCAGAGTATTCAGAGTGGGTTACTTAATTAAGCCTCAAAACATCTCTGTGACACGGATAATTACACTAGTCATTCCTACATTTTAGACGGGCACATTACAGGAGGAAGAGGTTAAGTGAAGCTAATTCTTCCAGTTAGGCTGATTCAGCAGCAAAACCACTCAGGGAATGTTTAAGCGTTGCAATCTAAGTAGTTCTGCACCTGGTTTCCTTAAGTATAACATTTAAAACTGAGTTGTAATAGTATTGGAAGTTCTAGCCACATCAATCAGACAAGAAAAAGAAATAAAACATATCCAAACTGGAAGGGAAGAAGTAAAATTGTCATTCTTTGCAGATGACATGACATTCTAAATAGAAAACCCTGAAGACTCCACATAAAAACTGTTAGAACTAATAAATGAATTCAGCAAGGCAGCAGGATACAAGATTAATATACAGAAAAGTGTTGCATTTCTTTACACTAACAATTAAATATCAGAAAGAGAAAGTTAAAAAACAATACCATTTAAAATCACTGCAGAAAACAAACAAGCAAACAAAAAACCTAGGAATAAACCTAACCAAGGAGGTGAAAGACATATGATGAAAACTATAAAACACTGATAAAGGAAACTGAAGATGATTCAAAGAAATGGAAAGATATCCCATGCTCATGGATTAGAAGAATTAATATTGTTAAAATGGCCATACTGCCCAAAACAATCAACAGATTTAATGCGATCCCTATCAAATTATCCATAATATTTTTCACAGAACTAGAACAAACAATCCTAAAATTTATATGGAACCACAAAAGACCCAGAATTGCCAAAGCAATCCTGAGGAAAAAGAACAGAGCTGGAGGCATAACCCTCCAGGCTTCAGACAATACTACAAAGTTACAGTAAGTAAGATGTTATGGAAAAAGCCAAAAGAACTTTTTGGCCAACCCAATAGATACAATGGAATATTACTCAGCCACAAAAAAATGATGAAATATTGCCATTTGCAGCAACATGGATGGACCTAGAGAATATCATACTATTTGAAGTAAGTCAGACAGAGATAAACAAATATTACATGATATCACTTTTGTGTGGAATCTAAAAACTAATACAAATGAACCTATATACAAAACAGATATATTATATCACTTTTATGTAAAATCTAAAAAACAATACAGATGAATCTATATACAAAACAGAAATAGACTCAAAGACAAAGAAAACAAACTTATGGTTACCAAAGGTGGCGGGCAGATAAATGCAGAGTATGTAATTAACAAACTACTATACATAAAATAGATAAGCAACAAGGATTTACTGTATAACACAGGGAACAATATTCAATATCTTGTAATAACCTATAATGGGAAATAATCTGAAAAATATATGTATATAACTGAATCACTTTACTGTATACCTGAAACTAACACAATATTATATATCAACTATACTTCAATTTAAAAAGATAAAATAGAGTTGTTGAGAAATGAATATATTTTTGCAAAAACAAAAATTGAGTCTAACCTGGTGAAGAAAAAAGGAAGGTACACCCTGGGTTTAGCCAGGGCTTAACTACTCTGACTTCCTTTATGTCCAGTCTCCCAGTGCTGGACCTCTCCCCTTCTAATCAGTATGGATTCTTGTCCCTCCCTCTCATTTCCACTCACCAGTAAACTGTGACCCTACACTACCCACTGGTCTGCAGTGGAGGGAACAGCCTGAGTTACTGACGGCAGGCATGGCTCAAACAGCTTGCTGAGAGTGAGCCATGCCTACCAGACCCACAGCGCTCCACGTGGCTCTCCCCCATTTCACTCACGTGCTGGTTTCTGCTAAACATAGCCCAGTTCCCAGGTCACCAGCTGGCAAAGCTCTGAACTATTTTTAGCTAGGTCCAGGGCTCAGGGCACTAAATCTGGATAGGAAGCTGAGATACCACTCTAGCTTTTAAAAATAATAACGTCTATTTTTCTCTCGTTACGATTTATCGTGACTTCATTTTAGACTTTCTGGAAAATATAGCTGAGGAAAAGGTGAGAACATTTAAAACACATAGCACAAAAAAGAAAATTAAAATTTTCTTTAATTTTAGGGTAATACTCTTCTTTGAGGTGCTGTATCTATATCTATCTATACATACAGTAAAGCATACTAATCTTAAATACACATTGTGTAAGTATATACTTGTTTAACCCAAACCTAGATCATCATAATGGACATTCCAACATCCCAGAAAGTTCTCACTTGTCCTTTACAGCCAATATCCTTATGCTCCAGAGGTAAATCCTATCCTTACTTTTACCACTTTTGATTTGTTCTGTTTTTGATTTTAATATAAATGGAATCATATGATATATACTTTGGCAGCACCACATGCAGGATCCTAGTTCCCTGACCAGGGATCGAACCCGTGCCTCCTCAGTAGAAGCTCGGAGCCCTAACCACTGGACTACCAGGGAATTCCCTAGTATATACTTTTTATGTTTTCCTTTTTTTCACTCATTATGTCTGTGAGATTCATGCATGTTGTCACATGTAGCAGTAGATTGTTGTTTCGTCTGTTTTTGCTGTATAAAATTCCACCATGTGAATACACTATAATTTATCACTTCTCCTGTTGAAGGATATTTAGTTTGTCTCCAAATTTTGGTTATTAAAAATAAAACTGTCATGAACATTTTGTTTGTGTCTATTAGTGACCACACACACCCATTTCTGGTGTGGAACTAGGAGTGGAACTGCTAAGTCATAGGGTAGCCTTAGATCTGGCTTTTATAAATGTGCCAGTTTTCCAAACCAATTCTACCAAATTTACATTCCAAGAGCAATGTGTGAGAGTTCTAAAACATACCTTCACTTGATAATTTCAAATCTTTTAACTATTCTAAAGAGTATTAGTTGGGGACTTCCCTGGTGGCGTAGTGGTTGAGAGTCCACCTGCCAGTGCAGAGGACGCGGGTTTGTGCCCGGGTCCGGGAAGATCCTACATGCTGCGGAGCGGCTGGTCCAGTGAGCCATGGCCGCTGAGCCTGTGCATCTGGAGCCTGTGCTCCACAACGGGAGAGGCCACAACAGTGAGAGGCCCGCGTACCGCAAAAAAAAAACCACCAAAAAGAGCCCAAGAATCTGCCTGCCAATGCAGGGGACATGGGTTTGAGCCCTGGTCCAGGAAGATCCTACATGCCGCAGAACAACTAAGCCTGTGCGTGTGCCACAACTACTGAGCCTGCACTCTAGAGCCCGCAAGCCACAACTACTGAGCCCACGTGCCACAACTACTAAAGCCTGCAGGCCTAGAGCCCATGCTCCACAACAAGAAGCCACCGCAATAAGAAGCCTGCTCCCAGCAATTAAGAGCAGCCCCCGCTCGCCGCAACTAGAGAAAGCCCGCGCACAGCAACAAAGACCCAACGCAGCCAAAAGTAAATACATAAATAAATAAAATTAATAAAGAGTATGAGTTGGTATCTCATTGTGGTTTTCATTTGCATTTCCCTGGTGACTAATGATGTTGAGTACTTTTTCAGACACTTACTGGACATTTGGACAATCTTTTCTATGAAATGCTTCTTTAAATCTTTTGCCCATTTTAAAAATTGGGTTGTTTGCCTTTCTTCTTACTGGTTTATAGGATTCGAGTTATTTGTTGGACCCTCAGATTCCTCATCTATGAAAAGAATAAGGACCATGACATTAAAGTTCTTCTAAGCTCCAGAAGTCTACTATTTTACTCAATGGATGCTTTTGGTAGAGACAAAATAGATGAGTTCAAATAAACAAAACGCATCAGAACACAAAATATATACTTAAAGGAAAACACAGAATGAAGAAAATACATGTGCTCAATATATATAAATAGGATCTTCCCATCCAAAATATATTGATAAAACTTGATATAAATATATAGATCCAAATATGTATGGTCCACATCCAACTGTATTCTATAAGTAATTAAGAAAAATGAACCAGAAGTTTGCACATCTGATTATAAATGTAGTAAATCACTACCCAGAAAAATGGAGAGGCTTGTTAAAAATGCAAACTAAGGGCTTCCCCAGTGGCGCAGTGGTTAAGAATCTGCCTGCCAGTGCAGGGGACCTGGGTTCGAGCCCTGGTCCGGGAAGATCCCACATGCCATGGAGCAACTAAGCCCGGGTGCCATGCTACTGAGCCTGCATGCTGCAACTACCGAAGCCCGCATGCCTAGAGCCTGTGCTTTGCAATGAGAGAAGCCACTGCAATGAGAAGCCCGTGCACCACAACGAAGAGCAGCCCCCGCTCGCCACAACTAGAGAAAGCCTGCATGCAGCAACGAAGACCCAACACAGCCAAAAATAAATAAACTAAATTAAAAGAGAAAAAATTAAGTAAAAGGGGGAATAATGTCTTTAAAAGGAGATTTACTTATGTCTTTGTTCAATAAACATTTGAAAGACTAGATCTCTAGTCTCTTCCTTCAAGGAACTCAAACTCAGGGAGATAGATGTAATAATTATAGGCAATCTTTCTGGAGGGCTTCCTACATAGAAGGTACTATTTAAGTGCTTTAGATGTATTAACTCTTTTTTTAAATAAATTTATTTATTTTTATTTTTGGTTGCATTGGGTCTTCGTTGTTGCGCGCGGGCTTTCTCTAGTTGCGGCGAGCGGGGGCTACTCTTGGTTGCCATGCGAGGGCTTCTCAATGCAGTGGCTTCTCTTGCTGCGGAGCATGGGCTGTAAGCGTGCGGGCTTCAGTGGTTGTGGCCCATGGGCTTAGTTGCTCTGTGGCATGTGGGATCTTCCCAGACCAGGGCTCAAACCTGTGTCCCCTGCGTTGGCAGGCAGGTTCTTAACCACTGTGCCCCCTGGGCAGCCCAGATGTATTAACTCTTAATACTCATGACAACCCTGTGAGGTGGATATTATTATTGTCCCTGAAGCACAACGATGAAATAACTTGCTCAAGGTCATGGCATTCCAGTTTAGGGAAGTATCATCGTTTATTTAATTAATCCCTAATCATTAGGCCCAACTGATAAGTAACAGGGCTGGGATTAGGATGGAGGCTGGGTGGCTCCAGAGACTGAGCTCTGAACCCCTGCACCAAATACCTTGCTCTTTTTACACACAAATGATGGGAGATAAGTTCAGTAGGTACAAACTACCATGGGAGCACAAGGAATAAAACAGTAGACTTGTCAGGGGTGGAGGATGGAGGGTGGGGCCAAAGACGGGGGTAAATCAGGGAGCAGAGTTTACAGAAAAGTAGGCAGAGGCAACGTGGACTCTGCAAGACCTGCTCAGGTGTTTAGATTTTATACTGAAGATGATGTGGCCTGAAGGATATAAGAGTATAGGCTGGATGAAGGGAGGACCGGTTGGGAGGTTTCTAAAACTGTCCAAATGAAAGGAAAGGCACATCTGAACATAGGCAGAGCCAGTGAAGAGGAAGAAGAAGAACAAAATGACCAGAGTGTGTACTCCACCAACACAGAGAAATGTATGTATGGAATAAGCGGGCTGGGGGAGAGGGAAAGGGGGCCAAAGAGCACAAAATGACATATAGAGTACTGATAACTTCTGAAAATGTGTAGGCACACATACTGAACTCCCAGGGTGTAAACAGAGGGAGAGAATGAACCCGGACTGACGGCTCAGCATGTCCTGAGCTAGGTCCTCTATGAGTGTTACTTCATTTAGTGCTCCCAACTCTGCCAGGCAGTATCATTCCTATTCTACTGGCAGGGATACTGAGAGCCCCAGAGATTAGGTGAGCTGTCTGAGGGGCATGGCTTGTCTGTGATGGAGCCACGGTGTGTGCCCTGGATTGTATGACCCCAAGTTCCTGCTCTTGCGACCCTACCATGGAATCTTCCTCATTCTAGTAGAAAACTTCATGATCCATGACGTTTGGATCAGGACAATTGAGGGAGAAATTCAAACTAGGAAAACTAATGCGTGGAAGACTAGCTTGGAATCATCACTCTCCTTCATGCCCCTGTAAATCCTGCACCACCAACTTCTGTTAACCCTGTCTCCAAGACAGTTCTAGATGTTTCCACATTTCCATTCCCAATGTCATCACCGTAGGACAGCCTGGGTCAGCCCAGTCCTGCCCAGGCTCATTTACTTGAATGGCATTGTATCCTGCTCTTTCTCTGATCAAACTTTCTTTTTAAGGATTTTTTTTTTTTTTTTTTTTGCGGTACGAGGGCCTCTCACTGTTGTGGCCTCTCCCGTTGCGGAGCACAGGCTCCGGACGCGCAGGCTCAGCGGCCATGGCTCACGGGCCCAGCCGCTCCGCGGCATGTGGGATCTTCCCCGACCGGGGCACGAACCCGTGTCCCCTGCATCGGCAGGCGGACTCTCAACCACTGCACCACCAGGCAAGCCTTGATCAAACCTTTTGAGAAGGAACTCTTCAAGACTTCCTAATGAAGTTGCTTCCTAAATGGTCTTCCTGTTCCCACTCTTGTTTTCCCCACCTTCTGAGGGATTAGGTCATGCCTCTGTCCTCAGCCCTTCATGGGCTCCCATCACACTCAATATAATCCAGTGTCTCCGGCATAGCTCACTCTCTTGGGACCTTCTCTGCTTCTGACTCCTTCTCTCAACCTCTCTGCCAAGGCTATTCTTCATCTATGTCAAGCATGTTTCCACTTCAGGGCCTTTACACGGTATTTCTCTCTGCTAGAAATAACCACCCCTCACCAACCTACTCTGAGATATTTGCATGGCCCTCACTCATTTTATTCAGATTGTTACTCATTTATCATGTTCTCAGAGATCCTCCCTGACCACCCCCTCTAAAAAAGCATTTTTCTTTATCCCCAACTTCTTACCCTGCTTTAGGTTTCTTTATGACCTCTAGTATTACACAGGCATGCATGTACATTCCACCTCCTAGGAAACGAACTATTCTGCTTTGCCCAGCGGGTTCCTGGGCCAAGGCACTTTCAGTGTTAAAACCGCAGAAAGTTGGGACTTCCCTGGCGGTCCAGTGGTTAAGAATCCACCTTCCAATGCAGGGGATGAGGGTTCGATCCCTGGTCAGGGAACTAAGATCCCACATGCCATGGGGCTACTGAGCCCACACGTCACAAATAGAGAGAAACCTGCGCACTGCAACGAAAGATCCCGCGTGCCGCAACCAAGACCTGACACAGCCAAAAATAAGTAAATAAATTAAATTTTTAAAAATAATGTTAACTCCCCCCTAAAAAAACCCCAGAAAACAGAAAGTCCCAGGCAAACTGGGATGGACTGATCACCCTACAGTTCCTCTACCAGAATACAAACTTGATGAGCAAACACTTTACTTTGTTCTCTGCTGTATCCCCAGCACAGAACAGTGCCTGGCACAGAGCAGGTGTTCAATAGATAATCACTGAATGAGAATACATGAACAGTTTCCTGTTTCAAACAGCATCAGGTTTAAACTCTCCTGCCCAGCATTCCAGTTCCTTCTTGACTGCTCATCTTAATTACCCCATCCTATTTCCTACCACTCCCTGTGTACACCCTCTGCCCCAGGCATTCCAGGCTCCTTATACTTTTGCAAAGTTCACCAGAAACGATCCCTTCACCAGAAGAGCCCTCCCCTGGCTCTCCTACCTGAGTGTCTCTTTGTTATGTTTTGCTTTATCTTTTGAGATCTATGCCAGTGAAAAATGGAGGAGGGATGCATGTCCCTGTGAGAATTCCCTAGGGCATTGTTTGAAAATATCTACTCATCTACTCCCAATGCTGAGAATTAGATAGGACTTCCTAAGGGGAGGAAGGGAAATCAAACATTGGTATTTTCCAAAAGTTCCCTAGATGATTCTGACAACAAACACACAGACACTTTATGTGAAAGGCACTGATGTAAACCCCACAATGCTTCACAACCCAGCTCAAGCCCCCTCAGCTGCACTAGTTGTATTATGGCCTTACCTGACCTCACTGTTCTCTCCCTCAGGAATTCTAAAAAGCTCAGGATCTGAACCACACTCCTGAGCACTACTCCTGCAGGCCTGGCATAAAATATGGACAAATCAGGGTTGCGTTAAGTGGGACTGTTGGCCTGGCCCGGGAGCCCTCTCAGGTGTGTGGGGCAGGCATTCCCCACCCTCCCCCTGGCTGTAGGTGTGAATGAACCCTCCTTCCCTCTCATTCTGGAAGTATCTGCCCTACTGAGAAATCACCCAGCTTCTGCCCACTCCCATCCTGCTTTGAGCAAGCTATCCCTGCCATCAAAGCAGATTACAGCCACTGCCAGGGCCCACCCTTCTCCTCACTTCCCACTTCCTCTCACAACAGTGTCCCAGAGCTGGTCCACCGAACCAGCCCCAGTCTCTAAGTTGCGTTGCCTGGCTGTCCCAGCAGGGCTCAGAAATCAGACCAACCTGGTGACTCAAGGCACATCTATGAAAGGGAAAATACTGACCTCACAGGATTTTTAGAGGGATTAAATGTGATAGTCAGTAAAAATTCCCAGCACGTGGTACACTTAGGAACCTCCTGCCAGAAGCCTTCTTTCTGACAAAGGAGCGATGCCTGTCACCTGGGCATTGGGACACTGGCTCTCCCAGCCAGTTTGGGTTCTGTCCTAACAGAAACATCACTACTAGAAGTACCTCAATGTCACGAGAGTTTGGGGTTACTCAGTCTCATTCTCTAGGTAGTTTGTGCCAAACTGGAGAGGAGTCTGAGGGGCTCCTTTCTGGCAACTAGAAAGTCATTCTTTGAGCTGGTGGCACTGTTAAACCACATATGGGCAAAACAGAAAACTGCTGTGCTAATCGTTGACCAGACTGCCCTGGAAGACCAGAGGATGAAAAATAGGATAAGGATGGGGTGGGGGTAAAGGGTTCTAGGGATTCCTGTGCAGGAAACAGAGGCAGATGAAAAGAGTGGGTTCTTACACAGCATGACAGCCAGAGGGGAGGGGGAGAGGGGAGGGGAGGGATCTGGGCTAAGAATCATTAGGTCTAGATTCAAATCCTAGTTTTGCTATTAAGTCAGTGCAATGTACCCTTCCTAGATCTCAACTTCCTCAACCACAAAGGGAGTGAGATCAAAAGTAATTGCATCCACCTCATTACAAATAGCTCAATTTCATTCCTTTTTATGTGGATAGACCTAGAGTCTGTCATACAGAGTGAAGTAAGTCAGAAAGAGAGAGACAAATACCGTATGCTAACACATATATATGGAATTTAAGAAACAAATGTCATGAAGAACCTAGGGGCAAAACAGGAATAAAGACACAGACTTACTAGAGAATGGACTTGAGGATATGGGGAGGGGGAAGGGTAAGCTGTGACAAAGCAAGAGAGAGGCATGGACATATATACACTACCAAACGTAAGGTAGATAGCTAGTGGGAAGCAGCCGCATAGCACAGGGAGATGAGCTCGGTGCTTTCTGACCGTCGCCTGGAGGGGTGGGATAGGGAGGGTGGGAGGGAGGGAGACGCAAGCGGGAAGAGATATGGGAACGTATGTATATATATAACTGATTCATTTTGCTGTGAAGCAGAAACTAACACACCATTGTAAAGCAATTATACTCCAATAAAAAAAAAAAGTAATTGCATCTTTTCTCTTAAAAGTTTCCAGCACATACATGTTCACTCCCTTTTTTTCCTCCTGCCCTTACATTCCCTATCCTTTGGTTTGGAGCCAACTCCTTCCTGGCAACCAAAACTCCAGACACCATGAACTGTCCTCAGCCACCCTGACCCCTGCCCCCCTTATGAGATCAGAGGTATCAGAGCCTCACTCTCCATGCTGCCAGTCCAGGCTTTGTTCACCATTTGGGGCCCAGGTCTGCCTGTAAATTAGAACTAGAATTGCTTCATGCCTATTGCTTCAGGTAGTGGAAAAAACACTGATAGATGTTTTCCGCCATACCAAACTGGAATCCCTCAATGGCTTTTCCCATAAACTTTGTTATACGTAATTGGTGGTTAGAGTCCATATTACCATGGATACTCTTCTACAGTTACATTAAGGATTAAATTGATTTTGCAGACGGATCTAGGATTTAACCACCACTTGTACCACAGTCTCTGTGGGAAAATACATTCTGTGTTCCAAACAATTGACCTTTTGGAGTTGATCCAGTTCCTAAGTTGGGGACAGCCTGTACAATATTATGTTACATTTTGGGTTTCATTTGTGTGTCCTAGAATCAAAGACTTGTTAGAGCTGGAAGAAACTTTGGAGATCATTAATGCAACTAATTTTGTAGGTAATGAAGCCAAGGTTCAGAAAGACAGAGAGATTTGTTTAAGGGTATTCAGCTACTTTGGTCTCCCAACTTCAAGCCAATGCTTTTCCCACTATCCAAATCATTTTGTGGTCATTTTCCCAAATAGCCATTAAACCACTTGAAAGTTGGGAAGATCATGTTTTCTTCAGTACAGAATCAAACATACTAAATATTTCATAAATACTGAAACAATTCATTATTCACTTTGCTTTGGAGGTCTATTCGCTATAAGATGTCCTCAAATAATAAGTAACATTAGGGTATTTCAATTAAGAATGTATTTATAGTAGACTAGATTTGGTTTGAATCAAGATTTGAATAACTGAAAAATATTCTATTTAACCAGTGTTTCCTATATAAAAGGGTCTATTAGGGTTGATGTCACTCCAATAAATATTTTTCACAGCTCACAGACACATCTGGTTCTAGTTTTAGGAGATACATGCCATTAATTTTAATGTGGTCTTAGGGGAGAGCCACTCATTTTATAACTACATTTAAAAACTTAATATCCCTTTGTTTGTTTTATTTACCAAAGCCAACTGAAACAGAGACTTATGAAACCATTCAGAAGCAAACCTTCTCCAATTGAAAAGGTGACAAACATAATTTTGATATACTATATGAGGAGAGCCACCTTCATTAGAAACAAAACACTTAAACTGTTTTATTTGAAACAAACTTTCCCATTTGGTGTACTTTTCTTCACCAACAAACACATTGAGTTATTTCTTAAATATCTTTGAATGAGAAAGATAGGAGAACACTGAAAGAGAAACAATCTCATATAGGTAGATGACATGGTTTTATTGTAACAAACTAGAGAGTGACCTAAATAGACAGCCCTGTAATCTAATTAGAGGGGAAAAAAAAAAAAAAAAAAGAGCCACAGATCAACTCTTCAAAAATTAGTCATCCTTTGTGATAGCTGCCCTCCAACTTTAATTGTCTTATAGTTAACAGTTATAGAGTTAACTCCTTCAATTACTAGGCATTTATTTTTTTTATGGTATAAGAAAATGTATTTTCACAAGATATTAATTATGTACCAATAAAGCATTTAAACTAAATACAACACTTCAAAACATTCTGCACAAAAAGTTACAGATCACATTTATTTAATAACAAAATGTCTAGTTCTTTAAGAAAATATTTTTTAAGAACTTACTGCAATAAAATTTTCCAACCAAAGAAAAAAATGTTAAACAAATTATGGTACAAGACATCATAAAACTTATTAATGTAACAAATCAGGCAGAATTTTGTGCTAGAAACAGAATGGGGGACATCTAAATAAAACAAAAATTCAGAAAATGTGTATTCATAAATTTCTGGTTAACTGAGGCTTAATGTTGTTAAAGACCAGGAGTCTTTAAGCATCAGACTTTGTTTATAAAAATAAAAAATTCCCCAAACATTAGCAACATACTACCTCAGCACAATTTTTTCTTCCCTTTACAATTCAGAATCCTGCCGTTCATTTGTCAAATATATGAACAATATCTAGTTACTTCATTAAACTTAACCAACATTACCCTTCGGATACTGATTCGGTTGCATTATTTTTTTTCCCAATGAACCTAGAGCCTATGCACGCTTAGATAAAAACTGGTCTTCGAAATACTTTATTCATGAATAATTCTACACATATTCAATGAAAGTCTACATTTCCAGGCCTAGAAAGAGCAAGACAGACACCAGGCCTGCCTACAGAGAGCTTACCATCTAGAATACAGCAAGTCAAGCACTGGTTTTCAATCACTACGAGCCTTCATTTCACCTTTCAAGATGTGCACAGATATTGATGTCCTCTCTAATGACAAACAGAATCTTCCCTTATGCCTATCATTCTTTAGATTCTCTACGGGGAATTTTGAAATCTGTATGTTGACAAGGCCTATGCTTTGCTTTCTCTGATTGCCTCTGCTCCTTATAACAATGTCAAGTATTTTATTTTCCTTTCAGTTCTTCCCAACATAGCCTCTGCAGTTTTGTCTATCCAGTTTGGCCTTTTCTGTGACACTCTGTTACAGCTTTCTGCTCCCCTTCATTTTTGTTTCTTTCCTTCTTACTAGAAGCCTGGTCATCTGGGCTTCCCCATCTGCCTTTCCTAGCTTCTTATTCATTCTAGTAACTAATCTTAACACTTCCTTAAATGTTGGGTCTTCAGTAGGTAGAATTAGTGAGCATTTCAGTTAGCATTTCCTTGAGCTCTGTTGTGAACAATAGATCTTCTTTACAACAATACTTTCTCCCTGAACGTTATTTGGAAATATTATCCTAATATTCTAGGATATTAGGATTTCTGTTTTAAAGGTTTTTTTAAAAAGATCAATAAAGGAATGCATAATTCAGCAACTGATGCTTCTACTTTAGTCTCAAACTCTTTGGCATGAGATACCAATGTTACACATAAGGGGCTAGATCAAAAATTCAATTTTTGGCTATTTGAATTTTAAATTAAAATTTTTAAGAACTCAAGAAGTTTGAAACTTTAAAACAAGTTAAATGATAAAAAGACAGTTATTCATTGATGTGATCCTTTATCATAAATGATATATAATGAAGAATTCAACTATTTTTGTGTCTGCAAGTCAGATGCTATCAAGCAAACTGCCACGTATGGATTGATAAGTTTTTACATTTTTAACTCAAAGACAAATAGGAAGATTCAGTAAATTTTAATTTTCCAAATGTTCTCAGAAAGAATGATCAGAAGCATCCTCCAGTTATGATACAGGTGGATAATCCATTTACCCTCAACGAACCACCTGTGTGTGCTGTGAGGTAGTAATGTGATCTTCTATGGTGATGACACCCTCAACAGAGAAGTGTCCCCTCTTCACGTGAAGAGTGTGAACAAGAAGGGACAGAGAGTTACCTTTCATTACTTCATCAACTATTGGTGTTTTCATAGGATTTCAAATGCCTGACTCCAATTTTACAACAATAAAAATACCAATATTTATTCTGGAAGGGGATTTTATGTTCCAAGCAGCAGATATTAACAACTTCCAACACAATCTCTAGGAATTATTCGCAGTTCTGAACCGTGCTTTAGAAAAACATTTCCAACAGTCTGTGCAGGATTTATTCCTATTCCATCATTGGTAATAACTGCACCTGTTGCTGCAGGAACTTTAAATTCTTCTGCTGCAAACTTTAAGACTGCTGTAAAAGGTGTACTTTCGGGAACACTGAGTACTTTGTATGGCAGCTGCGGGTCCGACGTCAGTGTGATCTTAAAGGAAACCTTCGACATGGTGCAGCCGGTCTGGACAGAAACCCCACGCTAACCTTGGCATTTATTTTGTGATCATTTTATCTTGAAGCATACACCAGAGAGTTTCCTTAAGAGACAATGTTCCACTGAGAGAGAGACAGAGAGACAGAGAGAGACAGAGAGAGACAGAGAGAGAGAGAGAGAGTTGGGGGTGTCAGAACTGGAGGAAGGGGGAGGGTTTTGGCCAAGGGCAGGGGAAGAGGTATTTGGTTATACCTGGCTTTATAATTTGGGGGGCTAAAATGACTGAGGACATGCCTTATGGCTTAGCTGATCACTCTGGTGCTTGATTATTCTCTCATATGTGTATTGAAATGAAACCAAAAGTAAATCCTAAGCAAAATTCTTGGCCCTGCCTCGGTGTATACCAGGTCTGGCTCTGTACTGACAGGGGTGGCCTCCTACTGATGCATGTGTCCTTGTCTGGTTTCTCAGTATCCTTGAATTAAGCTGACTACAAAAGTCTATGACATTTGATATACGGAATGGCTGCCCTCAAGGTATATCTAGTAAAATTTAGAACTTACTGCCACTTAAGACTATTAAAGACTTGATTAAGAGGAATCATATTCATGGAAGGACAGCCTGATGAATGTTGATTCATTCATTTATAAGTTATCCTGGATTACTCAAGGCAGCAAAGAGCTATATATCACTATCACAACCTTCACACTTTGCTACCTAAACCTATTCACTTTCACACCATATAAAACATCCCTATGAAAGTCTGTGCTGTGTTTACTAAAAGGAATCACGAGGCTGCTGTTCACTGTGTTCCAAAGTGCCTTCTCTGAGGACACGCCATAGGGACATCTTTCTGAACTCAGCACAGCGATAGTTGGGTTCCTCTGAGCACTAGTCTGGCCCAGGTATTTCCTGTCAGTAAGTACAAATAAAATCATGATTTTATTAAGACCCTAAATCATGATTCCCCAAGTCCTTTACAATCAGGAAGTCCAATTTCCCTCTACAGACACTTCTGGAATTACCCAAGGATATTAACATGCATGTTATGCCTCCCTAAGCCCAGTGGTATGCTGGTAAATGTTTAACAACCAGCTTTCTGGTGGAAAAAGCTGATAGATTTGTAACATGTGCTAATTTCCTTGGTGTAAATACTGCTCTCACTATGGCCAATATAATATCACTGAAGGTAGAGTTGGAAAGATCTGCATAGCAGCATTTCATTATATAGTATTTCCACCATACAGATACAGTACATGTTAACAACCTTTAGACTATACATAATAGTAAAACGTAGCAACATAAATAGAATGTGGTGAATCTTGAGCAATAATTACCTTTGTTTTTGTTATATTTATTTGTAAGCCTATATAATTTACTTTTTAAATAATGAATTTTGGCTTGCAAAATTCCCTGAACGTTTAACAACTGGCTCTCGTGAGCCAGTGTAAGCTGGCTCCCACACACCACTATCTAAAGCCACACTGGGTTGGGAGTCTAGCTAATAGTTTGCCCTTTAGTCTCTTGGATTAACAATCCTGGTCTCATCAGGAGCAGGACCTTAGCCTGATCCTTTTCCTAAGTCTTGCCACATGTCCAGAAAGAGAGGGAGGCAGTTTCCTACATGCAATCAGAACCACTCCCTGCCAGTCCTCTGCTCTAAAGCCTGCTGGTCTCCAGGCTCAGGTGCTCTACAGAGCTGCCGCCCACCACACATTGCTCCTACACCAATGGCAGCCTTCTCGTGTCCTGCTTCCAAGCTGCTGACTTCCCTAACTGACAACCCCCATTCTGCCCACGGACCACTGCTCACACTCAGGCCAAGAACTTCCTGAGAGTCAGTATCTGTCAAGTGAGGCTTCTGTCTCTTTGGTACCCGCTTACCCTTGAACCTTACGGTGGCTCTGACTGCCTCTATTGCTGCTGCTGCCTGTAGCACTGTCTCCTCTGACCTCTGGATCTCCACCTCTTACCTCTTCCTCTGCCCTCAACCTCTTATCCACATTTTAAGGTCTAAATAAACTTTGAAGACTGAGATTCACATAAATGTGACACGAAAACTCACATAACCAAGTAGGATGAAATGGAAGTGAAGAATGATCCCAATTTTACAAAATGGGTAGACATCTATCTATCTATTGCCTGCCTTTAGAAAGTCCACTGTATGCAACTTTGCTTTTATGAAAGACCTACGTGAGTATCTTTTTCCGCTAACCAAAAGAAATCCAAAGAGGATTTTCACTGTTACAAAAAAAGGCGAAAAGTAAAAATAGTGTTTAGCGTTAGTTCTGCAGCAAGCCATTACAGAGGAAATGCACACATCAAGCACCGCCAAGTTCCTTCTCTAGGAACTATACTCAGCATCTCAGCATCAGGCTGCCACAACTTTGAACTGTGTCTGTGAGCATCTGTGCTTTATCTCGATTTATTTTGTGCACCTGTTAGCAAGATGTGTCCTAGGGTAATTGCTTCTTTGCTTTTTGACATTTTGGCTTACGAAAAGTTTCATAAGAATGCTCTACTTCCTTGGTGTACATTTATATAGACATATATATGTCTATATAAATAAATATATTTATAATATAATTATATTATATATGATATAAAATGTATAAATATATATTCAGAAATAAAACAGAAAAGTGGTTAGCTATGGCTGGTGAAATTATAGGTGATTTTTATATTTTTTCTTTGTTTTCCAATTTCCTTCAATAAATACGTTTTATTCTGGGGGGGGGAGGCTGCTTTAATGGCAACTCTGACTTGAACTGATATGAGGCAAAATGCAGTCTTTATTTACCTTACATGACATGGATATTCATATGATTTTCTTTAAAAAAAAAATAATGCTTCAGTTTATAGTGAGCTGCCCCAGAAGCTGCTGGGGTGTTAAGTAATACATAGTATATGCACTAAACTTCAAAATCTGAAGACATCTGATTCTGAATTCTTACATAATATTTTTGGAGGGGGATCCCACAGGAAAGTTGGTTGGGCCCCTAGTGATAGAGCTCTTTCATTTTTATAATAGTCCCTTCTTACCCAGGATTCGAAGGCACTAGAAAACTTGGTGGGGTGGGGGTGAAGGGGCATCTCCAGCTGCAGGCAGTACCAGACGGTACTCAGAACCACCCTCTGAGCTCTTCTGACTCCCAGAACTCTGCTGAGACTGGCCTCTCTCTGCCCTCCTCCACTTGGGGTGATTTTCTCTAAGATGCTCACTTTCTCTCTGTGCAATCCAGTTTCCTTTGAGTGTCCCTTGTCCCTTAAACATATCTGAATATATATAAACCCTAATGGAGGACAGGGTTCAAAGTTCTTTCTCACGGGGTTCATGGGCCCCATGAAAATTGGAGGATAAGAAGACACCTTAAGTGTTCTAAACATTCTGGTACTCTTTTAGAGGCTCATGGAAGAGATTTGGGAAAGTGGCATCCAACTCCACAAGCTGGTCTATTCAAGTCTCAGTTCCAGCTCAGCCAGAACACTTACTCCACTTGCTACTCATTGGTTGCAATTTTCCTTGGTTGCTAGAAAGCTTAGAATCATATTTGTGACTTATCCCTAGCAAACCATAGGACCTTACACCATGCATTTTACATACAATACTGCTGGTTTTATCTTATCTTTCCCACTCTTGGTTTTCTTTTGTGCTCTTTTTCTCTGTACATATTTTTAATTTATCCTACTTCATGTATTTATGTAAGTTACTTTAAATCCCTTCTTCTGGAAAAAAGCAGGGTATAAATAAATGGTCATTAACAAAAGAGTTTGATGAGGATCCATTTCTTCACCTATAAAGGCCCTAAGATGAACTGGTGGCAATAAGAGTCTGTGAAAACTACTCCAGACAGGATCACCATCATAGCTTGTCACCTGTTCTGTGTTCACCACCAATCCACAAGCTAAATCTTGAAATGGAGAGAAAGCTGGAAAAAAAGGGATCAGGAAATCCTATCTCTGTAAGTCATCTGAACCATCATAAAGCACTTGATTGGATAATGCTTTTTCCCCAAAAAAGTATGATTTCTGTTCTCGACATTTATGTTGTAACACATGCATATTTAAGCATCTCAGTTCACGTACACTGAGAGGGAGTATATCACAATCGTTGAGTGCAGACTCTTGCACTAGGATGCCTGGGTTTGAATCCCAGATCTGCCATTTACTTGGGGCTAGGTATTTAACCATACTGTGCTTCAATAAATTCCATCTACAAAGTAGAGATAATAATAGTACCTACCTCACAGGGCTGGTGTAAGGATTAAATGAAATAACATATGTACTATAACATTTAAAACAGTGCCAGAGCACATACAGGGATCTCAAAAATGTTAGCTATTATTAGTGATATGTGAGTGGGAGAAGCACTGCCTTGAGCTTGAGACAGCATCTTGTTTGTGAGTTTCTGGACAAACACCTGAGGAATGAGTGAAGAATTTTGGTCTGACCACTTCTGAGAACAGGCCAAAAACTCTGGCTTACCTAGATCCTTTGCGTGGCTACTCTTCCCCCTGCTTTTCTAGAGGCAGAATTCTGTGGTGGAAAGAAGAGGTGGGCAACCAACCTTCCTGAGCCTCCGCGTTTCTTTGTCCCTCTCTTCTACATACCAGATACGGTGGGAGCTGCAGGCACAAAGATAAATTGGGTTTACCGTGTAGGAGCTCACGGTCGAGTGTAGGAGATAAATGCAAAAACAATTACAAGGTAGGATGATTAAGCAATATATAATGAAGGTATTTTTCTTGTCGTTGTTCAAAATGCACTGTGGAAAAGCAGTATCCACAGAATGGAAGATGTAACATATGTGAAAGCGCTCTATAGAAGGCAGACAACGGTACCCATGTAAAATATTATTACTGCTGACCCTCCCAGGGCCCACTTTAACTTATTTCATCCAGGGACACTTGGCAACCAAACTTGTGGAACCGTAAGGTATAAAACCCCTTACGTGCAACGTCAAACTGTTCCAGCAGAGTAACCCCTTCTTGCTTTCCAAACGTGTAAACCCAGTTTCAAACATGGGTAACGCAGTCCCCGTTTCCCGCTTACTGGGAACGAGGAACTACTTGCAAAACCAGGGACTGAACCCAAGAAAACAAAAGCAAGGCGGAAAGCGCACAACCACGTCTGCGCAGCGCCCCGGACCCGGGAAGCTGGGAAGCGAGAAGGTCAGCGCTGCCTACGCGCGCTCTGCGTAATGGGAGCTTCCCCAGCGCAGCAAACCCTGGGAGCCTCAGGGGCGCCACCTGCGCAGCCGCGAAGATTCGGCGCAGTGGAAGTGGCGAGAGAGGCAGCCGCACCTGCGCGAAGGCAGTGGCGCGGCGGCGGCGGCGGGAGAACCGAGTCCAGTGCGATTGCGCGGAGGCCGCGGGCGAGGCGGGGCCGCGAGCGAGTGCGCCGTGCGCCTGCGCGGAGGGCTGCGTGGCGCGGTGGCGGGGAAGGGCGGTGTGAAGTGAGTGGTGCTGCGGGAGGGGCCGTCGGCGGCGCTGGTGAGCTTTGCGGAGTTGGGCGGTGCCGAGGAGGAAGAGGAGGTGGGGGCTGGGTCTGACGCGGCCCGGTTTTTGGGGGCTCCACTTGTTTATTTTTTTCTCGTGGGTGCCTCCGAGTGTGTGCGCGCTCCACTGCTTGGTGGGAAGGGGGTGGGGGGAGGGCCCGGGGGAAGGGGGAGTTGGAACCGGGGTCGAAACGCCGCGTGACTTCTAGGTGAGGGAACGCCGAGCGGTCGCCGCATCGTCCGCCGTCGAGAAGCCCTTGTTCCCGCTGCTGGGAAGGAGCGTCTGGTGCCGACAAGATGGCGGACGGGGAGCTGAACGTGGATAGTCTCATCACTCGACTGCTGGAGGGTGAGTCGGGGCCCGGCCGGCCGCGTGGAGGGGGCGCCTCCCTTAGCCCTCCTTCTTCCTCCGCCGCCGGAGCCCGAGGGGACCCCCCGTTCCCGCCCCGAGGCGGCCCCCGAGGAGGGGGCGCAGAAGCTGGTGGGCCGGGGGGAGCGGCCTCCGGGAACACGGCCGAGGGGAGGCCGGGCGTCAGGGGCTGTCCCCGCAGGCAAGTAGTGCCCCAGCGGACCTTCGGGGACCCGCACGGTGGCGCGCCGGCGGGGGTGCCGGGTGACCCTTCGCGAGGAGGGTGCCGGGATGCGTGCTCCGGGGCATTGTACGCCCGTGGGACGTGTATTTCTTCTCTGTTCTCTTTGTGCCTTGCCCTTGGATGCCTCCGCTTCTTGTTACCGGAGTGAATTTTAAAAAATCTTCTCCTTGAGTCGACTGTTTGATCTGTTCGGCATTTTTACATGATGCTACAGGACAAACTCTATTCAAGAAGATAACGTGAGCGGGAGTTGAGTCCCGCCCATGTATTATTTAGCTTTAAAGCATAGTAAGCCAAAAGTCTTTGACCGAGCTGAAGATGCACGCAACAAATATGTAGACACGTTTGCTGAAGGCATTGTTTTTCGGGTTTGAGAATTTTAGCAGGTTTGAGCAGGATTTAATTTCTGCACAAACTTAGAAAAGGTCGATTGTAAAGGCTCTCTTGTGTTTAAAAGATATTTACAGGTCTTCGCAGCTTTTGAAGTTTCTGGGCCCTTCTGTTTATAATTGGATAGTTTTATGTTAGGGTCGGGGATTGAGGGAAAGGGAAGAGATGGAGAGGCCAGGGTATTATTCAAAGTCAGTCGCTGCCTTCTGCCAGTGAATCCCTTTACCCTAAAATTTGCGTCATCACTAGCTGCTTTGTGAGTGTGTAGGAAAGAAATTATGCCATTTAAAAAAATAAATTATTGTTCTCTCTGTCAGAAACCGTGGAAGGATTACATATCCATTGTTACTGGCTTTCAGATTTCCTGAAGATAATTGTTTGCCACCGTGAAACAGTGTGTACTTACATTTGGAAAATCATCGCAGAAGAAGATTGTGTGATTGGGGGGCGGAAGGGAGGGCGCTAGTTCCTTTTTTCAGCCAAAGTGTTGGTATTTTATCAGTTCTCTGTGTACCCGTTGTGTAACAAACTACAGTATACTTGCTCCAGATGTGAAAGCCTTCCAGCAGTCTAAGACTGAGTCTCTTAAGACTGAAGAAGAAGCAGAGTTTCACAAGGAACTCGTTTGCCTTTTCCTTTACTATCAAGTTATTCTTGGGAGGCCCCCTGGTGCCTGCAGTCAATGTTCACTGTTTAAGACTTTGTGGACTCTAACAGATGTGAACATCTTACTGGGTCTGTGAGACATTTGCTTTGAAAAAGTGTATGTATTTTTTGTAGTTACGCATTGTTATAAGAGGGAAGTGTAGCTATTTAAAAATTTTAATATCTTGTTAACTTTGGGGGAAGTTTATGCTCACCATGAACTTGGCTTGTAAACTTAAATATTTAAAAATCTGATGCTTGTATCTCAACTTCTTTATTTTTATCTTACATAAACTTACATATTTATATACTGTATAGGCATAAAACACAGCAGACGTATGTGTTTTTAAATCTTTGATATGGGATCTTTTAAGTCAGATGCACCCTTTTAAGATTATAGATAATTAAGAAACTTCACTAGTGGATTGTTCAAGGTTGTTAAGAGAAAAGATATGGTGAGGAAAATAGGCTAAGTGATTCTGTTTGTTTCTGTGAATTCAAATTACATACGTGTTGGGTTCTGGTTTTGGATGATCATTTTGCAGACTTTTTCCCCTTTTAAATTAGCAAGGGGAAATTTATTGACCTGCTTTGTGCCAGTCACCAGGAATCCAAAAATAAGACACAGTCTCTTCACTCAGGGAACTCCCAGTCTAAACAAGTGACTTTCAGGCTTTTTCAGCCAGCTCTCTGACAGTAAAGAGTACCATTACTTGCTTCTTAATCCCGGGAAGTATGTTTAGTTTTGACTGTGCCTCCCTGGGATTCTTAAATTCTCCTCTTCTCCTTCCCTTTTCCAAAATCTAGACCTGTCCAAAGACATCCTAACAGACTTGGATTTTCTAATAAATAATTGTTTTTAATCTTCAAATAAGAATTCTTTTGTCTGCCTTGATTTTCAGTGATGTTACATGCTAATTATTAACTCAAATTCAAGTAAAGCTGCTTAGCAGAATAGCTATAGTTAGGTTTTTTGCTTGTTTGTTTTCAGTATTAAATGAAAGTATTGTACAAGGGAGGGGAAATCAGCAGGACTTGATCTCATTTTAAAATGTTGACTGTAGTTCCATAACATATTCTTGATTTTTTTATTACTTGATTTTTTTTATTATTATTTTCAGATTGCTAGTCAGCTATAACCCTTTTAGTAACTTTTATTACCAATCAGCTATAACACTTTTAGTAATTTTATGAGTTTCTTTGTGTTTTTTTTAGGTGGCCAAATGATGTTCACTTCCAAAGTGCCTTTTACATTTAAATTTTTTGTTATTATTTAATGCAAAACAGTATACTAATTTATTGTTTGGGTAGTGCATGTTCCTTCAGTATATTTCTTTCTTTTTTTTTTTTTTTGGTACGCGGGCCTCTCACTGTTGTGGCCTCTCCCGTTGCGGAGCACAGGCTCCTGACGCGCAGGCTCAGCGGCCATGGCTCACGGGCCCAACCACTCCGCGGCATGTGGGATCTTCCCGGACAGGGGCACAAACCTGTGTCCCCTGCATCGGCAGGCGGACTCTCAACCACTGCGCCACCAGGGAAGTCCCAGTATATTTTCTTGAGTTAAGTTTTACTTAACCACAAAGCCAAAGATGCCTACGTTAGTGATTCTGCTACCACGTTCTTGTTGAAATTGAAGCTAGTTCCTATGGGTATCCTGGAAAATCCAGTAAAAGCTTTTTACTTTGATCAGCAGTTCCAAAAGGAGTTAGGATGGCAGTGGGAGTATAGAGAAATCACCTGGGGAGCTTTATTCAGACTATAAATGTTGAATTTATTTTGGAGGACTTGAAAAAGGTTGAGTAGAACCTGCTTGTTTGGGAAGAGGGTTGTGTGGAAAACTGCTTCCCGATGGTTGAGATTGTGCCAGCTCTGTTCCCAACAGTTTTATTGAGATACAATTCACATACCATACAGTTTCACCTGTTCGAAGTGTATAATTGAGTGGTTTTTAGTTGTGCAACCATCAGTCACCACAATCAACATTAGAAAGTTTTCACCACCACCACTCTCAAACACAACCCTGTTTTCACTAGCCAACAAATCCCTTTTCCCTTCACCACTCCTCCCAGTACTTGGCTACCCCTGATATACTTTCTGTCTATAGATTTTGCTTGTTCTGGACATTTCATCTGAATGAAATCATACATTATGTGGTCTCTTGTGATTGGCTTCTTTTAACGTTTTGAAAGTTTACCTATGTTGTAGCATGTGTCAGTATTTCATTCCTTTTATGGCCAAATAATATTTCATTGCATGAATATACCACATTTCATTTGTCCATTTATCACTTGATGGACATTTGAGTTGTTTCCCCTTTGTGGCCATTGTGCATAATACTGCTATGAATGTTCATGTGTAAGTGTTTGTGTGGGCATATGTTTTCATTTCCCTTGGGTATATAGCTGGGAGTGAAATTGCTAGGTCAAATGGTAACTCTGTTTAACCTTTTGAGGAACTGCCAGACTGGGTAAAGCCTCTTTTCTGATTAAATTGTTTAATTATGACCCAGCAGTCTAAAGATTAGGCAGTTTGAAGGAAGTGCTAGTTGGTATTGGCAACCTCAACTTCTGCAGGGATAGTGTTGTTGTGTAGACCCAAGGCCAGGTCTGTTAAAAAAGAGCAGGTTGAGGAATAGGGAGATGGTCTTAGGGATACTTTCTCTCTTCTCTTGCTTCTTTTTAGATGAGAAGCTAGAGAAGGCATAAAGATGCTACATTGTTCAGAGATTCAGGGATTAGGTTGGTTGCTTGCTTGCTTGGTTTTCTTGTCAGTTCCAGTAGGTGAGGGAAATTTTGACAGTTTGAAGAAGTAGTCCAGAGTATTTTTATTTTATTCGAAAATACAGAGCTGGAGCTTTTCTGGTAAATGTCTAAACCAAGATTAGGATTTATTGGGATTTAGAAATCTATTTATATTTGAGTCTAGAGACAGGATTATATTAAGATTTAGGATTAGTGAGGTAAAGATAGTAAATTTTATCAAGTAGGTTTTTTGCATCTTAGGTCTTATTATCCACATTTATCTTTTAACAGAGTATCCATTCCAGTAGTATACGTTCTCAAACAACTTTTAACAGGTAAAGTAACGTCAGTGTTAAGAATGTCAAGATATTTAGAAATAATTAAAATCTCAGTTTCAGAAACAGCCTTGATCCTGGAAATCTTGGGCTATAGGGATGCAAGAAGAAATGGTTTGTAAATGTCAGTAGGCTTAGCAGTGGTGTGGTGGTGGAGGATAGGGATTCCCAGCTTAATCTTCTAGGATTTAATTTTGAGTGAGTACAAATTTATACCCTCAGGCAGCGATCACTGCTCCTCTAGCAGCTGTAAGTAGCCATTTCAAGGCTTATTCTTTCTGGGAAAATAGAGGATCAGTGAAGATAGGAAGCAGAAAGAGATTAAGGTTACAACTCTTCTTTCTTTTTGTAAACCCTCCACCTTCCCTCAAGATTGAATATGATTACCTTTGAAGTCTTGGTTATTGGTAGGTGAAATGTAGTTTTTTTTTTTTACACCTCATTCTCTGAAATACACTGTACCTCAGAGATTTTCCATCTTTAAGATAGAATGAAAATGCTTAAGAAATTGTCTTTATTCCACAATTAGAAGTAGGGGACTAAAATGCAGAAACTCATTCTGAAGTTAAGTAAGTACTAATAACTAGTTGCCAGTCTTTTCCTAGTTTAATGGAGGAATTCAGTTCCTGGTCTAGGTGGGTACTTGGCATGCAGTAGAAAAAGTAGTAAAAGGACAGGAACAATTGTCCTTTAATCTGCCTACCCACTATTCACGTGTATAGCAAAGTGATTTATGAGGACATACATAACCTTCCTAATAGTCACTGACCTCAGGGCTCTTCCTTCCCAAATTTAGCCACATCTGTGCAAAGACAAATAGAGGTATTTATGTTACATGCGCAGTCTGGTGGGAATGTTGCCTTTGGGTCTTGATATATGCTGGCACTGTGTAATTTGGAGGTTTTGACACAGTTTATTCCCCATAAAGGAATTTAATCCTTAGAATGTTCATCAGACTATGCCTGAGTTCCCATCTAGTCAATTTCCAAACTATTGATCAAAACATTTTCTTGCTTTGAGTGCTTGTCTAACACCATTTTAACTTTTCCCTTAATCCTACCTACTATTTTCAAGATTTAGAGAAATCAAAAGTTACTTTTCATGGGCTTCCCTGGTGGCGCAGTGGTTGAGAGTCCGCCTGCCGATGCAGGGGGCGCGGGTTCGTGCCCCGGTCCGGGAGGATCCCACATGCTGCGGAGTGGCTGGGCCCGTGAGCTGTGGCCGCTGGGCCTGCGCGTCCGGAGCCTGTGCCCCGCAACGGGAGAGACCACAACAGTGAGAGGCCCGCGTACCACAAAAAAAAAAAAAAAAGTTACTTTTCATATTTAAGGACATCTATTATATAGCTTTCTCTAATATTTAGCAGTTATTATGGCTCTTTTTTATTTTAAATAGTAAACTGAGAGGGAAACTTTATAGGTACTTGTAGGTTCATCTGTGTTGTTTGAATATGTATCAAATAATTGAGCCAGAGTAGTGAAAGAAAATGACCAGGCTTCTGGAGTGAAAGTGAGAGAAAGATCTAAGTTATATAATGACAGAAAGGAACATATTTTATGAACATCAGACCTTAACTGCAATAGTTACGTGAATCCTGAATGATAACAGATATATACTCAATTAAGTGTTTATTCAAGGTAGTTCAGTAAGTATTGATATAGTGGGGGACCATGTTTACACTCTCTAAAGGTACAGGTTCTGCATGTATTATAATTTCAGCTCTTCCTCAGTTTCTTCTGCATTTTGAGGATGATAATCGACCTGCTTCATAATGTATCTGTAACAATTAAACTGGTAGAACGCTTAGACCATAATAAAAGCTCAGAAAATGTTAGCTACTGTTACTGTTTAGTATAAACCTGAGTGTAAGGTAATAGAGGGCTTCTTACGCTACTGAGCCCTGGACCCTCCTCAAAGGAATTTTTGAGAAGGCTATTTCTTGTGAGGATCTAACAGATGTGCCCTCCACATTGTTGCATACAACCACTCATACATAGTATGTATGTATGTATGTATAAAACATTTCTTTCCTATTCCCGTTATTCAGAATTTATCTGGTTTGACATATTAATGTTGGTGCTGAGGGGGAGAGATATTTTTAGGCAGAATTAAATGGTGAAAGGTGATTTAAGGAGATTTGGTGTATGCTTTCTTTTGGCTAGGGGCTAGAGAGCAGTGGATTTCAAACTTTGAATCTTGGGACGACTATGTACTCATAAAAATAATTGAGGGGCTTCCCTGGTGGCACAGCGGTTGAGAGTTCGCCTGCCGATTCAGGGGACGTGGGTTCGTGCCCTGGTCCGGGAAGATCCCACATGCCACGGAGCGGCTGGGCCCATGGGCCGTGGCCGCTGGGCCTGCGCGTCCGGAGTCTGTGCTCCGTGGCGGGAGAGACCACAGCAGTGAGAGGCCCACATACCGCAAAAAATAAAAAAATTAAAAAAATAACTGAGGACAAGAACTTTGATTTGTATGTTATTTATCAGTACTGTGTTAGAAATTAAAACTAAGAATTTAAAAATATTCTTTAATTCATGTAAAATAACGATAATAACCTGTTCATTTTACATAATCAGTTTGTTTTCTACAACAAAAATAATAGTGATAAGCACATGTCTTTAATGTCTGGTTTTGTAGAAGACAGCAGAATTCTCATATCTGCTTTGCTTCAGTTTACATTGTTTTTGTTGAAGTATATGAAGAAAATCTGTACTTTTACAGATACAAAGTTGTAAAAGGAAGGAGTATTTCAATAGCCTTTTTAGATAATGGTGAATATTCTTTAATATTATACCAGAAATCGACAGTGATAATTTCTTAAAGGTTAGTTGTAATGTAGAATCTGAAATATTGTTCTCTTACATTAAAATCCATTTATCTATCTTGCATTTTAAATGGATCTTACAAATGACTTTGTAACATGCATTGGTCATTTTGAAAATACTGGTTAAGCTGATTTATGCAGATGTTCAAATGTTGACACATTTTATACAACATCAAAAATTCACATTTGTTAATATTACAGCAAGATATCAGAAGAGTCCTTAAGTATGAAGAAGCTGTCAAATTCATGGTGTTGGATACGAAGTTTCCAAAATTTTAATTTTCACTAGCAACAAATACTGTCAGTTGTTTTCTTTGAAGTGACAGGCTCACTTTGTTCATTTTCAAGAGTATCTGTTAAATATCTTAAGTGTGAATAACCATAGTTTGTCACTTGTGCTTTCCAGTAAAAGAGATGGTCTGTGAAAGTAGCTAGATTAGCTTGGAACTAAAACAGTCATACAAGTGCTCTTTTTGAAGACAACCATTGTACTTTGATATGCAACAGAAATGCTTCATGGATACTTTCATTTCATCATGCAGAATATTAAAAAGATGTATACTTGTTGGTGGCGATGTAAGAAAATTGATTGTTTTTACTGCTTAATCAAGGGCAAGGGCATTTTTAATTGAAACTGGACCTTTTTGTTTCGCTGTGTGTGGCAATTTAGTGCCTCTGATTTGGTTTCTGCTGAGGTGTTGGTGTTTTAAGGTGTTTAATCACCATTGCTTTTGCACCATGCAGATGTCAACACAGTGAAAAAGGATCACACTCGTGAGAACCACAGGACTAGGGCTCTCCCTTCTTCTGTTCCTGAAATGTCTAGTCCTCCCCTGTATCTGTTAATTTTCTTCTTACTCTTTTTCATTATCTATTTGTTTACTAGTTTACCTGGAATGATTTTTTTAACTTACGGCAATACACAGACCCCTCTGAGAAATCATGAAAGCCCCGGACTTATCAGAAAAGTATACATGTGTACGTGCATACACAGTATTACGGTTTGGGTTTTTATACAGAGCTCCTGAAGGCCATCTGTAGGCTCAAATCACATTAAGCAGGCAAACTTAAGATAAATTGAAATTATGGCAGTGGCTTAATTCTTTCATTTAAAACCAAAATTCCCCATTCTAGCCAACTGTAAAAATTTACTTTTTTCCTTTTTTGTGGCTTAAAGTAGACTCATACTAAATATGGAGAAATTGCTGTTTCATCTTAGAAAAAAATTTAGGAAATCTGGATTTATGTTAACTTTGCTGTTGATTAGTATGTAACCTTGAGTGAATCTTTTTGGTAGGGTAGAGTTTTAAATGTTAAAGGTTAATGAAGATTACTAAGATTTCGTGTGGCAGATGTAATAGTGGAATTAGGTGTTTTTTTCTCCTTGGCATTCTTTCTGTTTTAGAGGAGGCAGTTATTAGTAAGAACTTGCTGGAGAAATAGCAGATGGTTATTGAAAGATAAAATTTAGTGTATACACAACACAGGACATATATAACACACAGCATTTGTAATTTAAAAAACAAACCTGCATTGAAAAGGTTTTTACATGAATATGAAATTTGAAAAATAATGATGGAGTATAATTTTTTGTAATCATGAGAAGAAGGGACTTCTTTTGGGGAAGAGAACATTTTGCTTAATTGAGGTTCAAAGTTAGTATTCTGTATCCTCAAAATCAACTGGAAGTGTTCATCTGTTAATGCTGATCTATAATGAGATTTTATGTATTTCATCTTGGAAGGTGTCTTAACACAGATAGGTAGGTACTACTGAAACTATTATCAATCCAAAAGCATGTGGTTTTAGTTAAGTGATTTTAGTCATCACTTGGAAGGTATTTATAGAATTTTATTAGTCCTCTCTTAATATTTGCCTTTTATCATGTGATAACATTGCACATTAGTCAATTCCAGTGAGAGGTTAGGTGGAAGCTCCTCACCTGCACAATTAAATGGATTTTGATTATTTTGCACCAACACTGAGGTCTAAAGAATGCTGTAAGAACTATGGTTGGAGCTTAGAAAATAGTGTCCAGTGCAAATCTGTGAGGGAATGAAGATCTCACTTGTTTTAACATTTGACAGCCCTGGAACTGTGTAAAGCAACCTGACATTTGCTTGTGATTACAAGCAACATTAGTTGTCAGAGTGACTTTGCATAGTGTATGTTTCACACATAAGTATTTTTTCACATTTTAATTTTAGGTTGAATTATTAGAAACATTATCAGGTTTGCAGCAAGATCTAATTTATAAACCTACTCAGTGCTCGATAGTAGTGATTGAGGGTGATTCTCATTCAGAAAAATGTCAATATTGGCCCTCAGCTCAAAAAAGTCACAATAAAACTTTATCACTATTAAACCACTGAACTGTGTGGTAGGGCAAGTCAGGATATTCAGCTTTTGTTTCTGACAAACATTTGTGTAACTGACAATGGTTAAGTTCATGAGAGCTGATGAAGTACACCATTGATACCACTGGTTCAATATTTTTCCGCTGAGTGATTGCACCGTAAGCTTTAAACACCTTCAGTTTTCACAAGCCTTATTAAATTGTCCAACTAAGTCTTTTCCTGCCCCATGAGTATTTTTACCTCCATCATGTTTTGGGTTTGTTTCTTTAGCTTCTTTGAAAGTATTCTTTTATTTATTTATTTATTATTTATTTATTTAATTTATTTTTGGCTGCGTTGGGTCTTCCTTCGTTGCTGCGCACAGGCTTTCTCTAGTTGCAGAGAGCGGGGGCTACTCTTCACTGTGGTGCGCGGTCTTCAGTAGTTGTGGCTCGTGGGCTCTAGAGCGCAGGCTCAGTAGCTGTGGCGCACGGGCTTACTTGCTCCGCAGCCTGTGGGGTCTTCCCAGACCAGGGCTCGAACCCGTGTCTCCTGCATTGGCAGGCGGATTCTTAACCACTGTGCCACCAAGGAAGTCCCTTCGGAAGTATTCTTGCCTGTGGTTGTCCCACACAGACTATTCATAGAGGCTAACTTTTCAGTCATTTCAAATTCAGCATTGGCTCCTCAAGTGAGCAAAGCTAAGTATTGGCAATATCTGTGAACTCATCTAGAGCCAAGGAAACCACTCAAAATCATTTTTGTTTTTTTAACTGATTATCGACGTTGCTTTCAGTGTCCTCAGCCTTCAAGAACTGTCTTTACGGAAGGACTAATAAATATGTAGTCTTAAACAAGTTTATAGTCTCAGGACATACTTCTTTGGCTTTTCCAAACAAATATGATTTTAATTAACTCACCATTAGTAAATGGCTTTCCTCGCTTTCTAATACATGAACCAGTTGGAAGCTTACTTCCATTGCAGCCTCATTTTTATTTTTGTGAAGAAATTCTGCTGTGATGAGATTTTTTGATTGTTACTTTCCTCTGAGATGGGAATGTGATGAAGTACTTAGTTTCCTAATGTGAACATTTTATTCTTTTAGCACAGCTATAATGTCATAAATACAATGCCTAGTCATCTAATTCAATAACAAAATAATCCACACTCCACTGGGCCTTAGACATTCATATTTCAGTTTTCTTCCTTTGACATGATGAGTATGCACTGGTAATAAAAGTAAAATAAAATGTTGCAGCACAGCAGTAAGTAGATGCTGAAGACACTGTTGAGTTATAACTGCATCTCTGCAATTTCTAGTACCCTGGGAAGCAGTGCGAAGCCATGAGGGAGCCCCATGTGGTCTCTGTGCAGCTACTCAACTCTGCCGTGGTATCGTGAAAGTACCCATAGTAATACGTAAATGAATGAGAGTGGTTTTGTTCCAGTAAAACTTTACTTATGGACGCTGACATTTGAATTTGATATAATTTTTATGTGTCACAGAGTATTGTTCTTCCCCCGCCTCCCCCTCCAACTATTTTTTAAAAGTATGAAAGTTACTCTTAACTCACAGGTCACACAGAAACAGGGATTGGATCAAATTTGACCCTCAGGCCTTAGTGTTTTCCCCCTTTTCTGGTGTAAACATGATTGTGCAGAAAGATTATTTTATCAGGGGCCAGGAGACCTTGATGCTTCCACCTAAGTTGAATGACTCATTTGCTGAGCCGACATATGGGTTAAGGCCAGTAGTGTCCTAGTCCTTGGCAAGGTATTCCTCAAAATTCTTCATGTAAGCGTCTGAATTCTAGTGTGTGCCCATGATCATATTTTGTGTACTTCTCTGTTTTCACTTGAGCAGCCACTCCACTGTTGAAGAGCAACCAACACAGGAATTTTTGAGGGTTTTTGATCTTTAAGAAAAGGAAAGCACCAGTGTGTTCAACAGTCACTCCTGGAGGCATAGGGGAATAGACTCCAAATAAAAAGTGGCAGTCTTACTGACTAAAGAGGACAGGTGGAAGTCTGGGGCAACTAAAGCAGTTGAAACTTAAGTCCAAAAGAGGAGAGAATCACATAGACTCTAACCTCAAAATCTGCAGTCAGGTCCCCCTAAGCTCATTGATTTTTAAGATACACACGTGCAAGGGAAGATTCTAAGTAAACCAGAAGAAAACAGTGTCTGGGAAGCTAAAGATATGAGCAGAGATTCCAGCATCCCCCACAGTACCAGCATGGCACAAGTTGAAGTTCAGTCTTTATGAAGTAAGAGAGGCCATATTATACCCTGAGTTTTCCATTGAGACCCCCATCATGGCCTCTCTCCAAAATTGAGGGCAAAATGAAGTAGACCAGCCCTCAAGAAAATGTGGGTGAGGGGCTTCCCTGGTGGCACAGTGGTTAAGAATTCTTAACAGTGGTTAAGAATCTGCCTGCCAATGCAGGGGACACAGGTTCGAGCCCTGGTCCGGGAAGATCCCACGTGCCATGGAGCAACTAAGACTGTGTGCCACAACTACTGAAGCCCACGTGCGTAAAGCCCATGCTCTGCAACAAGAGAAGCCACCGCAATGAGAAGCCCGCGCACCGCAACAAAGAGTAGCCACTGCTCACCGCAACTAGAGAAAGCCTGCGTGCAGCAGTGAAGACCCAACACAGCCAAAAAAAAAAAAAGAAAAGAAAATGTGGGTGAGTCCTTGGTACTCTGCTGCTAAAGGAAGCAGCCCTCCATGGAGGAAGATGTCATATAGAAATCGTAGTTTTTCATCCATAATCAAATATTTCATTCAGTGAAATACTACAGTAATGCTAACAGGATTAATGGACCAAAATATCAAGAGGAGAAAAAGGTATAAATCCACAGAATTCACATATTAGAGTTATCACACAGACTTGAAGATAACTGATTTAATATGCTCAAGGTAAAGAGGAAAAGAAAAATTTTTTCAGACCTGGAAACTGTACAACTAAAAAAATATATTAACTAAAATTAAGAATTTGGTAGTGCATTTACTAGCAAATTAGAAACAGCAAAATAGAGTAGTAGTAAACTAGGGGAAAAAAAGAGTTGAGTAGAAATTATGCAGTGCTGAGAGAGAAAAAATAGAGGGGAAGTACAGAAAGAAAGCAACAGAAGACAATGGAAGGGTTTAACATGTGTAATGGGATTCCCAGAAGGGCAAGAGATGTGGAATAGAGGATATATTAACCAAGAATTTTCCAAAATTGAGAAAGATACCAAAACAAGATTAAAGAAGGTCTCTGGCTTCCAAGTGGGAATAATGTAAATAAAGTCATATTGAGACCCATCATGGACTTAACTCCTAAAATCAAAGAAAAAAAATTTTTTAAAGCTCCCAAAGGAAAGAAGTCATTACCTTCAGGACAATAATAAGAGAGATGGTTGATATATCACCTGAAACTACAGAAGCCAGAAATCAATAGAATGACCTCTTTAAGTGCTAAAAGAAAAAAAAAGAATGCTAACCTACAATTCTAAATCTAGTGAGCATATGCTTCAAAAGTGAAGGCAAAATAAAGATAGACTAAAACTAAGAAAATTTATTGATAATAGATGGCACTAAAAAATGCTAAAGAAAGTTCATGTTGAAAGAAAATGATCGCACATAAAAGCACAGACCTGCAGAAAGAAATGAAAGATAGCAATAAGGATAAATGTGTATAAATATAAATTAGGACTGTTTAAAATAATGATTGTGACTTGTGGGGTTTAAAATATAATGGAGCAATATATGACAACTGTAGAGCAAAAGTCTGGAGAGTGGTAAATCAGTCACAAGTGCATATGTTCTCTAGAGTAAGCGCCAAAAGAAAAAGAATATATAACTAAAGAGCTAATAGAGGAGAAAATGGAATAATAAAAGATGAGCAATTACTCCAAAGAAATG
Source organism: Phocoena sinus (assembly GCF_008692025.1). NCBI lineage: Eukaryota > Metazoa > Chordata > Mammalia > Artiodactyla > Phocoenidae > Phocoena > Phocoena sinus. The sequence goes on from NC_045775.1 coordinate 22,634,397, forward strand.
TAAGAAAAGAGAAAGGAATAAAAAACAGATGAGACAAAACGACAGGATGGTGTACTTCAACTCAGTTTTCCCAATGATTATGGTAAATGTGAGAGGAGCAAACACTCCAGACAAAGCTCAGAAGACATAACCATATACTGTTTACAAGGGACATATTTTAAATTTAAGGGCACAGATGGGTAAGTAAAAGAATGAGGAAACTACATTATGCACATACTAACCGAAAGAAAACTGAGTTGGCTATATATTTATGCCAGAAAAAGACTGTAAGGTAAGAAGAATCACTAGAGGGAAAGAAGAGCATTGCACAATTTAAAGGAATAAATTCAACAGGATGATATAACAATCTTAAATTTTTTAGGTATGTAATAATATAGGTCAAAAACACAAAAAGGAAAAGTTGATAGAACGAAAAGTTTGAAATAGACAAAACTACAACCATAGTAGATTAATGCACCTTTCTCAGTAACTAATAAACAAGAAAAAAAATCAGCAAGGATCTAGAAGATTTAAACAACACAGTAAAATTGACCTAATTGATACACATGGAATGCTTTACCCAGCAACTGTAGGATATTACATACTTTTCAAGTATGTATGGACACTTACTAAAATATACTGTACCATAGAGCAAATCTCTAAATTTGAAAGAAAGAGATCTCAGATATGTTCTCTGAATTCATTGGTGATAAGCTAGAAATCAATAGCATATAACTGGAAAATCCTCAGGTATTTAGAAATTAAGTAATGTAAATACTTTCACATGTCTTATTGGCTAAAGAAGAAATAACAGTGAAAGTTATAAAATACATTGATCTAAATAATAGTGAAAATATGTGTTAAAACTTTTACAGTTACAGCTAAAAGCAGTGCTTAGAGGGATACATATAGCTTTAAATGTATATATTAGAAAAAAAGGCTGAACATTAAACTATTTCAAGACAACAGAAGAATAAATTATAACCAAAAAAGGTAGAAGGAAAGATATAATAAAAAAGAGCAGAAATCAAATAAAAAGATGTATGATTTTTTTTAAAATGAAATCCTTAAAAAGATTGGTAAATTGATAACCCCCTAGAAAGACTGATAATGTAAAAAAATTTTTTTTAATTTACCAGTATCAAGAAAGATATAGGAGGGCTTCCCTGGTGGCGCAGTGGTTGAGAGTCCGCCTGCCGATACACGGGACACGGGTTCGTGTTCCGGTCCGGGAAGATCCCACATACCGTGGAGCGGCTGAGCCTGTGAGCCATGGCTGCTGAGCCTGCGCGTCCGGAGCCTGTGCTCCACAACGGGAAAGGCCACAACAGTGAGAGGCCCGCGTACCGCAAAAAAAAAAAAAAAAAGAAAAAGAAAGATATAGGAGATACCACTATTAAAGGAGACTAAAAAGATTGAACAAATAATGCAATAATGTAATCCTGGATTGAATTCTGTACTGTGGAAGAATATGCTGTAAAAGACATGATGGAGACAGTTACTAAAATTGTAGTACATTCTTTATTTTTTTTTAATTTTTAACTTTTTTATATATTTATTTATTTTTGGCTGCGTTGGGTCTTCGTTGCAGTGCACATGCTTCTCATTGCCTGGCTTCATTGCGGTGGCTTCTCTTGCTGTGGAGCACGGGCTCTAGGTGCATGGGCTTCAGTAGTTGCAGCACGTGGGCTCAGTAGTTGTGGCTATCAGGCTCTAGACCGCAGGCTCAGTAGTTGGGGCGCAAGGGCTTAGTTGCTCTGCAGCATGTGGGATCTTTCCGGACCAGGGCTTGAACTCGTGTCCCCTCCATTGGCAGGCAGATATGCGCAACCAGGGAAGTCCCTTTAGTACATTCTTCAGATTAAAGATTGGTGTAAATATTAAATTCCCTGAATCTGATAACTTGTATTGTGGCTGTGTAAGAGATACTATCAGGGAATAATACTGATGTATTAAGGGGTAAAAGAGCATGATGTATGCAGTCTATTCTCAGATGGTTCAGAGAAAAGTTTTAAATATATGTATTTTAAGCATAATAAGATTCTAAATAACTTAATGCTAATAAATTTGATAATTTAGATGAAAAACTAACCTTGGCAAACTGACACAAGGAATAGAAAACCCAAATAGTCTTGTATCTGTTAAAGAAAATGAATTTGTACTTAGAATACTTTTCAAAAAGAAAATTCCAGACCCAGATGGTTTCACTGGTGGCCTAAACATTTAAAGAAGAAATTTTACCAATTGTATAAAGTCTCATACAGAAAAAAAAAAAAAGGTAACACTTCCCAACTTGATTTCTTAAGCTAGGCACAACCTTAATACCAAAATCTGATAAATAACAAGGAAAGGAAATTACTGGCCATTATCTCTCAGGAATATAGCCACAAAAATCCTGAACAAAATATTAGCAAATTGAATCTTGCAATATACAAGAAAGATAATGTCATGATTTGGTGGGGCTTATTCTAGGAATCCAAGTTCAGCACAATCAGTATAAGTCATATTAACAGAATAAAGGGGATGAAATTATGATTATCTCAATAAATGAGATAGTGTATTTGACAAAGTTTAAAGACTCTTCATGATAAAAGGTCTTAGCAAACTAGTCGAGTATGTACAAAATTATAGCTATCATACTTAATGGTGAAATAATTAAATGTTTTTCCCTCCAAGTTCAGGAACCAGACAGGGAAGACCATTAGCACCACTTCTATTCAACATTGTCCTGGAGGTCCTAGTCAATTCAGTGAGGAAGGAAAATAAAAGATGTAAAGATTGGAAAAGAGGTAGAGCTGGCTTTTCACAGCTGACATGATTGTATATATTTGGAAACTACAAAGGAATGTATAAACTGTTAGAATAGGAAGTAAAGTCGGTTTTCAAAAATCCATTATTTCTATATGCTAATATTAAACAATTGGAAAATGAAATAAGAAAACACATTTACAGTATCAGCGCCCCTCACCTCCCATCAATTTAATGAAAAATTTGCAGGACTGCCACACTAAAAACTGTAAAACAGTGCTGAGACAAACATGACAACCTAAATAAAAGGAGAAATATTATGTTCGTGGATTGGAAGACTCGGTATTGTTAAGGTATCAATTCTTCCTAGACTTACATATTCATTCCCAGTTAAAACAAGTTAGGGTTGAAAGGGACAAGCCAGTTTTAAAACATATTTGAAAATGCAAAAGGACCTAGATTAGCCCAGGAAATCTTAACAAAATGAGAATGATTATATTACCTGATACCAAGACTTTATTAAAAACTATAGTAATTAAGATAGCATAGTACTGGGACTTCCCTGGTGGTCAGTGGCTAAGACTCCGCACTCCCAAAGCAGGGGGCCTGGGTTTGATCCCTAGTCAGGAAACTAGATCCCACATGCCACAACTAAAAAAAAAAAAAAAAAAAAAAAAAAAAAGCATAGTACTGATGTAGAAATAAACAGGTTAACGGACTATGTAGAGTGTTTAGAAACAGACCCATTCACGTATGGTCACCTAATTTTTCTACCAAGTTAGCCATGCAATTCAGTGGAGAAAGGATGATCTTTACAATAAATGGTGCTAAATCAGTTGGATATCTTTATGGATAAAAGTGAACTCATACCCAATTAAAATATGAGCAGAGGACCTGAATAGACATTTTTCCAAAGACGATATACAGATGGCCAACGGGCGGCCTTGATTTATTCCTTTTTATCAGTTGACTGATAAACTGAGACCCAACGCAGCCAAATAAATTAATTAATCTTAAAAAATTTCATACCAAGATTAAGAATTGTTCCTATTGCAGATCATTGAATCTAAGCTAGTATTCTAGATACTTAGTGGAAGATACAAAGTTAGATGTGTTTTTTTCATCTTAAAAAAATTCAAATGTTTATGGGAAGTAGGTAATTGATGTTTAAGAACTAATACTAATGTAGAAGTTATGCTAAGTTCTTATAATAAAGGCAGTTCTGCTGATAATTGTTTTGAATTTCAGAGATGATCTTATTAACTGTCATATTTGCTTAAAACGCATTTCAACATTGGCTCTGTTACCTCCTTGTTACTTATATATTACTATACTTATGGAATATATACACGAAGAGACTTTGGGGGGGGGGGGGGAACGACTTTTTTTTTTAAGCCTATCTCAGCCTGACAAAGGAATCAGCAATTTTTAGCAAGAAATTCATGGACTTAATTGTAACTGGGAAGTGATAGGAGTATATAGAAGTATAGTCTCTGTTTCCTTTTTAAAATGAGATAGAATGGGAGCTAGCAGTGTATCCAAAGAGAAGGAGCCAGTGGAGAAGGTAATGATGAGAGGAAATAATTGTTGAGTTCAGCAGGGCAAATAAGGAGCTACCCATGGACCATTCCTCCCCACTCCATCCCAGAAGTTACTGAGAACCATATTAATTAATGAGTCTTAGTCGCTTGGGCTGTGAGGCTTTAAGTTGGCCAGTGGAGAACAAAGAAGACCGCATTTCCATGGCAGCAGCTTTGAGGAGTGTCAGAAACCACAACAGTGGAGATAGAGAAAAGCCAGAGGTCATGGAATAACCTTACTGTCAGCCTTACTGTCAGCCATGGGACACAACAGGATATCTGGTAGTTTGCTGCCTACGTGACTCTTCTGATCTTTAAAATATGGGCATGACTCCTTTTTAAGAATTATTATTTTATGGATAAATTTTAGAAAACTGACCATTTTATTTATTGTTTACCAGTACGAGGATGTCGTCCAGGAAAGATTGTGCAGATGACTGAAGCAGAAGTTCGGGGCTTATGTATCAAGTCTCGGGAGATCTTTCTCAGCCAGCCTATTCTTTTGGAATTGGAAGCGCCACTGAAAATTTGTGGTATGTAAATGGGTAAAGTAGGAAACAATCTCTTTTGAATCCTATATTTACATTGAAGATGATTGAGGAAACACCTAAAAATTTTTGTTAAAAAAGGATTGCTAGGTTTTATTACATTAAATTATAGAAATTGAGACTTTTATAAAATGACAAGTTAGAGACAAGAAGAACATGTTTGCTGTATATACAACAGATTAAGAGATGCTGTTCACACTATATAAAGCGTTCTTAGAAACAAGAAAAGGTAATACGATAAAATTTAAGGGGTGGAGGCAGATTGGAGAAGAAATTAAAGTGGCCAGTAAACATAAGATCCTCAGCCTCACCAGTAATCAGTGAAATGCAATTTAAAGATAAATCTGGAACTCTGATCAGATTGAAAAAAAATGTCAAAAATTGATACCTATTGTTGTCTAGGATCTGGAGAAAGGGCATTCCAGTACACTGGTTAGAAAAACAGGTATAGAATTTCGGAGGTCAGTATGGCAATATCCATGTTTTCTAACTTAGATGTGATCATTTTAATTTATTTTGAAGATTATATAACTTTATACAATTTGTATTTGATCTTTCAAGTCTTACAGTGGCTTTTGGCCAAAAACTAAAACTTTAACCTTAGTTAAAGTTAACCTGGGGCTTCCCTGGTGGCTCAGTGGTTGAGCGTCCACCTGCCGATGCAGGGGGACACGGGTTCGTGCCCCGGTCCGGGAGGATCCCACATGCCGCGGAGTTGCTGGGCCCGTGAGCCATGGCGCTGAGCCTGTGCATCCGGAGCCTGTGCTCCGCAACGGGAGAGGCCACAGCAGTGAGAGGACCCACGTACTGCCAAAAAAAAAAAAGTTAACCTTAGTTGAGTGATTGCATTTTTTTTAAACATCTTTATTGGAGTATAATTGCTTTACAATGGTGTGTTAGTTTCTGCTTTATAACAAAGTGAATCAGTTATACATATACGTATATCCCCATATCTCCTCCCTCTTGCATCTGCCTCCCACCCTCCCTATCCCACCCCTTTAGCTGGTCACAAAGCACCGAGCTGATCTCTCTGTGCTGTGCGGCTGCTTCCCACTAGCTATCTGTTTTACATTTGGTAGTAGATATAAGTCCATGCCACTCTCTCACTTTGTCCCAGTTTGATTGCATTGTTAAAGCTAGAAAAACTGTTGGCACAGAAAGCATTTTTCTGTAGTTCACATAACATGGGAAGTGGTATAAATGCTGTATTACACTGACTTTTGGTTTGATAGTGCAGTTTTTCTTCTAGTAGCTGTATTTGTCACTTAGCTTTTATGAACTTAACCGTCAGCTTTTGTTCAATCAAGGATTATTTGCTATATGCAGACCTTTTCATTCCCCTGCATGTTTTTAGTGATCCACATTCACACCATATAACCTGCAGGTGCATAGTGTGCTCTTTAAATACTTTTTTCCTCTTATGTGGCTTATTAAGTCATGTACTTGGTGTTCCTTTATACAGTGCGTAGCAATTAAGAGATATTAACTAAGTAAATGTTGAATAAATTAATTAGCTTAGAGTATCACCTGTAAGTAAGAGGTGGTAGTTGAAATTCTGTGGAAATGAAGCAAATTATGTTATCTTAAAATTAAAGTGAGTCATATTCTCAACAAGATACTCAAATGCTTTAATACAGGAATAATTTGTAGGTAGTAGAAGTTATTTATACTAAATATTTCTAAGTTTTCGCTGTTTGCTCACTACTAGGTATAAAAAAGTGGACCTAAGTTAAACTACCAGATAGTGTAACTGTATTAGCATAACAAATTACCCCAAAACTTTGTGGCTTAACAACATTAATTTATCATCTCATAGTTTCTGTGGGTTAAGAATTCAGGGCACAGCTTAGCTGGGTCCTTTGGGTCTGAGTCTCTCACAGCCTGTTAAGATGTCATCTGGGCCTGCAGTCATCTCAGGCTCAATTGTGAAAGGATTCAGTTCCTTATGGGCCAATGGACTGAGGACCTCAGTTCCTAATGAGTTGTTGACCAAAGGCCTCCTTTAGTTCTTTACCAGATGTGCTTCTCCATTAGGTGGCTTCATCATCCAGCATGAGAGAAGGCAAGAGAGAGTGCAAGCAAGATGGGAAGTTACAATTTTTTGTAACTTTATCTCAGAAGTGAAAGCCCATCTCACTTTTGCTGTATCCTCTTTGTTAGAAGTAAGTCACTAGCTACGGCCCACATTCAAGAGAAGAGGATTACATAAGGGTATAAACATTGAGAATCATTTCATAGAAGCTGTCTGTGTACCACAGTAACCATAAATTTTCTAAACTGTTTTTTCTATTTTTAGGAGATATTCATGGACAGTATACAGATTTACTGCGATTATTTGAATATGGAGGTTTCCCCCCAGAAGCCAACTATCTTTTCTTAGGAGATTATGTGGACAGAGGAAAGCAGTCTTTGGAAACCATTTGTTTGCTGTTGGCCTATAAAATCAAATATCCCGAGAACTTCCTTTCTCTTAAGAGGAAACCATGAGTGTGCTAGCATCAATCGCATTTATGGATTCTATGATGAATGTAAGTAAAAATAAAAGCTTATTTCTTATTAAAGGAAAAATTCCCTAATAGTTTTCCATTTCAAAAGAGTTCCTTCAATTCAGAGTTTTTAAAAAATGTTGGTCTGTCAAACAGAAGCCCAAGAAGAGAGCCTTACATAAAAGAGAACCTAAAACTGGGAAACATGTTATTAATTAAATTGGTTCCTGGGGATCTCCTTGGTCATGTTGTTTCAAGTTAATTGCAGCTTACTCAGCTGAAAGGCCCTCTTATAATTAGTTTATATAGTAAAAATATCCAAGTGGAACAGAGGTCACTATAGACAGTAGCCTGTGGTTTTCTAGTCTCCATTAAGGTTTTAACTCTCAACTTTCTTGTGATATGACAGAAACTCTTATTGACCCTGTGTCACAAAGAATATTGAGAAGTTCTATAAAATTATTTAAACGTTGAAGTTTATTAGAATTTTAATCTGTGCCTATAAAACTAGAGAGATAAGGATATTGAATACTCTGGATGTCCTTATTTTGTTGTACTCTTTTTCATCAGTAAGAAATCACTGATTCGCTGTTGTGTGGTAGTGTTTCCAAGTGTTAATTACTGAATTACCCTACTACATTTGACTTCGGTGTTTTGCTTTTGTTAGAGTATGGGAGTGAATGAACATGTTTGGTTAATTAAATTTAGAAACCAATTAACAGTGATTTTCAAATTGAATTTTGTTTTTTAATGCTGAATTCTCCATTAGAATCGCTTTTTGCTTTTTTCCATCCTTAATTATGGTAGAGTCCTTTTAGAACCCCTATTTTCTTGATTCATGTAATCGTTTATTTGACAAATGTTTGAGGATATATTATATGCCAGGTACTATTTTAAATACTGGGAATGCAGCAGTGCTCAAGAGAGATGATCTCTATTTATGGAGTTTACATTCTAGGGGAGTGATTTTGTATTTGATTTTACATATTGCATTTTTATTTCTAACGTGTACTGTTATGGTTTCAGTTGTTTAAATCAAGACCAGTAGACAGGAAGTGGATTGTAGTACCTCAAGCTGCAACCACTTTCTAAAGCTACATTAAAAATAGAGGTATATTATTAAAGGATAAAATACGGACTTGAATATCCTCAAGGATAGAAGTGACATCAAGTGAAATGTATGTTGAGAGCAGCTTGTAAACACTTTGAGTTATACTTGTTCATTGAGGGGCAGGTTATGGCATAAAAGCATAGGAAATTAGTGCTTTGTGTCTTTTTTTATCCTCCGTTGGGTTAGTTGTTGCAACTTACTGCCAAATCAGAAAAATCAAGTAACTCCAAAAAGGTGAACGTGCTCTTGAGATTGTGCTTGTTGTAGCTCTTTATGCTAGACTCCAGGAAAATCATAGCCTTTGTGTCTCTACTTATACTTACTATGGTGCCAAGTAAAAATTTACTCAGAAGTGAATGCCAGTTAAGCACCTGGAAATTCTCCTTTCTTGGCAGTAAGTTTATGCCGTGTTACCAGTGCATTAGAGTTAAAGCGGACAGTCTCCAGAGGCACCCCTTTCGTTTCTGCTTACTTACTTGGCTAGGTATTTAACATTTTGAACGGAAAAAGTAAACTAATAGTCTATTAGATTGTTTCAAAGTTGCTATATTATAGTGACCTTAAAAGGCAAAAGTGTTTGATTTGTTTCATAAAACACCTGGCACTATATTTGTAGTCTTTGTAATTTTACTGAAGGTGCTGAATGTTTATTATACTTACTACCTTTTTAAAAGTATACAAGTCACACTCATTATAGAAAAAACAAGTGCTAAATAAGCATAAAATTGGGATCATTCATAAGTCTGTTGCTGTTAGAGAACTAATGAGAACAGTTTTAGATTTATTCTATTGTCCTTTTTATAGGCAAACGAAGGTTTAATATTAAATTGTGGAAGACCTTCACTGATTGTTTCAACTGTCTGCCTATAGCTGCCATTGTGGATGAGAAGATCTTCTGTTGTCATGGAGGTAGACTAATAAATTCACCTTATAGGTTTTTCTTCTTTTTCTTCCATTATTTAGAAAAGGCCTATAATGAGATGCTGTGGAAAAACAAAGCAGTGCTTATTTGAAAACTCAAGTGATTAAAACTGTTTTAAACATGGCTAAAATGTCTTTTAATAACTAGAAATTTGTGGTTATTTACATGATGAAAATGCAAATTTAGTACTTGTCTTTAAAGAATTTCACATATGAGGATAAATCAGAGTTTTGCTTGAAAAAATGTCTTTCCTTTGCCTCAGTTTTGACAGAAGGATACCTCTACTGTCAGTAAAAATGAGAGGATCATGACCATTTTCCCATCTTTATTAAATACTTTTCATCAGAATCCAAATATAATATTAAATATATTTATGTTATATAAATAAATATATAAATATAACATATATATAATATTAAACTCAATGTTTAATGTTCTCACATGCCAAGAGTTCTAGGTTTTATGTAATATGTCTGCTTTAGTCCTAAAAATAATTTTTTAGTAGAATGATAAATTATTCTGTATAACGTGTTAAATAACCTTGAATATATGAAAGTTCATTTGAAAAACTAACATGTGTCTAGCACTTGGCTAGATGCCGTGCAAATATATAGATAGTGTATGATCTGGCTATCTTGAGGCATTTAAAACCTATTGATAAAACATTTTCGAAACAGATAATTGAGTAATGAAAGGAATTTAATTATACGTATTTGTTGAGACAGTGATTATAGTGAAAAGTCAGGAAAGGTAGAGAATTGTTGGGCAGACATTTACAGAGGCATGGGTTTTGGAGGTGAAAAGGGCTTGAGACAGTCTTTCTAGTTGAAGGAATGTGTGAGGACTGGCCTAACTAGAATGTCAAATATATATGGGGAACGATGGGATCAGATTATGGAGGTTTGAACACTGAGCAAATGAGTTTTTTGAATGGTTTAATAGCCATATTGGGTTTTTGTACAGGGAGATAGTTTAATGAAAATACTATAAGAAAATTAGTTTTTTCATCTGTGTGCAGGAAGAATTAAGGTAGAAAAATGCTAAAAGACAGATAGATGCACTTATCTAGGCTTGAGGTAGTAATTGTTTATTCTCTGATAGGACATAATTTACTATGTTAATTGAAACATTTTACAGTAGATACTAAACATGGAAGAAATTGTAGCTCTTGCACACTAGTATAGTTAAGAATAGAAATGTAGCAATGTGAATATGGAATGTGAGACTTGAATTGTCTACCAAAGAGAAATACTAGGTTACTTAAAAGATTTCTAAGTATTTTCATGTGCTTTTTGTTTATCTTTCTGATCAACAATTATGCTTTTATGTAAGAAATTGAGCATGTTGGAGTGGGATGTAGGAAGGTCTTACTGGGACATGGTGAGCACTTTAAGTAAACATGTTTAAGTGGTAAGAAGTGGCAAAACTTCTTAGTAGGAAGGATTGGAATTGAGTGCGTTCCTGTGAAGAGCAGGGAATGATTGGAAAGAAAGAAGAGTGGTAGGAGTTTTTTTTCCTTGAAAAATCTTTTGAAATGAAAAGTTTTATTCCCCTGGTAGGGAAAAATGGAGAAGACCTAATGGTAATGTTCTGTTGTATCAAAGTGGGATTCTGTTTAATAACCCAATATATTAAAGGTAACATTGAAAGGAACACTTGAAATATCTTTAATTTCACATAGTAAATCTACTTTGATTAAATGCTTTTTATTTGAGTGAAAATTTTTCCGATGTCAGTACTATGAGTCGTCTTTTCATTTATAGGACTGTCACCAGACTTGCAATCCATGGAGCAGATTCGGAGAATTATGAGACCCACTGATGTCCCTGATACAGGTTAAGTATATAGAGAAGTTTAATCAACATTTAATGTAAAATGTTGGCATATTTGAACTTAATTATATTTAATGGAAGTAGGATTGTATTGTGTAATAAATAATAGAGCTTTTTTTATAGTCAATAAAACTAGCTACAGATTACTTGGAATAATACAAAATATTTCACTTTCCACTAATACTCCAAAGTACAGACGTTTTAAATTTTATATGTAACCATAATATGGATCTGTGAAACTTTTCACAAAAGTTCTGCTGTTGAGCCCCCCTTACCTTCCAGTCTTTCTAAATTCCTTTATTCATATCAACATTGGTTATGTTCTTCAAACAGTTGTTAAAAATTAGTCAAAGTTTTTAAATTAAAATAGTCTTTCTTAGCCAAGGTTACAATTACCTTCTTTTACTTTATCTAGTAGTTTTCTGTTATTTTCTGTATCATCTATATTTCAAAGTTTTAGAGCTCTTAAGGCTCTTGAGACAGAAGGCTCTAGAGATGTGTGGTTAATGTTATGAAAATTGTGAACATTTATGTGAAAAAAAATGAAAATTGACTATGCGGATATTGAGAATAACTTTCAGATTTTCAGTAAAGCAAATAAAACAGAAGCAAATAAGTTCCAACTGAGGATAAATTGCTGTGTCGATTAACAAATAAGCCTAATGTAATTTTATAAATAAATGTTAGGTACAGTTGCCACTTACCCTGACTTTTCTGTTGGCTTTTAAAGGATAATTATTCATATTTGAGTACTGGTATATGTACTAATTATGGTGTTCATATCGTAAAATACCATGAAGACCTGTGAATTGAATGCAGTTAGTGTGTTGTTTCCTCAGTTCAACTTTTGCTTAAAACATCAGTACCTTTCTGTGTGACATTTTCTGACAACCAGTGTGTGCAGTTTTTCCATACCACAGCCAATTCTCCAATACCATGTGGGTATCTGGCAGTTCATTTCAATTCTGACACTAACCCCTGAAGTTAGCCCAGACCCCACAGGTTAAGGGCTCCATTCCACAATTCTGCTCCCACTTCAGATGCCAGCCTCAAGTGGGGTCTCCAGGAGAACCACACTTCTGCCTGGCAGACAACAAATTCAGAGGTTCCCACAACCACTTCCTCAGATGCTTTACTTAGACATGTACCAGTTTATTATAAAGGATACAAATTCAGGAACAGCCACATGGAAGAGATACACAGGGCAAAGGTATGGGGAGAGCCCCGTGTTGGTAGGTGAACAGCTTCTATACCCTTGGGCATCAGCGTGTTCACCAACCTGGAAGCTACCCAAATCTAGTTGTTCAAGGGTTTTTATAGAACTTCGTTTCTAGCCCTCCACTCTCACCCCTCCCCAGAGGTGGCGGGTACAGAGTGGGAGGGCTGAAAGTTCTAACTCTCTAACCATGTGTTTGGTCTTTGTGCTGACTGGGTCCCATGGTGAAGTTTCTGGGTCCCCCCCAACCCACCTAGGTCCCCTCATTAGCCTAAACTCAGGTGTGATGGAAAGGAGGCTCCTTATGAACAAGACACTTCTATCAGGAAATTCCAAGGGTTTTAGCTTTGTGCCAGGCATTGGAACAAAGACCAAAAGTATTTTTATTATGTCACACTGTCATACTGTTAAAAGCATTAACAAAAGCAAAACTGCCCTTTCGCTCAGTTTCTACCAGGCTTTTAAAAAACAAAAACAAAAAAAACTTACATTATTGGATTGATTGTCCCGTTATCTGTGTAGTCAGACCCACCGTATACCTGTTGTATTCATCAGTTCTCAACAAACTTTAATATATAAAATGAGGATTGCCTAGAGCGCCATAGGGTCTAGAAATCCTATTATACATTAGGAACATTATATATATATGGAGGGGAAAGGTCTTTTAGCTTACTGATAAGAGAATTATTTATTGGTAATTTTGTAAAGGAGAATTGATTATTCGTCAAATAGGGTTGGGCTAGATGGTACTAACTTCATTTCCCACTCTTAAGATCCAAAGACTATAGAAAAGTAAGCATTAAAAAATATTTGTGAACCAGTGCCTGAGTAAACCATGGCTAAACCTCTAAATTGGATTGTTAATAACATGCATCTGGTTGCTTGTTTTCAAGTGTGATTGTACTGTTTTACTCAGTGTACTAAAGTATACTGAAAGTGTAATGATACCACTCAGAATGCTACTCATGACTATAAAGCAACCGTTATAAACAGTTGTATAGATCCTCTGTTATCAGTAAGCCACCAACATACTGCATATTGCGGTAAGTTGTCTAATAACTTACTTGAGTGACACGATGTTTTTGTATTGATTATAAAAAGAAAACATGCATTTTTCCAGATTTTGATTATAATTATAGAATATATTTGACCAAACCTAATAGAAACTAGTATTTAAATAATAGGGTATTTATTTAAAATAAGGTACAATATAAGTTTAAGTGACACCATCTTCAGAGTTTCTGTTGTTGGTATAGTTCAGACATAAATCAGTTTCAAGGATGGCACGTTAGGTTTATCTTTTTATCATATTTATTGGGAAGTTTCCGAGATGCTAAAAACAGTCATTTTGAGCTTTCATATTCTCTGTAATCTGTAGAAATATAATTTATAAATTATGTTTTTTGAGACAATAGCCTAATGATGATATTGCTTATTCATTAGGGATTGGATTATAAACATTGAACCTTGACTCTGAGATTCTTGTCTCAATCCATTAAGATTAAGGAACGCCACATTGTTGTTGCTACAATTATTTGATTTTGTATGCATCTAGTCTGTTGCATTTTCCAGATAATTCCAAAAGCAACTACATTCTAGTTTTATTGTCACATTAAAATTGTAGAATAATATTTTGACCTCACTGCTGCTTCTGTGGAAACAGACTGGAAAGTATGAGCATTATAGAGCAGTGTGTGTGTGTATTTAAAGAATCAGCTTCTGATTCTTTAGAGACCAGAAAGAGCTTTTAAACTGAGACCATCCCAATGGATTTTGTATGCTGGTGGATTTCTTAAAACATCATGACAGGAGTTTAGGAAATAATGATAGAAATTAAGCGAGCATTGCCACGATTTCTACAGGGTGTTTTAGATACTTCCCCTATCAAGATAAGCTGTACTGTGACTCAAAGTGAAGATCTCCTTTCGTGATAAGCTATATTATGAGGTATATGGATTATCAAAAAAAACTTTAAAGCTGACTCATTCTAAAACAGTCTTCCCTTAGTACCATAGTTCTTAGAAAACTAAATATCACCATCTCAACATCTACCCTTTCTTAATCTCACTACAACTTGACTTTACCCTCTCTCTTCCCCTCAACCGTCAAGATACTGCTTTCATTATGGTCTGATAATCTAATTGTAAATAGCATAGGTTTTTGTCCTAATCCACTTGTTCATTGTACTTGAAACTTAACCATTTCCTACTTCTAGATAATTCTTACCCTTTCAGGAGATCCTACTATTCTAATCTCTTCCTTTTGTTTTGACTATTCCTTCCCAATACTTTTTGCTCATTCCTTCTCTGCCTGCTTATTAAATGTTTGATTCCTGTTCATTTACTGGTCTTCTTACTTTACATTCCCAAGATGGTCTCAGCCCCTTCTAAGATTTACACTACTATTAGTAAGATGAAGATACTTAGATAAATATTTTTAGCTCTGACCTCTTTTTTTAAGCCCAAAACATTCTAAAGTCAAGGATCTGATCTGATTTTGTTCCTCCATATACTTTATTTAAATCCTCCAGGCCTTTGTAGAAAATGTTTTCTTCCATCAAATTGATCTATAGATCAAATTAGTTCCAGTGAAATCTCGATTAGGTCTACAGAATTTGACAGACTGATTCAGAGGTTTATATGTGGAAGAACAAAGGATTAAAAGTAACCAAGACAATCCTGAAGAAAAATATTAAGCAGGGGGTAGGCCTACCAAATAGGAAGATTTATTTAAAAGCTCTAGTGTGTTATTGGCTCAGTGTTAAATAAAGTAGATTAATGGAATAGACTACAGCACCAGAAACAGGATAGTTAGCTCTGTAAGGAAAGGATGAACTATTCAGGAAATGCTACTGGGTCAATTGGTTATCCATACTGAGAAACTATAGATAGAAGACGAACAACCTTTTCCAATATATGCTTTAGAGTGAGCCATGCACACATGTCTTCTCTGTGGAAAGGGTTGGCGAGTACTGCTTTAAGTCGGGCACAATTGTATTTGCATGGTTACTTTAACAAAAAATGGCTAAGTTTGATAGGCTGGGATACTAGGGCGCAAGTGATTATTACTATTATTAAAGGGTAAGAGGACAGGAGAACAAATGTGATGTAGATATACTTTATAAATTTTGTTTTGTTTTTTCATTGCTGTGTTTTTATTCTTTAAAGGGTTGCTCTGTGATTTGCTGTGGTCTGACCCAGATAAGGATGTGCAAGGTTGGGGAGAAAATGATCGTGGTGTTTCCTTCACTTTTGGAGCTGATGTAGTCAGTAAATTTCTGAATCGTCATGATTTAGACTTGATTTGTCGAGCTCATCAGGTATGAAATAAGAAAACTTGGATGTTTTGATGTTTATTAACTTCACCCAGGTGTACTCCTTTTATTTTTGAGGAAATTGAGATCCAAGAAAGCTAATTATACAAGGAAAGCAGTAGAAGAGGTAAAGCCTATGCCTTGATCTCACAATTAACAATCTAATGATTAGTTAACCCTTTCTCACCCTCTAAGGAGAAAGGTTTCAAAGGAATATATTTTTGTAGTGTACTGCAATACTAACAGATTTTTCAGTTCTTGGCTGAAGCTTTCTAGAAATATTTGACCCCATTTTAATATGATAGTTACATACTATAGATAAAAATCAAATGAACTGTGTGGATTTTGATAAGAACAAACCACACTGTAAAGAGACAATTGGGGAAATTCGATTATAGGCTAGGTATTAGATATCAAGGAGTTGTTGTTAATTGTTTTAGCTCTGTGATGATACATATTGCTATGTAAGAAGGATGTCAATATTTTTCGAAATGCCTCCTCAAGTACATAGGGTAAGATGATGTATCTAGGGTTTGTTTTAAAATAACAAAAGCAAGATGCAGACATAGAGAATGGACTTGAGGACACGGGGAGAGGGAAGGGTAAGCTGGGAAGCAGTGAGAGAGTGGCATGGACATATATATACTACCAAATGTAAAATAGATAGCTAGTGGGAAGCAGCCACATAGCACAGGGAGATCAGCTCAGTTCTTTGTGTCCATGTAGAGGGGTGGGATAAGGAGGGTGGGAGGAGATACGGGGATATATGTATATGTATACCTGATTCACTTTGTTTTAAAGCAGAAGTTAACACACCATTGTGAAGCAGTTATACTCCAGTAAAGATGTTAAAAAATAAAATAACATCAGCAGAGAAAAGCGGGGGTGGATAAATGAAATAAATGTAGCAAAGTCTTGGTAATTATTGAATCAGGTTGATGAGTAAATGGGAGTTTATTGAACTCTCTCTAGTTTTGTGTATATTTGAATTTTCATTGAAAAAAAATACATGTACAATTTAGGCGTATTTGGGGTTTTTTTTGTCCTTCACCGATAGATTATAAACTCCGCGGGCCTCTCACTGTTGTGGCCTCTCCCATTGCGGAGCACAGGCTCCGGACGCACAGGCTCAGCGACCATGGCTCACGGGCCCAGCCGCTCCGCGGCATGTGGGATCTTCCCGGACCAGGGCACGAACCCGTGTCCCCTGCATCGGCGGGTGGACTCTCAACCACTGCGCCACCAGGGAAGCCCACATTATATACTCTTTAAGGAGAGAATTGTGACTTGTTGGCCTTTGAATATCCATTGCCTTGTGAATTTACTGACATATTGTAACATGTAGTGTGTGTTTGTTAACAAAAGCTTATTTTAACAATATATCAAGTCCTCATGCTCTCTAGAACATAACTAATTTAAAATACATTGAAAAGCATTTTTTTAAATCTTTTTTTGCTACTTTTTTAAGTATTTGAAATTTGTAAGTATAATACTTAAAGATTCCTTGTTATTTCTTCGTTAAGGCAAAATTTGTTAATTATATGCTATTCTACAGTACTCCCCTTTTTTCTGTGGTCTTGCTCCCCATAACCCTTGACTACTTCTACCTTCTTTATGTGATCCTATGGGATAACAAAGATGACAGGCTTCTCATTTTCTGCACATGTTGTATATCAAATGCCTTTTTTGCTATTAAAATTTCCTAGTTCAATTAAGTGAAGTTATGTCCCCAAATCCTTTGCTTTTGGCATATTTTTTAATCAGTGAACATTGTATTTATAGTTTAGGTAATTAAAATAAGTCTTCCACAAGATAACAGGGCAGAGTTGCTGAGTTTCCTAATAAAATATCCACTGATAATCAGTTTTTTCAGCCATAGGTCTCTATTCATTTGTCTTTTCAGAAATAGTGATGATTTTTAAAAGTCAGGTTACTGAACTACCTTAGTTTGCATGATCTTTTTCTAGACACCTCCAAAATCCTGTTCTGCTTATTTTCAAACTTACTGTCTCTAAAATTAAGAGATTTATGATGGGAAACAACACAAACTACAGATATTTCCTTTTTTAAAAACCCTGTTCTTTTAGTAAATACGTGAATAAATAAACAAGTGAACGAGCAAACTAAGAACTAAAAGGACATACTGAGTGCCAAGCAGTGTGCTGAGCTGGAGTAGATAAGGTGGACAGAGTCTTAACAGAAAAGGTTAATATCTAAATTTTACCATGAGGTAATAACAACCAGCACATGTACCTGATACTAAAGTAGGAATTATATAAAAATGTAAATAATTGTGGAAGTGCTTTCTCCAAGTATTGGTAGGATAATTTTGCTTAATCAAAGAATACCAAGAAGACTTTAGAAAGTATTGTTGCCTACTACAAATAAATAGAAAATATTTACATGTCATTGCATACCTCTCAAATCTGTAGACTGGGAAACGTGTTGTTTAGTTCACTCAGGAATTGACAACAGATTCTAGAAGTCATGTTAAATCATTAAGGAAAAGAGTTACACACAAAGAAGTGTAATCTATAGGCAGCTAATTTTTTGTAGCGTGATCTGTGTACAGTAAGCTCAACTTAGTAAAGTTTTCAGTGTGTGGCTATGTAATACTAATAGGAAATTAGAAAGTGGAACAAAAATCAAGCTTCCAAAACAAAACAGGGTTTTTTTTTTTTTTTTTCAGGTCTTTGTCACATTAATCTTAATTAGTATTAATGGTTGAGAATTTCAAAGAACACATAAATAAGTGTGTTTTTTCTTTTGACTTTTTCTTTGCCAGGTGGTGGAAGATGGATATGAATTCTTTGCTAAGCGACAATTGGTAACCCTATTTTCAGCCCCAAATTACTGTGGCGAGTTTGATAATGCTGGTGGAATGATGAGTGTGGATGAAACTTTGATGTGTTCATTTCAGGTATGATACAATATATCAACTTTGAACAACTAGAAATCTCTTTTTTTGTTTGTTTTTTTGTTTGTTTTGTTTTTTGCAATACGCGGGCCTCTCACTGTTGTGGCCTCTCCCATTGCGGAGCACAGGCTCCGGACGCACAGGCTCAGCGGCCATGGCTCGTGGGCCCAACTGCTCTGCGGCATGTGGGACCTTCCCGTACCAGGGCACAAACCCGTGTCCCCTGCATTGGCAGGCAGACTCTCACCCACTGTGCCACCAGGGAAGCCCCTCTTTTTTTTTTAATTGAAGTATAGTTGATTTACAATGTTGTGTTAGTTTCTGGTGTAAAGCAGTGATTAAGTTATACATATATATGTATTCTTTTTCATATTCTTTTCCATTGTGATTTATTACAGGATATTGAATATAGTTCCCTGTGTTATACAGTAGAACCTTGTTGTTTATCTAATTTATATATAGTAGTTTGAATCCGCTAATGCCAAACTCCTAATTTATCCCTCTGCCACCCCTTTTCCCCTTTGGTAACCAAAAGGTTTTAACAACTAGAAGTCTAATTAAAACTATTGTCAGAAGAATTTTCTTTCAGATTGTGTTCTTTCCTTCAGTTAGTATAGAAAATCAGTTTTGTTCAGAAGTAAAATCACTTATAGACTCCTTTAGAGATTTCTATTTTCATTCACAAACGCTCCAGTCTTTTTGGTATATAACCCATAATTCGAGTTTTAGGAAACGTGAGTCGTGTCAGTCATTCTTGATGCAGATGTTGAAATTGTTAAATTCCTGTATGAATCCTTAGATAGTGGCTTACCTACTAAAAGAATGTAAATTCAGTGAATAATTTAGATTTTGTTTTCTTCTGCAAGATGAATAGGTAGGACAGGCGTTGAGTGGAGAGAGTTATATTATAAACTTCGATTAAAATAATGTAGAATATTTACCTAAGAAAAACTTTCCTAAGAAAAACTTTCCAAATAATCTTAAAGTATCAATTTGTGAATATAGAGACATTTACATTTTAAAAAGAGACCAGGGCTTCCCTGGTGGCGCAGTGGCTGAGAGTCCGCCTGCCGATGCAGGGGACACGAGTTTGTGCCCCAGTCCGGGAAGATCCCGCATGCCGCGGAGCAGCTAGGCCCGTGAGCCGTGGCCGCTGAGCCTGCGCGTCTGGAGCCTGTGCTCCGCAACGGGAGAGGCCACAACAGGGGGAGGCCCACGTACCACAAAAAAAAAAAAAAGAGAGAGACCAGCTTTAACTTTAGTGTGCTCCTTAAAATCATTCTTGTTCATGGACTTAAATCACTTTAATACTTAGCTTTTTGCAAAGGTTATTTTATGTCCTTAATATCACACACTGTATTTCTCTTTTTAAATGTAGAAGGGGTTTGTTTCTATCAGTTAGTAGACTTGAATGCTAAATGTTTGACTTCTCATTTTCAGTTTAAACATAGTAACCAGGCCTTATCCTTCAACAGTTGCCATAATCGAGTTGTATTAATATATCCCGCCCCCCGCACCGGGGCACTATGACACTCTGAATAAAAATGCTTATGAGTCTTTTCTACACGTTTTTTATGTAAATACTGAAATTCTCTACCTGAAATGTAGGTTAAAGCTCTGTTTACACCCAGAAGAATAAACATAATTTTTAAATGTCAGATAGTAACAAGTATTGGTGAGGATGTGGAGAAGTTGGAACCTTATGCATTGATAGTGGGAATGGGAAATGGTGTGGCTGCTTTGCAAAACAGTTTGGCAG
The DNA here is from genome assembly GCF_008692025.1 of Phocoena sinus. Taxonomy (NCBI): domain Eukaryota; kingdom Metazoa; phylum Chordata; class Mammalia; order Artiodactyla; family Phocoenidae; genus Phocoena; species Phocoena sinus. Next base: position 22,654,808 of record NC_045775.1, read on the forward strand.
TTCCTCAAAAAGTTAAACATAGAATTTCTATATGACCCAGCAATTCCACTCCTAGGAATATACCTGAAAGAATTGAAAACAGGTACTCAAATACATGTATATGCATATTCATAGGAGCATTATTTATAATAGCCAAAGGTAGAAATAACCCAGATGGCCATTAGCTAAAGAGTGAATAAACAAAATGTGGAATATCCATAAAATGGCATATTGTTGGCAATTAAAAGTAATGAAGTACTGGGAATTTCCTGGTGGGTCCAATGGTTAGGACTCTGCACTCTCACTGCCAAGGGCCTTGGTTTGATCCCTGGTCGGGGAACTAAAATCCCATAAGCCACGTGGCATGGCCAAAAAAAAAAAGTAATGAAGGACTAATATATGCTACAACATCAAAATCATTATCTTAGTGAAAGAAGCGAGTCACAAAAGACCATGCATTGTGTGGTTTCATTCATTTAAAATAGCCAGAAAAGACAAATCAATAGAGAAGGTAAAGTAGTGACTGCTTGGAGTTGAAGGGAGTTTTAGGGGAGTGGAGAATGGAAATAGGGAGGGAGTGATTGCTTATGGGAACAAGGTTTCTTCCTGGGGTGACAAAAACGTTCTAATGTTAGATTATAGCAGTGGTTGTATAGCTGCAAGTATATAAAAAATTGTTGACTTGTTACATTTTAATGGTTGAACTCTATGGTATCTAATATATATAGCTTTTTTAAAATAAAAGATCTGTGTACACATAATAAATCAAGATCTGAAGAGTTTGTGACTAATTACCCTCTAAATAGTAGAAGAATTATGATGAGAACCTAGGTGTTTTGACTCTTAAACTAGTATTCTTCGTCATAGAGATACGCTAATTTGAAAATTTTTTTATTGATACTTAAGTTTAAGGATTGGGTAGTTGAAGGGATTTGTGTACTTGAGCTTTTGTACAGCAGAAAATAACACAACATTGTAAAGTAACTATATGCCAATAAAAAATAAAATAAATAAAATTTTAAAATTATCAATGGAATGACCAGTAATAGCAATATTCAGACATTTACTGTACTCCTTAAATGTGAGAAATGTTTGTGGAACTTTGCTGTTTTCTTCTACAGTTTTATAATTGATGTCATTTATTGAAAGGCCCACTATTGTAACAGTAATTTCCTTAAACTTATTGTACTTGAAAAAATAACATTGTTACTAAATTATTTACTTTAAGATATTGAAACCATCTGAAAAGAAAGCTAAGTACCAATATGGTGGACTGAATTCAGGACGTCCCGTCACTCCACCTCGAACAGCTAATCCACCGAAGAAAAGGTGAAGAAAGGAACTCTGTAAAGAAACCATCAGATTTGTTAAGGACATACTTCATAATATATAAGTGTGCACTGTAAAACCATCCAGCCATTTGACACCCTTTATGATGTCACACCTTTAACTTAAGGAGACGGGTAAAGGATCTTAAATTTTTTTCTAATAGAAAGATGTGCTACACTGTATTGTAATAAGTATACTCTGTTATAATATTCAACAAAGTTAAATCCAAATTCAGAATTGCCCATTAAATTTACATCTTCACGTATCACAGTTTTTAAAGTTGAAAAGCATCCCAGTTAAACTAGATGTGATAGTTAAACCAGATGAAAGCATGATGATCCATCTGTGTAATGTGGTTTTAGTGTTGCTTGGTTGTTTAATTATTTGGGGCTTGTTTTTGTTTTGTTTGTTTTTGCTAAAATAATGGCAAATTCTTTAAATTTTTTCCCAGACATTTTAAAAAGTGAAATGTGGGAAGAGCTTTAAAGACGTTCGACTATTAATTTTCCATTGCTTATTTACTTATGTACCTGTTTGATCTCACTAAGAAAACTTATGCCTCATTACAGTAAAAAGGAATTTTAGAGATATTTTTTAAAAATATGCAGACTGTCCAATCGAGTGATTTAATCAGTTTGGGCAAACATTACAGCTGATAGTGAATATCTTGCTTTATAGAGAAATTGCCACTGATTTGGATTTGTGCGCTCTAATTCTAACTTATTGATGCTCTATCGTGCAGTAGCATTTTCATTTAACTTTAAGATAAGGCTCATTTAGCATACCCAACTAGTTGGTAATGTGATTATGTGGTACCTTGGCTTTAGGTTTTAATTCGCACGAAACACCTTTTTGGCATGCTTAACTTTCTGGTAACACCCTCACCTGCATTGGTTTTGTTTTTTGGTTTTTGTTGTTGTTGTTGTTGTTGTTTGTTTTTAGATCCACAGAACATGAGAATCCTTTTTTGACAAGCCTTGGAAAGCTGACATTATCTCTTTTTCCTCCCTCTGTACGAAGGATGTATTTAAATGAATGCTGGTCAGTGGGACATTTGTCAACTATGGGTATTGGGTGCTTGACTGTCTAATATTGCCATGTGAATGTTGTATACGATTGTAAGGCTTATGTCACTAAAGATTTTTATTCTGATTTTTCATGATCAAAGTTCATATGATATTGTATAGACATGCTTTGTAGTGAACTATAGTAGCAATAATTTCTGTACATGATCAAGGGTTTATTGCAGCATTTCTTTTCCTGTTCTTTTTTTTTTTTAAGGGTAGTATTAACAAATGACAGGAATAGAAAAGTCAACATAAAGATTTTAGAAGGAGAACTTACAGGACACAGATTTGTGATGCTTTAGATGCAACACTTTTGGATGTGATTCTCAAAGCTTTTATTGAGCGTTGTCAAATTTGTAAGCTTCATAGGGATGGACATCATATTTATAAATGCCCTTCTATAAGTGCTACCATAGATGTGAAATTCTTGACCTTAATATCGTCTTTGAAATTGTTAAATTGAGAATTCTGTTAACTTACGTTTTAAGAATTGGCGTATTGTATTACTGCAAGAGATTTGATTTTCAGCACAGTGCAACGTTCTTTCAAATGCATATGTCTTTTTTTTCTAATTCCATTTTGTTTTAAAGCACATTTTAAATGTAGTTTTCTCATTTAGTAAAAGTTGTCTAATTGATATGAAGCCTGACTGGTTATTTTATTCCTTTTTTTTTTTTTCTTTTACAATGAGACATTTAAACACACATTTTATTCAAATAGATTTTAATGTTTTTGACGCATACTGAATTGGTTTTTTTTTTAAATTGTCCATGTACTGCATATGATGTATTAGGTTAGGTCACACAGGCTTTTTATCTAATGTGATTTAAATATCTTCCTAGCTGAAGAGTAAGTTGAGCAATTTTAAATAGAATTTTAGATGTATTCTTATCAGTGTAGTGTGAAGGGGGTCTAGAAAATAAGCCTTTGGCAGGAGACAGGGCAGTCTTTTATTAATCTTAGTAATAGTCAAAACACATTAATTTGGATCCTACATATTGGGTTTTTGTAGTAATTTAGCCAGGTCAGTACTGAATATGAAAAAAATAGTCACTAATTAAGCAAATTAATATTGGTCGCTGAATTTGAAGAATAGAAATTTATCATGTTTTAAAATTATTCAAGCAGTCTTAAAATACTTTAACAGCTTCTATTCCTATAATGTGTTCATTACAAATATTATTTGCTTGGCTCTGCTACTTGAAATAAATAAAACTTTCTTAGCAGAAAAATATCCTATAATTCTAGTGTCACTAATTTGTTCTTCCCTTTTGCTAATTTATATCATTTTTCCTCTGATTTTTAATAATTTTCTATATTCAAATTTATTCTAAACGTCATGACATTCAGAGTCATTAAACACACTAGATAACTGTGATAATGTGATGGATCCACATGGATTATTATGGTCCATTTCTGTTCTTGAATGGAAAGAATCAACTACAAATTGCATTTGAAGCTTTACCATTCATTATTTTAATTTTGCCCGGGGACCAATTTTAATCATGATCAGCAGGACAGGTTTGTTCAAAATGTTGAGTCAAAATACCTGCAAGCAGAATTTTAAAGTTTAAAATGTGGCTGGTTGGAAGTGGAAGAGGTTATAATAGGCCTTAAAAAAAAATTGTCTAAGGGAAAACCAGGAGCATCTTGAGATGTGTCCCTTAAGAGTATATAAAAGTGTATTATATCGAGCCAAGGAACTTAAGTATATCTCCATATATAAGTTCACGTACATTCCTGTGTCTGCTTGGCAACTGTTAACTTCTGAACCAAAAGAACAAATTTTTTTCTTTCACATCTTTACATTAAAAATGTGTTTAGAGAAGGAAAATAGGCTTACTTTACTCTTGCTGCCCTGACTCAATCCACCTCTTCTCTTCCTTGTAAATCCATCCCTGAATAAAAGCTGTGCCTGAGAAAACACTTAATAGCCTGACTATACCAGTTCCCTCACGTAGAAATACTCTATCCCTTTTTTGCTAGTAGATTTCAATGTTTTATAATTTCCTTAAACAGCTAAAAAGTGGTTAAAGAGAGTTTAAAGTGACAGGGTACCTTGCAAAATCAACAGCAGTTCAATAAAACATAAATTGATTCCCTGTAAGTATATGATGAAAGTTTTATCTTTATTCTCTTTATAATGTTTCAACAAAAGTGAAATTTAGATACAGTGTAGAAAGTTTGATCTCTTGTTCAGTTTTACCTGTACTTTTGAATGCCAGAATTTCTAAATAAATCCCGATTAGAAAAAAACTTTTTAATAAGAAATTTTCATTATTTTCCAATCTTAGTGTAATTTAACATCAAAGTCCAGTTTACATGGACCTAATGCAATAATATACTTTGTTATGTCCACATTTCAAAACATGAAACATTTGCAAGACAAAAAAAAATCATTCTTTTTCCTTATCCATCATTTCTATATATTTGGGGGGTTTTTTTGTTTTTTAAAAAAAGATACAAACAATCACGAAGTTTACCTTTTTGGACTTAAGGCATAACATGAAATTGCACATTTTGAAATGTGAAAGCTTAATTTTGAAATGAATTAGTTCTATCAAACCCTGTTTGCGTTTACATTATTTAAATTATATAGTATTTTATTTCGATTCTTGCTGTAAATTCTAATGCTGTTCATGGATTGTGCATTTCCTGTGCAGTCAGTCTTTGCCTGTTGACAGTTACTAACTGCAGTATAGAATCCAGATACTGAGCTTTCAGTTTCTTAGTTATCATTTCAGTTCAAAGCATGCTGCTTAATTGTGTGGAAGATCCAATCCATTTTTGTTGTCCAGCCACCATAGTGTGCATCATTGGTTTTATGAAATATTCCAAAGCCTCTTGCTCAGTTTTATCTAAAGCTAGGGTCTTTCGAATGTATGCAGTATCATGAAAAGATTGTAGTTCTGGCATTCCAGAGCCAAGCATCATTGAGAAAAGATTTATGGAGAGATTGACATGCTGCCGAATAGCTAGATAAGCCTTGTAACACATCTCCTGAAACCTCTCAGATTCTCTTATCTTTGTGCATTCTTGGGCTCCTTTACTAATCACTATTAAGAAATCTTGGGTCAAAACAAATGGTACACGCTCTCGTTTATAACCAGATTTTTTCTTCTTGTGATCCAAAAAGTGTCCAAAATCTGTATGAAACAGTTGTCCATCATCTTTAACCATGATGTTACTATTGTGACCATCTCCAATTCCCAAAATGAAGATAGCAACACAATACCCAGCACATGAACATGTAAACAGATCGATGGCTGCATATTTCTCCCTTGTTCTTGTCTCTGAGCCACTGATGTAGTGTGTGGCTGTTGAACTGCAGGGCACCTTTCAGGCCTCCTTTAGACTGAATTTGCATAATAGTGTGAATTTCTCACCACCTCAGTAAGTCCCACACAGTCACCAATTGACAACCATAAGGTAACATTTGAAAATCAAAACCTTGATTTTGTCAGATATTTTCCATAATGCAAATAATTTGAAGTGTTAGCATATCTTGCCATAAATCATCATTTAAAAAAATCTCGTTCTGAAAGAGTAATTCTGACGTGATGTCTGGGTTCTCCCAATTCAACCACAGTGGCCTTTTTGCAGAGGACATAATTTGACACTCTTCAAGCCTGAGATTTCCCAGCTGATGAGCAGGGTTTAGAGGCAATAGAAAGCCCTGAAGAGCATCAGTGAAATCTGGTAGCCGCATTTGCTCAACTAAAAACTTCATCTGCACCTTCTGTGTTTCATCCTTCTCTTGTTTGAGAATGTCAGTTAAGTTAATGAGCTCTTCCCATAGCTTCAATCTGCCTGTTCAGGTGTTTCAGATACACCCCACATGCACAGCAATAGGACTCCAAAAGCAGGCCAAACCTGTTTTATGGTGCATCTCAGATTTTAAATGCCAAAAGAAAAAGTGCCTAATCCTTTGATTAGTCAATGCTTTTTTGAGTAAAAATCTCACAAGTAGGTTATCCAAATACTGTTCATAGTTTAGGACCTGTACTAGCAGAATTAGGTACTGAGAAAGTTTGTCATCTGTTAAATATTTTTCTAAGCATTGAACAGCAAAACCTTGAACCATGGGATCTGGGTAATTGCAGTCCAGAAGCTCCATAGCCTGTTGAGGTTTGATTGGAGGCCAGTCGTTTACCAAGCAGTACATCTGAGCTACTTCATCGCTAGAATTCCATTTAACAGAGTTAATTCGGGTAGAATTTCAGGGATAGTTACACAAGTGTCTGTGGCTCCACAGAAAATCTCTTAGTGATTTCAGATAGAGGATCTCGTGTACAAATTGCTTGGAGCTGTTAGCATTTTCTCAATTCATTGTCTCTAGCTAGTCTGTTACTCAGTCCTGCATGGGAATAACTAAATCCTGCTTCTCGGGATACAGACCAATTGGCATGCTCTTCAATCACTGACATATCTGGAAACCTCACCGCACTGCCAAACCAGTCAAACTCCAACTCTAAACATGGAGTTTCTTTATTTGGATTTGATCCAGTAACACCAATAGAGTTCAGCAAATCTTCAAGTCCATGAGGTACTGGCGAAAGATTCAAAGCCATTTTTCCAGATACTAGAGTATCTGTGTAATCAAACAAGTTTATATTTCCCCAGCCCAATGGACAGTGTTCCTCCTTAGCACCCTTTCGGCCTTTAACAGAACAGATGGAAAGGCAAAGTCGAGCAGCATGAGGAAGATCAGGAATGTATATATCTTAATTCAGCCATTCATTCCACCTGGGATTGGAACAAGGTACTCTTTGAGTGTTCACATTATCACATAAGCGTTCTCCTCCATGGTAGATACCTGTTCTAACATAGATCTTGTCAGTGTCTCGAATATTTACATTCACATAGGTTGCACAAAGAATTTTTATTCTTGAGTGCACTATTTATAACCCAAAGGGATTTTGTAGATGTTTCTCCATTCGTATATGGTGTAGCTGTGGAGATGCATCTGGAATAAGATGGCATTGTAAAAATCCATTGGCAGTTGAGAGTAGAGCCTTTCTTTAGCCATCAGCATCAAACTGGGCATCCTCCCAAGCATTATACAGCTTCTTATATACTTACACTAAGGATATTTTTCTAGAAAGTATTTGTCACATCCACACATTTTTTTTTTTTTTTTTTTTTTTTTTTTTTTGCGGTACGCGGGCCTCTCACTGTTGTGCCCTCTCCCGTTGCAGAGCACAGGCTCCGGACGCGCAGGCTCAGCGGCCATGGCTCACGGGCCCAGCCGCTCTGCTGCATGTGGGATCTTCCCGGACCGGGGCACGAACCCGCGTCCCCTGCATCGGCAGGCGGACTTTCAACCACTGCGCCACCAGGGAAGCCCCACACACTTTTAAAATATACTTGCCCTGATATTCTAAAGCACAGAGTTTCAGTTGTTCAGATGATAGCAACATACTTTGAATTTTTTTCCTGATCACTTCAGCAATTACTTGTTCTGGCACACAGTCATGGTTTGATTTTCAGAGTATACTTCACTGCTTGTCATTTGGAGAAACTGTTACCCAAATCACCACTATATTCGCCCTTTATCCAGTTTATTATGTAGGCGCTTTGGCAGTTCTCGTGAAGATTCTACATTTGGAGGATAGACATACATTGCTCTACCATGAGGTGAATTGAGATCCGTAAGATCCACAGCTTTACAAACATTGAGAATATTTCTTCGAAGTCCTGTACTTCTGGATCTTTAACCATATCGAATTCACACACTGGCATGCCAACGGCAAAACCAGTTTCTCGGTTGAGGATCTTTTCTTCATGGTTGCCTAATGGTTCAGTTACTTTTTTAAAGGGTTGAAAAAGCGTAAGGTCACAAAGTCGTTTCATGAAAAAATTCTTCCCTTTCTGCTTCTTGGGTAACACAAAAGGTAAGAACATTCATCTTGAAGTTGATGGCGAGGGTATTTTCTCACTTCTTTAAATAGTTCATGTTTTATAGTTATTAGTGTAGCCTCACGGAGGCATTCTGAAGTTACTATCATCCCATTTGGTAGTAAACATTCTACTAGGAGTCTTGGCATCAAGTGGATGCCCCACAGTTCACCTGATGATGGTCTTGGAGGCATTGTTCTGATCCTTTACAAATTTTACATATAAAAGTACTTTGCAGAATTAGATGCGTGGCTGTCCCAAGGCAGAAATGCTCGGAGCTCCTAGAACCTAACCGCATCGCCTCCCGGCGAGGTCCCAGCCCCGCGGGCGGCACAGCCCCGCCTCCCGGCCCCCCTGCCCTGCCGCTCCGGAGCTGCCCGGCCACTGCCTCGCCAGCAGCCCGGCGGCAGCAGCCCGAGACCTCAGCGGCCGCCTAGAAGATTTTTAAAGTAAAAACTTCCTTCAGCTACCACCTCTTACATTGGTTGACATTAAATCATAAACTTAATTAATTTCTTATTATTTTCTTTCTTGTACAGATTGCCAGTGTTTTTATTAAACCTTATTTTTACAAAAGTGGCTGTAAATCTTTTTTCCTCTTAGGGATCTTTGCCAGCTAATGTGGTTACAAAATCTTACTTGTAACCCAGATTGTTCTGGGTATCAATAGAGTGGAAGATTACAGATGTGTTGTGAGGTGTGTGTTGTATGTATGTGAAAGGGAGCGAGAACAAACTGCCTGAAGCTCACAGATTCAGCATTTCTTTTTTTTTATTTTTATTTTTTTAATTTTTCTAAAATGATTTTATTTAAATAATTTTGACTCAAACTTTTAGCATTCATGGTAATTTGTATTTTGCCTTCGAATCTTTTTTTTTTTAACATCTTTATTCGAGTATAATTGCTTTACAATGGTGTGTTAGTTTCTGCTTTATAACAAAGTGAATCAGTTATATATATACATATGTTCCCATCTCTTCCCTCTTGCGTCTCCCTCCCTCCCACCCTCCCTATCCCACCCCTCTAGGTGGTCACAAAGCACCCAGCTGATCTCCCTGTGCTATGCGGCTGCTTCCCACTAGCCATCTATTTTACGTTTGGTAGTGTATATATGTCCATGCCACTCTCTCACTTTGTCACAGCTTACCCTTCGCCCTCCCCATATCCTGAAGTCCATTCTCAGTCTGTGTCCTTATTCCTATCTTGCCCCTAGGTTCTTCATGACCTTTTTTTTTTTCCTTAGATTCCATATATATGTGTTAGCATGCACATACACTGGAATATTACTCAGCCATAAAAAGAAACGAAATGGAGTTATTTGTAGTGACGTGGATGGACCTAGAGTCTGTCATACAGAGTGAAGTAAGTCAGAAAGAAAATCAGCATTTCTTTGATACTGCGTGCAAAAAGGTGGGAACCTAAGATCTATCCCTGGAGGTTTTCAGTCAAGCCTAGCCTGGGCTCACCAAGTAAGATGTGTTTTAATTTTTGCAGCTTCTTAACTCTGAGTCATTCAGTAGATGTACAGGCCAAAATTCTTCCCGAGAGAGCAATGACACCACAACTAAACATGTGAAGCTATCAGACTTTTACACCAACTATAATTATTATTACAATAGTGTGCCTTTTAGCACACTAATTTATAGTCTATCATGTATAAACATGATTATTGACAAAGTCACAAAGACAGAATACAGTACAACAGGAAAGAAGTAGTCCAGAGGAGTCCTTAATGTATGTAATACGTTTAACTGGAATAACTTAAGTCTTAAATCTAGTGTATTTCTTAGGAAAAAAGAGCCGAGGAAACAAAACCAGGGTGATGAAACTTTTTTTATCCGACTGCCTCCAATATGTGATTCTCAAACTGATACTGGGGGCTCCCCTGGTGGCGTAGTGGTTGAGAATCTGCCTGCCAATGCAGGGGACACGGGTTCGAGCCCTGGTCTGGGAAGATCCCACATGCCGCGGAGCGGCTGGGCCTGTGAGCCACAACCACTGAACCTGCGCGTCTGGAGCCTGTGCTCTGCAACAAGAGAGGCCGCAATAGTGAGAGGCCCGCGCACCGCGATGGGGAGTGGCCCCCGCTTGCCGCAACTAGAGAAAGCCCTCCCACAGAAACGAAGACCCAACATAGCCATAAATTAATTAATTAATTAATTAAAAAAAGAAATTGAATACAATATTTTTTTAAAAACTGATATTGGCATAGTTTCTGAAAATGCTGTCACTTACCAACAGATTATTAACAGACTGACACCTACCCCACCATTCTTGGGGTAAACATGAGCTCTGTCTCTAGCTCTCTTAGTGTAATAAGGATTATTGAGAATGCAGGCGTGAGGGGCGGAATCACTTGAAAAATCGTATTCCGGTCGAACTCAGGAAACTACTCAACTTACCAAACTAAAAATTAATAACCTACTTCAATACCTCAGAAGAACTTATGTGAAGCCGAGCGTCCCATTCTGTTACACATCTGTTATGCAGTATATGCCTTAAGTTTTAGAAACAAATCCCTGTCTCCTGGGATAATTGCCCCAGGTTTTTGTAGCCCATCTCTAGCTGGGGCCTGGTAACACCACTGAAATTAATTTGATAATATCAAAAATCTAGGTTAAAAGCTTTCTATTTAATAGGGCTTCCCTGGTGGCGCAGTGGTTAAGAATCCACCTGCCAATGCAGGGGACACGGGTTTGAGCCCTGGTCCGGGAAGATCCCACATGCTGTGGAACAACTAATCTCGTGTGCCACAACTACTGAGCCTATGGTCTAGAGCCCGCGAGCCGCAACTACTGAAGCCCATGTGCCTAGAGCCCGTGCTCCGCAACAAGAGAAGCCATTGTAATGAAAAGCCCGCACACCGCAACGAAGAGTAGCCCCTGCTCGCCGCAACTAGAGAAAGCCCACAAGTAGCAACAAAGACCAAACGCAGCCAAAAGTAAATTAAATAAATAAATTTAAAAAAGAAAACACCACTTTATAGCAGTACACCATATATACTCAATATGTTGTTTTAAAAAACCAGCTTTCTATTACTGTACTGTACAGCCTGTTTTTCATGGGGTACCCTAATCTTTTATTAAGTGAGTATCCTAAACTATTTGGGTATCCTCACTGACAGGTTAACACAAATTGTGATCTATTCCATTTTTGAAAGAAAATCAATTATTTGCTGTACAGATCCGTTAATATGTTGGGCGTTCCTTCAAAATGTTGTTCCATTTGGTCCTTAGAAGCCTTTGGGTCTAGATCAGTCTAATTTTGACTAGAATGTATGGACAGAGATTTTTTGTCTCTTTTGTTCGCTGACGTGTCTCCAGCTTCTAGAGTAGTGCCTAGCACATAGTACGTATGCAAATGTTGGTTTAATGAATGGCAAATGAGTTTCAAAAATCACTATTACTACCACTATTTTGACACTGTGACCTTTTGGAGAAATTAGCAAAAAATAATATAGTTGCAGTTTTTATTTATCTTCATCTAACTGCTTTTTGTCTCGTACAAGAATGCTGGAATAGTCTCAGGAGAAAATTGATCTGGGTCTATATGGCAAAAATAGTTTGTTGTCAAACCTGTAATCCTTATTTGGTAAAATATTGGTAAGTATGAGAAGTCAGTGTTCAGTTAGTTGAAGGAATGTTTCTCAGCTAGCTGCTGACAGGCACACTGGGGAAGTTGCCTCTTGTTCAGAATCAAACTTTCCAAGATCCTTATGGGTACTTTCTTGCCTCCCCTTTGCTATAGTTTATTTAGGTTCTGTTTTATTGACCTTAAAGTCATCTTTGTTGTGAGCCACTTCGAATATTTTTAGGAAAGTGATATAGTTTTGTGTAACATTTTGTGTTTCAGAAGTCACCTAGTAAATATGAACACTTAAAACCAGGAATCAAAACTTGAAAGTGGAGAGGCTATTGCCTCATTTTAACAAATAAGGATTATGTCATAGGCAGCAGCAAGAATGGGGAGAAATCAAGAAAGATATTTTCATTAATAAGCAAAAAAGTGAGGTACAGTGGAGAAAACTATTCTAGAGAGAAATTTTATAAAGTCCTTCTATCTATTGTTCTGATACTTCTGAAGACTTTATCTCTACCACAGAAAAGAGCAGTCAGCCAGGCTGCATTCTTGGTCATAGTGCAAAATTCCAGGAAGGGAATTTTGCCCAGCTTGAATCAAGGGCCGGCCCTTATGACTCCAGTGAGTGAGGAAGGAGAGAGATGATATTGCATGAATATAGCTGCTATCTCTACACCCAAGTGGTTTGGGAGGTTCGGTAGAACATTTCCTAGAAAAGGGGTGCTGAACATAAAGCTGTCCTTTACAATACACCTTAAAAGATAATCTAGTCACAAAAAGACTGAAAATATGACATTGGCAAGATGTCGACTAATGGAAACTCTTACTTAAAACTGGTAAAACTACCTGGGAAATGAATTTAGCATTGATAATCTTGTATAGTTGAAACTGTGCATACTCTAAAACCCATCAGTTTCACTTTAAAGCATTTATGGAAAAACTACATGAGTGCACCATGGGCCATACATATATAAAGAGAAGTATTGTAGTATTCAAAATATTTGACTTTAATACATGGGCACTGACCAGACACCAACTCATCAGAGCCTGTGCAAGCTATAAATAACTAATTTGGCTTTACAGAGGCATAGCAGCTGATAACCAAGTCTGTGCATGGGAATACTCAGAGCTTTCATAGCAAAAAATAACACAAGTGACTTGACAGAAGCATTGATTCATTATGGTATATTTACAGAATAATCCTACACAGGGATGAAAATGATTTACTGTCATTCATTAGTGTGTCTAAATCTTGAAACTATGAAGAATACAAAGAGTATTAAATTTTCAAACAAGATTTGTGTTTAAGAATACGGTAAATCTAAAAAGAAAATGGAATGGGGGAATTAATTCCCTGGCGGTCCAGTGACTAGGACTCGGTACTTTCAATCCCTGGTGGGGGAACTAAGATCCTGTGAGTTGGGGAGGGGGGGATGGGAAAAACAAAAGTCACCTCTGCTGAGAAGTAAGGGGAGGAGGAGGAGCATACAGAATCTCAACAGTATTGTTTAATGTTCTATTCCTTGGATCTTAGGTTCATGCTTTTTGGGTGGGCAGTGGCTTCTTGAGGTTTTGTTTTATGCTAAGCTTGCATATATGTTACTAATATTCTTTTGTACATATCAAATATTTCATTTTTTATAAATTTATATGCAATCCCATTTCTGGAAAAGAGGCCTAGTTTTTTGGTTTTTTTTTGCGGTACGCGGGCCTCTCACTGTTGTGGCCTCTCCCGTTGCAGAGCACAGGCTCCGGACGCGCAGGCCCAGCGGCCATGGCTCACGGGCCCAGCCGCTCCGCGGCATGTGGGATCTTCCCGGACCGGGGCACGAACCCGTGTCCCCTGCATCGGCAGGCGGACTCTCAACCACTGCGCCACCAGGGAAGCCCGAGGCCTAACTTTTGATTTAAAGTGAGAGACATGCAACTCTTCCTTTCACTTGAACCCTTAGGAGCCACTGTAAGGTTACTAATTGGCCTGATTTCAATTTCATTGTGTCTCAGGGAATAGGCCTGAGGAAAGGGAGTGAGACAAGAGAATGGCCAGTTAGTGGAGCAATCAAAACACACACTTATAGATGCATTAAGTTTGCTTTTATGGCCTCCGTTTGTGGTACCCCAAAATAATTACAATAGTAACATCAAAGATCACTGATCATGGATCACCATAACAAATATAATAATAATGAAAATGTGTGTAATGTTGCAAGAATTAGCCAAATGTGACAGACATGAAGTGAGAAAATGCTGCTGGAAAAGTGGCGCTAATAGACTTGCTCTACGCAGGATTGCCATAAACCTTCAATTTGTAAAAAATGTAGTATCTGCGAAGCACAATAAAACAAAGCAGTATGCCTGTAGTAGTCATTCATTGTTCAGTAAACATTCTGTGTACTCAAGGCTGGAGATTAGTAATCACAATAAACCCTGATACCTTGTGGAAAAGAGAACCACCAGGGAAAGAGAGAATGAGGCTCAAAGCAGTGTTTTCCTAGGAGAATCAGTATTTAAGGTTTTCACAACCAGTTTATGCTTCTTGGTTCATTCCCCCATTTAAGGGCCATGGGGAAAATATCCAAAATGCTTATAAGGAAAAATGAGTTTGCAGATTGTGTCCTCTTTCACGTAGGTGATTTTTTGCCATCATCTAGCTGTGTGAGAGCCCGAGAAAGAAGGGAACTAAATATTCATTCTTCAGAGTTGCTGACTGAGGAACTAATTGCTAGGAAGTGCCACAAATACGCAAGGCCAAATTGCTTTTTAAGTGTGATAGTTGTGGTAACTGAAAAATCTAGAAGCAATGCAAATATCAAAATGATTTACATTTGGTCCATCCACTCTGGACTATTATGCAGTCGTCAAGAATACTCAGAAAGGCTGTAGCAACATGAAAAAAGGCCATGATACGTTAACAGGGGGAAAAAAGCAGGTTATACATTAGATAGAAGGGAAGTGAAGAGTAAAAGACGTCACGTACAAAATTTAAAAGCTATGAAGAATCCTTTTACTTATTCATTGAACAAACATTTATTAAGCACCTTACATCCCAGGCACCAGGTCAAAAAGAAAAGGTACCTGTAGAAGAAATTAGTTTGGAACAATAGATTTAACAGGATAGAATAACATTACCCCTTCTCACAAAGAGCCACGGTGCTCACACCTTTCTTTTTTGGTTTAGGTTGTCTCTTCCTCTGTTTCTACAGTTATTTTAACGTAGCAGTAATTTACAATTGCTGCTGCGAAGTTCACCTCTGATTCTTCGTCCTCCTGCTGTTGACGTCTCCGTTTACCGCGTTCCTGCCAGTGTGTGTGCCCGGTGCGGTGGAGGAGGGGTAAGTTAAGACCTGACGTCCCAGCCCGGCAGGGCCTCTCCATCTCGCAGCAGGGAAGATAAATGGCTCTAATCCAAGCCTGATTTTGGTAAGTGTCCAAGGGTAAGGCGTTACATTAGAAGGCAAGAAGCGGTCTGGGAGTGTCGAGGCGTTTTACCAGGACCTTGCCGGGAGGGAAAGCAAAGCCGGGTAACGGGACAAGGTGGGCAGGCGGCTGAGGCAGCGAGTGCAGCGCGAGGTGGGGGGGGGGGGGGGTAGGCGCGCGCGCTTTGGGCTGGCCCCGCCCCCCGGAGGCGGGCTTTGCGCGCTGATTGGCCCGCGCCGGCCTCGCTCCGGGTTGGCGGGAGGTCTCCGAGCCCGCAGTGCAGCGGTGGAGTAACCTGAGAGCAACTGTCTGAGGCCTGGGGCGTCTGGGGAAGGCTGCCCGCTGGCCCGGCCCCCTCTCACTAGCCTCGGTTTTCCGCAGGTACTCTCCGCTCGCGCCCTGGCTTCGGGCCTCGCCGGCAACTCTCCAGTTTTGGTTGTGCCTGGTTCCTCCGTCCCCTGTCTCCCCCAACGACGCCACCCTCAGTGTGTGAGGTACCGGCAGCGTCTTGGCCCCTTCCGCCCGTGAGTTCCCCGCCTCAGGTGCCGGCGGGGAGGAGGGGCGTCGCGGTCGTACGGCGCCTGCCGGCGCAGGGCCGCGGGGCCGGGGACGGAGGCGAAGTAGAAAGAGGGAGGCGGGGCGGCCCCCTCGGCCGGGTTTGTCGGGCTTCGCCGGCACAGTGCTCTTTGGCTCAGTTGGTCGTGCTCACTAGTGGGCGGGGGAGGGGAGGGGACAAAGGGGTTGGGGGGAGATGCGTCCCCAAGTACTAGCCGTGCCCTCTCCTCAGCGGGCGCTCCCCTCCTCGGGAAGGAAGGCCCTTAGGAACGAGCTCGTGCCTTCCCGCAGCACGCCCGCCCACCTGCCTTTTCCCTGCTGGGCGCCGGCTAGTGGTATTCTGAGTTCGTCCTGCCTCTTCTCGCGTCCCATTAAGCACATCTTTTTTTCGCAGGAGCATCTGCGCCAGAATCCTGAGACCTGAGCTGCTGTATCTCGGTGCTATGCCCTTGGCCCATTTATCAAAATTTACTAATGTCCCTTTCTTACATTTCCAGTACGACTGGAGGCCAACTAGCTTCTATTAAAAAATAAATAAATAAATAAACTTTAGAAGTAATTTAACATTTAAAGACTGATAAACCCATGCTATGTTAAAATTGAGATCCTGTCTCTACAAATTTTATTCTTTATCATGAGCACATTAAAAAAATACCTATGGTCTCTGTTACCAATAAAATTTTAACATTTAAATTACATGTACTAGTTGAAGTGAAATTTGGTTTCCTGTCATATTGGGACTCTCTTTCGAAGACACCCATCCTGGAAAAAAGATACAATAATAGTGCTGCCATGTATTGAGATTTTGCTAAGCATTCAGCACTGTGCATTATCCATATAGTTCCTTTCCTTACTAAGCCTACAAAATATGTATTATTAACAATGCCTAGTAACTTTAATTGAATACTTACTAGGTACCAGGTTCTAAAAATAAATAGCTGCTTTTATTATCTCAATATCACAAGTGAGAAAATGGAGGCTCCCAGAAGTTGAATAGCCTAAGACCCAGTCGCTAGTGAGAATCAGGTCTTAATCCAGGTCTATTCTCCAATATTTTAACGTATATTCTCAGGTGGCTCTGTCCCTCTGCCTTCTGTCGTGCTGAAAAATCCTCTGTCTTAAAAAAAAAATTCTTGGGAATTCTCCTGCGGTCCAGTGGTTAGGAATCGTCGCTTTCACTGCCAGGGCCCGTGTTGGATCCCTGGTCGGGGAAATAGGATCGGCAAGACGCGCGGCCGGCCAAACTTAAAAAATACTAATAATAATTTGACTGTTGTCATTCTTTTAGTATGTCTAAATGAAGAGCAAAAATACAAGTTACCTCAAGTTGGAATTTGACCAAAATGTTGCATTGATAGCTTCTCTCCCTAAGGTCCTTCTCTATAACCCTCCTGCCAGTGTTTGGTTATTAATCTCAGTGAATCTCTATTTGAGGAATTTCCTCCTCTTTCTGTTTTCTCAAATTTTATATGAAGCAGAATAATGTAAAACATATTTATTTTTTTGATTGATAGAAAATTTGCATTCTATTTCATGATATATCCAAGGTTGTTTTAACAAAGCAACACTTTTAATTTACTTAACATTAAGTAACGTTAAGTAAATCTGACATCCTGGGAGATATGCCACAACTCTTCTATATTCTGGCACATCTGTCCCGCACTCCCCCAAGCCTGCCCCCACACCCCAATGTGAGAAGCCTGACTATTTAGTTTTTTCCATCTAGATTTGTAAGGTTGCTCTTTCTTTGAGGGGAAAAAAAAAAGATGCAGATGAGACCTCCAGCTGTCTCCCAGATGAGGTAGGCAGGAAGTAGCAAAACCTTCTTAACACAAGTCTCAAGGCACAATTAATCACCCATTCCTTTTTCTATGGAGTTTGTAGCACTCCCCCACCCTCAACTCCATAATTGCCTTCGATTTGCTTGGACCTTAGGATCTAGGAAGAAAGATGAGAGGAGAGGAGGGAAGCAAAATAGAGGGAGGAGAAGCAATTATAGAATTAATTTAATATAATTTACTCTGCCTAGTTCTTCATAATCTAGCCCTGTACTGTCTAATATGTGGCTGTTGAGCAGTTGAAATGTGGCTGGTGCAACTGAAGAATTTTTACTGCAACTGAAGAATTGAATTTTTACTTTAATTTAAAATTAAATACTGAAGGAGTGTAAAATATTTTTCCCTTATGTACCACATCATTGTTTTGGTAAGACTACATTTCACTTTAACTGTTGGAAATTTAGCATCCAAAATTCAGATACACTGTAAGTATAAACACCAGATTTCAAAGACTTAGTATGAAAAAAAGAATGGAAAGTATCTCATTAGTTTTTATATTGATTACATGTTAAAATGATATTTTGGATATAATAGGTTACATAAAATACATTCCTAAAATTAAATTCACTTGCTTATTTGTACTTTTTAAATGTAGCTTTAGAAATATAAAGTGACTCACATTATATTGGACAGTGCTGATCTAGCCCCACTATATCCAATCTTATTTTCCATTCCTTCCTTCAGCAGGGAAGTTGCTGAGGGTCAGGAAGGAGAATCTGTACCTGACTCCTTGAACATCAAGGGAGGCATGGCTGCCTGGGTCACTGTGAGTTATGGATTCAGAGGTTCTCATTAGGGTCTTAGAGTAGTTTCCTGCTTTGGCTATTCATAACTACATTTCCTATTACCCTATAAGTACTTTGACCGTAAAAGTAATGCTAACTAGTAATCACGTGAACTAATTACCACCAAACATGGTAATGATTATGCATATTGTTACATATTGATGGATTAACTTTGTTTCAATTTTTATTAGTCTATAACAGTTTACATTCATTCACACTGGTAATTGGCCACTCAAATGGCATAGTCATACACTCACAACTTTAGAAATTAAAGTGACCCTACCAAATGTAAAATAGATAGCTAGTGGGAAGCAGCCACATAGCACAGGGAGATCAGCTGGGTGCTTTGTGACCACCTAGAGGGGTGGGATAGGGGAGGTGGGAGGGAGACGCAAGAGGGAGGAGATATGGGGATATATGTATATGTATAGCTGATTCACTTTGTTATAAAGCAGAAACTAACACACCACTGTAAAGCAATTATACTCCAATAAAGATGGTAAAAAAAGAAGATATTAAAGTGACCAATTTATGAGAATCCCTCGATGCACTTTATACCATGCATTTCTTTGCTAGAATTGTATTTAACTTTTCAATAAATAACAATCAATGCTTGTTGAATCAGTGAGTTCTATAACATATCAAGGAATTAACCAGTTAGAAAATATGCTTTTTTGTGTGTGAGATTGCTTTTTAATATAATAATTGATGTTGATAATAATTTAGTTCTGGAAGTAGTTTGCCTTATTGTATAAAAACTTTGACTGACCTAATATGATAAAATTGTCAATACAAGCAGAATAAAAATTATCAGGAAAAAAGAATACCACAAATAGATTATAAACTCAGCATAGTTTCTATAATTTAAAATTTGGTTTTGAGTTCCCTAGTAGTCAAAGCAAAATAGTATGCAGGATCTTATTATTTGGGAAGAGAAGGCATATCAGTTACCCAAAGGAAGCATAGCTTTTCTTGGTACTAAATTCTAAAAGCAGTTTCTCATGTGAGTCATTGTCATAACTAACATTTTAGTAGCAAGTTCAGTAACATTTCCTATGACTGCATCTGATAGTGTCATCCAATCTGTTGTTTTTATATAGAAGTGAACAAGAGTGTCATAAATAACTGTGTGTTTTATTTTTACAGGAATTGTGGGAAACCAAAATGAGGCATAATCAGCTATGTTGTGAGACACCACCTACTGTCACTGTACATGTAAAATCAGAGTCAAATAGATCACATCAGCCTAAAAAATCCATTAACCTGAAGCGTCCTATTTTTAAAGATTGTTGGCCAGCATCTGAACAAAATGCACATAATAGCGACAAGTCTAAACGCCCCAAAGGACCCTGTCTAGTTATACAGCGTCAGGAAATGACTGCTTTCTTTAAATTATTTGGTAGGTTTAAAATATTGTAATAGGGGTAATTATAGAGTACTTAAAAATAAGAATATAAGATCTATTTTATCATTTTTATAATAAAGAGGATACTGTTATTTTCTATGTCAGGTTTTCTATCTCCAACCAAATCTGCCTTTTGTTTTCCTTAGTCCTTTTTTTTTTCCCCCTCAATGCTGGATTTTTGTTTGTTTTGATTACTTTTAGAGTAGAAATTCATCATCTAGCTTTTAGACTACTTAAATTCAAGTGTCAAATGTAAATTCTGGGCAGTTCAAGGTCATAGCATGAGTTTTGTTTGACCTAAAGTATAAATACTACATAAAGTCTCAGGTGAGCCAACTGACCCAGTGTCACTGGGCCTGAGGGGTTTCCCAGGACTTTCAGTGCTGAAACTGAGCAAACTGGCAAGGTTAGTCAACCTAGAGCAGTTTCAGTATTATATCTGGGGAATATTATTAAAAATTAACTATGCTTTATCATCATGCTCATATAATGAAATTGAGTTTGAATTTGTTCAGATCATGAAACAGTGCTACTTTGCTAATAAGCTTCTTAAACATAGCCAAAAAGAAACGTCTTTACAGTACTTCTACTGGCCAAGAAAGAGGATTGGTTTTTGTTTTTTGAGGTAAGGCAGTAAGGTAGACGGAATAAAGGGTTGGATAGATGGATTCTGGTAAGTATCTGCGGGACTGAATCAAATCAAGTAGCTATCACAGTCTGGCAGATCCAGGTAACAGCCTTCCTTGCTTATAGAGGAAAGCATATGCATATAGGAGGAGAGAGTTGGGGACAAGAGTGTTTGCCCTGCTGAGAGGACAGAAATCTTTAAAAAAAAAAAGGGCAAGCTGGTTAAGATGTAAAGAAAAGCAAAATAAGATAACAGAAGACAAAATGTAAATAATACAGGTAGAAAATGTTGAACTATAAAGATGTTCCTTGTCAGGATCTAGAATGCTGTTAATAAAAGTTTCCCTCTCTCTTTAAAGAGTAGAGTGAAGTTATTACCCACAAACTTCATTATTATTCGTAACTGAATGTGAGAAATAAGAGAAAATACATGGCTTTACCATTTTAGGTAATTTAAGAAATAGAAATGGAATTAAGGCAGAAATTAATTATTCTCAAAAAAGCAGTACTTATACTTGGAACTTTCCATTTATTTGACTACATTGATGATATTTCTAGGATATAACAAGAAGTTATGCTTATTTAACTTAAAATGCAGGGGGAAATGGAAAAAAGTAGATCTTTCTCAAATTATATTCTGACAGCTACCCATATATTTTGGGATTATATATTTTAGCCTTTTAAAATTGAAATGAGTGTTTCTGACCTATTTTTTGGATGTTATTCATTTTTTAACAGTATGTTTGTTGATCTTTTTGTCATACTCAGTTTTTTCCAAAATTAAATGTTAGTTATAAATAACTAATGAATTATGAATCTCCTTTACATAGATATTTTCATGTGTATTTGGATAATAGATAATTGGACAGAGATAAGTAGGAGAAGAGAAAACTCAAAACTAAAAATACCCCGTACCTAAAAGGAGAAAGTAGTTAAAAAAAAAAAACAAAACATATTTAGAAAACAGAGTATTCATTGAGTCATTATGTCTTAAAGACTTATCTTTTATCAGATTCCATTTCCACCTGTTAAAGATTGATTTTGGAAAACAGCAAAGGCTCATCTAGAGCCACCCAAGACATATTTCTAAAAGAGCTATAGAAATATTCAATAAATCAAACAGTTCTATCATTCTTCCTCCAGTCTGGGCTATATATTAAGGCAAATCAGATGGGAAGCCAAAGAATAAAGCAGTAGCTTTTTGTACAGCGCTTGCAATGGCAAACACACTAAAGAACTGAAAACTACACCTTGGACAACCCTGGTCCTGCCATTTTTGTTTGATTTCTAAGCATCATTTGTCATCTCCTTATGTAAAAATTAATTCTTCAAAAGGAAAGCACCTGTTTTCAAAAGACAAGTCATAGCTATCTTTTGTCGTAGATGACGACTTAATTCAAGATTTCTTGTGGATGGACTGCTGCTGTAAAATTGCAGACAAGGTAAATTTGTTAACAGTATAATCATTAACCAGCATTATTATGTTACTAGGCTATCAGGACTTTAATGAACCTTATTAGGATTTTCTATCTTATTAATTAAGGTTAGGAAAAGAACTAGCCTACATTGCTCCTTCAAAGTGGAATCCATTAGCATACAACATAGATTCATTCTATCTATACTTGAGGCATTGTGAAATATTACTGATTAAATGACCTTAAACCCGTATCTGTTTGATTTAAAACAAGAATCAATATAGACTTAATATGTTCTTTGTTTGGGTGGTTGGGGGGTTTTTTGTTTTGTTTTGGGTTTTTTTTTAATTGAAATTTAGTTGATGCATATCAGTTACAGGTGTACACTATAATGATTGAAAAATTTTAAAGGTTATACTCCATTTATAGTTATAAAATATTGGCTATATTAGGCTTAATATGTTTTGATCAGAATTATTACTTTTTATCAGGTAATATCTGAGATTCATTCCACTAAGGCAGTCTGTTACACATTTTAATATTTTGTAGATAATTTAGATAAAACAGATCCCAATAATCTTGTAGAGTAAAATTAGTTTATCATGTTCTTTATTTAGGAATCAGTGTTTCATAAAAGAACATCATGATGCTGACTTATATACTAGGGATTGTGATGTTTCTATACTATTTAGGTTTAGCTGATCAGTTAGAATTTCAGCTTTATAAATGTCATCTTAGACCAGTTAGTCATATCAGAAAATTCAGCATGACTTCGTACTACATTTAAAATAACATGCTATGGGACTTCCCTGGTGCCACAGTGGTTAAGAATCGCCTGCCAATGCAGGAGACATGGGTTTGATCCCTGGTCCGGGAAGATCCCACATGCTGCGGAGCATCTGGGCCCATGTGCCACAACTGCTGGGCCTGCGCTCTGGAGCCCGCGAGACACAACTACTGAGCCTGCATGCCTGGAGTCCGTGCTCTGCAACGGGAGGGGCCACCGCAGTGAGAGGCCCGCGCACCACAATGAAGCGTAGCCCCCCCACGCTGCAACTAGAGAAAGCCGGCACGCAGCAACGAAGACGCAAAGCAGCCAAAAATAAATAAATAAATAAAGTGCCAACCAACAGAAAAGGGAATGAACAGAAGACTAGCTCATGATTAAATACCCACTAATTTCATATTGATGTGAACTCTTATTTTAAGCTTAAGATAAAAATAAAATCAAGAGGGTTTTTTTAATTTTGAAAATTTTTAGAAAATTTCAAACATACAACTTATAGTAGAGAGAATAGAACAAAGACCCTCCATGTGCCTGTCATCCAGCTAAAACAATGATCAACTCATGGCCATTCTTATTTCTTCTAATCTCTCTCCCCAAACATGGATTATTTTGAAGCAAATCCCAGACACCCTAACATTTTATCCATAAATATTTAAAGATGTACTTCTAAAAGGTGAGATCTTTTTAAACATAATCAGTGTCACTGATGCTTTTAAAAATTGACAGTAATGCCTTAATGTAAAATATCCAGTTCATGTGGAGTTCTAAAGTTTAAAAGTTTACAATTTTAAGCACCTTACAGTAATTAAAGTTGTTGGACAGCAGGGGGCAGTGCCTTTAAAGTAGCCAGGAGTACTGTATCTTAACACTCAATATATCAAGAATCCTCTACTGAAAGTTACCTTGAAAATTTGGGATCACCTTTGTGGCCAAACCTGTGAAGGTAGCATGAATTAGGCATTTTATGAAAGAGAGTCTATTATCAATATATCAGTATCATAACTCGTTTTTAACTTGAACAGGCAGAACCTGGCATGGGTCCTCATAGCAGGCTAGACACATGTCTTCCTAATAGTACATTTAAAACACTTTTATTCCAGTGAAAATAGAGCCATGCATGTTGTTCTAATTTCTGGTTAGAAGTTATTTTTCAAAAATTATTTTCAAAAGTGAGTATGGATGTCTGCAACTAACTCAAAGGGTTGAGGGGAAAAATTTTTGCATATACACATACATCAGGCCAGTGAAGGATGTATGGTTATTCACTTGATTATTATTTCAGCTTCTCTATAGGTCTGAATAGATGGTAATAAAATTTAGAGGTTAAAATTATAATTATAAAATTATACTTTAATCATAAATGATCCAGAACTGTTTCTCACTGTTCATATGGATTAAAGAAAGCCAAAAAATAAGGACTCAAATAAATAGCTAATTCTATAATAAGGATAAATAATGCTTTATTTTAGCTTATAAACATAACTATTTTAAAGCAGTTTTACTATGAAAGCAAAACATTAATATTAACTTTTAACTTTTTTCCCTATAGTATCTTTTGGCTATGACCTTTGTTTATTTCAAGAGAGCTAAATTTACTATAAATGAGCATACCAGGATAAATTTCTTTATTGCTCTGTAAGTATGCTTTCTACTAAGTGATTTTTGTGCTAGTTATTTATAATATATACAATACCTTATTTAAAATAGAGGCTGTTTAAAACCTGATGTATATCTTTGAATAGGCCTTCCTGTTTAAAAGCTATATGTTTTTTACTTTAATAGGATATTCTTATGTTCTTTTCACTGGTCTTATCCTGCCATATGCCTAACATTTATTATTCAGTATTCCACATGAGTTTGTATTGTACCTTTCACATTTCCATAATTTATATAGTGTTCCACATAAATTATCCCAAATTTTCCTCTTTTGGACTTAGAGATTTTTTTAAAAGCCAGAATATTCTCTTTGAAATTTAATGTATAGTAAAAATTATCATTATTGCCCTTTTACACTGAACAGCTTGTGGAAAATGCTCTAGACATCTCAATATCAAAACCTTTTCTACCTAGTACCTGGATATAATGCTGCAGTTTGGAATATATGAATATAATTTTAAGTACCTAACTAGGGAACTACATATAAAAATATTTAAGTTGAATACCACAACAACCGTTAGCACTGAAGAATTTATTTAAAGTCTGTTTAATTCAGAATCAAAGAGTGATTCAAGAAATAGGACTAGAAGAAATTATCTCTGCATGTTTTCAGCAAACACATTTCCCCATGCATAGGAAAATATGAACTCTATAAAATTTGAGTTGTTGATTGCTAAATGGGGGGGAATATAATAGTATTAGCTAATATTGATATCATGTGCAAGGTACCACAAAAATGTTTTCTATAAACTCGTCTAATCTTCCTTATAAGATACATTTTTTTTTAATTATCTCCATTTTACAGATGGGGAAATTGAAACTGAGGAAGATTAAGTACTTTCCAAGGTCACAAAAGTTAATCAGCAAATTCAGGTGTGACTTGCCAATGGCCAAATTCAGCCATTTAACACTAAGCTGCTGTTTACATGTCTCTTAGTATTATATCTGTATGTTGAGGCAATATCTATTTTATAGTTTTTTTTCTCACGTGAAAATTGAAAACAAACCAAAAGAAACTTTATTTAAATCTTACCAGATGCCCTAAATTGGATTTGACAAGTTTTGTAATGTTACTACCAGCAAAGCACTGTGTTACCTTACACTGTGTAGTAGCATGTCAAGTTGCGTTGCATTATAAGCTCCATATGAAAAGTAGCATGAATTATAATTTACATTTTTATATCTAATCATTCTTTTGACACCCTCACTCAATCGTTCTCATTAAATATTTTCTCAGCCACGGTTCTAACTCAACTCCTTTTCCTTTCTATATATTCTTATAACACTCTGAACTTCTATTATCATTTTCCTATATTCTCTTTCAGTTATGTATTTATTTCATACTTGATTGCCTTTTCTACTTGACTGTAGACTCCTTAAGGGCAAGGAATGTGTATCTTACTTTTTTTGCATACTTCAGTGGCTGACATAGGAGGTTCTTAATTCTTTATTTGAATAAACATAATTAACCCTATGCAAAAGAAATGGACTCTGCTCCAAGAAAAATCTATTTCAAATTAGAAGACAACTTACATGTGTAAGAGACAGATATTTCATTACCTTGAGGCTGAAAAATTGTTAATATAGAGTAGAATAATAATGTGGTCCTGATACTGGAGTACCATAGTCCATTATAAATTTTTCATAATCTGCAAGCATGAAAGGGGCAACCTCCAGCTCTATCTACAGTTTACTAAGAACTCTCAGGGATACTTAAGTGAGAAATTACTTTATGTAATTTCACAAAGGACATGATTTGACTCATATAACTGAATGGGTTTAACAATGAGGTGCTTTATAATAAGGTAATATATATATATATATATATAATGTAATATAAGGTAATATTAAAATAGTTATTTTAAGGGAGGATAAAAATATGTATGTACTCATTTTATATTAATGTAACTAAATATGAATATGCATATGGTTAAAAAAATATATAGGAGGGTATACAATTAAAAGTAAGTCTTGGGGGCTTCCCTGGTGGCGCGGTGGTTGAGAGTCCGCCTGCCGATGCAGGGGACACGGGTTCGTGCCCCAGTCCGGGAGGATCCCACATGCTGCGGAGTGGCTGGGCCCATGAGCCATGGCCGCTGAGCCTGCGCGTCCGGAGCCTGTGCTCCGCAACGGGAGAGGCCACAACAGTGAAAGGCCCGCCTACCGCAAAAAAAAAAAAAAAAAAAAAAGTAAGCCTTCTTCATATCTCAAGACCTCGACCTCCCTCCTCAAGGACAGTTAACAGTTTCATATGTATGTGTCTAGAATAATTTTCTATATATGAACCAGTGTGTATATTACATGAATAGAGATGTACTATACACTTCTGTGCCTTTAAAATTTTTTTTATGTGAAATATTTACAAAAGAGTATATGGAATGTATACGTATGTGTGTGTAAAAGAATAGAAGCAAAACAAATACTCATGTACCCATGACTCAAGAATAGAACATTGCCAGAATCTTAGAAACTCACAGCACACAGTTTCCCAATTAGAGCCCCCTCCCTTCCACAAGTAATCATTTTCTTACTTTTCTTTATTCTATGTATATACCTCTAAATAATATATTATTTGGTTATTCCTATTTGGGGGCTATATAGTAATTATACACCATAATTGCCATTATCATTCTTCTGTAACTTTCTTCTTTTGGTTTATAATATTATTTTGAGATTCATTTCTATTGATACATGTAGCTATAGTTCATTTCATTTTCACTGCAGAATAATATTCTATTGTTTCTTATATATTTGCATTTTTTCCTACCATCTTGTTGTGTATTTTGTGTATGTCCCATTTTTTTCTTTCTTCTTTCCCCTCCATTTTAATCTTCTTTTTGATTGAGATTTTAATATTTTTACTTTTGACACCTTTTTTTCCTCTACATGTTTGGAAATCTCACATTCTATATCTATTCTTTGAGCAATTGCCCTAGTTATTTTTAATTACAAGACCCTTAAGCATTTTAACTCTAATCACTTCCCAACTTCTATTCTCTTGCAATTCTATTAGTTCTACCTGATGCCCTCCAAAATGTTAGACATTATTATTGTTGTTTTATAAATTCAACATTTGTTTAGATTTGCCCATATATCTATATATCTTTGATTACTATTCCTTCTTGCATCTCAAACCTTCCACTTGGGATCATTTGCCTTCCTTTCTGATTGCTTTTAAGACCCCCTTTTCTTGGGTGTTTGTCTCTTAATTCCAGTATCTTCACACTTCAGGGACTGTTTCTGTTCATGGTGCCTTGTTCCCTTGTATGTTTTGTAATTTTTTTTTATTGTGAGTCGCCTGTTTTTCTTAGAAAGTCATCTATGGAGCTTGCATTGTTTCCAGTGGGAAATCTGCTCAATCCTTATCTCTGTTCCTGTGTTATCTAACATGTCTTATTTTTTTTCTCTGACTGCTTTTAAGATTTTCTCTTTATTACTGGTCCTAAGTAATTAATTATGATATGCCTTAGTATAATTTTCTTCATGTTTTGTGCTTTGGAGTTCACCGAGATTCTTTGTGGGTTTATAGTTTTCATCAAATTTTGAAAATTTTCAGTCATTATTTCTTCAAATGTTTTTTCTGTCCAGCCACCACCCTTTAGGGATTGCAATTTCACCTTTATTAGGCTGCTTAAAGTTGTCTCACAGCTTATTGATGCTCTGTTCATTATTTTTGTTTCCTTTTCTCTGTGTTTCATTTTAGATAGTTTATATTGCTATGTCTTCAATGCACAATTCTTTTCCTCTGCAAAATTTAATCTGCTGTTAACCCCACTCAATGTAGTTTTCATTGTACACATAGTTTTCATCTCTAGAGGTATACTTTCAATGTGTCTAATCTTTTTGAACATCTGGAATAATTATAACTGTTTTAGTATCCTTGTCTGTTACTTCTATCATGTGGGTCAGTTTTGATTGACTGATGATTCTTCTTATCTGTCTGGTGTTCCTGCTTTTATGCATGCCTGATTCCCCCTCAGGTATTTGACTGTAGGGAAAGACCGTAAGAATAGAGGGAACACAGTGACTAACATTCACCCAGGGCTGGAAATAGTGCCTGTTCCCACCAGCCAGACTGAAAAAACTTATAATTCACACTGAGTAATTCAGTACTGAGTACAGTTCTCAGGAACATCTTGCCTTAGTGGGGAGAAATTAGCCCTAGACTGAACATTGCTCCAGATCCACCTAACAAATCATGAAAGCAAGACTTGAAAGGATCAGACCGTTTCCATATAACTGCATCCCAGAGCCAAGCTCAAGACTGATAGGAATATAAAAGTATCCAGAACTCAACAAGGTAAAATTCACTGTATCTCTATTTTTGATCTACCTTTCTTTAATCATGCATAAGGTTGAACATCTTTTATGTGTTTATAAAAAGTTGGTGTGTGTGTGTGTGTGTGTGTGTGTGTGTGTGTGTACTGTCTGTTCCTGTCCTTTACCCATTTCTTTTTTGAGTTGTTGGTCTTCTTTGCTAGGTATCTGGCCAATACAGTTGAAGAAGATGAAGAAGAATCCAAATATGAAATTTTTCCATGGGCTTTAGGGAAAAACTGGAGAAAATTATTCCCTGATTTCTTAAAGTTAAGGGACAAACTCTGGGATAGAATTGACTATAGGGCTATTGTAAGCCGGCGATGCTGTGAGGAGGTAAGATTTTTACATGCATTATATATATAATCTCTGTCTTCTCTTTATGTGGTTTTCCTTTTATGTTTTTTAATGTGCTTCTAATGTTTCACTTTTTTTTTGTATATGAAGGGTAAACCATTAACCTTGATGATTACCATGAGTACAACTTTTATATTACAATGTTGATATTTTAATTTTATACCACAATAATTAAAAATTGTCATTTCTGTTTTTCAGAGCAGCCTACTTCTGTAGAAAGTATTTTTATTTTAGAGTGTTTCTCTAAAAAGATCACCAGTATATTGGGAAAGAATAGCGTGCACATTCCAAAATACATCATGGTAATAACATTGGAGCTGAATAATAATTTCCATTAAATAATTTCTGTTAAAGTATCAAAATTTCAAGTTCCCAAGGTTAAATGTGAACTACATGGTATAAAATAAGTTTAAAAACTATACCTCTTTTCATAAAGCATACATAAAGTTTCCTTGATGCCAGATTCTATTAATATAAAGCAGAAAGACACTAAAAGTTAAAAGATTATTTTATCTAATGTCCTGGTTTTCAGTAAAGAAAGTTAATGTTTCAAACTAAAAAAATTTGGAGTAGAAAATTAAATGGAAGGCAATGATAACTATAAGGCAGTACTAGTTCAAAGAAGTTTGGTAAATGTGGGCTAGATAATGCTGTAATTAAATGAAGTCATATGGGACTTCCCTGGTGGCGCAGTGGTTAAGAATCCGCCTGCCAATGCAGGGGACACAGGTTCAATACCTGGTCCGGGAAGATCCCACATGCTGTGGAGCAACTAAGCCCATGTGCCACAACTACTGAGCCTGCGCTCTAGAGCAGGGGTCGCCAACCCCTGGTACTGGTCCACAGCCTGTTAGGAACTGAGCAACACAGCAGTAAGTGAGCAGTGAGGGAGTGAGCGAAGCTTTGTCTGCCGCTCCCCATTGCTCGCATTACCACCTGAACCATCCACCCCCACCAGTGGAAAAATCGTCTTCCATGAAACCAGTGCCTGGTGCCAAAAAGGTTGGGGACCTCTGCTCTAGATCCCATGAGCCACAACTACCGAGCCCACACGCTACAACTACTGAAGTCTGCGTGCTCTAGGGCCCGTGTAGCCACAACTACCGAGCCTGCATGCTGCAACTATTGAAGCCTGCGCACCTAGAGCCCGTGCTCTGCAACAAGAGAAGCCACCACAATGAGAAGCCCGCGCACCGCAAAGAAGAGTAGTCCCCACTAGCTGCAACTAGAGAAAGCCCGCGTGCAGCAACAAAGACCCAACGCAGCCAAAAAAAAAAAAAAAAATGAAGTCATATCTAGTTTAATGACTACAGGCCAAAGGAACCAATTAATGGATTAGTAGTGTCAGACCTGAGGGGAGACTTCAGAGGTGTGTCACAGAACTCTGCCCAGAATTAACCTTGTTAATTATATTTATTAATGAGATGAAGATATTGCAGTTATGCATATTTGTGGATTAGGATTGTTGAATGTTGGGGGAAATGCAAGGATTCAGAAATAACTTAGAGGACTGTGCAGCAGGCCAAGTCTTTACAAGATTATATTCAATAGAAAAATATGAAAAGTTAGGTATGTATGACCCATCTCCCCAGATTAATGGATCCTTATTAAGGAATTTAAAGGACTCATTCCAATTACAGGGCATTGAAAAAGTCCTGTCTTGTTATTTTTTGTCACTACCTCCCGAGGTGAGGAGTGGGTAATTTGCGCACCTGTTGCCATCCTTGATGTGATAGCGGGCCTTATTTGAACACTCTGATTTTTTCAAAGTAAATGCTTCAAACCCTGTAGAACACTCAGCTAAGTACATGGAGGGGGCACTGGAGGCAGAAGAGGCCGGGATAGGCAATGCTTCCTCATGGCAGGTTGCTTACCCACTCCTAAAATACAATGACTAGCATTTTAACTGCAACAACTTTATTCTGCTGGAGCTGGAATTACCTCAGTTGCTGGCACCAGACAAAGAGACAGAGAGTTATGTGGCTTAATGGTGTATGTATAAGAGACTACAAAGTTTTAGACACCTGGAAAGTCAGTTGTGTAATGGGATTTACAGAAAAGTTTAGTCTCTCAAGGCTTCAACACTGAGAACTAACAGATCTCTCTCCTGATTCCAGATCTGCATATCCAATTTTTAATTTACATTTCATTATCTAGTAGATACCTCAAACTTAACATGCTGAAAATTGAGTTTTGATTCCCCCACATAGATCTCTACACTTGCTCCTCCTGCAATCTTCCACATGTTAATAAATAGCAACTTCATCAGTCTAGTTGTTCAGGCCAAAAAACTGTCACCCTAGACTTTTTTTTTCCACATCTATACCTTAAAGAAAATCCAGCATCCTACCATTTCTCACCACCTCCACCACTAAACCCTACTTTAATTGTCATCTCTTGCCTCAACTATTGTCATAACTTTCCAAATAGTCTCCCTTACAATCTTTCTTCCCTATAGTCTATTCTTCATAGCAGATTTAAAGAGTTAATCTTTTAGAAAATCAAATCATGTCTCCTTTACTCAAAAGCCTCCAGAGGCTTCACATCTCACATAGAGTAAAAGACACAAAGTACTTATCCTGGATCCACATGGTCTGCCAACTCTCCTCCTTTATCACTTTCACTTCATCTCCCATCCTTGTTCATTTCACTGCAACCACTCTGGCCTACTTGCTATTCTTCAAATGCACCAAGGACACTCCCACCTCAGGGTCTTTGCATTTGCCATTCATATTACCTGGAATGCTTTCCCCCAGAAATTCATATGCTTCACTTCCTCACTTCATTCAGGACTCTGCTTAAATGTCACGTCAGAGAAACCGTTCTTTACCACCCTATACTGAGTAGTAACTCCCTCAGTGGAATAAAAATTGAAGAGTCCAGTTGACTTTTGGCGGTACCAAGAAAATTAAGTGGGGAATGAATCGTCTTTTCAACAAATTGTGCTGGAACAACTGGATGTCCACGTGCGAAAGAAAGCACTTGGACCCCTACTCTCTATTATATATAAAAAGCTAACTCAAAATTTATCAAAGACCTAAATTTAAGAGCTAAAAACTATAAAAATCTTAAAACATAGGGGTTACATCTTCATGACCTTGGATTAGGTTTCTTAGATACAATACCAGAAGCACAAGCAAGAATAGGAAATATAGATAAAATGGACATCATCAAAATTTTAAACTTTTGTTCTTCAAAGGACACCATTAAGAAAGTGAAGAGACAACCCACAAACTGGAAGAAAAATTTTGCAAATCATCTGTTTTATAAGGCACTTATATCTAAAATATATAAACAGCTCTTACAACTCAGTATTAAAGAGACAACCCAATTTTTTAAAGGGCAAAGGATCTGAATATGTATTTCTTCAAAAAAGATACTCAGATGGGCATAAAAGCACATGAAAAGATGCTCAACATCATTAGCCATCAGAAAAATGCAAACTCAAAAACACAAGGAGATATCACTTTACACCCACTAGGATGACTATAATTTTTTTTAAAAAAAGACAGACAATAACAAGTATTGATAAGGATGTGGAGAAATTGGAATCCTTATACACTTCTGGTGGGATTATAAAATCATGTAGTTGCTTTGGAAAACAGTCTGGCATTTCCTCAAAATGCTAAACAGAGTTACCATATGACCCAGCAATTCCACTCCTAGTTTTATACTCAATAGAAATGAAAACTATGTCCACACAAAAACTTGTGCATGAATGTTCATAGCAAGCAGCCTTATTCATAATAGTCAATAGTTGTGCAAACAGTCGAAATGTCCAGCAGCTAATTAATGGATCGACAAAATATCTATACAATGATATATTACTTGACAATTAAAAGGAATAAAGTACTGATACATGTTACAAAGTGGATGAACCCTGAAAACATTATGCTAAATGAAAGAAGCCAGTCCCCAAAGGACCACATATTGTATGGTTTCATTTATATCAACTGTGAAGAATATATAATCCAAAGTGACAGAAAGTGGTTGCCTGGGGATGAAGGGAGAGAGGCATGCAGTAACAGTGCCTGACTTGTAGGCGCTCAGTAAATATAGCTGACTGACAGAATGAATGGAACTTAAAGCTTCTGATTCTTTTTCATACCTTCTTATCTATGAAGACAAACAACAACAAGGACCTAATGTATAGCACAGGGGACTATATTCAATATCTTGTAGTAACCAATAATGGAAGAGAATCTGAAAAAATATATAAACTGAATCACTTTGCTGTAAACCTGAAACATTGTAGATCAACTATACTTGATTAAAAACTTTTTTTAAATAAACAAAACTATAAAACAATTCTTGGGCTTCCCTGGTGGTGCAGCGGTTAAGAATCCGCCTGCCAATGTGGGGGACATGGGTTCGAGCCCTAGTCTGGGAAGATCCCACATGCCGCGGAGCAACTAAGCCCATGTGCCACAACTATTGAAGCCCGCATGCCTGTAGCCCGTGCTCTGCAGCAAAGAAAAGCCACCACAATGAGAAGCCTGTGCACCACAATGAAGAGTAGCCCCCACTCGCCGCAACTAGAGAAAGCCCGTGTGCAGCAACAACGCAGCCAAAAATAAGTAAATTTTAAAAAAACTTCTTTTATTTTTATTTTTTGGATGTTGGGGGTAGGGATTTATTAATTAATTTATTTTTGCTGTGTTAGGTCTTCGTTTCTGTGCGAAGGCTTTCTCTAGTTGTGGCAAGCGGGGGCCACTCTTCATTGCGGTGCACGGGCCTCTAACTATCGCGGCCTCCCTTGTTGTGGAGCGCAGGCTCAGTACTTGTGGCTCATAGGCCTAGTTGCTCCGCGGCATGTGGGATCCTCCCAGACCAGGGCTCGAACCCGTGTCCCCTGCATTAGCAGGCAGATTCTCAACCACTGCGCCACCAGGGAAGCCCTCCAAAACATAATTCTTTACCGAGCTCACCTAGCACTGACCCTTATCCAGATAGATAAGCTAGATAAAGATAAGATCTTTTTTTTTTGGTTGTTCCAACCAGGTACCTTTGAATCATGTTGGTGTACAGAAAAAGAAATTACCTAGTAGATTTTATCCTGTTCTCTTAAGTATTCATTTAACAGCTAATTTATGAGTAAGACACTAAGTTCAGTGTTGTGGAGGTTTATTATAAAGAAGTATTACATCATCCTTGCCCTGAAGTTTGCTGCATTATAGTAGCAAGACATGCTGTTAGAAATTTAGTTTTCTATGCATTTGTTATTAAGAGTCCAGTACTGGCATACTGTCAACCCATTTTTTAGTCACATATCCTAAAATAAACTCAAGTTATGATAGTAGCCACAAACTGGCTTACAGTAATTATACACTTGCATTGTGCTTTACAAATTTATATTTTCATATAAATTATCTTCTTATCCTTACAAAAATACTTGTGAGGACCAAGGAGGTTGAGATTTACTCAAGATCATATATCAGTTAAGTGGCAGAGCCAGAACTTGACTTCACATCTAATGGCTTCCCAGTGTTCTGTTTTCTCTGACATCTAGCCTCCATCTCTTATGTTGGTTAGTTTAGAAAATGCACTTATATCTATTATGTTATCTCAGGAATTAAATAGCATAATAGGTAAGTGTGCATGCATTTTTCTAGGTGGGTTAACACGTGGAGAGACTATGATGCCTAGCTTATTGCAGAAAGAACAGTACCAAATCTTCTATATTGTGCCCTTTACTTCATGTTTCCCTCTGCTCTTTTCACTAGACTTTGCTATATAGGATTCCTACAAAAATCATATTGCTGAAGGCTCATAATGTTAGTGGCCTCTAATTCTAATATATTTTCATCTATCATTAAAAATATTTAATGACTGCATAATATTGTGGAGAAGGCATTTGAAAGTGGTGTATGAGAAACTATTCCTGTCCAGAAGGGGCTTTCGGCAGAATAGGTTACATGCATAAAAAGGTACATCTGGGGCTTCCCTGGTGGCGCAGTGGTTGAGAGTCCGCCTGCCGATGCAGGGGACATGGGTTCATGCCCTGGTCCGGGAAGATCCCACATGCCGCTGGGCCTGTGAGCCATGGCCGCTGAGCCTGCGCGTCCGGAGCCTGTGCTCCGCAATGGGAGAGGCCACAACAGTGAGAGGCCTGCGTACCGCAAAAAAAAAAAAAAAAAAGGTACATCTGAGTGCTAACGTTTACATGCTGAGTCCTAATATAGCATTAATAATAAAACAAGAAAATCTGAAAGCTGGAGTTTCTAGAAAGGTGGGACTTACGTTGGGCATTGAAGGAAAAGAAATACTAAGACAAATAAAGGGAAAGGTATTCCAGACATGAGCAATAAAAACAGAAATGCTGAGAAAAATAGTAGATAAATATGGAAGGAATAAGAAAATTTGATATTCTATTTCCTCACCTTGGGTATCTCTGCACCTAGTTTTACATTGGCATAGAAATGTGTATATTTAGAGTTAATATCTTTATTTACTTCTACCTTTTAAAAGATATATAACTTTATTACATGTCTTTGGTTGAAAACTGTTTTGAAGGATTTAAGAAGTAGATTATAAAATAAATCCAATCCTAAAGTACACTTTAAAAATTAGGGTTGCTAGTATTCTTTATGCATTGTCTTGGGGGAGGCACAATAACCCTATTTTCTGAGGGAATCAGCTTTAATCTGGGGGTTTTAAGGTTTTCATTCTTCACAGCAAAAGCCTTCTTTCCAAACAAAATTTTACACACAATCCCCCAAATTGAGGTCCTCCACCTGCTGTGTCTTCCCTTAGCCCCTCCTGCGACCCCTAATGTTGTCTGTGAAACCTAGGGCTCCTCAAACCAGTTTGAAAATCACTCGTCTAGGCAATTAATAAAGCACTGTCTGTCTTTTTTGAATAATAATTTTGTCTAGATACTTGAATAAAATAATTTTTTTTAAAGCACTGTCTAGCTCTCAAATTCTACAATTCTCATTTACCTTGGGTCACTGATAACCGCAACTAAACATTTTTGCTTAGAAGTAACATTCTAACATTCTGTTTAGAAGTTTTAGACACCATGAGGTCAGCAGGTAGGTACACTTCGCTAGCTTGTCTTAAATGGCTATCATTCGCTAATATCATTTCATATTGTTTACTATGTGATAAGGATTTTACACATATTTAACCTTCAGGACAATCCTATGAGGCAGATGGTATCCCCAGTTTTCCATATGAAGATATTGAGGCTCAGAAAGGTTAAGTAACTTGCAAAGTATCATACAACTAGGAAGTGGCAGAGCCAGAATAAGAAACTAAGTCTATCCTGACTCTAAAGGCAGTGTGTTCTCTAACCGACCTTAGAGAACAGTGCCTGAGAGGTAGTGTGGAATCTTGAGTACTTTCTGAATAATCCCTCATCTAATCCTTGCAACAACCCTCTGCAATAGACATCATTATTCTCTCCATACCACAGACAAGAAAATAGGAACCGAGAGGTTAAGCACCTTACCTGTGTTTTCATTCACCATATCTCTCGCTGTGATTGCAAACATGTTAAGATTAGCCTAACATACATAGCTGGAAACCTCAATTAAAAATATTGTTTTCAACCCAGTACATTCCAGAGAATTATGTATTGTTTTGGACTAACTGTATTATTTTTCCCAAACCTATAATATCCAGAATTGAAAAACCTGGAAGGTTGCTTCAGTTCTATTTCCTGTTTGAAATAATTTAAATACTTTGTCAATTATTATCTTACGGATCCAAGCAATGAATCACTTTATAGGTAATATAGCCTTATCTGGAAATGCTTTTTTTCTAAAAAAAAAAAAAAATCGGTGACAGATTTTTAGATCTAGTTTTACAGGTAGCTTGTTCTTGATTTATAATTTTTATTCTTAATTTTACTAAATTTTAAAATCTTATTAAAATTCTAAAAGAAAGCTTTCCACCATAGGTTATGGCCATTGCTCCAACCCATTATATATGGCAACGAGAACGCTCTGTGCATCACAGTGGAGCTGTTAGAAACTACCACAGAGATGAAGTTCAACTGCCCCGGGGACCTAGTGCCACACCGGTAGATTGTTCACTCTGTGGTAGAAAAGGAAGATACGTTAGACTGGGATTGTCTTCATCATCATCTTCATCCAGTGATACAGGAGAGGTGGTGGAGAAACATTTTCAGGAATCACACAACTCATTCCCAATGGACATAATAGTTGATCCTTCTCAAGCTTATAGCTGTTCTCAAGGTATGACTTAAGAGATATGTCAGAATTAGATCTATGAATGTTATTAATAAATCCAAGTTATCTATTGACCAGTAGTCAGTCCTTATAGGCAGGAGTACATAATTATTTATATACTACAACAATATGAGTTAAAGTAGTATTGAAAGTTTTCCCCTTCTCAAGTACTACTTTTTGTCTTGGTATTGTTTTGTGGTAGCTTACCTAAACTAAGAGATTTTTAATGTGATTTTTGTTAAACTGAAACCTAATTCACCATAGATCTCAAGTATTTTAAGAGCCTGAAGCATTTTCTTTGAAATGTTTATTTTATTCAAAAGAAGTTTTAAGAAGAGAATAAATTTACTTGTAATCTCACCATGCAGCTTTATCAGTAATTAACTATTGGTTTCTTTTACACACTTTTTAAAATTGGGATAAAATTGACATATAACACTGTATTAGTTTTAGGTGTATAACATAATGATTAACACAATAAACTTAGTTAACATCCATCACCACACAGTTACGGTTTTTTTTCTTGTGATGAGAACTTTTAAGATACACTCTCTTAGCAACTCTCAAATACACAATCTTGTTAACTTACACAATCTTGTTAACTACAGTCACCATGCTGTAGATTATATCTCCAGAACTTATTTATCTTATTACTGGAAACTTGTACTTTCCACTACCTTCACCCACTCCCCCCGCTCTCCCCGCCTCCTCTGGCAACCACCATTTGGTGGTGTATCTATGAGTTCAGGTTTTTAAATTTATTTTTAATTTTTGTTTAATAGTTATTTATTTAGGCTGTGTCGGGTCTTAGTTGCAGCGTGCGGGCTCTTCGTTGCCACGGGCAGGCTTCTCTCTAGTTGTGGTGCACAGGCTCCAGAGCGCGCAGGCTCAGTCGCCCCGTGGCATGTGGGATCTTAATTCCCTGACCAGGGATCGAACCCACGTCCCCTGCATTGGAAGGTGGATTTGTAACCACTGGACCACCAGGGAAGTCCTGAGTTCAGCTTTTTTTAGATTTCACATATTATAAGTGAGATCACACAGTATTTGCCTTTCTCTGTCTCACTTATTTCACTTAGCACAATGCCCTCAAGTTCCATCCGTGTTGTCACAAATGGCAGGATTTCCTTCTTTTTTAAGATATATAGATATAGATATATAGATATAGATAGATAAAAAGATAGTCACATTTTCTTTATCCATTCATCCACTGATGGACACTTAAGTTGTTTCCATTTCATGTCTTGACTATTGCAAATAATGCTGCACTGAACATAGGTGTGGGTGTGCAGGTATATTTTCAAGATAGTGATTTTGTTTCCTTCAGATAATACCAGAAGTGGAATTGCTAGAACATATGGTAGTTCTATTTTTAACTTTTTTAGGAACCGCCATACTGTTGTACATAGTGGCTGCATCCAACAGTGCACAAGTATTCCCTTTTCTCCACATCCTCACCAACACTTGTTATTTCTTGTTAACAGCCATTCTAACAGGTGGGAGATGATATCTCATTGTGGTTTTAATTTGTATTTCCCTACTAATTAGTGATGTTGAACACCTTTTCATGTACCTGTTGGCCACTTATATGTCTTCTTTGGAAAAATGTCTATTCATTTCCTCTGCCCATGTTTTTTTTTTTTTCTTTTTTTTTTTGCGGTACACGGGCCTCTCACTGTTGTGGCCTCTCCCATTGCAGAGCACAGGCTCCGGACACGCAGGCTCAGCAGCCACGGCTCACGGGCCTAGCCGCTCCGTGGCATGTGGAATCTTCCCGGACCAGGGCACGAACCCGTGTCCCCTGCATCAGCAGGCAGACTCTCAACCACTGCGCCACCAGGGAAGCCCTGACCATTTTTTAATTGGATTTTTTTTTTCTGTTGAGTTGTTTGAGTTCTTTATATATTTTGGATATTAACCCCCTTGTCAGATACATGATTTGCAAATATTTTCTCCCATTTGGTAGGTTGCCTTTTCATTTTGTTGATGGTTTCCTATACTGTACAGAAGCTTTTTAGTTTGATGTAGTCCCACTGTTTATTTTTGCATTTGTTGCCTTTGCTTTTGGTGTGAAATCCAAACAACAGTTGCCAAGACCAATGTCAAGGACCTTACCCACTGTTTCTTCTAGGAGTTTTGTGATTTCAGGTCTTACATTCAAGTCTTTAATCCATTTTGAATTAATTTTTGTGCATGGTGAAAGATAGTGGTCCAGTTTCATTCTTTCACATGTGGCTGTCAAGTTTTTCCAACCCCATTTATTGAAGAGACTATCTTTTCCCAATATATTTTTGACTTCTTTGTCATAAATTAACCGTATGTGTGCGTTTATCTCTGGGCTTTCCATTCTGTTCCACTGATCTACGTATCTGTTTTTATGCCAGTACCATACTGTTTTGGTTACTATAGCTTTGTAATACTATACACTTTTCTATTTCTATTGTAAAAAATAGAACCATACTATATCTATGCTTGCTTTTTTTTTCACTTACCATAAAGCATTTCCCGATGTCATTATTTAGTCTTTGAAAACCTGATTTTTAGTCATGACATGCTATAAGTACCACAATTTATTTGCATATTTCTTTTTTGTTGGGATTTAAGTGGTTTTGAACAATGGTATTTTATATTAATTTGAAAATAATCGCATGAACTGGAAATACTTTGTCAACCACACCCTAATTTTCATTTAAATTATTATTTATAAAGGTTGAGTACCTCTCTGACATTTCTCGATTTGAAACAGAACCAGAATGACATTCTACCAGCAGTGATCCTTTTTACTTCTTATAATGCCTGTGTCCCAGATTTTCACCCATCTGAAGATGGGACTGGCAGATTTCTTATGGTTCTCTCTAATTCTATAATGAGACTCACATTATTTCAGAGTTTCACCTATTTATTTTTACCACATTCTTACGAGATTAGCAGTCGCTACTGAAGTTTTACTGAGAAACTAGACTCTTAAGACTCCTGAAGGTAGGGGTCTTGCCTATTTGTGTTCCATTCCCTGGCCATAGTAATCACTGAACAAATTTGACTGACAGTATAGTCTCTTCCCTTGTAACACCTCCAAGCATTTTTATTTGTTCACTCATATTTGAAAGTAAATAGGGTCTATCATAGGCTAAATGATAAGAACTTCCTTTTAGCATCCTTCCCCTCTCTCCTAGCCCCTTTGCCTACAGTCTTTGATCCTCATAACAGGTAAGATTTACTAGATATTTAAAATGTTCCATGCAATGTGTTAAGGATTTTACATTCATA
Organism: Phocoena sinus; assembly: GCF_008692025.1. Lineage (NCBI taxonomy): Eukaryota > Metazoa > Chordata > Mammalia > Artiodactyla > Phocoenidae > Phocoena > Phocoena sinus. Next base: position 22,695,281 of record NC_045775.1, read on the forward strand.
ACCTCACTTAATATTCACAGCCAACCCCAAGGTAAATACTAGTATCTCCACTTTGTACATAAGGAAACAGAGGCTTAGAGAGGTTAAATCATTTGCCCAAGATGACTGAGAGAGTGACACTTGAACCCAGGTTTGACTCTACTACAACCTGAATTCCTGTGATGCTTTGCTACCCCCTTTGATGAAATCCTGCCTTCAGTAGTGAAAATAAGCTGCTACAGAAGTCTTCTAGCAGATTGCTAAGGACTAAAGAATTGGTGAAAGCATTAAGAACAAAGTCCCTGGCCCTGAACCAAGACGGCGGAGTAGAAGGACATGCTCTCACTCCCTCTTGTGAGAACACCAGAATCACAACTAGCTGCTGGACAATCATCGACAGGAAGACACTGGAACTCACCAAAAAAGATACCCCACATCCAAAGACAAAGGAGAACCCACAATGAGACAGTAGGAGGGGCGCAATCACAGTAAAATCAAACCCCATAACTGCTGGGTGGGTGACTCACAGACTGGAGAACACTCATACTACAGAAGTCCACCCACTGGAGTGAAGGTTCTGAGCCCCACGTCAGGCTTCCCAACCTGGGGGTCCGGCAAAGGGAGGAGGAATTCCTAGAGAATCAGACTTTGAAGGCTAGCAGGATTTGATTGCAGGACTTCAACAGGACTGGGGGAGAAAGAGACTCCACTCTTGGAGGGCACACACAAAGTAGTGTGCGCATTGGGACCCCGGGGAAGGAGCAGTGACCCCAGGGGAGACTGAACCAGACCTACCTGCTAGTGTTGGAGGGTCTCCTGCAGAGGTGGGGGGTGGCTGTGGCTCACCATGGGGACAAGGACACTGGCAGCAGAAGTTCTGGGAAGAACTCCTTGGAGTGAGCCCTCCCAGAGTCTGCCATTAGCCCCACCAAAGAGCCCAGGTAGGCTCCAGGGTTGGGTTGCCTCAGGCCAAACAACCAACAGGGAGGGAACCCAGCCCCACCCATCAGCAGTCAAGCGGATTAAAGTTTTACTGAGCTCTGCCCACCAGAGCAACAGTCAGCTCTACCCACCACCAGTCCCTCCCATCAGGAAACTTGCACAAGCCTCTTAGATAACCTCATCCACCAGAGGGCAGACAGCAGAAGCAAGAAGAACTACAATCCTGCAGCCTGTGGAACAAAAACCACATTCAGAGAGAGACAGACAAGATGAAAAGGCAGAGGGCTATGTACCACATGAAGGAACAAGATAAAACCCCAGAAAAACAACTAAATGAAGTGGAGATAAGTAACCTTCCAGAAAAAGAATTCAGAATAATGATAGTGAAGATGATCCAGGACCACGGAGAGAGAATGGAGGCAAAGATAGAGAAGATGCAAGAAAGGTTTAATTAACAAAGACCTAGAAGAATTAAAGAACAGAGATGAACAATACAATAACTGAAATGAAAAATACACTAGAAGGAATCAGTAGCAGAATAACTGAGGCAGAAGAACGGATAACTGACCTGGAAGACAGAATGGTGGAATTCACTGCTGTGGAACAGAAAAAAGAAAAAAGAATGAAAAGAAATGAAGACAGCCTAAGAGACCTCTGCAACAACATTAAACACAACAACATTTGCATTATAGGGGTCCCAGAAGGAGAAGAGAGAGAAAAAAGACCAGAGAAAATATTTGAAGACATTATAGTTGAAAACTTCCCTAACACAGGAAAGGAAATAGCCACCCAAGTCCAGGAAGTGCAGCGAGTCCCATACAGGATAAACCCAAGGAGGAACACACCGAGACACATAGTAATCAAATTGGCAAAAATTAAAGACAAAGAAAAATTATTGAAAGCAGCAAGGGAAAAACAACAAATAACATACAAGGGAACTCCCATAAGGATAACAGCTGATTTCTCAGCAGAAACTCTACAAGCCAGAAGGGAGTGGCATGATATACTTAGAGTAATGAAAGGGAAGAACCTACAGCCAAGATTACTCTACCCGGCAAGGATCTCATTCAGATTCTATGGAGAAATCAAAAGCTTTACAGACAAGCAAAAGCTAAGAGAATTCAGCACCACCAAACCAGCTCTACAACAAATGCTAAAGGAACTTTTCTAAGTGGGAAACACAAGAGAAGAAAAGGACCTACAAAAACAAGCCTAAAACAATTAAGAAAATGGTTATATGAACATACATATCAATAATTACCTTAAACGTGAATGGATTAAATGCGCCAATCAAAAGACACAGGCTGGCTGAATGGATACAAAAACAAGACCCATATATATGCTGTCCACAAGATACCCACTTCAGACCTAGGGACACATACGAATGAAAGTGAGGGGATGGAAAAAGATAGTCCATGCAACTGGAAATCAAAAGAAAGCTGAAGTCGCAATACTCATATCAGATAAAATAGACTTTAAAATAAAGAATGTTACAAGAGACAAGGAAGGACACTACATAATGATCAAAGGATCAATCAAAGAAGATATAACAATTATAAATGTATATGCACCCAACATAGGAGCACCTCAATACATAAGGCAACTGCTAACAGCTATAAAATAGGAAATTGACAGTAACACAGTACTAGTGGGGGACTGTAACACCTCACTTACACCAATGGACAGATCATCCAAAATGAAAGTAAATAAGGAAACACAAGCTTTAAATGACACAATATACCAGATAGATTTAACTGATATTTATAGGACATTCCATCCAAAAACAGCAGATTACACTTTCTTCTCAAGTGTGCACAGAATATTCTCCAGGATAGATCACATCTTGGGTCACAAATCAAGCCTCAGTTAATTTAAGAAAATTGAAATCATATCAAGCATCTTTTCTGACCACAACGCTATGAGATTAGAAATGAATTACAGGGAAAAAAACGTAAAAAAGACACACAAACGTAGAGGCTAAACAATACGTTACTAAATAACCAAGAGATCACTGAAGAAATCAAAGAAGAAATCAAAAAATACCTAGAGACAAATGACAATGAAAACACGACGATCCAAAACCTATGGGATGCAGCAAAAGCAGTTCTAAGAGGGAAGTTTATAGCTATACAAGCCTACCTCAAGAAACAAGAAAAATCTCAAATAAACAATCTAACCTTACACCTAAAGGAAGTAGAGAAAGAACAACAAACAAAACCCAAAGTTAGCAGAAGGAAAGAAATCATAAAGATCAGAGCAGAAATAAATGAAATGGAAACAAAGAAAACAATAGCAAAGATCAATAAAACTAAAAGCTGGTTCTTTGAGAAGATAAAGAAAATTGATAAACCATTAGTCAGACTCATCAAGAAAAAGAGGGAGAGGACTCAAATCAATAAAATTAGAAATGAAAAAGGAGAAGTTACAACAGACACCACAGAAATACAAAGCATCCTAAGAGACTACTACAAGCAACTCTATGCCAATAAAATGGACAACCTGGAAGAAATGTACAAATTCTTAGAAAGGTATAACTTCCCAAGACTGAACCATGAAGAAATAGAAAATATGAACCGACCAATCACAAGTCATGAAATTGAAACTGTGATTAAAAATCTTCCAACAAACAAAAGTCTAAGACCAGATGGCTTCACAGGTGAATTCTATGAAACATTTACAGAAGAGCTAACACACATCCTTCTCAAACTCTTCCAAAGAACTGAGGAGGAAGGAACACTCCCAAACTCATTCTATGAGGCCACCATCACCCCGACACCAAAACCAGAAAAAGATACTACAAAAAAAGATAATTATAGACCAATACCACTGATGAATATAGATGCAAAAATCCTCAACAAAATACTAGCAAGCAGAATCCAACAACACATTAAAAGGATCATACACCATGATCAAGTGGGATTTATCCCAAGGATGCAAGGATTCTTCAATATATGCTAATCAATCAATGTGATACACCATATTAACAAATTGAAGATTAAAAACCATAGGATCATCTCAATAGATGCAGAAAAAGCTTTTGAGAAATTTAACACCCATTTATAATAAAAACCCTCCAGAAAGTGGGCATACAGGGAACCTACCTCAACATAATAAAGGCCATCTATGACAAACCCACAGCAAACATCATTCTCAATGGTGAAAAACTGAAAGCATTTCCTCTAAGATCAGGAACAAGACAAGGATGTCCACTCTTGCCACTCTTATTCAACATAGTTTTGGAAGTCCTAGCCATGGCAATCATAGAAGAAAAAGAAATAAAAGGAATACAAATTGGAAAAAAAGAAGTAAAACTGACACTGTTTGCAGATGACATGATACTATACACAGAGAATCCTAAAGATGCCACCAGAAAACTACTAGAACTAATCAATGAATTTGGTAAAATTGCAGCATACAAAATGAATGCACAGAAATCTCTTGCATTCCTCTACACTAGTGATGAAAAATCTGAAAGAGAAATTAAGGGAACACTCCCATTTACCATAGCAACAAAAAGAATAAAATACCTAGGAATAAACCTACCTAGGGAGACAAAAGACCTGTATGCAGAAAACTATAGGACACTGATGAAAGAAATTAAAGATGATACCAACAGATGGAGAGATATACCATGTTCTTGGATTGGAAGAATCAGTATTGTGAAAATGACTATACTACCCAAAGCAATCTACAGATTCAATGCAATCCCTATCAAATTACCAATGGCATTTTTTACAGAGCTAGAACAAAAAATCTTAAAATTTGTATGGAGACACAAAAGACCCCAAATAGCCAAAGCAGCCTTGAGGGAAAAAAATGGAGCTGGAGGAATCAGACTCCCTGACTTCAGACTATACCACAAAGCTACAGTAATCAAGACAATATGGTACTGGCACAAAAACAGAAACACAGGTCAATGGAACAAGACAGAAAGCCCAGAGATAAACCCACGCACCTATGGTCAACTAATCTATGACAAAGGAGGCAAAGATATACAATGGAGAAAGGACAGCCTCTTCAATAAGTCGTGCTGGGAAAACTGGAGAGCTATATGTAAAAGAATGAATTAGAACACTACCTAACACCATACACAAAAATAAACTCCAAATGGATTAAAGACTTATAAATGTAAGACCAGACACTATAAAACTCTTAGCGGAAAACATAGGAAGAACACCCTTTGACATAAATCACAGCAAGATCTTTTTTGATCCACCTCCAAGAGTAATGGAAATGAAAACAAAAATAAACAAATGGGACCTAATGAAACTTCAAAGCTTTTGCACAGCAAAGGAAACCATAAAGAAGACAAAAAGACAACCCTCAGAATGAGAGAAAACATTTGCAAACGAATCAACAAAGGATTAATCTCCAAAACATACAAACAGCTCATGCAGCTCAATACTAAAGAAACAACCCAACCCAAAAATGGGCAGAAGACCTAAATAGACATTTCTCCAAAGAAGACATACAGATGGCCAAGAAGCACATGAAAAGCTGCTCAAGATCACTAATTATTACAGAAATGCAAATGAAAACTACAATGAGGTATCACCTCACACCAGTTAGAATGGGCATCATCAGAAAATCTACAAACAACAAATGCTGGAGAGGGTGTGGAGAAAAGGGAACCCTCTTGCACTGTTGGTGGGAACATAAATTGATACAGCCACTATGGAGAACAGTATGGAGGTTCCTTAAAAAACTAAAAGTAGAATTACCATATGATCCAGCAATCCCACTACTGGGCATATACCCAGAGAAAACCATAATTCAAAAAGACACATGCACCCCAATGTTCATTGCAGCACTATTTACAATAGCCAGGTCATGGAAGCAACCTAAATGCCCACTGACAGACGAATGGATAAAGAAGATGTGGTACATATATACAATGGAATATTACTCAGCCATAAAAAGGAACGAAATTGGGTCATTTGTTGAGACGTGGATGGATCTAGAGACTGTCATACAGAGTGAAGTAAGTCAGAAAGAGAAAAACAAATATCGTATATTAATGCATATGTGGAACCCAGAAAAATGATACAGATGAACCGGTTTGCAGGGCAGAAATTGAGACACAGATGTAGAGAACAAACGTATGGACACCAAGGAGGGAAAGCCACAGGGGAGTCGTGGTGGTCGTGGGATGAATTGGGCGATTGGGATTCACATGTATCCACTTATGTGTAGAAAACTGATGACTAATAAGAACCTGCTGTATAAAAAAATAAATTAGATTAAACAAACAAAAAAAAGAACAAAGTCCCTGATGAAAGGTTGTATGGAGTGAACTGGGAGAGAATTCCAACCATAATTTGAACACATATTTAACTAAAGCAGAACAGAAGCACTTATATTTTATTCAAACTAGTGCCTTAGATATCAAAAGTAGTCACACCCTATGTTTAGGCTTTGATATTTCAATGGGAAATCAGAGTGCACCCAGGGGGTAAGGGGCTCTGCTAGTCAGCTTGCTTCGAGGAAAAATAGGAAAGCAGGTCTTTGAGGGATTTTGGATGAAAAGTGGGGCACTTGACTTAGGGCAGTTGTAAATGGAACTGTGCTTTCTTCCTGTCCCTGGATGAAAGCCCTGACACCCTGGTTTAGGATATATAGGTCCTATATAGGAAGAAATAAGTATTTACTCATTTGTGTTTTGTTCTGAGTGGGAATTCAAGGTTAAATGTAAAACCTGTTGTTTCAGGATGACAGAGGGTAGGCAATACAAAGAAAAATTATTGGTCATACATACACCTGACCAATAAACGTTTACATTCATTTTCCCTCAGTAGGCTTAACAAGTCAGTGGGCTAACGGGGGGTGGAGAGGATTAAGGGTAACATGGTATTATCAGGAACAGTGGTCTCTTACTGCCTCAGCAGCTGTTTTGATGCCCAGTAAATGGCCTCTACCAGCAAAACTTTCTTCCTCCAGTCTATATAAGGTGGTTGCTTGGAATCACCTAAGGTTTGTGGCTACAGACAACTCAATTCATTCTCCAGGAGAGACACAAAGAGCTGATGCTCTGCTTAGGCTTTTATGATAAAACTTACCAATAGCTGGTATTGATGTTTCCATCCTTCTTTCAAACGCAAGCAACTTCTTGCTTTTCAGGTTAAAAACATGTTTTTCTGCCTTAAGATTTTTTTCTCAAAACAACACGTTCAACGAACAAGTTTTACATAAACATGTTTATGACATTTACTAAGAATAAAATAGTTGATTTTGATAAGGTTGTGGGAGATAGATGAGGCATTCTTTACAAACTTACATGCATCACAATCACCAATCACGTGCTAGCCACCTTATAAAGGTAGTCTCATTTAACACCTGACCCCCCACAAGAAATCCTGAAGTGCCACTATGACATTCATTTTACTGATGAAGAAACAAACTCAGAAAAGTCACAGCTGCAAAGTAAAACAGCAACAATGAAAACAGCAAGATGAGGACCCAGTTCTATCTGAATAGACAGCACATTTTTATACTTACTGAACTATATTGTTTCTCTTTACCTTATGCTGTCTTAACCTAGGCTAGTATATCTGAGACATGGGTACATATTATTATGTATTATCTGAGAACTCCCCAGATTTTAGAGTGAAGCCAAGGGAAAAAAGCAGTATACCAAACCTTAGTCCTGGGTCACGTAGGCAGGCACAAGACATTCCATTATGCAATCTAAAACCAAATAATTTTTCCTCAGAAATAAATCCTTCTCTGAACTTCCTTATTTACTTTTGTCATTACCACTGTTCTAGTCATCCCAATTTAAAATCCTTAACGAAGGCATAATCAGGGCTTATAAATTAATGATGTGATAAGGGCAATGCTAACTATATGGTCAACATTTATGAGCACAAAAGATTTCAGAATCAATTCTGTAGGGTGAGAGACATAGTGAAGGCTGTTCCAAGGAAGTTATTTATGAGCTGGGCTGAATCCTGTTTGCCCAGAGAAATAAGGCAAACAGTAGATGTTTGCCTGAACAGTAGATGAAAGTTTGAATATATATAGCTTCTCTCCCTCTACATCCGATGAACCACCAGCTTATGTGGTTCTTCCTTCACAATATTTTTTTACACTTGCCCCTTTTCCACCCCTCATAGTTGTATATTAATACAGATCACCTCATAGTTGTATACTATGTATTACTATGACATTTCTGATTTAATAGTTTTTTCCTTCCTTTAAATACTCAGACACCACTAACAGACTAACTTTTAAAAAGTATCTGCTTTTACATGACCATGGAAACTTCAGAAGTTCCCTACTGACTCTGAAGTATAAAGTTCAAACTCAAAGTCTTCCACAATCTGCGAGCTATATACTTAAATTTCCCCCTAGAACAACCAAGTCAACAGATGAAATAACACCTGATCCAGTATAGGCTTCAAGCCATCAGCAAACTTTTACTGATTTACTGGGTGGAAAAGTCAGGGCCTTTGGAAGTTACTGGGAAGACAGCTGTGAACCACTCACAAATCTCTAGGAGTTTATATTATGGTAAATGAGAACCAGACATGAACATAGAAAGCTAACTTTAGAAGAAGGCACCTGTCCCACAAGCCAGATTATAAACATGCTTAGTGTTCAATGGAGAGATGGATAAAGGGCTTAAGCTGGACTTTGATTGACTATATAAATAAATGTTTATTTGCTTATATAGTTTGGTTTTCAACTCAGAATGGACACTGTTAGCTCTTGTTCAGTTCAGCATCTACTGAGCATAGTGTACTGAACAGAAGCCATTCTACATGAAATAGGAGAAGGCACAACTTTTCTTTGCTCTTAAGTCAGCCCCTTCTCCAAGAAGTACAATTAGGGCCTGCATTCAAAACAATAAATGAAGGACAGAATTTCACTAGTAGTTAAATAGAAAGGCAGAAGAAAGGGGAGTATTCCATGATGGAATCTAAAAATATACATCAGAGCGTCTAGAGATCTGGAAATGTTATGAAAACTTTAAAGCCATTATTATTGTATGAGTGTTCGGATACTTACCATTTAGAAATGGTACCAGAAGACTACTCCGCTTATGATTCAATCAGTTCTCCAAATGCAACCAGAGTGATTTTTTTCCAAAACACAGATCTAAGCATGTTACCACTTACTTCATGAAATCTTTCAATAGCACCCCATTTTTCTTAGGATAGACAAACTCCTTAACAGGTCTACAAGATCCTCCATGGCCTGACCCCTACCTATCTTTCAGTCAACCCCATCACTGGCCTTTTTTGTTCTCATTTTCCCTGCTGTAGTTAACTCTTACCTGCCCTTCAGGTCTCAGCTCAACTGACACTTGCACAGGTAATTACCTGATCAGAGCAAAATCTCTACTAAATCCTGTACTTCTCTGAAGTATTTATAACAGTTTTAGTTTTATATTTGTGTGATTATTTAATGTCTATCTCTACTATAGGCTGTAAAGTCTAAAAAGGCAGAGATTTTAGACTAAATTTTGCCACAGAACGAAAAATACGTAAAATGTTATTTAGAATATGTACATTATTTTAAGTAGTTCTAGCCTAAGGGATAAGTAGCATATATCCTCCCAGGCACTACTACTTCAAAACCTATAAAACATCTATATTTAACTAATAACTAAAAGCTTATGTTTATCTGTAAAATATGGATAATCTTAAGGATGAGCTACACATATTAAATGAAAAGATATTATAACGTTCTTAAAACAATGTAAGGCACATGGTAAATGTAAGGTAAATAACATTATTCATAGTGCCTATGAACAATAATAAGCCCTAGTCCTAATTAATTCATGTGTATAAAAAGTGTATCTCTCCAAACATTATCTTTGGCTGCACCGTGCAGCTTGCAGGATCTTAGTTCTCCGACCAGGGATTGAACCTGGGCCACAGCAGTGACAGCGCCGAGTCCTAACAACTGGACCACCAGGGAACTCCCCAAACATTTGATTTATATAACAGAATAATTCTGATGTTCTTTCAAACTGTTAAAATGATTCTGAGAAAGATAAGAGATTCAAGAATTGCTACATCTTTTGTTACAATTTTTAAGATAGTTATTCTTATCAGTTTTCCCCCTATTATTCACTATAGCCCAGATTTGTTATTTTTTAAGACACAAGCCATTAAAATATGTACTTAAAATACACAGATACCTAAAATTTATCTCAAAATGCATATTTTATTTTGGTAGCCAATGACCATCAATCAAACAAAGAAAAGAAAACTAATTTCATGAAGGAAGACAAATCTATGGAGTGGTTTACAGGAAGTGAAGAATGAGATGGCTCAACTAAACAAACTTGGAATCATTAACTACAAAATGTCAAACTAACTGCAAGACAAGTGTCAAAATGGGACATTTAAGCAGTTTCGAAATGTTACACATCTTTCTCTAGCTTTTGTTACTTTTCAAAATTACATGTAAAAGTTATACAAATCATAGAAGTAGCTAAGAATACCAATCTATGAAAGTAGTGATTTGCAATACAAAGTTCTATTTTGATATTTTTCTTCACATCTTCAAATCAGTTGTCATCTGAGGTACTCAGTTAAGTTGTGGTTTGCACTTCCTCAACTTGACAAGAAAAGCTAATTTGAAGGGAGGAAAAGGTAAGGTCATTGCAATTTTGAGAAGAAAACACCATATAATATAGCATGAAAAACTTACCTGTATGACCAGTTTGCCAGTGTATAGGTCTAGCAATATAGGGAAATGATCCATAGGGAAAATCAGAATGTGATTCTTCTGTTATAGAACAAAATATGTATTGTAAGCTACATAAAATATTTTATAATTTGTTCACAAAACTGTTAAAAAACAAATTACTGTCCTTTTCCTATAAGTTTTTTCCTCTCAGACTTTTTTTTTTTTTTTAGCATTTGTCTTGGAGCTATTCTGACAGTTATCTTACAGAAACAACTTGTCAAGGATGACGTGATAAACCTATATATGGTTTTATAACCAAATGGATAAGCTCATATCATAAATCAATGGATGTCTGAAAACTTGTTTATGGCCTAAGTAATGTGTACATACAACAAGGACCTAAATTTAGTTCTTTGAAAAATTCCTAGAAGTTGCTTTTTGGAATATTAGCTATTTGCATATCGGGTCCTATTAAATTCTTTCCCTTCAGTGATAATCACTGATCTAAATTTACAACATTCTTTAGTATATTTAAAGTATTTCATAAGCCAATCCCCTTGTCACAAGTAAAATATGAATATTATAAGAAGTTCAGTTCTTCAAAGGTATCAGAGTTTTACATAAAAGGCAGGAAAAGTCATGATTCTGTCTCTTAAAAGATTTTAATTTAACAGGATAAATACCACATTTCAATTTCTATAGGAAAAACATAATAAATCCCTGAGAAATATTTTTATAGTGTATTGCCCAATACATTCAGGAATGTATTCTCCATTTATTATTGCAAACACATGCATAAAATAAAACTGAAGCTCACCATGGTCATCTTCTTGAAACATCTCACCTTCAATTCTAATTTTCTTTTGAGAATGTAATTGTAAATCTCTGTTGATTTTAGGTTCCACTTTTTGAGGTAAAATTCCATTTTTCTGTTTTGCAAGGCAAACCAACCAATCTCTGACAATAACTTCACTTATCTTTTCACATGAGAGGGCAAGTTCACAGATGCGAATTCCATCTAAAAGTTCAATAACCTGTGTGATGCTTTCAAAAAAGTGAAAAATATAGTTTAAATTTCTACTACAACAATAACTTTATATTTAAGTTCACTATACCTCTTACGCCAATTTAAATGCTATGCTTAAATCAAAAGGGAAAAAATGTAAAAATGCAAGTTAGGGCACATAAGAGGAGAATACTAAGTAAAAACAATAAAGAGACTATAACATCATTGTTCACATTACACTTTTAAAAACTTTTCTTCTAAATTGTCAGAAGAAATATGCATCTTATATTACCATTTATGTAAAGGATGATTTAAACAGCAATATAACTGAATTTGGGACATATGCTGTTTCATAACAGTTTTTTTTTTTGACTTTTTAAAAAATTTATTTATTTATTTTGGGCTGCACTGGGTGTTCATTGCTGTGCGCAGGCTTTCTCTAGTTGTGGCGAGAGGAGGCTACTCTTCGTTGCAGTGCGCGGGCTTCTCATTGTGGTGGCTTCTTTTGTTGTGGCACATGGGCTTAGTTGCTCCACAGCATGTGAGATCTTCCCAGACCAGGGCTTGAACCCATGTCCCTTGTGTTGGGAGGCAGATTTTTAACCACTGTGCCACCAGGGAAGCCCTTCATAACAGTTTTACAAGATAACATATACACTTAACTCAGTTACAAAATGAACACTTTAGCCTAGTACTTAAAACAAAACTGTGTTTAAAATAACATTACCAGGGCTTCCCTGGTGGCGCAGCGGTTGGGAGTCCACCTGACGATGCGGGGGACGCGGGTTCGTGCCCCGGTCTGGGAAGATCTCACATGCTGCGGAGCGGCTGGGCCCGTGAGCCATGGCCGCTGAGCCTGCGTATCCGGAGCCTGTGCTCCGCAACAGGAGAGGCCACAGCAGTGAGAGGCCCTCGTACTGCAAAAAATAAAAAAATAAAAAAAAAAATAACATTACCAAAGAGTCACATTACTCACTTTGCTAGATATACAGCACATACACCACCCTGTTTAAGATTTGGGTATAAAACAGGCAAAGCAACTTGAGGATTCAACATATCCAAAGCTACCTGTAGTGGGGGAAAGAGAATCAGACTGAGTTTTGTTTAAATAAAGCATGTGTATTCTTTTCTTATTGAGGTGAAATGATACACTTTGGGAAAGCAATTATCCAGTTAAAGTACTTCATTTTTTAGAATGTAATACTAATGACTGTCATTTTACCCCTCTCAAAAAGGCATACTTATACAATTTGTCATAGTACTTGACTACATAAAAATTGTAATGGCATGTCTTGTACTTGGCAATATTGATAATACAGGAATCTTTAGCTATATTTTATACACATACCTAGATACACACAGACACACAGACACACACACACTGTTGCCCCTTGAACAACATGGGTTTGAACTGCGCGGGTCCACTTAATGCAAGGATTTTTTTCAGTAGTAAACACTACAGTACTACACAATCTGTGGTTGGTTGAATCTGAAGATGTGGAACCCTGGATATGTTGGAACCATGGATAGGGAGGGCCGACTATAAGTTATACTCAGATTTTTGACTGCACATAGGAGTGGTGCCCCTAAACCCCATGTTGTTCAAAGGTTAACTGTGGGCTTCCCTGGTGGCGCAGTGGTTGAGAGTCCGCCTGCCGATGCAGGGGACACGGGTTCGTGTCCTGGTCCAGGAAGATCCCACATGCCGCTGAGCCTGCGCGTCCGGAGCCTGTGCTCCGCAACGGGAGAGACCACAACAGTGAGAGGCCCACGTACCGCAAAAAAAAAAACAAAGGTCAACTGTATATGTAAAGTTTCAATGCTTTAGTTCAGCTTTTGGCAATAGAAATTCACATTATCTCAAATATGTATTTTTATGTTCAAAAATGTTGAATATTAATTTTAGAGATTCTAAAATTCAAGAATCATGTCCCTTGTTTCTTTACTCTTCATTCAGTTGCAGAATACAGGGCTGTACTCAAAAGATGTTGAATGAATGCAGAGTAAATGAAATTACAAAAAAATTCACTGAAAACAAAAATACAGTCAAATAGCAAATAAAGTGACTTACTGATAGATAGCTCTAGAAATCTAATGTAGTTGGCACATCATTATATTTACTAAATAAGAAATTACTCTGTTTATGTGTTTAAAAAAAAACAGTAATAATGGGTCATCATTCATTATTAATTTATCCACCAAATATTTACTGAGCATCTACCATGTGCCAAGTATTTTGCTAAGTGGTAAAAGTATAATGGGAGCTTATATTCTATTTTGTTTCATAGGAACTTATATTCTAATTAAGGAATAGGCAGTAAACAAAAATCTAATAAATATGTAATTCAGAGGGTAATGAGTGACATGAAGAACAGGATTATAAAGGAGGACATGAAGGATAGAATGACAGGGCAGGGGAAGGAAGTACTATTTTATACATAGGCTGGTCAGTGATGATACCTAAAGAAAATGATTAAGGTTACCCTGTGGAAATTGAGGGGGGAAGTGTGCTCCAGATTCAGAGAACAGCAAATACAAATGCTCTGAGGCTGTAGGATACTTGGTGAGTCTGAGAAGGCCACAGTCGCTGCAGTGGAGACAAAAGGGGGAAAGTGGTAAGAGAAGAGTTCTCAGATGGTGGGGATGTGGTGGGGATGGGGAGGGACAGATTATGCAGAATCTTACAGACTTTAGCTTTACTCAGGAAGTGAAAAGTCACTGGGGAGTTTGAGACATGGTCTGACTTTTTAAACTTTTTTGAATGTGATAAACATAACATAAAAGTTGCCATTTCAAGTGTACAATTCAGTGGCATTAAGTACATTCTGACTTGGGCAAGGAAAGATGATGGTGACTTGCAATAGCAAATAGCATTGGATGTGATGAGAACACAGAGCCAATTAGAATTAGAATTGGCTGTCAGATGTGAGAGAAAGAAGTGAGAATGAATCCAGTGTTTTCATCCTAAGCTACTGAAAGAATGGAGATGTCATTTACTATTGAGGAAAATAATTTAAGACAATGGGAAGAATAAGCTTGGGGAGAAATATTCGAGAATTCAAGATTTGGACACAAGTTTAAGATGCCTATTAGGGCTTCCCTGGTGGCACAGTGGTTGAGAATCCGCCTGCCAGTGCAGGGGACACAGGTTCAATCCCTGGTCCGGGAGGATCCCACATGCCGCAGAGCAACTAAGCCCGTGAGCCACAACTACTGAAACCCGTGTACCACAGCTGCTGGGAGCAACTAAGCCTGCTCTCCACAGCTGCTGAGGCCCACACGCCTGGAGCCTGTGCTCCGTAATGGGAGAAGCCACCGTGATGGGAGGCCCACGCACCACAGCAAGGAGTGGCCCCCACTCGCCACAGCTGGGAAAAGTCCACGTGCAGCAAAAGGGACCCAATGCAGCCATAAATGAATGAATGAATGAATAAATAAATAAATACTTAAAAAAAAGATGCCTATTAGATATCCAAGTAAAGATCTCAATGACTAATCAAATGGCCAACGGTGTGGACATATTGGTCTCTGTGACTGTAGTTTTAGTATATTATCAACAAGGACCAAAATAAGACTACCAAGAAGGCTGCCATTCCAAAGCTCCATGGCTCAGCTAACAACATTACCATTCATTAGCCACTCAAATCAGGAAATTACAGTCACTATTTCTTTACCTTGAATTCTTTTTTGAGAATCTGTGGGGTTTTGATGCTTTTATTTGGATTAAAATTATCCAGTCCTACAAATCTACCTCTTAGTATTTCTCAAATTCATCCTACTGCTAATGCTTTAGGTCAGGACCTCATCATACCTTGTTGAAACATTACAATAGCTTTCTACATAGACTACGTAAATTCCATTCTTTCACCAGAATTATTCTGAAACAGGAATCTGGACATTCTACTCCCCTACTTAAGAACTCATCAGTAGTTTTCCATTATCTAAAAGATAATGTCCACATGTCCTAGCTTGATATACACACAAGTGTTCTTCACTATCTAGTCCCTCATGACTGTATTTGCATCTTCATCTCCTCATTAGACCCAATTCTACAGCCATAATGTTTCATGCTTCTGAGTCTTTCTAATAAATGTTTATATGTCTACCTTTTCTTCTATATCGAAACCTCCTTTAAATGTATAATTCATTTTTGTCTTAGCATAGTACACGGCACACAGCAGGTCTCTAATACATATTTGTTGAATCAAGAAAGTGGTTCAGTAATTCAGAGAAAGATGATAATCCTCCACTTAGATGATTAAGGTATATTCCATGGAGGAGACAACCTTTTATCTAAGCTTTGAAGGAAGAGTAGAATTTAAACAGGTAGGGACTTCCTTGGTGGTGCAGTGGTTAAGAATCCGCCTGCCAATGCAGGGGACATGGGTTCGAGCCCCGGTCCGGGAAGATCCCACATGCCGTGGAGCAACTATGCCCATGCGCCACAACTACTGAGCCTGCACTCTAGAGCCCACAAGCCACAACTACTAAGCCCATGTGCCACAACTACTGAAGCCCACACGCCTAGAGCCGGTACTCCACAACAAGCAAAGCCACTGCAGTGAGAAGCCCGCACACTGCAAAGAAGAGTCGCCCCCGCTCGCCGCAACTAGAGAGAGCCTGCGCTCAGCAATGATCCAATGCAGCCAAATAAATAAATTAAATAAATAAATTTATTTTAAAAAATAAAATAAACAGGTAGAGAAAAGGGAAAAGGAGAAAACTAATAATGATGAAAATCATAGCTAATACTAATTTAATGCTTACTATATATCAGGTACTGTTCTATGCACTTTACAGAAACACCTCATTTAATCCTCAACAACACTATGAAATAGGTATTATTATTGATTACTATTCCTGTTTAATACATGAGGTGACTGAGGCACAGAAAGATTAAGTAATTTACCCAAGGTCATATTGGCTATTATGGAGCCTAAGTGAACCAGGATGAATAAACTCCAAAACTTACTTCCCTCTATTCACTCCCTCCTTTTCTCTCCTCAGAGATAATCATTGTCCTGAAGTTGGCAATGTTGCCAAATAATTTTATGCTTCTACAACATATGTATATAGCTACAAACAATACATGGTACTGTTTTTAAAATTTTACATATATGTAGCCATTCCATACTTATTCTTGAATAATTCATTTTTCACTAAGTTCTATGAGTTTTTTTTTATTGGAGTATAATTGCTTTACAATGTTGTGTTAGTTTCTGCTGTACAATGAAGTGAATCAGCTATATGTATACATATATCCCCTCCCTCTTGGACCTCCCTCCCATCTCCCACCCATCCCACCCATCTAGGTCATCACAGAACACCGAGCTGAGCTCCCTGTGCTATACCGCAGGTTCTAACTAGCTATATTACACATGGTAGTGTATCTATGTCAAATCTAATCTCCCAATTCATCCCACCCTCCCCTTTCCCTCCATGTCCACACGTCTGTTCTCTACATCTGCATTTCTATTCCTGCCCTGGAAATAGGTTCATCTGTACTATTTTTCTAGATTCCACATATATGCATTAATATACGATATTTGTTTTTCTCTTTCTGACTTACTTCACTCTGTGTGACAAACTCTAGGTCCATCCACATCTCTACAAGTGACCCAATTTCGTTCCTTTTTATGGATGAGTAATATTCCATTGTCTATATGTACCACATAGTCTTTATCCATTCATCTGTCAATGGACATTTAGGTTGTTTCCATGTCCTGGCTATTGTAAATAGTGCTGCATTGAACATTGGGACATATGTGTCTTTTTGAATTATGGTTTTCTCAGGGAGATTTATTGATGTAGATACAGTACATTTATTTCACTATGTTAAATAATACCATTGTTAGTATTCCACCATGTCCATTCCTCTTTTGATGGTTAGGTTGTTTACAAAATGTATTAAAATTTGTTTAAAATCTTTTATTAGCTATTTTTTTCTTGTTCTGTTCTCTTTGTCTTTGTGGTTCAACACCTTTTTTTATTCATCTACCCTCATTTGAGATGGCAGGAGTATAGGCAGGTTATATAAAAAAGCTAAAGAAAGGAAGGTTGAGATCAGATTCTGAAGGACACCATAAATCTTTGAATAAAAAGTTCCTAATTGGTTTCTCAGCAGGAGAGTGACAGTATGAGAACTAGATTAGTCTAAAGATGAGGAGAATGGATTGGAAGTGTGAAGGCCCAGGAGGTGAGATGGCAGCTAGGAGAGGAATTAAGTAGTCAAGGAAGCAATAATCAGCTAGGATAACAATAACCAGAAATCAAGTGGTGGGAACATGCATAGAAATTTATGTTTACTAGTATGGAGGTTCCTTAAAAAACTAAAAGTAGAGTTGCCATTCAAAAAGATACATGCACCCCCATATTCACAGCAGCACTATTTACAACAGCCGAGATATGGAAGCAACCTAAATGTCCACTGATAGATGAATGGATAAAGAAGATGTGGTACATATACACAATGGAATACTACTCAGCCATAAAAAAGAATGAAGTAATGCCATTTGCAGCAATGTGGATGGACCTAGAGATTATCATACTAAGTGAAGTAAGTCAGAAAGAGAAAGATAAATACCGTATGATATCACTTATATGTGGAATCTAAAATACAGCACAAATGAACTTATTTATGAAACAGAAACAGACTCATAGACATAGAAAACAAATTTCTGGTTACCAAAGGGGGAAGGGGTGGGGGAGGGATGAAGTAAGAATTTGGGATTAACAGATACAAACTACTATATATAAAATATCAATAGATGAATAAGGTCCTACTGTATGAACTATATTCAATATCCTGTAATAAACCACAATGGAAAGGAATATGAAAAAGAATATGTGTATATGTGTACAACTGAATCACTTTGCTGTACACCAGAAAATAACACAACATTATAAATCAACTATACTTCAATAAAATAAATAAATAAACATCCTCTCCCCCAAAGATATTTATGTTTACTATACACCTCTTGAGTTTTGGTCAAGTGCTACCTTCAAGCAGGACTTTCACCAACTGACAATTTTTAGAGACTTTCTTAAAGAAAGGAAAATTCTTCATGATCTAGCTTTAATTTAATAATTCTATGAGTAATTTATTTATGAACACCAACTCTAATTCTTTGCCCCAATAGTATATGACTCTTCCCCAGAAGCTGACAGTTCTCCTCCTTCTATATGCTCTGAGTATTCATCTGACACTATTATTCAAGAGAGATTCAATTGAAAAAATCTAGTAAGGAGTATTCTTTCCTTTGGAACAGGGATGGATGTTTCAGCAGGTTTCCACAAGGCTGTAACAATACTGTTAAAATCCTTTGTTGTGTTTCATGCTCATCAAGCAGAATTCTGATGACCAATTAAACTCCCACGTATCTGTGACGTTCCTATGGATGGCCTACATAGAAGAAGTCCTCTTTCTGCCCTTATTGAGCTATATAATGTGCAAGCCAAACAAGGATGAGGAAAAAAAAAACACAAACTGTGGTCCTTGTGTCCAGGAAGCTGTGCCACTGTAGCTATTGGCTTTAGTTATATCAGAGATAGGAACCAGTCCTGATAAAAATCACCTCTTTGAACTTTACTTCATTTCTCACCTAGTTTCCCTTATAAAGTTCCTAAAATAAGCTTCCAATAGCCAATTAAGAAAAGTGAAGAAGGAACTTCCCTGGTGGCACAGTGGTTAAGAATCCACCTGCCAATGTAGGGGACATGGGTTCGAGCGCTAGTCCAGAAGATCCCACATGCTGCGGAGCAACTAAGCCCATGCGCCACAACTACTGAGCCTGCGCTCTAGAGCCCATGAGCCACAACTACTGAGCTCGTGTGCTACAACTACTGAAGCCCACGCACCCAGAGCCCATGCTCCGCAACAAGAGAAGCCACCACAATGAGAAGCACGTGCAACGCAATGAAGAGTAGCCCCTGCTCGCTGCAACTAGAGAAAGCCCGTGCGCAGCAACAAAGACCCAACACAGCCAAAAATAAATAAATTAAATAAATAAATTTATTTAAAAAAAAAAAAGAAAGAAAAGCGAAGAAGACTTCTTACCCAGACCTCAGTCCATAGTGTCAAGCCATGAACTGATAATGGCATCATCAAGGGTAAGGCAACTTAAACTAGAACTGTGAAACTCTGAGGTCATCTAATAGCACTATGGCCCATATCTCCACCGTCACTGTTCACAGCTTAAAATGGCATTCTCTCGTTGTCTATCCTTTTATCTTCAAACTACTCTGCTTCTCCTCCCCTAATTCAACCTCCCACTCCTCCCTCTCCTCACAAATCCCTCCACTCCACTTTCTGGAGCTTTGTTCACAATAAATATGCCTCTATCCTCAACATCTTTAATTGACACTCCTCTACATCCTGACTTTAACTGTCTAAAGATGCCTCTTGCCTCTTCCCTCAAAACCGAAGGCTATTTATTCCCCCAAATCTCACAATATGAGGTCAGGTGCGGGGCTCAGTATGCTCCCAATGCTGTTTCCGAGTTATTATTCCTTTATCCTAGAAACGCTGAAGTTCATGATGCTCAACTCCTCCTCCTAGTATTTCATCATTACCCCACATCTATTAACAACTTTGGCACCTAATTCAGTATATCTCTCTGCTCTGA
The DNA here is from genome assembly GCF_008692025.1 of Phocoena sinus. Lineage (NCBI taxonomy): Eukaryota > Metazoa > Chordata > Mammalia > Artiodactyla > Phocoenidae > Phocoena > Phocoena sinus. Next base: position 22,715,474 of record NC_045775.1, read on the forward strand.
ATCCCACCATGATATTAAAGGAAAATATTCCTCCCACTCTTAGAGATAGAAATGGGGCAAATAATGAAGGAAGATCCTTTTCCATATAAAAGAAGCATGGTCCTTGTTTTCTTTGTACTCAGTATTAGGTAATATCATAGGACTACTTTAGAAAACTTACCGCATCAAATGTTAAAGACTTTATGTCTTCAGTTGCTCCTAAAATATCCTTATGAATAAAATCCACGTTGTCTGGCCACTCTTCTACATGACTCATTTTCCATGAATCACGCCAGTGTTTGTAATTCTTCTTAGCCAGTTCATGGTGGTCTTTTCTAATTTCAAAACTTATGACTCGTCCTTGTGATCCAACTTAATTTAAAAAAAAATCACGACATTACACAGTATTAATCAGTACATAAAGAATGTCAAAATTTTATTTTGCAAAGATATTACATGGATGTGAAAAAATAATTCAAATAGTTCAAGGTTACAAAAGTCTCTACCCTATCCCAAATACCCAATCAATCTCCCTCATCAGAGACAATCATTCCACCATAGTTATTTACCCTTCCCGAGAAAGTCGCTGCCTATAGTACAAGTGTACAGGTATCCTTCTCTGTTTTTAACACACGTTGTTACCTATCATATATACTGTCCTGTACCTTCCTTCTTATTTACCAATGCCATTTCAGTGATTAATGATCTACTGCATTTTTTAAAACAGCTATTATGTTCCATTGTACGACTATGCCACAGTTTATTTAACCAGTCACCTACTGATGAACATTTAGCTTGTTTCTAGTCTTATGCTATAACAAACAATATTGCAATAAAAATTATTTTGCCTAAGTCTTTGTACACATGAGCCAGTATATCTATAGGATAAAGTCCTAAAAATGGAATTGCTGACTCAAGGGATATGTGAATATTTATATTTTGAAAATTATTACCAAATTGTCCTCCAAAAAAACAATGATACCAATTTACACTCGACCAACAATATATTAGAGTGCCTATTTCTCCATATTCTCTCCAACAAAGAGTTATCAAACTTTTTACCTGTGTCAATCTAAAAATTGCATATAGTTTATCATTGTAGTTTTAATTTGCATGTCTTTTGGATGTCATATGGATGAAGTTAGGCCTTTCAGATACTTAAAAGATACTTGTTTGTTTTTTTAAATTTATTTATTTTTGGCTGTGTTGGGTCTTCGTCGTGGTGCTTGGGCTTCTCTTGTTCCAGAGCATGGGCTCTAGGTGCATGGGCTTCAGTAGTTGTGGCATGTGGGCTCAGTAGTTGTGGCTCGCAGGCTCTAGAGCACAGGCTCAGTAGTTGTGGCGCACAGACTTAGTTGCTCCGTGGCATGTGGGATCTTCCCAGACCAGGACTCGAACCCATGTCCCCTGCATTGGCAGGCGGATTCTCAGCCACTGCGCCATCAGGGAAGCCCCAATACTTGTATTTTTGTGTGTGTCTGAAAAACTTTCAAACTATTTATCATAGTAATACTGCAGTTTCACAGAAAACTACTACATTTTAACTTACGGCAATTAATTTTCTACCCACCTCTATATGAGGTGATTTGATACCATTTGGAGGCTGTCCCAGATCAATCAGTCTATAGTTAAAATGAAGAGTTTAAATTGCAGCATGTCTCTTTAAAATGTAAATCCAGCTGTAAGTCATCATGTTCTCAAGGGATAAAAATTAATGTTAATAGTAGCATAAGCTAAACACTTAGAAAATTATGGTGAAAATAAATCCATCCTGAAAGTAAAGAGCAGTAATTTCTTGATCACTCATAGTTTGGGATTATTTATGCCATGACACTCCTCCAACACTATAGATATTAGAAATACAAACATTCCTCTTGTTTCACAAATTTTTTATAAATTCACTTTGTCAAATGCATTTAGGAATCTGTCACAGATTGTGAAGAAATGGCTGCCTTTAACTATGCACAGAAAAGAGTCCAACACAAGATGTGAGGAGCCCAAAATGAATTTCCTGACCCAGTATAAGCTGGATTATGTTTGTATGTGATGACATTAGGTCAAAAAACAAAAGGTTTAAGTTTAATTCAGTATATGTCTATCTGTAATCTTTATAAAATCTACCCACAAACACCTACAACTGCTCTAACAATGTTCACTAGCTAAAAAAGAACGCATTTATAAAAGCAACATGAATGATTAAAAAAATCTACCAAAAGAGAATGCTGTCTATTACTAGGTGAGAAAGGGAACACTGCAGAGGCAGCCACCACCCCAAAGCCATCCTGACAATCAGAGGAATTAAGTGGTCAAAGGGAGCAATAATCAACTACAAGAACAGTAACCAGAAATCAAGTGGCGGGAACATGAACAGATATTTATGTTTACTATATACCTCGAGTTTTGATTAGGGGCTACCTTCAAGCAGTACTTTTACCGACTGACAATATTTAGAGACTTTCTTAAAGAAAGGAAAATCCTTCGTGATCTAGCTTGAGCTTAATAGTTCTATATTACGTATTAATTTATTCATGAACAGCAAAAATAATTCTTTGCCCCTGATAGTATATGACTCTTCTCCAGCAGCTGACAGCCCTCCTCCTTCTATATTCTCTCATACTGAGTATTCACTTGGCACTATTATCAACAAACACATGTACATGTGTGCAAGTACAAGAATGTTCAGAGAAGCACTATTCACAACGTTCAACTCAAATGCCCATCAACAGCAGAATGGATAAACTGTGCTTTACTTACAAAAATGGCAACTAACATGAAATAACCATCGCTGCATGCAATGGCTGAATCTCACAAACAGAACTTTGAATGAAAGCAACCAGATTCAAAAGAGTACAATACTACAGGATTCCTTTTACGTAAGATTCAAAACAGGCAAAACTAATCAATGGTGATAAAAGTCAGAGTGGTGGCTACCTTCTACCTTTGGGTAGGATAAGGACTGAGAAGGGATCTGAGGAGGTTTCAGTGGTACAATAACATTCCCTGTCTTGATCTGGGTAATAACTAAGTGAGTGTGGTCACGATATAAAAATTCATTGAGGTATACACTTATGATCTGTGTACTTTTCTGTAGCTATGTTATGTTCTAAAAAAAAATTTAGTTAAAAAAAGCGTGGAGGGAGAAACAGAAAGCAAACAGAGAGAGGGTTAGACAGAGAATGACTTGAATAAATGTACAAAATGGAAAGAAAAACAGTTGCTTACATTTGATTTCAAGGAGAATGCTCTCTATCACAAAGTTATGTGAATATTTTCTGAAACATCTGTATCTATTTAACTTCCCGTTATTATGGACAGATTGAATGTTTTCTTTGTCATCTAAATTCAACTCATTTATCCCAATCTCTTACCTGCTTTGGATAAAAACAAGCTCATTCCACCAGAGCCCGAGCCAGCTTCCAAAACAGTATCACCTGGGTGGATATTCATCATCAACAGTATCATATTCATATCCTATGATTGAAACACAGCATGGGTGACTCTGTGACCAATAAATATGTACTAAGCACCTAGGCTTACAAACACTATGTTGGACTTGGAGAAAAGAAGTGAAAAAAAAAAAAAGGATTAAACTCTGGCCCTGCCTACCAAAAGTTTATATTTTACTTGATGAAATGAGAGATTCAAGAATCAGGTAGCAAATACAGAAGCACTTCAGTATAATATTGAAATTACAGAAAATAAGTAAGAATAGGAGCTCAGAGAAAGGAGAAATCAGCAGACTGCCCTACCTTAGAGACATAGAGAATTTAAAGAAACAGTCACAAAGCAGAAACAGTTTTAAACAAAAAAGAGGTAGAGTAATAAACACAGTTTGCCCATCTCAGGAGGAGCGGTAAGGAGAGAGCTGAATCCATGCTAACGCATCTGAACTTAAGCTGGTAAGTAACTGGGGCATGTCACTGAGGTAATATTAATGGCATTTTATAAAGATTAATCTGTGAGACGAATACAGGATGTACTAGAATAGAAAAAAATTAGAGGTATAAAGACCAGTTAGGAAGTTATTACATAATCTCTGCATGAAATGATGAATGCTCATTTAGAATTAGGATACCAGGAATAGACAGGAGGACTCATTTGCCAAACTTTATAACTAAAGAATTGTTTTGTTAACAGGAATATCATGGATGATAGTAGTAATAGCTGTTTAGTGAAACTTCACCAGGTACCAGGCTTCTGTTAACTATGCAAACTGCTTTCAAACATTATCTTGTTTAATCAGAATACTAATATGAGAAAAGTATCACCATCCCCATTATAAGGATGAGAAATCAAAAAAGTAATTTGCCCAAAGTCACACAGCCAGGAATCAAGTGGGCAAGTCAGGGGTAGACCTGATGTTGAACTCCCAAACATCTCCTAACCACGCTGTCGATCATTTCACTATATATTACAAATGCTATAGAGAGAGAAAATTTTAAATGTTAGCATTTATTTCAACAGCCCCCCAATAACAAACCTTTCGAAGTTGCTAATAAGCAGCACATCTGGTAAGGTTTTACTATCTTTTCCTTCTCTGGCAAAAGCTGCTGTGAAAATTCTAAAAGAAACAGGAGGTTTTCTAGGATCCTCTGTTGAGTCACAACAAAGCTGTGTATTAAATATAGGTTTGGATGCATAAGAAACTATTTAACAGGTACAGTTATCTAATTAAAAGCCAAAATGTATTTTCTTTTTTTTTTCTTTTGCGGTACGCGGGCCTCTTACTGTTGTGGCCTCTCCCGTTGCGGAGCACAGGCTCCGGACGCGCAGGCCCAGCGTCCATGGCTCACGGGCCCAGCCGCTCCGCGGCATGTGGGATCCTCCCGGACCGGGGCACGAACCCGCGTCCCCTGCATCGGCAGGCAGACTCCCAACCACCGCGCCACCAGGGAAGGGAAGCCCTCAAAATGTATTTTCTGAAATGATGGACTAAGGCTTGAACCAAATGATACTTAGACACATAATTCTTAAGGTGTATTAGTCAAAAAGTTTCATTAACAAATTCAAAGTCTTTCAGACATACATATCCTCTCCCATCTGCCAGGCACGTGGGAGTAGAGGTGGGAGGGGGCACAGATAACTTCACACAGGAGTGGGAGGCAGCTCCAGTAGCCATTTCAGTGAAATGCCCTGGAGAAGGCCGTTCTATTTCCTTGGCTATTTCATATAAGACTAGAATTATAAAATTAAAAAAAAAAAGTTAGCACACTTTAACTTTTGCTTCCTGCCATTCAGGTTACCTGGTCTCCATGGAATGAGGTTGGAGCCCATTTTACACATGTAGCGATTTCAGTCCAAAACTGGGGTGGGAATAGCATTTATTCATTTCCTTGCCTCTTTCCAAAAGGGATTTGAAGCTCCTGGGAGACTCCTCTGAAGTTATGAAATATCACTCTACTATTGAGTTTTCTGTACATTTTAGAACTTTAGGCTTTCAAACAATCTTTTCAGACTTTTTCCTTTTTTTCCTGGGCAGGAATTTTAATCTCTTTCCTAACTAATTCAACAATATAAACCTAATCCTCAGCAGAAGGTTTTAATAACAGGGCTGCACGTTAGTCTTAAGTGGCAACAATTCCTCCTCTCCAATGGTTCTTATATAAGTATTCCAAACACGCACATCAGCAGAAAAGATTAATTTAAAAATTTAGGGAGTGTTGGGAATTCCCTGGCGGTCCAGTGGTTAGGACTTGGCACTTCCACTGCTATGGTCCCAGGTTCAAACCCTGGTTGGGGAACTAAAATCCCGCAAGCCACAGGGTGTGGCCTACATAAATAAATAAATAAAAATAAAATAAAAATTAAAATTTAGGGAGTGTTGCCATTTATACTTCTACTCCAAACCTAAAAGTGCTTGATATTGACCCCTGTGAAATGTTCACACTTTACACGTAACTATTAGGAAGTTTATCCAAAATTGCTCCCTCAGACCAACTTTTAATATTAAGATAAAACTACATAATTCTACGGAGGAGACCAGCTTTCAAAAGTCAGTGGAGGGACTTCCCTGGTGGCGCAGTGGTTAAGAATCCTCCTGCCAATGCAGGGGACGTGGGTTCGAGCCCTGGTCCCGGAAGATCCCACATGCTGCAGAGCAACTAAGCCCGTGCACCACAACTACTGAGCCTGCGCTCTAGAGCCCGCGAGCCACAACTACGGAAGCCCGCGCGCCTAGAGCCTGTGCTCCACAACAAGAGAAGCCGCCGCAATGAGAAGCCCTTGCAGTGCAAAGAAGAGTAGCCCCCACTCGTTGTAACCAGAGAAAGCCCGTGCGCAGCAGTGAAGATGCAAAGCAGCCAAAAATAAATAAAATAAATAAATTTATTTAAAAATATACATATATATAGACTGGATTCCTACTTAGAACCTTCCAACAGTCACCCAATGCACATGGAATAAAATACTCATATCTCCAACCACAGCACATCTCATACCATTCTCTCCCTCACCTAACCCACTCAGACCGCAGCAGGAACTCTGCAATACTCTTCTCTTTGCAAGCACTCTGCTCCTAGATCTTTGCAAGGCTGGCTCTTCCTTAATTAGTTTATCAAATGTACCTCCTCAGAGACCTTCTCTAACCACCTGACATAAAGTATTCTCCTCCCCCAGGTTACCCAACACAATGTTATTGTTAATCTACTTGTCTTCATAGCACTTAGCACTACCTGAAATTATCGAATTCTTTCATTTACTTGTTTGTTCCCTGTCACCTCCTCTAGGACATAAGGTCTATGTTGAGAGCAAGGGCTGTGGTTCACCGCTTCACCTCCCTAAAATAGTGCCCTCAATATATAAGGTAGGCGAGTATTTACTAAAGAAATAATGAATGATTCCTCATCTAGGACTAGGAGGAGGAGTTGTTACAAAGGAACATTCTGCTCAAGGACAGTGACTGTGACTAATGATTAAAATAAACCACTAGCAATGGATGATTAGCGTAAGATTGCAACAAGAAACTAGGTAGGTAATTTACTTATAAATAATATTCCTTTTATGTTTAGTGTCTAATTTTAGCTGTTTTCATATAAATTTTTTTTTTCTAATGGGAAAAGCATAGTGAGGGCTTCCCTAGCGGCGCAGTGGTTAAGAATCCGCCTGCCAATGCAAGGGACACGGGTTCGAGCCTTGGTCCGGGAAGATCCCACATGCCACGGAGCAACTAAGCCCATGCGCCACAACTACTAAGCCCGCGTGACACAACTACTAGACCCCGTGTTCCGCAACAAGAGAAGCCACCGCAATGAGAAGCCCGCGCACCACGACGAAGAGTAGCCCCCACTCTCCGCAACTAGAGAAAGCCCGTGCGCAGCAAAGACCAAATGCAGCCAAAAATAAAATAAAATATATTTAGGGCTTCCCTGGTGGCGCAGTGGTTGAGAGTCCGCCTGCCGATGCAGGGGACACGGGTTTGTGCCCCAGTCCGGGAAGATCCCACATGCCGCGGAGCGGCTAGGCCCGTGAGCCATGGCAGCTGAACCTGTGCGTCCGGAGCCCGTGCACCGCAACGGGAGAGGCCAAAACAGTGAGAGGGCCCGCGTACCGAAAAACAACAACAACAACAACAACAACAAAAAAAAAAATATATATATATTTTAAAAAACATAGTTTAATATCTATTGTTGACAAAATATACCTCTAACATGCCTGATTAAATATGATGCTTAAAATATCGCCACAGTGGTACTAAAAAATTGTCCCCAAGAGTTCAACGTTCTCTTGAATGCTGAACTCGCAAACTTAAGAATTATGGGGAATAAATACACATTCTTATTGCCTAGTGAGTCCACATCACTCTATATAGTAAATCACTTTACAGATCCGAGAATCGAGGCTCCCAAGTTAAAATTAAAATCTGGCTATTTCTTCCTAAAATTAGTAATCATAAAATATGTAAAAGTCATAGCCATTGGTTAAAAAAAAAGTGAGAACAATAAAAACTTGAAACGTGCTGAGATGTGCTTTAAGTACATTAATCAGGTCTGTAGTACTGCATCCGTTTTGCTCTTGGTGGAACCAAATGAACCTAACTCCCATCGCATTACCTTAGGACATGTTATGGCAGGCCCTCTTTGCATCAGTAATACATAGTCTTCCAACGCTGGCCTCCTCAGCATGAAGTGCTTACCAGAGGAGCTCCTCAGTATCTGGCCGGGGAACTTCCCCACGATCTCGCTGAACGGGACTGCCCCCCAGATACTATTTAAGTGTCCGGCATTGCTCAACCTAAATAATTTTTTAAATTGTGTTTCTCTCTTCCCAGTCTCAGCTAAAATCAGCTCCCCAGCCCGAAAAGGCACCTCTCGGGTAGTTGACCAGGAAGAGGAGACGTGAAGTTCGTCATCCTTGGTGGCAGACTGGGCCAAGGCAGGCAGTGAGGGACCCCCGGATCCCTGGTGTGCGGGACCCGACTGGCCCTGGTCTTCACTCGAGCCCTCGCGCTCTCGAGGGGGTGACTCCTTTCGCGGCGTCGGTAGTCTGAGGCTTTCCAGTGACGAAAGACATCTGGTCCCAAGTCCCCGGACAAGCGGAGGGAGAGATGGAGGCGACTCGGCGTCTGGGGCTTTCCTCTGTGCCGCCTCGCGCTCTCCTTCTTCATCTCGCGCGTCTCTAGACGAGAATTTGCAACACAATAACCGGGCTCTCTCGAAGGGCTCTTGCCCAAGGCAGCGCAGGAATGAACAGGTCCCGAACCCTGGCCACCTCCGGAGACGCCTCAGCGGTAGCAAGACCAGACCCAGGCGCCTGGTTGACAGCATGACGACCCGCGCAGGCGACTGTCGCAGGGCCGAGGCTCCGCCTCTCGCTGCGCGCAGCATTGACGCAGCTGCCTGGGGGATGGACAGCTAATTCGCCGGAGGAACTCCGCTACAGCGCGTGCGTCCCGAGGAGGCGCGCAGCGGCCGAGTTGGCAGCCCGGGCTTCCGTGAGGTAGTCGCTGAGTAACTGTCCCGGGAGCGGGCCTCTTTCCCGCGCAGGGGCCCATTTTACTCTTTGGAATGTGTGCAGAGTAAACAGTTTACTGCTGACAAATCTCCACCAGCCTCGTCCCGGGACGAGAGGATTAAGAGAGACACAGCCTGTCAAAGCGTTGTCTAAGCTGAAGTCCTGTACCAGGGTTAGTTAGCTCGCTGGTAATCAGGAGCAGGAACGTCAGTCGGTCACCATAAGTAAAACTGGCCCCGAGATGCGTTTTTATAGACTGCAGCTGGACGTGCCACCCGCTGACTGGAGCTTCTTTCCCAGCTGACCGCCTCCTTCCCCCAGTCCGAGCGAGTCCCTTTTGACTGCGCTCTGACCACCTGCATGCCCTCCCCAGGCCCAGAGAGTCAGCGACCCTAGATTAAAGTGACTGTATTCACTGTGTGCTCATTTTACAGAATTGTTTTTAATCATTAAAATATAATAGTTAACTAAGTGTTTTACCCTCCCCAAAACTAAGTAAAATTATCTTAAAATGGGAAAGGCCAATGTTAAAACAGGGGTGGCGGTATGGAATTTAAGGGGAAAAAATGTCATGAAGAACCTAGGGATAAGACAGGAATAGAGGCGCAGACCTACTGGAGAACGGACTTGAGGATATGGGGAGGGGGAAGGGTGAGTTTTGACAGGGCGAGAGAGAGTCATGGACATATACACACTAACAAACGTAGTAAGGTAGATAGCTGGGGGAAGCAGCCGCAAGGCACAGGGATATAAGCTCGGGGCTTTGGGACAGCCTGGAGGGGTGGGAGGGGGAGAGTGGGAGGGAGGGAGACGCAAGAGGGAAGACACATGGGAGCACATGTATATGTATAGCTGATTCACTTTGTTATAAATCAGAAACTAACACACCATTGTAAAGCAATTATACCCCAATAAAGATGTTAAAAAAATAAAAAAATAAAAAAAAAAGGGAAAAAAAAATAAATAAACTTCCCTCTTAGAACTGCTTTCATGACATCCCTTTAAAAAAAAAAAAAAAAAAACAGGGGTGGCGGGGTAGAGGGGTGTTATAGGCTCCATTTCATCCCTCCCAAGTTCATGTATCGAAGTCCTAACCTTCAGTACGTCAGAATGGGACTGTATTTGGAGATAGGGTCTTTAAAGAGGTAATTAAATTAAAATGTCACCAGAATGGGCCCTAATCCAATATGACTGCTGTCCTTGTAAGAAGAGATTAGGACACAGAGGGAAGACCATGGCCATCTACAAGCCAAGGAGAGACGCCTCAGAAGAAACCAAACCTGCTAACACCTTGATGTTGGACTTCTAGCTGCCAGAACTGTGAGAAAATTAATTCTGTTGTTTAAGCCAAAAAAAAGAGCATTGACTGTATTTTCTAATTCTCTCTCTTTAAAAATTTGTATTCCCAGGTTTTGGCACCCCCCCCCCCAAATCTTTAAATAAAAATGAATTTAGTTAATCCTAAAAATCAAACAAAAGAAAATTAAAAACTGGGAAAAAGTTATCTATGGAGTCCAAAATCTCATTTAACATTGAATATCGCTAACCTGTTTGCTTAATATTAATTCAATTGGCAGAAGTTTATTAAGGGTCTGGCAATATCTAATGTGCCTGGTCTAATGAGGCACATTAGCTATTTATTTCATTTAAGTTTACAACAATCCTGAGTCAGAAATAAGTATTCCAGTTTTACATGTAAGAAAACTGACCCAAGGAGATTAAATGATTTGGGCAACAGCCCATAGCTGACAAGTGACATGACAGGGTTTCCTATCTAGGTCAGTTTGGTTCAGCAGTCCATGCTCTTTGTACTGTAACACCCCTTCTCAAAGGCCAGTCAACAGTACATTTGAATTCAGAGTTAACACCGGAATACATTCACAGAGCTACAAATTCAGTTTAAATTTGAGAAAAAAAGTGTTGTTATTACTTTCAAAGACAAAAATTCTTTCTAATCTGTGCTTTCTAAAACATCAACCATCGTAAACTCCATCATCAGGACTTCTCTCTTTTAATCCTAAAAATGAAAAAGCAAAACAAAACAGCCCGGCTCTCCCCCTATCCCAACTGCATGTCTCACTTTTGGTTTTGATTTAAGAAAAGTTCTTTTGACTAACATTTATGTTATCATTGCCAAATATGGGTCTGCGTTGGAACCTTCTGGATCCTAAGCTCTACAATTGTTTTTAAATTTATCATTCCTAATTTATTGTCTCGTTATTAAATGATATTTGGCTGTTATTTCAGAAGGAGTAAGAATTAGGAAGATGGTATATTGACAAAATATAGGAAGTAAATTTACATATCTTTGATTTCTGAGATAAATTGTGAACAGTTAATGGCATTCCTTTCTTTCTATTATTTGAATAACAGACAGTGATATAGTTTGTCCTACACACATCTAATGAAATGCATTAACATACACTGAAAAATATAATTATTCCTTATTTATTCATGACCTTTCAGAGCATTTAAGCTCTCAAAAAGAAGTCACTCTGTGTGCTTTTCTATTTCTGGCTATACTTTTCCTTTCCTATCTTTCCTATGAAACTGCCAACTTGGACTCTGAAACTATTCTCTGAAAATATGAGGCATCACCAACTCATCATTTTTACTTTAGGGTATAAGACCAGAAAGATACTATCGTCTAGTGGCATTTAGTCAAGCAACCACTTTAAAATCCAAATAGATGTCAAGAAATGCTATTACTGATGGCTGACATTTTTAAATCTCCAGTCAAACTATATCTCTATGTCTAGTTCCTTAAACGTTCCCCTCTAGCTCTTTGCATATGCTTCTTCCCTCTACATAACTCCAAAAGACTGGGAGAAGTGCCTCTCCTCTGTACTGTTGGTATGTCCTATCTTTAGACCTATCATGGTGTGTGTCATACTGTGTGGAAGTTGTTGTTTACTTACCATTTCCCTGGTTAAAAGATAAAATTGTTCAGAGAGCTGTGTCTTGTTCATCATTATAATTCTGTCATAGTTATATCACTATAATCCTGTTATATCATTGTATCATATTATATGGTATATATGATGTGTATATAATATCATCATATTTCATAGCTGTATCATTTTAATCCTGTCATAGTACCTGGCACACAATATGCCCTCAATAAATACTTGTTCAATGAATGAAGAAAGTAGGAAATGAGAAAAAATAGCAGCCCTGATACCTAAGTCCCTATACTAAATGATTCAACATGTAAATGTGACCCAATTACATTTAATAGTTACATATTTTGTTCTGTATCTACACATGTACTTAGCTTTTTTAGAACTGTTGAAGTTTTTCTTACTGACTTTTAGTGAAATAGAAAGTATCTAAGTCTAAGAATATAATTTCCTTTCTCTTGCCTTTTCATTTTTTTCCTGAGTTGCTGCTAACTTGAATCTGGACCCTGTAGAACTCCTCTATGATTTACTGTTGTATTACTAGAAATTGCAATTTTAAATCTAGAGAATTTTAAAATTTTCTTAAATATGTGTACAGTTTTAAAGAAAAATTGCATGATGTTTAGACTTGGAGAAGCTTCGTACTTATCATCACCCACCACCACTCACGAAACACCTTTTTTGGTTCCTAAAGTAAAGGACAGTATGCAGCATGATTCAGAACCAGTTTGTTAGCACCTTGTGAGCCATCGTTTTAGAATGTTGAGAACTGATCAGTCCTCCTTGGGATTGAACTCCTGGAGAGGATCCTAGATCCTCCTTCCTTCTCCTCAGGGTCCTTCTTTTGGAGGATGGCCTGACTGTCACCTCCATCCCACCAGCCCTACTGCTGGTCAGGGTCCAGTGCTAGTCTGGGCCTCAGAGAACCTCTACACTGCACCCCTCCCTTCTACCCTCCACCTCTTTCTCAGTTGTCATCAACTCACACTGCAGAACTCAATAACCAATCTTCTGATTTCTAAATTGTGTAGCATTTAAGCTTTGTGTTTATGTTCACTCTCTTTGTTTATGAATGCTCATAAACTCTTCAAAATTTAAAACCTTTTTAAAACTTAAAACCTTGGGCATATCCATCCATCTATTCACTCGCAATTCCTTCATTTATTTACTTTGCATAATTGACTTGTAATCACGCTTATCTCACCTCGAGGGGACTCCCCTGAACGCCCAAGACAAATACTGTTATAATCTTTCTTATTCTTTTTTTTTCTTTTATAAATTTATTTATTTATTTATAAATATTTATTTATTTTTGGCTGCGTTGGGTCTTTGTTGCTGTGCACGGGCTTTCTCTAGTTGTGTCGAGCCGGGGCTACTCTTCATGGCAGTGTGCGAGCTTCTCATTGCGGTGGCTTCTCTTGTTGCAAAGAACAGGCTCTAGGTGTGTGGGCTTCAGTAGTTGTGGCACACAGGCTCAGTAGTTGTGGTGCACAGGCTTACCTGTTCTGTGGCATGTGGGATCTTCCTGGAGTAGGGCTCGAACCTGTGTCCCCTGCATTGGCAGGTGGATTCTTAACCACTGTGCCACCAGGGAAGTCCCTAATCTTTCTTCTATGTATTGCTTTTTATTTAGTTTTTGTAAAATTGTAGTCATTCTTTAATCTTTTTCTCACATTAGCTCTTTGTATCAAAGATTATGAGTGAGCATAAGCAATAGTAAAACCTTAGCAAGACCATGTACAAGTGTCACTGTTGTGAGCTTTCACACTATAGGAAATCCTGCCTAATTGACTCTTGTCTGTGCTCTGTAAATTCACGCTATTTTGTAAGGCTGTATACTAGGATACTGTTTGGTTATAAGTGAAGGTAGGAAATTCAGAGCTAAGATGGTCCTCTGAAGTGTCAGGTACTCCTGGGTGTGGTCTCCATTCCAAAGCTTACCTTATGGCTGCTCAAGCTCCAGCCATTACATCCCAATTTCAGTCAGTAAGAAGAGAGAAGAGAGAAGAAGGTCATGCCCTCTTTCCTTAAACACACTTCCCTAAAAACACACATATCACTTTTGCTTACATTTCATTCACCAGGACTTAATCACATGGCCAGATCTAGTAGCAAGGGAAGCTGAGAAATTTAGTCTTTATTACAGCTGAATATCAGCCTAACCAAAAGTCTGAAATTCTATTAATATTGAAGAAGGGAGAAATGGATTAGAAGGCAACTAGCATTTTCTTTCCCAGGTGCATGCTAGCTAGTTTAGGCAATCCCCATTTTAAAAAAAATGTGTTCCTAAAATTTGTCAATAGGATGTTTGCAATCTTGTATAAGTAACAGTTATGTTCCCAGCTCTGCTCAAAAGCCTATTTAGGGATAAAGTAGCTGAAGCAGTGTTCACTATTGAAAAAGACAATGGAAAACTATTAACAAGCCACTTGTATCATTTAAACAAAAAATTAAATATAAAATCTGTGTTTTCAGCTGTCTACTAGACACCATCTCTGGTTGACCTGCTGGTACCTCAACAGCATGGCCCAAACTGAACTAAGTCATCATTTCCACCTTTTGTCCCATCCCCTGGAACACTGGACCTCTTATATTCCCTATATGAGTTTAAAAATCACATGATTTTCTGTTACTTCCAGGCTAGAAAATTCCAGGTCATCTGTGATTCTTCTCTCTGCAGCACTCTCTTCCAACACTCACAGACGTACATTCACAACCTCTGATCAGTGGTCAGGTCCCGTGGATTTCCTCTCCATTTCCTTTAGCCACCACCAAATCTGACTACCTGCATCTGAAGCCTCCCTACTCCTATCCTACACTGTTTCATTCAGTTATTCGATAAACATGTGTTGGGTATCCACTGTGTGCAGTGCGTTGTGCTAGGCTGAGGGTACAGAGATTGAAGAGGGGGATGGGAGTAGTTCTAGCCCTCAGAGAATTCACAGCGCATTAGCGGAAACACAGTGGCTTTCCAAGGTCAGAGTGGTGGGAGCTCTCTGCCCAGCATCCAGGCACTAAAGAGGTGTACTGTCTGTGAGGAATTCAAAAACAATACCAAAATCAACTGAAAGCCAGTCGGCTTCCTCTTATCACCAGGTGTCATCTGTTCTGAACAATGTCAGTAGTAAGATACTTCCCTCCCCCCAAATATTTGATTGGCTCAAGTTCTAAACAAGGGTTGTGGCTACCACTGAGTTTTAATTACATATGTATGTATGTGTGTATGTATGTACGTATGCTTCAAATTAGCACATTTTTATTACTTGTGCTCTGATAAACATTATAGTGTATAAGAAAGTTAATTCCAAGAACTCCTAATTATATAGTTGGCCCTGACACATGTGTACTCACTTATAAGAGTTCTTTTTAAGTTCCTAAAGTTTCAGAATCATTCAAGAATAATTCACATCTCCAGCCCCTGTGGTACCACATATTCCTGTGTTAAAACAGGATATTTAAAATAAAAAATGACTGCACAACAGTTATAAAGGTGAAGAAGCAGAACTTCAATTGGAAATTCAAGAAGCAGAACTTCAATTGGTCATTCCAAGACTACTTGGAATTTTTGTTTGTGTTTAAAATGTTTCAGCTGTAGAGACATCCGAAAACTACTTAGCTACTCAAAGAAACAAAGGCATGAGCAGTATTACAATATTTGAAATCCCTTATGAAACATGATTTTTATGAAAAAACTCAACCTTACGTCAAACTCAACCTTATGTTTCAGCCTTTTCTTAACTATTTGTGTGTATGCTGTTTCATGTAAAATAAACCGTTTAAAATTTAAATTACTACAAAATGTTGTCTAGCGATTGGGAGCAAATATAGATTGACAAATCTAGCAGCACTAACTATTGAACATAAATATGCGGAGATCAATTTTGCTAAAGTTATTGACAGATTTGCAGAAGTTAAAGGCTTGAAAACAAAACTAGCATTACTTAGCATGCTTTTGAGGCTCATCCATGTTGTAGCATATAACAATAGTACTTCATTTGTATTGCTAAATAATACTCCATTGTTTGGATATACCACATTTTGTTTCTCCATTCACTACTTGATAGACATTTGGATTGTTCACAGTTTGGGGCCATATGAATAATAATACTGCTATGAAATGTATGCATGGACATATGTTTTCAGTTCTATGGGTACGTATCTAGGAGTGCAATTGCTAGGTTGCAAAGGAAGTTCATGTTTAATTCTTTTAAGAAACTGCCAAATTCTTTTGCAAAGAAGCTGTGCCTTTTTACACTTTCACAAGAAATAGATAAGGGATCTGGTTTCTCCACATCCTCACCAGCACTTGTTATTGTCTGTCTTTTTTATTACAACCATCCTAGTAGACATGAAGTGGTATCTCGTTGTTTTGATTTGCATTTCCTTAACAGGTAATGATGTTGAGCATCTTTTCATGTGCTTTTTAGCCATTCATGTATCTTCTTTGGTGAAATGTCTATTCAAGTCTTTTGCAGATTTTTTAATTGGTAGTTTGTCATCTTATTTATTTATGTATATTTTTGCATGTGGATATCCAATTGGCCCAGTACTATTTATGAAAAAAACTATTCTTTGTTCATTAAATATCTTGGCACCTTGTATATATCAGTTGACTTTAGAAGTAAAAATTTATGTCTGTACTCTTGATTTTGTTCCATTGCTCCATGTATCCATACTTGCGTTATCACTCTGTCTTGATTACTGTCACTATAGTTAGTTTTGAAATCAGGTACTGTGGCTGCATCACTTGGTTCTTCTTTTAAAAAATTGTTTTCACTATTTTAGGTCCTTTGCATTTCCACACATATTTTAGGATCAGCTTATCAATTTCTACAAAAAAATCCTGATAATATTTTGATAGGGATTGCATGAATGTATAGGGTGAATTGAAGAGAATTGCCATCTTCACAATACTGAGTTTACCAATTCATGAACATGGAATGTCTTTCCATTTACTTAGGTTTCCCTTAATTTCTATCAACGTTTTTACTTTTCAGAGTACCAGTCTTGAACTTCTTTTGCTAAATTTATTCCCAAGTATTTTATTCTTGTGCTATTTCACATGGAATCGTTTTCTTAATTTAATTTTCAGATTGTCCATTGATAGTATGTAGAAATACAATTGATTTTTTTGTATATTGATTTAGTATCTTATGACCTTGCTACATTCAGTTATTGGTTTTAGAATTTTTTGTGAATCCCTTGAGATTTTCTCTACGTCATCTGTGAATAGATACCTTTACTCCTTTCTTTCCAATTTGCATGCCATTATTATTATTATTAACATCTTTATTGCACTAGCTAGAACCTCCAGTAAAATATTGAGTAGAATTGATGAGAATGGACAGTATTGATTTGTTCTCAATCTCAGGAGAAAAGCATTCAGTCTTTCATTATTAAGTAGGAAGTAAGTTGTGGGGTTTTTTTGTAGTTTTCCTGTATGAAGTTAAGGATGTTCCTTTCTACGCCTAGTTTGTTAATTTTTTTTTTTTAAATCATGAGTGGGTGTTGGATTTTGTTAAATTCGTTTTCTGTATCTTTTGAGATGATCATGTGTTTTTAATCCTTCATTCTATTAATATGGCATATTAGATTTTTGAATGTTAAACCTAGTATTCCGGGGATAAATCCCATGTGATCATGGTATATAATCTTTTTTATATATTACTGGAGTTGATTTGCTAATCTTTTGTTAAGGATAGATAGGATCTTTAATAATTCCTATTATCTTTAGGACTAATAGGAATTAGTTAAGTTAAATTGTTAGTTAGTAGGTTGGATGAAGGGTTGGCATTGGGGCCTGAGAGAGGATTGGAAGAGCGTAAATTATGGGCATGAGTAAGAGAGCAGAAGCCAGAACAAAAGTGGTAGGGCAGGAAACCAGGATCAGATCAGAGCCTGGGGTGTGATGTTTGAGGCAGTCTACAGTGAGTGAGTGATGATGCTGGGGAGATTGACAGAGACCAGGTTATAGTGTTCTGTGGTCCATATATATTGAGCAGCATAGAATTTCTTCCATAATTGTCAGCAAGCTTGTGAAGATTTTTGTTTTTGTTTTGTAAAGTAATCAAGTTGTTTTTAATATTTATTTTTATTTATTTGGTTGCGCCAGGTCTTAGTTGTGGCAGGCGGGCTCCTTAGTTGCAGCTTGCCAGCTCCTTAGTTGTGGCATGCATGTGGGATCTAGTTCCCTGACCAGGGATCGAACCTGGGCCCCCTGCAGTGGGAGCGTGGAGTCTTAACCACTGTGCCACCAGGGAAGTCCCTGAAGGGTTTTAAGTAGAGAGGTAGAATGGTCACATTTATGATTTGCAAAGATCATAAAAATGTAGCAGCCTGGAGAAAGGGAGTCCAAATAAAGTAGTGGTGGCAGTTCGGGTAAGAGATATAAGGCTCAAACAAGAACAGAGGTGGTAGAATTGGATGGAAATGAGGAAATTGAATGTGGAATTACTTCAGAGATAAAAAAGACTGCTGATTGATCAGATGTGGGTATGGTTTGGGTGGAAGTAAGATGTGGGGTTGGGTAGTAATCAGGGTTGATTCCTTGCTTTTTACAGTGGCTAACTGGGTGGCTGGTGGTATCACCAACTGAGGCAAAGGATAGAAAAGAATCGGCACAATTAGATTCGGCTGCATGTGCCATAACCCAAAATGTAGTAGTTTAAACAAGAGGGAAGTTTGTTTTCTGTCGTATAAAAGAAGTCCTGAGGATTTGGTCCAGGACATATATAATGCTTCAGGGTCCCTAAGTTCTGCTATCTTTCTGCTCTACCATTCTTAGCATGTTATTTTCTCCTCAAAGTCCAACACGGATGCTTCAACTTTGGCCATTACATTTCAGTTCCAGGGTTTAAGAAGAAAAAAGCAATGGAGAATAGCGTACCCTCTCACTTTAAGGATATTTTGTTCCGGCCCATAGTCATATGGCCTACCATTGTTGCAAAGAAGGCTGGAGAATGCAGTCTTTATTCTGGAAAGACATATGCACAGATAAAGAAGTAGTGCTGTAAGGAACCCTGATGTTAGAGAGTGGGACGTGAGGAAGATCCATGAGAAATGAATAAGAAGAGCAGCCAGAGAAGTAAGAGAAAGCCAGGAGGGTGTGACGTCATGGAAGACAAGCATGCTAATGACAAGTCAAGTAAGATGTAGACTTAGAATGGACACATATGGTAGCAATGTGGTGCTTGCTGGAGGCCTTGAGAAGAGTTTTGGTGTAGTGGTGGGTGGGGCTGAAAGTCCCATTGCAGGAGAGAAATTGAGAAAATTAGACTATTCTTTTTTCTTTTAGTTTTGTTTTAAAGGAAAGAAAAGGTTGGGACAGTAATGGAGGGGGAAGAGGGGTCAAGGGAATTCTGTTTTTAAAGAAGAGAAAAATAACAGTATGTTTATATGTTGATGAGAAGGATTAAGTTGAGAAGTAAAAATTGACAGACTTTCTGGAATAATATCCTTGAGAAGGATTAAGTTGAGAAGTAAAAGTTGACACTGATAGAGGAAAGACTTTTTGGAATAATATCCTTGAATGGGCAAGAGAAGCTGGGATCTAGAACTTATGTGGAAAGGTGGCCTTTGCTAAGATCACAGAAAGTTCATCCATAGTACCAGGAGAGATGCAGCACAGGTGGGTAGATTCTGTGGTATTGGGAGCTTGTGAAAGTGCTCTTGTGATTGCTTCTATTTTCTCATGAAATCGTAAGCAAAATCATCCACTGAGAGTGAGGATGGAGGAGGAGGAGGTTTGGGGTAATAGGACAGTCTGTCCTAATGTCTAGGACAGTGGAAGAGTGAATGGATTAGGGAACAACTGTTCGATAATCTGTTAGCATCGACTTGCCATGTGAAGTTTGTGATCACGAATTCAAAGTAGATGAGAGTCCTAATAAAGTGGCTGTGGCTTTCTCTAATCATGTTCAGCTGCTTGGAGGTGGAGAGTTAGATTTTACCAGGCTTGTGTTTTGTTTTGTTTTTTTGGCAGCGCTGCGTGGCTTGCAGGATCTTAGTTCCCTGACCAGGGATCAAACCTGGGCCCCCTGCAGTGGAAGCTCGGAGCCCTAACCACTGGACCACCAGGGAATTCCCCAAGCTTGTGGTTTTACCAAGACTATTTTGTGGGAAAGAGGCAAGGGAGTTGAGGGTTGTAATGACAGAGGTTAGGATAAATTAAGGGGGAGGTGCAGCCATCGGGGAGTAGGGATGAGGGCTGGTGAAAAGACTGTAGGATCAAATGAATTGATGGTCCGGTAGGGTAGAAGGACTGGCTGGATGCTGAGAGCTAGAGGGAGTGAGCTGGAAAGATAGGAGTTGGTAGTTACAGAGTAGTGTGTAGAAATTGAGATTATGGAAGAGGTGCAGTTATTTGGATGGCAAGGTCTGCTACATGACCATGGGAGTGAGTGGCTGGTGTAGCATAGAGATTACTGAAAGGGAGGAGGTCAAGGAATTGATATGCTTGGGTATCGGAGGGTCATCTATATAAACACTACATACTCTCATTGGATCAGGTTGCCGTGCTCAGAGATGACTTGGGTTAGAAATCAAGCTCTTCCTCCATTGCCCGGCTCTATATGTCAATTTTCTTATCGGAAAGATGTAGATGTTGATAGTTTCTACATCCTAGGGCTGTTGTGAGGACTAAATGAATTAATACACATAAAGCACCTAGAACAGTGCCTGACATATAGTAAGTGCAAAATAAGCTTTTATTTTTATTTGTATATTTATGACTAACAAATCCATAACTCTAGGTCAGACCTATCTTCACACAGACTCATGCGTGGTTTTTAAAAAATATTTATTTGTTTATTTACTTTTGGCTGTGTTGGATCTTTGTTGAGATTCTGTGTTTGCGGCACGCAGGCTTAGTTACCCTGCGGCACACGGGGTCTTAGTTCCCTGACCAGGGATCGAACCCACGTCCCCTGCGTTGAAAGGTGGATTCTTAACTGCTGGACCATCAGGGAAGTCCCTCATGCATGTTCTTTTATAACAAAAATCCTAGAAATAGTTGTCTATACTTTTCTGCCCTTTCTCACCTCCCATTTTCCCCTCTACTCTCTAAAATGAGTTTTTTCCCCCACCTCTCTGCTAAAAATGCTTTTGAAAAGTCGCCAATGGTCTTGATCTTGCCAAGTTCCCTGATTAATTCTCAGTCTTCATCTTACAGCATTTGACATGGCTTTGATTATGTCTTGCTTCTGAAATCCTTATAAAAATTTTGGCTTTCCAGGGCATCTCATTCTCCTGGGCTTTCATCACTGTTATCCCTTCTTAATCTCCTTTGCCGGGTCCTCTTCCTATTCCTGATAAATTGGCACATTTTTGGGGCTAAGTTTTTTTCTCTATTTATACTTACACCCAAGATGATCTAACCATACAGTTTCAAATAGCATCTGTATGCTAATGTGATCTACTCATATATCTGACTTCCTACTGAACCACTCTATTTGGATGTCTACTGAACATCTCAAACTTAACTGTCCAAAACAGAAACAGTTGATTTCTACTCCACCCAGACCCGTTTCCTCAATTCAGCTAATGGTATCACCATTCACTTATTCCCTCAAGGCCTTAGCATCATCCTTCACTCATGTCTTTTCCTCATCCTTCACAATCAATCCATTTAGCAAGTCCTGTTGGCTCCAACTTCAGATTAAATCTGGATTTGGACCACTTCTCACCACCTCTGCCACGTCATTCGAGTCCAACCCACCATCCTCCCTCTCTCTTGTCTCTTTGCTTTCATTCTTGCCCCTCTACAGTCTCCATCCGGCATCCAGGAGGCCTTTTAAAATGTAGATCAGTTTATGTCTTTCCAAATAACATAAACTGCAAATTTTACCATGGCTTTTCCTACTTGTGAAAGACTCAAGAGTCTCCCATGGCCCTGAGGGTAGTGTTTTATGGCTTTCCTGCTGGTCAGTAAGCTGTGTGTGGGCTGAACAGTACCTGCCATTTCTTGAATCAGAATGCATAGATTTGGTGAAATGTTACGGAGACCTTAAAAAAACTGTCTATTTGGTGCAGTAACATGGGATAAATCTTGACGAAAGAAGAGGGAATAGCCTCTCCCACCGTTACTTTCACACTGGTATGATTGAATAAATTGTTGTTATGTGAACACATGATTACAGCCTGTAAGTGGATAAGGAAAAATGGAAACAGTTGTCACAATCACGGAATTATAAGTGAACATTTCTTTCAAACATTTCGTTCAATCACGTTATTTAAATTAAAAAAAAACAACCCCAAAACTTTCTTTCTTTCTTTCTTAAAGGAAGGAGTCTTGTCAAGCCCCTCCACACGTCCCCAGAACAAGTTAGTACTGAGCCCACTGGGCCACCGTCCACAGGTAGGCCGTCCAACGCTCGCTTGCGTCGCGAAGAGCCACTCCCTCTGCTCCTTGCACTCCCTCCGCCCCACTTCCCCCTCCAGGCCCCGCCCCGTGCCGGTGCGCCTGCGCACGGGCGAACACGTGGCTGCCGCGGAGCCAGAGCAGCAATGGCGGCGGGTGGCGGAGGTGTTGCGGACCCCTTCTCCCCGCGGGGATCCCCTGCGCCTTCTCCCCGCAAAGCCAGGCCTATTTCGCTTTAGCGTCTACAGACGGTCACCTGAGAGTGTGGGAGACAGCCAGCAACCGGCTGCACCAGGAGTACGTGCCTTCCGCCCACCTCAGCGGTACCTGCACCTGCCTGGCCTGGGCGCCAGCGCGGCTGCAGGCCAAGGTAAAGCGAGCTGGATGGCGCGGGGCGGGTGGCCGCTCAGGCTCAGCCTCAGCGCTTCGCGGCCCGGCGGCGCGCGATCCGGCATTGCGCGTGGCCCTCCGAGGCCCGAGGCGAGGAGGCACAGAGCGCGGTGGAGGCGCGCTGGGCCCACACCGTCAGCCCCGTGCGTGGCCTGTCCTGAGGGCAACGAGAGAGGGCGCGGCCAGATCCGACGGGTAGCGGACCGGAGCCCTCCTGGCGGGCTCCATGTGGTCTGGGCCCAGCCGTCGCGGGGGCCGCCATGTTCTCCGAGGCCCCGGGTCCCCCAGGAGCGGCTACCAGGCCTGGCTCTCCTGCTTGCGCTTTTCAGAGCTCTGGCTTTTGACAGAACCCCACGTTGGGGCTGTATTGTTGTTCTCCGACCCCTACCCAGCTCATCGGCCTTCCGCTGGGCAGTTAGAATGAACAAGTCTATTTCCTTGCTTCCGGACACCCCCCTCCACCCCCCACTCTTGGGGGCCGGCTCACCACGTGTTCTCTTCCACGTCTAGGATGTGACTATTTGAAAGTGTTGACTTTTCCCAGACTCGTTTTCACTGTAAGCCATCTGAAGTTTTTTTAGCCATTTTAAAGTTTTAACATCTGCTCGGCTCCCCCTTTGTACATTCCCTTTTCCCCAAGTCTGAAGTCTGCATTAGGATATGGAGGTAAAGTGAAGTTGTAGTTTAACTTAACGAACGTGAGTCCAGGTGGAGTTTCTCTTACACGGGGCACTGCTGAGTTAGGGAAGGCTTCTCACTCTTAGGGATTCAATGAAAGATGTCATTCACTGTGGAGTCACTTGGCTACATCAGCACTATTTCACACGCACGTGGGAACTGCGTGTATAAGGTAGCCAACCCGAATCAGTGCAGTGTGATTTGGAAGCATCAGGTATTGAGTTGTGTGGTATTTAGCTGACACTGTGTGTAAACCTTAAAAAGTTAGTATTTAAGCATATACACACAAAAAAAGAAAAAAAACAGTGTTTAGTATAGATCTTAACTCCACCTGACTATCCTAGGAAACTTTCTGCTAACTTTTTAGGTTGAAAGTAGGGATACATCTAACTTGTTATACTTTGGATGAGTATGTTTAGGTGTTTTTCGGATCTTAAGCTTGATTTTCATAGTTTTTGGATGAAGTGACTCCTGTTGATCATTAAAGAGACCTTATCAGGGCCCTTAAGTCAAACACAAAACTAGGACTTTAAAAAAAATCAGTTGTCATTAAGATGACAGCACTCTGCATATTTCTCCTTTTCAAATTCCTGTGTTTGTATTTTAACGGTCTTGTAAAGTGTTAATAATTCTAATGGTGAGAGGAAATGTGGAGCAGTGGTTAGATGCATGGACCCAAACTATACTTCCTCGCTTTGAACCCAGGCTTGGCTTCATCGTAGGAATTGTGCCTCTAAATGGGAATAATAGTACTCACCTCATAGAGTGGTTGTGAAGGTGAACATACTTAATGATGCATAAAGCATTGAGAGTAGTTCTTGGTATGTAAATGCTGCAAGTGTTAATTGTTGTTATTACCTCTCATTTGCATGGTTAGTCCTGCAAGGTAGATAAAGACTAACTTTTTGCTTTGTTCGCGAAGAAGAAACTGAGGCTTTGGAAAGTTAAGCAACTTGCGAAAAACCAAAAATGGAACCAGGACTAGAATGCAGGTATTTAGAGCCCAACTCTCTATTATCTGGAACAAATCATTCATATTAGGCTGGCAGATATTTGTCACCCACTTGATATTCTCTTGACTTTCAATCATATTGTATGTGTCAGGAGTAAAACTTTTGCCTGGTCTTAAATTTCCTGTTAAAAGTCAGTTTTGGATTATTTATAGCAGTCTGATACAATAGAAAAATACCTAGATTTGGTTTCATACCCAGGACTCAAACTTGTTTTGTCACCTTGAGCAAGTCACTTTACTTTTGGAGGCCTCCTTGAAAAAGAGTTGGACTACATTAAAAAAAGTTCTTACAGGTTTCAGTGTCCTTTTACTTGTATGCTCTCACTTTAGTCACCTGACTCTGTGAAATGCCCTGTAATTGTTACATTTTTAAAAACTGAGAATCAGAACTAAGAAAGTTTAAATGACTTCTCCAAAGCCTTATTAACCAATGAAGTAGCTGTAGCCACTAGAGTCAAAGTACTTTGACTCCTGGTCCAGTGCTCTTACTGTAACCTTAGATCTTGAGTCACAGAATTGAGAGGATGTGATTTTTAAAGATAGCGGTTGCTACAAATCACTCTTCATTTTCTACCTTTGCTCCCAGGTCCCTGGGTTATGATCCTTGCCACTGAAGTTTTAAGATGCTCTCTTAAGCCCTTATTTTACATGTAAATCAGTTTGTAGGAGTATTCTGCATCTGGTTCAGTAACTGGCAGTTTGCCACCCAAGGACAGAGTTTGGTGACATTACTCTTATCAGTGGAGAAAAATGAGTTGGTGCTGGGTTTCTTGGGTAACAGGAGCTAAAGCAGTGGTTCATAAATTTTTATAAAAATTAGATTGCTTCTTGGTCACAAAATGATTATAATTCTTTGCATTTATGTCACAGTAGTTTTTAGAAGATTTTTGTGTATATCATATAGCTGAGCATTTTATTTGGGTGATGGAGCCTGGGGGGAAGAGGACCTCAGATGATGATGAGAAAAGTGCAAGGAGATGGATTGATGGACTATGCATGGATGCTGTTTTTAGAGTTCCTCAGGTTTATGTGTGTAAACTGAGGCTGAGATGGTAAATGATATGCCAGAGGCACACAGTAAGTGGCTGAGCTACCCAGGAACTGACCCTGCTATTCATTGTTCCTTTAAGATCCAAACTTTTCAATTTTTCCTTCTCTAACTGCTGTAGAGCCCTGAAGAAACAGACTGGCTACCACAATAAATGCATTTATGTTACTTTGCTGTCACTGTAGTTAAAATGACCCCATATGGCTTAGTGCTTATTAAGGAGGCACATGG
Source organism: Phocoena sinus (assembly GCF_008692025.1). Taxonomy (NCBI): domain Eukaryota; kingdom Metazoa; phylum Chordata; class Mammalia; order Artiodactyla; family Phocoenidae; genus Phocoena; species Phocoena sinus. Next base: position 22,741,018 of record NC_045775.1, read on the forward strand.
CATTTCAGGCATTAGACAGGCAAGCACAGCAGCATTAAGGATGGTTCTAGGAAAAATCTGAGCATCCCCAGTCCTAACCCTTAGGGATGCAGCACAATCCAGTTGTGTTCCTGTATAATGCTCTGTCTTAAGGTCTCTCCAGTGTTTAAACTTCAAAAGCCTATGGTTTGCCTAATAAATCTTATTGGCAGAAATAGAAGTTCCTGTGTATTAGAATTTGTTTTTGATGTACATACTGTATGTAATTACATGTAATATGCACACATTTTGTTCATTGTTACCTATGAAACTTAGACATTTGCCAGAGTAAGTGACATTTAAGATAGGCCAAGAAATGGCATAGGAGACTAATTGCAGAGTGAAACTTGAAACTTTGCCATAATTTTCAGTGACTAGAGGTCAGTATTTTTCAAAATAGGTTTTGAACCATTAGTGGATTGTGAAATAGATTTAGTGGGTTGTGACAGCATTACAATGATGAAGTAGACAATATTAGAGTGTATTTTGCATGGTAAAGGATAAGTTTTTTGGTGAAACTTGTTTCAGCTATATACATGTTTTTATGAGTGTGTGTATTGGCTTTCCATGTAAACTCTTCTTACTCTGGGTTCTTAGTCTAAAAAGTCAGGGCTTAATTGATCAAAATCAGACTTCTCATCACCTGGATGTGCTTTTTCCTCTGTCTTCACTTCATTGTACCATGCCTTGCTTTTATAAATCATGCACATTTAGACTCACTCAGCCTTCTGATTGCTTTCTAGATCAAATACTGCTTTCTTGAGACTGCTGTTGGTATTTATTGCTTAGCTCGGTCAGCCCTTCACACTGGAAAAGACTATTTAGTCTAAGTAATAGACCGAATCCTTTTGGTCTTCGTTCCTGGTACTTTCTGGAACTCAGATTTTCTTTTTTTTGTTTGTTTTTGTTCTTTTTTTCGGTCACGCCACGAGGCTTGTGGGGTCTTTGTTCCCTGACCAGGGATCGAACCTGGGGCCCTGCAGTGAAAGCGCCAGAGTCCTAACCACTTGACCTCCAGGGAATTCCCTGGAACTCAGATTTTCTGATTACAGATATATGAACTAAATTTTTAGCCTACCCTATCCATTCACTTTATATGTTTACACATGTAATTAATGTGCACATGACATGAAACAAAGCAGTATGACTAAGTCATTAAAGAAGAAATACAGACAATTCAGATATACTGTGTCTGAAAGAAGAGGTTTTTGTGGAGAGATCATATTTTGAGGTGGACCTTGAAGCAAGGATCGATTTTAACCAAATTGATAATTGAGGCGGATAGAAAAAGGCCCCTCCCAAAGAGGAAAAGCAAATGGGAAAAGTGTATTCGTGATTAGGGAGTACCAATGTAAGGATGGAATTGGAATAAGACTGGAAAAGGTGGTTTGGAGGCAAATTGTGGATGCTTTGAATGCCAAACAGTTTTGTTTTTGTTTTTGTTTTTTTGGGGTTACGCGGGTCTCCCACTGCTGTGGCCTCTCCCGTGGCGGAGCACAGGCTCCAGACACGCAGGCTCAGTGGCCATGGCTCATGGGCCCAGCCGCTCCGCAGAATGTGGGATCCTCCCGGACCGGGGCACGAACTCGCGTCCCCTGCATCGGCAGGTGGACTCTCAACCACTGCGCCACCAGGGAAGCCCTACCAAACAGTTGTTTTGATTTACTCTTCTCTGGGGAGTCATTGAAATTTTTGATCACAGAAATAACAGGTTCTGACAGAAAATGCCAACAAAAGTCTGTCATAATCTATAATCATCAGTACCACTAAACTCTTGGTTTCAGAAATATTTAGTAATGGGGTAATAGTTAAAATATTAGATTTCACTAAAATGCACATTGGTTATATAAACTTCTTATCTGGTTGATGCACATCCTGCTGAATGGGAAGTTATTTTTAAAAAGATCATCCAACTCGGAGAAAACATACATGAGTCATTAGTTCTTTGAGGTTAATTAATTGGATTATTATTTAGATTTAGACCAGTGATCCTCAAAATTGAGCATAGATTCTGTGATACTCCTACCACTAGCCTCTGCTTCTCCTAAAAATAGAGATTTTGCTGATAGGGAAATCAGGTTTTTGAATATGTTAACATTTAATTTCTAAAATTTCTTTGTGCTTTTTAATGCAAATTCACATCTGCAGAAAAACATATACATATTTGGACCAGCCTATGTTTCATACGTTAGAAACCTCATTGTAGATAATTTTAATTTGATTTGGGGAAAACCAAGAATAGAAGAAATGCTTTCTAGAATCTTTCAGAGGAGAGGTTTCTGATGAGGTAGTAGTATATATTCCTCTATATAATTTCCTCTATTGTCCTTGCCTGAAATAGGTGTTTATGTCCATAACCTTATGCAGAAACCACATTTGCCCTCTGGAATCATTCAGAGGTGGCTTTAGAAATTCACGTAACTGAAGGTGGGGCCTAGGACATTTCCTGACGAAGAATGTTACTGAGGGGACCATCAGACGTTTTTATACTTTGGCTATTAATTGTGACCTCCCTTTTGAGTTTATTAATGTGGATACATTTCTCAGGACTTGCAAAATGTTCATTATTTTTTCTGTATTTAAAGTTACCTTATTTTTTGTTAAATCTTTTAACTTTTTGTTGACTTAGAGCGTCCAATGAATCAAATTCTTCAAATGTAACATCTCTAGAGGATAACTAAGAGAAAAAAAATGGAAAATGCCTTACAAATTTGCTCCTTGATTTTCTTTATGCACTGGTAACATCGTAGTTTTCATTGGTGGTTTTCTGGGTTGGGCAGATTTTATGTATCCTGGGCTGCTTTTTTGTGCTGTGGAGCAAAGATCTTCCACTATGGAGAAAATGTTCTCTTTTCTGTAATATTGGTCTCTTTTACACTAAAAGAATGGATTTCTCAGAACTTCTTTATGCTAAAACATAGGCTAGCAAGCTTTAATTTTAAAAAATTAAAAACATGTGGAAGAAAAATTTCAAAATTATAAATTATTATTCAGCATTATAAACTCTAAAGTAGTACTCTAAAGTTGTGATCAATTGGTTGTCTTTCTGATGGATAGATGAGCTGTTCATTTTTTGAATTAAATCAAAGAAGTCTTGGGCTGTTTGACACTAGATTGAAACTTGTGCCTCTTAAGTCATTAGAATCACAAAGACAACATGGAACTTTCATACTGACCCTTAAAGAGTCACTGGAACAACTTCTTTAGTGTGTGCTTTGCACTGCTATACGAGTTACAACCATTTTTTGACTCTTAAGTGAGGTAATTGTATGTTTATAAATATAAAAGCATTTGAGTCCCTTTTCCTGAAAATGAATCCACAATGCAAGGAAAGATTTTGGGGGAGGTGGGGAGGGGGAAAGCATTGGTTGCTTGTGTATGGATCTGTAATCTCTTTGCTTCGGAGTGGAGGCTTCACTTGTGTTGGGAATGGTTGGTTTCCGAGAAGTGGAAGCAGCATTGAGGCTGTTCGGACTTGTTAAGAGTAGAATACTACCAAGAGCATACTCAGTTATCCTGTTTGCCTTCCTTTCAGAGAGGTAGGAGATGGGGACAGAGTATTATGAGTTCTTTCCATTGGAGTAATTATTTTCTAAGTAGTGAGAAAGAAATCATCTGAGAGCAAATCACATCTCCACTTTAAAAAAAAATTTCTTAGAAGCAGTCACATTCATTTGTGGGCTAGTGGGCATTTGCATTTTTGCATTAATGATGTTTCAGTGTTTGAAATAATAAAGTAAAAATTGTTTTTTCTTTTTTTTCCAGGAAGGTCCACAGAGGAAAAAAAGGAAATCAGAAGCTATAGGGACAAGTAACCAGGTTGACTTGTTGGCTCTTGGTACAGCAGTTGGTAGTATTTTATTATACAGTACAGTAAAAGGAGAATTACACAGTAAATTGATAGTAAGTATGTGTGTGTGTGTGTGTGTGTGTGTATTATATATAAGAGCGATGACAGGAAACTGATTATTAGAGACTTATTAAAAACAAAGCAGCTCAGGATATGCTATAGGATCTGCAGTATGGGGGCATTTTTCTGCCCTTTCCATATTTAAAATTTTGAACAGTAATATTTGTTAAAGCTGTGATAGGTAACTTAGTCATTATTATAGGTCAGGATATGAAGAGTGTGAAGAACTATTGACTAGGCTTAAAATAAGAAAGGGTAGAAAGAATTCTGAGTATCACAGACAGCAGCTGCAGAAGGAGCGCACCACCTCCAGGGCTAGGGAACGAGGGAGGTGGTGGAATTATTGCTGAAACTCAGACCTTTGAGAAGCAGGTATTGCTCTCTGTGCTGATGTCTCTTGAGGGAGAGTGGCCCCATAGACTTAGGGTCCAGACCTCTGAGGAGGGGGTTTTAGCTGACTGCTGGTGTCTCTGGTTCTCCAGGTGTTGAAAAAACTGCATATTGGGTTCAGCTGCTGCCAAAAGGATTGCCCCTGCTGGGGTGAAGAAATGTTGGGATGATGCAAACTGGGAGACAGGAAGGAACACCTCCGTTGTTCCTCCTCCAGCCTTGTCTCCCTTCTGCACTCTTATTGGGGGAGCCTACTAACGATCCAGCTGGCAAAGCAGAAATGGGGTTTGCAGAGTCCCAGCCCCAGCGTCCAGAGCAGAGAAGTGAGGGCTTGGTGCTGCTAGACAGTAACTTAACTGGCATAATGTATTTCAGACAGTGTCTACTACAGTATGTTTTTGGTGTTCACTTAACTCCTGTCTGTATATAGGAATGCTTTCTGTATATATGAATAAAAGAATGTTTTCTCTTTAAAGTAACATCTATCCATAGACAATTTGGAACTACCTGAAGTTGAAAAGGGAAAACAATTATACCTAAGTTTATCACCGAGAGAACCTCTTTTGATAGATTGCATATTTCTTTGCTTTATGCATATGTTTAAAAAATACAGTTGGGTTCTGTCTATCTATTTTGTATTCTGATATTTTCTTTTAAATTACAACATGAGTAATTTTCATACTTGTCGAGAACTAGTTATAAACATTTTCAGTGACTGCATAAAATCCTGTAAATGGGGTGGTCCATTGGTGGTTTAACTCTTACTGACCATTTAGGTAGTTTCCGATTTTTTTGTTACAAAACTCTTTTCTTATTATACGGGTTCTCAGAATTACTAACCTGTAATTAATGGGTCAAAGGTGTGAGTGTTAAGCCTTTTTATACATAGTATAACAATTTTCTGAAAGCTTTTCTAATTTGTACTGTATCAGCAGTGGAAGGACGGTACGTGTATTTCAGTAGTGTTTTTGCCATCGTTGATTATTCCATTAAAACAGCAGTAAGGCTAACAAAAAAAAACCCAGCTAATTTGATAGGTGAAAATTTTTATCTGATTTTATATCTGCATTTAAAAATATATCACTTGTTGGGACTTACCTGGTGGTGCAGTGGTTAAGAATCCGCCTGCCAATGCAGGGGACACGGCTTCGAGCCCTGGTCCGGGAAGATCCCACATGCCGTGGAGCAACTAAGCCTGTGCACCACAACTACTGAGCCTGCCCTCTGGAGCCCGTGAGCCACAACTACTGAGCCCACATGCCACAACTACTGAAGCCCACGTGCCTAGAGCCCATGCTCTGCAACAAGAGAAGCCACCGCAGTGAGAAGCCCGCGCACAGCAACGAAGAGTAGCCCCCGCTCGCCGGAACTAGAGAAAGCCCGCGCACAGCAATGAAGACCTAACGCAGCCAAAAAAAAATAAAGAAATTTATTTAAAAAATAAAAATATATCACTTGTTTTTATATTAAAGATTATAAAAATAATATACAACTGAAAAAAATTTAAAGCATTCAGAGGTATATGTAAAGGAAATCTCCCTTTATTCCTCCTTCCTCCAAGTTGAATGTAGTCCTCGTGGGCTTTTACCCCACTATAGTTTGGGTCTCATCCTTTGATTTGGTCAGTTTTCTGTGGTCAGTAGGTACCTAGTATCTGGTGCACTGTGATAGCTGCTTTACTCAGTTACTGTGGCTGCAGACATGATGCTGATGGAGCCTAGAACTCCTTTTTAGATCAATTTGATACCTCCCAGGATTATATATAAATCTTTAACAGGGAATGAGTTTATTAGAAAGGAACCAAGAGGGTCAGGGCAAGGAGTGTTGGGATGACGTGGTGAGGTAGAAAGGGCCCAGGCTTTGGAACTAGTCTATCCTGAGGTTGAATCCTGCTAGTTATATGATCAAGGATAAGTAATATAACTTCTCATCTCTTCAGTATTATATAACCTACGTTGCATGACTTTGAGATTTAGACATAATTATATATTGAAAGTGCCTAGTGTAGTGCCTGGCATGTAATTGGTATTGAGTAAATGTTTGTTGAATGAGTAACTAATGAATGAGTGGACACTTGCTAGATTGCTTTCCAAAAAGGTACGCTAGCACCTAGCAACGTATGATAGTGCCCTGTAATCTTACCAGGGTGGATATTATAATGCTAAACAAATTGGTAGATGAACAGACTAAAAATGTCACTTTGTTTTGCTTTGTATCTCTTGAATTACTATTAAAAATTTTCTTACTGAATTCTTTCTATGGAATTTATCTGTTCATATCCTTTGTTCAGTTCTTTGTGTGTGTGGCTATAATGTAGGACTTAGTTCTTTGAGTAGATAGCTCGTAGGAAGGAAGGGAAGTAACTGAACTTAGCATTTAAAAATATTTTTCTTTTGGATTTCCCTGGTGGTGCAGTGGTTAAGAATCCGCCTGCCAATGCAGGGGACACGGGTTCGAGCGCTAGTCCGGGAAGATCCCACGTGCCACGGAGCAGCTAAGCCCGTGTGCCACAACTACGGAACCTGTGTTCTAGAGCTTGCGAGCCACAACTACTGAGCCGTGCACCACAACTACTGAAAGCCTACACTCCTAGATCCCATGCTCCGCAACAAGAGAAGCTGCTGCAATGAGAAGCCCGCGTGCCGCAACGGAGAGTAGACCCTGCTCACCACAACTAGAGAAAGCCCACGCACAGCAACAAAGACCCAACGCAGCCAAAAAATAAATATTTTTGAAAAATATTTTTCTTTTGAGATGGGACTAATCTGTATGATGGAAGTAGTGATTTTGAGTTTTAACTTTTATGCTTAGATGTGTACACAGTGGTGACTGATTGTATGTATATTTAATGTGAATTCAGATGGAAAGAATGAAAACAATAATTGCTCACAGTGTAGGTGATTTAGTACCTTAATTCTGCTGGATGAGCTTGTCCTGGAATGTGTGGGAGACTTGAATTTGCTCTTTCCCAGTTGATTTCTCCATTCCTGTGTGCCTCTGAGTGAGCCAGCATGTTGCTGTGCCGAGTGTGTTTAAAGTTTCATATGGTATGAGCTGCAACACACGGAAACATTTAGTGTTTCCCTGAAGGAACATTGATTTCTAAAGTTGAGAGATAGTTTTGGTATAAAGGGATTTTCAAGGATAGTTTTAACTAGACATGCTTTTAAACCCTTTAAGATTTGACTTTATTAGTTCACTCAAGTGTCCCAAACTTTTTGCCACTGTACATGAAGCATTTTATCATGCTTAGTGCTGGCATTCCTGTCAAAAGCAGGTGGCATTTAGGACTAGTGTCCTTTGACTTATGATGTGGAAGTATGTTTTTCCAGCAGAGGAGAAGGGAAAGTTAACATTTGATAAAGTTATAGAAGATTTATCTCATTTTTGATATTGGAAATGGATAGATGCATTTTAGTTAGGTTAATGGGTAGGCTGTTTTAGTTAGGTTAAGGCCTAACATTTTAGTTAAGTGTTTAGTAATGATTCTAGGGTGCATATTGTCGTAACAGATGAGCTTTATTTTTTTTTTCTTTTAATTTTTTAAAAAATCTGCAGAGTGGTGGACATGACAACAAAGTCAACTGCATACAGTGGCATCAAGACAATGGCTGTTTGTATAGTTGTTCAGATGACAAACATATTGTGGAATGGAACACACAGACGTGCAAAGTAAAGTGGTGAGTAACATTGATGGTTCTGGGGTAACTTGGTTCCTGTTTGGGAATGCATTAGAGTTTGACAAATCAAGGCTATATTCCTGATGTAAGTAAAGTTTGATATTGGACACAGTGGGGAATGTAGACACTAGTAAGGTTACACAGACTGTTCTCAAGGAACATTTAATCAAATTGGACACGGAAGATTTTAACAGAAAAGTTAAATAATGGTACAAGAGTAAAATAACTGCACAAGGGGTGCCATAAGGTAGCAAGTAATTATTGGTCAAATGATTAGGATAGTGTTGGGAAGGCCTGGTGGAAGAGAAGGGTTTTCAACTGGGTCTTCTAGGAGAGGTAAGATTTGGAAAGAAGAGGGTGGGAGGATCCTTTTGAGGGTGGGGATGTGGCAGGAACAAAGGCTAGGCGAAAGGGAAGTTAAAGATTTACTTGGAACCCAGTAGAGGCATTTAGAGGAGGCCCATATTAGGGAATAATGGTTGGTGGAGGATATGAGCCAAAGTAGCTTATAAGAGAGTCTGGCCTTAAGTGTCATAGATAAAAATCTCAGACAGCTCTTCTAGTTCAAGCACCTAATCCTGTGATTGACTGCATAGTAGATGCTCAGTGAATGTGGACAGTTGAATGTGGTTGAACTTATGTGGATGAGGACCCTAAGGAGGATAATGTTGCCCATGGTCTTACAGCTAATAAGTGGCAGGGGAGTTCTAATCTTGCTGTCTTGAATTCTGGCACAGTGTTTTTCTACTGTAGTCAAACTTCTTTTGTGGAGTTTTAGATTCTGTTTGGCAAGCATGAGACACTGAAGGTCAATGTCTTGGGAACAGAGTAACCAAAATAATGCTCTAGGAAGAAAATTTGCTAGCACTGTGTAAAATATATGGGAAGGAGCTAGTGCACAGGCAGAGAAGCTAGATCCTGGGTGGTGGTTGTAATAGTCCGGGTGTAGGATGGTAAGAGTGGGAAGAAAGAATGGAAAAGGTACCAACCAAGAAGAATCTTGGGTAGGATTGGGGGAGGGGGTGCTATTGAGTGAAGAAAGGGGTTAAATAAAATGTAACTAAGTTTACAGCTTTCTGAACTTACTAGGTGTCTAGTGGTGCAGTTAATAGAAACTCAGAAGAGGGAAGTGGTTTTAGTTTTTAAGCAAATTGAATTTGAAGTAATACATGAAAGGCAAGACCCAGCAGAAGGGGTGGTGATAGAGGCTTAGAATTTTAAGGAGGGTTTGGGGCTGGAGGGGCAGAGAATAATCATTTGCCTAGAGGTTCAGTAAGTTCATTCCATTTACCTGCGGTGGTAGTTTCCATACTCATAGTTGTAAAGAGACGCCTCCGTGGCATGTGGGATCCTCCCGGACTGGGGCACAAACCCCTGTCCCCTGCATCGGCAGGTGGATTCTCAACCACTGTGCCACCAGGGAAGCCCGCAGCTGTACTTTTTAAATGCTGTCTGGATGAGAGTTCACCAAGTCACATTCTTCACATAGGGACTAATAATGTTCAAGGCACCGTTCAACATATTATACACAGTATTGTATTTGTAACACTGCGAGGTGGTCTCCATCCCTGTTTTACAGTTAAGAAATAGGTTGAATCACAGCCTGAGCTTTCATCCAAACTGTGCTGTCTCATACAATATTTTGTTTCCAGTTTCATTCTTGGCATTCTTAGGCTATAGGTAACTGAGTTTATTTTCCATTTTAGGTATTATCTGTTGATTTCCTACTATAGAAGATGAGGATTTAGTTCTTAGCCTCTACCTTTTTCTGTTCCCATTTTCTCGATATTGTAATGTCACACTTTGATTAAGCAGTATTCATTGTTCACATTATGCCTAATTAAATATTGTTACAGATGAGACTTGGACTGTACTGTTTATATTCTGGCACAAAATTTTGCTTTTCTTGGGGTTTATAATTGCTTTATTGTTCATTTGCTTAGTTTTGTATATACCTGTCGTTAGTTCAGTCTCATTCCTGCAACAGTGTAAATCTCATTTATTTTCAGACACATCAGTTAATCAATCAGTTATTTAATCTTTGGAGGCTTCCCTCCAGTTTCATTTATTTCTTGGAGGACTTCTCTGCCTTCTTCCAGTGATTATCCTGAGATTTCCTTTCATCATCTTGAAAATTCTCTTGCCAGATGGAGCCTCTGTTTCCTGGATCCCATTTTTCTCTTTGTTGGTTTATTCCTTCTTTTTGGTGACACACACAAATTGGTAGCTTCCTGGAAGACAAGCAAAATCTCAATAATTTGCCATCCATGTCTACCAGTGTCTTTATTCTATCCTCACAGCTGATTGATAATTTGAAGATACAGACTTTTGGGTTGGAACTAATTCCCCTCAGGATTTTTTTTTTAATTAATTAATTATTTATTTATTTTTGGCTGCGTTGGGTCTTTGTTGCTGCGCGCGGGCTTTCTCTAGTTGGCGGCGAGCAGGTGGTTACTCTTCGTTGCGGTGCGCGGGCTTCTCATTGCAGTGCCTTCTCTTGTTGCGGAGCATGGGCTCTAGGCGCTTGGGCTTCAGTAGTTGTGGCTCACGGGCTCTAGAGCGCAGGCTCAGTAGTTGTGGTGCATGGGCTTAGTTGTCCTCTGCATGTGTGATCTTCCCAGACCAGAGCTCGAACCCGTGTCCCCTGCATCGGCAGGTGGATTCTTAACCACTGCGCCACCAGGGAAGCCCTCCCCTCAGGATTTTGAAGCATTGGTTCGTTGGCTTTTTGGCTTTCATTGTTCATTATTTTTATATTTTAAAATATCCTGTGCTTTTTTTTCTTCAGTCAGTGAATTATGTTGGCACTTGAGGGACCTTTTAGCCTGGGAATTCATGTCCTGCGTTCTTCTCATACTGTGTATTTGATAATTTCATTCCTTCTCTTTTCTTTGATCTTTCTCTTATACTACATACTGTTATTTAGGTGTTATATCTCCTGGACTAATCCTTTTGGTCTCTTACCTTATTTTCATTTTCTCTTTTGTCTTTTTCTTCTGTTACCTGGGAAATTGCTTCAATTTTACCTTCTAAATCTTGTATTGAATTTTTAAGTTTCTCTAAATTTTTAACTTCTGGGAGCTGTTTTTCGTTCTTTGAGTATTTCTTTTTTGTTGTGTCATGTTTCTGTCATGTGTATAATATTTTCTAACTCTCTGAAGATATTATAGGATTTAAACTTTTTTACTTTTCGTCATCTCCCTCTTGAGAATGTGTTTTGATTTTTGTTTGATTTTGGTTTCTTTCATGTTAAAGGCATTCTTCAAGTGACTGGAGATCTCGGCTGCCTGTTGGTTTTCGAAAATGAAACATTGAAAAGCTGATTGGAAAGCCATTGTGGGTGTGTGGCTCAGTTGCTGGGCTTCATTTGTAGAGTGATTGGGAGGCCTTCAGTATCAGGATGTGTAGGTCATTCCTCTGGAACCTGTCACATTTCCCAGAGACGAATCTTCTGATCTAGTGCTTTTCAAGCTTTAATGTGCACATATGTTGTGTGTGCTTACAGATCTGATTTAGTAGGTCTAGGTTGGGGCTTGGGAATTCTAACAAGTTCCGTTTCTGCTGATGGAGGAAGGTTGCACAAGTAACAGGGGACAGGGATGTGGTGGTGTTGGCTCTGTGCTGGCCTTTTCAGTGCTCAGTGGCGAAATAGATTCAGGAAGCTTGTCAGGATGGTGATCATGTCTTTTTTTTAAAAGTGTGTCAATTCAGTGAGTAGATGTTGAATAAGGAGTACAGGTGAGTGTTGAAGCTCTGGGAATTGGTGAGAAATTGTCAAGAATGTTAGGGACCAATGAGGGTAAAGGAAAAGTTTTCATACATTATTGCATTTCCTTGATTATTGGTGAGGTTGGGTGTTTTCATGTTTATTGACAGTTGTGTTTCTTCTATGAATTGCTTGTTTATATATCCTTTGTCTATTTTTATTTTGAGTTTTTTTTTAAACTCAAGGAGTTTTTTCTAGAATACAAAGAGCTATTTATGTATTCTGAGTATTCTTTGCCTATATATATTTTCCTCTTTTTTAATAGGTCTTTATTGGAGTATAATTACTTCACAATACTGTGTTAGTTTCTGTTGCACAACAAAGCGAATCAGCCATATACATACACATGGCCCCATATCCCCTCCCTCTTGAGCCTCCCTCCCATCCTCCCTATCCCACCCCTCTAGGTCATCACAAAGCACCAAGCCGATCTCCCTGTGCTATACTGCTGCTTCCCACCAGCCAACTATTTTACATTCGGTAGTGTATGTATGTTGATGCTACTCTCACTTCGCCCCAGCTTCACCCTCCTACCCCATGTCCTGAAGTCCATTTTCTATGTCTCATCTCTTTATTCCTTCCCTGCAACTAGGTTCATCAGTACAACTTTTTTTTAGATTCCATATATATGTGTTAGCATACGGTATTTGTTTTTCTCTTTCTGACTTACTTCACTCTGTATGAGAGACTCTAGGTCCATCCACCTCACTACAAATAACTCAATTTCGTTTCTTTTTATGGCTGAGTCTTTACCCATTCATCTGTCGATGGACATTTAGGTTGGTTCTATGTCCTAGCTATGGTAAATAGTGCTGCAGTGAACATTGTGGTACATGTCTCTTTTTGAGTTATGGTTTTCTCAGGGTATATGCCCAGTAGTGGGATTGCTGGATCATATGGTAGTTCTATTTTTAGTTTTTTTTTTTTTTTTTTAATTTTTTATTTTTAACATCAAGTTTATTAATTATAAACGTAATACATGCACATGGTAAAAAACAAGTAAAACAGAAGGCTATAGATGAAAACTATTTTTAGTTTTTTAAGAAACCTCCATAGTGTTTTCCATAGTGGTTGTATCAGTTTACATCCCCACCAACAGTGCAGGAGGGTTCCCTTTTCACCACACCCTTTCCAGCATTTATTGTTTCTAGATTTTTTGATAATGGCCATTCTGGCCAGCACGAGGTGATACCTCACTGTAGTTTTGATTTGCATTTCTCTAATAATTAGTGATGTTGAGAATCTTTTCATGCACCTCTTGGCCATCTGTATGTCTTCCTTGGTGAAATGTCTATTTAGGTCTTCTGTCCATTTTTTAACTGGATTGTTTGTGTTTTTGATATTGAGCTCCATGAGCTGTTTGTATATATTGGATATTAATCCCTTGTCCGTTGTTTCATTTGCATATATTTTCTCCATTCTGAGGGTTGTCTTTTTGTCTTGTTCATGGTTTCTGTTACTGTGCAAAAGCTTTAATTAAGTCCCATTTGTTTATTTTTGTTTTTATTTCCATTACTCTAGGAGGTTGGTCAAAAAAGAACTTGCTGTGGTTCACGTCAGAGTGTTTTTCCTATGTTTTCCTCTAAGAGTTTTATAGTGTCTGGTCTTACATTTAAGTCTTTAATCCATTTGGAGTTTATTTTTGTGTATTGTGTTAGGTAGTGTTCTGATTTCATTCTTTTACATGTAGCTGTCTAGTTTTCCCAGCACCGCTTATTGAAGAGGCTGTCTTTTCTCCATTGTGTGTTCTTACCTCCTTCGTTGTAAATTAGGTGCCCATATGTGCATGGTTTTATCTCTAGGCATTTTGTCTTGTACCATTGACCTATATTTCTGTTTTTGTGCCAGTACCATACTGTTTTGATTACTGTAGCTTTGTGGTGTAGTTTGAAGTTGGGGAGGCTCATTCCTCCAACTCCATTTTTCTTTCTCAAGATTGCTTTGGCTATTCAGGGTCTTTTGTGTTTCCATACAAATTGTAAAATTTTTTGTTCTAATTCTGTGAAGAATGCCATTGGTAGTTTGATAGGGATTGCACTGAATATGTAGATTGCTTTGGGTAGTATAGTCATTTTCACAATATTGATTCTTCTAGTCCAAGGACACAGTATATTTCTCCATCTGTTTATGTCATCTTTGATTTCTTTCGTCAGTGTTTTATAGTTTTCGGAGTACAAGTTTTTCGCCTCCTTAGGCAGGTTTATTCCTAGGTATTTTATTCTTTTCGTTGCAGTGGTAAATGGGAGTGTTTCCTTACTTTCTCTTTCTGGTATTTTGTTGTTGGTTTTTAGGAATGCAAGAGATTTCTGCATTTATTTTGTATCCTGCAACCTTACCAAATTCATTGATTACTTCTAGTAGTTTTCTGGTGCCATCTTTAGGATTTTCTATGTATAGTATCATGTCATCGGCAAACAGTGACAGTTTTACTTCTTTTCCAATTTATATTCCTTTTATTTCTTTTTCTTCTCTGATTTCTGTGGCTAGGACTTCCAAAACTATGTTGAATAAGAGCAGCGAGAGTGGACATCCTTGTCTTGTTCCTGATCTTAGTGGTCACTTTCAGTTTTTCACCATTGACTGATGCTTTCTGTGGGTTTGTCTTATGTGGCCTTTATTATATTGAGGTAGGTTCCTCTATGCCCATTTTCTGGAGAGTTTATCATAAATCAGTGTTGAATTTTGTCAAAAGCTTTTTCTGCATCTATTGAGATGATCATATGGTTTTTATTCCTTAATTTGTTAATGTGGTGTATCACATTGATTGATTTGCGTGTATTGACGAATCCTTTCATCCCTGGGATAAATCCCACTTGATCATGGTGTATGATCCTTTTTTAATGTGCTGTTGGATTCTCTTTGCTAGTAGTTTGTTCAGGATTTTTGCATCTATGTTCATCAGTGATATTGGTCTATAGTTTTCTTTTTTTGTAGTATCTTTGTCTGGTTTTGGTATCAGGGTGATGGTGGCCTCATAGAATGAGTTTGGGAGTGTTCCTTCCTCTGCAATTTTTTGGAAGAGTTTGGGAAGGATGTGTGTTAGCTCTTCTGTAAATGTTTGGTAGAATTCACCTGTGAAGCCATCTGGTCCTGGACTTTTGTTTGTTGGACGATTTTTAATTACGCTTTCAATTTCATTACTTGTGATAAGTCTGTGTAGATTTTCTAATTCTTCCTGGTTCAGTCTTGGAAAATTGTACCTTTCCAAGAATTTGTCCATTTCTTCGTGGTTGTCCGTTTTATTGGCATATAGTTGTTTGTAGTAGTCTCTTATAATCCTTTGTATTTCTGCAGTGTCAGTTGTGATTTCTCCTTTTTCATTTCTAATTTTATTGATTTGCGTCCTCTCCCTTTTTTTCTTGATGAGTCTGGCTAAGGGTTTATCAATTTTGTTTATCTTCTCAAAGAACCAGGTTTTAGTTTTATTGATCTTTGCTATTGTTTTCTTTGATTCTATCTGCTCTGATCTTTATGATTTCTTTCCTTCTACTGACTTTGGGTTTTCTTTGTTCTTCTTTCTCTAGTTGTTTTAAGTGTGGGGTTAGATTGTTTATTTGAGATTTTTCTTGTTTCTTGAGGTGAGATTGTATTGCTATAACCTTCCCTCTTAGAACTGCTTTTGCTGCGCCCCATAGGTTTTGGGTCATCGTGTTTTCATTGTCATTTGTTTCCATGGTTTTTTTCTTGTTTTTTTTTTTTTTTGCAGTACGCGGGCCTCTCACTGTTGTGGCCTCTCCTGTTGCGGAGCACAGGCTCTGGACACACAGGCTCAGCGGCCATGGCTTACGGGCCCAGCTGCTCCGCGGCATGTGAGATCTTCCCAGACTGGGGCACAAACCCATGTCCCCTGCATTGGCAGGCAGACTCTCAACCACTGCGCCACCAGGGAAGCCCTGTTTCCATTTTTTTTTTTTTTATATCTTCTTTGATTTCTTCAGTGATCTCTTGGTTGTTTAGTAGCCCACTGTTTAGCCTCCATGTATTTGTGTTTTTTACAGTTATTTTCCTGTAATTGATTTCTAGTCTCATAGCATTGTGGTCAGAAAAGATACTGTATACGATTTCAGTTTTCTTAAATTTTCTGAGGCTTGATTTGTGACCCAAGATGTGATCTGTCCTGGAGAATGTTCCATGTGCACATGAGAAGAAAGTGTATTCTGCCACTTTTGGGTGGAATGTTATATAAATATCAATTAGATCTATCTGGTTTATTGTGTCATTTAAAGCATGTGTTTCCTTATATCTTTTCTGTTTGGATGATCTGTCCATTGGTGTAAGTGGGGTGTTAAAGTCCCCTCCTGTTGTTTGTTACTGTCAGTTTCTCCTTTCATGGTTGTTAGCATTTGCCTTATATATTGAGGTGCTCCTATATGTTGGGTGCATAAACATTTATAATTGTTATATCTTCTTCTTGGATTGATCCTTTGATCATTATGTAGTGTCCCTTCTTATCTTTTTAACAGTCTTTATTTTAGAGTCTATTTTATCTGATATGAGTATTGCTACTCCACCTTTCTTTTGATTTCCATTTTTGTGGAATATCTTTTTTCATCCCTTCACTTTCAGTCTGTATGTGTCCCTAGATCTGAAGTGGGTCTCTTGTAGACAGCATATATATGGGTCTTGTTTTGTATCCATTCAGCCAGTCTGTGTCTTTTGGTTGGGGCATTTAATCCATTTACATTCAAGGTGGTTATTGATATGTATGTTCCTATTACCATTTTCTTAATTGTTTTGGGTTTGCTTTTGTGGGTCTTCTTCTCCTGTGTTTCCCCCTTAGAGAAGTTTCTTTAGCATTTGTTGTAAAGCTGCTTTGGTGGTGCTGAATTCTTTTACCTTTTGCTTGTCTGAAAAGCTCTTGACGTCTCCATCGAATCTGAATGAGATCCTTGCTGGGTAGAGTAATCTTAGCTGTAGGATTTTCTCTTTCATCACTTTAAGTATATCCTGCCACTCCCTTGTGGCCTGCAGCGTTTCCACTGAAAAATCAGCTGATAACCTTATGGGGATTCCTTTGTATGTTATTTTTTGTTTTTCCCTTAGTGTTTTTAATATTTTTTCTTTGAATTTAATATTTGTTACTTTGATTACTGTGTGTCTTGGTGTGTTTTTCCTAGGGTTTATCCTGTATGGGACTCCCTGTGCTTCCTGGACTTGGGTGACTATTTCCTTTCCCATGCTAGGGAAGTTTTCCACTATAATCTCTTCAAATAATTTCTTACCCTTTCTTTTTGTCTTCTTCTTCTGGGACCCCTATAATTCGAATGTTGGTACGTTTAATGTTGTCCCAGCGGTCTCTGAAATTGTCTTCAGTTCTTTTATTCTCTTTATTCTGCTCCTCAACAGTTATTTCTACCATTTTGTCTTCCAGCTCACTTATTTGTTCTTCTGCCTCAGTTATTCTGTTATTGATTCCTTCTAGTGTATTTTTCATTTCAGCTATTATGTTGTTCATCTCTGTTTGTTTTTTAGTTTTCTAGATCTTTGTTATAAACAATTCTTGTATTTTCTCAATCTGTGCCTCCATTCTATTTCTGAGATTCAAGGTCATCTTTACTATCATTACTCTGAATGTTTTTTCAGTAGATTGCTTATTTCCTCTTCATTTATTTGGTCTTGTAGGCTTTTACTTGCTCCTTCATCTGTGACTTTTTTTTTTTTTTTTTTTTTTTATGAGTGGGATTGTGTTCCTGTCTTACTGGTTGTTTGGCCTGAGGTTTCCAACTCGGGGGTTTGTAGGCTATTGGGTAGAGCTGGGTCTTGGTGCTGAGATGAGGACCTCTGTGAGACTTCACTCCAATGAATGTTCCCTGGGGTCCCAGGTTCTCTGTTAGTCCAGTGGTTAAGATTAAGATTCGGAGCTCCCACCGCAGGAGCTTCGGCCTGACCCCAGGCTCGTGAACCAAGATTCTGCAAGCCGCCTGGGGCAGGAAAAAGAAAAAAAAGGGAACAATAACAAAGTTAAAAAGAAAATTAAACTAGGAAACTAACAGTTATGTTAGAAAGAATATAAAAGATGAATCAAAAACCGGAAGGGACATCAATACCACAGTAGTAAAAAGAAGGAGGACGGAAAAAGAAAGGGGTGGGGGGAAGGCCTTGGCTGTAGAGGGTGGGACCTAAGCAAGGGCAGGGTTTGGGTGCTGGGCGGGGCCAATGCTCAGGTCCCACAGGGCTGGAAAAGGCCCTGGGGGCTATGGGGGTTGGGGCTTGGTCTCAGAGGGCAGAGGACCTCATCTGGGAGCCCAGCAGGCCTCCTGGGCTCAAGTGGGCAGGACACACGCCCTCCTCTCCTGCTCTTCCGGTCTGGGAAGGCCCCTCCCGCCTGCCTCTCCTGTTCTCCCCTCAGCCTCCTTCCTATGCCCTCAAGGACCCAGGAGACCTAGAGGGGGCTTTGGAGGTGGGGGTACCAGCCTGGGAGCTCAGCAGACTCCTCTGCCCGAGTGGGCCAGGCGATCGCCCTCTGCTTCTCTCTGGCTCTTCCCCGAGAGTCCCTCCCGCCTGCCTGTTGATCCCCCCGGCCTCAGGGGTGCCGATCCTGTCTGGCCTCCACTTCTCCCCCACCCAGTTCCACTGCGTCCTACCGGTTCACCTTGGGGTTCCTCCCTTCCCCTTGGGTGTCAGAGTCCCCCACCAGCGGCCATTAGGCGCCCTAGTTGTGGGGAGAAGCTAACTCCATGTCTTCCCACACCGCCATCTTGACTCTGCCTCCACACTCTTCGCCTGTATATTTTTGATATTTTTCTCCTAGCCTTTTGCTTTTAATTTTATGACTTATTTTGTAGTACAGAGTTTTATTTAATTAAACTTGATTATTTTTTTCCTTTGTGATTCTTTGTTTGTAATTGCTTTGGAAGGCTTTTCCTAACCCCATGATTATAAAAACTTTCTCGTAAGTTTTTTTTTTTTTTTTTTCCCCCGGAACGCGGGCCTCTCACTGTTGTGGCCTCTCCCATTGTGGAGCACAGGCTCCGAACACGCAGGCCCAGCGACCATGGCTCACTGGCCCAGCCGCTCCGCGGCATGTGGGATCCTCCCGGACTGGGGCACGAACCCGTGTCCCCTGCGTCGGCAGGCGGGCTCTGAACCACTGCGCCACCAGGGAAGCCCCAGTATTTTTTTAATACTTTTAATCAGTTAGTTTTGGTTTAATTTTATTAAGTTTAGTGTGTATGTAATATAAGACAGGAATCTAATTTTGTTTTTCCAAATGAGTAATTTGACATATTCCAGTGTGACTGGCAGAGCAATATGTTTTCTTCCACTTTAGAACTAACCTTTATTCGTAAGAAGATTGCTCCTGTTACTTCTGTTTTTTGTTTTTAAATTAATTTATTTTTGGCTGCACTGGTTCTTTGTTGCTGCACATGGGCTTTCTCTAGTTGCAGCGAGCAGGGGCTAGTCTTCGTTGCGGTGTGTGGCTTCTCACTGCGGTGGCTTCTCGTTGTGTAGCATGGGCTCTAGGCACATGCGCTTCAGTAGTTGTGGCTCACAGACTCTAGAGCGCAGTCTCAGTAGTTGTGGTGCACAGGCTTAGTTGCTCCATGCCATGTGGGATCTTCCTGGACCAGGGCTTGAACCCGTGTCCCCTGCATTGGTAGGCGGATTCTTAACCTCTGTGCCACCAGGGAAGCCGTGCTACTGTTACTTCTTGATTTTATAAGTGAATAGCCAAGCCAGGCTCCTTGTTGCTTATAAATAGCATTAACGTATGCAACCGTCAACAAAGACTCTTGCTGTTAATCATATTTGTGGTATTAGAAAGGGATCATTTTACCTAATTTATTCTATTTTATCAACTAGGGACATATATTTGTGGATTTGGGGTAGAAATAATCTTTTTGTACTGTAGGTTGAGAGATCATTTGTGTTACTAAGTAAATTAAGTTCTCAACCTTCCAGAGAATGCAGGAACTATGGAGGGGATAGGCTGGGTTCTACGTAGAGGTCCAGCCAGCATGGTAGTTTCCTGGGCATTAACAGGATCACCATGGATCACAGGAGACACAGCTACCCATTTTACATTCTTATAGCTCTTATTAACCCATTTCCTGGTACCTCTTAAGATTGATTCTCTGTCCTATTGGGGAAGCATTACCTTGGTGATATGTCCAAGGTTGGTTACCTGAGTCAGGATTTTAGGGAATGCAGTTTGGCATAGAACCTTGAGTGGTTTTTTTTTTTTTTCTCTCTAGTTGCGGAAAGCTGGGGCTACTCTTTGTTGTGGTGCATGGGCTTCTCATTGCGGTGGTTTCTCTTGTTGCGGAGCATGGGCTCTAGGCGTGCGGGCTTCAGTAGTTGTGGCGCACGGGCTTAGTTGCCCCATGGCATGTGGGATCTTCCTGGACCAGGGCTCGAACCCGTGTCCCCCGCATTGGCAGGCGGATTCTTAACCACTGCGCCACCAGGGAAGCCCCTTGAGTGGTATTTTTAATGCCTAGTTTGCCTTTTGTTTTCTTTTTGCTTTAAGTTTCCTGCCCATTCATTGAGATGTTTTTATTTCTCTTCACAATACAGCAAATGGAAAGGTGATAATAGCAGCGTCAGTTCCCTGTGTATCAGCCCAGATGGAAAGATGTTGCTTTCAGCTGGTCGAACAATCAAACTATGGGTTTTGGAGACCAAAGAAGTCTACAGAGTGAGTGAATCGAATTACTTGTAAGCATAACAGTTGTGTAGAGTAAGTATGGAGAAAGGCAGAAGTCTGAGCCAAAGAATATTGATTTAAGAATACAGATGTGTTATTTTCAAGCATATGAAATAGTACAATTAATAGACAAAAGTAGTCCTCCAAATCTGTTAAATAGATGAGACATGTCCTTTTTGCATGCATTGGAAGAATGAATGTAAATGGGAAATGAAATGAGTAGAATTTGAATTAAGTATCTTACTCTCTTCAATAATAATATAATTATATAATAATGCTAGTAATTTTTTATTTCTAGCTTGCATCCAGCATTTGGTATATTACTGTATTTAGCTGTGGAGATTTAGAATTACATTTTGAGTGTGCTCAGGGGTTACTGAACTTTTGGTGCTGTGATGATGCCTCAAAATTGTGGTTTCAACTCGCTGAGAGTAACATGAAGACCTACAATTCCTTGGCTGTGTCTGAGCACCCAGGCACCCCTTTTAAAATGGATAGAATGAAGTGAATCTTTAACACAAATATGGAAGAAGTAAAGATTGTGGGGTAGGCTCACGGGAGTTGGAAGGGACGGCTTTAATGTTGAGATTTTTTTGGATGGAGTTTTTTAAAGTGAGAGGAATATAGCACAAATAACCTTAGTAGTCTGGAGCTCTGATTTCAGATGTGTATCATGTATATTGTTTATGATACATATGAACTCCTAATTTTTGTTACTGCTTTACACCCTCTCCTAAATGAGATTTAACTTTCTCTAGCACTTCACGGGACATGCAACGCCGGTTTCATCACTTATGTTCACAACTATCAGACCTCCTAATGAGAGCCAGCCCTTTGATGGAATTACAGGTCTTTATTTCTTATCTGGAGCAGTACATGACCGGTTACTTAATGTCTGGTATGTAGTCTTTTGGATTTTGGGAGGTAACATTGCCTTGAAAGAATCGGTCATAGCTTATATGGTTAATGTAAATGATGAATATGAGATTTGCTTTATTGTATTTAATGTTAGATTTATTTTATATTGACTTGTAATGAGGAATTGAGCCTGCCTAAAAATCAGATCTTTATGAGAAAAATTTAAGAGCATTACATAATAGAACTTCCTCCATGCTTGTTTAGAGATAGAGTGGGCTGAATATTTTTGTGACTGGGCAATTTAAAAACCTTTATAAAAAATTTTTTTAGGAAAATCTCTGATTTTGTTGAAAGAGATGACTGTCAGGGTTAGTGCAATAATGCCTATTTGATGGTTTACTGAGGACATTAAATTCCTTGGTTGTGTCTGAGAATTCCCAGTAGCCTTTCCTTGCAGTGGTTGCTGTCACTAATTCCCTTTGAAGCTACTTTTTTTTTTTTTTTTTTTTTGCGGTACGCGGGCCTCTCACCGTTGTGGCCTCTCCTGCCGCGGAGCACAGGCTCTGGACACGCAGGCTCAGCGGCCATGGCTCACGGGCCCAGCCACTCTGCGGCATGTGGGATCTTCCCGGACCGGGGCACGAACCTGCGTCCCCTGCATCAGCAGGCGGACTCTCAACCACTGTGCCACCAGGGAAGCCCTGAAGCTACTTTTGAAAGTAAAAATCAATTTGGTATTGAAGAGCCATCAAAAAGTTTTTAAATTTAAGAAATAATAAGAAATTTCTTGGATTTTATAACATCATCTATTGGTGAAATTAACTTTTTTTCTTTTACCTGATGTTCATGGACAGAATATGTAGAGATTTTAAAAATAGAAGTAGTTTCTTATCCTAATGATCAGTTAGTTGAGCATGCTCTTGACCATATAAAGTTACTGTAAATTTATACCAAATAATACTCAGAAATGATACTCATCAAATATGTATTTCTTAAAGTAGTAGTGTGGGGAAAGGTTCATGTCAGTCTGGAGGTGGACCTCTGTTCACCTCCAGACCATCAGCTTAGTTCCTAATTTTGCCTCTTATAATCAAATTGTGTTGGTTTTCTGTCCTGTGTTTCATTTTTGAGGAGTGCCTATTGGAATATCTTATTTTGGTTCTAGAGGGTTTATCCCTAACATAAGAAATTAGTAATGCCAAAAAAGTTAAAATCGGCCACCCCAATCTCCTGACATTACTGAGGTGCTTCAGTCTTTAATGCCTCACCTCTTTGGCTCCTGAGACTAGGGGTCTCCAGCTCTATAATTTTTTGTATAGCAGAAAAGTTGATTTCTGCTGTCTTAAGATCCTGAAGATAGTTTGTGTATACCTGGGGCTTCCTAGTAACAGAGGAGTAAACCATAAAAAACAAACAGATTAAAATGGATATTGAAAGGCTGCCCCCAAAGGCCATTCATGAAAACTTAATGTTTTATTAGGTAGAGCAAGCCGAGGGTTCCCTTATAATTACCTTTGAAAGACACATTTCTGAAAGAAAATAACATTTGAAGGCTTCTTGCCACTGAATGAAGATTAAAATTAAAAAAAAAAAACAACTGAAAAACCCTTTCATATTACTGCAAGGAAGAAGTACTGTCTCCTATTGATGTGCTAAAATAGCAGCTTCTGCTGTGTATAGTCGTGCGATAGCAGTGATTTTGAGTATGTATATAGTATGAGTAACTTCATTTTAGAATGAACCTTGTTTTATTACGAAGTTATTATGCATGAAATATTTAGAATTTATCAAATCAACTCTTAATTTTCTTCTAGACACAAAAATACTGAAAGACTGTTTACTGGTAAATGTATAAAGTCTCAGTAGTTAATAAAAAGAAACTGATCTTGAATCATGTTTGTAAGCCACGCTTGTTACTCTGTTACTCAGTCTTTATTTTTAAAATTTGTGACCAGATTTTTAAAATAGCTTCACTGAGGTATAATTGACATAATAAATTGTATGTACTTAAAGCAAAAGCATAATTAAGTTTTTACATATGTATACAAATGTGAGATTATTACCACAATCAAGACGGTGGCCACCTGCATTGCTCCCAAGAGTTTCCTTGTATCCCTTTGTAATCCCCCTCCCCACCTCAGTCTACAGGCTTGTTGACATGTTTGGCATATTACAGATAAAGTTGTTAAGGACACTTGTGTACAAGTCTTTTTACAGACATATGATTCATTTTTCTTGGGCAACTACCTAGGAGTATAATGGCTGCATCTTACGATAGGTGTATATTTAACTTTTTAAAAAACTGCCAGATTTTTTCCAGAGTGTTTGTACCATTTTACATTCCCACCAGCTGTGCGTAAGAGTGCTAATTCCTTCACATCTTCACCAACACTTTATATGGTCATTTACTTTCAGCCATTCTGATAAGTGTGTAGTGGTATCTCAGTGTGGTTTTAAGTTGCATTTTCCTAATTACTATTGATGTTGAGAATCTTTTAAGTACTTATTTGCTATCTGGATATGTTCCTTGACAAAGTGTGTGTTCAAATATTTTGGCCTATTTTCTGCTGGGTTGTTTGTATTCTCACTGAGTTTTGCGAGTTCTCTGTATATTCTGAATATAAATAAATTATTAGGTATATGCTTTACAAATATTTTCTCCTAGTCTGTGGCTTGTGTTTTTTTTTTGAAACGAAGCAGTTTTTAATTTTGATGAAGTACAGATCATGTTTTGAAGTCTTTGTTTAACCCAAGGTCACAAACGTGTTCTCCTGGAAGTTTTTTAGTTTTAGGTCTTGTGTTTATTTGGTTCTGTGATCTGTTTTGAGTTAATTTGTGTATATGGTTCAAGGAACGGATTGGGGTTCATGGGTTTGTTTTTTTGTTTCTTGGATATCCAGTGGTCCCAGTACTCCCAGTACTATCTCCAGTGAATTGGTGCTGCATATATACACGTTGAGTCAATTGCCTGCTACTTGGAGTAGTCATGTTGTATGAAGTCCTCAGGAGCACTGATTCAGTGATACTAAACTCTTACTCCTTGAGGAAACACCAGGGTTTGGTTTCTGCAAGCCTCTGGTTACAACATTTTTGTCATCTAATTAATACATAACCTTGTTTTATGTGTATTTCTGTTTAAAGATACCTTAGTTTATTTGTATACATACACACACACACATAGCTGATTAACTTACGTCAGAACAGAGTTTATCGAACTTAAACATTTTCTCCATAAGCATCTCACAGCCTTTTTACTCTTAGGGACACTAGACCGCACTTCAGCGTTATACTTGGGGGCCATTTTAAATAGTGAAATCACCAACCAAAAGCATAAAAGCAAAAAGTGTGGCGCTAAATAGGCTGGAAAAAGAATACTTAGTATGAAAGCTGAAGTAAAAAGGCAGAGCATAGCCTTGTTAAACCTCACGAGCATTGGGCTGCTCATATGCCTCGCTGCTCTATGTAGACCTGTTAAAGACCATGAAATCACCACAAATAGTGATTGCGGGGTCTACAGATCCATTTTAGCAAGTAGGCAGATTCCCAAAGAATCAGCCAATAGTGAGGATCATTTATCTATCTATCTATCTATTTCTGGACTCTGTTTTCTCAGTATTGCTGTGATAATCCTCCTCAAATTAATCTATAGATTCAAAGTGAATCCAGTCAAAATCCCAGCAATCTGATTTTAAAATTCAAGTGGAAACACAAAGCACATAGAATAGCCAAATGACTTTGAAAAAGAAGTTGGAAAACTCACTTCAAAACTTGCAAAGCTGCAGTGATCCAGACAGTTGGCATTGCCATCAAGATAGACAAATAGGTTAATGGAAAAGAACGTTGCTCATTGTTTAAGTCTGCCACAAATGCATTAATGCTTTCTCTTTTCCCATATAACCATGTCACATGGTAGTGACACAAATGCTTCCCTTATTTTGATCTTTAATTACCTTACTTAGCTTTCAAAAGATGAAAATGCTGTTGGGAGCCGATTGCTGTAACTCCCTTTAGGTGTTTGCCTTTTTTTTTTTTTAAATGTCTCATTATCTAATCATCGGTTTTGTTATCTAGGCAGGTCCGTTCAGAAAACAAAGAGAAGAATGCAGTGATGTCTTTTACAGTTACAGACGAACCTGTCTATATTGACTTGACTTTGTCAGAAAATAAAGAAGAGGTAAATGGCTTGTTTCTTAGAGACTTTGTTTTTGGACTTCACAAATACTATTTTTTAAAATCAGGGTTTTGATGATTTGATGATTCAGGAAAGAGAGAGAACAAAATAAAAATCTTAGACTATTCGAAGTAATCATTGGATTCTGTATTGAGTGCTCATGAGGGGAGAGGACAGGGCGCAGTGGCGTTTTCAGTAATCCTGACACGTGGGCCTGCGGTTGGTTCCCTGTTGTCAGCCAGTGCGCTTGGTTGTTGACTTAGCTCCTCTAACTTCCATGCTGCGTTCTCATGGACTGTGCTGTCTTCTTAGCCTAAACTTTTATTTATAGGCTTGACAACAACTACTTGAATTGTTATTTTGGTGGCAGTGATTATTTTTAAATTCAAGAGTTGAACATCCTTACTGTTTTGATTTATCTCTTGTTATTTGAAGGGTGGAGAGGGTAGTTGGATTTTCATAAGTAATTATTAGAGTAGACCGAAGTATATTACCTATTAATGTTACATTTTTCTTTTAGCCTGTCAAGTTAGCTGTTGTTTGCAGAGATGGTCAAGTTCATCTTTTTGAACACATATTAAATGGGTAAGTAAGAAGTTTCTCAAGTCAGAAATTTATTTTCCTTCCCTGACTTGCTACTTATTTATACTCCCACCTCAATATTCTTTGCTTTATGTTACTTTTCATTTAGATTGTTCTGAAAGCCTTCTTAATTCTTTGTCTGTATGACTACATACATTGCCAGTGAGAACTCAAGTTTTATTTTAAAAGAAATTGGTTCAGTAGGAAAGCTTTGCTTGTGAACTTTGGTGAAGCCTTAATTTCTAACTTTGATAGTGTCACACATTTGTCACACATTTGTGGATCAGTGAATGCTTGTGTTTTGATGGACACAGGGGAGTTGCTGATAGGATGTGTAGTAGTCATAGACCAGGGGTCAGTAAATTATGGCCTGCAGGCCACATCCAGTAGAGACCACATGTGCCCCACCCCGCCCCCCAAACAAAAATATTTACTACCTGGCCCTTTTTAGAAAGGTTTGCCAACTCTTGCATGTGCTATAAACATGGTCTGAGACTCAGTCATGTGCAGAATTATGTTAAACTTTAAAATGGTTTCAACTTTTTATTGTCAGTTGGTGCCCTTCCTTTTACAATTCTATATAGGGATTATGAAAGTAATATACACTTATTTTAAAACATTCAGGATGCATAGACAATTGATTATAAAACTCAAGTCTCCCTCCATTGAGTCCCACTCCCTAGAGGTAACTTAACATTTTGATGTGTAGCACTTGAGGCCTTTATTTATATAGTCATTTGTATGCATGGAATGTATAGTTGAGGGCCCAGAAGTGGTGGACCATGGTAAGGGCTTGGGCATTTCTCTTTGGGCAGTAGTAAGCTGTTGAAGGATTTTAAACTGAGGATTGATGAGGTTTGACCTAAGTTTTAAGACATTAAGTTTTAAGTCGTTCTATCTGATATGAAGAGAATAGACCACAGAAGGGTAAAGCCCAAAGCAGAGGCCAAAAATCCTGGATAGAGATGGATGTGGAGTTGGGAAACTAGGAAGAGTGAGTTGGAAAGATAGCGGGGTGCTTACAGTTGGGGTTATGGAGGGTGTGTACTTAGTGGTGATAAGATGTCTGTGGTGTGAGGAGCGTGTGGCTAAGGTACAGGGAAGGACAAGGTTGCTAGCGGTAGAAGGCTAAAGGAACTGAGAGGGCAGGGTGTCAGAAGGATCGTCAGACTGCATGCTGTATACGGAAATCACTAAGAAAGGGACTTCTCAGCGGAATTGTTGGACAGAGTGACAGCCACTCACATCTTTAAGAAATGCTGAGTGACCCAGAGGCCATTGGATGACGGCAGGAGGGGAATGTAGCTGGTAGCTGGTGACGGCAATTTCAAAGGTTTTGGAGGTGGTGGAGGGAGAGACTACTTGTCTTGAAGTGTTAGTGAAGAACAAGAAACGTACTTGAATCATTGCCAAGGGTCTTGGCACTAAGGGTGTGGGGGAGGCTGCCGAGGCAAGCAAGGTGAGGAGAGCTCTCAGAGAAGTTGAGGATCTAATTTTGTTTATATTTTGCTGATCATCTTGCTCCTGGAACTCTGATGCAGAGGTCATGGTGAGGATTCAGGGGTTGGAGGCAATTAGAGATGGGGCTGATTAGAGTAGGGCAAGAACAGAGCCATTTGGGGCTGAAGCTCAGGGTGGTGAGAGAGAGCACTTGGGAGCTTGGGGCCTTTTGTAAGTGTTGATAGAGTGGGATAGAAGAGCAGGTGTGCCTCAAGGCAGGTTTTGGTGGTGAGGTCTTGAATGTTGGCAGGGTGGGGATAGATGAAGTCTTGACAGGAACACTAGTGCTCTGGGACACTGGTCACTCCTGATGATGCGGAGGCCGGGGAAGGGTCACATTTCATGACACCAACTTCAGAGAATTAGTGTGAGATGCTATTTCACATTTTCTAATCTCATTTTTTTCCATTCCCAGATACTGCAAAAAGCCTTTGACTTCAAACTGCACAATTCAGATAGCAATGCCTGGGAAAGGCAAGAAATCAACACCAAAACCCGTCCCTATTCTAGCAGCTGGTTTTTGCTCCGACAAAATGTCATTGTTGCTTGTATATGGCAATTGGTTTCAGCCCACCATTGAGCGAGTGGTACGTAGCTGCTCCTCTGGAGTAAAGCAGTGCAACGTCAACATGTCTGTGGAAGAGAATGATTTTAAAATGATATGTTGGTCTGTTTATTGGAATACTTAAGAAGATGTCATATGTTTCCCCTTAACTGAAGGACTTTTCAGTGGATGGTTCATTTTAACTTGTGAGAACTCTGTATATAGTTGGTCCTTGAACAACACAGTTTTGAACTGTGTGGGTCCACTTACGCGTGGATTTTTTCCAGTAGTAGATACTACAGTACTTCACCATCCAAGGTTGTTGAATCCACAGATGCGGAACTATGGATACGTTATAACTATGAACAAGTTGTAAGTGGATTTTTGACTGCACAGAGGGTCGGCGCCCCTAACCCCTGCATCGTTCAAGGGTCAACTATGTAATTTTACTTAACCCAGTATATCCAAAATATCGTTTAGTATAAAACATTATTTGAGATACTCTGCCCCCCTTCTTCCTTTATTTGGTATTATGTCTTTAAAATCTGGTGTATATTTTTCACTTACAAGCCCATCTCAGTTTGGACTAGCCACATTTCAGGTGCTTAGTAGCCACAGGTAAATCTTAATAAGAGATCCCGTAGTAATAGCACACATTGAGTATTCTAAGTGGAAACGTAATGGGTGGGGCAGTGGTTTAGGTTTTTTGATTACAGAAGTTTCTTTGGAGACTTTTGGTGAGTTACTATGAGCATGTCCAATAGGTGAGAGACTGTGAGAGGAATATCTCTTGCTTAAGCAATCTCTTGTTGAGTCTATTTAAAAATACTTCTTACTTTAAAAAAATGTAATACACGGTTATGGTGTGACAAAAAAGGGAGAGAAGTGTTAAACTGTAAACATACGTCTCCTTGCCATACGTGGATCTCATAACCTCACTCTCCAGATGCAGCCTGTTTCCTGTGTGCTTTGTGTCTTTCCAGATATTGATTAGGTGGATATAGAGAATTACCTATAACTTTAAGCCTTATAGGTACATATGTACTTTGCTGCATCTCACTTCCCCTCCTGTTTAATACCATATCAGGACATAGAGATTCACCTTAGAGCATTTTATTAATCAGCATTGCTTGTCTTTGACTAGCTTGTGGAAGGATAGCAGTAGGAAATTTAGGGTAGGATCAGTCTTTTTTAAGATAGATTATAAGGTGATGAGCTAATAATGTTTTCTTTAAAATCTGTTACGTTTTAAATGTCAGTCTTTTAAAACTGCGTATGTGAAAGATTTGAGCAGTACATAACTGAAGAAAGTAAACATTATGCCTGGTATCTTCAGAGTTTACCCATTTTCCTCATGTGGCATCAATCTGAATGGTGATCAGTCTGAGTGACCAGGAGTTTTCTGTGGAAGCCTTCTATACTTTTTTGTATTTTTATAAAAATGCATTTCTTTTTCACTTTATTCTTACTCCCAATTACTTTGTTTGACGCTTTTTTTTTTTTACCTTCCACCCCCTTTCCCTCTTTAAAATTCTATTCCCAGGCTTTAAATTCCAAAGAACCTCATATGTGTTTAGTAAGAGATATTTCAATCTGCTGGGCCCCAAAAGTAGAAACAGCTATAACAAAGGTGAGTGCATTTCATATTAGAAGTTAAGAAAAAAGATATTTGAGTGAATTGAATTGTTATGTAATACTATGTTTAAACTCTTAATATCCTCTTTATGATCTTGTCTTAACAAATTTTGTGGGATTAGGTTTTAGATATTAAGACTGTAAAACTTTTTTCATTTCTGTGCTCTTGATTTGTTGAACGAATGAGTGAATAGGTGACTAGAAGTTGAAGACCTTGGATTTATTTAGTTCTTCCTCCTCCACCCCACCCCCAGTGCAGGATCACTGAGTAAATATCAGTATCAAATTTATCGAATTATTTCATCAATTTATATACTTAAAGGGACAAAACTTTGTTGAGAGGAATGCTGTATTTCAGGGTGGAATAAAACCTAAATCCATGATGGGGCTGGAATTAAATACCAGATATAAGAACATTATTGTCATGCTTTATTTTGAATATAATGTGGCATCTACATGGAGACATCATGTGTTTGGCAGTCTAATGAAAAAAAGGAAAGCCAAGACATGCTATGATGACATTCAAATGGTTTCGCTTCTGGCTGAGTTTCAGAGATGACACCTTTCTCTTGGCTGTCTGAGCATTTCTGGCAAAGATCAATTATTGGAGGTAGTCATAAAATGTACAGCTTCACTCTTTAACGTTTTTTTAAAATTATTTATTTATTTTTGGTTGCTTTGGGTTTTTGTTGCTGCGCGTGGGCTTTCTCTAGTTGCGTCGAGCGGGGGCTACTCTTCATTGCAGTGCGCGGGCTTCTCATTGTGGTGGCTTCCCTTGTTGCGGAGCACGGGCTTCAGTAGTTGTGGCACGTGGGCTCAGTAGTTGTGGCTTGTGGGCTCTAGAGCTCAGGCTCAGTAGTTGTGGCACATGGGCTTAGTTTCTCTGCAGCATGTGGGATCTTCCCGGACTAGGGATCGAACCCCTGTCCCCTGAATTTTTAAGTCAGTGTGTCATTGTGTGATCTGTAGATTTTGTTTTTCTTGGTTCTTACTCTTACATGTTGCAGGCTTTAAAACAGTGAATGTTCAGATTGTACTTAAATGCCAGTATTCAATTAAAATATATCTTTAATTCATATCCTATTGAGTTAGTTACATTAAGTTTTTCAGTAGGAAAACCTTTTAAAAGCTGTTAGTTTTCTCATTGGGGATAAATCTTGCAAAGAGTAAGACAGTTTCTTTTGTCACACCCCTGCTATTCCTGTTTAACAGGTGAGGACACCAGTGATGAATTCTGAAGCAAAAGTTCTGGTGCCTGGGATACCTGGTCATCATGCAGCTATCAAGCCTGCTCCTCCACAGACTGAGGAAATAGAGAGCAAGAGGAAATTAGGGGAAAAGGAGGTAATACACTCATTCTGACCATTTTTGAGTTTGAAATTTAAGATTACTTGGGAGATTCTAAGAATTATATTGGATGGAGCCAAAGCTGAAACTTCAGAAAATGGAGAGGACAAAACTCTTATTAACTAAAGAGGGTACTCTTCTGGCCATTTGGTCATTGTTAGCTGGATAAGGTAATTGTAGATTAAGCCAGGACTTGCTGTGATGATTTTCATTGGGTTTCGCATGTTGCTGAGTTCCAGTGATGCCTTGTCTCTTGGCTGTCTGAGCATTCCTGGCTGGTTTAATGCTAGTTAGCCTTTAAAAGTGATCGTCATTATAACCTCTTAAAGTGCTTATAAATTTCATTTTTCCTCAACTCTTAAAAAACCTCTTGTGATTACTTGTCTGTGAAAAATCCTTTTTTGTCTTCCATTCACTTGTCACTCTTGTCTAAGTAATCTAGAATTTTAACTGTTTAATCATTAGAGAAAGAGTGTTTCTTTACCTGATTTTAAATGTCTTGCTTTATTGGGGGTGGGGGGTTGGGGAATAACATTGCTGTTCTTAAAAATTGTTTCTCAATAACATGATATCTGATTTAAAAATACGGTGTCAACTTCCTCTAGTTTGGCCTAGATCCTACCCTTTAATTTTTTCCTACCTTTTTAGTGTTTTTCATAAAACATAACCCAAACAGGAGGCTTTACCAAAGCCTCTCTGTTTGCTTTGGTAGTAGTAGAACGTTCATATTTTGATTGAGCTTCCGAGGGGCTGGCAGAACACAGTTGTTAGATTTGCTTTCATAAGGGATTAGTTATGTACAAGTGAGTTTTTGTATAGCAAACAAAGAGAAAAATAGGAAGACATCTTATAAATTTTGGGGGAACATAACTGTCTTTATGCTCTTTTGATAATATTTGTTAGCAAAAGATCCGAGGTTGATGGCAAGGGATAATTACAGAAGGGGAAGCTTTTGTGATTATAGGTCTTTTCTTGTGCTTTAGTCATCAGTTGCCTGATCCTTGTCTTTTTGGAATCTTCATATAGGGGGGATTTTATGAATTACATTTTCAAATCATGGTTTTCAGTTTTTTTCACTGGAGTCTGGAAACTTGGACTGCAGGTATTACCCTTGTCTACGACATTGGCCTTTTGGTGATGAGATTCTGTTGGAATGAGGAAGAGCGTATTTGTGTTTTTCATTGTTGAGGTGTGAATCAGTCAGTGGTTTTTGTCTTCTGAGACATAAGCACAAAGTAATTTGACCAAACTGCTTTAGGTGTTGTCTCATATAACATTAACTGGTCATTTCTGTTCTGTAGGTTAGCATTGAAGAACGCCTGGGAGCACTGGATATAGATGCGAAAAAAGAAAAGGACACCCTTCCACAGACAAACAGTTTTCCAGTTCTCCTCACACAGGGTTTAGAAAGTAATGATTTTGAAATGCTAAATGTAAGTATTATAGCAGTTTTTAAATGAATTAAGATGGTTAATTTTTCTTAGAAAGTGATTGACAGCACATTTACAGAGTGAATAGTCATGTTATGTAGCTGTCTTGAATTTAATGTTTTGTGAGTTTAGTCAAATATATATCACTTGGTGGCACTATACGGACAGTCACCAACCTACAAAGGGATTGTATTAAATTATTTTGAACCTGGAATGCATTTTCTCATAGAAATATTGTTGTGAATTGTTACTAGGCTCTTAGGCTTTAGTTCACAAAAGCCTTTATAAACATTGTGTAGCTGAATTATAATACTCAGCATTCTAGATCACAATTTATATTTTTTTCTGTAGGAAAATGCGTTCCTGAGTTTTTACTCTGGATTCCAGAAACTTAATTCCCCCTGGCCGTGAGAGGGGGCGGTGAGGTGGAACCTTGGCAATGGATAGGAGGTTTGGGGGAAAAATTCGAGAGGGTTGGGGGTATATAAAAGGGAGGCACTTATGATTTCTGTGTTTGTAAGTTGGTGACTGCTTGTATGATGTTGCTTAATTTAGTCCTCTTAAATTCCAAAATTTGAAAGTGGTCTGTAGAGAAAATTTAAGTGTAAAAAATTGGACTTAAGCACTGCCTGATCAGATTAAAGCAGTTTATATTTGCTAAGTGCATTTATTCCTAGTGACTCGTAGTGATATTATGGTGCCACTTAGTATAGATGTGACTTTAATATGCAGCCTATGAATAAGGTCTCTCTGACTTGTATTTTGATCTAAATGGGAATATCTTATATTTGTGTTTAAGGGGATTTTGCAAAACAGGACGGGGGAAGCCAGGCATATCTAAAAACCTAAACTTACCTTTAAAATAGTTTGTGAGTGTATGTATTTTGGGAGGTCAATTTTAGTTTAACATGGCATGCAAACCTAGATGAGGATTTGGTGAGAAATAAGCTATAGAAAACAATTGACAGTGTTTTTAAAATATAACTTATCTGCCGTCATTGCTTACTTAACTGTGCTTTGAAAACTTCTTCAGTAGTACAAGTGAATCAGTTATTGTTTTGTTTTGTTTCTAAGAAACATTTCAAAACATTTAACACTACAGTGGGCCACCATGAACCCATCACTCAGTTTCAAAAATTATTAGCACTAGCCAGTCTGTCTATTATTGTTCTGTTTGCTCACCCCCTACCCAGGTTACAGTGAAGCAAATTTCAGATCTATTATTTATTTCATCCACAAATATATCCCTGTTCAACTGTAACAATAGAAATTCCTTTAAAAAACATAACCACAATTCATTATCACATATAAAAAGGTGAACAGTGATTCTTTAAAATCATCAAATATCCAGTTAGTATTTATCTTTTCGCTGATTGTCTTGTAAAGTTTTTTTCTTTGCTTTCTTCAAAACTGGATCCCAACGAAGTCCACACTATTTGGTGGATTTGCCTTTTCTGTCTTTTGCAATTTGGGGAAGCTAGGTTATTTGATCTAAAGAGATTTCACATTCTGGATTTTGCCTCCTGCAAATCCATTTTACTGGGTCATTTAACCCAACAAGTATCATTTAATATAATTCTTGTCCATCATATTCCTGTACAATGGTAGTTGGATCTAGAAGCTTGAAGAGATTCAGATTAGAATCATCTGGCACTTCGGATGTGACAGTGTGTACTTTTGTCAGGTGTCAGAGTTGTTGGGAGAGTAAAGGAAATGATGATTGTGAAAGCACTTCTTAAATTGTAAAGAATTGTACGTGTAAGATCTTTTCATTATTAAGGACTTTGAGGTGATACGTCGTATTGTTTAAGTAGAAGTCAATAACCTTTAAAAAAAAAAAAACAAGAAAGAAAAACCAGAATATAGGAGTATTCCCATACTGTATTACCTGGGATATCATGCATTCTAAAGAGAAAGAGGCAAGTAAAAAAAAAATCAAATATTTTTTCCCCTGGAAAGTGTGTTCCTCATTTCCAAAGATAACCTTCTGAGGATATGTGAAATATAATAGGAGGTCATTAAAAATAGGAATGAAAAGGGACTACCCTGGTGGTCCAGTGGGTAAGACTCCGCACTCCCAATACAGGGGACCCGGATTCGATCTTTGGTCAGGGAACTAGATCCCACGTGCATGCTACAACTAAGGAGTCCACATGCCGCAACTAAAAGATGCCACAACTAAAAGATCCCGCAACTAAGACCCAGCGCAGCCAAAATAAATATTAAAAAAAAAAAGAAAGAAAGAAGAAAGTGAGCAGTGTCAGGTATGCAACATAGGACCAAAGGTGAGGTTAAAAGTCCCTGCTGTAGAACACTTGACATTAAAGTTCATGGCTTTTTAGGAAAGTGGCAATTTGACCTAAAGAAATAGTCTATAGCTTATGCAAAAAAGATGTGCTTAGTCATTTATATAATTCATGGTACCCATAGGAGTTATATATTTTAAAATATTTGAAAAATTTTATTTAAATTAAGTATTTCTTAGAAGTTCCCATTTACAGTAGTACCAAAAAATGCCTAGGATAAATCTACAAAAGGTGTTTCTACCTCTACATTGAAAGTTACAAAAATTGGGAGAAATTAACCAAGGCCTATGTTCATGGTTGGAAGATTCAATGTTGTTAAGATGAGCAATTCCCCCCAAATTATTCTGTGTATCCAATACATTCCCAATTAAATTCCAGCACAGCTACCTTTTAGAAATTCAAAGGACATGAAGTAACCAAAGTAATTATAAAATGAAGAGCAAAACTGGGGAGCTTACCCTACCTGATTTCAAGAAAAAGCTGTCGTAATCAAGATAGTTTGGTATTAGTGAAAACATAAATATAGATTAAGGAACCAAAATGGTCCAGAAATAGACCACATGCAATTGGTTTTCAGTAAAGGTGCTTCTCAGTTGAGTCAGTTGGGAAAGCGAAGTCTTTTCAACAGTTGCAGTTGAATCAATTGAATATCCATATAGAAAAAATGCATCTCAGCTCTTTCCTCACATCTTACACAAAAGTCTACACAAAAATAGGTCACAGACATAAATGTATAAACCAACCCTCAAAACTTCTAGAAGAAAATTGGAGAAAATGTTACGCAGATTTGCATGGAAAAAGCCTTCTTAGGTTCATCACAAAAAGCATGAAACACTTAAGGAAAAATTGGTCATTTGGATTTAATAAAAATTAAAAACTTTTCTCTTGAAATGACACTGTTAGGAGAATGAAAAGGCAGGCCACAGGCTGGGGAAAAAAACCCAACTTATATATCAAAGGATTTATATCCAGAATTGATAAAGAACTCTTAACTCAGTAGTGAGACTCAACTCAAATAAAAAACAATTGGTAAATGCGTGAACACATATTTCATAAAAGAATTCCAGTGGCCAGTGAGTGCATGTAAAGGTATTATACATCATTAATCATCACAAATGCAAATTAAAACCACAGTGAGATAACACTACATACCCATTATAGACTGATTAAAATTTAAAAGACCAGTACCATCTATTGGGGAGGATGTGGAGTACCTGGAACTCTCATATCTTGCTGAGGGGAATGTAAAATGGTATGCCTCCTTTGGGGGACAGTTGGGCCATTTCTTAAAAGTGAAGGACACATCTACCATAAGATCCTGCCGTTCTACTCTTAGGTGTTTACCAAGAGAATTGAAAACAAATGTTCATACAAAGGCTTGTACACGAATGGTCATGGCAGCCTTATTTTTAATAGCCCCAAACTGGAAAGAATCCTGAACACATGAAGGGATAAATTGTTATCTAGCAATGTAAAGAATGTATATTGCTTCATCAACAGCATGAATGAATCTCAAACTTATGCTGTGAGAAAGAAGCCAGACAAAAAAGTACATACAGTACATACAGTTTGATTTCATTTATAGAACAATTCTAGAAAATGCAAACCAACATGTAGTTCAGCGGTTGCCTGAGGACGGTGGGGTGGAAGGGAAGGATAGAATGTAAAGGGTGCAAGGACACTTGAGGGTGATGGAATGTATTACAGTGTTTGTTTCATGGGTAAATATGTATGTCAAACTGATCAAATAGTACACTTTAAATGTGCACTGTTATGTTTCAGTTATAATACAGTAAAGTTTAAAAAAAAATCCCATCTTCAGTATCATCTCCTTGCTACTTGTAGCTGTGGTTTATAGTCTTGGCAGAAGTTAATAATGCTAACTCCTCTATTCATTATCATTTTGCTTGGTTTGGGATAACTTACTTTTTGTGTGTATTTTTAATTTGAAAATTGTTATCATAGAACCTCTGTCTTTAGTGAGCATAAGGATTATCTGAGAGCTTGTTACATTTTTCTGTCCTGCAGTTTGGAATAACTTCTAAATAGCTAGGCCATACATACCATTATTTGCCTGTGACAGTTTTGGTTTACACCTCTTAACTTGGTGTAATTACTAATAGTGACTCCTTTCATTCACAGAAGTGTCCCAGTTTGGACAACAAATTATCTGATCACTTATACATATAGCTGATTCACTTCCTTGTACAGCAGAAACTAACACAACACTGTAAAGCAACTGTACTTCATTTTAAAAAAAAAAGTATTTGTAGACTAGTTCAGACAATATTCCCTATAACTTGTACATGATTGGAACTTTGTGATAACTGATCTATAACAAAGACTTGATTTGAGGGATGTTTAGTATCATCAGACACCTTGTGAATTATTGTTTAACTTAGCATACTTTGAACCCTGTGTTCTCATTATTTCAAAATGACAATATTAGGACAGTCCATCCGTCAGTTCCCCAGTGATTATGTATAAAAATACATAATCTTTCTTTTGCATAATAAACTTTGTAATTATGTCAGTGATAGTTTTTAAATAGTACTTAATAGATTTAAGAAGGGTTTGGTGTAAAGACACTTTTACAAGCAAATAAAATCCATAGGGAATTTTGAAAGGGTATGTTAAGACCATTAAAGTAGGTTGAAAATGAACTTTCCGTGTTTTTGCCCTGTAATACCTCTACTGTTCATATCCTGAACGTGATCTTTATAGCAACAACAGCCAAAACATAGCATGCACCAACCATTAGGGAAGTTCCTCTAGTTGTAAACCCTTTTGAAAGGTAAATATTTGAAAGTATTAAAGAGGAAGGGGGTATCTGGACTTTGAAACCTGAAAGGACTCATTTCCCACCCTCTCCTCTAGATGAAGCATCTGGGTGGGGTTTGGAGAAATAGAAAGGCCTGCCAGAATTTGGACTAATCTGCTCTATCTCCTTTTCTATCCATACAACGTGGGTGGAGACTGCGTTTCACCCTTAAAGTTTTTGACTCAAGCACTCATTATATGATCTTTTGATTGGCTTAAAATTTTATCAGAAACATTTAAAAGGTATGTTTGTTTCCTTGTAATGTGATTTTAGTGTGTTTTGCTCACTCTTGTGTTGATACGGCAAGATATGTTTCATAAAACAAAGGTTTGAGAACTTCTCTAAAGTGGTGTATATACCTGTATTTAAATGTCGAGAGGTGTTCTTTTCTGTTTTATATCAAAAATTAGCTTATAAGAATTTAGAATTTGTGGAGCAGAAACTTGTTTAATGGAGTAAATGTCCTGATACTTGAAGCCTGTACTTGTCTGATAGCCATAAGACATAATATAACATTCTCCATTTATTCCTAATCTTTATTTGCTACAGTTGAGTATTGCTTGGTTTTTAAGATAATTTTTAGTGACAGTATTCCCTGTAGTGTCCTTAGTTTCTGAGTATGCTTATTTACATTTTTTTTTTTCTCACAGAAAGTACTTCAAACTAGGAACTTAAACCTAATAAAGAGAACTGTACTAAGGATGCCCCTGCATACTGTCATTCCGTTGTTGCAAGAGGTAACTGAGTACGCTTCTCATTTTAAGGTCCTAATGCTATGACTCAAAGACAAAATCCAGTATTCAGAGAAATGGATTTGCAGTATGTAAGCAAGCAGGGTATTTAGAGTTGATGGTAGATGATCACTAGATCTACTCAGACAAAATTTGCCTAACCTAGATTTTTTTCTATGTATTTTAAAAATTGAGATATAATTTACATACCTTTAAGGTGTGCAGTTCAGTGTTTTATAATATATTACAGATTGTGTAATTGCCACATCAAAAAGAAATCCTGTACCCACTAATCACTCCCCGTTTGTCCTTACCCCCAGTTTCTGGCAACCACTAATCTATTTTCTGTCTTTGTGTGTGTTCTGGACATTCATTCATATAAATCCTAGCCTAGATTTTTATCAGATAATTATTTTTATTTTGGGAATGTATTCCCAGATTATGTTAAATTGGTTGAACATTTAGGAGTTAGGAAATTTAAGAATAATGATTTCCTAATACAGTCATTCTTTTCCTTTGTTCTTATGGATGTGTTATCATGGGAATTCATAGAGATTGGCTGCCTCTGAAGTACTGTTGCTAATACTGTTTTTCTCCTCCTCAGCTTACAAAGAGATTACAAGGACATCCTAATAGGTAAGATGTTTAGGCGACTTAAATTGCTTTGATTTTATAAATATTTTAAATGTGATTGTTTAAAAACAGCAGTGTCTGGCTGCATGAGATTACATAGTAGGTAGCCTCAAATTCTAACTAATAAAACTCAAAGTGTCAGATATTGCTCTCTGCACTTACTTTAAATTGAATGATTCTTATTTCTCAGATTGTATTATAGTTTTTCCCTTCCTTTAGAAAATTTGAGGTTTTTCAGCTTTATTATATCAGGTCATTTAATGGATTAGTCTTACTTAATAATTCAGGACTAATCACGATGTGTAAAACTGGACATTTGTAGAACATGCTCAGCCTCTGGTAGTTGCTTAAGACACTACAAGGAAAGATTTTATATAACTAAATTTTGTGGGTCTTTTTTGCTAATTTGATGATTAAATATTTATATAAGGTGTTGATATCTCAAAGATCTCAGCTTGTACTATAGTATTATCAGAGTCTATAATACAGTTTTTCTTTTCTAAATTTTTTTTCATGATAGGCTCCATTAGCCTTTGGAGCTCACAGGGGAAATCTAAAGATTTCATTAATTAGGCCCGGCTCACATTTTTGGTCTATATTTGTCTTAATGTTGGTGTGGAAATCTTTTGCTGTTTGTACCTGATGATGCGTAGATGATGGGCTCAGATAGGAGCATAAAATGCAGAGTCAGCTGAGCTCAGTTTACTGCCTTGGTATCAGCTAATTACGAAGTGAAGCATAGGTTTTATATCTGGAATTGAATGATTTTAGAGGAAGGGATTTTTGTCCTGTTATCTAGTCCCTCCCTTCCTCAAAAGATGAGTATATTACACAGACCTCAAATAGACCCAGTGAAAGAATGAACGACTGTCATATTCACAGTGGTTTATTTATTAGAGTCATCTTCTAGATCTTTATAACTCCATTGTATTTAATTTTGAATTTGTGAATATTAGTTGATTTGTGTTTTTTTTTTCAGTGCTGTTATAATGGTTCAGTGGCTAAAATGCGTGTTAACGATCCATGCCTCCTACTTATCCACAGTAAGTCTTTTCACCTGTAGTTGCTGAACAGTTTGGCTTTGATAAGGATTATCAACTGATGGCTTAACAAAACCATTTTCTCTCCATCTACCCTTTAACCATCAGCTGCTGCTTTTAAAGAATTTGTTTTTTCCCCAGGTGCAATGTCATGTTGTCATCATTGTTACCTTTTATAAACTGGCCCTTTTTTGGCCCAGATTTTAAAAGTAATATATATTCTGTAGAGAAGCTTGAAAAATACAGAAAGGAGAAAAGTTACATACTAGTCTTCAGGTGTTTTTCTATATACATACCTGTTTAGCAAACTTATCTTTACATTGTATGTATCTCTCCCATCCTCTTCTAAAAGCTTAGTAGCTTTTTAAAGTTTATATCTATGCTAACATATCTATATTACCTTGTGATAAAAATGAAATGAATATCTTAATACCTGACGTTTTGCTGGGGCTACTGTCAGCTCTTGATTACCTATACAGATGGAAGGGAGGGAGCATAAAATCATAAAGCAGCACCAAAAAAAAAAAACCAGTTTTATATGTCACAGTATGAGCTGGGTTATTGCCACATCATCAATTTAATTATAGTTTAAGCTAGAAATAAAATTATGCAGTTGACTCATTCTTCTTTTATTTGGTTATCTAGAACCTTACAATAGGTTTTCTTGAAAGATTTTAGTGGATAGTTGAAAATTTTTAATTACTCCTTAAACTATAGCTCTTCCCTTCTTAACAGTTTCACCCAGTTCTTGCCTGATCACTGTCCCTTGTTCTCTGTCTCAGGATCCTTTTCCTTCAGTAGTCTGAGATAGGAAAAACCATTGGTTAACCTGTTTTGAGTTCGGCAGTTCGTTCTTTGTGTGTCTGTGGAGATCTCTGTCAGGATGTTAAAATGCGGGGAAGAGATAGGAAACAGTAAGAATGCATATTGGGTTTCCCTGCTTACAGAAATCTTGGGAGTTGGATTGCGGGCAGTGTCTGAGTGGCGTGGTGATGGGCACGGAAAGATTACCACAAGCATAGGACGACACTCATTTTGTGACTTCATTGAATTGCTTAGAAGCAAAAAGAGCCCTAGGTGGACTTGTAGTGAAATCCCTTCTGGAATCAACCCCTAAGTTATAACTACTGGAGTAGTAGTCGTATAACATTCTAGGTCAGGGCAAAATAGACCATGGAAGTATGGTACAGGATGGACTCCAGCCCAAAACAGTTTTCTCTCCTCAGAAAACAGTGCTCTTCCCCCACCTTTCCTTCATTTCTTCCTTCCTTATCAGATATCTTTAAGTACCTTCTCTAAGTCAAGGACTGTGCTAGGCATGGGGGCTTTAGTAATGTACAGACACTCTCATTTTTACTGTTTAAAGTTTAACATTTGAATGAAACACTCTTATTTACTCTCGTGTCAGAGATAGGAGGGCAAGTAAAGGCTAATTAAAGGGTAAAGAGTGGGGTCCCTTTTTCTGAAGCTCTGGAGGGACAAAGAAAATAATTTCCTGCTTTAATTTCTGAAGTATAACTCAGAGGGTTAATTAACAGGAAGTATGTTTGAAATACCATAAGGTCAGCTTTGTATTCTGTCACTTTGTCCTGCTGGTCTCTGGAAGCTGTGAAAGCTTCCTCTAGCTGCTGGGACCTAATGGAGGTAGATAGTGTGATATCATCAGAGAGGAAGTTTCAGAGTGAAGCCCTTTTTAGCCCAGAGGTATGTGCTTGGGGTTACTCTTTAGTTAGTGTCTCCTTAATATTGATCTTCTCTGAAATAATAAGATCAACACAAAGAAGTCCCACCCTGCAGTTTGTCTCTTCTTGCAGTTTCTCCTTCGGACCTTGCATCATTATTTTTTTAATGTATTATTTTTTTGCTGTTAGGACAGTAAAGACCTCTGAAAATTTGAGACGTTGCTAGGCTGTGTGACAAGCAGCCACTGCCACTGGAAGTGCAAGCATTTGCTGGGGGCTGAGTACTCAGGCATATCCGAACATGATTTATGTATTTGTTATCCATGTTTTATTATAATAGTATCGAAGTATCATTTTTTTGTTGCTGTTGTTCCTTAGTTGCCTGACCTGGTACCCCAGCTGGGGACACTGTACCAGTTAATGGAAAGCAGAGTAAAAACTTTTCAGAAACTCTCTCACCTTCACGGAAAGCTCATCCTTCTAATCACGCAAGTGAGTAAATCAGATTGTTTTGTGCTACACTTTTGAATGTGATGGGAATGGAGAGAGGAATAAGGATTGTTTACCTGAATGTTGAAAGCACCCTGTTTCAGCAAAAAATTGGTAAATCAGGACCTAGTTTTTGACTAGGAAATGTTATATATTTGACAGTAAGTTAACTTAGTTCTGCCTGTGTCAGCTTTAACTCGGAGGTTCTCACCGTCATATTTCAGTTGTTAATACAGTTAGAGTGGTTGTGGTGCTATGAACAACGAGTCAGGGTATTTCTACAGCTTTTTGTCGCAGAAAGAAATTGGATTACCTTAAAAGTATTTTCAGCCTTTACGGAGTAATTCTTTCTTGTATTTGATGAATATGCCTTTTGCCCTGTATTTGATCTACATCGTATTAAGGTCATCTGTTATAGTGGTTGAGGATGAGTTTACTGTTGGGGAACGTTGTGATGCTTGAGATAAACTTACACTCTACTTCACAATAGCACTTGATTATCTTTCAGGTTACAGCATCAGAAAAAACGAAGGGACCGACTTGTCCTGCACAGAAGGCAAAGTTGGTGTATGAAGAAGGTAAAGCTTGGGGCATAGGCTGAACATTTAGCTTTTCACATTGACTCAGTTCTGTGACTTTGTAAAAACATCAGTGTGAGATCATGCTTTGACACACACCTTCCCTAATAAAACGGGCAAGCTTGTGGCAAAACTGGCAAAAATGTGATCAAATAAAAAAAAGCGAAGGCACAAATATAATACAGAAACAAAAAAGGGCATTAGGTATGGAAGAGATTTGAAGAACACTATGAACAAACTATGTCAATACAAAAAACCTAGATGGTGTAGGTAATTTCTTGGGAAACTTTAATGACCAAAATTGACTTAAAAATAAAAAGAAATAGAAACCTAGAACAAGCTAATAGCTTTAAATTGATTTAGTCAAAACCTTTCCCTGTAGGGTACCAGACACAGGTTTTATAAGTGACTTTTACCAGTCTTTAAGGAACAAGTCATTTTTGTCACGTACAAACAATTTAGACATTTTATGAGTCAAAATCGGACAAGTATAGTCAAGAAAATAACATCTCAGGCCATCCTCAAATATCCGGAGTAGCAGGTTGATTACAGAAGTGCTTAAGTAAAATAATATGTCATTACCAAGTAGAGTTTATTTAAAGATTGTAAGATGATTTAGCATCAAGAAATCTGTTAATGTAGTTATTACCATGTTAACAGGTTATGAGCACTGTCTATTATTTTAATAGATATAGAAAAATAATTCAATGAAATTCCGTCTTTGTACATCTCATTATTTGATAATCTAGTCACACCATTGAAATATTCAGATAAGCAAGTTTACTGGATACCAAGATCTAGCAAAAAGGAATCAGTAGCATTATTATGTCCCAATAATGTATTGTATGTCCATAATGTCCTGGTTAGAAATGTCCTAGGAAAAAAGATCTTATTCACAGCAGCAACCAAAACTATGAAGTACCTAGAAATACCTCTAAAAAATGAAACAAAACCTTTATAGAGAAAACTATAAAATATAACTGAAGGACATAAAAGCATACCTGAATTAATTAATTATACTTTTTGTGATTTCCCCCCCCCCCCCCCGGTTTTATTGAGATATAATTGACATTTAACACTGTGCTCGTTTTAGGGGGGTACAACATAATGATCCTATATGTATATATTGTGAAATGATCATCACAATGTTTAGTTAACATCCATCACCACACGGTTATAAATCTTTTGTTCCTGTGATGAGAGCTTTTAAGGTTGACTCTCTTAGCAGCTCTCAAATAAACGTTACAGTATTGCTAACTGTGGTCCCCGTGGTGTACATTATCTACCCAGGACTGACTTATCTTATAATTGGAAGTTTGTGTCTTTTGACCTTCACCCATTTCCTCCACCCCTATCTGACACCTCTGGCAACCACCAATCTGTTCCCTGTATCATTGAATCTAGTTTTTGTAGATTCTATATGTGAGTGAGATCATACAGTATTTACCTTTTTCTATCTGACTTATTTCACTTAGCACAAAGCCCTCAAGGTCCATCCATGTTGTTGCAAAGGGCAGGAGTTCCTATTATTGCATGGCTGAATAATAATCTATTTTGTGTGTGTGTGTGTGTATGTATCACATTTTCTTTATCCATTCTTCCATCAATGGACATTTGGGTTGTTTCCCTTTCTTGACTATTGTAAATAATGCTGCAGCGAACATGGGAGTGCAGTTATATCTGAGATCCTGATTTCGTTTCCTTTGGTATATATTTAGAAGTGGACTTGGTGGATCATATGGTAATTCTATTTTTAATTTCTTGGGGAGTCTTCATACTGTTTTCCATGGTGGCTGAACCAGTGGAAAACATTCCCATCAGCAGTGCACAGGGATTCCTTTTCTCCACATCCTCGGCTTAGTTTTTTTGTTTTAATTATTTTCTTAATTGAAGTATAGTTAATGTACAATGACTTAGTGTTTTAGATG
This sequence comes from Phocoena sinus, assembly GCF_008692025.1. Lineage (NCBI taxonomy): Eukaryota > Metazoa > Chordata > Mammalia > Artiodactyla > Phocoenidae > Phocoena > Phocoena sinus. The sequence goes on from NC_045775.1 coordinate 22,785,704, forward strand.
GGATTTTGTTAGGGTTTTGGTACTTTGTCCTGATCAATGAGATCTTGATGGAATAGTATAATACATGTACTTTTATGCAGATAAGAATATAAACAATGTTCCTTCTTGGATGATAGCTGAATATATTTCTAAAAATAAATTCAGGAATCTGATTCTTTTTAGCTTTCTGGGCTATGTCCTCTGCTTTGATCACAAAGTTAAAGCTTGTTTCCCCCTTCTTGCAGAATCTTCTGAAGACGAGTCTGATGATGAACTAGGAGATAAGGATTCTGATGTGAGTAATTTGTTTCCTGGTACATGAATCTGCCTCATATCTTTGTACCCTGTAAGAACGAGGCCTTCAATCATGCTTTCCTTGCTTAATATCTCTACCAGGATAATTGGGATGAAGATGAGGAAGAGAAAGGAGGTGAAAAAGATGAGGATGTTGATGAAGAGGAAGAAGAGGATGCTGAAGAAAAAGATGAAGAAAATGGTGAGGACAGAGACGTGGCAAGTGAAAAGGAATTAAATGGAGATTCTGATTTAGATCCTGAAAATGAAAGTGAAGAAGAATGAACAGAGGAACAAGTCAAATGAACTATGGAAACTGGCTCACCTTCCCCACTGCTGCCGAGTTCTCCTATGGAGGGTTGTCTCTGTGACAGATGCCAAGGACCGCTGCACATTTCCAAATTCCTAATGGTGACTCCCTTGCCACTTTGCTGTCTTGAGCACCCCAGACTTAACTGTGTAAATAAGAGAGTTTCATTCAAATGTTAATAAACTTTACACAGCAAATAGATACATTTTCTGCAGTGTACTGACATGAGTGTCCAATATATGGTATATTTTTATAATGTAATATCCCGGTATGATTGGTTATGCCAAGAATTGATGTAAGTGAAGATAAAGACATTTCCCATGTAAGGGTCAAGAACTGGACTTTGGTGAAGGAGTCAGCTCTTATCTCAGGTTGGTATCTTTCATCACATCCTGGTATGAAGCAGCACTAGTGAAAAAATTTTAATTTGGTACATTTTCATAAAATATGAAGGGATAAACTAAAGACGGGGGTAAAAATGATTGTGACTAAAAAAAATAGAATCACCAGTATCCCTAGCTTCTCTATTGACTGGTAATCTGATTTGAGTCAGATTGAATATTTGGAGTGCTTCCCCAAAACAGCCACTTATTTTTTAAGCTGTCATGTGAAGTATTTTTTTAAAACACAGAAAAATTATGATAATTTAAAAACTAAAGAATTAGCCATATTGAGGATTTTTCTTGACTGCAAGTTGCCTGTAAAGAATCATCAGTGTATAGATTTAGAAGTGCTCGTTACCTGCAACTTTTTAAAAGATTCAGTTACAGCTGCTTTTGAAGAGGTTTTCATTTTTATTTAAATTACTAATGGATCAAAGAACAGTTGTTTATTTTTTCTCTTTGGTTTTAGATATTAATGATAACCTTGTTGGAATTTTTTTCCAAAGAAAATATTTTTATAATTCCATAATTTAATGTGTTCCTTTTCATTACCCACTCTTGGCAGTGTTAGGGTATGTTTACCTTAAAATAAATCCGACTCAAGATTTTTTATGTATGTATAAAGAAATATTTTGGTGTGCTACAAAAGCCTTCTCAAATTATCAGTAATTTTTTTTTGTTTGTTTGTTTTGTTAAAAGAATGAGCCAGTATTTGCTTAGTGCTCTCTAGGGAACATGCAGATGGAAGCTCAACTCTAAGAAAGGGCTGGGGAGATGGGTTTATTTTTCCCACGTGTGAATATGTAAAACATAAAACCATTATCTGAGGGACTTCTGATATCGGTGGCAGACAGATTTCTGTGCTCAACTAATAGAGCTGGAGCCATATAGAGCATCTTGGGAAAGTTAAGAGTCAGCTACTGGTGTAATGTATAGTTATATTTGTCTATAAATGGAGCTGTTTATGGCAATTTAATACCATTCTCTTTGTAAAGTGAATAAATATTCATCTTTACCCAGTGCTTGTCTTGTGGTATATGTAGGGGAACATAGCCACAGGTTTGTGCTTGTGGTGTGAAGGTTTTAAAAAAATCATCTTACTCCACTAGCATTAATAGGTAAATGCTTTCAAGGCTTTTTGGATAATCTAGCATTTGTAACAAAGTGAAGGAACCAAGAACTTTGTTAGGAGCTAGTGGTTATTTCTTGCCCCACCTGGCAGGGCCGCGCTCCCACCACCCGAGGTTGCGGTGGCAGTCACAAGGGTGCACGTGCCCATGGCTCAGGCCGTGTCCTGTGGCCTGGGTCAGATTTCCCCCGCACCTGGCTCTACCTAGAGAACGGTAGTAATTGCTTACTGTTTCTTGTTTTAGACAAATCCAGAGTTAAAATTACAAACTTCTTGCAAAGACTTTTCTAGTTTCAGGGTATTCCACTCCTAATCCAGACAACAAAGTTTTCAGTATGTGGTGTTGTCTTTTTTGATGTTAATTTTTCTTCCTAACTTTTAAATTTTTAATAATTAACCCTCTCTTCATGATCAAATCAAGGATCACATATTATATTTGGCTGTCATTGCTTTGTTAATCCAGAATATTCCCCATTCCCCCTTGCGTGTGTTTCATGATTTTGATATTTAAGTAAGTCCACATAAATTAAGCTGTGTTACAGAATGTCCTACAGTCCAGGTTTGTCGGATTGCTTCCTTATGATTAGATTCTCATTTAAATGTTTTTTGGCAAGAATACTAAATAGGTGGCGATATTTGAGGTTAATTTGTAAAAGTAAATTCTTTTTGGGCATAGATGAGTATATTAGTATGTTTTGATGTAAGTAGATGTTGAGGCTTCAGGTTTGGGATTTTTGAAGCCTTAGTGCAGAGGGATGTTTGAGGGTCAGAAATGGGATCTAGGGACTTCCCTGGTGGTACAGTGGTAAAGAATCCACCTTCCAATGCAGAGGACGCAAGTTTGATCCCTGGTCGGGGAACTAGGTTCCCATATGCTGTGGGGCCGCTGAGCCCATATGCCACAACTACTGAGCTTGTGCACCTCAACTAGAGAGCCTGCATGCTGCAAACTACAGAGCCCACGCACCCTGGAGCCTGTGCGCCACAACTAGAAAAGAGAAAACCTGCACACAGCAATGAAGAGCTTGCATGCCTCAACGAAGATCCCGCATGCTGCAACCAAGACCCCATGTAGCCAAAATAAATAAATAAAAAGAAATAATAAAAAGAAATGAAAAGGGATCTAGGTAGTGAGATAATTTGGGTACATTGATGCTATATATATGTAAGGCTGTTAAAATTTTTGTGGAGGTAAATTCTCAACAATGTACATTCATTCATGTAACATATTTATTGATTGCCTACTCTCGGATTAGTCCGTTGCTTGGTACATATACATCACTGAGTAACAGTGAATGACAGTGAATAACTAATAAGGAGCTGACATTCTATCAGAAGTATGCAATAAACTAACTGTACAAGGTATAGGAGTAAATGAATTCTATGTAGTATGTTAGAAGATGGTGACTTCCGGGAGGAAAAGAGTAAGGGTGTTGGGATTAGGGAGTGCAGATGCAGAATTAAATATGTGATCAGGGTAGGGCTTATTGAGAAGAGATTTGAACATAGACTAGGCGGAGGCGAGGAAGTTAGCTAAGTGGGTATCTGTGGAAGAGTGTTCTAGGTGGAGGAAATGGCATGAGCAGAGGCCAGCACATGTGTGATGTGTTGAAACCACGAGAGGAGACCAGTGTGACTGCAATGGAGTGAGAGGTGATGGGGACTCAGGCCAGGGTAGTAGTAATGGACTTGGTGATAGTTGGTTAGTTTCAGGGATTGTTTCTAGTTTAGAGCAAGCTGGGTTTCCGAGAGGTGTGAGGAAAAGGGGGGGGAGTCGGGTATGATTTGCTGCAGCACCAGGATGAAGCTGTGGGTGGAGCAGCTTTGGGGAGGAGATCAGGAATTGGACTGCGGACATACTAAGTTACAGGTATCTGTTAGGAATGCAAGTCCATACCCAGTTGATTTGAGGGGCGAGTTTGGTTGGAGGGTCAGTAAAGCCACAAGACTGGGTTTGATTCTCCAGGGAGTGAATGTGCATAGGAAGAGCACCCAGCGTCGGAGGAGAGGAGAAACCGCAAGGGACACAAAGGGGGAAGGTGAGGTAGGGGAAATTGAGGTTTACTTACTCTACCATTTTCTTTTAATTCTCGACACCCTTCAGCTGTAGTTTCTTTGAGCTGTAATTGATATTACTGGTGGATCCTTCCCGACCGCAATGGCTTTTGTGATGCCCTTCATGTGACTGCTTGTTGATCCTTTCTTGGAAGGCTACTCGGGCATAAAATTTGTTCTCTTAATGCAGTAGTGTTGTGGTGCCTTTGTGGCACCTAGGCACTGTCCCTCGTCACGTGTCCAAGCCCCTCGTCACGTGTCCAAGCTGTACACTGGATCACAAAACCGGCGCAACGAGAGACTGCAGCGGTGAAAACGGACTAGCAGGCATCATTCGAACAGGAACACAGTAAGGAGAAAGCATAGGGTAGGTGGCGCTCTCTCTTCTGTACAGTGCTGGCTGACTTGGTGTGAGAAAATGGAATTGTACTTGTCAGCACTATAATGGATATTCATATATGTGTGGGTAATTTTTAAAATATGAAAATAGTTCTGAGAACAGGGTGATTATAAGTCGCACTTTAGCAGGTGACGGATGTCAAATGGAAAATCCAAAAGTTGAAAGTTACCACTTAAAAAATTACCTATCTGGCATATTCTTTCCGGGTAATAGTGGCTTAAAGACCAAGGGAATATTATTCTTTTTGGACGCTAAAGTTTAAAAAGGATTTCCTAATGGAAATAAGTATGTAGGAAAACATGTTGTTACAGCCTTGCCTTTGGCCTTGTACTTTCTTTTGTTCTAGTTTGAAAGAGGGGAAGGGATGTGGTTGTCTGGCAGTGCAGTCGCTGAAGTCCGAGACAACTTGGCTGCCTCAGCTGACCCTGTGCGGGCATGATGGTCCAGAACTGGGCCACTACTTCCACAGGTTCAGAAACGTAATTTTGTCCTTGTCCCTAGACTTGATGTATCAATAGTTTCATACAGTCAGAACATCAGCCAGGCTTCCAAGAGAAATTGGTATTTAAATGGTGTATTTATTAATAGAAATACACTACACCTCTCCAGTGGAGCAGTGTTCATGTTGGGTGGTGATATGTCTTCTTTTGCACAGGAAAGTCACACAGTAAAAACCAGTTTTATAACTGGAAGATTATCTTTGCACCAGAGTGGGGAATTGGAATAGAGATATGAATTGGATGGTTAGTGGACAGTGTGTAGTCGGTACTAAAGGGGGTGGAATTCTTGGCTTCCTTGCGTGTTGCTCTGACCCTTCTCCTTTTAATTTATTTTAATTTATTTATATTCATTTTTTGCGGCACGTGGAATCATTTAGTTGCGGCACACATGTGGGATCTAGTTCCCTGACCAGGGATAGAACCCGGGCCCCCTGCATTGGGAGTGCGGAGTCTTACCCACTGGACCACCAAGGAAGTCCCCTGACCCTTCTTTTAACAGGACCGTTACTGTGGGTGGAATGTTGGTGTTTGGGTCTCCTCAGGCACCCACTTAGGACTGCCTGTTAGGGTTCATTCTAATGATTCAGGGACCATGAGTAGCACCAAATATGGTTACACCTAAGAAACAAACTTGCTATTTTCTGCCAAACTTTGACTTCGTTAATTATCCCCAACCTGGCAAAGTCTGCACTCCCCCACCCCCCCAATTTTTTTTTATTATTATGGTAAAATATACATATCACTTTAACCATTTTTAAGTGTGTAGTTCTGTGGCATTAAGTACATTTCCATGGTGGTTCAACTGGCAAAATCTCTTAATTGGTGATTTTGGTGGAAGGATCAGGTTCAGGAAATGAAAGAGCAAACATGAATACAATGAGTCTGTTGTGGAGACCCCAGAGTTAGGGCCGACAGCTCCAATTCTGGGTCCGAACTACAACATGGCAGTGATAAATCTGCTTTATTTCTTTTTTCGGTCTGTGACAGGAGAGTAACGACAATGCTGTTTGTGACAAGGATGCTGTGAGAACCGAATGGAGCAGTGTCTGGGACACTGAACACGAAAGCTCAGTCCGTGTTAGGCATTTTCCAGTATGGGAGAGGGGGAGGGGCGCAAGTTTTAAGGGAAACTCCTTTCTGTCTGATATTTTTTAGAAATTCAGACAGAGCCTTATGGGTAAGCACAGTCCCCCTTTTCCACAGGTGAAAAAGTGAACTTAAGTCTTTTTTCTGTAACGCATTTAAAAGATCTGTTGTTTTACAAGCAATGACATTCATTGAGTATATTTTGGAACATATCAAAAAGCATAAAGAAGCAAAATAAAATGTTAAGAGAGGTTAACCATTTGTAACGTTATGGTGTATCTCCTTTTAATATTTTTTTCTTTGCATGTGTGCATACACATTTTTCTTATGAAATTGGAATCACATATTAATATTATTCTTTGTCACAAAATACTGTTAATTATCCCTTGAAATAAGGATGCTTGTGGTTCTTCGTATTCTACCTTGTTAAACTTGAACTTACTCTCCTATTATAATTTGTTATAAGTAGTGCTACGGTGAAGTTCTTACCTTTTGTATTTTTCTTTAAATGTATCCTTATGAGATATTCCCATGAGTAGTGTTACTTAATTAAATACATGAATATTCTCTTCAGACTAAAGAAATTTGCCAAAACCCTTTTCCAGAAAGGTTGTGTTGATTTTCAACCCCACAAAATAGTGTGTTTCCACCTCATCATGAACCTCAGGTCACCTGCAATTTTGTTGCCACTTGTATTTCCTAAGAGTATTGTGGGTTCAGGTTCTTGTCCATGCTTAAAGGGATTGTCTTATTTACCTGTAAGGGCTTTTTATATATTAAAGATACCTCTTGCCAAACAGATGGCACCAATATTTTTTCCCAATTTGCCTTTTATCATACTATTTTCCTTTATAGTTTTCTTATTTTTAAGCTTAAAAAATTTCCCCCTAGGAAGATAATTCTTGTATAATATTTTGTTCTAGTCATTTTATGTTGTTATTTTTCTTATATTTACCTCTATAGTAACTGGTTGTGATGTATCAGTGCATTGTGAAATAAAGTAGGTTGCAACCACCATTTTTCAAAGTAGAAAAGGTAATTATAGAAAAGATGGGTGCATTGCATGTAGTTAAGGTAACTGTTTTAGAGGTTGCAACGTAACGTGTTTCTGTGGGTAAGACATTTGAAAGCTGCTGCTCTCATCCATATGGAATTATTTTTGGTATAGCTGTGAGATGAGGCTCTAACCTAGGATTCCCCTGCACACACCAGTATTTTCCACACTGTTGAATACTGTTTACTGTGGACTGAATTTGTGTCTCCCTAAAATTCGTATGTTGAAACCCTAATCCCCGATGTGATGTTATTGGAGATGGCGCTTTCGGGAAGTAATTAAGTCATGAGAGGGGAGCCGTCATGATGGGATTGATGCCCTCATAAGAAGAGGAACAAGAGAGCTTGCTTCCTTTCTGCCGTATGAGGATATGGTGAGAAGACTGCCATCCGCAAACAGGAAGCAGGTTCTCACCAGGTACCAGATCTGCCGGCACCTTGGTCTTGGACTTCTCAGCCTTCAGAACTGAGAAATGAACGTTTGTTGTCTAAGCCACCCAGCCCATGGTAGTTTGTTACAGCAGCCTGAACAGACTAAGACCCTCCTTTCCTATCCCATAGACTTGTGCTTTCTTTGCCAGATGGTAGGTCCGTTTCAGTGCTGTCCATTCTATTCTATTGATCTCTCTTCTTGTGCTTTGTAAGTCATTTTTTTGTTGTTGGTACCTTTTTATACCTCTTTGAAATATTTTCCTAAATATTTTTGCCTTTTCATTCTTCCATATTATTAAAATAGTAAAGATTCTTTGGTTGTAGGAAACAAAAACTTACTAGATGCAGCTTAAGCAAAACAAACGTAGTATTGCAGTTTCAGAGAATCCGTGTACACAAGCGGAAAGAGCTGGGGAAGAACCCTAGGGCCTTTGTGGGGTCCCTTATTTGCTGCCCTCTGCTGCCCTCTATTGCCTCCAAGTTCTCTCTGTCTGCCTTACAGTCCAAGTCTACGATGTTATAATCCAGCCGCTTCCTGATTCTCAGGAGAGCTGGATATTCTCTGCCTCTCCAGATCCCCTCTCCACCTTTCTCCGTCTGCTCTTCGCCCTCGGTGGTTGAGTTTTACAAACTGCATCAGCCCAGCTCCCTTTCGTGTCTTCTGGGAGGGTCAGCCAAGTGGGTGGTACTGGCAAGTAATGGGAGGGTGGGAGGAGAGGAGGTCTGAGTATTCATTCCCCCGGGTGAACCCTTTGCCCACCACCTCTGAACCCCTTCTCTCCCCACTTGCAATGGTTTATGTGCAGAGGTAACCACTGTTATTTTAGATTCTGGATCTCTCCAAACCTTTCTCTATGCATTTGCATACCTACAGATGTGCTCTTAGGAAATAAGTAGTTTCTTTCTTCCCACATAAATGGTGTCATACTGTATGTAGCATTCCGCAACTTGAATTTTGCTTTTTATTACTCAATATATCTTGGAGGGCTTTCCAAGTTAGTAAGAGCTATTTCATTCTTTTAAACTGCATCAGGATCAGCTGGCGGGCTGGTGAAAGCAGATTACTGGGTCCCACCCTGGAGTTTTTAAGTCAGTGGGGTGGGGAGGGGCAGGGAATGTGCATTTCTAACAAATTCCCAGGTGGCATTGATGCTGCTGTTCTGTGAACCTGCTCCCTTTTGAGAACCGCTGCAGTGGTTTTAGGCTGTTGAGCCATCCCCTAATAGACACTGAGGTTGTTTCCAATTTCTCAGAAAAATAAAGAAGGTGGCAGTGACCTTGTCTGTACTGGTGCACGTGTACCGGGATCTTCCTAGGGTGGATATCGAGAAGGGGAATTCTAGGTCACAGGGTATGTATACTTTAAATTTTAGTAATTACTGTCAAATTGCCTATCAGTGGGCTATAGCAGGTTACAGATGAACTTTCAAATAATTTTCTCCCAAGTTAAAAATAAATCTGATGGGAATTTTGACTGGGCTTGAGATAAACCAACAGATTAAGAGAATTGGTTTCATCATGGAGTACTGTAACATTAAAATTTGCTTTTCTCATTAGAAAAGTAAAAAATTTACTTTTCTCATTGGATAGGCATATAATATGATTATTATTTTTTAAGAATTGGGAAATGGTGGCTCCTGCTTCGACCTCCTTAGGTTGGGATGATTACATTGGGAGTAATGATCTAGTTGCTCCTCTAAGAGTCTGTGAGCATCCCAGCCTTGGCAAAGTACTAAAGATTCTTATACATCATATTTACCAGGCTGTTACCTCATGAATGAATGGTTTTGTGTGTTAATTCAGCAGGATAGGGGAAGCACTGGGGTCTGTATAGGTGGGAATCTTTTCATGGGGAAGGAATTTTTTCGCCTCTCTTCTCCCACACCTAGATTCTCAGTGTTTCACATACAGTTGATTGCATTTGACACACAGCATTGGAATGTCCCTGGGATTAGGGCTGTGACAAGCATAATGCAGGAATGGGGATGAGTAGGAGGATACAGTTAAGCAACGAATTAGAATACAAGGTAGAGTGAAGTAAGTTCGAAGGTGAAGTGCCGTGGAAGCCAGGAAAAAGGAGATTGATCTACGCCTAGCCAGGGATCAGAATTGAACACTTGAGTACAGTGACCCAGGCCTTGAGGGAGGGCCTTCTAGGAAGCAAGAACGATTACAGTGAGAGGCAAAGAGATGCTTAACAGGCGCGTTCTAAAAACCCGTAACTCAAACACTTACAGGGGAGGTCCTTGATTCAGTTAAGTGGCAAGTTTTTCTCAGGTGTCCCCAGACGGCCCTTTCTCTCTCACTAGACATGCTGTGTCTGGAGTTCAGAGCACATGTGTGTTGCTTCTTGTTCTCGCTTGAATTTGCTGAGTTTCGCGAGTGCACTTAACACCTGGTCACTGTCATCACGTTTTTCTCCTATCCTCACCAGATTGCCTTGGTTACTTTCTCAGGTTAGAAGGACGACGTCAATGTAAAAAACGACCATTAGATGTCAGCCTTGCTTTGTGCAAATTTTTTCTTATCGCTGACGAGGCATTTTGAGGAAAAGCTGCTAGTTGTGACCTCTTCCTGTGTAAACTCCCATGATGGGTGGGGGAGCTTGTTTTCTGAACCCCACCCCTGGGCTTGGCCCAGAGAAACCTTGAGATGCTTCCAGCTCTCTTTCTTTTCTGGTGACCAGGTCCCAAAAGAGAACCTTGAATGTCTCTAGCCCAGCAACATGCATCATGAGAGGGACCGAAAATGAATCCCAGTTTAGAGGAGATCGGGTCTCTAGGCAGTAGGCTGGCACCTCCAGATACACTGATTTGGGCAGTACCCATGGAGCAGGCAACTGGTCTACCTCCATCCCTCCTGGACCCACCACACCCTGCAGCGGACTACAAACACCAGTCTGACCAAATGCCTGGCCGACAGGGAAGCAGCAGCAGCTCTTAGTCTCTTAAGAGTCCCTGAGCATAGGAAGCTAGAACCCACGTTTCCCTGCATTTCAAAAGTGAAGTAAATAACAGTAAGGCCAGAATCAGAGGAAAAGAACAATACTGTCCACCAACTACATTAATTTTCCCAGTAGACTTTGTCCCTGAAAACCATGGTTTTACATTATGTCAATGACTGTGTGGAGGCAGAATTTTTTTTTCACTTAACTTCTTTTCCCACCTTATGAAGATTTCCAATACACAGAAGTTAAAAGTAGTGTGATGCTCTCTATGCACACCACTTAGGTTAAGACGTTGTTAATATTTTGCTTCATCTACATTTGTGTGCATCTTTTTTTCCCTGATCTTTTAGACAGTAAATTGGAGATGCCATGACAACTTTACTCCTAAATACTTCACTGTGAATTTTCTAAAAATTATGACCTCTAACACAATCGCGATACCATATTACACCAAAAAATTCAAACAGTAATTCCCTAATATCATCTACTATCTAGTTCATATTCAATTTTTCCCAAATATCTTATTTTAAAAATTAATTAATTAATTAATTTTGGGCTGCATTGGGTCTTCGTTGCTGCTCGCGGGCTTTCTCTACTTGCGGTGAACAGGGGCTACTCTTCACTGCGGTGCACGGGCTTCTCATTGTGGTGGCTTCTCTTGTTGCGGAGCACGGGCTCTAGGCGCATGGGCTTCAGTAGTTGTGGCATGCGGGCTCAGTAGTTGTGGCTCGCAGGCTCTAGAGCGCAGGCTCAGTAGTTGTGGTGCACAGGCTTAGTTGCTCCACAGCATGTGGGATCTTCCCGGACCAGGTATTGAACCTGTGTCCCCTGCATTGGCAGGCGGATTGTTAACCACTGCGTCACCAGAGAAGTCTCTCCCCAAGTGTATTTTATAGTTGGCTTTTCTCAAACCAGTATACAGTCAAGGTGCACCCATTGGATTTTGTTGTTGAGTCTTCTTTAGTTATTCTTGCTCTAAGACCCCCTCTTCCCCTCCCCCACCCTTAGTTTTTTCTATGGCATTGTCATTGAAGAGACCAGGCTAGTTGTCTTGTAGAATGAGCCACGTGTTGGATTTGATTGTTTCCCTGTTGTGGGTTTAACTCATTTCTTTCTCCCTGTATTTTCTATAATCTGGATGTTAAATCTCAGTGTTATCCAATAGAACTTTCTGTGATGATGGACTGTAATGTCCAGTATGGTAGTCACTAGCCACATGTGGTCACTGAGCACTTGAAATGTAGCCAGTGTGTCTGAGTAACTGAATTTTACATTTTATTTAATTTTCATTCATTAACTTATATATATATATATATTTTACATCTTTATTGGGGTATAATTGCTTTACAATGGTGTGTTAGTTTCTGCTTTATAACAAAGTGAATCAGTTATACATATACATATGTTCCCATATCTCTTCCCTCTTGCGTCTCCCTCCCTCCCACCCTCCCTATCCCACCCCTCCAGGCGGTCACAAAGCACCGAGCTGATCTCCCTGTGCTATGCGGCTGCTTCCCACTAGCTATCTGCCTTATGTTTGTTAGTGTATATCACACTCTTCTTGTCTCTCTCCAGGATTCGTTTCACAACCTCCTGCCCTGTCCACCCAAACATGTTCTCCACCTGCAGCTGCTGTGAGCTTCATTCATTGCAGTAACACTAACGCCATGGGGTATTGATTGCTTGCTAGGGGCCAGACTCAGTACTGAGTGATTTTTGTATTTTATTGAATATATTATTGAAGTAGGGTAGGCAATATCTCCATTTTTGCAATTAAAGAAACTGGGGCTCAGAGAAGTTTGGTAACATGTCTGTGGTCACACAGCTCTCAGGTGTCAGAATTTAGTCTCATTTACCTTTGTATCTTAGTTCCTCACATATGACTGAATGAGTGAGTGGATCTCAGACTTTCAGTGATAGACTGAACCCAGGAGGTCAAATCCAATAGATTCACCTGAGAACACCCAGAGTTTTCCCTGGAGGTCTATGGGGTGGGCTACCTCCTGCGTGGGGAGGGGAACAGGTGTGTGTGAGGAATGGAGGTGTGGATGGGTGACTATTTTCAAGGAGACACCTGGGGTACAGGAAGGGGTGTTCTGCCCAGTCTAAACTCTGGCAATAACTAGTGGCAAATCTTGGTTAATTCACATATATTTTCTGTGCTTAGTCCAGAGGCTGGGCTTGCGTCTCTGTTTCGGTCCTAAAATTTTGTCAAAAACTTCCTTCTCTAGGAAAGTCTGTCCCGGGTTCCTCTTGAGGGGTCTGCACGAAAACGCAGGTCAGATGATGTCATTCCTCTGCTCAAAATCGTTAGAGATCCCCTCGCCTGCAGAACAAGCCCAGACCTGACAGAGCACTGCAGGTACCGGCCCTGGTCCGCCTGCCTAGACTTGGGCCCTCCTGCCAAATCCTAAACTCGCAGGCCCGTTCGATCCTCTGTGCCTTTGCTCAGAGCATGCCTTTCCCCCTTCCTTGCCCATCTTTTTTTTTTTTTGTGGTACGCGGGCCTCTCACTGTTGTGGTCTCTCCCGCCGCGGAGCACAGGCTCCGGACACACAGGCTCAGCGGCCATGGCTTATGGGCCCAGCCGCTCTGCGGCATGTGGGATCTTCCTGGACTGGGGCACGAACCCGTGTCCCCTGCATCGGCAGGCGGACTCTCAACCACTGCGCCACCAGGGAAGCCCTTCCTTGCCCATCTTGATCCTTTTTCTTTCCCGGCCCTGCGAGGATGCAGCTTTTCCACGGAGGGTCTCCAGGTACCTAGTGAGACAGCACTGCAGAACACAGACTGTGTTCTCTGGGCATTGCAGCGAGCATTCCCTGCATGGCATAGAATTGCCATGAGGACAGCTGGAGACCCATCTAGCCTGAGCCTCTTAACTCTATAGACACATCTGTCTCCTCCTCGTGAGGGGCGCCTGCGTCACCTGGGTCTGTATTGTAGGACTGGAGGACTGGCCCCTGTAACTTTAAAGGTAGTGTGGGTTTGCACGTTTGTACATGGGTGTGAATGTGTGCGAATGTGTGCGCGTGTGTGTTCATGTAGGGTGGGGGAGGAGGGGGAAGAACTCAGACCTGACATTCGTGATTGATTATCTACCAGCAATGGTACTGAATTATTTTTGTACATGACTTCATTTAATCCTAACAAAGCCCTTTGTTAGGACGCTTTTTCAGATTAAGAAACCAAAGCTCAGAGGAATTAAATAAACTTCCCAAGTTAATTCAAGAGGGGCAGGGCAGGGGACTTCCCTGGTGGTGCAGTCATTAAGACTCCGTGCTCCCAATGCAGGGAACTAGATCCCACCTGCATGCCGCAACTAAGAGTTCACATGCCACAACTAAGGAGCCCACCTGCCGCAACTAAGACCCAGTACCACCAGATAAATAAATAAATATTAAAAGAAAAAAAAAAAAGAGGGGCAGGGCAGGGTTCCAACCTAGCTGTGTCAACCTCAAAGCAGAGTTCCAGGTGTCCCGAGGTGGGCGTTCAGGGGCAGGCTGGGGCAAGGCTGTGGGGTGGGAGGGCTGCCTACACCCGGGGCCCCTCTTCAGAGAGTATTTAAGGGGGGCACATATTTTGGGTTCAAACACTAAGTGTGGTAACTCGGCCGTTTTGCCTTCCTCTCTCTCTCTCCTCGCCTGGACACGGCACTATTGTTCCCACCAAACACATCCGAGCAGATGAGCTCTCTGACTTAATGGAACCCACATTCCAGGATTGGGAGCTGACCCCCTCCCCAGTCCCCCTGCTCTGGTCTCTCCTCCCTACTCAGATGCTGGCCCTCCTGCCGAGGGCTGTTCATGTGAGGACCAGACTCTGCCCAGCTCCCTTGGGAGCAAGGTGGACCCGGAGTGGGGCACTGGCTCCCTGTGGGCTGTGCAAGGCACAGGGCGGTTGGGATTTTGTCTTTGGGGCCGACATTCTTTCCTGGGAGACTCCATGTTTGTTTCCTTTCCACCTGAAACCTGAGTCCCTTCTGTCGCCTTTCTTCATTCCTGTGGTGTTGGTCACCATGGCACCTCTTTAGCCATTGCTTTAGTGGAAGGAGTAGACAACGTCAGTTACCTCGGGCCACCCCTCTCCCTGAGTGCGGACACCGAGGCCGAGGGTGGAGGAGCCAGCCATCTTGGGCGATCCAGAACTTCAGGGGTGAGGACGGAACCCTGGTCCCCAGAACCCCCTGGCTATTAGCCCTTTAGGTCAGGGGTTGGCTCTTCCAACAGGGGACACACTCCTTGGTGCCCAGGACAGTGCCAGGTCAAATGGGGGTTCAGTGAATTGTGCCTCAGGGGTCAGCACTAAGTACTGTCCATGCCAAACCCGAAAGCTTTGTCCACATTTGGAATGGAATTTCTGATCCTGGTTTTTATAGTTTGGACATAGATCTTTAAGTTGCCACCAGGTCCTGGGGAGGTGGCACCCACTGCTCTCACATAAGACATGGTTGTCTGTCCACAGGTGTGGGCACCTCCACGTGGGCAGGCACTGAGGAGGCCCTGCATGTAGACCCTGAGGGCTCAAAGGTGTGGATGCAAGTGGTGGGCAGGCCTAAAACGGGCTCTGCCTACTGGGTTGCCTGGGCAAGCTATGGAGTGGGCCCAGGTGTCTGCCAGGGAGTTTGTGGCGAGTCGGGTGGAGGACAGCCTTGCTCAGAAGGTGCCGCTGGACCTCGCGTATCTGTGCTCTAAGGCAGCTTCAGATCTTCTCTTTAGCCTCCTAGATGTGACGCTCTGGGCAGACTGAGTAGCCATATCCACTTTGCCGCCTAAGGTCAGAAACAGGGCTGGTCCTCTTAATATAAGGGAATCTGAACTATAGCCCAGTGGTTCTCAATCCTGTCTGAACATCAGAGTCCCTCAGAAGTTAAGAAAAACACAAAACAAAAAACCCCAAACAGATCCCTGTGGCTGCTCCCTAGAAAACTCTACCTCACTTGGGGCCTGGGGTGAGGCCTTGGAATCTGTCATTTTAATCAGTTCCAGGAGACTCTGATCTGCGGCTGAGGTTGAGAACAAGGGCTGTAGCTCGATATCGCTTTTCCACATGGAATTCACACAGAAAGTCTGCGCTCTGGTTAGGAATGGGTAGCAGGTGTCTGTGTGGCCTGCAACCCTCAACTGCCCCCAAAGCCTGGACCTCCAGCTCGTTTGCTTTAATTCAGCCGTGGAAGGTCTGTCCCCCCAGGAATGTTCCTTCTGGGCTTTGCCAAAGCAGCCACCTTGCCAGTGTCTTGGGTCTCTCGCTCAGTGGGGGCGCGGAGTGGGGTGTTGGGAGCCGTGGAGCAGAATCTCCCTCCACGTTGCTCGAGAGAAGTGCCGTGTCCCTCTGCTATTCCTGACAGCTTGTCGCTACCATGTGGCCAAAGCCCTATCCCAGCTGTCAGCAGACAGGGGGTTGCCTTCTCCTCTGATCGTGAGGAAAATTCTCCTCAGACAGAGAACCCGAGTGGCTTGGAGGCTGTAATCATAGAGACCAGGCAAAGGCTGGGCTGGGCTGGAGCCACTGTTTGTCCAGGAGGGTTGCTAGGAGCCGCTCGGCCTTCTGGGGCCTGGGTGGGGACGCGGCGGGCTGGCTTCCAGATGGAAGGCAGGTTTTCTCAGTCCCTGGGTTGGGATTTGTTGCTCAGCAAAAGGAAGTTGCACTGCATCCTGCCCTGTCCCCAGATGATATCTCGAGGGACCCTACTCTCGAGTAAGAAATTGGGAGATTTGGAGATGTGGCCTTTGCCCTTGATTTTATCACTGATCAGCTCTGGCCGTTCACCTCCCTGCCTGTCAGGGTGAAAATGGGTCACTGTTATCTCAGCAGAGAACTTAGAAAATTGTGTGAAGTCACAGCATCTGCGGGGAGACCCTTATCACATGGAAAAAGAATGAACTCAGGTCAAGGGCGGGAGCAGATGACTGACCCCAGAGGGTTAAGGGAGGCTGGGAAGGGCTTGGCGTGCTCAAGCGGTCGGCACAGGACACTGAAATGGCTGAGAGGCTCTGAGGTTGGCTTGGTCAGCAAAGTGAGAACAAGGGCCAGGAGCTTGGTACATGATGGAGGACTGGTGCACCTGAAAGAAAACTGGAGAGCTGGCCTCCGGGGAGGCCCTGCCGCGTACCCTGCGTGATAAGAGGGGTCACAAAGCTTGACACTCCGCGTGAGCTTCCAGGGCAGCTGGCAGAGTGATGAGGAAAGTAGGCAACTGATGGGGAAACAAAGTGTCAGACTCCCCCTTGATAAACTCCACCTTCCCCAAGACCCTGAGTTGTCCAGAGCAAAGGCGGCTTCATGGGTTTCACGGACACTCTTCACAATGAGCTCGGCCTACAGTCATGCAGCCCGGGGACTTGGTAATTTTGAAGCATCCAAGAGAGTCCAAATGTTATAAAAGAAGCGTCCTTGGTTTAGTGGCAGATTTCTTCACTGTAAGAATGCTTTAGCTCCGGGCGGGCTTCCCGCGAAGTGGTATAAAAAGTGTTTGTGACTGACTTCTTTCTGCCTCTCCCCATCATAGGTCCCTGGATGTTACAGGTTGGGGCCCTCTGGATACCTGAGGATCGTACTCACGCCCAGAAAGTAGCTGCTCCCTGCAGACCACCTCCCAGGTGCCTTCTCCACCCAGGGCACGGGCACCCGTGACGCTGTCCCCCAGGTAAGGGGCACCTAGGGAAGTCATGAGGGGGTGGGGATCTTCCTTGGGTACTCCCAGGGGCTCCGCCTGGGGGGATGTAGCTGGGCTGCCGGGCTTTTCCATCCGGGCCAGGCTGTCTGTGGGCCCTCCCTGCTCAGCCGTCCGTCAGGGGGCTCCCTGGCCTGAGACTATGGCCTCCTCAGCCTGAGCTTTGCCTCCACTCTCGAGCTGGTGGGCTGGCCGAGGGGCTGAGCGTGGTCTTCTGTGGTGGGAAGATGGAGATGGGCAGAGGATACTGGAGTGGGGCCTCCAGGAGCACCGGCTGGCCCCGTTTCCTCAGCTGACAGGGCAGGAGAGTGGGAACAGTGTGGCCAGCTCCGTGGCGGGAGACTGGGTCCCAGGCCTGGCGCTGCCACTGGGAGCCAGCTGTGTGGGCCTCAGTCTCCTCTGCAGAGTGAGGGGATCAGAGGTCCTGCCCTGGAGATAATGGGTGCTTGTGAGGTGGAGGGCCACTTCTCCCTGGAGGGCTTGGAGCAGGGGCCTGGCGACCCCTTGGGAGGGGTGTGGAGAGTCGGGAATGCCTGAGCAGTTCAGGAAACAGGCCATGGTGCTCAGGGCAGAGCACCTGGGGAGCCCGTGAAGGAGGCTGAGAAGGTGTAAGTGGGGGAGGGGTTTGGAGCCAAGCTGGGGGTAGAAGTCAGGCCGAGAGGGCAGGGAAGACTGGGCTCTGGTGGGGATCATGGTGCCCTGGCTGGCTGGAATTGGGATGGCAAGCCCCCACCTGAGGGCCAGGCTCTGCTTTGGGGGACGGGCTGCAGAGAGCCCGGGGCAGTCTGTCCTCAGTCCTGGCCTCAGTGGACTCTAAGATGCCGCTCTCCCTGTGATTCTGTCCCCCGGCAAGGTTCTGGCTCCGGTGGCCGTGTACTGTGGGAGCATCCCTTGGACCAGTGCTGGGCCCCGTACACTCCTGGGGGGAAGCAGTGACTCCAGCCCAAAGACTTTTGGAAAAGGTGAGACTGGGGGACTGGGCCTAGTGACTTGGTCACATCAAATGGCCTTCGAGTGCCCAGGGCAGCCTCTCTGGGGCCTTTGGGCAGAGATGGGGGATTCCACCTGACAGCTGCCCAGTCAGGGCCGGTGACCATGGAGCAGGGCTTGGGCCTCGTCCTGGAGGGAGGAGATGGGTGTGTTTAGATGCCCAGCTGTGTCCTCAAGCTACCGGCAGGTATTATTTTTACTTTGGTCCCTACTGAAAATGCCCTTTGGTTTTAGGTGGGTCCTTTCAATCCTGTGCCTCAGGGGATGGAGTTGTACGGAGGGGACCCGCAGGAACAGGGAAGTGGGGCTCTTCTAGGAACCCCGGGAAGGCAGGGCTGTGGTCCCTGGCTTCAGGACCTGGGCTCCTCTAGCACCGCAGCTCTGGTCTCTGCTTCCCTCAGCCTCCCTCTGGCCAGTGCTAAGCGTCCTGTTAGAGAAGCCGTCGCAGCTCTTGAGTGGATGTGGGGACCCTGACAGCCTCAAGCTGGATACTTCCCTGAAGGGCTGGCAGGACAGGAATGGCCATCCCAGGAAGCTCGGGGCCCTGTCGCTGGGCCCCCAGCCCCTGGTGCCACTTCCTTCGCTGGAGTTGGAGGCCAACCGTGTGGCCTGGGACACCACTCAGATTAAGGACAAGCTCAAGACAAGGAGACTCTTGGAGGACTTGGCAGCATCTCCCCGAGGTGAGCCCTGGGCCTGTCCACCTGCCACCTGGGCTGTGAGGACCAGCAGGTGTCCAGCTGGCAGCTGGGCTAGTCAGGGGGCACCCGCCAAGCACCCTCTCTCTACACCCTCCACCTCTTCCCTGGAACGCCGTCTCCCACCGAGGCCTCTGCAGTAGCTCCCAACCTGCCTCCCCATTCTCACCCTCGCTGCAGAGGAATTCTAGTCTTCTAGTCTTCACTGCAGAGGAATTCTTTTTGAACACAAACCTGACTATATTCTTCTTCCCACTCCCACCGGCTGTGCTTAATGCCACCCAGTGATTTTCAGATGGACGCAAGGACTAGAACCTGCTGTCCTCACTCCTAACTCAGTACTGATTTTGTTTCCCTTTCTACCCAACCTGCCTCCGAATTGTAAATAGGTAACTTTGATTGACACTTTCCACCAAATTTTACAGGTGTGGGAAAGGACACTCAGCAGAGTCTAGTGGTGCGGGTAGAGCTGGGGGGGCGGATCTGCGCCCTCATCTCTCCGTCTCAGTTGCCCCAGGACATAAAGCCCTGTTGCCAGCATCTCAATTAACCCCATTCCCCGCACTCCTGGGACTAACCTACTCCCCGTGCCCACCCCATACAGCCTCTCTGGATCCTGGGGGAGCCCCCAAAGGAGTTCCCCTGAGGACCGCCATCCCCCGGGCTGCCTCTCAGAGGCTGCTGAGGGTGCCCAGGCCGATGCCTCCCATCCAGAGCCTCCCCACCACCCCGGAGGCCAGCGGAACCAAGGACAAAGGCCTGGACCCACCCAGGAGCCATCAGGGACCCCAGGAACTGAGACCCAGTGCCCAGGAGGTAAGGCGGTTGGACTGCTCTGAGTCTTGCTTCCCTGCCCTTCTGTTTTTCTTTCTATCCTTTACCAACCCCTGTTCCCAAGCCCTGAGCTTCTCTGGAGGTGTCTTCTCTGGCTTGGGAGTTGCCCCAGAGGTACCGAGCCCAGTCCTCCTGAGTAGAGGCTGTGTGACCACCTGTCTTACACTTGGTGGTTCCCAAGCCATCTCTGATCTAAATGTTCCAGAATTCCTCATGCTTCTGGCCCTCCCCATTTTTGGTAAGGAAATGTGGCAGAGGGGAAAGAATGCTGGGCTGGGACTCCGGGGATCTAGGTTCTGGTTTTCACTCTGCCCCTCATTGGTTGTGTGACCTTGGGCAAGTCACTCCCCTCCCTGGGCCCCAGTTTGCACTAAAAAGAGGGAATTGGACCAGATGTTTTTGAGGATCCCTTTCAGCCCTGACGTTCTAGGATTTTCTGAAATGAGAACAGAAAAACAAATAATAATAATAACAAAAGGGGTTGGAGTAGGAATGAGGGGGTTCCCTTCTTGCCTAAAATGGTAAGGAAACAATGAACCTGGGGGTCCCAGGGTTGTGTGGCTGGAAAGAGAAACAGAGGATAGTTGCCAGCACTTCTGCCCAGGTGGCTGCTGTTAGAAGGGACTGCTCTGTGTGAGGTGCCTGCGAGGTGAGCATCCAGAGTGGAATGTTTCATGGACCACACCCCTCCTCCACCTCCGCTCCCAGGCGCAGGTGTCCCAGCAGTACCTGCACCGCAGTGACAAGAAGATGCACGAGTCCCTGGGGGGCATTGTGATCCCGTCCATCCCAAAGGACAGGGTGCCCGCCGGGACCTCCTCCTGCCCGCCTGGCTCCCTTCCCAGCCTCTTGCCTCCAGGCCAGGACATCCTCATGGGCCTGAGGCCTGCCACCACACGGTAAGCAGCGCTAAGTCAAAAGTACCTTGCAGTCCTCTCTCCTCTACCCGCCAAGATCCGTTTGGGCTCCCTATGGCTAAGCCTCCATGCCAGGGCAGAACTCTAGGGGCTGGGCGTGTGAGGGGCAAGGTCCTCCACGGTGAACCTCAGACCTGGGGTGGTCACAGCTCTGACCCTTGACTCCAGCAGGAGGGGTGTATGGGCTTAATTAACAATGTCTCGGCCTCTGTCTTCTACAGTGTGCTGATGTGTGTGGTTGCTGCAGTGTTGAATAAAATACAAATTATTTTAAAGCTCTCTTGAATTCATGGTAGCTCTTTGTGACGACGTATCGATATTTTCTTAATTAATGGACACTAAAAATACAAATATTATCGTGTCTGTGTATATGGGGGGGAGTCCACAAAACTTTTGGACGTAGAAAGGGGTCTTCATACCCCCAAAAGGCCGGGAATCAGCGGGTAGAGGATCTCTGTGTTGTAATGAATCTGGACTTACGGCTGGTAAGTGGGACAGAGGGTGCTCTCCACATGGCCAAAAACGTCCCTGTGGTCAGGCCAGACTGCTGGAGTGACTGTGTGTGTATGTGAGAGAGAGAGAGGGGGGCGAGAGCGTGCGCTTTATCTGGGGTCTGCTGTACCTATTTCTCTCAAGCTTCTTCTCTCCCTCTGTCTCCCATGCTGTCTTCCCTTCTGACTGTAGGTGTGTCCACATCTTTCCCACCCCTGGTGCAGTGTGGGAACCCACTGCGGACCTGCTCCTGGGTTTGAGTTCTCTACCTGATTTTGCAGTTGACCTCCCTCCTCCTTTCCTGCTCAGACACCCTCCTCTCCCTCCCCTCTGAGAGTTCTTGGTGGCTCTCATGACTCTCTGGCCCCAGGTAAGTGACCCTCCCTCCCATCCCACTGCTCTTGACTTTTTTGCACCACCTGAGCTGTTGAGGCCCTTGGACTCTTCTTCCTCACCTTCCTGACTTTAAACCTGCTTCTCGACCTTCCAGGCAGCCTCCTGTGCACCTTCTTTCATCATTTCTTAAATTTGTTCCAGAGCCCTTTGCCCCCCACCTCCTTGTCCTCCCCTGGGATCTTATCTGTGCGGTGGCTTCCAAGATCATGGGGGATGGGTGACTTCCGTGTCCCCTGCTCTTACCCTGAGGTCTCCCCAGAGTCAGGCTCTGTGCTTCCATCTTCCTGTTGAGCACCCTCAGGGTCCTCATGGCTGATGCAGATCCAGCATCAGAGGCAGCGAGGGAGGATGTGTCACCGTCATGGCATCACGGACAGAGCACCTCATGTTTCCCCAAACTGCCTCCCTCCTCCAACCTCCCGATTTCCACCAAGGTGCAGGTGTTCCCTTTGATCTTCCAATTTCAGCATCATCTTTGACTTTTGCTCCTATTGCCTCCTGTTCCCAACAGATTGCCACATCCCGTTAGATCTTTCTTGAACAGTAAGAGAAAATACAAAAGCTACCACCCCCGTCTTGCCCCTGCCTTTCCTCTCAGTTTGCACTTACTGGCTCCCTTTTGACCTCCCCCCATAGCTCCCACCCGGTCTCCTTGCAGCCCTGGGCTCTCCATCCTAATCTCGTGTTTTCATCTACCCCCTGAATACACCTCTTCCATGCATCTCACCTTTATGGACTTCCTGGTGCCAGCAGCTTAAAGATGAGTCTCCCTGGCCAGACATTCAGCGTGTCCCAGCCCACCACTCCACACTTCCTCCTGTGCTGCTCTACAGGCTCTGACCCACCTTTCCCAATGCCTGTGCTGAGCCCTGGATGGCACCTCTGTGCAGCCCCAACATGAGCCTTTCCCCCTTGGCCCGCCGATCAGTCCCTACGTTTTTCAAGCCCCAGCTCCACATCTGCCCCCGCTCTCAGGTCTTCCCTGGCCTCCTCAGGGGAGTGGGGAAGGGAAGTGCCTTCTCAGCACTGTCCACAGGCATCCAGCCTGTGCACTGCCTGACTACCTCCCGCCCACTGATTTGCTCCACGTTTATTTAAACCTCATTTCTATTCTTAACTTGGAGCACTACAAGGCAGGGGCCATATCTGGAAATCTCTGTGGCTCCCATGGTGGCAAGCTTGGTCCTGGCCATGGATAAGTATCTGCCCATTTGCTGTCTGGTTGTGACATGGATTTCTCTCCGTTGCCTCTGTGAGGCTAACAAATGGCTGGGAGGGAGCCTCCATTTCCATTTCATCCATCCTCCCGTCCAGCCATGCATCCATGCATCCGTGTACTCACTTAAAAGCTATGGGGCACCACTCTGTGTCAGGCATTGTGCCAGGTGAAAGCAAAGCCCAGCAAGACAGCCAGGGGCAACCACAGGGATTTCCCAGCTCCACCTCTGCCCCTCAAACCTGTTAGTGCTCCTGGGCAGTGGTGGGTTCCGTGGTGAAGACGCAGCGGAGGGGCTCCCTAGGCTGGGTGCCCTGGGGTGTTTGCCTACTGGCTGCAAAACACACAACCCCTCCATGTAGGTCCTGACCCGAGAGGCTATGCGAATTCCAGGGAGCAACTCTGAGTCTTGACTGGTCCAGGCCCACCCTGAAGCTCTGCCCCTCCTGTAGACCTCGGGTCCCCTGACCTCCACAGACCCCTCGGATAGGGGCCCCTGGATCTGGGCAGGCACTGAAATGGGCTCTCCTACTGCCTGTCTTCTAGCCACCCCGGCCTGGGTCATTCCACTGAGTGAATCCTCTGAGGCCAGAGCACAGGATGTTGCGTTCCAGTCCTTGCGTTGTGGCTTGTGACCCTGTCAGCCCCCCAGGGGGTTCTGCTGTCTATGCATTTCCCCGTGAGAAGAGAAAAATCCATGTTGGATGATGTGTAGCTGGTCTTCACATCATGAAGGCAGGGATTGCCATCTGTCTTAGTGATGCTGTATTCCCGCTAAAACCAGTGCCGGGAATGCCCCATCTTCCTTTCCTGTGCTTAGTTTGGGACCGAACCTCTGTTACAAAACAGTGGTGATTTCCCATCAGCAGCAAAGGGGGTCAATCCCTCGAGACCCTGAGGGACAAGGGTGGGGGGATCACCGAGCTCCCATGGAGTGGAGGCTGTTTGGAGGACTTGAGCTCAGTCTGCTCTGAGCTGGAAGGAGATTTATCCTCAACTGCGGCAGCCGCTCTCCTGCAGACAGAGCAGGGCACGGGGCTCCCTTTTGGACTGAGCAGTTTTATGTCGAGGCTGGCTTCCTGGGGAGTGGATGGGCT
This sequence comes from Phocoena sinus, assembly GCF_008692025.1. NCBI lineage: Eukaryota > Metazoa > Chordata > Mammalia > Artiodactyla > Phocoenidae > Phocoena > Phocoena sinus. Next base: position 22,809,585 of record NC_045775.1, read on the forward strand.
GTGCCTCTGGAAAATGGGGCTCAGAGCTGTGTCTGGACACTGAGGCTGGCCTGGCCTGGGCTGCCGGTCAGCCTGCCCTCAAGTTTGCGGAAGGGACTGCATCTCCTGCGGCTTTGAAGCCCTGGCCAGGAGCCTCTTTACAGGGCCACCCATGGCTCCCTCGGCCCTTGCCCCCTCCTGGAGCTAGCCTGGGTTCCTCACAGCAGGAGCTCTTGCTTGCCATCTCTCATGGGTGTTTTTTTTCTCCCCCATTCTTTTAAGATTGGTTCGGGAGAGTGGGCCTTGGGAGAAGACCCCAGATCACTGGGTATGTACTCGCCGTGCACACCCCCATGTGTTTTTTGACTCTCTGGTTCCTGGGCTGGATCATGGGATCAGAATTAGGGCCAGAGGAGACCTGGGTGCTGTCAGACTCAAGCCTCTCATTTCACAGACGGGAAAGCAGAAGCCACCCTGGTGCCACGGACGGTGGCCCCTGCTCTGTGCCGCCCTCCACCAGCGCAAGTCGCTTCATGAACACCCAGCTGAGACGGCGCTGTCCCCATTTGACAGAGGAAGGGGTTGAACTGAAGCTGGACCTTCTCCCTGGCCTCAGGACACAGAAAGCAGCCTTGATGCATTTGCACGCAGGTCCTCAACGGCTCCAAAGCTGGCGCTTCTGACCCATCGTGTGTCCTGCTGCCTCTGCGCGGTTCTAAGTGAATAGAGGATTCCTCTCCAGACAGAGTGAGAAATTAAACCACATCCCACAATGCCTTAGTCAGGCCCATCCCGGAAGGTTTCAGCATCAGGGGAATAGAGCGAACCCGGGCTGGCAGCGAGGCAGGTGGCCGAGGCCCAGGGAGGCTCTCCAGCCTGATGACCTAGTTTGTGGAGAGGATGGAAGGCTGGGGGAGCGGACCTGGGCGGAGCACCCTGAGCCTGGGCCGCAGGCGATGGGGGGCTAGAGGCGGCTGCTGTGCTGACGGGCAGGAGGGAGTGGACTCTTGTGTAGCTTCCCAGCAGCTTACTCTGTAATCAGCTCAGCAGGTGGGTCAGTTGCCCAGGGGGAGGCTGCTGCCCAAGAGGCCTCAGGGTTAAGATGCTCAGCTGGGCCCGAGAGGCAGGCCTGGCACAGAAACCTCTGTGGTGGCTGCATCTCCCCCTCTCCCTGGCTGGGCTGCCGCGGGGTAGCTGGGGCAGTCTGGTGTGGCGCACACTGGCATCCAGTGTCCCTTAAGAGCTACCCTGAGAGCACTGGGATGGGGCTTTGGGCCGGGGGACACGAGCCTGTAGCTTCTCCCTTGTCTGCCTCACCAGCTTGTTGCTTGAGAACCAGGTCCCCTGGGGGCAGGGGCCAGGCTGCTTGGACAAGGCTTTCTAGGGTGCCTCTTGGAGGCATAGGTGAGAAGGGGCTACAAAGTGGCAAAGTCCTTAAGGGGCTCTCTGACCCTCCGGCTGTCGGCTGGGAACAACATTGCCCAATTTGGGGACCACGTCTGGCACGTAGTAGGGGCTCACGTGGTATTGTCTGAAGCTGAGGGCTTCCCCCAATCTTGTGGCTTTTCCGCAGTCCCTGCCCTTGTCAGCTGGCACCTGGACACCTGTACCCTCGGTCCTACCTTACTTCTGGGCAGATGGCGGCTTCGCCCCTCCTCCCCCTCGGCCCTGGATCCTTCTCCCAGGAGGGATCTTTGGCAGAAGGTGTGGGCCAGGCAGAGATCTGGGGTGACCCAGGAGCCCTGCCGACCCCCAGACTCAACACCACCCTTTCTGGGACTTCCCTGGGTGGTCCCGTGGTTAAGAATCCGCCTTCCAATGCAGGGGACACGGGCTTGATCCCTGGTCAGGGAACTAAGATCCCACATGTCACGGGGCAACTAAGCCCACGTGCCACAACTACTGAGCCCATGTGCTCTGGAGCCCACGTGCCACAACTAGAGAGCCCTTGTGTCGCAACTACTGAGCCCGCGCACCACAACTAGAGAGAAGCCCGCGTGCCACAAGGAAGATCCTGCATGCCGCAACTAAGACCAGATGGGGCCAAATAAATAAATAAATATTAAAAAAGAAAAGACAAAAACAAAAACAAAACATACCTTTTCAGCCTCAGGCAGCCCCAGATGGTGACCCCCATTCCAGAGGACCTCTGATTTGCAAGTTCACTCAAGGACAGTGAACTCCAAACTTTGTGAGGCAGGAGAACCTGGTTTAACATTTCTTTCATTAAAAGAAAACGAATGGGGGCTTCCCTGGTGGCACAGTGGTTGAGAGTCCACTGCCAGTGCAGGGGATACGGGTTCAAGTCCTGGGCCGGGAAGATACCACATGCCGTGGAGCAACTAAGCCCGTGTGCCATGACTACTGAGCCTGCGCTCTAGAGCCCGTGAGCCACAACTACTGACCCTGCGCGTCTGGAGCCTGTGCTCCACAGTGGGAGAGGCCGCGACAGTGAGAGGCCTGCGCACCGCGATGAAGCGTGGCCCCCGCTTGCCCGCCGCAACTGGAGAAAGCCCTCGCACAGAAACGAAGACCCAACACAGCCAAAAATAAATAAATAAATAAAGAGAAAACGAATGAACCTACCCGCAGACTGCCTCTATTACCAGAAATGTGCTCTTTGAAGCCATCAATTGGGAAAATATAGAATGACAAAGAGATACTATGGATTTGATGTCCTTTGGAAATGAATTTGTATTTTATCAATCGTAAGAGCACCTGAAGGTCACTGGGTCTCATCTTTCCTGTCTGTAAAATGAGAGCCCGGGGCTGGCATTAGTTCTCTGGGCCCTTCATGCTGTGTCATAGTCTCAGATAGGAGCATGGTGGTATATAACAGTCAGTGGGCTCATTTTATTTTTCCTTTTTCTGAAGTACACACCTCCCAGTTAAAACAGACTTACGTTCTCAGGAAATATCTTAAAACTCTTAGATAACGGATCTGCCCCTATTTCCTGCCCAGCATCCTCCCTCCTCCCTCCCCGCATCCCCCCACCCCCAGTCTTAGAATAAGGTGTGCAGTACCAGTTGAATGAATGGATAGAGGGATGAAAGGAGGAGGGTGTTGCTCCTTGGGCAGCCTGTTCTATACGTGCCAGTGCCGCCCTGTAGAGTAAATTTAACCTGTGTCTTTCTCCAGCAAGGAAGCATTGGGCAGAAGAACTGAGGGTGAGGGGCTCAGGCAGGAAAATGTCACACCAACCACAGGGTCATAGAGTCTCAGCCCCAAAGGGATGGCTGCTGCTCCTGGGTGCTGGGCGTCCTCAGCTCCATTCTTGTTCTCTACTCCTCAGAGCAAAAACCTTTGGTCCTGCCCGTTTCGAGACAGGTCTGCTGCCCCTGAGAAGCCTGCCCTGCCTTCCTCCTCAGTCTGCTCTATTCCGACAGCCTTCTCCTTCAGCCACGCCAAAGAACCCAGCCTTGCTAGAAGAAGAGGACCAGAAGGAGAGTGGCACCAAGGTACCTGGAAAGCGAGGGAAAGAGGAAGCTGGGGTCAGAGTGGACCACTGGCTGAACACACACATGTTTCTGAAATATGTAAGTGTGGGACCAGCTTGAGGAAAGCAAGGAAGAGCCCCGAGGCAGCTGCCCCTAGTACTTGAGGCCAGAAACCTAATAGATGGGTTTGGGGTGAAGGCTGGAGAAAAGAAGAGAAAGAAGAGAGGAGAAGGATGGAGGTAAGGGAGACTAGGTGAAGGGAAGAGTACAGTGGGGAAACTGAGGGGTGGGGATGAGGGAAGAAGGGAGGGCAGAAGGAGGTCACACATGGTTCAGAAGCAAGTAGGATGTGGGGGAGAGTGCAGAGGGGCTTAGGTGACCAAGCCTAGTAATTTGAACCAACACCCAAGATAGCAACCCAGAGGCAGCTGACTCAGAGGCAGATCAGCCAAAGGCCTGTGCCTGACGGGCTGACAAATACCTTGGACTTCTAAGGTGACCTTGATCCAGATGATTCATCCAGATTCTTGTCCGGATGAATTTAGTGAAACGTGGAGAGTCACTGTCATGGTCATTATTTGAAACAGAGATATAAGAGTGCAATAAACATATCTTCAAAGCCTGCTATATGCATATACTAGGGGACCCAGTGATGCTAATAAGGTCCAGGCACCACATCCTCCCACTCCAGCGAGGGTGACAGACCATGAGACAAGGAAGAGAAATTCAGGGCCATGAATTGATCTCATCCTCCACCACACCTTAGCCACTCACTCCCATGGTCATACTGTAGACGTTGGCACTGCAAACAACTTCACCACCGTCACTTCTCAACCTCAAACACCCCATTCACTCACCACCTTCTCCTACTGTTCTAGCTCAATCCATCTAATATTCCAGCTCTAGCACTTGTCCTTCTCCTGCATCAACAATGTTCTCCTTGAAACGGGATCATTCCCACCAGCATCGTAGCTCTCTGTTTCCTCTCTCATCTTAAAACCAAACCAAACCAAAGAAAATATTGCCTTGTGTCTCTACTCATCCTCTTCTGAGTACAGGCCAGTGGGGCTTAGTCCCCGCCAGCCCCGCTGAAACTGCCCCCATTGAGACATCAGTGAGGCCACCTTCCCACGTGCAACACATCTCAGTGCTCTTCCAGCTTGACCCATTGCCAGCTTTTGTGGCTCATCCTTCTTGAATTCCCCACTGAGGGACGGAGACGAGGGATAACTTCTTTCTTGCTTGTCTGACTACATCAAAATTAGCTCCTTCCTGGTCCTTCTTTGCTGGTGCCTTCTTGTCTTCCTGACCTCTACGTACTGGAGCCCCCAGGGCTCAGACCTCTAGCGTCTTATCTATTTATACAGACCCCTGTGATTTGATCCAGACCATGGCATTAGGTACCACCTCTATGCTGAGGGCTCCCAAATCTCCCTCTCCAGCCCAGGACTTTCCCCAATCTCCAGTAGCTGTTAATTTATATGACTATGTTTATATAGAACTGATACTCAACGTCTCCATTTAGGTCTCTAATTATATCTCAAACTTACCTCATCCAAGGCTTAACTGTTGAACTCTTACCCCCGCAAAACCTCCTTTTCCCCACGTCCCCTTCCCATGAATGGCAGTAAAAGGCAACTCCAGCCTTCCAGCTGCTCCGGCCCCAAATCTCAGGCCCATCCCTGCCTCCTGTCTTTCTCTCTCATCCCACACCTCATATATCAGCCAAAGCTGTGGGCTCTGCTTTTGAAACATGTCCAGAGTCTAGCCATTCTACCATCTTCATTCCTGCTATCCCAGTCCAAGTCCCCACCTCATGGGAACCCTTGTTCTATTTTTGCAACTTCTCGTGAGTCTTAAATTATTTCAAAATAAAAAGTTATTAAAAACAACACTTAGAAAATATCCCCCATCCAGTCAAAAAAAAAAAAAAAAAGAACAAAAAAGAATCAGATCACATCACTCTTCTGCTCAAAACCTCCAGTGGCTTGCTGTGTCCTCCGGAGGAAAAGCCCAAGCCCCCACCATGGACCACAGGGCCCAGTGCGCTGTGGCTCTGGCCCCATCCCTGCCACCTGCGACCTGTGTCCTGCCCCTCCTCTGACTCAGAGTGCTCCTGCCTGTGTCCTCCTCAGGACTCCCAGCCACGCCCAGCACACCTCAGCCTCAGGGCCTGCTCCCCCGCTTCATTTCATTTATGTCTCTGCTTCAATTTCACCGCCTCTGGGAGTCCCCCTGGGTCTCCCTACCCGAAACAGAAGCCCCGTCACCCTGTGTCCCTTACTTGCCTTCCGGTGCATGTCGCCTGATACTTAGAGGCTGTCTGTTTGCTGTCATCTCCCCACTCCATGTGGCTCATGGGGAGCAAGGCCTTTGACCTTTTGTTCATTCTCGGAACAGCAATCAGCACACAGGAGCCACTCACATTCCTGATTGATGGAATGAAGAAGGTACAGAAAGCACACTTGGGTCCCCAAGGTGATGGAGTTTGCCTTGATCTTGTACTGGATCCAGGTCACCGTAGCCAGGTCTGCCCAGGAGAAGATGTGGCTGTAGCAGATTAAGGAGATGGAGTTGGTCCGGAGAGTGAAGGAGCCGGAGAGGGAGAGGGGGAGGGAGCTCGCTTCCCAGAGCCTGGGCTCCCGGAGGACCTTGATGAAGGAAGGTACTGGGTGCTTGGGAAGGCCTCCTCAGGCTGGGGAGACTTCTTGGCCAACACCTGGGCCAAAAGAGAAGCTGTCCACGCCTCCCACTCTCTCCGTCCTGAGACAGGACAGGGAGCCGCGTCTGCTGTCTTGTAGCTCACTGATGGGCGCATTTCCAAAGGGGGACTCTGGGGCCGGGAGACAGGCAGGACCAGCTCTGTCCTCGGATTTTCTCTGCCTCCACAGGCCTCCTTACCCTCCGGGGCAGTGGGACCCTCTCTGTGCCCGCTGGGCTGAGCAGCCCCTGCAGAAACAACACTGACGTCATCCTGAAGAAGCGGGCCGACAGGGCCTCACTGCCCAGCATCCCTGTCAGAAGCAGGAACTCAGCTTTGCCCGCCGTGCTTCAGGCGGGACCTAGACCAACTGGCTGTGGGGGCACGTGTCCCCCTCGCTATGCTGTCTTGGGGTGCTTTGGGGTGTGGCAAGGGTGACTTCTGCTGCTCTGCTTCTGCCAGTTGCCCATGTCGGAGGAGGGGGCAACCTGGGGTGGTCACCTTGCCAGAGACAGGAACAGTGTCTGGAAGTCAGAAGTATCTGGGGGCCAGGCTGGGGACCCAGGGCATTGTAACGGGAATTGTGGATGGCTGGACAGGTGTGCCCAGCCTGCGTGACATGTCCTAGAGGACTCACCAGTGCACCAGGACCACAGATGCTGGAAGCAGCCTCCATGGGGGTAGCTAGAAACACCAGGAAGAGGAAAAAAGGGTTCTGGGAAGACCCTGGGTTCTTGCTTGTTGCCTTATAAAATGTCAGGGCTGGAATCTGAGGACCTGAAGGTCCTATGGGACACTCAGGAAGGTGCCAAGGGACAAGGGGAGGCCCTGTCCCCATTCTACCAGAGGAGTGTCTATTTTGTCTCCCCTTTTTGAATACTGGGGCTCCACGTGGGATTTCATTTGAAAAGATTTTGCTAGTAAAGAACATTTGAAAACAACCAACCTGGTTCAGAGTTTCTTTAAATGTGGACATTGTTGGTAGAATAGAGCATCAGTTTTGTGCTAGAAATAATATTGACTGACCTCCCTTTTCTATTCTCTTTCTATCCTTTTGATTCCATCAAGTAGAAAGTCTTAATCTGGTGCTAGTTTTTAGCACCTCTCTAAGACTTGTGAACTCCTTTATAAACAAAGAGATCCTTCTCCCAGCTTGAGACATCAGAAGCTGACTGTCCCTTTTGTAGCTTGAGTTTATAATGTTCTTTTACTGTACCTATTTATCGTATACCATGACAACTAATCATTTACCAATTATGGTAGTGACATAAATTTCCCTTTAAAATAACTTATTTAGGATTTGAAAGTGGGTTGATTTGAAGAAAAGTACCATATAAATAAAGTAAAAGTAATTTAGAGTTATAGCAAAAAAAATCATGAAATTGGTAACTGAATGGTTGACACTTGGGAAATATTGAGCTATCTAACCTAAGCCACTCATTTTATAGACAACAGAGACTCAAGGTCACCCAAGGTCTCTTAAGGTGATGGTGGCCCATATGGACTATGGCTAATGAATCTTTGGCTAATGAATCTTGATCCAATGGCAAAGCTGAGAGGAGAATCCAGGAATGAGTTCTTTTTTTTCTTGGTTTTAAATAAAGGACTGCCCCAATTCAGATTTACCCAGGACCTCCTAGATAGGCCATAGTGAAAGTCATGTAAAGATGAACCTCTGAAGGAAAACTAGGCAGGAAGTGAGAGCTCTGGATTCCAGTTCAGGCTCTGTTGATGGAGGAACTGAGGCACTGTGGGCGTCCTAGCCTCTGTGGGCTTCTGGTGCCTCAGCTCTGTGATTGGAGCATTGGACCAGATGGAAACCTCCAAATGTCCTTCCTGTTCTAGAATTTTATGATTCTGGCATCTGTCCCCAAGGAAGGACAGCCTAGAAAACGTGATCTGATTTTTAAACAACATCCCTGCTTATTGTCAGTCCCTGCAAGTGTGGCCACATCTTGACCACTCAAGTGTCAGCTAATCGTCTCGTCGGTGCCTTCACTGTCTCCTGCTTCCTCCCGCTGGCTGCCTTTGGGCCGCTTCCCTGTCTTGGGTGGCTTCACAAAAGGATGGAGAGTCGGAGAGAAGGAGGAGGAGAAGCCGTAACATGGGCTCCTGGGTGGGGATGAGGTGAGAGCAGGGGAGTCATTCCTTGACAGACTTGCTGGCCTCACCTCGAGCCACAGACAGGGCGGGATTCTGGGTGGCGTCACCAGCGCGGTGGGCTTGGTCACATGACATCAAGAGCCTATCACAGGCCAGCTTGTTTATAATAATCAGATGGGCGATGGTAGGTGGTAGAAACTGTCAACCAGGGGTAGGAGTTCGGTGGTCTCTGTGGCTCCCCAGGGAGTGCAGCCCAGGCCCTGGCTTCTCACCCTCGCGGCTCCCTTCACCCTGCGTGCCCCCCTAAGGTGGGCTCGGCGCTGTGCGGGTCACCCGCCTGCTCCTTTCCTTCTCTGTGAGTGCAGCTCACTCCTTACCTGCGGTGCTTACTTTGGGTCTCCTGAGTGGGAAGAAGAGGAGGAGACGGACCCTTCGGGCTTTTAAGGAGCTAAGGCCTTTCTCGAACACGGAGCTGGGGCTGGTGGATGCCCTGCAGTGCCTGGAACGCAGCGGACTGGTGAGGAAACACTCCCTGTGCTCCGGCCGCCGCACCCCCCGCCTCCCCCACTGCAGGCCCTCGTGGCTCTCCTCGTGGCCAGATTTCATCAGAAGGAAGCATTGTCCCCAGGAGGAGGCGTGAGGGGGAGTGCCTGTGGGTCTGGCCGCCTGCGCCTGCCCCGTGCACTGCTCTATGGCTCACCAGAGCCAGCCCTAGAAAGTACGATCTGACTCCGTGGCGCTTTCGTGGGGGCCTGAGGAAGGTCACAGCCCTTCATTTTTCTAAGTCAAGTTCATTCTGCTCCCGTGTTCCTCCCACACACAGTCTTAGTTGCGAGCAGAGCGATGACTTGGGGTCCAGAACCTTTGCAGGAAGGCCTCCTCGTCTTCAGTCCTCACGTGCAAGTGCCCTCTCTCGAAGGTGCTGGCTTTGTGTCTGGCGTAGGCCCGGGCTCTGGGGTGGGCTTCCATCCTGGGTGGGGATGGGCCACGGGCCCCGTAGAATGGCTTGCACGGGACGGTTAGGATTTCAGCCTGGGTGTTACACCAGGACACCCTGCCGCCGAGGCCATTGAATCCCTCCACGCTGCGGTGGAGGTGCTGGTGATGGGCACGCCCTGGTCTGCAGAGGGAGGGGGCTCCTCCCATGCCACTGCCTGTGGACAGGGCCTGGACTTGCTTCTCAGGCAGATGAAGGAGAAGGGCCTAGTGAGCATCCAGCGCCTGGCGGCCTGTCACTCGGAGGTCCTCGCCGGGAGGCTGCACGACGTGTCCTTGGCCGTGACTGGAGAGGCGAGGCCTCCTGTGTCCTGTCCTCCGCTTGACTCCCAGCCAGTCCCCCTCCCTGGTGGTGTTGCTCAGTGTGGGTCACACAGCAGCCACGGAGGGGCCCACGGCTCCCTGCAACATGGGCATCCCTGCCTATTTCTCAGCCCTCAGCCCACTGAAGCAGGAGCTAGCCACCCATTTCTCAGATTGGAAAGCCTGAGGCCCGGGGTTCCCTTACTTCTAATCTCTGGGTATTGAAACAATCAGAATCTCATGTGCCAATTTGTCACAGCCCTGCATTGTCCTCTGTACTTAGGATGCCTCAGGAGTGTTCTGGGCCAGATCTCTGGGCCAGATCTCTAACTTCTGGGCAGTTGTAACATTTCCCAAATTCTTTCTCCTGTGGGGCTAGAGCTTGGCCCTAGGCTGGGCTCAGAGGGGCAGTAAGATGTATCGTATCACAAGTGGAGGCCATGACCCATGCCCTTGGGAATAGGACTGTTCCAGTGGGGGGCCTGTGAAGGTCCAATAAATAATTGTGTTTTCAAGACTAAGTGTTGCACAAATTTCAGATGATAATGATAATAATAGAATTGATAATTATGATGATAGCAACAGTAACAGTGTTTCTTTAAAACGGGACTGTTTTGCCCAGAACAGCTGTAGGGTTTCCATTTCTAGCCTGGCGAGGCCTAGGCCGGGGTGAGGGTGAAGTCTGCGGGGAGGGTGGTGCAGGGTTCCTTCTTCTTAGGTGCTGGAGCCCTTGGCAGGGCCCAGCAACCTGGCAGGGTCCCCCTCCATCTCTCTCCAAGGTCACCAACCTCCGCTCCAAGGTGTCCCACCTGGCCATCAGCACCCTGGGAGAACTCTCCGGGCCTTGAAGAAGAATATGGACCGGGAGGCTGAAGAGATTGCCCGCTGCCTGCTCCAGAAGATGGGGAACACCAGCAAGTTCATCCAGAGGGCGGCCAGCCGGTCCCTGGGGGCCATGGTGCAGCGCGTGAACCCCACTCGCTCCTGGTGGCCCTCACCTTGGCGGGCATCTAGTATGCGGGGGCCTGTTGTCTGGGCGGGGCGGTGGCCTGGGAAGGTGACGCAAAGGGGAGAGGCGCTGGGGTGGGGGAGGAGCAGGGAGATGGCACAGGCACCTCACGTATTTTCCTGGGTGAGGAAGACCCCTGTTCATTGGTGGCTTCTCTCCCACTCTCCTGGACCAGCCTAGTGGGTAACGAGGGGAGCTCAGTGCAGCCCCGGGTCCCAGCTGGGAAGGGACAGGTGCTATCTTTCTGCTCAACACTGGGGAGCCGTAGTGGCTGTGGTAATGTCTCCAGAGACGGGGCGGCAAGAGACAGCCTTTGGCCCTGTGCCCGAGGAGCCCCTGCCACTGTCTCAGGGGAGGAGTGCTTCCTTCTGATTGAAATCTGGGCCACGAGGAGAACAAGGCACAAGACCCTCCTCCAGCTGGTGCCACTTGGCCTTCTGGGGTGGAGGAGGGGGCTGGCAGCCATTGGAGCCTTTCCGCAGCCAGATCTGCTTTCTCTTTATGTAAAAACCAAACACAGCAGCAAAACCAGAAGCATTTCCCAAGCCCCTTTCTCCCACAGGGTGAAACAGCTCTCAACCCCAGCAAGCCAGTTACGACACCAACCCTTAAGCAGGGTGGCCTATCGGGTTAGAACCCAGGGCATGTTGGAGCAGCCAAGAGGCCTTTGCCTACAGGCCCCCGAGCCGTGTTGCCTGGGTTCACATCCTGGATTGTTACTAAACTTCCCCATGCCTTGGTTTCCTCATCTGTAAAAGGGGGATAATATTGGGTTGGCCAAAAAGTTCGTTCGGGTGTTGCTGTAACATCGTAGACGAAACCTGAACGAACTTTTGGGCCAGCCCGCTGCTAATACTGTTGTGAGGAGTAAAGGAATTGATTCAGGAAAGAGCGCTTCGAGCAGCGGCTGCCTCCACCTCACATTTATCGAATGCCCTCTGTGGCTACTATTAACTCAGGAGAAATGAATTGTACTTATCTCTGGATTCCTCCCCATGCCGCCGCTTCCTCCCCTGCGAAGATGATGACAGGAGTACGCTTACAGAGTTGAGGTGACGCTGGTTTGAAGGTGCTCAGTATGGTGCCTGGCAGGGAGGCTGTGCTCGCAGCAAACTGAGACAGTTGACGGCTGTGCGCAAGGACCGGGGGAGCCCGGTACAGGGCTGTGCGTTTGAATTCCCGGGGGTCTGGCGAAAATGCTGATTCTGATTCAGGTGCTAATGGTGCTGGTCCCTGGACCAGACTGAGTAGGGAGAGCCCAGAAGCCTCCCTTTGTGTTCCACTGGGGCCAGTGTCACCTCATGGACTGTGGGCACATTGAATCCACATTGAATAGGGTGAGAAATAAAGAGGTGACATCCTGATGGGCTCCTCCTGTAAGATTTCAGGTTCTCCCTGAAATCATCCATCAATCTCCTATCCCCCCAGGCCCCGCCTCAATTCAGCTCAGTGAATGTGCAGGAAGCTCCCACGAAGTGCTGAAGGGTCGGCATGTGCCTGGCACCTGTGGGGCATGGGGGATTCGACTGAGAGGAAGACTTGGTGCCCCCTGGAAGCCATGCGGGTACCCCTGTACTTCCCAGGGAACAAGGACACTGCCACTCCCAGGGAGCACCACTTCTGCCTGGAGGCCTCAGAAGACAGAAGTAGGTTATTCTAAGTGGAGAAAATGTGGGGAAGTGTATCATTTAGGCAAAGGCAGGACAGGAGCTCAGGAAGGAACGGGGATGACAGGCACACAGTGCGTCTGGTGACGTCACGTGTCTTCACGTGCTCAGTCCACCCTGTCATCATCCTTAGTTCCAGTGTCGGGAAGGTCTGCTCTTTCTCTGAAGATTCCCTTTAGTCTGCTCGGGACCAAATTCGGAGCCCACTGAGGCATGAAACATGGATGCACACCTGTAGGTCATGTGTGCCAGGCTGGGGACCCACACACCGCATTCCTTGGCTGAGCCTTTGTCCGTGATTGTGTTTCCTTTCAGCCACCGAAACCCCTTAGTCTGGAAGTGCACTGCCGAGCACCTCTCGGTCGTCCTGGAGCAGATAGGCGCCGAGAGGCTTCTCTCAGGCACCAGAGAGAGCACAGACATGCTGGTGCACAACCTGGTGAGGCTGGCCCAGGACTCCAACCAGGACACCAGGTAATGCAGGGCCAGGGTCCTGGGGACGGCTGACCTGGCCAGCCCAGGGCAGACAAGGCAACCAGCCAGCCTCGAGGGCTCAGGCCCAAGTAGCTCAGCTTCCCCGGGGCCACTCGGAAGGACAGTCGGTGGACGAAGCTGTGTCCTTTCCCTGCAGCTTTCGTCCCACCTCTCCACACCGCCACAGCCGGGCCCCGCTCAGGGAATGGCCACTACCCCCCGCCCCTGGCTCTCCTTTCTCACCTTCCACTCCCTCTCTAGCCATTGCAATCTTGCTCTAGTTCCTGTCCCAGCCCAGCTCCATTCTCTATGAGGCCATCCATTCATTCAATTTTCCAAGAGATGTTTGATAAGCATTCTTTTCATTACTATGAATATGACTGTGAATAAGAAAAATTAGGCCCCTGCTGTCTTGGAGATTACCTCCTAGTTGGGTAATAAGCAAGTAAATAATTACGACAATTTTAGACACAGATAAGGGGTAAAACAAGATGTAGTAGAGAACTGGGTCAGGACTACTTTAGATTGAGAGTCAGGGGAAATCTTTCTAAGGAGTGACATTTGAGTGGAGAACTGATTGGGTAGTAGGACCCAGCTCTTTGAGGGTCTGGGGTACAAGAGTCACAGCCAAGGAAGATAGTACAGAGGCTCCCGGGTGGGATAAGCTTGCTGTTTAATGAAGAGAAAGGCGAGCCTTTGTGGAGCACCGTGAGTGAGGGGAGTGGCAGGCGATGAGACGGAGAGGGCAAGGCCAGGCCCGGGGTGGGGGCCTCGCAGGCCCTGGTCAGGAGCTGGGATTCCAGTTTGGGTGTGACCGGAAGCACTGGAGGATGTTTTCAGTAGGAGTGTGAGGCAGTGTTAGATGGTTTTAAGCAGGAGAGTGATAGGATCTGATTAACTGTCTTTAAAACCTGGTGTTGGGGTGCAGTTAATCACACTCCCCGGTTCATGGCGTGTTATCACCACGTCTAGGGCCCCCAGCACGCTCGGTTACAGCTCCAGAGGGCACGTCCACACTGCGTTCTGTGTTGTGTCTGAGGCAGTGCCTTCGTGTGGTGTGTCCGTGCAGTGCAGCCCTGGAGGGATGCAATGCACGGGATGCCTCCCACCCTGCCCAGTGCACTCCCACGGTGCTGTACCTCCGTCCTTGTAAGTGGCCCCTGACAGAGCCCAGGAGGATCTCTTTGGGAATTTGCCCAGATGCGCGAGTGAGGTCAGGGCCGTGTTCACTCAGGCCGCCCAGGCATCGCCGGAGCCCTCACGCACGCGGGGGCCCCTCCGCCTCCCTCCTGAGTGCCGAGGCGAATACATCCTTACAACATTGCAGTTTCTGGATTTCACATTTTTTATCCATCTGATGGGGAAAAGTTCTAGCTCATGGCTGTTTCCGAATACTCTTTTTCCCCTCCCTGATTACTAACAAGTTTGAGTGCTTCTTTATATGTTTGCTAGCCTTTTGATTCAAAAAAAACATCTCTTTATTCTGTTCCTCCTACAACATAATGTTAGGCTTTGGGAAATTCGATGGAGAGGAAGAAGGCCTAGACAAAACAGAACTTTTTTATACTTGGAACTTGCTGTCTCTGTAGGACCCTGTTTGGGGATTTTCTGCCTCTCCATTCTACCTCTCCAGGAATCAGCCATGAAGATAGCACAGAGATTCTCTTTATCGGACCCACTACTGTTGAACTATCCTCTATCTGTCCTCTTTCTTAGAGGGGGCAGCAAGACAATTTTGGTCTTACTACAGTATTCTCCAAAATAATTTGTATATGCCTCAAACCCTTCCTATATCATTAAGGATCCAGGCTTTTGAAAACCAGGTCAGGAAGAGACAACCCCTCAACCCTAGTATCTATTGTTAAATCCCTTCCTTGACTCACTGACCAGTGAAGGGGCTGGATGACTAAAGTTAAAAAAAAAAAGATTGGACATTTCAGGGGAGACTAATCATGAAAATATTGCCCTGTGCACCAGATTTAATGATCCCCAAGCTTTCCTCCTGGCTTTCAAGCTGATGGGTGATCTGATCTGGGAAAGAGCGATTAACAATTTTGGCAGCTTTCTCATTTTTTTAGAAAATACTCCCCTTTGGTTACCTCATAAACAAAAATTATTTATAAAAAAAAACAACAAACAAAAAACATCTCTGACTACTTACTGGAGGGTTGATGGTGGGGGAGGGGGCCAGGATGGAGAAGGGATGCCAGGCAGATGGCTACCCGGAGTCTCGGCAAGAGGTGCTGGAGGCTGCAGCAGGGGGAGGAGGGGTGGAGTGGGGTATAGTTTGAAGGCATAGCTGAGAGCAGTTGGGTGCTGAGGATTTCAAAGAGGAATCAAAGATGATGCTTAGGTTTTTTAAACTGAACAACTGGGTGAATGATAGTGCCATTTACTGGCAGGAAGACTATTGTCAGGGAAGTAGAAGGTTTTGGTTGGCTGGTTCTTCATTGTTGGTGGGGGGATGGGTGTTAAGATCCAACATCTCTCCAGATCTAAACCCTCTCCATTCCGACCCTCTCTCTCACACTGGATGGCGTTGACGGCACTTCATTTTCCTTCTTGAACCTTATGCTTCCGGCTTGCGTGGTACCACATTCCCTGGTTTTCCTCGTTCCTCTGTGCCTTTCTCCCCCGCCTGCCTGCACCCCGATGCCCGTGGCTGCAGGAGTGTCTTCATCCTCGTACCCCTCTTGCAGCCTTCTCTGAGTGGTGCCATCACTTCCAGTGGCTCCAACCACAGCAAACTCTGATGCTTCCCCGTGTCTCCCTCCAGGCCAGCCCTTCTCTGAGCATCTGTCCCATCTCTCTGATGCCCCCACAGGACCCATCACCGGGATGTCCCACTGTCATCGTCAGTGCAAACTGTCCCTAAATGCGCTCATTGCCTTCTCTTAAAGCCTGCTTTCTCTGGCTATGTTCCCTCTCTTATGAAGTCACTATTATTTTACCAAGTCATCTAGATGCAGAATGGGGAATTTCATACTTCATTTTCCCCCTCCCACATTTTAATATCTTAGAATCCGAGGCATCTCACAGCTGCTGGTGGCCAGGCAGCAGTTATGACTTGGGCTTTACTATCTATACAGTTGCAAAACTTGATCGTTGTTGCTCATTGTATAAATGTTTGAATTACAGTTTGCATTGTAGGAACTACATTATGAGCCTTTCTTTGCTGCTTAGCCTTTTATATTTATTTAAGGAGTCACTGTGGAGAATTGTTGGGTTTAATCGCGTTTAAAATGTCTTAGAAATATTACATTATTATTTGGCATTGAAATGAAGCGTTATCCTATATGAGAAAAGGCATGGAAATAGAGCGATGGGACATAAATTCGATATTAACGCAAATATTCATCACTGAAAGAATGACCCAAATTCCACAGTTTCTTACAAGGCAACCAACAAGTACTTTATCCAACCTAAGGAAGGAAGGACACTTCCCACAAAAGTGTCACTTCTGTTTCTGAGATAGCATGCAAAAGGATGGCTTTCACACACGGGGCTGTGTCACTGAAGGCAGTGGAAATCACCAGTGTCTTCTTTTTCTGTTTTTCCTTAGTGGAAAATAAATTAATGGTGCATTTTACAACCAGTGGAGGTTTAGGTTGAGTGAAGTATGGTAATTCTAGATGCTTTGGGCTTCCCCTCCAATCACCCACCAAGTCCTACAATTTCATCTTCTTTAGCAGCTCTTGAATCTGATCGTCCCTACTTACCCCCACCCTCCTGCCTATGTCAGGCCTTCGTCATCTTTTGCCTGGACTATTATAATGGCCTCCTAACGGGTCTCCCGGCCCCGACCCTTGTCCCCAAAGATCCATCCTCCACAGTGCTGCTTGAGACATTTTGACTTCAGTGCAAATCTGATCATTTCTCAGCTTCCCATTGCCTGCAGCCTAAAGCCCAACTCCTTCACATCTCCCTAAATTGAGTCCTATCTTCTTCTCTAGCCTATTCTCTCCTGACACCAGTCCCTGCCGACTGTTCTCCAACCACACACCTGTAGACCTATCAGACTGTCTTTTGGACGCTGGGATGTCTCCCCTCCTCCACTTACTCCTTAATCCCATCCCACTTGTGAACTCCTACTCATCTTTTGAGTCCCAACCCAAGGTCACCTCTTCAGTGAAGCCCTCCTTGATGCCCCCACCTTGCCCACCACTGTTTATCAGATAGAGTTGACCACTCCCCCGCTATACTGCCCCATTGCACACTTCCTCAGACTTCTAAATGTCTCATGCTAGAAAAATGTTAATACACTTTGGTATAGTCATCTAACAGAATATATTTAGCCATTGAAGAGGATGATGTGGGAAGATGATTAATGGTAAAGTGAAAAAAGCTGGGTAAATATTGTTTATATATTCTGATATCAATGAAAATGTATATATGCTTGGAAAAAAGACTATAAGAAATATGTACAAATTTAAGTGGTTTTCTCTTGGTAATGAGATTATGGTTGTTTATTCTTTCATGAATCTAGTTCTTAACTGGGTGGGGATTACTGTCATAATGAGAAAAGTATTAAAATTCTCTTACTGCAATTAGAAGAATTATGTAAAGCAAATTTATATTGCATTTCTGTGGTTGTTTTCCATCCTGCTCTTTCTCCAACGGCAGGTTTTATGGCCGGAAGATGGTGAATATCTTAATGTCAAACACAAGGTTTGATGCATTTCCAAAGCAGTCCCTCCCATCCCACGACTTGCAGAAGGTCATGACAGCTATTAAACAGTGGGTGAGTC
This sequence comes from Phocoena sinus, assembly GCF_008692025.1. Classification (NCBI taxonomy): domain Eukaryota; kingdom Metazoa; phylum Chordata; class Mammalia; order Artiodactyla; family Phocoenidae; genus Phocoena; species Phocoena sinus. Next base: position 22,827,003 of record NC_045775.1, read on the forward strand.
AGCAGTCAGCGAGGTGTGAGCTGGTCTGGGGCGGGAATCAGAGCTGAGCCCGGCAGCTCGCAGCCCTCACGCTGGTCAGCGAGAGGGGGGCGTGCACTCCAGAGGCTTTGATTTCATCCACGACTCCTGACGGTGGGAATTTTCTTCCTGGTGCTCAGACCTGCTTCTGCCTCTCACTGCCTGTGTCTCTTGAGGCCTCCCTGGGCCTCTTTGCCTCCATCTTTTAAGTGGGGATCTTGATCTGTGACCCGATTATCAGTGCTCTGGAAGACTCCCCTGTGCCCTCGCAGGTGGAACAGGTTATTCCTCTTGTTTCGGTCTAGACTGGAGTGTCTGGCCGTTCCCCATAGGGCCACCCCTTTTGGTTCATGTTCTGTGTGTATTTTTCAAGGGAATAGAAGATGGTGATGAACTTCCATCTGCCAAGGCCGCAAGGTGTCGAGGAGTCTGTGGTGTGTGAGAATGGGCTGCCCGGCAAGGATGGGTACAGTAGCTCTTGTCTCCCTGGGGCTCCCCATCCAAGACTGCTGATGGAGATGTTCTGCTTGGCCCGGGCCCCGCCGTGGTGGCCCTGGGGGGAGGGGTGTGCATCTGGGCTGTGACTGAGACCTAGTTGGGTCAGCAGGACTCATGGGTAAATTTATGGGAAGGGTTCCCTCACCCAGATCTGGGGAGAGCAAATGCTGGGTTTCAGGAGCATCTGCTGGTAGAGATGGGCTCCTGCAGTCTTGGCCGTGTAGGTGCAGTTTAAGTGGGATGGATTGTTGGTCAGCCTTTTTGTGTGCGCTCAGAGTTTCTCCATTCACTTAGAGGCAGCAGGGGCCTTCCTCATCGGAGTGGCCGGCCTGGGACTAATTTAGAGGCAGAGGTGGAATCAAGGCGGATGAGAAGGAATGGGCCAAGGGGCTAGAGGGTGGGCATTAGTAGGGGTTAGAAATCCAACAGGAATCTGACAGTCACTCCTGTGCCCAAAACTTAAGACCCTTCTGCGATGTCCCAGGAGGAAACATGTGTAGACTCCTAAGCTGGGCCCCCAGGGAAGCCCCCTGCCCACCTCTTCTAGAGTATTTCCTGCTCTCTCTCCTAAGCATGCTCTCTCAGCTCACGTTCCCTGCGTTCTCTCTCACACCTGTGCCTTTCCCTATGCTGTGCCATCTGTACCGGAACATGCCTATTTACACTACAAGATGTGGCTCACCTGTCACCTTCTCCCAGAAGCTCTCTCTGACTCTCTGCCCTCATGTCCTCCGGTTGGGCCGGTTGCCCCCCTCCTTCAGTCCTCTGTCTCCCATTGGTCTGTGAGCTCCTGAGGGCAAAGTCCACATCTCTCATCTCATTATTCTCAGTGTCTGGCACTTCTCTTGGAACTCAGTAGGCAAAGAGCGTGGAATGTAGGGATGAATGTCAGAATGATGTGGGGCTCTATTGGGTGGGACCCGGGTGTAGGGCATGAGCTCAGAGACCCAGGTCTGAGTTGGCAGTGGGCGGTTGGAGTTCTGTGTGAAGCAGCTCCCATGCTGGCTGAAACAGGCCAGGGGAAATGATGGGCATGTGATCCCAGTGTAAGACAACAGAGCTTCTTAACATTTCCCTAGTTCTGGAGGAGTGTAAGCAGAGCCTAGGCAGCCAGGGCTCGGGATACAGGCTCCTGGTAAGACCTTCCCCCACTCTTAGGTTAAATTGTGCCAGTCATCCTTCCATGAATTTCCACCCCCTCAGTCCAAGCTCCCTCACCCCATTCTTTTTTTCTTTTTTAAAAAAATTTATTTATTTATTAATTTATTTAATTTTTGCTGCATTGGGTCTTCGCTGCTGCACGCGGGCTTTCTTTAGTTGCAGTGAGCGGGGCTACTCTTCATTGCGGGGCGCAGGCTTCTCATTGTGGTGGCTCCTCTTGTTTCAGAGCACAGGCTCTAGGCGTACAGGCTTCAGTAGTTTTGGCTCACGGGATCTAGAGCGCAGGCTCAGTAGTTGTGGTGCACGGGCTTGGTTGCTCCCCGGCATGTGGGATCTTCCCGGACCAGGGCTCGAACCCGTGTCCCCTGCATTGGCAGGTGGATTCTTAACCACTGTGCCACCAGGGAAGTCCCCCTCACCCGATTCTTAACATAGCTTCTGAAAAGAGGAAAAAAAGGTAGAAAGAGAGAGCCCTGCCGCCTGATAAGGGGATAGAGCTCTAGGCAACCGAACTGTTGCTCCCTGAGGAAAAAGCATTTCCAGAGTTCCCAAGGCCTGAGTCCCCAAGCGGCAGGTAGAGGGGAAGCTGGGGTGGACTACGTTGCAAGTGAAACTCTTGTTTCAGCCCCACCTGTCTTTGGGGCTTGTGCATGGGACAGGAGATGTGTCCATCCCCTGGGGCTGCCCAGATCAGACGCTCCTTCCACGTAGGCTCAGCTCCAGTGGCCCGCGCTGGCAGGGCTGTGCTCCTCCACGCGGGGTGGCTTGGAGATGGGGAGCAGCTGCGGGAGCTGACACGGCTGCTGGAGGCCGAGGAGTACCAGTCTCGGATGGAAGGCGTGGAGCGGCTCCTTGAGCACTGCAAGGCCAAGTCAGAGCTCATCACCGCCAACTCGGGACAGGGTTGGACATTGCGCCAGACATCGCTTCAGGGTAAAGGGAGCCTGACAAGCACTTGCTATCCAATTGCCACGGTAATGCCATAAGACTATCTGGAAGTGGCCAATTGGGCAAGGGCATCGCCTCCTGCTGGGTGCGCTGGGACCACTCAGAGATGTCCTGGGTGTCTTTCATCTTCCCAGCAGTTTTACAGGGAGGAGGGCAGAGGTGCAGGATGCTGCAGCTAAGGGCGACTCCTGATCCAGCTACGCACGTGAGGTTTTGGGGGCAGAACATGTGGCTCGGAGTAAGCACAGGCTTTCACAGGCTGGAAATGAGGGCAGATGCCTGCTCCTTCCGGAAGTGAGGCTGCTGACACTCTACATAGAAGAGTAGTTAAGACACAAGCTTCAAGTTTCTTACTAGCTGTGTGATCTGGGCAAGTCATTTAACCTTTGTCAGACTCAGTTTTTGTTTTGGTGTTTTTTTTTTTTTTTTTGCGGTACGCGGGCCTCTCACTGTTGCGGCCTCTCCCGTTGCAGAGCACAGGCTCCGGACGCGCAGGCTCAGCGGCCGTGGCTCACGGGCCGAGCCGCTCCGCGGCACGTGGGATCCTCCCAGACCAGGGCACGAACCTGTGTCCCCTGCATCGGCAGGTGGACTCTCAACCACTCCACCACCACGGAAGCCCTTTTATTTTTAAAAATGGTAAACTGAGGACGAGAACACGTGCCTCATGGGTCGTTAAGATCACTCCATGAGCGAGTGCAGAGTACCCAACAAGATGCTCTACACTGTACACCCTTTGCACTCGAGTACTCAGTGTACAGTCATTTCCCCTCTTGTTCCTCCTCCCCTTTCAGAGGTGAGCTCTTCTTCGTCACTGGGAATGTTCTGGCACAGGCTGGATGGCCCCTGCCAGGGATGCAGGAGGAGTACCCTCCAAGGGCAGTTAGTTGGGCTGTGGGACTCCTGCCCAGACTGGGTTCCCATGGGCTCTTGGTTTCTGTTCCCTCAACAGGTCTTTGATGCTTTCACCCCAAGGCTTCAGGATTCCAACAAGAAAGTGAACCAGTGGGCGCTGGAGTCCCTCTCCAGGATGATACCCCTCCTGAGAGAGAGCTTACAGCCCGTGCTGCTCTCCATCATCATTGCTGTAGCAGATAACCTCAACTCCAAGAACGCAGGAATTTACACTGCTGCGGCGACGGCGCTGGATGGAATGATTGAGAGTCTGGGTGACCTGCCCACAGCCCCTGCTTGGCTCTGGTAGGCAGCTGGCTTCCTCCTTTGTCCCTCCGTAGGGTTAGGGTTGGACATTCCCACCTTCCCTGCTTGGGAATCAGCAGAGCAGTGAAAGGCACTGATTGGCTCTCAGGCCAAATATTTCCCCAGAGGTTGTGTAGGGCAGGGGTGGGCAGCCCAGGGCCTCCCAGGTTCTTGGTTGGCAGGCTTTTCCACGGGACGTCCACCTGTTAGAAGTGGAGGAGATGTGGAGAATATCTAGTCTTGCCTCCTCGTGGTACAGGTGATGGAAATGACTCACCCCAGGTCACACAGCACCACAGTGAGTGGGCCAACAGGGCACTTATGGGAAAACAGATCACGATTGCCAAGAAGGACCTAGGAGGAGTTGTCAAATTTTTTCAGTTGTAGAGATGGTAGCAGGGGATGTGGCTTGTATGGGGACCAGGCAGGATGCTGGTGAGACAGTAGGGCAAGCCTGTTGGAGAGGACAAAGGTGGCTACCTTTGTTGTCTGACATGGGAGTCAAGCTGGGACCCATTGGCTTTTTGAGCATGGAATGAATGAGGGTTGCCTTTTAGGAAGACTGGGGCCAGGGCTTTGGGTGGGAGGGATTTGGGGTGAGGGGTGGAGAGTGAGGGTGGAGTGGAGGCTTGGGGGAGAAATGAAAAGAACAAAAAGGCGGGAGCTATGGGAGAGACATCAGGAAAGGCAGGAGCTCCTCTGTTCCTTATGTGCTTTGCAGTAGCACATCTTGGTTCTTGAACATTAGGTGGAAATCTTGGTGCATCTACTGATACTTCTGTTATCCATTCCTTTCGTAGATGATTAGATGGTGATCTAATTTGGTGTATCTAGTACACAGACTGAAGTGCAAGTTTGAAACCTCCGGTGTGTGAGAACGTAGTACATGATAGACGTAGTTCAGACCAGTAGAACCACGAGTTTTTCACAACCTAATCTTGCCTTGCTGTGAGGAAATGTATGATCTGAGAACCGCTGTTGGCCCTTGTTGCCATATGTCCCGATGAACACAGAGCAATGTCCTGCCTCTAGGACGCGCCGAGCATCCCCGTGGTGCGGCTGGAAACACTGCCTGGCACACCCACCCCTCCTCCCCATACTGCACCCTGGCCTTAGTGCAGCTCCCTGGGGCTGGGACAGCAGCTGTGTCCTTGGCTGGAGCCTCCAGGAGACGTTTCAGTTACAAATCAAAGGTCTGGTCAGGCCCTTCTCCGCCTCTCGAGATCATAAATATTGTCAATTTCCTCTCTTCATCTCAGAGGGAATTGTGATTTGCTGAGTGTGTTGCTGTAGAACAAACAAAATAAATCCAGCTCTAAATCACGGCTTGTTCTCGGCGCTGCTCTGGGTAAGTGAGATTGCTGTTGCCAACAACCAAGGCTCTTGGTAAATCACCGCGGGCCCTATATTTATTGGGAAAACCTCGCATCAAACAAAATAGGCTTTTAGCTATTTGAAGAAGCTAAGCACCCTTGTCTGGCGAGAGGAGCTTTTAACTCTTCCCCCTCCAGGTGTTTTAGTTTCCCCTTTTTGCCTTTGAGTCGGCCTCCTTCTGCACGCTAGAGCCTTGGAACTTTGGGCTGCAGAATCTGGTTTCTCACACTGTCGCAAGACTCAGATCCCCTCTACGTGGGGCCCTGCTGTTTCCGTTTGGGCTGGACACCCTGGAAAGGGGGCCTGGGGATGGCCTGTTTCTGTGATTTGGCCACACCTCAAGGCAGGTTGCAGCAACCAGGAAGATGCCTATACCTCTCCTTTCCTCCTGGGACAGGGTCTCCTTGGGATGGCTGACGATGCTCCTTCTGCCCATCAGCGGAGGATTTGGTGCGGGGAGAATGGAGGCAGGTGAGAGGGGCAACTGCCCTTCTCTCTAATCCTTAGGTCAGTGCTAGGCTGGAATGGAATGGGGTCAAAGGGATGGATGGAGCCCACTAACCCCTGGCACAAGGCTCCAGAGTGTCACGTCCAGGGTGTTGGCTCCAAGTAATTTGAGCAGGCGTGGTCAAGGGCTTTGCTGTGAGCCATACTCTCTCAACCCAATCAGCTACGTTGCTTTTGGAAGTGTTCTTAACTGTGACGTTAATGAGCCAGCTTCTAAATCCGTGAAGGTCAGAACTGAGGGATTAGGTTGCCAATGAGAATTCATCACTGTCAGGGAGTACCAGGGGTGGAATCAAGCTCTCCCAGGGAATGGTTCTCTTCTGCCTGGAATGGTCTAGGCCTGGCCTGCAGAGGGAAAAACAGATGCAAGTAATGAAATTTCCCACTGTCCCAGGGGACTAGGTGGTGGACACAGAGGCTGGGGCGGGTGTGACAGGAGAGAAGGGTGTACATCTTCCTTCCCATATCACCCAGGCTGAGCCCGGGCAGCTCTAGTCGACCTTTAGCACCCAGAGGCCCCTCCTGGAAGTGGCGTGGAGCCCTTCGAGCAGCGGGAGCTTTCTCCCAAGCCGGATTCTTCGTGCCCCAGGAGGGATTCTGGGCTCCAGGCTGGAGAGGAGCTGTGAAGTGCTGTGATATAAATGTGTGGAAAGTCACAGCTTGTTACTGTTTGTTTCCTGCTCAACGGGGGCCAAGGAGGTCAAGAACACAGGTGAGGCAGGCCGTTTTCTGGCACAAGGTCCAGATCGCACAGCCAAACTGGGAGGTTGGTCTTCTTAGGTGACCTCTTGATTCTGGAATTGGGTGACAAAATCCACGCATCAGCCACCACATCTCTCCCAGTCCCTTCTTTTTCCCTAGGGTGAGTGGGGCGGTGATGTGCTGGTTGACAGAACAGGTGGGATTTCTGCCCATGTCCCCTTTTGGGGGACAGTAAAAAAGGAGACGTTGGGAGCCTTGTTCCCTGACCTCTGCCCTCTGTCACTGCCTGCCTTAAGGCCTCTCTGGGGCTGAGTCTGGAGGGGCACCCTTTCTACTCCTCACCAAGACCCTCTGATTTCAGGGGAGTTGTTCCAGGGGTCAAGGCAGTTCCTCAGCAGACTGGCTGGTTCTGTCTTTGGGCTCTGTTACCTGGTTAGTTACAGAAGAAACTTCACTAATTAAAGCATCAGGCTGCTGACAGCTCACCGCACTCCTGGTTAGACTGAATGCCGGAAAGAGTTCTCTCAATGTGGTGCAGCCCCTGGCCGGGTGCTGGAGGGAGCAGATAAACTCAGAAATGGGCAGCTTCAGATCTACAATACTTCTGCTCTTTTGCTCTGACTTTATTTAGTTTTTTATTATTATTTTTTAAAAATAAATTTACTTATTTATTTATTTTTGGCTGCGTTGGGTCTTCGTTGCTGCACGTGGGCTTCCTCTAGTTGCTGTGAGGAGAGGGCTACCCTTCGTTGCGGTGAGCGGGGCTTCTCATTGCGGTGGCTTCTCTTGTTGCGGAGCATGGGCTCTAGGTGTGTGGGCTTCAGTAGTTGTGGCACGTGGGCTCAGTAGTTGCGGCACACGGGCTTAGTTGCTCCGCAGCATGTGGGATCTTCTGGACCAGGGCTCGAACCCATGTCCCCTGCATTGGCAGGTGGATTCTTAACCAACTGCGCCACCAGGGAAGCCCCTGTAAATACAATTTTGACTTTGCTCCTTTCATTTAATACCACCCAGTTTCCCATGCTGTTACATAGTCTTTCTAGTTAACTTAAAATATATTAATATAAACTTTATTTTCCTCCACTGTAAAAGTCGTACTTATTAATTATTGAGAAAGTGAAAAATAGGAAGCCTTCGGAAGGAAAAAAAAACTTACAGTCCCAACTCCACAAAGAAAACCATTATTAACATTTAGCATGTTTTATGTTAGGTATTTTTTTCTGTGCGTCTTTGTGTATAGTGTCATGATAATATTACACATTTAAATTTGCATCCTTCTTAGAAAAAGCAGGGTGTGAGCATTGTATATAATTACAAACTTGAGTCACTTTTAACAGTTCCGTCATGCGCTATGGCACAGCCTGTACTTTTCTGTTTCAGGGGATCTTTCCCAGTTTTCCTGCAATGAGCAGACCCAGTTTTCCCGGCCACGGAGAATGTGTCTGTGACATGTTATAACTCACTGTGTCTTGTGCTTATTGTTGGGGGCCCGGTTTGACTGCAGTGTCTTCGCTGCCACTGTCCGTGTAGCACGCTTCTTATGTTTTCTTAAAAGCTCTTCTCTGGCTTCCCGGTAGCCTGGGGATGACGTGGCTCAGTGACCTTGGGCTTTGGCTGAATAGAACAGGTGAGAGGCCCGCTAGACCTCAGCCCCACTGTGGGGAGGGGAGGCTAGGTCCAGGGAGGCCAAGGTGTCTGGCTTGCCAGCCCGTGGCTATTTTCTCTATATTGAAGGGCTTTGCTTGCCCCTTTGCGTGGGCAGCACCAAAGCCAGTGTGGCTTTCCTTGTGTGTGGAAGAGAAGCCTATGAAAACCCTGGGCTAGGTTAACAGAGCAGGATTTTAAGTTTTTGAAAGTTAGATTCCAGCCTCTGAATTGGACGCCCTACCGTGAAGGCTGCTGGGCTTTCAGAGTATTTTAGGTAATAATAGTAATAGTAGCCACAATAACTGATACTTGCATAGTAATTGTCTGCCCAAGGCGCTATCCTAAGCAGTTCTATGAGGAAGGTACTAGTATTATCCCTGTTTTACAGACGGGTAGACTGTGGTTTAGAGAGGGTAAGTGACTTGTCCAACGTCACACAGTAAAACACGGAAGATCCAGGCGATCTGGACCAGAGTCCACCCCCTTAGCTGCTGTCTCATTAAACGTGGGTGTGACCTGAAAGGTGAGCCATCACTATGGAAGTAGTCAGAGGCAGACAGGCAGCTCCTCGGGGTGGTGTCTGGGGTTTATAGACCAGTTTGGGCCAACTTAGTGTCTCTGCTTCAACATTGCCTTGTTCGCCATAAGCATTTATTGGGCACCTGTTGTGTGCCTGGGAGCATGGCCTGGCACAGATGTCTGCTGGATGTGCATTTTCAAGTATTCCCCCAGGTTCTTCACTTCTCTCAGGCTCTGGGAGGCCATGCCAGTGGCCAGGATGAGGGGAGGTCTAGCGGCGCCCAGAGAGTGTCCTGGACTGAGTGTTGATGGGGGAGAGCAAGGAGGGAGAAGTCCTTGTTCTCAGAGGTGAGCTCATGGCTGATGATGGGGGTGGGACAAACAGAAGCACCTGGAAACAATAATGCAGGTGATGCTGATATAGAAATCTCTTCTTACACATTTACAGGTTTACCAGGACACCCTGAGACCACTTCTTGCTAACTGAAATATTCTAGAGTCTGGCCTCTATTTTATCTCCCAGAACAAATTATTTTAAAGACTCTGGACTTATGGATGGAGCTTTTGCAAGCTGCAGAGATGTACATGTGTACATTTTCTGCTCTATACTCTGACGGGTCTCAGCAGGAGAGCAAGGGAAGTAGGAGTTAGCTCTTAACTAGAATGGTTTCCTGATGGAAAAACAAAGCTTTGCTTGTACATCTCTGGGGATGCTGGGGCTCTGTGCTGAGGTATGGAAGGTCTCAGAGAAGGTGGAACTGCCTGGAAAGACTTTCCTTAGGCAGGTTGCTAATCTCTGTCCGCTGCACAAGAGAAATCTGGCCTTGAGTATGGTCAGCGGCTGGAAGTCCAGGACACACTTGCTGGGGCTGCTGTGGTAACGCGCCTCGCCTCCCAGACAGGCGCAGGAAGGCCACAGCCGCATCCCCTGAGGAATGCATTTTTGCTGTTTGCCCACTCCCATGGAATTCTGCTTGCGCCTGCTGTGGTGCAGATGTGGGAGCTGGGGATGCTGGGTGCCTCCAGGGGTCATGGAGAGGAAATCCAGGGGTAAAAGGAGATGGGTCTGCCCTTGTTGATTTTCTAGGCTAGCATCCCTTTCTTAGGTGAAAGAGTCACTTTCCTCACCTTGCTCGTCCATCTTTTGTGAGGGATGCAGGACTTCAAGCTTAATAGTTTGGGAAACCAGGAGACGTCAGCTGGAACGGGGAAGAAGGAGCAGCTTCTAAATTCGGTAGCTACGGGATCCGGCTGGAGTTGACTTTAGAAATAACAAAGAACATCAGAGAGCCTCTTTATCCCCACACGTCCCCCAGCCCATTTGCTGGGGTTTCACCATTAGTGGTTCATCTCTAATAAACACTCCTTTAAGATCCCAGTGGAGAAGAGCTCGGGGCCACAGCCTTCACCCATGGGTGTGGCTGGGTAGCAGGAGAGCTGGGCTCCTGGGGCAGTGTGGCTGGAGTGCTCGCTGTAGGGGTGCTGGGAGGTTATAAATAAACTATTGAGAGATCATATGCGCTCCCCCACCCCTAACCTGCACATTCCCTCCTCTGACCCTACCAGAGCCAGCCAGGGGCTTCTGCTCCTGACAGGGTGACCAGCCATCCGGGTTTACCAGGGTTGTGGGGCTTTCGGTGCTAAAATGGGGAAGGTCCTGGGCAGACTGAGATGTGTTGGTCACCCTAGCTCCAGAACCCCAGGCCCTTGCTTACGTGAGCATGGAGCCTCCCACCGTGTTAGAGTTCACGTTCAAGCGTCTGTCTCCTCCGCCAAGGAGTCTCTTGAGGGGGACGAGGAGCAGAAAGACCAGGTCTTATTTAGTTCTCAGCTCCATGCTTATTATTTAGAGGGTATCAGTAAATGTTCAGCGTGGAGATAACCGGCCATCTGGTAGTGGGTACGTTCTATTGGTTAGTGCCCAAGTTCGGGCTTTGAGGAGAGCCGTGATTTCTGAATTCCAATCCTAGCCCTTTACTGACCTTTGGTATAATTGTGTCTCAGTGCCTCAGTTTCCCCTAAAACTGTATCTCTATATCCACATCTACATCAATTCATCCATCTATCTCTATATATCATTCACCTATCTGTTATCTATCATCTACAGCTTTCGTATATAATACTTCATCTATCATCTACCTATTATCTATATCTATCACCTACTTGTCTGTCTACCTACCTCTCGATTATTTAGCTATTTCTATCTCATCTATCAATCGTGCACCTGTCATCAATCATCTATATCTACCTATTGATCGGTCTATCGATCTACCTACCTCCTTTGCCCCAAAGCTCACAGCAGTTTTGAGGAAGCACAGACAATATCTATGGATCTATGGGAGTAAATGGGGCCTGTGATAGTGTAACTATCACTGTTCCCCAAACACCCCGTGTACATTCACTTTTTAAAGTGGCCCCATTATAACCTGGAAAAATTAATTCAGCTTCCCAAAGCGGCTCTTCCTTATGTAGGTGCTGCGTGTACCTAGCCCTGAACAGTTGGTGCCTTCGTTCCGGCCACAGCATCATGGCCACTGACATTCTCCGTCTCTTCCAGACAACCTTGGCCTCGTACAAGCGTTTGCTGGGCGGGTGCGTTTCCTGAGTGGCCGCACGGTGCTTGATGTCACAGAACGTCTGTCCGGTGAGCATCCAGCCTCCCAGCCCATCTCTGTTCTTCTCTCCTGGCATGTAGTTGAACCACGTACAAAACTCAGCAAATGATCCCCACAGACCATTTAAAAATTTTGATAATCTGCTTTAAAAAATAATTCCCACATTGCCAGAGACAATCTTTGTTTTTGGTCAAAATGAGGCAGGTCTGTACACAGCCAAAATAGTTTTAAAGAAACTATTATGGGAGGACTGCGGGAGGCAGAGGGGGGAGTTTCGGGACCGCGGAGTAGTGCACAGCGACGGGTGCGGAGGGCAAAGCGGGGAGATTCCTGCACAGACGATCGGTGCCGACCGGCACTCACCAACCCGAGAGGCTTGTCTGCTCACCCGCCGGGGTGGGCGGGGCTGCGAGCTGAGGCTCGGGTTTTGGTTTTGGACGGAGCTCAGGGAGAGGACTGGGGTTGGCGGCTTGAACATAGCCTGAAGGGGTTAGTGCACCACGACTAGCCGGGAGGGAGTTCGGGGAAAAGCCTGCACCGGCCGAAGAGGCAAGAGACTTTTTCTTCCCTCTTTGTTTCCTGGTGCGCGAGGAGAGGGGTTTAAGAGCGCTGCTTAAAGGAACTCCAGAGACGGGCGCGAGCCGCGGCTAAAAGCGCGAACCCCAGAGACGGGCGCGAGCCGCGGCTGAGGGCGCGAGCCCCCGAGACGGGCGCGAGCCGCGGCTGAAAGCACAAACCCCAGAGACGGGCGCGAGCCGTGGCTGAGGGCGCAAGCCCCCGAGACGGGCGCAAGCCGCGGCTGAAGGCGCAAACCCCAGAGACGGGCGCGAGCCGCGGCTGAAAGCGCGAACCCCAGAGACGGGCGCGAGCCGCGGCTGAGGGCGCAAGCCCCCGAGACGGGCGCAAGCCGCGGCTGAAAGCGCAAACCCCAGAGACGGGCGCGAGCCGCGGCTAAAACCGCGGACCCCAAGAGACGGGCGGGAGACGCTAAGGCTGCTGCTGCCGCCACCAAGGGGCCTGTGTGCGAGCACAGGTCACTCTCCACACCCCTCTTCCGCGGAGCCTGTGCAGCCCGCGACTGCCAGGTTCCCGGGATCCAGGGACAACTTCCCCGGGACAGCGCACGGCGGGCCTCAGGCTGGTGCAACGTCACGCCGGCCTCTGCCGCAACGTCACGCTGCCTCTGCCGCCGCAGGCCGGCCCCGCACGCAGTGCCCCTCCTTCCCCCATCCCCCAACCCCCGGCCTGAGTGAGCCGGAGGCCCCGAATCAGCGGCTCCTTTAACCCCGTCCTGTCTGAGCGAAAAAACAGACGCCCTCCAGCGACCTACACGCAGAGGCAGGGCCAAATCCAAAGCTGAGCTCCTGTGAGCTGTGAGAACAAAGAAGAGAAAGGGAAATCTCTCCCAGCAGCCACAGAAGCAGCGGATTAAAGCTCCACAATCAACTTGATATACCCTGCATCTGTGGAATACCTGAATAGACAAGGAATGATCCCAAATTGAAGAGGTGGAATTTAGGAGCGAAATCTATGATTTTTTTCCCTTTTCCTCTTTTTGTGAAGGTGTACGTGTATGCTCCTGTGTGACATCTAGTCTGTATACTCTAGCTTCCACCATTTGTCCTAGGGCTCTATCCGTCCATGACTTTTTTTAAAAAATTCTTTTTCTTAATAATTAAGTTTAATTGTAATAACTTTATTATACTTTACCTTCGTTCTTTCTTTCTTTCCTTCCTTCCCTCCCTCCTTTAGACAACGAATCACCCCAAATTGAGGAGGTGGTCTCAGGGAGCAGGATTTATGATTTTTCCCCCTTTACCTCTTTTTGTGAAGGTGTATGTGTATGCTTCTGTGTAAGATTTTCTCTGTATAGCTTTGCTTCCAACATTTGTCCTAAGGTTCTATCCGTCCCTTTTTTTTTTCTAAATATTTTTTAATTCAATAACTATATTATACTTTATTTTATTTTTACTGTATCATCTTTCTTTCTGTCTTTTTTTCCTTCTTTCCCTCCTTCCTTCCTTCCTCCCTCCCTCCCTCCCTCCCTCCTTTCTTTCCTTCTTTGCTTCTTTCTTCCTTCCTTCCTTTCCTCCTTTCCTTCTTTCTTTCCTCATACTTCTACTAATTCTCTCTACTTTTTCTCCCTTTTATTCTGAGCCGTGTGGATGAAAGGCTCTTGGTGCTCCAGCCAGGAGTCAGGGCTCTGCCTCTGAGGTAGGAGAGCCAACTTCAGGTCACTGGTCAACAAGAGACCTCCCAGCTCCACATAATATTAAACAGCGGAAATCTCCCAGAGACCTCCATCTTAACACCAGCACCCAGCTTCACTCAACGACCAGCAAGCCACAGTGCTGGACAACCTATGCCAAACAACTAGCAAAACAGGAACACAACCCCACCCATTAGCAGAGAGGCTGCCTAAAATCATAATAAGGCCACAGACACCCCAAAACACACCACCAGACGTGAACCTGCCCACTAGAGAGACAAGATCCAGCCTCATCCAGCACAACACAGGCACTAGTCCCCTCCACCAGGAAGCCTACACAACCCACTGAAACAACCTTAGCCACTGGAGACAGACATCAAAAACAACGGGAACTACGAACCTGCAGCCTGCAAAAAGGAGACCCCAAACACAGTAAGATAAGCAAAATGAGAAGACAGAAAAACACACAGCAGATGAAGGAGCAAGATAAAAACCCACCAGACCTAACAAATGAAGAGGAAATAGGCAATCTACCTGAAAAAGAATTCAGAATAATGATAGTAAGGATGATCCGAAATCTTGGAAGTAGAATGGACAAAATGCAAGAAACAGTTAACAAGGACCTACAAGAACTAAAGATGAAACAAGCAACGATGAACAATGCAATAAATGAAATTAAAATCACTCTAGATAGGATCAATAGCAGAATAACTGAGGCAGAAGAACGGATAAGTGACCTGGAAGATAAAGTAGTGGAAATAACTACTGCAGAGCAGAATAAAGAAAAAAGAATGAAAAGAACTGAGGACAGTCTCAGAGACCTCTGGGACAACATGAAACGCACCAACATTCGAATTATAGGGGTTCCAGAAGAAGAAGAAAGAAAGAAAGGGACTGAGAAAATATTTGAAGAGATTATAGTTGAAAACTTCCCTAATATGGGAAAGGAAATAGTTAATCAAGTCCAGGAAGCACAGAGGGTCCCATACAGGATAAATACAAGGAGAAACACGCCAAGACACATATTAATCAAACTGTCAAAAATTAAATACAAAGAAAGCATATTAAAAGCAGCAAGGGAAAAACAACAAATAACACACAAGGGAATCCCCATAAGGTTAACAGCGGATCTCTCAGCAGAAACCCTACAAGCTAGAAGGGAGTGGCAGGACATACTGAAAGTGATGAAGGAGAATAGCCTGAAACCAAGACTACTCTACCCAGCAAGGATCTCATTCACATTTGATGGAGAAATTAAAACCTTTACAGACAAGCAAAAGCTGAGAGAGTTCAGCACCACCAAACCAGCTTTACAACAAATGCTAAAGGAACTTCTCTAGACACGAAACACAAGAGAAGGAAATGACCTATAGTAGCGAACCCAAAACAATATATAAAATGGAAATAGGAACATACATATCAATAATTACCTTAAATGTAAATGGACTAAATGCTCCCACCAAAAGACACAGATTGGCTGAATGGATACAAAAACAAGACCCTTATATATGCTGTCTACAAGAGACCCACTTCAGAACTAGAGACACATACAGACTGAAAGTAAGGGGATGGAAAAAGATATTCCATGCAAATGGAAACCAAAAGAAAGCTGGAGTAGCAATTCTCATATCAGACAAAATAGACTTTAAAATAAGGACTATTAAAAGGGACAAAGAAGGACACTACATAATGATCAAGGGATCGATCCAAGAAGAAGATATAACAATTGTAAATATTTATGCACCCAACATAGGAGCACCTCAATACATAAGGCAAATACTAACAACCATAAAAGGGGAGATCAACAGTAACACATTCATAGTAGGGGACTTTAACACCCCACTTTCACCCATGGACAGATCATCCAAAATGAAAATAAATAAGGAAACACAAGCTTTAAATGATACATTAAACAAGATGGACTTAATTGATATTTATAGGACACTCCATCCAAAAACAACAGAATACACATTTTTCTCAAGTGCTCATGGAACATTCTCCAGGATAGATCATATCTTGGGTCACAAATCAAGCCTTGGTAAATTTAAGAAAACTGAAATTGTATCAAGTATCTTTTCCGACCACAACGCCATGAGACTAGATATCAATTACAGGAAAAGATCTGTAAGAAATACAAACACATGGAGGCTAAACAATACACTACTTAATAATGAAGTGATCACTGAAGAAATCAAAGAGGAAATAAAAAATACCTAGAAACAAATGACAATGGAGACACAACGACCCAAAACGTATGGGATGCAGCAAAAGCAGTTCTAAGGGGAAGTTTATAGCAATACAAGCCCACCTTAAGAAGCAGGAAACATCTCGAATAAACAACCTAACCTTGCACCTCAAGCAATTAGAGAAAGAAGAACAAAAAAACCCCAAAGCTAGCAGAAGGAAAGAAATCATAAAAATCAGATCAGAAATAAATGAAAAAGAAATGAAGGAAACAATAGCAAAGATCAATAAAACTAAAAGCTGGTTCTTTGAGAAGATAAACAAAATAGATAAACCACTAGCCAGACTCATCAAGAAAAAAAGGGAGAAGACTCAAATCAATAGAATTAGAAATGAAAAAGGAGAAGTAACAACTGACACTGCAGAAATAAAAAAAATCATGAGAGATTACTACAAGCAACTCTATGCCAATAAAATGGACAATCTGGAAGAAATGGACAAATTCTTAGAAATGCACAACCTGCCAAGACTGAATCAGGAAGAAATAGAAAATATGAACAGACCAATCACAAGCACTGAAATTGAAACTGTGATTAAAAACCTTCCAACAAACAAAAGCCCAGGACCAGATGGCTTCACAGGTGAATTCTATCAAACGTTTAGAGAAGAGCTAACACCTATCCTTCTCAAACTCTTCCAAAATATAGCAGAGGGAGGAACACTCCCAAATTCCTTCTACGAAGCCACCATCACCTTGATACCAAAACCAGACAAGGATGTCACAAAGAAAGAAAACTACAGGCCAATATCACTGATGAACATAGATGCAAAAATCCTCAACAAAGTACTAGCAAACAGAATCCAACAGCACATTAAAAGGATCATACACCATGATCAAGTGGGGTTTATTCCAGGAATGCAAGGATTCTTCAATATACGCAAATCTATCAATGTGATAAACTATATTAACAAATTGAAGGAGAAAAACCATATGATCATCTCAATAGATGCAGAGAAAGCTTTCGACAAAATTCAACACCCATTTATGATAAAAACCCTCCAGAAAGTAGGCATAGAGGGAACTTTCCTAAACATAATAAAAGCCATATATGACAAGCCCACAGCAAACATCATCCTCAATGGTGAAAAACTGAAAGCATTTCCACTAAAATCAGGAACAAGACAAGGTTGCCCACTCTCACCACTCTTATTCAACATAGTTTTGGAAGTTTTAGCCACAGCAATCAGAGAAGAAAAGGAAATAAAAGGAATCCAAATCGGAAAAGAAGAAGTAAAGCTGTCACTGTTTGCAGATGACATGATACTATACATAGAGAATCCTAAAGATGCTACCAGAAAACTACTAGAGCTAATCAATGAATTTGGTAAAGTAGCAGGATACAAAATTAATGCACAGAAATCTCTGGCATTCCTATATACTAATGATGAAAAATCTGAAAGTGAAATCAAGAAAACACTCCCATTTACCATTGCAACAAAAAGAATAAAATATCTAGGAATAAACCTACCTAAGGATACGAAAGACCTGTATGCAGAAAATTATAAGACACTGATGAAAGAAATTAAAGATGATACAAATAGATGGAGAGATATACCATGTTCTTGGATGGGAAGAATCAACATTGTGAAAATGACTCTACTACCCAAAGCAATCTACAGATTCAATGCAATCCCTATCAAACTACCACTGGCATTTTTCACAGAACTAGAACAAAAAATTTCGCAATTTGTATGGAAACACAAAAGACCCCGAATAGCCAAAGCAATCTTGAGAACGAAAAAAGGAGCTGGAGGAATAAGGCTCCCTGACTTCAGACTATATTACAAAGCAACAGTAATCAAGACAGTATGGTACTGGCACAAAAACAGAAAGATAGATCAGTGGAACAGGATAGAAAGCCCAGAGATAAACCCACGCACATATGGACACCTTATCTTTGATAAAGGAGGCAGGAATGTACAGTGGAGAAAGGACAGCCTCTTCAATAAATGGTGCTGGGAAAACTGGACAGGTACATGTAAAAGTATGAGATTAGATCACTCCCTAACACCATACACAAAAATAAGCTCAAAATGGATTAAAGACCTAAATGTAAGGCCAGAAACTATCAAACTCTTAGAAGAAAACATAGGAAGAACACTCTATGACATAAATCACAGCAAGATCCTTTCTGACCCACCTCCTAGAGTAATGGAAATAAAAACAAAAATAAACAAATGGGACCTAATGAAACTTCAAAGCTTTTGCACAGCAAAGGAAACCATAACCAAGACCAAAAGACAACCCTCAGAATGGGAGAAAACATTTGCAAATGAAGCAACTGACAAAGGATTAATCTCCAAAATTTACAAGCAGCTCATGCAGCTCAATAACAAAAATACAAACAACCCCATCCAAAAATGGGCAGAAGACCTAAATAGACATTTCTCCAAAGAAGATATACAGAATGCCAACAAACACATGAAAGAATGCTCAACATCATTAATCATTAGAGAAATGCAAATCAAAACTACAATGAGATATCATCTCACACCAGTCAGAATGGCCATCATCAAAAAATCAAGAAACAATAAATGCTGGAGAGGGTGTGGAGAAAAGGGGACACTCTTGCACTGCTGGTGGGAATGTGAATTGGTTCAGCCACTGTGGAGAACAGTATGGAGGTTCCTTAAAAAACTACAAATAGAATTACCATATGACCCAGCAATCCCACTACTTGGCATATACCCTGAGAAAACCAAAATTCAAAGAGAGTCATGTACCAAAATGTTCATTGCAGCTCTATTTGCAATAGCCAGGACATGGAAACAACCTAAGCGCCCATCATCGGATGAATGGATAAAGAAGATGTGGCACATATACACAATGGAATATTACTCAGCCTTAAAAAGAAATGAAATTGAGCTATTTGTAATGAGATGGATAGACCTAGAGTCTGTCATACAGAGTGAAGTAAGTCAGAAAGAAAAAGACAAATACCGTATGCTAACACATATATATGGAATTTAAGGGAAAAAAATGTCATGAAGAACCTAGGGGTAAGATAGGAATAAAGACGCAGACCTACTGGAGAACGGACTTAAGGATATGGGGAGGGGGAAGGGTGAGTTTTGACAGGGCGAGAGAGAGTCATGGACATATACACACTAACAAACGTAGTAAGGTAGATAGCTGGGGGGAAGCAGCCGCAAGGCACAGGGATATTAGCTCGGTGCTTTGTGACAGCCTGGAAGGGTGGGATGGGGAGAGTGGGAGGGAGGGAGACGCAAGAGGGAAGACATATGGGAACATATGTATATGTATAGCTGATTCACTTTGTTGTAAAGCAGAAACTAACACACCATTGTAAAGCAATTATACCCCAATAAAGATGTTTTAAAAAAAAAAAAAAAAAAAAAAAAAAAGAAACTATTATGCATTTCTTCCTCTTTGCAGATGGCGCTTCCACTAGCCCCACAGGGTACCTTTGTGTGAATCAGAAAAATCCACCTCTCTGGGTCAACACCACCTCATGGGTGCCTGGCTGGGTCAGCAGCAGCTCTGTCGCTCTGACCTTGGGCAGGTTACTTAACAGGTTACTGAACTTGCCAAAAGCCTCCTCCCCCATACTAGGAGGGTCCCACCTAGGAAGGAGGCAGGAGGACCCAATCTGTTCTCTACACTCCCAAGGGCCCCCCTAAGATCCACAGGGATCATGCCACCCCCAGCTTACATCCTTGCATGGCTCCCAAGCAGTCTCCAGGATGGTGTCCAGGATCCCCGGAGTGGCCCACAGGTCACTGCCTGGCCTTCTAGGCTCTGCCCCTTTTATTCACCCCCGATGATATGCACTGGGTCATTTACTCCTCATAACAACCCCACAGGAGGGTGTGGGTTCCGTGGTTGTCCCTTTTGTAGAAATAAGAAACACGGAGCTAAGGAAGGTTAAGTGCCTAAGGTCCCTGACTAGTAATCCAGGCTTTGTCTCCGGGAGCTGCGCTGCAGAGCCAAGCCTCAACGTC
This sequence comes from Phocoena sinus, assembly GCF_008692025.1. Taxonomy (NCBI): domain Eukaryota; kingdom Metazoa; phylum Chordata; class Mammalia; order Artiodactyla; family Phocoenidae; genus Phocoena; species Phocoena sinus. The sequence goes on from NC_045775.1 coordinate 22,846,608, forward strand.
TGCACAGTGCTGCCCTTCCTTGGGTGGCCCCTGCCTTGGCCTCCTGGGCGCCAGCACGTTGCAGGGGCAGACCTCCCATCCTCTCCCCGTTGCCTGCCCACGGGCAAAGCCCTTCTCACGCTCCTTCCTCCACCGGGGCGGTGCCCACTTGGTCTGGCATCGCCTCCTCTGTCTCCCTTCTCCCTGGCCCTCTGGCCTGAGTTTCGCGTGCCAGCCACAGTCGCTGGCCCAGTCAGGGCCTCCCAGCATTGAGCTCTCTGGGGGTGCTCGGTGCGTGTCGCCTACCCAAGGGCATCATTCCCGCTCCTCCGCCGCCCCATCTCTTGCTCCTGGCCTTGCCTCTGCGCCCTGGTTCAGTCCTCCCCGTGTCCCTGGAGTGGCCCCTTACTTCCGGTCCAGGTGCCAGATCTGCTCCAAGCAGATGGCGCGAGTGAGGCCAGGATGGGGGCTACGATGCAGCTGCAGTGCCAGGCTGTGGGTGCCTTGGGGTGAGAATGGGGTCACGTAACTGAGACCACCTTGGGTATCAGACAAGGAACTCTTTCCTGTTACTCAAAATCAGCATTCGTTGACTACCTGTCCTCGTACAGGTAATTTATGGGCCCCAGGGGCGAGTGGGTATCCATTTATTCTAAATATTACCCTTCTATTTCCAAGAGACCTCAAAAACAAGAGTTTCTACATAGTTCTGTTGACTCTGTGTCAGCCAGGAACAGGGAAGAAAACTTCAATTGACGCAAGGCGTGGACTCATAATAGCACAGCTTAACGCAGGAGTAAATCTTTTGCTAATTACTTCAGCTGCCTTTTAAGCTCGATTTTAATGGGTTTTTCCTCGTGATGCCCCCCTACCAGCTCCTGGGCCACCCGCTCCCCGCAGGCAGGTGAATGTGGTCTAAGGGTGGACGTGAGCTTCCTGGGGCCGGGGTGTAGATGCCTCACTGCGGGAGGAGAGAGTCCAGGGGTGAGGCGCCAGGAAGGAGGAGTGGCAGGTTAGGGGCAGGTGGACCCCTCACCATTTGGTGGGGTCAGGGGAGCCCTGCCTGGGCCTGGCTCCTGCGATACTTTTCACCTCCGGTTGCCGCAGAGATTCAGTGGAGGTTTAGGAAACCTTTGATTTAGAGTTGTTCAGTACAGGTGGCTAATCGGATGATTAGTTTTCTTTCTGTTCCCTCTGGCTGCCCCCCTTCCACCTCCCCTTGCCCCTCCCACCCTCCCACCACCCTTGGGGCTGACCAGGTGGCTTTAGGGTTAACTGGGCCCTCCCTTCTTAGCCTTTTTCCAGCACAGGTAACATAACTCTCACCTCTTGGCCCCATTTTATGAAGTTGGCGCAGCTGGCGTGGCTCACTGGGTGCAGTCCCGTCTTCCCAGGAATGAGGACCACCTTGACTTTGGAGGGCTCTGTGTCACCGGGAGCCCCCGGGAAGGCCCCCAGTGTGGGGTACAGGAATCTTGAGGGTATGGCCAGAGAGTCAAGGTACACATTTCATGGGAGATGGCACAGTGAGAGAGTCAGGCTGAGCTGAGGGGGTCCCGGGCCATCCTCTCCGGTTCCCCACTGTCCCAGGCTGGTTCTGAAATCAGAGGGACCCTACAGAGCTCCCGCTGCAAAATATCCTGGCGGGTTGGATGAAGTTAAGATGATGAAGGAAGAACAAATTGGGGGTTTCTCTAAAAATAAAACAAAACTCCAGACCAGCCTCTAAAACGTGGAACTCCAAGAGGTTTGGGGTAGCAAGAGGTGGGAAGAGCGTGGGCTTTAGAGTCAAGGAAGGCTTGGCCTCTGTCCTCTGCTCTTGTTAGCTGTGGGATCTGGGGCCAGCTCCTCGACCCCTGAGTGTTGGTTTCCTCCGCTGTGAAACAGACGAGTGTCCTGCCTCTTGGGTGAGAGTGAAATGGGGTCACAGATGCATAGCTCTGAGCCCTGGACTCAGGCTCCGGCAGTGTTAGTTTCCCGGGTGTGTCTCAGCTCAGGGAACTTTCCAATTTCTTTGTTCCGTAAATAAATCAAGTGCTTCTCTAAGCGTTGTTTGCCTTCACCAGGACTTATCCTTTGGCAGGATGACAGGCTGACTGTCAAGCAAGTATTTGCACGAATGCACGTAGGGTGACGCGGCCAAGGCTGCGGGCCAGAGCAGCCCCTCCGAAGCGGCTTGGGGTTCCCCTCGATGAGGCCTTGACGTTGGAGGGAGCCCTGCAATTACTGTGTGATGAAGAGCCTGCTGGCAGGTTTTAGCCTGTCTCTGGGCTTTCTGGGGTCTAGAGAAGGCAGGGGGCCTGGGGTAACCAGATTTGGGGCGCTCTTCACTGGAATGAAGGGTCTGTGCAGAGCCTGATGGTTTCCAAAGCACGTTCATGCCTCCTGCATCACTGCTGGGCTTATCGTGAGGTGTGGCATCGAAACTGGGGAGGCCGTGCTGGTTTTATCTCCCACTGGCTGTTCTATCTTCCAGAATGCTTCATTTGAGAGTCTCGACCTTTCTTCCTAGTACAAGTTTTCGCTGTGTGAACTCTCCTAGGTGGTAATGCAGATTAAAGCACTACTAGGACCAAGCTACTCTTTGTCACATGCCTACTTGCATAGGCACTTCGCCTACATGTATTATCTAACCTCTAACAGTCTTAAGAGTTTGGTTCAGAATTATTATCCTTACTTTACAGATCGGGCAACAGGCTCAGAAAGGTTGGGTGGCTTTCTCTAGCTCACACAGCTAGTAAATAACAGAGGCAGGATAGCAATCCAGATGCGTCTGCCTCTTTCCTTCGCCCTGGGCCTCAGGGACCAGTTATACTGTCATATGCCCTGAGCCCTCTCACCTTCGCATACCCCTTCCTCTGTAAAAAAAAATGTTTAAAAGTGTACTTTATGACTGGTTGGTAGGAACACAAATAGAAATCAGGTTGGAGAGCTTCAGACTTTTTTCTTCTGATTTTAAAAGAATTTAAAACATTTCCATGGGCCGCTAAGTGTGTTATGAGCCCTAGGTAGTGCGTCTAATGGATTAGTGGGCCCTGCTGGGTTGCCTGCCTTTTGGGGGACAGAGTTGGTGTCCCCAGAGAAGGCAGTGGGAGAGAGAGAGAGTGCTTGACTCAAGTAACGCTCCCTCTTTTCTGCCTGACAGTGTTGGTGGCCTCAGTTTACCCCCGAAAGCCCCAGGCCGTGGAGCGCCACGTACTTCCGGTCCTCTGGTACTTCCTGAACAACATGATCGGGAACGGCATCCTGCCCGGGCGCGGCGGGAACGTCCGCACGGCCGTCTGCCGGCTGTGCAGGAGCCTCCAGGGGCAGATGGGCTCCCGGCTGCAGGACTTGGCCGCCAGCCAACCAAAGCAAGTCCTCAAAACGCTCCAGGAGCTCTTAGACCCGGAACCCCTGTGAGACAGCCCCAAGGTCACTGACGGGCGGAGGGCACCTGACAGCAAGACAACTGGCAGCTCACGCCCCTTTCATCTGGATTAAAGACAGATCTAGACTGAGCAATCGTTATTTTTATCTTGTTTTATTTTTATGATGGAATAATCTCCTGGTCTACTTTCCCATAGAGTTCCAGATGTACATAGTATATTTTGAGGTAGAAATAAAATAATTACTTATTTTTCTAAGGTTTTATTATCTTGTACTTTTTTAACCCCACAGAATTTTCTAGTAGCTAGGTTTGCGACAAAGAAAACAAAACATGATATGGAAACAACAACCCATGTGCCCATTTTTGGATGAATGGATAAAGATGATGCAGTACACGCATGCACGCGCGTGTGCGCGCGCACACACACACACACACACACACACACACACACAGGAATACGATAAGCCATAAAAAAGATGAAATCTTGTGACAACACGGATGAAACTTGAGGGTATTACGCTAAGTGAAATAAATCAAATGGAGAAAGACAAATACCATAAGATTTCACTCATATGTGGAATATAAAAGAACAAAAGCAAAAAAACAAAAAGAACAAACCAAACAGATGCAAACAAATACAGAGAACAGAGTAGCAGCTACCACAGAGGAAGGGGCACGGTGGGGGGAGAGCAAATAGGGTAAAGGGAATTAACTGTATGGTGATGAATAGAAACTAAACCTTTGGCGGTAAGCTCACTGCAATGTATACAGAAGTCAAAATATAATATTGTACACATAAAAAAAATTTAAAAAGAAAACAAAACACAACAACAGCAAAACCAGTTGCTGATGCTACTGAGACGAAGAATGAGGGAGAAAAGTATAGCACAGATCCCCATGTTGCAGACCATTTTGGGGCATAGCTCCTATCTGTGCGCGGCTGGAAAAGCCCTCCTGAACCCAGAGACCCTGAGTTGGCCGTTCAAATCCAGCCCATTTGTCATAAGCCTGATTTGGGGTGAACATAAACATCTCTGGGGGACATCCTGCTTCTGTTTTACAGAATCTTCAGTGCAGCATCCTATGTCCTATGTCCTATGGAAACATTCTAACAGGATCTAAAGGCAAGGAGAGTTTGACATTGGCATTACTGACAGCCTTCTCTGGAAGGTGGCTTCCTGGCTAGTTCTGAAGAGGACTGGATGATGATTCACATTTGAAATACCGTAAACAAAAGGACTGGGTGAAGCACAAAGCACCATGGTGGGCAGATGTCACGTGGGAGCTCTGAAACCACACAGGTTACTCCAGCTGGGCCGGATGCGATCGTGGACCTGGAGAGGTGTGTTGGACGCAGGCTAGACCAGAACACGAAGAAGGTGGAGCCACTGATGGAGCAACGAGAGGAATGGCAAATGGGGTCCTGGCAGTGAGAGGGGGATGGATGCCAAGGGCTGGGGCTCTAGACACAGTAGGAGTGTCTCTGCCTTGCCTGGGGGCAGTGGCCGGCTGACAAGTGTGACCAGAAAGAACTAGAGCTCAGATCGTGACCTCAAACACATGGGTAAGGTGAAGGCTGAAGGGGCAGCATCCCAGTCCCAACCCAGGAGCCAGACCCACAGCAGCAGTCTGGGGCAGATCCAGTTGGCCAGGCCCTGAGGCCCAGCTTCATGCCAGCAAGTTTTCTGCCAGGCCCACCAGTGGACTCCTCTCCTCTCTCACTCACCCCGAGGTACAACATCGGTCCACTTCTCTGTTCTGAGCCCCTCCTGAGAGTGTGGGGCAGAGCAGGCTGGGAATCTTCTGATCAGCTCACGCAATGTTGCCAGGTGTAACTAGGCTGCCCCCCCTCGCCCCCCTTGCCGCGAATGCCCTGGGGTGAGCCTGGGCGTGGCACAGTTATCCTGGGACTTGGGCTTTTAATAGGCAGCTTAAGTGTGCTGGGTAATTTCAGCCACAGCCTTAGCGGCTTCTCACCTCTTTGTGACCTTAGCAGGGACTTCCCCGGCACCACCATGCCCTTTGTTGATTCTGACTGACCGGGCAAACGTCAAAGATGCCCAAGAGGCTGAATTTAAACTTTTACACAATTTAATTAATTGAGTTTGCTTGGAGTCTGAGCAGACTTCTTCAGTTTGAGACCAACATTTTCTGCTGGTCAAGATCCTAGAGCCTATCAGAATATTTCAGGATTTTTTAGAACTGTAGGATCCCAAGGATTTTGAAGGCAGAAATTAAGCTCAAAGACGTTGCCCTGTCTTCCTGCATTCGGGTCCTGCCTTCTGTCTTCAAACCGGAAGCTTCCCATCTCCTGTGCTCTGTACCCATCCTCACAGGTGGGTGTTTAAAATAACTGAAAACAGCTGAAAAGCAAAGAATAAATCTTTGCATGGTTCTTTTCCCTTCACTATTTCAGGTTTTAATCTAGTCTCTGGGCAGCTGGGCTCTGAGGGTGACACCCCTGGCACAATCTCAGTGGGGAGGCTGGGTGGAAATTTTGTCTCAAAAGTTTCCCACATCATTACTTTTAAAACAAAGGGAAGACAGCTTATTAGTAACCTGGGCCTTTTGGGAGTGCCTGCAGGACTGAGATCTAATGGGAAATGAAGATTGTCCTGAGAGCCACGGCGGGTTTGAGCAGAGCCCACCTCATTCTTTGCTTGGCTGGCTGTGCGTGTAGCCAGGAGCTCTACTTACTCAAGGTGGTCTTGGGGTGAGAATATAGCATCGAGCTGTGGAAGAGCTTTTCTCTCTCTCTCTCTCTCTTTCTCTCTCTCCATTGTGAGAATCAAGAACCAAAGTCTTGTCTGAGAGCATGTAACTGCTTAGGAATTCCTTGCTTGGGATCCTTGAGATTTTAGGAAAATTGTTTTACAGGCCCCACTTCTTATCTTATTCTCTCTTCCCTGCTTCATTTCTTGCCTCCTGAGTGGAGAAATGTTTCTCCATTCTCATTGGACTTCGGAATCGTCCAATGAGATTTAAAAAAATGCTGACACCTGGGCCCATCCCCGGGGATTTTTGTTCCATGGGTATGGGGTAGGGCCCAGACGGCTGTCTTTTCTTCTTTTCTTTTCTTTCTTTTCTTCTTCTCTTTTCTTTCTTTCCTTTCCTTTTCTTTTTTTCCTTCAGGCTTTATTGAGGTATAAGTGACATATAAATAACACTGTGTAAGTTTAAGGTGTGCAGTTGTTACCAAACCAGATTCATTTGCTTGACGCACAGCAAGCTAAACGCTGAGATCCTGAGGTCTGCAGCAGAGAAAGGGTTTATAAGGCAGCCAAGCGAGGAGCTGGAAGAACGTTTCAGATCTGCTTCCCCAGAAGGTGAGGGGCTGGGATATTTGTAGGATAAAGAAGCAGGGGGGTTCTGAGGCGTGGGGAGGGTGGGGAAAGGTGATTGGAGATAGGAAAAAAGGTGAGGTAAGAAAAAGGTTGCATTCTGTACAGGTGCAACTAAGCTACATGCTTCTTCGTGGGACACATGTTCAGAAAATGGTGGCCTTAGCATGTTCTGAGGGTGAAGTTTTTGGCCCTCTGACTTCAAAAGGTCATGACGCTTAACACATACACAGTTGGAGGGTCAGTTGTCCCAACCAGTCTTAACTGGCTTGAGCTGGGCAACAGCTGACTCCAGGCTCCTGGAAAACAACTTGGGCAAACATGTTATTGTTTAGGCTACGTAATGCTAGGAGGACGTGCAAGTTTTTGTGAAAACAATTAAAGCGAGCTTGATCAGTGTAGGCAGCTTATAGTTATTATTTATTAAGCAAGTTATAGTTTAATGGATCTAACTGATGACTAGCCTCGGCTTCACAATCTATTGTTTTATACAATTACGTATTGCAAAACGATGGTCACCACAGCCTTAGCTCAAGCCTCCATCCGGTCACGTAATTGAGATTTCTTTTCTGTGTTGAGAATAGCTCAGATTTACTCTCTTGGCCACATTCACGTGTATAATACAAAACTGTTAGCTATAATCACCCTGCTGTACAGTAGATTCCCAGAATTTATCAGCCTTTTGACTGGAAGTTTGTACACTTTGATCCATGTGCCCCCATAGTCCCCACCCCTGGCCCCCACCTCCCCAGCCCCTGGTAACCACCACTCTGCTGTCTGTTTCTCCGAATTCAGCTTTTTTAGATTCCACGTATAAGTGAAATCATACAGTATTTGTCTCTCTCTGTCTGACTTATTTCACTTTGCAAAATGACCTCGTTTCATCCTAGTTGTTACAAATGGCAGGGTTTCCTTCTTTCTTATGACTAAATAGTATTCTGGGGTGTGTGTGTGTGTGTGTGTGTGTGTGTGTGTGTGTGTGTGTGTATCTCACATCTTCTTGATCCATTTCTTTTCTCTCTTCTCTTTTTTCTTTTCTCTACAAGTGATTCTAATGGGTGGCCAAATTCTGATACCACAGTAAATCAAAGGTATAGAAAGTGGCAGTGGCTTTGGCCCTGTGGGTGCCTGGGCTGCCAGCTCTTCCCAGCTGGCAGCCCTGGGGTGTCCTGGGTTGGGGACAGAGACTGACTGAGGCCAGGCACTGGAGTCAGAGAGGCTGGACTCGAGTCCAGGCACTGTTGCTCCTGGTGTGTGGCCTTGGAGACACTTGTCAACCTCTCTGATCTTCCCTTATCGATCCAGTGTGTGTGTGTGTGTGTGTGTGTGTGTGTGTGTGTGTGTGTGTGTTGTATATGTGGTAAGTGGGTGGGAGGAGGATGACAATATTGCCCACCTTAACTGGGCTATTGTTACGATTAATGAGATAATTCTTGTAAATACTTAACACGAGGCCATGAGCACAGGAAACGCTTGACGAATATTGGCCATTACGTTTCAGGAGACATTGCTTTAGGATCCGGGTCTAGGATCCGCTAGGACCAGGGTCTTGCGGGCTCTGCAGCCCTTGGAGTTGGAGGAGTGGATGTTACCTTGGAGATCTGCGGAGGCTGAGACCCACCGTTAACTTGTGCTGGGCTTGTTTCAGAGGATGGAGCATGGTCTGCCCTCTCTGCTGGGAAGCTAGGGCTGCTCTTGCCTGTCACCTCTCCAGTTGCCTTCCCCCTTCTCCTTACTTGACACGTCCCTCACAGCTACCCTCAGCATCCCCACCCCCTACCCCAGGAGAAATCTGGAAGCTCTTCTCCCTGCAGGCTTGTTCCCTCCCCTCCAAGCCTCTTCTGACTCTCAGCTGGGGGCAGAATGGCTGGGAGGATCTCCCAGCACTTTCTTGTTGAAAGCATTTTCCTTATATTATAATTTGATCCTGCCAATAGGAAAAGAAAGGAGAAATACTGATGGAAAGGGGGATCGTCTTCCTTCTCCTGGTAATGGAGGGAGGAAAAGGCGCCCCGAGGAGGGAAGACCGGAGGAGGGGTCAGCCTCTCAACAAAGTGTCTGCCGTGTTCCTGGTCCGTCATTCTTCTCAACATCTCGTAAGAAAGATATTATTTCTCCCATTTCCTGGTGAGGAAACTGAGCCTCAGAGATGCTTAATAAGCTACCTCAGCAACACCTGGGAATCTCTGGGACTCTTGTTCAAGTGCAGACTCTGATTCAGATGGTCTGGGTGGGGCCCGAGATCCTTTGTTTCCAATAAGCCCCCAGGGGATGTCCATGCCACTGGTCTGGCAGGGACCACAATTTGGGGGCCAGGCCTTGGGACACAGCTAAGGAGTGGCTGAGCATGGATCTGCACTCAGGGCTGTTTGACTCCAAAGCGCCTGGCATGGCTCCCGGATACTGACCTCCCCTTGGGTCAGTCTGAGCCCCTTGAGAAGACCAGTTAAAATCCCATGGTCTCTTGGAGTTAGTCTGGCCCCAGAGTTCTGCCCTAAAACCTTCGGGGCAGAGAGGGTCTGCTGCATCTGCTCTTATCACCAGGGCTTGCTGCAGACACCTGGCCATCCATCCGTGGCCTTTGGTGGGATAGGATTTGTGCAAATAAATGAAGACCAACCAAATGAGAAATGCAAAGACTCTCTATTCTTTATATAGCTTGCTATAGCCAGGGAGTCAGCCACAATCACTCGTGTTCTGGCAGAGACTCAAGGGCAGGTAGAGGAACAGAAAAAGGGGGAGGTTTCAGCTATGCCATGATTAGTGGAGCTGTTGGCCTGGAGAAAGGTGTAGACGCAGTGTGGAGCGTGGCCTGCTGGCAACAGCAGCACCTGTGGTGCTTGTTAAAGTGCAGACCCCTAGGTCGTACTCCAGACCTACTGAATGAGAACCCTCAGCCATCCTTACACACCCTCAAGGTCAAGAGCCTGGGGCATCGTCCCAGTGCTCTTAGCGGCTGTTAGGGTTCCAGGCTAGCCCACACTTGAGAGTCAGCATCCCTAAGCCAGTATTTCCCAAATGTGTTTGATGGAAACATTTGCTTGGGGAGGAGGGATGGAGACTGGAGGAGGGAGGGAGACAGGCAATGGGGTCCTTGGGGCCTGGGAATCTGATCTGCTGGAGATCAGGCCGGTTGCAGAAGCAGTGTCCTAACTGCCTGTTCCCAGCTGGGCTTCAGGAGTCGCCTGGGCAGGCAGGCAGGGCAGCGTCACTGTGCATACAGGTTGCTCACCAGGTGGGTGTTTGAGTCAGGGACCATTCAGGGGGTCCAGTTTTGTCCCTGTCTGGACAAAACTTACTGGGGCTTACTCAGGGAGGCATTATGGCGTCTCTGTATCCTACTACCTGGTGTTTCAGTGAAGAAGGCTCTAACATTTGAAGGTTTTGTTTTGTTTTAATCACAGCTTTATAATTACCTCTCTGTGGGTTGACAGCTGTTAATTAGCATCACTTTGGGCTCTCCTTGAGAATTTTTACATCCAGAAAGTGATCCAGCACCTCTGTGGCTGATGTCAGAAGCTGTTATCTAAACAAAAGCTTTAGAATGTCACGAGGTTTTGTAAACACAGCCAATCCTGTCCCCTTCCAAAGGAGAAAGAAAAGCTAGATAAGTAATTTTCACGAAGGCAATCTGTTTCCCAGGGTCTGTATTTCCTTTCTGTCTCATCCACTGGTTTTTACCACTTTGGGACACTGACAATAAAGCCTAAGAGGTGTCTCCAGAATGAGGCTTTGTCTGCTCCTGCCAGAAGGTTTCACCTGGAAGCCCACTTCCGGGGGGTCATGGCAATGAGGGACAAATAGTTTTTTGACAAGACTTTTTCTTAATGCCAGGGGCAGTTTTATCTGTGTGTGTGTGGGGGAGGCGGTGGATGAGGAGTGGTTAAGGTGTGTTGAGGGGATTATTATTTTTTTTAATTCTTTTGGAAATTTTGAGCTTCCATCCAAGCTAGTTTAAGAGGAATGGCTAAAACTATAGCTAGACTTCGGCCGGATATGAAAAATTTCCTTTTTGTAAAAACTGGAGAAGACTGAGAATGTCTTCCAGAGAAGTTTGTTGTATCTTTTTCTAGGCTTCCCCCTGGAATAATCTAAATATTGTTGCAGTAGGTGTTAGAACCAAGGCTGGCCAGGGGCTAGGCGACTTGTTCTGCCACTAGCTGGCAATGTGTCTTTGGAGGAAAACATCTGACATCTCTCAGCCTCCCTTTTTTTTTTTCATCTGTAAAAGGCACTGAAAAAATACTTGCTTTGCTCATCTCCTAGGATTTTTTCCCCCAAAGATCTAATGAAACAATGTAGATAATTCTATTTTGAAAAAGTAGAGTGTTAAACACAGAGAAAAAATATAATTATGATTAACTCCAGTCTTATCCCAGTAAAACCTGCTATTCTGAAGACATGCCAGTCATTCCTACCAGCTGACTGACAGATCACTTACGACTCAACGTGGGAATAACTAGGAGATTCAGAAACTTAATCTGCTTTTTTTCCGGTTTGGTATGTTTGACATATGTAGTTGTGATTGCCAGCTAAATGTTTTAGTCTTTTCACTTCGAAAGACATGGAATCCTTCAAAGAAGGAAGTCAATTCTAGCTGAGTTTGACAGCTGTTTTTAACTTTCTCCAAGGATCAAAGCTCAGATCTAGAAGAAGGGGGAAATGGTCCTGAGTTCTTTTCTTAGTCAGAAACTTAGCGTGCAGAGATGGCAGAGATGAACATTAAAAGCAAAGATGGCAGAGGGATTATGAATTCAGTCCCCCCAAATGGCTCTATAAGATGGTTTAGAAAAGGCAGGTTTGCTCACGTCTTACAGAGGGTAGGATAGGTAGATTGGCATTGCTGTCACTGCTGGGTAGATGAAGAAACAAGCCCATATAAGCCAGGTCACAGGGCGGGTTGATGGAAGTGTCAAGCCTCCGGCCCAGCCATCAGGAGTGGGAGAAAGTCTGGCTCGCAGGGTGATGATCACATGTACCACACCATTCCTTCTTCCTCCTTCTGCTTCTGTTTCGTTCTTCCTTCAGTTCAGGCCTATCAGGTTTGTCTAGGGGCATTAGCTCAGTCCTCAGTGCCACCATTCCAGCCAGGTTGTTGCCTTGGGTGCTTGACTTCAAGGGTGTCTGAAATTACAGCATTCGGAACCCAGGCTACCAGGTCGGTTGAATTCTATAGTCACCTGATGCAGGGCCTTCAGACTATCATAAAGTTACTTTCTGAAGTCCATGAGTGTAATCAAGCCAGCAGCATCCAGGGTCCTCCGTAAAACTGAATTAGAGTCCTGAGTGAATTAACTGTTTGCTCCCCTGCTTGTGCAATGCATCTTTAATTACATTTCATAAAACCACCTGGATGGATTGATGGAACTTTATTTAAACTTCAGGGAGGTACAGGGAGGAAACCATAGTGCAGTATAACATGCTCTGTTAATATAGGCTCAGAACACATTTACTTTATGGCAGTTCAACAGACTTTGATGTGGGGCTACTTAAAAATATATTACCTTTGAAAAGCTTTGCTTTGGCAGATAGAGTGGGTGTTGGCAGCCTGTACGCAGTCAACCAGACGATCAATTGACAAACATGTTGACACAATAATTCATGGCACCAGCTCCTCTGATACATGCAAAACACTGGTTTATTTCAGAAAAATAGAATATATTTCTCAAAATCCCTTTCATTCATGTTGCAGGGTTTATGAGGCAAGTCTTGCCAAACGTAAGCACTTCACAATGAAGGAAAAGTCTCTGGTTTGTCTGCCCTTCATTTTCCATCAACGTGGATTATTTTAGGTTCTGAACTGGGTATATGACGTGAGGAAGGAAAATAGAGGCTGCTTAGGGTAAACGACCGCACAAAACCAAGCTGCGGAAGGAAGATCTATTTCATCTTGAAGACTGTATTTATATTTGCAAAAAGCTATCACTGTTCCACTAGAATATTATATTTGCTTTTTTACTCCATGAATCCTTTTGATGGAACTAGAAAATTGTGTTTTTCCCCTGGGGCAGCACTCTTTGCTATGTTACTAATGTGTTGGATATAGAAGGGGCTGGACACCTCCCTCTCCACGGCTCTGGGGTCCCCGTGTGCATGGAGGATGGCTGTAAACCCCCAGAAAGGAGTCGGCCCCAATAAGAATATGGGTATAATATGGACTTCTTAAATGAATCTCCTGTGTGAACTCCCTTTTGTCTTTATACCCAACATTCCTTCTTGGTTTCTAACTGTGAAGAAAAAGAACAGACACATGAGTCTTTAATGGGTTGGGGCCATTGGCTTAATTAAACAAGACAAAACAAAACAAAAACACCCTGCTCTCCTTTCTCCCTTGAGCACCGGAAGTGGATTGGGCCCAGCAAGCACGAGGTTCTTGGGTGGAGGGGGAGGGTGGGTAAGAGTGACCCATCTGAGAAGCTGTGGAGTGGGGCTTGCCCCTCATGGCCACCGGGAGTGTGCTCTCCCAGGCAGAGACAAAGACACAGATTTGAGGAAAGGCCTGATCTCAGGAGGGGTGAGACCATGGATGCCACACAAATGGTCTATTGGGGTGGAGTTAATTTATTTTATACAAAGCCTAATTCACACGTAATATGGGCTGAGTGTGGTAGTTGGGATTGTAGCCCCAAAAACATATCTTTGACTCATCTGTTCCGGGGTCAGCTTGGCACTGCTTCGTCTTAGACCTTTGCTGCCTTCCAGCCCCTTGGCCTTAGCAACCCCTCCCCTTTCCCCTCTGGGAAGATGACTTGGGATTCTTGAAGCCTCTGGGTCCTTGGGCATCGCGATGGCTACAGCAGCTCATCGTCCCTGCTGCCTGGGCCTAGAGGTTCTGGGTCTCTCATTACATCACATATGAGGATATATGGCAGCACCCTGGCCCTGTCCTGGCACAAGTAGGTGCTCAGTGACAGGAATCCGGTGCACCCTGGATCCCTCCGCGGCTGCCTGCAGGACAGGAGGGGTGGGTGCTGGCTGCTCTTTACCAGCCTAGCTTGGGCTGGTGGTCGGGGGAGCCTCTCCTCTCAGAGAACCTCCTGCCAGGCACCCTCATGAAAGCAGCAGTGGTTCATTCCAGATCCTTCCAGGGCATTTGCTCTGATGCCGACCCCCTCCGCGACGTAATATGCTGTCTGGCTCCCAGCTGCCCACTTCTACCTCATGTCACCGCAGCTGGGTACCCTCAGCCACACCCACACACTCAAACCAGCCCCAAACCTCTAAGACCCTGTAAGGGGGGGACCTGGGCTGGAGACCCAGAACTTCCCGTTCTTGTGGATCTGGCCCCCACTTCTTATCCAGTCACGTAGACTTTTGATCATCCCTGGGGTTACATCCCCACGTTGCATCCCAGTTTCATCACCTGGGTCCCTGTCCAGTCTCCCGGCAGCTGGGGTTCTGCTTTGTTTCTTCAGACCTCCAGGAAGCCGGCCTCAAAACCCTAGCATGGGGCAGGTCCCCTTTCTGACCAATTCTCTTACCTCTGAGCTGGATTGCTCCACACTGCTTGCTTCCTGAAAGCCAGCCTACAGGGCTCAGCCCTCGTTACCCACGCTGCCAGCCTAACCATGCAGGGGGACAGTCCAGCTCTCTCTCAAGCAAGTTTCCTGAAGCTGGCTGTTCTCACACACTCACCTGGGCCTGGGTGGCTGAATTTCCTCCTGTGTCCTGCAGCCCAGGCAGTTCCCAGGGGCCAGCCTCCAGCCCCTGGGTGTGGCTCTGCACACCCCCGCCCCTGCCCCGCCCGCCGTGGCCTGAGCTCTGCTCTGAGGATTAGTACACATTAACTGGGTGTGTACAGACATTTCCCAATAGAGGGGTGGGTTGTGGTCCCTCTTGGTAGTTTAATCAACTGTTCCTTGAGTGCCTTGGAAGAGATTGTCCCTGTCACCCCTGTCTGAATAACTGGACAAGTCATGGAGCCACAGCCTATCCCTGGGGGAGGGAGCTTAGTCCTCAGGACCCAGTTTAACATGTTCTTGAGTCATGATCTACTTCAACAAGAAAGGACTCGAAGTCTATAATTTTTCCAAACTTAAAAATTCAGCTTTGAAGCAGATGTGGAGGATTGGCCCTTAGCTGTACCCTGTGGGTGAGAATTCTCGTCTTTTGACAACCCACTGAGCTGGCATTGAATCACCCAATTACTGCAAATTCTTTTCTAAGTAGAAAGCACTCCACAGCCTCCAGTGGAAAAATTCCAAATTCTGCAGCGAATATCTAGCTCATTGGCGGAAACAGGTTTTGGGCATGAACAATGGTTCTTCACTTCAGTTTCAACTCCAGCAGAAGTTCTGCAGATGACCTGGGAATAAAGTTGGCAGAGAAGCCCCTGGGGGAGACTAGGGGGTGTGTGTGTGTGTGTGTGTGTGTGTGTGTGCCTGCCTTACCCACACGTCCTTCTGAGCTTCAGCCCCCACGGGGTTCAGAGAATAGGTTGCTTTGTTTGCGAGGCTTGGTTGTACCCACTCAGTCTGAGAGGCATGTGGGTGCATGGGGTAGAGCATCTGAGATATGCCTCTGAGACAGGCTTAGCCGGAGAGGCAGCAGGGCTGCACTGATGGGCTGGAAGCTTTGCTTTTAGGGCTTTGGAGCTGAGCTTGGGAAGGAGGGTGGGCGGAGCTGAGTGTCTTAATGCCGCCCCAGGCTTCTTATCTCTGGAGCAGTCAGCTTCTAAACAGAGCTCATAATAGGCACATAAAAGCTGTGCCACTATTTAACCTTAAAAAAAAAGAAGAAGCTTTCCACCTGTACAAGTACATACGTATGCTTGCAAGTGGAGTGATGGAACAGTCAAGGGTAATGAAATGTTCAAAAAAATACAAGGAATGAAAGACAGATTTCATTCTAGAGCCAGGCACACCTGTTCACGTTTTACTCTGTTCTCTTCCTAGCTGTGTAACCTCAGGCAAGGCACTGGGCTGGGGTGGGGGTGGGGGGCAGTGAATGGACGAGAGGTGCTTTGGTTTTCTCATCTGCAAAAACCAGGAGAATTCTCTCTGCTTCATTCATTGTTGAATGAATTAAATGGTTTCACAGAGCTAACCCAAGTAAACCTGGCTCATGAAACACGTGGTAAATATCGTTTCCTGCTAAATTAAGACCAGCACTTGAAGGGTTAAAGAGTGTCGTTGTGGGGTCCAAAGTTATAGTTACTCGTTGAACCCCAAGGCAAACCAGGATCTAGGACTGCAAACAGCGATTGTTTAGAATTTAGGAGAGCCTCTGGGCAGTGCCCTCTCCAGGCCTTTCCTACCTCTCAGGAGGAGTTTGGTTGGCTCACCCTCTCTGGGGTTGTCTGACGCTTGGCTGTCCCCCTTGCCTTCTGGGGTGACTGGCATCAGTGTGACTCAGTCGGCCAGCCCGTCAGGCCACCTCCTTCTGCTGGCGCTTGTCCTGGGCATGGCTGGCGCTGGCCTCCCGCTGCAGCCCGTGGCCCAGCACACAGAGCTCTGGGGGCGGTTCTGGGGCACAGGGACTGTTCCATGGCTCTGTGTCCTTGGGGCTCTCCTCGCTGCTGCTGCAGAGAGAAAGCACAGGTGCCAATCAAACCCTCCTCATTCCTCTGGCCCCGCCCCATCTCCATTCTGTCTCTCTCAAGCTCTCCCGTCTGTGTCACCCACAGACCTGGTGGACTATTGGTGCCAGGCCTCTGCCTTTCCATATCAGCTTTGCCTGACGGTGCTGTCCTTGTGGGTGTCCGCTGTGGCTGGGCACCGTGAGAACAAAGCTCCTGGCGTTTCAGAGGACAGGCTGAGTCCTGTTCTCTCTTGGGATGCCCAGGTCCTGCTGCTGTGAACAAAGCATCTCCCTCAGGAACTCGGGAGCCAGGCCTTTATTTTGTTTTTGTTTTAAAAGCACTTCTTATTTAATAAAGAGCTAGGCTTAGCTAGCTGAATCAAAAATAACACCAACAATAACAGCAAAAAAAACCCTGCTTTGCTCAGCTGCCACCCTTTTCCTGAATGGAATAAAATGAAAACTGCTTGGCTCAGACCTGGCATTTGGCTAGAATAGAGCTTCCCAGCTGCTGAGTGCCACAGTGAGAGGGGCTCTGAACAGAGAGGGACACCCAATGTGCTCTGGGAGCACAGAATGGAGGGTGGTCACAAGCACGGATCAAGCCTAGGCCAGATGGGGGACCAGCTCGGAAAGCCACACTGGCTACGGGCAGCCAGGCTAGCCTCACAAAGACCGCGTGGAGGGTGGAGTCGGCTGTCTGGGTTCGAGTCCTGGCCCTTCCACTTACTAGCTGTGTGACCTATAGCATGTTGATTGATCTCTCTGATTCTCAGTTTCCTGCTTTGTGAAAGGGAGATAGTAATAATACCCATCTCATAGGACAATCAAAGTTATCAATATTGGATGACGCCTGGAAAACTCTCCACACACTAACCAGCGTATGACAGGTGCTCACTAAATTGTCGGCTGTCACTGGTGCTGTTTTGTAGTAGGACTAGGAAGTCGCACCTGCAAGGGACCTGAGGGACCACCCTGTCATATGACAGGTGGGCACCTGAGGCTCGGAGCCTCTCCATCAGTCACCTGAGGACCAGGACTGGCCCCAGCTCCACACATGCACAGACCAGAAGCCCTTCTCTCTGCCCGTGACGGCACCTTCTTGACTGTATTATGAGTGTGCTCGACTCTGCGTGGTTACGCTTACGTGGGACGTCCAACCAGTGGAGGACAAGTTTGAGTTTGGATCCTAACAAGATCAGGGTGGCAGGAATGGTGGGGGGAGGTGGGGTGGGCACTGACACTGGCCGTCATACGTGATTTTCAGGCAGTGAGGAACCCACCCTGTTCCTTAGAGCCAGTCTCATCTATGTCAGCCTCTGGCCCCATCAGAAGTCCCTGCAGGACCCAGTGATTTGTGGGCCACAGCTCCCACCTTATTTTTTCCTCTTCCTGTGCCCCTTTTGAGCACAAAAGGGGCACAGGAAGGGGGTTGGGGGCATGACACTTTGCTGCTCCCCGACTGGAGCAGAGGACAGGCCGTGGCACGCAGTGTCAGTGGAGGCCGACGCCGAAGTGTGACGCAGGATTTGGTTCTTGAACTGTGTCTTCCCCACCCCCAACCAGGTCCCACATATGTGTGAGGCTCAGGCCAGGAGGTCGACTGTTTTGGTTGCCATATGGCCGTGTTTCCACCTGTTCCCAGACCTGCTGGGGAGCCAGGCAGCCCAGGTCTCCAGGAAACGGGGTCAGGGGGCTGCAGAGAGACCCCGACTGGCTGGTCCAGTCCTGGCAAAATTAAAAGCACCGCATTTAGCGGAGCAAGTCTGGGCACACTGGGACCTGGATAGAGACGGGTGCCTTCACCTGGGCATTCAACACGTAAATAACAGTTGAAGCTCAGTAACAGAGCTTCCTGGGGAAGCCTCCAAGGACTGTGCCCAATCCCTGGGCCCCAAAATGGGGAAGATATCAACACCATCAGTTTTTCTAAAAAAGGGGCACGGGATGACCTGCAGGGCATCAACACCAGACACAGGCCAGTGCATCCTGCAAGCCTGCCTCGGCTGCGAGATACAATGGGTAGGGCCGTCCCTGCAAGTCCCTGCTTGGGGAAACAGCCTGTAGGAGTTTCTGGCTCTCGGGCACTGGCTTGTTGTCTTGTTGCATGATATTGGGGGAATCATGCTCAGTTCCCTGGCATTGTTTCCCATACGCAGGAGGGCAGAAAAACAGGCTTGTCATCTCCAGAGCCGCAAAAGCCCTCCTCTCACAGCGGGTGCACTTCTGCTCCCAGACGCCAATTTTACAGGGCTGAGTGGGGAGTGGGGTGTGTGTCTGGGGAATAGGCATTTTCCCATCACATTCAGCACGTGCTCACATTTTCACAGTCTGGAACAGCTTAGACTTGTGGTCTGACCGGGAGATACGGGAATGGCTGAGTCATTCTGTGACCTTCCACGTGACCTTGGGAAGGCCCCTCCTTATGAATCCTCCTCCCTCTTTAAAGCTACAGTTACTCCCCATCCCACCTCATCTCTCTGAATACTGAGATCCAGGACATAAAACAACCTTTAAGGCCGTCCTATTCTGAGGAGAAACCTGAAAGAATGGCAATATTTTCTCCTTGAACAATTTTATGTTGCTTTATTATTGCTCCTGCTGTTTTAAAATGTTAGTGTTTTTAATTAATGCCATTTTATTGTCCTTGTTCTCTCAAGCTCTTCTCCTGAAGGGCACAGTTTTAGAAATCTGATAACTGAATAACTGGCTAGTGTGAGGAATAATGCAATAACATTTATAGAGGTTCTCAGACGAAAGGCACTGTGCTGTAGGAAGTTCATTTTAGATTTAAGAAAAGAGCAACGTTACATTAAGATTCTTGCAAAAATAATCAATATTTCATTTCTTTCAAGTGGCTGGGGAAGTTTCTACAACCATAATCATGTACAACTTTCCCGAGATAATATCTTTATTTAAAATTGACTGCCTAGTACTTTGTGAAAAACTACCATTTATGCCAGGACAGACTGTGAAGTCTGTAACACATATCGCTCTGGCAGAAACTAACTTCTCATTTACACAACTGTGGGCAATGCAAAGATAGCAAGGACTGCTGTGGGTTGAGCTTTGTTTGATATGATATCAAGACACATTGATAAGAGTTCCTCTTTAATCGACCTCAGATTTACATTTTTCTCCCCGTGCTACAATTTGGGAAAAGATAAGTGTCCCCATAAACTCTGTAAAATAATCACACCACCATTCAAGTCCTTTCAACTCCCAAGGCAATGGCTATACTTTGAGTCATGCCCCCGTGTAGCTGCATGCCCAGACCTGTCTGCGGGGCTGGGCCAAGGACATGCAAGTCAGCTGCCCCTCATGAGAAAGGCACGCTTAGACCTCAGCCGGCCCAGGGCAGGCATGGCAGCCCTTCCGCCTGGGTTCTGGTGCTCGGTGCTCGTGGAGAGTCTTGTTCTTTTTTATTTTTTGTGGTACGCGAGCCTCTCACTGTTGTGGCCTCTCCCGCTGCGGAGCACAGGCTCCGGATGCGCAGGCTCAGCGGCCATGGCTCACAGGCCCAGCCGCTCCGCGGCATGTGGGATCTTCCCGTACCGGGGCACGAACCCGCGTCCCCTGCATCAGCAGACGGACTCTCAACCACTGCGCCACCAGGGGAGCCTGAGAGTCTTGTTCTTGCTCTACACTCTTCTGAAAGGGGAGATGGAGATGAGGCTGCATTGCAGAAGTGGGGGCAGGTCCTCAGGAGTATGGGGAAGCCAGACTTTTATATTCAATACCTCCAGGACCCGCTCTTTGTTAAGGTGTGTCCCCTGGGTGCCTCCCAGATCCTTTCAGGGGCGGGGGGCGGGGGTGTGTGTCCACGTGGTCAAAACTATTTTCATAATAATACTAAGATGTTATGTGCCCTTTTCACTTATTCTTTCAGGAATGTAGAGTGGAGTTTTCCAGATTACATGATGTGTGATATCACAACAGATTGACTGTGGACATAGGTCTGAGAATCCAACTGTCTGTCTGTGAAGTCCACACCCTAAAGAGGTTTGTAAAACTATAAGACAGTGCCACTCCTTTCGCTCAATTTTTTTGTTGTTGTGGAAAATATCGTTACTTTTCATTAGGATATAGTTTATGTTAACATAGAATGGGGTCGTTTTTGTTTTTTCAATTAATAAATATTTTAAACATCTCTCAATTTTAATTTGTAACGCAGTAAAAAGCGATAGATGCAATGCACATATGCAAAGGCTCCTTGGGGGTCTCGATTTTGAAGAGCTTCAAGAAGTCCTGGGACCAAAAACTTTGAGCACCTCCCACTGAGATGCTGGTCTATTGCCGTAAATCAGGAAAGACAGAAATCAGGCTGCTGGCTCCAGACGGGTGACAATGACTCAACTTTGGGGGTCAAGTCACTTCACCTCAGTTTTCCCAAGTGTAAAATAAGGGGCACATGTGGTTGCACCAACCTGATTGTTTTAAACTTTTTTTTTTTAATTTTTTTTTAAACTTTATCTTTAGTACAGCAGAGCCCCTTGCAAGTAAATCTTTCTCGGGAACCTGAAGTGTGTAACAGATGAAAGACGGTTGCTTAAGCATGGGGGACTGGGAGACAGGACATTCCTAGACCCCTCTCCCAGCTGCTCTTCTCTGGGAGCACAGTTTGAAAACTACTGACCCAGATGAGCCTAAGGGCACATCAGCTCTATCCCAATAACTGCAGGGCTGTGGCCCGAGGACTCTCCTTACCTGCTCTGGCCAAGCCGGGATTCACAAGCGTCGCTGGTGGTGCCCGGGACAGGCAGGCGAAGGCGGATGCCCGGCTGGCAGTCAGAAGCTGTCCTTCTGATGAAAGGCTGAGGGTTGAGGGCACACAGGGCTGTCCCTCGCTGTGAGTCCGCCCTCAGTCGTGGCCCTGCGCTGCTCCTCCAGCATCCTGTCGGGTTCCCACAAGGACCTCCAGCTTCAGGTGGCAGCGATGGTGGGGTGAGCTGGGGTACTGTTGAGAATGGTGACTTAGCTTCGAACAGAGAGGAGGTGGCTGGACAGAAAATGGAACATGTGTTCCCAGGTGCTTTGGCCGTGGCTGCCCGACTGTCTTCAGAATCTCTTGTTTCCTTGGGCCCCTGACTGGGAGACGCTGGGGGAGATGGGGAGGGGCCAGAGGCAGGGGAACTGGCTTCTGTGCACTGGGCAGGGGGGCTGGAGACCTTGTGCTGAGCGGGTGGGCTTGCCGAGGGAGGGGTGGACAGTTTGTGCTGGGGGGGAGGGGAGGCTCGTTTCTTCACTGTTGGGGGGCTTAGCGTCCTGGGGCTCACTGGAGGGCTGAGCGGTGGGCTGGGGGACCTGTGCACACAGGGCACACTTGGCTGGGCAGGTCTGTGAGTGGAGGGCACGCTTGAGTGCCTCTTGTCCACTCTGGGTGTCCAGTGTGCCCTTGTGGGAGAGGCCTTCCTGACCAGCACGGGGCTTCTGTCTTGGTTCTGCCTCGGGGCCTCGGGAGAATGTGGGCCTCGCATTGGCCTGGCCAGGCTGGGTTCCGAGGTCCTGTCCTGCCCGGACGTGTGGCTGGAGTGGTGCCAGTGGATGACCTTCCGGGGATGCTTGGAGAGGCCTGTGGCCCTGTCCGCTCGTGCCTGACTCTGAGCCCTGCTGCCCTGCACCTCTGGGTTCCCGCTGGCTGCTGGTGGGTGACTGAGGTCCAAGGCGAGCTTTCCGGGATTGCAGCCGCTCTTGCTTCTCCCTGGTTCTGTGCTGCGGGCCCTGGCGAGGGTGGCCGTGCTTTTGCTGGGCAGCAGGTCAGAGGGGCTCATGGTGGCTCTTAGCTTTGCGGAAGCCCACGTTCTCCGGGCGGGGCCAGCCCCTCCCAGCCCTGGCACGTGGGTCCCTTCAAGGGAGCTCTCTGCTAGATTGCTGTTTTCTGGGGGCTCCAGGGAAGTGAATGATTTGTCCATCAGGATTTCCAGAGGCGGTGGAGGGAGATGCTCTGGGTTCTCCTCTGTTTCACAGTTGAGGTCCTCACTCTTGGACGCTTCTGCTGTGAGCAGAGGGGGAAAGGTGGGAGCAAGGGGCCTCCAGCCTGGGCCCATCCTGAGAGATTCTCCACCTGCTGCTGGAGAAATTCGAGGCTTTGGATACAAAGGGGCAAGTCCCCTGTAAATGGGGAATCTGGGAGGCATGGTGGGGACCCCCCACTTCCTGGGGCAGGGGCTCGGCCCAGAGTCCTTGGAATCCCCCAGTGTCCTTAGACCCTCGGTGGGACTGAAAGTTTCAATGAGTTTCTTGACCGATGTTCTGGTAGGACAGCTCTTGATGTTCCAGTCCCGGGCCCTGGGAGCCTCACTGGCCCTCTCACCTGATGGCATGACATTTGGAAGCCCCTCAGCTTTTCCCTGCCAGGGCTGTTCTCCCTCAGGGTGGGGACAGCATTTCTGCAAGGTGCTCTGACTTGGCAAAATGCTGAAGTTCTTGGTGAGGGACGCCTTCAACTTGCTGATGGTGCTGCTTGGGGTGACCTTGCAGTAGTGGTCAGGCCTCAGCGCTGTTGCCCTGGGTTGCAGAACCTGCTTCTGGCTGTGCCCCTGCCGTCGGGTGTCCCGGGTGCAAAGCGCCTCCAGCCTCTGGCTGAGGTCTCTCTGGACCCTCCGCAGCTCCTGGAGGGTGGGGTCCTCCACGTGGCTCTTCAGACACCCCTCAGATTGGGACCTCCTTTGCCTTGAGGGGGCCTTCCTGCTGTCGCTGGCCGTGTTCGGTCTTGGGGGCACCATGGTTCTCTCCTCTTCCTCAATCCATTCCTGGTGCTCAGAGGGCACGGGGACAAACTTGATCCTTTCACTGATTGCTTCCTTCATCTTCAGAATCATTTCCTCGTCCTGGGGGCTCCTAAGCCTCCGGGGGTGTGGCTGAAATAGGCTTTCGGCACCGGCAGGCGAAGACCGAGGCCTTGCATGGGAAGCGCTTCCCTGCCCCGCACGCGGACTCAGGCAGCTCTCTTTGTCTTCCACCGCCTCTGGGCTGCTGTCCTCACCTCCACTGAGGGTCGGAGTGTCCATCAACCTGGAGCCTTTAGGAAAGTGTGCTTCCCTGGAGATCCCGATCCCAGGGGAATCACACGGAGCGCTTTGGCCCAGCCCCCAAGGCCTGGAGGCAGTATTTTCTGGGCCTGTGCTGGAGGGCCAGGGGCTCCCCCATCCACCCTGCACTGCTGGCTGAACCTTTGCTGTAAGAGGCCTTGAGAGCGGGCAGTCCTGGGGTCTGGCTGAACCCATCCAGAGTGGGCTTTGCTGCCAGGTATGTCTGGACAGCTTGGCCTCCACTGTGGGTGGAATTGCTGGCCTCCACTCTGCAGGCTCCAGCACGAAGTCCCAGCTGGCTCGCTTGCCCAGTTTGTCTGCCAGCTGCACATACTCATTGTCAGCACCGATGCCACTGTCCTCAGAGCACAAGGGTAGGCCCTGCACTTCAGGGTCACCGTGGCCACTCGCTAAGCTCTCCAGGTGCCCCAGAACCCTGAGGAGGTGCTCATCCGCACCCTTCTTCTTGCACAGCTTGTTTCCCAGGTGGCCCGCGGCGCCGTGGAAGTAGCGGCCGGAGCCCTCCAGGAGGCTGTCAGAGAGCGAGGCCACCGTGCCGCTGAGCGCCTGCAGCTTGCTAACTGTGTACTGCAGAAGCTGCTGCAAGAGATCTGGCTGCTCCCGGGGCTCTCTTTTCTTCAAAGGCCAAGCCAGATCCTCCTTAACTTCCTGGAGGAGCTCTTCTCCATCCTTGGAGATCTCCCCTAAGAGCTGATTGACCTCATCAAAACACAGCAACAGGAAGCCGACCATGGGCTGCAGCAGCTCCTGGGTCTGCGTGGCGCAATGGGTGATGCTCATAACTGCTTCGTATTTGGAGAGGCAGGTGTGCAGATAGGTGTAAGCACGCTGGTGGGCCTTCACCAGGGGCTCAGGGAAGTCTACTTTGTCTTCAGACTCGGGGGCAGGAAGGATGGTTTGGCAGTCATGGCCCTGTTTGCTCGACCTGTGACATTTTGGCCTCTTTTCCCATTTGGAAGTCTCCTGGGTATTACTTTCCTCACTCTCTTCCCCAGAAAAGGCCGCCCCTTGTGATCCATGGGAACTCTGTCCTTTGAATGGAATGTCTGTAGCCACGTAGCTTTGTGATTTGTTCGGCTGGGATGGGGAGGTTTTGGTTTCTGGGATCAGTCCTTCCATATCTTTCCTTTTGCCCGAAGTGGGATCTCTGGTGAGCTGACAAAGACTTTCAGCCACGGATTGGATCCACCTGGGACTTTGCTGCTCTTCTGGCCTCTGTCCCTGGGACGAGCCCCCTCCAGAGTCATAGCAGGTGGAGTTTTGAACCAGCAAAGGGATGGAGCATCTTTCACTGGGCCCCTGACATCCTGGCAGAGTTGCTTTGGGCTTTTTAAAAAACTGGATGCCACTCTTAGCAACGCTGTTAACAATATCACTGTGGGAAGGTGTACATCCCATGATGTCAGCCTGTAGTCATCTCCCATCTGCAACCCTCACAATTTTCAGAGAATTGTATTCAAAACAGGAACAAAAGGCAGTCTTACTAGTCCATCCAGGCAGTTTCCAAGCCAGAATCCTTTGAAGTCCAAGGTGCAATGTCCTAAACTTGGAACCGGCTTTCTTTACTTCCTTGGCCCCATCGTGTAGAGGTAGTGATGCTGCCGCCGTTCTGGTGTTGTTCTAAGTTTTGAACCCTCTGCTGCTGGTGAGCAACAGGGCAGTTCTCGAGGACTTCAGTCCCGTGGATTACCGGACTGCATTTTGCTCGTGTCCTGACAGATGTGCATGGCAAGTGGAACTTTAAGCCTATTAGGTTAATCATGCCCTAGCCAGTCAGCACTCACAGCGTGTTCTAATATAGAACTCAGCATTTACTATCTTGGGAAGCGGATTATTTTTGCACGTCCTTATGTTTTTAATTCTGTTCAGATGCCTGCCATATGAAACCTAGGGAAATGAGCCATAATTGCAAAAGGCTCTGGAAGAGACACATTTGTGGAGGGGAAGCGAGGGCTCACCGTTTATGAATCCTGGCAGAGAAGTGACCTTCACGGTTTAATAAGGGCAAACTAGCCGAGTGTGCTCCAACCTGCTGCCATCCAGAAGACCCCAAAACTGCACGGTAGCTGGGAATTGAGGTGATGCATTGTTGTTTGTGTGGCTTATAAAAATGCTACGACTTTCTAATGCTGGAGGACATCACTAAATAGACAGGGAATAAAGAAGGCTTTCCTCTACACTCGAAAAGGGAGGTAGATTGCAGGGAGACTTGGAGGGGAAAGCAGGAAAAACTCTCCATCATATAAAGCTTAAGGCTGGTCCCTGTGGACTATAGGGGCTCGGGGAGACAATGCTCTCACAAGAAAAGGCTTTTAACTAAACCTTCCTCATAGGAAAATAAGCTAAACCTGGGCAGTGGAGAGCCATTAGGAGGAGAACTTAAGGGAAAAATGTATTTTCCTTTTCAAGCCCAGCCTCTATACTCAGTCTGAGCCTGGTGCTCTTGCCCATGGCTAAGGTCGCAGCTGCCCATTTAAAACCTCCTTTAGGGCTTCCCTGGTGGCACAGTGGTTGAGAGTCCGCCTGCCAGTGCAGGGAACACGGGTTCGTGCCCCAGTCCAGGAAGATCCCACATGCCGCGGAGCGGCTGGGCCCGTGAGCCATGGCCGCTGAGCCTGCACGTCCGGAGTCTGTGTTCCATAACGGGAGAGGCCACAACAGTGAGAGGCACGCATACCGCAAAAAAAACCAAACAAAAAAACCTCCTTTAAAACTTTCTTTGCTGTCAGTAAAGTCTAGAGCAGGGGTTTGAAGTTGGAAGACTTGAGTTTAAATACTGAGCTCTTCTCCTTTTAGTTGGGGGAATTTCCACAAGTGATTTAACTTCCCTGGGGCAGAGCTCATCTTTGAAATTGGGATAGTGATATCTACTTTGCGGAGTTTTTGGGGGGATTAAGTCAATTGTCAGCTAATGCTAGGCAAGTGCTTGGTATGGTGCTTGGTAAGAGGTAGGTACTCAAGAAAAAAAAAAGGTATTCCTTATTCCTTTCCCCCTGGCATCTAAGTCACTTGTAATAAAAGTCATGAGAAAATTCATTAGTTTGTCCAGGACCAAGCCCCAGTCCTTTCCTGAACTGTCTGGGAATAACTGCGTACTGATGGCTTAGAGCCCCAGATCGGGTTTTTGCCATTCTGCGTCTGTGCAGATGGCTCTCTGCTTGGCACACGGATGCCTCAGGACTTTTCTAAGGCCTCATTGTGTCGTTTCTCTGTTCTTAAACACAGAATAATTCCCACCAACTGCAGGAGGAAGAGAGGCTTTGATTTAACCATTTCATATTTTTGGTTATTTAGCTCGTTGACAATGTTTAATTTTCCTAATAGAAAAAAGTTTGCATCGAGCCTCTCCTGAAGTTGCTGAGCACGGACTTATATTCTGGCTTTACAGTTTTCATTTTCTCTCACTGAGACCCATACAACCAACGAAAATAACACTGTGGGTTTTAGGACTTGGGGATCCCTCTTCTGCCGGGAGCAAGCTGCAGACCGGCTACCAGCCTGTGTGCAGAGCCTGGGGCCTATCACAGTCCTGTGCTCCAGAGTGCTTAATTAATCAAGTTCTCCTATCTGGTTATTTGAAGCAGGACTCCTGGGAAACACAAAGCTGACTTAGTGCCTGGGGGCGAACTGCATTAGGCATCAAAAAGTTGTTTCATTTGTCACAGCCTGGGCTGGCCCAGTAAACAAGCACACCATGTGGGAAGATTCTTCTCTCTTCCATTTAACACAGTGCAAAGCTCATCTGCAGGGTTCTTTATGTAAGTTCTTCTCCTCTTGGGATTTGGGCCCCTGCTTGAATCATCTTTGTGAAAACTTTTGATCTAAGTGACTAAAATTATTTCCAACCCAATAATCAAAATAAAAGTATTTGCTGGGAGGATCAGCTGTCAGATAGCTCTGTGCCTTATAGACTGGTTTTCTTGACTATTCCAAATAATTTAGGAAGCTCTTTATTCACTGCCTCTCATTTTTCATTAAGACTCGCTTTTGTTTTTCTTTCTTTACAAACTGGTGTGGCTTCAAATTAAAAAAAAAGAAGTATTACTTTCAGTGGGAATGTAAAAGTGACCAATTACTTCGGAAAACTGTTTAACAGTTAAACAGACACCCACCTTCTGACCCATCAATTCTACTCCTAAGGATTTACCCAAGACTATTGAATGCCTAGGTCCACAAAAGGGACTGGTACAAGAATATTCATATTAGCTTTATTTAAAAAATTTTTTTATTTTTAATTTTTTCTGTATGCGGGCCTCTCACTGTTGGGGCCTCTCGTGTTGCAGAGCACAGGCTCCGGACGCACAGGCTCAGCCGGCCACGGCTCACAGGCCCAGCCGCTCCGCGGCATGCGGGATCTTCCCGGACCGGGGCACGAACCCGTGTCCCCTGCATCGGCAGGCGGACTCTCAACCACTGCGCCACCAGGGAAGCTCTAGCTTTATTCATAATAGCCTCAAATTGGAAACAATCCAAACGTTTGTCAATAGGGAAATAAATAAATTTGGCAGTGGAATAATTCCTAGCAATAAAAGGAACAAACTATTGAAATACGTAACAACATAAACTTAAAATTTATTATACTGAATGAAAGAAACCAGACATAAAAGAGTATACACGGAATAATTCCATTTATAGGAAGTTCAAGAATATACAAAACTAATCTATAGTTACAGAACTCAGAGAAGTGGCTACCTCTGGTAAAAGTTATTAACTGGATATAGGCATGAGGGAATTTCTTAGACTAATGGAAATGTTCTATCTCTTGACCTGGGTAGTGGTTACACGGGTATATGCATAGGTAAAAAGTCCTTGGGTGTACACTTAAGTTTTACCTTTTATGTGTGTTAAAACACACACACACACACACACGCACGCCCCTAACTAAAATGCAATATTGTATACTTTACTTTGCGCCTAAGAGAGTCCCAGCTATAATATTCTTGGTCTTGGAAAAGGGTCCCTATATTAGTTGTCTATTGTTGCATAACAAATAACCCCCAAATTTAGCAGCTTAAAACAGCAAACATTATCTCATTATGAAACGTTATGTTTCTGTGGGTCAGGAATGTGGGAGCAGCTCCCTGGATTGTCCTGACTAAGGGTCTCTCATGAGGTTGCAGTCAAGGCATCAGCCCGGTTTGCAGTTATTTGAAGGGTAGAGACTGGCACTGGTTGATTTGCTTCCAAGGTAGCTTGTTCACATAACTGTTGACAGAAGGTCTCAGTTCCTTGCTGGATGTTTGCAGGAGGCCTCAGGGCCTCATCATGGGGACCTCTCCATAGGGCTGTCTGAGTGTCTTACAACATGGCAGCTGGCTTCCGCCAGAGTGAAAAGTCCAAGAGAGAGCAAGGAGGAGGCCACTCTGTCCTGATTTCAGAAGCCAAAAACACCTTTACTTGCTTCACATTCTGTTCTTTAGAAGTCAATCCAGGGACTTCCCTGGCGGTCCAGTGGTTAAGACTCCGGGTTTGCACTGCAGGGGGCGCGGGTTCAATCCCTGGTCGGGGAACTAAGATCGTACATGTCGTGTGGTGCGACCAAAAAAATAAGAAGTCAATCAATAAGTACAGTTCACACTCAAGGAGGGAAAAACTAGGCTCCACATTCAAAAGGTCACTAAATTTTTTTTTTAAGGTCTGGACATATTATAGGTCAAACCATGACATCCAAAACATAACTATGTACAGTAAACCTTTGTTTACTAAGGATTCGTCATTGCCCTTCAACATGTCAAATAAGTTCCACCCCATTTTTTTTCATGTGGCCCTGAACTAATTGGTCAGCAAAAGGTGGTTCTCATGTGGCACTGATTCTGAGCCAACACTGAAGTTCATTTAAGCAACCTAAAAAAATGCCTTATTTCTCAAATTCTGTCAGCATCACCAGTGAGCTCTCCTGAGCCTTCAAAACTAAGAAAAATTTTCCACTAGACAAGCCTAGGGATCTGAAGGAATGTTCTTTGCAACACAATTTCCTGCTCCAGATGTGAGATGAGGCAATAAACAAGCAACGACTGTGGTGAGCTAGCAGGAGAAGGGAGCTAGCGGTTGGTTGCAGACACTGTGTTAGGCACTTTACGTATATCATTTCACTAGCTTGCCTCCCCTGCTTTGCTGAGGAGAACCAGTAACCATCATTAAAAAATTAATCTGGCTACTGTTACACACCCTAGAGTAATCCACCCAGAGTTGCTCATGTGATAGGCAATTCTGTGGAAACCAGCACGTGACATCAGGTGTCTGCTCTAAGTGGCTTCTAAGTTGGTGATCATATCAGGAACCCCTGTGTCTTTTCACCAGTTCTTATTCTGTATGTCTTATTGTCTGCATCAGGAGTTACACAGGCCTCTCATTGTACTTCTGGGGGTTGACTGTTTAACTCTTTGAGTTGCCGCTGAGAAGCCACGAAAATAAGTGTCATCTGTACTATGTAGCCTATATTTGGCATCAAAGTACCTTAAATGTACTCTCCAAATTTGGCAAGAATTTATCCAGTTTTGTTTTGTGTGTGTTTGGTTTTTTTTTTTGGGTTTTTTTTTTTTTTGGTATGATAAGGTAACTTGTTTTATTGAAATAGATTAAATTCTTCCCTAAAAATTAGATATTTACCGTAGGGTATGCTAACTCCTGGAACGAGCAACCCCCAAATCTCAGTGACTTAACACATGAAGACTTATTATTGTTTACCCAACGCCAAGGTAGAAGTTCTTAGTTGGGTTGCTGTCTTAAACAGCTCTCCTCCAAGTGGCGATTTGAGGATCTAGGCCCTTCCATTTTGAAACACTGACAGCTTTAATACATGACTTCCAAGGCAGAAGGGGAAGAGAGTATGGGGAAGTCATACTGGATTCTCAGCTTCTTTGACACACCCATAATTTCTGCCCACATTTTCATGTCCAGGCCTCGTAACATAGCCCCACTTAGATGGAAATGTCCTGGGAAATGAAATCAGTCCCTGGCAGGATAGCTACTTTCCAACAACATCTCTATACCATGGAAGGGAGCCCCAATTTTAGAGGCCCAGTAGTCTCCTCTGCCACACCCGTGTTTCCAGATGAGGAAACTGAGGCTGGAAAGTTTAGATAATTTGCTCAAATCACATAACTAGCATGTAGCTGATCTGGGATTTGAACCCTTGTCTCTCTGACTCCAAAGCCTGTGTTGTACTTGCTACATTTCGGGGGATAAGACAGCTGTTATTTCAATCTTCTTTTGGGCTTAGCAGTTCAACACATGTTGGACTTTTCAGTCACCTGCTCAGATCCAGCCCCACCAGAGAGAGGACTGTAGGAATCTGTGAGAAGTAACTTTGGATTTGCTCTGCAGCCCAAAGAAGTCCTCTAGGTTGCCCTTCCAAACTGTCTCTGTCTCTGACAAGGACCTTTGGATTGATGACTTGGCCGGATGGTCATTGGTTTAAAGTATGTCTCTAGGTGGTGACTTTCAGACAGCCCTTAGCCCTGAATTCTGGATCCCACAGGAAGTCCCAAACTTTGACACCCCTGCGCTCAGCCCAGGCTCCTGGGTCTCTGGCCTTCAGCTGGCTTGCAGCCAGAGTGGTGATTGGGACCAGGGAACTGAATACATTAAATGGCTTTATGTTAACTACCAATTAATTCAAGTCTCTACTTGGTAAAGTAGACTTCTATTTCCAGCGATATTTTAAAGTAAGAGATGTGGATTTCAGCAAAAATGTTTGCATTTCATAAACATGTTTGCATTTTACATACATTGTAATTTTTATTATTACTTTCCACTCTTTTCTTCTATTTGTACATATATTTTGCATAGCTGCTAATCATCCTGCCACTGTATTATCCTCATTAACTTAAACATATTAGAGACGTTTTCCATGTTACAGCGTTCACCACACTTTTTTTAAAAATTTAATTGAATTTTTTTTTTATATAGAAGGTTCTTATTAGTTATCCATTTTATACATATTAGTGTATGTATGTCAATCCCAATCCGTTCACCACACTTAAGGAGAAAAAACAGCGATGTGTATAATCGAGGCAACAACCTCTTACTTTAACAAAAAGATAAATAGCAACGAGTCTATACATATAAAGCAAAGCACAGTTCGTGAATTTGCTAACTCTTCTTTCCTGAGACAGATGTTTCTCAGGATACAGTCCTTCACAGAAATGCATATAGGCATAACCCCACACAGCCACCCCATGGCGTAGATGGATGGAGAAATACAGGATTTATTTGAGAAGCCAGTGTCTGTGTCAGAGACAAACATCTTAATGAAGTGGCGAGGCTGGACTTAAACCTCAGGTCTGGCTGACTCTCAGGCTCCCGATCTTTCCACTGTCTCAGGCTGTCTGCTGTGATGGGTCAAAATGAGGGGGTTGAAGTGTGTCGATGATTTTAAAACTCTGCTCTCAAGAGCCTGTGAGGGGTCTGAGGGACACCTCAGCTTTAACTGAACACTTCCATTTTTCTCTGTTTAATACACTGGGCTTTCCTGTAAAATACCTTGTGAAGGGATTTAGTAGAGATCTGTTGGGACTTCGCCAGTGCCCAACTCCGGGCTGTCACAATCCCTGTGCCACATCATAGATGGTTTCCAGGGTCCCTTCTGACTCTTAACACCCTTGTCGTTAGGACTGTGGTTCTGTAAGAGTCCGGCCTTGACAGCAAACAAGGTATTTTCCTTCAGAGCAATAATGTAGAAGTCCGATCGCCGTCCCTTCCTTACGAGTGATCATTAGGGGAACCCAAATCTCAAACCCCGTACCATGGAATTCTCCCACTGCCACTGGTCCAGATATATTGATCTGATTTCAGTTCAAATAGTACAGACATCAATCAGATTATACAATACCTTCATGCCCTTCCAACTTTCTTAATGCAGTAGTTATAGTATTTTTAAAACCGAAAAAAAGATTTTACTGTTTCTTCTTAATGTGAAGGCAATTCATGCACATAAATAAAACTAAACTGAAATGTGAATAACCCTACTGACTTAGGGATGGTGATGATGATGGTGGTGGTGATGTTTATCGTCGTGAGGGTGCTAGGCGCTGCAAACACTTTACATACCTTCATTAATTACGTCACATGCAGCTCATGCCGCCGGAGGAGCAGGTTGTGAAGCTGAACATGTACAAATGGAATTTAATGTCATTATTAGACAAGACCCCACACCAGGAAGACGGGAAAGATTAAGTTAAGCCTAGTTTTTCTGGGAGCTTGTCACGAGGTGCTTGTAAAGAAGGCTGTGCCCTGAAAAGTTCTTGATTCACTGGCTGAATGGAGTCCCTCCTTTCTTCACTGCTGCCCTTTCTTCCACTCCCCAAGCCCAAGAAAAATCCTTAGCTCGTTGCCGTTGACCTCCAGGTCTCAGTCTCTGCACCCTTAACATGGGGAAGATAAGATGGTGCAGGGGAAGGGCTCCTGGCCTTGGAGTCAGAACACAGCACACAGGGGAGGAATTAATTAAGAATTCTTCCCCAGCTGTTAGATCACTGCTCACATGTTATCAGAAAGACCCATGGAAAAATTGTTTTAACATCCATATAAACTGAGGGACCACTTGCTAATTCCCAGTAGGGAAATAACAGCAGAATCTAATTTCTTGACTTCTGTATATTTACTTTTAAACAGATGTACCCTGGGCTTTGGAAATATCTTGGTTGTTAGTTGTGCGAACTTCTCAAAATAGACTCTTTACTCTTGTTGTTATTTTTGGTTTCGCGTATGTGTCACATTTGGGGAAAGACTTCGGGTGATGATGTGAATTCATGGTGGAATGCGGGTGAGAATTGAGCCTCAGGATTTCCCAGGGTTTGCAAAGCAAGAAGAGAGAGACTAGCTAAAGAGCCTTTGTAACGTCATAGCCAACACTGTGCATTTTTCCTTATATTTAAATACTATAACATTTTCTGAGCGTTCCGCAAAATTGCCCTTGGATTGAAGGGTAGATAGCAGATTCAGTTCTTCTGTTAACATTTACATC
This sequence comes from Phocoena sinus, assembly GCF_008692025.1. NCBI lineage: Eukaryota > Metazoa > Chordata > Mammalia > Artiodactyla > Phocoenidae > Phocoena > Phocoena sinus. The sequence goes on from NC_045775.1 coordinate 22,879,836, forward strand.
CATAAGAATGGCTTTTCTGGGCTGACTAGGGGATGGAACACCAACCCCCGCTTATAACCTTACCTGGGAAATTTCATTCCTGCTCACTCCCAACTTTTTTGAATGCATTCCTTGTATAAATGTGGGATTACTAAGACAAAAATAGCCTTCCCCTAAACTGCTAAGTATTTATAATAATGTTTAAGAGAGATTAATTATCCAAGGCTGACCCTGAAGAACAACTAAGGCAGGTGATGATTAAAATACTTGAACTCAATCAGCTGGAACTTTGATCTTCTAGTCTCCAGAACTGTGAGAAAATAAATTTCTGTCGTTAAAGCCACCCAAGTCTATGGTATATTGTTACGGCAGCCTGACAAGACTAAAAGAGATATTATTTTTTTAAGAATGGCATATTTTTATTTATTATAGAAGCAATATGTTTAAACAGAAGCTTGTGTATGAATGTTCATAGCAGCACTATTCACTGCTCACTATAGCACTATATCACTATAGATAAAGGTGGAAGCAACTCAAATGTCCATCAACTGATGAAGGGATAGACAAAATGTGATATATCCATACAGTGGAATATTAGCCATAAAAAGAGTGAAGTATTGATAATGCTATAACATGGTTGAACCTTAAAAACATGCTAAGTGAAAGAAGCTAGATACAAAAGGTCATATATGACTCCATTTATATGAAATATCCAAAATAGGCAGAAACAGAAAACAAATTAATGGTTGTCAGGGGCTGAGGAGTTGGGAGAATGGGAGTGACTGTCTTTCTTATGGTTAGATCGGGGCTGTGGGGTTTTGAGAGGAAGATCGCAGAGGTAATATACCATTTTTATTACATCATATCAAGAATATGTACTGTCAACATGATTTACGACTGTTGATGTAGACCTTGATGTCGATGATTATGATGTTGGTGTTGACCTGGCTGACGCAGTGTGTGTCAGGTTACTCAACTGTAAAGTTATTCCCCCCAACTTTCCCTACCCTTTGGAAGTACTCTGGGCAGCCACGCAGGGAGAAGAGAGTTATGCTCCCCCTCGATATAAATATTGTTAAGGCTTTTGGTACAAATTGTGAAATTATTCTCCAGAAATATTTTACCAGTTTACACTCTCAGCAGCAGTGTGAATACGTGTCTACTTTACTGCAAATTTGCCAACATTGGTGTTACCCTTTAAAAAAAAAATCTGCTGATCTTAAAGAGGAAAAATGGCATCTCATTTTAATTTGCATTTATGAGTTTATTAGAAAGTTGGTATATTTTAAAAATTATATACTTTGCTGGTCATTTGTATATTTTCTTTCAGGGATTACTTGTACATCCTTTGTTCATTTTTAAAAAATGAGGTGTTTACCTTTTATTAATTTTTAAGATATTAACATTTTGACTGGTCTTATAAGTTGTCATAATGTCATTGGTTTTTTTTTTTTTAAGTTTTCTTTTTGCCTTTTAATTTTGTTTATGGTATTTTGGGGGGTACAGAAGTTTTCATTTTACATGATCAACTCTATCAGCCTTTCTCTTTGTAATTTCTATCTGTGTCGTCATGTTTAGAAATGCTAAATTTATACTTTGTAAAATACCTGGACAAATTTATATTCAGGAAGTTATTATTATTGCTGTTATTATTATTAGGAAGTTATTATTTTTAAAGTTGAGACCCCGTGAAATGGGAGGACATGGCTTGACTAGATTGAACTTTGTCTCAGAAACAGCTAACAGTGGACACATTTCAAGATGGATGACTGTAACTTATAGCCTCTTGTAGGGATTTCTGGGACTGGTTTTAATGTTTTAAAGAACTCTCAAAATGGAAGTGAACTGGCTGACGTATTCTACTGAGTTCTTTGGGGTCACAAAATGACAAACCAGTGGGATGACTTGAAAATGTGTATGTAAGCACTTAGTGAGAGATGAGCTTTGAAGTTTATGAGGATAACAAGTGTGATTATTGAGTAAGGAGACTAATTTGATCACCATCCTTCAGTAATTTACATATCTAAGTAAGGTGTCAGAAGTGGGGGAATGGGGGACTTGGGGTCCTATAGTGCTGGGGTAGCCATAAACATATATTCTAACAAGTAGCTATTTCCCCAAAATATTTTTGAAACTATCTTGTTTAGAAATTTCTTCTGGTCAATTTCAGTTATGAAATAAAATTAATCTAATGACCGTTAGTATTACTTTACAAGGTAAAATAGTAAATGGAAATAAACCAGAGAATACTGCGGCAGACTGGGATGTGACAGGTCAATGGATGTGCTTTTCTCTTTACTTATATGCATCAGATTTCTTCAGTGCATCTCAAGGCCTTATCTGGAGGGTCCTGACAGAAGAGGTACTTGTGCCCCCTCCCTGGACCACAGCCTGAGGCTGGGGAGAGAGCAAGCCAGCAAGCCTTGGGGAGGAGTGCCTCAGGTCACGATGTGGCGAGTAGGAATGGTGGTGTGGCATGTCTAGGTACAAGAGGATAGAAGACTGGCCAGACCCAGTGTCCCACAGGTCAGAGTGGCATAAGAGGACACCCACAATGTCCTGAAGGTTTCTGTGTAGAGAAAATTTAGCTGAGAAAGAGAGAGAGCCAGGGGGTTGGCCCAGGATGAAGTATGAAAACCAGGTGAGGACGGAGCTGCCCTCTTAATGGAGAGAATTAATGGGAACCCCCTTGTGTCCTGCAGACACCCCAAGGGAGCATGTGTCATCTGCTACACCCAGAACCAGACAGCACAGATTAAGACCAAGAAGTGGGCTCCTAGGATAAGCCCTTGAGAGCTGAGATCACTTCCAGGGAAGAGGAGAGGGCAGGGAGGATAAAAGAGAGGACGTTTTCAACCTAATTGTGACTGAATTATAAACTTGAATTGACTAAGAAATGACTGAATTCAAATGAATTTCTCTGAGAGTGACTAGATTAAATTTTCTCAATTATAAATTGAAATTACACTCAATTATAGGAGAATAGAGAAAATTACGTTTTTGCACACATGAGTCAGTAACTGTGAAATCTGTACTGGCTCCAATACTTACAGGCAGCCAGGTATCAGTAAATTCTCAAGAACAGACCATGGGATCATTACGGGATGCTCTTCCGTGTTATTGCTTATCTGTGGCTGCAGTGCAAAAAGTCAACACAATGTCTTATCATCAGAAATCATGACAAAATATATTCAAATTTCTGTTCAAAATGTTCTCTTTATATTAGAAAGCAGAGCTAATGCTTGTTGGTGGAACAAGAACATGTGTTGAAGTTCTGAGGCGGTTCAGTCCAGATGATAAGCCTATGATTCTAAAAGGGGGAAGTATGAAATTGCAGGTTCTTCTGAATATCTTCTGTTTGCCCCTTCTAGGCCCACTGCCAAGCCTTGGTACCCTGGGGGATGGGCAGGGCCCTAGGGCTCCCACCTTTGAGAGGCATTGGCAGGAACTTGGAGGGAGGGAGAAGAATGAGTCGGGGTATTGGTTCCCCCATCTCTCTTTGGGAGAGTATCTTCAGCTTCCCAGGCTTCTTCCTTGCCATGAAGTGAAGGGCCAGGCCCCATTAACGATTCCTCCTCCTCTGCCATTGCTGCTGGAGCATAAGAGGTAGGTTAAGGGTCATAGCTAATGGCCTCTGGCCCTTTAAATCTGGTATCCATAGCACCACAGGCAATGTCATTATTGTGTATTTGCTGCCTGTAGAGAAGCAGGCTAGTACACTTAAAGGAGGACTCCACCCCAGGGAGGCAAGACAAAGCCTGCCACCACCACCCAGAATTTCTCTAGCTGGAATCTGCATATGGGTCCAAGGGAGCCCATTATGAATACACCTATTTCCATACACTCCCAGCCAACACTCTAAACAATTTGTGCTCTTGCTGAGGAAGACCCATGAGAAATTGAAAAAAATTTTTTCTGGATGACATTAAGAAGACCGTGACATGATTTGGGTAAGTTTCATCATAAAATGAATCTTGTGCCCGCCTAGGCCTCTGGTGAAGTCTCATTTCTGCTAAGGCACAGGTGAGCGTGCTGGACAAAGCATACTATTATTTTGGACAAGTTAACATGGGTTTCAGTAACTGGACATAGACTGTGAGGCAATTTAGGTATGTTTTACATAAATGCATCCTTTCCTACCCAATAGCATCAAAAAGTCAGAAAGTCAGTTCAGCGCTTAAAAACCTGAATAGAGCATTAAAAATGCTTCACAATCCACCTTTTATTTTTTTCCTTTTTACAATTGATAAGCCAGTATTGATACATTATTTTTAACTAAAGTCCATAGTTGATGTTAGAGTTCATTCTTCGTGTTGTACAGTCTATGAGTTTTGACAAGTGCATAATGTTGTGTATTCATCATTATAATATCATAAAAAATAATTCCACTGCCCTTAAAAATCCCCATGCTGCATATATTTGTCCTTTCCTCCCTCCCTCCCCAGCCCCTGGCAACCAATGATCTTTTTACTGTCTCCAGTTTTGCCTTTTCCAGAATGTCATATGGTTGGAATCATATAGTATTGTAGATTTTTCAGACTGGCTTCTTTCACTTAACAATATATATTTAAGATTCCCCCAAGTCTTTTCATGGCTTGATAGCTCATTACATTTTATTGCTGAATAATATTCCATTGTATAGACGTACCACAATTTGTTTATCCATTCGCTTATTGAAGGATGTCTTAGTTGTGTCCAGTTTTTTTGTAATTATGAATAAAGCTGCTATACACATTTATGTGCATGTTTTGTATGGACATAATGTTTTCAGATCACTTGGGTAAGCACCTAGGAATGAGATTGCTGGATCATGTGGTAAGACTATACTTAACTTTGTAAGAAACTGCTAAACTGTGTTTCAAAGTGGCTGTACCATTTTTCAATCCTACCGGCAATGAATGAATGAGAGTTCCGGTTGTTCCAAATTCTTGTTTAGGGTTTTAGCATTCTAATGGGTTTGTAGTGATATCTCATTTTAATTTACACTTCCCTAATAGATTACAATGTTGAGCATCTTTTCATGTGCTTGCTTGCCATCTGTATATATATTTTCTGTGGTCAAGGCTATTCAGATATTTTGCCCATTTTTCTAGTTGGGTTGATTTCTTATTGGTGTGTTTTAGGAGTTCTTGTATATTTTGGGTACAAGTCCTTCATCAGATATGTGTTTTGCAAAAATTTTCTCCCTGTTTATGGATGCCTTTTCATTCTCTTAACAGGGTCTTTTGCATAGCAGAAGGTTTTAATTCAAATAAGGTCCAATTTGTTAATTTCTTCTTCCATGAATTGTGTATTTGATGTTGTATGTAAAAAGTTATGACCAAATGCAAGTTACCTAGATTTTCTCCTATGTTATTATCTTCTAGAAGTTTTACAGTTTTGCATTTTACATTTATGTCTATGATCTATATGGAGTTAATTTTTGTTTAAGATTTGTGTCTAGATTTATTTTTTTGCATGTGGATGTCCAGTTGTTCCAGCACAATTTGTTGAAAACACTATCCTTTTTACATTGAATTGCCTTTGTTCCTTTTTCAATGATTGGTTGACTCTATTTGTGTGGGTACATTTTTGGGCTTTCTATTCTGTTTCATTTATCTATTTGTCTTTTCTTTTGCCAATACCACATTGTCTTGATTACTATAGTGTTATGGTTAAGTCTTTACATTGAGTCTTGTCAGTCCTGTGACTTTGTTCTTCTTCAATACTGGGTTGATTATTCTGGGCCTTTTGCCTTTCGATATAAGCTTTAGAATCAGTTTGTTCTTATCCACAAGATAATACTGGGATTTTGATTGGAAATGCATTGAATGTATAGATCAAGTTGGGAAGAACTGACATCTTAATAATATTGAGTCTTCCTATCCGTGAACATGGAATACCTCTATATGTATTTAGATCTTCTTTCTTTGATCAGAATTTTCTAGTTTTCCTCATATAGATTTTTTTTTTGGTACTAGTGTTTATGGTGTTGTGTTTCTAATTTTGATTCCATTTGTTCATTGTTAATATATAGGAAAGCAATTGACTTTTATATGTAGGTCTATCTTTTAAATGTCTTCTTTGCCCCTTTCTCTCTTTGCTTCTTTCTGTTTCTTGAAAGAGAGGATGGAACTCAGGATTTGGAAAAAGATATTCAATTAAACATTTCTAAATTAGTAGACTTCAATTTTGAAGAGCAGCTTTAAGTTCATAGAAAATTGAGCATACAGTATAGAGAATTCCTATAAGCCTTTCAAGCCCCTCACAGTTTCTGCTCACATCTTGCATTAGTGTGATACATTTGTTATGACTTTAATTTTTAAAATTTAATACAGAAAGTAGGTATTTGTGCTTTTAGGCAAAAAGAAATAATTCCTGCCCTCATGGAATCTACAGACCTCACTGGGAAGGCTGAACAAAGTGCCTCCATATAAGCAACTAATACAAAATAGTTTACAGTTTTTTTTTTTTTTTTTTTTGCGGTACACGGGCCTCCCACTGTTGTGGCCTCTCCCCTTGCGGAGCACAGGCTCCGGATGCGCAGGCTCAGCGGCCATGGCTCACGGGCCCAGCCGCTCCGCGGCATGTGGGATCCTCCCAGACCGGGGCACGAACCCGTGTCCCCTGCACCAGCAGGCGGACTCTCAACCACTGCACCACCAGGGAAGCCCACAGTTGGGTTTTAATATGTGTCCTTCCTTAAGTGAAAGGGAGAAATTAGGAGTAGTAGTTTGGAGTAGATAGGGAGCCAGCTCTCCACGGAAGAGGTGAGATGTAGGAAGGCTCTGGAAAGGTAGCAGGATTTGGAAAGATAGAGATTGACTGGATGCAAAGTGTAAGCTGAAGAAATGGCATGCACAAGGATGCAGAGGGCAGTCTGGAAGGGGTGGGCTTTATCACGCTTGGCAGAGGTGGGAAATGACCTTGAAGAATGTCAGTGTGTATGGACACCAAGGGGGGAAAGTGGTGGTGGTGGTGGTGGTGGTGGGATGAACTGGGAGATTGGGATTGACATATATACACTAATATGTATAAAATAGATAACTAATAAGAACGTGCTGTATAAAAAATAAATAAAATAAAATTCAAAAATTCAAAAAATGAAAAGAATGTCAGTGTGAGCAATCAGAAGCTGATAAAATGCTTAAAGCTGAGTTTCTAAGCAGATCTTTGAGGTCTGGTTCTTTTAGGATCATTGGGTTTTGGTTTCACACATACCTCAAGGCAGATATTCTGAACCCTTTGCTTCTTTGAATCAGAGTTACAGGCTCATGCCAGGGAGTGTTTCTAAGGAGAAGCACTGCCCTTCTGGGGAAAAGCTACCAAATGGGTCTGTACCTTTTTCATTTGCTACAAGAGTAGAATTTCATGTACACATATCAGGAAAAAGTAACTTGCTTGGGAGGTCCAAAATAGTAACACAGACCCCAAGGGAAGTTGCCCTGAGTTTCCCAGTCCCTTCACTGCCTGGCTGCATTGAACTCACTCTCTTTGAAGGGCTCTGTCATTTCTGGCGGGCAGGAGGACCCTGTGGAGTCTCCGAGGAGGGGGGAAAGCAAGGAGGGAAATGTATGAATCCCATAGCTTTAATCTCCTCTTACTACTAAGGGAAGAGCAAAGAGGGCATTAAATGCCCTATTTTTTTTTTTTTCTTGGTCTGAATTAACTTATCTCAAGATGCCTCTCTAGAGTTATACGTAATTGTTTATTTAGGTCACCAATAATGATCCTGCAGGGATTCAAAAAAGTTTTTATAGCGAAAGTACACATTCACATTAGAATTTTAATTACTGCCTTCTCCATATAGTCTTCCTTCATAATATCTCTCTGCATCCAACTCATTTCTTCCCCCCATTCCTGCTGCCACCAGGAGTGAGGTGGCTGAATTCAGGCCACTTACCTAACTATAATGATAGCCGCATACTTGATCTCCTTGGCTACAAAGTCCCTCTCAAGGTGGCTTGGTTTCAAAATATGGAATCCACTCTTTTCCTTCATAATGTCTCATTCATTCTTTCTGTGAAGCATCTCTTCCTTTTGATTCTCACCTTATCCCAGGACCCTGCACCTTACCTCTAACTCTCCCATATATTCTGCATTAAATCTAGGCTCTTTAGCCTGTATCTCAAAGTGTTTGCTCTAAAAACTTACAAGGCATCCCATGCATTGCTCCTGTCTTTGGTCCACTGCAGCTCATGTGTATCCCTCTGCCTGGCATTTCTTTCTTCCCTCTTCCTCTAAAGGACGAATTAAGTTCTACCTCCTCTATGTAGGGTTGCCATTTTAAGCAAATAAAATACCTAGACAGTTAAATTTGAATGTCAGATAAATCACAAATAACTTTTAAAAGTACAGTACATACTTATACTTAAAAAATTACTTGCTGTTTATCTCACATTCAAATTGAATTGGGCAATCTATATTTTTTCTGTTGATTCTATCACTATGGAACTTTTTCTTAATGATCCAATTATCTCATCTCATTGTTTTTAGTTCCACAAACATCTAATTCAGTCTTTCATTATTGCTATCTTGTATTATTGATTGTATATACAGAATTAACACTTATTGATCAACTATTCAGTAGTAGGCACTGTGCTTAGTTCTCTTTATACAATAGCTTATTGAATTCTTAGAAGAAATATGTGGTATGGTAGTACTACTCTGATACCCATTTTATAAATGAGGAATCCGAGTCTTTGAGAAGTTATTTTATTTGTTAAGGTCCCAAAGGTAATTAAACTTGAACTTTCATCTGTCTGTAGGGTGACAAACTTATTGTGGTATCCCTGGCACTCTTCTTGTTTTAAAACTGAAAGTGCCATAACCCGGGAACACTCTCGGTTCCAGGCAAACCCTATATGTCTGACTTCAAAGCCTGGGATTCTATCCTGCTTCCCATTTTTTGGAGAATTTTATTTTTTTTCCTCTCAGTTAGGCTATAAGCTCCCTGAGGACAGGGCAGTATCTAATGGCATTTATGATACTTAGAATTATGTAGTACATGCTTGACAAAGGAGGACCAGGAGCTCCCCTCACAGGTCACACCTCTTTTCTTGGGCCTCTTTGGATGGCAGGAGCTGAGGACCGTGTGGACCAGTGTGCTAGGAGGTGCCGGATCTCAGATGCATCAGAGATCTGAGCGTGGCCAGTAGTCTTTGCAACAGAGACACACAGTGTCCATGATGTCTCTGGCCATTGCTTGCAAAGATGCTAGGCTATTGTTACTAGCAACGATTCCTCTAAATTGGTGAAATGCAGCTCCTTAGCAGGCGTGTGCTGCCTCACTCGACAAGCTGAACCTTGAGAGACTCCCTGCTTTGAATTCTGAGTTAGGGCATGGGTGAAGCTGAAGAAACATCAGCACCTTGTTGGATGGACAGCACCCAAGAAAGCTGAGTGGCTGGGTTTTTTTTTTTTTTGCTGGCACTGTGCTTTTGTGCAATGGGCACATATCCAAAAAATTAATAAATTCTTACATTACTACGTAATAGCCAAGTGGTTGCCGTGTTACCGTTATGCGGCAAAGTGGTTGATGAAGTGTGATGTGAAACGCAGAAAGAGTAGGTTTCCATCCCCTAAGGGCATCTGTAAAACTTGCCTCAGCTCCATTCTGAATGCAGGTCATTATTGAGCACATATTAAACATAAAACCTAAGCTGTCTGTGGAGAAATCATTTATAAAAATCATTTGCTATTTTAAAAAATCTATAGAAATTTAATTGATAAAGGCTAAGACTCAAGGTAACTATTCTTAGGTGCTTAGTTTCACTTTAAAATGCTCGAATTTTAAAATATGCTTTTGTTTCAGGCTTTTCTTAAGAGAGTATATCAGATATGGGACATAAAGGTTAGGCGGGGTTTCCGTTTTGAAGAGTGCTGACAGATTCCTTCGTTTTTCCCTCGTTAGAATCTCAGGTGGCTTTTCCTCAGTAGTGCATTAGGGTTGTGATTACCTTGATGATGATAAAGATATTGCCTGATATATTTTGATGGGCCTTGAAAAGATAGACTATAACTTCTTCTTGGGTTGAACCCTGTGTAAATCTAAAAAAGCAATTCACACTTATTTTTACTTTCACTGTTCCCTGCTGTTGCAAATATGGTTAGGTATGGAATGTCAGAACCGATCTTATTATCAATGCTGTTTTTGTCACAAAGGAGACTTTCTCATGACTCAGTACCAGCTAATTGGTCTGTCAATGGCTTTCTTTGTTAGGTGAGTCATTTGATCCATTGTTGACAAGGTGCAAGCTGCTCTCTACCCACTCTCAGGAAGTTCCAGTGGGTCTGACATTCTCTCAACCCCTAATCAAGATGTTATTATAGCAGCTGATGATTTCCAGTGAACAGAGATGAAGCTGTATTGGTTTTGTAAACAGCTGCTGGAAAGATAACTTGATGTAGCTTTAGTGATGTATGAATGCCTCCCACTTTAGAGTGTGTGCATGCATGTGATACAAAGACAACTTCTGTGATTTCTAAATTCCTTGGACATAATAATCTACCTTTACTGAGACTGAAATCTTAAAGAACCAGGCCCATTCAATCAACAAATATTTATTAAATTTTTACTATGGGCCCGATACTAGATATGTTCTAGTTACCGAGGATATAGCAGTGACAGAAATAGACGAAAACTTCTGTCCTCCTGGAGCTTCTTTTAAAACTTTTAATTGGGAAAAAATTTTCAAATTGACACAGAAGGAGAAAATAGTTTTCCTATTATTCAGCTGTAATAATTATCAATATTTTGTCATTCTCTTTTCATTTATCCCTCCCACCACATACTTTTTAAAATAATGGAGCATATTAAAGCAAATTCCAGATATTAAACATTTTATCATAAATTCTTTAGTATGAATCTCTAACAGATAAGGATTTTTAAAAATAAAAACAAAATCATGTCATTATCATATATAACAAAATCAACAAAAAATTCTTGGTGTCATTTGGTATCCAATTTGGACTAAACTTCCCCCAGTTGTCTCAAGAGGATTTTTTACATTTCTTTGTTTGAATCCAGGTCCAAACAAGGTATGCATATTACAGGTTGTGGAGATACAGCTCTTATGTCTCTTGATTTATACCCGTTCCCCTTAGCTATTTTTTGGAATTGGCTCTTTGCCCTGTAGAAGTTCCCACATTTTGGATTTGGCAGATGGCATCCTCCTGGTGTTGTCTGTGATATTCCTTTATGACTCACAATTTCTATAGAATGATAGTTATATCTAGAGGCTTGATTAGAGTCAGTTTCAATGCGGGGGGCGGGCAGTACTGGAATGAACATCCTAGTGGAAACTGGCCTGATGCTGTCTTTATGTGCTAGAGATGTTTCTGGAGTTGTCTTGGTGGCCCAAAACTGGAGTGACCAGTATGAAAAACTGAGCTCTTGTACAACAGTGGCAGTTTTGATCCTGATGCCATGAAAAGTTCCCTTTGCTCCTTCTTCTTTTATGTCGGACTGTAAAGAAGACTCTTAAAAGTGGTTATGTCACGAGATGTTTGTGAGTGGCGCCAACTGGAGGGCCCCGCACAGGAACAGGTGGTTCTGAAAAATTCATTTGTTATTGTCTTCTTTGGAAGCAGGCTAATGAAAGAGAGGATAAACTTATAGAATAGGCTGGATCTAAATGAGATCAGTTGAATTAGAATACCTGAGGGAGTCTTTAGGGTTTACGTATTTGGTGAAAGATATCCAGATGATGTGAATGTGCAACAAGGAGTGAGAACCACAGATTCAGATGATAAGGCTTGTGAGGTCTTCAGTTTGCAGTCCGTTTCAGCAGGCAGTCCCTATTTGAAGCCCTGAGACAGAAAAGGAGATAGGTCAGGGGAAGGCAAGCCCGAGTAGCATCAGTAGGAAGTTCCTGGGATCTCTGGTGACTATTGATTTGTAAGGATTTCAGTGGTATTGATGAAATTTCTTCATTAATAAATTATGTCATGAACTTTTTTTTTTTTTTAAGAATGAGTAAGGGACTTCAGTTTGTGGAATTCAGAAATATGAAAGAAGGAAAGGATGATTCTATGAGCCAACGGAAGAGTAGAGTTGCCATTTATTGATATGGGAAGGTTATGGGTAAGGGTTCTATTTTGAACATGTTATATTTGAGATGCCTATTAACAGATGTCTATTAATCTAGAGCATACTCTAGATTAGATGTTGAGTAGACAAATGAATATATGTCTGAAGTTCAGGGCTGGAGACAGACATTTTGGAATCATGAAAATAGAGATGGTATTTAAAGCCAGGGACTGGAAGAGATCACCTAGTAAATGAGAAACTGGCTTCCTGGAAGCTCCTATAGGACCCTTGTAATGGTTCCTTTGAGGCATATCTATGAAGGCGATTGCTGAGTTATAAAGAATGCTGATAATTTTTTTTTGTTTGTTTTACTAAATGTTACCAAATTGCTCTACAGAATGTATTTAGCAGTTTAACTTCTCATCAGCAGTGCATGAGGATTCCCATTTCCCCAAATCTTTGCCAGTACTGGGGATTATCTTTTCTGACTTTTGCCAGGTTGATGGGTAAATAGTGGTGTGTTGGAGTTGACTCATGAGAGCTGACTGATCACATTTCTTCCCAATTTCTTGTTCAGTGACTTCACACTGGTAGCTTGAAATCAGCAGGGGTGAGAGTATCTGTACCATGGAAACTGACAAACACTACAAATTAGGACTCTCCCTCAACTCCCAGCTGTTTTTAAGATATATACCAGCAAACCAGTGGCTATCAGCAGTATCACACTGTCTGTCTTTCCTTTCTCTCATTACTAGTGAGTTTGAGCATCTCTTCTGTGTGCTTGCTATCCTGGCTTTCCCTTCTGTGAATCACCTATTCCTATCCTTTTCTCACTTTTATATTGGATTCTCTGACTTCTTTTTGTTGATTTGCAAAAGTTACTTACATATTTTAGATATGAATCCCTAGCTGCTTTTGAATATCTATCTTCTTCCAATTTGTCGGCTGCCTGTTGATTTTTTCCATGGTATTTTTCATTGAAGAGAAACCTTCACTGTGATATAGTCAAATCACCTAATCTTTTGTTTTAAGGTTTGCACTTTTGCCGTCTTGTTTTATGAAGTAAATCCCTACCCCTTATTCATACAGATTTTCTCCTACATTCTACCTACTTTTCAAATGTAGATCTTTAATCAATCTGGAGTTCACTTTGAATATGATAGACATGGGGCATCCAACTCTATTTTTTCTTCTTAAACTAATCTAGTTTCCCCCAAACCATCTTCTAAATAATTTATATTTTTCTCATTGATTTGCAGCCCCACATTTACATATATTGAGGTCCCAGGGGTCTGCTTCTGAGTGTTCTATTCTGTGTGGCTGTTCCATTTGTTTCTGTACTAGTAGCATACTATTTTTATCACTATGTAGTAATGACGTAATATCTGGCAGGGTAGGTTTCCTCTCTCTGCTCTTGTTTTTCAAAATTGATTTAACTATTTAAAATTTTATTTTTCCTTATCTATTTTGTAACTTTATTGAAGTTCCTTAAAATTTGAGTTCCTGATGGAATTTTGGTTGGTATAACATTAAATTTAGAGATTAAATGGATATTTTTACACTGTAAAGTCATCCTATCCATTGTATATCTTCTTTTTATTCAATCTTCTTTTATGTCCTTAAATAGAACTTTAAAATTTTCTCCATAAAGTTCTTGCAAGTTGCTAGGTTAATTCTTGACTATTGTGCTTTAGAGTTTTATTGATATTGTGAATGGTCTCTTACAATCTATTATATTTCCTGGGTGCTTACTGATGAAGTAGAGGAAATGATTGATTTTTAGAAATTGATCTTGTATTTGGCAACCTTGTTGTACTCACATATAATGTCTAATAGTTGATTCTGTTGCGTTTTTTATGGTGATGATTATATCATCTGCAAACATGATAGGAAGATTTTAGGGGTTCTACCCAGTGCTCTGATAGTCTATATTTAACTACCTCTGCTAGTTGGTCTCCAATCTGGCACCCCAATTCTAACAGCTGGATGTCTCCTGTACACTCACATTCTGGAAACAAGCCCTTGTCTTCCTCCCCCGTGAATCATATCCTGCCCAATACCTCAGTCCATGTACCAGCAGTGACACTGTCTTCTTTTGATTTTTTTCCCCTAACCATTTTCTCATGGACTGTGGTCCTGTTAGCCCCTGACAGACCTTCCTGATGCTGACATTCTGATTGGCTATCTGAATTTCTCAATGATCCCTGCTGCTCAACGCAGCATTTCTGTGTCCTGAATGCCCCAAAGTACACCCTGTGTAGATAATACAAAATTGTGGATCAACACAGGCCTTCATGATAGACAGACTAGGGTTTGAATCCTATTTCTGTCCCAGGGTACAGTGAGCAAGTTCCACAGCCTCCTGGAGTCTGATTCTTCATTGGTAAAGTGAAGGCAAGTAAGATCCCATAGGTAGGAATCAAACTGTGGTCAGTCAGTAATGTCCCCTTCTCCACATGGATGCTGACCACTGAGGCTGGTCACCTCCTGGGACTGTGGTTTATTGCTACATTGTCCAGGAACCTTGTTGTGCCTTCAGATATAACTGAATCTCAGCAGCTGCAGCTGGACCATTTCCCCCTGTGCCTTCCCATCCCAGTGGACGTTTCATGTTCCAAGTTCTGGCCCCATATCATTACCCAGTCCAACTCCTGGTCTGAGGATTGTATAACCCATGGAGTGTTCCAAGAAGCATGACTCCAATCAGTGCTTGCCTTCTTGATGATGGTCTAGGGAGTAACTTCAGTTTTTTCAGTAAATGTAAGCAGGTGAGTGGGAGATTCTCTCTCTAATGGCTTGGTATCCTGGGAATTTGCCAAGGCACTGTATAGTGTTTGGGTGTAGCAGAAAAAGCTAGTGGCCTGGCTGGTTCTCACGGAGACTTTCATTATAGTGAAAAGCAACTCAGCCAGCCACAGCCTGTCAACCACTAACAGTGGTTTCTCAGAGGGATAATTTAAATCAGCAATAAAGTGAACTGTATATGTGGAAAGTTTGCCAACAGCACCTTCTGTTACACATAGATCTTTATGAATTTCTGTGGCTTACTGACAATAGGGCTTATTTACAGTTGCTTCAAGCCAACCAAGGGCAGATTATTTTCCTTCTTTTAACCAGTTAAAGAGGTGGGTGGGGTCAGACGAGAACTGGGCGTGACGAGAGCAGAGAGAGGGAGGCGGAACCCCCGAAGGGAGGAGGAAGCATCTGTGTCACATCATCATCCCTGAGAACGCATAAGGTGCTGAACCTGCAGGGACAGAGAAACTGGCAGCTGACCAGGGACTGTGGGATGGTCGTGGTGTTTAAACGTTGCATAAGCGCTATGAATTTTAGTTGACAGTATGTTCCACCCGATTCCACAACGGGATGTGACTGTCGCAAATGAGTATTTCGATACTGTGAGCTATGCTAATAGAAGCATAGGGCCAAGAAACAGGTGGCAGTCTCTCTCCTCTCTGCACTCAACAGGACACCCCATTCGTTCCTGAGCGTCACATTTAAGAGAGCTCTAGACAAGCCGGGATGCACCATAAAGAGACCCTTAAAATGCTGGTGAGTGGAATCTTAAGCATGTCTTATAAGGAGCAGCCTAAAGGACTGAGAATGCTTTCCCTGGATTCCTTGGAGTTGGACATGATCTGGAGTCTTCAGGGTAGAAATAGAACCCAATAAGGAGGAGATGCAGGGAACTGTATTTTAGCTTCCAAGGTAGGAAGAACTTTTCAACAAGGCTGGTCAAAGATAAAATGGCTGCTTTCAAAGGAAGTGAATTCCTGGTTACTGGAGGTGCTCAACTATGGCAACTTGGTGGGAGGATATCGTAAGGAGGACTCAAGCAAATGGAGGGGGGTCTTTTCCAGGGTCTGGAATCAATTATTCTAACAGGAAAAGATGCTCTAGAGTGCCCGAGCACTTATCTCTGTGCTTGAAGAGTCGTGGTAGACATTAATTTGTTCAACATTTGCTCTTGCCAGGCACTGCATTTGGTGAACGTGGAAGTACTGTGTAGTAGTTGGTATATCAGAGCCAGAACAAAAAGGCCTCAGAGAAAGTTGTTAGAGGGGAACACTACTGGCTCCGTGTTACAAACTTCAGTCATGGGGAAACAATGGACTCAGTAAGTGTCAAGTAACACCTTTCCTTCCACAGACCAGGATGTCAGCATTCATCACCACTTTCTGATTCTTGGGGGATGGAGAAGGGGACCAGGAGAGAAGGGGGTGAGAAGGGAGCAAAGCATCAGGGGAAATAAACTTCTGGGACGACTACTCATGCATCCTTTTCTGCCTCTACACTGACACCCTTGGGTGTAATCATTCAACTTGGCTATAGCCTTGACTAGGCTTTTTACAGCAAGACCTGCAAACAGGTAATTGACTGATGGCCCTATTCTGCGCCATGCACGGGGCTAGATACTGGGGAGCCTAAAAAGGGTAAGACGTAGTGCCTGCCCCTAAGAAGGTGTTGGAGTGCTTCCAGCCCAGGGATGTGAGACTGGGAGGCCAGTCAGACTGGTCTAGCTAAGGGCTTTGACGGAGGAGCGTCTGTTCAGCGTGCCATGGGCTGTTTCCCCAAGCATGGCCTAAGGCCAGGCGGGGTTCCGCCGAGAGCCTGCCTCGGCTGCGGTGGAAATACCACAGTGGCGCCCCATCCTCGCAGGGTTGACGCCCGAAGCCCACCAGACCTTTCTAACCTCGAGCCTCAACCGTCGCTCTGCGGAGGGGGCTCCGGGGTCGAAGGCAGGAGGCGGCGAGCTCAAGCGCGCGCTCCCCGCCTGTCTCCTCTCCCCGGCGCGTGCGCGGGCCTGGGCCGAAGCCTGCGCGCCGCCGGGACGCCTGCACTGCGCGCGCGCGCGCGCCGCGACCCCGCGTGGGGCCCGGCTTCGGCGCGCGCGGCGCGGAGGCGGCAGGCGGGAGGGGCCGGACGAGGTCGCGGAGCTGCGCTGCGCAGCGTGGCGCGGCGGGAGGCCTCGCGGCCGGCTACCGGAGACCGGTGCGGGGAGGAGAAGCGCGCCTCTTAGCCTTCTCTCCGCGCCCCTGCGTTCCCCGTCGGCCGCCCGGAGAGGACCGGAGGAGGCAGGTGGGGCGGGACGGCGCGGAGGTGCGGGTGCTCGAGGGCCGGTTGACGGTTCGGGGAGGGCAGCGCGGAGGCGCTGGGAGCCCCGCGGTCGCCTGCAGTGGGCGCCGGAGTCGCCGGCTTCTGGAGGCCTCCCTGGGGCGAGGGCGGGGTTGGAACGGCCCACAGGCGGGGAGCCGGGTTTCTGGTTTCTGTTCCGCACCGCCTGTTTAACTTCAGGATGAGATGCTGCCAGGTGTGTGGGACGGGCTGGACCCCACGGCGGAACTGAGTTCCGGCCCCCGCTCCGCAGCTCCAGCTTTGACCGCCCCGACGCCCTTGGGAGAGCCTCTCGCGCGCAGCGATGGGCAGCGTGCTGTACCCAGCCCTTCGTGGTTTTCCTGAAAGGGGCCTCTTCACATCTCTCATTACTCCCCTTGCTTATTAAGCTGTTTGAGAAACCTTTTGCCGGTGAGAATTCAAAGCTAAGACAAATGACTCTGCTTCCGGTCGTTTGCTACCCCGAGATTCCTTAATTCTAAATCATGGGAAGGGAAGTTAGGGAAAACACTTGCGCTGAGACTGCTAAACAGAGACGCCTCATCCTTGTGGGTTAAATTGGTGGGTTTATAATGTCAGCTTTCTTTTGTATTAGATGTCAGCTTGTTCATTAATCTAGAGACTATGTAGGCAATTTGGATTTAAACTCTGAGACAATGTTTTGATATGTAGCAGAGGATATTCTCATGGGATGATAACTTGCTGTATGTTCCCAGCTAGACTGTGCTTCACATTGTAGCAACGTCATAGTATAAATTGGTGCCCTTTAAATATTTCGATGAAGAAACACCCTCCTTTGAAACATCCGCCAAATACTTTAATTGTACTTCACTTTCACATTGACATTTGTCATTTATGTTATCTACTGCACGAATTAAAGTCATTTAAATGGCAGAAGATCACGTGGTGCGGGACATGTAGCAACTGTGCAGAGAAAGCAGATAATTGAAATTGGCAGAAGTCTAGCTTTCTGCATTTTTATGAGGCAAAGCCATCCTGGTTTCCATCCTATTTTGCTAACATAAATATGCATTTTGAAATACTCTCGTTTGATATGGACTACTTGGGCTGTAAGATTGAATCTTGAAATAGAATGAATATGTTTATTTGTTTTATAGAAGATTTGGCACATGGTATAGTATTTTGCAGGATTTATTTCGGACGTTTCAGATTTACCAGAAACAGCCCCTATCAGCAAGGCTTTTAGAAAAATATTTATATGATGTCTTTTATGGCTTATAACAACTCCAATTTTGAAACATACTAGTGATCTTCACGTTACAGAATCAACTTTACACTTTATCCCAGTGTAAATCTGCGAACATCTGGTTACTTTTAGGCTTACTGTTCTCTTGTTAATTATGTATAATTAAGTATGCCACCATGGGCTTGCTTAGGTTGTTAGCCTTTGTTCCTTGTTGTTTCAGGCATTTGTATATTGTTTTCTTGTCTAGAGTTTGATTCAGTAGAACTTCCTGAGATGAGGGGAGTGTTCTTTCTTCAGTGTTCAATATGGTAGCCACTAGACACATGTGGGTTTTGAGCACTTATGTTAGCACTTATGTTTTTAGCACTTATGTTAATGTTAGGGCATTGACCAGGTATCTCTGAAAAAAAAACAAAATATTAGCGCCATGTTACAAGTTGCATTTACTCAGAGCTGATTCGGGGTAATGGGATTCATATGTAAATCAAACTTTGGGGAAGTTGATTCTTGTTATTGCATCTGTTATGTACACAGTTAATTGGGGCCAATTTTAAATCTTGGATATCTTTACATAATCCATTCTCACCAAGTACCCATAGTAGGATTTGAAATGAAAGTATATACTCAGTCCAGCTAAGCACATCTCTAGGTTTAACCAAGATTCCCAGATCCTTAGATCCAGAAATCGCTTTTAGGAAAGGATTCTAAACTAAAACTATACAGAAGTTTGTGGAGGTGTATAGCTTTCTTAAGTGGGACAAAAGGTAGAATGTTGGGCTTTTCGTGTGAAAGAAAGGGAATGGGACCAGGGGAAAATGCAATGCAGACACAAAATATGAAGAATATTCACTGCATTGTTCAGGTAATATAGTAGCTTCTGTGGGTTTGAAATATCTGATATGTAAAGTGAAGTTGATTACATCTTGTTGAATGAATCATCTTTCCACGTCAAATCTAGGATTTGAATATTTATTAAATGTGTATAAAACATTAATGTAGCTCCTGTGGCAAGTGATAGTTGTGTAAGATACAGTTCCTATCTTTAAGGATCTCAAGTCTACAAAAAAATGAAAGGTACACTCTGAAGATCACTTTAGAAAATAGTTTTGAATGGGAAACCCCACTCTTTGAAAGGGAGGTTTTGAAAGGTGGCTTCCTCTTAACCAGCTCAGAAAGAAAACCACTTAGTCATTTTGCTGGAGCATTAAAAACATGGCTGAGTCCCAAAGTGTGATTGTAGTCAGATTAACCTTCCTAAGACAGCTTGAATCGGATAGTCTCCTTTCAAAAAATCAGCTGTTTCCAGTGCTCATGGAATTAAGTGGTTTGGTGTTTGATCAGGTATATAAAGCATTACTGAGGAGAGTCCTAAAAAACCACAACAGCCTTACCTCTTACTAGATGTGCCTAAGTTCCAGCCTGCTATTCCTTTAATGGGCTCCCCTTTTAAATTTATGCCCTTATTTCTGCCTACTCATCTTTCAAGACTCATCTCGGTGATGCTTGTTTCACTGCACCATTTCTGATTCTCAGGAACTCGCATAACAAATGTTCCTTGTACTTAGGTTATGGAACATATTTCACTCAGTTTTATCGTCTATAGTTATTAGTACTATTTTATTCACCCTAGTAGATTGTAAGCTACCTAACAAGCATGGACCATCTGTTACTCATTTTTGTATTCTCTGAAACATCTAGAATAGTGTAGTGCCTTGTACATATTAATATTTATTAAATTTTATTTCTGGTCCTTGACTTTAAAGGATGCTTCATACCCGGCATAGACTATTTTGCTCAAATTTACTGCCAGGTAGGTAATTTGTAGAAGCCAACAAGTAGAAATCCTGACTGACTTTGAATACTGAGAAGCTATAGTATTGAAGGAGGACTGTCTTTGTGGTAGGCGCTACTTTTTGAAATTGTTAGTATTTGAGGAAGTTCACCATGCTGTATGGCAACAACTTTTCCTATTTATGTGGCCAGGGTAATGTCAAAATGATTCAAAGTATTGGGTGGCGAGTAATTTTAGCATCCAAGAAACCTTGAATACCTTTAACATAGTAACACTGTGTTAAGTTATTTGATATGTAATATCCATGTCCATGTAAACATGTACCTTATGAGAAAAAAGAAATTGCCTTACTCTTTACCAGTTTCTGCTGGTATTCAGAAAACATATGAATCTAATTGGAAACAAACCTCTTAGCTCAGAAAGGTGACTGTTTCTTTGGAGCGGGGTGGTGATGGTAGGTAAGCATGATAGGTAAAGGTGATAGACATAGAGTTGGTTTACAAGTATAATAGAGCACACATTGAGTAATATCTAGCATGGCATTATCTGCTAGAGTAAGCTATCTCTTAACCATCTTTACTTATTCTATTCTTTCTACTGAAATAATCTAAAATCACCTTTATTTAGTTTTGTAATATAGTTTTCTGCTTATATTTTGAACAGATACAGAGATTCGTAATATTTCAGACTGCAAAGATTTGGTGCACAAGAAACTGGAAGTTTTTAAGCTTCATAGTTCAGTTTTACTAACATTTTCTCAGCATTCTGTGTCATCTCTGATATGTGTGCTGGGGTGCAGCAGCTGTCTAATTTAGACATATTTATTCTGAGTGCTCATGTTTCCTGGAAAAGAGAGGTAGTATAAGTGATGTGGTTTAAAAGGCATGGCCTTCCATCTTCTGCTGGGATGAACTAAACAGATCCTCTGCATTGTTAAGTGAAATCGTGTCGATAAGCTCCTAGATTTAGATTTGTACAAGTGATACGGTCAATTTTCAGTGAAGTTTTCTGGGATGTTGGAAAATAATGAGCACATTTTAAACTAGATCTTTTTCTTGTGATGAGCACGTGGCATGAGCTACTGGATGACAGATGATAGAACCTGTGTCAGATCCTATGAGAAGTTAGAGATGCACCTACAAGGGATAGCATCTCGTTTGTTACTGCGAGTAAAGAGAACATCGCCCATTTAGAGTAGCTCAGTGTTTAAAAAATGTTTTCACCTATTATTAGGAAATATATAGTAGTAGTTTTCTATTACTCCCGAGCTTTGCCTAAAAAGATTACATATGCTGTTGACCCTGAGAGACAGTGTTAAGCAATGTATATTCTTTAACAACAGTTCGCTAAAAGGAAATATTTTCCCCTTTTTCTCTAAAATAGATTTTTGACGGTTGAAGTTAAAAATGTCAATAGATTAGATATTTTTAAAAAATAGGCTTTTTGTGACTGAAGGCAGTTATTCTAAGTTGCATACAAATATAATAGATATGCTTTTCCCCCCCTTTCATTAAAGGTGGCTTTCTAGAAGATGACCATAGAGGACCTTCCGGATTTTCCATTAGAAGGAAGTTCGTTGATTGGAAGATACCCATTTTTATTTCAAGGTTCTGATACACCAGTTATCTTTTCCATTTCTGCAGCACCAATGCCTTCAGACTGTGGTACGTTAAGTTGCTGTGTTTATTTTCTGTGAACTGGTGACTTGACTTCTGTCTTACACCCTTTTATTTTTTTATTTTATATTTTTTTTGCGGTACGTGGGCCTCTCACTGCTGTGGCCTCTCCCGTTGTGGGGCACAGGCTCCGGACGCGCAGGCTCAGTGGCCATGGCTCACGGGCCCAGCCGCTCCGCGGCCTGTGGGATCTTCCCGGACCGGGGCACGAACCCGTGTCCCCTGCATCGGCAGGCGGACTCTCAACCACTGAGCCACCAGGGAAGCCCTGTCTTACACCCTTTTTGTACTCCTAATTTTTCCTGAAACCATTTGTTGTGGTTTTCATAAAACTGCTAAATTTTCCTTTTTCAAAAATAACAATTGCTTATTGCTTTTTCTGCCTCTTAAGCTAAACGCTTTATTTCTGCTGTCAGCATTTTTATTATGTAAAAATGTTCATTTTAAGCACCACGGTGGATTCAGAGGATTTTATTTTTATAATACAGTGGTGCTTAGACATCTAGCATTCTTCTGCTATTGATGTATTTATTTTGGTTAAATATATTGACTTGCTTAAAAAGCCATGTACTGAAAAAGAAAAAAAAGACATAAAAGCACAGTGCGCTAGGCATCTTTAAGGGCCCTGTTGTCTCTGCAATACTGGGATTCTAATTAACAAACCAAATAATCACTGCTGAAATGATCCAAACTTGGGTGACAATGTAACAACAAGTGATGTGTTTTAATACACAAGCAAGCCTAATTTGGATCCTGTTTCAGTTGTCTCCCATTGTAATTATCAGTGTATACACAAATAAAGTATAGTAAAACAAAACAATAAAAGCCCTGTACTTGACAGAGAGGGTGAGACCTTTCCCTGGAATGTGGTGTGAGATTGATTCATATTTAAATTGGTTCATTTAAATGTTCTTTGTAAAATGTAAATTTAGGAGTATTCTAGTTTTTAATCTATTTAGACTTATTTCCCCAGGACCCTATTTTATCAGGTAGTTGATAAAGGAATAAAAGAAAACCAGGAGGTAAGCTTGATGGATGTGTTACCTTTCTAATTTAGTTAGAGTTTTTCAACTAAAATATTGGGCCACCATTTCAAATTGTCTTTGGAGGTAGAGATAATGCAATTTTTAAATATTAGTGAATATAAAATGATTGGATTGTGAATTTGTCTTTTTAGTCATATCCATTCTAATAACTACTCATCTCCAGGTATGCTATTTTATGTGTTCAGATTCTGTAGCAGCTTGCCTTGCAGTCAATCAAAGGTGTTACATAAAACCTGTGCCTACTAGATCTTGGGAGTTATTTGCAGTTTTTACAAAAATTGACTGGATATTGATTTTCAGATATAACAAAATCAATTATGCGGGAAAAACCTTGAAAAGCACTTTGTACCTTGCTAATGGCACTTACCTCATTCTGTCTTGAGTCATAACTGTCTTATTTCCTTTCCCAGAGTGTAGCTCTTTGGATGGAGTAGAATCATGTTTTGTTTTTGTTTATCTCATTGGGCTAATGTAGTCATTTGTTGCTATTAGTTGTGCAGTGTTTGTTGAATAAATACATTGAATGAAAGGTGATAATGGATATTGTTCCCTTTGTATAAGTGAAATTAAAAATTGCCTGTATTCTTAGAACGATAGATTCTTAGAATCTGAATGGACCTGTAGTTCAGCTTTCCCTACTCATTTCCCGGTATAGAAATTATGTTTTCAGGTTCTCTGATAGATAACCATTCAGCTGCTTGGATATTGTCAATAGTGGGAAACTAATGAAATAGTCCATTTCATTGTTAAAGTTTTAGTTGTGATAAAATTGTTTTTGTATATGGACTCAAAGTATGTCTCCTTGAAACTTTGGCTAACTGGTTTGATATGTAGAACAAACACTTCTTTATATGATGACCTTCAAATATTTAAAGATAATTTGGATAAATTAGTCTGTACTTCTTTAGACTACACATTTCTGGTTCCTTCACCAGTCTCTCATTGTCAGGATTTCTAGACCCTTTTCACTCTAGTTGTTTTCTTCTTAGTATGCTGTAGTCAGTCAGTGTCCCCTTAAAATGTGGCATCCAGGGTTGTATTTATTGAGTAAGTATTTGTTGAGGGCCTGTTATATGCTAGGTACTGTCGTAGATGCTGGGGATAGCACGGTGACCAAGACCGACATTCTAGGAGGGAAAACAGACAATAAACAAACAAATGAAGAAACAAATCATAAAGATTATAATGAATTCTGTGGAGAAAAGCAACAGGGTGCTGTGGTAGAGGATAATGGATCAGAAAGGCTGTTTTAGATGGGCTGGTCATCTGGAGGATCAGAAGCAGCTGGTTGAGAGAAGAGCCTGGAGAGAAGTGTTCCAGGCAGAAGGATAGGAAATCAACGGCACAGAGTTGGGGAAAAAACTTTGGTGTTTCCTAAGAAATAATGGAAGGCCTTTGAGGCTGAGAAGCAAAGTGGTTGAAGGGCAGAATGGCAGGAGATGAAGTTGCAGAGGAAAAGGCAGGGGCCAGACCAGGCAGGATCATTTAGGCCTTGGTAGGGAATTTGTATTTTATCCTAAATGTAATGGGAGCCATTGAATGTGAGACTGAGACTGAGATTAAAATCAAGAAACGAAGAAAAAGAAACCAACCCACACAAACCAGAGCTTAGACGTTCAGCTCAGTGTCGACCCTCAAGGTGGTTACCCTGCAAGACTACAAAGCTTTTTGGACTCTTTTGCTTTGAATGCCTTCAGAGTCAGTCACAGAACACACATTACATGTATAAAAAATCCCCAAGTGTATTGTTATTAGTTTTGCATAAACAGTGAAGTTATCTCTTAAAGAGATTTAAGCAATAATAATAACAAAAAATCTTACTTACCCACATAGTTACCATTTCTAGTGTTATTCATTCCTTTGTGCAGACCAGATTTTCATCTGATACCACATTCCTTCTGCCTGAAGGGCTTCCTTTAACGTTCATTTCTTGCAGTGCATATCTGCTGGTGAGGAATCCTTTCAGCTTTTATATGTCTGAAAACATCTTTATGTCATCGTCTCTTTTGAAAACTATATTTGTTAGGTATAGAATTCTGGGTTGATAGTTTTTTCTTTCAGTGCTTAAAGATGTTGCTTCACTGTGTTCCCCCTTGTCTTGATGGGAAATGTGCTGTCATTTTTGTTTCTCTGTATGTAATGATCTTTTTTTCCTGGCTGCTTTTAAGATTTTCTGTTTATCATAATTTTACTGTGATGTGCCCTGGTGTAATTTTCTTTATGTTCTTATGCTTGGGGACTGTTAAGCTTCTTGGGTCTGTAGGTTTCAATTTTCATCAAGTTTGGATAATCATTATTTCTTCAAATACTTTTTCTGCCCCTCCTCCTTTTCAGGCACTCCAGTTACACAAATATTAGACCACTTGAAGTTTTCCCACAGCTCACTGATGCCTTTTTTTCATATTTCAAGAACTCTTTTTCTCTTTGGTTTCATTTTGGGTAGTTTCTATTGCTCTGTCTTCAGGTCCATTAATCACTTCTTCTGCAATGTCTAATCAGCTGATGATCTCATCCAGTGTAGTTTTCATCTCAGATGTAGTTTTCATCACTAAAGTTTGATTTGGGTCTGTTTAACCTTTTGAACATTTGGAATACAGTTATAATATAATGGCTGTTTTAATGGCCTTTTCTGTTAATTATAATATTTGTGTCAACTCTAGATCTGTTTTGATCGACTAGTCCCCTGATTATGGGTCATGTTTTTCCCTTTGCAGGCCTGGTAATCTTTGATTGGATGCCAGACGTTGTGAATTTTACCTGTTGGGTGCTGGATATTTTTCTGTTTCTTGAGCTTTGAATATTCTTGAGCTTTGTTCTGGGATGCAGTTAAATTACTTGGAAAGTGTTTGACCTTTTCAGATCTTGCCTTTATGATTTGTTAGGTGGTTCTGGAGCAGTGCTAATCTGGGGCTAATTACTCCTCACTACTGAGTACTCTACCCAAAGCCTGATGAATTTTTTTCTCACTCTTTTTAGCGGGAACAAGCACAGTTCTAGGCTCCGTATGATCACTGGGCACTAATCCCTCTAATTCTTTTGGATGGTTCTTTCCCTTACCTCAGGTTTTTCCTCACAAGCATATATTAAGTACTCAAGGGGGACTCTCTTCAGACCTTTGGGGTTCTCTTGCTTTGCATCTCTCTCCTGTCTGATACACTGCCCTGTGAACTCTAGCTGCCTTATTTCTTTGAGCTCTCAGCTTTGTCTCCACAACTCAAGGAGCCTGATGGGCTTTTTCTTGGTTTCCCTCTCTCCCTGCTGAAATCTGGAAAGTCCCAGGGTGGAGACATGGGGGCAGTTGTAAGACTCACTTGTTTGTATCCTGTCTCTTAGGGATTGTGTCTTTCATTAACTGATGTCCAGTGTCTTGGAAACCTCATTTCATCTCTTTCCTTTGTTGTTTTTTGGTTGTTTCAGAAATAAGAACACATATGGTCCCTGTTATTCCATCTTGACTTGGTGGGGTATCTTCCCCATCTACCCTTCACCTCCTTTCTTTTGATTAAAACTTTTTTTTTTTTTTTTTTCTGTGTGGAAGCTTAAAATTTGGGTGTAGTTAGATTCGTTAATATGTAGTATAGCATAGAGTTTAAAATTATAGGTGAGTTTGGATTATAGGTCAATCCTGACTCAACAGGATCACACACTTAACAGTTGTGTGATCTTGGGCAAAAGGCTTACTTTCTCTATTCCTTTGTTTCTTCTTTGATAAAATGAGAACAATAATAGTACCTACATCAAAAAAAAAAAAAAGTACCTACCTCATATGGCTGTCATGAAGATTAAATTAGGTAATATATGTAAAGTGCATAGAACAGTTCCTGGCACCTATTAGACACTTTATAACATATTATCATTAGTATTTAAATGAGCTGTCTGCTGTTTGTCATTATCTCAGTATATAATTACAGAAGCATTATTATATGCTTTAGTATTTATTAGGCTAGTGTCCCCTACCCCCTACTCTGATCATTATTCTTCTTAGTTAAAATGTTCTTGCTTATTTCTCTTACATTTACTGTCTAGATATTTGCTTCTCATCACGTGGTACTTAGTCTAGTAGCATTGGCATCACTGGGAGCTTGTTAGAATGCAGTCCCTGCCCCCACCTGAGACTTACTGGATTGGAATCTACATCATAACAAGATCCCTAGGTGATTCCTATCTACGTTAATGTTTAAGAAGCTCTGGCACAGATGAGCAGTAGAATAATTTTGTCTGTCTCCTCCCACAAATAAATCTAGGTGAAATTTTGATTGATTAAAATTGAAATTATTTAAAATAATTGTTGTTGGGAAAATTGACAGCCTTAAATATTTTATCTTCCAGTTCAGGAACATGATGTGTCTCTCCATTTAAGTCACCCACCACTTCAGTTTTCTTTAAATAAGCCTTACACATTTATTGGCACTTTTATTGTTATTATGTTCTTTTTCCATTGTGTTTCATTTTTTAAAAATGGGAAGTCATTTAAAAATGCAGAAAATATAGTGATAGCAAACATGTGTCACATGTATCCACCATCAGAAAGAATAATTATTAGCATAGTATCTTATTTCCTTTAGCTCCTGTTTTTCAATTATAAGAATTAAAACCTTAAAGTTGAAATTCCCTCCATTTTCCTTTCTGGATCCATTTTCCTTGCTCCCCAGAGGCAACCACCATCTTATATTTAGTGTGAAGATTGCAGACCATTTAATTATACATTTACTACATATATGAGCATCCATAAACAGTATATAGGATTGTTTTGTGTATTTGTAATTTTATGGAAATGATAGATGTTGTATATTATTCTTCAACTTATTTTATTTATCAGTATGTTTTTTTGAGACCTATCCTTATCAATTCATAATGTAGATATCAAATTCATTTATTTAGTTGTAAGAAAGCATCGAATCCATCCTATGGATATACCACTTTCTATACATCCTCTATGGAGAGATGTTTCAGTTTCCCAGTTATTTTGCTATGATAACCAGTGCTAGAATAAGCATTCCTGTACATGTCTCCTGTAGACACACGCAGAAGAGTCTGTTTAGGTATATATTTAGGAATTTCTCTACTAGAAATGCCCAATGCCTAGAAAAGTCACTGATGCATAAATATTTATTGAATGGCTGAATTAATTAGACCAAAAAAAAATTCCAGTAAACTGCTATTTATAGGAAACACACCCAAATCTTTGAGAAATTGGTATCTGTGTTACATACTGATTCTCTTCTGACTCTTCTGTTTGTAGAGGACCATTTTGTTCTCTGAGATTTTGAATAGGATATGCTTTTAGTTTTAGTCTTTCTGATTCTCTTCTGCTGGACTGCTCTACTTTTTTTTTTTTTTTTTGCTGTACGTGGGCCTCTCACTGTTGTGGCCTCTCCCGTTGCGGAGCACGGGCTCCGGACGCGCAGGCTCAGTGGCCATGGCTCACGGGCCCAGCCGCTCCGCGGCATGTGGGATCTTCCCGGACCGGGGCATGAACCTGTGTCCCCTGCATCAGCAGGCGGACTCTCAACCACTGCGCCACCAGGGAAGTCCGGACTGCTCTACTTTTATATACGTCCTTGGTTTTGTGCTTCTCCTTTCATCGTTCAGTTACCCTGATTCTAAAAGTAAGAGCTTTGTGTACATAGTATAATTTTGGAAAATAAATAAAAACACAGAGAAGAAAATTAAAAAGCCACACAAATCCTGCTACTCACGTATGCTGTTAAAATCTGAGCTCAATAGTGAATTCTCTTGGGGAGACAGCATAATAGAGGAAAGAAGATAGACTTTGGAGGCAAACCTGATTTTCTGCCCCAAATCTGCCACTTACTAGCTGTGTGAGTTTGAGCAAGTATTATTTAGTCTGAGCTTTGGTTTCCTTATCTGCAAAATGAGAATAATAATACCTGTCAGGTAAGGTGTCTGGGAAGATTTGTAAGGTGTTTGGTAAATTGTAAGCACTCAGCAAATATTGCTTCTCTAATGCTTCTCTTCTTTAGATGCTTCTGGTTTTTTAGATTCCCTACCTTCTTACAGAGTGTTCAAGATAGTAGAATCTGATTTTCTTCTATTCTCTTTTATTCTCTAGCCATAGGATGATCTGTTCTCTCTGAACCTTAAGGAAGTTTTAAAAGATTTAAAAATCATGTTCAATTGTGTCTAGTATTCCATGTCTTTACTAATATATACTCCAAAATAACCCAATCACTCTGTCCCAAGGCTTCAAAGTAATGCCTGTTTATTATAGAAAATAAGGAAAACATAGAAGTAAAAAGAATACTTAAGATTACACATTGTTCTAGTACACTGTTGAGATTTTGGCGTATTTCTTTCTATTATGTATGTTTTAATCATGGATGTGGATCTACTGTTCATGACATGTTTATGTTTTGAGAGGTGAAAATACCTATAAAATTTGACAGATTTTCTGTGCTTTAGAAGAAGTTCTTGGAAACTTCAGCGTTTAAGATCAGTACGCTCAGATTTTTGTTTCATTTGTGATAAGATGTAGTGTGATGCATGGAAATCTCATTCTCTAGCAGTTCAGAAATGCCTCATAATTTTTGGTGATCCTGACTTTGGTTTTGAGAATTGCTTACGGTAAATCTACTTTTTCTGCACCTAAAAATATTTGTGTTATTTGAGTCCTGGTCTTGTTTATTATTTTCAATATACGTATTTTGAAATTTTAATAAATTTAACTTACACCTTTTAAATTTCAAACAGAGTTTTCTTTCTTTGATCCTAATGATACATCATGCCAGGAAATTCTCTTCGATCCCAAAACTTCTGTAT
This sequence comes from Phocoena sinus, assembly GCF_008692025.1. Classification (NCBI taxonomy): domain Eukaryota; kingdom Metazoa; phylum Chordata; class Mammalia; order Artiodactyla; family Phocoenidae; genus Phocoena; species Phocoena sinus. Next base: position 22,909,441 of record NC_045775.1, read on the forward strand.
CAGAATTATTTGCCATTTTAAGACAGTGGGTTCCTCAGGTCCAGCAAAATATTGACGTTATTGGAAATGAGGTAAGGCATTCTTACGTTGTTAAGTCTTGTATTGTTAGGGTTGTTAATTGTATAGATGTTTTTCCCCATCTGAATGGGAAGGGAGTGATAAAGGGGAAACCTTTTAAAGATGCTGATGCTCGTTCTTCATAGGTTTTCGTGGAGCAGTGAGTTAGTACGTTCTTTCCATTACTCCCTCATGCTCCTCACTCCCTTGCGTCTGGAGTTCTGACATCTGACTCTTGGTGGGAGCAGAGGGAGCCTTCTTTCTTTGTACAAGTTGATTTTGTAAATTTAAAAATATACTTTCATGAGGAGATTTGATTACTGTCACATTTATCTATACTTTGGGGTGGCTTGGTAAAGATCTAGGCTTAAATATAATTTTAAAAAATATTTGGTTTTTTGGAAGAGGGATAAAAGAATAATGCTGTGTTCCTTGACCAGCATACTGTCATGTTGTAAGAAGAGGGAGCTTATACTTTTTAAAATACCATTACTCCCATTAGAAAGGAAATTTGCTTGTCCTTTGAGAGGTTAAGGAATATATTTGGGGTGCCAAATTACTTTGGAATACTCTTTAAGAATTTCCTTCCGTCTGGTGACAAGTTCAGTTTTCATTATTGTTGTAGGGTACAGACTTAAAATTTATCCTTAAGAGAAGCCAGTTCTGTCTACGCGTTTTACTGAGAACTAATTTAATAAGATAGACTAACTTGGTTTCCCAGCATTGGTTTGAAATCAGTAGACTTTATGTTGTAATAATATCTTCCTTGGTTTCCTCAGATTCTTAAGAGAGGTTGCAACGTGAATGACAGAGATGGATTGACAGATATGACTCTTTTACATTATACTTGCAAATCTGGAGCTCATGGTATTGGTAAGTGTGTGGTGAATCTGTTAATGGCTTAAGACATCTGTATAACTTGTTTATGCCAACCAGAGTCCCTGGGAGGGCACCTGGCTGATGATAATAATATTCCCTGAATAGGCGAGGATTCAGTTAGGTCTTCCACACACCTTGTTGCCTTTCCTCCCTTTTCTCAAGGGAGTCTTTTTAATCTCCTGTTACCTCCCAACTTTTCTGGAACAGGCTTCATGCTAGCCTGTTTGCTAGGTGAGAGTAACTGGTAACACCTGGAACCTTCTTGAGAGTTTATGGCAAGGTTTGACAATCCATGCTCCGTTTTCCAGGCAGTCCCAATCCTACAGTCCTGGTCTTTAGGTCTGTTCCTACATACATAACATATGTGCATAGTTTCCAAATTGGCATTCGCCTGTTCTTTACTATTTTTTACACCTGCCTTTTACTTAATTATATGCTGTGAACACCTCTCCCTGTTTCAGTAGTCCGATACAATGCTTCTTAAACTTGATAGTGAAGGACTCTTTTTTTTTTTCTTTCCGCAATCCATCATGGACTGATACTTTTGTAAAATAAAATAAAAATGAGTTTGTAATAGAAAAATGAGATAAAGACATAAAATACAAGCCCAAGTATTTTTCAAAAGCATAAAATTATATTTCAGTTAATTTATTCAGAAGAAATGATTACATAGGGAAAAAGAAAAGAGTTATAAAAAGTATGAATTACAGTTTGGGACCGGCAGTGGTCCACAGAGTACACTCTGTGTAGCCCTGGTTTTAATGGCTCTGTAGTATTGCATTATATGGATGTCTCATAATTTATGTAACCAGTGTCTTATTATTGTACTTTTAGGTTGTTTCAAAATTTTATTCATAATAAAAAGTGCTGTGATGAACATCTTTACAGCCAAGTGTTTATCTACCCTTGGGTTTGATTATTTTCCTAGAATAAATCCCTTGTTACATCTTTTGAGTTGTAAGTGTATATTCAGTACGCTGTTTGCATTGGCTTTTTAGATGAGGTAGTAGATGGCCATCCACTGGAATTTGTACTGAAGAAAAATAATTTAGAAAACCTTCTCTAGGTGATGTTGATACAGCTGTAAAATTTGCAATTCAACTTATCGATCTGGGAGCAGATGTTAGTTTGCGGAGTCGCTGGACAAATATGAATGCTTTGCATTATGCTGCTTATTTTGATGTCCCTGAACTTATAAGAGTGATTTTGAAGACATCTAAACCAAAAGGCAAGTACTGTAAGATCACCATTAGATGTTATTACTTGAATACTTTATTAGTGGCATAAAAATTATAATTCAAAGATACTTCTACTTCTAATCCATCTTGTTCCATGTGACCTCCAATCCCATTTTATTTTTCAGAAACAGTTTAACTTTTCTTTATTGAAGATTAGTTACTATCCTTTCACAGAAGACTTAATACAAAGAGAAACAAAATAAAGTGTTTTCTGGCCTTTTATATCTCTTCAAGTCCCCCAGTATAACATGGATTTTATAAAGTGTAATTGAATCTATGTATACTTCTTTTGTCTTACCTGTGTAGCCAGAAATAGAGCAATAAAACCTTCAGAGCTAAACATTGAAATCATGAAGAATATTTATTTTAGGTGGCATTCAGTTCTGAAATTCTGTGATTCCATTAAGGGATAGATTTTCATTTTTTTTTTTCTTCCTGTCTTGATGATGCTATCCTAAAATTGAACATCATAATGTCTAAATCACAGTCCTGTATTTAGACATTCTCTCTGGGTCCTCTCAGGGGGGCAGTTTCCTTTTGAGAAAAAAATGAGGGCAAGTGCAGTAGTATTACTTTAAAAGTTGTATACAGTGTTTTCTCCATTTGTAGAAGACTTGTTTTAGAGATGGCATAGATAACTTTCCCAGAGTGTCTGTTTCTAACCTCTGCTTTGTATAATTGTCCATCTCCTCTTTACCTTTTTACTTTTTCACTTTTTGAATGATGTTAGGAGGAAAGCCTCTCTTGATAGTACAGTGTCTTTAATAGCTCAGGAGAGTGTCCTGAACATGTCTTAGTTTGTTTACAATTGTAGGTAGGGTGTGGGATGGTGGAACTGTAGTTAGATTAAGGTCGGATTGGCAGAACCAGAGGTATATTAAACCCATATTCTAAAAAACAGTCAAAATGGGATCCCCAAATCTGGAGTATTTGCTGTATAGCATCGTGATGATTTGTTGAAAGTTATTAAAATGTTTTTAGAATTGCAAGATTCCCATTCTTATTGTGAAGTCCAAATTCATTTGTTGAATATTGTGAATGCAGTATGTACGCATGATACATATGTTTAATTAATCGTTAATTTATTCCTGTCTTGAGAATTCTCCATTGTTTTACCTACTATTTTTTCCCTGAAGAGGCAGATAGTAAATATTTTAGGTTTTGTGGACCACATGGTCTCTGTTGCAGCTACTTGATTCTGCAGTTGTGGTGTGAAAGTAGCCACAGAGACTATGTGGCTGTGTTCTAATAAAACTTTATTTACAAAAACAGATGGTGAGTTGGTTTTGGCCATGGCCATAGTTTGCTAGTCCCTGACCTAAACCCTACTACATTATAGTTGTCATGGCAAATATGCAAGAGGTTTAATGAGAGAGTGTGTTAAGATAGTTACTTTTACAAGTATGAATTATTGCCATTAATTGCTTTAAAATATAGTTTAGTTTGTGATGGTTGGAAAACCCATCATAATATCAGTCCATTTGATAGTGAAATTTTATCGTACTAAGAAAAGAATTAGTTAAGTAGGTTGTAATATGAAGAGTTTGTTCCATTGTGAGAATCGTCCTTTTAGTGGGTTGGTTTAAGTCTCCTAAATAGCTAATACCCCTCCTCCCCCAAATAAACCCAACCTGTCTCCTTTTACATTATACTCGCTTAATTTGAAAATTTTGTCAATACGCTTGCGATGTTTAATTGCAGATGTGGATGCCACCTGCAGTGACTTTAATTTTGGAACAGCTCTGCATATTGCTGCATATAACCTGTGTGCAGGTACTGTGAAATGCTTATTGGAGCATGGAGCAAACCCTGCATTTAGGGTAAGAGGTTAAATTAAAAGTGAAAAATATTAAAAGAATAAAAACATCTAACATTATCTCCCAGGAAAGAGGTGAATCTGGATGTTGTTGTAGAACTCTTATATAGGTAAATAATTTATGTTTTTGCGCTGCATGTAAAGAGTAATGGTGATAAGCTTTTATCTCAAATAAATTTAAGGCATAGCAGTGAATTTCAGTCCTTTTATATTGATAAGCTCTATAAACCTTACTTTCCTTCAGATAAGTAAAATACTCTTTAAAGTATCATCTTTGAGTTTAAAAGGATCTTTCATTTAAGCTTTTGGTATATTTATAAAACCTTAGCTGTTAAATAGAAGCGCATATATTAAAGTTATATTTCTGTATTAAATCATATTTTAAATTCTTTTGGAAAGAAGTTTTATTTCAGACAATTTAAAAAATGCATATTTAACAGTGCAGTAAATCTTCAAATCATTTGGTATTTTGTTGTCTTCCCAAAAGTGGCTCTCAATGTTCTTTTTTGTTATATTGATAGCAGTGACTTGCTCTGGCAGGGATTCTTAATTGGGTCTGTGCCTTCTCTTGAAGGGGCAGGGGTGGGCAATGTTAGAAAAAGCCTCTTCCCTTCCTCATTTCCTCGCTCCCTCTCTGCTTTCCTGTTTTCCCTTCCCTCCCTACTTATTTGCCCCTTTTCTTTCTGTTTAACCCCATTAATTATTTAACCAACCCCTTTCTTCCTCCTTCCCTCCCTCCTTCGTTCAGGTCCTCTTGTTTATTGGGCACTGGGAGAATACAACAACAAATACGTCTCTGTCCTCAAAGAGAATATTGTCTAGAGGGGAGGACAGACAAGAGAGCAGTCAGTTTTACTGTAGTGTGTCCTGGCAAAAGTGATGTTGAGTGCTTAAACGTAGTTAAGAATTAACCAGGTACAGGAGGAAGCTGAGAAAGGCATGTTAGGCAGAGAGAGTAGCGTGCACAAAGGCTGGGAGATGGTAATTCAGTTTGGCTGGAGTGTGAAGGTGATACGTGTTTGCTTTTGCTAGTACAACGGTTGACAAGACCCTATTAGTGGAGAGAATATTTTGAACCCAGTAAGTTGCAGTGAAGTGTGTCATTGAGGTAAATTACCAATTCAGGCCCTAAAGAATTAATAGATTACCGAATTTTGGAGGTTAATACTTAAAAAAAAAAGCAGTCAATATGTGGGTCAGCAGTTGCCCTTGGATCAGACCCTGACAGCCACTACTTTAGAAGAAAATGGAATTCTATAGCCAATCATGAACAAGCCGCCTTATGTTAACATGATATCATTGTTACTTTATTATTATTTAGTATTTTTTAAACAGAAGTTTTATTTTATATAGGAATTGATGGAAGTGTGTGACTTACTCTAGAAAGGTGAGGACTTAAAAATCTGAAGTAAATATTCATTGTAAATATAGCTTATTTACAACTTATCATGACAGGTTTGTTGATTAAAAAAAGTTTTTTTCCCTCTGTCTTTTTCTCAAGAGTACGATTAGCGCTATAGGTATTTTCATTACATTTTGTACTTTTTCTTTGAAAAAAAAAAATCGGGGATCAAAATAGTTCATCACTGTCCCAGAAATTTGATAATATGTCTTCCTACCATGTTTTTACTTAGGACGAAACTGACTTGAATTTTAAAATAAAAAATGTGAGGCACTTGCAAACTAAATGTGTTCTAAAAGCCTCATACTTTTATCCATATGGATCATTTGAAGATAATTATTAGAGGAGAAGGAAAGGGAAAAAGTTTTCTGAGCAAAAGAATCTTGGTTCATCTTATTAAGAAAAGATTACAGTCTGGAATCTTTCTGATGAAGCCTGAGTTTTTGGTTAGGGAACGTAGAAGAAAGAGAACTTGTTTGAGGGTAGGACAGCACAGAGCAGCAGAAGGGCTGAGAGTCCAGTGGGTGCTGGACATGGACTGCAGTGTCATCCCTGCAGTAATTATGGAGATGATGCTGAGCGAGTCGTTCATCTCTCCTTGCCTAATTTTCCTAATTGGCAAACTGGAAATGGTAGTGATATCTTACTTGTTTAGTTGGTGTCTTCTGCTACAGTCCAGACTCTTAACAGGTAAAAATTTTTATCTGTTTTATTCACAAGCTTTTTCTTGCTGTGATAACCAAATGAGATAATTTATATGATAGGATTTTGCTTATATAAACACTGTGCAAATGTTAGTGGGCCTGTGACTGCCCATTTTTGCTTGCTGCAGGATAAATCCCAGCCCAGATTTTAGAAGTATCAAACCTATAGATTCTGTTCTTAAAATCTGAGTCACTCCATGAGTGGGCAGGATGGGTCGAGGTCACAGAGCCAAGGTGGCAGCTCTGGGGGAGGGGAGGGAGTCTCGGGTCTGGGGTTGGGAAGCCAGGCAGTCCTGTGACTTCTGTCTCCAGCCTGTGAAGCCAGGCTCGCTTCCCACTGACTGCCTTCCTGCTCTTCCCCGAGCCTGGACCTCGGTCCCCACCAGCTGAGCTGCCGTGTGTTCCCTCACCTCCCTGGACCTCTGCGCCAGTGCCTCTCAGCAGCGAGGCCCTCCCTGACCCCTGTGTGTGAATAGCCATCTCTGTGCCCGTGTTCCCTGTCCCCCTTAACCTGCTTTGTTCTCTCTGCCACTTTTTACCCTTTGATACACCATACGTTTTATGTGTGTGATTATATTCTGCCTCTCACCAGGCTGTGTGCTTTTTGAGGGCGGGGCTTTTGTTTTCTTCACTGTGTGCCTTTAGCACTTAGAATGGTGTCTGGCAGGTGGTAGAAGTTTAGTAAATATTTTTGAATAAATAAATGATAGATGAATTTAACTTACTTTTTCCAAAAATACTTTTATATGACCGTGTAGAGCTCTGAGCAGATATGAACTGAAAAATTTCTCTTCTCTTTATTTGTAGAATGACAAAGGACAGATCCCCGCTGACGTTGTCCCAGACCCGGTCGAAATGCCCTTAGAAATGGCCGATGCCGCGGCAACTGCTAAAGAAATCAAGCAGATGCTGCTCGATGCGGTGCCTCTGTCATGTGATCTCTCAAAGCCATCGCTTCCAAGTTACGATCCTGTTACTAGCAAGGTGATGCTGACGTCACTTGGCCTGAAGCTGGGGGATCGTGTCGTTATTGCAAGACAGAAGGTATAGTCAGTAGCTGCAGTCTCTAAAGCGATGTCCAAGGTCATTATGTGGCCTGTGTGCCAAGGGTGCAGTGTGGTTTTGTGTTGTTTTTTTTTTTTAAGTTCCATATGTAGGTAGAAGGATACTTAATGGAAAACCTGAAACTTAGATGCACGGTTACTATAAAGCATAATTTAAGAATATAAGCTATTCAGACTGAATAACGAAGACATCTTTATTTGAGTGGGAGAAAAGTGGAGCATAGTGGAGCTGCCGACTGAATTTAGAGGCCTCAGCCTGCAGGTCTTCCCTTGCAGCTCCCCGCTCACACCCCTCCTCAGTCCAGCCTGCAGGTCTTCCCTTGCAGCTCCCCGCTCACACCCCTCCTCAGTCCAGCCTGCAGGTCTTCCCTTGCAGCTCCCCGCTCACACCCCTCCTCAGTCCAGCCTGCAGGTCTTCCCTTGCAGCTCCCCGCTCACACCCCTCCTCAGTCCAGCCTGCAGGTCTTCCCTTGCAGCTCCCCGCTCACACCCCTCCTCAGTCCAGCCTGCAGGTCTTCCCTTGCAGCTCCCCGCTCACACCCCTCCTCAGTCCAGCCTGCAGGTCTTCCCTTGCAGCTCCCCGCTCACACCCCTCCTCAGTCCAGCCTGCAGGTCTTCCCTTGCAGCTCCCCGCTCACACCCCTCCTCAGTCCAGCCTGCAGGTCTTCCCTTGCAGCTCCCCGCTCACACCCCTCCTCAGTCCAGCCTGCAGGTCTTCCCTTGCAGCTCCCCGCTCACACCCCTCCTCAGTCCAGCCTGCAGGTCTTCCCTTGCAGCTCCCCGCTCACACCCCTCCTCAGTCCAGCCTGCAGGTTTTCCCTTGCAGCTCCCCGCTCACACCCCTCCTCAGTAGTGATTCTCCCACAGCTACTACTGCACAGAAACGGAGCAAAGGTGACCCTCACTGTTCCTGGGTGTTTGGCTTCTTGATCCCACAAACAGGGAAATCTTAGATATGATTTCAACCTGGTAATGAAAATGTATGTGGGAAAGAGGACTCCCAACTCCACCCGACTGAAGATTCTCTGGACACCTCTTTCTCCAGAGCCTCCGTTTCCAGGTGGCTTTCACTTGTTGCCCTTCTCTCTTTATAAAAACCTCACATGGATGGGAGAGCTGTTTTTCTCTTTTTAGGGCCAATTGGGAGCTTGGTATGGAGAATGGGACAGGGAATTTGCGCTTGCATGTGGAATTTCTAAAATAGCTACGGCTAAATATCTGGGTGGGTTTGTGGGGAGTGTTATGCACTTTTCTCAGAAAACACTGAAATTTGAACATTTGAGTTACTAAGAAAGTTGCTTCAAAAAGGAAGGTAAGCTACAAACTATTACACTGAGAATGACATTTACCAACTTCCACAAGAATACATTCATGGACATTTGTTAGTTTTCCGTTGTCCTATCTGTGGAGCTAAAATACCAAGAAATTATGAACGCATAGCATTTTCTCCCCTTTGGATTAATATTCAGCTTCTTTAGTATTCCTGTCCTACGTCTGAGAATGGACTTTTAGAAGAGTTATTCTGTGTTTTATTTTACTACTTTTTATTTTGAGTAATTTAAAGCTATACAAAAGTAGAAACATATAACGAACATGCGTATATCAGTCGGCAGTGTTTACCTTTGTCACCTCACAGCCAGTCTTGTTTCATTTATATTTACCCTCAGTCTATTGCTTGTCTTTTCATTCTCTTAGGACTGTCTTTCAAAGAGCAGGCGTTTTAAATTCTCATGAAGTTCATTTTATCAAAATTCTATTTTATGGATTGTGTGTTTAGAATATCTGAGAAATTTTCTACTATGTTTTCTTTTAGATGGTTACAGTTTTAGGTTTTATATTTAGTTTTACATTTAATTCTGAGTTAATTTTTGGATAGAGTGCTAGGTATAGATAGGGTTTGTGTGTTTAGTTCTCTGTGTTTCTCTTTTTTTTAAAAATAAATTTATTTATTTTATTTATTTATTTTTGGCTGCATTGGGTCTTCGTTGCTGTGCATGGGCTTTCTCTAGTTGCGGCGAGCGGGGGCTACTCTTTGTTGCGGTGCGTGGCCTTCACATCGCAGTGGCTTCTCTTGTTGCGGAGCACAGGCTCTGGGCGCGTGAGCTTCAGTAGTTGTGGCACACGGGCTCAGTAGTTGTGGTTCGTGGGCTCTAGAGCGCAGGCTCAGTAGTTGTGGTGCACGGGCTTAGTTGCTCTGCAAGATGTGGGATCTTCCCGGACCAGGGCTTGAACCCATGTCCCCTGCATTGGCAGGCGGATTCTCAACCACTGCGCCACCAGGGAAGTCCTGTATTGCTGTTTTGGATGGAATATTTTATAAATGTCAGGTCAAACTGGTTTATAGCTGGTTTCAGGTTTCAGTTTTTCTGTATCCTTACTGGTTTTCTGCCTTCTTGGCCTGTTGATTATGGAGAGAGGTGTGTTGAAGTCTCACTGTGATTGTAGATTTGTCTCTCTTTTTAGTTCTATCAGTTTTCACTTCATATGTCTTGGAGCTCAGTTGTTAGGTACATATAGATTTAGGATTCTTATGCCTTCTTGGTCCGTTGACTCTTTTATCATTATTTAATGTCTCTTTTTATCCCTGGTAATATTTTCCTTCTTCTGAAGTCTACTTTGAGAGAATGTTTTTTTTTTTTTTTTTTTTTTGCGGTACGCGGGCCTCTCACTGTTGTGGCCTCTCCCGTTGCGGAGCACAGGCTCCGGACGCGCAGGCTCAGTGGCCATGGCTCACGGGCCCAGCTGCTCCGCAGCATGTGAGATCCTCCCAGACCGGGGCACGAACCCGTGTCCCCTGCATCGGCAGGCGGACTCTCAACCACTGCGCCACCAGGGAAACCCTGAGAGAATGTTTTTGAAAGACTTCCATGATAAAGTTGCAAGAGTGGGAAACTTAGAATTACTGGTAGTACTCAAAAGTTACTCTGATTTATATTTTCTTTAGGTTGGAACATTAAGATTTTGTGGAACAACTGAATTTGCAAGTGGGCAGTGGGCTGGCATTGAGTTGGATGAACCAGAAGGAAAAAACAATGGAAGTGTTGGGAAAGTCCAGTACTTTAAATGTGCCCCCAAATATGGTAAGTTAGATACTATCTAATTTAATGAGAATTAATTTAAAATAATAAAATTTTACTCTTTTATTATTTTTAAAATAAAACCTTCTCCCCGGTTACTTATGTAATAAATGAAGTGACTGCCCTTTTCTTACTGTGAGCAATATTGTGCTTGGGAGAGGGTGTCTTACTAGGAGGGCACCTAGCTCGGGAGACCCTCCTAAATCCTGCTCATGGTGGTGTCATGACTGAAGGAGGGATTTTATTCTTTATTACCAAGGAAATACAGAGCTCTAGAGGTTGAAAAACTTGAAAAATTGAAAAGCAAGTGAGGCCAACTTAATTACTGTGCTCCTGAGCTGGGATGATTTTCTTTTTCAGACAAATGTTTGCTTTATTTTACATTCTCTGTTTCTCTCGTATACACACACACACACCTTGACACATTGATTTCAGTTTGCTTTTGTCACTTACTATGTTGTGAATATTTTTCCTTGTTGTGAAGTACTTTCCCAGAACATTAATTTCCCTGGTTGCGCAGTATTTGATCTTGTAGCTCGACAGGGAAGGCAGTATATGGTACAGTGTTGAAGAGTATGGGCTTTGGAGCCTGACTGCTTGGGTGTGAATCAGCTGCTCTACCTACCAGCTGTGGGACCTTCTTTCTCTTCTTGTGCCTCAGTTTTCTTCTGTAAAATGAGGATAGCAATACCGCAAGAGTTCATGTGGGAATTAAATGTGTTGATAAATATATAAAGCACCTAGAATAGTGCTTGGTTCCCAGTAAGCACCCCCCAAAATGTTAACTATTTGCTAGCTGTTATGAATTTATCAAAATCACCAGTTTCCTTTTGTCATACACTTAAGATGGAGCCTCATTTTGGGGTATATTATTAAAATTTTTGTTTATAAAAAGTGTCCGTTACGTTAGATTTAAAAAACATAAAAAAGGAGAAAAAAAAATCACCTGTATATATTTTCTGTTTACTTTTTCCACAAAATTTGGATTATATATAGTTAAATAGTCTGCATTTTTATCTGACATCCTATTATAATTTCCTCAAATCTTTAAATATTGTTTGAAAATGTGATTTTCTATGGCTCAATTTCCTTTAATTTTTCCAATTTGATGGGTGAAAATTTCTGTTTAAATTCATGTTATTCTGACTGTGGTGAAATAAAATACCTAAAATGTTCTATTGTAGCACATGTATTTTTTGTGTTATCTTGGCAATTGCCAAGAAATAATTATTCATATTATTTGCCAATTGAAAATTGGGATGTTAGCTTTTTAAAAAACTGATGAGTTTTTAAAAAATAAATGCATCTTTAGGATATGAAGCCTTTATATTTATTACAGATTTTTTGCCCAGTTTGTCATTTGCCTTTGAACTTCATTTGCAGTGTTTTTGGGCATGTAGTTTTATGCAGTTAAAAGACTTTTCCTTTATAATTTCTTATAACTGCTTTTATGCTAAAGTAGATAGTTCTTCCTAATCCAGAATTCATTATAGGTTATATATTTTATTCTTTTGAATGTTTTAATTTTTAAATACCACATTACTTAATTTGGAGTTTATTTGGTTAGTTGTATAAGGATAAGAATTTAAGTTTAGTTTTACTCTATTAGCTAATTTTGGCAACTGTCAAGCAGACTAAGGGCAAGATCAAGACCATTAGCAACACAGAGCAGATGTAAATCAGAGCCATGAGAAATGCTTAGATTGTAACAGAATGCACGTGGCCTCCTAAATCCCATCATTCCAAGGAGAGGCATGCTTGATTAGGACAAAGATGGGTACGCAAGGACCCTGTCTCCATCCCCTTTTACATACTTTACGGCAAGTTGGGGGGCAGGGGTCATGTGTTGGATTATATAAAAATGGGAATAGCCCTTCCTGCTGAGCCAGCTCAGTAGTCTGAGCCAGATCTTTGCTAAACTGTCAGTACTTGAGGTGTGGGGAGCAGGAGAGGCAGAGAACCCCCTGACTAAGCAGAAGCCAAAGCATTTGTCTCTTTTCAGCAACAGTTTTTTGGGTTTTTTTCCTCTCTCTAAATCTGTCACTTTCGCTTTGGCTTGTTGTACTTCCTTTAATATAAATTAAGTTCTTATAAATGCTGTAGTCTGTTTTGGGATTGTTTTGTCCCATTGATCTATTAATTGTAGCACATATTAGATTGTTTTGATTGTAAAAATTTTATAATAATTTTTTAAAGATCTTTTTAAAAGCAGCTTTTGGTTCATAGCAAAATTGAGAGGAAGGTACAGAGATTTCCTGTATACCTCCTGCCCACACATGCACAGTTTCCCCTTTTATCAACATCCCTTCACCAGAGTGTACATTTCTTACAGTGGATGCACCTACATGGACACATCATAATCACTCAGAGTCCATAGTTTGCCTTAGGGGTCACTCTTTGTGTTGTATATTCTGTGGGTTTGGACAAGTGTATAAGGGCATGTATCCATCATTGCCATATTATAGAGTGTTTTCACTGCCCTGAAAATCCTCTGTGCTCCACCTGTTCATCCCTTCCCACCTCAGCCCCTGGCAACCATTGACCATATTACTGTCTCCATAGTTTTGCCTTTTCTAGAATGTCAGATAGCTGGAATCATAGAGTATATAGCCTTTTAATAATGCCTTCTTTCACTTAGTAATTTGCATTTAAGTTTCTTCATGTCTTTTCATGGCTTGATAGCTCATGTCTCTTTAGCACTGAATAATACTCCATTGTCTGGAGGTATCACAGTCCTCCATTATTTCTCCATTCACCTACTAAAGGATATCTTGGTTGCTTCTAAGTTTTGGCAGTTATGAAATTTTTAAAATAATTTTTAATATTTGGTAATACTATTTTTATGTCTTTTAATAATCACCAAAGTGAACACATATACCTAGTTTAATAAGTTGTATTATAAGGTTTACTAAAACAACAGCTAAACCCTCTCCTGGCTTGCCCTTCCTTACTCTGAGACCTGTTCTTTAGAGGCAAGAACTTTTTTGACTTCTTTAGATGTATCTTCTGATGTTCATATTCATATTTTAAATAATATATGAATCTTTCCAATTTTAGACATCTATTGACTTCATACTATGAAGAGAAAGATTTGGTGTTCGTACTAAGTCATTTTTTTTTCTTGGTTTACTTACTTGTTTTGGTGGAGCACATCCTTCAGTAGCTTTTTGACAGAGGACTCATGGGGAGTGAATTTTTTGAGACTTTACATTCCAGAAATATGTTTATTTCTACCCTTACACTTCATATGACAGTTTAGTGGGATAAGGAGTGTTAGGTTGAAATTCACATTTTTTCAGTATTTTGAAGGTGATACTCTGTTGTCTAATGCAGTTTAGCAAACTTTTTCTGTAAAGGGCCAGGTAGTAAATATTCTGGTTTTATGGGCCATACAGTCCCTTGTTGCAGCTATTCAGCTCTCCTGTTGTAGTGAATAAGCAGTCGTAGACAATATGTAAACAAATGGGTGTGGCTGCGTTCCCACAGGATGGTACAAAAATAGGCGGTGGGAGGCTGTGGCTCTCAGGCCATAGTTTGCCAGCTATCATCTTGAGCTTCCACTGCTGCTATTTAGAAGTTCCAGAGTCATCCTTTCTTCTGTTTTTGTCCTTTTCCCTGTTTTTGGAAGCTTCTTTGGAAGCTTTAGCTTTTTTTCTCTTTTTTTTATCATTTTCTTTTTTCTTTAGAGTTTATACCATTTTTATTTCTTACTAAAATTTTAGTGGAGTTTTGGGAGGAATTGTGGTTGAACAAAATGGATCATGTTTATCCAGAAATTCATTACTCTTCTGTTTAAAAGTAATTCTTCCTTATGTGTTTATTTTTAGTTAAGCCTTATCATTGTATGTCAAGATCTGAGGAGAGTCCCATCAGTACTTTGAGTAGCATGAGATTCTGAACAGGAAGGTTAACCCATACACAGTGCACACTTTGGGCTTTGATTATATCCAGTCAGTCATTGCTTTAAATTTAGTTTTGCTTTTCCCAAATGATTTAGTTAATTAAAAAAAAAAAAACAAGGAGAAAGAGCTATGTAGTTCATTCATTGAATGATATTATTGTGACATTAATGACACAGGTTTGAAAAATAATTTATGGTCTGCACTCAAATATGTTTTGGTTTTCTATTTTTTACAGTCCTTCCTATACCCACACATACAACTTTTCACAGATATAATCATAATGTAATCAAACATACAACTCAATTTTTGTTCTCTTGATTTACTTTTCATATATTTCTATATTTCTACATAATCTTTATTGTTTTACTTATTAACAGTGATGTCATAGTTCGTAAACATAGTGGATTCATTTATTCTATTGCCAAATAATTGTTTTCTCCTACTTATAGTATTGCAGTGATGATATACTCAGGTATGCAGTCTTTTCCTCCTATTTGGATTATTTTCTCGTAAATTAATTTCCAAAAGTATGATTGGGTTATAATAGTAAACTAGAAATTGCTTTGGCTCTTGAAGTCTATCTTCTCCTTATAATATGCAAACGTAAGTTTGTAACCTTGTTCATACTTCTTAAGTATAAGTATTTCCTTATAATTAATGCCATAAAGTAAATTAGGTCAGAATTTTTGTCTTCAAGTAAGATTTTACAAATTTACATCCCACAGTATAAAATAATTTATTTCTTCAAACCCTTGGCAACACTGGATGTAATCATCATCAAGCTTGAGTGCGTGTGTGTGTGTGTGTGTGTGCATGTGTGTGTATTTGGCAAGGAAAATAATTTAGAGAAAAAAATAGGCGGGGGACAGAAGAGAGAAAACATTGTGGAGAAGTCAAAAGAGCTAGGAAAATCAGGAGGAAGGATTGTAGAATCTGATGGAGGAAAGAATTTCGAGATTAGCAGAAAAGTAGTATAGTTTGCACTTGTTAGCTATAAACAAAGAACTCACTTTTTGTAATCTTGAGCATTTCATCAAACCTATTTTAAAACAGGTTGTTTTAATGTATTACATTTTAGTCATAATGTGTCTTTGTTAGATTAGGCGTAAACACTGAATGGTAGTGTATAATGTACATATTATGTCTTTAGTTTTTCTTCTTAAATGTCTTAGCCAAATAATCTTGGTATTTATAGTCCATATTCACTATTTCTAATGTCTGTGCATATTTATATATACTGTAATTTTATGCCTGGATAAATTTCTTTTTTAGTGGAATTTTATACTCCTAGCTGCAGCAAACAGGCAGCCCCCTCCCCCTGTCCCCACATACCTTCCCACACAACACACACTGTATTGTTTCTGTTGTCAGTTGTCAGAAGCTGAGGACTAAGCCTCTTGGGAAATTATATTTTGTACTCAGAAAGATTTTTTATATCCCTACTATGTGTAAGGCACTATAGTTAGGTACATTGGGGGAATGCAGAGATGAGTATTGGATTTTGTCTTCTAAAGTCTGGAAGATAGATAAAACATGAACATAAAAAGCTATAATATGGGAAAAAATATGTTCTAAGGAGCTATAGATAAAGGGACATGAGGAATAGTTGTTGTACTATATAGTGCACTGTTATTTGCCAGTACTTAGAAATAATTATAATTCTTTTTTCCCTGAGTTTCACTTAGTGCCTCATTATGTTATGTGCTTCTTGAATTATTGTGTATGTTGTTAGTCTTGACAGCTAGATTTTAAACTCTCTGAGGGCAAGTACTGAGTGAGACGTACTTTTTCTCTGTCTCTCACTACAGGGCACCTAGTAGACACTAAAAAAGAACGTAAAGATTTATATTACTGAATGGCTGTACTTGTCCTTTTATTTGAAGTGCTTTTAATTGCTTAACACTAAAATTCTGCATTCTCTCTTAGGTATTTTTGCACCCCTTGCAAAGATAAGTAAAGCAAAAGATCGAAGGAAGAATACAGCACACACTCCTCCTACAAAAGCTGTACCTCTCGTCAGGTCCCAGAAGATTGATGTAGCGCATGTAACGTCAAAAGTACATACTGGTAGGTCAAACCAGAAAATTTGATATCTTGTTCGTGTTTTGCTTTTATCTGTGGAATGCCTTATATTTAAATTGCTTCACACTTTTTGGTTAGCTGCCTGTGAAACCTGCATTTAATAAAACCTGCAAAGTTCTTGGTTTATGATTTTAATCCCTGACAAGCGTTTTTCAGATTTGTTCCTTCCTTTTTTTCCCTTCTATTTCCATACTTTTATCACCTCCAATCTAACCTCAAAGCTAGACTTCTGTACCTCTGATAAGTATTTATGCAACACAACTAGCTTTATGTTTCTCACCTATTCAAGAATTTTAGTGACTTTTTTTTATCAGAAAAAGTCTTGACTCTTGAAACTGGCCGTCAGAGACCTTTCTCCACACTTACTGCTTCGCAGTTGAGCTGTGGTTTGTCACGTCTCACTGTCCTTTGTGTACATGGTTCTCACTCTTCCCGTCATACTTTCCCTATCTCTCTGGGCAATATTTGACTTCTGCCTGAGGTTTGAGTCATTCTTTACCTCCTTACTCACACTCACATCCTGTTTCTCCATGAAAACCTCCCTGATGACCCAGCTCACTTCGATCTCCTCATTCTCTAATTTCGTATACACTCTAATCCGTACCAGCCTGTTGCTATTTGTTATCTTGGGTTTTGTCCTCTGATTGCTTTATTTGGGTAGATCTTCTATTCTGTTAGAAAAATCTTCAACTTTAAATGGACTGTGAGAGCATTTTGTACTTTCGTATTCACCGCAGCACATAGCACAGAATAGGTGCTTAATAAATGCTTGCTAACTCATCAATAACTGAAGCAGAAAGGCACGCTCCCACGACTAAAGGATTTTGTCTACAAATTTGGTTGGCCTTTCTGCTCTGTTCCACTGGCCTATTTGAATATCCCTGTGTTAGTACTGCACTTCATAATTACTATAGTTATTATTTTTTTCTTTTCTTTTTATTTTTTTTGCGGTATGCGGGCCTCTCACTGTTGTGGCCTCTCCCATTGCGGAGCACAGGCTCCGGACCCACAGGCTCAGCGGCCATGGCTCACGGGCCCAGCCGCTCCACGGCATGTGGGATCTTCCCGGGCCGGGGCACGAACCTGTGTCCCCCGCATCGGCAGGCGGACTCTCAATGACTGCACCACCAGGGAAGCCCTATAGTTTTTTTTAAAAAATAAATCTTGATATCTAGTAGAGGAAAGCCTCCTATCTTTTTCTTGAACAGTGTCCTGCCTGTTTGGCCCTTATACATCAAACTTCCTTATAAATTTTAAGTTGTTAAGTTTCTTTAAAAAAAATCTGTTGAGAGAGGGATGGGGGGCTGGGCGAAGTAGGTGAAGGGGATTAAGAGGCACAAACTTGCAGTTAAGAAAATAAGTCACGGGGATGGAAACCTACAGCATAGGGAACATGGTCGGTAATGTAATAACTTTGTAGTGACAGAGGTAACTAGACTTATTGTGGTGATCAATTCATAATGTATATAAATGTCGAATCACTATGTTGTACATAGTACAGCTGAAGCTAATATTTATGTCAACTACACTTCAATTAGAAAAATAAAAAGGAAAATAAATAAGGTGATAAATATATCTCCAGGGCAAGAAACTATTATTTTGCAAGTACAAACTGGAATTATATCTCAAAAAAAGTGCTTGTCATAAAATTAAAAGTTTTTTTTTTGCTCCTTAATAGAAAGTTAACTTCTAGACAGGTAAATTAACAAATTATGTTAATGTTATTTTTAGTGTCAAAGAATAAAAAATATCCATTGAAGTTTTAGTTGGTGTTACATTTAAACCTTAAATCAGTTTGGGAACTGACATCTTCACAGTATTCAATCTTTTAATCGTAAGCTTGGGATATTGCTTTATTTAATTGGGTCCTTTAAAAATATCTCAATAA
The DNA here is from genome assembly GCF_008692025.1 of Phocoena sinus. Taxonomy (NCBI): domain Eukaryota; kingdom Metazoa; phylum Chordata; class Mammalia; order Artiodactyla; family Phocoenidae; genus Phocoena; species Phocoena sinus. The sequence goes on from NC_045775.1 coordinate 22,927,550, forward strand.
AATTTTATGATTTTCTCTACAGATATTTTGTACTTGTTTTGTTAGGTCTATTCCTAGGTACTTTAGACTTTTTGATGCTCTTGTAAATGGTATCCTTTTAACTTGAAACCCAGAAGTACACAGCAGATACGGAAAGAAGCTCAAAGAGAAGCCCTCTATTTCTGGTCTGAGGAGCAGGAAAGGGGTCTCCTGCTAGACAGAAAGTGGAGGAAGTCCCTGTTTTCTTTTTTGATTGCTCTTTTTACGTCTTTGGTTCTTTCCCACCGCAGTCCCTAGGCAGTCCTGCATGTTGTAATAGCAGCAGGGGATGGCCACACACCTAAAACCCCAAGGGAGGGGAACCCTTGTTTCTGGCCAGAGAAACTGTGGTCCCAGGAACAGGGATGGAATCCCCATTAGTTTTTCTTCTTTTTTCTTACTGCTTAGCCCCATAGGCAGAGTCAATCTCAAAAGGTTATATGACAGGGGCTCCCCTGGTGGCACAGTGGTTAAGAATCCGCCTGCCGATGCAGGAGACACGGGTTTGAGCCCTGGTTGGGGAAGATCCCACATGCCACGGAGCAACTAAGCAACAAAGCCACAACTACTGAGCCCGCATGCCACAACTACTGAAGCCTGTGTGCCTAGAGCCCGTGCTCCACAACAAGAGAAGCCACAACAGTGAGAAGCCTGCACACCGCAACAAAGAGTAGCCCCTGCTCGCCGCAACTAGAGAAAGCCCACGTGCAGCAACAAAGACCCAACGCAGCCAAAAATAAAATAATAAAAACAAATAAACAAACAAAAAGGGTATATGACAGAGCAGGGAAATTAAAGCCTAGGCATTCTACCCAGAGTATCAGGAAGGAGTGCCTCTGGGAGCAGGAAGGTGTCAAGGAGACCGTGGTGAGGAAGGAGCTCAAGAAAGTGATCTCAGAATGGCGGTCTTACTGCCAGGATGTGTGTGCATGCGTCTGACCACGGGCCTCGGTCTGCACAGACCACTGCCCAGGTCTCAGACTGACTACTGGGTGGCACAGCACACGAGACAGATCCCAAATAGGCTGTGGCAACTGAACTGACATTGGAGCCACAGTCACAGAAGATGGGTAGGAACTGCCATCCTGAAACTAACCGCCTGCTAGCTGTCGAACGCCTGCTAAAACAGAACAGAGCAAAACAGTCAGCACTCTCCATAGAAGTTAAGCAAGACCCAAGTCCTGTAAAATAGTGTTCATACTGTACAGGATACAGTCCAGAATTGCTCCAAATATGAAAAACCAGGAAAATCTCACCAACTCTCAAGGAAAAAGACGATCAAAAGATGCCAACCCTGAGATTATACAGACGTTTATCAGATAAAGATTTTAAAGAATATATTATAACCCTCTAAGTATTAAGGGTGAACCCTCTTGAGACAAATGGAATAATTCAGCAGAGACATGAAGGTATAAAAAAAGAACCAATAATTCATATACACACGTACACACACACGAGTACAAGTAAAACTGAGGTAATCTAAGATTGGTGGATTGTAGCAATGTCGGTATCCTGGTTGTGCTTTTATGCTATAGTTTTGTAAAATGTCACCTTTGGGGGAAACTGGGTAAAGTGTACACGAGATCTCCCGATACTGTTTTTTACAACTGCATATGAATTTCCAGTTATCTCAAAATTTTCAAATAAAAGGAAAGACTCAAATGGACACTTTAGGACTGAAAAATATAACTGAAAATAAGAAATTACTCTGTGGGTTGACTTCACAGAGTCTCTCTCCCCCACCCCCCAACCCAGTTTCTGCTGTCGTGGTTCTGGCCCTCACTCCTGGCCTCTGCTTCCAGTCTCTCCTCCTCTGGTTCCTTCTAAACTTTGGTGTCGGGGTAATGTTATTCACCTGTGACTGTTCATGCCAGTCCTCCTTTCCAAAGCCCATCAGAGGCTCATTCCTTACTGAAGAGCTCCGGTTCCTTTGCCGGCACCGTTACCCTCTAAGATTTTACTGTGGCCCAGCTATCCAGGTTACTTCTCCTGTGTCCCCCCAAAATCCATTTTATTCCAGCCAAGCTACTCATCCTTCTCTGACCCTGTCTTTCTTTAAGTTTTTTTTTTTTTCTTTTTGTCCATCCGTAATGCAGCCTTCAGTTCTTTCTGGTCATACCTCCAGTATTCGCTGGAAGAAATCTGACGTATCTCTCAAGACCCATATTGGAATGTGATCTTCTTGATGAGGCATTAATTTATCTTTATTACCATGATTATTGTCTCCTCCTTCTATGCTAGGGCTTATATCAAACATGTCCTCATATTATCGTTATTCATGTCTTTCTGCCACACCAAATTGAAAAGGTCTTCCTTTAGGGCTGGGACCATGGCTTGTTTTGTTTGCGACGCTCAGAGTGCCAAGCTCATTTCTTCACCCAGAACGCTTTGTAAGTGAGTAGAATTGGAATGGATGCTTGATGGAATTCGAAACCGAGTAGAATTGGAATGGATGCTTGATGGAATTCGAAACCGGGTGGAGTCCATTAGGTTTCTTATTTACATAGTTTGGTTCTGTAGAATTGAAACAGAAGTCTTAATATTAAGTAGAGTATTATTCATGAGCTCTCTTTTAAAGTCAGTTTTTTGGGGGAGTTGGGTGTAGTGAGAGTCGGGTAGTCATTCAGAGAGTACAGGGTTTCTTACTATCTGACTCTGACTTAAATGAATAATTGCTATAATGATTTGCAGAAATTTTTACCGCAAATTTACTATCTAAATAGACAGTCTGCTACAATGAACTTGCCTGCACACACCAGTGAAATCATGAGTTGTTTGCAGGCCTTAGTAAGCGTGCAGCCGTCATAGCTGTATCAGGTTTGCTTACACGCTAGCACTGTGCAGACACACTAAGGAGTGGCATTAAGTATCAGACACTTAGATAGCTGTGTTTAAATGCTCTATATTATTTAGAATTCCTTAGTGGATTTTTAAATAGGTGGAAAAGATACTTTAGTGATATTTGGGGAAATTGATTGGGGTTTTCAGATGGGCTTTCCCCTTTAAATAATGAAACATTGCCCTCTGCCGTCTGTGAATTTATCATCCAGCGTGTTCTCAGAAGAGGATAAGGTTTAGATAATGAGGGATGTCTGTACTTTAAAAAGCCAACACAGGGCTTCCGTGGTGGCGCAGTGGTTAAGAATCTGCCTGCCAATGCAGGGGACACGGGTTCGAGCCCTGGTCCAGGAAGATCCCACATGCTGCGGAGCAACTAAGACCGTGCACCACAACTACTGAGCTCATGTAAACCACAACTACTGAAGCCGGTGCGCCTAGAACCCATGCTCCGCAACATGAGAAGCCCGCGCGCTGCACCGAAGGGTAGCTCCCGCTCGCCACAACTAGAGAAAGCCTGCGCGCAGCAACAAAGACCCAGTGCAGCCCCAAATAAATAAATAAAATTTAGAAAAGAAAGCAAATACATATTTTTGTTTAACGTTAAAGAAAATTCTTTCTTGCTGAAAGTGTGTGTTTGTGTTCTAGGATTAATGACATCAAAAAAAGATAGTGCTTCAGAATCAACACTTTCATTGCCTCCTGGTGAAGAATTGAAAACTGGAGCAGAGAAAGATGGTAATATAATTTATAACTTCTATTTTCAAAATTTAATTTACTGATTGAACTTTAAAATGATATAGTGATATAGCTTATATGAGGCTAAAGTTTAAAGTTTGTAAGGGAAGAATCATTACAGTAAATACTTATCCTTAAAAATCCCCTAAGCAGCTGATAATAAAGTGTATGTATATATATATATATACACACACACACACATTTTTTTTGTATAAAATCCTGTGTTGTGATTCTTATGTACACTTAAATTAGAGAATTACTGGACTAGATTAAGAGAATAAAAGGAAATTCCATAGTGTAGATGTCTTGATAAAAGCATTTAAAGTTGCCTTTAGCTGTCAAATCATTGGGTGAATAGAGCACAAATAGAAAATTCAAAAGTATTCCTGCTTGCCTTCAGGTTAGCTCAGAACATTTTAATATTAAGCTTTTGTTACCTTAAAAACACATTAGTATGTTTTTTATATAAATAAGATGTGATTCTACTAACTCATCTTAAGTGAGAGGTGAGAGACAGTGGTGGTTAGGATAGGTAGTTGGTCTAAGTCAGTGACATGACAGCGCTCTCCTGTATGAGATCGCCATCATATAGTGTGGATCCTTTGAATCCTTAAAACTGCTTGGGCTATAAAATCTTGTATGTATGAACTACAGTATATTTTGATGAAATCAGGCATTTAATTCAACACTAGTTAATCCACACTGAGGAAGCTAAGTGGAGAGTTTCAGAAGGATTTACCTGGAAAAGCATCTCATTCGTTCACTTCTTATTTCCCACCCTCTGATGTGTTCTTTTCCTGTACTGTTTTAGTTACCCTGCTTGCATCTGTCAGCAGCTCCTCCTCTACATCTTCTTTGGAGCACAAACAGAGTCACTCCAAGACACTGAATGCAAGTGGCAATAACAAGAAGACAATGAGCAAAAGCCCTTCTGTCTCATCTAGAGCCAGTGCCGGTATCTATGGCTTTTTCAACCAGGCTTTCTTGGTGTTTTTTATCTTGGTTTGTTTGTAAGTAGATTTGCTCTTTTTAAATGTGTAGAAGGAACCCTTTACTTCAGTCAGGTTGAACTACTTGTTCCTTCCCTGTCTCCCCCCAGCCCGCCATCTCCCTCCCCTTCGTCAGCATACTCTGGATCTCTCTGCCTTTCCCTCATGTTCCTACCATTTTTCCTAGTCTGGATTGATTTCTTCTCTTCCTCTTGTATCTATGGACTCTAGCCCCTGTAAGGTTCATATTAGAACTTTATGATAGATCTTCAGATACTTGGAAACTATACGGTCTGTTCTCTTTCTTTACTTACCTCTTTTCTAATCTAAACCTAATAATAATAACTAACATGTCAATACATGTTATTTACTATTTCAGGTACTATTAAAGGAATTTTACATACCTTAGTTCATTTAATTCTCAAACCTATGGAGTAGGTACTATTATGATCATCTTCAATTTATGAATGAGGAAACCGAGGCTTAGGGAGGTTAGGCATTGGTGCACAGGGGCAGTTTCTAAGTGCACACCTGGGCTTCACCCGCAGGTCTATCTGATGCTTCGCTGCTGCCAGAGTCCGCCTCTGTCTCAAGTACCTTCAGCTCTTCTTCATGCTGTAGGGTCCCCAGACCCTTTCCAGCCTGCTGGTAGAGAGCTGAACCACTGCCTCTCGGTACAAGTCCAGTCTGAGGCTACTCATGCAGTTTTGATGACCACACTATGTCATTGGCTCAAACAGAGCCTTACGCTAAGTCTCTTCGTTTTATGGCTTGACATAGGACTTTACATTTATTTTCATTTAATTTAATGTTTGAATTTTTATCCCTCTGAATTTTGTTTTTTACATCTTGTGTATAGCTTTTTCACACACTTTTGTGTTATCTTCTTATTTAAAAAGCATGCTTTCTCTATTTTTAGCCAAGTCATTGTTTAAAACTGTGAGAGGTTGACAGTGATAACCTTTTTAACTTGCTGTGAAGCCTGCATGGTCCCATTCAGTCCACATTTCTTCAGTTATGTGTAAGGATATATAAAACACGTTTTCTTGTTGAAATCAACATATATATTGAATTTACTGCAGTTCAGTTATTTACCTGCATAGAAAGAAAATGAAGGCACTTTGGCATAACTTATATTTTATTTATTTATTTTTAAAAAATTGTTTTATTTATTTATTTTTGGCTGCGTTGGGTCTTCGTTGCTGCGCACGGGCTTTCTCTAGTTGCGGCGAGCGGGGGCTGCTCTTCATTGTGGTATGCGGGCTTCTCATTGCAGTGGCTTCTTGTTGCGGAGCATGGGCTCTAGGTGCGGGGGCTTCAGTAGTTGTGGCACGCGGGCTCAGTAGTTGTGGCTCGCAGGCTCAGTAGCTGTGGCACACGGGCTTAGCTTCTCTACCGCATGTGGGATCCTCCCCGACCGGGACTCGAACCCGTGTCCCCTGCATTGGCAGACGGACTCTTAACCACTGCACCACCAGGGAAGCCCATAACTTATTTTTAATGAGCCTTATAGTAATTACTAGATTCTTTTTCTAATACTTTTAATACTTGAACCAATATTTTATTGTAGAAAATGTTCATGACAGGATTTCTTTTTCTCTTTAAGATACTTTATTGTATGGGGGGAAAAAAACCCAAACAAACCCTCAGTAGTAACACTGATGTAATAAAGTTAAAAGTTGAGGCCCTGAAAGTGGAGAACCTGGAAACTTCGCTTGAATATTTATTTTCTGAGTAGATTCCTCTTCCCTTGAAACCAGTTTCTCTTTAATGCTGTGAGGAACAGAGGTGAAAAGATGCAGTGATGTAGCAATCCCGTTTGTCCTCATTTTATTTACATTTTAAGGCCCTCTTCATTTGGAATTTGGGCTTTTGACATTGACTTGATTTTAAAATTTATGTGTGGGTATGGAATTATCTTTTTTACCCTTTATATAAGGGTATAGTTCTAGTGTGCTTACATACTTAACCTTTTTTTCATTTGTGGACCTAAATGATAGTAGAGAAGAAGAGAGTTGTCAATTAGAGTGAGAAGGAGGTCCTTTTAAAAGGGGAGGGAGATGTGTGAGAGAAAGTTCCGAACCCCAGAGATGTTTTCTTAAGAAAGTATTGCTGGAGTGAGTAGATATTCCGCTTTCTCTGTTCGTTTGCATTTGGGGTAGATGTGGACTGCAGAGGGTGGACATTTAGGGGAAGCTAAGGACAGAGGATTAAGGAGAAAGAGGAGCAGAGAGAAGAGATTGGGGGATGGGAGAGGTTGGGGAGGACGTCTGTGAGCTCAGCCCCACTGTAGTCCACGTTGAACTCTCTGTCCTTGGTCCATCGTCTGCAGGCAGCGTGGGGACAGACGTGAGAGTTTCTGGTCACAGGGTCAGGGTTTTAAAGTCAGGTGTGCCACCGACTCCTATGAACACCATGTCTTCATTAATTCCTGAGTTTGTTTCTTACCTATGATTATAATTCTCATGAAAAGCGCTTTGTAAACCGTGAAGTGCTTGGGAAATGTTAGTTATTTTGAGGGCCAAGGACTTTTTAATGTACACTTGATCCAGACCTTCCTTCTCCCTGAGTTTGTGTTCCTCATTTGTTACCATGTTTTTAGTTTCTCCCTGTTAACAGTCTGACTTACCCTCTATCCCGCACCCTCATGCAGGGTTACCCAGGCCTTCTCAGATGGCAGCCACTCAAATCTGTTCATGGACTGATGGGAGAAGCCTCAGGGGCCCACCTCTTCTCTGTTATAGTTGAACAGCTTTCAAGGCGGTGTTTCTCCAGGTCTTCTGATGTTCAGTAGCGGGAGTTGCAGGCTTTAGGTTTGAATCAAGGTCTGGGCAGGGAGTGCTTTTGTTTCTAATAAGGAAATCAATTTGGGGTAATTGGAATCTTATAGCAATTTCACTTTTAAATTACATTTATGTATGTATCATTTACACTGAGTCCCACCGCACTACTGTGATTGTAGCATTTTACTAGAATAGGGATTGGTGGACTATCGCCCATGGGGCAAATCCAACCTACCACCTATTTTTGTAAATAAAGTTGTATTGGAACATGTTGTGCCCATTTAGTCTGTCTGCTTTTGTGCTGTGACAGCAGAGTTGCATAGTTGTGCAGAGTAGTATGGCTTGCAAAGCCTAAATTATTTACCATGTAGCCCTTTAGTTAGAACAGGTGTGCTGACCTCTGTTCTAGTAGAGAGTGTCACCAGGAAGTCAGGTAAAGTTGATACTTCACCAGGAATCAAGTGTAAGTTCCTGTGGCAATGATTGTCTCAGGAAACCCTTCAGATTTCTTTTGAGTAGCTTTACTTCACATGTGAGAAACACAACTTAGATGCTGTGTATAAGGAAAGGTAGCATGTATTGAAATCTCCAACTAACTAGACTGGTTAGAATAAATAGTCGTTTTTTGGCTTATGTGCTTTTTGAGTTTCCCTTTGTTTTTTCTCTTTTCCTGCCCCATCCCCTTCCCCAACCAACCCCAAAACAGGTTTGAATTCCTCAGCAACATCTGTAGCAAATAATGCACGCTGTGAAGGAGAACTCCGCCTTGGAGATAGGGTGTTGGTGGTAGGCCAGAGAATTGGTACCGTTAAGTTCTTTGGGACAACAAACTTCGCTCCAGGTAACTCATCTGTATAGTCTTTGCTCAACTTGAATTCTTTAGATAACAAAAGGTTTAAAAGTTTACATGTAAATAAAACTTACAGAGAATTCTTGATTAATAGTTCCTGTGGGTGGTGGCTGTGGCACAGAGAATGGAAAACATTGATTCAGATGCAGACTGTTTTTACTCAGGTTGATGGTTACTAATGAATTTTTCTTGCCATTTGTGTTTTAAATTGTCTGAAGTTAAAGTTAGTTGTTGCTCTCCAGTTTTACTCTCACTGATTGCCAAGTGTGCTAAATAACAGAAAACATTTTAGGGTTAGATCTGTGCTCTAAGCGTGATCTTGAAGATGAGTGGATAACGAGTTTGCTGCGCACAGCTCTTAACGAGTGGCTTGGAGAGAAAAGCAAATGAAGCGGTTCAAAGGAAAATGAAAGACGTTTGCGCACTGTGGGATCTTAAAAATGCATGTTTGTGTATTTATATACTCACTCCAATCTAGACTTAACATTGTGTTTCCAAAAGTAAAGATTATCTTTCTTTTATATTTTCAGTAATTTCTGATTGTAATTTCAGACAGAAGCCAGTTGAATAAAACCATGTTTGTATTTTTAAATAGTAATATGCTGTTTTGACACATGGTGGCATTGCAGCATTTTAGGAAATGGTTGCCTAGAACATTGATTTTTTTAAAAAAGTTTGTAGCCTTCTGTCAAGAACTCTGAAGGATCTGAGATTTTACCCTATTTGCAGGTTAACAAGTTGGATTGCCATGGTTTCATAGATGCTGGCGGAAGATGGTAGGCCCCTGGGTCAGCGATAGAGGACCTCAGTGCTCTCTGCAATAGTGGTAGCCAAAGTGGCAGCATTTTCTTCTGTTTCCTGAGCCCCAGTTCCCAGGGGGTGAGATAGGGAGGGCCAGGTGACACCTGTACACCCAGTGGTTTATGCTATAGGAGAGGAGCCCCGAGCTTAAGGAATCTGAACCTTTGTACTAGACAATAAGCATGCCTGTCTTTTGTGCTGGGAGAGACTCTGTCTCCATCCCCCAAGGCCATCTTCTCTACACACATCCATGAAAAGACAGTCAGTGCCTCTGTCCATAAGGCCTGTAGAAACATGGAGAATTGTCTCCCAACACATGCTTGTTTCATTAGTACCATTTATAATTGCAGTCCAGCTGCTAATGGATTGGAGATGGGCTATATGTTTTATAATTCATGTCTCTCTTAGGGCACCAGGTAGTAATTGAGATTAGTTAGAATGTTCTTAATATGGTTCTCAAATAAAAACCTAGGAATCCCAAAGGTAGGTTATTTTTCCACAATCACCATGTCTTCTGAGCTTCCTTTCTCTGGTTTTATTAAACGAGGCTCGAACGGTTTGTTTTGTTGGGAAGCAGTTGTTTTAGGTTGGCTTTTAATTTTTAAACTCCTAGTGTAGAACATTTAGAAATTTGAGTAGTAATAAGCAAATATAAAAGTTGGAAATTTTTCATTGAGGTCCTTCTGCTCTTTCAGAAAGAAGTAGCGTGTATTTCTTGTGGCATCAAAATTTAGATCAATCAGTTCTATAGGACAGTGGTAATATCTAGGCTTTTTATAGATGATAAGATCTAGACCTGACAGAGGGCATGTTTAGCCCCTTCAGCATGTTTAGCAGTGCCACCTCTGAAAGAAAGTATCCAGACAGTATGCAGTCACTATTGTTAACACTTGCCATAATGCCTTCCTGCTGTGTGCTACACACTTTCAGGAGTTACACGGTAAACATGTAGCAGTGATATGGTGTATTAAAATGGGAAAATGCAAAAATTATATAGGAAAGCATCAAAGGCAGAAGGAAGTAAAACTTGGAAAATTACAACCGTGGCACTCAGAAATAACAGTGGCAACCAGAGTAACCCAGTTAGCGACATTCAGAAATGTGATGACTGAGCATTAGTATGGCTGAGCAGTGGGTTTGTATACCTCACTCTGTGCCTGTGCAGGGTAGGACTGTTTAAGTATAAAAGACAGTTACACGCATTACGTTAGTCTTTTCAACTCAAACTCCAATATCGGGAATGGACTCAGGTATCATCTTTTTGAACGTAAGAGGAAGAAAATTAAGAACTTGTAGATTGTCATTTTAGAGGTTATACAATTGACTCTTTGAACTATTAATCTGAAGGGAACAATATTTTTGTATTTTGTCATTTGTCATAAGTTTCTCAATATCTGTATCCTTATTTTTTTAATTTGTTACTGATTCTAAGAGACCACATACAATTACTATTGTATTCTACTTTTAAATACAAAAATGAGTGGACTGTCAAGTACTTTTAACTGAACTGGAGGTACCCTCATCCAGAGCCATTACTCTAGGAGTATATGTCCATTTATCTAATATTTGCCACACTAAAAGCAACCTCACTATTTTTTTTTTTTTTTTGAGGCCTCTCACTGCTGTGGCCTCTCCCGTTGCGGAGCACAGGCTCCGGACGCACAGGTTCAGCGGCCATGGCTCACGGGCCCAGCTGCTCTGCGGCATGTGGGATCCTCCCGGACCGGGACATGAACCCGTGTCCCCTGCATCGGCAGGTGGACTCTCAACCACTGCGCCACCAGGGAAGCCCAACCTCACTATTTTAATTTTATGCTCTCTAGAAAAGGAAATCCTATTACTCTCCTCAGAGTGGGCCCTTTTAAATACTTAAAAGCCTTTTAGAAAATCATTCCTATTAACTAACCTAAATCTTTTCATTTAGGTTAAAAATGATTTTTTTTTTTCCTTCCTGGGTAGGGAAAAAATGAAAGAAAAAGAAGAGTCACCATGAAGTCTAGTCATATTTTCCATATTATTTTTGTCCCCCTTTAATTATTTCAGAACTGTTTGTGGTATTCTAATACTGGAAGAGTAAAATGAAAAGATTGCATATTCATTTTATGATTTATACATCTCAGTATCATGCTACACTGCTCTCAACTTAAACAGACCATACTACTGAGTTAAGGACAGTTTCTTATTGTAGCTTTTAGGTATATTTTGGTCATACACTACTTGTATAATAGCTAATCCTTGCCAAATTCGTGTTTGTACATTTTATCTTTCTCCCCTAATGTATAACTCTGCAATTATGCTTGTAAAATGTTTTTCTAGTTGAAAATTTTCCAAATTTTGTTGTATAATTGTATCATTTGAAGGCTTAATGGTCATGAGGATTTTGGTCATTTGTGACCACGTTAAACCGTGTAGACTTCGGGTCTGTATAACAGCATAACAATTCTGGATGAAGTGCGGATGCTTTTAAAATCCCATGTTCTTCTTCTAGGATATTGGTACGGGATAGAGCTTGATAAACCCCATGGCAAGAATGATGGTTCAGTTGGAGGTGTGCAGTATTTTAGTTGTTCCCCAAGATATGGAATATTTGCTCCCCCATCCAGGGTACAAAGGTGAGAAACAATGAAATTTACACCATTCACAAGAACTTCTTGTAACGTGCAGTGGGTTATAGTTAGAGTCCTTAATTTGATATTAAAGACATGCCCTGACTGTAGCCCATGTCTTCTTTCAAGGGGTTAACCAACCACCTTCTTCAGAGGGAAGGCTCATGGAAAGCTAAATTTGCTTTGCTGAGGGTTTGCAATTTTAAAAACCTCCTTTATTCCTCATTTGCAAACCCTGTGAGTATGTGTAGGCTAGTAGGAGTGGTGTTTGCCGCTCTGAACAGTGAGAGCAGCAAGCTTAATCTGTCATGCAAACAAAAGTAAAAATGCTCTCTGATTGCCTCAGTCACATCCTAACTGCATTAAATTTCCTGCCAGCAGGCACCCCATTCATTCTCCTAAAAACCTAATGGAACCAAAATGGCTTTTTCCTCTGATTTCCTTAGTTTTCAAAAATAGATAAGCAGTAGATCTTTGGGGGAAGTGAAGCTTCAAGGATTTATATATAATATACCTCCCCGGTGTTTCTTCTTAAGATAGTACACTTTTGTACCAGCTCACTCTGGTTTTTATTAAAAAAGTCGAGCAGAAGTGAGTCCTCATGAAATTCCAGGTACTATTGTGTGAAATGACTTACTGTGCTGAAAGGAGTTGGCTTGGTATGCTTTTCAGTGGATGGGAAATGGGATACTCATCTTTAAATAGGAAATACCATGTATGGTATAGTCACATTCATGAGAATAGATCTATGATCTCAACCTCGGAGTCCCATCTTGTTCCCTTCCAACTAGACTGTGTGACTGCCTCCTGGCAGATTTAACAGGTTTTATATCCATTTTCTTTCTCACTTTGTTTTTCTTATTGAATAATTACATGTAATTTCTGTATTCTTTTCCTTCTTCTATGATGTACTTAGTATAATTCTTTTCTTATTATTTATGATTTTATAACATTTAACGTATAACGCTTTTCAGTTTACAAAGTACCTTCGATTAAATGTTGTTTCATTTGATCCTAATAAGTATTTGGTCAGGTGAGCTGGAAAAGAATAACTACAGGTGGTCCCTGACTTACAATGGTTCAGCTTACGAGTTTTTGACTTTATGGTGGGGCAAAAGTGATAAGAGTTCAGTAGAAACTGTATTTCACATTTTGAATTTTGATCATTCCCTGAGCTAGCGATGTGCAGTACAACATTCCCTCGAGATGGCTGAGCAGGGCAGCAGCAACTCCCAGTCAGCCACGTGGTCACGAGGTGAACAGCCAGTACATTTACGACACTTCTGTACCAATACAAGCATTCTGTTTTTCACTTGAAGTACAGCATTCAATAAATTACATGAGACATTCAACACTTTATTGTAAAATAGGCTTTGTGTTAGATGACTTTGCCCAACTGCAGACTCATGAAAGTGTTCTGAGCACATTTAAGGTAGGCGAGGCTAAGTGATGCTGTTCAGTAGGTTAGGTGTATTAAATGCATTTTCAACTTAAGATGGGTTTATCGGGACGTAGCCCCGTTGTAAGTTGAGGAGGATCTGTACAAATAGTTATTGAGCATTTAGTAAGTGGTGGGCTCTGTACCATGTTACTTCATTAAATCTCCCCCAGGCCCAGTGAGGTATAAGGTAATATGATTATTCCTATTTCTGCAGGTGAAGAAAAGTTACAAGAGACACAGTAGCTTTGCTAAAGTCCTATAGCTACTGTAGGGGCTGAAAAACTTGTCCTGTCTATGAATTAAACTGGCAACAGATAGCTGAACAGGAGAAAAATCATGCATACTTATTAAATGTTAATTTTACATGCATGGGGGCATCGCAGAAAGCAGTGAATGCCCAAAGTAGTGGTGAGATTGGAGAGTTTATAGACCATCTCGAGAGGGGAAAGGGAGGGGGAGAACGGCCACTTGTGGGGGAGCAGATGATGTTAGGAAAGATTAGTGGGCCCTTAGGAAAACGGATGGGGATATGATAGTCTGTGACAGCGTCTGTCTGGGGTGTGGTGTTAACTCCTCATGTTCTCTCCTGTGATGAGTCAGTCTTCTCTGCTTGATGAGACTCCCGGGAAGGGGCTTTATGACAATCCCGTTCTTTTTTGGGAAGATCTGTTTTAGGCACATCAGGGGAGTTCAGAGAAAGCCTCTTCCTGCATTTGTTGATTCTCAGATGTCTTTAGCTCAAAATAATCTTTGCACCAGAGTGGCATGTTTTGGGTGGGATATTTTGATGTCGCACAGTAGTTAATGGTGGAGCTGGACTCAGCCCAGGTTTGTTATTTTGCTGTTGTTTTTTTCCTAAGCCCTTGCTTTTAGGCAGTTTGCTGGGGTTTTTCTTGGTAGTCATTTTATAATGAAGAAAAAGGGGTAGTAGCCAGTGGCACTTACACGTGCTGGCACTGTTTTAAGTACTCTGTATGTATTGTTTGCTGCTCTGCAGCAACCCTGTGTGTCAGGTACTGCAGTTATCCCTATTTCACAGGTGGGGAAAGTAAGGCACAGAGAGGTTAAGTGAGTTGTGCAGTTGTACACAGCTCCCAAGTGGAGATTTGAGCTCAGGTAGTGTAGTATCAGAATGTGTACTCTTAACCATTACCCTGTAATGGTTAAAAGAGGCCCAGTGACTTTCTTTAGGACCTGTACCTTATAAATGATTGATTTGGGAATAAAATGCGTACCGAGCCACCAGTCAGTCTTCTGGCTTCTCATATTACTTTGAACAAATCTTCATTAACACGTTGCTTCATTAACGCATTTTTTGACTTTATGGTGGTGCAACAGTGATAAGAGTTCGGTAGAAACTGTATTTCACATTTTGAATTTTGATCATTGCTACAGTCTCTCATACGTTTTATTTGTCTCCTAGTCATGAGGACTGGGGTTCTCCGTTTCATGTTTGATTACCCAAGGAACACATTCTGGCATGTTGTATGCACAGTAAATATTGATCAAATTTTGTTCAGTGTTTTTTATGCTGTAACGGCTTTCTTCTCTGTTATATCGTGAAGCCTCTTTCTCTCTCCTGGTTTTATCTTCTTTTTCTTGCTTTGTTTATGGAACACACATTTTTTACTTTTTTTTGCCATCTATTTGGTCTTCCTTAAGGTGATTCATTTAAAAGCAGCCCCCTCATCTTAGAAGAAGCAGGGCTCTCTCTCTAAATGAACTGCTCTCTCTATCCAGCTGTCTTCCTATCATCTTCTGATTGTCTCATTCATCATCATCAAATACTATTAAGTGTCTTTTAGCACTTTGTGCTGTGCTAGGCGTTCTATAAGTAAATAAAACAGACATGGTGCCTGATTTTGAGGAGTTTCTAATTTAAACCAGCTTTGGAGCTCTTTAAAGATAACACTGATCTTCAACAAGGAAGAATTTTAAACCAGGGACTCCTGAGAGAACAGTCAATCACATAGTGACCAATCACAACCTCACCTTGCATTGCGCTCCTCCCCAGATTGTAGCTGGCCTTTTAAAATTTTTTTATTTTAATAGTTCCATTAAAAAATGTGCCTCCTGTCCCAGAATGCACATGGTACTTTCCTCTGCTTGAATGGTTTTCTACTATCACCCAAGTATCATCTAGTTAATGCTTTTTCTTCTGTTAACTTATATATTAACCAATATTACTTTAGAGAAATTCTAAGACACTGACTGGATCTAATCTCTCTCTCTCTCTCTCTCTCTCTCTCTCTCTCTCTCTCTCTCTCTGTCTATTTTTTACTCAAGTAGTTTTTATCAGCATAGCATTAATTTTCTTATTCTCAGTTCATACCATTACATGCTTATTACTAATGAACTGATCACTTTTAGAATTAAGTTCTCAACTCTCCATCACAGCTTAATTCAAGTATCCGTCCTCTTCATCAAGTCATATTCTCTGCATTCATTAGTCTCTCATTGATTGCTGTATGTTATGTATCTTGTGAAAATGATGCATGTGAATTGCAAGATGAAATTGCAAATATTGTAAGAGTTGCAGGATTTCTTTATGGTAACAAAGTGTGCTGATGCAAGTGATTGATAGAATGAAGACTGCAGATTTAGGTCAGTAAACAATTGGAAGAAAATGAGACTGTTACAGGATTGGCTTTTTAAAAATAAAGAATGAGTTGAGTATCAAAGAAATAGACCTATCGTGAACGTGACCTTTATGATTGTGCTTAGGGTCAAGTATAAAATAAAACATGCTGAATCGTATTAGCCAGTTTTATCAGAAAAATCACATATATACACAGACTCAGCTGATGTTTTTTCAATGTAGAAATGTGGTGTTTTTACAGTTATAACCTAACATTTGTTAAATTTCACATAAAATAAAATTTGCACATTTTTTAGTTTCATCTTCGAAAATAAAGCTCCAAAGAAGCAAAGTCAGGCCCCTATTTGAAATGAATTCACCTGAAGTTGACTTTCTCTGTACTTACTATGCTTATATTGCCTGTCTGTGGTGCTCGATTGAAGTTCATCCCTGGCTCATGATAGATGCTTAGTAAATGCTTGTCGAACGAGTGAAATAAGAAAGAACCACTGGTGTGAAATCCTCAGTTAAGCACCAGTCTTAAATCTGAAGACCAGCTACTTCTAATGAGGTTTGCATTACTTGTTTTATTCACAGAGTAACAGATTCCCTGGATACTCTTTCAGAAATTTCTTCAAATAAACAGAATCATTCGTATCCTGGTAAGATTACGCAGTTTTATGTTCCTAATAATTATTTCTCTGCTTTTATTCATTGAACAATTTTTATTGTCAAGTATATATGTATACAAAAGAGTATATGAAAGATATTTGTATAGTTTGTGTAATCATAAACAACATCTGTTACCCACCCCATAGCCAAAGATGATGATTACCTGCATGTCCTATGGAAACCCCTGAGTATCCCCTGAGTCTCATCTGCCTCCCTTTTCGTATACTCTGTCTTCAGGTTGTGCATCTTGAATTTTATGTTAATTATTCCCTTGATTTTCTTTATGTCTATCCCCCATAGATATGTCAATAAATAATACATGTTTAGTTTTTTTTAACATCTTTATTGGAGTATAACTGCTTTACAATGATGTGGGTGTTTCTGCTGTATAACAAAGTGAATCAGCTATACATATACATATATCCCCATATCCCCTCCCTCTTGTGTCTCCCTCCCACCCTCCCTATCCCACCCCTCCAGATGGTCACAAAGCACCGAGCTGATCTCCCTGTGCTATGTGGCTGCTTCCCACTAGCTATCTATTTTACATTTGGTAGTGTATATATGTCAATGCCACTCTCTCACTTCGTCCTAGCTTACTCTTCCCCGCCCGTGTCCTCAAGTTTAGTTTTGATTGTTGTTTGCTATGTTATTTAGTGTTCCATTAAAATACATTATTCATTCTATATTTGATGGATTTTTGGGTTATATCCTGTTTTTAACTATTAGAAACTATGCCATTGTGCACATTTGCAAAAGTTTCTCCAGGATTGCCAGGCATGGGATATCCATATCTTCAATCTTCCTGGGTGTGCCAGACTGTTCACATGGGCAGTGGATGAGAGTCTCTGTCACTCCTCACCTCACCACCAGTAGTCTTGTTTGCCCATCTGATGGGTGTAAATGGTATCTCCTTGTGGTTTTAATTTGCAGTTTTCAGATTACAGATGAGGTTGGGCCTGTTTCCATGTTTATGGACCACATACATTTCCTCTTCTACGATGTGCCTGTTCACGTCTACTGCCCATTTTTCTTTTGGTTGGTTTGTTTTTTTCTTATTAATTTGTAGGTTTCTTTATGTATTTTGGACACTAATATTTTGTCAGTTTTGTTTGTTGCAAATATCTTTCCCAGTTTTTGACTTGTCTTTTGCCACCCCCTCCCCTTCCTTTTTTGGCATCTTTTGATGAGCAGGAGTTTTTAATTTTTAAGTCATCAAAATAGCAAACCATTATGCTTTTGCATGTTTTGTGACTTGTCTTTTCATTGTCTTAACAGTGTCTGTCACAGGGTGGAAGTGTTTAATTCTAATGAAGTCCAAGTTATCAATTTTTTCTTTCATGACTAGTGCTTTTGGTGTTGTATCAAAAATGTCACCACCAAACCCAAGGGTACCGTGATTTTCTCCTATGTTATCTCCTAGAAGTTCTGTAGTTTTGTGTTTTACATTTATATCTATGATTCATTGAGTTTTTTCTTGTGAAAGGTGTAAGTCGATGTCTAGATTCATTATTTTGCATGTGAATGTTTAGTTGTTCCACCATATTTGTTGAAAAGGCTATCCTTTCTCCATTGAATTGCCTTTGCTCTTTTGTCAAAGATCGGTTGACTGTGTTAGTGTGGGTCTATTTCTGGGTTATCTATTCTGTTCTGTTGATCTATTTGTCTTTTTCTTTTGCTAATACCACACTGTCTTGATTACTGCAGCCGTATAGAAATTCTTCAAGTTTAGTAGTGGACTTTGATCTTCTCCCTCAATATAGTGCTGGTTTATCTGGGCCTTTTGCCTTTCTATATAAACTTTACAATGTGTTTATTGATGTCTGCAAAATAATTTGCTGTATTTTGATTGGGATTACATTGAATGTATAGATGAAATTGGGAAGAACTGATGTCTTAACGGTATTGAATTTTCCTATCCATGAACATGGAGTGCTTGCCCATTTATTTAGATCTTTGATTTCTTTCATCAGAGGTTTATAATTTTCCTAATATAGATTCTACACATGTTTTATTAGATTTATACCTACCTGTTTCTTTTTTTTTTTTTTTTTTGGTGTTAATGTAAGTGGTATTGCTGTATAATAATTCTTTTTACCTTGTATCAGCCTTCTTGTGGTTAAGTACTTGCCTAAAAAGTCTTTTTCTAGCCATTGCCTTAATCTTTCTATGTTCTCATGTCTTTGGAATATCTTCTATTATTAATTTCTTTTTTTTGCGGTACGCGGGCCTCTCACTGTTGTGGCCTCTCCCGTTGCGGAGCACAGGCTCCAGACGCGCAGGCTCAGCGGCCATGGCTCATGGGCCTAGCCGCTCCGTGGCATGTGGGGTCTCCCCGGACCAGGGCACAAACCTGTGTCCCCTGCATCGGCAGGCGGACTCTCAACCACTGCGCCACCAGGGAAGCCCCTGGAATATCTTGTAAATAGAATATAACTGGATTTTACTTTTTTTAGAAAAAGACAACCTTTGTTTTTTAATCTGAGTTTCACCTATTTACATTCATTGTAGTTAGTAATATATTTGGATTTATTTGTTATTTATTTGTTTTCTAATTTTTCAACTTTTTTGTACTTAAATGTTTTTCTTTCTTGACTTAATTCTGGTTATATTGCTACCCCCTCTTTTTTCCATTTAATTTTCTACTTGTATAAAAATTACATTCTATGAATATGCTTCTTAGTAATTAGGTACTTTGACATACATACTTAGCAAAGGCTAAAGTTAATCATTATGTTTACTCTTTCTCAAATAATAGGAAATCCTTAGAAACTGAGTTTCTATTTTGTTTCCCTCACAAATTTCACATTATTATAATAGTTTTTATATAATTGATATTTATTTAATTTGCTCATACATGTCAATATTTACCGATATCTTTAGTCATTAATCCTTAGAACTTACACTTGAAATCGTTTTGTTTCTACCTCATCGATATTCTTAAATACTTTTTTAGAAAGGTCTATTGGTAGGAAACTCAGTTTTTGTCTGTCTTTTTTTTAATGATAGTTTTACTGAGTAAAAGTAAAAATTGGTGCAATTTTTATTATAGTTTGAGAGCTGTCTTCTCCCTGCACATTGACAATATAATTCTTCTGCTTTCTGTCTTCTGTCAGATTTTTGAGAAATCACCTATCAGTCTGCCTAATCCATACCATTGTAGGTGGTTTATCTTTGCTTTTTGACTGCTTTTAAAGATCTTCTCTATTTCCTTTGTGTTGTACAGTTTTGCTATGATTATGTCTAGGTGGAGATTTCCCTTTGTTTATTCTGTTTGGCATCTTGGGTCTTCCTGGATCTCGGAATTAGTACCTTTGACTAATTCTGTAAAATTCTTGCCCATATACTGAAAATATTTCTTCCTTCATGCTCTTTATTATCTCCTTCCAAAATTCTGACGAGTAGTATAGTCCACATTTTCACTTTCCCGTGCCTCGTTCATATTTTTCACAACTTTGTCTCTCTGGACTGCGTTCTGGATATCTTCAGAGTTATCTTTCTGTTTCTTGATTCTTTCTTCTGCTATGTTTATTCTACTGCCTAATTCAGCCGCAAAGTTTTTTAATTACAAATTTTTCATTTTTTTTCTTTTTGCAAGTCTGTTTGGTTGTTACTTATTGTCACTTATTCTTTCCCCACATTTTCAAGTTTTTCTTTTATGCTATTAAACATTTTACATATTGTTACTTTTTATGTTTAATAATTCAATACCTGAAGTCTTTGTGAGTCTGATTCTGCTGTCTGTTTCTGTTGAGCCTAACTTGTGGCACCTTCTTTCCTTGTGAATTTTGTAATTTATTGTTGTGAAATGCTTATTTTACTTAGAATTTAATGTATGGGAATTCTTTTAAGCCTGGGTTGATGCCTCTTGAGAAGATTATACAGGCATATCTTGTTTCATTGTGCTTTGCTTTTTTTTGCTTCTCAGATACTACATTTTTTACAAATTGAAGGTTTGTGGCAACCCTTCATTGAGCAAGTCTGTTGGCGCCATTTTCCCAACAGCATTTGCTCACTTTATGTCTCTGGGTCACAGTTCGGTAATTCTCACAATATTTCAAACTTCTCCGTTATTATTATATTTGTTATGATGTATCTGTGATCGGTAGTCTTTGATGTTAGTAGTATTGTAATTGTTTTGGGGCGCTATGAACCGCATCCATATAAAATGACAGACTTAATGGATAAATGTCTTATGTTCTTACTGCTCCACCAACTGGCTATTACCCCATCTCTTTCCCTCTCCTCGGGCCTCCCTATTCCCTGAAACTCAAAAATATTGAAAGTAGGCCAATTAGTAACCCTACAATGGCCTCTGAGTGAAAGGAAAAGTTGCATGTCTCTCATTTTAAATCAAAAGCTAGAAATGATTACGCTTAGTGAGGAAGCCATGTCAAAAGCAGAGACAAGTCAAAAGCTAGGCCTCTTGTACCAAACAGTTAGCCATGTGTGACTGCAAAGGAAAAGTTGTTGAAGGAAATCAAAAGTGCCACTCTGGCAAATGCACAAATGGTAAGAAACAGCCTTATTGCTGATCCAGAGAGAGTTTTAATGGTCTGGACAGAAGATCAAACCAGCCACAGAATTCCCTGAAGCCAAAGCCTAATCCAGAGCAAGGCCCTAACTTTCTTCAATGCTATGAAGGCTGAGAGAGGTGAGAAAGCTGCAGAAGAAAAGTCTGAAGCTAGCAGAGGTTTGTTTATGATATATAAGGAAAGAAGCCATCTCCATAACCTCAAAGTGCAGGGTGAAGTAGCAAGTGCCGATGTAGAAGCTGCAGCAAGTTATCCAGAAGATCTAGCCAAGGTCATTAATGAAGGTGGCACCACTACACAATGGGTTTTCAGTGTCGATGATACAGCCTTCCACTACAAGAAGATGCCTTCTAGGACTCTCATTGCTAGAGAACAGAAGTCAGTGTGAGGCTTCAAAGGAGAAGCTGACTATCTTGTTAGTGGCTAATGCAGCTGGTAACTTTAAGTTGAAGCCAGTGCTCATTTACCATTCTGAAAATCCTAGGGCCCTTAAGAATTATGTTACATTGGGACTTCTCTGGTGGCGCAGTGGTTGAGAATCCGCCTGCCAATGCAGGGGACATGGGTTCTAGCCCCGGTCCGGGAAGATCCCACGTGCCGCAGAGCTACTAAGCCCATGGGCCACAACTACTGAGCCTGCGCTCTAGAGCCCGGGAGCCACAAGTACTGAGTCCACGTGCCACAACTACTGAAGCCCATGTGCCTAGAGCCCGTGCTGCGCAAAAAGAGAAGCCACCGCAACGAGAAGCTCGCACGCCGCAACTAGAGAAAAACCGCATGCAGCAACAAAGACCCAACACAGCCAAAAGCAAATTTAAAAAATAATAAATTTATTAATAAAAAAGAACTATGTTATATCTACTATGCCAGTGCTCTGTAAATAGAACAGTAAAGCCTAGAGGACGGCACATATATTTACAACATGGCTTCCCGGATATTTTAAGCTCACTGTTGAGACCTACTGCTCAGGAAAAAAAAAAGATTCCTTTCCAAATATTACCATTGACAATGCACCTGGTCACCCAAGATCTCTGATGGAGATGTACAGTGAGATTAATGTTGTTTACGTGCCTGCTAACACAACATCCATTCTGCAGCCTGTGGGTCAAGGAGTAATTTTGAGACCTCCAGCTCTTAGTATTTAAGGAATACGTTTCGTCAGGCTATGGCTGCTATAGACAGTGACTCTTCTGATGGATCTGGGCAAAGTTCATGGAAAACCTGAAAAGGATTCACCATTCTAGGTGCCATTAAGAATATTCGTGATTCATGGGAAGAGGTCAAAATATCAACGTTAACGGGAGTTTGGAAGATGTTGATTCCAACCCTCATGGGCGACTCTGAGGGGTTCACAACTTCGGTGGAGGAAGTACCTGCAGATGTGGTAGAAATAGCAAGAGAGCTAGAATTAGAAGTGGAGCCTGAAGGTGTGACTGAATTGCTGCAATCTCATCGTAAAACTTGAACAGATGAGGCATTGCTTCTCACGGATGAACGAGGAAAGTGGTTTCTTGAGATGAAATCTACTCCTGGTGAAGATGCTGTGAAGATTGTTGAAATGACGATAAAGGATTTAGAGCATTACATAAACTTGGTTGATACAGCAGCGGCGGGCTTTGAGAGGACTGACTCCAATTTTGAAAGAAGTTCTGCCGTGGGTAAAATGCTATCAAACAGCATCGCCTGCTACATCGAGGAATCATTTGTGAAAGAAAGAGTCAGTCGATGTGGCACACTTCACTGCTGTCATGTTTTAAGAAATTGCCACAGACACCCCAGTTTTTAGCAAGCACCACCCTGATCAGTCAGGACCCTCCACCAGCAAAAAGATTGTGACACTGAAAGCTCAGATGATGGCTAGCAGTTTTTAGCAATAAGGTATTTTTAAATTAAGGTATGTGTATGTTTTTTCTTTTGTACGTAATGCCACCGCACACTTAATAGACTACAGTATAGTGTAAACAACTTCTAGATGCCCTGGGAAACCAAAAAATTTGTGACTCGTTTTGTTGAGATATTTGCTTCATTATTGTGGTCTGGAACCGACCCTGCAATCTCTCTGAGGTATGCCTGTGCTTACTTCTGCCAGTTGCCTAGGGGCACTGCCAACTTTAGTGTACGTTCTCTGCAATGTTGTTGTTGTCGTCTTTATATTACACAGATAAAATGAATTTGGCTAACGATCACAGATCTGGAGGGGAGAACATTTTGCTTTCTGCACAGTGGGGTTGACACAAGCTGCTTTCCTTTGTGTTCATCTGAGTGGTGCTTCATTTTGTTTCTCATTTAACTTGACACTGAGGATGAGCTGCCCGGGACCCTCACCTTTGTTAGGACCCCATCTTGGCAGGCCCCAGCTTCTCTGGAGGGCAGTGTAGTCCTGGGGTACGAGGTGGTTAGATTGCTTTGGGGGAAACCTTCCATGGTTTCTCTTTTTGGTTTATGGCCTCTTTGGAATTGTGCCACTTGTATGAGGTCAACAGTATTTTTTTTAAAAAAATTATAGTTGTTTTAACTTATACTTGCTTCATTCAAGAGGTTCACTCAGTACATCTGGTGTGCCATAACTGCCAGAACTGGAAGTCCCATTCTTTTTTAAAAGCATCTTTTAAAAACTTTACCTTTTGTGAAGTCTTTTTCTTTTTCTTTTTTTTTAATAACTCTGTCATCTGGGGATGCCAACAATCATAAGCTCTGAAATTCATTGTTCAGAATTTTATAAATGGGGTATATTTAGTGATAGTGTTTTTTTAAACCATTTTTATCCTTTTATTTTTTAAATACGATTTATCAAGACTATAATATTGGAGAGTAAAAAGATTAAGCTTTATCAATGTATAATTCAATTTCATTTGGTTTTCAGGAAAGTTTATAATAAAAACCTGCAAAAGTAGTGTCGTGATCTTATTCATGTAGTGCATAGTTTGATGAGAAAGGTGAGGTAACAATCGTCAAGAAGTCTAAACTGTTACAATCTACATGCACTTATTTTCTTTGCTTTCTGTTTCCAAAGAAACGCTTGGTAGAATAGAACGTCTGTAGAAGAAATGATAAAAGATAACTTTTAACAAGGACTGTGAATTTGTGATTTATTTTTCTTCATCTGACCTTAACTTTCATATTTAGGTTTTAGGAGAAGTTTCAGTACAACTTCTGCTTCTTCCCAGAAAGAGATTAACAGAAGAAATGCTTTTGCCAAGTGAGTATTAAGAAGATTTAGAAAAAAACGCCTTTCAAGATGAACATGACAGGATTCTGTGAAGAAATAAAAGTGGGATTTTGTATCTTTTACATTGCGTGGTAGAATTTTAACACTTAGGAGGAAAGGTGTGATGAGTGTGTCAGTGAGAAGAGTTCTTCCTCCCTCCTTTGCAAGCTCAATTAAAAATGTCACCAGTGACTAAAAGTAGTATACGGAATATATTTTCAAAGAGGTTTAGTGCTGTTAATAAAAGTTGGAGGAATTTACATTCTGTGTTATCATTGAATAGGGTGGACTGATTTTAAACTCTGTTTACTTGATTAGTCAGAGAATTGATTTAATATTTTGGGAAGTCCATAAAAGGAATGTCAGGCCTATTTGCATCAGGTAATCTTATTATTATTTTAAAAAATACTCCTACTTCCTCTTGTAGAATATACTGCTCCCTTTTTCGTTGTTGTTGTTTCTTTGTAGAGAGAATCTCCTTTTCTCTTTTTCATTTATATTGCTATTTATAGACCTCAGACTCAGTTTACTGCCCCTAATAGTTTTCTGAGACGTTTAGGAACTTCTTAACTTTTTGAGGAATTTGAGGCTCTTCTAGGCTGATTAGGTTAAGGAGGTGTTTTTTTTGTTTGTTTGTTTTTGAATTTTAAATCCTTCCAGTTAATCTATGAACAATGCCCTGGGGGAAAAACGTCTAGCTCAGTAGGTAAGTGCACTAGTTGTGGGGCCCTAGAAGCCACTAGGAATCATAGCCCACACGAGAGGACTTGCCGATCACATGAGCAACAGGCAGGTAGTTTATATAATAATCTGGCATGAAGTTATTGGAAGGCCTCGCAAAGATCTGAGGTTTCACTTGAGAACCCTGACGGGTCCTGAGGCACTGTTAGGTACTGTTTCGCGGAGTTGGGTGGATTTTGTTTTTTTCCCTTCCTCAAAACCTCTACCAATTCTGAGATTTTAAAATTGGTCTCCTCACTTGAGTAGCTGAAAGAGCTTAAGGGCAATAACTTTATGCTCCAGAGTATTGAAGATATTCAAGAGTTCTTAGGCAGAATGGAAGAAATTACTAAGAAGAGGCAAGCAGGATATAAAGGATTTTTGAAGGGGGAAAGGTATCAAAATCAGTGTCAAGATGTTGGTGAGGGGAAGAACATGATACAGAGAAGCAAGGGAAGGAGAGAGAAATCTGAACCGTGGGAATTATACAGCAGGTGTGGATATGTACAAGATGATCTGTTGACATGAGAAGAAAATATCAGTACTTCTGTTGGTTTTCTTTGAAAATAAAAATAAATGAAGCTTTACTGATACTTCTACAGATTGACTCTAGTACCTGTTTTAAAAAAATAAACATATTCTTATTGAGGATATATAATCAATTTAAAACTTATTTAGTTTTTACTTAAACAATATGTGACCAGATGTTTGGTGATCAGTGTTACACGAAACAAAAGAAAGACATTAGGTGTTTAGACTTTAGGTCCTAGGAAACCTGTCCCTGATCTCAGGGGTAAGAAACATTGTAGTGATTGGATGACCTTCTGCTGGAGCGACAGAGTTGATTGTATATTGTGCTGTTTTTAATCTGGAAGCATGATGTATTCTGAAGAATGTGGGTTGAAGAAATGAGTTTATTGACATTTATCAAACCCTGTGCCATTTTCTTGTCTATTCGTATGGAAATAAAAGATACTTCCAGAAGAAACATGGAAAATATAGTCAGAGATAATGAAAATCCCTGCGTAAGAAACTGGAAGGAATTGGGGCAAAGGGCATGTTTGCAAAAGAGGGCTGAGGAAAGGGAAGCAGCAGCCGGCCGCGCCGTTTTTGAGAAAGAGCAGATGTGCTTCTCCAGTTGGCTTATTGAGGTGGTGGTGATGAACACCTTCATTCAGAGGAAAAAATGATGGAAGCAATTCTTCTGTCTTCAGAATTCTTAGTATATCTAATACCAAGCATGGGGGTAATAAACACAGGGAGCTTGAGATGTTAGCATAGGTGTCACTGCCACCTGGTAGGCACAGGCATCCTCTCTCCCGCCGTCTGCATCCAGCCTGGGATCTGCAGCTCACCTGTCGCTACATCTCATCTCCATCATTACCAACTTAGCTTCTCCCCGTGTTTTCAGAGTGCATCTCCTGAGAGTCTCCACTGGGTCCTCTCTGTGGGACCCAGCCTGTCCACATGATGTATTTGGCCAGCTCAAATCTGAATGTCTTTGGGTAGAACTCATATAACCCAGTTGGCTGCAGGTTCCATCATTTCACGTCACACGTTCTCATTTTCTGCCTGTTCCGTGAAGCTTTTGAATTCTCAAATGCGGAATGAAGTCCAGATTCATTGGCATAGCGTGTACAGGCCTGCCTGTTTCTCTGGACTTAGTTCTCGAGGTAAAATCCTCACAAGTGACAATTTGCTAAACTCTCTGCGCTGCTCAAAAAAAATTTTTTTAAGTTACACGTAATATATTTTGCTCCCATGACTACGTCTGCTTCCCTTTTCTGTCTGCTCATCTGTCAGATTTGTTCAAGTGTCACTTCCTCACTGAAGTGTCTTCCCTGGGACCTTGAGTGAGGATAGATTTCTCCCTCTTTCGTGCGCCTTCTGCTTTGTACCCGTCTTTATTGCAGGATCTGTAACGTTTTACAGATTACTATGCACAAGTTCCTGGAACCTAGCTCTGGACCTGCCATTTCCTAGGTGATCCATTAATGTTTTTGAAGGAGTAAGCAACGCTCTCAAGTGTAGCGTAATTTATAAATTTCTCACTTCCCTGGGCTTTTAGAGCTTTGACATAACTTGAATCAAATCATTCTTATTGGAATGTTAAATCTTTACCCAAACTACTAAGTTTTGGCTTGGATATCGAGTTCATTTATTACTTATTTCTTTCTTTAAAATATTTCTGATTATGAAAGTAGATTGGACAAAATTTGAAAAAATTACAGTAAATTAAATGCAGATAAAGATCGTCTGTAATTTTATCACCTAGATGAGATTATCACTGTTAGCATTTTGTCATATACTTCTCCAACTTTTTTCTAAAGCATGTATCTGAATTTTTAAGCAAAGTTGGACAAATCATACTCTATATACTCTTTGAAAGCTTTTCCCCTTAACATATCCCATAATAATAATAATTTTATTATTCTTCTTTAATAATTTTACTCAGTGTGACTTTTGCAGTGTTTTTAAAGACTGTGCTGTGCTGTGATATGAAACATTTTTATGGCACGATAATATGTGAAAAAAAACATTAATAGTAGGTGCCGTACTTTTTAAACGCATGTCCGTCTCCCCCCTCCCCACCCATGTATGTATGTCTGTGTGTGTTCAGATGAATAGCTTTATGTTTTCCTAGTTCTTTCTTTTTTTTAAATTTATGCATTTAACTCTTTAATCTCTTGGGGATTTTTAAAATATGTAGTGTGTGGTGAGAATCATATTCTTTTTCAAATAAATGACCAGGTTTTACAGCATTCCTAATTAGAATGTTCACTCCTTTCCCACTGATTTGAAGTTTTACTTCTTATCACATATGAAATAATTGCATGTATTTTTCTAAAATATCTTCTCTGTGTCATTTAAAAGTACATTCTTATGCCAGGGCCACATTGTTTTTTTTCTTTTTAATTTATTTCTTGGCTGCGTTGGGTCTTTGCTGCTGCATGTAGGCTTTCTCTAGTTGTGGCGAGCGGGGGCTACTCTTTGTTGCGGTGCACGGGCTTCTCTTTGTGGTGGCTTCTCTTGTTGAGGAGCATGGGCTCTAGGCACGCGGGCTTCAGTAGTTGTGGCACGCGGGTTCAGTAGTTGTGGCTCATGGGCTCTAGAGCGCAGGCTCAGTAGTTGTGGTGCACGGGCTTAGTTGCTCCGTGGCATGTGGGATCTTCCCGGACCGGGGATCAAATCTGTGTCCCCTGCATTGACAGGCAGATTCTTAACCACTGTGCCACCAGGGAAGTCCCCACATTGTTTTAATTATTGTAATTTTATAATTTAACATAATGGCAATGTAAATTTTGCCATATTATTATTTTTCAACCTTTTCTTAATACCCATTGTGGTTGTGAGCAAGAGCCTGGCCTTTGTGCTTGATGACCTTGGATCTGAACCCCGGGTCTCCTCTTTACCATCTCTCTGACCTTAGGCAAATAGCTTGATTTTTCTTAGCCTCAAATTCCTCTCTGGTTTGGGCGAGGTTGGATGAGATAATGTATGTGAAGTGTTTGGCACATAGTAAGTGCTCAGGAAATGATAGATACTGTCATTATGTGAAATTCGAGTAATTTCATCAGGTTGCAAAAAAATATATCATTTTGGGGAGGATTCATATATATAGATATATGTTTCTATCCAGGAACAAAGCTTTTTCATTTTTCTTTTGTATATTCTTCGGTAAAGATTTATAATTTTCTTACAGCTCTTACGTATTTCTTTGTTAACTTTGTATTTGTGCATTTGACGTGGTAAATAATATTTTTTCATTACATTTTATAAATAGGATTTATCAGATGTGGCATAGGACAGGCTTTGGCCTCAGTTTTCCTACCCATAAAATTAGAGTGCTCTTCCCTTCTCGGGGTCGTTAATAGGAAGAAATGAGACGTGGTGTGTGAGAGTGTATTTAAAAATACAGAGAGTGGAATAAAGTAGAAACCAAGCAGGACCCAGACTCTGCTCGCAGTCAGGCTCCGTGCAGTTTTGGTAACAGGTTCCGAGTTGTCTCTACTGTGGGGCTGGGAGAAGGGTTTCTCCTGGAGGAGAGGTGGCATGGACGGCGGGTTGAAGGCTCCACTGGTGGTGGTTTCTGGATGACTGTTTTGGGAGGTCTCAGGTCATAGGACAAGCTCCTGGGCATGTTTCTGTTTTGGGCAGAGTTGGCTACTTCCCAGGGACAGTGGACTGCCCTGGGCAGTATTGGCATGAGGCCTTGGATGGGTTCCACGTGTGGGTGCCCGGTAGTTGTGTCATCAGGTCAGGCTGGTGGCGGGTGCTAGGAGGCAGTGCCTTGTAAGTAATGTTTTGTTGTAGAGAAAAGAGGAGGGATCCTGATCCAGACAACTAAGGTCCTTCCTAATGTTAGTGACAGGGAGAGCGGCAAACCCTTAAATGTAACTGGAGTTCATTCATAGAAGGTGTGTGTGCGTGTGTGCGTGTGTGTGTAGTTTCTAAAGTTGTGGATTAACAGTTTTTAAAAATGGTTTTCATGTAAAGGAATATTTGAAAGGTGAGCAAAATGTCATTTTATTTACCGCAGCCAAAATACTAGGTTCTTTTCTTTTTGCTTTGTTAAACAGGTATAGGTGTCTTTTTTCTAATTGCTATTTTACCGAGGGCATGCGCATGTATAAATTGCTAGTGAAATCTTAAATCCAGATTAGGGTAGTATTAAAATAGCCAGAAGAGGAAAACGTTTTAATGTTACAGAAAAGTATATCCTAATATTGCTATTTAGAATAAAAAAGATCGAGTTGTGAACATAAAGTATGCCCTTTTGTGAATGACTTGTGAACCTGGCTGTGGAAACGAATACGGTGAATTGCATCACGTGGCTTTCGTGCTTCAGAGTTTCTCTCGCGTTCCCTCCGCACAGGTCAAAGCCCGCTCTGCGCCGCAGCTGGAGCAGCAGCACCACGGCCGGCGGCCTGGAGGGGCGCGTGAGGCTGCACGAGGGCTCCCAGGTCCTCCTCACCAGCTCCAACGAGATGGGCACCGTTAGGTACCTGGGCCCCACTGACTTTGCCTCAGGGATCTGGCTTGGACTGGAGCTTCGAAGTGCCAAGGGAAAGAATGATGGGGCAGTGGGGGACAAGCGCTACTTCACCTGCAGGCCAAACCACGGGGTCCTAGTGAGGCCCAGCAGAGTGACCTACCGGGGAATAAACGGGTCAAAGCTTGTGGATGAGAATTGTTGAGCTAAACTTCTACAGTATTAAATGAGCTCACACACACACACACACACACACACACGTAAAATAAAGAGTCCATGGGAAATGGTTTACTTTATTTAGCTTTTAGCCGTTATTTAAAATCTGAAAATAGATCTATCTTCATTGAAAAGCATTATAACAATTCAGAGAGACTCCTTTAAAAAGCTAGAAATACGAACTGTGGGAATCATGGTTCTCTTAAAACAATCTCAAAATCAGCCTTTTTTCTTTTTCTTTTTTTTTTTTTAAGATTTAAAGCTTTAGACCCAAGAGAATTCTGAGACTTGGGAAAAAATGTGCCATTAAGTGACTGACTGATGTTGCTTACTCTGTCTCATTTTTGCACAGAATAGTGGATTTTCCATATGCCATAACGGTGAAGGTTTTCACTAGCTTTGGTTAACATAAGACCTTCACATGACCTTTTTCTGTCAAGTATTTTCGGAGTTTTTATTTATTTCTGTACTAATAAGGACAGTAAGAGAATAATAGCTGTGTGACTAGGTATTTTTCATGTCTTTGGGTCAAGTTATGTGCCCTTCCAGGAATGCCTCACCTACAGGTACATTAGGACTGCAGGTAAGGCATTCCTGGAAGGGACTCTGGAGCTCAGCCTCTTGCCCACTGCCAGGTTCTAAAGCCGCTCTTCCTCACGCGGGGTCACAAGCTAGCTGGTTACCAGAGCTACAACTAGAACGTGGGTCTCCTGACCTGTGGCTCGGGCTCTTTCCGCTGTACAAAGCGTGTCATCTCATATCTTTCTTCTGTGTTAGTGACTGCCTCATCTGGAGGAACCACAAAAACCCATGATTAGGTTTATAAATTCAAGTCACAATTAGAATTTTTTGCACGTGCTTAATTAACTTCCTTATGGGACATATCTATAAAACATACATATATGAAGCACTTTTAAAATAAAGCATGATGCACTTTCCTCTTTGTGGAGAATTGGCCATCATTTCCTCCAGGGGTATGAAAAACATTTAAAAAATTATATTTATGACAAGAGAGCAAATTAACAGACGTGTTAAGAAGAATGTAGTAGCTATTCACTTAAATGTTTATGGTTTCTTGATGTTTTGTGTTATTATTCATAAAGCCGGTGTTGCGTTTGCTGTTGTTGCTCTTTTTATATTTTCAGTTGTTGCAGAATTCAGCCTGTTATAAAGCTGCAGAACCGTATCATGGTTTTATTTTCCTTTTGAGCACGTTAACAAACCAAGCTTCATAATAATGCATAATAATGTAATAATGCAGAACATTTGTGTTGTGGATACGTATTGAAGTTTGTCCTGTATGTATAAAGATATATCTTTTATTGTAGCTATTTAGACTCTAAACTACCACGGAAATATTGGAATAGTTTGCTTTATAAGATAAAAAGCATCCTTCAAAATGGAGCTTGCTTTGTGCTTTAGAAATAATACATTGAACTATTTTGCAATATACTATTTAAAATCTAAATTCTCTTGCTTTGCTGCCTTTTTAAAAAGGTGTGAAATTTCAAATATTGCTAGAGCTATTTTCCTGAAATACATTTGCAAAATAAGGCTGCTTTGTAATCAAGGAATATTTTTGATTGAAGAAAGTGACTGTACTGTGTCAAAAGTAAACTTATTTTATTATATAGTTTATTTCTTAAAAACTCTATTTATACCTTACCGTGAAGTCCATGACTACACTGAACTTGGTTGTCCATAATTCTTCCTGTTAAATATAAAGCCCTGTAAGTTAGTAACAGTAATGCCAACACTGAATTTACTTTGAGGTCAGAGAACCAATTGTTCTCATATTTAGATTAGGATTATTAAATCCATGTAATGTGTATGTTTACGTATACTATACATAAAAATTAGGCATTTTCATTTGTGTTTTGCTTATGTCATTCAAAGTTCACGTCTTGAGCATTAATAAAAAGGGAAGCTGTTTTGGTTTGGAGTGGCATCTTGTCACTGACCCTGCCTGCAACTCTCCTCTTCTCAGGTACTCAGAGTATATATGCTTTGTAGTTCACTTTTTTTCTTCTTACAGTAATGACTTGGATTTGTCCCATCCTTACCCTATAGCAGTGGTCGCCAACCTTTTTGGCACCAGGGACCGGTTTCGTGGAAGACAGTTTTTCTACGGACCGGCGTTGGGGGATGGTTTCGGGGTGATTCAAGCACATTACATTTATCGTGCACTTTATTTCTATTATTACTACATTGTAATATGTAGTGAAATAATTATACAACTCACTGTAATGTACAATCAGTGGGAGCCCTGAGCTTGTTTTCACTTGCCACTCACTGATAGGGTTTCGATATGAGTCTGCAAGCAATTGATTTATTACGGTCTCTGTGCAGTCAAACCTCTCTGCTAATGATAATCTGTATTTGCAGCCGCTCCCGAGCACTTGCATCACAGCCTCAGCTCCACCTCAGATCATCAGGCATTAGATTCGCATAAGGAGCACGCAACCTAGATCCCTCGCATGTGCTGTTGTTCACAGTAGGGTTCGCGCTCCTGTGAGACTCTGATGCCACCGCTGATCTGACAGGAGGCTGAGCTCAGGCAGTAATGTGAGCGATGGGGAGCGGCTGTAAATACAGATGAAGCTTTGCTCGCTGGCCTGCCGCTCACCTCCTGCTGTGTGGCCCAGGGGTTGGGGACCCTTGTCCTATAGAGAGTCTTAAAAAGTACCATGCTTCTACTCAGCAAATGAAGTTATGTTTTTAGCTACTCTCCGATTATATTGTTTTGATGGACAGAGAGCCATTTAAGAAAAGAATGTATTTCTGTGGTTTTCTAAAATTGCTTAATTATCTTTTATACCAGTGGGATTTCATTTGTTTATTTAGGGTTGGATAGAAAACCTTGAGTTTATAGATTTCAAAATATATATAAATAAGTATCTACATTCTACTAAAAGGCTTTGTTTCTATATTTCCAGGTAATCTGATGGGAGTATTTTTTAAGTGCTTAAAAGTGTTGAGATACAGACATTTGTGGAATCTGAGCTGAGGCATTGTAATCTTGGTGAGGCCCTTGCACTGTCCTCTCCCGAACTCCTTACCCCTCTCGTGTGTTATTTTTCTCCTTAGCGTTTACCACCCTTGGTCATGCTACAACTTTTTGCTCATTACTTGTCCTGTTCCTCACTGGACTGAGGGATGGGTTTTGACTGTTTTGTTCATCATTTCATCCCTAACACCTGGAATAACACTTGGCACCTACTGCGTGCTCGGGAAGCATTTGTTAAATGAACAGGGGCAGTGGAGGCTGTTGATGGTTTAAAGTAGAGGTGTTGTCTCGCCAGCTTCAGCCAGTGGGCTTGAGAGACCGGGCCGTGGGACGGGTAAATTTTGCTGGGTAGGGGAGGACAAAGGACAAGAAAGGTTTGAGTCATGGTAGCCCAACTTTACCCCAAAATAGTGCCATGAAGGAGATAGAAGGATGTTGGGTGTCAGGGGTAGAAAAGGGGGCAGGAAAGACACAGTGGGGTCACCTAACTGCCTATCTATTGTCCCTGGGGCTGGTTTTGAATTTCTGTTGTGATATGATGGTAATTTAGGGAAAACAGTAACACGTGTGGTCTAACACAGAGAGGATGAACTGGATCTCACCCAGGTGTGCACAGCATTGGTTTCCGGTGCCAAGCATTTTTGTTTCAGAGTTTTATTTTGGACCTGCCTATTTAGGCTATATGATAATATTATTTAAGCCAAGTTGACTGAGGCTAGAGACCTAATGTGTTAGGAATCATGCTTAGTTAAGAAAGAGATCTAGTAATTTTAACCGTTCACTGGATATTTGTTATCTAAATGATTGACTCAGAGACATATAATATGTATCACCACATGGCAAGCAAGTAGGAGAATTTATTTTTTATTTTTCTTCATGCCCTTTGCTTCACTACACTTATTTGTAATACAAACACAGTAGGTAATGCAAAACTCACATCACATATATTTTTAGTAATTGTTTAGTAATATCCCTTGGTACATAGGCTCTTATTTACAAACAATGTCACATAAGCTGCTTGAATATACAACAGACATTCTCAGTGGAGCTTGTGTGTGGGCTGAACAAGTTAAGTAGATCATGTTAAGATTTTCTTACCAGCAGAATATGCCTTTGCGTAGGCAAAAAGAATTTTTTCTAGCAAAATTTTTGCCAACGCTCCTTTTTACAGAAGGGAAAACGAAGTTTATGGGGAGGAATTAGAGTAGATGGGCACTTGTTACTGACAGCAATATATTTTCATTATGCGTGGTAGAAATTAAACTTCTTTTCTGCTTGTAGCCTTTTCCCTTGACGAGAAAGGCACCAAGCGGCGTGGGACCCTTTTTTCCTCGCGTCCCTGTAGAATATCTTATAACGAATAGAATTTTTCACGGTGTGAAGCAGCCGCAGGTCTCACCACTTTTCGGTTCAAATAGGGAAGTGTGGTCGTGGTGCTGCAGCAGGGCAGTAAGTTCTGATCTACGTTAGGAAAGATACTCCAGGTGTTTAAAGTGAGCCTATTAGCTTAAAACATAACCTGTCCCTAGTGATCACTGCTGTCATTTGACAAATGATCATAAACATGGTTTTAATTTCAGCTCTAAAACCCTAAATGAACCCAGATGTCAAGTTGGTTGCTCCTGTAGATACGCAGGTCCTTACAGTCAGGCACACCTTGTATGCCTCTGTCCTCGAAGGAACTGCTCTTAGGATTGGATGTTTAGTCGGAGTTGTTTGAATTGGATAGATGAAATTAAATAGGGAGTATCAGGAAGCTACTTGCGCTGAACTGAATTTGAATTTTAAGCATTCCTAAAGTTTAGGAAGTTTAAATATCCAGATGCTGTGTTCTCCTTGACCTGTGTTGATCTCATAGAGGTTAAGTTCTTTCACCACCAGCCTGATAGAGGTGTTACTCAAAGTACCCTTACCCTCTTGAAGACTGGACTATTTTTCACATAACAAATCAAATCAGACTGACATGGAAATGAATCATGTTAAAATTACGTGCACAGCTTCAAGCCATTCTTTTTATTCTTTCTCTAATATGACTTCCGAGATTCAGCTTAAATCTCAGTCAACAGTGTTGTTAATGACATTGGCTGTCCCTGACAGTTCTTGTTATGAAGGATAGGTGTTACTACGCAATATCTTTGGGAAAAATCCTAAAATCGATTTTAAAATGAATTTTAATAGTCATAAAAGTCCCAATTGATGACAGGGGAAAGTAGATGTTGTATTATACACAATAGAGAAGAGGATTAAAGTGAAAATTTTCAGTCTCCTTTATTGAACCTGCCAGTAAAAATGGATTTCTAATAAGAATTCCAGTAGATTATATGTATCCGTTTAAAATGTTGTGATTTTTCTCAAGCGATCTTTTCTCTTTCTTGAAGGGACTAGGGCTTAGGGAAGTAAGAAATAGCATGAGATTTCTTGAGGTCTCACTTCACCCATCCTTGGGGTGTGACAGAGGAAAATTCAGTGTCATGTTCTGCTTTAGTTTCTTTTATAAAACATCACCGGCTGCTAACTGGTACATACATGAGGAAAAAGAATTTGCCTTTAATCTACTTTACTTCTTACTGAGAACTGTGAACTACACCATAAATATAATTTCGAAATAATGCAAAAATATTTAAAACTGGTTTTTCTCCCCTCAACTGTTTAGATGCACTAAAATGTAGACAGTGCCTGCAGTTGTTACAATCTTCTCTTTTGGTCTTTTTGGTGGGGCATTTGAGTTGGCTATCTTTTGGGGATTCCCCACTACTAGATCCACTATAATGCTATATAATTCGGAACAGGTTTCCAAAAATTGCCCTCCAGTGGCAGTGGGTGTCTCCACAAACCCGAAAAGAGGGGTTCTCTCCAATCCAATGGTGACTGGGAGAGAAGACTCCTGTCATTAGTGAATTCCTCATCATAATGGTTCCATGATGCTTGTTCAGAGATGCCTGACTCCACAGACACTGCCTGGTCTCGAACGTGTGGCTTGTCCTGGGCTTTGTTACTCTGGGAATGAGCACTGACAGCAAGTGCGTCAGATCTGTCATCGAGTATTAGGTGTGGTGAAAGATAACGGTTCAAGCGATAAGTTGCGTGATTTTACTTTGCTAATAAGGTTGCCACTGTAGCAGATGTAATAAAAGAGAAGTGGTGCCGTGGTGAGTGTGAAGGTCGTTAAACAGACATGATTCTCATAGTCCTGTGTCAGCTTTGCTTCTTTCAGGAAACCACCCCAGATAGCAACTTCATTTTGCTATGTTAATGATTTTGTGATTTGTTACAGAGATCTTTGAATAGAACAATAAACAGAGAACTGATGCTGAACTTCTTTCTGGTCTGCTTTGTATAAAGGTTAAATATAATCTGGCTCACGGGGATTGTGCACTGAATTAATTGGCTTTGCCTCGGAATGAATTAAGGGTCTCACACACACACACACGCACGTGTGAACGCACACACCGGTCATGTCCTACCAACTGTGGGCCAGGCGTTGGGATTTACCTTACACAGAGGTGAAGTCTTACAGAATCATAGACTTCAGGATCAAAGGAAGGGGGCCTCTGAGACCAAACTGCTCATGTTTTTAAATGAGAAAGTGAGAGTTTAACTTGCGCGGGTCATGTAGGTAGGTAATTGCTGTCTAACGCCTACGCCCTTAGCTCCTGCTCAGTCTGCCTGCTGTTTCTCAAATAATTGATGAGTGCTAAACCACGCAACATATTATAACCATCTGAGGTTTTAACAGCCTGATAGTCATCTATACTGGCAGATAACCTCTCAAGATGTAAACGCTCTAGGGAGCGTTAATATACTAGTTGCTAAGGCTTAGTGAGTTCCTTGAGTAAGACTGCCTTTCAGCTAACATCGGCTGAAAAGCACCTACCCGACGAGCCTTTTAGTGATGGCGGGATAACTAATCGTGCGCAATTGCTTTCAAGGAGGCAGTAGGTCTTAGCAGATGAATGGAGTGGGGCAACCGCTGGAGCACGCGTCAAGCAGAAGGATCTGAGGAATGGACAGCGGACGGCGCTGCAGGCAGACCCGGTACCTGCGGTTCTCCTACCCCGGTGGTGACGTCTTTACGTGGAAGGGTTACACGCGTGTTTACATTTACTGAGCAGCCGAAGAGGGGAGAGTCGTCGCTCTGGTGCTGTGGTTAGAGTCCGTGTTCCTCCCCGCCCCCCAACTCCAGGCCGTATTCTTTTGTTGCACTGAGCTTTTCAAATGTTTTAAAGCTGTTAAGCTAGGGCTAAAAATAGCTTTGTGCTTGAGTGGTGCATTAAAACTTAAACACACTCAGGATACCAAATCAAAACGGAATCTTAATAGAAGCCTTGCCAGTTGTTCTTGATAGTTATCTTTTATTTTAGGGCATCTTGTGGAGGATTATGGGAATGCTGGTTTTCGTTTTGTGTGTTCACACAACAGCATAGGGAACCATCTGCTGCAATGAAATTAGCAAAGTCAAGTCGTATGTTCTTGGGGGACCCATTTAAAAAGTCATTAGCTAAAGACAGATTGACAACACACTGCATACATTTTATGAATCTTGTCATAGGAAGTCTGTTATTCAGAGTGGTCTAAATTCATAAGCGTCATGTTTTAGGTCTACAAAGCTCACGTGAATTTTAATCCTATTACTGGAGAAAAATCTAGCAAAATAGCCTGATCCCTTAGAATTTCTTAGTGGTGTGCCATGTGAATTTGGATGTAAAAGCCTCACATTTTATGGACTAAAGTTAATCTGTGGTTACATAATATCTTACAGCTGTAGAGCTCACCAAGCCCTATATGGAGAGGCCAGAAATTTTTTAAAAAGAATTCATCAAATGAGTTCAATATCTTCCTTTGATGCTTATTTTTTAACACTTAAGTGTGGTAGAGAGTCTTCACATTCTTCTTTTGCCCTGAAAGGACTTGGTTCTGGTAGGGTTCTTGCTACCGTCATTAAACAAGTGACAGGCAAAGCCAACATGGCACAGAAGGGGAGCCGGGAGGGCCAGACGGGAGTGGTGCGGAGGGCAGGTGTGTAGAGACACACGCTGACTGTTGAAATTCTCCCCACACCCAACCCAAATCACTTGGGAATTCAAGAGGTATGAGAGGGAGTGCTTGTGCTTTCACACAATTTATAATCTTCCTGAGGGGCAGTGAGAAAGGGAAGTTATTATCCTTATTTTGTACAATATATGGAGACGTTGAGGTATTGACAGGTCTGATAACCCATGGAGAGCCAGGACTCACATCCTAACGGGCTAGAGAATCTGGTCTTTCAACTAGTAAGTATACCTTACTCTTTCTAAAACATAAAGTTCATTCCTGCTGTGTTGGTTTGCTGTAATTTTGAGCTGCCACATATTGATAAGCTGGTCATTCCTCACAAATCGCTGATTTCCCAATGGAACGATTGTGAACTTCTGATGAGCTTCTTTATAGACATGGAATAAGAATAATTACAATAGCTTACGGTTTAATTAACATAACATCTGCAGACTTTTAATTGTGCCTGTTCATGTTCTAGGTGGGACTTTGCATCATAATTAATAAATATGTGAGTCCACAGCATCTGTACAAATTGCTGGAGCCATGTGGCTGGAGCAATATTGAGTGTACAACAGTCCAGATTAATACCGTGCCAATACATGGGCTTACAGCGAGTTAAATAAAACATCTTGAGGACGTTATATCTCAGTGTGGAGTTGTTTATTTTCCACGTATACAAGCTTTTAAGATTGGACTATCATTTACACGAAAATTGATACCAATAAAGATGATTAGAGAGAATCAACAAATCAATCTCAGTGGTAGTAAGGCACAACCTGAAAATGTAATGGATCTGTAGTTTTTAAGAAGAGAAAGAGCTAAGATTTTTTTCCTTGTTAATGAAAGAGTTGGCTATTTAACCACGTAACATGCTCCCTGTTTCACTGGCTACTGGTGTTACAAATATAAAATGAAATTGTTCTTCTCAGTTTTGACAGCTCTCTGTCATCCTTTGAGGAGAGTGTTTTTCAAAGTGTGATTCTTGCACTCCTTCAGGTGGTTTACAAATTAGACTAATGTTTATATAATTAGACTTTACTTTGCACCAGGCATGAGCTAAAACTTTATTGATAACAAGTATTTAGAGATGAGTTCATTGATGTTTCATCTTCATGTGTGTCTGATGAAAATATTTTTGGCGGTTAAAGGAAAAGTGGTGTCCAGGGTATCAGTGCCTCTAGAGATGTGCAGAACTACTGACGAGGGCAAGGCTCTGCCATAGGAGGAATCAACACTCACTGGTCTAGTGTTGGCTTAGAACAGAATGGCTTTCCCACAACCAGAGTGAGACTTTTTGTTTTCTTTTTTTTTTTTTTGCAGTACGCGGGCCTCTCACTGTTGTGGCCTCTCCAGCCGTGGAGCACAGGCTCCGGACGCGCAGGCTCACGGGCCCAGCCGCTCCGCGGCACGCGGGATCCTCCCAGACCGGGGCACGAACCTGCATTCCCTGCATCGGCAGGCGGACTCTCAACCACTGCGCCACCAGGGAAGCCCCAGAGTGAGACTTTTGATGTATGTGAAATTAAGAAGGTAGGAGAAAAGGTAGATAAACACTGTCCTTTCGCTTGGGAATGCTTAGTGCCTAACAAGCGATAAAAGTTGCTTTCCTCCCAAAGTGATGTTTTGGCACAGCTACCACCAGAAAAGAAACTGGGCAAGAGAACGAAGGGGAGCAGAAAGAAAGAATGAGATAAAGCATCACTGCATATGTACATGTGTAAGGTTTAACAGATTCCCAACTCCTTTGCATGGAGATAAATTTCATCTGTG
The DNA here is from genome assembly GCF_008692025.1 of Phocoena sinus. Taxonomy (NCBI): domain Eukaryota; kingdom Metazoa; phylum Chordata; class Mammalia; order Artiodactyla; family Phocoenidae; genus Phocoena; species Phocoena sinus. The sequence continues at coordinate 22,967,347 of NC_045775.1, forward strand.
AAAACCAAGTTCAGAACTCCCATCCTAATATGTCACTGCCAACCTCAGCACTCCAAGTATTCCTTAGTTCCTTTACTCATTGCCACCCAGAGAAGAAATTCTGTTTTAGCCTGTATTTGACAGGTATACAGATTATGCTATGTGTATTTCAGCAAATTTGTGTTTCCATGTATGCTAGGATCACATGATTAAGGGAGCAAAAACTCGGGTGAAGCCCAAGGAAGGAAGGATAGATACTGCATTCGTACCTCTTCTTAGGACCGTCGGAGGGCCAATGATCCACCACTAGTAGTAGAAACTTCAACTTGGGAAGCTTCATGATTGAAACTGTTGAAAGGTTTGACACTAATGCCCATGAATGGATATGTTTCTATGCTTCCATGTATCACTGCTGCTTAAATTTTTTCTTTTTAAATCATCAGAGTTTATTTTAGTGGAAAGTCGTAAAATAAGTAATTAATAATTTAAATCTTGAGTTTTCAACCCAGTGGGAAACCTCACACACTCAGTTGTTCACTTTTAGTAGGAGGGTTCTCTTAAGGCATGAGGTATATTAATTGGATGTTGGAATCTCTCGATCTGTACCCGTGTTTTGTCATCTCAAAGCACTTTGAGTACTTGCATTTCATTTAGATGAGTGTATACACATTTTCTCTCTACTACCATAACTATTTACCACATTTTTACGATCGTCGATGAATCACCACAACTGAAAACATCCAAACGTCATCCACAGTGACGTTTCAGCGAGTTGTCTATGATTTTTCTTTTCCAAGTAAAGAATGTCTTTCCCCGCGCTGACTCACTGCAGAGAACTCCCTTATTTCTGTTCCCTCTGTCCTCAAGTGGTCCATGCCCACATCAACAAGGTAAGGGAACATCTATGACTCCAACTAGGAAACACATGAGCGCTAGTTCTGCGTGCGTGGAGGCGGAGCGCACAGGATTGGAAAGAAACGGGGAGGTGGACACCAGCCGTGCGTCAAAACCCTGCGCAGCCCCATTCGGGCCTCGTGTTTATCACTCGTCTTTATGAGATTTTCTCCTCTTGAAAGAATAGGATGAACCCGTGCTCAAAACCTCTTGAAGCAATTTGAAAATACAGCTTTTGATGTGGCACTTCAAAACAAGTTGGCACAGAATGAAAAGTGACGTTTGGTCTGGGGCTTGCGGAGGGCCCGTTACCTGGCGCGCGCCGCCCTCGGGCTGCGGCTCGGGCTCAGGGCGCAGGCTGGCTCTTGGCCGCGGGGTCCTCGTAGCGGCCCGGGCCCGGGGCGGCGGCCTCCGGGGGGAAGCCCTGCTGCTGGTAGCCGTAGTGGACGGTGCCGCACGGGAAGTGGCGCAGCCTGAACAGGGGCACGTCCCTCAGGCTGGCGGTCAGCGAGGACGGCTCGAGGAGCAGAGAGGTGCCTGGACGGTGGCCGGCAGCCGCGGGGGGCGGGATGGCACGGCCGCCGTCGCCGCCCGGGTTCCCCCTCTCGCGCTGCTCCTTCTTCGCCGGAGGATTGCTCTTTTTGGTGGGTTTCTCTGTAAACCAGGAGCCGTAAGTTGGGTTCCATAGGCTGGTGGGCTTGTTTCTGGACCCCTGGACTTGGTGCAGCTCCGAGGGCGGGTTGGACTGAGAGAATGCCATGTTAACGTGTCCCCCCTTCACGGCCAGCGCCCTGGCGCCTCGGGCAGAGGCCTCTGCGGCCACGGGCTTCTTGCCGGCTTTGCCCGAGGAGGCGGAAGGCAGAGCCGTGCGGGCGGCTGGCTCGCGGCCCTCCTCCCGCTTGGCCTGGGGAGCGGAGACCAGCAGAGGAGGGATTCCCTCAGGGTCCTTGGGCCTCATGGGCACCTTCTCTTCCTCTTCCACGAGGGGCCCGTATTCTATGGGCAAAGCAGTGTTGATCACATCTGGGTCCTACAGGTGGGAGAAATGGACGGACGGAAACTTTGAACCACAGGCCAAACATGTTGGATCTGGAAGCTCCCTTAGCACGGATGTCATCCGAACTTATTTTACAGATGAAGAGACTATTCAGTGTTTATTGGGAATCTGTTCATTTATAAGCACGGGGGAATAAGAAACGGGAAATCATCCTCATCTTTGGAGAGCTTGGTGGATAAGTACTATTACGGAAGTGCCTGCAGGGTGCTGGGAGAGGGTGCCGGGAAGTGGCCCACTGCCAGGGCAGGGGAGAGGGGTCAGGAAAGACTTTGCAGAGACCACCTTTGGGCAAATCTTACAGATTAATGGATTTAAAAGATTGTAAATTACTTTAAAAAATGATTCCTTTCAACTAAAAGGTCTATGTGTTTGACTTCAAGTTTGTGTGTGCTTGTGTGTGTGTTGGGGGCAAGGGGAGGGTAGGAGAGGAGAGACACACTATGTGGGCTTAACAGGTTAACCTCTAGTTCTCGTCTTTCCATTTCCATCATGTTTGGATGGGCTACACTTGATTATAACATTTCTGGGTGTTGTCATCGTATCATTACACGTGCCAATATCACAATGCAGTGGTTCTTTAACTAGTTTATATCTGATGAAACCCAGGAAATACTGAAGTGCTAAGAGGAAAACCGTTTACAAAATCAGCTCTGTGCTAGATCATTTTTACAGCAACAGACTAATACAGAAAAGCAGAAGGCAGTTGCCAGAGATTTGAGGAAAATTTGTGGTAGAAAGCTTAAAGTTGCAGAAACTTGATTCTGTAATATTTTATGCAAATTGGAAAAACCATTACTTCAGTTTAACAGAAAAACAGATAGGTCCAGTATCCATCAGTAAAAGTTTAAGAATAAAAAACAACTACCTTCTAATTCTCTCTGCTTTAGTCTTAATTCCTTCCCTATTAATCATTAATCTCTATAGTGAGTCATTCAAAATATGCTTGTACAGAGTTTCTTGCTCTTGAGAGGGATCTTATGTACTTTGGAGAAGAAAATTACTCCAAAGTATATATACTTAAGTGGATGTATTCCATTAATATTACAACATAATAACCTAAAAGCCACTGAACGTAAAGTTCTCTGAAAGAACCCCGAATAACTTGAAGTCTGTGCAGATAAATGCCTTCCGAGCCCAAAGGACCCGAAAAGATGGAATCAGGACAGGAAATGACTACAGTGTGAAAATGGGTACGTCTGTTGTCACAGCTAAGATGAGAGGGAGTTTAGAGAGGTAGTGGCTTATTGTCTGACTTCTAAAATGTTCTCCAGAATTAGATATCCTGACGGAATGAGAGGCAAGAGAGGGAAAGGAAGCACACACAGCGGAGAGGAGGTAAGTGTTGGCCTGAAAGTGGTGCGAATGGTGCAGAAGGAGGGGCCGCCCCGAAGGAGAGGAGGACACGGCACCACTGAGGACGGCGCAGATGCAGAGACGAAGGAAACGGAGGGGGCGGGGGTTCTCACTTGGCCTCCACTCTTGAAGAGGTAGGAGGCATAGTCGTCTGCGGAAATGGTATCCCGTTTCTATCAAAAGAGGAAAAACTTAGTCCTTACTGACGGAAATGGGAGCGGGATTTGCGTAGGGACCAGCGGGATGGCGGGGAAGCTGTGTGGCTTGGACAAAACCTCTCCAAGCCTCAACTCCTCTTAAGTGGCAGCGACTAGTATTTGTCTACAAAACAGGCAAACTGAGATACTACTCATTTTACTTTATAGATAATTAACATTCGTCCTCATGATCATAACTCATATTTCCTGGCTGGTGTAACTGTTATTTCCCATTTTGGTATTTGCCGTCTTCAAGACTTTTCCATATAAATGCTGGCCAAGGGGGGGCGGAAATGTTTATACCTGGGTGCAGTATTCAATCCTCTCCAAAATTATGGCAAAGTTGGGCCTGTCTTCAGGCTGATGCTGCCAGCACTGGGTCATTATCCGGTATCTAAAATAAGAACAAAGCACATTAATTAAATCAAGAGAAACAGGATGAAAAATACGTTTTCCCCCCAACACTGTTCTAGATGGGACTGGAATGGCACTGTCTTCGAGGGTGGGGACTCATCTTGTCCCGTGTTGGTACATGTTGCCCTCTGCTGATGGGCAGAGCGTGAGGGTGTATATAACATAGGGCTCGTGAACGTGGACATCCTGGTGTTTACGTTACATATGGCTCCTCTCGTTCCATTCCCGAATTAAAGTCACCTCTGGGACAGAATATTCTATTTCCCATCTGCCTTGTTTGTGGGAAGGAGGGATGCCAGACAGGACAGCAGAAAACGCAGGGAATAAATAGAAACACTTAAAGGAGACTCAAGACCCATGGTGCAGGGCAGCAGGGGCGGAGTCTGGGACACAGATTCCTAGGAGGTGCTTGAGGCGTGTGAGCCTGGTGAGTCCACAGCCTCCATCCAGACGATGGATACCTTTTCAGGTGTGACATTATTGCTTTCAAGGGGCTGGAAGACTAACCCATTGAAGCCACAGACATATTCCTCTCTTGGGGCATATTAAATGAGGTCAGCCATCCGGTTCCTTCATTTTAAAACAAAAAAGCATATGTGGCTGCAGATATTCTTTGAAAAGGAAAACTGTGCTTAGTAACTTGTAGAAATTCCTAAAAGAGTCGTACACAGGCCCGGGGCAGTTCTTAGGTGGGTCCATCCGTCCTCCACTGGTGACAAACTCCAGAACCTCCTGGTTGCTTTTGCTAGGGTACGGCATGTATCCAAGAGAGAAGATTTCCCACAGAAGCACTCCGAAGGACCTGCGCACAGGATGGAAGATGTGGATACGGGTACACACACAGACACAGGCACTGACACACACGTGTACACATACACACTCGGACACACACATAAATACACAGACGCACATACATATCATATACACAGGGTCATAAACACACAGACACACATACATAGACACACACAGACATACACAATGTAAAATTTTAATTTTTTAAATTTCACATTTTTTCCACCATAAAGAACTCTTCATATGGAGAAAAAGAAAAGAATGAGAAAGTAGTCACATGTGAAGCTCCATAAAAACATAACCAGCATGTTATTTTTTTTTGTTCACGTTTCTGTGCTTAGATTTTTTTAAATGTAATTGCTGTGATTTTTTTTGCAAATTCCATTATAGCATAAACATCTTGCATGCTAATACTAACATTTTTATAAATAGAATTTGACATGGCTGTAAAGTGTTCCACTGAGTAGTTGTGCCATAATTTGATGTATCATTTCCATACTGTTTTAAATTTTTTAAATATTTAAAAATACTGCACTGAACATCTTTATACATTTTTAAAAGGATAATTTCCTTAGGATAAATTTCCTGAATTTAGAATTAGGATAATCTAGTAAAATCTAGGATAATTTTAAAGGAATTACTAGGTGAAAATAATATGAACACTGAAACATTCTTTACCCATATTGTCCATTTGACTTCCCAGGGGGTCACTCTGATCATCAACCAGCATTGTGCATCAGGCACTCCCACCAACACTGAGAACTTTTGCTGATTTTTAAGGTAAAAAATGGTAGAATATTTTAAATTATGTTTATTGACTTGATAATTAACATGGTTGAGTGTGTGTGTTAATTCATTTTTTTCTCCTATGAATGGTTCATATTTAACCACATATTGTCCATTTTAAACCACATATTGTTTTGGTATCAGTTTTTTGATTTATAGACAAGCTTGATATATCAAAGATGTTAACCTTTTATCCACAATTCAAATAACTTCTATTAGTTGCTTTCTAATTCTCCTTTTTAGCATGCCAAAGATTTTTATTTTTAGGTAGTCAAATCTATTTAAAATTTTTTTGTGTGATTTCCTCCATCTGTTTTATAGATTCTACAGTCCTCTCTTTACCAGCAATTAGATGAATATATTTTATTTTCTTCCAGTTGTATTTGTTTTTTTCTCTCTTCCCAAACCCAGTCGGAATTGAGTTTGGTGTATAGTGTGAGGTAAGGATGTCACTTTATTAGCTCTTCTAAAACCACTTTTCGAACAATACATATTCCTAAAATAATTTTCTCTTCAACTATTGACTTGTGAGTAAAACAGGTCTGTTCCAGGCTATCTGTTCACTTCACTGATTTGTCTGCTTCTTGCACTGATACTACTCTCTTTTACTTTTTGTGTATTTATGTTTTAATATCTGGTAGGGCATTTTCCCCTTATTTCTCTCTTTCTAAAGAAATGTATTTGATTTCTCATTTATTGGCTTTAAATGAACATTATAATGATTTTTATCATGTTCCAAAATCATCTGCTTTGATATTTTGACTAAAACTTTTATTTTAAAACTTTAATTTCATAATTAGCTTTTTGACAAAAAAAAAGAGCCAATTTAAATTTTGTGTCTGGTTGTAGTTTTCTGATGTTAATAAATATTACCTCAAAAATTGTAAAGAGGCTTCCCTGGTGGCACAGTGGTTGAGAGTCCGCCTGCTGATGCAGGGGACACGGGTTCGTGCCCCGGTCAGTGAAGATCCCACATGCTGTGGAGCGGCTGGGCCCATAAGCCATGGCCGCTGAGCCTGTGCGTCCAGAGCCTGTGCTCCGCAACGGGAGAGGACACAACAGTGAGAGGCCCGCGTACCGCAAAAAAAAAAAAATTGTAAAGAACTATAGTTCCTCCGTCTCCTAAGGAACACAAAGTACTTTTTATTGACATAATTTAGGTGAAACTTCAAAGGTTCTTGTGAGGAGAATTGGGCAAAGATCTTTTCCATATATTTTAGGTGCAAAGGCTGAAGCAGAGGTTATTATACAGCTAATTCAAGACAGACTGGAATACATTATTAGATCTCTTAATTCTACTCCCTACAGATTGCCTGGTGCATATATTATTCCTCTCTGTTTGGTGGTCTGCCCCCAAGGCAAAACAAAATAAGCAAAATCATGGATGGAACTGGCAGCAGGGCTTAAAGAATTCCAGCGATATGTTTTCTGCTTGTCTAGATAGACAGCTAGGGAGATAGATTGCAGTATCCTTTGAGAGAACCACTATATAGACTGAAAATCGGTGTTTATTTTCTTACAAGGGAGCAAGAAATCATGCTGATTATAGAACGTGGATAATTTCAGGTAAGTAGTGTTGTCAGATTTAGCAGATAACCAGACAGGACACTCAGTAACATCTGAATTCCAGTTAAACAAGAAATACTTTATAGTATTAGTGTATCCCAAACACTGCATGGGACATACTTATACCAAAACATTATTCACTGTTCATCTGAAATTCCATTTTAACTGGCCATTTTGTATTTTATCTAGCAATCCTACAGATAAGGTAAATCTATATTTTGTATGCCAAATGGTTCTTTAATCACCTATAAGCGGAACCTGTGCTAAATAGGAACTACACTTAAAGAAAGCTTTGCACCAAAGCATTCAAAATCAAACAGAAACAAATATAAGAACAAAATCCCACTGTTTCTCCTGCTATTGAACTTGCTTTGCCTGAAATTATAGAAGTAGCTTAAGTGATTGCTGATGAAATTATTTTAAAAATTTGAATCAATGAATATAATCTGATGAAAAAGTTTTAAAGTCACAACTGTGCTATGTTTATCACCTTTTAAAGCTAAATTTTATTTTCCTTTATTCATAACTTGAAGTTGGAAGATTGTCTCCAATTATGTCTCCGTGTTCACACTTTGCCTGCCCCTTCCATCTGAACCACCACTGGCCCCAATTATGGTAGAGGGTGGGGCGCACTTTTAGGAAAAATGGGAACCCCAAAGTTACTGTATCGTATTTAAATCTCCAGCTGATCCCATCCACAGTTCGCTGCAGTTCTCTGAGCTTCAAATTCATGTACCGCCATCTCCACCAGCCTATTTTAATAGACAACTCAGACTTGACATGTTCCAACGAGCTCTTTCTGCACCCAAACCCTCTCCTCCTCCAGTCTTTCCAGCTCAGCAGTACCACTGTCCAGCTGTCTGCTCAAGCAGCAAACCTAGGAATCGTCCTTGATCTCACTCTTCCCCACACCTCCCACTCCACATCCAACTTAGCACAGTCTTGTTGACTACTCTCAAGACAGAGCTTGAAACTGACCACGGCCAATGGCTTCCACTGCTGCCACTAGGTCTAGCCCCTCTCATCTCTTATCTAGAAATGAGCAGTGTTCTCCTAACTGGCTTCTCATCTTCACTTGCCCCACTCCAGTCTATTTTCAATGGAAGCCAGAGTGATATACACACACACACACATATATATATATATATATATATATATATTTTGTGTGTGTGTGTGTGTGTGTGTGTGTGTGCGTGTTACGCGGGCCTCTCACTGTTGTGGCCTCTCCCGTTGCGGAGCACAGGCTACGGACGCGCAGGTTCAGCGGCCATGGCTTACGGGCCCAACCGCTCCGCGGCATGTGGGATCTTCCCGGACCGGGGCATGAGCCCGTGTCCCCTGCAGGTGGACTCTCGACCACTGTGCCATTCATCTCTGAGCTGTTTTTTTTTTTTTTTTGCTACACCGGGTCTCAGTTGTGGCACATGGACTCCGTTGCTGTATGTGGGATCTGTTTAGTTGTGGCATAGGGGCTTCTTAGTTGTGGCACGCATGTGGAATCTAGTTCCCTGACCAGGGATCAAACCCGGGCCCCCTGCATTGGGAGCATGGAGTCTTACCCACTGGACCACCAGGGAAGTCCCTTCTGATCATTTTTTACTATGATTTTGTCTCCTTGGAAGCTTGCAGCATCTTGATCACCACTGGTCTGAAATTTCATGATGATGTGCTCTTGCGTTACTCTTTTTATTCAGTGCTTGGCACTTGCTAGATGCTTTCATTCTGGAAACGTATGTCCTTCTGGGAAATCTCCTTGAATTATTTCTTTGATATTTTTATTCCTTTCATTTCCTCTATTCATTCTTTCTGGGACTCCTAGTTGTCAGCTAACTGGGTCTAATGGTCTAATCCCTTTAATTTTCTTTTCTTTCCTATCTATTCCATCTATTTATAGTTGTTTTATTTTCTAGAAGATTTATTCAACTCTGTCTTCCAACCTTTCCATTACTTTCACACATCTATCATCATCTTTTAAAAAACAAAACCTTTATTTTCTTAAGAACAGTTTTAGGTTGTAAAGAAATTATGAAGATAATACAGAAAGTTCCCACATACCTCACACTCAGTTCCCTCTATTTTTAGCATCTTACATCAATGTTATACATTCCTTACAATTAACGAGCCAATATTAAGGCATTATTATTAACTAAAGCCCATAGTTTATTGAGATTTCCTTAATTTTTGCTGAATTTCCTTTATCTATTCCAGAACCCCATTAGAACATCATGTTATATTTAGTTGTCATGTTTCCTTAGGCTACTCTTGACTTTGGCAACTTCTCAGATTTTCCTCGTTTTTGATGACCTTGACAGTTTCGAGGAGTACCAGTCAGGAATTTTCTAGAATGTCAAATTAGGATTTGTCTGTTTTTCTTAGGATTAGACTGGAGTTATTGGGTTTTGGGAGAAAGGCCACAGAGGTTAATTGCCATTTCATCATATCAGGTGAAGGTACTTGCTATCAACATGATCTATCACTGTTCATGTTGACCTTGATCGCCTGGCTGAGGCAGTGTTTGCCAAGTTTCTTTCTTCTCCCTGCTTTTCCCCCCCTGTGCTCTTTGAAAGGATGCTGCCGTGTGCTGCCCACATGGGCTCCGGGGAACTAATGCTCCATCTCGTTGGAGGGCTCTCTCATCATATTTTTATATCCAGGAATTTTTTTTCCCTAAAAACATTGTTTAAAATAATCTTTTATCTTTAGATTATGGTTGCAATAATATAATTTTCGAGGATATTGTTTTTAAAAGTTTTCCTAAGCTTTCTGCATTCTTCTTCCTCCAAGTTCCTTTTTATATGTTTGTTTCCTTCAGATTAGAATCTTTTCTCAAGCGCTTGTTGATTCTTGGCTGTCTGTTCATGTATTAAGACTGGGACATGACAAAGCTGATGGGCAGCTCTATGTAGATGAGGCTTGTCAACTGGTGGGCAAACTGGCTCGCTTGTTTCACGAGGTGCATTAGTTTCCTGGCTGCTGTAACAAAGTACCACAAACTTGGTGGCTTAAAGCAACACAAGTTTATTCTCTCACAGTTCCAAAGGGTGGATGTCTGAAACCAGTCGCGTGGGCTGAAAGCAAGGTGACTGCGGGGCCACGCTCCCTCCAGAGGCTCTAGAGTAGAACTGTTCCTTGCCTCTTCTGGCTTCTGGTGGATGCTGGAATTCCTTGGCTTGTGGCCACATCTCTTCAACCTCTGCCTCTGTCCTGTGTGTATGAAACTTCCCTCTGACTCTCATGCCACTTGTGATGGCATTTAGGGCCCACTGGATAATCCAGGATAACTGTCTCACTTCAAGGTCCTCAACTTAATCACATCTGCAGACTCCTTTTTTCTTATAAGGGAACAACGGCAGGTTTCTGGAATGAGGGCCTGATACCTTTGGATGGCCATTATTCAGCCCACTAGCACTTGTGGTGTCTGAAATTTTTCACTTCATTGGTCAGTCCCTCCTTCAAGAATCTCCTCATCTCCTTCTGCCTAGCTGCCGTGTTCTTGGCACTGAGGGGATGGAGGGGGCATTACACCTTTAAGTAGGTAGACTTAAAAATATATATATATGCATGCTTATAGGAGAGAATTGCTGATGTCTGATGTCCCTAAGGCCGGAAAGACTTTAGTTCAACCTCTTCAGAGAGGGAACCCCAGCCCTGTGTGTTGGTAGAGGAGGGATGGGGTGAGGGAATGATCTAGTTACTTTTTAAACAGATCTGTAACTCATTTTCCTCTCTGCTGCACCTCTACTTTCAGAGGTGCTGGCACCTTCCATTCCTGGGCCTTTCTGGGGCTCCTGATCAGGCAGAGTGAACCAGGCTGCTTCTGGATGGCCCTAGATATCAACTTCCTAGTTTTCTAAGTAAGAGACCACTTGTCTGTAAACTTTCCAGTTTCCCAAATTTTGTCATTGTCTTTGACCTTGTGGATTTTTATGCAACTAAAAAGACTCCCTTGTAGTGTGTGTGTATGTGTGTTTTGTGTGTGTGTGTATGTGTGTGTGTGTGTGTATGTGTGTGTGTGTGTGTGTGTGTATTTTGGGAGGGAGCACAGGTTCAATTTGCCATTTAAAAAATTATGTGTTGCTCTTACAGGAATTATGTAAAACAGTATGGAGAGTCCTCAAGAAATTAAAAATAGAACTAAAGATCTAGCAATCCCACTTCTGGGTGGGTATACATCCAAAAGAAATAAAATCAGTATCTTGAAGAGGTGTCTGCACTCCCACGTTCGCTGAAGCATTATTCACAATAGCCAAGATATGGAAACAACCTAAGTGTTCATCAAAGGATGAATGGATAAAGAAAATGTGGCATGTATATAAACCATAGAATATTATTCAGCCATAAACAAGAAGGAAATTGCCGTTTGCAACAACATGGATGAACCTGGAGGACAGTATGCTAAGTGAAATAAGTCAGACACAGAAAGACAAACACTCATAAGTGGAACCATGGAAGCAGAGAGTAGAATGGTGGTTGCCAGGGGCTGAGGGGAGGGGAAGGGGAAGATGTTGGTCAAGGAGCACAAGGTCTCAGTTATGCGGGATGAATAAGTTCTGGAGATCTAATGTGCAGTGTTTTCCAAACTGATTTTTAGCTGTAGAAGGGGTCTCACCACCACCATCACCTGCAGCACTTTTGTGCTGATAATTATTTCCTTTTCTCCATGATTCTGTCAATGTGGAGAATTTCATTGATCAATTTTTCTAGTCTTAACTCAATGTTGCATTCCTGGAATAAATCTAACTTCGTTATTATGTGTGGCTCTCAGTGTGTGGTCCCCCAGCCTGCAGCATCAGCATTGCCTGGGAACTTGTTAGAAATGCAACTTCTCAGCCACCTCAGACCTTCTGAATCCTAAGCTCTCAGGGTGGGGTCCAGTGTTTACCTGTGTTTTACCAAAGCCTTTCCGGTGGTTCCGATGCTCGATGTATGCCAACCTCTGAGAGCTCCCGTAGGAGAGGTATGTTGATTCTTCTTACCCTTCCCCACGAGAGTGTGGGATCATTTGGCTCACGAGCTCTACCTTAAGGCCCACGGTGGGACCTGGAGGAGGGCAGCAGAAAGACTCACCACGTGTCTGTTTTAGAAGTAAATATTCCTTCCATGAAGGCCTCCGGGGGCATCCATTTGACTGGCAGCATCGCACAGCCTCCCTTTCGGTAGTAGCTCGCTCTGCAGGGAGAAGAGAAAAGCGGACTTGGTTCTGGAAATGGCTCTGAGCCAGGTACCTTGAGAGAGTGGCAACAACATCTACCGGTTGACGGACTGAAATTAACAAGGGGCGCTTGTGGTTCAGGAGGGGAGCAGGGGACACAGATCACCTAGTTAACAACCTTAGTGTCACCTCACAGGAGACAGAACAGCCCACTGCAGGTGTGAAAGGAAAGAGCTACGCAATGACTAAAAATACCCACTGGCAGGTAGTTAGAGTTCCCTGATGGGTTTTGTTTATTACAATTCACAATGCATAACATTACTCCAACCTTATAAGTGCTGTTCTTGATGATCCATGGTAATGCGAGATCCCAGATGGGAGAATTGAGGGCAGGGCTGGTGTCCTACTCTGGATCCTCCTCGGCACTCACACAGCATCTAATTCAATACAGGTGCTCGACATGGAACCCTCTAGGCAGCGGGCGGGAAGCTGCGTGCCATAGCAGAGCCCCCAGGAGAGCACCTGCCTTCCATGGTTTTGTCACTGATGTCGTTAATGCAACTGACTGATAAAAACTAGTAACTGAATTCATACCACTGTGCTCCCGTGCCTGGTGTGCTATGGGAGGTGGCTCCCCACCAGCTGCCTAGATTAATTAATTACTCCAATAAACATGAACTGAGTACTTAGTGTGTGTCAGGTGTTCTGCCACGTGCTGAGGACACAAATAAGTCATAGACTCTCTCTTCCAAGGTATGGTTTAGTGGTAGAATCAACTGCAGTAAGAACAACACATGTGATGATGTAGGTATGTACGAAGCTCAGTGACCAATGAAGAATGCATTTGTTCTATCCAAAGCGGGGGTAGAGTATAGGAGAAGTTTCTTGGGGGCGCTGTTGGAGCTGGAACGGCAAAGCGGCTCTCGAGGAAGATTATTCCTGACATGTGGCGTCGTGCGGTGCCTGTGGGAAGCCGGAACTGTAGGGAAGTTGGGCGGTGAAGCCTAGAGCTGGGGAACTGTCGGTGCTGAGGATGGAGAGGAAGGGCCAGATCATGTGACTCACTAAGTCCCACTGCAACATTTGTGTCTTAGCGCACAGGCTCTCCCAGGGTGCTCTGAGACAGGAGGGGAAGGAACGCTGAGACTCTGGGTGATAGAAGAGGGTGACGTGGAGCATTAGCAGGGTATATGGTGGATACCAGTGGTAGATGACCGTAGCTGAAAACATTGCTAACTCCTAATTTCCTAGGTACTGCTGTCCTGTGGTAACAGGATGCCATCGGCATTCTTACCCCACGGAGATTGTTTACCAGTTCCGTGCGAGGCCTTCAACGTCTCCCTTATTCTCCAAAGACTGAAAGGTCTACATGACCATCCCTCCTCACTCTACCTCCGGATTAGGGAAGGTGTAATTAGTGACCATGCAAGGGAGTCACTTGCTCAGCTAATGGAGTGAGTCACTGTTGTAAATAATTAGACAAAGAAGAAATGGGAATTCCCTGGCAGTTCAGTGGTTAGGACTCTGCGCTTCCACTTCAGGGCAGGGGGCACGGGTTCAATCCCTGGCTGGGGAATTAAGACCCCCCATGCAGTGCGGCACAGACCAAAAAAAAAAAAAAAAAGAAGAAACTAGGGGTTGGGAAGAGAAGAGTGGGATAAAGTATAATAGAGTATTTTTTTAATTAAAATTTACTTTGTTTTTTAATGTAGCCTTAAGAATATGACAGGGGAAAAGAAATGAAGCTGAGCTAAGTACCTATGGGCTTTGAATACACTCCTGTGTCTCCTGGTGTGAGAAAAGAAGAGCAATGAGCTGGGCCCAGTTTCCTGTCAGTTCTAAGGTGCTCTTGCCTGGGGTGATGGAAGCTAAGCCTGTTTAGAATTCCTGAGTATTGAGGAAAGGGGTTAAGTAACTTAAAGTTTACCTAGAAACGTTTTCCATATCAAGTATCCAGGTTATTCTGTGTCTCAGAACATGTTAGGACTATAGAGTTGGAAGGAGAAAGACAATCTAATTAACAGCTTAGTATCAATTATCGCAGGCAGTGTGATCCTTGAATTAGCCCTTCAGGCATGAGCAATGATTAAGGCTTCCCATGTCCTGAAAAGGAACTTAATGACATTTTAGGTGGCAAGTTGACAAGGCACCAGAGATGCTTTAGGGCACAAGCAGCCTTGTCACACTCTCTTGAGGGGGTTAAGCTGAGGAGGTGAGCTCTGATGGGCGATGGCAGTCTGTACTCACCTGTAGATGTCTCGAGCCATTCCGAAGTCTCCAATCTTGGCCACCCTTCCAGGGCCCGGACAGGTCAAGAGGCAGTTCCTGGCAGCAATGTCCCTGGGAAGAAAAAAAATGAGAAAATGCATTTCCTGATTTTATTCTTGAAAAGATAAATGTATAATACTCAGCACAAGGATCTTCACCTCCAATCTGAAGGTTCTCTTTTCTTCCCTATAGTTCCTTTCAAGGATCTTCACCTTCAATCTGAAGGTTCTCTTTTCTTCCCTATAGTTCCTTTCTACATTATACTTCAGTATGAAAGAAATAGCTAAGCAATTCTAGGTCTCAGAACCAACAGGGAAATGGAAAAGGATTTGGGGAGATGATTGAAATGTTTAATGGGATAATAATAATGAAAATAACTATAATAGGAACTAGAAAAGTGATTGGCCTTTTACTGTGTACTTAAGCATTGTTCTATGTGCTTCATATCTAATTCTCACAACTCTGTAAGACACAAGGTGCTATTATTATCCTTATTTTATCAAAAACACTTAAGCTAAGAGAAGATAACAGAGGGACATAAGAAATGCGTTTGGCTGTAGGCTATTGTTCTGTACAGATTGCTGGTTGGTTTTTGCCGGTTGGATGAAGGAGTATTCTGGAACAGCATAATTTCCATGACCAGATGCAAGTAGGTCAAAGTATTCCCAAATATTTCTAGTTTTATTTTTTAATAAGCCATTATGGTTTTTACATCTGTGATTTTATCTAAAGCCTTTGCTAAGCTGTATGCATCATAGCTATGTGGCTGAAGAATCGCTTCTTTCAAGTTAGAAAGTTATCTTGTCTTCTTAGTTGTTATTCTCCAGATGGCCTATTCTCCCATAGCACACCTGTAAGCCTTGATCAGAAGCTTTCCAAGATTCATCAACTTCTACTCACTAACCCATTCTTTTTTTTTTTTTTTTTTTTAACGGTACGTGGGCCTCTCACTGTTGTGGCCTCTCCCGTTGCAGAGCACAGGCTCCAGACGCGCAGGCTCAGCGGCCATGACTCACGGGCCCAGCCGCTCCGCGGCATGTGGGATTTTCCCGGACCGGGGCACAAACCCGTGTCCCCTGCATCGGCAGGCGGACTCTCAACCACTGCACCACCAGGGAAGCCCCGCTAACCCATTCTTGACATGCATGTGGGGATTAAGGATGCAGCCAGAAGAAGTCTGGAATGGGTTTCTAATAACATTAAAGTCCTGGACGGGGAAAAAATAAAAAGTACTCCTTGGGGGGAACAGGTGGTGTTTTCACATTTTCAGTTGGTTTCATGAAGGTTCTGACCTTTGGCTGAGAGAGAAGGACATGGAGAATAAACAACTGGATAGTATTAAAAATAGGGTCTGGATAGGGCCTCATGGCTTAGGAGATCAGAACAATGGGTCAGGGTGGGAGATGGATGTCATTAATGCCACTGCCCTGATCCAGAAGGTTTAAGTTGAATTTCGAGGAGCAATGGTCCATAAAATGCCCTAAGGCAACCATAAAAGCATAACATATATGACATCAAAAAGAAGAAAAAAATAATAAGAGATATAGCCACTGCTTCTCAAGAGAAATATAGTGAAATAGACCAGGAACAATATTTATGGATCCAGAAAGGTCTTTCCATTGATGTGCAGGGAATGGTTGCTTAAAAAATTGATCTTGAATCTAATGGCAGGAAAGTAAATGTAACATCATAGAACACACCAAGAATTGGTAGAATGACACATTATTTATTGAAATGGCAATAAAGCATGTCCAAAGGAAAGAGATCTAATAGAAAAATGGAAGCATGTGGATCTGGTGAGGGAGTTCCACTCTGAATTCAGCAGGTATGGTTGCATGGGAGTCTGCGAATCTTAAGGCAGACACTGGGTGGAGGAAAGAGAATTAAAGTAAAGCTATTGGGGGAGTGTGCCACAGACCTCAAGCCAGTTAGAAGATGTAAAAGATGCTTTCTTCAAACCAATTACCTCAGAAGACAGCTTTGATCGAGATGGATAATTTCTGCTAATAGTCACCCTTTGCTTATAAAGCAGATCATCTGATACATTATTGATTCAATCTTTGACAATTTCATTTCTCAAAAAAGATAAAAGGAGCAACAAACTGTTACTCTGGGACCTAATTCTGACCTTCAGTAGTTATTTACAGATATGAAAGCCATAAGAATCTTAAGAGAATATGATCCTGTTATCTTATTATCTGTAATAACAGCACTGGATATAGTCAACATGTTATCATGCCTCTAGGAAAGCAGATTTCCAAACGTCAGAGGAAAGATGGATATGATCCCTCAGTCAGAGAATCTGGATGCTTGGTGACTAATGTGGGAGTGGAGATAAAAAGGCAGAAATGGGGACTTCCCTGGTGGTCCAGTGGTAAAGAATCCACCTTCCAATGCAGGGGATGCAGGTTTGATCCCTGGTCAGGGAACTAAGATCCCACATGCCGCGGGGCAACTGAACCTGTGCACCACAACTACTGAGCTCGCATGCCTCAACTAGAGAACCTGTATGCCACAAACTACAGAGCCCACGTGCTCTGGAACCCGTGCGACACAACTAGAGAGAGAAAAAACCTGCACGCCACAACTAGAGAGAAGCCTGTGTGCAGCAACGAAGAGCCCGCATGCCTCAATGAGGATCCCACGTGCCGCAACTAAGACCCGAAGCAGCCAAAAATAAATAAAATAACAAATAAATCTTTTTTGTTTGTTTGTTTGTTTTAAAGGCAGAAACGACCTCAGGGAGAAGTGAAGGGAGAGATCTGAAGTCACCAAGGTGACAGCACATGCTGCTCTCAGATGAGCCCAGATTTAGAGGACGTGGACAAAAGATGGCAAGATGGCTCTAGCCAAGGACTAATTCCAAAAGGAGTACAACCTTGTCATGTCTGAACAACAATAAAGGCCAGAGCTGAGATTTATGGAAAGTTGTGTACACATTAAAAAGGGCAAGAGTAACAATGGCAGGGTTGGAGGAGAACAGAAAGAACGGAGCCTGGCTTCCCTTTTACTTCTGTTATTTCTATCAAACACAATGATCTGCAAGTTGGAAAGGCTGAAAATCAACAGGAAGATCTGAAGATCAAAGTGATGACGTGACAGTCAAAGGATGAGCCGATGTGAGCGTCTCGCCTTGTTTCAGGAATGGGTCTGGGAAGCTAGGCCAGTGTATTTCTTGACCTTCAACTTCCCCATTTTTATTAGGGAAGGAAGCATAGCTCGTTATCTACCTACACGCTTTTCTATTTCTAAACTCATACATATTCTCTCATTTTCTACGTTGTATTACATATTCCAATTATTAGGAACATGTCTTATACTCTTGGATGGGTTAATGAATGTTTATTAGTTCACCAGGTTGTTATTTACTAAATTAGAAGCAAATGGTTAGGAAGAGCTTTGCAAAGAGCCTAACAATCTATTTGACTTTTCAGGTTTCAGAATCAAGCTGCCTGCTGAGAAAGCCATCAATGGCCACATGGAAAGAAATACGCGTCATCTCTCATGTCTATAGCATTACACATGGACTTGATGTGCCAATGCAAACACCATTTAAACACAAGGAGTAGAGTAGAAGAAATGAAGTACAGAGGTGGAGAAAATAATCATTATTTTTCATTTCAGAGTATTTTAGAAAAAAATAATTTATCCAATAAACATTTATTGTGCCCCACTATGTGCCAGTGATATGAAGATGAATCAAACAGGGTCCTTGCCTTCGAGTTACTCATAGTCAGATATGTGAAAATATAAACTCCTTAAACTTCCCTTAAGGAGCCCAGTTTTCTAGATATGGAAACGTTCACATGATCTAGGACTCGACACAGGCAGGAGGCCCTGCAGGGGGTCAGGTATAGCTCATCTGGGTCTCCAGTGCTGGTATGGATGTCTTATGATCCCACTTTACATATGGGCCAGATGAAGCCCTGGTAGAGTGATAACCATCTTAAAGACAAAGCTGAGCCATCCAAACAGCTTTGGAGAGAGACCTATTGTTCTGCTCTGAAGGCGCGATCTGGGCCCCTGAGACATGTAGGGAAGCATACAGAAGGTGGGGGTAGAGCAAGGCCACTTAGACTCACCGGTGGATGAAGTGATTTTCCTCTAGATACTGGCAGCCACAGGCGATGTCCCGAGCCACGTGCAGGAGGTCCAGCATGGCCAGGGAGGAGGGCTGATTCTGCGGCAGACAGAAGTGACCAGCTGATGAGAAGCTCTTGGGGGAGAGAAGATCTGAAACGCTCACTTCCATGCTTTGCTAGGAGGCCACACAGGTGCGCCACCCCCAGGGTCTCAGCCCTGGCTGCACATTCGAAATCACCTGGCGGCTTAAAAAAATGCAGATGCCTGGGCCTCAGCCTAGACCAAAGACTCCATCTCTACAGGTGGGCGCAACATTTACAGGGTCGCAGCTCCCAGGTGAGTGGGGTTGGAGCCCTAAACCACAGGAACCGGGACTGGCAGACGTCCTGCCCCTTTGCATTTTTTCTGCCCATTCTTCCACCTCAATCTTCATAAACATTTGAATCCCCCAAACGTACAAACAGGCCTGTGGGGAAATAAAGGGGGCTAATATTGTTTTAGAAATGCTCTAGTTAAATGCTTAAAAATATTAAAAAAAAATTAATTTTCTTCCTGAAGACCTAGACCTGAAGTGGATTGAAAAAGGAAAGCTTCCAGAAAATGATGGGCAGCTGAAGAGCCATCTCCGGCTTTTCTGCATGATTCTCTTTTGTGCAAAAGCTGCTGCTGTCCCCTCACCCCCGCTGCCCCCGAGATGCACCCCGCCTTTGCCTCCTTGCAGCCTGGTGGAGCCCCGGGAAGTCTTTTCTGAGGGCTGTGCCCTCCTTGGTGTCTTTTAAATTCCTAAACCTCCGAGTCTGCAGCCACACGTCGTCATGCAGTGTCACATTCACTGCGCTCTTCTGTGCCTATCTTACCATGTCCCCAAGGAAACTTCGAGGCACCCGAGGCAGGGCCTTCAGCGTCCCCTTCCATGGTCTCCAACATGACCCTTAGCTCGCTGCTGTGGTTCAGTGAACAAGGGGGTTCGTTGGTTGATTACAGCGGAACTAGGGTTTACCCAGATGCCGGCCGCAGACCAGGGCCTCCCCGGGACTCCTTGGAGAGACAGCAGGGGTCTGGAGGCAGAGAGGCGTTTGTCTAGGGCATATGCTTCAATTCTGGGGGGGACGACTCAGGGAGGGGCATAGTCTCTGCCCATGGACCATTGGGCAGTGCCTTACATGAAACAGAGCAAGTCCCAGGACATGATCTCCTTTGATGCAACATCCCGTGTGGTCGGTAGGGAAGAGAGGTTACCTCTGTATTAAAGATGCGAGGGCTGAGGGCTCAGAGAGGTTCAGGTCACACAGTCAACAGGGTGGAGCCGAAACTGCCCTGAACTGGGCTTTAAGGATCTGGGTTGGGGGAAGTAGGATCCTAGGAGTTAAAACTGAGTTTCTCGGGAGAGCGTGTCCAAGAAGGGCCGGAGTAGCCATGGGCGCAGCGCACGGTACCCAAGTGAATACGGATGCAGCACACAGATGCCGTGAGGGCACATTTCGGTGCTCGGTTGAGCTGAGCTGGGCTTCATCCTGCTCGTCCCTTATTGGCTGTGTGAGCTGGGGCTGACCGCTTTACCTCTGTCCAAGCCACCGTGTCCTGGTCTGTGAAATCAGCATGACACTCTAGGCCTCACTGGATTGTTAAGAGCACCTACAGTCAGAGGCACATAGTGAGTGCTTCATAGAGGGCTCTGCAGTTATGGAGGGGGCTGCTCCTGGGGGGTGCTGTGGGGTCTTGGGAAATGGCTCTTGTGTTGGGCTTCTCCCGGGACCTTGTCAGGCTGAGAAGTACTGGGCACTGTGAGAGACAGTTCCCTTTTCCTGGGGAAAAGGAAAGTAATATATTTCCAAGGGGAATATGCATCCATCTTGCTATAGTATTAGAACAATCTTTTCTCTCTCTTTCTTTCAAATTGCTTTCTGTTCCTGCCAAAGAGGACCCAGTCCTAGCTCCCCCCGGGTCTCTTTGTGTCTTAGCCCCCATCACTCAGGATGCAAGGACCACTGACGTCTCAAATGCTCCATGAGTCTGGTGTGCTACAGGGACTAAATCTTCCCATGCATTCACCCACGGGCTGGGATTATCTGGGCTCCCTGTCTTTGGCTGCTCAGAGCAAATTAACTGCGCCACTAATCAGTCTGAACAGAGCAGACAGTCGGTAACCCATGGGTGTGTGTGTGTGTGTGTGTGTGTGTGTGTGTGTGTGCGCACGTGGTGGGGGAGGTGTGGATGCTGTGGCAAAACCTATACTTAAAACTAGCAGTGCAGAGTGTAGCCAGTGTGCTCAGTGTCATTTCTATCCATCCTGGGCAAAGAAGGACTTGGAACCAGGGTTTCTTCCCCCTATTTGCCACTGAATGCGGCACTTCCTTTGGCAACTCGGGCAGTCATGGTTATGGGTGTAGCCTGCCCAGTACTCAGAGAGAATTTTGTCCAGTATTTCCCAAAGCAGGCTGTGGGATGGAATTCAATCAAACAGGCATGGGAATTCCTGGGTTAAATAGGCTTCTTTATCACAGAAATTATCAGAGTCTTTGCTATACGTTAATGTGTGTTGAGAATCAGTAAGAGAGGAGTCTGCGTGGCTCTGATATTTGCTTGACCAAGGAATTCTTTTGAGCATGTGTGTGAGTGTGTAGCACCTCAGGGTACCAGAGTTCCCTTCAGGGACACTGTTTTGACCAACATCCTACTTTTACATGGGAGAAAAGTCGCCCACTGAAGTGGAATAATTTCTTTGCTCGCAGTTTCTGAGGGGCTATTTCCAAAGGATAATGTATATACTAATAAAAGACAGAATAATATTGATATCTGTTCCTTCCCTAAGTAGCTGCTGCACTTAGAGATGAAGGGTCACAGGACATGGGGGAGGAACTGTTTCACCAAGTGAAAAACAGACTAGGGTTATATTTTAAAATTGACACATATGAGGGTAAGAGGGAAAGATGAAAGGAAGAAGCAAAGAATGCAGACAGGGGACACAAAATATTAAACGTGGCAAAAATCCATTTTGAAAAGTGATGAGATGTGAATGGTGCTGGGCCCTCATATTCCTGGCTCCTGACATGGCCGAGAAAATACCCCTCCACACATTTTGGAGGCGGCATTGGTATTTGGCAATGTTGAAGCCAAAGATGAAAACCTAAGCATTAGTTGCAATCAGAGGTTCTCACCTCTGTGCTGTTCACCTCTGACATCCAAGAAGCCAACTTGTACTGAGCCTCTTCTCTAGAGCCATTACCTACAGGATTACCATGTTCCAAACAGCTATAGACACTATAGCGGTCAATGACCGCCACCTTGAATAAAGAGATTACTGACTCCTTAATGGTCTTTGTCATTATTGATTGAATCAACTGATATTAAAAGACAGCTACTAGCCTACATCTGGCATATATTAAACCCTCAATAAAAATTTGTTCAATAAAGAGAGCATCTGCAAAGTTATTTTGACATTAAAAGGGTCCTTCCTTCTTGAGGAGGTGGGGTCCTGGGACCAAACGATGTTTTCCTCTGTACCCATGAATTTCATTTCCATGACAGACATGGTTGGCCCAGGTACCCATTCTGTCTTCTGAGTCTGTATATCCATCATTACTTCATGTCCTTCTATCCTGATGGTCCATGGAGCCACTGAGCCCCGGGGATGGCAGGAAGTGAGTACAGAGTGCTCGTGTGACTCTGAGTGCCCAGCCGGGTGCCTGCACACATCAGGTCATCATCAGGTAAGCCCGGAGACTCAAGGACTTCAAACAAATGAATCAGGTGGACTTCAGGCCTTTGAATCCAGTGAGCTCCACAGGCTGGAGGCACGACTCTGCCCACCCTCTCCTCAGGGCGTGTATCTCTCCCGGCCCTGATGTCCATCAGCCAGCCCCTCCCTTCTTCGTCATATGTAGGATTTGCTGATATTAGCCCCCTCGGTCCACTTCTAAATCGCGCTCCTTTCTCACAGTCAACCTGACCCCCACTCCACTAAGCTGGACTTGGTGGTTCTGAGAATCATGCAGGACACCTAGCAACCTCCTCCCCACCTCCCCACCCCTTCCACCCACGGCCGGAAGTTGCTGCTACAAACACATTTACACGGGGTCACTCTGGAGGCTGCGATCCGACGTTTTAAATCACCCATCGTGGGCAGTACCTCAGGAACGACCAGCTCACCTGAGACGAGTGGGTGTGTAAAGGGGTAAGGAGGAGGACTGGGGTGCTACCAAGACCTGGGGGCACGGTTGGCAGGGAGAGCCACACAGAAGAGCAGGGTCAAGGGTTAACGGGCAGATTTGGTGGGGGGGATCCCGACCCTTAGAAGCGGCTCTCCCGAGCGGAGTCGACCTTCTGCTGGCTGTGGGCATCCCTCGGGTGGTGCCTGCAGCTAGAGGTCGGAACTCGGCAACAGGCTCCCGCTCTGAGCCTCCTTGGGGTGGCACTGGGGCTGGAGGTGGTGGGAGATATCAGTGACCTGCTTTTCCTTGCTGGTGCTTCGTTCTTTGAGACAACATTCAAATCCTCTTTCATCGTCAAGGGAGAGAGATACCTTTGCCTGCAAGTCCTCGGACTTGCCAAGTGAAGGGTTCCCAGATTCCCTTTACAAGGAGGTCACAATACTTTCTTGTCCTCAAGCCCCAGGAATCTCCAGTGGGAAAGCCAGAGCTATGCCTCTGCCCAAAGTGTGATACCATGTGTTCCCTGTTTGACGTCTGCCAGAGGCACTGCTTCCCAGCACCGCTCGGCCTTGCTGGGTGCTGGTGGGAAAGCCAAGGCTGGTGCCCAGACCTGGCAGAGATGCCTGCATAGCTGGCGGCATTTGCTCTGAACGACCCACCCTCACCTTGGCACTCAGGGCTTCTCGAAGGGGACCATCTGGATAAACAGCACGGCAGGCTGGAGAGAGCATGGAATCAGGATCCACCAGACCTGAGCTCTGGCCCCAGCTCTTTCACTTCCTGTGCACCTCGGCAAGTCACATGACCACCCTGAGCCACTGTTTTCCCGTCTCCAGAATGGGGTGAGATCTGTACCATCTACTTCATAGGGTGATTGTGAGAAACGTGAGAAGTCCGGGGAGGAGGGTGATAATGCAGACGAGGATTACCGTGAGGTGGGCTAGTTCTCTCTGCCCCTCCCCCAGCCCCCTTCCTCCTGCCAGGTGTGCTTAGGTGCATATACACTCATCTTCTCAAGGCGTTAGAGCGGATTCCTCTTAGATGCCGAGAGAGGCCACCCAGAGGCCTGCGGGAACGGTGTGGAGGCTCCTGAGGATGCAGTTTCTAAACTGAGCCTGAGTGAAGGCGTGGACTGGAGTAGGCGTGACCTTCCGAGGTTTCCGCAACCACTTGGGGTCCCCGTGAGGAGAGTGTTCCGTTCTGGTCTTGCTGTGGCAGAGCGGCTGTCGGTCTTTCTCTGCTGTCCTGGGGGTGGGGAGGGTACAAGTCTTCCCCGTGGTTCTCATAGTCCAGTGGCAACCAGAGGAAGTCAGGTCCTAACTCAGGGGTCTGCTCTGCTCCAGTTTCCAGGGTCCGGGCCTCTTGAAGACCCCGGCAGTGACAGGAGTGGACAGCTGGACTCCGGGCTCGCCCAGTGTGCTGTATTTTATAAATGATCTCTGTCCGAGATGTTCTAGCCTAGCCCGAGGAGTTCACGTTGCAGATGCTGAGGTTAGAGGGGGCTGGCTGCCCTAAGCAGGTTGTCTAATGGCCAAGCAGGGCTGGGCGTGGGTGGGTCACTTAGGTTTCTTCACTCCCCCAAGCTCTAGCCCTTTAACCATAACATGTATGCAGCACCTTCCTAAATACCCCAGCACTCTACTTTGATAGTAAAACTACAAGGTCAGGATGTCCACATTTGAGAGATGAGGACAGTGGGGTTCAGAACGGGTGGATGCAGAGTGACCTGCCCCAAGTCAGTTGGTTGAGTGAGTGACACAGCCGGCATGAAAGTCCCCCCACTGTGCTTGTCCCTAGTTTTGGTTTTCCACGATCAGCAGGCCATAAAAATAGATACAGCCTGGAGAAGCTGTTGCACAAGCCTTGCACAAGCTCCCTGGGGCTGGGCTCAGCCATCAGCCACCTTCTGTCCCCTCTCTCCCGCCTTTCCCCCAGATCCGAGCCCACGGACCGACTCCCTCCGTCCCACTGAGTATGTTGCTTCCCAGGCTGCCCACCCTGGCTCCTTCCTCCCCCTGCTCCGTCTCCTGGCACAGCTACTGGGAAAGGCTGGTTCTCACTCACCGGGCGAGGGCGCGTCTCTCGGAGGAAGGACTTGAGGTCTCCTCCCGCCATGAGCTCCAGCAGGATAAATCGGGGCAGGGCTTGCAGACTCACCCCGATACAGCGCACGATGTTCTGGTGGTTGAACTTGCTGCAGAGCAGAGGGGAGTAACCGAATTTAACTGAGCTGAGTCTGGGAAAACCTTAAGTGGGCAAAGCCGGGTACAGCTTTATGCTTTCAGAAGCCACATTTTGTAAACGCTTTCTGTAAATGTGGGAAGCAGGGCTCCCAGGCTGGGCCTAAGCAGAGGATAACCCGGCTGCTGAGCAGCTGGGAGAACCAGAGGGCAGGTCTGGCGGGAGCTCAGCCTGCTTGAAAGAACTTGCTTGGGGGCGAGGGGGTGAGGAGGAACTTGGGTGAGCAGGTGGGGCGGGGGTGGGGAGAGGAGGGCTTCGAGGCTGGGGCGCGGACTGCTGGCCGGGATTCACGTTTGGGGTTTGGGTTTTCAGAGGAAGGCCTCAGGCGGAAGCTGCAGGAACTGCTTTCCCGAGGGACTGCGTGAGACCTGCCAGGTGACCGTGTGTGGAAGAGAACAAGGAAGTGGGCCACGGATCCCACTGTGGACTCCTCATGGGGGCTCTGAGATTCGGGTTTTCTTGCTAACGTGATCCTATTGGGACACGTGAGGCAGCGGGGCCAGGGAACTCCACGTGGGCGCACGCGTGCAGAGGTGACACACCGGGTGGCTGTACACCCAAATATAATGCTGCTTAGTTACTGCCAAGTACGGAGATGGAGCGAGTCGGGTCTCCTTCCATCTACTCTCCTACTTTCCAGGTTTTACTCAATAATCACACACTACATGCTCAGTCAGAAAGTACGTCATTTTTAAAGCGGGAGCTGAGCCTGCTGTTATCCTCCTATGGACCCAGGGCACCACACATGCTGCTCTGGACTCGTTCCACTTCTGTCAAGGGGAGACCTCGGGCTGCCCCAGCCTTCGGGATGTTTGAGGTTCCCCAGTGCACCAGGAGGCCATGAGCCTGGCCAGATCTCAAGGTCCAACATCTGCTGTCAGAGCCCCGGCCACTGAGACTCCCAGTGGGGGGCCCCAGATCCACCAATTGAAGGGTCAGGCCAGCTGGGTGGACCAGGGTGGGCGCCTTCTATCACTTGGAGGCCCATCTCCTTTACATGAGAGCTGAGAGCTGGGGTTGGCGAAGCACCTGGTGGAAGAGATACCTGGAGGAGGATTGTATCTTCTACTGTCAACAACCAGCATGCCCCTTTCTTAAGAAAAGGGGGAAAAGAACCAGTTGGTGACACAGGGATGCGGATTGAAGGTGGAGCGCTATCGATTGGATTCTTTTTCTAAGACAGCCATCTGGGGGCTGGTTCCACTCTGGTAAGCCGTGCTGAGAATTTACAGAGTCTCCTGTTGGAGAGGGAGGGGTATGCTGCAGGGCGATCCTGTCTCCCTCAGAGATGTGCCTGTTAGAAACATCTCGTGTCCCTCACAGGCTTGGGGCAGTGGTGTGGGGTGTCTCCCTGTATCGTTACCTGATGATCAGGGCTTCCATGAGGAAATCCAGTTCGTCCTGTTCGGAACACACCTCAGGCAGCGTCTGGGCACAGAAGGGAGGGTGGGAAGGAGAAGGAGGCTGTGAGCCGCAGAGGTCAGAGGCTTTCAGCAGAGAGCCACACTTACAGAGACCCCTGGCCAAGGTCAGGCCCACAAGGGAGCCGCCTCTTACCTTTACAGCCACTTGTAGGGGGCTCGGGTCGTTGGGCATTCCAGACACCTGACCTTCATACACCTCCCCAAACGCGCCGTGGCCCAGACCCCTGTTCAAAGAGAAGGCGAGATGAGACAGGGGCACATTTAGTGGACGCACATGGGAGCCAGGGGGGTCACGCACACCCTCGAGGGTAATGCCCTCAGTCTGGCTTTGCTCGTCGGTCCTGGGCCTCCATTGCTTTACCCGGCAAGAAAGCTTCCAGGATTCAGGACACTGGCTGGACATTCCTTCTGTGAACACTTACCGAGCCTCTAATATTTGCCAGGGACCTAGAGGGGACTAAGGCTAAGCCTGCCAGGGAGGCTTGTGCTCCCTGGGGCCGGGGGTGAGGGGCATAGACAGCTGGTGGACACCCCCTGGAGTGTGCTTGATGAGTGACAGACACGTGCACAGGGTGCTCTGGGAGCTGGGAGTGGGGAGGGGAGCAAGGCCTGGGGAGGGGCACTTGGGTGGATTTTGAGGAGAGCCCCATTCCTCCCATCTAATCCTCCTCTCATTGTACCAACTCCATGCGTATATGGGGTGTTGAACAAGCAAACACCCCCCCAATGGCCCTGAACACTGAACCTTCTCTCCCTGGGGGGGCTAGGGGGGCTCCGAGTGGTGGTTCTACTGGCTTATTGCTGCCGGAGGAATTCGTGGTGCAGGGATGACATCCGGCCCCCTGGAGCTCTCCCTTCCCTGCCTCCCCCACACCCCACCCTGCCCCCCAGGACAGTGATGGGCACTCACCGGATGAGGGTGATGTTTTTCCTGGGCACCTCCTTCAGGTCACTGATGGAGGAGGTTTTGCCGGCAAAACAGTAGTTGGGGTTGTAGTCGGTCATGATGGTGGAGGTGCGGAGCTTGCTCAGCTTGTACTCGGGGCTCTGCAGCTCCATCTGCATGGCCTGCAGCTCCTGGTGCTTCCGGCGGTACACTGCAGACACATGGAGGTCAGCGCAAGGTGGCCCGGGCCAGGCAGCCAGGCCACCTCCTCCAGGAAGCCTTCCTGGATCTCCAGCTCCTCCACAGGGATCTAAATCTTTCCATCACACTTAGTCATACGAACAAAATGATTACAGATGTGAAAGCGTACCTTTAATCGAAAGATGAAAGTAAATGTAAAGCTTAAAATCACATGAATGGAAAACATTTATTGTATCATGCGGGGCAGAGGCACATTAGTTTGGGTCCTCTGAGAAGCAGACCCAAGACAGGATTCAACAGGCAAGGATTTTATTAGGGGAAATGCCTGTGAGACATAATTGGGAGGGAACCCAGGAAGGCTGGGAAGCCACCATACTGTGTTGAAAGTCTGACCCCATGTGAAGGACAGGGTGAGGGAAGGTGGAGCAAAGACCCTAGATGGCCATTCAGTCTAAAGAAGTTCCAGCAAGGCTCTTGCTAGGTTCTGGATCCAAAGTCGGCCGTCAGAGGAGTCCCATGTCTCCAGGAGGCGGCCTGCCTTAGCAGCTCTGCTCTGCCCAGGCGCTGGGTGAGGGAAGCATGGCAATGGATTTGAGAGTACAGCTGGGGTTCTTGGTCACCTGTGTTTCCTACAGTTGAAGAACCGCCAAGCCACATAGCTGGAGACCGTCACAGAGTGAAAGGTCTCTAAACTGGGTCTAAGCTGGTGCCTGAGTTCTAATTCTGCCTTTGTTACTTACAAGCTGTGACACTGACAAGTGACAAGTGACCTCTTTGGATCTCAGTCTCCTTCTCTGTAAGCAGGGACAATAACTCCTGCCCTGTCTCTTAAAGCCCCACTCCCCGTCCCCTAGGTTTGTGATAATGAAATGAATTCACCAACATAAAATGGTTTTGGAGGGAATTCCCTGGCGGTCCAGTGGTTAGGACATGGTGCTCTCACTGCCGGGGTGTGGGTTCAATCCCTGATCAGGAAACTAAGATCCCACAAGCTGTGCAGTGCCACGAAAATAAACAAATAAAGGAAGGAAGGAAGGAAGAAAGAAAGGAGGAAAGAAAGGAAAGAAATGGTTTTGGAAAGTTCTAAACAGCTTTCCCAGTACAAGTGACCACTATCACTGTTACTACTATGTGTGAGAACATTCTATATATAAGGCAGACTCCATGGCAGGTGATTCACAGGGCGGGGCCGGGGCAAGTGAGTCAACTCCTGTGCGCTCAGTTCCTCCGCTGTGAAATATGCCAACCGTGATCATAGGGTTCTTTGAGGGTCTGGTGAACTAAAATGTGTCAGTCACCCACCGTGTGGTAAGCGTGCAACCAGTTAGCTCCCGTCATCCTGCCCTTTGCAGGATGGCATCGTGGGGATCACATTAGCTGCCACCTCCCTGTCCCCGCCAGATTCCCTGCCCTCGAGCGGCTGGCCTGAAAGTGCTGTCCGGAGCTGAGCCTTTCCTTCTGCTTCCCCTCAGGTCCCTGCCCACCTGTCCCGGGCATTTCCAGCAGGAAGAGCCTGGCTGGACCATGCAGGGCCCTCTGCGACCTGCAGGTCAGCACCCCTTGGCTCACTGGCCTAATTGGAAACACTCAGAAACCAGCTCTGCATTCTCTGCATGGAGTGGGGAAGGGCGGGCTGGAGGCGTGACACAGGAAGTTAGCCAGACTAGAAGAAGCCCAGGTCTGATGAGAGCTGAAAGGGAGGCCTGGGGTGGGGCTGACCTTTAGCGCTCTGAAGAGTGCCCCCTCCTTGAGCAACCAGGAGGCTATGCACAGGGCTGAGGTTCAGAATCATGGGCTCCTAGGAACCAGGGATGTGCAGGGGGGTGGAGTGAGGGGGCCTTCTGTTTTGGCTTGATGCGGGCTGCCCTCATCACTACCCACCCAGAGTGAAACCTCAGCATCCATGGCACAGCCTGAGATGCTATCCCGTTCTGCCAGATCTGCCTTCCCTGCCCCGCTTTGGAAGTGCTGGGGCTCTGGGACACTCACCGATCATGATGCCGGAGAAAGCCAGGACGAGGGCGGCCACGAGGGCAGAGGTCACGACGGACAGGATCAGCGAGAGTGGCAGGTGGGGCTCCGGGGTGGGCGACACTGTAAGACAGGTCCCCACGGGGCACCAATGACCACACGGATTCTCCTCTGAGCTGGCCCCAAGTCAGAAAGACCCTCCCCGGCCTTGGACACCTGGACCACCATCCTTTTCAGAGGACCAGGGCATGAAGCAGGTTTGTCCTGGTTTTACAACTTTCAACAGTAGCTTTCGTGGGGAGGGAATATGTGAAAGGGATAAATATCAAAATCTGGACATTGATCCAAAACATCAAATGTGCATGACAGGATGAGGATGAAAGGTGAGCCAGCAGCGGCTGTAGAAGAGATTCAGGCGCCTTAGATGACTACAAGCTCAGTACGACCCAGCGACAGAGTGTCCCGGTCAGTTAGACTGTAGAGGCTGAATTGATTCTCTGTCCACGAGCGCACCGGGCCCAGCGCATGGGAGGGAGGGCCCGGGTGCATGCTGGCATCGACCACACCGAGGCACCGTGCCTGGGCCTGGACACTGCATTTCAAAAGGGACGTTGACAACTGGAACACCAGGATGGGAAGGAGGCATAAACCTGTGTCCCACATGAATGGATGGAAATAAACGGGTTATTTAATGTGGAGAAGACTTGAGGGGGAGGACGGCAGCGCTGTATTCAGATGCCATGCCTGAAGGGCCACTGTGAGCAGGGAGCCCAGGAGTGGAAGCTGGAAGGAATGGGTCTGGCGCTGTGACTCCCCGATGGGACGCTGTGCCTTAAGAGTACTGAGGTCCCTGGCGCTGGGGTGTCCAGTGGAGATGGGCCGGTCCCCTGGTGGGGATGTGGGGGTCACATCCGGGATTAGGGGTGGGACTAGGTGACTTGCGACTCCTTCCTGGGCCGTGACCCACCTTTCACACACAGGTCCCTCTACCCATCAGCAGAGCACTGATGCTGGAGGCAGACAGGGGTGTCAGGAAGTTTACAAAACTGCATCTGAGGTGTCCCAGAACCAAAGAAACCAGCTGTGGCTCAAGCTCTGGGCTCCCTCCCCCACCCCCTTACCTATGCAGGAGACGCCGTCCTCGGCCAGCACTGTCCCGTGGTCACAGAAGCAGATGACCCTGTGGCTCTCGGGGTCCAGGTGGCACTCATCTACCTCACAGTGGCTGCAGTTCAGGTAATGCTTAATATTCACTTCCCCGTGGCCCTCCATCACTGGTGAGAAGGAGGGAGGGTCAGCCTCGGGCGGAAGCTGCCCTGCACCCCACCCCCAGGCTCTGCGCTCAGTCTCTAGCTGGTCAGGGTGGGTTTTCTGGTTCCTGCTCCTACGTCCCATTGCCGCTGGGAGTGCTGCCTGTGCAGGAAAGTCCACAGCACATCTGGTGAGGGGAACTCAGACAGAGGACAGGCAGGCAAGTGGGAGGGTCCACACGAGGGTCACTTAGGTTGGTACAGGTACCGGGCCTATTACTGTTGCATTTTCTAGGGCTGGCCAGTCTTCTCCTTCTGTGTCCAAATCAGACCACGCATCCTGATTTCCAGGAAACTTGGTGAGATGACCACTAAGTAGACTTGCCTGCAAGGGACCCACGATCACACCTTTGTGTCCTGGACTCACATCAGTAGCCCTGGAATTTTAGCTGGGAGGGAGAACTGGCTTAAGGAAGCTGGTTCCGCCACCTGGCAGAGGGGGTACCTTTTAAAGCCGGGGTGTACAGGATGCCCAGTGGATTGATGAAGGAAACCCCATCCTCCCCGTCCATCTCGGGGTCATTGTTTGAGGCTGCATTGCCACCTGTGGCAAACCAGAGGAGAGTTTAACGCAGAGAGGTGGGTGCCCAAGTCTGGACACACGTGCGCATCAGCAGGGCAAGCAGCGGGGTCAGGGAGGGGCCTCGAGGGAGGGGCCTCGAGGGCAGGGCGGTGGGGAGGGAAAGGAGGCTCAGGGCACAGGGGCTGCACTTGGGACTCGGCTCAGTAGAAGCCTGGTGTGTGGGCCACTTTCTCCTCCAGGTCCTGGCCAGCTCCCGCTGGGGGGTCTCCACCACTCTGCTGGGCCCCCCCCAGGAAGCAGTCCGTGTTAGCAAGAGTCGGAAGAGTTCTAGTCTCCCCGGGCTGGGTTGGCCCCTTGGCCCCTCTTCCAGGACTGGCCGGGCAGTAGCACCGAGGAGCGGCTGTCCTGTCCCATCCGGTCAGGGTTGGGGCAGCGGGGATGGGCCCCTGTGCCTCTAGGCTCCTGTCCCTCCTTTCAGTGGGGGTTGGGTTATCTTTGGGCTCCTCCCCTTGGGCTCCTCCCACCCACCCTCGGCTTGGAAAAGAAGAGCATCTGGTCAACACAAGCATCTCACACACAGCGTAAAGCAAAACACAGACAGCACATCACAGCGCGTGCATGCATTGTGTCCTAGTCTGTGGGGATGCTTCTCAGCTTCAGAAGGCTCTTCTGCTCTGCTCTGAAACCCAGAGGAGAGAAGGGGCCAGGGGCCTGCTGCTTGCTGAAAGGCTGGGCTGGAACTGCCCGCAGCTGCCCTCAGGACAAGCACCCATCAGCAGGGGGAATGGCGCCCTTCTGGAAGCTGGCGGGCTGGGGCAGGAAAGGGAGTGTGGGGAGTCCGTGAGGCCAGAAGCTGCACACCAGGCCCTCAGGGAGCGGGCTTGGCAAGGACTCGGGCCTGGCCATCCGAAGGGAGGCACGGGGTAGAGGAGTCTGGCCTCCAAGGCTCTCAGGCCAGTGCGTCCTTGGGGGAGGCCCAGAGAAGAGGCTGGGAAGCCAAAGCCCCTTTATCATTGGCTTTGGGGGAGATCAAGAATCATACGGGATCTTGATGCTGTCCTATCGAAACCTCGAGGCAGGATGCTGGCTCGGAAGCCAACACCCTGCCTCTGGCTCGTGTGGTGGGGCTGGGAGGAAGGCGTGCACGGTCACATTACTGTCCACACTGGGGGTGGGCCGGGGGCGTGCAGGCAGGGGCCAGGGGGCGGACAGGGAGGTGAGGTGCCTAGGACTAAGTGGGGAGGGCAGTGACACCTTGAACGCGAATCATCTTTACCTATATATCCTCCGCCTCCTCCACCTGAGGAGCACCCCCCTCCACCCCCTCCGAAACCCCCTCTGGTCTCCCACCCCCACTTCTTCACGGCCTGGGGGCAGGAATGTCCTCCGGTGGCACCTTCCAGCAAAGACTTTCCAGACCAGAGCAAGGAAGTGTTATCATTCCAGCCACCTCCGCCACCTGTGGGAAGAGACGGAGAAACGCCTAGGTGAGGGTGCTGGCTGGGTTCGGGCAGCTGCTGGGCCTGGCAAAGGAAGCGGGGCTCTGTGTCTTCGAGGGGTGCTTGCCCCTGTCCAGTGCCCAGGGGCCCTGTCCTCAGTGGGGCCTGGGGCCTTCAGAGTCCACGGCCGAGCGTGCCCTTTGCCCGAGGGAGAGCTGCTCTGGCCACAGTCGGGCATGTCCCGATGGGAGCCCCTCGTGCCCCAGCTTCTTGTCAGGCCTCTGGCTCAAGAGCCCTGCAGTGTGCTCGGTGAGGGACGGGGGAGGTGGAGGGGACAGGCTGCACGACTGCTAAACTCTGCCTCTGCCTTCCCTCTATGCCTGCCAACTCCTGAAGCGCCCGGCCTGCGTTTCATTAACTGCTTCCCATCTCAAAGAACCGGGACCAACTGTCAAAACCCTGCCGAGGTCACGGCAGTGAAATTCCTAGCAGGAGCCCTGGATTAAGGCACCAAATAACCCAAAGTGCTTTAATTGTCTGCTAGGCAAGAACTTCCCCGGTCTGAGACTTGGTTTCCTCACCTGTCACTTGGAGATAATGAGACACCTCATGGGGTGGATGTTAGGATCAAAGAAGACAGGGTGTGTATGAAATATTTTACAAACCGCCAAGTGGAGGGATCGTTGGTCGTTTGTGAGTCAGGACACACACGGGCAGAAGGCCTCACGCTCTGAAGCTCAGGCAGTGTCTTGCCTGCCTGCTTCTAAGGAGCTGCTCCGAGGTCAAGAGCAAAGAGAGCTGTGGGCGGAGGTGGTGATGCTCTGGCTACAGTGGCGGCAGCTGGAGCTGTGCTTCCCAACGCCTGGGCCTGCTCTGAACTCTTGCAAACGAAATGCTCTTTACAGAGCTAGGTTGAATGTAACTGTATCTTAAAGCCACAGGCAGACCACAGTACATCTCTCCTGAGGCCCTGGAAATTCCAGGACGCCCACCTTGTCTCCCCATATCGTTTTGTGTGGCATTTCAAGAGGCAGTTTACTCCAGAAGACCCCAAAGCCCTTTCTGCTCCAGCAGACGCTGGCAGGTGGGAACCAGGAGAAACAGCTGTGCGTGTGTCTGCTGGAACCGTAAGGGTTAACCTGCCCGGAAGGGTCCTCTGGGAGAACTTGTGGCCAAGGTTCTTCTGGACCCAGAAGGGGCAGCAGAGGGACGTCTAGGTGGGGAAAGCTGCAGACAGGGATGACTATGGTGCTAGAAAGAGGGAGACAGGTTTTAGGAAATGAGGCTGAGGTCAGGAAGAAGCTTGGGTCTGGAACAGAGACAAGCAGAGCTGAAATGAGGTCCTGGACAAGTCGTGAGGACCTTCTGTCAGCTTCGGAAGCTACAGGACTCCAAGTGTTTGGCCTCCCTTTGCCAGCCAGAGGGTGGGTATGGGGCCAGTCAAGGTGGTTGATGTCACGTGGTGGAGCGAAGGCCCCTCAGCACCGTTAGCCGGAAGTGGGCTCTGCTGGCTATTCGGGGCCGCGAGCTTAGTGAGTAAGTTAGGATGAGATGGGCCTGATACCAGGTCTGCCCTCCTGCCCGGAGCACCCTACCCTTGCGTCCTGCACAGTCCCCAGCTAAGTTGGTTTCCGACCCCCACTCTATCTTGCAGCCTTCAAGCAAATGTGTGGAAAAGAAAACGATGGGCGTAAAAATAAAAACAGCAACAACAGTGTTTTAAAAAACGGATTAAGTATGAAACAGTTTGGCCATCTTGAGAAAATAAATCCACCAACTTTCAATGAGCTCGTTGACTCTTCTGTAAAATGAAATGATATGTTTGGAAAACCCTACAGGACTGTTTTGAAAAGCACATGTATAATAGATGTGGAAGTGCTTTGTAATTTATTACATGCTGGACGGATGTAAGGGGCACTGTGTCACTGCGGTAATTCCTCGCTGTGACCGCTTCTCCTCTTTCTTCTAGCTCTCTCTCAATTGAAGAGAAAGTCTGAGTGTTTATTTTAATTAATCTCAAATCTTAAATGCCTTCAAAAATCCTCCCTCGATCTGACTGTGGAAAAAAGAAAATACAAAGAGGAATGGCTGACTTCGGAGGAATCAGAGAATTCACATCCCCTTTGGTGTCTGCCCTCGATTTCTGCGTTGCCGGCTCTCATTAAGGAGACAGAGAGCCCAACCATGGAGATTCCAGAAAGAGATTTTCCAGCAAGGAGATGTGTGCACTGGCAGCCCGGGGCCCGGAAGCACAGAAAAGCCACAGGGGCCCGGGGGCCTGACTCTGCCCAGATTCCTTTCACCTGCTCTCATCCAGTTGCATTTGGTAAAACCCGGGGACGGTTGGGTTGGCGGCCAGACTGCTGCCGCCTGCCTCATTTTCTCAGTGACCTTCTGCAAATCCAAACCCCTTGCTGGCAAGGGGGCCTCTGGGTCCCCAGCGTGTGGCCTGCCCTTCCTCTCTTGATCCCGGTACCAGTATCCAGAGCTCCCAGCATCTCAAGGGCCAGCGACTAAGGTGCCCACAGGTGTGTGATGGCGCCCGGCCGAGCTGAAGCTCACACAGTCCCGGGAGAATGTTCTGGGAGAGGGTGGGCTTGCAGCGGTTTACCTGCGGCTCCGGAATTGCCATTCAGCCCTAGAACTGAAGAGTTATTCTCCAGTCTCTCTGGGTGGAACGTGTCTGTCTTGGCTCCGTAGGCCCTGCCGCCACCGCCGGCCGCAATGATCAGGGGCACTGGCACTCCATCCTTCATCTGCCCAGGGGAGACATTCAGAGATTGAGAAGCCGAGTGGGGTTCCCACTCTGGAGACCCCTGAGCAATTTAAAGGTGGCCGAGTGTTTGCTGGGCAGTGGGTGACATCTCAGGGGTCTGAGGGCCCTGATCTCATGTTACAACAACCCATCAGCTCTTCCATCCCCTCCAGCCCCGGGCTCGTGTATTAGTCCAGGTTCAGTACGTGAAGCAAAAGCACTAGGAGATAGAAATGTTTCTGAATACGAGGAGGCTGTTTCTACAGCCCCTTTCCTGAAGTTCCTCTCTAGCCTCAGGGGTCTGGCAGCTGGTGTGCAGAAGCAGGTCTCTCTCCTCTCCTTCCTCTCTCCTTCCTCTGCACACTCAGGGGTCTCTGCTCTGATCCCCACAACTTCAAGATTAAGCCCTCAGCATCACCGTCCCTGCAGGAAGACCCAGCAGGAAACCTTTGCCTATTTTCGATGACATCAGAAAAGTCCACCTTAGGACAGAGGAGGGCACAGTGGGACCCTCTGGGACTCTGAAGCAGGATGGCAAAGGTCTGCGTGGTGAAATCCAGCTGGCATATCAACATGAGAAGGGCCTGTCCTTTCCTGGACGGACAGGGAACCTTATATTCCCTCTGGGCCTCGGTTTCCTCAACTTTAAATGGGGCTAAGAGCACCCGAGGTGCTTCATTCCCAGGTCTGTCCTGAGGATCCAACACCAGGACACAGAGAAGGCGCTGCCCTGGGGAAGCTGGCACCCAGACCTCACCTTAAATACGTAGGTGGCTCCGCCCCCTCCGCCGCCCCCTCCTGCCCACTCGTGCACACTTTTGTTCACGTGGATTTCTTCTTCTATCACGTTGTTCTCTCCAATGCAAACTTTCTGGATTAGTTGGTTTGTCTGGAGAAACAAAAAGCACTATGTTTAAAGATAGGGTCTGACGATCTCTCAAATAGTTTGCCGTTGAATTGAGGAGACAAAAACTACACACAGATAACCGTCACTCTGGGCAGTATTGGAGAAGGACCACAGGGACCACAGGGACAGCTTAGAAGAAAATGCATGGGAAGTTGAGGAGGGACGGTGAGGCTTTGTTGCTGGACTGGTGATCAGGGAGGACTGCCTGGGGGAGGTGGCATTCACTTGGGCCTTGAAGGATAGGGAGATTTTTAAACACTGAGAATGGGAGAAAATTAGGACATTACAGGGGAGGAGATCGGCATGAGCCCAGAGGGAAGGAGGTGAGCGTGGTATTCGGGGGGAAAAGTATAAGGAGTCTCTCTGGCTCAGAAAAGTCCATCTGAGGACAGAGAGGTGGTCCAGGAGGACCTGTTAGGATCCTTTGGATTCTGAAGAGGGGGTGATAAAGGCCCCATGGGGTAAGACAGTGCTGGCGGGAGTGTAAATGGGAGTGGGTAGAGGGAACCTAACTGGACAGTCAGATCCTGGACAGAGGCCTTGAATACAAACAGAGAAGGAGCTGGACTTCATTCTCTAAGCAGCGAGGAGCCACTGAGGTTTTTTGAGAAGTTGCAGTTTGAAGTATCTTGTAAAGAGAAGAAAACAGTGGGAGGCCAAACTCGGATTTTATTCCACCTGGTGTGGGCCCAGGCATCTGGGAGTCTCTGGGGACATGCTGGAAATTCCTGTGACCCAGAAGCCTGGAATCCCTGAATAAAGAGGGCAGCATTTCAAGAACAGCCACCTGCTTGTCGGTCACAGCAGCTGAGACGAACTCTCCACGCGTTGGCCTGACCTTGGAGGAAAATGACTGCTTTCGCTTAACAGAAAAAAGGCCAACAAAACATCAAACTTTCATCGAATGTTGCTGTGTAACCAGCCAGTGGACATGGCAATTCATCTTGAGCCACTCCTTATGCTAAAGCACTCAGGGGTGCCGGGAATGAGCACTAGAGAAATTTCCAGATAAATAGCTGAGATGCAATTTGTTTTATGGCATTTTGGATTTAATGATGGAGATAATTTGATATGTTTTAGAGAGGATTTAGTGTGGGTGGAAGGGTCTGAACTGCTACTGTGGACAGCTGACATTTCTCCTGTGTATGTGCAGTGCCATCCAGGGCTGGGGCGGGGGCCGAGTGGCATGGAGTCTGCTGGAAGGAAACCCTGCCATCCGCTGTCTGGGGAGGGCCTGAGATGCAAGGGGCATGCTCTGAGGGCAGAGCCTGGGACGGGGCATGGAAACGTGTGCTGCCAGCTAGGCAGAGCAGGGCACAGAAGACAGTGTCCAGTCTCACTTCCTGACTGGAGCTTTGCTGGGCCATCTGTCTGGATCTGTCCTCCTCTATTAACTGGAGAGCTGTGGGACAGCCCCAGTGGCCCAGTGGTTAAGAATCGGCCTTCCAATGCAGGGGACGCGGGTTCGAGCCCTGGTCGGGGAACTAAGATCCCACATGGCACAGGGCAACTAAGCCCGCGCGCCACAACTAGAGAGAAGCCCACGCGTCGCCACGAAAGATCCCACGTGCCGCAACTAAGACCCGATGCAGCCAAAAAGTCTAAATAAATAACTAAAAAAAATTGGGGAGCTGCCCAGTGCGAACCAGTGGTGCTAAGAAGGTCCATCCCCTCCGACCACGCTCCCTTTCCTCCTCTCCTCTGCCTGGCAGCAGTGGGGCCCCCACCCCTTGGGGATGCCCTCTTCCCTTGAACGGAACTTGCCGATGGCTGGAGATTGCTGGAGGGAGCAGTTGGGCTGCAGGATGGCCTTTGTCTAACTAGAGCCCAGCGTCAGCGCATTCCCCGCTGCCCCGGCGGCTCAGGTGTCTCCTTTGAATGGGGCGGGGGGAGGGGAACAGTTGATTCGCTTCTCAGTCTGCATCTTGCTGGGTCCACAGCTGCATTTGGAGGAGCTGATCACTTTTTCACGATTCGCTTTCTTGACCTGACTTCTGGAGTCTCCTCCTACATCCCTGGCTCCCCCCTCCCCGCCTCCTTTGTTGGTTCCTCTTTCCTCCATTTCTAAATGTTGGGGGTCTGCAGGGTTCAGCCCGTGGTCCTCTCCATCTACACCACTCCCTAGACAATCTCAACCTGTCTCAGTTTATGCTGACCTCTCCTGGATTTGCAACTCCTTTCCAGACCTCTCTCCTGAACTCTAGTGGCCTGTCTTCCTTGTCCACAAGCAGCCTCCACTTGGCCATCTACCAGATCAGTTGAGCTCAGTGAACCTGCTCCTTCCGCAGCGGGCCCCAGCTCTCGTGAAGGCAGCTCCCTCCTTCCAGTGGCTCGGGCACAATTCTTGGATTTTATATTCTAAATACACCCAGAATTCAGCCGCTTTTCACCACCTTCACTGTTACTGTCTTTATCCAAGCCACCATCATCTTGCCTGGATTAATGCAATAGCCATTAGATTCATTGCCCCCGACTCCTCCCTTGGGCCCAAGTGGTCTGCTCTCCACATTGTAGCCAGAGGAGCTAATATGCAAATCGCTTCAGGTCACTATTCTGCTCAAAACCGTCCTATGGCTTCAGTATGTTCTTCTGATGGCCTGACCCGGTCCCCATCACCCCTCCCTCATCTCTCACCTACTCTCCCTCCTGTTCCACCCACTCATCCTGGCTGTTCCTTGAGCACACCAGGCACTCTCCCGCCTGGGGACTCAGCCTCTGCTCTGCCGGAGTCCCCACTTATTTTCCTGGTTCAGTCCCTCAGCTCTTTCAGGACTCTGCTCAGCTGTCTTTTTCTCGGTAGGCTTCCCTTCACCACTCTACGATTGCAACCTGCCTTTGAACTCCAGCACACCTGACTCCCGTTCACCCTACTTCTATGCACCCTAACCCTGTCTCTTTTGGGTGTCCTGAGGAACTTACGTTTACTGGTTATTGTCTGTTTGTCCCTCTTCCCCTGGAGTCAATGTAAGCTCCATGAGAGCAAAGGATCTTCCTTTTGTTCACGAATATCTCCCCAGTTTCTAGAACAGTGACTGGCGTGTGGTAGGTACTCAATACATATTTGCTGAATACATTTGAAAGACTTGGGAACTGGGTGGGTGTGGGCTGGCCCTTCACAATACTTGCCTTGTGAGTGATGGTTGTGGTGGAAGCTAACATTTAGACCCATGGTTTTGCTCACCTGGGGATGTTTGGAAATGTCTGGAGGCATTTTTATTGTCATTTCTGAGGGATGCTACTGGCATCTTGTGGGTAGAGGCCAGGGATGCTGCTAAACAGCCTACAGTGTACAGGACGGAGAGCAATTCTTTTCCCCATGCCCATGCTATGCCCGACCCGACCAGCAGAGGGGGGGCTGCTCTCTGTCCCTGGCTTCTTTGGAACTTCCCTGGCACATCCAAGGTTTGAGAGCAAGTAGGTTGATTAATAAAATGATAAAATGCAGCAGTCCAGAGGAAGTAGATTACAATTGAATTAAAAAAGAAGGACTCAGTCCTGTGAAAAGACGTAATTGATGACAATCCAATCAAGTAAAAGTTCCTTCCGGAAGTCAATGCAATCTTTCTGCTTAGATGGAAGAATTACATTAGCACTCAATAAATTCCTGTGAAAATTACAGCGGCTTGTAATGTAATGACTTAACACTTAACAATCAGGTTGGAAAGTCCTGATTATAGTTGCTACATAAAAGAGTCCAGACATTTCTCACGCACAAAGTTGCACGTGCGCAGCTTACTCCTGTTGCTTGGTTTTCAGCCTCTAAGGTGGGGTTGGGGGTAGGGCACATACTTTACTCCTGGCTCCCAGCCTGGGGCCTGGCTCTTAGGAGCCTTGAGGTTATTCTGTGGAATTGAACTGCTTTCTCATAGCTCTTGTTCCCACACCTGTCTTCCAACTCTGCTCTTGAATAAGTTTCTGGGGAAGGAGCCCTGGGTCCTGAGACCTAGAACCCAAATCCCTGCCCCGGTCCCACCTAGTGCAGAACCTCACCCTCAAGTGAGGGCATGGCCTGGCCCAATGCGGAGAACCCCCTGCAGAGTGCTGAGTTCCCATCAAGACAGCCAGCACCACCAGGGTCCTGCGTCCCCCAGCACAGGCAAGAGGCATGGCTGCTGCTTTATTAGTCCCCACTGTCTCCCCTTCCTGGTCATTTTAGACCACTACTGGCTTTCTTAAGTACTGCTGTTGGAGCGCTCCCTGTTTGACAGCTGGACACCCCCAGTGGGGTCAGGAACCAGAATGAAGGGTTGTCTCTGGGGCTGCAGAGGGTGACAGTCTGGCTTGTCAAGTGATGTGTTATAAGTGGAAAAGGGAAAAAGGCTGTAGAAACTGAGCCCCAAGCAAGTTTGGGGCAGCAAAGATAGGAGCCAGAGTCTCTGTGCTGCATTATGAGTGACTCTGGACAAGTCCCTTCACTTCTGTGGTCTCCATGTTCTCATCTGTGAAATGGGGGTAGTGGATTACATGGTCTTTCAGCTCTGAGTCTGTGTTTAAAACACTTAAAAAATTTAATCACACAAATAATAAATAATATGTGACTGCATTATTTTTGTAACAATATCAGACATTAATGACAAAGCACCCTCAACTCCAGTCCCCTCTCCAGAATCAACCAGTGTTATCTGTATCTTTCAGAATTTTTTCTATGGTTTTATATGCATATATGTGGCTATGAGTCTGTGATTTTGAGCTGAACAAGACATGTTTAGTCTGGTATTTTCCTGTTTATGATAATATGGCTAAAGACAATGGTGCCCTTGCAAGAAAGCTTAGGCAGTGGGCTTCAACTCGCACTTGTGCTAAGAGGAACCACCATTTGCCCATTTTAGCAGAATTCAGCTCTTCAGTTTTAAAGATTGCTCATAAAACCCATGCCTCAGCCTCGGTGCCTGTAGGGATGTGCGACCCCCAAAGCCACACCACCCACCTTCTCATGCACCCAAATGGCCCTGGAAAGGGAGGAGCGTTTGCAGGCAGAACAAAGGGTGAGTCCCGCCATCTTTGAACGTGAGGTCTCCAAAGGCGTGTGTGCAGTGTTTGTGTCCTCTGAGGGACCTGCCTGGGTCCT
Organism: Phocoena sinus; assembly: GCF_008692025.1. Classification (NCBI taxonomy): domain Eukaryota; kingdom Metazoa; phylum Chordata; class Mammalia; order Artiodactyla; family Phocoenidae; genus Phocoena; species Phocoena sinus. Next base: position 23,008,764 of record NC_045775.1, read on the forward strand.
GGTGAGTGTGGAGGAGAAACCCCCGCTCTGGGCACTTACACTGGGGCAGGCATCTTCCCCCTGCTGCCCGACCAGGATGTACAGCACGTCGTCCTTCTCCAGGTTGAAGATGCCCAGCACAGACACGCCGTGGGATCGCATCATCGTGTTTTTCCCGCCTTTCCCGCCAGCGGCTCCGTAGCCTGATATGCTGTAACAGGACAGAGCGCATGGGCTCCTGCCACGGTATGAAGACTGACTCCCCTCCTGCCAACCCAGCGGCTCCTAACAGGCCGAGTGCACCACCCTCGTGCTGGAGGTCTCTCCCCTGCATCAGCCCATGAGGTCAGCAAGGAGGGTCCTCTCTCCGCTGTCAGGAGAGGGAGGTCAAGTTCAGAGAGGGGCAGGGAGATGCCTCATTCACAGAGCTAGGAAGGTAAAGAACTAGTAAGGGGTAGAAGAGAGGAAGAGACGGAGAAGCGGGGCAGGGAGAGAGAGAGAGAGAAGAGATGAAGACAGGGGGAGTCTGTATTAATGTGGGCTGTTGGGGTGATGGTGTCCTGAATACCTGGGGTTTCCTGTTATGGACTTCTCTCCCTGTCCAAGAGCAAAGGACTCATGTGGTCAACCTTAGACAAGTAATTGAACTTTCCAGTTCCTCATCTGTAAAATGGGGATAAGAAAAACCTACCTTCTAGCCCATGTGTGTGGCGAAGATTAAAGAAATGAAGTGTTGCAAGTCTCAGAATTGTGGCTGGCACGTAAGAAGCACCCGCTAAGTATTTATTATTATTCTTACTGGTTGAAGGAGCAGTAACTGACTTGGTACAATGTTTTAAAGTCTCCCCACGGGGTCCAGACACAAGGAGTCCCACATGGAATGATTGAGGAGAGCGGTGTTTACGAGCACAGACTGTTTATTCGCATCCCGCCAGCAACTCCTTCTGGAGCAATGTGTGTGCGGACAAAAAACAACCAATCATGACGAAAATAAAACCAGCAAGTGGGGATGCGGGAGTATTTCTGCTGCCTCTTAGGTTGTTGAGATGAAGTCAAGCAGGGATGGGGGAGAAAGGACCCAACTGATGAACCGTATCAGAAGAGCGGTGTGCCCTGAAGACAGCTCGCGTGCCGGATATACACGCCTCCCCATAGACCGGCTGCCAGGGAGAGGAACTTGGGGGGCTTTCAAGTCCCTGCATATTCAATCCAAGGTCCTTGAAGAAAAGCTTCCGGGGAGAGCTGTAAGACGGTTTTGCACACGTGTGCACATGGCGGCTTCTCCACCTATACTTCTAGGAAATGTCCTGTGTTCCAAGCATGGGAGGGGCCTCCTGGAGGCCTTCCTAAGGCTGATCCCGGGCCTGTTCTGCAGAGACAAGCCTGGAGGGCCAGCTGATGGCTAACGTGGCAGGTGAGGACCTGAGGTCTCTGTAGAGAGCGAAGAATTGAGCCCACTGTCCTGTCTCCGGGGCCCGGCACCGATGGGAGATCATTGCAAACTGGTGTAAGGCCACGTGCCTAAGACGAGGTGGGAGACGGGCTCCAGGCCCTCGGGGGGCTTCCAAAGAAATTGGGGAGACAGAGTTACGACATCTCCCTGTGGGGGTGGTTATATCAGGGAGGCAAAGCGGAGGCACCAAAGGGCTCTGGGGTTCCATCTGAGGAGTGGACCTCTCAGAGTCCCAGATCCTTCCCTCGTCAAAGAGGGACCATTCTTTCCTTTCCGAACTCACAGGGCCATGGGAAGGTTCAACATCTGAAGGAGATAATGGGTGAAAGCCCCGAGAAAGTGGCAGGTCTCGGCACAAATCAGGGCCATCAGGTACTCGGGGCCCGGGAAAGAGGCGGAGGACTGCGACAGACATTGAGGCAGTGGTGCTGGAGGCCTTGGCTGGTTTGGGGAATGTGGGGTGTGGGTCTGAAGTCGGCTTCATGGTGGAGATGATGGTTGGGTAGGACCCAGACAAGCAGAAAGAGGTGGAAGGTACGAGTCAGGCTTGTGTGAACGTGAATGAAGAGGCAGGAAACCTAGGCGCTGGGGTGGGGGAGTGGGGCGTTGTAGCTCTGCAGAGGGAAGTAGGGCCAATTCCTGAGCATCTTACAATGTGCCAGGCGTGAGTGCATATGGCATCCCCCCAGTAGCCGTAAACAGTAGCTGTTAGCAACCTCATTTGGCAGATGAGGAAACCGAGGCCCAGAGGGGTTCATTTGGACCGGGCAAACCCTGGTCCAGAGCTCTACATTTCCACTCATGGAGCCCATTCCCCCTCCGACAGGATGCTGCCAGGTTATATGATGCACAAGAGTGGTCTGAGAAGCTACTGGCCCATGCTAATTCACTCAGACCCTCAGCCAAACCCTCGCTCCTGACCCATTGGAAAAGGAGGGGTGATAAGGACAATTAAAAGGCTGAAGAAGAAGGAAGGCTCATTGGTGAAAGGAAAGCAGCAGAATTATTTAGCTCAGAGAAGGCAAGCCTGGGGCCGGGGTGGTGCTGGGCATTCCAGAGACTCTGTGGAGTGTAGAGACAGCAATGTGGGCGTAGACGGGCCACATCTGTCCTGCTGGCCCCTCCAAGGTTCCGGGGCTTTGGCAGGTTACCTAAGAAAGTCATTCCAATCTGAAGGTGTTGTGGGCTTGGAAAACTGCGGCCCAAGAGGGAGTCCTCACCCTGCCCACTCCTGCTATGTCTGAGAGGTAAGCTGTACCCGGCTCATCCTTTCTGCATCATTCGCCTGCATTATGAATCATTCTGAACTCTTTCACATGTTTAAATTTAGCCAAAGCATTATATTTTAGAAGTTGCTTGTTCCTGACATGTTTTCCCCTCTCTAAGCCTTCTTTCCTATTTCTCCTGCCCCCAACCAAGTCTGAAATCCAGCCCCATTTGGGTCTTGACCTAGCCCTTGGCAGTGAAGTGGATGGAAAGAGCCCTGAGTTCTGAGTCATACCCTGGGCGCTCTGCTGGCTGTGTGACTTGGGGCAACTTGCTTAACCTCTCAGAGCCTCAGCTTCCCCTACCAAGGAAAAAAATAAGGACCCCCGCCCTCATGAGGGTAAGTAGTGGGTTTGAAAAGATTACAAACTGCTTCCAAGTGCAAGGGGGACTCTGGGCTGGGGTCAGCTCTACAGACCTCAAAGGAGACAGTAGAGATCGGCACCCAGGTGCTGGAGTTTGCTTTCCTGTGTGATGGCCTCAGCCCCACGTTTCCACCTAGACTATTACTGGCTTAAAGACACGGGACTGGCAGCTGCCCACCTGGGCTACTGGTAGGAGGCAGTGCCTCCCTCATCAGCCCTGTGAGGCCTGAAATCCCACCACAGAGCTTCACTCCTTTGGAAACTTCTAGCTGCTACTAGAAGGCCCATCTCCTCCTGGGTGGCCTGTGCCACAGTGAAAAAAGCACAGGCTGGATGCAGACAGACCTGGATCCAAATCCAACTCTGTCACTCAGGGCCAGGAACTGGGTTAGACATCTGCCCAGGTGTTGGCCTTGCACTTGGTCAACCTTGAGAGCCAGAGCCTCCTGAACTTTTGTGTCCAAGGCACCTTGCTTACCTCTCCTGGTTCTGGCCCTGTTACTCGCCAGCTGTGTGACCTTGGGTAGTTTATGTACCCTCTCTGAGCTCCAGTTTCCTCATCTATAAAAGGGGGATAAGAATATTTACCTTAAAAGGTTGTTATGAGAGTTATATGAGATAATACCCCTTATAAGGGGCCTAGTTTAGCTCCTGGAGGGTAGCTAGTGAGTAACTACTGTGCTAATGTACCCCTGGGGGAGCCTGTCCACTCCTCTCCTGGGGTGGCTTCTGAGAAGCAGAAGGGGGAGAGTGAATAAGGCCCCGGATTCTAGAGAGCAGGGCAATAGGGGGAGCAGGGTGTGGCCGAGGAGCCAGGGTCAAGGGTGTTCAGTTTCACCCAGGACCTACTTCCACAGGGAGCCTGTGGGAGCACAAGGCCAGCCCTGGCGCTTCTGAGGACCCCCGAACTGTACGAGTCATGTTACACCTCAGCCTGAGTCTTTGAAGCCTTTTCCCATCCCTCGTAAACAACCTATTTTGATGGTTGACAAATGACAACAAATTAAAATACTTGCCACTCAAGTGGGGAAAACGCCTCGCAGTGATTCCAGTTTACTGGAAGTTACAGGATACTGTTCTCAACGAGCCGAGGCTGTCATTTTTTTGTTTGTCTTCATCTAAATCCACGTCCCCTAGTCAGAATGGATGTTTATGGGGTTTGCGTTTTGTATTATTGACTGTGAGCTATTGTTACCTGATGTAATTGAGTTGTGAATCTTCTTAAAATAAAGAATTAGCCGCAAATCAAAGTGGCTGCCTGCTGGATCCTGAAAGGAGAGCACAGCTGGTGGGCGCCGTGATGGTGGTGTCGGCGGCACACTTGGTGGGGCTGCTGGGGGCGGTGGAGGGGGGGAAGGAGTGAAAGCACCCCACCTGGGGAAGCAGGAATTTCTCTTCCACACCTGCTCTGGGCTCTGCCTCTAACACCCAGTGGGACCTTGAGTGAGTCCCTCCCATCCTCTGTGTCTTGGTTTCCCCCTCTGTGAAATCAGAATAGTTAGGTCTGCCCTGCGTATCCATCCTGCCTCCAGGGCTGCTGTGAGAGCACAGGAGACGTTGGGTATGTGCAGGGCTTGGTCAGGGAGAGAGCTCTGTGCAGGTACATAGTCCTATGATCCAGATGGGTCACGCGAGCCATCAGGCGACACCCCCAGGGGTCAGCGGTGGAGGCATGTGCTCCTTGCTGCCCCAGTTCCATTCCAGTTTTGCACCAATGAGTAAGACTCATGGTCCACTGGTTCCCTACCACCTTCCTGACCCAGGAATATCAGAGCTGGAAGAGATGTCAGTGACCTCTCTCTCCAACCCCTCCATCGACAGATGAAGCCCTTGTAGAGGAGGGGCAGCACACTTTCAAGGTCACACAGTGTGTCAGAAGTTGAACCCAAACTTCATTCTGCCTGCGGCTCATGGATGTTTGCTCAATGCTGCCCCCCTCCATCCACTTTCCCTGCTCTGTGCTCTTCGTGGCTATGGCTATCTGCACAATTACTCTGGCAATGAATCATGACTTGTGACTCTCTTCTACAATTGTTTAGAACTTTATCGGCATTGTGGACTGTTATTGAACTCTTCTGCCCTGTGGCCTTTGCAAAGACTGCAAGGCTCCAGAGGCTCAGTCCTCTCTACAAGTTCTGCAGCATCTATTCAGTGCCTGGCAGACAACCGGAGGCCCCTTGCACCGCACCACCCCGGCTCAGAGCCGGGCAGGCAGTAGGTACTCCATGGCTCCTTGTGGATTTGAACGATGGTGTCATCCAGCTGCACGTGCTGGTCTGTGGAGCCAGGTGAGGCAACTAGTGTCAGTGATGGAGGCCGTCAGGAACAGCTGTGGCCCAGGTTGGCTGGTGGGCTTTGCTGGCTCCAGCTGGGATCTGAGACCTCTTGTACGTGATGTCTGAGGAGCACGTGAACCATGTGAGAACTGTCATCAGGAGCTGTGGGCTGTGCTTGACCAAAGTTTTTATAGACGATCTGTGTGCACGTGGGCACGTGCGCCTGCGTGTGCGTGTGTGTATTTGTGTGTGTACGTGGGAAGCTGGGGGAGGAGGGGGACAGGGAAGGATATGGAACCCTGGAGAGGCAGGAGAACAGGCAGGTGGGCTGGGCGGAGGGAGGGAAGGATGAAGAGGGGAAGAAGTCAGGACAGCGAGAGGCTGGCTGGCTGACATCTGCATGCGACTGGCCCTGCGCGGGGTGTCACACACTAAATCCCCCCGGGCCTTGGAGCCGAACTCAGTCAGTGTGTGTCTCCATTTTAGGCGGAGGCTGAGGCTCCTGCCCCAGCACACACCCCACAATCCACGCTCCTGCTCTGATCCACCTTAGCTGCCCTCCTCCATGGGCGCTCAGAACCAAGACTTGAAAATCTCCCAGATCAGGTGTCCCTCCCGCTCCCATCCCACCCACCCAGTCCTCCAGTCATGCCGATTCTACCTCCCAAACATTTCGGCCTCTCCCGCCATGTTTCCCCTGCCCTGGTTTAGCCCCATGTGACTCTTGCCTGCATGACCTCACCAGCCTTCCCTCTGTTTTCCCTGCCTCCCCACTTGCTTCTCTCACCACCACCATCACGCTGGCACCAGAAGGAGCTGAACGTGTTCGGCAGGTGAGGCTCCAGCCTCAGGGCCAGGTCCTGCTTCAGCTCCTGCAGGCCCTGGCTGGCCCCAGGGGCTCCTTCCATCGGGAAGGCCCTCCCCTCGTCTTCGTAGACAACTCTATCACCTTCAAGACTTAACTTAGGCTTCTGTCTCCCTGTGGAAGCCATCCATGAACTCAGGCCCTTCCCCTGGCCTCTGACACAGGGCTGTGTGTAAGCCACCACTGCAGTACTTTCTACATCACACTGAAATGCTTTGTTCCTACATCTACCGCTGACTGGGGCTCCTCTTGGGCAGAAACTGGATCTTGCACCTCTTTATGTAGGCATAGTGTCCTAATAGGTGCTTAATATGGTCCGCTGAGATGTGCAAAGCAGGAGGGGAGCAGGTATGGACACCTGTCCTGTTCTGACAGAGGAAGTGGCAAATCCAGGGGAAGGGGAAGCCCAGGGCAGGAAAGCAGTGTGCGCGTGTGTGGGGAGGAGATGGAGATTTAGGTTTTGCCCCTAAAGCCCCACCTTAGCCTGGCACATCCCACCTGTCTCCTTCCTGGCCTGTCCTTCCTCTCCCTCTTCGTGGTAGTAGACAAAGGTGTAGAAGATGGGAGAGGAACACCGGGTAAATGACCAGTTAATTAAGAGTGGAGGTGTTTTCATTACTATATATAAAATAGATAACTAATAAGAACTTACTGTATAGCACAGGGAACTCTACTCAGTAGTCCGTAATGACCTATATGGGAAAAGAATCTAACAAAGAGCGGATATATGTGTACGTATAACGGATTCACTTTGCTGTACAGCAGAAACTAACACAACATTGTAAATCAACTATACTCCAATAAAAATTAATTTAAAAAAAGATTTTTTTTCTTTCTTTTTTTTTTTTTTTTTTACCTGTATGCATCCCAGAGCAAGCCCCAGGCAATGACGTCTCACTGTGGCACACGGTGGGTGCTTGGTAAGTATAGCTCGCTTTCCCTCACCTCTCTGATCAGTAGGTAGAGACCTTGACTGTAGCAATAATCGTGCCAGGCCTCAAGCTGCAGCCAGGCAGAACTAGCTGAGCGCCACACTCTTCCAGGAATAGATGGACTCCCTAAGGAATGATTCCAACCTTTCTGTCCTCAAGAACCTTTTACATCCATCCTCCTGTGTGTCCTACGTTTGTCTCACTAGACGAACTGCACTTACTAAATAAGAATTAGTTAATATGGAGAAAATATCTTCCAGAAAAAGGGCACCTGACTTCTCAACCTGGATATTCTGACTTGGGGACATTTCGATGTGGTCTGTATAGCAAATCATTAAATGGTCTGCTTCTTTGATGCGATGTTATGTGACCAGTAGACATTATTGTCCAAGTCTCAAGCCTCATCCAGGGTCAAGGATGAGGTGAGGGTCAGGAATATCTGTAAGTCTTTGTTGGGTTAAAAAACAAGGAGTCAAAAGCAACAACAAAAACCCAAAGGCAACATGTTTTGGTTTTGATTCTTCCATTTTGATATGGTGCTTCTCAGGCCAGTTCAAAAAAGTCCTGATCAGAAGTCCCCTTTACAAATGTGGGCACTTCGAAGTGTCCTGCTTCAACAGAAAAACGGCTCTTGCGCGCGTTTCTGAGTGTTCAGCGGGCAGTGCTGGGGGCTGGGAGCTAGTCTCAATATTCCAAAGAGAGAAACGGAAACAGTTTTCTGATTTGGACCGGGCTTGTAGCAACACGGATGGTTATACCGTGGCAATTTACACAGATCAGAAACCTGGCTAGACTTAGATGTGGCTGTGATTAATAGAAAATAGGAAAATGAATTATTACTTAATACGTGTAGTTTGGCAGGCAAAACCTTTCAAAAGGCAGGACCTATCTGAAGAAGTCAGAAAAAAGTCCTTGGAAGCAGAGAAGTCAGGAACTACGGCTGTTCCTGGAAATGCTGTCTGGCCATTGCCTGACACCACTCCAGGGGATTTCGCTGCCGTCACCTGGGCTGGGGAGCACCTGCCACGTGCAGGGCATGTGCGAGGCACTTGTACGTGATCTTTGCAACCAACTGGGCAGGTGTTAGCAACCCCCAACCTTCGCCTTTTACAGGTGGGGAAACAGAGTCTCAAGAGATTAAATAACCCGCCCGAGTTTGGAAGTGGGTCTGATTCACACTATCTCAGGAGGAACGCAGCTCAAGAGGACCTCCATAAGTCGCAGAGGACTTCGAGCCAGTCTAGCCTGGGAGTCGCCCTGGGCAGGGACGGGACAATGGGTTTTGCTGGGGTAGGTGTTGAGGTCTCTGTCTGCCTTACAGCTCCTCTGCTTTCTTCTTCACGTTGCTTTTTGTATGTGGGGATCTGCACCAAGGGCTGGGCTGGCCACTATCCCTTCAGGCGGTGGGGCCTCCCCTCCCAGGCTCTCATTTCTGGAGGCTTCCTGGAGGTGGGTGCTGCATGATTCCTATGCCCCCTTCCATTTCCTGTTTCCTCAGTGGGAGTTTTAATGGAAAGAACCAACAGACTTTGAGACTGAGGGTCCTGGGTTCAAATTCCAGCTTTGTCACTGACTGAGTGGCCTTAGATCTATTGCTAAGCTTTCTGACTCGTTTCTTCATACGGAAACAAGGGAATATGGATAAAAACAATAGTAATAACATCTACCTCATTGTGAAAAGGAGGAGGAATACCTAGTGGGTCCTCAACAGACATGCATCCCCTTCTCTCTAGGACAGTGGATGACCCCTGGAAATTCAGCCAGGTCGGAAGGGGAGGCCCAGCCTGCTCAGTATGGCGTGGCCAAGGGTAGCCGGAGGTCTTTGGCCATTTACTAGGGATGCGTGGGACCTGGAGCAGCTAATCTGATTGCAGTCAAGCCTTGTTATTGCATTCCTGCCCAGAATGTCATTTAAAAAGCACTCAGGGCTTTCCCCGGAACGCATTTACACTGAAGTCCCAGGGGTGGGAATGTGCGGAAAACAGGGCAACCTGAGCAGCCCCTTTCCTTCCCAGGGGGCTGAGGATGTGCCGGGGGTTGGGGGCCGCGGGAGGGGAAGCAGCTCACTTCCCGCTGTGTTCAGCCTCTAGGGGGCATCTGCACAAACGACAGCAAAATTACGATGCTTCCTGTCTACACAGCCCAGCCCTGTGCGGTGGGAGGAACCTCCGCAGAGCCGCGCCTCCGAAGTCTGGGCTTGGAAGCCGCTTCTTGACCACGCGGCCGTGGGAAGCTCCTGACGCTTTGAGCCTCCGTTTTCTCAACTGTAGAATGAGGACTGCCGCACTGGCCTTGCCCACAGCATCGAGCTGAGCGAGGATGACAGCACGAGCTGCATTGGGGTCATCTGGGAACTTGCTAGAAATTCAGATTCTCGGCGAATGACTGAATGTGGATGGATACCATGGGTACAGTGAGTACCACTGGCGTCTCCCTCCTCAACCTGCATCCGATAAATGTCAGTGTTTTGTCATATTTGCTTCATTAATGTAAAAATGTTTAGCATGAAAAAAAAATTCACATTCTTGGACCCCACTCCAGACCTATAAAATCATATACTCTGCAAGTGGAACCAGCAACCTCTGTTTTAACTGGCCTTCCTGTCATTCCGATGCCCGCTCAAGGTTAGGAGCCACTGGTCTAGGCCTTGCCATTAGCTTCGCTTAGCTGAGTGCCCGTTGGAGTCGGGCCTCCCTCCAGCCTGGCCTGGCTCTGGTGGAACACTGTGGGGTTGGGCCTGGGATAAGAGTTCCAGAATAGTTGCTTCACTTGCAAACAATGAAGGCCCAGGAAAGGAGGCTCAAGCATAAGAAATCATCTTGCAAGTGTATCATACTTTTGTCTCCCAAACATTCTGACATTCATCGCTTCATTTAAACAGCATGAAGTTCAAAGAACAGCTCACTATAATTATAGTTATTAATAAAGCTAAAGAATGTTCTGAAGCTGGTGCATGCAGGCATATCATCTCCACAAATGAGTCTGGGCTCCTTGAGGACAGAGGACACAGCTTCTTTTCTTGCCATACTCCATTATCCCAAATCTCCCCATCTCCAGCCCTTACACCCCAATGTGGGCCAGAGTCTGTGGCCTCGGAGCCTTGGCCTGCCCGGGCACCCCAGGAGAGCAGGCATGCACCCAACGGCAGGACCCCAGTCCTCTTCAGGAGGGTGGATCTGCCCCTTGCCCTCCCCCTCCCCCATACCCACCTGTAGGTGTCGGTGGCTGGCACCTTCCAGGTCTGGATGCCCTTCAGGGGGCCCTCGCTCCCCACCACCACGCTCAGGTTGGAGTTCCGGTAGGCATTGTTGCACTGGGCCTGCGTCGGGCCGTGGGGCCCACTGGCCCCGCATGTGGTGAACAGCCAGTGAACTGCACGCAAGAGGAAAGGCGATCACTCACTTGGCCTGGCCCTCCCTCCTCCGTGGGCCTCCCTCTGCTGCCTCTGAGCTGTCTGCTCCATGAGGCCAAACCCACGTTCCAAGATGGCACCCACGTCGGGGCAAGGAACAGTAATCAGTCATTTGAACTGGAAACTTCTGTTGAAGATCTACTGTGTGCCAGGCCCTGGACCAGACAGATACTGAGGGAGAGACACAAATGGAGCAGACTTGGAGCCTGGCCTGAAGAAGCTTACAGCCTACTAATGGGAGACCCAAAGGGATGCAACAAGACAGGACAGTAACAGAAAAAGAGCCTCAAGAGGGTCTGGCTAACACTGCACTGTGAAGGTTCTGAGGAGGGAGAGACGACCCCTCTCAGGTGAGACGGGTGGGCAGTGGCCAGGTCCTCTCCTGGTTTCTCATTGAGTCCAGCACGGTGCTGGGCAAAGAACGGGTGCTCAGTCTGTGCTATTGTGACTGGATCTAACCCGCTTCCGAAAGCTTGATATCTGCATATAGGATCTTCTTAGCTTGGAGAAGATCAGAAGAGTAAAGTGGACACAGAGTCAGCTCCATGCCCTCCTCCCCCACATGGGTTGTGTTTGGAAATGCATTAGAAGCAGCTCTCAGGCTATGTAACAGAGAGTGTAAAAAATGGGAAACAGGTCACATCTGCCTTTGGTGCACGTCCTTTTCCAAGCCCCTCACCGCTTCCTGGTGCTCTGTCCTCACCCGGAGCACCCAATGCTCTTAGGTGGCCTTCTGGGGTTGCCTCAGGAACACCCAGCACATCCCCACCCCTCCACTGCCACTGGGCCATTCCTTCCAAACTTTCTATCTTTGAGCCTGGCTGGACCTTGGGGAATTGTCAGATTTCATCCTGGCAGGAATTTTAACATGTTTACAACCTATAAAAACTTCCAAAAAAATGTGCTCTTGATAAATCACTTTTACTTAAAATACAAAAATCTCATTATAAGATTGAAGAAATTATTTCCCTTTAAAGTGATTAAGTCGAACTCTACCTACATAAAATTATGAAAAAATTAATTTGGGTGTATATAGTTTTGTTTGCTGAAGCATAAAAATCTTTTGATGACTTTCAGCTAACTTGATGCAAAAATGAAAGGTTAATTTGGGTTGCTAATTATTAGCAATCAGATTGAGATTACACTGGGCAGTCTTGATAATCTGAAAACCAGGCTGGCTGTGGTGGGCTTTTGTGACACTGCCCCAGAGCTGAGGTCGGGAGACCGAAGCTCTAGTTGGGGTTCTCATGCATACAGCTACTCAATACTGAGCACTCAATACCTTTCTTGGCTTCATTTTTTCGAATGAAGATGTTGGTTTCTATTTGGTTTCTGAAGGTTGTTTCAAGGGCAAGAAGGTGACGAATCCATTCATCTCTGGTGTGAATGGCTGATGGTTAATTTTCTCATCTATTTGTATTATAAGGGGTAACCTGTTAATTCAAAGGACTAACTCTTTACTGGAGGCATTTCAGCAGAGCTGTCTTGGCCAGATGTCCTTTCACCCTCTCCAGTGTTCAAATCACATGTGTGAGCTGTGCCAGAGGGGAGAGGCGGAAAGGATTCAGGCTTCGAAATCACCACGAACATCTGAGTTTGGGAGCAGCTTCATCATTGTTGATTATGGGACCTTGATCGTGTTCCATTGTCTGCGAAAGGGGCTGGGTTGCCATGAGGATTAAAGAAAGCGAGGGGTATGAAAGGTCACTGTAAAGTCCAAAACTCTAAAAATGTGAGCTGTGCCGCTGACACCTGCCTGCACCCAAGGCTGGTGCTGTTCCTGACAATGGGAAATGCGGACAGGGTTTCTGTGTATATGGATCCCTCCGCCAACAGCACCTAGGAATTTAAACTCGGTGAGTTGGGGATGACGACAGGAGCAGGGAAAAAAGAACAGCTCAGAAAAGAAGTTAAAAAGTACACTCCTCCCCGTGCTCTCTAGCTCCTTGAAGCCTGTTCTGCAGGTTCAGTCTGTGCCTATAGCGAGCAGCCTGGGTTTGGGGGCAGCCTTATCAATCTGGGGCAGAAGCATGATGGTTCACTGAGTTAGTTCAGTCCTGGAAATTAAAGAATTTAGCCATAAATATAAATATGTATTTTTTTTCCCCTGAAGAGTGTGCTGAGGAAGACAGTTCTACCGGAGCATGTCCTTCAGCAGGACCCTCTTCTAACTTCAGCCTCGCCTAACATTGCTCTGAAGGCTCTGAGATGTTCCCAGAGAGGGTGGGCTTCTACTTCTTGGCCAAGCTGGGCATCTGACGGGGTAGGAAGAGGGGAATGGGCTTTGGATCCAGATGGGCCAAATTTTCTCATTGGATTTTACCTCTGATGAGGTATGAGAACTGGGGTAGACTCTACATCCTCTCTGAGCCTCAATTTCTTAATCTGAACAAGTGGAGGTAATAACACCTAGTACTTAGACATGCTGTGGAGTATTAAATGATGACCTAAGCAAGGCGCTTAGGACAACATTCTGCATTAGAGACGCGTAGTGAATATAGTTTAAAAAGTGTGTAACTTCCTGCTCAGTTTTTGACTGTAAGGAAGCAGAGACACCCAATCTCAAGATTTATGTTCCCCAGTCCATAAAGAAGGGACTCTAGGGGTTGTTTCTCAATAAAGGGACCAATATTTTCCCAACCCAATGGACATATATTAGTCTCAGGTGGTTTCTATGCACAAAATTCTGTTTTCATTTTCAGCAACTGCTGATGGAGAGGTCCAGAGCGGGAATTCTTTCTAAAGTAGATTCCATGGGAATAGAGGATTTGCCATCCCAGGTCAAACCCATGATTCACCCAGCTGGAATTCTGTTGCCCCCACAGTCTTCGAGGCATGGTGGTCCTCCCTGCTCCCTTGGATGGCTCTGTCTCTCATAAATCTGCCCAAAGTTGTTTGGAATTAATTTCTGTGTCCCACCAGCAGCACTTCTTGGGGGTATGGATTCTCTGAGTTTATTGCCCATTGTGAAGGGCTGTCCTGCTTCTGATGTGTGGGGGCTTGTCTTACTAAAGCTTCATCCTGTCGGTTCTCTTTGCTCATTCTGTTTGGAATCTCATAGACATCACAGAATGCCACAGTAAGATGGGACCTTGGAGATATCTGAATTCAGTGGTTCCCAAACCACCTAAGGACCTTTAAAAATACAGATTCCGGGGCCCTGAAGATTCAGATTAGTAGATACTAGGTTGGGGCCACGGTGGAGGGAGGACAATATTTGCATTATGTGACAACTTTTCCAGGAGAGCCAGCCTGCTGTAAACAGAGTGGATAATCAGTCAAGCTAGGAGTTAAACACAGATCTTCTGAGTTTAAGTTCAAGACTTGAAAAGGTGCTACAGTCACCATGAAATCCTCATGGAACCTTTCTGCAAGTCTGGTTTTTTTTTTTTCCCCCCTTTTTAAATCTATGAGCCCAGAGCTCAGTTAAACCCGACCAAGTTTTCTCAGGACCAGAGAGTAGGCAGGCCACCACGAGGGGAAAGGAGTCTGGTCAGGGTATGTGGTAGGTAGACCCTCAGCCTCAGAAAGTCCCACAGTAGCTTAGCCTAGCAGAGGGTGCACTTTAGGGGGTCATGGGTGCAAACCAGGGAAAACAGGTGCTCAGTGTCAGGACTCTGGCCCCCCGAGAGGCCACGGGGAGCCAGGGGGTGTCAAAAGGGAATCTGGTAACTGGAATGTTTACAAGATCAGCAAGCAGACATATGAGAGGGACTGGGTAATAAGCAACAAGGGAAAATCTTGGTTTTTAAAGAGAAGATCAAGGTCACAGTGAGACCAGCAGTGAGGTGAGCTTGACGCCAAGTTGCCAATCTGAGAGTTCAAGGGTCCTCACATTTCCCCAGCTGAGAGTCTACACTGATCCCTGAGGCTCTGTGGAGCTGTAGGAGGATTAAATGGCCCCCAAGGAGGAGCCTGGATTGGGAGCAGGTGAGGGAGGAAACCCAGCTCTTTCCTCTTCTCTTACTTAAAAAACAAACAAAAAAACAACTATTGTATTAAAACTCATTTATGAGAGAGAAAAGACAAGAACTGCTTTATCTTGTTCTTAATTATACCACCCACTGGAAACCTAGTTTAATACTCACAGCTATATTGTATAAAGAACCTACAAACATCAAAATACTGATTGGTTACAGACAGCTGAGGAAAGAAAAATCCATTAAGCACTGGGTTTCATTTTAAGTATATTGCAGCCCCCTCCAAGAAGAAACAAATCAATTAGTAATACACAGCACAATGTTAAAAAAATAGGCTAGGTAGTGACCGTGCTGGTTTACTTACTGTTGCTAAGCCATCTTATCTGCTCAACTGAATGCAAAGAAATAAAACATGATACAAAGGAAAATAAGTTCTCAACTACCATTATTAATCACAATAAGGGTCTGCCTCTCATCAAAGGCCTCCCTGGTTGTGCCACAGAAGAGTGCTCAATGGCTCTCGTGGATCTTACATACCATTTTTATTCTGATCCATGGAGCTCAATTTTATCCATATCTGTTGACTGAGCTGAACTTCGTGGGAGCTGTGGCATATTGAACCATTTTGATGGCCACTGTAGATCTTGTTAAGCAAAATAATGACCAAAAATCCAAGTAAATATAATCATTTGCCATCCATAAATGTATATGACACTATTCTTTATTATAAATTGGAGAAAGTAGCCCTTCTTGTGAGTACATGGTGAAAATTAATAAGTTGTTCTCCTTATTAGGGCAAAATGAAAGCAATATACATATCGTTGCCATTGTGAGGTTAAAATATTTCAACTCTTTAAACAATGGAGTAGCATCCCCTTCTAGATACAAGATCAAGGTCTGATTATTGCTGTCTTTTTTTGATGTTAACAGTTGTTGAAGCTTAATGCCTAGGTTCGTTTATTTATTGGGAGTTGCAAAATAATGATATTCAAATTATATACTTTTCCCCTTATTTATTAGTTGACATATATTTATAAAGAGATGCTTCCTCTCACCTACTATGTTGTTACCCAGTGGTATAGTTCATATAGGAAAGGCAGGATAAATGCTCAATTCCTTCTCCTTATTTGCAGTGTTCAAGGTAATGAATTGGTCCTGTGTCATCCTCTGAAGTTGACTAATTAGTTGTTTGCATATCATTATGAATACATGAATTTAAACATATTTTGAGTTTTAATTAATCATAATTATTATTCCTTAGAAGCTCAAATTGTCACATTTTTGGTCAGTGGTAGCTTCCTGAGTTCTTTTGCTTCCTTGCTATCTGGTATGATGAAATGTTCCTTCCGCAGACCTGGACTCAGCCATTTTTTCAAAAGCTTTGGTTTCTTGTAGTGAAAAAAGGTTTTTTAAGTATAAAATCTGGGTGCTATAGACACTTATTGCTACTGGGTTGGTGATAGTTTCTAGGCTTCTTTAGTGGACAGAGCTAGGAAATATACATGTTGTATGCATATGTATATCAGTATAAATACGCACACACACACACACACACACACATTTATATGACAAAACACCCATGAGTTCACACTGACAGTTCCAAATCAAATTCAGGACGACAGGGTTTTTAATTTATCCTCTTCTATATTACATCTGTATTTCTTTTTCCACACTGAGAGTCTTGGTCTTCAAGAACAAAGGTGATAATGGAATTAGAATATTCTATAATTACTCATTCACTTTATCCTCCATTATACACACAATAGTATCAGAGTAACAATACCACAATCAATAGAAAAACTGAGATCTGTAAAAACATTTTTTTGGGTATATGTGCTCTCTATTCTCCTAAAATTTCTTGAAGTTGAACATTATCTACATTGTTTGAGCACATTGCCATTACATATACTACTCTTTCCTCTTTAACCTTTAGTTAGTCTGTAAGTAGTGTATGCTTAATGCCCATATCAATCACGTGGATATATCTCTAGTCACTTTGGTTGTTTGAAGTTTGTTTTCAAGTAGATTCCTTAGGAGGGGCTCATAGGAGCAATATTCCTTGAGTTCCTGAATGTTGATAATATTTTTTCCTTTTGAGTATATTAAAGGTATTACTCCATTTTCTTCTGGTATAAAGTATTGCTGTCAAAAACTCTGATGATAACCCAGATTTCATTCTCTAATAAATCATTAGCTGTTTTTGCTTAGGCGCCCACAGTATTTTTTTTTTCCTTAAGGTACAGCAATTCTACTATAATATACTGATACTTTGGTATTGCTCAATATGAGTCAGTATTCTCAGATATACAGATACGCTCTTTTAATAAGTAGTTTCAATAAGAACATTTTTCTTGAATTATAGCTTTAAACATTTGCTTTGTCTCCCTTCTTTGGTTTTCTTTTTTCAGGCACTCTTGTTATCTGTGTGTTCGATCTTCTTTGCCTCTCTTTGATGTGTATCATCTTTTTGATTTTAAAAAAGTTTCTCTTTTCACCTTCTATTTCTCATAAGGCATTAACTGTTGTTTATTTGCTTTTGCATACCTTCTAATTTAGTCTTCATTTCTGAAATTATTTTTTCCTTTTATTTCAAATTCTTTAGAGAGCTCTACCATCTAGCTTCTGATTTTTATAATAATGATTTATGTTATTTTCATTGCTTTCTTGTCTGTTAACTCATTTTGAAATAGCTTACAATTGTCATCTCCTCTGCGGGCCTGTCTTTCTGGTATGCTCTCATTTTTCTGTAGGGAGGTTATTCTGTCCTCTCTGCTCTTTTAAAATTCTTATTGTAATTTGGATGGGGTTCGATCTTGATACTTATGCATTTTAACATAAAATTAATTTGCTACAACTTTTAGGATTCAGGAGCTTTTCTAACTTTACACAGCTCCCTTTACTCTTTTTTAATTTTCATATAGTGTTAAAAACTATGGCAGTTTGCTTTCCGACGTTTCTGGCTCTATTTCTTTCCCCCACTTGAATCTGGATATTTTCTCTTTTTGTGGTCTCTATTATCCCTATCCTAGTCAATATTGATACCAGTCCTAGAAAGTTCTTCTCAGTGTGGGTCATTTCCCGGAAAGGATGCTCAGTGGCCAGACTCTTCTAGCTCCTTCAGATCTTACCAAAGGCCCCTTGCTCTCACACACCACTGGGCTGGGGAAGAACTCTCCTAGTTTCAGTAGCTATTTTCAGATTGTCTGTCATTTCTAGCAAATACCTGTCAGCTATTTGGGGGTTCTCCTGTTCTCAGGTTTGTAAGATAGCCTTTCTTCTCTTTCCCTTGTTCAGATGTTGATACTATGCAGGTCTTATGGTTGTTGGTGCTCTGTCTTCACTCACTTGTATTTTGGGGTTGGAGGGGAATATATTTGCAAAAAATTTTTTGTTGTAAATATACATGGGTTTTCAGTTTTGATACACGTTTCCTTGATTTTTGCATAGGGATTCAGAGAGATAAAAAAACAAAAAAACTACACTGTTACTGGCGTCACTGCCATCTTTCCAGAATCCTTAACATTTTTTAAAATTTAGGAATCACTTGACATCATCTGCTATGATTAGCTCCTTTATACCACCTCTGTGGTCAGGCTCCTCACCTGTATTTCTACGCCTGAGACTGCAGGGTTTTTCAGACTTCACCTCAGGGATATCCCCACTGACCATGGCCTAGAACTTGCTGTTACACCATATTCTGCCCTTTTTTTGGATACAGCCCACTAAGTACAATTTAACTTCCTCTTGATAGTGCCACTTGGACTTAAGTTGTTTAGGGCTATCTGACCCTTTACTAAATGGCTGCAGATATAAATATTTTATATTAACTCACTGTCCTCTCTCTCTACTGTCGGATATGCTTTCTCAGTGGTTCAGCATGCTCTCTGATTAACCTTATTTGGTACCTAATGTTGGGTGAGGGCACGAGAAGGGCCCTATACCTCTCTGTGCATCAGACTGAGGGGCAGCTAGCTACAAAAAACCTTTATTTCTGAGTTTTGGAATGTATTTATATTTTGGTACTTATATTTGGTGGATGGTGGAAGGTACTAGAAGTATCTTCTATCCTCAGATAAAAGGATGCTGCTGTGATTCTGAACCAACAAGACTGGGAATCTTTAGTCCCTCAATTTCAATGTACTTAATTACAGTACATGGATGGTGCACCTCCATCCTCCAGTTAGTTTAGTTTCTTAAAACCATGTTAGGTCAGTAGATAGGGAAGGGGGGAGAACTGTCACGTTTATCTCATAAGATAGGCAACCATGTAGAAAAGTTAAAGAAATGGCCTGTGGTTACAGAGACTAAGTGAGAAGGGGAACATCACATTTACTCTTTCTACAACAGTTTTCAGTTGATGAATTTTCCTTGTTGTTCTACTTTGTTTCTCAGACTGAATTTGTTTGCATCTACACACACACACACACACACACACACACACACACACACCTCGTTTACTCGTGCGTAGCTTTCTGGTCATTTCTCTCTTGTTCTATTTTGATGATGAGAAGTTAGGAGGGGGTAACAATAATAATTATAATACCAGCTCTGTCTTTTGTACCAGACGTGCTCACACATATAATCTCTTCTTCACTTTTACATCTTTGTCTCCCTAGACCCTCACGCAGTTCCTCTAGATGGGCAGGATGCCTGTAAAAGCTGAGGTCTCCTGGGGAACAAAGACCAGAGGCCCACATCCCTCTCTGCTGGGAGGCAGACATCCCTTCGCGAAGAGGAACCTCTGAGCAAGCCGGCTCCCCATCAATAGGGCAGCAAATCTGGGCTGTTGAGATAAAAGCTGCTTTCAGGACTGAATTACCCTAAACAGCTCCGACGCCTGGCAATCTGAGGCAGTTTTTAATGGCTCCTGTGATGGCGTCTGTGTTGTGTTCTCAGCCACCCCCTGCTCCCTGAGGGAGAGTGAGTAACACGTGAGAGCGCAAAGGTCACAGGAAAGACACTATCCTGAAAGCAGAGCTGTAAAAATTAAGTTAAGGGAGGCCTCAGGGCTAATTTGTTTATTCCCAAGTTGGCTTCAGGCCAGAGTTGTGTTAATAAAGTATTTGACATTGAGACGGGTGCTGCAGACTCACCCATCTGGGGGTCACACGTAATGGATTTGGTTCTGAGGCTTAAGTGGCAAGTAGCAGTGGTTCAAATACCAGCCTTGCCACACTCAGGCCTGAAGGGTCATTGATTTCTGCCCTCATCTGCTCTTGTCCACAGACCTGGCAGAGAAAACCCTGGTCTGGTACCTCCTGTTGTAAGGTCCACTGGCTCCTGGGAGAGAGGCAACAGTGTGGGAGGCCAGCACCCCTCACTGCTTTATTCTTACTAGTTCTTGCTTATTGTTTGGTTCTAAATCATGAAGGGTGAAATCCTTACAAGGCCTTGGGACTGTAACACCTCTGACAGATGGGCAGATGGAGGTGCAGGCAGCCCAAGTGGCCAAGTGCTTAGGAGCTAGAAGAACAAATGTCCTGACTCCTGGGTCAGGGTCCTGGACCTTCTAAGATGAATTGGAGAACAGGGACACGTGAAAAGGGGGGAATCCAAATGTCCAGGGCAGAAAGGGAAGTAGTGGGGGAGCAAGTAGGACCAAATGGTGGACCAAAGACAGAAGACAAACTATGTTATACTAGAGAAGAGAAGGGAAGAGGCAAGTCTCTCTTATTCCTGCTTGAGGGCAGTCATGGTGCCTGGAGATGCAGTGGCCATGAGGCAACAAGCATGAGGAAAAGGCCAAAAAGATCACAGAGAGGGGCTTCCCTGGTGGCGCAGTGGTTGAGAGTCTGCCTGCCGATGCAGGGGACATGGGTTCGTGCCCCGGTCCAGGAAGATCCCACGTGCCGCAGAGCGGCTGGGCCCGTGAGCCATGGCCGCTGAGCCTGCGCGTACGGAGCCTGTGCTCTGCAACGGAAGAGGCCACAACAGTGAGAGGCCCGTGTACCGCCAAAAAAAAAAAGATCACAGAGATGTGAGTCTTGACATCAACAGGCATTGAACTAATGAGACTAGTCATGTATAGGGCCACCGAACCAACATCAGCAGTCATCTATATAGTAATTTTTGTTATTGGACTGGACACTTCCTTGGGCTGCTGGACATTGGCTGCATCAGACGTAATGTGGATGGAGCCTTCCTAGAATACAGATCTCCCCCCAACTGGCAAAGAAAATACCACTGACCAGAGAGTCCTGCTGTTCTCGCTCCAACAGCAATGCCAGACTGGATTGGGACCGGGTTTCCAATGCTTCTTTAGAAACTGTGTGTGGCCTTCAGCCTGCCTTCCTTGGAGGAGAGCAGGTGTCTGGGACACTCCCTCGGCCCAGCCTGCTCAGCCCAGGTGTGCTCCCTCTTCTCTACCACGCTCTGTTCTGTGTCCACACACTTCATGGTCAAGGCCTCTAGAGTTTATGAGAGCAGTAGTTACGTTGTAGAGGGGCCTCAGAGGTTCCCCAGGCCACGCCAGCCCAGGAGTAAAAAGTGGGGTCTTGACGATAGTAACAAATAGTATTATCCCGGTTCTGCTCTGAGGCACACCTGACGAAACCTTGAGTTTTCTCCCTTAACACCCATTGTTATAGCACACATGCTCTGCCACTGTCATCTCTGTCCCCTTAACTTGCTTTATTTTCTTCATAACACATCACTATCTGAAACTATATCATCTGTACACTTGTTTCCTGTTTTTCCCTCTAGTGTGCAAACTTTACAAGAGTGAAGCTTAGCCAATTTTGTTCACTGTTTGTCTCCAGGACCTAAAACAGTGCCAGTCACACAGAAAATAGTTAATAAACCTTTGTTAAATGAAAAACAAAACAAAAAAAAAACCAAGAAAAAAAAATAGAAAAAAGAGAGTAGGCCAAACGCCAGCCGCCAAACCCACCTGAGGGGTTAGAAGAGGGAGCTCACACATGCTGCGGGTACTGTGCATGCTTCAGAGGAAGCACCTTTGACCCTTTGGAGTTCTTGTATTAGGGTTAGAACATCACAGGATGGGGTGGACCAGAGGCGTTCTGGTGGTACAAATGGATGTGTCGAAAGGCAAATTTTGTCTTACTCGTGACTGCACAGCAGAGAGGGGGTAGGCTCCCAAGGAGCCGGCACACACCTTCACACACTCACACACACACCAGCACACACTCACGCTCGCACACCCACACCCACATAACTGAGAGGCAGGGAGCCCTGCAGTGTCTCTAAGGAAACACACTGCTCCTTAGCAGTGTGGACACGCCACTGGCCCCATGGTTGAGGGAGCCGATCAGCTGATAGACTGTATGGACTAGCTAGTAGGCTCCAAGTCATAAATCTGGGTGAAGGAAAAGAAATACTCCTCTTTTTCAGGGAGCTCTTCTGAGGCCCAGGAGTTTTTCTGACTTTCAGCTGGGTTGCTGAAGAAGCCCAAGCTGTACCTTGTTCTCCTTACTTGTGAACATTAATCCCAGAACTGGATCATTGAGTCTGTCAGTCACTCAATAAAAAATAACAATGAAAAGAATAAAATATACTCTCACATTATCATGAAGTAATGTCAATACTCACTATAAAAACCAAATCAGGCCTCTCAGATCCAACCACCTGGGACTTGTTTGAAAAGCTGTCCCCGGAGAAAGTCCTGAAGTCCCCATTATTTCTGAGATCTTGACAAGCTTTAAAAGACTAGAAACACTCTTTCAATTTATACTGATGGGTGGGCCTTTCGGGGGGCAATCTTCTATGTCCTTACTCAAGTCACATATGTCCCCCAAGTGGAGTTTGCGGGTTTAACCTACAAATTGATGATCAGCTGGGTTGGGGGAATTGATTGAACAAAAGGACCCAACATGCAAAATACTGCCCCCTTTTTTCTTAAGACAGTTAGCTTTAAGAGGGCAAAAACTAGAATGTGCTTGAAACTTTCGCAAAAAAATTAAGGAGTGCCCAGAACACATACTTATATACAAATAAAAGAGTGCACAGCTCATAGGTGGAGGAGGAGGACTATAAATACACTGAAAGTGTATAGAAGGCAACATATGAGGGACAAGTGAACTGGCTTAGTCTTTTCTGTTATGTAGTTTAATAATGTTAATAATAATATCACACATTTTATATTAGCATATTCTTTTGTACCTTTCAAAGCAAATGATCTCATTTGCTCACTACAATAGCCAGCTCTGAAAAAGAACTGTGGCAGGTAATTATTATCACTACTTTATGAATAAAGAAAAAACTGGGGCTCAGAATGTTTGGCTCTCCTGAAGTCCCGCAGCTGGAACCACGGTCTCTAGAATTCTTTGTTGATCCATTTTCCATTCTGCTATGGACTGGCACTCAGTAGGTACTTAGTGAATATTTAAGTGTCTGTGGAATATTGAACAGAGAGGCTTGAGATTGCTGCCAGGAATTCTGCCCATCAGAATCCACAATGAGCTCTCAAAGCTTCCCGGTGATTGGTTGACACACAAAAGCCACTGCAGGTAGGCTGTCAGGTGGCCCCAGTGATCTCTACCTCCTGGTAGCCACACCCTTGCATAATCCCTTCCCTTTGAGTGTGGGCGAGACCTGTGAGTTGCTTCTAACCGACAGAATGTGACAAAGGTGACAGGATGTTATATTCATGACTATGTTACATAAGATTGTAACTTCCATCTTGCTAGTAGACTCCCTATTTCTCTGTCTCTGTCTCTCTTTCTCTTTCTCATCATTAGCTTCTCCAGGAATTGCCAACAACCATGTGAGCTTGGGAGTAATTCATTCCCCAATTGAGCTTTCAGATGAGACCCAGCCCTGGCTAACGTCTTATGCAAGCTTATGAGAAACTATGAAGCAGAGGACCCAGCTAAGCTGTGCCTGGTTTCTTGACCCACAGAAACTGATATAACAAATGTGTGTTGTTTTAAGCCACTATATTTTTATGGTAGTTCATTACAAAGCAATAGATACCTATCTGTATACCCCAAAGCCCTCCTCAGAAGCCAATGCTTTCTTTGGCCTCATCTTCTTGGTAAGCACCCAGCGTGGAGGTCGCTGGTGGGCCCATTTATTCCCTGTGCCCTCTCTCTTCTCCCTGGCTCAGTGATGGCTAAGGTGATTCCACCTCTTGTTCCTTTTCCTCTTGGCAATGTAGGGGCAAGCAGGGAGGAACCGCCTTTTGGGATCTAGAGTTAGCATTTCAGCCTTTCTCCCCCTAGTTCCACTGTCCAGCTCTGGATCCAGATAAATTTTAAAACACCTCTCTGTCCAGGATCACTGAAGCTTTGCTGTAACAAGCAAAGAGCTGAGTAGGCTCCAAGGGGATGCAGGGTTATTTTGCAGGCAGAACAAGCAAGTCTGAGAGAAGGACGATAATTAAAAGCAGACTTCCCAAATAACAAGTGCTTAACGCACCTGCACTGATGGAGGGGCCTTTGCGTCCTGTTAGTCTTGGAGCTAAATGATCTTAATCAAGGCGTGCTGAGCTCAGAGATCCCAGGTCATTTATTGTCTCTCACTTATGTAATCTTTCACTAAAACAAATGGGAAAAACAACATGTTTTCTCAGGCCAGCCAGGAGAGAGAAAGGCAATGGGTCCTCTCTGCTACTGAGAGGAACCACGGCATGGTGTGAAGGCATTTTGTCTGCAGCTTCGCCATAATGCCAACCAGCACGTCGTATTAGACTGGAGGTTCGTGAAGCGTTTTTGAGTCTGCCAGAGCTGGATGCTGCTGCGCTATTTTTCCAGTGGGGCCCAGGCTCGGGCAGTTATGAAGTACACTGCTGATTCCTTGCTTTCTCAAAGGACACTGGATTTCTTTTCAAAAATGATGATCAGTTCAGCATAATTTGCAATGCGCCAGTCTTGGATGGAGACCCTTTCACCATCCAGGGCAGGATAAAGGCAGAGCCGGGGAGTGGGGGCCCCTGTCCTAATTCCAGCTGTGATCAGAATTGGACACCTGAAAAGGGATGCAGAGACTCCCTTGTACTGGGGTAACAGTGGCTTCATGTCAGGCTTATGTGGGCCCCGCTCTGGGTGGTACATTTTCCACGAGGGGCACTTTGGCTTGTTCCCAGCTGCAGGCCCCAGGGCACCCAGCACAGGACAGGGCACGGAGCAGGCTCCAGCACAGGCCTGTTAAATTAAACTCGGCTCGATGTGATTTTTTTTTTTTTTCTAGGAGAGAGATTCAGGGAATTGTGAACACATTAACTAGAAAGCAATGAGGTTTTCTGTGTTGAATGCTGAGCTGAATCTCCTCGTGGAAGGAGAAGATGGATGTAGCCAGTCTGGATGTAGCAAGAGCTTCTCCCTAACCGCGGTCAGCAGCTGGGTGGTATCTGGGATTGTTCCTAGCGGGCGTGGGGCTAGAGCGGGAAGACTTTGGGGTGAGCCGGCTTGAGTGGGAACCCTGGCTCTGCAGCTGATTGGTGAGGTAAGCCGCATAACCTTTCTGATTCTGTCTCCCCAATTCTAAAATGGGGAAAATAACGACAGCTCATGTAGCTCACGTTGGGTCAAGCACCTCTCTAAGCCCTTGACACCGATTCACTTATGTGATCCTTTCCTCAAACCTATGAGATGGAAGCCCTAACAATATAAGCGCCATTTTTCTGGATGTGAGGAAACAAAGGCACAGAAAGGAGAAGTGAGTGGCTTTAAGTAGGTGGCCGGGCTGGGAGCTGGACCGTGATGTCTCTCCTGGGGGACTGGTGGGGAGAGTCTGTAAGGATCACATAAGAGACGCCGAGTGTGCTTAATAGCTGGAGACGGGCGTGCAGAGGGAAGGGGGCCGTCTGCGAACCCATGAAGCTCTGCTGCCAGTGGGTGCTCTGCTCAGGGAGCGTGGCTTCTTATCCAGCCTTCAGTTCCTCCCTGTCACCATCACCGGGTCCCTGCAGAAGTGCTGTCTCTCCCTCGGCCACCAAGCAGCCCCTGGGCCTTGGTGTCGGCCACCTCCTGGGAATGCTGACTGGCTCCCCAGCTTGCAAAGCCTCTTGCTCTGGGAGGGACTTGTTAACATGAGTAACGGGGATTGTGAGTCACGAATTAGTTCCAAGCTACTTCTCTCCCTGGAGCACAGCCGCGCTAGCTCCTGGGGAAGGGAGCGGCACCCAAACGAAGAGTGACGTCCTAATTGGAGGGCGCCGAGCCTGCCGCAGTGACTGGGGGCCCACGAGCCTTGTTAGAGCTGGTGCTTCATGCGTTATCACTAGTACTCTGGCTATAAATAGGTGATAATCTAAAATCAGTGGATAAGAGAGAACGCGCAGCACATGGTTAAACAGCAGGCCAGCTGAGCAGGGAAACGGCCAGTGCCCGAACGGGTGCCAAGGATTATATCTACAGCTCCGTGCCGGCGCAGCTCTCAAAGAGGGGCTCCCCGCAGTTGAACGGGTGCCGACAGAAGTGCCTTTCACGTGCACCCACGAAGGCTGGGGTGCACGGAGAGACGCAAATTAGCTGCAATAATCAGCTTTCTTACATGTGCGGAGGTGCATTGTATGCCTGGCGTGCTGTTTTGAATGTTAGTGAAGATGCCTATGTGCTCTGTTTAAGCAAAAACTGACATTTTCAGTTCAGGGTTTTTCAAAGAGAGATTCCTCTAGAAGACCCATTCAACAGTGGGATTCCTTTAAGGTTTCTTGAAGGAAACTTTGCCCTTCCAAATGTTATTTGACTTAGAAAACCTTACTTTGCATGTGATTTTAACCTTTTACACAACTTGTATAACTTAGAGCAAGTTACTTCCTCTCTGTGGGCCTCAAGTTCCTCATCTGTAAATGGAGGGTAATATTATAGTACGAGCAAATGAGATAATGCATGTGAAAGAGCCCAGCACATGGCGGTGCTCAGTGATAGTGGTTATTATTGTTGTGTAAAGAGGAGACGCATGAGGCGAGGCCTTTACTGTCTGAGAGCTGAACCCTTGGAGGGTGCTGTGTGGCCTCGAGCCTGCCTCCTCTCCATCCCAAGGTCCACGCCCATCTGCATCGAGGAGGTCGGGCTGCAGCCTGGGGTTCCTAAACTCTGTTTCAAACCAGGTTTTCCTTGTGAGTTTGTTAAAAAGGCAGAGCTTGACCTCTCATTCTCAGACATTAAGATTACACAGGTCCGTGGGGCCCAGGAATCAGCATTTTAACCAGGAGCGCTTGTGGGTCCTCCCTCCCCCAGCCAGGTAACCAGAAGCAGATGACGTGATGACACAGAGAAACCCTGGGCCAGATCTAGGTCCCCAACAGCCGACCTGCTCGCTGCTGCATTCATGCAGTCCCAGTTCGTCACTGGTTATTTCTGGAAGAAGCTGTTAATGATACAATGAACTTAGGAGTCTATTCTGAGGTCCCCCTGGAGTGACTGGGGCTTCTACCTTTACTTGTTGCCTGTCCTCCCAATGCTTTGGGGGCCTCCTGCCTTCAAAACTGGCACACAGTAAAGAGCCACGGCTAAAGCAGGGATGCCAGCCGCCTCTGTACCTCCAACCTGGCATGAGGTTGTCTGCAATGCCAACAACTGAAAAGACGACAGGATTTTCTGGAACTGGATGAGACACATGTATTTCTTTAGGAACTGGGTACATCTTCACTAATGGGGTATGCCGCTGAAATGAGCTTGGCTGGGCCTGCAGGTGCGAAAGGCTCTGATGGAAACAAAGACCCCCAGTGAGTGAGAAGACAGTTCTGAGTGAGCGAGGCCAGGCCCTGTGAAGCCTGCCTTCCAATAATGCTGTCATCCCCAGAACGGTGTGCTTGGAGCATAATGGCTCTAGCTACAAATTCTATTAACTCTAATAGTTGTTCTGTGGTGAATGGATAATGCGTTTAGCAGAGATAGACCCAATCAATTTATGTGAAACACATAAAGCTTTCTCATTGGAATTGGCATCTGTTCTCGAACTGTAGGAGTGTGTGTGGAAATGGACAGTGTGTCACCCTCACTTCTGGGCACATTAGCAGTGGGCCAAGGAGAGCTCTGGCTCCCTTATGCCATATCCCCTCAGCTCTTAGAACCATGGAGCTGGGGATGGCGAGGGACCTGGAGACTGTCTACTTCAACCTTGATTTTCAAAAGTAGCAGTTTTCTCTCCTTTGTCTGTGTTTGCGTTATTCCCTCAAACACGAACTGTTACCTGAGGGTTTGCTGACATGCCCCAGCCATCAGACGAGGGGATGGAAGGCCGGACAGAGGTGAGACCTGTCTTAGGACCACAGCTTGCTAGTGTGGGTCAGCCGGGAGTTCTGACTCCTGGTCCAGTGCTCTTTTCCACACATTTTTAATTGTCTCCCCACCAACCTTTGGCAAAGACGTGTATTCAGAATACAGTAAACAAACTGTCACCAACCAACTCAAAGGCAAGACTGTGGCTCGATGCCAGGGTTCTGCAAGTTATGGAAACCTGTGGGTTGGGCTTGTTTGCATGTAAACTGAGGTGATTCCATCCTGCCCTCCTACACAATATGTAAGCTCGAAAGAGAAGGAGAGATGGGTTAGGAAGCCGAGGCAGAGTCATCTGGCCCAGGGTCGGGGGAGGGTCCTGCCTGTCCTTACCTGGGCTTTTAGAGAGAGAGAAGGTGACAGAGCCTGCATTCACCTCCTCACCCCTAGTGGTCATTACTGCTGGGGGGCGGGGCGGGGGAGGGAGAGAGAGAGAGAGAGAGAGAGAGAGAGAGAGAGAGAGAGAGAGAGCGCGCGCGTGAGCTCTGCAGCCTGTGATTGCTGTCCATATGGTTAGTGTGACTGTATGTGCAAAGCGGACAAACGTAATTTCTCAGCCTTAATACTTGCCCCATTTCTATCTCAGTTTCTTCATCTGATTAGGTGAAGTGACTCAGAGGCTTCCGAGCATGTTCCGTGAAGCACCTGGACAGGCTATTCCCTGCCTGGATGCTACAGCGGCTCAGCTCTGCCCCGGGGGCTGGGCGCAAGGAAATCCCCAGACCCAGAGGGTCAGGCCCTCGTCAGAGGGAAGGGCTGGCTTGGGGGACGTGAGGAGTGTTTAGAAATTTGGAAGCTTTGTGAGTGACGGTTTTCAGAAGACCCAACTGGCATTTGCATTTCTAGGAGTTGCTCGAAAGCCTGCCGGGAGGAGAGTGGAAATGCCACCAGCCACCCTTGTTCCAAGCCCAGCAGAAACTGACAGTGCTGAACTTTGGGGAGAAAATCTTATTATCCAGCCTCCTCTGTCCTTTGTCGGGATGGCTGGGAGCAGATCTGTTTACTGATCATGCAGGGGCTCTCGTCTGGGCCACTCTCCCAGCTCTTTTCCGTTTGTAGCGTTGATCTCTGATAGGAGAATTAGATACTCGAAGTAGCTCAGCTGGCTGAAGAGTGCAGACTTCAGGGCTATGTCCGGGCCCCGTTTCCTACCAGCTGTGGGATGTTTACATTCTTCCCCATCATCGCTCTCCTCCCTGCAGTTCTAATAACAGCAGCGGGCCCTGGGCCAGAGTGAGGACTAGAGGAGTAGATGTGTGAGATGCCCCAGCCCAGGGTCAGGTGTGCTCACTGACTATGCTTTCCTTCCCCTTCCCTCTGCCCCCAGCCCTCCCTTCCTCTCCAGGGACCTCTCCCGGGTAGAAGCTCTGAGTTAGGTTAAGCTTGTCAACTACAAATTGGCACTTGGCATCTACCTCTACAAGGATCAAATCATAAGCTGCTGTGACCACTGACCTTCAGCAGCCACCCTGAAAGGAGTTCAGGGGGTAGATCAGGAATGAGACACTCTGTGCTCTGAAACACTGGCAGAACAGGCCTTAAAATAGATACTTTCAGGAGAATGTTTTTTTTTTTTCTTTTTGCGGTACGCGGGCCTCTCACTGTTGTGGCCTCTCCCGTTGCGGAGCACAGGCTCCGTACGTGCAGGCTCAGCGGCCATGGCTCACGGGCCCAGCCGCTCCGCGGCATGTGGGACCCTCCCGGACCAGGGCACGAACCCGTGTCCCCTGCATCGGCAGGCGGACTCCCAACCACTGCGCCACCAGGGAAGCCACAGGAGAATATTTTATGAGCCCAATCCTTGCATCTCCTTATATGTAGAGAAAGCACTAAAATATTTTGTGCTGATGTCTGCTCCTTGTGGCTAGCTGTAACCTTCATGAGACTAGCAGCAACCTTCTGCAAAAATGTGTGCTGCACTGAACGTGCTCCCCCTTCACCAAAATCACATATACACTGACTGTCCCCCCTGCCTCTTCAGAGCAGTCTCTCAGAGCTACGTGAAATGCTGTCTCCTGGGCTATCGTCCTCATATTGCCCTAAATAAAACTTAACGAGAAGTCACACCCACAGTTTAGGGCCAGAGGCTGAAGAGGCCTGTGTTTGAAGCAGCAAGGGCCCCACGAGAAGTCCTTCAGCACAGGGGATGCTGAATTAAACAGCTTCAGAAGGGAGCCAAGCTTTGGGGAAGTGCGGTGAACCTGAAGCTTTGGGGGGTTGTACCACTAATGAGCTAGTCTGCCTTTGAGCAACAGATAACCTTGGCCTTGGGCCCAGCCCTCTTTATGAGGAGAAGAGATCGATGGAAGGTTTGCTTTGTTCAGTAAATGGGGAGTGGTTTCGAAGGACTGAGTTGAGAGAAGGGTACCAGCTTGGTTCCCCCGTTTGTGCCGGGGCCTGGGTACTTCCCAGCCGTGGAGGACAGTTACTCCTTTGCACAACTTTCAGAAGCTCCGTTTCCCCAGGGAATAGGACGACCGAACAGCTTCCTCTTGGAGCCCAGCAGCCAGGGTGTAGGTGATGTTCTTTCTAAAGGTCGACTATTTTATTCTATAAACACCTCTCCCCACCCCAATCACAGCACGTATCTTTCTTCTACCTTTTGCAACGTGAGATCACTTTGCTCAGATATGTGAGTTGAACCCTTACCTGTAGGGTCAAAGATGGGGCTCTCTTTTGGTGTGTTTTCCCAGGGTTTTGCCTCCTTGTCTGGGTTTCCCTCAAACAGATTTCTTGACTTGGGTGCCGTAGTCTGCGGCATCTTGTCCTCCCCACCAACTAGAACAGAGAAGACCCCACGGGCTGAGTTAAGTGAGGTTCGGTTTAAGGGAGGGAGATGAGCGCGCCCCGGGGAAGGTGGCAGAGACCATGGGCTTGGGTCTAGGAGGGATTGTGAGGCCCAGGATAGCCCGGGTTGGGGGCAAGTGCTGGGGACAGGGTGCACTCACTGGTGAGGTAGCAGTCCAGGCTGATGGAGATATTGTTGAAAGCCACGGTGGCTCTGGATCCTTGTTCCCACCAGGCAACGATCTGCAACCAGAACCTGTAAGCGTGTGAAGAGGAGTGGGTGTGAGAAACTACGCGGGTGGGTCATGTCCTGGATTCAACGTCCAGCACGATCCCAATGGGCACTGATGACCCGGCTCGCAACTGTAGCTGTTATCAGCCTCATCTAATCTCAGGGAGGCGGCGAGGGGGGAGCAGTCAACATCTCCCTGCTTCTCCAGCACAGGGCACTTCCCTTTCTGAGGGACTGCTCTGTAGGTTAATGGAATTTGGAGCTTGGGGCCTGAGACCAGGACTCCCAGTTACTCTGAGGAGACCTCTTGTGCGTTCTGGTTGTGCAGGGTGGGCAGAAGGGCTAGGCTTCGTATCAGCTGGTGCTCACAGGCGGGGCTGAAGACATTATTAAACTATTGAGATGCTTCTGTGCCAGCTGATAAAGCGTCTCTGTCCCCCGTGTGTCCTCTGCTTGTCGATTGCCTCAGGCAGCATGGCTCTGTCCCTGGAGCCCCCTGGATTCCTCATTATCCAGCAACTGAAAGGTTAGCTCCTCACACAGAGGGGGATCTCGAGGAACCCGTGTCTCGTTCAGTATCAGTTCTGACTGGGGTTGGTCTCTGCAGTGCCCGACTGATAGTTAAATATTAAATGATTTGAGTGTGATCCCTGGGAGTGTTTGTAAGCAACACAGAGGGGGCCGTAAGTGTTAACAGAAAACCCATGACGTACTGTTTCCTTCTATCTCTTTCACAGCCTTGGAGGATCAGGTCCTGGGACTGTGGCCAGGGAAGGCTTTAGAGTGGGATAAATAGAAAATACCTTTGGTTCATCTGTTTCCTGGGAAGTCATCCTCCTGGAAGACTTCAGATAGCCAGCCCTGTCCTGCTGTAAAGTGAGTTTCCTGAGAACTTAACAACCCTCTCCCACTTTTCAGAAAGTCAATCCAGCATGACCTTGGATTGCACAGAAGTCTCTGGTGTGGATGTTAAAATATCAAGAGAGCCAACCCATGCCCACCAGCTGGTGACTGGATAAGCCACGTATGCGGTGGCCATACAATGGAATGCTACTCCCCAATGTAAAAGAGTGGGCACGGTTATAGGCTATAAAATGGATAGACCTCAAAAACATTCGCTAAGTTAAAGAAGCCAGACAGTAATTAAAGGCCTCACGACACTATTCATCTACATTTTCCCATTTATATGAAACGTATAGAAGAGGCAAATCTATAGAGATTGAAAGCAGATTAGCGGTTGCCTGGGAAGGAGAACAGTATTGACTGTAAACCAACACAAGGGTTGTTTTGGGGGGGACGAAATTATAGTTCAAAAATGCTGGTGAAACAAAAGGGGAGAGGGAACTCAGACAGTGGAGTTGGCGGTGTGGGGTAGCAAGAGAACACAGAAGTGCTGGCAGGAGTGGGAGATTAACAGCACGCAGAAGGCGGGGCAAAGAGAGCAGAGCAAACACAGGAAACAGCCTTAGCAGAGGGAGGAAAGGCACAAAGGAAAGAAACCTGAGGAGAAAGGATGTCTGCTTATGATTTGCAGTGAGGGCAGCAAAGCTTTATAGTCAGTGCATGAACTGCCACAGAGGCCGGAAGCCCCCATCGTGCCCGTAGGCGGATGACCTCTGATCCACACGTAGAAGGGCTCAACGCTGGGACCAGAGAAGAATTACTGCCTCTTGCGGGGGAAAGACTTGAAAACAAAATCAAACTTTTATCTAAATAGTGTGTTTGTGATCAATTATTCTTAACCAAGCTACTCCGTAAATCCGTCTATGCCTTTACCTGTCTTATGAAATCTGATCGATCACAAATAATCCTTCTTATTTGAAAGTCACGATTAGGGGGCCCAAACCTGGTTTGATTCTGAAGAGGAAATGCCTGAACCTGCTGTACTCACGCCAACCGCACTGGCGCCTTCAGGCCATATTCCCCATGATGGGGCCCACGTGCCTCCATTAGGATAGACCGGTACAGAGGGCTGGTGGTTGGTTGGGCTTGGAAAGAAGAGTACCCAGTGGAGAATCCCCAAATCCTGTTCTGGGCTGGATGACTGTGCATGAGGGGTCGAACCCACCCAACTTGTCCAGCCAGCTGTTGGCACCTGGCACATGCCTCTGAGAGGCATCTTTCATGATGACCTTGATAAGCACCCCCTGAAAGGATTTTCGTTTCACGTACACCTCTCCTGTATGTGTATCGGGTCCTACTTCAGACCTATAAGGGATTCTAAAAGAAATCAGACAAGATGCTGCATTCAAGTTGCTTGCTGACCAGTGGAGAGACAAAGGGTGTCTATGTCGGTGTAGAATCAGTTAGAAGGAGGTGGATACCACGTGAGAGGTGCCAGTAAGATGCTCTGAGAGCTCAGAGGAAGGAAGAATTCCACCAGGCTGCAGAGATGGGGAGTACACCTGCACTGGGTTTCTCCATGAGTCTTGGCGAGGTCAGAGGTGTGGTTTTCCTGGATCTCCACAGGGGACATGGTCTACAGATGAACTCCTAGCTGGGGCCTGTGTAACCCCCAGGCACAGCCAGACCTGGGATTCTCAAGGGGCAAACAAGCGCCCTAATATTGCTGTCTCGTCCTCTCTACAGCAGTTGCCAGGGTTAGGGAGAGACTGCTCCCAGGCAGCAAGAAGACAGGTACTTAGAGCTACTTGGAGAGGGTGACTAGAAAGAATCACGTTCCCCGGTGGAACATCAGGGAGGCGAATCTGCCCGACGCCCCTGCACAGCAGCGGGTAAGGGGCCCTCCGTCCACCTTTCCAATTCTCCACTCGGGCTCGTCATCTCTAGACTGTCCTCCACAGGCCAAGGGGCAGGCCAGGCACCGAGTTTGGTGCTGAGCTGCATCATGGGAGTACTTTCCGGGAGGGCCTGGGGAACATGAGAAAGTAAGTTACACCTGTGTGCCTATCGAGCATGGGGGAGAGGGCCGAAACCCGTTTCCCCCTAACTGATCTCTTCCCCTAAATGGATGTCTCCCCTTCCCTCTCTGCTCCCCCTGCCCCTCTCTTGCCTTCCTTCTTATTACTGAGAGATTAGAGCTGCAAAGTTCTCAACCAGCCACTGGGCCTCTTAGCATGGATGGCATGATGCAAGCTGGTGCTAGAATGGTTTCTAAATAGAAGAGTTTCTAAAGTGCTCTGCAAGGCAATGGCAGTGGCAGCTGCTGTTTCAAAGAGTTTGATTGACACTGGGAATTGCACATATTTTGAGTCAGGAACACTCGTAACAATCAGGGAAGACTCAGTCAGATGCCGAATCAGATGTAAACATGTGTCCGCCCAGGAGGCCACGCTGCCAACCCTCCCCCAAATGCTCCAGACTCTGGAGGATGCAGGGAGGGGACAGGTGGGACAAAGGTGGGTCAGGCTGGGAAGTGGGGGGGGGGCAGGGGTGAAGCAGAGGCAGTTGGGGAGTGGGGTCTGGGGATGGTGGGGCAGGGAGGGAACAGAAGACCCAACCTAGCAGCTTCTTTTCTGTGGGACCACTAGCCAAGAGACCAGGTGGCAATCAGGGCCACCCAGATCCAGCCTTCTCTACTTTGGATGGTACCTCGCAGAGTATCTTTGCCTGAACCTCAGGTGAAGAAGAGTTTGTTCCTGGCTCTGCTTGCCCTCTCCTAGCTGGAGATGGGTGGACTTCCTCAAGGCTCTCAGAGTTTTTCCGATCTAAGTGCAGACACCAAGTCACGCTCCAGAGTCAGCCGCGGCTTCAGGCTTGGGTCTTAGCACATACCAGGAGGACTGCTCTGGGTCTGAGAGAAAACAAGGTCCATGCCACATTACTGCCAGGATGGCAGGGGCCAGGTGGTTCTAACAAGTGCACAGGTTACTCTGCTGCCCCAAAGCCTCAGCTCTGTGTGGGGAAAGGAAGCAGAGCCTCAGGGGTGGCACAGCCTCCCTCTCCCTCTCTGTGGGCAGCCTGGTCAGGGACAAGGAAAAGCCAGCTCTCTGGGGCTTGTCCAGCTCCCTTACTGAGCTGTGTCACTTCAGAGCGTGACAGCTGAGATCCCTCCGTCTGGCCCTCAGCCGTGGGGATTTCACTCCCTGCCCCTCCACAGTTCACACCTCCTCAGGGCTTTCTCTTTCTCCAAAGAAGACACTTTTGATTGCCTGGGTGGTCGTTGCTTTTTCCCTCTTTTCCAGCCAGTGGGGTTTGGAGCTTGTTGCTAACACAGACTTGGCTGGAGATCTTGGCTGGAGCCCGGCTTTGCATGAAGAACAGCCCCCCGACTCTGTCTCGTTTAGCTTTACAGAGAGGCCTGTTGACAGCTGACCCAGGGGGCTTCTGTGAGCTGGCCATTGGGGCAGAGGGCCAGGGTAGAGGGGCGGCCTTGGCATCAGGTGCCGCCCAGACCCACGGGGCAGATGTCTGCATGGGAGGTGCGGAGGCAGCTCACGCAGAGCTCAGAAACGCACAACCTCGTTCAGGCCACAGATTGTTAATGGATGGTGGATATAATGCCTTACTTGCCACCTTGCCAGCCTTAGGGATTGACAAACCTAATTAAGTTCACTTAATGACTTTAAATAGCTGACAAAAAGGTGTGCGTCTGAATGTGGACTGAGGGAATAGGAAGGCTTTGGAGAGAGAGAATAAAGAATGGCCGGGCTGGGTAACAGGCATTCGATGGCTAGGCACCACGTCTTGGATTACTCTGTGGACCATTCAGCGGGCTTGGGAGGTGGGAGTGTCCCGCATCCCTTTCTGCAGCTGGGGCTCTCCGGGCTCTGGCTGTTTAGGATCGGGCTGGCAATTATGCTGAGGAGACATGCTTTCTTCCAGTTCTCACCGTGCAGTTGATTTGCTCCGCAAAAGGCTTCTAAAATGGACTGTTGCAAAGCTCGGGTCGCTGTATGCATTTCTATTAGAACGATGTATGTGATGACAAAGCCCTGCTGCATCCATCCTATTATCTGTGTAACTGACTTCAGTTACCAGTGGAAGAAGAAGGGCTGATGGCCAGCCTTGGGTGCCTGGGACCAGCCTTGGCTGGGATCAACGTGGCCAGGGCCGGGCACGTGTGCCCTGATGCTAGGAGTCTTTGGCTCCAGCACGGTACAGTAGCGGTGGGCTGGACATTCTAGGCCACACTCAGCAGTTGGGAGCCCCCTGCTTCCCCGGCAGTCCCACTTGCAGAGTAATTTACCATCTCCTGACGTGGTCTCCCCTCTGGGCATAATGACATCAAGAACAGAGAGGGGAAAAGTCATTACAGAGCGATTCCAGGGCTGCCAAGGGCTACAGAGATCTTTCACAGTGCATCTGGCTTCTGTGAGGGAGTGCTTTGGGGTGAAATAGGGGAGAAAATGTATCTTATGTCCGGTTGAGCAAGCATGGAGAACTCTCCAACCTTCCCAGTCCCAGCCTTCCAGGCACTGGCTGTCTCTGCTCATTTTGGAGGCTGACTCTTAAGGATCTGGTGCCCACATTTGCTCTGGCTTGCCTCCTATCGGAAAGGCCCACCACAAGGATGTTCTGCCAGACTGCAGAGCGGGGAGAAACCCTTCTCCAGAAAGTTCCCATTTTGCTCTTTCATTCTCTCATTCTGTGTCCCATATATTGAGCTATCCCTGGGCCCCAGGCTTTCAGGGGAAAGGTGAAAGGGAAATCTTGCTTCCTGGAGCCCTGGCCCATCGGGAGGTATCTGTGCACTAAAAAAACCTGCCCCACAGGCTCGAGTGTGTCAAGTGCCCCAAGGGAGGAGAATTAATGTACTTTCCCCAGGGAGAGGTGGAGAGGGGGAGAGAGAGAGCATGAGAGCGAGCTTCTTGGGCTTGATGTCCCCTTCTGAGTTACTGAGGCTAGATTATCTCTGGGGGCACCAGCATAAGAAGAGAGCTGAAGAAGGAAGGGCAGGGACCTCCTGGGAGCATCATCTGACTTGCCAGGTCACACAGGGAGACAGTAGCAGAGGGAAGATGGGAACCCGGGCCTCTGGCTTCCCCAGCCACTTTTTTTGCCATCCCTTGCAGAACCACCCAAACTCTTTTTTTTTTTTTTGCGGTATGTGGGCCTCTCCCTGTTGTGGCCTCTCCCGTTGCGGAGCACAGGCTCCGGACACACAGGCCCAGCAGCCATGGCTCATGGGCTCAGCTGCTCAGCATGTGGGATCTTCCCGGACCGGGGCGCGAACCCGTGTCCCCTGCATCAGCAGGCGGACTCCCAACCACTGCGCCACCAGGGAAGCCCCCAAACTCTTTTAATCTCGCTTAGCCTCTCATGTCCTCCATACTACTGGTGTAGTACAATCAGCCCTCAGAGCCAGAAAGCGCCTATAGCCACTCGTCTCAGAAAGACTGGGACACCTGCTCCACCTTTCTCAGGACACACAGACATTTCCAACACTAGCCTCATCCTCTACCCACTGCTGCTGTGCTAGCCTGTGGCTTGGAGGGCTCAGATGGTGCCAGAGATGGCAGCCCTCCCCACGGAGAGGAGATCCAGGGAAAGGGTGGTTGCTGGTTCCCTTCTCCCTGACACAAATATCTTTATGAGGGTGAAGTAGCAGCCTTCTCTGCGTGGTGGAAGCAGAGTCTCAAAAGGTAAAGTGGGGTGAAGAATGGGCTGTATACTTGGTGGGACTCTGGGCAAGTCACTGAAACTTGTCAGGTGCACCTATGGTTTTTTAAAATCTATGTAATATGAGTATTTTCATATTGGAAGCCCTTCTTCAGTATGGGAGATTCTAGTTTGTTGTTCCTGTTTTATATTATTTTTTATTAGAAATCTGTACTTCCTCGGGCAGTATTATAAGTTACATATCTCCTCCTCTGCCTTCAAGCAAAGATTATTTGAGCACCTTCTATGAGTCAGGCACTGTGTCTGTAGCTGGGAGTATAGAGATGTATAAGACATGGAACTTCAACTTGAGGAATACGGACAGACTTGTAATTCATATTATTCTCTGACCATGAGATTTCTAAAGTCCCTATTGGTTCTGCCCCCATAGAGCTAGAGTCTACACAACTTGAGAAAACACTGAATCTGGGCAGTGAGAGAAGTCAAGGAAGACTTTGAAGAACTGAATGCCTAGAAAAGAATGGTAGTGCTGTGGACAGGAGAATCACTCAGGAGTGAGGTGTGGGGTTCGGAGCCAGGTTGAAGGTGTGGGTGGGAAGTCAATCAGGCGGCTGGAAATCCAGCTGCTTTGCTTCAAATAGCAACAGCCCTGGTGTCTCCTCAATTCCAGACCTTGTGCCTGGGAAGAGAAGGGGCTGAGAACACAGGGCTGCATTTTCAGAGGCACTAAGAGTTAAGAGAAATGTATGCCTTTTTCTTGTAAACTGAGCTGTGGATATGACCAAGCAAATCTCGAGCAGATCTGAACATCCTGTTATTCTAAAGGGCTTCACTTATTGCTGTTTCGAGCAACTACTTCTTAAACCAGCCTCACAGGCCAGATCTATCTCACTGTTTTGCACTCTTGATTGTGGAAATGTAGCAATCAAAAGCAACAACTTGTTCCAAACGTCACAGTAAATCAGTGTTAGAAATAGGATTTAAAGCTCAGAGTTGCTAATCTACTCCTTGCTCCAATGATCTGGGATGTTTTCTGAGAAAGAAACAAGGCCAGATCCTTCCAGAGTTATAAATGTATGATTTGTATATGTCAATGCCTGGTTGCACACTGCATTGCTAGGACCCCAGCCACTCTCTCTCTTCTCGGAGGCCTGACCCAAGCCTGTCCCAGGCTGATGGTGCCACTTGGTAGGCAGCGCCTCCTGCAGCTTCTCGCTTTCTGAGCTCCACTCTGAGGCTCAGATAATGTTTGGTCCCTCACAAGAGCCTCCAACAGTCTTCAATCTCAGTTTCCCATCCTCCATCCCATCGCTTTGCTCATGGCTCTCTATTCCCCACAGCCCAGAGTCCAAGAATCTTGACCTAATATCCACAGCCACCCTCTCCAAGGAGACGGCTCAGGATCCTCTGACACAGCCTACTTGGCTATTCTTGAACGCACATAAAACATCCCTGTCTCGGGGCTTCCCTGGTGGCACAGTGGTTGAGAGTCCACCTGCCGATGCAGGGGACGCGGGTTCGTGCCCCGGTCTGGGAAGATCCCACATGCCGCGGAGCAGCTGGGCCTGTGAGCCATGGCCGCTCCGTGAGCCTGCGCATCCGGAGCCTGTGCTCTGCAACGGGAGAGGCCACAACAGTGAGAGGCCCGCGTACCACAAAAAAAACCAAACCAAACCAAACAAAAAAACCCCATTCCTGTCTCGAAGCCTCTGCTTAACTGATGGTGTTCTCTGGAAGGCCCTTGTCCCT
The DNA here is from genome assembly GCF_008692025.1 of Phocoena sinus. Taxonomy (NCBI): domain Eukaryota; kingdom Metazoa; phylum Chordata; class Mammalia; order Artiodactyla; family Phocoenidae; genus Phocoena; species Phocoena sinus. The sequence continues at coordinate 23,047,703 of NC_045775.1, forward strand.
TTCCCATTTCCCTAAGACCTAAACATTCCTCGAGGCCCAGCTTATAATAAGCCCATTTTCTCCACACAGGCCGCCCTGACACATGGAGGTCACAGCACCGTCTGAACACTGGCCAAGCTCTATCGCACCCAGCACAACGCTCTGTGTGTTGCTGCTTGCCTTTCAGTGTGGGTGCTCTGTGTCTCCCACAGCGTGCAGGTCCTGTGACCCGGCAAGAAGCTGACTCACACACCCCTTTCCACCCTCTGTGCTCGATGGGGGCTTAATATAGGTTCGCTGACAATGTGACAGCAGATGACACTTCTCCAGGCACTTGATTCCCTGTCTTGTCCACAAGACATCTGGATCTGATACTTTGTGCCAGTGACTTCCAAATGTGGTCGACCCTCACAGTCACTTAGGAAACTTAAAAAAAAATTTATTCTTCGGCCCAGTATGTGATGTACTAAGTTGGAATCTCTGTGTATCTCTGTGTAATGCAGGGCCTAGGACTCTGCATTAAAGCAAGTTTTCTAGGTGATCATAACGTTCAGCCAGTTTTGTAAACCATCGTCCTATGCTGTCCTGCTAGTCTAAAGTCTTTTCAAAATACCTTTTCCTGTTTATTTGTTTATTTTTTTGTTTGTTTTTAGAAAGGAAAAATTTAGTGAGAGAAATTCTCACTAAAAGTGAGAAAGTGAGGTTTCGCTCTATCATAAAATTTGGGGACTGAAACATTCATACCTTAGAATAGATCCTGGAATTGATTTCAGCCTTGAATTATGAAGGTTCTTGGAGAAGACTGATCAATGCTCAGAGTAGCTACATAAGGAATCAGTATTCTCAAGTGACACCCTAATAGATGCCAGAGATGGGGGCCATATTCCTTGGCTTATCCCATCACACAACACGTGTATATATATATTTTCATCAAACCTATTTCCCTTTCTTCTGGGCACAGAGCTAGGCTACATTCCCGCAGTTAGTTATGGCTAGGTGACTGAGCTGTAGCCGATGGAAAGTGAGCTGAAGTGACGACTCATAAAAATCTTCCTATGCAAGAATCCTCCAGTGCTCTTTCCTCATTGGTTGTCTGAAGGCAAAGGATTTCAAAACTGGAGAAAAGGGTGAAGCCACAGAGAGAAGGAGCCAGGATCTCTGAATGACCACATGGAAGGCTACTTGCCAACTGGCAGATTCATTTTGGATTTCACGTGAGTAAGAAATACATTTCTTTTTGTACAGCCTGAGGATTGGAGGTTTAATGTTACTCTGGGTAGTGTTACCACAACTACCGTATCATGTAGCACAAGCCTAGTTACTCAGGTGTGTTCAATGCACCTGGCGTGGTTGGGTTGACAACTAACCCACTCCTGGAGGTGGAGTGATGGGTAAAGTCAGCCCTTGGCTGGCTGCAGGTCTCTGAGCACAGCTTCTCTCACAGCTGCAGGACCAGGGACAGGCCTGGGGGAGGCAGGATGGGTCTTAAGGAGGGAGGTCTAGAGCGCTGGGACAGTAGTTCCTGCCTCCCCCTGGGAAGGTAAGGACAACAAGGCCAAGTTGCTTGTGAAAATCCTTGAACTTGATGGGTTTTGTCAGTGCAATTCACCCTGCCTGGCATAACATTGCGCTGGAGCCAGTCATTCATCTTCTCTCAGTTCAGCCCGATGTTAATAAGCATGTTGAGGTCCTCAGCCCCTGTGGCTTCAGGAAGGGACACATGTGCTACCACAGCTGGCTAGGGGCGGGGAGCACCTTTTGTTTTCTCCACTGCCTGTGAGGAGGGCCCTCGAAGGGCTGGGTTTTCCCTGTGGATATGGACTCAGGGCAGCCAGACTCACGTCGTTGAGAAGGGCCACTGCCGTTCTGGGCAAGCAGAGTCTTGAGATCTTCCCCACCCTTCTGCCCCCACCTCTGGTTTTGGAGCCTGTGGGGCTGCTCCTGAGTCTCTATTGTTAGGAATGAACGAACAAATGCAGGCCCACACCTGGCAACAGTCATCGCTCTGCTTCATTTGGCAACGGCTTATGTGGCAGAGGGAGAACCCCAGCTGGCCACCAGAGAAGAGCCTGTTTGGAAGCGAGGAGCCCCAACAGTTGTGGCTCACACTGTTCTTGCTTTTGGTACCTCCCCATCCCCAGCCCTTACTGCCCTGTGATGCAACAGACTGGTTTTCCTGAAGGCCTCTCCTAATAGACAACACTCCTAGAGGGCTGGGCTGTATTGTTGTCTAGGTAAGCCCATCACCTGGCATTCTAACTGGGTAGGCAGTAAGTGTTGGCTTGATAAATAGATACATAATACCTGGATGACTTTGGCGGTTAGTACCATTTCACACCAGAGCTTCTTCACAGGGTGCTCTCTGGTGAAGTGGAAGGAGGTGGAAGCAGGAGCTCTAAGGAGGAGACTCTAGTTTAACTGCCTGTAGGCCCTTGATTTAACCCCTTAGTTACTGAGAGGTGTGGGACAGAGTGGGCACCTCACGTTGTGAAGGAGTAAAGCACTGGGGAAGGGAGGTACATGGCTGCTGTGGGTGCAGAGAGAATGTCAGGGTAGGTTCAGCAGCTGCTATGACAGTCTGAGCAGCCTGCCCAGCAGAAGGGCAGCAGGTACTGGTTGAATTGGGGGGGGGGTGTTCCAGGGTGTGACATTCTCCCATAGGCATCTTCCTCCCTGGAGAAGGAGGGGTGGAGGCAAAGCAGTTACAAATGGAAATTTTTGGAGAAGGGGAGGCAGGCAGTGGTGAAGAAAGCATGCAGGGCCTGACCCTCTGCTGGTTTCTCATGGGGACTGGGTGGCCTGAGTTTTCTGTGTCAGTCCTTACGGAAGTGAACTTTATTCTCTGTTAAAGGTGATTCGTTATATGTATAACCAAATGTATTTATTTTTTATGCTTTTGTTAGACATGGAACATTAATACATCTGCAAATAAAAGATGCCTATTGGAATGTATGCTCTAGTTTTGGAGTAGGGATAGTCAAAGGCATACTAGAGTGGTGACTTGAAAAGGCACATGGGGAGGGGGCACAATGGCCTGGAAGGAAGAGTGGAGAATCTCCCTGGGCTTGTGATGCTGCCCTGCTGGAGGTGTGAGAGAAGGAAGGCAGGCAGGGTGGGGCTGGGTCGGGGGAGGTCTCTAGCAGGAGCTGGTGGTGGGGAATTAAGACAATGGACCTCAGGGGGTGGATGAAGCAAAGGAAACTAACTCAAAATGAGTAAGAGGTGTGGCCTAAAAAAATCCCCAAACCAAAATATTTTGTTAATTGTAATGGCTACTATATACCAAGTTTTCAACTATATGCCAAGCACTGTGCTTTCATTTCTTCACACATGTACATAGGAAGCGGACTAGCCTCAGGATCAAGGGGAAATTATTTCACCTCTTTAGACCTCAGTTTCCTCTTATATAAAAGGGATTAATTATAGTATCTACTCTCAAGGGACTGTTTTAAGGATGAAATGAGATAATGCATTTTAAGTACTTGTTATAGTGACTGCCATGCAGTGAGGACTCAACAAATGCTAGCTCTAATCATAATCATTTATAACTTCCATGGCTCTATGAGGAAGCTGTGATTCAACTTACAAAAATAGGAATCAAACACAACTCTTTCAGGGGCGTAACTAGACCTGCAAACTAGGTTCATTGGAAATCTCTGGATCTCCACTTTGGATTTTCACTCACTGAGTAGAATACTTCTCTACTCAGGTAAGAATAAGTAATGAAAATGTCCCTCTAATGCCCTTCTCAACACAGAAGATGCTACACAAAGAGAAAGTATTGTGTATATAAAACAGGGATTCTGTGAATGAGAAACAAGAATGGACTAGGAGAAAAATCTTGACTCTGAGGAGTTTTTGGTCTAAGTACATGAAGCCATAACTCTCAGTCTAATTAATCCCATTTGAAAGATGCCTTTGTGAAACACACCACTTGTCATTAGGACCAAGGATGCAAAGGGAACAGAAATCTAAATATCTCCAGAGGGAACATTTCCTTCTTGTTAAACTGTGTGGCTAAAAGCCTCTACAGTGATAATCCTGGGGAATAGAGCCTACATACATGTGATAAGTTATGTACGTTCTATTTGGCTGTACGATTGCAGTGATTTGTAGGGCATGGCTTGATTCACAGTGTTTCCAAATCCATCTCGTAATGAGTTGAACCTAGCATCTGCTTCTGCACTGTCAGCATGTCAAAGCTTAGGATGGTGTGGGAGGATTGCGCTTAATTTATTAGGATATAGAATTATAAAGAAGAAAACTAGGGTATGTCCCTGCAAGAGACTGACGATTAGAATAAAGGGAGAGAACTTGCGTTTCTTCCATTTTGAGAAAAGGTAGAATTAATTCCAGCAGAAGGAGTGGCAGTTGAATGGCAGGGGGAAGGGGGAAGCTGATGAAGTGGGGAGAGAATGGCGAAAACCAGTTATACGAGGGAGATATAAAGTAATGAGATAACTTTTAAGTACCCATCAAGCCAGTATTTGAATTGGTGCTGTCCTTCAAAATCACCTTGAGAGACCATAATCCTGCAGCCTGTGGAACAAAAACCACGTTCACAGAAAGATAGACAACATGAAAAGGCAGTGGGCTATGTACCAGATGAAGGAACAAGATAAAACCCCAGAAAAACAACTAAATGAAGTGGAGATAGGCAACCTTCTAGAAAAAGAATTCAGAATAATGATAGTGAAGATGATCCAGGACCTCGGAAAAAGAATGGAGGCAAAGATCGAGAAGATGCAAGAAATGTTTAACAAAGACCTAGAAGAATTAAAGAACAAACAAACAGAGATGAACAATACAATAACTGAAATGAAAACTACACTAGAAGGAATCAGTAGCAGAATAACTGAGGCAGAAGAACAGATAAGTGACCTGGAAGACAGAATGGTGGAATTCACTGCTGTGGAACAGAATAAAGAAAAAAGAGTGAAAAGAAATGAAGACAGCCTAAGAGACCTCTGGGACAACATTAAACACAACAACATTCATATTATAGGGGTCCCAGAAGGAGAAGAGAGAGAGAAAGGACCCGAGAAAATATTTGAAGAGATTACAGTCAAAAACTTCCCTAACATGGGATAGGAAATAGCCACCCAAGTCCAGGAAGCACAGAGAGTCCCATACAGGATAAGCCCAAGGAGAAAACACAGAGACACATAGTAATGAAATTGGCAAAAATTAAAGACAAAGAAAAATTACTGAAAGCAGCAAGGGAAAAACGACAAATAACATACAAGGGAATTCCCATAAGGTTAACAGAGCTGATTTCTCAGCAGAAACTCTACAAGCCAGAAGGGAGTGGCATGATATACTTAAGGTGATGAAAGGGAAGGACCTACAACCAAGATTACTCTACCCAGCAAGGATCTCATTCATATTTGATGGAGAAATCAAATGCTTCACAGACAAGCAAAAGCTAAGATAATTCAGCACCACCAAACCAGCTCTACAACAAATGCTAAAGGAACTTTTCTAAGTGGGAAACACAAGAGAAGAAAAGGACCTACAAAAACAAAACCAGGGCTTCCCTGGTGGTGCAGTGGTTGAGAGTCCACCTGTCGATGCAGGGGAAACAGGTTCGTGCCCCAGTCCGGGAAGATCCCACATGCCACGGAGTGGCTGGGCCCATGAGCCATGGCCACTGAGCCTGCGCATCCGGAGCCTGTGCTCCGCAATGGGAGAGGTCGCGACAGTGAGAGGCCTGCATACTGCAAAAACAAAACAAGACAAAACAAAATCCCCAAACAATTAAGAAAATGGTAATAGGAACATACATATCGATAATTACCTAAAACATGAATGGATTAAATGCTCCAACCAAAAGACACAGGCTCACTGAATGGATACAAAAACAAGACCCATATATATGCTGTCTACAAGAGACCCACTTCAGACCTAGGGACACATACAGACTGAAAGTGAGGGGCTGGAAAAAGATATTCCACGCAAGTGGAAATCAAAAGAAAGCTGGAGTAGCAATACTCATAGCAGATAAAATAGACTTTAAAATAAAGAATATTACAAGAAATAAGGAAGGACACTACATAATGATCAAGGGATCAATCCAAGAAGAAGATATAACAAATATAAATACATATGCACCCAACATAGGAGCACCCCAATACATAAGGCAACTGCTAACAGCTATAAAAGAGGAAATTGACAGTAACACAATAATAGTGGGGGACTTTAACACCTCACTTAACACCAATGGACAGACCATCCAAACAGAAAATTAATAAGGAAACACAAGCTTTAAATGACACAATAGGCCAGATAGATTTAATTGATATTTATAGAACATTCCATCCGAAAACAGCAGATTACACTTTCTTCTCAAGTGCACACGGAACATTCTCCAGGATAGATCACATCTTGGGTCACAAAACAAGCCTCAGTAAATTTAAGAAAACATCTTTTCTGACCACAATGCTATAAGATTAGAAATCAATTACAGGGAAAAAAATGTAAAAAACACAAACACATGGAGGCTAAACAATATGTTACTAAATAACCAAGAGATCACTGAAGAAATCAAAGAGGAAATCAAAAAATACCTAGAGACAAATGACAATGAAAACACGACAATGCAAAATCTATGGGATGCAGCAAAAGCAGTTCTAAGAGGGAAGTTTATAGCTATACAAGCCTACCTTAAGAAACAAGAAAAATCTCAAATAAAGAATCTAACCTTACACCTAAAGGAACTAGAGAAAAAAGAACAAAGAAAATCCAAAGTTAGCAGAAGGAAAGAAATCATAAAGATCAGAGCAGAAATAAATGAAATAGAAATAAAGAAAACTATAGCAAAGATCAATAAAACTAAAGCTGGTTCTTTGAGAAGATAAACAAAATTGATAAACCATTAGCCAGACTCATCAAAAAAAGAGAGAGGACTCAAGTCAATAAAATTAGAAATGAAAATGAAGTTACAACAGACACCAACAGAAATACAAAGCATCCTAAGAGACTACTACAAGCAACTCTATGCCAATAAAATGGACAACCTGGAAGAAATGGGCAAACTCTTAGAAAGGTATAACCTTCCAAGACTGAACCAGGAAGAAATAGAAAATATGAACAGACCAATCACAAGGAATGAAATTGAAACTGTGATTAAAAATCTTCCAACAAACAAAAGTCCAGGACCAGATGGCTTCACAGGTGAATTCTATCAAACGTTTAGAGAAGAGCTAACACCTATCCTTCTGAAACACTTCCAAAACAGTTCAGAGGAAGGAACACTCCCAAACTCATTCTATGAGGCCATAATCACCCTGATACCAAAGCCAGACAAAGATACTACAAAAAAAGAAAATTACGAACCAATATCACTGATGAATATATATGCAAGAATCCTCAACAAAACACTAGAAAACAGAATCCAACAACATATTAAAAGGATCATACACCATGATCAAGTGGGATTTATCCCAGGGATGCAAGGATTCTTCAGTGTACGCAAATCAATCAATGTGATACACCATATTAACAAATTGAAGAATAAAAACCATATGATCATCTCAATAGATGCAGAAAAAGCTTTTGACAAAATTCAACATCCATTTATGATAAAAAATTTTCCAGAAAGTGGGCATAGAGGGAATCTACCTCAACATAATAAAGGCCATATATGACAAACCCACAGCAAACATCATTCTCAATGGTGAAAAACTAAAACCATTTCCACGAAGATCAGGAACAAGACAAGTATGTCCACTCTCACCACTTTTATTCAACATAGTTTTGGAAGTCCTAGCCACAGCAATCAGAGAAGAAAAAGAAATAAAAGGAATACAATTTGGAAAAGAAGAAGTAAAACTGTCACTGTTTGCAGATGACATGATATTATACATAGAGAATACTAAAGATGCCCCCAGAAAACTACTAGAGCTAATCACTGAATCTGGCAAAGTTGGAGGATACAAAATTAATGCACAGAAATCTCTTGCATTCCTATATACTAATGATGAAAAATCTGAAAGAGAAATTAAGGAAACACTCCCATTTATCATTGCAACAAAAAGAATAAAATACCTAGGAATAAACCTACCTAGGGAGACAAAAGACCTGTATGCAGAAAACTATAGGACACTGATGAAAGAAATTAAAGATGATACCAACAGATGGAGAGATATACCATGTTCTTGGATTGGAAGAATCAGTATTGTGAAAATGACTATACTACCCAAAGCAATCTACAGATTCAATGCAATCCCTCTCAAGTTACCAGTGGCATTTTTTACAGAACTAGAACAAAAAATCTTAAAATTTGTATGGAGACACAAAAGACCCCGAATAGCCAAAGTAGTCTTGAGGGAAAAAAACAGAGCTGGAGGAATCAGACTCCCTGACTTCAGACTATACTACAAAGCTACAGTCATCAAGATAACACGGTACTGGCACAAAAACAGAAATATAGATCAATGGAACAAGACAGAAAGTCCAGGGATAAACCCATGCACCTATGGTCAACTAGGCTATGGCAAAGGAGGCAAGGATATACAATGGAGAAAAGACAGTCTCTTCAATAAGTCATGCTGGACAGCTACATGTAAAAGAATGAAATTAGAACACTCCCTAACACCATACGCAAAAATAAACTCGAAATGGATTAGAGACCTAAATGTAAGATGGGACACTGTAAAACTCTTAGAGGAAAACATAGGAAGAAAACTCTTTGATATAAATCACAGCAAGATCGTTTTTGATCCACCTCCTAGAGTAATGGAAATAAAAACAAAAATAAACAAATGGGACCTAATGTTGCACAGCAAAGGAAACCATAAACAAGATGAAAAGAAGACCCTCAGAATGGGAGAAAATATTTGCAAACAAATCAACAGACAAAGGCTTAATCTCCAAAATACATAAACAGCTCATGCAGCTCAATATTAAAAAAAAAACAACCCAATCCAAAAATGGGCAGAAGACCTAAATAGACATTTCTCCAAAGAAGACATACAGATGGCCAAGAAGCACATGAAAAGCCGCTCACCATCACTAATTATTAGGGAAATGCAAATCAAAACTACAGTGAGATATCACCTCACACCAGTTAGAATGGGCATCATCAGAAAATCTGATGGTGTGTGGAGAAAAGGGAACCCTCTTGCACTGTTGGTGGGAATGTAAATTGATACAGCTACTATGGAGAACAGTATGGAGGTTCCTTAAAAAACTAAAAATAGAACTACCATATGACCCAGCAATCCCACTAGTGGGCATATACCCAGAGAGAACCATAATTCAGAAAGACACATGCAGGGCTTCCCTGGTGGCGCAGTGGTTGAGAGTCCGCCTGCCGATGCAGGGAACACGGGTTTGTGCTCCGGTCCGGGAAGATTCCACATGCCGCGGAGCGCCTGGGCCCATGAGCCATGGCTGCTGAGCCTGTGCGTCCGGAGCCTGTGCTCGGCAACGGGAGAGGCCACAACAGTGAGAGGAACGCGTACAGCAAAAAAAAAAAAAAAAAAAAAAAAAAAAAAAAAAAGACACATGCACCCCAATGTTCATTGCAGCACTATTTACGATAGCCAAGTCATGGAAGCAACCTAAATGCCCATTGACAGACGCCTGGATAAAGAAGATGTGGTACATATATACAATGGAATATTACTCAGCCATACAAGGAACGAAATTGGGTCATCTGTAGAGACGTGGATGGATCTAGAGACTGTCATACAGAGTGAAGTAAGTCAGAAAGAGAAAAACAAATATCGTATATTAACACATATATGTGGAACCTAGAAAAACGGTACAGATGAACCGGTTTCCAGGGCAGAAATAGAGACACAGATGTAGAGAACAAACATATGGACACCAAGGGGGGAAAGCAGCGGGGGGTGGGAGGGGTGGGATGAATTGGGAGATTGGGATTGACATGTATACACTGATGTGTATAAAATGGATGAGTAATAAGAACCTGTTGTATAAAAAAGTAAATAAAATTAAATTAAAAAAAAAAGAAAGGTTAAAAAAAATAGAAAAAAAATTACCTTGAGAGCACATGTCTCTACTCCAGGGACATTGCCACTGCTCAAAGCATCTTGGGCACGGCTTTTGGAGCTTTTTCTTGCTACTATTTATAGTAGGTTGTAAAGTTCCTATCACTTCATGATGAAGACAGACTATGGCATTGTTTCTATCACTTTGCTGGTTTGTAAGCGGACAGAAGAAATATCCTTCCATGGATCAATGCCTCCCTGTCAGCAGCCTGTATACACCTATGGCACATTCTCTGAGTCTTGACAGAAGGACTACTGTGAGGTGGGAGCAATTTGAACACAGCTCTTTACTCTCAAGTGCCCAGTTCTGGGTCTCCCTACTCACAAGGACCAGGGCACACAATTAAGACCAAAGTCTTTCTTACAAAGTGATTGTGGCAGGACAGTACCCAGTGATTGTGGCAGGTACCAGGCAAGTCTCTAAAGAGAACTCCCTGTCACAAGAGTAACAAATGCTGTTTGGGTTCATCTGATGGGACACAGGTATTGTTCTGATATACAGAACACCGTGTAGTAGTATTTCTTAAAATGTGATTCTATCTGTTTTGTTAGACGCAGTTTGAACAGAGGAAGAATATTAGATGGATTCCAGTAAGTGAAATTCTCAGTTAATTCAGCTGGAATTTGAAAATACATGCAATTTCCCTCAATACTTTATTGTGTCAGCACGCATTTATTGGGCATATGTGTTAGGCATGGTACTACACAATCAGGAAACCGCAATATAAGAGAGGTCTGATTCCTGCCTTGTTGGCGTGTATATTTAGATAATAAAAAACAGAGAGCAAAGAGTGATAAGTCATTATAAGGGTGTTTTAAGAGTCATGAGACTGTACTGTATGTATACTATACAGTCTAGGGGTCTGGGACGCTTCTTTAAAAAGTTAAGGCAGGGTAGTAATCAGGGAGATGGAAGGTAGAATAACATTGCGTGTGGAGAGAATGGCAGGTGCAAAAGCCTGGAAGTAAGAACTTATCATGATGCAACTGAGCTGAAAGAAGTTTAGTGAGGTTACCAGGTAGAGTAATAGAAGAGTGTATAAAAAGGGGCTGGTGAGGTTATGGTTGGATAGAGCACATGTGGGCCTACACGAAGGTCTCTTTAAAGGAAATTGAAAGGCACTCTAAAAACCACAGAAGCCATGGAAGGATGTAAAAAATGAGAAATAATTAGATTTACATTTCAGAAAGTTTATTCCAGCTTCCTTGTGTAGACTGGATTGGGTGGGGATAAAAAATGGAGGCAAGGAGACAAGACAGGAGGTCACTGCCGTATCTAGGTGGAGGCTAGTTTCATGTAATGTCTAGGGGCTATGACGAGTTTCTAGAGCCTGGGAGCTCTTTAGGGCTAATCCATAAGCCCTAATAAAGTTGCTTTTAAAACTTTGTAATGTCTGGAGGTTGGGGAACCTGGGAGCAGAGGTGATTTGGGACAGCATAGGGAATGAAGTCCTTGCCCTCTCAGGGTCCATGGCCGGAGAGCTGTCCAAGAGGCAGGTGCTGAATAGCTGAAGCCAGGACCTGCCTAATGACACTTCACGGCATGTGGGCAGATGGTAAGGTGCCAATGTCGATCTCAGGGTCGGGAGGAAGGGAGTTGGTCTTTGCCTTTTATCCATTTTCTTTGTCTCTTTCCCTTATGTATTTTCTTCCTCTACCTTCTCCATCCTCTCATTTTCATTTTCTGGCAATCTGGGCAGCTATAGCTCACTCTCCCTGAAAGTAAGAGGGAGTATGTGCTTCCCCTTTATAAGAAGTCTACAGAGCATTGACGACCACAAATTCACATGAACACGTACCCCCATCTTAGGGTTGCATGACTGGTTATTATTGCTAAACTGGCCATCTTAGCCTTTTCTGAGGCATTAGATGGGGAGATATTATTATATCATAGTTATTGTTAGTAGTTACTACTGACTAAGCATTTGCTGTGAGCCAGGCAGTTCACCAAGCACTTTACTTCTCCAAGCCTAAGAGGTAGACTTTATTATCTTTGTTTAATAGTATATGGCTTGGGACTTCCCTGGTGGTACAGTGGTTAAGAATCTGCCTGCTGATGCAGAGGACATGGGTTCAATCCCTGGTCCTGGAAGATCCCACAAGCCACGGAGCAACTAAGCCCGTGAGCCACAACTACTGAGCCTGCATGCCACAACTACTGAAGCCCGCACATCTAGAGCCTGTGCTCCGCAACAACAGAAGCCACTGCAGTAAGTCCCCGCACCGCAAAGAAGACCCAATGCAGCCAAAAATAAATAAATAAAATAAATACATTTAAAAAATAATAGAATATGACTTGACTTGGAAGATCAGTGGTTGTGATTTGTGCCACTTATTCAATAAATTATCTGAGGCCACAAAACTAAGGGATGATGATGCAGGGTGTGGGAAATAAACTTCACTAACATGTACTACACATAGATGCTTTTGACAGTTACTTTATTTAGTTTTGTAATAATCCTGTAAAATTGTACTGATGTTATACTCATTTTGCAGATGTAGGTGCCAAGGCCCAGAGAGGTTCAGTAATTGGCCGAGGTCACACAACTAGTTAGTGGCTGAGCCAGTGTTTAAACTTGGGACTCTCTGACTCTAAAGCCTATGCTCTGTCATCCACAGGTGTGCTTTAGTTTTATGGGGCAGTCACATCTACAGCCTAGTTGGATTTTAGCAAGTGAAAGCTGCTCTGCCTCATTCTCTTGCAGTTCCATTTGCCTCTGGGTCTTGATGCCTCCTATATCATCTCTAGTTCCAGGGAGTGGGGAGGGCAGCATCCCACATCAGAGCATGTCAGTGGTGGGCAGGCGCCCGGTGAATGGGGCCACTTGTGTAATTGCACGTTTATTAGGTCACGAGGCATCATTCAACCAAGATGGCCTTTGTCTGAATCCCCACAGGATGGTTTGGTCTCAATATCAGTATTGGAAATGTCAGTCTGGTAAACAGCCTTTAACAGGAAGGAGGGAGGCTGAGAACAAAGTCTCCTGCAAACAAAACTCTAGCCGACGGGAGTGAACAGAGTCAACATCTTACTTGCCTTAAATCCCCTGGAGTGGCTATGAAAGAGAGAGGACTTGTTGGATCGAAGAGAAAAAAACCTTTTGATTCATCTGAATTAATTTAGCATTTCCCAGGAGGGAGGACTCTGGCATTACCCGCCTGTTCCCCATGCCCTGCACACGAGCCCCTGCAATCCTGAAGGACAAAAGACTAGTCTATGGTGAGGGCGCCCACACTGCCCCTTTTAATTAAATCCATTTGTCCTGGGGGCAGCACTGAGCCCTGGGATGTCCAAGTGCTTTGATCTTTAACCCACACACGTCTGAAGGAGCGGGAAGCTGCTGCTCAGAGGTTGATGGCATCTTCTTATGACAGCACAGCTTGAGTTATGAGCTCTTGGAAATAGCAGACTCTGAAATCTGGGTGAAGAGTTTGGGACCCAGCTATATATTTACAAAGCTGTGTGTCAACGGGCATCACCCTCCACTTTGCCTTAAGCTCTTTGCCCTCATTTTTCGAAGGATCCACTAGAACAGCAATTTGAATGTACTGGGGAGTCAAAAGCAGAGGCTGCTCTGGATTGTAGGGTTTGACATTTAGCCTATTAAAGAAGGCTTCAAGATCCCTTCCAGATCCAGTGTTCTGTCCCATTTATATAAATGAGTCCCTCTCTCCCCGTCACTTTTTGGTCTGGAACAGACCAGCACCAACTGTCGAGAGTTCAGTGTGACACAGCGGAGCATCTCATTAGCAACTGCGCTGGCCAGGCACTGCTGGCTCCAGGCTGACTGCAGGTGGCAGACTGGTGCCATCCTGGGGAGACAAGTGGCAGCTGAGCAGAGAAGTTACTGCTCCATTTCTGAGCCACGCGGAGTTAATGACCCTCTAGTCCGACCCTCTCAGTTTAAAGATGAGGAAACTGAGGTCCAGAGAAGTTCAAGGTTACAAAGGGCATTAGTCCTAGAATCTAACTAGGAATCAGGGCCTTTGGTAGAAGCACTCCCCTGTTTACTGAAGAATTTCTCATCCACCTGCTTTGGGGACCAGGCTCCACAGAGCACGGACTGGGATTGGTCAGAGCACCAGTCCTCACTCCAATGCCGACTTGCTGTTGCTTCACCTCTTTGGTTCTCAGTGAAGGAGAACCCTGTAAAAGGGCAGGAATGAGGATCCATAAGGTCTGTCCTACCTATGTCACAGGTTTTCTTATTGTTAATAAGGAATAAATAGAACGTCAGATGGAAAAGTAAGGCAAAATCCATTAATTAAGAGAAAATGCCATATACATATAAAGCCTGATTATTCTTTGGGGGTCATATGAGTTGTTCGGTTTTACTTTTTCCTACAGATACTGGAGGCAGCCAATCAGGCCAGGCCAGAGGTGTGAGAGATACTCATCTCATTAGCATGGAAACCCCTCAGAGAAACTCAGTGCTTCCTGTAAGTCTGCAGGAAGAATGTGTGTGCACATTTGTGTGTGCACGTGTCTGTGCATATCTGGATGTGTGTCTTGGGTAGAAGGAATAGGGGGAGGGAAGACAAGGGCCCCTCTGCATTTTGGCTGATACAGGAAAAGGGATTGATGGGGCTGGGTAAAGGCCCACCTGTCAGCCACATCAAGGAGAGGCAGCGCCGTCCACTGCCACAGGCTCAAGCCTTCCGTGGTGGCAACATGCCAGATCATTCTGCTTTGTTCCTTCCCGGTTTTGTTCTCCACCAGCACCAAGGAGACATTTCCCTGCAGCACTCCACGGATGAGCCAGGACATTCGGAGCTGCAAGGGAGAGAAGAGCCAGAAGGACTAGGTGTTACTTACCTTCCTGGAATTCTCAAGGATTTTGCTGGAGACTCAGCCAAGGTCTTCCCTGTGAGGAGAGCTGGTTACCCACAGCCTGATCTCACTCGCTGTCTCCCAAAGTGGCTTTCACCAAGGTTCAAGGAGGTGAGAGGGGGAAACTGATGGGCAATTTTGGAACTTTGTTCAGGTTGATATCATCATCTTAAATTTCACAAGATTCTGCCTCTAAGGGTATATCGAGATCAATAGGGTATTAAATGAACTTCCTAAATAGGACCCAAAGATTATTGTCTGTGGCCCCAATTCACTTTGTGACCTTGGGCAAGTGATTTTGTGATTCAATTTCTTTTAGCGATTTAGGTATCACTGATTTTTATTCCTTCCCCAAAGAGTGTAATAATCTTATTTGAATGGTACCATGTCATGTCTTAGCTAACTGGAGACCCTATGACTTGATACCTGTGGTCACTGGTGGGCAAAAGTGAGATAAGAATCTACCTATAAAGATCTTTTAATGTGGTATCTTTCAGAATGAGGGGGCACACTTTGCCTAAAGCAAGATATAATTATATGTTTTCATTGTGTCTTTATTATAGGTTTCTATGGCATTGTACCCTAAGACACGTGAAAGGGAACTGTAACTAATCTATCTCAGAAAGTTTAAGTACAGTCATGCCCAGAGGCAGTATATACTATAAACAAGGTCTCTGGTCTTTGTGTTTAAAATAATAGAGGTTGTATGTTTGATAGACAATCTATAAACAACATTTAAAACTTAGGACAACTACAGCATATCATTGTCCTAAATATTCCTGTTCAGATCCTGTAATAAAAATGGCTATTATAGAAAGGAAGATAAATTATGTCCTATGGCAACCTGGAGTTTTCATCAGCTATGATCCCTCCTTTTCTCTGATTCTCATTGTTTGAAGACATGCTTCTCTGTAAACCACTACTGCTTTTCTCCTAGACTCTAAACTCATGGTTGACTCACAATTTGATCGAGGAGGTTACGTACCATGAGGCACTGAAGCAGAAGACTCCCGGCTCTGTTGCATATCAACCCTTCACTAAGAAGGCCACCCCTGAGCCTGGTAAGCCTGGTCTATATAACCATATAACCTCTTCGCTTATACCTTTCCCATTTTCCCAAATCCAGTGTAGCAAATACTTGTCTCCACTGCATGTCCCAGGATAATCTCACAAATCTGTTAAATTTTTTCACTGGTCCCAGTTGGCTTTCTTGAGCAGTCTGGATGCCATGACTGGAAATCTTAATCCTACTCTTGCTAACTAAACCCTCTCAGCCCTCAGCTCATTATCCTGCAGCGACCAGCTTGGGACAATGCTTGCTACGTGCTTTTTCTCCTTTTGCTCCTTGGCCACAGAATATTGCTGATTTGGACTGTTGAACCGTAATGTCCTGGATGGTTCATGTTCATGGTACTTATTCATCCACTGGTGATTTCCACAGTTGATTTCTTAACACACATAGCACAATGGGTGTTTCAAACTCTTCCTCAATCACTGATGCTGTCACCTCTTGGTCCCCAATTCCCGATCCATTATTTTGATTCCTACTTTACCGATAAAGATTTACTGTACCAGGTGCAATCTCCTTCAACCTCTTTTTTTTCCCCACAGCATAATTACCTATTTATCTACCTTCTCTCTTCCTTCCCTGTCTTA
The DNA here is from genome assembly GCF_008692025.1 of Phocoena sinus. Lineage (NCBI taxonomy): Eukaryota > Metazoa > Chordata > Mammalia > Artiodactyla > Phocoenidae > Phocoena > Phocoena sinus. Next base: position 23,064,185 of record NC_045775.1, read on the forward strand.
TAGGAAGATGTGTCCTTCACTTTCTTCTAACCCCTTTTCTTTCCACCCTGCTACCCTCGTCCTTGCTCTCAATAACAGCTCTTCCTTTCTTCAGCACCTTCAGAGTCTCTCTACTTTCTGGCTCCTCTATTTACAAACAAGATCAGGTTTCACCTATCCTGGAAAAATATTTTTTATTTGATCCTGCTAGCTCCTGTGGCTTGCACCCTATTTCTGTACCTCCATTCAGATGTCAACATTTTGGGTAACTGGTACGTAACCACTGCTTCTATTTCCTTGTTGCCCATTCTCTCTCTAAATTCCTTCAATCTGGCTTCTATCCTCATGACTCTAAAGTAACATTCACCACGTCCTCTATAACTTTCTCCTTGTACTCTTTCCATAGCCTCCCAAAGTGCCTCTCCCTATCCGTTCTTTCTCCCTTCTAAATTCTTCAGTATATCTCTGTCACATTTTCCTGTTTATCACTGCCATCTGTGACTCTGCAATGGTTTCTCACTCCCTAGCAATTAATATCAAGCCATTCACATTCCTCTATAATCTAGGCAAATCAACTTTCTAATCATTCAATGGACATTTATCAAGTACTTTTGCTGAGCCACACGTATCCTCCTAGGATGGTCTAAGAGCTCTAGAGTCTGAGAGATCTCGATTCAAAACTTGTTCTTGCCACTTTGGTCAATTTGAAGCCCAGTTCTCTATTCTCTAAGAAGGGAATTGTTTTATCTACCTTACAAGGTTATAGGGCCAATTAGATGAGATAATACACAGTGCAACAAAATATTAAAAAGGAATTTGGCTCAAGCCCTGAGGCAATAGATATTACATTTCAATGGGAAGTCTGACAGCATAGCGAGATACAGGGCTTTCAAGAGACGTGGATGAAAATAGGGTACACATTTCTTAATCCCTCAACCAGACTTTGGATATAAAAAAGTTGGTGGTTGACTCCAAAGAGAGAGTCTTGGGAAGGTGCTTCTGGTGTACCATGAGTTTCACCTCACTTCACCTTCCTGTGAAGAAGGCTCCCTTTTCATCCCAGCTCAGCAGAGAGTGGTTTTAGTGCTACCCTAACAAGTACTCAATATTTACCCCCTGCAATTTGGGAGCACAGTGGATTAGTGTCAATCTCTCACCTGGAAAATCTAAAGTATGAACAAGAGGGTGGTTAGCTGCTTTGATGGCAGAACAAGGGAGAAGTGACAGTTTTGGGTGGCCTGCGCTCCCAGGGTTTGCTGGGGCAAAAAAAAAATGCATGAGGGCTGCACATAAACTACACTAGAGGGGGCCCGTGTACAAAGGAGCCCATGTCAGTCGTTTTAGATCTTGCCTGCAAGGGCTGCTTGGAGGGGTAAATAGAACTCAGCAGAAGGAAGCTGCAGGTATCCTGAGATGCCCAAAGGCAGAGTAAGCAGTAAGTGACCAACTGGATGGGAGACACCTATGCCCTAGTCAAGGCAAAAGATTCCCAGCCGTAGTGGAGGGACTGGGGAAAAAGGTAGACCTCCAAACAAACTGCAAAAGTGCCCCCTGTGAGAAATAGTAAGTCTTAAATACTTGTCACATCTGGAGAATACCAACGCAGGTCACTACAACAGTCTGGGCCAAGTAAGAGCTTCCCTATTCTCCTTACCTCTTCTCCTTCCCTGCACTTAAGATCTTGAAGGGTCAGAAGTTAGCAAGAAGAGGAGGAGAGCTGGATGAAGAAGAAAGAGGCCGATGATCACCGTCTCCCAGATTCCAGGCTTTTAATCTGCAACAGGGCCGAGAGTGGTAGGGGGAGGGGAAAGGAAGAAGCCCTGACTCTAAGCAAGACAGAAGTTTTGACGGGATGGGAATTTTGATTTCTCAATACGCCTGTGTTTTGGGTTTTGAAGAGACTTTAGGTGTGTATTACCTTAGAGTGACCAGATAAGTCGTGGGAACTGCCAGAGTTTTCACCCAGGAGTCCATAGGTTGGGGCTAAAGGAGTGTGGGTTCCTAGATTCCCCCCACAGGTCTACATGCCAGATTTGCACCTGCCGTGCGTTTTTCTGCTTCTGTGCTTTTGATCCTTCCATTTCTTCTACCTCCTCTTTCCTTCTTGCCACTTAAAAAATAAATCTTTTTTTTTTTTTTTTTTTTTTGTTCATGGAGCCATTTCTTCTAATCTTAGAAATGACATCCCCCTTGTCTGAACTTTTATAACGGAGGCTGGTGGGTCCGTCACGGGGTGTAGCTCTGCTGCCTTGTCTTCCCTCCTACCCTCATCCCCCTTGGGCCACAAGTTGCTTCAAGGCAGAGACTGTCTTATTCACCTTGAATTCACAGTGGTTGTCAAGTGTAGGCACATGGTAGGAGCTGATCAATGTAAGAAGGAATAAAAATGTATACATACACAAGAAGACCCTCCTCTTTACCAGGTTCCCCTCTCAGGGACAGAAACCAGCTCTGCATCCTGTGAAGCTCCTTAGCATTTGCCTGCATTCCAGGGGTCAGGTTCCCGGAAAGCGGGGAGGGTCTACCCACTTCGCAGCCAACTGGCTGTAGGCAAACTGTACAGTTCTCAGTTGCTCTTAGGAAGCTACATTTGAAGTAGATTCTGCTAGTGGCATGAACATGTCGGTGAGATAGAGTCCTGTCTTCTACGATAGACACGGGGCCATAGACCAGTGACTGCTGAGTTTCTCCATCTTCCTGCGCTGTATTTTATGACAATAAGCCTGGGCAAGAGAGAACCGGGCTGGCTGCCAAGGGATGGTGCTTAGGATGGCATCCTTAGCTCCTTAAGAGGTCTACCGGGCTCCCTCTGGGTATCAGTCCTTGAGAGAGATGACCATCCATTCATTCAACAAATATTGATTGCATACCTACTCTGTGCTGTACATTATGCATGTCTTCCCTGCCCTCAAGGAGCTTATCGTCTAGTCAGGAAGTCTGAATTTAAATGAGTCATTGCAACTGTGCTGAGTACAGCAAAAGGGAAAGTAATCAGAGCCACTTGACAGTGAGGACATAGGACAGTTACGTCAAGACACTTGACATAAGATAGTCAGGATTTGGGTCAAGATGGCCACTTAATCCAGTTTAGTGCTATGAATAAATAGAAGAATTAAAAATTAACTTTCACCTTACAATATTACCACCTATTTAGGAAACATATATCTATAGCCAAGCTCAAGCCAAGGTGTGCACTGTCTGAGTTTCAGCAAAGTCTAGCTCTGGAAATGGATGCAAAAGGTTTGGAATAAGATTGCCTGCTGGCAGCCAGTGAGCAGCTAGCAAAGCATGCTTTTTGGCCATTTATGTTTTTCATCCACTGAGTCTTTGGTAAGATGTGAGGTAACCAGGCAGATGCTGTTCTTTCTCAAGATATAGGCAGTGCAGAACCTAAAGCCTTTCACTTAACCATTTCTCACCTGTACTTAAACCCAGTGATTCCAGATTCTGCCTCTAAGAGTCAGTCAGTGCTTTGCTACTCAAGGAGGGCTCTTCAGGCTGGTGTCACCCATGTTGCCTGGGAACTCGTTAGAGATTCAGAATCTCTGGCCCGACCCCAGACCTACTGCATCAAAATCTGCAGAGAAGCATGGAACTAGAGAGCAGCCTCTAGGGCCTTGCCCCTCTGCTTCTATCACTCGTCCCACTGCCTTTCCAGAACATGCCGGAAGCAACTGTTCTTTGTATCAACATTCATTCTCAGGTGGCTTGTCAGACTATCCTTGTTTCCTTGCCTGTTGATAATGGGATAACTTGGTGTTTGTTCTCCAAGGCCAGAAAGAATTAACTGTATGAGTTTAAGCCAACCACTTACCCCTTCTGAACCTCTATTTTCTTATAGACAAACTTGTGATAATAACCATACCATCCCTGCTGGCCTTAAAAGTGCTTATAAAGATTGAGTTGGGCTTCCCTGGTGGTGCAGTGGTTGAGAGTCTGCCTGCCGATGCAGGGGACACGGGTTCGGGCCCCAGTCCGGGAAGGTCCCACATGCCGCGGAGCGGCTGGACCCGTGAGCCATGGCCGCTGAGCCTGCGCATACGAAGCCTGTGCTCCGCAATGGGAGAGGCCACAACAGTGAGAAGTCCGCGTACCGCCAAAAAAAAAAAAAAAAAAAAAAAAAAGATTGAGTGAACTAAAGAATGTGAAAGTAGAGCTCACATATAGTAAATGAAATGGTTAAACCTGTGGTTTTCAACATGCCTTGCAGATTAGGATCACCTGGGGAGCTTTCAGGACGACCCACATCTGGGCTTCACCCCCAGAGATTCTGATTTAATTGGCCTTGGGTAGGTCCTGGGCACTGACAGTTTTTCAAATCTCTCCAGGTGATTCTAAAGTGCAGCCTGGGCTGAGACCACTGGGAAGATGGGGCCACTTAGTGCAGGAAGCAGCCTGGCCTTCTCGATGAGGGGTCCATTTTCATCTTGGACTTTGAGTAAAAGGCAATCATTAAATAGCTAAAAAATGGCTTATGCTGTGCTCACCACCACCAAGGTATAGAAGGAGTGTTTTTCCTGCAGTGGGGGAGGACACAGTCCTCAGCAGAGGGTCTTCATGTGGCTGCCACACAATCCTTGGGCAAAGCCTGAGAATGACCTTGAGAGTGAGAGATCCGTGGGCTGAGGGTGAGCAGGGATGATCTGAGGATGCAAACAGGACCAGAACTATCATCTTGGACCTACAGGATAAGGTCCTCAACAATTTCTTCAATAGAAGAACTGGAGGACGGATATCAATTCTTACAGAATATCCCCTTATTAATTACTTGTATCTAAGTGTATAGAGCAACTATATGTGATTCCCAGAACAGATTGAAGGCTGAAGTCCTTTTTGAAGTCTTCCATTTTCTTTATATAGCCCTAGGTTAAATAACCCTTTTGATGTCATTATATATGGATACTCAGATCAGGTAGACCTGGTTTGATCTTGACAGTCAAGTTCAGGTACCCAGAGTAGGCAAAAAACTCTCTTGGAATTTGATCTTAATGAGACCAATTTCTATCTGGGTGGCCTACAGGATAAAGCACTTCATTAATTGACTTTCTTTTTTTTAACATCTTTATTGGAGTATAATTGCTTTACAATGGTGTGTTAGTTTCTGTTGTATAACAAAGTCAATCAGCTATATGTATACATATATCCCCATATCCACTCCCTCTTGTGTCTCCCTCCCACCCTCCTTATCCCACCCCTCTAGGTGGTCAGAAAGCACTGAGCTGATCTCCCCGTGTGATACAGCTGCTTCCCACTAGCTATCTATTTTACATTTGGTAGTGTATATACGTCCATGCTACTCTCTCACTTCGTCCCAGCTTACCCTTCCCCTCCCCGTGTCCTCAAATCCATTCTCTACGTCTGTGTCTTTATTCCTGCATTAACTGACTTTTTATTGAATGTTAGAGAGCTATACTAGGCACTCGTACATGCTGTCTCATTTTACATTCACAACATCCCTTCCTGTACATACTATCATACCCATTTTTCGGATGTGGAATCTAAGGCTTAGAGAGGTTAAGTATGTCATGCATGGTCACTAAGCCCATATGCTGCAGACCTGGATTCCATACTAGGTTCTATGTTCCTTCTACCGTATCTATAGAGCTATACACATGTAACATATTATGGTAATACATAAATCTTTTGGGTGTGTCTTGTGAAGGTTTTCTAGATACTCGTTGCTCAGAGTGTGGTCTGTGGACCAGCAGTGTTGGCATGACTGGGAGTTTGTTAGAAATGTAGGGTCTCAGGCCTTACCCTTGACCTGCTGAATCAGAATTTATATTTTAATAAGATCTTATCATAGAAGCATCTTCATATTGGGGGAATTACCGAGATAGTGCATTTTAAACCATTTACAACCTTTGTTTCTGCCTCTGCCAGACAATTAATAGTCACAAATGTGTGTGTGTGTGTGTGTGTGTGTGTGTGTGTGTGTGGTGTACCTCAAATGTATTCACACAAATATGGGAAATCTTATACAAATCCTACATAACTTTTATGGGAAGTAACACTTGTCGGAACCTGTAACGATAAAATTTTTGATCCTTTCTAGACCCATTCTAATAGATATAGATCATAAGTGACAGCTTTTGACTAATAAACCCTTTTACATGCAGACAACAAATGAGACAACTGAAAAGAGACAACGCCAGGAGCACGCCACCAGCAATTGTATTTTCTGGCCCCAGCCCGCCCTTTCTGGGCCATTTTCCCCTCCCTCTTGGTGGGGCCCAATAGACTTTCCAATTATGTGCTACCAGTGTTTGTCATTTTATTAATTAAAGTTCTGTATGCAAAGCAGGAGCAGCCTCGTGGCCAGGCCTAATGCTATTATTTCTCTCACGGCCCTTTCCTCCTCCAGAGGTAATGACTGCAATTTTATGTCTAGAATATGCCCCCTGTTTGCTATGCATATCTTGTGGCAACTTCACAAGTTTCTCTTGAACCAATTAAAAAAAAATCAGTATGGAATTTAGGCTGAAGTTGGACAAAAGAGACTCAATGGTATCAAATAATGTCTACTAGCAGGCAGCACCCTCAAATATAGGAAATGCTATGAAGGGGAGGTGCTATGTTTCTTTGAATTTCTGAAGGGCTACATGTATTCTAGCAGTAGAGACAAAACCAAGAATGGATGTTCTAGTGCGTATTTCACTTAAACAGAAGAAAACACATTTTAACAGACTTGAGATGCTCAGAAATGAGCTTGTTTGTGGCGGTGGGGTGGGTACTCCTTCGATATTCCCCACACTATGCGTCACCCAGCACTCACTGGATGGCCAGGATTGGGGATGTCGTCAAGGACATCCAAGCTTTGAATGGAGGTTAAAGCTTCTTCCCAATCTAAGATGCAACAGGGCTGTTAATTCTGGGTGTGAACTTGTAATTTTATTTAAATTAATTTTTATCGGAGTATAGCTGCTTTACAATGTTGTGTTAGTTTCTACTGTACAGCAAAATGAATCAGCTATACATATATGTATATCCCCTCTTTTTCCTTCCCATTTAGGTCACCACAGTGCATTAAGTAGAGTTCCCTGTGCTATACAGTATGTTCTCATTAGTTATCTATTTTATACATAGTATCAATAGTGTGTATATGTCAATCCCAATCTCCCAATTGCTCCCACCACCCCCCTTTCTCCCTTGGTTGAATTTGTAATTTTAAGAGGTCCTTGGTTTCAATGTGGTCTTATTAATTTTAACTGAGAGTACTGTTTCACTGCAAAACCCAGTGTTTTGTACACCATCGTCTAATTCACCCAGAAAAAATAAACACCAACTCTCTAGCTATAAATAGCCTAATGAAAAATCAACCCGACTCAGCAAGAAGCAGGCCAGATGTGGATTTCTGATAACAAGCAAATAAAATATGCTGGGAAATACTTGCAATTACGGAGGCTTAAGGATTCCTGGCCATGTAAGAGACTTAAAAGATTGAGATCCTTTCTGAAAACAGCACCCCATGTCTTTCCTGCTTTCTCAGGCATCACATTGAAGCCACAGAACACCCAGCCAGGGACATCCACATGCCCCCTTTGCAAAAACACAGCAAGAAAAGCAATGAAGATTATATATTTGTTGGACCCTGGCTGATGAAGTTACGAAGTTACGGGTATTTTTTCCCTTCTTTGGTATTTTCTTTCTTTTCTAAATTTTTTACAATGAACATCCATTACTTTTGGTAACTAGAACAAAATGAATAAATTTAGGGTAAAATCATATTTATGAAGAATGATATTGATCTAGGAAAATACAATAGTAAGTAATGAAGAAGACACAGAATGCTTATACGGTATGATACCAAATTTGTATAAACCCTTTATCTATCTATCCCTCTGCTCAAATCTACATTTATCTGCCTGGAAAGAAATTTACAAACACGGTAACAGGGGTTATCTTTGGAGGGTAAGACTGTGGGCAATTTCAATTTTCTTCTTTAGTTTTTCCTAATGTTCTACAATGAATGCAGAGCATTTCTGTAATCAGAAAAAACAATAAACGCTGCCTTAGAAAAGGCATCAAGGGAGGATTCTGATATCACTGGAAAGTGGGAGAAGAGAGTGCTGTCTTTTCACCGCTTTGGGGAGGATCAGGTTCTCTGGCCTGAACTGTGGGCTTTGCAAGGAAGACCAAGGGAAGGTGGGAGCTTCCGGGGGAACGAAGTGGGGTCATGCTGTGGCTCTGGAATCAGAAAGAACATTTCTGTCTTTATTTATGACATAATATCTCAGGGCCTCAGTCTTCATCTGTGAAATGGGGCCAACCGTACTCTCCTTATAGAGTCACTAGGAGACTTTAATAGGATTGTGTGATCCCAGTGCCCAGCTTACCAGATACATTTATCAATGTTAGTTCCTCTTCCTGTATTGGAAAAAGCAGGTAGGGAACAACGACAGAGATAAACAGCTCACAAAAAGCAGAATAGGACAGGATGAAGGATGCTGTATTAAAAATTTCAGTCCAGTGTTTTATATTCCAGGTTCCCTATAGAATTATCTTTCCAGTCTTGTGGGAGGAAAACAATATTTTCTTTTGAGTTACATTGTAATGAGGTGATCTTGGGCAAACAATCTCCTCTGTGCCTCAGTTTCTCTGTAGGTGATAGAGATGATGCTGAGAAACAGCTTCGAAATCCTTTAGCTGGGGAACAGGATTGACTCTGTGAAATGAAATTCCTACAACCTTCATGAACAGCCATCAGAAAGAGAATGGACTCCAGGCACGAGAGTATCTGCAAGTCGCAAAGCCGCCTGGGGAGTGTTTATGCCCTGACAGCTGGGGAGAGTGTGCTTTCGACAGGTTGGCCCGTGCATGTGGACCACACGAACGTGTTATAATGGTCACCACTAGTGGGAGCCACAAGGGGACGTATGATGAACAGGTGGACTTGGAATCGGACCCAAATCTCTGCCAAGTGCCCAGGAGGACTTTATTTGCACCCACGAGCCTCGACAGTAATTCTTCTATGCCTCAGTTTCATCATGTAATGGCTGAGGTATTAAGTTTGAATGACTCAAAGGTATTAAATTAATTATGTCTGACTGTAATTACAATGGCTGTTGATTACTTTAGCCCATTAGCATGTGTTCTGGCAGCATCAACCACATTACAGTAAGTGGTGACAGAATGCTAGGTTCCAGTGGCTTCCCAGCTCTAGGTACTGAGGTAAGAATTATTTTGACTCCAAATCTCAGTAGGGCTATATTTGTTGGACCCTCGAGAACCGATGAGGAGTCTCCTAGTTTGCGCTTATCCTGGATCAAGGTTATGCTCACGATTGAGAAGCTGTACAATTAATTAATTAATTATGACGCAGCAGCTTCATTGGGCACATCCCCCTGGTGCTAATACGAGGAACTGTGCAAAGTAATGCTCCCAAGCCGTCTGCATGTTGCTAATTGACCCAGAGGAGAAATCAGAACGTCTGAATTTATGCCAGCAGTGGCTTGTTCACGCCTATGCAGAGTAAGAAGAGGGATAATAATAATTTCTGCCGCTCATAAAATATTGTAGAGATTGCAAAGAGCTTTCCTATTTTCATCTGATCCTCGAGCAAGTAACACAGGCAGTTTTATTCCCAATTAGGGAGACTGACTGACTCGAGTGACCTAAGTCTAGTCCAGTGACCTTAGAGTGTTTGCAGGATTGGCTTTGCAGTTGGACAGACCTGTTTTGAATCCTGGCTCTGCCTTTCACTAGCAAGGGTGACTAGTAAGTTACTCAAGCTTTTGAAGCCCCAGATTCTGCATCAGTAAATGGGGGTAACAACTCCTCACAAGTCTGCTTTGTTAATAAGATAATGCAAGTGAGACGCTTAGCACAGTGCCAGACACACGGGCGGGGATCACTATTTAAAAAATATAGCAGTCCCCTTAATCAGCGGTTTCCCTTTCTGTAGTTTCAGTTACCTAAGGTCAACTGCAGTCCAAAAATACCAAACGGAAAATTCCAGAAATAAACAATTCATAAGTTTTAAATTCTGCACCGTTCTGAGTAGCAGAACAAAATGATGAAATCTCCTGCTGACCCGCTCTGTCGCGCCTGGGACATGAATCATCCTTTTGGCCAGTGTATCCATGCTGTATACACTACCCACCTGTCAGTACAGGATAAAACACAGTATACATGGGGTTTGGTACTATCTGTGGTTTCAGGCATCGACTGGGGGTCTTGGAACGTATCCTCCATTGATAAGGGGGGGCTATCGTACTCCTTTAGTTACTTTACAGTTATTAAGTGTCCCTCCCTTAGTCCCAGACTAAGGGAAGGTTTCTTTCTCCTACGAGTACAAAGATTTAGGGTGTTTGAGGGCTCTAGTTAAGAATTTTGGCTTGCTTTTTAATGTAACATAGCCAAGTGGTTCATAAGTAACTTGGAGACCAGGACCTGTCGTACTGAAAGTAAGTGTTCTTAACTTTTCTGCTGAATAAACACTAAAAAGATCCCAGATTCCTGCGGTCTGTCTCCTGCACGGCCGGTCACATGGTGTGTTTGAAATGAATACTCGCTGGCTCCCTGCCTGAGTGAGGACCCTCTGTGCCCCTCCCTTCCTCAGTCCTCCCACCAGGCATCTGTGCGCCCATCCAACCCAGCCAAGTTCCACGCTGCCTTTCTGGTCCCATCCTGGCAGCTGCCATGTATCTCGTCCTGAGGGTGCAGCCCCTGACCAAGTTCTCCAGATTCAGGATAGGGCAGGCTCTGGCCTTTGATCTTAGACTCATCACAAAAGTAATAATAGTAGGGTTTCACTGGTGGCGCAGTGGTTGAGAGTCCGCCTGCCGATGCAGGGGACACGGGTTCGTGCACGGGTCAGGGAGGATCCCACATGCCGCGGAGCGGCTGGGCCCGTGAGCCATGGACGCTGGGCCTGCGCGTCCGGAGCCTGTGCTCCTCAACGGGAGAGGCCACAAAAGTGAGAGGCCCGCGTACCACACACACACACAAAAAAAGTAATAATAGTAATAGCAGCAGTGGAGGAGTAGAAACCACACTTATTAAGCATCTACCATGTGTCCAGATCCGGGCCGGGCACTCTTCTATCTTGGCTACTTGTTTCTCCCAACAGCCCTGCAGAGGATACTGAAGCTGAGAAGAGTGAGGTATTTGCACAAGGTCACCCTGCTAGAAAGTGGCAGGATTCCACCAAGGTCTGAATGACCTCAAGGTGCTGCTTCTCCTATCATGTCACACTGCCTTGGTGATGCTCCTTTCGTCCTGACCCCGAATGACCAGCTGGGTTCCTCTGGACATGGGAGATGTCACAACTCTTGGGCCATGGGGCAGGGGGGAGGCAGCTGCCTGGGGCCACCGCGCTGCTCTGACTCGCTTGAGATGTCAGCATCACCACATGGGAGCCAGAGGGGCCCTGTGCTTCCTGCTGGGCCCACCATGACGTCCTGGACAGAGATGGACAGCCCAGCTGGATGCCGCACAGGAAGCATGGAGTTCTATCCCTGCTTCTTCAAGGCTCCTCGAAGCCGAAGAGGAGGGGTGCAGAGAGTAGAGGGTGCACAAACAAGCCCTGGCAAGTCTAGCTGGATTCGCTCTTGATTTAAGCAAACACTGAAGCCTGGAGCTGTCCGAAGACGAGCGGGACTTGCCCGTGAGTCGGTGAGCGTTCTGTCACTGCAGTGGATGTCACAGCATTAGATGAGACGGGAGTTGGATATCCAGACCTCAAACACGGTGCAAAGGTGCTCAGGCTCGTGGGAGGGGAGCTAGGGATGGTGTTGCCCCAGAATCCCCCCTAGCTTGGCACTGAGCCCTAACTGTTTACAAAGAGGGTTTCTGCAGCCACCACAAAGTGTTTGTGCAGCATTGCTTGGCCACACAAGGCAGAGGCTGTCCTAGATGGACTCTGGAAGAAACTGCTTGCTCTTCCACCAGTCAGCACTCAGCTGAGACACAGGGGAGGACAGTAAGTAGGGAGAAGGGAAGGCTGAAGTTTGCTTCTCCCCAGGTGGGCCCATGTTCTAGGCAGAATGGGGAATGAATCCAGGAAATGACAGCCTTACTCAGGATCCAGCTCGTGAAGCCTCTTGGGGTAGCTTCTCCTTCCTGATTTGCTAAAATAAGTGAGAGCACCTGGGGCTGAGAACAAGGCACATACAAGGTGAGTGGCAGTGTCACCTTGGTTGCTCAGGAATTAGACCCAGCAACTAGTCCCAGCTTGAGGAGAGGCAAAGCGGGTAACTAGTCCGCTACAAAATGGTATGAATTCCCTTCCTGCCTCTGGAGATGAGGAATCTATGGTGAGGTAGGGTGAGGCCTCTGGGTTAGGTGAGAGCCATGCTAGTCCTCAGGGATGCTTCTGAGGCCCACATCAACTCCCCAGAAACTGAGAAGGTACACCCACCATTGCCATTGGGGGCAGGGCAATGTGACAGAAAGAGCACGAGGCTTGAAGTCATAAGACCTGAGTTTGATCCTGATTTTGTATGGACTGGCTGTGCATCTCTGGGTACATTTCTCTCCTGTCCTGAACAGATGGAATGCTCCATTCAGCCCTGCATGAACCCTGACCCAGATCACGGGCGGGGCAGCCCCTGACACCTAGGATCTACTCCAGAAAGTGAGCTGCACAGAATATTCTTAGCGTCTTTAGCTCCTGCTTGTTGAGGGTTTGGTGGGGTTGACAAAGGAAGAGCCATTCAGGTTTTGCATTTTTTTCTACCTCAAGCCATCCTAGAGGAATTATTGTTACTCTTATTCTCCTTGTTTTGCCTTTCCAAGGGGGATTTTGCTATTGAATTTAATAAACTCTTAAAACACAGGAGTCATGAAGTTCCTGTCTTCTTCCATCTGGAAGTCCTGTTTGTCTGCCCGTGGGGAGGGAGTGAGGCCAGCTTGACCAAGCCCCATCAACACAGCCAGGACACTCACTGTGGGTTACACCGAGATGCTGGAGAATGCCCCGCCAGCCAAATCCCTGGGAAAGGATGGGCCCTGTGTCCAGGAATGGTCATCAGCAGCCCGGAAAGCCTTACAAAATCAACCAGAGTGCAATTCGCTGAACAACTCCCTCGCCTCCAGCCTTGGGGGCCCTGCCTGCATAGCGGGCTCCTCCTCAGCGGGCCTTTGAGCAGAACTTAACAGGTGGCAGAAGGCAATTCCAGATGCCAGCCTCCTCTCCCACGTTCCTCTGGCCACATTTGCTGGTTTTAATGACACGGAGCTGAGGTCTCCTTCCCTGCAAGCCAGATAGCCTATGCCGACATGGAGGAGGCCCTCTGGTCGCCTTCTGCTCCCATCTCAGCAGCTCCTAGCCGCTAATGAAAGCTTTTATCACCACAGGGCTGATGCCAGGAGTAGAAAGGACCGGCTGTGCGCCAGCCCTAGCGTGTGTGTGCCTGCGTGTTCGCACGCGTGTGCAGGGAGAGCTCAGAGGCGGCTGCAGCTTTGGCAAGATCAGAAGACCAGTAGCCAGGAACTGGCCTGCCCTAGGCTGTCATCACAAATTAAGTGGCTCACGTGCCGCTTCCTGTGTCCCTTTCATTCCTGCAGCTCATAGATGAAAAACTACTTCCATGTTTTGGAGCGGGGAGGAGATTGAGGGAAGCCCATTTCCCCGCCCGCCTCCCCAGCCTTGTTCTGTCCTGAGAACATGGCATAAACTATTCTAGTCACAGGCAGGCTATTCAAATAAAATAGAACTTCAAGCCACACCGGGCTTGTTGAGACATTCAGGCTTCTAAGATGTGTGAAAGGCAGGGGAGGGGTGGAGATGGCCCCTGCCACTCTCCCGTCCTTTTTAGTACTAGCAGCTGCAATGCTAAACACATCCCAGTGTGTCTCCCAGCCACAGCGGAGGCCAGCAGTTCTGACAGCAAGCGAGCGCAGGAAAGCCACCATGAGGCTCTCCTCCCCAGAGGCAACTTTAATTATTTGAACTGGAGCTCAGCAAAATAAAAATAAAATAAAATCCGAATATATCATAAGTGGTGCCTCACTTTCCCGCAGGGAATAGCTGGTGGTAGGTGGGCGGGGCAGGGCTGGGCGAAAATCTTTAAATATTCAAGCCCCTCGTGCAAGCGTGCAGGCCGGGGTGGATGCAGCGTGTGCACCGAGAGCAGACGGTGGAGAGAGGCGGCTGGCTGCAGGGGTCTGGAGGGAGGAGGCCGGAGCTGGAAGGCTTCTGAGTGCTCTGTAAGCTGGCTGGCACAAAGACACACCCTGGCTCTGTCTCCATCGTCGGTGGGCACCTGACCCGGCTCCACGCGGGCTCTGAGAGGTGCTCTCCCAGCCCCTTCTGTCTCTACCACGTCTGTCCCCCACCCTGTCATTTCTGCCCCCTTCTGTGACTCATCTTTCTAAAAGGCAAAGCACACCACATTCTTTGGAGTCCCAGGTAATGGAGGACAGCTCTCAGCATGGGCTCAGAATGAATTTCGGTCACAACTGGCAAGGACGCCTATGGCCAGTCACTCTTAAGTCTCAGTGTGCATCCAAATCACCAAGTGTGGGGTTTGAAAATGCAGATCCCCGGGCCCCTGTCAGTTACATTATTCAGGATGTCTGGGGTGGGTCCCAAGAATCTGCATTTGTCATGTTTTCCAAGTGACCGCAGCTGGAGAAACCTAGGCCTACTAGTTCGCTTACAGCGAGATTTTCAAGGAAAGGCATTGAAGGCGACACCAATTCCCCTATGGAACCCACTGACGACTGTGGGGTTTCTTGGGGTATTTTGAGCTATTCTGCAATTACTTCAGCTCCCTGGAGGCCATGGACCAGGACTGTTAGGGTTTAGAGAAGATGCTCAGTGGTGGGTGTCAGCCTGGAGTTCAGCTCAGCCAGCCGCCTGCTCCCGTGGGCCCGCCCCTCATCAGAGACCTTCACCCCTGGCTCTATCCGGTGTCCGCCTTCCTGCACTAGGGCCCCACAGCCATCGGAGGCCTCTTTAGGGCTGGGGGGTTAACCTCACACAGTCTCACATAGCAATGCAACATCCGTTTCCCCGTCGCTGACAGTCAGCCAGCCGGAGAGATGGAAATCAACTTCCTGCCTTCGGCATTTAGGATTCGAGTGAAATAGATGGCAGGGCTTACGAACCTGGAAATGCATATTTCTATCTTGGTCATTTATTTTTCTGATGAAAACGTTTCCCCCAACGCTGGAAATTCAAAGACCCATCAGCCTGAGATGAATAGTCTGAAACCTGAATGCGAAATAACTGAGCTGATTGCGGACTGGACTCATTGCTTTCCCTTCACTCCTTGTGCTGAGCCAAGTTCTGGAAAAGGGCAGGAAATAACGGAAACTGCCCAGAGCAAATGTGACTGGAGGAATCATAGAACAGGCCAGTAAAACAAAACACCTGTTTAAGCTATTGATCAACCAAAGGTTATCAGAGAAATGATGAAGTATTAGAAAAATACCAGTTTTACCTTGACATTTCTTCTTCTGAAATCAGCCTCATATTAAATCCAGTGAAGAATAAATTCAAAGATGAAATGCTTTTAAGGATCCCCCTCACCTCTCAGATGGGCCAACCAACTCTCCTCATTTAGATTTCCTCTTAAGAAGCCTCCCTTTCTAGGTGCTGCTCTGTGGCACCCGAGAAATATCAATGAGGACTGAGTAAGTCCATCATCTGCACCGGAAAGCGTGGTTTCTCAAATACGATTTAACATAATGACTCTATTTATTTGTGCCCTGACTTCTTCAAGAAAGGATTTAAGGTGGCTCAAAAATACACAAAACCTAGTCAGATAACATAAACTAGGAGAGGGTAAGGAAGATGGGGCAAACGTAGAGTTATAAAATTGAACCAGGAGTAAGGCTGCTACAAACTACACATAATGAACCCCTATTTGCCTACTGGGTAAAGCCTCAGATTTAATCTGACCATTCTTCTGATTAAAGAAAAAATCATTGATACATCTTTTCCATTCTTTTTTTTTTATGTTTGTGGGTTTTTATTTCACAAAAAGCCTGGAGGGCTTGAATTTGCCTGTACCCCTAAGCAGGGGGAGGCTCTTTCCTGCATCTCTGCTGGTCAAAGCCCCACCTGCCTGGGATTGCTGGGATTGCTGGCAGCCCCTCAGAAGGGAAGTGAATCTAGTCAGTTTCACAATGACCACTATTTCAAAGGGAACAAATTGCTCCAAGGGCACAGAGCTTTTCCTGAAATGAAGCCAGAAAGGTGTTTCACCTATGAGTTTCCAGACGAATCTAAACTCTGCTGGCTTTCTACTGTGTGCAAGGTGTTGACGCAGTGCTTGGTGGGAGTGCAAAGAAGCACAGGCACGGCACGGCTCTCCAAGAGCATGGAGGCAGGTTTTTGGCTAAGTCCTCTTCCTCTCCCCCTTTCTCCTTTGCATAATTATACAGGGTACCAGAGACTGTTGGTTAACTATTGTAGTACCTACGTTGTGCCAGACCTTGTGATAAGCCCTTTACATATATTAACCTATTTAAGCCTCACCTCCTTGGGGTAGGCACTCTTATTGTCTCTACTTTCCAGGTGGGGAAACTGTGGTCCTGAGAGGTTATTAGCTGATCAAACAAATTGTACAGCCAGTCAGTGATGGAAACTGGCTTGGACTTAGGTAGTTGATTCCAGAGTCCACGAGCTTAATCACTGGGCCCTGTTGGGGTCTAGCACATCTCCTGGTCCCTAGAGAATGTGACCTTGTGTTAAGAATCATGACACCTTCAGTCTTCACATTAAAGAGGTAACAGCTACACGAACCATTTGGTTAAGTGGCTCTGGAGGTACTTCACTGAATGCCATTGATGCCTTAGAGAAATTTATGTAAGTCAAAGTTTTGATGTTCTATAATATTTAAAATGTATTATAAGAGATTGACATTTTTAAAAAGGATTCTGTAGCAAGTCGCTGTTATCCTCCCCTGCTGTGCCTTGGAAATACTTTTTGGTTTTGTTTAAATCAAGGTCCTACTGCAAATAGTTCAGTGAAGCTGAGTATGGTGTTTAAGGTAAGATTCTCTGCAGATGGGACTTTACCACGTTGGCGGGTACTGTCTGCCTAGAAGTTGGCTCAAATGGCCCTCTCATCCTCCTGCAAGAGAACAAGCAGCCCAACCATCAGGCTACTTTGCTCATCTGTGTGGGTTCATCTGGAAGTGCCCAGAGGTGGGAGGAGAAGGCAGAGAACTAGAGGAACAGTGAGACTTGCCTCGCACGGAGAGTTCTTCATCGGTGCAGGAAACGTAGCGCTGGTCACCGTAGCACTTTCAGAGGTGGGGGCATCGGTGGTGCTGAGCAACAGGGCATGGCCTGGGCAGAGAGGAAAAGAGTCAAAGACGCACCATCCTCGCACACTGAAGGGCCTCGGGGTGCAGGGTTAATGGGCCCTGCACCATGCTTCTCTAGCCTCAGGACATCTCTAAGGATACAGGTTTTCTGCGGCCTCTAATGGAGAAGACCTGCTGACCACTGTCTACAAAACTTGGCTCATGCAAAGGTCTTCATTCCAAATGGCCTGCAATGTCCCAGCACCATACATCTGGGTTACTGCATCCTTGATCTCCCAAGGTCACCAGCTTTAGCTCCTAGCCTGGGAGCAGCCTGAAGTATGCTGGACTCCCCCAGGCCCACCCCTGCCCCCCGTATCCAGTCATGCCAGCGCTTTGCCCTCCAATGGTCTCTAAACCTTCACTGTCTTCTCCCCTCTCTGGAGCCCAGGTCATCCTGTGCCCCGTGCCCTGACCAGGAAGACTCATTTATTGTTTTCTAAGCACTGACCTGCCTGAAAACCTGGCAGAACATGAGCCCCAGCCCCACGTGGTGGTGGGAAGAAGCATTTGCCAACCTCCAGGAGTATTTTGTAGCTGGTAGGTGCTATGGAGATGGGGCCAGAGTGAGCTCACGCCTTTTTAGGGGCCTCAGAGAACCCCAAGTAGGAATTCAGTCCTTCATTTCTATCTTTCTCTCTTAGCAAAGTATTTATAGAGTTACTACCAAGTAACAAATTCAGGTGGGTCCAGAGCTGAGTAACTAGGCCAGGCCAGAAATCTTAGAAAGCACCCTGCCCATCCTTGAGGAGACATCAAGTGGCTGGGGTTATGTGACCCTGGAGAGAAAAGGCCTTTCGTGGTCGGTAGGTCATAATGGTTATCTTCAAATATCTGAAGGGCTGCCTCTGTGGGAGAGGGGTTCTGTGGGGTTCCAGGAGACAGAAATCAGGGCCAATGAGTAGAATTTACAGAGGGGTGGGGCTTGACGAAGAAAAGCGGTGTTTGATTCTGACCTGTTAAACAATGGAAAGGGCTACTTTTGGAGGCAGTGACAGCCCTGTCACTAGAGGTATTCAACAGAGCGGTGAGGAGGCCGGGAGGAGAAGCAGGCGCTCTTGGCCTCCACGTCTGGGGAGGGCCCTGCAGCGCTCCCCCGTGGTGCCATGACTCAGCCTCCGTTTTAAGGGGGCCCAAAGCCAGCTCACTAGATGCAGCCAGCTCCGGGGACCGAGGACAGGACTGCACGGGCTCTGAGATCCTCAGTGGTTGATCTGGACATTGTCTTCTCTCACATTTATCATTATTATGAATCCTTAAAGGAATCTGTAGGATGTATGATCGTTGCTTGGAAAGAGAGAAATTTTGGTACAAGGGACTCTAGCTTCACAAAGAGCAGGTAAATACAGGGGAGGGGAAGGGAGAGAGACCCCCCTGCCCGCCATCCTGCAGAGAAGTGGGCCCCAGGGCCTGCTCAGGCCTAGCCGTTGTGTACAGACCTAGGATAGGCCCATGGCTGGGTGGTCTGGCCTCTCCAGTAGCCCAGCTCTTGGAGATATGCTGGCCTCACGGACCTCCTCTGATCCCGAGGCCAGTTCCTCTGGGCGTGGAGTCAGCCCAGCCCAGCATGGGTGGCATCTCTTGGGTGTGTGGAGGCCCTCTGCCCCTCTGGCAGTCAAGCAGGGACTCTAATGGGGGGAGGGTGGGAGTTGCCAGCTGCAGCTGGATGCGGGGTTGGGGGGGTATGACTGAGGAAGGCGGGCCACAGGCAATGGTCTAGATATGGGGCAAGGTTCCCAGGGCACAGTTCTGGGGCAAATGACGCAACGGCCTACCTGAGCCTTAGCCTCCCCGAGCCTTAGCCTCCCCAGTCATAAAGAAGGCTACAGGTTTCCTTATCTCTCAAGGATTTCTGTTCCTGATGCATAATAGGTTTCAACAAACACTTGTTAAATGAATGGATTATTATTATTGTTGCTTTTATTCTTATCTTTCAGCTAATCCTTGATCAAAGTTCTCATTTTAAGGATCAAAAGGTGACATTAGCCTTGGCTTGACTCAATCATTCTAATGCTCAAGAGAGTGTGAAGAGGGAATTGTGTAGGTGTACCCCAGGGCAGGTCCTTGGGGGAGGTCCAGTGCCTCTGGGGTGGTGCCCCAAGTCTATCGTCTGGCCAGGTGGGCACCAGGGGAAGGGAAGAGAGGGTGGTACCTTGGTGGTCCTGGAACCGGGCATCCTTTAAGGTCCTGACTTGCCACTGGGGCGTGTGGGGTGACAGTGAGCTTTGGGTCCAGCCACAGAATCCATCCTCGAAGTTGCAGTAAAAACCAGCAGGGAGTTTACCTTCAGGGAGAGCACAGGGGTACAGTCATTTCCAGGACTGCTAAAGGCAAAATATGCCAACAGCAAGTAAAGTTAGCCAGGCATGACCATGCTCGTTAATGATAGCTCCCCAGCCAGACCCTCAATGTCTAATCATGCTCATAGTGAAGAGAAGCCCAATCCCTAACTTGTACGTGTGCTGGTTTATACTTTTCTGATCTTCAGAAAATAATAATATGGGGTATTGCTAACCCAGTTTTATATATGAGAAAGCAGAGGCTCAGAGATGTTAAGCAACCTGACCAAGGTCACACAGCCGACAGGTAACCCAGCTGGGATTTGAACCCAGCTCTTCTGCTTTTAAATTCTGTGCTCTTTATACAGATCCACCACGAACATGATCCTAGAAAAGCCAGTGTATAACTCACTGAAATGCATTTCTAATGGCACAATGATAAGAGTATGGTGGTGGCAGTGGTAGTGTTGGCTGGGGGTTGGTTGGTTTGGTTCCCTCAAATCACCCCTGCGTGCAGAGACACATATTGCTCAAAACTATCTATTTGGTCCCCTTTATTTCCCAACCCCTTGCAGTTAAGTGAAGCCACATGGCTAGTTCTGGCCAATGACATGTGAGTGGAAGTGTTGTGTGCATCTCCTGTGGATTGAGGCTGTGAAAAGGCCTGGTGTAATTTTCACACTCTTCTGCTAAAGCAGCCAAGGAGAGTTCTCGTTCCTGGGGGTGCTGTTGCATGATGGTGGCACTTCTGCCAGCAGGTGAGATCCCAAGGAGTAGAGGCCTCTCCTACCCCAACCCTTAGAGGACAGGTACCGTAAATGTTATGTTAAGCCACGGAAATCTGGGGATGGTTTATTACTGCCGCATAACCTAGCCTATCCTGACTAAGCAATCCCAGTCCCTGGGGCCTCCTTATATCATCTGTTGGCTCAGCATAAAGGGCCCTGTTAACGCTTTTCTCTACATCAGCCCGACCTCGGGTCCCATTAAAGAGGTCACAGTCAGTTCTATACACCATATATTTCCCCACTGCCCACAGAAGGAGGAGGACAGGAGGAGAGGGGTAGAGAGAGCTCCCTTGCTCCGGTTTACTTGGAGAATGGCTGCAGGGAAGGCTCTCAGCCCCGAGGAGCTAGTGGGCCATTCCAGGTGGCTACCCGGATAGTACCCAACAGCCCCGGCCAGGCCTGTCTCCACACAGCAGCTCTCGAGCCGGACCCACCCACCGCTCTCAGTGTCCTTCCTCTGTCTCAGCCTTCTTGGCAGCAGCAGGCTGACAAAGATGGCCCTACCGCTTCCTGGCTGCGACAGCACCTTAGTGAATTATTACTCATTTCTCCCTGATTCTCTGTGCATTTCACACAGAGGCAGAATTATAAATTAAAACAGGCTGTCACTGACTTTGAGCATCTCTTCCCATTTATACCCCCCTGAAGAAATCATCCCCCCTGCAAGCACCACATGTTCCCCTGATTAAAAATCCAAAAACTAAGGAGATCTTTCTATTTTATTTTTTATATCCCCCTCAAGGGATCTCACATTCACTTCTTTAGCAAAAACTAACTGGTAGCTGGAAGTGACCTTCCACAAAGCGTCCTTCACACATGTGCTTTAAACTGAACACTGTGATGGAAGATTCTAGCAGGCAACGGGCCCCTGGTAGAAGGAAGAGGCAGGGCTGAGCTGGGTTCTGCACAGTGTATCATTCCCTCCTTACTCTTTTAGGAGGTAGAGGCAGAGAACTTAGCCTGACTTATGGGTGTTGGTACCTCATCAGAACCGGACACCTGGGCTCTGGTCCTGGCCTCACTGCTTTCCGCTCTGTGACCTCAGGTAAGTCACTTCCTTCCTCAGAGCCTCAGCTCCCTCATCTATACAGTGGGGTAAGATTATTGTATGTTTTGCAGGGCTGTTTTGAGGACAAAGTAAGGGAGAGAGTGTGGAAACATTCTGCAAACAGAGTTGAGCAAACATAGAGCGGCGGTGGCATTATCAATGATCATTCATACCCGGGACAGGGAAACGTATCAGCAGGGGAGAGGCTGAAACTGCCAACACTGCCCTAGAGGGCAGAGACAGGTCCCTCAGCTGCCTCTCCGGAAATGCCTATGCCTCCCGCTGGGACAGGAATGAGGAAAGTCACCGGCACTCTCCACCTTCTGGAGGCCCGTCCTTGTCCCAGCTTGACAAAGCGTCCAGGGTGAGCTGGGAGTGGAAGCCCCTTTCTTTTTGGCTGACTGAATAAAAGGAGATGAGGCAGGCAAAAATAGTTAGGTCAACAGGCAATTTACGTGCCAATTAAAACCTTGAAGGGTGGGCAGGAGTGCCGAGAGGATTTCCAACACTGCAAGCACATCAGGGCATGTGCTGAGCAAGACCAGTCCTGAGGACGATGGTGGGGTGGGTACCAGCACCGAGCCCTTGGCAGATCAGGCCAGGTTGGGGAAATTGCTGTGAAGTCCACTGCTGAGCAGTGTTGGCGCCCAGTGTCGCGTCTAAGGTGTCACCCCCTTTGATCACCTGCTCAGTGCTTGGCACATTGTAGGACCTAAATACTTATTTGCTGAATGACATGGGAGTGGGTTCAGTCTCCTAACCCTTTGCCACTCAAAATGTGGTCCAGGGACCAGTCACATCTGCATCACCTGTGAGACCGTTAGACCTGCAGAATCTCAGGTCTCTCCTCCCTACCTCCCGACCTACTGAATCAGAATCTGCATTTTTAATGCTCTCCAGGTGACTCCTTTGCACCTTAATGTCTGAGAAGCGCTGCTCTAACCCACCCCCTTCTTGGGCTGCAGCCAGTTATTTTGTTGGCTGGATGGCCAAATCGGCTGTGTGTGGGTCAATCAATCCCAGAACATTTGGCACTTATGACGCCTGATTCCACTCTAAGAGACACAAATTGATAGAGTCATAGAGATGTGACCTTAGCAGCAGCTGCCAGGAGCTGCCAAGTATAAACTCCAGGCCAAATGACACTACTTCTTTTCCTTCCTGTGTGACAACGTTGTTAACAATTTTTTTTTTTTTTTTGCGGTATGCGGGCCTCTCACTGCTGTTGCCTCTCCCGTTGCGGAGCACAGGCTCCGGACGCGCAGGCTCAGCGGCCATGGCTCACGGGCCCAGCCGCTCCGCGGCATGTGGAGTCTTCCCGGACCGGGGCACGAACCCATGTCCCCTGCGTCGGCAGGCGGACTCTCAACCACTGCGCCACCAGGGAAGCCCTGCTGTTAACATTTTTGATAAATATGTGTTATACATTTCCTTGAAAATATAGAGTCATGGGAAAAGTGCTAGAAGAAATACATCAAAATATTATGGTTATCTCTGAATGTCTGAGAGGGAGGCTTATGGGCAATAATTATTTTCTCCTGTGTACTTTTTTGATTTTCCAAATGTTTTACAACCAACATGTTTTACTTTACAATAAAGAAATAAACTTAAAAAAAAACACCCATTTTTGCCTGATAGGAAGCGTATGCCCACCAAACCGAAGAGATTATTGAGTATGTGGAGGGGGACTGAGCTGCCTGCAATACTGAGAGAGTCAATGACCCATCCAAGGGATGAAGGGGGGCCACCTGACCCTTTTCTGGGGCACTGCATGCCGTCGAGGCCATTGCTCAGGACACACAGGGAAACTTGAAGACACCCTTCAGTGGGTTACAGCATCCTGGAATGTAAACATGGATCGGCAATGTTTAATTAGAAAGAGAAGGTGTGCCGTGTATGGTGTGTGGGCTTGGAGGACGGGGTGTGAACGGATCGGATGGAGCAGGGCAAGGGCAGTACCACCTCCATTTCAGGTCCCCTACTTATCCCAGCCAGAAATGTCCCACAAGGTTGCGTCTGATAATCTGAATGAAGCGCTAGTGTGTGCATGTAATTCCTTCTAGAGAAAATGTGGGGAGCTGAGGCTGGGAGTTGACAGGATACAACCTAAGTTTCCCCTCCGAATTCTAGCCGTGGCAGTTTTTGGTTGAAAACTCTCGCTCAAGATTACTGACCCTCATGGGGGTTCCTTAGAAGACCTGGACATCCCCAACAGGCTTAAAGTGACCACTGCTCAGAGAAGATGTTCTAACAGGTTCCAGACCACCTGGGAAGGACCACGTGAGGCCAAGAGCATTGTCCTTAATGCATCATGGGCATCAGCACGTCAGCGGGCATCATGTCCCTGGACCTCCCCTGCCTTTTCCTCGTCCCTTCATCCTGGGTAGATATGTAGTGAAGGCTGTGCTAGGAACTGCTGGAAACTCACGAAACAAGTGAAACTGGCTTGCAGTGATTAAGAGCATGGGCTTTGGAATCAGACTGGGTCTGAATCACTGCTCAGCCACTGGCCAACAGTCTGCTCATGGACTAATCTGGTTCCTCATCTGTAAGATGGGCATAATAGCATCACATAGGATTGCTGTGAGGGTGAAATAAGTTGACGCATGAAGAGTGTTTGGAGCAGCTCCTGGAATATAGAATAAACTCAATAATGTTAGCTGTTACTATTATTATTGTTGTTGCTATTTTCATGGGGATGGTTTCCAGAATCAACATCAGCCAGTGTGGTAGGGAAAACAACAAAAATGCCAGAGAGAGTGGGGTGCCCAAAAAGGAAAAGGATACTTACTGAGTACTGCCAAGATCAGAGTGGCCAAAAGATTGGAATAATCCTCCTTCTAATTGAACTCCCCTTCCCTTCTAGCAACCGATTTCTGTAGCAAAGAGCTCCATGGGGGTGTTCTTCAGGGCGGAGTGGTCATTCTGACAGCTGGTCAGAACAGCTTTGCAAGTGTGGCTGAAAAGCCTTCTGGGCTCCAGGCGCCTGCCTTCCTTACTGGGACCAGGCTGCCCTCAAGCTTGGAGTTGGCTCTGAAAACACATTAATGGCAAGCCCCCAAACGGTGGGAAAGTGCCCTAAGTCCACAATAATGGGCTGGATCCTGCAGGCTCCAAGCTCTAATCATGGCTCTGTTCCTGACATGCTGTGTGACCCTGAACAAATCAATTACCTTCTCTGTGCTTTCATTTCCCCAGTTGTAAATCAGGACATGGACTCCCTGACCTATGTCTCAGCTGGGAAGTGGGTATCAAAAACTTTAAAAAGGCCAAAGCAAAGTCACACAGCTCAGAGGCACTGCTGGAAATAATACAGAGACAAATAACTAGAGAGACACACAGACAGGTCCCTGTCCAGGGCAACATGGGCAGGCCTAGCTTCCTCTTGGTCCATGTGTGTAGTGAGAGCTCTGAGAGGAAGCCAGGAGCAGAACAGTGTGGAATAAGCAAAGGGCTTTACCTGCAACTCTTTACTGAGCTTTATCTGAACAACCACTATTCCATGATTATTGGAAAACTTCATTGGAAAGTTTTGTATAAAAAGGACGATTTTCAAATTGAAAAATGGATTTCTTTATAGTTTCATTTAAAAGGGAATAAATAAAACCTTTCTTTCCCTAAGGGAAGATCTGTCCTCCAAATGACCTGGGGGACACTGTTACCTTCTTAAAAGCTATTTGGCAGGTCACAGCATCTTGGGGCTGGTGTATCTGAGGGGAGGGGCATTTGTTGGGTGTCCGAGCTCCATAGCACCCCAGGCTGCTGCATCCTTTCCCAACCACAACACCTTTGTTTCACTCCCTGCCCCTGTGTTGGGTTTACAGCACTACAAGGACAGATGCCGTGTTACTTGTCCCTGCTCCAGGATCTAGTTTACTTTTTAGCTCATTATATGTGTGTGCTAGAAGTGTCCATGGTTTCCCTAGAAAAAACTTCTAGAGTGTTTACTCCTTGCCAGGGAGCAGCTGAGAACACTGTCTTCAAGTGGAGGGAGCACTGTGCTGGGAGTCTAACTCTGCCCCTAACTACCAGTGTGACCTCAGCAACCGGCTTCCTCTAGGGAACCCAGGTTTCCCAACCCATTTATTCATTTTGATCAACAAAGAGTCAATGAGCACCTATGCTGTGCCAGAAATCGTTTGAGATTTTGGTATGGGGAAGAGTACCAGGCCCACTCTGTCCACAGTGAGGGAGAGAGACATGGAAGCCGCCTCCATGAAATGTGATGGATGCACACCCACTAGGATAGCTAACATAAAAAGGCAGATAGGGCTTCCCTGGTGGCACAGTGGTTGGGAGTCCGCTTGCCGATGCAGGGGACACGGGTTCGCGCCCCGGTCCGGGAAGATCCCACATGATCCCCGGGAAAAGCCCTCTCACGGCTGGGCCCGTGAGCCATGGCCGCTGAGCCTGCACGTCCGGAGCCTGTGCTCCGCGACGGGAGAGGCCACAACAGTGAGAGGCCCACGTACCGCAAAAAAAAAAAAAAAAGGCAGATAAAGAGTAAGTTTTGCTGAGGATATGGAGAAATGGGAATCCTTACACAATACTGGTGGGACTGTCAGATGGTATAGCCATTCTAGAAAGCAGCTTGGAAGTTCCTCCAAATGTTAAATATAGAGTCACCATCCGACCCAGCAATTCTACTCCTAGGTAGGAAATTTCATTTCCAAGAGAAATGAAAACATCTGTCTACACAAAAACTCATACATGAATGCTCACAGCAGCATTTTCCATAATAGCCAAAAAGTGGAAACAACCCAAATGCCCATCCACTGATGAATGGATAAACAAAATGTGGTACAGCCATACAATGAAATATTTTTTGGCGATAAAAAGGAATGAAGTACTGATATATTCTACAGCACGGATGGGGCTCAAAACATTGTGCTAAGTGAAAGAAGTTAATCATGAAAGACCTCATATTATATGATTCCATTTACATGAAATGCCCATCTGTAGAAACAGTAAGTAGATGAGTGGTTACTTAGGGCTAGGCAGTGGGTGAGGGGGTCGGTGGGGGGGAGGGATTGGAGGTACATGAGGAGAGATTGCGAGGGGTTTCTTTTTGGAGTGATAAAAATATTCGAAAATTAGATTGTGGTGATGGTTGCTCAGTTGTGACTACACTAAATCGTACACTTTAAATGAGTGAATTGTATGGTATGTAAATTATATCTTTAAAAAGCTGTTAAAAAGTAATGAATGTTACGGTGCATGGATTCCAGGGGGCGGGTTCCAGAGGGAGAAGAAACAACTATACTTGTGGGAAATGGTCAGAAGAGGCTTCCCAGAAGGATTGACTCTTGAGGTGAATCTTGAAGGAGCAGATATGACTTAAGATGGGAAAGGGCATTCTGGGGAAGGGATAGGACACAAACAAAGCCAGGGAGGTGTGAGGGAGCTGAGAGGTGGTTTGATATGGCTGGAGCTGGGGTACATGGAAGGTTGCGGGGAGGAGGGAGGCAGGTGGGTGATGAAAGAAAGGCTTAAAATGTGACGGAGGTCCTGGTGTAGAGGGCTTCTCATGTCACGTTAGAGATGGGCTTTAGTCTGCACTTTTTCTCTATACATGAGGCTGTTGAGAGCAAAACTTATAAGATCTTGCTTGGTTCTTAATTATATGCTGTTTCTAAACCATGGGTCTTAGCCCTGTCTTTTGAAGACTGTGTAGCTTTTGAAAGTTGCCACCAGAAGGACACAAGTGGCCCTGGTCATAAGGGAGGTCATTCAAGCCTCTGATGGTGGGGGAAGGAGGGCATGTGGGCATGGGTGGGGCAGGGTGGGCGAAGAAGCCCCATCTACTCACTGCACAGCTGGCCCTCATCTTCTCCCTGGGCACAGTCGCGGTGGAAGTCGCAGGCCTGCCCGAGCTGGAGGACTGTTCCGTTCCAGCAAGTGAAGGAACTCTGCAAGGCCATCTTGGAGCCTGGGGATGTTCCTGGAGAGCACACAGAGACACATGACACTGGTCAGCTTGGGTGGCCCCGTGGGAAGGCTGCGGGGAGAGCATCCCTCCCACGCCGTTCACATCTCAAGGTCTGAGACTACCCCATTTTAATCTGGCCGAAACCAGGGTCAACACCAGGAGGCTAAGAGGAAGTCAAAGCCCTAACCCCCCGGCCCCCTGGCTGTGATGTGAGTAGTAGAGTGGCCCGAGGTTTGAGCCATGTTCCCCAACACTTTGGGGTCCTCCAACCCACGGCTTTAGTGTGCCAGGTGGACAGCTACAGGTGGAGTCTCATCTGCACACAGACAGCTTTCCCCTGAAGGTCAAATTTGGGGTACCAACAGGCATATCTGGTCCAGTATATCGTCCCCATGCTCTTGACCCCAGATTCCACCACTGGAGTGACTAAAACACACAGCACTTCCTGTTTTGAAATGAAAAGAATGCCGTCGTAAGAGCAGGGCTCTGGGCCCTGGATTGGCTCCTCCATGAATGGCTGTGTGATGCTGACCCTGTTCCTTCTCTTTCTGGCCCCCTGTCTCCCCATCTACAAAAGGAGGGGTTTGATGGTATTTCCAAGGTCTTGTCCAATTCTGAAATTCTTAGATAAGTCATATTATCCAGTGGAGGAAGGGAGAGGGGGCAGTTTATAGCAAACATATTAGCAGGTATTTGCTTTTGTATCAAGAATGATGAGTTATGATAATTTATTAACCTGGGACCTCAGAGAGCCAAGCTTCAGCTGGCCTGGCCCAGCCTGCCTACTGAATGGGTCCCTTGCCTGGGGACCGCCTAGCAAGGGCCTGGCTGGTGTTTCTGACTGTGCCTCCTGATACCCAGCCTCGGTTGGTATGGGATGGGGGAGCCTCTAGCCCCTGTGGAGATGAGAGGGCAAGGCCCACCTGGGTTGACCTCCTATCCCCACCCCCCAGGTCTGGCTGCCTTGCTCTCTGTCCTATTTCCTAGCTCTATCCCGATGGTAGCTAGTGCCTCAACAGTCCTTCCACCCCCATACTACCTACCTCAATGCTCAGCTGGGTGGTGGAGAGGATGAACCAGGACCCTCACCTGGCCAAGCCCCACAGCTTCTCTGGGCCTCACATGAGGGGCAGGCTTCTTTAACCCTGGCTGTGAAATTAGACTCTTCTTTACTAAATTTGATTTTAATAAAACCTTACAGCTGATTGTGATGTGGGACTCTCCAGGTTAGATCTTTAAAATTCCATGATTTTCTGGTTCCCAACAGCACTGAAACTAACATCAAGTCCAGCCTCTTTACTTCTAGAATCTCTCTGTATACCTCAGCCCATCTGGTTCTGTAAAGAAGCCAGGCAAGTCTTAATAGTGTCCATTTCCTAAGTGGGGAAATGGAGTCAGAGTGGTTAAGTGACTTGCCTAAGGTCACACAGCTGATAAGTGGGATTTAGACCCAGCTTGTCAGACTGCAAAGCTGGCCTCTCCATTTCATGGAAGAGGGTGTTGGAGGTGGCCCTGGGCCCTCATTCACAGGCTAGTCCAGATAAGGCTCAATTTGTCAGCTGATGGCGGATGGCTACCTGGCATTGTCAGACCAGCCTCCAGCCTGGCTGGATGTTCTCAGTAGTTCCTGGGCATGGGAAACACAGGCCCTTCTTCCTTCAGGGAATCACATGCAAACCCTTTAACCTGTTCTTAAAGGTCCTTTGTGATGTGGGCCCAAATTTCCTTTCCTGTCTCACCTCTCTCTGTCTCTCCCCATGAACGCTGTGCTCTAGATGCATCTGGCATTGGTTCGTTGCAACCTGGCACTAGAACACACGTGTATGCTCCCATCTTCTCCACTAAGCTGCTTGAGTCTCTGTGTGTTCCCAGCCCTAGCCAGTGCCTGGCCCCTGGGAGGCACAAAAACCCTGCACATTAGGTTATGCTTCTGTGGCTGGCTGAATAATGCTGTGTCCCCCCACCCTGCCCCAATACCCATATCCTAATCCCCCAAACCTGTGAATATGTTACTTTATGTGGTGAAAGAGACTACTGGTGAGATCAAGACAAGGATCACGAGGTGGGAGATTATCCTGCTTATCCAGGCGGGCCCAATATAATCACAGGGTTCTGACAGGAGGGTGACAAGAAGGTCAAAGTACGAAGTAGACCTGGTGATAGCAGCAAGAGTTTGGAGTAATGTGAGGAAGACGTCAGTGTATTTAGGATAATAAGAAAAATTCTCCTTCACTTTTGCTTGGTGATTTCTAGTTTCCAAAGTATTTTTTCTTATGCCTTGTACATGATCACGAAATACAGTTAGGACCTTATGGCCCTCATTCCCAGCCCAACCGAAGAAAACATGAGCCACAGAAAACGCCTGTAAAGCCTTCCTCAACTTGGAAACAAATGTAAGCTGTGTCCTGTTTTATTCACACCTTATGATTAGGCCTTGTTTCTCATCGTGTGTTTTCACGAACACATGCAGGTTTCATATACCAATTACTTGTCATTCCCCAAAGAGCTTTTACTTTTACAGTTTCTTTTACTTTCCTTCACTTGAAAAATATATGCCTATTGTTTAAAGTTCAAAACCAGGGTAAAAATCAACAAAACAATGCCCAGAATCCCACTATCCAGAAGCCGTCATTTTTTACATCTCGGTAGATTTCTCTTTCGTTTTTTTTTGGCCTGTGCTTTAAAGGTGTGTATAGTTGTTTCATATATGTATGTTGCTTAAATTAATTAAAATTATATCACAAGCTTTTCCAAGGGCTTACAAAGTCCTCATAAGAATACTTTTTAATGGCTATAATACTACGTGATATGTACCATAATTTATTTCAACATCAGTCAATGACTGGATTGTTAGATTGTTTATAATAACACTTTGAAGAGTATCTTTGAGCATAAACTTTCACCCGCTTTTCAGATTATTTTCATAGGACAGATTCCCAGAAGTGGAATTACTGAATCAAAGGGTATAAACATTTTAAAGACCCTTGACACATATTGCCAAATTGCTTTCTAGAAATTAATCCAATTTACACTCTCACCAGCTGTGTTCATACATGCATGTTCCTCTTACTACATCCTGGCCAACCCTGAATATTATCATTATTTTTAACTAAAAGTATCTCCCTGCTGTTTTCTTTGTATTTCTTTGATTGCGAGGGTGAATATTTTTTTGCACGTGTTATTAGCTTTATTTTACTCTGATTTTTAGGGAATTGCCCATTTCCTTTTGCCAGTTTATCTGTTAGGGTATTCATGTTTCCCTATTGAATTGTACGACATTATTAATAAGGATGTGAAACTATTTATTACATGCTTCACATTTTCCCCCAGTATTTTCATTGTTTATAATGATATCTAGGAGCTTAAAATTTGTATGTAATCTAAACCTATCCATATTTTCCTTGGTGATTTCTTCTTCTTCTTTTGCACCTTAGAGAATTTGTTCCATGTGGGGTTGGTAGGTAATGTGTGGGTCGCCTTTCATAGTCCTTGGTTTGCTCTCTTATTGCTAAGGTTGCCCTCTCATCAGAGAACGTCTTCCACCAACTCCTCCTCTTTCAGCAATGGGGATACAGATCTCACCCCCTCATCTGTGACATTTTCATGGATTCTCCCATTCTCTCCCCATCCATGGACTGTCCTTTCCCCTGGGATACCATAGCACATTACTTCTTCTGGCATTTAACTTGGCAGACATTCTGCTGTTACATTATAACCAGCCGTTTGCATGCCTGTCTTCCTCACCAAGCTCTAAGTGACTTGAAGGAAGGGATCAAGTCTTATCTCCATGAATCTATAACAGTACCTTGTATAGAGGTCTCCCCACCCCAATATTTGGGACTTGAACTTATCCATTGAAGCTATCATCATGCCCATTTTATAGTTGAGAATACAAAGGCTCTGAGTGGTTACATGGATTGCTGGAGAGATTGGTGGAAACCCACATTTTCACATCTTGTTCTCTATCCTCTGTACCGTGTCCGTCTATGGGGTCCCCCCTCCCCAGGTGATGAGTGTCCTCAGGAGTGGTGATAATGGGTATGAAAGGGCAGGGAGTCAGTATCCCTGCCCTTTACTCCCAAACCTGGACAAAGAAGGGGTCCAGTCGTGGAGGGGTGCGCCGCTTCCACTCTCTGGATGCCCCAGTGTTTATCCCCAGGACCTCTCTGTTGCACAGCCACAGCCCAGAGAAGCCAGCCCCTTAGGCCCTGCTTCTACCTGCCCCTCCCTACCTCCTCTCCCTGGCTGGAGACGTACAGCCTCCTCCATGCCACAGGGAACTTTATGCTTGTGAGAGATTCAATTAGATGGATGCCTAGTACTCTGATCTCTTCTACCAGCCCAAACTCAAAACTAATGAAGCACAACAAAAAAAAACTGCTCTGTCTTCCCCAGTTCTTTTTTTTATGGCCCCATAAATTCCAAGGAGGAAAGTACCCTTGGTGAATGGTTTTAATCAAGGGCCTGAGTTTCTGAAACAGCATCCTTTCTGTGGTTGTGAAATGATCGTTCTGGCTTGTGGAACAGGGTAACCTGAGGCCCTGGATGGTCACAACCTGCTCCAATGCAGCAAGGAAGGGGAGGGGCTTAGACAAGAAGATCCAGCACCCACTTTCTGCTGGCACATCTTGACGCCTTCCAGCCACGAGTGCCCGTGATTCCTGGAAACCACTGAAACACCAAACGCCCTAATCACAGCAAGATTAGCGAGAGCTAAGATCAAGCCACTCTGGGGAGAACTCTTGCCTGGGGATCTTTTGTTAGCAAGGGTCTTCTGTATGGAAATTTATTTATTACCTTTGAAAAGGTAGTTCTTCCCAGAATAACAATATAAGTCACTGGGGGTAGTAAACTGTCACCATTCCTTACCTCTGTATAGCATTGTAAGAGCTTACAATGTGCTTTCCTAATCCTTCTCTCTTTGAACCTCATAAAAAACTGGTAGAATAGTTATTATTATTCCCATTTGATTAATCAGAAGACTGAGGACTCAAGAGATTAAATAATGGATAGAGAAATGCTTTCGAAACAGTAAGGCACTACAAAATGCAACCAATTACTTGCTAGGTGCTTTGCCTGAGGTCTCACAGCTAGTAAACCACAGGGAAGGCCCAGAACCTGGTCAGATGATCCCGGGTGGGGTTCTTCTCCCATCACTTGGATTAGATCGCCTTCTGGAGCAGCACCCTGACGGCCCAGCGAGTCACTTGGGAAGTCAGAAATACTGTTGATGTTCAGGGCCCACCTGGACCAACGAAACCAGTATCTTTGGAGGACGGGCCCTTGGCACCGGTGGTTTTAAAAGCTCTGGGCATGATTTTCATGAGCATAGCGTTGAGAACCACTTCCTTGGAGGGCTGGCGGATTTGCCCCTGAGCACCTATGTGTCTTAGGTGGGTCTTTTACCTCTTGGGTTCTCCACTGCCCCCGGTACAATGAGGGGGGTGGCCTCGAACCCAACCTCCAAGACCCCTTCCATCTTCGACATCCTGATTCTGGGGTTCTGAGCAATGGTTGTTGGTGGCTCTCTGATATAATGTGTGTCGTCTCTATTAATGCTGACCATCTAATGACTTCCTTGGAGCCTGCTGCCAAGTCACTCACCCACCGAGCTTCCCCTGGTTTCCTCATGTTGGCTTTTCCTGTCTCAGTCATCTGTCATTTGCATCCTGGAACATCTCTCCTGAAACAGCATGCCACTTGCTTGCCCATTTATCTCCTCTGGGTGCGGCAGAAATCAGTTCAGATTTGCACCTGAGACACGTGTGGCCTGGGTGAGGTTACACGAACCTCTGCTTGACACCATGGGTGACTCATTGGGTTCACTCGCTGGGAGTGATTCCTTCTCCTTAATTGTGCATTCAAAACAGAAACCCACACATACTCCCGTCCTTCAATCATGTCTTGGAGATTTGATGCTACAAAATCTACACAACTCTCCTAACTCAAATTTTTTCTTAAACAAATGTCAAATTTTAGGGCACTTAATTTATTTTTAATTATGGTGATTTATGTAGCATTAAAAAAGGCACATTTGTATCAGCTTTCAGGCCATCTCCCACCTGCTTGCTCTTGCCTAACTAATGACACTCATTAAAGGGGGAAAGATTGAGTGCTGCACCAGTGAGAAGGGGGTCTTGCTCTTAATTAAAGAGAAAGGGAGATGACGTGTGGGAGGAGGCTGACTTCTACAGCATGGGGAGGTCAGGAGTGGGGCTGGAGCCCAGAGGCTGGGCCAGGCTCCCAGTGGAAACTTACTGCTTCACGGGACGAGGAGAATCAGGTGCTCAAGGGTAAAGAAGCCCAGAGACGTGAAAACGGATGGTGACATGATGAGGACGTAGCCACAGTGCTCACAGGCTAACAGCCGCCGCCTCTGCGCTGACGTTAATGGGGATGTTGGAAGGTCTGAGAACTGTGTAAATTAAGCCTGGCAGAGAGCAGTCCTGCTGAGGGCTTTGGCCTCATAAACTGTAGTGTGGACAACCTCATTAAAGAACTGGCATCTTGGGTTCCTACTCAAAATATAAATCGGTGAGGAGAGGGCCTGGCTACAGAGGGCCCAGCAGGCTGGGTGAGGAAGTGCTGTGCTGCAAGTCTGGAGGGCTGGTTCGAGGCCTCGCCTTTTGCCACGAGGCCTCTGGGGCCATGAGCAGTCACTCCTCTGGGCCTCAGTTGCCTTGTTTGTAGACTCTCCGCAGCCAGCCACTCACATTGACCACGGGCTTAGGCTACTGCCTTGATGGTGCATCTGTAGACCCTCTGCATCCGTCACGTGGAGCTTGGAAATCAGGCTGCTTCCGGGGCCCCACTGCAGACCTACAGGGTCAGAACATCTCGGGGGGACTCTGGATCCAGCATGTTCCACAAGCTCCCTGGGTGAAAACTGGGTGTACCACAATCTGAGGACCTCTAGTGTTAGGGAAATTAACGGATCTTCAGTTCCTTCTCCCCTTGGAAGAATCCCAAGCCCTCCAGCACCACCCTCTCTCTCACCGTGACAATTCCTTCCTTGGTCCAGAGTTGTCAGAGCTCCTTTCATGCCTAGATTCCATTTCTGTTATGACTCCAGCAGGCCCAAGGCACCACTTCCTTAGTTTGTGTTGAAGAGACCCCTAAGGTACAGAGACTAACACTAGCTTCCAGTCTTCTCTTCTGCTAGCTAGTGGTGTGAACCCTGACACAGCTCACAGGCTTCTCTCTTCTGCAAGTTGGAAAGGCTATCTAATTTACAGGATTTCTGTGAGGATCAAATGACATTGGGTACATAAAACAGTATGTGGGGTTCTTATGAGCTGATTTTAGAGAGTGTCCCAAGGAGTTTGGGAGAATTGGCCATGGAGGTTGGGTGGGAAGTGGTCAATGGAGGGGTTGGACAGGCCAAATTTGGGGGACAGAGAGCACCTTTGGGGATCCCTCACATCGCACAGTAGAGGCAACGATCTACAGGGCCAGACCTTTTCAGCAAAGCAGTGGCAGAAACAAACGCAATGGTAATTTGCGACATAAGTAATAGCTATGAACAGTAATTGCAATGATGAATTTTCAAGATTATTTGTCTCTGGAGTCACCCCTACCACCAGTTAGCTTTCTGAGCCCAGCTCCTTTCGGGTCCGAATCCAAACCTTTGCTGGTTTCCACGGGATTCAGTCCAAATTGAGGCTTAGCATACCCGGAACAGCCCACTTTCCCAGATCACTGTGTTCCTTTGCACCTTCAGCTCAAGACCATGACTTGCAGTGTTTTGAACATGCAGCCACGGCTTCAGCCTTTGTGTAAGCCGATTGGGTGGGCTAGAATCATCTTCTCCATCTGAGCAACTCCTCCTAACTCAGGTGTAACCTTCCCCAGCTGCTTGTTCTCCTCTCTTGAAGGAAGACATGTGCCTCCCTCTGGGGCGCTCTGGCAATCGCTGTACACCTGTAACTGTGAACTTGTCTCTCGCATTGGGCAATTATGTCTGCATTGCTAGCTTCTCCCACTAAATTCTAAATTCTTTGAGGCAGGGGGTCTGTCGTACTTATTTTATCTCCTGGAGAGTGCCTGGCACATGGCAAGCGCTAATGAATGTATGTTGAAGTACAAGATAGATGACCAGGTTTAAGCAGAAGAACAGGGTGAGGTAGGATTTCCTTGCATTCTGGAAACCGCTAATTCCTTTAGGTTATACTGTAGCAATTCCACACACACATCCCCCCACAGCCAAATCCCATTCAAGCTTACAATTATTGAACGACTATGTTCAGAGCTTCTATTAAGAGCCTGGGGTTAGAATAGTGAACAGAGGGTGACATGGGTGACCTAGTTTGATAGGTGGGCCAAGGGAGCCCTCTCTGGGGAGGAGATATTTGAGCTGATACTGAAGAATAAGAGAAGTCAGCCGTGTGAAAAGGCTGTGGAGGAGTAGGGAGTGCATTGTCGGCGGTGGGAAATGACGCTAATGATCTAGTAACAGAGCAAAGGCCAGGGTGGCTCAAAAAGTCACAAAGGGTTGGGTCATGAAGGGTCACTGGGGAGGAAGGCCGAGGCCAGGTTGGGCAGGATCTTGCAGGCTGTGAGGAGGCATGTGAATTTTGCTTAAGGGGTTTAGGCAAGAGACTGAAAATAATGTCATTGATTTTTTTTTTTTTTTTTTGCGGTACGCGGGCCTCTCACTGTTGTGGCCTCTCCCGTTGTGGAGCACAGGCTCCGGACGCGCAGGCTCAGCGGCCATGGCTCACGGGCCCAGCCGCTCCGCGGCATGTGGGATCTTCCCGGACTGGGGCACAAACCCGTCTCTCCTGCATCGGCAGGCGGAATCTCAACCACTGCGCCACCACGGAAGCCCTGTCATTGATTTTTAAAGAGGTCATTCTGAGCGATTTAGGGAGAGTGGATTAGAGAGGGCAATAGAAGTGGGAAAACCAGCTCATACACCATTGTAAGCGACCAAGCAGGTGATGGAAGCAACTTGCCTGAGCCTGCTGGTGGTGGAGCTGGTAAGAAGTGAGTGATGTGAGCTTTGTGCTGGAGGTGACCCTGACAGGACAGGCTGATGGCCTGGAGGTGAGGCTGAGGGAGAGGGGACATCAAGGATGGTACTAGGGTGAAAGCATGGCTGCCAGCTGACATGACAGAGCTGGTTTCAAAATCCCAGTTCCTCAGGGTTGGTCTCCATATAAACTTATGAAGAACCACAAGGATTCCTGCAGGCCATCAGTAGGAAAGCAGTATGTGTTTCATTTCTGCAGTTGAGCTCTCCTAAAAAATTAAAAATTTTCTCTCTATAGTCTCAACACCCCTTGATTTTGTTGCATGGTCCTTTTCATAAGGTTTCTCTATGTGACATTATCTTCATTGCTTTGCTGAAAAGACAAAGCAATAATTTTATTTTTAATGTTATAAATGACCTCGGTGCACATTTACCATTGATCTCCCTAAAAAGCGATGACATTTCACCATTCTGCACCACAGCTCCCCATACACTATGTCATTTTCTCCTCTTGTTTGTTCAGTAAACAATGAACAATTCCAGTTGCACCTTGGAGAATTAATACTAATCACAAACAAATTACATCTACAACTGAGACCACTGGAGGGACTCTGCAGATTACACAGTGGAGAAGGCTGCTTGGGATGGAGAGCGAGGGGGAGTAGAGATCATTCAGACTGGAGGAGTAGAGACAGGAACGCTGATTAGGGGGAGTGGTCCCATGAGGCACCTCCACAGAAGGGAGTCGGGGAGATTCGACTTCTTGAAGACAGATGGGAGGTCATCTTGCCTCCATTCCATCCATGGAAGCCATGGTGGAAGGAACGGCTGCTTGATGAAGAGACAAGATGCCGTTGGGTGCTGATACAGATATCAATCACCATGAGAATAACTACCACCCTCACCATTCGCGAGTGCTCATCATCTTCTAGGGACTGTATTAAAGGCTTTCTACGCATTATTTTATTTAGACCTCCAGCAACTCTATGAAGTAGTTATTATCTCCAATTTACTGAGACGGAAACTGGGACCCAAGGTCATAGAGACAGATTTTATGTCTACCTGACTCTGAAGCCCATGATCTTAATCAATATGCTAGACCTACCAGGTGGGAAAGGCCATGTTAGTAGCCCCAGAAATAAACAAGAGGGAGGCTGGCGGACTGCAAGCAAGTGGAGTGACAGAGAGAAGACGAGCTGGAGACAGAGGCCCCATAGTCTTGGGAATGTGGAGGGGTGGAGGGTGAGGCTGGCTCAGGTTCTGGACTGGCTTCTGGCCCCTCAAGTGCTGGTCAAATGTTTTTAGGGGAGCGGTGTACCAGGTAGGTGCTAAGACACAGTCCAGGCATAGGGGAATAAGATAGGACTTGAATATCAGAATTCATAGTTTATCCCCTGGACTGGACAAAAATCTCATCTCTATCAGAGGCTTTTGGGGTCAAAGGAGACAGCTATGGAAAAGTACCCTGTAAACCAGTGAGTGTAGCAAATGATTAAGATTTTATTTTTATTATTAACTACCTGACATTCCCATAGGATCTCACCGAAGCCACAACGGCTCACTCCTCACCTCCTTTGTCTTTACTGAAATGTTTCCTTCTCAGTGAGGCTTTCCCTGGTGACCTGATCTAAAGTCTCTCCCCTGACCCCACCCTAGACACTTCCTGACTCCCTTCCCTGCTGTATTATTTCTCCTTGCGACTTACAGTTGGGCAAATATACAATGTCCTTATTCGTTTCGTTGGTAGTCTTTCTCCTCCACTAGCATTAAGAGGATGGATGGAGAGCTTAGTCTGTGTTTTCACTGCTGAATTCCCAGTTCCTAGAACAGTGCCTGGCATATAGTGGGCTCTCAATAAAAGTTTGTTAAAAGAATAGGTTATAGGGCTTCCCTGGTGGCACAGTGGTTGAGAGTCCGCCTGCCGATGCCGGGGACGTGGATTCGAGCCCCAGTCCGGGAAGATCCCACATGCCGCGGAGCGGCTGGGCCCGTGAGCCATGGCCGCTGAGCCTGTGCGTCCGGAGCCCGTGCTCCGCAACGGGAGAGGCCACAACAGTGAGAGGCCCGCGTACCGCAAACAAACAAACAAACAAAAAGAATAGGTTATATACACTCTTCAGTAAATAACTTTGGGCAGTGGTTGCAGAAGCAGGACTTATGTTTTACTCACAATTTAGAATTTGTATTTTTGAGAAAAGGCATTTCACTGAGGAGGACTTCATGTAGTCCCAACCCCTATGGCTCCATGTGTACATAGCTGGGATTTGTCTATATAAAGACCAAGGCATGTAAGAGGCTCACTGCAGTGATTGTGGCCTGCTCTAAAGACCTCACTCAGTGCTGCCAACCCCGTTCAGGACGATGGCTGCGCATTCACACGGACAGTGAAGCACTAAGTGGGGAAGGTGGGCTGTTGAGGAAGCTGCAGCAGGCATGGGCTGCTGGGACCTTGCCACACGGGGTGGGAGGAAAGATGTGATGGCCGATTCACAGGAGGTAGCGAGAGGCTGAGACACTGTCAGAAAGTACTTTCCATTCCAGGCTCAAAACTAAGAGGGAGGCTGGGACCAGGCCCCAAGCTATGAATGTTCAGTGTTGCAGTCAGAGTCAAGATGAAGCAAAGTTTTCCTTGGAGGAAATGTGAAGAGCTTCTGTGTTATTCATTTAGATAGGCAAAGAAATCTGGAAAGGGGGTAGAGTCTCCTATGAAAAGATCAAGGTCACTTGCTTTGTCTAGGAGTCAAGAATCTCTCTACATTTTTTGGTTTTTAGTTCTCTTCTAAGACTCTCATGTTGGGGTCTGACCTTCTCAGAACCACAAAATTGGGAGAAATCTAATGAAGAAGGAAAGCTGGATGACAGGCAGGGAAGAAGGTTAAAATAATAATAAGAAGAAGAAATAATATTCAATGGGTACCTACTATGTACCAGCCATTTTTTGTGTGTATTATCTTTCACTTGATTCTTTGAATGGACATAACTGAGATACATAAGAAGATGCGTGATTTAGAATGGTTACCATAAAAATGTGGAAAATAGCAAGTGTTGGCAGCACGTGGAGAAGAAGTTGGAGCCCTGTACACCGTTGGTAGGAATGTAAAATGCACAGTCAATGTGAAAAACCGTATGGTGGTTCCCCAAAAAGTTAAAAATATAATTACCATGTGATTCAGGTATTCACTTCTGGGTATATATCCAAAATAACTGAAAGCAAGGTTTAGAAGAGATATTTGTACATCCATGTTCGTAGCAGCATTATTCACAATAGCCAAAAGATGAAAGCAACCCAAATGTCCATCAACAGATGAATGGATAAATAAAATGTGGTATACACATGCAATAGAATATCATTCAACCTGAAAAAGGAAGGCAATTCTGACACATGCTACAACATGGATGAACCCTAAGGACACTATGCTCGGTGAAACAAGCCAGCCACAAAAAGATGAATACTGTGTGGTTCCACTTAGTGACGTACCTAGAGCAGCCAAACTCATAGAAATTCAACTTCCACAAATAGTGGAATGCTGGTTTCCAGGGAGTGGGGAGAGGGGAGAATGGGGAATTGTCGTTTCATGGGTACAGAGTTTCAGTTTTGCAAGATGAAAAAGTTCTGGTAATTGGTTGCATAACATGAATATTTTTAACACTACTGAACTGTACACTTAAGAAGGGTTTCATGTTATATGTATTTTACCACAATTTTAAAAAACCCAAGAAGATGATTATGCTGGCTTTCTTAAATATGATTGTCAGCCTATTGATTTATGCTGGCCTTGAAAATAAGCCCTAATTAAGACGGCAGGGCGAGAAGACATCAATACGGCCTAATGAGAAAAGCCCGTTGCAGTGGCTCTCCGAGAAGTTCAGGTTCTTCTTCTTCTTTCCTCTTCTTTTAAATCCCCCTTCTGTTTGGCTTCCAGTGGAATATGCTGGTGTGTGAGGCACTGGATGCGGCAAGAACACACTGGCCTGGCGGTGAGGAGGCCTCAGATCTGCCCTGACACTGCCACGCACCAGCCGAGTGATGTTGGACCAGGCCTGCGCCCTCTTGGCCTCGGTCTGCTTATCTGTGAAGTGATGGGGTTGGACCAGATGAGCTGTAAGGGGCTCCCTCCCCACCGCCGTGGGTCAAAGACTCAGCCAACCACAGGGAATAGTGGAGAAGAGTTCCATTTGTAGGAGGAGGGTGCCAGGTGGGCTGAGGGGAGTAATGGTGATAAATGTGAATGACAATTTGGAAAGCCTATGGGGAGGCTCCCAGCTCAGCTAGAGTCCTCTCAGCCTCTACTCTTGCTATTAAATGTAGGGCACATCACGCTGAGGGCTGCTTCAGGCCCAGCAGATCCCCAGGCACACAGGGCTCCACTTCCACTTCTATGAGTATTTCCTGAACACCCAGGGGGTTTCCTGCCTGGTACTCTATGCTTGAGAGTAAAGAGCTACTGAACAGAGTTTACAATTTCTTTTAGAGAAAATAGGTGAGAAAAGAGACAAGATTTGATGGAACAGATATTTGAGGACACCTACAGGACTGTTCATGCCCACAGGTCTTAGGCAGACCTACAAAGTCACAGGGGCACGGACACGTGTCCTCTCTCAGTTCAGGGAGGGTCCAGAGAGGAGAGCGGTTCTGCTAGGGAACTTCTGGAGTACGAGGACGACCCATTTTAGATGGACCTGATGGGAAGTTTTTTAATTGTGTTGCTGTCCCAGATCTCCACTGGTCTTTGTAATCTGCCAAACTGTGCAGAGGCTAAGCAAAGAGGACTGGTTTTGGAGGAAGATGGACCAAATCTGAATTCTGACTTTACCACTTGGTCTTGTACAAAGCACTCAATTGCCTTGAGCTTCAACATCCATCTTGCAGGGTTGTTTTAAGGTTTAGATATATTACAGATCAACCTCAGTGCCCGGTACATAATAGGTGTTCAATACATGGCAGATGATGAAGAAGACACAGTCTACCCTCTTGAGGCCATCCTGTATGTTGGGGCAAATATGTGGACAAATAGTTTTCATCATGGTACTCATCATCTGATAAGTGTTAAAATAGGTAACAGAGCTGTACTGTGACAGTTTTAAAACTGATCTATACATTCTTTAATAATCCTCTTGAGAGCATTATTGGGAGGTAGAGATCTTTGTCTCTGTCTCTTGAATCCAGGACTGCTTGGACTAATTGCATATGGTAGAAGCCACCACGTGACTTTTGAGGCTAGAGCACTTGTCCATGGATATATTTGGCCCTGGAGCCTGGAGCTTCTATGTAAGAAGACTGACTCCTCCAAGGCTACCATGCTGGAGAGGTCATGTGTAGGCATCCAGGGGACAGTCCCAGCAGAGCCCAGCCGCCCTGCCATCTTTGCTAATGCAGCAGACATGCAGAAAAGCCATCCTGGACCCTGCCCATCAGTCGGTCTGCCAGCTGAACACCATTGTGTGACCTCTATCAGTGCCACGTGGTACCAAAAAAATTACCTAGCTGAGGCCTGCCTGAATTCTTGTCCCACAAAACTGTGAGGTAGCATAGTTGTTTTAAGCAGCTGCACTCTGGAGTATTTGCTACTCAGAAATAAGAAACTGGAACGTATGAATGACAGGCACACAGAGGAGAGGTGTCTGATTATGGGGTAAAGGAAGACTCTAGAAAAAGAGGCAACACTTGAGTTGTGCTCAGAGAATGGGCAGGAGTTCACCAAATAAGGAGAAAGGACAAGGGAGCCCCAGGAAGAGGACAGCATGCTCAAGGAACAGCAGGTTGTCTGGGTGACCCCAAGTATGAGCTGGGGGGTCGGGGCAAGCTGGAAAAAGAAGCCGGAAGCAGTTCGTGAAAAGCCAACATGCGTTATCTTATTCAGACCATATAGCATCTACACGAAGTTGTTGTCATTGTCTACATTTTACTGAGAAGGAAACTGGGATCCAACGATTTGTAGAGCCCTTTGCAAGGTCACAGAGGACTGGCAGAGCCAGAATTCTAACAGGCCCGCCTGACTCTGAAGTCCATGCTCTTAACCAATATGGTAGACCCACCAGGATGGAAAAGGCCATTTTAGAAATCTCAGGAATAGACAAGAGGGAATGCAAGCCCACAGATGACAAAGAATATCTAAAATACTTTCAGAAGGGACAGGACCAGAGCAGGACACAGGACTAGGACCATGTCCTAGAGGGTGTGGAGAAAGGTGTGGGGTAGGGTGGAGCTGCGGGACAGAGATGCCGGTGGCCAGAGGGCCATCGCAGGAATCTAGGCAGATCTAGGCCAGGATAGGACTGTGGGGTGGAGAGAAGGGGGCTGGTGAGAGCTCTTTCAAAAATAGAGTCATCAGGATAGGACTATGGCATGATGGAGGAAGACGTACAAGACGGCATTGAGGCTTAAGCATTGGGCACTCGTGGACCTTTAGCTGCAAAGGCAGACGAGAGAAGCAGGCTACTGCTGGCTGGGATGGCGCCGAGGGGCAGTGAGCTGGACCACCCACACCCCTTCTTCTTGCGGGGCCTCCCAGGGCGGCTGCCGTGGTGTTAGGGCCCAGGGATAGGGTTACATCAGGGAGCTCGGGGAGTGCCAGGAGGACTCCGACTGTGGCTCAGGGTAGCACGTGCAGGATGGTCCGGAGGTGAGGGAGCATTCTGGGAAGGCATGGCTCTAGAAGGTGCCGGCACAGGGGTCTTGTGTGTGGACACACCCACTGGCTGCAGAAGGGTGAGGTGTGGGCAGAGAGCCTTGGGATCCAGCTGGCCCCAGTCCCTGTTAACTCGGCTTCCCCATCACAAGCTCCTGTCTGCTGTCCTCCCCCAGCTTGTCACGAGGGGTGGTCCTTGAAGCTCCGAGAGCGGAGGGCTCCACAGCCCCTCCCTACCCTGCAGTCACCGCAATGGTTTACGGGTCATGGAGTCTTAGTGAAGCCAAGACTGGCCTGAAGATGTAGGGGTGCCTTCTCCCCTCTCCTCCTCTGCTCCAGGGGTCTATTTCTTCCTCCTCACCACCCGTACCGCGTGCCAGCAGCGTGTGGAGCCCGGCCCTGGCATGGCCGTGTCATGGTGT
Organism: Phocoena sinus; assembly: GCF_008692025.1. Taxonomy (NCBI): domain Eukaryota; kingdom Metazoa; phylum Chordata; class Mammalia; order Artiodactyla; family Phocoenidae; genus Phocoena; species Phocoena sinus. The sequence continues at coordinate 23,107,491 of NC_045775.1, forward strand.
CTGGGGAGGGGCGGGCAGATGCGTCACAGCTTTGGCCTTGCTCCCTGTGATGGAGATCGCACAGGGCTTCTCCCCGTGGGTCCCAGCCTTCCCAGCCACAGCCCCTGCCGCCTGCCTCTGAGCACAGTGAGTGGAGGGACCGAAGGCTCTGCAGGTAGCAGACCACATTCAAGCCCAGCTCAGCCGCTTAATATTTGTGGGACCCTGGATGTGTCCAACCTCTCTGAGCCTCAGCTTCCTCTTCTTGAAGATGAGAAAAATGTCTTTTTCTTTTGCAAGGTAATTGTAAGGGTTAAGCAGCATTTAGGAGAGCAGTCAGAGAGAGGCTGGCCCATAACACTTCCCTCTCCAGTCTTCACACCTGGGATTCCACCTTACCGATGAGGAGACTGGACAGGTGGCTCTGCTCTGAGCTTGGACTGGCAGTCACTGGCCCACCTTGTCAGCTGAGCAGTTCTGGGTGGACGAGCCCCCCCTTGCTGCTTGGCGCACACCTGCCTCTTGGTGGACGATGGCAGGCCCTGGCTTCAGAGGGGGCTGCTCTGTGCTGGATTCCCCTCGCGGCTCTTGGTTGAAGTGCTCAGCACCGCCGAGGGGAGAGGGCAGGTGCCAGGTGGGAGGAGGATGCTGGCTCAGACCCCAGGTTTGGGCAGCTCTGCAGTCTGATCCTGGCATTCGGAGGAGCAGCAGAGCCACTTCCGGACCTCCTTGCAGCATCACCAGCGTGCTGGCAGGGCAGCCTCTTTGCCTATTGCAGACTCCGGGCCAAGGACCAGCACCAGCAATGTTGACGACTGGGACTCATCCAAGTTATCGACGGGGCCAGATCTGCTGGTTTGGGATGTCTTATGTCTAAAGTAGGCTCAAGCAAAGAAAAGACTCTCAGGAAGATGCCTGAGCACAGACATCTCTGAGCTAAGCAGCCTACTTCCTGCAACGGTCATGTCAAACTTCGGAGGCCTCCCGCCAATGGAAGGTAGAAGGCGGGGAGGGGATGGGAAGGGGTAGGTGTGGTGGGGTGGAACTTGCAGCACATTTAAATTGTACCAAGACTCTGGTGCTGGAGGCCTCTGTGTGCATCACTCTGAGTTTAAGTTTCAGAAAGGGAATGAAGGTGAGGACCACTAGTCAGAACTTCTTATAAAGTACACCTTACTGAAAGCAAAGTTACACTCTTCAGTGAGAATAAACAAGCTCAAGTCCTTGAAGATAACGGATGAAAAACTCAACTGTTTCTATGTTGTTCAAAAAAGGATTTGAGGGGCTTCCCTGGTGGCGCAGTGGTTGAGAGTCTGCCTGCCAATGCAGGGGACACGGGTTCGAGCCCTGGTCTGGGAAGATCCCACGTGCCACGGAGCAGCTGGGCCCGTGAGCTACAAATACTGAGCTCTGCGCGTCTGGAGCCTGTGCTCCGCAGCAAGAGAGGCCGCGACAGTGAGAGCCCTGCGCGTCTGGAGCCTGTGCTCCGCAGCAAGAGAGGCCGCGACGGTGAGAGGCCCGCGCACCGCGATGAAGAGTGGCCCCCGCTTGCCACAACTGGAGAAGGCCCTCGCACAGAAACGAAGACCCAACACAGCCAAAAATAAATAAATGAATAAATAAATTAAAAAAAAAAAAAAAAAAAAAACCTAAACATATTTTAAAAAAAAAAAAAAAAAAAAAAAAAAAAGGATTTGAGGTTACCTGCAATTACATGTAATGAAAGATATAAATAAATAAATCAAGGTGATCTAAGGGTAATATTTTAGTACAAACGTGCCGTAGAATTTCTACATGATAACTAAAATTTGGCTAAAGTACATTTCTGTGCTTCCTAGTAGCCAAAGCGAAAAAGGAAACAGGATCCATTATAAGGTTCAAAGTGTTCTTAGGAGAATGCTTTTTCTGACATTGAGCTCTAAGAGAAATGGTTTCCCAGGTCCCCATCAGTGCTACAGTTAACACCTTCACCTGCATCTGTAAAGCCAATACAACAGCAAGTTCACTTAGCCATTTTTTATAGTGCTATCTCTGAAGCACATAAGTCAACTGAGGGTTAGATTTTAGAAAGCTGGGCTGCATTAAATTAGCAAAGATTTTAAAATAATATTCATTACTAGCAAGGATGTAGTGGGTTAGGGACATTTACATACTGCTGGTGAGGATATGAACTGATAGAACTTTTCTAGAAATGTTTGGAAATTGGTTACAAGAAGCTTTACAATTTTGCTCAGACTCTAAAACCCCAAAGTTCCCCTTCTAGGAAACATCCTTGAGGAGATAGAGAGTTATACAGATAATTTAGACCCAAAGACATTCATAGCAGATTATAATATCATAAAAGTAAAAACAAAGAAGGAAGAAATACAGTTGGCACAGCTGTGTCACACAAAGAGATGTTTCTAAACACTTTTACTAACATGAGAACATTTTCACGGTAAATTAACTTAAAAAAAAAAAAAGACAAACCCTCCTGTTTCTAAGAATGCTGGAACAGCATGGCAAAACCCATGAGAAAAAAGAAAGAGAAAAACTAGAAGGAATATATCAAATTGTTAGCCAAAGTTACCTCTGAGCTGGAGGATTTTGAATGCTTTGAGTTTTCTTTATTCTACCTTTTCTGAATTTATGTGATCTATAATGGGCATATATAACTTTTATAATCAGAAAAAAGGAAGTAAAGTTACCCTAAAAGAAGCAAGAGTCAATCCTCCCCCTCTTCCTAGACCTAGGCTTACATTCTAAGGAGACCAATTCGTCCTGTGTTTCTATTCGTGAAACCCTTCGAACACTTTCACTTCCATTATCTCATTAGTTTTTCACAGTCACTCCAGGAGGCAGGCAGAGCAGGGATTCCACACATTTTTAGAGAGGAAAACATCATGCTTAGCAAGGTACCATTTGAATGGAGTCTCTGCTTTATTTTCAGGAATCCATATCTCAACCACACCCCTGACCCACACCCGAGAACCTCCTGCTGGTACAGCGAGCCCTGTGGTAGGTAGGGATGGGGAGACGGACCTTACCCACGCTGGACCACCAAGCTGCTGGCACTTCTCAGGGCTACTGCATCCCCGAGATGTCCACAGTGCTCTGGAAAGGCTTCTAAGTCACGGTTTAGACCCACACTTCTGACAGAGGCACAAATTGCTACTTTGCACTGCTGATCTCGACATCTGATTTCCTTTGACAGCTAAGTTAACAAATCAACTAAACTCTGATACATTTTCTGTTCTGTCTTATGTCAGATTGAATGTGTTCCAGGCCCAACACAGTGCAGAGGAGTTTGGATTTACTGGCTCAGGGGTAAACTGTAAACTATTCACTGCATCCATTTCACTCACTGAACTAGGAAGCAATTCCTGCGTCCATCTGTCAGTCTCTCAACTGGGAGGAGATGAATGAATCAGAGGCAGCTGACCTGGCCAGGCAGTCCCTAAGAGCTGGTCGTTCACTCTGCCACACGCTTCCATTACAATCAGTGTGATAATTCCACTCCTAATTTCTGCCCTGATGGTCAGACTCGGTCTACACCTGCTCCACTGACCTCACTTGTCTCTCTTGTAGAGCAGTGACTCAGAATAATAAAGGCCTTCATTTGCACAGCACTCTTCATTTTTTGAAGTTCAATAACATAAATTATTTCATTTGATCTTGCCTATAATTCTACGACATATTATTGTCCACCTCCGTTTTACAGATGAGAAAGCTGGTTCAAGGTCAGATGGGTAGTAAGGGGTAGAGCAAGACTAGAGTCATGGTCTCCTTGTTGCCAGTCCAGTACACCTTCTAGAACATCCTAGAGCCTTCTAAGAGTGAGATCTCTTACCCTGCCTGAACAAAAGGGCCCTGACCATTCCTCTGAAGCTCTGGTACTCTGCCTCTGCTGGAATCTGATTTTCCAGGTGGGCTGCCGCGCTGGTAGAGGGCACACTGACCAGGCAGCATGACTACTAGCCAGCCAGCTGGTGTCCCCTCCCTTTTTCATATTTAAAATTTTAAAAAATAGTGGTAAAATACACATAAAATTTACCGTCTTAACCAATTTTAAGTGTACGGTTCGGTGGCATTATGTACATTCACATAGTTGTGTCACCATCACCACCATCCACCTCCAGAACGCTTTTTGTCTTGCGAAACTGAAATTCTGTATCCATTAAACACTGACTCCCCATTGCCCCCTCCCTAAGCCTCTGGAAACTGCTCTTCTACTTTCTGTCTTGACGAGTTTGACTACTCTGTGTGCTCCATATAAGTGGAATCACAATTGTCCTTTTGTGACTGGCTTATTTCACACAGCATAATGTCCTCAGGGTTCATCCATGTTGCAGCACGGGTCAGAATTTCATTCCTTTTTAAGGTACAAATAATTCATTGTATGCATATACAATTTGTTTATCTACTGATGGACACAGATTGCTTCTATATTTTCGGCTGTTATGAATAACGCTGCTATGAACACTGGTGTATGAATACCTGTTCAAGTCCTGACTGTTCTTTTATACAACGGCAGAATAAGCATGTAACCTCCATTTGCTGAATCATCCACACAATAATTTTCAGGAACTGAGACATCTTCCCTTCCTTTTTTTTTTTCTGTCAACTTTATTGACGAATATTTTATGTATAATAAGCCACATTCATTTGAAGTGTACAAATTGATGAAGTATGACAGTGATATACACCCGTGATGCCACTACCATAATTAAAATAGAGTATCTCTCCATCACCCCCCGAGAAATTCCTCGTGCTCCTTTTCCGTTCATCCTTTCCCTCTAGCCCTGGGTCCTGGTACTGGTCTGCATTTCGTCACTCTAGATTCGGTTGCATTTCAAATAAACGGAATCATGTGATATGGAGTCTTTCTCCTCCATTCTTGATAATGCCACCCACTGAGCTCAGAGCCTAGACCCTGGAGGGTGGCGGGGGGGCACTGCAATGGGGAGGCTTCTGTTTGGGGTTAGTGTCTACGTGTGGAGGGGCCCATGACAAGCTTCTGAGAAACCACTCCAATCAGCCAGGGGCCAACACCGACTCCAAGTATTGGTGTGGCCAGACCATTCCATTATTTCACATTGCAAGCCATTATGCAACTAATTTGGAATCTGTTATACTCAAATTTTAGGAAATTTGAGTAAAATCCTATATCCTTACCTCAAAGTATTGAGTTCCCAGAGGGGCTGGGGAGAAGAGAAAGTGACCCTATGTGATAAGGTGCTTTTGTATATGATAGCTCACTTGATTCTCACAGCAACCCTGAAACATATGTTTTGCTCTCTCCCTAATCCAGATGGTAAAGAATTTTCAGGGGTCTAGTAACTTGCCAAAGACCACTCAATTGTTTAGTTTTCATTTTTCAGGCTCCGAAACCTAAGCCTTCCCCTTGCCCCCTGCCTCTTCATGGGTGGAGAGGTCCCTGATGATGCAGACAGGGGATAGCAATGGGTTCTCTGCCACGGTCAGTGCCAACATCTTTGGTAGCAATTCCTGCCTGCCTCAGGCCAGTCTCAAGCTTCCCCTGACCTGCATCGTGAGTCAGATCCATATCCTTGCAGGCACTGACCTCGGCAAACCCCAAGCCTCCCGGGACTGCTGCCCGCCGGCTACAGGGCTGCAGCTCGGCACTGAACTCTGTGTTCCTTCAATCCAGGCTCTGCTGATAACACTCTGGTGAACCCAGGGCAGATTCCCCCCAATCAAAACAGCTGCAGAGCAGCCTCTACATGCCATGTGGGACTGCAGAGATAAATGACACAGCATGGCCTTTGGCCCTGAGGTTCCCAAGTCAGATAAGACAATGTTGCTGGGGGATGCCAGGCTAAACAGAGTGTGCCTACTTGCTTCTGATCACATCCTGGTTATTAATTAACCTGGGGCTACCTGTCAGAGCAGATGTCCCTGCTTAGCGATGAGAGGTGGGAGCAGTTCCATTAACGCTTGGAAGAAATACCAAACAAGACCACTAAAGCTAATCATTTGGTTTGGTTGGGGTGGGGTGGCTGGGGAAGGAGTGACACGGCTGATCCTCTGAGCTGCTGGGGTCTGCCTGCAGCTAAGACCTTGGCGCCTTTCTTAGAAGGCACAGAGGAGATTTAGGTCCACATTCTGGGCTCCTAAGCAAAAGAATTTGGGAAGCCTGTCTCCTCTTACATCTAATAAGTTTATAAAAGAATTAATTATAAAAGAACTGGATTACTGTCCCATCCACTCCTAAGATGCAGGGGCTACTTGGGCAACAAGGGGGAAGGAAGGGGCAGTAACGGGGTTGTGAGGGGGAGACTTTAACTTCCATCGCCTTTCCGGCTCCAGCCCAGAGAATAACGACTGCTCAGGAACTGGGCTGCCTTCGAGCTAACCCTTCACATCTGCGTCACGCCTCCCATGAGTCACAGAGGAGCTCTGCACCTGAAACTGCGAATTACTCCAAGAAAGTGGTTCTCAAACTTTGGCACACATCACAGTCTGTCTTCTCAAAACCCCCAGAACCTTTCATTCAGTAGGTCTAGGACAGAGCCTGACATCTGCATTTCTAACTATGACAGTGCTGTGGTCCTGTAAACACATCTTGAGAACCTCTGCCGTAAGGGTTTGGCTATAAGGAACAGCTATGGGGCTTTGCTGTGTCACCTTGATGGCCTGCCTATTAACATGACAAACTGGTCCCTAAGGACTGGGGAAATTTGGGAGCGAGGGAGTCTACTCCCTTCTCTCAGAGACAACACAGTCCGTGCCAGGTTGGCCGTGAGTTATGGGATTCTGCCCCCACCCCAGTGAGGCAGTCTCCTCATCTCTCCCAGGCTGACTTGGCATATCTACCCAGCCAGATGGTCCCCCAGGATGGTCCATATGGGTCTGCTTAGGAGAATGAATGAACTGTGTCTGTAAAGAGCTGGCAGCTCTCTGGAGAGGGCACCTCAGCCCAATCACCATCATAATAAATGCTTTTCATTCATATGGTGCACTGTGGGTCCTCAGGGCACCCATGGGCCTCAGTTCGCTGGGGCTTTACGACAACTTGGACAATCAGGTTGGTAGGAAACAAGGTGAGAAGATGGCCATGTACCAATAGTATCATTCTATGGTTGAAAAGCTGAAGTTCAGAGGCCCCAATTCACAAGGCCAGTTAGTAACAGGACCAGAGTTCTTCACACACTGGTTCTTCATACAACAGCAAGTGTAAGTCACTCATCTGGTCAACGTCATGGTTTCTGAAGCACTTTGACACATATTATGCGATTTCACCTTTGTTATAATTCTATGAAGTCGTTATAAAGCCACTGAGAGGTTTGGTTCTTGTCCAGACCACATGGAAGGAATGAGGCAGAACGGGTCCTGACCTGGGCTCTGAATTCGGCTGCTGAGTTTGACTCTTGTCTAACATTGCACGTTAGCTAGCAAATCAAAGGCTCTGAGAAGCCCAATACTAGAGAAATCTGGGCAACATTTTAAAACTCAACATTCATTACATGTATTTGAACAGGGGGCACTTTTTCACCCCAACAGTGGTAGGAGATACTGTGTTATATCATGGCTTTTTTCTTGGAATTAATATATAGAATTATTAAAGATAGATGAAACATACTTTTATTCTTTGGGGACCTCATATTCTTCTGGGGGTTAAGACATATGGGAAAACTGAGGAGAGATGTATTAGAGTTTAGAGGTAGGACTGACTCATACTCACTGAAGGCTTCTCAAAGGAGACAACACTTGGGTTGGGCCATGGCAGATCAGTAGGGACCACCTGACAAGGACAGACGGGAGGGTGTCCCAGGCAAAGGCCGGGGCACAAATAACATGCCCGCACGGGATGTGTCAGTCTTGCTGCCTGCACTGCCCCGAGTTCCTGTATCCTCATCTCCACCTCATCTGACTGAGCCAGGGACAACCAATCCCTAGGCTGGCCATAATCTGTGACATATGTGGTCCAGCTCAAAGAAGTAAGCTAGAGCAATCAGATTCTCAACTTGGGAAATCTGAGCAAATACATGGAAAGACTCAATGATCTGTGGCAACTACTGCCGCTGAAAATTCTTAAGGTGGAGTCAGGCTGGAGAGAACCGGATGGGCCAGGTGCTGTTCAGTTACCCCAGCGGGGGACCGGGGGCGCCGCGGGGAAGGCGCGTGCTTATTCCTTAAGCAGAGGGCTCTGGCTGGAAGAAGATGAGAGGAACCGACACTCGGTTGGGGCTGATCCACGTGAAGAGCAGATGTTGGCTGTAAAAGCCAAGAACTCTCCCGCTGGGGACCCCGCAGCCCTGGGAATTCAGAACCTCCTGAGGCCTGGCCCCAGCGAAGCCAGCCCTGCCATCACCCCAAAGTTCGCAGCCCCCATCTCTTCTTCTAGCCTCTACAGGTGGAAGGAGTTGGATGACGACCTTCTAAGAGCAAGGCGGTGCAGTATTATGGAGAGGGCAGGGGGCTAGAAGTCAGCCGTCTGTGTTCCAGTGTGCCGACCGGTACCCATTCCATTTCACGTCTATCTGCGCCCTCACCTCCTCTACTGGTATCCCAGACACAATAAGGAGTGTGGGGAAGAGCAAAGGCGGTGCCGTGTGTGAAAGCCCTTGGTCAGCCTCGCGAGGAGCATAGGTTTATTACCGTTATCAGTTGTGGAATGTAGGTAAGGAGGAAAGGCGGAGATGCTTTAAAAGCCACGTGGGGGCCGGCGATGCCTGGGGGAACGCCGCGAACCAGTCTCCAGCTGTAGTGGACCACGAGGTCCTGAGGGGGGTACAGCGTGAGGGCCGCACCCCAGCCCTCCTCTCCCATATCACCCCCCAAAGTCACATGTGTGCCCAGTGGCGATCATGAACGTGCTCAAGCGAAGGCACAGGAAACAGCAGGTCAACTGGGGAAACTGAGGCCCAGAAGGGTTATGTGAGATCGTGATGCTGACGAATTAATCAGCGATGAGCAAGTCGGGCACTTCAGATCCATCTGTAGAGCAGTGACCCCAAGGCACCGGGACGGTGATGGGTAAGAGGAGGGAGAGGAGAGGTCAGAAGGTGTTGTCTGGGGGACAGTGAGGAATAGGGGGTGTGGGGAGGGGGCAGAGCTCAACGGTGCCTGAGGGAGGGGGTCTCTGGGAAGGGAGAAAGGTGAGAGGGGTCAAGGGAGTGGGAGTGAATGGGCAGGGACCACTCATTCAGCATCACAGTTGGCACAGGGCTCACCTGGCTGCCCCTCTCATTCCAGGGTATCTGACCATGGGCACCCCTGTCTCAGACATCACTGATGCTGAACTGGAGTGAGAGTACACCTGACTGACTGATCATCTTGCAGATGAGGAATCTGAGGGGAGGGGCTAGTCCTGAGTCCCCTGACGTTAGGGGTTGACTTGGCCCCCAGGCCGGCATCTTCCAGGTTCTGCCTCAGCAACCTCCCATTCCTCCGTGGCCCACCTCCTTCACCAGGCCCGGCTGGGCCACAGGAGCTGAGAAGGGCTACTGGGCTGGCAGAGGGCTGCTCCAAGGGAGGGTAACGAGTTGGGGGCATTGTTCTTCCCTATCAGTCAACCGTCAATTTTTCACCTTTTTCTGTATTTACATTTGCAATTACTCCAATTTCCAGGAAAGAGAGGAGAAAGAAAACAAAACGTGATTGAAGACTCATCTCTGGAACTTTCCAACCTGAGAGAGCACAGAGCTCTTGTTGTGCTGCCGAGTCTGGGTCTGGCACCACGCACAGCCAGGCCCCATCTCTAGAGGGCAGAGCGCAGGGGATTTACAAGACGCTGTCTGAGCTGAAGCCGCCCGTCTGCACACCAGGGAGACGTGTTGTGCTCACACTTGTGTTGAGCTGTAAGGGACCCGAGGGCAGAGTGCTGAGGTTTCCGTATTTTCGGGTGGAGGAGGTCATGGTGAAGTGAGGGGCTCAAGGGAAAACATTTATTGAAAGCTTCCTATTAGGTTGAAATTGCCTACAATGGACCATTTTGGACCCACGAACACCACAATTTCATATGATTCAACCTAATGCATACAGACGCTGTGGAATCCTTCATAAACACTCGTCAAGGAAAACATCTTCACTGCATTTTGCCTGATTAGGATAGTAGACTCAAAGCGAGGGAGAGAAATGGACAAATGCTGAAACTTGGAACAAAGGACAACCGTTTGGTCCCTATTTGCAGGAGAGCCTTAACTCTGAGACAGAGCCACTTCCTTCACTTTCAGCTCAAACGTCCCACATTATCCTCCCACTGACACCTGCGCCTTTTGTGTGAACTTCCGGTGGTCTCATGTGCCAGCCACAAGGTCTTTCAGAATTTTATCTGAGTAGGTAGGGGCCACAAAAAACTGGTAACGTGTCCAAGGAAGGCAGGAGGTTGCAGAGAGGCTGCTACCGGCACTGGCTCTAAAGGAGTCTGTCGTGCCTTAAGTGGCTGCGTTCTCTCCATGCTGTGTGACCCCTTCATGGCCAAAACTGAAGGGCAGCCCCACCACGGGCTAGCTGAGCACCCATTGTTTAGTTGCCCTTGCTTGAAAGGCCTATCTGGGCCAGTCAGATGCCTTTCTTCAGAATTTGAGACTGAGGCAGTGCTGGTTGCCTGTGAGGGCTCAGCTGAAGGGTCCTGGGGTGGATTTGGGGCCGAGGCAGCCATTCTGGGCCACGTTCCAGCTGAGGTTAAGCGGCAGCTCTTTAGCAGAGCAAGGATTTGAATTCAGGTGGTTAAGAATCCACCTGCCAGTGCAGGGGACACAGGTTCGTGCCCTGGTCTGGGAAGATCCCACATGTCGCGGAGTAACTAAGCCCGTGCGCCACAACTACGGAGCCTGCGCTCTAGAGCCCGCGAGCCACAACTACTGAGCCTGCGTGCCACAACTACTGAAGCCCATGAGCTTAAAGCCCGTGCTCTGCAACGAGAAGCCACCCAATGAGAAGCCTGCAAACCGCAACGAAGAGTAGCCCCCGCTCGCCGCAACTAGAGAAAGCCCGTGTGCAGCAACAAAGACCTAAGGCAGTCAAAAATAAAAATAAATAAATTAAAAAAATATATATTGGGATAATGAGCTACCATGTGGGTTAGGGTGAGGATAATAAGATGACCCATCTAAAGGCCTAGCACAAGGTTTGGTACCTGGCCAGGACTAAATATGGGTCGGCTCTGATTAATGGTGACGAGGTGGATGATAGTTCTTTGCCCTCATTCCCTCCTCAACACTGTTCTCACTGTCCCCTCACCTGGATCAACCTCCACATCTCCCTGTCCAAGTTCTACCCCCTGGCAAGGCCCAGCTCAGATGGTTCTTCTCTGAAGACTTGGGTGGCTCTTCCAGGGGGAAGAGGTCACTGCTTTTAGCTTCCAGAAAGATCAGTTATATTATTTCTGAAGTCTCAGCAATCTTGGCAAACTTTCATGGCAGGTGCCTTTGCTATTTAGGGTCATACCATAGCCAGATTCAAAACTCATCCTGTCCTCCTGGTCATAGGTGAGTGCTGTGCCAACCCCCAGTTCTCCCTGTCCTCTGGAATATTCAAGGTACCCCATGTGTTCTAGCAAACATTTAGAGAAGAGCTAACACCCATCCTTCTCAAACTCTTCCAAAAAAATTGCAGAGGAAGGAACACTCCCAAACACATTCTACAAGGCCACCATCACCCTGATACCAAAACCAGACAAAGATACTACAAAAAAAGAAAACTACAGACCAATATCACTGATGTATATAGATGCAAAATCATCAACAAAATACTAGCAAACCAAATCCAACAGCACGTTAAAAGGATCATACACCATGATCAAGTGGGATTTATTGCAGGCATTCACGGATTTTTCAATATATGCAAATCCATCAATGTGACACACCATAATAACAAATTGAAGAATAAAAACCATATGATCGGGCTTCCCTGGTGGTGTAGTGGTTGAGAGTCCGCCTACCGATGCAGGGGACACGGGTTCATGCCACGGTCTGGGAAGATCCCATGTGCCGCGGAGCGGCTGGGCCCGTGAGCCATGGCTGCTGAGCCTGCGTGTCTGCAGCCTGCGCTCCGCAACAGTAGAGGCCACAACGGTGAGAGGCCTGCGTAATGCAAAGAAAAAAAAAAACAAAAACAAACAAAAAAACCCCATATGATCATCTCAATACATGCAGAAAAAGCTTTTGACAAAATTCAACACCCATTTATGATAAAAACTCTCCAGAAAGTGGGCATAGAGGGAACCTACCTCAACATAATAAAGGCCATATACAACAAACCCACAGCAAACATCATTCTCAATGGTGAAAAACTGAAACCATTTCTTCTAAGATCAGGAACAAGACAAAGATGTCCACTCTCACCACTATTATTCAACATAGTTTTGGAACTCCTAGCCACAGCAATCACAGAAGAAAAAGAAATAAAAGGAATCCAAATTGGAAAAGAAGAAGTAAAACTGTCACTGTTTGCAGATGACATGATAATCTACATGGAGAATCCTAAAGGTGCTACCAGAAAACTACTAGAGCTAATCAATGAATCTGGTAAAGTTGCAGGATGCAATATCGAGGCATAGACATCTCCTGCATTCCTATACACTAACAACAAAAGACCAGAAAGAGAAATTAAGGAAACACTCCCATTCACCAGTGCAACAAAAAGAATAAAATACCTAGGAATAAACCTGCCTAAGGAGGTAAAAGACCTGTACTCAGAAAACTATAAGACACTGATGAAAGAAATCAAAGATGAAACAAACAGATGGAGAGATATACCATGTTCTTGGATTGGAAGAATCAATATTGTGAAAATGACTATGCTACCCAAAGCAATCTATAGATTCAATGCAATCCTTATCAAATTACCAATGGTATTTTTTACAGAACTAGAACAAAAGATCTTAAAATTTGTGTGGAGACACAAAAGACCCCGAATAGCCAAAGCAATCCTGAGGGAACAAATGGAGCTGGAGGAATCAGACTCCCTGACTTCGGACTATATTACAAAGCTACAGTAATCAAGAAAATATGGTACTGGCACAAAAACAGAAATATAGATCAATGGAACATGACAGGAAGTCCAGAGATAAACCCATGCACCCATGGTCAACTAATCTATGATAAAGGAGGCAAGGATATACAATGGAGAAACGATAATCTCTTCAATAAGTGGTGCTGGGAAAACTGGACAGCTACATGTAAAACAATGAAATTAGAACACTCCCTAACACCATACACAGAAATAAACTCAAAATGGTTTAAAGACCCAAATGTAAGACCAGATACTATAAAACTCTTAGAGGAAAACATAGGAAGAACACTCTTTGACATAAATCACAGCAAGATCCTTTTTGACCCACCTCCTAGAGTAATCAAAATAAAAACAAAAATAAACAAATGGGACCTAATGAAACTTAAAAGCTTTTGCACAGCAAAGGAAACTATAAATAAGATGAAAAGACAACCCTCAGAACAGGAGAAAATATTTGCAAATGAATCAATGGACAAAAGCTTAATCTCCAAAATATATAAACAGCTCATGCAGCTCAATATTAAAAAAACAAACAACCCAATCCAAAAATGGGCAGAAGACCTAAATAGACATATCTCCAGAGAAGACATACAGATGGCCAAGAGGCACATGAAAAGCTGCTTAACATCACTAATTATTAGAGAAATGCAAATCAAAACTACAATGAGGTATCACCTCACGCCAGTTAGAATGGGCATCCCTCAGAAGATCTACAAACAACAAATGCTGGAGAGGGTGTGGAGAAAAGGGAACCCTCTTGCACTGTTGGCGGGAATGTAAATTGATACAGCCACTATGGAGAACAGTATGGAGGTTCCTTAAAAAACTAAAAATAGAATTACCATATGACCCAGCAATCCCACTACTGGGCATATACCCAGAGAAAACCACAATTCAAAAAGACACATGCACCCCAATGTTCATTGCAGCACTATTTACGATAGCCAGGACATGGAAGCAACTTAAATGCCCATCAACAGACGAATGGATAAAGAAGATGTGGTATGTGTATACAGTGGAATATTACTCAGTCACAGAAAGGAATGAAATTGGGTGCCCACGAGTAGCGTAAATCTACATTCAAATAGAACTGGTGAACAGTCCACTTTCCCGATGCTTGAGAAATGGAGCATTGACGTGGATGGACCTAGAGACTGTCATACAGAGTGAAGTAAGTCAGAAAGAGAAAAACAAGTATCATATATTAATACATATATGTGGAATCTAGAAAAATGGTACAGATGAACCGGTTTGCAAGGTAGAAATAGAGACACAGATGTAGAGAACAAACGTATGGACACCAAGGGGGGAAAGTGGGGGGGAGGGGGGGTGGTAGTGGAATGAATGGAGAGATTGGGACTGACATATGTACACCAATACGTATGAAATGGATAACTCATAAGAGCCTGCTGTATAAAAAATAAATTAATTAAATTAAATTAAAAAAATTAAAAAGTACGCCGTGTGAAGTGCCAAGCTCTGGCTGGGATTCTACCTGGCATGTTCTTTTTTGTTAACAATTCCCCTTTGCAGAATCTGCAGGCTGACTTAGCAGGGTCTCCTGGAAGGGTGGGCAGAAAGAGTGCTCTTCTTACATGTGGCGGTCGATGGTATATCTCAGGAACTATCCCCTTGATTTCTGAGATGCTTAATGATATCTCATTGGCTTGGTCATTTCCTGGGTCTTTATAATCCAATAATTACTAGTTATCGAACCTCCTCATGTACTAATCACTGTGCTAAAGCCAGAATATACAATTCCTTATTTACTCCACTCAGCATCTCTATGAGATAAGTACTATTATTATCAGTATTTTACAGATGGATAAGTTGAGACTAAGAGAAGAAAAGGAACTGACCAAGTTCACACTGCCAGTAAATAGCAGGATGGAGACTTGAGCCCAGAATGTCAGACTGCAGAGCCAGAGTTCTTAACCGATATGATACTGAGTTTGTCAAGGTATCTCTGAAGTTGTGTGTGTGTGTGTGTGTGTGTGTGTGTGTGTGTGTGTGTGTGTCATGAACAACTTACAGAAATGTAGGAAAAAATCCAACGATAGGCTTTGTTCTTTGAATTAAGCAATGTTGTATTCAGAAGATATTTTATCTTATTTATTTGGAACTTTAATTCTCTGAATGATGACTGATAGGACTAACCAAATTCTATAATTTTTAATAAATGTTTTAGTCTAAGGTGAAAAGTAAAGATGAAGATCCCTTACTCAGATAAATATTTGAGCCTCAGGAGGAACGTCAGGGAATCAGCCTGCCGTGTAGGGCTCTCCATCTTGTTTGTCTCCAGATAAGAACAAAAGTCTCCCTGCATTTGGCCCCCAGGAAGCAGTCCGGCTGAAAGCAAATTCTTCTAAGGGCTCCGGAGGAACCATTTCAATCTTAATTTTGCTCAAGCATCGGGAAAGTCGATTGTTCACCAGTTCTACCTGAATGCGGATCTACTCTACTCGTGGGTGCCCACCTCTCTGCACAGCTTCTCATCTGCATCTCCATAAAATAAATGGTGTGTGGTCTCAGAGAGAGGCAGGCACTGATGCCACCTCTCCCGTTTGGAGTCACCTGCTCTTCTCTGTTTCCACAGCTTCCCCCACGGTGGCATTTCATTCTGTTATAACTGGTTGTCATATATCCTTCTTCTTGACGATGGCACAAGCTCTGTGAGGATCAGAGATTCCCTACTATGCACATTCCTAGGTGATTAATATGTATTTGGGGAATTAATAAACAAATGGTTCCAGCAGAGGATTTTTTCAACTAAGGGATGAACAATTAGAAATATTCTAAGTATATCTAGAAGGATGGCCCAAAGCAGAATTTAAAAGGAGCCTTTCAACTTGCACTGTAGTATCGGCAGTCATGCAAACTGGGACCGGTGTCTTCCCTGGATCATCAAATCAGGGTTTGCACTGCAGACAGTCCCCCATGCCTTGACAGAGGGGTTATTTAGGCTGACCCATTGCTCCTCTGCACCGAGATCCTAACCTCCATCCCCTTCAAGCTCCACTGAAGCTGTGCTATGTGGCTTTCAGACTGTCCCCACCCCCCTACTCCCCCCACCCCCACCCCACAGCAGAGTTCCTGGCAGGGCTGGTGTCCTAGCCTTCTCAGCGGGGAGCTTAGTCAATTAGTCTAGAAATCCTGTTCCCTCTTCATTGGGTGTTTTCTTGGGGTTGGGCCAAGTCATGGTATTTCATTAGGATAATCAAAGGGAGAAAGGCAAACTCTCAGGATGTGAAAGTCCCTCACATAATAAAAGCTGACGGGTAGTTTATGGCTGTTCCACCTGAGGGTGACTTTGGGATCAATACACTCTCTAGTTGGACTTCCAGAGACTCAGTTGATACAGGCTCTCGGTATCATTAGTGGGCTGCACCGGCCAGCTCACGTCCCAGAAGGGGGCCAGCGCCACCCAGCTCATCCCCAGACTGCACATCTCCCGAGCAGGCGGCCTGGTTGGGTGGTCTCACCACCGTCTCCCCTCCTCTCTCCATCTTGTATTCTACCTGATACAGAGTTAATGCAGCTTGGCCCTTTGGTGGTGCCTACGTCTTTGCAGACTTTGTCCAAATGTTTCCACATTGCTGTGGGGAAGAAGATGTGCATTTCAATTCCCTTCTCATGTCCAGGGCAATGGGTGTCCACAGTCCGAAAGCCTGATCAGATTTACAAGCCATGAGTTGTGGCTTTTCCGCCTTATCTCAAGTGTCCCTGGCCTTCTGCCGTCCACTGACTCTGCTCGGGAAGGCAGAGGCACACAGCCATGAGGGAGCCTTCTGAGTCTCAGTCTCCATTTGAGCCTGAGTGGGTTCCGTTTCCTTTCTTTCTGCATAGCGAGCTGCTGCAGAGTCTGTACGCTGTCCTGAGCTGGCCAGACAACCCTCCCCCATCTCAGGTCTAGCCTCTGGGAGGCCTTCTGGCCTCTGCAGAGTAGGAAGTACAAAGGACACACATTATCCAGAGCTTCCTACACAAGGCTCACCCCTGCACACAGTGGGTTCTTTGCTCTAAAGCCATGTATTGAACCTGTTTTTGTTAGTGACTTCATGTTAAGGTTTTGTTCATTGGGCATCTTCCATGTGTACGGCTCTGTGGTAGGTGTCTGGTGCTGCGGAAATACAGAGATGATTCATGGACTCTTATCCTCTAAGAGTAGCAATGATAGGGCAGATATGATAGGAGCACAAATAACAAGGAATTGTGGTAAAACATAAGTACCATAATGGTGGTAAAAATAAAGCCTGCAGACATTTAGAGGAGGAGAAGTTATTTCTAGGTTGACGAGATGAATTAGTTATGCTTAATTTTTGTGCTTTATAGTTGAGATGCTTGTGTATGAGGTTTGTTGAAAGAGGGGTGGTAGGAAGCCCACTTGTTCTCGGTTCTTCCAAGGATAGAGTGTTTCTCTGAATCCCCACTCTACTCATCCTGTCACTGGGGCCTGGAACCAAAGAGGCTGCCAGGGGCTCAGTGAGAGGCCAGGAGAAGTGGAGAAGAACGGCCACATCTGAGGGAGGTTCCCGGAGGCTGCGCCGTCAGAAGCTGAGCAGCAAAGTTGCCCGGATCCTCCTGTTGGAAAGACTCTCTCAGGAGCCCTCAGGAAACTGATGCACCTCAAACCCACACCCCGGATTGGCAAAACAGGTCCCCGTGCTGTTAGCAGTGGTGACAGCTTTCAGACGGGGCATACCCTGAGAAAACCATAATTCAAAAAGAGTCATGTACCAAAATGTTCATTGCAGCTCTATTTACAATAGCCTGGAGATGGAAACAACCTAAGTGCCCATCATCGGATGAATGGATAAAGAAGATGTGGCACATATATACAATGGAATATTACTCAGCCATAAAAAGAAACAAAATTGAGCTATTTGTAATGAGGTGGATAGACCTAGAGTCTGTCATACAGAGTGAAGTAAGTCAGAAAGAGAAAGACAAATACCGTATGCTAACACATATATATGGAATCTAAGAAAAAAAAATGTCATGAAGAACCTAGGGGTAAGACAGGAATAAAGACACAGACTTACTAGAGAATGGACTTGAGGATATGGGGAGGGGGAAGGGTGAGCTGTGACAAAGCGACAGAGAGGCATGGATATATGTACACTACCAAACGTAAGGTAGATAGCTCGTGGGAAGCAGCCGCATAGCACAGGGAGATCAGCTCGGTGCTTTGTGACCGCCTGTGGGGGTGGGATAGGGAGGGTGGGAGGGAGGGAGACGCAAGAGGGAAGAGATATGGGAACATATGTATATGTATAACTGATTCACTTTGTTATAAAGCAGAAACTAACACATCATTGTAAAGCAATTATACCCCAATAAAGATGTTAAAAAAAAAAAAGACCCGTCAGCGTTATTCACCAGGGCAGGAGAATTGGTTTTGGTATCTGGGAAAAAGAGCCGTTTGGGTTATTACATTCTGTTTCCCCGAGTCTCCTCTAACGTATTAGTGGGAGATAAGATTCCACGTTCTAAGTCCAGAACCATCCCGCAGAGCTGCTATCAAACAGCTGTCACTTTCCTCCCCATAACTGGATGCATTTCTCTGCAGGAAGAATGACCCCTGGGGTGTGTGTGCGTGTGTGTGTGTGTGTGTGCGTGTGTGCGTGTGCGTGTGTGCGTGTGCGCGTGTGTGTGTGTGTGTGAGATGCATCAATCCTGGCATGCAGGAAATGTATGCCACAGGCAGAGGCAATGCACTGTAGTGGGAAAAACACTGCACTAGTTGTCTGGAGACCAGATTCTGGTTTTGGCTCAGTCGTGACTTGCTGTGAGACCCTGAGTCAGTCACTTGATTTCTCTGGTGCCTGGGTTTCCTAAGCTGTGGAGTGAGGAGGCCGGGATGGGTGATTCCCGTGAGATCTACAGTTTGGGCTCACTGGGTGGGCTCTTTTTCAGCAGAGCAGGGGCTCTGCATGACTCTTGCTTTGGGCTGGAAACTTTCAAAATGGATTTGCCACGTGATCCTTGGATACTGTGGTCTACCCACTGCCAGCAACCCAGAGAGTGAAGGCTGTGGAGGCACTGGGCCAGGGTCCTTCTTTGCTCCTCACTGACCTAAGGAGTAAGAAGACTGGAAACAAATTACACTGGGCTCATCCTTTCCCTCACTTCATTGCTTTTCATGATCCGTATCAGACCTCTGACCCCATTAAAGTAATGGGAAATTAGGGAGAGAAGGATGGGGAAAGGACACAAAGGCTTTGGGGGTAAGACGGGAAGTGGGAAGGGGCTGGAAAAGGAGGAGAAACAGAGAAAGGGAGAGTGTGGATGGATGCGGGGAGTGCAGGCGTGGATGGGGGGCGAGAATTAGCAGTGTGTGTGGGAAAGAGGGACAATCGTGGAGACAATCATAGAGAAGGCGGTACTGGAAGTAGACCAAATACAGGAGATGGCAGCGGTTCTGGAGGTAAGTGCTGGAAGTTTAAGAAGTTCAGTTCCTCTTTCCCTCCCTCCCTCCTTCCCTCCTTCCTTCCTTCTTTCCTTCCAACAAACACTTATTAGCAATCCATGACCTGACACACAATATTCTACATCAATGGCCTAGGTGCTAAAGGTGCAAACGTGAGCACAACATGGTCCTTGCATGCAAAGGAGCTCACAGTATATTAGGAGGAGGCAGAGTGTTTACTGTGTGACAAGGTGCGGAAAGACTCTCACAGGAGAGGTGTATATGCAGCAAGGGGAGTGGATCAATCATACGGGATGGGGGAGGGAAGGGGGGTCAGGGAGCCTTCATGGAGCTGGATGGATCTCTCTAGAGGAAGAGAAGAATTTCTGTGCTTTTCTATATGCAGCTTCCCCTCTAAAGCTTTGTTGAATCATCTTCACACAAGCCCCGAGTTAGTCACTCCATTCTCCCTATTTCCACAGCGCTGTGAAACCATTTTATCTGCTTTCACCTCACCGTATGGTAATCACTTCCTTCAGTGCCTGCCTTACTCACTAGGCTGAGCTCTTTAAGGCCAGGAAACTTGGTTTAATTGCTTTTATATTTATATTGTCCAGGATCTAGCACGGAGCCAGCAAACAGCAGATGCCAAAAGAAACCACAACCCCCCAAACTCCAGCACCCCCAGAACAATAACAAAAACCACATTGAATGAAAGTGTTAGGCATATGTAATTTCCTTTCTACTGGTTCCCATCTACATGGGCTACAACCACAACTAACTTTCTAGCCAGCATTTCCATCACATTGCTGATATTTTGGGTGGAAAAGGGAAAGATGTTCCTCTGAATGCTTTTATCAACATCCATGCCTTGCCTTCCCTCTTTTCCCCGCCTCTCCTTCCCTTCCCTTCCCTTTCTTTTGCACCTGCCTCTTCCCCTCTGCAGGGATCCTGAGTGAAAGGGGGTGAGCCCCAGTTTCCCTTTCATCCTGGCTGTCTAGAGCCTTTTCCTACCAGGGATCTCTTCTCAGGCACAGCCTGGGGTGTGGACTAACATAATGAATCAATGGCTTTGGCAATGTCTGTTTCCTGGGCACAGACCCCACTTTGGTTTCCTTATCCCTGGGGCCTTCATCCATTGCTGTTGGGCTATTTTCTGGAAAACAGCAAAGCCAGGGAATTGGAGGCAGGACCTTTTCCATGGAGTGGTGCCTCTCTGAGCTCACAGCACTCAGCCCCAAAGAGGTTGGTCTCTTGACTGGGAAGTCAAGTGTAGGTGGAAGTCAGCTGTCCTCCTCCCTCATACCCTCATGAAAGCTTCACTTCTACTGGGACATGTCCACTAGGTCTATGAGCTCCCTCGACCACTGTCACCTCTGGATCTAAGGGGTAGGTTTGATGATTGTCTAGACTGTAGTTGGCTTGGCCTACATATAGGTTACTCAGTATATTTTTCTGAGGGAATTGTGTCTTTTAATCTTTGTACACAAGCCCAGGGACCTCAGTGATGGACACATTTTAAAAACAGAAATAAATAACTCTTCAATTCATCATTCCCACTGTGAAAGCAGGATACTTGGAAAGCTGTAGAATTTGTCAACAATTCAGACTCAGTTATCTCTTCAGAAAAGTTATTAAAAAGTGTATAGAAGAAACCAGATTGCAATCTGTTTGTGAAAAGCATTGGGAGAATACAATACCGTAGCTGGAAACTGGGGTACCACTGCTGCGGACTGACACAGCTTTCCCTCCGAGACCTCCTTCTTCCTCCCATCTTGGGACTGAGATTAAGAAACTCTAATGGTCTCTCTGAAATACATCTAAGCCCTTAAAAATGTCACCCAACCTCACAGTCCCTCATTATTATGGGCCATAAACACATATTCAAAATGGGAAAAAACTAAATATGACTGAGTTAATGTTCTACGTTGAATTGCAGTCTTTCATGATGAGAGATTAATTAAAAGGAGGCTTTTCATCCAGATTCCTATGTCTAAGACAGCTACCCCACCTCCACGGCAAGACATCTGGTGTTCTCAGACCAGGAACAGAAGTGCCCAGCTTAGGTAATGATCACATTGCCTCATGGCTCCTGGAAAGGGGAACGGAACAGCGTGAGGAGATGTGGTGATTTCTCTGAGACACAGGGCAGGTGTTGACCTGGGGAAGGTTCCAGCTAATGAGGCTGGCTTGCCGTGGGCCTCGTGTTACTGCTTAGGAAAGCTGGAAGTCCCTAGTACGCTTGTGCTAAGATGGAATCAGTTCTGATAGAAATCCTGCCAGTTGTTTCTGAAGGACACATTGCCCTTGAGGAAAGAGCCAACTATCATTCCTCGCAAGTGCCCTGGTTCTCACTGTCCAGGAAACCGAAGCCTGCTCAGGGATCCTTGTCAAGCTCTTCCTTAGCAAAACGAATGAAGGAGAGCTGGAGCTCAGGGCAGTGGTCAGGAGGCCTCCCAGAGGCTGGGTGAAGCTGTCCTGGTGGAGACTGAATGTGGAATATAGAGAGCCAGTGTGGGAATGGAGTGATCCTAACATGCTGTTTGTTCTCATTAATTCATCCATCTATTTATCTTTCATCCATCAAGCACATCTTTATTGAGGACTTATTATGTTTCAGGCATTGGACCATTGTGTGAGCTGGTAGGACCCATTTTGGTGAGTGGGGGCAGGAAGGAGGAAGAAATATAGAACTCTAAAGAGAAAGAAGGAAGAGAAGTTTTTGAAAATTTCCTGTGCCAATTTGTTACACAGGTTGTCTCACTGAGTCTAAGCCCATTGCTCCAAAGTTGGCATTATAATGACTCTCATTTTACAGTGAGAACTAGCCAATGCTTAGAGAGGCTGAGTTAGGTGATTTTGGGGTGTGGCTCCACAATCTGTTTCACTGTGGTGCATGGTCCTCAGAGAGTGTACCATCTAGACGGGCAGGGACACATTCTCATGGGTGTTGGATGAATCAAGAGTTGGTAGACTACACAACACATAGGCCAGTACTAAAAGTGAAATCACTTTCTATGAGAAGCAGTGAGCAGTGGATGCCTTAAGGCTAGTTGGTGCCAAATGAGTGGTTTAAACGACAATACTGTGGGATGTGCTCACGGATGTCACTGGGGGATGAGTTGAGAGTTGTGATGGTCCCTGATGAACAGAGGGGGCTGGGACCAGTGGAATGACCATCTCTGGCCTGTTCAGAGGACAGGTTGTTGATTTGGTGGGTTGGAGTGTGGGATTTAGTCAGAGGCCAAGATGGAGAAGTCTGGGCTGGCAGGTTGGGGCAGAGAAGGGAGGATTCAAGGTCTTTGAACGTGACTCCACAGGTTATAGGGATCTTGAGGAGGAAACAGATGAAGAGGCGCTTTCAAAACATGAATCTGGCCATCACAGAGCCCAGGCTGGGTTTGCCTTAGGTCATGATCTTTTGCCAGGGAAGACCATGGGGTGAACCACAGAGATGCACACACAGATCTGTGGGGCTCTGAGCTTGACTCAGGATAACAATCCGCACCCAGAAGGAGTGGGTGTTGGCTGAAACATCTTAGAATTCTAAAATATTTAGAGTCCTTTGTCTCCCATCAAAATTGTTGTGGGAATGCGTTCCATGAAGGTCATTAAAAAGGGGCACTGAAAACCCTCTCTGGGGATTGTTTAGCTGGAGGCACAGCTGACAACTGGAGTCAGGGGGTGTGATAATGTGATGATATTTATGATTCAAAATATGATAATATTTTGGAGCATCATCTGAGGTTTCTTTTTCCTAAGTTTTGTAGACCCACTCCCTCATTCGCCTCCATTTAGAGAGTTGCTGTTGCTTTCTCCAGACACTGCCTTGGATGGGGGAGGGCAGATACATTTGAAAAACAGATTTTCAACGGTAAGATCTGGACTTTTGGAGAGTGAACCAGATCCTGGAGTTAAAAAAATTGAGTCTGGTGTATCTGGCACGAAGAGTTGATAAAGCCCCAAAACATAGGCCTGAAACTGCCTAGATAGAAAACATAGAGTGGGGCAGAACCTACAATGGTGTGGGATAGACCCCACAGACAATTAGAAAAGGGGAGCAAATGAGTGGCCCTGCTAGGGCAACGAGATCTGTGCATTTCCTACCTGGGACATGGCCTGGCGAGGGTGTGGGAAAGAGACAAAGACCAGAGGTTGAGGGTAGTTGCAAGTAAGAAGACCTGTGTGCCCTGGGTTAGCACTGGGCTGTTTCAGTAGGGTCAGGAGAGTGGAATGGGGCAGCCGGGAGGCTGAGGGTAGAAAGTGCCCCTGAACCCAGAGCAGCATGGGAGGGTGTCAAGGGCCTCAGAGTCTCCCCAAGAGGAGCCCAGAGGTGGCTAAGTGGGTGTGGGCAGAGTTGTAGAGGCTTGTGGACGGAGCTGGAGCGATCCATGTGGACCCGCAAGCAAGACTCCCTCCTTCAGTCACACTCACGGGCCTGGTCCGATGACCAAAGACCAACAGAGATTGAATGAATGTCTTAAGGGAGCCCAGAGTGCATGGCTCTTTCATTACCACATGGCACAGAAACCTTCCCATTTTTACTTGCTCCCCAGAGGAATGGGAAGGGCAAAGGGGAGAATTCTGAACTACTCAAAAGGGACAAAGAAAATTCCCGTTCAGAGTTGACTTTGGATTAACTGTTTGCCATCCATGGAAATGGGGGGTTCTCCGAAGAGCCAACTTAAGTTTAATTTCTTTAAAAAATAAATTTATTTTATTTTTGGCTGCGTTGGGTCTGTTGCTGCACGTGGGCTTTCTCTAGTTGCTGCGAGCGGGGGCTACTCTTCGCGGCAGTGTGTGGGCTTCTCATTGCAGTGGCTTCTCTTGTTGCGGAGCACGGGCTCTAGGTGCGTGGGCTTCAGTAGCTGTGGCACGCGGGCTCAGTAGTTGTGGCTCATGGTCTCTAGAGCGCAGGCTCAGTAGTTGTGGCACACAGGCTTACTTGCTCTGCGGCATGTGGGATCTTCCCGAACCAGGGCTCGAACCCGTGTCCCCTGCATTGGCAGGCGGATTCTTAACCACTGTGCCACGAGGGAAATCCTAATAATAATAATTATTATTCTTATTTTGGCAGGGGAGAATCTGGGATTTAAGCTTATGCTATAGGGTGCGTTTGTCTTTGCCTATACTTACAAAGTAGAATGTCCACCTAAATGATTAAGTGAATATCTGAAATCATCTGAAACATTGATACATTTGCCTTGTTTACAATTTCCAGCTGCTGATCTCAATTTTCCACTCCGCTTGGCATTCACAGACACTTTCCACACCGTTCCCTCTTTTTTTTTTTTTTTTTTCGGTACGCGGGCCTCTCACTGCTGTGGCCTCTCCCGCCGTGGAGCACAGGCTCTGGACGCGCAGACCCAGCGGCCGTGGCTCACGGGCCCAGCCGTTCCGCGGCATGTGGGATCCTCCTGGACCGGGGCATGAACCCGTGTCCCCTGCATCGGCAGGCGGACTCCCAACCACTGCGCCACCAGGGAAGCCCCACACCGTTCCCTCTTAACTCATTTTTTCGTTCACTCATTCAACACTCTATAGAAACTCATAGAGCCCCTATCATGTGCCAGGCTTTGAGCCAAGAGCTAGGGATACAGAGATGAGGTGGAAGGCTTGCAACTTAGCAGGAGGGGAAAATAACAGAAGCAGAAGTCAAGCAGGCTTTGGTACTTGGATGACCCACCCGAGTCCTGTAAAGCCTTGCTGGAGCTCTGCGCACAGAGCCCTGGGCTACCTCTCCTACCACACTTACTGGAGTTGTCTGCGTGGGAACCAAGGGCTGGGGTGGAGGTGCTGTCGAGGAGTTCTGCACCTGACAAAAAAGCCCATTCGTAGTGACTGTGTGACTCCTTTTCTAGTTTTTGTCTCTGAAAAGCAACAACCAACAATTAGAGACGGGGGAACCTCATATGTCAGTGGGGCCTCTGATGAAGTTGCACCAGATTATATAATAACATGGAAGTGCAAATAAAGATTTTTAAATCTAGAAAAGTCTCAAGAGATTGGATTCTTTAGTAAGGTCTCCAGCCTTGGTTCTGGAAGCCTGGATTTCTGTTGTGGAGTCTAGTTAGTAGATGGTGGGAAAATGGGAAGCCCAATTTATACATCTGGACATATACCAGGTAGGGAGATTCCACCTTCCTTAATCAATGCAAGATCAGAATCTCCAAGTGGTCCAGAAGGAGAACTTCATGGTGGAGTTCTAGACTTGGAGGGGCTAGACTTCAAGCTTTTGCTCCCTCTCTTCTGCTTTTCTTCCCTCCCTTCCTCCTTCTTTTTCTAAGGTTTGTCATTTCCTTGGAGAATCCTATGGATTACTACTGCCATCTTCAATCTGGTCTCAGGAGTGACATTTAAATCCTTTAAGACCCTGGACAGTATCCAGACAAAACTCTTGGAGTACAAGCAAGGTAAGCTGGAACGTTCAACACGACTCTACTAAAGACTGGGAAAGCCAAGGGAGAAAATTTCAGGTGTGCACCACGAGCTTAGACTCTGTGCTTTGCTCACCCCAGAAGAGAAGAAAGTTTTCCAAAGCCCAGCTAGTTTTCCTACCTAGCTTCTAGTGTCTTCCCATGCAGTGAGCGCAACCTCAGCTCCAGTACCCAAGAGCTCACTCCAATTCCATTTCTTGACCCCCAAGAGGAAAACAACAGACCCTCTTATCTACCCAGATCCTTGCCTTTGCCATGTGATTGACACCAGGAAAGATTTCCATCTTAGGTGAGACCTCACTCTCAACTAAAGACGGTGGTCTTGCCCCTAAGGCCCTCCTCAGGGTCACCGTATCCAAATGTCCCTCAAATTCCTCACTGTTCATGAGTATGTATGTGCTTCTCTCTCTCTCTCTCTCTCGCTCTGTGTGTGTGTGTGTGTGTGTGTGTGTATGTGTGAGAGAGAGAGAGAGAGAGAGAGAGAGAGAGAGAGAGAGCGGGAGCGTGTGTGTTTTGGGGCAGTGGCGAGGTTGCTGAATGAGAGAGTGACAGGTACATGAAGGGAAAGGAGGAAACATGGGGGAAGGGAAAAAGGAGGAGAGGAGAAAATCTCTGCTTAGAATCAGGAAGAAAAGAGGAAGACTCCATGTGCACACCCCCCAGATCCACTCCAGTGTAGCCAACCTGCCTGTCTCAGCTGTTGTCTGCGGGTGTAGAGCCTCAGGCCTGTGCCTGGCGTGAAAGCAGAGCAGGGCTCACTGATGATGGAGGCAGCCACAGCCAGCCCAAGGCTATTCCACGGCCCACTTTTCTTTTCCTCACAAGGAGAAGAAGAAAGATGAGAAGAGAATGAGTTAACAGACAAACAAAAAGACAAAGATATCCAGAGTCTGGGAGAGATAGAGGGAAGAGAGGCTGAGGGCAGGGAGATGTAGCGAGAGGCTGTCGACGGGATGCCCAAAGAAACAACTGAGAAGGAAAATGATCTGTCTGCCTTTACTTATTTATTATCACAGAGTAAACACATGACAGGACTGTGAATGGAGTAGAAGCTTCGGCATTACACATAGCCACAGGTAAGAGATGAGAGAAAGGAATGGGGAAAAGGGCCACACCAGGGGAAGAATGGCAGAGAATGGCCGAGATGACAGGCCTGTAACATTAGTGTACACACATGCTCTGTAGATAAAATAAGAGAGAGAGAGAGAGAGAGAGAGAGAGAGAGAGAGAGCACGTGATAGCCAGTGAGCAAGCGTCCGTGTCTGTGCACTAACGAGAGAAAGATATCATTCCTGAGACGGTAAGATAGGAAGGAAAACAGACACCATCTTTCCTTCTAATTTTCTGCTTTCTGTTCTAACCCACATAATGTAATTCTGGGCATTTCTCACTCCAGCTATATACACTCATGGGCCCAAGTCCATAGGACTGAGGCTTTGGGCTACTCACAGGCTCTCCTCAGCCTCTGGGGACTGGGGTGCAGGGAGCTTGCTCCATTCCTGACCCTCCTAGAGACCCAGGTGACCTCCTCCAGGGTCCCTTCTGCTGCTGTTCCCAGCTGTGACAGCCCGTTCACCTGCACTGCTGTGTTCCTGAGCCATAAACCTACAGATAGGCTGCCTCCTGACCCTGGACTTGGGCTGCCTGTCCCCGTAGCACTGGGGAGCTCATCAGAGCCAATGTTCTCATTATATTTACGTTTCACAAATGAGTGAAAGGATCAGCTTATAAAAGCAAAAGAAAGTTGAGGCATTTAATCTCCTTGGGCCTTTTAAGACAACAGACTTATTATGTTCATGTGAATTTCCAGGAAGAAGCCTCTAATTAAAGCTTATTGCCTCTCAGCTGCCATTGGCTGGCGCTGCGGCTTGTCCTTCCTGTTCATTAGAGCGGAAGGGCATCCTAGTGTGGCTGTAGCCTCACAGAGCCTGTGCCCACCTTCTGGCCCCCCCTCCACCGAGCTCTGGAGGATCCCGGTGCTGCCATGATGACCCCACCGCCCCCCTGAGTGTGACCTGGGATCCAGACAGGATATTACACCCGTGTTCTTGAAGGAAATGATAAGACCCTGGTCTACCAGTTGCAAGAATGATTAATAAGGAGTAATTACTCAATATTTGTTAAGTGTTTTATAGACACAAAATGCTGGCTAAGAGCTAAATGAAGAAGCAAAAGCGGCCAAAGCCGAAAGACTTTACATCCACCCATAAGCTTCTCAGAGAATCCCAGAATGTCGGAGCTGAGGGAAGCAGGGATCCCAGAGACCATTTGCCCTGCGGTTTGCAAGCTGTGCGTTGTGGGGCTTTCCAGGCAGCTGCGGAGCAATTCCCAGTGTTTCTTTCCCAAAACAAATCCCAACTTTAGGCAAACTAAAGTTCCGCAAAAGCTATGCTCACAGCATAACTTGAAGACAGAGAGGGCCCCAAATGGCAAAATAACCATGAGTGAAGAGAGAAGCAGTGCAGGCTCCTGAGCTCCCAAGTCTACGCCCATGAGCGAGCAGAGCAGGCGGCACCCTCACTGTCCTCCACCCTGGACATTCCCAGACCCCTGATGTGAGGCGCTCTGTCCAGGGGTCCAGCAAGAGAGGAAATAAAGTGTCTCCCGGATCTTCAAAGGTTTGGTACCCCTCCCTGTGTCCCCCTTCAAACAAAAACCAAACCAAACCAACTCTGAGATCAATTCTGTCCTTGGAGAAATTTAAGAAGCTTCAGGCCAATGCACAGGGGACTTTGCAATCTCATATTTGTTAGTCCGTCCCTGATCTGGTACCTAAACTTTAGGAACTGAGCCCTTCTCTGCTTCATTTGGTAGATGAGGGCCCCACTGCTGATTTCTGGTGTCACCTGGGTTCTGCCCGCCATTCTGCCCATCCATGGCTTGCATTGAGAGGATACCTTCCCTTTGGCACCAGCTTTCCAGTGGGTGACCCCAGGCCTGGCTGCACCTCCTCTTACCCGTGTCCCTCTGTCCCCCTGGAGTGGTGCTTCACCAACATACCCTCTGATGTTCCCCCAATGGCAGAGAAGGGTGAAGTCACCTCCCAGAATCTGGGGAATTACTACGAGCAGAAAAGGCCTTTTACCTTAAATTCGAGCCCAATACATATCCCTGAAAATTTTAATAGAAAATGTCCTTCCACTCCAGTCTGGAAAGATGTACCATGTTGATTCTGTGGGTTTGGAAACTCCCAGAACATCACTATATATTCTTGAGGTACACGCATCCCAGTGTGAGAAGCACTGGCCACACTTCACCTCAAGCCACTTGGTGGATCCTGCCCCCTCCCCATTTGCCCACAACCAAATGCCTTTAGCCATCCCCTGTGTGGATGAGCCTCTGGAGGCAGTGCAGTGAGCCTGATCTCAGACCTATGGGGCAGAGCACTGAGAGCGGCGTTATCCCACCCCTCCTCCAGGGGACGTCCTGTCCTTAGACTTCACCGAGTCCCTGAGTTGTACAACTCACTGTTGGCCCGGTTTTCCCTGATGACTCATACCAACTGTTTGTACCAGGTTAATTAAGAGTTGTCAAGGCCATTGGATCAATACCACCATGACACACTCTTTGGACTTAGAAAAGAGTAGAACTAACGCTGTTTGATTTCCCACTAGGTTCCAGGCATGTAGGCACACAGACTAACATATTTAATCCCCACACGGACCCTGGGGCAGGTACCATTGTCTTCATTTCACACACGAATTATCCAGTACTGCAGGATGTAATGGATGTACAGCACCCAAACAACTCGGGACCCAAATCCATGTTTTCCTCATCCAAATCCTATCCTCCTTCCACTATTCATTATGTGGTGTCCCTTGTTGTTCTTTCTGTTGCATCTTTTTGCCCGTTTCACCTGTTATGGCCTCTATCAAAGAATGAAAGAAACAGAAGGGGTGAGGTTGGAATATACGAATTTTTCTCTCAGCTGTTCCAGGAAGATGAAACGAGGCTGGGAGAGGTGGTGGATTGAAAGAGAAGTGTCAGTTTAGACACGGGTTATCATCTCCGGAATTAAATTATCTGGGTCCGCCCTGTTTGCCTCACAGCCCCAGGTTTTAAGGAATGGCTACAGAAGGGCCTTAGAGACCCGAAGAGGGAACACAGCTTCACTAAGCCCCTCATTCATCACCAGCTGGAGCGATAGTCTCATTAATAACCAGGGCTTAATCCTCTGCATTCAGAGACTCCCATTACCCAAAATAATAATTTTTTTAATTACCCAGGCAGAGTGGTAATCGCATATTGAACACTAAGAATGATTTAAAGCTAATAAATACTTTTGGAAATTTCTTGAACATTTTAATGAATTAAAAGTTATGAAATATTTATAAGCAGTAACAACACCATTTAGTACCATTAATAAAATAAATACATTAGTCAGAGAATGAAATTCATTACTATTTTACTACTAGACATTGATGTCAATGACTGAATATTGCTCCAAATTACTTGTCAGATAGCCCAATTATTTTAGTGTGATTAATCTTTTCAATTATTTCTTTTATGTAGTTGTAATTTGGAAGTAATTTTCTTTTGGGAGTACAATGACCTCAGCACACTCGTTCCTTATCTATTTATATTTTAAGACCTTTTGTGTCTGCCCCCATTTCCAGGTGATTTTCAATGGTCGAATATTTAAAATAGTCGCCCAAGCGGTCATTATTGTTCCTAAGCACTTCGTGGGGCATTTCTAGTTGGTTTTATTAGTGATTATGAATAAGCCATTCATAAGCCAACAGCAGCTATGCATCAGTAGGGAAAGGAGGGGCGGACAAAGTTCTTTTCTGGTTCCACAAGCTGAGGGCCTGGTTGTTTTAGACCCCATGTTTAGTCTGCTTGAGGAGACAGTGTGATAAGCAGGTCAAAGGACTTTTAGGCTCTTCCTTTGTCTCTAAGCATCTCCACAGGATTAAACGGTCTTTCTCCTTTGGGGACAGAGTGGATTCTGTGCACTGAGTCACAAAGGAACAAATGACTGTATTAGAGATAAAAGCATACAGAAGCAGCTTCCTTCAAAATCAGAATGTAGATCTGGGCTGTCAGGGTCTTTGTTGGACATGGGATAACCTCTCCCTCGGCCCAATGGTTCAGACAATGCCCAGAGTGAGAGTGAAAGGTAGATTCAATTCACATGCCAATTAGAGAACTATTAGGGAATATTAAGGAATTATTATTAAAATTGTTATGTGTGATAATGATATTATGGTTCTTTCTTTTTTCTCTTAAAGAGTCTTTATCTTTTAGAGGTGTATGCTGAAATGTTTATGAATAAGATGATATAATGTCTGGGGTTTAGAAAAAGCAGTCTTGGAAGGAAAGAGTGCAGTGGTGGGTTACAGCCAGCGCATACTCATTGGCAAGAGCTGATTATTAAATTTTCAGAAATTTTGTGAGCTAGCTGATAAACAATTACTATTGAAAATTAAATTCTATAAATTAACAATTAAATAAAATATATTATTAAAAAGGTAATATATTAAAGAAAAAACAATAAAAATTAAAGTGAAAGGTGGGTGTGACCCTGCAAATATATAACATACCCTGGGCTAGTCGTGCAGGATTATTCAGCCCTGGTTCCAGAATGAGGACATTTAGCTCAGTCAGGGGACATGGGAGAGAGAGGAAGATGGTATTTACTGTGCCAAGCACTGTCCTAGGGGCTCTTCACACAATATCAGTTTTAATTTCCCAGCAAACCCATAATTATATATTATTAGCTCCATTTACTTATGAGAAAACCCAAACTCATAGATAAAAACAAACTAACAAACAAACAAAAAACCTCTTCTGAGCTCAAAAGGGTGGTAAGTGATGGAGCTGGAATTCTACACTCATTCTGTCTGATCCCAAAGCCTGTAATCTCTCTCCTACATTGTAACAGCAAAACCTTTATTCACTGCTTACCATGGGAAAAACACTGTTAGTTGCTAACTGGGATATAGGAGATTTAAAAAAAAAAGACACGGTCTTTTTAAAACTAGAATCTAGCATCCATCTATTGAGCAAGACATAAATAACTCTGGAAGGAAGTAGACTGTTCTAAAACAGAAATATATGGAAACACAATTCTGGGCTGAGACTTCTTGGAGGAGACAGTATTTGAGCTGAGATTTTAAAAGACATGTAGGACTGGGACAGGCAGATATTGGTAATGGGGGAGGGGGGCAGAGCTGGAGCGAAAGCTTGAGGTGGGGAGGCATTTGGGGAAATGTGAGTAGATCTCAGTGGCTAGATGAAATCATCATTTTAAACAGTATAGTCCACAGATAAATTATGGGCAAGAAGTTTTAGAAATTGGAAATTAAGAAGGGGAGTGTTTGGTAAACGGGGTTCACCCTCCACCTGGAAGACACAGTGAGAACTGAGTGAGGACACCAGGCTGTGGCTCCGATTTTTCCTTGGCTTTCACTTCCAAGCAATAGCTCCCACCACCGCACAGTTGATTCAGTCCCTTAAAGAGACCAACCCAGGTGGTGGCAACCTGGGTGCCAGCGTCAGGTTGGCAATGCTGCAGCTCCCATTGCCCACTTGGCATTTGGTTATCATTAACATGAAACGTTTACAGGAGGCGTCAGAAGAGCCAATTTATTTCTGTGAATAGTAGTTTCTCCATGAGAAACCGAGCAGCAGAAAGGGAGCAGCTTCATTTTTAAAGGCCTCAGGCCAGGTGAGGGCAGAGAAGTCAGGTAGCTTAGGGCAATACCTACAAACACACCTCCACAGCCATCTTCTCTTTTGACCCTCATGATTAAGGTCAATTTCAGGACACCAATTGACATATTGTTATTTTAAACTAAAAAACGATCAGTGTGCCAATTCTGGGGGACACCTTTAATGTCCCTTCTGATCCACAGAGTTGGCTAGTCTATGGCAAATAAGAGGTGGAAAGGGGACTTAAATCCCCTGTTTGCTGATTCAGCGCACGTTCTGTGGTCTGAGAAAGGCGCATTGCAACTAGTTTGGAGGAAGACATCTCTACAAATGGAGCACACATTCAATACCTCTGGTGCACACTAAAAATAAGCCAGGGAGGTCTTTTGGAAACAGTGTTTGTGCCGAGTAGAATGGAGATCTTAAAGCCACCACACCAAAACTCAGTCCTAAGACAGAAACAAGTTTATATCAGTGTCACCATATACATATTGTGTTTAGTTTAGTACTGCTCAGTGAATATCTGTCGAATGAGTGAGTGAATGCATGGATGGATAGAGGGATAGATGAGTCTGTTACATAGAGAGTTTTCCGCTAGCAGCCCCAAGACAGTGTGTCATAGTAATCTTCATTTTACAAGCACAGACTGAGGATCCTGCAGGGCATTGCTTGCTTTTGGAACAGAAAATGCCCAGTTTGGGCCAAGCTGCCAGGAGCCCATGAGGTACTCCTTCATTTTACCCAGCTGGATTTTGGAGCTTACTCTAGAGGCTAATTGGTTCCACACGGCTGGCCAAAGATTAGAATCTGTTTGTTTGGCTTCTCTCATTTCCTCTTGTCAACTCTTGGTCTAAGGAGGACATCCTCCACTGCCCATCACTGTCTTTGGTGAAGTAAGAAGAGAGAGGAGACAAGGCCAGGAGATGCCACGCATGTTTTACTGGAAACGTTCATACCAGCTCCATACCTAGCATCTCAAAGCCAGGACCCACAGTGACAAAAATTTGTCTTGTGGAAATGGCCCATATTCAAAGTACAATAGCCTTGGGCTTAGTCTTAATCATTTAAAGAAGGTATGGTTGATGTAACTACTTTTGTCTATCACATTTTAAATAAGTACAATATGATAGGATCAAAAAGCTGGAGTTAATATGAGAGTTGAAAATCAGACTGTCCAGGGGTTCTCAAACCGTACTTCATGAAAACCCATTTGGAGGGTGTGTCAAGGGCTGTGGAATGGGTGGGTTTCCCACCCTCACTTCCTCAAGGGCAGCTCTGCTTGTGTAATTTTATATACTGGACTTCTATATAAGATTTTATTTGAATTAAGAGTTCAGCCTCTAAAAAATGTTTAAGGACTGTGGATCTAGTTCAAATGCGCTCATTTTAGGCCCAGAGAGGTTAAGATATCTGTGCATCTCCAACTCTTCTGGGACACGTGTTTTAAGGTATCCACGGTGGTTGGACTGCATTTGACCCCTTGGATTTCTTCCCTTTCCTGAACTACAGAAGTTAGCGAAATACCCACCCTGTCCCCCACCACGGGTAATGTGAAGATTCTGACACCCTCTCTGAATGGATCAGAAGAGGTAATGTGTATGGAGATGTCTTGATAGGGTAAGGGGTCAAGAGCACTCCTTGGTGAGAAATCTGTGAGTGAGCTGAATGTGGGAGACCTCAGCTGTGAGATTCTTGCAGGTTCATTAGAGAGAAGTGGAACTATGGTGACCTGCAGTAAAATATGCTTAAGCTTACACTGGAGCCATTTTTAGTTCCTTGATTTGCCCACTGTTGATCGGGGTGGGGGGGTGGTCCTCCTAAACTGCCTTTGACCCATCTGAGCAGGGAGAGGGAAATTCTGAATTGGTTTCTTAGAAAAAGTGAGAACTTGACAACCATGAGATGGAGGCAGAAAGCACATTGGGCTAATCAGTAATTTAGTGTGTCAAAGTTCAAGGTAAATCTTTGGGTGTTTGTGCATTCAATTTCCACATGGTGGAGGGAGGCAGATTAGATGCTTTCTGAGGTCCTGTCCAGCAGGGACCTTCTGTGGTAGATAAGAGTATGGATGCTGGAGCCAGTTGGAGCCAAAGCTGTGAGACTTTGGGTAAATTACTTAGGTCTCTGTGCCTCGATCTCCCCATCCATATAATGGGAGTGATGATAATAATAATGTATACCTCACAGCAATAAGGATTTAATGAGTTAATATAAGCAATGTGCTTAGAACAGGACCTGGCACATAGAAGGTGCTAGATGGGTGTTTGCAATATGTATTTTTATGAGCTGGTCAGAGGCACACTGATAGTTTTCAAATCCTTTTCAGTATGCTAATCCTGCCATTCTGACTTATGTCTTTCTGTAGCTTTCTCTGAACATGAGGGGTCCCGATGAGTGTCCTTCACAATCCTATTGCTCTGGGTTGTCTGCTGAAGAAAGGTCGTTTGAAAGGGTTAAGGGTTCCCTGGGAGCCAGGGCATGAGTGTCTCTAGGAGCTGACATCCCTCCCCTCAGTGCTGAATATACACACTGCTCTTTCAAGATGAGGGGAAAACCTCTTCCAAGTAATTTCCACTCACTGCTACTTTCTTTTGGGAGTAGCAGCCCAAAGCTATAAAAGCAGGAGTAGCATTTATCAATTGATTGATTAGCCAATCAGTCAACAAGTATTCACATTGTGTTTCTTATGTATTTAGCATGGTGTTAACTGCCCCCTGGAGAAATAAAAGAAATAGAAGACAAGGTTCTGAACCTCAAGTTAGGGTCCTAAAATGACTAGTTGAGAAATAATTATAAAACAGCTACTAAATTTAGATGCAGAAAGCAAAGTCTTCCGAGAAGAATTTCTTTAGCTGAGAATGATGTTCTGGAGGGTTTGGGCTCCAAGCTAGATCATAAACGGTCAATCAGTGTTCAAAATGAAATGCCTGGGACCAAGTAGGGCACTCCTGGCATAGTGTACAGAACACCAGTCTGACTAGAGGACAGAAGGTGTAGAGAACAGCGGGCATAATGTTGAACAGATACAGGGGGGCCAGATTGTAAGAACCTTGGAAATCAGGCAGAGACACTGGGGCTTTCCAGGCAAGACTGAGCAGTGGTGAAAATACCAAGGTCAGACCCCCAGCCCATCATTTTCCTGGCCCCAGGAAATGAGTGAGGTGGTCCATTCTAGCCCTCATATTTCTGACATGGTAGACAATAAGAAGTTACTGAAATTCTTATGAAAGTGCCACAAGAAAAAGGAATTTGGGGGAGATTTTCCTGGTAATGTGCGAAGGATGAATAATGATATCAGAGAGACCAGCTGGTTATTGCCAAAGTCCCAGTATGCATATGTGAAGGCCTGGATAAGGCACATGGCTGAGGAAATGAAGTCAGAAGGATAAACTTGAGAAGCAGTAACAGTAGCATCTAGATAGCAACAGATAGAATGTGAGGCAGCCACAAGCTTAGAGCTCAAGACTTGACCATCTGGATGTAGGGATAAGAGGAAGAGTCAAGGATAATTTTAAGGTTTCCAGTAACCTATAAAACTCCAGCGTTTACACATTCCATTAAGGCCGCAGAATGTCATGGACAGAAATACTGGCTTGGTGATCCAGTTGACCTGGGATTGAGTTCGGCTCTACTTTTCCCTAACTGAATGACGATGGCAACTTTAGAAACTTCTGTGAACTTCAGTTTCCCTATACGTAAAATGAGGATAATAGTACCTATTTTTTAGTATTATTGTAAAGCTCGCAGGAGATAACTAACACACGTAAAGGGATCAGCACTTTGCCTGTGCACATGGTAAGTGCTCCACAGATGTGAGCTTTTATTGCTTATTAACTGAGCGGCTATTAACTGTTACATACTGTGATAGGTGTTAGGATTCAGAGAGGAAAGAGGCATGACCTCTGCCCTGATGACACCCACAGATAGATATCATCTCCTATGCGAGAAAAATTGTCCAACTTCCCCTTTCTCCAGTTTAATTAAAATGGCACCTCTTGGGGGCTTCCCTGGTGGCACAGTGGTTGAGAATCTGCCTGCTAATGCAGGGGACACGGGTTCGAGCCCTGGTCTGGGAGGATCCCACATGCCGCGGAGCAACTGGGCCCGTGAGCCACAACTACTGAGCCTGCGCGTCTGGAGCCTGTGCTCTGCAACGAGAGGCCGCGATAGTGAGAGGCCCGCGCACCGCGATGAAGAGTGGCCCCCGCTTGCCGCAACCAGAGAAAGCCCTCACGCAGAAACGAAGACCCAACACAGCAAAAATAAATTAATTAGTTAATAAACTCCTACCCCCAACATCTTCTTAAAAAAAAAAAATGGCACCTCTTTTCACGTGGGACAAGGAAGGGTTGTAGAGTTCTATAGAAAGTAGACCAGACAACCTGCAAACCTATTAACAACCTGGCTAGCATGTCATCAGCATCATCCCCTCAAAGATATTACTTCTCTCCTCTTAGCTCCTCCTCTTCATGACCTAACTAAAGCAATGACCTAAGAAAACGCAGACATTTGTCTATACCAAACAGGCCTTGAGTATGCCTCCAAAACAACTCTTTCCCTTTAAATATATGAGGGTAGCTTTAGGGTGCTTCTTATGTTTGCAACTTGTCCACATCAACTGATATGCACCTGAATTTGTTCTGTAACAGGAGGAAGAGTTAGAAGTTCTCAGGACACAATGGGATCACTTTGTTCTTCTCTGCCTTACACAGATCCACAGTGATCCCTTCACACCCCTTGGTGGTCACAGGATTCTAAGCCTGAGAAGGAGCGTAAAGGACACCTGGTCCCTATGGAAGCCATCTGTTCTTGGACTTGGAGCCTCTGAAGGAAGGTAGCTGGGCCATGAGAACCTCCCTAGGTCTCTTGGCCAATCTACTTCCCCTAGGGAATCAGATGAAGACTTCTTTTCTCCCTCCTTAAGAGAGTGTCCTGCCAGAAGAAACACTTTCTGTATCATTAGAGAAAGTTAGAGAGGTCATCTCTCTTGGCTTCATAAGGGTAGAGAAGCAGAAAAGAAACACGTCTTTTAAACTGTGCAACAGGTCGCTGCAAATGCAACATAAGCTACAGAGGAAAACTTTTGTAGCTGAAAGGAAGTTCTAAGGGACGAAAATTGTGCACAACTAGCTGATATCCTTCAAAGGTAGAAGGAATTTTTGCAGGACTATTTGTGCCGGGCCTGATACCTGGAGTTTTGTAGTCACTTATTCCCATCTCCTGATGTTGTTCAAATGCAATTAGGCCAGTTCTGGGAACTAATGCCTTCTCTCGACACATTCTTGTTAACCGGCTCCATTTCAACACATGGCCTCTTTTGGACAGTGCGTAGGTAGACCCTTGACATTTGTGAACACAGAGAGGTTCACAAATCCCTAGGCTCGTGAGTGTGGAACATTTGTGCAAGTTCCTGGCTTTCTCCCAAACCACATGTTTCTTGTACAGTGCCTCACATCACAGGCTAAGCAACTTTTCAACTTGAACTGAAGTTCAATCTATCATGTTATGGTGACTTCTCTTTTTCCCACACATAAATCAGTTTTGATTAAAGAAGAAAAGAAACAAATACGCCTTTTCAAAGTTCTTGAAAGGCCAGCAATGAATGAAGAGCTACAGCAACGTAAGGAACTGGGTGGTCAGTGGGCTCCCTACCAAAGGGAGTCCGCTTTGTATACCAGCTCCAGATTCAAAACGGGGCCTCTACCTGCAACAGATGGCTGTGTGTTATGGGCCTTCATGGTTGTTCATGAACAGTCTAAATGGAGAGGTTAGGTCTGGGAGTGCCACAGGCTTCCTTCCTGTCAACACTTCATTCTTGGGCCTCCAGCCCACAGGTTCCATGGCACAGGTGAGAGCTCCCTTCCCAGTGAGCCACTGGGAAGAGGCAGGCACAGCAGGAGAACAGTGGCAACGAAAGCAACTCTTTTCCTGAAGATTTGTATAATTCAAGCCCATCTTGTATACCCTCTACATGTGGGAAATAATAAAGGATGTTTATAATTATGACCCTAGGTCTTCTGAAGAACCAAGGAAAGATGGACCTCATATATGTATTGATGGTCAATCTTATCCTGCATACCAGTCAGACTTGAGGCAACGTCTAATGAAAGATACATATAAAACATGATCTTGAAAATAAGAATAGAAGATCAAAAACTCTGTAGAGGGAGGGGGAAATAAGCTCAACAAAAAACTACACAGATATAATTATTGTGATTAAGTACTGCATTTAGTTCAGAGTTGCCTGGCAACAAAGGCAAAAAGAAAAAAAATCAACAAATTATTCTTCAGGAGAGAGATGTCCTCTCTTGGTAATAAATCTTGAAATAAATTCACAATATAGGGCTTATGCAAAAGAAATTCAATGACACAGTGGACCATGCCCTAATGATTTTTACAAAATAAGCAAAAATATTCACATATAACCATTTCCCACATTGTCCCTTAATGACAGCTTAAATCAAATCATTAAAAATACGTAGTTGTAAATTTTACCTCAGGAAGAAAAGTAAAATACTAATTATCAAGTCAGCGGGGTGGAGATATAGGCGAAACAAAAATGGCAGAATGTTGATAATTGTTGAAACTGGGTTGAGGGTACATGGTGGTTCACTGCACTATTCTATTCAATTGCGAACATTTGAAAATTTCCACGAAACAAAACAAAACCATAGCTGAAAGTATTTGACAGCCAGGGGAGTTAAGCTAATGTGTTATCTAACAAGGACTATATTCTATTTGATAAAGTTTTAAGTTAAGCAGATATAATACTATACTCGATCTTTGAAAATTGATCAGCTGAGCTATGGAGCACTTGACAATACTCACAACCAGACCCAAAGCACTGTAGACATTTCTATGTAAGTGTGCACATTCCCAGCTAATCACGGCGGCAGGAAATTGACCCACTTAAGACAACAAGCTACCAAGGAGTGGAGGGGAAAGCCAGATTCAGATACCTTCGCTGCAGTTTTTCAGGGCGAAGAAGTCCACTGCAGACAAGCTTCGGTTTCCACTCGAGATGTATTCCAGGGCCACTCGGAACGGGTTCTCTGGGCGCCCAATTCTTCCCTGCAGCACAGTCCAACTGGTTGCATTGGAAAGCAGAGGGGGAAAGCATAGAAAAACGGTGATGAGAAGCAGACCTAACCCGCAGAGAGGTCCTACCCTTGCACTGGCCCACGTTCTTCATGCCGCACCAAGAGGTGGAACCCTTTTTCCTCTTTCTGACTGTGCTGAGGCTAACCCTGTGTGCTTATGTAAATACTGCCTTAGGACAAATTCTTAGAACCTGGGTCAAAGCGTATGTACATTTAAAACTCTGAGGATGGTGACTCTGACGGCAACACACACACATTTGTTTCTTTCTTGTCTAGCTAACTCAGAGACCCAATTCTTAAACCCACTGTAGCCATTGGTGTTCCTTTTGTCATACTTTTTAGGCAACTGCAGACCTTTGGACTACTTCAGTAGCTAGTCTTACAGGAAAAGAATATATATGTCTGAGAAAATCTGCCAGCAGAGTGAAGGAATTGTCTTCAAAGCATTTATCAGTGTATTCATTATTATCTCTGGAAAGAATGCTTGGTTTTTGTAATTTTATCGGATCCCAAAGTCTCAGAACCCTCAGGTTTGCTATATAGCTACTTAAGGGAAGCTAGCAAGTGCTATTTATTTACTGAAGGAAAATTAAAGTGCACTGAAGCATGTGCTTTGGGGTAAAAGTTACCTAAGATTGACGTGGACTCCGCAAAAAGGTTCAAACAGAAGAAGACGGAAGCTGGTCAAACACTGAGCACTGCATCTATCTATAATCAAGGACACTGACACCGCTGGAGAACGGAGAATAAGCTAAATGAACATTTTTACACCTCACTCAGGCTATTAACCTCTTGGAGTAGCCTCCTGTCACTGATTGGAACATCAAATTTACTTTCCAAAATTGATTCAGGGTTTTTTTTTATGTATATAGTTATTTTGACAATTTTGTGTAGAGAATGGAAATTACCTGGACTATTTTGTATTTTCTTTCCTCTTAAAGAGAAACAATTTTATTGAGGTGTAATTGACGTACAATAAATAAATCACATGTACAAAAGTGTACAATTTGATGATTTTTCACATTTGGATACACCCATGAACTCATCACAATGTTTCATAGTGTTTTGCCACTAGGTTGGGCTTAGGTATGGCAGTACAAGTACGAAGGAACTTAGGGAAAGACTAGCTTTCTGTTTAAAAAAATTTTAAAGCACCCTCCCAAACCCCAAATATAAAAAATATTAAAAATCCAGAAAAGTTGGTCAAGGAAAGTAAAAGTCACCCAGAAGGTCATCCAGAGACTACCATGGTGAACTCCTCTGTGAACAGCCTTTTAGCTACAGTTTTACACAGATAAGCTCATACACACATAAGCTTGCTGTGACTGCACTTTGCCACTCAGCAGTATGTCACAAGACAATAAATATAAATTACATGATCAGTTCAATGATTGCATTTTTAACGATTTGTGCATTGTTCCTGAGTTTTCCTCTCATGCTGAGGCTAACCTTGTGTGCTTATGTAAATACTAACTTAGAACAAATTCTCAGAACCTGGGTCAAAGTGTACATACATTTAAAACTCTGAGGATATTGTCAGTCCTCCAACAGTGAATCAGAAGGCCCATTTCTCCATTTGCTTATTTGCTTGTTAACACTGGATCCCATCAAATCTTTTTTTTTTTTGGTCGCACTGCACAGCTTGCGGGATCTTAGTTCCCCCACCAGGGATTGAACTGGGCCCTCGGCAGTGAAAGCGCAGAGTCCTAGCCACTGGACAGCAAGAGAATTCCCAAGATCCCATTAAATCTTTTCCATCTGTTAACTTTTGGTAATGAAGGCGTCGCCTAAGGCAATCTATGGTCTTTCAGGTGGGTGTTCCTGGATGGGAGTTTTTGTCTCTGGTCCCTGCCATGTTGTTGGGCATGCAGTGCGCTCTGCTGAAGGCAGAAGGCATTTCTGTTCCCTTTCTGTGCTTTTCTGTGGTTAATTCGGATCACTGGAGCCAGTGCCTCAGCCATTTAATAAAAGTGTATTAAATGTATAGCTGATTCACTTTGTTGTACAGCAGAAACTAACATGCCATTGTAAAGCAATTATACTCCAATAAAGATGTTAAAAAAAAAAAAGTGTATTAAGTTTCCCAACAATAGATGTTGTAGAAGGGATTATTGCTGTTGTAGTTTGTTCTCTGTTACTGTACCCAACAGGATTTCTATCCAAAATGAAACCAGTGCAATTGAATAAGGAAAAGGAGGCCTTCTGTTTAAATGTGTGACTGTCAAAGAAAAAAAATTTGAAAAGAAAATGTAAATGAGGGGTCCTTAAGGAAAAACACAGAGAGAGCAGAATTTTTCTTGTTCTTTTGAAAAATAAAGGACTCTTATTTTCGAGGAAATATGGTGATAAAAGGCATGACTATTCATATTCTTCTAAAATCGTAGCTCTCTGCTCTGAGGAATGATGGATTTTAATTCCAGGTACACAGTGGCCCTTGACAATGATTTCCATTTCTGTATTGGCACTAGCCCTCTGGAAAAATGTGTCAATTGTTTTAGGGATTAGTTTCTGAGTTACTGATGCAATAACTTTTGTCTGAAATTCTCTGGCCTCCCATCGTTTCCTGCTGCAACTTTAATAACTTTCAGAGTAGTTGCCAAACATGATTTTATAACCAGGGAAGTTGGGACTGAAAAAGGGCACGCTTAGACCTAGGCTCAGATTTGTGTAAGAGACAGCAAAAACCCTGTGAAAAAAAACCCAAGCTCTCTTTTCTCTCTGCCTCCATTTTCTTTGTTGACATCCCAGTGGTCATGAAACTTGCTCATTAGGGTCCTGTTTTCCTCTTTGGCTGGTGGCAACTCTACTTCTGCTTGCAAAGGGGAAGGTTATGTTCTAACCTAAAGCCTCCTAGAGACAAAAGTGCAGCTGTACCCATGTGCTGGGGATTTGTGGCCATCTCAGCATTGGTGCTTTAGTCAATCAGTATGACAGTGAGGGGAGGCCATCTGGACTTTGGGAAGCCAAAGGCACAGTGTGGATGGCCTGTCACCATCCTTTATCTTCCAGTTGTCTCTCTAGAGCTCTCCACTTCCAGTTCTGGCTCTGCTCACCATTTGCCTGATGACTTTGAACAAGGTAGTTTACTCTGAATGCCTGAAACTTGGGCTGTTTTCTGATCGGATTGTATTCTCAACCAGAGAAAGTGTTTCCCCAATGTTTCATTATTTAAAGGGGAAAGAAAAGAATGTATTCCTAAGCCCATCTGAAAACCCCAATCAATTTCCCCAAATATCACTAAAGTATCTTTTCCACCTATTTAAAAATCCACTAAGGAATTCTAAATAATATAGAGCATTTAAACACAGCTATCTAAGTGTCTGATACTTAATGCACTCCTTAGTGTGTCTGCACAGTGCTAGCGTGTAAAGCAAACCTGATACAGCTATGACGGCTGCACGCTTACTAAGGCCTGCAAACAACTCATGATTTCACTGGTGTGTGCAGGCAAGTTCATTGTAGCAGACTGTCTATTTAGATAGTAAATTTGCGGTAAAAATTTCTGCAAATCATTATAGCAATTATTCATTTAAGTCAGATAGTAAGAAACCCTGTACTCCCTGAATGACTACCCGACTCTCACTACACCCAACTCCCCCAAAAAACTGACTTTAAAAGAGAGCTCATGAATAATACTCTACTTAATATTAAGACTTCTGTTTCAATTCTACAGAACCAAACTATTTAAATAAGAAACCTAATGGACTCCACCCAGTTTCAAATTCCATCAAGCATCCATTCCAATTCTACTCACTTACAAAGCGTTCTGGGTGAAGAAATGAGCTTGGCACTCTGAGCGTCGCAAACAAAACAAGCCATGGTCCCAGCCCTAAAGGAAGACCTTTTCAATTTGGTGTGGCAGAAAGACATGAATAACGATAATATGAGGACATGTTTGATATAAGCCCTAGCATAGAAGGAGGAGACAATAATCATGGTAATAAAGATAAATTAATGCCTCATCAAGAAGATCACATTCCAAATGCTGGAGAGGGTGTGGAGAAAAGGGAACCCTCTTGCACTGTTGGTGGGAATGTGAATTGGTACAGCC
The DNA here is from genome assembly GCF_008692025.1 of Phocoena sinus. Lineage (NCBI taxonomy): Eukaryota > Metazoa > Chordata > Mammalia > Artiodactyla > Phocoenidae > Phocoena > Phocoena sinus. The sequence continues at coordinate 23,151,081 of NC_045775.1, forward strand.
CCTGTGGAGAACAGTATGGAGGTTCCTTAAAAAACTACAAATAGAACTACCATAGGACCCAGCAATCCCACTACTGGGCATATACCCTGAGAAAACCATAATTCAAAAAGAGTCATGTACCAAAATGTTCATTGCAGCTCTATTTACAATAGCCTGGAGATGGAAACAACCTAAGTGCCCATCATCAGATGAATGGATAAAGAAGATGTGGCACACATATACAATGGAATATTACTCAGCCATAAAAAGAAACGAAATTGAGCTATTTGTAATGAGGTGGATAGACCTAGAGTCTGTCATACAGAGTGAAGTAAGTCAGAAACAGAGAGACAAATACCGTATGCTAACACATATATATGGAATTTAAGAAAAAAAATGTCATGAAGAACCTAGGGGTAAAACAGGAATAAAGACACAGACTTACTAGAGAATGGACTTGAGGATATGGGGACAGGGAAGGGTAAGCTGTGACAAAGCGAAAGAGAGGCGTGGACATATATACATTACCAAATGTAAGGTAAATAGCTAGTGGGAAGCAGCCGCATGGCACAGGGAGATCAGCTCGGTGCTTTGTGACCGCCTGGAGTGGTGGGATAGGGAGGGTGGGAGGGAGGGAGATGCAAGCAGGAAGAGATATGGGAACATATGTATATATGTAACTGATTCATTTTGTTGTGAACCAGAAACTAACACACCATTGTAAAGCAATTATACTCCAATAAAAAAAAAAAAAAGAAGATCACATTCCAATATGGGTCTTGAGAGATACGTCAGGTTTCTTCCAGCGAATACTGGAGGTATGATCAGAAAGAACTGAAGGCTGCATTACGGATGGACAAAAAGAAAAAAAAAAAAACTTAAAGAAAGACAGGGTCAGAGAAGGATGAGTAGCTTGGCTGGAATAAAATGGATTTTGGGGGGACACAGGAGAAGTAACCTGGATAGCTGGGCCACAGTAAAATCTTAGAGGGTAACGGTGCCGGCAAAGGAACCGGAGCTCTTCAGTAAGGAATGAGCCTCTGATGGGCTTTGGAAAGGAGGACTGGCATGAACAGTCACAGGTGAATAACATTACCCCGACACCAAAGTTTAGAAGGAACCAGAGGAGGAGAGACTGGAAGCAGAGGCCAGGAGTGAGGGCCAGAACCACGACAGCAGAAACTGGGTTGGGGGGTGGGGGAGAGAGACTCTGTGAAGTCAACCCACAGAGTAATTTCTTATTTTCAGTTATATTTTTCAGTCCTAAAGTATCCGTTTGAGTCTTTCCTTTTATTTGAAAATTTTGAGATAACTGGAAATTCATATGCAGTTGTAAAAAACAGTATCGGGAGATCTCTTGTACACTTCACCCAGTTTTCCCCAAAGGTGACATTTTACAAAACTATAGAATAAAGGCACAACCAGGATACCGACATTGCTACAATCCACCAATCTTAGATTACCTCAGTTTTACTTGTACTCGTGTGTGTGTACGTGTGTATATGAATTATTGGTTCTTTTTTTATACCTTCATGTCTCTGCTGAAATTTTCCATTTGTCTCAAGAGGGTTCACCCTTAATACTTAGAGGGTTATAATATATTCTTTAAAATCTTTATCTGATAAACGTCTGTATAATCTCAGGGTTGGCATCTTTTGATCGTCTTTTTCCTTGAGAGTTGGTGAGATTTTCCTGGTTTTTCATATTTGGAGCAATTCTGGACTGTATCCTGTACAGTATGAACACTATTTTACAGGACTTGGGTCTTGCTTAACTTCTATGGAGAGTGCTGACCGTTTTGCTCTGTTCTGTTTTAGCAGGCGTTCGACAGCTAGCAGGCGGTTAGTTTCAGGATGGCAGTTCCTACCCATCTTCTGTGACTGTGGCTCCAATGTCAGTTCAGTTGCCACAGCCTATTTGGGATCTGTCTCGTGTGCTGTGCCACCCAGTAGTCAGTCTGAGACCTGGGCAGTGGTCTGTGCAGACCGAGGCCCGTGGTCAGACGCATGCACACACATCCTGGCAGTAAGACCGCCATTCTGAGATCACTTTCTTGAGCTCCTTCCTCACCACGGTCTCCTTGACACCTTCCTGCTCCCAGAGGCACTCCTTCCTGATACTCTGGGTAGAATGCCTAGGCTTTAATTTCCCTGCTCTGTCATATACCCTTTTTGTTTGTTTATTTGTTTTATTTATTTTTATTTTTGGCTGCGTTGGGTCTTTGTTGCTGCACGTGGGCTTTCTCTAGTTGCGGCGAGTGGGGGCTACTCTTCGTTGCAGTGTGCAGGCTTCTCACTGTTGTGGCTTCTCTTGTTGTGCAGCACGGGCTCTAGGCACATGGGCTTCAGTAGTTGTGGCATGCGGGCTCAGTAGCTGTGGCTTAGTTGCTTAGTTGCTCCGTGGCATGTGGGATCTCCCCCAACCAGGGCTCAAACCCGTGTCTCCTGCATCGGCAGGCGGATTCTTAACCACTGTGCCACCAGGGGAGCCCCTGTCATATAACCTTTTGAGATTGACTCTGCCTATGGGGCCAAACAGTAAGAAAAAAGAAGAAAAACTAATGGGGATTCCATCCCTGTTCCTGGGACCACAGTTTCTCTGGCCAGAAACAAGGGTTCCCTTCCCTTGGGGTTTTAGGTGTGTGGCCATCCCCTGCTGCTATTACAACAGGCAGGACTGCCTAGGGACTGCGGTGGGAAAGAACCAAAGACGTAAAAAAGAGCAATCAAAAAAGAAAACAGGGACTTCCTCCACTTTCTGTCTAGCAGGAGACCCCTTTCCTGCTCCTCAGACCACAAACAGAGGGCTTCTCTTTGAGCTGTCTTTCCGTATCTGCTGTGTACTTCTGGGTTTCAAGTTAAAAGGATACCATTTACAAGAGCATCAAAAAGTCTAAAGTACCTAGGAATAGACCTAACAAAACAAGTACAAAATATCTGTAGAGAAAATCATAAAATTTTATTGAGATATTTTTAAAGGACCCAATTAAATAAAGCAATATCCCAAGCTTACGATTAAAAGATTGAATATTGTAAAGATGTAAGTTCCCAAACTGATTTAAGGTTTAAATGTAACACCAACTAAAACTTCAATGGATATTTTTTATTCTTTGACACTAAAAATAACATTAACATAATTTGTTAATTTACCTGTCTAGAAGTTAACTTTCTATTAAGGAGCAAAAAAAACTTTAATTTTGTGACAAGCACTTTTTTTGAGATATAATTCCAGTTTGTACTTGCAAAATAATAGTTTCTTGCCCTGGAGATATATTTATCACCTTATTTATTTATTTTCCTTTTTATTTTTCTAATTGAAGTGTAGTTGACATAAATATTATATTAGCTTCAGCTGTACAACATAGTGATTCGACATTTATATACATTATGAATTGATCACCACAATAAGTCTAGTTACCTCTGTCACTACAAAGTTATTACAACATTACCGACCATGTTCCCTATGCTGTAGGTTCCATCCCCGTGACTTATTTCTTAACTGCAAGTTTGTGCCTCTTAATCCCCTTCACCTACTTCGCCCAGCCCCCCATCCCTCTCTCAACAGATTTTTTTTTAAAGAAACTTAACAACTTATTCTAAAATTTATAAGGAAGTTTGATGTATAAGGGCCAAACAGGACACTGTTCAAGAAAAAGATAGGAGGCTTTCCTCTAGATATCAGGATTTATTTTTTATAAAAACTATAGGGCTTCCCTGGTGGCGCAGTGGTTGAGAGTCCGCCTGCCGATGCAGGGGACACAGGTTTTTGCCCCAGTCTGGGAAGATCCCACATGCCGCGGAGCGGCTGGGCCTGTGAGCCATGGCCGTTGAGCCTGCGCGTCCGGAGCCTGTGCTCCGCAACGGGAGAGGCCACAGCAGTGAGAGGCCCACGTACCACAAAAAAAAAAGAAAAGGAAAAAATAAATTAAAAAACTATAGTAATTATGAAGTTCAGTACTAACACAGGGATATTCAAATAGGCCAGTGGAACAGAGCAGAAAGGCCAACCAAATTTGTAGACAAAATCCTTTAGTCGTGGGAGCGTGCCTTTCTGCTTCAGTTATTGATGAGTCAGCAAGTATTTATTAAGCACCTATTCTGTGCTATGTGCTACAGTGAATACGAAAGTACAGAATGCTCTCACAATCCATTTAAAGTTGAAGGTTTTTCTAACAGAATAGACGATCTGCCCAAATAAAGCAATCAGAGGACAAAACCCAAGATAACAAATAGCAACAGGCTGGTACGGATTAGAGTGTATACGAAATTAGAGAATGAGGAGATGGAAGTGAGCTGGGTCATCACGGAGGTTTTCATGGAGAAACAGGATGTGAGTAAGGAGGTAAAGAACGCCTCAAACCTCAGGCAGAAGTCAAATACTGCCCAGAGAGATAGGGAAATTATGATGGGAAGAGTGAGAACCATGTACACAAAAGACAGTGAGACGTGACAAACCACAGCTCAACTGCGAAGCAGTAAGACTCCATCAGAGAAAGGTCTCTGACGGCCCCCTCCTGCCTGCCTCTCCTGTTCTCCCCTCAGCCTCCTTCCTATGCCCGCAAAGACCCACGTGGCCTGGAGGGGGTTTGTAGGACAGGGTACTGGCCGGGGAGTTCAGCAGGCTCCCAGGGCCCCAGTGGGCCAGGCGATCGCCCTCCGCTCCTCTCCCGCTCTTCCCGGGGAGTCCCTCCCGCCTGCCTCTCCTGATCTCTCCAGCCTCAGGGGCGCTGATCCTGTCTGGCCTCCACTTCTCCACCCCCCTCAGTCCCCCTACATCCTACTGGTTCACTCTGGGGTTCCTCCCATCTCCTTGGGTGTCAGGGTTCCTGACCAGCGGCCGCAGGCGCCCTAGTTTTGGGGAGACGCTAACTCCACATATTCCCACGCTGCCATCTTTAGCAATATGAATATTAACAAGAGCAACAATTCCAGTGATAATAATAACAGCACTAATAATGGGATCAACAGCAACAGTTAACATTGACGGCCTACTGTATGCTCTGCTCTTCTTGCTGAATTTTAAACCCAGCATCATGTGACTCCATAGTCCCTATGAACAACCCCTTAAACTGTCTCTTTTAAGCTTCTTAAGGTTAGAAACCATGTCCTCCTGAGCCTTTGTTTCAACTTCTGGCCCTGGTGAACACGGTTGGGGACCTGAAGCTAAGAGATGTGGTCACTCTCACGTTCTGTAGTGGCTACAACAGCCAAGTCATTCGGGTGGCGACTAACCCCGTGCTGGGAGAGCCAAGCTCATGGGTTAAGTTGAGGATGATGGAAACCACACGAATTAGACAGCCAGCAACGTCTTTTTCACATGGAGCTCAGTCGTGATTATTATTACTACCGAGCATAACACCGTCAAGACTCAGGCCTCACAGCTGACATTACTCCACATGTCCCTTTGCTAAGACTCTCTCTTGACAAGTGGCCGGACGTCCGTGTGAAGATTCATTAGAAATAAGGAATTGGGCCTGTGGGAGCTTGTCTAGATCAATTAAAAAAAAAACAAAAGTCAATTGCACTTCTCTCCCTGATCTTATCCTCAAGGGAAAAAACACACATAACTTTCAAGGTTTTTTAAAAATAGACCTTGTAGTAATTCTGCAGCAAATATAAACCTTTCAGCACTACTTTTTATTGTCTCCATTAAATCAGCCTGCTTTTAAAGCATTTTTATGGGAGAGAGCAGGAGTAAAAACTGCCAGATCAATGTAAATTTTACTGTAGAGTCCTTTGTTGCTAGTGAAGTTTCTGTAATAATAATAACACTTGGCATGTGGTGTGGGGTCTTTTACCCAAGTAGCCCTGGCTTTGTTATTCCTTGTCCTTCAAAATTTCCCAGAAGTTAGATGCATGTGTCCTGGAGAGGATTGGATGTGGATGGAAGCTAGGTTTCAGGTTGATTCAGGATGTGGTTCCCACGAGCCTGTGGTGGAAAAGAGCTGCCCTGAGGCTGAGGGTGGCCTCTGGCTCTGCTGGAGGGGAGCTGTGGGAGCAGAGGGGTGCTGAGACAGGGTTGGGCTCCCTGGGGCCACAGGGGACTCTACTGCGACCTTAGCACTGGCAGCTGGAAAGCAGTTTTGATTTCTAGCAGAGATACCGTATGGGTGACAGGCATCCAGAAGGTGGCCCAGCTTTCCTGAGGCGGGGGCCAAGACAATGTTCCCAGACTGCGTTTCCCCTAATTCTTCTGTCATGCTTTTGAGCAAAGAACAAAATTGAATGGTTTTGGGCTCTTTTTCCTGGCCTCTCTTTAGCTTCTTCTAATTTTACCTCCTCCCTCCCTCCCTCCTTCCCTCCATCTTTCCTTCCTTCTTTCCCTCCTTCTTTCCTTCCCTCCTTCCCTCCCTCCTTTCTTCCTTCCTTCCTTCCTTCCTCCCTTCCTCCTTCACTCCCTGCCTTCCCTTTTTCTTTCCTTCCTTCAGGAGAAATATATTAATTAAGAGCGGAAACTTTGGAGGCAGACTTCCAGTTTTATAATCTCAATTCTGCCTCTTACTGGCTGTGACCTCTGGCCAGCTACCTACCTAACCTCTCTGTGCCCAGTTCCATCATTAAGAAGTGGGGATAATAATAGAGCCTTGTAGGGGTGTGGTGAAGACCGTGTGGGTTAAGACATGTACAGTGCTTAGCTGACACTCAGTAAGCATCAGCTAATACTGTCATTATTATGCTAGTGTTTCTTTTCTCTCCTACACCCACTACGGCGGATGACCTTACAAGGAATGACTTTACAAGAAGGTGAAACAGGAGACTGACCACGTGTGACAGGATTTCAGGGATTTGGGGAGAGCCTCCCACCCCAGGACACCAAAACTTTTGGGATTCCTTCCAGTCTCCCATGTGGAGCTGAAGAGACAAATGCACAAATGCAGATACCCCAGGGAACATTGTGCCCGGCACTCGATATACATTTCATTTATTTGTGTGTGTGTGTTTATTCATTCCAGAAAGGATTTAAGGCAGCTATCTTACTTTATCTCATTTAATTTTCACAATAAATGCATGAAACAGATATTGTCATCCCTATTTTACAAGAGAGAAAATTGAGGCTCAGAGAACTTATAAACTTGCCCGTGTAGTAAATGGCAAGAGGCTATATGAACCGAAGACGATTTATCTTCAAAACTGCTGCACTTTCTACTGTATTGCACATGGGTGTAAATTTATGTTAAATGTAAATAGCTAGTTTTACAGAAGAGCTTTCTAGTGCGTTGGGGGCGGCTAGTATTTGAAGAGTAGCAGTGCTCAGAAAAGGCCTTCTCCAAGAAATATTTTGGCTTCTCCCAGTGAGGCCCCAGGCTGCCTTATTCCTTCTCTCCTCTAGTTCCACATCGTCATAACCAGGTTGGAATACATGGGTTTGTGGGAGGGAGGCAGATATCCACCCTGGTCCCTGGCTGAGAGTTTTTTCCTACATTCTCTATACCAGGCCACGAAGAGGAGACTGAGAGTCGACCTCTGCAGACCTCGCCCCTAAACCACTGGGGGTGGGGTGGAGGGGAGTAGACTGATGATAGCCACGGTTACAAGAAAAAATGTTAGTAGAAGAAATGTTCTTAAATGACCTCCTGGTGACCAATTTGCTTGCTGGATTAGCATAATCTCTACATTGTATTTTCAGTGGAACACACTTGCTCTGAATGTTTAAGGTTACTGAATGTTCAAGGTTACTCTCTAGTGCTCCTATACTTTCCACCCCTATCACTTGAGCTAATTTAGCTATTCCCAATTCTGTTTATACCAATTGTACTCATTAAGTTGATACAACGTGAGCAAGAAAAATTGGAATTACTTTGTGAAGACTAGTAGAGGTAAGTCACTAAAAATAATTGCTGTTTAACTAGATGTGAATGGGGCAACAGAAAAGATCAAGGGAAAAAAAACCTTAAAAATCCCAAAACCTTCAGATTGGTTCACGAGTGTTCTAAAATTATTTCCATCTTAGAGAAATTGAAACTGAAAATCGTGGCTGTGGTGTCATGGTGTCATGAATGTGACTTACATGGAAAGACAATGCAAAACTCCCAATCAACAGGGCCACACTGCAAGCAAAGGCCTTGGCCCTAAGGCAAGAGACTGGTGAATTAGCATACGCTTAGAAATTGCAAATTAAAATAAAATGTTTAAGGGTGTAAGTTGATTCTCAAGCAACTATTGGTTTTAAGCTTATTGTCCAAGAACATTTCTTTGCTCTAGTTTGTATTTAAAAATACCTAGAGGGCTTCCCTGGTGGCTCAGTGGTTAACAATCCGCCTGCCAATGCAGGGGACACGGGTTCGAGCCCTGGTCTGGAAAGATCCCACATGCCGTGGAGCAACTAAGCCCGTGCGCCCCAACTACTGAACCTGCGCTCTAGAGCCCGCGAGCCACAACTACTGAGCCCGAGTGCCACAACTACTGAAGCCTGCGCGCCTAGAGCCTGTGCACTGCAATAAGAGAAGCCACCGCAGTGAGAAGCCCGCACACTGCAACGAGGAGTAGCCCCCGCTCACCGCAACTAGAGAAAACCCACGTGCAGCAACAAAGACCCAATGCAGCTAAAATAAATAAATAAATAAGATTAAAAAAAAATACACAGAGGACTCACCAGCGGTTTTCTTTTTTTTAAAGGAGGGAACACTGATTACTTAGGCAAAAAATCAAGTGAGAGAAAACTTCTTTAAGTCAGAAGTAGTGAGCCTGAGAGCCCTGAGGCCCCCTTCGATTTCTCTGAATTTTGGATTAGGTCCCATGCCAGTCACTACCTCCTCCAGCAGCCCATGAGCCTCCCCCGTCGGGGGCTGTGTGGAGGCACCAGCGGGATTCTGGGCCAGGGAAGTGAGAAGGGAGAGAATTTGGTTGGTACCAGCATTCCAGGAATCATTTAAAATTACAGAAGAGAGCACAGGAGGGGATCCCAGAGGGGTTCCCCATTTCACAGACTTTTCAGACAGTCTCTCTGGCAGGGTGGGTGGTGGATTTTCTCTGAGTAGAGGCTCAGGGGATCATTTTGCCCATGGACCTTTTTCTGTATGGAGATTTGGGCACATCACCCACCAGCAGCCAGTGGGAGTCTGGAATCTGTTTTCCTAACTTTCTCTTCCTTCCAATAAAATTTTAGCACCACCTGTTCTTTTCAAATACAATCATTTTTTTCAAGCCAACTCGATGCAGTTAGTTCTTTTGTTTTTGTTTTTTTAAAATACATCCTCCGCAGAGCCAGATAAAGAAAACATTGAAACCTGAAATGTGGCCATTTTCTGGAGGATCCCTCCTTTGGCCCAGTCTGCCTCCAGCTTGAGCCCTGAGTCCTGAGTGGGGCAGGGGTTGGAGCTTTAAACCTGTGTCCCCGCCTCAAGGCCCAGGAATTGAGCCCAGGCAAGCTGTCCTCCTTGCCTGGGCTCAAATGAGAGCCAGTGTCCCATCTCGCTCCCTAGAGAACCAGCCTAAATGCCATTTAATGCGTTAATGTATTGATTCATTCAGTGTGAACTCAAGCCTCTGTGCCAAGCAAAATGCTGATGCCCAAGCCCAGAGGAGGCTCCATTTCAGTCATAAATCTCTGGCCAAGTCAGGCCACGCTGCTGAAACCGTATACGGTAGGGTAGACCTGGCCATAAACTGTGACCCTGTAAGCAAATTCTGGGGCTGGGATAGTGGTCAGCTGGAAGAGGATGGAGGGTCCTGGCCGGGTGGGGTTGGGATAGCCCACAGGTTTGTCACCACTAAAGACGATCCCCCATTTCACACTCTGCTCCTGTATTGCCCCTTTGCTGGGTGGCCATCCAGGGGCATGGGGACAACTGCCAGAGGCACTGATGGACCATATCCCGAGCCCCTGGAACAGAGGGGCTCAGTGGCCCTGCTAGAGCCTAAACTGTACTGTGGCAGGTATAGTAGATGACGTTATTGTGGGGTTGAAAGATGTAAATCTGGCATGAATCTTGGAAATCACCATGTTCAATCCTGTCACGTGGCAGAGAAGGACTGAGGCCTGAACTATTCTCCTCTACTCTGTAGACACAGAAGGCTTCTATTCTATGCATTGTGTCTGGAATAATTTCTTTAAAACTCAAGCATGACCATGCTCTCCATTGCCCCCAAGACCCGCCTCTGGTTCCCCGTATATGGCAGGGCTCTTTCCTGCCCTGTGCATGTGCTCAGCGGGTTCCCTGTACCCAGCATCCCTTTTCTATGTTTTCTCCACTGGGCTGTTTTTCATTGATCAGGGAATCCATCTTCCAGGTTGGACCGAATGACTGGTACAGGGGAGCAAGGGCAAGACGTGCCTGACTCTCCCTGAGACATTTGTAGAAAAGCTTCTTGAAGGAAGTGACATTTGTTATTTTGGGCTGGTCTACTCTGGTCCTAGAAGGGATGTTTAGAAATGGTGGTGTTTTGTGTTGAATTGTGTCGCTCTAAAAAGCTATGTTGAAGTCCTAACTCCCGGTGCCTCCGAATGTGACCTTATTTGGAAATAGAGTCTTTAGAAAGGTAATCAATTTCAAATGAGGTCATCAGGGTGGGCCCTAATCCAATACGACCATGTTCTTATAATAAGGGGATTATAATAAGGGGAAATTTGGACACAGAGACAGGCACACACACGGAGAATGCCACATGAAGATGAAGGCAGAGGTTTGGGGTAATGCATCTACAAGTCAAGGAATTCCAAAGATTGCCAACCAACCACCAGAAACTAGGAGAGAGGTGTGGAGCAGATTCTCCCTCACAGCCCTCAGAAGGAAGCAACCCTGGTGCCACCCTGAGCTTGGACTTCCGGAACTGTGAGACAATTAAGGTTTGTTGTTTAAGCCACCCAGTTTGTTATAGTTTGTTCTTTCTTATGGTAGCCCTGGCAAGCCAATATAGGTGGATAGTTCAAAATCATCCCCACCAGAATGTAAGTTGATACAGCCACTATGGAAAACGGTATGGAGGTTCCTCAAAAAACTAAGAATAGGGGTTTCCCTGGTGGCACAGTGGTTGAGAGTCTGCCTGCCGATGCAGGGGACACGGGTTTGTGCCCCAGTCCGGGAAGATCCCACATGCCGCGGAGCGGCTAGGCCGGTGAGCCACTGCCACTGAGCCTGCACGTCCGGAGCCTGTGCTCCGCAACGGGAGAGGTCACAACAGTGAGAGGCCGGCATGCCGCAAAAAAAAAAACAACCCCAAAAAACTAAGAATAGAATTATCATATGATCCAGCAATCCCACTCCTGGGCATATATCCAGACAAAATTCTAATCCAAAATGATATATGCAACCCTGTGTTCATAGCAGCACTACTGACAATAGTCAAGACATGGAAGCAACTTAAATGTCCATCAACAGATGAATGGATAAAGAAGATGTGGTACGTATAGACAATGGAATATTACTCAGTCATAAAAAAGAAATAATGCCATTTGCAGCAATACAGATGGACCTAGAGATTATCCTACTAAGTGAGGTAAGTCAGAAAGAGAAAGACAAATACCATAGGATATCACTTATATGTGGAATCTAGAGTATGACACAAATGAACCTATCTACGAAACAGAAACAGACTCAGGGACATAGAGGACAGACTTGTGGTTGCCAAGGGGGAGGGGGTTGGGGGAGGGATGGACTGGGAGGCTGGGGTTAGCGGATGTAAGCTTTTATATACAGTATGGATAAACAACAAGGACCTACTGTATAGCACAGGGAACTATACTCAGTATTTTATGATAAACGATAACGGAAAAGAAAAAAATATCCCCCCCTGCAAGTGGAGAAACAAACTTTACAATATTTTTACTGACGGTAGATGATGCGTGGCATCACCCCTCTATGTGACAACCCCTGCCACGGGCAGGCAGCCCACAGGCTGCTGGGAAAAGAGTTCATTTCTCGCAGAGGAGCCCCATTTTCCTTGGGGCCAGAAAGAGCGCTGGGCACTTTCCTACACATTTACCTCAGGCTCCCAGATGAGCAATATCACCTTCGCCTCGGGGAGGCCCCACTTTAGAATGATACTAGAAAGTGCTGGCTACTAACCCAGGAGCCACGGGCCCATTAGGTTCGCCTGGGTGATGCTCATACCTTTAAGCCATGCTTGAAGAAACTAATGCAATTTGAACTTCAGGATTCTACTGTGTCAGCCATGTGGGAGCTCTCTAGAACGTAGCAGATGGAACCACTTGAGGGGCCCTGAGGTTGTGCCCATGGTATGTTTAGCCTGGAGCCAATTTCTGGGCTGAAATTTCCACCACCAGTCCTCACACGACAGGAAAGGGTCAGCTCAAAAGAGTGACCTGGAACTTCGCAAGGATGTGCTAGAAGCAGAGCACTTGCGAAGCAGAGCCAGAAAGATGTGGCTGGGGTTAGGGGTGGGCAGGAATCCCTAGGCGTGGGTTAAGCTTTCCTCCCCCCTCTCAATTCATCTTGGACTGTGAATATTTATAATAAGAAAGCCTTGAACACTCAGAATCTTTTGACATTGGCCCTGGCTCTATATACTGGGAACTGCAATTTTCTGGAAAGGGCAGGCTCCCTGTTCCCCCTTCAGGGTTCTATTTAATCAACAAGGGCTTGGGGAACATTCACCTATAAGACAGGAATAGCCCATCTTCCTTTACCTGCCTCCCAAGGGATGTATGCCTCTCAGAGTGCCTTAGAAAGGGCTGCCTGAGTGTCTACTGTATTACAAAGGTCACCATAGCCACCAGTAAGGCTGAAATGCAGTTTTGTTAAAACCAAGGCAAGCAGAGACCTCTAAAGAGTCAAAACAACTGACTCCTGGGGATGAGGTTTTAAGACCCACCCTTTTTGCTCAGGCCTTGTACTGATAGATCATGGAAGCTGGAGCCTATCCAATGGTTTGCATGTTTCTCGTGGAGCCCAGAGGGCAAGCAGAGTCCTCTTCCCCTCCTCAGTCTAAGGCATCCTCAAAGGACAGAGGACTGCACGAGTAGACGGTGACAAAGGCTGGGCAAAGTCCAGCAAAGGAGCTCCTGGCTAGTGTGAGCACTGTGGGTGTTTCCAAAGCTCTGCTGACAGCTTGCAGCAGGTTCAGAGACATCATTCAAAACAGCCCTGAGCCTTTGATTCAAGGGGCTGGTTGCCTCTGCACCGAGCAGGTGGCAGACACGCATCTCTGGCTCTTTATGCTCACAGAGCAGGGGCTGCGTAGCAGGCGCTGCTGTCGGTGGACCCTGAAGGATGTGGAAGAGAATCTGTGTTCTGCTAGCATCTCTGCCTTTGGAAACCTGCCAGTGGTGACATCCAGCAATGATGATAATACTTGCTATATTGTTATTAGATTATTATAACTGTTATAATACTGACTACTCTTGGATAAAAAGGAACTCTACACAGCCATCTCATTTAATCCTCTTAGGGGCTGTGAGAGGTAGGAGTTGGTGCCCCATTGTACAGATGAGGAAACTGAGATTCCAGCAGGCGAATTATCTTGCTCTCGATTTAGTAAGCAACATTTCATAAGCTGAGATTCAAACTCTGGCCTGTCAAACTTGAAGTCCGTGGATGTCTCTCTATGCCTTGGCTTCCCACAGAAACAGGATATAGCCTGGGCTGCTGTAGGAGATGGGGAGGCTGGCCTCAGACACTCAGAGATCCCACATCTTCAGAGCTGAGAGGTATCCCAGAGACGGCTGAGATAGTTTCTTGAGGGCCCACTGCGTGCAGAGCACAGAACTTACTGCATGTATCAGGAGATCTAGACCAGAGATGGGCTCAGGGTGAAGATGGACCCCCAGGCCAGAATTCTCAGGTTCACAGGGTGAGTGCTTCTTGGGACAGCCATGGGACCACTGCCTCAGCACACTGGCTCCCATCTGAGTGGCTCCATGTTTCTACACACACCCTCTCACCTGATTCTTACAGCCCCCCTGGGGGACAAGAACACAGGTGCTCTTATCCTCTGTCCCACAGCCAGGTAGAGTGGAATAGAGGGTTACAGGGCTTGCTCAGAGGACTAGATAGGAAGTGCCAGGGCTTGGTCTCGTGATTCCCAGGCTGGTGCTCTCTTCTCCATCCCCTGAAGACTCCAGAAACAGGAAGGGCCTCGGCATGTGGGGATTGGCTGCCATGATGTCTGCCTGACATTGGTACATGTGGAGCCTCGCTAATGATGTCTGTTTCTAGAGCCATCCCTTGGCGGGGGCATGAAAAACGTGTGTAGGGAGGGGCCTGGGAAAAATCTGAGTTGGGAGCCTCCTCTTTCCCTGGCATTTTTACATGGATGAAAATAAATATCAGTTCTTATGGGACAGGGATAATACATAACTCTTCCCATTTTACAGATGAGAAAATTGAGGCATGAAAAGCAGAAGGAAATGGAACTCAGTTTTTTAAATAGAAAAAGATCACAGACGCTAGAAACTTAGGGTCAGTATCTGACACCTAATCCTCATTGCCTCTTACTGAACTGAGTAAAGGTAACTGGGGCCCTTTAGTCCTCACCTATGACTTGGCTCTGTTTGTGTTTTGTGGGCAGGTGCCTTGGGTGGACCAGGGGCTAAAGTCCCGTATTGAATTAAATTATATGTCACTGTATCCTTTAGTATCAAGTACATCATCTAATTTAAAAGATCTTATTACTTATTTTCCTTTATTATAAAAGTCTTTAGAGCATGCACACATACTCCTGTCAATCTGATATCAAATATTAGTAGAATTTAATATCTTATTTTTAGATGAGTAATACATATAAGTTGCTATGTTAATAGCACCCCCAATGAATCATTTTGCCCATGGGGTGACTACACTCTGTTTGGAGATGCCCCTTAGTCCACTGCCTTGTTAGATCAACACTCTTGAGTGATGAAGGCTCTTCGTGCTTTGGTCCAGTCCACTAATTGTCTTCTCACAGGTTGTGTTAGCCAGTGCAGAAAATCCCTCTGTAGCCTGTAAAGGGCTGCTGACAGAGGGCCTGGGGTACCTCCTCGCCAAGGTCGGGGAATCTCATTCCCTCATGGCTGCCTTCACTCAAGGTCAGGACTTGGAGCATCAGTGTATGAGGCCCTGAGTCCTGGGTTTTCTCTTTTCCTCCCAAGCCTCTTTGGTGAATTCCCCTTCTCCCAGTCTGAGCTCTGTCCCCCACCCAGCCCACTGTCAAACAGAAGCAAATGTTTTTGGCCCCACAATTAAATCTTCTTGCAGCAACTGTTGACTCTGGATACAGAGCGGTGCATTTCTCCCATACAAATTGCTGTCACCAGATATAAAGCACTAGTGACACCTCAGAGGTAGCTCCTTTAGCTACTCCTGCCCCCAGCATTCTGTCTTAGCCCCTTCAGTACACCCCGGTCCAGCTGGATGTTTGGGAAGAGGGTAAGAGCTTGCTGTCACTCCAGCTCTTCTCTCTTCTCTGTGACATGGCTGACCTTCACAGGCTGTTGCTGCTCCTGTATCCTCTTTCTGTCCTTGGTGATGGGGGTCCCTTTCTGATACTGTACAACCCCTCAGATAACACCTGCTTTCACTCTCCCCCAAATATCACAGGGCTCCCTAGGGCTCAGTTAAAGGATCTCTCCCCTCCCTGACCCTCCCACCTGAATCCTCAAATCATATTCCTTTAAGCTATTTCCCATGGAAAAATTCCCAATATCATTTGCATGTTTCCAGAATTGTACAGCTTTCACAACAAGCATGGTGGAACATGCACATCCTAACGCATTAATTTCTTGCTTCCTACTGGGGAGTGGAGGGGGAGGGGTAGATGGAGGTATGATCCCTGAACTTCCAACTCCCTGTGAGGGGAGATTCCTAAGAACCCTCCCAGGTTCCTTGGTGGGACTGTTCGTTAGACCTGGTATCTTCAAACTGGGCCCATGGCTAAAGCCTCATATGCAAGATTCCAAAAGAGGGTGACACAAATTGAGTATCCAGATTGGCCCAATCCCGGGGGCCACTGTGTGGAAATAACTGAAGTCTTTTAACAGAGGTGTCTAGGAGAGCGATTAAAAGGGAATTGCAATTATTGAGCCCAGAGGTAACATTTCAGAACTGGCCCATAAATTCTGATTTGACATGAAATTTAAAACTCCCCAGTGGTCTCCAATGCCATATTAAAAGAGCTTTAATACTAAGAAGTAGAAATAATGAATGATAATCAGGGTATTGTTTCTAGGAGTAGGGGCAGCTCTGAGGGCCAGGCTGGCAGGGAACCACAGGTTTGCATTTGGTTGTGTTTTACATCCCTCACTTCACAAAAGAGCAGTGCAGGCAGGGAGGGTGGGCTTGGCAGAAGGGTGTTGAGTGAAAAGCTGGCAGAGCCATTGCCCAGGGCACTCCAGCTCCAGCTCTGCTGAAAGCCACGGGTGCAGTTGTCTGTTGTCTGTTATGCAGCTGCTCTGCGCCAGGCCCTGCAGGGAGCAGCTGCTGGGTGAGGGCTGGCCCCGGAGCCGACTTGGACAGGCAGCATGGCTCCTAGGAAGAGCGCTGGGCGGAGAGTCCAGAGATCCTGGCTTGAGATCTGGCTTTTTCACTGGCTGGGGGTTTGGCCAAGTCACCTCACCTCTCTGCTCACGGCTCCTCTATTTCACTGACTTCCTCACAGGACTGTTGGAAGGACTACATGGTAGAATGAATAGGAGAGTGCTTTGAAAATATACGTTATAATAGATTTCTATTGTTTTGATATCTGGTACCTGCCTTGATGTGGTCGTTCTCCTCTGGACGTCTTTTAAGTATGTTCCTTTACAATTCGTCGACAAAAATACAGCTAGATGACTCCTGAAGCTGCTTTCAGCTCCTGGATACTAGGGCGCTGGCAGTGCCCTGCACTGGATTGGCTGATGCAGGGAATGCTGGTCAACCCTCCCTAGGATTTGGTTCTGCACCTGCTGCCCCTTAGGGCGTTGTCTTCTCAAGCAGCTGCAGGACACCAGGGCTTTACATTAACTTGTAATCAATCGGAATCTCTCCACCTTCCCACCCCTCTCTAATCCTCTTCCCACAAACTGTTTCCAAGCCAGGTTTTCCAGATCTTATAGGTTGTGGCTCAAAGCAGCAGATTGTTTAGAACCTGAGTGCAGGACCATCACATTTCCTGCAGCAAATTTTAACTGGTTTGGTTTCCAGAATTTAGAATCTGTAGTATTAGCCTTCCTACCAAGCTTGGTGTCATCAGTAGATCAGCCCCCCTATGAGATGAGATCATGAACACGTGGCTTCTAGAATGTCACAGGTCTGAACAAATGTTGATCCCCTCTCCGCCACCATTTCGGTCATGCATTAAAAACATGGAAGAGTCGTCAAAGGTCAAGGCAAAGCCCTTTCTCATTTCTCTTAGAGACACCTTTCAGATGGACCGAGCTCACTCAGTATGCCTCTTCAGATACGAGCGTTCAGTTTGCCGCAGACTCATCTACCAGAATATCAAGGGAAACACTGTCAAGTGGGTGCTTAAATCAAGATGCTCTGACTCTCACTTTCCCTTATCCTCCTAATCTCACACCCCTTCCGAAGAAAGTGTTTTCCAGGACGGGCTTTAGGTGAGCCTGTGTTGACTCTTGGAATCGCCGCATTCTTTTCTAAAAGTTCCAAAACTACTTCTTCAGCAACTTGTTTAGAATTTAACTGGGGTTAATATTTTTAAATTCAAAACATTTTCTGACTGACTCCTGATGTGAATAGAATCCTAAAAATACAGAATTGAGATCCTTGCATTTAAACCTAAAAATAAAATTGTCTATAAAAGGAAATCTAGTCAGATTAGCCTGGTTTCCTCTTATATAGAGAGCACATAACTATGCACTCCAACAGGACACTTCATAGTTTACGCTGGGTTGGTATAAAAATCTGACTTTGAACAACAATTAATGTGGCCACACAACATGTGGAGGTCCTGTTACATTAATCTGTAGCAAGTGTTTTAGCGGCAGGGCAAAGGGAGAATAACACAGGAATCCTACCCTCAAGGAATGTTTTAATTGTGAAGGCTAAAGAGGTGGCATGGAATAAGAAATAGAGAAGCCCAAGGTGCATACAAGCAATTTCACTGAATTCAATAAACACTTACTGAGCATATTGTGTACCAGGCACGTGGTAGATCCTGGATATAGATGAGACATAGATCCTGCCCTAAAGGGACTTATATTCACATGCTGAGACTGCTTAAGAAAACTCAAAGTCAGGGAGAGCCTAGCTCGGCATGGGACAAGATTAATTAGGAGGAAATCTGAAGGAAACAGAGGCAGGGAAAAGACAGTCCAAGTAGGCATCATGACACAAGGAAAAGCACGTCAGTCCTTCAGTTTCTGTCACCTGACTGCTCCAGAGTTTTAAAGTTCAAATCCCCAAGACGGAGACAATGGTAAAAGTGTCGAGAGAGAAGCGCAATTCAAGTTTAACAAGAAATAGATAACGTTACAGGTCAGGGAATCCGTTTCCAAATAAGACTTTCTTTTTGACAGTGTCCCTTTAAATGGTGTGACTCTGGGGACTCTTCCTCTCTCAGCATCTGCCACCCTACATAATAATTAGCCAGCGACACATTTTTCTTTGTTGTTCATTAAAGATTAATGAGGGGCAGAGCTTCAGGCCTGGTTAGATGGAGAAACCCTGAAGAGTTCATTTGAACCTTTCATATCTGTTCCTTTTGGAAATTCTGATGAACAGGTTTTCAGTACAACAATGCCGTCTGCCTTCTAACATCTAATAGGTCTTTGGTGGAAACTCAGACATTTCTGGCAGGTTGTCTCCCACCATCAGCTTAAAAGCACATGCATGAAAGGAGGCAGAACAGATGTTTGGAGCTCTGTAGTGGGTTGAGCACATTTCATGCCAAGGTGATGGGCATTTTCAGCAAAGTGTGTCTCCTCACTGTGCTAAGTTCCTAAAGAAACCTCAGGTAGAAATGCCAGGTAGCAAGGCACCACTGTGCAAACACAGCACGCCCTGGCTCATTTGGAGGCAAGTCCTCCTTTACCTATTTATCCTGTTCTAACTGTTGGATTTCTGCTTAGTTCTCCTGCAGACAGCCTCACCGGGAGAGACTGTGAGGTGATAAAGGAAAGTTTATTTAACAAAAGGGATAAAAGAAAACTAATAGAAGTTTAAACACTTCTAGTTAAAAGTAAGCAGTTGAAAATAATGGAGAGAGGAATGATACAGAAGACTCTGGAATAATTAATGCCTTTCTGAAATTTAGAAGGCCCTGGCCCTTTAAGATTAGCACACACGAAAGGATTCAGGCCGATTTAAATCTTGCTACACAGAATGATGCCTGATTTGGTCCACTTTCTGCTCTTTTCTGTCTTTCACTTTCTGAATTTGGCACTGTTTAGCATCTTGTACAACGCCCTGTACCCAGAGCAGCTCAAAATCCATTAATAGATGATGTTGATGATGCCAATAATCAGAGCTGAGGGCTGTGATTGTATTATAAGCAAAGCATTTGACTAATTGCAGAGCCAGCAAGGCCCAGAGTGACATTTCTCCATCCCTATCACTGATGAGCATGACCTTGGGACAAGTCACCCTCTACTGTTCCCTGGGGATGCAATTCAGGGAAGGCCATGGCACCTTCTACAGAAAAGGTCAAAGGAACGAACACCTCATTCCACCAAATATGCCTGTGCCTTCCCTAGGCTTCTCTGGGACTCTGACCTCCTGAAGCCCCTCTCCCACACCTCTTCACTCTCCATTCCTTCTGCCCAGAACCCCTTTGTACTGAGACTCCTTAGAATTTGAGGTGGAATGAAAATCTATGAGGCTATGAGCTGAACTGTTCCCAGCCCATTCTCAAGATTGCCTTCAGTAAATATGAGGTCCCTCTTAGGCTCAGGGGCCTCAGTCTGACAGATGACTTAACACTTCTGAAGTCAGGTCCAACCATCACTGATGGTTTCTCTACTCGTCTGCAGAGTCTGCGCAGAGCTGAGATGGCTGCCCAATTCATGGACCTTCTGTATTATGAAATTAAAACAGAATTTTCAGGAGAGAACAGGCCTGAATATTGATGGGGAGGCAGAACTTCCTGCTCCCCCATCCGTGGCAGACTCTGATCTTGTCCATGCGTCAGCCGTCCCAATTAGCAGCACATCTGATTCTGTGCCTGGAGTCCACATGCATCACCTGTGCTCCTTGCTCAAGCCTGGGCAGGCAGAACTGTCCCTCAGCTCTCTAGGCAACACTTCCAGCTGCCTAGAATTCATAACTTTCTGATCTGAGGCAGTTCTTTATCTTCTTAGCAGACCATATTTTCCACCCAGGCTCAACCGTAAGTAAACCTATGAATTTGTCTCCTACGGGTGAGATGTGCAACATCCCAGATAAGGGCTTCAGGAAACCTGGCTTCTAATTCCACCTTTGCTGCTGTTCATAGTCATCATTTACTTGGTTCTAATTAGGATGTTGTGTTAAGCACTTCTACCAATTTTTTTCATTCAACCTTCACCATATGAGGTAGGTCTATCATGATGAGGAAACAGAAATTGAAGAAAGTTAGGTGATTTGCTCAAGGTCACCCAGCTAGTAACAGATGTAGAGTGTGAACCGAGGACTCAGGTCTGCTCAACTTCAAAACTACTGCTCTTAACCACTACCTGTACTGCCTCCTGATCCATGTGGGACCAGGCAAGCTCCTTTGGGTCTCTGGGACTTGGTTTCTTCTTTATCTGCAAAATAGGAGCGTAGGTCTAGGCCTTCCCGAGGGACCTCCAGTTCCCACATGCTATAGATCAAGTCCTCACAACACCCTCTTTGACCAGCAGCCTTTTCTACCCACATTCCATTCAGAGCTTCCTGGGCTTGTGCCCTCTTCCTATGGGGCCGCTGACTTTTCTCTCCCCCACGTGCCATGTCATGGCGGCCCAGCCATCACATCGCCTGGCATCTCCTCCATCTTCCTCTGCCTCACCTTGGATGAGTGTAGATTTTAGAGAGCAGGTGAGCCAAACAAAGGCCAATACCTCATGGTGTGCCTTGGAAACCAAACAGTGACAGAGACCCTTAGGACTGGAGGCACAGAAACATGTATCACCATAGTCAAAGGAGGAAGAGCGAGCGGGCTCCGGGGTGGGGTCCGGGAAGATTCCTAGAAGAAAAGTATTCAGGAAAAGACCTTGTTTATAGAACGTGCCAGGAGCTCCGGATGGGCGTGAGCCATACAGGGCAATGAGCCAACTGGAGCTCAGGGTGCTGCTGGGAGGAGCACACAAAACGTCTTAGCCTGGCCCTTTGGGAGACAAGTCCCTACCACCAGTCACCCTGAACTAATCTCTGCACTCTTAACCTGGAGTGTGGGGTTCCCTGGAGGAATAAGCGTGTGTTACAGGGACCCATAAAGTATCCTTTTTTTTTACTTTAGAAAGGGCTCATACAATACTCTGATTTGAGAAATATTATCTAACCATTATATGTACTAATGACCTTGAGTGAGCCATTTCATCTCTCCTGGACTGGTTCTTCATGTTAAAAAAAAAAAAAAAAGGAGGATGAGTGGATGAGATAATTTTTAGTTCTAGGGATTTCAGGCTGAGAAGACAAGCATTTAGGAGGCAGGCAGACCTTTCTGAGATCGCTATCCCAGACAACTGGCTCAAGGTCACCAGTTTTGAGCAGGAAGATGCTCAGTTAGAAGACTGCTATTTTCTCTGGAATAGAATTGCCCAGGGAGAAGGAAACACACAAACAACCACATGGAGAGGCTGGTTTATTTCTGTGTCTTCCCCATCTCAACCCATCTTCTCTAAAGGAAAAGAAAATCAGGGACTCATTTAGTCGTTGTTTGCATTCTGGAGACAATGGAGATGCCATCTCATCGGTGAACAGTAATGCAAGTGGAGGAGAGGCACATACAGGTGGACCTGATAACATGCAACTCAAGGAAGAAAGCCCATATTTATTCTTGTGTCCTCTAAAATGTCACTTGTCTTTTCTCCACTTGTCCTCAATACATACTTCACCAGCAGCTTCAAGTAAGGTAAGAGGATAGGTCGCCTTTCAATTTGTTTATCCGCCAGAATGAAGTGCTCTCTGAGGCCGTCGTTGACCTTTTTCTTTCTCTCTCTGCAGAGAGCTTGCCAATTCTCACAGGTTCAGTGCTGCTTTCTGTGCAGATGACTTTCAGATCTTCAGCTCCAGCTCTGATCCGATGGGTCACCTGGGCCACCAGCGCTGCACTTCCTGCTGCTTTGAACCATTTCTTCCCGGCTGTCCCCCACTACATGGTGCTCCCTTCAATCAGCCAGTCCTCCCATCCATTATTCTACATGTCTCCAGAGGGTAGGAAACAATTCACAAACCCAGGGCTTCCTTGAATTGCTTTAATCAGAGAAGAGACCTTTGGACCTCCAGCCTTGTAATTATCACGATTGGCAGGGCCAATGGCTCTCCATCAGGCCTCATCCTCTTCTTTGGTACTTTGGGGCTGTGGCCTTATATTTTTGCTGACTTTTGCTTTTCATTGCTAAGGCTCTTCTCTGGGTTCTTGATTCCTAAGGGGTTTCCCACCTGCCTGCCTGTTCTGTCGGTGACCTATTTTGCTTGTTGAACCCTAGATCCTCCTGCCCACTTCTCTACCCCATTGCCCCTTTCTGGCTTCTCTGGCTGCCCATTCTCCAGGTGCCCTGTTGGCTGCTCATCTGTTCTCTGCTTGGAACTTGATTCAAGTCAAGTTCTTCGAGCCCCACCCTCTTGCCTGAGCCTTTATCTCAGTCACATGTATCATTAAACATATATTCAACCTTCAAAATCTGCAGCTCAGGAACCTTCAGAGTATGAGAAGAACACAAGGAAATCAAGGGGTTGAATCAGATGATCTCTAGGACCTCTTCCAGCCCTGAAATGCTATGATTTAACAGCACTGAGAAACCATTGGGTAAACTCACTCACTTGAGAGATGAGAAACTGAGACCCAGAGTGATAAAGTAACTTGACCGCTTGGGGACTGAGCTGGGATTAGCATTTAGGTTTTTTGAGTCTTAACTCTTGCCAAAACTCTCCAGCTTTGCTGTTGTTGTCTCCCTCTCTCCCTGTAAATAGCCCTAGTTCAATCCCCTTGGCCGTCTGTTAGGTTGTTGTTTACTTGGAAATAAGAAGGAAAATAAAAGACCCTTGCTCCCAGGTCACCCCTTACACTAGCAGCTTCAAGATGGCAGTGGGAATGTGCAACCCACTTACGAGAACAAAGCGTTTTTAAGGACTAAGCACATTGATTGTTTGTGTGTGAGTGGCACCACTAATTACAAACAAGTCCTGTCTATTTATTAAAGCAAGCCCCTTTCAGACATTTCCCGCATGAAAACAATCCTTCCCCACAATTAGGGTAAATTAGTAAGGTTTCACTGAACTAATGAGACAATGTTTGTGAGGCTTGTCTTTATTTTTTCTAGGCTGTTTTGAGACAAGAGTCTATAATTGGGATTCTCAAACTGCCACATTCAAGGCAGGTTGCATGAAAAGGGAGGTTATCAAAACCCCCAGTCACTTCAAAGAATGCCACTTGGAGGTGTGGCTCCAGGCCCAGGGACACGCATACACCTGCATGTCTGCACAGGATATGGGCACACTCACACGTGCACATATATGCACCTCACACATATATACATACTTGTACAACAAAATCACATGTTTCTGTTCACAGTTAAGCTTCCCCTTCCCTCACTAACAAGTGACTATCCAGAATGCTATGGTGCTGACATGCTGGGTCTGAAATCCTACCTGATTCATGAAGGATAATACAATACAAATACAGCAAAATAATAGCAGGAAACTTTTATTGCAAACTCGACTTTTGTTAGCAACTATCTTCACAGCCTTCCACAGGATGTGTTATCTCCATTCAACTGGCACAGACATTGATGCCTAGTAACCCAAAGTGCATGGTTAGTACGCTGAGCTGGCATTCAAACCCATAACCTTTCCACTCTGCCCCCAAAGCACATCCTTTATCCCTAGTCTAGTTCCTTCTGCTAAAGCTCTTTTTGGTCACCTAACCTGGCATGCTTTTCTCAAAAACTCTTTTTATCCTTTTGGCATAAGATGGAGTCTAAACTCAGGTCATTACCCTTTCCCCAGCCCCATCCTGATCCCTTAGAGCCTTCAGATCTCTACCCTGCATCTCTACAAGAGACTGTGAGCAAGGAGTGACCTTAGGGTGGTGAATTACTTCTTCAATCCATTGGTTTGTAATGAGCAGGCTCCCCAGTCAGATTCACTGTTTTGAGACCCGAAGGCTGCAGGTCAGAAGTGGGAGGGTGGGATGGGTACAGAACCCGCTCTTCACAATCTCTGCCAGGTGCCTGAATGCCTATATGCCAATCCAACAAGAAGCCAGGGGCTTTGGGGAATGGGATTAGGGAATGGAACTCCAATTTGCAGGAGAGCCATCTTTTTAGCTCTTTCTTCCTGTACCTGATTTGTGATGTGAAATAGGACTAAGTCCCCTTTTAGCTTCTAGAAATATCAAATATGGCACCCAAGGGCCAGGCTTCAGAAGTTTAGTTTTGAGTTTTCCAGAAGCAGTTTTCCAAGGGATTAGCATGAGTTAACAGAAGATGGTTCAACAATAATCATTACGGGAGACAAGGGATTTTCAGAGGCTATCAGACTTTGGGGATAGTGTCAGGAAGCATGAATAACTCACTTCCGTGGAGCCACGAGGAAGAATATCAAGACTTCAGATCCAGTCTCAGGCTCCTTTTGGTCCTTTTGTCTCGATTCCCAGGATGCAATGTGATATACTACAGCAGTCAGAGGGATGAGGGTTCAAATTCAGATTTCATCCACCAATAGCTACCTGACCTTGTGCCAATTACTTAACCCCTCTAAAAGTCAGCTTTTCCACGTGTAAAATGGCATTAGACTATAAGCTCCACGTTGCACCTCCAATACCTGACTCAACACCTGCCTTGTAGTATGCAGTCAATAAATATTTGTTCATAAGACAAGAATTACTCCTGTTATAGATTCTCTCAGGTCAGGCAATGTTAGCATCCTTCCTTTGCTTTGTGAATCAACCTCTGAAACCCATTCTCCTTCCTTTCCTCAAAATTCCTGAATCTGTTCAAGAGGCAAACTTATACTTCAAAGTGATAGTCCTATAGATGCTACAAAGAACAAATATTCACAGACACATAGAATTTCATCCACAAAAGAGAGCCCTAGGGTTGAAAGGAGAGACCCTCTGTTCTAATCCCTTAGTTCACCAGACGAAGAGACTGATGGGGAAGGACCTGATTTGCCCAAGACCACACAGCTAGTGACAGAGTATATTAATTCCAAGGCAAGGCTCTTTCTTCTGATTAAGCAGCCTCTAGCCTACATCCCGTGATCACCAACTAGACAATTTCCAAGCCAGATAAAAAGCCCAGATATGACACCAGGAAGAGACTCTTCCCCAATGCTGTCCCATCCCTTGTGCTTTACATGCATAAGGAATGGAACTGCTGTGTTCTAGTCTTGCAGCTGCTAAGAATCATGGTCCCATGTACTGGAATTCAGCCAAATACCATGCTTAACATTGAGAGTTCACTAACCCTAGTGGCTGGGCTTTTAATTAGTATGCTTCAGGACATGTTTATTTTATGTATTTATTTGCCACAAGTTCAGTTGTAATTCTATTTGCGAAAATTAACAGAAGAGACCTCTAAGCTTCACAATCCTGGGGCACAGAACCCCTATAAGTTCTTGCTTCCTGGTTTTCTTCTCTTACCCTATACTCACAACCCACAAGAAGTGCTTTGCTTTTACTGGCTGGATTCGATTAGTCCTTAATTTGAGTAAAACCACAGAGAGCTAGATTTCCCAGTTCATGACCTTTGAGGCCTGAATCAACTCTGCAATTAAAAAATATTCACCTAGACCAGAAAGCAGTCAGCCTCTATGTGCTCTGGTTGGTCTAATTCCTGATGTTTTCCAACCTCTCTACACCTCAGTGCTCCTTGGGGATTCCTGGGACCAGAAAACCCAGCCTTTAGTTCCAAGCTTTTATACTCTACTCCCTTATAGTATTTTTTCAACCAAGGAGTTCAGAGAAAAAAAAAAAAGCATAATTACTAACAGATATTTTATTACCTTGCTTTTCAAATCATATTACTAAGAAGTGAGTTTCTCTGCTTTGGGTGGCATAGGAAAATAGAGATTAGCGGTTAAGGGGAAGTTTGTCTAGTATTAACTGATTTGTTGATCACTCATTCGTTTGTTTGTTTGTTTGCTTTTTTGCGGTTCGCGGGCCTCTCATTGCTGTGGCCTCTCCCGTTGCGGAGCACAGGCTCCGGACGCGCAGGCTCAGCGGCCATGGCCCACGGGCCCAGCCGCTCCGCGGCATGTGGGATCTTCCCGGACCTGGGAAGCCCCATGTTGCATACTCTTAATAAATAATTTTTAAAATGATGAATGAATATAAAATGAATGAGTGATCGGGCTTCCCTGGTGGCGCAGTGGTTGAGAGTCCGCCTGCCGATGCAGGGGACGCGGGTTCGTGCCCCGGTCCGGGAGGATCCCACGTGCCGCGGAGCGGCTGGGCCCGTGGGCCATGGCCGCTGAGCCTGCGCGTCCGGAGCCTGTGCTCCGCAACGGGAGAGGCCACAGCAATGAGAGGCCCGTGAACCGCAAAAAAACAAAAACAACCCCCCAAAACAAGAGTGAGGTCCGCGACTCCTCTGTTCGGATGGATAACCAGGTGGAGTGAGTCGCCAGCAGAGGAGACTGCGGGTGACTCCCTTTCTGCTTTGTCACCCTTTATGACCCGCTTATGGTCTCAGCACCCTTCACGGGAATGTCTTGCTTTGCAAAAAGAAACAGATAATAACTACAGAAGGGAGAAATGCTAGCCCTGCAGCCTGTTATTAAAAAAGTATGCGGAAATGGAATGCTGGCGAGAACCTACTTTTACACCGACAAACTTGCCCCCTCTGCTTTGCAATTACACGCCCAGAACGGCAGCAGAAGCAATCCGGAGGCTGCATGCCCTCCTCCATCACGGAACTTGTCAGGGAAAACAATGGCCAAGGGGGCTGCTGATGGCTCAGGACCCCTTTTGTCTCCACACTGTTTGTCCGTGTTCAGCCCAGGATGGCTCTGGTGGAACAGTGCTGTTGGTTCCATTCAGCCTGGTATCCGAAGGGGAAACTGGCTCCAATCCATTCCCTGAGTCAATGAATATCCTCTGCTGGTACTGCAAGCTGCAGCCCCTCAATCCAGAAGTCAACTGAGCAATGAGAGGAAACGCTGTCCAGATTGAGTGCAAGCAGGAGACCAACTTCTGTGAGTCTGCCTTTGGCTCCAAATGACTGTGCTTGAACGTGCTGATTAAGTAGTGTTAAGTGTTGACTTAATGAGTGATGGGGTAGGAAAGAGAGTTTTGTGTGCTAATATCAGCTCTGCCACTGAGTCACCACCACAGTGTACATTCGTTCATTCAACATTCGTTGAGCAGATGTCATATGTCTGCAGGCGGCTGAGAATATTAAGATAAATGAGATTTTTGAGGGGCATTCTGGGAGAGGAGGCATTTGGAAGGCTATTTGATGTCTCCGGGCCTGTTTCCTTTAAACGCAAAGGTGTTGGACATTATTTCTAAGGCCTCTTCCTACTCCAGCAGTATGTGAGCGGGAGACTGGGCTCTCTGACCCCACCAGGGATGAGCAATGGGTTACAGATGTGGTTCCTGACTCCGAGTTCACTGTTTCACGCTCAGCTTGGCTGCCGCGTATGTCTCAGAAAGCCAGAGCATCTGAGTCAGGCAGGAGAACCCGAAGTGCCAGGCTTTGGTCAGGCATCTTGAGCCACCTCTGCCCAGATCACAGCCACAGTGGGGGTAAAGAAGAGCCCTTACCTTTGAACTTCCCTGCAAAGCCCCATTCTGCAAATCGTAAACTCTATGGGACACCTCACTGTCAAGAAGAGCCTCTGTTTGCTAGAAATCCTAGAAAAGCAACTCATTTTATAGTCAACTTCTTTTCTTCTTAACTTCTAAGAATGATTAGGATCAGCTGTTAGAGGAACCCCATTCTGGAATTTCCCTGGACAACTTCATTCCACACTGAGGCTCCTTGGGCTTTGTCTATGAGGAGAGGCCAAGGGCTATGAGTCTGAGACTGAAACCAGGTGGTCTCTTAAGAGCCTGGAGGTAAGGTAGGTGTGGCTCAGTCCCTTTAGGCCGGGATCACAGAAGTAAAGGGCTGACTTTAATGATAGTCCAGTCCTTTCAGAAGAACCTAAAGGTACCCAGCAAAATTGGGTGAGATCCAGGAGGGTTACTTTCTCACTAACAGAAAACACAGTCCCCCTTTGCACCGGGACAGCCTTAGGAATGACTAACTGCAGGCCGCACATTGGTGGGATCTACTCACTCAGAAAAACCTCATCCCTGCTCCTATGGGAGGCCTCTCTGGTCCCAGGCTTCTTACCACCTAGAGCAGCACCTCGGCCTTAGTAGGTCTGAGTGTTTCCTGAGGTGCCAGTTGAACGTGACACTCCCCTTTCTCTCTTCCAGCTGCCCTAACGCTTACTTTCTGAGGAAATGTTTGATGAAAGCAACAGGCTGCTCAAGAAGCTTTTATTTAGTTTGTTTTCTTTTTGAGACTTGTTGGATATCCTTTACACCAAGCTTATCAAATGGAAATAAGAAATGCCAGTGACATCTCCTGCCAGCTGCTGTTTCTTCATGAGAGTCCCCATATAAAGGATGGAAGCACTCAGCATGGCCTGGGGTTATTGTTCCTCAAGGATCCCAAGTCTTACTCTTTCTATGGATAGTGGAAGTCTTTCATCTTAAAAGTTGTTTCAAGAACTGCTTCGGAAGTGGTGCCTGGGTCTATGACAACTCCAAACCTCAATCAGAACAGCATTTGGTACTTTATTTTTTTTCTGCATCAAATCTCTGTTTAGTCTAAGGGATCTTGCCTGTAAGTATGTCACCAACAATGCCAGGGGAGATGGGCACGGGTGAGGCCACTCCTTGTATTTTTAGGAGGAGAAATGGAGGGCACGTTAGTGTGAGAAGGAGAAAGAGAAGAGGTTTCTTTGTTTGTTTTTTTGTCTTAGCCCAGGGAAACAAATCTGGCGGTCGATCACAGACTATCTCTATGTGCCCCAGCGTTCATGAAACTACATTCTTTCGCATGTCATTTCACTTAATTCTAAAAGGAGGAGGAGAATGAAGAGGAGGAAGGGGAGGAAAGAAACTAAAACTGACTTAAAAAAGACTGTTACTTGCCTATGAGCCCTTCAGCTAGTGGTGAAACTAGGATTTGTATCAGGATCAAAACCCTAAAGTCCTGGCTCCCCCACAACGTTGCATCGACCTAACCAACAATCTGCATCCTTTTGTGACTAACTACATGGCATCAATTAGCATCAATTGGGAAGATGGTCAGAGTCAATGCCTAGGTTATGCTACATCTCAATCTGTCTTCTCCAGGCTGCCTCAGCCTGAAGATGCAAGTAAGTCAGCGGCTTGCTACCGGTAACAGAATATGCCTTTAGAAGTACGTCTTCAATTCTCCCTGCTTCTTCATGATCAAGCTGGTGTTTACAGGCAAATGATCTAATCAATAAAACTGCCATCAACTGCAGCAGAACAAGCTAACAGAAAATGTACATTGTAGATGAAAAAGGCACAGGCAAGAATAATGATGCCCCAATTCTCCGACTCAATAGAGAACAATTAAGAGGGGGTGAATGATTCCTCTGGCCACTGGGGAGGCTCACTCGGCGGTTCTGGCTGAACCTACCTCGTGTACAGGTAGGGACTTACACATTCTCACATGTTTGCACTAAGAATGACAGAGAACAAAGGGAACAAAGAAGAAGAGGAAACATTCTCCTTGTAAAATATTAAAACATTACAGATCAGCCTAGTGTCCTCTTTCACCAGCAGGCTCGCTTCTTCCCCTTCCCACTCCCTTCCCTAGAGGTAATCACTATATTAAGTTTGGATATGTATCTTCTTGTGTCTTACAAATGCACACACAAATATGTATCCATAGAAATTTCCACAAGAAGAATAAATTCATGTGTTACTTGGGTAATGAAAATTTAATTCAAAAAAAGAAAGGAGAAGAGAAAGAAAAAGTGAAACTTAGAAAAAATAAAGCTCACTTTAGGAATGAAGCTACTGATTCAACTTTTGGAGTGTCCAACAGATCACTGTATTTGTCAGAAATAGACTCAGGTACAATCATACTGTTAATGACATACCTGATCTGAGTTTCTGAACAATACAGCATTAAAGATCACTAACCTAAAAGGTGCCAAACTGACGAATTATGCAAAAATCAGATAGCACAAAACACTACTACTATGATCTGTTGCTGAAATAAACTCAAAGGAAGACCTTCTGCAAATTCCGGAGAGCTTAGTACTATACTTCCTGAACATTGTGACTATATAGTACCCACTGATTTAATTTAACAAATTTAGGATTAAAGTTGTTCTTACATATTATGATTGCCATTAAGGCAAAGGAACTAATTAGCAAAGTCAGAGAAGTTGCTGTGAAGATGCACTAATCAGCCTGAAAGCAAAACGTGAAAGGAGAGAGAAGAGCTGTGTGCTGATAGATATTCTTGGGCTTGTTATGCCTGAGAGTTCAATTATTTATCCATTCATTTGTAATTGTTTTTCATTCATTCAGCCAGTACCTGTATTCCAAGCACTATGCCAGACACTAGAGCACAATGGCAGTATGGTGAAGTGGGAAGACCACAGACTTTAGAGAGAGTGACTTGGTTTGGGCTCTTGGCTCCAATACTTACTAATAGCGAGATTTCAGGCAAGTCACTTGCTGTCTTTAGCTTCAGTTTCCTCACCTATGGAGGGATGATAATAACCAACTTGCTATTGAGGGGATTAGAAATAATATTCACAGAGCACCAGGCATAGTTCAGAGTAAATGTAGGCAGAAATTATTATTTGGATACAGCCCCTATTCCAAAGGAGCTCCCCATCTGGTCTGAGAGAGAGAGAAAGATAAAGAATTGCAGAGGGGCTCCACTTTTGGAATGGTGACATGAGGAGCTCTGAAGACCTGTTCCCCAGTGAAAGACGCATAACTGGTGAAAATTGTTTTAAAAAACCTAATGCCTCTGGAAATTGTCTGAGGACATACAGCAAATGAAAAAACATTTATTCAATAAAATCTACTAAAACTCGGTAAGAACCTGAGCATCTGTGACATCTGAACCCTCCTTCCCTCTCCCTGCTCAACATGATGGAGACTCCACTCCAGGCAGTTTCAGCGAAGAACACAGGGCTCCCTCTGGCCCCAGCTCCTGATCTAGGGTTCTGGAACCTCTCCAGGAGGGGCAGGCCAATAACAGTTCTCATCTTCCCCAGCCATGTGCAGTAGAGGCTAAACTCCAGGCAAGTGTGGCCAAGAGGTCAAGGCTCTCTTACCACACCCAACCCCACTCATAGAGCAGAGGCTCTACTTGAAACATGGGACATTGAGAATGTTGGGGGTCTTGATTACCCTGACCACAGCTCATGTGTAGGATGGAGGTGCCAAGCTGGAATAGGCAAGTTGAGAAGAAGAGAAGCTACTAACCCTGCCCAGCACCCTGCCCATAAAGCAGGGTGTCACTCCAAGAGAAGCAGGCCACTATATCCTGTCCCCAGCCCCAGGGAGAGGCAGGCTATAGGAACAGATATCTCCAAAGTTCTCTTGAAAGGAACTGACTTTATTTCAAACAGTGTGGAAGAGTTCAGGCCTAAAGATGCTCTTGAAAACAATGGTGATTTTGGTGGTAAATAATTGAGAGACTGGTAGGTTCATGAGAGCAGAAGGTAAACAGTAGGACAGCTATTTTACCAGAGAGAACCAGGGAAAGAGACAGCTAGGAAGAGCCCAGCTGAGTTCAAAAGAAACTTCAAAGAATGCAAAGGGACCCACATTTAATTGGATCAGACTGGAGAAATATATGTCCCCAGAACTTTGCCAAAAACAATAGAGCTATCAGATAATAATTTGTGGCAGCCAACAGCTGGATGTGATGCTAGAAGCAGACAATGTAACAGAGTCAGGGAAAGAGACAGTTCAAGAGAGCCCTGTTAATACCACTGACATTGCAGGATGTCATCCTAGCATAACCAAGACTGAAGAGTGACTTCAGATGCTTCACCCTGCAAGGGAAATAGACCTCACTGAAGCCAGATAAAGTTACATCACAGGCACTGGGGGTTAGGACTTCAACATATCTTTTTTGGGGACACAATTCAACCCATAATATCCATACACAGACTTATTGCAGTAAAAATGCTCAATGTCAAAGACAAAGAGAAAAATTTTAAAGCAGCAAGAGAAAAGTGACTTGTTACTTACAAAGGAACCCCAATAAGATCAACAGCTGTCTTCTCATCAGAAACAATAGAGGCCAGAAGACAGTGGGATGATATATACAAAGTACTGAAAGGTTAGGGGGTAACCTAAATCCATCTACATGCTGTCTTTAGGAGATACACGTTATTTTAAAAATACGAACAGGCTGCAAGTGAAAAGCTGGAAAAATATATGTCATGTAAACAGCAATCATAAGAAAGCTGGAGTGGGTATGCTAATATCAGACAAAAGTGATATTAAAACAAAAATGTTATTATATATAGAAAGGATATTTCATAATTATGAGGATCAATATATTAGGAAGATATAAAAATTATAAACATAAACATATGTAACAATAGAGTCCTAAAATACATGAAACAAAAACTGATAGAACTGGAGGGAGAAATAGACAATTCACAATAATAGAAACTTCAGTATCCTCTTTCAACAATGGATAGTAATTAGGCAGAAGATTAACAAGGAAATAGAAGAATAGAATAGCATTATAAACCAGCTAGACCTAATAGAAGGATATAGAACATCTAATCCAACAATAGCATAATATAAATGCTTCTCAAGTGTACATGGAACATTCTCTGGGATAGACCACATACTAGGCCATAAAACAAGCCTCATTAAATTTAAAAGGATTGAAATCACACAAATTATTTTCTCTGAACATGATAGAATAAAATTAGAAAACAACAGCAGAAACATATTTGGTAAATTCATGGAAATTAAACAACACACTTCTAAATAGCAGAGGGTCAAAGAAGAATTAGGTGAACTAAAATGAAGAAATAATATGCCAAAACTTGTGGCATGCAGCTAATGCAGTGCTTAGATGGACATTTATAGCTGTAAATGCCTGCATTAAAAAAGAAGAAAGGTCTCAAATCAATAACCTAACCACCCACCTTAAGACCCTAGAAAAGAAGGGCAGACTAAGCCTAAATCAATCAGAGGAAGGAAATAATAAAGATTAGAGCAGAAATTAATGAAATAGAGAACCGGAAAAATAGGGAAAATCAAAGCTGGTTGTTCGCAAACATCACTAAAATTGGTAAATCTTTAGCTAGGTTGACCAAGAATAAAAGAGAGGAGACGAAAATCACTAAAATCAGGAATGAAAGAAGGCACATTACTATAATACCAACCTTAGAAAATAAAAAGGATTGTAATGGAATACTATTTTTTAAGTGTGCCAGTAAATTAGATGACTTAGATGAAGTAGACAAAGTCCTAGGTAGACACCAACTAGGTTATATGTGAGAGTTTACTAAATCAGTAATAAAGAAAAAAACCTGTCCACAAAGAAAATCTCAGGTCCAGATGACTTCACTGCTTAATTCTACCAAACATTTAAAGAAATAATACAAATTCTTCACAAACTCTTCCAAAAAATAGAAGAGGAGGGAACCCTTCAATTTATTCTATGAGGCCAGTATTACCTTGATACCAAAAACAAGGACGTGATGAGAAAAGAAAACTACAGAGCAGTATCTCTCATGGATATAGACAAATATCCTCAACAAAATGCTAGCAAGGTGAATCCAGCAACATATGAAAGGGATTTTACACCATGACAAAGTGGGATGTATGTAAGATTGGTTTAATATTTCAAAATCAATTAATGTTATATACCATATCAGTAGAATACAAAACAAAACCACAGGATCATCTCAATAGATACAGAAAAAACATTTGACAAAATCCAACACCCTTTCATGATAAAATAATCAACAACTAGGAATATAAGGCAACTAATAAAGAGCATCTATCAAAAAATCCACAGCTAACATCATACTTAATTACAGAAGACTGAATGGTTTCCTCTAAGATCAGGAAGAAGAGAAAGATATCAGGTCATGCCACTTCCATTCAACACTGGGGGTACTAGCCAAGGCATTAGGCACAAAAAATAAGGAAAGGAAGGATTGGAAAGGAAGAAGTAAAACTATCTCTATTTGCAAATGACATGATCTTGTATACAGAAAATCCTAAGGAATTCACTAACAAATATTAGAATTAGTAAACAAGTTCAGCAAGTTTGCAGGATACAAAAATCAATTGTATTTCAATACACTTGCAATGTACCATCCAAAAAAGGAAATTAGAAAACAATCCCATTATAATAGTATCAAAAATATATTTAGAAATAAATTTAATAAAAGAAGTACAATACTTATACTCTTAAAAACTACAAAATATTGTTGAAAGAAATAAAAAATATCTAAATAAATTTTAAAAATCCGTGTTCATCATCACTGTTGATATGATGCCAATAGTTCCCAAATTGATCTACAGATTAAGTGTAATTCTATCAGAATCTCAGGTGACTTTTTGGTAGAAATTGAGAAGCTGATCCTGAAATTCATATAAAAGTTTAAGTGACCCAGATAGCCAAAACAGTTTTTAATAAGAACAAAATAGGATGATTTATACTTCCTGATTTCAAACTTACTATAATGTGACAGTATTCAAGACAATGTGATACTGGCATAAGTATAAATACATAAATCAATGGAATAGAATTGAAATAAACTCTCACATTTATGGCTAATTGATTTTTGAGAGGATACCCAGACAATTTAATGGGGGAAAAATAGTCTTTTCAAAAAATGTTGCTGAGACAACTGGATATTGAATGCAAAAGAATAAAGTTAGAGCCCTACCTCATACCATAGAAAAGTTAACTCAAGAGAGTCAAAAGCTTAAATTAAGTGCTAAAACTATAAAATTCTTAGAAGGAAACATAGGAGTAAATCTTCATGACCTTATATTTGGCAATGGAATCTTAGATATAACACAAAAAATATAAGCAACAAAAGAAAAAAATGGAGAAATTGGAATTCACCCGAATTAAAAACTTTTGCATTTTAAAGGGTATCATCAGGAAAGTGTAAAGATAACTCACAGAATGAGAGAAAATATTTGCAAATTATATATCTGATAAGGGACGTGTTATCTAGAATATACAAAAAACTCTTAGAATTCATTAACAAAAAAACATATAAACCAATTTTAAAATGTGCAAAGTATGCTGTAAACCAACTGTAGGGGAACTTTTTCTGTGAAAGGCCATATGGTAAATATATTAGGTTTTGAGGGTCACACAGTCTTTATTACAACTACTCAACTTTGCTATTGTAGCACAAAAGCAGCAACAGAACATGTATAACAGATAAACATGGCTGTATTCTAATAAAGTTTTATTTATAAAAACAGGTAGCTGCCCTGAGGGTCACAGTTTGCCAATCCCTGCACAACAGAAACTCCTAGAAAATAAAAAAAGCAAAGAGGTAAAGCTAATAAGTCAACTGTGGAGATACAATGGACCCTATGGGCATACCCAGACTGTGACAGATGCTCATTGCCTGACGTAAAGAGAACAACTAACGAATAGTGTTTAATGAATGAACAAAGAAATGAATGTGCAAGGCATAGGCCACATATTGTATATGATCTCCCATGTATTCTGATGCTAGATTCCACACAAATCTCCTATGTTCAGGGGCATCTTGATTGAGAGCCCAGTCAGGGCAGTGATGGTACACTCTGTCAGCATTCCAGATGAAGTGCAGCTGGGCTGCAATGCAAGGTGAGGTCAAGGAGCTACACCGCAAAGGGATGGCTTTTTTCTACAACTAGGGGGTAAAAGTAAGAGTTCTTGGAAACATAATCACTTCCACAAAAAATAAATTTGGAGATGCCAGAGACAAGAGAACTATTATAAGGAACAAACCAGAAAGGACAACACTAAAATAGCTGAAGACACAGAGGGACCTAGGAGTTTGGAAAATCAAACCAAATGAGACATATGAGAAGATAACATGCTCTCAGGTTGTGTCCCCCAAGAGTCATTACTTTGTATTCAAGTCTATGTCTACAAGACAGAAAACAACAGGGTGAAAAGCGGAACATTCAGGCTAATGGATTAACTAGGAGGTGAGAGTCAATCCTCTTGACTCCTGTAAGCAACTAACTCTGAATTTTAGCCAAAACTAAATCACAAATAAAAACCACTGAAGTGATTTGTCTTCTCCATTCATAATGGTCTATTCTAGGCACGTGAGGACTGACTAATGAATCTGGTTAAACCTTTCTTCTTGCTCAGGATTACGTGCAAATTGTCTACTTGCCCCTTGACTCAGCTGACTGACAGGTGTGTGTACTGCACCAACTGCAAGCAAGAACAGCAACAGGGACTTTGGGGTTGTTCAGGTAGGTCTGTGCCTCTGGTGATGGCTGCCAGCAGATTTGAGGCTCCCCGAAGTCGCTGCAGTGATTCTTGCTATAGAAGCTGAATCGACCTGTGATTTACAAGAGAGCACCCCTCTAAAAGTTCCACCAACCAAATAGGGATTGAGAGCCTACTAAGTACTAGATGTTTTGGGAAGCAGATATGAATCAGATGTGCATTCTGTCTTTAGGAGCTCCCAGGTCAGTATAGGAGCAAGTGTTCTGCCCCATTTCATCTCATTCCATTCTCATTCCCATTCCCATTCGCTGAGTGCAGAGGCAGCATTTTACGGGCCCTTGAAGGATGGAACTTGAGGGCGGACATTTAGCATAAAAGGAACTTTGGGGAGACCCCCTCAATCCCTGAAGCCTAGGTTACAGGTACGTAGGCCTCTCTCTGACACAGTTATTTCCTGGGTTTGTACTGGGACAAATAACTTTAGATTTTATGATAACTAGGTCATTTATTTGATGAAACTTGGTCAGTATCAATTTTGGCCTTACTCATGCCATGGCATTAATTACAGTACAAATGACTGTGTTATTATGATTCCATTTTTTCCCCTTGAGAATTCGACTCTAGGCAGTGGATTACCTAATGGTAAATTAGATGTCATTTTTTGCTGATCTGATCCATCGACCAGCAGTTGATTTGTAAGTGATTCATCCAGACATGCCCTTGGGCCTCTGTCCTCATTTCTCAGTGAAGTGGAGGTGGATAAGCGCTAGACAGTGAGTTCAGAAACCTCAGTTCTGGCCCCAGCTCCCCCACTTACTAGCCATGAGCCGTTGATCGTTTCCCTGCTCTGGGCTTCCTTATCTCTACCAGGAGGGAATCTGTAGTCAGTAAGATCCTACCCAGCTGGACCATCTATGATTTCACATAAT
The DNA here is from genome assembly GCF_008692025.1 of Phocoena sinus. Classification (NCBI taxonomy): domain Eukaryota; kingdom Metazoa; phylum Chordata; class Mammalia; order Artiodactyla; family Phocoenidae; genus Phocoena; species Phocoena sinus. Next base: position 23,188,433 of record NC_045775.1, read on the forward strand.
CAACAAAAATGTCCTCTTTATCAGACTTGTAGAGAAAATCTCTGTCTCCCAAGTGACCAGGCAATGTTTAACAACTACTGATATAAAAGTCTGTTATGACAATATTGGATGCATGGTGGGGACGTCAGGACGCCCCCCTGTAAGTACCCTTTGCTTAGCTAAGTGACAGTTTCTCAGACTCCTCTGGTCTCAGCAGTGCTCCTTAAACTTTAACGTGCATGTAAATCACAGGAGGACTTTGTTAAAATGTAGATTCTGATTCAGTAGGTCTAGAGTGGGGCTAAAGATTCTGTATTTGTAACAAGCTCCCAGGTAATGCTGATGTGCACTACACTTTGAGTAGCAAGGTTCTGGAGGGTTTTGATGAGAGGACAAGAGACCAGTATTAGGAGGCCTGATACTGTATCTGAGAGAATACCACATTTCTGCTAACTTGTACTCTCCCCACGTGCTTACCCCAAGGCCTAGTAAGTGCTTGCTCACTGACTGATGGATTTTACTCTTTTGTTAAAAGTTACAAGAAGATGTGTCTCTTTCCTTCTTCACTACCTTGGCCAATTTAGCCTAAATGGCTTCTCCTACCTGGTGTACACACCCTGTCCTGCTGGTAATTCCTATCAAGGCTTTCTGGATCTCTTGGGCCAAATTTAATGGAATATCTACAAGATGTTTCAAAACTCAGAGCCTCTTTGACCCCAAACTCCCAATATCTGGATCAGTCACTGGGTGTTTGTAAAGTAAAGGAAAGTGTGAAGAAGTAGTGGGCATAGGGGTGCATACTTTTGCCTGCAGTTTTATAAAGGATGCTTTCCATATCACGTCACCACTTGTTCCTGTACAAGAATCCCTAATGTGTTATCCTTGGTTACATTTCCAAAGGGAATGCATGCAGTTTTTAACTGAATATTTTCAAAAACTCCTGTATCAATCTTATATAGCTATCTATATGATACACTGTAAGTAGGCACATTGTCCTTTAAAAAAGAGGATGGAGGGGCATAATGGACTAATGAAAATAGGGTTGGGGCTACAATGGGATATTGGGGATAGCTTATTCCTTTTCTGAAAGGTGACAAGCAGAATCAGTCCCAAGGCTCACTCTCACCCCGGCTTTGCCTCCTAGGAATATCAAATTCACATGGATTGCTCTCTGATGAACAATTTGCAGGCTAAAATGGAAACATGTTCATCAATTTAAGGCCTGGATTGCCACAATTTTTTTTTTTCCTGAATATGGTGTGCATTACTTGGAAGCAACGCTAGTTGCATCATAAATATTTCAGCTGTTAATGTTTGGGACTTGTTTTTTTGACCTGGTTCTAAATCAGTCAATGAGTAATAACAATAGTTTGGTATTTAGAGTTTGAGGAGTGCTGACAATCCACATGATTAAAATTCATAAGATAGGCGTTTATCAAAATAACACCTCGCTCACAAAGGAAAGGCATTGATCACTCCCCAACACATATAATATCCACTTACAATGGAGAGTCGCCTTCTAATTCTAATGGACATTGCTGGGCTCATGGTTGGGAGATAAGGCAATTGTATGTTTCCCATATAATACAATGTTTCCCATTAAGTCAGTAGGAAATCCATTTGCAGTGAAACAAGTTCGGATCACAGATCATTAGAACTGGAAGGAATAGTGGAAATCTTCCAGCCCGAAGCTATCATTTAGTAGATAAGGAAACTAAGACTACAGAACTGAACTGATTTGCCCAAGGTCGTACAACTATTTAAAGAACCCAGTACAGTTCAAGAAAGTACTTGCTTTGTATTAAGCTCCCAATTTAGTGGGCCATTACCATTTCTACCAATAGATTTTTGTGGCTTTGACCCAAAACACAGGGGAAATGAACTAATCAATTAAAGGAAATAGAGTTTCTACCACTTGACATTCATTCATTACACACAATATATATTGAGCCTACTATATGCCTGGCACTCAAATGATTAAATGCCAAATAGTCATCAAACTCTTTCACCTGGAATGTCAAAGCTCATTTCTCAACATGAAGACTCATAGCAGTGTTCAGCCCACCAGAACCACTCTGCTGGATCTACTTCAAGAGTAATCCCTTTATACATCTGTCAGAGGTGGCCCTGCCGGGTGCTGTAAACAAGAAGATAACTGAGAACAACATAACATCTCAAAGTTTTTGAACCTCCAAGTGCGATGCCAGGTGCTTTTATATCCATGATCTCACCTGGTTCTGGCAATTACACAGTGAAGTATTGCCCTCTCCCCCACATGTATACATATATATATATAAACATAAGAATAGCGAAGTTTGTACAAGTTTTATGAAGTCTATCCAAGGTCACAGAGGTAATAAAATCTGAAGCTAAGATTTGAATACAGGTAAAGTGGACTCCAAAGGCAATACAAGTTTCACCCTTTTGCCAATTTTACTGAGGAACTGTGTCAAGAGCAGTCAGCTAGACAGATTTTGGCAACTTTAACCCTTCAAGTAGTGCTATAGACTGTTTGTGTCCACTCTTCCCCCCAAATTAATAATTTGAAGACTAAATCCCCAATGTGATGGGAGGCAGGGCCTTTGGGAGGTGATTAGGCCATAAGAGTGGAGCTGTCGTGATGGAATTAGTGGTCTTATAAGGGGATGAAGAGACCAGAGCTTCCTCTCTTCACCGTGTCAAGATATAGCAAGAAAGTGGCTGTCTGCAAACCAGGAAGTGGGTTCTCTCTAGATGCCGAGTCTCCTGGTGCCTTGATCTTGGCTTTCCCAATCTCCAGAACTTTGAGAAAACGTTTGTTATTTAGGCTACCTAGTCTGTAGTATTCTTATTATAGCAGCCTGAGCATACTACCACAAGTAGCAAAGGTAGGATCCATTTGGTCATTAAGATTCTTTCCTCCCACTTGTTGACCATTTAATTTTCCACCTTTGCCTTTGGTATTTTTATTTTTCTGTATAAGACACGGCCTTAATAATGCTAAGATTTGACTTTGAGTATAACTTTGGTCCACAAAAAAAAAAAAAAAAAAAAAAAAAGAGATAGCTAGAGGCCAAGAAGGCATAGCAGGTACAGCCAGAGAACATTTTTAGTAATGCAAGAAAAGTGTAAGATCCATTTATTACAAAACCATCAGTAAGACTTGAACTCCTTATAAATCTGATAGTCATTTAAAAAATTTACTGGTAGATGTCAACCAATTTTGCCACATCTTCCTGAGAAGACATGGTGAACTGACAGAAATGAGGCCGGGACCCTTTGCTCCCTTCTAACTTCTATCACTTGTACCTATTCCCAAGGGGACTGGTTTCATAATGGTTTCATAGTCTTTCAGCTGATATTGCCACATCAAATTATAACCTCCAAACTCTTCTCTTACATCATTTTCATTAGTCCCTTTAAATTAATCTGATTCAACTGATGCTATTAACTGAGACATAGCAGGTATCAAGAGTTCATCTTCTCCTGGGTATCGTGAGGTCTTTGAGAAGAGCCCCTTTCAACAGAGGCCAGTTTTGTTGCTATCATACTGATTTTGCTCATCAGCTGATAACTCTCTATTAGCCCATCAAGTTGAGCTTTTAACGGACAAACTGTATCTGTGATGGCAATTCAATTTCCACTCAGCACTTGTGATTCCTTGATACCTTGAAATTTTTTAACCTGCTTGATCAGCCACCTGAGGTAAATGGCTTAGTCATTTTAAGTTTTATGAAACATCTGTGCAATTTGATCATAGACCAGAGGAGAAAATGGCTCTGAAATCCCCCTCAAACCATTAGCAAGCACAGACCCCAAGGGCTATGTGACATAGAATTCAGGGGGAGTGGGAGAGGTAACAGTTAGGGCCAAATCCATAGGATTTGGTTAAACTGGAGCCACTTAAGGGAATTGAATAGCATTGGTGTTTTCTACGCTGACCTTTTGATGCTGCCTCCAATGGTGACCAATTATGAAGTGGAATCAACTCAATTTATTTGAGCTTTTCCTCTCTTCCTAGGGCCTCTTGGGGTGGATATGCAGACACACGACAGCCTCATAACTTCTTTTCCCTCTAAGTGTCTCATTCCCTCCTCCTTATTCTTTTCCCTCCCTTCTTCCTTCTCTCTCTTCCCTACTCTAGGTGCATCTATTTTTGAAACTACATTTAGGCCCATGGTTCTACAGGGAAACTGTTGGTTTGAATACGTGTGATGTAAGAAAGAAGAGCGGCCCCTGACATGCAGAAGCTGGCCTGGCTCTCACAGCTCAGCCACGTTATTCTCCTATCAGAAACGAACACAGAATACTAAGCTTGGACAGGGTTACTCTGAGATCATGATAAAATGAGACAAAGCATGGGCACTTCTAAGCACAGATGAAAATAGGATCACTGTGCTGCATACAAAATACCAGACACCTCCCTCTTGCAACAAAGATGAGTTACTACTTCTTCTTTACCAATTACAATTGCAGCGTGATCCTCATTCTAGTCTTTCCTCTCTGAGAAGATCTACTGAGATACCCAATCATAGAATTGTCCCTACTTTTGTACAGAATCCAATTTAGAGCAGCCCCCTTCTTCCCTAAACCTCCCTCAAATCATCCAACCAAAGCCCAAATCCTATGGTAGGTTCCTTCTAACACCCTCTTACTGAGACACCCCATGTTTCCCATGGTGTCTTTTCTGTACTGCAACTAGTAATAAACCCAGCTTGTGTAGCTACAGGTGTGTCACTGGTGGCCTTTGCCTGAAGGACATTGACAAGTGATAAAAATAGCTCACATTTAAGTAGAAATTTACCTTTTAAAAAACTTTCACAAGCATTATTTTATTCAATCTTCGTGACTATGAGGAAGATGAGAGGTATTATTGTACCCATTTTCCAGATTAGGGAATTGAGGCCCAATGTAGTTAAATGGGTTATGTAAATTCAAATATCTACTAAGTATTGGAATCAGCGATTGAGCCAAGTCTGCTTGTTCCATACTCAGTGTTTTCTCCCCTTGGCTGGTCCTAGAAGAAAGAAGTCCCTCAACTATTTGTTAATTAATGCTTCACCAACTGGAGATTGCAGGTGAGAAGGGAATGAAGTTGGTGGTAGGCACAGTGTTATGGAATAAATCTGAAATATCTTTTAGAAGCATTGATTTTAATATAAGATTTTTGAGGAAATAAGTTAGTTTATTATTTTTTAAAAGAATGAGGTTTAAATGTTTTGGAAAACTCAAGAAAAAGTTAAAGATAAAAAGAGAGCAAAGAAATTTGTTATTTGCTGCAAGTGACTTAAGGCTACTCTCCCAGATACCGTCCCCACCCTCCAGGGGTCTGCATTTAGGGGTACTTAAGTGGAGCTGAGAATTCCATCTAATGTCCATCAATCCATCTCTGGATCAAAAAGCATGAAGCAAACACCTTGGACTGGCTCTCTTGTTTCACTGCTGAGGGCAAATTTGTCCTCGGGGCCATTAGGGTCAATGGAGTGGGGTTTCGTGTACCCTGGGGCTCCTATTGATTCTGGGGGAGGGGAGCTGTGGACTTGTCCTGGACGCCAGGTCTTCTTTAGAATTCTAGGGTTCAGCCAGCTTTCTGGAGCTTGGCAATCTCCAGGCCAGACCTCCCTGTGGGGCTCAAGCCAGAATCTGGCCCCTCTTTGGACCAGATAGTACTGCTGAGAAGCATGGGTGCTGTGGGAGAGGACTCTAAGGGAACTGGCCTTGGCTCCAGGCCATGTCAAAGCCCAACATTTACCCTAGGGCATACGCTGGTCCTAAGAGGTACACAAGCCTGCAGGGAGTTTGAAATCTGACCACGTGCCCAGGCAAGCTGCTTTTAACAGATTTACTCACACATGCAAGGTTTAGAAAGCCACCACCTCCTCTCACATCTGGCATTCATCTAGACCCCAGGGGCTACAGTACTGAAACAACGTGCAGGTACTTTAAATAGAACAAATGAATATTGTCAAGGACTACCTGAACTGACAAATTGTTCGTATTATAATGTTATTCTAAAATATATAACGTAAAAGTGGGTATAAACTCCTTATGCTTATAACCTTTGCATGACTATTAAAACCAAACAAAATAATTCAATAATTATTTGTGAAGTAAATACAAACAAATGTACAAAACCATGGAATTCAAATTAACAGACAATTCAGTGTGATGCAGGTGCTGTTTACTGAAACACGTTCCTGCTCACAGGACACACAGGGCACAGACTGCTTCTACTCAGGTTCTATTTTGCGTTGAATTGTACCCTCCAAAAAGATACGTTGAAGTCCTAGCCCTGGGTAGCCGTGAATGTGACCTTATACGAAGTCTCTGTAGATGTAATCAAGTTAAGATGAGGTCATTAGGGTTAGTCCTAATCCAATATGACTGATGTCCTAACAAGGAGAAAAAGGGAAAGCCACACAGAGGGAAGGGCCTGTGATGATAGAGGCAGAGATTGGAGTGATGCCGCTGCAAGCCAAGGAATGCCAAGCATCAATGGCCACCACCATTGGCTAGGAAGAGGCAAAGAAGTATTCTACTCAGGCTCTCAGAGGGAGCAAGGCCCAGCTGACACCTTGATCGCAGGCTTCTGGCCATCAGTATGGTGAGAGAATAAGCCATCCAGTCTGTAGTCCTTCATTACAGCAGCCCCAGAAAACTAATCCAAGTCTTTTCAGGTTGGCATGCCCTTACTCCCAACTCTGTGTGAGTTGTGTGATGAATCAATTCTACCAAGAGTTTTGCTGTGCCAGCTGCTGCAAACCCTTCTTTTATCTGGATCCTCTGTGGTCTTTCGGCCATCAGGGACCTGAACCCACACCATGTTTGCCTCACTTCCTTTTTCATGTGTCATGACAATGAAATCACCACTCTTTGGTACCAAAGTGACTGAAACACAAGATTAGTAGGTGCCAGGGCAGCTCCTTATTGGTGCTCACCTGGGCTCCTGACTCTGGAGCAGCTGGAGAAGTGATGGGAAACTTGTAGGGCTCAGAGAACTGGCTATTTTCCAGCTGATCTGGAAATATGTCAATGTTTTTATAACCAGCGTAATCATATTGGTGTGTACCACCTGAACATCAGTACTGGCTTAAGAACCACAGAAGAGCCAACTACATGCTTCCATGAGGTGCTTTGGAAGGGGCTGGATGCTCTCTCAAGACCTTGATTTGGGTATTATGATTATACTGAGATTAAGGTGTAACAATGTCTTTTCAAACATTGGCAGGAACAGGAATATACACCGTTCCTCTGAAGCCCAGCAAGTCCCCTCTGCTGCGTCCATCTGGCCCATTGTGAGAAAAGTAAAAATTATGGTCATAGGAAAGAAAACAACTTTCGGTTATGCTGTCTTGTAGAGGCACAAATCATTTCCAGACAAGCTAAATTAGCCCTAATTTAGAAGCAGATGTCCAACTCCTTCTCTGGTCTTGCTGGTTTCATCATTCAAATCTTTGCAGGAAGCAGGCTCATAGGTACACCAAAGTATACCTAAGATCACTAATGACAAACCCAGATCACGCCTACCCTCCACTCTCCTCCGGCAGGCATCTTTCCCCTCCTTTATAATCCTCATGATAATGCCACTTGACCAGTAAAAAGAGCATCTGTGGAGAAAATGCACTGAATCAAAAAACCTTATAGTACAGGGAGCTTTGGGGCATTAATTGCACAAATTACCCATCAACTCCATTGTTACTCTTTCCTCTGATAAATTAAAAAAATGTTGAGGCTTCTAAGCATGAATGCAGTTGAGCCAAAAGTTTTCCTATAAATATGGATGGGAATCCTGGCTCCTTCATAACAGCCATAGCCAAGAGCTCTGGACAGCTGGCTCGGAGGCAGTGTGGGGCGGTGGGAAGTGTGCTATCTTGGGGTCAGGAGACTGGGTTTTATACCAGCTTTCCTACAACCTGGGTGATCTTGAATACTCTCCTTTAGCCTGTTTGAGATTCAGATTCTTCACTGGTAAAAATGGGGCTATATTACTTATTTTCCAGGCCTGGTTGCTGTAATTATGAATAAAATAATGAAAGCACACCTAGACTCCCAAGCATGTGGAAATGTGTGTGTGGGTGTATGTATGTGTGCGTATGTGTGTATCCACACACATACACCCACATACCTAAAAACCCTATGCACTACAGTGAAATGGACACTGGACTGGACATCAGAACACTGGGTTTTGGTCCTGGCTTCTTTGCTATGTGAACTTGGACAAGTACCTTAGGCTTCTGGGCTTCAATTTCCTCATCTGTAAAAGGACAATTTTGGACAAATGATTCCCAGTGTCCTTCCCGGGTCAAAGGCCTCTGATCCTAACTCAGAATTTGACAGGGCAAAGTCACAACTCGACAAGGATGCAGGGGTCAGGGAGCACTTCCTGAGTGTTCTGCTCAAAGGATGACTGTGGGATGGAGAACGAGGGCCCAGGCCTGGAGTGACATGCTGGCAGCTGAGGGTGGCCTTTCCCTTCCCTATGACCTCCCCCTCTTCATTTTCTCTTCTCGCTCTCCCCTTCTTGCTGTTGTTTCCTCACACTTCGACCTCAGCTCTGCCAGGAGATGGTCCAAGGATTTCAGAAGTGGTTGAGAAGGGGCACTGCTAAGTCTCTAAGCTGAACAAACTGCTGGTTCACTCAGCCCCTTTCACAGGTCATGGGGGTGGACTGAAAGTAATATAAAAATCAGGGCCCTTTCACTAGTGATGAAATTAATGGATGGCAATTCAGGAAAGAAGTGGAGGAGACTGTTTAGTCCTATAAACACAGTAAGTCCTTATGCCTGGGCAACTCTGAGAGGCTTGAGCTCACTGATAATCAGGCTAATAATAACTCCCAGTTCAGGCAGAATGTTTCTTCTGAAGGTTCTGCACCTTTCTAGCTATAATTTCCTTCCCTTTTCCAGTGCTCCTACAAAGCTGCTCTTATTATCCCCAATTTGCATATGGAGAAACTGAGGCACAGAAAGGAGAAAGTCACATCATGATTGGCATTGGTTCTCCTATGTCCACAGAAGTTTATATCAAACTACAATAAAGAACAATGTAATTGCTAATGGACTATTTATTTATCCTGTTTGAGCAATCCCTGAATGAAGAGGACAGAGGACAGAAGGTGTGCCATGGGACAGGAGGCCAGGAGCTGCCAGTTCTGCACTCTCTCCTTTCTCTGTCCTCTGTCCCTTCTCTTGCTTGGCTTGAGGCAGCTGGAGGGCTGTGGGCAGGAACATGAGGAAAACTGAGGAGTGTGGAAAAACACTGGCTGGGGCTTCCCTGGTGGCGCAGTGGTTGAGAGTCCACCTGCCGATGCAGGGGACACGGGTTCGTGCCCCGGTCCGGGAGGATCCCACAAGCCGCGGAGCGGCTGGGCCCGTGAGCCATGGCCGCTGAGCCTGCGCGTCCGGAGCCTGTGCTCCGCAACGGGAGAGGCCACAGCAGTGAGAGGCCCGCGTACCGCAAAAAAACACTGGCTGATGCAAGCCACAGGGCAAGCAAGTAGCCAAGTCTGGACAAACCAACGGTGATTTTGATATAAATGACCTTCTCAGAAAGGTCAGTTCTCACTGGGCATCTTGAAATGTTGGGGGCTAGGTAACCAAAGGTCCACAGTTTGGATGCTCTTTTGTAAATGAAAAGGTGGAGATTGAATAGATGAAGACTGGGTGCCCAGGGGACAACAGAGGGCCAGGCTGTAGCATCCAGGGCTGCATTATGACTTCCAAGGGCCTGGGCACTTTTGCCATCATGGGACCCTTCCTCCACAAAACAGATTAAAAATTCGATTTTACAATTGCGTTGGTGTACAAATATTGGCTTGGCCAAAAAGTTCGTTCGGGTTTTTCATGCTACGGCAAAACCTGAACGAACTTTTCAGCCAAACCAATATATTAATATTATATGTTAAAACATTTTATTCCACCTAAAAGCTCATTTTCCTCCCTCTGATTTTCAAAGAAATTAAAATGTTTTCATGGGGCCTTAAAAGTATTTGTGAGCCATAGGCACTGTGTGGGCTGTGCCTCAGGGATTAGTCAGCCAGCGTGGGAACATTCCTTGACTCCTAGGATGGCCCTTCAGGTCTGCTCAAGCCCGTCCAGTCCAGGCTCACCCAAATGCATAGGATCAGCCTCAAAGCATCAGTCTGAGCTTCTAGGAGGTGCAGATGCCCCATTGCCTTTACAGATGAAGATACTGAAGCTCAAAGAGGCCAAGGTCAAGTTATCCAAGATGGAGGGGCCAGGTTTTGAACTTCGTTCTGTCTGGCCCCAAAGCCCGTGATTTGACTCCCACTTCCCATTATGTGTATCTGTGTGTATCTGGTGCTCCTGAACACTACACACTACTCCCTAGACCAGAGGTCTTCCTGTCTGGGACCTACATCAGAAACATCTATCTATCTATCTATCTGATAGATGTTTCTATATAACTATATCTATATCTTAGCAAATATGGAAATGAGTAATTAAGCAAGGGTGGATAAGTGATAGTATGTCATAAGAAGAAAAGTCTAAAAATAAATTCTACCTAATGCAGTGGAAAAGGTCCCACAGAGATGCTCAGAGGGAAAAAGAAATCAGAGGGAAAAAAGAAAGGATTAATGTTCTGGTAACCTGTAAGCTGCTTATAGTTTCACCCCATTACCATAACTTTCAGATAACTGCCTCAAACAATAAAAAGGCAATTACTTAGGGCCACATGCATCACAGGCTAGGCGACACTGTCTTTGAGCCATCAGGGGTTCCCTTGTACAGTTTCCCAATGGCAGTGTGGAGGGTGAAGAGGAGACACTGGATTAGCAGTAAATGGGGACATTCTGCCTCTTCTCAACGGAACTCTGGATCAATTCTCAGAGCATAAAGTCTCCAAGGACCAAGAGGCCTAGATTTAGAATAAAGTCTAGGCATGACCATTTACTATCGTGACACGAGCAAGTCACTTCACCTCTGTAACCTCCTTGCTAATGAAAAGTTCATAGCAACCCTAGCCTCACCAAGCACACAGGTTTTGGTGAGGCTTAAATGAATTGAGGGATGCACATTGGGTTTGTGAACCACAGAGCGCTGTCCAGATGCTTGAAACTTGACCCTGCCCGAGAGTCCCCTGTTCTCAGACTTCACCGTGTCTGTTTCCCCTGGATACACTGAGCCAGGGGTGGTCACAGCTTCCTAAAATCTGGCCCCATCACCACCAGGATCCCCAAGCTGGGCCGACATACAATGGCAGTAGATTACACTAATTTGTTTTATTTTATTTGACATACTTGGAATTAAGACTTTTTGAAAGCACTATGCAAATATATGTAAATGACTACATTTCATGCAAAATTATGTGCAAATAGTGTCCCTGTGTTGGCTTAGAAAGATCTGGTGGCCAAAGGCTGTTTATATCCTCGGAAGAATCAGGAAGAATATTTTAAACGTCAGTCACCCTTCCAGGTGTTTAAGAAAATATGGATGTTAGGGAACCTAGAGTTTACTGCGTGGCTTACCAGCTGGTCATGATCCCTTTTCAGTACTCATCAGGATATCGGACATCAGTTAAGCAGTCTTTCGTTCATTAATCATTGAACAATGATGGTGCCAGGCACTTAGTGATGGAAGAAGAGTAAGGTCCGAGTCCTCCCTTAAGGACTCCCTGGCAATGTGGATGCCAGAGTTGGCTGTTACAACACAGCTGGGCATCAGTTTCCTGACATACATGCATGGTTGGTGCCCGATTCTGTTCTGAATAAAGTCCAAATACTTGATCAAGGCACTCAAGACTGTTCACAACCTAGACCCAACTGACCTTTCCACCAGAATCTCTCCCCCTACCCCTCTGCTTTCCCCATGTGTTTAGTATGTAATATTAAGTATTCTTCCAAACATGTTAACCCCTCCCTGGATCTGTGCCTCTGATATTGCTTATTTTCCAAATACCAAAGAGCATTATTAAATCACTGCTCCTAGCCTGAGTCTCCTGTTAGTAGACAAACAGGAGTGCTTTGCTAACTTATGCTTCTAAAGCCAAAGACAGAGCAGGTGAGTCTTTAGTGATCAAATAATCCAACACCCTTGTTCCACAAATGGGTAAATTGAGGCTAAGAGAAGGGAAGGGACTTGATCAAGGTGGTAGAGCTTGAACAAGAACCCATGTGTCCTGACCCAACTCCAGGATGCTTCAAAACAATTGCATCATGGTCATAGCTCACAGCTATAAGCACAAAAAAAATCAAGTTGAACTGCTTCCTAGGGGTCACCTTAACAAATCAGGCTATGTTTACTGAACATCTCCCCGGGTGGAAACTAGTGAGCAGACACTAATTCTGGGACAAGGTCAGCCCCTCCAGGGGATTACAATCCAGATGCTCCTAGGATGTGCAACCAGCCTTTGGCTTAACAATAACAGCGTTAACGAGAATAGCTCACATGTGCTGTCCATTAACCCTGCGTCGGGTGCTCTGCAACCTCTGCTCCTCCGAAGTCTGGACAAGAGGTTTTCAACCCTGGCTGCACACTAACATCACCTGGGGAGATGTGAAACCTGTCAGTGCTCAGCCTCCTTCCTGAACAATTAAACGGAATCTCAGCAGTGAGGCCCAGGTGTCAATACCTTTAATATACCTAGAGGAGCCAGGCTGCAGAGAGAGGAAATGATGCGGCTCCCTCCCTGTGCCTAGAGACCCTCTCTATGTCCTCATTCTGTCACCCACTTGGTTCATTACCCACGGCGATGGTACAGCTGCATTAACCCTGATATGTCATCCGGCCTCCTCCTGCTTCCATCCATCCTGAGATGACGGAGGAAGCAGGGAACAGACCTCCCTTAACCCTGACCCTCTAGGGGCCAAGCCCTGTTACTTGTCCAGAGGTCATTTTCTGTTGTTTTTTTAAGAGCAGTCCGCTATGATTTCTTGCAGAAACCACTCTAGTAGGTACACTCGCCTCTGGGCTGGAGGCATTCAGATTAAGCCACCACAACATCTGGGTAGCATGGGGACCGAGAGTACACACAGAACAGGTCTGCTGACATGCGGTGCTTTTGTCAGATTGGGAAATCATTTTGAGCAGCACAGCAAGCAGTGGTTTCAGGAGGGGGAAAAATCCTATGTGTTCATCATAATGCAGTCCAAGATGATTGCCCTGAATGAATGAAATAGAATAGAATTGGTCCTGGTTTGCTGAGCACACATTAAAGAAGGGAAAATGGAGTCAGGCCCCGTCCTTCTCTTCAGTCTGTTTCTATTAGGAGATGACACGATTCAATGGCAACTTTGGTAAAAAAAAGAGGGTGGCTGGGGGAGAAATGCAGGGATTTCACCTTGAACACAGATGTCACTTTACATCTCAGGGTCAATGGCACTGGTCTTCCGGGTAAGTTCCTGCCTTTGCTTCCTAATCAAAAACGCACCCACACCTCTCGTCTTTGGGGCGGAGGGCCTTACCACTCTCAACTTTTCCCCGTCTCTCTGCTGCGTGAATTGTTGTGGATTTTTCCTCACAAGTGTATTGTCTAAGGGAGGTGGGGAGAAAGCGATGTTGCTTTTGATGCAGTTCAACAATTGGTGAAGGAAAAGGGTGAACAAAAAGTGATGAAGAGTCGGAATCTATTTTTTTTAAATGACAAAGGAGAGTAACATTTTTAGTTTCCGGTATTATTGTTTTCTTTGTAAATTTAGGGCCAGATGCAGCAATTTATAGTTCATTATTCTTTCCCGTGGCGCTTGCTAAAAATTTCAAAGTTATACCGTACTGACTTTCTTTCCCTTTGTATTTCACTGCTAGCAGACACAGTTTGAATCAAATCTCTAACAAAGAGAGAAGGCTCAGAGTCTGCTTGTTTGCTGAAACTGCTGGAAACCTTTTTGATTTTCCAAGAAGCCACAGAGGACGCAGGGGTTTCTGCAGTCCACAGACTTAATATACAAAGTAATTTAGGGGAGAGGCTGGCTTGGTTTTGCTGGTAATGTGAGTTCATTTGCAATTCTCTTCCCTTCTCACCCGGCTTGAAAATGAGTACTGAAATTCAGAAGAGGGTGTGTGTGCCTCTTGGGCGCGTTAAGCCCGAGGGTGTGTGCTCTCTGTCTACGCTCTAGGGAAGGGATGGCTGGCCATGCATCATTTTTTTACAGCTGTATTTGCACAGGTGGGAAATAACAGTGTCATCTTGGAACAGCAGACACAATGATATACGTGTTTGGGGGCATCTACAGAGCACAGTGAATCATGCAACATGCAAGTCAGCCCCACTACAAGTCAATCCATGCTGCCCACCAAAAGCTTCTTAGGTGAGTGGAGAGGCTGCCTTCGGATTACTCTGGAAGATGAAAAATATCCCCATATATATTCAGGCCAATAAAGTAGCCATGCAGGTAAATAAAAACAAATCCTGAAATCAGAGTCTCAAGGTTGGAAGACACTTTAAAGATGACTAGACCAGCCGCCCATCCAGACACCCATGCTTGTGTCCCCTTAACATCTTTGCATATCCTCCCCCAGTTACTGGTTTGAACCCCTATGATGGGGCTCTCACTGCCTGCTCCACAGCAGTTAACCCATCTCCACTTCCCATTGTCCAGGCGGTTAGAAAGCAAAATGAAACAAACCCCTCTACTTTACGTTGTTAAAATCGTCGCGTCTACTGCCTGATCCTAGTTCTATCCACTAGTGCACAAAGGGCAGAAATAATCCCTCTTGGCATGACAGTCTTCCAAGAGTGGCAGACAGCTGTCACGCCCTGTAATTTATTTATTTGTTCATTCGTTAGCTGAACCTGTATTGAGCATCTACTACATGCCAGAAAGCAGGGTCCAGGGCTAGGAGTCGGAGAACATGGAACCTTCTCTCACAGTACCGTAGGGAACTATATACCTTATCAACTAAGTTGAATTTTTTGTGGTAAGTGAAGGTCTGAACAATGTCCACGGGGGCCTACAGGAAAGCGTATTTATTTGCCTGGTGGGAGGGAGGTGAGTGGAAGCAGAGAAGGCCTCCCAAGGCGGTGGCTGTGGTCTTGCACTCTGAGGGCTACATGTTTCCCACCTTCTCTTCAAGCTGCCGGGCAAATTTCTCAAGAGGATATTTGCACATCGGGGTCTGGCCAGTCACTGTGTTGGGGTCTCCGTTAATGCAGCTTCTGACAGTCTGGACTCTTAGGTATGTTTCTGCTCACAGTCCAGACCCAGCTTGCTTCACCTGCGTTTGTACCTGGAGGCACGGCACCTGGAGCAGGGAAGTCCTCCGAGGGGACAATGGCCCTGAGGATCTGGCTGAAGAACCCGAGGGCTCCTGGATGCTAGTTCCCTCCCCAGTCACTTCCCTACAGGAACGGTCTGTGCATATGAGGCTCTTGTGTCAAAACCCCCACCTGTTTCACAGAGGCATGGATTGCCAAGGGAAATCTTGAAGCTCCTTTCGCAAGCAGTTTGTCTGCAATGTGACGTATTTGGAAGAAAGGGGCCATGTTAAATATGAAAGCTCCTGGGGCTTCCCTGGTGGCGCAGTGGTTGGGAGTCTGCCTGCCGATGCAGGGGACACGGGTTCGTGCCCCGGTCCGGGAAGATCCCACATGCTGCGTGCGGAGCGGCTGGGCCCGTGAGCCATGGCCGCTGAGCCTGCGCGTCCGGAGCCTGTGCTCCGCAACGGGAGAGGCCACAACAGTGAGAGGCCCGTGTACTGCCAAAAAAAAACAGACAAAAAAAAAAAACAAACAAAAAAACCAAAAACCTATATGGGACGCTGGGTTCAGAGACCTATGTTCAAAATCACTCAGATAATTACTGTGTGCCCCTAAGGATGCCAGTTAAGCCGGCTGAGATTGGGTAATCTCATCTGTGAAATGGCTTTGGTAGCAAATCTAGCTCTGCAGGATTATTAGAACACTCATGGTACCAGTTGGACCAGAGCTCTGAGGGTCCTACAAGTGCTAGATGTGGTAATCCCAGGGCACTGGCAGAGCCCTGAAAGGTCCGTGGAAGTGACTGCAACAAGGTCGTTGTGCTCGCAGGAGCTTTAGCTGTGCAGGGTGGACGGGGCAATGCAAAACTAATGTCTCTATAAGGGAAGCATGGGAGAAGGGTGGACAGATCAAGCTCTGGAAATCAGCACTTGGGGGAAAAAGAGGAAAATGAAGGGATACTTCTTTAAGCCTATTTAAAGTGGATAAAAGAAATTGTAAGTGGAAGAATATGTTACAGGCCTCTTAAGCCTACTACTTCGTGGAGGTGGGAGAAAAAGGCATAATGAAAGGGGAACATTTCTTTTTTTATATCTGCAGGGCTACAGCCTATGACTAATGAAGAGGGGAATCTGTTAACTTGAAGACAGAGAGCTCATAAGGCACTAGGACCGGGCAGTGTCTCTTGGGTGACTTTCCTCAGATTACTGCTTCTTTTGCTAAAATCCATGTCGCCAGGCCCCATCCCATACCTGAAAAATCAGAACCCCTGGGGTGGGACCCAGCGCTCTGCGCTGCTGCATGTTGCCCGGGTCATTTTTATGAAGCCTAATGTCTAAAAACCCCTGATTTTGGTGAATAAACATTCACAAAGAACACCTGTTTATACCCAAATCAGATCCTGTGGGCTTTATATGTTAATATCAACTTCATGGTTTCAGTATTTATACTATAGTTATGTAACATATCTGTTTGTTATACGGAGTAAACAGTATATTTTCAAGTTTCAAAGTTTATTTCAAAATGTTACATTTCAAGCAGCCTAACTTTATGTGCTTGAGAATGCTTTTAGGTTTTAGAAAAATATATGGTGGAATAGGAATGACCTCACGCTTGCTCTACTGCACATGGATTTCCAACCTTCTCCCTGCAGTCTGTCTCTCTCCCCAACCATAGTCCACCTCATATACCATGGTTCTGTAAGGTTACTCCTTTCGCCAAAAACCCCACCAGTGGCTCCCCACCGCCTATGGGATAAAGATAAAACTCCTTGGCCTGGCTTCCAGGCCTTTCACACGATATGGCCCACCTGGCAGCTAATCTTCCCCTTACATTCTCACACACACACCCCCAAACGCCAGCCAATCTAGACTACTCATCAACCTCATCTGGAACTTTACATCTCCAGAACTTCAGCTCACACCAAACTTCTTCATCTCAACCCATCAGAATCTTACCATCCTTCTAGATCTTTCCAGACATCTAAGCACTGCTTCTTCAGAAGCCTCTTCTGGCCAACCAGTTACAAGTGCTTCGTCCAGACCCTACAGTATTTTTTCTGCGCTGTGCCATGGTCTTAATACATGCTACCTAGTATTATGCTTATTTGCATATTTGTCTACTAGCCTTAAAGTTACTGGAGAGCCGGGCCCGTAACTCACTCAACTCTGTATCACCCATAGAAACACACCTAATAAATGACCTCCAGAAGGCAGACGTAAGTGGGCTATCCAATAGAGCTTTCTGCCATGATGGAAATTTACATATCTGCGTCATCCAATGGGGTAGTCATTAGCCACAGTGGAACTCTTGAGCACTTAAAATGTGGCTAGTGTGACTGAGGAAGTAACTTTTCAATTTTATTTTAGTTTAGCAAATCGAAATGTAAATTTAAGCTGCGGATGTGGCTAACGAATATACAATGGGGCAGCACAGAGAGAACATACTTAATGGAGGAAGATGCGCTGCACTTAGAAAACTTGTGGGGCAGCACAGAGAGAACATACTTAATGGAGGAAGATGCGCTGCACTTAGAAAACTTGTAAGCTTGCTGCCCTACCTTCAAGGTTCGCCGGATCTGGTTCTCCCTACTCCTGCATCCTTAGCTCCCGCCACTTTACCCCGTACTCACCCCACGCCAGCCAGGCCGGGCTTGTTTCCTTTTCTGAAGCAGGCCTTGCTCATGCTGGTCTCCAGGCTCTTGCTCTTGCCCTGGGCTTTGCCTCGAGTGCTTTTCTCTCAGATCCATTCAGCTGGGATTTTGTTACTCAGGTCTCAGCTCAAATGTCACCTACATAGAGAGGATGTCCCTGATGTGCCATCTAAAATAGACCTCTCTTTCTGTCACCCCACCTTCTTATATTTTCTTTACAACCCTTTCACTGTCTAAAATCATCTAATTTATTTCACTTCTTCTTTATTGTCTAACTCTTCCTAATAAAAGATGGGCTTCTTAAGGAAGCACTCAAATACCAATGTGTAATAAAATCCGCGGGTGAAAGCATGATGAGAACGAAGATATTTGCATAGTTTCAAACTATCTCCCAAGATACTAATTAATTATAAAGGAGAAAAGGGTAACTTTATTACAGAGAAAACTATCAGAAACCACCCTTACCAAGTGTTAACTTTCCAAATGTAACCCAGGGTTAACAGCACCAGTGACAAAACATTTTGACATCAAGTACATCACTTCTGTGGTATCCTCCCAATAATGCAGAACCACAATCTAAGCATGAGACATTAGACAATCTCAAATTGAGTGACATTCCACAGAATATCTGACCAGTTCTACTCAAAAGTGTCAAGGTCATGACTGAAGGATTGTCAGACTGGAGAAGAATAAGGAGACGTGATGACTAAACATGATACGGGAACCTATACTGGTTCCTGAACCAGAAAAAGGAGTAGGAAAACTGGAAAAAAATCCTAATAATATCTGTAGGACTGTTAATTTCCTGGTTTCAGTATTTATACTATGGTTATATAAGATGTTGGTGGAAGGGGAAGTTAGGTGAAGGGTATATAGGAACTCTGTACTATTTTTATAACTTTTACATAAGTCTAAAATTATCTTAAAATAAAAGATTTTTCTAAAAAAATATAAGCTTTTGAGAGCAAGGGCTTATCTGTCTTGTTCTAGAACAGTACCTTTCACATAGTAGGAATTAGCTAATGATTTGTGAATGGGAGGAAGGTGAGAAGGAAGAAAGAAGGATGGAATACAGTAAGGGAGAAAATGGTTGAGGGAAAGAGGGAGGGAAGGGAGGAAGAAGAATTGGAGGAAGTGTGGGAAGAAGGGAGTGCACGCCTTTGGGAAGACTCAGAAGATGTGAAACATAACAGCCCTGTTAAGGTCCTCAAGGAAAAGGCTCACCCACAGCATCTGTCACATGGCCTAGATACACAAGGGCTTGGGGATATGCCCCAAGCAGGGGCTATGGCTATTTATCTTTGTGTTCCCAGAACCCAGCGCCCATGCCACATTCTAGGTGTTCGATACACATTTATTGAATTCGATTTAAAGTAGTTAATGACTTGGCTTAAATGCAGTGGTTGGATTAACACATGCAATGCCTTCCTAAGAGAATTCTCCAGCTTTCGGTGGGTAGGTTAATAACTTTGGCTGCTGAACTGAACCGGCACAGTCTAAGGCCTGGGTCCTGAGGGCTTGGGTAAGTGAGTCTCTATAGACTGTTGGACATTGGAGCAAAATTAATTCAGTGAAACAGCCCATCCTGGGATGGCCTACAGAGCTGAATTTATTTTCAAGTGCAGGATGTAAAAACTCGTGTGCTGCGCTGTCCTCCAAATTTAAGGACATAAGAAGGGCTCAAAATTTGAGATGTCTTTCCAGTACAAGGAATGAAATTTCACTGATGGACATTATTTCAATTCTATCTATAAATGACTAAGTGTGTGCCTAGCATCTAGTTATACACTTCCTTAGCTGTTCACAGTAAAAACCCTTTGAAATTACGTTAATATTTCTGCTTCACAGATGAGGAAAATAAAGCTCAGAGAGTGAGATGACCGATCCTAATTTACACAGCACTAAAGTCATGAAGCCAGAACTCAAGCCCAGCTCCCGCTCATCCAAAGCTCTTGAAAGGGTCTTAGACATCATCTGTTCTGACTCCACAGTGCTCTGCCCCATCTTTCACCTGCTAATAGTAGGCATTAGCAGGCGGGATAGACTAGACTTTAACAGAAAGGGGCCCTTGGTCAACCTCTTTCACAAAGTGTTGAAGCAGGAGGCCAGTGGAACAGTGCAGAAGCCCAGGGGAACTGTCAGCAGACTGGGGGCCTTTCTTGCCTCTCATATTATTAGCTGTGGGCTCTCAGTCAAGGCATTTGCCCTGTTCAAGCGTTGGCTGGTGCCATCTGTCAGATGACAAAGATATGGAAGCCTCTCCTATCCCAGGAAAGCTGCAAGGTGGGGCCTTATGTCTGGTCTCCAGTTGGAGACTCCTGTTGTCCTGTATGCCAACGACAGACACGGAAGTTGTTTAACTTGCTGAAATGCTGTGCCATGCTAATTACACCAACCTCAGAATCTACTATCTTTTTCTCTCCCTCACTGCTTCTATTTCATTGTCTTTCTGTCTCTCTCTCTCTCACTCTGAGTTTTCAAGCAAGAACTGTTTGTTAGCTCCACAATCAGAACAATCTAATTGGCTGCAGAAAGGAACATGCATGATATCCTCAGCGGGAACCTTAGTTGGAACAAGGTCAAAAACCACTTGACTGCCCAAGAGAAGTGAGAGAAACGGGAATTCAAAAGCCTCTATTTATAACTGTGGAAACTGAAATTTTGAGCTGTGCTCTTGACCAGGTAATTACATCATGGAAACAGTCTGTCCATCCTTGGGTGGCTTTTCAAGATAAAAACAGACTCAATGGAGCTCTTCTCTTAAGCAGACTCTCTCCTCTATGGTTTTCCCAAGGGCCCTGAGTTCTGAGCATTGTGCTGGTACAAGGAATACAGCAAAAAGTTTGAAGCCCAGGGGCTCTAGATTAGAACTGAGCCTCTTTTGCTTACTAATAGCCTGCTGTTGAATAAGTTACCCTAGATTTTTGACCCTCAGCTTCCTCACCTATAATATGGGAATGCCACTTCACATCCATTAGGATGGCTATAATCAAACAACAAGAACAACCAGAAAATAACAAGTGTTGGTGAGGATATAGAGAAATTGGAACCCTCTTGCATCGTTGGTAGGAATAGAAAATGACGTAGACACTGTGGAAACATTTTAGCAGTTCCCCAAAAAGTTAATCATGGAATTACCACATGATCCAGCAATTCTACTCCTAGGTATATACCCAAGAAAACTGAAAGCAGGGACTCAGATACTTGTACACCGATGTTCATAGCAACATTTTCACAATAATCCAAAAGTGGAAACAACCCAAGTGCCCTTTGACAGGTGAATGGATAAACAAAATATGGTATGTACATATAGTGGAATATTTTTAACCTTAAGAAGGAAGGAAATTGTGACATACACTACAACATAGATGAACACTGAAGACATTATACTAAGTGAAATGAGCCAGACACAAGAGAACAAATGCTCTATGATTGCATTTACATGAGGCACCTAGAGTAGTGAAATTCATAGAGACGGAAAATAGAATGTGCTTGCCAGGGGCTGGGAGGAGAGGGAAATGGGGAGTTTGTGTTTAATGGGTACAGAATTTCAATTTGCGAAGATGCAAAAGGTTCTGGAGATGAATGGTGGTGATAGTTGCAGAAAAATGTGAGTGCCATCTGAACTTTACATTTAAAATGGTCAATTTCATTTTATGTATACTTTACCATAGTAAAAAAATGGAATATCACCATCTAACTTACTGTGTTATTTTAAAGATTAAAGTAGATATCATACGTGAAATATCTAGAATGATGCCTGTCACACTGTAGTTGTTCAACACATACTGGTTTCCTTCCCCACAGAGCATATTTAATTTTCACGAAGCCTCTCCTTGCCTTACAAGATTATAACTGAAAAGTGGCCACACAGATGGAGATGGCACAGAATAACATTTCTGCACAAAGATGATCATACTCAAAGAAGGGACACAATTATAAGTGAGTCTGGAGAACTTGCTTCCTTCTATTTTATGCCTTAAGAATAATTTATTCCTTAAAGCAAAGTGAAGGCAGAAAGGTGCACCTGAGGAACCATTGCAAATCTCTCTTGAGTATAAAACAAGAAGAGAGAAATACCTTTCTAGGTCTCAAAAGTGAAGGAAAGCATCCTAACCTACCTAGTTCATTGGGCCGACAAACATTTTAGCACCAGCTTAATTCAGGCTTGGGAACCAGAATCTCATCCACCTTGCTGAATGGTGCTTCTGGATGGGGATCACCACACCTGCCCACCTATGCTCAGGTGACCTTCAGAAACAGGATGAGGAGGTAAACTGGAGGGCAGTCCCTGCTTGAGGCAGGAGTGGGGAGGGGTTCCGCAGCTGGCTGGACCTGGACTTCTAAAGGATGATGCTAAAGAGTGTTTCTCTAAGCCTTCTTCCAAATCCAACTTTTGGTACATCTGTGGCTCCCTGTTGGAGAGCAGGTTGCAGCCTGCAGGTTTCAGGGAGAACTCTTCCAACAGGAGCCCAGGCCAGGCCCTGAGCCCCCAGCATACCTGGCCAGGTCAGGCTGGGACTGTCCCTCTTTTTCTCAGGTGGTACCTTTGAACACTATGAATCAGGGAGCTTAGGCTCAAATCACTTCTTCAAACCTATCACATCTAAGTATAGAGGGTATAAAAGTAAAAATAACAGTGGTTTATCAAGGGCTTACTATGTACTGGCGACTGTACTAGGTGCTTTACACATTATTCCATTTGATCCCTAGAACAGCTGTGTTGTCAGTATTATTATTCCCATCTCATGAGTGCAAAAATGGAAGTTGAGAGAGCCTAGGTGTCTTGTCCAAGGTAAAAAAAAAAAAAAATCCTCCTTATTTCCATATACTTCTCCCCCTGCTCTTCCTAACTTTTCAGCACCTTGAAGGTACCGTTAACATGTTAGAAAGTTTAGGAAGTTCTCAGGTGCTATGCTCACAAATAGCCTTTGTGCAAGCTCTAGAGGTGTGCTTAGCTTGTAGGAAAAAGGCTCAAAGAATGACAAATGAACATTTGCAATCTGCTTTTTTTAAACCAATAACCATATTGACCATGTGACTCTCACAGTATTTTTACAACGTGTGTATCTATATAAATGTAAACATATATGTATATATGTGTATATGTGCCTCCACACACACACACGCACATCTATCTATATCTATATCTATATCTATATATACACAAATATTTTTCAGCTCCAGTTATACGACTTGGGACACACAGCCTAGAATGATCACCTATAACTTGATTAATCTGTTTCAAAATCAACCAGGAAAGGATCTGCTTAATCATACCCAGATACTTAGCTTCAGACATGCTATGTCGTTATATTATGTAGACCTTTTCAGTATTTCTGTCAAGGATTTTGTAGTAATTTATCACCTGCCCTTCCCAACACCCTGGGCTAAGGAGATGCCACTAATCATTACAGCTTGAATTTGTTTTACACTCTCTTTTGAGGGAGTCTATACCCTTTAAAGATACTACATAAGTCTTGCAAATAACTTCGAAACAGTCTTGAGTCTTGAGATTTCTTATTGACCTATGGAATGCATTGGAAAAATTCCTATTGTTCCCTGTGGATTGAATTAGGAGACTTCCATGGTGTCTACTGCTAGCAAGCTTGGGCGATAGCGAGTTCATTTCACAGACGGTGACTGAACAACTGACCCATAGCTGAAGTTTCCATTAAGATCTAGGTCTCCTGGTGCTGGAGAAAATTGTCAATAATAATAAAAGTTGCCAACATTACTGAGTGCTTACAGTGTGTTTCAGGCTTAAGAGAAGGTATGGTTGCTATTCAGCAGTCTGCTCCTTTGTTTGGTGTTCCCCTCCGTCGTTCCTCAAAAAACCCACTGCATGTGCACATCTATGCAAGAACACCTGGCTCTACCTCACTGGGTTGTCCCCAGTCATGCAGGGCCATGGTTCTCCATTTTAAGGGGCATAAGGATTACTTGGGAAATGTATTAAAATATAGGTTTCTGGGACTCACCTAACATTTTAGTAGGTCTGAACTTATATTTTTAATTATCAATCTTCCTGATGCCTTCTAATATAGGCATCGGGGGGTATACTTTGATAATCACTGATTCCGGACTTGCAATGTCATTCTTATTCTCTACTGAAATTTTCACCTTCATTCACTTCTCAAACATTCACCAAGAAGTTAATATAATAAAGAATCCCATGTGGATGGTGCTTTTACAGTTTGAAAATCACTTTCATGTATGCCCTCATTTGAAGCTCACAGCAGCCATCTAAACTCCATCAGGTAGGTGTGGGGGCAGACATGGCAGATACCAGAGAGCTCTCTCCTTCTCTGCCAGCAGCATCCTGATGCATTTATCTCTTGGGCTGGAGATCCCATGAAACCTGGAAACATGGGTCCCATATCCTAACCAGGGAAATTTTTTTGACGTCCAAACAAACTACTTTAGGCAACTGATTGGCAAAAAATGGGCATGTTCTAGCTAATGAGATATAAAAAGAAGTATACTGGGGAGAATTCCCCTTCTTGAACTAAAAAACAACTTCCTGAGGTGAATGCCTGCCCCTTCTTTCTTTCAGAAACTCATAAATGAATAGTCATCTCGTGACTGTAAAGCAACAAGCATAAGGCTGAAAGCCCAGATGCTAAATATGGTGGAGCAGAAAGATAAAATGATCTGGGGGTCTTCAACAATATCACTTAAATTGTGAAAAAAAACCCTCAGCAACTGAATACATCTGAACTTGTTCTTAATTACAAAAAAGGAACCTCTGGGTTTTTTTTGTTTTTTTTTTTGAGGGTGCACTCTAAATTAGATTTTCTCTGTCACCTTTAGGTAAAAGCATCCCTAACTGATCCAGAGGTGTTATAATTATTAAAATCCTTCTTTTATAGAAAACAGCCACAGAGAAGGTTAAGTTACTTGCTTAAAATCTCTTAGCAAGTAAATAGTGGGTCCTGGACTTGAACTCAGATGGACTGACTCTAAATCCTGAACCACCTACCCTGGAGCCTCACTGTACAATAAAGGTGTTCCAGTGACTACCTTGCAATAGAAGTGAGTGGGGGTCTGGGCTCCTTATCCCACTTCAACTAGAATAATTCTTACTAATCTATTTTATAAATTGGACTGTCAAATATAAAACATAATTTGAAGAAAGGGTTCTGCTGATTTAAAATATAGCTTAAAATAAAGTAGCATTATGCCTTGCTGTTTTCCCCTTATATGTAAGGAATTGTAGATACAAAAGACTACAATACTTGATCTTTGTTTTTAGCACATTGTTACCTAGTTCAGGAGATAAGACATACACACATACTGTGTTGAGGAGCAATGTAGGAGTTAAACTAAAGCTGTTTAAAGCAAAGGCTACTTTTGCCACGCTGTGTCCCTGGAAACAGTGTTATAAAGCAAATAATTATAAAATGATTCTTATTTCCCCCATAGGAATTATGCCATAAAAAGGGTTGTGCTCCTAACCAAAGATGTAGGATCCAATTAATAATAAATATAGCCAATAACAAGGTTCGAGAGCAAAATGTAACATCATTTGAAATAATAGAATTATGTTCCGGCTCCTATAAAACGGGAATGAATATACCGAACATATTATATAGCACATTTGGGATTACTGTATAATCAAAGTAGTCATATAATATAAACATAAAAATCTATACCATAAATCTGACCTAAAACTAACATGCTATCAATAATAAACCAAAAACATGTGAGTGATAATTTTATTTGCTTCTTTGAGACTTCAGATGGAATTTTACAGGACAATTTAGATGCTCACTTCTCTTATAAATGTGAAATAGCCAAGGAAATTAGTACTTGCACTCCCTTGTTTTGGACTGACTCCTGCAGCAAGCAGATATATTCCAAATATTCATTTGAAATACCACGGAAAATGATGACCGTTGTTCAGAGTTCCACAATGGCAGGTTAAACACTGAAAAAATGTTTTAAATGTAAAAGTCTGCTGTTGCTTTGGTTTATTCAAAGCTCCTTACGGGACTTCCGCTTCTGCCCATGTACATTAACTGCTATAGGGATTGGTCTCCTGTCATAAACATTGGTCTCCTGTCAAGTTCATATAAAGTGGTGGGTTTCAGGTATTGAACAACAGGCAGCACGAGACTGAGGTACATGAGAGAAGGGAAAGAAATGAGATGAGCCTTATAATTTCCCCAGGTTATTGCCTGGAAGAAGCTGCCAGGTTGCAATTAAGGGCCAGCAAACCCAAACAGAGCGTGTTGACTTTGCTGGGTTGAGGCCGAGATGGAAGTTTGGAAAGGAAACCAAAGTAGCTATCTATGGTTTCCAGGCAAGATACCAGAGAGGAAGCTGGAGAGAGAGAGGGAGAGAGAGAGAGAGAGAGAGAACATGAACACCCTGGAAATCTGCAGAGGAATCCCCTTTGGCTGAGTATGAATTCATGGATGTATGTGAGAAAATCACCACAGGACAAGAAAAGAAGCACCAGAAAGCAATAGGCTAAACAATTCCTGGAGCCAAGGCTATGAATAGTCTGTGTCCCAACCAGCCAGACTGGACAGATCTAGTAATACCATTCAGTAAAGTACTCAGAAGAATCACACTTTAGTAGTAATAGGGTTAAGTTATATTCAATGTTCAATGAACCCCAACCTGAAAAAAACAAAAAGTCATATCAAGACCTATCATAATCAAATTGCTTAAAAACAGTGATTAAAAAAATGTTTAAAGCATCCAGAGAAGAAGCATACATTATGTACAGGGGAGCAAACATAAGAATGGCAGCCAACTCATTGTTAGAAGTCATGCCAGAAGACAACAGAGCAACATCTGTAAAGTGCTGAAAGAAAAAACTGTCAACTTTGACATTTTTTTAAGCAAAAACATTTTTTAAAAATGAAAGCAAAGTAAAAGTTTTGCAAAAAAAAGCTGATAGAAACTTTCACTATAAGACATGTTAAAGGAAGTTCTTCAGGCAGAAGGAAAATACCAGATGGAAATTTGGATCTACACAAAGGAATGAAGAATGCCAGAAATAGTAAATATGTAGGTAAACATAAGAGACACTTTGTCTCATTTTTCAATTCCTTTAAAGGACTTGACAGCGTAAAACAAAAATAATAAGGTATTGTGGGATTTATAACATATGTAGAATTAAAATGTATAACAACAACAATACAAAGGCTGGGGGGTGGGGACTGGACATACACCAATATACCTTATACTACACATGAAGTAATATTATTTAAAGGTAGGTTTTGATAACTTTAAGATGAGTACTAAAAACTCTAAAAAACCCACTAAGATATAAAAACAAAGAAATACAGCTAATAAATGGAGCTAAAATTGATTTTTAAAAATTCAACTAATTATTCAACTTTTCATGGTCCCAGGGCACCACATGGGTTGTTTCTTCCATGAAAATATTAGTAAAGACCTTAGAAAAGAATCTCAAAATCTCTCTAACGTGTTGATATCTTAGTTCTCAGTATCTGTTGTCATTCTATGTCCACAGAGTCATGGAAACCTCACACACACACATGCACACACACACACACACACACACACACACACACACAGACACATACACACATCAAACTTTATTTGGAGACTGACTGTCAAATATGCCACACAAAATATGCATAACAATATTCAATTACATGTTGATGCTCTAATGGTGCAAATTTTAAAGAGTTATTAAATTGATAAGACTATCATTTTTTTAATCAATTAATGTTTATGACTAAACAACTTCTACTACATGGGAGTCATTAAAAGGGCTCCTCGGGTTTCCCTGGTGGCGCAGTGGTTGAGAGTCCGCCTGCCAATGCAGGGGACATGGGTTCGTGCCCCGATCCAGGAAGATCCCACATGCCGCGGAGCGGCTGGGCCCGTGAGCCATGGCCTCTGAGCCTGCACGTCCGGAGCCTGTGCTCCGCAACGGGAGAGGCCGCAGCAGTGAGAGCCCCGCGTACCGCAAAAAAAAGAAAATTAAAAAAAAAAAAAAAAAAAGGGCTCCTCCATTTTGAAAAGGCCAGGAACCATGGAACCACTGTGTTGGGTGAAAGGACTTGGCCTTGAGAGTTTGAGATTCTTTCTTATATGTAACAAGCAATCACTGATGGTTTCTAAATGGTGTGACACAGGACAGCAATGCCCTCACGTATTTTAGATTTGATGAAGTGAGGTAGAAAAAAGTCAAATAGTTTGTTCTGAAGCTCAGTGACTAAAACTAAATTGAATAACCACAAATCAATCACCCAGTTGTTAACTTGGGTGGCATCCAGTTTTCTGGATCACTGAGTGACCAGACCACATATTATACATCTGATCATTTGAGTTATGTGATTAGATATTTGTTGACAGGTTATTACCTATGATATCTTTGGTGAACATCTGTAATTTTGTGTGATGTATGCTTAGTGTTCCTTCATTTGGGGAACTGCCGCATTTTCACTTGATTTGATTCTGGTGGGGTTGTTAATAATCCCCTCCCTTCCTCCTTCTAAGCTGGGGATACCCATTCCCCTCACATACAATAATTGATCCAGCTTGGGCACATGGCCCAAGAAAGGGCAATGATTTTCCTTTCTTGGGAATTATATGGATGCTGTGTGAAGGAAACAATGATGTCTTCTCTAGGATTCTGAGCACTGAGAACCAAGTTTGACTAGAGCTTCTAGGGAAACTTGATAATAGAAATAAGAGGCAAGCAGAGTTGAGGAATGGAAACAGAGTCCTGCTAACAGTACTTAATCTATTGTTTAATTAATTAGCAAGCCTATATAGAGTACTTATTATGTGTTTAGCACTGTTCTTGGCCTTGAGGGTGTGGCAGTGAACAAGTCCTCTAAATGCCTACATTCTAGGGAATTCTTGAGCCCCTTGACAGGGTGGAATCTGAAGCCCAGTCCTAGTATTTTAGACTTTCCAGTTACATGAGCCAATTAATCTTGCTTTTTCACTTAGTTTACCTTTAATCTACGTCACTTGAAAGAGTTCAAACACACTCTTAAATCTGATTTTAAAAGCTGAGAGGATCATTTGAAAAGAAGAGCTTGACTGAAGACCAGAACTTGGAATCCTCTCACTCTTTCTAGTATAAAAGCTAATCAGCTAGACCGGTGCTTCTCCAAGTGTGGCTCAGAGAACCCTGGGGGTTCCTGAGTGTTTTTCAGGGGATCCATAAGGGCAAAACTATTTTCATAATCATATTTAGATGTTATTTGCCTTTTCTGCTCTCATTCTCTCATGAGAATATGGTAGAGTTTTCCAGAAACTACATGATTTCTACTAAGGCAGACATGAAAGAGATTTGCAAAAAAAATGTGTAACAATGCCACTCTTCTCACTAAATTTGTTTTAGTTTTGGTAAAAATGTTTTATTTTTCTTAAAATATGTTATGTTTCTGTGTAATGGATTTACTATTATTTGCAAATGTATTAATAGATAAATATTTTTTAAATTTCTGAGGTTAATAATAATATAAAATCAATATATTTAACCCACACAAACAAAAATTTGGGGGGCCCTCAATAATCTGTAAGACTGTCAAGTGATTCTGGGACAAAAAAGTTTGAGTCCTGCTAATCTAGACCAGTGCTGAACAGTCGGTGAGCCAATAGATATATTTTGTGGTGAAACTGAGGAGCCATGGACATAACAGACTAGAAGAATGTCAGCTTACTGGAGGTGTGGGTGCAATATAAGTTCACGAGCGTACATTTCTCCCTTCTATCCTCATAGATGAAAAGGTCAGGTTCAAACTGAACTGGCACAAAACAAACTACAGTAACTGCCTCACCATTAATGGTACAGACTGGTGTGTCTTGGGAGTAGCCAGCCCTAGTGAGGCCTGAGAAGGTAAAGATGGTGCTAAGAAGCTTTCCTAAGGAAGCTATTCTCACCACCAATCTGAATGAAGGAGCAGGCATCCTGTCAACAAGATAATGAAAAGATAAATGTTCAATCTATTCACATCTGTGGATATGTTGGACCAACATAAGGAATTACCCAAATCACTGAACATTAGCCATTATCTTGTGGCAAATTGACTTCTCCATACCAGAACCTTTGATTTGACAGGGACTGAGAAGAGCCAGTGATGTCAGCAAGAATATCAAATAAGAAAGCAGCAGGTGGCCTTTGGATGTTGCAGCTTTTATTAGCCTAAGTATTTTGATAAGGTCCCTCTGACTCTAAGTTTTAACTTGTATTTCAAGGGCGTCTCTCCAAAAAGCTGAAATCACTGTGTCTATTCAGCCCCAACATCCTTTCACAGGCATGCTCCAACTCCATGGCAATCAAATCCCTCCCTATTCTTTCCCAATTTTGATCCTCCTTGCAGCTCTCCTAATGGCATCATTCTCCTTGTCACTGAGGTTCTCAGCTTAGAGTGTTTGACTTCTCTTTCTCTCTTGCCAATACTAATCTACCTCCTTTCCTCAGGCCGGCCCCTTCACTGTCTTTCACTAAGTTGCTGATTTCTGCCAATTCTACCCAGTCTTTCACTGAGACTCCACAGCCCTGAATCATCTACTCCTTGATTGAATCAACGTGACCTGCCTGCCAAAGAAAATGAAACTTTTCTGAAGAAGAAGAACATCACCTAAAGCTTCTGGAATTCAATAAAATGTTATCAGGAATGACAGGAAACAGAGCCAAATGACCCAAAGCCAAGATAAAAAACAAAGAGAAAAACAGACCTTGAAGTCTGGTACTGGAGTTATCAAATATATACTTTAAAATAATTATCTGAAAAATATGCTCAAGGAAATCAGTGAAATATAAAGAATTTCATCAGAGAACATGAATCTATGAAATAAGGATCAACTGGAAATTCTAGAAGTGAAAAATACAATAATTGAAATCAGTAATTCAACAGATGGGCTTAATAGCAGATTGGACACAGCAGAAGAGAGAATTAGTAAACTAAAAGAGAGGTCAGTAGAAAATAGCCAGATTGAATCACAGGGAGAAAAAAAAAAAGAATGGAAAACACAGAAAAGAGTCAGAGAGACATATGAGACACAACGAAAAGGTGTAAAATAGATGTAATCTGAAGTCCTAGAAAGAGAGGAGAAAGAGGAAAGGACAGAGGCAATATCTGAAGAAAAAAAAAAAATTTTTTTTTTTGAAATTAACAAAACATTGTTTCTTTATAAGCCCCAAACAGAATAAACATAAATAGTCATATCATAATAGAGCTGCTTAAAATCAGAGACAAAAAGAAAATCTTTAAAATAGCTAGAGGGGAAAAACATATTACCTCTAAGGAAGCATCAATAAACCTGAACACTGACTTTTCAACAGAAGAGAACAGAGTGATATACGTAAAGCACAGAAAGAAAATGACTGTCAGCCAAGAATTATTTACTCAGTGAAAACTGTCTTCAAAGATGAAGGTAAAATAAAGACATTTTCAGTCAAAATAGCTGAGCAGTTTTTCCCCAGCAGACCTTCATTAAAAGGAATATTAAGAAGAGTTCTTGAGGCAATAGGAAAATGGTTCCAGATAGAAGCACAGTAATGTAAGGAATTCAAGAGCACTGGAAAGGAAAAATATGGGAGAATACTTAAATAAATTTTGACTATTTATTTTGACACAGTAATACTGCCTTGAGAGGTTTAAAATACATGTATCAATAAAATATATAACAACAAAAGGACAAAAGATAGGGTGGGGGTAAATGGAATTTAAGTAATCTAAGGTCCTTGCCTTGTGCAGGAATGGAAAGCATACTAATTTAATATATACTTTAGTGATCTCTAGGGTAACAATTAACGGCATAGTAATATGGTACATAATTAAGTACTTTTCCATAAAGGTTATTCTAGGCTTTACCAGTGAATTCTTCCAAATATTTAAAGATGCAGTACAACCAATTTCATACAAACTCAGCAGCAAATAAAAAAAATAAGGGAGACTTCCCATTTTGTTTCACAAGGTTACCATACCTTTGATAACAAAAGCCAAGAAGGCTTACTAGGAGGAAAAATTACAGGCCAATCTCTCTCACAAACGCAGATGCAAAAGTTCTAAACAAAATATGAGCAAATCAATATGAGTTACGTGTAAAGTAGATAATCCATCACCACAAGTTGGGCTTTACTCTGAGATATAAGGTTGGTTTCATTCTCAAGATTCAGTCAGTGTAATTCACTGCTTTAACAGAGAAAAGAATAAATATTATATAAATGAGTTGATAGATATGGAAAAAGAATTGGACACAATTCGTCACCCATTAATGATTAAAACCCTCAGCCCATTAGCTATAGAAGTTGTGGCAGACTATATTTTCCAAAAATGGCCACAGCAACATGCTGTCCCCCCCACGCTCTGCCAGAGCTTGCAGGACTCAACAGAATGCAATAAGTATTGCCGTGTGACTTTTGAGGCTAGACCATAAAAGGTAATGCAGCTTCCACCCGGACCTCTTGCAGGATACTTGCTATTGGAACCTATTCCCCATGCTATGAGAAAGCTCAAATTAGCCTGTATGGAGAGACTGTATGTAGAAGCCCAAGTAGAGAGGCCCCCAGCCAACAGCCAGCATCAACCACCAGATGTGAATGAACAAGATTTCAAATGATTCCATCCCCTCAACTTCAAGTCTTCCAACTGAGACCCCAGATATTGTGAGGCAGAGGTAAGCCTTCCTTACTAGCCTCTGTATAAATTCTTGACTCTCAGAATCTTCAAGCATAATAATAAATGGTCATTTTTTGCCGCTAAGTTTTGTGATGCAACCATAGGAACTGGAACAGAAGGAAACTTCCTCAACCTGATAAAGACATCTTTGAAAACTCTACAGCTAACATCATATATAATGATGAGATATTGAAAGCTTTCCTCTGAGTTAAGGAATGAAACAATGATATCCATTATCACCACTTTTAATATACATTTTACTGGCTCTCTTAGCCAATACAACAAGGCAAGAAAAAGAAATAAAAGGAATAATATTTAGGAAAAAATAAAACTGTCAACTTTGGCAGATAACAGGATAGAAAATCCAAAATAATCTATAAACTTTTAGAATCAATATGTAAATTTAGCAGTCTTTGGATACAGCATCAATATACAACAAAAATTATATTTAAAAAAACCTAGTCATAAAAGAAAAATAAAATTTTTAAAACAACTTTTACAAAAGCACTTAAAGATCACAAAGGAATGAATCTAAAGAAATACTGGCAAGAACACAAGGAAACCTACAAAATATTACTAAGAGAAATTAAGGAAGACCTAAGTAAATGGAAGGCTCTATTACGCTAATGGATTGGAAGACTCAGTACTGTGAGAATACCAACTCTCCTCAAGTTAATCTAGAGATTCAATGCAATCCCAATCAGATTTGTGTGTGTGTGTGTGTGTGTGTGTGTGTGTGTGTGTGTGTGTGTGGTGATTCTAAAATGTATATGGAAATGTAAAGGGCTAAGCATGGCAAAGACAATCTTGAAGAAGAACAAAGGTGGAGCATTTAGAGTACCAGATATCAAGATAAATCATAAAGCTACATTAATGAAAACAGAGTGGTAGTGACACAAAGACAGACACATAGAGACCAACTGAATAGAGTTCAGAAACAAACTTATAATCACCTGATTTATAACAAAGATGCCATTGAAATGCAATGGGAAAAAGATAATCTTTTCAACAAATAGTGCTGGATTAATGGGCTACCTATTTGAAAAAGTGAGTCTGCATCTCCACTTCATGCCATATATAAAAATCCACATTAAAAAAATTATAATCCTAAATATGAAAGGCAAAATAATACAGCTTCTAGAAGATAGCATAGGAGCATATATTTATGACATTGGTGTAGGTAAATATTTCCTAAACAGGACATAAACAGGACTAACCATAACCCCAAATTAGTAAATAGGAGTTCATAAAAATTTTAAAGTTCTTCTCATTAGAAGATACTGTTAAGTAATTGGAAAGACAGACCACGAACTGGTGAAAAAGATGTGCAATATTCATAATGCATATATCTGATAAAGGACTTTTGTTCAAAATACATAAGGGACTCCTAAAATAAATAGTAAAAAAAATATAGTACAATAACATCAAAAAAGAGCAAAAGATTTGCACAGATCCAATAAGCATATGAAAAGATGTTCAACATCATTATTCATCAAAGAAATAAAAAGTTAAACAACAATGAAATACCACTTCACACCCTGTAGAATGGCTAAACACAAACAGAATAGAACAAAATAAACAAAAACCCGACCCTACCAAGTTGAGAATATGGAGCAGCTAGAAGTCTCATATATTGCTGGAGGGAGTGTAAATTGGTACAACCACTTTGGCAAAATGCTTAGCAATATCTTCTAAGGCTGAACAAACACACAATTTTTTTTTTTTTTCGGTACGCGGGCCTCTCACTGTTGTGGCCTCTCCCGTTGGGGAGCACAGGCTCTGGACGCGCAGTCTCAGAGGCCATGGCTCACGGGCCCAGCCGCTCCGCGGCATGTGGGATCCTCCCAGACCAGGGCCCGAACCCGCGTCCCCTGCATCGGCAGGTGGACTCTCAACCACTGCGCCACCAGGGAAGCCCAACACACACTTTTGACCCTCCTAAGTAAATATCTGAAAGGAATGCACACATATGTGCACTGAAAGACATGTACACGAACAACCTAATTCACTGGATAAACTGAGGTACATCTATAAAATGGCATATTGCACAATGAAAATGGAATTGCCAGTACATACAACTAAATGGAAATAGCTCACAGACAAAAAACAGTTAATATTATTCATATGCTCATTCACATAAAATTATATACATTTTAAAAGCAGGAAAGCCTAGTCTATAGGGAAAGAAGTCCAAATAATGAATATTTTTAAGGAATCTGTAATGACCGGAAGGGGCATAGGGAGGCTTCTCGTGCGCTGGGAAATGTTTCATGTCTCAGTCTCTGCGGTAGTTTTATGAATAATTTCATTTTGTAAGAATTTATGCACTGATGTGTGGTTTTTAGTGTATGTATTATATTTCATTTAAAATATTCAAAGAAGAAAAGACATGAGTGGTGGCTGGGGATGCTGACGGCAGCAGTGATGATTTTCTGTTCCTCAGCAGAACTGTGTTTCTTTTCCCAAACGCCAAGGAGTGGGCTCCGTGTAACTGTCACGAACAGAGTTCCAGTTACCACTGTGTAACTAACTCTGGAGCAATACTACCTGACTATTTTGCCTCTGGGAAAAAATTTTGAATTCAGGAATTAGCTCTTTCACAAGATGGCACTGCAGTATAGAAACTTACTCCTGAATTCATTTCTTATTCTGATGGACTGGGGGAAGTTTAGTTCAGGTAGGTCTTCTAGTCTTCTAGAGGAATAAAAGTCAGTCGGGGCCAGAAGAGAAAGAT
This sequence comes from Phocoena sinus, assembly GCF_008692025.1. Taxonomy (NCBI): domain Eukaryota; kingdom Metazoa; phylum Chordata; class Mammalia; order Artiodactyla; family Phocoenidae; genus Phocoena; species Phocoena sinus. The sequence goes on from NC_045775.1 coordinate 23,223,558, forward strand.
GGCTGTGGGGAAGGTTGATTCGTCAGATCAAGTTGAAAGGCAAACACAGAGGAGCACAAAAACCTGAACTATCTATCTACTCAAAGTGCTTTGCCTGTCGGGCCTGTCTGCCACTCCTGCCACTTGTCAAGGCCCAGGCTTTGGCGTCACTTTGAAGGCAGACCTTAGAGGACCCTTGAAGTTTCTGCAGAAGAAGCTGCCTCGGGGCTCCTCTGTCTAATCTGAGGTCCTTTCCTATCTCCCCCACTCAGCGTCACCTCCTGGTGCAGCAGTGAGGGAGGGGAGTGGAGAGGAGACAGTGAGTAAGGCAGCAGGCAGGTCAGCAGGCAGCCCTGGAGATCCGCCCCCCAGCGCCCGGCGCACCGCTGAACCAGAGGCGCATCTCAGTGCCACGGGGCACAGGGAGCCCAAAGGCAACATTCAAACAGGAGGGCTTTCCTTATTTTTTTCCTTATTTTTTCCTGTCTCTTATTAGTGTTCCACATTATCTCAGCTCACACCATTGCCATTTGGCTAATGAGGAAATAGGCTCAGGGAGGGGAAATGCCCTGCCCAAGGCCGCATACTTTGTAGGTGGCAGAATCTCCTTCAGTCTTATCCCCTAGGCCCTCCCTACCCTGCGGGGCTTCCTCCCTTCTCCAAGCCCTCACACTGGTGAACACTCTGGGCCACTTGGGTTAGCTGCATGAGATGACATCTCCAGGCCTTTCCAGAGGGCACCAGAGGGAGGCACGTGTCACCGTCCTCACTCCCTCCCCTTGAGTGTGTGGCCGAATCCCTGCTCCTCCGTGGAGATATCGGCAAACCCCTGGGGCCAGTCTCCATTTGGCCCTGGCCTCTCAGTCAAAGGTTTGAAAATTCTGGCTGAAAAGTTAAGACGGCTGAGAGCACAGCTGGCTCCCACTGAGTAAAGAGCACTGAGGTCCCGATAAAGGCTCATTCATCTCCAGGAGCCTCATGCTTGAAAGGCTCTGAGCTCCTGAAGAGAAACTGTGCAAACTGACATCACGATAAACAGAGAAAGCATGTCTATAAAATCCCAGACAGGCAGCAATGCGACTGGTGACATCGAGTTCCACAACTGCAATGAAAGGAGAGTCTCAGTTGTGCCATGTAGGGCTAACTTCAGACAGATAGCGTGGACAGTGGGCCAGAGATCCCAGGGAGCTGCAAGCCCCACCAGCACTTGCTATGGGAGGGAATGGTCACGAGACTCCCTGGGAATGATCTATTAATTTGTGATGCTGAGACCAATAGGATTTGTTATTCACTTTCCTGATGATAAACTGAGGCTCAGGTTCATGTCTTTAGTTGTCAACTCAACTGCTGCCCTCTTCTCCCCATTCGTCCATCCATCCATCCATCCATCCATCCGTCCATCTGACATACAATGAGCACACAGTAGATTCTAAGTTTGAAGATGAAACAAAAAAGACCGTGTTTCTGGCCTTGATGTTCCCAGAGTATTGCGGAAGTGACAGACATACAATACCCACAATCTTTTTTAAACACCAGCAGTTTTTCCCTCCATTTATAAAGATAATTGTAGGAAAGATACATTGTAGAAAAAAAAGGAAATTTTCTGAAAGTATCCAGAAGGAAATAAAAACCACACATAATCCCACTATACAGAAACAACTACTGTATGTATTTAGGGATATGGATATAGCTCATGACCAGGGTCATGGTGGAAGAGGCAGAGAGTGGGCAGGAGCACAGAAGAGAGAGGGAGTTGGCAGCCCAGGCAGTCAGGAGGGCTTTCCGGGTGGAGGAGGGTGGTGCTTCCAGGTGGGAGGGAACACAGGAAAGGGCAGGAAAGCATGGCGTGTGGGCTGGGACTCAGGGTATGTGAGGGCACCCAGGGAAAAGAGATGAGAGGAGGGAAAAGACAGGTCAGGCAGGTTGCAAAGCAACCCCTTGGGCAGAAGGAACTAGGATTCCATCCTGTAGCCTCTCTCGCTGTAATGTCACATGCAGAAATTTGTTGTGAGATGCATTGCTAGTAATTTGTTAACAATGATTCTTCAGGTACTGATTGACTTGCCTTTTTATAGTTGTTTTTCTTTAGAGCAGTCACTGTGCACCTCACTCTCACTCACTTGCATTCTAGTCAGTTTCAAGAGTGGATGGGAAAGGGGCAGAGCAGAGCAAGGATGGTGCCCCCCACCCCCTTCCCCTGGAAATCTGCATCAGCATCATTACCCCTGCCCCATTGATAACTGTCTGCTTTGCCTCCCCTTTCTGTCCTGATTAAGTTCTGTGAGGGTGGACTCCATATCGTCTTATTGTTAGCTATATCTCCAGTCCCTAGCACATTTTGTTCATTCATTTAAGAAGTATTTATTGAATATCTACTATGCGTTGGACAACCAACTCATTCACTATGTCGAACAAACCTCCCAGCCTCGTGGAGTTTACGGCTTAGTTCGGGTGTGAGGGGCAGACTTTAAGCGAATAAAGACACCAATAAATGTTTCATTACAAAGGGTGACAAATACTATGGAAGAATAGCACAGGGGTTCTGCATGGGAGGACTAAGCAGACTGGGAGCAATGAAGAAATCACTGAGGAAATTACATTTCACTTGGTTCCTAAAGGGGCTGAAACATATTAGGCACTAAATAATTATGTACTGAATGGAAGGAAAGTCAGAATCTGCATATGCTAATGGGTGTGTGTCCTGCATGAGGTTTGTCTCCATCTAAGCCTGGCTGCTGTGGCCAACAGTTGAATAGCTTGTAGTGTGGGACTGGCACAGTCAGATGCGTGTTTTAAAAAAGATTGACGGCTACCTCTGTTGAACCTTAGCTTCTTTTTTTGTAATTTCTGCGAACAGGCCTAGATGATCCCTAAGAATTCTTCTACTTCTCCCTTCCAGAATCCTTGACCGATCAGTCAACACCTATCTGGCCCTTAGGCAAAGTCAGCATGCAGGTGAGGTCAACCTTGTCCTCTGTCACCCCTCTCCCACTCAATCTTCTTCTCAACTGCTATTCTTCTTTGAATTGTCCTTGAGCAACTCCAATAGACTTCCTACTAGTCTTGTTCTTATCAAAACTGCTTTCATAAAGTGAAATCAAAGAATGATGTAAATGCCCACTAAGGCTTAGTGCATTATTACCTTCCCTATTAGCAAAGGCAAATCCTTGAACCAAATAATGGAATGCTAACAATGGCATTCCAGCCACATGGAGGGCCACAGATGGCTGTCCTGAGCCCTGCACTATGCCTTCAGGGATGTGACTGGGTGATGCGGAGGCGGGATTCCCATTTACCACTTGGTGGGCGGAGGATCAGTAGAGTGGGGACGCCAGACTAGAAAGGCTGTGGATCTACAGGAAGAGGTGATCCATCAGAGAGAGCCGAGCTGAGCAGTGCAGGTTGGGTTAGGTTTGGGTAAGCGAAGAGGAATAGGGAGATGATGCCTGGCACAGAAGGTCTGAGTGGGTCATAGAGACTGGAATGAGCCAGGGGCCTGCTAATTATAAACCCATATCAACATGCTTAGTACCACCTTATCCCACAGGCCAGAGGCGTAGCACGCAACACAGAAAGCTGCTCTATCACTTACCAGCTGTGTGGTCTGAGATACAATGCTTACCTTTCTGAGATTCCATATCATAAAATACACTACAACACTTGTCTCTCTAGTTGTGGTGAGGCTTTAGGAAGATGGAAACTATGAAATTGCCTAGGAGAGGTCCTGGCGCACAATGTGTGTTCAATTGATGTTTGATTTTCTTTCCTTCCCAGCTAAGCAAGTCAGTTACGTCCCCACCCTCAGGTTCAGGCTGCTTCATCAGAGACATTACGTGGTTCTGAACAACCTGCAGTGGTTCCCAGATTTTGAAGGTCATAGACTAAAGGGGTAACATTTCAAAATTTCCAGCTCTTCTGCTCTGGGAGACAGCAGTTCTGAGGGTGATAGAGCCTAACCAGCTGCCAGTTTTAGAGGTGCAGGGATGGCAAGCATCGGGCATGTGGAAAGGTGCAAAGGAAAGTGGGGTCTCAGTGTGGTAAGGGGCAATGAGAAAGGTGGGGACTTCAGATGGGCCTGGACAGCTTAGGGCAAATTACTTACCCGGACAGCGCGAGGCCGGCAGTCAGGAAGTGGGAGCTGCCGCTGAAGGTGATTTAGAATCACGACAGCTCAGGTTCTACATGGAGGTGCTGTGCGGGAGCATACAGGCAAGGCAAGTCAAGATCTTTTACCAGCAGATAACACACTGATTTTAAACAACAAAGAAAAAAGACTATTATCCCAAGTCTGAGTTCAATATTGATAAGCTGTGCAAAGCACTGCCCCACTTGGTGTATGCTTCTCCATCCATAAGAATTGAAGAGACTGCCTCACTTTCAGCCTCTCAGAGCTCTCTAGGTTGCCTGCTTTTGGCTCCAGACCGAATAGATAGAAATATGAATATCAATATAATCACAAATATGAATATGAATACAAACAAACACACAGGTGAACATAAACATGTTCATACATATAAAACATAAACCTATAAATGAATGTGGTATACGTCTCCCTCCTGTAATCTCTTTTTAGAGTCAATCAACAAACCATTTTGTACTGTGCACGTGACTATAATGATCCTTATCTTGTATAAAGTGCATTGCAGCCTCAAGACAGCCCTCACATCCATTGTCTGCCATGAGTCACTCAAGCTCCTTCCAAGAAAGGTAGGACAGGTGCTGTCATCCGTGTGTGCATGCGGAAACAGCCATGGGCAGGTGGAGGACTTGTCTCCCTGGTGGCCACTGCTTTCTCTTCACTACTCCCTTACTCTGTGCTTTTTCAGGAGAGCTTTGAAGTAGAGGACTTATTTTGTGCTCTCCAGGCTCCTGCGGACCAACTAGGAACGAGTCATTTGCATATGCAAATCAAGTCACATCACCAGGTTACTTAGGGGAAAGGTTCCACCCTGAGCTTTCTAGGCTCCAGGCCTGCATGAGAGAGCTGTAGGATTTGAGCTCTTAAGCACAGGTTTCTCAGAGCACAGCTCTGTCAACAAGACCTAGGAGGGAGCTAATAAGCAGGCCAGGGGATGCTTGAACACATGGGTCTGAAACTCACTTTTCATCCACATGGTGATTTTGGAATTAATTAAATATCCCATTTTACCAAAGCTTTAGGGTGTTTTTGCTCTAGATAGCTTCTTTCCTCTTAACTAAATTGAGGCCCATAAATGAGAAATACAGTGCATGAAATCTCTGGATGTCACACCATAAATCTCAGGCATGCGGCTTTGCAAATCTCCTTTAGGATAAATTGTAGCGTTAAAGTATTTGCATTTTCTCCCTGTATTGTTGGATGCAGGGAGTTGAGCCTTTTCCAATCATGGACACTTTGATTGCAGACTATGGGGTAAGACAGGGGACCATGAGGCAGCTTTACTGAAGGCCCTAAGGGTTGCTGGTCCTCTGCCTTTCTGCCACCACCGAGAGACATGAGTGCTTCCATTCTGGCAGTGACCTTGGGAGAAGTTAGTAAAATGCGGAGGAGAGCATTCATCTCAGGGGTGGAAGCCACAGGTTTAGACCAGGAAAAGGGGCATGGGATTCTTGGAATCTGGTACAGAAATCTTTGAGCTAAAATATACTAGACAAAGAACTAAAATTTGTTAGTCTTTTTTTCATTCCCTTCAACCTGTGACTCACTGTTGTATTCATTCAGTTAAATGACAAAAAGCCATTTAAAAAGAATGGATAAACTATATATCAACACAGAAAAATCCCCCAATGTGGAGTGAAGAAATACAAGTTCTAAAAGACATATATAGTCTGATCAAAACAAGAATATGCATTGACTGTGGACACATTCATATGTAGGAAAAGTACCAAGTCTCACATGGAATAATACCCAGCAACTTCAGGAGAGTGATGGGGGAGATGAAGGGGGAATGGAGCCAAGCCTTAGCCTCATCAACTGAAAAAGGGGTAAAAGAAAAAAAGCAAATAGGGCAAAATGTTAACATCTATTCTAAGCAGTGGGTACATGGGTGTTTGTTATATTATTTTCTGTATGTCTGCAATATTTCACAATTAAAAGTAAAATATTATTTTAAAAAAGAATAAAAGATACATTTTTTGCCATTTGGAGGGATGTTGAAATGGTTATCTCGTTGCTTTAATTTTAATTCCCTGAGGTTGAACATCTTTTCATGGATTTATTGACCATTCTACTTCTCTTTTGTGAACTGCCTGTTTATATTCTTATTTTTCTTTTATTTATTTGTCTTTTTGTTTTTTACTCTCGACCTAGAAAAACTTGTCTAATGACTCCTTAAATAGACATAACATATTGTAAGTATTTTCAGAGCTGATTGAGTTGTATGGGACTTTATCTCTGAACTGATTCCAGGTTGTCTGTTTATATGTCTCGTCTCTGCTTTTTTGTTGTCCCCCTGACCCAGGGACATGTTTACCTTTCTTGATCTTGTCTGCCAACCTACGCAATTACTTTACACACCAGCCGAGAGGAGAGGTCAGTCAGACACAGGAAGGGAAGCAGAACTGGGGCTGGCTGGGTCAGCTAGAGCCTGACAGGCACTATCAACACACAGGTGGATGCGAAAACGGGCAGCGAGGAAGCTCCAAGAAAAGCTATCTATCATCTGGGAAGCTGGACAAGGTGTCCTAAGCCAATGCTTCTCAATGCGCATATGAATCCCCTAGAGACCTTGCTAAAATGCAGATTTGGCAATTTGGCAGGTCTGGGTGAGGCCTGAGATTCCGCTTCTAATGAGCTCCCAGGTGACAATGCTGCTGATGAGCAAGGACCACACTCTGAGCGAGGTCCTAAACAAGGAAAAAGAGATTGAGTGCGGCCCTTGGAGCCACTGCATATAGCACCTGAGTGTATTCCTCTACTGGGGGCCTATGTTCCTGTGTCTGAGGATCAGTAACAGATTTAGGGAAGGGGAGGCCTTAGAGATTATTCTAAAACAGCTGGTGAGGAAATAGCTGCCTATGGAGGTTCAGGGACTCATCCAAGCCCACGGAACTGGTTAGTGGCATTGTAGATCTGAACTAGAACTTGGATTCCTGACCTGGAGTTTATTGCTTTAACTATTTTACCATTTCATCATTTTCATCTTAGTAAGAAAACAAACTCAGCAGTAAGAAAGAACTCATTAACTTGCCGACATATTTGGCTCCAAGCAACTCCCCGTGGACAAATCCAGATTAGGCAATGGGGAAGGGAAATTTGTTTTTCAGTCTTTATCATAGGATTCCTGTAAACTGCAAGCTCCTATAATAGACTTCACTTATAATTTGATTTTACCAAAAATCAATTTATGTGTACTATTTTATCGGCACACATTGCATAAATAAAGGCCCACCTTAACTGATTATTCTGTGCCTGCCAGACCCTAGGTCCCTGTCTTTCTTTAGCTTTCTAGAGTCTCTGACTTTGGCAAAGCTACTTCTTTAGGCCTCAATTTCTTCAATGGTGTTAGACTTGTCTCTAAGTTCTTTTCATTTCTGATGATTTTTGAGTCTTAAGTTTTCTTCTTTGTATACCTTAAATATGATTTTCTGGGACTCCTCTGCAGCTGTCATTTTTCTCTTTACATGGTTCACAGCTTTCCTGCCCTGAAAAATGATAAGTAAAAAGGAAGGACTATTGATACAGTAGTTACTTTGTATTCAGGAAAGAGGGTCAAGGTACTATTTAAAACCCAGCAACAGAATGACCTGTGGATTGATTTTCTTAAACCTCAGTTCTTCTTACAAAAAAAGGGAAGTAATTAATTGCCCCACATCCTACCTGCCTTAGAAGAAAGAATACGGCCCGAAGAATACAGCCCGTTCAGTGGGCTTGTTAGAAATCCTAATTAAGCCAATTGTGCCTTTCCCTTTTTGCCTGTGACCACAGATCCCAAATGGACAAAGTATAAACCTTTAGTGTAACCCCTGGGTGAATCCTAACCAGTCATTGCCTATTTCCCCTGAGACAGTCCTGGTATGAGACCAGTATTAGAAATGAAAACCCCACTAGTGTTTGAACCATAAAGACTCTCTCTGGGCTTGGAAAGGTATTGCTAGGGGTAGGATTCAGCTGGTCAGTATGAGATATACCACTGGAAAACATGCCATGAGTAGAAGTAGGTTATGCCACCGCTGTGGTTTTACAAAAGGGAAGGTTGATTTGCGAGATTTTCTAGTCTCTAAACTCTTAAAGTCTGTAGTTCCAGAATTCTGTATCTGAAGGTGGACTTGAAGTTCAGACATAAATCCTACTTGTTCAAGGTCAAGGAGAACTAAGGGTGAAAGACGTCTATGCCTACATCTGAGGGAGGATTATCAAATCAGTGTGGATTAGTAAGGAAAAACAGAGATCAAGGCTAGAAGAATGAAAGCTGGGAACACCTGGGAAAAGTTTACCTAATGTTTTAAACCTGTGTCAAGTTAATGGCGTGACAAGAGGTCACGTACTAAGGCTTTCTTCGGCATGAGATACATGTGTGGTTCTCACGGGTCCTTTGCACATAAATGAGTGTTGTTAGTGCAATGGAATGACTGCAGTGTTGTATATTTCAGCTGATGAGAGAGCAGGAGAGTGCTGTGCAAGAGAAAACAAAGCAAAACAAAACAGAACAAAACCCTGAAGAACTTTGGAGAAGAAAGTTCTTTATTCCTCCGTGATGTCATTTATTCAAATCCATGGCAAGAACTTCCACAAGAGGGTTTCCGTTTGTGCCTGGAGGGGCAATGGATGGGAAGGGAGGTGGCTGAAGAGTGCCAGTGGCAGCCTGACTCGATTTACAATCATGCTTTGGATCTGCCCGATCCTATTTCACTCGGCTATGACTACACAGTTATCGGGCTAAGCGTGAATGAGCAACAGACACCCTAAAACTGGAAACCTGAAGGGCAGGAACTTGGAAGGGATTGCAGTAAAAATATTGTGCCTAGAAAGACAACTGGAAAAGGAATTGCAAGAGTAGGTTCTAGTGACCAGCAAGCTGCACAGCCCGAACACGGATCTGCCTCTCCTGAGCCTTAGTTTCCTTAGCTATAAAATGAGTTGCACTCAATGGTTTTAAATCACATCTGTATGCTAGCATCACTTGAGGAGCTTTCCAAAAGGACCAGTGTGTAGGCACCACCCCAGACCAACTGAATCAGAATCTCTGGGGCAGGGGCACAGGCATCAGGTTCTCTTTAAAGCTCCCCAACCAACTCTAATGTATGTCCAGGTTTGAGAACTACTCTTGCGTGGTGGTCCATGCGCCAGTAGCATCAGTATCACCTGGGAACTTTTCAGAAGTACAGAATCTCAGGCCCCAGCCCAGAGACCTACCCAACGGGCATCTGCATTTTAGTAAGATTCTCATATGATTTACATGTACATCCAAGGATGAGAAGTCCCAAGACAGATGATCCCTAAGTAACATTTTACTTTAAATTGTGAAATGCTTTTAACACGTAGAAACACTTAGAGAATAATTTAAATAACACCTGTGTGCCCAACCCAGCTTTATCAAATCATTATATTTTTACCATTTTGATTTAGGTTTTGTTTAATGTAATAATATATATTTTAAGTTGAAGCCACTCTATCTAATCTCCTGAATCCTATTTTTTTCCGTCTCTTCATAGATGTAGTCACTATCTTGACTTCAGTCTTTTTCTATTTCATGAATGTTTTTATATTATTATTATACAGGTAGGTAATTAGATAGATAGATAGACAGATAGATAGTTAGATAGATAGACAGATAAAATGGCTTTGTCTATTTAATAGGTTTTCCGTTACTGATCCATCCCTGCATTCCTGGGACAAATCATAATGGGTTATGCTATATATACTTTTAAAATACACTGATGTATTTGGTTGCTTGTATTTTATTTAGGACTTATGGTATTAAATGAGATTGGTCTAAAGTGTTACTTTATTGTCAGTTTTGTTATCAAGAGTATGCTGGCCATATTAAATGAGTTAGGTAGTTTTACCTTTTTTTCTATTCTTTGAAATAGTTTGTAAAATATAAGGTTTATTTATCTGTTTCTGGGGGGTTAGAAAGGATCTTGCACCTTTTACGGGGTGTTGAAGAGGTTGATTATTGATTCACTTTCATTAATCATTATCAGTTTATTTGGCATTTCTGTTTCTTTTTGGGTCAATGTTTGCAATTTATCTGTTTCCGGAAAATTGTGTTCATCTAAGCTTTCAAATTTATTGACACTGAATTTATTTTTAAAAAGTTCTACTGTAGCTGTAGTTATTGCCTGATTTTCCTTTGTCTCTTTTGTTTGACTTATTAGTTTTTTCCAAAGAACCAGCTTTGCTAACCACTCTTTATTACCCTTTTAAAAAAATATTTTCTGGCCTTCCCTGGTGGCGCAGTGGTTGAGAATCTGCCTGCTAATGCAGGGGACATGGGTTCGAGCCCTGGTCTGGGAGGATCCCACATGCCGCGCAGCAACTAGGCCCATGAGCCACAACTACAGAGCCTGCGCGTCTGGAGCCTGTGCTCCGTAACAAGAGAGGCCCGCGCACCGCGATGAAGAGTGGCCCCCACTTGGCACAACTAGAGAAAGCCCTCGCACAGAAACGAAGACCCAACACAGCAAAAATAAATTAAATTTAAAAAAAAAAAGAAAAAAAAACTTAAAAAATTTTTTTTTCTTTGAGTTTTATTAGGTTTTAAATTTGTACCTTGTTGAGTTAAATCATAATTTTTTTTTTTTTTTTGGCGGTATGCGGGCCTCTCACTGCTGTGGCCTCTCCCATTGAGGAGCACAGGCTCTGGACGCGCAGGCTCAGCGGCCATGGCTCACGGACCCAGCCGCTCCGCGGCATGTGGGATCTCCCGGACCGGGGCACGAACCCGTTTCCCCTGCATCGGCAGGCAGACTCTCAACCACTGTGCCACCAGGGAAGCCCCTAAATCATAAATTTTTTTGGAAACTGTATATAAGGCTATAAATTTGATCTCAAAATTCACTGTAGTTGCATTTCACAAATTTTTATTAGCACTTCTATTGTATATCAGTTCTAAATACTTAGTAATTTCCACTGTGGTTGTCTTTTAATACATGAGTCATTTAGGACATCTTTATGTTTTCAAACATATGTTGGTATTATTTTTATTTTAAATTTAATTGCACTGTGATCAGAGAATATGATTTCTATGGCATCAGTCCTGGGAAATGTAAGACTTCTGAATATAGAATGTGGTACATTTTTATAACTGTTTTATGTGTCTGTGGAAAGAATGCCAACTCTATACTTACTGGGTTCATAATAAGATGCTACATGTTAATTTCTTTAAAATTTTCTGTATCCTTACTAATTATTTTTCTGTTTTTCAAATTTCTGATAGAGTGGCTTTTTCAGTTCCTCTTTGTTTTTGCTCAGTTTTCTTTTACTTTATATATAACTAGGCCACATCATTAAGTACATGAACATTTACTGCTGCTACGTCTTCTTGCTAGAGTCTTCTTTTATTATTTTTGTTGTGTCCCTTATCCATATTACAAGCTTTTGCTCAGAGTTCCATTTTGTCTGATATTAATCATTTCTTCTGGTCACATGGTATGTCTTTTTTCATATCCTTATTTTCGATCTTTCTGTGTGGTTTTGTTTAGGTGTGCTTCTTGTAAGGAGTAGGTAGCTAGATTATGTTTATCTTTTTAATTCATTGTGAAAATCTGTCTTCTAAATAGGTGACTTCAGTTAATTTACCTTTTTGTGTGATTACTGATATATTTAACCTATTTCAACCAAAAACCATCATTATCTCTTTGATATTTTACAATTTTCTTGCTTTTATTTTTCCCCTTACCTTCTATTAGATAGATACTATATTGTATCATATATAGTATAGATACCATATATACTATAGCATATATAGTATATGCTATGCATATTATATTAACTTTATCCTCACCTCAATTAGAAGCTATAGATTATCTTTCTATTCTTTGAAACAGTCTTAACATTTTACATACATACTTAACTATAATTTATTTTTAAGAAAAACTAAATTGAATTTTTTTCTGTTTCTATCCTTCTTCCCAAAACAACATGGAACTTATAATCCTTAAAGTACATATTGAACACTACTTCCAATCTTGTTTTACTTTTTTTTAGAGTTTTAGTTTTACCTTTTAAAATATCCTAAATTATTTCTTATAATCAATGATTAGTTATAATATCTTAAAATTTACCAACATATTTTAATCATTTCTGTGCTACTCTTTCTTCTATCCCATACCTTGCCTCCAGATTTATTTTCCTTTTTGATGAAATACATTCTTTAATATTCTTTTCATGAGATTTTACGGATTGTAAAGTCTCTTAGTCCTAATAATTCTGAAAATGTCTTAGTTTTGACCCTATTCCTTAATGATACTTTAGATGACTTTAAAGTTCTAGGTTGACTGAATATCCAACACAATCCTGAGAAAGAAGAACAGAGAGTTGGAGGAATCACTCTCCCTGATTTCAGACTACAAAGCTAAAGTCATCAAAACAGTACGGTACTGCCACAAAAACAGACACATAGATCAATGGAACAGGATAGAGAGCCCAGAAATAAACCCATGCACTTGTGATCAATTGATCTATGACAAAGAAGGCAAGAATATACAATGGAGAAACGATTAGTGCTGGGAAAACTGGACAGTTGCATGTAAAAGAAAGAAATTTGAACATTCTTCTAAACCCATATACGAAAATGAATTAAAGACCTAAATGTAAGGCCAGACACTATAAAACTCTTAGAGGAAAACAGAGGCAGAACACTCTATGACATAAATCACAGCAAGATCCTTTTTGACCCACCTCCTAGAGAAATGGAAGTAAAAACAAAAATAAATAAATGGGACCTAATGAAACTTAAAAGCTTTTGCACAGCAAGGGAAACCATAAACAATACGAAAAGACAACCCTCAGAGTGGAAGAAAATATTTGCAAATGAAGCAACTGACAAAGGATTAATCTCTAAAATTTACAAGCAGCTCATGCATCTCAATATCAAAAAACCAAACAACCCTATCCAAAAATGCGCAGAAGACCTAAATAGACATTTCTGCAAAGAAGATTTACAGATTGCCAACAAACACATGACAGGATGCTCAGCATCATTAATCATTAGAGAAATGCAAATCAAAACTACAATGAGGTATCACCTCACACTGGTCAGAATGGCCATTATCAAAAAATCTACAAACAATAAATGTTGGAGAGGGTGTGGAGAAAAGGGAACCCTCTTGCACTGTTGGTGCGAATGTAAATTGATACAGCCACTATGGAGAACAGTATGGAGATTCCTTAAAAAACTACAAATAGAACTACCATATGACCCCGCAATCCCACTACTGGGCATATACCCTGAGAAAACCATAATTCAAAACAGTCATGTACAACAATGTTCATTGCAGCTCTATTTACAATAGCCAGGACATGGAAGCAACCTAAGTGTCCATCGACAGATGAATGGATAAAGAAGATGTGGCACATATATACAATGGAATATTACTCAGCCATAAAAAGGAACGAAACTGAGTTATTTGTAGTGAGGTGGATGGACCTAGAGTCTGTCATACAGAGTGAAGTAAGTCAGAAAGAGAAAAACAAATACCATATGCTAACACATATATATGGAATCTAAAAAAGAAACCCAAAATGTTTCTGAAGAACCTAGGGGCAGGACAGGAATAAAGACTCAGATGTAGAGAATGGACTTGAGGACACGGGAAGGGGGAAGGGTGAGCTGGGACAAAGTGAGAGAGTGGCATGGACTTACATACACTACCAAATGTAAAATAGCTAATGGGAAGCAGCCACATAGCACAGGGAGATCAGCTTGGTGCTTTGTGACCACCTAGAGGGGTGGGATAGGGAGGGTGGGAGGGAGATGCATGAGGGAGGAGATATGGGGATATATGTATATGTATATCTGATTCACTTTGTTATAAAGCAGAAACTAACACACCATTGTAAAGCAATTATACTCCAATAAAGATGTTAAAAAAAAAAACCCAAATTGGATTCAAGACCTAAATGTAAGACCAGATACTATAAAACTCCTAGAGGAAAACGTAGGCAGAACACTCTTTGACATAAATCGCAGGAATATTTTTTTGGATCCATCTCCTAAAGTAAAAGAAACAAAAGCAAAAATAAACAAATGGAACCTAATTAAACTTAAAAGCTTTTGTACAGCAAAGGAAACCATCAACAAAACAAAAAGACAACCTACTCAATGGGAGAAAATATTTAGAAATGATATGACTATAAGTAGAAACTACAATTGCTTTCAAGCTTATTGCAATTCGTTAAAAAAAAAAAAAAAGAAATGGGGTTTCCCTGGTGGCGCAGTGGTTGAGAGTCCGCCTGCCGATGCAGGGGACACGGGTCCGTGCCCCGGTCTGGGAAGATCCCACATGCCTCGGAGCAGCTGGGCCCGTGAGCTATGGCCGCTGGGCCTGCGCGTCTGGAGCCTGTGCTCAGCAACGAGAGAGGCCATGACAGTGAGAGGCCCATGTACCGCAAAAAAAAAAAAAAAAAAAAAAAAAGAAATGATATGACTGATAAGAGATTAATATCCAACATATCTAAACATCTTATACAACTCAACATCAAAGAAACAAACAGCCCAATTAAAAAATGGACAGAAGAACTAAATAGACATTTTTCAAAAGAGGAAATGCACATGGCCAACAGGCACATGAAAAGATGCTCGACATTGCTATTCATCAGGGAAATTCAATTCACAATCACAGTGAGATATCACCTCACACCTGTCAAAATGGTTATCATCAAAAAACACAAATAACAAATGTTAGAGAGGATGTGGAGAAAAGGAAACCCTCACACACCATTGGTACGAATGTAAGTTGGTGCAGCCACTATGGAAAATAGTATGGAGGTTTCTCAAAAAAGAAAAAAAACAATAGAACTACCATATGATCCAGCAATTCCACTCCCAGGCATATATCTGAAGAAAACAAAAACACTATTTCAAAAAGATACATGCACCCCAATGTTCCTAGCAGCATTATTTACAATTGCCAATATATAGAAGCAACCTAAGTGTCCATCAACAGATGAATAGATAAAGAAGATGTAGTATGTACACACAATGGAATACTACTCAGCCATAAAAAAGAACAAAATTTTGCCATTTGCAGCAATGTGGATGGACCTGGAGGGCATTATGCTAAGTGAAATAAGTCAGACAGACAAAGACAAATACTGTATGATATCACTTATATGTAGAATCTAAAAAATACAACAAACTAGCAAATATAACAAAAAAGAAGCATATTCACAGATAAGAGAGAACAAACTAGTGGTTACCAGTTTCGGGGGAGGGGCAATATCAGGGTGGGGAAGTAGAAGGCACAACCTATTGGGTATAAGATAGGCTCAAGGATGTACTGTACAACACAGGGAATATAGCCAACATTTTGTAATAACTGTAAATGGAAAGTAACCTTTTAAACTTGTATAAAAAATTTTTTTAAATGTTTTAAAGAAAAAAATTCTAGGTTGACAGCTTTCCTTCAGCAATTTCAAGATATTATCAGACTACTGTTTTCTGGTATCTTTTGTTGCTAATGAGAAGTTTGACATTCTGATTATAGCTAATCCCTTTAAAAAATATTCTACTTGGGCAATGTACACAAATACCAAATCATTATGTTATATACCCAAAACTAATATATCAATTATACCTCAAATAAAAATATTCTACTAGTTTTTTAAGGATTTTCTCTTTATTATCCTTGATATATACGTATAATTAAGGAATATATGTATATATATTCCTTAATTCTGCTGCATACTTGGAGTGAACTTTTTATCTAAATAATTCTGCCTTTCTTCACATCTGGAAAATTCTCACATTATTTCCCCAAGTATTGATTCTCCTCTATCCCTTCTACTCTCTCCTGACACCTGACTATGTAAGACCCTCTCTATCTTCCACGTCTTCAACGGCTTTTTTAAAAACTGAGAAAGTCTCTTTGTCTCTCTCTGCTGCATTCTGGGTGAATCCTTGAGTATAATCATAAACTCCACTAATTTTCCATTTGAACAAGACCATTCCAGAGTTCATCTCATCTAGTAAGCTGCTAAATTTTACTTAAAATTTTATTTTTAATGACTATCTTTTTATTTCTAATATTTATAATTGGTTCCTTTTCATATCTCCCTGTTCTGATTTCATGTCAGCCTGCTTTTGTTTCATAACTTTTGTTTCCTAACTTTTTAAACAGAAGTTTCCTTTATGTATCTATTTGAGTATATACTAAATGTACTTGTTTTAAAACCAATTCAGACTGGTACATAAGTTTCTTTTAATCTGAAGAGCATTCATATCCTGATCATTGATTTTAGCCTTTCTTCTTGACATGTTTTTACATTTTTGGATTTTGTACTTGAAGGCTAGGCTCATTTTGAGTGATTTGTTTGTTTACATGTCCTCCTCTTCCCAGCCAGGCTTACCCCTCCTTGTGTAGTTGTCTGCGTGGCACTTGCAACTCTCTCAAGGCCAAAATCAGATCCAATCACTGGCAATTTGCTTCAGTTCCAGGTCACACGACATTCCCCATAGGACTACGCCTTGCTAAAAACACTGGTCTAGGCTCCCTGGATGACTGGGGGAGCTTATCCCATTGTCAACCCTGGCTAAAGCACTGACCACTGAGCTCTCATCTTGGTGGTGACCCTTAGAACTACTTACAAGTAGGGGCCAAATTCCTAGCTGAATGGACTGCTTCTCTACCCAGAGCCCTGGAGGCCTGCAGCTTGATCTACTCATTATTTTCCACTTCTGTTCTGGATTGGAGAGATGGTGTCTGTACTTTTGAGCTCAGTTATGTTGTTCCACACCTATCATTCTGATATATTTAGAGGAAGGGAGTGCAAAATACATGATCTTCCTCAAAGTCTAGACTTGTAGAGGAAGGCCCAGGCATTGCCAGCAGGTTAATGGGAGTCTTGTTTTCTTGGAGGGTTGGAGTCAGTATATATTAGGTTATCTCCCAGCATTTAGAATACAAGTACCAGAAGGACAAGGTCCATGGTCCACTATCATTCCATGCATTTCCAGAACCCAGGAGACTGGCATGAAACGAGTGCTTCACAAATGCTATAGGAAAAAACTAAATAAGCCTCTCTGGACATTTTTCTGAAGCTTTCTGATAATGTTGTTAGACCGAAATTCAAACATCTACCCCCTGGACCACACCTTCAGTGTTGCACATAAAGTCAGCACATTTTTAAGATCAATGACGTCTTGAAGTCATCCATTAACTACAAAAGTCAGAGCTGCTTAAGAGAGCTATGAGCATGCCCTGTTTTATCACAAAGGAACAACATGGAAAAATATTCCCTGATAAATATTCTACTAGTAAATTAAAAACAATAAGCAAATACCTTCAAATTGCTTTCACAGTGTGTTCTGTATGTTTTTCTCTTTGAATATTATTTATGTGAGATAATTTACTGATATTGTTGTTACCCCAAATTATATACCAAACAAAATTAAAAGTACTACATGGGAGGAAATAATGAATAGTAGCATTTAACTAAAAACAAAGAGAGTACAATCAATGCCTGCTGAATACAATAATGAGCTTAATTTAATTTTCATTTAATGGAAAAAAATGAAGCTTAAATCAACTGCCTATGGAATTAAAGGACAGCAATTTCAAAAATGCATGTTTTTCTAAAGTAGAGTCTTAAGAGAAAAATAATGACCCAAAACAATGCCAACTAACAGGTCCATACACATTTTCCAGAAGAGTTAGAGGGGACCACTGTTAGCAGGACTACGCATTTCCAGCTTCTGGAAGGTAGAAATAATTAAAAAGCAACTCTAACTTTCTGAACTCTGGACTCATCAAAAAAGTAGACAAAAATTGGATTTCTAAGGATTGCCAGTTTGGGATCATGGCCCAAAAGGGACTGAAATAAACAGAGTAGCATGTGGGGGAGCTTGAATGGGGGTTTCCCATCGGCTCTCTGCTGCATTTGGAACAGCAGCCGGGCATGAGGTGGGAGAGCTGTGTGGGAGGGAACTGCTGAGCCCCCAGACAGTTGTCTGTGGCTCTGACTGAATCTGAAGCTGAGGGAATAGGATTCAGGTTAGATGATAAGGTGGCACTGTTCTTCCAAGTCCCAGCGTGGATTTTGAGGAAAGGTGGTTGCATCTGATTAGAACTGTGCTACTTATGAACTCCAACATCAGCTGAAGAAAGGACTCTACTTGAGATGGTTAATCCATGAAAATGTGAAATGGGAGGCAACATGGTACATTGTTCAGAGCACCAGATGCAAGGTTGGAAGTCCTGTCTCTGTAGTTAACAGTCCTGTTACCTTGGGCAGCTCACTTAACCTCTCTGAAGCTGTTTCCTAATCTGTAAAATGGGGTTAATGGTAGATGATTCAGGAGATGGGGAGATATTTACTCCATGCATACTATGTACCAGTCACCTTACTAGGTATTAAACATTATTTCATTGAATTTCCTGCTCATTTACTGATCTGTCATTTTATGAGACAGAATCAGAGTCATAGACAGAGCCAGACCCAGCACTGACAGCTTGTGTGTCTGACCCCCTCCCCGCAGGCCTCACGTTATCCTGTGCTTATTCTTGGATCTCAGTCCTCCACATTCAAAGGCAAGAGGGACCCAGTGTGGCTGGAGTTGTTTTGGTCTTCTCTGCTCAGCAAATTTTCTTAGATTGTTTTTTTTGTTTCTGTTGGACTCTTCCATAATAGTTATGCACACATGCATGCATACAGAGACATACCAACAGCCTTCGACATTCTGCCTGCCCTACTTATACCCTGGCTTCATAGCAGCAGGGATCAACTCATACGCAGGTCTAGGTAATCCTAGGACCGTTCTCTGCACAAAACAGGTGCTGTTAATATACGCCTATGTAAATGATTAAATTTTTTGCATTCTTTTAGTTTCGTAAGCTGCTTTTTTGGGCAACTGACAAGTTCCTGTTATTTACTCCTTGATAATCTGTCACCATGCTCTACCAGGTGCCTACTTGCTATTATATAAGTTGTGTTTCATCGCGCTGTTATATTCAGCAGAATGCTGGGGTCACTTCCTAAACTGATGCTCAAACACGGGTGACTCCCCATCTCTCCTAAACATCTAATTAATCTCAGCAGCTCTGGAGCAGAGCAGCACTAGTTCAGGGGATGTCAAGCAGCTCCCCCAGCATGACTGATTGCATTGGAGCTGTAGGGTTGGTTTAGGTTGAATAACATTGCTAAGAATCCAGATAGCCTTCACGGTCATGTTTCATAAATTACACTGTGGTTGGTTGAAAAAGCAAAGAATGGAAAAAAAAATGGCATCTAACATTCTTTTCCTTATAATTTACTCATGATCTCTACCTCTCACTTAGTAATGACGGTCTGTGGGGAGAACATCGGATCCAGTGGAGACCTAGTGGAGCCCCGGAACCATGGTATATCTTTAAAGGGAGATGAGAGCATTAGAGGTGTGAATATCAGGTAGACTTAGCAGGAAAGTGAAGTTAGTTGAGCACTTGTGATCAAGCCTGGTCCTCCTCCGCCTGGGAAAGCTGTGGTCTTTGTCCAAGCCCATGACTTTGGTTTCATGGAGCAAAGGAGAGGGATATCACTTTATTAGCACCAGCTCAACACCCATGATCACTGGGATCACTGGAGTAGTGAGTGGGGCTACAAGCTCTGAGAAGAAAGCAAAGGACTAAAAGCTTGCCAAAGGAGAATTCACAACCAGTCATCTTCAGGATAAAAAGAAAAACAAAAACTCCACTTAAAGAAGAATTAGAGATGAACTATGAACTAGAGCAGAACTACGCAAATGAATATGCAAAGGAGAGGAAAAGAGACCACAATTATTTATTTATATGTTTACATCTCATATTAGTCTGTACATTTCTCAAAACAAGGTCTGAATCTTAGTTTTTTCCCTTTTATATCCCTGAGGCTTGGCATAATACATAGCACTTAACAGATGCTCAATAAATGATTAATTGAGCTAAATATTCCACAAGCATAAGTACTTCCAAAGATGTTATATTAATCTTTGGGGCTTGATCCTGCCCCAAATCACAAAGCATGACAAATGTGTTATCTGGGGCATAATAGGGTGTGTGAACTCCAGAAGGATGGGTTAACTGAAGCAGGCAGAACCTGGGCCCTAGAAGCTTATTCCAAAATGAGGAATTGTCTCAGGTGCTGAGCCTGGCAAAGGCCCAGGATCTGGAATCTGAAGGACATGGCAATAGGTATTGCTGGTTATGCAGGTGTTCTGAAGAGGACGTGGCCCCATAGAAGGGAGAAACATGTTAAAAAGAAGACCAATAGCAGGCAATGCTCATAAAATGTGGTTTTCTTTGCTTCTCCCCTATGCCCAGAATGGGGTGGGTCCACAGTATGTGCTCAGTAAGTATTCACCGAATGAATGAATGAACGAACGAATGAACTGAATTGGACTGACTGAAAGCCAAGCCTGCCTACCTCAAAAGTCCATGCTCTTTCTACTCCCCATCCACCCTATGCTATGCATCCACTATTAAAAGGGGACATTTCTTCATATTTACCCAGGAGGCAGGAAAAGGTAACTTCAGTTCTCTAATCTGCTAGACCCAACAGCTGAGCTTTGATTCTAAAATTCATGTTAAATACACAGTTCGTGCACGAGCAACATTACACCATCAAAACTGGAATACAGTCAACAAGTTGAGTCGGAAGCAGCTGAGCTTTTTATGAAACAGGTTGTTACTTTTACTCAACATGTGTCCTTTTTTTTTTTTTTTTGTGGTGCGCGGGCCTCTCACTGTTGCGGCCTCTCCCGTTGCGGAGCACAGGCTCCGGACGCGCAGGCTCAGCGGCCATGGCTCCCGGGCCCAGCCGCTCCGCGGCATGTGGGATCTTCCCGGACCGGGGTACGAACCCGCGTCCCCTGCATCGGCAGGCGGACTCTCAACCACTGCGCCACCAGGGAAGCCCCATGTGTCCTTTTTTAACTGACAAATTAGTTGGAGCCAGCAGGAGAGGAGGCTGGGTGGGGATGTGGAGGACCCAGGACCTGGGAGAAACAGGAACGAAGGAAAAGAAGCAGAGAAGGCCACCGTCTCATCTGAGCAAACGAAATTTTTCTCAGGCACTTTTCATAGATGCCTAATGTCCTTAACTAACCACACTTAATTTAATTACCTTAAAGGTGAACTGGATGCTGAAAATTCATTTACATAACAGCAACTAAACCCTTAAGAACAAATGTATAGGCTGTAGGATTAATCTAGCAGGATTAATCGAAAGCTAATAATGAAAAAGATCACCCTTGGCTTGACTGGAAGACTATGTCATGGTTTCCATTCCAAATTACAGCATTGCAGGACCTGTTTTAATACTCAATCATATTAGTCGGCAACACTACAGTTAATGTGTTTTGGAATCCCTTCCTTCTAAATCAGAAACTAATTTATCTTTAGGCTGCGTCTTCTTTCCCCAACCCATCAGCAACACTGTTACCCTTGCTACATGTGTGTACTGAGTGTTTTTTCCATGGAAGACATGGGGCTCTCTACTGGGCAGGCATGGAGAAATAAAACAGTCCCTGCCCTTGAGAAGAGAAGAGACAACGGTGTGAGTCCTTGGTGGCTCAGGTCAGAGTGGCTTAAAAAGAGTGGGAGAAGGCATTAGGGATGGGAAGAAAGAATCAGGACCTTAGGGTGAGACTCTGAATTGGCCTGGACTGGGCCCTATTCAGTTCTGGCTTCTCCAGGGCCTGGCTCAGTGTCTGGTACAAAGTGGGGCTTAGCAAAAACTTGTTGACTTCATTTTGGTCCAGTGGTTCTACTAACAAGAATGAAACTGAGAGAAATGTCTTGTGTTCATAAAAGTTCTTAAAGGTGAGTTCTGAGGCTGGATGTGATATCAAGGGTGTGGTTGTCTAAGTCATGCAGGTAACTCAAGGCTGTCTTGGTTACACAGATGCCTGTTGCAGATTAGATGTAGGTAAGTGTTCTGAATTTAAAAAATCAATTTCATAGTGGGAATACTGGCCTAGATCCTTGGCCCAATTTTAATCTAACCAGATGGTTTGGGAGCATTTAGAAAAGAATGCAGGGAAAAGCTACTACAGGTAAATTCAGAATCAGGCATGCAAACCAATGTCGTTTTCTCTCTGTTAGGCCTGGCACAGGTCGGGGAGTAATGCAGCAGAGAACATGCATCTCATTTCAGCTTTCGATGAAATCTCCCCTGCTATTTTTTCAAGTAATAAGATAGATGTGGATTAGGTGATAACAGTATTAAGTGGATTTACAGTTACTTGAGCTTCAACAGCAAAGGAGTGTGGATTAATGTCTCTCTGCCCTCTGCCCTGTCCTATTAGAGGTTTTTATCCAACACTGGGATGAAGACTGGAAGACTGGCTGATCATATTTTCATATGGTTCCACCTGGGTAGCTCACTCCTGTGATTCTGGCATTTCCAGTTGCCTCAGAGAGTCCTCTGGTCCAGGCCCTGGTCTCCCCTCATTCTTAAATTCTGTCCCCCAACCCAGCCAAGGCCAAAGTCATATTATATCAGAGAATGTTTTCTCCAGTCGTCCCATAACGGAATGAGTTGTCCTTCTAGGAGGTCCCTGCATCAGTGACAGGTTGACCAAGATGATCTCTGAAGCTTTCCTGTCTTCCCTTTTTTCTTTCATTATCTGAGAGAGCAGTGTATAGTGAAAAGAATATTTGCTTTCAAAACAGAACTGACTTCACTTTTTACTCTTTTGGCAAATCTCAGTTTCCTTATCTGTACAACGGGAATTATAATTCCGACTTTACAAGGTTGTGGGAGGATTAAGTCACATGGACTCTCTGAAGCACAAAGCACAGAGTAGGCCCTCGATAATGTTAGCTACCCCCTGTCTTCCAGCACCCAGGTCTAGGACTTGCATGCGGTGAAGAGGCTGAACAAGGCTCCCTGAGAAGTGCCCTGCAGAGCCCTTGGGGCTTGGTTAGTGATACAGTCCACAGAATCCCTCTTTGCAAGGTCATCCCTACCAGGATAACAAGTCCCCAAACACGGTGAAGTAGCAGGTTCTTCCTACCTGTGAAGGTCTTTGCAGAGCACAGGGGAGACATCGGGGTGAGTGCAGAGAAATACGCCGAGTCTCCCGCTAACTTGGCAGGCAGGCAGGCTGCTCAGTGTCTGGGGCAATTGCCCCAGAGTCCTCAAATGAGCAACAAGAAGCAGAATCCCCAACTCGATGGGTCTGGGGAGGGTTAGTTGAGATAAGGAATGTGAGATTGTCCGGATCAGAGCCTTACATCCAGAAAGTGCTGAATAAATGGCAGGTTTTATAATTATTTGTAGTATTAGTATCAAGGACAGCCCAAGCCTTTAGGTCTTCAGACCTGGTATTAGTCCACTTCAGGGGCTCTGTTAATGGTGAAGGACAGTGCAGTTAAGACAACTTGGGCAGAAGCTGTGGGAAAATCGTGATGAGAGGTGAATGCTAGGATTGCAGAAAGCTTGCTGAAACAAAGGATATTTAGAAGGCCCACGAAGTTTGGGGCTCTGAGATCTTTTAAGATCT
Source organism: Phocoena sinus (assembly GCF_008692025.1). Classification (NCBI taxonomy): domain Eukaryota; kingdom Metazoa; phylum Chordata; class Mammalia; order Artiodactyla; family Phocoenidae; genus Phocoena; species Phocoena sinus. The sequence goes on from NC_045775.1 coordinate 23,247,140, forward strand.
GAAAGTTTTTAAACCAGCAACCTTTCCCACACTCACGAGAACTGCCACACTGGAGTGAGGCATTGAGTCCTAAAGGGGGCTGGTGGGGAAGCAGGAGTTGGGTATGGCTCCCACACAGGCTCTGCCCCGTTCAGGTGGGTATCTGACAGGCCCTTCTGCAGCTCATGGAACCCACCCTGCAACAGAAAGGGGCAGGGTGAACTAGCTGCTTCCTCAAGTCCTTCCCAGACTTAAAATCATGGGATTCCAGGTCTGCCCAGCCTTGTGACACAGCATAACAATGGACCTTTTGGGTGCCTCAGTGATTCTGCCTCAAGGCTGGAATCTCAGAATTGCCTCACTGCCTAGTAAATTCCATGTTACTGTGAGAAGCTTAAAGTTTACTTTAGAGATGGTCTGTGCGTGTGCATGTGTGTGTGTATGTGTAGCGAGTCATAGTTCTTTGCTGTTAGACCTCAGTTGGGGCTATTTCCTTTCTTTCATGTATTTGTTCATTCTGTAAATGTATTCTGCTCACCTACCATGGCAGACTCCATGCTTTATGCTATGTTCCCCGAAGTTGCCAGCATATTCTCTACTCAAAAAAAGAAAAAAATTCTAACATGTTTCCATTTGGCATGCTTTAAGAGGATAGGGTGTTTGATGTACACTGAGTATGTTCATATTGGATGAACTCAGGGAGTGTGCTGAGCATCTCCTGCCCACCCCCCGATTCCCTCTCTGCCCTTCTCCTCCCTGCTTTTTGCTGCAGGAGGCTGAGCTGCATGGAGTACATCCCCAGCTCCTTTGCTTTCTGTCTTCTAGTTGGGTTTGGCCAATGGGGAGCATCACTGTAGACTAGAGGGAGGAAGGAGAGTAGCATTGGGGAATCTACTTCTCTATTTCCTTTGCTGTGGCATGCCAGTCTGTCCCTCAGTAAAGGTCACTGCCCTTCTCAAGGCAGCCTTCTCTCCACAGCTCTCTCCCTCTGGATTCTGGTAATTGCTCTCCACTTTCCCTTCAGGACTGGGGCAGTAACGGCCTGTGGTTACTGGCCCTGGGCTACTGCTCTATCCCTGGTGGTTCCCTTACCCTGTCCACACTTTTATAAAGAATCTTCTCTCTTAAATGCACCTCAAATTATCTAATTGAATATATCATCTCTTTCCCTTCGGCCACCTTGAATGATAATCTATTCCCACCTTCTCATTTTTATTAGGGGAGGAAACTCAGGAGGTGACTTGCTCAAGGTCACTCAATCACAGAAAGCCAGAACTCAAATGGCAGAAGCCCAGGATGAATATATAGAAAGTTGACCCAGATTTTCCTGTTTTCTTATGTTTAGTCTTTTTTCTTTTCCCCCCCTCAGTCCCTGGGAAATGCTATCAGGAGGATTCACAGTGTAATTAATTATTCTGGCACATCCCGTGATTGGAGCTATGATTTAGCGAGTCTACTCGAGATGCTGATGAATCAAATAATGAAATGCACATTTCAGTTTCAGTTAAGAGAATTCAAACCTAGTTGAGGAAAGGAGTACAACCTCGCATGCCTTTTTTAAAAGAGAGAAGCTTTATATAACTTCTGCTCTGAGATTCATGCCCCAGTTCCCCCACAACTGATGATGATTCCTTGTTCAGGAATCTACTGTAGTTTCACATGTAGGGATCAAACGAAATAACCTATCTGAAGTGTTTTAAAAAGTGTAATGGGCTTCCCTGGTGGCACAGTGGTTGAGAGTCGGCCTGCTGATGCAGGGGACACGGGTTCGTGCTGTGGTCCGGGAAGATCCCACATGCCCCGGAGCGGCTGCGCCCGTGAGCCATGGCCACCGAGCCTGCGCGTCCGGAGCCTGTGCTCCGCAACGGGAGAGGCCACAACAGTGAGAGGCCCGCGTACCGCAGAAAACAAACAAAACAAAACAAAAAAAAGTAACATGCTTCGCAAAATGCGAAACTTTATAGGTACTCAACCTATAAACATCTGATTTAAGGAGAGCATATGCATATAAACAGCCCTTTTCACCTTACCTATTACATCAGATCCAAGCTCTTTAGGCAAAATTTTAAGGCCCTCTAAAACCTTACTGCCTTTCCTCTACAACTGCCTCACTTTTTCATTAAGGCAGTGTGGGGTAGTGGAACCACTGTAGATCATCTCGTTTCAAATCCTGGTTCAGGGTCATCAATGTATAGCTGTGCAGGCTGTGTCCTGCACAAGGATGCCACATCTAAGGCATTCACATCACAGATACTATAGATCTTTATTTCTTTTTAAGGACAACTTTCCAGGAGGTGGTAGTAGAGTGGCTTGCTCTGTTAAAGTTGTTATATTATGACAATTTTACAACAGATGAAAGGAAAATGTCTTGAAAAAGGGATTCATTTTCCTAATATTACCCTTCCCTAGCTTCACAAAAAGCAACTATATGAGTTTATGAACGTTCTTTAACTTAACCCTGGTTTCCTAATCTACTCAGTGGGCATCTCTTAGAATAGAGATGGCAAATACGTTTGTGGGTACCACATCACTCTCTGCCCATGGCAGATCCCACAGCCCATCAGGACTCCCTTTCTCACCAAGCCTGGATGCCACCCACATGATGCCCCAAGCAACTACTAACAGCCAATTGGGGTTGGTGTGTTGGCTGATGCCCATTTGCTGTCATGCGTGAGAGGGTAGTTGTAAGGATCTCAGGATGATGAACCTACAGGGCCTGGAATATAATGATGACTGTTGTTAGAGGAGAACACAGAACTTCTACCAGAGCTCTGGGGATGTTGTCTACAGCTTGGCATACCATTCCCTCTATTGGCAATACCTGGTGCCCGCCTCTCCACCAACATACGCTCTGCCTCAAACGTTGACTGAATATGAACAAAGCCTTGGTCTGTGTCAAACACTGTGCTTGTAATTGTAACCCAGAGTGACCTGGTCTCCCAGCTCTATGCATGTCCTCACCAACCTCAGATCATTCAGGGCCCTCTTCTCCTCTGTCAGCTCCACACAGACCCACGCTCTGTTGCTCACTACCAGTCAGCACTTGGCGGTGACTTGCAAGCCTTTGTAAAACTGATTATAACTCTCTTATGTGTCTAGGCCCTATATTCCCACTGAGAAGGCAAATCCCTTGAAGACAGAATCTTTGTCTTCCATTTAGGTTCAATACTCTGCTCTCATGGGAACTCCATAAACCATATTGTTTTGGTCATGTAGGGTGCCCTGACGAATAAAGCATGAACACTTGTTATAACTAGTCCCTGGTCACCTTTTTCATCTGCGGCTAAGAAAATGAATATACATAGTCATGAAATGATTACCACTCTCCTGGTCCAGAAAGTAAGTTTAATTTTTTCCTCTCTTCTTAAGTCCAAGAAACACAGAACTAACTGAAAGCGCCTGAGATCTTTATAATAGTATCACTTATAATAAGTAATAATAGTATAAGTCAAAATACAATTTCTTTATGCCATTGCTATTAATTTCGTTAGCATTCATTTCTCTTTCCCCCCCTTCTCATTTGGCCAAATGCATTTCAGTAAGTGCATACAGGAGCTAAGAGGATGACAAAATGTTATGGGTTTCAGAATTTATTCTCTGCTCTCCTAATATTGCAACTGTATTCCTTCCAGATAAGATGGTATTTTGACTGTGGGTGATGGGATTAATGTCCAAATATGGTTTGGAAAGTGGAATGGGAGGCATGGTGACTGGGTGGAGGGGGTTGTGGAGGAGGAGGCGTCCATGAAGTGTTAAGCTATTTAGGCAAGGAAATACTCATTGATATAAAATACACAAGAATACAGAGGAGCTTTGAAACACTTTTCGGGAATCCAAAGCAGGATCCAAAGAATTGGAGTGTGTGTGTGGAGGGCGTACAAGATGCGGGGGAAGTTACTGCAGCTTTCTGGTTTCTGGTTTCCTCGTCTGTAAAATGGGAGTGCTCACGTGCCCTCAATGACACTCTGTTGTCACAAGAATCAAAATCAGTCGGAGTTGTGCAGCTTGGGGCCTGTGCTGAAGCGTCCTGCTGCGGGGAGGAGGGGTCCCCGATCCAGCCTGGCTCCACGCGCCAAGCCTCAGCCTTTTGCTCATTTGTCTCCCGAGAGCTGGAGGGCTGTATCTAATTTGGAAGAAGGAGACGTTTGTGCTCGCAGCTGCCCGGATTAAGTATGTAATGACATTCTTCCTCAGCCAAGGGCTTCTACTTTTTTCTAATGCGCGTCTATCCTTCCCACCAATGGAGACAGGGTGGACTTGGATCATCATAATTGAACACGGGCAGAAGTGGTGGCATGAAGACACCAAGGAACAGATTCACAGCATCACAGCATTTTGAAGCTGAAAGATCACCTATTCTAAACACTCCCATTTTGCAGAAAAGGAGTCCAAGACTCAGAGTAGCTCCCCTCACCCTCAAAAAAAAGAAAAAGAAAAGGCTTATTACTTAGGTTCATAAAGCTGGTGGCAGCTGGAATGAGAACCCTGGTGTCCTGGCTGGCACGCTTGCACATAGGACTCCTCCAGTCCCAAGATGCATGCTTGTCAGCCCAGCTTTGTGGCACTTGAGAATCCACCCACTGAGTACCGCCCTTGACCTCCTTCCCAGGGGTCCTCTCCATCAGGCTGAGGGCTCATTGGTTTCACGGACGCTTGGAGTGTGAACGCTTTCTCACCACATCTCCCTGAGGCCTCCGTCTGGAACCCCCTCCCGTCCCTCTAGTCTCTCTAGCCTGACTCCTCATCCAGCTTGTTCACAGTTATTGTTCAAGCTATAAATTCCAAACTCCAGCACCTTCTCCTTCCAGCCCTCCTTTCTTCATGGGTGGCCTCCGCTTCTCCCACAGTGAACCTTCTTCAGTGGAAGTTGATTCCTGCCCCCAGCCCGTTTCTTCCTGACTGACTGGGTCTTGTGGTGCCCTCAGCTCCCACCCCCCCACAGTGGTGCCTCTGTCTTTCGACAAGCTCTTCCCCTTCTTGTCCTAGCCAGCCAAGTAAACTTTCTTCTTCACACCATCTTCCCTCCCTGGTGGTTGGTTTTCTCATTCATCTAACATTTGTTCCCACCTCATCACCCTGTCACCATCTCTGGGGACATTTCAACATCCCACAAATATGTGGACCTCACAGTTCCTGTACCTGGATGGTGTCCACTCCCTGTCAGCACCACTCACCTGGACGCTGCCATCCCACACAGCTGCTCGACCAGGACTTCAGGCTCCAAAGTTCCTTCTCTTTCTTCCGGAACCATCTCCTCACCCTCATCATGAACCCTAGTCCCTGACTTCACACCCTCCTAGCTCCTTTGGATCCTGATTTCCTTGCCATCCAGCCCAGGCCTCGTGGAGGTGGGATTTACCCGTGCCTCTCTTCCTTCAGGCCACCAGCAGCTGAGCATCGTTGGGCTCCCCACACGCACAGGGGCTCTGATCTCAGCTGAATCCATGCCGCTCCACATTCCCTACAACACCGTCTCCAAACTCTCAACTCTTCTCTGGCACATTCGCGTCTTCTCACTGTCAGCACTCGGTCTTGCTTCCCACTTCCCTGAGGAGACAGGAGCCCTTCAGCTCCCTGTTCTCTGCCTTATTTCTTCCTGATACCTCCTCCACCTCCTTATCCTGCCTTCTTGTTTCAAAGGGAGAAGGAATCCCCCAAAGCATCCTTCCCAACCATTCCAGATCCTTCTAGAACATCTCTCCTTTTCTTTCAATCCCTGTGTCCCTTGCTAAATCTTTCTTCTCCCCTGTCCACTGATTCCTTCAAGTTTCTGCCATCATTCTCCTTCCTTTACTATCAAACTTCAATGTCTTAATTCTCCATTCACTTGGTATTTAACCTTTTGCAGCCTCACTGCCAACACAATTCTCTGAAGAAGCTCTCCTAGGGGTTGCCTGTTACCTCTTACTTGTCAAATGCAAAGGCTTTGGTCAACGTCTGTCATGCTCTAAAACGATCTCCTTGGAACTCTCTGATCCTTCATTTCCATGTCCCTAACTGGCCCACTGCTCCTGCAAGTTCTGACCACACTTCCCTTCCTTGACCCGCTGGAGTGTGGCCTTGGCACAATTCTACGCCCTCTTCTTCCTACCTCCCTGGGAAAGCCCATATCCTCCCAGTGATCCCTTCTCTGTGGAACACTCCATTGCATCTCTGGCCTCAAGCTCTCTCTAGACATCCTGATAGACCTTTAAAATTTGTTGTGGTGGTGGTTAAACTATACACAACATAAAATTTAGCATCTTAACCATTTTTTAGTGTACAGTTCACTGGCATTAAGTACATTCACTCTGGTCTACAACCATCACCACCATCTGTCTCCAGAACATTTTTCATCTTGCAAAACCAAAACTCTGCACCCGTTAAACAATAACTCGCCATTCCCTCCTACCTCCAGCCTCTGACAACCATCATTCTGCTTTCTCTCTCCATGAACCTTACCTCCCTAGGGTTCTCATATAAGTGGACTCATATAGTATTTGTGCTTTTGTGACTGGCTTATTTCACTGAGCATAATGTCCTCAAGGTTTGTCTAGGTTGTAGCATGTGTCAGAATTTCCTTCCTTTTTAAGGCTGAATAATATTCCGTTGCATGTATGTACCACATTTTATCCATTCATCTGTTGATGGGCACTTGTCATTAACAGATTTTTAATGAGCTTTTCCGTGCCAGGCTCCGTGCCAGGCACTGGTGTACACCGGAGCTTGCAGTCCATGTGGCGCCCTCATTATTGTGTATGAGTTGCATATCCCCAAATGCGGGTCCCTCCAGGGTACAGACCATATCTGGTTTCTTTGGCAGCTTCAAACCCCTAACAGAGCCTCTTGCAAGAGTCAGTGCCCAGTAGAAATTTGTTCATTGAGTGAATGAATGAACCCAATAGGCACTTGTGAATAGATCAGTTTTATAAATACCGACCTTGAAATCCTTCTCTTGAAGTTTCACCCCAGAGAGTGTTTGCAGTAGGTTACCTCCAAACACAGCACGGATCACTCAAGTTTTTATCACTGAGAGGTTCTTGTTACTCCATAAACCTTGTGCTCCCCCAATGTAAATTGCCATTGAGCAAGCAGAACAACGGCATGGGCATTCTTTTTATCAAGGGCCTAGTATTAAGACAGATTAACTTGAAGGGAATAGCACCAGCCTGGGTATCTGCCCCATCCCTCATTCTTATTGTGATTAATGAGATGAGGCACATATTTTTTCTATTCTGCCTGAAAACATATTGAGTTTATGCCTCATCTCCCAATGTAAAATATTGTCTTAGAATTGCATTATCTCTTACACAGATGGATGGGCCCGGTGCTGTGTGTACTGCTGACAGTTTTCCTGAAGTGGAACCAGGATTGGTAAGGGAATTTTTCAGCCATGATTATAGCTGAAAAGCACGCAGAGACCTTCAGTAAAACTAGACTATACAGGTATGTAGTGAATCCAGAACCAAAGGGTTCACGCAAAGATGCAGCAGACCAAGAGCCAAGTCAGTAGGAGGTAGACGTGTCTTAATGGTGGGTGGCTAATGCCATCTTGAAGAAGTAAAACCCTTTAAAAGATCATGTCTCCATATTTGTGACTTGAGTGCCTTAGCACTAAGGAAGGACTCAAGTATTTTTGAAATGAATGAGTTTATATTTTTCAAACGGTTTTTGTACTTACTATTTTATTTTATTCTTAAACTAACCTTAGATAGGTAATGATTTATTATTCCCAATTTACAGGTGAAGAAACTGAGGCACAAAGTGGCATTATGAGTTACCCAATTACCAGAGGGCTGAGATTAGTAACCTGGCCTGTTGAATTTACATGCAGGGACTGCTCTTCCACATCATTCAGTCATCTTTTCAACAAATGTTTGTTGAGCAACTAATATGTTCCAGGTTCTGGACTTGATTGTGCATGAAGGTTGGGGAGATGGAGACCTGCTCTATTTCCTCAGGGATATCAGAGTTTACAGAGGACAGAGAGGAAAATGAATCATTATAACCAAGTTGCCAAGAGCAAGAATAGAGCCACGGGCACCCTACTGTGGCCATGGAGGTCTGGGGACTAACTTTGCTTTGTGAGGCTGGAAAGGCTGTGGAGAAGAGATATTTCAATCAGAGGAGTTTTCTAGTTAGACATAGTAGATCAAGAATCCCAGCCCAGGGGCACGTGCAAAGGCACAGAGATGGAAAGCAGTGTGCATCTTCAGGGAATTCCAATCAGCATGGCTGGAATGTGGGTGTCATGGTGAGGAGTGGCAGAGAAGAAAGATTGAAGAAGCAGCAGGGGCTGGATTCATTTAGCATCCAGTGGACAAAATTTATAGAGGACCTACCACATGGTATGAACTGCGTTTGATGTGGTTAATCCAGTGGATATAATGAAAGAGAGAGGTCCTTGCCTCCATGGACCTTTCTTTCTATTGAGCGAGTTAGACAATAAACAAGGAGTCAAGTACACTAATTAGTTACAGATTGTGAGTAGTGCTAAAATGAACTAAACAAGGTGGTGTAATAGAGAAAAACAGGTCACAGCAAGCATTCCACAGGTGGTGATGTTTCAGCTGAGACCTAAAGGATGAGCAGCAGATTATAGAGCCACGGAAAGGGTGTTCCATGCTGGCGGAGCAGGAAGCGCAAAGGGCCTGTGGTTGGTAGAGACAGATGCACAATGACTGTAGAGAATAGTATGAGAGGTGGTCAGATATGTGGGCAAAGCAAGGTCATACAGGGCTTTGGTCCAGATTTTATTCTAAGACCAATAAGAAGCCATTCAAATGTCTACAGTGAAATGACATAATTTGAATTATACTTTTAAAGTTTATTTTCACTGCTATGTAGAGAATGAATTAGAAGGGAGCAAAAGTGGAAGTAGGAAGGCCAGTTAGGAGACTACTGTTGTCACCCAGGTGAGAGATGATGGTGGCTTGGACCAGGGAGGTGGGAGAGTGGGGGTAAGTGGCTAAATATATATTTTGTAGGTAGAATGGGTGGGACTTGCTCTCAGAGTGGATATGGGTGAGGGGTGAAGGAGGAGATGAGGAAGAATCACAGCCTTGGGTAATGCTGGGACGGTGGGGTCCTTCCTGAGATGGAGTCGGGGAAGCAGCCAGGGGTGGACTAACCTGGAGAACCAGAGAGACCCCGAGGCTCGGCAGTAAGACTGGGCTTGATTTCACAGAAGATGGACGTCCTGATGCTGAGCATAATACCATTGTCAGATTGGCATTTTAGAAGGTTGTTTTGACAACTGCATGGAGAGAGGAGGCAAGGAGTCTAGAGACAGAGAGGTGAGTCCAGGGTGACTGTAATGGTCAAGACAAGGGGTGATGAGGGCTTGAAGTAGGGCAGAGACCCTGGGCTGCTTATGGTCTGCTGACACCCCAGGTGTCCAGCTGTTAGGATTATGAGGGAAACGTGGTTCCCACTGGGGAGGGGAGTGGGTAGTAATTGGACCACGGTAAGGGTAGCCAGCTGGGTACAGAGTAACTCCAAAACCTTTGGGGCCTCTTGATGAGGCATAACTTGGGAACAGATGGGATGCTCTGTTGTTCTCAGGGCAGGAAGGCGAATTCTTACCCCAGAGCCAGTGAGGGGGCTTCTCCCTACGTATATGCCAGTTCCTTCTCAGTAGACTGGGGCATCAACAGCTCCAGAACAAAAGTGCTGTCTAGAGATGACTGAAGTGCCTTGAAGGCAGTGAGTTCCCTGTCACAGAAGTTCAAATAGGCCGACAACCACTTGGCAGGCCTTCAAATACCAGCTGGAAGTTGTTTTAAATATCCTAAAAGTCTCCTTCCTGCCAGAGCTTCTAGTTCCCCTTGGGTTCTGATGAGCCTGGGAGATCTGTGTTGGGTCAGACACTCCTGACATGATTGAAATTCCGTTCTGGGTGGAAGAGCTCGAAGGGACATTGGAACTGAGCCCTCTGCTGCCTATGCCATTAGTGGTGGCTGGGGCTTCAGGGAGTTGCTTCATGCTGATAAATGGGTGCAGGGCAAGCCACGGAGAGCAGAGGCCATGTCACACATCAGAGCATTCATGTGATGGCAGAGAAATCATCATTCCAAGAGGCCAACGCCAGCACTGATAGGCTCTTTCTATAACACAAGACAGCCAAGGGTTTCTATAGCATCCCTAAAGAGAACACAATGAAGGGTCGGGAAGAGTTCAAACTCAAAAGGGGACAGATTAATTGGGAAAAAATCACGTTTGTTTGGTTTGGTAGCCAGCAGCAGCCCCACTGGGATTATTTGCTGGCATCCACCATGGGGTGAATGGATATGGAAGAAAACCTGGCCCTCGTGTAATGTAAATGGCTGCAGACGTTGTAATAAAACTCATACAGACTTCTGCAGCAGTCCCCTGAACTAATGAATTCTGGGTTGCTACAATTTGTGGTTAGCACTCCCAGAGCCAGTTCTCCTCTGAGAAGCATCTCTCCTCAGCTGATGATGTTTACGGTCAGTGCTCTCCAGGGTGACTGTGGCTGGGGGAAGGACGTCCGACCAGACGGTGCAGAGGCTCTTAGTAAGCCCCCACCAGAGACAGTGTTCTGGGGCAATAGGACTCGGTCTCTTTTCTCCATGTACAGAGTTCTTAGATCAGGAATCAAGCTTTGGGCATTTGATCCCTTTTTGTCTGCACACTTCTTGCTTTTCTTATTCTATCAAGAACGTTACAATAAATACCAATTGCTTTCGCTGCTGGGTAAAAACCAATGAGCATAGAACATGACTTGGAGTAACAGGAGGTGATTAGAGAATGAGATACTCATCATCAAGGGAAAACAGGAGTGGTCTCAGATAAAGATGAGGTGAGTTCATCATTGGCTAATGACCTTGGACTTTTAGAAAACATGGGACTTAGCTTTAGAGATTGAGCAGAATTTGGAGGGGGCAGGGAAGATTGAGAGAGTATATTTTGGGTGGGACATTGGGGCAACGGCCCAGATTATAACTAAGGAAGTTGCTTGAAGTAAGAGGCAGAAGTATTGGCAAGGATATTGGAATCCTTGCGCACTGTTGATGGGAATGTAAAATGATGCGACCACCATGGCAATAGAATGGTGGTTCCTCAAAAAATTAAAAATAGAATTACCACATGTTCCAACAGTTCCACTTCTGGGTATATATCTAAAAGAATTGAAAGCAGGCCTCAAAGATATATGTACATACGTGTTCATAGCAGCATTATTCACAAGCCAAAATGTAGAAGCAACTTAAATGTCCATTGAAAGTTGAATGGATTAATAAAACGTGGTATAAAGATGGAATGGAATATTATTCAGCCTTTAAAATGAAGGAAATTCTGAAGCATACTACATCATGGATGAATCTCAAGGACATTACGCTAAGTGAAATAAGTCAGTCACCAAAGTACAAATACTGTATGATTCCACTTATACAGGAGTACCTAGGGTAGTAAAATTTATAGAGACAGAAAGTAGAATAGTGGTTGCCAGGGACTGGGGGTAAGGGGAATAGGGAGTTGTTGTTAAATGGATACAGAGTTTCAGTTTGGGGATGAAAAATTCTGGAAATGCATAGTTAGTAATGGTTGTACAACACCTTAAATGTACTTAACACAATTGAACTGTACACTTAAAAATGCTTAAGATGGCAGATACTTCCTTGGTCATCCAGTGGGTAAGACTCCGTGCTCCCAATGCAGGGGGCCCAGGTTCAATCCCTGGTTGGGGAACTAGATCCCACATGCATGCTTCAACTAAGAGTCTGCATGCCGCAACTAAAAGATCAACTAAGACTCGGCACAGCCAAATAATTAAATAAATAAATATTTTAAAAAATGCTTAAGATGGTAAATTTTATGTGTATTTTACCATTATTAAAATTTTAAATTAAAAATTATTTTTTAACAAGTAAGAGATAGAGTAGCTTCCAGATGCAAATCAGGAAGAGTAGGGCTCAATTTTCACTAACATTTCTGTGACCCAGTGCCCAGCCCAGTGCCTGGGGCTTAGAAGTGTTTGAGCGACAAAAGGAATGAGTGGAACTTAAACGCTTCAGGAGAAGCAAGAATAGGAGCAGGGAAGGCAGGCCAGGCTGACTGAGACATGACTTAAGGTGTGTCCCCACGGCAGCGTGAGAGGCCACTGAAATCACTCAGCTGACGCTTCTGAAGGTCTGCTCACCAAGCCACCTGCTGACTGTGATCTGAGTTTTAGCTGCCCATATGGATCTGCTTGTAGGCAGAGAACACATATGTTGGCCAAAGAGAGGATTCTAACTTATCGGGCATTTAAAAATTAGCATATATGACTTACATATGTTCTTTGGGAGTGTGGTTTGCCTGAGTCTTGAGTATGACTGGCCCTGCAAAACTGAAGGTCTGGTCTAGAACTCGGTGAGTCTACTGAGGAATTACCACCCTGGAGGGCCTTGCTGGCTTTCTCAAGAATCGAGAATCGTTTCTACCATCACTCATCAGATGAGCAAGGAGAACAGAAAGTCTGCTCGGTCCCTCTCTAATTATTCTCGCCTCTAGCCCCAATCAACACCTGCTTGTGGACATTCACTACCTTTCCTTTAGACCCTTGCTAAGCAAAGTGGTTGGAGTAGCATCAGCATCACCTGGGGAGTTTGTTACAAATGCAGATTTCAGCTCCATCCCGGACCCACTTAAACGGAATCTGGATTTAACTAGATCTCTGGGTGGTTCATAAGCACAATAAACCACCTAATTCCTGTTCCCCATGCTCACCCAGTCATGGGAGTCATCTGGCATGCATTATTAAAGAGAGTCCCAGGCTCCTCCTCCCTTGGAGATTCTGATTCAGTACTGGAAATGGCATGTGAGTAGTGTGTGCAGGTACCACAACGTGCGAAGAGTCAGGACAGAGGGATATTTAAGCCATGCTATAAAAGGATGCTTGTTTCTGGGACACACACACACACACACAGCCTAAGGTGCTAATGTCACGTGCAGGAGGCTTCCTTATAACGAAAGCTTCTAGAGGAAATGGACACTGACTTCTGTGAATGTTCATAAGCAACTTGTAGCAAATTTGGGGTATTCAGTATTTAAATAACAATTCTGGCTCTGACCTTTTCCAGCATTACTGATTTCAGCCTCCTCTCTCACTGAAGCACCTCCATCACATCCCTGGTTTCCCCCGATACATTAAAAGAAGCTTTTTTTTAAAAAAAAAAAATGTAGCCAAGATACAAAGGCTCTAAAGAGAACAGGGAATCCTTCAAACATGGAGAAGGCTGTTTTAAGAGTAAATTAGGGGGCGGAGTCAAGATGGCGGTGTGGTAAGACTCCGAGTTACCGTCTCCCCACAACTAGGGTGCCTGACCACTGGTCGTGGGGGACCCTGCCGCCCAAGGAGACGGGAGGAACCCCCAAGTGAACTGGTACGATGTGGGGGGACTGAGGCGGGAGGGGAAGTGGAGCCCAGACAGGATCCTCGCCCCTGAGGCCGAGGAGATCAGGAAAGGCAGGTGGGAGGGGCCCTCCGGGAGGAGCGGGAGAGGAGCGGAGGGCGATTACGCCACCCACTCAGGCCCAGGGAGCCTGCTGAGCTCCCAGGCCTGTCCCCTGCCCTCCCAGGGTGCCCCTCCCCCCAGCCACATTGGTCCTGAGGGCATAGGAGGGACGCCGGGGAGATGAGGAGTGGCAGCTGGGATTGGCTCTCCGGTCCTGGAGGAGCAGGAGAGGAGAGGAGGGCGTTTGTCCCGCCCACTCGAGCCCAGGAAGCCTGCTGAGCTCCCAGGTGAGGTCCCCTGCCCGCTGAGACCAGGGGTGGGGGGCACGCCTGGGCCCCTTCTGTTCCTTGAGCCTAAGTCCCACCCCCCACAGCTCCCAGGGCCTTTTCCAGCCCTGTGGGTCCTGAGCATTGGCCCTGCCCACCGCCCAAACCTCTCCCTTGCTTAGGCCCCACCCTCCACAGCTAAGGCCTCCCCCCGTTTTTTTTTTTTCTTTCATTTCCCTCCTCTTCTTTTTAACTATTGTGGTACTGATGTACCTTCCAATTGTTGATTTATCTATATATTTATTTTTATATTCTTTCTAACATATTTGTTAGTTTCCTAGTCTAAATTTTATTTTTTACTTTGTTATTCTTTTTTTTTTTTTTGCCACCCCATATCGCGGGATCTTGGTTCACAAGCCGGGGGTGGAGCCAAAGCTCCTGTGGTGGGAGCTCCGAGTCTGAACCATTGGACTAACAGAGAACCTCAGACCCCAGGGAATATTCATCCGAGTGAGGTCTCACAGAGCTCCTCATCTCAGCACCAAGACCCAGCTCCACCCAATAGCCTACAAACTCCAGTGTTGGAAGCCTCAGGCCAAACAACCAGTAAGATAGGAACACAACCCCACTCATAAAAAAAAAAAAAAAAAATGAGACAGCAAAAAAATATATCACAGATGAAGGAGCAAGGTAAAAACCTACAAGACCAAATAAATGAAGAGGAAATAGGAAATCTACCTGAAAAAGAATTCAGAGTAATGATAGTAAAGATGATCCAGAATCTCGGAAATAGAATGGAGGTATGGATTGAGAAAATACAAGAAATGTTTAACAAACATCTGGAAGAACTAAAGAACAAACAAACAGAGATGAACAACACAATAATTGAAATGAAAAATACACTAGAAGGGATCAATAACAATAACTGAGGCAGAAGGATGAATAAGTGAGCTGGAAGACAAAATGGTGGAAATAACTGCCTAGGAGCAGAATAAAGAAAAAAGCAAAGAATTGAAGACAATCTCAGAGACCTCTGGGACAACACTAAATGCACCAACATTCGAATTATAGGGATCCCAGAAGAAGAAGAGAAAAAGAAAGGGTCTGAGAAATTATTTGAAGAGATTGTAGTGGAAAACTTCCCTAACACGGGAAAGGAAATAGTCACCCAAGTCCAGGAAGAACAGAGAGTCCCATACAGAATCAACCCTGGGAAAAACACACCAAGGCACATATTAATCAAACTAACAAAAATTAAATTCAAAGAAAAAATATTAAAAGCTGTGAGGGAAATACAAAAAATAACATACAAAGGAATCCCCATAAGGTTATCAGCTGATATTTCAGCAGAAACTCTGCAGGCCAGAAGGGAGTGGCAGGATATACTTAAAGTGATGAAAGAGAAAAACCTACAATGAAGATTACTCTACCCAGCAAGGATCTCATTCAGATTCGATGTAGAAATCAAAAGCTTTTCAGACAAGCAAAAGCTAAGAGAATTCAGCACCACCAAATCAGCTTTACAACAAATGCTATAGAAACTTCTCTAGGCGGGAAACACAAGAGAAGAAAAAGACTCACAAAAACAAACCCAAAACAATTAAGAAAATGGTATTAGGAACATACATATCGATAACAACCTTGAATGTAAATGGATTAAATGCCGCAACCAAAAGAGAGACTGGCTGAATGGATACAAAAACAAGACCCATATATATGCTGTCTACAAGAGACCCACTTCAGACCTAGGGACACATACAGACTGAAAGGGAAGGGATGGAGAGAGATATTCCATGCAAATGGAAATAAAAAAAAAAGCTGGAGTAGCAGTACTCATATCAGATAAAAAAGACTTTAAAATAAAGACTGTTACAAGAGATAAGGAGGGACACTACATAATGATCAAAGGATCAATCCAAGAAGAATATGTAACAATTATAAATGTTTATGCACCCAACATGGAAGCACCTCAACACATAAGGCAAATGTTAACAACCATGAAAGGAGAAATCAACAGTAACACAATCATAGTAGGGGACTTTAACACCCCACCTACACCAATGGACAGATAATCCAAACAGAAAATGAATAAGGAAACACAAGCTTTAAATGACACAATAGACCAGATAGATTTAATTGATATTTATAGAACATTCCACCCAAAAGTGGCAGAATACACTTTCTTCTCAAGTGCACGTGGAACATTCTCCAGGATAGATCACATCTTGGGTCACAAATTGAGCCTCGGAAAATTGAAGAAAATTGAAATCATATAAAGTATCTTTTCTAACCACAGCACTATGAGATTGGAAATCAATTACAGGAAAAAAACTGTAAAAAACACAAATACATGGAGGCTAAACAGTGCGCTACTAAATAACCAAGAAATCAAAGAAGAAATAAAATAATACATAGAAACAAATGACAATGAAAACACGATGACCCTAAACCTATGGGACTCAGCAAAAGCAGTTCTAAGAGGGAAGTTTATAGCAATTCAGTCTCACCTCAAGAAACAAGAAAAATCTCAAATAAACAATCTAACCCTACACCTAAAACAACTAGAGAAAGAAGAACAAAGAAAACCCAAAGTCAGTAGAAGGAAAGAAATGATAAAGATCAGAGCAGAAATAAACAGAAATGAAGAAAAAAATAGCAAAAGTCAGTAAAACTAAAAGCTGGTTCTTTGAGAAGATAAACAAAATTGATAAACCATTAGCCAGACTCATCAAGAAAAAAGGGAGAGGACACAAATCAATAAAATTAGAAATGAAAAAGGAGAACTCACAGCTGACACTGCAAAAATACAAAGGATTGTAAGAGACAACTACAAACAAATGTATGCCAGTAAAATGGACAACCACGAAGAAATGGACAAATTCTTGGAAAGGTACAATTTTCCAAGACAGAACCAGGAAGAATTAGAAAATATAAACAGACCTATCACAAGTAATGAAATTGAAACCGTAATTAAAATTATTCCAATAAACAAAAGTCCAGGACCAGATGGTGAATTCTATGAATTTAGAGAAGAGCTAACACCGATCCTTCTCAAATGCATCCAAAAAATTGCAGAGGGAGAAACACTCCCAAATTCACTGTACAAAGCCACCATCACCCTGCTACCAAAACTGAAAAAGATACCATAAAAAAAGAAAATTATACACCAATATAACTGATGAACATAGATACAAAAATCCTGAACAAAATACTAGCAAACAGAATCCAACAGCACATTAAAAGGATCGTATACCATGATCAAGTGGGATTTATCCCAGGGATGCAAGGATTCTTCAATATATGCAAGTCAATCAGTGTGATACACCACATTAACAAATTAAGGAATAAAAATCATATGGTCATCTCAATAGATGCAGAAAATGCTTTTGACAAAATTCAACACCCATTTATGATAAAAACTCTCCAGAAAGTGGGTATAGAGGGAACCTACCTCAACATAATAAAGGCCATATATGACAGACCCACAGCAAGCATCATTCTCAATGGTGAAAAACTGAAAGCATTTCCTCTAAGATCAGGAACAAGACAAGGATGTCAACTCTCACCACTATTATTCACCATAGTTTTGGAGGTCCTAGCTACAGCAATTAGAGAAGAAAAAGAAATAAAAGGAATCCTAATTGGTAAAGAAGAAGTAAAAGTGTCACTCTTTGCAGATGACATGATACTGTACATAGAGAATCCTAAAGATGCCACCAGAAAACTAGAGCTCAACAATGAATTTGGTAAAGTTGCAGGGTACAAAATTAATACACAGAAATCTTTTGCATTCCTATACACTAACAACAAAAGATCAGAAAGAGAAATTAAGGAAACACTCCCATTTACCACTGTAACAAAAAGAATAAAATACCTAGGAATAAACCTGCCTAAGGAGGAGAAAGACTTGTACTCAGAAAACTATGAAACACTGATGAAAGAAATCAAAGATGACATAAACAGATGGAGAAATATACCATGTCCATGGATTGGAAGAATCAAAATTGTGAAAATGACTATACTACCCAAAGCAATCTACAGATTCAGTGCAATTCCTATCAAACTACCAATGGCATTCTTCAGAGAATTAGAACACAAAATCTTACAATTTGTATGGAAACACAAAAGACCCTGAATAGCCAAAGCAATCTTGAGAAAGAAAAATGGAGTTGGAGGAATCAGGCTCCCTGACTTCAAACTATACCATAAAGCTACAGTAATGAAGACAGTATGGTACTGGCACAAAAACAGAAATATAGATCAATGGTACAGGATACAATACCTAGAGATAAACCCACGCACATATGGGGACCTAATTTACGACAAAGGAGGCAAGAACATACAATGGAGGAAAGACAGCCTCTTCAATAAGTGGTGTGGGGAAAACTGGACAGCTACATGTAAAAGAATGAAATTAGAACATTACCTAACACCATATACAAAAATAAACTCCAAATTGATTAAATATTAAATGTAAGACCGGACACTATAAAACTTTTAGGGTAAAATATAGGAAAAACACTCTTTGACATAAACCACAGCAAGACCTTTTTTGACCCACCTCCTAGAATAAGGGAAATAAAAACAAAAATAAACAAATGGGACTTAATTAAGCTTAAAAGCCTTTGCACAGAAAAGGAAACCATAAAGAAGACAAAAAGACAACCCTCAGAATGGGAGAATATATTTACAAATGAAACAACAAAGGATTAATCTCCAAAATATACAAACAGCTCATGGAGCTCAATATCAAAAAAACAAACAATCCAGTTAAAAAAATGGGTGGAAGACCTAAATAGACATTTCAACAAGGAAGACATACAGATGGCCAAGTGGCACATAAAAAGATGCTCAACATCACTAATTATTAGAGAAATGCAAATCAAAACTACAGTGAGGTATCACCTCATGCCGGTCAGAATGGCCATTATCAAAAAAGCTAGAAACAATAAATGCTGGAAAGGGTGTGGTGAAAAGGGAACCCTCCTACACTGTTGGTGGGAATGTAAATTGATACAGCCACTATGGAAAACAGTATGGAGGTTCCTTAAAAAACTAAATATAGAACTACCATATGACCCAGCAATCCCACTACTGGACATATACCCTGAGAAAACCATAATTCAACAAGAGATATGCACCACAGTGTTCACCGCAGCACTATTTACAGTAGCCAGGACATGGAACCAACCTAAATGTGCATCGACAGATGAATAGATAAAGAAGATGTGGCACATAGATACAATGGAATATTACTCAGCCATAAAAAGAAATGAAATTGAGTTATTTGTAGTGAGGTGGACAGACGTAGAGTCTGTCATACAGAGTGTAGTAAGTCAGAGAGAGAAAAACAAATAGCATATGCTAACGCATATATATGGAATCTAAAAAAAAAAAAGAAAAAATGGTACTGATGAACCTAGTTGCAGGGCAGGAGTAAAGAGGTAGACATAGAGAATGGGCTTGATGACATGGGGTGGGAGGGTGAAACTGGGGTGAAGTGAGAGTAGCATCGACATATATACACTACCGAATGTAAAATAAATAGCTAGTGGGAAGCAGCAGCATAGCACAGGGAGATCAGCTCAGTGCTTTGCGATGACCTAGAGGGGTGGGATAGGGAGGTGGGAAGCAGGCTGAAGAGGGAGGGGATATGGGGACATGAGTATGCATATGGCTGATTCACTTTGTTGTACAACAGAAACTAACACAGTATTGTGAAGCAATTATACTCCAATAAAGATCTATTAAAAACAATAAATAAAATAAAATATAAAAACAAATTAAGGAACAGGAAACATTCAGTGGCTCTAAAACTTAAATGCCCCTAAGTGTCTGAATTTTACAATATCTTAAATATATTCAAAAATACACTATTTGTATCTAATACATAAAATGTTTTCACACGCACACACACAAAAAAGAGTAAATTAGATCAGCAAAAGCTTTCTGTACTCACTTGTACAATCCCTTTGGTCCCGCCTACTCTTGTGCTTTTCGCTGAATATAAAGTCTGAAATATGGAAGAAAAGAGCCTTTCTACCTTCTAGGCAAGTGTCTCACTCTGGGTCCTCATGAATCCTTGGAAACCTTAATTCATGAATGAATTCTTATCCCTGAACTGACTCATCAAAGAACAGTGACTCACCCTAAATTATGCAAAAATCAAGGCTACATAACTGGAATCTATTCCAGTATATTTCCGATAGAATGCCTTTTACAACAGCTAAGAAAACCTTTTAGGTAAGCAATTGTAATGGAGACTTGCTTGGCCTTTAGAGTGCCAGGAAGAAAGAAAGAAGGTAGCATTAGAGAGAGAGAGACAGAGAGATAGAGAGAGAGAGACAGAGAGAGAGAGAGGGAGGGAGAGAGAGAGATTAGGTGATTACGTGTGAGGGAGGTTTATTTGCAAGATACTTGTTATCTGTTTGTGTTCACATTTGGGATTTGTCACTTTGCAATCAGAAGAAGAAAGACCAAGCAGTGGCTTTAGTCACCATTCCCTGCTCTAGAATTCCATATGGGGATCATGGGTGTAACACAAATTACTACACTGGATCTGGGTCAAGGTGACCAGTCGATCTCCTGACATTCCTGTGGCTTCTCTGGAAGAAGGAAAGAGAAGTCTCAGAAGAGGTGGAAAGGCAGCTGGGATGAGCAGAGAGTAGGAAGCTGCTCTGCCTTTCTCTTCTCAAACCAAGGCGGTGAGAAAATGTCTGGAGCTCCTTTAGTTAATTTCTTCATCTGCTCTGGCAATGATGACGTGTGCCCAATAATTGACATTCTTAAAGCCCCTTAAGAGTCCCTCATGGCAGGTGGTTGCTATTTCAAAGCATAAAAGTATTAGTTGAGGGAATCAGTGAACAAATCAATATTTGTTTAGCGTGTGCCATGTGCTTAGCACCATGCCAATCACAAAGTTGTGCAAAATAAGTATAAAACATGGCCCCAAGTGGAAGGAGACCATGTCTCCAGTGCTTACGAGCAGGCTTTAGAACTCAGAAAGAACTAAGAACTCAGAACCCACAAAAACCAAAGTTCAAATCCTGTTCTAATGCTTTGGGAAGTTATTTGATTTCCCTTAGCCTTAGTGTCTTCCCTGTAAACTGAAGTTAGTAATATTTACTTCATAGGCTTTTACAAGTATTCAATACCTACAATATTTGTAAAGTGCCTAACTTATACAAAAAAATTCAATAACTAATAGCAAAAGAACAGTAAGAACAGTCCCGTTGGGGAAACCAGAAACATCTATACAAAACAATTTGTGAACAAAGAGAGCACTGGATGTTGACAGACTAAGTAAACAAAGAATTTAGTATAGCAACCTACAGGCATTCTCTGATGGGATGGGAAACCGGAGTGTCATTTAGTTTAGATAGTTATATGGAATTGAGAAATAAAGAGAACAGAGTGTGCTGAAGTCTCCCAGGAAGCCTTCATGAGGGAGGTGATTGATGAATCAGGGGCTTCATTCTGACTAGCTGTATTCTAGCCATGTAAGTCCAACCAAGGGACAAGTGGGGCACAAATAAGTGACCTTGATTCCTCTGCCCCTCCAGCTGCCATCTCTCACCAGTTCCAAGCTAACCACCTGCACACCCACTTCCACACCTCTTAATGGCATTTCTATATCTTCTTTTGTGTAGTGTCCATTAAAGTCTTTTGACCATTTCTTAATTGGGTGGGTGCAAGCCGTTTGTCAGATATATAGGTATAGATATAGGCATAGATAAAATCTCAATTATTTTCTCCTATTCTGTTTTCAAATGGAATCCTTTGAAGAGCAAAAGTATTTAATTTTGATATATTCCAATTGATCAATATTTTGTTGTATAGTTTATACATTTCGTGTGCTAAGAAACCTTTGCTTACACAACTTTGCTGAAATTTTCTCTATCTTTTCTTCCAGAAATGTCATAGTTTTAGATTTTACATTTAGGTCGATGATCTATTACCAGTTAATTTCCTAAGCATTTTAATACGTTCCCATTGGCTTCAAAGTCATGCCAACATGCTAACAACTCCCAAATTTATTTTTATTCAGCCCACATCTTTTCTCTGAGCTCCAGAGCCCCATGTCCACCTGCATATCCACTTGGATGTTTATAAGATTCTAAAAACTCCATCTCCAAACTAAAATTTCTACTTTCCTCTCCACACGTGTGCCTCCTTCACTTTTGCCTGTTTTAATGAATCGCTCCATCTACCCAATTGGTCAAGGCAAAAATACCTTCCTTTCTCTCTCACCTGTATCCAATCCAGCACTAATCTTGTCCATTGTACCTTGTACATAGATATGTACAAGCCTGTTCACAACTCTCTATACCTCACTTTCTGACTACAGGACTACCCTCCCCATCCTCTGGACCACTGAAAAGGTCTGGAGTCTCCAGCCACTTTTACTCTACCTCCAATTCACTCACGGTTCTATCCTTAAAACTCTACATCAGCTTTCCTTGGCTCTTAAGATAAAGGTTGTGATCCTAAATGTGTCTGATCCCTCCTCTGCCTTTCTCCCCATCCTCTTCCCCAGTAAGCCCTCTCTTTACTTTCAGACCCAGATGCATCAGTTTTCCTTTATTTCCTCAAAAATATCTCACCTTCAGGGCCTTCGTATGCTGTTCTACTCCCAGAAAGAATCTTCCCACTAGTCATAATACTACTCTTTCTTCAGACTTCAGTTCAAAGGCCACTTCCTCTGGAAGGCTCATCTGATCCCCTGGCCGGGGTCAGGTTCCCTCTTTTAAGAGCTCATAGAAGCCTATACTCCTTCGTCATGTATCATTATGGCAACTGCATGATTATACATGTAATTAGTAACGTAATATTCATTTCATCCTCTAGAATGCAAGCTTCCTGAGGACAGCAATTTTTTCTGCTTGTTCTCAGCTTTTTCCCCACCATCCCGTACACTTCCCTGCATGTAGCAGAGGAATACTCATTGAGATAAGTATTTAGTGAATGAACGAATGAAGAGTGAATGAATGAAGGCAAAGAGAAAGGCAACCCTGGACAGAAAGAGAGGGGGAGGTGGGCCACGGTGGAAGATCTCACCAAGATGGGGGTCAGAATGGAATTACGTGGTTGTGGGAAACACGCTTGTGGATTTTCTTTTTGAAGTGAGAATCAATAAATAATTTTCTCTCCGCAGTCATGTAAGCAGGCAACTAATTACAGCAAGATCGGTGCGACCTACATTGCTCTCATCAAAGTCAACCTGTAACCAGCTTTAAAAGCGTATGGTAAAATAGTTTCAGCACAAAAGATGCAGATGTAACTCTGAATTCTCTGATCACAGCAGCTTCCTGTTTAAAAGCAATTAAATGCAGGCATCAAAAGGCATTAGCAAGAGGGGAAGGTTCAAGTAGAGGAAGATATTTTCAGAGCCAATTGGAAAAGAGAAAGATTTTTTGCACTTTTCCTCTAGAGCTTTTGGAAATCCTATTCACACAGATGTGAACGGTCAGTTCAAGCCTGACTGAGCAGGGCTGAGGAGGGCAGGGTCCAGCGATTTGAGGGGAGCTCGGGCAGCGGGAGAGCAGGAGTCTGGGTCCCAGCTCAGCGGGGGTTCCCACACAGCAGCAGAATGCATGCAGACTTCCTTATCTCCATCCTGCCTCAGCTTATCCAGCAAAATGTTATGTTTGTGTCCCTCCCCTTAGTGGCTTGTTATTCAATTTTGCCTATAAATAAAAGGAAATAAGTGCACTACTGGGGACTTGGTTGGAGTGCAGATCTGATCCTCCCCCCGCCTCCCCTTCCCTGGGCTCTGGAGTGAGACCATGTGGGTTCAAATCCCAGCTCTGATCAGTACTAATGGGACTGTGGGCAAGCTCAGTGCCTTCATCCATAAAATGGGGATAATAACAGTGATACCTCACAGAACTATGGTGAAGAGTAAATAGGTAAATATAGGTAAAGGCTCTTAGAACGATGCCCACCATATAGTAAGTGCTATGCAAGTGGCAGCAGTGGTCTTTATGCATTGTGTTCTATCTCTGGTCAGAAATTCTGCAGCTTTCTGCCTGTCTAGCACAGAGGCAGATACCCTTACCTATCATCTACTTCAACTCAGAAATTAGCATGACAGTATTTTTGAGTTCTATTTGGAAATATTTCTCAGTCAACAAATATTTATTGAATATGTATTGTGTGCCAGGCACTGTTTTGGACTCTGTAGACACCAAAATGAAAGCCTGCATGAAGTTGGGGCTCCACTGAGAGAAATGGGCAGAAATGCACATAGTTGGTGACCTTCCATGAGATTGGAGCTATTACTCACAAAGAGCCTTAGGGGCTGAGAAGGGACACACAGGGACGGAGATGTCTGGCAGATCTCCCTGAGAAGGTGCCATCCTTACAATCCTCATGGCTGTACATCTCAGGCTTTGAGATCTTAATTATGGCATCATACAACTGATGTTTTATTTCTCTTGTGTAATCTAATGCACCATCGTATCTCTGAACATAAAATTAAAATAGACTGAATGGATTCAAACCCCTTTTACTGAGGAACTGCGCTAAGGGCTTTCACACACATTATATCATTTAGCCAGTTCTCTACGAGGACGTCCAGATTTCTTCAGAAACTAGGATGCCAGATGGGATAATTTTTTGATGGATGGAGTCCATTACCAGTTTAGGCCATGAGCTCAGGTGATTGAGAAAGCATAAATCAGACAATTGTCCTGGTGTTGCCACTCTCTCCAATTTTTAAACCTTCTGCTACTAATGGAGATATTACCTGACTTTCCTGATGGTAAAAGAATTAGCTCATTGAATCACCACCTGATCATCCGGATGGCAGCTTTTCTTTTTCACTGGTTTCCAGAGCATTGTTTAATTTTTACACTAGAGAGGGTGGCTGGCGTGTTTTGTTTCTTTGTGTGTGCTATGTTTTACTGCCAAGGACTCTGGCTGTCTGGTTTGCGCTTAAACCTAGATGTCATGTGTGTGTCTGATGGATGACGGGAGAGGAAGAGATGCTCCCCCCCACTCCCACCCCGTCGGCTCCTACTTCCAGCTGTGTTTCACTTAGAGATCACCAAGTCAAGCTCAGTTTGTCAATCAAGTTCCCAAATCTGAGCTCTTAAAAGATCTCACCTAGTTCAGTGTTCCCTAGAGGGATGGAGAATTAAACAGGGCTGGTGATGGGTTACAGGGTTCCCCAGTTCCCTTCTGTGAAGTTCAGCCACAGAGAGTGAGTCAGAACAGTCATGAGGCTGTCTCCCTGGCACTAACCCCAGACCTGTTTTGAATAACACATCTAAATGTTAATGCACACTTACGACAACAGTGCAGCTCATACGCTTTCCAAATTGGTTCATTTCGCAGTGAGCCTGATGCAATTTACTCAGTATAAAAATGTCTCCGGCAATTAGGGGAACAAAGGGGCAAAGCTGGCAGACCACAAGGATGACAGACAAAGAAGATGACGTGAAAGCTGGGGCCAGAATTAATTTTCTTTTTGAATCAGACATTTTGGGGAATGCCAGTAGTAAACAAAAGCATTCTCCACAAGAGAAACGTGAGGATTCTCCATCGGTAAAAACCGATGGGAACAGTC
Organism: Phocoena sinus; assembly: GCF_008692025.1. NCBI lineage: Eukaryota > Metazoa > Chordata > Mammalia > Artiodactyla > Phocoenidae > Phocoena > Phocoena sinus. The sequence goes on from NC_045775.1 coordinate 23,272,390, forward strand.
TGACATGTGACTTTGATGGAATGCTCTGGCAGCCTCCCTGGTTCCTAATGGTGTCAATTTTCAAACAGTAGATACAGCTAGTGGAAGAAAGAGTCAAGTTTACCCTACATTGGTGGGTGGGGAAGAAAGGGTCAAGTTTACCCTACATTGGTGGGTGGGGTTTTCCAGATCACTGAAGAATAAGTCCTTTACCCCTTCACTAGTAAGATCACATTGGAAGAACGTGGCTCTGGAAAATATGCTAGAGAAGAAATAAAATTGTTTAGCCTGGGGAAGAAAGTTAAGAAGAGACATGAAAACTATCCTCAAATGAAAAACTGCTTTGTTAGGAGAAAGCAGGCTTGTTCTATGTGACTTCAGAGGAGAAACAGAGGATCAAGATAATGGTGAAATGGGAACGGGACTAACATATATTGTCTACTCCAATGATCCTAGGTGCCTTGTATACATTATCATAGTACTGCTTCATAGGGAAATGGCGGTATTAAATGCCATCATATGCTTTGGTGCTATGACCATGGTAAGCACTCAATATATATTAGCTATCATTGTTCAAAGCAATAATCCTCACAAAGATCCTACAAGGTAGGTATTACAGTTCCCATTTTATGGATGAGACACCAGAGGCTTGAAGAAATTAAATAACTTTTTAGAGACATTCAATAACTTTCCAAGGGAACAAAGCCAATGAGGGAGCCATTAGCAAGTTTTTCCTAGCAGCTTTAGCTGCCCCGTGATGGGGTGGTCTGCTGTGCAAGATGGTGAGTGTTCTACTGGTTGGAGCCAGGTGAACTAAAGTCAGAGGAGCTTAGGAAGAGGGTCTTGCATTGGTTAGGGGTGGCAAAGGGGTTGAATTCAATAACTTTTTTTATTTTTAACATCTTTATTGGAGTATAATTGCTTTACGATGGTGTGTTAGTTTCTGCTGTATAACAAAGTGAATCAGCTATACATATACATATATCCCCATATCTCCTCCCTCTTGCGTCTCCCTCCCTCCCACCCTCCCTATCCCATCACTCTAGGTGATCACAAAGCACCAAGCTGATCTCCCTGTGCTATGCGGCTGGTTCCCGCTATCTATTTTACATTTGGTAGTGTATATATGTCCATACCACTCTCTCACTTCGTCCCAGCTTATCCTTCCCCCTCCTTGTGTCCTCAAGTCCATTCTCTACGTCTTCATCTTTATTCCTGTCCTGCCCCTAGGTTCTTCAGAACCTTTTTTTTTTTTTTTTTAGATTCCATATGTATGTGTTAGCCTACGGTATTTGTTTTTCTCTTTCTGACTTACTTTAGTTTGTATGACAGACTCTAGGTCCATGCACCTCACTACAGATAACTCAATTTCATTTCTTTTTATGGCTGAGTAATATTCCATTGTATACATGTGCCACATCTTCTTTATCCATTCATCTGTCGGTGGACACTTAGGTTGCTTCCATGTCCTGGCTATTGTAAATGGAGCTGCAGTGAACATTGTGGTACATGACTCTTTTTGAATTATGGTTTTCTCAGGGTATATGCCCAGTAGTGGGATTGCTGGGTCGTATGGTAGTTCTACTTTTAGTTATTTAAGGAACCTCCATTGTTCTCCGTACTGGCTGTATCATGAATTCAATAACTTTTAAGCTTCTTTAATGCTTGATAATTCTATGACTGAAATATTTTCCAAGTTCTGCTAGCTAGACCATGCCTTTAACCCATCTTAGCATAAATGGTTAAGTGGGAATGTGAACTTGGAGAGGCAGCCACAGAATAAGGCCAAGGACCCAAGGACCATGGACATACAGTGAAATGCAGGAGTTTTTATTTTTATCTGAATTCTGGCTTTGTCAACCACCAAATTCATCTGGCTCACATTCCGTACACAATGAATCTGCTGTCGCTGGCTCCCCACACCCCAGAGGCCAGTTAGACAACTTAGACAAGGTGACAGAAGGTTAATCAAGAAAGATGACAGACAAATGGGGATTTTTAGAAATGGAAATCATCTAGGTCTATTGAGAGGATGACCCAATGGCCACCAAGAGGCTCCCTATGGAGAGTGACCAGGCTCCGAAACTCCAGACAGAGGAGTCTCTCTCAGGCCTGCAGGTAAACATCCGATAGAGATAGAATAATGAATAAAATTCCATGCAGTCCGGGAGGAATGGTAGTCCTGGGAGAGAAAAACAAGATAATGGAGGGGATATTCAAGGAACAGTGGAGAGAATGCAACTGGAATTCATCCTAGCTTGTGTGAAATGATAAAAAACTCAATGGGAGCCAGTGTGCTTAAAGTGGGGATGTAAAGACTAGCAGTAACCTAAGGAAAGGGAGAAACTGGGGGAAAAGTACCAAGTAGAAGTCTCTTGTGGAAGATTAGGAAACATAGAAAAAATATATAAGAAATTACTTAGAAAATTGGAAGGGATAAAAGGATCACAGTGGGGTAATCAGAAAACACTGGAACCACTTATTTCTGAGGCTAACGTATGTCGGCATTTGCTTAGCAGTGTGGGACGGTTAGGCTACAAATGATGACACAGGCTGAGGACAGTCAATATATTTGGGGTTGGGTAGAAGAAAGTAAGTTGTTGTGGGAGATGGAGGTAAAATTTTGGTCAAGAGCTTTCTAGGTGCATTTTTTCCCCCTTAAAACTATATCTTAAGTTCTTGAAGAGTTCTTGGCCCCTTTCTTTTCTTCTTTTTTTCTGGCTGTGCCATGCGGCATCCTAGTTCCCCAACCAGGGATTGAACCTGCGTCCCCCTGCAGTGGAAGCGTGGAGTATTCACCCCTGGACTGCCAGGGAAGTCCCTAGATAGCATTTCTTGAACATACACTGTGAGTCAGGCACTGTGCTAAGCCCTGGAGATAAATGATAAATAATGCCCATCCCTATTCTTAGGGAGCCTACTTGGTGAGAAAGACATGTAAAGAAACAGATGTGGTACAGTGCTGAGAGCTCTAATAGAGATGTGGAACAGGCAACAAAAGTTGGTGCAAAGGACAGTGTACTTAACACGGCTTGGGGTGGGTGTAGAGTCTCAGGAAAGGCTTGATGGAAGAGGAACTAAGAGATTCATTCTTGAAAGAGGAGAAAGACTGTATGTGGTGGTCAGGGAGGTGTGTGTGTGTGTGTGTGTGTGTGTGTGTGTGTGTGTGTGTGTGTGTGTGGAGGGGGACAAGAGGGCTTGAAACAACTTGCTTTACTTGGGGGCAACTGTAAGTAGTTGATGTAAATGAAGTATGGGTCTAAGGGAATGGGGTGAGGCAGGCTCAAGAGAGGCGGGGCCAGGTCAGGGTTGGTGCCATGCCAGTGACCTCAGACTTGAGCCTGGGTTGGACAGGGTTTTACTGAAGGGTTTGAAGCAAAGGATTAACAACAGCCTGCAATATTCACCTGCCAGTTCTCTCCTTCAGGTCTTGATTTGCTCCATTTTGGGACTTCCTAATACCCAGGAAGAGTCACTGAGGTTATCATCCTCAAAGGCTTCAAGGAACGTTCCACAGAATTAACAGTACAACACAGAATAACAATTCGGCTTTGGCTTCTCCCTCACACTCCTTCAAATGGACTGAAAATCTGAGTCAAGCAGCAGGGCCATGGAGGAAACAGACTCTCTCCTCAGAGGCCCATTGCTCACCAGTCATTTCAGCAAAGTTACCCCGTGGGTGGAGGAAGGCCCCAGACACTCAGGTAACCTAGTGTCTTTGGATGAATGGCCTCAAGAAATACCCAAGCCACTGGCAATGGTAGTTCGCACGCCTGGGCTCAGCCTGCTTTATTCGAAAGCTGTGGCCTTCCTTTCAAGCCCTCCCCTTTCTTGCCACCACAAGGCTTACCCACTGGCAGAGGGAAAGCTACCAGTAATCTGAAAGCAGTGGGAACTCTCCTCTTGGAGTTTAGTGATGTAAGATTCTCTCAGGAAGAGACATTGCACCAAATCCGTGTGTAGATTTTTGTAAAGCCTTTTAAATGTGAAATCCCTTGGTTGATCAGCTCTTAACATAGGCTTTGAACCATAAAAGAATGCATCTCTCTTCTAACAGCAAGGAGTTTAGCTAGACATGTGAGTGTGGCACTACAAACAAAACAAAAAGGAAAAAAGAAAACTTAGAAGCGGGCCAGGTAATGAAAAACAGGGAGCTTTACTTTGAGGCCTAGAGTGAGTACAAGGCTGACCTGGGTGATTATGCAGGTTGTGGTGTTTCTTTACTCCTGTGCCGTCAGCACCGGTTACCTAAACTTTCTCCACTACAGCTAAAAGAGCTGATGATTCCATCACCTGTTTTTGCCTCCTTACCACAGACAGAGACCTGATACCTGCAGGCAGGGGGCAGGATTGGAACAGAGCTTCAGGAAATAGGAATCCGAGGCCACATTCTCTGGATGGACTTTCTATGACCTTCTGCAGGGCCAGGCATAATGCTCTCTAGTTCCTGTTCTCAGGGCTGCCTGCTCTCCAAAATGTGTTTCTTCTGTGGGCTGAGGCCTTAGAATTTTGCCCTTAATTTTGGATGGGAAGGATTATATATATATATATATATATATATATATATATATATATATATATATATATATATCATAGAAAATATGCAGCTGGGCATTTATTAAGAATAATCAAAGGTTAATCGTCACACATAAATGATAATGTATTCCTAATTATTGGTGATAGGGAAGCCCGTAGCATAGTGATTGAGAGCATGGACTCTGGAGCTGGACTACTTGGGTTCAAATCCGGTCTGCTGTACTAGCTGTGTGACTCTGGGGGAGTTACTTAACCACACTGAGCTTCAGCTTCCTCCCCACTATAAAATGCAGGTAATAAAAGTGCCTCCCTGGTTGAGTGGTGGTAAGCATAATGTTAAGTGAGATGACACATGGAAGACACTTAGAACAACGCCCAGCACCACACAGGAAGCACAGTTATCTCCTGGCTATGGTCTGAGCCCGAAATTCACATGTGGAAATCTAAGCCCCAATGTGGTAGCATTAGGAGGTGGGGCCTTTGGGACGTGATTAGGTCATGAGGGTGAAGCCCTCATGAATGGGATTAGTGCTCTTATAAAAGAGGCTCCAGAGAGCTTCCTTGCCCCTTCCACCATGTGAGGACACAGAGAGATGGCACTAACTATGAACCAGGAAGAGGGCCCTCTTCCTGCTGGCACCCTGATCTTGGACCTCCAGACCCCAGAACCGTAAGAAATAAACTTCTGTTGTTTATTAGCCACCCAATCAGTGGCATTTTGCTATAGCAGCCCAAACAAGGACTAAAACTTTCCATCTCATCCTCATTATTATTGTTATTATTATTTTACAAATTAAGAGGAATGAAGGAAGGGAGGCAAGCCCCTACTCAGGCTGCCAGGGTGCCGGCTCATCCCCTGCCAGCAGTCTCACTCCTTCTCTGTTCTCTATGTGTTGGCACTTAGGAAGAAGCCAGCCATGAGAGAGCACTGGATCCCTGTCGACTAGTGGGAGAGCCAGGACTGCAGCTGGATCATCACAGGCCGCAGGGCCAATGCCATTCCAGGAACCCTAAAAGAGCTTCTCAGAGGAGGAGATATTGAACTGGGGGCTGAAGAATGAATAAGGATCTCTGGCAGAGAACGAGGTGGAGGGCAATCCATGAGGAATAACGTGCCTTAGCTACTCTTCCTGCAAAGGAGAAGGAGGGGAGGAAGGAAAGATGACAGGAGAGTCCTGGGGTCTGAGCCAACAGTAGCCAAAAAGCATAAAGAGCTTGTACTCTGAAATCCACTTGTGCTGGAGCAGAAAATAGTTGCATACATGGACTGTCTCCAGGGAGGTAGATCCTACCAGAGGGAAAGAGAAAGTATGAAAAGTGCCTGGACCCAGGGTGAAATCTTTCAAGCACTTGTAGCAGGATGTTTGCTACAAGAAGAGGTGGGCTAGGGGTGGGGGCCTAGAGACGTTTCTGTCTGGAGACTGCCTCGGTGGGAAGTGGATGGGTTCTGTTGCCACACAAGCCAGTGGGACATACACCTGAGAGTCTGGGCACGCTGAGAGACTGGATGGGGCAGGGTGGCGGAGCGATCACGCGGCCCCAGCACACCACCTCCTTTCTCAGGCTGCCAGGCCTTGGCGTATGTGCCCCCTTTGTATGGGGTGCCTTCCTCTCACTGTCCGCCTGACCACTCCCCTTCTCCCATCAGAGCCAGCTCAGTTGTCTTCTCTGTGCCAGCTTGTCACTAGCACCTCCACGGCACCTGCGCACACACCCATCACAGCACTGCAACTGTCCCTGATGTCGTCCAACACCAAACCTCATTCCGAGCCCCTTGAAGGCAGGATGAACCATCAGAGTCCAACCACTGCCTGGGACAGAGTAAGACTCATAAACGTTTGTTGACAGAACGCATGATAGAATGATGGGTGAATTCCTTGACACCAGTGGTGTATCGCCTAATTCCTCCACCTGTTCTTAATATCTCCCTCCCCACTGGGAAACGGTGAAGCTCAGTAAGCACTCCTGAGATGAGAAGTGATTGCTTTTATGCATTTTGACTTCTCTTTGCATATAACATATATTTATCATTATGGGATTTGCCAGAATGCCATTTTGACAAGCCAAGGGGTTTACAGGTATTCACAGTTCTCTCATCTTCCTAGTGTTCAATCCATCAAATATCCAGGGTACAGTGGGAAAATGAAAGCAATCAGCTCAAAAGAGCCCCACTACAAGCCTTGGGCTGTCAAATCTCGAAGGTCAAAACTGTCAGAAGCCGATGGTCTTTTCATTTATTTTTCTTGACGCCCATCAATGAAAGCAATCGTGAGTAAAAGTTGTACCTGCCAGGAAAGGAATTGTCCTTTGTACTTAGTGGCAACCTTCACAGTTGAGGTATACTCTGACAGCTGCTTCCTGAGCCCCAGGGAGAATCACACATCTATCCCTGGGGGTGGGCAGAAGGTGGGGAGAAGTACTTTTTATCTTTTGACTGATTGGAGACTCTTCTCTGATCTCAGACTGAACTTTTAATTTTCAGAGCTTAGGTTTAAGAAGACTTGCATCACAGAACTATTGTAAACTGATCTGGTGTCCGTTCACCTAACACAGAACACCTTCTATGTGCTAGATGCCGTGCCAGGCACTGTGAAGAATGAGAAGATGTACAAACCAAGGACTCTAGCTTCAAGGCGTGTGGCCCAGAACTAGATGACCAAATATCAGATGAGCTTTTCCTGATTGGTTGAGAACAGGTCTTAATTTCCTCAGAGCCAGGTGTGCTACAAGGGTTCGACTACAAGGCTTCCTCGGGGAAATAACATGAGATTTTAAAAAGACACAGAAGATCTGTGTTCCCCTGTGTGTTACCCATGACTATGGACAAATCACTGAACCTCTTTTCAGTGATTCGGTTTACTCATCACTCAGATTCAGTTTACTCATCTGTAAAATGAGGATAATAATATATACGACACAGATTGCAGTGAAGATGAAATGAGTCGATGGATGTTGATGTATCTGGTACCCTGAACATGCACTGTGCAGATATTTACCGTGAATATTGACAACATAGTGTCTACCTCCTAAGAACAAAAAAGAGTGCCATGGCCCTGCTGTTAACCTGGGAACTAGATGAGCGACAATATATGGCATTCTGAAGAACAAGATGCATGGTAGATGGTGGGTGAATAGTGGATGGATGGATGGATAAGTGCATGGATGGATAGATGGGATGGAGACTCCCTCTGACTCTAAAAGGTCAGGCTCCCTCTAGTCCACTATGTATTCTTCTCAGTCTCCATGGCCCTGAAAGCCACAGTCCTTTTGAAGAAAGAATAACAGATGTGTTCTGAGAAGACCAACCAGTGGAGACCAGTCCCATCCATGACCTGGGAAACACCCAGCTACCCCAGCTTGGGAGCTGCACAGCAGGCAGGATCAGGCCAGGCTTGGATAGCCTTGTCACTAGGATGTCTACCCATAAGGGAGAGAGAAATGACTCTCCACCCTGCACACAAGTCCATCTCTCCTCTCCAAGCTTTCTTTTTAACTTTCCTCCTTCGTGTTTAGTAAATAGTTACAGAAAGCTACCCGCTTATGTGATCAAGCAAGTCAAACGGAGATATTAGCCGTCATTCTTAATTTTTGATGCACATCAGAATCCCAGTGGCACTTTCTAAAAATTCTTATGCTCATGCCCCTTCCCAAGACTAACAAAATCAGAATCAACTGGGGGGGGGAATTCAGCTGTATGAATTTTGTAAACTGTGTGGTTCTTATTTGTACCCCCAAATCTTGAGACCTACCATTTTGATGGCTTAAAGTCCACGTGCTAGAGAAGACTAGCATTTAATCACTGTTTCAATATTACTACTTAAAGGGGTGAGAAATAGGATACATCCAGGCACAGTCAGTGGGACTGGTACTTTGGGGTGCAACCTAGATCTTTCCAAGGGGCATGAAATTGCTAACCTTGGCCCTTCTTACACCCACTCCCCTACAACCCTGAGCAGCCTGGAGGAAGACTGGCCCAGGAGCCCTGAGAGGGGCAGCTGGGAGGGGTGAGGGGAACACCCACCCTGCATTATCTAATTTAACTTCACAACCGCCCTATGAGGTGGTTCGGTTATTACCATTATACAGATAGGAAAGCTGAGGCTCCCAGAGACTCAGAGACTTGCCCAAGCCCACACTGTGTGTGGGGCCTACCTCTTCACACACTTAGGACTGGAATCTCACGACCGCCTCTGCTCAGAGAGCTCCCGGCTGCACGACTGTTCCCGTGACGGGGTGTCCGGGAAATATGTCCCTGACAAGCCTAGGTGTGAGTTCTAAGGCTTTTAAAAATCATCTTTAAAGCCTTTGAATGGCTCTCTCTTTTTAGGGTAAATCACCTGGACATTAAAGCCCTTATTGTACATTTATTAGTGTGTTATTCAGACCAAGGGGAAAAGGGAGAAGCTGACACTGCGAATGACTTTGAAAGTGAGAAGAAGCTGGGCCTGAAATTAAAGCATTGTGACACTGCCCCTCAAGGGTAGCAATTTCGATAAATGATCACCTTTTTTTTATTCCTGATCGCGTTTATCCTGTTATCAGTATGTGAGGAGAACTTTGGCTGGGGATGCAGAATGCCACAGGCCTCTGATTTCCCCACGCTGGCCGGACCTGCCACAGTGCCCTGGGCTGACTGAAGTTAAACCTAGCACAGCCTGGCAAAGGCAGTCAGTCATCTTTTCAGAAGCAAATGCCCTGCATCATCTTTCCACATTACCCTACCCTGAGTCTGTCCCTCACTCAGCCTGCTGAGACCAACCGGTCTGTTTATAGGAAAATCCAGGGTTCTGTACATTAGCGGTGGAAGGCCTCTGTGGGTCAGTAGTGGGTAACTGTCCTGTGTGCCAGACTGGGGGGCCCATACATGGAGCAGAGTCTAGCACTTCCTGCTCTTCCATCCTGAATGGCAACCTGAGGCGGCGTGTTGGCCTTGCAGGATGGAGGAAGGGGCGGGGGCACTGGAATCTCCACTTCAGGAGGTGAGAAGCTGAGGTGGGGAAGAGCTGTGGTTGTCCTGTTACCACACTGCAAATCAGCGGTGGAGCCCCGACTGACAGCACACTTCCTGACGCCCACGAATCAATATCGCTTTGGGTTAAATTCCTTCGGCAGGTCTCCGATTAGGATTGTTCCTGGTTTTAAAGCTGGACTCTTTGGTCAGAACTGACTGGTTTAAATAAACATGGCAGCTGTGTGGGTACACAGCACGGACATGGGTTTTTCTTCACCTGGGCAGGGGGCTGCAGTTTTTAATCTAAGGGCATTGAATCTGAGAATTTCTTGATGCAACTATTCAGCTGGGAGACAGACAAACGAGAGCACAGGAGGACTGGGCTCTGGGGTCCGACACGGGCGTGAGTCCTGGCTTTGTCAGGAGCCTGCACTTTGACCTTCATCACACCTCATCAGGCCTCTAGGCCTGGCTTCCCACATCAGGAAATCAACGGGACAGATGGAACTCAAGTCTCCTTTGAGTGTAGGGGTTAAGCTCCCACAGAAAGGTGAAGCTTCATGCCATGAAGAATCTTGTTTCTCTGCTACCCACTGGAATGAGCCTTGTTTGTGCTGTGAAAAGGCCCGGACCGCTTATCTTGGCTCAAGCCCGGGTATCACCAAATCCTTTAGGTTTAAAACATCTTTTCAAGAATTAGTAATTCAGGGCTTCCCTGGTGGAGCAGTGGTTGAGAGTCTGCCTGCCGATGCAGGGGACACAGGTTTGTGCCCCAGTCCGGGAAGATCCCACATGCCGCGGTGCGGCTGGGCCCGTGAGCCATGGCCGCTGAGCCTGCGCATCCGGAGCCTGTGCTCCGCAACGGGAGAGGCCACAACAGGGAGAGGCCCGCGTGCCGCCAAAAAAAAAAGAATTAGTAATTCAAAAGACTGGCAACTTCTATCTCCTCAGTGTCCAATTCTTCCCTCCACACACTGTGTAGTTCTGGTCACACATAATAAAGTCCCCAGACACCCGAGGCTGCAGGAGAAACTGTGCACGTGAAGAGGAAGGAAGACTTGGGACGATGTCCTGGAAGGAGGCCTGGAGAGTCGCTCTTACAGCCTGAGACACCGCCAGCCCTTGTGCTTGTGCTCCCGGGTCCAGGAAGGCGCCGACTGCCAATTGCTGCCAACTGCTCTTTCCGCAACAGCTTTCAGCTGAAAGGCAGGGACGTGCTGGAGGCAGAAGCAGGAGCTGGGCTGCCTGTGCTGGCTTTGCTGGCCAGTGATCTTGGCTCAGCCTCTTAAAATTTCTGGGCCCTAATTTTAAAACATCTGCATAAGCAGATGTTTTTACTTGCTTCTCCCTTACTGGACTGGATGCTCCTTGAAAGCCGTGCCTGTGTCATCTCCAGCTGTGTATTCCTAGCACCTATTACACGGTGGCGCTCCATCCATGGGAGTTAAATGAATTATGAGTGAGAAGGATCTAGCATGTATTAAGTATCTACTACAGCTGGGCACAATGTGAGCCATCTTCCTCATGCCGTTTCACGACTCAGCATATTAAATAGGTATTATTATATTCATTCAATTCATGGAACTTCGTGGCCTCTAATTCAGAGTTAAGATGTCCTCTGCCTGCTGGATTCTGTGGCCAGCGGGGCTGGCTGTCTGACAGCCCATTTCTCTGCTTCCTTGCTTCTGTGGCCGCTCTGGCTGGGCGGATGAGCAGGCCAGGCACGCGTCGTCGGCTGTCCCCTGGGAGGCCCCGGGCCGAGCCAGGCCGCCTTGGCAGACTCAGGCGCTCGCGCTCTGAATCATTCAGATGTCACGCACGCAGCTGCGGCCTTCCAGGCAACGAGGAGGGGGATCCCCAGCAGCCTCCCCCAGCCTCCCGTGCCTCCACACGGGCTGCTGCACCGAGTGCTCACGACTTAGTGGTTTCCTGGGGACTTGGTGGCCTCTGACTTGTCTTTCCTCTGAGTCAGGCTCTCCCCAGCCGACTTTGCTGGGACAACTTCCTCCCTCGTCACTACGAATGCCGAGTGTTGTTCTCCCAGTAGCGGTCCCCGAACCACCATGTTCTGCTCTGAGAGGAAGCCATCTGTAGTCATCACTCTTATCACCGCCAAGATTTCACCACGTCCCCCTCACTACAGTGACCACTGGGCTGCTGGGGTCATCTCTGATATTAAAGAGAATGAGCTTCCAGCGGGGCAAACTGCCAAGGACCTCACAACCAACAGATTCTTGAGTCTGACACTGACTCATAATCAGAGAGCAGACGAGTCTCAATCCTTTGTGATCCCCAATTGTAAGCAGAGCAGAGCAGAGCAGATGAGGGTATTAAGTAATGGCCTCTTACGTTTGCATCCTGCTCAGAGTGTGCAAAGCCCTTCACGTCCTTAATTGCACTGACCCCACATGACCCCACGTGACCATGTGAGCTGGGCCAGCGTCATCATCCCCACTTTACAGATGGGGAAACCAAGGCTTAGGTGGGGATGGAATTTGCCTCAGGTCATAGAGCTCATTCATGGAATATCCTTTCATGAACCATCAAAGGCTGGCCTTCTGTATCCCTATCACCTCTATGGTCCTAACAAATACAAAATACCCAATAAATGATTGTTCATTGAACTGACGATTGAATAGTGAATTAGGACTTAAATTTAGGGCTTTGATTCAAGGGCATAATAATTTTTCTGCTGCACTACTGTGGTCCAGTTGAGCTCTTCCAGCAATGGGTAAAAACAGTCTGAAGTCAGGCTGGTTGGGTTCAAACCCCCTCCTCCCTGTCTAGCCAGTGACCTTGGGCAAGTTATTTGGCTTCACTGAATTTCTTCATCTGTGAAATGGAAGATAATAACAGTACCTGCTTCATTGTGTTGTTGAGTATTAAATAAGAAAAGGCGTGTGAAGTGCACAGCAGTGATTGGCTGGCACATCTAGGAAGTGTGTAATTAGTGTTAACAATAGTTATTACTATTGTAGGAGTAATAACAATTACTATTGTTATAGGGTATTATTGTTATAGGGTAGGGATGGGCCTTATGTGTCTGTGAAACCTAGTACCTGGTACGGTGGCTGGCACATACACATGAGTGTAGGGCTCAAGACACTTGCCTCCCAACACTGACACTCATCACCTGACAGGGAGCAAGTCCCTGACCTCTCCTGGCCTTAGTTCCCACACCTGTGAACTGACACGGTTGAACCGGGTAAATCCCAGGGCTCCTCCCCGCTCTAAAATGCCCTATTTATTTCAGTGGTCTCAGTGGGGCAATTTTGCTCCCCAGGAAACATCTGGCAATGTCTGGAAACATTTCTGTTGTCACAACCAGGGGAGGTGCTACTGGCGTCTAGTGGGTAGAGGCCTGGGAAGCCTGAGGACCATGCTCAGTGCAGTGCCCACAGAAAGAATTGTCCGGCCCTAGACGTCAATAGTACCGAGGCTGAGCAACTCGGATCCAGGCCGACATGAATAGCCAGAGCTCTCTGAGTTGCTGGACAAGTGCCTGTGACCTGCAGCTTGCCAGGCCCAGCAGCAGGGCTCCTCCACACAGCAAAGCAGTCTACGGGTCACCCCTTCAGCTGCGCCCCTGCGCCCTCAGCACGCTGATCTTGTTAGTGGGGAGGCTACAGCTCAGGCATCTTTAACTTAAACTGGAATCACTCTTGCTCATCACCAAACTCCACGATGGCCCTGCCAGGGAGAGGGGAGAACATCTCGGCACAAGACGCACGGACCCTGGCCTGAGGCAAAGCCCCTGAAGATGTAGGGACAGCCCTAGCAAAGCCATCAGGTCAATGGGCTTGCCCAGCACCCCTGCTCCCTTCCTCCTGGCTCAGCTCCCACCCTCCAGGGCGCAGACTGATCACCTGGTGACGGAAGAGTCAGGCTGGGAAGAAAATGCATTGGCCAGCAGGGTGGACACGGAGACTGGCGGCCAGGGCAGCCTCAGGGGACGCTCACGGCCTCCTGCACCGTGCAGTCTTGGTCTCCTTGTTCTCAACACATGAGGAGGAAAGGCTGCCATCACATGCTCCCCGGCTCTTCAAAGAATCTAGATCAGCTCTTTTTGCAAGGTTCCTTCATCTTCCATTTCCTCTTTCCCAACCCCATTCTTTACCCCCTGAATTCCTGCTGAGAGGCTATGGGCTTCCCAAAAACAGCCCGAATGAGGAAAGGGGAGACCTGGGGTCCAGTTAAGGCAACTATAAATAGGCTGCCCACCTCCGCTCTCTGCCTCAGTTTTCCTGTTTGTTAATGGGAGCTCAGCTGGTAGTTATGAGCACGGGAAGATAAAGAGGGGAGAGCTCTTAGCAAGCCCCCGGGGCCCATCACACCGAGGCGCTATCGTCTTCCTGAGGACGCCGCTTAGGAAGTGCTGAGATCCTACAGCACTTGTCCTCTCACACACGTGCTCCTTCTCAGCCTGCACTTCAGGGCGACCCCAAACTCCACGTCCCCCTGCAACATCAATGTCTCCCTACCCGCTACCTAGCACCTCAACAGATTGATTGCCTGAAGTCCCAGCAGCCCCAGGAAGAACTCTCCGGTCTCTGCCAGGCTTGGTGGGGCAGGAATGTTGAGCAGAAGTCAAAACAAACAGCTCATGGGGCTGGGCAAACACACACAGGATGGCACTGCAGCCGAGGCCACCACCATCCCCACCCATGGGTGGGAGACCTTGCCATCTGGGGCTTCTCACAAGAAAAGGAGGCTATGCTGGAGGAAGCCCTGGCCATCAGAAGACGGCTCATCCCTAATAGTGGGCAGCTCACACACCTGACATTCCTGATTTCCGGTGAACAGACACAACCGGTGGCTGGGCCCCTCCCAGCCAGTCCAACGAGACATTTCAGAGGCAAGAAGATAGATATGAGTTTAGGTATGAGGAGAACACCTTTTCTGAAGCCAAGATTTCATTCCTGCTGGGATTGTAGCAGCTTGTAGTTCTTTGAAACACAAATAAATACAGATGGGCCAGTAGCAGGGGAGTGGGGTGGAGACTTTCAAGAAATGAGCAAGGAGGCCATATAGCTTTATGGGAATTGCAGTAGGCAGGATCTCCCCACTGACCCAGCACACCATGGAGATGGGGAACGTCATTGCTCAGATGGAACCTTTCTGAAACGTATTTTCTCAGAAGGAAAAATTTGAGGTCTTTCTCTAGCAAACGCGCCACAAAGAAGGATCTCGCACTCTTGTTGATTATCGGAGCAGGGACCCCTCAAAACTGAAGTCTTATGGAATGAGAAAAAAGGCAGGCACAGAGGTTCCCTTGTTCAGGTTTGCTTTCCAGAGTCACTACTTCTAGAGGCCTGATGGGTCACTGAGGAAGCATGTGAGTGTGTCCAGGAGGCTTAAGTTCACTGACATGGGTATTGGGTATGACTTCAATGTTGTGCAAGCCTTAGAGGTTCTAGAACAGATCATGTTCCTCTCCTGAACTGATATCGTGTGGCATCCCTGGCCTATTCTGCTGTGGTGTCCACACTGCTGTAGGACCTGCTTGGGCAGCCACAATTGTTTGCTCTTTCCCTTCCTGCCAAATTTCTTCTGGTAAAACCCAGTTTCCAGCATATTCAATTACTTTCATATTGGCCTTTCAACACTCCCCTTGGCTGTTTTCTTCTTGGCTCCATCTGGACTTTGGGAAACGAATATCTTTAATACCCACTCATTAAACGTCCACTCTGCCAGCTGGTCCTCTGGCCTCTGGAAGGACCGTCAGCCTGGGCAGCCAGAGGACCCCACAGATCAGTGCCCAAGACACCATGCAGGGAATATTAGCAGTAATGGCTCCATCTGGACCGTACTACCCATTAAAGGACGACTGTGAGTTTTAAATAGATGTCAATTAAGTAGATGTCAAATTTCCAGGGTGTTCTGGAAATTTGTAGCCCAAAGCCAAATCTCCATTTACATAATGGGTTTTGGACACGGGGAAGGACTTACCCATGCTTTCCTGGAGTGGGTACCAGGGGGATCTCTCTTCCAGCCTCACTGTGGGGCAGCAGCCGGGCGACGTACCTCCCGGAGGGCTGCAGGTGCCTGTGTACCGAGACGGCCAGCCTGCAGTGCTCGCTGCTGCTTCTCACCCATGGACTCAAGATGCTGTGCCTGGAGTTCATCGAGGTGTTGAGGAGGAGGAAGGCACCTGCCAAGAGACAGGGAAGGTGACTATGCAGCATGTCCAGAAGGGAGGACCAGCATAAGCTCTGTGGCGGGATTTAGAGACCGACGGCGTCAGAGCCAGCGATGCTGGAGGCCTTTCTCGCCTTCCTTACACACACCTGGTCCTCTTCCCCCTCTCTTAGGTTGTCTCTGTAAAAAGCAAAGCCTGAGGCAAGAGGATGGTGACCTGGGACTTGGGCTTTATCATCAGGCAGATCAAGGTTCTCACCTTAGCTCCCCTACTTACTAGCTCTATGTTCTTGAGACTCAGGTCCCTCCTCTGTAAAATGGGAATGAAAACATCTACTTCAGTGGTTGTGAGGATTATGTGAGGTAAGCATGGAGAGCACATTACACAGTTTTAGGTAGAGAGGAAGCACCCTTATAAAATAATCAATTATTTGATTTCCACTGTCTTCTAAGTTAGAGATGACACTCACAGATTCTTTCCCAGCCAGTAGGCACAATTAACAAAGTCCCATAAGAAGCAGAAGACTAGGACAGATTATTTAATCCCCAAAGAGTGATGAGAGTCAGAAGCTCAACCCAAGTGCTAACATGTTCTTGGTGGAGGAGGGCAGCCTAAAGAGAGTCCCTCCCTCTGTACACGTTCCCAGAGTGGAGGCAGGACATCAGTTCCATCTTATAAACATCCACGTAGCGTATCTCCACACCTCACAAACCAGGACACTCTGGGGTATCTCAGGCCATGCTATGGGTCACAGTTTAAATCAGAGCTGACCTGAGTTCTCCATATCACACTCAAGCCAACTTTGGACTCAACTGACATCTGTTGGACAATTCAGAGTTTCCCAGGAATGTATGGGTTGGCTCTAGGCTTCCCAAATAGTTATGACCAGTTCAAGGTTTTCTCTGAGAGGTGGGTGGCTTATTTGGGTCACTTATTATGTAGCTAAGATCATGGCTCCCACTCCTTTGCTTTCTAGCTAAGTGATCTTGGGCAAAGCATTAACGTTCTCTGGTTTCAGTTTCCTCATTTATAAAATGGGGTGAGAAGGGTTGGCTGAAGTCAATCATCTCTTAAGATTCATTTCAGCTCCTGAGTCTATGAATCATATGCATTTGCAACTGGTCTCCACAAAGAGAGCCCTACAGATCCCTCCTGGTGCCATGCCTGTAGAGTTTCCCTCTGGGGCAAGCCAACCCTAACTCCAGTAGCGCAGTCCAAGAGACCTACAAGAACCTTGTATTCATGGGGATTACTGTCAGCATAAAAGCATGGTGCCATTTTATTGTTCCCGGTATTCCTTCTGGTGCATTAATTTTACTTGCTACACTCTGCATTGAAGTTTTGGACCTTTAGATGCTGCTCCTTTTGCAGTGAAAGCCTAGTCCCACAAGATCCCCAACTCCTGTAGAAACCAGCTAACAAGTGCTCAGCCTTCTTTAATCACCTCCCAGTGCTCTGAATTAGTCTCCTTCTGCAGATAACCCAATTTACGGAGTAGGCAAAGGGAACTAGCAGCCTACAATAAAGAATGATGCAGATGAAGGAAGGGGATTCTTACCAGAAGCAAAGCATTTCCAAGCACGCATATTGTGTCAGGAATTTGGAGAGGTGCAATGTTCTAGAAGTAGATAAATGTGACTTCTAGTTACAATCAGGATGAGGTCAGCAAAAGACTGTTTCTGAGTTGAATCAGGGACTTGGGTCAGTACTGGAAACTGAACCCTCTGTAATTACTGGGAAGTTTCAGAATGGCCTATGGGCCTTTGAAAAGTGCTCTACAACCCTCAGTAAATAGTCTATATTATTATCCTGTTTTACCGTGGGGGAGACATTCTTGTCACAGGCACAGAGGTAAAAGAAAAGAATTAGAGTTAAAGACTCAGAATTAGAAAGGACTTTAAATAGTGAAAGCTATGTGGGATTATTAATAGATGAAAATAGGAAATGGGACCAGAAGGAATTGGAGGTACTTTTAAATGTTTTCCTCCTCCTCTATCCCAGTTTTGCCTTGAAAACATAGAAGTTATATAAACATATTCAAACAAAGTAAATTAAACAAATGCATATTAACAAATTCAGTGTTTTAGGTAGGAATATGACTCATTTAAACTTATGGGCCTTTCCAAAATTTGTCTCTAATAAGGTAAACTATTGCTTCTGATACTGTTTAGATTGGGGTTGCCTTTAGTTCCTTTTTAAAAAGTGCTCCCTTGGGCTTCCCTGGTGGCGCGGTGGTTGGGAGTCCGCCTGCCGATGCAGGGGACACGGGTTCGTGCCCCGGTCTGGGAGGATCCCGCGTGCTGCGGGGCGGCTGGGCCTGTGAGCCATGGCCGCTGGGCCTGCGCGTCCGGAGCCTGTGCTCCGCAATGGGAGAGGCCACAACGGTGAGAGGCCCGCGTACCGCAAAAAAAAAAAAAAAAAAAAAAAAAAAAAAAGTGCTCCCAAATAATTCTATCCTCACAGGGATCATCCTTTGATATGAAACTGTTTTTATAAATAATAAGAGGCTACACCAATGATGTTGATGTTCTTGGCTATCTACTCCTCATCCAATTCACTACTCTTTCTTGCCAACTGGGGTACTGTAAGTCTGATTAAATGTTCATGTCTCAAGCCTTCATTTCAGTTAGGAGTGAACTTGGCTTTGAACAAGGAGTTCTGTAAGCAGAGATCCACTGGCCGTGTCTTGGGAAGAGTTTCCTTTCTTTACAGAAGGGATGGTGTCACTCCCACCACTATTTCCTTCTTGCTGCCTTGAATGAGGTTGTGACAGCTAGTATGTAGCAACCACCTTGTGACTATATGGAAAAAGTTAATACATTTACAAACCCTGACAATGTACAACTGCTGAGCCCGTGCTAGAAACTGTCTTTTTCTATGATTTATTACAAACTAAAATAGCAACTTTCTACTTGTTTCAACTATCACGTCAAGTCTTATTGCTATCAGCCAATTCTAACTACTTTATATGAGTTTATATAAAGTTCTCATTTGTGGATATTAAAGTTATAATTTTGAAAAAAAAAAAGGACTTTAAGATGATCTAATGTAATGTCTTCTTTTTTCTAGAGAAGCAGACTGGAGATCAGAATGAGGAAATGACTTGCGAGTCTTAATTTGAAAGTCCAGAGACCGACCAGACTCCAGGTCTCTGGACTCCTAACCAGTGTTCTTTCCCTTGTATCTTTCTCATTGTCCCACTGTATTCTTTATCGTAAAATATGACCAGGGTACCTTGCGGGCAAGTTGTGTATCTCAGGAGCCCAGATGGATGGGAAGGGAGAAAGGCGGGCAGGTGGGTACTGGACCAATCCATTTGTTCACTGGCTTCCTTACTCCTTTCTGCCCTCAAATTTCATTTATTGGATGCCTGCTTTGAGCAAACATCCAACCACTGGCTCTGCCCTGGGGACACAGACTTGAGCCAGACAGTTCTGGCTTTCAAGGAGCTCGAGGTCCCATAGGGGTGATGACATGTCTGCACTAATTTTAATCAAAAGTAGAGGTTATAGAGTCATAAGACACATAAGAGATAAAGCACTTGGGGAGGCTCCATGAAAGAGACATCAGGTTCAGTTGGGAAGACTCATAAAGAAGATGACCTTTGCCCTAGGCCTTAAAGGGAGAGAAGAACAAGGATATTGGCAGAAACAGCTGTGCAGGAGTTGAGAGGAAGAGGCGTGAAGGCAGAAATGTAGAAAATGTGTAGTGGTGTTTGGCTGCAGAGTGGCACATGTGACGAGAAGGCTGAGAAATAAGGAGGGGCAGTGAGTGTGGACCAGACCACAGAGAACATTTCACTCCCAGCTAAAGATGCCCAACTTTACTTTGTGGATAACAGGGAGGAGGACAGGGACATCATCAGGGTGGTGCTTCTGGAAGATTAATTTGGTATGCTGGGGGGCAGGAGGGATCAAAACTGGCCCAACCTCGTCCTCTACCACCAGTTCACACTAGGCAAGGACGAGACTAAATGCAAATGTGATGTGTTTAGTATGTTACCTTTGTAAGCAAAGGTGCTATGTTAAGGACAGACTTTGGGACTCTACCGGGGCTTCTAACACTAGGCTAGTGTATATCTTTTCAGAGCAAGTGAGAGCCCTGGAAGCATCTCTGGGGCCACAGTCTTGCTGCAGACACACTGGGGGTGCATTCTGGGGTTAGGATGAAGCCACACATGCCACATGTTAGGGAGCAACAGTTGTGTCTTGGTCTGAGACCCTACTCTGGTATTTTTAGTTGGTGGAAAGTTGGATTGAAACCAGTTTTCCGAGCTACTAAAAGAAAGAATGTGGGCAAAATAAAGGAGGTGCTTCCCTTTTTCTCAGAAAGATAACATGCAAGTGTGCGCGTGTGTGCGTGTGTGCACACACGCGCACACACACACGCACCCCTGCGAAACTCAAGTTCCCAGCAGGAGCAAATCAGGCTGAAGTTGCTGGGGCTTTGGGGCTCATCCTGTACCACCGTTCCTCCCTCCTGGGTGTGGAAACACATTTAAATTCTTTCCTGTGATTCAGTACCTCAATAATGAGACTCTTTCAAAGTTGACTGGAAGATGGATTACTTTTCCAGTTCTAATATGTGAGATAATGTTTATATGAATTTTATTTTGTGCAACTGGACTATCAATAAGGGACTGAGCTTAAAGTATTTTCACTCTCAATGAAACTCCATAGTTGAGAGCTCTCTCTTCATCAGCAGCTTTCCTCTACCTCCAAAAAATAAAACAAAAGGAAAAAATACATTTTGTAAGCTCCTTGGGATATTGTCAGTATAAATCTTTTAAAGTCAGTGAGAATTTCTCTCTCCTCTTTCCCTGTTTCCTGTTTAGTTCGCTCAGAATAGCTTGGGGCTATGGGAAGGCTCCTGGGGTCCCTTCTAACTAAGAAGGATGGCCCGGCATCTCACAGATCTTCCCCCAGTGTGGGCCATGGAGGGGTGGAGAGGCAGATCAAAGAGCCCTGCTTACACTGTGCCACGATCATAGTTTCCTTATTATTGGATTGTGTTGATGTGTTCAATAATTAAATATGAAGTGGTTATTATTTTTATCTCTGGTCACCGGCATAGGGATGTGTTGCTCTTATCCCAGCCAGCAGGGCTCAAATTATGAGCCAGAAACCAAGGGGCATGAATGTTGAGATCAGACAGACTTTTTCATATTCAGGCTCTATCTCTATCCAGTTCTAGGCTTCAGACAAATTATTTAAACTCTTTAAGCCTTAGTTTGCTCAGATTTAGCATGGGTATAGCCTCCCTCATATGGCTGTTGTGGAGATTAAATTAAACTACATGCATGGAGTGGCCAGTTCAGTGCCTGGCCCTTAGTAGGTATGTGAGGAATGTTGATTTTCAGCTTTGAGGGGTGTCTCAGTCTGGAGCTCCTTTTATCTATCACTAAACTTGGAATCAGAAGGACTGAATTTGAGCCCTGGCTCTGCCACTACCAAGGTTCCTTTGTTTGTAAAATGAAAAGGTTGGATAGAGTCTCTCTGAGGACGCTTAGAGCTCCAAATTGTCAGTAACTCTATCTGCCTGCCTAGAATATTATTAATCTAAAGGAAACATGTCAAATCTCCAAGCTCCTAAGTCCTAAAGACCTCTTCTCCTAATTCACCTCTCTGAGGCTTCTATGCCAACAGTTTCAATCAGTTGGCCAAATATTCTGTAAACTGTGATTCCCTGCCCTGCCTCCTCTCTTCCAATTCACATGAATGCATCCCTGGGAAGGGCTCCTGTCCTAGCATCATTTGTTTCTGTAGATGCTGATGCTATAAGGCTGGTACCACCTCTAAATGTCTCGTATTTAACACAATGCTTGCCATATGGCAGGCACTCAATGACTTTAAAAATGAAAGTAATTTATACATATGGTGAGGAGTTAAACAGTTCAGAGTAGCTCACAATAATAATTAAAAAAAAAAAAACTATCCCCAAATTCTGCTCCTCTCACCAAGTCCCAAAAATATTTTTAAGGATTTCTAATTTCTTTTGGCAGCTGCCTTCATGATTCTAGATATTATGATCACAGAGTTATTTGTTGGTGCAACAATTTTGGCTCCTTAACATTGATGGTACAGTAAAAAAAAATGATACTATCCCCCTTCTAATTCTTTATTTTTTTAATCCCGTTTTACTTTTTTTATTACTT
Organism: Phocoena sinus; assembly: GCF_008692025.1. NCBI lineage: Eukaryota > Metazoa > Chordata > Mammalia > Artiodactyla > Phocoenidae > Phocoena > Phocoena sinus. The sequence continues at coordinate 23,294,149 of NC_045775.1, forward strand.
TCCTTTTTAACTCTTCATGGCAAATGTATCACTTGTTCCATCAGCTTTAGACAGCATCACCTGACTCTCCTCCCTGGAAGATGATGCTATTAGTCTTCCTGCTCTTCTGCATTTTTCCACGTCCACCTCCCAAGGCAGCTATGTTTTCCTCTATATTGTCAAGGTTGTGTAAGAACGATTAATTCTTGTGTTTTGTTTATAGGTTGATGCTAAATGTTGAAAATCAATAAACAGAGCTTTTATACTGAAAACTATATATATATTTTTTTCACTACAGTGACCAATGGTTATATTTATAAACGTCTTTATAGGTCCAGTAATGCATCTCACTCCACAGAGAATGTTTCTAACATCAAGAGTAAATGAATATTCATTCTCTCTCTCTCTGTCTTACATTGTCACTTGTCAAAATTGTGGCACATTATAATTTGCCTTATATTTATTTGAATCAGGAGTCTCTTGTGCACTTTGTTTTCTCAGAAATTTCTAATTGTTTTTCTCTTTTATTTATTTTCTCTTTGCCTTTTGCACCATATCGCTAGCACTTCTACACATTCCTTGAAAAATCTCTCCCTTCTTCTTGAAGACGTTGACACCCTGTTTTTAATTTGTACCAGCTGCTTTCTGGGCCTCCAGTACAGCTATTATTCTGGAATTCATTTTCACTAGAGCTCTTCCATTAGTCCCACCATCCTCAGGAAATTTCCTCAAGGGAAAGCTTCTTGGCGAATCTTTGAATATCAGCAATATTTTTACTTTGTTTTCATACTTGGTTAATAGATTTTCTGGCTATAGTTTATAGATCAGAAATTTTGCTTCAGAAATTTGAAGGCCTGGCTTTAGTGTTGTCTAGCATCTATGTGACTGAGGTGAAGTCTGAGGCTGGTTTCACTGTTAATTTCTTTGTAGTCAACCTGCTTTCTCCCCACCCCCTTTGGAAGCCTTCAGGATCTTTCTTTAGGAGGTGCTGAAATTTCAATACAATGGATCTAGGAATGGATCTCTATAAAAATTCTGCGGTAGCATTTGGTGGGCTCTTTCAATCTGAAAACACATTTCTTTCATCTCTCATAAATTTGTTTTATTATTTCTCTGATATTTTCATTTCCCTCTTCTCAGTCTTAAATCTTTCTGAAGAGATTTATCTCTCAAGTTAACTTCTATTACCTAATTTATCTTTGTTTTCTCTGGAGTCAATTTTTTTTTGTTGCTATTTCTTTTTCATGTTTCTGGGCTATCATATGTAGGGGGGTCCTGGATCAGCCCCTCACATAGAAACAGGAGAAACTAGGAGCACGGATAGAAACTTCTCTGCACATAGTCAGTGCTTGCTCTCCATGTCACAATTGGCCTGATGGCTGGTGGGGAGCCGGCCACCCCGCAGTGCCCGGTCCCCAACTCCAGCATCATGGACTAGTCACGCTCTGCATGAACCATGAACACACCCACTAGCAGCCCTAGTTCTCCCAAGTCCACTTGAATGTTTAGAGAAGAGCCCCCTGTTTCTCTCCCTCATGGTTAAGCACCCTGCTATGTTTTCATCTGGGAAAATGGGGTTAAAAGGCGGCAGAGACAATATGGGTTAACCACACCACAGAGGAATCTCATTTTTCCTCCTGACTCTCATCTTTACTTCAGAGGATCCCTTATCAGTACTCGTGGTGCCTCCCAGCAGATGGGCTCCCTCCTCTGCTCTAAAGGGAGCATTTTCTCAGCTTTGGTCACTTTATTTCCTCCATCAACAGCTTCCATCTCCTCTTTGTGCTCTAGAATTCACTCATGGTTTCCTTCCTGCTCTGTTTGCTATTCAGGATTTATTCCTCTGTTGAATCCCTTATTCAACTGCAGGGGGACTGCAGGGGAGAAGAAGACAAGTGTGTGCTCAGTCCACCATCCTGAACCATAAGGCTCTTAATCATATTCTTTGCATGAGAACACAAATAAACAAATGCATGAATGGACAGATTTCCATCTCAATAAATCACACACAGTTCTGGCACCTCTGGCTACTTGTCTATATTGCAATTAAACTATTAAATCATTATTACAAGCTATTGATTGATAATGATGCCATTCATATCATGTGGGGCTTAAAGAACAACAGAAGTTTATTGGGCTGGAATATGGACAGAAGTGCAATGTGCAGACACATGCCACTAGGTGCAGCGTCAGGGAATAATGCCATGCCATCCCCCAGAGTATGTTCCACAGAACACCAGCCCCACAAGGTGTTAATAGGTAGTATGAGAAAGCTCTGGGATCAAGTAAGTTTGAGGATTACAGAGTTAAACAAAAGTAAACAGGTTCTTTCCTTGCAGGACATCTTAGAACCTTAATATGCCATTAAGATTTGTGACTCTTCAAGAGTAAACCATAAAATGAAATTTCCCAAACTCCTTTGGGCACAGAACTCTTTTGCTATTGCGTATCATGTACCATGGAATATGCTTTGAAAACTCTATTCTATTTCTGCTCTAGAGACCATTTGCAGAAAGTGAGGAAGGAAAAAACCATCATGATAAGAATGAAGGTAGTGTAGAAGTGAATAATATATCTATATCTACATCTACGTCATCTCTTAAATCTTAAATCTTCTCTCTTTGTATGACTTTCAAACTGTCCTCTCATCAAAAACTAAGATTCTTATAGCAGAATCATGCTTTTGGAAAGCCTCCTCTGGGTTACTACGTCCGTCTCTCTACCTGAGGATATTTAAAGATGCTACATTCCACATCTGACTTTCAGGATGTCAGAGCTAGAAACAAACATGGTGGTCACATAGCTTAATCCCTTGCTGTACTGGGGAGAAAACCAAGAAGCAAATAAGTTAAACACTTGCCCAAGGTCACGCTGCAGATAAGTGGTAGATCTGGAACCAGGAGCAAGGTTTTCAGACACCCCGTCCAGTGGAACACCCAGTATCTGCCTGCCCATAATACAGTTTTATGATGATATTTTTGGTCAAATGTTCTATGGCTTGGTCTCCAGTTGCCCCAGACATCACCTTCTTTTTTTGCACTTTCACAGCTCTAAGGATCGGGCTCCAGTAGATTGCATCAAGCCCATCTATCTGACTGCCCCATATCTAAAGTCACAGACTAAACCCTGAGCAGGTGGGAACCAGATGGATGAGTTATCCTCTGGAAATCACTCATAGGGGCTTAGGGTAGTCTCCCCAGTCTGGGAAGTATTTGAGGGTCTCCTCTGTTCACGTGGTCTTATGAAGTGCCAAACCAGACTGGGACCACTGAAAGAGTTCCTTTATTGTTTATTTTTCAAATTCGAATTCTGCTACCCCATGTAATCTCAACTCAGGTTTTAGGTTTTAGTTCAAAGTTTTGAAATTTACAGGAAGGAATAGGTGGGATTGTCCTCATTGCCATGCCTTGCCTAAAAGTGGGATAACTTAGGAATCCAGACTTAGAGCCCTTGGGAGTTATTTAGTCCAAGCCTTTTCACCTGGCAGGTGAGACGTTCAGTCCAGGGGGTTGAAGGGATATGCCTGGGTTCCACAGCAGGCAGCTGAGCTGTGTTAGGACCCAGCTCCTCCAGTCCCAGCCCTGGGCACTTTCACTGTCTCACTCTGCTATGATGTCACATACTTGGAATTAGCTCTGCTACCCTCCACCACCAGAACTTAAAGGTATTGCTTTACTGCACCTTCATCATGAAGTACTTTGAAGAGAAATGGTATTGGTCTTTGAGATCTAATGATTAGAAAAACCAAGTGTATTCATTAAGGGAGGACAGGGAGGTAGGAGTTGATTTTTATTAACAGTATTTTTTTTTTTTTTTTTTTTTTTTTTTTGCAGTACGTGGGCCTCTCACTGTTGTGGCCTCTCCCGTTGCGGAGCACAGGCTCCGGACGCGCAGGCTCAGCGGCCATGGCTCACGGGCCCAGCCGTTCCGCGGCATGTGGGATCTTCCCGGACCGGGGCACGAACCCATGTCCCCTGCATCAGCAGGCGGACTCTCAACCACTGCGCCACCAGGGAAGCCCTTAACAGTATTATTAATCTGAACACTATGAGCGCAGTTGTAGCGTAAAGTGGTAGTACATTTGCCTATTTGGTGGATTTCTGTAAACTATCTCTCAGGTCCAAGTTAACTGAGGCAAAAAGCTCCCTGGAAATGGTAACATATATTTACGCTTGTGTGTGTATACAGTGAATATATGTATATTTGTGTGTGTAGACATACTCTATATGTGTGTGTGTATATAGATAGATAGATACATACATACATACATATGTTTACGTGCATATATCCGTGCGTATGTGTGTATGTTTATGTAGATCTCATTTTAGATCTCTGACCCTGTTAAAAAGGACAAACCTTTTTGGGGGAGACATATTTTTTTGTTTATGTTTTTTTTAACCAACAGGTTTCATTTAGGAAAAAAGGAAAAGGCCAAAAATCTCTACATACTCTGTGTGTCTCTGTGTCCTGGGGACTCAGCAAAAAAAAGATAATAAAAGGCAAAGCAAATAACTAGAAGGAAACAAGCTGAAGTGCTGAGAAACCTCTTTTCCCTAAGAGCTTATTGCGATAATCCTCAAGCAAAATGGAACAGCACTTGATTTGATGAGACAGAGAAAGCAGAAGCCAAAGGAAAACTAAACATTTGATTTAATTCAAAGAGAAGGAGGAAGGAGAGATAAAAGTATTTGCTGTAGGCGGGGTAGGGAAGGGAGGAGTTAGGGGACTAAAGTGCCTTTGGTGTAACAAAATCCACTTTGGAAGGAGAGAAGCATGAAATGAAGTTTTCCTTATTTTTTTTTTAACATCTTTATTGGAGTATAATTGCTTTACAATGTTGTGTTAGTTTCTGCTGTATAACAGAGTGAATCGGCTATATGTATACATATATCCCCTTATCTCCTCCCTCTTGCATCTCCCTCCCACCTTCCCTATACCACCCCTCTAGGTGGTCACAAAGCACCGAGCTGATCTCCCTGTTCTATGGGGCTGCTTCCCACTAGCTATCTATTTTACATTTGGTAGTGTATATATGTCCATGCCACTCTCTCACATCGTCCCAGCTTACCCTTCCCCCTCCCTCCCCGTGTCCTCAAGTCCATTTTCTACATCTGCATCTTTATTCCGGTCCTGCCCCTAGGTTCTTCAGAACCATTTTTTTTCGGTTTTTTTTAGATTCCATATATATGTTTTAGCATACGGTATTTGTTTTTCTCTTTCTGACTTACTTCACTCTGTATGACAGACTCTAGGTCCATCCACCTCACTACAAATAACTCAGTTTCATTTCTTTTTATGGCCTAGTAATATTCCATTGTATATATGTGCCACATCTTCCTCATCCATTCATCTGTCGATGGACACTTAGGTTGCTTCCATGTCCTGGCTATTGTAAAGGGAGTTGCAATGAACATTGTGGTACATGACTCCTTTTGAAATATGGTTTTCTCATGGTATATGCCCAGTAGTGGGATTGCTGGGTCGTATGGTAGTTCTATTTTCAGTTTTTTAAGGAACCTCCATACTATTCTCCATAATGGCTGTATCAATTTACATTCCCACCAACAGTGCAGGAGGGTTCCCTTTTCTCCACACCCTCTCCAGCATCGATTGTTTGTAGATTTTGTGATGATGGCCATTCTGACTGGTGTGACGTGATACTTCACTGTAGTTTTGATTTGCATTTCTCTAATGATTAATGATGTTGAGCATTCTTTCATGTGTTTGTTGGCAATCTGTGTATCTCCTTTGGAGAAATATATATTTAGGTCTTCTGCCCATTTTTGGATTGGGTTGTTTGTTATTTTGATATTGAGCTGCATGAGCTGCTTGTAAATTTTGGAGATTAATCCTTTGTCAGTTGCTTCGTTTGCAAATATTTTCTCCCATTCTGAGGGTTGTCTTTTCAACTTGTTTATGGTTTCCTTTGCTGTGCAAAAGCTTTTAAGTTACATTAGGTCTCATTTGTTTACTTTTTTTTAAATTTCCATTCCTCTAGGAGGTGGATCAAAAAAGATCTTGCTGTGATCTGTGTCAAAGAGTGTTCTGCCTCTGTTTCTTCTAAGAGTTTTATAGTGTCTGGCCTTATATTTAGGTCTCATTTTTTTGTGTGTGGTATGCGGGCCTCTCACTGTTGTGGCCTCTCCCGTTGCAGAGCACAGGCTCCAGACGCACAGGCTCAGCGGCCATGGTTCACGGGCCTAGCTGCTCTGCGGCATGTGGGATCTTCCCGGACCAGGGCACGAACCCGTGTCCCCTGCATCGGCAGGTGGAGTCTCAACCACTGCGCCACCAAGGAAGCCCACATTTAGGTCTTTAATCCATTTTCAGTTTATTTTTTTTGTATGATGTTAGAGAGTGTTCTAATTTCATTCTTTTACATGTAGCTGTCCAGTTTTCCCAGCACCACTTATTAAACAGGCTGTCCTTTCTCCATTGTATATTCTTGCCTCCTTTATCAAAAATAAGGTGAACATATGTCCATGGGTTTATCTCTGGACTTTCTATCCTGTTCCATTGATCTATATTTCTGTTTCTGTGCTAGTACCATACTGTCTTGATTACTGTAGCTTTGCATTATAGTCTGAAGTCTGGGAGCCTGATTCCTCCAAGTCTGTTTTTCTTTCTCAAGATTGCTTTGGCTATTCGGGGTCTTTTGTGTTTCCATACAAATTGTGAATTTTTTTTTCTAGGTCTGTGAAAAATGCCATTGGTAGTTTGATAGTGATTGCACTGAATTTGTAGATTGCTTTGGGTAGTACAGTCATTTTCACAATGTTGATTCTTCCAATCCAAGAATATGCTATGTTTCTCCATCTGTTTGTATCATCTTTAATTTCTTTCATCAGTGTCATAGTTTTCTGCATACAAGTCTTTGGTCTCCTTAGGTAAGTTTATTCTTAGGTATTTTATTCTTTTTGTTGCAATGGTAAGTGGGAGTGTTTCCTTAATTTCTCTTTCAGATTTTGCATCAATAGTGTATAGGAATGCAAGAGATTTCTGTGCATTAATTTTGTACACTGCTACTTTACCAAATTCATTGATTAGCTCTAGTAGTTTTCTGGTAGCATCTTTAGGATTCTCTATGTATAGTATCATGTCATCTGCAAACAGTGACTGCTTTACTTCTTCTTTTCTGATTTGGATTCCTTTTATTTCTTTTTCTTCTCTGATTGCTGTGGCTAAAACTTCCAAAACTATGTTGAATAATAGTGGTGAGAGTGGGTATCCTTGTCTTTTTCCTGATCCTAGAGGAAATGGTTTCAGTTTTTCACCGTTGAGGATGATGTTGGCTGTGGGTTTGTCATATATGGCCTTTATTATGTTGAGGTAAGTTCCCTCTATGCCTACTTTCTGGAGGGTTTTTCTCATAAATCGGTGCTGAATTTTGTCAAAAGCTTTTTCTTCATCTATTGAGATGGTCATATGGTTTTTACCTTTCAATTTTTTAATATGGTGTATCACATTGATTGATATGCGTATACTGAAGAATCCTTGCATTCCTGGAATAAACCCCACTTGATCATGGTGTATCATCCTTCTAATGTGCTGTTGGATTCTGTTTGCTAGTATTTTGTTCAGGATGTTTGCATCTATGTTCATCAGTGATATTGGCCTGTAGTTTTCTTTCTGTGTGACGTATTTGTCTGGTTTTGGTATCAGTGTGATGGTGGCCTCATAGAATGAGTTTGGGAGTGTTCCTCCCTCTGCTATATTTTGGAAGACTTTGAGAAGGATAGGTGTTAGCTCTTCTCTAAATGTTTGATAGAATTCGCCTGTGAAAACATCTGGTCCTGGGCTTTTGTTTGTTGGAAGATTTTTAATCACAGTCTCAATTTCAGTGCTTGTGATAGGTCTGTTTATATTTTCTATTTCTTCCTGGTTCAGTCTCGGAAGGTTGTACTTTTCTAAGAATGTGTCCATTTCTTCCAGGTTGTCCATTGTATTGGCATATAGTTGCTTGTAGTAATCTCTCATGATCCTTTGTATTTCTGCAGTGTCAGTTGTTACTTCTCCTTTTTCATTTCTAATTCTACTGATTTGAATCTTCTCCCTTTTTTTCTTGATGAGTCTGGCTAATGGTTTATCAATTTTGTTTATCTTCTGAAAGAACCAGCTTTTGGTTTTATTGATGTTTGCTATTGTTTCCTTTATTTCTTTTTCATGTATTTATGATGTGATCTTTATGATTTCTTTCCTTCTGCTAACTTTGGTGTTTTTTTGTCCTTCTTTGCCCAATTGCTTTAGGTGTAAGGTTAGGTTGTTTATTTGAGATGTTTCTTATTTATGGAGATAGGATTCTATTGCTGTAAATTTCCCTCTTAGAACTGCTTTTGCTGCATCCCATAGGTTTTGGGTCGTCGTGTTTGCATTGTCATTTGTTTCTAGGTATTTTTCTGATTTCTTTTTTGATTTCTTCAGTGATCTCTTGGTTATTTAGTAGTGTATTGTTTAGCCTCCATGTGTTTGTATATTTTGCATATTTTTTTCCTGTAACTGATACCTAGTCTCATAGCCTTGTGGTCAGAAAATATACGTGACATGATTTCAATTTTCTGAAATTTACCAAGGCTTGATTGGTGACCCAAGGTATGATCTATCTTAGAGAATGTTCCATGAGCACTTGAGAAGAAAGTGTGTTCTATTGTTTTTGGATGGAATGTCCTATAAATAACAAGAACATCTTGTTTAATGTATCATTTAAGGCTTGTGTTTCCTTATTTATTTTCATTTTGGATGATATGTCCATTGGTGAAAGTGGGGTGTTAAAGTCCCCTACTATGATTGTGTTACTGTCGATTTCCCCTTTTATGGCTGCTAGCATTTGCCTTATGTACTGAGGTGTAACTATGTTGGGTGCATAAATATTTACAATTGTTATATCGTTGTCTTAGATTGATCCCTTGATCATTATGTAGTGTCCTTCTTTGTCTCTTGTAATAGTGTTTATCTTAAAGTCAATTTTGTCTGATATGAGAATTGCTACTCCAGCTTTCTTTTGATTTCCATTTGCATGGAATATCTTTTTCCATTCCCTCACTTTCAGTCTGTATGTGTCCCTAGGTCTGAAGTGGGTCTCTTGGAGACAGCATATATATGGGTCTTGTTTTTGTATCCATTCAGCCATTTCATCCATTTACATTTAAGGTAATTATTGCTATGTATGTTCCTATTACCATTTTCTTAATTGTTTGGGGTTTGTTTTTGTAGGTCTTTTCCTTCTCTTGTGTTTCCTGCCTAGAGAAGTTCCTTTAGCATTTGTTCTAAAGCTGCTTTGGTGGTGCTGAATTCTCTTAGCTTTTGCTTGTCAAATTTAGATTAATTTCTCCATCGAATCTGAATGACATCCTTGCTGGGTAGCATAATCTTGGTTGTAGGTTTTTCCCTTTCATCACTTTAAGTATGTCCTGACACTCCCTTTTGGCTTGCAGAGTTTCTGCTGAAAGATCAGCGGTTAACTTTATGGGGATTCCCTTGTACGTTATTTGTTGTTTTTTCCTTGCTGCTTTTAATATTTTTTCTTTGTATTTAATTTTTGATAGCTTGATTAATATGTGTCTTGGGGTGTTTCTCCTTGGATTTATCCTGTATGGGACTCTCTGTGCTTCCTGCACTTCATTGACTATTTCCCATATTAGGGAAGTTTTCCACTATAATTTATTCAAATATTTTCTCAGTCCGTTTCTTTTTCTCTTCTTCTTCTGGGACCCCTATAATTTGAATATTGGTGCGTTTAAGATTGTCCCAGAGGTCTCTGAAACTGTCCTCAATTCTTTTCATCCTTTTTTCTTTATTCTTCTCTGTGGTAGCTATTTCCGCTATTTTATCTTCCAGGTCACTTATCTGTTCTTTTGCCTCAGTTATTCTGCTGTTGTTTCCTTCTACAGACTTTTTAATTTCAGTTATTGTGTTGTTCATCACTGTTTGTTTGCTCTTTAGTTCTTCTAGGTCCTTGTTAAACATTTCTTGTATTTTCTCCATTCTATTTCCAAGATTTTGGATCATCTTTAATATCATTACTCTGAATTCTTTTTCAGGTAGACTGCCTACTTCCTCTTCATTTGTTTGGTCTGGTGGGTTTTTACCTTGCTCCTTCATCTGTTGTGTGTTTCTCTGTCTTCTCATTTTGCTTAACTTACAATGTTTGGGGTCTCCTTTTCACAGGCTGCAAGTTCGTAGTTCCTGTTTTTTTGGTGGCTGCCCACAGTGGCTAAGGTTTGTTCAGTGTGTTGTGTTGGCTTCCTGGTGGTTGGGAGTAGTGCCTGTATTCTGGTGGATGAGGCTGGATCTTGTCTTTCTGGTGGGCAGGACCATGTCCTGTGGTGTGCTTTGGGGTGTCTGTGACCTTTTTACGATTTTAGGCAGTCTCTCTGCTAATGGGTGGGGTTGTGTTCCTGTCTTCCCAGTTGTTTTGCATAGGGTGTCCTGCACTGTAGCTTGCTAGTCGTTGAGTGGAGCTGGGTCTTAGCGTTGAGATGGTGATCTGCGGGAGAGCTTTCGCTGTTTGATATTACATGGAGCCGGGAGGTCCCTGGTGGACCAATGTCCTGAACTCGGCTCTGCCACCTCAGAGGCACAGGCCTGACACTCGTCTGGAGCACCAAGACCCTGGCAGCCACATGGCTCAGAAGAAAAGGGAGAAAAAATATAAAGAAATAAAGAAAAAAGGAAAAGAAAAGAAAGTGATTAAAATAAAAAAAATTTTAATTTATCAAAAATTAAAAAAAAATTTTAAGTAATAAAAAGAAAGAAAGAAAGAAGAGTGCAACCTAACCAAAAAACAACTCCACCAATGATAACAAGCACTAAAATCTATACTTAAAAAAAGAAGAAAATAAAGGACAGACAGAACCCTAGGACAAATGGTAGAAGCAAAGCTATAGAGACAAAATTACACAAGGAAGCATACACATACACACTCAGAAAAAAAGGAAATATATATATATATATATATATATATATATATATATCTTTTGGGAAGTCTGAGGTCTTCTGTCAGCGTTCAGTAGGTGTTCTGTAGGAGTTGCTCCACATATAGTGTATTTCTGATGTATTTGTGGGGAGAAAGGTGATTTCTACGTCTTACTCCTCCAGCATCTTGAAGGTCTCCCTCAAGTTTTCCCTTTTCTATGTAGGTTCTTAGCTCTGGAATCATACTGTTCAATTTTTTTTTTTTTTTTGTGGTACGCAGGACTCTCACTGTTGTGGCCTTTCCCATTGCAGAGCACAGGCTCCGGACACGCAGGCTCAGTGGCCATGGCTCACAGGCCTAGCCTCTCTGTGGCATGTGGGATCTTCCCGGACCGGGGCATGAACCGTGTCCCCTGCATCAGCAGGCGGACTCTCAATCACTGCGCCACCAGGGAAGCCCAAATTGTTCAATTTTTGCTTTAAGTCCCAGATGTCAGGGTATAAGAATCTTCCATTTTACTTTTGAAATTGTGCTGAGAGGTAGCCGATTGTATTACTTTATTTGTGCTGTTCTTTGCATTTTTTTAAATTAAAAATTTGAAAAAGCAATTTTTGACCCATATCCTTGTGGAAGTCTCACAGTATCTCAGCCTCATAGTAATAAGCTCTGACATTCCATCTGCTGTGGCTTTCAGTCACCCCACTGTTGAAGAAGGAGCACAAAGCCTGGACAAACATTGACAACCATACCACAAAGCCACAAAGCAGGGGAAGGCTACCATGTCACCACATGCTACTATGGAAATGATCCATGGAGCACCAAGAGACCTACCCCCCCAACTCTTTGTTCTTCAGAAGAGGAAACTCATGTGCAGGAAGATAATGGACCTGCCTGAGGAGGGTTGGGCAGAGAAAAAGGTCTAGGCTGAGCTCTCAAATGTTCTAGAATGATCCAGCTTCTTCTAACTGGTCTTCCCACGTCCCACTCACCCTCCCCCCATACCTTCTGCAGACAGCAGCCATAGCCATCTTCTTAAATATAATTTAGTCAGTCACACTCCCTTGTTTTAAAGTCTTCAACGGTTTCTTACTGACAATAGATTAAAATCCAAATTCCTTACTATGATCTACAAGGAAGGCCAGAAGGGAACAGACTGGTAGCAGATACCTCAGGTTGGCTCACTCAACACCCAGACCAACTTCCTTCTCTCTTGCCTTTCTCTTTTATTGAGACTGGAAGTTTCAAAATGACTTGATTTAACAGGTCTTCCTTACAGATGGTGACACGGTTCTGGCCAACGCAATGTAAGCAGAAGTGTGTTCACAGAGTGCCCAGAGTTAGCAAATATAAACACAGGACACTCAGTTAAATGTGAATTTCAGATAAATAATGAATAATTATTTCAGGGTAAATATGTCCCAAATATTGCATGGGGCATACTTATATTAAAAACATTATTTATTGTTTATCTGAAAATCACAATTAACTGGACAGCCTATGTTTTATCTGGCAAGCCCATGTTCTGGAGAATTTTGGGAACCCCTCTCTGCTTCTTTCTTTTTCTTCTTGCTTGGAACGTGGACATAATGTCTGGAGGTGTGGTAGCTGTCTTGCAACCATGAAGTGACAAGCATGAGCACACAGAATGGAAAGGTAATAAGGGTTGTCACTAATGGTGTTTTTGGACATCTGCACCATTGCCTGTCCAAGATCCTTATTTGGCTAAGCCACTGTAGTGAGGGCTTCTGTTGTTTATAGCTGATGCTCTGTGATCAGGGGTCTTGCCTGTCTTGGGCCAGCTGTCTAGTGCCTAACACAATGACAGGGACAGTGCTCCCTCAACAAACATTTTCTAAATGGATAAAGACATTATACTCAACACAAAAGCGGGTAATTCACTTATTTGCTCGTATCTTATCTAAAATAGTGTCATTCTTCTTGTCTATATTGAGGAGAACATTTTTCTCTTTTCAACTGCCTAGTGGCTATAGAAGGAGTATTATTTGCAACACAAAACAAATAATTTTTTAAATGCCTGGAAGTTTGGACTCTTTAAGATCAGTGTTTTTCAAATAGTCGTTTGTAACCCATTAGTGGGCCATGAAATCAACTTAGTGGGTCATGACCAGCATTAAATAAAAAGGATGAGAAGGAAGAAGAGAAGGAGATCAGGAAGAGGAAAAAAATGAAATTTAAAAATATCCATATTGCAATTTTCCCTTGGGAAATAATGGCTGCTGATCTATATGTATACACACACACACACACACACACACACACACACTCACACGTTTCTGTGTACCATGTTGTTAGGTAAAATATATTTCTTACTGTGGGTCATGGTTTAAAAAAATGGAAAAGCTCAAGACGAGTATTGTTCACATTTCAAATGTTCATACATGGAAATTATACTGGCTGGGCTCTGTTCCCTGGGCCACCTCTCATTAGGTGGGTGATTTGGGGAGGAGAAGAAATCTATTTGGACAGAATTTTATGATTTATAAAACTCTCCCATACAAACAATCCTATAACAACTCAGTGAAATAGATGCTTTCCCCAGTTGTACCTGTGTCTACCACGGCAGCCGCTAGCCACACGTGGATACTGAGTACTTGAAATGAAGCTGATGAAACTAAGAAACTGAATTCTTCATTTTATTTAATTTAAAAAGTGATACTTGATTTAGTTAATAGAAAAATATGTTTGGAACAACTTGGGTATGCAAATCTAATTTTTCAACCTTAAATTTTACGAAATACAGATCAACTATTTCAGATGAAAATTTAGCCTCAAATTGACATGTACTGTAGGTATAAAAGGTATAATGGATTTCAAAGATTTAGTACAGAAAAAAGAAATTACAATATTTCATGAATAATTTTTATATTGATAACATGTTGAAATGATAATATTGGATATATTGAGTTAAATATATTATTAAAATTAAGTTCACCTGTTTCTTTTTACCTTTTGTAATGTGGTTTCTAGAAAATCTAAAATTACATTTTTGGCTCGTATTATATTTCTATTGGGCAGCCTTGCTCTGAGGATCAAGTGTCTTGCCCTAGGCCACTGGATGAGTACGCGCTTCAAGCACTGTCACAGTCCAGATCATGTGACTCCAAATTCATGGCTCTTTCTGCTAAACTACAAGTCACATCTCCCTAGGCCTCACTGTTATCTGTAAAAACAGCAAGTGAACTATAGGATGATAATAATATAATGATAATGATGTCTAACATTTAATGAGTGCCTAACATGTCCTGGGCACTAGGTGAACATTTTACAAGGTTTACTGCATTTGATTTTAAACAGCTTAGTAAGGTAGGTATGTGATTATTATACCCACTTTTTAGATGAGGTAACTAAGGTTCAGAGATATCAGTTAACCTGCCTATCAGCTCAAGGTGGTGCAGATGGAGGGGCCCAGAGCCTAGGAGGTCCATACAAATGACTGAACACTTACAGCCTTTCCCTGGATGATGGCCCTTGCAAAAGCAGCTGGGCTGTGTCTGGGTAATATAGCTGTATCTCCCAAAATCCTGTTAGCTTAGTTTCCTTTGGGAATGATGTCTGCTGATCTTGCTGCTGATTCCAATACCATACAGTAGAAATCTCCAAGAGCCACAGTCTTTGAAAATATAGATAAGGCTCAAGAAGGTGACTTTGTATCTGAAATATTTTCAACCAGAAAATTGAAATATGGGCTTCATTACCATGGGTGCTTATTTAAAGATCTACTTGCAATTTGAAACTAAATATAACAGCCTTCAAATATAGGGACAAACCATACTTTCCCAGTGAAATTATTTTTCTTTTCTGTATGCTCATTAAAAACAATTTAGGAAAAAAAAAAAAGGAAGAGAAAAAATTTATCTCTAGTTCTACTACTTGAACTTTCTATTTTGTTTTTTTGTTCCTCCATATGCATAGAATTTTTAAAATTTATAATCTCACTAAGTATACTTTTCCCCTTGTTCTTTCACTTAACATTATGTCATAAGCATTTTCTATGCTCTTATGTGGGCTTTACAAACATATTTATAAATACTTGTATAATATTCCAAGTAAGTGGACATAACATTCAAGCTACTTCCTTAGTTTAGACAATTAGGTTGTTTCCAATTTTTTGTGATTATAGAAAAAGTTGTTCTCTTGCTCCCCGGAATAGTACAGTCTTTCTGGAGGGGTAGTCCACAAACATGTATCACAAACCTTAAACTGTGCACATTCTTTGACCCAACAGTTTCCTTTCTAGGAATTTGCTTTGAAAAAAAAATAGAGTTATACAAAAATACTTTTTTGGAAAGTTGCTCTGCACTATTTATATGAGCAAAATATTTAGAAACGGTCAATGATGGACATAGGAGATTAGTTAAGTAATGTATGGTGTATCCATGTGATGAAGTACTTCATGAAGCCACTAAAAATACCATCTTAAAAATAAGTGAGGGGCTTCCCTGGTGGCACAGTGGTTGGGAATCTGCCTGCCAATGCAGGGGACACAGGTTCGAGCCCTGGTCTGGGAAGATCCCACATGCCGCGGAGCAACTAGGCCCGTGAGCCACAACTACTGAGCCTGTGCGTCTGGAGCCTGTGCTCCGCAACAAGAGAGGCCGCGATAGTGAGAGGCCCGCGCACCGCGATGAAGAGTGGTCCCCGCTTGCCACAACTGGAGAAAGCCCTCGCACAGAAACGAAGACCCAACACAGCCATAAATAAATAAATAATTTTTAAAAAAGTGAGGATTATTAAATACTGCTACTACTACTACTAACAGCTTTCCTTTATTGACTACCAAGCACTGTGCTTATACATATTTAGGATCTAATTTAATCTCAACAACCATGTGTTTGGTACTATTATTATCATCTTCTTTGTAAAGATGCAGAAACAAGCTTAGAGGGTTTGGTGACCTCTCAGAGCCACACAGCTGGTAGCCAAGTAACCAACGGAATCAAGACACAGAACTGTTGGTCTGTCTCCAGGGCCTACTACCCCCTTAACCGCCACACTGTATAAACACCTAGGATGTTCACCCTTGATCATTAGATGGAAAAGGCAGTTACAAAATAGCATGGATAGCAATGACCTGATATGGTAAGATACTTATAATAAATACATGAATATATATATGGAAAAAGAAAACACCTGAGATTATTCACCAAAAAGTTAAATGGGTAACTCTGGATGGTAGAATATTTTTCTTTATACTTTTTTGAATTTTCCAAAACACCTGTTACTTTTCCAGTACTTTTTATTATAGTAAAATGTACACAACATGAAATTTACCATTTTAACCATTTTAAGTGTACAGATCAGTGGCATGAAGTACACTCACAACGCTGTTCAATGATCACAACTACCCACTTCCAGAACTCTTTTATCATCCCACACAGAAGCTCCCAGTCACCCACTTCCTGCAGCCCCTGGTAGCCTCTATTCTGCTTTCTGTCTCTGTGAATTTCACTACTCTGGGTACCTCACATAAGTGCAATCATACAGTATTTGCTTTTTTTATGAATGCCCTTTTTAATTTAGCATAATTTCTTCAAGGTTTAGCCATGTTGTACCATTTGTCAGAATTTCATTTCTTTTTACAGCTAAATAATATACATAGTGTATATATACCCTATTTTGTTTATCTATTCTTCTGTTGCTGGACATTTGGGCTGCTGTAAATAATGTTGCCTATTGTAAATAATGTTGCTATAAACACTGGTGTACACGTGTCTTTCTGAGTCCCTGCTTTCAATTCTTTTGGGTATATACCTAGGAATGGAATTGCTGGGTCATATGGTAATTCTATGTTTAAGGAATACCACTTTTTGAGGAACTGCCAAACTGTTTATATGCCCATCAGCATCGTGCAACAATTTCAATTTCTCTACATTCTCACCATTTTTATTTTTTTTACTTAAAAAAAAAATAGCCATCCTAATGGGTATGAAATGGTATCCACTGTGGTTTTGATTTGCATTTCCTTAATGGCTACGGATGTTGAACATCTTTTCACGTGCTTATTAGTCATTTGTATACCTTCTTTGGAGAAATGTCTATTTAAGTCTTTTGCCCAATTTCTAATCGGGTTGTTTGTTTTCATCTGTTACTTTTTAAATTAGAAAAGTAAACCACAGTCACTTTTATGAGGGACTGTAAAAATGCATATCTAATTGTGTCCTTTCCCTGCTTGTGCTGCCTTTGGTTTGAAGTTCATGCTACCAAAGCATGGGCCACCTGGGCTCCCTCTGCAGCCTCCTGCTTCACACTGGATGCTGCAGCAGTTCCAAACTTCCTGCAGACACCAGGTCTCTTTGCCCATGCTCTATCTTTTGCAGAGGTTGCCTCCCATTCTTTTTTTTCCTTCTCATTGCCCTTCTTCATCCAGCTACATTCTAATCACCCTTTAAGACTCAGCTCAGGGTCATTTCTTCAATCATCCTTCCGAACTCTCCAGGTTGAGTGATGGTCTTACTCCTGCATTTCTCACATGCTGTGGATGCCTCTGCCATTTACCTCTTAATGATGGAGTTACCTGTGTCTATCTCTCATACAGAACACACTCACTCATTGAGAATAAGGGTAGGCCTTTGTCATCTGCATACATCAATGCCTAGCACACAGAAGGAGCTCAATACTTACTTAACAGAACTGAACTCTTGGTTTATAGTAACTAATTGCTTGTCGACAAGGCTTTCTATTTTGTCCATCAGCAATGCATAGAGGTACCTGTTTCATTGCACTCTTGCCTGCAATTATGATGTACGTTGTTTCAATTTGCATTTTTTAAATTACTAGTGAGGTTGAATCATTTCCCCATATGTTCTTTAATTAGTTATTTCTCCTCTTTTGTGAATTGTCTGTTCATTTCTTTTGTTCAGTTATCTATAGGAAATTTAGTGTTTTCCTCATTGATTTTGTAAGAATTCTTTAAAGCATGGCTATTAACCCTTTGTCTATTATATTTGCTAAAAGAAATCATTCCCATTTTTTCTTTGTCATTTAATTTTGTTTTTAATGTAAACAATGTGAACAATTTTACACTATCAAATCTTACGTATAAAGTTTACCAATTTGCCATTTTGTATTGATGAACTTGAGTGTTCTATAATGGCTTTCCTTAGTATTAACTTCAATAATATTTGATAAGAATAATTACTATATTTAAAGGTATACCAATTGCTTTATGGGTATCGGATGGAACTTCTAAGCGTAATTATATTCATAGAAATCATTAAGTGAAAAAAAAAGAAAATCTAAGTGAAGTCACTGAATTTATATTGTAAACTAAGCTTTCTTTAGGACTTCCTTAGCTATTACAGCTAGGGAGAGGGAAAAGCCCTAAATTTCAAGTGACATCTAAATTGTGAAACAATAGTCAGGCCTGGAGAAGAAGGTTTAGGAAAGAGTTGGCAAATCATCAGTCCTCAGAAGCCATTGTCCATGGGTGGACTTTCCTTTGTCCCAAGTCTTGGTCAGCACTGGCTTTTAAATTTGGATTGGTAGTCAATGTTTAAAAGTCAGGAAACATCAATCACATTAATACCTGCATATCCAGCTGCTCTGGGGGGAAAAAAAGAAGGTCTGGCAAGAATGGGCCTGGTTTTTTGGTGGCAGTAATTGGCCAGAGTTGAATATCTGCTACCCACTCAGTGGTCTCAATGTGCTCTTACTTCTCCATAGTCCCCACCACTCCCTAGTGTCCCATCACTGAGGATGAGGGTTAGTGGCCATTTATCATCATACTCTTGGCCCACTTCATTAATTACTTGGTCTGACAGGCTGCTGTAGGCATTTGAGTTTTAGTTTATGACATCAAATCAGACTCTTGGAATCTGTGTGGTAATCTCAACCTTGGAGCTACGAGGATTCATTTTAAATCCAGCGCTCCTGAACTGGGAAGAGTCAATCTGAGTATTTGATCTGCCCATTTCTATAAGTGGAATTTGCTGCCTACCTCCTACCCCTACCCAACACTTCGCTCTCCTCTTTGTTCCCTTGGTTTGGACCTAATGAATATAATTTATGTTGCCTTCAATTCAGAAATTCTATAACTAAAGCCCAGCTAAAGAAGCAGATGGTTAAATGACACTCATTGTGAGAGTCTGAAGATGCAGTTGGTATATTGTATCTTACATCCTAATACAGGTAATCATGGTAAATAAATAAGGGCAGACTCTCAATTTCTTTGGAAAATAATAATGCTTTGAGTTTCAAAAATCAGAAAAAAAAAGATCAGTCAGTTGTTTAGGACTAAATAAAAAGAAAAGGATAATTGTCAAATATTTACACAAACAGTTTAGAAAAAACACTTGGTTATGGAAGAAATAATAGCTTTTCAGGCTATTTTAAGTGTAAGTTTGTGCAGAAGGAAACTGCCTTAAGAGCCAAGCTAAAGGATCATAACGTAGGAGAAAAGGATTGAAATCCTGAGCAGCTGCAACCCTACCGAGTGAGGAGATGGGCAAAATTGGCCCCAAGGGGAACTTGGAATCAGAGCTCTGTACCTGTAACGGCCCAACTGGTATCTGGGAGCCTACCTGAGAGATGCTGCAGCCTGGAGTGGTCATGGCCCCAGCACTTGGAGCTTTGGTCCCAGCACTTGAGGCTTTGACCACCTGGGCCAAATCCTGGCTCTATTATATGAGGTGTGATCTTACTGTACAATGAGGTAATAGCCTCTCTAAGGCATTTGTAAGATAGGTACAGTGATAAGACCCTCTTACAGTGTTGTGGTGAGGATTCATCGAGGCAAGCCACGTAAAAGCACTTAGTATCCTCTCTGGTGTTCATCAAAGGCCCAGTAACTATTCATTCTCATTATTACTGTCATCACAATCATTACTATCATAAATAAGATTGTCCTGAGCACTTAAGTTGTTGTTGACAACTTTCAGTGATGAAGGATACAAGAAATGAAGCAGGGACACATTCTCAGGGTCACAGTCACTGTATAGTGACCTGAAGGGCAGTGGGCCAGGGAGGGACATAAGAAAGGCAGCCATTGTGATTTCATGGGTTCATACTCCTTTAAATAAAAGTTATTATAAAGACATCTTAGGTTTTCCTAGTAATTTTAGTGGGGCCTATGAGAACTATCCAGGTTTCATTTAAACCTGGAAGTGACATCCAGCTTAGGGTTTTCTGATCAATATTCTACCTGCACAGGTTTATACTCATGATATTTCCTAGGTTTCTGGAAGTTTGTTACTAGGCCTCAACGGACCAGAGCTAGCCTGCATTCGTAGTGTATATACTTACAAGGTTTAGCCTGTTACACATTATAAATATCTCTCTTCCAGCGAACTTGTATTAAATTACGTTTCTATATTTTGATTTCTTCCTTCTTTTAATACTATCTGGTTAAATCAGAAATATCTTTACAAATGTTTCAGTTTTATTATCTGACTCCAGTCTACAATATTTCGTACAGCATGTGGTCTATTCCATGGATTAGAACATTTATCCTACAAAGGTATAAAAAAAATCACATATACTTTGTTCTCTAAGTACTGTGCAAGTCTTAGACAGCTAGATATTCACTGACTGATTGATGAATGAAAAAAAGAAAACACAACCTTTTTTAATGGAAAAAAAGAAAAGAATAAGGGCACTAAGCATAACCTTGAAATTGAGACATATCCTCTAAATTCTGCTTATAAGTAGCCTAGAGCAGGTCATCAAATAGCCTATTTGGAAACACTAAGACATATTGAAAGTGCTTGGTTTTCAGGAACCAAATGGTCTTGAGAAATGTAGGTATTTCCTATCCAGCCAAGGATACTGACACTCTCTTAGGGACCTACTTTTGAAATAATTCCAATCAGACCCTCAGGGCTCAGGCCTCAGAGCTCCCTGGTCTCAGAATCTGGGGCATTTGGCAAGAGGGATGTTTCAGCAGGTTGGCAGACTGGGAACAGGTAGTAGAGACAGGTCAGCATCCTTTACTTTAACCCTTTAACTAACAGATGGGTGCTAGACAAAACTGACCAAGGGCCCCTGAATGAAAGCATTCTCCTTCATCTGAAACACCCACTGATAGGTTACAAAACAGATTTTAGATCTACTACATAGAGCATTATATTGAGTGGGGTGGGGGAAGACTCTAAAGGGGTATATGTACCCTCCTTGTCCTCAAGCAACATATAATGGAAAGAAAAGTAAGAGCAAAACAAAAGGCACAGGTAGGCCATGGGTGCCAAAGAGCTGTAAAATAATGGATGCTGGGATTTTAGGTTGTGAGTTAAGATGGACATTTGCATATGTGCCGTCTCCTGTGCCCTCTCCTCCAAGCTGACTCAGGGAGTCTGGGCTTGCATGCATGTGCTCTTCTGAAGCCCTGGCAAAGGGGTCCTCTGGGCTAAGAGTCCATTGTGCCTTTAAAGACATGAAAGGCTGTCTCTTTCCTCCTTCCATGTCTGGCTAATGATGTCTGCACTGCATTCCTCGTTTGAGTCCTTGTGTTTCAAAAATTCTCTGGTTGGTAGAAAACACTGATGTCAACAAAATCCGATCTGAAAAGTTCTTCCTTCTTTCTGGCTTCTATAAGTACTATATGATCATTCTTAATCAAAGGCCTATCTCTTCTTCATTTTCAACCATGTTTATCTGTTTACGGCATGTGTTATAATGCTTTAGGTCATTCACAGAATCAGAGAACTCTAGACTTGGAAGGACTCCTAGATTTGAAAATTTTTGATTCCACACTGACACACTTTTGCTCATCTCAGAGTTAATCCTTGGCTAAATGGATTCTGCCTCTCCCAGGAGTCCTTTTGTACTGTTAGTTTTGCCTATAGAATGAAGCCCAAACTCCTTAGCTTGACTCAACATCACCTTTACATCTCCCTGCCCCCAGGTCCTTCTGTTCACTCTGTGACCCAGCCCCCAATCCACAGAGCTTGTCACTGCTATCCTGGGCTGTCCTCCTCCATGCCACCAAGCCTTTGCACAGACCATCCCCTCTGCCCTTCCTCCCCTTCTCCACCTAGAAATCTCCTACTCACCCTTTAAGGCATAGTCAAAGGTTGCCCTTCTGATATGCCTTTTCCAACTTCCTCAAGCAAAGTTAGTCTTATTTTCCTTTCCTACATCCATAACATTGTGTATAACATTTTCCAAAACTTAGTGCCTTATTATGACTCGTGCCCATGTTTCCAGCTAGTCTATGTTCTCCCCAAGGGTGCACATCGTGATTCATTCATTCAGAATTCATCTATTCATTTATTCATTCTCCCCAGCATTTCTCCCAGTCCCTGCAGATAGGAGATACCCATAAGTGACTCCTGAATTAAACTGACAGGGATTTTAGGTTTAGAAATGTGAAATAATCCATTAATTGCTATAACAGATCAAACTTGAAAAGTTTAAGAGGGTAGCCTACAATTTTCTGTTCATAAACACTACCATAAACATGCACAGGTGGGAAAGCTACCTTTCTAGTCAATATACATCCAGTATCTGATACACTCTGAAAGATTCTGATAGGTCTACCCAGATCTGAAAGCAAAGAGAGTTCCTGAAAAGCTGGATGGATGTTAGCTTAGCTGCCTTAAGTGGTATAGATAACCCTAAACGGAACTTCAACAGCCTTTCCAGGAATTTGTGTATTGAAGGGGGGCCCATCGGATGGTCTGGAGACCCTTACTCTGTAGGTGGTTTTGAAGACTCAGAATTACATCCGAGGCTATTTGGTAGGGATCCAGAGAGCCAAGAGACCAAACATCTCGGGATCTTTGATAACTGGGTCAGAGTGATGGAGTAAGAGGTGTAGCCCCAGACTCCTGCCAGAAGAAGCACTGGCTAATCACTTGTCGCCACTGACAAGAAATAGAGATTTCCAGAACTATGACATAATTTTTATCATGTTCAGCTTTCTAATCTTCGTTGTCTGGCCATATTCTGAATATTTGCCATCAACCCTTAATGAGGTTCTATATCTTCATTTAGGGGGATATACTTCTGTTAATTTATCACCTTTGGTTCCGTGAGAAATGTATGTCAGCAAGCCACGGATAAATTATTGTAAAGCATATTTATTTAGTACAATCTAATTATTGCGACATTCAGTAAAGGCAAACAAATAAGTCATAAAAGAAGAGTAATAAGAGTGGAACTGCTGTGTATGAGTTTATGGTGAGCATACATGTGTGTGTTTAGAGATGCATGGACGTGTGTGTGTTTTTGTGTGTGTTCTTCTGACCTGGCTTGGGATTCGAATAGGATGTCTGTCAGGGCAGAGACACTTTTGATCTGTACTGTCCAATACAGTAGCCCCAAGCCCCATGTGGCTATTGAGCTTTTGAAATGTGTCTAGTCCAAACTGAATGTGTTATAAAGTATAAAACACACAGCAGATTTTGAATACATTTTTTAGAATGTAAAATATCTCATTATTTGGAAAGCAGTTTTGAAGATTCTTAAAATGTTAAACATAAAGTTAACGTATACCTAGCAATTCCGTTCTTAGGTACCTACCCGAGAGAAATGAAAACATTTCTGTATTTGTCTACACAAAATTTGTATGTGAATGTTCACAGCATTTTATTCATATGTAACAGCCAAAGACTTGAAACAACTCAAGTGTCCATTAACTGGTGAGTGGATAAACAAATTGTGGCATATCCTTAAAATGGAATATTATTCAGCAATAAAAAGGAACAAAGTACTGATACACGCTACAACACGAATGGATGTCAAAAACATTATGTTAAATGAAAGAAGCTAAACACAGAAGACACATATTTTACAATTACCTTTAAAGCTACAGAGACAGGAACTAGATTAGTGGTTGCCTGGGGCTCGGGATGGGAACTGAGAATGATTACAAATAGGCTGAACGCTTTCTGGGGGCATGATGGACCTGTTTTAAAATTAGATTGTAGTGGTAGCTGCACACCACAGTCTAACTCTATAAAATTACTAAAAATCATTGACTCTTATACCTAAAATGAGAAAATTTTGTACTATGTAAATTATACTCAATATCTTATTAATATATAATAACTTCAAATGTGATTTTTAATGTAATAATTTTTATATCATTTACATATTGAAATTATAATGATTTGGCTATACTGGGTTAAATAAAATGTATTCAGATTAGTTTCACCTGTTTATTTTTACTTTTTTAATGTGGCTACTAGAAAATTTCAAGTTGCCTATGTTGCTTGTATTACATTTCTATTGGACAGCACAACTTTAGAAGGTCCCATGATACCAGCTAAGCATAGCTCCACAGCTCCTTACAATTTCAGAGAATGGCTTCCCTTCTTTCTGGTTCACAACAAGCCCCATAAGAGAAAAGAATGCTTGCACCCTTCAAAAGACTTTAAAATAAGGCGGCACTGCCCGGATTACAGTTATTAGGTGACTGACTGTACAACAGCAGCCTGGTGACTGGAAGAGGAGTGTTGGGCTGGGCATGGAGGAAGGTATGGCCCTTTGCTGGGTGAGGCACAGAAGCTTAAGAGGAAACAAAGTTCAGTGTCAGTAGAGCATCCACCGTGTCTGAAAATGGATCATGTTCATTTATATCCACATGTCCACACACCCTTTATCTCTCTCAATGCCAGTGTTACCTGCTAAGGTAATATAAGAATATAAGCTACTAAAACCACTTATGAGGATCTAAACTTAAATGCTACTAATATATTGAGACAAAACTAAACTTTATTTAAAAAAAATAATATCATACAGCATGTTAAACAGGTAAATGTCAGTGGCCTGAGGTAGGCAGGGGGTGGAGCAGGGTTATTATCACATTCTCTCCTTGTCTGGGCCAGTGGTTCCCAGCTCAGGTTTCCCATTAAAATTACCTGCGGGACTATAAACATATGTGGATGCCTGGGTTTCATCCCCAGATATTTTTATTTAACTAGTCTGGGGCGGCGTCTTGGTGATGCTATTTGAAAGGTTTGCAAAGGGACTCTGGTGTAGGCCAGCATGAGCATCACCGATCCCCGGCCTTGCTCAGCATAATGGATTTAGGATTAAGAGAAAGAGGAAGAGATGGACAAGGAGGAAGCACAGACTCCCACCGGCCACACAAACCTTGCAATCCTCTGACCAGCCAGGGCAGGAATCCCCCTCTGCTCTCCCTGGCAGCCATCCAACTTCTGCTGGAGCACCTTGAGGAGGGTGCTGCCTGCAGCTTATGGGATAGCGCCTTCTGTATTGGACGAGCTTTCATCGTGAGCTGTGTCTGACCTAGTCCAAGCTCAAACCTGCTGCTCTCTAATGTCCATTCACGGGTCCTATCCTGCCATCTGGACAGGACTGAGGAAGTCTATCCTCTCCCCACACAATGCTCTTTCCACTATTTGAAAACAGTTATCAGGACCTCTAGGTTCTCTCTTTTCTACACTGTATACCCCCAGTTCTTTGATCAGGCGTGCCCCCTCTCTAGGCCTATAACCTTCTCTCAGCATGTATTTGTCAATTTCCTCTTTAAAATGTGGAGACTCCAAATGTTCATTCTCCTGATGGTGTCTGCTCAGGGCCAAGTACAGCAGGACAATTTCATTCCTTGATAAGGCCATTACACTCCTTGTAATTGGCTCAATAGCAGAACAACTGGCAAGGGGAGAGGGAAGAAGAAAATAAAGGGAAAGCTAGATTCCCGAAATTTTTCATCTGCAAAATTTTAACATTTGCATATGGCACTTCACAAAATACTCACTGGAGTGAATGTGGACCCAATTTACAAGAATGGAGGGCTTGGGGGCAGAGAAAAGATTTCTCTTTGTTCTAACATTTCTTAACTGTTAGCCTTCTATCAAGTGCTCCAGTGACCAGAGGTTGGGATCCTTGGCAAAATGACATTACTCAGCAAAGGGCTTAGAAGATCTGAAAGGGCTAGTCCATCCTGGGTAGGGTACCTTCTATTTGGAGACGTGACTTGGTTCCCAAGAGTAAGATCAAATGAAGATTACATCCCCTGCCTAGACAGGCCATTTAAACTGCTGTGAATTGAAGCTGGTCCTTATATTGCTTTGCTCACAAAAACATGGCCTCCCAAAGCAGCGGCCAGTTTGACTCCTCTGTGCTGGCGTAGGGCCTAGAACATGGTAGAAGGTATTAGCTGTTTAACAATTAATTACCCATATCTCTCTCCAAGGACAATTCATTTCAAATTCAGTTTACTTACATGGAACACTCACTCTGTGCTAGATACCCTGGCAGGATGCTTTTATATATTTTTATTATATAAATATTTTCAATTTTTGCAAGGGGGTAACTTGGATTGAAGAATGAAAGGGAGACACTGATTACCATTCAGAAAAGATTACTCGACTCCAGGGGGAGGGAGGGTTGATGTTAGAGTTGGGAGAAGATCCAGGGAAGCAACAGAAAAACTCAGGAATATCTAGTCTTCCTGCCTGATCTTGAGACTATCCGTAGACTAGGATGATTTTCAAAGCCTAACGCATCCTCATCCACAGTGATGCTGCTCACATGGATCATGGATCCTTCCCCCCTGAAATTAGCAAAATTCTACAGACAGACATGGCAGAGGCTGAATGACATACCAGGGGGAGGTAGGGCAATTGATGATTTTGTAACATACAAACCAATAGTCTGAGGATCCCTGAGGATAATATACCCTCCTCTCAGGGGATAATCCTTCTGAAACTTGGGAACAGACCATTCTAACTTGGACTCTCAAAGGCCAGTTTTAAGCGGGTGACAGACATTTTCTCTTACCTGTGTTATCTTTTTAACTATCAAAATTGAAACAAAATCAAATCAACAGAGGAGCAGACACTGTCAAATGGGTGTTCACAGAACACCTAGTCCTGTGCCTGGCATGGAGGATCTCCTCTACCACTTCCCATCCTTATAGAAGGAAAGATCACTGTTTCCTACCTCTTTTGAGACCATGTGGCAAAATGCCCATCTCCTCCAAGATTTCTTGTCACTACCATGGTCATCTGTAGGGATGCCTCACCCTGGGTTGCTCAGTCTATCCTTCCATTTATTTCTTTTTTTTCCTCCATTTCCCTCCTAAGAAATAAATGATAATAATAAAAAGCACTCATATTTACAGAGTCCTGGAATGGAAGAGCTCAGTTTACCCACTGAGATCATCATGAGTGAGGAATCAGAGGCCTTAAGAAGGGTGGTGACATCTAACGCTCTGCTCTGAGTCAGAGACAAGTTGTTATCTTTGGGTTGTTGCTTTACGTTTTGGTGTGTTTGTGCTGCAATAACTTGGTTTTCCCATGGTTCTTCCAGGGTTTGATCTGAGAGGACCCCTGGGCCTCTTGCTTTATTACAGAGAGACTAGGGAATGGGGTCCTGCCTGCTGAGGGCAAAGTGATTGAAAACTTCTACTCTGGTTTACTTTCCCTTAAGGCTCTCACTATGGTATTTGCAAAGCCTCCTCTGAGTTCTTCCCAGGAAAATAGAGATTAGATGCTATGCCTCGGACGCATGTGGCAAGGAGGCCTTAGAAAGAGACATAACAGCATCACAATCAATGGAACAGAACACGGCCCATAGCAAATCTCCCAGCAACCTTCCTGGGGGCAGGCAGTGCTACGGTGGACCAGATAATGGCAGGCACGGACCATGCTGGGCTCTGAGTCACTGCACCGTCTTCACCTTCTTTCCACCTTAGGCTAAATCAAGTGCTTCTCAAACTGGTCTGCCATGGGAATCACCTGGTGCCTTGAAAAAAACACTGGTATCTGTGTCTCACCCCCAAGATTGTGACTAACTGGTCTGAGTGGGACCTGGGCTTTGACAATTTTTAAAAATTTCCGGGAAATTCTAATGTGCACATAAATTTGAGAACCACCAGGATGAACTGATGGAAAGCATTGTTTCTAGAAGAGATCCAGGAATTGCATAGTTTGATAGATCAGTTGCAAACTCTCACCAGGTGCATGTCAGCAGTCTGCTGGGGATTTTAGGGCAGCTCAGGTAAGGCAACCAGTTTCATTCTCATAGGTATGGATGACATACCTATGAGACTGCTCTGCCTAGACAATGGATATGTGATGTGCCCTCCTAGGCACTCTGCTTCCTTCCTTGGGAAGGAGAAGACTTTGTCTGCTTTCAGACCCACCATTCATAGACCTTTCCAGAGAGTCAGGACAGCTGACCTCTCACTGGGACCCCAGACTTGCAGCCCATGTACCACTGGGGATAACAGTACAGCCTGCTGACCTGAGGCTGTTTCCAGAAGGAAGTAGAAAGGCAGCAGCAGCTGCTTCCATTTACCGATCACCTCGCTGTGCCAAGCATGGCGCTGGGGAAAATGACCGCACTGCACAACTCCAGCTGACAATGTGAACTGTGGGGCTGTTGTGGCTCTGCATGGCAGGATGATTTAATGTAGTCTCATTCCATCCTTACATAAATCCCTGGGAGGGAGGATTAGTATACCTATTTTTGCAGATGACAAAACTGAGGCAAAGAAGCTTCAAATCTAAGAATAAAAAAGACCCCAAACAGTGAAACGGAGATTTAAACTTAGGTTTTGCTAGCATGTAGCTTCCTAATGGTGAGCATGAAGGGCACTGAAGTGCAGGAAGATTAGATAGATAGATAGATGATAGATAGATATAGACAGATATCCCAGGACCCTGTTTGGCAAGCCTAAGAGAAGCTTACAATTAGTGAGGGAAGGGTAGCAAGAGCAAAGGGAGGAGAAAACCAATCAAGTGTTAGAAACCAGGCATCAAGCAAGTGGATTATGGAAAAATAATATTTGTTAGCTCTTGAATAAACAACAACAGAGCCCAAACAAATGAGAGGAACCCTAGGGATCTCCTTCTCAGTCAGATTATTCAGTGGAGGATCCCCAAGGCAGTGGCCCAGCTCTCTTAATTGCCAGCAGCCACCTCTCCCCGGGATTGGTTTATCACATGGCAAAGCAGAGCGGCAAGACAAAGGCAGCCAGCCTCCCCTCACCCAGTCCCTACTGCACAGCAGCAACTTCACAGCATCTTGCAAAATACAGAGATTGTTATTCTGAACATAAACTCTATTTTTCTCATAGAAGGATTTTATTACCTTTTGCATATGAGTTCAATACTTGGTGGGATTAAATTAGAGCAGTTAAAAGAGAAAAAGAAGAAGAAGAGGAACAGGAAGAGGAAGGAAGAGAAAGGGAAAGGGAAGAGGAAAGGAAGAAGAAAAAAGGAAGGAAAAAGAAGAGAAAAGAAAGAGAAAAATCTATGGGCATGTGTGGGGACCACTACTAACACTCAGAATTTTGCGTATCAGCACCGAATTAGCTTTTACTGCCTTGAGAGACTTTTCCAGTGTGGCTAGTTATACAGGGTCTACTGGAGCTGCCCTTTATGGCAAGTTGAACCTAGTGTCCCATGCTTGAGCTACAAGCTTGCAGGGAGGAAAGCAAGGTCAGGAAAACAGGCTAAGGCCCAGCCAGAGCCACCCTGCCTGGATCACTTTATGAGCTGTTCAATTTATCCTGGCCTATTGATGATGGCACTCACCAAGGCTGAATCTTCATCAGTTATTAGGCTCCCGGGGATTCAAGTGGCCACATCATGCTTGGTCGGGACATCTTGGGTTTACACAGAACTCACTAGAGCATAGAGGAAGCACCACTAGCTTGTCTCATTATATTTAAGAAACCAGTAATAGCAGCCGAATTGACTTGCTGTCTCCCAATACAAGAAATAAGATGTTCTGGGTGTATCTGCAAAGCACTCATGTGTTGTTAAGAAGTTAACCCTTGTAAGAAACCAAGGCAAGAATGCTGAGAAAGAAGTTGTCACACATGTTGCTGGCAGGAACGTAAATTGGTTGAAGATTTCTGGTGGAAAATTTGGCAATAGGGCTTCCCTGGTGGCGCAGTGGTTGAGAGTCCGCCTGTCGATGCAGGGGACGCGGGTTCGTGCCCCGGTCTGGGAAGATCCCACATGCTGTGGAGCGGCTGGGCCCGTGAGCCATGGCAGCTGAGCCTGCGCATCCGGAGCCTGTGCTCCGCAACGGGAGAGGCCACAACAGTGAGAGGCCCGCGTACCGCAAAAAATAAAAAAATTAAAAAAAAAAAAAATTGGCAATAACCTTAAAATGTGGCAAAAACCTTAGCCTCGGCAATTCAAAACTGAAAATTTGTTTAATAGGAATGATATGGAGGTGAGTAAAAGTTAGTTTCCACAACATTATGACATATTGATAATAGTAAGAAAAGAAAGAAACAGCCTAAAAAGGAGAATGGTTAAGTGAAGTAATTCATGCATACAATGTGAAGAGGAGATAAAGCTGGAGGAGAACTGACCTGGAAGATGATTATGATATATTTCTATGTAATAAAAAAGTCACAAAACAGAACTGTAGTATGATCTATGAACTATGTAACATAGATACATGCATAGAAAGAAACTGGGGGGATATGCAACAAAATGTTAAATGTGGTCATCTTGAAGTCATACAGTTATGAGTAATTTTTCTGCCTTTTTGGCTTTGGTTTCTCAAATTTTCACAATGAATATGATATTTTAATAAAAATAAATTATAAAAGTTTTTTTTTTTTAAGATGTAAGGAACTCTGGGTGGTGATTTCTGTAAATGAAGAAATCCTAGTGAGGAGGGGCCTTTAAGGAAAGCCAGCTGCTCTGTGACCAAAGGCTACAGAAGCTAGATCACACTATTTGGTTGTCTCACTGCCTTCGGTATTCTCAGACATTAAAAACTCACTACATACTCAAGGCATCCCAGCTGACAAACTGATTACCTATGGCTTAGGTAACTGATTCCCTACAGATACTGTGGGATCATGTGACCAGGGCCCAGAAATACTGGCCTTGCTAAGAGCCAACAGGCAGGCCCTGCTGACATTTTTCACTGTTCATTCGCTCATAAGCTCATGGGGACCAAGCGCACATTCTTCTCCACACGCCCAGAACCTGTCCTGAGCTTGGTACATAGTAGCCACTCAGGTGTCTTGGAATCGACAAAGCTTTTATCTGCTCTCTGTTTTGGCAGAATGACATTTCAAAGACTCTGATCCCAAAAGATGTCTTCAGACAGAAATGTCACAATCACACAATATCATCCATTCATTGCTACGCTTGAAAACGTTCTGAAAACTTTGCACGCCTCTACCTCATGGAGAGCCGCCGCACGGACTCCCTGAAAGAAGTCACTCGCTGTTCCCTAGGCAAGTCTCGCCAGGTTTCCACTTTCTGAGCGAAGTGGAAAAGAGGAAGCAATTATCTGGAGAGTTCAGGTAAAACGTCAGCTTTCTTCCGAATCCCCTTTCTAGTCTCAATCTCATTCCATCTCCAAGAAAGCATTTTCCTGATTCATTCCGCTACATTTTCTCAATTCCTAGTTTAGCTTCAGAGAGAAAGCTCAGCCTATTAGTGTTAAATACCAGACTCGGGGATGTGTGCACCTTGTGTCATCTCTTGGAGGGACATTTTACCGTGATAAATGGGCTTTAATAACGGAACGTTGAGAAAGATGACACAGAGGTGATTTACCCACGTATATATTATGACATACTAACAGTTTGGGTGAGACTCTGAGTCTTAAATGAAGCAACTAATATCTGCACCAGCACACAGCCAAAGAAACTGCAGAAAACAAAAACATCCATATGTCACTGGGAGCATTAGGGCCAAAGCCAAGTTCCTCCCAGCCCCCTTCCAAAATGGCTCTGCCATGGGTTTTTGCCTAGCTGCGGAGCACTGAACTGAAAAAGTGGTTAATTAATGAAAAACTTGAAATTCAGCAATGAAATTACCTTTTCCAGTGACTGATAAAGGCAGCATAAATAATTCTGTCTCTCCTACAGTTGACTGAACAGAGTGCCTTTTCTCTTTTGTCAACCGCACAGAGACATATTCCCCCCCCCCCCAACAGCTACATTTTATAGCAGCGACAAGTGTCAATGCTTAAGTTTAGGCAGGAAAATGAGAAGGGGCAGAGAAAATCGAGTTGGGAATCGGTTTCAGTCAGTAACTCTGAATGAGTGTGTGCTTTCCAGGTGGGTGACTCAAACACTTCAAGTCCAGGTTCCTAGTGGTCTCTGGGCGCAGCAAAGCCTCGGGAACCTGGGTGCCAAGGGGTCCCCCTTCCCTCCCCAGCTCCACCTGCACACTGATACCACAGCCTCTGAAGTGAAGAAAGAAAGAGGAAATGTGAGCTGGGCCCCTGGTCGGCGGAGATGGTAAAAACAGGGGAAAGGACGAACTTGAATTGGGGAGAAAACGCTTCTTTCCTCTGGATCCTGCTTTCTTGTTTGTAAAATTGGTGTGTGTTGCCAGTGTATTCTCAGTGGGGCTGGGTGGGAAAAGCAGTTGCTTGGCACTGGAGTGGTCATGGGCGATGCCATTTCATCAGCCTGACTCCTGGGTGCAGTCTGCAGGAGGGACTCACAGAACACGCTCCAAAATTATGCTGGGTCTCTCCACTTCTTGCCCTGGGAAAAATTAGTCTTTTTTTTTTAAGACTGTAGCCTGGGCCCTCTGTAGTAGCCTTCTTTCCACCCAAGGAAGGAGGCTGGACTGGAAGAAGGAGGCCAGAGACCCAAGGAGGGAGGCTTCCACCTGTACAGCCCCACTGGCAAACCCTTTCCACATTGGCTGTTAACTTGTAATTTACATGTGATGTAAACTACTTGAATTTCACCCCATGTACAAGGCTCTTCATCCTACCTCAGTGAATTCTGCATGTTTCCTCTCATTCACCCTTACAGCATGGGCTTGGAAATCCAATAGCTTGGTTTTGTGACTACGGCAGTGATAGTAACAGTGATCAACACCTACTGACCCCTTACCACCGCTATTCTAGGTCCTTACCCAGAAGTCACTTAGTCCCATTTCTAACACTTAACTGCATTACTTGGTAAATCACTTAGCCTTACTGAGCCTGAGTTCCTACTAAAATGTGCCTCATAGAAGTCAGGGGTAAGAGCAGATGGGAGAGCACAGGATGTCACTCATGCTCAATGAATGGGACTTTCTTTCCCTTTTCTTCCCCTAAATGAGGTCCAGAGAGAGTGTCACCTTTTACACATGAGGACATGAAGGCAAGAAGAAAACTGACAGAGTTCCTTAACCATTGCTTAAACAATCCGAGGGCACAGAAGCACTCCTGGGGACAGTCTGGAATCCTTCCTCTGCCTGGGCCCTGTGTTAAGGACTTAAGGGAACAGCCTCAGAGGATAAGAAATGATTCCAGCCCTGAGGGAATCTCCTACCTAATTGGGGAGTAGCCTATCACTGTAGAAACAATTAGCAAATCTCCTTAACAAGAGCCTCTGGGTGAAGAGTATATTCCTCATCCCTAAGGGAGGCTGCTCGGGATTATTTATTCCTCATTAGACTCTCTAGGGCATGCTAAGAGCTGCACAATTCAACTCCTTATATCAAGGATGCAACTATTAAAACCTAGGATTCTAATGAATTTCTAAAAAGAAAGAGAAGATAAACACAACTAAGATCGATTCTCAAGATATTACAGGGACACTAGACCTGGAAGATGATTTAAGGAAAAGAGTTGCTATATGCATATGTAGTTGTCTCAGTATGTGAAACTGGCTTATTTTCAGGACCTCTTCCCTAAGGGAGCTTGGCAAGTTTGCCCAGGTAGGTGGTCAAGAATGTGAAAATTCTGGGAGTGCTGTGTGTGAAGAGGGAAGCGTTTGAACAGAAGAAAGTGTGTCTGTGAGAGTGCTCTGGGTCGGAAGGGCCCATAGGGTCCTACCATCCAGTCCAGACCACAGGGTCTCACACAGAGATGCAAACAGTCTCAGGCGGAGCGGGATCTAAGGCTGAGCCCGTGGAGAAAGTTCTTCCTCAGAACTTGGGTGACTTCAGCTCCAGAGGAGGGCTCCCTGGAGCTTATCTCTCTTAGAGTTTTCACTCTCCCCACAGTAAAGCTGGCTGCTCTAGCAAGAGTGATTTTGATGAGAACGGAGTTCCCCGGCATAGGGCACCCTTGTGTAGAAAGCAGATGGAGAACGCTGTAGCCAGGGAGGGCTCATCCACAAAGAAAACCTTTTATTTACCGGTTTCTGAGAGAGGAATATAATACTGTTCTCTCATCAGCCTTTTAAATGAAAAGCAGGAAACATAAAATCTTTTCAAATAATTATAACAAAATAATACAATCTTCTGTCTATATTATGGATAATTATGGAGCAGAGAGGCAGGAAGAGGGGAAGGGGGACAAAAGAGGGGAAAGAGAAAGTTGGAGGAGAGAAAAATGGAAACAGAGGACCACAGAAGGAGCCTACAGGCCCAGAGGGCATGGGGGAGGCATGCCACCACAGGTTTCCTTTCCCCCGTCAGGGTGAAAGATGAAAACGAATAGTCCGCAGAGGGACCAAGGAGATCTATGCTGAGCCACACAGAGTCACATACTCAGAGGCATCCAGAGACCCACAGGAGCTCAGCCATGCAAAGGGGTGGTTTACAAACAAGAGCACCTGCAAACACAAAGAAAACCCAGCTGAAGAATGTGTCAGAATGAGTGACAAAAGGTTAAGAACCGATGTGAGGGAAATCATCTTATCCTCGCTTTCACTGGAGACAACTCTGAACTTTTCATCCTGCAAAATGGGTAGAATCATACCCCATTTTAAAGAAAAACAGGTCTGTGTTCAGAGTGTCATTTCCAAATTGTGATACTTTGTTTAGAATATCTCGGCTGACATCACAGAGCTGTCTGGGGTTTGTTCAACCCTAAGTATAGATGGCAATTTCTTTTCTTGGAAATTCTCCTGTGAGGCAGATTTGATGACAGGTCTTAAGCCCTTGATGGAGAACTCAAGATTTTAGACCATCCAGAGACATGGTTGGCCACCATTCAAATGAAAAATTTCAGACTTTACGATTGAACCCAAACTCCTCAGCACCATACACAAGACCTTGGGGTAGCTGGGCACCCCCTCAGGGAGAGTCCTTACTCCCTCTCCCCAGCACACATCTCACACTGCAGCCATACTGATGGTTCCTTCGTGCCACTGAGCCTTTGCACAGGCCTGGCACGCCCCTTCCCACTTTGTCTGCCAGACAAACCCATACCCTCCTTGGCACCTAGCCTGGGTGCCTATTATATTCTCATGACACCTTCTATTTCTTCTCCATAGCACCTACCACCAATTTAATGAAATAATAGTTAACTATGAACCTCTATCAATTGTTGAGTTCTTCAAAGCAAAGCCCATGCCTGTCTTTATCTTCAGCTCCTACCCCAGTGCCTCTCAACACTTGGTAGTTGAATGTATGAATGAAGGTTTCTCTCAGCTATTTCCTCTGAGAAATGCCTCTGATCCACCTTGCTTCTCCAGCCTGTGGGAGGGGACTCTTCCCCTGCTGTCCCACAGTGTCCAGTACATTCCTTCCCCAGTCCCAGACTCACAGCACTGTAGTTGTCTGTGTGTCTCTAGGGACAAGCGTTCTGCAGTGTTTCTTTAGAGAATCAGGCCTCCAAGACAACACTGCCCCCCTCAGGCTGGGGCTACTGAGCTCTTTTTTTTTAAAAATATTTTATTATTTATTTATTTATTGAAGTATAGTTGATTTACAATATTACGTTAGTTTCAGGTGTACAGCATAATGATTTAGTATTTTTACAGATTATATTCCACTAAAAGTTATTACAAGATAATGGCTGTAATTCCCTATGCTATACAATATATCTTTGTTGCGTATCTATTTTATACATAGTAGTTTGTACCTCTTGATCTCATACCCCTAATTTGCCTCTCCCCCTTCCCTCTCCCCTTTGGTAATCACTAGTTTGATCTCTATATCTGTGAGTCTGTTCCATCATCCTGTCCATCCATAGGTCCAAAGAGGTTTTTATTAAGGGAACCAGTCTGTGGGTAAGTTTCAGGGAAGATGGGATAATTCCCTGGCTTCCCCTTGTTTTGATGAAAAGCTCCTACAGCTCCTGCCTTGCCTTCCTCCCCTCCTTGCCCTCCCTCCCCTTACATGCACAACAAGACTGAGGGCTCCCTGCACACAGGGCCAAGTCTGACTTCCAGAGCCCCCTTCATGGCACCTGCCTCTTAAACAACACTGGATGGCTGATTACCTGTTGCTTGATGCAACTGCATATGGTTAAGGCAAGTATTTGTTTAGTCATTCATTCGATGATTATTTACAGTATGCCTATTCTGTGCCAGCCACTGATCTAGACGAGGAGGTCAGCAATCTATGGCCTGACGGCAAATTGAGCCCAACATGTCTTGTATGGCCCATACAAAAGGTAAGAATGTTTTTTATCTTTTGAAATGGCTGGGTGGGGGGGGGGGGGCGGAGAATATTTTATGACATAAAAATTATATAAAATTCAAATTTCAGTGTCCATAAATAAAGTTTTACTGGGACACAGTCATGCCCATTCATATATGCATTGTCTATGGCTGCTTTCACGCTACAGTGACAGAGCTGAATGGTGGCAACAGAGAATGTACAGCTCCCAAAGCCTAAACTATTTACTATGTGACCCTTTACAGAAACAGCCAACTCCTAATCTAGACACAGGGATAGAGCAACAAGGATGACAAAGTCTCAGCTCTCACGGCTGGACTCAGAGGAAGGAGACAGGTCACTGACAAAAAGTGAGAATGCTATGGAGAAAACTTTAAGAAGCTAAGGAGGATAACTTTGATGGGCATGGGTAGGTAGCAAGAAGAGACCCCCCTGGCGAGCTGGCATTTGAGCAGAGACCTGAGGGGCGTACAGGAGGGGACCTGGATGAGAGGGGGAGAGGATTTCAGGCAGTGAGAACCCCAGGTATTAAGGCTTCAAGTGAGGAGAGTCCTTGGCCAGAACCTTCCATCTGAAGACTTCCCTTGCAGTCATCATTGACACTGGAGCAGAGGCAGCAAGCTCCTCTGCTTCTAACCTGTGTGGAGAGGGAGTGTGGTGCAGTGGTCAGAGTGTGGCCGCACATCGGGAGAGCTGTGTCTGGGTCCCAGCTGTGCTCCGAGATTTGTTCTTGACGTTCCATCTCCCTGAGCCTCGCCCTGCCTCCTTACCTGTAAAGCAGGGCCATGACACCTCTGACCCCAGGATGTTGAATAAGATGAATTTGAAGGCTCTTTCTAAACTGAAACACACATGAGGGGGTTAAGTATCATTACGATGGGCTTCTACCTGCCTGCCTTTTTGGTGGCCCCTGCTTTTGACTGTCAGCCCCCATCGGTTGGCTACCATTTATCTTGAATTTTCTGGGACAGCTTTGACTTCATGTGTTTGGTCCCACTGGCTCTATAAACCATTGAACTGTCCCAGAAAGTCACATATCTTATCCTCCGAACTACCTCTCCTGACTACTTCTCACATGAAGTGCCTGCCCCTTTGCAGACCCTCGTTCATGAAGATTTGGTGCGAAAAGCCTGACCTCTGGGCGGGAACAGGGAAAAGTTCCCTAGAATTGCTTTGAGGTCAGTGCTTCCACCATTTTGCAGGCGAGGAGTGGGGCGGCACTGCATTCCTCTCTCGGGTACTGCTCAGGTACTCAGGAGGATTTTAGGGGCCTGTGTTTTCTGCTCTGGAAAATGGGATGACTCACACTCCCTTTCCTAAAAGGATGCCTTACGGACAAAAGTGAGCTGCTGCAGTGCCCTTTGACGCCTGGGAGATACCAGTGAGAAAAGGATCATGCGTAAGCAATGTATTAAATTATTAATACCTGTTCTTTGGCAACTTCAGAGAATTCAGGCGGGCACAACCAGTGGCATTCCAGCTGCAAACTCAATTCCATTTCCTACTGCTATTCTCCTCTCAGAGCCTCTTGAAATCAAACTCTAATTCTCATCGTGTGAACTTTGTTTGCTCATGAACTTTGATTCACCAAGTGGCCACTCTAGGTGAAAATTTTTATAGGACTGAATTAAGCCAAATTGATTGTGGTTGGTTATAAGAGTGAATGCGGGGGTGGGGGGGAATCCACAACAGAATACCAGTAACGTAAAAATAACTTAAGAAAACTGACAAAACAAGAGATTCTTGCTTCTCGCAAGGTTCCATCGACACTGCCTTCTACAGACTCTCATCTTATGGCAAGTGGTGAGTGTTTAACCAGGTTTTGATCAGTGTTCATTCTTCGTTATCTAAGTGAGGGCTGAGGTGGGAAAGCAGATGATAGTCTCCCGCCTCCACTGCACCACTCCCATCTGACCGGGTCTCCTAAATAATCCTGGAACTTTGTGACATTTTAATTTGCTGGAATGAGACATAAGCAGGAAGGCTCAGGTCTGTGCATTTATCTTGCTCTTGGGGGAAATTAGTGCTGGCGCTAGAGCACACCCACTGTATACACGAATGAAAAAATACAATTCAATTTGTGTTGGAAGCTTAGGAGAGCAGGGCAACCATTTGTTAAGTGTGGGGTAATTCAGCGCCTGTTTTGCAGAGAAGCAGCGCTGAATCCCCCAGTTGGCAATTTCGCCAGCAGATAAGCGAGTTCCCAGCCTTCTGCAAAGTTTCTGGGCAGAAGATTGCTCTTCTGCAGTGCTGTGGCCCTGGAGCGGTGTTTCTGTTGGCCAAGTCTGCATAGCGCCAGGCTCACCCAGCACACGGCCAGAATGGAGGGCAGGGGGGCTTCGCGTCAGGGACACGTTGATAGGCTCCTGAAAGGCGTATCCTGAGAGGTATAGAGTGTCGCAGGGGAAACGTTTTTATTTGAGAACACACTGTTCCCTTATCAACCTCCCCACTCAAGACTGCCTGCAGGTTCCTGCCGGTCTCACTGCTGAAGAAACAACGAGGAGGCGCTCCAGGGCAGAGCCTGCGGTGACCCCTTTTCAGTGAAATGGCAGATGCACAGGGGTGTGGCTGACGGATTCGCCAAAGTACATTTTGGAGAAAGTAATGAATTTCATTTCATTTGAAATGAATGAAACAGAGAAATATGTTGTATTGAAAAAAGCAGGGGTTGCCTATATATTCCAAATGGCCCGGTTTACACATGTGCTTTGCCCCAAACTCACCTGATCTTTAAGCTCTCAGAGACCAGGAGCAAAACTCCGAGTCCCCCTTTCCTGCCTGTCTAGGGCCATGGCTGCAGGTCCCAGCCTGGGTGGTGCTCTTCATTTTCCTGCATCGGTTTCCTTCTTAGCACCCTGCATGCTCCCCTGGGACCGCAGGCTAGCTTGGCAGCCCCCCGCCCTCAACGGCCACTGCCAACGTGGTGAGGGAGCGGCTCGCATCCTCAGCAGGTGCTCTGTCAGGTTTGCTCAGGAAATGAGCACGGCCCTTGCTCCCTCCTGGTTCGATCTCTTTTCTGTCTACCCAGTACCCTCAGGAAATCTACCTGCTGATTGCAGATGCCCCTGGCAGTCCCTTCTCGGGTCCTTAGCATAATTTCCTAGCTACCTGTCAGCCCCCTCATGCTCCTCGGGAGCCCAAGACTTCATGTCCTTGCGTGAAGTGGCACTGGAGTTCATAAAATACCCTCTGGTGTGTTTGGGTTCAAATAGTGGGCCTGCTCTTTATTCTTTTTGAGTCATTTTCTCTCTCTGAGCCTCAGTTTCCTCACTTGAAAATAAAGATATACACTTCAGATGAGCTTAAAACAGATAACTTTTTGTGACAGTCTGCATACGACCTGTGCTGGCACCCAGCAGTCACTGAATAAATCGCACTTCCTTGCCTGAGGTGTGAAAAATGCAAGAAGGGATTTGGTGAGCAGTCCAGTGCTCACAGTGCGTCTAATTGCCGTATATAACACAGATAATAATATATGGGTGCAGGGGGTGGGCTGGTTAAGTCCACACGGAGGGGATTTGGGGCTGAGACAGTGAAGGATTAGTAAAGGCAGAGAGAGGAGATGAGGGTCCTATCTGAGGGGATGCTGCAGCTCTGTGCATCACTGCCCATCACGGGACCATCATTTTAGCACATGTAATCCACCCCCAGCTTTGCAAAATACAGGAACATGTCTCACAACTTCCTTGTTTCCCAGATGGCTTAAGACACTGACCCAGGACTTCCCTGGTGGTCCAGTAGCTAGACTCCACGCTCCAGGACAGCGGACCCAGGTTCCATCCCTGGTCAGGGAACTAGATCCCACATACCTCAACTAAGAGTTCACATGACGCAACTAAACATCCCTCATGCCACAACTAAGGATCCCATGTGCTGCCACAAAGATCCCACGTGTCACAACTAAGACCGGGCACAGCCAAATAAATAAATCAACAACAACAAAAAACCCCACTGATCTGAGAGCGATGCATGTGCTTGGTGAATCTCTGCCCCAGTTCTCATGTGAGTTGGCAGGTGATGAGTCTTTTCCAGCAACCTAAACGGACAGCCTAATCCAATTCTCAAGACACCTAAGGTCTTTCTTCTTGCAGGATAGGGTATTCAATCCTTGAGGCTATGCTGCTTCCTAGATCAGGGGAAAGCAGAGAGAGGCACTGGGTACCAGGGAGGTGGGCAGGCCCAGGGCAGCACCCCCTGGTTGCACTGGGCTCTCTCCCCTGGTCAAAGAAGAGCAGGAGAGGATCTTGATCTGCAATAGCTCCGGGAGGGGTCACAGGGTACAGTGCCCTGAATTAATATGGTCTCTGTTCAGACACCTGAGTCCGGGCTATTAACAGAATCATAAAATGCTGAAGCTGAAAGGGCCTTTGAGACAGCTTATTCCAGTGCTTTTCTAACCATGCTCTGCAGTCCTGAGCTTGAGAGGCGATCTCAGGGTCTGCTAGGAGTGTGCAGCGGAGAGAAAGAAGGCACATGTTCCTCTCCACCTTCGACCAGAACCACTCCACTCCATCTCTTTCTTAATGCTGGAGGGTGCGGCCAATGAAGGGTTCACCTGGTATAAAAGGGTTCCACTGCAGCAAAATAAAAACTGCCACGAAAGCCCCAGAGTTGTTTATCCCATGTCCACATTTGAGAGTCAAAGGAGCCTGACTTCTCCAAGGTCTCCCAGCTGGTTAGTACAAATCCCGGCTGGTTAGTCAAGCTCTTCCCCCACAGCCTGCCCTTCAAGCAATCTGATTGCTATCTCCATGCTGTCCCGGCTGGTGATGCCAGGAGCTGTAGTCACGGGCAGTGGAATGTGGGAAGTGGAAGGGGATCTAAGCAACGTCGACAGGGGAGTGCAGAGTCTGGATGAAGCAGCAGCTATCTGCTGTGAGATATTTCGAGGAGTTCCTGGTTTGCCAGGCCCTTTCTACAGCATCTGTAGGTAGCCCTGCTGAATGGGTCTGGGACTCCATAGGACATGGAGCGGCACCAAAGACCCCCAGAGCCTGGGGTTCTAGCCCTGCCTCTGCAGCCAATTTGTTGTGTGACCTTGGGCAAGTAATTATGTCTTTAAGCCTCCTCATCTACAGATGGATTATTTCTAAGATCATTCCAGCTTTAGAATTCTAGGCTTTCTCTGATCTTTAATGATGACGTCATCCTCGTACAAATGTCTATATTTAAAATCAACTTGCCATGAAAAATAAGTCTCTGCTCCCCCTTTGTATCCTTACAAGCTTCAGGTGCCTTAAAGATGCCCATGGCTTATTTAATCTGACCTTCAAAGAGGTGACATTCTGGTCCACTTGGGGGGGGTGACATGACAGAAAATGTTCAGCCCAGCTTTGATGATTAACCTGTATTGTTATATGCAAAGAAACTCCAGTGGCCTCCTGCACACCCTCATCGATGTCCTCAGTGCTCTTTGCTGAAATTTTGCCCTTTTCCTCTATGCCCTGCAAACTGACTCAGCATACATGAGCCATCCCAAGGCTTGTCCAAGAGCACCTGTTACGTGCCAGACTTGAAAAACTGTGCATACAGCCAACTAGTTGGACTATGAAACAGCTGCTCCGAGGCATGGAGGGGGGTGCCCTGTGGAGCTCTTAGGACAGCGGAGATGGTGCGCGTGGCAGACTGAAGGCTCTGGGTGAGTAGCCACAGCATCCATGTGCTCTGGACACTGGGCATATAGAGGAAAGGTGAACAGACCCCTTAGCGAAGACTCCAGTCTTGACCGAGCAAGGCACGTGGGTATACGGCCTCCAAAGAGGGCATAATTCTAGGAGTCAACAGCCTCAAGTTCTTCACCCACCAGAGCCCAGCCTCATTGTAGGAAAAGCACTGATTCACTCCGAGGCTTCAGGATGCTATTAAATTACTTTTCCATTATTATGTGATTTATGCTGGGATCAGGCTGAGAGGTCCCTGCATTGCTTTCCCCTCCTCACCTCACCCACCCCCGTCTCAACCACTGCCCAAACATGCACAGAATTTATAACACTGAAATTGGCTCTGAGACCCGGCGCTGTGGCATTTTTCTTTCTGTGAGGGGTTTTTGCTACTGTGTGGGTTTTATGCATATGTCCAGATGATTCTTATATTAAGTTGCAGAAAAAAAATTCAATTTGTTTTTTATTAAAGTCCAACCGCTGCCCTACCAGTCAATCCCATTTATTTCACTGAGCGTGGATTGCTCATGTCAACCCATGATTACCATGCGCTACCTCGATAACAGCCTGCTGATTAGCCCAACATCTGAAAAGCTGCCTTTCGTAAATTACATTCCAACTAACGAAGCCCAGATGCACTTGCTTCCGTGTACTCTCTCACTCTCCCTCTCTCTGTCACGCACAGGAGCCAACCGCAAGGCCAGCGCTGGCATCTGAACGTCATTATAACCTAAGCCTGGGATTTCAGGCCCAGCCACAGTGGAGGTCTCCTTTGCTGTGGCCCTCGGAAATCAGGTTTACATAACTCCCCTCCGCTTCAATGTGCCGTCTCCCAAAGTTTGACTGGGAGTCAGATTAGAGCTCCATTATTACGGTCAATGCAGAGAATCCAGACACCAGGCAGTGCTTTAATTTAGGATAATAAGGAAGATGAACCACATGTGGTGCTGGTAGTGTAGGTGCAAGGGCTGTGATTTTTAAATTATGCTAAACAGATGTGGAGGGGAAAGTTGCCATCCATAGGACAGTTTAATTCAGCTTGAACAGAGACAGGCCCTGATGTGGTTTGGGGCTGTTTATGCCATCCTGCTGCCCAGAGGCGGCAATTCAAAGAGGCTGAACGGCAGCTCGCCCACGGGTTTCCGCAGTGGTCAGCCCTGTCGGGTTCTGCTGAGTGACAGCTTAAAGGCCTTTTCTATCTGAGTTCCCTCATGTCTCAGGCAGAGAGAAAGAGAAGGCCAGGACTCAGGGGTGAATTAGTAATGGTGAATATATGGTGCCTCTTTTCCCAAGGTTGAGGTTTTCTACGCAGCTCTAAGTCCTTACCAAGAACTGCTTGGGATAGAGCCTGTGTGCAGCAACAGCTCAGAAGAAGGGCCTTCCCTGGCGGAATTCACCCAGAGCCCCAGAGCCCAGGGAACACCCACAAGGACCACTCTGCTGTGCCCACTTCCCACCAGGCTCTGCTCACCACTCCCTGCAGTCAGAGCACTAGAGGAGGAGACGCTGGGAAGGTGGGGCATCTTGAGGTCTAGAGATTGCAGGTCAAGGCTAGAGGTGGGAGGCACTTGGACCAATAGCCAGAGCTGCAGGAAATGCTGACCATCAGAGATGACCAGGGAAGTGCAGGTAAAGCAGGGATCCCAGCTCCTGGACTCACGAATCAGGAAGGAGTCTCTTTATTCTCTCTTCCTACTTCTTTTCAAGTGAGAGAATAATTTTTGAGACGATTGGCATCTGGTTCTAAGTTTTTGCCCAGTGATCGCTTATATGCTCAACCTGCCACATTACCTCATCTCTTAAGCAGAGAGAAACGTGAGAAAAGCCAGGATAAGGGTAGCGTGGGCCTGGGTGAATACGTGGCACCTCTGCAGAGTGGGCTGCAAGGTGATGGTCATGGTGCAATTCTCTCTCCCCTGTCCTTGAGTGTAGACTCAAGCCGAACATTGACTCAACAAGCATTTATTAGGCCCTGTCTGTTTGAAAGGCCTGACTTCGTGTTGTTTGCACTGTTTATATAGGAGAAGATCTGCATGGACAAAAATGTATCTGGAGAAGAGAACGAGACTAGAGCCTAAAAGTGTTAGAAACAAAACACCATGCAGGTGCAGCAGAGGGGAATGGCCTTCTAGCTGAGGCAATCCTGAAGGGCTCAAGGAGGAGGGAGATTTGAGTGGAGCTTATAAACTCCATCCCAAATCCTGGAAGAATGGGAATCTCACTCACTTTCCTTCTATGTGTTTTTATTTTGTTTTTTTTTAAATGCAGAATGGACTTTTTCCTGTATTCTAGCAATAAGGCCCAGAGAGGGAATTTGAGGCAGGAGCTCATGGGACCAGTCTGATAATTAGGACCTAAAATTGAGGCCTTGGGTTTGGGGAGGAACCATGAACATGTCAGATTGTTCAGAAACCCCATCCTAGACATTCTCACCTGTCCTGTAACTGCCAGCTTTTCCAGGGCTAGAGAGGCTCATGAATTAAAGGGACACTGCAATGCCATCTCATTTTGTTAGTTCCTATGTCCATGCTCGAAAGAATGTTCACCTGCACGGTAATTCTAGGGAACAGGATTCTCCGAAGTCTGGCATCAAGATTCCCTTCCAAGAAGTGATCATGTTTGTTTCATAGACAGAACTAGAGAAATAAAGAGTACAAGAATGGATACACAGAAAGACAGACAGGCTGAATCAGAGACAGGCAGAAGTTTTTCCAGTGTCGTCTTCACACAGGGAAAAGAATGAAAAGTCAGAATTCAAGGCCAGCACTCTTCTTAATCCAGAGAAATTGTTTTTTCTACTACACTTTGCTTCCTACTGTTATTTACATAATGTTACAATAAAACAAAACATTTGCATCATGCCTTACAATTTGTAAAGAGTTCCAAATCTCACAAACATTTGGTGATCCTTCCACCATTATTAGTCTCTATTTAGAGATGAAGAAATTAAGTC
This sequence comes from Phocoena sinus, assembly GCF_008692025.1. NCBI lineage: Eukaryota > Metazoa > Chordata > Mammalia > Artiodactyla > Phocoenidae > Phocoena > Phocoena sinus. The sequence continues at coordinate 23,338,864 of NC_045775.1, forward strand.
ACACAGACATGGAGTGATCTGCTTAAGGCCACCTCACTGGCCAGCAGGAAATCCCACAGCCTGCCTCTCTAATTCAAGGAAGCTTCTCCCATGCAACCAAATGTCCTGGCTCTCTGCTAGACCTCTAGTCACAGCAGAGCCCTGAGCAGAGAACATGTCTTGATTCTAATTCTCTTGACCTCAGTTTCCTGATTTTTAACACTGAGATAAAAATGCTCCATCTGTTCTGTTCCTTGACCATGACAAACCTGCTTCCTTCTTCCCTAAAAAGAAAACCCTTTCTTGGGTGCTATTCTCTGATTTCTTCTGTGGCCATAAATGGAAGGACAGACTCCTGTATGTACCAGCATGTATCTTGCCTGCTGTCACTTGTCCCTTCTCCTACAGACACAACCACTTGATGAGCCAGATAAGCCCTTTACAGAAAACGTGGAATGTTAACAGGGTGATAGCTGGCATATGCCTCTGGGGCATTGTACTGGCCTCTAGTAGAAATCTCATTATCTGCCTAAATTTGTTTACCAAATAAATGAGACAACCTATTTATTTATCATGTAAATTTAATTAGAGGCCTGATTTATTTACTCTGTGTCTATCAAGGTCTCACCACCTTCTCCAGCTCTGCATTCTGGCCACTCTAGCCATGGCACGTAACAAGGAAAATGAGCTCTGTCTTTCCTGGATCTTGGCTCTGGAGCAGCAGGAAGCAGAGTGCTAAAGGCAAGGCCGAGATGTGGTGAGGGGGGGTGGAAACTCAAAAGACAGAGGCCACTCCCCCCAAAACCTCCAAAGTCACCAAATCTGAATGGGGTTTCTGTGAGAATGAGTCCCTAGGAAGCATCCTGGAGTCAAATCTAGTAGGATTTAATGTAAGGTCAAGGAGGTAGTAAATCCATAAAATACCACACTTACAGTCACTCCATCATACAGGGAGCTTCCGCTTTTATTATTTGTTAAATGTTGTTCCTCTACTTTTAAAAGCAATAAATGTTCCTTGGGAATTTTTCCAAAGCAAAATCTGAGGACTAATGGCTGGTTCATCAGGATCTCAACAGGAATTTTGCAAAGATATTAGTCAAATAAATTTGGGCAAACTTGAATTTAACAAAGTTTGATATAGTAATCATGCATTGGGACTCTCGGAAAGGCACACAGAGTACACATGTGACTTTATACTCCTGTGATCGTGGAAATGATTCCTTTTCTCACAGAGAAACTTGGTAATTAAGGATCTGCAGAAATCCATAAACAGTATATCTTTTCATCTGTTTGTGTCTTCTTCAATTTCTTTCATAGTGTCTTATCCTTTTCTAAGTACAAATCTTTTACCTCCTTAGGTCGGTTTATTCCTAGGTATTTTATTCATTTTGATATGTTTATAAATGGGTTGTTTCCTTAATTTCTCTTTCTGAAAGTTTGCAGTTAGTGTATAGAAATGTAACAGATTTCTATACATTAATTTTGTATCCTGCAACTTTATCTAATTCATTGATGACTTTAGTGGTTTTCTGGTGACATCTATAGGATTTTCTATGTTTAGTATCATGTTATCTGCAAACAGTGATAATTTTACTTCTTCCCTCCCAAATCAGATTCCTCTTATTTCTTTTTCTTGTCCAATTGCTATGTCTAAGACTTCCAATACTATGTTGAATAGAAGTGGTGGGAGTAGGCATCCTTGTCTTATTCCTGATCTCAGAGGAAATGTTTTCAGCTTTTCACCATTGAGTATGTTAGCTGTGGACTTATCATATATGGTCTTCATTATGTTGAGGTATGTTCCCTCCAAGGGCACTTTGTTGAGAGTTTTTATCATAAATGGATGTTGAATTTTGTCAAAAGGTTTTTCTGCAACTATTGAGATGATCATAAAAACCATACAGTTTTTATTCTTCAATTTGTTACTGTGGTGTGTCACATTGATAGATTTGTGGATTTTGAACCATCCTTACATCCCTAGGGTAAATCCCATTTGATCATGCCATATGATCATCTTAATGTATTGTTGGATTCGGTTTGCTAATATTTTGTTGAGGATTTTTGCAACTATGTTCATCAGTGATATTGGCCTGTAATTTTCTTTTCTTGGATATCTTTGTCTGGTTTTGGTATCAAGGTGATGCTGGTCACAGAGAATGAGTTTGGAAGAGTTCCTTCATCTGTAATTTCTTGGAATAGTTTGAGAAAGATAGGTGTTAAGTCTTCTCTAAGTGTTTGGAAGAATTCACCTGTGAAACTATCTGGTTCTGGATTTTTGTTTGTTGGGAGTTTTTTTGTTTTATTTTTTAAATTACTGATTCAATTTCATTGCTGGTAATTGGTCTGTTCACATTTTCCATTTCTTCCTGGTTTAGTCTTGGAAGATTGAACATTTCTATGGATTTATCCATTTCTTCTAGATTTTCCACTATATTGGCATATAGTTGTTCTTAGTAATCTCTTATGATCCTTTGGATTTCTGTGGTGTTGGTTTTAACTTCTTCATTTTCATTTCTGATTTTATTAATTTGGGCCCTCTCTCTTTTTTTCTTGATGAGTCTGGCTAAAGGTTTATCAATTCTGTTTAGCTTTTTAAAGAAGCAGCTTTCAGTTTCATTGATCTTTTCAATTTTTTTTTTGAGTCCCTATTTCACTTATTTCTGCTCTGATCTTTATGATTTCTTTCCTTTTACTAACTGTGGGTTTTGTTGGTTCTTATTTTTCTAGTTCCTTTAGGTATAAGGTTAGGAAGAATTAATATTGTTAAAACGACCTTACTACCCAAAGCAATATACAGATTCAATGCAATCCCTATCAAAATACCAATGGCATTTTTCACAGAACTAGAACAAATAATTTCAAAATTTGTATGGAAACACTAAAGACCCCAAATACCCAAAACAACCTTGAGAAAGAAGAACAGAGCTGGAGGTATCATGCTCCCTGACTTCAGACTATACTACAAAGCTACAGTCATCAAAACAGTATGGTACCGGCACAAAAATCGACACACAGATCAATGGAACAGAATAGAGAGCCCAGAAACAAACCCACACTTAATGGGCAATTAATCTACAACAAAGGAGGCAAGAATATACAATGGAGAAAGATAGTTTCTTCAAGTGGTGCTGGGAAAGTTGGACAGTTACATGTAAAAGAATGAAATTACAACATTTTCTCATACCATATACAAAAATAAACTCAAAATGGATTAAAGACCTAAATGTAAAACTGAAAACCATAAAACTCTAAGAGAACATAGGCAGACACTCTTTGACATAAATTGTAACAATATTTTATTTTTGGATCTGTCTTCTAAGGCAAAGGAAATGAAAGCAAAAATAAACAAATGGGACCTAATTATACAAACACTTTTGTACAGCAAAGGAAACCATCAACAAGACAACCTACTGAGTGGGAGAAAATATTTACAAATAATATGAATGATAAGGAGTTAATAGCCAAAACATAGCTCATCAACTCAATGTCAAAACAGGTCATACAACTCAATATCAAAAGAAACCAAACAACCCAATTAAAAAATGGGCAGAAAACCTGAATAGACATTTTCCCAAAGACATACAGATGGCCAATAGGCATATGAAAATATACTCAACATTGCTAATCATCAGAGAAATGCAAATCACAACCACAGTAAGATATCACCTCACAACTATCATAATGGCTATCATCAAAAAGATGACAAATAACAAATGTTAGAAAGGTTGTGGAAAAAAGGGAAACATTGTACACTGTTGGTGGGAATGTAAATTTGTGCAGTCACTGTGGGTACATTATGGAAGCTCCTCATAAAACTAAAAATAGAACTACCATATGATCCATCCAGCAATTCCACTCCTGAGTATAATCTGAAGAAAATAAAAACACCAATTTGAAAAGATACATGCACCCACATGTTCATAGTACCATTATTTATAATACCTGAGATATGAAAGCAACCTAAGTGTCCATAAATAGATGAATGGATAAAGAAGATGTGGTAGATATAGGTAGGTAGGCAAGTAGATAGATAGATAGAGAGAGAGCTAGATAGATAGTGGAATACTACTCAGCCATAAAAAAGAATGAAATTTTGCCATTTGCAACAACATGGATGGACCTGGAGGGTATTATGCTTAGTGAAATAAGTCAGGCAGAGAAAGACAAATACTGTATGTTATCACTTATATGTGGAATCTAAAACATAAAACAAACTAGTGAATATAACAAAAAAGAAACATTCACAGGTATAGAGAACAAACTAGTAGATACCAGTGCGGGTAGGGAGTGGGCAAGGGGTAAGATAGGGGTAAGAGATTAAGAGGTACAAACTACTATGTATAAAATAAATAAGCTACAAAGATATATCGTATAGCACAGGCTCAGTAGTTGTGGTGCATGGGCTTAGTTGCTCCATGGCATGTGGGATCTCCTGGAACCAGGGCTCGAATCCGTGTCCCCTGCATTGGCAGGCAGATTTTTAACCACTGTGCCACCAGGGAAGCCCTCTGTTACTTTAAATATTCTCTATGTATTTAATGCTTTCCTATTTGTGGGCATTTAGCATGTTTTCAGGGTTTTATTTTGTTTTTTGATGTTATAAATGTAACTGTGTAAAGATCTTCCTAGAATATACTTTTGTTCAAGTTTTAAATTATTATTTTAGGATAAATTCCTAAGAGAATTAGGAGTTTAAAAAATACAAACTTTTTATATTGATGTAAAGTTGATTTATAATATTATGTTAGTTTGAGGTGTACAACATAGTGATTCAAAATTTTTATAGATTATACTCCATTTAAAGTTATTATAAAATATTGGCTATATTCCCTGTGCTGTACAATAAATCCTTGTAGCTTATTTATTTTATACGTAGTGGTTTGAGTCGCTTAATCTCCTGCCTGTATCTTGCCGCTTCCCGCCTTCCCTCTCCCAGCTGGTAACCACTAGTTTGTCCTCTATAAGGACGTAAACATTTTTAATGTTTTTGGTAAATATTGTATAACTACTTTCCAAAAATATTGCATCAGTCTACATTCCTGCTAGCAGCATAGGAAGCATGCCTATTTCATACTGACTTCACTGGCAGTATTATGTTTTTATCATTTAAATAAGTTGCTAATTTTGTAGTTGAAAACAATTTATTTTTTAATTTATATTTTTTCATTGTTTAACATCCATCATCATACATTGTTACAAAATTTAAGTTGCATTTTTGATTACCAGAATCTCAATCATTTTTCATCTCTTTATTAATCTTTTCCACATATTTTTCTTTGAATTGTTGCTTCATATGTTGCCCATGTTTCTTTTTAGGGTATTAATGCTTTTCATTTATATGAGGCTTTTTACACATATTTAATACATCAACTATCTTCCTATTTTTTTTTTTTTTTTTTTTTTGTGGTATGTGGGCCTCTCACTGCCACGGCCTCTCCTGTTGTGGAGCACAGGCTCCGGACGCACAGGCTCAGCGGCCATGGCTCACGGGCCCAGCCGCTCCGCAGTACGCGGGATCCTCCAGGACCGGGGCACAAACCCACGTCCCCTTCATTGGCAGGCGGACTCTCAACCATTGCGCCACCAGGGAAGCCCCTTCCTATGTATTTTTGAAAAATATGTTTGTGTTTCCATTTTGTTTATATTTTTTTTAATTAGTTAATTTTATTTATTTATTTTTGGCTGTATTGGGTCTTCGTTGCTGTGCGCAGGCTTTTTCCAGTTGCGGCGAGCGGGGGCTACTCTGTTGCATATGCAGGCTTCTCATTGCGGTGGCTTCTCTTGTTGCGGAATATGGGCTCTAAGCACGCGGGCTTCAGTAGTTGTGGCTCGTGGGCTCAGTATTTGTGGCTCACAGGCTCTAGAGCACAGGCTCGGTAGTTGTGGCACACAGACTTAGTTGCTCTGCGGCATGTGGGATCTTCCCGGACCAGGGCTCGAACCCATGTCCCCAGCATTGGGAGGTGGATTCTTAACCACTGTGCCACCAGGGAAGCCCTGTTTATAATTTTTTTGATTGCTGTTTTTTATTTCTTATATAATTATCTCAACATATTTGTTCAATTTATTTTAATTCTTATCTACATTTGAGGACAAAGTAACTGTCCACACATCTTTTCTTTTAAGTTTCAAAAAATGCTTTGCTCTTTTAAATTTAACTAAATTTAGCTGAAATCCAGAATTTATTTTGGTATATTTTGGGCTTCTGTTGAAGACTCAAGCCCTGAGCCCATGGCAATGCATCAGTCATCGCTAAGATCCTTTTAGCTAGTGGTTTTGCTATCTAACTGGGACATAGGAACACTTTTAGTGTTCATTTAACCTGGCCTCTTTGAAGAAAGTAACGCAGGTAACAACTTAGGCACTGTGATTAGAAGTGAATCAGGAGGATTCCCCCACCCCAACCCACTGCCACATACCAAAAAATATATAGTACATTTAGCATCCAGGGGCAAGACCCCAAATTTTCCATTATACACATATTCCTTTTCTTTCTACTAGGTTACAACAAACAAACAAAAACACAAGCCAGGGAAGTAAAATCCTTGAGATGGATCCCAGAGTTAGGGGTGATTATTTTCCGGGACTTTTTAGCTAAGAGTCCCAGATTCAACAGGACAAAACCCAAGATGAAGGAACATTGGGATGGGGGATCCATAAGGCTGAGGTGGGCATGGCCTTACCTGCCTGTGAGGGCGGGGCCTAAAGCACAGCTTTGCACCTGCATCCTCCTGCTCCCCCCTCCCCTTAGCCTGAGAGTTAGCTCTGCTCCCACAGTGGGCCTTCCTCCACTGATGAGTTAGGAGACACCCCAGGGCAATTGGAGGGAGAGTAATCTAATTCCCCTGCATGTGGAAGAGGGACAGTATATTCCCAAGTTTCAGACCCAGGCACAGACACAAAGTCCCTGGTCTCCTGTACAGCAGACACATGATCCCTGGCTGTTACTTGATGTGTTATATCTGTCTTTCATAACTGGCTTAGGCTGCGAGCTTATTTTTAAGCACAACTCAAAGCATCGATTTCACAATGAAATATAAAGCCCAAGGTGATACGGCCCTGACTCTTTTGAGAGATCACTTCTCCTTCTGCCTCTACCAGAGTCAGTCAGGTTTCTTTTTTTCCCTGAGATGAACCAGTTGGAGGAACCAAAGGTCTCAGCACCTGAAAACCGCTTCCCTTTTCAGTTCAGCCACATGCTACTGTCTGTTCTCTGGCCTGGGGCAAATACTTAGCATTTTGCTTTTGGTTTTCCTGAAAATGCCTGTCAGCAGCTTCACATTTCTTTCTTTAGCCTCTTTCATTCCAGATCTCCCAAACAAATAACTAGAGGTTGGGTGACATCTTTTAGTAAATTTCAAAAAAAAAAAACGAATAAAGGTGAGAGACTGTGTTTATGTTGTGTTCAATATTCTCTTATGTACTAAAAAAAAATGTAAGTAGCTCTTATCCCTCCAAAAGCAAGAATGTATAGGAATATTGAAATATTACCTAAACAATGAGGGTGTGGGACAGGACAGAGGTGGGCAGGCAGAGTGAGGGGAGGTCAACCCTCCCAGATCCAGTCCTCCTCTCCAATCTTGTGCAGAGATGCTTCTTCTAGTTGAAGAAGCCAGAGAACGAATCCCTTAGAGTTTGGGTCAACAGGGCCTTCTGTCCCCCTACCTCTCCGCCCCACACCCCCACCAGGACAAACTTACTCTAGTTTGTTCACACCAAAGATTTTAAGTAGGGTGACCATGTGTCCCAGCTTTCCCAGTTCTGTCTCAGTTTACACCATTGTCCATTTCACTCTCTGCTGTGGTCTGAATGTGTGTTGAAATTCTAATGCCCCCTGTAATGGTATTAGGAGGTGGCCCTTTGGGAGGTGCTTAAATCATGAGGGTGGAGCCCTCACCTGACCATACTGGTATCCTGATCTCAGACTTCCAGCCTCTAGAACTGTGAGAAATAAATTTCTGTTGTTTATAAGCTACCCAGTCTGTGGTATTTTGTTACAGCAGCCTGAATAGACTAAGGCACTCTCACAAAGGTCTCAGTTTGGATGATAAATTATACAGTTACCCTAATTATTTGTAGAGAAAGAGATGAAGTAGAAATTAAACTCTCATTTTCTCTCTAGATTTGGGGATTGAGGTAAGATGAGTCACACGCTATTCCAGGAGTTGGCGAACATTTTCTGTAAAGGATCAGATAGTAAATATTTTTGGCCTTGTGGGCCAGACAGTTTCTATTATAATTAACTCAACTTGGCTGGTGCAGAGAAAGTGGTAATAGATAATATGTAAACAAATGTGCTTGGTTTTGTTCCAAAAAACTTTATCTATGGACACAGAGATTTTAATTTCACATAATTTTCATGTGTTACAAAATAGTTTTCTTCTTTTGATATATTTTTTAACCATCTGAAATATAAAAGCCATTCTTAACTCAAGGGCCAGATTTGGCCTGCAGGTCATAGCTGACCCCCATGCTATTCTCTCACCTGTGTGAACACACTTGGGTACTTGTGGACGAGCCCCTTGTTCTCTTCTGGGAGGTGCTCCGTTGGTTCTGTTCTCTGTATACATTTGGTATCATCGTAGTCAACAATTATATTTATACAGCCTGAACACATGGCTGAGGTTTGAGATTTCGAGAGGTGGAAGAAATCTTATTATCTCTGCAGTTTTCAACCATGGAGCGGTGACAGGTGAGATGTATCATAAATAATTTGCTACCAATAATAAACTACCAAAGCTTGCGAGGGATTAATGCCTATTCAAAAATTAGAGTAGATTTGACGTTTTCATTATAAGAGTGCTGTTCTCTCTCACTTCATTCTGATCTGCTCTCTTAGGGTAGTAAGAGGGGGTCTCCCAAGACATGAATGACAGTTGAAGTTCACAGGCAAGACCAACTGTCAGGGATGCCCCAGAGCTGTGTGACAGGTGAAGGTGGAGAAGCTCTGACCTGGTCCAAGCTCATTCTTTTTCAGATGGGTAAAGGTCTTCATAACAGCCCTGCATAAGGAAGGGCCCAGGAAGAATGTGGTGGGCCCAAGTCCGCACACAGCGCAAACTGAGGGGCAGAGGCCAAGCAACGTGCTCAAGGTCACACAGCTTATAAGCAGTAGAGTTGGAGCTCTAATGCAGGTCTCTAGGGTCCTGAACTTGGTGGGCTTTGCTATACCACACAGCGTTCAGTATCACAAGGGCCAGAGAAACCTCAGAAACTCACAGTCTGCTGTTTTCAGGCCGTGACTACGACAATAACCTAAAGCATTGGGTCACTCCGCCATTATTGTACAGTCGGGGCCTTCTCATCCATGGTGCTAGCATGGGAAGTTGCACTATCCCTATTTTATGGATGAGTAAACATTCAGCTAACGACCTAGAGGATCCAATCAATATTCACAGAACGGGCATAAAGTGCTTCTATAAAGACAGAATCGGTGACCAAAGAGTGGTTATCTCTGTATGAGGTGGAAGCTCTTTGGCAGAATGGGAAGTAAACAGTAAAGTACCCTGTAGCAGGCTTGTCTAATTGCCAGTGTGGAAGGCCTTTGGGGTCATCAAGTCAAATTCTCTACGTGCCAGGGAATAGGACATTGTTGAGCACATTGGGAAACAGTCTCCCCCAAATGCCATCCAGCCAAAGCTGGCTTGTCTGGCTTGTCATCAGAAGGACTTCTTGTTAGCCAACCTGTGCCCAGGTCTACAGGGCAGTGATGACCGTGTGCATAACTATGACTCGGGGCACGCTAAGGACAATGCACCCTCAACCATGAAACAATTTAATTCTTCTAAACATAATGCTATTGGTAATTTTATTATGTTTTAGTTCCTTGAAAACTGGTCACTAATTTGTATTGCATTAATCAGTCTACAGTGAAATACCCAAATCATGTGCATGCATGGTTCCAGAGTTTGTTTTCAGTTGGTTACTTTTAAAGGTTGATTTTTTTTTTTTTTTTTTTTTTTTGCGGTACGCAGGCCTCTCCCCGCTGTGGCCTCTCCCGTTGTGGAGCACAGGCTCCGGACGCGCAGGCTCGGCGGCCATGGTTCACGGGGCCCAGCCGCTCCGCAGCATGTGGGATCTTCCCGGACCGGGGCACGAACCCCTGTCCCCTACATCGGCAGGCGGACTCTCAACCACTGTGCCACCAGGGAAGCCCCTAAAGGTTGAATTTTTTACATCCAAACTCCTGTTCATGTTCAGTAGCCCCCATATTAAAACAAAACACTCATGATGCCACCTAAACCAGTTTCACTTCTCAGGTCCTTTAGAGTGCCTCATTCTGACACGAAATGCTCCTCTCATTCCTTTTAGTCACTAGAAAGAAGTTCAAAGAGTTAAAGCTCCTCTTAAACTTGGGACCTCCAGCAATATCAGGCTTACCAAAGCATCCAGCCAGCCACAGCTAGGACAGTAAACAAAGGGAAGCATAGAAAACAAGACAGAGAAGCACGCAGGAGGGCTGGACTCAGGTGAGTGGGAATGGCTGCCTCTTTCATTACACCACAAAGCCCTGAGACATTAATGTTGATGGCTAGAAAGACAGGGGAGTATAAAACACTGGAGGAGCACAGGCAGAGGCTAGACTCTGCCAGAATTTAAAGAGACAGAAATAAACGCAGAGCGCTAAAGCAACCCCTTGGAGACTGTGCTTTGGATTTTTCTTACCGAAGGTCAGATAGAAAAGGGAGGCAAGGAAGGAAAGCAGCAAAGACAGAGAGAGAAATGGGAGGAGAGGAAGGAGGGGGGCTGGTAGGAGAAGGGAGAAAAAAAGGCAGCGTTTTTCAAAACTAATCAATGCCCAGAACCTTAGTTACGTATATTACTTTGTCTCCCCACCCCCCCCCCCCCGGCTGTGGCCTGTGCCCTCTCTTTATCACTGTTATCAGAGCTAAAACAAACCTTTGGGGCTGTCACTAGCATTTTCAGGGCCTGAATTCTTTCTGGGTTTTAGTCTTTCTGCTGCCTTTCTCACGGGTCCATCTTTAGCCTTTTTGGCTTAAGATCTCTTTTTGCCAGTGTTTCATCTTTCCGACACCTGGAGAGAGGGATCGCCGGCGTTGGCGACTTCCTTCTCCTCACTTCCTGGCTAGGTTCAGTGTTCGGTGAAGCAGGAGAAACGACCCTCATTCCCAGTTCCCCTGCAGTGGGTTGAATAGTGTCCCTCAAAAAGATGTGTCCTAGTCCTCGAGTCCAGCACCTGTGAAGGTGACCTTATTTGGAAATAGGGTCTTTGCAGATGATTTTAGTTCAGAAGGAGCCTGAATCCAATGTCTGGCATCTTTATAAGAGACAGGAGAGGGAAATTTGAGACACAGAGGCACAGGGAAGAAAGACGTGTGAAGACGGAGGCAGAGATTAGAGTACTAACGTAGGCCAAGGAATACCAGGAGCCGCCAGAAGCCGGAAGAGACAAGGAAGTATCCTCCCCTAGAGACTTCGGAAGGAACTTGGCCCTATCGACACCTTGACTTCAGACTTTAAAACCAACAGACTTATAAGAGAATAAATTCCTGTTGTCTTAAGCCACCTGGTGTGTGGTAATTTGCTGTGGCAGCCCTTGGAAACTAATATATCCCACTAAGCAAACTCTACCAATATTGGAACATTTCTTTGACACAGAAAGGACAGTGGGTTAAAATTTGGTTCTCACAAGTTGGGACAAATTAACCCACAGGTTATGCTCCCCCTGTGCCTGGTTGGCATGTGCAGTAGAAGCTTTGGGTGAAGCCAAAGGTAACTTTGGTCTGTGAAGGGCCATTGGGCATTTGGTTAGAGCAAAAGGTGAGGGCATCAGGAGGTCAGGAAAGGCCCAGAAAGGGAGATGGTTGGAAATGACCTCAAATAGCTACAAAGACTAACCTTATTGCCTATGGATGAGACAGGTAGGGCCTCCCAACCCCATGGCTTGGCAGAACTCTCAGTTCACATTTTCACATTCCAGCTCCCCTTCCCCTGGAGTGGAAAGATGGGGACAGACTAGAATTTCTTATTCCAGGACATAGTCTCTCCCAAGACTGGGATAGTTGGCCCTTCTTCACCTAGATCACTGCCTATCACTGACTTAGCAGCCCCTTCTCCCTTCATTTTCGGCCTGCTTCTCACCTCCCACTCCAAAGCTGGCTTCCTTGTAAAGCACATAAGGATCTGGGAGAGATTCTTAAGTCTGGCTGAGCAGAAAATCACATTCACTTAGAAGGAACTTTAGGGCTGTGCACAAAGTAAAGTCCACTTTGGAAGAAAGTTAGGCAGTCGGCCAAGACACTCTTTAATTCATAGAAATGAAAAATGTTGCAATGCTTATTGGGAGGGGACAAACCCAGTGGTTAACTGCAGAAACCGAAAAGGTCAGACGGTGAACACTCCTCTTTTTGTTTTCTCTGATACACTATGTGACCATGGCAAAGCAGTATATTCTCTGGACAAGCTTCTCTATGGGAGATACAGTGGTGAGCGAGCAAGAGCTGACTGGTAAATTTTCAGGAATTTTGAGAGAAGGTTGTTAAGTACAGCTATTATTAAAGTTAAAGTATACAAACTTACAATTAAAATCAGTGCTTGGGGCTTCCCTGGTGGCGCAGTGGTTGAGAGTCCGCCTGCCGATGCAGGGGACATGGGTTCGTGCCCCGGTCCGGGAAGATCCCACATGCCGCGGAGCGGCTGGGCCCGTGAGCCATGGCCGCTGAGCCTGCACGTCCGGAGCCTGTGCTCCGCAACAGGAGAGGCCACAACAGTGAGAGGCCCGCGTACCGCAGAAAAAAAATCAGTGCTTGTCACCAGGGAGTGATTTTGCACCCCAGGAGACATTGGCAATGTCTGGAGAGGTTTTTGGTTGTCACAACTTAGGAGTGCTACTGGTCTCTTGTGGGTGGAGGCTAAGGGATGCTGCTAAACGTCCTATAATCACAGGCCAGACCCCTAACAAAAAATTACCCAGCCCCAAATGTCAACAGTACCAAGGGTGAGAAATCCTGAATTACAAAAATTAAATTAGAAACAAAGGTAATCAATACATCAAATTCATCACTTCCTAATTATTTACTAGTGTCTATGTTTTTGAGGTTATAGATTTCTGCACATATTGTATCTGCATGGTGGAAATACTATATAATGGTGTGACCTGTGCATCTCTTCCCAACACCACATTCAGTAAAATCATGTCAGTAACTTCAAACTAGCCATGATGGGCAGATTTATACCATGGAAATAGGCAAACACTACATATAAGGTCTCCCCTCTTTTTTGGAGATCTAATTGTTAAATATTCAATAGCACACCACTTCAGGTACACATAGGTATAGGGTATCTGAAGGGCAGTGGGATTTTCTCTTTCATTTTTTACTTCTCTCAGAAGAACACAGTGAAATGGAGATCTCCATTTTTTCTAAACAAAAACTGGGAGGGGGGGACAAAGGAGGCTAGAGAAATAAAGTCCCATATAAAAATGCAAAAGGAAGAAATGGAAAAATTGGGTGTTTACAAGAAATAATTCTAAATGGAAAGGAAGTCATGCATCCAAATCTATCTTTTTACACTATTAAAACATCTGGATGAAAACTGAACAATCAGTCTTTCACTCAGATGTCTGAGTGATGCCAAGTAGATGAATACTCAAACATTTAGATTACATGAAGCGTAATATCTCAATATTAGGAAATATTAAGATGATTTTCCACTTTTTTCTTGCTGTTCAGATATGTGAAAGCAATTTCAATTTTGCTAAAGTAGAACTTGGTTTCAGAATGATCCACATTGGAAACCAGGGTGGGCACTAGAGAGTGGCTGCCTCGCCCAGATTTGCCTACTTGCTGTGTGTATAACTGAGATTACTCTGTGTGGTAATGGATTTAAAACAGCCTCCCTCAATAAGAAAATGTGGTGGGGGGTGGCGAGGGGAAAACAAAGAGAAAAAACAGAACATTTTCAAGTAAAGGAAAATTTTATGAATTTTAGAACCAAGTACGCGAATGAAAGAAGTCTGATGAGATAAAGTGGTGGCTTTGAGAGCAAAGCCCGGGGAGAGGTTCTCTGAAGCTGAGAGAATTCTGAACTGAGGGGAGAGCACAGGAGAGCCCCGGACAATGACAGGAGTGAACTGTGGCCGGAGACGAGGCATCTTGCGCTTCAGGAGATGCAAGCTGGCTGGACAATGAGGAAACGGGGCTAGAACTGTGTTTGAGGAGTTGTGGGTAAAGGACAGTGTCCACTCAGACCCTGGGAACCCAGACAACTGAGCCCCGTCCTCACTCTCCAGAAGGTGGAGGTGGGCGTGGAGAGCGCATCAGTTAACTGCTGGGCCTCCCAAATGTCCGTCTACCAATGGCTAGGTTAACCTCAGCTTGAGGGGCTACATGAAAAATTAGTATCCTAGAAAAAAGACAGGAGGGAGCATTCCAAATATAAAACAGGGCATCACTACTAGCTAGGGTTATGGGTCATTTCTATTTTCTTCTTTCTACAGTTCCGCATTTCCAAAATGTTCTGTCATAAACAGGGGCTAATTTATAACCAGAAAAAAAAAAGTTGGTTCTCAAAAGAGAAGATGAACACAGTAAGTATATTTAAAAGGTCCGTGTCCTCCCAGGTTATAGTATAATCCACATGGTCAGCCCAAAACGCAGCACTGAATTGTCCTTGTTGCAGTGTGGGTTTGTTTTCCGCAATTTCATGAACACCGTCTGAATAATATTTCGGCTATATAGTAAAGACTCGGATTGACTTACATCTTTCTGATTTTAATAGCTCAAAGGCAGAGCAATTTAGACCAGTGATTCTCGAACTTCTTGGCCCATCTCTCAATTTCAACTCTAATTCCCACTATTTTCTAACTAGAAAGAAAATATATGTGAATATTCACTTTATTTCAGAACGATCAGTAATTTCTACCTGTTATTCTTGAAGTTTGAATTTTAATATACTGTCCTAACTATCCAAGTTCTGCATGTGACAATGCCTATTTTTTCTTTAGAGTAATAAAAGATATATATAACTGAGAAATATTTACTGTCTATTATGTTCCAGGTACTGTTTTAGGTTCTGTGGACACAATAGTGAAAAAAGTAGGCAATGTTTCTGCCTCACAGAGCAGTACGTTGGATATGTACATTTCCTGAAAAATTCACTTGGTTAGGATTATGGATTCCAGAAAGAGCTGGAGGACCAAATCCTTTAGTAATATATCCCATTTCACAGTTGTGGAAAACAAAGTCAAATGCATTGGTGACTTAGTTAATTGAAGAGTTAGGAATAGATCCTCTGCATTTCTAGTCCAGTGCTTCTTTTATTATACCCCAAAGATGATAAATACTAATAAAAACTACACCTCATTTCAACAGTGTCTCATCTGTTGTTAATTATCAATGATTTCCTTAGCTTGATTTAATGATTGTTCTCAACCTTCATCCTACTGATCTCTGTAATATTTGTCACTGGAATCATCTTTGGGGTGAACCTAAACTTTACGTTTGAGTTTCAGCTACATGTGTATAAATTACCCAATACAGAGTTGGCACTGACTAGACACTCAACAAGCGTTAGCTCTCCTCTCTTACTTCCAATAACACACTATTATTTTCTTCTTACCTCTGATCTCCCCAGTTGAACCTGTTTCTACCTCACCCTTTTGCTAGATTTTTCTTTCCCCAAACCCCACTAGAAGCTCTGTTCTGGGACCTATGCACTTCTCACTTCTCCTTTTATTCCCACTGATGGGAATCACCCTCTCTCTGAAAATGACTCTTAGATCTACGGCTTGAGTCTCAGTCTCTTGCATTCTCCATGTCCTATATTTTTAGTAGCCTACAGGTATTCAGAATATTTTGCTGTCAGCTTCACTCGACATGTCCTGAACAACTCATCTTCTCTTTCCCAAGCCATCTTCCCCTACCTGAAAGTGTTCTAGGCAAAGGGAGAAGTATGTCTGAAGACTGAAGTCAAGAGAAGAGTATGGACCCCTAAAGAAATGACAGAAATTCAGGATGACTGGGAGATGGGGAGGGGAAAGCAGAGCCTGGAGGAGTGATCAGGGCCAGATTTTGAGAGCCTTGAGCCATGTTAAGGATTTATGAGTTGCTCATGAAACCCAGTGGGGAGCTCTAACAGTAAGGGGCTGGCTGTAGACAAAACAGTCCATAGGGAAAATAGACTCCAGAAGAGTGTTGACATGGTGGCAAGGACTCCAGCCACCTGAGAATTTCCCGGGCACACTGGGGCAGGTCTGACTCCTAATAAGGAGCATTGAGAGCAGGTGTGGATTTTCCCAGGAGTATTTCTGGAGTGCATACTGACTTCTACACCTTGAATGAGGTCAGACCTCATCAAGTGGTCCATGAGGTCTTTCATCATGACTCTTTGTGGTGAGGGTCAAAGGGGCCTTTCTGGTACTGAATTCCTCCCCAGAGGGAGCATTCCAGTCTGGGCCATTGGGTTTTTAGTTTGTGTAACTATGGGCCAGTCAGTACCTATATCTCTTAGCACCTCCAGACTTCAAAATGGACATGAAGATACCGCTCACTCCAACACTGGGAGTAAGATAAAATCAATGAAATTCTTTAAGGTCACAGAAAAGTACCTGGGAAATATGAGACTATTAATAAAAGTTAGCTGAAGGAACTTGGAAGAAAATAGACAGTCTTTTGGAAATCCAATCCCCTGACTGGCGGTGACAGAGGAAGTGGACAGTGAGCCTGGCCAGCCTCACAAATCAGACTCTACTCAAGTAGCTACTGTCAAGACGGTGTTGAGGGAGAGGAGATTTAGTGCTCATTCCCAGAGCCATCATATCTGCTGTGCTTCAGAGCATGTGAAAGCTGATAAATCTTATAGGAATATGAATTGATGCTGCTAATTTGGTGCCGAGTCCTTCCATTTGCCATGGAGTCGTCAGAAATTCCTCAACAAAGCCAGGTGCCCTTTTCTTAAAATTACATAACCAATGAAATAATAAATTTATTAATACCTAACATGAGAGTGACTCATACAGATTTTTGCATTAGGGAAAACAAGTCTGACAGCTGAGAGGTCTCACTGGTTCTAATGATCTAATCAGTAATTCTGTCCATTAAGGGAAGATGTGGCTTCCTGATTAACGTGGAACCTTAGCAGTGTTTTTAATAAAAGTTTTAATACGTACTGCTACCCAGCTGATGTCATGTTTAATTAAAACCTTGAAAGCTCCTAGAGAGCTCTCTTTTCGTTTCACCAGATGAGGAGACGCAGAATGCCTCTGGCGTAGGAAGAGGACAGCAGGGCAGGTCGGGCATGCAGGGCCGAGGAGGACTGAGAGGAGAGGGGCTAAGCACTGCTCACACGGGGATTATGCTGATGCCAATGCCAGTTTCCGCCAAAGGACGCTGGGCCAAAATTTGACCACCTACTCTATCTCCTCACTTTAAGGGAGGAAAACACTGAGGATCAGAGAGTACTTTTAAAAAACACACACTGTGTTTTTTTGTTTTCTTTGCACATGGACTAGTGTAATAGGACTCAGTATAGAAAAACAGGGGTGACACTAAGGCAGTGCATGACCCTAAAGCAAACTGCTCTCATCCTAATACCTTTTATTAGGGACACCATGAAAGTGCATGGCTTCATAACTTTATAAAGAAGGAAGGGAGCTGCAACAGATATAGAAAGCAAAGGGCAGCTGGCTCTCGATTTAAAATTACATGATACTAAGTGAAAATAGTGGGCTATAAAAATTATATATATATATGCATAGTATATATATATATATATATACATGTACTGATTTCAATTATGGAATATATAATATATATGTACACTCACATACTTTGAAAAAAGACTGGAAGGAAATGCTCCCAAATATTAATAGTGATTAAAAGGCTCTTGTTGATAGGAGTATGAATAATTTTTATTTTCTTATTTTATACATTTGTATACTTAATGAATATTCTACAACGGGCATGAATTGCTTTTATAATAGAAAAACTTATA
Source organism: Phocoena sinus (assembly GCF_008692025.1). NCBI lineage: Eukaryota > Metazoa > Chordata > Mammalia > Artiodactyla > Phocoenidae > Phocoena > Phocoena sinus. The sequence continues at coordinate 23,356,795 of NC_045775.1, forward strand.
AACATATCATTCATATTATTCAAATAAGTATTATGTTTTAAATTATAAGGCACCTTAAACCATACTTCTGTTCCCTATTATAAAATATATGAACAGCTAAAACTACAAGTAAAAGGACACATAGAAAATCACAAACCAAAAAAAAGAAAAAAAAAATCTCTACTTTAAAATAACAATGTCCAGGCACTTAAGTTGTATGGTGTGGAACACTGTAAAAAGATATAGATGTGTCATCAACAGATAAGTTACCTGCAAAGGTAACTTAAGAAACCGTGTCTGCATCAAAAAATCTAGAAACAATAAATGCTGGAGAGGGTGTGGAGAAAAGGGGACACTCTTGCACTGCTGGTGGGAATGTGAATTGGTTCAGCCACTATGGAGAACAGTATGGAGGTTCCTTAAAAAACTACAAATAGAATTACCATATGACCCAGCAATCCCACTACTGGGCATATACCCCGAGAAAACCATAATTCAAAAAGAGTCATGGGGCTTCCCTGGTGGCACAGTGGTTGAGAGTCCGCCTGCCGATGCAGGGGACACGGGTTCGTGCCCCGGTCTGGGAGGATCCCACATGCCGCGGAGCGGCTGGGCCCGTGAGCCATGGCCGCTGAGCCTGCGCGTCCGGAGCCTGTCCTCCGCAACGGGAGAGGCCACAACAGTGAGAGGCCCGCGTAACGCATTAAAAAAAAAAAAAAAAAAAAAAAAAAAAAAAAAAAAAAAAGAGTCATGTACCAAAATGTTCATTGCAGCTCTATTTACAATAGCCTGGAGATGGAAACAACCTAAGCGCCCATCATCGGATGAATGGATAAAGAAGATGTGGCACATATACACAATGGAATATTACTCAGCCTTAAAAAGAAATGAAATTGAGCTATTTGTAATGAGATGGATAGACCTAGAGTCTGTCATACAGAGTGAAGTAAGTCAGAAAGAAAAAGACAAATACCGTATGCTAACACATATATATGGAATTTAAGGGAAAAAAATGTCATGAAGAACGTAGGGGTAAGACAGGAATAAAGACGCAGACCTACTGGAGAACGGACTTGAGGATATGGGGAGGGGGAAGGGTGAGTTTTGACAAGGCGAGAGAGAGTCATGGACATATACACACTAACAAACGTAGTAAGGTAGATAGCTAGGGGGAAGCAGCCGCAAGGCACAGGGATATTAGCTCGGGGCTTTGGGACAGCCTGGAGGGGTGGGATAGGGAGAGTGGGAGGGAGGGAGACGCAAGAAGGAAGATATATGGGAACATATGTATATGTATAGCTGATTCACTTTGTTATAAAGCAGAAACTAACACACCATTGTAAAGCAATTATACCCCAATAAAGATGTTTAAAAAAAAAAAAAAAAAGAAACCGTGTCTGGCTTTAAAATGACTACAAAGAAAATCTGACAATAAAATTCACTTAAATATCTGACTCTGCAAAAAAATATTATACTCTGTCCTAGAGGAGTGCTATGTAATTGAAAAGCCTATGGTGTAACAAGAACATCCTTAGAATAAGGGAGAATCCCAAATGCGATAAAATACAAGTGTGAGCTCTTAAGTATTTTTTAATGTTTGAAAGTCAATGAGGGACTGACCGCCAGGAATAGGATGGTGGCTCTTTTACTTGATAACACGTTTTTAAGCTGAAAAATCCCTTAGCAGGGGATGAGAAGTTGCCATTAAGAAAGCTGGGGGCTCGAATCATGGGGGCTTTTAGGTTAAGCTGTTGAATCAGCCTGCTCTTGGGGTATAAGAATGTGACCAGGGCTTTGGTGGCAGGGCCTGCAAGAAAATGCAGGCTCTCAGGGATCTGCCTGGATCAGGAGGGTAGTATTTGAACTTGTATTTTCTGTTCAAGGTGGGAAAATGAGCATAAGCTATACCTCACTTTTGCACACCAAACACAGGAAAGGATAGAACAATATTTGAATAATAAGAGTTAATATGTATCTCATACTGAAAAGCAAGAAAGAGACTTCTCACTAGACAAATAGTGATTCCTTAAACCTCAAAAGAGATAAAGAAAAAAGGGAACCTTTAATGGGCAACAGGGCCGATGCTTTTTGCCTACAGTGAAGCCAAGACCACCCTCAGGAGGGCGGGAGCTGGGTCATGACGCTCACTGGTGTTGCAGAACTAAGCTATGTCATCTCCCACTCCTGCCATCATACCAAGGCTGGGGTGCAAGCAGTGTTGAGCTGCTCACCTGTGTCTAGGTTAGGAAAGCTCCAGTCATATGAGACCAGGACCCAGAGCTGCCTTGCACCAGTGAGGATGGGCTGGGAACCACACCACCCATCCAGGAAGGGGTCAAACCAGTGACCAGCACAGGCCTGATCGGCAGCCACTTCCCTTCAAGCCTGGAGCTGAGGCCCTGCAAGATTGTTTCTCTGAGGTAGCACCTAGAATATTCAGAGGTAAAACCTCTAGTAGAAGATGAGCTCACAAACCAGAAATCCTCCAGCCTGTGTGGGAGAATAACACCTTGAAAGGCAGGTGACAAACAGAAGAACCTACCTGAGGTGAACAAAGATACTAGAATAACCTTAAGTGAGCTTCTGAGTGAGTATCTTTAAGAAACTCAAAGAGATAAAGGAGGCAATAGCATTCATGGAAAAGAATATAAGATATGGAATAACAAGAGGGGGTTCCAAGAAAGAAAATCCATAGAAATTTTGGAAATGAAGGCCGTAAAAGAAGAAATTAAATCATTGTTTATGTGGAAAACGAAATGTTGAGGCTGAAGACATAGCTCCTGGCATCAGAGGAGAAGCAAACCAGAAGACAGGGATGAGGGAAGCAGACTCTGAAAGGTGCTGGGAGACAAGGCAAGGTGTCCCACCGAGACCATGTTGCTGCCTGGGTGCAAGGCACTGCTTGTACGCCATGTTGGTTGCACAGTGTGGTGGGCCTGGGAGCTTAGAGGATTCAGGTAGGGCTGAACTTTTTGGGAGCTAGATGGTAGGATGAGATGACTCAAAGGGAGGGGCTGGGCACTTCAACAGCTGGGCTAGTGAATAAGCTATAAAATAGAAATTAGAGCACAGAGGCATGGTGGTGGGTTGGTGGGGGGTTAGGAAGGAACTCAGGTCATATATTTGGAAATAGGCAGCTTAGCTTGGAGAATTAAGAGAGGGCTAAGTGTCTCTACTGAAGCTTAATGGCAAATTCCTTAACAGGCAAGCCCAGGGGATATCCATCTACGTGGAAATGGAGAGGGCTGTTTGGGTCACCGACTATACTTGGTTAATGGTTTCAGAATAGGGTTTGTAACCTATCTACAACTCCTCAGAAATCACTCAGTTCTGGAGCTCAAATTCACTGTGAAATAGTTAAAAATAACCAAAATTGCATTTGCACACAGCTCTGCCTATATGCAGAGAAATTTCTTCTGTCTGATGCCCCTTCTAAAAGTAGTTTCAAACTAGCCAATTCAGAGCTTGGCAAGTGGTCTCTGTGAACAGTACAGAAATATCAGAGGGGACCAGGGAGTGGGAGCTTGGTGTTGAAACAAGCCCCGCAGACTGGTTCTGAGTACTTTACAAATATTAATTTCATACTTAATCAAGATCTTGGGTACCAGTTATAGCTCCATCCTGATTTAATGACTTGATCCTGGGGCCTCAGCTTCCCCATGTGTCCCAGTGGATAATCGTAACTCCTCCACCTTCCTGTGAGGATATCTGGAGTATCCATTGCAAGGATATGAATGAAAAGACTTTATTAACTGTGATGTGAAATCAGGGTAGTGACTTAGGGGGATATTCCCAGGGGAAGTAGGTACAACCCAAGGCCTGGATTCTAAAGACTCCATTCTTCCCAGTGGGAGTGTCAAGAGTAACTGTGGGTTTGTGTGATGACTGCACAAAGAGAACAGGACAGAATTACGGTGCTCACTCAGCTTCTCTGAGTGTTCTGTAGAGTCAAGAGAGCCGTGGGAAGACATTCCCAGGAGAGGAAAAAAAAAAAGGCAGGCAGGAACCTCATACAAATAGGTCTGAAGAACACGTCCAGGGGAGCAGTGCTGGGTTCAGGTGACTCAGAACACAGTTTGGGCAGATTTCAATAAAACGGGTCCAGAACCTTGTCATGCCATTTGTGGTCTGGATGCCTCTTAGCAGACTCAGATGCAAAGCTTACTGGATCATCAGACCTGAGGGGGAGATAGAAGCTCTGAGGCAAGCAGCTTCAAGGTGGACAGAAGGAAGCTAGATAGAGCTGGCCAGAAGCCCTGAGGCTGCCTCCTATGACACCTCAAGGTGTGAGGGGACAGGAACTTGGCCTGGCTCAGAATTCTCTGGGGTGTGAGTCTCTCATGGTAGGATGCTGATTTAATGGGAAGTTAAATGCCTGCTACCTAGTTTATGTCACTAATTACCTGTGCTGCCACTGAAGTAATAGAAATCTGAACAACCTTGATATGAATCATATATTTTTGTTTTTTCCTCATAGTTTGCCAACAGGATAGAAGTTATCATTTTCCTGAAGAAAGTGGCTTGATTTTTCCCTGATTCTTGTTGCACAGGGCTTGGACAGGTACTACCACATTCCATTGACCCAGGGAGTAGCCAGACCTGGGTTCCCTCCTAGCTCGGGATCCAACATGGACAGGCTTGTAGAAAAGACTCTTTTCACAGAATCACAGAGAGCCAGGCCTGGGGAGGACCCAGCAGTCACCAAGTCCAATGGCCTTTCATGGAACTCTATTTTTGAATGAACTCCTGCTCTGAAGGTTCCTGGAGTCCCTCCACTCGGTCATTCTTAGGTCACCTGCCTGGAGACTCTTGATGTATAAAAGTCCTTTATTTTTCAGTTTAGGGAAGGGTAAGCAATGTGCCCAGGACCACATGACAAGGGATGGCAGTACTGAATCCAGAACACAGCACACCTGACTCTCAGTTGCAGGGTTCCTGTCACTACCTCTCACCTGCCTCCCAGGCGAGGAAAAAAGAGCAGGATGAAGAGGCCAGAACCTCTGGGAAAACACAGGAAGACAGTAAGGAAGGCACAGGGAACTCCCTCTCCTGTGTCACATTTGGAGACAAGGTCATTCCCTCACACTGCCCCCAGCACACTGGGGTACCACATTCTCTCTGAAAACTTCCTGGAGCATTTACTTACCTGATAAGACTGTGAAGGATTAAAACTCACCAGTCAGTTTATCAGTTTGACCTTATAATTCCTCTCTGCCTAGAAGACTTCCTTTTTTTTTTTTTTTTTGCAGTACGCGGGCCTCCCACTGCAAGGGAGCACAGGCTCCGGACGCGCAGGCTCAACAGCCATGGCTCAAGGGCCTAGCCGCTCCGCGGCATGTGGGATCCTCGCGGACCGGGGCACGAACCCACGTCCCCTGTATTGGCAGGCGGACTCTCAACCACTGTGCCACCAGGGAAGCCCAAGAATTCCTTTTTTAGCCACTCTTTCCTGGCTAGGTATCACTCACCTTTAGGTCTCTGTTCTCATTTCATTTTCTGATTCCCCAATTTAAATGATATTTCAGTGTTATAATTCCTAATTAACTCTTTATTTTCCTTCCTATGACATTAGTAATTACATAAAAACTATTCAAATTATTTGTTCAATATCCATCTCTCCCATCAACAATAAGTGCCATGAGGCTAGGATCACATCTGTCATTGTATACCCAAGGTCAAACACAGAGGTTGGCAAAATACTGCTTGTGGGCCAAATCTGGCCTGCTGCCTGCTTTTGTATGAACCAAGAACTGAGAATAATTTTTCCACTTTTAAATAGTTGGGGAAAAATCAAAAGTTTAATATTCTGTGACATGTGAAAATTATTTGAAATTCAAATTTCAATGTTCATAAATAAAGTTTTATTGGAACACAGCCATGCTCCTTCATTTAAATATCGACTCTGGCTGCTTTTGTATTACAATGGCAGAGCTGAGTAGCTACAACAGAGAAGAAAAGCAGAGAAGGGCCATGCTGAAGTTCAGACATGTGTCGGGGATTAAACTCAGACCTTTCAAACTCCTGCAGCATTTCCACTTATTGAATTTCTCCAAACTGACAACCAGGACTGCAAAAACCACGGGCCCAGAATCTAACCTGGCCCTCACAGCCGGTTTTCTAGATATCCGTGATAGGTAAATATCCCCAAGGACCTGGGATAAAAGGTGCTTTGTTAAAAGCCACTTTGAACACCTCCCTGAGAAAAGACACTTACAGGGATAAAGCATTTCTGGTGCAAAGGGGCCTGATGTGTTCTGTTTGTGCTGAAGTTGAGGTTTCTTTCCATTCTACTACAATATGCAACAACCGCAGGAGTTCCATGTTCTGAAGCAGTCACATCGCTCTGCTTTATCTTGCTTTTGTTCCTGCTCACATTTCTGACATGGGAACAAAGCCACAGGCCTGTGCGAACAAATGTCCCTGGATTAGAGTGCTCTGCTCAAACCAGCTGTATTAAGGTGGCAATACTGGTGTTAATTCAAGTCTCTCGAAGAGTCAGTGAATCCTCCCTTCAATCATTGCCATTGGAATATTCAAGCATATTTCATGCCAACTAATAAAAATAGGTGATGTTTAATGACACTGGGGGCTAGGGAAGCTGCTGGAGGAAGCTATGGGGAAGGCAATAATCTAAAGCTCAGAGGAAACCATGTTTGAGTTGATAGCTTCAATCTCATAAACTCTCAGGATTGGAAGAGGTCTTAAAAGGTCATCTAGCTGTTGAAGACTGAATATGTCCTTCTAAAATTCATGTGTTGCAGCCCTAAACTCCAATGTGATGATAAAGGTGGGGCCTTTGGGAGGTAATTAGGTTTAGATGAGGTCGTGAGGGTGGGACCCCCATGATGGGATTAGTGTCCTTATAAGAAGAGGAATAGAGACCAGAGTGCTCTCTCTGTCTCCAACATGTGATGACATAGCTAGACAGCAGCTATGCAGGATTAGGCATCTGCAGGTCAGGAGAGCTCTCACCGGGAGCTGAATCTGCCAGGACCTTGATCTTGGACTTCTCAGCCTCCAGACTGAGAGCAATAAATATTTACTGTTAAAGCCTCCCAGGCTCGATATTTTGTTATAGGAACCCAAGGTGACTAAAAAGCCAGCCCATCCACACACCTGAATTTCGAGTGTCCTCTCCATAGTTTCTGCTTGAATTCTTATGTGATGCTGCCTCCCCACCCCTCTAACAGAATCAAAATGACTAATGATCATCAATGGAAATTTGCTCCCTATAAGTCTGACCTTATATTCTTGGTTCCATCCTTTGGATTCCATTTCCCTTCCATGAAAGAGGCCCATGACTATGCCATGTGTCCCCACCTCTCACCCCCGTTGCCACACCCCCATAACCTTACTAGCCATCTTTTTCTAGGCCCAACAAGCTAACATTTCCTAACCATTCTTTATACGATATGCTTCCAAGTCTCATATTTCCAATAAAGTTTTCAATAGAGAAAATAAGCAGCCAATGTGTTAGATGCTCACTTCATTTCCCTTCCCTGACTCCCTCCCAGGAATGAGGAAATGAGTGGCAAGTAAGTGAAGGCCTTACTGGATAAGCCACAATGTGGATCGTTAAGAGTTGCTTTCAGTTTGGACCCAAACAGGTGTCTTGTGAAAATGGCATAAAGAGTATATATTCCTGGTATCAATCATAGAGAAAAGGGGCAGGACCCCAGGAAGGAAATGGGAATCTAAATGGGCCATTACAGGTCTTGGGCCTCTGTGTTGAACTTCAAAGAATTTAAGTGTATTTGAGAGTTCTCCTAAGTGTAAGGGAAAGAAACAACAGCCCCTGCCACATAGAAGTAGCTAGAAACTGGGCATCCCTGTGGGCAGTTGCACTGAAGAAGAATGAGTTCACCTCTTGATGCAGATTATCTGGTTCAATGGTTGGCCAAATCTAGCTTGTTGCCTGTTTTTGTAAATAAAGTTTTATCAAAACTGAGCCACACCTACGATTTACCTATTAACTATGGTTGCCTTTGTGCTATAATAGCAGAGTTGAGTAGTTTGTGACAGAGACTGAGCCTCAGTAGGCCTAAAACATTTACTAGGCCTTTACAGAAAAAGTCTGCCACCCCCAACCTAGTTCACCATTTCTGGTATTATATCCTTACAATAAGGGCTGTGGTATTCCCCCTTAGGCCAGAGTGGTACAGGGAGCAGTGCCTCTCTCCTCGAGGAGGTGGCAGCATTAGAAACTGGGGAGAACCCTCAGTGGGCCGGAGGATTCCCTCTCCAATATCATCATATTTTCCCTCTTTATTGGATTATTCCTGAGCAAAGAACATATCTTTCATCTCAAAAAGCAAACCAACACTCTCTTGAACCCCATCCCCATTCCTCTGCTGACATTTATAACAGACCTTCCCTAAAACATTGTCTATACTCATCTCCCCCAATTCCCTCTTCCTACTCTCTCTCGAACCCACTCTACTGAGGCTTTTTCCCCTACCACTCCCCTGAAATGGCTCTTGTCAAGGTCACCACAACCTCCGTGTGGCTAAACCCAAGGTCAAGTTTCAGTCATTGTACTCAGAATATCTACAGTATTCTACAGATAATGAGCCTTCTCCCCAAACACTTCCCTCTCTTGGCTTCTGGGATCCTACTCTCCTTTGGCTCTCCTCCTACCTCACCAGCCCCTCCTTCTTAGTATTTCATGGGTCGCCATAATCCCCCTGACCTCCAAATGCTGGAATTCCCTAAGGCACCTCACTAGAATGCCTCTCTCCACCTACATGTTCTCTAGGTGATCTCATCCTGTCTCATGGCTTTAAATGCCAGTGACTCCCACATTTCTATCTCTATCCTCAGTCTGGAATGTTCTTTTCCCAGAAATTTGCTTGGCTCACTTCTTTCCATGTTTTTGCTAAAATACCACATTATCAGTAAGGTCCTCCCTGATCACTCTCTGTAAATATATGTATAAATATCACCCTCACCCCTCACTCCTGCCTACCAGTGCTCCCTTAGCATGCTTTTTTTTTTTCTTCTTAGCACTTATTACCATCTGAAATCCTTTCTAAATATATTTAGTTATTTCTCGGTTGTTTTCCCTCATTAGAACATAAGCTTTATGAATGCAGGTACTTTTTTGTTCTCTGATATAATCCAAGGGCCTAAAACCCTGGAAGACGCATAGTAGGCCCTCAGTAAATGTTTCAGGGTGGATGAATAAAGGTGTAAGTTGCCTGCCTTGGGATTCTAGGAGTCAACATGATTTCATAGCTGAGGAAGCTAAGTTTAGGTCTTTTTGCCTCAAATCACATGGCTCGTAAGTGGCAAAACTGATATATGAATCCTGGTCATGTGATTGATGGGGGGGGTGTGGACACAGGTTCCATTTCTGCTCTCATGTAGCTTTTTTTTTTTTTTTTTTGCGGTACGCGGGCTTCTCACTGTTGTGGCCTCTCCCGCCGCAGAGCACAGGCTCCGGACGCTCACGCTCAACAGCCATGGCTCACGGGCCCAGCCGCTCCGCGGCATGTGGGATCTTCCCGGACGGAGGCACGAACCCGTGTCCCCTGCATCGGCAGGCGGACTCTCAACCACTGTGCCACCAGGGAAGCCCTCTCATGTAATTTTTCAGTGAAGGCCGACTTTGAACAGATAATGGCAACTTAACCCTTGACCTCTAGGCCAGGTTCTTCCCGAGGCTCCTTGTTACCACCAAAATGACCCTTTGAGACCAAGGTTTTTGTCCTTAAACAGCCATTTCTCCTTCTTGCGGCATAAATCTTAGAGGATTCTGGAGCGTGAAATGAATTTTTACCTCACATTTAAGATAACCTTTTCAGCTTTCTAAACTATGACTATTATTAAGTAGTGAGTATCTTGTGTGGTTTGTCACGTGTCCCTGTATCTCCTGGTTGGTCTCCCATATTTGCACTTCTAGTTTTTAATGCCCATACCTTAGCAAGGTGAATGGTTTTAATTTTGTTACCCTCACCAGAGTCTAGTCCAAAGCACTGAGTCTGCCCTTTCATTTTGAGAAGATTCTGCTATACAGTGGCAAGTGGGGAGTGCCAGGGGTTCTGTGAGATCTTTAGCCCGTCCTGGTGGCCCACGTAAGGAAAATGTTAAGAACCATTGTTACAGAGGTCTTCCCTCACTCATCTCTCCATTCAAAGTGAATAACATCTTAGAACCCAGAATCTTATATTTGGATGGAATCACCAATGTCATATTGTCCCACCACTTTGCATCAGTCCAGTGACCCCTGAAACATCTGTGACATGAGGGTCACCTCCACTTGAGCCTCTTTATCAACAAAATATTTTTACTCTCATGTAACTCTCCTTAGGTTGAGTCAAAAACAGCCTCACCTAAAGCCTCTGCACATTGGTCTTGGTTTTGTTCTTGAGACCTAGTCTCATGTAAATCTCACCTTTCACTTTATTGCCAGGTCTTCAAATAGTCCTGTGAGCATAGAAAAAAGCACTAGATCCATTCGTGCTGGACCTAGATACCAATATAACTCTTTTGGCTATTAAAACGAATATTGGCTAATAAATCTTTCTATTTACCCCCAGGCAGCAATGGAGTTAAAAGTACTGCCACTACCATGGTGTGGATGGAGAAACCAAGGCATATGGATGGCAGATGACTGACTGTTGGCGCAGTGGACAAAAGATTCGGGACGACTTGCCCTTTGCTCTGACTTGGATTCCCTAATGTAGTACATACTCCAGAGAAAGCTATTATAATAACGACTCTAAGAACTTTAGAATTGCTATTATTGAGAAAGATGCAGCTTCATTTAAAGGGTTTCATTCTTCTTAGATGAGTTCTACTTTCTGCTTTCCCTTCATTCGAATTCCATGTTTATTATTTCCACTCCACTCCTGGCCTGATAAAGCTAAAATTCCACTCACACCATCCAGCAAACTAGACTCCAGGCAGCAGCTGACAGGGGCATTTGGTCTTCTGGAGACAATGGTTTCTCTCCAGTTTGGTCAGCAAGCCAGATTTAAACTGACAAGATCATAGCTCTACAAAAATAAGATCTATTAATTGTCCTGAGGAAGGAAAAGGTCATTGGGCAAATGTTACCCTGTATCTCACTGGGCATCAGCATCAAATCATTTCTCCGTAACTAGATCCTGCCTCTCAGCAGTTATTAAAAAATGACTCAATAAAATCATGCTCTATGTCTGCTTGTGAATTTTGTTACTTGAATACATTTCACTTATACCAAAATCAGTCTGGAGTTGCTGACGCTGTACTTTCCTCAGGACCCCACTGCAAAATGTATTGAAGGTATCTGGGACCACTAATTGATTCTCCCAGATTCCTGTTGTAGCCCATTTCTCAGGCTTCAGCTCCTAAGGAAGAACAGATGTTTCCTTCACATGACCTGGGTCACTAAGGCAGGGTATGGGAGGGGGCAGTCGGGGAAATGTTACCCATCAGACCAAATGCGATTTATCTGATAGACTCCAGGGATGGTGGGCTGCAGAATGGCAGCAAGAGCACCATCAAAAGTATAGGCCTTATGGACATATATACACTACCAAATGTAAAATAGATAGCTAGTGGGAAGCAGCTGCATAGCACAGGGAGATCAGCTCAGTGCTCTGTGACTACCTAGAGGGGTGGGATAGGGAGAGTGCGAGGGAGATGCAAGAGGGAGGAGATACGGGGATATATGTATATGTATAGCTGATTCACTTTGTTATAAAGCGAAAACTAACACACCATTGTAAAGCAATTATACTCCAACAAAGATGTTTTAAAAAAAAGTATAGGCCTTGAGGGGATGGAAGATGTGAGACGTTGTACAGGGAAAGGAGGCTGCAGAGGACATTTTCTCTAGCTCTCCTTGGCGCTTTGTGGGCAAAACCCATAATGCTTTGCCTCCTTGGGCTATGGAAGCATATTTTCAGATTCAACAAACGTTTACTAAGTATCTACTATGTGCCCATCAAAAAAGTAAACATTCTCATAAATAGTACTTCATTTAAACCTCATTATAACCCTGTGAATTAGGTGGAGTTGTAATGTGGGTTTGGGGGATTTTTTGCTTGCTTGTGTGCTGTTAGCAGTTTGATTAAATGGTTATGTCAACCATCTTAAACCTTACTGGGAGACTGGATAAATAAATGAACAAACAGCAGACAGACACATAAGTTCTTCCTCTCCAATATTAATGCCACTACCTCTTTACCAGAGCAAATCCAGGCAGGATGACTTGCCCAAGATCACATGGCCCGAAAGTGGCTGAACTGAGACTTGATGCCAGGGTGGGCACCAGAACCCATGTTTCCTCCTCCCCAAGCCCCACCCCACTGCCTGCCATGTTAATGGTCTGTTTAATGCATTTGTACTCAGGAGATATCTTTGTCATCCCATCTCGGTAGTATTCTAGCAGTGTCTCTGATTTTAAATGTGAAGAAATTAAAAAATTAAGCCTTTTCTAATATAACCTGCATCTGTTCCCTTCACTTTTAGCTTCAAGTTTGCTGGGTTTTTTTGTTTTTTGTTTTGGCTGTGCTGCAAAGCTTGTGGTATCTCAGTTCCCTGACCAGGGACTGAACCCCGGCTATGGCAGTGAAAGCCCAGAATCCTAACCACTAAGCCACCAGGGACCTCCCTCAAGTTTGCTTTTTTAATTTTTATCTGATCATTAAAGTCCCTGATAAGTTTCATTTCACTCTGCTTTCCTGGTCTCACTCATTCCTGGCAGTCATGTCCACATGTCAGGCTTTCAAGCTGAAGACAAATGTAGGAATTCTACTTCCAACATGGATAACTTCTCTTCTGTTCCCAAAGTTATCATGAGATCAACAAGTGCTGAGCCAGCTGAGGAGGAATCACCCTTGTCCAGAGGAGAGTTCTCTCTTGTGGTCATTCTCTTTCCAGCCACTGCTCTTCTGACCTCTTCCTTCTTCTCCCTTGGCCTCAAGCCCTGAAGCCTGGTCTGCTGTGGAGGAATCCACAGTGGCAACTTCTCCAGATACTTCAGCTCACAAAGTGGATGGCGGTGGGGCTGTTAACGTTGAGGAGGAGGGGAATCTGGGAACAGGAAGTTTTGCTGTCTCCCCTCCTGTCTTCGGACAAAGTCTCTCTCCTTGACCTAACTCTCACCAGGCTCCTCAAAGCCCTCTGCACCTTGACCTTCAGTGTCCCTCCTTGTCCGGCCTGTATAGCCCAAATGTAGTACGAATCCTGTCAAGTCAGTTTATCCAGATCCCCACCCCCGATATCGGACCAAATTACTCATGCGGCACCCGCCCCAGGTGATGTCTGATCACCCAGGCCTGCCTTCAGCAAGAATCCTGTTAGGTCAGCGTAACAAGAATTAACCTACTTTCGAGCGGTTTTCCATCACCAACTGCTCTTTGGCTATAAATGCCCACTTTTCCTTGTTGTATTCAGAATTGAGCCCTGTTCTGTACTGGGGTCTCTTTTCTCCTACTGCAATTCTTCCTGAGTCAAATCTGTTTTTACTGCTGTAACCACTGTCCAGCTCTGGTTCTCTTTGACGTGTCAACAATCAAAGAACAACGCCAGACCAGTTTGGGAAGAAAGGAATCAAAGCAAATATAAAACTTAGGGAGCATGACCTCCTCTCACTCTGGATGTGCTCACACAAGGGGGGGGTCGGAGTAAGCATACATGTTCAAGTACAACAGCAAACATGAACGGAGAGTAAGCTCATGAATTCTAGTCCTGTTTACATTTCAATCCCCCAATTAATTGTTTAGTCATAAGTGTTCTGCCACAATTGTGGTCATATCAGTAGCTTTCTGTCAATGAACCCAAAAAACTTTATTAACCCAAATTAGTTTTTGAACGCTTATACCAAAAGGAAGCCTGGAGTTAACTTTAGTGCTCAACTGCAATCATAAATTTATCCCAGACGCCTGGCATTTCTCATTCTCCTCTCCTTTTGATTAGTTTTGGCTCCCTTTCCATTTTTAATTGTCAAGGTTTATTTGAGATTTAACATAATAAATCACCTCAATCCTTTTTGCATTTCTACTCAGGAAGTCAAATTAGCTAATATTTTCAGATGTTGACATTCCTTTCAGGAATAAGCCCTTACTGTAAAAAAATCAGCTTTGGAAACACAAGTGTAAATGGAAACACAATCCACTGGCTCGCACACTGCTCTTCCTTGCTGTGGACGCCAGCAGACATTTGGTCCCCAGCTGGGCATGTAACACTTAGATACACAAGCACCTTACACATCTATGTCTCCTACACCAAGGAAATAAAGCCCTCTTCTCTATGGAACAGAGATTTTGAACACCAGGTAGTGGGCCTGACTTCAGTGTTTTTCCATAACAAATAAACAGCATTTTGTACCATTAAGTGAATTTGCACTGTCCAAGCAAAATGGCTTCGAATACTGCCAAATGCGATTATCAAGACTGATTTGCTCCTGCCCTGCGGTAGCCTGGCTACTTAGCTTTGTGCAAATTCAGCTGGACTTGCTTTTCCTCTGGCTAAGCAGAGACAGGGCCACTTCTAGCGAGTCAGGGAAAAGGTGAGCTCCACAGCACAGGGAGTAATGGACAATAAAGCAGAGCCATGGTTTGCTGCCTAGCTCCATCATCTTGCTTCCAACCAGTGTTGATCTGGCCCAGGGAGCTCAGGCTGTAGGAGACTCAACAGGGATGTCAAGGATCCGAAAAAGTGAGGAGGAGCCAGAGGCAGGCTTACTTTCACTCCATTCTTCCTGTCATTCCTTCCCTAAACCAGTGCCCTGCTTTTCTTGGACCCCTGGGTCCTTGGACACCCGCTGACCAGCACCCCCTGCCTCTTCACCCCCTCCCTTGACAGCAAGCCCTGCAGCAGGTTCCAGGGGGCTCTGGCACCAGTAGGACCTGGTTGGTTACCCCAGCTCTGCCACTTATAGCTCTGTATCACCTGACTTCTTGGAAATTCTATTTGCTCAACAGGAAGAATAATCCCTACCTCATGATTAAATTTTAACGTATTTTAAAATGAAAACAGAATATAAAAAAAAAAAGATATCTGCACTCCCATGTTTGTTGCAGCATTATTCACAATAGCCAAGATGTGGAAACTCAAGTGTTTGTCAATGGATAAATGGATAAAGAAGACGTGGTATGTATGTATGCGTGTATGTACATACATACATACATACATACACACAATGGAATATTATTCAGCCATGAGAAAGAAGGAAGTCCTGCCATTTTGTGACAATATGGATGGGCCTTGAGGGCCTTACGCTAAGTGAAATAGATCCATCTGAGAAAGACAAATACTGTATGATAACACTTATATGTAGAATCTAAAATAGGCAAACTCAGACAAACAGGGAGTAGACTGGTGCTTGCCAGAGGTTAGGGGGTGGGGGAAATGGGGAGATGTTGCTCAAAGGGTACAAACTTCCACTTACTAGATTAAGAAATTTGGGAATCTAATGTACAATGATGATTGATTTTAGCTAATAATACTGTATTATATACTTGAGTGTTTCTAAGAGAGTAGATCTCAAATGTTTTCACCACAAAAAAGGAATGGTAACTCTGTGACAGGATGGAGGTTGTAGCTAATCATTCTGCAGTATATAAGTGTATCAAATCACCACTGTTGTACACCTTAAACTTATACAATATTATGTGTCAGTTATATCTCAATAAAGCTGGAAAATATATATATTTTTAATTTTAACCTATTTCAAGTGACTGGCATGATGTTGGGGTACCAGTAAAGGCTCAGTTATGGTTAGTTCCCTTCCCTCTCTATCCTCTAGCCCTCGCCCCCCCTGCAGACTCACCTAGCTTGTCTCTTTTCTTCAAGGTTCTCCCCTCTAGACTGATAGCACATTCCATCCCCTCCAAATGATTCAGAGATTGACATGTATTCTCTCCTTGACCAAATGTTAGTCAGGCTCGCTGAGCCCAATGAGGCCCCATCCTCCAAGAGCCCAATTTAGCAAGAATCCTGGCAAGATGGTTTAGCCAGAATCTTTCATCCTCAGTATCTGATCACCCTGGCCTGCTTTCAGCAAGACTCTTGTTATGCCCATTTATCCAGAATTCCCCATTATTCCTGGTATTTCCTCTTTCTAATTTTCTGCCCTCACCCCTTCAATCCTTGGCTATAAATTCCCACTTTTCGTTGTATTCGGGGCTGAGCTCAATCTGTCTCCCGTACTATAAAATCTCTATTGCAATAGTCTTGAATAAAGTCTGCACTACCATTCTTTAACAAGTGTCACGAATAATTTTTTTCTTTAACAAGACCTCAAGCATCTGTGCTCTTGCTTGTGACTTTCTGAAATTTCTGTTCCCTGTTCTCGTCCTTCCAACTTGGTTAAATGATATTCACTTCTATAATGTCAATTCCTTTGCACAATTTTCACGGGCAACCCTCACCACCACTTCCAAGGCCTGTCTAGTACAGGACTCGGCACCAGACAGACTGGAGTCAAACCCCAATTCCACTTTTCTTTAACTTTTGACCTTGGGAAAGTTATTTAACCTGTCTGTATCTCCCTTCCCTCATCAATAAATGAGGAGAATAATTCTACCCACCACACTGGACTGTTGTTGCATGAATTCTATTGAGTGCTTGGATATAGTGTCTGGCTCGCAGTAAGTGCTCAGTACCATTGCTGTTATCTCTTCTCACATTTTATAATTATCTTTGTTATTAATAATATCTGCCCTGTCCCCACCCCCAATCCTAGACCAGGAAGCTCCTCCACAGCAGGAGTGGGTCTCACTCATCTTTGCATTTTCCCTCCAGCTTCACGTCACCATGGCCCACCGTATGCACTCAGTCCCTGTGCTGATAACAACTGGTTTGATAAAGAATTCATGGCAGGTGTTGATGGGTCCCACATATGAACTCTCTGGCAGCTTACTTCTACATTTTTCAATAGCTTCCTTGAGATATCTTCAGTATACAAAATCTATATATATTTAAGCTGTATAACTTGATGTTTTGATATATGCACACATTGTGAAAAGATCACCACAATCAAGCTAATTAACATACCTATCACCTCTACAAAATTACCATTGTGTGTGTGTGTGTGTGTGTGTGTGTATGTGTGTGTGTGTGTGGTGAGGAGTTTAAGATTTATCCTCTTCATAAATCTCAATTATACAATACAGTATTGTTAACTATTATCACCACACTGTATGTTAGATCTCTAGAACTTAGTCATCTTACGTAACTGAAATAGCCTTTGGCCATTTCCCTCTCCTCCTAGCCCCTGGCAACCACCATTCTACTCTCTGTTTCTATGAGTTTGACTGTTTTAGATTCCACTTATAAGTGAGATGATGCAGTATTTGTCTTTCTGTGTCTGGCTTATTTCACTCAGCATAATGTCTCCCAGTTCCATCCATGTTGCTGCAAATGGCAGGATTTCCCTCTTTTTTAAAGTTGAAAATATTCCACTCTGTGTGCATGTATGTGTGTGTGTATATATACATTTTTTCTCTATTTCTGTATCACATTTTCTTTATCAATTCACCTGCCAAAGTATGTTTAGGTTGTTTTCATATCTTGGCTACTGTAAATAATGCTGCAATGAACCTGGGAGTGCAAATATGTCTTCATGATCCTGATCTCAGCTCTTTTAGATATATACCCAGAAGTGGGATTGTTGGCTCATATCGGTTTTGGCAATAATCTTTTGGATGTGACACCAAAATCACAGGAAACAAAAGCAAACACAGACAAATGGGATTACATTACTGCCGGGGAGGGGATGGGCCAGTTCTTTAGAAATGCTCCTAGTCTTTGACCCACATTCAGCCTAGTTCATAGCAGTCAAACCAGCCTTTTTTCAGGGAAAGTCCTCATCTTAGGAAACCAATGTCTCTGATCAAAGGTCAACTTCAAAATCCAATCCAGAAGCAATTACAGCAGTGTTTTAAGAACCACAGTTGAGGGTCAGAGTTCAACTTTTTTTTTTTTCTTCCTGAAACAAGTTGCCTCTGCCCATTGACAAACAAGGTTGAGTCTCAGGGGACTATAATACAATTCTAATTTAAAATCTAAAGCTCCATGCTCCTTTCAAGTTGTCATCAGTTTGCCATACTGCTTTGTTGAAAAAAAACAAGGTCAGTGGGCATGAGCTCTGTCATTTTCTTTCACCTCCATTTCAATGATGCTCTGCCCCTGAATCCACTTGCCCTCATTTTGGGAAAAGAAGTTCCCTCCTCTCCAGAGATAAACCCTCCCTCTGTGCTACCGACCTGTCCACTCTCTCTCCCTCAAGGAATTGAAGACACGGACCCTGCCCCCAGTTCTCCTCTCTCCATCACCTGCTACCACCTGGTGCAGAGTTGCCCAAACTTTGGAACAGGTGGTTACTACTGGTGACGTGCAAGATGATTAAAAATAAAATACTTTAAAATAGCTATGCATTTAATTTGAATATGTATTAAGAAACAAATTATATAACTAGAACATCAAACCCATAATTTTGCAGATATTACTGCTTTAGGTGAAGTAAAATATATTTAAGTTTTTTAAAAAGCTAATTGACTTATAATAATATCAAGTAAATGACAGCAGGAGGGATATGTGGCTTTGGAAACAATGGACTGAAGTTTGGATGGTCTGCACAGTAGAGAGCCCTGGGCTGGCAGCCAGGAGTCCCTGCTCTGCCACTCACTCTCCATGTGGCCTCAAACACATGCCTTAACCTCTCTAGGCCTCCACTGGGATTGTTTGTGATTTCACGGGGCTGGCTCTTTTCCTGATTTTCAAATTCACTCAGCTTTTCCCAGTGTGTTTAAAAACAAACTCTCCAAAGTATTCCTTGGGTGTGCTGAACCCTCAAGTTTTAGCTCTCTGGGTTCTCTCCATCCCTTTTTACTGTGCGAATTCTGAGGTGTTGCATTCTTTTTTTTTTTTTTTTTTTTTAACATCTTTATTGGGGTATAATTGCTTTACAATGGTGTGTTAGTTTCTGATTTATAACAAAGTGAATCAGCCATACATATACATGTGCTCCCATGTGTCTTCCCTCTTGCATCTCCCTCCCTCCCACTCTCCCCCCCCCACCCCTCCAGGCTGTCCCAAAGCCCCGAGCTAATATCCCTGTGCCTTGCGGCTGCTTCCCCCTAGCTATCTACCTTACTACGTTTGTTAGTGTGTATATGTCCATGACTCTCTCTCGCCCTGTCAAAACTCACCCTTCCCCCTCCCCATATCCTCAAGTCCGTTCTCCAGTAGGTCTGCGCCTCTATTCCTGTCTTATCCCTAGGTTCTTCATGACATTTTTTTCCCTTAAATTCCATATATATGTGTTAGCATACGGTATTTGTCTTTGAGGTGTTGCATTCTTAATCCCTTCCCTCTCTTAAAAGCCCCACAATCTGCCTGCAAGCCTGATGGCTCCTCTGAAAGAGCCCTTCAATGTTACTGTGACTTCACAAACAGCTGCTAGTATGCGGCTTCTGGAATAATACAACTTAAATGGGCTTTGTGGACAGGCCTAGGAACCCACCCTGATGCACAGTGTGCTCTCTCCTGGGAGAATGGATTCTGAGCTGCCAGCATCTCATTCACAAGACTTTTAGAACCTATCTCCATTCATTTATAGTTGAAGACCCCTCCTGGATTGTCGAACAACATGCAGCGAGGGTCCCTGGGCTGCTGCCCTCACTTGCCCTGCTGCTGCCTTCTGATGATGTGAAGGATGTTGGAGGAATGCCAGGAAGCAGCTCCTGGGGCACTGGCTTAGTATTATGGGCTGAATCAGGTGCCTATACCCACGGTGAGGGCTTCCAAGGGACATCAAGCAAGGGCAGCCGCCCACTTTAGCCCCAGGAGAAGCCTGGGGTGAATGAGGACAAGCAGCTGGGCTTCTGGGTTCAACGGGGCCAAATGATTCCCTTTCTTCCTGTCTTAATCTCTTAATGTGCTAAATGGCAATAATTAGTATTCAGAACAGGAAAGACTTGGTGTTAGTTTGCTAGCACTGCTGTAAAGAAGTACCGCAACAGAAAAGTATCATCTCACAATTCTGGAGGCCAGAAGTCCAAAATCAAGGTGCTGACAAGGTTACTTTCTTCTGAAGGCTGTGAGGTAAAGGATCCCTTCCAGGTCTCTCTCCCTGGTTTAGAGATGGCTGTCTTCACACTCACATGGAGTTCTCCCTCTATGTGGCTTGTGTCCAAATTTCTCCCTTTTATAAGGACATCAGTCAATTGGATTAGGGGCCCACCCTCCTCCAGAGTGACCTCATCTTAACTGATAACAATTGCAACAACCTTACTTCTAAATCAAATCATATTCTGAGGTACTGGGGAGTGAGGGCTTCAATATATGAATTTTTGGAGGGGCACAATTCATTCCACAGCAGACATGAAGAACCGAACAAGGAGCCAGGGCAGCTGGATTCTAGAACCAACTCTACTCTGAGCAGCGGTGTGGTACAGAGTACACTGAGTAGGTTCTCTAGGCCTCAGGCTCTTCCTGGGCCCCTCAGTCTGAAGATTTAAGACTAGACCGTCTCAAAAGCCCCTCTAGCTCTAACAGCCAATAGCTTCATCATCTAATTGAAACACATCCAAATGTTAACAAAGCATTTAAAACTTCTTACATGGAAGATACAGTATAAAGACTAAGAAATAATAACCCCCGAGCCTCCATAGAAAAAATGCATACAAATTCAAAGTGGTTTTCAAATATTATTTCATTAATCCTCACAAATCCCCTGTGAAGTAGTATTTTTAAAGAGCAAACTGACAACTGTGCTATAATCTGGTCAAGTAAAAGAACAGTATCTCAGACAAGATGACAGCAGACTCATCCGCCACAGGGAGGGCTTAATATTCAAAGGCCATGCAAGTCGGAAGCAAATAGGAAATTTCATCTCAGGTGGCTTCCAAATAGGGGCTGGAAATGAGGTCTTGGCTGCCATCCTGGGGGACTTTCCAAAGGAGGGAGGGGAGATTTACGAGCAGAATTTCTAGAACACATGCATCATTCATGGCCTCTAATTTTTCATGCATAAATATTTGAGCTGATATTTAAGATCTAGGAAATCTTCTGGGAGGGAATTACAATGTTTTCCTGAAGAGTGAAGAAAAACACTGCCCTAGATGATTTTCTTTTTCTTTTCTTTTCTTTTTTTTTTTTTTAATACCAGGGCTAAAAAGGTAGGTGAGGTTGAGATTATGGAGACGTGGCCATTTCACAAAAGCCCTCCCCTTCCCAGCCACTGGCCATCATCCTGATTCTGACCAGCTCTCAGAGACAGCTGACCACACACTCTATCCCAGGACACTGATCCCACATTCCATCTAGAAGATGAAGTGGGCAATTGAATGAAGGAAGCCGACCCCTGGGCACGGGACAAAAGGTTACATCCAGGTTTGGACTTGCACAAAGGCCCTCTGCTATGCTGGATGATGGAGAGGCCAGGAAGACACTGCTTGATCAGCCCAAGCTTAAATAGTTCCTTCACTGGCCAGGCTTCTGGCCTGAAATTCCAACATTGGATATTTTTGTGGGGCTGCAAGAATTTCTATCTCCAAGTGACTCCTTTTAAAATCCAGATTCTTCTAGACGTGTGAGGGGCTAGACCTCTTAACTAATCACCAGCATCTTAGTGTAAAAGTTTGTCCTGACAATCCTACGCTGTGGTGTTGAGAGATTACTTAGCGAGGAACTGGCTATGGTAGGTTCCGAAGCCTGTGGTGGGAACTAGGAAGGAGGAGAGGAACAAAAAACAGGTGTCATAGGGGTGGCTGGACGACTCTGAAGATCATTTCTGCCTGTTTCATTAGTCTGTCAGATGGGCTACAGTACAGGTTAACCTCATTTTAGTGAAGCAGCAATACTAGTAGTTTACATGTTAACTTTATTTAGTGAAGCATCAACACAGCTAAACTACTGTAACATTTAATACTGTGACCCAATTGGCAAATCTAATCTTACGCAGTCAGAAGCTCTATTGCAGGGTCCTACTGAGATTGTTTTTATTATCAAAAACAAAGAACAACAACCTTTAAAGACTGTAACTTTAAAAGAATCCAGCTTCTCTGCATGACCTAGACCCAGCCTCACATCTCAACACTCCTTCAAACATACCTATATCCAATCTCTTATAGCTCCTCAAGTAAGCCAGCTCCCTCACACCTCCTCAGTACATGCTGTTCCCTTGGTATGGAATGCCCTTCACGGCCCCTTCCACCTGGCTAACCACTATTCTTCATTCAAGACTAAACTCAAGGCCACACCTTCCAGAAAGCCTTCCCCAACGTCCTAGGCTGGGTGTGGGTCCCTCCCCTGCATCTGGCAGCAACTGCGACTCTGGTCATAATTGTTAGTTTAGTTTCCAGTTTCTTCCTCTAGAGCATAGGCAGAACCAGTGGTCTCCATCTCAGCATCCCCAGTGTGAGACCCAGTTCCCAGCACCTAGGAAATGCTGAAAAATATTTTTTGTGAATGAGCCATTATCTTACCTGTTAAATTTGCTGATTTAAAAAAAGACAGAACTCGACTCTGCTGAGGGTGCGTTGAAGCACTCAACTTCTATTTTGCGGTGGAAATATAAATTGTCTCAAGGCCCTTGGAAAGCCATTTGGCAAGACACATCACACACAATAGTAACATCATAGCCTTTGACCTTGACACTCCTGAGAATCTCTCTTCAGAAAATAATATAAGCTGTGACAAAGTGATCACCATGATGATATTCAGGGCAGCATTACTTAAAATAGAAAATATCTGGAATGAACTTAAATGTCCAATAACAGAGGAGTAGTTAAATTGCAATCCAATGCAATGTTTCATGACCATTAAAAATCATGGTTATGACCCAAACAAAAAATGGGCAGAAGACCTAAACAGACATTTCTCCAAGAAGACATACAGATGGCCAACAGGCAAATGAAAAGATGCTCAGCATCACTAATTATTAGAGAAATGAAAATCAAAACTACAATAAGGTAATACCTACACTGGTCAGAATGGTCATCATTAAAAAGTCTAAAAAATCTACAAACAATAAATGCTGGAGAGGGTGTGGAGAAAAGGGAACCCTCCTGCACTGGTGGTGGGAATGTAAATAAATACAGCCACTATGGAGAACAGTACGGAGGTTCCTTAAAAAACTAAAGCTAGAACTACCATACGACCCAGCAATCCCACTACTGGGCATATACCCTGAGAAAACCGTAATTCAAAAGGAGTCATGTACCACAATGTTCACTGCAGCTCTATTTACAATAGCCAGGACATGGAAGCAACCTAAGTGTCAATTGACAGGTGAATGGATAAAGAAGATGTGGCACATATACACAATGGAATATTACTCAGCCATGAAAAGAAACGAAATTGAGGTATTTGTAGTGAGGTGGATGGACTTACAGTCTGTCATACAGAGTGAAGTAAGTCAGAAAGAGAAAAACAAATACCATATGCTAACACATATATAAGGAATCTAAGAAAACAAAAAAAAAGGTTCTGAAGAACCTAGGGGCAGGACAGGAATAAAGACGCAGACATAGAGAATGGACTTGAGGACGTGGGGAGGGGGAAGGGTAAGCTGGGACAAAGTGAGAGAGTGGCATGGATATATATACACTACCAAACGTAAAACAGATAGCTAGTGGGAAGCAGCTGCATAGCACAGAGAGATCAGCTCAGTGCCTTGTGTCCACCTAGAGGGGTAGGATAGGGAGGGTGGGAGGGAGACACAAGAGGGAGGAGATATAGGGATATATGTATATATATATAGCTGATTCACTTTGTTATAAAACAGAAACTAACACACCATTGTAAAGCAATTATACTCCAATAAAGATGTTAAAAAGATAAAAATAAATAAAAATTTAAAAAAATTTAGAAGTCTACAAATAACTACTGGAGAGGGTGTGGAAAAAAGAGAACCCTCTTACACTGTTGGTGGGAATGTAAGTTGGTGAAGCCACTATGGAAAACAGTGTGGAGGTTCCTCAGAAAACTAAAAACAGAATTACCATATGATCCAGCAATCCCACTCCTGGGTATATATCCAGACAAAACTCTAATCCAAAACGATATATGTACCCCTATGTTCATAGCAGCACTATTTACAATAGTCAAGACATGGAAGCAACTTAAATGTCCATTGACAGATGAATGGATAAAAAAGATGTGGTACATATATACAATGGAATACTACTCAGCATTAAAAAAGAAAGAAAGAATGCCATTTACAGCAACATGGAGAGCCATTTGATGCAACTAGAGATTATCATACTAACTGAAGTCAGTCAGAAGGAGAAAGACAAATACTGTATGATATCACTTATATGTGGAATCTAAAATATGGCACAAATGAACCTATCTACAAAACAGAAACAGACTCACAGACATAGAGAACAGACTTGTGGTTACCAAAGGGGAGGGAGGGTGGGAGAGGCATGGACTGGGAGTTTGGGGTCAGTGGATGCAAACCATTACACACAGAATGGAAAAACAACAAGGTCCTACTGTATAGCACAGAGAACTATATTCAACATCCTGGGATAAACCATAATGGAAAAGAATATAAAAAAGAATGTATATATGTATATAACTGAGTCACTTTGCTATACAGCAGAAATTAACTCAACATTGTAAATCAACTATACTTCAATAAAAAAAATAAATTTAAAAGACTCATGGTTATAAAAAACTATCAAATGTGGAAAAGAATGGTGATAAAACATTAAATGAAAAAGACATAAAATGCTTGTATGACTATGTAAATAAAAATAATAGCTAACATTACATATGGTGCCTCACTTTAATATTTTACACGTATTAATTCTTTTAATTCTTTCAATAACACTATGTGGTAGGTACTGACAAAGATCCTCTCCTCGACCAAATTCTAGGCGGGATCTTCTGAGCTCTCTTTCTAACTAGGCCCATGTCCTTTTTTGTAGAATCCAGTTTCTAGAAAGAATCTCACTAAGTCAGTTTAGCCTGAACCCCTCATCATCTGATCCCTGTCAATATTTGGTTGGGTTCCTCATCCTCCACCATCTCCCAGGTGATGTCTGATCACCCTGACCTGCCTTCAGCAAGAATCCTGTTAGGTCAGTTTAGCCAGAACCCTCCCTTACTCCTGTTATTTCATCTCAGTAATTTTCCATCCACTGCCCCTCACCCTGCCACTTGGCTACAGATTCTCACTTTTCATTGTATTCAGAGTTGAGCCCAATCTCTCTGCTCTACTACAAACTCACTATAGTAGGACCCCCTTGAATAAAGTCTGTCTTACTGTTCTTTAACAAGTGTCATGAATAATTTAACAGTGTTATTAATATCCCCATTTTATAGATGATGGGGGCAGAAGCACAGAGATGTTAAGCAACCTGCCCTAAATCGTTTAGCTGGTAAGTGACAAAGCCTGAATTTGAACCCAGTCTGTGTCCAAAGACTGTGCTTTTCACCACTACGATATGAACTTCACCCAGAGTTTGGAAGAAAATAAGCAAAATGCTACTGTTTTTTTTTTGAAATTTTAAAATTATTTATACAGCAGGTTCTTATTAGTTATCTATTTTATACATCTTAGTGTACCTATGTCAATCCCAATCTCCCAATTCATGCCACCACCACCACCCCTGCCCCCCGCTTTCTCCCCTTGGTGTCCATATGTTTGTTCTCTACATCTGTGTCTCTATTTCTGCCTTGCAAACCGGTTCATCTGTACCATTTTTCTAGATTCCACATCTATGCTTTAATATACGATATTTGTCTTTCTCTTTTTGACTTACTTCACTCTGAATAACAGTCTCTAGGTCCATCCACGTTTCTACAAATGACCCAATTTTGTTCCTTTTTATGGCTCAGTATATTCCATTGTATACATGAACCACGTCTTCTTTATCCTTTCATCTGTCGATGGGCATTTTCGTTGCTTCCATGACCTAGCTATTGTAAATAGTGCTGCAATGAACACTGGGGTGCATGTGTCTTTCCGAATTACGATTTTCTCTGGGTATATGCCCAGTAGTGGGATTGCTGGGTCATATGGTAATTCTATTTTTAGTTTTTTCAGGAACCTCCACCCTGCTCTCCATAGTGGCTGTATCAATTTACATTCCCACCAGCAGTGCAAGAGGGTCCCCTTTTCTCCACACCCTCTCCAGCATTTGTTGTTTGTAGATTTTCTGAGGGATGCCCATTCTAACCGGTGTGAGGTGATACCTCACTATAGTTTTGATTTGCATTTCTCTAATAATTAGTGATGCTGAACAGCTTTTCATGTGCTTCTTGGCCATCTGTATGTCTTTTGGGAAATGTTTATTTAAGTCTTCTGCCAATTTTTGGATTGGGTTTTTTGCTTTTATTAATATTGAGCTGCATGAGCTGTTTATATATTTTGGAGATTAATCCTTTGTCCATTGATTTGTTTGCAAATATTTTCTCCCATTCTGAGGGTTGTCTTTTCATCTTGTTTATGGTTTCCTCTGCTGTGAAAAAGCTTTTAAGTTTCATTAGGTACCATTTGTTTATTTTTGCTTTTATTTCCATTACTCTAGGAGGTGGCTAAAGAAGATTGCGCTATGATATATGTCAACAAGTATTCTTCCTATGTTTTCCTCTAAGAGTTTTATAGTGTCTGCTCTTACAATTGGGTCTTTAATCCTTTTTGAGTTTATTTTTGTGTATGGTGTTAGGGAGTGTTCTAATTTCATTCTTTTACAAGTAGCTGTCCAGTTTTCCCAGCACCACTTATTGAAGAGACTGTCTTTTCTTCATTGTATATCCTTGCCTCCTTTGTCATAGATTAGTTGACCATAGGTGCGTGGGTTTATCTCTGGGCTTTTTAACCTGTTCCATTGATCTATATTTCTGTTTTTGTGCCAGTACCGTGTTATCTTGATGACTGTAGCTTTGTAGTATAGTCTGAAGTCAGGGAGTCTGATTCCTCCAGCTCCGTTTTTTTCTCTCAGGATTGCTTTGGCTATTCGGACTCTTTTGTGTCTCCATATAAATTTTAAGATTTTTTTGTTCTAATTCTGTAAAAAATGACATTGGTAATTTGATAGGGATTGCATTGAATCTGTAGACTGCTTGGGGTAGTATAGTCATTTTCACAATATTGATTCTTCCAATCCAAGAATATGATATATCTCTCCATCTGTTTGTCATCCTGGATTTCTTTCATCAGTGTCTTATAGTTTTCTGAGTACAGGTCTTTTACCTCCTTAGGTAGGTTTATTCCTAGGTATTTTATTCTTTTTGTTGCAATGGTAAATGGCAGTGTTCCCTTAATTTCTCTTTCTGATCTTTCATTGTTACTGTATAGGAATGCAAGAGCTTTCTCTGCATTAATTTTGTATCCTGCAATTTTACCAAATTAATAGATGAACTCTAGTAGTTTTCTGGTGGCATCTTTAGGATTATCTATGTATAGTATCATGTCATTGGCAAACAGTGACAGCTTTACTTCTTCTTTTCCGATTTGGATTCCTTTATTTCTTTTTCTTCTCTGATTGCTGTGGCTAGGACCTCCAAAACTATGTTGAGTAACAGTGGCAAAAGTGGACATCCTTGTATTGTTCCTAATCTTAGAGGAATTGATTTCAGTTTTTCACCATTGAGAATGATGTTTGCTGTGGGATTGTTGTATATGGCCTTTATTATGTTGAGGTAGGTTCCCTCTATGCCCACTTTCTGGAGAGTTTTTATCATAAATGGGTGTTGAATTTTGTCAAAAGCTTTTTCTGCATCTATTCAGATGATCATATGTTTTTTCTTCTTCAATTTGTTAATAAGGTGAATCACATTGACTGATTTGCATATATTGAAGAATCCTTGCATCTCTGGGTTAAATCCCACTTGATCATGATGTATGATCCTTTTAATGAGCTGTTGGACTCTGTTTGTTAGTATTTTGTTGAGGATTTTTGCATCTATATTCATCAGTGATATTGGTCTATAATTTTATTTTTTTGTAGTATATTTGCCTGGTTTTGGTATCAGGGTGATGGTGACCTTGTAGAATGAGTTTGGGAGTGTTCCTTCCTCTGCAATTGTTTGGAAGACCTTGAGAAGGATGGGTGTTAGCTCTTCCCTAAATGTTTGATAGAATTCACCTGTGAAGCCATTCAGTCCTGGACTTTTGTTGGTTGGAAGGTTTTTAATCACAGTTTCAATTTTATTACTTGTGATCGGTCTGTTCATATTTTGTTTCTTTCTGGTTCAGTCTTGGAAGGTTATACCTTTCTAAGAATTTGTCCGTCTCTTCCAGGTTGTCCATTTTATTGGCATAGACTTGCTTGTTTTATTCTCTTACAATGCTTTGTATTTCTGCAGTGTCTCTTGTAACTTCTTTTTCATTTCTAATCCTATTGATTTGAGTGTTCTCCCTCTTTTTCTTGATGAGTCTGGCTAAATGTTTATCAATTTTGCTTATCTTCTCAAAGAACCAGCTCTTAGTTTTATTGATCTTTGCTATTTTTGTTTGTTTCTAGTTCATTTGTTTCTGCTCTGATCTTTATGATTTCCTTCCTTCTACTAACTTTGGGTTTTGTTTGTTCTTTTTTTTCTAGTTCCTTTAGGTGTAAGGTTAGATTTTTTATTTGAGATGTTTCTTATTTCTTGAGGTAGGATTGTATTGCTATAAACTTCCCTCTTAGAACTGCTTTTGCTGCATCCCATAGGATTTGGATTGTCATATTTTCATTGTCAGTTGTATTTAGGTATTTTTTGGTTTCCTCTTTGATTTCTTCAGTGATCCCTTGGTTATTTAGTAATGTATTGTTTAGCCTCCATATGTTTGTGTTTTTTATGTTTTTTTCCCTGTAATTGACTTCATAGCATTGTGGTCAGAAAACATGCTTGATATGATTTCAATTTTCTTAAATTTACCTAGGCTTGATTTGTGACCCAAGATGTGATTTATCCTGGAGAATGGTCCATGTGCACTTGAGAAAAAGTGTAATCTGCTGTTTTCGGATGGAATGCCTTATAAATATCAGTTAAATCTATCTGGTCTATTGTGTCATTTAAAGCTTGTGTTTCCTTATTAATTTTCTGTCTGGATGATCTGTCCATTGGTGTAAGTGAGATGTTAAAGTTCCCCACTATTACTGTGTTACTGTCGATTTCCTCTTTCATAGCTGTTAGCATTTGCCTTATGCATTGAGGTGCTCCTCTGTTGGGTGCATATATATTTATAATTGTTATATCTTCTTCTCAGATTGATCCCTTGATCATTATGTAGTATCCTTCCTTGTCTCTTGTAATAGTCTTTATTTTAAAGTCTATTTTATCTGATATGAGTATTGCTACTCCAGCTTTCTTTATTTCCATTTGCATGGAATGTCTTTTTCCATCCTCTCACTTTCAGTTTGTATGTGTCCTTAGGTCTGAAGTGGGTCTCTTGTAGACAGCTAATATATGGGTCTTATCTTTGTATCCATTCAGCAAGCCTGTGCCTTTTGGTTTGAGCATTTAATCCATTCATGTTTAAGGTAATTATCAATATGTAAGTTCCCATGACCATTTTCTTAATTATTTTGGGTTTGCTTTTGTAGGTTCTTTCCTTCTCTTGTGTTTTCCATTTAGAGAAGTTCCTTTAGCATTTGTTGTACAGCTGGTTTGGTGGTGATGAATTCTCTTAGCTTTTGCTTGTCTGTAAAGCTTTTGATGTCTCCATCGAATCTGAACGAGATCTTTGCTGGGTAGAGTAATCTTGGTTGTAGGTTCTTCTCTTGCATCACTTTAAGTATATCATGCCACTCCCTTCTAGCTTGTAGAGTTTCTGCTGAGAAATCAGCTGTTAACCTTATGGGAGTTCCCTTCTATGTTGTTTGTCGTTTTTCCCTTGATGCTTTCAATAATTTTTCTTTGTCTTTAATTTTTGCCAATTTGATTACTATGTTTCTTGGTGTGTTTCTCCTTGGATTTATCCTATATGGGATTCTCTGTTCTTCCTGGACGTGGGTGGCTATTTCCTTTCCCATGTTGGGGAAGTTTTTGACTATAATCTCTTCAAATATTTTCCTGGGTCCTTTCTTTTTCTCTTCTCCTTTTGGGACCCCTATACTGTGAATGTTGGTGCATTTAATGTTGTCCCAGAGGTCTCTTAGGCTTTCGTCATTTCTTTTCTTTCTTTTTTCTTTATTCTGTCCATGGCAGTGAATTCCACCATTCTGTCTTCTAGGTCACTTATCCGTTCTTCTGCCTCAGTTATTCTGTTATTGATTCCTTCTAGTTTATTTTTCATTTCAATTATTGTATTGTTCATCTCTGTGTGTTCTTTAATTCTTCTAGGTGTTTGTTCTTTAATTCTTCTAGATCTTTGTTACAAAGTTCTTGCATCTTCTCGATCTTTTCCTCCATTCTTTTTCAGAGGTCCTGGATCATCTTCACTATCATTATTCTGATTTCTTTTTCTGGAAGGTTGTCTATCTCCACTTCATTTAGTTGTTTTTCTGTACTTTTATCTTGTCCCTTCATCCGGTACATAGTCCTCTGCCTTTTCATTTTGTCTGTCTTTCTGTGAATGTGGTTTTCGTTCCATAGGCTGCAGGATTGTAGTTCTTCTTGCTTCTGCTGTCTGCCCTCTGGTGGACGAGGCTATCTAAGAGGCTTGTGCAAGCTTCCTGATGGGAGGGACTCGTGGTGGGTAGAGC
Source organism: Phocoena sinus (assembly GCF_008692025.1). Lineage (NCBI taxonomy): Eukaryota > Metazoa > Chordata > Mammalia > Artiodactyla > Phocoenidae > Phocoena > Phocoena sinus. The sequence continues at coordinate 23,387,355 of NC_045775.1, forward strand.
TGGGTGTTGCTTTGGTGGGCAGAGCTCAGTAAAACTTTAATCCACTTGTATGCTGATGGGTGGGGCTGAGTTACCTCCTTGTTGGTTGTTTGGCCTGAGGCGACCCAGGACTGGAGCCTATGGACTCTTTGTGGGGCTAATGGCGGACTCCTGGAGGGTTCACACCAGGGAGTACTTCCCAGAACTTCTGCTTCCAGTGTCCTTGTCCCTGTGGTAAGGCACAGCTTCCCCCTGCCTCTGCAGGAGACCCTCCAACACTAGCAGGTAGGTCTGGTTCAGTCTCCTATGGGGTCACTGTTCCTTCCCCCGGGTCCTCATGCGCACACTACTTTGTGTGTGCCCTCTAAGAGTGGAGTCTCTGTTTCCCCCAGTCCTGTCAAAGTTCTGCAATAAAATCCTGCTAGACTTCAAAGTCTGATTCTCTGGGAATTCTTCCTCCTGTTGCCAGACCCCAGGTTAGGAAGCCTGATGTGGGGCTCAGAACCTTCAGTCCAGTGGGTGGACTTATGTGGTATAATTGTTCTCCAGTTTGTGAGTCAGCCACCCAGCAGTTATGGGATTTGATTTTATTTTGATTGCTCCCCTCCTACCATCTCATTGTGGCTTCTCCTTTGTCTTTGAATGTGGGGTATGTTTTTGGTGAGTTCCAGTGTCTTCCTGTCGATGATTCACTACTGCTTTTTAAGGTTGTGAAAATATAAATGAATTTCCTTTTTTCCCTCTAATTAAAATTTTCTATAACATGCTTTTACTGGGTTGGCCAAAAATTTCCCTTGGGTTTTTCCATAAGATGATACGGAAAAACCCAAATGAATTTTCTGAACAACCCACTATTATCTTTACAACGTAACAGTATTTTTAATAAAAAACTTAAAAAGTCAATCATGATGAAGAATCTTCAAATGTCTACTTTCAAAGCATGTTTACAATAGTTATTTAGCTTTTGGATTAGACATTCTGGAGCTATAGTTAATTAAAATGCTTAAATACTAAGTTACCTGATGTGCACACAGATAACATAAAGATAAAATTTTATTTCTGCTCATGTATTTTTTTCCCCTTTTCAATAAAGTGTATTTGCTGTAATGTATAACATATGGGATTAATTTATGTTTACACCCCAGTAAGACTCTTCATAGAAAGAACTCAATTCACTAGTCAGGAAAAATGTCCTTTGTCAAACCATGGGTCCTGCTTTCAATTTGCAAAAGATGTTCACTGTGGGGGCAGGGACAGCATGTGAAGGGGAAAGGGTTCCCTCTCTGCTCCAACACCAGCCCTGCTGTAGCTGGCAGTAGGAAACCCAGACCAAGTTCTGGGGGGACTGCTCAGGTGGAGCTTTGTGAGGGGAGACCAGTGTTATGCCTGCTTCTGGGGCACAAGGAAGGGTACCCTTAACTTCCTTCCAGGTTCATCTGACTTGAGGTATTTTATAAAAGCAGAACCAACCCTGCAGAATTCCTTGAGGTCTTGCACAAAAATATTTCTGTGTTACAAAGAGAGGTTTAATGACTGTAGGTGAGTGAGAGCAATTCTAAGGAGCGTGAGGGCTGTGAAGAGAGGGGAAACGCTGAGGATGAGGTGTAGGGAAGGAAGGCTTGTCTTACACTCTGGTGTTCACACCTGCAAGAAAGGGGTGGACCCTGGTTTGGTGCAACTCTTCCTATGGAGTAGCCTGAGGAGGAATATCAAAGACACCATCACCATCACTCAACACCTAAGATTCACTGCTCCCATGTTCTACCCCAGCCCCCACACCCAGGCACTATAAATAAGGACATTCATTTAGCTGATATTTAGGGGGAGGTGCTCACTGTGGGCAGAGCCTCGTGCTAGGTGAGTTGGGTGCCTCATCTCCAGAAGCCTACACCCTCATTGAGGAGGTAAGATTAAGACCCAGGGAAAAGGTAACTGGTAGTCCCATACTGTGTGGGATTCACAGTTGTCAGCACAAGTAGTGCAGCATAAGGAGTGCTAGGTCAGTGTGACTTGGAGCATGAGTGTGACACAGGATGGGCATCGAGAGACAGTTCGCAGGTACAATACTATGCTGGGCAAGTTCATTTTTTTATATTGTGTCATCCTCACCAACATCCTATTTTTATTTTCTTGATTTTACAAATGAGAAAATTATTAAAGATTACATAGCTAGAAAGGGACTAGAGGTTGACTTCAGAATTAACTGTTTGACTTCAAAATCCATAGGTGGAAGGAAGGGAGAATACCCACACATATATGTGTGTATGTATATATGTATGTATGTATTCCCAAAAAGCCTTCCAAAGGTTTTGAATCAAAAAATATTTTACCATTTACAGAGATCTTCTCCTCTAGGTGTTTAATTCGATCCTCTCAATACCCCAGAAAAGTAGCAATTCTAATTACCTCAGTGTAACAGATAAGAAAACTGATAACCAGAGAGTATGAGAGATAATTTAGTAAGTGGCAAAGTAAATGTGTGAACCCAGTTTTTCTGACTGTCAATCCCATGCTTTCTACATTCACTCATTCATCCAGCAAGCCTTCTCTGACTGCTGCAGGTAGGCCAGGGCAGGGCCCGGACCTGGAGACACAGAGAGGAATGTGATTCTGTCCCCCCACTGACCCCACCCCTGGTGCGAAGGAGGCCCTTGCACTTTGTGTTCTGTGGGGGAAGCTGGGCCACGTGTTGGGTTGGGGCATGTACTGGGGCTTTTATGGTCCACCTGGGGAGCTAGGATAAGGCTGGGGAGGGCTTCGAGGAACCCTCAATCTGCATCTTAAACAGGGGTTTGCCAAGAGAGGCAAGATAGACGAAGGTATTCCCATCAGAGGAAACAACCTGTAAAAATGCAAAGAAGTGAGAAGAAGCACAGGGCTCTGGAAAACTGTTCACGATATGTATAAGAGACTGAATGTTTGTGTCCCCTCAATTCATATTTTGAAGCCCTAACCCCCAGTGTGATGGTATTAGGAAGTGAGGCCTTTAGGAGGGAATTAGGCTTAGATGAGGTCATGAGGGTGGTGGAATTAGGTTTAGATGAGGTCATGACGAGATTAGTGTCCTTACAAGAAATGGGAGCTCTCTTTCCACCATGTGAAGACACAGCAAAAAGGGAACCATCTGTAAGCCAGGAAGATAGTTCTCACCAAAAACCTGACCATGCTGGCACCCTGATCATGAACTTCCCAGGCTCCAAAACTGTGAGAAGTAAATGTCTGTTGTTTAGCCACCCTGTCTATGGTATTTTGTTATAGCAGCCCGAGAAGACCATGACAGTGTGATTTTTTCACTCTACTTTTCTGCTTCGAACATGATTGCCTTCTAGCAAGACAGGTCTCCATCTCTGCAGAGATGATGGTGGAGGTTCAAGGAGTAGGAGAGACTTGCAGTGAAAAGAATGCTCCTCTTATTCCTTCCCCAGCTGTCGAACATCACTGCACCCAGAGGCTCCTCCAAAACCATCTGCAATCTACCCACTGCAGTTATTAGACCTGCTTCTAGGAGTCTGGGTGCAGTTTCCAAAAGAGAAAGATACCAGTGTCAGGTAATCATGCTCACCATTCCCTAATGATGCTTAATGCCAGGCACCGCAGTGGCTCTGAGGCCTGGCTGACACAAAGAGGCTTGGCTGGGCAAGACACACTCCAGAAGGCAAACAGCAGCCTTTTCCAGACCACCATGGCTCTGTTTCATAAAAGATTTCTCTCTAGCCCAATTATAAGAGAAAATTCTCCTCTGTTATCTGGCTCCAGCCACCCTCTACACAGAACCAAGAGAGGATAACATTTTTTCATGCATTCTAAAGCAGGGCTGTTTGCAAGGAAGAACACTGGCCTGCTCTCCACTCCCTCCCTCCCAAAACACCGCTCACTGTTGATGCTGCAAATTTCTACATCAGATGGCTGGTAGTCCATTTCTGTTCCCTAATTTAGCAAATGAAGATGAGTATTATATTTACATTGTGTGAAGTGCAGTGGGCCAGGGAATTGTGAAGCACTTGATCCATCCAACTTAAGTCTTGTTTCTTGCAAACGTGTCTCTGGCTGGTTTACTGCTAAGACCCCAGCAGGAGACAGGAATGAGAAGGCATGAGTCACGTCTTGTTTGTTACAACATGAAGATGTCCCAGGACTTTTCAAATCGGAAAGAGGGTGGAATGATGAATACTTCAAGTTATATGAATCAAATATGAATTGAACTGTAATCAGGGCTTAAAGTAGATGGCTGCATAATAAGTGCTAAACAATTCATCTTTCTGTCAGGTGGCAGAAAGTAACTTATTCATTACCATTTAAGCAAGAAGACAGTGTGTTTAAAGACAGAAAAGTTTAGCGTGTTCCATTTTTGATGGCACTGCAAAGGGCCCAAGTTGAATGAAACTGCTGAAAAAGGGAAAAGGAGTGAAGTAATCTTTAGAGCATCAAACCTTGATTTGGTTTGGGAAATATCATTAATTCTCTTTCAGAATTCAGTGGAGAAATCAACAGGGCTTAGTTGAAGAATTCTTCAGATGAAGAATTAGTAAATTCAGTGAAGCTTCATCTTACTTTATGCATCTCAGGCAGTCCCCAAACAGCTATGTGTAAAGTTAAAAAGTATGTATTAAGCTATATTCTTTTCCCTTTGACTCCCATTATGATTTCAGATATATGTTTCCTTGAGACCCCCAAATACAATAAAAGCACCATTTAGTCCTTTTATGATTCACTGAAAGCATTCTACCTTTGTCAACATGCAATCTATGAGCATTAAATCGTCCCACAAAACCATAAGAAAAATTCATGCTTTTCTGTATAATCTTGGCACATTCAGGATGAATCACATGTATTCTCCATTAAAACATGTTATATAGCAAATTTTCACTTTACTGCAATTTTTCGTGACTCCATGGGACTTAAATGTATAAGCAGCCATAGTTACCAGGAGAATGCTTTAGGATTTCAGCCAAACTTATGAGCAGGAGGAACCATATGGCAGAATTTTCTTGGACAGAATTCAGTTTTACCACTTCACAACTATTATACTGTATTCATTTGTTATTGCATAGCAAACTTACTATGTTGTTACAAAGAGGATCGTGTACAGTTCTGTTTTAAAACTTAGTAGAATTCTGTTTAAAATGCTTGAGTCAGAAAAATATGTCTAGCTACCTTAATAACTAAAACCATATCCTTGGCAGAAACCAGACTGCAGAACCTGTTTGCTAAAATAGTTCCTATGTAATTCCAAGCAATTCAATGCAAATAACTTTTAAATTAATGTAGCTTTAAAGGAGAAGCTATCTAAATACCAAAAAGTCTGTAAAAAAAATTTAAAAAGACCATAATAAAAGAGCTACATAATACAGATTAAGTATGTTCAAAACTCTGTGATTTGTCTCTCCAGAGAAGCTGGAGCACACCGCCAAACATACACAGGGCTGTCATTCTTTCTTTTGTAGAGAAGATGCAAGGAACTAAAATAAAAATGGAGCCTAAGCCTGCTGTGCGAGGGTTTAGAAGGCAAAATTACATGCTTTCTATGATAATCTGCAAGTTGTTATTTAAAGAAGTCACACAGAGCGCTGTCTAGTTATATGTGTGCTATAGCAATGAAGTCAGATCTAGACCTGGGCACCCTGGGAGAATTTCCCCCTCACACACGTTTCTGGGTGCTTAAGAAGCCCCACACTCAAAGTCAATCCACAGGACTACTGCCTATTAACTATGGTTAAAATAATTTTTCATATCAAATATTTTAAACCTAATTATATGTAACAAAGTAACTATATACAAGTGCTAGAAAGTTCGAGATTCTAAGGAAGTAATGGAGCAAGTGGAAAATTGCTTTCTAAGCACAGGTGGTTTATCCAGCAGACATCTATGGTAGTGAACAGGTTCATAATGGCCTACAACAGGAGTTTGTTTGAACCTTTCTTGCAATGGAATATTGAATTTCCCCACGTAGTAGTCAGGCTCTTCTTTTAGGAATTTTTTTTTTTTTTTTCGGTACGCGGGCCTCTCACTGTTGTGGCCTCTTCCGTTGTGGAGCACAGGCTCCGGATGCGCAGGCTCAGTGGCCATGGCTCTTGCGCCCAGCCACTCCGCGGCACGTGGGATCTTCCCGGACCGGGGCACGAACCCGTGTCCCCTGCACTGGCAGGCGGACTCTCAACCACTGCGCCACCAGGGAATCCCTTCTTTTAGGATTTTTAAAGCTAAGGTATATAGGAGAATCTTAAATTGAATAATCTTAAATTGTTCTTGTAGTTATTTCTGTTACATCAAGCACAGATTCCAAAAAACCGCAATCCAAGGCATTGCTGTCCACTTAGTAATCACTATCTATCTTTCAACAACAGCATTCAATATTATTGAGTTGCCAGGCTCTGTGCAGTCCTTTACATACATGATCTCCGTTAATCCTGATAGCAACACTCTGAGGTGAGTACTGTTATTATTCCCATTTTATAGATGGAGCCTTAGAGCAGTAAGTCACACTGCAGCAGGTAAGGGACAGGAACTGAATGCAGGTCAGCCTGACTCCACACCCACAGTCTTAACCATTAAGCTAACTGAAAACAAGCTGACCCTGAGGGGTTGCCTCACATTTCTAGACCTATAAAATGATGGGCATACCCTAGAGGCAGTAGTGTACCCAACAAATTCAGCTCCCATTCTATGTTCCATCGTTGCCTATAAAAGTTCTTTAATAATAAATAGTAAAACATTATTTTTTAGGTAGTTTATGTCAGTTGTCTTCCTGAGGCACCACAGCTACAATTCAGAGTCTAGACAGAACCCTGACTAAGCATTAATAGCCACATGTACCTTAAAGTGATGGCAATGGCATGAAAGAGGGTGAGCTGGAAGGCACCTGGTAGGAGTACAGTAGCTGTGGATGCACAGGAAGATACCCTAAGTGGATTGTAGATATTCCTTTTCTTCTGGCTTTTTCCAAAGCCAGTGGGGAGAAAGTGAAAGTCTCTCCTTGCAAAGAAGGAGGAAAGTGAAACAGTAGCTAAAAGGCAACCTTAGGGACTTTCTGGAATTAATGGAGCCATCAGAGATAAGGAATTTTATTTCACTTTTTTGAAAGTGATATTAAGCCTAGGTATAGGGTCTCTAATTCCAAGCACTGGGGAGTTATATGGTAGCTCAGGGACTTTGACACTCAAATACCATAAATGAGAAGAAAATGTTTTTATTGAAAGCAGAGAAGAAAAAGAGAGATGGAATCAAGATTGGCAATCATTGACTACCTGAGTGTACTAGGTATTTACAATTTTAATATAATTTTTAAAATGTTATTCTTAAGGGTATCACAATAAATGTTATAGCAATCCTCCTAGATTAATGCTTTGCTAACTTAGTAAACACATATAGGAGGAAATATATACTACAGTCATCATAGGTGATCTTTTGAAATTTGGTTATCTATGTCTTTGAGAAACTTTGGTATTCACCCTGCATGACTCATAGCCTAGTTACCTACTGATGTCTACTTTTTCTTGTGGGCTAACTTTTCAAGCCCCAGCATCACATTGGCCAAGGATCCGTTATTACTAATCCCTCTTTAGACAGATGTATTTAGGTGTGATTTGTGTAGTACATGGTACTTTAGGTTCTTTGTGAAAGTTCAGGATATAAAAATGTATATTTTCAAGATATTCAAATAAGAAAACCAATTCACTGGGTCTATAGATAAAATGACCAAAGTAAAACTGTACTAAATATATACAAAATACATAAAAATAAGTGAATATCAAGCTCTTACAGTTATATAGAGAGCTTTAAGATTTATAAAGCATTGATGCATTCTCTATATCATACATGTTGTTCATGAAGATTCATTTGAGAAAATTTTTCATTAATAGATATCATTGAATAAGTGATGCTTTTGGCCCCTGGGGCATATCTCATGATGAGGATGATGAAGACTACGTCTAAAACTAACTCTAAAACAAATCAAAGGAAACCTAGCCTTTATAATCATTCCAGGTAGGAGTCTAAGCTGTTCATAAATTCAAGAGAATTGAGATCAATCAGGGAAATCTTGGTAACATGGATGAGCCTCTACTTCTGGCTCTGCTAATATGTGTGAATCTGTGAGAATGAAAATGTGCTTTAATTCTAGATTCCATCGAGGGATTGGTTGTGCCTTTCTACAGCAGCTGGCGGGACAGTAGACAAAGGACTAGAATAGGAGTTAGAAATTCCAGCTCTACCAGTTATTAGCTCTGTGACCTTGGCAAATTAGTTAACCTCTCTGAGTTTCTTCTTTTTTTTTTAATGGCTAAAACTGAGAAAGTAATATCTGCCCTGAGCAATTCAAAGCACTATTTGTTCATCAAATGAAAATGGATGTCAAGGTCTTCTGAAAGCTGAAAAATAAGCATTGAACTCCACAGTTAACCTGCTTAACTGGTTAGGAACCAGGCCACACAGCAGGAGGTGAACAGTGGGCAAGTGAGAAAAGCTTCATCTGCCACTCCCCATCTCTCCCATCACTCAAATTACTGCCTGAACCATTCCCCCCGACCCACCATCCGTGGAAAAATTGTCTTCCATGAAACCAGTCCCTGGTGCCAAAAATGTTGGGGACCGCTGCTCTACACCCTCTTGTCCCATCCCATGTACCCTGCTTCAGTTTCCTCTCCATTGATCTATGTATCCTCTGCTCCCACAATGTGAATCAAATCCCCATTTTCTCCCATGTGGCAACTTTGCAAAGCACTTCATTGTGTTTCCCGTGCATACCCCGTTTGATCATCCTAATCCTTTGAGGCAGACAGAATAGGGATTGTCTCTAATTAGCATATAAGGGTGAAAATAAGTGAACTGCACAGGTCTCACATGACTAGTAAGTGGTGGAGTCATGAGGTGAGTCTAGATCTGTCTCTTAGAGCTGCCTCCTGCAGAGAGTTTCTGCAAGTCTCTACCTAGAGTAGGTGGTAAACTCCTAAAGGCTGAGACTTCTCCCTCTCCACTTCCATGCTGTCTGGTGCATAACTTTGCATGAAGTACGAAGTCAATAAAAGTGAGTGATGCTGAACTGAGCCCGTGAGAGCTGAGAGAGCCAGGTTCTACTCTCAGGGTGTGGGGCTGGTGGGAACGTAGCTGCTATGGACTGAATTGTGTCACTCCCCCACAAATTCATATGTTGAAGTCCTAGCCCCCATGGTGACTGTATTTAGAGATACAGCTTTAAGGAGGTAATTAAGGTTAAATTTAGGTAATTTAGAAGGTAAATAAGGTTAAATTTAGAAAGCGATTAAGGTTAAATTTACATGATTGAGGAGGTAATTAATGTTAAATAATTAAGGTTCAATTAAGGTTGAACAGGGTTAAGATAAAGTTAAATAAAGTTTAAATAAATAAGGTTTAAAAGGGTAATGAAGGGTAGAGCCCTAATCCAATAGGATTGGTGGCCTTTTTAAGAGGAAGAGATCTCTCTCACTCTCATATATGTGAGGACACAGTGAAAAGGTGACCATTGGCAAACCTGGAAGAAGGCTCTCACCAGAAACCAACCATGCTGGTACTCTTATCTTGTACTTCTAGCCTAAAGAACTATGGGAAAATGAATTTCCACTGTTCAGGCCCCCCATTCTATAGTATTTTGTTATGACATCCCCAGCAGACTAGACAGCAGGGGTACATACTGCACCTTGGGTTGGGGGTGAACTGAGTCCATGATGACCTACTTCATGAGTTTAATGGGCTTCATTTCTCATTTCTTTCTCTGGTAGAAACTGTTTCATCATAGTCATAACAATGATCATGTCAAAAATTTTCTTTAGAACATGAAGAGGCTCCACTTTGGGTATGTGCTCAGGTGTGGGATAGCTTTATCATGTTAAAAACTACCTGTGGGTCAAAAAGTTATTCTCAAAGGAAATCTTAAAATACATTGAACTGAATGAAAATGAAACACAACATATCAAAATTTGTGGGACACAGATAAAGCCAATATCCCTGAAAGGGAATTATATATCGCCAAATGCTTACATTAGAAAAGAATAAAATTCTCAAATCAATAACATATACTCTCAACTCAAGAAACCAAAAAAAGAAGAAAAAAACCCCAAATGAACCCAAAACAAGCAGAAGGAAGGGCATAATAAATCTAAGAGCAGAAATCAATAAAACTGGAAACAGAATAAACAATAGAAAAATCAATAATGCAAAGAGCTTGTTCTTTAAAAAGATCAATAAAATTGACAGACTTCCAGCAAGAATAACAAAGGTAAAAAAAAGGCAAGATGCAAATTATCAATATGAAGACCAAATCAAGGGATCCTATAGATCCCACAGACATCAAAAGTATAATATGATTATATTACAAACAATTCCACATATATCAGTTTAACAGTGTAGATAAAATAGACCGATACTCAAAACCACAAACTACCACAATTTTTCCAATATGAAATAGATAATTAATTTGAACAGCCCTACAACTATTAAGGAAATTGAATTCATCATTTAAAAACTCCCCCCAAAGAAATCTCCAGGCCCAGATGGTTTCATTGGAGAATCCCACCAAACATTTAAAGAAGAGTTAACACCAATTCTACATAATCTCTTCCAGAAAATAGAAGAGGTACACTTCCCAATTCATCTTATAAAGCCAAAACTACCCTGATACCAAAACTAGACAGAGTACAAAAAAAGAAACTATGGGCCAATATCCTCTCTGCATATATATGCAAAATCCTTAACAAATATTGACCAAAAAATCAGCATATATAAAATAACTATGCACCATGACCAAGTGGGAATTATTCTAGGGATGCAAAGCTGATTCCACACTCAAAAATCAATCAGTATAACACACCATATTGGCAAGCTAAAGAAGAAAAATCACATAATCATATCAACGGATGTAGAAAAAGCAATAGACTAATTCAACATCCATTCATGATAAAAACTCTAAAAAAACTAAGAACAGAGGGGGGTACTTTTTTAAGTTGATAAAAGAAGTCTACAAAAAACCTATAGTTAACATCACACTTAATGGTAAAAGACAGAATGCTTTACAAGTTGAGAACAGACAAGATGTCCACTCCAACGACTGCTATCCAATATAGTACTGAAAGTTATAGCAAGGACAATAAGGCAAAAACAAAGGGGGGGGGGGTTTGAATAAGAGGCATATGTATCAAAAAGGAAGAAATAAAATAGTCCTTATTTTTACTTTTTATGAAAATGGAATTTTTTATTGAAGTATAGTTGAATTACAATATTATATTAGTTTCGGGTATATATCATAGTGATTCAGTATTTTTGTAGATTATACTTCATTTTAAGTTATTACAAGATAATGACTTTAATTCCCTATGCTATGCAGCATATCCTTGTTGCTTATCTATTTTATACATAGTAGTTTGTAACTGTTAATCCCATACCCCTAATTTCTCTCTCTCCCCTTACCTCTCCCCTTTGGTAGCCACTAGTTTGTTTTCTGTACCTGTGAGTCTGTTGCTATTTTGCATATACATTCACTTGTATTACTTTTTTAGATTCCACATATAAGTGATATCATGCAGTATTTATCTTTCTCTGTCTGAATTATTTCACTGAGTATAATATTCTCTAGGTCCATCCACATTGCTGCAAATGGCAGAATTTCATTATTTTTTATGGCTGAGTAATATTCCATTGTGTATATATATATATATATATATATATATATATATATATATATACACAACACATCTTCTTAATCCAATTGCCTTTGATAGGCACTTGAGTTGCTTCCATGTCTCGGCTATTGTAAATAGTGCTGTTATGAACATTGGGGTGCATGTATCTTTTTGAATTAATGTTTTCATTTTTTCCAGCTATATACCCAGGAGTGGAATTGCTGGATCATACGGTAGTTCTATTTTTAGTTTTTTTGAGGAACCACAAAAGACCCTGAATTGCCAAAGCAATCTTGAGGAAAAAAAAAAAGCCTGAACAAAGTCCTGATTTTTAGATGATATGAGTGTCTACACAGAAAATCCCATACTATTTTCCAAACTGGCTGCACCAATTGACATTCCCACCAACAGTGTAGGACAGTTCCCTTTTCTCCACATACTTTTGTCATTTGTTATCTGTAGACTTTTTGATGACAGCCATTCTGACAGGTGTGAGGTGATATCTCATTGTGGTTTTGATTTGCATCTCTCTAATAATTAGTGATGTTGAGCATCTTTTCATGTGCCTATTAGCCATTGGTATGTCTTCTTTGGAGAAATGTCTATTCAAGTCTTCTGCCCATTTTTTGATTGGGTTTTTTTTTTTTTTATCTTGAGTTGTACGAGCTGTTTATATATTTTGGATATTAACCCCTTGTTGGTCACATCATTTGCAAATATTTTCTCCCATTCAGTAAGTTGTCTTTTCATTTTGTCAATGATTTCCTTTGCTGTGTAAAAGCTTTTAAGTTTAGGTAAGTTCCACTTGTTTATTTTTGCTTTTATTTCTTTTGCCTTAGGAGAATGATTCAAAAAAATATTGCTACAATTCATGTCAAAGAGTATTCTATCTAGGTTCTCTTCTAGGAGTTTTATGGTTTGGGTCTTTAAACCATTTTGAGTTTATTTTTGTAAATGGTGTGAAGGAATGTTCTAATCTCATTGTTTTACATGTAGCTGTCCAGTTGTCCCATCACCATTTGGATGGGAAGAAGAGACTGTCTTTTCTTTATTGTATAATCATCTCCTTTGTCGTAGATTATTTGACCATAGGTGTGTGGGTTTATTTCTGGCCTCTCTATTCTGTTCCATTGATCTGTGTGTCTGTTTTTGTGCCAGTACCACACTTTGATTACTGTAGTTTTGTAGTATAGCCTGAAGTCTGAGAGGGTTATATTTCCAGCTTTGTTCTTTTTCCTCAAGATGCTTTGGCAATTCAGGGTCTTTTGTGGTTCCACATGAATTTTAGGATTATTTGTTCTAGTTCTGTGAAAAATGTCATGGGTATTTTGATAGGGGTTGCATTAATTCTGTAAATTGCTTTGAGTAGTATGGCCTTTTAAACAATATTAGTTCTTCTAATCCAAGAGCATGGGATATCTTTCCATTTCTTTGTATCATCTTTAACTTCCTTCATCAATGTTTTATAGTTTTCAGAATATAGGTCTTTCACCTCCGTTAAGTTTATTCGTAGGTATTTTATTCTTTTTGATGTGATTTTAAATCTGTTGCAATTTTAAATGACATTTTTTTTACTTTCTCTTTCTGATATTTCATTATTATTACTGTATAGCAACAAATTTCTGTATACTAATCTTGTATCCTGTAACTCTGAAGAATTCATTTATTAGTTCTGATAGGTTTGTGGTGAAGACTTTAGGGTTTTCTATATAAAGTATCATGTCATCTGCAAATAGTGACAGTTTTACCTCTTCCCTTCCAATTTGAAAACCTTTTATTTTTTTTTCCTTGCTTGATTGCTGTGGCTAGGAGTTCTAATACTATGTTAAATACAAGTGGGGCATCCTTGTCTTGTTCCTGAATTTAGCGGTAAGGCTTTCAGCTTTTCACCATTGAGTATGATGCTGGCTGTGGGTTTGTCATAAATGGCCTTTATTATGTTGAGCTATGTTCTTTCTGTACCTATTTTGATGACAGTTTTTATTATGAATGGTTGCTGAATTTGCCCTGATTTTTAGATGACATGAGTGTCTACATAGAAAATCCCAAGGAATCAATTAAAAAAATCACATAACTAATAAGTGAATTTAGCAAGGTTGCAGGATACAAGATCAACATACAAAAATCAATTGTATTTCTGTTTATCTGCAATGGACATATGGGCATCAAAATTTTAAATGCGATATCATTTACAATTGCTCAAAAAATTGAATACTTATATATAAATCTAACAAAACCTGTATATAACTTGTGTGCTGAAAACTACAAAAAGCTGATGAAAAAAGGTCCAAATGAATGGAGACACATACCAAATTCATGGATTAGAAGACTCAACATAGTAAAGATCTCAATTTTCCCCAATTGACATGTATATAGGTTTACAGTAGGAACACAAAGATACCAGGTCCTAATCCTTGGAATCCGTAAATTAACTATTACCTTATAAGGAAAAAGGGTTTTTGCAGATGTGATTAAGTTAAGGATCTTGGCATGGGGAGATCATTATGGATTATCCAAGTGTTGGATAAATCCAATCAGAAGTGTCCTTATGGTAGAGGGCAATTATACAAACACAGGAGAAGGTGATGTAATGACAGAGGCAGAGAGCAGAGTGATGTGGCCAAGGAATTCTGGAAATCACCAGAGCTGGAGGCAAGAAAAGGATTCCCCTCTTAGAGCCTCCTGGGGGAGACTGGCCCTACTGACAGCTCAGTTGTAGATTTTTGGCTCTAGAACTCTGAGAGAACATATTTCTGCCATTTTAAGCCACCAAGTTTGTGGTAATTTCTTATAGCAGCCACAGGAAACTAATGATAAGGTCTAATACAATTCCTATAAAAATCCCAGGAAGATTTTGGTAGACATAGACAAGATTATTCTTAAATTTATATAGAAAGAAAAGGGATCTAGGATAGCTAAACACTTCTGAAAAATAAGAATAAAGTGGGAAGAATCACTCTATTGATTCCAAGATACTATATAGTTATAGTAATCAAGACTGTGTGCTGTTGGTGGAGGGACAGACACATAGATCCATGGAATAGAGTGAGAACACAGAAATAGACTCAACACAAAGCATGCCCATATTCTTGACAAAGGTGCTAAAGCAATTCAATGGAAGAAGGATACGCTTTGCAAATGGTCTTGGAGCAATTGTACATTAACTAAAAATGGATCATGGACTTATGGAAGATGAAATAATATAACATTTTGAGAAAAAATATAGGAGAAAATTTTGGATATATAGGGCAAAGAACCTTAGACCTGACGTCAAAAACACTATCCATTAAAGGAAAAATTGATAATTTGGATTTCATCAAATTTAAAAACTTTTGCTCTGCAAAAGACCCTGTTAAGAAGATGGAAGGACAGGGCTTCCCTGGTGGTGCAGTGGTTAAGAATCTGCCTGCCAATGCAGAGAACACAGGTTCGAGCCCTGGTCCGGGAAGATCCCACATGCCGCGGAGCAACTAAGCCTGTGCACCACAACTACTGAGCCTGCGCTCTAGAGCCTTTGAGCCACAGCTACTGAAGCCCGTGCGCCTAGAGCCTGTGCTCCACAATAAGAGAAGCCACTGCAACGAAAAGCCCGCGCACCACAACAAAGAGTAGCCACCGCTCGCCGCAACTAGAGAAAGCCCGCGCACAGCAACAAAGACCTAACGCAGCCATAAATAAACAAATTAATTAATTAATTTAAAAAAAAAGATGAAAAGACAAGCTATAGATTGGGAGAAAATATTTGCAGACCACGTATCTGAGAAAAGACTGGTAACTAGAGTATATAAAGAAACTCCAAACTCAATAGTAACAAACAAACAGTCCAAGTAGAAAATAGGCAGAAGACGTGAACAGACATTTCACCAAAGATGATATATAGATAGCAAATAAGCACAGGAAAGAGGTTAAACATCACTATTAGGGAGATGCAAATTAAAACTACAATAATAGATAGCGAGTAGGAAGCAGCCGCATAGCACAGGGAGTTCGGCTTGGTGCTTTGTGACCACCTGTGGGGGTGGGATGGGGAGACGCAAGAGGGAGGGGATATGGGGATATATGTATATGTATGGCTGATTCACTTTGTTATAAAGCAGAAACTAACACACCATTGTGGAGCAATTATACTCCAATAAAGATGTAAAAAATAAAAACACTACAATAATATATTACATGCCTATCAGAATGGCTAAAATCTTAAAAAGTGACAATACTAAATACTAGAAAGGATGCAGAGAAACTACAGCACTCCTACCTTGCTGGTGGGAATATAAAATGGTACAGCCACTCTGGAAGACAATTTGGCAATCTCATATGAAACTAAACATGTGATTATCATAGCACCTAGCAACTGAACTCCTAGGAATTTATCCCAGAGAAATGAAGACATTTTCACACAAAAACCTGTACTTGAATGTTTAGAGCAGCTTTATTTCTAGCCCCAAACTAGAAACCCCAATGCTGTTCAGTGGGTAACTGGTTAAACAAATTATGGTACCTGTATACTATGGAATACTACTAAGCAACAAAAAGGAATGAACTACTGATATATGCAACAATTTGGGTGAGTCTCCAAAGAATTCATCGTGAGTGAAAAAAGCCAATCCCAAAAGGTTACGTACTGTATGGTTCCATTTATCCAGTATTCTTGAAATTATAAAATTATAGAAATAGAGAACAGAACAGTGGGTGCCAGGGTAAAGGAAGAGATGGGGATGGAAGGGAAGTGCTGTGGCTACAGAGGGCAATATGAGGCATCCTTGTGGTGTTGAAACTATTCTGTATCTTAACTCTATCAATCTCAACATCCTGGCTGTGATATTACACTTCAGTTTTACAAGATATTACCATTTGTAGAAACTGGGTAAAGGGCAAATGGAATCTTCTACATTATTTCTTACAATTGCATGTGAATCTATAATTACCTCAAAATTAAAAATTTAATTAAAATATATAGTTGCTATTAAAACTCAATATGCATGTCAGTGAAGTGAGTGGAGAGATCTAATGTTCAAATCAGAGCTTTATGAATGTCTGTGAAATTCATTCCTCTTTATTGACTCCATTCTCCCTAAAGCGGCACCTCAAACTTAATACTTAGAGAATTCTCCTGACCATCGCTAGCATCTCAGCAATGATAGAAAATGGAGGCAGGAAACTGGGGCATCAGTATTTGCTTACAGCATGACCACGGACAACCTCTGCAATCCTCAGCTTTCTCACTTGCAATGCAGAGATAATAATGTCTACCATGTTAGGCTTTTGTGAAGCTTAAATAAGACCTCTAAAGGATCCAGAACATGACAATACCTCAATATATAGCAACTTCTGCCAATATCAATAGTCAGTGATTAGTATTCACCTTCAAGAAGCATCTCCCACCCAGAAGAATGCTGTGGATATATCTATGTCTATGTCTGTGTCTGTGTCTGTGTCTATATTTATAGCTATATCTATATCTATCTGTATCTAATTTCCAAGTGGCAAGAATGCTGACAGCCAGGATAGCCTAGAGTGTCAGGAAAATTGTTTGTGGCAACAACAGTATACCAAAGATGACAGGATGGAGGAAGGAGGTGGAAGTGGACTGGAGCATCTTCATGAGGCCAGGGACTCAGTGAGGTCTCTTCTTTTCTCTTCTGCCTGCCTCTGAGTCCTTTCCCAGCTCCACGTGTGACTGCTCTTTATCTTACCCATTGAGCAGCCTGGTTTTTGCCCTAAGCTTATCCTGCTTTCACGTGATCTTCCCAGTAGACTGTAGAAGATCAGCCTTGTTGGGCTCAGAAGGTCTGATATAATCCTGGCACCACCTCCCATTATCCAGGTGATGCTGGGCAAGTCTCTGAGCCTTGT
Organism: Phocoena sinus; assembly: GCF_008692025.1. Taxonomy (NCBI): domain Eukaryota; kingdom Metazoa; phylum Chordata; class Mammalia; order Artiodactyla; family Phocoenidae; genus Phocoena; species Phocoena sinus. The sequence goes on from NC_045775.1 coordinate 23,404,817, forward strand.
TTTATCCATGTATAAAATGCAGATAATGAGTCTGGTGCACAGGGTGGATACAGGAGTTAACTCAGCTCTGAGGTACATACATAGTATCCAGCATACAGTACATGTGGAACATATGCTCATTCTTGTTTCCTTTAGAGACAGAAATGAATTCTTAAAGTAAATAGGGTTTCCACTGCAATGTTGGACACTTAAGTAGAATTGGAAAGTAAGTAAAATTACACTCTTGCCTACAAAAGCACTCTAATTCTGACCTTATAATAGAAGATTTATGCCAATGGAAATGTAGCTTTCACATGGAATTCCAGGACAGATTACAAAGCTTACTCTATTTAGCCACTCCCCAGAAAACAATTCAAGGGGAGGACAGAGACACTAACACTTCTGGGTCACTTGAGGATAGCTTTGGCAAGAATCAGAAACAAAATCACCTCAATAAGCTGTTCCAAAAGGGTTCCCTCTCCCAGAAGCTCTGCCATGTCTCTGCATGGCAAGGAACACCCTTGCCAGCCAGACTCCCTCTATTCATGGCTCCTGCCGGTACCACCTGCGAAAGGAACCTTCTGGACTTTAAAGGGAATGTATCTCAGAGCCTCATGAATTTCTTTCTTTCGTATATCTCCCTGCCTCATGCCACTAAGGATTTGAGGAAGCTTATAAGACTTCGTACTCTAAAATAGAAAGCTATAAATAATCTAATAAATCAAGAGCAGAGAAAGTACATTTAGAATAGAAAATCAAGACCAGGGCAAATTTATATTGCAAGTACACAAGCCATAGGCTTCCACAGTTACAAAAGTTGAGCTGAGAATATGGCTTTGAGCTTCCTGGCAACAGAAGCTAAGAGAGAATAATGTGGTACAGAAATTCAGTAGGCATAAGGAAAACACTCACCAGTTCCCCAAGGAAGCAAAGCTCTTCCTGACATTAAATCTGAAAGAGCCATTTCTTGGGTGGGCCTTTCCATAGGGGACATGGAGTGCTGTAGCAAATGGCTTCCACAACAGTATCTCCACAAAAGTATAGCTCTGGGCTCTGCGTAGCTTCACCCATGTATCCTCCAAGAGTAACACTGCAACAGCAGCTCTAGGAAACGTAGATCTAAGATGCTGGGACTAGATGTTCAGTTTAGGGGTGAAATATTTTAATCACTTAGAGTTTTCAAAAATGTATCTGCGGGGAGATGTGGATACTGGGGAAAGGAGGGAAGCCCTTAACTCAGAGAATTAGACAGGAGGAGGCTCAGTGTCTTTGTTTCCCCTTAGATCTCTGGGATTCTGTATAGTCAGTTCAAGTGCCTGGTGATTCTTACACTCATTCCTCCAACAACTATTAAGCCAGGTATGTGTTGGACAATGAGAAATTAGCTTTGAAAGGACAGCTGTGTCCATTTGAGGCTTATCATGAGTGAAGGAAGAAAGATATTGAGCAAGTAATTACTGGTGTAGTCACTGTCACCAATGGAGAAGCACCAGGTCTTACGGAAGAGATTGACTGGGGGTGTTAATTTAGTCTGGTGGTCAGGGAAGGCTCCCTGAGCAACAGAAATTTAAGCTAAGAGCTGAAGGATGAGGATGATGTAGCTGGGTAAAATCTTATAAATGGAGAGAAGAGCATATATAAAGTCCCTAGGTGAGAGATGTTAAAACATTCCAGAAACTGGAGATGTTAGAATATCCCAGAAGCCCAAAACAGTTTGGCAAGAGGGAAAGGAAGAATGTCTGGTAATGAGGCTGCTGAAAGGAAGTGGAACAGTTTATTAAGGGTCTGGGAAGACTTGCCAAGGATTTTTATTTTATCCTAAAAGAAACAGGCAGCCACTGGCAAGTTTTAAGTAGGAGGATTATAATGTCGGTTCATAATTCTGATGATCACTAGTTGCTGTGTGAAAGAAAGGATGGGAAAACAACAAGGGTGGATACAGGGAGACCATAGGCTTCCTAAGATTAGGTTATTTGGGCGAGGGGGAAGCAAGAATCTTAAATGAACAATAGGTCAGCACCAGCAAAGAAAAGATGACCACATTGGATTCTGAAAACTAATCCAACAGCTTACAAGTTGAGCACTACAAGTACGGTACATGGTGAATCATCTCTGCTGAACGCAGTAGCCCCTGGGAAAGGCAGGGGCACTGAGACAGACACTAATAACAATGCAAAGTCATTCACACTTTTATTGTTTGATTATAATGAGTCCACTCATCATGGTAATAATAATAATAATGTGTTTGAATAACATAATTGCTTAATAGCCATTCCTTACCACCACTTACCACCAGCTACCACCACCCCCTACATTAGGATGAAACTAAAGTAACCTAGAGAATTTATCACTCTAAAAGAGACTGAAAACATTGGTTTTCTCTGTTAGTAGCTTTTAAGAATAAATTTTATACAGGACCCAGTTATTTCTGTGGCTTTAAAGGGGAACTTTCACTTACAGTAACGAAATGCATAGGGGTAATTTTTTCAGGAAAACCCCTTTCAAATGAACAAAATCTTTCTTCGTGGAATTCAGGTAGTCTCTGGGCCTCGGTTTTGCCATCCCTAGTTGGGGGTGGCGGCCAGACAATATTTGTGGTTCTCAAACCTGGCCATGCATCAGAATGAGCTGGGGAGCTTATTAAAACCTCACTTGTCTGGGCCCCATCCAAGCCTCTGAGTGTGAAGCCTGGGTATCTGTATTCTTAGATGCTCCCCAGTTGACCCTAAGGATTAGTTGGGGCTGTGAACCACTGGCTTGGCTGATCTCTAAGGTTCCTCCTGTATTCAAAAGGACCCTGCTATTCAATGTGGGTCCAGCTGGGAGTTTGTTAGACGTGCCAAATCTAAGGCTCCAGCCTAGACTTACTGAAACATAATCAACTTTTTTTTTTTAATTTTTATTTATTTACTTATTTATTTATTTTTGGCTGCGTTGGGTCTTCGTTGCTGCATGTGGGCTTTCTCTAGGTACAGCGAGTGGGGACTACTCTTCATTGGGGTGCGCGGCTTCTCATCATAGTGGCTTCTCTTGTTGCAGAGCACTGGCTCTAGGTGCAAGGGCTTCTGTAGTTATGGCACACGGGCTCAGTAGTTGTGGCTCGCGGGCTCTAGAGCACAGGCTCAGTAGTTGTGGTACATGGGCTTAGTTGCTCCGTGGCATGTGGGATCTTCCCGGACCAGGGCTCAAACCTGTATCCCCTGCCTTGGCAGGCGGATTCTTAACCGCTGCGCCACCAGGGAAGCCCCATAATCAACTTTTTTTAACAAGTGTCCCAGGAGACTGAATGCACTTTAAATTTTGAGATGCTCTAGTCTAGGACTCTACCTTTCACACGTGGTCCTCATTTCCTATAGTTCAGGAAAACTTGGCAGCTGGGTAAGAAAGCAACTTTCTAGGAGTCGTACAGCAACTCGGCGAATGAGCCTAGAATACAGTTCAGTTGTCCTTTATCAGCAAGGACACGATGCCTCTCTCACGGCCATAAATAAGCTCAGAGAAAAGAAGCCGGATCAGCAAAGGTAAATCAAGTCCTGGATTGTTCTGGCACATGCATATATTGGGAGACAAACAAAAAAGGAAGCACTAAAATCTGGTGCATATTTCTTTAAAGTATATAAATAGTAGATAATCAGAGGTTGGCTTCAAATCTGGGTCTGTATACATTTCTTTTCAGGGGTATTGTATATCCTTTTCCCTTTCAGCTTCCTTTTTCACTGGGCCCTTCTCATCCTGGGTTATGTTCGGCAGTTTCCCTGACTCAGAACTGTATCTCGCCTTTTCACCTAATCTTAAAAAAAAAAAAAAGCAACAACCATAAAAACCTGTGTAATTTCCACCATCAGTAGAATATGAATAAATTCCAAATCTCTTTCCATTCCTACCTCTCTACTTCATTCAAAACCAACTTGCCTACTGTCTTCAGAAATGTATTCATTAACATTCACTCAGTCATTCACTTAATTAACATTTATTGAGCACCTACTTAGCATGATACCCAAGTACCATACTAGGTGGGATTAAATCAAACCCATCTCTACCCTCTGGGGGCTCATAAGTTATTGGGGATTTAAACTTCAGAAATAATAATACCTAACAGAAAGTGAAAAGTGAAGATTTCTAAAGAGAAAGAGATAAAACGGTTTGGGAGAAAGTTAAAGGAGAGAATCCTTTTGTCTGGGGAAGAATAATAAAAGTTTTTTAAGGGTTACAGTGGGTTTGAAACATGCATCGAAGAGTGAAAATAATAATAATAATATGGGTAGATGTTTAATCTTCCAGGGCTGGCAATGGAAAGAAAGACATCACCAGCAAAGAGAACAGCATATGGCAAAGGCCTGGTGCTTACCACATATATAGGGTTAGTAAACAGCTGAATCTAGCAAAGTTGACTTCAGTGGCCCCTGTATGAAGGTAAAGTAATGGAAAAATATGTTGGAACAATTATGGAGGTTTTAAATTTTAGGCTAAGAAAAGTGAACTTAATTATATTAGCAATAGAAGACACTGAAGGCTTTCTCAATAGAGGAGTGACACAGCCAAGTCTGAGATTTTGGAGGAAAATCCTGATAAAAGAGTATTGGACATTGAAAGCCCAAAGGAAGGGTATCATAAAAGGCTTCATACAGGGCAATGAAGGCATGAGCTAAGAGCAGGCAGAGAAGAGGGGGCAGGGACAAGAGATGCACTGATGATGGCATCTAACTAGATTGCAATTCATCAGGGATTTGCAAGGAAAAGAAAGAAGTAAAAATAATGCTAAAAGCTTGGATCTGGATGTCTAGGAGGATGGTGGTACTAATCAGGGAACTAAGACAGTTATTTTGAAGGAAAGGCAATAAATTCAGATTGGGCATCTTCAGCCTAAGACTCCAGTGGGAATCCAGGAGGAAATGTCTAGCAGGCAACTGGAAATACAGAACTGGAGACTGGAAGAGATTGAAGGAAGTGATTTGGGGATCATTTACCTTGGAGATGAGAGTTGAGGCCATGGGATTGAATGAGACAGGAGAAAGAGGAAGAAGAGGAAGGCACCGAGGGTGTTTAGTTGGATGTTCTAAAATCAATATAATAGCAGAGCTGAAGATCCCTTCTTATCTACCTACCCCACCCCCCACCCATCTGTCCTTCACAGCAGCTTTCCCTGCCCATCTCCACCAAAGTTCCTCATTTAGACATGTCCCTTAAGGTTTAAGCTTCACAGAGGACTTAAAGATGTCGTTGAAGCATTGGGAAAGCACTAGCCTGAGAAACAAAGATTCTAGTCTTGATTCTGCACTAATTCCCTTGATACTTGGGTAGGTAATCCTACCTCTCTGGCCTTGAGTTTGCATCTAAAGTGTAGAGGAGTAGACCAGAAGATCCACAGTCTAACTCTCTGAGTCTTTCCACTGTGACAGGAAGGAGCTTATGAAGACCAGCTGTTTCACTCTCTATGACATCACTCAAATATGCCACATTTTCTCCTTTCCAATGCCAAATCACTGATCATTTGACACTTCTACTACTAAATTTACTTGGCCTGCCTGCTGCTCCAGCTAAGATCATTTCAGGCTTTCAATGACTTCTTATTTCTTCCTATATCAAATTAAAAATTTGGATCATAGTATGTAGTAGGTCTCTATCATTAGTTGGGTCCTCCCTGTTTCCCCTTATTTTCTGCCATGATTGGCAAAACTGCCACTCAATATCAAGTAGTACAATTTTAAAATGTTATACACTTACGCAGAACTATTTCACTAACACCCAGGTCAAGTTATCCTTTAAAGTGACCTTAAATTCATGTGATATTTAATCGCTTCCTTTATTAAGAGAAACTCCAATATTTTTATCTCACTCATTCGATCTGGTGTTGAATCCTAGGGTTGTTCGGGAACAGTATAGACTTTGGGGAAAATCTCCCTTCTCCTCAGTGTCACAACTCTGGCTCGCTCTGTCTTGTAACTCAGACCCTCTTCTCTGAGCTGGCTCAGAAAAATCAGGGGAGGAAAGGGAATGGGGCTCTATAGTGATAGAAATCTAGCAGTTTCCTGTCATCTTTTATTATTCCTTGCTTAGAGTTGCTTCCAGCTTTCCCTGAAGTTTCATAAACACAGAGATTATAGTCAGGTTGGTGTGTCTTTGCATTAGCATATTAAATGCCAGTGACTATTTTTTTTCAAATTAAAGGGTTTTTTTTTGTTTTGCTTTGTTTTTTACTCTCCAGAGATAGCAGAATCTTCTCCATTCATGTAGGAATCCAGTTGTTAGCTATCATGTTTGCTGATAATTTAAAGAAGTTTATAACCCTTAGCAACCAGGTACGCTCACAGTTTGTCTATGACATGAATGGAAGACCTTAAAAATACAAAACTCAACCTCTACTAAAAACAGTTTTCTAAGAATACTTCTTCAAAAAGGTAATTTTTAAAACAATGCTTGCATAGGTAATTTCTTAAGTAGAGAGTTAAAGTGGTTTCAGAAAACCAGGATTAATTTTAATGACCCTCACTTACTTAGTTCATTCCCCCAGGAATACTCAGTGAATATTCTGCATGTCTGGATTTCATTGGCTTTGAATGTAAGGAAGCCATGCCAAGCCCCAGGTGTCAGATCTCCATGGGGTCATGCAGATTCCCACAGCCTCGAAGGCCTTGGAGACATCACAAAGTCAGTGTTACCTGGAAAGACCTAGGACCAATCCTTGGGAGCAGTGAACTAAGAAAATGTCTTTGCTTTTCTCTTTTCCTCTATTTTGTAATATTTTTGCTTCCACCAGGTAGTAGTAGGTAGGTGCATCCATGGCAAAGGTGGAGCTATCAAAGTGTATAGGCTCACTTTCAGGAAATTACCAAAACAAACTCTGTTTAATGAGAGACTGGAAATCTTAATTAAATGGGATCAATATTACACGCAGAATAAAAACAAAAATACAAATGTAAATGAGGTGTCTTTCCTTGTGGGAAAAGTCAGAAAATGTGTCTGTGCATGTGTGTTCCATTATCTTGAAACAAACTATGAACTAACTTGGCTTCTTTCACATTAAACCCAGTGGTCAGTTTGCTGAATGTCTTGCATTTCCACCCACATTTTCTTCACTCTGAGAAAAGAGAAGCCCCACATGCAAGTTTCTGATTCCAAATACTTTTGGGGTATCAGTTTCATGAAAAGAAAATCACGCTTTATTAGAATCATCACAAAATCTTTTAATTTTAGCGCTAGAAGGGGCTTTAAAGATCTTCTACTTCGAACCCCCTCATTTGACAAATGAGGAACCGGACCCCAGAGAAGTTGCATGATTTATTCAAAGTCACCCAGCGTGTTAGTGGTATGGACCAGAGCCCAGCAACTATGATTCCAATCAGGCTTTTGTCTCATCTTCCATCAAGATGCTCCTGCCAAGGTCACCAGTCACCTCCATGTTATTAAATCCAGTGGTCAGTCCTCAGCCTCAGGTGTTCTTCCTGGACCATCAGCAGCATTTATCCATAACTGATCACTCCCACTCCCATAGTGTCTTCACGTGACTTCCAGGACACAGGACCTTCTTGGGTTTCCTCCTACCTCACCGCCCTCTCTTCCATCCCTTTTGCTGGTTCCTCCTCATCTCCCCAACTTGTTGGGGGGTCGCCAGGGCTCAGCCTTTGGACCTCTGCTCTTCTCTAGCTACACTCATTCCTTGGCTAACCTCATCTCCTTAGTAAAGACCCTGAGCTGTAGATTCAGCCCAAACCATTTCCCTGACTTCCAGGCCCATTTATCTCTCTGCTTTCTTAAGATCTCCACTTGGACATCTAATAGATGTCTCAAATTTTTCATGTCAAAACTGAATTCATGATCGACCCATACAAACTTGATCTATCCGAGGTCAATCCTAACCCCAGTTATTGTGACTCCATCCTTCCAGGCCCAAACTTTCCAAATCATCGGTAGGCAATACCTCCAAAATACACCTCAAATCTGACCACTCCTTACTACTTGTCCTGCTAGCATCTGGCTCAAGTTACCTTTTTTTCTTGCCTAGATTCTTGCAAATGCCTTCTACATATCTACCTGCCTCAGCTCTTGTAGTCTAGTCTCAACATACCAGCTAAAGTGATCCTTTTAAAACTTAAGGTAGAGCATGTCACCCCTTGCCTCCAAACCTTCCAAAGGCCTTCCTTTTCTCAAAGAGTAAAAGCCAAAGTCCTTACAATGGTCTACAAGACCATACATCTTACCCCCCAACTCCCTCAAACTTCCCTGACCTCATCTCCTGCTACTCATCCCCTGACTTACTCTGCTCCAGTCACCTTGGCCTCCTGGCTATTCCTGAACCTTCTAGTCGTTCTCCTGCCTCAGAGCCTTTGTGCTTGCTACTCCCTCATCCTGAATGCTCTTCCCCAAGATGTCTGCATGGCTCATTATCTTACCTCCTTCAAGTCTTTGCTCAAATATCAACCCTCACACAAGGCTTTAACTGACCACCCTTTAAAAAATTTTGCCCTGTCATTCCCACCTTCCCAGCTTTATTATTCTTTATAGAATTTATTCTCTTCTAACACATTGTATATTTTACTAACTTATTTTTTTGTTTTTTTTCTACAAGAATATAAGCATCAGGAAAGCAGGAACTGATGTCAATTCTGTTCACTGATGGGTCTCCAGTACACAGAACAGTTCCTTACACATATGTGTTGAATAAATAGTTGTTGTATGAATGGATGGATAGAGTGAACAAATGAGTGAAGGAGGGAATGAATGATGGCTCCAAGTCCAGTCTCCTACTATAACATATGGTTCCTCTGTTACTTTCACACTTTTCTGGGCTTGGAAAAATCATTTTCTAATATAACTGCTCCTAATAGTGTAACTAATGTTGGAAAATTTGCTATGGCAATAAACTTTTGCCATCACTTCTTTATTTGGGTAGATAACGCTTGTTCTCTAAGAGCTGTGTATTTCTTTATAAGCGTATACTTGCAGTTCAGATGGGCTGCCACCAGGTAGAACACTATGCCTGCAGTCAGGAGCTCTACCTCTCTAATCTATCTCCCCCTCTTCCTACATACTGTCCCAGGCCAGGCTATAGTCTCCTCCTAGGTCACTTGCAGAAGCTGTTCTGTTGGTCTTCCTGTTCCTCAGCCTTTCTCCCTTAATTCTCCACCCCGTCCCCTACAACCAGAATGATCTATTTTTGTGGTCTTCAATCTTTTATTTTTTAATGGCCACTTCTTTTTACTTGTAGGGAGACTTACAGAACAGAGAGTCGCTATTTGAAGCTCTAGCCCCACCTCAAGACTGCCTCTGAAGATGCCTCCAGGTCTCAGAGTTGTAGAAGGCAGTTCATATTCCCTGGATTGATATGGGACTCAAACTCGGCCTGGACACTCTGCCTCATATAAACCAGCAAACGCTCCCTATCGCCTAGAAAAGTGTTTCCTCTACTTTAATCATCCATGCACCACCTTCACGATTTTTTGCCACAGCTGTGTGCATCTCGTATTATTATCAACTTAATGTTTTTCTTAAAACCAACTCACATTTATAAACTTAGTTTAAGGAATTTGTATCACCACCATAAACTAAAAATCAATGTCATTTGTTATGAATAGAAGGTACTTTAAAATTAAATATATAACTATTCAAATGACAAAGATCATCAGGTACATCTGTAAGTGCACACCACACTGTGGGAAACACTGGCCTAGAGAGTAAAGCCCCAGCTCCTTCCCATGGCCTGTTCAACACCCTCCAGGAGTGTGGACTTCCCTATGGTTCTCCTCATGCTGTTTCATGCCTTCCTGAGTTTGTTCATGCAGTTGTTCCCTTTGCCTAGAATGCCTATTGCATTAACATTTAGTTTTAGTTGAAAAAAATATTTTTATTAAAGTATTACACATACATAATTTAAGAAGTCAACTAGTACTCTAGGCTTATAACAGAAAGCAGTTTTCCCTTCTCCCTAATTCCCACTCTCCAGAACAAACACTTTAGATTATTTTTTTTAATTGTGATAAAATACACACAACATAAAATTTACCACTTCAACCACTTTTAAGTGTAGAGTTCAGTGGCACATTGTTGTGCAATCATCACTACTGTCCATCTCCTGAACTGTTTTCTTCTTTACAAACTGGAACTCCATACCCACTAAACAATAATTCCCCATTTCCCATCCCCCTAGCTCCTGGAGGGTGCCAGTCTACTTTCTGTCTCTATGAATTTGACTAATCTAGGTACCTCATATGAGTGCAATCATACAGTATTTGTCTTTTTGTGACTAGGTTATTTCACTTAGCATAATGATTTCGAGGTTCATTCATGGTGTAGCATGCAACAGTTTTAATTCACTTCAGGAATTCCTTTCGCCATTATATTGGGAATTCTCTTTGTTTCTCTTCTGGGATGGATCTTTTGTTTCAGTTTCATGGTTCCCATGTTTTCCTATTCCATGTTTTATTCTCTTATTTCCATGTGGCACATCTTCCCATATCTTTTTAAGAAAGGGTGCATAAAAGGTAAATTTTTTGACCTTAAATTTATGAAAGTATCTTTATTTTAACTTCATTTTTTTTTTTTTTTTTTTTGTGGTACGTGGGCCTCTCACCGCTGTGGCCTTTCCTGCTGCGGAGCACAGGCTCTGGACACGCAGGCTCAGTGGCATGGCTCACGGGCCCAGCCGCTCTGTGGCACGTGGGATCCTCCCAGACCGGGGCACGAACCTGCGCCCCCTGCATCGGCAGGCGGACTCCCAACCACTGCGCCACCAGGGAAGCCCTTAACTTCATGTTTAATGGAAGTTTGACTGGATATGAAAATTTGGGTTGGAAATTATTTACCTTTGGGATTTTGATTACATTTATCAATTGACTTCTAGATCCCCAAGTTGCTGATGTTAAGGCAGATATTACTCTGATTCCTTATTATTTGTATGTGATCTATATTTTTTCTTCTGAAAGATGTATGATCTTTCCTCATTCTCTATTTTTAAAAATTTCACAATTATGTGCTATTATGTATACCTTTTATATTTTGGAGCTAATTGTGCTGAGCACTTTCTGTGGTTATCATTAGTGTGTGTGTGTGTGTGTTTAAGGTTTATTCCTGCTCCCAACACTAACTCTGAGAATCCCATCCCTTTCTTTACTTTGCTTCTTGGTTTTGATCTCTGTTTTTCTTTTTCTTTTCTTTCTTTCTTTTTTTTTTATACAGCAGGTTCTCATTAGTCATACATTTTATCCACATCAGTGAATACATGTCAACCCCAATCACCCAACTCATCACACACACCCCCACCCCCCGCGGCTTTCCCCCCTTGGTGCCCATACGTTTGTTCACTACATCTGTGTCTCAACTTCTGCCCTGCAAACTGGTTCATCTGTACCATTTTATAGGTTCCACATATATGCATTAATATATGATATTTCTTTTTCTCTTTCTGACGTACTTCACTCTGTAAGACAGTCTCCAGATGCATCCACGTCTCTACAAAAGACCCAATTTTGCTCCTTTTTATGGCTGAGTATATTCCAATGTATACATGAACCATGTCTTCTTTATGCATTCATCTGTCGATGGGTATTTAGCTTGCTTCCATGACCTGGCTATTGTAAATAGTGCTGCAATGAACACTGGGGTGCATGTGTATTTTTCAATTATGGTTTTCTCTGGGTATATGCCCAGTAGTGGGATTGCTGGGTCATATGGTAATTCCATTTTTAGTTTTTTAAGGAACCTCCATACTGTTCTCCATAGTGGCTATATCATTCTACATTCCCACCAACAGTGCAAGACGGTCCCCTTTTCTCCACACCCTCTCCAGCACTTGTTGTTTGTAGATTTTCTGATGATGCCCATTCTAACTGGTGTGAGGTGATACCCCATTGTAGTTTTGATTTGCATTTCTCTAATAATTAGTGATGTTGAGCAGCTTTTCATTTGCTTCTTGGCCATCTGTATGTTTTCTTTAGAGAATGTCTATTTAGGTCTTCTGCCGATTTTTGGATTGGGTTGTTTGTTTTTTTAATACTGAGCTGCATGAGCTGTTTATATATTATGGAGATTAATGCTTTGTCTGATGATTCGTTTGCAAATATTTTCTCCCATTCTGAGGGTTGTGTTTTCATCTTGTTTGTTTCCTTTGCTGTGCAAAAGCTTTTAAGTTTCATTAGCTCCCATTTGTTTATTTTTGTTTATATTTCCATTACTCTAGGAGGTGGATCAAAAAAGATCTTGCTATGATTTATGTCAAAGAGTGTTTTCCTCTAAGAGTTTTTTAGAGTGTCCAAACTTACATTTAGATCTCTAATCCATTTTGAGTTTATTTTTCTGTATGGTGTTAGGAAGTGTTCTCACTTCATTCTTTTACATGTAGCTGTCCAGTTTTCCCAGCACCACTTATTGAAGAGGCTATCTTTTCTCCACTGTATATCTTTGCCTCCTTTGTCATAGATTAGTTGACCATAGGTGCATGGGTTTATCTCTGGGCTTTCTATCTTGTTCTACTGATCTATGTTTCTGTTTTTGTGCCAGTGCCAGTACCATATTGTCTTGATTACTTTAACTTTGTAGTATAGTCTGAAGTCAGGGAGTAGGATTCCTCCAGCTCCATTTTTTCCCCTCAAGACTGCTTTGGCTATTCGGGGTCTTTTGTGTCTCCATACAAATTTTAAGATTTTTTTGTTCTAGTTCTATAAAAAATGCCATTGGTAATTTGATAGGGATTGCACTGAATCTGTAGATTGCTTTGGGTAGTATAGTCATTTTCACAATGTTGATATTTCCAATCCAAGAACATGGTATATCTCTCCATCTGTTGGTATCATCTTTAATTTCTTTCATCAGTATCTTGCAGTTTTCTGCATACAGGTCTTTTCTCTCCCTAGGCACGTATATTCCTAGGTATTTTATTCTTTTTGTTGCAATGGTAAATGGGAGTATTTCCTTAATTTCTCTTTCAGATTTTTCATCATTAGTGTATAGGAATGCAAGGGATTTCTGTGTATTAATTTTGTATCCTGCAACTTTACCAAATTCATTGATTAGCTCTAATAGTTTCCTGGTGGCATCTTTAGGATTCTCTATGTATATTATCATGTCATCTGCAAACAGTGACAGTTTTACTTCTTCTTTTCCAATTTGTATTCCTTTTATTTCTTTTTCTTCTCTGATTGCCGTGGCTAGGACTTCCAAAACTATGTTGAATAATAGTGGTGAGAGTGGGCATCCTTGTTTTGTTCCTGATCTTCGAGGAAATGCTTTCAGTTTTTCACCATTCAGAATGATGTTTGCTGTGGGTTTGTCGTATATGGCCTTTATCATTTTGAAGTAGGTTCCCTCTATGCCCACTTTCCGGAGAGTTTTTATCATACATGGGTGTTGAATTTTGTCAAAAGGTTTTTCTGCATCTATTGAGGTGATCATATGGTTTTTCTCCTTCAATTCGTTAATATGGTGTATTACATTGACTGATTTGCATACATTGAAAAATCCTTGCATCTCTGGGATAAATCCCACTTGATCATGGTGTATGATCCTTTTAATGTGTTGTTGGATTCTGTTTGCTAGTATTCCGTTGATGATTTTTGCATCTATATTCATCAGTGATATTGGTCTGTAATTTTATTTTTTTATAGTATCTTTGTCTGGTTTTGGTATCAGGGTGATGGTGGCCTCATAGAATGGATTTGGGAGTTTTCCTTCCTCTGCAATTTTTTGGAAGAGTTTGAGAAGGATGGGTGTTAGCGCTTCTCTAAATGTTTGATAGAATTCACCTGTGAAGCCATCTGGTTCTGGACTTTTGTTTGTTGGAAGATTTTTAATCACAGTTTCCATTTCATGACTTGTGATTGGTCTGTTCATATTTTCTATTTCTTCCTGGTTCAGTCTTGGAAGATTATACGTTTCTAAGAATTTGTCCATTTTTTCCAGGTTGTTTATTTTACTGGCATAGAGTTGCTTGTAGTAGTCTCTTAAGATGCTTTGTATTTCTGCAGTGTCTCTTGTAACTTCTCCTTTTTCATTTCTAATCCTATTGATTTGAGTGCTCTCCCTCTTTTTCTTGATGACTCTGGCTAAAGGTTTATCAATTTTGTTTATCTTCTCAAAGAACCAGCTTTTAGTTTTATTGATCTTTGCTATTGTTTGTTTTGATTCTACTTCATTTATTTCTGCTCTGATCTTTACAATTTCTTTCCTTCTGCTAACTTTGGGTTTTCTTTGTTCTTTTATCTCTAGTTCTTTTCATTATAACGTTACATTGTTTATTTGAGATGTTTCTTGTTTCTTGAGGTAGGATTATATAGCTATAAACTTCCCTCTTAGAACTGCTTTTGCTCCATCCCATAGGTTTTGGATCGTCGTGTTTTTCAATCCAATCCATAAGGTTTGGATTGTCATTTGTCTCTACGTATTTTTTGATTTCCTCTTTGATTTCTTCAGTGATCTCTTGGTTATTTAGTAATGTATTGTGTAGCCTCCATGTGTTTGGGTTTTTTTTAATGTCTTTTTCAAGGTAAGTGATTTCTAATTTCATAGCATTGTGGTCAGCAAAGATGCTTGATATGATTTCAATTTTCTTGAAAGGATCACCTACCTCCCCACAAATACATCAGAAATACATCTACATGTGGAACAACTCCTACAGAACACCTACTGAATGCTGGCAGAAGACCTCAGACTTCCCAAAAGGCAAGAAACTCCCCACGTACCTGGGTAGGGCAAAAGAATAAACAGACACAAAAGAATAGGGACGGGACTTGCACCTTTGCGAGGGAGCTGTGAAGGAGGAAAAGTTTCCACACAGTAGGAAGCCCCTTCACTGGCAGAGACAGGGGTGGGCCGGGGGGAAGCTTTGGAGCCACAGAGGAGAGCGCAGTAACAGGGGTGCAGAGGGCAAAGCGGAGAGATTCCCACACAGAGGATCACTGCCAACGAGCACTCACCAGCCTGAGAGGTTGTCTGCTCACCCGCTGGGAAGGTGGCGGCTGGGAGCTGAGGCTCGGGCTTCAGAGGTCAGATCCCAGGGAGAGGACTGGGGTTGGCTGTGTGAAAACAGCCTGAAGGGGGCTAGTGTGTCACAGCTAACAGTGAGGGAGTCTCGGAAACAGTCTGGAACTGCCTAAGAGGCAAGAGACCATTGTTTCAGGATGTGCAAGGAGAGGGGATTCAGAGCACCACCTAAATGAGCTCCAAAGATGGGTGCGAGCCGCGGCTATCAGTGTGGACACCAGAGACAGGCATGGAACGCTAAGGCTGCTGCTGCAGCCACCAAGAAGCCTGTGTGCACGCACAGGTCACTACCACACCTCCCTTACCAGAAGCCTGTGCAGCCCGCCACTGCCAGGGTCCCGTGATCCAGGGACAACTTCCTCAGGAGAACGCACGGCTTGGCTCAGGCTGTTGCAACCTCACACTGGCCTCTGCCGCTGCAGGCTTGTCCTGCATTCTGTATCCCTCCCCCCGCCTAGCTTGACTGAGCCAAAGCCCCTGAATCAGCTGCTACTTTAACCCCTGCACTGTCAGGGCAGGAACAGACACCCTCATGTGACCTACATGCAGAGGCAGGGCCACATCCAAAGCTGAACCCCAGGAGCTGTGCAAGCAAAGAAGAAAAAGGGAAATATCTCCCAGCAGCCTCAGGGGCAGTGGATTAAATCTCCACAATCAACTTAATGTACCCTGCATCTGTGGAACACCTGAACAGACAATGAATCATCCCAAAACTGAGGTGGGGGACTTTGGGAGCAACTGTAGACTTGGGGTTTGCTTTCTGCATCTAATTTGTTTCTAGTTTTATGTTTCTCTTAGTTTAGTATTTAGAGTTTATTTTCATTGTTAGATTTGTTTATTGATTTGGTTGCTCTCTTCTTTTTTATATATATATAGATATATATGTATTTTTTCCTCTTTCTCTTTTTGTGAGTGTGGATGTGTATGCTTCTTTGGGTGATTTTGTCTATATAGCATTGCTTTTACCATTTGTCTTAGGGTCCTCTCTGTCCGTTTTTTGGCTTTTTTTCTTTATTAGTATAGTTTTTAGTGCTTGCTGTCATTGGTGGGTTTGTTTTTTGGTTTGGGTGCTCTCTTCTTTCTTTCTTTTTTTAATTACTTTTCAATTTTTAATAATTTTTTTATATTTTATTTTAATAACTTTATTTTATTTTTTCTTTCTTTCTTTTTTTCTCCCTTTTCTTCTGAGCCATGTGGTTGACAGGATCTTGGTGCTCCAACCAGGTGTCAGGTCTGTGCCTCAGAGGTGGGAGAGCCAAGTTCAGACATTGGTCCACCAGAGACCTCCCAACACCACATAATATCAAACGGCGAAAACTCTCCCAGAGATCTCCATCTCAATGCTAAGACCCAGCTCCACTAAACGACCAGTAAGCTACAGTGCTGGACACCCTATGCCAAACAACTAGGAGGACAGGAACACAACCCCACGCATTAGCAGAGAGGCTGCCTAAAATCACAATAAGGTCACAGACTCCCCAAAACACACCACCGGATGCACTCCTGCCCACCAGAAAGACAAGATCCATCCTCATGCACCAGAAAACAGGCACCAGGCCCCTCTACCAGGAAGCCTACACAACCCACTGAACCAACCTTAGCCACTGGGGGCAGACACCAAAAAAAAATGGGAACTATGAACCTGCAGCCTGCAAAAATGAGACCCCAAACACAGTAAGTCAAGCAAAATGAAAAGACAGAGAAACACACAGCAGATGAAGGAGCAAGGCGAAAACCCACCAGACCAAATAAATGAAGAGGAAATAAGCAGTCTACCTGAAAAAGAATTCAGAGTAATGATAGTAAAGATGACCCAAAATCTTGCAAATAGAATGGAGAAAATACAAGAAACTTTAACAAGGACCCACAAGAGCTAAAGAGCAAACAAACAATGATGAACAACACAATAAATGCAATTTAAAATTCTCTAGAAGGAATCAATCGCAGAATAACTGAGGCAGAAGAACAGATAAGTGACTTGGAAAATAAAATAGTGGAAATAACTACCCCAGAGCAGAATAAAGAAAAAAGAATGAAAAGAATTGAGGACAGTCTTAGAGACCTCTGGGACAACATTAAGCACACCAACATTCGAATTATAGGGGTCCCAGAAGAAGAAGAGAAAAAGAAAGGCACTGAGAAAATATTTGAAGAGATTACAGTTGAAAACTTCCCTAATATGGGAAAGGAAACAGTCAATCAAGTCCAGGAATTGCAGAGAGTCCCATACAGGATAAATCCAAGGAGAAACACGCCAAGACACATACTAATCAAACTATCAAAAATTAAATACAAAGAAAAAAAGTTAAAACCACAAGGGAAAAACAATAAATAACATACAAGGGAATCCCTATAAGGTTAACAGATGATCTTTCTGCAGAAACTCTGCAAGCCAGAAGGGAATGGCAGGACATATTTAAAGTGATGAATGGGAAAAGCTTACAACCAAGATTACTCTACCCAGCAAGGACCTCATTCAGATTCAACAGAGAAATTAAAACCTTTACAGACAAGCAAAGGCTAAGAGAATTCAGCACCACCAAACCAGCTTTAGAACAAATGCTAAAGGAACTTCTCTAGGCAGGAAACACAAGAGAAGGAAAAGATGTACAATAACAAACCCAAAACAATTAAGAAAATGTTAATAAGGAAATACATATCGGTAAGCACCTTAAATGTAAATGGATTAAATGCTCCAACCAAAAGACACAGACTGGCTGAATGGATACAAAAAGAAGACCCATAAATATGCTATCTACAAGACACCCACTTCAGACCTAGGGACACATAGACTGAAAGTGAGGGGATGGAAAAAGATATTCCATGCAAAAGGAAATCAAAAGAAAGCTGGAGTAGCAATACTCATATCAGAAAAAATACACTTTAAAATAAAGACTGTTAAAAGACAAAGAAGGACATTACATAATGATCAAGGAATCAATGCAAGAAGAAGATATAACAATTGTAAATATTTAGGCACCCAACACAGGAACACCTCAATACTTAAAGCAAATGCTAACAGACATAAAAGGGAAAATCGACAGTAACACAATCATACTAGGGGACTTTAACACCTCACTTGCACTAATGGACAGATCATCCAAAATGAAAATAAATAAGGAAACACAAACCTTAAATGATACCTTAAACAAGATGGATTTAGTTGATATTTATAGGACATTCCAACCAGAAACAATAGAATACACTTTCTTCTCAAGTACTCATGGAACATTCTCGAAGATAGAGCATTTCTTGGGACACAAATCAAGGCTTGGTAAATTTCAGAAAATTGAAATCATGTCAAGTATCTTTTCTGACAACAACGCTATAAGACTAGATAGCAATTAAAGGAAAAAATCTGTAAAAAATCCAAACACATGGAGGATAGACAATACACTACTAAATAACCAAGAGATCACTGAAGAAATCAAAGAGGAAATCAAAAAATACCTAGAAACAAATGTCAATGAAAACACGATGACCCAAAACCTATGGGATGCAGCAAAAGCAGTTCTAAGAGGGACGTTTATAGCAATGCAATCCTACCTCAAGAAGCAGGAAACATCTCAAACAATCTAACCTTACACCTAAAGCAATTAGAGAAAGGAGAACAAAAAACCCCAAAGTTAGTGGAAAGAAAGAAATCATAAAGATCAGATGAGAAACAAATGAAAAAGAAATGAAGAAAAGAATAGCAAAGATTAATACAAGTGAAAGCTGCTCCTTTGAGAAGATAAACAAAACTGATAAACCATTAGCCAGACTCATCAAGAAAAAAAGGGAGATGATTCAAATCAGTAGAATTAGAAATGAAAAAGGAGAGGTAAAAACTGACACTGCAGAAATACAAAGGATCATGAGAGATTACTACAAGCAACTATATGCCAATAAAACGGACAACCTGGAAGAAATGGACACATTCTTAGAAAAGTACAATCTGCTGAGATTTAACCAGGAAGAAATAGAAAATATAAACAGACCAATCACAAGCACTGAAATTGAGACTGTGATTAAAAATCTTACAACAAACAAAAGCCCAGGCCTAGATGGCTTCACAGGCGAATTCTATCAAACATTTAGAGAAGAGCTAACACCTATCCTTCTCAAACTCTTCCAAAATATAGCAGAGGGAGGAACACTCCCAAACTCATTCTATGAGGCCACTGACACCCTGAAACCACAACAAGACAAAGATGTTACAAAGAAAGAAAACTACAGGCCAATATCACTGATGAACATAGATGTAAGAATCCTCAACAAAATACTAGCAAACAGAATCCAACAGCACATTAAAAGAATCATACACCATGATCAAGTGGGGTTTATCCCAGGAATGCAAGGATTCTTCAATATACACAAATCAATCAATGTGATACACCATATTAACAAACTGAAGGATAAAAACCATATGATCTTCTCAATAGATGCAGAAAAAAGCTTTTGACAAAATTCAACACCCATTTATGATAAAAACCCTCCAGAAAGTAGGAATAGAGGGAACTTACCTCAACAGATTAAAGGCCATATATGACAAACCCACAGCCAACATCATTCTCAATGGTGAGAAACTGAAACCATTTCGTCGAGGATCAGGAACAAGACAAGGATGCCCACTATTCACCACTATTATTCAACATAGTTTTGGAAGTTTTAGCCACAGCAATCAGAGGAGAAAAAGAAATAAAAGGAATCCACATCAGAAAAGAAGTTAAGTTGTCACCGTTTGCATATGACATGACACTATACATAGAGACTCCTAAAGAGGCTACCAGAAAACTACTAGAGCTAATCAATGAATCTGGTAAAGTAGCAGGATATAAATTTAACGCATAGAAATCTCTTGCATTCCTATACACTAATGATGAAACATCTGAAAGAGAAATTAAGGAAACACTCTCATTTACTAGTGCAACAAAAAGAATAAAATACCTAAGAATAACCCTACCTAAGGAGAGAAAAGACCTGTATGCAGAAAACTGTAAGACACTGATGAAAGAAATTAAAGATGATACAAACAGATGGAGAGATATACCATGTCCTTGGATTGGAAGAATCAACATTGTGAAAATCACTATACTACCCAAAGCAATATACAGATTCAATGCAACCCCTATCAAACTACCAACAGCATTTTTCACCAAACTAGAACAGAAAATTGCACAATTTGTATGGAAACACAAAAGACCCCAAATAGCCAAAGCAATCTTGAGACAGAAAAACAGAATTGGAGGAATCAGGCTCCTGGACTTCAGACTATAATGCAAAGCTACAGTAATCAAGACAGTATGGTACTGGCACAAAAACAGAAATATAGCTCATTGGAATAGGATAGAAAGCCCAGAGATAAACCCACACACCTATGGTCACCTTATCTTTGATAAAGGAGGCAAGAATATACAATGGAGAAAAGACAGCCTCTTCAATAAGTGGTGCTGGGAAAAATGGACAGCTACATGTAAAAGAGTGAAATTAGAACACTCCCTAACACCATATACAAAAGTAATCTCAAACTGGATTAAAGACCTAAGAGTAAGGCCAGACACTATCAAACTCTTAGTGGAAAACATAGGCAGAACACTCTATGACATAAATCACAGCAAGGTCCTTTTTGACCCACCTCCTAGAGAAATGGAAATAAACACAAAAATAAACAAATGGGAGCTAATGAAACTTAAAAGCTTTTGCACAGCAAAGGACAACATAAACAAGATGAAAAGACAACCCTCAGAATGGGAGAAAATATTTGCTAATGAAGCAACTGACAAAGGATTAATATCCAAAATTTACAAGCAGCTCATGCAGCTCAATATCAAAAAAACAAACAACCCAAACCAAAAATGGGCAGAAGACCTAAACAGACATTTCTCCAAAGAAGATTTACAGATTGCCAACAAACACATGAAAGGATGCTCAACATCACTAATCATTAGAGAAATGAAAGTGAAAACTACAATGAGGTATCACCTCACACCAGTCAGAATGGCCATCATCAAGAAATCTACAAATAATAAATGCTGGAGAGGTTATGGAGAAAAGGGAACCCTCTTGCACTGGTGGTGGGAATGTAAATTAATACAGCCACTATGGAGAACAGCATGGAGGTTCCTTTAAAAACTAAAAATAGAACTACCATACGACCCAGCAATCCCACTACTGGGCATATACCCTGAGAAAACCATAATTCAAAGAGTCATGTACCACAATGTTCATTGCAGCTCTATTTACAATAGCCAGGACATGGAAGCAACCTAAGTGTCCACTGACAGACGAATGGATAAAGAAGATATGGCACATATATACAATGGAATATTACTCAGCCATAAAAAGAAACGAAATTGAGTTATTTGTAGTGAGGTGGATGGACCCAGAGTCTGTCATACAGAGTGAAGTAAGTCAGAAAGAGAAAAACAAATACCATATGCTAACACATATATACGGAAACAAACAAACAAAAAAATGGTTCTGAAGAACCTAGGGGCAGGACATGAATAAAGACGCAGATGTAGAGAATGGACTTGAGGACATGGGGAGGGGGAAGGGTAAGTTGGGATGAAGTGAGAAAGTGGCATGGACATACATACACTACGAAATGTAAAATAGCTAATGGGAAGCAGCCACATAGGACAAGGAGATCAGCTCGGTGCTTTGCAACCACATAGAAGGGTGGCAGGGAGACACGAGTGGGAGGGGATATGGGGATATATGTATATGTATAGCTGATCCACTTTGTTATAAAGCAGAAACTAACACATCATTGTAAAGCAATTATACTCCAATAAAGTTGTTAAGAAAAAGCCAGTTGGAATCTCTGTGTGCGTGGATGGGGTCAATTGCTTTGTAAAGTTCACAGGAGGATGATTGGGCCAGGACTTAACCACTGTGTAAAGGGTCCTCCCTCCCTGTCAATATGAATAGATTTTTCTCTTGGGCTTGTCAATCTCTTAATGGAGGCTCCTTCTGCTTTCCTGCCTGGATAGGTAGGCATATGCCTGACTGCCACTCTCCTGAAGTCTTTGGTTGGGGAGGAATAGGCCTTAGAATCTCACCATTTAGGATACAGACTCTCCCTTAATCCCCTAGTAGTTAGTATGGTGTAAACCCATGACCTCACTTCTGCCTGTCTCCTGGACTCTCCTTAGATTCCATTTTGGATCCCTCTATTCTTCCCCCCAGTTGACACATTTCCACCTTCAGCCTTTACATATGGCTCCCCCAAGGCCTGCTTTCCTCCCGTGCCAGCCTTCAGTTCAGACAGAACACCCCTGATATCTTTTAATGAGCCCATAATTTTTACCTTTCAAGTAAAAATAGAACCTATGAGTAGAGTCCTAAATCTAGGCAGAGGATGAAGATTCTTTGGAAGTCAAACTCTAAGTACTTGGAACCACAGGGAAGGGAAGGAGGAAAGGGAAATACCCAATTCATGCTTTTCAGAGTTTCAGATCCCTTACTTTAAGATACCAAATAAAAAGAGATTGAAGATGAATATCAGGAAATATTTAGACTGAAGCAAGCCTTCAAATGACTATGCACATAGTTGATGCTCTATGGAAACATATTAAGGTGAATTTAACATAAGGGTAGTGTGGCAGATATATGGTAACTTCTTACTGGAACTAAGATTTGGGGGTCTTCAGATGTCTCGGTGCCTCATCAACAATTGGCTTCCTTTTTCGATGATGCACTGCCTCCCCTTTAACAGAGCCTTTAATTTCTAACCTAATCTTATTTGTCATGATTCTCTGAGACATGCCAAATAAAGCTTTCAGGTCTCTATATGCATTTTGGTATCTGGATATGTCTGACTCACTTAAGCGCTTTCATCCAGTGACAGTAACCATACCCGATGAGGTCTCCATGTTAACAGGGCTTAAATATTTTCTACCCCTCAGGCTCTTTGGGTGATGATTCAACCAAAGAGAAAATGGGAAATGAAAGTTTGCACCCCCTCCCTTTCTGACTGCAGTGCACTGCAATAGGGCTACTTTTAATGTGCTTAGCAACAATTAGCTCTTGAAGCTGCAACAGCTGCACAATGCTGATGCTCTCCAGATGCAGCCAATGAATTAAATCATGCGATAATTCAATTGGAAAATTGGGTGTAATTATGGAGAATGCAGAGTCTGCTAGTGACTTCAAGCTCTTGGAACAACAGTGGTGTGGGCTATTCAGAGAGCATATGGCCTGCACAGAAACTGATATGGGTGTTTGTAGGAATCTAGGTCCCCTCTCTGACAATGACAGCATTGCCTAGCCCTGTGCTCAGTTAACAGCTAGCTGAGTGCCACCAAAACAAATCTTTTTAACTTCAAAACTTTTCACAGACCACCCTTCATGACATGATCATGGCTATACTATGAGTATCTGCTGGTTGAAAACACATAAACAAATAAAGGCTAGAGCTCCCAGGACTAAGCAGTTCATGTATTAATCCAAAAAGCCAGTTAAGACAGAGAATTATAAAACAGGACACTTAAACATTCAAAATAGAAATAAACTAGAAGACAGGTACATATATTCACATACCCATCTTGATGTAGGGCCAAGGCCAAGGTCTTGGGTCCTCCGTGAGTCATCTTTCTTACAGTCCCCATATCCATAACACATTGCCTATAATTTCCCATTTGGGTTTATATAAAGAACAGAAACCTAAAAGGATTTGCAGAGAATTTTGAATAGACTTCTTAAAGATATTCATGCCTTTCTTTCCAAACTTTTATAGTCATCTTACTCCCAGTGCGAATGCTCTGTGCACTGCCTTGCAGTTGTGCCCTATACAATTCGAGGGGGTGTCATCCAGAGTGTTCCTCAGAACTGTTCTGTGACAACCCGCAGAGCCTTTCTCAGTGGCCCTGTATCATTCAGCAGCAACTTCTTTTTTTAGTGGCTTGCCTTTATTGAATCTTTCCAAAGCATTCAACTGAATTTTCATAGAAACAATGGCTCTGTTCCTGCATTGTAATTGAATTTTGTAATTACCATAAATATCTTTGCGAACAAATAAAACAAGGGACTCTTGGGAAGCTAACATCTTAACTGATGGCAGCAGAAGGGTGCAGGTATGCTAGAGAATAGCCTGTTGACCTCGAGTGTTCATGCTGTTGTTAGCATCAATCAGGATGCTTTACAGAGGGAGCAGTTAATACAGTGGGTTGGTAAAAGTGGAGGTTAATGAAGACAGCTTCTACTGTCCTGTGAATTTAGTGATGCTCTTAAGTGAATTTGTATTTTGTTCTTCACTATTGCTTCTATATTTTTTTTTTAACATCTTTATTGGGGTATAATTGCTTTACAATGGTGTCTTAGTTTCTGCTTTATAACAAAGTGAATCAGCTATACATATACACATATCCCCATATCTTCTCCCTCTTGCGTCTCCCTCCCACCCTCCCTATCCCACCCCTCTAGGTGGTCACAAAGCACTGAGCTGATCTCCCTGTGCTATGTGGCTGCTTCCCACTAGCTATCTATTTTACATTTGGTAGTATATATAAGTCCATGCCACTCTCTCACTTCGTCCCAGCTTACCCTTCCCCCTCCCCGTGTCCTCAAGTCCATTCTCTACATCTGCGTCTTTATTCCTGTCCTGCCCCTAGGTTCTTCAGAACCTTTTTTTTTTTTTTGATTCCATATATATGTGTTAGCATATGGTATTTGTTTTTCTCTTTCTGACTTACTGCACTCTGTATGACAGACTTGAGGTCCATCCACCTCACTACAAATAACTCAATTTTGTTTCTTTTTATGGCTGAGTAATATTCCATTGTATATATGTGCCCCATCTTCCTCATCCATTGATGGACACTTAGGTCGCTTCCATGTCCTGGCTATTGTAAATAGAGCTGCAATGAACATTGTGGTACATGACTCTTTTTGAATTATGGTTTTCTCAGGGTATATGCCCAGTAGTGGGACTGCTGGGTCGTATGGTAGTTCCATTTTTAGTTTTTTAAGGAATCT
Source organism: Phocoena sinus (assembly GCF_008692025.1). NCBI lineage: Eukaryota > Metazoa > Chordata > Mammalia > Artiodactyla > Phocoenidae > Phocoena > Phocoena sinus. Next base: position 23,429,726 of record NC_045775.1, read on the forward strand.
CCACACTGTTCTCCACAGTGGCTGTATCAATTCACATTCCCACTAACAGTGCAAAAGGGTCCCCCCTTCTCCACACCCTCTCCAGCATTTATTGTTTGTAGATTTTTTGATGATGGCTATTCTGACTGGTGTTAGGTGATACCTCATTGCAGCTTTGATATGCATCTCTCCAATGATTAGTGATGTTGAGCATTGAAAAATAGCATCTAGATAGCATTTTACCTTTTCATCTATGAACAGATTTTGGGATTCCTTATCATAGATCCCCAGGCATAAGAGTCCTCACGTTGGGACCTCCTTCCCTGGCTTAGAGTTTCCTGCCCACAGTAGAGTAAAAAATGAATGAGGCTGGTTAATGAAGTGGTAAGAAATTCTCTTTGTATAACAGTGATTTGAAATCATGAGGAGATTGACGAAGGTATTCTACTGAGAGCTACTCTTTCCCGTAATGAAAGTTTCCTGAACAGACTGAAGGCCACAAGCAATATCGATTTCTAAAGAGGAAGAAAGTCATCAATTTATCCACTTGGGACTTTCTCCAATTCCTGTTCTTTTGGCTGTGCCTTTGAGTACAACACACCTTTTAATTAGGTCAGGCCAGGGAATAGCAACCTCTTCAGATGTGAGAAACACTCTATTGAGGAACAGTTCCCTAGAATCAGATAGTCTTCAGTTCAAATCACGACTCTACCACTTGTTTACCTAAGTTAACTTAAGCTGAACATCAGTCTCTTGTCTGTAAAAGATCATGGCAATAAGTATTTCACAGAGGTAATGTGAGTATTAGATGCTTCAACGTATCCCAAAGGACCAGAAATGTGTAGATGCTCAATAACTATTAGGCAGGAGCAAAGGGTAACCAAAGTTACTGGAAAGTAAAGGAACTGGGAAAGTTATAAGGCATAGAAACAGAAGATGAAAAATAGAGAGGTAAAGAATACGAGAAGTAATAAAAATAATATACAGAATTTTATAGTTACAAAGCAAAAATTTATACACGTCGTATCAGTGGCATATCCCAACAACGCTGTGCGACAGGACAGGCATTAAATTCATTTTACAGAGGAGGAAGCTGAAGCCCCAAAGAGTAAGAGCTGGCTAAGATGATGGAACAGAGTTGGAACTAGACCTAATGTCTCCTTATTCCCAGCCTAGTACTTTGCTCATGAGGCCTTATGGTCTCCAAATTTCTGTCTTTACCATACCACCTTGGAGACTCCGTGATGAATCCCATACTCCAGATGGCCAACTTTTGGTCTAGGGAGAACACATACAAGCAGAGTCAGGACTCTAGGAAGCTGCTTTGGGTCTTCCAAATCTAGCACAGCTTCAAAGAATTATTTCAAGAGACACAGGATGGAGAGAATCTATTAAAAAGAAAGCTTTGGCCATGAGCTTGTATGCACGGGAACACTGAATATGAAAATTGCAACTGGAGATCACTTGAAATTAAGGTCTGGAGAAAAGTGATGTTATAAGTCCTGAGTTGTTTTATTAGTGGATAGAAAATTACAGGAAGTGATATGTTTTGAGGAAGAAAAATTTAAAGGTCTAATGTAGCTCTCCAGGCATATTAAAAGATGTTATTTCCATATCCTTCTTGGATAATCAATCATGCCACACCAAATTAAGAGTTCTTATTTTTAGCGCTATTAGCCACACAATGATAATGAAAATTGATTACAGTCACATTCTACTCCTTAAGACGTTGTCAGTAAATGAACTGAAATGCCCCAGAATCAATCCATTTAAAAAATACACCAGAGGTTGAAAAAAAAGTCCTCATCAATTACTCTGATGTCCGTTAATAAAGAAAAGATGATAAACTGGCTGCTTCTGTCATTGGTAGCTTACTGTATGTAGGCCAATAAAACAAGTTCTTTTGTTCTACCAACTAGAGACATCATCAAGAAGCTTAATGGATCAGAACGGCTGAAGACCAGATATTGGTTCCCAGAAATAGAATTCAGAGAAACGTTAAAAAGTACTATTAGGGGCTTCCCTGGTGGTGCAGTGGTTGAGAATCTGCCTGCTAATGCAGGGGACACGGGTTCGAGCCCTGGTCTGGGAGGATCCCACATGCCGCGGAGCAATTAGGCCCATGAGCCACAATTACTGAGCCTGCGCATCTGGAGCCCGTGCTCCACAATAAGAGAGGCCACGATAGTGAGAGGCCCGCACACCGTGATGAAGAGTGGCCCCCACTTGCCACAACTAGAGAAAGCCCTCACACAGAAACGAAGACGCAACACAGCAAAAAAAAAAAAAAAACTATTAGGAATATGCAAAAATCAAAGAGGACAAGTCATGTTTATCTCTGATTTATCAACCCTCAAAGTCTAAGAAGGTTCTGTTTGTCTGGATTAGAGAAAAGTGATCTTGAGATGCTCTTGTAGGTGGAAAAATGGCAACTTCGGAATACTGTAGAAATGTTGGTAGGTACCAAATATAATAGGACTAAACTAGAGATTTGGAGAAACTGGGAACTGTAACATTTTGTGGACCTAATTAAATGGTTTGAGGTTCATGATTTTGGAAAGATATCAAGATGTCCAATGGAATAGTAAATTATAATATACCAGTTCCCTATGGTGTTTCTCCAAGCCAGTCTTCTGGTTGCTTGGAAAGACACTGAAAATAGTATCTTAGGAGATGTACAATAACATTGAAATCTTACTAACAACAGATTCTGCGAGGAACTCATCAAGTTCTCCCTTTGATTATTCTAAGCTATGTTCAGTGGGGCCTAGAACGTCTCAGTAATGACCACATTGGGCAAGAAGATAGTCCCTTAGTTTCTAGGCTCATGATCTCTGGACTCTCATCCTCAGTTTGTTTGTAAGGTCTCAATTAGTTCCATTCAGAGATCAAGTTTCTTAAAACAAACTCACAAACATGTATCATATAATTGCTTTGAAAAATTATAAACTAATCTAGACACTCTTCGTAGAAAAAAACTGAAAAAATTGAGATGCGTTTCTCTTTTCTGAGTGACTGAATTTAAACAGCTTGGGAAAATGCTGGATTAAATCTCAAGTTTCTCAATACTTCTTGCGTTTCTCTATTGATTGACATGTGATCATACAATAGCCGAAGACTGGGTCAAGGGAGTTGAGTCTCCATTCTGCTAAATGCCTATATCTCAGTCTATATCTCTATCTCTATCTCTACATCCATAGACTTCTTCCTCTAAGAATATATAATTCTGTCTGTGGGTCAAAAGCTTACGTGTACATACAAATTCAAATGCACAGAGGAGACATGACAGAAATTTTTGAGGTGATGGAATTTTTTTCTTGATTGTGGTAGTGGTTTCACAGCTGTGTAGGCTTTTTTCAAAACTCACGGGACTGTATGCTACAAAGGGTAAATTTTACAAATGTCCCTTCCAACTCAAGTATTATATGAATATATTTAAACCACCCCAAATCAAACACTTTAAATTTCTATCCTGCAGAACACTTATAGGAGAACTAATGACCATAAGCATGTTTTGAAACCTGGCTAACATATATACACACATTTCTTTCCATATCCAGAGGAACATATTGAAAGAAAAAAATGTTAAATTTCAATTCTTAGCTAATGTAATAGTACTACCTAATATATCCTTCTTTTCCTTTTTTTTTTTTTTTTTTGGCGGTACGCGGGCCTCTCACTGTTGTGGCCTCTTCCATTGCGGAGCACAGGCTCCGGACGCGCAGGCTCAGCGGCCATGGCTCACGGGCCCAGCCGCTCCGTGGCATGTGGGATCTTCCCGGACCGGGGCACAAACCCGTGTCCCCTGCATCGGCAGGCGGACTCTCAACCACTGCACCACCAGGGAAGCCCCCTAATATTTATTAAATATTAACTGTGTGTCAAGCATTTCTATGTGACATGGACATATTAATTTATTTAATACAACAGCCCTATGAAGTTGAGATTATTACTGTCTCAACCTTACACATGGGGAATCTGAAACACAGAGAGGTTAAGTGACCTATTCAAAGTCAAACAGCAAGTCAGTAGTAAAGCCAGGATTTAAGCTGGGCAGTCTGACCCTGAGACTGGAGTCTCTGTGGGGAGACTCAGTATCCAATGAGGGAGGAGGAAAACAACTATACCCTGTGCCAAGGTAGATCTGGAGTTTTGGAGCCTGTGAGTCCCCATCACAGACTTCATTGTCCTAGGTTCTCATTCTCCATTTCTCTGCATGGAATAAAATTGGTCAAGGAAGAAACCTTAGAAACTTTTTCCTATTTAGTTAAGGAGCACAGTGTCTCCCTGGTCTGCCTTCTCATTTTCTCCTCCTCACTAAGCACTCATTCAAAGTATCCATCAAGCACTAGGGCATTGGTTTGGGTAAGCTGCCAGCTAGAAGCAAGATTTCTGAAGTTACAAGGAGGATGAGCCACACGGGGCGATCTTTTGCAATCCAGTGCCCCTGCCCTGCTACCTACTTATGGTGGTTTTAAGACAATTAGTTGAGCCCAAAAGTCTTAAAGAAAAGAGCAACAGGGCTAAGGTGAAAGACAGTGTGCGCTGGGGGGGAATGCAAAATCTGGACTGCAAAGATAACATGGGAAAACAAGGAACCAAGAGACAGCTTTGATGTTTTAGAAAGAACACTTAACTTGGGGTCAAAAGTCTTGGTCTCTATACCAGTTGCATCTTTCAGTAGAAGCATAACTCTGGATATTTTACCTCTGTGAACCTCAATGACCTCATCCATAAAATGGGGATAGCACATAGGGTTGTTGTGAAGACGAAAGATGTCTTTGAAACTGATGTGCACCTTGTAAAGCACACAGCAAATCTGAATGAAAATGGCAGAGTACCAACCCAAGGTGGCTAGACAAAGGGGCCAGGGGAGTTGGGAGTATGAACATAGATTAACCAGAATCACTGTCTTTCCAACAAATGCCTGAGTCAACAAACACAAAATAGCTCTGCTGTCAAGAAAAAACAACAACAACAAAAAAAACTAATTGTAAGTAGGTATATTTGAAAGTCACTTTGGAAGGAGACCTTGAAGAAAGGATGGAGGATGTTGGGGGTGGAGAGACACTCCTCCCAGCAAGACAATAAAAGATGACAAGTTAGGTCACGGTGGCTGAGGAGGAGACAGTGATTTGTTGTCTAACTCTCCAGCCATGATGGAACTGTAACTAATGAGGTTATTCTGGTTACAAAGGAAGCATTCAGCCCCTAATGAAAAACTCTTTGGTGACTGGTGTTAGGGAAAGAGAAAACAAACCAGCAGCTTATTATTAGTTCCACAGCAAGTTAATTAATTTTTGCCAGTCACTTCAGGTCACTTGCCGGCCAAAGCATCTGTCTCACTCATCTGAACAGCTGGAGGGATGGCAAGAGTGTCTCCAGGACATGCATTTGTCCCCAGTTCTGGGAGTAGGAGGTGTGGCCAACCACAAGGCTGACAAAAACAGGAGCTTCTGGGGTTCTTCCTGTTCCCCCCCAACCCCCGCCCACTGCTCCATGATCCACTCAAGGCGAGTCGAAAGACTGTAGTAATTCCACGAGATACAAAGGAAACAAAAATACTTAGAATAAAGTTATTCCTGCCTCTGTACATCATTTAAATAACCTCATTTACTTAGAATGAGGCTATTCCTGCCTCTATACGTCATAAAACTACTTAGAATGAGGTTATTCCTGCCTCTATACATCAGTTAAAAGTCCACTATAGAGCGGACTATAGGCCCACCTCTCCCACTGAAGAGCTTTAGAGCCATGATAAGGTTGCTTAACTTCTCCAGGCTTCCCTTAGCTCACCTGAACTGCCCACCTGCATGGAAAGATGTACATTTGGCATCTCGTCTAGCATCAGGAAATGTGAGTTAATAAATATATCCTTTCTCAAAGAAATGTCAAGCATTTGGCAGATACTACTGAATATCCTTTCAGAAACACGTCACTGGTCTGGTAGAGCCCCTCTTCGGAGATGGGAGAGCCAGGGCTAAGAAAGTGCTCGATCAAAACACCCACGTATTTGTACAGAGGTTGACCTGGCCTCCAAAAATGCTAGCAATTTTTCTTTAGACAGGTAATATGCACGGATATTGAATGCCATTTTGTTGAGCATGCATATTCGTGCTAGTATATTTACTTTCTAGGGTGGATTAAGTGATACAAATTTTCTTAATTATATGTTTTGCATAATATATAATACACATATATAATATTTATTACATACTCACCCCTAGAATAGACCAAGATGAAGAGACTTATAAACTACACTGAAGCAGGGACCATAAGTTTAATCCCCTCTTTGAGCCAGTTTAAGCTACTGTTCAGCTGCTGTGGGTTTTAAATCTCTTATATTTTATTTAAGATTATAAAGTTTTCAGCAAAAAGAAAAAATCAGCTGGGGAGGGGCTCATTATCTCAAGTCACCACATACCTCTTACCAGTCTTTCACAGTAGCCTTCCCTCCACCTCCTTTTGAATAAAAGACTGTGAAGTTAGAGACCAAGTTTTTTTGTTTTTTGTTTTTGTGGTACGCAGGCCTCTCACTGTTGTGGCCTCTTCCGTTGCGGAGCACAGGCTTCGGACGCGCAGGCTCAGCGGCCATGGCTCACAGGCCCAGCTGCTCCATGGCATGTGGGATCTTCCCGGACCGGGGCACAAACCCGTGTCCCCTGCATCGGCAGGTGGACTCTCAACCACTGCGCCACCAGGGAAGCCCAAAGCCCAAGTTTTAATGTCTATCCAGGTGCTCAAGAACTGTGGTCCCTCTCCTGCCACCTCCTAGCGTGCACCTTCACTGTCAGCCCACTGCAGGTAGTTAACAGAAATGATTGGGATCCTCTAAACCCATTCAAACAAAACAATTAGTGGCTGCTAGGGAGGTTTGCAGTCCTACCAGGAACAATGCTACTTAATGAAATAAGCATTGCATTCTCCGACAGCAGTTCATGTCCCATGGCAAATCAGTTGGTGAGGGTCTCAGGTAGGCAAGTGTGTATGATTAACGTCACTGCAATTAGGAGTGGGCTCCTCTGCCTTGGGAAAGTGAGCTGAGGAGATGGGATGGAGTCTCCACTATGGGTTGCCGCTGTCGTCTACTGTGACTCAGCACTGCGTAGGACCTGGACTGCTCACAAAAGCTTGCCAGGCACTTTAAATGAGCAGGAAAGTGAGACATTCAAATTGCTGTGTTCTACATTGGGAGACTGGAAGTTCAGGGAAATGAAGCAAATTACGTAGTCTCTCAGGGCTGAGACTAGACCTCATATATTAAAAGAGCAAGCAAACAAACTGCACCAACCTATCAGGTAAACAGACTCCAAAATAAAAGCCAACTCATTTTCACACTTATAATATATGTCATCAGGGACCAGGCATTTCTGACAATTCACTCTAACTCAGTATTCACTTGGAAAGTGAGTATGGATGTTAGTTTTTTAAATTTAATTTATGTATTATGTATGTATGTGTGTATCTATTTTTATTTTCGGGTCTTGATCTTCATAAAAAATTTAATATAAGCAGTTTAACCAGTCTCTTAGAGATACCCTTTCTCCTTCCATTCTCTTCCTATCTGCACTCTTTATATTCTTTTCCATCTTCTCACTTTGTCTCATCTCTCCTCACTTCTTCTTCCCTTTTCTTTGCCCTAATATGGCCCTTTCTTACATATCCTTATTTTCTGTATTATTAGCTGGAATATATCTTTTGAAAAGATCAACACTCCCATCCCAAGACATCATAAAATAAACAGCTGTTTAATATGTACAATTTTGGAAGGAAGCCTTGACCTTAGCAAGCAAGTCCCTGATGTAAAGTGGAAAATGGAGGTGAGATGGGTCTCTCTGGGGCCCAGGCCCAACCAGGGCTCTGCACTCACAGACTCCCAGACACGCTGGCTGACTGGTTGTGTGATTAAACTCTGGTCCAGGAGATGCTGTACCAGCTGAAAAAGGAAAGCACATGGACTAACTGTGAACACAGACCAAAGAACACTTTAAAGCCTGAGTCATCTGCATCCAATTTGTTCAGAGGAGCAAGGAACAGAAGAGTGGCAGGTCTCAGCTGCTCTCCTGAAGGCCATTCTCATCCAGAGGTCACCTGTGGGGCTGGGGCCACTCCCCGGATGCCAGCTCTGTCAACCCTCAGACCAATGCTTAATTCTGTCCCCTCTTTCTTTCCAATAGATGGGGTGTGATGAGGAAGGAAAGATATATAGGAGGAAGTAAGGGCAAAAGGGGGACAAAGAAAACCGGGTGAAAACTGGGAAGAAGAAAAAGAGGCGAAATAGAGATATGGCCAAGGGAGAGGGGAGAAGGAGGGCAAAGAGAGGTGGGAAAAAGCGTGGATAGAGGCATCAGGCAGGAAGCCAGTAAGGCTGGAACTTTCCTTCTAGTCAAAAGTGTGCACAGCTGCACCAAGTGCACTGATCTTCTCTTTGGGATCTTCTTCATTTCCACTATTTTCTGTATTTCTTGTCTCCTCCTAAATGTGATTACACAGCCCTCCCCCGCCCCCACCTGGAAGCACTGCTTTGGCCGTAACGGCATAGAAGAATTAGGTTGCCCTGACTGAAACCGTGGTGCTCGCCCTACTTCTCACTTGGTTGACTTCTCCCATGAAGCCCTCATGGTGGGCCTCTTCCTATGTGGTCAAAAGCACTCACTGCCCCTCTGTTCATCTCTAGCTCCTGGTAACATAGTTATGGAAAGAAAGGGAAGATATCAATATTTATTGAGTATTAATCACTGGTCTAGGGATTTTATATATGTTGCCTCATAGAAATCTCATCAGAGTCCTACAAGTAGGTATTATTATTAGTCCTATTTTACAGATGATAAATTAATTTTGCACTGCTTCTGTGATTTGGGATGTATCCCTAAGACCAACCACGCTGTCTGGCTCATTATAGTTTCATTTAATGAATAAACAAATGTTTCCATTTCTATGACTGAGATAAGAATAGTTCATGGCAATGTTGTGAGGACACATGAATGTGAAATTCCTTTGAACCCTAACAACAGAAAGAACAATGATTGTTTAGGACTTATAGGTGTTGTTTTAAGGCCTTGCCATGTACTAGTCATTTAATTCCTCACTATAACCCTGCAAAGGTAGGATTCTTTATTTGGATTGTGCATATGAGAAATAAAGTAACTTTCCCAAGGTCATACAGCTAATAAATATGGAGCCAAGACACGAACTCAAGCAGTTTGACTCCATGGTCCTTGTAACCACTCTATACTCTACTTACACACTTACTGAAATGGCTGTTCTACATCATTTAGAATCTGCATAGCAGGAAACTTCGGTCTAACAGAGGCCAATGTAAGAAAAGCTCTTATCTGCTAAAGTCTCACTTATGTAGCAGGTTTCATACTATGTCTTTTATAGCTGTCTTTTCAATGCATATGCTGTCTAGAAGTCAACTAGGGCCTGCTTCCCTGCCCTCTGAGGTTTAGAGAAGATGAGCTTAAACCTCTAATTCCATACTTTGTGGAAGTTTAAAAATTTCAAATTCAAATTAATATTTCCAAAATTCCCAGGTGCTCATGGCCAACACTGACTTTCCATAACTCCATTTTCGACTACCACTATATTTCCTTAAAGGGCAATTCATAAATCAGAGCAGACTAAACTGTGGGCCTAATTTCCCCCCACTGAAACTCATAATATTCACCTTTCCAACCAACCATAAAACATGATTCCAAAATGACCTAGTGATTATGTCTTGGGGAAACTGAAATAAGTTTAAGTAAAACTGTCTTGATTGCACTGACACAAAATTCTTTCACAAAGCCATGCTCTTATTAATCACTTCAGGTGAGTCAAAGTAAACATAATCAATCAAACTTTAAGAGAAGAAATTGAAAGAAAATTCTTGGTCCAAAAATGATTGCTTTCCCTCTCTTTTCCTTCCCATCATCTTCCTTCACTCCCTTCCCCATTCTCTCAGCAACTTTTACCCAAGAAGAACCACAGGCAGTGATGACAGCTGTGCTGGAGCAATTTCCCTCTATTGAGTTTAACCTCACGAGGACCATTTCAAGAGGACTGGATTGTATTTTGGATGACTCACAGATGTGTCGTGTATATAAGACATACTGAATATGTTCTCACAACAGGGTTCAATGAGTCAGGCAATCTCTTCAGCTATTTTTCATTCTCTTTTGTTTAATGTTTAAAGGAAAGCATAGGACAAAATCTAACATTGGGCATCGGGGGTTGAGAGAGTTTAGACTTGGTTCCACATGTAGCAATGCAGGGAAATCACAACAAATAGGTCTAGTCTATAACCTGATATGTTTCAGGTCAGGATATTTATAATGCTTCTCTCTTGTGCTTGCCTATGTGTCAAATAGAGAAATAATGAAATGTTTGGCTCTGTGCTGAAAACACCCTGAGAGGGACTTTTGAATGTTTCTTTGTTTGCTGAAACAAAAAAATAAGGGAAAAAATAGAGAAGTGTAGTATCTCTGGGAACACCCTTGTTTTCTTGGTTCCTCATTTACTTCCTCCTGATTAGTATAATTTTTCCAATTCTTCCCCAGGTAAAACCTCCAGAGATGATTCTCCTACAACACTGCTCCTATTGTCAATGTCTCTGAGAGCTGGGAGAGACAGCTCAGTGTCAGCCTATTAAAATCTCACTTCTACAAGCAAAGGTAGTAATGATGGAAGGGCATTCTCACTACAATTCAGAGCCACGATTTGCATAAGTCCACAGAAACTTTCCATGGAATGATAGAAGATCAAACTTGTGATCTGCTCTTTCTGTTTCTGAGCTCCATTTTTCAGATAATGGCATTACAAAATATCTAGTTGCTGAAACCATGCAATCAAGTTAATATTGATTCTCTTTCCCTCAGTTATCAAGACAGACCACAGATTCACAGCCTTTTTCCTACTCCCAGTGGGACTGTCCCAGTTTGGGTCTTCATTTGTACTTGAGTAGCCTCTTACCTGACTCTTTCTTTATATTCTTCCCCCATCACTATCAGACTGATCTTGGTAAAACAAGATCTGGCCAAGTTACCTCCTCTGTTTATAAGCCCATTAACATCCTCCTGTTGTCTGCCTTATAAAGTCTGGATTCCTTAATGTGACTTTTAAGGTCCTTCTTTACAAGTTGGTTCTAAACATGTCTTTCCGTCCCTGTGTCCCACCACAACCCCATCCCATGTTGCCCCTTGCCCCAACCATCAGCAGCAGCATAATGGCTTCCAACTGTTGAACCTCTCTCTGTGCTCTGCACAGTGCTATGTTCTATACAGATAACACTTCACTTTATCCCCCCAACAATACTCACAGCTGATATGATTACTGTTAGAATTTTACAGATCAATTACAGAGGCTGAGTAACTTGTCTCCATCCCCTGGGTGAATTGCCCTTTCCTTGCCCATCTTACATAATATTTTTTTAAGCCCCTGGTCAAATAGCACCTCCTCTTTGAAGCTGGCCTCAGCAACCTTTGGCTCTCCCAAATTCCTCTTCTCTCCCCTCTACTGTTACTCTCAGCCTCCTCTATTTTTCCATAAAATGTTCCTTAAACTTGATTACAGCAGTGATCACTATCAGTTTAATGTGTCTGTCACTTAACTATCCTTCATGTCTTATGCATTTATGACATTCTTCATCCTTTATGTCCACCATGGGCCTGGCACATAGTAGGTACTAAGAGTTGATTTTAGGGTTGAGTGCTGGGCTCCAAGATGTTGGAGAGCTCCCAGGTATTAGGGGTTGAGAGGGAGCCTAGGCAGGATAAGGGCATGGTGACAAGGATAGGTAGAGCTCTTGGCTAAGGCTATTATATTTAACTCGTCATTCAGAATTAGAGCTGAAGTTCATTATAGGATCACATGATATTGTTTGAATCCATACGGCTCCTTCTGGGACCCAGACCAAGGCTACAACTGGGACTGGAAACCAGGTAGACTTGCTAGCTTTTAAAGGATTTTTTCATTAAAGCACACAGATAAGATATAATATATATTTCACTCATGTAAGAGCTGCCTCCTCTTCTTCCTGAGAAGTAATGAAATAATTAAATAGAACTGACCCCTAACCTGAACCTTCCCACCCCACATCTCCCCACTATGATACATTGCTGTTTCTCATTCCCTTCTGCTGTCCTGCCACCACACTGAAGTTCACACAACAGTGCTCATCTCTAGGCCATTTTCAATTAATTTCCTGAGTAAAATTTCACGAGACACTATCAAACCTTTTGCTAAAATCAAGATATATTACGACTACTCTATCCCCTTAGTCTACTAATCAAAAAAGCAATCAACTTTGTCTGGCATGATTTGTTCTTTTAAAACCCGTAATGCTTATTGCTCATAATTCCATTATCTTAGATAGTATTTTTTTCCTCTTAATATTTGTTTCACTGTTTTAACAGGGATTGAATTACTAGATGGTAGTTTCTAGGATCCCTTTTTCCCTTGCTGCTTTGAAAGTTTGCTACATAATTTGATACTATCAACATAATGGTATTTCCTCATTCTGTTGCATCACAAAAGAATAAGAAAGGGGCTTCTAGGAGTCACTTGGTCAATGCCTTTGTTTCTTCACAAGACTCTCATCACCTTCCTGAACCATTCTTGACCACTATCCATTTTTCAGGATTTCCCAAACAGGAGAATCTGAGACCTCTTTTGATAACTGAATTAGTGATTCACAACCTATGCTTAGGAAGCACTTCCTAATTTCTCATCCAGGTTCCTTCTAAAGGAGGATGCTATGCTGAAGAAGGCATATATCTGATCCCGAGTTCAAATCCTGAGTGTGCCATTTACTAGCTGTGTGACTTTAAGTAACTTTATTTCTTTTTTTAATGAGAGAAAAATAAAAAGTTTTAAATAAAAACATTTTAAAATGTTATAGTTCTTTCATTTTTAATTACAAAAGAAATATATGAAAAATTCTAACGACACAAAAGTGTATTATCCCCTTGGCTCTCCAACCAAGATCCTACCCTCCAAAAGTAACTGGTGATAACAATTTGATATACATGCTTCCTGGATATTTTCTATACATAAATAAACACATATAAGTCAAAATGAGGTCATAATACTCACAGTACTTTACAACCTACGTTTTTCATTTAACTATGTATCAATACATTTCCATGTCAGTACATATACCTATCCAAATTTTTTTCACAATAAGTATGTAATAATTTTGTAATTAATTATGTAATTAAATTAAATTTTGTAATTAGAGTTGTTATTAAATCCTAGTTAATTTGGCCCGTTCTTATTAACAGACATTTAGAGTAGCTTCCAAGTTTTCTCTATTCCAAATACTAATGACAACGAACTGTAATAACGTTTACACAATTAATGAAAATCAAGCGAGGGAAAGAGTGAGAGCTGTGAGACCATGAGAGTTGCCCACCACAGGCAGGCTGCTCCTTCCACTCCCTCTCCCCACAACCTCCCCTAATAGCAGAACTTGATGGGACAGGGATACTGGAGGTGGCCCCATCCTTGGTCACCTTGAATGATGGAATGGCACAAAGGAGCACCTTTCACTCACCCAATCTGAAGTTCACTGTGAAATTTTCTAAATCCTCCTTGGGCACTGCAAGCTGGAGTCTGGTTCATGCTGCTGCTTATACCCTGAGTGTCCTAGGGCAAGTCCTTTACCTTTTCTGGAGCTCAAATTGTTTATTTATAAAATAGTGATAACTTTTCTGATCATAACTCTCACTGCCATTTATTATTTACCATATGCCAAACACTGCCAAAAGAGAGCTTTAGTGTATTATCTTGTTTAATTTTCACTAAATCCCTTTGAAGTGGATGATATGACTCTCATTTTTAATTGGATTTTTAGGCTTATTAGTGAATTGCAAGAGTTATACACATCGTTTACATAATATATAATTTCTAAATATTTTCCACCAGGCTGTGGCTTATTTCATTTTCTTATGGTGTCTTTTAAGTACAAAAGTTTTAAATTTTGATGAGGTACAATTTATCAATTTTTCTTTTATTGATTGTGATTGTAGTGTCATACTGAAGAACTATTTTCCCAATTCCAGGTAAAAGATTTTATACTTTTTTTTTTTCCTAGAAACTGTACAGTTTCAGCTCTCACATTTAGGTCTATATTCGTCTTGAGTTAATTTTTGTATATGGTGTGAAATAGGGGTTTAAATTTGTTTTTTTGTATATGGATATCCAATTATCCCAGCACTGTTTGTTGAAAAGACTAGCTTTCCCGCATTGAATTGCCTAGGCACCTTTGTCAAAAATCAATTGATCATAAATGTTAGGATTTATTTCTGCACTCTCAAATCTGTCCCATTGATATATATGCCTCTCCTTGCCCCAATATCACACTGTCTTTACTACTTTGGCTTTATAGTAAGTTTTGAAAGAAGATAATGTAAATCTTCCAAATTTTTCTTCTTCTTTTAAAAAATGGTCTTATAGGACTTCTCTGGTGGCACAGTGGTTAAGAATCCACCTGCCAATGCAGGGGACATGGGTTCGAGCCCTGGTCCGGGAAGATTCCCACATGCCGCAGAGCAGCTAAGCCCGTGCACCACAACTACTGAGCCTATGTGCCGCAACTACTGAAGCCCACGCTCCACAACAAGAGAAGCCACAGCAATGAGGCCCAGGCGCTGCAACAAAGAGCAGCCCCTGCTCGCTGCAACGAGAGCAAGCCCACGTGCAGCAACAAAAACTCAATGCAGCCAAAAATAAATAAATTTACAAAAAAAAATTGTCATATATATTCCAGGTCCTTTGCATCTTCATACAGATTTTAGGGTAAAGGAAGGAAGTAGAGGGGAGGGGGAGGGGAGGGGAGGGGAGGGGAGGGGAGGGGAGAGGGGAGGAGAAAAAAAAAAAAACCTGCTGGGATTTTGGTAGGGATTGCATTGAATTTACAGACCAATTTGGTGAGTAATGCCATCTTACACTATTGAGTTTTCCAATCAATGAAAATATAATGGCTCTCTTTTTATTTATATTATCCCTTAATTTCTCTCAGCAATGCTCTGTAATTTTCAGTGTGCAAGGCTTACACTTTTGTTAAATCTATTCCTAAGTATTTTGTTCTTTTTGATGCTTTTATCATTTGAATTGATTTCTTAATTCCCTTTGGGAATTGTCTGTTGTTAGAATATAGAAATATAATTAGTTTTTGTATATCAATTTGTATCTTGTGATGTTCCTAAATTCATTTTTTGTTCTATTAGTTTTTCTTTCTTATGTAAAATCTTTTGGATTTTCTAAATAAAGGATCATGTTACCTGGTAATACAGAAAATTTTCTTTTTCCCTTTTCAATCTGTTTACCTTTAATTTCTCCCTTCTTCCCTCCCTCCCATCCTTCCTTCCCTCCTTCTCTCATCTTTCTTTCTTTCCTGTCCTTATTGCACTGGTAAGTTTCAATGTTGAACAGAAGTGATGAAAGCCTTGTCCACAATCTTGGGAGAAAGCTTTCAGTCTTTCATCAAGTATGTTGTTAGGTATGGGTTTTTCATAGATGCTGTTCATCAGGTTTAGGAAATTCCCTTCTATTACCAGTCTGTAGAGAGATTTTATCATAAATGGATGTTGGATTTTCTCAAATGCCTTTTCTGTTTCTACTGAGATGGTCATATTGTTTATGTCCTTTATCCTATTAATATAGTGTATTACATTAATTTTTTTGTGAATGTTAAACCAATCTTGTATTCTTGGATAATTTCCAGTTGATCACAGTATCATTCTTTTCATATGTTGCTAAATTTTATTTGTTTATTTTCATAAGGCTTTTTGTATCTATGTTCAAGACGGATATTGGTGGTTTTTTTCCTTGTGATGTCCTTTTCTACCTTTAGTATCTGGGAAAAGTGAGTGGTCTTATAGTGTGAGTTGGGGTGTTCATTCCTCTATTTTCTGAAAGAGTATATGAAAAGTTACCAATATTTGTTCTTTAAATATTTGCTAGAATTCATCAGTGAAGACATCTAGGTTTGGGCTTTTCTCTGTGGGAAGGTTTTTAATTACTAATTCAGGTTATTTACCTGTTACAGATCTCTTCAAATTTTTCTATTTTTTTTCTTGAATTAGTTCTGATAATTTGTGCCCTTCTAGGAATTTGTCCATTTCATACAAGTTGTTTGATTTATTTACAACTTACTGTAATATTGTAAACAATATTTACCATGTCCTTATATTCATTTAATTTCTTTAGGGTCTGTAGTGATGTTCGCTTTTGCTTTGCTGATTTTGGTAATTTGCTTTATCTTCTCTTTTTCCCCATGGTTAAACCAGTTAAAGTTCTGTCAATTTTATTGCTCATTCCAAGAACCAACTTTTGGTTTCATTGATTCTCACTACTGTTTTCTGTTTTCTATTTTATTAATTTCTGTTCTAATCTATATTTCTTTTCTTCTGCATGCCTGGGTTTACTTTCCTTTCTTTTTGAGACTTTTCTTCTTTTCTAACATAGGCATGTAAATCTATTCACTTTTCTCTAAGCAATTTTTTTAGTTTTATCCCCTAATTTTTAGGTTTTATTTTAATTTCCATTTAGTTAAACTTTTCTAATTTCCCTTGTTATTTCTTATCTTATGCATGAATTATGTGTTTAATTTCCTAATATTTGTGGATTTCCCAGATTTATTTCTGTTGTCAACTTCTAATTCATTCCATTGTGGTTGGAGTATATACTTTGTATGGATTCCATTACTGAGACTGTTTTATGGCCTCACACATGGTCTATCCTGGAGAAAGTTTTCTGTGCACTTGAAAGGAATGTGCATTCTATAGTTCTCGAGTAGAGTGTTCTATATTTGTCAGTTAGGTTGAGTTGGTTGTTAGTATTGTTAAAGTCCTCTATATCCTTTTCTGTTTATTGTTCTGTTCATTATTGGGAGGGGGTTATTGAGCTCTCCAACTAGAATTGTTAAATTATCTGTTTCTCCTCTCAATTGTGAGAGTTTTGTTTCATGTATTTTGAGTTCTGCTGTTAGGTGCATATACATTTATAACTGTTATATCTTCCTGGTAAATTGACTCTTTTATCATTGTAAAATTTCCAACTTTTCCTTAGTAATGTTTCTTGTCTTAAAATCTTAAATTTTTCTGATATGAATATAGCTACTTCAGTTCTCTTATGGCTACTGTTTGCAAATATTTATTTTTCTATCCTTTTACTTTCAACCTATTTTTGTCTTTGAATCTATGATGTACCTCTTGTAGAAAGCACATAGTTGGATCTTGCTTTTTTATCTAGTCTGTCAATCTCTGTCTTTCGATTCAATGTTGGGCTATTTACATTTAATATAACTAGTGATTTGGTTGTATTTACACTTGTCTTTTTGCTATCTGTTTTTTATATGTCTCCTGTCTTTTTAGTTCCTCTGTTCCTTCTTGACTGCCAAGTATTTTCCAATGTACCATTTAAAAACTTCTGTTGAATTTTAAAAATGTTTTGGAGCTATTTTCTTAGTGCTTGCTCGGCGTTATGCATCTGAACTTATCACAGTCTACTTCAGATTAATACTAACCTAATTCCAGTAAAATATAGAAACTTTGTTCAAATATAGCTCCTTTCCATTTCCTACCCTTTGTTCTATTATTGTCTTATATACTATATCTATATATGTGTAAAGTCAACAATATAGCTTTGCAATTGTGCATTTATATAACCTTATATCTTTCAAAAAATGTTAAGAAAAAAATATTTATTGAGTCTTTTATATTAACTCACATATTTACTATTTCTGGTGTTCTTCATTTCTTCCCATGGATACAAGTTATCTCCTACTATAATTTCATTTCACTCTGAAGGTCTTACTTTAGTATTTATTGTAAGGCAGGTCTGCTAGCAACTGTGTATTCTAATTTTCTTCCCTGAAAATTGTTGATGGTCCTTTTGTTGTTGCTGTTTTGTTTTGTTTTCTTTCTTAAGTTAGTTAGTTTCTTTGTTTAATCACTTGGCTGAGCTACATCTGTGAAATCCATCTTCCCTATAATGTGTGGCTGCTGATGTCTCTGTTCAGTTTTTCTTTTTTTTAACGTTTTCATTTTACTTTTTATCCTGAATTCCTATGGGTCATTTGTGTGTAGCTTAGTGGTCTGCAGATTTTTGGGCAGAGGATGTGCTCAAACACCTTGAACCAGTAAAACTTCTGTCTTTTGCCAGTAGGTCTGTTTGTGGGTAAAAAAGTGCATTCAGTGCTTGGGCTGCTGATCTCTTTCATGTCTCCTCTGCATATATTCCCAGTCTTAGGGTTGACTAGAAAGTTGTGGTTGGCTTGGACTCTTTCCCATCTCCACTGGAAATATACATAGTCTCAATCATGAATGTGCCTGACCCAACCATGACAGAGTCGCAGGCCAGTTGAGTCATAGGTTTTCACTTTCACCTACAACACTGCCAGGCAAGTACTTTACCTCCTCCTCCAAATCAAGTGAGCCCCCTTCGAGTGTGGCACAGAAGCTGCTGGTCTTCATGGTGTACCCTACTTTGGCAGGACCTCTGTGTAGACTAAGTTAGGTAGACAGGAGAAGCACCAGGTCAGAATGCCACAGACTCCCACGGTTCTTACCTCGGGCTTATCTGCAACCACACACTGAAGGAAAGATAGAAGTTCAACAGTTTCTTCAGCACAAATGCTTCTCAGATTGTTAGATTCATTTGGCCAATATTCAGAGCACTCATATGGTTGTTTTTGTCAGTTTAGTCCAGCTTTGGAGTTTCTTTTCAGGGAGATAATTTGCCAGTCCCTTCACTTGGCCATAGCTGGAAATCCTGCCTCACCTTGCTTCTCTGAACCTCATTTTGTTAGTCTGAAACATGGATATTCATTTTTCTGAAACTATTTTATGGGCTTATTGAGAGAATCATATAAGGCACAGTACGATAAGTGGTTGGCATAAAGTAAGCCCTTGGTAATCACTGACAGGGTCATTGTATACAGTTGGGTGGATTGTGCCCTGCACAAATGTGTTAAGTGAGGGGGCAAGTGGGGCTGAGATTCAGCTCATGTTCTGCTTGTCAAGTTATGAGTTTTAGCACTGGCTGCACACAACCAGAAGAGGCATTTTCTCCTAATTCCTTCACCCAGTGGAGGCAACTTCTTCAAATTCACACAGAGGTGCCATATAGCCTAGCTTGTCCCAGGGTTGCCTTACCTCCCCTTGACCTTAGCCCTTCTTGAGCAGGCTAAATCCTTTTTCTTGATCTGGTTCAACATGTTTACAGGAAAGCTCCTTGTCAATATCATGCCTTTTGGTCGTTTCTCCTCTATTTTCACTTTATTTTTTCTTTTCCTTTTCCAGGGTAAATGGACTCTATGACTCTATTCATGCATTTGTGAAAACATGGGTTTTTAAAAAGTTGTGGGCTGCCACTGCTGCTGATAGAGGTGTTGGGAAAAGTATGGCTAATTACATTTCCTGCAGAAGCTCAATATCTAAATCCCTCTGAAAGATATGACTCACTAGGGATCCTTCTTCCACACCATCCTAGCACCTGGTTCCCTTCTGAAGAACACTGACTCTCCATCTTGACTGTGACCTCAGGGACAAAGAAGCCAATTGACTCAGCTTATTTTTCTCTTACATGAGGTTTTAATTTTAAGTATTTCCTCTTGAAACACAAGACTTCCAGAATTTGCCCAACTTTCTTGTTTCTCTAGCAAGCAATGTTTCTCAAATTTATCCCTGTACACATATCACACAAAAGGCATCAGGTCTGAATTTGTCTTTATCGGTAGGAGAAGCCTACTTCCAGTCTGTGTGTCAGCTAATCCTGCTGATCCTGCCTATTCTGCCTCCAGAGTTGTATATGTGAAGGATGCATTCGCTTTTGAGGAGAAATAGAAGTTGAGGAGGGAAGAGGGCCACAGGACACAAGGATAGAAGACAGACAGAAAAGGAAAAACAGAAAAAATAAGAGAAAGGGATGAAGCACTCATGTGAAGGCTAGACAACTGTCGTTGATCTCTGGAGGGTTGCCAAGCCCAAAGAATTGAGACTATTACCTTCTCCAAATTCTTCATTTCGAAACACTGATTATTTTGATTGCTCTATATTTTAATATGTTCAATGTTTTTGATGTAATTTATATTTAAAGACTAAATAGGGAAGAATCTGTGTTAAGAGCTTGGACATGGGAGGGATAGCAGCAATGTACTGATTCCCCCCACACTTGGCAGCTCCCTGAGTACATACCACTGTTGGAATGGATACCTTTGGGGTATAAATGCAGTCTATTAATAAATGAAGAAAAATAATTCTTAGGAGAGGCGGAGTATATAGTCTCAGGAATGATACCTGAATAATATTTTGTACTTGTGTTAGTGCAAGCAATATTGGAGGGGAAGGTATTGAACAGGAGCATCTTATACCTTTGCTGCAGAAGCGAAGTTAATTCTACTTCAGAATGAGAAGACCATCCTCATTTGAAGCATTCGCATTTTAGACCATTCTAATTTTATTTACAAGGAGTAACTAATTCTTTATTGCCAGCATAATACTTCAAATACCTCTTCCATTGCTTCCCAGTGCAGAGAATGCCAATCACATCAGACAGAAGACAGGTGCCAAAGAGAAAACAAGTGCAGGTCGGGGTACTCCACAACAGAGACACAGGGAGCTGCCACACCATGCATGCAGCCAGTTTCATTAACAAGTAAGTCTAGTAAATCCAGCATACTTTCAAATAATAACAGCTTCCACAAAAATTAGCTAAGAAAGAACTGATACCAAATAAATATGTTTCGATTAATAAGCATGACTAGCAATTAGTACTAAAAATTCTAAAGCAAGAAGTGAAGAGAATCAAGACAGATCATAATGCTTTAGATAAGAAAAACCTAGACTCTTACGATAGCAACCAGGTAAAAGGTCCTTACCAATCCTTCAGTGGGAAAACTGGACACTAGATTTGAAACTGTGCACAGTCCTTCTCAGCAAATTCTTTTGTCACGTCAAAAAAGTCTTAAATATGTTATACAGGACACCTGGGCCAAATAAGGCTTTTAGGGTCAAGATTCTTAAATCAAGACAGAGCAGTACTTGCTTCAGACTGCTGTGGCTGGGATGGGCTATGTGGTACTCTGCTGTGCCATTTTCCTGTTTACAGAGTGGTCTCTTGTGCATCATCTCCATTCATTTTTATAACAAGTCAGGAAAGAGAGCCACAGAGATAAAATGACCCCCAGGTCTCTCTTCAACTTACATTAGACCAGTCTTTCTCCATCTTGAATGAGTAAAGATTATCTTTCTACTCTAAGTAGAATTACACTGTAGTTATCCCCATTCAAGAGAATTTTATTTTATTCCTCTTTGCAAGGTCTTGGCTTTCCCCCAATTCTCTTCAAGCATAAATTCCAAGCGGTTCATAGCTTTTCTTAAACAGAGCCCATATTTCTTTAAGATGCATCTTATCTGAATCATTGGATATACAGAAATCAGTGAAGCTAAAAATCCAGATAACACTAATAAAAAGCCTTAATAAAAGGAAGTAGAAAATCAGAAAGACAACTCCACATGCTCTTAGAGCCTATCTAAGAGCCTACACACTCAATTTACCAACTGAAAAACTGAGGCCTGAGTTTGCATGTTAGCCGAGGGCAGCCCACCACTCCCAACTCTCAGCACAATGCTCCCTACGTTTCTGAAAGGGCAGTTCTGGTTGCAGTAACCGGATTCCATCTTCTCATACTGATTGAATCGCTATGTAGCCCAGATGGCAAGCTTCATGCTGTGGCTGCCTGAGGCAGCACTCCTTGCCCTGGCCATCTGCAGAGAAGACATGGGTGAGAGTAGCCTTCCCCAGATCCTTCTGAAGACACTGCCCTTACCAGATACCACAGTGGATAGGTTGTGCCATGGAACAGAGGGAGTCTCCCCAGCATCACTGGTGTGTGCACGATGCCCTGAACTTCTGAATACTGTTAGACATCTAATGAGAGTAAGTCTTATATAGGAGTAGCCTGGAAAGCACGGTGTTTTATGAAGAGTTTGATATAATGGAAAAAATATGAAATTCAGTATTCAAAGACTGGAATTCAAGACCTGGCTCTGCCACATTCCAGCTTTGTAGACTTTGTAGATGAGCAACTTACTTCATCTCTCTAAGCTTCCATCTGTGGGTCAAGAAATACGCAGTGATTAATCTGCCTGCCAATGCAGACGACACATGTTTGAGCTCTGGTCCAGGAAGATCCCACATGCTGCGGAGCAACTAAGCCCGTGCGCCACAACTACTGAGCCTGCGCTCTAGAGCCCATGAACCACAACTACTGAGCTCATGTGCTGCAACTACCAAAGCCCATGCACCTAGAGCCCATGCTCTGCAACAAGAGAAGCCACCACAATGAGAAGCCCGCACACCGCAACGAAGAGTAGTCCCTGCTCGCTACAACTAGAGAAAGCCTGCATGCAGCAACGAAGACCAAACACAGCCAAAAATAAAGAAAATAAAAATAAATTTTAAAAAGAAAGAAATATTTAGTGAATGTCTATTTTATTCTGGGCACTGGGCCAGGCTCCTGGGACATCATAATGAATGAAAAAGACCGAGTTTCCTCTCTTTGAAGCCTACTATTTAGCCTTAGTTTACCAACCTATACATTAGGGACACTAACACTACCTGTCTCATTGTTTTATGAGAATCAAAGGTAATCATGGATGGAAAACCACTTTGCAGACTATAGCTCTTTCCCGTTTCTCTTGAGACAGAGCCCAGGGCCTGACTGGCAGCCACTCACCACTGGCCCTGCATGTGTACTTTCACTGCATCGTCCACCTACCTCTCACTGGCGTTTCATAGCAACTGTCCTGGGCAGCATCACAGCTTCCTTCCACAGGGAGGTAGCCTCACCCCAGCTCCTCCATTTTGAGCAGTGAGCCTCTCCAGGTACTAGCCTGGGGTGTCTTTAGTCCTTCTTACCCACAGGAGCCAGACTCCCAGATGCAGCTGCATACTTCTAGCCTCAGCTCCTGCTGCTGCTCTTTCTGTTCCATTTCTGGTCCACAGAGATGTTTGCCCTGTTCCCTGTACAGGGGGAAGTCTACAGACTGCCTTCCCAGCAATAACTCAAAGGACGTCTTCTACAGTAACTACAAGGAAATGTGTGTGTTTCTAAGGCCCAGTCAGTCCTCTGAGCCCCGCTCTTTCCAGAATGGTGCCTCAAAAGCATATGACTTTTCCTCCAAAGTTCCTCAAGACCAGCAGTATTAGTTTCCTATGGCTGCTATTACGAATTATCAGAAACTTAGTGACTTAAAAAAATACAAATTTATTATCTTACAGTTCAGGAGGTCAGAAGTCTAAAATGAGTTGGTGGGCTATGTTCCTTCTGGATGAGATTCAAGGGCAAATCTATTTTCTTACTTTTTCTGGCTTCTAGAAGTTGCCTGCATTCCTTCTCTCATGGCCTCTTCCTCCATCTTCAACACCAGCAGCTGCTGTGCTGCCACTTTAAGTGGAACTGTTTCCCCCCCTTGATTTTAGGTGTCCCTTGACTTAGATTTTAATTTACAGTGCCATGCATTCAGTAGGGGATTACCAATTGTTGATTTAGGGAAGAAATATACGATTCAAAGAATAAGTGGAATTTAAAAATTGATACAAATAGCACATAATTAAATGATTTCAAATCTCTGTCTCTCTCTGACCTCTGAGTCCATCATCACATCTTCTCTGACTCTGGCTCTCCTGCCTCCCTCTTTCACTTATCAGGACACTTGTGATTCCATTGGGCTCATCTGGAAAATCCAGGATAATCTCACCTGCAAAGTCCCTTGTGCCATGTAAGGCAACATATTCATAGGTTCTGGGGATCAGGGCTTCTTTGGGTGGCCCTAATTTTATCTGCCACACCAGCCCACAGCACTATGCTGTGAACATTCCTCAGGCTTGCTAGCCTCTCAAGGAGCTCCTCTTCCTCCCCTCAAGAGTGCTATATAGGTTTCCAGAGGCAATGCCCCATCTTGATGCTGTGGTCTGAAGAGTGACTTGAGCCATGAGGGTGTCCAGCTTCCAGAACCCATGGCTAAATCTTTGGGAATGGGTATATCTCTTGAGGCTGGTGGGGATTTCTCTGGCTCACAAATTTTGTGCCAGGTATATGGCTATCCTTTGTATTGGATATGCCTACACCTAGTCTTATATCAGAGCAGGAAGTATCCTTAGTGACAATCTAGTCTAAGACTTTTACCTTACAGATGAGGAACCTACAGCCCAGAGAGGTAAAGTGACATCACTTATGGCAAAGTTGGGACAAGAGTCCAGGTCCCTTTTCCCACCAACTCTTGTCTTCCTCTCTCACTCCACATGCCTTGTGGGCAGGGTTGTTAAATTCAGCTAAGGAAGGGCACAATCTTCACCAGACAACCATAATCCATCCCTTCCCACTGAAGGCTTCCTATAGAAGGCAAAGGCAACACCCTGGAAGAGGCCCATTCTGATGGGGAGGCAAGAAATACTTCACCAGACACCCTGAAAACATGCCAACTCATTAAGACAAATCCCTCTCTGGAGCTCAAGGTCCAGCTGCCAGGTTGGCACCAGAATCTCATTAGTATGAAACAATCACAAGTCACCGCTTGTTGAGGGGTCAAGATCTAAGTCCCAGTGACCTGATTGCTCAGGAGATGACAGACACATTTCTGTAAGCAGAACCAGGGAACTAATATGGCCTCTCATGGTGAGTTCCAGAAGAGGGGCAGGGATAAGAGGCTACAAATAGCCCCAGTGACCTTAGTATGATGAGAAGTTGTGTTCATATGAAATGCATGACTACCCAGAACCCTCCTGATACATCTGAAGGGGCAAAGATTGAATAGAAATAGGTCACGCTGATGTCACTCCTGCTTACATGCTGCACTTGGCCCCTGGGTACATTCCTGAGCCTTATGCACAAGTGGTCACCCTTCGTAACCCTTCAAGGATAAGCGGAGCAGAGAGAGGGTGGGGTGGGGGTACTGTGGATTTGTGCGCAGATGTGAACTGCTGGTGCCCTGTAACCTACTCAGGCAGGCAGGAACGCAACCTGCTTGTCCATCTGCTTGTCTATCTCACCCAAGCCAGTACAGCTGGATTCTTTGGTCGTCGTTGTGGCAGAAAATAGTTGACATGTTTTAACTTTCTTTTTTTTTTTCCCAAAGAAGTCTAAAATAATTCAATGATACATAGCCTCAAATGAGAATTTTTTATCTCCTTATATTAAAAAAATAATGACATGTTTTTATAAAAGTAGTACATGCTTATGGACTCAAATTTGGAAAATAACAAGAGCACATAGGAGAGAATAAAAATCACTGATAACTGAGTCATCTAGAAATAACTTCTGCTACTATGTTAGTATATTTCCTTATAAGACTCTTTTTCTTATATACATATAGTTTTCTCTTTTACAAAACAAGTTATATAACACACATTGTTTAACCTTTTTAAAAAAAATCTAATAATAGGCCTTGAATACTTTCCCATATTACTAAATATTTTTATATAGCATAAATATAATGGCTGCATAATATTTAGGTATACTAGATTTTATTTAACTAAATCCTTATTGTTTGAGCATTTAAATGATTTCTAGTTTTTCACCATGATAAACACCACCCCCAAGATACGTTTTTAGATAAGCCAATAGAAAATATTTGGTTGCAACCCTGTTCCTCAGGCCTGCCAGGTAGTCTATAGAGAAAAATATCTTTTGATTCTTGATGGTCAGTTAGTACATTAATAGCACTTAGACAAGAAGTGATTCCTTTCCTTTTCAAACCATATAGATTCTGAAAAAAGAGACTAAATGGTCTTTGAAACTCAGAGAGACCACAAGAGCTAAACCTGTCTGCAAGGCCTTCTTGATGGAGAGTGCCCAGCCAGCGCAGCTCAGGACATGATAGACGAATAGACAGGGGGAAGTCTGCCCAGAAGGCTTCTTAAAGGACTGGAAAGGTACAGAGATATCAATAACTCTGGGGCTGGGTGACATGCCTTAGCAAACCCTGAAGTCCAATCCCATTTATAGAGGACAGATGTCCTGAGGTGGTCTCCAAAGTGTGTGCATGATTATATTTATTTTAATTTAAAGAAGAAACAAAATAAGCTTTACCAATAGTATTATACAGATAGAAACAAATATATGCATATAATTGATGAATACATACATAGCAGGGGTGCTCAGAAATATTTTACTAATGGGGCATACGATAAAATAAAGTTTAGAGACCACTGCCTTAAACCAGAAACTTCATAGCAGACAGGGTGAGCAGAATAGGAAGGGAGCTTCAGGGGAACACTCGACATAGATAGACAGTCCCAGTTTGGATCACCCCATTTGATATAAGTGAAAAGAAAGGAACATTGTACTGTCCTGGAGTGTGTGTGTGTGTGTGTGTGTTTCCAATTACATGTTTCTTCTATTCCAGTTTGCCTATCTCTCCTGACTGCTCTCCCAGCTTCAACATCCTTCTAAAACCAGAGGTCTTTGCTAAAGACTGATTATACAGACAAAGTGAGGGGAGCAATTACTGACCACCAGAAGCTAGGGAAGAGGTATGGAATGGATCTTCCTGCAGAACCTCCAGAAGGTACCAAACATACCAACATTTTGATTTCAGACTGCTGGCTTCCAGAACTGGAAAACATTCATTTCTGTTGTTTTTTTTAATAACTTTATTTATTTTATTTTATTTATTTTATTTTTGGCTGTGTTGGGTCTTTGTTGCTGCACATGGGCTTTTCTCTGGTTGTGGCAAGTGGGGGCTACTCTTCATTGTGGTGTGCAGGCTACTCATTGCCGTGGTTTATCTTGTTGTGGAGTATGGGCTCTAGGCATGTGGGCTTCAGTAGTTGTGGCACACAGGCTCAGTAGTTGTGCCTCACGGGCTCTAGAGTGCAGGCTCAGTAGTTGTGGCACATGGGCTTAGTTGCTCCACGGCATGTGGGATCTTCCTGGACCAGGTATCAAACCCGTGTCCCCTGCATTGGCAGATGGATTCTTAACCACTGTGCCACCAGGGAAGCACAATTTCTGTTGTTTTAAGCCACCCAGTTTGTGTTCATTTGTTGCAGCAACTACTAGAATCTAACACAGAAGGGTACAACAGGAGTGGACCAAAAGGCTAAATGACCCCACTCTGGCACTGCAGTACCTCGTCATCTGTGGCAGCTTCGCTAGTCATTTCTGAGCTCCAGAACAGTATTTCTCAACTTTTTGAAAACTAAGCTACTTAGATAAACAGGAAAATCTCAGTAGCAGAGTTCCATCCAGGCCCTCCACTAAAAACAAAACAAAAGAAAGCAGAAACTTGAGAATCACTTCCCTGGAAGAGAATTGAGTTGATACAGGAAGACTGTAGACTCCCAGCTGAGTCTACTCCCATTCTTCCTGTGTATGCATATGAGCGAGGGGTCGGGGAGGAGTTTTGGGGAGGAACTGCTAATCTGTTGTCCATTTTAAAGCTAGAGCTTAAGACTGGCTGCCTAAAATCATAATGAGGTCACAGACACCCTAAAACACACCACTGGATGAGGTCCTGCCCACTAGAAAGACAACATCCAGCCTCATCTGTCAGAACACAGTCCCCTCCACCAGGAAGCCTGCACAACCCACTGAACCAACCTTAGCCACTGGGGGCAGACACTGAAAACAAAGGAACTATGAACCTGCAGCCTGTGAAAAGGAGAAACCAAACACAGTAAGTTAAGCAAAATGACCTGGAAGATAAAATAGTGGAAATAACTACTGCAGAGCAGAATAAAGAAAAAGAAATGAAAAGAATTGAGGACAGTCTTAGAGACTTTAAAATAAAGACCATTACAAGAGATAAGGAGGGACACTACATAATGATCAAAGGATCAATCCAAGAAGAAGATATAACAATTGTAAATATTTATGTACCCAACATAGGAGCATCTCAATACATAAGGCAAATGCTAACAGACATAAAAGGCAAAATCAACAGTAACACAATCATAGTAGGGGACTTTACCATCCCACTTTCACCAATGGACAGATCATCCAAAATGAAAATAAATAAGGAAACACAGCTTTAAGTGATACATTAAACAAGATGGACTTAATTGATCTTTATAGGACATTCCATCCAAAAACAACAGAATACACTTTCTTCTCAAGTGCTCATGGAACATTCTCCAGGATAGAGCATATCTTGGGTCACAAATCAACCCTTGGTAAATTTAAGAAAATTGAAATCATATCAAGTATCTTTTCCGACCACAACACTATGAGACTAGATATCAATTACAGGAAAAAGATTGGTAAAAAATACAAAAACATGGAGGCTACACAGTACACTGCTAAATAACCAAGAGATCACTGAAGAAATCAAAGAGGAAATCAAAAAATACCTAGAAGCAAACAAACCAAAAAAAATACCTAGAAACAAATGACAATGAAAACACAACGACCCAAAACCAAGGGGATGCAGCAAAAGCAGTTCTAAGAGGGACGTTTATAGCAATACAATCCTACCTCAAGAAACTAGAAACATCTCAAATAAACAACCTAACCTTACACCTAAAGCAATTAGAGAAAGAAGAACAAAAAAAAACCCCCAAAGTTAGCGGAAGGAAAGAAATCATAGAGATCAGATCAGAAATAAATGAAAAAGAAATGAAGGGAAGAATAGCAAAGATCAATAAAACTAAAAGCTGGTTCTTTCAGAAGATAAACAAAATTGATAAACCATTAGCCAGACTCATCAAGAAAAAATGGGAGAAGATTCAAATCAGTAGAATTAGAAATGAAAAAGGAGATGTAACAACTGACACCACAGAAATACAAAGGATCATGAGAGATTACTACAAGCAACTATATGCCAATAAAATGGACAACCTGGAAGAAATGGACAAATTCTTAGAAAAGCACAACCTTCTGAGACTGAACCAGGAAGAAATAGAAAATATAAACAGACCAATCACAAGCACTGAAATTGAGACTGTGATTAAAAATCTTACAACAAACAAAAGCCCAGGAACAGATAGCTTCATAGGCCAATTCTATCAAACATTTAGAGAAGAGCTAACTAACACCTACCCTTCTCAAACTCTTCCAAAATATAGCAGAGGGAGGAACACTCCGAAACTCATTCTACGAGGCCACCATCACCCTGATACCAAAACCAGACAAAGATGTCACAAAGAAAGAAAACTACAGACCAATATCACTGATGAACATAGATGCAAAAATCCTCAGCAAAATACTAGCAAACAGAATCCAAAAGCACATTAAAAGGATCATACACCATGAGCAAGTGAGGTTTATCCCAGGAATGCAAGGATTCTTCAATATGTGCAAATCAATCAATGTGATACACCATATTAACAAACTGAAGAATAAAAACCATATGATCATCGCAATAGATGCAGAAAAAGCTTTTGACAAAATTCAACACCCATGTATGATAAAAACCCTTGATAACGTAGGCATAGAGGGAACGTTCCTCAACATAAAAAAGGCCATACATGACAAGGCCATATATGACAAATCCACAGTCAACATCATTCTCAATGGTGAACAACTGAAAACATTTCCACTAAGATCAGGAATAAGACAAGGTTGCGCACTCTCACTGCTATTATTCAACGTAGTTTTGGAAGTTTCAGCCACAGCAATCAGAGAAGAAAAAGAAATAAAAGGAATCCAAACCAGAAAGGAAGAAGTCAAGCTGTCACTATTTGCAGATGACATGATACTATATATAGAGAATCCTAAAGACGCCATCAGAAAACTACTAGAGCTAATCAATGAATCGGGTAAAGTAGCAGGATACAAAATTAATGCACAGAAATCTCTGGCATTCCTATACACTAATGATGAAAAATCTGAAAGAGAAATTAAGGAAACACTCCCAGTTACCATTGCAACAAAAAGAATAAAAATACTTAGGAATAAACCTACCTAAGGAGACAAAAGACCTGTAGGCAGAAAACTATAAGACACTGATGAAAGAAATTAAAGATGATACAAGCAGATGGAGAGATATACCATGTCCTTGGATTGGAAGAATCAACATTGTGAAAATCACTATACTACCTAAAGCAATCTACAGATTCAATGCAATCCCTATCAAATTACCACTGGCATTTTTCACAGAACTAGAACAAAAAAACTCACAATTTGTACAGAAACACAAAAGACCCCAAAGAGCCAAAGCAATCTTGAGAAAGAAAAATGGAGCTGGAGGAATCAGGCTCCCTGACTTCAGACTATACTAAAAAGCTGCAGTAATCAAGACAGTATGGTACTGGCACAAAAACAGAAATATAGATCAATGGAACAGGATAGAAAGCCCAGAGATAAACCCACGCACATATGGTCACCTTATCTTTGATAAAGGAGGCAAGAATATACAATAGATAAAAGACAGCCTCTTCAATAAGTGATGCTAGGGAAACTGGACAGCTACATGTAAAAGAATGAAATTAGAACACTTCCTAACACCATACACAAAAATAAACTCAAAATGGATTAAAAACCTAAATGTAAGGCCAGACACTATAAAACTCTTAGAGGAAAACATAGGCAGAACACTCTATGACCTAATTCACAGCAAGACCCTTTCTGACCCACGTCCTAGATAAATGAAAATAAAAACAAAAATAATCAAATGGGAACCAATGAAACTTAAAAGCTTTTCACAGCAAGGGAAACCATAAAGAAGACAAAAACAGAACACTTAGAATGGGAGAAAATATTTGCAAATGAAGCAACTGAGAAAGCATTAATCTCCAAAATTTACAAGCAGCTCATGCAGCTCAATATCAAAAAAACAAACAACCCAATCCAAGAATGGGCAGAAGACCTAAATAGACATTTCTCCAAAGAAGATATACAGACTGCCAACAAACACATGAAAGGATGCTCAACATCACTAATCATTAGAGAAATGAAGATCAAGAGCACAATGAGGTATCACCTAACACAGGTAAGAATGGCCATCTTAAAAAAAATCTACAAACAATAAATGCTGGAGCGGGTGTGGAGAAAAGGGAACCCTCTTGCTCTGTTGGTGGGAATATAAATTGATACAGCCACTATGGAGAACAGTATGGAGGTTCCTTAAAGAACTAAAACTAGATCTACCATACGACCCAGCAATCCCACTACTGGGCATATACCCTGAGCAAGCCAGAATTCAGAAAGAGTCATGTACCACAATGTCCACCTGCAGCTCTATTTACAATAGCAGGACAAGTGGAAGCAACCTAAGTGTCCATCGACAGATGAATGGATAAAGAAGATGTGGCACATATATACAATGGAATATTACTCAGCCATAAAAAGAAACGAAATGTATTTGTCGTGAGGTGGATGGACCTAGGGTCTGTCATACAGAGTGAAGTAATTCAGAAAGAGAAAAACAAATACTGTATGCTTACACATATATATGGAATCTAAAAAAAAAAAAAAAAAATGGTTCTGAAGAACCTAGGGGCAGGACAGGAATAAAGACGCAGACGTAGAGAATGGACTTGAGGTCATGGGGTGGGGGAAGGGTAAGCTGTGATTAAGTGAGAGCGTGTCATGGAGTTATATATACTACCAAATGTAAAATAGATAGCTAGTGAGAAGCAGCCGCATAGCTCAGGGAGATCAGCTCGGTGCTTTGTGAACACCTAGAGGGGTGGCAGGGAGGGTGGGAGGGAGATGCAAGAAGGAAGAGATATGGGGATATATATATATATAGCTGATTCACTCTGTTATAAAGCAGGAACTAACACACCATTGTAAAGCAATTATACTCCAATAAAGATGTTTAAAAAAAGCTAGAGCTTAGCTAGAGATCAAAATCTTATCTCGCTAATTCCAGAAGTAGTAGACATTAAACATGCCCCTGACACTTCTTAAAAAGTCACAGAATGCCTCCACCTGATGATTCCTCAAGATTTTATTAATCTATAATATTGTGTTCTATCAAGATCATCACTTTTCATTGTCTTGCTGCTCTGAATTGGTTTCTCCCTTATTATTCTCAGCTACAGGGGCCATAAATTAAATTCATTCAGAATTTATACTCCTACAGTTCATTATATGTGATTGGTATTATCTCGCTGCCTTTCTCTGGCTCTTCTATACCCCCTGACAAGAAATATTGTAATAGAGTCTAAATACCATCCAACCAATAAATGTTGAGTTTAAAAAAC
This sequence comes from Phocoena sinus, assembly GCF_008692025.1. Classification (NCBI taxonomy): domain Eukaryota; kingdom Metazoa; phylum Chordata; class Mammalia; order Artiodactyla; family Phocoenidae; genus Phocoena; species Phocoena sinus. Next base: position 23,461,841 of record NC_045775.1, read on the forward strand.
AAGCAAGAAAAAAAAAAAACTCTATTGACTACAGTGCCCTAAAGGGCACTCCATCACTTCCTTTTTATCTCCACCAATGGTATTATTTCTGCCGAAATGACAGAGAAAGTGAGATTCTAAAGAGTTGAGAGTTAGGTCCTTGCTTTGCCGCCGTCTGGATTGGGCATGTCATTTTCTCTCCCCTCACCTTCACCTCTTTCCCTGAAGGTCAAGGGACATTACAATACATCAGCCTGCTTCATGAGGAGCAACCCTACTTCAGGGAACAAACAGATAGCGATGTAATCAGTTGACTCAAAAATCAATGAGTGGTCCATTACTGGAAATTCTGAACACCTCTCAGTGACCTTCCAGAAGCATCGCTACAAAAGTTGGGAGGATAGTCTCTTGCTTCTAAGACTGACCAAGGCTGTGGAATATAGATCCCTCCATTAGACCCCAATAAAATAAACACAAGTATCTGATAATGGTGAGATTCCCCCAAGTTATGTTTGGATGTGTTTGTTCACTAAAGAACTTGATAAAATGAACTGGTATATCCACAGCGGCTTTGTCATGGTTGTTTCCCATCATCATCTTCAGTGATGTGAGATTCTACCACGCTAGGAAGAGCGGTGATTTTTTCAGAGAGATGGAAGTTGGCAATACTTACTAAAAAGTGGAGATTCGAATCCTGGCTGATTCATCTAATGGGAAATGGTTCACATTCAATGCATGCTCTGGCCCTTGGGACTCAGCTTTATAGAAACATAAAGGCCTCAATATATTTCCACAGTCAGGACCACCGAGAAGTATTTCTTTCTTCCCTCCTCTCCTTCCTTTTTTTTTCTCACAGTGCAGGGAGTATCAGGCAGATGCTAAAGATCATAAGATCGAGGATGGAGGAGGAGAAACCGGTCAGAGAGTGGCAATACATAATCTATTGGCACTGTTTTAAAAATTGTTTAAAAAGTTAAAAAGCACTGATCTTCAAAGTTATAAAGTCTGACACCACAACATCTGTGGACAGTTGCCACTGTCCCCTCTCTCCTGATCTCACTGAACTGCAATCACAATTCAATAGTTATCAGATAAAAAACCGTACAATGACCAAAAATGCATGTACTGCCAGGACTGTTTCTAGAGGTTAGGAATTGGGATCCAGAGACATCCCTAAGGGTGGCTGAATGGGAGTATGCCTGAAAAAGGGTCCACACCAATAGTACAGTAACCTCAGAATCACCTGAGAAACTTACACAACCATAAAATAAAACAGAGTCCATAGAAATCAAAGCTGCAATGACATACTGTATTCCATCCACCAGATGAACAAAAATGACAAAGTCTGGCAATACCGGGTACTGGTGAGGATATAGAATCCCGGATGTACTAATACATCACTAGAGGGAGTATAACTTGGTGCCACCACTTTGGAAAATACATTGGATTATCTATTGAAATGGAAGCTGTACCTTGTGACCAGAAATTCCACTCCAAGTTCTACGCTCTAGAGAAACTCTTGGACGTGCATACGCACCAACAGGCATGCACAAAAATGCTGACAGTAGAGTTGTTGGTAATAGCAAAAGCCTGGAAACAACCAAATATCTAATGACAGTGGAAGAGAGAAATTGTGGTATTTTTCTGCAATGGATTCAAACCAAATGAACCACAGCTACATGCGTCAAAATGAGTAAATCACAGAACAAAACATTATTCCATTTATATAACACGTTGCAAATCTAATCTATATGTTGTTTGAGGCTATATACATAAGTGGTAAGGCCACAAAGAAAGCAAATGAATGATTAACACAAAGTGCAGGATAATATTTACCTCTGGGGAAAGGGAGAGATTTTTGATCCGGGTGGGGGACAGAAGAGATTGTAAAGGGACTGACAACATTCAAATTCTTACACTTGGTGATGAGAACACAAGTACTGATTTTATTGTAATCTTAATCCTTGCATATATGTTATATCTACTTTTTTGCACATGCTAGCTTTTATAGTAAAATTTTTAAATCTACAGATTTCTAGGCTCTATCTCAGATCTACTGAATCAGAATTAGGCTATAGCGCTTAGGAAGTATTTTTTTTATAAGTTCTCCAGAATATTCGGATGCATTATTGGTTAAGAGCACACACCTACACCATACACACCCTACGTTACACAACAGTATCCAGATGAAAGCAGCTTAAAATATGTATCAAAGTCAAGAAATTTCGAGAGAGTCATAAAAATAGAAAAGGTCAGCCTGGGAGAGTGTGTAGAAAAGAAAGGTGCCTCATAGTTCAGGGCTCAAGGCTGATGTAGAAGCCTGGGAGCATTAGTTACTAGTTATTAGTCTCCCATGAGCGTACCTGAGCCCTGTCCCTGTTAGTTTCCCAAGAGCATCTGCCTGAGATAATCACCCCTAAGAACTGGGCCCACAGCAAGCTGTCACCACAGCTTTCGCTACAAAGACAGAAACATGATATGGTGAAAAGTATTCTGGTCTATGACTCAACACGGCAGACATCTAGACCTGGACCCACATGTATAAGCTGATCTTTAGCAAGTTGCTTCCCCTCTCTGAGCCCTAGCTTCCCCATCTGTCCTAACTCCCTCACAAAATTGGAATCCAATGAGACAGTGCAGTTGGAAGGGCTTTGCAAACTGAAAATACTACTCTGAATGTCCAGTAAGTCCAGTACTATGTCAGTTATCATTTCTTCCTGAAAGTTAGAAATATAGGTGGTCTATTCTGGGTCAGTAAAGTTTTCTGAGTCCAAGGAATTGGGAGCTCTAAGATTTGCCTTAAAGAGACCTGAGGCAGTGCTAGGGCTTAGTGCCTCCACATCTCTCTCGAAAAACTCAGCAAATATTTAACAAGCACCCACTACTTACCCTCAGCCTACCTTTTCCAGTCCTGATAATTTAGAAGAGGATGTTCATAAACAGCAAAGAACTACTGGAAGCACCTTGCAGAACTAATATGCAGTCTAAATATTCATTAATGGCTTTGAAACTAACATTTAACTCAGTTATACAACACCTTCAAATTAGGATTGCCAGATTTAGCAAATAAAAATGTACAACACTCAATTACATTTGAATTTTTTAGTATAATTTGAATAATTTTAAGTATAAGTATGTCCCAACTATTGCATGAGACATACTTATACTAAAAAAATCATTTGTTATTCACTGGAAGCCCAAAGTTAACTGAGTGTCCTGTGTTTTAACTGGCAACCCCGTTCCAAATGAACAAACAGATTAACATTTTCTTCTATATCTTACATTGGGAAATCTGCATGAAAGAGAGCTATGAAATCCTATTTTCTTTCATTAATAAGAGCGTAAAGGGTTGGATTGATCCTGAAATTGGACTTGCAACCTCCTCTTCCTTGTATAGCCCAAGAAGACATGAAGAGGCACAGATGTTACAAACAGGTTTCAAAGTAAACAGGATGGAACAGGGGTGGAGAAGCCTCAAAATTTCAAACAGAAAGAGACATCCCAGCCGCATCCTGGCCCATCTGGGACGCTTTGCAGTGGCCTCTACCCTTACCTCTGGGCATCTCCTTGGCATGCTCCTCTTCGGGCCCATCCAACAGGTCCATCTGGGAAGCCTCCTCGGGAGGGACACGGCGCCAGGACCAGCTCTGGTTCCCAAGGTTGTGCAGTGGAGGGGAATACTCCAGCTCACAGGGGAAGTCAAAGCTGCACTCCAGACCTGCAAGGACAGCCAATGGTCAGTGGAGCAAACTGTCTCCCAAATGTGACCTTCCAGCCCCACTCCTCCACTCCATCAAGTTGGCCTCCATCTCACCCACAACCTTCACCCTAACGAGGTATGGCAGGCTGTCAATTCCACAGGTGGCTGAGCTCCATGTGTATGAAAAGGAGACTACAAGAGAAAAAAAGTGTTCTTTATATAACTCAGATTATGGGAGGTATCTTCACAGAAGGCAGGTAAAAAAAGATCTAAACAAGTCGGACCATGAAAAGTTTTGCATCTTGTAAGGTTACCTGGTGACATGGAGAGGGCCTGAGGTCAAGTGGGCAGAGCCTGGCTTTGCAACCAGATGGGTCTGAATCTAAGTCAGGCAAGAAAATTAACCTCTCTGGCCTGAAATTTCCTCACTTGTACACTGGGGATGATAATTTCTACCTCTGGAGATTGCTGTAAGAACTAGTAGTATAATTCATTATCTGTACACATGAGTCTGGTCCACAGTTGACGCTCAGGAAAAATCCTCATCAGGATCCTAACTGAGAAGAGAAGGCCAAAGGGAACTTAAGCTACTCACAACCCTGTTTGACAGCCCTATCCTCTATTCTTCAATCACCCTCCAGAGAGGAGAGCCAAGGATGTGATAGCTAATGAGTTTATTCTCTCTTGGGGAGGGAATGGGAAGGTCACTGGGTAAGGAGAGAGAGAAGAGGCAGAAAGAGGCTGTGTCCTGGGACTCTGTGTGATCGCTTTCTGGGCTTCTCTGCATGAATCATCCTTGTGTCCAATCATTCCACGTCTGCCCTACTTCTGGATACACTTACCTTCTCTTTCCCTTGCCTTGCTTGTTGTTTATTACCCAAAGTGGCTGAAATACTTTGTACCTAGAAGGCCTCAATTCTCACTGATGGATCAATAGAATATGTGCCAAAAACCAAATCAGTCATCCACCCTTTACTTCATCATCTCCCTTTAGCCCTGGGGATGTGAAGAAAGGGAAAATTTCATATAAAGACCACTGGATGGGAATATGGGGAATTTGATTGATATCCAGGCTTGGCCAGTCTCTTCTCACATATGGAACTTGGTGCCCTCATCCGTAAATAAGAGGTTTAGACTTGATGATTCTAGAAACAAGTACCCAGTGAAACCTGGGTTCCAGCTCCAACTCTGCCATTGATTTGCTGGTTACCTTGAATAAGCCACTTAACCTCTCTGGGCCTTAAATTCATCAAATACAGAATGAGACCCACACTAGATGTCTTCTAAAGCTCCTTCCTGATTCGACTTTTTTTTTTTTAACATCTTTATTGGAGTATAATTACTTTACAATGTTGTGTTAGTTTCTGCTGTATAACAAAGTGAATCAGCTATATGTATATCCCCATATCCCCTCCCTATCCCACCCCTCTAGGTGGTCACAGAGCACCGAGCTGACCTCCCTGTGCTATGCGGCTGCTTCCCACTAGCTATCTATTTTACATTTGGTAGTGTATATATGTCAATGCTACTCTCTCACTTCATCCCAGCTTACCCTTCCCCCTCCCCGTGTCCTCAAGTCCATTTTCTACCTCTGCGTCTTTATTCCTGCTGATTTGACTTTTTTAAGATTCCAAAGTCCTTGCTCTCAGAAGGGTTATAACTAATTTGATAAATCAATCTGTGCGGTGGTGCTAATGACTACTAACTCCCAATTATCATTGTGCATTTTAACAGCTGCTTCTGGAGCTACTGCTACCTTGATCTCCAAGATGAGTCTCCTGTTGGGAATTTCAGGAGGCAGAGGAGAAGTAGGGCCAAGACTAGTGCAGGTAGCCAGTCACTGGAATGCCCTTTAGTTACACCATAGAAGATGGCCCTGCCCTGGAGTGGGAGCAAAATAATGCCCACTGACATTGGCCAAATGATCTAAGTTTAGGGGGGGGAAGAAAAAAATCCTTCAATTACCCTTCTATTAAAGTATCTAACTTCTCAACCAGCAGAGATTTATGTACCAGCTGCTCTCCAGGAGCTGCCATCCTTCTGGTCCTAAGGTTAATACCACTCGCCCTTTCACGATTCAGACAATTCACCTTTATAATGTCAAGCTGAAACAGGCAGAGCTAGCCTTGTTTGAGTTGACAGGCCACTTGCTGCCTACATATTTTATCAGCCTTGAAGAACTTCTACCTGCCTCTGGGGGCTGAGCTGCTGCTACGAGTTGGTGTCCATGAATTGTAGGCTATCTTAATCTCCAAGACTTGCTTGCCAGGAACCTGGTTTGATAGCAGAATGCAAGGAGAAGAAAACCGATCCAACATTTTGTACTTTGTAGCACAAAAATTATTCTTATAATGAAAGGTGTAGCCATTAAACCTGGCTCCTCTGGGTATGATTAACAAGACCCAACCACATTAGTGAATGATCAAGTCAGAAGGTGGGAGAGAAAGCTACTGGCCACCTCCATCCCACATCAACAATTACTGGTACCTTTCCCAAAGCTTCAACTTCTGAGGCCCATCCTCCATCTTGACTTTTCTTCTCCAATTAAAGTCATCCTATTTCTATTTGGGACAGAAGTGTGGCATGCCAGCTCAGACACTGCTTGGCAAATGCGCTCTGTGTGCATATTAGACAGAAGGACAACAGAATATACGACCCCAGTCTCAAGTGCCATCAATCCTTGGATCTTTGAACTCTGGAGAGTCTGATAATCAGCTGTGTTTGGGTCAGACCCTGCCTAGTAAAACAAGCTAGGCAGATACTCCTGTTATCAAATGGGTTCATTTTGAAATTCTTGCCCTGGGGCAGCTTCTCTTTAGCTGTCAAAGATGTACTCTGGCTTTAAATAGGAATGGAGTTAACGTTATTGCTCATTTTGGGTGAAATCAGATTGGGCTTTTCTATATTCTGATTTAATTTCTTATAAAATTTCTACACAGGTTTCTCTCTCCTTTGCTAGCCTCTGTGCCTTTCGAGCAATAATACCTGGGATTTGTCTTCTCTAAAAACACCAGGTTAAGCCTCATTTTCCTTAGGCCTTTTCTGAGTTTCTAGACCTAGGGTGCTTCTTGGATCTCTCTCTTTAGCCTTCCTCTGACTCCGCCCCTTTGTGGTGGGTGCTGTAGAGTCTCTCCTACAGGCAGGACTCAGAGGGGCTAAGGGTTTCCGTGAGGTGTTCAGCCTTAAGCAACCCAATGGTTGAACAGGTCCATGCCCAAGGAGAGGGGCGGGAAATCACATTCACTGACCCCGGCTGTCTGCCAGGGACCGTGCTAAGGAGTTTCTTATATCACTGTATTTAATCTGCTGAACAAAACTGAGAAGGGAATTGTGTCTTCTATTTAAAGCTGAGGAAACTGAGGCTCAGAAAGTTTACTCTACTTGTACAAAGACCAAAGGACTACCCTACGGCAGAGCCAGAATGTGACCCAGGGCTGGTTAATGCTGAAGATCTAGATGTTATTCATCACACCTCCACAGCTTCAGAATTTTAATCCAGGGCCAACAGATTAAATTATATATGAGAAACCTATGAAGTGCTATATTTCGGTTATTATTAGATACTAAGTCTGCAACCTTTTCATACCTGTAAAGGCTTCTGTACTACCCTAAGGAGACAGATCTATATTTCCTCTGTGTCAGGTCCATTTTACAAAGTGACTGACCTTCAGAAGAATCCAGAGATTTCGACCTTCCTTTTTACATACCTGTTTGAAACCAGGAGAATCTAACTTTCCAGAACCTGCTAAACACATAGTTGAAATCACTGCTCCCCACTTTCTAGTCACTTCCATCATGGAAGAAAGATAAAGTAATGGAATCTTCTGGAAATAGTTGGCCTGCTGAGAGGAGTGTCAAGTGCTGTGAAGGGAAAGGTCTTGGTAGAGCAGTGAGGATAGTTCCAGGCTCAGTCCTGCACACAGTAGCTGAGGGGCCTCAGCACGTCCATTCCTATTTCTGTGTCTGGCTTTCTGCATTTGAAAATGAAAGAGATGAAGCATACCCCCTCTACGGTGCCCTCCATCTCTGAAGGTCAGTGATTCTATAGAGCTCATCTTTGGCCAACACAACCAAACCTACAGACCGTTGGTCCCCTCACCCTGCCTGCCTCTAAATGAGGGCCTGCTGTCATCCCTAAAGCAGGTTCCCCAGGGAAGGAGGTGGAATGTGCATCACGCTCCATGGGGTCTCAGTTTGCCTCAAGATCGTCAAAGAATTAAGAAGGAAGGTTCAGGCAAGTTTTACAGATGACTGTGCGAGGGTGAGTGTGTGTGTGTGTGTGTGTGTGTGTGTGTGGGTATTCATGCATTTTTATCAGTCTGTACCCATATTCTGAAATCTTCCAGGATATGAATCATATTTCAAAAACTGAATTAACAGTTGGCTTCAAGGAATTGTTCTAGTATAAAACACAGCCCTTCAGAAGAATGGCACAGTAACCCATCAGAAGAACCCTGTGGTGGCCCTGCCCAGAGTGATACAGTTCCCTTGGCCATGGTGAGTTGGCAGTGACCAAACACTTTGACACTGAATCTGAAGGTGGAAATCTAGCCTCTGGGAATGTGTGAAACTACCAAAGCAATCTTGCCCAACACCTGTGCCTAGGAAGCGAGCCTTGGCCACTTGGGCAGAGATGGGGATCTTCCCAGTCTGCGCTACAAGAAGGAGATTGCATGGAAGTTTCAGGCACTGTCCATAACACCACAGAAGGGTAACAGGGAGACGTGGTGTACTTTGGACCCTTGGGTCTTCCCTTGGGTGGACTTAGAAAATCCAGCAGCCCTCCTATGTATCCAGATTGACCTCAGGCTCCCAAAAAAATCCCTTAGATCAAGGTCCTTTGTACCTCCTTCATCCTAACCCTGTAAACCTAGAGACCTCTCACTAGTTTCCTAAGTCTCCTTAAGACAATTCAAATTAGGGGCCTCCTTTAGATTTTAAGACATGCCTCCCAAGGCTGGCTGGTTTCCAGATGACCACAGGTGGCAGATGCCAGCCTGGGCAGGTCCATAGGAGCCCACTGGTTGATGTCGCCCAGCCTCAGCCCAGCTCGAGGACTGGAAGCAAATAACACAGAGTGAAAAGCAGAGTCATAAAAAAAGAGAAGAATGCCATGTTTATCAATCCCATGATACTTCACCCTTCATTTTGGCTCTTATTACACGTGTTACAGAAGTCAAGCTTGGGGTTGGACTTATGCTCTCAACTCTGGTAGCACGGGGTATATGTTTACAGAGGAGCCCAGACAGGGGGAACTCCATGAAGGCCTGTGGGAAGTACTTTCTTAATTGATAACATTTACTGAGGGCTTACCATGGTCAGACAGTATGCCAGGCACCCTACATCATTATCTTATTGAATCCCTATGAAGTAGGCAGGACTCTTATCCCCATTTGACAGAGGACAACACTGGGGCTTAGAGAAATGAAGTCACATCTGAAGTTACTCAGACAGGAAGTGACTGTTTGGGCTTCCACTGACCTGCTTCCTCCATGGGACCACAAGGCCTTGATGTCAGTATCTCATAAATGGAATTATGAACTGAAAAGGTAGCAGAAAGACCTCCCCTCATTTAGAGCCACAGACACCAACAGGAGTCAGACCTGCAGTGAGGGAGGACAGGAACTGGGCCCATGCAGGGACAGGCAGGGCCACGCTGGAGGCAGGACAGAAGCCAAAGCATCTGAGCTGTCCTTAAAGGCCCTGATCCCACCTTCACAAAGTCGGACTTGGGATACCCTAGATGAGGACTGAGTCAGTGTATACTTCCATAAGATCCAAGTCTTAATTCCCGTAGGCATGACTCAGGAAGCCAAGCCTACAGATGCATTAAAATCTGGGGCTCAATGTTCGTGTCTATGTTTCCTGACATCTTCTGGGGTATACTTTGTGTTTCTTGGGTAGGGCTGAGGGTTACAGTTAAGGGAACTGATAGTGGGATGGGCAAGTTTTCTTTGGCCATCAGGGGCCCACGAGAGAGTTTATTCAACTGTATACTCGGCCCTGGGATCTGCATCTGGAAACAGAGAATTATCAGGTTTGCTACTAGTTTACATATGGCAACATGATTGTGATTTTGTCTTGGGGTTACTTTTCTATCTCTAGTTATCTTGACCCAGTGTTTAACTACTGGGATGCTGATAGCCTGACATGGGGCCTGATGCCCCTCACTTGCTGAATGGTGGTCTCTCTGGTCCTACCCAGCTCTGCAGTCTTTTCCTATGTGTCTCTGCCCATATGTCTTATTCATTAAGCAACCTTAACACCATCATGGTTGTTTCTCAGGGATAGGGCACAAGCCCTGAGATGTGACTCCAATCCTGCCACTTGTCAGCTGTGCAGTGCAGGGCACTCTCTCCCTCCCTCTGAGTCTCAGTCATCTTAGTGATAAGACTAACTTCCCAGAACTGCTAGGAGGACTCAGTGAGATGATGCATGTGCTTGGAATGGACAGTTTCCAGTGCACATTAGCTGATTCAGAATTTACATAGCCATGCCCTTTTGAACACAGCTTTCTGTTTACCAGGAAAAACGGTATTTATGTGGGGCAGTCAACTGATGGCACATGGCCATTTCCTTAGTATTCTGCTGTACCGTGGGAAAGTCGGTATTTTGGCTTGAAGGTGATATTCGCAGAGTCAGCTGTTAGAACTTGAAGTGACATTTGAGGTTGTTTCTTCCATTGGACAGGTGAAAACACCAAGACCCAGGCAAGGGAAAAGACTTATCCAGGGTCATGTGGCTGGTCAAGGAGTCCTTCACACACAGTACGGAGGGCATTTCTCCTGGCTGTGGAGGCCTTTCCGAATGCCATCCTCTCCAGTAAGCACCAGGCCTGGGCCGGGCTGAAAATCAGAGTTACTGAATCACCAGCTCTCCCCTCCTCAGGCTTGGCTTATTGGCACATTTAAGCTGAGGCTGGATTGATTCATGGGTGGCATATACAAATGCCAATGTATTCCTGACAAACCTGATTTGTATATTCAGTAAAGAACCATGTGAAGCTTCATACACATGTGGCAATTTTCTTATAGGTGGCCTTTAGAGGTCATAAAATAGAGCTTTATATTTGAAACTACAGTTCATTAAATAAAGCTCCAGGAACCAGCATTCTCGAAATACTGTCAGTCCTTAAGAATTGTATCCAGCTCAAGGGAACTCCCTCCGGCTGCCACCAATCCTGAGGCACAAAGTGGGGTCTCCTTTTCTCAAGGGATTCCCCAGAACTTTCCAATTGTTGCCCTCAAGGTCATGAAGGACCTTGAGGACCACCTTAGAGGAAGAAACTGAGGCCCAGAGACATGATGGGGCTTGCCAAAGGGTGCATGGTGGGTGAGTTGCAGGATTGATACTAAAATCCAGTTCCTGACCTTGCAATTTTTACTATTTTCATTCAAAGCTGTGGGTAAAAAGCAAACAAAACAATACCTTAAATAATTCTTAAAATTCTAAAAAATCTATACTGTGTTTTTCTGGAATAAGCTGGCAAAAACATACATGGCTAGGTTTCAACCATTTCCCAATGATTTGATGGCTCAGATAATCTCCAATAAGGCTTTCTGGCTTCTTTCATCCTAAATGTCCTCTTCTGCCAACAAGCTACTTTTTGATGGTTGCTGGAATCTCCTGCTGGAGAGCAAGTCTGTGCACAGGCCAGAAGCTACGGTGAGAACAAAGGGAGGAAAAAGGGTGGCCTAGGAGTGAAAGGGGAAGATCACTAGAGTATTCTTCGAAACTCTTCTGGCTCTGGGCCAATCAGCCTTGTGCTTTTGGGCAATTTATTTAACCACTTGAGTCTGGATTTCCTCATGGATAAACCAGAGAGAATTATCACAGTAACGATGCTGATAAAAATAACAGTATCTGCTGTGACAATCAAATAAGGTAACGAATGTGGAAGTGCTCTCTTACAAATGAGATACTATATGTGGATATTCTTACCACCTAGAGCCTGTGCTGTAGAACACATCAACATCACTTGATCTCCCTGTGCCTCAGGTTTACCACCAGGAACCTGGAGATGAGCTGAACTGACTTGACCTTGGAGGACTCAGGGAGATGCTACCTAGAACAGATACCCTCCTCCCTTGCCCTGTCTCGTATCAAAACCTCAGAGGGGCACCAGGGTGTCTGGGGGGTAAACAGAAGCATAGATCCTGCGTGCGGTCTGGCTGCCCAAGGTGAAAGCTTGGCTCTGTCACTTACTAGCTGTGTTATCCCAGGGCAAATTATTTAATCTCCCTGTGGCTCAATTTTTTCACTTTAAAATGGGGATTAAAACAGGGGCCACCTCAGGAAACTGTGAGGAGGATTAAATGCAATACACACATCAAGCACCTGGCGTGGGGACTCGCACGTCGTTTGATTATTACTAAATGATGGCAGTCATTGCTCTTGCTCTCCAGGTGGCTCCAGGCTCAGCCACGACAGAGAGGAGATAAAAGGCATGTCCAGCACTGAAGGCAGAACTTTGCCTACGTCGAACTTTGTTGAAGCTCCTCACTCAATCTTTGTTTTTTGATGTGCTGATCAAGCTTCCCTTTGGAAGTGAAGTCATGCTAGACCTTGAGTAAGAAGATCTAGGTTCTAGCCCTGGCTCTGAGGTGTTACTTCAAGCTAGTCCCTTAACCTCTCTAGGCCTCAGTTTCCTCATCTGAAAAATAAGGTAGTGGAATGAAATGAGTCTCATCCATCTCCACCATTCTAAGACCAATTTTCCCTTTGGACAGATGGCTGAATCAAGCTCTCTAACTTGGCTCTAGCCAGCTGGTCAGCAGAATCCCAAGATTCCTGACTTCCAGCTCAGGCTCAGATGATTAGAGACTTCCACTCCCCCTTTCTGGGTTATCTCCTAAAGGAGCACTTAGCCCACCAGTCACCTTTGATGTTAATCCACCAGCTGCCATCAACATCTTGTCACACACTTTATAAGACCTGCCCCCCGTCTGCCCCCCTCCCACCAACCACTGTTCATTTGTCGTGGTGTCCCAGAACTGAAATCATTCAATTCTTTCCCACCGCTTGCCCCCTACAATGCATCTGGGAACCAATCGCCCAATTCAAGACATCTGTTTAGCTCACTTATAATCAAGCTGCAGCGAAGAAGGGCCAAGTCTCCTTCAATCAATTAATTATATAAATGCAGCCTCGGAAGACAATCTCAGCAGAGGATGTGTGTGCATGCATGTCCAGAATGGTGGGAGATTGGCACAGAAAGCTCAATTCTCATTTCTCTTATCTGTGGCCATAACAATATTACAGATTGAAGAAATGGGACTTGGCTCTTCATCCCAGAACAGAAAATTGAAAATAATTAAACTTCTGAAGTTAACAGCCTCCTCATTTTATAGATGGGAAAACTGAGGCTCAGGAAGGTGAAGTGACTTGGCCAAAGTGGAATGGCCTAGGGTCTGGAGAAGCAGAAAGCTAAGACCAAAATCCAGATTGGACTTCCAGTCCAGTTTTCTGCCTACAATTTCCATGAAGCATTTATGCAGAACATGGTACCTCTAACAGAACGAGGCCAGCTCCAGAGAGCATGGTGAAAACCTTGGTAATTTGTACACTGCTCAGCATGACATCCACCCAGATGAGATCATTCCTGAAACCAGATGGTTGGAGGAGAGCTCTGAGTAGTGTGGTAGCCCCTGGGAAGCCTTGGTAGGTCCTGGGAAGCCTTGACCTCAGAACATGTAAGATGGTCCTCCCCACTTACTCTTCTGTCTCTTCTGGTGAGGATCTCCTGTGTGTTGGAGGTGAACACGAGGTTCCTCCCTGATGCCAATCTCAAAACACAGGCTTCCCTAGCACAAACCCTGTGACCTTCAGAAACTCCCAATCTAGTGGGAGAGATGGACTTACTCACACTTGGCTCTCATGATAAGCAGACCTGGTGAAGCCGGGAGGACACAGAACAAGAGAGACCTTCTGCCTGAAGGATCACAGGCTCAGGGAGGAGACAACTTTTGGGCTGCATCTTGAAGGGTGGAAGGATTTTGACAGATGATAGAGGTTTAGCTAAGAAGTTTGTTAAGAATAGAGGAAGGAATGAGGTTATTCCAGGGAGGTGGGGAACTAGTATTGCTTATTTTTATGTAGTTGTATGAATTTTGAAGCTGGACTGCATAGCATTAAATTCTAGCTCAGATAGTATCATGGTTAAAGGTAAAGTGCTTTCAGGTTCCAGAGGACAAAGTTAGGGACTTAAAGAATGTTAAGGAAATATTTTCTAGCAAATAGAGCCATGCCACCAAAATGCAGGCTATTGGCTTCTCACTGGAGTGGGTCTGATCCTCTTCAGAGAGCATTAGTGAAGCATCTGTGCTCCAGCACATGGAACTCTGTCCTCATAGTCAGTCCTGACAGTAATGCCGTCAATTAGGAATCATGACCATTCCCATTTTTCAGCTGACAAACAGAATCAAAGATAGTGGCTTGAGTCACTGAAGGTAATAACACTCATAAGAATCAGAGCTGGGAATGAATTCCACAACTCAATCCCAACTTGAGTTTCTTCCCCACTGTTCAAACAGAGGCTGGGATATGTCTTGCTTGGATGTAACAGAGGAGATTCAAATAGGCAACCAGGAGGTGAATGAAAGACCTGTGGTTCTCATACCTAATCCTACAGTCCCCAGGCCCCAGAATCTTGTTTTTAAGAAGCTCTCCAGGTGATGGTGAGGCAACTAGACTGAGCCTGGATGTGACTTTACCCACACTGGGATGGTACGGACCCTACACTGATGCAACCCTTAGGGCAGCATGAACCCGCTGGGCTGACAGAGATCTAAGGAATTAAAGTGATGATATGAGTAAAGCAATGCTCAGAAGTAACATGTGAGGAAATTCTCTGCAGCCCAAGTACTGAGGAACTATGAGCCATTACCCACGCGTCTGCTGTGGAGGGTTAGATGGGGCTCTGCCAAGCAGGCAGCCTGGGTGTGAATCTCAGCTCTGCCACTAGCCCTGGGCAGATCACTGACCTCTCTGTGCCTAGTTTCCTCAGCTGTAAGATGAGGCTGTTTGACCAGACTGCTGTGGGCCCTGACAGCTCACAATCTCCATGAATTTCTCACAGACCAAATCATTCTAGGCATTTACTCAAATGGGCGAGTTAAAGTCTTGTTAATCTGAGGGCTCTTCTGACATGAAGTTTTGCACCTGAGATTGTTCTTGACAAAACATTTCATTTTAAGAGGATTTCCTCTCATTTTTCTCACTCTTGATCAGTCATTTTCCTGCATATGTTTTGGACACATGTCTTTCTAGACTGGTTGGAAATGCTCTGTATACAATATCTCAGATGTCCCAAAGCTGTCAAAACAAAAATTTCCCAGCTCACTCATGTCTGCTAAACATGCTTTTTTAGATTGAGGGGGAAACAGACAAACAACCAAACAAAAACAAACAACCAAACAACCTACCCAAAGTAGTTAAAGACACAGCTTTGACTTCTAAATGAAAATATGCCCAGGCCAGGAACTGTTCTCCCCTTACACACGTCTTTCCTGAAACCAATTAATATAACTTTAGGAATAAGAGGGTTTATGGGAACATCCATACCTTTTACTAAAATAGAGATCCTCAGGGGCAGAAAAGCTCCAGATTGGGAATTGAGAGACTCAAGTATACTCCTAGTTTGCCCCTGGATTGTTCAGCACATGTTGCAATTTCATCTAGTGTATGTTTATTAAGAACCCAACCAAGTACAAAATACTGGTGTAAGTACTGAGGATGCAAAGAAAACAAGATGCAGATTACTTGACCTCTAAGAGCTTATAGTCTAGGAATCATGATGATTCAGGGCCACACATACTAAGATATGAAGAAAAGTGTGACATCAGACATGCAAAGTGCTGTGGAAAGACACTATATAACCTTCCCTAGTGAGAAAAATGGGAACAGTGAGGGCTACGACCTTGCAGGTTGTTCTAATTTGGGGTTAATTTGGTCACCAGCTGTGGGGTGTGAATGCTCACTATATGGTTTCCAAAAAGAAGCTCTACTAAATATAACAGGCAGACTATTTCTTTTTTTTTAAAGAATGAATAAGGATTTTATTTTTTTAATGTTTGATTGTTTATTTATTTTGAAATTTACATACGGTAAAATGTCCTCATTTTGGCATACATTTCTAGAAGTCTTGACAAATGCCACAGGCTTAAAAGCCTTATTTCCCAGGTAAACCTTCCTATTAGGTTTGATGGTCCATCAGACCCAGGGGTATTGCACATATATACAAAACAATCATACAAGTATTTAAGCAGCACCATTCAGATGGACATTTAGGACCATCTTAGGCCTATGATAAAAGTGAACTAGGCTAGAATCTCTATGAGGGGCAGGTGCAAAGAGCTTGGCAAACTGTAGACACCCACTGGATGAGTGGATGTACAATAGATAGATGGTAGATTAGATAGATAGATAGATAAAAGTGACACTTATCATCTTCTCTACCTTAGGTTGGATAAATTAGACTCATCCATGATTGCTTTATTATGTGACCTAGTTTACACTTGGGCCATAAAAAGGATGAAATACAAACTAGGAAAGTAATTTGAGTCATAAGAAACATCTGGGGAGTCCAGGGTTTTGTGGAGTTGGTGTCACACTGTGGGATTCTTGGAGAATTTGGGATGTTCGGGAAACAGTCAGAATGTTCTCAGATTTCAAGAGGGGGATGATACCACCCTAGTGTTACAAAAAATTCCATCAACTTTTTCCGTAAGAAAAATTCCAAGGTGAAAGAGACTCAGGGTAGCCTGGGT
This sequence comes from Phocoena sinus, assembly GCF_008692025.1. NCBI lineage: Eukaryota > Metazoa > Chordata > Mammalia > Artiodactyla > Phocoenidae > Phocoena > Phocoena sinus. The sequence continues at coordinate 23,478,287 of NC_045775.1, forward strand.
ACTCAGGAAAAGCTCTGAGATAGAAGCAGGGACTGAGCTGGGCCTTGCAAGCTAGAGCAGGTAGAATCTAGGGAGACAGGTTCAAGGGAAGGAAAAACAAATTAACTGTGGACAAAACGGAATGAGAAAGAAGGAAACATGGGGGAAGGAGGAGGTATGTAAAATAGAAAGGGTATTTACCAGAGTGAGGAAAGGCCTTCTCACAGTCCTTGTTCATTGGGTGGCTTCGACACTGTTGGTGACTCCCACATGTAAAACTCTTTACCCATTTGGTTTCTGTGGCTATTCCACCTTCTGGTTCTCCTCCCATCTTTCCTATTTCTTCATCTCTGTTTGTCATGCTCCTCTTCTTCTGTTTACTTCTTAAATGCAAATTTCTGGATCCCTTCTGGGTCTTCAACCTCCAATCACAGTCTCAACCATAGCCTATGCTAATCATTCTCTATCACACCTCTCTCCTCAAAGCCAAGACATGGATTTACAACTCTCTACTGGCCTTCTTCACTTGCATGTCCTGAACACACTTCAAATGTAACTTGTTCAACAAAGATCTCACCATCTTCTCCTCTCCCTCTAGACGTCGCGGTCACCATCTCTCCTTGCCAAATGTTTCTCTTCCTCCCTACTCTGATAATGGGATCTCCATCTATTCAATTACTCAAGCTGGACTCTCCCACATGGGCAACCAAGTCATTCTCACCTTATAGCCAGAATCTCTCCCAGGTTCCCCTCCTGCCCTTCCTTTTCCAACCTATGCTTCACATGTAAGATCATATCTAAACCCTTAGTACACCCAGAAGTAACTGTTTCTCCAGGCTCATCTTTACCCTGTGTCACTGGGCTTGACCTGTTCCTGGACACCCTTTTGCACATGCATTCCCTCTGCCTGGAAAGCCCTTCTCACTGATCTCAGTGGTGCCTGGGGTCCAAGGCCCAGCTCAGCAGTGTCTGTCTCCAGAACATCTGCCTTCCTAAGTCCTCCGCAGAACTGTCTTTCCCTCCCTGTGTTTCAGGGAGCTTTGGCCACGCCTCTGTTACTGCACCTGCCGTACAGCAGGCATGTCTGCCTCTTCCTCAAGAGCTCCTTGTACTATTTGTATTTATCACGGCCATGTCTACAGCAGAGCCAGGCATACAGTTGGTGCTCAGAGAATGTTTATATACATTACCCCATTCTCTGGACACTAAGGGGGAAATGATGCAGGCAGATAGGTAGGGATGCAGAAACAACCCTCAGGAAGAGGTTGCTCAAGATTGGAGCAAGCTTTAGGGAGCCACCTGCCCAGGTGTGAGAGCTGAGACCATGTTACTAGGAGGAAGAATACAAGGCCAGGAGACCACACAACCCTGAGTGATCCTTTAGACATTGTCTATCTGTTGGTCTGTCTCTGTCTCTGTTCCCCCATTCATCTCTCTTTCCCTTTTGTCAATTCCTTTCCCTGTTTGTCTGTGACAGTCATTTTAAATGGATCTCTTTTGACTTGTTTTTCTTGCTTTTGTGTCAGTTAATCATTCTTTTATTTTTATTTATTCGTTTATTTATTTTTTGCAGTACGCGGGCCTCTCACTGCTGTGGCCTCTCCCACTGCGGAGCACAGGCTCCAGATGCGCAGGTTCAGCGGCCAAGGCTCATGGGCCCAGCCGCTCTGCGGCATGTGGGATCTTCCCGGACCGGGGCACGAACCCGTGTCCCCTGCATCGGCAGGCGGACTCTCAACCACTGCGCCACCAGGGTAGCCCAATCATTCTTTTATTATCTTTTAATCTGACTTGTTTCCTTTCTGTTTCTCCTCACTCAGTCTGCCATTAACATAGAGATAACTTGTTATTTATTGAGTGGGTCTATATGTCTCTATTTTTAAGGCAAGGGATGTGATCCAGTGGAGCATTTTAAACAAGTACTTCCTTGAAACACCTGAGCCAACTGCTTTTCACTTGATTTCCACAGACTGAGTTCATTGGTTCCCAGCAGGTCACTGGTCCTCAGGGTAACAGATGTTCCCTGCTCTCGGTCTTGTATGACTGCTGTCCCCTCTGGGACTCAGCCTTTTTGGTGAATACGTGCAGAGCCTTGTGCTTACCATGTTGTAGATAAAAATACAGAGGCAAGGGCTAGGAATGAACTTGACTTCCCAGCTCAGTGGAGCAGAGCTGGGAAGAGAACACAAAAAGGTCTGGCCTATCAGGGCAGAGGAATTGGTAAGAAAGCTTTCAGCCCTGACAGTGGTCCACAAGGGATGCTTCCTTGTGGAGCTGCTTTTCACTGACACCAGGCTTCTGAGGGCAGAATGGCAGATCACGGCCAGCCACATTAAATATGTAATTTCAGAAATGTGATCAAACTGACTTCCTGCCAGAGCTATGAAGCAAATCCCATGGGGGGCTGGAGGACTTATTTGTTTTCCATTTTTGATTCTGTGGTAGGTTGATTTGTTTTTTTTTTTTTTTTTTTTTTTGAGAGAGAGATTTAATTTACCCAGTCTTTTCAATCAGAGAAATTGATACATTAACAAGACTGGTGTTGGTGGTAGCATCAGCAGGGGAAGTAATTAAAAAGTCTAATCTTTCTTTGTTTCCAAAAGCACCAGTCCCTGAATTGGATGGGTCCCAATGGGCTTGAAAGCAGACAAAGTTTTAATAGAACTTTTATTTAAAGTCCAACAATGGCTTTGTTGTGCCCTGATGCTGAGATTTTAGGAGGAATCTTTCTTTTCCAGGATTCAATGTTCTGGACACTGGAGGACTGGAGGGATGAAGGATTACCTTAGTTTACTAGGGCTGTCATAATAAAACACTACAAAATGGGTGGCTTCAAATAGCAGTAATTTATTCTCTCACAGTTTTGGAGGCCAGAAGTCTGAGATCAAGACGTTAACAGGACCATGCTCTGATGGCTCTAGGAGAATCTGTCCCATGCCTTTCCCTAGCTTTTGGTGGTTGCTGGCAATCCTTGGCATTCCTTGGCTTGAAGATGCATCATTCTAATCTCTGCCTCCATTTTTACATGGTGTTCATCCTATGTGTCATGTCTGTATCTCTGTTTTCTCTTCTTATAAGGACATCAGTTATATTGGATTAGGGCCTACCCTAATCCAGTATGGACTCAACTTAATTGCATCTACAAAGACCCTATTTTAAAATAAGGACACATTCATGGACACTAGGGGTATATTGAACACATAGCAGGGACCAGAGTCTATGGTAGGGAAGGCAAGACTGCCCATAGTGCCTGGGGGGGCCTACATCCATGTCTAGGAAGAGGTGAATTACCTGGCCTACGTGGGATAGTCTCAATCCAGGGACATCAAGCCTTGGTCCTACAGCTGCCCACATCTTGGATATCAGATTGGTCATTCAGTCCAAACACCAGGTTGTCCAGGGAATGAGTGCCCTCTCCATAGAGTGGGGACTTCATCTTTGAATTAACTTTTTGATGTGGTAGAAAGAGCACTAGACTTGAAGTCAGAAAATCTGGGTTCAGTCTTCCCTAATGCTCACCAGCTCCATAACTTGGGAGCACGGTTAATAAATGTCTTCAGCCCTCAATTTACATTTCTATAAAAGTGGGATATAAAATAATTTTCACTCACCACAATTTTATGACAAGCTTAAGTGAGAAAGGGGGGCATGGAAGAGTTTTGCAAAGTATCAAACTTTTTTTTTTTCAATAAATAAAAAAATCCTCTTTCTCTGCCTCATCTGGGTAGAAACTTTGGTTATTCTACTTTAAAAGGTGATCTGATTCTTCATACACCCAGAATAGGCAAACATGAATTAAAGATGGGCAGGATATCATCTGCTTCTGTGGCTCTAGAACTCAAAGTGATTAAAACCCCCAGTGGCCTCAATCTCTTAGCTACCTGCAGTTACCAAATAAAACAGGTTTTTATCTGGGTAGGGAGTTGGAGTCCAATCCTTTAGCCAAGCCTATAAATAAGTCTTAAGGCATCAGAGCTGGATGATAAAAGGAAACAAATTCTTTCTTTAGATGTCCGCCCCCCGCCCAGCTTCTTCAAAGCCTTGGGGGAAGAATGTGCAGCTCTGCTTGTTGATGATGAAATTAGCAGGCTCCCGTCATTCAAGACAAGAGACAAGAAACAGCTGGAATCTGATACCAAATGCCATTGAAGAAAATACATTTTACACAACATAAAAGGCCCCAACGTAAATTAGAAGAAATATGGGGAGACTTTAAAAAGGTAGGTCAAATTTTTTCCTCAAGCAGATAATTACAGACTGGGTTGAGTAAATCTTATTAGTCTCTCTCCACCTCATCTCTTCTCATAAAACACCCATGAAAAGAAAGTCATACTCAATTCAGGACTGGACAAGCTTGCCTGAGAGGGATGGCCCACCACTGTCTATCATGATGCCTGTGGTCGGGTTGTTGATTCCTACCTTTGCCGCCCTCTCCTACCTCCCCCTCCAGATGTCCCCGCCCACCTCCACCCCAGAACGCAGGTGAAGACAGCCAGCCAGGCACCAAGCTCCACCACTCAGGGCCCGCATTGACTTGCTGAGTCTTGGTTACTTCTCACTGTCTGAAGAACCATCCCTTCAGGTGGCAATTTTCCAGTCAAATTTCTCTGCCCAAGTTTGAGGTCTTAAAATTAATGAAGTTGTTAACATTTCTTAAAATGTCTTTTGCGGCAGTTGAAAGGTGTGGATTTACCACCAGTGAGCCTGCTGGCCTCTTTGGTTCATAGAGAGATATGGGCTGAGCCCCGCAAACATCTTTAAGAGAACAGGAGTCTCAGTTTGCTCTGCTGTGTGTCTCAGGACTAGTCTTCAACCTCAGTGCCCCAGAGGTGCTCTTTGTGGCAACGGGCTGAGCTCCCTACAGGATTGTTTCTCTGGACAATAAGCTCTGAGAGAGCAGGAGCAAGTCTCACTTACGTTTGTTTCTGTATCACCTCTAACATTTGGCACTGAACTAGGCACACACTGGTGGTGGTGGGGACAGGTGGGTCCTTATGAGTCTCAGCTGAATTAAATACAGGAAGAGATGAAAAGGCTCTGAGATTACCACTGCACTCAGTCAAGGAGCCACCAACCAAGAATCATCTATTCTCACCCTGTGAATCGGTAGCAATGATGGTGCTGACTTTGGCACCCTCACTGAGCATTTCGGCAAGGCCTGACCAGTGGTTTGGGTTCCCTCCTCTGCCAAGAAGGGAAATCATGAGGCTTCTAGGCTAAAAGGAGCATTTGAAAGGAATCCCAGGAGTCTTGCATATCTGTTCCTTTGCCCAAGGAGCATGCCACCCCACCCTCATTTTATATATGAGATAGGTGAGGCCCAGGGAGAGGAAACAGGTGTATCAGAGCCAAGCAGTGGGCATGTAGCAGTTTAAATAAGCTCTGGTGGTTTTCTCCTTTCAACCTGAAATCTCTTTCTAGATGTTTCAGAGAGAACAAATGCAATGTCCTCTGTGTCATGCAGGAGGCAGACCAGCCTGTTTTGGACATTCTGCATTTTATAGAAGTTGTGTAGATACTGAATGACTTTGAGAGCAAATTCAAAAAACGTTATCCAAAGATGGGTTCTATCACAAATCTGGTTTTACAAAGCAATAACAGTATAAAGGACAAGATTTCAATTATTTATAAACACCTGCCCTTATCCTAAGATGATACTCAGTGTCTGGCTTAAATAAAATCAAGAAGTAATTCTTATCTGGAATCTCCTGACAACTACTGATCTTCCCGTGCAACCGGGGAGGCTTAGCAGTATAGCAGGAAACATCCCAGCAGAGTACAATTCTAAACTGCCCTAGGGTTTTTCATGCATTTATTTTTTTAAGTTTGAAATGAATGTACAATTAATATGAACCAAGACTCACTGCTCTACGAAAGAGGGACACTAGCAGGTGGAAGGTCTGTTAGGTGCACTTTAAAAAGCTCAGGCCCAAGGGCAGAGACTGAGCGGCGGGAATAGGTAAATATGCCCAGAAGGGAATCTAGAGCTCAGTGTATACCAGGTTCATAAATACTTAGTTGAATCAGGCCTGATGAGTGAGTTCCATCCCTGAAGACCTCTGCATTCAGTTATCATGCACAAGCCTCTGAGTTTCTTCTATGTGATGGGATAAAGTGGGGAGCAAACAGATTTGTGCCTGCCCTCATGGGGTTCACCCTAAAGGAGTTCAAGAGAAGAAAAAAATGTCCAAGTTGAAATACATCAGCTCTCCTCCAAACCTGCCCCTTTCCTCTGCAGAGGCCAGCTCCTGTGAGCTATTAGGATGAACATGGAAGATGAGGAATGCTACACCATGTAAATATGGCCTCAGCCTAGCAGTCTGCATAGGTAGCTCCCTTGGAGAAAAAGTGAAGGGAAGAATTCTGCTTTTGTAGTTAGAAAATCCACTTTGTATGATCTTATTATGCTCAATTTCTGCATCTTTAAAAATGGAATGGGACTTGGCCTCCTTACCTCTGAGGTTGTTGCAGAATCAAATGAACTGAAAATAATACCTAGGAACACGTCTGGGTACTTTTAAGGAGGTACCTAAACATAAGGAAATCACTTGAGGGGCCCCAGAAGACCCTCATAATAACAATCCTCTCTTCAAGAGATCACTATTAGAAACACTCATGGGTTAGAACCCTGTATCTAGAAAGCTACAGTCAAAATGCAAATAAGCATTACATCTAATGACTGGTAAGGGGATGTCAGGAATGCCACCCACATAAAGGCTGGGGGGATGAGATATGGCAGCAACAAAGCCCTTGGCTTCCTCCAGGATACATAAGGCAGCTGTCAGTCTGGAGAAGCCAGTCCTGGGGGAAATGGTCTTAAACTGGGTGTCAATGGAGACTAAGGGTACAAAAGACTTCCTCCCCGACAAGCCATACATCACAAGCTGAAACTCACAACTTCTTTAATTATGAGATGGTGACTGTACATCACAAATAACTATCAAAATATACTTACCATATCGGCTGCGATGAGACAGGAAAGGGAAGGAATCTTTCATTATCCAGGTCAGATTCCAGGCAAAAGAATCAGGAGGAAGAGAAGGCAGGTTTGCTGGTGACTCCAAGGAGCTCTGACGGGAACCTGAAAAGACAAAGAGAACACCGATCTTTGCCCTTGGGATGTGTCTTTTAGCTGTCACTCATATTGCTTATAAAAGAAAATTCATAAAAGGCTTTCATGACATCAGCTGGAAAATGAGGGGAAAAAAGACTGAGTCACAAGTAGGTTGAATTGACCTCAGGACCTCACTGCACATTTTCTACCAAGGGCAGCCAGATTGAAGAAGTCCGAATCTTGTGACCTAAGCCATGCGAAAGATCTCTGGGAGATGAACTAGAAGCCAGGCTACTTAATGGCTTGGCCTAATAGCTCTATCCAAAGTCTATTCTGCTTATCAGAATTTGTGCAACTTTACAGAGAACTTTAACTCATCTCATTTAAATAATGCCTCCACTCTACTTTATGTTCCGACTTGTAATTTCATCTAATGTTGTTTGCTTGGGTTATTGCCTTATCAATGAGAGTGTTGAAACTGCACTCAGAAGTTATGAGTTTTGACAATTGTGTTATTTTCAGGAAAAAAAAAAAAAGCTAGGTGATGAGTTTTCCCATAACTAAGAGTCCAGGGAGCCACAAAGGATTAATGTTTCTGATTTGCAAGAGAGAAAGAAGGGTTGAGAGAAAAGGAGCAAAAGCAGCATTATTCCTTTGCTTAACAGTACCCCAAGTGGGTTTTGTGGGATGAAAAGTAATTATAATATATCTACAAATCAAATGAACACAGGCTGCATGCTCTTATGCAGCTCTTCCCAGAAATCCCCAACTCAATCACTATTTGCTAACGTTTTAAGGCAGGCAAAGCTTTTTCTGTTAAAAAAATGTAATCAGTTTGAGAATCAGTTCTGTTTAGGAGATAGACACGTAGCAAGACTGAGTGTGGGGAGGAGGCAAGGAAGGGAATTTCCTCTGCAGCTTCCAAGGGTGAGGCACCATGCTGGGCTCTTAACCCACATAAGTTCACAGTGACTCTCTGAGATAAGCATTACCATCGCTGTTTCACATATGCAACAACTGAGGCTCAGAGGGGCAAATGATGGAATCTGAAACTGAAGCCAGTTTTGCCTGGCCTCAGGAGGCCATGCTATACCATGGGTGGGCTGGTTTGCTACTCAGACAGTAATTGTTAAACCACCTGGACTGATTTCACAAAGAGGAAGAGGAGGAAGAAGAGAAAGAATAAAAGGAAGCAACAGTAGCAGAAGCATTTTTTTAGCCTATTTGCTTTGTAGATTCTTCCACATCACCTCCAGCATGCGACCCTCCTTCAACCCTCTTTTAGTATCAATCCCTCTTCACACACTTTAAGGAAATAACTGTCCTGAGTGGCCACAGCAGACTTTTGTTTCCAGACCGCTCTACTGTTTTATCCACAGGTGCTGCCTTTGGGTGAAGCCCATTTGTTCCTGCCACTAGAACAGAATGGGCATTCTACGTTCTCCTTCCTAAAAGAAACACTCTTCTTTCTGCCTTCCAAAGATTTGAGTTGGAAGTGCTGGCTTCTGAGTACCTAGAAAAGAGTTTTGGACTTTTCTCCCACATCTGATCTAAAGAGATAAGAACTGAATTGGTTAGTACCCAGATACATCTTTTGCAGCATTTCTCCAAAATGGCTTAGAGGAATGCACTGAAAGGGGTCAGAAATTATGTTAGTAAGTTTCAGAGAGCAGCCATCTCATTTCACCCTCACATCAACTCTGTTTTATAGATGGGCAATGGGGCTGAGAGAAGTGAGGTCCAAGACCACACACGTCTACTTAGGAGCAGGCTTGAGTTTATTAGACTTTTAAAGAATTAATAATATTAATTGAGCACACATGGACCAGGCATTGTGCTAAGTGCTTTAAGTGTATGATTACATTCACTTCTTAAAACAACCTCGTGAATAAGTATCAATACTATTATTGGGCCTTATTTTGATGAGCCCTTTTCCAGGCACCACAGGGTGTCTAGGCAGAATGAAACCCCCAACCTCTTGACGCAGCTTTTTCCACTGTGCACCACCCCCCTTGCATCCTCAGCTTAGACTCCAGTGTTCATCACTATCATAATCCCACTGTAATAATTCCCTTGAAAACAACTGCAACTCACTTCCTTCTTCTGTCCTTCACAATTGTCCTGAGCAGCTGCATGTGGTGGTAGGAGAGGAGGGGAGCAAAAGGGGAGGAGGAGTACACCAGATGCTGACAAGTCTCACTTTAAAATCATGACAACAAACCTCAAGAGGACCCTCAGGCAGGAGTGCCCAGGATTCCTTCTGAATTCGCTAATGGGCTCCCTCTCTAGACCCACTCCCTCTCTCTAGACCCACTCCTTCCAATTAGTATGACCACCATGTAACCTTCTTCCTAAGGCTTTAAAAACTCTGACTTGGGCTTCCCTGGTGGCGCAGTGGTTGGGAGTCCGCCTGCCGATGCAGGGGACGCGGGTTCATGCCCCGGTCCAGGAAGATCCCACATGCCGCGGAGCAGCTGGACCTGTGAGCCATGGCCGCTGAGCCTGCGCGTCCGGAGCCTGTGCTCCGCAACGGGAGAGGCCACGACAGTGAGAGGCCTGCGTACCAAAAAAAGAAAAAAAACAAAACTCTGACTTTTATTCCTTAGAGAACTACTCAGTGAATTTCTTTCCTGACATGTAAATAAGCTCAGCTTTTTTTTTTTCTTTTTAAAAAACTTGATGGGGGAGGGAATCTCTGTTTTATTATTTGATAGTTGTTAAAAGTTGGGTAACTTAGGACATTTCTCTTCTCCATCTAAACTCACTCCCAAAAATGATCTCATCCAATTTCAAAGCTTTAAATACCATCTATATATTAATACTACTAAATTTATATCTCCAGGCCCAACCTCTCCCCTGAACAGCAGAATGTATGTCCAACTGCCAGTTTGAAATCTCCATTTTATTCCTGGGTAAGTATCGCAAACTTAACACATGCAAAAATTAAAACTTGATGTCCCTCCACCGAAACCCAAGGTGTTCCCTATTTTAGATAGCGATGACAAAACTCTCCTGGTTACTTGGGTCAAAACCAAGGAGGAATCCTTAACTTCTTTTTCCCACACCCCACACCAGTCTATCAAACAATTTTGATGACTCTACCTGCATTTTGTCCCTCTCTTCTCTCCCCACATCACCTCTTACCCTGACAACTGCTATAAGCTCCCAGCTGGTTCCCTGCTTCTCCTATTGCTCACCTTCAGTGTGCTCTCCACACAGCAGTCAGATTGACACTCCAGCCCTGAAATAGCATTCACATTTCTTGCCATAGCCTAGCCCTTTAAGGCCTCACATGATCTGGCCCCGGTTCTCTCTCTGACTTCATTTCCAAACATATTTCCCTTGATCATGGAGCTCCAGCCCCACAGGCCTCCTTTCTGTTCCTAAACTCGCCAAGCACACTTCCATCTCATGGCCTTTACAATGGTGGGTCTCTCAGCCTAAAAAGCTCCTCTCCCCTAGAGTCACAAGGTCATTTCCTCTCTCCATCCAGATCTCTGCCCAAATGTCACCTCCTCAGAGAGAGCTTCCCGATCATCCTATAGGAAAATAGCACACCCCATTAACCACTCTCTATCACCTTGACCTGCATTTATTATTGCTTATATTTATATTCATCTGTTTATTGTGTCTCTCCTTAGTCACTGCTATGTCCCCATGCCTGGCACATAGTAGGCACTCAATAAATATTTGTCAAATAATGAAACCAGAGCCTTTGAGAAAATTATTAGCTCTGGTACTTATTAGCTGTTTAACTCAGGCTAATCACATACTTTACATGGGTTCACTAGCAAGCATGTTTTACAAACCTCCATCAATAAAATGTAAAAATGCTTCTCTTCTAAATGCTCCTTGGAACTGCTCCTGCCTTGCCTTATACACATTTTACTTATTTATTTTCCTCTCAACAATAAAACAATCAGTGACAGCCTGCTAGTTTTTCCCCTTATTTGAAAACACACTTAATAATGCATTCTTTTACAATGATTTTGTGTCACACGAAGCAAAGCTTAATGTGACCAAATAAATAGCTGTCCAGATGTCAAACTGCAGTGAGCGGGCACAACAAGGCCCGGTGCACAGGAGAGGCCTCCTACCTGGAACTGGCAGCCCAGGGAAACAGTTTCAGTATTCACGGGGTGGATCCCACACCTGTGCAGCCAAAGAAACCTTCTCAGTGAATTTACATGACTACTAGTCAGCGGTGATGTTGGAGTTGTGACAGGCAGTTCATTTAGTCTGAAAAACTAAGATGTGATTTTCAGACAAAAGAGGGAGAATTAGCAGATGTGTCCTTTGTCCTAAACACAAAGACCTCTCCACACCTTCTCCAGGCCTGGAAATTGAGGGGGCTGAACTAGCGGTTCACTAAGCTCTTCTCCAGTTCACATAGTCAATTCTCGCGGAGTTTGCTTTCACATTTCCTTCCAGCTGGCTCATTCAGAGAGGAGCTATTAGTGTCAGGGCGGAATTTGAATGGGAACTAAAAGGCCCCCACTCCACCTCACCTTTCACTAAACCCCACTCCCCCCTGACAGGAAAGTTTGTGCTCTTTCTTGGTAGCTCAAGTCCTGAAGCAAAAATTATTATTTCTCATAATGTTCTCTTGTACCATTGAAAGGCATAGTTTCAACACATGTTCCTTGCCTCTACCCGATCCCAAAAGGACCTGTGTATAACTACCGAGTTCATTCAGCGGTGAACCCCATATGTCAGTCAATAAAAGCAGGCATTCCTTCCCAAGGCATGGCATTAAGGAATACTGATGCAACACAAAGGAAATTGTCAGCATGGTTCTAGCTCTTGGGGATTGGTTACCTGCAGGGTATATTAGACCCAAATGAGAAAGGGAACCACAAAGAGGCTGCTGCAGAAATGGCTAAAATGTGTAAATTTGAAGCCATCACACTTTGGCCACTACTTGCTTTTTCGTCCTTATTTCCCACTCAGAATCCTTTCACATTCTATGGTCTCCGTTACACGTAAGTCTCCAATCTTTTGCCCAAGCTGATCTCTGCCTAGAACGTCCTTCTTGACCTGCTCCTTTCCTAAATTCTACCCTTTCTTAAAGGCCGAAACTGAATCCCTCCTTCTCCAAGGTTGCCCATCTTTCCTGAGCTGGAGCCCCATCAAAGCAGTTGAGCTGGGATCTGGAGTGGCCCAGAGCAAAACTTGACTGGGCCTTCCTCCTCCTTAACCATTACAGCTTATTGCCACCTAGGAAGGTGCCATTAGACCACTTATCAAACAGGCTGTTCAAACTACCTTGGTTGTTTATGACAATGAAGTATAATACTTTATTAATTTCATTCACAAGTCTCAAGCTCATAGATTTAGAAGAAATTAGCAAAAACTTTTCATGGAGGCTGCTGTTCTGTGTCATGTAGTATATGCTTCCCAAGGTCAAGGTCAGTGCCAGATCAGGGGCATAGACCCCAGGTAAGCCCTGATACCATGTCTGTGTAGGCCATCAGTGACTCATAATTCATGGTCAAAGCCAGACAATGAAGGTAATATGACGTTCAATGTTGCCCCTTTAGAGTTTGTGTCCCAAGTCACTACATTTTGACCTATCTAGAGATGACCTCAGTGTCCCAAGAAAGAGCTCCTGACTGGCCTATGAGCCTGCAATGTCTCCTCTTGCCGTGGAATCCCTGCTCCAGGTGTGCTTGGTCCCTGGTCCTACCTACCTAGGCCAGGTAGACTCACTGGCTTTTGGTAGTAGAGGAAGACTAATTGGCATTTGTACTAAGCCAAGAACACAACAAAGAAGGTATCACTCTCCAGATAGCCTGATGCTTCACACACACACACACACACACACACACACACACACACATACACAAGCACTCCCAGGCCGGAGTGCTTCCATTAGCAGGGCAATGTGACCCTGTGTTCTGGGTCCGTTTCTGTGGCTTGTTCATACTCTCTTTATGAAATTTCCTCCACTGTGATCTCGAACCTATCTTCTCCCCTCAAAATACACTGACTAGAATAATAATCAAAAGGAAGACTTTGAACTGCCACCAGGCCTTTCATTTTGTGATCTCAGAGAGCTTTACCAGGCACTACATAACTAATGTACCACAAGCGACATAGAGCCCAGGCAGCCTAGGGAACTAGTCCCTGAATGAAGGACCCTTCTCTTTCCAGGTGAGGGAGTGACTGTGGGGACAACTGCCACCAGCAGGCCCAGCAGTCTCTGGCTGAGTTGGACAAGAAGCTACAAACTATCCATAAACAACTAGTCTTCTCTTGACCTGATATTTCTAGTTAGGAAGCGACAGTTACAAGGGTGAGCCCTGGGGAGGGCATGGCCCATTTATACTAGAAGACGTGGCCTCCAGCGTAGAGGAGTGGATCCTAACTACTTACACAATCACTGTGGTTTATGACTTACTGATGCCTTTCAGGGCCTTTCACTCTCATAACCCTTACCATAGTCTCATTAGTTAACCCCTTTACAGATGAGAAGATTGAAACTCAGAAAACACAACTGCCCCACCCAAGGTCACATAGTGAGAATCATGATAGGACATTGGACTGAAGACCCTGATATATGGACCAACCAGAAATGCCACTCTTCAACACAGACCTCTTGGAGATGATGTTGATTGCCCTGGAGAACAGTGACAGTGTGTGAAATACAGAAGAAACACCGATCAGATTGCAGGTGCCTGAAGCATTCTCCTAACTGAGGACTAGAGAATCCCTTCAGGTCAACCAAGAAGGGGACCTAGAAACACACACCTTCAGTCAGGGCAGCTGGCTCTCCAGGGCCTCAAGCTCAGCCAGCACTGTTTCCATGACAACCACCAGGTCTGATGCTTGGCCTTGAAATGGGGCCTTGGCTGGTCCAGGGAAATGACATTTGGGATGGGGAGATGGAGAGGGGCAGAATACTTTCTAGTAACTTCCAGCCCTTTCAATCCTTCTTTACCTACTTGTCACTCCTCTCATTCCAGAAAAAAAAGAGTCTATCCTCCAGGAAACCACACTTTAAATACTCATTTGCTCAGAACAAAGACCTTTCACCCATGGCTGGACACATTTGTAGAAACCGGAAGCAAAATAGTCTACAGGCTGCTGTGTTAGATAGAGACCTGGGTTCCTGGGAACAGTGATGTTACCGTGAGACCTTGGGTTAGCTACTTAACATTTTTGAAGCGTTGTTTCTCTACCTTTAAAACTGAACTCATCGTGCTTTCCCATCCAACTTTAGGGATGCTCTGAGAATTAATGAGACAGTATATACAAAGCCCTCAGGCTCTTTTGAAGAAAGATACATCAGAAATCCTTGTGCTGTTACCAAAGGGCATTGTCATGATGATACATTTTAAAACATTCTTCACCTGTATTACTAAAATAAACTCAGCTTAAATTAAAACAGATAAGCCAATAACCTAATTTGCTTCTCCCTGTTCTGGTGCTGCATTTCCCTCTTGCTTCCATTCATCTTGCACTGTGAACAGCAGTGGTCAATGTTACCCTGGACTCCTATGCGGAGACCCAGGGTGAGAGAGTTGGGAAGGATTGTAAATACTGTTTATGTATGTCTTCCCATCATATATACGAGGAAGCTGAAACACAGGAAGGACCAGTGCTTTACCCAAAGTCATCTCATTAGTGAAAACTCGAGAAACTGATCTTCTGACCCTTCATTCTGTGTCTCGCCTAACCATGGAAGAAGGTAATAAAGAAAGAAGGAGGGGAAAGAAATAGAGTGACATATATTTTGTTCCTTAAACCTTTAAACTACTGCTCTATGCAATACTCTGGGATGAAAAAGAAAGTAAGGGAAAAGCTAATACTTCATGTGTGCCAATTATGCATACAGGCCCCATATTGGGTATTTTATAACCATTGTCCCATGTCAATCTCACAATTTTCTCAAAGGGGGATTATTATCCCCATTTCTAATGAGACCTAAGGCTCAGAGAGATTAAGTAACTTGCCGAAGGCCCTGGAGCCAAAAGGGAAGGAGCTAAGATTAATTCATTTGATGAGTATTTATTGAGCATCTCCTATGTGCCAAGCTCTGCCCTTGACAGTTAGGATGTATTAGTGAATAGAATTAAACATCTCTCTTAAAGCCTACAGGCTGAGGAGCTTAGAGTGTGGTGGGGCAGCAACAGACAGCAGTCCAACAACTTCACAAATCCTTGCAACATCTCAGGGTTGGTGCACGTTATAAAGGAGAGATAGATGGGGCTTCCCTGGTGGTGCAGTGGTTAAGAACCCGCCTGCCAATGCAGGGGACACAGGTTCAAGCCGTGGTCCAAGAAGACCCCACATGCCGCGGAGCAACTAAGTCCGTGTGCCACAACTACTGAGCCTGCGCTCTAGAGCTCACGAGCCACAACTACTGAGCCCACGTGCCACAACTAGGTGGCAGACTTTGAAAGTTATTCAAAGTACCTCTGTAAAAAAGCCATAAAACACCTTGGGGAAAACATGAAAGTCATGCTGCCACCATACAGATGAGCACCCTGGAATTAGCTGCCTGAGCAATGTCTGAAAAGAGAAAATTCAATGGCCCACATTGCTGCCTCCTGGCTTGCACCGCCTCCAAATCACCTGACTCTGAAAGCAGAGGCAGTAGTTTGGAGCCAGCAAGTGTGAAGGAATGTCGGAGCTGTTAGTTGCCTTCATGCAGCACATCTTGAGTGCATCTTTTAGAAAGATAATTTAAAATACTCTTTGTTTCACTACAGAAAATCCGAAAAAAAATCAGGAAGGTCTAAAGAAGAAAATAAATATGACCCATACCTCCACATCCAGAAAGCCAGTGTTACCCTTTTATAGTATATTGTTTTGTGACTTGGTTTTCACTTACTTATAAAGATAGCATTTGGCTTAAGGTCTGTTGAGGAGATGGAGTTCCTCTCCACCCATGAGATCTGTGTCTGCAGGACTGAGAGACGTCATCTCCAGAAGACCTGTGGGCCAGCACCAGCCAGCTCACACCTTGGGGCACAGATGCTAAAACCATGGAAACTTGAGACGCTCTCCGCCCACAGCATGGGCCTGCAGTCAAAGGCAACACAGGACAGTCTTTAGTGGGAAGGCGGGACCCTGGACTGGGTAGAGTTGAGAGCAGCTGGGATGTGAATACAGATAAGTCAGGGGATGCTGTGTACCCTCAGCATCACTGCACTTCACTGGGCAGAGTGGCAAAGAACTTCTGCTCCAGTAGATGCCTTAAAGAAGTCACAAGATTGTAGGAAATGTATTTCAGTGCTTGAACCTCAAGGATAGATGCAGTACTCTGATTTCATAACTTAGGAAAGATTGTTTTAAAAAGAGAAATTCCATCTTATTCTCAAAGGGACAGTCAAGGAGGGTAAACTAAAGACAGAGTTCTATCTCTCTGTGGCCAACGATATACCCAATAAATGCATGACAGCTCTTAAAGCCCCTTCATATGCATTCAAGCCTTTGATCCTTACAATGACTGTGTAAGATATTTTTAAAAATCCCAACTTAGAGAGGAAGAAAATGAAAATCAAAGAGGTTAAGTCAGTGCTTCCTAACCTTTTTCTATATCATGACACACAGAGAAAATGATAATATTTGTATGGCTCACTGGGGTAAACAGAAGGCAACTGGCTTGGGGTGAGGGTGGGACTTCAGCCACACCTGGTCCACCTCAGCCTCCCAGAGTTGCTGAGGGCCTCAATAGTTTGGTATCTCTGCCTGCCAGCTGGCCATCTACAACACACCCATGACACGGCACACTGTTGGGGAAGAAAGCTCTGGGCCAAGAGGTATGGCCACAGTCACAATTATGAGAAGTGACAGAGAGCGCCATCACCCTGCATCTTGCCCTGGGGACACTTTGAAACAAAAACAGAGACGTTAGCCACAGAGGAATCCGGGACTTACTCCATGGGCAGAGTCAGGAAAAGAGCAGGTGTGTCCAACACTGTGTCATCACCCACACAAAGCAGGTGATTTTGGTAAATAAAGGTCTTAAAGTTGGATCTGATAATGCCTTAGAAAGTTCCCTGCAAGCGTTTATAACTGCCGAGATGCTTCACCAAGAAAAGGGTTGAAACTCAGCTCCTTTCTCTACTCTGGGAAATTCAGAAAATAATTTCACAGGATGGTTATTGAATGGCCCCAAAGTAATGATTACAAATGACTGAGTTAACTGCTATACGTGGCCTCATCTGTCATCATACCGGAGGCTTATCGGAAGTCTCATCAGAATTAGTGACTCATCGTGACTGATGACATCTGCTGACCAAGCCGGCTTGGCTCCCTCCCTTGCCCCTTCAATCACAGTGGCAGGAGGAGCCTTCTAAGGTTTGAGCACAAACTCTGAGGAATTGCCTTTGCCAATGATTCCAGGAGTAGCTTCCAAGATAATGGACACTCTTTCTCCCCAAGACTTCCTAGGTTTTGCTGTCATTGGAGATTCTGGGCAGCACTGGGACATGATGGCTACCAGCACGTGTGTATAAGAATCTAAACCCTCTGAATAAAACCCTGCTGAATAAAACGTTATATTCAATACGAGTAGTTTACACTCAAGCAGCATCTACACAACATTAAACTTCTGTATGGGAAATGAAAATATTTCCTCAGTTCCCTATCTCCAAATGCAAACCGAAGGTTTCCATTCTCATCAGGAAGCATGCCCTGTATTGATCCAGCCCAAGAGAAGCAGCCAGGATTGAGAATTAAAAATATTTGGAGCAGATGAATGAAACATAAGCTAATTGGATACTACTGCTTATATTACTTATAATTGTGTATAAGAAGGCACCTGACCTCTAGGTAGGTTCTGTCCATGACCTGGAAAGGCATTGTAGGAAGGTGAAGTCAATTCCCTACTAATTGTTCACACTCAGCAACAGATTAGCAGTGCGAGGGGAGGCATCACTTTGCCCCGAACCTTTCACACAGGGTAAATAAACTCTAGGTTTTTTTTGCGCAGGGACACATCCAGAGACTTCTGGAATCCCGACAAAGGTGAATAAGTAGCATATCATTTCCTCCATAAAATGCATTGCCACAATAGGTAGAAAAATCAAATTACCCACTAAGCAACTTGTGACCACACCCAGCCTAAGGGTATGAGGCTTTCAAATTCTTACCTAAACAAAATGAAGATTTGTTACATATAGTGCAATTTGGAGGCACTTGCAAATAGTAGAAACTATGACTGTTAAATCTGCCACTACTAAGAAGTTGCTGTGGTCAGAATGTGAAAGTTACGGGAAGAAAGCCAGATCCCAAAGCTACTTTTCCAGGTACACTGGGGTTCGCTGGGGGTATGCTGGGGTTCCAGACTTTGAAACAAGCAGAGGGGAGGCAAGAATTGTTAGCACACACCCTAGAAGTTCTATCTGTGGCTTCCTCACTCTCCAGATTTGTAGATCTGTGCAGTTTTCTTGTCCAAGATAAGTAGCAATTATATCCACAATAGGGTTAACTCACCCATGAGGCGAAAAAACTGAAGGAAGGCATGTTTGTGGGTTGCTAATTGTTAGGGAGACCCCAAAAGTAAAGACACTGGGCTCCTGACCTTCCAGAGTGGATATAAGTGGAACGGATGTTAGACCAACAGAGAGAAGCTCCAGAATGAGAAGCAGCCTGCTGGTGAGAGCAAGAAAAAAGCTAGGAAGTGAGTAGATGAAAATCCACTCACAGAGCCAATAGGAGAGCATGACAGCAAAGAGAGAGACATACAGGTGGCTAGTGGGGCCCTCACCCTGCTAGTGCAGGGTGGGAACTGAAGAAGAGTAACCCAGCCGGGCTCCCCAGAAGTCATGTAGAAATTAACAAGCATGGTCAGGGAGGACAAAACCTGATGTCACCCCAGCAGAATGAAACGGCAGCCAGGGCCCCTTCCAGTTTTGAATTGTCATTTTTTACAGAGATATGTGATAGGAGGTGTAGGTTTATAAAAGGAGCCGTAAACTAGATTAGGAAGAGGATGCCAGATGGGGAGTCCCAGATGGTACCATATCACTTTAGAGTTTAGATCATGGGCTTAGACATGAGACTGACCTGAAATCAACTCACAGTTCCAATACTTACTACCACCAGGGTGACCTCAGGCAAGCTATTCAACTTCCCTAAGCTTCGCTTTCCTCATCTGTGACGTGGGAACAATAATAGGCTCAACCTTATACTTGCCTTGAAGATTCCATGAGAAAGTGCCTATGAACCACTTAGCACAATGCTTTACGTAGAGTAAGCATGCAGTAAATGCTATTTATATCACCATAAACAATAATGTATCATTATTACAGTAAATAAAGGAAATGCTGGACAAAATTTGAGCACATCCGTTAAGAAGTCTGAGTTCTAAAATTTCAGGGAGAGTCCACATGGTGCCTAAGAGGGAGAACATGAGTTTTGTGGGCAGCAGGCAAAGACCTGAAATCCATACACAGCCACATAGACAGGGCAGGTTTTCAGAGCTGTGTAGACAGTGCCAGGGGGGGTTGAAGGGATGGTCTCTAGAAAAGGTGGCAATAAGAGCTTGGGCCTGCAGATGCTGGCAGACACTGGCCCGTGTCAGAGAGGCCAACAGTCGATGGCCTGAATGTAGAGTTCAGATGCTCACAAAGGGTGGAGAGGGCCAGATACATTGTCAGCCTGAGAGGTTGCCAAGGTGAGAACTCAGGCATGGAAAAACAAATTAGGTACCCAGTTAGGAGGGAGACTTGGAGAACAAGCAGAGGGACAGGGCATAGAACCAACACTCGACTCAGGTGCCAGCCTCTTTCTGATCCTGTTTCCTGGATTCGTTGACTGCCTCCGAGTCATCTGTGCTCTTTATACTCATCCCCCTCACCCACATTCAAGCCCAGACACACAGTGGCTGCTGCAGACAGTCTCCATCACCGTCTGGAAGCTCTGAGCAATCATGGAGATTTCCAGTTGTGCCAGAGAATAGGAGACTGGCTAATGTTTTCAGATTTTTTTTTTTTTTAATGAGAAAAAAGAATGGAGTTAAGAGACCATAGACTTAAAAGCTTAACAATGCTCTCTGGCAAAATTCTAAAATGGATAATTAACCAGAGGGCTTGGAAAACTTTTGGAACATATACTGATCATAGGGAAACAAAGCTAGTTCAGTAGGAATAAAACATGGTCAGATTAAGGATAACATTCTTACTAACCAAAGAGCAACAGATCTCCTCCCCGCAAAAAGAAAAAGTACAAAATCAAGACCCCTATAAAATAAATAGATCCTGATCTCCTTTCCTCCCTTACTCCCTCCCTGTGTCTGTCCGTCTGTCTATCTCTCTCTCCCTCCCTCCCCTTCCTACACTCATATACAGTAATACAAATGGCTAATAACTATTTGACGAAAGTCCCACTCCAACAGTAATGAAAGGAAAGCAAATTAAAACACTGAAATGCTACCTTTTACTTACTGAATCAGAAAATATTTTAAAATAATTAATACTTTAAATAGCTTGAATTAATTTAAACTAAATTTTAAATAAATTTTAAAATAATTATGCTGAACACTGATGAGGGGCAATGAGACAGACAATTTTATACTTCCCTGGTAGGAGTATAAATTATAAATTTAATGTCATTTATAATAATAAAGTAATGATGGCTAACACTGAGTGCTTACTATGTATAAAGCCCTATACACATGCATCATTTTATTTATTTATTACAACAACCCTATGAAATAGATATCAGATATCCTCATTTTGCATCTGAAGAAATTAAAAGGATAAGAGCGTCCAAATGCCCCAGAGATTCTGATTATCACATGTCATCTGGGAGAGGGAGGATGAGGGTGAGTGGGGAGAGGATGAGAGGAGAAGATTAAAAAGTCCCACAGGTGGGCTTCCCTGGTGGCGCAGTGGTTGAGAATCTGCCTGATAATGCAGGGGACACAGGTTCGAGCCCTGGTCTGGGAGAATCCCATATACCGCGGAGCAACTAGGCCCGTGAGCCACAACTACCGAGCCTGCGCGTCTGGAGCCTGTGCTCCACAACAAGAGAGGCCGCGATAGTCAGAGGCCCGCGCACCGCGATGAAGAGTGGTCCCCGCTTGCCACAACTAGAGAAAGCCCTCGCACAGAAACGAAGACCCAACACAGCAAAAATAAATAAATTACTAAACTCCTACCCCCAACATCTTCTTAAAAAAAAAAAGTCCCACAAGTGATCCCAATTTGGACATAACTATCAATATCTCTCATGATGAGAATAACAATACTGCATTATACTGTACATAAGCAATTTTGGCAATATTTAGAATCTTAACAGTGTTCATAACACTGAATTTGGCTCTATCTTATGAAAAACATTCTAAGGTTATAAAAATGTGAAGAATTATACTCTACAATAATTTTATAATGGTAAATGTTATCTCAGTAACATTGAGATAACTTAAATATCCAGCAATAGGTAGAATGATTAAGTAGTAATAGGAAAAATAATAATAACATTTATTGTATGCTCATTATGTGCCAGGTACCAGTTTAAGCTTTATTTTATTTGTCTTATGTATTCCTTACAGAAACTTTAAAAGATAGAGGTTATAATTATCCCTATTTTGTATATAAGGAAACTGAGCCGCAGAAAAGTAACTTCTCAAGATCAGAAGATAACCATGGCAGCATCAGGACTAGAACCCATGCAATTTTACTCTAGCATTTTTACTATTAACCATCAAATTCTATATATTTAATTTATTTCCATGATGAAATATTATGAAGCCATTAGAGATAATGTTTTCAGAGAGTTTTTCATAACAAGAGGAAATATTTACATTATACTCTTGAAAAATTGCCTATATAGTATGATCTCAGCTATGTAAAAAATATACAAAGAAAATGCCTGGAAGGAAATACACCAATTAACAGTAATTGTCTTTGAATGGTTTGGTTATGAGTCATTTATTTTCTTCTTTATATTTTTCTGAATTTTTCTAATTTACTAAAGTAAGCATGTGCTCTTTATATTTTTAATTATTTTTAAATCCAGGGTGAAAAACAAGGAAGTCATCCTCATGCCAAATTACTCTTATTTCCATTTCGACAATGTATTTTAAAATTTGAGGGACTTCCCTTGTGGCGCAGTGGTTAAGAATTGGCCTGCCAATGCAGGGGACATGGGTTCGAGTCCTGGTCCAGGAAGATCCCACATGCCACGGAGCAACTAAGCCCATGTGCCACAACTACTGAAGCCCGTGGGCCTAGAGCCCGTGCTCCGCAACAAAGAGAAGCCACCACAATGAGAAGCCCGCACCGCAACGAAGAGTAGTCACTACTCGCCACAACTAGAGAAAAACCCGCTGGCAGCAACGAAGAACCAATGAAGCCAAAAATCAATCAATTAATTAATAAAATAAATAAATAAAATAAAATTTGACAAAGTAACACATTTAGTGCATTAAGAAAGGGGGGGCTTCCTTGGTGGCGCAGTGGTTGAGAATCTGCCTGTTAATGAAGGGGACACGGGTTCGAGCCCTGGTCTGGGAAGATCCCACATGCCGCGGAGCAACTAGGCCCATGAGCCACAACTACTGAGCCTGCACGTCTGGAGCCTGTGCTCTGCAACAAGAGAGGCCGCGATAGTGAGAGGCCCGTGCACCGCGATGAAGAGTGGCCCCGCTCGCCGCAACTAGAGAAAGCCCTCGCACAGAAACGAAGACCCAACACAGCAAAAATAAATAAATAACTTTAAAAAAACGAAAGGGAACAAATTTAACAGAAAATATCTTGAATTATTTATTAATGGAACAATGCTTCCTATATTATGTAAATTAAAGAGGATCAAGCTTAAGGCTTATTTACTCTTGAATTTCTACTCCCTTTACCACAGTATCTAACAGAGTGCCTTATACAGTGTTAGCTTTTGGCAAATATCTGCCAAATGAGTGACCTTGTCTTGTTTAATATTTTTTTAAAAATCAGTGACAAGGCATCGAAGAGATGTTTATGGAATTTGTAGTGACAACTGATACAACAGAAAACAGACTCAAGATTTGAAATTATCTAAGCCAAATACAGGATGAAATATAATACTCATTGAAGTTTTCAAAGTATCAATTGTTTACATATCAAAAGCCTTAAAATGATTTATCCATTGCTTTGCTTCTAATTCTAGAAACATCCCAAGGAAATAATGAAGAATATGCACAAAGACTTAACCTGAATGATATCCCCTGTAATACTTGGTAACACTTAAAGATTAGAAACAGGTAGATATATAACAGTGATGACAGGTTACATATACTATGGGTATCCTTAAAATACAACATTACTCAGTAAAAGGATATTGTAGAAATTTATTTATTGATTTAGAAATATTATATGTTAAGTAAAAAAGGCAAGTTATAAAACAATACAAACAGTGTGATCCTAGTTTAGTTAAAATACATATGTGATAGATAGCTAGAGATAAATGCATGGAATATACATTGGAAGGCTAGACATTAAAATGTTAGCAGAAGATATTGTTGAATGGTATAATTATGGGTAGTTTTGTATATTTGTATTTTTTTCATTATACCCTGCTGAATGTGAATTACTTTTTAAAAAATGTAAAAATATCCTCTATACAACTATAGAATGTGTTTTAGGGTGTTGTAGTTGGTGCTGATTTTACAATATTTCATGTAAAAAAAAGTCTGGATGTATGATTGCCCTAAGCTCTTATATAGCTAGCAATGCAGCATGGCAGCTAAAAAGACATTAATTCCAATCTTGAGTGACACCACTAGCAGCAAAACCTCCAAACTATAGGCAGCATTGACTCCCCTGGGCTCTGCAGTGGGCAAAGAACATTGATAATAACTGCATTCAGTTCTTACGTTGTTTTAGGAAAAGAACCAACAAACCAGGGAGTCCAGAGCAAAACAAGCAGGTAGCAGGGACATTTGCTATGAGCAAGGTTTGCCCAGGAAAGAAGAGTCTACTGAGAGGCATTACCTCTACCATCCTTCCCAGCTTGGTATCTGCTGTATTTTACATAATCCTCTCTGTTTCTACCACTAGGAAACATCCTGGGCTGGTTCCCCAGAATAACAGTACATTTGTCTGCACAGAGGATGGGAAATGGTTGGAGTTGAACTTTAGACCCTGCACTTTAGAGCCAGGAGGAACACAATGATCCTGTTGAGAGTATCTGAGCTAAGCTGAGAAGGAGAAAGACAGGCACAAGAGGGGACGAGGAAAACTGAAAGGCTGGTGGGCCTAATGAGAGCCTAGAAACCCAAAGCCCGGCATGGGAGGAGCTGAGAAGCAGAGAGATCACCAGCAACAGCAAGACAGAAAGACAGCTTGGGCAGTCTCAGATCTGGGAGGAGCTCCTGTTATATTACACTCATTCATTTATTTACCAAATACTACCTGAGGACTTGGGCGCTGTAGACATAAAACTGAGTTTCATACCCAAGTGGCCCTGGCCCTCATGGAGTTTGGAGCCTGTGTCAATAGAAAGAGAACAACCAAATGGACTTTGTTGAAAAGTAAATAACACATTACAAATTTACATGTTCTTTTTGCAGAAGAATCATGCTCAAATTCTACGTATCATTACTTTTTATCAGAAAATAGGCTTCCATGTTTATGTCCTGACAGCATAATTTAGCACAGGAGCCCACTGGGCAAATTCTTTAACTTGCACAGCCATCTACTACTTTGTTGTCATCCCAGATTTACAGGGTGGGGATAACGCAGCTCATGAAGAAGTCCCTGCTCATATTTAGAGGAGGTTGCCCAGGTTTTTTAAACCAGGAAAACTTTGAGGCATGTTTTAGGTATATATATGTTAGGACTTTCAACATGGGGAAAGGGTGTCAAATGAAAATCTGAAATGATCACAAGGACTATTGCAGATAGACTCATTTATTCCCTATTGGAACTGAATTCATTAAAGACTGGCCTGAACTTAAGTACATAATTGGCCCTAGCTGACATTTTGAAGCTTTATGCTTAAAGTTTCATGAGACTCAAAATGAAATGTTTGTAAGTTAGAACATGGAAGAATAGTTGTTATTGATAACTCAAATCTCAAAATAGCAAAAAATAATTTCTGTGACATGTGATTTGAAGGGTGTATAGAAAAGGGTACAAAAAACATGGTTAAATATTTTGCAGTTTGATAAACCTGGATTTACATTTCCATCCTACCACTTAATTAGGTGTGTGACAGAGGCAGATTAATGAATGTATTTGAGTCTCAGTTTTGTCATCTGTTAAAAAATGGAATGGGGATATAAATTCCACTTTATGTAATTACTAAAAGATTTCATGAGATGTGTATTGTGAATACCAAGCATATAACAATGACTGCTTTAACGTGAGTCTCCTCCCCGCCCCACATTAGAATCAAATTGTTGGAGGCCAGACATGAGGTTTTGACTCTGCAGCCACTGATTCACAACATGGCACTGCAAGGAACTCTATCATCATACGTGCCAGGCATTCGGGATGTAACTAGGAATGTAGATAAAATATCAAAAACATCTTTCAGTGCATGTAATGAAGTTTTAAAAAATGCATTTATAATGTCTCTTTTATCATTTTTATTGCATTCAATTCAGCAAACATTTATTGAATGCCTACACCATCCATATTCATTCTCTAGTTTAGTGGAACTTCAAAGAGCTATTGCATTTCTCTGTGAGATGAGAGACTGGTGTTTCACATCTCTCATTCTGACACTGAGAAGTTTTCTGGCCCCAACTCTGCAGGGCCAATATACTTGACCTTTAAGCTTCACTCTGGTACTAAGGAGTTATATCAGCTTCATGAATTAACAAAAAATAATGCTTCCCACATAGTAGGAAATCAAACAATTATTCAATAAAAAACGGAAGAAAGAAAGGAAAGGATGGAAGAAGGGAAGACATTCTGAAAGAGGGAAGGAGAGGCACCCCTAGTCAGTCACACACAGATAGATAGACAGAGGGCAGTCAGAAGTACAAAGGACAGTCAGACAGACAGAGGGACAGTTGGTTAGACACACAGAGGGATAATCAACAGACTGATAGACTCCTGCTTATCCTCTTGTTCTCTTATCTTTTGACCATGACAGTTCTTACCTATTTCATGGGCTACTGAAACAAACATTTTAAAAATGAAAGCATTAGGTTCTAAATGGTAATGAAGAGTGTCAAATAAAACAGACAAATCACACTAACATAAGAATACTTGATTTTTTTAAATTCCTATAATCTGCCTACTGAAGCCAATCAATTTCAAAAAACAATCTGAAAAAGAGGTCAGATTCATTCTGAACTTTTCGGTCGAGCTACTTGGTTAATAAATCTAGCCAGCCCACGTTTCCCCCAGTGACATTCGTCTAGTCCCTATGGAAGCCCATAGGGACCAAGCTCTACCCCTTTCTTAAAATTAGAGTCGTCCTGATGATTCTTCCAAAACAAAAGTCTCTTTGGCCCTCATCCACTTATAAAGTTCCCGGGGCAAGCTGAAGGTGCCATATATATAGACTGAATGGGACTTAAGCTGCATAGCTCCTACATAGCTATGAGGGACCCTAGTTGGTAATAAGGCCTGGCAGTTACATGACTGAGGTCCAAAGGGGATTTGGAGGAGGAGCTGAGGTGGGGAGGAGAATCACTCAGCCAAAGTGCTGGGACTCAAGGTTTAGTCACTCATGAAAAACAAGCTAAATATTTTTGCAGTAAAACCTGAAATCTGCTTCCCCTATCAGTGAGAACACTGGCCTCCTGTATGCCAACAACTTCACAGCCACAGGGCTCCCCTGGGACTTGGAGACAATCTCTATCACTTGACAAGACCTGAGTTTCCATTCAGCCTCACCTCAGGCAGGGCCTGTATGACTATGGATGAACTGGGGAGGGAGGTTATTTTGCCCAGGGCCCTATTACTAGAGGAGACTGCAAGGCCAGGTTCATTATGTAAGGTACCATCTTTAACCCTAAGGTGGCACTGCTGACCAATACCTGTAGGGCAAGCACTCAAAATTGCTTTTCCCATAGTAGGCATGGGCTACTAGTGCTAACACTCTTCTCTGGTCGCCCTTGTGATCAACGGCCTCCATTTACAGGCTGCCGGACTTGGACAGAGACCTGGGCTGGAGCTGAGAGAAGAGATAGGCCGCCCTGCCTCTGTTACAGGTTGTGGGCAAATTACTCCCTGGCTGTGGCTCTCATTTTACCTACAGCCTTTATATCCACATCTTAGATCCTCCACCCAGCTGGGGATCCAACACTGGATGTCCACCCCTTAGTTTAGTGCTCTAACCAACTGAAGCCAACGACCACAGCTCAGGGCCAGAGAACCTCAGGCAGGAGACCACTGGCATGTCAAACTTGACCTACTCTCCCATTCTAGCCAGGTGATCAAAGATGCCTTGGGTTGCAATCTCAATTGAGGTTCCAATACCAAACCTCTTATTCCCTCCTTTTCCTTTGCTCTAACACTGATAGAGCATCCCAGAGCGAGAGTCAACCTTACACACAGCTGCAGTCAGGGCAACAGCTGCAAAGCCCAGCTGAGGAACAGGGTCCTTCATGTGCCAGCCATCCTTCAGTTAAGGACTCATAACACCAAGCACCTTTTGTACTTTGGCAACATCTCTGCCAATATCACAATAATGGCCAAGCTCTAGGCTGTAGAAGGATAGAAAACGCAATATCCCAGGGATATAATCCAATCTCAGCAGCCTTAAACAGACTAAGAAAAACAAGTTGTGTTCCGGCTGGGCTCTCAGTACTAATGTTTTCTGACATTGAGTTTCGTGATCTGCCTGTCCATGGTTGGAGGTGAGGGGGTAGATAAACAAACAAATCCATTTTTCCACATTGATATTCTATAAGCTAGCTGAGATCTCTAAAGCCTCTACAATCTTTTTTTTTTTTTCTCCAAAGCTTGCCCAGAAGTACTCTTTAATTAGAGGAGTTTCTCCTGTTTCTATTAGAGGTATGACATTTGATTTGGAGACCTGGCTTTCAAAGCAACCCTTTCAGGCAGGCTAGCTTTTGTCCATCAGAGAAGCCTAGCCCATGACAGTTTTGTACACAAGACAGAGCAAGACTCACCTCAGTGGTATGAAATAAAAGAATAATTGAAGGAGGCAATAGACTTGGAAAGAAAAGCCAACCACTTGGCACAGGAAGGGGATGAGAACAAGGATACAGGGAACAGCCCAGATTACTTTCACTTTGTCATCAGAGAGCCCCTGAGGACCGATTCCTGTTTGAGCTGGAGCCTGTAGTTTTGACAAAGTCCCCGAACATGATCCCCAAATTGATTTTAAATCCTTCTTCAGAAGAAATTGAAATGATAAAACAAATAGCAACCTTTAGAGACCATCTGCCAGAAATCATTCAACAGATGGGGGCATAATACTATACATAGAGAATCCTAAAGATGCTACCAGAAAACTACTAGAGCTGATCAATGAATCTGGTAAAGTAGCAGGATACAAAATTAATGCACAGAAATCTCTGGCATTCCTATACACTAATGATGAAAAATCTGAAAGTGAAATCAAGAAAACACACCCATTTACCATTGCAACAAAAAGAATAAAATATCTAGGAATAAACCTACCTAAGGAGACAAAAGACCTGTATGCAGAAAATTGTAAGACACTGATGAAAGAAATTAAAGATGATACAAGCAGATGGAGAGATATACCATGTTGTTGGATTGGAAGAATCAACATTGTGAAAATGACTCTACTACCCAAAGCAATCTACAGATTCAATGCAATCCCTATCAAACTACCACCGGCATTTTTCACAGAACTAGAACAAAAAATTTCACAATTTGTATGGAAACACAAAAGACCCCGAATAGCCAAAGCAATCTTGAGAATGAAAAATGGAGCTGGAGGAATCAGGCTCCCTGAGTTCATACTATACTACAAAGCTACAGTAATCAAGACAGAATGGTACTGGTACAAAAACAGAAAGATCAATGGAACAGGATAGAAAGCCCAGAGATAAACCCACACACATATGGTCACCTTATCTTTGATAAAGGAGGCAGGAATGTACAGTGGAGAAAGGACAGCCTCTTCAATAAGTGGTGCTGGGAAAACTGGACAGGTACATGTAAAAGTATGAGATTAGATCACTCCCTAACACCATACACAAAAATAAGCTCAAAATGGATTAAAGACCTAAATGTAAGGCCAGGAATTATCAAACTCTTAGAGGAAAACATAGGCAGAACACTCTATGACATAAATCACAGAAAGAGCCTTTTTGACCCACGTCCTAGAGAAATGGAAATAAAAACAAAAATAAACAAATGGGACCTAATGAAACTTAAAAGCTTTTGCACAGCAAAGGAAACTATAAACAAGACCAAAAGACAACCCTCAGAATGGGAGAAAATATTTGCAAATGAAGCAACTGACAAAGGATTAATCTCCAAAATTTATAAGCAGCTCATGCAGCTCAATAACAAAAAAATAAACAACCCAATCCAAAAATGGGCAGAAGATCTAAACAGACATTTCTCCAAAGAAGATATACAGACTGCCAACAAACACATGAAAGAATGCTCAACATCATTAATCATTAGAGAAATGCAAATCAAAACTACAGTGAGATATCATCTCACACCAGTCAGAATGGCCATCATCAAAAAATCTAGAAACAATAAATGCTGGAGAGGGTGTGGAGAAAAGGGAACAACATTCTTGCACTGCTGGTGGGAATGTGAATTGGTACAGCCACTATGGAGAACAGTATGGAGGTTCCTTAAAAAACTACAAATAGAACTACCATATGACCCAGCAATCCCACTACTGGGCATATACTCTGAGAAAACCATAATTCAAAAAGAGACATACACCACAATGTTCACTGCAGCACTATTTACAATAGTCAGGACATGGAACCAACCTAAATGTCCTTCAACAGATAAATGGATAAAGAAGATGTGGCACATATATACAATGGAATATTACTCAGCCATAAAAAGAAACGAAATTGAGCTACTTGTAGTGAGGTGGATAGACCTAGAGTCTGTCATACAGAGTGAAGTCAGAAAGAGAAAGACAAATACCATATGCTAACACATATATATGGAATTTAAGAAAAAAAAAATGTCATGAAGAACCTAGGGGTAAGACAGGAATAAAGACACAGACCTACTAGAGAATGGACTTGAGAATATGGGGAGGGGGAAAGGTAAGCTGTGACAAAGCGAGAGAGAGGCATGGACATATATACACTACTAAACGTAAGGTAGATAGCTAGTGGGAAGCAGCCGCATAGCACAGGGAGATCAGTTTCGTGCTTTGTGACCACCTGGAGGGGTGGGATAGGGAGGGTGGGAGGGAGGGAGACACAAGAGGGAAAAGATATGGTAACATATGTATAACTGATTCACTTTGTTATAAAGCAGAAACTAACACACCATTGTAAAGCAATTATACTCCAATAAAGATGTAAAAAAAAAATGAGAGAGAATTTACAGGTGTTAAATGGGCCCCCAGGAATTGTAGGTCTCTTCAGGGCACAGGTTCTAATGAGGACTCTGTGAGAATTACTAGAAAATTGGATCAAGACGGGCCTGCGAGGCTCCAACCAAGCCCATTCGTAGTTCACCTGGAGGTCTTGAGATGTAAAATCTCCCTCTCAAATCAAAAGTGCTTAGGCTATGTTTTCTTTAATTGAAAATTCACAAAGAAGGCTCTCAGAGAACACTGGATTTCTATACTACAGCATGCAAAACTTAGACATACAATCCAAACTGCCTAAAGCTCGCAACTTTTCCTATTTCCATATTGGTTTCCTACATGACCTTGGGACTAGCAAATGCATGAGAGAGTATCTAGTCCAAAGCCAGCACACAGAGGAGGAAACTAAAGCCCACAGAGAAGAAGCTACTTGCCCAAAACTCTGCAGGGTGTTGGAAGAAACAAGATCTCACTACAATACAATGTCCTTCCTAATATCTCTGCTACTCTGGACCCAGAGTGGATGGAAGGAAAGACACTATGGTAGGGGATGGAATGGACAAAGGCAGGGAAGGGTGCTATTCCAGTTACCTATTGCTGTGTATCAAACCACTCCAATACTTAGGGCTTAAAACAATGATAACATTTATTTTGCTCACAAATATGCAGTTTGAGCAGGGCTTGGCAGGTGCAGCTCATCCCTGCTCCACTGAGGGTCAGCAGGGGTATCTGAAGCCTGGGGGCTGGAATTATCCAAAGGCTTGCTCACTCACATGTCTGGGGCTTGATGCTGGCTCTTGGCGGGGACCTCACCCAGGGCAGTGGCTGGAATATCTATAAGTGGCCTTTCCATGTGGCTGCCTATCTTCATCACAGCCTGGTGGCTGAGTGCCAAGGGTGGTGGTGGGGGAACACCCCAAGAAGGAGAGAGCAAGATGGAAGCTGTTACCTTTTCCAGTGTAGCCTCAGAAGTCACTCAGTGTCCCTTCTGCTACTCTCAGTTAGGTATGAGTCACTAGGCAAGTCCACTTTTAAGAAGGGAATTGCACCCCACCTTTTGACAGAAGGAGAGTCAATGAGTTGGCAGACATGTTTCAAAGCCACCACATATGCCAAAGACCTTTTTTAACCACAGGGGGTAGAAAATAGGGGTGGTTTACACTATTTTAAACAATCCCACAGGAAAACTTGTTTTACTCTGTGAATGCTATATATAAGGCACTATATTGAACACTTTATTTATTTTTTGCTGTGTTGGGTCTTCGTTGCTGTGTGTGGGCTTTCTCTAGTTGCGGCGAGTGGGGGCTACTCTTCATTGCGGTGCGCGGGCTTCTCGTTGCAGTGGCTTCTCTTGTTGTGGAGCATGGGCTCTAGGCGCACGGGCTCAGTAGCTGTGGCTCATGGGCTCTAGAGCGCAGGCTCAGTAGTTGTGGAGCACGGGATTATTTGCTCCGTGGCGTGTGGGATCTTCCCAGACCAGGGCTCGAACCCGTGTCCCCTGCATTGGCAGGCAGATTCTTAACCACTGCATCACCAGGGAAGTCCTTGAACACTTTATATGCATTATCTCATTTCAATGTCAATTCTAACAACAATAGAAGCTACACTCACATTTTACCAATGAGAAAACTTAAGACTCAGAGATTAATTTGCTGAAGCTCACTCAACTAGGAAGTGGCAGAGAAAGGTTGTATTCTGGTTCTAAATGTCTTTTCACCAGTTACACTTCTTCAGCAATAGACAGGAACTGTATATTGGTGATGTGTTATGGTTAATTTTACGTGTCAACTTAACTGGGCCAAGGGATGCCCAGATATCTAGTTAAACATTATTTCTGGGTAGTCTGTAAAGGTATTTCCAGAAGAGATAAGCATTTGAATTGGTGGGCTGAGTAAATCAGATGGCCCTCCCCAATAAGAGTGGGCACCATCCAATCCACTGAGGGCTTGAATGGAACAAAAAGGCAGAGAAGGTTGAATTTTCCCTCTATGCCTGACTGTTTAAGCTGAAAATCAGTCTTCTCCTGACCTTGGACTGGAACT
Organism: Phocoena sinus; assembly: GCF_008692025.1. Lineage (NCBI taxonomy): Eukaryota > Metazoa > Chordata > Mammalia > Artiodactyla > Phocoenidae > Phocoena > Phocoena sinus. The sequence continues at coordinate 23,510,762 of NC_045775.1, forward strand.
TATACCATCAGCATCACTCCTGGTTCTCAGGCCTTCAGACTTAGACTAGAATTTACACCATCAGCTTTCCTGGATCTCCAGCTTATGGACGGCAGACCATGGGACTTCTCAGCCTCCATATTCTCATGACCCAATTCCTTATCATAAATCTCATTTTATATGTATAAACATACACATATATTCTATCTCATTTTGGTTCTGTTTCTCTGGAGAACGTTTATACATGGTGCAATATCCTAAAGTATGCTGAGCCCTAGAGAACTGTGATACGATTGAACCTTCCAACATATGCAATAAAATTAGGAAAACTCTCTTTCCCACTTGCTGGCAAAGTCTTTTTCCTGTACAGATGGGAAGAAAGCTGGGGCTATCAACTTGGATGGAGTACTCCTGGTGAAACTCTGTCTACCTCGTGTACTAATGGAGGGGTCAGTGGTTCTTGGCCTGGCTGGATCTTTTTCATCCTTCAGGTCCAGCTTAGATGTCACCTCCTTAAAAAGTCCTTCCCTGATCACCCTGTTAGAGGAGGTTCCCCTATGCTGGTATGATCCTTTACTACCCACCATTTGCTTTCTTCACGTTGCTCATCCCAACCTGTAACCACATCTCTGTTTAGCCACCTGCTCACTGTCTGGCTCCCCTCCTAGAGTGCAAACCCCATGAGGGCAGCGATAATCTCTATCTTATGCATCTATACCAAGTGCTAAAATACTGCCTAGCAGAGAGTAGGTACTAAATAAATATTTGTTAGAAATGAAAGAAGGAAGGAATCCTAGACTTAAAATCTTGAGATCAATTACTGACCTCTAGGATGCTAGGATATTGGTCCACATCCTCAAGCCCCACTATGAAAAAATCGGGTATAATAAAAGTGATCTTAATGAAGTACTTTCTATGAGTCAGATACTCTGCCAGCACTTTATGAATATTTTCTCATTTAGTCCTACAACAACCCTCTGGGATAGATATTAGAAATATTCCCATTTTCTAGCTGATGAAACTGAGGTCCAGAGAAGATATATAACTTGCCCTCATTTAACACTGCTAAAAAGAATCAAAGCTAAGATTCCCACTGAGGTCTGTCTGACTCCATACCTGATCTCTTAGCTACTGGGCTATACTGCTAAGTATGGGTGTGTGTAAAGACCTTATAAGAAAAAGCAGCTGGAAATCAATTTTGAAAAATTAATTTTTGTGAAAAATAAGAACTGCATACAAAAATCTCTGGAAATGCATTCCTGGCATAAAGCTAATATTTGGACTGGGTTTCTGCATGCTGGTGACAGGTACCCAAATTATAGGAGAACTGTTTATGAGCCTCTTCGTCTGGATCTTTAGAAGACAAACAGAGTCAAATATGACAAGATTTGGCTTTGTTTGAACCCTTTAAATAGGAGGATGACTTGATCTAAACTCTCAGTTTTCTACCTAGTGATAGAATTTTATGCAGAAATCAGCTCCCATGCCACCTCCAGTACCTCCCCTAGTTGGGTCTTGTGACGCTAACTCAGAGACCCGTTAGTGAATGAAGCTTGATATCTTCTGGGCTCCTCCACAATTCTAGAACTTTAGGCGAATTTAGGAGGAAAAAGTTCCTATAATTTTTCTCAGTTACTAGCTTTACGATGTCTATTGCCCTTTTAATTCTAAGCCTTTGATGTTTTCTACTCAGTCCATTATATCTGAACCATATTCCCAGTGTCTTCTCACTTGGGACAGAAAAATAAAATCTAGCTTGCATTTGCCAGCCCTTCTATTCATCCTGCAGAAACATAATGGAATAAGCCATGTAGATATTGTTATTCTAAAAGAACTACAATTCTTGAGATGAATCTCATGCAATCCTGTATTTCTCACAAAATCTCAGGGCTGAAAGATACTTCAGGAGGCCACCAAGTGCATGTCTCATCTCAAAGTCCTTGGCAATGACAGCTGACCCTTCTGCCTCTCCTCTACCAGTTCCATGTGTGTATGTGCGTGTGTGTGTTTGTATTTCTGGGGGGGATGGGTCACTCTAATCCATGGGTGACCAGTGCTGACTGATGGAAAGGTCCTCCTTATTTACAATTTCAACTTGACTTCCCTCAAACTGCCCTTTGGGAAACTGGTGGGAAAATAGTTCTCTTCTTCTAATCAGTGCTCTATTCATTATATGTTACAACTAGTCTGAAATTTTAAAAACTTATCTTTGGAAGCAGGTGCTTTTAAGAAAGATTGTTTCCATAATCAAATAAATCTCATGAAGAACTATCTACAAGTAGTAGACATTAAAAAAAAAACTGTTGAACAAATGAATGAATGAATGGATGAACTAGTTTCTTCACATCAATAAAAGTAGAGGTTTCCATTATATTCTTTATAGATACTACCGAGTCACTACCCAAGTACATCCATTTTGAAGGGAGAGGAAGAGAATAACTCTGTCCTCCTCCAGTCTCCAGCCCGGGAGACCAGAGGAAGCATCACCTTAAATTTCCCATCCCCTCAATATCCAGCAAAGGGCTTAGCACAGAATGAATGTTCAACAAATACTCCAAAGAATTTCCAAAAAAGGAAAGAGTCCCAGAGACCATTCAGCCCAAGCATTTTCTTCTCAGAAATACAAAAATAGAAACAAACCAGCAATACTCAGAGGTTAGGTCCAGGTACTAGACATGACTGAGGAGTTCTTGGAAGGCTCATTATTTGAATGTCCCCTCCCCCAAACACCTTTTCATCTGCTATTGATGCCTAAAGTTCCTTGAATGGAAGAGTAGAGCCTGTTCCAGCACATATTGTCAAGCCTTCCCTTCAAAAGTGTCAAGACCCAAAGAAAAGATGAATTAACCTCAACTCACACTAAGGTGTAAAGAACTATTGGCAAGTATCTTCCGGAAAGCTACATGAAACCAACTACAAACAAAAGAATGAGTCCAGTGAGTCCTAAACCTTGCCTCTCTGGGCTAGGTGGTGATGAGTGAACTGGGTTTTCCTCTCTCCTCTGGAAAAAACAAAAGGTAGTTTGGAAATATGTTTGAGTGAACTTCTGTTCTTAAAAGATGCAAGACCCACAACCCTACACTCGTTAGGTGTTGACCAGCTCTCCAGTGGTTTGCAAGGGCATCTATTACCCCATTAATTACACATCAGGACGTGCTCCAGGATGTCTGAGTCAGGACCCACGGGACACTGGTACTGTCAGGACCCACAGAGTAGACACTGGTCTACTCTGGAATGGCACTTCCCACTCACGGCTTTAAGAAGCAGCTGTCTACATGTAGTAGGTGGTCCAAGCATACGGTCTAAGGCGATGCTTCTCAAATGTTAGCATGTATATGAATTACCTGGGGATCATGTTAGAAATTCAGGTCTTGACTCTATAGTTCTGGCTTGGCCTGAGATTCTGAATTTCTAACAAGCTCCCAGGTGATGTCTATGCTGCTGGTTCATAGACTATACTTTGAGTAATGATGGTCTATACAATGAGGTAATTACTAAAAGTAACTAGGCTTAAGAAGCTTCTTGGGGACATGTTAAGCAAGCACTCTCCCTAGATCCCCAAATGCAAAGAATTTGATTCAGCAAATCTGAAGTGGGGTCCAGGAACCCTGAGTGATTCATAGAAGGCAGTTAGTGGACAGAACTTTAAACATTACTAACAGAAGATTTTATGGAAGGCACGTCCCCTGGCCTGTACCGAGCAGAAATAACTCACCTGCATCCAGTCCTCCTGACCACTTAGGACAGTGGCTCTCAAACTTTAGGATGCATCAAAACCACCTGGAGGACTTGTTAAAGCATGGATTTCTCAGCCCACGGCCAGAGTTTCTGATTTAAGTAGGTCTGGTGTGGCGTCTGAGAATTTGCATTGCTAACAAGTTTCCAAATGATGCTGACCTTGCTGCTCTGGCTACCACATTTTGGAAACCAGGAGTCTAGGTGAAAGGTAATCTTATTAAAATCACCAGAGCAGCTTTTCAACTCACCCCTACCTACCCACCCTCATTATGACATTCTTTGGGGGTGTGGGGCTGGTGGTATGTCTTTTTAAACAGCTCCTCAAGTCCTAAGCACACTAATCCTGAATAGACAACAGAATTAAATAAATGTCCTCAGGGCACCAGAAGGACCTGTGGGACTTCTTGCTGACTAGGGGCAGGGGTCCCAGATGTTCTGTGCCTTCTATCCCCAAAGGAAGTCCTTAGGACCAAGCGCAAGGAAAGACCTAATCCTTGCTGAGTAGGAGGGAAGCTCCTACACAGGGTGGTGGGACCCCATTCTCCCTCTCAGTCCCCAAAGAAAAAGAGGTCATAACTTCCTCCAACTCAGACACCTTCAACCAGATGAGCTCAATCATTTATTGGCCCACATGAGCGTAGCTCTGCTTTAGTCCAACAGCTTGTCTATATGGAAAGTAGGGTGACACTTTCTAGTTCATCGAGTTCTTCCCCAGATTCCCACAAGACAGGGAGAGGAGAAATGAGTTCTCATTTCACAGAATGGTAACACATTCTCCCTGGGACCTGTGATAATTAGAGGTGTGGCCCCTTCCCTCAAACAGCCCCAGACCCTTGAAATCAGGTTCATGCCAACATCTCAAGGGCAGCCTTGAGAAGTATCTCAGGGAAGAGGCAGCAGCCAAAGAAGTCATCCCAGACAGACAGCACCTCAGCTGCGCAGGTGACTGCTTGGAGCTGGGACCGGAGAAGTAGTGTTATTGGGTTTGGCCTGTCCTGGTGAAGGCATTGGGTCGCATGCTTCTTGGGTATCAGCATGTCAGTTTCTTTTTCTCTTCCTAGGCAATGACTGCATTTTCTGCTCCTCTTGCCTTCTGCCGCTCTGAGTTAATGGATGACACCAGGCAGCTGGTTTCCAAGGCAGCACAGGACCCCAATGGTCAGAACCCTACCTGTATAAAGCTCCAACCTGCCAAAGCTTAGGGACAATTCTGAGGCAGAAGCTGCCTTCCGTGGGATGACATGTAGCTGGGTGAGGTAGCGGCAGAGGGAGTGCTGATCGTGTTCTCATGCTCTGGATTCTGGGGACACTTTTCAGTTCAGATATTCTGTCTTGTTTGACCACAAGCCCCAATCTTTGGTGATGAAAATATATATAAACCCTAGAAATGCTATTAATAATAACCTCAAAAGAACAATGATGGTAATTTTAATTAACATTTTTGAGTCTCATGGTATAGGTAATGTCGGTCCCATTTTAGAGATAAGGAAACAGAGACTCAAAAAGCTAAGGTAATTACACAAAGCTACCACTGTCTAACCCGGGTCTGTCTGTCACCAAAGACCTTCCCTGTCCTCCATACCCTGCTGCTTCTCCCCTCACAAAGGACACCAACTTGGCAGAATGGCCCTGGAAGGTAGGAAGAAGGAAAAATAGTCTTGTCATCTGACCATCAGAGTGACCTCAAATAGTCATTTAGCCTGACCTGGAGCCCCAGGTTATTTAATTTCTCTTGTGGGGACCATGCTGAGGATTACACACAATGGAATGTATAAAGGCATCTGTACCCTACAAATGTCTACACTTAAGGAAGGGGGGTTTATTTTATTTTCAAAGGTGGGGAAATGGTTCAAATCTTTGTCCATGGACAATGCAGAGTTTCTGTTTATCATAATTCATATCACAGATTACATATATGGGCACAGAGTTCCTAAATTGAGGTTACTGTGTTTCTCAAGAAAACCCAATTACATGCAGTTAATAAACACATTTCATAAACAAAAACAAACAAAACTATACCAACACTGTAGAATGGCCCTTAAAGGTAGGAAGAAGGAAAAACCTTGCTCCCCAAGAATTCGAAGGACACACCCAAGAGTGAGCGAGAGGATTCGGAGCTGGAGCAGGGACTGGCACTCGGGTGGCTGGATGCCCACCCCCAGCAGCAGCTAGCTGGGTGTCTGCCACGGTCTGCAAGTGAAGCCACAGTAGATGTCCTGTGCATTGCCCATGTCCAGCTGCCACCAGCTGTTGAGGCTAGTGGGGCTGTGTGCGTTCCAGCCCTTGTGCTCATACCAAGCCCAGGATAAGTGCCCGTCTCCTCTGCTAGGCCCATCAGTCTCATTTCTACTTTTGTCAACATCCTGCCAACAGTCTTCCAACTCAGAAAAGGTCTTTGAAGCTAACATGGCTCTGCCCATGGCAGAAACACACAAAGGGTAGAGAAACAGGTTGAGCACTTCAGAATGTGAAATAAAATGGAAACCCTTCCAATGTTCCCAGCACTGAGGCATTAAAACAAAATCATTTGACAATTATTTGCCTGGATCAAGAAAGTGAAGTCATTTTTGGAGCAGCCACTAATCTTAAAAAAAATGAGTGTGATTTGATCTGAGCAAGGAACCAGAGCACTTGAAGATTTTGCTGCTGGAGGCTCCGCACGTTCATGAGGTATGGACAAAGACTGGAGGGTGAGTTATGGGGGGGGGCGGGCAGCGCAGCCACTGTGAGCATTTGCAGAAGTGGTAGTAGTTGACTAAGTTAAGATCAATGATTTCCCTGATTACCTTGCTTCCTCCTCTGTTAATCCTGGTCTCCGTCTCAATTTCTATTCCTATCGGCCAGAAAAATAAAGATTGTTTACGGAGCTGAAATAACACCTGCTTGGTTTATCTTATTTTAGAAACAATAAAAGCTAGGGAGTTGGAGAGATTAAGGAGGAAAAAAATCAATTGTATTCTTTCATGTTGGAAACATTAAAAATAAGTCACCCTGCTCTCTGCTGTAAGGCCCAGTTTGGCTCTCCATTACACAGGGCGATTTCCAGTTTCAGCCTGCAACTTCCCAAGGTTTAAACTCGACTGCACTGTAACAGGGTGCCCTTGAAAGACTCTAAGAAACTTTTTCTGGTCAGTTTTTGATAATTCCAGGCCATGAATTTGATGCTAAACATGCCAAAAGAAAACATTCACTTTTGGCACTAACACCTAAACACAATGAGCAGTCTGAATCTGACTAAATTCTTTTAAATGTTTTCAAAATGTTTTAAATCTTGTTACTTTGTAGCATCTTTGTAAGGAAGGCAAAGGAGATTTTTTTCCCCCCTTATACAGATGTAAGTGTTGAAACCAAAAAGAAAAAAAAAAGGATGAACTGACTGACCGCAAACCACAAGGGTAATAAATGGTTAAGCTGGATTAGAATCCAGGTTTTCTGACTTCTAATGCAGTTCTCTTTCTACTCTGTCATATGCCTTTGCAGGATGCTGCCAGCCCAAGCATGGGAGTGGGCTTATCAGATAAGACAGCCAGGCCATCTAGGGTAATCATGAACAAGCATGGCAGAAGGAAGGATACAGCATTCTTTCTCCCCCAGATGCATCTCTCTGCAGAAGGATATCTGGAGCAGGACAGGGCAGTTTGAAGGGTGACCCATCACACACACACACACACACACACACACACACACACACACACACACACACACATACACACCCCTCCCCTGCCCACCCTTACTGACTGTAGGCAGGATACCAGCCGCTCCCTGACTCAGTTTCTTCATCTCTGATGAGGGAATACCACATATTCTACAGCAGTGTTCCGAAACTATATGGCAACGAAGATCTATTTTCAGGCTAAACATTTTTGCCAACCTATGCATGTTGTTAGCTGTACCTGAGTAGCCACTGATATTGTTATTAATCAACAAGAAAAATGATTCTGAGTGAGTTTATATTTTTCTAAGCACAATAGCTTCTAAATTCATTTGAAGAAAAGTAGTATAGAATGTGCAGGAGAAAATAGCTCCTCAGTCTAAGGAGCTGCTGGGAGCCAGTATGGATATGAGATGGGCTCTTCTATCAGACCCAGCCCCAGAGCTGGTATGAAGCATGTATGAGTGGGTGACTTTGAGCTTGGCTGCCTACAAAGGAATGTTTACGAAGTTTCTCCTCCAGTAGCTTCTCTAACAGCACTAACTTTGGGAGGCAGAGGTGAAGGGATTGGTGGGGAGTGGCAGTGAGGGACCCTCTAGCAATTTCCCACAATGAAGTGATTTCATTCTGAAACTGGCAGCCAACATCACTGTCTGTGGGCTGTTGGCTTCTTAGCTCCAGCTCCCCTCAAGGGACCAGCCTGCTTCAACCTCAACCCCACACGCAGGGGCCCTGACTCTCCACAGGGGAGAGGCACTATATGAGGGTCCAGGCTGCATCACAAAACGCTTTGGCCAGGAAGCCCCAATGTCTCAAACACCCAAACATCCTCAGCTCTGTTCTGAGACAAAGCCATTGGTTGGTGCTTTGAGGAATAACACTGAGGTCTGGGGGAGGTGTTCTCCAGGGACCTATTTTACCACGACACCTGTCTGCAGACTATCTCAGGGGACCGAGATTCAAAGGGCACATGGTGGAAAATGCTAACCTGACATCTTCCTTCTCCTCAGACTGGATCCTGCCTATAGAAGACAGCTGGGTTTCAGAAGGGGGAAGTGGGAGACAGGAGCTGTCCATTCCTGGGTGCCTTGACTCTGCCGGGCAACAAACTGAGCACATGACATTCCTTCTCATGTAATTCTCTTATTAACTTCGTGAGGCACATATTAATACCCACCTCCCCATTTTGTACAGGGGGAAATTGAGGCTCTGAAAGGGTAGCTAACTTGCACAAGGTCGCAGCTGGTCGGCAGAAAAACACCGAGGCATGGCTGGAAGCCTGTGCTCTTCCTAATGGATGTCCCCACAGAGAAGAAAATGGCAATGAAGAAGGTTTGGGACCCTCATGGTATCTATGACATATTGTCGACCTATGGATTACTCTTCAGACCTGCCAGTTCCTCCCTTTCCACCAGTGCTAAAATGACTCAAAAAGAATAATATGTATACATTTTGAAAAGTACATGCAAGGAGGCTGCTGTTAGCCCAGATCCATCTCAGTAGTACTGACATAGCATGAAGCCAGAATGCTAATGACAAAACCTAAATGACACACACAGGACAGACAGGCTGCAGAATCTGAGACACCTGGCCCACATCTTCAGCCTCCAGTGCTCTTCCCCCTCTTTACTTGGCTACCTGCTGGTCTCGCTTCAGGACTCAGCTCAGAGGCCCCCTCCTGGAAGAGGCCTTCCCTGACTTCCCAAATGCTCTCAAGGGCCCCAAGACTTTTCCTTGACAGCCCTTTTCAGATTTTCTACTTCATCATTCCTAAGTGCTTGTGCAGTATCTGCCTTCCCAGCCAGGCTGTGAACTCAAAAAGGGAGCCAGGACCCATCTGTTTCTTCTCCACCACATAGCAGACCCTTGTAAATATATGTTGACTGCTTTAGAACTGCCTTGGGACTTTAAGAGAACAGAACTAAGCCCTGTATGGAAGTACAGTCCATCATTTATTCATTCATTCATTTATTCTTCAAATAAGTGCCAGATACCGAACTGGGATAACAGTGAATAAGAACAGCAAGATGAACCGGTTTGCAGGGCAGAAATAGAGACACAGATGTAGAGAACAAACATATGGACACCAAGGGGGGAAAGCCGCGGGGGGGTTGGTGGTGGGATGAATTGGGAGATTGGGATTGACATGTATACACTGATGTGTATAAAAATGATGACTAATAACAACCTGCTGTATAAAAAAATAAATTAAATAAAATTCAAAAATTAAAGAAAAGAAGAGCAAGATCCTGCCCCCCAGGAAACTGACATTCTAAGTGGGAGAGCAGACCAGGAACAAGTAGGATAGATATATAACGTCAGGGAGAGGTAAAAGCTATGATGACAAAGAAAAGCAGAATGGGGGCTAGAGAGTGTCAGAGTGGTCAGGGAAGGCCCCTAAGAAGATGGCAGCTGATCAGAATCTTGTATGCATGGAGGTCAAGAACAGCAGGTGACACCGAAAGAAAGAGGAGAGTTCTGGGTCGAGGATAGTATGGGTGCAAAGACTTTAAGGCAGGAGTCTGTGTGGCAGGGTCCAGAAAGGGCCAGGAGGCCACTGTGGCTGGAGTGAAGACTGGGAGGGGAGAGAAGCAGGAGGTGAAGTCAGAGGGGTGGCCTGGAGCACGATGATATAGTAACAGTGGCTGGTGCCAGGCACTGTTTCAGGTGCCCTAGGAGAGCCCATCATCCCCATTTTACAGATGACAAGGCAGAGGCATAGAAAGGCCAACTGCCTGCCCAGTGATATAAGTGGTAGAGTTGGGATTTGAACCCAGGTGGTCTGATTCCAGAAGCCAGGGTCTTGTTATACCACCCCTTTATGCCCTGTACATAGGTTGCGAGATAAAATAAGGAAATAAGGATGCCTAGTTACATCTGAATTTCAGATAAACAACAAGTAGTTTTTTAGTTTAAGAGTATCTCACATATTGTGTTGGCATCCTGTGTTTGTTGCTGTTGCCATTGTTTTTTTAATTTTTTTGGTCAGGTCTGTCAACATCACCTGGATTTCTTCCTAAATGTCCTGAAATCCTTTAGAGCAGAGGTCAGCAAATTTTTTCTACAAAGGATCATTTAATAAATATTTTGGGCTTTGAAAGCCACATACAGCCTCTGTCACATTTTTCACTAGTTTTTTTTTTTTTTTCTTTTTGTTTGCTGTTGTTTGTTTTTAACAATGCTTTGAAAACCATTCTTAGCACACAGGGCATGCCATCTGCAGTTTCTGATCCTTGATCTAGAAGGTTCTGAGTACCAGACAGACATGGTCTTACTTAGGTCTTGGTTCTTTGCACTCGAGAAAACTCTCGCAGGGTCCTAAGAGACAGTGTTCACACCTTACCCACAGTACTCTTATTTGGGGAGCATGAAAGGGTTGGCTGATTTTTGGTTCAACATTGGCTGGAGGAATGGTTGCCTGCTGGACTCAGGGTTGGCACTAACTTTGGCATACCGTGCAGTCATGGTTCCTGATTAACGAAGCACTGGACAAGCCTTTTCTGAGGATCAGTTTGTCCTAGTTGTGTCTGGGATGGTGATTTGACCGCAGGGCTTCCCTGCCCATGGGATGTTTCAGAGATGAGCGAGAGCTGCACCTTGTGGACCAAGCCTCCTTGGGCTCCTTTCTGCTCTCCAACCCTGTGTGTGTGCACGTGGAACCCTGCGCTCTCCTCAGCTTCTTCTTCTCTCCCCAGGCTTTGCTCCTGCCTTATTCATCACCTGTCCCCATGGGTGATCCCCTCCAGGCCTCTATTGCTTCTTTCTTTCTCCTCCTTCCAATTAAAAGGCTTCAGTCAAAATACATTTCCTACTCCATCAGACTTTCAAGTCTCCCATTTCCTGGATATTTCAGATTTGCCTGGAAAAGTCTCAAAGGTAACATCTTGTTTTCCTTTTGTTCTCACCATGTCTTACCAAGTCCCTTTGTATGCGTGGAGATCACTTCCTCTTTATATGCTTGGTGTACACTGTCGTAGAATTTAACTTCTCTGAGAATTAAAAGCCGTCTCTCTCTCTCTCTCTCTCTCTCTCTCTCTCTCTTTCTCTCTCTCTCTCTCTGCAATCCACACTTCACTTTGCACATAATGAAGGCACTAGATTATTTTCCAAGTGCAGTTCTTTCATGTCCCATCCCCTTTCTCTGTGCTTCCAAGCTGTCTCCTCACTGCTTGCCAGCCTCATCTCTTTTCTGAAGTTAACCAATTTAAATGCAAGTCTGCAGGATCCTCACACAAGACCTTTTTCTTCATTATTGTACCTTCCTGTTCCTTGAAAACATTCATCATCCTTCACCTAACTTAGGTTTTCTGTCGGCCTTTCCATTTTTCCAATTTAGTGGCTGATTTAGCTGGTATATAATAAATAGTAAGTAATAATAAAACAACCAAGCAATACTATTGACTGAGCCCTCCACCAGGGACTTAGGAAGTTCTAGAGAAATAAAAGATCCATGGATATGCATGTGTGTGCATGCACGTGTGTGGGGTGGAAGGAGAGGCATGTCATTTTGATTTAGTCTTCTAGGGACAGGATATAGCACAGGAGGTCTTCCTCTTGATATCCTCTCTGGGGAGTTTCCAATGTCTGACTATGACCAATCTGACTGTTTTAAATCAGAAACACTCTATGGCTTTTGGACAGGATTTTAAAATCATAATAAGAAAGATGTCCCTAGTTTCTATAATTTGGTCCTCTGGGTTACATGATCCTGTGGAATTTGTAGCTGGAGAAACTCATTAGTGATAGGTACCATGTTGAATGATCCGAATATTTATTTAACAACAGTGTGGATGAAAGTATTAATAAGTCACTGCTTCCAAAGTCAAAAGCCATTGTCACATTAATTCATTTGTGCACATAAGATGTCCACTGCTCCTAAGAGTGCAAATAAGAGCTTTGCCAATATGAATATAAGACATAATTACTCAACAATAAACACACTGTACACTAGTAACAGCTGTTATCAACAGCATGTTTGAAACCAAAACAAAGGCAGTACTACAGGATTTTTTAAAACCTCTGCCTATCATTCTCATGGAGGTAAAGTCAGAGGAAGTGTGACTAAGCTAGAAGTATTTTACTCAGCCACCATTCTACTCCTGCTTTCAGACCAGGCAAGACGTTTGGCCTCATTCTGTCTAGCCAGAAAGTAGGAAGATGAATTCTAAAAGAGAGTTACTTAGAAGATCTTCAGGACAGGACTATTCATTGGTTATGTATCAATTTTATGTTTTTTTCTTGTTAATATTAGAGAACTAGATTTGATAATTGCTTTACTCTGGCTGTGAATTTTATATCGGCCTTCCAGATAAATAGAAGTCCATATAACAATGGCTGATCACCATTTATACTGAGAATCTTGTCTGATAGCCCTAACTGTGGGGGAGAAAGTGATGGTAAATGTAGTTCATTTTGTGAATTTCTGTAGTGTATATATATATATTTGGTATTTTCCATATATTCACAAGGGAGCCAGCACAATTCAAGACAAATGTGAAGTAGGCAAAATCTTCCCCACCCCGGTTAATCACTGCCCCCGCACCCGCCCTGCACACACACACACACACACACACACACACACACACACATATATGTTCAGCCTGTCTCAGCAGTCTAAGTGACTAACTTGTGTGAGACTCTTGGTTCCCGTACTTATTATCTGAGTGACCTCAGGCAAGCTATTTCCCCCTCTAAGTCTCAGTTTCTTCATTTGACTATGGGAGGGGGGGCGATAATAATAGTATTTGCATCCTTACTGGGTAAGGATGAAGTTGGAAAATGCACGTCATTCTCTTGGCTGCCACACCTGGCACATAGTAAGGGCTTACTAAATGTCAGCAAGTATTATTATTGTTGGCCAAGCTACCCCAGTGCAGAATGCACCGAGGCCCACCCTTCCTGGAGATGTTCCAAACACTAGACTTCAAAAGCTAAATGGACCCATCAGATTCCATAAAGCCCTCCCTTGTGATCTTTGCTAACTAGTCTGACCTCTGACCTGGTCCAGGTGAGTGCCATGGATTCATGAGTTGCCCTGTTTGACTGGCATTTCTCTCTCCTGCAGCAGGCATTATAGACACAAATGCTGGGATCCCTGCTCAGTTTTGTTTAGAGTGGAAGGAGTGCTTGGTACCCTGGAATGCAGACAACTCACTAACCTTTAGTAAGATCAGGTGAGCTGTCTTCAACATACCTCATCATGCCTTCGTCTCCATCCTGGAACTCTGAACGCACCTCTGACTGTTTTCATGCCTACACCCCTCCAAAGCCTCACAGTGCCCCCGCCTTCCCTTCTGCTCTAAGGAAAGAAACAACTGCTTGTGGCTGCAGGTTTCCCAGAAAGTTCTGGTGAATTATCTCTGCAGCTCTAATCTGCCTTCCAGGGACACAGGGCCCACCTTCCGAGAAAGAATACATCCCCTCTCTTAGGAACTGTTGCTACATTGTAGAATCCAGCAGCTGCAGGGTGACTGGGCCTTAGGGACTCCTTCCCACTAAAAAAGAATGAGCTTAGGGGACAGACACAGGGCTTCATTGCTGGAGAACTAAGAGAACAGGCCCCATTTATAAATGTGGGAGGTAGTTTGGCAGAGAGGAAGAGTAGGCAGACATTTAAGGCACACAGATGAGAGTAGAGCTCCTAGTTTTCCCGGCCACGTCAGCCTTCCTGTGCCAAACGGTGGCAATAATAAGGATGAAGACTCTCCACCGGAAAAGCAGGCACTCCTGAGGAGTATCTCCCTCCTTCTCAGCTGAACCTGGAGGGCAGCCTTACTCGGGGGAATGCAGAGTTACACTCTTCCTGGAGAAGTAAATCCTTTAAAGGAACAAGGAAGAGCCAGCACTGTCAAGCAAAACAGAAATAGATTGGAAATGATTTCCAGTGGAATTGAAGCAAAAACTACAGAGCTGCCTTCCCCTGCAGCTGTCTGCTGGGGACTCACTGGGGAGTCCCTTGGTGCCCCCATTAAAGAGACCGCTGGGCTTGTCCTCAGGTTCCACACAACCCCCGGGAGAGCGGCACGTTTGTGAAACAGCTCGCCCTCTGTGGATGAGAGGAACCCCCACCAGACAAAAACAGACTTCTGGATGGGGTGAGCAGTCTCTTCCCTTGGGTTCCAGTAATGAGTCCAGAAGTTTAGAAGGCCTTTAAACAGGAGGCAAGGAGAATACAATGCATATTTAGTACCTAATTTAGACAGTTCACTTAAAAATCAAAAAGCATTCACCTCTACTTAAAAATGGCCCGCTCTAGGTTAAATTCTTAATTATTCTGGAAAATACCAATGAGAAGCTGTAAATATAGAGTCGGGGAATAATCACGGTCTACACAGTGTAAATTCAAGTCAATCGGTATGGGGGAAAGAAAATCATCTGCCTTTGACATTAAATCCATCTGTTCTTTAAAGTCGTTTTTCCCTAGCCGAGGATTTTACATTTGCTATGACCAAACCAGCTCCAAAACCTTCTGAGTTTAGACAATACTTAATCTGAACGTCTAATAGTTCATTCTTCTCTAACATCAGTGAACACTTCCATTAAACCAAAATTATTATTATCAACATTATGAGACCCGACAGAAGCAAGCCCATTGTTCAAATGAATTGACCTCTACTACAATTGACCTTAACATTGCTCAACTGCTCGACAGTCATCGACAGTCAATTATCTCATGATCTCCCTTCAAATGGGCCTCATTGCTGAAATAACTAACCCATTACAGAGGGAAGGTTATTTTAATAGCTGAGTGGAGAGTTGCATTTTGCAGTTGCCTCATGAGTATATATTGTGGAGCAACTTATAGACCTTGATCTACCTGACAAGAGAAAGCATCATGCCAAATCCATGTTGCAGGAGAGAGAGAGAGTAAAGGATTAGTTAGGACTCCATTGTGACTGAGATGATGTCAGTGCTTAAAATATAGCAGTTCTTGGAGATGCACCCCACTGTGTCTCTGAACTGTGAAGCAGAAGAAGAAATGGGAATACAGGGAGGCTTAAGCAACTAGCAGAAGGCACCCAGCCACACAAGCAGCCTGGGGTGGGGGGAGCTCTAAGGCCCTTCCTAGATCCAGAAATCTATGGCCGTGCCTCAACAATGGTTCTGGAGTCAGGTAACCTAGGTATAGGTTGTGTACCACCACTATCTGGCTGTATGACATTGAGCAAGTTGTATACTTTTGCCAAACCTCGATTTCTTCATCTGTATAATGGGGGTAATGATATCCATTATATAGGGATGCGTTGAGGATTAGATGACATATAAGGCACCAGTCTCGGATCAGACGCATAGTAGGCCCAACTGGTATTATTACAATGATATAAATAGCATTATCTCTTTCTAGGCACTTTGAGAGTCAGCTTTTCCCCCAGAGATGTGACCCTTGAGCTTCTCTCTGCTTGGATGGAGATCTTGGCATTGGGAGCTTCAAGGATAGGTATTTTTCCAGGCCATGAATGAGGTCTAATAAAATAGGACAGTTAATAAAAATGAGCGCTTCATAAACCAGGAAATTAAGTGTTTCCCCATCAAACCAAGCTCAGCCCCCATGTTTTTCGGATATTGGAGACCCAGCTGCCTCTGGAGGAGCTCATAGCACCTCTGCTGCAGGAAACCAGTTGGCCCTGCCTGACAGGTCACAGGGGGTAGCAGAAGGGTGGAGGGTGCTACCCTGTTGTCCCTTCGTATCATTTTGAAGGCTGCACTCCATATTTATTGATGATTTGTCTCAGTCCTCTGAGACCCCTGAAATCTTAACCCACGTCCCCTAGCCCCAGGACACCAAAAGGGAGTCTTGGCTCCTATTCCTATGTAACAGGACCAGGGCCAATTTTCTGGGCTGGGGCCAGAGGGGAGGAGGGGTGGGAGCTGTAAATGGGCGAAAAAGAAGGAAAGGGGAGACCACTTACAAGAATCCTTCGAACTCCCTCCAGTACCAACTTATTTATTTTGCCCTCACAGCCACTCTGGGAGATGGAGATCACTAATCTCTAAGGGACAAGTGAGAGAACAGGGACCCGAGACATCCTGTAACCTCTGTGTGGTCAATCATGAATAGAACACAGCTTTCCCTCAACCCTAATCCAATGTGTCCAGTCGATTCCCTATTCGAGGTTAATCCCTTGACTTCTCCATGCCAGTGAATATACATCACCAATATAATTTTTTAATATTTATTTATTTATTTGGCTGTGCCAGGTCTTAGTTGCAGCACGCAGGCTCTTAGTTGTGGCACGCGGGCTCTTAGTTGCGGCACGCGGGCTCTAGTTCCCTGACCAGGGATCGAACTCACACCCCCCACATTGGGAGCGTGGAGTCTTAACCAAAGTCCCCACCAATATAATTTTAAATAGCCATATGATATTCTATTGTATCAATGCATAGTTGACTCAGTGGAATCCATAACAACTCTAACATTTGCTACTATAAATAGTGCTATGGGGAACAGAACCGAAGATAAATCTGTGTAGACAAAGCAAGCTCAAATTCAGAAATCTGACCTTCTCTATCTCTTCGTTGAACACCTAGGATGGACCCCCATGGATCTCCCACAAAGCCCAGCTCCTTCCTAGTGTGTTCAGTGCCCTTCAGGCTACTCTGGACCTCTCAGACCTGCAAGCTGGGCATTTAAACTTACACAGTGTAGGTTCCATTCTCTCCCTCAGCCACCAAGAATCACTCCATATACTCCATACAGGCTGTGCCTGTATAGTTGTGCATAGTCTCTCCACTTTCTGAAACTTTCTTCTCATCCTCTGCTCATTCTTCAAGACATATCCCAGGAAGTCGGTGCTTTCCCTGGGCTTCCCAGCACTGCACACACATCTCTGTTATGGCACCTAAACAAATGTCTGTGATCTAAAGTTACATATACCTGTCTCCAAACCAGGACTGTGAGCGCTTGAGGATCTGATTGGAACTGAGTCTTCCTCATATTTATACGCAGAACAACAAGCATCAGGCTTAGAGCAGAGCTGGAGCTTAATAAATGACTGTTAGGGCTTCCCTGGTGGCGCAGTGGTTGAGAGTCCGCCTGCCGATGCAGGGGACACGGGTTCGTGCCCCGGTCCGGGAAGATCCCACATGCCGCGGAGCGGCTGGGCCCGTGAGCCATGGCTGCTGAGCCTGCACGTCCGGAGCCTGTGCTCCGCAATGGGAGAGGCCACAACAGTGAGAGGCCCGCGTACCGCAAAAAAAAAAAAAAAAAAAAAAAAAAAAAATGACTGTTAAATAAAATCCTTTATATAACTCACTTGCAACACCTCACCTCAACCTTACTTTTGAATAAGAAGCATATGACTGTCCTTGACAGAATTGGAATACATGTCCAGGGGAAGAGGAAGAGATCTTTACTGCCAGGTTCTGGGTGTGGTTCCTAACTAGCCCAGAGCCCAGCCTCCAAAAGGCTCTTCTGGAAGCCACTGTACACCCTGGACTTCTGAGACTCCTGGCTCTTGGATGAGGGCAATCCAACCCAAAGAGGGCAGAGGTGACTTCCCTAAATTCAAGGGTTCTTCCAGTAATAATGACATCAGTATAGTTTACTTTTGACAGTGGTCTACATACATTAATAATGAGAACCATGGCTAACATATAATAGGGTCTACTATGTGCCAGGGACTGTGATCAGGAATTTTCATATAATTTTCATTTTTCATTTGATTCTCACAGTAATCTGATGAGGTATTCACTAGTATTACCCTCACTGTAGAGACAATGAAGTAAGATCTAGTTTAAACATTTTAAGTAACCTGATTAAGGTCACCCAAGTTATAAATTGCTCTGCTTCCCAATACCTTGATGATTCTTACTTCAACTTTTTAAAGGCAGAGCAGGGATAGATGTCAGGAGACAGTCGCTCAGCAGGGTAAACAACACGGTCAAGGCCACATAGCTAGATTAGGAGACCAAACATTCCAGTTTGCCCAGGACTATTGCAGTTTTAAAATGAAGCATCCTATGTCCTGGGCAAACCATCAGTCCCAGGCAAACCAGCACGGTTTGTCTCCCTATGAGGAAGTAGAATCCAGCACCTCTGACTCCTGGCACAGCACTCTTTCTATCACAAACTATACTTCCTCTCTTCATAATGGAAGATGAAGCCATTACAATGCACGTATTCATTTTTCCTGGGCCCTTAGTGAAACAGGCATTTCAGAATCTGTTTATAACATCAATCACTTGGGCTCTCAAGAAGCGACAGACCCCAGCTGGAACTGTTCTTTCTAGTACACTCCAGTGATGAAATACCCAGTCTCTCCCCTGCCTCCTTCCCCTGCTCAGCACACCTGGACTCCTGCCACTCATCTGTATAATGTTCCTAGCACCATCTGGCCCAGAATCTCGTGTCCTGTCAACAGGGATGTCAAGCAGGCAAGATGAAAGGACATAACTCCAAGAAACACTGCTCATCTTCTAGCCCCAGTCTGGGGGAAGTTCTGACAATTACTCATTAGGTAGCTACAAGAAGAGAAAAATGCCTTGTTACCATCCGGCTGTCAGTTGGTGCCTGAAGCAGCCTTTGCTAATTCTTGTTTAAGCAAGTCTTCTGGAGAGGGTCCTAGGACTTTCAAATTAAGGTGGATTATAGGCTGGAGTATCTCAAGGATACTCAGGGAATTTTCATGATTTAGAGACCTGATGACAGCTGTGGCAATGTCTGTGGTTCTGCCAGCAGCCAGCACATCCTCTCTGTGTAAGTGGCAGAGGGGACAATGGACACATTTAGCAAAGGGAGCCAGAGCTCTAAAGAGCCTAATCTTCACATCCAGAATCTGAGCCAGCCTTCAGATTCTGAGTAAATGTGGGCCTAATAAATGGTAATTGAGACACTCCAGGAAAGTCTGATGGCTTTTTGAGAAATAAACGTCTTCATGTCCTTGTTAGGACATCTACTCAGTATACTTTCCTAGTATAAAGCAAGAAGAAACTGCATAGAGAGAAAAACAGCTTTGATAACATAAAAATCTACTAATTTGTATGTCAGAAGATGTCAAAAGTAAAAAAAGAAAGAAGAAACCAAAGGAAAAGACACAACAAAAGTTTGATTACATTGATATATAAAGTTTTTGATAATCAATTAAAAATTATAAACCTGAGAATATTAAAATGGGCAAAACTGAACAAGACAGTGATTTTAAAAATAGTTACCCAATAGCTAAAAAAAATAATAAGGGGATAGTTTAATCAAATATGGAGATGCAAACAATGACATTTGCTTGTGAAATGCACACAAACACATGCACACACACACACAAGAGTACAAGGGACTAGAGAAATAGTCTCTTTTATCATCAGCTGGTGGTACTAAGTATGAGTGCAACTTTTGTGTTCAGCAGCTTGACAATAGGCATTATGATCTTTTAAAAAGTCCTTTTTCCATAACCCAGTAAAGCATTTGCATAAATTCTAAAGAAATAATTAGAAATGGGTTAAAATGATATTGTAGATTATTAATTAAGCACTATTTATAATAATGAAAAAATTTTAAGAGTCTAAATAGTTTAAAATACAAAATACATCTACACAGTAGAATTTTACAATTATTAAGGATCATGCTTTCAAAGGAAATTTAGTGGTGTAAGAAAAGCTCACAATGTAACATTGAGCATAAAGGCAGTATATATATAAATTGTATTCAGTATGATTCTAAATTATGTTTGTGTGTGTATTTGTATATATACACACAACAGAATATGTTAAGGTGGTGGGATTATCAGCAGCTTCAAGTTTTTTATTTAACTTCTCTCTAGTTCTCAAATACAGAATGACCTTGTATTACTGCATAATCAGAAAACAATCTTTCATATAAAAGAAGGCAAAGAAGAGTATGGAAAGGGGCTTGGGCCTCTTCACTTTCGTCCTCACCCCAGCCCTTCCTTTTCTTTACCATCTACAGACATTGTATCTCTTTGTTTCTAGGCTGTCTTCACCTCCCTCCATGTCTCTTTTCTGATAAAGAGAGAACAAGGAAAGTTTGTGATTAGAACCATCACTTCTTTCTTTAGCCACTGAAAGGCCAATAGTCAGAACCAGACCCCCTATGGTTGGAAGGAGGAAAACAGCACCAAACCATAAGCTCCTTGAGGGCAGAGGCTGGGCCCCCAGTCTCTGAGCCTCAGCACCTAGCCCCGTGCCAGCCAGGCCACTGAACTGACCTCAGCATAGGTGCATTTCAGCACACGCTGTCTCTCACTGCTAAGTACAAAGGGCTATTGAATATGTGGGATGCATCTCTTCCTTCAGAGGAGCTCCCTCTTCAGAGGAGACATTAGACAGATTTACAGTGAACTGTAACACACAAAAAGAGGTACCATGAAACAAATGTGCTCTGAAATGCTGTGGGAGGAGAGGGGAGTGTAAACTCACAAGGACAAAGAGAATGAGAAAGCAGACAAGAGCAACAACAGTTTGGAAACTGGACAGCAAATGGATGAGTAGACTAATATTCAATAACAGATCTGAGAAAGCTGTAACCTCAGCTGACACTGTGGAGGCCTAGAAGCAGCCCCATTTTCCCAGCAGAGCTTGCCCCATTTTCCCAGCAGAACCCCTCAAAAGGAGGAGGAATTGACTCTACTACCTCCTCAAATGTGGGACAGGAGGGGAGCTAAGTAAAGAAGCTTGATCAAATTCCACTTGAGAAGCAGTGGAATCCCCAGCAGGAATGAAATGTGCATTTGCTATCTGGACTGGGAGAGATGGAGACCCACTGGTCCAGGGGACACCAGGCACAACTAGAGGAAGAGGGAAGAGTACTGGACACAGGGGAAAGAGTGGGCATTTACATCTTAAATGCCGAGACCTCCAACCTTCTTCCCCACTGGGTTTCCACAACTGTAGCCACCAGACCTGTACCTGTAAGCAGGAGACTGAGAGGGCTTTCCTAGGGGGATATGAATATGGTAAGCAGAAAGACCTAAAGACACTGATATCGAAGTTCTCCAGCAAAATAGTCCAGCCACAGCATACACTGAAGCCCACAGGTAACAAGCCTCAATGGCAAGCTCAGAGCTTCCAGACAGCATTGAGTGCTCTGTTCTTAATAAGAGCAGAGACTAGAGTTCACAGACGCATGAGAAAAGTCTCTAATGTGAAATATGGAAATCAAATCACACAGGACAAAAGCAACCTAACAGGAATCATTCAAACAAAACATTTTATATTCAAAATATATTTAATAACCTGAAGATACAAAACAAGATATACTGCATTTATGCAAACAAGGACTGGATAATATAGAAAAAGAACACTAAGAGAATAAAAAAAAGGGACTGATGAAATTTATAATATTATGGTAAAAATGGAAAAGTCAACAGAGGGTTATAAGGAGATAAAAAATAGGACAGAAAAGAGGAGAAAAGTAAATGACAAGTCCAGGATGCCCAACATGCAAATGATAAGAGTTCCAGAAAGAGAGAACAACACACACACAGACACAGACACACAGACACACACACACACACAGACACACAGACACACACACACACACACACACACACACGCAAGGGAAAGAAATTAACCACAAAATAACTCGTCAAGGAAATGCGTCTCAACTGAAAGACTCGAATTTCCAGATTAAAGGGGGTTCATACAGCAATATAAAAATAAACTCAGAAGGTACAGTGTCATGAAATTTTAAAACACAAAGGGCAAAGATATAATCAAATAAACTTCCAGAAAGAGAAAAGCAAAACAGATCCCATTCCAAAGACTGTGAATTTGAAAGGCTTTGAACTTTTTGATAGTGCAAAGCTAGAAAACAATGGAGTGATGCCTTCAAAAATCTGAAGATAAATGACTCTCAACCTAGAATTCTATACTAAGAGAAACTACCAACAAATATGAAGGTAAATTAATGGCTTTGTCAAATATACAAGGTCTCAAATATTTTATCTCCCTGTATTCTTTCTCAGGACACTACATGGGGATATGTTACACCTGAATCAGCAGGGCCCCAGATGCCAGGGTGTAACCCATCCAGTTCAGAGCAGGGCAGAGGGTTCCAGGAGAGATTTCTTAAAGAAGATGAGAGTGGCAGGTGAATGAACACATGTGATATGTAGAGAAGACATTTAGAAAACTGGCAGAGAGTTTGGGGTTGAAACAGTGATAAATTCAGAGGAAACTAAGCAAATATAAAAGGATATAATGTAATCTAAATGTAAATGTAAAACAAAACAAAAATAAAACAAAACCCCTAGGGAAAATAAAAGATTGTGCATGAAAGGAAAAGTAAAGGCTTAGCCATGAATCTAATTTGCATTGCCATAGAGTATAAACACTGAATATTGACTTGAACAAAATTAAAAGGTAACACTATAGGGAGAGTGGAGGGAAAAGAAAGGCATGGCTTGGCATGTCTAGTAAACAAACGATCAGGAGCAGAGGACTGCTGTGTTCACTGACAAGACTTGTTCACCATTTCCCTTTTTAAACTACAGGTAGGCACAAATTTTGATAAAACAATAGAATGTAAAAAAGGAGTGAATCTCATTTCTTCGAGTGCCCTTTCTTCTCCCAGATCATAATAGTGTTTTCCTATCTGTTCTTGTGTTCAAAGCAGAGGACTGGCTTAACATGCAACATAAGGGATTTGGGTTAGACATGGACGAAAAACTTCTTTCTCTTCAGAGCTCCAGGAAAATGGGACTCACCTAACAGTGTGCTGGAGTTTCAACCTATATCTTTGTTGTTTCATGTTTGTCTTACCTGGTAACATAAATAAAAATATCAACCACCATTGATGTTGGAACTCTACTCCTTTGTTAATTACAACCATATGTTGCCTACAAATTTTTTTAAATTGGCAAAAATCAACAGAAGCATTCTGTGAGAATCAAGTTAAATTTACAAAGAAAAAATATTTATTATTATCTGTAAATTGTGCACTACATATCTTTTATATCAGTAAAATATACATTAAATGTGTGTGTGTGTGTCTATACACACACACATTTTTCTTTTCAGAGTACCAACGGTTAAACACTTATAGGCACACCACTGGACCTACAGCTATTGCTCAGGAATGAGTAAGGAATAAGGAAGTCTGACTAGAGAAATTTAGCCAAAATGATCCCTCAGGAGCCTGCATTCTTAGAGTGACTTCTACCCTCCCCTCTGTTCTTTATGACTTCGGAGAGGAAGCCTCTGCCCTTTGGGAGGGTTTAGCTCTGACTTCATCAGTTAGTACCTTGGTAGATTTCCCCAAAATGCATTGTCATTGATGCCCATAGAAGGCAAAACTCACTACATAAGGATGGGTAAAGATGGGTTTCTTTGGTATAAAATTAAGAATTATTGATAACTGAAAGACTCATTATTTTTCAAAGAAATACAAGTAACACATTTATCCATTGGGATGGATGATGGAAATGACAGCCGAACTATTTATTGCATTAAGCACTATGTGCGTTTTGGGCTGAATTTTGTTTCATGGATTTCCTCATAAAATTATATTATTTTCAGAAAGCATCATAAAAAATAAGAATTTAAAGAAGAAAGAAATTTAGAATCTCGAAAGGAACAGGAGAAGGAAGAGGATCTGTGAAGACCTCTTTTATGTGAAGACTTCTTTAAAGAGAAGGTCTTAGAACTAGGATGGCACTGGAGTTATAAAAATCTTGGGAAAAATACAATTTGGTAGGATAATATCCAACTGAGAGCTAATCCTGTTGATGAAAATGTCAGAAAAATATAAATCGGGTGCCTGACAATGCTCAGAGCAATTGAAAGCAATGCACAGTGGTGGCCGGAACAACACACCTCTGGTTAATGCCACCTCCTGAAATGGCCAGGTAAGGTTTATGTTATACTATCTTCAGTGCTATTTACAAACAGGATACTTAACTGGTGTTCATTAAATTGGTACAAGTGACTGTGAACTCATTCTCTCTGTGTTGCTCTGAAATGCCCTGACGGACACATTTCTTACTGAAAGGAAAGCTCAGCTCTGAGGCAACTTAATCTCAACCCCTCCCTGACATCTGCAGACATACGTGCTCCAGATAGATAAGAATCAACTGTCAAGTTGAGAGTTTGGGGTTCTCATGCTCTCTGGCTCCCCATCTCCATATTTATCCACTTCATAACCATTCTGTGAACCCAGGGCTTTGGCCTCATATCTTCCATCCTGTATTACAGTTTACAGAGTGCTCTTACATACAGTCCCTATTTCAAGCCGCTCAACAATCCTATGACAAGGGCAGAGCTGGCAGAATGCCCATTTTCCTGAGGATGCAACCAGGATCCCCAAAGGTTAATGCCTTGACCAAGGTCCCAGGGCAGAATCCAACCTAGGATTCACTCGGTTGTTTTGGCTTCTAGCCCAGTGCTTTTTCCAAAAATGCTGACATTTGGACTCTGAGGTGAGCCTAAGAGATAAAAATAGAATGTCACGTGGCTGATAAATTTCTTCCAATAAAATACAAAAGGTACAGCTCTTCAGGCCAAAAGAGAAAGAGAAGAACTGGAGACAACAATTAAATGACTTCGGTTGTGTATATACGGACTCTCTTCGAAAATGGACAGTATTAATTGTACTCCCAAGAAAAATCAGTAGATGAAACAAGCTTCACCAAAGAGTTGCCAAAAAGATGATTTCAAAATTCTGACTTGGTGATGGGTTCATTTAAATTTACACAGTTAATCATTCCATAATTGAAAGAAGGGATTTATTTCTGGATGTAATTAACTTGGATGTTCATGTCAAGCAGACAACTAGGTTCTAAGAAGAGAAAAGATGGAGACAAGAAAAGAAAGCCAGATTGAAGATCTGAACAAGGCAAGGGAAAAGATCTTTTATTTTAATCATTGAAAGTGTCAATAAGCACATGGCCACCTTTGACTGATTAAAAGACAAACCAAAATACAACATGATGCTTGGCAGAAAGTTATAAAGGGGAGTCATAAATTAGATAGGAATTTGGACAAAAGGGCTTTTAAAATCCTTTCTTACCCTCAGGTCTTGCTGAAATCTGTGAGCAAAACCATTCTCTAACTTGGAAGTCAGGGTAATGTTTCACTGAAGCTGACTATTTCTGTTACCAAAACACTTGACCTAAAGCAAAGTGACATAGTCTTGTTATTTTGCTAACCAAAGAAACTGGAGATAGTCATGCCACTAGGAGAGAAGGAAACCTCTCCCAAGTAGCCGAATACCACATGGAAGAATGAGATGGAGGACTGAGATGTTATATCCCAAACCTCTTACTCATAGTTGGAAACCAGTTCCACCATGCAAGATATGAGTAGTCTCCCTCCCCTGCAAAAAAGCCAAAGCAGAGAGAGAGAGAGAGAGAGAGAGAAGGGCTCCATATACCTTTAATGGACGATAACACAGTGGTTAATAGCTTAGGCTCATCTGGATAGATTTCTTTGTGTTCAAATCGTTGCTTCCCAACTTACTGAGTGACCTTGAGACAGTTACTTAATCTGTAAAATGGGGATAATAATAGTACTGACCCATAGGCTATTGTAGGATTAAATTAATTAAGTAGAGCTGCTTAGCCTCCTGGCTGGAATATGGTAACAATCCAATGAGTATGAGAATGAGCAATTGCTGTAATTCAAAGTTTTAGTGAGAAAGTGTTGCCTTGAAGGAGAACCATAAAGGTTACGACAAGAAAAGTGTTGGCCTCATAGGGTGTTTCAAAAATTCTTGATCATTTTGAAAAAGTCACATGATTTTCAAAGACTAGAGAACTCCCAGACACCAAGACGTGGATAAACTCAAAACAGGTCCTAGGTCCTAGTTTGTGTCAAGCCCTGGAAGCCAACATTATTTTCATGATTCCTTCAGGGCGCCGGCTGTGCCAAGGTGGACCTAGGATTACTGGTGACCTGAGTAGAAATGCCTCAACAAGTGGAACCCAGAAACCAGGTTCTGGTCCCCAATCTACTGGTAAGTGGCTCTGTCACTGGGAGGGAGACACAGAGCTGGGACCTTAGTCTCCTCATCTAGTCTCAGGAATGAGTCTCCTCAAACCACCGCAAGGGCAGGACGAGGGTGCACTGGGCAGGGTCTGACTCCCCAGTGATGTGCCCAGGGTACCAGCAAAGCTGGGGCTCACACGTGAAACTCGCATTTGCTATTTTAAAGCAAAGATTGAAGTATTCATTGATGGGAGAACCAGAATTCCATGAGACTGTTCATACCTGTCTTACAGCTTACTGTTATTTTACCTTTAGTTCTCTGGCAGGACTGGACAAACGAGCACACCATAAAACTCTTAGAGACCAAGGTCTCTTAAAATCATCACCCAGCCTAGAAGTGGGCACCCACGAGGTTAGTGGCAGCGGCTTTACGGAGAAGGAGAAGAGGAGAAAGGGATGTCAGGGAAGTCTGTGTCCACTCAGACCTTCCCTCTGCGCCCTCTCATGCCACTATCTCTTTGCCTATCTCTGGGTTCCTTGGTCCTTCTGCCGCCCAGAGACCCCAGAGTCAGAGTTCCACACTGCAAATTTCTGCGGTATTGCTTCCTTTCCATTCCCCAATGTAGACATTTTCTCAGTTCAATATATCTCAGAGGGACAGTTATTAGAATAGGCCAAAAGATGAGGGAGCTGACTGGCCGTTCTCTTTTACATGCCTGCAGATCACTGGGGGCTCTTGTGAAAATGCAGATTCTGCTTCGGCACGCCTAGGCTGGGGGCTGCGATACTGCAGGCTACCGAGCTCCTGGATGATGTTCGTTTCTCTGGTCCTCAGGCCACACTTTGAGTAGGGAGGGACTAGAGACCTTTCCAGCTCTGACTACCCTAAGCTTGTGAGCTCACCCAGAACCATCTCAGACAGAAGTTCCCAGAACATTCCTACAGGCCCCTTGCTTTCCATGCCATCCCTGCACAACAGCCCAGTCTTCCACCTTGCAAAAACAGTGAACTCAGATGCAGAAGGGCTCCAGTAGCAGGAGGACACCTCAACTCCAGGCACAGAGGTGTCACAGAGGAAGCTTACAAACGTGCCAGAATGACTACACTGGGTCTTCAATAGTTCCAGTTATCCTCCCCAGGGGAGTCCTCAGCAAAGGATAAAAAGTCTAAAAAAACCTTAAATCATTTGCATTCACAGTACAGGGAATACAAATATATTAAGATGTGCCCCACAGTCCTTGGTGTCAGGTGGCAGAGCTAATCACCTCATGGTGAATCAGATCAGCTTGGTGGCAGTAATTTAGCCTCCCTTAAGCATCACTGTGGACTCATATGTGAGGATAAAAGACTGAAAACACTCTCAAACAAATAAAGAACGCCTTTTGTGGCTGGACGAGGTTCCCAGGAAGGGCCACTGTCACTGAATAAACTTCGGCACAAATGCTAGACTTGGAGAAGACGTCCTCCCACCAGAGTGAGAACAGGCCAGAATGACAGCACGTGTGCATTTCCGGACAGCTCAGATTCACTGGCTTTGAACAAGCAAGGTTGTATGTATGTGCATGTGTGCCTGCATGTATGTGTGTGCAGGTGTTTCCACTGGGGTATGAGCACACGTGTGTGTGTGTGTCTGTTGTGGGGGCAGCAGGAGCAAGGCCGGGAGGAAGAGGTAAACGTACTGATCCTTTCTCTATAAAACGGCTACCATCTCCTTAACAGCCTCCTCTCTGTTTCCCTGGAAAAGATGACACTAAAACTCTGTCCTTCAAAAACCTAACAAATATAACTAGGAAACAGAGTCTACTCTTATGAGGTGAGGGGAGAGGTTTTGATTATGACATTGGCACCCCTCCACTCCCTGCATGTCCTATCACAGGTCTTCCTGTCTGAGAGGACTTGGAATAAAGGAAAGCCTTGTGGTGGTCTGACTGGGCTCTCAGGAAGGACCAAGTGGAGATGATCTGCCAGCATCCTCCCATCAAGCACTCTGCACACCAAGGAGGCTTAGCTCAGGGCCGGGCTGGCAGGGCTAAGTTCCCTCTATGATGGTGGGGGCAGGCCAGCTTCCCTACCAACACTCACCCTGCTTCTCTGGCTATGACTCATAGACATGGATAAAGCACACCTTCAAAGACCTTGAGGGAGCTCTAGAAAAGTGGCCTCACTGGGGATTAAATCAGGTCTCCCCATTCTAATTCAAGTCAAGGATCTCCCCACACCTGCTCCATGGACTCCTGAGCTGAATCCACACAATTCTGTCTACAGATTCCTCAGTGGGTGTTCCTAGTGGTCACCCAAGCATTAAATTCTGGAAGAGAAGCTCTCCAAGGAAGCCAGTTCTTGGTTTAGCAGATAATACATCATGTGCTAAATCACTCAGGAAAGTGCCACCCAGTTGTTAGAATAAAGAAGGTTTAATTGCTAAATATTGGGCTTTAAAAACCAATCAAGTGTAGAAGGTAACTTTAATTAGACAGAAGAATCAGATAAACAGAGTGTAAAAAGCTTAGTGTTTGAACAGCATGTATCTCACCGTGCCTTTATTCTCCAAGGGCGTGGAGTCAAAACAGAGATCAGGCCTCTGCTACCCACTCTGGCACAACTATAAGTAAAGGGGACAAGTATATCACTTCACTCACACCCAGAAACAGTCTTTCATTTATGGGGCTTTTGGATAAGACTCCTTGATCTTGGGAATGCTGAGAAACAAAATACCCAGCATCAATTGTGGATCAAGAATCCCAGCCCTGAAGACAATGGGTATCGACTCGTGATTTCCACATGCACACTCAAAAACACAGACTGAAGATTATCGGTTGACTTGCAGTCAATACTGTCTAAACACTGCATCTATCTTGGAAAAAAAAATTCAAGACATGTCACAGCCCTTTTCGACTCAGGCATTTCAACAACGTTCAGGATCTTGTTCTGTGCCCTCCTGTCTTCCGTTGAGTTGAGAATGCCAGGTGATGGAATGCTCACCTTCTTACTTTGTCTTTCACAAAGCTCATTTCCCGAAGCTGTGAAGGTGATGGATCCACCTCAGTGAGTTCACTGTGAAGCCCTTGTGACCCTCACCTACTGGAACAGCTTTGAACTGCATGGCTTGGGCCTCCCACTCACTTGGGCATTTTTGGAACTAAGAATAGAACAAAAATGAACTTTTCAAACAGGAAAGGAATGCAAAGTGCTTAGGGCTGGTTTTCAAAGGGCAAAGTTCATTTTAAAAGACTATTGGTTAGGACTAACTGCAACATGACAGGTTCATGTGGGGTCAGGCGCATGCAGGAGGGAGCCAGGTGTGGAAAGTTAATCCTTGGACACCCAGGGTAGATCTGAGCACCAACCTCGGCTGAAGTGAATGGTTCACATTAGCACAACTGGAGGACTGTAGCAGGAACAGATGCCACAAGGAAGAGCCCACGTTGCTTGAGGAAGGTGAGGATGGCAAGAGATTCTTCAAATGCATCCAACATCCTTTCCATTGACTAAGCGTTAACCTTATCATCACATGGAAACCTAAGTTCTAATTTTTAAGATGTTTCTTGCGTATTCAGCAAAATGTTTTTTGATGACTTTCTAGATGCTTAAGTGTAGTTTGAAGAGCAGGCCAGGTAGGAACCGACTAAAAATATGCCAAGGCAGCCAAGCATCATCTTCAGAAAAGATAGGACTACCCCACGCTCTGTTCTCCCCCTTTACTCACTCTTAACAGAAGTAATTT
Source organism: Phocoena sinus (assembly GCF_008692025.1). Taxonomy (NCBI): domain Eukaryota; kingdom Metazoa; phylum Chordata; class Mammalia; order Artiodactyla; family Phocoenidae; genus Phocoena; species Phocoena sinus. Next base: position 23,540,728 of record NC_045775.1, read on the forward strand.
CTGTGTATCTACTATGTGTCTGGCTGCCACCAGGGATGAAGGAAACAGAGATGATTCTGATACTACCCTCAGGGAGTTCAACGTGTAATGAAGCACAAACATACATACAAATACTTAAAACACATCCACCTCCTTCTGGGACTGAGCACAAATGTAGCACTTTGTTCTGCAGAACACTACCCTTGTTTTCCGTCCCACCTTCTGCCTTGGCAGGGCCAGTCCCTCAAAGAAATATACCCCATCATGTAAGCTTTTGCACAAATCCTGTACTCCAGAGACAGGTGGAAACCACTCTCTAGGCTTCTTCCAAGTTTACCGATAGCTGTAGCACACCAGCCTCCCCACTCTCCCATGGGCCTTCCAGGTCAGAAACCAGGCTCCCACCTCCAGGAAGGAGAGAGAATGTGCCCAAGGTCATGTAGTTGACACGCTAGGCACACTTTTTAGAAACAGATCGTCTGCAAAGTGCAAAGCAAACAAATAAACTTTCTCATCTATACAAAAATGACACTGCCTACTCATTACGACGGGTGATGAGCTGTATTGAGTTTTTTCCCTCATCTCCTATCCTGTGACCAAAAGGTTGTAAGCCACAGAATATTAGACACAGCCAGGTTTCTCATGGGCTCTTTCCTCTGTCCCCTATTTCACTCTACAAAATAGACCTTTGCAGGGCTTCTTGGATTTGTGAATTGCCCACAGGGAGAATTTCTCCTTGACAAGAAGCCGATGGACCCATAGGCGGGTCCACCAACTGGCCTGGGTGCAGGCTTCTAGAGCTCAGGAATAGGGTTATTCTTGAAAGAAACACATGTAATGAAGTGGAGCAGGATGACCGCTTGAGATAATAACTGATGTGCTTTTTATTCCATATATTTCCACTTACGTATTGACACCCGCCTTTCCCCATTCACTGCATCAGGAAAGGGGTGACAGTAGTAGAAAAACCAAGAAAAGCAGTTGAAATCTAAGAGCCAAAACTTTTGCTTTGCAAGAGCCTAGGCTTTACAATAGCCTAATACCTGAAAGGTTGGAGGTTTAAACAAGGGATCCGGAAGCTAGCTCACAAGTTACACTCTCGTGCCCTGAAATTAGATTAGGACTCTCTGGAATTGTGCTAGAGGTGAACTAGAGAGAGACAAAGAGGCTTGTGGGTCAGACATGAGTTTCTTCATGGGACTCAGTCCAACTCTCTGTCCAATGTCCCCAAGCTGGTCTGCCTACAGCCTGGACTCAGGATCCCAGCAACGCTTGCATTTTCAGGGACCAGAGGAGTAAAGCATTTTCCTCCCTCCACTGCTCTGCCTTTCCTCTCTGTGCCCGCCCAGCATGTATTCCCCTCCCCATCCCAGCAGAACCCCCTCCTGGCCTCAGAACAGCTCTGTGCCTGTCACCCTTCCGAGCCTTCGGCAGTCTTCTAGGAAAGGAGACCAATTACAGGGACTACTCTTAGGAAGCCGAATGAGAGCTACGACCTGATTTCCCATCATCCATCAAGTCATAACAATTCCAGCAGTTTGGGTTTGAACTGAACCGGTGACCTGCACCGGAGTGAAAGGCTCCAAACACAATTATCGCTCCCCAGAGCAGCCTTCCACGTGCCTGTGCCTCTCACCTCGCCTGTTTGAGAACACAGACAAATGAGCCTTCTTGACGTGTTTATGCCAGTTCTGATCCCCCAGTCCTTACAGACCCTTGTGCAGAGTGCCCTCCAACCACATTCTGGATGGATGTCCTGTGTAAGCCATCCTCCTCAACATTAACAGTACTCAAAACAGCTTTAACATCAACACTCCTGCTGCCTTTGATGGTAGAGGCCCTGGGCTCCATTTCCAGGCTGATTCAAAGAAATCTGAGCCCACACAAGACATCTGTCATTACTCAAGGGCACTGACTTACAGATAGCTGCTGCATTCTAGGCTCCCCATTTTTTCCTGCTTTTTTCTCAGGGATGTGATTTTCTCTTTTCAGCATCATAATCAATAGTTCGTATCAGGCACCACTATGCTAAACTGTCACCTGACATTTCGTTTTGATGTTATTCTCCTGGATGGAACACAATTTTCTCTCTCTTCAATGCCTGGAATATTGAAAGGGCCTAAGCAACAATGTCCAATTAGGTGTCAAGTCACAGTCTTGCTATAGGACTAAGAAAAGAGAACACAGCCTCAGCTGCTCCCAACTCACCACAGACCAATGAAAAGCAAACTCAGTAAGTGTCAACTTGTCTTATAACAAAAGCCCATTTATAATTGAGAAAGCAGACACACACAAAATTAGATCAAAGGCCCACTACTTTTCATTCATGATGTACTATCCCTGCTGAGCAACTGTAGATATTTTTAATGACTAAACAATTTTTAAAATACCCCCAGTTCAACAACAAGAAAGTTTCAGGAGAAATCTCATCTGAGTTTTGTTGCGCCAGGAGATGAGCTGGTTTATAGCTGTTTTATCAAAGAACTTTGAAATATAAAATGCTCCTGAGAGGTTAGAAAGGAAAGAAGAAAAACACTGTCCTTTAGGGAGACTAGGCTCCTTGGGGACAGTCATCCCTCACGTATTCACCCCCAGAGACAGAGTCATAAAGGAGCAGGTAGGCTGAGCAACCCACCTGAGTTCTCCAGGGTTCCACTACCTGGTGACCTTGTATAAATGTCAATTTCCTTGGGCTTCAGTTGTCTCATCTGACACACAGGAGCTGGATCCAAGTATATCCAAGAGCTGTTTTAGATTTGAAATTTTATGACCCTTTGATGGAAGAGAATGGGAATACCATAATGTTAGATGTGAAAGGGAGCAAGAGAGAGAGGAAGAAATTAGGGAGTGAGGAGACAGAAAACAGAAAACCAGAAGAGCAGTGTAACCGGAAACAGAAGGGTAGACAAAGTGGGGAGGTAAGGACAAAACAAAGATGAGGTCAAAACAACTTTAGTTCTAGTAAACACGAAGGATAATGATGATTTCTATTTATTCAGCACCTACCATGCTGTATACACATTTTCTCTAATATTCACAACTTTCTGAGGTTGAATTAATATATCCATCTTATAGATGAGGAAACTGAGGTTCAGAGAGGTTTAGAAACTGGTCTAAGTTCACACTGATAATAATTAATTAGACCATGATTGAACCCAAGAACCCAAGCCAGCCATCCCACTATGTTATACTGCCTCCTAAACCATTCTCCCAATTGTTTAGCAAGAGATCCAGTGCCCCCTTCTGCTTTAGTTTATAAAGTGTAGTTCAAGTAGAGGATCTGTGAAGAATCCAAGAAGGCAGCATCTTCAACCAACAGCAGTTTTGAATGTGCCTCTGATGGAGAAAGGAGGCATCAAGGTGAACATGCTCTAAATCATCGACAAGAAGTATCACATTGTAGGGTGAATCCTACTATAGGGAGACAGTGTAGCGAAGTGAGGGACAAGCACTTGCTTATAAATCAGGAAAACAGGGTCTAGATTCTTGCCACAAATTTCTTGAATGGCTGTGCATGAGCCCGACCTGCCCTACCTCCCTCCAAGAACTGCAGAATACCTGGGTGCACATGTGCTGTTAGGTAAAAAGTGTTGGATACAAGCAAGGGTAGTAAGTGAGGGGAGTGGGGAGATCAGAGCTCTTTCAGCAGAGTATACCAAGGTCCTACAAACTGCAGACACCTGTTCATTGCTTCAGGAAAGTCAGGCAGAGCTTTAAGAAAATTCATGATTTAAAAAAAAAAAAAAAACCTTTCAGTGAAGACAAACTGGTGAGTGAGATTGCTAAAGTCTTTTTCACTTTGTGCAAGACTCAAGCCTGACTCCTGTTAAATAGAAAGCTCCTGAATACATCTGAAAGATGACTAGATTTACAAAAGTTTCATTTCTCCACAACCTTTCACACAGCCTTGCATTAACAAAGAAGAGTTACACGGGTGTGAGCCCATGTGATATGGGAAAACGTGTAAAAGAAGAAGCAAAGCAAACGAATTTGTGCAGGCCACGAGGCTAAGACCCAGAGAGAAAGCAGATGAGACTAAAAATGAATCCTGCAGCAGAAAAAGGAATTTAGTATGAATGGCAGCCATGAGCCACCACTGGCCCCTACTCTGGTCTCCCCATCACCACGTCCCTATGGGTTCTGACTACTCCTTATCTTCCATTCCCTTGAGAATAGGATGCACAGGAAAAGTTCAGAGGAATTTCATCCACCCAGGGGACATTTTAGAGATGATAGATTTCTTTTTTACCATATGCTGAAAAGGTGTCTGGGACTACATAACCAAATCTGCCCTACACCGAAGAATGGGATCAAAGTCACCAAGGATCCTCTTTGGTACTCTTCTGTAAACATTAATCTCACTAAAGTGAGACTAAAGTCCACGTCTTTATTGAAAGTGTTGGTATATGAAAATATTGGTTAGGCATGGCATGTAAGCATAGTTTGTAGAAATGGAAATACATCATCATTTGCTGCAGATATTAAGGAGTTCTATGAAGGTAAGAGAGTTTCTTGAAAGCAAGCAGTGATTACAGTCAATACGAGACGTGCTCCAGAGCCTCTGCCTGGTCTTTAGGCTGTGACCTGTCTTTAAGGACCGCAAATTCAGTTGTCTCAGTTCACCCAACCATCTGACGGTGAAACAGCTGTTTAGATTAAGGAGACTAGTGATAACCTACCGAGTGCCTCAGGTACATGGCTCACGACCTGACCACGTGCCGCAGCACCTGTCATGACGGGTTTCGAGACAAGAAGGGCTAGAGTGTGTGAGAGGCAGGCAGTGAGGGGATGTTCCTGTGGACGAGTGAATGTAACAGACTTCATCAGGGAAGGAAGGAAGAGGTCTAGCTGCTGAAACCAGAGAGGTCTAGACAGATCCCCAGCAGCCTGCCTTGGAAACTGGGAGCATTTTTGTTGCTTGTGTGATGCAGAGGCTGGGGAGAACCGAGGTTGTACAGCGACTTGGGGACTCAGGTGAGACTGAGTGAGACTCAGGTCACAGGCAGGACTGGACAGGACTTCAATCAGACTGGCTTATTGTCAGAAATAATAAAACTGAAAAGGACATGCATAACTATAGAGGTGATGGACAACAGTGATCCCAGGTTCCAGGGTCAAGGGGCTTTGGCTTCAGGAGCCAGCAGACCAAGGAGCTGGAGCCAAGGGACCCACAAGAGCTGTACCTCACAGAAGGCTAAAAAGTAAGAGGAACTGCACTGTCTGATTCAGACACAGCTTTATGTTGTTTGTGTTTCCAGTTCCCCCATCAGTGCCACTTTCTGTAGAGCTGCCTTTTTCCTGGAGGTGAAAGTATGAATAGATTGTTGTTTCTCTCTCCCACCTTCAACTTTAACCAAGTGTGCAAAGAGCTAAATCTAAAAACATGCTCCATACTGGTATACTGTGTGTGTGTGTGTGTGTGTGTGTGTGCACGCACATGTGCGCGACACTCACATGCACGTGTGCCTGTCTGGAACTGGGTCTAGGTCGCTACAATATCCCAGGGCAATGTGAGCATAAAAATTGCTACCATTTATCGAGCACTTACTATGGGCACAGTGAGGAACTCTTGAATCTCTAATACCTATAATGCCAGAGGATAGGATTTCATTTATTCCTTTACAAAGCTAATGCTGAGCCTCTCCAGTGCTCCCCAGAACAGAGCATACAACAGAAAATAATATAACACATGAATATAATATCAACACACCTTCCTGTAAAAGGCAAGGTCTAGAAAGGTAATGTCTACACTTAGACAACTAGCCGGACCCTTCTACTTGAAATGGCTGAGTCAGCCAACCAGCTGATCTGACTGATTTTGTCCAGAGAACTGACTGATTGATTGACTGGCTTGGTGGAATAACACAGTTACTTCAGCATCATGTTGCCACAGCTTTGCAATGTGTCTCTGCTGATGAAATGAAGAGCGATGAAATTATTACAGATATTTCCCGTTTCAAAGATGCCAGCCTGGATTGTTAAAACCTCAAGAACTTTTGCCATAAGCCAAACTGTATGATGTAGAATGAAAAAGGGATGCCATGGACAGATCCCTAACTGGGTTTGCTTTTGTCCCTGGTTTTGCTTTTTTTTTGTCCCTGAGTTTGCTCTTGTCCACCTAACTCTCAACTCTGGCTACTCGTTAGAATCATCTACAAAGCTTTTAAAACCATTCATGAAGGGAGGTCCCAAAGACACTGATTAAACTGGTCTGGATGGGAACCTGGACAAGGGTACATATTTTTAAAGCTTCCCAGGTGATGATAACAAATAGCCATGACTGAGAATCCTGGATTTTAGTGATATGGTCCCTCTGGGCCTCAGTTTCCTGTTTATTTAACAAGAATTTTGGACCAGGTGATATCTAGGGCCCTGTACCTTCTAAGATTCCTTGTTAATTTTGATCCCATCCTCAGCTGACAGGCAGCTCTGAAAAGACCACTTTCTCTTTGCATAATTCAATTCCCGAATGCCGCCAAGACAGTTGACCTACCACAGGGGGCTGACATGTAGGTTAATGAGATCGTATTTGCAAAGTGTTTGGGGCTCTGGGGAAGGAATCTCTAATACACGCAGCTAAAGAATGATTACAGCAACATTAATGTCATTTTTTTTTTTAGGAAGAGTAAACCACAGTTCATAATCCTGCATATGCCATAATTAGACTCTCTTGCCTGGATGGAGAGCAGCAGAGTGGAAAGCAGATAAGAGAAGGTCTGCTCTTGTTAAGACTAGACACCAGGTCAAGCCTTCCTGTCTATGCAATCACAATCGATACGGACTGGACTTTAATCTATGCAAAGTCCTCTGGTCCCCAAGCACACCCCTGGTAGACTTGTGACCTACGTCTTTGTGGATCTACTTCCATGTAATAGGGACAAAAGATTAATCTTTGGGTCTTTTCCAAGAATAAATAATCATTACTGGGACTCTATTTCTAAGATGTTACTTCCCTTGCTGTTTCTGACACATTAAAATTAGAAGAGATGAAATAACCTTCTTTAAGAACTGATTCATTTGACCTGCCCATGCATAGGCTATAGGAACAGAAACAGACTGCGAAGACTCTATAGACCAAGAAATGTGAATTTGTGTCTGGCTCTACCTCTTACAAGCTCCATGACTTCTGGCAAGTCTCTTACTTTCTTCTACCTTTTTTTCTTCTGTTAGATAACACATGAAAAGCACCTAGCAAAATGCCTAGTATAGTTCAATAAATATTGAGTTTCTGATCTCTGTATCATACATGGGGAACCACTGGTAGATACTATCAGACTTGAAATCAGGGATTTCCAAGTAACAGTCACTTGGCCCAAATGGCACTGAAGGCCTCTGGTAAGCCAGATCTTTTGCTTTTCATGGCCCATCTGCAATCTCATTCATTCATCCATTGACTTACATTCAACCAGTTTCTACGTTTTGTCTAATATAGACCCAAAGACAGACTTTGTCATTAATGATCAATTAACAACTGAAATTCTAGGGAACTTGAAACACTCCTTTTTAGAGTTCCTTCCAAACAATTGGGATGCACCAAGTGATCTGAAAATTTGTATTACTGTCTAATTTATGAATCAGTAGTTCTGACCATAACATGAACTGATGAAAGAAAAACTTGGAATCTTGAAGAAGGCTGGATTCATGTATAGGTTTAACCATTTCAACAAAAACACCAATAGGTTTTCTTTGGAACTCGAAAAAATTATTCTAAAATTCCTCCGTTACAACAAATAGTTTAAAAAGGTTTTCAGCTTTTTTGAAAAAGAAAATTAAAAAGTGTGATGCTGACAACAAAAAGAGACCAGCGGAACTGAACGGAGACTCAGGAACAGACCCAGGTCTATGTAAGAATTTAATACATGATAAAAACAGTATCTCAGTTTAGTTGGGAGGGCAGGATTAGTCAATAAATATTGCTGGAGCCATTGGTTAACTATGTGGGAAAAAGTTCATTTGGCATCTCAATCCAAATCATTCACCACATAAAAAGGTAGATAGAATGAAATATGTTTTAAAAAATCCATAACAAAACTCAGTGGAAATACAAAGTAGTATCTCATGCATCTCTAGAAAAGAAAGGACTTTCTAAGATTAAAAGCAATTTAAAAATTAAAAGAAAAAGGAAGAAAATTTGACAACATGAAATTTTAAAACTGCATAAAAATTATGTAAAAGGCTTTCGAACTGGGAAAATTTACAACAAACAGTGGTTACTCCTGATATCATCCAAATAATTTAGAAAAACACTGAGACTAGTAGGTTAAAAGTTTGTGGACATTAACAAAAAATACACACAAACCTAGGGGCAGGACAGGAATAAAGACGCAGACGTGGAGAATGGACTTGAGGACATGGGGAGGGGAAAGAGTAAGCTGGGACAAAGTGAGAGAGTAGCGTTGATATATGTACACTACCAAATGTAAAATAGATAGCTAGTGGGAAGCAGCCATATAGCACAGGGAGGTCAGCTCAGTGCTTTGTGCCCACCTAGAGGGGTGGGATAGGGAGGGTGGGAGGGAGAGGCAAGATGGAGGGGATATGGGGATATATGTATACGTATAGCTGATTGTGATACAGTAGAAACCAACACACCATTTTAAAGCAATTATACTCCAATAAAGATGTTAAAAAAAATACACACACAAATTGTTAACAAATGCGGAAAATTGTTCAAACTCACTAATAAGCAAAGAATTGCAATTTAAAATAAGATTGCATTATTTCTTTACCTATTAAATTTAAAACTATTTTTAAAGTAATATTCAGTTCTGGCAAGTGTTCAGTGAGATAAGCATTCTTATATACTGCTAGTGGGAGTATAAATTGTTCTAGTAGAGCATTTCTTAAAACTCTCTGAAGGCAAACATAGATAGCCTTTACAATGTTCCTACCTTTTGACCCAGTAATTTAACTTATTGAAATCCATCCCAAGAAAATGATCTGATAAAAGCTTTTTGCATAAGAATACTCATTGCTGCAATCTTTATAGGAAACACAAAACAAACCAGAACAAGGAGGAAGCAAACTAGCTGCCTGAAATAAGAAATGACAAAGTAAATTACAGACATCCATAAGATAGTATGTAACCTCTAAAAAAGATGTTTATTAAGAGTTTATGTAATGTTAAGTGAAAATATCTTTAAAATGTTCTTGTAATATGTTTTCACTTCTATGTTTAAAATTCACAAAGTAGAGACTGACATGAAATATTAAGTTGTTAAAAATAATTATTTTTCAGAAAGAGAAAAACAAATACCATATGCTAACACATATATATATGGAATCTAAGAAAAAAAAAAAAAAAGGTCCTGAAGAACCTAGGGGTAAGATGGGAATAAAGACACAGACCTACTAGAGAATGGATATTCTCTAGTAGGATATGGGGAGGGGGAAGGGTAAGCTGTGACAAAGTGAGAGAGTGGCATGGACATATATACACTACCAAACATAAAATAGATAGCGAGTGGGAAGCAGCCGCATAGCATAGGGAGATCAGCTCAGTGGTTTGTGACCACCTAGAGGGGTGGGACAGGGAGGGTGGGAGGGAGGAAGATGCAAGAGGGAAGAGATATGGGAACATATCTATATGTATAACTGATTCACTTTGTTATAAAGCAGAAACTAACACACCATTGTAAAGCAATTATACTCCAATAAAGATGTTAAAAAAATAATAATTTTTAGTTGGTAGAATTATGGACTACTATTTTATTCTGTATTTTCCATCATTTAAAAAATAATGTATATTATTTTACAATAAAGTTTTATAAACAGAATATAGATGCATATTCCAATTATTACTTTGCAACACTTAAAAAATGGGATTTGGTCTTCAAACTCAGTCACTTTTTCTTTCTACCATTCTCTTGCTTCTTAATCTCTATGAAACCCATACACATGGCCTTGAAGGAGGAATAAAAGGATCGCTTATTGCAGGCCTGATTTTTCTCTCTTATCCCAGAAACCAAATGGGAAGACTGCCTCTAAACAGGAGATCTAAGGCATTGTGCAGGAAGAAAAATCGATAAATGCTTGACAAACGCTCTCTCTGCTGGGGAAGAGCTCCTGGAATGACCAGAAGTTTTGTGATAAAGCATCCAGTCTCCACAGCTGTCTTCCTAATAAACCAGAAGCACATTTACTGTAGCCTGGTGGGTGACGATCAGCAAAACTTACCAAAAAATACAGCACGGATTTCCTCCAAGTGTTAGCAGCAATTTCACTCTGGGAGGTAGAATTACTGGAACTGATAAGCCAATATTAAGGGACCAAAAAAGCTCCTTAAATATTCCAAAGACCAATTTGAGCCATCAGACTCACATCTGAACAAACGGGAAGATGGCAATCTGGAAATTATAATAAGAATGCATTGATTTTGTACCTCTTCTTCAGTTTCATTATGATCTCTGAGAGTGGAATGGATTAATTTTATGTCATTTTCTCCTAAGCCTCAGAATGCTTTCTTTCGGGTCCTGAGATACGAGCAGGAAGCACAGATGGCCCTGTCTGCTCCAAGCCAGCGGAGACTGCAAACGACTTTGGAGTTGTTTAAATTTGTTCCTTTTCTCCAAGCAACCTGGCTACTTGGCAGCTGTTCATTTCAAGGCTCAGAAAGATGCAGGTGGAGATGAAACTACCTTAAAGGAAACTTGAGGCTGGAGGGAGTGGGGTGTGAAAATGTGCATGATGAATGCCATGCGGTAGGGGGCAGTTGAGCTATCTTTTAATAAGTTGTTTTTGTTAATGTAAAAGAGTAAGTACAAATAAAATCCTATTTGTTTGGTTTTAGGAGATAGACACAGGGTCATGGTATCTACAACTTACTGTCAAATGGTTCAGTGACAACAACAATAACAAAAAATTATATATAGATGTACATAAATATGTATTGGTCTCTGCCCCCAGTTCCTGGCACAGAGCTCCTAAAACCCTTGTAATTTCCTAAATGATAAGAACACCAGGAGCATCTTTTGTTTGAAGGAGGTGACCCTGGCTGGGCTCCTGGATGGGGGCTGGTCAACAGAAATACCAAGCCATAATTAGAAGTTTGGGATTTACAGCTTCACCCCACGCCCCTGGCCAACCTCCAGAGAGAAGAGAGGGGCTGGAGATGAGAGTTAACAATTGATTGTGCCTATGTGAGGAAGCCGCTACAAAATTCTAATGGTAGTGGGTTTGGAGAACCTGTGGGTTGGTGAACACATGGAGGTGCTAGGAGAGCAGCACACTCAGAGAGAGTGTGGAAGCTCCACATCCCTTCATACATACGTCGCCCTATGCATCTCTTCCACGTGGATGTTCATCTACATCCTTTACCATATCCTTTTATAATAAACTGGCAAATGTAAGCAAGTGTTTCCCTGAGTTCTGTGAGTCGCTCTAGCAAATTAATTGAACCCAAGGAAGGGGTCACTGGAACCTCTGACCTACACCGGTGGATCAGAAGCTCAGGTGATAAACCGGGCCTGCGACTGGTGTCTCAAGTGTGTGTGGGGGCTAAGGGGACTCAGTCTTGTGGGACTGAGCCCTTAACCTGTGGGATCTGACGCTGTCTTTGGGTAGATGGTATCAGAATCGAGTTAAATTATGTTGCAGAGAATTGCTTGGTATGAGGGAAATCCTCCACATATTTGGTGAGAAGTGAAGTGTTCTCTGTGAAGGTAAAAGAGATACACAGGATAAAGAAAGACACAGTAGATAAGAACTGTGTTTTTCCTTACATAGAAAGGGAAAAGCTGAGCTTTTCCTTTACAAATATATAAGCATATACATACATGTATGTGTGTATACACAGAAAGAGAGAATGTAGCAAAATATTGAGAATTGGAAAATCTAACAGAAGTGTATATGGAGATTTATAATAGTATTCTAGCCACCTTTCTTTAGATTTGACTCATTTTTAAAGATTTTTGACATAAATTTTAAAATGATTTGTTCTGTAACTCTGTTAACAGTGCTGGCTCCACAACTGGGTGTACGTGCTGTATTCTAACCAGTCCAGATAACTCTGTATTTGTTGAACACATTCTCTGCTTTCCCACCTCCATGTGTTGCTCATGCTATCCCCTCCACCAAAAATGCTCTCCTCCTGCTATGATTCATCAATCTTTCATAGATTTTTTTTTCAAATACTCCTTGAAGCATCCTCTGATCTCTGCCCCTTCATCCCCAATCATATCTGGTTTCTTTCCTTTGAATCTCACTTAAGACAGAGTTGATTAAAGTAGCCTCCTTGGCTTGGAGGTCCCAGAGCACCCCATCCTCCCTACCCTCATCAAATCACTTATTACTCCTTACTGTCACTGTTTGTTTAATTATCTCTCTCCCTTTCTGGATTATGGGCTCCCTGAATGCAGGGACCTTGTCTGTCTCGTCCATCAATATATCTCAAATGCCTGGCATATAAATACTCACCAAATATTTGTTGAATGAATGAACTACTTATGCACTGGTTTGTTATTTGTCCACTCTTATATTTTAAATCTCCTTAAGATCAGGGACTCTTTCTTACTCATGTCCATAACTATACACAAAGTAGGTGTTCAATAAATACTTGTTGAAGATTTTAAAAGAGAGGGAAATGTGAGGAGTTTTTCACTTTTACCAAAGGACTAGACTTGTATATTCATGTAGTCATTGACCCAAGAGCTTGAGTCAAGTAAGGCTTTAGCCCTGGCTATCCAAGGGGCACAAGTGGAAGGCATAAATGAGTGGGTAGGACCATGTGCAGAAGTGAGTGGGTGGTGAGCTTTGGATCTCCCTGGTCAGTAAGCAAGCCTTACAGCTGGGGTAGGGAGGACTGCCTGAGGGTTAAAGACCAAGGAGAGTACTGCACTGGAACTGTCATCAAGCACTGATTCAGGAAGGAGAGGGTGAGCACACCTGCCAGTATCATTTACTACATTAGATAATCAGGAAATAAGCTCAGAAATCTAAATTCAAAAGGGGAATAACTGCCATGACTTTGGTAATTTTAACACAGCCAAATCCTCTTTTTCTGTGTGCATGTATAGAAGTATTTTGAGTGCTTTATTACGAAATCAGTACCTTCACCAGCTACCCTCCATTTTGAAATAGCCAAGTACTCTCAGCCATAGGTTCATTCACAGGTGCAAATTATCCACATGCATCCCATTGAAAGAAAATCTAAGAAATTAAGAATTATTTTTTATTGCAGCTGGAAAATTATGATTTCAAATATTTCTGGAATGAGAATCATTGGTTGGAAATTAGAAATAATACATAACATAGATTTTGTGTGGGACAGAAGATATGTAGAATTTGGTTTTCCCATCACAAACTACAAATTCCCTGCTCCTAGTGTCCAGGTCTTTCTAGCAAAGGTACTTTCATGTGCATTTAGGGAATGGCGAAGCTCTCGAGAAGTAGGGGATGAGCTTGACCATGTTCTGTAAATTGCCACCACATCTAGAACCTGCCGTGCCTCCACAGACATCCAAAGGTAGGATGATGGTAACCCAAACAACTCCACTCATCCTTCAAATGCCATTTAGGTAGAGAAGCTTTTATCCAGCCCCTAAGGGCAACATGCACAGAAAGCTTATTCCTAGAGGGGGAGGGATTCTGACTTTTCTGCAGAATTTTCCTGAAAAACAAAAGAGAAAGAATGAGAGCATGGCGAGCGTAGTGGCTGGAACACTGTGCTCCATCAGGGGCCCTGACTCTAGTCCTGCCTCTGAGCTTATTATCTGTGAGAACTTGAGTAAGACATTAAGCATTTCTGAGTTTCTGTTTTACCACCTTGAAAATGGGAATATCAATATTTGCTCTCCTCTGTCACAGAGCTACGGTAAGGAATCAGTGAGATGTGGGGATGTAAAAATATCTGAAATCTAAACCTAGCTAGCTGCACCAGCTAGCTCTTTTTGGTGTGGCATTTCTCACCAGAAAGATTACAACAGAACCAATAAAGCTTCCAGAGATCTTCATTCCATGTTTTTTTCACTTCATTTCTCTTTTGACTAAAGAAGAAACATTTTCAGAAACTTCCAATTTTAAAAACAAACAAACAAACAAAAAAACCTCCTGAGTGATCCACTGAGATCCAGCCAGGGCAGCAAAGAGGATGCTGAAGTGGTTCTGAAAAGGGCTATAGGGAAGAAATGGGTTGGAAAGAATGACCAAACATCACTTTAAGAACCTTAGAATTTCAGGGTTTTTTAAAAGTTAGAGAACAGTTGGCCAAAAAGAGAAATGCATAAAAAAATCATGATAAAAAAAGATCTCAAAATGAGAGACATACTACTGTACTATCATTAACAAATTGCATTTGACTGAACAAGAAGTGCAAAAGTAGATTCCCAAAAGGCATGATGCCAGTGGTCATATATTCATCTATTCATTTATTCACTCAGTGTACCTGCATTCAGAATTTTCTCTGTGCCAGGCACTGTGTAGCCTTTGGGTGCAGAAGAGGGCAAAGGCCCTACCACCAAATAGGGGAGTCAAATATGCAAAGTAACAACAATCACTGTGGTACATTCAATCCTCTAAGAATGATGGTGGCCCAAAAGAGGGACACCCACACTGCTTAGAAGTGAGTGATGGGGAGGAACATGGGAGAGGGAGGAAATCCCTCAGAGGATGTGATGCCCTGACTGAGGCTAAAAAGGGTGAAAGCTGGGGCAGGGAGTTCATGGCCAAGAGACAGCAGGATCAGTCTCTCAGAGAATAAAGACCTAAGGTAGGTCCAGCCACCACCATGCTGGCCAAAGGAAAGGCCTCAGGTTGAGTCAGCCCTTAACATTCCTCTGGGCAGACCAATAAATCCTTGCATGTATCTTCATCAATCCAGCAATCCCTGAACCATTCATTCATTTAATTTATTTGTTATTTATACCCTGCCTTGTTTTAAAAGTAATCTTAAGATGGTTATATAAAAGCAAGTTGGAAGGAGGAGTTTAGGTCTACACAGAGAATAAGTTGCTGTGGAACAGGATCCCTGTTAGAAGCAGCTGTTCACTAGGGACAGACTGCTCACAGCCCCTTATAAACCCCCCCCCACAAAAAAATCAACACTGGGGTTAAGGGCCCCGGAGCTTCCAGCTGACAACCGGAGAGCTTTCAGAGGGGCCAGGGCCCTGAGGCATTCAGATTTCTCCCACATTGGACTTAATAGCCGATTTTTCTCTTTGAGTTCCAAGAAGAATCCTTTGGCTCAAATCTATCCCATCCACACCCACCACCAAGGAATGCAGGCAGAAGGGAAGAACTACAGCTTCCCCAAGGCTTGGGGCCTCCAGGTCCTGAGCAAGACAATTTGGGGAGCTAACTCACAGCTTAGTCATTTTACAACTCTGATACACGGTAACAGAACAGAGCCTTGCAGCTGAGAGTAGGCATGCTGTTAGTTCCCATAAGCTCACTCTCCCTCTCTCTGTCTCTGTCTCTGTCTCTCTCATCTAGATTCAGATGGGTCCTACTCACAGAGCAGAACAACCCTAAGGGCATGCACAGCCTTCTCCTTCCCCAGGGAGGGACAGGTGTTGAAGCAGCCACCCCAGGCTCCCAGGAATCCACAGATAGCAAGATAGGTACATCCTTTAACCCAGAAAAGATCATGGAGCAGAAGGAGACCCCTCTCCCACCTACTTAATGGAGGAAAAGAAAAACTATATGTAATAACCAGTGGGTGGTGTGAGAGATGTCTCCTACAAAGAGTAAGAGAAGAAAACAAGAAACATGGGAAACAATAACCCATTTGCTTTCCCAATTTGCAGTTCCCCTTCATTGCATCTAATTTGAAAAATGCATAGAATTGTTTAAACTCAATGACTAGTCATCTCTCGCTTCATCCCAGAGACTGTTTTGTTAAAAAAAAGAGAGTGAGAGCATTCTAGTTGCCACGTGTACTGAGCAAAGCTTCAGTTTTCTCATGTTTTTAATGATTGTGAATTCAGCACCAAGACATATAGGTTTCGCCTATATTGTGCATTGTGTATGCTGTTGCTGTGCTACCTTCAGCCTCCTTCAAGGATCAGAAGACAACACAGCCACTTCAATAGAAACTGGTCTCTATTCCTTGTTTTTGCTTCATTTTCTTCCTTTAACGTTTTCATTTTTGCTTTCTTTCTTTCTGCTGAATCCCTGTCTGACTTCTTTCTTTTTCCAGGAGGAAAGAAATGTACCTCTCTATTTGCCAGGAGAACATAGACCATTAAAGTTAAAAGAGGCTCTAGAAATCTTCCAGGAACCCATCATTTCATATTGAGGAAACTGAGGCTGAGAAATCACAGCCTGAAGTCACAGTTGTTGATTGAAGAGTCAGCTCTAGGATCCCAGGCCACTTAACTCCTATGTTAGGATTCTTTCTACCACTGCACTGCAATGCAGTCTCAGGGTAAAACTGTTTGGGACATCGCAGAATTAACAACTTCTTAACCCCTGGGTCTAGAAGGGCATAAATAATAATGATGACAATAATATATTCCAAATCAAAACCTACCTCTAGTTCTATAAGGTAAACTGTACTATCAAAGAAAATAGTTCTGTTTCAAATGTTGATTTGGTTTAAACATCAAAACAAAACAAAATAAAATCTCCCAGAACAAATTAAGTACAAATATGTTTTGCTCAGTCACATAAGAAACTCATTCATGCCTCCCAAAATAGTCACGCACTAAAGCTCAGTCAAAGTATGGAGAGTGGGGCTTCCCTGGTGGCGCAGTGGTTGAGAGTCCGCCTGCCGATGCAGGGGACACGGGTTCGTGCCCCGGTCTGGGAAGATCCCACATGCCGCGGAGCGGCTGGGCCCGTGAGCCATGGCCGCTGGGCCTGCGCGTCTGGAGCCTGTGGTCCGCAAGGGGAGAGGCCACAACAGTGAGGTGCCGCGTACCGGAAAAAAAAAAAAGTATAGAGAGTGAATGAGAGGAGAAGAAAGCTGAATAGTTGATTGTAGTGGGCAACTCCATGGACTTGCCTGTCACTAAAGGGAAATGGGGAGGATCTCTCATAGCCAATTCTGTATTCAGGGGCTCATTATTAAGTTGGCAGATTATGCAGGATCTTTGTTTTTCCCATCTCCCTCTGCCAACATGAGTTTTAAACCACTGTTCTCTTCCCTTGTACCTACACTGGAAAGGGGAAAAGAAACAAAACCCTGAAACTAATCTGGTTATCAGTTGGGTTTATAACAACAATGACAAAAGAGGAGGAGGTTAAAAATCAAAAAGAAAGTCCAAGACATATTTTAGACAATTATAGCCATCCTCTCTATACCAAACTCCAAACCATGCATTCTGGTTTAGTCCAGTTTCTCTGTTTCCTTTTGAATGTGCAAATAACCTAAATGGGGTTTTTAAAAAATAAGAGAACTTTTAAAAATAGTTAAGATGTATTCAAAGGAATTCTTTAATTATCTAAATGGCTTGAACTATAATGCAAGTAAGGAATTGCTTTTATTAAATGCCAAGTCTTTTCTTTTTAAAACAAACTCAGGGAGATACTCGCTCTCAACAAGCTGTGTCGTTGCAAGCAAAACAAAGTGGTGATTTGGGCAACTGTCCATGTAATTCAGACCAAATTCAGACCATTGCCACAACTCCATTAATGTGAGGTTCTGAACAACTTAGCTCATCAGGCAGCAGACTTGGGCAGGGAGTGGGCCAGAAGAGATCCAGCTCCCGCAAGCTAGTATTGAAAAGCTGAATATGGACAAGCAAACCCTTGTCTGTTGACTTCAACTGGTTGTTGAAGCACAGGCTCCGGACGCGCAGGCTCAGCGGCCACGGCTCATGGGCCCAGCCGCTCCGCAGCATGTGAGATCTTCCTGGACCGGGGCACTAACCCGTGTCCCCTGCATCGGCAGGCGGACTCCCAACCACTGCGCCACCAGGGAAGCCCAACTGGTTGTTTAATCGTAATTAAATGACCAGCAACTTGTCATTAACTTCTTAAAATAGTAATTGGTCGTTTGCACGAGTCTGCCATCCCACTATCATGTTTGGGGTATTCGTCATAGTCAAGGTGTAGAAAATTGAATAGAGAGTTTCAATGGTCTCTGGCTCTGTTTAGAGATAAAAATAACATTGGGCTGCCAGGGTGCTGGTCTTCACCTTCTTAACCATTAATTCAGGTTGCTGTATGTTTGTTCAGATCCATCATGTGGAAATTGTCTTTTTATCCTACTACGAGAAATAAACTGGCTGCACCAGGGTTGATTCATTCATGTAGAATAAACGTTGTTTCGGGTTGTCTACAGTGAAATGTAGATTTGAGACAGTTATGCAGCTAGGTAACGGGATCCCAAGCTTGGAGGTGGAGGGCTGGGGGAGGGGACCCAAACCATTCTGCGGATCTCTGTCTCAGTAAACCACATCGCTCTCCATTTCCCTGCTCATCTCCATGGGATCGGCCTCAGTGTCCCTTAAAGGCAGCATTTTCAGGGAACAAACAACTTAGACTGAGGAAATTAACCTTCCCCAAGCAACAATGGTAAATAGATAAGTAAGCTGGGAGACATAATATATGTATGCTGAGTATTAGAAGCTGGGTAAGAAACACCAAGTCAATTGTTTTTGAAGACAATTAGACAATACTCAGAGGCAAACCAGGAAAACGAAATCTCCTTTTCTGTTTCTCATTACTGTATTGCAGATGTAAAAGACTGCCTATCTGTAAAGCCAGCAGTTACAATATTTTCAAAACAATTTTCTCATCCTCCAAAAGCTAGCCACTGTATTCACAGATGAATTTCTAAGTGCACATTAAGGGTGCCTGCCTGCTGCCTCTGGCCCCGCAGACAGGTGAGCGGGGCTCACAAGCAGCCAGTGCTCTGCCCCCCTTGATGCCATGTCATTCCACCTGGAACTAAGGAGATCGTAGGAACTGAAGAGGGGCTGGGTGTAGGGTATGAATTGGTCCCTGAAGCCTTATATTTGGCCCAGAATTCTTTAGGTCACAAAGGACTTTCATACCATCACCTCACATGCAGCTTGTGACCATGACCATGACCATGAGGTGAGGTAAGTAAAGCCTGGAGGACTGTCCGTATTTGTCAGATAAGGCAACAGAAGGTCAGAGAGGTTCTCAAGCTAATAAAAACTTCCTTGCCTGGAGGTAGGGCCCATGGCTCCCACCATACCTCTGGTGCTTTCCATTTGCTGGAGGAAGGCCAGCATTTGGTTTAGGGTGCTCACCAGGTGTGAGGGTGCCGCCCATTAGTCCTACTTCTGACCTTTCAGAATATGCCTACCCTCTCTGTTCCTGAGATCCATCACCTATAAAATGAGGCAAGAATAGGGACAAAATGACTGATTCATGACAACTTTCCTGCCACACAAGGAACATCCAGGCCTGGGTAGCGAGCTATTTCTGGATGTCTAAGAGAAAGGAAGCAAAAAGAGGGAGCCGCAGAGGAAGGTCTCAAGTTAGATGGTGGTAAAAAGGACAAGCAGGGGTCTTGAAGGAAAAGATCTTAGGTATATGTTAGACAATTGTCAGGGAAAACATAGACGTACAAACACACACACACACACCGACACATCTCTTCATTAAAGAGATCTCAGACAATTCAACCACCTAAAGCACTTTCAAACCTCACTTGGGAGTGATCCTCAGCAAGAATTACAATCTGTGCGGACCGAAGATGACAATTAAAACATTATTTAATTTATTTGATTTATTTAATTTAAACACAAATAGGACTTTGGGTCTTTATGGTGAGTTGTCAGGTGCTACAAAGAGCTCATCTTTCTCATCTCTCCCTTGACAACCTAGAAATATCTGTCACTCTCATCCCTGTGGCTGTAACAGGAATACAATAAGAAACAAGGGAGGAGATGAATCTCTCCCCATACTCTCACCTAGGGGAAGCCAAGGGAGGTTGAATGAAAAAGAATGGAAGATAACTGGAGCAGTGTGAGCCTAGTGCTATCGATTTTGCATGTGTCTCAAAGCATTACTCATCGGAATGGCAGCAGCCCTTAGGGAGGGCTCTGCACTCAAGGGCCCAAGGCATGCCATGGGCAGGAGCCATGGGCAGAGGGATTCTCAGGGGCTCCTTCCTTGGTCTGCTTCCAGGTTCCAGTAATTTGCTATTTAAGTGTCAGTAGTTTTTAATTAGCATGTGGGAGCTTTTTGAAGGTGCAAAGTACTGGGTGGGTGGTTCAAGCAAATATCAGCTTCATACAGCCAGTAACCAAGTAGAAGTGAAAGTGGAAATAGAAACAGTTAATTATGGGATCATTAGGGATAATAGATGGAAGTAATAAAAATCTGGAGTTGAAAGGGAACTAAAGGTTCCTAGTACAGTTTCCCCCAAAGTATAGGATTCGTACCACTGTTAGTATATTAGGATTTTAGGAGGGCCAGGGAACGCTGCAGGTGACACAAGGACAAGATATTAAATATCATTAAACTACATCGTGAGAAAGCTACTCCTGTTTCAATTCTCTTTTATCCCTTCTGAGTACCTCAGAAACAAAGTCTCAATTGGATGCTACTATGTCTTTAACACTTCTCTAACACTTGTCAAGCTCCCTTTTTAACAGAAAGAGAGCAAGCTTCAGGTGTAGAAACTTTGATTTAGCCAAAGCATCTAGTAAGAATTTAATCTCATTGCTCGGTATTCATTTAAAATATTCTTTCAAGTATTTTCCATATCCATTTGCTATAATGACATGAGGTTTCTTCTTTAAACATAAATTTATTGAAGTAAAAAATTAGTCCATTTAAAAAAATATTAAGTACATGTTACACAAATAGGACATGGATGATGTGGCACTAATGTGACTGGAGCTCAGAGAACGAGGATGTTGGGCCCAGAGCAGGAAATGGCTTGCCCAAAGTGGCACATTTGTTTGGTGTCTTCCACTCCTGTTGCTGGGCCCCTATGAAGGAGGAGAGAAGGTGAAAGTCAACCTTGTCCAAAAACCATGTGGAGCTCAGAGAAGCCACATGACTTCTCTAAAACTCTGGGACCCAGGAGCCTCGGCAGGAGTCAGTCCCTCCTTATCAGGCCAAGAAACGTACAAAGAACAGTCAACTGACCCCCGCTGGATACATCACATGGTGGTGACAGAATTAGTCTCTTTGCCTCATTTTCTTTTCCTTTTCCATCAATTTCCTAGGTCCCTGGAGATAACAAGTGAGCTCAAGCCAGGATGCCTCTCAGATGGAAAAACAGACACGCCCTTATCCTACACTCCCTGGTCCATTCTCCAACACCTCTGTTGGCCTGAATGCACCACCACAGGAGGTAGTGGCTGCAAAGAATGGTGTTAAGTACAGGATTCTGGGCCTCCACAGGCTAATCGTTGCCTTTCCACATGGCAGTCCAGTGTGGCCAGAATACTAAGTGGAAAGCAAAATCCAGCCTCATGCTGCCTGCCATGCATCACATCCACACACAACTGCATCTTGATGGATGCAGAAGACACAACTTTATATGACTGTCACGGCCCCAGTGACCTTTCAGATCCCTGAGTTAAAGGATCCATTATTCATCTTTATGTACAGCTTCCTATGACAGGTCTGCATGATAGAGCCCAGAGACACGTTGATGAAGTAAATAATTTAGCCCCACCCATAATCACCTGCTGTTCTCAAATCCTAAAGCCTTACCAGAGGTTGCTTCATCAGACCAATGAGCCCCTTCTGATGATGCCAGGGCAGCATAAACTTTATGCAGAAGCTAAACTGCATCCACTAGCATATGAGTTTTAAAGAAGAATATGGATGAGGGACATTTTCTTATACAAGGCTTTGCAAACACAAGCACACACATCCATTTTTTAAATAACAGATACTGTTTTCTGGGCACCTACTATGTGCCACGTGTTATACTTGGAACTTTCACACATTATTTTGTTTAATTCTCCAAATAGCCTTGCAAAGTGGCTCTTAGAATCTCCATTATACCGAAAGTCAGAAATCAGTTAAGTATCTTACAAATGTCACCCCAATGGCAAGTAACAAGGCAGCAAGGCTTTTTAAAATTTTGCTGGAACAAGGGAGGATATTAAAGAATGAACGGCTGCATGGCAGAGTTGGAATGTGAACTATACTTGGTCTGATTCCATCCATACTCATTCTACTAGACTTCACTACTTCCCTCTCATTGAGGAAGCTTGGTTTAAAGGCAGGAGAGGGCTGCTTCTTGATATATATGCCTAGCACCTTGCTTCCTCAAGGCTTTTATCCTGATGGTAGGGGTGGGTATGCAGGACATTCGGAATAGTATATGAAATCCCAATGACACCCACTTACCATGTTGAGATACAGTCAAAGCATAGGCCTCATGGGGCTCTCGATGTATCTCCTGCTGCCCTGTCCTGAATTCAAATGATTACTTCCCAGAGATATACATAAAGCCAGAAAATTCCTGAGAGCAACTAGTATTGGCCAGTTGGTTTATGAAGAGAGCAACAAAGTAACTGCTGGATAGTCCAGCCTCACGGAAAAGGACAAGTCTATCTGCAACCAGTTCGTACTGCTTGGGCTTGTATCTGCCCACAGCTTTGGAACCCTCCCAAGTCACTGACTGGAAGAGCTTGACAAGCCCATGGATTTCCTGCTCCAATTTACTCATTACAACTGAGTCTAATGAATACAAATGGACAAAACTTGAAATGTAACACAGACAAAAGAGAAGAGCTATGGTGTCAAGATGGTGGTGTTCTGGTTGCAGTTTCTCCTTTATGATTTAAATTAATTAAGATGTCATCATTAAAAAAATAATGGGTATGTAGTCATATTGTTAAATGTCAAGAAGATGAAGACTGAGAAAAAAACTGTTGTATTTTGTAGTTGGGGGTGACTTGTGTAGAGGGACCTCAGAGAACAATGGGAAGAGGTCAGGAGCAGAGTCAGAAAACAGGTTCTCTCCTCAGTTTCAACACTGACCAGCCTGGCAAACTATGCAAGTCACTTGACAACACTGTCAGCTTTCTGAGCCTCAGACCCTAGGCTGATAAAAAGGCAATCACAACACCTGTCCTACTATCTCCTGGGCTTTATATTAAGGGTCTGCTATGGACTGAATTGTGTTCCCCCAGAATGTATAGGTTGAAGCCCTAAGAGGAGATAATGGAGATAGGGCCTTTAGGGAGGTAATCAGGTTAAATGAGGGGCCTTACTTTGGTAGGATGGGTTTCCTTATAAGAAAATGAAGAGACACCAGAGATAGCTTTCTCCACATACCCACAGAGGAAAGGCCATGTGAGGACACAGTGAGAAGGTGGTCATCCATAAGCCAGAAAGAGAAACCTTACCAGAAACCAATCCTGAAGGCACCTTGATTGATTTTGGACTTCCAATTTCCAGAACTGTGAGAAAATACACTCCTATTGTTTAAATCACCCAGTCTGTGATATTTGTTACAGCAGCTGAACAGACTCATACAGGGTCCAAAGAGATGAAGTCTTAAAAGAGTTGTAAAATGACACAAAAATGAGGAGAATTCACATAGTCTAATGCCAGGCTGTGAGGAAGAAAGGGAAAGGTGAAAAGGTAGAAAGGGCACATCTTAACTCCTCCTTTGGAATTTAAGAGCATGATACAGGGGAGTAGCTTGAGGAGGTAGCACAATGGAGAGAGGTTTGGTAGGATGGGGTCAAAATCTTTCCCATAAGTACCTAGAAGAGATGTGGAGATTGCCAACCCATGAGATATTAAAAAATAGTAGTAGTTACACTGCATCATCATGAGGTCAAACCATTTCTTAAGAGAAGAGGATTAGACCAAATTTAATAGTCCTTCCAAACTGGATGTTCTCTGGTTCCAAAGGCTATGCATAGGCAGAGCTTTCAAATTATCAAGCATATAACTCACTGACAGGGGGTGAGATGGGACTAATTGTTTGCCTCAAACAAGAAATATCCTGTTCTTCTCTTAACACAAGCTAATTTCACACAAGGAGGTAACTCTGAAGCACAAAAGCAACAAAACCAAGGAGAGGATGGTAGATTGCGTTGTAAGATTTGTAATCTCTCTGCTTCTCCATTCCTAGTTCTGATCTGGATTTAAAATTCATGTTATTGGTGATTTTCTTCTCCTCCATCAAGGCTGAATATCTCATTGCAGAAATGAAATCCAAGGTGAGGCATTGAAAAAGAAATTGGGTTTGAATCCCAGGTTACCCACTTACAAGCTGTGTGACCCTGGCAACCCATTTAATCTTCTGATCCTCAGTTTTCTTATCTATTTCATGAGATGGATTGAACTTAGGATCTTCAACTACATGACATGCGCAAAGCCAGACCTGCTTCCCACATCCCACACCCTTAACAGACATAAATAATCAATTCTGGCTCTCATTCCCACTGAGCTCACATACAGACTCAGAATACAGGGCAGCCTCAATCAGTGGATTCAATTTGGTACAAGAAATAACATATATTTATGTTATACCTTCCTAGGTAACAGATGATGTCTAAGTCCTTTCCTTTTCAAATGTTCCCAGATTCTGTGATGCTAATGTGGCAAAGTGATGGCACAAATAGAGTAAAGTCTTGAAAAAACTTAAGTAGAGGATGCAAGGGGAAAGAAACTAAAGGGGGGTGGGGAGTGGGACACAGACAAATATGAAAGATGACAAGGTAAATCCCTATTTTTAAATGACAGTAATTAGGTCCTCCATGCCTCTTTGTGCCTACCAAGTGTTAGCCGGGGGAATGCAGGTGCCTGAAGAAAGGAGAAGGTATGAGACCCAGGTTACAGCACAGTCCACCTTCACCCAATTCTCCTTCACATATCTCACTATGCTTGGACCCACTGAAGCTACACGCAACAAAAAATCAAGTATGCACAAGCAAAACCTGCAGGAGAGGGAAGGGGGGTGTCGTGGGTACACTGATAAATGTTTAACAGCCAACTTTGAGGATAAGAGAGGAGATAAGCTCTGATTTGTAGCATTTGCCGATTTCTGTGGTGTAAATACTCCCACAATTGTCAATTTCTAGCTATCAACAAAAAGCTGCTGAACAGGATTTGGAAGAAACGCACATAATTGGCTGTCAGGGGCCTGTGTGAGCTGAACTCCAACACACCCCTGAGGGGAGGAAAATGTAGGGCTAATACCAACCACTGAGAATCTTTTTGCAGCACTGCCCCCTAAGAACTTTACATTATTATTCCATATATATCCCATTCCTATTTCATGGGGTTTCAGATTAAATTTCATTTGCCTTCTATGGAGGAATTGTAACAATACTGGTGTCACCAAATGGAGCCTGGCTCTAGGAACCAGAAGCCCAATGAAGTACAAAGAACCACTGATTTGGCTCAGCTGATTTAGGCTGATGCCACATGAAGGGGAGGGGAGATCTCAACCATCACTACAGATGCCCTATCTATAGAGAGACCTCAACTCCCAAGGTTCTTCACAGAGGCCACCATGCTCCAATCATTCCTGGCTGTTTTTCCTCCCATAACATCTCTCACCTGGGTTTCTGGCATTCAGCACATATTTATGGGTCACTTATTATGTATCAGGCACTGAGCTGGGAACTCGGGCTACACACACACGTGCACACACACACACACACACACATGCACGTGCTCACACACACATACACAGTCTAGGAGAGGAGACAGACATAAAATATGAAATAAGTGCAGGAGATTGGTTCAAGATGGCGGAGTAGAAGAACGTGCTCTCACTGCCTCTTGCAAGAGCACTGGAAGCACAACTAACTACTGAGCAATCATCGACAGGGGGACACTGGAATTCACCAAAAAAGATAACCCAAATCCAAAGACAAAGGAGAGGCTGCAATGCGATGGTAGGAGGGGTGCAATCACAATAAAATGAAATCCCATAACCACTGGATAGGTGACTCACAAACTGGACAACAATTATACAACAGAAGCTCACCCACTGGAGTAAAGGTTCTGAGCCCCACATCAGGCTTCCCAACCTGGGGGTACGGCAACGGGAGGAACTCCAGATAATCAGACTTTGAAGGCTAGTGGGATTTGACTGCAGGACTTTGACAGGACTGGGGGAAACAGAGACTCCACTCTTGAAGGGCAAACACAAAGTAGTGTGTGCATCAGGACCCAGGGGTAAGAAGCAGTGGCCCCATAGGAGACTGAACCAGACCTACCTGCTAGTGTTGGAGGGTCTCCTGCAGAGGCGTGGGCGGCTGTGGTTCACCACAGGGAAAAAGACACTGGCAGCAGAAGTTCTGGGAAGTACTCCTTGGCGTGAGCCCTCCAGAAGTCCACCATTAGCCCCACCAAAGAGCCCGTAGGCTCCGGTGTTGGGTCACCTCAGGCAAAACAACCAACAGGGAGAGAACTCAGCCCCACCCATCAGCAGACAAGTGATTAAAGTTTAACTGAGCTCTCCTCACCAGAGCAACACACAGCTCTACCAACCACCAGTCCCTCCCATCAGGAAACTTGCACAAGCCTCTTAGATAGCCTCATCCACCAGAGCGCAGATAGCAGAAGCAAGAAGAACTACAATCCTGCAGCCTATGGAACAAAACCCACATTCGCAGAAAGAGAGACAAAATAAAAAGGCAGAGGACTATGTAGTGGATGAAGGAACAAGATAAAGGCCCAGAAAAACAACTAAATGAAGTGGAGATAGGCAACCTTCCAGAAAAAGAATTCAGAATAATTATAGTGAAGATGATCCAGGACCTCAGAAAAAGAATGGAGGCAAAGATCAAGAGGAAGAAAGAAATTTTTAACAAAGACCTAGAAGACTTAAAGAACAAACAGAGATGAACAATACAATAACTGAAATGAAAAGTAAACTAGAAGGAATCCATAGAAGAATAACTGAGGCAGAAAAATGGATAAGTGATCTGGACAACAGAATGGTGGAATGCACTGCCATGGACAGAATAAAGAAAAAAGAATGAAAAGAAATGATGACAGCCTAAGAGACCTCTGGGACAACTTTAAATGCACCAACATTCACATTATAGGGGTCCCAAAAGGAGAAGGGAAAAAGACAGGACCCGAGAAAATATTTGAAGAGATTATAGTCAAAAACTTCCCCAACATGGGAAAGGAAACAGCCACTCAAGTCCAGGAAGCACAGAGAGTCCCAGGCAGGATGAATCCAAGGAGAAACATGCCGAGACACATAGTAATCAAATTGACAAAAATAAAAGACAAAAAAAATTATTGAAAGCAACAAGGGAAAAATGACAAATAACATACAAGGGAACTCCCATAAGGTTAACAGCTGATTTCTCAGCAGAAACTCTACAAGCCAGAAGGGAGTGGCACGATATATTTACAGTGATGAAAGGGAAGAACCTACAACCAAGATTACTCTACCTGGAAAGGATCATATTCAGATTTGACAGAGAAATCAAAAGCTTTACAGACAAGCAAAAGCTAAGAGAATTCAGCACCACCAAACCAGCTCTACAACAAATGCTAAAGGAACTTCTCTAAGTGGGAAACACAAGAGAAGGAAAGGACCTACAAAAACAAACCCAAAACAATTAAGAAAATGGTAATAGGAACATACATATCAATAATTACCCTAAATGTGAATGGATTAAATGTTCCAACCAAAAGACACAGGCTCCCTGAATGGATACAAAAACAAGACCCATATTTATGCTGTCTAAAAGAGACCCACTTCAGACCTAGGGACACATACAGACTGAAAGTGAGGGGATGGAAAAAGATATTCCATGCAAGTGGAAATCAAAAGAAAGCTGGAGTAGCAATTCTCATATCACACAAAATAGACTTTAAAATAAACAATGTTACAAGAGACAAGGAAGGACACTACATAGTAATCAAGGGATCAATCCAAGAAAAAGGTATAACAATTATAAATATATATGCACCCAACAGAGGAGCACCTCAATACATAAGGAAAATCCTAACAGCTATGAAAGAGGAAACCGACAGTAACACAATAATAGCGGGGGAAGTTAACACCTCACTTACACTAATGGACAGATCATCCAGACAGAAAATTAATAAGCAAACACAAGCTTTAAATGACAAAATAGACCTGATAGATTTAATTCATATTTATACGGCATTCCATCCAAAAACAGCATATTACACTTTCTTCTCAAGTGCACACGGACCATTCTCCAGGAGAGATCACATCCTGGGTCACAAATCAAGCCTCAGTAAATTTAAGAAAACTGAACTCATATCATGCATCTTTTCTGACCACAACACTATGAGATTAGAAATCAATTATAGGGAAAACAATGTAAAAAACACAAACATATGGAGGCTAAAAAATACATTACTAAAAAACCAAGAGATCACTGAAGAATCAAAGAGGAAATCAAAAATACCTAGAGACAAATGGCAACGAAAACAATCCAAAACCTGTGGGATGCACCAAAAGCAGTTCTAAGAGGGAAGTTTATAGCTATACAATCTTACCTCAAGAAACAACAAACATCTCAAATAAACAATCGAACTTTACACCTAAAGGAACTACAGCAAGAAGAACGAAAAAAACCCAAAGTTAGTAGAGGGAAAGAAATCATAAAAACCAGAACAGAAATAAATTAAATACAAACAAAGAAAACAATACCAAAGATCAATAAAACTAAAAGCTGGTTCTTTGAGAAGATAAACAAAATTGATAAATGTTTAGCCAGACTCATCAAGAAAAAGAGGGAGAGGACTCAAATCAATACAATTAGAAATGAAAAAGGAGAAGTTACAATGGACACCACAGAAAAATAAAGCATCATAAGAGACTATCTATGTAAATAAAATGGACAACCTGGAAGAAATGGACAAATTCTTAGAAAGGTATAACCTTCCAAGACTGAACCAGGAAGAAATAGAAAATATGAACAGACTAATCACAAGTCATGAAATAGAAACTGTGATTAAAAATCTTCCAACAAACAAAAGTCCAGGACCAGATGGCTTCACAGGTGAAACAATCAAATATTTAGAGAAGAGCTAACACCCATCCTTCTCAAACTCTTCCAAAAAATTGCAGAGGAACTCATTCTACAAGGCCACCATCACCCTGATACCAAAACCAGACAAAGATACTACAAAAAAAAAACAAATTTACAGACCAATATCACTGATGAATATAAATGTAAAAATCCTCAACAAAATACTAGCAAACAGAATCCAACAACACATTAAAAGGATCATACACCATGATCAAGTGGGATTTATCAAGAATGCAAGGATTCTTCAATATACGGAATTCAATCAATGTGATACACCATATTAACAAATTGAAGAATAAAAGCCATATGATCATCTCAATAGATGCAGAAAAAGCTTTTGACAAAATTTAACACCCATTTATGTTAAAAACTCTCCAGAAAGTGGGCATGGGGAAAACTACCTCAACATAATAAAGGCCATAGACAACAAACCCACAGCAAAAATCATTCTCGACGGTGAAAAAATGAAAGCATTTCCTCTAACATCAGGAACAAGACAAGGATGTCCATTCTTGCCACTATTATTCAACATAGTTGTGGAAGTTCTAGCCACAGCAATCAGAGAAGAAAAAGAAATAAAAGGAATCCAAATCGGAAAAGAAGAAGTAAAGCTGTCACTGTTTGCAGATGACATGATACTCTACATAGATAATCCTAAAGATGCCACCAGAAGACTACTAGAGCTCATCAATGAATTTGGTAAATTGCAGGATGAAAAATCAATGCACAGAAATCTCCCAGATTCCTATACACTAACAACAAAAGATGAGAAAGACAAATTAAGGAAACAATCCCATTCACCACTGCATCAAAAAGAATAAATACCTAGGAATAAACCTATCTAAGGAGGTAAAATACCTGTACCCAGAAAACTATAAGACACTGAGGAAAAAAATCAAAGATGATACCAACACATGGACAGATATACCATGTTCTTGGATTGGAAGAATCAATATTGTGAAAATGACTACACTACCCAAAGCAGTCTACAGATTCAATGCAATGCCTATCAAATTACCAATGGCATTTTTTACAGAACTAGAGCAAAAAATCTTAGAATTTCTATGGAGACACAAAAGACCCCGAATAGACAAAGCAATCTTGAGGGAAAAAAACAGAGCTGGAGAAATCAGACTCCCTCACTTCAGACTATACTACAAAGCTACAGTAATCAAGACAATGTGGTACTGGCACAAGAACAGAAATATAGATCAATGGAACAGGATAGAAAGCCCAGAGATAAACCCATGCACCTATGGTCAACCAATCTCTGACAAAGGAGGCAAGGATATACAATGGAGAAAAGACAGTCTCTTCAATAAGTGGTGCTGGGAAAACTGGATAGCTACATGCAAAAGAATGAAATTAGAACACTCCCTAACACCATACACAAAAATAAACTCAAAATGGATTAAACACCTAAATGTAAGATGGGACACTATAAAACTCTTAGAGGAAAACATAGGAAGAACACTCTGACATAAATCACAGCAAGATCTTCTCTGACCCACCTCCTAGAGTAAAGGAAATAAAAATAAACAAATAGGACCTAATGAAACTTAAAAGCTTTTGCACAGGGACTTCCCTGGTGGCACTGTGGTTAAGAATCTGCCTGCCAATGTAGGGGACACGGGTTCAAGCCCTGGTCCGGGAACATCCCACATGCCACGGAGCAACTAAGCCTCTGTGCCACAATTACTGAGCCTGCGCTCTAGAGCCCGTGAGCCACAACTACTGAGCCCTTGTGCCACAACACTTGGAGCCCATGTGCCTAGAGCCCGTGCTCTGCAACAAGAGAAGCCACTGCAATGAGAAGCCCACGCACCGCAATGAAGAGTAGCCCCTGCTCAAGGCAACTAGAGAAAGCCTGCGTGCAGCAATGAAGACTCAATGCAGCCAAAAAAAAAAAAAAAAAGCTTTTGCACAGCAAAGGAAACTATAAACAAGACAAAAAACAACCCTCAGAATGGGAGAAAATATCTGCAAACGAATCAACGGACAAAGGAGTAATCTCCAAAATATATAAACTGCTTATGCAGCTCAATACTAATAAAACAAACAAGCCAATCCAAAAATAGGCAGAAGACCTAAATAGACATTTCTTCAAAGAAGACATACAGATGGCCAAGAGGCACCTGAAAAGCTGCTCAACATCACTAATTATTAGAGAAATGCAAATCAAAACTACAATGAGGTAACATCACACACCGGTTAGAATAAGCATCCCTCAGAAAATCTACAAACACCAAATGCTGGAGAGGGTGTGAAGAAAAGGGAACCCTCTCGCACTGTTGGTAGGAATGTAAATTGATACAGCCACTATGGAGAACAGCATGGAGGTTCCTTAAGAAACTAAAATAGAATTAGCATATGACCCAGCAATCCCACCAGTGGGCATATACCCAGAGAAAACCATAATTCAGAAAGACACACGCACCCCAACGTTCACGGCAGCACTATTTACAATAGCCAGGTCATGGAATCAACCTAAATGCCCATCAACAAATGAATGGATAAAGAAGATGTGTCACATATATACAGTGGAATATTAGCCATAAAAAGGAACGAAATTGGGTCATTTGTAGAGACGTGGATGGACGTAGAGACTGTCATAGAGCGTGAAGTAAGTCAGAAAGAGAAAAACAAATATTGTATATTAATGCATATATGTGGAACCTAGAAAAATGGCACAGATGAACCGGTTTGCAAGGCAGAAATAGAGACACAGATGTAGAGGACAAACGTATGGACACCAAGGGGGAAAGTGGTGGGGGGGTGGTGGTGGTGGGACGAATTGGGAGATTGGGATTGACATACATACACTAATATGTATAAAATGAATAACCAATAAGAACCTGCTGTATAAAACATTAAATTAAATTTTAAAAAAGAAATAAAAGACATATATATCAAAATAAATAAATATATAAATTAATTAATTAAATTTAATTAAAAAAAAAAGAAATAGGTGCACAGTGGAGTCTGGTCTCCTTTCCCAGAGTCCATCTTCTATTCAGAAAGTATAAAGTATTAATTGTATGTTATTTATTCAACAATCTCTTTGCCCGGCTACTATAAGCCAGGCTCTCTATTAGGTATAGTGATGGCACAGATAAAGGAGAAATCATCTCTTCTCAGTGCGTCTTCTTCTGGTGGGCGTGAAGTAATTGAGTAGGGTCTTGAAAGAAAGTAGAAATGTGCATCCCTGGCAAAGAGATGACAAGCACAGTCACATAGGGGAATATACACATGGCTGTGTGAGGAGCATGAGGTTCTGCCATGGGCTAGTGAGGCAAAGATGTGTAGGACACAATCTCTGTCCTGGAGAAGCTCACAATTTGGTGGGAGAGACAGACTTAGAGTTGCAGTGTGGACTACCCTCACAGAAAAAGTGCTGTTCAAGTTCACACATACATATACACATGCACACACTTCTCACTAATGGGCTCATGCTAGTACCATACAGATAATAAAGATGGGGTCAAACTGGTCCTGACCTGAAGATGTGTGCAGTCCTGCCAGGGAACCAAGACTTACATACAACGAAAGTGAAGTGTGGTACTCTCTTAAGAGGAAATAAACTTCATGGGATTTTAGATTGGAAGACATTATTTCTGGATGAAGATGCAACCAGGAAAGACTTCACAGAGGATGTGATGGAGGACTGAGAAGCATCCCCGTAAATCTGGCTGATTCTGAGCACAGCATGTTCATGCCTTCCTCCAGCCAGCATTTGCTGAGCACCTACTAAGTTTTCACACTGTGCCAGATGTCAAAGGAGACACGAAGATGTCTTTTTTGGGGTTCCCCTCCCTCTGGTCAGCGTTCTCTTTCTTGTATTTAGGTGAAGGTGCCAATCATCCCTTTCAGTCTGGCCAGCAAGCTTCAAAGAAGGGCACAGCAGAAGTGTCACAAGCTAGAATCTCTGGCGCTAAGGACGGAGGTGTAAGAAGAATTAGGGAGTGGATTGAGGAGGAGGGAAGCAGGCTAAGGAAATAAACCTATCGAGGGCTGCAAGGCTGAATACACATTCTTGTTACATCACAAACAGGGAGGCAATGTCTCCCTCAAGACAGTCTATTGAATTCATTACTTACATGAAAATAGAAGCATAAAAATCAACCTCCTAGAACTTGGTTGTGTTTCCTCAAAAAACAGAAGGCCCCCTCCCCCTGCACAAATAATGCTCCATTGTAGTTTGACAACTTGTTACCTGGACCAGTGCTGAACTCTACAACACACCCCTGCAGCATCCACACCTGCCCTGCCTGCCCTGAGTCCCTCATCTAAACTATATAAGTGTGTTCTCTTTGTGGAATCCTTTAATCCATAATTATGTGGCAAATAGCTATTATACTGCCAGTCCCATAAGCAGCTGCCTGGGAAACCTCCTTCTATAACTCATATCCAGAACTAATAGAACTTTAGTGAACTGAATTCTATTAAGTCCGTGGCTGTCATGGCTGAAAGACACTTAAGGAGAGGAAGAAAGGATAAGTTAATGTTTCCGTAACATCTTTTAAGCTTCTCTCCAGAAGTCTGGGCCAAATCTCCCCCACAGTGGTTCAGGGAAGGAACAGATGTGCAGCTGACCTCCTAGGGAGTGAGAGCACAGGTTCTGGGCAATGGAAAAAGAAAGTGAAACAACATGGAACACTTCAGTATGTGTCAGGCATGGCTCCAAGCACTCTACAGAGGTGAACTCAACAACAACCCCAGGAGGGAGGTGTGCTACTATTACCTCATTTTACAGGAGAGGAACTAGTGAGGCTAAGTGATTTGCTCATGTCACACTGTACTTAATGTACGTGGTGGAGCTGTGATTCAGTAGTGCTCTTCCACGGCCCTTGGGAAGATAGACCACGCCTGTTCTCCAAACCTGCACCTCACCTTTGCTCAGGGGTTAAGAGTCAGACCTACCTGAGCCCCAATCCTGGGACTGCCTTATTAACTGCATGAACTTGAGCAAGTTATTTAACTTCTCTGAGCCTCAGTTTCCTCCTCTGTGAAATGGGACTAATACCTATGTCATAAGGTTGGTGTGAGAATTACATGCAGTTAAATGAACTTGGCAACTAGTAAGCTGTCGACACAGGGAAATGTTAGTAGCAGTAGTAGTTGTGTTTGTGTCCCAGAACCACAGAATGTCAAGTCTTAGAGACCCTCTAATCCAATCTGGAATGAATAAAAGGATAATACATGAGCAGATCCAGCCTTAGTGTTATATGCTTTCTGGTATGTTGCAGGCTACAAGCAGAGAACCATAAAAATCTAGAGTGCTTTGTGACTGTGTCTGGAACCTAAGATATTCCTAGCACAGCAGTCCAAATTAGGGTTAAACCCTACTTCTGTCACTTCACAACTGTGTGACTTTGGGTAAGTTACTTAGGCTTCCTTAGCCTTTGTTTTCTTCTCTGCCAAATGGGGATGATAATAGCCAAACTGCAAAGTTGTGAGGATGAGTCAAAGTGTATACAGTATTTAACACAGTACCTGCATTTCTTTATAGAATTACCATTAAACACCGCTTAGGGGCATACTTTAAAAAAGGAAGTGTGTAGCAAAAACTTTCTGACCTCAAGAACATGTTCAAAAGCTTCTCTCCGGGCTTCCCTGGTGGCGCAGTGGTTGAGAGTCTGCCTGCCGATGCAGGGGACACGGGTTCGTGCCCCGGTCCAGGAAGATCCCACATGCCGAGGAGCGGCTGGGCCTGTGAGCCATGGCCGCTGAGCCTGCGCGTCCGGAGCCTGTGCTCCGCAACAGGAGAGGCCACAACAGTGAGAGGCCTGCGTACTGCAAAAAAAAAAAAAAAAAAACTTCTCTCCCACCCAAGGCTAGGGCCTTTGGTGTCAGCCACATGAATGCGGTCACCCCATCCCATATCTCAAATTGGTATCCAAGGTTGCATCCTGCCCTACAGTCTTGTTTATCCCACAGTTTTTGTGTGTGTCATTTTAATTTGTTTTTATTTAAATCAGTTGCCAACACTTAAAAACAGCAAGCCTTCATTTATGGTCCCACATTCCCATAAGGCAAGAGTCCACTTAAGCCTAACCTCTTTCATTGAAGCCAGCTTGTACCATTTTATCAGACTGGGCTTTTTTCATTCTTTCATTTCATTACATAAATTGCCTACACCTATAGGCATTTAAATTTGTAACCCCTTTGGGTTCAATTTAAATTTTCTATGTTTCTACGGCTTTTCCTAATTTATTTAAAAATAAAACGGAGGGGGTAGGGACTGTTCATTCAAGTCTTTGAGTGACTCCAGTATTCCTGGTCCACCATCTGTTTAAACAGATCTCTTTGCTGGGACCTAGAAGGCAAGGGAGGCACCTGGATGCTGCACAAGCCCCCTTCTTGTACTGGTCCCTCTCTGAGAGAGGAGGTTTGCTCTTGGAAGCCTCTGCTGTTAGATTGTGGAGAGGTCTCTCTGTGGGATTCAGAGAGGAGGCCATGCAGAGGTGCATGGAATCAACTGCTTTAATGAATAATATTAAGGCAGCCGTGTCATCATTAATTCATGAAATAAGGATGAAATTAAAGATTGAGGGAACAGGGTGTGGGAGTGGGTTAGTCATGTGCCTCCCTCCCACCTCCTGAACATGCCCCACCACCACCAACTTTTGCTTCCTGATACAATCCTGAAAGACTCTGTCCCAAGACTGAGCCTCTAAAGCTCCCATACACACTCTTTCTCCCGGGGTTATGCTCAAACAGCTTGAGGAGACCACAAAAGTTTAGTTGCCAGCCTGCTCTCAAAGCATCATCAACAATTTGAAAGGAGGCAAATGGCTTTAACCACATCGTACAGAAGAGAGAAACACAGACTGGGAAGTAAGTGGATTAAGGCCACACAACCAACGATATGTGTGTATCTGGACAGACCCTACCTCTTTAAGGTTGAAGGCAGCAGTGAAAACTGTTACTTATTTCTTCAACAAACACATATTGTGAGCCTGCTGTGATTGCTGTAGACCCTTTGAGAATATAAATAATTCTTAACACACGGCCCAGGCCTTCTAGTGAAGGAAACAAGACAAATCCACATGAAACATTAAGTAATAGATTCATTCATTCGGGCAAGCAAGGAAGAGCAGGGCCATTTGCAGACAGACAAGTTTCCCTCTGTGTTGGCTGGGCGGCTCTGAGCAATTCTCTTCCTTTCCCTAACCCTGTTTCCTCTTCTCTAGAGAAGATAAAAATAATCCCTGCCTCTTGGCATTTTTGCATCAATGAGATAGCAACATATCAGAAAGTACTTTGTAAATAATGATGTCCTAATCCAATATAGCTCATTATTAGTAGTAGTGAATACCTACTATGGACAAAAACAACCTGCTTAACAAATGGGGATGTAAGATTAATCAAGAAAGTCTATTCTAAAAGTGATCACTAACCACATCCTACTGAAAAGACTTCATAAGCGAGCAAGCACCAGAAGGAAAGACACCAACAAGAAGAGCTCTGAGCTCCAAAGAGGGAGGCTACCCAGTGTCAGAAGGAAAACCCTAGCTGTAGGGTCCGTCCCCCAGGTTTGGGGCTAGTGCTACACCAGCTGACTCTGCTACCTTGAGCAACTGGCTGAGACTCCCTGTGCCTCCGACTTCTCATCTGTAAAATGAGGTTATTTGGATTTAATTATCTGCACGGCTCCTCCCAGCTTGACAGGCTGTGATCTATGGTCTATGAGGGGCTGGGCCTTGAAAGCTGAATCAGATTTCAGTAGAGGAGTGGGAGCTCATGAATAAAGACAAAGGGGCAGAGACAGGAATATACAAGAGAATGGGAATAATAAAAAAAACCTGGGCTTCCCTGGTGGTGCAGTGGTTGAGAATCTGCCTGCTAATGCAGGGGACACGGGTTCGAGCCCTGGTCTGGGAGGATCCCACATGCCGCGGAGCAACTAGGCCCGTGAGCCACAACTACTGAGCCTGCACATCTGGAGCTTGTGCTCCGCAACAAGAGAGGCCCGCGCACCGCGATGAAGAGTGGCCCCTGCTTGCCACAACTAGAGAAAGTCCTCGCACAGAAACGAAGGCACAACACAGCCAAAAATAATTAATTAATAAACTCCTACCAAAAAAAAAAAAAAACTTGACGTTTATTGTGTGCCTACTTTGGGCCCTGTTTTAAGTGATTTATGTGTATTAACTCATTAAATCCTCATAACAACCTTAAAAAGTAGAAAAATTATCCTTCCTGTTTTACAAGGGGCAAGATTGAGGCACTGGGAGGGAAAGTAGTAATTTGCCCTAGGTCACACAGCTTAGTAAAGCCTGGGATTTGAGCCAGGGTAAGACCCCAGAGCCTACACACACAACACCAAACCACTAGAATAAATTATAGGTCACACAGCACGAATGTGTTGAGGGGATGAGGTGTGAGATGAATACACAATGTGACTGCAAGATGGTATCTTTTCTAGTGATCTTTTCTGCTCCTAAGTCTTAGCAACAAGGCTGGGGCCATGCATTCTGCCACTGGTGTGCCCAGCCAACCACTCTGTCCCTCAAGAATGGACTGCTAGGCCAGAAAAAGTAAAGCCTTCTTAATGGAGACTCAGAAGAGAAAGGGTGTTTTGAGGTCACCTGCCCAAACTCCTCTCTATCAATATTTTACTGACTTGAACAAGGAGGCCCAGGGAACTTAAATGTCTTTCCCAAGACTTCATACATTCATTCATACTAAGTATCTAATAAGTGTCTCGTATTGTAAAAGACCATGGAGGTGTACGGCTGAGCTAAACACAGATTAAACAAAAGTAATAAAGAGAAGCAAGTCCCCTAATGGGGAAACGGAGGTGGTGCTGGGAACTTGGAGCTGGAGAACTTAACTTAGGCCAGGGGACTAGAGGGTGCCTTCTACAGGGAGTTAAATTTAAGCTGAGCTCTTAAGGGTGGGTTATCTAATTACAGAGAAAGCAAGGAATGAAACTAGAAACCAAGTGTCCATAGCCAGTCCTCCTCAGGCTTTGTGTTAGAAAGTTAAGGACATGTTTCTTCCCACCATCCAGTATTTCTCTGCAGAGAACAAAAGTGCATTACAGACACCCTCTTGGCACACCAAGCACCACTGTGCGAGAAGCAGGGAGTGAGACTTGTTATTCCTCTTATTATCTCCTATTACTGTCTGCTTCCATTTTTCCAGGGCTTTGAATTTGTAAAGCAGAGAGGAGTTTGATGTGACCTGGATTATACAAACACCTGTGTGGATGTCACTGCTGTCTTCTCTCTCCAAGAGAAATTACTGCAAGTGTGTGTTTGAACCAACTTGGTCATTATACCATTTGGGTTCTTCCCTTTTCCGTGGCCTATTTTTAGATTCCTTCCCCCATTTTCTGAGCCCGGTTAGAATAAGGTTTTCATTTTAATCACGCTCTCTGGGCAGGCCAAATTTAGGCATAATGAAAACAAAAAGTGTCATGCAAACTTCAATGCCAGAGGAAGCCCAGCCAGGCGCGTGTACTGCATCCCCAGCACACGCTGGCCAGAACAGCAAGCAGGCTTTCCAGCCTGGGACCTGCTGTTCTCCCCCAAAGCAAGGCAGCCATTAGCGCTCTGCTCCGAGAATATTCTGTTGCATAAGTAACACAGCTCTGAGCTGCTCTGTCCCCAATCCCTTCAGCAGCTCCATAGCGGATAAAGAGTTTGATAATGCCTGGCCCAGCATGGGGTGGCCCTCACCTTGGGGACCCTATGCCACAGCTTCTGCCAAAAGAAATAAGACTAGTCTGGTCCTGGACTGCAGATTTATCCCTA
Source organism: Phocoena sinus (assembly GCF_008692025.1). NCBI lineage: Eukaryota > Metazoa > Chordata > Mammalia > Artiodactyla > Phocoenidae > Phocoena > Phocoena sinus. The sequence continues at coordinate 23,579,345 of NC_045775.1, forward strand.
GGGTATTGGTTCTACACCCTAGCTGCACATGACAATCACCTGGAGTGCTTCTAAAAATACTGCTTCCCCAGGAAGACACCCCAGACCAAGTGAATCAGAACTTTTCAGGGTGGAACTTGGGCAGAAGGGTTGTTCTCATTTTTGTTTTCTTTAACATCTCCCTCCTCCACTCTACCCCTGTGATTCTAAAGTCCAGACTGGGCGGAGAACATTTTTCCCAAAAGAATTGGGAAAGGGGAGGCACATCTTGTCACTCAGAATGTTCCCACCCTCTCCCTGCCCCCTGGGAACCTGTTAAACATGTAGACTCAGCCCCCAACTGACCTACTGAATCAGAACCTGCATCTTAACAGATTTCCCTGGACTCTGGGAGATGTATACTCACATTACAAATCGAGAAACACTGCCTTATTCCCCTGTTTTGGGGGGGAGGTTTTTTGTTTGTGTGTTTGTTTTTGTTTTTCATTCAAGGCTATGTGTAAAGCCACCAGGACTTATGTCTAAGAGCCCAGATTCAGCAGCCAGACGCTGCTGGGCTCAAAACCATTCTGCTGCTTATTTGACTTTGGATATGTTATATACCCTCTTTGTGTTTCAGTTTTCTTATCTGTAAATGAATTACAGCATTTATTTCACAGAATTGTTGAGTGAAGAAAATTAGTTAACACTGCTTAAAACAGTGCTTGGCTCCTTTTAAGTGTTCTCTGAGTGTTATCAATTATTACCATGAGAGGGATAACTGGGTGAAGCCCTAGACTCCCACCCACCCTGATGTTTTCACATCTCCCTATTGTGTACAGAAAAATTCACTGCCATACCAAACTGATGTTACCAATTGTATGGTAGCGCTTATGTCAGGGCATTAGGTAAGGGTTAAAACAAATACGTGCAGCATGAGGATGTACGTACCTTTGTTCTCTCTTTTTAAAATCATTTTTATTATCATTTTTTATTAAAGTATAGTTGATTTACAATGTTGTACACCTTTGTTCTCTTTTGCTAAAAGGACTTCACTTGGAGAGCTAGCCTCCCCACAGTCAGCAGGGCACTGAAAGATGTTACCAGAAGTGACTGCTTGCTTACGCCATCCACACTCCCTGATGCATGATGCTACCTCAGTGGGCCAGAATGCAATGTGTCTTTCTTGGGGTTGGGTCCCACTGCAGGTGAGGAATGGAAAATTCCAGTGCCCACATTCACTTGGCATGAAGATGGAAAACATATGTCCCTAAGATTGGGATGCCCTGGGTAACAGGCTGTCCACAAGTTCTCTAATACTCCTTTTTTTTTTAATTTTTTTTCTTTAGCAGCTCACTTGTAATAAATAGAATGTGGTGGAAGTGATAGCATATAACTCACAAATTTAGGTTACAGATCAATTCCTCTGGGGAAGGCAGCTACCATGTCATGAGCTCAGTCAAGTAGCCCTACAGAGAGGTACACATAGTGAGTGACTGAGGCCAAGAATGAGTCATCACAGAAGCAGATCCTCCAGCCCGTCAAGCTTTCAGACGACTGCAGCCTTGACCAACAACTTGACTGCAACCTGAGGAGAGACCCTGAGCCTAAACCATACAGCTAAGCCATGTCTGGACACCTGACCCACCAAAACTGTGAGATACAATAAAATTTGTGGCACCAAGTAGAACCCACCTTGTGCTCTTCCACCCACTGGTGCCCGATCAAGAAGAGGAAGGTTGTGCGAGTCATGGAGAGAGCTCTCCCTAGCCCCACCTTCTGCCATCTCCCACCCTGCTTGGTTTTCATTTTCTCTGTTATTGCACCCTGTCCCCAAAAATCTACCTCTTGGGAAGACTGCGGGAGGACTTGCAGGAATCTGGGTAAATTTATGTTGCATAGGAGATGAAAGTGAAGAAGCCCTGAACTTCAGGACCCTGGGGCCTTCTCAGTAAGAAATTCTGATCCCTGAATTTCCTCAATCCTCCTTCCCTGAAAGGGCCAAGACCAGCCCCCACAAATGAGAATGAAAAGGAAGCCATCACCACCCGCAGCCTTGGCCACCCACCCATGATAAAGTACATCTGGAGTGGTCCTGGGGAGCTCAGTTACTCCAGACCACTCAGGTCCCGACATCTTCCCGGCACTAATGGGAAGACCTCTGGAATGCATTTCACAAACTGAATTGTCCTGACCTCTCTCTGTTGTACCCATTCCTCAGACCTCGGGGAATAGAGAGAAACTCAATCTCCTGCTGCCGTTCAGGATTAAGTTTTAGCAAAGGAAAATCAATCTTGTCTAAACCACTCCTCCCCACAGTCACCCTCCTAAAGATTAGCACAGAACAGGGGATTTGAGGGCTGATGGGCCACTCCAAGGTGACTATCCTCCATGTTCTCCTGACATTCCTCATGGCCTGTTAGTAAGCAAAATGATCTCACAAAGTTTCTCAGTCCCTATTTGCTTAGCTCCTAAGCCTCAAATCAGGTCTTCTTCTACAGAAAGAAATAACAAAGATGTCTGGAATTTACACCGTCCTTTTCCCTAAGGAGCCCAAAGGGTTTTATGTACATTTTCACAGTAATACAGTAAAGTCATCTCCCAGGCCCTGGATGCCTCCTGATTCAGCCAAGGGAGGAACCAAAGCACAGAAAGGTGAGTGGTTCCATGGCTCCCCACTGCCCAAGGGGTAGATCTGGAACTCCACCTGGCTGGTCTAGAATCTGTTGGCAGTTTACAAGACCTGCCTAGGGTTCTAAAGTGCCAGAGCAATAATACAAGGGCAGAACCAGCTCTCAGCTGGGCGAAGGCAGAGGAAATGTGAAACTGGCATAGCTGAATCTGAATTCTGACCATTTGCTAGGGGCACCATCCTGGCCTCATGCATAGTCAGAAGTCATGTGCTATTGGCTCAAGAGTTGCCTCACTTCAGCTTGGCAGTGGCTCCAGCTGAATGGCTGGTGCCCATCCTGTTCTCTAGGACTTGGTCAATTTGCAAAAACTGACCTGGAGGCAGTCCCTCTACCTCTCTGACCCTCAGCAATGTTCCTCACTCATAAAATGACAAAGAAATTCCTCCCAGCTCTAAAGTTCTAAGAGCTGACAAATATGAAATCTTTAGAGGTATGGCAAGGGATATAGGATTAATAGAATAGGCATTAGAAGACCTTGATTCTAGTCTTGGCCCACTAGCAGCTGTATGATGTTGAGTGAATCACTTGACTTGGTTTCCTCACCTATCAAATGAGGTGGCTGGTCATATTCTCCCTAAGGTCCCTCCCTGTTTGGCCTTTATCTCTAAATTCAATGATTGTACAGTATGTGGAAGGAGCTATAGTACAAAAAGTCTGTTCCAGACATTGACTCTTCTTTGCTTCATCTCTTCATCTGTCCATCCATTCATTCATCACATATATACTGAATGCCTATCGCAAGGCCAGGTTCTCTGTTAAGTCACTGGGGCACAACAATGAGAAAGATGAGCATGGTTCAGTCCATGTCCTAATTACAGTCAAGGGGGAGAAGGAGAGAACTAAATAAATATCACAAAGTGCATGTGAAAAGCCAGAGGAACAAGGGAACTTGGTACTTCAAGGAATTGTAAAGCAACAGGATTGAACAATGACGTGCAAGGCAGGGAATGGTGGCAGTTGAAGCTGGAGAGTAGGCAGGAGGCAGATCTAAAGGACCAGATACTCCAGCTTAAAGATCATTTCTATCTAAAGGCATTCTAGAAGAGATCACTGAGTGATTTTAAGCATGGTTGTAAAAGCTTATTTTATGTTTTATTTTTGAAAAATCACTATTGTGTACCAGGGATTGACTAGATGAAAATAAAGGAATCTATCTAGGATACCAGTGCAGTGATTCAGACAGGAGATGATTTGAACTTGGACTAGGAAGGAGATGAAGAAACATGGAAGCATCTAAGGAATAGTTACAAGCTAGAAACCAAAACAACAAAATAAGGCAGTTAGATGTGGAGGTGGTGGAGCTTGAAGGAGAGGGATTACAAGAAAGACGTTCAGGAGGCTGGGGAACCATTACTAAGGATGCCTCGTGATCCACTGCTTGCTCTTCTGACTCAACGGATGTTAAACCAAACAAAATAAGTTTTCCTTACACAGCTGCCCTTCCTCAGGCCCTTTCAGGTGACAGATACCCACCTGGGACTGGCCTGCCCTGTGCTGCCCTACCACGCCCTCCCCAGAAGCTCTGTCATGGTTGTCTGTTTTGTAGGGAGAAAATCACAATAGTTTTACAATCTATATGAACCCTGCCTCTCCAACTGGGATAGTAGAAATCCAAGTGCAAAACCCAAACTCTTGGGGGGAAAGGAAGAGAGAATGGCTGTGATTTAATAAGACTTTTTTGTGTGTGAAAAATCAAGCAAAAACAGAAAATATCCCTGTAGTTTGTGGCATTTGGGGCTTGATTTATCATCGGCTTCGATATATCACCATAACAAGATTCTACAATGAGAATCATCAAAACATTCTGAATTACTACAGACAGTCTCCCCAGTTGATAAAAAATCTCTCTCTTTTTTTCTACTCTCTCTGTCTCTTTATGTGTCAGGGTTTAGCATTCACAAACGCAGTCGATCTTATACAAGCCTCATGCAATATTAAAATGTTTATACAACCCTTTCTGTGCTTGAAGCAGCAGCAAATGTTCCTGGTGTGCAAGGAATGAGGAGAATAATGTTCTCACACTCTCAGGAGAAAAACCCAACACCAGACCAATGCCTGTCTTGCCCTTCATGATGAATCGGCACAATAAAACAGATCTCGTTCTCCCCAGCTACCTGCCACGTCTTCGGGACCCCAAGCACTGACTGAGCACAGAGGAGAGGGCATCTCCTGGTTTCTTTGCCGTTAGGAACAGAGAACTGGACTGACACTCAGAATGCTTTTAGCTAAGCTCATGGCTGCAAGTCTACAGGCACATGCTATGCTGATATCAGTCCGGGGTCAAACTTTAAAGCATTTAAGGGGGCATGTTAATGGTGTGACATTTCAGAAAGGTTTGCCTTCAGCTGCCGTACTCGTACAGGAGATTGATTTCCAAATATATGAACTCAAATCCAAGTGTTAGAGATTAACAGAGAAACTGGTCTTAATCCAGTATCTTTCAAGCATGATCATGAGATTTGTGATGGAGCAAATATTGCTAGAAGGAAAAGAGAGGCTTCGAGATATCAAGTAATGGTCTCAGAACAGCACACAGTTCAGAAGCATCTGTCGTTGTATAGCTTTTGTCCAGCACAGGAAAATTAAAATATCAGAGCTGAAAGGGTAGGCCTCTAAGATTATTTTATACGGAAGGAGTCAAGGTCAGAGAGGCTAAGGAATGTGTTCAAAATCCCTAATTTGTGGTTCACTGTCTAACGCAAAACCCCACTGACCACCTAAGAAGGGGCAAGCCAGACATTTCCAACAGGAAACATACTTGCTCCATGTAGTTCGCTGTAATGATGTGATGTTCTCTAATGTACAGGTCTTCTCTGCTTATGAATTGCTATCAAGTAATGAGTGCTTTGCAGAGTTTACCTATTAAAGATGATTTCTGGTTACTATTTCCAGTCCAATTTGTTTAGTGAGCTCTCTTGGCTGAGGGCAGGGTCAGGGACTTAATCGGCAGTCTCAAATTCCATCTGAGGTAATTCATGTCCCTTCTGAGAAGCTGGTTCCACAGCCTGAGAAAGCTCCCACCACTGGCTTTGCAAAGGGCCCTGGGATGAAGGGTGGATGGGGCTAAACTAACCCAGCTTTACCCTTAGGGCTTACTGGAGTTGAGCTTGTAAATTCTGGTGTCCCTCCCAACACCAGAGAGCTGGGTGAGAAGCAGTCCAAATGTCCATTTGTAAGATCAGAGAGCAAGAACATCCCTTACCCGCAGTCCTACTGCATGGAGCCTAAGATCATTACCAAGCAAGGCTGTACGTGCTTTAGGCTCTTCACAGCTGTTCTGACTACAGTTTATTTAGAGTCAGATTATAGGTCTGCATTTACATGAAGGAGGTGGGTCCACTACTAAGATAATTTCCATTTACAGAAGGAAATACATTATTCATTAGATTAATTCTCAGTGAATTGTGAACCCATCCTAACACTACTGAGTTCTCATGTTAGAAAAATCCCAAGGTACCAGTGCAAAGCTGACCCAGATTCTCTGAAGCCTGTTGCTGCAAGCTATAAGTGTATATACCTACTCCTCAGCCTGGTATGGCCCTGGTCTGTGAGACTCTTTCCCCCTCCTGGACTTTGATCTCTCTTCCAGTAGCTACAAGTCTCAGCAAATACTCTGGGCTGATAGAAGCACAGGAGCTGTCAGCCTCTGGGTGAAGATTTGATATTTCCATTAAGTTGATGCCATAATGTGCTGTCTCTCCCAAGGTTTTGCTTTCCAATCTGGGCATCCTTCATCACTCCCTTGGCAAACTGAAGTGGCACGGAGCCACTGGCTGCTGAGACGTTTAACACTGACTTGGCTTGGATTTGCTGAGACAGAGTGTTTGTGTAGCCTATCACCCCCTCTATTCAACGTGTAGTGGATGTTTTAGTGAGGCTCTTGGCTGTAAATACCTTCAGGAAAACGTTTTTCAGTCATTTCTTTTAACTCTGTGAACGAATACATACTTTGTCCTTCACAAAGACACTGACAGCAAAGCCTTCTCTCTCCTTTCAACTGAATTAATCATGCAGGGGGAAAAATCCCCAACCTTCAAAGAGTAGGGTTGCTCCTAATGCAGTCTAAGAGAAAAATCACTGGTCCATTTCCAGGATGTGGGCATAACCCAATATGACCCATTGACAGTCATTACCTCCCCAATCCTAGAAACAGATCTGGGGCTTTCAAAAGATACTTCGGCTAAGAGAAGTCCTACTGGTGCAAGGTCTTCTCCAGTCCCCAGCCCAGGACTCCCGAGACCTGGCTATTCAACGTGATCCAGTAACAGACAGCATCAATATCACCTGGGAGCTTGTTATAAATGCAAAGTCCCAGGACTCACCACTAACTCCCTGAATCGGAATCTGCATTTTAACAAGATCCTCAGGAGACTGGTACGTATATTAAGCTTTGAGAAGCACAGTTTAGATCTTCTTTCCCCTGTGCCCTTAGGTATGACAACTCCACTACAGGCCAAACTCCTAGTTCCTAATCAGCTCCTCTTCTGTTTTTACTGTTTGCACTGTGACCCATGCTGACCCGTCCCAACACTGTTGACCCAAGTCAGTTTATATTTTTGGCTTCTCATCCCACCCTCGTTCTAATTTACAGCTTTTATGGCACGAGTCTACCAAATACAATGCCTTCCCAAGGTTCAACACCTAATAGTTAGCCTTGGTTATTGACAAAAATCACCTAACTTGTCTAGGCTACATTTCCCAAGATGCTAAATGGCCACATACATATGTGTCACTCTCTATGGGACACACATGCCAGGAGGACAAATGAGGCCATTCATATTTAATAGCACTCATTATTATACAGCAAGTGCAAGGTATTATTTGTGAGCAAATATACAGCAAGTGCAAGGTATTACCTGTCTAAGTTAATGGCTGCTATCTCCTGAACTGGCTAACCATTTGCATTGCATGCTTAATTCTGAGACTGCTAGCAAAGTTGCAGTTTCACAGTGCTCTTCAGCTGGGTAAGGTCTTATCATACAAATATCTCAGTGTACTTAACAGGCTATTTGGAGTAACTCTAGCAACAGGAAAGGAATCTTGAGTTAAGGGTGAATTTTCACTATTATACTGGGAGGTGAGGTCCCCTGCCTGCTTTGTCACCTCTATGGAGATGGACAAGCAAGGGACTGTAATGTGAGACATCTCACTCAACATCATGAAAAGACTGGATTGGAATTTTGGATTCTCAGAAGTTAATTCCACAGGACTCTGGACAAATGACAGGACTGGAAAAGGTAAAGCAAGATTATGGGACAAGCAGGCGGTAATTTCAGAAAGCTAAGTGTGGAAAGTCCCATCACATCAGTTTCTGGCAGGGGGTCTCACAAGCAGGAGTATGTCCAAGAAGCAGAGACAGAGCTCAATGTGTCAGAATCAGGAAACTGAGGTGAAGAGAAAGGGGTGGATCTCTCAAGGGGGAAAACAACAGAGCAACAACCAAGAAACCCAAAATTGGTTGTCTATGGAGGGGTGGAATATATAGAATGAACATGAGAGACAGGCGTGTGCACATAGGGCCCACACAAATGCCCTAGCCCAATTGAAAGGACTTTGTAAACTGCAAAGGGCCATGCAAATGTTTAATATATTATTAAAATTGTCCTATGATACACATCAGAAATGTGAAACTCCAAAATGCTAGTGAAATTAGATAATGTGTCCAGTAAGGTCACAGATCTGGTAAGGTCAAAACCACTGACTTAGCTAATGCTGTCTGGGGACAAGGTGAGAAGAATGCTTCTTACTGACTGAGAGTTCTAATTACATGGTATGTCTACTGTCTACATGGTACCCACCCAGTTAGTAATAAAAAGTGAAAAATTCGGCTGAGTTAGCCAGGTTTTGTGGGCTTGACACAATGCCAAATAGCCAGTCTCATCAATTCTCTCAACTGATTTGACAGGTTATCTTGGGAAATGGGTTGACAGAGCTGGAGGCGGAAAATTCTAGGGGAAGGATCAACTCTAAACAATTAGGGCAAAGCTAATATATAGAAACTAGATAGAGTGGGAGGCGACGGTAAAGATTTGCCAAAGTTAATAGTGAAGTTGGTTTACACATCAGCTATAATGCCAATATAATGGAAATCAAGATGAAGAACTGAGATCGCAACAGGAAATACTCTGTCCAGAAATGTCAACAAATACAAGGTGTGTGAGTGTGGGAAGGGGAGATCACAAAAAAAGGAGGGAAAGAAAAAGAGGGGTATGATTCTATACTCCTGAATTGGCAATTGGTCCCAAACCACTTTACTGCACCAAATTTAGAAGTCTTTCCACATCACTCACACCAAAGCCACAAAGACCAGAGTTCCCCGATCCGCCTTCAGCACTAACTATACCATCAACTACAGCAAGAAAAGCACACACCTTCACTGCAAATCATGGCAGGCAAAATTCCATTTGTTTTACCTTTCAAAAGAGCAGAAAGACAATGCAACTTATTCAGCTCTCTTAGTTAAGAAAAATTTCCCCTTAAGACAAGCTTCCCCAAACCTTGTGATCTAAACCAAATAAAGAGGCAGCCATCACTCAGGCTGGGTAGTGAGGGGGTAAATCAAGTGGTGACAAGGAAACAAGTAATTGTGACCATGTCTTTTTGTATAGCATGGTAGCCAGCAAATAATAAATAACAACATGAGCTGAAGGCAAATCTTGAAGCTCTATTTTGCTCTAAGTTGATTCAGAAGCTGAGAAAGTAGGAGAAATTAGAAATATTCGGGAGGCATATTCAGTGGCTCTACTATGGAGTATATATCAACAGTTAAAACATACTGACATAAGGAAGAAATGGCCTCTCCATCTGAGACTTCAGCAACCACTAGCATTTCTAGCCTCAAACAATATTACAGTGCATTTATTCCACGCCATTTTCATAAAAAATAAATTTATGAGTCTTCTTGTTATATGTAACTGAAAATGAAGGTACAGAGCCTTTTCTTCCTCCCTTGTGATCACACTAGTGCACCACACCAGTGCTTCACCCAGATCCCCTTGTACAGCCTTCTACTGACTCTGCATGGACCAATCTCCCCTCCCCAACCCTGGCTATGTGTAGGCATAAGAAAGCCTAACTCCTTTGCTTTGAGTTGGGAAAGCACCAAGGCATAATTTAAGCTGCAGAATTCCCCTGTAAAATCAGGTTGCAGCACACCAGCTGAGGGAATTTTGCCTGAGATCACACCTTAACTTAGTTTCTTCCCTTCCCTATCGTGCTTCCCCCACTCCCTTAGAATTCTCCCCTGGGAGCACTTCTGTAGTAAGTCACTTGCATGCTAATTTTTATCTCAGGTTCTGTTTCTGGAGAACCAACCCAAGACAATCAAGTTTTATCAAAGTTCTCTCTGACATTCAGGATAGGCTAAGTTATACCATGAAAACATGTAACACCCCAAATTTCAGTAGCTTAAAACAAGGATTACTTCTTGTCCATGCTACCTGTCCATTGAGAGTTAAGAAGCTGTCTCTGCTCAACTTAATCACTCAAAGACACAGGTTTACAGAGCCATCATCTTGAACATTGCCAGTTACCATGACATAATGAAAAGAGAAACCGAAAGACTCAGCCAGCAATATGTGTTCCCTCAGAATTAACGCACATCACTGCTGCTAACAACTCATTGTCCAGAACTAGTTCCATGACCCCACCTGATCGAAAGCATCCAGGGGTGAACTTTACTAATGACTTCTATAGTAAATCAGAGCTTAGAACCCTGATATCTGTTGCCCTTATGAAATATGGTTTGCTTTCCATGAGTAGCAATTTATCCCCATAATCTGCTTACAGATACTTTCTCCAAAAGACTCTGTGGTGGATTTAGAGAAACCAAGAGCTGAAAAATATTGCTACTATTCCAGCTTTCCCATGGGTTGGTAATATAGTAATATTAGACAATCCATGGTGAGTGCATTAGTTTCTCCATATTCAAAATGAACTAACAAAAATTACTTTGTGTGGTCTTTTACTTGGTCAGGATATATATGGCCTAATGAAAACATATGAAATTACTATTTCAGAAATTGGATAGCAAGCAGCAGAAGACTGTGACCTCTGAGAAAAGGGCAGCAGATGAGATAAGCCATATAACTGACTCAGTTTTCTATCTGGAGGCACTTGTTGTACTGTGGTACAACATGGGGGGGCCCAAACATGATCTAGCCCAGGAGACAGGCATTGAGGTTCAGGGGTACTGAGGTGGTTGGAAATTATGTGATATGGTACCAGAAACAAGGGAGCTATACAAAGAAGGTGATCCACAAATCTGCAGAGAAGTCTCCTTTAGTCCTTGACTGAACACTACACTGTACATATGCAGGGCAGACTTCACAGGGCCAGGAAAATAACATCTACCAAAGAAACAAAAATTACCAGAGGATAACTCTTCCCTTGCATCCTAGAAATTGTATTTCAATCTAATGAAAATTGCACAGGACTGGGAGACATTAGAGTCCTCACCAACACAGTGGAAAATCCTCAATTAATTCAGTATAGACCTCAGAAAGTCCAGTCCTTAATGGTGGGCCTAAGCTAGCCTTAGGTTCAATGTCTTACCTAGGAAAATTTAAAAACAAGCCTCAAAAGGATTGAACTGATTCAAAAGTAAGTTGATTGCCTACCAGAACAAAATTAAACTATCTATCAAGGAAGACAACAAAATCCAGGCAGTCAATGATGTAGCATCAATAATGTCCAGCATACAATAAAAGAATTAGCAGATGGGCAAAAAAAAAAGCAAGAAAATGTGATCTATCACCAGGAGAAAAGTCTAGTAGAAACACATTAGAAATGATAGAGAAGAATAAATTAGCAGTCAATAACTTTAAAATAGGTATTTTAAATTTGTTCAAAGATTAAAAGGAAAATATAAATTTAATGAGAAAACAAAGAAGAAATAACAATAGAGAAATGGTAAATGAAAAAAAAACCAAATGGCAATTCTAGGAGAGAAAAATACAATGTCCAAAATGAAAATTTCACTGGATGGGCTTAACAACAGATGACACTGCAAAAGAAAAGATCAGTGAATTTGAAACCAGGCAATAGGAACTATCCAAACTAAAAGTAGAGAGAAATAGAGAAAAAAGGATGACAAGAACAAAATGAACATAGTCTCAGTGATCTCTGGGAAAATATTAAGTAGTGTAACATACAGGTAATAGGCCTAACAGAAAGAAAGCCTGGATCAAAAAAAAATGTTTGAAGAAATAAAATTTCTTCAATATTATAAAGAAATAATAATAAAGAAGAAATAAAATTTTTTGCAAAAACAAAAAATTTTCCAAGTTTGATGGAAAATACAAACTTATAGATCTAAGAAGTTCAATGAATTCTGAGCAAGATAAATACAAAGAAGGCTACACAGGGTACATCATCATCAAATTGCTAAAAATTAATGATAGAGAGATAAAAGATTTGCATACAGGTGTGCACAGGAACTTTATCTATAATAGCTCCAAACTGTAAATAACCCAAATGTCCGTCAACAGGAGAATGTAAAGAGTTTTTAATATTATACAATGGAATACTATTAATCAATAAAAAGGAATAAACTGATACACACAACATTTATGGATTTCACAGCTATTATGCTAAATGAAAGAAGCCAGACACAAAAGAACACATATTGTATCATTCCATTTATATGAAGTTCTGGAACAGGCAAAAATAATCTATGTGAAAGAAATATGACTGGTTGCCTATGTAGGAGGGGTTAACAGGTAAGGGGAATGAGGGGTCTTTCTGTGGTGATGGTAATGTACATCTTGATAAGGATAAGGGTTATACAGGTACATGCAACTGTCAAAACTAATCTGTAGGGCTTCCCTGGTGGCGCAGTGGTTGAGTGTCTGCCTGCCAATGCAGGGGACACGGGTTTGTGCCCCGGTCCGGGAAGATCCCACATGCCGTGGAGCGGCTGGGCCCGTGAGCCATGGTCACTGAGCCTACAAGTCCAGAGCCTGTGCTCTGCAGCAGGAGAGGCCACAGCAGCGAAAGGCCCGCGTATCACAAAAAAAAACAAAAACTAATCTGTACACTAAAGAAATGTGCATTTCTTGGAATATATATTATTTTTCAATAAAATAATTTTAAAAGTAAAAATAAAATCAACATCTGTATATAAGTGGTCAATAATGTACTTTTATTTTTTTTTTTTTTAAATTTTATTTATTTATTTTAAAGAAGATGTTGGGGGTAGGAGTTTATTAATTAATTTATTTTTGCTGTGTTGGGTCTTCGCTTGTGTGCGAGGGCTTTCTCTAGTTGTGGCAAGTGGGGGCCAGTCTTCATCGCGGTGCGCGGGCCTCTCACTATCGCGGCCTCTCTTGTCGCGGAGCACAGGCTCCAGACGCGCAGGCTCAGTAGTTGTGGCTCACGGGCCCAGCCGCTCCGCGGCACGTGGGATCCTCCCAGACCAGGGCTTAGAACCCGCGTCCCCTGCATTAGCAGGCAGACTCTCAACCACTGCGCCACCAGGGAAGCCCTTGTACTTTTATTTTTAAAGTACAAAATACTTCAAAAATATCATTTTACTGGTATCATTTTACCACCCAAAATGACGTCCATATGTGCCTATGGATGCCTGAAATTCCAAGTAATTTACCTTGAAGCTCTATGCCTCTTCAAAAATCAAATGGCCTTTAAATGGGGCCATATTGAAAACCATTCGCACCTTATTATATATTAGTTTCTCAGCTTTTCTAAGAATGTGTTTTGGGCTTCCCTGGTGGCGCAGTGGTTGAGAGTCCGCCTGCCGATGCAGGGGACACAGGTTCGTGCCCCAGTCCAGGAGGATCCCACGTGCCGCAGATTGGCTGGGCCCGTGAACCATGGCTGCTGAGCCTGCGCGTCCGGAGCCTGTGCTCCGCAACGGGAGAGGCCACAACAGGGAGAGGCCCGCGTACCGCAAAAAAGAATGTGTTTTGTGTGGATGGCTGAGTCAAAAACCATGGGGGGCACAAGAGGTAGATTTTCTTATGTGTTCTAATTTCCCCTCAATAAACATATATTACATATGTATTAAGAAAAATGAAGAGGGGACCTTGAAGATGGCGGAAGAGTAAGACGCGGAGATCGCCTTCCTCCCCACGGATACACCAGAAATACATCCACACGTGGAACAACTCCTACAGAACTCCTACTGAAGGCTGGCAGAAGACCTCAGACCTCCCAAAAGGCAAGAAACTCCCCACGTAACTGGGTAGGGCAAAAGAAAAAACAGAGACAAAAGAATAAGGACGGCACCTGCACCAGTGGGAGGGAGCTGTGAAGGAGGAAAAGTTTCCACACACTAGGAAGCCCCTCCGCGGGCGGAGACTGCGGGAGGCGGAGGGGGGAGTTTCGGGACCGCGGAGTAGTGCACAGCGACGGGTGCGGAGGGCAAAGCGGGGAGATTCCTGCACAGACGATCGGTGCCGACCAGCACTCACCAACCCGAGAGGCTTGCTGCTCACCCACCGGGGCGGGCGGGGCTGCGAGCTGAGGCTCGGGTTTTGGTTTTGGACGGAGCTCAGGGAGAGGACTGGGGTTGGCGGCTTGAACATAGCCTGAAGGGGTTAGTGCACCACGACTAGCCGGGAGGGAGTTCGGGGAAAAGCCTGCACCGGCCGAAGAGGCAAGAGACTTTTTCTTCCCTCTTTGTCTCCTGGTGCGCGAGGAGAGGGGTTTAAGAGCGCTGCTTAAAGGAACTCCAGAGACGGGCGCGAGCCGCGGCTAAAAGCGCGAACCCCAGAGACGGGCGCGAGCCGCGGCTGAGGGCGCGAGCCCCCGAGACGGGCGCGAGCCGCGGCTGAAAGCGCAAACCCCAGAGACGGGCGCGAGCCGCGGCTGAGGGCGCGAGCCCCCGAGACGGGCGCGAGCCGCGGCTGAAAGCGCAAACCCCAGAGACGGGCGCGAGCCGCGGCTAAAACCGCGGACCCCAGAGACGGGCGGGAGACGCTAAGGCTGCTGCTGCCGCCACCAAGGGGCCTGTGTGCGAGCACAGGTCACTCTCCACACCCCTCTTCCGCGGAGCCTGTGCAGCCCGCCACTGCCAGGTTCCCGGGATCCAGGGACAACTTCCCCGGGAGTACGCACGGCGGGTCTCAGGCTGGTGCAACATCACGCCGGCCTCTGCCGCAACGTCACGCTGCCTCTGCAGCTGCAGGCCGGCCCCGCACGCAGTGCCCCTCCTTCCCCCATCCCCCAACCCCCGGCCTGAGTGAGCCGGAGGCCCCGAATCAGCGGCTCCTTTAACCCCGTCCTGTCTGAGCGAAAAAACAGATGCCCTCCAGCGACCTACACGCAGAGGCAGGGCCAAATCCAAAGCTGAGCTCCTGTGAGCTGTGAAAACAAAGAAGAGAAAGGGAAATCTCTCCCAGCAGCCACAGAAGCAGCGGATTAAAGCTCCACAATCAACTTGATATACCCTGCATCTGTGGAATACCTGAATAGACAAGGAATGATCCCAAATTGAAGAGGTGGAATTTAGGAGCGAAATCTATGATTTTTTTCCCTTTTCCTCTTTTTGTGAAGGTGTACGTGTATGCTCCTGTGTGACATCTAGTCTGTATACTCCAGCTTCCACCATTTGTCCTAGGGCTCTATCCGTCCATGACTTTTTTTTAAAAATTCTTTTTCTTAATAATTAAGTTTAATTGTAATAACTTTATTATACTTTACCTCCGTTCTTTCTTTCTTTCCTTCCTTCCCTCCCTCCTATAGACAACGAATCACCCCAAATTGAGGAGGTGGTCTCAGGGAGCAGGATTTATGATTTTTCCCCCTTTACCTCTTTTTGTGAAGGTGTATGTGTATGCTTCTGTGTAAGATTTTCTCTGTATAGCTTTGCTTCCAACATTTGTCCTAAGGTTCTATCCGTCCCTTTTTTTTTTCTAAATATTTTTTAATTCAATAACTATATTATACTTTATTTTATTTTTACTGTATCATCTTTCTTTCTGTCTTTTTTTCCTTCTTTCACTCCTTCCTTCCTTCCTCCCTCCCTCCCTCCCTCCCTTTCTTTCCTTCTTTGCTTCTTTCTTCCTTCCTTCCTTTCCTCCTTTCCTTCTTTCTTTCCTCATACTTCTACTAATTCTCTCTACTTTTTCTCCCTTTTATTCTGAGCCGTGTGGATGAAAGGCTCTTGGTGCTCCAGCCAGGAGTCAGGGCTCTGCCTCTGAGGTAGGAGAGCCAACTTCAGGTCACTGGTCAACAAGAGACCTCCCAGCTCCACATAATATTAAACAGCGGAAATCTCCCAGAGACCTCCATCTTAACACCAGCACCCAGCTTCACTCAACGACCAGCAAGCCACAGTGCTGGACAACCTATGCCAAACAACTAGCAAAACAGGAACACAACCCCACCCATTAGCAGAGAGGCTGCCTAAAATCATAATAAGGCCACAGACACCCCAAAACACTCCACCAGACGTGAACCTGCCCACTAGAGAGACAAGATCCAGCCTCATCCAGCACAACACAGGCACTAGTCCCCTCCACCAGGAAGCCTACACAACCCACTGAAACAACCTTAGCCACTGGAGACAGACATCAAAAACAACAGGAACTACGAACCTGCAGCCTGCAAAAAGGAGACCCCAAACACAGTAAGATAAGCAAAATGAGAAGACAGAAAAACACACAGCAGATGAAGGAGCAAGATAAAAACCCACCAGACCTAACAAATGAAGAGGAAATAGGCAATCTACCTGAAAAAGAATTCAGAATAATGATAGTAAGGATGATCCGAAATCTTGGAAGTAGAATGGACAAAATGCAAGAAACAGTTAACAAGGACCTACAAGAACTAAAGATGAAACAAGCAACGATGAACAATGCAATAAATGAAATTAAAATCACTCTAGATAGGATCAATAGCAGAATAACTGAGGCAGAAGAACGGATAAGTGACCTGGAAGATAAAGTAGTGGAAATAACTACTGCAGAGCAGAATAAAGAAAAAAGAATGAAAAGAACTGAGGACAGTCTCAGAGACCTCTGGGACAACATGAAACGCACCAACATTCGAATTATAGGGGTTCCAGAAGAAGAAGAAAGAAAGAAAGGGACTGAGAAAATATTTGAAGAGATTATAGTTGAAAACTTCCCTAATATGGGAAAGGAAATAGTTAATCAAGTCCAGGAAGCACAGAGGGTCCCATACAGGATAAATACAAGGAGAAACACGCCAAGACACATATTAATCAAACTGTCAAAAATTAAATACAAAGAAAGCATATTAAAAGCAGCAAGGGAAAAACAACAAATAACACACAAGGGAATCCCCATAAGGTTAACAGCTGATCTCTCAGCAGAAACCCTACAAGCCAGAAGGGAGTGGCAGGACATACTGAAAGTGATGAAGGAGAATAGCCTGAAACCAAGACTACTCTACCCAGCAAGGATCTCATTCACATTTGATGGAGAAATTAAAACCTTTACAGACAAGCAAAAGCTGAGAGAGTTCAGCACCACCAAACCAGCCTTACAACAAATGCTAAAGGAACTTCTCTAGACACGAAACACAAGAGAAGGAAATGACCTATAGTAGCGAACCCAAAGCAATATATAAAATGGAAATAGGAACATACATATCAATAATTACCTTAAATGTAAATGGATTAAATGCTCCCACCAAAAGACACAGATTGGCTGAATGGATACAAAAACAAGACCCTTATATATGCTGTCTACAAGAGACCCACTTCAGAACTAGAGACACATACAGACTGAAAGTAAGGGGATGGAAAAAGATATTCCATGCAAATGGAAACCAAAAGAAAGCTGGAGTAGCAATTCTCATATCAGACAAAATAGACTTTAAAATAAGGATTATTAAAAGGGACAAAGAAGGACACTACATAATGATCAAGGGATCGATCCAAGAAGAAGATATAACAATTGTAAATATTTATGCACCCAACATAGGAGCACCTCAATACATAAGGCAAATACTAACAACCATAAAAGGGGAGATCAACAGTAACACATTCATAGTAGGGGACTTTAACACCCCACTTTCACCCATGGACAGATCATCCAAAATGAAAATAAATAAGGAAACACAAGCTTTAAATGATACATTAAACAAGATGGACTTAATTGATATTTATAGGACACTCCATCCAAAAACAACAGAATACACATTTTTCTCAAGTGCTCATGGAACATTCTCCAGGATAGATCATATCTTGGGTCACAAATCAAGCCTTGTTAAATTTAAGAAAACTGAAATTGTATCAAGTATCTTTTCCGACCACAACGCCATGAGACTAGATATCAATTACAGGAAAAGATCTGTAAAAAATACAAACACATGGAGGCTAAACAATACACTACTTAATAATGAAGTGATCACTGAAGAAATCAAAGAGGAAATAAAAAAATACCTAGAAACAAATGACAATGGAGACACAACGACCCAAAACCTATGGGATGCAGCAAAAGCAGTTCTAAGGGGGAAGTTTATAGCAATACAAGCCCACCTTAAGAAGCAGGAAACATCTCGAATAAACAACCTAACCTTGCACCTCAAGCAATTAGAGAAAGAAGAACAAAAAAACCCCAAAGCTAGCAGAAGGAAAGAAATCATAAAAATCAGATCAGAAATAAATGAAAAAGAAATGAAGGAAACAATAGCAAAGATCAATAAAACTAAGAGCTGGTTCTTTGAGAAGATAAACAAAATAGATAAACCACTAGCCAGACTCATCAAGAAAAAAAGGGAGAAGACTCAAATCAATAGAATTAGAAATGAAAAAGGAGAAGTAACAACTGACACTGCAGAAATAAAAAAAATCATGAGAGATTACTACAAGCAACTCTATGCCAATAAAATGGACAATCTGGAAGAAATGGACAAATTCTTAGAAATGCACAACCTGCCAAGACTGAATCAGGAAGAAATAGAAAATATGAACAGACCAATCACAAGCACTGAAATTGAAACTGTGATTAAAAACCTTCCAACAAACAAAAGCCCAGGACCAGATGGCTTCACAGGTGAATTCTATCAAACGTTTAGAGAAGAGCTAACACCTATCCTTCTCAACTCTTCCAAAATATAGCAGAGGGAGGAACACTCCCAAATTCCTTCTACGAAGCCACCATCACCTTGATACCAAAACCAGACAAGGATGTCACAAAGAAAGAAAACTACAGGCCAATATCACTGATGAACATAGATGCAAAAATCCTCAACAAAATACTAGCAAACAGAATCCAGCAGCACATTAAAAGGATCATACACCATGATCAAGTGGGGTTTATTCCAGGAATGCAAGGATTCTTCAATATACGCAAATCTATCAATGTGATAAACTATATTAACAAATTGAAGGAGAAAAACCATATGATCATCTCAATAGATGCAGAGAAAGCTTTCGACAAAATTCAACACCCATTTATGATAAAAACCCTCCAGAAAGTAGGCATAGAGGGAACTTTCCTAAACATAATAAAAGCCATATATGACAAGCCCACAGCAAACATCATCCTCAATGGTGAAAAACTGAAAGCATTTCCACTAAGATCAGGAACAAGACAAGGTTGCCCACTCTCACCACTCTTATTCAACATAGTTTTGGAAGTTTTAGCCACAGCAATCAGAGAAGAAAAGGAAATAAAAGGAATCCAAATTGGAAAAGAAGAAGTAAAGCTGTCACTGTTTGCAGATGACATGATACTATACATAGAGAATCCTAAAGATGCTACCAGAAAACTACTAGAGCTAATCAATGAATTTGGTAAAGTAGCAGGATACAAAATTAATGCACAGAAATCTCTGGCATTCCTATATACTAATGATGAAAAATCTGAAAGTGAAATCAAGAAAACACTCCCATTTACCATTGCAACAAAAAGAATAAAATATCTAGGAATAAACCTACCTAAGGAGACAAAAGACCTGTATGCAGAAAATTATAAGACACTGATGAAAGAAATTAAAGATGATACAAATAGATGGAGAGATATACCATGTTCTTGGATGGGAAGAATCAACATTGTGAAAATGACTCTACTACCCAAAGCAATCTACAGATTCAATGCAATCCCTATCAAACTACCACTGGCATTTTTCACAGAACTAGAACAAAAAATTTCGCAATTTGTATGGAAACACAAAAGACCCCGAATAGCCAAAGCAATCTTTAGAACGAAAAAAGGAGCTGGAGGAATAAGGCTCCCTGACTTCAGACTATATTACAAAGCAACAGTAATCAAGACAGTATGGTACTGGCACAAAACAGAAAGATAGATCAGTGGAACAGGATAGAAAGCCCAGAGATAAACCCACGCACATATGGACACCTTATCTTTGATAAAGGAGGCAGGAATGTACAGTGGAGAAAGGACAGCCTCTTCAATAAATGGTGCTGGGAAAACTGGACAGGTACATGTAAAAGTATGAGATTAGATCACTCCCTAACACCATACACAAAAATAAGCTCAAAATGGATTAAAGACCTAAATGTAAGGCCAGAAACTATCAAACTCTTAGAAGAAAACATAGGAAGAACACTCTATGACATAAATCACAGCAAGATCCTTTCTGACCCACCTCCTAGAGTAATGGAAATAAAAACAAAAATAAACAAATGGGACCTAATGAAACTTAAAAGCTTTTGCACAGCAAAGGAAACCATAACCAAGACCAAAAGACAACCCTCAGAATGGGAGAAAACATTTGCAAATGAAGCAACTGACAAAGGATTAATCTCCAAAATTTACAAGCAGCTCATGCAGCTCAATAACAAAAAAACAAACAACCCCATCCAAAAATGGGCAGAAGACCTAAATAGACATTTCTCCAAAGAAGATATACAGAATGCCAACAAACACATGAAAGAATGCTCAACATCATTAATCATTAGAGAAATGCAAATCAAAACTACAATGAGATATCATCTCACACCAGTCAGAATGGCCATCATCAAAAAATCAAGAAACAATAAATGCTGGAGAGGGTGTGGAGAAAAGGGGACACTCTTGCACTGCTGGTGGGAATGTGAATTGGTTCAGCCACTGTGGAGAACAGTATGGAGGTTCCTTAAAAAACTACAAATAGAATTACCATATGACCCAGCAATCCCACTACTTGGCATATACCCTGAGAAAACCAAAATTCAAAGAGAGTCATGTACCAAAATGTTCATTGCAGCTCTATTTACAATAGCCAGGACATGGAAACAACCTAAGCGCCCATCAGCGGATGAATGGATAAAGAAGATGTGGCACATATACACAATGGAATATTACTCAGCCTTAAAAAGAAATGAAATTGAGCTATTTGTAATGAGATGGATAGACCTAGAATCTGTCATACAGAGTGAAGTAAATCAGAAAGAAAAAGACAAATACCGTATGCTAACACATATATATGGAATTTAAGGGAGAAAAATGTCATGAAAAACCTTGGGGTAAGATAGGAATAAAGACGCAGACCTACTGGAGAACGGTCTTAAGGATATGGGGAGGGGGAAGGGTGAGTTTTGACAGGGCGAGAGAGAGTCATGGACATATACACACTAACAAACGTAGTAAGGTAGATAGCTGGGGGGGAAGCAGCCGCAAGGCACAGGGATATTAGCTCGGTGCTTTGTGACAGCCTGGAAGGGTGGGATGGGGAGAGTGGGAGGGAGGGAGACGCAAGAGGGAAGACATATGGGAACATATGTATATGTATAGCTGATTCACTTTGTTGTAAAGCAGAAACTAACACACCATTGTAAAGCAATTATACCCCAATAAAGATGTTTAAAAAAAAAAAAAAAAAAGAAAAATGAATAAAGTTTTTTTAAGTAAATGAAGATCCTGGTTGACTGGGCAGGGTGGGTGGCCCCAGCAAGATGGAAAACTGGCAGAGGAAAAAGTAGCTCAGAATTCCAGAAGACAAATTTCATCATCTTCAAGATTTCAAGTAACTGCCTTCCAATTCAGACCAGCAAAACATTAGGATAATCGAGGCAATTTCCTACACAGAGAGACATGACAAGATATCTTTAAGGAAATTTCAAACTCAGAATGAATACATTAAAAGTAGATCACAACAGGAGCTTTTTGTTCATGGCAAAATGAATGTCTCGCCATTCCCAGCACTCGTCACATTCTCTCCTGCTTTGCCCATATCCCTCCCAGAGGGATGGGCCTTTCACTCCGCTGGAATGACTTTTTCTTTATAACTGCCAACGGAAAATCCTCTTATCCTTTAAGTGTCCCAAGGGTCATTCCCAAAGGGCCTTCGCTGAGTGCTCCCTTCTCTGGACTTGCATGGCTCCCAGTGTCTGTCTTATGAGATCTAGCATAGCTGGGTATTGTGGCTCTCTACAACAATAATGATTCCAATAATAACTACCATGTATTGTGGGTTTACTATATGCTACTAAAATAGCAGCATACTAATTAATAATCAGGTCATGTAATTCCTTCAGCCACTCTTCAAGGTAGATAACATTAACCTGATTTACACAGAGGAAACCAAGGCTTAGAAAAGCCAAATAACTTGCTCAAGGACAAAGGCAGTCTACTTAGCAGATCTAGGATTAGAACCAGGGCTGTCTGACTCCATAGCTTTTGTTCTTAAACACTATACTACCTCCTTGACATCCATGTCTCATTTATCCTAAAACAACAAAAACAAAATTTATCTCTATTTCTATATCACTTACAAATGACAGGCAGAGTGCTACACTTTCCTTGAAAGGAGGGATCAAGGTTTGCATATCTTTGTATTGCTTCCTGCATCTAACATGGTGTATGGCAAATAGGTACATCCCAACATACGCTTGAAGGATGGATAGGTAGACAAGCCCATTGCAAGACTCTAGTTCTTTCCCTAATTCCAAAAATTGTATTCTTAGAGCATCAAGCAACTGAAATGAATGTTTAAATGAATAAATAAATGGAAACAAAAGAATCTTAGTTCCTACTTCAAATATAGTCTCAGTATTGGGTATAAATCATGTGGTTTTGCTTAGTCATTTTTTTCAAACATCTTTATTGGAATATAATTGCTTTACAATGGTGTGTTAGTTTCTGCTTTATAACAAAGTGAATCAGCTATACATATACATATATCCCCATATCTCCTTCCTCTTGCGTCTCCCTCCCACCCTCCCTATCCCAACCACTCTAGGTGGTCACAAAGCACCGAGCTGATATCCCTGTGCTATGCGGCTACTTCCCACTAGCTATCTATTTTACATTTGGTAGTATATATAAGTCCATGCCACTCTCTCACTTTGTCCCAGCTTAACCTTCTCCCTCCCCGAGTCCTCAAGTCCATTCTCTGTGTCTGCATCTTTATTCCTGTCCTGCCCCTAGTTCTTCAGAACTATTTTGGGTCTTCTATTTTAGATTCCATATATATGTGTTAGCATACCGGTATTTGTTTTTTCTCTTTCTGACTTACTTCACTCTGTATGACAGACTCTAGGTCCATCCACCTCACTACAAATAACTCAATTTCGTTTCTTTTTATGGCTGAGTAATATTCCATAGTATATATGTGCCACATCTTCTTTATCCATTCATCTGCTGATGGACACTTAGGTTGCTTCTATGTCCTGGCTATTGTAAATAGAGCTGCAATGAACATTGTGATACGTGATTCTTTTTGAATTATGGTTTTCTCAGGGTATATGCCCAGTAGTGGGATTGCTGGGTCATATGGTAGTTTTATTTTTACTTTTTTAAGGAACCTCCATACTGTTCTCCACAGTGGCTGTATCAATTTACATTCCCACCACCATGCAAGAGGGTTCCTTTTCTCCACACCCTCTCCAGCATTTATTGTTTGTAGATTTTTTGATGATGGCCATTCTGACTGGTGTGAGGTGATACCTCATTGTAGTTTTGATTTACATTTCTCTAATGATTAGTGATGTTGAGCATCCTGTCATGTGTTTGTTGGCAACCTGTATGTCTTCTCTGGAGAAATATCTGTTTAGGTCTTCTGCCCATTTTTGGATTGGGTTGTTTGTTTTTTTGATATTGAGCTGCATGAGTTGCTTGTAAATTTTGGAGATTAATCCTTTGTCAGTTGTTTCATTTTGCTTAGTCTCTTGAATCCTCTTTCCAGTTTTAAGATCTGCAAATCTAGCCCCTGTTCCTCTGCATTTCAGAAATATTACTTTTCTAATTTATTTTCTGTTGAAAGAAGATTACAATGAAAAACTATGGCTATCATGTTGTTTGCATGAGATCTTAAGTTCAGGAACGAAAGGACTCAAGGCATTCACACATACTATGTCAGTAAATTAGGACCATGTAAGTTAGTGCGTCTATTAATAGATGAACATTTCTGTGACACACTGCAATAGGGCAAAGTACTTCTGTTACACTATCTTATCTGACCTTCACACTTTGGAGTAGGCAAGGAAATTGTATTACCCCAACTTTACAGATGAAGGAACTGAGACTCAGAGAGGTAAAGTGATTAGCTAGTAAATAAAGTCAAGATCTCAATCTAAGTCTTTTGGCTATAGTTAATGTTATCTTTCACTCTCACCACCACTGTGTCTAGCTCATTAATCATCAAAGACAGCATCCCTATTCAAACTATTACTCTATGTGGATAATAGGACCATTTTGTTAGGCCTGTGTTGGGGGACAGAATTAAACCTCTTCCTTTTGAGTAAGCCATGTTTTGTCAGATTGGTCCTCAATGTAGTTTTAAATTATAGTAATATAGGTTATGCCTTAAAAAGTCTCATAAATACAGACTATCTCAGTATCACCCATTATTTTTCTTTAAGTAGGCAAACTGAGGTCTAGAGAAATTAAGTGATTTTTTTTTCCAAGACAATCGTTCACAGAATCAAGTCTTAATATATCCAGCATACTATATACATACTGTATACAATCTAATCTGAGCTCCCTCCTATGTAGCAACTTATTCTATTGCATTCATGGCAGGTACCCCTCCACTTGTACCTTTACCATCTGAATCCAGTTCTATCCATTTGTGTGTTAGGTAAGCATAATAATCACTGCCATTAAGAGTTGAACCTCTCTGGGTGGTGACTTCCACCCAATTTTGGCTCAATATTCTGAGAGCCCTCTATTGGCCTTCTGGGAATAGCAGGCAGCCTATGTTGGCTGTGCTCAGTGATCAGTGAGTCTCAGGGAGCTTTAGTGAACAACCAGCCCAGTCAGTACAGCCTAGCCAGCACTGCTCATTTCAGCACCATCTGAAACACAAAACAGGGTGAAGAAATCTGTGTTGCCAAATTGAAACAGGCAGACTGGCAGTGAACAGACTTCCATTTTCTCAACTTCCAAAAAATATCCATCAAAACTAATTTCTCCAAAAACTAAACTCTGCTCTGAATCAAGGGCTTGTCTGGCCTTTCTTCTGCCACTAACGTTCATTCACCCTCATTCCTCCCCACTCTTACCCAGCCACGGTGTACAGTATGATCACATGCAGGTTGTACAGGTCACATACCTCCTAAAATTACTTTCCCTGCCCCTCAATCCCTCCATCCTTCTCTTTTTTTTCTCCTTTCTCCTTACTCTTCTTCCTTCCTTCTTCCTTTTTTCCCTCCCTGCCTCCTCTCCTTCCCTTCTTCCCTCCATTCCTCCATCCCTTTCTCTCTTTATTCTAACAAATTTGTATCGGAAGCTAGAAAGATGACTATGAATTGAAACCTGCCTCAAGGAGTCTATAATTTGAAAGGGAAACGTGACAGGTATATTTATGACAACTTTAAAAATATATGAAGAACCCTAGGAGAGGTTCCATCTAGGCAGACTTTTGTGGTTGCAACGAGTTACCTCAAGTAACAAGGAATTTATTGGAAGTATACCTGAGCATGGGGACTCAAAAAGAGCCCTGCAATCACACCTCAGAAAAAGCAGAACTGGAGGGTGAATTTGAACTGGTTGGGGGGTGTTTTAGGAGCTCATTGATCATCACTCTAGTGCTCCACCGGGGTGCACAGCTACATCCTATGTGTCAGTTTTTGTTTTTTGGTTTCTTTCTCACTTAACAATGGACTTTCCTCACCCACTATACAGTCACCACCTCAACTGTCCAAGGATAAACAATCACGCTTCTGGGTTAGGGGGCAGCTGTAGTTAAGGGGCAGTATGGGCTCTGGAACACTTCCAATGGCAATAGGGCAGGAGCTGATTACCACCATCCTCCAGGCCTCCACAGCATGGATCAAGCACTGGGGAGAGAAGGTGAGGCAGTATTGAACAGGCAGGGCTCATTTCCATGACAGCAGCTTTGCCAAGTGCTATATTTGTCTGTGTAGTCTCAACAACAAAAGCAGTGTGCCCTGAGCACCTGAGGCTGTGGAAACATCCCTTTCCACACCTAGTTCCATCCAAACTCCTCTCTTACAAGTGGGGAAGTAAGTTGTATCTGGGGAACTATGGGCTCAAAGTTCATAGATATCTGGACTTTGGTGGTAGGATGCTGAGGGGAAGGGAAATTTTTAGCAAATGTTCTAGCATAAAGGGCAGAGGAAATGATAAAGGGGAAGTCCTCTGGCTTCTCACCTCTTGTGAGGCTAGGTTCACAATCTCTCCTCCCCACTGTGAGAAGTCCCCAGGACATGGCTTGACCAAATGTCCAGGGAAGGGTGAACAGGTAAGGATGATTGGTGAGACTTGAGTAATACTGATATTATGAGGTCCTGCTGGTAGAGAGAAGGGGAATGGGACTGAGGGTGGAAGGCAAGGGCCTTGCTCACTAGAAGGGATCTTAGTGCCCCACGACCACACAGAGTTTAGTTTCAACTATGAAATGGAATTACTGGTAGTGAAATTGTGTCATACTTTGTACCCACTCCCACTCAACAGGTACAGCGCCTACACATACAATTTCCTCCAAGAGTTGTGTGGGTGTGTATACAACGTCTTAACTCCTGAAGGTGGCTATGCAAGTGCTAGAAGAAAGGAGAGAAGGAGATAGAAAAGAAAGAAGGAAAGAAAAAAGGAAGGAAGGAAGGAACAAACTGCAAAGGTGATTGTGTGGATGGCTACTGATGGATATGGTTATCACACACTCCTACAGCGTAAGGATGGGTAGAGTGAAGTCCAAGTTCTAGGTGTAGATTTAATCATTGAGGGAAATTTACATTGTAGAGACCTGGCCAACAGCTTTGTAAAGACTAAAGTATTCACTGATTTACTTAGAGAAGGACAAACTTCTCACAATTTGTCAGTACAATGGACACGCAATAAATAGTTACTTATCAAAACCAGAAGCCAACAGAAGCCCTGGGACCATGGAATGTGTTGCCTCGAGATATAGTGCACACTGGTGACCAAAGAGCATCCTCTCATCCCACACACACCCGTTACCACCAAGCACCTACTGTGTGTCAAGCACATCATTAGGCACCAAAGACCCAGTCCCCTGCCCTCATGAAGCTTACTGTCTAGTGGGCAGCCAGATATCAACCAGTTAATCTCACAAAGAGAGGTAAAACTCAGCCTATGACAGGTACTTTTGAAAGAAACATCTACAAGTGTTATGAGAACATAGAATGGATAATCTGATATATAGGACCTGGTAAAGGTCAAGGAAACCTTCTTGAGGAAGTAAACCCCTGAACTGCTATCTGAAGGATAAAAAGGATTAATCTGAGCAAACAAGGGAAGAAAGAACATGTTAGATAGTGGGAAGAGCATATGCAAAGGCCCTGTGGAAAGGAGAAGCATGGTGAGCACAAGAACCCTCAGCAGGGCAACAGTATGGCTAGATGGGCAGCAAACGGAAGCATAGGGAATGAGTAGTGCCAGATGAGGGCGGTGGGGAACAGGGACAGATCATGCAGGGCCACGTGTGCCACTTTAAAAAATGTTTTCACTTTATCCCAAGAGCAAAGGGACTCAATTATGGATATTTAAATGGGTACTCAAGAAAAGGTTACTGAATATATTATAGATAAGCAATGTAAAAATGCTTGTAAAAAAATGCTGATGTTGTAGGTGAAATGTTATTTGAATACATCCCTGTGCTTTTTCTCCAGGATTAAGGTCCATAGCTGTCATTAGATTCCCAAAGGGGTTCCACAACCCTCCAAAGGTTAGAACCATTGTCCTGGTTCTTACTGGGAGAGTGGATTGGATGATTTCTTACTAGGGTCCCCTATGTCTCTAAGATTCATGAGCATAAAACCAACCCTGAGTCATCTAAGAGACTGACTAACTAAGGTTCACTGTCACCAGCAGAGAAATTAGAGCTTGAAGTTAGAAAATATGGTTTTGTTGTCACTAGAATCAGTGTATAGCAAAGAATACACTCATCTTCGCCCCGATTCCTGCCTCCATGTCTGTGTCTCTCTCTCTGTCTCTGTCTCTCTCTCCCACAAACACACACACACACACACACACACACACGCTGCCCATCCCAAGGAAAGGCCCCTCATAGCCTGTGGATATCGACCCCTTCAGAATATTGACACTGGAGGTTCCCAGGGCTGTCGTCTAAGGCCCAAGAGCATTTACATAACCAGCTCAGTCACAGCTAGGCTGGGGGGGAGGGGGGATTATGAATACATGTCTACTCACTTCCTCTCTCTAGGCCCTCCCTTGTTCTGCTAGCAAAGTGAAAATATGGCAAGTGGATCAGAGCCAACAAAGGCACAGTTGAAACTCAATGATTTGAGTCACTGGAGAGGATCACCAGCGTGAGCAATCGTGGGCACAAGTGGTGAATCATCCACCCTGGGATCCCAGGGCTGAGGCTACTGATCCCTCAGGCCCATGTAAACCCCAGTTTTTATTTCAGCCGTGATTCCCAAAGGGTGCTCTTTTATACCTTAATTCTAGGGGATGTTAATAAGAGTTCTGAAAATAAATAAAATTCTATGGTCAAGTAAATTTGGGATACTTTGGATTATAAAAGATGCAAGAGGTGTCCCTGCATCTTTTATAATCCAAGGTCCCCAATCCCTTATGGCTTCTTTTCAACCCTAGAGAAGGAAATCTAGTTTATAATTTCCCAAAACTGTTAAAAGACTTTCCCAGAAGACTTTGGTTGAGGAGCGTCTCACAACATCTGTGCTCCAAGGCAGATTTGGGGAAATCTGGCTCTCCAAATTCTCTTAAAAGGCCTTGTGTCCTGGTTCATGACAGGGTTCTGTTTAACACAATGTAGAGCCCCTATTTCCCATTCAAGGCTCATATTAAATCCTACCTCATGAAGGAAGACTTTGCCAATGGTCTCGTCTATATTTAGTGCTTGCATACTGGGTCATACATTTTGAGGCCATGATTGTAAGTAATTTAATTTAGGACTTCGGAATGTGATGTCTTATATTCCACAGTCTGGCCCTGCTGGTCTCATGTTTTATTTTCTCCACAATATTTATCATTATGTAAAATTGCCTTGTTTTTATATATATATATATTTATTTATTTATTTATTGTCTGTCTTACCCTCTAGAATATAAGCTCCATGAAAACAAGAACTTGTCTCTTGTATTCATCCATCACCTAGAACCTGGCACACAGTAGGGATATAAATATTTGTTGAATGAATGATTGCTCTCAATGATCTGTTGCTTATAACTTTTGTTCCACAAGAAGTACTGCAATCTGCTTGAAAGCAGAGACTATATGTCAGTGCACTACAGTAGAAAGGGATCCAAGATAAGCGAGAGGAAGCCTGCCATTGTGTCCCCTTAGGGAAGGCGCCTGACTTCTCTGTGCCTCAGTTCCTCCTTCTGTACAGCAACTCCCATAGTACACCATTGTACACCTACACCCAACTCAGAGTAAGCATACAAAAGGTCACTGAGTGATTGAATAAATATTTATCACGTCTACTAGACACGCAGTGAGTGCCCAATAAATACTTTTTGAAATAAAATAGTAATACTTTTTTGTTTGTTTATATGGTAAGGGGGATATAATCCTTTGCAAAAGAAATAGGCATTTACTTTAAGTATTAGTGAATTTTACTGGCACGTATGTTGATGTCCCAATGTTGATGTTGCTCCACATTTAGACTTTCTCAGTCTCCACAGCCTATTCAGTCTATCCTGGCGAATGGCTTCCTTTCTCCACCCATAGTCTTCTGAGTGGTCCAATGCCCACCTCCTCTCCCTGGCATTAAAGAACATTCAACATTGCAATAAAGGGATGCCATGTTCCTCTGGAGACTGCCAAAAATTGGGCAACCTCCTTACTGGGTAGAAGTACTACTTCTACTGGTGGTGGTGGTGGTAGTAGTAGTAGTCATTATCATGATAGTCGTAGACACCACTTACTGAGAGTATATTACATGCCAGCAACTATGTGAAGCTCTTTATATATATCATTTAATCATCACAAGAATTCCAAGAGATAGGTTCTATTATTATGTCCATTTTACAGATGAGGAAATGAAGTTCAGAAAAAAATCATTTGCTCCAGGATTTACAAGCAGGTCACCCTGCCTCTAGAACCAGACTCTTGCTGAGCTATAGAATTTGTAAATACACGTGAAGGGAATAGGAGTAGAAACAGATCTGACACCCTTGCCATCTCCTCTGCATGGAAACATGGGAAGAGAAGCCAGGTGGGCCCACCAGCTAAGGCACAGGGAAGAATCTCAGGTTAAATGTGGTTTACGAATCTCCAAGAGAAGCTCTGGTTGCAGGGGTTCCCGTCCCTCTCTGCGGGGCCTCAGCACTCCCTTATGAATAGTTATCCCCCTTCTGGAGCTGCTTACCACACAGCTGGCAAAACAGTACTGGGAAAGTTGGGGAGGATGTTGACCAGGACCTCTGGAAGTCTGCTCCTATCCCCCTGGAGCTGAAACTTTGCCAGCAGTCCAAGGAGCTGAATGAATGCTCCAGGAGCCCTAAGGTGCTAGGAAATCAATAGGGAATTTTAATTGAAAGCAACTTGCTAATCAGGTACATACTTAATGTTATAATTACCCGGTGATGACAGCACCATGAAGTACAAGCAAGCAGGAAGTACTGACCAAGCAACTTTAAAAGGTTGGTCTAATGCTCTTCATTTTTCACTATAGCCTAAATTGCGTTTGTGCTTTCAGGGAATAATGAAAAGGACAGAAAGGTGAATGACAATCCAGTTCCAAGCATCCCAGACTGAAAAACAAAAAGAGTGAATTTTCCCCTGAAGCCAAATAATGACATTCATTCATCCATCAGACTTTACAGAAGAGCTGTTTTGTGCCAGGCACTGTGTTCAACGGTGGAAATATGGATTGGGGGGTAGGAGGGAGAAAGGGGGGATGAGGAAGAGAAAAGGAGGGACGAAGAAGAGGAAAGAGAGCAAGACAGGAGGAGGGGCTAGGAGGAAGAAAGAAAGAAGAGGAAGAGGGGGAGGGAGAAAAGGAGCGGATATAAGAAGAAACAGTCTTGCCTTTAGATGAGCTCATTGTCTAGTGGGGGAGGCAGGCTCCTGCCTCCAACACTATAGGCTCAGCTTAGGAGACAACTGGATTTAAATCCCTCCATAAAATGGCAGAGATTTCCAAGTCTCCAAGAAGTGTCCTCTTGGCTGCTGGCAAGACTGGGTATGCAGCTGCCAGGGTCCCTGGGGGCTCAGAGACAGAGGGCGTGAGTGTGCCTTAGTCCCAAGGATGAGGCAGGAGGAAGAGTTTCTTCCCAGCCAGCTCAGCAATACAGTGGGGCTTCAATTCCAAAGTCAGCGCAAAAGGTGAAAATTGCACAGAGTCAAAACTATACTTGAAAATCCCTTAAAGTGTCTATAAAGTGCAGCATATGTGCCCTGCTTCATGTTTACCACCTGGTTCAGAAAGGCTTTTTCACAAGCTGGTTTAAAAACCACTGAGCTAGACTTACAGGGAGGAAGGAAAGGAACATCTCTATGCAGATGATGGGCTTTCAAACCATATGGTCTTCAAGATAATTATCAAATTGCTAGTGGTGAAAGGGGGACAAGTAGAGAATTCTAAACTGTCTCTGCTAGCCTGCAGGGCTTTCTGCATAGTGTTTTAATACCCAGCCTTTAAAACCTTAATAAGTGTTAATGGATTTGTCTGTTGTCCAGAGGGTTCCCTGGGATGGGGAGTGAAGGTTAAGCTCTCAGCTCTGTGGGGAGGGGAGGGAAAGGTTCAGGCAGGTCTGGGCTCTGAACTCCCTGTAGCTGTGATCCCACAACAGGTGCAGGAGGACAAGATGGGGGAGCCTTTCCAAAGGGAGGCCGGTCCTGGGGGCGGTGGGCAGCAGCTGACTCAGGAAGGGAAGCTGAGCTCACAGGAAGTGCAGAAGTAAGGGCCACAGAGATTTGACCGCCAGAGAGCCAAGCAGTGGCCAAGTGGTAGAGATCCTGGAGTGGGCAATATCAACTCAGGCAGCACCTGGTGGATTGACCTGCCACTATATCCTCCTAGAGTTTGTGCTCTAAGTACAACCAGGATATGCCAACTCTCCCCATGGTCTCACCTCCTCTGGCAGCCTCCCTGGGCCCCCAGCATTCCCCTTGCCCACCCTAGGAGGGTGCTCAGATTGGTCCCCCATCTCCCAGGACCTGCCTGTTCTTTTCCGCCTGCATAAGTATCACCCCTTCTTTGAGGTCCCACCCAAACTCCACCTCCCCTGAGAAGCAGGGGCTCCCACGGCCCTGTCTGGGCGTGGTGCCCTGTCTGCCCTTCCTCCCATGGCCCTGCCTGCTGGCTGCACTCATTTGACACCAGCCGTGTGGCAGTGAAGAGCACAGATTAGAGCCCGACCTCCTGGCTTTCAACGTTACCCATGACATACTCATGAGTATGGGCCTGGCATGTGACTTGAGCCAGGCACGCCTCAGCTTCCCATCCACACGTGGGGGCAAGAAGAGAAACTACCCCACAGGGCTGTGTAAGAATTACAGGAGGCAAGGGATATAAAACACCTAGTAGGTGCGTGGCACAAGACGAAGTGCTCGACAGACGTTTTCCTTTTTTTCTTTTTTCTAAATTGAAGTATTGTTGATACCTCTGGTGTGAGGTATTATTTTGTCGCATTTTAACCTCACACTGGAAACTACCTACATGCCCATCAACAGTAGAATGAATGAATAAATGGCCATGCATTCACAAGACAGACTAGCATACAACAATGAAAAGGAATAATCTATGACTACGGGCAATGGTATGGATGGACCTCACACGTGTAACGTTGGGAAGCCAGAAACAAAGAGCACGTAAGGTACAAAAAAAAGGACAGTGATTCCCTAGGGGAGGGACGCAGCTGGAAGGGGAACGGCGGGGACAGGGAATTTCAGGGTGCTGCCATGTCCTGCTTCTTGATCATGGTGAGGGTAACAAAGGTGTGTTCATTTGGTAAGATTCTTTATACTGTTAGTTTAAGATCTGTGACTTTTTCCTATGATTAATATAGTTCAATAAAAGGATTTAAAAACAAGTGTGAAGCAGTCAACTATCAGGGATGCCCAAGAGCCTGGGAAAGAGACAGAAAAAATATTCCCAGCGGTGATTGCAGAAAATTCCCTGCTTGAGGCCTCCCAGCAGTGTCCTTGCCCACAAGCCCAAGGATGGCTTCATCTGGGGTCAGGACAGTCCAGGGCCTTCCCCTCCCTGGGCCTGGTAGCGCAATCTGGTCTCAGCCTGCTCCTCCCAGCATATTTTCCAGTACTTCCCAATGTGAACTGTAAAACCCTGTCAAGGCTGCTCCCTCAGGATACAGGAAGAGTCCTAGCTAATCCTGTCCCTACACCTTCCCTCAGGCCCTCCTTCTCTGCCATGCCAGGCTTGTGCCCACCTCCTCCAGGAAGCCTTGTCTTACTGCCCCTGCCCTTCATTCACTAGTCTCTGGAATCCTACCACGGCCAACCCAGGCCATTAGAGATTTAACGTGAAGATGTCTGGGATGCTTCACTGGGAGCTGCGTGTGTACTTTCATCTGTCTTCTCACCCAGGTTCTCAATCCTTTGAAAGGAGACATCTTTTTCTGCATCCTTTTTATCATGCCTAGCACAGTGCCAAACACAATTAGAGGCAAATATATTTCCATGGGTTGGTCCAATAGTTATATTGTCTTTTCCTGAATTAGTGGAAGTTCTAATTAAGACAATTAACTGCCTTATTGGATTGTAAGAAAATGTTCTAAAAGTACAATAGCACGTTATTGACCAGAAAAAGCCCTTCCCTGCTCAAAACCCTTTAATGGCTCCCCATGGACCTGAGCACAAACTGAAAAAATCTTTCCCAAGGTTTACAAGGCCCCTTCCACTGGCTGCTCCGTTCACACCCTTCTCCACTTGCTCTTCCTTCGCTTCTACCACACTGGACTGACTTCTGTTTTTCAAAAGGACCAAGTTCTCTCTTGTGCCAGGACCTTCCTCTGGAACAGTGTTCTTAACCCCACACTTCCCTCCCCTTTGTCTTGACCAAATTCTAATTATTTCTCAGGTTTCACTGAGCTCATTTTCTCAGGAAGGCCTTCCCTGAATGCCTGGACCAGTGGTTCTCCATCTTGGGCAGGGGTCAGAAACTCCTGGGGGGCTTGTTAAAACACAAGCCCTTAGTCTTTCTGATTCCTTGGGTTTGGGGTGGGACCTGGAAATTTGCATTTTTAACCAGTTCCCAGGTGATTCTGGTCTGGGGACCACACTTTGAGAACCACTGGTCAAGACCAAGTGCCCCACCCCCCTTGTTACAGTCTCCAAGGACACCTCTTCTTGTCCCCCTTACGTCCGTGCTTGCCATTGTCTGTTCAGTGTCTAGCCTCCTCACCAACTATAACTTCCACGAGGGCAGGGGAGTGCCTGAATAAATGAAAACAGAAATCTCATATTTCTATGGCACTTTAATGTTACCAAAGCACCGCCACCTATTGCCCTGTTTCATCTTTAAGGTGGTTCTGGGAGAAGGGCAGAGCAGGTAGAGATTGCTCCTGTTCCTCAGATAGACTGGCTGAGATTCAGGGTGCTCAGGGGACATGCAGAAAAAGGGCAGAGAGGCAGTAAGCAAGAGAATAAGGGCTAAAACCAGCAATGCCTTACGTTTCAGCCCAAGAGAACTTTTTCATTTTATTACTCTGTTCTGGCCATATCTGCCTGTGGCGGAAGATAGAGAACAGAGCATAAATTGTTACTGATTTTTCTCTTCTGTTCCCCTAGGTGCTTCTACAGGTATAAGAACTCCAGCCCATTATGTAGTGTTTACCCCATGACCTGTGGCACAAAGTTTGATTCCTTGGAGGAGCATATGCTAAGGTGGCTAAAGTAGCAATGCATTAATAATTCATACACCTTCTTACCTTTCTATGGGCATCACAGCCTTCCACCCAGGTGACAATAAGACAGGCAGATGGGGTGTGTCAGTGCCAAGGCTGTGCAGTGAAATCTATGTGGCTCTTCTGCAGTAAAATCTGTGTGGCTCCCTAACCTCTCCATACTCAAAAATCAGGTTGGCAGCCTCACCCACCATCACCCAGGCTCACCAAGACGGGCCACCCCAGGTGGTCCAAGGAGTATGACAGTGGCTGTTGATGCATTCTGCAATGTGGAGAAGGTCTCTCACACCATGGGACAGATCTCTCAAGTCCTAGCTGTAGGAGTCAGAACTGGAGAAGCGGATTTCCCAGCAGAGATTTCCAACAGTTCTGGAATCTTCCTCCACAAATACTCCCCCTGTCCTAAGTCGCTCAGTTACAACTCCTGATGGTACACAACCTAATGGGTGTGTTTGACAGCTAAACTGAGAACAACATAGAGAAAACTCATAAACTAGTGGTTGCTATTATTAAATGGGAATATAAAACCACCTTTACTGATGTAGGCTTTCAAAACCACCAGTATGGTTGAGGACTTCAAAACTTATACCTCCAATTCTAACTCCTCCACAGCCTGTCTGATCTCCCCACTTGGATATTTCACACACATCTCAAATCCAGCATGTTCAGAGCTGAACTTTGTTTTCTCCTCACAAACCAGTCTTCCCCATCTTAGTAAATGACAGCTTTACCTTCCTGTTATTTAAACCAAAAACCCAGGCTTCATCCTTAATTCTTTACCTTCTCTCACTGGATGCCCAGTCTGTCACAGGTCCCACTTGTCTGACTCCAAACAGTATCTCAGAGCCATCTTGTGCTCCCCACTTGGACCATGCCAGGCCAGCTGCCATCACCTCTTACCTAGTCTGGTCCGGCAGCTTCTCGACCGGCTTCCCAGCTTCCACCTCTGCCCTTCTGATTCCTTCTCCACACCTCTCCATTCCTTCTCCATTCCTTCTCCATCCATCCTCCATGCTGCCATCTGAGCAGTCTTCTTAACATGTAAATCAGATTGTGCCATCCTCCCACTTTAAAGCTTTTCAAAGGCTTCCCATCCATTGTACTTGGAATAAAATTTAAACTCATTCCTACAGCCTGGAGATCAGGCAGCATCAGACCCTGCCTGGCTCCCCAGCCTCTCGGATTCTCCTTTTTCCTTCCGTTTTCTCCTTGTTTGGGGCTCATCTTTCAGACTTGCCAGGCTTCTCCCCACCTCCCAGCCTTTCTATTTACTGTTCCCTCCACCAGGAATGTTCTCCTCTTACCCCCACCCTCCACCCACACTGAACAGGATGGGTCTTTCTCATCCTTCACATATCAGTTTTCACACCCTCAGACCCTTCACTATCTGTGCGATCTATATTAACACTCTCTGGGTTCTCTTTAATTTTTATGGATTAATATGATTTACTTAGTCAGTCATCCATTGTTTGACATTTAGGTTGTTTCCAACTTTAGATTAACAACCCTGGGTTAAACATCCTTGCAATTAAACCTTTGCACGTCCCATGATTATTCTCTTAGAATAAAGCCCTAATCTGTACGTATTTATTTTATTCAACACACACTGATATACCACATCCTCTGTACCAGGCAATATCCTAAATGTTTTACTAATATGAGTGCCTTGATGTGTGTGCACACATTTTTATTGTTAAATACACTCATCTTATTTGTACATATTTTTATTTTACGGTGCTAAGAACACTTAACATGAGCTCTACTCTCTTAAAAATTTAAGCGCACAATACAGGATTGCCAGCTACAGGCACACTGTCATCCAGCAGACCTCTAGGACTTATTTATCTTGCATAATTGAAAAATTTATACCCATTAAACAGCAATTTCCCATTTCCTTTTCTCCCCAGGCCTTGGCATATTCTCTTTTATAGCCCTGTTTCTTTCCCATGTCCTTTATCATATTTTATAATTACATATTTTATCTGTGACGTTTTTTTCTTGGTCTGTCTTCTTTTTTTAAATAAATTTATTTATTTTTGGCTGCATTGGGTTTTCGTTGCTGCATGCAGGCTTCCTCTAGTTGCGGCAAGCGGAGGCTACTCTTTGTTGCGGTGCACAGGCTTCTCATTGCGGGGGCTTCTCTTGTTGCAGAGCATGGGCTCTAGGTGTGCAGGCTTCACTAGCTGTGGCACGCGGGCTCAGTAGTTGTGGCTCACGGGCTCTAGAGCGCAGGCTCAGTAGTTGTGGCGCATGGGCTAAGTTGCTCCATGGCATGTGGAATCTTCCTGGACCAGGGCTCGAACCCAGGTCCCCTGCATTGGCAGGCAGATTCTTAACCACTGTGCCACTAGGGAAGTCCTGGTCTGTCTTCTTGATTGGACTGTGAGGTCTTTGAGGACAGGAACAACCTACCTTATTTTCCACTGTAAACAATGTAATCCACTGTAATCCTGGTGCATGGCATGGGCCTGGCACACAGGGGGACTCAATAAATATTTATTAAATGAACCAATGAAGGAGGAGGCACTGTGGTTTCCAGTGTATTGGAAACCCTTAACATACATTATGCCACTTAATCTTCACAGCCACCCTGTAGTAAGGTTATCATTATTTCCTTTCTACACTTGAACATACCAAGGCTCACAGGTTAAGAGACTTACAGCTACACCTTGAGTCTTGAGCTCATGCTGCATGGTGCTGAGCCTACATGGCCAAGTGACCCATCTTTTTATGCAGTGCCATCCTCATTTCTTGAGAACGACACTGGAAGAGCTACTCCTTTCCTCCTGCTATCAAGAGATTGCTGCCTCATACA
The DNA here is from genome assembly GCF_008692025.1 of Phocoena sinus. Classification (NCBI taxonomy): domain Eukaryota; kingdom Metazoa; phylum Chordata; class Mammalia; order Artiodactyla; family Phocoenidae; genus Phocoena; species Phocoena sinus. The sequence goes on from NC_045775.1 coordinate 23,616,966, forward strand.
GCTGGGAAAATGGAAATGTAAAGATAAGAATCTTGATTAATAGGCTCATATATACCCTTTAATTAATTGGTCAATATTTAAGGATTACATCCTTGAACTTTAGGAAAAATTAACAGAACAGCTCCTAAAAACTAATTAGTAGGAATCAACACACTGACAGAAGTCTCCCTGCTTCCCTTAAATAAGTGGTTACAGGAATTTACAAGTCCTGGTTCTCACTTTAGAGCCACCAGGTCAGAGAAGATTGGAGAGACAGAGGCCCTGCCAATTTTGCACATCCATGGCTTTATAGCTCCTAGGCCAATCCTGATGAAAACTAGCCTCTGTTTAGTCTTCCCAACTCTTCAACTATTTCATTGTTTATTTCCCTGTAATTTTCTATGTGTATAGAATCATCACATTTTAACACCAAAAAGTACCCTAAAGATCATGTTTTGTTTCTTTAATGTGTGACCCCATTAATTCAGATGACATTAATTTGAAATTCATGATAATTACATTAACATCGAGTGAGAGGTACTGTGGCTTCTTCCAGTTAAAATATGCATATGCTCTTTACTGATTCGCCGTCTCGTCCCAAGAAAAGATGTGACGAGACTGCCTGATTAATGTATTGAGCTTCTCTGATGGAGGAAGAGGAAAAACAGATGACATGGAGCTGTAGGTTAGGAGTCTTTCCTCTGGTGTCAGGAAAACCTGAGGTTGAATTTTGTTTCCACCATCTTCCAGCTATGTGCCCTTGGACAAGTGACTTAACCCAGCCCCAGCTCTCTCATCTGTAAAGCAGGAAATATCACTATTAATAATGTCATTATCATAGGGTTGTTATGAGGAATAAAATAAATGTTGCATGTGAAGTGCTTGGTACATACAGTATCTAGCTCACAGTAAGTGTTTAGTAAATTACTACAGCTACTACTAGCAACGTACGTTGTCATGGTGAAAGCACCTACTATGTGCCTGGCATTTTACATACGGGACTTCACTTACTTCTCCCCTCACCTCTTGAGATAGGTTTTACATGTGAAGAAGCAGTCTGAGGATGAGTTAGTAATTCGCTCAAGGTCACCAGTTAGTAGGTACAGGAAAAGATATCTGAAACCAGATGGTTGTAAATCCACCATCAGGCTGCTTTCACCAAATCACACCTCCCATCTAAGTGGGTAAAGGAAGACTGGTCGTGTCGTCTGTCTATCTTTGATGTGCACAAAAGGCTGAAGGTGTGTGCGGGTGTTACACGGAGGGGACAGGGGTTTCAATTTATGGAGAAGCATCGTAGGTAGAAGGACCTGTGTCTCTCCTGAGGGCACATAGCTGAGAACTCAACATAAGAAAGAATGTCTAACAAGTGAAGTTCTTGAGTTAGGAGGAGTGCTGAATTAGAAATAAGGTGACCTCCCAGTCTTTTCTGCCTCTAGGATTCTGTAGTAAGTTAGACCATGGTTCTTAGTTTTACTTTTTAGCTAGGTCATCTTAGCTGTCCTTGTGTAGCTGCATGTGCTGGGCAGAGAACTGTGGGGATGGGATCTGGCAAATACAGGACCCTGACCTAGAGGTAGGAAACATCTAGAAGGGGTGAATGTGCATCTCTGTGAAATTTAGAACTGGACTCAAAATTATTTACCTTATTTATAAATTACCCAGAGTATGGATGTGCAATGCACTTTCAGAATTTGCAAAATGACAGTAAGTTTTTTTGGGGTATTAAATCGGCAAATTGATTTGAAGAAGCCACAAGATCCTCTGAGATTATGTGATTAGGTGGGGAAAGGCAGCAGGGGAGTTTTCTCCAACTTAAAGAATTCAGAGTTCTCAGTTCCCAGTTAAGACCTAGGGAATTCACCTGGGAGTATCTCCACGATTGGACCCCAAAGGTCTATTTAATGTGTTTCTATAGCCAAAAACATAGGAAAGAAAAAGAAAGGAAGAGGAAAAATAAAAACCAAACAGAAGATCCCATTCTGACTATACTGAATCATGGTGCAGTCACCACTGCACTGTAGCTGAGTGTGGTCTGATCCCTGTTGCTTTAGAAAACAAAAAATTCACAGGTGGGGAACCAGAGAAGAGCAGTTTCAACTATCAAAGGAACACTGAAGTTACTCTAAAATTTTTGGGATTCTTCAGTCCATATGCAAGAGCACCAAGGGAGGTATGAGTGATGTCTACAAAATCATGAATTGTAAGAATAAGAACACTGGAGAAGCTGAAGCCAGAGGTACATTTTGGAAAGGAAGTAGAAACATTCTCTAATTAAGTGAAGGAAAGCCCCATGAAATCTATTGCTCCCAAGAGGCAGAACTGACAAAGAATAAATGGTTCAGTTCAACAAATACCACTGAGGATTAGAACTAGGAGTGCTAACATTTTTTTTAATTAAACTTTTTTTCTTGAGGTAAATGTAGATTCACATGTAGTTGTAAGAAATAATAAGGAAAGATCCTGCTGTGTACCTTTTACCCTGTTTCCCTCAAGGTAATATCCTGCATAACAGTAGCACAACCAGGATACAGACAATGATATAATCCAGCAGTCTTAGTCAGATTTCCCCAGTTTTAATTGTACTCGTGTGTGTGTGTGTGTGTGTGTGTGTGTGTGTACGTGTGTGTGTATGTGTATGTGTGTGTGTGTGTTTAGTTCTGTGCAATTTTATCACATGTGTTAGGTCTTGGATCCACCACCACCAGTCAAGGTACAGAACATTTCCATCACCACAAGGATCTCTCGTGTTGCCCTTTTATAACCACACCCACCTCTCTTTCGCCCCCATCCTCAACACCCAGTTACCACTAATTTGTTCTCCAGCTCTATAAATGTGTCATTTCAATAATGTTACATACGTGGAATCATAGGAGCTCTAACATTTTATGGATAACAGCATATAATTAAGGATGAGGAACATCCCTTGAGGTAATAATTCATACCCAAAGTTGAACTACCCCTTTCACAAAGTATCTCTTATGACTAACAGTGGGCTACACAGACGATGGGTCTTATGGAGTTGAACTTTCTGACATTCACAGGAAAGAGCCACTTTGTTTTATTTAACAACTTGAGTGGATGGGGCAGAATACAGAGGGGCCATGTCCCACTAGAGGGGCCATGCACTGGGACAGGACCCTCCATAGATGATAAGAGGAGTGACAAGAAGATGCAGGGTCTGGAGGGTCCAATGTAGACAGCGGTTGTTCAGCAAGTGGTCAGTTCTGGGATAGCAGCCAAGACCCTGGAGACGAAGTTGGCCTCTGCTCACTCAAGAGACAGACCTATGCATTAGTGACATGTGTAAAGAAGGCAGCAAGCAGCTTAAGTTGTTGAAAACAAGGCATTTTCAAGAACTTTAAAACCACTGACTTCACCCATATGTATTAAATAATCAACAGATGGTTCCAAATAAATGGAGGCATCAGGGGCAGGCAGCAAAAAGACAGGGGAGGAGGCCACGGCAGGAAGGACAGAGACTTTGAAATCTTGCCCTTGGGAGCTGTGGTCTGAGGCTTATCCAAAGGAGGAAATTCTTAATGATGGAACTTCTGGTAATGTGACAGGTTTTTTTTTTTTTTAAGAAAAGGTAATTTTATTGGTATCTCTCAAATCCCACCATATGGCAACTGCTTGCTCACTCTTGTTAGGAACTCCCTTCCTCAACCATGAGGATGGGTAATGTCCGGAGGTTCTACCAGCTGGCTAGGGGACAGCCAAGGCAGAGGAGAAAAAGAGAAAAAGAATCAAGAAAACAAGGGTAAGATAACAACAGTGATTATTAAGATTTCTTGGAAATAATAATTTATTAACAAAAGCTACACTTAAATTGAACACCTCTTATGTACCAGAAGAGTCTGCTAAGGCGTATACTGTTGGCAGCCATGAAAATGCACGGCTCAGATGTCCTGCTACAGGAATGCGGTTGACCAGCAGCCTCAGCAGCCACCCCTCTGACTCCAAGAGTCCACAGCAAGGCCACGCTTCTGCCTTGGCAGTTCCCAGACAATGACTGAGCAAAGCAGTGATACCACTATCAGATTCTGCCAACAAACAGCTTTGGCTCAAGGGCTCCCCTCTGGCCTGGTCAAATCTTTCTCGGAATGCTTTCCTTCCCCTCTCCTTTGTAGGTGTCAGACCTGCATCAACATCTGAAGACCCACCACCTTTTCTGGCTTCCTTAACCTTTTCTTTCAAGGTTTTTCTCCCAATAAATCTGTTGCACACCTAATCTTGTCTTGGCATCTGGTTCTCAGAAGACTTGGACAGAAACAATGCTTTATGCCAGTTCATAATTATGATAACCCAAGATATAAATACTATTGTCCCCATTTTCCAGATAAGAAAACTGAGACACAGAGTGGTTAAGTGCTTGCCCAAGATCATTCAGCTAGTTCATGGGCAGAGCTGAGATCCAAACCCATGTGTGTCTGACTCCAGAGTCTGTGTTCTTCCCCCTAGCTACCCACACATGCCAGTTCTCCCTTCATCTGCCACACTGCAGTTATACTGGCCGTATTCCATGTCTTGAACACAACTTCTGCCTTGGGCCTTGACCCACATTGTTTCTTCTATTTGAAATGCTCTTCTCTGGAAGGGCAGGTTCCTTCTCCTCTTTTGGGTCTTGGCAAAGGAGTACTACCTGGCTTCCTGAACTAAGTGGATCCTTTCTGTCTTTCTCTACCTCTGCCCCTGGTTTATTTCCTCTACAACATTCACTTCAATATAAGATTATTTCCATTGCTTTTCTGCATAGTGTTTCTCTCTGTTTCTGCCCCTAGAATTCAAGTCCCATGATATCATGTCTTTCTCTTTCCAGTGCACTGACAAATCCTACTATAGTGCTTGGCACATAGTCAATCAATACATACATATGTGCTGAATAAATGAATGTATTTGCATGGCACTTTCCCATATATATTCTCTCATTTAATGACCAGGGGAAGAGAACACAAAAAAAAGAGGTTAAATCCATTGGATGAGAGAAAAAGGTCATGCCACATCTCTATAACAGTCTCAGGTGCCAGGGTGTCTCTAACGATGGAAGAGTCTGCAGCTTGAGAGGACACATCCATCTTGGAGAAAGGACAGTGTTTTTCCTAGAAGAGATGTGTATAGAGCCAGCAGTTCATGTAAGTCACACTGTGGTGACAAACACCTACCATCCTCAACCCTGAAGGACACTGGAATCAAGCAGGGCTGATATCCATCAAAGGTGTCAGAGATGTCAGCCAGGTTCTCTCAGCCACACTCTGGCCTGATGCTACTAAGTTGAATGGGTTTGCCCCTGTCAATCCAAGGCAGAACTTACCTACAGGCAATTAAATTAGCAGAGCTGGTGGCTGGCTCAATGACATCTTCCCAACATGGCCATGACCTCTCTGCCACCCTAAAATGACCTTCACAGGGCACGTTCACTCAATGGGACTGCTACTTAGCCCCCACTTTTACTGAGAAGCTGGCCAGAACTATTTCAAAATAGAGGGATTAGAGTTAGGATTTCCAGGAGCAGAAGGAGGAAACAAGCCCTCCCTTTCTTGGGTGAGGGGGAGACCCTTTCTGGCAAATCTAGGACAATACTTCCTGAGACTCTTTCAAGAGGGACTGCAGCTGCTCCCCTGATGCAAGCTTCATCCTCACTGAACTCAAACTTCTAGATCACCTCCTAAATCATCCTGGAAGCCACTGGGTTCAGCATCAAATCCTGGTCTATTCCACCCAACACCTAGTTATATCATCATCATTTGATCTCTCTTGGAAAATTCTCCTCATCTTACATGTTATAGAAAACTTATCTTGTCTATCATTGTTTGATGCTAATCATCATCACCCTCATCTTGTCATCATCACGGTCATCCTCATCATCCAATAATCCCATGTATTTTAAATATATCCTTACAGATTATAAAGTATCTTCAGACACATGATCTCATTTAATTTTGACAACAATTCTCCTTGCATAAAAGAAATGCATTATTTAGGACCTTTTGTTACAATGGCTAGAGAGACAATTCATACTAGCTCCAGCCAACAAGGGAAGATTTTGCTAGGACTCAGGCTGTCTCAGAGAACCCAAGAACAAGCAAATAGTTGGGCATCCAGAGCACACTGGTACCTGGGCCTGGGAAACTCCCACAACCCCTCTCAGCTTCTTTTGTCTCCACCTTTCTGCCGATTTGCTTTATTTGTTTTTCATGTGTGAATTGACTTCCTCTGCTCCTCAGTTTGATGTATAACAATCCACATACCCAGACACTCATAGATTCACATTCTACTCTCTCTCCTGACACAACTCACTCCTATCCCCAAATTCCAGGATAAGAAACTGTTGGCCCATCTTTGCTCGGATATCCATCCCTAGATCACATGACCGTGGTCATGGGGGCATGAGGGTAGGGACTGTGGTGAAGGAAAACCTAGGCTGGCAAAAAGTCTGTCTGGTACAAAGAAACTGAAAGTTGAAAAGGCAAATTTATTTAAATAGATAATGTGTGTGAAATCACCTAACATTCTGTCTGGCACATAGTTAGCGTTCCAAAATAGAAGTTATTATTGTTATTGATATTGTTATTATTGCCCAAAGTCATATTACCAGTAAGAGAGGACTCAGAACTTGAAACCAGGTCTCTAGATGCCGAAGGTCTCTCTCCCCAGGGCTCAAAGTTCTCTGGGGGCAGGGACCAATCTATTCAGCATCATATCCTTGGCATCTAGCCCAGTGCTTGGCAGGAAATTAGTTCTTTACGTTTTGAAAAATAAACAGTTGTTTCCACTGTTTCTAAAGCCACAGCAACATCAATGTCTTTCTCAGGGCAGAGAAAGACAAGGTTATGGGGAAAGTGTAGGCTGACCCTGACCAGCCTAGAGGCTGCAGAAGGGTCTCCTCCCACTCCTCAGGAAGTAGAATGAGTCCACCTCGATCCTCAGGAGATCATCTCCTCCACATCACTTCCTATCTCCAGCTCAGTTCCAGGAACTGAACTCACTCCCCCTGACTCTCTGGTTAACTGGAGTGAAAAGAAGGGCAATGAAACCCCTTCATGTCTACAGAGCCGCAGTTGACAGTGTGATGAGCAATACACTGGGGGCCTCGAGCAGGGGGAGCTGGCAGCGTCTGCTGCCTTTCAGGAGAGGTGCCAGCTCAGTGTGCGGCATGCTCAAGGCTTTCACAGGCCACTAGGGGTTGGCGGGTTTAGCGGACCTTGTCTAAGGACCAAACCTACATGGGAGTGGAAGAATTTTTAATTTCTATGGTAATAAGGAGCTTAAACTGCAGTTCTATTTACAGGTTAAACTTATGAGCTACATCCCTACGCTGAAGGCTGATCACTATGATATGCAGATTTGCCAGGGACTAGCAGGGACTAAAGAGAACCAACATGAGGAGGAATTAGAGTTTGCAGATGAAAAGAACTCCATGATTAAAGGCGTCGAGAGAGACTGAAACAGAGAAGGGACTGAAGGAAAAAGTCCTTAAAGACCTATTGAAAATGTGCCACATGGAGAACAAGTCACCTGTTTGAAAATCCAAAACTCTTGCAACAGTCGTGTGGGCAAGACAAGCGCATCACGCAACCCGGTGAGGCTCCTAGGGGCTCTCTGTTCCTGCTCTCTCTGATCTGTGGTTCATAGGCGGCAGTGAGCAACGGAAACCCAGGGTGCCTGTCACAACTGTGCATCCCTAGGCATTTTTGCCACTTGCAAATAAGTCAGTTTCTACCTTTTGGCAAAAATATATACACTGGCTCAATATATGAAGGGTGAAATTCATTATCTGGCTGGCACTGGATGACAGTTTCCAGGGTGACAGAAGGATTAATGTATTTACATAAAGAAAGCCTGCAGCCCACTCCACATTCCACAGGATAGATACTTCACTGAACAACAGCAGAATGATAGGTTGAAGGGGAAACTTCTAGAAAATAGTCTTCCTTTTATCGAGGCCCAGAACTCAAATGAGCATGTCAAAGAAGGCAAAATAAAGTTATTTTCTTGTGTACTTACATCCCTTCAAAGAAGTCTGGTCCTTAAAAAAAATCAGGAGATTGTCATAATGTCCTCCAGAGTGAAGGCAGCTGGAGTAGAAGTACCATAAACCAAAACCGTCATTTGCTCAGTATGTAACTTCTGTATTAAGAACAGTCAAAATGGTATTTCTGGAAGGTGATGTGATCTAATTACAAGGTTCACTTGTCCTAAAGAGATATTCAACCATTCTGTTGCTCTGCTCACGCTACTCAATTGATTCATGAATTGCTGTTTTGTCCCTGACAACTTGAGGGCTTACAATTGCCTTATGACTTAGGATGTTTTGTAATTCCCTTTCGGGAAAACTGAAACATAAAGAGACTGAGAAGCGGCCCAGAGTCACAAAATAAGACTGTCACCACATCAAAAGGAAATTGAGGCCTGTAAGTGGAGATGCAAGGACTCCAAGTCATGGCATCTTAGCTTGAGCTATTGTTCTTTGTAACCTCGGCAAACTCTTTTACTACACTGGCTCTTCAATTTCCTCATTTCCTCCACATTTGGCCTTCCTGCCTCCCAGAGTTGTCCTGAGGACAAAGTGTCCTTGCACTGCTTGAGTGAGGAGTGTGGTGGAAGGAGATGACACAGCCACAGTTGGTGAGGATGGAGAAATGGGCAGCTGCCCAGGCAGCAGTGCCATCAGTTCCCATGGTGGGTGACGAAAGAGAAGACACGGGCCCTGCAGAAGCAGGTGGACAGCAAGGGTGGCAGGAGCAGATATGATGGACCTGGGAGGCCCAGAGCCTGGAGAGTACTCCTAATGCTTCAGCTGAAACAGACTGAGGACTACCCATTAAGGAGGGAGTGGTGAGTAGAAAGGCTATAGAGTTAAAGCAGGAAGGTGGGAGTATGTATTCCAGAAGCCAAGAAAAGGAAAAAGAAGGAAAACAGATGGGCTGATTGTCTCATCTGGCTTTAAAAGAAGCCCCAAAGAGGAAAGTGGCCAGGAGAAAGAAAGGGATGTGGGGCCCCTGCCCTTGATTCATCTATTTACTCATTCAATAATTTTGAGCACCTACTACGTACCAGTCACTGTTCTGGGCACTTATAAGACATCCATGAACGTCAATAGACAAAGATTCTGCCTTTGTAAAGTTTATATTCTACAGAGGAGAAATAAACAATAAATAATAAGATAAAATTAACTAGATTGCATGTTAAATGATGTGTTATTGAAGAAAAAATAAAGAAAGGAAGGGTAATAGAGAGTTCCAGGGTGTGGGTGAAGTCACATTTATTTTTTTTGTTTTTTTTTTGTTGTTTTTTTGCAGTACGCGGGCCTCTCACTGTTGTGGCCTCTCCCATTGCGGAGCACAGGCTCCGGACGCGCAGGCTCAGAGTCCATGGCTCACGGGCCCAGCTGCCCCGCGGCATGTGGGATCTTCCCGGACTGGGGCACGAACCTGCGTCCCCTGCATCGGCAGGCGGACTCTCAACCACTGCGCCACCAGGGAAGCCCTGAAGTCACATTTAAATAGGGTGGTAAGGAGAGACTTCACTAAGAAGGTGACTTTGAGCAAATATATGAAGTTATTGAGGCAGCAAACCATGTGTGTATCTGGGGGAAGAGAACATCAAGCAGGAGAAATATTCTAAGCCTCGTGTTCTAGGCCAGCTTGTCAAAGTTTCCTGCCCTGATAATGTACCTCATCAAAAGATGGCAACAACAATATCTTGCATCCCACATGCTCAACTTTTTTTATTTTTACATTCAATAAATATTTATTAGTTATTTTTACACATGCCCCCTCATGCCTTGAAACTTGCTTTCTAACCCAACTCCCTGTTCCCAGCTCAATGGATTTGTGGTATAATCAAATAACAAAACTCAGTGTTTGTCCTGGGAGGCACTGTGGTATGATATTTATTTATTTTTTTATACAGCAGGTTCTTATTAGTTATCTATTTTATACATATTAGGGTATACACGTCAATCCCAATCTCCCAATTCATCACACCACCACCACTCCCCACTTTCCCCCCTTGGTGTCCATACTTTTGTCCTCTACATTTTTCTCTCTATTTATGGCTTGCAAACCGGTTCATCTGTACCATTTTTCTAGATTCCACATAAAAGCGTTTATACACAATATTTGTTTTTCTCCTTCTGACTTAACTTCACTCTGTATGACAGTCTCTAGGTCCATCCACATCTCTACACATGACCCAACTGCATTCATTTTTATGGCTCATATTCCATTGTATACAGGTACCACATCTTCTTTATCCATTCGTCTGATGATGGGCATTTAGGTTGCTTCCATGACCTGGCTATTGTAAACAGTGCTGCAATGAACACTGGGGTTTATGTGCCTTTTTGAATTATGCTTATCTCTGGATGTATGCCCAGTAGTGGGATTGCTGGGTCATATGTTAATTCTATTTTTAGTTTTTTAAGGAACCTCCATACTGTTCTCCATAGTGGCTGTATCAATTTACATTCCCACCAACAGTGCAAGGGGGTTCCCTTTTTGCCACACCCTCTCCAGCATTTGTTGTTGGTAGATTTTCTGAGGGATGCCCATTCTAACCGGTGTGAGGTGATACCTCATTGCAGTTTTGATTTGCAATTCTCTAATAATTAGTGATGCTGAGCAGCTTTTCATGTACCTCTTGGCCATCTGTATGTCTTCTTTGAAGAAACGTCTATTTGGGTCTTCTGCCCATTTTTTGATTGGGTTGTTTGTTTTTCTAATATTGAGCTCCATGAGCTGTTTATATATTTTGAAGATTAATCCTTTGTCCATTGATTCGCTTGGAAATATTTTCTCCCATTCTGAGGGCTGCCTTTTCGTCTTAGTTACAGTTTCATTTGCTGTGCAAAAGATTTTAAATTTCATTAGGTCCCATTTGTTTTTTATTTTCATTACTCTAGGAGGTGGGTCAAAAAAATCTTGCTGTGATTTATGTCAGAGTGTTCTTCCTATATTTTCCGCTAAGAGTTTTATAGTGTCTGGTCTTACATTTAGGTCTTTAATCCATTTTGAGTTTATTTTTGTGTATGGTGTTAGGGAGTGTTCTCACTTCATTCTTTTACATGTAGCTGTACAGTTTTCCCAGCACCCCTTATTGAAGAAACTGTCTTTTCTCTATTGTATATGCTTGCCTCCTTTGTCATAGATTAGTTGACCAGAGGTGCGTGGGTTTATCTCTGGACTTTCCATCCTGTTCCATTGATCTATATTTCTGTTTTTGTGCCAGTACCATATTGTCTTGATTACTGTAGCTTTGTAGTATAGACTGAAGTCAGGGAGTCTGATTCCTCCAGCTCTGTTTTTTACCCTCAAGGTTGCTTTGGCTATTTGGGGTCTTTTGTGTCTCCATACAAATTTTAAGATTTTTTGCTCTAGTTCTGTAAAAAATCCCATTGGTAATTTGATAGGGATTGCATTGAATCTGTAGATACCTTTGGGTAGTACAGTCATTTTCACAATGTTGATTTTTCCAATCCAAGAACATGGTATGTCTCACCATCTGTTTGTGTTATCTTTGATTTCTTTCCTCAGTGTCTTACAGTTACCTGAATACAGGTCTTTTACCTCCTTAGGTAGGTTTATTCCTAGGTATTTTATTCTTTTTGTTATAGTGGTGAATGGGATTGTTTCCTTATATTGCTTTTTGATATTTTGCTCTTAGTGTATAGGAATGCAGGAGATTTCTGTGCATTGATTTTGCATCCTGAAACTTTACCAAATTCATTGATGAGCTCTAGTAGTTTTCTGGTGGCATCTTAAGGATTCTCTTTGTATAGTATCATGTCATCTGCAAACAGTGACAGTTTTAATTCTTCTTTTCCAATTTGGATTCCTTTTATTTCTTTTTCTTCTCTGATTGCTGTGGCTAGAACTTCCAAAACTATGTTGAATAATATTGGCAAGAGTGGACATCCTTGTCTTGTTCTTGACCTTAGAGGAAATGCTTTCAGTTTTTCACCATTGAGAATGATGTTTGCTGTGTGTTTATCATATATGGCCTTTATTATGTTGAGGTAGGTTCCCACTATGCCCACTTTCTGAAGAGTTTTTAACGTAAATGGGTGTTGAATTTTGTCAAAAGCTTTTTCTGCATCTATTGAGATGATCATATGGTTTTCATTCTTCAATTTGTTAATATGGTGTATCAAACTGATTGATATGCATATATTGAATAATCCTTGCATCCCTGGGATACATCCCACTTGATCATGGTGTATGATCCTTTTAATGTGTTGTTGGATTCTGTTTGTTAGTATTTTGTTGAGGATTTTTACATCTATATTCATCAGTGATATTGGTCTGTAAATTTCTTTTTTTGCAGTATCTTTGTCTGGTTTTGGTATCAGGGTGATGGTGGCCTTGTAGAATGAGTTTGGGAATGTTCCTTCCTCGGCAATTTTTTGGAAGAGTTTGAAAAGGATGGGTGTTAACTCTTCTCTAAATGTTTGATAGAAATCACCTGTGAATCCATCTGTTCCTGGGCTTTTGTTTGTTGGAAGATTTTTATTCACAGTTTCAATTTCATCACTTGTGACTGGTCTGTTCATATTTTCTATTTCTTCCTGGTTCAGTCTTGGAAGGTTATAACTTTCTAAGAATTTGTTCATTTCTTCCATGTTGCCCATTTTATTGGCAAAGAGTTGCTTATAGTAGTCTCTTAGGATGCTTTGTATTTCTGCGGTGTCAGTTGTTACTTCTCCTTTTTCATTTCTAATTCTATTGATTTGAGTCTTCTCCCTTTTTTTCTTGATGAGTCTGGCTAATGGTTTATCAATTTTGTTTATCTTCTCAAAGAACCAGCTTTTAGTTTTATTGATCTTTGGTATTGTTTTCTTTGTTTCTATTTCATTTATTTCTGCTCTGATCTTTATGATTTCTTTCTTTCTACTAACTTTGGGTTTTGTTTGTTCTCGTTTCTCTAGCTCCTTTAGGTGTAAGGTTAGATTGTTTAATTGAGATTTTTCTTGTTTCTTGAGGTAGGATTGTGTTGCTATAAACTTCCCTCTTAGAACTGCTTTTGCTGCAGCCCATAGGTTTTGGATCATCGTGTTGTCATTGCCATTTATCTCTAGGTATTTTTTGATTTCCTCTTTGATTCCTTCAGTAATCTCTTGGTTATTTAGTAACATATTGTTTACCCTCCATGTGTTTGTGTTTTTTACATTGTTTTCCCTGTAACTGATTTCTATTCTCATAGCTTGTGGTCAGAAAAGATGCTTGATATGATTTCATATTTCTTAAATTTACCAAGGCTTGATTTGTGACCCAATATGTGATCTATCCTGGAGAATGGTCCATGTGCACTTGAGAAGAAAGTGTATTCTGCAACTTTTGGGTGGAATGCCCTATAAATATCAATTAAATCTATCTGGTCTACTGTGTCATTTAAAGCTTGTGTTTCCTTATTAATTTTCTGTCTGGATGATCTGTCCATTGGTGTAAGTGACACGTTAAAGTCCCCCACTATTATTGTGTTACTGTCGATTTCCTCTTTCATAGCTGTTAGCAGTTGCCTTATGTATTGAGGTGTTCCTCTGTCAGATGCATATATATTTATAATTGTTGTATCTTTTTCTTGGATTGATCATTATGTAGTGTCCTTTCTTGTCTCTTGTAACATTCTTTATTTTAAAGTCTATTTTTTCTGATATGAGTATTGCTACTCCAGCTTTCTTTTGATTTCCCTTTGCATGGAATATCTTATTCTGTCCCCTCACTTTCAGTCTGTATGTGTCGCTAGGTCTGAAGTGGGTCTCTTGTAGACAGCATATATACAGGTCTTGTTTTGTATCCATTCAGCGAGCCTGTGTCTTTTGGTTGGAGCATTTAATCCGTTCACATTTAAGGTAATTATCGATATGTATGTTCCTATTACCATTTTTTTCATTGTTTGGGGTTTGTTTTTGTAGGTCCTTTTATTTTCTTGTGTTTCCCACTTAGAGAAGGTCCTGTAGCATTTGTCATAGAGCTGGTTTGGTGGTGCAGAATTCTCTTAGCTTTTGCTTGTCTGTAAAGCTTTTGATTTCTCCATCAAATCTGAATGAGATCCTTGCTGTTCAGATTAGAGTAATCTAATCTGAGTAATCTTGGTTGTAGTTTCTTCCCTTTCATCACTTTAAATATGTCATACCACTCCCTTCTGGCTTGTAGAGTTTCTGCTGAGAAATCAGCTGTTAACCTTATAGGTGTTCCCTTGTATGCTATTTGTTGTTTTTCCCTTGCTGCTTTCAATTAGTTTTCTTTGTCTTTTTTTTTTTTTTTTTTTTTTGTCAATTTGATTACTCTGTGTCTCAGCATGTTTCTCCTTGGGTTTATCCAGCCTGGACTCTCTGAACTTCCTGGACTTGGATGGCTATTTCCTTTCCCATGTTGGGGAAGTTTTTGACTATAATCTCTTCAAATATTTTCTCGGGTCCTTTCTTTCTCTCTTCTCCTTCTGGGACCCCTATAATGCAAATGTTGGTGCATTTAATGTTTTCCCAGGGGTCTCTTAGGCTGTCGTCTTTTCACTCTTTTTTTCTTTATGCTGTTCCATGGCAGTGAATTCCACCATTCCATGTTCCAGGTCACTTATCTGTTTTTCTACCTCAGTTATTCTGCTATTGATTCCTTCTAGTGTATTTTTCATTTCAGTTATTGTATTGTTCATCTCTGTTTGTTTGTTCTTTAATTCTTCTAGGTCTTTGTTAAAAATTTCTTGCATCTTCTCGATCTTTGCCTCTATTCTTTTTCTGAGGTCCTGGATCATCTTCACTATCATTACTCTGAATTCTTTTTCTGAAAGGTTGCCTATCTCCACTTCATTTAGTTGTTTTTCTGGGCTTTTATCTTGTTCCTACATCCGGTATATAGTCCTCTGCCTTTTCATTTTGCCTATCTTTCTGTGAATGTGGCTTTTGTTCCACAGGCTACAGGATTGTAGTTCTTCTTGCTTCTGCTGTCTGCCCTCTGGTGGATGAGGCTCTCTAAGAGGCTTATGCAAGCTTCTGATTGGAGAGAATGGTGGTGGGTAGAGCCGGGTGTTGCTCTGGTGGGCAGAGCTCAGTTAAACTTTAATCGCTTGTCTGCTGATGGGTGGGGCTGAGTTCCCTCCCTGTTGGTTGTTTTGCCTGAGGTGACCCTGCACTGGAGCCTGTGGGCTCTTTGCTGAGGCTAATGGCAGACTCCGGGAGGGCTCATGCCAAGGAGTACTTCCCAGTACTTCTTCGGACTATGTCCTTGTCCCTGTGGTGAGCCACAGCCGACCCCTGCCTCTGCAGGAGACACTCCAACACTAGCAGGTAGGTCTGGTTCAGTCTCCTATGGGGTCACTGCTCCTTTCTCTGGGTCCTGATGCACACACTACTTTGTGTGTGCCCTCCAAGAATGGAGTCTCTGTTTCCCCCAGTCCTGTCGAAGTCCTGCAATCAAATCATGCTAGACTTCAAAGTCTGATTCTCTGGAATTCCTCCTCCCATTGCTGGACCCCCAGGTTAGGCAGCCTGACATTGGGCTCAGAACCTTTACTCCAGTGGGTGGACTTCTGTGGTATAATTGTTCTCCAGTTTGTGAGTCACCCACCCAGCAGTAATGGGATTT
The DNA here is from genome assembly GCF_008692025.1 of Phocoena sinus. Lineage (NCBI taxonomy): Eukaryota > Metazoa > Chordata > Mammalia > Artiodactyla > Phocoenidae > Phocoena > Phocoena sinus. The sequence continues at coordinate 23,632,529 of NC_045775.1, forward strand.
GATTTTGTTGTGATTGCACCCCACCTACCATCTCAGTGTGGCTTCTCCTTTGTCTTTGGATGTGGGGTATCTTTTTTGGTGAGTTCTATGTCTTCCTGTCAATGATTGTTCAGCAGTTAGTTGTGATTCTAGTGCTCTAGCAAGAGGGAGTGAGGACACATCCTTCTACTCTGCCATCTTGAGAAGCTGTCTCCCACAGGCTGTCCTTATAATGTGACTTTCACACTCCTTCTATCACCTTAAGTCTTGAGACTGGCAGAAAAATGATCCTACGTAACTTCTGAGCCATAAAAGGTAGTAAAGCTTGTGTCTGGTTCTGTTGGGACACTCACTCTTGGAACCCAGCCACCACACAGTGAGGAATCCCATATAGGCACCTGGGGTGACAAATAGGTATTCTGGCTGGCAGTCTCATCTGAGATCTCAGCTGACAGCCACCCTCAATCAGTAGGCAGGTGACTGAACAAATCTTCAGATGATTCCAGCCCCTAGCCATCAGTCTCTTCCAGACTCTGAGTCTTCTGAGCTGAAGCCTCAGATATTGTGGAGCAGAAGCAAGACGTCCTTGTGATGCTCTTTCCAATTCCTGACTCATATAATCCATGGGCCTAATAAAGTAGCTGTTTTATACCTCTAAGTTTGAGTGGTTTGTTATGCAGCGAGAGAAAACTGGAGCATATATATTAGAGTGTAGAGCCTTACTCCAGCTAAAAATAAAATATTAATTTGCTTGTCCTTTGTGCCTATACCTTCCTTAGGTACCTCTCAGGGAGGAAAGTTGTTTGGCTAAGGTAAGATTAATGTGTTTCTTTGTCCCTTGAACTAGGAACTGCCTAATATTCCCAACATTACCCCTAGCAGAGATCAACAAAAAGGAACAAATAGGCCATAAACAAACCTTATTAAAAAGTTAAAAGAAGTATCACAAATCAGTAAAGAAGAGAAGATTATTTAAAAATTGATACTGGAAGAACTGTTTAACTACGCAGTAGAAAATCAATTTACATCCTACACTTAAATAAATTCAGTATGATCAAAGAGCATAATATAAAAAAATCAAATAATAAAACAGAAGAAAATATGGATAAAGGAATACTTTATTTCTTGTGGGGAAAGACTTTCTAAATTTAAAAGCAAAGGATTACAAAGGAAAATACTGTCAGACTGAGCTGCCTGCCAAAAAATTATAAGCAATTTTAAAAGACAATGACTAAGGAATAATATCTGCAACAAAGATTATAAGCAAATGAGCAAATACCAAAAACAAACAAACGAAACAAAAACACTAAGATCCCAATTGATTAATGGGCAAAGAATGCAAACAGAAAAATTCGAAGTGAGAAAATCCAAATGGTAAGCACTCAACCTGATGGGTTATCAAAGAATTTTGAATTAAAATAATAATGAGGTAATAATGATCTTCATCCATAATAATAGCAAAATGATAATAATGCTGTATTGTGAGCTGAGTATTCTCATACATTACTGGTGGAAATATACATTTAAATAATCTTTGGTGAAGTAAGTTGGCAAAATGCATAATAGCAAATAAAACAAAATAAAAAATTACTTAAAAACAAGTTAGGGTAAATTTCCACCATTAGAGAAAGAGTTAAGCAAATTATGATATATCTATTACAGAAAATAGTATGCAGTTATTAAAATTATGTTTACAAAGATATTTTAAATCAGCAAGCTACAGTGCTGGACACCCTATGCCTAACAACTAGCAAGACAGAAATACAACCCCATCCACTAGCACAGAGGCCACCTAAAATAATAATAAGGCCACAGACACCCCAAAACACACCACCAGATGTGGACATGCCCACCAGAAAGACAAGATCCAGCCTCATCCACCAGAACACAGGCAATAGTCCCCTCCACCAGGAAGCCTTCACAACCCACTGAACCAACCTTTTTGGTTTCTGCGGACTGAAACCAAAAACAACGGAAGCTACGAACCAGCAGCCTGTGAAGAGGAGACCCCAAAACAGTAAGTTAAGCAAAATGAGTAGACAGAGAAACACACAGCAGATGAAGGAGCAAGGAAAAAACCCACCAGACCTAAAAAATGAAGAGGAAAACAGGCAGTCTACCTGAAAAAGAATTCAGAATAATGATAGTAAAGATGATCCAAAATCTTGGAAATAGAATGGAGAAAATAAAAGAAACGTTTAACAAGGACCTAGAAGAACTAAAGAGCAAATAAACAGAGATAAACAACACAATAAATGAAATTTAAAATTCTCTAAAAGGGATCAATAGCAGAATAACTGAGGCAGAAGAATGGATAAGTGACCTGGAAGATAAAAAAGTGGAAATAACTACTGCAGAGCAGAATGAAGAAAAAAGAATGAAAAGAATAGAAGACAGTCTCAGAGACCTCTGGGACAACATTAAACACACCAACATTCGAATTATAGGGGTCACAGAAGACGAAGAGAAAAAGAAAGGGACTGAGAAAATATTGGAAGAGACTATAGTTGAAAACTTCCCTAATATGGGAAAGGAAATAGTTGGTGAACTCCAGGAAGCACAGAAAGTCCCATACAGGATAAATCCAAGAAGAAACACCCCAAGACACATATTAATCAAACTATCAAAAATTAAATACAAAGAATAAATATTAAAAGCAGCAAGGGAAAAACAACAAGTAACACATAAGGGAATCCCCATAAGGTTAACAGCTGATTTCTCAGCAGAAACTCTGCAAGCCAGAAGGAAGTGGCAGGATATATTTAAAGTGATGAAAGAGAAAAACCTACAACCAAGATTACTCTACCAGCAAGGATCTCATTCAGATTTGACAAAGAAATTAAAACCTTTACAGACAAGCAAAAGCTAAGAGAATTCAGCACCACGAAACCAGTTTTACAACAAATGCTAAAGGAACTTCTCTAGGCAGGAAACACAAGACCAGGAAAAGACCTACAATAACAAACCCAAAACAATTAAGAAAATGGTCATAGGAACATACATATCGATAATTACTTTAAATGTAAATGGATTAAATGCTCCAACCAAGAGACATACACTGGATGAATAGATACAAAAACAAGACCCGTGTATATGCTGTCTACAAGAGACCCACTTGAAACCTAGGGACACTTACAGACTGAAAGTCAGGGGATGGAAAAAGATATGCCATGCAAATGGAAATCAAAAGAAATCTGGAGTAGCAATTCTCATATCAGAGAAAATAGACTTTAAAATAAAGACTATTACAAGACACAAAGAAGGACACTACATAATGATCAAGGTATTGATCCATGAAGAAGATATAACAATTGTAATATTTATGCACCCAACATAGGAGCACCCGAATACATAAGGCAAATACTAACAGCCATAAAAGGGGAAATCAACAGCAACACAATCATAGCAGGGGACTTCAACCAAAATGAAAATAAATAAGGAAACACAAGCTTTAAATGATACATTAAACAAGATGGACTTAATTGATATTTATAGGACATTCCATCCAAAAACAACGTTCCATCCAAACAACATTTTTCTCAAGTGCTCATGGAACATTTTCCAGGATAGATCATATCTTGGGTCACAAATCAAGCTTTGGTAAATTTAAGAAAATTGAAATCATGTCACGTATCTTTTACGACGACAACGCTATGAGACTAGGTATCAATTACAGGAAAAGATCTGTAAAAAATACAAACACGTGGGGCTTCCCTGGTGGCACAGTGGTTGAGAGTCGCCTGCCGATGCAGGGGACACAGGTTCGTGCCCAGTCAGGGAAGATCCCACATGCCGCTAAGCGGCTGGGCCCGTGAGCCATGGCCGCTGTCCCTGCACGTCTGGAGCCTGTGCTCCACAACGGGAGAGGCCACAACAGTGAGAGGCCCACGTACTGCAAAAAAAAAAAAGAATACAAACACTTGGAGGCTAAACTATACAGTATTTCAGAACCAAGTGATCACTGAAGAAATCGAAGAGGAAATCAAAAAATACCTAGAAACAAATGACAATGGAGACACGACGACCCAAAACCTGTGGGATGCAGCAAAAGCAGTTCCAAGAGGGAAGTTTAGAGCAATAAAATCCTACCTTAAGAAACAGGAAACATCTCAAATAAACAACATAACCTTGCACCTAGAGCAATTAGAGAAAGAAGAACAAAAAGACCCCAAAAGTTAGCAAAAGGAAAGAAATCATAAAGATCAGATCAGAAATAAATGAAAATGAAATGAAGGAAACAATAGCAAAGATCTGAAACCATTTCACCAAACTGAAACCATTTCCACTAATATCAGGAACAAGACAAGGCTGCCCACTCTCACCACTCTTACTCAACATAGTTTTGGAAGTTTTAGCCACAGCAATCAGAGAAGAAAAAGAAATAAAAGGAATCCAAAATGGAAAAGAAGAAGTAAAGTTGTCACTGTTTGCAGATGACATGATACTATACATAGAGAATCCTAAAGATACTACCAGAAATCTACTAGAGCTAATCAATGAATTTGGTAAGGTATCAGGATACAAAATTAATGCACAGAAATCTCTGGTATTCTTATACACTAATGATGAAAAATCTGAAAGTGAAATTAAGAAAACACTCCCATTTACCATTGCAACAAAAACAATAAAATATCTAGGAATAAACCTACTGAAGGAGACAAAAGACCTGTAGAATTAATGCACAGAAATTAATGCATAGAAATCTCTGGCATTCTTATACACTAATGATGAAAAATATGAAAGTGAAATTAGGAAAACACTCCCGTTTACCATTGCAACAAAAACAATAAAATATCTAGGCATAAACCTACCTCAGGAGACAAAAGACCTGCAGAAAATTATAAGACAGTGATGAAAGAAATTAAAGATGATACAAATAGATGGATAGATATACCATGTTCTTGGATTGGAAGAATCAACATAGTGAAAATGACTATACTACCCAAAGCAATCTACAGATTCAATGCAATCCCTAGCAAACTACCACTGGCATTTTTCACAGAACTAGAACAAAAAGTTTCACAATTTTTATGGAAACACAAAAGGCCCCGAATAGCCAAAGCAATCTTGAGAACAAAAAATGGAGGTGGAGGAATCAGGCTCCCTGACTTCAGACTTTACTACAAAGCTACAGTAATCAAGACAGTATGGTACTAGCACAAAAACAGAAATATAGCTAAATGGAACAGGACAGAAAGCCCAGAGATAACCCCACGCACACATGGTCACCTTATCTTTGATAAAGAAGGCAAGAATATACAGTGGAGAAAAGACAGCCTCTTCAATAAGTGGTTCTGGGAAAACTGGACAGCTACATGTAAAAGAATGAAATTAGAACACTCCCTAACACCATACACAAAAATAAACTCAAAGTGGATTAAAGACCTAAATGTAAGGCCAGACACTATCAAACTCTTAGAGCAAAGCATAGGCAGAACACTCTATGACATCAATCACAGCAAGATCCTTATTGATCCACCTCCTAGAGAAATGGAAATATAAACAAAAATAAACAAAAGGAACCTAATGAAACTTAAAAGCTTCTGCACAGCAAAGTAAACCATAAACAAGACCAAAAGACAACCCTCAGAATGGGAGAAAATATTTGCAAATGAAGCAACTGACAAAGGATTAATCTCTAAAATTTACAAGAAGCTCATGAAGCTCAATAACAAAAAAACAAACAACCCAATCCAAAAATGGGCAGAAGACCTAAATAGACACTTCTCCAAAGAAGATATATAGATTGCCAACAAACACATGAAAGAATGCTCAACATCATTAATCATTAGAAAAATGCAAATCAAAACTACAATGAGATATCATCTCACACCAGTCAGAATGGCCATCATCAAAAAATCTAGAAACAATAAATGCTGGAGAGGGTGTGGAGAAAAGGGAACCCTCTTGCACTGGTGGTGGGAATGTAAATTGATACAGCCACTATGGAGCACAGTATGGAGGTTCCTTTAAAAACTACAAAGAGAACTACCATATGACCCAGCAATCCCACTACTGGACATATACCCTGAGAAAACCATAATTCAAAAAGAGTCATGTACCACTATGTTCACTGCAGCTCTATTTACGATAGCCAGGACATGGAAGCAACCTGAGTGTCCATCAACAGATGAATGGATAAAGAAGCTGTGGCACATATATACAATGGAATATTACTCAGCCATAAAAAGAAACGAAATTGAGTTATTTGTAGTGAGATGGATGGACCTAGAGTCTGTCATACAGAGTGAAGTAAGTCAGAAAGAGAAAATCAAATACCATATGCTAACACATATATATGGAATCTAAGACAAAAAAAAAAAAAGGTCATGAAGTACCAAGGGTAAGATGGGAATAAAAGACACAGACCTACTAGAGCATGGACTTGAGGATATGGGGAAGGGGAAGGGTAAGCTGTGACAGTGAGAGAGTGGCATGGACAGATATATACTACCAAACGTAAAATAGATAGCTAGTAGGAAGCAGCCGCATAGCACAGGGAGATCAGCTAGGTGGTCTGTGACCACCTAGAGGCGTGGGATAGGAGGGTGGGAGGGAGGGAGACATGAGGGGCGAGATATGGGAACATACATATATGTATAACTGATTCACTTTGTTATAAAGCAGAAACTAATACACCATTGTAAAGCAATTATACCCCAATAAAGATGTTAAAAATATATAAATAAAAAAGATGTGGAAAATGTAATCAAATTTTAAATAAAAAATATGCAAATATATGTATTTTTCCTCAAAGAAAAAATTCTAAGATGTGTCTCAAACTAATAGTGCTGGTTATGTCTAGAGATACTAGTGAATTTCCTTATTTACTTTATAAATTTCTGTTTTGGTAGACTTTTTTTAGGGAAATAAAATCAGGGCAAGACTGATTAAGATTTGTTTCCCAATTCCCCTGTAAGAGAAATTAAGTGCTATAGGTCTGTGATGAAGAGCAATCCTCATTGCCCACAAGAACCACAAGGCCATGCCGTATCACAGGGCAGTTCATATAACCACTGTTGGAGGAAAGGGGGCCAAGTGTAATGACTCCAGGACTGTCTTGCACCTCAGCCTTCAGTTTGTGGATAGGTATATTTCATGTTCCTTTTCCAGTCCATTGTGGGAACACAGAGGTACAGCTGTTCAACACACATGAACCTTGGCGTAGACCTCACTGGCTTCAGGAAAGTTGGTAGAAGCCAAGAGTTGAGGAGGAGGATGCCTGACTGCAGAAGAGAGATCCCAGCGAAACCAAGCCCACGGCCAACCGCCACTGCAGGCCTCCTCTGGCCTAGCAGAAGTTTGTATCTAGACTAATCCAGGCTCCCCTAGGGTTATCTCCAATTAGAATGAAGGCCATAATATAGCCACACAACTCTCCTGCACTGACCCCTTAAATCCTCCTGGATGGAATGTCCCGGACAGGATTCATGGGATCAGCCACTACATTCCCTCATGGGGATCCTCCCACCCCCACCCAGCTAGTGCTCCATAGATAGAAGCCCAAGGCTGGTTTTTGTCTAACCACACAGCAGTGAGAAGCTTAGGCCCATTAGACACAAGCAACAAGAAAAGGGAAAAATCAAATCAGAGTAGGCCCAGCATCTAACAGCAACAAAACCTTTGATTCTGGAATCAACTCTCAACCAATGGTCCCAATTATATTCCTGACCATAAAAAGCCTGTGAGAAATGTAGAAATTGAAGATGTGCTTAAAAAGAGGCTTGGGATCACTCTATAGTAAATGCTGTTGATAGCACATGGGTCATGGAATCATAGACCCCTAAAAATCAGGTATTAGCAATTCCCCTTTTTTTACAGAGGAGAAAAACTGAAGCCTAAAGAGGGAAAGTGACTTGTCCAAGGCCACACAGCTGGTTCACAGCATATGGCAGACCATCTCTGACAGAAGCTTGGCATTAGTTTTAAAGAAGCAATCACAATTTGAGAACAACGATAGTACCTGCCTCATCGGAATGGAGAAAAAACACGCATATCTGATAAAGAGGCCTGCCTTGTGACACCCCCTCTTTGCCAAAGAAACCATGCAACCTGTTGCCCTCCGAGCCACAGATTGTGTATCATTACATACAGAGCTGATAATCTCATGGGCCTGCTGGACACACTGACACTTAGACCCAAGCTTCAGGAAACCTCACACTCTCCACCTACATCACTTTTTTATAAAGTTCTAGATACTTTCATAGAAGAGACCCTAGAATATTTAAATAACGATAGGAGGTTGACTGAACTGGTCTCCAGAACATTCTTAATGCAGAAGAACTGAGGGACTTATAAATCTAAAAAATTTAAGAAAAGAGCTAGTCAGGGGATACAGCTGACTGGTGAAAAGCTATATGACATTAAGGACATCCTATGATCTTTCTAGGCCTCAGTTTTCTCATCTGGTCAGGAGACAAAACAGGTGGACAAAACAATAAAATATGTAGTGGATAATCATTAAGGCCTCTCATAACTATATATTTCTTTAAATTTCTTCTTCCTCATCTCTGCTATAGATTTGTTCAAAACCAGCACTCCTCCCCACTTTCAAGTTGGCTAGAGCATTTACCAATCAAAAAGTAAACAGTTTAAAAGATGTATAGGGCTTCCCTGGTGGCGCAGTGGTTGAGAGTCCGCCTGCCGATGCAGGGGACGCAGGTTCGTGCCCCGGTCTGGGAAGATCCCACATGCCGCGGAGCGGCTGGGTCCGTGTGCCATGGCTGCTGAGCCTGCGCGTCTGGAGCCTGTGCTCCGCAACGGGAGAGGCCACGGCAGTGAGAGGCCCGCGTACCACAAAAAAAAAAAAAAAAAGATGTATAACATCTCTCCTTGGAAGAGCCACAGGGGATTCCCAAAGTCTACTTTGGAAGTGACTTCGACTGGGTGGGTTCCTCAGCTTGCTGTGTCCGCATCCACACTCCCTTCAGGAATCTGGGGCACTGCTGGTGTCCACTCCACGCTGTAGCTCTTGCCACTGACTCTGATGTTTTATCAAAGCATCCCTACCACCCAGAACCAAGCAACACTCAACATCTGTCAACTGAAGCCCAGTACAACAAAAAGTGCTCTGTTGGTGTGACAAAGGCTGGCATACTTGAAAGAAACCTTGGCAATGACAAGCTGTATCAGATACATCATTACAGACATTTCCCTCCCTCTTGAAAGAAACTCAAAAATTGATGAGAAAATTAAGACGTGCACAGTAAAGGGACACTGCTGGAGCCCTTACCTAAAGCAGTTACCATATCATGGACAGGACCTCTCGGCCCACACGCATCCAGAGAAAGCATTGTTTATACTGCTCAAGCACGCTTCAGAGATTTTATCTCCACATTACCAATGTCATTTCTCAACATGCCAGGAATAGAGAAGGAAAGCAGGCATGATATGGGTTTTCACATGGGGAAACTGAGATACATGTGGGGAAATCATTTCTGAAAGTCTTACAGGAAGCCATTGGGGGAGGTCAAGAGTGGATTCTGGACTTGCATACAGTTATTCTCGTATCAGAGGGGACTTCATGAATGATATTGGAGGTGAGTTTACACAGAAACAAACAGCGTGGACTTAACTACCAAGATCTGCCTTGACTCCTAGTTCTGTCCTTCCCCTCCCATCAGATGAACCTCCTTAGAAGTCCTCACCTATTATCAGTCTTTATCACTCTGGCTGCACATCAGAATTTCCTGAGGAGCTTTTATAAACATATAGCTGTTTCTCAAAAAGTTAAACATGGAATTATATGATCCAGCAATTCCACTTCTGGGTTTATATCCCAAAAAAAATTGAAAGCAGGGGCTCAAACAGATACTTGCACACCAATATGCATAGCAGCATTATTCACAATGGCTAAAAGGTGGAAACAAGCCAAATGTCTATCAACAGATTAATGGATAAATAAAATGTGGTACATACATACGATGTAATATTATTCAGCCTTAAAACGACTGAAATTCTAACACATGCTATAATGAACTTTGAAAACACTTGCTAAGTGAAATAAGCTAGACACAAAATGACAATTATTACATGATTCCACTGATATGAAGCACCCAGATAAAGTGAATTCATAGAGAAATAAAGTAGACTAGATGTTACCAGGGGCTGAAGGCAGGGAAAAATGAGGAGTTATTGTTAAATGGGTACAGAGTTTCTGTTTGGGGTAATGAACAAGTTCTAGAAATGGACACTGGTGTTGGTTACACAACACTGTAAATACATTTAATGTCAATGTACACTTAAAACTGGTTAAATTTTATGTTATATATAATTTACCTCAATAAGAAATAAATACATAAAAAGTTTAATAAGCACAAAACATTTTTTTAAAAATCGTGTCTGGGACTCCCCCAGTGGCATAGTGGTTAAGAATCCTCCTGCCAATGCAGGGGACACGGGTTCAAGCCCTGGTCCGAGAAGATCTCACATGTCATGGAGCAACTAAGCCCGTATGCCACAACTACTGAGCCTGTGCTCTAGAGCCCGTGAGCCACAACTACTGAAGCCCATGTGCCTAGAGTCCGTGCTCCGCAACAAGAGAAGCCACCGCAATGAGAAGCCCGCGCACCGCAATGAAGAGTAGCCCCCGCTCACCACAACTAGAGAAAGCCCATGCGCAGCAACAAAGACCCGACACAGCCAAAATAAATAAATTTATTTTTAAAAAGTCGTATCTGACCTCAAATCTCACCTAAAACCAATTGAATTATAATCTCTTGGGTGTGGCCCATGTGTTTTTAAATATCTGACCACCCACTCAGCCTTTTGTCCACCCATTCTTGCCTTTTCCCCTAGACAAACAAATGAACATTAATCGAATGCCTTGCATAATTTAAGCACTATGCTAAGAGCTAGAAATGAGCACCTGAGGATGGAAAGTAATTGATGAGGCTCCCATGGCTAAAAAGTGATTTTTGCAAGTCAACAAATTCTTACATACTCCTTCCTTAGAGTATCAGCTGGACCTAAATACCGGCCTCCAACTAATAGAATAAAATCCTGCTGCTTCCGGCTTGCTCCCTCCTTCTTGAGTCACTCACAGTGGGGGAAGCTAGCTGCCATTATGAAGTGCAGAGCCAGAACTTGCCTCACCCTAGTCCCTGGTCCTGGTTCTGGTCCTGGTGTGGGTGAGGACACTCCAGCAGCTCTGTGCAGGGGTTCTGATCCTGATGTGGAGGACCCTCAGGATGAGCAGCTGAAGCCTCCACCAATAGCCCCATGAGTGATCCATCTGCGAAGCAGGTCTTCCAGCCCTGCTCCAAGTATGAGGTGACTTCAGCCCTGACCAACAGTTGACTGCAACCTCAGGAGAGAATCTGAGCCCCAGCTACGTCATTCCTGAATTCCTGACCCTTAGAAACTCTGTGAGATAATACATGTTTGCCGTTTTAAGCTGCTACTAAATGTTGAGATAATTTGATATGTAGCAAAACCTGTATTCAAAAAAAAAAACACCTGTTTTCAAACAAACCCTGGAGTTTAACTAGATTCTCAGGACTGAAAGTGACCTGAAAGGTCATCAAATCTAACCACCCAGCCCCTTCATTCCCAAGTGTCTGCTGCGTTTCTGAATAGCTTCTCCTGGCCCTCATCTGTCTGCCTGACTTCTAGGTCATTCATTCAGCAAATATTTATTGAGTGTCCCTTTACCACATATGAACGTTAAAGGGTTGAAGCAAACACAGATACCACACCTATGTATAATGCCTTGATCCCAGATCGTCTCTGCTTTCATAGCCTCCCAGTACCCATAACAAAAATCAGTCTCCAAACCCTATCCTACAGAAGGGAGCTGAGAGCAAACCTAATCCAGCACATTTACATCATAAGTGAGTAAACTGAGGTCCAATGAAGTAATTTGCTCAAAGATCAGTGTCTCCTTTGACCCCCATGGGGTCATACTTAGATATTAGAAATAAATATGTACCTTTTTCTCCCCTTGTTTTTAAGCTAAAGTTGGAGGCTGTTGTAGACCGAAATAGACATCCACCTCAGGGCTCCGCTTGCTCTTTCCTCGGCCTGGAGATCTTTCCTCCAGGCATGCTCATAGCTCCGTCTCTCACATCATTCCCACTCCTACTCTAACATCACTTGGCACAGAGCCTGCCCTGCCTGTCCTCCATAAAAAAGCATCACCACCACTGTCCACGCCCTTAGCAGGCTTCACTTTCTCCCTAACCTTTATCGCCCCTTGATATGCTATGTATTTCTTGGTTTATTGCCTGCTCTCCCCTCCAGAATATAAACACCATGAGAGCAGGAACTTTTTCCCATTTTGTTAACTACTGTATTCCTAGTGCCTAGAATGGCGTCTCGCACACAGGAGATTTTAAAGAAATAATAGCTCATTTGTTCATTCATTCATTTAGTGAGTAAGTTAGTTGTTTCCGGAGGCCCTAGTCCACCATCAATTTAATTGGCTCAGAATTTCACAGAATGCAGAGGCAAATTATGGGCAAGACCCCCACTTCACCAGTCCTTCCACACAGAGGCTCTGCCCAGACCTTCAGGGCAGGTGGGCTTCAGGGGCTGCTCCTCGTGACTGCCCCTGGCTCAGTGGTAGGAGGATGCAGCAGACTGCCCAGGAGGCTGCCGTTCCCCCAGGCATGACCAGCTGCCACGTGGCTCCCAGTGAAGCAGAGGCAAGGAAGCCCCTCTTTCCTCTACCCAGCACCAGGACACTGGACTCCTTCCAAGGCCCAGAGGAGAGACATGTCCACCAGATCAGAGGGCAGGGGTTGGGGGGCACCTGCTTACTGCAGTCTGTAGGGGTGATTATTCCATCCACCCCAACTTGGGAGACAAATTGAAGAGAGTATTGTTTGGTAAGAATGGCTTTTCTGTTATTGTACAGAATAAAAGGCTGTCTCCTTCATTTTGTTGGATTGCAGGGTAAATCAAGTACATAGCTTTTTGTTTACCAAGAAACCACCTGTTTACCATTCGCAAAGGGACTTGATTGCCTCTGAGAAATATTAGTGTGGCGCTGCAGTATTCTACCCACAGAGAAGTAGAAACTCGAGAGAAGAAAACAGAGAAGAAAGTCATGGGTCTTTAGGGAAATTAGGTCTCTGGGTGGTTAAGTGATAGTACTGGAAACTGTCATAAGCCAAGCCTTGTGTTAAGTGTGTGTCCACTGCATCTACTGTCCTCACACATCCCTGTGATTGTCCATAGTTTACAGACTGAGAAACTGAGGCTTGGTAGTCACGTGACTTGCCTGAGCTCCAAAACCTGGTAAACCATCAACCTCCGATTTAATACCAAGCCTCAGTTTTGTTCTCTGACAGATATGCTGCACTGTCCTGCTGGGGCATCTTCTAACACAACTTCACCCAGCTCAGGTCTGGATGTTACCAGCAGGCCCAGGTCACTACTGGGATCTTGGAATTTCCAATCTACTCTGGAGAATGAAGCAGTTTCTAATAACCATGATGAAGGAACTCCCTTGCCATAAGATTTGGGAGCAAAGAGAATTTCAAAGGAGGGGAGCTAGGCCAGCGCAGGGTACCAAGCCCAGCAGAGAGCTGGGCTGAGGGACTGGGAAGGATTACAGTTGGCAAATGTGTGGGGTACAGGGTCACTGGGTCTATGAGGAAAGTGGCATCAGGAGACAACATCAGCCAGGAATCCAGAGTCAAAAAGGCAAGGCGAGTAGATGGAGCTGGAAGAGAGGCCAGGATAAGGAGCTGCACGAGAACACAGCAGGCTGGCTGGGCAGAGTCTAGGCAGAGGCGCTCAGCAGAGAACAGGCAAGAAACAGGACTGATGCTAGGTAGTGCCACCCTGGTGGGCCCCAGGGCCCCCAGGGAAGGTAATTCTACTCAGCATCCTTTGCCAACAATGACTCTAGGACCATGACTTTGCACTCAGTGACTAGGGCACTCAGCTTTCCAGTGTATGGTCCTGAGGGGCTACTATTCACAGGTAGCCCAGGCCTGCATGGCAGCACCAGGACACACAGACCTGACCCAGTTGACAAGAAGCCCTCCTCCAATCAACTCTCCTGGATTCTGAGAGCATCTGGCCTGGAAAACTTCCAACCTTTAGACAAAGCTGTTTGAGGAAATACTTTCATTTTCAACCAGTGCTTCTCAAAGTGCCAGGCCACGATGAAATAAGGAGTGTACACCAAGCAAGCAGCAACACACTGCATCCTCCTGCAAGAAGGTCTTGCAATGAAAAAAATGTCGGCTGAACTAACCTGCAAACTCAGTGATGAAAATGATTTACACTCTGGTGCAAGATCCTTACACTGGATCCTTGATCCAGTCATCAATGACTGGTAATGGTGTGTGACCAGACAGCCTGTTTTAAACTCTTCTGCTCCAGCTCCTTGGTCTAATGCCTTCCCCTCCCAAACCATGTCCCAGGAGACTGACATAGAAAGTTGGGGTGTCGAGGACGTCTATTCATCTTGACTCAAAAGATGGGGTGGCTGTAATACACCAGCTTATTCTGTCCTTTTGCTCTCAAAAGCAACAGAGTTATTGTTCCTTGGAAACAAACACATGCCCACTTATGAATCAGAAGAGGAAGGAAGATTGCCACAACAAGTCTTTTAGGGAGAAATTTCTCTTTCCTTCAGTAAGAAGCAGCCAGTAAGTTTCCTGTAAATCTGGTAACTAACAAGGCCAAAACTTCATGGGTTGAATTTCTCAGAGAAGAAAGGCCACCTGAATTATTTCAAAAGGACAAATTATTACTTCATAGTCATCTGATACTAATCCAACTCTTTTATCATCTGTGATAATTTCCTCTGACTGCCAATGTGCTGTGGCAGATTTAAAGCAGATCCAAGAAACCCCATCCTACAGATTTCTTCTGCATCTGTTAAAGTCTGGGTCTTGTCAGAAGAGATTGCATTGAGGAAGTGCTGTCTCTTCTGCAGACCAATCCTTGGAGAGATATCTCCCTCATTAATGACAAGGCCACTTTGTCATCTCTCAGAGCCAATCTCCCCCTGGCTGCCTTGGGGAAGACCCTGCTCCTCTCCATTCTGCTCCACGCCTTTGCTGCCTGTCAGATTCTATCTCCATTAGGTTGTGGTCACTTGGAATTAGTTGTGAAGTAGAAAGAACCAGCTGGGAAGGCTGATGTGCCCCAGGGCAGGAGGGTGTGCTGATATGATCTGGAAAGGAAGCAGTAGCTTGGGTTTTGTTCTTAAATATTTGGGATCATGAATCTCACTGAAATCTAATGAAAACTATAGACCCTCTTCTCTACAAAGAAAAAAGGGTGCTCATAAGTGTCGCACACAAACACACAAAAGAATTCTCCAATCCACTTGTGGCATACAGCTTAAAAGCCACTGACTTAGGGGTTCTCTACACCTCAAGACCTACCTAGGCTTCTCCTTTCCTCTATTATAGGTCCTTGGGGATCTATGGATACATGGACTTCGGTTTTCAGCACTGAAAGGGTAGCTTAGGTGGGTTCATTATAAGGGCACATGCCTGAGACAGAGAGGAGATCCAGGTTTTAATTCTTCCCGTATCTAATTGCTTAGATGTAGGAAAGCTGTATTTCCTCTAGTCCCCCAATTTTAAAAATGAGGGTGATGAACAACTTCTTCAAGGAGTCTTAAGGGTTCCATGGAGCAACCAGGCAGCTATAACAAGAGGCAAGATAGAGGTGGGGTGAGCAGGGTTTTGTGGCATTCTCACCCCTCTCCTTCAAGTAGAGCAGCTCTTCTGGCCTTAAGAAGTTTGAAAGTCTCTGGATTAGAGGTTCTCTAAGGTCCCTTCCAGGGCTACCTTTCTAGGATTAGCAGTCTGGCCAGGACAGAGAACTGAGTCAAGAATGGATGGTTCAAAAGGGGGCTCACTGGGGTCTGCACACACAGCTCTTGCCTCCACCCCAACAGAATGTGGGTCTGTCTTCAATCTTGCAGCCCCAGAGGCCACTGACTCAAGCTAGATGCACCTGGCATGAGATGCAAATTGTCTGGAAGACAGCAAGGAAGAAAGACTTCTCTGGGTTAAAGGGAGCTGCAGACTGCTTAGTCCTCACTTGCAATCCCTCCAGTTACAGGGAGCTGAGCCTTGCAAAGTTCCAGGGGCACCATATGAATGCTGAGAGAAAGAGCAGACTGCTCCCGACCCATTCAGGGTCAAGCTGTGTTACTGGTATTGTTCTGCTAACTTGCTAAATAGCTGTAATTAAAACAGGGCTATTATCATTAATTATGATCCTCCCTCTTCTGATTGAAAGGTTGGTGCCTTTACCAAGTTTCAAAGAGCAGCATTTCTGTATGTTACAGGAAGCAAGGGAGATACATGGGGCTGAACTGTTCTGACTCTGGAGCAAAGGACATGGTGGCATTGTTGGGCACAGCAAACTTTCGTGCCCATGGGCCAGGCTCCCCTGCCAGCACATCCAGACACAGCAGGCTGCTGGCTGTCTCCCTGACTCCTCCGCCTGCTGTTACAAGGTGGGCCATTGTAGTCTTTACAAAGTAACGTAATGGGACTGGGAGAGTGGATGAGATTCCACAGGCAAGAATGGGCTAAAAATTCTGCCTGACTTTTTAATGCTCAGCTGAAATGCCACCTCCTCCATGAAACTTTTCCTAATTCCTCACCTTCCCACTTCCTCTTCAACTACTCTAGGTCAAAATGAATCACTCTCATCATTATTTTCATTGCATGTCCTCCTCCCCCTTCCCTCGTCTCAGAACTCAAATTCTCTATAATTTCTACTGCCATCAAATTGGAAGAAGAAACTAGAGGCTCCTCAGTCCAGTGAGTCCCAAGGGTGGGGCATGTCCTTTTGTGTTTCCTGATCCTGAGCCTGGTGAAGACCCCCCAACCACACCACAGCCTCCACCCAATTTGTCCATCTGCAAGCAGGGACACTTTCTTGAGGCTGTCTAAATACACAAACATTTCCAAGTTTGCTGTGAAACACAAAAGGTAATGAAGGATTATCAATATGAGAGCCTTGGTGTCACCTCATAGCAAACCTTAGCTTGAGGCAGAACACCTTCCAGAACTGGCTGTCAGATTTGGAAGTGTTAAAATCAAGAGAATAAAGGCAGACAGGAAGAAACCAGTGACAGACTGCAAACAGGTCATTTTTAAAAAAGAAACAAAAAATAATGTATAAACAAAACACGATAAACTATAAACACATAAACTATTACACTCGGTTAATTAGAAACTTCATTTATTTATAAAAATTAGACAATACCAAGTAGGTTTCACTTCATCTGTGGAATAGACATGAGACGTCCAAGGGGCTGTTTATGTTTTCCTAATACTAAAGTTGCCTCATACAGGATACTCAGTTACATTTGAATTTCAGATAAATTTTTAGCACATGTGTATCCCAAATACTGTATGGAACATGTTTATCCGAAATTCAAATGTAACTGGGCATCCTATGTTTTTATTTGCTGAATCTGGCAGTTCCAGCTAATATCCAAACATTTTTCCTTGGTAATAAACAGAAAAACAAGTAAACTTACTGTTGATACTGACAGGGAATTTTACCAAAAACTAAGAATCCCTTATTTTCCTGTTAGGAAGGTCAACAAGATGGGGGTTCCCCATCCTAGCCCCTCCCTATCCACACACACAATGCAAAGCCTGAAACTAACTCTAGCCACTGAGGTCTCTTTGCCATTCCCCAATCCCTCTGGCCTTTTCCTTATTTGAAGCCTTTGCTCTAAGTATGCCCCTCCTTGGATGCTCTTAACCCCATCTCTCTCTGGTAAATCTGCACCGGCCTATCTTGGGCCAACTATCCTCTGGCCTCTGCCCAGTGATACTCATTAGTACATGATGAGGAAGTCCTGATGGAGATGCTGAGTCTCTTTCACCACCATAATGGCACCCCCAACAGTGCCAGCATTGCACCAAGCACACAGTGGCACTCAGTAGAAGATACTGAATTGAAATACATTTCTCTCCCAAAAGATATATACAGAGAAGCTCCAACTCAATGGGGTTAAAAACTAGGCTCTGATCTACTTACTTGTTGAAGATTGAGACAGGATTTTCTCTTAGGTCAGTTAATTACATTTGAACCTGTTGCCTAAGAACAATTCAACACATAGGTGCAGCACCCCGGTCCTGTATCTCTCTAGTTACCTACATCTTGGTCTTTGTAAGCCCTTCCATCAGAGACTGGATATAAAAAAAGATGAAACTCAAAACTCAGGTTATGGTACCAGCCATGTTCATTTCCTCCCAGGAGGAAAGAGAAGGAAGTAAGAGTGCTCTTAACTGACAGTACCTTGTCTGGCCTGAGGGCAAATGCATCTCAACCATGTGCCATGAACAGAAAACCGAGTGCAGTCAAGGGAAATTCAGATCATAGAGACCTACATTTAACTTTCTGGTGGTTTACCTTGAGCAAGTTATATAACCTCTTTTGCTTCAGTTCCATCATTGATAACATAGGAATAATTAGACCTCACTCATAGGGTCACATGAAGAGTAGCTGATATAACACAGTAAAGCACTTACTTAGCTCAATGCTTGGCAGACTTAATAGATGTCAGTTTTCAGTCTTATTTTAAGACTTGCTGTGGTTTACACAGTAAAGACAAGTAGAGAAAGGCTGAAAGAACAGCATTCCCACTTGAAATCAGGAACATCTTAAACCACCCTAGCATTTGACATTTCTCTCAATGCCTCCCCGAGTGAGTTATTGTCGTCATTGTGTCTAGTGCTTCTCAAATTTTTATTGGGTGTACAGTTCATCTGGTACTGATACATTTTAGGTAACAAATGACCACAAAAATGTAGTGGCTTAAAACAACAACTATTTTATTATATCTCATGAATTCTGTGGTTCAGAAATTCAGGCAGGGCTTGGCTTAGCTGACTCTTCCACTCCCTATGGCACCAACTAGAGTCACTTGGTGGTATTCAGCTGGTGGATGGGCTGGTCTGGAGTTCCATGGTGGCCTCACTCATATGTCCAGCATTTTGGCAAGGGTGGCTGCAAGACTAGGCTTAGGGGAGACAGATTAGCAACATGCCTTCATGACAACCTGAGGGTGCTCAGATTTCTTACATGACAGCTAGTTTCTCCCACTGTGAGCATCTCAGGAGAAAACTACAGGGCCATTTCTGACCTACTCTCAGAAGGTCATACAGGGTCACTTCTGCAATAACTAACTATTGGTGAAAACAGTCACAAGCCTGCCCAGATTCAAGGACAGGAAACATAGACTCCCCACCTCTCAATGAAAGTATCAAAGATTTGGGGCCCACTTTTTAAACTGCCACCCTAGAAATCTTATAAAAATGCAGATTCTGGTTCAGCAGGGGTGGGGTGGGGCCTAGAATTCTGCATTTTTAACAAATTTCCAAGTTATGCAGATACTACCCTTTCATATAACACTATACACAGAAATAAACTCAAAATGGATTAAAGACCTAAATGTAAGGCCAGACACTATCAAACTCTTAGAGGAAAACATAGGCAGAACACTCTATGACATAAGTCACAGCAAGATCCTTTTTGACCCACCTCCTAGAGAAATGGAAATAAAAACAAAATAAACAAATGGGACCTAATGAAACTTAAAAGCTTTTGCAGAGCAAAGGAAACCATAAACAAGACAAAAAGACAACCCTCAGAATGGGAGAAATTATTGCAAATGAAGCAACTGACAAAGGATTAATCTCTAAAATTTACAAGCAGCTCAATATCAAAAAAACAAACAACCCAATCCAAAAATGGGCAGAAGAGAGGAACTTCAAGATGGCAAAAGAGTAAGAGGTGGAGATCACCTTCCTCCCCACAAATACATCAGAGATACATCTATATGTGGAACAACTCCTACAGAACACCTACTGAATGCTGGCAGAAGACCTCAGACCTCCCAAAAGACAAGAAACTCCCCCACGTACCTGGGAAGGGCAAAAGAAAAAATAATAAACAGAAACTAAGAATAGGGACGGGGCCTGCACCACTGGGAGGGAGCTGTGAAGGAGGAAAGGTTTCCACACACTAGGAAGCCCCTTCGCGGGCGGAGACTGCAGGTGGCGGAGGGCGGAAGCTTCGGAGCCACGGAGGAGAGCGCAGCAACAGGGGTGCGGTGGGCAAAGCGAAGAGATTCCCGCACAGAGGATCGGTGCCAATCAGCACTCACCAGCCCGAGAGGCTTGTCTGCTCACCCTCTGCGGCGGGCGGGGCTGCGAGCTGAGGCTCGGGTTTTGGTCGGATAGCAGGGAGAGGACTGGGGATGGCGTCGTGAACACAGCCTGCAGGGGGTTAGTGCGCCACGGCTAGCCGGGAGGGAGTCCGGGAAAAGGTCTGGTGCTGCCGAAGAGGCAAGAGACTTTTTTCTTCCCTCTTTGTTTCCTGGTGCGTGAGGAGAGGGGTTTAAGAGTGCTGCTTAAAGGAGCTCCAGAGACGGATGCGAGCCGCGGCTATCAGTGTGGACCCCAGAGACGGACATGAGACGCTAAGGCTGCTGCTGCCGCCACCAAGAAGCCTGTGTGTGAACACAGGTCACTCTCCACATCTCGCCTCCCGGGAGCCTGTGCAGCCCGCCACTGCCAGGGTCCCAGGATCCAGGGACAACTTCCCTGGGAGAACGCACAGCGCGCCTCAGGCTGGTGCAATGTCCCGCCGGCCTCTGCCGCCGCAGGCTCGTTCCGCATCCGTACCCCTCCCTCACCCCCGGCCTGAGTGAGCCAGAGCCTCCGAATTAGCGGCTCCTTTAACCCCGTCCTGTCTGAGCGAAGAACAGACGCCCTCAGGCGACCTACACACAGAGGCAGGCCCAAATCCAAAGCTAAACCCCAGGAGCCGTGCGAACAAAGAAGAGACGGGAAATCTCTCCCAGCACCCTCAGGAGCAGTGGATTAAATCTCCACAATCAACTTGATGTACCCTGCGTCTGTGCAATACCTGAATAGACAACGAGTCATCCCAAATTGAGGAGGTGGACTTTGGGAGCAACGATATATATATTTTTTTTTCCCTTTTTCTCTTTTTGTGAGTGTGTATGTGTATGCTTCTATGTGTGATTTTGTCTGTATACCTTTGCTTTTACCATTTGTCCTAGGGTTTTGTCTGTGTGGTTTTTTTTTCTTTATTACTTAAAAAAATTATTTTTCTTAATAATTATTTTCTATTTTTTCTTTTAATTATTTTATTTTATCTTCCTCTTTCTTTTCTCCCTTTTATTCTGAGCCGTGTGGAGGACAGGCCCTTGATGCTCCAGCCAGAGTCAGGGCTGTGCCACTGAGGTAGGAGAGCCAAGTTCAGGACACGGGTCCACAAGAGACCTCCCAGCCCAACGTAATATCAAACAGTGAAAATTTCCCAGAGATCTCCATCCCAGCTCCACTCAACGATCAGCAAGCTACAGTGCTGGACACCCTATGCCAAACAACTAGCAAGAAAGGAACACAACCCCACCCATTAGCAGACAGGCTGTCTAAAATCATAATAAGGCCACAGACACCCCAAAACACACCACCAGACGTGGACCTGTCCACCAGAAAGACAAGATCCAGCCTCATCCACCAGAACACAGGCAATAGTCCCCTCCACCAGGAAGCCTACACAACCCACTGAGCCAACCTTAGCCACTGGGGACAGACACCAAAAACAAAGGAAACTACGAACCTGCAGCCTGTGAAGAGGAGACCCCAAACACGTCAGTTAAGCAAAATAAGAAGACAGAGAAACACACAGCAGATGAAGGAGCAAGCAAATGAAGAGGAAATAGGCAGTCTACCTGAAAAAGAATTCAGAAAAATGATAGTAAAGATGATCCCAAATCTTGGAAACAGAATAGAGAAAATACAAGAAACGTTTAACAAGGACCTAGAAGAACTAAAGAGCAAATAAACAGAGATAAACAACACAGTAAAAGAAATTAAAAATTCTCTAGAAGGGATCAATAGCAGAATAACTGAGGCAGAAGAATGCATAAGTGACCTGGAAGATAAAATAGTGGAAATAATTACTGCAGAGCAGAATGAAGAAAAAAGAATGAAAAGAATAGAAGACAGTCTCAGAGACCTCTGGGACAACATTAAATGCACCAACATTCAAATTATAGGGGTCCCAGAAGAAGAAGAGAAAAAGAAAGGCACTGAGAAAATATTTGAGGAGATTATAGTTGAAAACTTCCCTAATATGGGAAAGGAAATACTTGGTCAAGTCCAGGAAGCACAGAGTCCCATACAGGATAAACCCAAGAAGAAACACCCCAAGACACATATTAATCAAACTATCAAAAATTAAATACAAAGAATAAATATTAAAAGCAGCAAGGGAAAAACAACAAGCTAACACATAAGGGAATCCCAATGAGGTTAACAGCTGATTTCTCAGCAGAAACTCTGCAAACCAGAAGGGAGTGGCTGGATATACTTAACGTGATGAAAGAAAAACCTACAACCAAGATTACTCTACCCAGCAAGGAAATCATTCAGATTTGACAGAGAAGTCAAAAGCTTTACAGACAAGCAAAAGCTAAGAGAATCCTGCACCACCAAACCAGCTCTATGACAAATGCTAAAGGAACTTCTCTAAGTGGGAAACAAGAGAAGAAAAGGACCTACAAAAACAAACCCCAAACAATTAAAAAAATGGTAATAGGAACATGCATATTGATAATTCCCTTAAATGTGAACGGATTAAATGCTCCAACCAAAAGACACAGGCTCGCTAAATGGATACAAAAACAAGACCCATATATATGCTGTCTACAAGAGACCCACTTCAAACCTAGGGACACATACAGACTGAAAGTGAGGGGATGGAAAAAGATATTCCATGCAAATGGAAATCAAAAGAAAGCTGGAGTAGCAATACTCATATCAGACAAAATAGACTTTAAAAGAAAGACTATTACAAGAGACAAAGAAGGACACTACATAATGATCAAGGGATCAATCCAAGAAGAAGACAAAACAATTGTAAATATTATGCACCCAACATAGGAACACCTCAATACATAAGGCAAATACTAACAGGCATAAAAGGGGAAATCAACAGTAACACATTCATAGTAGGGGACTTTAACCCCCCACTTTCACCATTGGACAGATCATCCAAAATGAAAATAAATAGGAAAACACATCTTTAAATGATAAATTAAACAAGATGGATTTACTTGATATTTATAGGACATTCCATCCAAAAACAACAGAATACACATTCTTCTCAAGTGCTCATGGAACAGTCTCCAGGATAGATCATATCGTGGGTCACAAATCAAGCCTTGGTAAAATTAAGAAAATTGAAATCGGATCAAGTATCTTTTCCAACCACAATGCTATGAGACTAGATATCAATTACAGGAAAATATCTGTAAGAAATACAAACACATGGAGGCTAAAAAACACACTACTTAATAACCAAGAGATCACTGAAGAAATCAAAGAGGAAATCAAAAAATACCTAGAAACAGGGCTTCCCTGGTGGCACAGTGGTTGAGAGTCCACCTACCAATGCAGGGGACATGGGTTCATGCCCCGGTCTGGGAAGATCACACATGCCTCGGAGCAGCTGGGCCCGTGAACCATGGCCACTGAGTCTGCGTGTCTGGAGCCTGTGCTCTGCAACAGAAGAGGCCACAACAGTGAGAGGCCTGCATACCGCAAAAAACAAAACAAAACAAAACCCTAGAAACAAATGACAATGGAGACACGTCGACCCAAAACCTATGGGATGCAGCAAAAGCAGTTCTAAAAGGGAAGTTTATAGCTATACAAGCCTACCTTAAGAAACAAGAAACATCTCAAATAACCTAACCTTACACCTAAAGCAATTAGAGAAAGAAGAAAAAAAAAACCCCAAAGTTAGCAGAAGGAAAGAAATCATAAAGATCAGATCCGAAATAAATGAAAAAGAAATGAAGGAAACAATAGCAAAGATCAATAAAACAAAAGCTGGTTCTTTGAGAAAATAAACAAAATTGATAAACCATTAGCCACACTCATCAAGAAAAAAAGGGAGAAGACTCAAATCAATAGAATTAGAAATGAAAAAGGGGAAGTAACACCTGACATTGCAGAAATACAAAGGATCATGAGAGATTACTACAAGCAACTATATGCCAATAAAATGGACAACCTGGAAGAAACTGACAAATTCTTAGAAATGCACAACCTTCTGAGACTGAACCAGGAGGAAATAGAAAATATGAACAGACCAGTCACAAGCACTGAAATTGAAACTGTGATTAAAAATCTTCCAACAAACAAAAGCCCAGGACCAGATAGCTTCACAGGTCAATTCTATCAAACATTTAGAGAAGCGCTAACACCTGTCCTTCTCAAACTCTTCCAAACTATACCAGGGGGAGGAACTCTCCCAAACTCATTCTACGAGGCCACCATCACTCTGATACCAAAACCAGACAAAGATGTCACAAAGAAAGAAAACTACAGGCTAATATCACTGATGAACATAGATGCAAAAATCCTCAACAAAATACTAGCAAACAGAATCCAACAGCACATTAAAAGGATCATACGTTATGATCAAGTGCGGTTTATCCGAGGAATGCAACGATTCTCCAATATATGCAAATCAATCGTGATATACCATATTAACAAACTGAAGGAGAAAAACAATAAGATCATCTCAACAGATGCAGAGAAAGCTTTTGACAAAATTCAACACCAACCCTCCAGAAAGTAGGCACAGAGGGAACTTTCCTCAACATAATAAAGGCCATATATGACAAACCCACAGCCAACATCGTCCTCGATGGTGAAAAACTGAAACAATTTCCACTAAGATCAGGAACAAGACAAGGTTGTCCACTCTCACCACTACTATTCAACATAGTTGTGGAAGTTTTAGCCACATCAGTCAGAGAAGAAAAAGAAATAAAAGGAATCCAAATTGGAAAAGAAGTAAAGCTGTCAGTGTTTGCGGATGACATGATACTATACATAGATAATCCTAAAGATGCTACCAGAAAACTACTAGAGCTAATCAATGAATTTGGTTAAGTAGCAGGATACAAGATTAATGCACAGAAATCTCTGGCATTCCTATACACTACTGATGAAAAGTCTGAAAGTGAAATTAGGAAAACACTCCCCTTTACCACTGCAACAAAAAGAATAAAATATCTAGGAATAAACCTACCTACAGAGACAAAAGACCTGTATGCAGAAAATTATAAGACACTGATGAAAGAAATTAGAGATGACACAAATAGATGGAGAGATATACCATGTTCTTGGATTGGAAGAATCAACATTGTGAAAATGACTCTACTACCGAAAGCAATCAACAGATTCAATGCAATCCCTATCAAACAACCACTGGCATTTTTCACAGAACTAGAACAAAATATTTCACAATTTGTAAGGAAACACAAAAGACCCCAAACAGCCAAAGTAATCTTGAGAAAGAAAAACGGAGCCAGAGGAATCAGGCTCCCTGACTTCAGAGTATACTACAAAGCTACAGTAATCAAGACAGTATGGTACTGGCACAAACACAGAAATACAGATCAACGAAACAGGATAGAAAGCCCAGAGATAAACTCACCCACATATGGTCACGTTATCTTTGATAAAGGAGGCAAGAATACACAGTGGAGAGAAGACATCCTCTTCAATTAGTGGTGCTGGGCAAACTGGACAGCTACTTGTAAAAGAATGAAATTAGAACACACCATACACAGAAATAAACTCAAAATGGAATAAAGACCTAAATATAAGGCCACACACTATCAAACTCTTAGAGGAAAACATAGGCAGAACACTCTATGACATAAATCACAGCAAGATCCTTATTGACTCACCTCCTAGAGAAATGGAAATAACAACAAAAATAAACAAATGGGACCTAATGAAACTTAAAAGCTTTTGCACAGCAAAGGAAACCATAAACAAGACCAAAAGACAACCCTCAGAATGGGAGAAAATTTTTGCAAATGAAGCAACTGGCAAAGGATTAATCTCCAAAACATACAAGCAACTCATTCAGGTCAATATCAAAAAAACAAACAACCCAATCCAAAAATGGGCAGAAGACCTAAATAGACGTTTCTCCAAAGAAGATATACAGATTGCCAACAACACATGAAAGAATGCTCAACATCATTAATCATTAGAGAAATGCAAATCAAAACTACAATGAGATATCATCTCACACCAGTCAGAATGGCCATCATCAAAAAATCTAGAAACAATAAATGCTGGAGAGGGTGTGGAGAAAAGGGAACCCTCTTGCACTGGTGGTGGGAATGTAAATTGATACAGCCACTATGGAGAACAGTATGGACGTTCCTTAAAAAACTAAAAATACAACTACCACATGACCCAGCAATCCCACTACTGGGCATATACCTTGAGAAAACCATAATTCTATAAGAGTCACATACCACGATGTTCATTGCAGCTCTATTTACAATAGCCAGGGAATGGAAGCAACCTAAGTGTCCATCAACAGATGAATGGATAAAGAAGATGTGGCACACATATACAATGGAATATTACTCAGCCATAAAAGGAAACGAAATTGAGTTATTTGTCGTGAGGTGGATGGACCTAGACTCTGTCATACAGAGTGAAGTAAGTCAGAAAGAGAAAAACAAATACCATATGCTAACACATATATATGGAATCTTAAAAAAAAAAAAGGTTCTGGGCTTCCCTGGTGGCGCAGTGGTTGAGAGTCCGCCTGCCGATGCAGGGGACACGGGTTCGTGCCCCGGTCTGGGAGGATCCCACATGCCGCGGAGCGGCTGGGCCCGTGAGCCATGGACGCTGAGCCTGCGCGTCCGGAGCCTGTCCTCCGCAACGGGAGAGGCCACAACAGTGAGAGGCCCGCGTAACGCATTAAAAAAAAAAAAAAAAAAAAAAAAAAGGTTCTGAAAAGCCTATGAGCAGGACAGGAGTAAAGACGCAGACATAGGGAACAGACTTGAGGACACGGGGAGGGGGAAGTGTAAGCTAGGATGAAATGAAAGAGTGGCATGGACTTATATATACTACCAAATGTAAAAAAGATAGCTAGTGGGAAGCAGCCGTATAGCACAGGGATATCAGCTCCGTGCTTTGTGATCACCTAGAGTGATGGGATAGGGAGGGTGGGAGGGAGACACAAGAGGGAGGAGATATGGGGATATATGTATATGTATAGCTGATTCACTTTGTTATAAAGCAGAAACTAACACACCATTGTAAAGCAATTATACTCCAATAAAGATGTTAAAAAAAAGAAAAAGAAAAGGTTTTGACAACCCGTTATGTTGCATCTTCCACTGCACCGAAATCTTTCCTCTTTGTTACTGTTTCTGTTGTCTCATTCTCTGGTAGCTTCATTTAATTTAGAACTCAGCCAGCTAATCTCTTCTCAGGCTTACTGGAAGAGCTGCTATGTTCAAAGACCTTTATTTCAAAAGAAAGAAATATCCTTATGCTTAGATTTCACAGGGAGCTTAAAATGGCTAAAGGGAAAACCTCTGGCACATGAGGATGTCAGGTCAGGTAGTCATAAAGCCTTCTGGGTACCTTTTCCTCCACCACCCATTTGAATAGAGACACATCCATAAAGATGACTGTGAGAAGAGGACTCACTGGTAGTTTATCACCTCTTGGAGATTCAGACAATATCTGTGACTCAGCTAGCTGCTGACCAATAAATGTTGATGCCTAGGGTTCTGGTCATACACATCAATGTCCCAATTATCATGGCTATTCCTGGGTATGGAGCCTTGGGCCCGGAGGCATTGAGCACACAGTTCAATCAATTTTTTTTCTATAAAAAAGGAACTTATGTATTAGCTAATGACCAATGTTAACACAACTATATTAACTTACATTTTCTTATTTAAGAAATGATACAATTCAAAGCAGGATTCAAAGAAATATAAACCTCTAGATACAATATGGCAACTTCTGGACTAATTCTCAACTGTTACAAATTACCATCTCTGTAGCACCTATTTTTTAATGGACTTTGCCCTTTGTTCAATCAAAATAAGCACAGGTTTGGACTTCCCTGGTGGCACAGTGGTTGGGAGTCCACCTGCCGATGCAGGGGACACGGGTTCGTGCCCCGGTCCGGGAAGATCCCACATGCCGTGGAACGGCTGGGCCCGTGAGCCATGGCCGCTGAGCATGCACGTCCGGAGCCTGTGCTCCGCAACGGGAGAGGCCACAACAGTGAGAGGCCCGCGTACTGCAAAAAATAAATAAATAAAAAAAAATAAGCACAGGTTTTATCACATGTAGAACTTTCATGGGTTGTGCTGCTCCAGTCACTGAACCTAGTTCAGAACTCAGAGGCACATGGGCACCAGTGGTCTTGAAACACGCTGTGATTTACCCAAAAGAAATCATGTATGCTTCTTTCAGTATGTTGTAGTAGCTCTGGAGCACTTTAATTTCACAGAAGTCAAGTTCAAGACATGTACAGTGACTTCCTATTAATTTCCCAAAAAGGATTTCTTCTTACTATACCCACAATCTTTGCATCTTCTATACTTTCATTTGAAAACCACTTGGAAAAAATACCAAGTTACATGTCAATTTCTAAGATGGTTTCATATTAGAAAAATTTTACCCTAACATCCTAACCTAGCATTTCCCACTGACTCGTGGGAAACTCACTGTCGGTACAAAAAAGGGATTTGCATGCTGTTTGTTGATACACATTTTGTCAAGTGAAGTCTTAAGAGAAACAGGGTGCTTTACAAACATACTATAGAGCACTGTTTCCAAAAACATATACATCCTGAGGTTTTCAGTCCTCTAAACAAGTATCTCTAGGCCATTACACCTTTAGGTGGAACACAGGGCCTTCTCTCCTGCCTACAGTAGGAGAGAAGCAAGCTTCACCCTCTGTCTTAACCAGATATTCACCTTGGTGATAGACCCAATACCCCATACCACACTGCACTGTGATTTAGCTGTTCTGTGAAAGTGTGCCTTTTCCCTGCTCCAGTCAGACTGTATGTCACTAGAGTGAAGGGACCATGTCATTTTTGGTAACCTCTGTTAGTTCCTAGCCTAATTAGTGTTTTAGGATGAAAAAGTGGGAGTTTCCAAGTCAAACAAGCCTGAGCCTGAATCCCCGAATGCCTTTGATAGAAATCTGGATTTCTGTGTACTGGGTTTTCTACAAGTGAGTTTGAAATTCTGTCTTTTGTTCTCTCTGTAGCTACAAAGTAGCTACAGACTTGATACTCCTTCTCTTGCATCCTGGAACCCTCAAAACAAACATTTTGTGGGGTAGGATTTCCTTTCCAGGCAGAACCTCTCTTTAAGAAGGGAAGTGGCAGTCGGCTTTGTTCCCATTTCCTTCTAAGGAGAACCACCACCAGTGTCTATATTTGAATAATATTAAACAGTTTACAAAGTATTTTCACATTTATTATGTCCTCAGACTGCCCCAGAATCTCAGTGGGGTGGGCAGGGCTGGTATCATAAGTTCTGTCATATAAATGTAACTAATCTAAAGTCATAGAATTAATAAACTGTGTACTGGATGTGAAAACAAAGGTCTCCTAGTAGCTAAATGTTCCCTTGCCTCAATTCCACATTGTCAGAGCCTTGCCTCAGGCCACTGAGGCCAGAAGCAGGCTCAAGTCTTGGACAGAGGCCCCCAACTCTTAGCTCAGTGCACATCTCATCAAAATGTAATAAAAGGGGAAGAGAAACTGCAGGCAAATAGACCTAAGTTTGTAGCCTAGATCTGCCCTTCCTGGCTGTATGACTGTAGGTAAGTTCATTTCTTTGGAACTAGGTTTTCTCATCTGTAAGTTGGGGATATTGACTTCCTTCAGGGAGGTTTTGTGAGGATTAAGTAAGTCAATATAAATGAAAGCATGGGGATTGGTTCTCTATAAATATTTATCAAATTGGGAAAAAGGAAGAAGAGGGGCCTTCCTGCCCAAAGTGTCGTCCTCTTCACACTTGCCACATCATGGTATTTGAAAGTCATTCCTTTGGAGGTAAAGACTCATCTCCTCCAAAAATGGAAATAATGATCAGTCATACACACCTTAGTGACACCCTTCAGCCTTTAAGCAGATTTTTTTAAAGAGGATGTAGGAGAAACAAGCACCCCAGGGTTACAGGAGACCTGGAGAGGATGCCGCGTGACAATTACCCTTTTATAGTAATGTGGGTAATGCAATGCAGCTTTAATGAGCATAATGTTGCCATTAACACATCTACATTAGGAAGTTTCATATCAAGTATTTCATACATGCCTCCTAAACACTTGTCAAATCATCATGGTCAAAGACCATAGAAACCGGAAATGGCCTTAGAGATCACTCCACCACATCTCATCTAAAAATGACAAGTCTGAGGCCCATAAAGAAGGACACTTTATGATTCTGGAGAGAACTATAAGAAACCACTGAATTCTGATGCTGTCTGGGAACAAGTGTTAACAGTGACATCCAACTGCTTAGGGAGACACTGACTCACCATCAGTTCACACAGACCTGGAACTGCTACCCAAAAGCTGAGAGCTGAAGGGGTTGGTTAGGGAAGTCATTGCCATGTCACAGGCGGAGCCACAGATGCAGCAAGACCTGAGGGCAACAGTGGTGGGGAGAACCCAGCCACTGCCCTCCTGACATCCAGCCTTTCTCCACACAATGCCAGAGCCAAGAGCAAGATTCGACAGAAGCCCATTCTCCAACCTCATGTCCACTGTTTACCTAACAGCGGCTCGACCGAGTTCAGTCAATCTCCTCCTGACCCAGCCAGATGACTGTGCACACACAGCCATGACCCCAAGCATACCCCCTGAGATGGACTCTATTATTGTCCTGCAAATATTTAGTCTCCCCTCTCCATCTTCCATGGGAGAATATACTCCCCTGCCCCACTGATGTTGGCCTAGCTTAGTATTTCCTTTGGCAACTGGAACGTATGTAGAAGTGGCAAGGTGCCAGCTCCAAGCAGAGGCTCTCAGAGCTCTCTTGTACTTGTTTCCTCTGCCATGAGAATATGGAGGCTCAGATAAGAGGTGTCCCTTCATCCTGCATCCCAGAATGAGAAGATGCGTGGTGCAGATCTGAACCTACTGACAGTCTGGAACTGACAGTACCAGCCATCCATGGAACCAACAGGCAGCATGAATGAGAAACACATAAATGTTGTAAAGCAACAAGAGTTTGAGGTTATTTATGCAGCATAACTCAGAGAAAGATTTCTACTACACCCTTCATTTGCTGATTGTGATTCCTGAATGAAGAGATATGCCTATTTCCCTCTCCAATAATAGCTTCTGATAATGTACTCTGCACTAGACCCTATGTCAAGTGCTTTACAATCATTAGTTCATCTGATCCTCACAATGATCTATAATTGGGATATTGTCCCCATTCTATAGATGATAATTTGAGGCTGAGAAAACCTGAGGGCTGAGAGCTGAAGGGATTGCTCACATAAATGATAGATAAGTGGCCTGTCTGGGACTTGGAACCAAGACCACCCCTTCCACCACCAACACTCCAGACTGCTTCTAGGGGCACTGATGGAATTCAAACACATAGAAGCCTATATATATCCAGAACCTCTCCCCTCCTCCCACGCACACATTATTTCCCAACAGAATATAATCTTTTTTTTATTTTAAATACGCTCTTGAGAGAGAGAAAAAATGACTTGCAGATCTTCAAGATAATCTAAGCAACCCCTCAGGCCCATTTTTAAAAGCAAGTTGAATTTTGAGCCTTCCCAAGGTTGACACGGTCAACTCCATCATGCCCAGAGCCAGGTAGACCCAGCTCTCATAAAATCTTCCAGTCCATTCCCCAGTAAGGCACAGCGGTGCCTTGTGATGGCCATAATGCTCCTCCCCTTGATTTACAGCCCCATCTATTCTGGGCCACTCCTGATGGGCTGTTCTCATCCCCTGCTGCCTGACAGCTTTAGAGATTCTTCTCAGGCCATAATTTCTGAATATTTCCACCCCTCCCCTTCCCTGGCTCTGGAATTTCAGCTATTTTCCATTCAGAAAAAGGTTGCTCCACTTATTCACAGCTTCATGGTTCTTTTACATTTATTTACTGCTCAGCCACCATCCTGATCAGGTATTTAAAGATAAGCCTGTCTGCTTCTGACGAGTGACCCCACTCCTTTTTCTCATTGCTCTGAGTTTCTCTTTGACAGACTCAATAATATCATTTTATATATTTGCAGGCTTCCAACTCATTCCATTTTTCTTTTCCTCTATCAAATGAGATAATGGATTCAGAAAGGCCTGGGAACTTATAAAGGGGTATATAAATATTAGTCCTTTGCTATTGTTGTGGTTGTTTTTATAACTAACAACTTCCCAAGTTCAATTCACTGTGGTGAAATGTTAACTCTCACTGCTGTGAAGGTTTCCAGATTCATTCTCAGCTTCAAACAAACAAAACACCAGGTTTGAGGCTGTCCAGGTCTGAATCCTCTGGTGTACAATGTTGCCTATAATAAGCAGGCTGCTGCCCAGGCTTCAAGCTTGCTCAGTTACCTAGAATTCTGTTTTCATGATATCTGTAGTAATAGGAATTAGCTCATTTAAATGAATGGAGCTTATTAAATTTCAAGAGCAGTAGCTCAAGAAGTTGTTTACATGGGGGAGATCATGGATCTAAAAGAGCTGGGTTCAAATTCTGCTCTGCCATTTATAAACGAAATGACCTTGGCCAAGGTAACTTCTCTGAGCTTCCATTTCCTCATCTGCAGTCTTTCCCTAGACTGGTATGAGGACTAAATTCAATAATCCTATAAAAACCCTTAGTGGAGCACCTGGCACATGACAGCCATCCAATAAAAGCATGTGAGTAATAATATTAATAAAGAAATGGAAGCATAGAAGTCATTACAAATAGTTTAAATGCTCATAAGCTTTCAGGCTGGAAGGGATATCAATGACCTGAACTCTTTTCTTATAGTAGAAGATCAAGGAGCCCAGAGAGAAGTTAATTGTCCTGATCTGCAAGCTCTGAGAACAGGGGCCACTTCTGTCTCTGTCCCCTTCCCCGTGCCTGGCTCACAGTAGGCACTCACTGAGTATCTGCATTGTGGAAGGTGTTGTTGGACTCAAGACAGCAGCACAGCATGGTGGTTGACGGTGGGTGTTGGGGTCCAAGAGCCCTGGGCAAGAGCCCTGCCCTACCACTTGGGTAAGTGACTTAACCTCTCTAAGACTCTGTGAAGTGGGAAAAGTGTACGTACTTCCCTCATAGGGCTGTTTAGGAGGGTTATATGAGAAATGGAGGCAAAAACTAACTCAAAACAAAACAAAACACAACACAACAAAAAAATAACCAACAAACCGTTAGGTCTTAAACTCT
Source organism: Phocoena sinus (assembly GCF_008692025.1). Lineage (NCBI taxonomy): Eukaryota > Metazoa > Chordata > Mammalia > Artiodactyla > Phocoenidae > Phocoena > Phocoena sinus. The sequence continues at coordinate 23,665,764 of NC_045775.1, forward strand.
CAATAACTTATCTAAGATCATCTAGTTAATTAGTAAGAGACTTGAGAACCCAAGTAGCATGCCTTCTAGTCAGGATATTTTCTTCTAAAATTAAAAAAATCAGGGTGCTCTAATGTTATCTAATGCTTCATTCTTATTCCTAAGCACTTTTTTTTTAACGTTTTTATTGGAGTCATATTGCTTTACAATGCTGTGTTAGTTTCTGCTTTATAACAAAGTGAATCAGTTATACATATATCCAAATATCTGTTCCCTTTTGCATCATCCTCCCTCCCATCATCCCTATCCTACCCTTCTAGATGGCCACAAAGCACGGAGCTGATCTCCCTGTGCTATGCAACTGCTTCCCACTAGCTATCTATTTTACATTTGGTAGTGTATATACGTCCATATATACACTACCACTCTCTCACTTTGTCCCAGCTTACCGTTGCCCCTCCCCATGACCTCAAGTCCATTTTCTAGTAGGTCTGTCTTTAATCTTGATTTGCCCCTAGGTTCTTCATGACTTTTTTTTTTAGATTCCATATATATGAGTTAGCATATGGTATTTGTTTTTCTCTTTCTGACTTACTTCACTCTGTATGACAGACTCTAGGTCCATCCACCTCATGACAAATAACTCAATTTTATTCCTTTTTATGGCTGAGTAATATTCCATTGTATATATGTGCCACATCTTCTTTATCCATTCATCTGTGGATGGACACTTAGCTTGCTTTCATGTCCAGGCTATTGTAAATAGAGCTGCAATGAACATTGTGGTACATGACTCTTTTTGAATTATGGTTTTCTCAGGGTATGTGCCCAATAGTGGGATTGCTGGGTCGTATGGTAGTTCTATTTGTAGTTTTTTAAGGAACCTCCATACTGTTCTTCATAGTGGCTGTATCAATTTACATTCCCACCAACAGTGTATGAGGGTTCCCTTTTCTCCACACCCTCTCCAGCATTTATTGTTTCTAGATTTTTTGATGATGGCCATTCTGACTGGTGTGAGATGATATCTCATTGTAGTTTTGATTTGCATTTCTCTAATGATTAATGATGTTGAGCATTCTTTCATGTGTTGTTGGCAATCTGTATATCTTCTTTGGAGAAACGTCTATTTAGGTCTTCTGCTCATTTTTGGATTGGGTTGTTTGTTTTTTGATATTGAGCTACATGAGCTGCTTGTAAATTTTGGAGATTAATCCTTTGTCACTTGCTACATTTGCAAATATTTTCTCCCACTCTGAGGGTTGTCTTTTCATCTTGTTTATGGTTTACTTTGCTGTGCAAAAGATTTTAAGTTTCATTAGCTCCCTTTTGTTTATTTTTGTTGTTATTTCCATTTTTCTAGGAGGTGGGTCAAAAAGGATCTTGTGATTTATGTCATAGAGTGTTCTGCCTATGTTTTCCTCTAAGAGTTTGATAGTTTCTGGCCTTACATTTAGGTCTTTAATCCATTTTGAGTTTATTTTTGTGTATGGTGTTAGGGAGTGTTCTACTTTCATTATTTTACATGTAGCTGTCCAGTTTTCCCAGCACCACATATTGAAGAGGCTGTCTTTTCTCCAGTGTATATTCTTGCCTCCTTTATCAAAGATAAGGTGACCATATGGGCATGGGTTTATCTCTGGGCTTTTTATCCTGTTCCATTGATCTGTATTTCTGTGTTTGTGCCAGTACCATACTGTCTTGATTACTGTAGCTTTGTAGTATACTCTGAAGTCAGGGAGCCTGATTCCTCCCACTCGGTTTTTCTTTCTCAAGATTGCTTTGGCGATTCAGGGTCTTTTGTGTTTCCATACAAATTGTGAAATATTTTGTTCTAGTTCTGTGAAAAATGCAATTGGTAGTTTGATAGGGATTGCACTGAATCTGTAGATTGCTTTGGGTAGTATAGTCATTTTCACAATATTGATTCTTCTAGTCCAAGAACATGGTATATCTCTCCATCTGTTTGTATCATCTGTAATTTATTTCATCAGTGTTTTATAGTTTTCTGTACACAGGTCTTTTGTCTCCTTAAATAGGTTTATTCCTAGGTAATTTATTCTTTTTGTTGCAGTGGTAAATGGGAGTGTTTCCTTAATTTCTCTTTCAGATTTTTCATCATTAGTGTATAGGAATGCAAGAGCTTGCTGTGCATTAATTTTGTATCCTACTACTTAACCAAATTCATTGATTAGCTCTAAGTTTTCTAGTAGCCTCTTTAGGATTCCTATGTATAGTATCATGTCATCTGCAAACAGTAACAGCTTTACTTCTGCTTTTTTGATTTGGATTCCTTTATTTATTTTTCTTCTATGATTGCTGTGGCTAAAACTTCCAAAACTATGTTGAATAACAGTGGTGAGAGTGCGCAACCTTGTATTGTTCCTGATCTTAGTGGAAATGTTTTCAGTTTTTCATCATTGAGGACGATGTTGGCTGTGGGTTTGTAATATATGGTCTTTATTATGTTGAAGTAAGTTCCCTCTATGCCTACTTTCTGCAGGGTTTTTTATCATAAATGTGTGTTGAATTTTGTCGAAAGCTTTCTCTGCATCTATTGAGATGATCATATGCTTTTTCTCCTTCAATTTGTTAATATGGTGTATCACGATTGACGTGTGTATATTGAAGAATCGTTGCATTCCTCGTATAAATCGCACTTGATCACAATGTATGATCCTTTAATGTGCTGTTGGATTCTGTTTGCTAGTATTTTGTTGAGGATTTTTGCATCTATGTTCATCAGTGATATTAGCCTGTAGTTTTCGTTTTTAGTCACATATTTGTCTTGTTTTGGTATCAGGGTGATGGCGGCCTTGTAGAATGAGTTTGGGAGAGCTCCTCCCTCTGCTATAGTTTGGAAGAGTTTGAGAAGGACAGGTGTTAGCTCCTCTCTAAATGTTAGATAGAATTCGCCTGTGAAGACATCTGGTCCTGGGCTTTTGTTTGTTGGAAGATTTTTAATCAGACAGTTTCAATTTCAGTGCTTGTGACTGGTCTGTTCATATTTTATATTTCTTCCTGGTTCAGTCTCAGAAGGTTGTGCATTTCTAAGAATTTGTCCACTTTTTCCAGGTTGTCCATTTTATTGGCTTATAGTTGCTTGTAGTAATCTCTCATGATCCTTTGTATTTCTGCAATGTCAGGTGTTACTTCCCCTTTTTCATTTCTAATTCTATTGATTTGAGTCTTCTCCCTTTTTTTCTTGATGAGTGTGGCTAATGGTTTATCAATTTTGTTTATCTTCTCAAAGAACCTGCTCTTAGTTTTATTGATCTTTGTTATCGTTTCCTTCATTTCTTTTTCATTTATTTCTGATCTGATCTTCATGACTTACTTCCTTCTGCTAACTTTGGGGTTTTTTTGTTCTTCTTTCTCTAATTGCTTTAGGTGTAAACTTTGGGGTTTTTTTGTTCTTCTTTCTGCTAACTTTGGGGTTTTTTTGTTCTGCTAACTTTGGGGGTTTTTTGTTCTTCTTTCTCTAATTGCTTTAGGTGTAACGTTAGGTGGTTTATCTGAGATGTTTCTTGGTTCTTAAGGTAGGATTGTGTTGCTATAAACTACCCTCTTAGAACTGCTCTTGCTGCATACCATAGGTGTTGGGTCGTCATGTTTTCATTTTCATTTGTTTCTATGTATTTTTTGATATCCTCTTTGATTCCTTCACTGATCTCTTGGTTATTAAGTAGTGTGTTGTTTAGCCTCCATGTGTTTGTATTGCTTACAGATTTTTTCCTGTAATTGATATCTAGTCTCACAGTGTTGTGGCCAAAAAAGATACTTGATACGATATCAATTTTCTTAAATTTACCACGGCTTGATTTGTGACCCAAGATATGATCTATCCTGCAGAATGTTCCATCAGCACTTGAGAAGAAAGTGTATTCTGTTGTTTTGGGATGGAATGTCCTACAAATATCAATTAAGTCCATCTTGTTTAATGTATCCTTTAAAGCTTGTGTTTCCTTATTTATTTTTATTTTGGATGATATGTCCATTGGTGAAAGTGGGGTGTTAAAGTCCCCTAGTATGACTGTGTTACTGTCGATTTCCCCTTTTATGGCTGTTAGCATTTGCCTTATGTACTGAGGTGCTCCTACGTTGGGTGCATAAATATTTACAATTGTTATATCTTCCTCTTGGATTGATCCCTTGATCATTATGTAGTGTCCTTCTTTGTGTCTTGTAATAGTCTTTATTTTAAAGTCTATTTTCTCTGATATGAGAATTGCTACTCCAGATTTCTTTTGATTTCCATTTGCATGGAATATCTTTTTCCAACCCCTCACTTTCCGTCTGTATGTGGCCCTAGGTCTGAAGTGGGTCTCTTGTAGACAGCATATATATGGGTCTTGTTTTTGTATCTATTCAGCCAAGGTATGTCTTTTGGTAGGAGCATTTAATCCATTTACATTTAAAGTAATTATTGATATGTATGTTCCTATTACCATTTGCTTAATTGTTTTGGGTTTGTTATTGTAGGTCTTTTCCTTCTCTTGTGTTTCCTCCCTAGAGAAGTTCCTTTAGCATTTGTTGTAAAGCTGGTTTTGTGGTGCTGAATTCTCTTAGCTTTTGCTTGTCTGTAAAGCTTTTAATTTCTCTGTCAAATCTGAATGAGATCCTTGCTGGATAATTTTGGTTGTAGGTTTTTCCCTTTCATCACTTTAAATATGTCCTGCCACTCCCTTCTGGCTTACAGAGTTTCTGCTGAAAGATCAGCTCTTAACCATATGGGGATTCCCTTGTATATTATTTGTTGTTTTTCCCTTGCTGCTTTTAATATATTTTCTTTGCATTTAATTTTTGATAGTTTGACTAATATGTGTCTTGGGGTGTTTCTCCTTGGATTTATCCTGTATGGGACTCTCTGTGCTTCCTGGACTTGACCAACTATTTCCTTACACATATTAGGGAAGTTTTCAACTATAATCTCTTCAAATATTTTCTCAGTCCCTTTTTTTTTCTCATCTTCTTCTGGGACCCCTATAATTCGATTGTTGGTGCATTTAATATTGTCCCAGAGGTCTCTTAGACTGTCGTCAATTCTTTTCATTCTTTTTTCTTTATTCTGCTCTGCAGTAGTTATTTCTACTATTTTATCTTCCAGGTCATTTATCCATTCTTCTGCCTCATTTATTCTACTATTGATTCCTTGAGGAGAATTTGTAATTTCATTTATTGTATTGTTCATAATTGTTTGATCTTTAGTTCTTCTAGGTCCTTGTTAAACATTTCTTGTACTTTCTCTATTCTGTTTCCAAGATTTTGGATCATCTTTACTATCATTATTCTGAATTCTTTTTCAGGTAGACTGACTATTTCCTCTTCATTTGTTAGGTCTGGTGGGTTTTTACCTTGGTCCTTCATCTGCTGTGTGTTTCTTTGTCTTGTCATTTTGCTTAACTTACTGTGTTTGGGGTCTCCTTTCCACAGGCTGCAGGGTCATAGTTCCCGTTGTTTTTGGTGTCTGCCCCCAGTGGCTAAGGTTGGTTCACTCGGTTGTGTAGGATTCCTGGTGGAGGGGACTAATGCCTGTGTTCTGGTAGATGGGGCTGGATCTTGTCTTTCTGGTGGGCAGGTCCACATTTATTGGTGTGTTTTGAGGTGTCTGTGGCCTTATTATGATTTTAGGCAGCCTCTCTGCTAGTGGGTGTGGTTGTGTTCCTGTCTTGCTAGTTGTTTGGCATAGGGTGTCCAGCACTGTAGCTTGCTGGTCGTTGAGTGGAGCTGGGTCTTGGCGTTGAGATGGAGATCTCTGGGAGATTTTCTTCGTTTGATATTACATGGAACTGGGAGGTCTCTGGTGGACCAATTGTCCTGAACTTGGCTCTCCCACCTAAGAGGTACAGCCCTGATGCCTGGCTGGAGCACCAAGAGCCTGTCATCCACACGGCCTCGTCCACATTGCTGCAGGTCTCCCTGCATCGGCCGAGGGCCTGGCAGCTGTGGCGCAGCCAGACTGCACTAAGCACTTTTTTGTTGTTGTTTTGCCATACGCAGGCCTCTCACTGTTGTGGCCTGTCCCGTTGCGGAGCACAGGCCCCGGACGCGCAGGCTCAGTGGCCACGGCTCATGGGCCCAGCCGCTCCACGGCACGTGGGATCTTCCCGGACTGGGACACGAACCCGTGTCCCCTGCATCGGCAGGCGGACTCTCAACCACTGCGCCACCAGGGAAGTCCTACTAAGCACTTTTTTAAATGCAGGATATTCTTTGACTTTCAACTCCCTTTAAATTCTCAAGTATTTTGCTTTTCCATTTAGAGAAAGACAGGGAACTATCTAAGTATGGCAGTGTGTTAAACACACACACATACACACAAACACACACTCTGCTTACACATACTCCTCTTAAAATGCGCTTTTTGGGTTAGTATTTTCCATAGAAAGATATAGTATTTGCTTAACAATCAGTGGAAGCCATAAAACTCTAACATTTCTATCAGTGGTAAAACCTCAATATGTCAAGTCATATGCCCAGGCTCTTTTCTGAAGACTTAATATCAAGGTGTCATCATTATCCATAATACATTATTGAGTCAGATCTTAAAACTTAATGTGGCTTTTATGCCTGGAGATAAGGCAGGATTTGGGGTTGGCAAGTTACAGTGGCACACACAAGGACTGCTGGTTGAGCCTAATTCTCTAGGATGATTTAAAACCTTAATAGCCCTGAAATTTATTATTCAGGATAGCCTCCTCCTCGCCATTTTGCACTGTGAATGAGTGACAACCTAGGAAGGCAGACAACACTGGAGTGAATCGGGGTTCCATGAGGAGATCTTTTTTTTCATTTTGAAAGACACAATGTGAACAAGGGTTAAAAGACAAAGCTTTGCTCTAAAAGAGAATGGGCTGTGAGTTGAAAGTTATATGACTGGAAGTCTTGGCAGAGAGACAAAAACTGAGAATGGAAGGTGCAGCTCCAAGAATCCCTATGCTGTGGCTGTCAGCCTGGCTAAACCGTGGTCCAGCTCCTGTACCATTCCTTCAGAAACCTACTGGGTGACTGGTTAAATAATGTGGAAAAGAAATCATGGTCTTTGTAAATGAGTATTGCATGACTGGTTATGGTTTCTTACTTTACTCCTTCTGGATAATATTTGCATCTTAATAGTACTTCCAGAGGCTTAATTCAGGAGGTCCCTCACCATGTTAATTGTGAGCCTCAATCCGGTTAATTACTGGTTTATCAGCAGGTTATTGGCTATTGGCTCTTCTAGGAGTTTCCTTATGGCCAATGGGCATTTGAAAGGAGGACCGACCACAGGAGTGAGCCAGTGGCTTTCCAGTATTGCCAATGGCAGGAGTGAAAAGCGGGGGCTGGCTACAGGTTATGGGTCTATGGCTTTCCCTGGCCTTCTATGCATTTCACAGGCATTGTGTTTGGTGCCAGAAGATTCTGGCGTATGTCTCTCCATTGTAAGGGGCATAAACTAAATGTCCCATGGGGGTCCACAAACTGTTCCCTGCAGTGGTATTATGGGAGTGGCAGAGGGGATGCAAGAAGACAGACACTGCCATAGAAACAACCGGGCAAGGCATGCAGTCACAGCTCTGAAGTAGTAAATCCCTCTTGAAGGAGGCAGGGTGGGGGCTATGTATCTTGGAGGAGTTGACATTTAAGCAGAGACTTGAGATATGAAGAGCACTGCCACAGGTGGAGAGGAATGGAAAGGGCACCCAAAAGAAGAAATAGCTTGACAAAAGCACAGAGCTGTGATGGTGAATTGGGTGTCAACATGAATCAAAATGTGTTGCCCCCAAACTCTTATGTTGAATGCTTAAACCCCATGTAAAAAGACGTGAAAAAAGAGGGAAGAAAAGTGAAGGGAAAGAATACAGAAGACCTAGTTTCTATGTTGTTGATTCCCAACAGTAGATCCACAGAGAATCTCTCTCCCACACCTTCCCCTGGCTCCAGGCACACCCAGAGTTGTCCATCTCCTGCCGCCACCAGTAGCAGAACCGGTCCATTTTACCCAGTGAGCCCATTTTGATTCCTTCTTCCAGGTTTTAGGTTTAAAAGCACAGGGAAAGACCACATTTCTAACCAAAGATGGAAGAGAAAAGGGTTTCTTTGAAACTGATCAAATGCAATTAAGGCAGAATGTACAATTCACATACCTTTGATTAACCTTTACCTAGAGAGAAATGATTGGTGATTAAGAATTAGATGAGGTGAATAATTATATCAGGAATCTGCCTTTGAAGAAATCTCTTTCAGCACTAGAGAAAAAGTTGATAAAAAACTATCATGGCTGTAATAGTGCCTTTTAAGGAGAATAATTAACTTGTAATAAGAATTTTGGCCTTGACTTAAGCCCTGTAAAATAACCCTTTTTCATTAACTTCAAGTTCAATTAGCATCAATAATGACTGTTCATTTAGAAGTAACCACAGCATCAAGCTTCCTGATGACTGAGCCTGTGACTGCTCAGATTCCAGCTATAAGGCCCTCAGCCTTTGCTACCAAAGGAGCTGCACAGCCCCAAAGTGGGAAGCTTGGAGTGGACACATTGCAGGACAAGGGAGAATTTGGTTCTCTGAAATATGGAAGTTTCATATGATGCTGAAGTTTGTAGGGACAAAAGAAGAAGGAAGAAGAGGAAGATGAGGAAGAAGAGAGAGGGGGAAGGAGCAGCCACTGCCATCTGCAATGGTCTACTAAACCTAATATTTGATGTCCAAGAGCCCATGTAATAGCATGACAGTGAAATTTCTCCTATCTTCAGCTGAGTTGAATTGGTAATCCAGACGTTCTCTGGGATTGTCCTAAGTGAAAGGAAAGCACCCCTGCAAGATATGACCCAGAGGGAATCAAGAGCCTAATATGAAACCTTCTGCCCTTTCTGTAACTCCAAAAATTAAAAATGATATGTGACTAACCAGCAGGCATTTTCCCCCTTCCTTCTTGCTAACAGAGCCTCAACTCTGATCAGGTTTGGGATATCTATGTACTTCAAGAGCACTGCTCTAGACCTGGGAGATGACTACTGAACAGTTTAAGCCAATGGTTATTAAAGTGTGGTCCCTATACTAACAGAGTACTTGTTAGTAATGCAAATTCTCAGGCCCTACCCTAGACCTACTGACTCAGAATCTCTGGGGATGCAGCCCAGCAATCTCTGTTTTAACAAGCCCTCCCAGTGATTCTGATGCAAGTTCAAGTTTGAGACTATGTGAATTGTATTATTTCCTCTTGATTTAGGCACAGTCATGTGAGGTAGCCCTAACAAATGGGACACAAGGGGAAAACGACTAGCAGCCTTTGTAAAAGTTTTCCATTCTCTTATGAAGGAACAAAGGACAAACTCTGCCCTTTTTCAGCTTCATGTGAAGGTGCCTGGAGCTTCTGCAGCCACCCACCCTAAGGAAGGCAGAGTGGAAAGACAGAAAGGACCTGGGTGCTCCTGTGCTCCTGCCTTTCCACGTGCTCCTGAATTAACCAACCCTAGAGACACACCAACTCTTGACTTCTCATTATACAAGATCGTTCAGCTACTTTTAGTTGGGTCTTTTTTACTTGCAGACAAAAGCATTTTAACTGATTTCAATGAGAATAAGCATAATCATGGTACAAATAACATCTAGAGAGGCACTTACCACGTGCCAAGTGCTGTGGTGACTGCCTCATGTGCAGCATCTCAGTTCATCTTCACAGCTGGCCTTGCCTCCTCATTGACCTAAAATCCTCACTATTAGCAACACTTTGCTGGAAGGCTGTAGTCAACATGCACTGACTGACCTGGGAGTGCTTTGAGGGGCCTGGCCCACTCCAATTTCCCTGTCTTGCCCAGATAATAGGTCTTTCCCAGATACATCTACCCTAAGGGTAGGCCAACTCATCCATTCATTCATGTATTAGATTTCAGAGGAGGAGAAAAAGGTAAGGGGAGGAGAGCATCTGCATGGAGTGCCACCCAAGGGATGTCACGAAAATGGGCTGCCTAATAGAGAGCTCTGGACAGCTGATGGCTGTGGACCAAAGAGTGACTGTGTAGTGGACCAGGGCAGGTGGCCAGGGCCACACCTCAAGCCGTCCTTGCCTTTTATCCCCAGGAACTTGTTAGCTTCTAAGGACTGCGGCCTGCTCCTCTCTCTTCCACACTCCTTTATCCTTGGCCCATAGTTCTTAAATATCCAATATTTAAACACATTTTTTTAATTTTAAGGAAATTTCCATTTATTTACTTCAAAGTAATTTCCTAGCACCCACTTTGGTACCTTGTATGTAGCTGGTACTTCTATCAATGTCTGTCCACAGTCAACATGAAAATCAGAAGCTGTAATGCAGCCAAACTGTAGTATCCACATGCCCTTGACCAGGCTCCACAGAAGGTCAACGAAAAATATACACAGGATGCCCTGAAAAACGAAGGATCTGGTGCTGTATTTCCTTACCACTCTGCCTCATCTTTCAACCTGTCCACCTCAAGAGAGAATTGTAAGGAGAGAAGAGAGCATCCCACTATGATAGGTAAAGGAAAAACAAAAGAGAAAGCAGGAAGGAGAGAGGGATGGGGAATGAGTGACCTAGCTGAGGAATGTATGGATCTGAGAACTACTGGATTCTCATCCTACCCCACAGGCTTCTGTAAAATTACAATCAAGTGTCTTTTTTAAAAAATAATTTTTGCTTATAATAGGGATGGAAAGGAAGCACAAGCTTGAAACAAGAAACATTCAGGCTTAGAAAACTAACCCCAGTTAGGGGATCCTAATCCCAGTTCAGTCACTTACTAATTGCATGATCTGGGCAAGTTACATAACCCCTCAGAGCCTCAGTTGTGAAACAGAGATTAAAATATCCATCTTTTGCAGCTGTGAAGATTAAATGAGAGAATGATTATAAAGTGCCTGGCATATAATAGATGTTCAATAAATGTTAGCACCGTGTGTCTTTATTTCTCCAACTTCCTCCTCCTCATTATTACCTTATGTAAAGTCAAGTAGATACTCTCTGTACCAGGTAATGCTTGCGAACATCTAAGCAAATTGCTGGGAAATTTTTCTCTTTGAAGGGGAGGAAGAAGAAGATAAACTAAAGAAAATTCAACTTTGAGTGCTGTATCTGCTATTTGTGCAAACTCAGTTCAAACCACAAATGAAAACTGAGTGCCAGGAGAGGAGTCCCAACTTCAAGTCCACCCACCAGGTCTGAAAACCCTACTTCATCTGATTACATTATTTGCCAAGCAGCTCTGTCTCTTGCTGAGAATCACTGCTTTTCTTAATAAAAGCTGCAAAACAAACAATGGGGCTGTCCAGGGAACTGAGAATTTAGCTCTTTAATATTTCCTCCCATAAATATAAATGGTTGTTTTCCTCTAGAGAAAGTCTGTATCCCTCTGATCTCTGAAGGATTGGAGAAGGTGCCAAGAGGATCGTCATATTTTCTGGTAAACATTCCCGATCACCTTAATCTCTTCACTGACAATCTTCTGATCTGACAGAAATAGAGGTTATTGTGTCCCTCAGTTTATAAAGTATTAGGGGAAGGATAAGTGGATCAGAGAGAAGAACAGAACACAAAAATCATCAGGGAGACAGAAGGGAGGGGGAAAGGGAGAATTACTTTTAATACAGTTGCATAATCCATAATTCAGCAAGCTTTTCATTTTTCTTATCTTCTAAAAAACATGAAATTAAGCCTAAGCAAAGTGCATAATTTATGAGTCTCTGTGCTGATGATTCCCAAATCCCCATGCCTAACCCTGACTTCTTATATGAGTTCTAGTCCCGCATTTCCAATTGCCTACAGAATGCTGCTGCCCGGAACTGGCTACCATCTCAACTCCCCATGCGCCAACGGAACTCAACTCTTCCTCCCAAATTTCTTTTCTCCCCCAATTCTTCTTTCCTATCGAATGATAGGAAAATTGTTATTCTAATCTTACTGGTAAAAAGTTCTAGAAAAACTTGGATTCCTCCCTCTTTTGCCTCTGACACCAAAGTCTGTTAAGTTTTTCTGGAGTCATCCTTTTCTCCACCATCCCACTTTCCAAATCTTCCCCCACCCTCCACCCCAGATTACAGACTCCAGTCTCTACATACTAATCCAAACTACACACCATTACCAATTTCATTTTCCTAAAATGCTATTCACATCAGACCTATTGATGGCTGCCTATTTCTTGCCATGCGGAGGTTAAACATTCTTACTTGCTCTCCAAGGCCCTCCTGTCATGTCCTGATCCCATCTTGTCCATCCAACTGTACTTTCCCACACAACATTTCTTCTCCAAACAGAGAAGTCCCAGTAGAGCATGAGGTTCGTATTAGGTAATCTAGGAGGACTGGTTGAGTTAATCAAACGTAATTGAGCAACCTTCACTCCATGCTCCATGTTCTATGCTCCCCACTTGGAGTGGTCTCCTTCTTTCATCCTGACTATCCAAACCCTACTCATCTCCAGGACCCATCAAGCCTCAGCTCCATCAGGAAGTCTCTACTCACTAACCCCCTACTCACTGTTCTCTGCTCTAAGACATTTAGCCTTTACATCTACACCCTCTTGTATCATTTCTAATAGTTGGTGTAATGCTTAATAGGGCTTTCAATTTTACAGAACACTATTCTACATATATAATCTTATTTGAGCCTGTCAACAACCCTGTGAGATTGGAATCATCCCCTGCACTTCACTAGGACTCAAAAGAGCTTAAATGAAGATCATGAAGCTAATTGATGCTGGTGTCAAGTCTTGAATCTCCAACTTTTGACTCCAAATCCCATATTTTTGGTCTTCCTTATTGAACTATAAGTTCTTTAAAGTCAGGGACCACATTTTACAATTATTGTCTTTTACCCTATAGGACTTTACAAAGTTCTAAACACACAAGAGGTCTCTATGATTATCTGCTGAATGGAGAACAATGTTAAAGAAATAGCCAACAGGCTATTAAGAAGTATAGGCTTCCCTGTGGTCCAGTGGTTGAGAGTGTGCCTGCTGATGCAGGGGACGCGGGTTCGTGCCCTGGTCTGGGAAGATCACACATGCCACGGAGCGGCTGGGCCCGTAAGCCATGGCCGCTAAGCCTGCGCGTCCGGGGCCTGTGCTCCGCAATGGGAGAGGCCACAACAGTGAGAGGCCTGCATACCACACAGACAAAAAAAAGGGATATAAGCATGTATTCTTCATGCATTGGAAGAATTAATATTGATAAAATGACCATGCTACCCAAGGCAAAATATAGGAAATCCTTATCAAAATACCAATGGCATTTTTCACAGAACTAGAACAAATAATTTTAAAATATGTATGGAAACACAAAAGAACTCCAATCACCAAAATGATCTTGAGAAAGATCAGAGCTGTAGGCATCACACTCTCTGACTTCAGATTATGCTACAAAGCTACAGTAATCAAAACACTATGGTACTGACACAAAAACAGACACATAGATCAACAGAACAGAATAGAGAGCCCAGAAATAAACCCATGCACTTACGGTCAACTAATCTATGACAAAGGAGGCAAAAATATACAATAAAGAAAAGACAGTCTCTTTAATGAGTAGAGCTGTGAAAACTGGATACCCACATGTAAAACAATGAGATTAGAACATTTTCTCACACCATATACAAAAATAAACTCAAAATGAATTAAAGACCTAAATGTAAACCAGAAACCACAAAGCTCCTAGAAAAAAACATAGGCAGAACACTCTGACATAAATCATAGCAATATTGTTTGGACCTGTCTCGTAAGGCAAAGAAAACAAAAGCAAATATAAACAAATAGAGCTAATTAAACTTAAAAGCTTTTGTATAGCAAAGGAAACCACTGACAAAATGAAAAGACAACCTACTGAATGGGAGAAAATATTTGCAAATGATATGACTAATAAGGGGTTAATACCCAAAATGTATAAGCAGCTCATACAACTCAATATCAAAAAAACAAATGAGTCAATTAATAAATGGGCAGAAGACCTGAACAGACATTTTTCCAAAGAAGACATACAGATGGCCAACAGGGACATGAAAATATGCTCAACATCGCTAGTCATCAGGGACATGCAAATCAAAACCACAATGAGGTATCACTTCACACCTGTCAGAATGGCTATCATGAAAAAGACCAAAAATAACAAATGCTGGTGTAGATGTGGAGAAAAGGTATATTAGTTAGAGGTAAACAATTCTTATCAAAATCTGCTAGTTACCAACATATAAGAATCAGAGAAGGTTATCATTTCCTATCACTGCTCTGTGAAATTCTAATTAACCCTGTAACTGTTTATAGAAATAGGATCTTCCCAGTAATGCTTCAAAAAACCAGCCCTGGAAATAGGTTTGAATCATAGAATTTTAATAGGAAAGGGATAGTAGAGATTAGAACTCACTTATTTCACATGACAGAAACTACAACTGAGAACGTTTAGGTGATTTGCCTAGGTTCAAATAGGACAAGTCAGCATATCCTAAAATGAAAACATAATCCCATGACTCCTGGTCCAAAACTCTCTTGCCTCCTTCCACTGCCTCAACTTACATAGGTTTTCAAACTTCATAGTTAATTATAGAAATAAGGACTTTTTCTGCTATGAAAGTAAAAGATCTTAGAGTGAATATCTTAAGAGTTTAGAAATAATCTTCATGACTTAATTAAAATTATTTGACGTTAAAAAAGAAACAAAGAAAAGATTTGCTGGATCCATATGGAACTCTTAGGAAATGCACTATGGGATGGCACTGATTTTCTGATGACTTTAGCTCTTTGAGCAAATAGGCTGCTTTAGTCTACAACATTTACAGCTTTCTTTTGGGTTCTTTGCTTAAATGTATTTTATAAAGGATAAACTCTAATTTTGAATACAGCTAAATTTCAGCAAAGATGATATAAAAAAGAAGGAACAAAAAAAGTTTTTTTATTAATAAAACAACAATATTGTTTTATTAATAAAACAACAATACTAAAATAGAAGATAATAAATAATATTTTCAGTCCTTTAACCATGTGGCAGGTGCTGTACTAAACTCTTCTTTTAATTATCTCATTTACTCCTCATAAGGACCCTATAAAGCAAGTGCTATAATGATCTCTATTATTACATAATCTCTATTTTACAGATGAGACTTCCAGGAGCAGAAAAATGTTATTGTCTCACTACTTTATGAACTTCTAAGTTCTGGAGTTGAGTACCAGAACCAGAACTAACTTCAGATTCTATTTGCAATGCAAATGATGTGTCATTTCAGAAGTAAACGGGTTAACTAATGTTCATAGTTATTTTTTTTAA
This sequence comes from Phocoena sinus, assembly GCF_008692025.1. Classification (NCBI taxonomy): domain Eukaryota; kingdom Metazoa; phylum Chordata; class Mammalia; order Artiodactyla; family Phocoenidae; genus Phocoena; species Phocoena sinus. Next base: position 23,680,990 of record NC_045775.1, read on the forward strand.
CATCTTTATTGGGGTATAATTGCTTTACAATGGTGTGTTTCTGCTTTATAACAAAGTGAATCAGTTATACATATACATGTTACCATATCTCTTCCCTCTTGCATCTCCCTCCCTATCCCACCCCTCCAGGCGGTCACAAAGCACCAAGCTGATATCCCTGTGCCATGTGGCTGTTATTTAAAACAAAAAACACCTTTCAGAGCCTCTACTCTAAAAGGGACGCTGCTGCTTCTGATGATAATTGAGTATGAGGTAGAGTAAAGAATGACACCCTCCACAGGCTGAAGGATTATATACTTCTATCAGGATTTACACAGCTGGAGCAAGATAATTCTCCCTCCTTCTGTTTTAACAGTAAAACATCTTTCGTAAAATGGGGATAAGTGATTCAAGTAAAAATGCATATATATAATATTTTGTATTTAATCAAAGGACAGGACATGTGGATTGTAGGTCTTTCTCTGGAATGCTACCAAACCACACCACGCAGATATAAAAAACCCAAACACAATTTTGTGTCACAAAATACTTTCTTGATATTATCAAGTGTTCTCATTACTTATCAGGAATCACCACTTCATTCTATTCTGATTTTTCAGAATGCTTTTTCAAAACATTTTCTGTTTTCTTAAATGTAAACATCACTGCTTATGCTGGTCCCTTAAAAGTGTTTATGATTCTCATTGGTCAGAATCTTCATGTAAATTATACTTAAGTCTAAACTATGTTTCTAAATATTTAAGGACATAAATAATCTCTAGCCATCCTGGCTGTCATTTTAAGCTATTTGACATTTATTGTTCTGAAGAGAAGAAAGGTCAGATGTATTAAATCTGCATTTGTACTTCTTGACATTTTTCTCCAACCAGAGTCTTCCAAACTATGGTATTAAGACTAATACTATGAAAGGAAGGAAGGAGGGTAGGAAAGAAGGAAGGAAGGAAGAAGGAAGGAAGGAAGCAAGGGAGGGAGGGAAAGAGGGAGGGGAGGGCTGAGGGGAGGGGACTAGAAGGGAAGGAAGGAAAGAGGAAAGGGAGAAAGGGGAGAAACCTTTCCCTGTAGCACATTTCTGACCTTAGCTGCCCATTGTGACACATGAGTATTCAGTGCTTTCCTCCTCAGCTGCATTTGTAAAGCAGATGTGTGGGTTCAGAGGGGCTGGAGCATGAAGGGAAAGGCAGGATCTGTGGAATGGGAGGGGATGCATGGCTTCGTGATCTATTTAGCATGACCTTTGCTCATACTTCATGGAATGGATTGAAACCATCTGTCCCCACTCCTGGGCTCTCCAACCTACATCTCTGCGTGGCCCTCTGCACATCTGTCCTCTCTCCAGTCACCCCTGCCTGTGGTTCTGCCCATTCCTACCTCTAAGCTGCAGTATCACAAGGATTCCCAGTTAAGAGTCTCAACGTGCTCCACAATGATCAGATCACAGCAGCAGAAACTGTCCTCATCTGAAGGACACCCCTTAAGAGGAGAAGGCATCAGGAGGAAAGAAGCATAGTGAGCACTCTGAAACCCAGAGTTTATGAGGAAAACTGACAAGGGAGGCTAGAATGTCTGTTTTCTTCACAGCATTCATCATCTTTTCTTATTATATATGTATTTGTTAATTTGCACACTCAATACGCTTCCCTCCACAGTCTATAAACCCCATGAGGGCAAAGCCTTGGTCTGTTTTATTCATTGCTATCTGTGCATCACCTACCACAGTGTCTGATAGTCTGAAGCTGCTCAATAATTATTTGTTGAATTAACAATTTAAAAAAAAAAGAAAAGAAAAAGGTGAGAAAAAGGAAGAGAAAGAAAAGAAGGAGGAGACAAAGGAAATTATCCAGCATATGTAGGATAACTGACTTTAAACATTTAAAGGGCCCTCATATTGGAGAAAGGACACTACTTGGGGAACGAATAACAGTCACAAGTAGGAGCAATAAGACATAGTGATTATAGGGGCAGAGTTAAACTGGTTGCGATTCAAATACTGGGTCCTTCTCTCCTTAGCTATGTGACCTTGGCCAGTGACTTAACCTCTCTGAGACTTAGTTATCTGGGAATAACTAATAAAATGGGAATAATAATAAAATCAACCTTACTGTGTTAAAGTGAAGACTAAATACAGTAATCTGTAAAACTGTTCAATGGTAGCTGTTACCATTAGTATTAAGTTATGGAGGAGTAGAATTCAGCCAGTATTAAATATTTTTCCAACAGATCTGTCCAGCAAGCACAGGGCAGCCTCATAAAATAGTGATTCCCCATCCCCCAGACATATTTTAAAAGATGAAATGGCAGTAACACTAGTAAAGAAGAGACTGCGGAAGCAGACAGAGCCTGGATGGAATGGCATCTGAGGCCTGTATAAGAGTCTGCAATGCCTAGATTGAGTGGTCTTGCTACACAATTATCCCCTTTCTTTCTGGTACCTGAAGCTTCCTTTCTCTTTAGCTTTTCCCCTTCTGATTTTCAACATTAAGAAGTTTATCTATCCTTCACACACCCTTTCTTCATTCTGCTAAACCCTCTAACATCACGGACATCTCAGTCTCTTTCTCTTCTCTTCTTCCTTTCACAGATAGACTCCCTGAACTACTACGTAAGCACATTTTGCTCCAATTTCTCAGCACTGCCTCTAAACTTCCTTGTGCCTATGACTGCTCTCCAGAAGGCTCTTGGTCAAACACAATGACCTTTCTACTCATCTATGGAACATCTGTCTCCCTCAGTTTCCATGACACCACACAATCCAGCGGCCTCTCTTCCTTCTTGTAACAAAGTTCTTTCTGATAACATCATTGACTCCATTCTACTGCCTAATTCTGAGCCTTCTTAAATCTTAGGTGTGACCTTCCTTCCATGTAAATAGCTCCCACATCCATATCTTCTGTCTGGACCTCTCACTTGTTCCTGTTTCCACTCCACATCTCCATGTGCATACCAGATAACCTGATCCTCAGATAGATGCTCACTACAACTGCTATCATGCTAGCCACTCTCCCCCAGACCAGATCCTCATTCTAACTGTCTGCTTTATCAGTAACACTACCAGTCTACAGCGTCCCTGGCCCAAAACCTTAGACCTTTGACTTCTTCCTATTTGTTTCCCTCACATCTCGGTGTCTCTGAGTCCCTCATTCCTGAGCCAGTGGGACAGCCTCTCAGGGCTCAGATCCAACTACCAGCCCTCCCTGTGGTCCAGGCCTGAAACCCATAACTAAACTACATTTCCCAAAGAATCTTCAGTCAACGTGCAATCAACATGCATCACCCCTTCTCAAGAACTGAACACTTTCTGATTTCTTCAGCATCAAATGTAAATTCTTGACTCAATAAGGCAGTCCCACATCCAATTCAGAGTATCTGACTCAGTACCCATCCCCTCAACCCCCAATACTCCTTAGACCTTTCTGTTCCGGCTAGTTCTACTTTCTTAACACACACACACACACACACACACACACACACACACACACACCACAGAGTCAGTCTGTCTCTCTCTCTTTCTCTCTCTAACCAGTTGTTCTTCCTCTGGGCATTATTTTCTGTTATTGCCCCAACTTGAAAGGTCCTTTGCCCTTCTCTTTTTCAAGTCTAATTACGTACTCACTCCAAGACCTCTCAAATCACCTCCTTCTGGATGTTTCTTCTAACTCACTTCTATCGTAATCCCAAAAGAAAACCATCATTCTCAGTAGATATCCTTTGACTTGACTCCCTGCCAAAAGGTAATAAGTTTATTCTTTCTAAAATTTCAGAGGTATAATTTCCTGTCTCAGAGGAACTTCACCTCTCCTATCATGCACTGAACAAGTGGAGCTCATCAGACTGTAAAGGAACGGTTTTGGGGATCTGGAGGTACAGATTGAACCTGTCCCTAATCACCCCAGCAGGAACTGACCTCTCCAAGCCTCCACTGAACCACTATAACCACTTGTATCATTTGTCCACCATTCAAGTGATACCTTTCACTGGAGTTATTTATTAGCATGGCTTGTCTGCCTTTTCTCCCCAGCTAGTTGTGAACTCCTCCTGGGAGAAAGAGATTGTATTTCATTCAACTTGGTAAGTGCTCAGTACAAAAACAAACCAATAAATAGCATTTCCTCAGGCAAAAGTCCAAACTTACAGGTATCCATAAAAAGAATTCCTTTGTCTGATTTCTCTTTGGTGCGCCCTCTCATCTATATCTATATGTGTTTTATCAACATTTTCTCTAGTGCTGAAAGAGATTTCTTCGAAGGTAGATTCCTGATATAATTATTCACCTCATCTAATTCTTAATCACCAATCATTTCTCTCTAGGTAAAGGTTAATCAAAGGTATGTGAATTGTACATTCTGCCTTAACTGCATTTGATCAGTTTCAAAGAAACCCTTTTCTCTTCCATCTTTGGTTAGAAATGTGGTCTTTCCCTGTGCTTTTAAACCTAAAACCTGGAAGAAGGAATCAAAATGGGCTTACTGAGTAAAATGGACCGGTTGTGCTACTGGTGGCAGCAGGAGATGGACAACTCTGGGTGTGCCTGGAGCCAGGGGAAAATGTGGGAGAGAGATTCTCTGTGGATCTACTGTTGGGAATCAACAACATAGAAACTAGGTCTTCTGTATTTTTTCCCTTCACTTTTCTTCCCTCTTTTTTCACATCTTTTTACATGGGGTTTGTTTCTCTGGAAACAAACCAATATGACTCTGATCTCCAAATTCATCATACAGATGCCCAGCCATGATGGAGTACTCAACAAGCACTGGATTAGCCCTTCTGTCATAAAAAGCTGTTAAATTATAAAAAGCTGACAAAATATACAAAAAAACTGTTTCTATTGGATAATCAGTAGCACAGGATTATAATCCTTGAGAGAGGGAAAATAAAATGTGGTAGGCCTTAGCACTGCCCTGATTTTCTGCCTGGAGGCATTTACCACACCCTGATACAGGAAGGATAGATCCAAATAGAGCAAGGTGGTCTCACAGGCCTGAGGTAATAGACAGCAGAGTTTGGGAAGGCTGATGCAGCTTGAATTATCAGGGAGCAAACCAGAGAAGGAACATCTAGATGGAGAGAGATAAAAACACTCCAAAAAACTGCACAGGGGTCCCCTTGAGTCTTTGGCTGAGTATTAAGTTGCATTCATAGGATGAGATTACACAAGGCTGGGTAGAGAATAGTTACCAGGAAAAGAACATCTCTGAGGGAAGTGCAAGCTGAAAAACTTCTGCAGCTCACACAGAACTGGGAAATGTTTAAGTGCTTAATAACCAGAGTAGAAAACCTCATTGAACACTTAAGGCTTTCAGTGCAGACCGTAGAAAGGCCAAATCTTAAGACAAAATCTAAATTGACCATAGAATAAAGGCTCCTCTAAACTCCTTTAGTAAAACTTGACAATAATCCTCAAAAGTATCACATTGATGGGCAAGTAAATTAACTGCCTGGCAAACAAAAGTTAACAGTCTTTAAGTGAAGACAACAAAATCCACATACTCAACAATGTAATATTTGTAATATGCAACATCCAATAAAAAATTACTAGGTATACAAAGAAGCAGGAAAATGTGACATTTAAGCAAGAGAAAAACTGGTCAATAGAAACAGAAATGACAGAAATAATTTAATAAGCAGAAAGTAACTTAAAAATTATAACAGTCAATGTTTATTGAGTGCTTATTATGTGCAAGGCACTATTGTTTTAAGAGCTTTAGGTATTATCTCATTTATTCTCACAACAGCCCTCCAAGAGAGATAATCTCTTTGTACCATTTTGAGGAAACTGAAGCCCAGAAAGGTTAATAAGTAACTTGCCTACGATCAGCCCAGCTTCTAGGCATTAAGGCTAAGATCTGAACCCAGGAAGTCTGATTCTAATGGCTGTGCTCTTTCCCATGGTACCAGACTACCTCAGAAAGAACTTTAAAGCAGCTATTATAAATATGTTCAGGACTTTTAAAAAAACATAAACATAATGAGGAGAGAAACATAAATGGAAGTAGATATTTTAGAGCTAAAAATATATATAATATCAAAACTGAAAATATATTAGATGGGCTGGTTTATCAGCAGATTAGACGCTGTAGAAGAAAAGGGAATGAACTTTGGACTTCCCTGGTAGTGCAGTGGTTAAGAATCCACCTGCCAATGCAGGGGACACAGGTTTGAGCCCTGGTCTGGGAATATTCCACATGCCATGGAGCAATTAAGCCCGTGCACCACAACTACTGAGCCTGTGCTCTGGAGCCCGTGAGCCACAGCTACTGAGCCCATGTGCCACAACTACTGAAGCCCGTGTGCCTAGAGCCTGTGCTCCGCAACAAGAGAAGCCACCTCAATGAGAAGTCCTCGCACTGCAATGAAGAGTAGCATCCACTCGCTGCAACTAGAGAAAGCCTGTGCGCAGCAATGAAGACCCAACGCAGCAAAAATAAACAAATAAATAAATACATAAATTTATTGTTTAAAAAAAGGGAATGAACTTTAAAACAAGCAAAAAAATCTATCCAGACAAAAGTGGAGAGAGAAAGAGGGCTGAAAAAAAATTAACAGACCTTTAATGAAGTGTGGGAATACATTAATTGTATAACATAATTGTAATTAGATTCTTAGGAATAGGGAGCAGAAAAAATGTTTGAAAAATTTCCAAATATGATGAAAACTATAAACCTACAGAACCAAGAGTTGCTCAGCAAATCCCAAGCAAGAAAAACATAAAGAAAACCACAAAACACATAATAATCAAATTGCTGAAATCCCATGATAAATGCAAAATCCTAAAGCAACCATGGGATGGTAGGGAGGGAAACAGAAGGGGAAATACAGATAAAAATTTCTCTGATTTCTGATCAGAAACAATGCAAACCATGTAACAATAGGACAATACTAAAGTGCTATCAACCTAAAAGTATATCCAGTGAAAATCTTCCGAAATAAAAGCAAAATAAAGACACTTTTAGCAAACAGAATCTGAGCAAATTTAAATACAGAAGAATAGTACAACACTAAATATTAATGGATGAAAGAAAAATATTGTAGATTGAACGCAAAAAGGAACAAGGAACTTCTACTACAGCCAAGATGGAGTAAGCCCACTAAATCCTATTATCCTGCAGCTGACAACCAAAAACTCTGGACAAAATACAAAAACAACTATCAAGGGACTCTGAAAAGTAAATGAAACCAGAAATATTGAGGAAGAAAGTCAAAACTTGGAAAAGCAACTCATAAGGATACCTGGAGAAATCCTTTCTTTCTGGCCAAAAGGCCAGGAAAAGGGCCCTGTGATCCAGAGGGTATGGAGGGAGATCTCCACTTCTTTGCTTGTTCTTCTCTTTTTTTCTCATTTCACGATAAGCCCTCAAGAGAGCTAGCTTAGCTGGTGGTGTCAGCAGCCAAAATTCTAACAGAAACCCTGTAAAAAACACATCTTTCAGGCCAGAAGACTGGGTAGAAGGGACCCCTTCAGGCCAAAGAGTATGGAGAGAATCCCTGTTTTGTTTCTCTTTATCTGTTTTGCCTGAAGGCAACCCTAGTTGCAGGAGTTGTGCCACAGTTGTACAAGTGGGTAAAACTGAGTTTAAGGAAAATCTAGAAGAGGAGAGAGATGGAGAAGGAAATATGTTAATTCTGTAAAGAAAATGACCCAAGGTTCCAGCTCACCTGTGAGCGGCACTTGTGTGGACAGACTCAAAGCAACAAAACAAAGGCTTTAAGAACAAAACTAATGTTTAAACCACACTCAAGTGTCAGACCAAACAACATAATGTTCAAATTTTCCAGGATGAAACCTAAAACTACACAATATGTAAAGAAGAACAAAAAAAGTGACCAATTCTTAAGGAGAAAGATAATCAACAGATGCCAAAAACAAGATGATCAGTTGCTGAAATTATCAAAGACTTTAAAGAAGCTGTTATAACTATGTTCCATGAGGTAAACATAAACACTCTGGAAAAGAGATGGAAAGGTGGTTCTCAGTAGGTAAACAGAAATTTTTTAATGGAAAATTTAAACTGAAAAATATATCTAAAATAAAAAATTATCACAAAATGGAGATGACAGAGTAAAGATTCAGTAAACTTGAAGACAAATCATAGAAACTGTCCAATCTGCAGAACTGAAAGAAAAAAATTTTGAAAAAATAAATGAGCAGAGCCTCAAGAGCATGTGAGACTATATCAAAAGGTCTAACAGTTGTGCAATTAGAGTACCATAGGGGAGTAGAAAGATATTGGTACAGGGGAAAAAAAAGGAAATAATGGCTAAAAAACTCCCCAAATATCATGGAAGACCTAAATTTACAGATCAAGAATCTCAACAAATTGCAAAGAGGAGAGAATCAAATAAAATTTCATGCACAGATTCATCATAATAAAACTTCTGAAAACCAATGACAAAGGAAAAATCTTGAAAATAGCTACATATAGGGAAGAACAATTTAATGACAGAACGCTCACCAGAAACTATGAAAGAGAGGAACAACATTCTTAAAGAGCAAAAAGAAAAGAACTGTCCACCCAGAACTCTGTGCCCAGTAAAAATATTCTTCATAAACGAAGGGGGAATAAGGACATTCAGATAAGGGAAAACCTAAGAGAATTTGTTACCAGAAGGCCTGTTCTAAAAGAAATTCAAAAGGGTATTCTTTAGATTGATGGAAAATGATAAAATAGGGAAATCTGGAGCTTTAAGAAAGAAGGAAAAACAAAAGAAATGGTATGTATCTGAGTAAATATAAAGGACAAGTTTTCTCCTCTTAAGTTATTTAAAATACAAATAACTGCTGAAAGAAAAAATTGTAAATATTGTCTAGCAGGATTTTAAGTTATGTAGATATAACACATATGACAACTATAATATTAAGGGGGTGGATAAAGGGACATATATAGTTGTAAGCCTTCCATATTTTACTTGAAGTAGTAAACTGTCAACTCAAAATAAACTGTGAAAGTCTATACATATATAAAATTCCAAGAGCAAATACTAAAATAACAATAGAAAAAGATGTAGCAAAAAAATAGATAAATTAAAACTGAAAAATATTCAACTAACTCAAAAGGTGCCAGGAAAGAGACAAGAGAAAAACAAAAACCAGAAAGAGAGAATAATAATGATAATAATAATAATAAAAATTGTAGATCTAAATCCAACCATATCAAATATAACGTTAAATACAAGTGGTCTAACACACCAAATAAAAGATGGACATTGTGAGACTGAATTTTAAAAAAACACATAAAATCCAACCATACGTTTTCAATAAGAAATATACTTTAAATAAATATATAGATTAAAAGTAAAAGGATAGAACAGATATACCATGTTAGCACTAATCAAAAGAAAGCTGAATGGCTATATTAATATCAAAGAAACTTCAAAATATGAATATCATTAGAGATAAAAAGAGATATTGCATAAAATCAAAGAGGCAAATTATGAAGAATACATACCAATCCTAAATGTGTAGGCACATAATAACAGAGCTTCAAAATAACAGAGCTTCAAAATAGAGAAACAAAACATGATAGAATTGAAAGGAGAAAGAGGCAAACAAAAACCTAGAGACTTTAGCACTCCTCTATTGGTGACACATATAACAGACAGAAAACCAAGGATATAAAAGACCTGAACAACACTATTAACCAAATTGACCTAATTGACATTGATTGAACATTCCACCCAACATAACAGAAAACATGTTCTTTTCAAGTATACATGGAAATTCAGCAAGATAAGGGCCATAAAATAAACCTTAACAAATTTTAAATTATTGAAAGCAAACCAAATATATTCTCAGACCGTATCAGAATTGAACTAGCAATCAGTGAAAGAAAGATATCTGGAAAATCCTCCAAATATTAAGAAATAAAACATACTTATATATAACCATGGGTCAAAGAGAAAGCCAAATGGAAAATTAGAAAATACTTTAATTGAACGTAAATGAAATTTCATTACAACATAAAGAAATTTGTACGATGCAGCTAAAGCAGTTATTAGGGAGAAATTTTAGCATTACATGATTATATTTGAAATAGAGGGAAAAAAATCTCACATCAATGATCTTAAGAAACTAGAAACAATTAGAGCAAATTAAACCCAAGGCAAACAAAATGAAGGAAAGATAATAAAACCAGAGCAGAAATCAATGAAATTTGAATAAGAAAAATAATATAGAAGAAATCAGTATCACAAAAGTTTTTTTTTAATTCAATAAAATTGGTAAATTGGTCATTCTCTAGCCAGAATGATGACAAAGAAAAGAGGGAGATGATGCAAATTACCAGCATCAAGAGTAAAAGAAGGAACATCACTACTGACCCTACAGACATAAAAAAAAAAGGGAATATTATGAACAACCTAACTTGCATTAATTCAACAAATAAGATGAAATGAACCAATTACTTTAAGGATACAAACAAACTACTAAAATTCACTCAAAAATAAACAGATAATCTGAATAATCCTATAATTATTAAATAAATCTACTTAGTAATTAAAAACACTCCAGCTGGGGCTTCCCTGGTGGCGCAGTGGTTGAGAGTCTGCCTGCCAATGCAGGGGACACAGGTTCGTGCCCCAGTCTGGGAAGATCCCAATGCCGCGGAGCGGCTGGGCCTGTGAGCCACGGCCTCTGAGCCTGCGCATCTGGAGCCTGTGCTCCGCAACGGGAGAGGCCACAACAGTGAGAGGCCCGCGTACCACAAAAACAAACAAACAAACAAAAAAACACTCCAGCAAAGACTACACCAAGCCAAGATGGCTTCAGTAACAAATTCTACTAAAAATAATTGAAGAATTGAATTCTCTTCCAGGAAAAAGAAGAGGGAGCACTTCCCAACTCATTTTATGATCCCAGCATTACCTAGACCCTAAAGCTTGTCAAAGACATGAAAAGAAATCTATAGACCAGTAATCTTCATGAACATGCAGAAATCCTCAACAAGGTGTTAGTGAGCTGATTCAACAATATGTAAAAAGGAGAATAAGGGGCTTCCCTGGTGGCTCAGTGGTTGAGAGTCCGCCCGCTGATGCAGGGGACACAGGTTCGTGCCCCGGTTCGGGAAGATCCCACATGCTGCAGAGCGGCTGGGCCCGTGAGCCATGGCCGCTGAGCCTGCGCGTCCGGAGCCTGTGCTCCACGACGGGAGAGGCCACAACAGTGAGAGGCCCGAGTACAGCAAAAAAAAGGAAAATAAGTCATGCCCATGTGGGGTTTATCCAGGGAATTTAAAGCTAATTTAACATTTGAACATTAAATACTGTAGTTCATCATATTTATCAAAAAAATAAAGTAGAAGTAGAAAAACCATATGATCACCTCAATAAAAGCTCAGTCTGAGGGAAGCCAGACACCAGGTCACAAGGATGTTCCAACAGTCCTGTGGACTGGACCACCTGGTGAAGAACTGAGGCCTCATCAGTAGCCAGCATCAGATGGCCAGCCATGTGAGCAAAGCACCTTGTAAGTAAATTCTGCAGCCACAGTCAAGCTTTAAGATGACTGCAGTTTCGGCTGATATCTGCCCACAATGAGAGACTCCACGCAAAATGCACCAAGTCAGGCTTTTCCCAAATTCCTAACTCACAGGAACTGTAAAAGATAATAAATTATTTACTACTATTTTGAGCCACTAACTTTGGGGGTGATTTCCTATGCAGTGTTGGATAACCAATACATAGAAATACAAATTAAAACCACAATGAAATGCCACCACACGTTGACAATACCAAGTATTTTCAAGGGTGTGGATGGAGCAAGTAAAACTCTCATACACCACTGACGAGAGTATAATATGGTACAGCTACCTTGGAAAAATAGTTTTTCAATTTCTAATAATGTTAAACATGCATTTACCATACAATCCAACAATTCCATAATTGATTTAAGAGAAGTGACAACATATGTCCACAAAATGAATTATACACAAAATGTTCATAACAGCTTTAGTCACGAGAGCCCCAAACTTGAAACAATTTAATGGTCCATCAACAGATGCATGGATAAATAAATTGTAATACAGTTGACCCTTAAACAATGCAGAAATTAGGGGCACCTACCCTCCTTACAGTTGAAAATCTGCATATAATTTATATTTGGCCCTCCCAATACAGGGTTCAGTTCCTCCATATCTGTCGTTCCACATCAGTGGATTCAAACCACTGCGGACTGTGTAGTATTTACTGTTGAAAAAAATCCACATATAAGTGAACCCTCGCACTTCAAACCCATGTTGTTCAAGGATCAACTTGTATGTTCATACGATGAGATACTACTGAGCAATAAAAAGAAACAAACTACTAATACACACAACTACACAACAAAATCTTAAAAGCATTGGAATTCTAAGCGAAAGAAGCCAGACACAAAAGAGAATATACTGTATGACTCCATTTATATGAACCTCCAGAACAGACAAAACTAATCTACTGTGATAGAAATAAAATCAGACATTGCCTAGGGCAGGACGTACAGGGGGTTCACTGCAAAAGGTCAAGAAAGACCTTTTAGGGGTTGACGGAAATGTTCTATATACTGTAATAATTAAGACGGTGGTTACACAGATGTATACATTTATCAAACAAATCAAACAGGTGCATTTTATTATATGTGAAGTATACTTCAATAAAATTGAAAATAACCATTATATAATGTTGGTCGTAAGTTCAGACACCAGTGCAAAAATAATCCTTCCAGACCAAAAATAATCAAGTGTTCCTCCCTTCCTCCTTCCCTCTCCCTCTCCCCTTTCTCTTTCTGTCACTCTTTTGGTCTCGTTTTCTACATCTATGCATCTCAGTGTCCAGAAGATAATTCCTGCCCTCTATTTTCCTGGGTTACCTCTTCTTATACATTCCTCTCTCAGTTTCCCCACTTATATCTCTGTCATTCTCATTTTTCTCTCTTTATATATATAAATATTGTTGTGTTTCTGCCCACCTTTTTCTGTCTGCTCTATATTTTTTTCTCTTCTTTGACCTGAATATAAGACCAAAGAGGTCGGCGGGAAGATGGCGGAAGAGTAAGACGTGGAGATCGCCTTCCTCCTCACGGATATACCAGAAATACATCTACACGTGGAACAACTCCTACAGAACACCTACTGAAGGCTGGCAGAAGACCTCAGAGCTCCCAAAAGGCAAGAAACTCCCCACGTACCTGGGTAGGGCAAAAGAAAAAAGAAAAAACAGAGACAAAAGAATAAGGACGGCACTTGCACCAGTGGGAGGGAGCTGTGAAGGAGGAAAAGTTTCCACACACTAGGAAGCCCCTCCGCGGGCGGAGACTGCGGGAGGCGGAGGGGGGAGCTTCGGCACCGCGGAGTGGTGCACAGCGACGGGTGTGGAGGGCAAAGCGGGGAGATTCCTGCACAGACGATCGGTGCCGACCGGCACTCACCAACCCGAGAGGCTTGTCTGCTCACCCGCCGGGGCGGGCGGGGCTGCGAGCTGAGGCTCGGGTTTCGGTTTTGGACGGAGCGCAGGGAGAGGACTGGGGTTGGCGGCTTGAGCATAGCCTGAAGGGGTTGGTGCGCCACGACTAGCCGGGAGGGAGTTCGGGGAAAAGCTGGCACCGGCCGAAGAGGCAAGAGACTTTTTCTTCCCTCTTTGTTTCCTGGTGCGCGAGGAGAGGGGTTTAAGAGCGCTGCTTAAAGGAACTCCAGAGACGGGCGCGAGCCGCGGCTAAAAGCGCGAACCCCAGAGACGGGCGCGAGCCGCGGCTAAGGGCGCGAGCCCCCGAGACGGGCGCGAGCCGCGGCGGGAAGCGCGAGCCCCAGAGACGGGCGCGAGCCGCGGCTGAAACCGCAGACCCCAGAGACGGGCGGGAGACGCTGGGGCTGCTGCTGCCGCCACCAGGGGGGCTGTGTGCGAGCACAGGTCACTCTCCGCGCCCCTCTTCCGCGGAGCCTGTGCAGGCCGCCACTGCCAGGTTCCCGGGATCCAGGGACAACTTCCCCAGGAGTACGCATGGCGGGTCTCAGGCTGGTGCAGCGTCACGCCGGCCTCTGCCGCAGCGTCACGCCGCCTCTGCCGCCACAGGCCCGCCCCGCACGCAGTGCCCCTCCTTCCCCCATCCCCCAACCCCCGGCCTGAGTGAGCCGGAGCTCCCGAATCAGCGGCTCCTTTAACCCCGTCCTGTCTGAGCAAAAAAACAGACGCCCTCCAGCGATCTGCGCGCAGGGGCAGGGCCGGGTACAAAGCTGAGCTCCTGTGAGCTGTGAGAGCAGGGAGGAGAGGGGGAGGTCTCTCCCGGCAGCCGCGGAGGCGGCGGATTGAAGCTCCACGATCAACTTGATGTGCCCTGCATTGTGGAATACCTGAATAGACAGGGAGTGATCCCAAATTGAAGAGGGGGAATTTAGGAGCGAGATCTGTGATTTTTTTCCCTTTTCCTCTTTTTGTGAATGTGTGCGTGTATGCTTCTGTGTGAGATCTTGTCTGTATACTCTTGCTTCCACCATTTGTCCTAGGGCTCTATCCGTCCATGTTTTTTTTTTTTTTTTTTAATAATTAATTTTAATTGTAATAACTTTATTGAACTTTACCTTCGTTCTTTTTTTCTTTCTTTCCTTCCCTCCTTCCCTCCTTTAGACAGCGAATCACCCCAGGTTGAGGGGGTGGTCTCTGGGAGCAGGATTTATGATTTTTCCCCCTTTGCCCCTCTTTGTGAACGTGTATGTGTATGCTTCTGTGTAAGATTTTCTCTGTATAGCTTTGCTCCCAACAGTTGTCCTAGGGCTCTATCCGTCCATGGTTTTTTTTTAAAAAAAATTTTTTTTTTCTTAATAATTAATTTTAATTGTAATAACGTTATTGTACTTTACCTTCGTTCTTTCTTTCCTTCCTTCCTTCCCTCCTTTAGACAACAAATCACCCCAAATTGAGGAGGTGGTCTCTGGGAGCAGGATTTATGATTTTTCCCCCTTTGCCTCTCTTTGTGAACGTGTATGTGTATGCTTCTGTGTAAGATTTTCTCTGTATAGCTTTGCTTCCAACATTTGTCCTAGGGCTCTATCCGTCCATGGTTTTTTTTAAAAAAAAATTTTTTTTTCTTAATAATTAATTTTAATTGTAATAACTTTATTGTACTTTACCTTCGTTCTTTCTTTCCTTCCTTCCTTCCTTCCCTCCTTTAGACAGCGAATCACCCCAGGTTGAGGAGGTGGTCTCTGGGAGCAGGATTTATGATTTTTCCCCCTTTGCCTCTCTTTGTGAACACGTATGTGTATGCTTCTGTGTAAGATTTTCTCTGTATAGCTTTGTTTCCAACATTTGTCCTAGGGTTCTATCTGTTCTTTTTTTTTTTTTTTTTCTTTCTTTCTAAATATTTTTTAGTACAATAACTATATTATACTTTATTTTATTTTTACTGTATCGTCTTTCTTTCTGTCTTTTTTCCTTCTTTCCCTCCTTCCTTCCTCCCTTCCTCCCTCCCTCCCTCCCTCCTTTCTTTCCTTCTTTGCTTCTTTCTTCCTTCCTTCCTTTCCTCCTTTCCTCCTTTCCTTCTTTCTTTCCTCAAACTTCTACTAATTCTCTCTACATTTTCTCCTTCTTTCCCTCCTTCCTTCCTTCCTTCTCCCCTCCCTCCCTTTCTTTCCTTCTTTGCTTCTTTCTTCCTTCCTTCCTTTCCTCCTTTCCTTCTTTCTTTCCTCATACTTCTACTAATTCTCTCTACATTTTCTCCTTCTTTCCCTCCTACCTTCCTTCCTTCCTCCCTCCCTCCCTCCTTTCTTTCCTTCTTTGCTTCTTTCTTCCTTCCTTCCTTTCCTCCTTTCCTTCTCTCTTTCTTCAAACTTCTACTAATTCTCTCTACATTTTCTCCTTCTTTCCCTCCTTCTTTCCTTCCTTCCTCCCTCCCTGCCTCCCTCCCTCCTTTCTTTCCTTCTTTGCTTCTTTCTTCCTTCCTTCCTTTCCTCCTTTCCTTCTTTCTTTCCTCATACTTCTACTAATTCTCTCTACATTTTCTCCTTCTTTCCCTCCTTCCTTCCTTCCTTCCTCCCTCCCTCCCTCCTTTCTTTCCTTCTTTGCTTCTTTCTTCCTTCCTTCCTTTCCTCCTTTCCTTCTTTCTTTCCTCATACTTCTAATAATTCTCTCTACTTTTCCTCCCTTTTATTCTGAGCCGTGTGGATGAAAGGCTCTTGGTGCTCCAGCCCAGGAGGCAGGGCTCTGCCTCTGAGGTAGGAGAGCCAACTTCAGGACACTGATCAACAAAAGACCTCCCAGCTCCACATAATATTAAACGGTGGAAATCTCCCAGAGACCTCCATCTTAACACCAGCACCCAGCTTCACTCAACGACCAGCAAGCCACAGTGCTGGACAACCTATGCCAAACAACTAGCAAAACAGGAACACAACCCCACCCATTAGCAGAGAGGCTGCCTAAAATCATAACAAGGCCACAGACACCCCAAAACACACCACCAGACGTGAATCTGCCCACTAGAGAGACAAGATCCAGCCTCATCCAGCACAACACAAGCACTAGTCCCCTCCACCAGGAAGCCTACACAACCCACTGAAACAACCTTAGCCACTGGAGACAGACATCAAAAACAACGGGAACTACGAACGTGCAGCCTGAAAAAGGAGACCCCAAACACAGTAAGATAAGCAAAATGAGAAGACAGAAAAACACACAGCAGATGAAGGAGCAAGATAAAAACCCACCAGACCTAACAAATGAAGAGGAAATAGGCAATCTACCTGAACCTTGCACCTCAAGCAATTAGAGAAAGAAGAACAAAAAAGCCCCAAAGCTAGCAGAAGGAAAGAAATCATAAAAATCAGATCAGAAATAAATGAAAAAGAAATGAAGGAAACGATAGCAAAGATCAATAAAACTAAAAGCTGGTTCTTTGAGAAGATAAACAAAATAGATAAACCACTAGCCAGACTCATCAAGAAAAAAAGGGAGAAGACTCAAATCAATAGAATTAGAAATGAGAAAGGAGAAATAACAACTGACACTGCAGAAATAAAAAAAATCATGAGAGATTACTACAAGCAACTCTATGCCAATAAAATGGACAATCTGGAAGAAATGGACAAATTCTTAGAAATGCACAACCTGCCAAGACTGAATCAGGAAGAAATAGAAAATATGAACAGACCAATCACAAGCACTGAAATTGAAACTGTGATTAAAAATCTTCCAACAAACAAAAGCCCAGGACCAGATGGCTTCACAGGTGAATTCTATCAAACGTTTAGAGAAGAGCTAACACCTATCCTTCTCAAACTCTTCCAAAATATAGCAGAGGGAGGAACACTCCCAAATTCCTTCTACGAGGCCACCATCACCTTGATACCAAAACCAGACAAGGATGTCACAAAGAAAGAAAACTACAGGCCAATATCACTGATGAACATAGATGCAAAAATCCTCAACAAAATACTAGCAAACAGAATCCAGCAGCACATTAAAAGGATCATACACCATGATCAAGTGGGGTTTATTCCAGGAATGCAAGGATTCTTCAATATACGCAAATCTATCAATGTGATAAACCATATTAACAAATTGAAGGAGAAAAACCATATGATCATCTCAATAGATGCAGAGAAAGCTTTTGACAAATTTCAACACCCATTTATGATAAAAACCCTCCAGAAAGTAGGCATAGAGGGAACTTTCCTCAACATAATAAAGGCCATATATGACAAGCCCACAGCAAACATCATCCTCAATGGTGAAAAGCTGAAGGCATTTCCACTAAGATCAGGAACAAGACAAGGTTGCCCACTCTCACCACTCTTATTCAACATAGTTTTGGAAGTTTTAGCCACAGCAATCAGAGAAGAAAAGGAAATAAAAGGAATCCACATCGGAAAAGAAGAAGTAAAGCTGTCACTGTTTGCAGATGACATGATACTATACATAGAGAATCCTAAAGATGCTACCAGAAAACTACTAGAGCTAATCAATGAATTTGGTAAAGTAGCAGGATACAAAATTAATGCACAGAAATCTCTGGCATTCCTATATACTAATGATGAAAAATCTGAAAGTGAAATCAAGAAAACACTCCCATTTACCATTGCAACAAAAAGAATAAAATATCTAGGAATAAACCTACCTAAGGATACGAAAGACCTGTATGCAGAAAATTATAAGACACTGATGAAAGAAATTAAAGATGATACAAATAGATGGAGAGATATACCATGTTCTTGGATGGGAAGAATCAACATTGTGAAAATGACTCTACTACCCAAAGCAATCTACAGATTCAATGCAATCCCTATCAAACTACCACTGGCATTTTTCACAGAACTAGAACAAAAAATTTCGCAATTTATATGGAAACACAAAAGACCCCGAATAGCCAAAGCAATCTTGAGAACGAAAAAAGGAGCTGGAGGAATCAGGCTCCCTGACTTCAGACTATACTACAAAGCAACAGTAATCAAGACAGTATGGTACTGGCACAAAAACAGAAAGATAGATCAGTGGAACAGGATAGAAAGCCCAGAGATAAACCCACGCACATATGGACACCTTATCTTTGATAAAGGAGGCAGGAATGTACAGTGGAGAAAGGACAGCCTCTTCAATAAATGGTGCTGGGAAAACTGGACAGGTACATGTAAAAGTATGAGATTAGATCACTCCCTAACACCATACACAAAAATAAGCTCAAAATGGATTAAAGACCTAAATGTAAGGCCAGAAACTATCAAACTCTTAGAGGAAAACATAGGAAGAACACTCTATGACATAAATCACAGCAAGATCCTTTCTGACCCACCTCCTAGAGTAATGGAAATAAAAACAAAAATAAACAAATGGGACCTAATGAAACTTCAAAGCTTTTGCACAGCAAAGGAAACCATAATCAAGACCAAAAGACAGCCCTCAGAATGGGAGAAAATATTTGCAAATGAAGCAACTGACAAAGGATTAATCTCCAAAATTTACAAGCAGCTCATGCAGCTCAATAACAAAAAAACAAACAACCCCATCCAAAAATGGGCAGAAGACCTAAACAGACATTTCTCCAAAGAAGATATACAGAATGCCAACAAACACATGAAAGAATGCTCAACATCATTAATCATTAGAGAAATGCAAATCAAAACTACAATGAGATATCATCTCACACCAGTCAGAATGGCCATCATCAAAAAATCTATAAACAATAAATGTTGGAGAGGGTGTGGAGAAAAGGGGACACTCTTGCACTGCTGGTGGGAATGTGAATTGGTTCAGCCACTATGGAGAACAGTATGGAGGTTCCTTAAAAAACTACAAATAGAATTACCATATGACCCAGCAATCCCACTACTGGGCATATACCCTGAGAAAACCAAAATTCAAAAAGAGTCATGTACCAAAATGTTCATTGCAGCTCTATTTACAATAGCCCGGAGATGGAAAGAACCTAAGCGCCCATCATCGGACGAACGGATAAAGAAGATGTGGCACATATACACAATGGAATATTACTCAGCCTTAAAAAGAAATGAAATTGAGATATTTGTAATGAGATGGATAGACCTAGAGTCTGTCATACAGAGTGAAGTAAGTCAGAAAGACAAAGACAAATACCGTATGCTAACACATATATATGGAATTTAAGGAGAAAAAATGTCATGAAGAACCTAGGGATAAGACAGGAATAGAGGCGCAGACCTACTGGAGAACGGACTTGAGGATATGGGGAGGGGGAAGGGTGAGTTTTGACAGGGCGAGAGAGAGTCATGGACATATACACACTAACAAATGTAGTAAGGTAGATAGCTAGGGGGAAGCAGCCGCAAGGCACAGGGATATAAGCTCGGGGCTTTGGGACAGCCTGGAGGGGTGGGAGGGGGAGAGTGGGAGGGAGGGAGACGCAAGAGGGAAGACACATGGGAGCACATGTATATGTATAGCTGATTCACTTTGTTATAAATCAGAAACTAACACACCATTGTAAAGCAATTATACCCCAATAAAGATGTTAAAAAAAAAAAAAGACCAAAGAGTTTTGAAATTTTTGATTTATTTATTGAATATTTTATTTGTTAATTTTGACTGAGTGCAAGAAATGTTTATTTTATTTAAAATATTTTACTTATTTAAAATAAAATTAAGAGTTATTACATGTAACTTACATGGTCCTTGGTTGTTACTTTTCCCTCTGTGAGTTAATGACCTCATTTGTAACAAGGCCCCCCCTTCCCTGCTTTAGGAAGTTTTTGAAGAATCCATTCTGGCCACCAATGGAAGAAATATAATCAAGAACTGGGGAAAAAACTAACACTTGTTGAATACCAACTGTGTGTCAGGGCTTACTACATGCCTTATCCTATTTAATTATCACAGTAACCCTGGGAGGTGGGTATTATTTTTCTCAGTTTACAAATAAGAAAAACTGAAGTTCAAAGAAGAAAATAAGTAGCCTTGGGCTTCAACCCCAAATCTTTGACTTATTATTTTACCCATTATTTAGAATAGGATATTTTACTTTTGATTTTGCACAAGTCCAATTCCTTGATAGGAAAATGT
Source organism: Phocoena sinus (assembly GCF_008692025.1). Lineage (NCBI taxonomy): Eukaryota > Metazoa > Chordata > Mammalia > Artiodactyla > Phocoenidae > Phocoena > Phocoena sinus. The sequence goes on from NC_045775.1 coordinate 23,701,474, forward strand.
ATAAATAAATGGTGTTATATTCATATAAAGGAATACAACGCAGCAATTTAAGAAAAAGAAAGAAAGAATGCTGGTACACACAACGACATTGATGAACCCCAAAGAAATCATGTTGAGTAAAAAAAGCCAGACACAAAATAGTACATGTGATATGGTTCCATCTACATGAAATTCAAAAATAGACAAAACTAATGGCTGAGAAGGATGGTTACCTTAGTTAGAGGGCGGATACAGACTGCAAAAGGACAGGAGCAAGCTTTCTGGAGATGCTACAAATGTTCTGCATCTTCATCTGGACAGTGATTATATGGGTGTTGTATATGTGAATTATCATCAAGCTGTACAGAAGATCAATGCACTCAACCCACTTTATTGTATTTACTGTCCCTTAATTAAAAAACAAATCATTTTCTGACGCTAAAATACAGGTTCCTATGTCCCACTACCAGAGATCCATTTCCAGAGAATTCTGGAATTGAGCAAACTGATTTCAATGAAAGAATCTAACTTTAGGAACCTTGGGGAAGGGCTACACAACCCCTTCTCAGTTCTTCTGAGCTGTTAACTGAAACTTAAGGCCTGCCTCAAAGTCTGGGACCTTGTACAGCTGCTCCTAACGCCAAGGGTTGGCTGAAACCATGGATGGATAAAGCAGAAACTTAGTACCTTTCATGATCTTGTATATTCATTTTTTCTACTGCCTTATATATTTATTCCTGAATAATCCAGACTGAAGCCTTCCACATAGGTTATCTCATACAATGCTCGTAGCGAATCCATGAGGTAGTCAAGACAAGATCTGTATTATCTCCTTTAGGAACAAACACCCAGAGGCTCAAGGAGTTGCACACTATTTCAAATCCAATAAAGGAAAATATCATAAAAGAATCTAGGCCTCCTAGCTCCTAATCTAGTGTTCAGTTCACCGAAGAATATTTATTTTAATTATCTGGGCTGAGAATGTAAAAAGGATCTATAGAGGAGTTCTGCCCATGCCCACCCTCATGAACCTATTCCAGTGAAAACTGAATAAAACATAAATAAGAGAAAAAGAAAAATATAGCCAATGGCTTAGATTTTCCTTCTGATTTCTTTTGGCTAGTTGCCTGATTTCCTTTAAGCATGCTTAGATTTCTTTTTTTTACTTTCATACTTTTTTTTCATACCTACCCTTTAGCATTTTCCTTACTCCAGGGAATTCTGGCTGCCTACCTCTTCATGCACCTGTTGTTACTTAGCCAGAAAGGGATGATTCAAGGAAAAAAGACTCTTAATTAACCATTTGGTTAGGTGAATCTGCCCCAAGGGAGCTCTCCTCCTGCCCTGTTCTGGGGCCTCCCACTTTCTGGAATGCCTAGGTTATATCACCAAATGAATCTGACAAAATTTCCCTGGGAAAGGACCCAAGCTCAGAACAGTCCAGCTGGAAATTTCATCACAAGATTTACTGAAGAAAATAAAAGTTGTTCTGAGAAATGTGGCTCACCCAAAAAGGCACTGGGGTACCTCCCCGCTTCCACTACCTCACCCCCAGGCCAACGCTCACTTTTAACTGCTCCTATCTCACACCTTTACTGTGTGAAAGAGCCCAGGTCATCACTAGGTTAAGAAACACTGGCCACAACCTAGATCGGAGGACAAGGCAATGGTTCTAAGGAAGAAGGCATCCACAGGGCTCCTTGCAGCTCTCCCCACGTGACCCCTGGACCTATAACCATCCTCACCAACACCCATCTTCTTCTACTCCCAAGCACAGATGATGTCCATGTGCATCTTTTGGAGGCAATGGCTCATCTCTGGCTCACAAAAAAAAACCACCACCTATAAAATCCAGTGTAGATGCTTAACAGCTTATTTTAGGTTGAGATATTTTCCTAAGTCAGCCTCCCATTCAAGTCCATGGGCTATGTGTCTCCATGGAATTTCAAAGATTTAATTGCTTTTCATGGGCTCATGTCCATTACCATTTAGGACTTTCCATCTCTCCACATGACAATGAAGAGTGAAGCTAGAAGTGTACAGGAAGGGCACAGCTCCAGCTAATTACAATAAAGGAGTTATCAGAGGCCAGTGGTCCAGCAGGTCTGTGGACATGGTGGGGCCTGGACTGCACAGATCACTCTCAGGGAAGATCCACCATCTAAAAACCACTGTTCTGTAATGCCTCTATCTTTTTCTTCCTTGGCATTAGTTTTCATACTTTCACAAAGTTAAGGCTTGGTTTATTTCTACAGAAGAACAAAGAATTGGATTGTAAATATGCTACTTAAATCTCTGGACTGAATCCAAGGTCAAAAGACCTATAAGAGGATAATAGTTGATAGGAATAAAGTAAATACCACACCTCAACGCCCCTTCTCATCTATATTTCTGGGAAAACCAGGCCTTCCATGATTGGACAATAGAAACTACCACCCTGGCCACTCCCTACTTCCACTGGATCTCACCTCTCATCTCTTAGGTATTAGGAGTTAGTTGCATGGGGAACGCACAGTACCACAATTTCTGCCAGGGTTGCCACATATTGCCACACATGAGGACTGCACAACTCCAGATGGCACCATTCAAATAGGCTAAAATGTATATAGAACCCTTGGAATTGTGGAGTGCACAACCTATACAACCAGATGCTGGGGTGTTGCTGCTTCTAGGAAAAATTATAACTGTTCATATTGATGGAGCAGTTTATGATGTGTCAGGCATTGGGTTAAGGATTTACATGCATCATCTAATTTAATATTCATGACGACATCTTGAGATAGGAACTATTACTATACCCATTTTTCAAAAGATGAAACTGGGCCTTAAAGATTTTAAGAAATGTAGTCCAGTGGTTAAGATTCTGCATTCCCAATGCAGGGGGCCCAGGTTTGATCCCTGGTCAGGGAACTAGATCCCGTGTGCCACAGTGAAGACCCGGCACAGCCAAATAAATAAATATTTTTTAAAATTCTCCTCCTCAATTAAAAAATAAACAAAACAACTTTCAAAAAAAAAAAGATTTTAAGAAAAATTTCCAAGTCATGGCTATTGCCCAACAAATATTTATTGTATGGCCTTCTGACAAAGATAATGTAAAGCTTCTCCTCTATTTATATGTCTTGGTTGCTTCTAACATGAACCTTGAGATGATTCCTGTAGTGGAAAGAGCTCTGATTTGAAGGCAGGATCTGTGGTCCTAGTCAGTTACTATCACATGCTCTAGCAACTCATAACCTCTCAACACATAAATGAAAATTTCTAGTTCTAAAACTTTCTATCTGAATGTCCTTGAAAAAATGTTATCAAACTTCTGGATTCCAGTTACTCCATTTATAAAATAAAGCAAATACTTGCTCTTCCTACTGTAGGATTGCTAACAATAATAAATATTAAAGTGATTTATAAAGTTCCATACAACTGTAATAGGACATCAAGAATGGCTATTTAAAAAAGCAAAATGTCTTTTATAAATCAGGCTGGGCAAATTTCTATGAAGTGAAGTTGTCAGGCAGTAATGTTAAGAGTAGCAGTAGGCTGCAGCTTTTGCTCACACAACTTTCCTCTTCTCCTACCCGCAGGCCCATCCCTCTTCACTTTCAGCAGACAAACTGCCTTATAAAAGCACTCATTTATATTAACGATAACACTCTCCTCCAACATCTCACACACAAACCCCTTATGAATCTTATTTCTCTTTTGTAAATTTGTGAAAGGGTCAACTGGATTTAGAAGAATCCCATCTTTCAAACAGCTGTATATATTCTCAGCATTTCAAAGGATTTTCAGTACCGGTAGGAGTTCACCAAACCTAGAACTGATCTCATCTTCTCAAGACCCAGGTACCTTTTGTCTTGCCCAAGGACTTGATGCCACACACACCTATAAATGCATCTTAGATGCATAGTCCTAGGTGAGTGTGCCTCCCCCTACTGAATATACCAAAACCCCAGAGAAACACTCTGTTTAATCTGGGGACAGAGAAGAATAAACTCAGTAATTTCAAAATATTTTTTCCAAGATACTAACAATCTTCTTGTAAGCACTTCTGACAAACTTCAGAGTTACATATGCAGTTATTTTCTTTTCCCCTTGGAAACATCAATACCCAGAGAATCTCAAGAGTTGTAACCCAAAATATCCTGATTCCTGCCGCTGGTCCCCATCCTGGCTCTCCTGCCTGTTGCGGTTTCCCAACATTTGAAAATACAGAACTGATTAATTATGAATGCTGTGGCTTGTCTGACCCACATCTCACCTTACACTTTTGCTCCCTTGGAATTCCATTCCATAGCCAGAGGAATATCAATTTCAGAAAATAAGGTTTCCCTGATATCCAACCTGAAGTTTCCTTCCGAAAGTCTCATCCTATTACTTCTGTGGGCCACACTAAATAACTCTTCTTCTTCACTGCCACTTTCCCTCCTCAGAGATTTGTAGATTGTTACCATGGCTTTCCCTTCATCACCACTTAGCCCAGCCATATATATTTAATTCTTTTCATCTTTCATCATAAATCAGTCCCTTCCACTCTTAAATCAGCTCCCTGCTCTTCTCTGGACTAGTTCCAACCCTCCCAATTCACCTCCAATAACCGATATCCCTTCTGGGAGCTCCAGTTTCTCCTCTTTATCTTCCTTCTCTCTCTTTGCCCTTTCCAGAAATGAAATGGGAAGGGACTGACAGTTATGTGAGGTCAAGGGTCAAGGGGTGTTGCATTGCATACACCTACTCTGAATTGCTTAGGCCTCTCCATGGTACATATAAAGTCCCAAATCATATATCCCCTTTCTTGGAAACAGGGAAACAGGCCCTCTTACCCCACAGGTCATTATCCTCTAGGCCTCTGCATGGAGGATGGCAGAAGCAAGATGTCAAAACATCTACAAAACAGGTTACAAAGTGGAGCTATGGGCAATGTGGTAGCCTCCAGGCAGACAACTTTTTTGTGGTTTGGGCTGTCCCAAGATAGTGCGCACCATTTGTACAGTCCCAGAAGCTGTCTCTCTACCTCTTTTCCATGAATGGGTGAATGGGTGCTCTGGGGAACTACTTCAGACTTCGAAATGTTGATCCCATTTATGAATTCAAAACAACCCACAAAGAAAAGACATTAGCATGTCATGCATTATAAGGCCTCTTAGACATTCTTTTGTTCTGTCAGATAGCCCAAACTGCAAATGATATGAAGGCATTGCTTTGTCCTGACTAGGTGCCTTCCATTTTTTACCACATTCTTAGCCATGGTCCTGCTCTGGTTTGGTACCCTGTCTTTAGTCTGAGATAAATGGACTGCCCCAGGCCCCTCAACACAAGGGGTGGAAGAAGACCCATCCTCTCCGCTTCCCTCCCCACAGATAGTCCCATCAGCAAGATTACGCCCCTCTAGACCAGACCACTAGTTACTTGGGCAGAAGCAGGGAGAAATTTACCGAGTTGTGCCTATTTTCCTTTGCTTAATTGAAGATCCTATGTCACAGAACAGGTAAATGCCTTTTCTATAAATCAGAGCCTATATAAAAAGAAGAAACCCATTTCCTCAAACATGATAAACAGTAAAATCAATCCAAGTGTGAGAACCTAAGCTTCAATTTTCATACAAGAAAATGAATGAAACCACAATAGTATATGCTGCCCCAAACATGAAACATGATATGGAAGGGTGTGTCCACTCCCTCCACAGGGAATCTTAAGTGGAGACTGTATCTAAATGAGGTTGGGGAGGCAGTGGTAAAGCGAGAAGCTAGGCCTCTAGTCCTGCATGGCCGGCTGCCTAACTGCAGACAGCATATGTCTCAGAGCAGGAGAGTCCAGCCTGTTCCAAGTGTGGTCACCACAAGGCCTGAAGCGCTTTTCAGTTAAGCTGTCTGTCTCTCTGGAGGTCATGGGGACCTCATCCAGTTACACTTAGTGTCTTATTTGATCCCATCAATAAACATTTGATCCCAATCCTGATGAAAAATGCTTGGCCAAAATTTCTAGCCTTTTAATAGCAGAATCCTGGCTCTTTCTAAAACCACCATTGCTAGATGTATCGAATGATGCGTAAGGGTTTGGTCCAGCTGCCAAACGGACTGTGTTGCTGACGGAGGACTTGGGATGCTCATTGTGCTTCCCTACTGCCAGTAGCAGAGCAGCTCCTGGAGCACACTAATCTCTACATGAAACTCCCTCACTCGGCAGCTTCAACTCCCTATCTAACGCTTGACTGGAGTATATTCTTCAAAAGCATTAAGCGTGTGACTCTTCACAGGCAACACTGATAATTTCAAGCAACCTGCCTGTTTATAGTAGGTAAGTTCAGGGCTGTAGAAAGGGCCCTTTTTGCCTATCATCAACATCTACACTGCTAGAGCCTATGGTCATTTAACAAGAAATGATGGGAAGGTTCCAGACATGCTCAGAGACATGAAAGTGGAAGAAAATCTGCATTTCCAGAGAAATAATTTTTATATCCATTACAAAAACATTAAGCACTAAAAGAGAACGTAGCATGTATAAACCACAGAAGCCAAGACAACATTAAAGCACAGCTGTTCTTTACAAAAGTATCTGTAGTGTATGGAGGTTCCTTAAAAAACTAAAAATAGAACTACCATATGACCCAGCAATCCCACTACTGGGCATATACCCTGAGAAAACCATAATTCAAAAAGAGTCATATACCACAATGTTCATTGCAGCAATATTTACAGTAGCCAGGACATGCAAGCAACCTTAGTGTCCACTGACAGATGAATGGTAAAGAAGATATGACACATATATACAATGGAATATTACTCAGCCATAAAAAGAAATGAAATTGAGTTACTTGTAGTGAGGTGGATGGACCTAGAGACTGTCATACAGAGTGTAGTAAGTCAAAAAGAGAAAAATATCGTATGCTAACACATATATATGGAATCCTATATATATATATATATACATATATATATATATGTATATATATATATATATATATATGGTTCTGAAGAACCTAGGGGCAGGACAGGAATAAAGATGCAGATGTAGAGAATGGACTTGAGGACATGGGGAGGGGGAAGGGTAAGCTGGGACGAAGTGAGAGTGTGGCATGGACATATATACACTACCACATGTAAAATAGATAGCTAGTGGGAAGCAGCTGCATAGCACAGGGAGATCAGCTCGGTGCTTTGTGAACACCTAGAGGGGTGGGATAGGGAGAGTGGGTGGGAGACGCAAGAGGGAGGAGATATGGGGATATATGTATATGTATAGCTGATTCACTTTGTTATAAAGCAGAAACTAACACACCATTGTAAAGCTGTTATACTCCAATAAAGATGTTTAAAAATATATAAATAAATTAGTTCCAAAAAAATAAAATTATCTGTAGTGAGACAACAGTATTGGCCTCCTATCTCAGTTCACAGAAGGCACTGTCAAATTCATCAGACCCTGTCTCTTACCATGAGCTAGTGTAAATTCCAAAACTGAACACAAAGGGGTCATTTTAGGTGCCAATGCCGCTAATGCTAATGCTGAAATATGCATCCAGACTCTGTTTTCCATGCGGACCACATACCAGTATGCCTTCTCTGCAATGACTGAGAAACCTCAGCTTCTGAATATCCCTGCTGCATTAGACTATTCGGTATATGTGGGAGCATGTGTGTGTGTTGGGACAAGCATGGGAGATACTTGTAGCTCTACAATGGGCTTTTTTTCAATGCTTTCCATCCAATGAATACAAGACATTAGTAACCAGTGGAGCATAAGAATTTCATTTATTTCTGACAACAAAAATGACAGAAAAGATGCTGGGTTTTGCCCAATGAAATTAGTGTAGGCTTTTAAAAGTCATGCTTTCTTTTCTGTGCTTTCTCATTCACTTACATTGTGTATTTTATTGACAAGCCTTTCCCCAATGGTCTTACAAGAGAAACATCCATTCAAAGCCACCTGGTTTTCCCAGTCAATGGATATTATGGGAAGAGGTAGAAGTAAGTGTCTGCATAAACACCCCCAACTCAGTGAATATGGGAAGAAAATGAGAGTAAATGAAACAGAAACCCCATTTCAGGAGTCTCCAGAAGAGAGATCTGCAGTGAAACAGGCCTGCCAGAGACTGTCATCCAGATCTGTTGCTGTAGATATTCAAGCTAAGAATTGGAGAGAAGGAACTGGGGACAGGGAAAGAAAGGGAAATCAACTATTGTCTCTTCCTGGCTTCAGAGTGACTCCCCAAAGGAACAATCTTGGGCAACTTTGCTCCCTCTCCCCACAGCTCCCTCCTGTCCCCTGTCCCTTAGTTCCTCTAGGGCTCTCCCAACACATCTGAGAGGAAGAACAAGAGTCTGTGAGTGGATAGCAGCCTGGGGTTAGGTGGAGAGCAGAATGAATTAATGAAGAAGAGGCAATTTCTAGGTAAGCCAACATTTGGATGGGATAGCTGGGTGGGATTCAGTAATATGAAAAGGAGTTCTATATTCCATGAGAAAGTGTATCACATTTCCAAAATCTGTGGAGGCCAGGAAGAGGAACAAAGCGAAAAGAAGAAGGGCAACAGTTTTGAGATCTAGAACCAAGCTCTCAGAACACAGACTAGAGGGATTTCAACTGTCCCAGGAGCCCCAGAAGAAGGGCATCCAATCTTGGCTAAGACCCTGTGTAAAGTCAGTAGAAAGAGTTATTCTTCCAAGAACAGGAAACTCTTTTCCCAACTTGGTTGCTGGGGAGGAAAGGAGAGTCCCTTGGGGAGTGACTGCGTTCAGGGAGAAAATAAGAAAATACAGTCTAACTGGGGAAGGAGGTTTGTGGAAGGAGGAAAGAAAGCTAAGAACCGCAGGCTGAGGTTTTGGAAACGAGGGTTAGTTGATAGTGGTTGCAAATTGATGCCTGTAAGAAACCAAATCCCGAAACGCTCGGACGAGAGCTTCTCACCGGTCCCGGTCGCGAAGATCTGGAAGAGAAGGCGGGGCTGGGAGGTGCGGATCGCAGCGGACAGCCTTCCCTCTCTGCCCACTTCCGACGCCTTCTTCTCGGGCATCAGGCGGATCCTCAGCCGTCCTTCGCCGTGGCGAATCCACCAGCTGAACAGCTCAGTGAGGTTGAACTGGAGCAGCCCCGCAGTCGCCTCCCCTGGGGGCCCTACACAGCCCTCAAGGATCGCCTCCTCTCCCAGCTCCAGCACCAGCTGCTTGGCGCGCCGGAGCTTGCGAACCGAGCCTCCCTTCAGCACCCTGGACAGCGTCCATGCCCGGGCCGGGGCGGGAGAACTGGCGCCGGGTGGTGGCCCCACCAGCCTAAGCAGTGGGGCGCAGTCAAGAGCCAGCGAGCCGCGCGCCTCCAGCCGGCCGGCCCTCGGCTCCGAAGGGGACGGCGGCGGCAGCAGCAGGTCCCGAGCATAGACGCGAAAGAGAGAGGGTACCACAAAGTCCACCGCCAGGCTCTTCCTCTGCAGGCGCGAGTAGCTGAGCGGCTCCCGGGGCTGCAGCGCCGACCCCATGGCTGGTGAACCCACGCGCTGGCCGGTCTCGGTCCCGGTCCCGGAGCCTGAGGCTGCCGGTGAAAGCAGCAGCAGTAGCAGCCACAGAAGCCCTGTGGCTCCCATCCCGCCCAAGGGGGATTGTTTATACTAGTCTCCCGAGTCTCCGGGATCCAGCCTCGCCCTCCGCTCCCCCCAGCCCCCCCAAATGGGAAAGGGCTCCGAACAGTCGTTGGTCCTGAAGGGCTCCTTCCACCTTTTCTCAGGGGGGTTGTGCGTGCACTCGATTCCCTCTCCTCCAACTGCAAGGAGGCGAGCAGGAATCTCAACAAAACGCTGCTGGAGGCTCAGGGGCGTGTCAAGAGACCCTGAAGCGCGAAGGTTTCGGCAGCTGGGACCCTGTGCCTCTCGCGCGCGCGCGGAATGTCGCGCCCGCGTCCGTAGCTCCCCGCGCTCTGGAACGAGAGAGACTACTATGGTTGAAGGGAGATGGCAATTGGATACCGTCCTCTCCTGCTCGTCGCGGCCTGAGCTGTGGTGTGTCCGCTCTCGAGCGGCCTCCAATGCTCTGCAACTTTCCTGTTGGGAACGGTGGCTTAGAGCTGTTGTCTGCTGTCCTGGCCGCCTCCTGAGCTGCTTTCGGCCCTTCTGAGCTCCTTTTCCTCGTCTGGGGGGGGGGGGAAGGGGGGGTGACCGAGGGCACCGGCTTCCTTCTCTCGCACCCTCCTTCGACCCTCCGCAGCGGGAGGTCTTCGGACTGCACTTCTCGCTGAACTTCTGGACCTGAGTCGAGCCCCCGCCGCTCAAGTTTTCAGCGTCCTTGCTCTCCTCCGGCGTCTCAAGAGTTCCCAGGCACCAGAGCGGCCCTGGCGGCAGCAGCGGAGTGAAAGCATTCAGGGCCCGAGAGCCCGAAATCTTGCTGCCCCCTCCTCACTCACCAGCAGCTCCCGCGTCTTTTGTGGCTGGCCAGAGCGCGGCCGGAAGTCGCCTCTGTGCTCCGCGACCCTCCGGACCGCTGCAGCGGGGGTGCCAGCTGCTACCACCGCTGCCGCCCCCGGAGCCGCTCTATCGCAGCTGCCTGGGCGTCCGCCACTTACAGCTGGAGGAGCAGAGAGCGCGAGCCCGGAGCTGGCCGGGCCGAGGCGGGGGCGGGGCTCGAATGCCACCTCCTCTCCGCAGCTGGGCCCACTCAGCCCCGCCCCGCCCCGCTCGCACCCGCCAGCCAATGGCGCGGCGAGGTCGGCTTCCTATGCAAATCTGCAGAGGCCTCGGCTTTCATTGAGAAAAGCACAGAGCCCGCCCCGCCCTCCATCCATCCCTCCTCCCTCTCTCCCTCCTTCCCCTCCTCCAGATTCCCTGCCCTATTTCGCGGCTGTGTGAACACGGGCGTGTTTTGGATGAATGGTAGGGCTGGAAGAGGCCTTTGTAATCAAGCATTCTAATTTTGCATTTAAGAGAGTAAACGGGTCCGACTTCGGAAAAGCAGTTCTGGAATAAAACTGGAGGCCAGGGGAAGGGAGGGGGGAGGAGCAGCGCGACACTGCCAACTCGGAGCTTGGATTAGAGCCCTGAGACATAATCTTCTCTGACCCTTCCATTATTTGAACGCATTCCTGGGAACCTAACGATCCCACCATCCACACAGGAAAAAATGGTGGGGGGGGAGGGGAGGTATTGGGGGGAGGGTGGGAAGCGGCTGGCAATCTCACAGAGTTGCGATTCAGCTACAACAAATATTTCAGACCTCAGTCACCCCGCGTTTTCTCAGAATGGTGCTTAAATATGTGTCACCTCCTTTACTCTCTGCAAGGTAAAATTTTTTTTTTTTTTTCTCGGTACGCGGGCCTCTCACTGCTGTGGCCTCTCCCGTTGCGGAGCACAGGCTCCGGACGCACAGGCTCAGCAGCCATGGGTCACGGGCCCAGCCGCTCCGCGGCATGTGGGATCTTCCCGGACCGGGGCACGAACCCATGTCCCCTGCATCGGCAGGCGGACTCCCAACCACTGCGCCACCAGAGAAGCCCAAGGTAAATATTTTAAACTCTAGTTTTAGAGGTAAGGAAACTGAGTCGCAGAGATCTTAACTGATTTTCCTAGGGTCACATAGTCCTACTTGCCTCCCAAGCTCTTACTCAGGTGCTCTTAACCACTGCTCTCCCATACTCTTCCATGGGTAACAGGCTAAGAACATCTAGGAATGACTTAGCTAGAAGGAATAATGATCTGGCATTCCTGTTCACAGCCTTGGGAGTGAGAGTTCAGAACTGCAGGCCATTTTTATTCACCTGTGAAGTCAGGGCTCTATCTCCAGTCTCTCCCTTCATCTCTTCTGATCTTCTATCACAGAACCTGGATAATGGCTGTGTTTATAACAAGTGGTTCACTAGAATCGTAGACAAAACTACAATCCTTGGTGCACAGAGTGGAGTTGAATCTCCCTCACTGAGCAACAAAGCAAGACCTGATCCAGAGAAGAAATGATGCTCCTACCTTGGTGGCAGAAGGGAAGGAGGGAGAAAAAGAAAGAGGAAGGAAAAGGTATGGAGGTTAATAATTTCCTAGTATGTGAGCAAATATGTTTGGATTTTCATCATATTTCACTGGCATGCACACTAGTGAAAGAATAATTTTCTATTTGAAATATTAAAAAGACTAAAACGCAGGTCCTTTCACTCCCCACTCCAGTCCTTTTTTCTCTATATAATTCTTGTCAAACTGACTCCAGAAATTTGTCAATAACTATGAATCAGTTACAATCAATGGCCAGTAGGGGGCTGCAGAGACTTTCAACTTAAGACACCCGCCAGGGTTTAACATTTTCCCAGATAATCACCAGGACCACTGCCTTCGCACCTAGTGAACACAAGGGTCTCAATTCTCATGCTTTTATAAATTTTCTCAAATTTCCCTATAGAGAGAAGTGCCTCTCTATATAGATTAAATCACACTGAATCTCAAAAATGTTCTCTTTTTGTTAGATAATTTAGAAAAAGTAAGAAATGAATATTGATAGAGGCTATTGGTTACTATACATATGCATCTGTAAGAGTGTGTGTGTGTTTGTGTGTGTGTGTGTGTGTGTGTGTGTGTGTGTGTGTGTGTATCACATCACATAGTGGCCTTTTGGGGAAAGATATATATTACTGTTTCCATTATAGAGACAAAACACCTAAGGCTCAGAGATGCAAAATAATTTGCCCAAGGTCAAACAGCAAGTAAATAAGAGCTGGAATTCAAACCAGTGATTCTTTTCCTCCAAAATTTACACATCTCACTGAGACAAATTTGGCCTCTTCCTCATGCCTACAGCTATAATTTTGACACTTCTATCCTATATCATTGCTATCTAAGAATGGGAGATGGAAAAGAGCAGTTAAGAGCAAATGGAGAAGATAGAGACAAAGATTAAAAGTGTGAGCAGAAGTGATAACTAACATGTCTTGTGCACATATTATGGACCAGCATATTTCAAAATAATTTTCATGTATTATCTGATTTAAGAGTCACACTAACACTATGAGGGGAAGTAACAGTATCTCTGTTTTACAGATCACAAATGGAAGCTCAGAGAGGGTAACTTCCCAACAACAGACTACACAGGTAACAGGATTTATTACAGAATTGGAACCTGGATACCTGACTAAGAAGTCCATGTTCTCAAATCCTGGTGACCTCACAAGACAGAAAGTGGAGTGTGGGAGAACAGACTGAAATGGGTAGAGGTGAACAAGGAAGAAACTGAAAGCCCAACTCAAAAAAGAGAGATATAGGGAGTGGGAGTAGCAGGGAGAGCAGACAGGAGATACTGGAAGCCATGAAGACACAATTAATGAGGTGGGCTGCTCTGGGTCACCTTGTTGATAACTTGGGAAAGGAAAGGGCCAAGAAGGACACTGAAAGCACCAAGACCCTCCTCAGGAAATTCCCAGTTTCTGGTAATAGTCAAGTGGACAACTCAGATAAGGAGGTGTTTGAATTCTCTATACGAAGAGCAGTAATAAAAACAGCATTTCAAATCCAGGCAGTGTGATTTAAGGCAAAACACACATCAGAACTGTAAAATCTGACTGAGACCTACAGGGTTAAGTCAGGCATTCAGTTGGTCAAAAAGAAGGAGGAGGAGGACAAAGGAGAAAGGGAGAGAGAGGAAAAGAGGAGGAGAAGCAAGAGAAGGAAAAGAAAGTAGGAGAAAAATCAATAAGATGAGCTGAAGCTAGACATTAGAAGATACTTATTGCTAAGACATTTGGAAACTCACAAACAGCGTAGCTTACCCTGGAACAAGAGCAGGAAATGTGACCTAGAAGAAACATTCAAATGAACTGTGCATTTGTGTTCAGGAAACAAGATTTTAATCACAACCTTCCTTCTCAGAGGCTCTATGGATCTTGGGAAAATCCTTGATTTCTCTTGGTTCATACATCAAATTAGAAGAAGAACCAGGTATAGTTTTAAGACACTGTCCATTCTGATTTCTGTGTGAGATTCTACAAGTGGCCAAAAGGTCTCATCCAAGACAAAGGACCACAGCTGACAGCTACTAGAAGGAGACTATGAACTTCCAAGGAAACCAGAAAAAGAGTTTGAACCTAATGCTAAAAACAGGAAAAATAAAACAAAGATTTCTTTTTAAAAATGTGTCTGTACTAGTAGACAGACTTGAGCTCTGAATCTATAGCCTGCAATTGCTGGCCAGTCATACATAAGATACCTTCTAATAATCATCATGCTAAGAGGAAAGTAGCTAGAGTTGTTAATTCAACCATTATTTATTAAGCACCTACTATTTGCTTGGCTTTACATGAGGTGCCAAGGAGAGATACTGTGATGAATCTGAAAACAGACAAGGTTCCTACTAGCATGAGGTCTTGATAAAATTAAATGAGAAAATCCGGAATACAAAATTGAATTCATGTCTATGCTATAACTAAGCAAAAATTATAAATACAAAAACAAAAAACTGGAGGAAAACACTGATAAATAGGCTTACTGGGGGTGGCAAATTATGGGTGATTTTTTTTCCTCTTACAAATAACTTTTAATAGTTTTGTATAATAAATAATAATAGAATTTTATTCCCATGAAGAAAGTATATCAGTCAGGATAGCTAGGTTATGCTGTAATAACAACAAAAAAACAAATCTCGTTAACGATGAAATATATTCTCATAACCCATATCCATTCCAGGTCAGCAGAGAGCTCTGATCATCATAATCATTTAGGGATCCAGGCTATGGAGCAGCTAACCTCTATTGTGAACTTAGAGGGTCTTGCACCAAAAAACTAAAAGTTCCAACCTGGAAATGACACATCCTTTCTACTCACAACTCTGGCTGGAAATATCCATATGATGACCTATCCTATTATCAGAGAGCCAACAAGGTGGAAAAATATCCAACAAACAGCCCCATTGATTCCCAAGGAAAAGGAAAACCTGGAAGTGTTGACTTAGATGACTTAGACCAGGCAGGATCTAGAAGACTGGTATTACCCAGAGAAAAAACGATCTTAACTCTCCTGGGATCCACAGCCAACAGGAGAGCCCAGCCATCAGAGAGCACAGCCTCTCAGTGTTTGCATATGTCATCGTGGAAAAACAGAAAAGCTTGGTCTGCTCTCATCCCTCACAAGGCATGATATAAGAGGCCGCACAGACACAGAAAAAACCCTTCTCAAACACCAAAGAGTGACAGCTTTCTCCCGGAAACTATAAAAAAACTCACATTTACTGAAGAGAGAAGAAACAACAAGAGAGATCAAAGCAAACAGTTCACCACTATGTACTTCACAGCAATCCCCGTGTTTGCTGAAGCACAGTACATTAGGGAAGAAGGCCATGAGCTATTACTACAACTAGCACGTGTTGGTTTTATCACCTGCTGCTATCCTAATATTTTCTTGTCTTTTTAAATATCCTTTTTGGTCAGGGAAGATAAAAGTAAAACTTTTTGGGTAATTTGATTATCAATGTAGTCCTTTTGAAAAATCTTTTAAGGGCTCCAAACCAACACAGTAGCCATTCCATTTAGTTCTTTCTGACTTTCAGCCAACACAGGTTAGTGCCCTGGCCTGTGACTTTTAGTGGCATCAAGGAGAAGGCTTTGGTACCTTAGAGCCTAATCATGTCTGTGTGATAGATCAGATACATCGTAGACAGGTCAATCTCTGAGCAATAGATTACATCTAGTTTACCTGCACCAGTTGTCCTAATGATCAAAATAACAGGCAATTCCCACTGGCCAGTCCTATCTGATCCATCATTTCACATCTGCATTGTCCTGCCTGGTCTTCTGTCCCGGACTTTCTTTCTTATTCAGACCCAGGGGTGACTGAACCCCTTTGACTGAGCCCTACCCAGATGCAGAGACGAATCTCGGTTCTACTTAGGAGGAATTAAGATCAGATGGCTTACCATCAATTGCCTTTCAAGCTAATCACTGAATCCTATTTCGAATAACTGCTATTTTTGTCTTGTTCCTGTGATCAAGCCACACCTTATCCTTAATTTCTTTTTTTCTTTCTTTCTTTTTTTTTTTTTTTTTGCAGTACGCGGGCCTCTCACTGGTGTGGCCTCTCCCATTGCGGAGCACAGGCTCCGGACGCGCAGGCTCAGCGGCCACGGCTCACGGACCCAGCCGCTCCGCGGCATGTGGGATCTTCCCCAACCGGGTCTCGAACCCGTGTCCCCTGCATCGGCAGGCAGACTCTCAACCACTGCGCCACCAGGGAAACCCTCCCTAATTTCTTAATGGGCTGAGCTTAGCCTTGTTCTTACAGGACCCTCCCCCTAGTCAATACCCTTCCTCTGAAATCTGCTCTCCACTGACTGGTTTCTGTGAGCCAATCTCTTGTTGGCCCAGGTGTATGCATACTAGTTCCCAGTCTTCTCTCCCATGGATGCCCATCTTCCTCCCCTTCCCCCTTCTTCTGATTGGGCCCACAACCAAGAGTAAGCATTGCTTATTATCATGGGACACAGGCCATGGCCATGGTTGATTAGACCAGAAGTGAACACCTGACTCTAGAGAGGCCCATCCCCAGGCTAGGTTGAGCCAATCAGCTTCCCTCTCCAACTAGGAAGCAGAGACTGTGTGGAATTGACATGTGAGTCATGAATAGTGGGGCACCATAATGCCCCCTTTCCTAAAAACTGATGGTTTCCATCAGGCCTTGCAATAAACACCTCACTTTTTTCTTTTTTTTTTTTTTGCGGTACGCCGGCCTCTCACTGTTGTGGCCTCTCCCATCGCAGAGCACAGGCTCCGGACGCACAGGCTCAGCGGCCATGGCTCACGGGCCTAGCCGCTCCGCGGCATGTGGGATCTTCCCGGACCGGGGCATGAAGCCATGTCCCCTGCATCTGCAGGCGGACTCTCAACCACTGCGCCACCAGGGAAGCCCTAAACACCTCACTTTTTGAGAAAATTTGGGATGGACTTTGCTCCTGGCAAATCAAACTAAGACAAGGTGGGACACTTGCCCTTTCCCTCTCACTAGAACTCCTTACAAAGATCCTACCTAGACACCACTCTCCAAGCATAGGGGTATCTGACCCCAACACTACTCACCCTGCTATCCAGAACTGACCTGGGTTATCCCATTAAGACTGAGCCCCAAAGTCCTCTGATTTCTCTTCTTTGCTGTGAACTGAGTATCCAGGTGGATTTGGCCAGTACTGGGAAACCTAGATGCAAAAAGACCATATTTTCAAATCCACAAATCTGGACATGTGGTCTGATGTGACCTCTGTGTATAGCAGGTTTTCCACATATGAGGCAATCTGGATGCTGCATTTTTCACACGTAGCAGGTATTTCAAGGATTTATATAAAATAAAGTTACATCATGCTGATCCAAAGTATCCAGGATGCAAGGCTGTAATACCAGTGACTAATACTTGGGCCCCGAGCACATGACAGCAGTCCTGTAAACAGGGAGAGCTATGTAGTTTCAGGAGGAAAGGGCCTCCTTCGTACTTCCTTCCCCTTTCCAAGTTCCAAATTCTGCCAGATGGTTCCTGGTGGCTTAGCAGCCTCAGTATGGCCATGCTAGTCAGTCCCCACTCTGCAGTAACAACCCTCAAACCTCCCACCAGTCTAGGATGCTTGGCCATGGAACACTAGCCACGCTAGCCAAGCTAGCCAAGCTCTGAAGCCTTGCCTATTACTTTGAACAGCAGGTGTCCACTAGTGGTAACCAGCCTCAAAGATGGCCCCATCTCCTTATGTTTGCACCCTTGTGCATTGCCCTCAGACACTGAATAGGGCTCACCAGTGTCACCAACAGAATATGTGGAAATGATAGTGTGCAACTTCTGGGTCTGGCCATAAAAGACACTGTGGCTTTCTTGGACCACTTGCTCCAGGGGAAGCCAGCTGCTATGTCATATGGATACTCAAGAAGCCCTATGGAGAGGTCCGTGTGGCAAGGAACAAAGGGCTCCTGCCAACAGTCAACCCTAATTTGCCAGACATGTGAATAAGTTGCCTTAGAAGCAGATCTTCCAGCCTGGGTCAAGCCTTCAGATGCCTACAGCCTCAGCTGGCATCTTGACCGTAACTTCATAAGAGACCTTGAGCCAGAGCACTTATTTAGGTCAAATTCTTGACTCACATAACCTGTGAGTTGATAATGTTTACTCTTATTTTAGGTTGGATTAATTTGTTATGAAGTAATGTATAACAAGTATACCACTCCTTCCATTTCACTAGGTTCCTCTCTCCCCCCTTCTACCTGCTTCCCCAGCCAAGCCACGCCATTGCTGACCAATCCATCACAGCTGGTGCTGCCTGTCTCCAAACATCCACCAAGATGGATCATCAACCAAGGTAAGGCTCGTCTAGCAACCAGAGGCAGGATACCCCTCAAAAACACTTCACTGCTCCATCAGCACCTATAACAGAAGCTATGCATCCCCTCACAGCCCTGGGAATTAATACTTTCCATTTTTTCCCTTTCTCTTATAGCATTATATTTCTGATTATAAAAGTGATACATATTAATCATAGGAAATTTGAAAAATTCAAAAATATATTAAAAGGAAGTTTAAATAACCCATAGTCTCACCACCCAAAAATAATGACTCAAAATTTGTTATATTTCCTTCCAGTATTATTTTAAATTACAATTTGGTTCACGCAAAGTCATATCCTACACAATTTTTTTAACTTACCATTGTATTGTGAGCATTTTCCCACATCACAGAACATTCTAGGGATTTATGATTTTTAATGACTGCAGAGAATTACAATGTATAGATGTACCATAATTTGTTTAACCAGTCTTTATTTTTGGACATGGTGCTATAAATAATCCTGTGACAAATATTCCTGTACATCGATCTTAGTCCATGACTCTGATTAATTCTATAGTTCATAAATCTCTGTTTTCATTTCAGTTCATTTCTTTAGATCCTTAAGTTTCTTTATAAAAAATGTAACCACTAACACATGCATAGAATTGAAAAGTTATGCAGTGAAAGTACATCTTTCTCCCACCAGGGTTCCCTGGTCTTCCCAGTGTCCTTTTCCAGAGGCAACAATTTTACCTTTTCTGGGGTATTCATGCAGAACTCCTCTGTGCATATACAATCACATATGTGTAGATCAGTGGTTCTCAAAGTGTGGTCCAACACCCTGGGGTTCAAGACTCTTTCAGGGAGTCCATAAGGTCAAAAGTATTCTCATAATTCCAAGGCATTATTTACCTGCTTCACTTTTTTTTTTAATTTATTTTATTGAAGTATAGCTGATTTACAATGTTGTATTAATTTCTATTGTACAGCCAAGTGATTTGGTTATACATATATACATTCTTTTTCATATTCTTTTCCATTATGGTTTATCACAGGATATTGAATATAGTTCCCTGGGCTATACAGTAAGACCTTGTTGTTTATCCATTCTGTATATAATAGTTTGCATCTGCTAATCCTAAACTCCCAAGTAATTCCTCCCCCACCCAGCCTCCCCCTCAGCAACCACAAGTCTGCAGATGTAGAAAACAAACTTATGGTTACCAGGGGGTAAGCGGTGGGGAGGGATAAATTGGGAGATTGGAATTGACATATACACACTACTATATGTAAAATAGATAACTAACAAGGACCTACTGTATAGCACAGGGAACTCTACTCAATACTCTGTAATGGCCTATATGGGAAAAGAATCTAAAAAGGAGTGGATATATGTACATGTATACGTAACTGATTCACTTTGCTGTACACCTGAAACTAACACAACATTGTAAAGCAACTATACTACAATAAAATTTTTTTAAATAAAGATGTATATATACACAATGGCATACTAGTTAGCCATAAAAAAGCATGTAGTAATGCCATTTGCAGCAACATGGATGGACCTAGAGATTATCATACTAAGTGAAGTCAGTCAGAAAGAAAAAGATAAACAGCACATAATACCACTTAAATGTGGGATCTAAAATATGACACAAATGAACTTATCTACAAAACAGAGACTCAATTGCTTCACTTTTATTTTCTCACAAGTGTACAGTGGAGTTTTCCAGAAGCTTCATGATATGTGATCATGTCATCACTTTGGCAGCTAATGGAGTGTGTGCTTGTGTATTCTTGGGTTTTCTAGAATTTTCTAAGACAACTGAGGACCCTTGAGTGGGGTCCTCAATAATTTTTAAGATTGTAAAGGCCTCTGGAGACCAAAATGTTTGAGATCTGTTAATATAGATCCTAACACAGACACAGACACACACACACACACACACACGCACACACACGCACACACACACAAATTGGTAGCATGCTATACATATACTCCGTAGCTCTTTTCTTATTATGAAAATATGTATTTGGGATTATTTCATCACAGCACCTATAAAACAGCCTTGGTGTTTTTGAGTGGCTATATTTCCTTCTATTTTATGGTTGTTCCACATGTATTCAACCAGCTCCTACTGATGGAATTTAGTTTATTTTAAATCTTTGCTTCCATTATTACTATTATATAACAATACATATTGCACAGAATAACTTTGTATGCTCTTCATTTTCTACAAATGCAAGTATATCTCTATAATAAATTCATAGGGGTAAAATAGCTCAAAGGGTATGCACATTTAAAATAAGTACTGCCAATTTGTCTTTCACAGAGAATATATCACTTTTTATACCCAAAATAGTTGAGAGTGATTGTTTCCTCGCAGCTTCATCATCACACTGCTATCAGACTTTTGATCATTAAAATCTGATGGTTAAAAATATGGTATCCCAGTGTACTTTTAAATTCCATTTCTTCCATTATGAGTAGATCAAAGTATATTTTTCTTTTTGAAAAGTCTTTTGTATCCTCTTGTTTGTAAAGTCCCTCCTTATATACTTTGCCCATTTGTCTTTTGATTTGTTGATTCCTTCTTATTGATTAACAGGGTTTCTTTAAGTATTAAGGAAACTAACACATCTCTTGTCTTTTGCCTTTTGATTGTTTTATCTTACCACACAAAACAAATTTTGCAACTATCAAATTAATAATCTCTTTTATGGCTTCTGGATTACAAGCCCCCCCCCGCCGACCCAACACACATATGATATTTTAAAGTTTACACTATATTTTCTTCTAGTATTTTTATGAGTTTTTACGTTTTAATTTTGTATTGAAGTACAGTTGATTTTAAATGTGTTAGTTTCAGGTGTACAGCAAAGTGATTCAGTCATACATATTTTTTTCAGATTATTTCCCATTATAGATTATTACAAGATATTGAATATAGTTCCCTATGATATACAGTAAATCCCTGTTGCTCATCTATTTTATGTATAGTAGTTTGTTTCTATCAATCCCATACTCCTAATTTATCCTTCCTCACTCCCTTTCCATTTTAATAACCGTAAGTTTTCTATGTCTGTAAGTCTGTTTCTATTTTGTATATAGATTCGTTTGTATTATTTTTTAGATTCCACATATAAGTGATATCACATAATATTTGTCTTTCTCTGACTTAGTATGATATACTTTAGGTTCATCCATATTGTTGCAAATGGCAATATTTCACTTTTTTATGGCTGAGTAATATTCATATGTGTGCGTGCGTGCGTGTGTGTGTATATATATCACATCTTTTTAAACCAATTGTCTGTTGATGGGGACTTGGGTTGTTTCCATGTCTTGGCTATTATAAACAGTGATGATATGAACATTGGGGTGCATGTATCTTTTTGAATTATAGTTTTCATCTTTTCCAGAGAGAGGCCCAGGAGTGGGATTGCCGGATCATATAGTAGCTCTATTTTCAGTTTTTAAACTGTTTTCAGTTTAAAACTTTTTAAATTTTTTAAATAGAGCTATTTTTAGTAGCTTTATTTTCAGTTTTTAAACTATTTTCAGTTTTTAAACTGTTTTCCATAGTGGCTGCACCAATTTACATTCCCACCAACAGTGCAGGAGGGTTCCCTTTTCTCCACACCCTCTCTAGCATTTATTCCTTGTAAACTTTTTGGTGATTGTCATTCTGAATGGTGTAACGTGATGCCTCATTGTGGTTTTGATTTGCATTTTTCTAATAATTAGCAATGTTGAGCATCTTCTAATGGGCTGTTGGCCATCTATATGTCTTCTTTGGAGAAAAGTCTATTTAGGTCTTCTGCCCATTTTTTGATTGGGTGATTTGTTTTTTTGATATTGAGTTATATGAGCTGTTTGTTTATTTTGGATGTTAACTCCTTATCAGTCACATCATTTGCAAGTATTTTCTCCCATTCTGCAGGTTGTCTTTCCATTTTGTTGATGGTTTCCTTTGCTGTGCAAAAGCTTTTAAGTTTGATTAGGTCCCATTTATTTTTGCTTTTATTTCTTTTGCCTTAGGAGACTGATTTAAGAAAATGTTGCTACGATTTATGTCCAACAATGTTTTACTTATGTTCTCGTCTAGGAGTTTTATGGTGTCATGTCTTATATTTAAGCCTTAAACCATTTTGAATTTATTTTTGTATATGGTGTGAGGGAGTGTTTTAATTTCACTGATTTACATGTAGCTGTCTAGCTTTCCCAGCACCACTTGTTGAAGAGCCTATCTTTTCTCCATTGCATATTCTTGCTTCCTTCTTTATAGATTAGTTGACCATAGGTGTGTGGGGTTATTTCTGGGCTCTCTATTCTGCTCCATTAATCTGTATGTCTGTTTTTGTGCCAATACCATGCTGTTTGATTACTGTAGCTTTGTAGTATTGTCTGAAGTCTGGAAGGGTTATGTCTGCAGCTTTGTTCTTTTTCCTCAGGATTGCTTTGGCAATTCGGGGTATTTGTAGTTCCATATAAATTTTAGGGTTATTTGTTCTAGTTCTGTGGAAAATGTCATGGGTTTTTTTTTTTTTTTTTTTTTGCAGTACTCGGGCTTCTCACTGTTGTGGCCTCTCCCGTTGCGGAGCACAGGCTCCGGACACACAGGTTCAGCAGCCATGGCTCACGGGCCCAGCCGCTCCACAGCATGTGGGATCTTCCCAGACTGGGGCACAAACCCGTGTCCCCTGCATTGGCAGGCAGACTCTCAACCACTGCGCCACCAAGGAAGCCCTATCATGGGTATTTTGATAGGGGGTCACATTAAATCTGTAGACTGCTTTGGACAGTATGGCCATTTTAACAATACTAATTCTTCCAATCCAAGAGCATGGGATATCTTTCCATTTCTTTGAATCATCTTCAACTTCCTTTATCAATGTTTTACAGTTTTCAGTGTGTAGATCTTTCAACACCTTGGTTAAATTTATTCGTTTGTATTTTTTTTGACATGATTTTAAATGGGATTGTTTTTTATGCTTCAATTTTTTAATCCATTTGGACTTTTTTGGTAAAGAATTAGAGTCAAACTTTAGTTTTTAATTTGATTCCTACATGGGACTCATTGAATTAACTCAGTATTTATTTCATAAAAAACCTTTTCCCCACTGATAAGAAGTGCCACTTTATTATAATTTTTTGCCTACATTTGGATCTCCTCCTGGTTCCCCCATTCTGTTCATGGATCCATCTGTCTACCCCTCCCCAGGAATATAATAGGTAGAAAGCTGTCCCCTCCTCCCAATTATTCTTCCTTTACAGAATTTACCTATCCTTGCTCCTTTATTTTGCCATACGAATTGTAGAACTCAACTAGTTTTTTAAAAACCCTGTTATTTTATCTACTGAGATGACTTAAAATTTACAGGTTAACATAGGGAGATCTGCATCCTCATAATGTTGAGTCTTTCTATCAAGAACACAGGAGGTCTTTTTTTTTAAAAAACAGGTTCTTAGTAACATTTAACAATCTCTTCATATAGTTTTTGCATATTCCTTGTAATGTTCACTCCTACTGTTTCTTTTGCTATTGTAAACAGATTTTTTTTTCTTTCAGATATAGTTTCTAACTGGTTATTGGTATTATATATGGGGATGCTACTGATTTTTCTATTCTCATTTTGTATATCTAACTTTCTTACCAAATACACTTGTTGCTTGTAATGGTTTTTCAGTTGATCCTCTTGGACTTTCCAAGTACATACTATATCACCTGCCAACAATGATAATTTTGCTTCTTTCTGATTTTTATACCATCTTTCCTTCTCTTACCAAGTTTTATTGGCTATCTCCTCCAAACATAAAATTAAATCATAATGACAGTAGTGTACAGCTTTGCGTTGCTCCTAACTTTATGAGAATGATTCCAATATCTCACCATTAAACCTGATCTGGGATGTGCCTTGAGAAATACAACTTTTTTATTGAATTACAACTCTTACATTTCCGAACTCCATGCTCCCATCAAAATTTCAGATCCCCCCAATTAATCATTGTGGCCCCCATCCTGCATCTGCCAGATAATGTGTGTGTGCATCTCAAACTGGAGGAATGAGTTTGTTGTCCAGAATCAGGTGGTAAACCTTGACCTGAGGACCAGAATAAGATATTTTTAAACATTCTCCTCTAAAGGGGATTACCATAAAGGAGGTAATACACGAGTTTCAGCTTAGGGTGCTGAGTGAGAAGTTAATATTGAGGCCTAACTCATGTTCAAGGAATATTTAAGAAAAGGAGATCATGCCTACAAAATCTTTGAAACCAAACCTATTCATATACCACTGATCTCTTTCCTGAACCCCCTAAGTCCTTGTCTGTCTCTGACTCACAAAGCATATTTCAGCCCTAGCCTCTGAGTCATTTCAGACACACTTTTTTATCCTGACCCAAACCAACTAATTGTCATCCCTGTGCAGGCTGTAAAACCAAACCTAAAAGCAGTAATTCCTGAAGAACATAAGAATAGCCTGGGATGCCTGCTTAAAACTTCAGAATCTTGGGCTCCACTCAAGACCTGCTGATTCTTATGCACACCAACATTTGAAGAGAAGCACTGCCTTACAGTTCCATCACTGTTACAAGAGCTGATGAAATTCCCTCCAGGGCCTAGGAAGTCCAGCCCTTCTTCCTCAACTCTTCCAGGTCCAAGTTAAATCATCAGGCTGTTCTTAGAATTCTCTCTGTTTGCTCTGACCACCCTAGGGGAAACAAACATTATTTCTAAACTATCTTGACCCAGAGTCTCCAAGGGTTCCCATGCATTTATTGGAAGATGGAGACATGCAAATCACTACTGGGTAGATTCTAATGGACATTCTGAAGGAAGTGGGTAAGACATGTCCATTAAATCTGGGACTAGATGAGGTAACTTGGAACCTTCTTTAGAGAAGTCAGCCTTTGCTGTGATGGCCATGAGAAACTATGACAATGAGATCTTTCCAGTCATAAAGGGCATGTACCCAAAGCTCTGTACGCCATATTTATGAAGCAAGCTTGCCTCTAACTCTGCAGTGTCTCAGAACCCAGGCCTGCTCTTGAACTGCCTCAGATATTAAGGCTAACAGGGGCAAAATGGCATCTGCTGCATCCCCCTGTTGCCCCATCACTGATCTGCTGGCTCCCATTTTTGTAGGAGAGAATTGGTTGCCCTGTAACCACCTCTGCCCCCTTCCTGCTTCCTCTTTTCCCCCAAAGCCTGCTGAAGCTGAGCAGGTCTCATCTGCAGCCTGCCCGAGTTTATGGTCACAGGTAAGGACAACAAGCCCTTCAGATGAACAGCCATATCTACAAACTGTCTACACTCACTTTGAAAAATGTCCTTTGAACACTGAGGAGCAGGCAGCTCCTGTGGTTGGAGCCAAATGTGGTGAGAAGTGGCAGAACTACTGAACTGCTTTTAAATTGGTCTTTAGGCAACAGAGTAAAGTTAGCTCAGCCCATTAAGGAACCCTCACTCAGAAGCTGCCCCACTGACATGCCTCCTAGGCCCTTCGGGGACTCCACTAATGAACCTCCAGTTGCTTCCCTGCAAGTCACACCACATCAAGGCGAGTTTGCAGGGACATGAATGCATGCCTGGCCTACTGAGGGAGCCCATCTGGTGAGTTTAGCTTCTATCTCCAGCAGCATGACATAATGAAGGAAGCCCCTACGAGGGAAGCAAAGCATTTTTCCAACCTCTCTCTCCACTTCTTTACAGCAGTGATTTTCAAAGTCTGGTGAATACAAGAGGTCTCCCTTCCTTCAGGGAATGATGAGTGTTCTGTAGACTTTCATCATGACATGGAATTATGGGCTACTTAGTAACGACTTAAATTGAGTTATCAAGGTTATTAAATGTTGGCGTTCATAAACTAAAAATGTACTCACTATTTGAGTTTGCAGAGGAGTTTAATTCAGTACCCACTGAAAAGTGAGGACACCTTGAAAAGCCTGGCCGCCTTTCCCAGCTCCTGCTAACTGTGAGTGCAATGCCTTAGAGGTAGTTGTACACCAACAATCTTCAGGAAGTCAGCTTTCTTATCTCCAGGTATTCAGTGCCATTGTGAGTTGTACTCAATGCAAATAGTACTCCAAGTGATTCTACTACCAACAAGATTACCACACTATTGTGAGCTGGTGAGGTTTTCAAGAGCTGCTACTTTTAATTTTTCAAAATATAAACTGCTGTTCATTTTGCTTCATTAATATTAATTTAGAGTATTATCAGTTATTTGTTTAACTCTATGGTGTGTAGTGATATATGGCTGCATTAACAGTACTTTGGGCCTACAATTTTTCCAATTATTAAAGTTTAATATTAGTCATCTATATCCCTGTGCTAATTTGCTTTTATAAGGACACTTAATGTGTTATGTGTTGCCTGTGAATTTGTGCCATTGGAATAACTTGAACCTCTGTCAAAGAAAGGGTGATAAAATCACTGAGTTGTTTTAAAATCACAAGGCACTTTTAAGCATATAGAGACTTGTATATGCTCACCTTCTTCTTTTATAATGTGAATATTATGCAATATGTATTGGGCTGGCCAAAAAGCTCATTCGACTTTTTCCATAAGATGGCTCTGGCAGTGCTTAGTTGTCGTTAATTTCATTCAGAACAGTTTTGCTAGATTGTATTGTGACAATTGTCATATCAGTGTGCATCTAAAAAAAAAAACTTATCAAAATTGGCGAATTTTTGTGTAGCCATTTTGATATTGAAGATGGAAGAAAAAAAGCAACTTTTTTTTTTTTGTTTTTTGCGGTACATGGGCCTCCCACCGCTGTGGCTTCTTCCGTCACGGAGCACAGGCTCTGGACGTGTAGGCTCAGCGGCCATGGCTCACGGGCCCAGCCACTCTGCGGCATGTGGGATCCGCCCGGACTGGAGCATGAACCCGCGTCCCCGGCATTGGCAGGCGGACACCCAACCACTGCGCCACCAGGGAAGGCCCAAAAGCAACATATTTGGCATAATACATTTTATTATCTCAAGAAAGGTAAAAACGCAACTGAAATGCAAAAAAAAAGGTTTGTGCAAATTCAACACCCATTTATAATAAACACCCTGCAGAAAATAGGCACTTAGAGGGAACTTTCATCAACATAATAAAGGCCATATATGACAAACCCACAGCCAACATCATCCTCAATGGTGAGAAACTGAAACCATTTCCACTAAGATCAGGAACAAGACAAGGTTGCCCACTCTCACCACTATTATTCAACATAGTTTTGGAAGTTTTAGCCACAGCAATCAGAGAAGAAAAAGAAATAAAATGAATCCAAATTGGAAAAGAAGTAAAGCTGTCACTGTTTGCAGATGACATGATACTAAACATAGAGAACTCTAAAGATGTTATGAGAAAACTACTAGAGCTAATCAATGAATCTGGTAAAGTAGCAGGATACAAAATTAATGAAGAGAAATCTCTGGCATTCCTATACACTAATGATGAAAAATCTGAAAGTGAAATTAAGAAAACACTCTCATTCACCATTGCAACATAAAGAATAAAATATCTAGGAATAAACCTACCTAAGGAGACAAAAGACCTGTATGCAGAAAATTATAAGACACTGATGAAAGAAATTAAAGATGATACAAATAGATGGAGAAATATACCATGTTCTTGAATTGGAAGAATCAATATTGTGAAAATGACTCTACCACCCAAAGCAATCTACAAATTCAATGCAATGCCTATCAAACTACCACTGGAATTTTTCAAAGAACTAGAACAAAAAATTTCACAATTTGTATGGAAACACAAAAGACCCTGAACAGCTAAAGCAATCTTGAGAACGAAAAACAGAGCTGGAGGAATCAGTATCCCTACCTTCAGCCTATACTACAAAGCTACAGTAATCAAGACAGTATGGTACTGGCACAAAAACAGAAATATAGATCAATGGAACAGGATAGAAAGTCCAGAGATAAACCCATGCACATATGGTCACCTTATCTTTGATAAAGGAAGCAAGAATATACAGTGGAGAAAAGACAGCCTCTTCAATAAGTGGTGCTGGGAAAACTGGACAGCTACATGTAAAAGTATGAAATTAAAACACTCCCTAACACCATATACAAAAATAAACTCAAAATGGATTAAAGACCTAAATGTAAGGGCAGACACTATCAAACTCTTAGAGGAAAACACAGGCAGAACACTCTATGACATAAATCACAGCAAGATCCTTTTTGACCCACTTCCTAGAGAAATGGAAATAACAACAAAAATAAACAAATGGGACCTAATGAAACTTCAAAGCTTTTGCACAGCAAAAGAAACCATAAACAAGACCAAAAGACAACCCTCAGAATGGGAGAAAATATTTGCAAATGAAGCAACTGACAAAGGATTAATCTCCAAAATTTACAAGCAACTCATGCAGCTCAATATCAAAACAAAAAACAACCCAATCCAAAACTGGGCAAAAGACCTAAACAAACATTTCTCCTAAGA
The DNA here is from genome assembly GCF_008692025.1 of Phocoena sinus. Taxonomy (NCBI): domain Eukaryota; kingdom Metazoa; phylum Chordata; class Mammalia; order Artiodactyla; family Phocoenidae; genus Phocoena; species Phocoena sinus. The sequence continues at coordinate 23,730,160 of NC_045775.1, forward strand.
AGATATACAGATTGCCAACAAACACATGAAAGGATGCTCAACATCATTAATCATTAGAGAAATGCAAATCAAAACTACAATGAGATATCATCTCACACCAGTCAGAATGGCCATCATCAAAAAATCTAGAAACAATAAATGCTGGAGAGGGTGTGGAGAAAAGGGAACCCTCTTGCACTGTTGGTGGGAATGTAAACTGATACAGCCACTATGGAGAACAGTATGGAGATTCCTTAAAAAACTACAAATAGAACTACCATACAACCCAGCAATCCCACTACTGGGCATTTACCCTGAGAAAACCATAATTCAAAAAGCGTCATGTACCACAATGTTCATTGCAGGTCTGTTTACAATAGCCAGGACATGGAAGAAACCTAAGTGTCCATCGACAGATGAATGGATAAAGAAGATGTGGCACATATATACAATGGAATATTACTCAGCCACAAAAAGAAACGAAATTGAGTTATTTGTAGTGAGGTGGTTGCACCTAGAGTCTGTTATACAGAGTGAAGTAAGTCAGAAAGAGAAAAACAAATACCGTATGCTAACACATATATATGGAATCTAAGAAAAAAAATAATAAAAAATTTTAAAAAGGTCATGAAGAACCTAGTGGTAAGATGGGAATAAAGACACAGACCTACTAGAGAATGGACTTGAGGATATGGGGAGGGGGAAGGGTAAGCTGTGAGGAAGTGAGAGAGTGGCACGGACATATACACTACCAAATGTAAAATCAATAGGTAGTGGGAAGCAGCCGCATAGCACAGGGAGATCAGCTCAGTGGTTTGTGACCACCTAGAGGGGTAGGATAGGGAGGGTGGGAGGGAGGGAGATGCAAGAGGGAAGAGAAATGGGAACATATGTATATGTATAACTGATTCACTTTATTATAAAGCAGAAACTAACACACCATTGTAAAGCAATTATACTCCAATGAAGATGTTAAATAAATAAATAAATACATACATACATAAATGTACCACAGTTATAGAAGACGTTAACGTTAGGGGAGGCTAGGTGGAGGTGGATGGGAGCTCTCTGTATTATCTTAATTACTCTACTGTAAATCCAAAATTATTTTAAAATAAAAAATTTGATTAAAAAAAAATATTTGTGCAGTGTGGGAAAAGGTGCTGTGACTGATCTAACGTGTCAAAAGTGGTTTGTGAAGTTTCATGCTGGAGATTGCTCGCCAGACGATGCTCCACGGGCAGGCAGACCAGTTGAAGTTGATAGCAATCAAATCCAGATATTAATTGAGAACAATCAACATTATGCCACACAGGAGACAGCCAACATACTCAAAATAACCAAATCAAGCACTGAAAATCATTTTCACAAACTTGGTTATGTTAATCGCTTTGATGTTTGGATTCCACGTAAGTTAAGTGAAAAAAACCTTCTTGACCGTATTTCCACACGCAATTCTCTATGTAAACATAAAGAAAACATTCAGTTTTTAAAACAAATTGTGACAGGCGATGAAAAGTGGATACTGTACAATAATGTGGAACGGAAGAGATTCTGGGGCAAGCGAAATGAACCACCACCAACCACACCAAAGGCCGGTTTTCATCCAGAGAAGGTGATGTTGTGTACATGGTGGGATTGGAAGGAAGTCCTCTACTATGAGCTCCTTCCGGAAAACCAAACAATTAATTGTAACAAGTACTGCCCCAATTAGACCAACTGAAAGCAGCACTCGACGAAAAGCGTCCAGAATTAGTCAACAGAAAACGTATAATCTTCCATCAGGATAAGGCAAGACCGCATGTTCTTTGATGACCAGGCAAAAACTGTTACAGCTTGGCTGGAAAGTTCTGATTTATCCACCGTATTCACCAGACACTGCACCTTCGGATTTCCATTTATTTCAGTCTTTACAAAATTCTCTTAAAGGAAAAAATTTCCAGTCCCTGGAAGACTGTAAAAGGCACCTGGAACAGTCCTTTGCTCAAAAAGATAAAAAGTTTTGGGAAGATGGAGTTATAAGTTGTCTGAAAAATGGCAGAAAGTAGTGGAACACACAAAAGGGTGAATATGTTGTTCAATAAAGTTCTTGTTGAAAATGAGTCTCTTATTTTTACTTGAAAACTGAAGGAACTTTTTGGCCAACCAATATTTCTCACTAGCAACAAATTTATCATGATTTGTTTTTCTCCAATTCTTTTTTATCCTCTCCAATTCCTATCCATCACCAAAAGAGGGGATGGGTGGGCCATGGAGTCTTTTGTCTCACCCAACTGTACTCTGGTCAAAAACACTTAAGGACGATGGGGGTTCAAAGGGGAACTGCAGGGGAGGCCCATGGCTGGGGGTCCTGGCCTCCACCACTTCACTAAAGCACAGCAGCTTGCCTCAAATCTGAGCATACACCAAGTTTCTATGTTTGCAGAAAGAATCCTGCTGCCAAAAACTGTTTGAAGTCTCTGCACTCCATTTTTCTATTTATGCAATACCATAGTCATTTAAAACAATGCTAGAAAAATCCAGAAAGAAAACATTACCTTGTTAGTTGTGGGAGTTGCTGTATTTTAAGAAAAGGAACACGGAAATGAATAGTCAAAGCAATGAAAAAATAAGGTGGAACTAGGTATAGAAGAAGGTTTCATTCAGCTCAATTTAACCTAGCAAAGCACTCAGCTGGGTGTTGAGAGAGAATGGGGTGGAAATGATGCTAAGATGAATGAGAAAAAGATCCTAGATTTTTTGGTCCAAGAGAACAATGAGAGAAGTTCAAAACTGACTATGATACAGAAAAGAGAGATGCAAAGGGCACGGGGGAGGGGAGCAGTCTAAAGGAGAGGGGATCACTTTAATTGTGAGGGATGAGGGAGGAAGCTCCTCCTCCATCCCTGGGTTGGCATGACTTAGTCATTCCACAGAAATTTACCACTGAGAAGGCACTTCGCAAGGCCAAGGAAAGGATACCGAGAGCCAGGGATGCCCTTGTTCATCTCAAAACCAAGGAAAGTGATTTAAGACAAGGTTTCTCAAACTTGATTGTGCATACAAATTACCTGGTTGGTGGGAGAGTCTTGGTAAAAAGCAGATTCTGGGGAATTCCCTGGCAGTCCAGTGGTTAAGACTCCAGGCTTCCACTGCAGGGGGCATGAGTTCCATCCCTGGTCGCAGAACTAAGATCCTGCATGCCGCATCGCATGACACAGAGTGGGGCTGGGCGGGGGGAGCAGATCCTGATTCAGCAGGTGAAGGGTTGGTCTGATATCCTGCATTTCTAACAATCTCCCATGTGACTCCAATGCTGCTAGTCAGATACTTCAAGCAGCGGGGTCTAAAAAACCATGCCACAATCAGATGTTAGTAATACGTCATAAGGCATTAACTTCTGTGACAAATACTGCTACTTGCCTGCCCAACAACCATTTTTTTTTTTTTACAATGAGAGTCCCAGTTTTGTTCGTCAGGGTAATATGCTCAGCTAAAACTGTTTGCTTCCCCAGTATCCACTACAGTGGTGTTGCAGGAAGGGGGTTACTCCTTCCAAGGGCCAAGAGTGGGGCTCTTGTCTAACACTCAGAAATGAACTGTCTAAGGAGACACATGTGCTGACAAAGCAAGAGACTATATTGGGAAGGGGGAGAGCAGCAGGGTAAGGGAACCCAGGAGAACTGCTCTGCCACATGGCTTGCGGTCTCGGGTTTATGGTAATGGAATTAGTTCCTGGGTTGTCTCTGGCCAATCATTCTGACTCAGGGTCTTTCCTGGTGGCACTCGCATCACTCAGCCAAGATGGATTCCAACAAGAAGGATTCTGGGAGGTTGGTAGGACATATGGACTGGCATCTCCTCTCTCCTTTTGACCTTTCCCGAGTTGTTCCAGTTGGTGGTAGCTTGTTAGTTCTGCGTTCCTTACCAGGACCTCCTATTCTAAGATAACTCATGCAAGTGGCTACTATCTTGCCCGGCCAGGGCTGGAGGTTTCAGTCAGTGTTTCCCTTAACAGTGGGAGTGGGGGTGACACAATTCAGACAAAAAAGGTGCAGGCAGAACTTTCTGGAGAAGGTAACCTTTCCTGTTTAAAATGGCAAAACCTCTGACGGAGGAGGTCTTGGTCTCTGTCTTGGCTTTCAGTGTCTTCTCCTTTTTCCTGACTGAAATATGGACCTAATGCCTAGAGAGGCAGCAGCTCTCTTGCCATCATGACATTGAAAACCACAGACTCAAGGTGGTATACCTGGAAGAAGCAGCCTGGATCCTTCATGCTTTGTGGACTCTGCCTTCCTACTGTTTCTTGGTGTCTAGGTTTGGGTTTCCACAGAAGCAGCCCTCAGATAGGAATTCAACTGTTGTTCATTTGGGAAGTAATCCCAGGAAATGGTGACACAGGGAAGGGAAGGAAGCCAAAAATGGTGTGTCATCTATTCAGTTACCACAGTGGGAAACTGGAACTTAGTCCCACTGGTGAAGTCCAAGAGACCACGTAGCACACATACCAGAATTATCCCACCAAGGGGAGAGGGGGTTGGAGCATGCACCCATGAAATCCCATCCATCCTTGGGGGAGGGCTGCTTTTGCAGAGCATTAATTCTCCAGCACACTGGCTTGCTGTACACACAGGCCAGACATACTTCCACAGCCTGAAAAAAAACCTCGGACCAAGATTGAGGATATTTTCAGTAGCAGTGAGAAGCATATAGACAGGCATCTGCTGCACCTGGTAAAACTCAATCCAGACTCTGTTACCGAGTCAAACACAATTCTAGCTGAAAATCACCTTAGGAGTATTCTGATTTTGAAAGAAGTTCTCACCCCCATCACAAGAACATAGAAGGCAAAACTATTTAACACTAAGTTATATATCTGTAATGGCAGAATGCAAGGCAACATATTTAGAGGCAGGAAGCCTTTTCTAGCAAACTTTAAAACACACTATATAGGCAACTACATACTCTGCCAATGGGAGCAGGCAGCAAGCTTCTCCACAATGTGGGGATTTTGATATAACACCCAGAGCTTATAAATATGTTATTCATACAGAATATTTTCCCACTTAGTCTAGATTTCATTTTCTTGCTTTTTGGGCAAATCAAAGAGACTTTCCATGAGTTCAGGAAAAAGCATTCTCCAGGTAGGGAAAGCTCCCATCCTTCTAAATGATTAGCATCCTTATGAATGACTCAGAAGATGAGATAAGAAGAAAGTTACTCAGAAAAGCACAAGGTAGCAAGCTGAGACAAGGCAGAAATGTGAAGAAAGATGAAAAGAACGAGTTCATAAAGTTCTTGAATGTAGAAACTGGAAGTGAGGACACTGAGATCATCTTTTATTCTTGTCTGAGCCCTCTGGCTGACCTTGAGGAGAATGAAAGCAGCGTGGGAAGGAGAAGGGCCCTAGCCTCAACTCCACTCCACTGCCCATCACCCCACTCTCTGCACAGCACCTGGGTTAAGGGTTGGTCGCAGTCAAGGCAACACAGACTGGAAATTAAGCAGGTATAAAAATTCAAAGTTCAATGATTTCAAAGAAAAACTCAGCAGAAAAAGCAGCCATCACTGAGGGGCAGAGAGCAGCAGTAGCTGCAATGATACTGTAACCCACCCTCCACTGACCCAAGGAATGAGCTTTGGGCAGGCAGGGCCAGAGTGCCACCAGGACAAAAATCAATAATAAAAACAAAAACAAAGAAAAAGCAATAAGCCCAAGCTCACGGAGTAGAAGGGGAACCACTTTCTTTTTAAAGAATTGTAAGAACTTTCCATGGTCTCAGATATTTCCAAATCAGGTTTCAATACAGCCAAAGGGCATGCAATTAAGCAAATGCTTTTGCTACGTAAGAGTAAATGCTTTACTTTCTTTGTTGTTGTATAAATCACAACGATGGAATTGTCCTTCTTGAATCACCAGTGCAGGCCCCGAAGTGATCTTCATCACTTCTTTCTTAGGAGTTTGTTGGCCTGGTCTCTTAGGAGTTAAGACCTTTGTGAATCTCAGCTTACAAGCTTATCCATAACATGAGATACATCCATCTTTTCCATGTCTTAGAGTTGTTGTCAAAGTCAAAACAGAAAATGTATCATCTATGAGAAATGGCTTATAAACTGAGAGTACATGTAAAAGACTATTATTACTAACATTACGGCTGTCCCCTAAGCAGATCTGGGTTTGCTGTTTATACAATATTAGTGTGACCTTGGATAATACAATAATACAATGTGACTCTGAGGATTAAATGAGATAGTATGTATCCAGACCTAGCACATTATATGCTCTGTATGTGCTGGCTATTGTTATCATTATCATCATCATCATCACCACCACCACCACCAACAGCACCACCCTCATCATCATCAACATGTCACATTTATTTTAAATTATAAATGCCCCCAATTAGTGAACATTCTCTTGCTTTGATTCATGAGCATTTGCCGCTTGTGTTTCCTTTTTGAGCCAATCTCTAAGCCACCAAACAGCATCAGAAAAGTGAGAAATAAGACTTTTACTGATACCCTGAGAGGTTTTTCTCTTCCAGAAGATAAGTAATGATTGAATGTGAGGTTACTTTGAAAACCAAATAATATACCCTCCATATTGTTATTACTTTTGCCCAGTTATTTTTGTCAACAGCACTCACACAGGTGTTGTCACCATCAAGCCTGGGAAATGCAGAAAAGGAGGCTGGACCTTTTCAACCAAACAGTCATGGAGCAGATTTTTCATTAGCCCTGGAGCTAGTCAAAGGTAGTTTAGCCACCTGTGGACAACTCAGGTCCATCCCATCCATCACCCTTCCAAAAACTCATAGCATCACACAGTGTGAATGCTGGAAAAGCCCTCAGCAATCTAGTCAATCCTTTCATTTTACAGATGGGGCAACTGGGATAAAGAAAAATAAAGGACTTGAACAATACCCAGATAACAAGAGGTGGGAACAGAGCCAGAACCCATGTCTACTTAACTCTCAACCCAGTGTTCTTTCACTACCTGGTGCCACCTCTTCTTGCAGTCAGGTGGCACAGTCAGAGCCTTGGCAGGAAGGGTGGCAGGAAGGCAGCTCATGCAGGTGGGAGAAGCCAGGAGCAGCTGGAAATTAGCTGGCTGCAGTGAAGATGAAACATACATGGAAACAAGCCCCAGGAACAGATAGAGGCAGGTGTGAAACAAGGCAAGAATGGAGCAGACCCGTCCAAAGGGTAGGAAGAACAGATGGGAGCCCAAACCCAGCTGGCAGGGACATCTAGCCAAGCTGTCAGAGACATTTACCTGGGATCCAGACTCATGGGACTCGCTGTGTTACTGGTTCCACATCTCTAGGAAGTCCAGCTCTGACCTGGAGTGACCAGGACTGAGGGATGGACTATTATTCTGAGATATAAAGGGTTGACTTTGGTTTCTGATGTTATTTTGATTATGGGTGTTCCAACCTTACCATTCCAAAGGGTCTCATGTAATGAAAGCTTAGGTCAAGGGTGGAAACCACAGGCTAACAGTAAGAGTTTCACAGATCTTGAGTACAAAAGCCTGGAAAAATGAAGCAGAAATTTCCTCCCAACCCTGGATACTGAGAGCATTCACCAGGACTGAGTTTCTGCAAGAGCTGACAATTAGGAGAATCAGAAGAAACTGGTCCTTAATGAAAGGAAATTTTCACGTTTGTCCCATGACTTACATGCGACTTAAAAAATAAATCTTAAAAATCAAATCCTTTTATTCTGAGGCAACTATAAAGAATGTGTGAAAGACCACATTTTCTACCTATTAGCATTCCCTGAGTAGAATAATAGCTTTGTGGCGATAAAGAGGGCACTTGAGGCAGAAAATAGTGTGTACAATGGCACAGAAGTAAGAAACAGCACTCCTTGACCAAAGAACAGCAAGGATGACTGGAGAATGGTTGTGGATGTGGTTGGAGAACTTTTCCAACCACAGAAAGGGTTGGAAAAGCAGGCAGAAGTTAGAACTTGGAGGGCTTTGCATACTAGATGGGGTCCTTTGGACTTTATCACAATAGATCCTCATGATGAGTCTCAAGCACAGTCGGTCATCATTATTCATACATTTGATATTTGCAAATTCTCCTACTCACTAAAACTTATTTGTAACACCCAAATCAATACTTGCAGTGCTTTCTCTGTCACTCACAGACATGTGCAGCAGCAAATATTTTTGTACACATTCCCAATGAGGTGAAACAAGGTGGTATTCCTTTGGTCTCAGTTTTTATACTATAAACCAGGGCCCTTTCTGCCGTCTATTTAGTGCCACGTTTTTCACATTTTGTGCTGTGTATTAGTGATTCCACTGTTTATGGTAGTCCCCAACTGCGCTGGTGGAGTGCTGCACAGCAAGAAGGCGGAGAAAATGCATGTGTTAGACAGGCTGCACTCCGACGTGAGTCACAGTGCTGTTGGCCGTGCGTTTAATGTTAATGAATCAGTGATAGATATTAAATGTTTCTAAATAGAAACACACATAAAACAGCGCTATGTATTGATAGATTAATTAAACTTTTGCGACAGAGGCTCACAGGAACCTAACTCTGCATTTCCCCCTAGGAGCACTGATTCAGTATTCACTAATTCAGAGTTCTCATCGCCTTTACAGAACATAACTACCACGAATAAAGAGAATCCACTGGACTTAGCACAGCTTTGTTTTATTTTACTTTTAAATTTCCATTTCAAAAATGGTGAACCTAAATCTCACAAGGCTGAGACTTGCCCAAGGCCCCATATCTACTAAATGATGGAGCCAGAACTTGAACCCAAATGGTGTGACCCCCCCAACTCCCATCATATTTCTACTCTGAAACACTGAAGATGCTAAAATAACAGAAATGCCAGTGTCCAGCAGGCCAGGTCTTAGAAATATGCAGTCAGCTACACCACAAAACTGAAAGATAATTCACTGCAAGTCTGTAAGGATACCTAGCCAGCTCCTGGTTGAAGGGAATGGCCAGGTAAAGCACTAGAATCCTGCGTGGCTCCACCTGAGCTGGGCTTTACAAAGATTAGACTTATCAGTGGCTTGTTACAGGATCCACAGTGAGCTGTTGGCAGTCCCTGGAGAAGCCCAGTGTCTTAACATTCCACATGCAGCAGAGCCTGGTGGCCTGGAGTCAGATAATAGCAGCCTGGTGTATGTACACTTAATGGTCCCTGCAGCAACTCCAAAGCCCTCCTTCTGCTTCCAAGTCCTGATATATTTTTAAGGAAGACTGAACAGATTATGAAGGAAATCAACGAAGGGCATGGTATTGTGAGGGAGCAAAGTATGAAAAGGAGGCCATGGGGTGAAGTAGAACGACAGCTTTCTTCTCAGGCTGTGCTCCTTTGGGGTTCTTAGATGCCTATTCTATATCCAGCTGGTCTGCATGAAAATGTAAACACAACTCGTGAGTAGTGAAGCGTGTGTGTGTGTACATGTGTGTGCGTGTGTGTGTGTGTGTGTGTGTGTGTGTGTATGTTGGGCAAATGGGGTGAAGGGAACCAAAATATCAGAAGAAAAAAAAAAAGAAAAAATTTCCCATCTGCTATATTAGTAATTGACCATCTCTACAAGATCCCCTTCAAATCTGCCCAAATTTGTTCCTTCAAAGAGAAAAAAATCAAAATTGAAAAGCATCAAACTAGACAGCAGCAGCTCCAGGTTAATCGTGGAGTTTGTCTTATCGGCCCCAGCTTCTGCTTCCAAGATTTTCTGCCCCCCTCTCAGACGCTCAGGACCCCATGGTCTCACCCTATGCCCACCCTCTAAGAAGCATGGGATTTATTGTTTAAAGGCACCCTGCAGGCCAGCTAATCAGAACACGTACCCAAGGCAGGGATATACACTTTGGCACTATTAAGAGGGTCTTTCGACCTCCACTGGAACACTGTCCACCCTGTGAAGTTGTGGGGGAGGGTTCCTCCAATGACAGGGTCAGCAAACTACGGCCCACAGGCCAAATCTGGCCGGCCACCCGCTTTTGTAAATAGTATTTTATTGTCACACAGCCATGCTTATTATGTATTGCCTATGGCTACTTTCATACTACAGTGGCAGAGTTGAGTAAATACGACAAAGACTGTATGGCCTATAAAGTCTAGAATATCTACTATCTGTCCCTTTAGTGAAAAAGTTTTCCAGATCCTGCTTTAAATGAAATAGAAGGGTTTTCTTACATTACACTGAAATCTGCAATCTGCCCTGTTGGCCATCATTCTCCCCTGGAGTGCCATGGGAGGCTATGTCCTCTTCCATCAGACAGCTCACCCCTGTTCACCATCAGACAACCCTTTGGTTATGTATAACCAATCATTGTGGTTTGCTCTTGGTTCTCTCTTCCCTGAGATGGAAACCCCTGCCATATTCACTCACTGCTTGTATTTTAGAAGGGGACCAATGCACACCCATACCTGATCGTGCTCTGCATTCTAAGGAAGCTCTGTATTTCTCATGCCCACTCCCTCCCCTCCCCTCTGCCCCAGAAATCTTTGGGTTCTTAAACTTAAGTACTTAAACATATAGTGCTAGATATAATTTGTACTTATTCAGCATCAATTCCCTTTACAAAGAGCCTGTCTGATGAGATTTGCTTTGCCTATTAATCAATTTGCAGCCCCTAGCCAAATGGGTAGGGTAACAAGCAAATGTAGACAAGAAGGAAAAAATGTTTGAATTCCATCTGGCTGGATATTAGAATCAATGATTGCTGTAGAAAAAAAAAAAAAAAGACCTTATAGACCAATTCTTTTATTTGCAGAGGAGTGAGCAGAGACCCAGAGAGCTTATAGAACTTGCCCAAGGTCACGAAACTGAGCAGTGGTGAGATTTAGACCAGAACTCAGGTATTCTGACTCCAGGATCATTCTTTCCACTGTTGTTTTTATTTTCATCTCTCCATATGACTAATTCCCTTAGAGCCATAGTAAAAAATGTTTTGGGCATCTCAATGAACATAACTGGGATAAGAGAAGATCTGTTCTAGGCCATATTACCCTATATACAAAGATTCCTCTTCATCCCACTTTCCCCCAACTCTCTGAGGCTTTGGAGTCAGGCCTGCGACAGTCAGAAAAAATCAACATTTATATAATTTACTGAGCACTTACTATGTACCAAGCAGTCTGACAACTGCTTTTACACTGATCATCTCATTTAATCCTTACAACAACAAGAAGATATTATTATTATCCACATTGTATGACTCAGAAAACCAGGTTTTAAAAGAGCTAGCTGAGTGGCTATTTGGTGGAACTGGGATCCCATAACCAGACAATCTGACTCCAGAGCTGGAGCCCTGTGGCCCCCATACTCTCCTCCTCCTGTTGTTGAAATCTCACTGGAGCTTATTTACTGCATGACACAGAGCCAAATCTTTTCACAGAGGCATTGTTTGGTTGTCCTTTCCCTAATACTCTTCATCTTTTTCTCTTCTTCCATTTTCATGTGCAATCAAGCAATGATTTTTTTGTTCAATCAGAAAAGATCTATAATGGACCCATTACAAATCTATATTTCCTTTTCCCGTTTCTCCTCTTATTTTTCTCTCCTTTCATTTTTTTCTTCTCCCTTTAATGGCTTACATCTTCCTAAAGTGCCCACAGGTATTCCCAGCTCAGACAAGGTATGCAGGAATAAGAGTTTGCTCTGCTTTGGATCCTGTTCTGTTAAAGGCACGGTCCACGCTATTGACCCTACCTCCTCCACAGCAGGCACCTGACTCTGGCCTGACAAACTTGGACCCTGAATTCAGTTCTGCTCATACTGGATCTTTCTACACCACACACTATAAGTGATGCTGGAATACAAAAAGAAAATACACTCCCTGCCTTCCTGGAGTTTACTGCCTGGTGGGGGTCAGGGAAACTTCCAGGCAAAGAACAACACTTAATCTGAGTACTTTAGGATCAGTAAGACCCAGCCAAACCCAGAAAGAGAAAGAAGGTGTGGGTTCATGTAGAGGATCTAACATGCATGGATCCTCAGTCTAGGGTCCACTGAACATGGAGGAATCCCTTGAGCCTATTCACGGGGTAAGACTAAGAGTCCTTTACTCATAATAACAGCCATAATTCAGCAAGCGTTTGCACTGTATCTTATGCCTTTTAAATGTTATCTCATTAATTCTTTACACCGAACTACTGGGTAGGTAGCATCTGCCCCATTGTATAGATCTTATGGGCTTAGAGAAACTAAGTTCCTTGCCCAGTTTAGGAAGATAAAAAGTGACTCAGGTGAAACTGGAAAAGTGCTTATTCTGATTTTCAAGTCCATGCTCCTTACCTCTACATACATTTCTGCCCTCCCTGGAGCAGTGTGAGCTTCTCTTTTCCAACCTGAGATATACTGACCCATTATTCACTGGGAGCTTTTATAAGAGGTAAAGTTGGGGGTTGAATATGCTCAAAAGGATTACATGAACCCTGAGGGCAAATTGTCAGGAAGAGCATGGGCAGTTGTGCCCTCCCAGCAGCATTCCCCCTCAAGAGGTGCTCGATGGCACAGCAAGAAAAGCACATGGTGTTCAAGGGCAATGTACTGTGTTTGTGTCCTCTCCCTCTGCCACACTTTGCAAAGCTGGCATTTTTGCAGGGCCCCTTAGACTGGCTCTTGGGGCCTGTGTCTCCCTCCCCACCATTACTAGGCCCCTGCCTTATGCCTGGATGTCTGGATGCTTGCCGATGTACAACAGGTGGCTCTGCAGTCCCTCAGGGCTCCCAGCACCCCTGGACTCCGAGCTGAGCTCCTGACTGCTGGCTCCAGCACAATCTTGGCCTGGAAACTACCAATTGCTTTTGGTAATGGCATGGCCAATGATGGATGAATGTTGTACTCCTTCCTCCAGATCCCTTACTAAACTTAAGTATCCAGTACTTAAAAAAAAAAAAAAACAAAAACCCCGCAAAACACAAAGTCAGCAGGTTTACAATAATTAAACAAAGCCCTGCAGGCAGAGCTGATGCAAAGCCCATGTCCAGAGCAGTGAGGGAAGCTGCAGGTTGGAGCTTGTGTTTGCACCTCCCTTTGGGCCCAGCAGCTGGGGCCTGGCCATGTGGGTTTGAGGACCAGCTGCAAGATGGGGAAACCAGGACTCCTTAGAACAGAAGCTAGGTGCTGAGACTAAAAGAGTTGTGTGAGGCCAATAAACACTGGGCTTGTTTTCCCCTAAAGGCCCCCAGGGTATCAGTTATAGTCAGAACAATCTTCTTAAATCCAACTCTGTGTTTTCTGTCTGCCAGTCTTATGTCTGAGCAGGGTTAAGTTCTGGGAGACAGTTACCTGTGGCTGGCACCCGACACTTGAGAGAGCAGAAGGGTTTAAAGTCAGAAGAATTGGATGAAGCAATGTCTCAGTCACTTGCTGGTTGTGGAACCCAGGCACAGCCCATATCTCCCTGAGCCAGTTTCTCACCTATAAAATGAACAAAAGATGTATTACACAGACATGAAAACCCTACTGTGAGAATCAACTGAGTTAATCTATGCAGAGGGCAGACACGTAGTAGGAGCTTAATCCCCTTTGGTGAAGACTTACTTGTTTATATGTCAGTTTTACATTCAGAAAACTATCAGAACACAACATTTATTGTAGTGTAATTATTACTTTATAACTCCCTTTTCCTATTTGATTTAGAACCCCTTAAGAAGAGTTATTCACCAAATGTTTGCTGAATCAGTGAATGAAAAGATGGAAGGACAAGAAAAGGAGAGAGCAGTGGAAAGAGAGATTTTAATAAATACATATGGGAATTTCCTTCTAGCTATTATGTATTCCCCTCAGCACATGGATGCATGAATCCATTTAACAAACATTTGAGCGGGGGCACATTTGCTGTGTATTAAGTGTTAGATATACAAAGAAAGATAAAAAAGATACTCCAAGAAAAATGAAAAGCTCTCAGGAAAATTATGGTCCAAATATGAAGCAGCTGGCTTGACAAAGAATAGGAGATCACTGTACTTAAAGAAGAAATGAACTGGATTTTGAACAACAGACTGAGTGGTAAAAGGAATAGGGAGAAAAGTCTTCTCTTAACAAGAAAAATGTACAATTCATAACTTTAGGATAGGGGTTGAGGAGGGGCAAGCACAAGAAAGGCAAAATCCAAATATGAAATCAGCTTAAATACGACATGATTTGGAGCAAGTGGTGGAATGTAATAAAGAAATCCATTTGAGGATTTTCCCCTTAAGATGTACAAGAGGAAAGATATTGCAACTACAGAGAAAGATTGGTAACTGGAGCATAGTATTGTACTTGGCTCTGCAATGAACAGTCAGCACCTCCTCATAAATAATCTCAAAGCTTTGTGTTGGCTTCCACTTTTGGAATCAACTTAGAGTTAAGGCAAAGAAAACTTAATTATAATTCCAAAACATCATGTAGATACTCTCAACTTTAGCAATGTATGATTCAGCTCACAGAAATTGAGAGGTGAAGGAACAGGAAGTAAAGGGAGGCGTAATGAATACCCCAGAAGATATGTATTCTTTATTGTCAGAGGTATATTTCAAGGGATATCTGGATCAAAGGTAAATATATATGTAATTTTGTTAGATATTACCAAATTCCCTCAATAGGAGTTGTACCATTTCACATTCCTACCAGCAATGAATGAGAGTTCCTGTTTTCCAGCCCTAATTCCGAAGGATAAAAAATGGTATCTCAGTATAATCTTAATTTTAATTTCTCTTATTATGAATCAAGTTGCATGAATTTTTTTATCATTGAAAAGTTTCTTCTAATTTCGATGTAGTCAAATTTATCTTTTCTGTTATTAAATCTGGATTTTCTAGTCACAGTTCAAAGCAGAATTAATAAGAATATACACAAGTCATAGCAGATTTTGCCCATGTTTTATTCTAGCACTTGTGTGGTTTTGTTTTTCATATTCAAGTCTCTGATCCATTTGGATTCCTGAAATAAATCCCATGTGGTCACTGAGCATAATCCTTTCTATGTTGCTGGATTTAGTTTAAGAATTTTTGCATTTATTTTCATGAAGACTAATGCTCTGTAGTTTTCTTTTCTTGTGATATCATTGTCTGGCTTTGGTGTCAAGATAATACTGGCCCCAAAGAATGAGCTGAGAAGAGCTCTTTTGTCTATTTTCTGAAAATGTTTGTGTAAGATTGGCATATAGTTGATTCATATATGTGAATTCATTCAACTAGGCCTGGGCTTTTCTTTGTGGGATGATTTTTAATTACTAATCAGAATTTTTTACTCATTGTATGCCTATTTAAATTTTCTATTTATTCTTGAGTCAGTTTTGATATTTTTGTGTCTATCTAGGAATTTGCTCATTTTATAGAAATTGTTGAATTTGTTAGCATAAAGTGATTTATAATATTCTCTTATAATTACATTAATTACATCTAGCGATGTCCCTTTTTCATTCCTAATATTGGGAAATTTGTGTTTTCTCTCTTTTTCTATGTCAGTATAGCTAAAGGTTTGTCTTTTAAAAAATCTTTTTTGTTGTTTTTTTTTGTTTTTTTGTTTTTGCAGTATGCGGGCCTCTCACTGTTGTGGCCTCTCCCGTTGTGGAGCACAGGCTCCGGAAGTGCAGGCTCAGCGGCCATGGATCTCGGGCCCAGCCGCTCCGCGGGATGTGGGATCTTCCCAGACCGGGGCACGAACCGGTGTCCCCTGCATTGGCAGGCAGACTCCCAAGCACTGCGCCACCAGGGAAGCCCAAGCCCTGGTAAATTTAAGAAAATTGAAATCATATCAAGTAACTTTTCCGACCACAACGCTATAAGAGTAGAAATCAATTGCAGGGAAAAAACTGTAGGGGGGCTTCCCTGGTGGCGCAGTGGTTAAGAATCCGCCTGCCAGTGCAGGGGACGTGGGTTCGAGCCCTGGTCCGGGAAGATCCCACATGCCGTGGAGCAACTAAGCCCGTGCACCATAATTACTGAGCCTGTGAGCCACAACTACTGAAGTCTGTGCACATAGAGCCCGTTCTCCGCAGCAGGAGAAGCCACCACAATGAGAAGCCCACTCACCACAAGTAGAGAATGCCCGCGTGCAGCAATGAAGACCCAACACAGCCAAAAATAAAATAAATAAATTTATAAAAAAAAAAAAAAAAAACTGTAAAAAATACAAACACATGGAGGCTAAATAATACACTACTAAATAACCAAGAGATCACTGAATAAATCAAAGGGGAAATCAAAAAATAACTAGAAACAAATGACAATGAAAACACAATGACCCAAAAGCTATGGGATGCAGCAGAAGCAGTTCTTTGAGGGAAGTTTATAGCAATACAATGCTACCTCAAGAAACAAGAAAACTCTCAAATAAAGAACCTAACCTTACACCTAAAGCAATTAGAGAAAGAAGAACAAAAAAACCCCAAAGTTGGCAGAGGAAAGAAATCATAAAGATCAGATCAGAAATAAATGAAAAAGAAATGAAGGAAACGATAGCAAAGATCAATAAAACTAAGAGCAGGTTCTTTGAGAAGATAAACTGACAAAGCATTAGCCAGAATCATCAAGAAAAAAGGGAAAAGACTCAAATCAATAGAATTAGAAATGTAAAGGAGAAGTAACAACTGACACTGCAGAAATACAAAGGATCATGAGAGATTACTACAAGCAACTATATGCCAATAAAATGGACAACCTGGAAGAAATGGAGAAATTCTTAGAAAAGCACAACGTTCTGAGACTGAACCAGGAAGAAATAGAAAACATAAACAGACCAATCAGAAGCACCAAAATTGCGACTGTGATTAAAAATCTTCCAACAGGGGCTTCCCTGGAGGCGCAGTGGTTGAGAGTCCGCCTGCTGATGCAGGGGATACGGGTTCATGCCCCAGTCCGGGAGGATCCCACATGCCACGGAGCCACTAGGCCCGTGAGCCATGGCCGCTGACCCTGCGCGTCTGGAAGCTGTGCTCCGCAATGGGAGAGGCCACAACAGTGAGAGGCCCGTGTACCGAAAAAAAAAATCTTCCAACAAACAAAAAGCAAGGACCAGATGGCTTCACAGGCAAATTCTATCAAACATTTAAAGAACAGCTAACACCAATCCTTCTCAAATTCTTCCAAATATAGCAGAAGGAAGAACACTCCCAAACTCATTCTACCAGGCCACCATCACCCTGATACCAAACCCAGACAAAGATGTCACAAAGAAAGAAAACTGCAGGCCAGTATCACTGATGAATATAAATGCAAAAATCCTCAACAAAATACTAGCAAACAGAATCCAAAAGCACATTAAAAGGATCATACACCATGATCAAGTGGGGTTTATCCCACAAATGCAAGGATTCTTCAATATATGCAGATCAGTCAATGTGATACACCATATTAACAAACTGAAGGAGAAAAACCATATGATCATCTTAATAGATGCAGAAAAAGCTTTCGACAAAATTCAACACCCATTTATGATAAAAACCCTCCAGAAAGTAGGCATAGAGGGAACTTATCTCAACATAATAAAAGCCATATATGACAAACCCACAGCCAACATCATTCTCAATGGTGAAAAACTGAAACCATTTCCACTAAGATCAGAAAGAAGACAAGATTGCCCACCATCACCACTATTATTCAGCATAGTATTGGAAGTTTTAGCCACAGTAATCAGAGAAAAAAAAAAAAGGTATCCAAATTGGAAAAGAAGAAGTAAAACTGTCACTGTTTGCAGATGACATGATACTATACATAGAGAATTCTAAAGATGCTACCAGAAAACTACTAGTGCTAATCAATGAATTTGGTAAAGTAGCAAGATACAAAATTAATGCACAGAAATCTCTTGCATTCCTACACACTAATGATGAAAAATCTGAAAGAGAAATTAAGGAAACACTCCCATTTACCACTGCCACAAAAAGAATAAAATGCCTAGGAATAAACCTACCTAAGGAGACAAAAGACCTGTATGCAGAAAAGTATAAGACACTGATGAAAGATATTAAAGATGATACAAACAGACGGAGAGATATACCATGTTCTTGGATTGGAAGAATCAACATTGCGAAAATGACTCTACTACCCAAAGCCATCTACAGATTCAATGAAATCCCTGTCAAACTACCAATTGCATTTTTCACAGAACTAGAACCAAAAATTGCGCAATTTATATGGAAACACAAAAGACCCCGAATAACCAAAGCAATCTTGTGAAGAAAAATGGATCTAGAGGAATCAGGTTCCCTGACTTCAGACTATACTACAAAACTACAGTAATCAAGACAGTATGGTACTGGCACAAACAGAGAAATATAGATCAATGGAACAGGATAGAAAGCCCAGAGATAAACCCATGCACCTATGATCACCTTATCTTTGATAAAGGAGGCAAGAATATACAACGGAGAGAAGACAGCCTCTTCAATAAGTGGTGCTGGGAAAACTGGACAGCTACGTGTAAAACAATGAAATTAGAACACTCCTTAACACCATACACAAAAATAAACTCAAAATGAATTAAAGACCTAAATGTAAGGCCAAACTAAAACTCTTAGAGGAAAACATAGGCAGAACACTCTATGACATAAATCACAGGAAGATCCTTTTTGACACACCTCCTAGAGGAAGGGAAATAAAAACAAAAATAAACAAATGGGACCTAATGACACTTAAAAGCTTTTGCACAGCAAAGGAAACCATAAACAAGATAAAAAGCCAACCCTCAGAATGGGAGAAAATATTTGCCAACGAAGCAACTGACAAAGGATTAATCTCCAAAATATACAAGCAGCTCATGCAGTTTAATATTAAAAAAACAAACAACCCAATACAACAATGGGCAGAAGACCTAAACAGACATTTCTCCAAAGAAGACATACAGATTGCCAACAAAGACCTGAAAGGATGCTCAACATCACTAATCATTAGAGAAATGCGAATCAAAACTACAATGAGGTATCACCTGACATCAGTAAGAAAACCATAATTCAAAAAGAGTCATGTACCGCAATGTTCATTGCAGCACTATTTACAATAGCCAGGACACGGAAGCAACCTAAGTGCCCACTGACAGATGAATGGATAAAGAAGATGTGGCAATATATACAATGGAATACTACTCGGCCATAAAAAGAAACAAAACTGAGTTATTTGTAGTGAGGTGGATGGACCTAGAGTCTGTCATACAGAGTGAAGTAAGTCAGAAAGAGAAAAGCAAATACCATATCCTAACACATATGTGTGGAATCTAAAAAGAAAAAAAGAAAGTTCTGAAGAACCGAGGGGCAGGACAGGCATAAAGACGCAGACGTAGAGAATGGACTTTAGGACATGGCGGGCGGGGAGGGTAAACTGGGATGAAGTGAGAGAGTAGCACTGACAAATATACACTGCCAAATAAAACAGATAGCTAGTGGGAAGCAGCTACATAGCACAGGGAGATCAGCTCGGTGCTTTGTGACCACCTAGAGGGGTGGGATAGGGAGAGTGGGAGGGAGACACAAGAGGGAAGGGATATGGGGATATTTGTATATGTATAGCTGATTCACTTTGTTATACAGCAGAAACTAACACACCATTGTAAAGCAATTATACTCCAATAAAGATGTCAAAAAATAAAATAAAATAAGTATTCACCCACATAATTACTTTCCTTTATTGGAGTCTAAACTTGCACTTGCAGTTGATTAAGGATTCTATATTTTACAACTCTTGATATGATGCATTTATTCCCTCTGCTTTGTAATGTATCCCCACTAAAACTTGTTCAAGGTAAGTGTGACATTTTTAAGACATGATTTTTAAGTGGTATCTGTGTGCAAATTATATTAGCACTTCCACATTGAATTGTTTTCATTTTAATGCATAGTGTCAAACAGATAAATACGTAATTTGTATTCTTGGGAGCAGAGAGAGTGGTATTAAAATTATCAATATAATAACACGCTTAAAATCTGAAGTTCAAGGAAAGTTATGAATATATGTTGGCGTTTTATCTCATAAAGTTATTTTCATCTTAAAGCTAGCCTTGGAATTCCTGTATCAAATAAAATATGTCAGTACCTCCCTTAAAGAGTAGACAGCCTAAAGGTAGAAGATGGAAGGAGATAAGAAAAGAAAACCAGCCCTATTTTAACATTCTCCTTTCTTCTTACCTTGTTTTTCCCCTGTAAGTTCTGCCAACCTGGTTCCTTGACTCTGCATTAACTATGATATACATTTTTATGACTGTTTACAATTTACAAAACACTTTCACATTCATCTCAATCTATTTTAGTCTCACAAGACTCCCAGGATATCTGGAAAACAGTTCTTTTTGTACCAATTCTTCAGAGGATGAAACAGGCTCTGTGGAGTAACTGATTAACCAAGCTGCCTGGCTGAGTGGGGATCAGAGCTCTTTTCGCTCCCCTACTAGCCTTCCCAGCACTCATATTATATCAGGCGCTGACATCCTGGCCTAGCCACCTTTTAGGGTCTCTCTGAGTACCTTCCCTAGGAGCAGATGAGACCTCTGGTGAAGTTGCCTGGAGCAGCTGACTCCCTTAGGAAGAGTATGGACTACAGTCAGAAGACCTAAATTCTGATTCTAGTCTTGGCCCTGCCTGATTCACTTAGCAACATCAGGCCCTTCACTCATCTTGTCTAGGCCTCAGTTCCCCCATCTATAACCTGGGGATATAAATGTGCCCTGACCACCTCACAGGCATACTATGGAACTCGACATGATACATATATATAACATATATGAAAATAGTTTCCAAAGCAGTGGTTTCATTTCACTGTGTCTCATAGACCCCTGGAGACGCCCTCTTTCAAGGTCTATGTCTTGGGACCTCATCATCCTTCGGAGTCAGTGCAAGTCCCCAGGGGTCCAGCCAGGCACAGGACCTTGAGGGGAGAGAAAGTGCATTGTTGGTGCCCTGATCTTCCCCCAGGGATGACTAAGGAGGCTGCTCCTGGAGGGGCCCTTCCTGCCCTGTCAGTCCAGCTTGCCAGTGGCTGCCCAGTTACATCATTGATCTGGTCTCCCCGAGTGTCCCTGCCTCAGCCATGGGTGGGGGGGGGGCGGGGTTACATGACCTGATCTGATGAGAGCCACAGCTCTGAGGTGCTGGAAGCCAGCCCAGCGCATGCCCCCACGGAGCCTGCCGGGGCAGCTAAGACTAAGAGGAGGGGAGGTAGGGCACAGCAAGTACGGATGCAAGCAGCAGCTGTTCCTCCAGCTCCTGTACCTGGCCCCAGGGGTCTGCTTCCCCATCCTTCTGACCTCCTCAGGATGGAGTCCACTGTGTTCTGTGCTCATTACATGTTTACCTGGGTAAAGCTTCAAACTCTGGATTGGGCAGGTCCTGGCTGGGAAAATCTGCACTGCTAATGAGGGACAGCCAAGCAGCGGGGAGAGGGGCAGTGGATTAAGAAGAAGTCCTGGATCCAGAGCTACAACAGCAGCCCTGGGAGAGTAGAGGAGGCTGGGGATCAGGGAAGCCCTGAGTTGGGAGAGGGGGGCAGGAGAGGGCCCCTGCACTTGGTATAGTTTTCAGATGTGCTTCTAAGGCTTTACACAAGTGAGGCTCACCACGTATAGGGAGGGAGAGGCACCTGCCATGAGGCCCCCTGCATTTTCATAATGGCTAGAGGATCAAGCCCAGAGACAGGAGGTGTCTGCAGGGTTCAGCAGGCCTGTTGGTAGAGCTGGAGGAGTTGCTGTCTGCTGCAGGGAGCCCCAGCCTTTGGAAGATTTTCACTGTCATCTGTCTAAAGTGTTTTAATAAGGTAATAATACTGCCGGTAATGGCTGGAATTGATGGATACTAAGCATTGCACAGCTAAACCATGTGCACGCAGTATTTCATTTAATCTTCACAATGATTCTATAAAGCAGGGGCAATGAGAAAACTGAGGCTCACCTATGCAACGTGGCATAGCCTGTAATTACGTGACGCAAAGCTCTGAACCAGGGCTGGAGTCTGACTTCAGAGCCTGTACTCCTAAACAGCCTGCTGTTCTGAACTGACTCCCAGACATGAAGAGACTCTATTAAATTACATCTGAGGACTCTTTTCAGGAGAATGACAAAAATATGTCTACTGAGCACCTACTTTGTGCTAAGCATTTCACATTTATTACCTCGTATTCCTCATGACAATCCTATGAGATACTCTTCTCTCCAGTTTACAGATTAGAAAACTGAGACTCAGGGATGGTAAGTGATTCACTCAAGTTATGATTCTGGGATCCAAACCCAGGTCTGTCTGACTCTAGGGTCCATCCTCTTTCCACCAGGCTGATCTGGATGCGTTTATTTGTGATTCTCACTCAACTTCAGGGACTCCTCATTAAAAAGAGAAGAAGCCCCTGGAGAAGCTATAGGATTATGGGGGAAAGGGATCATAAGTTCAGGGTAGGAAGTATCATTCCAGAAAGGTTTCTACAAATCCCCAAATCCTGGGAGTTACTGATCCACATTTTGAGAATCTTGGTTTCAGAGCCATTAACCCAGAGCTCCCTGAGATATAAAGTCACATGTTTTTGAAAAGTCTTGAAGGGGAAAACATCAGACCAAGAGTCAAAAGAAGTTTGCTCAGGTTCTCCCCTGAATTCTCTGAGGGACTTCCAGTAAGTCAATTATCTTCCCTGGGCCGGTTTCCTAATAAGACCTCCTAATGACCCTTCCAACTCTAGTTCCTCATCCTGCAGTAAAATCTATCTTAGCCCATGAAAGTGGTTCCCAGTAAAGATGAGACAGGAGGGAGGCAGGGCACAACCTTTAAAAGAATGGGGACTTCCCTGGTGGTCCAGTGGTTAAGAATCTGCCTTCCAATGCAGGGAACACTGCTTCGATCCCTAGTCGGGGAACTAAGATCTCACATGCCATGGGACAGCTAAGCCCGCGTGTCACAACTACTGAGCCCCCACACTCTAGAGCCCACGTGCCACACTAGAGAGAAGCCCATGCGCTGCAACTAGAGAAGTCCACTCATCCAACAAAAAGATCCCACATGCTGTAACTAAGACCCAATGCAGCCAAATAGATAAATAAACATTTAATAATAAATAAATAAATAAAAGAATGACATAGCCATTAAGGACATGACATAAACTGGTTAGAACCAACTAGGTCCAAGATGGCAGATGAGTCGATTTCTGCTAGATCTTGAGCCTCAGTACAGCTCATGTAATACATCAGCAAGCTAAATGACACACCCACAGGCGCCATGACAGTTCCAAGGCCAATCATAAAAGGCCAAAAAGTGGGTGGTGGCCCAATTCCTGGAAATCCCTGCCCCTTCCCCCAAATAGCTGGAATAATCCTCCCACTCATTAGCCTATGAAATTAACCACCCCTATAAAAACTGACAACCCGGTCTGCTGGGACCTCTTGCCTTCTGAGATGGCCCACACTCTGTCTACAGAGTGTGTATCTCCCTGAATAAACCTTTCACTTTACTATGGCTCACTCTTGAATTCCTTCCTGCATGAAGCCAAGAACCCACACTTGGTGGCTGTCCCAGGGACTTGCCTGAGACCTGAGACATGACCATCCTCTCGTGCCCCACTTTCTTTCCTGCAATAGAGATGTCCCAACATATTAATTATGAAGCATACTACAAATCATTTGTTACTAATATTAGGTGTGCCAAATTAGAGATCATTCATGTAACATCACTTTCACTCATGATGATGAACAAGCAGGAAGGAAAGGATGAATTTCAACCAGCGCTAGAATGACACAGATACAAATTATTGGTGCTTCAAGGTTGATGCAGGTAAGGGTCAGCAAATTATAGAGCTGAGGCATCAGGAATGTGGCACAGACAAAGTGCCATTTGTATTGGGTCTTGAAGGACAAGGAGCTTTCCAGGGAAGAAGGGCCTTCCAGGAAGAGGACATATTAGATCCAAATGGTCTTCACCAACCATGATGATACTATTCATTCAGAGCATGATAATCCAGGCAGTATCCTCAGGGGAGACCTCAGGGTTCACAAGCCATAGTGTAAACAGGGCAAGCAGCCTCCCTGCTGCAGGGAGGATGAGTTCTGCAGTTGCAGTTTCTAGGGACTACTGGGAACAGAGGACATTTTCCTTCTTTCAGCAACTCCTTCCAGAGTCTGAGATCCTGCCCTCCTGTATTTTGTCTTCTGCCCAGACCTGCTCAGTCTTGTCCAGTCCTGCCCAGCCTTGCCTTACTCTGCCCTGGTCCACTCAGCCCTACAAGTCCTACCCAGTTCTACCCAGTCCTCCTGACTTCTGCCCAGCCTGCGTGTCCTTGCCCACACCTGTTCAGCACAGCACAGCACAGCCACGCTTCGCTCTGCTCAGTACTGTGTGGTTCTGCCCAATCTGCCTTGCCCAGCTAAGCCCTGCTCAAACCAGTTCATGTTCTGCTCAATCCTGCCCAGCGAGCCCTGCTTGGCCTAGCCCTGCCCAGCCCTGCCTTGGTCTAGTTCAGGACTATCCTCTCTCCCCACAGACTCAAAGGAAGCCTCTTTTCTCCAAGATATCCTACTCCCTTTCTAAGGCTATGTTTGGGGACATTATAAGAAATAGCCCTAAGAAACCCACTACTATTGTAAGAACTTTGTCAAGGACATTGTTTACTATAGGGATTCTCTTTATGGAAATCCTTGGGAGATGTTTCTCTCTGGATTCAATAATAGCAATTGTGCTTCTCAATTGACTGTATTGTTTTAACCTCAGGACACTGTGACCCTATGATAGTTCCAACTGTAGGGTCTTGCAAGAAAGCAAGGCGCAAATAAATGACCTGCCCTTACAAGTGTATAGAATCACAGTGTACATTTCTGCACTAACATTTTTTCAGCTTACATTTTTTTCTTTGCCTCTTTTATTTATTATGATTAACTTACTTTTCTTTGTAATCTACCTTGAATTCTTCTTAGAAAGAAGTTGGGCACAAATAATAAGGAACATTTATTAAACTTCCACTCTATGCAGTGTTGCATGGATGGGGGTCCCCTGCTCTTTCACACACCTGGACGAGGCACATGGAAGAGCCCCCCTGTTGTATGTGGTGTTCCATTAGACACACAGCCCCTCCAGGCAAAAGGAAGAACTCACTCAGCAGGGTGATTGCTCTTATGCAGAACAACCTTGTAAATGCTTAAGAACTGGTTGTATTTGCTTTAGGGACTTTAAGAGAATCAGGTTTGAAGAAAAGATCTGCAAAAGATAAGTGATAGCTTCAGGTTTCCTAGAAGCAGAGCTCACAAATGAGTAAACATTGTCAGCTCATTGATTACCTTAAGGCAGAGGGAGGGAGGAGCTCAGTGGATCTAGGAGGAAAAAAACCCCAAGTGGCATCAACTTGCATGCAATGAGCACAATGTATACTTCAATGTAACCTTTACCATCATCAAAAAGGACCAGAATTCATGAAGGTCCCACTAAGCAGAGAGTCTGAGGATACAGAGAGTAAAAGAGATGATCTTTACCCTCAAAGACCTCACATTCTCAATGAATAAAGAAGTCAGAGAGGGCTTCCCTGGTGGCGCAGTGGTTGAGAGTCCGCCTGCCGATGCAGGGGACACGGGTTCGTGCCCCGGTCCGGGAAGATCCCACATGCCGCAGAGCGGCTGGGCCTGTGAGCCATGGCCGCTGGGCCTGAGCGTCCGGAACCTGTGCTCCACAATGGGAGAGGCCACAACAGTGAGAGGCCCGCGTACCACAAAAAAAAAAGAAAAAAAGAAAAAAAGAAAAAGAAGTCAGAGAGATTAAAAATTACATGGTACAAACTTGTCTGTGCTGAGTGTTCAGCTGGCAATAGGGTATCATATAGGCTTTGACTCTAATGCAGAGAATGGATGGAAGCATGCAGGAGGCCAGCTATCCAGGACCATAAGAGCAAACCAGCAGCTCTGAGCAGAGTGGTGACAGAGGTGGCAGAAAATAAATGGTAAGTGCCAACATAACCAGAGACAAAATAGAAGGCAGTCTCATTGTACATGCATTTATCTATATAAATTCAACTATGGGAGTGTGTATGTTCATGCATGAGAAAGAGGGAGGAACAATGAAAATTGTCATGTTCATCTGCCTGCTACTCCTCTCAGTGGTCATGTTTCAGGGAATGAGCATGAACCAGAATCTATGAATCTGATTCCTTCACTAGGACTCAGCTACCATGTGCCTCTCATAGTGTAAGCATCTCACAGAAGGGCTCTGTAAGTCTAATATGTAAAGGTCCTTTTTTACATGAACCCCCTCTTGGTGTCTTCATAAAATTATATATATTGTTCTTGATGGGTGATCTAAGGAATTTTCAGGGGTTAACTATGGACTCCAAGTAATGTCCTACTTTCTCCACTTCAGACTTTTGAGCTCCAACCTGGATAAGATGCAACTCTGTAAAAATATCTAACAGGTGCTTATATGCTTTTGATGAATGAGTAAATGAACAAACGAATGAATGAACCAATGAACAAACAGATAAAGAGGAGAAGGCAGAGATGAGAATAAGCCTCAAGTTGTAATCTGCAGTGATTAATAAAGGGGTCACTGAGAGAGTCATAGAAGCCCAGAGTTGGAGCTGGTTTTGAAGAAATGTCAGCAGATTTCACTCTTTGTCACCTTCTTGTCATTACACATGTCATTTCCTCAGTCGAAAGCTCCTATCCTTCTTTCCCTACCTGAACTACTTCTACTATCCTTTAAGACTTGGCCTAAACATCACATCCTTAGTTAAATCTTTTCTGAACCCAATGTGAAGATTTAGTTACTGTGCTACCTTAGCACAAAGTATGTACTTCTATCAAAGGACCTATTTATAAGTGCTTTGTGATCATTTATTGCAGTGTGTCCAACCTCTACTCATCTGGGAACATCTTATTCATTGTTTATTACTGATTCCTCTAAACAGAGTCTGGAACAAAATGCAAATTAAGAGAGTGAGTTCAGTAAAACACAAGCTGAGATTGATAAGACACCCATCCTGGTAGGTTGAATTATTGGTCCCATTCTTCATCCCCCTTGTAGTAGCAGCCTCATACTATGACCTCAGGGAGGGAAAAGTATACTTCCTTGCCACTTGATTTTGATCTTGTCCAGCAGTTTTCAAGCTGTGACATGCAAACATCTGTAAGGGGGCAGGGTGGTACCTGGGATACTTTGGGGAGCTGTGAGTTCAAAACTACTTTCATAATAATACTAAGACATTACTTGCCCTTTTCACTGAGTTGACATTTTCACTGATGGTACAGAGGCAACATTAGGTAAGACTGCTGGCATCTTGGCATGAACCAAGGCCACGCCACCAACTGTACCAGTAGTCATGATGTTCTTCACAGCCATGCACTCATGTCAAGAGAAAATTGCAGTTTCTCTACCAGTTTCCTTAATGAAGCAGTAAACAGTCTTAATTTCATTAAATCTTGATACCTAAGTAAATGTCTCTTCAATAGCCTGTGTAAGAAAATGGGAAGTAAACATAAAGCACTTCTGTTGTATACCCAAGTTCTGTGGCTGTCTTGAGTAAAAGCACTTGTGTGATTGAGTTGCAGGCTGCATTAACTACTCTTTCCATGGAACACTTTTATTTGAAAGAATGACTAACAAACTATGATTATTCAGACTTGTGTATTTAGCAGATACTTTGTCAAAAGCAAAGTGAGACTGTCACTTCTTAGAAAACACCTGACAAAACTTGTTGCTAATGATACAATTTGAGTTTTTAAGCCAAAATCAGAATTTTGTAAAACATTTTGTATCAGTGTATTAAAGAGTCTGATTCCATTTTTTATATTTGACAGGCTCCACCCCATCTCTTTCCCTCTTGCCCCACATTTGACAAGCTGGTAAGAAAGCCCTGGTGCTCTCTCCTTGGGCATCAGCAGAGAACTCCAAACCACACAAACCCTGGATATGCATGGGAATACTCACTCTGCCCCTGCCCTACTAACCACAGTAAAAACCAAAGCCGCTATCCCCTTGTTTCACTCAAGCCATTTCAAAATGGCTTGGATGCATGACCTGCTCTCTCCAGAAAGCCCCAATATATGAGAAATGAATTTTTTTTTCATGCTTTCTTGGTGCATGTGTGCCATCATCAGTCTCGACATCCAAGCAAATTTGGGGTGAGGGATGGATCCCAACCTCCAAGGCAACCACAAGACAACAGGCATCGTAAGCATGATGGTCTAGGCAATGACCACGACCACCTAGGGGTGTTTGTGCTCTTATTTTTGGATTGCTAACCAGCTCTGCAGCCTGTTGGGAAGTATGCATTTGGAGCTGCTGCCTGCTGGCCCGTATGCCCTTTGAGCTGTGCTGCGGCCTGCTGACGAGCTTACACTCTGAGCTGAGCTAGTTTGTGCTGCACGCGCTGAGTCCTACTGAGACTCTGTTATAGATCTAACTGACCTAAATCAAAAACTTTGATAATTGGCAGTTAGGTACAGGAGTCCCTAAATGGGATTGGTGCCTTCCTTAAAGTCACCCTGGGTGGTGTGTCATGGCCCAGATCTATCTTTGTGTCTCAGAGTGAACCATGTGTCTTGATTTTACCATAAGCTGAGCCTGACCAACTCCAGGCTCAGAGAATGACTCTCTAGAGAACACTCAGGGACAAACATACAACTGTGCCACTGGTGGTTGCTCAGATGAGAAAGAACAACTAAGTATGTGGCACGCTAAGGTACAAGCTCCACAGGGCACTCGGCTCACCGGGTCTCTGTGCAGCTGAAACTGCTTCTCTGTTATTGCTGCTTTGCTTCCGTCACAAAAAAGATCGTGATCCTCTGCACTGGAGAGGGGAAATCTGTGAGGCACAGATACTAATGAAAATGTACCAGTATGTGTCATCCCAATTCCCCAAAGGGGCCAGAGGAAACTATAAATTTACTGGAAAATTGAAAAAGTGATCACCGAAGACTCTGTGTGCCACCACCTATCAGCTCGCTCAGCGGCCATTCCAACTCCACCATGGAGCACAGGTGCCACAGTCAACAAAACAGATGGTATTTGTGGGTGAGGTTATGTGGGGCGTGAAATTCCTGACCCTTATAACACTGACTGGAATTCCCCAAATGGAGAAACTTAAAGGTAGGACAGGGCAAGACCTCCCCCGAAGTGTTCCTTATAACTACTCAAAACTCTTTTATTCAGGTGGAGGAAAAAGAAACTATAACAGAGGTCTGTGATTTGCCCTACTGGAAATTCAAAACTGACTCTAAGAATTTATTCAATGGGAAGATGAAAAGGGAACCAGGTGGCTATTTCACCTCTATAACACAGTTCAGAATTAATGTTAACATTTGTTGAGATTTGTTAGTTGGCAGGCATACCTCATGATCCCAAAATTAATAATTTATTGAGCAACCCATTTGATCTATTGAAATGGGACCATAATATGCACCGTCCCACAGCATTCTAGAGCTCATCTCCCTGTCTTTCCTCTCATCTACTGGGTGTTCACAACATGAAAATGAACCCATCCCACTGCCACCACTGTAAATGTTCATGCCTTCAATAGTTGGAAAAACTTGAAGGAAGAATAATAGTTATTGGGGAAAACTGGCATGATGCAATGTATTTATTATTATTTTGTGAAACATCCCAATCAATCAGAAGTGCTTACTACCCCAAAACAGGGCCTTTTGATGCTGTACCAGACAATTTTTTTTTTTTTTTTGGCGGTACGAGGGCCTCTCACTGTTGTGGCCTCTCCCGTTGCGGAGCATAGGCTCCGGACGCTCAGGCTCAGCGGCCATGGCTCACGGGCCTAGCCGCTCTGCGGCATGTGGGATCTTCCCGGACCGGGGCACGAACCCGTGTCCCCTGCATCAGCAGGAGGACTCTCAACCACTGCGCCACCAGGGAAGCCCCAGACAATTTTTTTTAAAGAAGGTCATCCCCAAAGAATCGAAAAGACTTGCTTCTGTCTTTTAGCCAGGCTGCCTCATTAAGAAAGCATTAGATGGCCTAGAGTTATTTGCTGCCTCACAAAGGACCTCCAGGCAATCAGCCTCCCCAAAACCAACAACCTCATCAAAAGGCCTAATATTGGAGACTCTGAAATCTGGGTCTCCCAATCATTTAATCTTGGGCACAACCCCTGAAGAGTTACAAGCTTTATTACAGCAAACTATGCAGAAGCTACAAGGCACCCAATGCCAGGCCACACCAGATATATAGCAAGTTGCCTCCAGACCTTCATGACTCTCATGCCCCTGACACCCCAAGGGCCCACAACCCAATATCCTGATTTTAGGCAGTGGCAACTGCCACAAACCTGCTACTAGGTACTCAGTATCTCCCAGAGGTACAAGCCACCACCCAGGGACAAGTTTCCCTTATATCTCTCTAGTGGTTCATTGGTTTCCCCACAACTGGCAAATCTTCACGGCCTTAGTCAATATTGGGGTCAAGTTACAATTATACCTGGGGTCCCACAAAATTTAAACAAGGTCCTACCTATGTTATTAGGGGAGTTATGGGACATTAAAATATAGGGCAAACAGCAATGCCTCATCTTAACCATTAGCATTATTTGTCTTACCTGAATTCCCCAAGGTCATAGCACTAATTTCCCTGAAATATCCCATAGTGGGCATGGATACCCCGACTCAATAAGCAATAAGTTTGAATTAAACAATGTCTTTGGCACTTATAGCTGGTTTCACAAAATGGGATCCCATAGGCCTTCTCCACACCTCCCTTTAACCTGGTTAAAACAGTTAATATAGCTCAATATATTTTAAAACACAACCCACAGGAATTAAAAGCCATTATGCAAGACTTACTGAAGGAAGGGGTCATTGTTTCTACTGTCTCCCTCTTTAATAACCCAATTTGTCCAGTGCCCAAACTTGATGGAAATAAATGATACCTAACAGTGGTTTACCCTAACCTTAATACCATAATTCCCTCAATTAAGGTTCCCATATCTAATATCATTGATACTACTGACTCCACTCAATCAGCAACTGCAAAGTATTATGCTGTTATAGATTTGGCTAACATGTTCTCTTCACTGCTCATTTTGACAGCCTTTCAACTGAAATATGCCTTCCCCTTTGAAGGAACACAATATACTTTCACTTGCCTCCCCATGGGGTGTTTCAACAGCCCTGCCATCACACTCATTCTTCGCAGGCAAGATCTTAACTGCACTGCATTTTCTCCAGGAACACAAGTATGACATCACACTGACTACATCCTCCTTTGAGGAGATTCAAAGGATACATTCACACAGGAGATACAAACATTTGTCATAGACTTTTTCAGTTAGGGCTGAGTCATTGTTCCCCATAAGATTCAAGGCTCTACAATTTCAATAACATTTCTGAGCATTATTTGGTAAAGGAATCAACTCCTCACCTTATTTTCACCCACTGATTTAAGTAAGGCAGGCCCAACACTTGCTGGATCTGTTCAAATTTAGAGGCAATATATTCCTCACTTACAAATTTTACTAAATCCCATTTATGTTGTTACTCACAAATCAGCCCACTTTGAATGGGGCTCCCTACAACAAAAGTCTCTAAAATCTGTCCAAATTGCAATGCAACAGGCAATCCCATTAGTGCCCTCTGAAGACTCCTTCACTGTACAGGCATTAGCAACCCCCTCCTAAAGTTTCTGGACCACCCATGCTGGCCATAAATTGCTCATGAACTTTCAGTGCAATAAACTCTTCAGCTTCATACTATACAATATTAAAGCAGCAACTGCTGGACACATATTGGGTTCCTCTAGAGATGCGTAGAAGCTCTCACAGACCCTGAGCCCAGACTTTACTCAGCTTTACGAGACCAATCTGTACCCAGCTGCGCATTATGTCTTGGGTCACAAAAGCAGCATCCTACAGGCTCAGCATGGTCACAGAGGCCTCCTTATTGAAATGGAAATAGTACTTACAGGTTAGGGCCAAATCTGGGCCCACTGGAATACCTGGACCTACAAGAGGAGATAGCTTCCCCTGTCCTCAATACCTAGCTAGATGCAATGGCACCAGAGGTGATCATCCCTCTCCCAGACCCGCTGGCTATCTGGAGAGCCCCTCGGAACCAACTGAGTGACCAGAAAGGGAAGTCTATATACTTATGGGTGGTAGTGGCAGCACCATACATGATAAACCCCACTGGAGAGCTGCTGTACCCCTAACCAGTACATCCCTAGTCAAGGGTGGGACCCAAGGTCAGCACCACTGGCCAAAGCTCATGTGGTCACCTTAGCACTAGAGGATGCCCTGGCCAACAATCTATGCCCTCTGCACATTTTTACAGCATCTTGGGCCAATGCCAATGGCATGATCATCTGGTACAACATCTGGCAACAACAATTCCTCATCCAAGGTTATCTCCTTTGCAGTAAAAAAACTCAAGAAATTCCATGCCTCACAGACATCCAAAATATAAATCAATGTCATACATGTCTCTGTACAAAGTAAAGCCACAATACAAGGCCTCACCAAAACACTCCTCATCACCTTCAAAGTTCCAGACATCATTGATAGCTACCAAGGCACTCACTTCACTTTTCAAAATACACAATGCTGAGTTTAAAACCATGTTTTACATATATTACTAATTCATTTATTCTTCTGTTATTCACTGAACACCTTCTAGGAGCCAGACACTAGGTTCTGGGAATACAATAAATAAGGTAGGCATGGCTTTTGCCTGCCATGAGCTCATAATTCCAAAGGGTCAGTTCAACAGTAAATGAACACACTGATAAAAGTGAGCATACAGTGCTAAGGGAACCTCTGGGGAGGTACCTATACTGAGAACTGAAAAATAAATAGAAGTTAGTCATGTTTGGGAGGGAAAAGAGAAAACTGTTTCAGACATGCAAGAAAGAACATGGCTTATCCCAAGAACTGAAAAATATTCACTGTGGCTGAGAGCAGAATGCTGGAAAACAGAAACCTCTCTAGGTATTTCAAATACAGTAAATTTAATAGAGGGAATATTTTTTACAACTGTGATAGAAGAGTTGAGAAGATAAAGAGAGGATGAGGAAGCAGCTCAGTGATCAGTGACAACAGGAAGCCAGAGGAGGGTTACCAGAGCCCAGAGCTGGAGCTAGCTGGCAGAGGCCACAGCACAATGATGACTGCCTGTCAGGAGTAGGGCTACAGAGGTCACAACAGCCTGGTGGGAACTGGAGCCAGAAGGAGAAAGAGAAAATGCAGCCATTTCTGGAGACACCACCCGACCTGGAACAGTGGTTGGGGAGTAGAAATACCCTCCCCACCCTCATCCCCCACCAATGCCTTTGGTAGGCCAAACCTAGGTGGAATCCAGCCGACATGAGAGCCCTGGAATGCATTCTTTCAGCCCCATTGTAATGTAGAGGAGGAAAAGGAACAGATCTGAGGGCAAACAGGCAAAAAACCAACACAGTAAAGCTAAAACTGATAAAGGAGGCTGAGGTCAGATCACCTACAGTCTTGCAAGTGCTTTACCCTAAACACAATGCTGGCCTTTGAAGGGTTTTAAGCAGAAAGTATATGATTGATTTTGCCTTAAAAGATTACTAAATCTTGGGCTTCCCTGATGGGGCAGTGGTTGAGAGTCCGCCTGCCGATTCAGGGGACACGGGTTCGTGCCCCGGTCTGGGAAGATCCCACATGCCGCGGAGCGGCTGGGCCCACGAGCCATGGCCGCCGAGCCCGCATGTCCAGAGTCTGTGCTCCGCAATGGGAGAGGCCACAACAGTGAGAGGCCCACGTACCACAAAAAAAAAAAAAAAAAAAATTACTAAATATTTTAATAATTTTTTTAGCCTCAGTACCTGAACATAAAAAATAGGTTTCATTGTAGTAGATGTGATCATAAAACACCTGAAAGTATGATCTCCCCATTTAAAAGCTACAATGATAAGTTACAGTGTATCTAGAGACTGGAAACAAGAATAATGAGGCATCTGGGAACCACGTCATTGAAGAACCAGTTTGAGGGTATCAGTCACATTTCTCCTGGAGAACAAAGCTCTGAGGGAAGCCATGACAACTGTCATACTATATGAAGAGCAGCCATGTAGAAGGAGGTGTAGGTTTCTCCACTGATATTCCAGAGGGAAGAGTGAGGAGCCAGGGGGGATGATGGGAAAGCAGATTTCATTTCAATTTTGATGGAAGAACTTCCCAACACTTAGAACTTCTAGCAGTGGAATGGACTCTCTCTGAAATGCTAAGTTGCTCCATAAGAGAGTAAGCTCCCAGTGAGGAAAGGTGATCAGATGAAACCTTTTATTAGTTGTGGCCAGGTCAGGGGGCAGTTATAACACCACAAAATTCAGCAGCTTAATATGACAAAAGTTTAATTTCTTGCTCACACTACAGATCCAGTGTGGGGCAGGAGGGATCTTTGTTCACTATGGTTTCTCAGTGTTGGGCACACAAGCATCCTGATCACCACAAAAGTGGGAAGGGAAAGGCCCCCTAAGAACCTCTGTCCATTGGTGACATGATATCCTCATATTTCACTGGCCAGAGCATGTCACACCGACACAACTACTTAAAAGGGTTGTGCTCAGAAAACAGAAAGCCAGAAATATTTAGAGAATAGCACTGAGGACAATCATAAATTTCCATATCTTGATTATACTTGTTCTGCCTACTTAGCAGGATGGTTGAGAGGTTAAAATCATGCATGACAGTTCTTCATAAGGATAAAGTGGTATGAAAATGAATGGCATGCTGATGTCCTGCTCCTTGTTCACTGCTTCCTCCTTAGTGCCTAGTGCATAACAGAGGCTCTATAACTGTCGGCTGAAAGACTATATGGATTAACAAATATTTTCAGTTGATTTTTCTTCCTGTGAAAATATGAGTTGAGTTTAGATATATTTAGGAAAAGGTGACTAGTCCACTATCATTTATTAGGTTGTTGAAAAAGGGACTCCTTTATTTAGACAGAAGATGAATTAAACGATCTCAAAAATCCTTTTTAACAACATCAACAATAACAACAAAATGCTAACTGCACAGTTTCCCTCTGGAGACAAAATACAGTGGTTATCCTGAAATAAGGGCCTTGGTTTCATGACTTGTGAAAGAGATCTTATTCTAATAAACCCCTCCCCCACCTACTCTTTACTTTGTGGCTTGGCTTTATTACCTTGATAGCATGAAACACTTTCTGAACTTTATTTACTGTGTCCCCATCATGCGTAGTAGCAAGATGAAACAGGAACATAGTTTTGCTCTCACTGGGAACCCCCAAGGTCAAAAGAGTGCTGGTCACATAGTAGATATCCAGTATTTGTTGAATGGGTGCTGTGAAATAGAGGCCCCAACCTCCAAATGCCAAGGCAAGTTGTCCTAGGCAAGGAAGCTTCCCTCTCAAGCTTAGCCATTTCAGTTACTAAGGGGAAGAGGAACCCCACTGGTAAACACAACCCTTTTGGGGAAAGAACCTTGGTCCACACAATAGCAGTTTTCTGCTGAGGTGGCATTTTCCCCAACACATTATGCTAACGCCAGTTGGAGAAGATGCTGAGGATTGTTATTTCCTAATTTGATTCTGCCATTTCCAGTAATGGAAAGCTGCCTTCCAGCCATCCATCTTAATAAGTGACAGATGCATTTCATTAAAACTTCCTTAAATAATTTATTGTGGTTTTAGTAGGGAAAAACAAGAAAGAGTGCTGTTTTGTGCCCCCATGTATGTCAACATTTTAAGAGCCATTAAACGAAGCAAGAGCTCATCTTCAGTTGAGAATTAAGTGGTCAACTGATGCCAACCCAAGTGTGTTTCTCAAATGCATCTGTCCACTGGACAAAGGCAAGAAAGGCTGCTAGGGTGTGTCGGCAAAAGAGTAATAATAGTAATTACACATGATTTGACACTTCAGATAGCACTGTCTGTCCCTAAACAGACTGTAGAATAGAGATAGCTAATTCTGTAAATGGACTCTTCTCAACTTTGCAGCTCTCTGTGGGTAAACAGGTATATAAAAATCCAGTATAGTGAAAATAGCATTACATTGGTTTCAGGAGATTTCAATTCTAGTCTTGTTTCTACTGCTTAGGAGCTCTGTGACCTTGGCCAAGTCAACAAAATAATCTCTCTGTGTCTCTATCTCCTCCTTTGTACAGTGAAGATACAATACTTGTCAAAACCACCTCACAAGTTTATTATGAGGATTAAATGAGACAATAAAGAGAAAGAACTTACTAAAGTATGAAGAAACTTTCATAAAAAACACCTTCATGAGAATAGGGATTTCCTTCCTTTCTTTCTCCATTTCTTCTTTTCTCCCTCCCTTCTCTCCTTCCTTCCTTCCCTCCTTCCTCTCTTCTCTTCGCTTCTCTTCTCTCTCCTTCTTCCCTTCCTCCCTCCCTTCCTTCCTTCCTTCCTTCTTTCCTCTCTCCCTCCCTCCTTCTCTCTCTTTCTTTCTCACCCTTATACTCCCATATCCCCAGTGCCTAGAACAACACCTAGCATACAGGAGGTATTCAATAAACATTTTTGGATTACTGACTATCATGGTTAGTTTTATGTATAACTTGACTGTACCACAAGGTACCCACATATTTGGTCATACACTGTTCTGGGTGTGTCTGTGATGGAGTTTCTGGATGAGACTAATATTTGAAATAATATGCTGAGTAAAACAGGTTGCCCTCCCTAATGTGGGTGGACCTCATCCAGTCAGCTGAAGGTCTGAATAGAACAAAGAGGCTGAGTAAGAGGGAACCTCAGCCTCCTGCTGGCTTGAGTTGGACATCAGTTTTCTCCCGCCCTTGGACTGGAACGTATACCATCAGCAATCCAGGTTCTCTGGCCTTCGACCTGGACTGGAACTTACACCACCAGCTTTCCTGGGACTCCAGCTTGCTGACTACAAATCTTGGGGCTTTTCAGCCTCCATAATTGTGTTATCCAATTCCTTATAATAGATAAACAGATAAATAAATAAATAGATAGACAGATAGATAGATAAATAGAGCAACACCGAGCAAGAGAGAGAGAGAGAAATCCGTATATCTCCATCTCTCATCCCATCCACTAGTTCTGTTTCTCTGGAGAACCCTAACTAAAATACAATGAATAAAGCACAATAAAATGGACAGTGTTATTAATAATTAACCATTTGAGTTGACTTGACCTTCTAGGAAGTAGACACAAAGAACTTTAGGTGTGTGAGCTTAAGTAAGAGAAATGTGACAAGGAAGTTCAATTATAACTCAGGACATGTCTTTTTATACTCAAAATCCCAGGTAGGACTGTTCAAAGTTGTGTAGTTTATGTCAGTACTGTTGTGCTACTTTCCTCTGAAGTCTCATATGCTTAGCAGTGTATATGCATTACCTCATTTAATCCTCACAAGCCTATTATCCTTACTCTATTCTACATATGAGAAATACTGAGTCTCAGAAAGTGCAAATAACATGTCCAGTGTCAGAGGTGGTGATGGAGTGGTGGAGCCAGACCTGAATTCCTAACCACCATGCCACTGCCTCTCAGATTCCAATTTTGATGGCAGAATTACAGGTGCATCACCTAGTATGCATTATGTTATGAATATTACTAAAAATCCAAGTCAAATTGACTTAAACATGAAGGAAATGTATTGATTCATACAGAGAACCACAATGTAGAGCTGTCTTCAGGGCCATTTGATTCAGAATTGTGTTCATTTCTCAGGTTTCACCCTTATTCATGTACTTGCTTCATCTCTGACTGAAGCAAAGTGATTACAGTTATTCCAACACAATATTCATGTTCTACATCATCCAGAGGGAAGAGAGAGACATGAAACTTGTCTTCTCCAAAACTTGGAGCAGACTAACCATCTTCACTTTGATTTGGACCAACCTGGAAGAATCAGAGTGGCCAAGGTATGCCCATGCACTGATTATTAGCTTAGGCCTGGGTTATCATCTGGCCTTAGACCAATACCCAGTCAAGGAAGATGAGATTACACTAACTGGCTGAAGGTGAGGTAATCCCCACCTCAGCACAGAAGGAAACTCTGTGCTGTTAGAAAGATGGGGGAGGCAGCAGCACATGCTAGGTGAGCAACTAACAGATGTCCACTGCAGCATTTAAACAAATATCCTTACCACTAATGTGTCAGGACATTTTTTTGAGTAGTGACAAAAAAACCGTTCTTTCTCATTCCTCTAAGCAAGATGTGGCCTCACCACTCTACATCCATCCTCCCTTCTAATAACTCAATAGTCCAATAAATATGAGGTAGGCACCTTACTCTGTACAAGCACTAGTGGATGACATTCAAAGACAAACATGATTCTTGTCCTCAGAGGACTTGCAGTGTGGTAAAACTGGAAATTGATCACAACAAGGGCAGAGGGGAAGAGAGGGAAATCATTTGAGAGTTGGATGGATGTGCATGTGTACAATGGATAGCTGGAGTCTTATAAACCTGAAACTTTTCTTCTGTAGGGGAATCAACCCAAAGCATTTAATCAACCTTCAAAGCTTGTTTTATCATTTTCACTGTTTTCTTTTGGACCAGTTCCCCCATCTCTTTTCTCAGACTTTGAGTTCCATGGCATATGCAGTGCTCAGGGGGTATCCTGATTCACCCTAGTCTAATCCCACACCCCCTCTCCCTTTAGTACATTTCTCATTTATGCATGCTTGGCTTGTTTTTCGATATCTTTTCATTGTAGATCTGGGCTGTGTTTAAATATTCTCATTTGTAGCCTGCCTAGAGCATAGTTGTTTTTTAATACATGTCTATTAACTATAGTAACTACATTGATAAAGGATTTCAATCCCTAGGGCTATTAATCAAATGCTTTTTGACCAATTATAAATTTGTTTTGGATCGAAATATTTACAGTTCTCAATCACTGGCAAGTTGCTCTGGTTGCTTATTTTCTACACACTGGCATAGTGATATTAGAAGCCGAGCCTCCTTTTTTTTTTTTAAATCATTCTACAGATTTTTCAGGCCTAGGAGCTCAGCACATTTACCAAACCTCATGAGGTTATTAGGAGGAGTAGGCTTGACTACCCACATTTTTATGGATGTTAAAAATGTACAGAATTAGGCTGCATCTTAATCCAGGGCAAAAGCAGAACCAAGACTACAATTTCAGTTACCAGGTATGCCTGACCTACCCTCAGTGTCTCCTTCCTCAGGGACAGAGCTGAGAAGTAGCTGAATGCACTGCAGACAGTTAGGAGGGAGGAAGCAGGTATTTACTGAGCACTTGCTATGTGTCACATACTTTCATAGGTTTTCATGTGAACCATATCATTTATTCCTCACAAATGTCTTAGAAAGATAGTTATCTTATTCTCATTAGACAAAGAAGAGAGTAATATTCAGAATTATTTAACTTACTTGCACACAACTAATATCTGGTAGAGCTGGGATTCAAACCCCAATCTTACCCCAAGCTTTGTCTTTTGCTCTGTACGTTGATATCTCCCAATGTCAACAAATCCCTGAATTTGAAAATATTTAGAAAATGGCATCTGAGGACTGATGGAGATGAGCAGTCCTCACAACCTGACCACACCATCTTGCCATGACATTATGTTAATGGTGATGGTGATGAGTGTAGCTGGGGAAGTTGACTGCGTTCTAATTCCATCTCTTTCTTTTTTCTCCTAATTCCACCTCTGCTGCTAACTGGCTGAGTAATCTTGAACAATTCCACTTCTCCAAATATGTCCAATAAATACTTTTAAATAGCTAGATGGATGGTTATGTTAGTGAATGCTCAAATGAGGGGGCTGTTGGTGACTTTGGCTCTCTCTGCCCCTTGACAATCCTAAAAGACACTTGGAAGTTTGATCATCACTTAAGAATAAGTTCAGACTTCATCAGCTGTTGCCAGTCCAAACACAATGGTATAAAAGCATAAAATTTAGAGCGTCTACAAGTAATAGAGGAGAGAAAGATAAAATGCTCACACAGCTGCTCTGTGCTGGCTTTTCTTGGCTGGTCCCTGACAATGCCCCAAAATATCAAGTTCCATATGAAGAACAGGCTGGAAATGAAATCATAGAACAGAGTAGGGAAAATAGAAATCCCTTAGGCCAGGAAAGGATGAAAAGGGGAAAACAAAAGCAAATGTAAGATTTTGACACATGCAGGAAATCCACCTTTACAGGAAGAGACCAAGGGGATTCTTGGGCATCAGAGTGTACAAGAGAAAAGCATTAGATTTGGAAACATGAGACAGAGTTCAAGGATGGCTCTATAGTGATCCCTGGGTGACTGTAGAGAGGTCATGCACCTTCCCTGCAACTTCCTTTCCCATCTGTAAAATATGGATAACAGATCCATCCCACCTACTTCACAAAGCTACTCTAAGAGTTCACTGAGATAAACAAGAACAAGAAGGGCAGGTTTCAGCATCCCATATGGGCTTCAGATTGCTCTGCATGTCATTTTAATTATTCTTTCTCCACAGAACAATATAATTTGTATGTGAACATGCTTACTTTCCCTACTTGTACTTTTTGGGGGCGGGGAGGGGGGTCAATCAATCACCATTTATTGAGAACCTACCACATGCAAAGTTTGTAGATGGATAAAAAAGTGTGTGAAAACATACTCTCAATCACCTTAAGGAACGGAAATATTGGGTTGGCAGAAAACTTCCTTTGGTTTTTAAGTAAAAATAAAAGGCACAATTTTCACTTTCACCAAGAACTTTATTGAACAACATATTCACCCTTTTATTCCACTACCTTCTGCCATTTTTCAGGCAAATTCATAATTCCATCTTCCCAAAACTTTTTACCTTTTTGAGCAAAGAACTATTCCAGGTGACTTTTACAGTCTTCCAGGGAACAGAAATTTTTTCCTTTAAGGGAATTTTGTAAAAACCAAAATAAATAGAAATCCGAAGGTAAATGTCTGGCGAATACAGCAGATGAATCAGAACTTCCCAGCCAAGCTGTAACAGTTTTTGCCTGGTCATCAAAGAAACATGCAGTCTTGCATTATCCTGATGGAAGATTATGCATTTTCTGTTGACTAATTCTGGACACTTTTCATCGAGTGCTGCTTTCAGTTGGTCTAACTGGGAGCAGTACTTGTTGCAATTAATCATTTGGTTTTCTGTAAGGAGCTCATAATAGAGGAGTCCCTTCCAATCCCACCATATACACAACATGAACACCAGTCTTTGGTGTGGTTGGTGGTGGTACCTCACAAACTCTTCTGTTCCACATTATTGTACGGTATCCACTTTTCATCGCCCAACACAATTTGTTTTTAAAATGGAATGTTTTTGTTACATTTAAATAGAGAATCTATACCTACCCATCCACTGATTGTAAAGCTAGTTTGAAACTTTGGTAGGCAGAATTGGTCCCCAAAGATATCTACGTCTTAATCCCCAGAATCTGTGATACGTAAAGACATAGAGCAAAGGAGAATTAAGTTTGCAGATGGAATTAAGTTTGCTAATTAGCTGACCTTGAAATGGGAAGATTATCCTGGATTTTGTGGTTGGTTCCAATTAAATCACAAGAGCCCTTATAAGTGGAAGAGTGAAGTATAAAAGGGAGACTCAGAGACAGCAGCATGAGGACTTGGCCCAATGTTGCTGGTTTTGAAGAAGGAAGAATGCATCCATGCCAAGGAATGTGGGCTGCCTTGGGAAGCTAGAAAAAAATAATAAAATAGTTTCTCCTCTAGAGCCTTCAGAAGGAATGTAGACTTGCTGAGACTTTGATGTTAGCCTACTGAGACCCATTTTGGACTTCTGACCCCAGAACTCAAGATAATAAATTGACATTGTTTTAAGCCACTAAGTTTCTGATAATTTAGGAAACTAACACAGAAATTCAGTTTGTTAGTTTTTTTATAATTTGGAGAGACAGTCCTCACTATCTTGAACTTCTTTGCAGGTAAACCTCTATTCTAAATATTTTTATTTCTGAGTCTTCCTTGACAAGCACCATGTAAGAATTAATTTTCTACCATTGAAATGGTAGCCAGAATATGAGTTATAATGTTCCAGTCATTCATT
This sequence comes from Phocoena sinus, assembly GCF_008692025.1. Taxonomy (NCBI): domain Eukaryota; kingdom Metazoa; phylum Chordata; class Mammalia; order Artiodactyla; family Phocoenidae; genus Phocoena; species Phocoena sinus. The sequence continues at coordinate 23,771,995 of NC_045775.1, forward strand.
ACAGATTATCCCACCATTTAGTGGCACAAAACAGGCATTTATTATGCTCATGGATTCTGTGTGTCAGGATTTCAGACAAAGGCAATGAATGTGGGGATGGTTTGCCTCTGCTCATATCTGCGTCCTCAGCTATAAGATTAGAAGGCTGAGGGTACCTTGACATCAGGGGGTTAAAATTACCTTAAGAATTACTCATATGTCTAGTAGTTGATACTGTCATCTGGGACATTAGCTGGGAGTACTGTCTTGGAACACCATCATATAACGTCTCCATGTAGCTGGGACTGCCTTACAACATGGTGACTTTTCCAGAACGTCATATTGTAGGAATCATACAGCATGTAGCTATTTCATGCGTATTGATTCCATCACTAAGCAAAATGCATTTAAGTTTCCTCCATGTCTTTTCGTGGTCTGCCTGATAGCTCATTTCTTTTTATCACCAAATAATATTTTGTTGTACGAATGTACAATTTGTTTATCCATTCACCTTTTGAAGGACATCTTGGTTGCTTCCAGTTTGGAGTAATTATGAATAAAGCTGCTATAAATATTCACTTGTAGGTTTTCATGTGAACATAAGATTTCAACTCATTTGGGTCAATATCTAGGAGTGCAATTGCTGAGCCACACGGTAAGACTATGTTTAGCTTTGTAAGAAACTGCCGAACTGTCTTCCAAAGTGGCTGTACCATTTTATCTTTTCATCAGCAATAAATGAGAGTTCCTACTGTTCCACATCCTCATTAGCATTCAGTGCTGTCAGTTTTTTGGATTTCATCCATTCTAACAGGTGTGTAGTGATACCACATTATTGTTTTAATTTTTAATCCCCTGGTGACATCTGACATTGAGCATCTTTTCACATATTTGCCATATGTATATCTTCTTTAGTGAGGTGTCTGTTCAGACCTTTTACCCAGTTATCTGTTTTCTTACTGTTGAGTTTAAAGACTTCTTCGTTTACTTTGCATTCAAGTTGCTATTAGATATGTGTGCTATTAAATATGTGTGCAGATATTTTTTCAATCTTTATTTTACTTTTTATTCTGCTAACAGTGTCTTCCACAGAGAAGGCGTTTTAAATTTTAGTAAACTTCAGTTTATCAATTTTTTATTTCATGGATTATACTTTTGGTATTGTATTAAAAACTTATCACCAAACCCAAGGCCACCTAGATGTGTCCTATGTTATCTTCTAGAAGTTTTATGTTTTTGCATTTTATATTTAGGCCTATGATCGATTAAAAAAAATTTTTATTGAAATATAGTTGATTTACAATGTTGTGTTAATTTCTGGTATACAGCAAAGTGACTCAGTTATAAATACATATACATTCTTTTTTAATTATTATATTCTTTTCCATTATGGGTTATCTCAGGATATTGAATATAGTCCCCTGTGCTACACAGTAGGACCTTGTTGTTTATCCATTCTATATGTAATAGTTTGCATATACTAACCCCAAACTCCCAGTCCATTCCTTTCCCAACCCCTCTCCCCCTTCCACAAGTCTGTTCTCTATGTCTGTCTCTGTTTCATAAAAGTTCATTTGTGTCATATTTTAGATTCCACATATAAGTGATATCATATGATATTTGTCTTTCTCTTTCTGACTTACTTCATTTAGTATGATAATCTCTAGTTCCATCTATGTTGCTGCAAATGGCATTATTTCGTTCTTTTTATAGCTGAGTAGTATTCCATTGTATGTATGTACCACATCTTATTTATCCATTCATCTGTTGATGGACATTTAGGTTATTTCCATGTCTTGGTTGTTGTGAACAGTGCTGCTATGAACATAGGGGTGCATGTATCTTTTCGAATTATAGTTTTGTCCAGATATATACCCAGGAGTGGGATTGCTAGATCATATGGTAACTCTATTTTTAGTTTTTTGAGGAGCTTCCATACTGTTTTCCATAGTGGTTGCACCAACTTACATTCCCACCAACAGCGTAGGAGGGTTCCCTTTTGTTCACACCCTCTCCAGCATTTGTTATTTGTAGACTTTTTGATGATGGCCATTCTGACCAGTGTGAGGTGGTACCTCATTTGGTTTTGATTTGCATCTCTCTAATAATTAATGATGTTGAGCATCTTTTCATGTGCCTGTTGGCCATCTGTATGTCTTCTTTGGAGAAATGTCTATTTAATTCTTCTGTCCATTTTTTGATTGTGTTGTTTGTTTTGTTGTTATTGAGTTGCATGTCTATGATCCTTTCTAATAAACTTATGTGTAAGGTATAAAGTCAGTGTCTACATTCAACTTTTTGTATGTGAACGTTTAGTTGTTCCAGCACCATTTGTTGAAAAGACAACTCTTTCTCCATTGAATTGCCTTTGCTCTTTTGTCAAAGATCAGTTAACTGTACTTTTGTGGGTCTACATCTGGGCTCTCGATTTTTTTCGATTGAGCTCTTTGTCTATTTTTTCATGAATACCACGCTGTCTTGATTACTAACAGCTAAAGTCGTAGAACCAGTTCTCCGACTTTGTTCTTCTTCTTCTTCAGTATTGTGTTGTCTATTCTGAGTCTTCTGCCTTTCCATATAAACTTGAGAATCAGTTTGTCAATATCCATAAAATAACTTGTTGGGATTTTGATTGGGATTGCATTGAATCTACAGATCAAGTTGGGGAGAACTGCTATCTTGACAATATTGAGTCATTTTTGGAAAATACGATTTGCCACACTTCATGAGGGCAGGAACATTTTTGCCTCTTTTGCACTGTTATAGCCCCAAAATCTAGATGAGCATTTAACAGGATATAGGTGCTCAATAAATGTTTTTATTACATGAATAAGTAAGTCTTTCCAATAGAATGTCCAACCATGCATTCTACATCTTTTAAATCATCATCCTGTCCTAGGCTCTGGGCCAAACCTGGGGGTGGTGATCCCATACTCATTTGGACTTCTCTGGACCCAGATGATGGAACTTGGAGCCTGAGGCTATAACCTCTTCCATTAAAGAGCATAGCATGGGGTAGCTGTCATATGCATACTCAGCCCACCTCTTGTTAGCGGCCTCAAATAAGGTGCAGGCCTCTTCCTCTCTCTGGCAGTCTATCTTCTAAGACCACGAGTGCCCTGGCTGGAAAGACTGCCAGTAAAATCATCCCTGGACATCTGTTCTCTACCTGTCATAATCCTTGGGAGATAGTTTTTTTACTGGGGACTCTGGTGATATCAGTCTCTGATGCCTTTCTATCCTAGAAAGAGATTAAATTTTGTTTGTTTTTAAAAAATAAAAGCAGAGATAGGGCCTTAAATTTCTCCTTCTATGAGTCTCAAATGTCTCTGTATCCTCTTGGGAATTTCAGAGAAATTAATACTGTCAGTGTAATCTAACAAAGCTACACTTGTATTATCTTCCTTCCAAACATTGTATAAGCCACCCAGTATCAACCCAAAGTTTAAAGCATTCTATAGTACTCTTTCAAACTCAGTTTCATCACTAGTGCATGGTGTTCTCCAAATCAGCAGTGACTTCTAAGAGTTCACACTCATCTCTGCCCACCACTTTTCCAATAGAGAAACAGCCACTTCCTCAAAACTCATCAGTCCCAGTGCTATGGCAGTCATCAATCCATCTGTGGTACAGATATGTGCTATACTGGGATTCTCAGTAGTCCTAGATGAGGTACCCATGTGTAGCAGGTATGAATTTATTCCATAAAATGGGACATAAGAAATTTTACATTACTTTTATCTCCTGAAATAAAATTGACTCTTTTCTGAGACCCCATCTCATTGGGTTGGTAGGAAATTCAACTATAGTCACTATTGTGGCATAGTTTCCTCACCCAGAGTTGGCAAAGTTCCCAGGGACCTGGCCTAGTGTGTGTGCATCATTCAGAAATGGCTCTATGGTCCATGGTCTATCGCTAATATGATCATTGTCCAAGCCCATGAAATCTCACAAAGGTGAGCATCTCCTCTTTCCTGGGCTCATGGCCAAGGCTGAGTGTCCAGAGTACCAGGTCCAGCCTATTTTGGTGCCCCAAGGAGTCATTCTTCTGAGGTCCTCCCTCCTCCCTGCAGTACCTTCCAGGGCCACACACTGGTGCCTACTACCATGAACCTAAGAACTTTTCTTTCTCTCCTGCTCTTCAGGGATGTTCTAAAATCCTCTTTCGCCTCTGACAGTTTCAAAATCTTGAGGCTCTTGGATGCCACGCACTTGCCTCCACCTTCTTCCCTTCTCTTGAAGCTCAGCACATTCCCTTCTGAAGCACAGACTTTGGCAAAACAAAAGCCAGGAGAATCACTGTCTCCTGGGGGGAGGAGGAAGCTCCTGGGATGAGGGAGGCCTTGGTGGGGTACAGAAAATGCACACTGTATAGCTTTAAAAACAAAGCCCCAGCCTTGCTTCAAGATGGGGGAGGAGTAAGACATGGAGATTACCTTCCTCCCACGAACACATCAGAAATACATCTACATGTGGAAAAACTCCTAAAGAACACCTACCGGCAGAAGACCTCAGACTTCCCAAAAGGCAAGAAACTCCCCATGTACCTGGGTATGGCAAAAGAAAAAAGAAAAAACACAGACAAAACAATAGGGATGGGACCTGCACCTCTGAGAGGGAGCTGTGAAGGAGGAAAAGTTTCCACACACTAGGAAGCCCCTTCACTGGTGGAGATGGGGGAGTGGGTGGTGAGGGGGGAAGCTTCAGAGCCACAGAGGAGAGCGCAGCAACAGGGGTGCAGAGGGCAAAGTGGAGAGACTCCCGCACAGAGGATCGGTGCCGACCAGCACTAACCAGCCTGAAAGGTTTGTCTGCTCATCCACCGGGGTGGGTGGGGGCTGGGAGCTGAGGCTCGAGCCTCAGAGGTAAGATCCCAGGGAGACGACTGGGGTTGGCTGCATGAACACAGCCTGAAGGTGGCTAGTGCACCACAGCTAGCCAGGAGGGAGTCCAGGAAAAAGTCTGGAACTGCCTAAGAGGGAAGAGACCATTTTTTCGGGGTGCGCGAGGAGAAGAGATTCAGAGCACCACCTAAACGAGCTTCAGAGATGGGCGTGAGCCTTGACTATCACCGCAGACACCAGAGACAGGCATGAAAAGCTAAGGCTGCTGCTGCAGCCACCAAGAAGCCTGTGTGCAAGCACAGGTCACTATCCACACTTCCCCTCCCAGGAGCCTGTGCAGCACGCCACTGCCAGGGACCCATGATCCAGGGACACCATCACCAGGAGAACACATGTCACACCTCAAGCTGTTGCAAAGTCACACCGTCCTCTGCCACCACAGGCTTGCCCTGCATTCCGTACCCCTCCATCCCTCCGGCCTGAGTGAGCCAGAGCTCACTTAATCAGCTGCTCCTTCAACCCTGTCCTGTCTGCACAAAGAACAGATGCCCTCAGGCGACCTACACACAGAGGCAGGGCCAAATCCAAAGCTGAACACCAGGAGTTGTGCGAACAAAGAAGAGAAAGGGAAATCTCTCCCAGCAGCCTCAGGAACAGCGGATTAAATCTCCACAATCAACTTGATGTACCCTGCATCTGTGGAATACCTGAATAGACAATGAAACATCCCAAAATTGAGGCAGTGGACTTTGGTTGCAACTGTAGGCTTCGGGTTTCCTTTCTACATCCAACCTGTTTCTGGTTTTACGTTTATCTTAGTTCACTATTTAGAGTTTACTATCATTGGTATATTTGTTTATTGATTTGGTTGCTATCTTCCTTTTTATATTTTTATATCTACATAAATTATTTTTTTCCTTTTTCTCTTTTTGTGAGTGGGCATGTATATGCTTCTTTGTGTGAGTCTGTCTGTATAGCTCTGCTTTTACCATTTGTCCTAGGGTTCTTTCTGTCTGTTTTTATGGGTTTTTTATTTTGTTTTGCTTTGTTTTATTTAGTATAGTTTTTAGCACTTCTTATCATTCGTGGATTTGTATTTTGGTTTGGTTGCTCTGTTCTTTCTTTCTTTTCTTTCTTTTCTAATTTTTTATTTTTAATAATTTTTTATCTTAATAACTTTATTTTATTTTTTCTTTCTTTCTTTCTTTTTTTCTTACTTTTCTTCTGAGCTGTGTGGCTAACAGGGTCTTCATGCTCCAGCCGGGTGTCAGGCCTGTGCATCTGAGGAGGGAGAACCAAATTCAGGACTTTGGCCCACCAGAGACCTCCTGACTACAAGTAATTTCAAAAAGGCAAAAGCTCTCCCAGAGATCTCCATCTCAATGCTAAGACCCAGCTCCACTCAAGGACCAGGAAGCTACAGTGCTGGACACCCTATGCCAAACAACTAGCAAGACAAGAACAAAATACCACCCATTAGCAGAGAGGCTGCCTAAAATCATAAGAAAGTCACAGACAACGCAAAACACACCACCAGACACAGTCCTGCCCAACAAAAAGACAAGATCCAGTATCATCCACCAGAACACAGGCACCAGTCCCCTCCACCAGGAAGCCTACACAACCCACTGAACCAACCTTAGCCACTAGGGGAAGACACCAAAAACAACGGGAACTACAAACCTGCAGCCTTCAAAAAGGAGACCCCAAACACAGTAAGTAAAGCAAAATGAGAAGACAGAGAAACACACAGCAGAAGAAGCAGCGAGATAAAAACCCACCAAACCAAACAAATGAAGAGGAAATAGGCAGTCTACCTGAAAAAAGAATTCAGAGTAATGATAGTAAAGATGATCCAAAATCTTGGAAATAGAATGGAGAAAATACAAGAAACTTTTAACAAGGACCTAGAAGAACTAAAGAGCAAACAAATAATGATGAAAAACACAATAAATGAAATTACAAATTCTCTACAAGGAATCAACAGTAGAATAACGGAGGGAGACAAATGAATAAGTGACCTGGAAGATAAAATAGTGGAAATAACTACTGCAGAGCAGAATAAAGAAAAAAGAATGAAGAATTGAGGACAGTCTCAGAGACCTATGGGACAACATTAATCACACCAACATTCGAATTATAGGGAAACCAGTAGAAGAAGAGAAAAAGAAAGGGACTGAGAAAATATTTGAAGCCATTATAGTTGAAAACTTCCCTAATATGGGAAAGGAAACAGTCAATAAAGTCCAGAAAGCACAGAGAACCCCATACAGGATAAATCTAAGGAGAAACACACCAAGACACATATTAATTAAACTATCAAATATTAAAAATAAAGAAAAAATATTAAAAGCCACAAGGAAAATAAAACAGAAAACATCCCAGGGAATCCCCATAAGGTTAACAGCTGATCTTTCACCAGAAACTCTGCAAGCCAGAAGGGAGTGGCACAATATATTTAAAGTGATGAAAGAGAAAAACCTAAAACCAAGATTACTCTACCCAGCAAGGATCTCATTCAGACCTGATGGAGAAATTAAAACCTTTACAAACAAGCAAAAGCTAAGAGAATTCAGCACCACCAAACCAGCTTTACAACAAATGGTAAAGAACTTCTCTAGGCAGGAAACACAAAAGAAGGAAAACACCTATAATAACAAACCCAAAAGATTAAGAAAATGGTAATAGGATCATACATATCGATAACTACCTTAAATGTGAATGGCTTAAATGCTCCAACCAAAAGACATAGACTGGCTGAATGGATACAAAAACAGGACACATATATATGCTGTCTACAAGAGACCCACTTCAGAGCTAGGGACACATAAAGACTGAAAGTGAAGGGATGGAAAAAGATATTCCATGCAAATGGAAATCAAAAGAAAGCTGGAGTAGCAATTCTCATATCAGACAAAACAGACCTTAAAATAAAGACTATTATAAGAGACAAAGAGGATGCTACATAATGATCAAGCAATCAATCCAAGAAGACAAAACACTTGTAAATATTTCTGCACCCAACATAGGAGCACCTCAATACATAAGGCAAATGCTAACAGCCATAAAAGGGGAAATTGACAGTAACACAATCATAGTAGGGGATTTTAACACCCCACTTTCATCAATGGAGAGATCATCCAACATGAAAATAAATAAGGAAACACAACTTCAGATGATACATTAAACAAGATGAACTTAATTGATATTTATAAGACATTCCATTCAAAAACAACAGGATGCCTTAATTCAAGTGCTCATGGAACATTCTCCAGGATAGATCATATATTGGGTCACAAATCAAGCCTTGATAAATTTATGAAAGTTGAAATCTTATCAAGTACCTTTTCCGGCCACAGTGCTATGAGACTAGATATGAATTAGAGGGAAAAGATCTGTAAAAAATACAAACACATGGAGGCTAAACAATACACTACTAATTAACCAAGAGATCACTGAAGAATTCAAAGAAGAAATCAAAAAATACCTAGAAACATATGACAATGAAAACACGATGACCCAAAACCTATGGGATGCAGCAAAAGCAGTTCTAAGGGGGAAGTTTTTAGAAACACAATCCTACCTCAAGAAACAAGAAACATCTCAAATAAACAACCTAACCTTAACCTAAAGCAGTTAGAGAAAGAAGAACCAAAAAAATCCCAAAGTTAGCAGAAGGAAAGAAATCATGAAGATCAGATGAGAAATAAATGAAAATGAAATGAAGGAAACAATAGCAAAGATCAATAAAACTAAAAGGTGGTTCTTTGAGAAGATAAACAAAATTGATAAACCATTAGCCACACTCATCAAGAAAAAAAGGTAGAAGACTCAAATCAATAGAATTAGAAATGAAAAAGGAGAAGTAACAACTGACACTGCAGAAATACAAAGGATCATGAGAGATTACTACAAGCAACTATATGCCAATAAAATGGACAACCTGGAAGAAGTGGAAAAATTCTCAGAAAAGCACAACATTCTGAGACTGAACCAGGAAGAAACAGAAAATATGAAGCGACCAATCACAAGCACTGAAATTGAAACTAACTGTGATTCAAATTCTTCAAACAAACAAAGGCCCTGGACCAGATGGCTTCACAGGAGAATTCTATCAAACATTTAGAGAAAAGTTAACACCTATGCTTCTCAAACTCTTCCAAAATACAGCAGAGGGAGGAACACTCCAAAACTCATTCTACGAGGCCACCATCACCCTGATACCAAAACCAGACAAAGATATCACAGAGAAAGAAAACTACAGGCCAATATCACTGATGAACATAGATGCAAAAATCCCCAACAAAGTACTAGCAAACAGAATCCAAAAGCTCATTAAAAGGATCATACACCATGATCAAGTGGGGTTTATCCCAGGAATGCAAGGATTATTCAATATGCAGAGATCAATCAATGTGATACACCATATTAACAAATTGAAGAATAAAAACCATTTGATCATCTCAATAGGTGCAGAAAAAGCTTTTGACAAAATTCAACACCCATTTATGATAAAAACCCTCCAGAAAGTAGGCATAGAGGGAAACTACCTCACCATAATAAATGCCATATATGACAAAATCCCAGCCAACATCGTTCTCAATAGTGAAAAACAGAAACCATTTTCTCTAAGATCATGAACAAGACAAGGATGTCCACTCTCGCCACCATTATTCAACACAGTTTTGGAAGTTTTAGCAACAGCAATCAGAGAAGAAAAAGAAATAAAACGAATCCAAATCGGAAAAGAAGAAGTAAAGCTGTCACTGTTTGCAGATGACATGATACTATACATAGAGAATCCTAAAGATGCTACCAGAAAACTGCTAGAGCTAATCAATGAATTTGGTAAAGTAGCAGGATACAAAATTAATGCACAGAAATCTCTGGCATTCCTATACACTAATGATGTTAAATCTGAAAGTGAAGTTAAGAAAACACTCCCATTTACCACTGCAACAAAAAGAATAAAATATCTAGGAATAGAGATACCTAAGGAGACAAAAGACCTGTATGCAGAAAATTATAAGACACTTATGAAAGAAATTAAAGATGATACAAATAGATGGAGAGATATACCATGTAATTGGATTGGAAGAATCAACACTGTGAAAATGACTCTACTACCCAAAGCAATCTAAAGATTCAATGCAATCCCTATCAAACTACCACTGGCATTTTTCACAGATCTAGAACAAAAAATTTCACAATTTGTACGGAAACACAAAAGACTCCGAATAGCCAAAGCAATCTTGAGAAAGAAAAACGGAGCTGGAGGAATCAGTATCCCAGACTTCAGACTATACTACAAAGCAACAGTAATCAAGACAGTATGGCACTGGCACAAAAACAGAAATATAGATCAATGGAACAGGATAAAAGCCCAGAGATAAACCCATGCAAATTTGGTCACCATATCTTTGATAAAGGAGACAAGAACATACAATGGAGAAAAGACAGCCTCTGCAATAAGTGGTGCTGGGAAAATTGGACAGCTACATGTAAAATAATGAAAGTAGAATACTCCCTAACATACACAAAAAAAAACTCAAAATGGTTTAAAGACCTAAATATAAGGCCAGAAACTATCCAACTCTTAGAGGAAACATAGAAGAACACTCTACGACATAAATCACAGCAAGATCCTTTTTGACCCACCTCCTAGAGAAATGGAAATTAAAACAAAAATAAACATATGGGACCTAATGAAACGTCAAAGTTTCTGCACAGCAAAGGAAACCATAAACAAGACCAAAAGACAACCCTCAAAATGGGAGAAAATATTTGCAAATGAAGCAACTGACAAAGGATTAATCTGCAAAATTTACAAGCAGCTCATGCAGCTCAATTACAAAAAAGCAAACAACCCAATCCAAAAATGGGCAGAAGACCTAAATAGACATTTCTCCAAAGAAGATATACAGATTGCCAACAACACATGAAAGAATGCTCAACACCATTTATCATTAGAGAAATGCAAATCAAAACTACAACGAGATATCATCTCACACCAGTCAGAATGGCCATCATGAAAAAATCTACAAACAATAAATGCTGGAGAGGGTGTGGAGAAAAGGGAACCCTCATACACTATTGGTGGGAATGTAAATTGATACTGCCACTATGAAGTACAGTATGGAGGTTCCTTAAAAAACTACAAATAGAACTACCATATGACCCAGCAATCCCACTACTGGGCATATACTCTGAGAAAACCATAATTCTGTAAGAGTCACGTACCACACTGTTCACTGCAGCTCTATTTACAATAGCCAGGGAATGGAAGCAACCTAAGTGTCCATCGACAGATGAATGGATAAAGAAGATGTGGCACATATATACAATGGAATATTACTCAGCCAGAAAAAGAAATGAAAATGAGTTATTTGGAGTGAGGTCGATGGACCTAGAGTCTGTCATACAGAGTGAAGTAAATCAGAAAGAGAAAGACAAATACCATATGCTAACACATATACATGGAATCTAAGAAAAAGAAATATCATGAAGAACATAGGGTTAAGACAGGAATAAAGACAGAGAACTACTAGAGAGTGGACTTGAGGATACGGGGAGGGGGAAGGGTAAGCTGTGACAAAGTGAGAGAGTGGCATGGACATATATACACTACCAAACGTAAAATAGATAGCTAGTGGGAAGTAGTCGCATAGCACAGGGAGATCAGCTCGGTGCTTTGTGACCACCTAGAGGGGTGGGATAGAGAGGGTGGGAGAGAGGGAGATGCAAGAGGGAAGAGATATGGGAACATATGTATATGTATAACTGATTCACCTTGTTATAAAGCAGAAACTAGCACACCATTGTAAAACATTTACACTCCAATAAAGATGTAAAAAAAAATTAATGCACAGAAATCTCTTGCATTTCTCTACACTAATGATGAAAAATCTGATAGAGAAATTGAGGAAACACTCCCATTTACCACCGTAACAAAAAGAATAAAATACCTAGGAATAAACCTGCCTAAGGAGACGAAACACCTGTACTAAGAAAACTATAAAACACTGATGAAAGAAATCAAAGATGACATAAACAGATGGAGAAATATACCATGTTCTTGGATTGGAAGAATGAATATTGTGAAAATGACTATACTACCCAAAGCAATCTACAGATTCAGTGCAATCCCTATCAAACTACTAATGACATTCTTCACAGTATCAGAACACAAAATCTTACAATTCGTATAGAAACACAAAACACCCCAAATAGCCAAAGCAATCTTGAGAAAGAAAAACGAAGCTGGAAGAATCAGGCTCCCAGACTTCAGATTATACTAAAAAGTTAGAGTAATAAAGACAGTATGGTACTGGCACAAACACAGAAATACAGATCAATGGAACAGGATAGAAAGCCCAGAGATAAACCCATACACATATGGTCACCTCATTTTTGATAAAGGAGGCAAGAATACACAATGGAGAAATGACAGCCTCTTCAATAAGTGGTGCTGGGAAAACTGGACAGCTACATGTAAAATAATGAAATTAGAACACTCCCTTACACCATACACAAAAATAATCTCAAAATGGATTAAACACCTAAATATAAGGCCAGAAACTATAAAACTCTTAGAGGAAAACATAGGCAGAACACTCTATGACATAAATCACAGCAAGATCCTTTTTGACCCACCTCCTAGAGAAATGGAAATATAAACAAAAGTAAATAAATGGGACCCAATGAAACTTAAAACCTTTTACACAGCAAAGGAAACCAAAAACAACACGAAAAGACAACCAGAATGGGAGAAAATATTAGCAAATGAAACAGCTGACAAAGGATTAATCTCCAAAATTTACAAGCAGCTCATGCAGCCCAATATAAACAAACAAACAACCCAATCCAAAAATGGGCAAAAGACCTAAACAGACATTTCTCCAAAGAAAATATACAGATTTCCAACAAACACATGAAAGGATGCTCAACATCACTAATCATTAGAGAAATGCAAATCAAAACTACAATGAGGTATCACCTCACACCAGTCAGAATGGCCATCATCAAAAAATCTACAAACAATAAATGCTGGAGAGGGTGTGGGAAAAAGGGAACCCTCTTGCACTGGTGGTGGGAAAGTAAATTGATACAGCCACTATGGCGAACAGTATGGAGCTTCCTTAAAAAACTAAAAATAGAACTACCATACAACCCAGCAATCCCACTACGGGGCATATACACTGAGAAAAACATAATTCAAAGAGAGCCATGTACCACAATATTCATTGCAGCTCTATTTACAGTAGCCAGGGCATGGAAGAAACCTAAGTGTCCATCAACAGATGAATGGTGAAGAAGATGTGGCACATGTATACAATGCAATATTAGCCATAAAAAGAAACGAAATTGAGTTATTCATAGTGAGGTGGATGGACCTAGAGTTTGTCATACAGAGTGAAGTAAGTCAGAAAAAGAAAAACAAATACTGTATGCTAACACATATATATGGAATCTAAAGAAAAGAAAATGGTTCTGACGAACCTAGGGGCAGGATAGGAATAAAGACGCAGACATAGAGAATGGACTTGAGGACACTGGGAGGGGGAAAGGCAAGCTGGGATGAAGTGAGAGAGTGGCATGGACATATATACACTCCCAAACGTAAAACAGATAGCTAGTGGGAAGCAGCCGCATAGCACAGGGAGATCAGCTGGGTGCTTTGTGACCACCTAGAGGGGTGGGATAGGGAGGGTGGGAGGGAGACGCAAGAGGGAGGAGATATGGGGATGGATGTATATGTATGTCTAATTCACTTTGTTATAAAGCAGAAACTAACACACCATTATAAAGTAATTATACTCTAATAATGATGTTAAAAACAACAACAAAAACAAAGCCCCAATTACTATTTCAGTAAATCATGCTGCCACAATTAAATTAGTGTAATTATAGTTAATAATCTCTTCTGTAACAGTTTTCATCACCTGTATATTCCAAAGTAAGTTTGAAAAGGCCCTCTAGCTACCTATAATCTGAATCATCACACCTTTGTCAGCTCATCAGCATGCTGTCTTCAGTTTTTCTTTGATTAAGAATGGTCCTGGACTTCCCTGGTGGTGCAGTGATTAAGAATCCTCCTGCCAATGCAGGGGACACGGGTCCGAACCCTGCTCTAGGAAGATCCCACATGCCACAGAGCAACTAAGCCCATGTGCCACAACTACTGAGCCTGTGCCCTAGAGCACGCAAGCCACAAGTACTTTGCACGCGTGCTGCAACTACTGAAGCCCGCGTGCCTAGCCTGTTCTCCTCAACAAGAGAAGCCACCACAATGAGAAGCCTGTACACCGCAACGGAAGAGTAGCCCCTGCTCGCCACAACTAGAGAAAGCCTGCACACAGCAACGAAGACCCAACATAGCCAAAAATAAACAAATAAATAAATAAATTTTAAAATAAATAAATAACAACGACAACAAAAAAGAATGGTCTTGTCTGGAACTCTCTCTCCTACTAGACTGTTAGTTTCTTACGGACAGGGTCTGAGTTTTTGTAACAGGTCCCAATAGAAAAGAGATGGCATGTTGAAATTGGATAACTCGAAGAGGGTTTATTTACCAAGATGTAGGAAAGACACAGGGAACCTAAAGGTTAGTGTGGGAATCCAGAGCTAGCAGAAACCCAAGGGAATGAGAGAGGCTCAGGTAAATGGACCCCTGAAGGAAAGAATAGGAAAGAGTCAGTAGCTGGGCCAAGGTGACCACAGGGAGGGAGCCATGGAACGCCAATATCCTGGCCTCACTCTCCTCACACCAGCTGGGTTCTCCATTGGTCAAAACCAACCAGAAACCAGAGGGCATCAGCACCGTTAATGTAATTCATACTGCTCAGCCTTGGGGCAAAGAATGAAGTAGCTCCTGTGGGCTCTAAATATTGTGAGTAGTTCTCTCAGGATCAACTCTAGTCTGTGCCCTCAAAAGTCTTAGAGCGAAAAAAAAAAAAAAGGGCTTCCCTGGTGGCGCAGCGGTTGAGAGTCCGACTGCTGATGCAGGGGACACAGGTTCGTGCCCCGGTCCGGGAAGATCCCACATGCCGCAGAGCGGCTGGGCCCGTGAGCCATGGTCGCTGAGCCTGCGCGTCTGGAGCCTGTGCTCCGCAATGGGAGAGGCCACAACAGTGAGAGGCCTGCGTACCACAAAAAAAAAAAAAAAAAAAAAGTCTTAGAGTCTAGTGATATAGAAGGAACCCAAACCGAAGTCTCTTCATCACAAGTCCAGAGCTTGCTCCATTCCCCTTTGCTATACTGAATCCCCCTGATGATTCTGAACCCTACAAATACTTAATACTTAGTCTGAGATGTGCAATCCAACTCTTGATTGTAAGGTGTTTTGTAATTTACATGGGTTATGTTATTACCCCTAACTCACTGTAAGGTCTGTGAGAACAAGACTTGTATCTTGTACCTTGCTTGTATATCTTATACCTGTAAACAGTGTATTACCCAAAGTGGGTGCTTGATATTTGTCAAATGAGTAAGCTATTGAAGGGATCTTAGAGTTTCCCTACAGATTTAAGCTACAAGAGTCAGGAGTGCACACTTTTTAATGAGAGCCATGCCCCACTCCTATAGAAGTTCTCAGGAAGAAAACTACCTATATTCAGGTATAGCTTCCAACCTCCCTCCTCCCCTACCCTTTGTAACTAAAGCCCTAGAGGTAGTCCCAGACACGCCTCAAGAACAGAAAGCTGATGCAAAGGCATGGAGTCATTCATTCATTTAATTATTCAATTAACATATAACTACTGAGGATCTCCCAGGTTCCATGCACTGAGCTAAGTACTGGGTATACAGTAGCAAATAAGACAGATATTAGACGTATGAACTTACAAATTAATATAAAATTGAAAAGTGCGACAAGTATAGTAAATATTTTTAAATGAAAGAAACAGTGGATTAAGAGATTAGCAAAGACAGGGGATATGGGGCCATGTGTATGCATATGGCTGATTCGCTTTGTTGCGCAACAGAAACTAACAAAGTATTGTGAAGCAATTATACTCCAATGAAGATCTATTTTTAAAAAAGAGAGAGAGAGATTAGCAAAGACATGGCTTAGGTGGTCAGTGCCTTGCCCACACCCCCAGCTTACCCCAGAGGTCACCACACAGTTTTTTCCACGTGGATGGCTTTCTGCATTGTCTCTCTGCTTCAAAGCATTTTCTGGCCTCCAGGCTGCTCTGGGAGTTGGTGCCACAGGAGCAACCTTTACCTAGAGAGGCCTGAGAGCTGATGGATAAATATGCTGACTTCCTCAGCCTTCAGGAACAACTCTGAGGCACGCTGCACACAGGGCCTTGGAACAGAGTCCCAGGTTCCACAGCAGTGACTTACTCATTACCCCACACTTGGCTGGCTTGGTTCCCTTCTCTCTACTGCTTTCTCACTCCCTTACTGGTACTTCCTGATGCTGCCCCCCCAAATAAATAACTTGAATCCACATTTTTCTCTCAGGGTTTCCTTTTCGGGGGAGCCAAAAGTAAGACCACAGAAAACTCACTTATATTAAGGTCAACACCCACTTATACTGAGACCCCTCCAAAAGGAGGGGTCTGTGACATCAGTTAAACATAGTCCAAGAAAGAGACAAGTCACTAAAATTTTGGAAGAGAGGTGAGTCAAAGGCTGGTGGTCCTTCTTTATGGGGTGCGGGGTGGGGGAGAAAGAAAAGAGATGCTTTATACTGGAAGGGGAGGGGTAGCGGGAAGGGACAGAGGGAGTGATGGCGTGGCAGCATAATGGGACCAGCTGGCAGCCACAGGGAAGAGGGAAACAATTGTTCCATACTTACCACAGAAGGACAGAACTCAGTTCCCACCTCACAGTGACTTGGATTGTGCAAAGCTGAGATAAGGGCCTTATAATAGCAAGTGGTGCCCCATGTGGATTTCTTCACGAAACTCAAAGGACGGAAAAAAGGCACTGTGTGAACTACTGACTGAGTTGCTTAGAATTTATGTTTAATAACCCCTCTTCTCCTAATGTTAAACTTCAAGGAAAATACTATTTATTACTAAATAATGACTTCTCCAGTAGCCAAGATAACATCATTAAATCCTTGCCACCTAGCACAGAGAAAGAGAAGGTGCTCAAAAATAGTTTGACAGACAAATGAATGAGTATGGAACGTGAGTTTTGGGAGAGTATTTCTTCCCTTCTTCTGGTGTTTCTTCCTTCTTCCCTTAACATAGCACTCCTGGTTCCTCCTGTCCTGTCACTCACTGTGCCCTGGGAGTACTGAGTGGCCCATCTAAATGCTGCATTTGGAAGACAATCTGGGGAAGGTAGCCTAGCCCTTTTCGAGATCTCCTCTTTCTCTTCAAAGTAAGCCATCCACAGGTACATGCACTGTCTCAGCTCCAGTACCTCTAGGACAGGGTGCACAGCTCAGCCTAGTCCTGGAGTTCAACCTCCACCTAAGGACAGTCATATTCTCTAATATCGGTTATGTGATTAATAGCAATACTGTGGTCCCTATCAATTCTTTCATCTGATGTCTTAAAATTCAGTTGGTTTAACACCTAACATTATAGAAAAAGAATCACATGACTTTAATGGAACAGAATAATAGAAGAAAAGAGGCCTGAGTTAAGCTGGTCTTCCACTTACCAGCTGTTGTAAACTTGGGGTTTTATTTTACTTCTCTGGGTGGGGGGGTACTCAATTTCTTCACTGTTGCAAGAATTGGACAAGATGAATTCTGAAGTCCCTTTCATGAATCCATGAATATAGGATTCACAGGGTCTTCTGCCTCTGGGAAGGTTTCCCTGTGCTACATGCTCTGGGTGTGATGTCCCTTCTCTGTGCAGGCCTGGCACCCTGTTCTGTCCCTCATGATAGCACTTACCACACTGCAACTGCTTGCATCCTCAGCTAGTGGTTGAGCACCAGGGCAGGCTTCATGCTTACCTTGTTCCCTGCAGTACCTCCAGTACCTGGTACACCTCATTTCAGATGCTTAATAAATATTCACTGAAGTCATAAATGTGATATAATCTAAGGGAGCAGAGGGCCCCTGTGGTATAGTCAGCCACTCTCCCCTGGGTGAGAGGAGAAGAAAAGCATCACAGTGGTGCATCTAGCCACATCTCTCATGCCACACCACCTCCCCAAGGAATCTGGGAAGTAGATCAAATACTGGAGAGCAAGCCTGGATTTTGTATCTATTCTGAAGGAAAAAAAAAAAAAAAAAAAACTTCCTATATTGTTTTGCAGATAAATCTGCTAATGCTGAGTAAATAGCAAGCCATCTTTAGGGGAGAGGCGACCATCTCTCCCATCGATTCATCCATATTTACAGGCATCTGGGTTGGGGCTATTGCTCTATGTGTGCTCAGATTCTCAGTGAGGCTTTCAGCAGTTGGAAAGCACAATAAACTCCTCACCATTCCCATCTGCACAAGCCCATGCTGCAATCCTTCCCCCCTGCAAGTCCTACCTGCTGTCATGAGACTTCTCTCTGAATTGGAGTAAATGAGCAAATCAATCCTGAGCACGCTTCAGGTGGCTCTGTGACCTTGCATTCCTCCTGTGACCTTTTACATGTTGCTCTTTGCATGGGCAACTTCAGCCATTACATTAGCAACACACAATTACACCTTCAAGGTAGATTCAAGTTCAGGCTCTGCCAGGACATAAATACCTTAATGAGGTGACAGCCATGCAAACTTCTGAGTGGTATAAATCAGGGCTCTGATAGATTGCAAAGATATGTTGGCAGGTTCATGCCCCCACACAAAAAGAGGAAAAGAGAGGAAGGGAGGGAGGGAAGGAAACAGGAGGGAAAGGAGGAAGAGAGCAAAAAGAAGGAAGGAGAAAAGGACCTTTCTATGATAATGCTGGTGGTAGTACGCAGCACAGTGTTTTTAAAAGTGATTTCTAATGCTTTTAATCCAACACTTGCACCCTCATCCCTACTGCTTTGATTCTTCTGCTGGTTAAAATTCCTGCTGGCACACTCAGGGTTCAGCACTCCTGTAGAGCACGCACTCCCAGATGACAAAACACACTTCAGCTCTAGGTTTTCCTTGCCTCTCTTAGTATCCTCCCAATACCCCTTGGCCCGTGGGGTACGGAGCAGGGTGGAGTCTACCACACAGGCTCCTAACTTCTGTCAGGGGTCTAAGGGAATAAATCTCTCATCCAGAGTCAGAGTGCTTGGGGGCCACTATCCAGCCTTCAACACCAGCCAGGAAAAGGGACTCCAGTGGTGGTACTCTGGCTATGAGGTGATAGAAGGACCCTCTCATCCCTGAACCTACTCATCCACACTCAGCGTTTGGCTCAGTTCTATGTTGATTGCAGAAAAAAAGGCTATTATTCAAAATGGCCCTGGCAACTCCCTCAAGTCCAAACATGTGCCAGATCCTGAGAGAGTAATGAGAAGTAGAACCCAGGGTCAGAGGTCAAAATAAAAGGAAGTAACAATGGATCTGTGAGAGGCAGTCAGCCTGCAGGCATCCCCTGAGACTGCATTTCCTTTCATGGTTCAGTGGCCACTCTACAGGCATATATTTGCCTGTCTTAAAGGCATAACTGTCAGAAGTGATGTGACATTTCTAGTCCCGGCTATTTCCCCCACAACAGTCCCATCATCTCCCATGCGCTTCAGAGTAGATGAGCCCATGATAATGAGAATAGAATGAGCAATCATCTTTTCCCAATTTACCCTGGGAATGGGAGGGACCCAGTGCAGTGCTGTTCAGCAGAAATATGTCACCTAAATATGCAATTTTAAATTTTCTAGTAGCTACACTTTTAAAATGTAAAAACAGGTAAATTATTTTAATAATACATCTTATTTAAGCCAATATATCCAAAATATCATTTCAACATGTAAGCAATATAAAAATTGAGGTATTTAACACTATTTTTCACAGCAAGGGCTTTGAAATCTTACATGTATTACAGCACCTTTCCATTTGGACTAGCCACATTTCAACTGCTGAACAGTCATATACACCTACGTAGTGGCTACCATATTGAACAGCATAGTCCTGGTGGGATTCCCAGAAAGTTGCATTCTTTGGCGTTCCCCAATCATTCTAGAGATAACTGCTTCAGGTGTCTGAGCAAGTAAGGAAGGACCTCTGGGGAAACCAGAAGCACGAAGCATGGCTCACCAAAGGAGCCAGGAACAGCAAGTAAGGACATGTCAGTCTGACCCTAGATAGGAGGAATGATTCCCACTCCAGCACAGGTGCTATTATGCTCCCCAAGGGATAAAGTTATCCCGGGTTCCTATATGCTTTAAAAGCTGGTCCCCAAAGCCAAAAAATGCTGGGTCCCGGCTGCAAACTGATTTGGTGAAGGCTGTAAACTAGTGGCTTGCAGATGTATCATGTTTGGCCTAGTCTAATAGCCCACCTAGTCTTTAAAAAAATTGCCTACACTTAAAAATTGAGTGATTTTATTAAAAATCTAACTTTCCAAATTCTCTTGAATAATCAGTAGACCTGGGAAAACTAGGCCCACATTTCCACATGTCAACACGCTGCCTGAGCCAATATTCCTGCTGACTTCAGTTGGGTCGCCTGCTCTCCCATCACCACAGACTCCACCTCAACCTACTGTCTTTCCTATACAATAGCCAGGAGTCAATTGCTATTTATCATTGCAATTCCTCTCTTATTTATTTATAAAGAAGAGAGTAAAGTATCTCTTGCCCAAAGTGGGAAAACCAAGATTGACCAAATGGCCCACATGCTTTCTGAATCTTGCCTGCCTTTTTCATTGTGACCTTTTTCATTGTGACCTGCCCACAATACCACACAGAAGACAGATCCAACAGGTCCTTTTGCCACCTTAGTCCCTTCATATTTCTGAAAGTCTTTCTTTTTTTTGTCTAAATGCACCAGCCCTTCCTTCCAGCAATGAAACTCCGTGGTGCTCTGTGTCAAGCCCCTGAAACAGACAGGAAATTGAGCCCAAGATGCTCTTCCCTCTTCCCAAACCAAAATGAAGGAAGAAGCTATGACCCTCACAGACAGGAGAAGGGAGTATTTACATCAAAAACACACAGACACAATGGTCACTCGGCCCCTCTGGCATCCTATTTACCTGGTAAAACTCAGATCCTATTGATAGCACTTAAAATAGAGTAAGTTTTCCCGTTTCATAGGCAGCACCCCTCACCCTCACCTCTGCACCACAACTATCCCAGTAGAGGCATCTAGATCTGCACCTGTACTACTCTATCTCATTTATTTGCATATTTCTTTCCCTCAACTAATGTGTTAGCTCCTTGAGACCAAAGTCCAGGGCTTATTTATCTTAGCATCCTTTACATCCCTGGCACCTGACATAAAGTCACTCTTTGAAGACTAAGCATAAAAAAAAAAAAAAAAAAAAAAAGCAATAGAGAACAAATAAAACATACTTTGAGTCATTCAGTCTCCAAATTACAACCTTGCTATATTGTTTATTAGCTATGTGACCTTGAGCAAATAAAGACTTTCTAAGCTCAGTTTCCCAGTTTCTTGAAAAACCCAGATATTGTGCTTATTAGACCAAAACTTCAAATATAAAATTTATAGCTTTAAAATCTTTATTAAAAAAGAAGGAATCTCAAGTCAGTAACCTAATTTCCACCTGCGTTCATGGATTGGAAGACTACTTTTAAGATGGCAGTACTTCCCAAATTGATCTACAAATTTAACACAATCCCTATCAAAATCCTAGCTGGCTTTTTTGCAGAAACTGAAAATCTGATCCTAAAATTAATATAGATACGTAGGGAACCCAAAATAACCCAAAAAAATCTTGAAAAAATAGTGACTCACTTCTCAATTTCAAAACTTAATACAAAGCTACAGCAGTCAAGATACTGTAGTACTGGGGACTCCCTTGGTGGTGCAGTGGTTAAGAATCCACCTACCAATGCAGGGGACACAGGTTCAATCCCTGGTCCGGGAAGATCCCACATGCCATGGAGCAACTAAGCCCATGCGCCACAACTACTGAGCCTGTGCTCTATAGCCCGCGAGCTACAACTACTGAGCCCGCATGCCACAACTACTGAAGCCCGCGCGCCTAGAGCCTGTGCTCCACAACAAGAGAAAGCCACTGCAATGAGAAGCATGCGCACCACACGAAGAGTAGCCCCAACTCGCCGCAACTAGAGAAAGCCCATGCACAGCAACGAAGACCCAACGCAGCCAAAAATAAATAAATTAATTTAAAAAAAAGATACTGTAGTACTGTCAAAAGAACAGAAACAGATAATATAGATTAATGGAATAGAATTGAGAATCCAGAAATAAACCATTTATGGTTAATTCATTTTTGACAAGGGGGCCAAGACAATTTAAAAGGGGGAAAGAATAGTCTTTTTCAACAGATGTGCTGGGACAATTAGATATCAACATGCAAACAAATGAATTTGCACCTCTATCTCATACCATATACAAAAATTAACTTAAGATGAATTAAAAATCTAAATGTAATAGTCAAAATTATAAAGCTCTTAGAAGAAAACATATGTGTAAATCTTCATGACCTTGGATTAGGCAATGGTTTCTTAGATATGACACCAAAAGCAAAAGCAATCAAATAAAAAAATAGAGAAATTGGACTACATCAAAGTTTAAAACATCTGTGCTTCTAATGATACTCTACTATCAATAAAGTGAAAAGACAACAATCCGCAGAATCGTAGAAAATACTTACAAATCGTATCTACTAAAGATCTAGTATTCAGAATACATAAAGAACTTCTACAGTTCAACAGTATAAAGACAAATTACCTAATTTTAAAAGGTGAAAAGAATTTGCATAGATATTTCTACAAAGAAGATATATATATGCCAATAAGCACATGAAAAGATGCTCAACATCATTAGCCATCAGGGAAATTCAAATAAAAACCACGAGATACCACTTCACATCCACTAAGATAATTATTTGAAAAAGTAGTAATAGCAAGTGTTGGTGAAGATATGGAAAAATTGGAACTCTATACTGCTGGTAGGAAAATAAAATGGTACGGCTACTTTGGAAAACAGTTTGACATTTCCTCAAAAAGTTAAACATAAACATCAGGTGACAAAGCAATTCCATTCCTAGATACATGTCCACACAAAAACTTGTATAGGAATATTCCTAAGAGTATTATTCATAATACCCCCAAAATGAAACGAATCAGATATTCATCACTGATGAACAGATAAACAAGATGTGGAGTATCTGTCAACGGATGATTATTCAGCAATAAAAAGGAATAAAGTACGGACGCATGCTACAACATGGATGAGACTTGAATACATTATGCTAAGTGAAAGAAGTAGGTAACAAAGAGGACCACATATTGTATGATTCCATTTATATGAAATATCCACAACAGGCAAATCTATAGAAACAGAGACTAGATTAACAGTTGCCCAGAGATTGGGGGATGGGGGGAATAGGTAGTGACTTCTAGCTGGGTTTATTTGGGGGGGTCATTAAAGTGTTCTGGAATTAGACAGTGGTGATAGGTGTACAACTGTGAATGTACTGATACTAAAAACCACTTTTAAAAGGTACATTTTATGGCAAGTAAATTATATCTTAAGAAAAGAAAAAGACAAGGCCTTTGGGCCATGTGCCATTCAGCTACTTATCTTTTTTGTCATGGTCTATTCCTGGCCAACTAGAAACAACTGGCCACATGAGGAAAAACAGTTATCTGGTATTATGTCCTCAACTTTCCAACCTTCCCCCCGCCATTTCCTACTTCTATGAAACTGAGCCATAACGTGTATTCTTCCCAAAGATTTCCCCAATCCAATTATTAAAACCCATACCCATCCTAAAAAATTTCTTCCCATTATCATAACATGTCCTCCTTTCCAAGGCCAAACTATCCACGGTGCCCTTGACCACACCCACTCCCGGCTCTAAAGTCTTGCTATATCCCCAAACCTTCTCATTTTATATGTCCCACTTCCCCCTTTCTGGTATCTCTCTCTTTCCTGTTATCCTGGAAATATGCTCATATTGCTCCAGTCCTTAAGAGGAAACCTTCCCTGATACTGGGTCCATTTCCATTTACTATACCATCTTTTCCCTCTCTTTTTAGGTAAACTTCTCAAAGAGTGGTCATAGTTATTGTCACCTTCAACTTACTCCACTCTGGTTCCCACTCCCATCCTTCCTCTGCTGAACCAACTCTATAATCACTAGATGATTTCCTGAATCAAATACCATAGGTAGTTTGGAATAACCTTTTTTTTCCTATACTCTACTGCATGTGGTACAGATTATTACGCTCTCCATCATGAAGCTCTATTCCTTGATTTCTACGAGACCACACACTCCTGGTTCTTCTCCTGTCTTTCTAACGATTCTTTCAGGGCCTCCTTTCAGGGCTCTTTTTACTCCAGCACAATGCTTCAGTATTGGTGTACTCAGGGTTCTTCCCAAATGCTCTACTCTTTATACCCCACTTTTCTCCTTAGATAATATCATTTTAACTACATGTTGATGACTGCTAAATGTCTCTCTCCAACCCAGACCTCTCTATCAAGCCACAAATTTATATATCCAACTGCCTGATGGATGGGTCTATCTTTCCAGTCATCCCTCATGTACCTTAAATTTACCATGCCCAAAAAAACCCTCATCATTTTAGTTGGTCATCTACCTTCACTAGTCACACAAGCCAAAAAAATTTAGACTCTTTTATCTTTTTCCCCCACAACCAGGCACTAACACTACAAGTTTTACCTGCAAAATATTTCTCTAATCTATATTTGTCTCTTCAAACTTAGGCTTCTCATCAAGAGCTTCTTAACTGGTTTCCTTCCCTCCAAGTGTGTCTTTCTCAAACCCATTCTCTATATAGCTGCTTGTATATCTTTCAAAACATTCTCCTGCTTTATACATTTCATGGATGACCTACAGGATGAAGTCAAAAACCCAGGAGAAGTCCATAGCTAAAAGGACTCATCCCATCATCCAGACTCCTACCAGTATGCTATCACTTTCCAATGAGGTTTTTCATTTTCATTCTAGAATCCTGAACCTGCTTGTAATTCATCTCTAGTCCCCAACCCTCAACAAACACACACACACACATACATACATACCTACACACACACACACACACACACACACACACACCATTCTCTATATCTCAGAGGTAAAACAAGCATATATTTCCTTTCCTCCCCATCACTTCCTGGATAATTCCTACTCATCCAGTAAGTAGCCTCTCAGGGTTTATTTCCTCAAGGTAGAAGACCCTTCCAGATCCTCCACACCTGACATACTCTTAGATGAGTTAAGGACTTCCACTTTATGCTCTTTAATGCCTCATACATATATCACTCATTATAATTACTATATTCTATTTTAATATTCTGTGTCTCTCCTACTAGTTTGCAAACTCCATGAAGGGAGAGCCCATGTCTTTGTCATCAAAATTCCCTGCACAGGGCCTGACACAAGGAAGCACCCAATAAGTAGTGTGTAGACTGAAGGAATGAACACTGCTATAACTATGCACAAAGCTATGCACAGCTTTGACTAGACCAAACAAATGAACAAGCAAGCAAAAGGAATTCATTGGTTGGGGTAATAAGCTTCAAAGTCCAATGTAAGCTTCAAAGTCCAATATAAGCTTCAGGTCCAGCTAGATCCAGGTGCTCAGAAATAATACCAGGAAGCTGTCTATAGTACTCTTGAGGCTCAGAAAGACTTTTTTCTCAATATTTGAGCAAGACCTCTGGACCTGACATTTAATGGGTCAAACTGACTTGCCCTTCCCAGAACCAATCATCAAGGCTCTCTCTGTTTAGAAGGCCTGGCTTGTATCCCCACTTCTAGAGCAGGGGGTTAAGGTCAGTCTCTCCCAAAAATAACACTGGCAAGAGTGGGGGAAGGATGGTTAACAAAAGGAAAATTGATGTTTTCTTACCAGAAGAGGGTAAATGGAGGCTGGACAGTCAGAAACAGTAGTCATTCATGACAGGAGCTCTTAGCTTGTCAGCTCGTAAGGACAATGTTTGTCCTTCCTCTGTAGTTGCCTGCAGATCCTGCAAGCTGCTGCATGCACAGTGGCAACCTATGCCAGGCTGCTGACTGACTGAGGGGTGTGTCAGTATAGACAGCACCAGCAGCAAATGAGTCTGTCTGCACATGTGCAAGGCAAGTGTCACAGAGCAGGCGGAGGCTCTGGCTGGGAAACATTTTGCTTTGCAGAGCGCTGAGTATTTATTTGGATTAATGGCTTTCTGGGTTGCCAAATTTCAAATGTAAATCAAGTATTTATTGGTGATAGATGGCAAAGAGAAAAAGTATACTTTGAGGGTAATCATTCATGTATTCCCACTCATCTGTCATTGGAGTAGCTGACTTTCAATCCCATAAACTGGGGACCCAAGTAATAATAATACTTATAATTCCTCACACTTATACAGTGCTTTAGCAGTTGCAAAGTCTTCCCATATGTTATTCATTTTGGCTTTAAGTCACACACCTGTGCAAGTGAGATTTGTTATCCCCATTTTACAGATGGGGAATATGAGACTCCAGGTGTTAAGTGATTTATCTGTAGGTGACAGGTCAGGGATTAGAATCCATGCTGCCTGATATCAAAGCCATAGCTCTCACCAAAATACCACACTGCCTTCTCACCCTCTTTATTGCTGTCCCCGTAAAGCATAGCAATAATGCTAGTTGAGGATTTTTCAAGTAGCCATGCCCTTTCATACACATACATATTTCATACACATTTTTACAACAACCTGTGAGATGAATATTATCCATATTTTTTTGATAAGGGCTTCCAGATCAAGAATTGTGACTATAAGTAGACTAGAGAGGTGAGTCAGAGATAGAAGGAACTACTTGACCAGATACTGTTTTCCTCAAAAATCCTTTACTGTGTCCAGCTTCCCTTGAGAGATCCAGACGAATGACAAGTCCTGACTATTTCTGATCATTAATCAAATGCACAGCACGATCATTACAGAAACCTTCCTCCTTCAGCATTCTCTCAAAATGAATCTGTTCTTTGTTCTCAGTTTAAGTCCTCAACCATCATTCTTACAGATAATTGTCTATTTGTACAAACCAAATTTCTGGCCTTTTAAAATTTGCATCAGTCTTGCAGATGATGGGCCCCCACTTCACACGTGTATCTGACCTTCCTGAATCCTTCAGTGTCAGCCAACAGCTCTTTTTCTTGACCCACTTAAGCTTCCTTTTACATGTCAAGTGTCTTATCTGAAGATCTGTTTAACCTCACAGAGAATTCGATATGAGTTCTTTGCTCGTAATAATGGCCAATCATCTTCCACAATCATGAAATGAAGCACTTCTTTTCACTGTGGCTGCAGGGCCAGGCTAACTCAATGACCTTAGATACACTACAGCTATAAGATTAGCCTTGTTGCTACATGGCTTTACCATTCCTGAGTCAACATGTGACAAGGAAGTCATTCTCCATACTTCATATCATATGTTATGTTAGCTTTTTATATCACAGAATGCTGGGGTTGGAAAGGCACAATCATAATCCAAACTTTCCTGTCTTTAGATGAATAAACT
Organism: Phocoena sinus; assembly: GCF_008692025.1. Classification (NCBI taxonomy): domain Eukaryota; kingdom Metazoa; phylum Chordata; class Mammalia; order Artiodactyla; family Phocoenidae; genus Phocoena; species Phocoena sinus. Next base: position 23,799,363 of record NC_045775.1, read on the forward strand.
AAGATCCTTGAAGTAGCCAATATAAAACTTGGCTGAAGAGTAAGAACAAGTCCTCCTATACCAAGCTAACAGACAGGATCCTTCTTCCTTAGGTTTTCTTGGAAAATATAGTGATATCTTGATCTATTCTGAACTCTAGATCCCCCTGTCTTGTACATCCTCACACTAATTTCTTCTTTACTGGCATCGTAATCTGTTTTAACAAGATATATACTCAGCAATGTTCTCTTCCATTTTAATGTGGTAGAAAGAGCTCTAGGCCTGGACTCACCAGATCTGGGTTCTAGTCCTGGCTCCACCACATCTGACCTTGGAGGTACCAGAAAGCCTCTATGAGTCTTCTCCTTCTGATATATAAAACAGGGTAATACACCAGTCATCATGGGAGTGGTGGTGCCCGCCACCACTTCCAGATGAGTGCTACAGACTGAGGGAGGGAGACACCATATCTAAGAATTTGTTCAGGCCAAATGATTATTTTAAAAGATTATTACATCATTATTAAATTATTAATATTATAAGTTAATATTATTATTAAAAAAAGAAAATGTCCAGGGTCTTTGACCATCTTTCTCTTTAGAGCAATGGGCCTGGGACATACGGGAGGATGAATAAAGAACAACTGATGAAGCACTCTCTCTGTTCCTGGCAGCACAATCTATGCCGATGATATTGCAGAAATGATGATGTTTCTTCTTCCTTTATACCACTGTCTCAGAGAAATACTGTGTGTCTTTGTGAGATGTCTGTGTGTGTGCATGCACGCGTACAGGTTTGAAGACAAGGAACAAAGAAGGGGCCTACCATCACAGTGATGGAGGGATTTCCAGTGGGCATCAGACCTTGGAGTGCCAAAGCCAACCCTGGCCTACCCCATCCAAGTATCTCCTCCCCATCCCATTTATGCTGTTACAGATCAAGTCCCTGGTTTGAGGTATAGTGAAAAGAGTAGATTCTGGGATGAGATCAACCTCTGTGATACAAGTTAGGAGTTTTAAGTTTTCAAAAGGTGGAGGTTTTATATGTTGGATAACAGAAAAAGTCTCTCACAAATGGAGTGAAAAAGAAACCTCAAGCACAGGAGGCGAGACTAGGTATCAGGGTGTACCCAAGGGGGGGGGGTCCCAGTGAAGAGTTTAATTATTTGGTTAGGTTTTTTTTCCCCTTGGACTATGGAAAAAGTCAAAGCAAGCATTGGTTCATCACCTTTTTTCCTCTAATACTGTAATTACCTTAATTTATCACCACCAGCCATTCAGCTCTGTATGGAGGTGAGATGGAGGATGGAAGATGCAGGGCAGTATAGAGATGTGTGGCCTTCCCCAAGTCTCCCCTCTGCTGAGGTCCACAGGGCTGTCCCATCATCACTCTGTGTGGGCTGGCAGTCCCTGAGTTCCAGGTGGTAACAGCAGTGAGGTGAGGAGGACTCCTGATGGAGCTCTGAGGCATGAAGGCACTTGTATCACAGAGAAGTGGATGCCAGTGTGCACTTCAGTAGCGGCTATGACTCTTGAATGGGTAGAGCCTGACAGGTGACAGGCATGTGACAATGGTCTCTGAACTACTAAGACCACGCTGGTAAGAAAGATGATCAGCATTGCAAGATTGTCCTCTCTGTGGCTCCTACTCTTCCCCAGGCCTCCTGTGGTACAATCTAATTGTCAGAGAGCAGCCACCTGCTCCCAGCACCTATCCACAGTCCCTGCGCCCAAAGGTTCCAAAGGATGCTCTCCTGGTCCCCAGCAGGAAGGAAGAAACTTGATAACGTAGGTCACTTCCAAATTTTGCCATACCAGTCACTGGGCATGGCCAGAGAACTTCTGGGCACTCAGCTATTCCTATTTCAGGTGACCTTGCTATTTCCCACTGCTTGGAACAACAACAAACATGAATTATAGTAAAGTAGCCCCTGTTCCTTGGCTCCCCAATGCCACAAGGCCCTCTTGGGAGCAAAAAACTGTGTGCTGAGACAATCACTGTACTCCCTCTTAATTAACCTTTTTAAAAACTAAGCCACTATTCCCCAGAGTAGGAAGCCCCTCCTCAAAGTACAGTCATAAGCGGTCTCCAGTGCCTCCCTGTGGTAACATTTTCAGCCTCACAAACCTGAATAAGGCCTCCACATTGCCTAAGCAGCCAAACTTGGGGAATTTCCCATCCTGCAGAGGTACCACCCCTGGGATTTAGCCGAGATCATAGAGCTGGGGCAAAGGTTCTCACCCCTAGGCCATAACAGGGGAGGTACATCCTTATCTTTCAAAGCAGGGCCCAATAGATTATTTCTGGAGCTCAGAAATCAAGTAATCGTGAAACACACATTATTAAGAGGTATGGAAATAACCTCCAGGAGAACTAAAACCAGAGACAGTCATGCGTGGTTATCTTCAGGGAGTAATATTTGGGAGGAGAAGAGGTGGAAAGCCAGACACTGTTTTTCTCATTTTAAGCACTTGTATATTATTCAAAAATTTAATGTATTAATTTAATTTTTAGACCGATTCATACAAAAAATAAAGGGGGATTAAAACATGTCAAAACACAATGAAATGATTAAAAAATGAGTATGTATGAATTATAGATTCAAAGAATCCTTAGAACTAGAGAAGAAAAAAAATCTAAAAATTCCCTCTTCCATTTCACTCTCAATCTTCTACTTGTTTACAGTTGGAAAAAACAGGCTCAAAGGAAGAAAAATTACTTTTCTAAGGTCTCACCGGGAATTGACGCCTACAATAACCTTATTTCGACAACATAATCCTAGAACAGTGTTTGAAGCAGAGAGGCAGAGCAGGAAAGAACAAGGTCCAAAATCCAACCTGTCATTGTGCCCTGAGGGTCCTGTGGGTTACATGAGCAGAACTAATTGCTGCTGGAGCAATTCCAGCCTCTGTGGTTACAAGGGTTTACGTGAGTGGTAGGATGTTACCTTGGGGCATCCCCGCTACAGAAGCTGCTGGGCCCACTGGCTGATAAGGAGAGAAGTGCAAGAGGAAGATTTGTATCTGATTTAAAAGACCTGAGTTTGGCAATACTCTGGTTCTGTGATCTTGGGAAAGCCACTTAATATCTCTGTGCCTCATTCTCCTGATCTATAAAATGTAGATAAATAATACCCACTTCACAGAAGTGTTGCCAGGAATAAATAAGTTAACATATGTTAAGCACTTAAAACAGTGCATAGCATACATTAAGTGTCATGTACCCAAAACCCCTAAAATTTTATTTTAATAAATACATGTAAGTGGAGAAAATTTGGTATATCTGAAGTTGAGCAGCATACTGGGGAAAAAAAAGTAGATAGGAAGGCACGTTATAAGCTAAGATTCCACAGGGTATTCCTGACACTCCCTGAGAAGAGAATGCAAGACTTACATGGGAAACTGATCAGTCACCACCACTGGAAGCACAGGAGGCTGTCTGACCTGCCATGCCAAGAAACACCTGATGACACCAGCTGAGAGGGCATCTAGCTAACTGGAAAGAAACCAGCATGTCCCAGGGTCACAGGGGAGAAGGCTGTCACTAAAAATGAATGTAGAACCAAGAATTATTAAGTATCAGATGAAGGTGAACATAAGAGGTAACTCTCCAACAATGTAAAGAAGTTCCACGTGGGGAAATAGTAATAGAAAAAAATTTAAAGGGCTTTTCAAAGATGCAGTTAAAATCCTCCTAAAAATTAATTACACATTTTATCAATAAAATAGGAATAAGAGGTTTTCAAATAGGTAATTCCTTCAAAGAACCAATTAGAGATTCTGAAATTAAAAATACAATAAATATTTAGTAGTAAAGTAGATATAACTGAAGAGAAAATTAGAGAACTGGAAGATAAATCTGTAATAATTTATCCATAATTCAAAACAGATAAAGAGAAGAAAATATAAGAGTATGGTAGACGAAAAAGTATGAGAAGCAGGACAGTATCTCCCCACAAGATTGTTACTAATTACAAATTAAATAAGTTAATTCTTATTAATTATGAGGGGAAAAGAGTGACTTTTATGTTAGATAAACCTGACAGGCAGCATCCTAATCATGTGGGTGAAGTTAACATGACCAGTAACAGGACAAATCAACACTATGTCCCCCAGATATGATATGCACTAAGAAGGGCACATCACCTCTGTGGTATTCTTGACAAAGATGCTTAGCTTCAATCTACTCAAGAGAAAACATCAGACAAGCCTCAACTGAGAAACACTTTATAGAATAACTGGCATGGATGTTTCAAAAGTGCCAAGTTCATGAAAGGCAAAGAAAATCCAAGGAACTGTCAGACTAAAGGAATCAGGGAGATGTGCCAATTCAATGTGAAATCCTGGATTAGATCCTGGACCAGAAAGAGAACATTAGTGGGAAAACTGATGAAATTCAAATAAGGTCTGTAGATTAGTTAATAGTCTTGCATCAGTGTCAATTTCCTGGTTTTGAGAATTGTACTATGGTTATGGTTAAGATGTTAACATTTACAGAAAGCTGGATAAAGAGTATATTAATATTCTATGTACCATTTTTTGCAACTTTTCTATACATCCAAAATTATATCAAAATTAAAACTTTTTTTAAAAATCACTTGAAACAGTGCTTAATACAGAATAAGCACTCACTGTATGTCTGTTGCTATTTTGGTTATTTTTGGAAGTCACATTTGAGAACATTTCCTACATCCATTTCCTACATTTCCTAACCTGTGAGCTAATTTTCTGAAAATCCATTTCAAATACTGTCTTTAAATAGAATATGTCTTCTACATTTATGTACTAATATTTTTCAAAAGTATATAAAGTGCATTTGCAGACTAATAAAAAGCACACTGATTTAAAAAACAGCAGTTAATACAAGTCAACAGCTGTTTATTATTCTGAAAACTTGTAGCAAATGAGAAACAGATGCTTAATTAGGTGAAGACACCTATCAGTATCATGCAAGAAAAGAATGTTTATTATCATTGATGTTATTCAACATAGTGCCAAAAAAAGAAAAACTGCAAGAGAAAGAAATTAAAGTTATTTAAAACTTGGAAAGAAAATAAAACTTTTATTACCCACAGATGAGATTATATACCTAGAAAGTTGAAGAAAATAAGCTGAAAAATAATAGGAATTCATCAGAGACTTTAGCAAAGTATCCAGATCACTACACAAAAATCAGTGACTTTTTAATAAACTAGGATTTATCAATTTAAAATATTTTCGAAAAGAGATCATATTCATGACAGAAACAAAAGCTACCTAAAAATAAATCTAGTAAAAATATGCAAAGCGGGGGCTTCCCTGGTGGCACAGTAGTTGAGAGTTCGCCTGCCAATGCAGGGGACACGGGTTCGTGCCCCAGTCCGGGAAGATCCCACATGCCGTGGAGCTGCTGGGCCCATGAGCCATGGCCGCTGAGCCTGCGTGTCTGGAGCCTGTGCTCTGCAATGGGAGAGGCCACGGCAGTGAGAGGCCCGCGTACCGCAAAAATATATATATATGTGCAAAGCGTTTTTTATCTAAAAAAACATAAAACCTTACTGAAAGTTTTTAAAGGCATGAATAGAGATCAATTATGTTCATGGATACAGAGCTTTAATACTGTATTTCATCTCTCCCCAGAACAATCTATATATTAAATTCAATCCCAGTCAGAATCTCAATGTGACTGTATCATTCAGGGTCCCAGCAAGAGACTAAGAGCACACTCAGATTAGGATGATTCCAGGGAGTTTTGATAAAGGGGCTATTTACACACCTGCTATTTACACGATATAGATCTAGGGTCTAGGGAAATCAGAAGGAAGAGTGCCATGCCTACCCCAGAATATGCAAAATGGGGCTATTACCCCACAGGAAGATAATCTGGAATCCAAAATCTAGAAGGAAGGAGTTGAGAAGATATGTGACCTTCCATAGCAGGACACAGGCAGCCCAAAGCAACCCTGCAGGAAGAGAGCCAGGAGAATAAATACCCCAACCCCATCCTGGTCACTCCCTCCATCTGTTACTGGAGATCCCCCATTAGTCAAACCCACCTGGAAGCCCAAGTGTAGGAGTGCCTCTTGATGTAGTCTATATATTCCATACAGCCTCCCAGGGCAGTGGGCATGGTAAAACAGGATAGAGAATGGATCTGGAGAAGTAAATACAGCCCATCTGTCATTGTAAGGAATAGATCAATGGAATACACAGAGAATCAGAAACAGACCTTTGTATATATGGGAATTTGATAAGTGATAGACAGAGCATTTCTAATAAGAAGAGGAAAGATAGATTACTCAAAAGCTGATATTAGAGCAGGAGGCTGTCTCTTTGAAGAGGGAGAACAGTTAGGTGATGAAATAAATACCTAAATGTAAAATAGAAAGCTATAAAAGAAATAGAAGAAAATATAAAATAATATTTTGATGTCCTTGGATATAAAGATGCCAAAAGTAAAAATCATAGAGATAAATAAATCTGACTTTTCCTAATGCTATATATTAAAATACAGCATTAAATAATTATTAAAAAACTAAGTTAAAATATTTGTAAATATAAAGAAAGGACGAGTATCCAGAATATTCAAAGACTCTGAGGAATCAACAAGAAAAGGACAGCCTAGTTAAAAAATATTGTCTGGGGATATGAACAAACAGTTCATAGAAGATTTACAACTGAGAAATAAATAAACAAATGTACAATCTTTCTAATAGACATGAAAATATCAACTTAAATACTATTTTTCACTCATCAGATGATCCAAATGTTAAGTAGTATAACACCATGTGGGAGAAGAATATGGGAAAACAGCTATTCTCTTGCATCACCGGTAGGAGTAAAAATCAATACAACCACACTGAAGGTCAATTGACAGTATCTGTTAAAACTGAAAACATGCCTACCTGCTGACCCTTCTTTATTGCATTATTTGCCCCAGACATTATTTGTTAGATTTGTTTTTGTAAGAAACATTTACAAAACTCTTACAAAAAAAGAAGCAAGTACAAAGATGCCCCTCATGGCATGGTTGTATAAGCAAAACCTGGAAACAAACAAATGTAACCATATATACATCTATCAATGGCAGAGTGATCAGATAACCGGTAATACATTCATTCATATTGGAATACTATGCACCAGTTAAAAGGAATGATGTAGGTCTGTATGTGACAACTTGAATAGATTCTAAGATATATTGTTGAGTTAAAAAACAGCAAGTTACGGAATAACAAAAATTATATATCATAAAATATGCACACAAGGAAAATGTTTGTGGAGAATACAAACCAAACCTAAAATGATAAACAGTACTGTTCTAGCCAATGAGTGACAAGCTGAAGTCTGCTGGAGAATTCAGGAAAAGTTTGCATTATCATATCATTGGCACCATCACTTCCTCTTGACTCTTCCCCTTTCCTTAGCTGCAAGGGAAGCTGACAATGTAGTTTTTAGCTGGGTATACTGCTGTTGTTAGGAGGAATGTCAGTGTTTCTCATGCACCTGCAACCCAAAATGGCCAAAAAATACTCCTCATTTGCCTCCCTTAAAACGCTCCTCTCCTATGCTCTCCATCAACATCATCCACCTAATCCCTAACTCTGGGCCTCATCATTGACTCCTTCTCCTCAAATTTCACATAAGAAGTTGCCATGACTTTCTAAACATACTTCACACTTATCCACTTCCCTCTGTTCTCTCAGGCCCATCATCCTTTTCCTGGAATTCTACCAGACTTCTCTATGTCTCCTTGCACCTCTAACCTAGTGTTTGCAATGATTTTCTAAAATGTAAAAGCAGATCATGAAATGGTCTTCCATTATCTTTACAAGAAAGTGCTAATTTCTTATGGCTTACAAAGCCCTTCATGATGTGGCCCCAACTCTCTCTCCAGCTGCACTTATTTCCATTCTCCCTTTCTCATTATTCAGCCATTCTCAACTTTTTTTCATTCCTCTAATGAGCAACACTTTCTTCTGAATTCAGGAATCTTTATAGGATTTTTCCCCTTCACCTGGAATACTCCCCACCACATCCACTGTCAAAATAGTATTTAGAACATCTTCAGGGCTCAACCTAGAAATACTTTTCTCCAAAGAATCTTCCTTAATTCTCCTCTCCTATGAGAAGATGATAATATTATTAGTTATCTTTGCTGCAATAACAAACAACTGCAAAATCTCAGTGGCTTACAACTAGCTCTTAACTTTCTTCCCATGTTACATGACAGTGGCTTCACGTCAGCTCTCTTCCCTGCGTCTTCTCATTTTAGGGCCCAGGCTGATGGAGCAGTCCCAATCTATAACATGACATTCTTTTGGAAACATGGGACGCCTCTAAACACTTCTCCTCAGGCATGGTACACATGACATCCTTACATCTGTTGACCAAAGTATGTCACATGGCCAAGTTCACCATCATTGGACTGAGGCATATACTCCTCCCACAGGGAGACACTGTAAGTCACATGGAAAAGGGAAAGGATGTTGAATCCTCTTACTGGTAAGGGAGGAAAAAATATTGAAGTTAATTATATAATTTACTGCAATGATAATGATGATAGTTATAACATTTATCATTTATTGGGTGTTTACTATGTGTTGGCTTCATGTTAAATGTATTAATATAAATTTTTCATTGTAGTCTCACAACAATAGTAGATGTTTATCACTGCCCCCACTGTACAGATGAGAAACCCAAGGTGAAGGGACTTTAGGCAACTTGCTCATGTCACATAGTGAGTGGTGAAAGCCTACATTTAAAACGAATTCCAGTTCTGTCTGATCAGAATCCATGCTTTAAATCAATATACTATGCTTCTCCCATAGCTCCCTGCTCCCCACCAAGCTTAGTACTTCACTCAATTGTTTCCTGGGTAGCCTCCAAAAGAAGATAAATAACTATCACAGTGCCTGGTACAGAGTAGGGTTCAATCAACAATTACAGAGTGAATAAATAAATTTCTGCACCTCCTTCCCCTATCCTCTATTTAGCTAACTTCTGTTCAAAGTTTCAGTTTCAGTTTAGGTGTTAATTCCTTCCAGAAGCTTCCTCTGACTATACAGGCTGAGTTAGGACTCCTCTTCTGTGCTCCCATAGGGACTTATGCATAGAGCTATGTTTGTTCTTATCATAATGACCGTAATGAACTTTGTGACTTTTAAGAGCAGGGATTGTATTCCATTCATCTTTATCTCCATAGTGCCTAGAAAAGCACCAATCACAAGTGCTCAATAAATGTTTGCTGAATGAATGAATGAATATAGGAATGAATAAATGATAAGCAGACACCAAGACCACCTTGTGGTGCTCATACCCAGGACCAAGCCTAGCTAAGAGGCTGGCAAGTCATTTTCAGAGCAGAACTCTGTATCCTCTACCTTCTCTTACTCGCTCACACTCAGAACCTACTGCTTCCTATTCGTCCTCAAATACACAATACTACCTTCCATATCTCTTGCCCTCTCTGGCTGTTGAGGTATGGGGCTTTTTCTTGGCTGAGTATTCCAAGCATAAGAGAGAGGGAGGAGAGATGGGAACTTCTCGATGGCTGCCCTATTCTGCATAAGCACTTCTCCACCACAAGCAAGGTCTTCCTTCCCTCAAACTCATTCCAAAAGGCACAGATCTGAGGATGCACTAAAATACTGCCACCCTCATGCCCCAAGAGAGGCTATTGAGATGCTCAGGGGAGAAGAATAAGATCTACAGGAAGAAGGTCTGTGAAACAGACTCATGACTTGTACTCCAGGCAAGTTGGGAAACCTGCAGTCAGGCCAGTCTAAAGCAAAATTCAGAGGCCACGTTATTTGTTGGCAATGCTCATGGCTCCTCATGTCTGAACCTTCTATCTCTTCCTCCGTTCTTCTTTCCTTCTTTCCCATGGTTGGTACCCCTGAACAGGGTTATATGCTCCAGATGGAATCTGATACATTCACTCACTCTCTTAAGGGCCTGCTCTGTGCACCAGGCAGTGAAGTCAGCTTCTTTCCCACCATCAACTCCCTGCCCTTATAGAGCCCACAGCCCAATGGGGGAGCAAGACAAGACACAAGGAATCAGACTAGAAGCATAAAATAGGTACAGATTGTAAGGTCAAAGACAGATGTAAACAAGAGGCTGAAACAGAAAATGACAGGTCATGGAGCACCTGCTTACGATGGGATGGTCAGAGAAGGATGTTGGAAGATCATGATGTTTAAGCTGAAACCTGCAGGATGAGGAGCCAGCCACACCAATACAGTGAAAGAACATACATTCAAGTACAGAGAACAACACATCCAAGGGTGTGACAAAGTTTGTTGTGCGCCAGAAACCAAAAGAAAGCATATAGCTGGAGCATGTGGGCTGCAGAGAAACATGGTATGAGATGAGGCTTAGAGAGGTGGCACAGCCAGCTCCTACAGGCCCTTGTGGGCCGTGGTGAGGAATGTGGATGGGGAGTCTCTAAAAGGTTTTCAGTATGGGAAAGATTGCCTGCTTTCCATTTTAAGAGCATCATCTGGTTGCCGTGGAATAAAGCAGAAGGAGACCATTGTATTTCTCAGAAGACAGATGATGGTAGTAGCCTAGATTAGAGAAGGGGCTATGGAGATAGAGAAATAGATTTTATATATAATATGGCTTTAGACAAGTTTCATATGTGGTGTCTAAAGATATCCAAGTAAAGTTGTCAGGTAGACAGCTGGAGCTTAGAAGAGAGGTCCACATTGAAGGTATAATTTGGAGTCACCAGCATATTGATGGGGTTTTAAGCTGAGGGGACAGATGATATTCCCCAGGGGGAGAGAGCCTAGGACCAAGCCTTGAGCACACCAATATTAAGAAGTCAGGAAGAGGAGGAGCTAGTGAAGGGGGTTGAGAAGGACGGTCAGGGAGGTAAAAGGAAGGAAATTAGGAGACCCTTGCACCACAGACACCAAGATTAAGAGGTTTTAAGTACAAATGACTGATAAGGCTTAATATTTCTGTTCTTGTGATAGCTGAAACAAAAGGCTCTGAATAAATGTTAGTATTCTTTCTTCCCCTAGTCTTAGATATTTATATGTTAATGGTATTTCTATGCTAAACCTTTACATCAAAAGAATTGTTCTCTATTTGTGAGATTTTAAATATAAGCCTATACACAGGGATGCTTAGGGAAAGCGGGAACACTGATAATGAAAGTACATCACACGTAAAGACACACATTCTTTATTTATAAGTAAAAATTTCTGTTGCTGGGAGACTCCTTAGAAATCATCTAGTGCCCTGCCTTATACATTTAGGCCAACCTGGTGACATCAATAATGAGTATCACATGATAAAGTCACTCAGACGCTAATAATGTACCAATCACCAGTCGCACAAGCATCTGCGCTTTAACAAGCCCTCCAGGTGAGTCTGCCACATGCTCCAGTCTGAAAACCACTGTATCACAAGAGTCTTCTGGCCTGTTACTCCATTCCTACCTAATTGGTAATGCAGTGGGCACTCTTGAATAAATAAATCAAAACTGTTGTTGATCATCAGGCACAGCCTAGCAAGTCTTGTCAGCCAATGGTGAGAGAACAAAGGGAGCAATGCTAGGATTTATCCCAGGTCCTCTGGCGGGACCCTGGAGGCAGCAGAGCAGCCAAGGACCCTGACTCAACTGGATCATACCCCTGGGTATGAATCCCTTCTCAAGGATTCTCCATCTCAGTAATGCTGTTATCCCAGGGATTATGGTCAAATGGAAATGCATTAAATTGTAAATCACCTTACCCACCTGTGCCAAGAGAAGCCCTGGAAGAATTCATTAAAGTCTGATGGCACCTGTACCTGTCATTGTTGCACACCTCACTCAGGTTAGGCCATAGAATACAGATAATAATACATATTATTCACCCCGAATATGGCCACTGTGTAATGAGCTCCTCCAGGGTTAGCTCCTAGCAGAAAGTAGGAAAGCGTGAGGCAGCAACTTACAGCAAAGTGTTTCCAAGAAGGGCCAGGATGCTGGCGTGGAGGCCTTGTCCTATCTCTTCCACTAACTCACTGCATGTCCATGAGCAAACTGCTTCCATTCTGGCCCCCATCACCTCAACTGGGAAATAGATTGTTTCCAGTGCCACTCAAACTTTACCGTGCACAAAAGTCACCTCATAAAGGAACCAACCATCCCTGTGTTCCCATGACTGAGGGAGGCCCTGAGACATTGGAGTTCTAGTGCTAAAACCAGGAAAGTCCTAGGCAAGCCAGGATGAGTTGGTCACCCCTATACCTGGAGAGCTTGTTAAAATAGTGCTGGGCTTCACACTTCGATTTGTTTCTAATAAGCTCCCTGAATGCACTGTTGGTATGGGTGGCTCTTAAATGCCTTTCTACCGACCAACCACATTAGACATACCTGAGGAGCTTGTTAAAAATACAGATTCCGGGCTTCCCTGGTGGCGCAGTGGTTGAGAGTCCGCCTGCCGACGCAGGGGACACGGGTTCGTGCCCCGATCCGGGAAGATCCCATGTGCCGCGGAGCGGCTGGGCTCGTGAGCCATGGCCGCTGAGCCTGCGATCCGGAGCCTGTGCTCCGCAACGGGAGAGGCCACAACAGTGAGAGGCCCGCATACCGCAAAAAAAAAAAAAAAAAAAAAAAAAAAAAAAAAATACAGATTCCATGGTTCCAGCACCAGAGATTCTTATTCAGTGGGGCTGGAGCTGGCTATCTAAAAAGCTTCCTGGGTGATGCCCTACAGAGACTAAGAACCGCTGAACTAGATAATCTCGCAGGTTCCTTGCAATTCAAACATCCCATTGCATTTTCAGTGTCTATATCCATCCCCATGTATTAGTAAAAGCTCCGCACAAGTTGAGGGACAGCCCCGAAGTCACTTTCTCTGTACTTCAATCAGTCATGCCACGCATCACGCATTTCCATTTTTGCCGTGAGCAAATGCATCTGTTAGAAACAGCACAGGGGTCCCTGGGAGACAGGAGTGCACATTCAGAGTGGGCGAACACAGGCACTTACTCATGGATGCATCTCTCACCTGCCCTGGGGGAGACCCAAGTTTGCATCAAGGAGCTCCAGAGAGCTGCCCGGATATGAGCCAGTCACCAAGGCCTCACTGGGGATGAGTGTGCCCTGGTCTGTGTGTGTCATGCCAGGTGAAGTCAGACGCAGGCAGAGAGGGAGCAATCAGGGTTTCCTGTACTCAGGGCTTGGCAGTCATGACCCAGGACACTACAAACAACCTGCAGTGGGACATAACTGAAGAGTCTAACCACGGGTGCAGCATGATGTCCACCTCAGCTCTATAGCAGTGACAGCCCAGAACCTGCGGCTGCAGCTGAGGCTATGGGCTCTGAACGGGGCAGGTGCTGCCACCTCCTGGCCCTGGCTCAGGCTGAGCCATGGCAGTCTTTTCTTGGATCTGGAATCTCAAATCACAAATTCTGAAGAGTCTGATCTAGAAAAGACCACAGAGATGATCCAATCCCTTCTCTCACTGTACAGAAGAAGAAACTGAGCCCCTTAGATGTTGGCAGGTTCCCCCCTACACCCCACTGTGTGGCAAAGCCAGACTCAAGTCCAACCTGGTGTTTCCCTAGCACCTTGCTGGTTTCCTGCTTCTTTAAGCCAAACCACTATATCCAGTAACCTTGACTGCAGAGGGAGGTTGGGTTTGTAGAATGATCTTGGTAAGAAAAGCGGCTTGGCTGCCATTCAGTGCTGTACCCACCTGCCTCCTCCATGCTTAACCCTCTACTGGAGGTAAGCAGAGACACTGGCCAGGAAAGAGTACTTGTTGTTTCCCAGAGGACAGAAGAGAATGCTCCACAAATGAATATTTTCAAATGTACTCTCCAAAGCAAACAAGCATCATATAGAGAAAGGTCCCTATCTTCCTCATACCAGACCATTCTGACTTTACAGTTTCTTTGCTGTTGTTCTTCTTCTTTAAAATTTGTTTCAAGTGTGGACAAGATGGCAGAGTAGGAAGACCCTGAGCTCACCTCCTCCCATGGGCACACCAAAATTACAACTATTTACAGAACTATTAATGAGAATGGACCTAGAGACTAGTAGAAAAGATTTCCACAACTAAAGATATAAAGAAAGAACCACAATGAGATGGGTAGGAGGCGCAGAGACATGGTATAGTCAAGACCCACACTCCCAGGTAAGCAACCCACAAACAGGAAAAGAATCACAATTGCAGAGGTTCTCCCTAGTCTGGGGTCCTGCACTGGGAAGACAACCCCCCAGAACATGTGGCTCTGAAGGCCAGCAGGGCTTGAATACAGGAGAGCCAGAGGGCTGTAGGAAACAGAGACTCCACCCTTAAAGGGTGCACACAAAATCTCATATACTCCAAGATCCAGCACAGAGGCAGTGATTTGAAAGAAGCCTAGATAAAACCCACTTGCTGATCTTGAAGAGCCTCCCAGAGAGGCAGAAAGCAACTGGGACTCCCCCAGGAGACATAAATCAGGTGCCAGCCACTTGGAGGACACCATTCTAACACAAGGAAACTGATGCTCACAAGCATCATTTTGGAGTCCTACCTGTAGCCTATTAGCACCAAGGGCTTACCTGCCTACCTGCCAGTAAGCATCAGTCCCAAGATGCCCCAGGCTGATTAGCCAGCCACTTGGGGACCCAACCCCACCTACCGGCAGGGCTGCACCAGCCCCAGGGCCCCATAAAGTGTCCTGTAGCCAGCTAACCCAGAACAGGGCCTCACCCACCAGCATGCCCAGGACCTGATCTGCCCACCAATGGGCCTTCACCAGCCCCAGGCCCCCCTAATCTCCATATCCAACCACACAAGAACCTGCCCTGCCCATCAGTGGCCCCGCAACATCCACATGAGGCAAGGTCTGGCAGCCAACTGGGCCAGGGGCCAGCCCCACCTGTCATGCACCCACAATAGTCCCTGCCACAACAGAAGGGCCCATGCAGCCTACATACAGGGCACCCCTAGAGCATATAGGTCTGGTGACCAGAGGGGAGTATACTGCTGGGCCCCAAAGGACATCTGCTACATAAGGCCATTTCTCCAAGATGGAGAAACATAACTGATCTACCTAGTACATAGAAATAAAAACAGCAAATTAGGCAAAATGAGGCAACAGGGGAATATATTTCAAACAAAGGAACAAGTCAAAACCCCAGAAGAATTAAGTGGAGATAAGCAACCTACCCAATAAAGAGTCCTAGGTGATGATCATAAAGATGCTCAACAAACTCAGGAAAAGAATAGATGAACACAGGAAGAACTTTAACAAAGAGTTAAAAAATATAAAAAAGGAACCACATGAAGCTGAAGAATACAATAACTGAAATAAATAAATACACTTGAAGGAATCAAGAGTAGATTTGAGGATACAGAGGAATGGATCAGCCAACTGGAAGAAAGAATAGTGAAAATCACCCAAGCTGAACAGAAAAAGAAAAAGGAATCTTTTTAAATAAGGAGAGTTTAAGAGACCTGGGACAATATCAAGCATACTAACATTCACACTATAGGTGTTCCAGAAAGAGAAGAGAAAGAGAAAGGGGCAGAGAACTTATTTGAAGAAATAATAGATGAAAACTTCCCTAAACTGGGAAAGGAAACAAACTTCCAGATCCAGGAATCACAGAGAGTCCCAAACAAGACAAACCAAAAGAAATCCACGCAAAGAAACACTGCAATTACGATGGCAAAAATTAAAGATAGAGAGAAAATCTTAAAAGCAGCAAAGCAAAAGCAATTAGTTATGTACAAGGCAACTCTCATAAGACCATCAGCTCACATTTTAGCAGAAACTTTGAAGGCCAGAAGGGAGTGGCACAATATATTTAAAGGGATGAAAGGAAAAAAACTATAACCAAGAATACTCTGTTGAACAAGACTGTCATTCAGATTTGAAGGAGAGATAAAGAGTTTTAAGACAAGCAAAAGCTAAAAGAGTTCAGTAGCACTAAACTGTCTTTAAAAGAAACATTAAACGGATTTCTCTGTATGGA
The DNA here is from genome assembly GCF_008692025.1 of Phocoena sinus. Taxonomy (NCBI): domain Eukaryota; kingdom Metazoa; phylum Chordata; class Mammalia; order Artiodactyla; family Phocoenidae; genus Phocoena; species Phocoena sinus. The sequence goes on from NC_045775.1 coordinate 23,815,293, forward strand.
AAAGAAAAGACCAAACCTACAAATATAAAAATTATGAAGGGAAAAATCTCATTGGTTAATGCAAACATACAGTAAAGGTGGCAGATCAACCACTTATAAAGCCAGTAGAGAGGTTAAAAGACAAAAGTAGTAAAATCATCTATATCCATAATAAGTAGTTAAGGGATACACAAAACAAAAAGATGTAAAATATGATGTCAAAAATATTAAACATCACTTGAGGGGGAGTAAAAATGCAGTTGTTAGAATGTGTTCGTACTTAAGAGATCATCAACTTAAAATAATCATACAGGGGCTTCCCTGGTGGTGCAGTGGTTGAGCGTCCACCTGCCGATGCAGGGGACACGGGTTTGTGCCCTGGTCCAGGAAGATCCCACATGCTGCAGAGCGGCTGGGCCCGTGAGCCATGGCTGCTGAGCCTGCGCGTCCGGAGCCTGTGATCCGCAACGGGAGAGGCCACAGCAGTGAGAGGCCCGCATACCGCAAAAAAATAAATAAAAAATAATCATACAGACAGACAAAATAGACTTTACAATGAAGACTATAACAAGAGACAAAGAGTACATTACATAATATGTGGGTCAATCCAACAAGAAGATATAACAATAGTAAATATATATGCACATTCAACAAAGGAGTACCTAAATACATAAAGCAAACACTAACAAACATAAAGGGAGAAACGTACATATCACAATAATAGGAAGGGACTTTAACACCCCTTTACATCAATGGACAGATCATCCACACATATCAATAAGGAAACATGGCCTTTAAAAAAAAACACATTAGATTAGATGGAGTTTAGCTAGATAGATAGAACATTCCATCCAAAAGCAGCAGAAAACACATTCTTTTCAAGTGCACATGGAACAGTCTGCAGGACAGATCACATGCTAGGTCACAAAACAAGTCTCCATAAATTTAAGAAGACTGAAATCATATCAAGCATATCATATCGTATCAAGCATATCATATCGTATCAAGCATCCTTTCTGACCACGACAGAATGAGACTAGAAATCAACTACAAGAAAAAAATTGTAAAAACACAAACACATGGAGACTAAAAAATGTTACTAAAAAAAACCAATGGGTCACTGAAAAAAAATCAGATGAAAATTTTTAAAACCTAGAGACAAATGAAAATGGAAACAACAATCCAAAAATCTCTGTGACACAGGAAAAGCAGTGTTAAAATGGAAGTTTATAGCAATATAAGACTACCTCAAGAAACAAGAAGAATCTTAAATAAACCATCTAATCTTACACCTAAAGAAACTAGCAAAAGAAGAACAAACAAAACCAAAAGTTACTAAAAGGAAAGAAATAATAAAGATCAGAGCAGAAATAAAGACTCTGAAAAAATAGAAAGGTGAATGAAATTAAGAGCTGGTTCTTTGAAAAGATAAATAAAATTGATAAAAATGTGGCCAGAAAAATTTAAAAGGAAAGACAGGGACCAAATAAAATCAGAAATGAAAGAGGAGAAATTACAACTGACACAGAACTGCAAAGCATTAAAGAGATTACTACAAAAAAACTGTATGCCAATAGAATAGACAACCAAGAGGAAACAGATAAATTCCTAGAAACATACAATCTCCCAAGACTGAATCAGGAAGAAAAAAAAAAGAAAATATGAACAGACTACCAGTAACAAAACTGAATCCATAGAAAAAAGAAAAAAAAATCCTCCCATCAAACCAAAGTCCAGAACCAGATGATAGCTTCACAGGTGAATTCCACAAACATTTAAAGAAGAGTTAACACCTATCCTTCTCAAACTATGCCAAAAACTTTCAGAGGAAAAAAATGCTTCTGAACTCATTCTATGAGGCCAGCATCACCCTGATACCAAAACCAGACAAAGACAACACAAAAAAAGAAAATTACACACCAGTATCACTTATGAACACAGATGCAAAACTTCTCAAAAAATAGTAGCAAATTGAACTTCCCTGGTGGTGCAGTGGTTAAGAATCTGCCTGCCAATGCAGGGGACACAGGTTCGAGCCCTGGCCTGGGAAGATCCCACATGCCGCAGAGCAACTAAGCCTGTGCACCACAACTACTGAGCCTGCGCTCTAGAGCCCATGCTCTGCAACAAGAGAAGCCACCACAATGAGAAGCCCGCGCACCGCAACGAAGAGTAGCCCCCGCTTGCTGCAACTAGAGAAAGCCTGTGCACAGCAACAAATACCCAACGCAGCCAAAAAATAAATTTATTTTTAAAAAAATATTATCAAACTGAGTTTAACAACTCATTAAAAGGATCATACACCATGATCAAGTAGGACTTATCCCAGGGATGCAAGAATAGTTCAAGATCCACAAATTAATCAATATGATACACCATGTTAACAAATTGAAAAATAAAAATCACATGATCATCTCAATAGATGTAGAAAAAGCTTCTGACAAAATTCAACATCCATTTATGCTAAAAGCTCTCCAAAAAGTGGGTATAAAAGGAACATACCTCAACATAATAAAGGACATATATGATAAACCTGCAGTCAACATCATACAAGGATGCCCACCCTCACCACTTTTATTTAACATAGTACTGAAGTCCTAGACACAGCAATCAGACAAGAAAAAGAAATAAAAGGAATCCAAATTGGAAAGGAAGAAATAAAACTGCCACTGTTTGCAGATGACATGATACTATACATAGAAAATCCTAAGAACACCACTAAAAACTACTAGAACTCATCAATGAATTCTGTAAAGTTGTAAGATACAAAATTAATATATACAAATCTGATGAATTTCTACAATGAACTATCAGAAAGAGAAATTAAGGAAACACTCCTATTAACAATTTCATCAAAAAATTACCTAGGAATAAATCTACATGAGGATGCAAAAGATTTGTACTCAGAAAACTGTAAGACACTGATGAAAGAAATTGAAGATGTCACAAAAAGACGGAAATATATACTGTGCTCATGGACTGAAAGAATAAACATTGTTAAAATGACCATACTACTCAAGGCAATCTACAGATTCAATGCAATCCCTATCAAAACACCATGGCGTTTTTCACAGAACTGGAACAAATAATTCTAAAATTTGTATGGAAACACATAAGAACCAAAATAACCTTGAGAAAGAACAAACCTGGAGATATCATGCTCCCTGATTTCAAACTATACTGCAAAGCTACAATAATCAAAACAGTATGGCACTGGCACAAAAACAGACACATATATTAACAGAATCAAATAGGCCAGAAATAAACCTACACTTATGTGGTCAATCAACCTATGACAAAGGAGGCAAGAATATAAAACGGGGAAAAGACAGTCTCTTCAATAAATGGGGTTGGGAAAACTGGACAGCTACATGCAAAAGAATCATACTGAACTACTTTCTCACGCCATATACACAAATAAACTCAAAATGAATTAAAGACTTAAATGTAAGATCTGAAACTATAAAAATTGTAGCAGAAAATATAGGCAGTATGCTGGGTTTTTTGTTTGTTTTTTTTTTTTTTTTTGCAGTACATGGGCCTCTCACTGTTGTGGCCTCTCCCGTTACGGAGCACAGGCTCCAGACGCGCAGGCTCAGCGGCCATGGCTCACGGGCCCAGCTGCTCTGTGGCATGTGGGATCTTCCCAGATCAGGGCACGAACCTGTGTCCCCTGCATCGGCAGGTGGACTCTCAACCACTGCGCCACCACGGAAGCCCGGCAGTATGCTCTTTCACATCAGTCTTGGCAAAATTTTTTTGGCTCTATCTCCTCAGTCAAGGGAAATAAAAACAAAAACAAATGAGAGGACATTAAACAAAAAAGCTTCTGCACAGCAAAGGATACTGTCAATAAAACAAAATGGCATCCTACAGAATGGGAGAAGATATTTGCAAATGATATATCTGATAATGATATACAGAGACCACATACAACTCAACATCAAAAAAAAAAAAACCACAAACAACATGATTAAAAAATGGGCAAGAACAGGGAGATCAGCTCGGTGCTTTGTGACCACCTAGAGGGGTGGAATAGGGAGGGTGGGAGGGAGACACAAGAGGGAGGAGATATGGGGGAGGAGATATGGGGATCTCCTATATGTATAGCTGATTCACTTTGTTATAAAGCAGAAACTAACACACCATTGTAAAGCAATTATACTCCAACAAAGATGTTAAAAAAAAAAAAGAAATATAAACAGGAGGCCAGTTGTAAAAAAAAAAAAAAAAATGGGCAAGAACCTCAATAGGCATTTTTCCAAAGAAGACATACAGAAAGACAACAGAAGCATCAAAAGATGCTCAATATCATTAATCGTCCAGGAAATGCAACTCAAAACCACAATATCACCTCACATCTGTCAGAATGGCTGTTATCGAAAAGAGCACATATGAGATATGTATTTGATTATCCCTGTGTAAAGAGAGGTAATCACTTGTGGAATAGAAAAATATAGTAAAACATCCAAAAATAATAATGAGAATAGCAAACAAGTAATAATAAATAATACAGGGCTTCCCTGGTGGCACAGTGGTTGAGAGTCCGCCTGCCAATGCAGGGGACACGGATTCGTGCCCTGGTCTGGGAAGATCCCACATGCCACGGGGCGGCTGGGCCCGTGAGCCATGGCCGCTGAGCCTGCAAGTCCGGAGCCTGTGCTCCGCAGCGGGAGAGGCCACAACAGTGAGAAGCCCGCGTACCGCAAAAATAAATAAATAAATAATATATTTTATTGAATTAAACACACTACCAGTTGTCAGAAACTCTTATTTTTTTATTGGAGTATAGTTGATTTACAGTGTTGTGTTAATTTCTGTTGTACAGCAAAGTAATTGAGATACATATATATACACACACATTCTTTTTTATATTCTTTTCCATTATGGTTTATCTCAGGATACTGAATACAGTTTCCTGTGCTATACAGTTGGACCTTGTTGTTTATCCATTCTATATGTAATAGTTTGCATATACTAACCCCAAACTCACAGTCTATCCGTCCTCCACCTCTTCCTCCCCCTTGGCAACCACAAGTCTGTTCTTTATGTCTGTGAGTCTGTCTCTGTTTCATAAAAGTTCATTTGTGTCATATTTTAGATTCCACATATAAGTGATATCATATGGTATTTGTCTTTTTCCTTCTGACTTACTTCACTTAGTATGATAATCTATAGTTCCATCCATATTGCTACAAATGGCATTATTTCATTCTTTTTATGGCTGAGGAGTATTCCATTGTATATATGTACCACATCTTCCTTATCATTCATCTGTTGATGGACATTTAGGTTGTTTCCATGTCTTGGCTATTGTGAATAGTGCTGCTATGGACATAGGTGTGCATCTGCCTTTCTGAATTATAGTTTTACCTGGATATATGCACAGGAGTGGGATTGCTGGATCATATGGTAAATCTATTTTTAGTTTTCTGAGGAACCTCCATACTGTTCTGCACAGTGGCTGCACCAACTTACAATCCCACTAACAGTGTAGGAGGGTTCCCTTTCTCCACACCCTCTCCAGCATTTGTTATTTGTAGACTTTTTGATGATGGCCATTCTGACTGGTGTGAGGTGGTACCTCATTGCAGAGAAACACTCATTTTATGTACCACTAAGAACGAAAAAAATGCTACTAATCAGTTTATGGAACACTATCCCAACTTCAGAGATGCTGCAACAAATGCAAAGGAAAAAAAAGTATGTTTTAAAGTGGTGAAGTTTAGTAATAAAAATGATGACTAAATAAATGTATGATAAGTCCTATTCTAAATGTTTCAAGTATATTAATTCATTTAATACTACCAATCTGATGAGGTAGTATGACGTATCAACACAACTGTTAACATCCATAGTTGGCCAAACAGATGGCTTAGGCTTAATGTAAATTCAAAGTGGAGTTACTAAAGGTTTTATCTGAACTGACAATTTCATGTTTTAATCAAAGCAACAATTAAAATTGTGTGAGAAAGTACTGCTCTGATGTTTTCTTTTATGAGATGAATTTCTAAAATATAACCTTGTCTCATGCTCAAAAACTCATCCTTAGTTTTGTTTCAATCCTTACCATTAAAAAGAAAAGCCATTGTTTCTCATCTTTGTTCTATAAACCTTAAAAGGCCCTTGGGCCAAAAGCAATAAATATTTTGATTCCATTAAAAAAAGGACCACAAATAATACGTGTTGGCGAGGATTTGAAGAAAAGGAAACACTTGTGCATTGTTGGTGGGAATGTAAGTTGGTACACCCACTAGGTAAAACAGTATGGAGGTTCCTCAAAAAATTAAAGATAGAACTACCATATAATCCAGCAATTCCACTTGTGGGCATTTTTCTGAAAAAATAAAAACACTAATTCTGAAAGATATATGCACTCCTATGTTCACTGCAACATTATGTACAATAGCCAAGATATGGAAGCAACCTAAGTGTTCATCAATAGATGAATGGATAAAGAAAATGTGTATATACATACATATATATACATATTTTTACATATATATATATATAATGGAGTATTACTAAGACATAAAAAAGAATGAAATCTTGCCATTCGTGACAACATAAATGGACCTAGGGGGTACTAAGCTAAGTGAAACAACTCAGAAGGAGAAAGAAAAATACCATATGATTTCACTTACATGCGGAATCTAAAAAACAAAACAAATGAACACACATAAACAGAAACAGACTCACAGATACAGGAAAAAAACAAGTGGCTGCCAGAGAGGAGGATGGTGGGGGAAATGAGTAAAATAAGTGAGGGAGATTAAGAGGTACAAACTTCCAGGTACAACATAAATGTCACAGGGATGAAATGTACGTGGGGAATATATCCAATAATATTTTAATAACTTTGTATGGTGGCAGATGGTAACTATGATGGTGATCATTTTGTAATGTAGAGAAATACTGAATCACTATGTTATGCCCCAGGAACTAACACAGTGTTTTAGGTCAATTATACTTCAATTTTTAAAAATCCAAAAATAAATTGTTGGGACTATGGAAAACTCCCTGTATCACAGGAATCAGCACTTGGAGAGATCAGGTATGCCCAGCAGAGCTATTCAGAGACCAAGGCTTGGGGGCAGGTGAAACAAACAAACAAAAAAAAACAGAAGAAGAAGAAGAAAAAGAGAAGGTAAAGAGAGAAGAGGGAAAGGTAAAAGGGGAAAACAGAGAAGGAAGGAAAGGATGGACAGAAGCAAGCATTGGGTGTCAACTTGGGTCAAAGACTGCTAACCTTTGCCTCAGTAAACCTCTCATTCATTCATTCAGTCGTTCATCAAATATTTCAGGATGCCCACTCTGCCCAAGACATCCTGCCTGACCCCAGAAATAGATAGACACAATAAGGGATCTGCCTTCAAAGAACATATGAGGTAAAGACATGCAGAAAAGAAACCCTACCAAGCAACTATTATACAAAGTGGAAGGTGATGGGTACTATGGTAAGAAAGACACAGTACTGTGGGAGCCCAGAGGAGGAAGAAAGGGTGTCTAGTTGGAGGAGAAGAATTAAAGAAGGAAGTATCATTTCACCAGTGCTCTAAAATCATGGGGAAAATGGCTGCATGCAAAGATGAGCTTTAGGGCATTTGGTAAAGAAAAGAAAGGAAAGGCATGAACTGAAAAAGAAGGGAAAGCAGGTATGGGGAACACAGTGGCTGAAACGCAGAGTGAAAAAAGGGAAGCGTGGATGACATGTGGAAAAGGTGGGAGCAGACAAATCAAGGAGAGCATGGTAAAGCAAACTTGAGTGCCAAATTCACTCTATTCTGTAGACAAGAGGGAGCCCCTTCAGGTTCTTAAACAAGAGAGGGACATGATCAGAACTGCACCTGAAGAAAATTAATCAGTAGTGGAGTAATAGAGAAACCTGTTGTGAACACAGCAGCTTGAGGGAGGAGAGGGCATGATTTCATGGGAAGAGGGGTCTTCTGTCCACCGGGATTTTATTTTGCAATTCAACTACAAGCGCTGAACAATATGTCCCAGTGTTCATACTGCCGGAATTATATCCACCAGTTACTTCTTCCTGTGCGCTCACTGCCAGGTTTTCTCGTCTATGAGCTGCCCTAGAGAACAATAATAATATCCACAGCTTCCTATGGCCTCCATTCTGTTCTGCTGTCTCAACGAAGCATTCATCTTTGCTCCCAGCTGAATAAGGGCTGTGTTTCTGATGGATACTCACCATCAAAGTCAAAAGCAAATGTGCTGGCGCATTTGGGTGCTACATGGAAGGTGGTCTAATGGTCATTCCTGGTGACAGATACCTAGGGCTCCCTTGCTCAGATGACAAGCCTTGTTCAAACCTATAGGTTAGACATGTTGGGCCTCTCTGACTCCATCCCTACACTGGCCCTTGAGAAAAAGTGACATCAAACAATTAGAGCAATTTAGCACCTCAGAATGTACAGAGAGAAGATGAAAGAAGCCTGACCATCCTGGGGCTCCTCCCAGAACAAATGATTCATCAAACAAACTCGCCAAATATCTAATCTTTAGTTTTAAATGACTAGGTCCCCTTGTTCACAGCCAGATAATCAAATCTGTATATTGGAAACATGTTTCAGTCTTTTCTGAGTTGGGTTTTTTTTTTTTCAATTTTAAATAAATAAGAGTTCTTTCCATGGCAGTTTTTTTTTATTTCCTTTGCTTCACAGCCTGATTAATCACAGGCTCAGCTCCACAAAAAGCCAAGGGAAGGGAAGAAAATAAATGTGAAGGCCCAGCCATTTCAGGTCTCCTCTGGCCTTCCCAGGGTTTAATACCCACCAGCTACTCCTGGAGATGACACAGCTTCAGACATGAGCTGAGCCCTGGGGACAGGTGTAGGATAAACCCACATGTGTGGCTGAGCCAATTATTCTTTCTGTTCTAGGCTAAACATTATCTTGAAACACCAAGTGGAAATCAGTAGGATTCTACAAACTTCTGACCTTTCGAGTTTGTGTCAAGTGACAGTATAAGAAGCAATGGGAGAGGCCATGGGTTTTAGACTCGGGTATGCTCTTTACCAGTGGTGGGACTTCAGCCAAGTCACTTCCCTCCCCAACTTCAGCTTCCTCTTCTTTAAAAAGGGCTTACTTACACGTGAGGGGTTACTCACAGGGGTTACTCGCAGGCTTTCATAAAATAAAGTGAGTGAAAGCACTGTGCAACAATATGGTATGAAGGCTGACAAAGTGCACCCACTTCCTACCTGACCACAAGAGAGGTCATGTAGGTAAAAGGCTTTGCAATGCTTATAAGGAGCCCTTAAAAGCAGCATGGAGTAGTGGAAATAGCATAGGATTTGGGGTCAAGCAACCTCATTTAGGATACTGGCCCTGTTGTGTTAACTTAAGCAATTCACGAACTCATTCCAGGCCTCAGTCTCCTCAAGTGTAAAAAGAGGATAATGATGCCCACTTCAAAGTGTTTAAAAGGGGCTGGTACCAAATCTCTTAGGAAGACACTCCTTTGTAGGAAAACTTCCCTGAGAAGCTCACCCAAGATATATACAACCTGTAAAGCATGGATATCACTGGTACCAAGAGCTCAGAGAAGGTAGCGAAACTTCTCTGCATGTGACAAGAAAAAGGATTTCTAAAAGAAAAGGCAGAGAAAAACATGAGGGAGTAGCAAGGGGAAAGCTAGAGAGATAGCTAGTGGCTTTGACAGGCAGAATATAACCTCCTGCACCCTCTTCCCACCCCACCCCACTACGCCTCAAATCTGTAGCAAAATTACTAACTAATAAAAAACCTTGGTAGAAGTGCGGGGCCGGGGGTGAGTGTGTGATGAGGCTGCATTTTACATCTGGCCAGTCCAGTGCAACTTAGGACCATGAATCTGCATAAACCGTGAGGACCGGCTTAGGCCTTTCTCTGGCTATGGAGGCCCCAGGTGACATCACTATTGTATTATTGTTGTTGCAGTAAGAAATGGGTATGGCACATCAGCAACATTTCATTCAAATAGTTAAACTTCTGAAGAACGGGCTTAAACCAGGCAGAATTTTGATCATCGCCATTCCATTCTGCACATTTCCTAGGGAACACAGAATGGCTGGGACACCTGAATCAGACATGAAAGAATCAGCAGCCTCCTTTCCATCTTCAACCTACTATTAAAATTTGGGGGGCTTCCCTGGTGGTGCAGTGGTTAAGAATCCAACTGCCAATGCAGGGGACACGGGTTCAAGCCCTGGTCCAGGAAGATCCCACATGCCACGGAGGCAACTAAGCCCATGCACCACAACTACTGAGCCTGTGCTCTAGAGCCCGCGAGCCACAACTACTGAAGCCCGTGCGCCTAGAGCCCATGCTCTGCAACAAGAGAAGCCACTGCAATGAGAAGCCCACGCACTGCAACGAAGACCCAATGCAGACAAAAATAAAAATAAATAAATTTATTTAAAACTAAATAAATTAAAATTCAGGTGGGGAGTGTATGAGGAGTATCTGTTCTTGGGTCTTAAATGGTAAAGAGGACAGAGCTTCCACAGTAGGAGAAAAAAAAGATTAAACCCATTTCAGGAGATTTTACAGGCCTCTTTACTTTTGCCTCCATGGGATTTTGCCTATTTTATCCACGGTGCCTTCCAATAGTTTAGCTTTCAACAGGTTGCTTTTTGGCATTTCTCCTAACCTAATTAAGTGTCTGCCTAAACCAAGGGAGTGACACTTTTTCTGGCTGAAGTTCTTCCCAACACACCCAGCACATCCAAGTCCAACACTTACAGTGGACATCACTTATGCAGCTTGGGGCAAGGAAGGCCCCAACCTTTGATCTTTGCCTGATGTCTATAGTCTAGTTGACTTCATTTGAAGAACATTATCCATGGTATATTGCCTGGCAAATTATTTATCCTTTGGGTTATTGTAGTAAACTTGTAAGCAGGTGGGGTTTTAGATTTTCCATCCTGTCTCAAAGAAAAATGAACACGCAATGCAGGACACCTAAAATCCCTCATCCATCGTCGCCCACTGGCAGGTGATCTGCTTCAGCTCTTCAGGCTGCACACAACTCCTGCATTTCTCTCTTCTATTCTGCTACCAGGGAGAGATGTGAATCAACAGCAACTCTTGATGACAGCGATACCCAGATTTGGGGCCCGCTCCTCATCCTGTGTAGGCCACGTGTTCTGGCCTCTCCTGGTTCCTTACTGACATTTATTCATAAACCCTAGCTCTGGCTTCCGTTCACCTTTTGCCTCACGTCCCCAATCCTGGCCTCATCTTTAAAACTGCTTAGTGGTCTGCTCTGACAGACCAAAATTCCCTTATTTCCATCAGGGTCTGTCTATACTAGGGCGCTAATTAACTTCTGGCTCTGCAAGTTACAGAGCTCATTTGCTGACTCACAGGAGACTACCAAAGGAAGCCCTTCATTAGCATTCCTGAGCTGCTCCTTAGCCACTGTGAGAATCACACCATCCAAACTGTCAAACTCACCAGACTGCAGGAAGGAAAAATGACTGACTCTACTTGGATTAATGGCCCTTTACTGCCACAAGAACTCACTGGGCATCTCCTAAGGGCTCAGCACTATTGGGGGAGGGCTATCAAATCTGTGCAAGGCAAACCCCTTTCTCAAAGCAATGGGGGGCAAGACCCACATTTATGCAACAACTAAAATACAATATACAAGAAGAATATAAGGCATCAAGACCAAGGCAGTTTTATTCCAAAAAGTAAAACTGATTTAACATTTTAAAAATCTATCAATGTAATTTTCTAATTTAATTGAAAAATAATTTTCAAAAATTAGTTTAATAAATAAGGGAAAATCATCTGATGAAAATCAACACATGATTTGAAAGAAAAAACTAACTTAGCCAACACGGAGTAGAAGGGAACTTTCTTCATCCAACAAACGATGGCTACCAAAAATCCTACAGCAAACACTGCGTTTCACTGAATCACTGAATGCTTTTCCTCTGAGACTGGGAGCAAAACCATGATGATTACTTTCATCACTTTACAATTACTGAGTAAACTGGATATTCACATAGGAAAAAAATTGACCCCTCTCTCACACTATACATAAAAATCAATTCCAGGTGGATTACAGATCTAAATATAAAATGCAAAACAATAAAGCTTCTAGACAGTAACATAAGAGAATTAACCTTAGTAGCAGGCAAAGATTTCTTAAACAAGATACAATAGCACTAACCATAATTTAAAAATTGATAAACTGATCTACTGATATATTAAAATTAAAAACTACTGTGCTTCAAAACACAACATTGATAGAGGAAAAGACATTATATATAACTGAAAAAACGAGCTTATCCAGACTATATAAATAACTTTTGCATATAAATTATACAGACAATTCAATCAGAACTGGAGCAAAAGACTTGAACAGGCAGTTCACAAAGGAAGTATCCAAATGGCCAATAAACATAAAAGTTTCTTAAACTCATTAGAGATCAAAGAAGTGCACATTAAGACCACATACAGGGGCTTCCCTGGTGGCGCAGTGGTTGAGAGTCCGCCTGCCGATGCAGGGGACACGGGTTCGTGCCCCGGTCTGGGAGGATCCCACATGCCGCGGAGCGGCTGGGCCCGTGAGCCATGGCCGCTGAGCCTGCGCGTCCGGAGCCTGTCCTCCGCAACGGGAGAGGCCACAACAGTGAGAGGCCCGCGTAACGAATAAAAAAAAAAAAAAAAAAAAAAGACCACATACAATACCACTACACTTCTTCCAGAATGGTTAAAATTTGGGGAGTTGACTACACAAAGTGTTGGTGAGCATGCAGAACACCTGAACCTCTTATGCATTGCTGGCAGGGGTATAAATAAGCATAACCATTTTTAAAAAGTGATAATATCTACTAAAGTTGAACAACTGTACACTCTGTAACTAAGCAATTCCACTTCTCAGTATATGCCCAATAGAAATGCCTACATATGTGCATCAAAAGACACACACAGGGCTTCCCTGGTGGCGCAGTGGTTAAGAATCCACCTGCCAATGCAGGGGACATGGGTTCGAGCCCTGGGCCGGGAAGATCCCACATGCCACAGAGCAACTAAGCCCGTGCACCACAACTACTGAGCCTGCGCTCTAGAGCCTGTGTGCCACAACTATTGAGCCTGCATGCCACAACTACTGAAACCTGTGCACCTAGAGCCCGTGCTCTGCAACAAAAGAAGCCACCTCAATGAGAAGCCCATGCACCGCAACAAAGAGTAGTCCCCGCTCACCTCAACTAGAGAAAGACCTCACGCAGCAACAAAGACCCAACACAGCCAAAAATAAAATAAACTAAAAAAAAAAAAAAAAAAAAAACACACAATAACATTCAGAGCAGCAGCATCCAGAATAGCTCAAAAACAGAATCAACCCAAATGTTAATCAACTGAATAATGGATAAATACATTTTGGTATACTCATACAATCAAATATTACACAACAGAAATGAATAAACTACTGGAACACACAATATGTGTAATCTCACAAACATGATACTGGGCAAAAGAAGCCAAACTTTAAAGAGTAGATACTTTATTATTCCATTTATATAAGATTAAAATATAGGCAAAACAAATCTGTGATAGTATAGGTGAGTCTTCCAGGGTGCTGGCAGATTCCATTACTAGATGTGGGTAGTAGTTCATGGATGTGTTCACCCTGTGATATTTATCAACCTGAAGAGGTGTCCCAAGGTAGGGGGACCATAAGAGTGGTCTACCACAGCAATGGCCAATGTACAATGATACTAAAAAGCAGACTGGTTGCTTTTCTCTTGCTTTTAAACTCTCTGCAGTGAACGCCCCCCCTCCCCGCCACAGTTCATTGCCTAAAGCTGCAGTTCATTGCCTAAAGCTGCAATGAACTGCTCCCACCACCCCTCCTTACTACTACTGATCAAGCTGTACACTTAGAATTTGTACAACTTCTGAATGTATGCTACATTTCAATAAAAACTTTTATTTAAAAATTTTAAAAGCAACAATTAAAAGAACATAAATATGATCCATCACTTCTAAATCAGAAAACGTTAATATAAAATATAAACCCAAATTCATTTCATGACAGTGGTTGACTTTAAGAAGGGAGGAAAATGGAACTTCAGCTTTATCTGTACATGTGTGTGTATAACAAAAAAAGGGCCACTTTAGGAAAGTCATTTCTTTGGGAAGGTAAGTGAAGGCAAACACTAAACATCTTGCCGTATAGGCACAAAGGAAAGGATTCATCCTAAAAACATACAAGAAAAGAGGGTCAATAAAAACGCCCGTGATGCCCCATTCTGTAATCCTCCCTCAATCCCGAGGGCCAGGGCACATGCAGAGGATGAGCTCAGGCACAGAAACGTGATGAAGAGGAGGGACTGGTGCCTGCTGCCCCTCTCTAGCAGGGTCTGAGCTCATGTAGCAGGCAAAAAGACCTTGGGGCCTAGAGCTGTGCAAGGTGCTTCTGGAAATCTCTTAGGACACTGGTGGAATAACTGATGCTGAAATCAGGACAGCCCAAGGGAAAGGGCAACCTGAGGGGTAGCTTGTACCACAGGAGAAGTGAAACAGAGCATCAGGGTCTCTGCCAACCTCCAGTATAGGCATACCTCATTTTATTGCGCTTCGTTTTTTTTGCACTATAAAAATACTGTAGTTTTTACAAATTGAAGGTTTGTGGTGGGACTTTCCTGGCGGTCCAATGGTTAAGACTCCACGCTTCCAAGGCAGGGGGTATGGGTTCAATCCCTGGTCAGGGAACTAAGATCCCATATGCCACATGGTGCAGCCATAAAAAGAAAAAAAGAGAAAAGAAAGTCTTGCCAAATTGAAGGTTTGTGGCAACCGTGCATCAAGCAAGTCTATCAATGCTCTATTTCCAACAGCATTTGTTCACTTTGTGTCTCTGTGTCACATTTTGGTAATTCTCACAACATTTCAAACTTTTTCATTATTATTGTATTTGTTATGGTGATCTGTGATCAGCGATCTTTGATGTTACTACAATAACTGTTTTGGGGTACCACAAACCATGCCCATATAAGGCGACAAACTTAATCAGTAAATGTATAAATGTTGTGTGTGTTCTGACTGCTCCACTGACTGGCTGCTCACTCCCCTCTTCAGGCCTCTCTATTCCCTGAGACACAACAGCATGAAATTCAGCCAGTCAATACCCCCTACAATGGCCTCTAAGTGTTCAAGTGAAAGGAAGAGTCACATGTCTCTCACTTTAAATCAAAAGTTAGAAATGGTTAAGTTTAGTGAGGAAGGCACATCAAAAGCTGAGATAGGTCAAAAACTATGCAAAAAGCTAGGCCTCTTACACCGAACAGTTAGCCATGTTGTGAATGCAAAGGGAAAGTTCTTGAAGGAAATTAAAAGTGCTACTCCAGTGAACACACAAATGATAAGAAACAGCTTTATTGCTGATATGGAGCAAGTTTTAGGGGTCTGAATAGATCAAACCAGCCATAACATTCCCTAATCCCAAGCAAGGCCCTAACTCTCCAATTATATGAAGGCTGAGAGAGGTAAGGAAGCTGCAGGAGAAAAGTCTGAAGCTAGCAGAAGTTGGTTCATGAAGTTTAAGAAGCCATTTCCATAATATAAATGTTCAAGGTAAAGCAGCAAGTGCTGATGTAGAAGCTGCAGCAAGTTATCCAGAAGATCTAGCTAAGGTCATTAATGAAGGTGGCTACACTAAACAACAGATTTTCAGTGTAGATGAAACAGTCTTATATTGTAGAAGTTGTCATATAGGACTTTCATAGCGAGAGAGAAGTCAATGCCAGGCTTCAAAGGAGAGGCTGATTTTCCTGTTAGTGGCTAATGCAGCTGGTGACATTAAGTTGAAGCCAATACTCATTTACCATTCTGAAAATCCTAGGGCCCTTAAGAATTATGCTAAATCTACTTTACCTGTGCTCTATAAATGGCACAACAAAAACCGGATGACAGTACATCTGTTGACAATATGGTTTACCAAATATTTTAAGCCCACTGTTGAGAACTACTGCTCAGAAAAAAAGATTCTTTTCAAAATATTACTGCTATTGACAATGCACCTGGTCACCCAAGAGCTCTGATGGAGATATACAATAAGATTAATGTTGTTTTCATGCCTGCTAACACAACATCCATCCTGCAGCCCATGGATCAAGGACTAATTTTGACTTACAGGTCTTATTATGTAAGAAATATATTCTGTAAAGCTATAGATGCCATACATAGTGATTCCTCTGATGGATCTGGTCAAAGTCAACTTTAAACCTTCTAGAATGTATTTACCATTCTAGATGCCATTAAGAACATTTGTGATTCAAGGGAAGAGGTCAAAATACCAACATTTAATGGAAGTTTGGAAGAAGTTGACTCTAATCCTCATGGATGACTTTGAAGGGTTCAAGACTTCCGTGGAGGAAGTACCTGCAAATGTGGCAGAAAACAGCAAAAGAACTATCATTAGAAGTGGAGCCTGAAGATATGACTGAAGTGCTGCAATGTCATGACAAAACTTTCACAGATGAGGAGCTGCTTATTATGGATGAACAAAGAAAGTGGTTTCTTGAGATGGAATCTACTCCTGGTGAATAAGTTGTGAAGACTGTGGAAATGTCAACAAAGGATTTAGGATAGTATATAAACTTAGTTGAAAAAGCAGGGCAGGATTTGAGAGGATTGACTCCAATTTTGAAAGAAGTTCTTGAATAAAATGCTATCAAACGGCATTGCATGTTACAGAAAAGTCATTTGTGAAAGAGTCTATTTGATGTGGCAAACTTTATTATTGTCTTATTTTGAGAAATAAGCCACACAACCTTCAACAACCACCACCCTGATCAGTCAGCCAGCCATCAACATCCAGGCAAGACCCTCCACCAGCAAAAAAAGACTACTTGCTGAAGTCTCAGATGATGGTTAGTATTTTTTAGCAATAAAGTACTTTTTAATTAAGCTATGGTTTCTTAGACATAATGCTACTTCACACTTAACAGACTACAGTACAGTGTAAACATAACTTTTATACATGCTGAGAATCCAAAAACTTCATGTGACTTGCTTTACGGCAATATTCGCTTTATTGCAATATTCACTTTATTACAGTGATCTGAAACCAAACCCACAATATCTCCGAGGTATGCCTGTAATATCTCCTTGAGCTTTGAGGACCCAAGAGTAAAGGGCCTGGCAAAAGGAGTCCCCTCTAGACAAGCAAAGGGTCACCTACTGAATCACAGTGTTTCAAACCCACAGGGTAAATTAATCATGGTAATTCTAATTCTCATGGCCCTTTACAGTTTTCAAAGTGCATTTGAATATAACATATACAACATTTCGTTTCATTTACTGAGCCACTTTGTAGAGTTGACAGAGACTATGCTTTTTTCTTTCTTTCTAAACAAAAATAGTAAACACTTATGAAATTTGGAAAATACAGGAAGGGAAAAAAACTACCTGTAGATTTTCATGCTTAAAATTTTTTCAATAGTATATCACATTCTAAGAATTCATTTTGTTGAGTTTTTTCTTTTCATTAAGTTGTAATCATACTAAATATACAAATTTGCATAGCAGGAATTATTATGCCCATTTTAAGGATAACCAGTCTGAGGCTCAAAGAAGTTAAATAACTTGTCTAAAGAGACAGGGCTACTGAGTGAAAAGTCTGGGTCTAGAACTGAAAAATTCAGACACTCTGTTCTAGTTTTTGATGAATTTGAGAAATAAGTAGAATCTCTCATTTCTTTGTCAACCTACCACCTCAGGCAAGTCATTTTCTCTTTTATCTGCCCTTGTTGGCAGGAAAAGAAGAGAAAACACAAAGTCTTACAAAAAAAAAAAAAATCTCTGAAACTGCTACAGGAGAGTTGGGAGCACCTGCAGTTAAGGATGAGGAATGAGGGAGGCTGTAGTTGGCTCCCACTATGTGTTTCTTCCTTTGGACAGTACATGAGTCAGGGACCTGGCAGAAAACAGATGGCCCCTTCTAAAGCTGGTAAGAAAAGCAAGTTTAATGAAGGCACTGTTTACAAAGGTGTGAAAAGAGCTAAGAGAACGCACCAAAAAAAAAAAAAAAAAAAAAAGACTAAGTCCTGGATCAAGAAACAGTAGAATTGGAAGCTGCAAAGAGCTGGGGCTATAGGAAAGGAACTCAGTCTCCCCATTCCACTGCAGCAGGGAGGAAGCTGAAGAATAAGCACCCCAATCCCCCTCCCCTCCCATGCTCTGAATACCTGCCAGTGCCTCTAAGGCACTGAAATCAACCAGAAGCAAGAGGGCAAAGGATAAAGCCATCTAGGGTCAGCCCCCTAGGACAGAGGCAGCAGGGAGAAGCAAGGAGAGTGCATCTGGAGGGCAAAGAGAAAATACCAAAGATGAGCTTTCCCTCTTTCCTACCAAAGGAAGCCAAATGGGGCTGTTTCTAAATTAATGATTTACAGGAATGACGTCAGGCGACTTCCCTGGTGGTGCAGTGGTTAAGACTCCACGCTCCCAATGCAGGGCGCCCAATCAGGGAACTAGATGCCACATGCATGCTGCAACTAAGAGTTCGCATGCCACAACTAAGGAGCCCGCCTGCCGCAACTAAGATGCAATGCAAATAAATAAATAAATAAATGGAATGACATCAGAATTCAGAACCACCCAATGTGTCTATAGCTGGGACAGGCAAACTATAGCCTACAGACCAAATCCAGCTCAAGTCCTGTTTTTTTGCAAATGAAATTTTATAGGAACACAGCCACAATCATTTGTTTATGTACTGTCTATGGGGCTGCTTTCAGGCTATACACCAAGTTGACTCTTTAGGAGAGAGACTGAACTGCCTGCAAAGCTTAATATATTTACTATCTGGCCCTTTGCAGAAAAAGCCTGATAAATTTTCTTTTTCTTTTCTACAAGAATCACATTCATTTAACATTCGTTCTACAAGTATTTATGGAATGCTTATGTTTTGGGCATTGGGGATACAGCAGGTGAGCAGAACAAACAAAAAAATTCTATCCCTGTGGAGTTAGTGGGAGGAGACAGATACGAAACAAAATAAGTAAATGATATAGAATCTAAAAATTGATGAATGCTATGAAAAAATAGAGGTGAATACGGGGACAGGATGTGCTGGGGAGTTGGGGAGAGGCTGCAATATAATGCATATCATGCTTTATCTAAATCACTTCACTGAACTCCAACATAATGTAATGAGATACTCTTTCCCCACTTCTCAGATGAAAAGGAAAATGAGACTTAGAAACTGATCCAAGACCACATGGCTAATCAATGCTTCTATTGGGATTTGAACCCACATCTGGCTGCTCCAAAGCTCATTTGTATAACAACTCCTCAAAATGACAGCACTGGCTCAGAAAAGTAAAATGACTTCCAATAAGTTTTCTCTTTTGATGCTAACAGAGCCAGGACTATTTATCTTCATCCTCCTCAGGGTGACTTGTCCAAGCTCATTCTGAGTTACCAACCAAGCAAGGCTTAGAATCCTTATCTTCTGAAGCCAAACTCAGACATTTAATCTACAGTAATCCAACAGAATTCTTAGCAGAAAATGTTTCGAGGAGTTGATCAGAATTGAGAAAAGTTAAAAACGAATGTGGAACAGACTCAAAGAAAGCAAAAAAGCACTTTTGACACCATAAACTGGGCTGCATAGAGATGCAATTAAGCAAGCAAACATAGAATAACAATGCAACTAAACACATACTTCCCCAAAGACAGAGTGATGAGTCTAATAACATCATAGCTACTAGCTTGCCAAGGTCAGACATTCCCAAACATCTCTAATCAATTGTTTCCCCATCTTCCAAAGGCCAGATTACAATCACCTTGATATATAGGATGTAGGTCTGAGTTGCAGAGACGAGGAATAAATATCTGGGATATAAAACAACAAAAAGAAATTTTTCTCTCTCAAATGTCCATTAGAAGATAGCACAGTTCCTGTTCTTGGATGGAATGGCCTAGGGAGTGCTAAGTGGAAGCCCTGGGTCATAAAGAGCCTGTCATGGATTCTCCCTCCAGTCAATGAAGTCCCTAGGCTAGTAGAGCTACTAAATTTCAGTGCCAAGTATTAGTACCTTTTCCTGATTGTAGTGATTCAACAACCCCCAGTGAGGGTGACTCACAGGAAGAGTTAGAGGGCTGAATGTGGCCCTGGAGCCCACACAGTTGTCATGTTCATGGACATCACCTGGCATTTACATCAGCCAAGCAGCTGGGCCTCTGAAACAAATATCATCAGCATTATCCCATCTGGTCACCATTATTCCAGCCATGGCTGTTTGGTCCTTGCCCTCAAAGCCAGGACACACTGAGGTTGGGGCTGCTCTTAGAACAAATAGGGAAAGGGAAGGTTCCAAGGACCATGTGGAGTCATAAAATGTATGTCCCTAAAGGCCCTCCAGATAGTCTAACCCAAGAAAAGACAAAAGCATCAATGAGAAAAAGCTGAAGGGTGAAAGAGCTGAATTAAAGATTAAGTGACAAAGGAAATGACATAAAAGGTCTCTGGATAACAGGGTTCATAGAGAACAGGAGGGAAGAGAATGGGATCTTTGTAATATGGTGTGTCTTGCCAGGGCAGAAGCAGTTTCTTAAAAGAGCTGCACAAAACCAGGTGACAGCCACCCTTGCTTGGCACTTGTAATAGCAGTCTCCATAATGGACTTCTTAAAGACTGCCCCATCCACAGGGCGAGAGCGAACACCTGATCCCAAATGCCTCAATTCCACCCCCCACCCCCCACCGAAGGCCAACAATATCAAATAAGGACAATCAGAGACTGAGTCAATCAACCATGAGGAGTCAAGCTAGGAGGTATTTAGGTTCAGAGGCTCTACCAGGTAGAGGCCAGGATGGGCTCTGGGCAAACAGAGGTAGAAATAAATGTTCAGAAGGTCAGAGAAAGCAGCCGATGCAGCCTTGGGGGCAGAGAACAGAGTAGGCTGACAACATTAGGTTCCTCTGACTCCACAGAGAAGCCAAGTTTTAAAATCAGGAGCTCCCCTACCACTTTAGTTTGTTTAATCAGTCTCTCTTCTATGAAATGGAACAATTCTAGACTAAAGGGTTTTGTCCTGTTACAGTAGCCAGACTAGGCCCAAGATGAAGTCCCTCATGCTAAACCCAAGTCAGCAAACCAAAACTTAACCAAGTTTCTATGCTTGGTTCTCCGAGAAAAGGTAGGCCTAGCCAACCAATCAGTGCTTGCCTGGTCATACAAGTTACCTGCCCCGTAGAGAACAGATGTCCAGGGATGACTTTACTGGCAGTCTTTCCAGCCGGGGCTCTTGGGGTCTTAAAACAGAAGGCAGACTGCCAGAGAGAGGAAGAGGCCTGCACTTTATTTGATGAGGCCGCTAACAAGAGGTGGGCTGAGGAGCTTCAAGATGGCGGAAGAGTAAAACACAGAGATCACCTTCCTCCCCACAGATACGTCAGAAATACATCTACAGGTGGAACGGCTCCTACAGAACACCTACTGAACGCTGGCAGAAGATCTCAGACCTCTCAAAAGGCAAGAAACTCCCCACATACCTGGGTAGGGCAAAAGAAAAAACAGAGACAAAAGAATAGGGACGGGACCTGCACCAGTGGGAGGGAGCTGTGAAGAAGGAAAGGTTTCCACACACTAGAAGCCCCTTCGTGGGCGGAGACTGCGGGTGGCGGAGGGGGGAAGCTTCGGAGCCACGGAGGGAGCACAGCAACAAGGGTGCGGAGGGCAAAGCGGAGAGGTTCCCGCACAGAGGATGGGTGCCGACCAGTACTCACCAGCCCGAGAGGCTTGTCTGCTCACCCGCTGGGACGGGCGGGGGCTGGGAGCTGAGGCTCGGGCTTCGGTTGGACTTCGGTTGGATCGCAGGGAGAGGACTGGCGGCATGAACACAGCCTGCAGGGGGTTAATGCACCACGGCTAGCCGGGAGGGAGTCCGGGAAAAAGTCTGGACCTGCCAAAGAGGCAAGAGACATTTTCTTCCCTCTTTGTTTCCTGGTGCGCAAGGAGAGGGGATTAAGAGCGCTGCTTAAAGGAGCTCCAAAGACGGGTGCGAGCTGCGGCTATCAGCGCGGACCCCATAGACGGGCTTGAGACGCTAAGGCTGCTGCTGCCGCCAAGAAGCAGCCTGTGTGCGAGCACAGGTCACTATCCCCACCGCCCCCCCCCACCCCGGGAGCCTGTGCAGCCCGCCACTGCCAGGGTCCCGGGATCTAGGGACAACTTCCCCGGGAGAACGCACAGCGCACCTCAGGCTGGTGCAACGTCATGCCGGCCTCCGCCGCCGCAGGCTCGCCCCGCATCCGTACCCCTCCCTCCCCACAGCCTGAGGGAGCCAGAGCCCCTGAATCAGCGGCTCCTTTAACCCCGTCCTGTCTGAGTGAAGAGCAGACGCCCTCAGGCGACCTACACGCAGAGGCAGGGCCAAATACAAAGCTGAGCCCCGGGAGCTGTGTGAACAAAGAAGAGAAAGGGAAATCTCTCCCAGCAGCCTCAGAAGCAGCGGATTAAATCTCCACAATCAACTTGATGTACCCTGCATCTGTGGAATACCTGAATAGACAACGAATCATACCAAATTGAGGAGGTGGACTTTGGGAGCAAAGATATATTATTTTTTCCACTTTTTCTCTTTTTCTGTGTATGTGTATGCTTCTGTGTGTGATTTTATCTGTATAGCTTTGCTTTCACCATTTGTCCTACGGGTCTGTCCATCCGTTTTTTTGCTTTTTGGTTTTTTTCTACTTATTAAAGTTTTGTTTCTTAATAATTAATTTTAATTATTTTATTTTACTCTACTTTATTTTATTTTATCCTCTTTCTTTCTTCCTTTCTATTTTTTCTCCCTTTTATTCTGAGCCATGTGGATGAAAGGCTCTTGGTGCTCCAGCCAGGAGTCAGTGCGGGAGAGCCAACTTCAGGACACTGTTCCACAAGAGACCTCACAGCTTCACGTAATATCAAACGACAAAAATCTCCCAGAGATCTCCATGTCAACGCCAAGACCCAGCTCCAGTCAACGACCAGCAAGCTACAGTGCTGGACACCCTATGCCAAACAACTAGCAAGACAGGAACACAGCCCCATCCATGAGCAGAGAGGCTGCCTAAGATCATAATAACGCCACAGACACCCCAAAACACACCACCAGACGTGGACCTGCCCACCAGAAAGACAAGATCCACCCTCATCCATCAGAAGACAGGCACTAGTCACCTCCACCAGGAAGCCTACACAACCCACTGAACCAACCTTAGCCACTGGGAACAGACACCAAAAACAACGGGAACTATGAACCTGCAGCCTGCAAAGAGGAGACCACAAACACATTAAGTTAAGCAAAATGAGAGACAGAAAAACACACAGCAGATGAAAGAGCAAGGTAAAAACCCACCAGACCTAATAAATGAAGAGGAAATAGGCAGTCTACCTGAACACGAATTCAGAATAATCATAGTAAAGATGATCCAAAATCTTGGAAATAGGATACAGAAAATACAAGAAACGTTTAACAAGGACCTAGAAGAACTAAAGAGCAAACAAATAATGACGAGCAACACAATAAATGAAATTTGAAATTCTCTAGAAGGGATCAATAGCAGAATAACTGAGGCAGAAGAATGGACAAGTGACCTGGAAGATAAAATAGTGGGAATAACTACTACAGAGCAGAATAAAGAAAAAGGAATGAAAAGAACTGAGGACAGTCTCAGAGACCTCTGGGACAACATTAAACACACCAATATTCGACTTACAGGGATCCCAGAAGAAGAAGAGAAAAAGAACGGAAATGAGAAAATATTTGAAGAGATTATAGTTGAGAACTTCCCTAATATGGGAAAGGAGATAGTTAATCAAGTCCAGGAAGCACAGAGAGTCCCATACAGGATAAATCCAAGGAGAAACACGCCCAAGACACATATTAATCAAACTATCAAAAATTAAATACAAAGAAAACACATTAAAAGCAGCAAGGGAAAAACAACAAATAACACACAAGGGAATCCCCATAAGGTTAACAGCTGATCTTTCAGCAGAAACTCTGCAAGCCAGAAGGGACTGGCAGGACATATTTAAAGTGATAAAGGAGAAAAACCTACAACCAAGATTACTCTACCCAGCAAGATCTCTTCAGATTTGATGGAGAAATTAAAACCTTTACAGACAAGCAAAAGCTGAGAGTTCAGCACCACCAAACCGCTTTACAACAAAGGCTAAAGGAACTTCTCTAGGCAGGAAACACAAGAGAAGGAAAAAACCTACAATAACAAACCCAAAACAATTAAGAAAATGGGAATAGGAACATACATATCAATAATTACCTTAAATGTAAATGGAATAAATGCTACCACCAAAAGACACAGACTCGCTGAATGGATACAAAAACAAGACCTGCATATATGGTGTCTAAAAGAGACCCACTTCAGACTTAGGGACACTTACAAACTGAAAGTTAGGGGATGGAAAAAGATATGCCATGCAAATGGAAATCAGAAGAAAGCTGGAGTAGCAATTCTCATATCAGACAAAATAGACTTTAAAATAAAGACTATCACAAGAGACAAGGGATCAATCCAATCAAGGGATCAATCCAAGAAGAAGATATAACAATTGTAAATATTTATGCACCCAACATAGGGGGCACCTCAATACACAAGGCAAATGCTAACAGCCATAAAAGGGGAAATCGACAGTAGCACAGTCATAGTAGGGAACTTTAACACCCCACTTTCACCAATGGACAGATCATCCAAAATGAAAATAAATAAGGAAACACAAGCTTTAAATGATACGTTAAACAAGATGGACTTAATTGATATTTATACACCATTCCATCGAAAACACCAGAATACACTTTCTTCTCAAGTGCTCATAGAACATTCTCCAGGATAGATCATATCTTGGGTCACAAATCAAGCCTTGGTAAATTTATGAAAGTTGAAATCGTATCAAGTATCTTTTCTGACCACAACACCATTAGACTAGATATCAATTATACAAAGAAACTGGTAAAAACACAAACACATGGAGGCTAAACAATACACTACTTAATAACCAAGTGATCACTGAAGAAAACAAAAAATACCTAGAAACAAATGACAATGCAGACATGACGACTCAAACCCTACGGGATGCAGCAAAAGCAGTTCTAAGGGAGAAGTTTATAGCAATACAATCCTAACTTAAGAAACAGGAAACATCTCAAATAAACAACCTAACCTTGCACCTAAAGCAATTAGAGAAAGAACAAAAAAAAACCCAAAGTTAGCTGAAGGAAAGAAATCATAAAGATCAGATCAGAAATGAATGAAAAACAAATGAAGGAAACGATAGCAAAGATCAATAAAACTAAAAGCTGGTTCTTTGAGAAGATAAACAAAATTGATAAACCATTAGCCAGACTCATCAAGAAAAAAAGGGAGAAGACCCAAATCAATAGAATTAGAAATGATAAAGGAGAAATAACAACTGACACTGCAGAAATACAAAAGATCATGAGAGATTACAACAAGCAACTCTATGCCAATAAAATGGACAACCTGGAAGAAATGGACAAATTCTTAGAAATGCACAACCTGCTGAGACTGAACCGGGAAGAAGTAGAAAATATGAACAGACCAATCACAAGCACTGAAATTGAAACTGTGATTAAAAATATTCCAACAAACAAAAGCCCAGGACCAGATGGATTCACAGGCAAATTCTATCAAACATTTAGAGAAGAGCTAACACCTATCCTTCTCAAACTCTTCCAAACTATAGCAGAGGGAGGAACACTACCAAACTCATTCTACAAGGCCACCATCACCCTGATACCAAAACCAGACAAAGATGTCACAGAGAAAGAAAACAACAGGCCAATATCACTGATGAACATAGATGCAAAACTCCTCAACAAGATACTAGCAAACAGAATCCAACAGCACATTAAAAGGATCATAAACCATGATCATGTGGGATTTATTCCAGGAATGCAAGGATTCTTCAGTATACGCAAATCAATCAATGTGATACACCATATTAACAAATTGAAGGAGAGAAACCACATGATCATCTCAATCGATGCAGAGAAAGCTTTCGACAAAATTCAACACCCATTCATGATAAAAAAAAACCCTGCAGAAAGTAGGCATAGAGGGAACTTTCCTCAACATAATAAAGGCCATATATGACAAACCCACAGGCAACATCGTCCTCAATGGTGAAACACTGAAAGCATTTCCACTAAGATCGGGAATAAGACAAGGTTGCCCACTCTCACCACTCTTATTCAACATAGTTTTGGAAGTTTTAGCCACAGCAATCAGAGAAGAAAAAGAAATAAAACGAATCCAAATTGGAAAAGAAGTAAGGTGTCACTGTTTGCAGATGACATGATACTATACATAGAGAATCCTAAAGATGCTACCAGAAAACTACTAGAGCTAATCAATGAATTTGGTAAAGTAGCAGGATACACAATTAATGCACAGAAATCTCTGGCATTCCTATACGCTAATGATGAAAAATCTGAAGTGAAATCAAGAAAACACTCCCATTTACCATTCCAACAAAAAGAATAAAATATCTAGGAATAAACCTACCTAAGACAACAAAAGACCTGTATGCAGAAAATTATAAGACACTGACGAAAGAAATTAAAATGATACAAATAGATGGAGAGATATACCATGTTCTTGGATTGGAAGAATCAACATTGTGAAAATGACTCTACTACCCAAAGCAATCTACAGATTCAATGCAATCCCTATCAATCTACCACTGGCATTTTTCACAGAACTAGAACAGAATATTTCACAATTTGTATGGAAACGCAAAAGACCCCAAATAGCCAAAGCAATCTTGAGAATAAAAAATGGAGGTGGAGGAATCAGGCTCCCTGACTTCAGACTATACTACAAAGCTACAGTAATCAAGACAGTACAGTACTGGCACAAAAACAGAAATATAGATCAATGGAACGGGATAGAAAGCCCAGAGATAAACCCATGCACATATGGTCACCTTATCTTTGATAAAGGAGGCAAGAATATACAGTGGAGAAAAGACAGCCTCTTCAATAAGTGGTGCTGGGAAAACTGGACAGCTACATGTAAAAGTATGAAATTAGAACACTCCTTAACACCATACACAAAAATAAACACAAAATGGATTAAAGACCTAAATGTAAGGCCAGATACTATCAAACTCTTAGAGGAAAACATAGGCAGAACACTCCATGACATAAATTACAGCAAGATCCTTTTTGACCCACCTCCTAGAGAAATGGAAATAAAAACAAAAATAAACAAATGGGACCTAATGAAACTTCAAAGCTTTTGCACAGCAAAGGAAACCATAAACAAGACCAAAAGACAACCCTCAGAATGGGAGAAAATATTTGCAAATAAAGCAACTGACAAAGGATTAATCTCCAAAATTTACAAGCAGCTCATGTAGCTCAATAACAAAAAAACAAACAACCCAATCCAAAAATGGGCAGAAGACCTAAATAGACATTTCTCCAAAGAAGACATACAGATGGCCAACAAACACATGAAAGAATGCTCACCATCATTAATCATTAAGAGAAATGCAAATCCAAACTACAATGAGATATCATCTCACACCGGTCAGAATGGCCATCAAATCTAGAAACAATAAATGCTGGAGTGGGTGTGGAGAGAAGCGATCCCTCTTGCACTGTTGGTGGGAATGTAAATTGATACAGCCACTATGGTGAAAAGTATGGAGGTTCCTTTGAAAACTAAAAATAGAACTACCATAGGACCCAGCCATCCCACTACTGGGTATATACCCATAGAAAACCAGAATTTAAAAGAGTCATGTATCAAAATGTTCATTGCAGATCTATTTACAGTAGCCAGGACATGGAAGCAACCTATGTGTCCATCAACAGATGAATGGATAAAGAAGATGTGGCACATATATACAATGGAATATTACTCAGCCATGAAAAGAAACAAACTTGAGTTATTTGTAGTGAGGTGGATGGACCTAGAGTCTGTCATACAGAGTGAAGTAAGTCAGAATGAGAAAAAGAAATACCGTATGCTAACACATATATATGGAAGGTAAGAAAAAAAAAAAGGTCATGAAGAACCTAGAGGCAACATGGGAATAAAGACACAGACCTATTATAGAGTGGACTTGAGGATATGGGGAGGGGGAAGGGTAAGCTGGGACAAAGTGAGAGAGTGGCATGGACATATATACACTACCAAATGTAAAATCGATAGCTAGTGGGAAGCAGCCACGTAGCACAGGGAGATCAGCTCAGTACTTTGTGACCACCTAGAAGCGTGGGATAGGAAGGGTGGGAGGGAGGGAGACGCAAGAGGGAAGAGATATGGGAACATATGTATATGTATAACTGATTCACTTTGTTGTAAAGCAGAAACTAACACACCATTGTAAAACAATTATACTCCAATAAAGATGTTAAAAAAAAAAAAAGAGGTGGGCTGAGTATGCATATGACAGCTACCCCATGCTATGTTCTTTAATGGAAGAGGTTATAGCCTCAGGCTCCAAGTTCCATCAGCTGAGTCCAGAGAAGTCCAAATGAGTATGGGATCACCACCACCCAGGTTTGGCACAGAGCGTAGGACAGAGTGATGATTTAAAAGATGTAGAATGCATGGCTGGACATTCTATTGGAAAGACTTACTTATTCATGTAATAAAAATATTTGTTGAGCATCTATTTCCTGTTAAATGCTCATCTAGATTTGGGGGCTATAACAGTGCAAAAGAGGCAAAAATGTTCCTGCCCTCATGAAGTGTGGCAAATCGTATTTTCCAAAAATGACTCAATATTGTTAAGACAGCAATTCTTCCAACTTGACCTGTAGATTCAATGCAATCCCAATCAAAATCCCAACAACTTATTTTATTGATATTGACAAACTGATTCTCAAGTTTATATGGAAAGGCAAAAGACTCAGAAGAGACAACACAATACTGAAGGAGAACAAAGTCGGAGAACTGGTTCTACAACTTTAGCTGTTACTAATCAAGACAGGGTGGTATTCATGAAAAAATAGACAAAGAGCTCAATCGAAAATATAGAGCCCAGATACAGACCCACAAAAGTACAGTTAATTGATCTTTGACAAATGAGCAAAGGCAATTCAATGGAGAAGGAATAGTCTTTTCAACAAATGGTGCTGGAACAACTAAACATTCACATAAAAAAAACTGAATGTAGACACTGACCTTACACCTTACACATTAGTTTATTAAAAATGGATCATAGGGGGCTTCCCTGGTGGCGCAGTGGTTGAGGGTCTGCCTGCCAATGTAGGGGACACGGGTTCGAACCCTGGTCTGGGAAGATCCCACATGCCGCGGAGCAACTGGGCCCGTGAGCCACAACTACTGAGCCTGCGCGTCTGGAGCCTGTGCTCCGCAACAAGAGAGGCTGTGATAGTGAGAGGCCCGCGCACCGCGATGAAGAGTGGCCCCCGTTTGCCACAACTAGAGAAAGCCCTCGCACAGAAACGAAGACCCAACACAGCCAAAAATAAAAAATAATTAAAAAAAAAAAAAAAAAAATGGATCATAGGCATGCAACTCAACAACTAAAAAACAAACAACCCTATCAAAAAATGGGTGGAAGAAGTAAATAGACATTTCTCCAAAGAAGACATACAGATGGCCAACAGGCACGTGAAAAGATGCTCAACACCATTAATTATTAGAGAAATGCAAATCGAAACTATATGAGGTTCCACCTCACACTGGTCAGAATGGCCATCATCAAAAAGTCTACACGGGCTTCCCTGGTGGCGCAGTGGTTGAGAGTCCGCCTGCCGATGCAGGGGACACGGGTTTGTGCCCTGGTCCGGGAAGATCCCACATGCCGCGGAGCGGCTGGGCCCGTGAGCCATGGCCGCTAAGCCTACGCGTCCGGAGCCTGTGCTCCGCAACGGAAGAGGCCACAGCAGTGAGAGGCCCACGTACCGCAAGAAAAAAAAAAAAGTCTACAAATAACAAATGCTGGAGAGGGTGTGAAGAAAAGGGAACCCTCCTACACTGTTGGTGGGAATGTAAGTTGGTGCAACCACTATGGAAAACAGTATGGAAGCTCCTCAAAAAACTAAAAATAGAATTACCATATGACCTGGCAGTCCCACTTCTGGGCATATATCTGGACAAAACTATAATTCGAAAAGATACATGCACCCATACGTTCATAGCAGCACTGTTCACAATAGCCAAGACATGAAGACAACCTAAATGTCCATCAACAGATGAATGGATAAAGAAGATGTGGTAATCAGAATGGGGCTTCCCTGGTGGTGCAGTGGTTAAGAGTCCACCTGCCAATGCAGGGGACATGGGGTTTGAGCCCTGGTCCGGGAAGATCCCACATGTTGTAGAGCAACTAAGCCCATGCACCACAACTACTGAGCCTGTGTTCTAGAGCCCACGAGCCACAACTACTGAGCCCGAGTGCCACAACTACTGAAGCCCACATACCTAGAGTCCGCGGTCTACAACAAGAGATGCCACCATAATGAGACGACCGCGCACTGCAACAAAGAGTGGCCCCCACTCGCCACAACTAGAGAAAGCCTGCTTGCAGCATTGAAGACCCAACACAGCCATAAATAAATAAATAAAATGATGACACCCCCCCAGTCATGATGTATAGAAGGAAAATAAAATTTCCATTT
The DNA here is from genome assembly GCF_008692025.1 of Phocoena sinus. NCBI lineage: Eukaryota > Metazoa > Chordata > Mammalia > Artiodactyla > Phocoenidae > Phocoena > Phocoena sinus. The sequence goes on from NC_045775.1 coordinate 23,845,921, forward strand.
TAAGTTAAAAAAAAAAAAAGATGTGGCACATTTATAAATGGAATACTACTCAGCCATAAAAAGAATGAAATAATGCCATTTGCAGCAACATAAATGGAAATATAGATTAACATACTAAGTGAAGTAACTCAAAAAGAGAAAGACAAATACCATATGATATCACTTATATGTGGAATCTAAAATATGACACAAACAAACTTCTATGAAACAGAGACAGACTCACATAAAGAACAGACTTGTAGTTGCCAAGGGGGAGGGTGAGTGGGAGAGGGACAGATTGGGAGTTTGGGATTAGCAGATGCAAGCTATTATAATATTGTAGCATGGATAAACTATGAAGTCCTACTGTATAGCACAGGGAACTATATTCAATATCTTGTGATAAACCACAGGGAGATCAGCTCGGTGCTTTGTGACCACCTAGAGGGGTGGGATAGGGAAGGTGGGAGGGAGGGAGACGCAAGAGGGAAGAGATATGGGTATATATGTATATGTATAGCTGATTCACTTTGTTACAAAGCAGAAACTAACACACCATTGTAAAGCAATTATATTCCAATAAAGATGTTTTAAAAATAAAATAAATAAATAATAAATTTTTAAAAAGAGTATGAAAAAGAATGTATATATATAACTGAACCACTTTGCTATACAACTGAAATTAACACAACATTGTAAATCAACTATACTTCAATAAAATAAATTAAAAACAAAACTATTGCATTTTAAAGATGCAAGTGACCTCCGGAAGCGACCTCAAAGACCCTCTAAGACCCTCCTATCAGGCAAACCACTTCATTTCCATAGGCTTCAGTTTCTTCATTTGTTAAATAAGAGGCACAATCACTCTCTAGGTCTCTGTTTTGCTTTTCTACTGACATGAAACAGATTGCCACAAACTTAACAGCTTAAAACAAGACCCACAGTTCTGGAGGTCAAAAGTCCAGGCCAGCATGACTGGGTTCTCTGCTCTGAGTATCACAGGCTGAAATCAACGCATCAGCCAGAGAAAACTCTCCTTTTAAAAGGGTTCATGTGATTAGGTGAGGCCCACCAGATAATCTCTTTATCTTAAGGTAAACTGACTAATTTTGTTAATTACATATGCAATATCCCTTTTACCATGTAAGATATATCATCACAGGAGTAACGTGATGGGTGAAGGTTATGGGGACCATCTTAGAATTCTGGCTGTCACACTCTATTATAGTTATTATTATTCCAATACTTTTTTCTCCTTTCACAATTTCTCATCTATTAAATGTGGGTGAGAATACCAGCCTCTCATTTGCCCTTCATTTGCCCTTAACATCATTATGGAGTAATGTCAGCGTGTTTTAAGCATCAATGGAGTTAGTTGTTAAATAAGTATAAAGTATCATTATTTGAAGGTGAAGGAGAGAAGAAATAAATACCTCTGAATTTTGTGAAAAATAGATTCCTACCCTACTGAGCTGAATAACAATAACAACAGTAAGAAATCCTCTCACTTTTAAGATTTTGGAATTACATTTGTCAAAGTGTTTTCTGCAAAACATGAATCTTTCCAGGATCCCCTTAATAAAGAGGCTCCAGTCAAATCAGTTTTTCAAATGCTGCACAGAATATCCTCAACCTCTGCCCACCTTACCCCCTCTACCCCATAGTAACTTATAAATGCACAATAATATATTAAAGCATGTGAGAAACTTCAGTTAATAAATATATATGGCCACAAATCCCACATAGCTCTTACTTTTTTAATCTGTTCATACCAATTCCAAATATAACATAAGCCCCATGAGAGCACAGATTTTGTTTGGTTCCCTGCTGTAACCCCAGTGCCTATAACAGAGCTGGGTTTAATAAGTGGTACTATTGAGAAAATGAATGAACCAGTGTCCCAGTGAACACATTTTAGGAACTAGAATCATTTTAGAATCTAGAATCATATATACGAGCTAGTCCAGATGACAAAGGCTGATCTGGTTCAAAGATGGAAGAGAATAGTGGCTTGAACTCCATTGATGTTGTTTTCATTGAGACTGACTTCCAAACCAGCAAATCATGCAGTGCAAAGTTATTTACAAGACCAAGGGCACAAATAAGTTAGTGCAGCTCTCCAAGGGCACCCACAGTTTGATGGCCTGTGCGGCCCTCACAGAGTCAGGCTAATGCAAGGCTTCTCAAACTTTAATGTGCATAGGAACCACGTGGGGCTTCTGTTAAAATGCAGATTCTGATTCATTAGGTCTGGGGTGGGGACTGAGATTCTGCATGCCGAACAAGTCTCAGGTGCAAGGATGACATTAGTCCATGGATTGCACTTTAAGAAGCAAGTGGTAAAGGATCCCTGACATTGGGGGGTTGCCAGCATTCACGGGTCCATTCTAAAACTATGTAAGGAAATTCTTGCAGCACCACAGTGATATATTTCGTCTACTGTTTCTTAAAGAGGTATTGGTCCCACAGTAGACCTGACCAGGACTCACCAGTCATGGAACCAAACCTGACCTTGTGCTTAGCAAAATAACATTTACCCATGTAGTAGAATAAATATTCTATAACATGGTTTTTTCATGGCTGCATGCTATTCCACTGTATAAAATTACAGTAGTTTATTTAATAAAATCCCTATATGACATTTAGATTGGTTAACATTAGATTGGTTTTTCACTACTACAAAAATGTTTTACTATTCACAAAAATGAGATGAAAACCTTATAACTTAAACTTTGTTCATGTACTTAATTTTTCCTTAGGATAAAATCATGGAAATGGAAATGGTTCATTTAAAGTTATGCCTTTGAATTTTTTGACTTCTATTTTACCTTCTTCATTTCTAGCTCCAAATGTCACAATTGTTATGAAGGGGTGTGCGTGTGTGTGTGTGTGTATGTGTGTGTTTAAAAGATAGAAAGTAAGATAGTGAGAGAAAGAAAAGGAGAAAGACAAAGAAATTAAGACAAAAATGTATTATTTCTCATAAGCATTAATCCAACTCCTATTTTGTTCCAACTTTTCTTTGCTCAGGATACAAAAAGCTTACTATTTCTTCTCACTGTTGAGACCTAGACCTCTAGAAGATTCCCTAAAACTAATCATCAACCACAGAGTAGGCAAAATATGGTCATTCAATAAGGAACATTTACGTTCTCATCATTTATTCTCCAGAAGCATAAGATGTTGCCACTTGTGGAAACAGATGGAGAAATCATTCTCCTCACCAACACATTAAACAAGGGGACGGGAGGAAGAGGGCATTACAGAATCTTAAAAAATGCAAATAAACAAGCATGCAAATTTTTGATGGAAAGAATTCTAGCCAAAAATTTCAGGTCATTTTTTTGTGGTCTAAACTATTTTTTAAATATTTCTCAAAATAATCAAATGTGACCTGGATTTAGGTTTTTACCCCCACTTTACCCCAATACTTCCAGGAAAGGTTTGCTCAACTACATCTAAGAGTTCACATGCAGAACTACTGAAAGTCCAAAATTCATGCCACCACACACTGCCACCATGAAGGAAGGAAAACAATTAGAGCTAAAACATTTTTTTAAGAGTCCTAGAAAAAAAGCCAGCTACTTGTGTAAATGACTTTCTGCAGTATTTTTATATTTTTTATTAAAGTATAAATTACTTATAATTCATCCATTTAGTTCATCCAATTCATCCATAGGTATAAAGGTTCCTTTATACCTATTTGCAGCCAACCCCTGACATTGGGGTACTAGGCAACCACTTATCTACTTTCTACAATGATAGTTTTGCCTTTTCCAGAATCCCATCTAAATAGAATTATTCAATATGTGGTATGGAGTCTTTTGTGTCTGACATCTTCAATTTACCATGATGGTTTTAAGATTCATCCATGTTGTGATTATCAGTAGTTCTTTCCTTTTTACTGCTGAGTGATATTCCATTGTTTGGATATTCCATATTTTATTTACCCATTCACCAGTTGGTTGATATTGGGTTGTTTCTAACGTGAGACTCCTATGAATGATGTCTCCGTATGTGATCATGTGTGTTTTTTTTCTTGTATAGATAGCAAGCAGAATTGCTGGGTCATATGGCATGTGTATGTTTAGCTTTATTTAAAAAAAAAAAAAAAACACCTGCCAAACTTGTTTTTAAGAAGGCTGTATTATTTTTCATTTCCTCTAGCAATATGAGAATTTCAGCTGTTCCATGTTATTTTCAACACTTTACTATTGTCAATCTCTTTAGCCACTCTTGGGAATATGAACAATAGCTCACAGAGGTTTTATTTGCATTTCCCTAATAACTAATAATGTTGAGCATCTTTTCATGTGCTTGCTGGGCATTTCAATATTTTCTTTTGAAAATGTCCGTTTGAATCTTTTACCCATTATTTAAATTATTTGTCTTATGTTACTGCTGAGTTGTAGAAAAGTTCCTTGCACTTTTGTATGTACTTTATCAGATATATATTTTGCAAATAATTTTCCCTATTCATGGCTTTTCATTCCTTTTCTTAATCGTTTTTATATGAGCAAAAGTTTTTCATTTTGATGAAATCCAATTTATAATTTCTTTCTTTTATGGTTTAAGCTTTTTTTGTCCTATCAAAGAAATCTTTGCCTAACCCAAGTTTTAAAAGATCTTTTTGTTTGTTTTTTTTAAGTTTATCTTTATTGAAGTATAGTTGAATTACAAGGTTGTGTTAATTACTGCTGTACAGCAAAGGGACTCAGTTATACATATATACATTCTTTTTCAAATTCTTTTCCATTATGGTTTATCACAGGATACTGAATATAATTCCCTGTGCTACACAGCAGGACCTTGTTATTTATCCATTCTATATATACCAGTTTGCATCTGCTAATCCCAAACTCCCACTCCTACCCTCTCCCACCTCCCTCCCCCTTGGCAACCACCAGGCTATTCTCCATGTCCCTGATTTTGTTTCTGTTTCACAGAAAGTTTCATTTGTGGCGTTTGTTTTTTATTTTTAACATTTTTATATTGGAGTATAATTGCTTTACAATGGTGTGTTAGTTTCTGCTTTATAACAAAATGAATTCGTTATACATATATCCCCATATCTCCTCCCTCTTGTGTGTCCCTCCCTCCCACCCCCCTTATCCCTCTAGCGATAAGGAGGGATAAGGACCCCTCTAGGTGGTCACAAAGCACCGAGCTGATCTCCCTGTGCTATGCGGCTGCTTCCCACTAGCTATCGATTTTACATTTGGTAGTATATATATGTCCATGCCACTCTCTCACTTTGTCCCAGCTTACCCTTCCCCCTCCCCGTGTCCTCAAGTCCATTTTCTAGTAGGTCTGCATCTTTATTCCCATCCTGCCCCTAGGTTCTTCATAACTTTTTTTTTTAGATTCCATATATATAGGTGTTAGCATATGGTACTTGTTTTTCTCTTTCTGACTTTTAGATTCCACATGTAAGTGACATCATATGGTATTCGTCTTTGTCTTTCTGACTTACTTCACTTAGTATGATAATCTCTAGTTGGATGCATGTTGCTTAAAAGATTCTTTTATGTTTGCTTACAAATTTGCTATGATTTTAACACTTTTTAATTCACTTTTAATTAATTTCATGTATGGCAATGAATTAAGGGCCAAAGTCCATTTTTCCACATAAACAACCATTTGTTCCAGCACTACCCACTGAAAAAATTATTCTTTCACCACTGAATTATCTTGACACCTTTACTGAATATCATTGACCACATAAGAGTGATCTGCTCCAGGACTCTCAATCCTGTGCCAATGATCTACAAGTCTATCCTTATGCCAATACCATATTGGCTTGATCACTATAACTAGAGTATTCTCTGTAATCAGAAATGTAAACCCTTCAACTTATTTTTAACTGTTTTGATTTTTCTGGGTCCTCTGTATTTCCACATAAATTTTAGAATCAACTTGTCAATTTCATTTTTTTAAAAAAAAAAGCTGACTGGAATATTAAATTAGAATACATTGAAATTATAGATCTATTTTGGGAGAGTAGTCATCTTTACAATATTGGGTATTCCAATTAATGAACCTGGCATAGCTCTCTACTTATTTAGGTATTCTCTAACTTCTCTCAACAATGTTGTATATTTTTCTGTGTAGAAGTCTTACAAAGCTTTTGTTAAATTTATTTCTGAGTATTTTGTGCTATTGTGTATGAAATTTCTAAAATTTTATTTCTGGCTTGTTATTTGCTAGTATACAGAAATACAGCTAATTTTGGTTTTCTGATCTTGTATCATGCAATCTTACTAAATTCACTTAGTTCTAGTTCCTTTTTTCTTGGAAATTCCTTAGAACATTCTACGTACATGCTAACATTATTTTCAAATAAAGTTTTATTTCTTCTTTTCAAATCTCTTTGTCTTTTGTTTCTTTTTCTTGCCTTATTGCACTGGCTAAGACCTCCATAACAATGTTGAATAGAAGTGATGAGAGCAGATTCTTCCTTTATTCCTGACCTTTGATGGAACACATTCACCATTAGGTGTGAGGTTAGCTGTAGGTTTTTCATAGATGCCCTTTCTCAAATTAAGGATGTTCCCTTCTAGCCCCAGTTTGCTGAGAGTTTTTATTTTGTTGAATTTTCTCAAAGGCATTTTCTGCATTTATTTAGATGATTAAATAACTAATTTTTACCTTTTATCTTATTAACATGGTATATATACATTGATTGATTTGATAAAGTTAAACCAACCTTAAATACTAGGATAAACTCCACTTGGTCATGGTATACTGCCATTTTTACATATTGCTGGATTCAGTTTGTTTAAACTTTGCGAAGATTTTTAAATCTGTGTCCATGATGGATATTAGTCTGTGGTCTTCTATTCTTGTGATATCTCATCTGGGTTTGGTAATAGCGGCCTCATAAAATGAATTGTGTAGTGGTCCTTCCTCCTCAATTTTCTGCAAGAGTTTGCATAGGACTGCTATTATTTACTCATTAAATGCTTGATGAAATTCTCTAATAAAGCTATCTGGGCTTGGAAGGTTTGTGTTTTTTAATTAAGAATTCAATGTATTCAATAGATTTGATAAAATTCAATTTATTTCTTTATGAGTGAGCTTTGGTAATTTATGTCTTCCAAGGAATTTATCCATTTTATCTAAGTTGTCAAGTTCATTAGCATAAAATTTTTCATACCATTACTTCATTACCCTTCAATGTTTGTAAAATCTACTGTGATGTCCCTGTTTCATTTCTGAGACTAAGAATTTGACTCTCTTGTTCTCTCTCTTTCAATCTTTCAATCTCTCTCCCTCTCCCTCTCTCTCTCCCTGTCTCTCTCTCTCTCTCTCTGCTATCAGTCTAACAAAAGTTTTATCAACTTTACTGATCTTCTCACAGATGAGCTTCTGATTTCATTGATTTTCACTAATATTTGCCTGTTAAAATTTCACTGATTCCTTCTCTGATCTTTATTCTTTTCTTCCTTCTATTTCCTTTGGGTTTAATTTGCCCTTTATTTGTTAATGTAGAAGATTAGATAATTGATTTTAATATTTTCTGCTTCTCTAATGGAAGCATTTAAAGCTATCAATTTTCCTCTAATTTCTTTAGATGCATTTTGCAAATTTTTATGCATTGTATTTTCATTTTTCATTTAGTTCATAATACTCCCTAATTTCCATGTAATTTCTTTTTGATCCACATATTATTTAGAAGTATGTTGTTTAAATTTTCATATATTTGGGAGTTTTTCAAATATCCTAGGTGTTGATTTCTAATTTAATTCCATTGTGGTCCAGTAATTTTAAGTTTCTGAGAGTCACTTCTCTTATGGAAATCAAGAATAGCTTTATCATATGCAATGAGAAAAAGGAAGAGTGCCAGCAAGAATAACCAATTGTTCCCACACCACAGATTGAAAAGGCTCTCCTTTCACACTGAATTACCTTGACACCTTTACTGCAAATCAATTGACCATATAAGGATGATCTGTTCCAGGATTGTCAATTCTATGCCAATGATCGATAAGTCTATCTTAATTCCAATACCATACTGACTTGATCTTTGTAGCTTTACAATCCAGTGAGTCTAAGTTTCCAAGTATAGAGTCATTCCTTACATGGAAATCAAGAATATCTTTATGTATAATGAGGAACATGAAGAGTACCAGCAAGTCCTTTACCTCCTACAATCATATATTCCTTCTAAAACTCACAGAGGCTTGAGAGTAGACACTGCCCATGTGAGCAGTGACGTATTATCCAGCTTAGACGTCCTTTTCTTGATAAAGCTTTTCCCAAACATCCCAGGCAGAATGCCACCCTCTCAGTTTTGTTCAAAAGCACTTGGTTCCTGTGTTTAGCATGATGGCTGAAACCAAAATGGAACTACAGAGGTCCAAATTCTGGCCTTGACTCTCCTCTACTCTGGGTTTTTTGGTGTGTTACTACAGCTGATATTACTGCCTTTAGGCCTTTCACTCTTGGACTCAAGACAACTGCAGCAGATAAAGGCAAACTACTTTTCACACCTTACTGAAACCTTTAACTTTACTCTGTTTAGTAATTTTCGAATACCTATTCAGTCATTCTGTAGTTAGTACATGGTTAGAGTCCAATAGACATCATCATAGAAAATACTGTTTTTCATTGCAAGGCCTTATCAATTTTTGTTCAAAGTAAGTAAAAATCTTTTTTAACATTCCCAAAGCCATTTTAGGCTGGCATAAAATAACCTAAAAGACTTTTTCCTCAGAACTTTGAGCAATTCAAAATGGGAGTGAAAGAATGGAAACTTCAATCCTAACCACAATCTCATCCCCTGGTATAGTGTAATTTTTGAACAATAACGACTGCAGATGACTAACTTGTCTGAAGTGTCCTTGTATTAATCATGAGTAGTTTAATTTTAAAAAATATATATATGTACATATATATATGTGTGTATGTATATTATGTATATATTTTAAAGTGTGTGCCATAAGAAGTAAAATCCTCTCTCTCCCCTCTACATGAATTGTCATTTCCCACAGGAAATGACTGATTAAAATTTGATTGTTACTGGTAATGTTTAAAAATTGTTATTTAGGGCTTCCCTGGTGGCGCAGTGGTTGAGAGTCCGCCTGCCGATGCAGGAGACACGGGTTCGTGCCCCGGTCCGGGAAGATCCCACGTGCGGCGGAGCGGCTGGGCCTGTGAGCCATGGCCGCTGAGCCTGCGCGTCCGGAGCCTGTGCTCCGCAACGGGAGAGGCCACAACAGTGAGAGGCCCACGTACCGCAAAAAAAAAAAAAAAAAAAAAAATTGTTATTTAGTAGCCTCTCAAAGGCTATTGACAAGTTATAGATGTGATTTTTCCACGTAGATGGACTCCTAGCATTTATTTCTGGTTCCATCTCAAACCTCACTAAAATGACAGTAAAGGAATAAATAGGACAGTGGCCCAAAAAGACAAAGAAAACAGTATCAACAAAGTTCTTTGAAGATTAAAAGCAAGTCAACAAGTGTCTTACAATCCCAACCTGGGTTTCAGATTTGTCTACTTTCCCTGCTTGGGAGGTAAATCCAATCTGCTTTCTAGGACCTCACTCAATATAAATGATTGTCCAAAAATCACCAGTCATTTGAGGAAATGGAAGTCAACAGATAATATATAAAATTGAAAACTCACTGAGACATAGATTGTATGTTAATAGAAACAGGAGATAAATAGAAAACAACCAAATTAAAGAGTTGGAAGTCTTTACCAATGGTGAGTGGAACTCTAAGGTGAATGGGGTAAACAGGGACCTACAGTTTTTTAACATAAACTTTGTAGTATTAGTTGATTGTTTTAATTATACATATGTATTAATTTGACAAAAATTAAAATTATGTTTCTAAGAAGCCACTAAGTTATTTTTTTGTTTAACAGAACTTTTAATTTCTATTTCACCCAGTGTTTTTGCTCTTACTTTAGGAAGACAGCTTCAAGTGTAGTTTTACATGTTTGTAACATTCTTTGTGCACCTATGCATCACTTGGAGAGTTCCCAACTTCATGATGTCATAAAGAAACATATTTAAATCAGGAGATGAATACCCTGCTGCAGTCACACATGAATATTTATCTATTATAACCTCCCATCCAGCTACAGACATAATAGTACTTATTTTATCGGTCAGTAAAGCAAATGCTCTAGGCTATCTTCATAGCTTCAGTAGGACCTGTGTTTAAGTGTTTACAGTGCACCACGTCCTGAGCTAAAGCCCTTTCTATGCGTTATTACAACAACTCTATGAGGTAAGTGCAGTTATTATCCTCCATTTTAAAGCTAAGGAAACTCAGGCCTTGAAAGGTTAAATACGGCATCCAAAATCATCCAACTAGTAAATGACAGAGCCAGTTTTGTCAGGCTTCAAAATTTATGCTGCTATCCACTACACTATTCTGCTTCTTTTGTGTTTCATAGCAAAATAGTTCTGCTGTGTATCTGGTTCCTGTTTCACTGCTGCTGCACAACACTGGATGAGGTGTCGTTACCAAAGCAATGATTCCTTTCCCCACATACTGTCCATCTATGTGTGTAAGTGCTGTAAGATAAAAGCATCATTGCTTCTCCTTTGCTCCAACGCCATTTCCCACTCAGTAAGACTATGAAGAGATTCACTCAAAAAGAGCCTGCAGGAAAAATGAGATGGTCTTCATAATTTAAACATTCCCTCTAAGGATGCTTTTAAGGCTATTCAGGGTGGTATCCAAGAATACAGAACTCTTGGAAGAGCATGGCCAAGGTATTCACTAGTATACAGGTGTCATCCTGTCTACAATAATGACAGACAGAGGTGTAAGAATTTCGCTGCCTAGAATATTTAATGTCTTGAAGATTTCAAGGTGAAAATGCCGGGATCATAAAAGCACTGTAGTAAAACATCTGGGTGGAGAACACGGGTGAAGTTCCTGGCATACATATCCCCATGGTCCTCTCATTCACAGCCATGCAGAGCCACAAGACACACCCACTAGTACGTGCTCTGTTCTGCTTACAGCCTTTGGAAAGAAACATTTCCTTGACAGCATTTGCAAATCATGTTTTGTTTTTCTCCTCCAGAATAATTTGCACTGCAGAAATTCTTCCATATGTCAAAGTTGGTCTCATCATTTTGCTTGGAAGAAGGAGGCAGGGAAGAAGACCATAGTTAAGGAGCTACTTAAAACCAGAGCATGTATAAATATTGTAATGGCATCCTCTTGACATAATGCTTAAGAACTTCCTGTTCCTGCAGGCTTCACCTCATTTCTAAAGGGTAGGTGATTTTGCACTAAACATCAGTTTCTGACACAAAAAATATGGCAATACAGCTGAAATATAGCTTAAGATCCTGAATTTTGATAACACTAATACCTTAACTGCTATTGCACGTTATACTTATATTAGCTGATTCTCATAACACAGTGAGGATGCAGGTGGAAGTATTACACCACTGTTTAAACCTGCACTCTCCTAGAGATGGTTGTGTGCATTATCTGTCCACTTTACCTGATTGTGGGCTCCTTGAAGGGAGGGACTGGAGTCCATTAAGGGAGATCCATTGAGCTATGGTGATACGGTGATGGGAGATAGGACCACATCATGAAATGACAATGGGCCCTGCCTTAGCCTCTTTGGGCCCCAGATCTGGAAGTTTCCAAGCCCAGCAGGTGACTGAATGACCAGTCTCCATTCATATGCAGAACGCAGAATGGGCTGAGCCACATCTCTGCGTTCAGTTCCAGCTCCTTTGCAACTACTTGAATAAGCAGGATTCCATTAAGACACAGGTCTAGGTTCAGAGATGGAGGCTTTTTTCCCTCCTGTTTTCCCTCTAGGAGTCTCCAAACTTTTGCCTTCTTGTAGGCTTAAATTCTGGACTAGTTACAATGCATTGTTATTCTTGCTGGGGGTGGGGGATGGGGTGAGAGGGTCAGACAGGGAGTTGCACATAAATTAATTATGAAGACCATGCAAACAAACGCTTTGAATATAACATCCTCTACAATGTCCTCGCTTCACTATCACTATATAAACTTGCAGATGCACAGTTCTAAATGTTCCTAAGAGATGCTTTTCTAAGATAGGTCATGTCACAAACTTCAAAAGGGAAGCATCCAACAGGGATTCTGGTAGGACAGAAATCTTTACAGCTGTCTGACTGGCCTGGAAACCTGTGAGGCCTGGACTTCCTGATCCCTCCTAGCTCCGCGTCCACTGTTTTTGGCCTGGGGCTGCTGCCATTGCCCTATATGTCTCCAAGGCCTATAATCTTGCTTAATAAGGCTGCCATAATTCCAACAGCTTTTACACCCTTATGTACCTGCACCCCTACACCCCAAACCTTCACACAACAATACAGCAATGCCACCACCTGGCTGGAACTATAGCCAGCTGACCCCATCTCCTGCATAGTCGTAGCCAGTTATTCCACCAGAGTCCAAAGCTGCTGTAGCAATGTCTGCCAGACAATCAGCTTATCCCTCACTCTCTACCATTCCCCTACCTAGCTTCCACAAAGCTATCACTGTGGGCAACTCCACTACCACCACCGAGACCTCTTCCGGGCTAGTCAACTGACTGCACACTAATGCTCAAATTCCCATCTGTATCATAGTTTACTGAGGACACGGTTTATTAACACAGTTTCACAGCTGACTGAGCTTTCCTCCAGTGGTTCTCAGCCCCACATACATTAGAATCACCTGGAGAGCTTTGACAACATACTGATGCTTGGACTTCACACCCAGAAAGGCTGCTTTAATTGGTCTCAGGTAGGGCCCAGGTATTGCTAGGCTTTATAAGTGACTCTAATGTGCATCCAGGATTGAAAACTACTGCTTTATTACCTTTATGTCTCTATGTGAGAGGCATGGGTGGCGCTTATCAATTTAACAGGTCACATCAAACACATACAAGTTAATAGGATACTGATTCATTTTAATGGAGTACATCTGTAACATCTTAACGTTTATAGCATTGAAGAATTCCTCTCATGGTGCTCATAGTCTGAGCATCCAGAAGATGCCAGGGTCCATCTTTTAACACTAGTTCCAGGGTCTCTTCAGAGACCTCCAGAACTCTTGAGGTCTAAGCAGCTATAATTAAAAATCTATTCACACAGTTTGGGTCAACATGAAGCAATAGGTAACGCACAAGTTCAATAAGGTAGTGAACTGTCTTCCTTCTGTCATGATGATGAAGTGCTGCTTGCAGGCCAATGCGCATCTTTCTCTTACATTTAAGAATTGTCTTCTACCACCTGTTGTCAGTGAATGGGGCATGTCATACGGGGTAGTATAGTCAGAAATGAACTTGCTGCACCTCTGTGGGGTTGCCTGGCTCTGATCACTGTGGTAGCCCCACAATAAGACCTTGGCTAGGATGAGGAGGTGCCACTATACCTTGAAGCCAGGCCCTCAGAGCAAGCTCCCTGATTAGGTATGTCTTCACTCTCAGTGAGCTGGGAAATGGTGCTGCTTTATGGTGAAGTGCATAGGCCCTGACGTTTCAGGTGATACGCCTCTGTTTGAATTCAAGCTTCAACACTTTCTGGCTATGTAAATTGGAGGCAGATATAATAACCTAATTCATACAGTTCCTTAGAGGATTAAATAAAGTAATGCATGTAAAGCTACTTAGCACAGTGCCATGTAAGTAAGTCTGCTAATAGTGCACATAAAAATTTCCACTTTGCATAACTTTAGAAATCAGTTAGGGAACAAAAAACAGACAGGGCCATGTGAAGACATCCTAAACATGATATTTCACTGTTAATTGTTTAAACAATTTGGAAGTGGAAATGGGGAGTCCTTGAGAAAGAAAAAATTGAGAGAAAAAAATGTTTTCCTGTTCCTCACCCAACACCTCCTTCTTGTAACTAGCAAGAAAAGCTCCTTCTCCCGGATTCAACAGAGATAAACTCTTCTCATTCTCCCTCCTGATAAAAGACTGGAGGCCAAGGAGAAAAGGAAGATTCTGAATCAGACTATTCCCAAAGAATCTCAGCCAAGAGAATGGGCTTTGCTGTCCCATGCTATGATCTCGAGGGCTTGGTGAGGCTCTAAGTCTGCTGAGCACTGCTTACACAGGCCATTGAGCTCTTCCAATGGCCACTTAAGCCAGGGCCATAAAGAAAAGTTGACTTTGCCCTTTAGACAGTAGAGTGAAGTTGCTCTTTCGCTCCACAATGCACTTTCCTGAGTGTTTATGTGCCAGGGCAGCAAAGTCAGGCTGTAACTGTTCCAAAACAACTCTACCCAAACCTCCTAATGTCCTTCGCTATACTCACAGCTGAGCAACACTCAGGGAAAAGAAATCACTCTCACTTTTGGTAAATAAAAAAGAAAAAAAAATCAATAAAATAATTTCCAATCTGTTCCTTACAACTCGATGCCCCAGAATGAGTCAGGAACAAACGTATTAGCTTTGAAAAGAAAGACAGCTTTTAGAAATATGACTTGATCTATTTGGATGAGCAATCATTATGCTTGAAATTCTCTGTGTCATATTTGCCAGTCAATAGCACACAGGGATAAAGACCACAGGGACAGCTCCTTTCATTTGGCACCAGCTTCCAGACTGCATCTATAATTGCTACGAAGATCATCAAACCATCCAGTGACTTCAGGGAAAAGCTTAATTCTCACCAAAATGAAGCAACAACTAGTTTGTAACAAAATAGTACAGTTCCCCTTGGGACCCAGCTCCTCATTTCAGCTTCTTAAATTGGAAATATTTTATTTTACTAAAGATTTGAATCAAAGTATAATTCCTGTTAGCCCTGGCCTTACCCAGCCCTGTTCAACAAAGTTTTTGAGGACAAGCCCCACACAGTCCCCAAGCCAACCTTGACTAAGACAAGGGTATATCAGAAGTCCCATCACCCTCAGTGGATAGGATCTAGATAAGTTACATTGAGACAAGCTTGGGGGGATGCTTGGGCCCTTTGTGTCCTATTCCAGAATTACTCTGTTACCCACCTGACTGTAAGAATGCCATTTTATAGAGACCCCAATGTTGTGTCCAACTCACTGGATTAGAGTCTTTTGAATACTACAGGCTACCCTCCTCACTAGACCGTGCTGTAACTAGTCAGTTCCAGTAGGGCCAGACCAGTCCCAGCGTGCCTCACCACCAAGCCCACCTGAATTATCAGAAATGTTTAGGGGTTTTTGTTGTTGCTCCACCCCAAGAAACTTAATCTCAAATGAAGCATTTTAACTATAGCTACATGGTCTTGGGAAAATCACCAAATAGCATATAAGCTAGGCTAAACTTTAAGGGATGCAGGCTGTATCTGCAAAGCACTAGATGTGTGCTCCTAGACAAGTCAATTTACCAGCTGTCAGCATCAAATTTGCATTTTATGTTTACCTAGTGTCATGTGTACAGCTGCTGCCCAGCCCAGATCACCTTTTCCAGGACAGCACCCATCCCCCACTGTTGTGAGTATTGGCTGCCAATGCTCACAGCTGCCACTCTTCTTTGAAGAACTGCCCTTGGCCCACTCTCCACTAGCCAAAGAGTGGTTAACATGAGTTACAAAGGGTTGGCCCCTATGCCTCAAGGTGGGGCCACTTGTGTGGTGCCATTTCTACTCCAGAGCATCCCATGGGATCAGGCTGAAGCTGAGCTCTAGCTGGGAGCACATCCTTTCATTTTTTTCCTCCTTCTATGTCCTGCTTCCCTCATTCTCCTTCTCAAGAGAGCATTCTCAATAAAGCTCTTACACTAGCATCCCCAAACCCCAGCTCAGGCTTTGTTTCTAGAGAACCTGACACAAGGCAACTATGATCTGTGTGGAAAACGGACTGCAGCAAATGAAGACTGATCACAGGGAAACAAGTTAGGAGGCTGCTGCGACAATCCAGTTACTCAATGTTGGTTCTTTTCTGTTCTGTTCAGAAATTCCATGACTCTCTGGGTAGGATCCTGCTGTACTCATAACAAACTCATTAACTCTGTTCCATATGTTAGAACAAACATAGGTCAAACTGGCACAATGAGTTGTCTAATCCATTGGGTCTGGTGGTCAGAGAAAGAACAAACAGAGCAAAAACCGAAGCATCTGATTTAACAAGTAACCATACTGGAAAAACAGATTATCTCCCAGTTCTTCAATGGGAATTTAAAATAAAAGCTGCTGGGGATCCAATGACAGGTCTCTTGACCTAGTTTGCTACTGATTTCTCATAGATTATCCAGGAATAATTTGCAACTCAGTCATCCACCCTCTGCAGTCAACAGTTTCCCCTGGAGTGAACAAGTGTTACTGCATAGCAAAGGGAACTCTACTCAATATTCTGTAATAACCTATATGGGTAACGAATATGAAAAAGAACGAGTATACGTATATGTATAACTGAATCACTTTGCTGTACATCTGAAACTAACACAACATTGTAAATCTACTATACTCCAATAAAATTTAAAAAAAAACAAACACAGGTTATAAGAATGGAACCTAAACATACCTAGAAAGTAGATCTACTTTGAAGATATCAAGATGCATACAAAAGCAAACTGGTCATGGGTTTATCTATAATTCCAATCAACATGGAAGTTCATGCGTTTCCTTTGACAAAGTATATCAGTGTTTCTCAAACTGGGGGCTGTAGAGATAGCCTCAGGAATTCAAAGCTCTCTGTAAAAATTGTTTTCTATTTCCGTTTTTTATGATAACCTTTACAAATTAATCTAAGTTTATTCTGTACCTCATGGATGGTCACTGATAACTGAATACTGTCATGAGATTTCAATGTTAGCGTTATAACTGGGTGTTGACATACTGACACCAAGTGATTACCCAGAACTACAAGCGCTTAACTTTTAGTGAAGGATCTCTCAAGCTGGAGATATGTACATGTATCCTCAGGAGGCTATGGATTTTCAAATTTGAGAAACACTGGACAATACATTTATTTCTGAAGGTGAACAATACCACAAATTCCAGTTGCCAACATGATAGCAAGTGGTCAAAATGAGGAGCTGGTATTCTGATTGCCCTGCCAGCCATCATAGAACAGAGGACAACCTAGCCAGGAGGGTAGAGGCATACCTGTGAAAAGTCAAATGACATCAAGTGTTCACATCCCAGAGCTGTTGTGGGTCACTGTTGCTGTTGTTACTGTCGTTGTTTCTAATTAAAAATCTTTAATATACCAATTATTAAAGCAAGGACAGTAAAGTTGTTCCAGCCTGAAGACAGGGCATATTTTTATTTCTAGCTCCTCAGAACCCAGCTGCTGGGCTCTTAGGAGATACTCATGAAACATTTAACAAAAGAATAATTATGCATTAAGCCACAGAAGTGGTCTCTCAATTATAGGCTAATGAAAAATGCCCAGATTATAAATGATTATTTGATTGATAAAAAAACAAGTCTGCATTCATAGGTGCTATAATTAGAAAGAAAAGCAATGAAGTTAGTACCGTACCAATCAGGAAAGTGATTACCTCTGGAGGGAGAAGGGGGTTGAGACCAGAGTGGAGGACATAAAGACCTTCTGGGATGGCTGGTAATGTTTCTATTGCTAGGTGACAGTTACATGGGTGTTTTATTTTAAAACTATTTAGCATACTATGAATTTATGTTTCTGCAACAACAGTGAAGCACTATGCTCTCCAGAGAAATGCAAATCAGTGTGACCACTGTTATGCGAGAGAAAGAGTACTGGGCCTAAAGTCCAAAGTCCTAGTTTGAATCTCAGGTTTGCAAGTTGAGTAACCTTCGTAAACCCCATAACCCCTCTAAGCCTCAGTTTTCTTATATGTAAAATGTGGATATTACCAACCTCACAAGGTACAGTGATTCTTAAATGAAATAATACATGTGAAAATGCTTTGTTGCTTTGCAGAATGGAAAGCATTATAAAAATGTAAACTTGGTTGATATTATTTGGAATTGCTATTGCAACTGTGACACTGTGGCTAAGAAAATGAGGGTCTGGGGCCCACGTGCCACTAAAATGAGTTCGTTGGTTTTGTGTCCCGTGAAGCACATCTTCCACATTCTCACTAGTCCCAGTCCTGCCTCCTCTCTGGCTTCCTCTCTCTGACACAGACCTTGAGCTCATGCCCTACTATGCCCTTACACTCCCCCCAATTGTGTGTCATGCGTTCTCTGAACCCAGTGCTTTCCTATAAACTGCTTCTTCTATCTGGAATTCTTTACTCCCTGGCCCACTCTTCCAGCTTATCACTCATCCGTTCATTCAACAAATATTTATTGAGCACTACTATGGGACAGGTACCGTTCTAGGTACCAAAGATAAGTTCCTGCCCTCACGATGCTTACATTCTGATGATGGCTAACTCATACTCTCCCCACTGTGGCTCAACTCAAAGATCATTACCTGCTCCAGGATAATTTCCTAAATGTCCTCTACACACTAACAACCACCAGTCACCAATCCCCACTGAGTTCTGACTGTCCCTCTTGGCCCTCATAGCATCCTCTGCACTCAAATACTAGTCTGTCTTGCCTATTTATGCAAATGGTGAGCTCCTGAGTATGATGATTACATCTTTCAAATTCATTTGCAGAGAAAAGCACATAATAATAACAGCTGTGCACTGAGTGCTAAATATGTGGCTAGCACAGTTCTAAGTACTTTTACATACTGATATATTTAATTCTCACAAAAACGATATGAGGTGGGCATTATTACTGATCCAGTTTGAAGATGAAGAAACAGGCACAAGGAGGTAAAGTGACTTGCCCAAAGTCACAGAGCTGGTAAGGAGTGGAAGCATAATTAGAATTGCTGGCATTCCCACACCTGATCACTGTACTCCCCAGCCTCACAGTTAGGAAACACTATAGATATTTGGGGGTAGAGGAAAGGCAAGGAGGGGGTAGGAAGGAGAGCCATTTGCTCAGCAAGTAACAGGATAAGAAGACCTTTTTTTATCAGGTACTGGGAGTTGGGACAAGCCTGAGAGAAAAAGAAAGAGAATTTTCTCTCTAAATTTCTGCATCTATTCCTATTTCCTTTACCCTTTCACTTCCTTAAACTTAAGCTATCTTGGGATTACAAGCTCTCTTGGGATTATCCAATCAGTTCGAATATGCTTTAATTAATGACAATGTTCAAGCTGGTCTCTGTTCTTTCAAGCCCCAAAAGACAACCTCATGAACAGGGGAACTGAGGACTCCAGGACTGTGGTCTCCTTCCTGTCAGTCAACACCAGATCCTCATGGTGTGAAACACAGCTGGGATGCAATGTGAAGACATGCTTTAAAGGCTGAACTGGACCCCCAAATATCACCTGGTAAAGCAACAACAGACTCAAAGGCCTGTGAGGGAAAGCAACTAAGAGAACTGTGGAAGCAGGCGGGGTATGGGACAGCAGGTGTGAGATGGCTTGTACAGGAATCAAGTACAACAGACACGCAAAGTGGGCTTCCCTGGTGGTACAGTGGTTAAGAATACGCCTGCCAATGCAGGGGACACAGGTTCAAGCCCTGGTCCACGAAGTTCCCACATGCTGCAGAGCAACTAAGCCCATGTGCCACAACTACTAAGCCTGTGCACTAGACCCCGCGAGCCACAACTACTGAGCCCATGTGCCACAACTACTGAAGCCCGAGCACCTAGAGCCTGTGCTCCGCAACAAGAGAAGCCACTGCAGTGAGAAGGCTGCGCACCGCAACAAAGAATAGCCCCCGCTCACCACAACCAGAGAAGAGCCCATGTGCAGCAATGAAGACCCAACACAGCCAAAAATAAAAAATAAATAAATTAAAAAATAATAATAAAGTGAATGTTGAAAAACAAAAAACACGCAAACTGACTTTGCTTTTTATAACTTCATTCGGAACTTCTGGTTAAGCATGACAGATTGAACCCATGCATTTATCTCTGCTTCTTCCTCCAATCCTAGTAAAATGACAATAAAAGAATTTTTTTTAAGTGTGAATCTGTAAGGACAAAGAGGAAAAAGAAGACAACAGCAGACAAAAGATATCAACAAGGCTTTGGAAAATGGAAGTGATAGCCAACTATGTAATACAGAGAAAGGTGAAATGAAGCAAAGCTGAAAACTAAGCATGAAGAGAAAGAAGTCATCAAGAAGCAAACGAATTTGTACACCAGAACCATAAAAAACCTCTGAATTTTCAGGAACCAGAAAACTCAAATGGCTGAGGCAAGGGATGGGGCTGAAAACAAGAAGATTAAAAGCAGTGAAGAGGCCCACTCTCAAGTACCCAAGTGACTACATCTCTCTATTTTGGTAGAAGACTAGAGGTTTTGCCATTAGTTTAACAGAATTAAAAAGGCTCTCTCAAATGCAAATTAAAACTATAATGAGATATCGTCTCACACCAGTCAGAATAGCCATCATCAAAAAATCTACAAACAATAAATGCTGGAGAGGGTGTGGAGAAAAGGGAACCCCCTTGCTCTGTTGGTGGGAATGTAAGTTGATACAGCCACTATGGAGAATAGTATGGAGGTTCCTTAAAAAACTAAAAATAGAACTACCATATGACCCAGCAATCCCACTGCTGGGCATATACCCTGAGAAAACCAAAATTCAAAAAGAGTCATGTACCACAATGTTCACTGCAGCTCTATTTACAATAGCCAGGACATGGAAGCAACCTAAGTGTCCACTGACAGATGAATGGATACAGAAGATGTGGCACATATATACAATAGAATATTACTCAGCCATAAAAAGAAACAAAATTGAGTTATTTGCAGTGAGGTGGATGGACCTAGAGTCTGTCATACAGAATGAAGTAAGTCAGAAAGAGAAAAACAAATACCGTATGCTAACACATATATATGGAATCTAAAAAAAAAAAAAAGGTCATGAAGAACTTAGGGGCAGGATGAGAATAAAGACGCAGACCTACTAGAGAATGGACTTGAGGACACGGGGAGGGGAAAGGGCAAGCTGGAACAAAGTGAGAGAGTGGCATGGACATATATACACTGCCAAATGTAAAACAGATAGCTAGTGGGAAGCAGCTGCACAGCACAGGGAGATCAGCTCGGTGCTTTGTGACCACCTACAGAGGTGGGATAGGGAGGGTGGCAGGAGGGAGATGCAAGAGGGAAGAGATATGGGGATATATGTATATGTGTAAGTGATTCACTTTGTGATAAAGCAGAAACTAACACACCATTGTAAAGCAATTATACTCCAATAAAGATGTTTAAAAAAAAAAGGCTCTCTCTTGAGCACATCAGATTTATCAGAAAATAAGGATCAGGTACCTCAGTGAAAAGAGTAGAATTAACTGAAATTCTATATATTGAAGGAGACCCAACATAGAAGTTTTGCATATCTTTCTTTAAACTTATTCCTAATACATGATGCTTTTGACATTTTTGAAAACAGTATACTTTTTGTTTCCATTTTCTAATTGTTTGCTGCTATTGACCACTGACCTTGCATCCAGTGACCTTACCAATTTCACCTAATAATTCAAATCCCACATCTGTGGAATCTTCTGAATTTTGTGTACACAATCATGTCATCTGCAAATAATGAGAGTTTTATTTCTTTCCTTCCCATTCATTTTGCCTTTTTTTTTTTTTTCTTGACTTATTTCCCTGGCTAGGACTTTCAGTACAATGTAGGAGAGAAGTGGTGTTGGGGGCATCATTGTCTCCTTCCTGATGTTTCAGGAAAACTTTTAAAATTTCACCATTAATTATGCTTACTGTAGATTTTTATTATTTTTTGGCAAATTCTTATCTTAATATGGAAGCTTCCTTTTACTCCTAGTTAGCTAAGAGTTTTGGAGGTTTTTTATCATGAATGGGTATTGAGCTTTATCAAATGTTGTACTTCAGGGACTTCCCTGGTGGCACAGTGGTTAAGAATCCGTCTGCCAATGCAAGGGACACGGGTTCGATCCCTGGTTCAGGAAGATCCCACATGCTGCAGAGCAACTAAGCCCTCACTAAGGGCTGCACCATAGTAGTGATGGTGCACCACACTAAGTAAGTAGTGTAGCACAGTTACTGAGCCTGTGCTGTAGAGCCTGCGCTCCACAACTACTGAAGCCTAAGGGCCTAGAGCCCATGCTCCGCAACAAGAGGAGCCCGCGCACCACAATGAAGAGCAGCCCCTGCTCACCGCAACTAGAAAAAGCCCGCGTGCAGCAATGAAGACCCAAAACAGCCAAAAATAAATAAATTTAATAAATTTTAAAAAATAAGAAGAATTAAAACAAAGAAAGAAAGAGTTCCAGCCAGTCCTGTGGCATGAGTAAGTCAGCCAGACTCTCTAAGCCTCCCATTCTGCATTAGTCAATGGGATTCATCATATCAACTCTACCTACTTCCCGGGTTGGTGTGCAGATAAGATGAGACAATGCTTACAAGAGTACTGTGAAACTGCAGGACACTGTTCACAATAAGAATGACATCTGTGACCCATCCAGTTGAATGATGTTGTCAAAAAAGCACTGTCTGGGACTTAGTAGCCTTGCTTTCTCACCCAGAAATCTAAGAATGTATATTTCTCTCATTTTTATTGCTTTTGTCATAGTTTAGGCTCTCTTTCCCTCTTGACTTTCCCTCACTTAAAATATTTTTTAACGTTTTGCTAAAACGCAATGAAGCTATTCCCTTTCTTCCTTCACACACTTTCACTGCTAGAATGAGAGACCAGACATTTGAACATGCCTTCCCATACTTCATTCCTCTATGTGGATTCTCCCCAATGATTCCCACCCTTACTCTTCTCCTTTCACAACAGGTAAACTTACCTATGATCAAGGCCAGTTAAAATGAGAATTTGTTTTCCACGTCAGGTCTTCCTGACGCTCCCCTTTGCCTCTTCTCCCCCTTGCCTCTTCTCCCCCTTGCCTCTTCATTGTGTTCTAGATCTCTCCCTCCATTCTACCTTAATTATTCAGAAGACATTCACTGGAGCCACCTATTGTGCCTGGCCCTATGCTAAAAACAGAGGATACAAAGTCAAACAGAACACAAACTCCTCAAGGAACTTAGAGCCTAGTGGGAGACACAGATAACTAACCCAACAAATAGACTGATATAATCTGATATGACTAATGATAAATGTGATGATGGAGAAACACCTAACCCAGTATGGGGCTGTGGCTAGAGAAGGCATTGCAGAGGAGGAATTATATAAGTTGGCTCTTAAAGAATGAATTGGAGATGGCTAGATGAAGGAGAAGGAAAAGGGCATCCCACGTCAAGGGAACAGCATGTGCAAAGGCATGAGTGAGCGCAGCCTTTGCAAGAAAATCACAAGAAATGGCTGAGCACTGGCTGTACTTGAGGAAGTTCTGAAAAATAAGATACTGAGATTTAGGCAGAATAAAACCAAATCATGGTGGAGGGTGGCATGTGCTAAGCGAAGAAGCCATGGGGAGGGCTTCCCTGGTGGCACAGTGGTTGAGAATCCGCCTGCCAATGCAGGGGACACAGGTTTGATCCACGGCCCGGGAAGATCCCATATGCCGTGGAGCAGCTAAGCCCGCGTGCCACAACTACTGAGCCGGAGCACCTAGAGCTCGTGCTCTGCAACAAGAGAAGCCACAACAATGAGAAGCCCTGTACCACAAGGAAGAGTAGCCCCTGTTCGCCTGAACTAGAGAAAGCCCACACACAGCAACGAAGACCCAACGCAGCCAAAAATAAAAACAAACAAATTATTAATTAAAAAAAAAAAAGAAGCCATGGGGAGCCGCTGAAGAGGGAAGTGGTAGAATAAGATTTGTGTTTTAGAACTACACGCTGGTGGTTCTGAGAAAGGGCAGATTGAAGAGGTCCTAGATGGGGGCATGAAGACCAATTAGGAGAGGTAAGAAGTAAACAGAAATTCAATTAAGTCAGTGACCTTGGGAATGAAGAGAAGGGTAGACTCAGAGATAAAGAGGAGAAAGAAGCTCTAGGACTTCCTGACTAACTGGACATGGCAGGGTGTTGGGCACAGTGAATGAGAGGAAGGGGCCTTGGTAGAATGACACCCAGGTTTCTGACTTCAATATCAGGGTGAACAGAGGCACCACCCCAAAAGAAGCTTCACATAAGAGATAAGCCTGTTTCTCACACATTTCAAAAGTGATGGTTAGGTTAAGTGAAAGACATCAAACACAAAAGCCTATGTACCTTATGTTCTTTCCTGGCTGAGACCAAGCATAATGTACCTCTGCCATAAATAGCCAAAAGGAAAGGAACCCAGACAGCAGCTTCTCTTCCTCAGGTCCACACTGCAGCTGGAGTGGGAGAGGAGCAAGAAAGGGCTGTGTACCGTGACACACAGCCAGTCTGCAGCTGTAAGCTACAGAAGCAAAGACAACTTTGCTTAACTTTCTAGCTTACATATAGATTTTGAAGAACTTCTAAATATCAGTTGTGTAAATTCACATATGTATATTTTGAAATTAGTTCTTGTGACCAGCTATATCCTGTTTTAGCTAAATGTGTAGTCTCTGGGTAGTATGTTACATTTGAATTTTAGTATTTGAAGAAAATTTCTGGCTTTGTATATGTCCAAATACTGCATTTTTTTAACTGTAAAGAAATAAATTTTTCTTTTTTAAAAGCTGTAAAAAAAAAAAGCCTATGTACCATTTGACTCTATTTTCATTAACTTCTAGAGAAGCTAAAATAACATAGTGACAGAAAGCAGATCAGCAGTTGCCAGGGGCTAAGGGTCAGGCAGGGGACCAACTGCAAAGGACAACAAAGAAACATTTTAGGGTGAGGGAATACTGAGAACCAAGGCTAAGATGTGAAAAAAAAACTTACAGAGTGAGAGACAGTACATTTTTCTAAAGCCTATATTTTCACTGAGGTGGTAGTTACCTACATTCATAAAACTATACACCTAAAATGAATGAACCTCAATAAAACTACTTTTTAAAGCAATGTCCTTCAGGACACCCAGGTAGAGACGGAAATAGGCAGAGCTCTGGATATAAAATACAGATTTGGAGAGGAGATTGTATAGAGTAGAACGGAGGCCAAGGACAGCACCCCTAGGAAACAGGGAGAGACCATGGGTGCAGAGGAGCCCAAGATGCCAGCTAAGAAGAAACAACTAGAGAACTAGAAAGTACACCAGGAGAAAGTTGAACTGAAGTTGAGGGAGTGTTTTTAAAATGGGTGAGTAAACTAATAAGGACCTACTGTATAGCACAGGGAACTCTACTCAGTACTCTGTAATGACCTATATGGGAAAAGAATCTAAAAAAGAGTGGATATATGTATATGTATAACTGATTCACTTTGCTGTACACCTGAAACTAACACAACATTGTAAATCAACTATACTCCAATAAAATTTTTTCAAAAATATAAAAATAAAAATTTTTAAAAAGGGGTGAGTAATCAACAGAGTAAATGCCCCCAGACAGCTCAAGGAAGATAGAAACTAAACTAAACTTCGTCCATCTGGAAGACTTTGGTGGAGGTAAAGTCAGAGATTTCCCTTCCTTGTCCTGCTATTCTCAATACAAATACAAGGTAGCCTGAGGCAGTGGTTTGAAAAACATATTTAACAACAAAAATCTTGAGAAGGAAGGTGGTAGAGAACTTGCCATGACCAATCCCAAATGTAATGACTTCCAAAACTTTACTCACTTTTGGCTCTGAAATCCAGTTTATGAACATTTTGGCCACAGGTATACCATTCTGGTCATGCATTGGTTAAGTGAAAATTAAAATCAATTACAATAGAATTGCACAAGTACCCTCTACCTGAAAGCAAAGGCCTAAATGGGTGCTGGGTGATGGCTGCAAGTGTTGCTGCCAGGAATTTAAAAACTATAAGAACACATACTGGAAATATACAGGATATATAAGACCCACCATACTTAATGCCCTGAACCAAGGCTGACAGAAAAGGAAAATTTACAGGGTGGGGGATAATACATTATTTTAAGGCCAAGAGTGACACCCAGTGGTCATGGCAATTACTCCAGGCTCTCAACACTTCCCTTTTTGTTCAGGGCACAAGAGACAGGCCTACTCCCAGACATCACCCAGCCAGGGCTGCCCTCCAGCTTCCCAGGCATGTCAGGCTGAGGGGTGGTGAGAATTAGGTGACAGTGGGTAAATGAGCTAAACTCGGTGAAACACACAGATCCTTTTCCATGATGAGAGCTGAAAAGAGAGCTTCACAGCCTCTAAAGTACTTTAACATTTATAGCCTCATTTGATCCTCACTACAACCTCACAAGGCAGGCAGAGCAAGCTGTCACAGCCCCATTTTAAGGAAAGATTAAACCACAGAGAAGTTAACTTATTTATCTACAAACCCAGGTCTCCTGGTCCTAAGGCAAGTGGTCATTCCTTAACATCACATCATCAGGACTTAGCCGGGGAGATGCCTTAGATGTGGGGGTGGGTATCTGCAGTCCCACATCTGGCACCCCAAGGGCTAAGACACAGTGAACCCAAAGTCATTTAGTGAACAAATACTTCTGGTGCACACACTATGTGCCAGGCACTATATGTACAAGAACAAAAGACAATCCTGTCCTGAAAATATTTTTAATCTAGCCAAAAAAGCAGGCAAGCACAATGGGATGGGATGAAATGGGATGGGGCTGTGACACGTAGGTTCAGAGTACAGCAGGAGCACAGCTTTCCTGAGGAGGACTAAGGACCAGAAGGCGGAACATCTGTTCCACAGACGCATGAGGCCTCAGCCACCAGCGGCTCAACAAATGCTCTCTCCACTGTATCAAACCACCTCTTTCCAAAAAGGATGGAAAATAGAGAAGATAATTCACCTTCAGCAAAACTAGGAAACAGCCAAAACCCCAAAGCCCAGGGGATGGAGAGTAACTGCCATTTGTGCCAAGTCAAGGGAGGCAGCAGAGAATGGCCTTGGGTGGTGCAGAGTTCTGGTGAAGTCTGCAAACACCACAAAAGGCCAAACCAGCAACCGTTAACTTGAGTAAAGAAGGAGGGGCATCTCAGAACTCTGCTCAGCACCACCAAGGGAAAGGGGAAGCAGGAAACTGGCCGAATTCAAAATCTTTACAAAAACTATCCCTCTTGTGGCCAGGTAGCAAACAGCTCTGCTACTTCTGATTGAAGACAGCTGAAAAGAAATAAGTGCTAAAATGCTATCCAAAAAATCCTGTGACAATGCAGGATTTTATGATGAGTAAGCAGGCTTGCTGCTCAAGCTAAAAACTGGAAATGGAAAACATGAAGCAGAGATAACACTCTGGGGCAGGGAACAGGCAATAGGGGAGAGGAGCTCCTGCTATAAATATCTAAAAGTATGGGATAGGTATAACAAACATCTTTTTTTTTTTTGCGGGGGGTACGCGGGCCTCTCACTGCTGCGGCCTCCCCCACCGCGGAGCACAGGCTCCGGACGCGCAGGCTCAGCGACCATGGCTCACGGACCCAGCCGCTCCGCGGCACGAACCCGCGCCCCCCGCATCAGCAGACGGACCCCCAACCATTGCGCCACCAGGGAAGCCCATCAAACATCTTTTAAATGCATAGCTAAGCTCATAGTAAAGTAAGGGAAAGTCACAAGGTCTAAAAATAGAAGTTAACTGAAAGGAGATTGATGAGAGAAACCTAGGCTGCCCTGGCTTCTCTGCACAGAACCCAGAAGCCCTGTTTTAACAGTCCCATGGAAGATCCAAGATCAGGCGCTGAGAGACCCAAGGTGGAAGCTGGAAGTGAGACTTCTGTATGCATACAGGGTCTCTGAAGAGCACACCCTTGCAGAGGGGTGAGCTGGGGAAAAATGTTAATGTAGGAGCTGTCTCAGGCCAAAACACAGAGTTGGGAAAAAAGGCTCCCTGGGAATTTATTAGCACAAGCCTTCCCTCCCACAGGAGGGATTTGAAAATACACTATCTATATGCAGAGAACCCCAAAGGGAAAATTAATTTCAAGTGCTTCTTGGTAAAAATCACCCTGGGTCCCTGGCAGATGCAAATACAAAATTGCTCAAACCCCTCAGGATTCCCACAGTCAGCAAAATATGATCAAACCAAAAATAACCAAAAACACAAAAACAAACCACCAGGAAAGGATGAACAAAAAAAGCAAAGATTTAGATCCCAAATGACTCAGATGACAAAATTATCAGATAGAAAATATAAAATAAGTGAAAGCAGAAGAGGACATATGTCAACAAAAACACTTGTCCAGTGATGTTCATGGCAGCTTTATTCATGATAGACAAACCTGGAAACAACCCAAATGTTCATCCATAGGAGAATGGATAAACAAATTGTGGGATACTCATCCAGTGAAGTACTACTCAACAATAACAAGGAAATGAATTAAAGAAATTAACTACAACATGGATAAATCTCAAAAAATTATGCTGAGAAAAAGAAGACAAATACAAAAGCCACACATAGGGCTTCCCTGGTGGTACAGTGGTTGAGAATCAGCCTGCCAAGGCTGGGGACATGGGTTTGAGCCCTGGTCCAGGAAGATCCCACATGCCGCGGAGCAACTAAACCCACGTGCCACAACTACTGAGCCTGTGCTCTAGAGCCCATAAACCACAACTACTGAGCCTGCGTGCCACAACTACTGGGCCCGTGTGCCACAACTACTGAAGCCCACCCACGTAGAGCCCGCGCTCCGCAACAGGAGAAACTACCTCAATGAGAAGCCCATGCACCTCAAGGAAGAGTAGCCCCTGCTCTCCACAACTAGAGAAAGCACACGCACAGAAACAAAGACCCAAAACAACCAAAAATAAAATAAATTTAATTAATTAAAAATAAAAAAGCAGCCACACATAGACACTGTATGATTCTATTTATATAAAGTTCAAAAACAGGCAAAACTAATCTATGGGTGATAAAAGTCAGAAGATCTGGGAAAGAAGAGGAAAATAAACTGGAAAGATACACAAAGGAACTTTCTGAAATTATGGCAATATTCTATACGTTGACAATATCCTATATGTTGATTAGGACAGAGTAGGAGAGAGGTTAGGATATACAGTTGTTAAAACTCACTAAACAAAAAAAAAAACTCACTAAACTAAGATCTGTACATTTTATCGTATATTAATGATATTGTGATAAAATATACATGTACATTTAATGAAAAGGGGAATGGAAATCATGTTCCAGCCTATATAAAATGATCTAGAATATTTGTAAAAGATCCAGAAACAAATTAGAAATAAAAATATAATCACTGAACTCAAAACCTGAATAGATTCTGCTTAAACCTATGGCTTATATCAGACCAAGTCTTCTATGGCTTATATCAGACCAAGTCTTCTATCAGGAATATTTAAAAACCAGGAGAACACATCTGTTATTTAAAAGATGTTTCCAAACATCAGAGACTTACCGAAACAGTGAGAACTTGAACCTAGACCTCAGAGAGAAGAGAAGCATAGAGATGGGAGTCAGAAACACAGCTACACTTTTTCCTCTCACAATATTTGCTGAAAGTGACAACAAAGAAGTTGAGAAACTAAGCAAAGCTTCTGGTAGTCTCAAGGGCTAGCGAGATCAACAGTGGAGTCCAGGACTCTGTAAAGTATCCCCAGGATTTCAGGTGGGCGCCTGGAAGAGGTACACCCTCAGAGTAAGACTGATAGCCCTCACAAAGACCAATACCAGGTGAATTTCAAAATGAATTAGATCTTCACCTAGCACAATCGCCGGACTGAAGCAAAAGTATTGGGTGGGCCAAAAAGTGCCTTCGGTTTTTTAAGTAAAAATAAAAGACACATTTTTCATTTTCACCAAGAACTTTATTGAACAACTACCACTACCTTCTGCCATTTTTCAGGCAACTTCATAATTCCATCTTCCTAAAACTTTTTATCTTTTTGAGCAAAGAGCTGTTCCAGATGCCTTTTACAGTCTTTCAGGGAATTGAAATTTTTCCATTAAGAGAATTTTGTAAAGATCGAAATAAATGGAAATTCGAAGGTGCAATGTCTGGTGAATACGGTGGATGAATCAGAACTTCCCAGACAAGCTGCAACAGTTTTTGCCTGGTCATCAAAGAAACATGTAGTCTTGCATTATCCTGATGGAAGATTATGCATTTTCTATTGACTAATTCTGGACACTTTTTGTCAAATGCCACTTTCAGTTGGTCCAATTGGGAGCAGTACTTGCTGGAATTAATCATTTGGTCTTCCGGAAGGAGCTCATAATAGAGGACTGCCTTCCAATCCCACCATATACACAACATCACCTTCTTCGGAAGAAGACTGGCCTTTGGTGTGGTTGGTGATGGTTCATTTCACTTGCTCCACAATCTCTTCCATTCCACGTTGTTGTACAGTATCCACTTTTCATTGCCCAACACAAGTTGTTTTAAAAACGGAACATTTTCATTACGTTTCAGTAGACACCTGCATGTGGAAATACGCTCAAGAAGGTTTTTTTCACTTAACCTATGTGGAACCCAAACATCAAAGCAATGAACATAACCAAGCTGGTGCAAATCATATGCAACGCTTGATTTGGATATTTTGAGTATGTCGGCTATCTCCCACATGGTATAAGGTTGATTGTTCTCAATTATTGTTTCGATATGATTGCTATCAACTTCACTTGGTCTACCCAACCGCTGGACCATTGTCCAGCGAGAAATCTCACACAAGAAACTTCAAATCCCCAGCATGAAACTTCACAAACCATTTTTGACATGTTCAATCAGTCACAGCACCTTCTCCATACACCGCACAAAACTTTTTGTGCATTTCACTTCTGTTTTTACCTTTCTTAAAATAATGAAGCATAATATGCCGAAAATGCTGCTTTTTTTCTTCCATCTTCGACATTAAAATGGCAACACTAAAACTCACCAATTTTGTTTTTTTTTCTTTTTTCTTTTTTTAAAGGAAAAGTCACTATTTTTTTCAAACACTTTTATGGTTTTGTTTTCCACTTTTTTTTTCTTTCTTTGTGTGTTTTTGTTTTGCGGAGGTTTTTTGTTTGTTTATTTTTTAACATTGTTATGGGAGTATACCTGCTTTACAATAGTGTGTTAGCTTCTGCTTTATAATAGTGTGTTAGCTTCTGCTTTATCACAAAGTGAATCAGTTATACATATACATATATCCCCATATCTCTTCCCCCTTCCGTCTCCCTCCCTCCCATCCTCCCTATCCCACCCCTCTAGGTGGTCACCAAGCACCAAGCTGATCTCCCTGTGCTATGCAGCTGCTTCCCACTAGCTATCTATTTTACATTTGGTAGTGTATATATGTCCATGCCACTCTCTCACTTTGTCCCAGCTTACCCTTCCCCCTCCCCATAACCTCAAGTCCATTCTCTAGTAGGTCTGCATCTTTATTCCCATCTTGTCTCTAGGTTCTTCATGACCATTCTTTTGTTTTGTTTTTTAGATTCCATATATATGTGTTAGCATATCGTATCTGCTTTTCTCTTTCTGACTTACTTCACTCTGTATTACAGACTGTAGGTCCATCCACCTCACTACAAATAACTCAATTTCGTTTCTTTTTATGGCTGAGTAATATTCCATTCTATAACTGTGCCACAGGGACTTCCCTGATGGTCCAGTGGTAAAGAATCTGCCTTCCAATTCAGGGGATGAGAGTTCAATCCCTGGTGGGGGAACTAAGATCCCACATGCTGTGGGGCAACTAAGCCCCTCGCACCACAACTAAGACCCAATGCAGCCAAAAATAAATCAATCAATATAACTGTGCCACAGCTTCTTTAACTATTTATCTGTCGATGGACACTTAGGTTGCTTCCATGTTCTGGCTATTGTAAACAGAGCTGCAATGAACATTGTGGTACATGACTCTTTTTGAATTATGCTTTTCTCAGGGTGAATGGCCAGTAGTGGTATTGCTAGGTTGTATGATAGTTCTATTTTTAGTTTTTTAAGGAACCTCCATACTGTTCTCCATAGTCACTGTATCAATTTACATTCCCACCAACAGTGCAGCAAGAGGGTTCCCTTTTCTCCACACCCTCTCCAGCATTTACTGTTTTTAGATTTTTGGATGGTGGCCATTCTGACTGGTGTGAGATGATATCTCACTGTAGTTCTGATTTGCATTTCTCTAATGATTAATGATATTGAGCATTCTTTCATGTGTTTTTTGGCAATCTGTATATCTTCTTTGGAGGAATGTCTATTTAGGTCTTCTACCCATTTTTGGATTGGGTTGTTTGTTGCTTTAATATTGAGCTGCATGAGCTGCTTGTAAATGTTGGAGGTTAATCCTTTGTCACTTGCTACATTTGCAAATATTTTGTCCCATTCTGAGGGTTATCCTTTCATCTTGTTTATCGTTTCCTTTGCTCTGTAAAAGCTTTGAAGATCATCTCAATAGATGCAGAGAAAGCTTTCGACAAAATTCAACACCCATTTATGATAAAAACCCTCCAGAAAGTAGGCATAGAGGGAACTTTCCTCAACATAATAAAGGCCATATATGACAAACCCACAGCCAATGGTGAAAAACTGAAATCATTTCCACTACGATCAGGAATAAGACAAGGTTGCGCACACTCACCACTATTATTCAACATAGTTTTGGCAGTTTTAGCCACAGCAATCAGAGAAGAAAAAGAAATAAAAGGAATCCAAATCTGAAAAGAAGTAAAGCTATCACTGTTTGCAGATGACATGATACTATACATAGAGAATCTTAAAGATGCTACCAGAAAACTACTAGAGCTAATCAATGAATTTGTAAAGTAGCAGGATACAAAATTAATGCACAGAAATCTCTTGCATTCCTATACACTAATGATGAAAAATCTGAAAGTGAAATTAAGAACATACTCCCATTTACCATTGCAACAAAAAGAATAAAATATCTAGGAATAAACCTACCTAAGGAGAAAAAAGACCTGTATGCAGAAAATTATAAGACACTGATGAAAGAAATTAAAGATGATACAAATAGATGGAGAGATATACCATGTTCTTGGATTAGAAGAATCAACATTGAGAAAATGACTCTACTACACAAAGCAATCTACAGAGTCAATGCAATCTGTATCAAACTACCATTGGCATTTTTCACAGAACTAGAACAAAAAATTTCACAATTTGTATAGAAACACAGAAAACCCCGAATAGCCAAAGCAATCTTGAGAAAGAAAAACAGAGCTGGAGGAAATCAGGCTCCCTGATTTCAGACTCTACTACACAGCTACAGTATGGTACTGGCACCATAATCAAGACAGTATGGTACTGGCACAAACACAGAAATATAGATCAATGGAACAGAATAGAAAGCCCAGAGATAAACCCATGCACATATGGTCACCTTACCTCTGATAAATGAGGCAAGAATATACAGTGGAGAAAGGACAGCCTCTTCAATAACTGGTGCTGGGAAAACTGGACAGCTACATGTAAAAGAATGAAATTAGAAAACTCCCTAACACCATACAAAAAAATAAACTCAAAATGGATAAAACACCTAAAAGTAAGGCCAGACACCATCAAACTCCTAGAGGAGAACATAGGCAGAACAGTCTATGACATAAATCACAGCAAGATCCTTTTTGACCCAACTCCTAGAGAAACAGAAATAAAAAGAAAAATAAATAAATGGGACCTAATGAAACTTAAAAGCTTTTGCACAACAAAGGAAACCATAAACAAGACGAAAAGACAACCCTCAGAATGGGAGAAAATATTTGCAAATGAAGCAACGGACAAAGGATTAATCTCCAAAATAAACAGCTCGTGCAGCTCAGTATTAAAAAACAAACAACCCAATCCAAAAATGGGCAGAAAACCTACATAGACATTTCTCCAAAGAAGACAAACAGATGGCCAAGAAGCATGTGAAAAGCTGCTCAACATCACTAATTATTAGAGAAATGTAAATCAAAACTACAATGAGGTATCACCTCACACCAGTTAGAATGGGAAGCATCAGAAAGTCTACAAACAACAAACACTGGAGAGGGTGTGGAGAAAAGGGAACCCTCTTGCACTGTTAGTGGGAATGGAAACTGATACAGCCACTATGGAGAACAGTATGGAGGTGCCTTAAAAAAAATAAAAATAGAATTACCATATGACCCAGCAATCCCACTACTGGACATATACCCAGAAGAAACCATAATTCAAAAAGACACATGCACACCAATGTTCATTGCAGCACTATTTACCATAGCCAGGTCATGGAGGCAACCTAAATGCCCATCGACAGACAAATAGATAAAGAAGATATGGTACATATATACAGTGGAATATTACTCAGCCATAAAAAGGAATGAAATTGGGTCATTTGTAGAGATGTGGATGGATCTAGAGACTGTCATACAGAGTGAAGTCAGTCAGAAAGAGAAAAACGAATATTGTATATTAACGCATATATATGGAATATATGTGGAACCTAGAAAAATGGTACAGATGAACCAGTTTGCAGGGCAGAAATTGAGACACAGATGTAGAGAACAAACGTATGGACACCAAGGGGGGAAAGTGGGGGTGGTGGTGTGATGAAGTGGGAGATTGGGATTGATATCTATACACTAATATGTATAAAATGGATGACTAATCAGAACCTGCTGTATAAAAAAATAAAATTTCAAAAAAAATGATCCAGTGAAGAGGAAAATGATGATGGAAGAACTTGTATGGAAATGAAGGTGGCTGCAGAAGCAGTGCCCCTGAGTAGACGCGAGGAGGTAGGATAGAATGCCAAAGGTGGACAAATTTAGGAGCCTGAGGATTAAACTGAGAATAAGAGGAAGGAGGAAGGAGCAGAAGGGGAGAGACAGAGTGGGAGGGTGGAAGTACGGATGGGTAGCGGTGCAGGTTCTCTTCTGGTGGCTTCCGCTGTCTCACAGAAATAGGACGTAAGATCTCAACTGTCACGGGTTATAACGGAGAGCCATGCAGCCCCTGCTCCAGCCACCTCCCGGGCCCTGAGGAGCGCGAGCTGGAGCTCTGGGAAGCTGCTTGCACGGCTGATACCATTTACCCCAGGTGCAGACCCGTCCCTACACGCAGAGGCGAGGATTCCAGAGCCCTCGCAAACCACGGCCGCCCCCAAACTGCAGAGGCCGACCTGCCCCGCCGACCACGCCCCCCCCCTCAGACGTGGCTGCTGAACCATGCAAGCAGCTCTGGCCAAACACAGAGAGTAAGATACCGGGCCCTCACAACGACCGTGTGTTCTAGAACGTTGCTCTCAGGCAACCTGCAAGCCACAGACACGTTGTCGGCCTCAGAAGATGAGGGCTCTCTCTGAGGAGAGCAGGGCGACTCACCTCCACTCAGCCCCAGGCCTATTCCAGCGTCGCCGGCGATCCGCCTCACTCACGGCTGCTGCACCTCCTCCCAGGCGTCCGGCCCTCAGCTGACCCGGAAGCAGACGCGCACCCGCCGCGCCGCAAGACCCGCGAGACCCGCAAGACCCGCGAGACCCGCAAGACCCGCAAGACCCGTGCCCACTGGGACCTGTACCCGCCCCTCCCTCCTACCCTGGGTGTCACCTAGGCCTGAGCAAGGTTTCCTGAAGGGCCGTCCTGGGGGCATGGGAACATCCTGAAAACCGCGGGTGGTGAGTACATTTCTGTCTCCTGTGGAAACAGGAACAGGTCCTCCCTTAGGCAATGAACCTCGCTCCAGTGTCCGCGCTTCAGCAAACCTGAGCCAGGCATCACCGTAACCCTTCGGTGCGTACAAGCGAGGGCAGGTGGGCAGTGGACGTTATTACACGAAGCCTCGTGTGAAGAAATGATCAGAAATAGCTGTGGAATTGGTCAGATGGGGACCGACGAGAGGAGGTGAGAGGAAACCTCCAAATTTAACTAGGATGCACAAGGACTTTGGATTTACAGGCTAGCAGAAAATGAGAAGCCGTGGGAAGTTTCTTTATGTGGACTCAGTAGAGCTGGGTCTTAGTGTGAGTACACCCGCACCCGACCCCTCCCCAGTCCCACCCGACGCAGCAGCCCCCCTGCACTCTCCATCCTCAGTAGCGAAATTGGTACATCAGCAGCTATGGTTTTTGATGTGCAGGCCCCGAGATACCGTGATTTTTCATAATGTCCTCCTTATACCGTTTCCTTTAGAAACAGTTTCCGGTGTCTTTTATCAAAATCATGTGAAGTTTTCTTTCCAGTGCACCCAGTTTAAATTGCAGAAAAATCCAAAGGATCAGAGATCTAAGACTTAAGTGGGTTTTTTTAATAAATTTATTTATTTTATTTTTGGCTGCATTGGGTCTTCGTTGCTGCACGCAGGCTCTCTCTAGTTGCAGAGAGCAGGGGCTACTCTTGGTTGTGGTGCGTGGGCTTCTGATCGCGGTGGCTTCTCTTGTTGCGGAGCACGAGCTCTGGGCGCGGGCTTCAGGAGTTGTGGTGCACGGGCTCAGTAGTTGTGGCTCACGGACTCTAAAGTGCAGGTTCAGTAGTTGTGGTGCACGGGCTTAGTTGCTCTGAGGCATGTGGGATCTTCCTGGACCAGGGCTCGAACCCGTGTCCCCTGCATTGGCAGGTGAATTCTTAACCACTGCGCCACCAGGGAAGCCCTTAAGTGTGTTGTTTTTTTTTTTTTTCTGTGCGCGGGCCTCTCACTGCTGTGGCCTCTCCCATTGTGGAGCACAGGCTCCGGACGCGCAGGCTCAGCAGCCATGGCTCACGGGCCCAGCCGCTCCGCGGCATGTGGGATCTTCCCGGACCGGGGCACGAACCCGTGTCCCCTGCATCGGCAGGCAGACTCTCAACCACTGCGCCACCAGGGAAGCCCCTTAAGTGTGTTTTGATACTCTTAAACAGTAGGTCAAATTTTTTAGCTCCTTGTCCAGATGCAAAAGGAAAATACTAAGTCAACATGAAGCAGGCTTTACATTGGTTAGATAGATTTTTTAATTTGATTTATATTTTTTTAAATTTAAGAGTTTAGTTGAGGTATAATTGATACATAATCAGCTGCACATATTTAAAGTGTACGATTTTATAAGTTTTAAGATATATGTACACCCGTGAAACCATTCCTACAATCGAGATAGTGAACTTACCCAGCGCTTCAAAAAGTTTCCTTGTGCCCCTTTGTAACACCCCCATTCTGCCCTTTTTGGCTTCCCTTACTGCTCAGGTGACCATGATTTACTTTCTGACACTACAGATTAGTTTGGATTTTCTAGAATTTTCTATAAATAGAATCATGTAGTATTTACTCTTTATTGTTTAGCTTCTGCCATTCTGCATAATGACTTTTAGATTCATTCATGTCCTTGCATGTATCAGCAGTTCATTCCTTATATTGGTGAGTAGTATTCTCACATGGATGCACCACCGTTTATCTTTTTACTTATTGATGGCTGTTTTGGTTGTTTCCATTTTTTGGCTATTACAAATAAAGCTGCTGTGAATATTGTTTAATAATTATAATAGAAAATATGAGCAAAATATCACCTATGAAAGTAGGAGACAGCAGATGGACTATGAGAATACGATAGGACTGCTGAGCAGGTGCAAAGGCTCCACTGAAGTTTGTATATGAATTTAGAGTAAGACCAATCAGCATGGTTTTGTATATTTTTCCAGCCATCTTCAGCTGCATGAGTATAGGCATAGAGAAGACAGAGAATTACATTTAACCAAGGTTAGAGTTTTGCGCTAAGAATGCTACAAAGCAAGAGAGAAGCAAGATATTTGAGAGTGCATCCAAGAGAGGAAAGATGCTGGTTGGCCATCAAGTTTGCAGAAGGACGTGATTGTGTTTGTGTTTGAGTGTATATATAAACAGGTGGGTAATTTTATAATTATAATCTCAGTAAATATAGTTGATGAATTCTGGTTTCAATCCTTTTCAAAACTGCCAGCTTAAGAAGCTCTCAGCTCATAATAAGATAAATGCAAAAGAGAGAATGGGTGGTTTATTTGTAGGACTCTGGGGCATTCCAGAAAGGCTATTCAAACATAGTTGAAGGGAATTCAGCAAATAAATAGGATGATGGACTCACCCATATCCACCTTTTTCTCTGCCACTCTCCACAGCTCATCCCCAAGCTGTAAGAGGATGGATTTGTGTGTTGATACACACTGCAGTTGGTCTGTAGTGGTCTGAACCACTTTGTAGTGGTCTGAACGAAGTATATTTCCACAATGAAAAGTCACAGCATACACAAATGCATATAGAGTCTGCATAGAATACTAGAAGGAACACTGGTCCGCTAAACAAGTAAACCTAGGCTCAGGTCCCAGTGTACCATGCCCTAACAGGCCAGTCTCCTAACCTTGCTGAGCCATTGTTTCCCCATCTGGGAAATGGGATCATTCTTAATCTGCCAACTTCACAGAGTTATTATTCAGAGAGCAAAGGGGATGACCCTTTGCTCTGGGAGAGCAGAGAGTACTGTCTATCTCAGTTATTCGAACCCTTGTATCTTGCACAGTGCTGGGCTCATAGTAAACTCAACCAACATTGATGGTTAAATAATAAATCAAATGATGGACATGAAAGAGCATTTTTAAGCTAGTAAGTATGACACAAATGTTAAAGAACTGCATTCCTTTTCTGACTCATGCACTCTCCTTTCCCCACACTGGTGTTGTTCCAGCAATCCCCCTGTAACCTAAAAGTTTACAACCTTTTAGGTCCACCCTTCAACCTAAAAGTTTTCCCCAGCCCTCCCTGGCCAGTGTGATAACCCCAAATGTCCAGTCAACCAACCCATAGTCAAGGACAACAGTGGACAAGGACAACATGCCCCAGCACAGCTGAGATCTCCTAGGCCACCTAAGTCACAGTACTCCCAACATCTTGAATATACATACAGTCTTCCAGGACCACCCCTCACACAGAAGCCTCCCCTCTGCAGACCTCCAGGGATATCAAATAGGCCTGATCCCCCAAAAGCCCTCCCCAGTCAGACAAGTCTCACTCAGGATCTCAGCTTCTGCAGCTCAGCCCAGCTCCTCAGCCCCCTTTTGTTCCCACTTCAGCCCAGGACTCAAATCTGTTTAGAGAACCCCTACTTCGCCCTCCTGGCAGATGGTGGAGGAAGAAGTGGAACCTGGTAGCAGCAGCCAAATTATTAGCCCCTTCACCTTTACCTCTTAGCAACTCTAAAAGTGATGTCACAGGTAACCTAAGAGTAAACCAGGACAAATTCAACAGAAAGCTATCCTTGCCAACACTCATCAGGTCAAGGTAACAAAGGAAAAAAACCCAAAAAACAGGCAGATAGGTTCAAAAGCTGACGCCACCACTTACAGTGTCCACTTATTAGGCATGTGGTATGTTGCTTAATGTCTCCAAGCTTCTGTTTACCACCTAAAAAGTAGAGATTATAGTACCTTTTGCACAGGATTGTTGGATGGATAACAGAAATCGTTTTAAGTACCCTAGCACATTACCTGGCACTTTATACCTCAGTCAATGTCAGTTCCCCTCCTCCTCTGACTCAAGGCATCCACTTGCAGCCACAGCCCAGACCCAGAAGGAAGCCTTTCCCTTAAGGCTTTACTTGTGGACCCTCCTTCCTTCATCACTGCAAGAAGGAAATTAACATTAGCCCTGCACTCTCCCCTTACCTTGCCCTTCTCAGAATCACCCTGAGATCACTTCCTCTTTCATAGAGGCTCAGAAATGTCAGGGGCCTTTCTCAAGGTCACAGTTCCTACAAGGCTTAGCTGAGATTCAACCCTAGTTCTCAGGAAAGCCAGCGTCTACTTTTATGCTTCCCACAGCACTTCCCCTGCAAAAGGATGCCTATGAATCAGAATCACAAAGTGGTTTAAATAGTTATACAGCAACAAGAAAAGAAACGTCATCCAGGAAGGGCAGTTTACTCAGGGGACATCTTTATCGTATTTTCAAATATCCGCTGTCCTTGAGTCTCCTCTAGTCTGAATTCCCACTCACTCCACAAAGGGGCAATATTCAACAAAGTTAGGTGTAAAGCAACATATTTAGCAGGGATCCCTGAGGGTATCAACCCTTCAACCTTATTAAGCCCTTGCAAGTAAAGACCCTCACTGATAAGTACCCTGAAATACGCTAAGGAGAACAAACATGAATATCACAACAGAAAAGTGTCCTTCAACTCCCCTACCCCCATGAAGACAAAAAAGTGTACTCTCAGGGGCTGGCCTGCTACTTTGTTCCTACAAGTCAAGTCAGAAAAACAAGAAAAAAAGGAAGGAAGGAAGGAAGGAAGGAAATGGGATAAGAAGAAAATGAGAGAAGGGAAATAAAGACAAAAGACTGGCAAACAATAAAGGAACAGGGCCAGGGTTAATGGTCAATGAAAGCAAGAAAGAAAGAGAAAAGAATGTTCTGAAAGTGAGGTCCTTACATTTCCAGGAACCCGGGTCAGGACATGTAGGAAATCAGAGAGAGACAGTCACTTGGTCAGAGTCACACAGCAGTCAGGGCAGAATCACCATTTGTGCTGGACTAACGTTCAGCCACTAGGCACCACTGGGGTGCTGAGTCCAAACTAACTCTATAGGGCTCCAGGATCAAAGACCCATAGATTGCTAGAGTTAAAACTGACCTAGGGCTACTCCTTCCAGAAAGATGGAGTAGATATATTTTTCCCTATTTTTTCTGCTAAGTACAAATAAACACCCTAGACATTAAAATAAACATAAGAAGACTCAAAAAGTTAGGAGAAGACAGGCAGACTAGTGACCTCAGGGAACAAGAAACTATGCAATGGTGAGTTCTCTAAGTTTTCTTTTTTACCTCAAGATTGGATACTAGAGAAGTTGGCAACTTGGAAATGCCAATAAGTGCCAAAAAAAAAAAAAAGCTCCAAGCAAAGTCTGTTCTCTCTTGCCAAAGGACTAGGAAAGGAGCAATCTAGCAAGACAGAAAACTTTAGACAAAAACCACTCAACTCCAGCCAAGACCACAGAAAAGTTGTGGCCACCCCAGCCTCCATCCTCACCAGTAAAGGCCAGATGGAGAGCCTAGATTTCCACTTTTGTCAAGCTGTAAAAATGCATCCCCGGGGCTTCCCTGGTGGCGCAGTGGTTGAGAGTCCGCCTGCCGATGCAGGGGACACGGGTTTGTGCCCCGGTCCAGGAAGATCCCATATGCTGTGGAGTGGCGGGGCCCGTGAGCCATGGCCGCTGAGCCTGCGTGTCTGGAGCC
Organism: Phocoena sinus; assembly: GCF_008692025.1. NCBI lineage: Eukaryota > Metazoa > Chordata > Mammalia > Artiodactyla > Phocoenidae > Phocoena > Phocoena sinus. The sequence continues at coordinate 23,886,900 of NC_045775.1, forward strand.
TGTGCTCCGCAACGGGAGAGGCCACAACAGTGAGAGGCCCATGTACTGAAAAAAAAAAAAAAAAAAAAAACACCAAAAAAAAAAAAAAAAAAAAAAGGCATCCCCAACCCCCTTCCAACACCCTACCTGCAACTCTGCAACTGGTGTGTAGTCAGAGAAGGCCAAGTGGGAAGCTGGGCTTTTAATTCTTCCAGAGCAGTAACAGCCATCCCCGACCACATAGAGTGGAGTGGTCAGTGCAGACTATGTGGGGATCCTGGATTTCTAGTGGCACCCCTCCCTTTCTTTCCCTGCTGGGGTGGTGTTAGGGGATCAGAGGAGACCTAGTGGAGAGTTGAGATTACACCACCACACAGTGATAATGAGGCTAGCTCCTCCATCCCTACTTCCCTGTGGTGTCAGCAGAGGACATGTGGGGAACCTCAACTGCTGTCACTGTCTAGTAGTAACAAGAAGTCTTTCTCCCCCAGAGGTATGCACTGAGGCCAGGAGGAGAACCTGAACTTCCATCCCCACCTAACAATGACAGAATAATATATGTCCCCCTTTCCTTTACCAAAGCTGTGTCAGAGAAGACCTGCTAAAACACAAGATTTAAATAAGATCCAGAATCTCACAACATAATACTCAAAATATCCTAGTTTCAATAAAAAATTTATACCAAGAACCAGGAAGATCTCCACTTGATTGAAAAAAGGTAATCAACCAACACCAAGATGACACAGATGTCTAACATGGATTTTAAAGCAGCTATGATAAAAACCCAGATAGTATTGGAGCTGAATTAGAATCTACCTCTGCTGCCTTTGCCTGAATAGGGAATCAAAACTAAGGAAGAGCTTTCACACTGGGGAAAGAGCTGACTTACCAAAAGGCTATGGCTCTAATCCTTTATTTTGTTTTATGATCATAGAGGGAGGTTGAGAAGGAAGTAGAGATTTTTGTCCACAAGCTAATTTTACAAATATCCATGCAAGCTAAACTGGCACCCAGAACAATAAATTTTACCTTAATCAAAGGCGTTGACTTGGAGTTAAAAAATAAAATAGGAAAATTTCATAGAAATGTTTCCCTTCTAGAAAAAAATATCAAGTATCTTTGGCCTAATTCAACCTAAACTTTCTCCTGAATCATTAGCTTATGAAACAGCTATGATTAAAATAGTAACTTTCTTTTTTTTTTAATTTATTTATTTATGGCTGCGTTGGATCTTCGTTGCTGTGCGCGGGTTCTCATTGCGGTGGCTTCTGTTGTTGCGGAGCACGGGCTCTAGGTACACAGGCTTCAGTAGCTGTGGTTCGAAGGCTCTAGGGCACAGGCTCAGTAGTTGTGGCACACGGGCTTACTTGCTCCGCGGCATGTGGGATCTTCCCGGACCAGGGATCGAACCCATGTCTCCTGCATTGGCAGGCGAATTCTTAACCACTGCGCCACCAGGGAAGCCCAAAATAGTAACTTTCTTTAATCTGCTTCACTGCCTGAAGAATAGTCCCTTTCCCTCAGAGTAAAACAGTATCCAAAAGACCAAATTTTAATACTTGCTTTAATGCAGTTTCGCCTACTTTAGATATATATTTGTAGCTTAAGACAATTAAAAATGCAGGTACATACATTTTTAGAAACACAATAATTGCCTGATTTTTATCTAACACAATTAAAAATATGACATTTTAAGGAACATGAAAGCATAAAATTATATTATAAATTGGAAGACTCTGATTTACCAATTCCCATTTCTAATCAGGTTGACCCCTGAGGAAATCTCTTCTGTGTTTCTGTCTCCCCATCTATAACATGGAGAAAATAATTATTCTCTACTTTTCTCAAAAGGTTTTTGTTTCAAAAGAATGATGTGCATGAAGTTCAAGGTTAACAGAATGCTATGTTAACTTTATTTCATTTCCTTATTTATGCTCCTCTTATCCCACAAAGGAAGAATTAACTAATATTAGGTATTTGCTGCTTCTAATTTTATTGAATAAATCTTCCTTCTTGAAGAAAGTCTATCAGAGAAAGTGTGGCAGTCATTAAGCTGTTTTCTCTTGGCTTTAAACTTATCTTTCTTCCCTGCTTTGTGATGCTGGCACTGCAACCCTACTTTGCCATTAGGCTCTGGCAGTCAGGGACTCTAGAAGGAATCTGCAGGCTGGCAGAGGAAAAGAGGACTGCTCCTTCCTGGCTGCTTCCTGTTTCTGTGAGCATTGCCCAGCTGCGCTACTTCACCCTGGCAGCAGCAGTTACTTGCAGCAGCAGCAGCTAAATCCAGCTTGCAGTTCTTCTAGCACTTGGAGAACCAGTCCTATCATGCTGCCTCAGAGACACCAGCACCAGTCCAGTACCAGCCAGTGGCTCTCCCCCCTCAGAGGTGTGAGTCCCATATCCCCTGGAACCCTCCTCCAAGCTCAGAGACTCCAGCACCAGTTGAGCAGTGCCCCTTCCTTTAGCTTCTAAATTTCAATCATCCCAATCTTCTAGAAAAGAGTAGGAGTTAAACAGGAGGGGTGGGATGGGCTCAGGGGGCGAGGTATGACGTTTCAGTTATGAAAGATGAATAAGTTCTAGAGATCTGCTGTACAGCATTGTACCTATAGTTAACGATGCTGTATTATACACTTAAAAATCAGTTTAAAGAGTAGCTCTCTCAATATCCTGTGATAAACCATAATGGAAAAGAATATGAAAAGACTGTATATATATATATGTATAACTGAATCACTTTGCTGTACAGCAGAAATTAACACAACATTGTAAATTCACCGTACTTCAATAAAATAAAATTTTAAAAGAAGAGTAGATCTCACATTAAGTGATTTTATCACAATGAAATTTTAAAAAAAAAAAGTAGAAACGTATATATAAAAAGGAACAGTGACCTGAGCAGGGATACCAGTTTGTGTGAACTTTCAGAAACTAAACACAACAGGTCCAAAATGGCCAGAAGGGAATTCAGCCTGACCACCACCTATGCTGTGAGGGGAGAGTGGTGAGAGAAAAGCTGGAGATACAAGAAAGGTCCAGATCTCATGCACCTTGGAAGTTTGGACATTGGAATAATACAGTCAGATTTGCTTTTTAAAACAGTTACTCTGACTGCTGGGAGGAGAAATGACTAGAAGTGACTGGGGTAGGAGACATAGATGCCAATTAGGAGTGAGAGATCTTGGATAGTAACAGCTGGGTGGAAAGAAGTGTTAAATAGGCAGTGGAGGTGGCAGGGACTTGATCAGGTGACTGATTAGCTATATGGGTAAGGAAGAAGAAAGACCTAAGCATGATTCCCAGGTAGCTAGTATTGCCAGTTGCTGAGTTGGAGAACCCAGAAGGAGGAGGAGGTTGGAGGTATAGACAATGCATTCTATTTTAGGTGGAAGTTCTAGCAAGATATCCAAGTGTTTCTATGGGTCCAGAGCTCGAGAGAGGGGTCTGGGCCCATTTAAACACTGCCCAGGACTTCCCTGGTTGTCCAGTGGTTAAGGCTCTGCACTTCCACTGCAGGGGACAGGTTCAGTCCCTGGTCGGGGAGCTAAGATCCTGCATGCCACACAGCACAGCCAAAAAAAATAGAAATAAAAAGTAAAAAAAAAAAACAAACAAACACTGCCCAGGTGAGAAAGTGCCTAATTTAGGTAGAAACAAAATCCAGTTTGCTGTTGTTGCAACTGTGGTTGTCTTAGGGCACCATAATGAAGGTGACTTAAACAACAGACATTTATTGCTCACAGTTCTGAAGGCTGGAAGTCCAAGATCGAGGGTGCCAGCATGGTCTGGTTCTGGTGAGACTCTCTTCTTGGGCTGCAGATGGCCACTTTCTTGCTGTGTCCTCACATGGCAGAGAGAGAAAGAGATCTTCCTCTTTTTATAAGGCCACAGTCCTATTGGATTAGTGCCCACCCTTATGACCTTGGTTAACCTTAATTGCTTCCTAAAGACTCTGTCTCCAGGTATAGTCACATTAGGGATTAAGGCTTCAACACATGAATGGTTGGGGGGCACAATTCAGCTCCTAGCAGTGGAGGAATAGGTGGGTTGGGTTATCTCAGCCTAATATCATTAAATATTCAAATGAGACAACTATTTCTCTGTGTCTGGAGTCCATGCTCTCCAGGCCACCTTCTAGTAATTCTTGCTTCCCATGGTCTTAAGGAAAGAATGCACTGGTCTGGCCAGCACAAAAGCTTAGTATACTTGGTGCACATTAAGCACTATGGCATCATCAGTGTGGGTCAGAAAGCTTGAGGCTGGAAAATTCTGGCTCAGCTTTGGACCTACAAAGCTGAGAACCAGATTCCGGACCTTGGTGAATTCATTACAATACAGTAACTGCATGTGGTTTCCTAATGGTCAGCCAGCCTCTCCCAGGAAATATTCCTCTGCACCAACAGCTTCTATCTTGCCTAGCTCATTTAAAAGGAGGCAACAACAAAGCGAAAGGGCTTTGGAGCAGGCCCTTGCAGTCCATGTGAATGAGATCCCTTGGAGTTGTGCAGTGCCCAACCTGTGCTGCTGCGCACAGAGGCCCTGTTTGTAGTCACCAAAGCAAAGTTCAAATGCCAGTGCTTCTACTTACCTACTGCAGAGCCCTAGGCAAGTCACTAACTTACCTACCTTGGAAAGAATATATTAAGAAAAAATATCCACCTCAGAAAAGTGAATTGAGTGGAAAATAGTATGTGAGCCTTTACCCCAGTACCTCGCACTTGGTAGGCAATCAAAACTTATGGCTCTTTTTATTTTTAGAGAGAAAGAAGAATAAGGAGTAATAAAAGTCAGGTGAGGCATTGTGCATTTTGTATCAACATATGATTTTCACTGCTGCTAACCTAATATTGCAATGAAATGGTTATTCAGAACCATTCCCTAAAATCTGCAGGGGCTGTGGGGCATAAGGGGGACAGCGGTGAATGGAATTGCCCGTGAAATGGCGTGGAGTCCACGTTTATGCCCAAAGGGGATCCATTTTCTATTCTGATCACCACTCCCCCAGCAGGAAGATACTCTTCCTGCAAAATGCAGCTAAAAATGCCCCCTAATTGGCATGAGGAAACTTCCAGGAATCAGGTATGTGTTCATTATCTTGATTGTGGTGATGGTTCTATATATATATATATGTCAGAACATCAAATTATACACTTTAAATAGGCACAGTCTATTGTATATCAGTTATACTTTAATAAAGGTGTTGTGGTTTTTTTTTAACACTCTCAAATCATTGCCACAGTTTGCCAAACACTGATCAAGGTAGAGAATGCCACACATGGGGCAGGGGTGGGAGGGGAGGGTGTGGTGGGAGATTAGATGCAGGATAAAATGTGCACAGGTTAGAAAGAGATAGTCAGCATTTTGAAGGACGTAGCAACAGGAATGAATCTCCTGGGAAAATGACTGATGAGGACTGCAGTTAAAATAAACCTGGAACTATTTTTATATGGGATTAAAGGCCTAAAAAGCAAAGTGCCATCTCCCCACAGAATGGGACAGAAATGACATGGGACACGGCAAATCCTTAAGAGGAGTCCTCTCACTCTCTCCTAACCCATCCTACATGCTTCTGTCAGAGTCATTTTTCTCAAAGATCATTTTCATTGTGAGCTCTTCCTCTCCCATTTCCCGTGGTCCCGCATGATTTACGTGGACAAGTACAACACCCATCTTTCCTTTCTCCAGCTTTTCTCCTTTACAGTCCAGTCTAACAGGCCCATGGCTCTCCCCGGCACTTCCTCAGCAATCCCCAAGTTATATGGTTCCTCTCCACCCCAAGGCTGCCCTTCCCCCTTTTCCCCTAGAATGCAAGCTGCCCATCCTTTTAGACCCAACTTAATTTCACATCCTCTGAAAATCCATTCTTGGCTCCACCACTAGAAGATAATTTATCTTTCCTTTCATTAAAAACCTATCTATAGAGACTGTATTTCTGAACCCAAAATTGGGACACGTGGATATAGAATTCTGTACTGTTGACAGATGTGAAAGACAGTCTGGGAAATGTTGCTTGAATGCTCAAAAATTGGACTCTGGAGGACGTTTTTATAGTGTATGGGGCCAGGGAACAAAATATTTGAAGTGGTGATTGTATAGGGCATCCAGAATGCATGGCCGTATCTGTCCTTTGGCTTTTGGCATGAGTTACATACAGTGCCTTATTAAATTCTTTTATTCATATTGTTTTTCCAAAACTAAGCTTCAGTTAACTTGGGAAGAGGAACAGTGTCAATATCCAGATATACTCTCAACACCTAGGCAGGGCTATAGAGCAAAAAAATGGTTATGAATAAATAATTTCAAGTCCATAATCTCTGTGGGAAAATTATTCCCATACAGTATCACTATCATTCACACTTCCTTTTCCATTCTTCTGTGAACAGCACCCCACACCTGGGATACAGCTCATATGAGTGATACAGTGGAGAGGTAGGGTGAGGAACTGACCTTTAAAACCCTATGTTGTTTGCATCATCCTATAACCAATACTTTAGGGAAGGTAAGAAATAATAATAATAAAATAAGGCACTGCTAAAATGTAGAGTGAGTTTCTGAAACTTTAATATGTGTAAGAATCCCCTGAAGAGCTTGTTAAAATCTGATTCCCGGACCCCATCCCCACAGATTCAGTAGGTTTGGGGTGGTGCCTGGAAATCTGCATTTCTCAGTCGAGGCTGATGCTGCTGATCTTTGCACCACACCTTGAGTAGAAATGATGTAGAATGCGTGCTGAAGGAAACAAGTGTCACTAAGACCTCTTCGTGAAAGTGGTGGTAGAAATCCAAATCAAGCTATCTTAAGGAAGAAAACAGATTTGTTGAAAGGAAACTGGAATAGGTAGCTCACAGTGTGAGCGGAAAAACAGCAGAAGTGGGTGAAAATCTGAGGACCTCAGGGACTGGATCTGAGGACTCAATCATCATTGGAACTCAGTCTCTTTTATTATTTTTTTTCACTTTAATCTGTTTGGCATTGTTCTATCCTACTACCAGTTAATTATCTTCATATAGTGGACATGGCTGCTGGAAATTCCAAATTCTTATCAAATTCCATATTTCAGTTATTTATTTCTGTATTACAAGCCACCCCAAGCTTGGTGGTTTAATACAGCAACGATAATTTATTTTGCTCATGAATCTGTAATAATTATTACTGTTACCTATGATTTGGGCAGGGCTCTCATCTTTATTCAGTCTTTGTGGTGTCAGCTGGGGTTCAAAGTCTAGGGGTGACTTGACAGCTGGGATCTGGAACCATCTGAGGGATCCCTCACCCACTTGTCTGGTGATTGATGTTAGCTGTTGATGAGACCTCAGTGAGGCCATCAGCCAGAACACCTGTTCATGACCTCTCCACGTGGCTGCTCAGGCATCCTTATAGCATGGTGGCTGGCTTCCAAGAGTAAGCGTACCAAAAGAATCAGATGGAAAATACTTTATCTTTTATTATATAGCCTCAGCTATCAAACAACATTTTTTCCACCACAGTCCCAAACTTACCCAGATTCAAGGAGAAGGAACGTAAACCCCATTTCTCAATAGGAGGAGTGAAAAAGTCACATTGTAAAAAGAGCTGAAGTCTGGGAGACATTGTTGTGAGCATCTTTGAAAAATACAGTCTACCACATTTCATAACCTGAGATATCGGACTTTCTCAATTACTGTATGAAAAATCCCAGGGGAGAAATTTGACTGATCTGGCCTTGTTCAGTGCTCATTCCATTAACCAATTATTGTATACAATGACGAGCCTAGCCTGCTCAATGCCCATTCTGTGCCTGGTTAGGGAGAACAGCCAAAAGACTTATGTTCACTATAAAATAGAACTTCCCAGGTTTTGGTCATTCTGGACACAAGAGTCTTAGCTATAATAATCAAGAAGGGTTCACAGAGTTCAGATATCTATATGTGAAAACATCTGGAGGAGACTGTTCTCAGAAATGTATAGGTGCTATGGACTGAATGTGTCCCCACTCCCAAAGTCATACGCTGAAATCTAATCCCCAGTGTGATTGTATTAGGAGGTGAGGCCTTTGGAAAGTAATTAGGTCATGAGGGTGGAGCCCTCGAATGGGATTTGGCCCATGTAAGAAGAGACCAGAGAGCTAGCTCTCTCTCTTTCCATCATGCAAGGATACAATGAGAAGTTGGCAGGCTGCAACCCAGAGGAGGGCTCTCACCAGAACTAGACCCTGATCTCAGACTTCCAGCCTCCAGGACTGTGAGAGATAAACATTTGTTGTTTGTAGACCACCCAGCCTATGGTACTTTGTCATAGCAGCCTGAACTGACTAAGATAATTGCAACAAGAAAAACCAGTGAAGGAGGAACTATGACTAGGTGTTGGGTCAGTGAGAAGAGTTCTGGCAGTCCTGTAAGTCAGGTTAGTCAGGCCAAGGCCTGGAAGAGGCTACAGGACCAGGAAGAGTCAACCAAGATGGACAGGGCAGACACACACTTAGGGATGGCAGGCAAGATGCAGAGTCCAGAGAAGCCAGGAAGGGGAGGTTGGTAAGTTCTACGGTGGGGAAAGGGAGGCTCCATGGCAAGTGGGCACAGCACAGCATACTTCTGCTTATATTATCATTAATTCTCACAACAACCCCGTGATATAGATATCATTTCCATTTTCAAATGAGGAAATGGATGTTCTGAGAAATTGAGAAGTTCTCCCCAGGTCATCCAAGAGGTAAGCAGTAGGGTTGTTTGAACAGGGACAAGTCTAAGTTATAGGAGCAAGTGGAATTCACACCAGTAAGCAAGAGGCCCAGGTGTGTGCTCTGGTCCTAGGGCAGCCGTTGACGGCTCCCATTCCAGCCCTGCTCACAGTGTGCAGTCTGCAGACCCACATGCAAACCCATGGGCCGCAACCCAGACCTACTGAATCAGAATCTCTTGGAGTGTGGTCTATAGACTTTTAACAACCTGCCAGCTGATTTTGAGCACACTCAAGTCCAAGCAACTCTGCTCTACTCCATTTTATACCCACTGTTTACTCCAAATAGCCTGGATCCACCCATATAAACTGTATCCAGAACATGATAGACCTTCAGGAAACATGATTAAACAAGGACAAGATGTTTGGATTACCTATGATTTACTTTATATGTTGCGTTGAGGGTGACAAGAAATCAAATGTATGGACCTCTAATGGCTTTACGAAAAGTCTTCCTGCCCTGACTCCTTGAACGTACTGCTCTCCTTACTCTATATTCCTTAAAATATATAAAGTTTGGACCCCTTGTTTGTTATGTTTTACAATTGCCTTATGTGTTTGTGATCTGCCCATGCTTATGTCTTACTTCCCAGTTAGGCTGTAAACACTTCAAGGCAGATGCAGGCACAATGCCCTATTAATGTTAACATACCCTAGTGACTAGGAGAGAAGCTCAGCAGAAGCTCACATAAAAGGATCATCTTTGAGCCAATATTTTAGGCACTTGATGAGCATTTTGCTAAATGTTTTATATGCATCATCTCATTTGATCCATACAAGTACAATCCTGTAAGCTGGGTGTCACCTTGAGGAAACTGAAACCAGCCTCACATACAGGTGGGTAGTGTTAGAGGCAGAAAGAAACCCAGGCCTGTGTGATGCCAGAATCCCTGCTCTCAGCAAGTATAATGTAGGATGCCCACATTCATTACGTTAAGGTGTCACTGCTTCTTACAAGCCCTTCTGTGAGCACTGGCTGTGTCAAGTGTTTAATACAGTAAGTGCTCTAAAACTGTCAGCTACTTTCAGTATTCAACATTATGGTTTAAAACACCTGGTCATATATATCATTTGATTGTTTCTCAAAACAACCCTTGGGGTAGGTAGAACCCCTATTATTATCCTTAATGTTACAGGTGAGGAAACTGAGGCTCAGGGGTGTAAAGAGCCCAGGTCTCTTTTCCTCCTTGCATCGATCGCTCTTTCCACACTGCTGCTCCCACCACTTATGTCACATTTCTGTCCAGTCTGGAACATTCCCACCAGCCCTGCAGTTCTGGACTCTTCTCAATTTGTGCCCTACCAGACTCCCACCTCCAGGGACAAGAGTGAAGACCTTCCTCCAGCTACAAAGAGTCTAAGGAAAAGCAGATACAACTTCTTGAGGCATCAAATTCCCAATCTCTGAAAGGCAGAGAGCAACTCCAGCATCTGAGCTGAAGCACCTAAGGTGATGCCTCCCCAGAGCTTTCTCCTCACAACCTCCTCATCTCCAGCACTGCTGACTCCACTCCAGGCTCACACTTCGGAGACCTCTTCTGACTTGCTCCTCTGAGTTCAAAGGACTTGGGAGCCAATACAGGAAAAGAGTGTCTGCTGATTGGGCTCTGCCAGCAGCAACCGTGTCCACTGGGGTTTAATCCCCCTGCATGATCAGCTCTAGGGAAAGGCTGCTGTTTGACTTTACCACTCTGGGTCTGAAAAATTGATCTGTGGTGTTCAAACTTTTACCCTTAATAAGGAATTTTTTTTCAAACCAAATTTTTCCAGAGCCTATAATAAAAGAGATAAAAGTGCTAACAGTTTCTTTAGACATTTTAAAATTATTCCATGTGCAGAATCAAATATAACACTTTTAGGGAAACTCTGGAGAGCTAGGACTCTCCAACAATTTAAAAAGCCCCTGGACCACTGGGCCACTGAGGGCCTGTCCAGCTTCACCCAGCACGTCCTCTGGGTTGACCAGTATGGCTTGTGAAGAGCAGTGTGTTAATCCTGAACTCAAACAAGGTTTTGAAAGGGGAGGTGGTGTCAGTAGCATAATTTGTGGGCCTCACACATTCAGTGTTAGTATTTACTGAGATTTAAGGGGAGGGGACAGATGCTTAAAGAAAAAACCAGCGTTGTTCATATACTACTTTCTCCATAAAGAAAATTCCTTGGGCTCACTCACAAAACCCTTATGTTGTGAATCCACTTAAAATCAATTGCGACCCACCCCAAGATGATACCACTCTCCCTTCCCATCTCCTCCTCTGCTCCCTCCTGCCAGCTTCAGCACCACTGTGTTCTTTTCTCAGTATATAAATTTAGCTTCGAGAAGGATGAGCAAGGCTCATGGCCAGTGTGCTCTCTGCAGGTGGAATGAGTCATCCAACCTCCAGAGGGGCCTCTCCTCCCCCAGCTTGCCAGCCTGTCTTCAGCTACTCACTGGGGCCTGCTTACACACACCTGAAGGGATGTCTCCTGTATCGTGCTGCTCACTCACCCAGAGAACCAAAACTGTAATTAAATCAACCCAGAAGATGTTCTGTTCCCTGCATTTGGCTTCTCTAACTCCAGTTAGCTTTTTTCCTCCTTTATACAATTTATTCACAATGGGCATATTATTCAGATCAGATGGTCAAAGTAGGCCTACTCTGCAATAAAACAGCACACAGTTCATTTTTTCTTTTTTTTTTTTTTACATATATACATCTATGAAACCACTACCATGAACAAACTTTTCCATTACCCCCAAAATTCTCTCTCCACCACTATCCCCATACAACCACTAATTTCATTCAGTCACTACATGTTAATTTTCATTTTCTAAAATTTATATATATATGTGATCATACGATATGCATTTTTACCTGCTTTTTCACTCACATAATTATTTTGAGATTCATGTTGCATGAGTTGCTGAGTAATATTCCATTGTGTAGATATGCCACAATTTTTTTATCCATTCACTTGATGGACATTTTTGTTGTTTCCATTATTTGGCTGCTACAAATACAACTGCTACATACATTTGTCTACAGGTCTTTGTGTGGACATAAACTTTTGATTTCTCTTCGATAAATAAGCAAAAGTTAAATATTGGCTTATATGGTAGGTGTATGTTTAAATTTTTAGGAAACTGTCAAATTATTTTCCAAAGGGGTTACATCATTTTATATTTCCACCAGTGTGACATGAGTATTCCAGTATATTCATATTCTCATAGCACTTCGTAAGGTCAGTGTTTTGTTTTAATTTTTAATTTTAGTGATTCTAGTGGTCCTGGAGTGGTATCTCACTGTAGTTTCAATTTGCATTTCCCTGAAGACTAATACTGTTAGGCATATTTTCATGTGCTTATTGGCTATTTGCATTTCTTTATTTGTGAAGTGTCTGTTCACATATTTTCCTTACTTTATTAATAGTTTGTCTTTTGTTGTTGTTTTGTAAGAACTCTTTCAATCTTCTGAATACAAGGCCTTTATCTGATACATTCATTGCAACTGTTTTCTCATAGGCTGTGGCTTGCCTCTTGAATTTTCTTAATAGTTACCTTTTTTTAAGTTTTATTATTTATACAGCAGGTCCTTATTAGTTATCTGCTTTATACATATTAGTGTATATATGTCAATCCCAATCTCCCAATTCATCCCACCACCACCGCCCCCAGCATGCCTTTCTTCCCACCCTAAATTCTAAATGCTTGAAGGATTTTGAGCTGAATCTGATTATTTTTGCTTTTTACTACTTGCCATTTCACACTAATCTGCTTATTCCAGTCTGTCCCATAAACATAAATATATTTCACTTCTCTCTCTCTCTCTCTCTCTCTCTCTCTCTGGCCCATGGTTTTCCTGCAAGGCTAGGACTTCCCAAAGGCCTGTTAAGTGATAGACACAGTCTTTCTTTAGAAAAGGGGGAAAGGCTGCCACCTAGTGTCCAAAAGGGGATATGCGGACATGAAAGAAGTCAGCCAACCATGTCTGCAAAAGTACATTGCTTTTCTTCTTTTAATTTATTTTATTTATTTATTTTTAGCTGTGTTGGGTCCTTGTTGCTGCGTGCGGGCTTTCTCTAGGTGCGGCGAGCAAAGGCTATTCTTCATTGTGGTGCACGGGCTTCTCATTGCGGTTGCTTCTCTTGTTGCAGGGCATGGGCTCTAGGCGCGCGGGCTTCAGTAGTTGTGGCTCGCAAACTCTAGAGCGCAGGAACAGTCGTTGTGGCACGCGGGCTTAGTTGCTCCACGGCATGTGGGCTCTTCCCGGACAAGGGCTCGAACCCATGTCCTCTGCATTGATAGGCGGATTCTTAACCACTGCGCCACCAGGGAAGCCCAAATACGTTGCTCTTAACCTGCCAATTTCTGGGAACAAAGCTGAAAGTTTGTCACACAATCAGACAGCTGGTATACGTTGAGAGCTAAAGAAATGATGTGTGTGAGGAAAAAAAATATTTCTCTGCCCTTTCCTGGTACAGAATTATCAAACATCCCAGTTTACTCAGAGACCTAGGACAGAGGACTGTCAGTGCTAAAACCAGGAAAGTCCTGGGCAAACAGGGACGAGTTGGTCACCCTATCTGGAGAGATGAAATGTCTCTGGAAGCAGAAACTGTAAGAAAGAAGAGACCTCGGGCATCTGACTGGGACATAAGACTCAGCTTGAGAAAGAGAATTTTTGCTTTTATAGGAGAGCCTGGGCTTTATGGATGTCATAGGGAAGAGGTTTAACCAGGGAGCAGAGAAATTACTTGAAGCACTAGCCAAGAATATCTGGAATCAAGAGACCGGGCTGAGCTCAGGGGATTCTCTGGGGGTCTCCAGACTGAGGGATCTCAGTTCAAATCATCCGTCTCCTACCTGGACAAAGGTGAGTCCTATACCTGCCCTTATACACTTGGACTTGCTGATCTGGGCAGTATATTGTTTGTATAAACCTCCAACACAGCCTCAATGCTTCAAGTAAATGCATTCAGCTAATTTAAGAAGTGAACCAGAACTTGGTGCTTCATTGACCATTTGGGGATCCCCCAGTGAGCATGTGGACTTCAGGGTTGTCACAGAACAAATGTTGGTGTCCCCCCAAGATTCATATGTGGAAGCCTAATCATTCTCAGTGGGATAGTATTCAGAGGTGAGGAGGCCTTTAGGAGGTGAATATGTTTTGATGAGAGTAGAGTCGCCTTGATGGGATTAGTGTCCTTAAAGAAAAGGAAGAGACCAATGCAACCTCGCTCTAGCCACCCTAACCCCCCAGGCCATGTGAGGACACAGCAAGAAGGCAGTTGTCTGCAAGCCAGGAAAAAGGGCTATCACCAAAACTTGACCATTCTGGCATCCTGATCTCAAACTCGCCAGCTGCCAGAACTGTTGAGAAATACATGTCTGTTGTTTAAGCCACCCAACCTATGGTATTTTGTTATACCAGCCAGAGCTGACTAAGACAGAAGTCAGTCTGGGCTCAAGTAACAGCTCTGCCACTAACCAGCTGTATGACATTGCACAGGTGACGTAACTGTTCTGAAGCTCCTTTTCCTCAATGGGCTGTTTCGCAGATTGGATGAAGCGTGCACATAAAGCACTTTAGCCCAGTGCCTAACATTTGGCCAGCACTGGGTAAACCCTGTCTATTGTCGACCAGGCAACCCAGAGTCACTTACCAGCCCCAAGCCAGAGACTGGGGCCCCTTCCCTTTCTTCCATCAGAGCCCAGATTGAGCCTGCTTTTCTTTCTATTTGAAGTTTCCAGCACCTTCTTTACATCTTGATTTTCTTCCCACCTAATATTCATCACCCTTCTCCCCCACCACCCATACTGGCTGCAGAGTGGAGATAATAATAGCAATTGTGGGGATGAAATGAGATAATTCATGTAAAGAGCATAGAGCAGAGCCTGAGGGTAAGAGTGTAACAATACTCCTCCCATTGTTACTGTTATCTCGCCTTCCCCTTCCTAGCCACAGGCCCTGTTCATTCCAACAATTGCCAGAAATTGAGAAAAAGAAGTTCAAGAGATTCCCTAAATTTCACCCTAAAATCTAAGCCATGCTAAAAGGCTTCAGAGGCCTTCCTGGTTAACTTGTTCATCCATTCAGCAAAGATGTTTGTCCTCTGTGCCAGACACTTGGTGAGACAGGAAGACTGCTATGTGAACAGGTCAGACAGTCCCTGTCCTCAGAGAGGCTGGGCATTACAGGCAAATTACAATGAGATATGAGAGAGCGGGTTACTTTGAGGGCTGTGGGGACTTGGAACAGAAGAACCTGTGTCCCAGGCAGGATCTCCCAGGGCAGTCATACTCAAACTGACACATGAGGGATGAGGATAAGAATGAGTTCAGGCCAAAGAAAGGGTCAGTGGGAAAGGTGAAGAGAATTCCCAGCCTTGGGAGAGAGGTCAGGATGGCCGATACCAGGACTCAGAGGAGGAGGAAAGACAGAATAGAATGCTGTGGGGTGACACTGGCAGTGGGGAGAGGTAGGAGCAAGAACACACAGGACCTTAAAATTCTCCGTATGGACTTCCTTCTGAGGGTGATGGGGAGCCCCAGGAGAGCTGGGAATAAGTGATCAGTTCTGAATTCGGAAAACTTGCTCTTTTATTCCTAAGGATAAAGCTGAGCAAACATCATCTACCCCTTCTTTTCACTAAATTTTTCAGAGAAGGTATAGTTAGGATGGGGCCACCAGTCTGAGTACAGGCTGTTCAGACAAGTAAATCTCATTCCGGAAGACTTCCAGACTAGGAAGCCAGACTTTTAAAGAGCCTTTCAGGCAAGGTAGCACATTTCTTCCTGGCAACTCACCTGAGTGAGGGACTGGATTAGGGCTCTGCACCCAAGCCCAGATGGTGAGGGCTGGTTTGGAGCTAGCCGTGAGCCAGCTGCAGGGCCTACATATGCCTCCTTTTTCTTTTTATAGCCAATATTAATGCGAGTTTTTACAATTAGTCAACAAATCCAGCTTATTCTAACCCCTATGTATTTCTTAAACCCCACCTTCTATATCAGTTGATCTGTCATGATTTAACAAAAATGGCCTCTGCTTTTGAATGTGGGTGGATGGATGGGTTGGCGGTGTAGAGAAGTTGTATATAAAAAAGAGACCTTGTTTCAGTCTTCACAGAATTTATGGTCTTGGGTGGGGGGGGGATGAATTCAGTAGGAGAGGACAGTGATAATGATAGGGACAGAGTAAAGGGACAAAGTAGGTGATTAAATAGTTAATCCCACTAAGGGATCATAAGAAAGAAAAAGGTATGGGAGACAACTGACCACTCAGGAAAGCAGGTTTGCTTAACCACAAAACCAAGCAGGCTTGCTTAGCAACAAAACCATACAACAGAAGCATGAGACATACCCCCAAACAATAAAACAATTGTGGAATGAGACCCACATCCTCCCCAGTGGGGTCACTAAGTAAATGATTCCTAGGACATGCTATTCTGTGTACACTAAAAACAAAAATATAAGGAAAAGGTGACATTATACTGAAACCTGAGATGATTTAACATATTTTAGTATATGTTACTGCCTTTTTACTCATTTCCATTGCACCATGACAGTCCTGGC
Source organism: Phocoena sinus (assembly GCF_008692025.1). Classification (NCBI taxonomy): domain Eukaryota; kingdom Metazoa; phylum Chordata; class Mammalia; order Artiodactyla; family Phocoenidae; genus Phocoena; species Phocoena sinus. The sequence continues at coordinate 23,903,146 of NC_045775.1, forward strand.
TTGACCATGTAGTTAGTGATACAAGAAAACTACCCCCCCCCACGGGGAGGAGGAACTGATGATGGAAGCTTGACATCTCAAGAATGAGGAAGAAGGTGGTCTTCTGCCCCTCCCCACTCTTCCTTTGATTATAAATATAGCCCACTAAGTTCTCTGGTTGGCACCCTCTTTCCTGCCCACCGGCTTGTAAACCTCACAAGTGTCCTATTCTAATAAATCACTTCTTATCTATCACTTTGCCTCTCGCTGAATTTTTTCTGCGCTGAGACATAAAGAACCGGAGCTCCTCAGAGCACCTCCCCCCAGACACATTTCTGTGGTTTCAATAACCTCTCACTTCATGGGTGGGGAAACTGAGGCTGGGAATGCAGGGAGCCATGTGCCCAAGAATAGGGTGGAGTGAGTGCCAGGGCCAGGCCTGGAACCCACCAGACCTTGCTGGCTATCACTTACACAAAAGCCTCAGGGAAGAGCTGGCCCCGTTCCCTGCTCTGTGGAAGGCTGAAAGTAAGCCATGGGCCAGATTCTTAGCCATAGTCCACTGGTGCTGCAAGAGCCCCCAGTCCAGTCATACAGACCTCCCCTTGGTTCCAAACAAACCAAGTTCATACCCACCACCTCGGAGAGTTTGCTCTTGTGGTTTCCTCTTACTGGAGCGCTCTAACCTCCCAATCATTACTGGCTTCATCTTGCAGGTATAGCACAAATACCACCTCCTCTGAAAGAACCCCCAGAAAACCCTTCCTGAAGTGACCCTACACCCACACCCCAATGAGTCTCTCTCTGCCCTAGCATCAGGCTTGCCATCTCCATCATACGGAGCCACCATCTGACAATGCTCTTTCGTTAATTTTCTCTCCCATACCCCAAGCCCTGGCCCACAGACTCTAAATTCCAAGAGACTGGCATCTTGTCTGTTTCATGCCCTGCTGTGTCCTCAGTCAAGGGAAGAGGCCTAGCACATAGCAGGCACTCAAAAGCTTTAGAATGAATTAATGAAAGAAATGCTTTTAAAACAAATTCATGTCAAGTAGACATGGAAATTATTATTTGCAAGTAACTAAATTCAAGGCTGGTATAGTGGAAAGAAGACTAGGTTGAGCAGTCATAAGACATGAATTTTAGTCCGAGGTGGATTTTTTTTCTAGCCGTTCGGGTCAACACACTGAAAATTTTGAATCTCAGGCTGGTTTGTTGCCCGTTAAAGAAAGAAGACAATGCCTCACACATCAGTGTTGGAAGGGTCGAGCTAGAAGTTTATATTAAAATGCTTTTTAAACTATAAAGTGTGAATAAATATATTATCGTAACTTTTGTCAATTGAAAAAAATGTACAACCTAAAATTTGAGAATAATATTTTATTTGGTGGATGTACTAAGGAGTTAAGCCCAGGAGACACCCTCTCAGATAGATAACTCTGAGGGAAGGTGTGGAACCGGAAAGGTAGGAGCCGGGATATATAGGAGTTTTTGCAAAAAAACCCCAATAGTTGGAACATCAAAAGATTACTGTTAATTAAAGAAAAACCAGACATCTCACATTAATGAATTTAGTGCTTTTCTATGCATGGGAAGATGCAATAGTCTAGGCTCATTGAAATCATTCCTTTGATATGCACCTTAACTATCTAGGGCCAGTATCCTGCTTTTCTCCATCCTGAGTCCCCTCAGGGTGCCCATGGGGTGTGGGTTTGGGGGAGGCGCACTGCTGCAGTGGCTGATGGCTTGATGGCCACAACATCCTCTGTTTACTGATATGGCAGGCAACATTTTTCATCCACACTTTACAAAGGAAATTACTACAGTATTATATAAGTACTTTCCCTATCCTAAAAATAAGCTCCAACTTAAAAAACACTGATCTAGAATCAACATTTCAGAAACTCATCTAGTACATAGCAGGAATCATTTCTACAAATGAGGACAGAGTATATAAATTGTGTCTATTCATGGACCATGTTGGGTTTTTTTCACACTTTGCCCACTGACAGCTGGCTTCACTTTTTTTTTTAATAGATCTTTATTGGAGTATAATTGTTTAACAATATTGTTTTAGTTTCTGTTGCACAACAAAGCGAATCAGCCATATGGATACACATGTCCCCATATCCCCTTCCTCTTTAGCTTCCCTCCCATCCTCCCTATCCCACCCCTCTACTAGGTCATCGCAAAGCACTGAGCCGATCTCCCTGTGCTATGCTGCTGCTTCCCATCAGCCAACTGGTTTACATTCGGTAGTGTATATATGTCGATGCAACTCTTACTTTGCCCCAGCTTCACCCTTCCACCCCATGTCCTCAAGTCCATTCTCTATGTCTACATCTTTATTCCTGCCCTACAACTAGGTTCATCAGTACCATTTTTTATTTTTTTAGATTCCATATATATGCATTAGCATATGGTATTTGTTTTTCTCTTTCTGACTTACTTCGCTGTGTATGACAGACTTCCAGGTCCATCCACCTCACTAAAGATAACTCAATTTCATTTCTTTTTATAGCTGAGTGATATTCCATTGTATATATGTGCCACATCTTCTTTATCCATTCATCTGTTGATGGACATTTAGGTTGCTTCAATGTCCTGGCTATTGTAAATAGTGCTGCAATGAACAATGAGGTACATGTCTCTTTTTGAATGGTTTTCTCAAGGTATATGCCCAGTAGTGGGATTGCTGGGTCATGTGGTAGTTCTATTTTTAGGTTTTTAAGGAACCTCCATACTGTTCTCCATAGTGGCTGTATCAATTTACATCCCCCGCAACAGTGTAGGAGGGTTCCCTTTACACCACACCCTTTCCAGCATTTACTGTTTCTAGATTTTTTGATAATGGCCATTCTGATTGGCATGAGGTAATACCTCATTGTAGTTTGATTTGCATTTCTCTAATAATTAGTGATGTTGAGCATCTTTTCATATGCCTCTTGGCCATCTGTATGTCTTCCTTGGTGAAATGTCTATTTAGGTCTTCTGCCCATTTTTTAACTGGATTGTTTGTTTTTTTAGATATTGAGCTCCATGAGCTGTTTGTATATTTTGGAGATTAATCCTTTGTCTGTTGTTTCATTTGCAAATATTTTCTCCCATTCTGAGGGTTGTCTTTTTGTCTTGTTTATGGTTTCCTTTGCTGTGCAAAAGCTTTGAAGTTTAATTAAGTCCCATTTTTTAATTTTTTTTTTTATTTCTGATCCTCTAGGAGGTGGTCAAAAAAGATCTTGCTGTGGTTTATGTCAAAGAGTGTTTTTCCTATGTTTTTCTCTAAGAGTTTTATAGTGTCTGGTCTTACATTTAAGTCTTTAAACCATTTGGAGTCTATTTTTGTGTATAGTGTTAGGTAGTGTTCTAATTTCATTCTTTTACATGTAGCTGTCCAGTTTTTCCAGCACCACTTATTAAAGAGACTGTCTTTTCTCCATTGTATGTTCTTAACTCCTTTGTTGTAAATTAGGTGCCCATATGTGCGTGGGTTTATCTCTGGGCATTCTATCCTGTACCATTGATCTATATTTCTGGTTTTGTGCCACATACTGTCTTGATTACTGTAGCTTTATGGTATAGTTTGAAGTCGGGGAGCCTGATTCCTCCAACTCCATTTTTCTTTCTCAAGATTGCTTTGGCTATTTGGGGTCTTTTGTGTTTCCATAGGAATTGTAAGATTGTTTGTTCTGATTCTGTGAAGAACGCCATTGGTAGTTTCATAGGGATTGCATTGAACCTGTAGATTGCTTTGGGTAGTATAGTCATTTTCACAATATTGATTCTTCCAATCCAAGAACATGGTATATTTCTCCATCTGTTTATGTCATCTTTGATTTCTTTCATCAGTGCTTCATAGTTTTCTGAGTACAAGTCTTTCGTCTCCTTAGGCAGGTTTATTCCTAGGTATTTTATTCTTTTTGTTGCAGTGGTAAATGAGAGTGTTTCCTTCATTTCTCTTTCTAATTTTTTGTTGTTGGTATATAGGAATGCCAGAGATTTCTGTGCATTAATTTTATATCCTGCAACCTTACCAAATTCATTGATTAGTTCTAGTAGATTTCTATGTATAGTATCATGTCATTGGCAAACAGTGACAGTTTTACTTCTTCTTCTCCAATTTGTATTCCTTTTATTTCTTTTTCTTCTCTGATTGCTATGGCTAGGACTTCCGAAACTATGTTGAATAAGAGTGGCGAGTGTGGACATACTTGTCTTGTTCCTGATCTTAGTGGAAATGCTTTCAGTTTTTTACCTTTGACTATGATGCCTGCTGTGGATTTGTCATATGTGGCCTTTATTATGTTGAGGGAGGTTCCCTCTATGCCCATTTTCTGGAGAGTTCTTATCATAAATGGGTGTTGAATTTTGTCAAAAGCTTTTTCTGCATTTATTGAGATGATCATATGGTTTTTATTCCTTAATTTGTTAATGTGTTGTATCACATTGATTGATTTGCATATACTGAAGAATCCTTGCCTCCCTGGGATAAATCCCACTTGATCATGGGGTATGATCCTTTTAATGTGCTGTTGGATTCTGTTTGCTAGTATTTCGTTCAGTATTTTTGCATCTATGTGCATCAGTGATATTGGTCTATACTTTTCTTTTTTTGTGATATATTTTTCTGGTTTTAGTATCAGGGTGATGGTGGCTTTGTAGAATGAATTTGGGAGTGTTTCTCTCTCTGCAATTTTTTGGAAGAGTTTGAGAAGGATCAGTGTTAGCTCCTCTATAAATGTTTGATGGAATTTGCCTGTGAAGCCATCTGGTCCTGGACTTTTGTTTGCTGGAAGATTTTTAATTATGGTTTCAATTTCATTACTTGTGATAGGTATGTTTATATTTCCCAATTCTTCATGGTTCAGTCTTGGCAAATTGTAGCTTTCCAAGAAATGTCCATTTCTTCATGGTTGTCCATTTGATTGGCATATAGTTTTTTGTAGTAGTCTCTTACAACCCTTTGTATTTCTGCAGTGTCAGTTGTGATTTCTCCTTTTTCAGTTCTAATTTTATTGATATGTGTCCTCTGCCTTTTTTTCTTGATGCGTGTGGCTAAGGGTTTATCAATTTTGTTTATCTTCTCAAAGAACCAGCATTTAGTTTTATTGATCTTTGCTACTGTTTTCTTTGTTTATATTCATTTATTTCTACTCTGATATTTACAATTTCTTTCCTTCTACTGACTTTGGGTTTTCTTTGTTCTTCTTTCTCTAGTTGTTTTAAGTGTAGGGTTAGATTGTTTATTTGAGATTTTTCTTGTTTCTTGAGGTGAGATTGAATTGCTATAAACTTTCCTCTTAGAACTGCTTTTGCTGTGTCCCATAGGTTTTGGGTCGTCATGTTTTCATTGTCATTTGTTTCTATGTATTTTTATTTCTTCTTTGATTTCTTCAGTGATCTCTTGGTTATTTAGTAGTGCACTGTTTGGCCTCCATGTATTTGTGTTTCTTACAGTTTTTTTCCTGTAATTGATTTCCAATCTCATAGTGCTGTGGTCAGAAAAGATGCTTGATAAGATTTCAATTTCTTCAATTTTCCAAGGCTTGATTTGTGACCCAAGATGTGATCTATCCTGGAGAATGTTCCATGAGCACTTGATAAGAAAGTGTATTCTGCCACTTTTGGGTGGAATGCCCTATAAATATCAATTATATCTATCTGGTGTATTGTGTCATTTAAAGCTTGTGTTTCCTTATTTATCTTCTGTTTGGATGCTCTGTCCATTGATGTAAGTGAGGTGTTAACGTCCCCTACTATTATTGTGTTACTGTCGATTTCTCCTTTCATGGTTGTTAGCATTTGCCTTATGTATTGAGGTGCTCCTATGTTGGGTGCATAAACATTTATAACTGATATCTTCTTCTTGGATTGATCCTTTGATCATTATGTAGTGTCCCTCCTTATCTCTTGTAACAGTCTTTATTTTAAAGTCTATTTTATCTGATACGAGTATTGCTACTCCAGCTTTCTTTTGATTTCCACTTGCATGGAATATCTTTTTCCATCCCTTCACTTTCAGTCTGTATGTTGTATGTGTCCCTCAGTCTGAAGTGGGTCTCTTGTAGACAGCATGTATATGGGTCTTGTTTTTGTATCCATTCAGCCAGTCTGTCCTTTGGTTGGGGCATTTAATCCATTTATATGCAAGGTTATTATCGATATGTATGTTCCTATTACCATTTTCTTAATTGTTTTGGATTTGGTTTTGTGGGTCTTTTTCTTCTCTTGTGTGTCCTGCCTTGAGAAGTTTCTTAGCATTTGTCGTAAAGCTGGTTTGGTGGTGCTGAATTCTCTTAGCTTTTGCTTGTCTGAAAAGCGTTTGACTTCTCCATCGAATCTGAATGAGATCCTTGCCGGGTGGAGTAATCTTGGTTGTAGGTTTTTCTCTTTCATCACTTTAGGTATATCCTGCCACTCCCTTCTGGCCTGCAGAGTTTCCACTGAAAAATCAGCTGTTAACCATATGGGGATTCCTTTGTATGTTATTTTTTATTTTTCCCTTGCTGCTTTTAATATTTTGAATTTAGTTTTTGTTAGTTTGATTCATTTGTGTTCTGGTATGTTTTTCCTAGGGTTCTCCTTTATGGGACTCTCTGTGTTTCCTGGACTCAGGTGACTATTTCCTTTCCCATGTTAGGGAAGTTTTCAACTATAATCACTTCAGATATTTTCTCAGACCCTTTCTTTTTCTCTTCTTCTTCTGGGACCCCTATACTTTGAATGTTGGTGCGTTTATTGTTTTCCCAGAGGTCTCTGAGATTGTCTTCAATTCTTTTCATTCTTTTTTCTTTATTCTGCTCCTCGGCAGTTATTTCTACCATTTTGTTTTCCAGATCATTTATTCATTCTTCTGCCTCCGTTATTCTGTTATTGATTCCTTCTAGTGTATTTTTCATTTCAGTTATTGTGCTGTTCATCTCTGTTTGTTTGTTCTTCCTGATGTTTGTTAAACATTTCTTGTATTTTCTCAATCCATGCCTCCATTCTATTTCTGAGATTCTGGATCATATTTACTATCATTACTCTGAATTCTTTTTCAGGTAGACTGCCTGTTTCCTCTTCATTTATTTGGTCTTGTAGGGTTTTACCTTGATCCTTCATCTGTGACATATTTTTTTGCCATTTCTCTCTCTCTCTCTTTTTTTTTTTTTTATGAGTGGGATTGTGTTCCTGTCTTACTGGTTGTTTGGCCTGAGGCTTCCAACACGGAATTTGTAGGATATTGGTAAAGGTGGGTCTTGATGCTGAGATGAGGAACTCCATAAGGCCTCACTCTGATGAATATTCCCTGGGGTCTAAGTTCTCTGTTAGTCCAGTGGTTCGGACTCAGAGCTCCCACTGTAGGCGTCTCGGCCCGACCCCTGGCTCATGAACCAAGATCCTGCGAGCTGTGTGGGGTGGCAAAAAAAAAAAAAGAGAGAACAATAACGAAGTAAAAAATAAAATTAGACTAGGAAACTAACAGATATGTTAGAAAGAATATAAAAATAAAAATATAGATGAATCAACAACTGGAAGTTACCTCAGTACCACGATAATAAAAAAGAGGAGGAGGGAAAAGAAAAAAGAAAAAGTGGGGAAAAGGCCTTGGCTGTGAAAGGTGGGGCCTAAGCAAGGGCAAGGTTTGGGCAGTGGACGGGGCCAATGCTCAGGACCCACAGGGCTGGAAAAGGCCTTGGGAGCTGTGGGGGGTGGGGCTTAGGCTCAAGGGACAGAAGGGGCCCAGGCATGCCCCCCACCCCTGGTCTCAGAGGGCAGGGGACCTTACCTGGGATCCCAGCAGGCTTCCTGGTCTCGAGTGGGTGGGTAAATACCCTCCTCTCCTCTCCCACTCTTCCCAGAGAGTTCCTCCCACCTGCCTCTCCTGATCTCCCTGGCCTCAGGGTCACAGATCCTGTCTTGCCTCCATTTCTCCTCCCCCCTCAGTCCCCCTACATCCTACTGATCCATTTTGGTGTTCCTCCCATCTCCTTGGGTGTCAGAGTCCCCCACCAGCAGCCGGCAGGTGCCCTAGATGTGGGGAGAAGCTAACTCCGCATCTTCCCACACAGCCATCTTGACTCTGCCCCTGGCTTCACTTTTAAACAATCTCTTTTGTCTGATTGTTTATTTTCTTTTTTAAAAGGCTTTCTCCTTTTATACCTATAATATATGTTCTTGCAAAATTTTTAGAAAATACTGTTAAGTATAGAAGAAAACAAAATCACCTGTAGCCCTAACATTCTGGAGATAACCAAAGTACATATTTTGAAATATTTTCTTCCAAATTCTTTTCTAAAATTGAAATTGCATGTGACAGTCTCATTTTGTACAGAGCTTAGAGTGAATGTGCTACATAAAAATGGCTCTGTTGAGCCGCCTGAGACCCTAGTGAATGGGAGGCAGATGGCACAGAATGGTAGAAAAAGCACAAGAGTTTGATTCTGACTCTGCTTCTTGGTAGCTTGTAGATTTGGTGCAAGTTATTTAGCAAAATAATAATTCCTACCACATTGAGTGGTTGTGAGCACTCAATAAAATAAAATATGTAAATCGACAGAAAAGTAGTGTTGCTCGATAAATGATAGTCATATTATCAGTACTGTGAGCCATAATGTCTTTAAAGGTGGCAGCTCAGTCTTAATGCAAGGAGTTTAAACTGAAGCAAAATTGGCTGGAGCCAGACACAGTGGGTTAGGACAGGGTGAGAACTCTGCACTCCTTGCTGGAATGTAGTCTTGTGTGTCCAGAGAAAACCTCCCGTCTGAGGCTTACCCTTGAAAACACTGATCAAAACTAGAAAATCAATGGGAACCAACAAAACCCAGATCTGGCCACAACTTAAGGACAGTAATCAGAGCTCTCTGTCACTGGCCCAATGCCGAGAAGTACATGTGGCAAAAGCTGTGGTGTGTCATCCAGAGTGTCCTTCCTTCTGGATGAAGGACTGGTTCCCCAGCTGCTGGAGCGCTGTTGGCAGACCACCCTCAACTGTTAGCCCTCTCCAGGGGTGACCTCAATGAAGAAAACTGCCTTGCCCTGTCACCTATCTTTTTGGGATGAGTCCCATCCTGTGACTGATGATGTAGGGGTATAAAGGCCTGCACCTCTTTTCCCAACTCGGGACAGCTCTGAAAGCCCATCCCATCTTCAGAATGCTCTGTAGGGTCTGCTGAGGTTCCCATGAGGACTTGACATCTCTGTCTACGCAACCTTGCTCTGTTTGCTTCCCTTCTCTTCCATGGGTGCTGATCCCCAAAACGCCCCCTACTGAGCTTCCTACATGCTAGCTCCATGTCAGAGTCTGCTTCCAGGAGGAGTCAACCTGTGACAGGAGCCTCACCCACTCCCCCTCCTCACTTCCTCCTGGGCAGTCCCTGCTGCCCAGGGACAGCCAAAAGACTAGGCTGACACTAGATTTCATTCTTACACTTTACCTTTTTAAAAATGTTACATGAGGGCTTCTGCTTCCAGAAGGATGGAGCAAGCATACTTTTCCCTATTTGTCCTGCTAAATATAACCAAAAACCCTGGACATTCAATATAGTACAAACAAAAGAAGACTCTGAAGGTGGAGAGAAGGAAGAAAAGCTAAGGACCTTGGGACTCAAAGAATGACACTGTGATTAGTGTCTTGAGTTTCCTTTTTGCCTCATATACCCAGACCTGGAGCTGAAGAAGCCAGCAACTCAGAAATAGAAACAGGCACTCATAAAGCCTGCTTTCTCCAGCCAAAGAACCAAGAAAAATATAGTCTAGCAGAAGAGAAACTTTTATACAGTAACTACTCAACTCCAGTCAAATGCCACAGAAAAAAAAAACTATGGTCCCATCCCCACCCTCACCAGCATAAGGAGCCTAGACCTCTATCCTCATCAGACTGTAATAGGGTTCCCAAGCCCCCTGGCAGGGTGTTGTCAGAGAAGACCAAGTGGGAGCTAAAACTTTCCTTCTCCCCTTCCCCCATAACCATCTAGACATGTGGTGTCATTGGAGGCCACATGGGGAGCCTGGACTTCCACCCCCATCCTGCAGTAATGAGGCATCCCTACCTCTCCTCACTAGACTGGTGTCAGAGGCTCAGGGGAGGCCTAGTGGAGAGTCAGGACTTTCACCACTGCCCAGTAATAAGGAAGCCACCTCCTCCTGTGGTGCAGTAGAAGCCACATGGGGAGCAGAAACACTCCTATCCCTCCCTGCAGGGTGTGTAGTATAGACCAATAGGGGATCAAGAATACCCACCTCCAGGGACTTCCCTGGGGGCACAATGGTTAAGAATTCGCCAATGCAGGGAACACGGGTTTGGGCCATGGTCCAGGAAGATCCCACATGCCGTGGAGCAACTAAGTCCATGCACCACAACTACTGAGCCTGCGCTCTAGAGCCAGCAGACTACAACTACTGAGCCCGCGTGCCACAATTACTGAAGCCCGCACACCTAGAGCCCATACTCTGCAACAAGCGAAGTCACTGCAGTAAGAAGCCTGTGCACTGCAGCGAAGAGTAGCCCCAGCTTAACGCAATTAGAGAAAGTCTGCCCGCAGCAACAAAGACCCAACACAGCCATAAATTAATTAATTAATTAATTAAAAAGAATACCCACCTCTACCCAGCAGTACTGAGGAATCCTCCCCCTCAGGTGTCAACGGAAGTTGGCTGAATGGAAAATCTGGGCTTCTAACCCCACCCCTGGGAAAATGAGGCAGCAGCTCCCCCTTCATCCGCTGGGCTCACACTAGATTTTATCTGATACCTGCTGGAGTGGTGTTAGCAGAAGCCAGCTAAAATGGAAAGTTTAAACAAGATTCAGAGTCTCATAATATAAAAGCCCAAAATAAACGACTTTCAATAGAAAATTATTCATCACAGCAAGAACCAGGAAGACCTCAAACTAAATGAAAAAAGCAATCAATAGATTCCAATACCAGGAAGACAAAGATATTAGAATTTTCTGGAAAAGATTTTAAATCAGCCACAATAAAAATGCCTCAGTGAGCAATTATAAGCACATTTGAAACAAATGAAAAGATTTTTTTTTAAAAAGCAAAGAAAGAGGGAACAATGGAAATTTTAGAACTGAAAATCACAGTAACTGAAATAAAATAAACCCCAATTGGTGGACTTACAGCAGAATATAAGAGACAATAAAAAATCAGGGAGCCTGAAGATAGGACAATAGAAATTACTCAATCTGAACAACAGAGACATAATAAATTGAAAAATAAAAATGAACTGAGCCTTAGGGATCTATGGGACTAAAACGAAATATCTAACATTAGTGTCCTGGAGGAAGAGGAGAAAGAGGACTGGGCTGGAAAAGTCCCTTAATATATAATGACTGAAAACTTCTCCAAGTTGTCAAAAGACATAATCCTACAGATTCAGAAAGCTGAGCAATCCCTAAACAGTTAAACCCAAAGAAATTCACACTAAGGCCTACCATGGTCAAACTTCTGAAAACTAAAGACAAAGAAAACATCCTAATAAGAAACAACATCCCCTTATAGGGGAAAACAATTTGAAAGACAGCAAATTTCACAAAATAAGACATGGAATCCAAAAGGAAAGTAGAACAACATTTTTCAAGTGCTGAAAGAAAAGACTTGTCAACCCAGAATTTTCTATCCAGAGAAAATATCCTTCAGGAATGAAGGATAAATCAAGATATTCTCAGATGAAAGAAAACTAAGAGAATTTTTTGCTCGCAGACAGAACTACACTAAAAGAGTGGCTAAGAAAATTATCTAAACAGTAAGAAAATGTTTTTAAAGGAATCTTGGAACATTAGGAAGGAAGAAAGCACACACAAGCAAAATATGGATAAATACAATAGTCTTTCCTTCTCCTCTTGAGTTTTCAAAATTAAGTTTTATTGTTAAAGCAAAAATTATAATACTGTCTGATGTGGTTCTCCATGTAGAGGAAATATTTGACATTTATATTATAGGTGGGGAGGGCAAGGGATTTAAGTTTCTATATTTCATTTGAACTGGTAAAGTGTTGACAACAATAGACAGTAATAAGTTAGGTATATATAATGTACTACCTAGAGAAACCACTTAAAAAGATAACAAGGACATATACTCAAAAAGCACTATAGAGGAAAAGGTGTTCTAAAGGAAAAGTTCAAGCAATCCGAAGGAATGGGGGAAAAAGAAAACTAAGAAATGAAAAACAGAAAACAAATATAGAGAGAACAAAAGATGACACAACTGAAGTCCTAACATACCAATAATTACACTAAATGCAAATGATCTAGATACACTAAAAAATGGAGATTGACAGAGGGATTGAAACGTTATCACCTAACTATATGCTTAACACAACTATGTGAAATTTTTAATTTGACAAATTACATCAAGATCAAAAGTCCTGAAGGCTTTGCAGAGGTTTTCTATGACATGCAAAGAGTGGGTACAATTCACAAAGTGTCTGGGAGCTCTAGGGAGTGTAATGTGGCCAGATCATCAGGTACCAGTAGGGGAAGGAGATGGTGGGGAAAGTGTCTACAGTGGAAGGAGCTGCAGGAAGACGATGGGTACAAGAAACAGAAAGAGTATGGTGGTCATAGACATGTGCCGCTTGGACCTCCCACCAAAAATAAACTACTGCAGGGAGCACAGCTTCCAGTGGCCACAACTTTGGATCCGCCAAAGAGCATGCCTCAGCTGCACTTGCCTGGCCTCTCCCAGCCTGAGCCCACAGGGGCTACTGCAGCTGGGCCATTTCTGCCTGATGCAGAATTCCTCTAACAGGCTCTCTTTTTTTGGAGATGGCCCTAAGCTCTTGCTCTCCAATCTCCCTTTCCTCTTTCCTTTCACAGTCTGATGCTCTCACTTGCTTTAGCCTCACCTCTTCAGGTGTTTCCTCCGTTACCCGTCTTGCACATTAATTCTCTGATTTGATCTTGGCATCTGCCTCTTGGAGGACCTGAACTGACCCACAGAGAGAATCTGTGACTATGTGACGGAGAGAAAAGCTGACTGGGGCTCAGCACGTGTGATTACTAGACCCATGCCCTCTGCTATGGGCTGGGGAGATTCAATGCTTCCCCAGCAGAGCTTAGATAAGACATACCCCACACCAGGCCCCTGTTGTTGCTATTATGTTCTGGTGAGGAATTCAGCTACCATGATACCTTGGTGATGAGAAGACTGTGGGGATCTGACTGATTACAAAGTGGCAGTGTGCTGCATTAGACTGTGCTACCACCCTAATAACCCACCAGGGATGGCAACAAAATCACTCTCCCGCAGAGCCTTGATTTCCTCATCTGTAAGATGAGAGAATTAGGCAACATAATCTCCAGGCTCCTTCAGCTCTACAGTTCCATAAACTGAGTTTGTTAAGATTTCAAATTTGTGAATGTGGTCTTTACTATCAAAGAGAAAGATGGCTTTTCTTTATTAACCAATAGAGTTAAACAGAGGCATGAGTTTTTCTTGTGAACAGCGCAGTTAATCCCAGGCAGAGGAGAGCAGGAACAAAATGGATAGGGAAGAGGGGACACTGAGACCTTGGGGTGCTCTTGGGCTCCTGCCAGAAGCAGAGGTGGTACAGAGACCATAACCTGCCCTTACTTGCATTGACTTCTTTTTGAAACTACAAAGGTTTTACAGGCTCTTTATTTAATTAAAAAAAAAAAAAGATCAACATATAGTATAAAAGCTAAACTGCTTAAGGGTTATCATTGTTCACAGTTTGATGTTTCTCTTTCCAGGCCTTTCTCTCTTTTGCACAAACTCATAAATTTCCACTTATACACATCTTCTCTTTTGAATTTTAAAGACTATCAGAGAAACAGAAGCTTACTGTAAACAAAGCAAAATAAAACAAAAAAAAGAAAAGAAAAAAGGTTTTTTTTAGAAGACCCAGAAGCTTATGAAGAAAACGTATAAGTCCTGACTCTCTTCCTGGGAGTTAATTCCAGTCAACTCCCAGGAAGTAACACACATAGGAATGTTCAATCACTGAATTGATATCTCTACTTGTATTCCAAATAAGCAGCTCAAATTTAAGTCCAAAATAGCATACCATGTTTATACCATAATTTATTGAACCATTTCCCTACTAATAGACATTTATATCATTTCCAGGGGGTTTTTTTTCTCCTTTTTTTGGTATTACAAATAGTGCTTGAAAGAACTCTCTTTTACATATATTCTTGCACCCTTGGATAAGTGTTTTCACAGACTAACTTCCAAAAGTGGAATCGTTGGTTTAGAGTCTTTCCTGACTTTAAAGAGAGAACTGCGGGTTGGGAGAATGAGTGTGGACTTCATTTCACAAGGTCTGTATTTGAATCCAGGCTTTGCCATGTGCTTAGCATTCTGTGACATTCAGGGTTTATACATAAGAGATAATGAGTGTATAAGTATCTTCTAGAATACAAAGTTGCGTACAAATGGAAAAATTATCAATCAGGTTGTGTGGCATAGCAGTTAAGAGCATGGGCTCTGGAGCCCTACTGCCTGAGTGCTCATGGAAGCCCCACTGTTTACTATATGCCTTGGGCAGATAGGTTAACCTTTCTATGCCTCAGTATTGTCATATTTCTATAAGATGTGGATACAGTATTAGCCATCCCATAGAGTTATTGTATTAGATAAATTAAAATATGGGTAAAATATTTAGAATACTGAGTAGCACATAGTAAAAACTATTTAAATATACTATCATTGTTATTATTACTGTGACTTATTTGGGACCATATAAAGTATTACTGCATGAACAGAGCTAACTAAATACTTCCTGATACTTCTTTTGGTTTAGAAAAATGTCCTCACATCTTCATAAATTATAAAAATCTCTCTTACCGTCTCCTTCCCCTTACCTGAGCTTTCTCACTCGTTATTAAAGTTTTCACCCTTTTCAACTTGTTCATGTGTCACACAGAATACTACATATGACCTACTCTGCATTCTACATATGTCATTCAAAAACTGGATTTAAAAAAAAAGGAAAACTGTAATACTTCCCAATGATTACTAAGGGAAGAAACCACAATGACATAGTGCTGCTCAGAGAAAATTAAAAACTCACCATCTGGTGATGGTACGTGGCAGTGTACTTTACTGTCACGTACCATCACCAAAAGGCGCTGGTTATTATTCATGGTGTGTTCTTGAAATTCAGATGGCACATCCACGAAAGACAAAGCTCAGCCCTGCTTGAAGTCTTTCTGCAGAATTCCCACTGAGCTAAACTGTGCTAGTGAAACAGAGCTGTCACAGTGGGTACAGTTAACCCTATTTGCCTGGTACAGGTTAAATGACAGGTTTTGTTACCAAGTCCAAGCTCGTACTGCTCGCCACACGACAGACCAATGAATCGGAGACAAGGTGTTGAGGCAAGGAAGAGTACTTTATTCAGAAAGCCGGCAGACCAAGAAGGTGGAGACTAGCGTCTCTGAAAAACCATCTTATCGGGCTCTGGATGCCAGTTTCCTTTATAGAATCAGAGAGGGAGAGGCGGTGAGGAAGTAAAAGGGCCATCATTCTTGCAAAACATCTGGAATGAGCAGTCTCTGTGAGGGGATGTGTTAGTTTCTTCTTTCTTGCAGCCATTCGCAGGTGTACGGGGTCAGATTGTCTCCCAGTGAGCTGAACATCAGATGCGCAGGGTTCCCTGAGGCAGGCCATTATGTACGATTAGAATAACAAAAGCAACGAAAAGCAAAGGTTAAAGTCAAAGAAACAGATCCAACGTGGAGTCCCATTTACTTCTTCCCTGTTACAGTTTCCCAGGAACACAATGGCCATGGCATTGGGGAAAGACAAGGCTATTTATAATCTGATAAACAAGCACTGATTTATGTTTCTATCTACTGTGTGGTCATTATATTTGTATCTTTGAATCCTTTATCTCTCTGTGTGCCTCTCTTTTCTTTCCTTTTCTTTTTCCAAGAAGTGATCAGTTTGCCCATTCTCCAAAGTCCATATTGGAGCCAGGGAACACATCTGCAGAAGTCAAAAGTTTGCTAGCCATAAGCCGCCTCCAAGATTACTGATATAATTACAACCTTTGTCAAAACAAAGGGATTTCTATGAACTCCATAGGATGAAATCTTTTCAGATTCAAAGCTTATTCAGCTGGCACTGGTTAAAATTCAGAATTACAGTAAGTATGTAAAGGTATTGTGATAGTTCATTACGTGTCAACTTGACTAGATCATGGGATGCCCAGATATCTGGTTAAACATTATTTCTGGATGTGTCTGAGAAGGTGTTTCTGGAAGAGATTAGCATTTGAATCCATAGACTGAGTAAAGCAGATGGTCCTTCCCAATGTGGGTGGGCCTCATCCAATTCACTGAGGGCCTGAATAGAACTAAAAGGCAGAGGAAGGATTCAACCTTTGAGCTGGGACATCAATAATCTTCTGCCCTTGGCACTGCTGGTTCTCAGGGCCTCAGACTCAGACTGGAATCTATACCATCAGCAATCTGGCTTTCAGGACTTTGAACTACACCACTGGCTTTCCTGGATCTCTAGCTTGCAGATGGCAAATGTGGTACTTCTCAGCCTCCATAATTGTGTGAGCCAGTACCTTATAATAAATCTATCTATCTATACATATATACTCTATTGGTTCTGTTTCTCTGGAGAACCCTAACTAATACATACTTCTTGATAGAACACCTAAATTCATCAGTCCTGTCACCAATATATGTCTTAACAGACTCATTTTTAAATTTGCATATAAACATTCCCTTTCCAATAGTGAGGCTCTGTTCCTAAAAACCTAGGTTTTGAAACTTTTAAAATTGAGGCTCTCAAGACCTTAAAGACTTTAGGATTAAAAACAAACTTACCTGTAATTATACTTTAAAAGAAATGTATTGGTCCAGCCAAATTTCTTAGACTAGTCCTTATGGTCTCTTTACCATCTATTGTCAGCCTCGGTTTCTAACCTTGTCCCTGGCTATTGCTCATTACAGACGTTATTCTGTTAAACAGAGTCCCTCAGTCTCCCATCTTCCCCAAGCATGCTGACACTTCCTGTCTCTGAGCCTTAGTTTAAGGGCAAATTGATCACCAAGGAACTTTTACAACAGATGCTAGAATGCATCCTGGCAATGTCTTCAGCAATAAAAATATATAGCTCCATCTGCCTGGAACAGGACCACCCTTCTTTTGAGAAATGCCATTGTTATGGGCTGAATGCTTGTGTTCTCCTATCAAAATTCATATGTTGAAGCCCTAACCCCTAATGTGATGGTATTTGGATATGAGGCCTTTGGGTGGTAATTAGGTCATGAGTGTGGGCCCTTATGAATGGGATTACTGTCCTTAAAAGAAGAGGCCAGGGCTTCCCTGGTGGTGCAGTGGTTGAGAGTCCGCCTGCCGATGCAGGGGACATGGGTTCGTGCCCCGGTCCGGGAAGATCCCACATGCCGCGGAGCAGCTAGGCCCGTGAGCCATGGCCGCTGAGCCTGTGTGTCCAGAGCCTGTACTCCGAAACAGGAGAGGCCACAACAGTGAGAGGTCTGCGTACTGCAAAAAAAAAAAAAAAAAAAAAGAAGAGGCCAGAGAGCTAGTTCACTCTCTCTCCGCTGTGTGAGGATACAAGATGTTGGCAGTCCGCAACCTGGAACAGGGCTGTCACCAGAACGTCGACCATGCTGGCACCCTGGTATGGGACTTGCAGCCTCCAGGACTGTGAGGAACAAATATCTGTTGTTTATAAGCCATCTAGTCTATGGGACTTTGTTATGTACTATAGCAGCCATTTCCCCAACTCCAACCCCATGGAACTGGGGAGGTATAGGGGATGCCAATCACAAGACCTCACACATCTGGCCATGGTGACTGGTCCCTGATCCAGCCAGGCCAATCAGAATCCTTCTCTAGAACTTTCCTAACTGGAGATTGCAGGGAAAAGACTTTCCTCTCTTGTCAGGAAGCCGTGATAATGTATGCATGGAGCTGCATGAGGCCATGGCAGGGAAGTGCAAGGCGAAACAGAAGTGGAGACAGAATCAGCCATTCTTGGCCACATCTAACTAAGTTCTCTCGGGCCAGATCAGACCACGCTTCCTGTTCTTCGGTGATGTGTGCCAGTACATTTCCTTCTTGCTTGGTTACTTCAGGCTGGGTTGCTGGATTGCTGGTGTGGACTGACACAGGCAGTTTTACAGAAGATGCAAATTCTTCACATGATCATTTTTTTGTATCATTCCTCAATAAAAGTCGAGGGCACACTAAACTTAAAAGTGCTTGTGGCAATAAAATTTATCTTTATCAGTTTTCTGGTTGCGAAAGTTAAACATACACATTTTAAATATGTTTATGAAAACTAGGACAGTGTAGAAAGTGAATATTTCAGAATTTTGTCTGTATGTATATAAATACATATAATGGTATTTTTGTAAAAAATTGGATCAGACTATGCATTTAATCAATCCTATAGCTTACATCTTTCACTTAAGAATGTATTTTGGATATCATGATATATCAATTCATATAGATCTGCTTGGTGCTCGGTGGTGTTTTAAATGTTTATGGTCAAAGTGTGTCCTCCTAAATGACTACCACTTGTAATAGTGGTCAGTAAGAGTGTGTGTTATCTCAATGATGGAATTCTAGCTTAGAGCCAGGAGACTTGTGCAATTGACTTTTTGTGTGCAGACAGGTTTTGCAAAAAGTTGAATGGCTCATTTCTTTCTTTTCTTTTTATTTTTTGGCTGCGTTGGGTCATCGTTGCTGCGCACGGGCTTTCTCTAGCTGTGGCAAGTGGGGGCTACTCTTCGTTGCAGTGCACGGGCTTCTCATTGCAGTGGCTTCTCTTGTTGCGGAGCACGGGTTCTATGTGCGTGGGCTTTAGTAGTGGTGGCACGCAGGCTCAGTAGTTGTGGCTCGTGGCCTCTAGAGCACAGGCTCAGTAGTTGTGGCGCACAGGCTTAGCTGCTTCGTGGCACGTGGGATCTTCCCAAACCAGGGCACAAACCTGTGTCCCCTGCATTGGCAGCTGGATTCTTAACTACTGTGCCACCAAGGAAGTCCCTGAATGGCTCATTTCTTACCTCCATGTCAGGCTATTGGCAGTATTTCAAGTACTCTTTGAATCAGGGTTGAACCATGGGAGAGAGGTATCAGGTATTTGCCGGGCAATATGCAAGGTGACCTTATAATGTGGACAGTACAGGGAAAACAGCAAAACCTTCTCACTCTGGACTCAGCTTCATAATCAAGAGTCATGGAAATAATAACAAGAACTAACACAACAGCAACTTTTACTGAGTACTTAATAGGTACCAGGGACATTGGCTAAGCATTTGACAACAGATGCATTATTTAATGCTCACAGTAACTCTAAAATTATCACTATTTTCAGTAACTAAATTGAAGCTCTTGCCTATGGTCAGACAGGTAGAAAGTGGCAGTGCTGGTATTTGAACTCAAGCTAAATAACTCTAAAGCCTGTGTTCCTCACCACCATTTATCCTGTTCTGTTCTCCAGTTCCCCAGCCCCTTCCCCTGCCACCACTGACTTGGGACATTTATCTATCCTTACCTCAAAACTCAGATTTTGAGATGTAAACATTTTTATTGTTGGGAAAGTTTGTGGAAATTTTACTAATGCTTTTGTTGTTGGTTTTAAAATAAATTTAGAGGAGGATATTACAGTATCCTTTTGGTTGACACAACCTGATGCAAGTAAGGGTTGGAGGTTTATTGACTGAGGTTCTGCTCCCTGACCACTTCAACATTTGTTAGGTCAGACTTATGGAAATAATATACATTAGAAGAAATATAGTTATGTGCAGTAACAAAATTAAAACTAATTATAAATAGCACCAAGTAATTCATAAGGAAACTCAGTATAAAATACGACTTTAGGAAACAGGTGAAGTATTAGTTTCCTATTGCTAATGTAACAAATTATCACAAACCTAGTGGCTTAAAACAACACAAATGTATCATCTTATATTTTGAAAGACACAAGTCCAAAATGGGTCTTATGCGGCTAAAATCAAGGTATCAGTAGAGTGGTGGTCCTTTGGGAGGCTCTAGGGGAGAATCTGTTTCCTTGCCTTTGCTTGTTTCTAGAGGCTGCCTGCATTCCTGGCTCGTGGCCCAACATCACTCCCATCTCTGCTTCCATCTTTACATCTACTTCTCTGACTCTGACTCTCCTACCTCCCTTTCCTTTCTTTCCTTTGTTTTCTTTCTTTTCTTTCCCTTCCTTCCTTCCTTCCTTCCCTTCTTCCTTTCTTTCTTTCTTTGTTGTTAGAAAACCTAGTTTATTTTTTTAATGGTGGTAAAATGCACATAACATTTATCGTCTTAACCATTTTTAAAGGTAAAGTTCAGTATTATTAAATACATTCATATTGTTGTGCAACCAATTTCCAGAACTTTTTCAACCTGCAAAACTGAAACTGTACACTCCTTAAACAACAACTTCTCATATCCTCTTCCCCCTAACCTCTGGCAACCACAATGCTACATTCTGTTTCTATGAATCGACTACACTAGATACCTCATATAAATGGAATCATACAATGTTTGTCCTTCTGTGTTTGGTTTATTTCACTTAGCTTAATGTCTTGAAGGTTCATCCATGTCATAGCATGTGTCAGAATTTCTTTTCTTTTTAAAACTGAATTATTTCCACTGTATGGGGAGACACATTTTGTTTAAACATTAAATTGTTGGACACTCACGTTACTTCCGCCTTTTGGCTATTGTGAATAATGCTGCTATGAACGTGGGTATACAAACATCTCTTCAAGACCATACTTTCAGTTCTTTGGGGTATATACCCAGAAGTGGAATTGTTCTATTTTTTGCTTTTTGAGGAAACTCCATACTGTTTTCCATAGAAGCTGTACCATTTTATATTCCCCGAAACAGAGCACCAGGCTTCCAATTTCTCCACATTCTTGCCAACACTTTTTGTTTTCTGTTTTGTTTGGTTTTTGTTTTTTTAGGAGTAGCAATCCTGATGGGTATGAAGTGATATCTCATTGTGGTTTTGATTTACATTTATCTAATGATTA
This sequence comes from Phocoena sinus, assembly GCF_008692025.1. Lineage (NCBI taxonomy): Eukaryota > Metazoa > Chordata > Mammalia > Artiodactyla > Phocoenidae > Phocoena > Phocoena sinus. The sequence goes on from NC_045775.1 coordinate 23,924,108, forward strand.
GTGATATTGAGCATCTTTTCATATGATTGTTGGCCATCCTATCTCCCTTTTATAAAGACCCTTGTCATTATATTGGGCCCACCTGAAAAATCCAGAATAATCTCCCCATTTTAAGATCTTAACTTAATCCCATCTGCAACGTCCCTTTTGCTATGTAAGGTAACGTACACAGGTTCCACACATTAGAACACAGATAACTCCGTGGGACAAAAGGTGTCATTATTCTGTCTACCACAGGTGACTACTTTACTGCCAAAGCCAAAAGAATAAAAATTCTGAAGAATGGATGTTTGGCTGATGATTTCAAATACAAAAAAGAAGAATTTTATGATCAGTGACATTTGAGACAGCTTTTAGTAAAGTGGCAGGACTGTAACTCAGAATAAGTTATATTTTTTATGTTAACTACTAATCTGAAATTGTATTTACATATATCTGTTTCTTCCCAAAGGAGCTATTTTGTTTAAATTACCCAGAGTTCTCATAAGTTTAGGTTAAAGTGAAAACCATACAGTCCTAGGCTAGTATGTCAGCTCTACGCTACACAGCATTCAGGATCCAGGTTCCTTTCCCTAGGATGGAATCCTGGTCCTTGTGGTCCACGCAACTTTGCAGGAAGCAGGATGGCGAGGGCGGGGTGGGCGGCAAATCCATGTCATGTCAATATAAAGCAAGGGAAAAGATAAAGGGGTTATTGTAAGAAGTTACATGGGTCTAAACTATAGTGTTAGGTGTGAGGACAGGTCACTTGTATGTAGAGTCCAAAGAATACTTGCAGCAATTGACGAAGTCGTGAGGGATTGGGGGATTGTGGTCCATTAACAGACACGAGAAGGGAGTGACAATCCTAGGCCTAAGGAAATTGTTGTTTGTCTCTGCTGTTGAGAGAGGAAATGTGGGTTCTGGTTAGAACAAACTGAGCTTCAAGATTCAGAGTTTTATCCAGGTATAGGTGTCCATCAGACCCTGGAAAAGAAGAAAGATTGTTTTTCATCCAACACAGGAGAAAGTGCCAAGAAAATAGGTGATGTAGGAAAAAACATCAAGTAGAGAAACTTTGAAGTAGCTCATTTCCAACAGTCTTCATCTGACTTTAAATTATGAGACATGAGTATCTGCAGAGTGAGACAGGTGGGTGGAGGCCCACATGTTTCAAGCTTGGGAAGCAAGGAGGTTTCATAGGCCATGGGAAGTGTGGGGAGGCTCATAGCTGATTGCGCATGAAGCACACACTTGAAAGGTGGTCTTACCTCTAAAGCAGCAGTGCCAGTGTGAGTCCTTTAAAGCAAGAGAAGGCACACAGAGGAGGGGTCCAAGGAAACAGCAACAGAAGGGCATTCTGAAAGCCTGACCCGGGGTTTGTAGTTATATCGAATCACCCATCTGCGGGGATATCAGACAGTTTAGGCCAGAAAGTATAATCAGCAACCAGTATAAAACACCATGGTATGTTGGTGTATGTTGGTATATTCCTGTTTCTTATTTTATGGACTTGAAGAATGTCAGAGTTAGCATATGTCAAGTGATGAAGGAACTTTTATTCAAGAAATGTAAATATGGTTTAATGTTGGAGATGGGTTATTGTAATACATCACATAAAGGAATAAGGGGGGAAATGTTTATCTCAAAAGACACTAAAAAGGTATTTGATACCCATTTTAAAAAATTGCATACCCATTTTAAAAAAAGAAACTTTGCAAACTATCGATAACTTCTAGGAATTTGTTTGACAGAAATATTCACACATGTACTCAAAGATATATGTACAAGGATATTTAAACAGAAATAAGAGGCAAAATGACTAGAAAGACGTAGGCAAAATTATGATCATTTGCAGGCAGAGGAATTTTCTATCCAGAAAATTCAGGAAAGTTATCTTTCCTACAAAATAACAAACAACCAGTTAGAGTTACATGATAGGAGAAGTTTCTATTCACAGTAACCCCCTGTATTAGTTTGCTAGGGCTGCCACAATGAAATACCACAGACTGTGTGGCTTAAGTAACAGAAATTGATTTCTCACAGTTCTGGAGGCTGGAATTCCAAGATCAAGGAGTCAGCAGGTTTGGTTTCTAGCGAGGCCTCTCTCCTTGGTTTGCAGGTGGCCATCTTCTCTCTGTGCACACACATCCCTTGTATATCCCAGTCTCCTCTTTTTACAAAGATGCCAGTCAGATTGTTCTAGGGCCCAACCCTAAGAACCTCATTTCAATTTAATCACCTCTTTAAAATCCTTATCTCAATATACAGCCACATTCTGAGATACTGGGACTTAGGACTGCAACATACGAATCAGGGGGGCATAATTCAGTCCATAATATCCCCAGAAAATATACAATCCCTAAATATAACTCTAAGAAGATAGAAACAACCTAAAGGAAGACAGATATATCATGACATTTCACTGGAAGACATAAAAGAACACTTGAATAAATGGAGAAACATACCATCTTCTTGGTGGGAAAGTCTCAATATTATAAAGTGCAAATTTATTCCAAATTAAATTAATAGGTATAACACAAATCAAACAAGATAAAATATCAAATCTCTCAAACTTTCTTTTTATTTCTCTTCCATATTTGTTGTATTATCTTCAACAGTAAATTCTTTATTTCTAATGGGCATGCCACCATCATCCCAGACCCATCAGCTTTCACCCCAAATCAACTTTCTCAACCACCCTATACCTAGCAATAGGAAGTCATCACCCTACCAGTCACCTAGGATAAAACCTCTGGTTTATCTTTGAAAATTCTCTCTTCTTAGTCCACCTACATACAATCAGTCAGTTCTGTATAGCCATTCTTGTTAATGTTAAACCTACCCCTTCCATTCCATTCCTATCTGCCCACCTTTCCTCATATGTGGATCCTAGCTCTGCACAACACCAACACCTAGATTTATCTTTCTAAAATATGGTTTTAATCATTCTTTTACAAGTTTACAAATGTTGTATTCAATACCTCTATTGGGTGATCTTGGACAAGTTAGTTAATCAATATGCCTCTGTTTATTTAGCTGTAAAATGGGAATTATAGCAGTACTTACCTCATTGGGTTATTATGAAAAGTGAGTTAATAATTTTAAAGCACTTGGAACAGTAAGTGCTTTATATGTATGAATATAATGAATAAATTATAAATGAATAAATCTCTTTTCCATTGTTTTTTGCTGGTACTTAAAGTGTTCACTTTGAGAAAAACTCATTCCTTGGGGTTTAGGCATTGTATACCCTTTTCAAACGATTATATTCAGAAATATTTGACCAATATTTTATCAACGAATACAAGTTTCTAAAAAATATATTTTTAATAGCAAAACATTGAAGGCAACCTCATGTCTGTTAGTAGAAAAAGTAATGTTTAATAAAAAATGAAGTCCTATTATAAAAAACTGTGGAGACAAAGGTAAATTTGTAGATAAAAGATATATTTGACATGGAAGGATGGCCATAACATATTGAGTGAAAAAAGCAAATTGAGGAATAAGAGATGCACATTCCTTTCAGGAAGAATAGGAAAAAACACATGAAGCTGTTAAGCAGAGGACAGTCTCTGTTATGAAATGAGACTGTATGACCTTCCTACAATGAACATGTGTTGATTTTGTAATTAAAACTAAGTAAAAACAAATGAATAATGAGAAAAAAAACTTTTAAAAAGTTTTAAATGTCCTCATCTCTTGGAAAACTCACTTATCAAAAGATAATCCAGGTTTTTATCTGCCCTGAATGAAAATACTGGTGAGTTTGGGGTTGGTGAGGAGTCAAATGCTACGATTTGCTCCGAAACCTCTATCCCACTAAAGACAGCTTTAAGCACCTTGCAGGTTAGTCTCAAATGTTAGTCTTTATTTTTTACCTGAGAAAGAGGCATCGTCAAACATTTCTACTTTATCGTCAAACATTTCTACTTTATCCATTAATCCAAAGACCATTAATGTAATTACCTGGGAAATTCTAATTTAATGAGACACAAAATCTTCCATTTTAAGCGTTGATGAGGATTAAGGGAATAGCTACCCTTTTCAACAAACAAATCTCAGACTCTCTGAGGCAAAAAAATCTTCATGTAGAAGACTCTGAGTTTTCTCATCTTTTTGATAAACACTTCCACTACCAAGAAAGAACTCAGGCAGTTGTAAATAAAGTTCGGCCACACCTGAAAACTCCTTTCTCCAGTTGTTCCTATATGCCCAGACTCAAAGGGTTTGGGGTTTGTAAATAAAAGGTGGCCTACTGTAAGGAGGGGCAAGAGTAAACAATCTCAAAGAAATTAATTACACGGTGCATTTAAACTATCCAGGCACCTGCTTTGCCTAGAAAAACTGCCTGTTGTTTTCATCACTGGGCCTCGGGAAACTAGGCCCTAGCCACCACCTGGTGACGCTGATAACGCGCAATGTCTCTCAGCTGCAGCAATTAGAAAGGCCGGGCAGTCTCCTTTAAGAAGCTGACTCACGTGGACGCTGTGTTGTGTGCTCTCAGCTGGGAAGGGGGTGGATCTCAGGTCTCTCCACATTGGCTGCGTCTTGAGAGGGGGCAGAGTTAGCCTCTTTGATTGGCTGTCCGAGTCCCGGGCGTTGGGTCAGGGGCGGGGCGAGCTGCAGGGAGATTGCCCGGGGTCTGCGGCTTCTGGGAGGGGCGGGCCGCGACGCAAAGGGGAGCGGGAGTGGGGGAGGGTGAGCCAGAGAAGGGGCGGGGCCCAGCGGAAAGGGCAGGGTGCCGGGGAGAGGGCGGGGTCTAGAAATGATGGGCGTTCTGGGCCAACCGGGAGAGCCGACTGTTCGAGGGGCGGGGCTACGCCGGGTGATTGACGCTGAGGCCCAACCAGGGAGAGGCGGGGCCAAGGCCAGGGCCTGACTAAACCTGGAGACTCCGCTGTTTGAGGGGGCTTCATTTCAGCTGAGGACCGAAGAGCCGCTGGCGGCCGTGGATCTTACAGCCGCTCGGGGTGAGTGCGGCGGTCGGGGGCTGGATTCGGGGCTCGAGGGGGGCTGAGGTGCCCCTCCGAGCCAGCGGCTTCGAAATACTCGGGGTCGGCCCGGGGCGGGAGGCCCAGGCAGGAAGTGCCTTTTCCTCCCCGCATCCCTCCGGGGTCCCAGCGCGGCCGACCCCCGCCCCTGTGGGCGGGCTCCGGTGCCGGGGCTGCGGGCTGACGAGCTGGCCTGTTTCCTCTTTGTGAGGCCCAGGCGCGGCGGCCGCCGTCAGCCCGCCCCCGCCGCGCAACCGGGGCAACCGGCGCAACCGCAACAGACGCGACCTCCATCTCGGCGCCCGCGCCCTCCCGCCCCGGCGCAAGCCTCTAAGTCCCTGCACGTCGCGGCCGGGGCTTCCGGCGCCCCTCTGCGGGCAGTTTGGCCGGCGACCCCGTCGCCTGGGCTGCCCCGCCCCCACGGGCCGCGTCCCCGCCGCAGTGTCGGAGGCGCGCCCCGAACTCCGCGCCGCCGCGGTCTCCGCCGGGGCCTGCGCTCACGGCCCCGAGGTGAAGTCCGAACTCGACTCCGAGATGTGCGGCGTTAATAACGCCACGGCGTGGCCTGTCCTTCAAAGGGGCCACATCCCCTTTCGGTTGGCACTGCCTATGGGCGAGGGTCGGCGTTGGCTTTTGTTTGCTGCCCCCCAAAGGCTGGTTGCCCGCCACCCTGCCCTCCTGCACCCCAGGAGATCCCCGGGCCGAGGGAGGGGTACGCTTGACGGAGGGCGTGGCGCAACTGCTGGGCGGCCGTCGGGCGGCCGGGCCCGCGGGCCCGCCCGCTCAGCTGTTTCCGGCCCGTGTTTGTTGTGCCGGAGGAGGCCCGGCCGCGCCGCGCTCGGGCCCCGGCCCCTCCCGATTGGCCCGTGGCGTCACGTGCCCGCAATCAGCTGGGGCCAGCCTGGGCTGCGGGGCGTGGGTGGCTGAGGCGGTGCTCACCGGCGCGGGGTGTCGCGCGGCCGCCTGCTGCCCCACGGCGAACGGCATCCTTGCTTTCCTTGTCGGTGGGGCGTGTGCGCGCCCTGGCCACCCCTTTATTCGGCACTCGTAGGTAGGACAATGAGTATTCCGGACAGCGGGAGTTGGAAAATTGGAATACTACAAAGATCTGTTTAATCCCGACACCGATTAATCTCCCCTTGCGCGGAGAGTCTGGGAAGGTGTACAGCTCATTTATTTTTAAATTTTTTCTGTTTACAGAGCCCTGTTGGTAATCTGAGGATTTTTATTTCAGATCTCCTTGACAGATGGAAAACCTGAAGTAACCTCAGGCTAACCTTGTGTTTTGGGGAAATTAGACTTGCTGCTGAAGTAACTGGGGGTAATAGGGTATTAGCTAATCTTGCACAGTTGCATATGCAGTGTTGCAGCTGTGTTCCAACAAAAGACGAACCAAAATGCATGAAGTGTGTCCAGGGTACATATTTGTGCCAGATGTGAAGTGTCTTGGTGGAATCTTTCCCTAAAAGTTTATTGCATACTCGCACTATGTTAGGTAAGAAGGAAATTGCAAAGAATTTACGATCTTTTCTCTAGAAACGCACAGTTTTTAGTAAAAAGGCATAGGCAAATGAAATTGGGTAACAGTACGCAGTTAAATATTAGTTAAGTTATGAGATGACGTTATAGAAGTTCAAAAATGGGGCAGTGAGAAGAGTGAAGCAGCCTAGAGTGGATTGATATTAATTAGACCTAGAAAATGAAGAGGCTTTGGGATGCTATTGGGCAAACAGAGGCCTAGGAGGAAAAAAAGAGGCCCAGAGCCTTTATAGATAGTGAGAAGGTAGAGCTTGTGGAATTTGGCACACAACTTATTTTCCACATATGCCATTATCTTTCTGGCTTTGTACTGGAATACCAGGTAAAATGTCATGCTCCTTGGAAAGAACCAATGTCTGCCTTTATCACATTCTCACCCAGCTCAGTGCCCAATACAGGCTTACTGTTTGGCTTTTTTTTTTTTCTTTTTTAAGTTTATTTCTGGCAGCCATCTTATCTATAGGAGAGGGTGTTGATGAAATGTGCTTAAGTAAGTTATTTAACTCTGTACAGGGACACTAAATTGGGTTTTAACATGTAAAATACATGTTGCTGCTTCTAAAATAATCTGGCTGGATCATTGAGGACCTTTCCCTAGACTTAGTTGCCTTTTCTTTTGCTCTATTTAAGTGGTAGGAAAGAAAAAAGCGTTTAGAAAATTAAAAAGGAAGGGAAATAAGGCCAAAATTAAGTCTAAAAATGAGATTAAATTAGCTACTACCTTCCAAAAAAACAGTCCATGAGACATGAGGCTAATCCTAAATATCAAGATGTGAAGATAGTCCTACTAAGTATAATCCTACCGAGATTATCACTTTAGGTTTCATAGTGCCTAAATGGCTATATAAACCAATATCAGTTTCTCTGATAATCCTGTGTAGTAATGTCTTGGTGGTGTAGGAACTGAACCTTAGCTGTGACATGAAACTTGCTACTTGACGCCTGAGTCAGGAAACCAGAGAGTTAAATTGTACTCCAGTCCATCCAATTAGAGGCTTTTTTGACTCATGGTATTGCATCACAGCAAATGAGAGATCCTGAATTTGTCTTGCCAAAAGCTGTTTTGGGGAGATTACCAACTCAGATTGTTTAGCTGACTCACTGAGTTACACGACTAGTCTTATTTTCTAGAGATGACTGAACAATAAGAATTATAGAAACATAGTGAACTTGGAAAACGTTTAACAACAACGAAGGCATTATTTGCAGGCAAGAACAAAAATATAAAAGTTACTGTCAAATGAAGATCTGAGGGCTTCCCTGGTGGCGCGCAGTGGTTGAGAGTCCACCTGCCGATGCAGGGGACACAGGTTCATGCCCCGGTCCGGGAAGATCCCACGTGCTGCAGAGCGGCTGGGCCCGTGAGCCATGGCTGCTGAGCCTGCGCGTCCAGAGCCTGTGCTCCCGCAACGGGAGAGGCTGCAACAATGAGAGGCCCGCTTACTGCAAAAAAAAAAAAAAAAAAATGAAGACCTGATTCCACAACCAGGACATCATTTGAAACAGCAAAGTAAACTGGTCAGGTATTGCAAGAGAACAAGAGGAAAGCATAGCTTTCTTGTGTCACCGAAACCTTGGCTTGGTGAACATTTTGTAAAAAAAAAAAAAAAAAAAAAAAAAAATTGGAAAATTGGTTTTGTGGATCAAACTCAATTTATTATTTTCTCTTGTAGGTTTTCAATAGAACTTCATCACAAATTGGTATGAAATAGTTGATGAGATAACAGTAGAGTTAGATGTTAATTATAGTAATCAGCCCAGCACTGTTAAAAGTCCTTTGAGTTTTGTTCCTTCCCTTTTTGGAGAGGGAAGAGACTGAAAACCAGATATACAAGCTTGCTCCCGCATGTTTCCATTTTATCCAAACCATTGCAAAACACAGCCTTTCCTGGAAGGGCAGATTCCTTTAACCCTTTCTGCACTAGGCTCCTGCACACTCAGTTCCCTGCAGGAGAGAGTTTTGGTGTCTTGCATTTGCCCACCACCTCCTAGTGCAGTGGAAAAACCCCTCTTACCTGTCCAATGATAGATAGAGTTGGGTGGAGTGTGTGTTTTGTGGTCTGTGGAAATGCCCTGAGGAAATAATTCTTTTACAAAGGAAAAGTCTATCTGTGGATTGGGTGTTTTCCCACCAGAGGGTTCTTAGAGATGCCTCCCTGGTATTTTTAGGGCTGGGAAGTGTGATTCCTCCTCCTGTGAATTCTACTTGCCAGGGTTGAGTCCAAACTGGATTATTAGTTACAGGGAGGGCAAGTGCCTATTTTAAGACCTAGAATTATGATACTGAGAATTTGAGATGCTTCACAAGGTTTCTAACTTTCCTCCTGCATGTAATTTCTGTCACCTGGTCACTTAGCTTTGCAGTGATTAACAGGAAATGAAGCCAGTTGATTATTATTGTTTGTTTCATATCCTTTCTGAGCCTTGCTTTCTTCTTCTGTAGTTGGAGGGGGAAGTTCAGGTGGAGAATGTTGAAGAAGATAATCTAATTTTACTAGATTTATCTTTATTTAGCATTTATTGTGTGCCAGGCACTGTTCTCAAAATGTATTATCGCCATTTAATTTTCACAACTCAGAGATGGGTACTGCTGTCACCGTTTTATAGATGAAGAAACTGAGGTGAGGATACCTTACCCAAAGTTTATGCAACTTTTAAGCGGCAGAGCTGAGATTTGAACCCCGAGTTCAAGTATTTGAGCTACATTATTTAAATCCTAGGGGTGGAGAGAGAAGGAGGCAGCAGCTGGGTATACTACCTATTTTTATAATCTTTGTATTGTTGATCTTCAACATGCTGAATTTACTACAGAAAGTTAAGAACTTTAGTTAGAAAATCCATGAAGAAAAGGGGAGTGGGATTAAATTGATTTTGTTGGATACTCCTGTTGATCCTTAAACCTGAATGCCAATCAAGTTTCCTTTTTTTCTGAGAAAGACTGTCTGCTTTTTAAATGAAAAGCTCTTCTGCTCTCCAAACAATTTTTTCAGCAAGGGTCAGCACACTTTCTGTCAAGGGCCAGATAGTGAATATTGTGAACTTTGCAGATAAGGTTTAGGTAGCAAATACTCAAATTCTGCCATTGTAGTGAGAGAGCAGCTAAATATAAACAAATGGGTATGGCTCTGTCCCAATAAAACTTAATTTATGGTCACTGAGATTTGAATTTCATGTAATTTTCATGTCACAAAATATTCTTTCAGTGTTTTTTTCCCGACCATTTTAAAGTGTAAAAAGCATTCTTAGTTTTTGGGTCATACAAAAATAGGTGGTGAGCTGAATTTTGTCCGTAGGTCTTCGTTTGCTGACCCCTGCTTTTAAAGAATATATTCAGCAATGAACCAGACTAATGAACAGGATATTTGTTAGTGTGTATGTGTGTGTGGTGTGTATAAATCAGTACCAGTGGTGAACAAGTGGAATTTGAAATTAACACAGTACCATTTACATTAGCACGCCTGCCCCCCGCCCCAAAGAAATACTTAGGTACAAATCTAACAATGTGTATACGATGTATATGAGGAAAAATACAAAACTCTGATGAATGAAATCAACAAGAACCAAATGAATGGAGAGAGATTCCCTGTTCATGGATAGGAAGACTCAATGTTGTCAAGATGTCAGTTCTTCTCAGCTTGTTCTGTAGATTCAATGCAGTCTCAGTCAAAATTCCAACAAGTTACTTTGTGAATATTAACAAATTTTTTCTAAAGTTTCTATAAAGAGGCAAAAGACCCAGAATAGCCAACACAGTATTGAAGGAGGAGAATAAAGTCAGAAGACTGACACTACCCAACTTCAAGACTTAATATATATCTACAGTAATCAAGACAGTATGGTATTGGTGAAAGAGTAGACAAATAGATCAGTGGAATAGAATAGAGAGCCCAGAAATAGGTCCACATTAATGTGGTCAACTGATCTTTAACAGAGGACCAAAGGCAGTACAGTGGAGCAAAGATAATCTTAAATGTGCTGGAACAACTGGACATTCACATGCAAAAAAGTGAATCTAGACACAGACTTTACACCCCCACTCACAAAAATTAACTCAGAAGTGGATCACAGACCTAAATGTAAAATGTACAACTATAGAACTCTTAGAAGATAATATAGGAGAAAACCTAGATGACCTTGAGAATGGCAGTGACTTTTTAAATACAACACCAAAGGCATGACCCATGAAAATAGATAATTGATAAGCTGGACTTCATTAATATGAAAAAGTCGGCTCTGTGGAAGGCAGTATTAAGAGAATGAAAAGACAAGCCACAGACTGAAAGAAATATTTGCAAAAGATATCTGATAAAGGACTGTTACCCAAAATGTACAAAGGACTGTTAAAACTCAACAATAACAAAACAACCCAATTAAAAACTGGGCCAAGGGCTTCCCTGGTGGCGCAGTGGTTGAGAGTCCACCTGCCGATGCAGGGGACACCGGTTTGTGCCCCGGTCCAGGAAGATCCCACATGCCGCGGAGCGGCTGGTCCCATGAGCCATGGTCGCTGAGCCTGCGTGTCCGGAGCCTGTGCTCTGCAACGGGAGAGGCCACAACAGTGAGAGGCCCGGGTACAGCAAAAAAAAAAAAAAAAAAAAAAAACTGGGCCAAGGACCTTAACAGATGCTTCACCAAAGAACATACACAGGTGGCAAATAGCACATGAAAAGATGCTCCACATCATATGTCATCAGGGAAATGTAAGTTAAAACAGTGGGATGCCACTACACACCTATTAGAATGGCCAAAATCCAGAATACTGACAACACAAAATGCTGGTGAGGTTGTAGAACTCATTCATTCCTAGTGGGAATGCAAAATGGTACAGCCACTTTGGGAGATAGTGTGGTGGTTTCTTAAAAAGCTAAACATACCATATAATCCAGCAGTGACACTCTTCGGCGTTTACCCAATGGAAAACTTATGTCCACACAAAAACCTGCATGGGGATATATATAGCAGCTTTAGTCATAATTGTCAAAACTTTGAAGTAACCATAGTGTCCTTCAGTAGGTGAATGGATAAATACGCTGGTACATCCAGACCGTTGAATAGTATTCAACACTGAAAAGAAATGAGCCATCAAGCCATGGAAAGACTTGGAGGAACCTTAAATACGTATTAGTAAGAAAAAGAAGCCAATCTGAAAAGACTGTATACTGTATGATTCCAACTGTATGACATTCTGGAAAAGGAAGAACTATGGAGAGAGTAAGAAGATCAGGGGTTGGTGGTAGAGGGAGGGATGAATAGAGCCCAGAGAATTTTTAAAGCAGTGATAACATAATGATGGATATATATCATTATACATTTGTTTAAACCCGTAAGATGTACAACACTAAGAGTGATCCCTAAAAAACTATGGACTTTGGGTGGTTATGATGTGTCATTATAGGTTCATTAGTTGTCACAAATGTACCACTCTGGTGAAGGATGTTGATAATGAGAGAGGGTATGCATTTGTTGGGGCAGGGAGCATGTGGAAAATCTCTGCCTTATTTTGCTGCTGTGGACCTAAAACTGCTCTAAAAGACTAAATCTCAAAAAACCTTTTTTTAGAAAATTGTTTTATTGACCTGGAAATTATATAGTCCATAATGTCTTAATTTTTAAAATAATACATTCCTGGAGACTGTCTTTCATGGATTTCTGAAAGAGAAAAACCATTTTTTCTCTTAGATTCTATAAATCCTATAAATTAAAAAAAAATCTGTAAAAAGGTAAAGGTCTTAATGTATTGCTTCACTGGAGTCTCCTATTAAAAGAGAAATTGAAAATTCTAGGTAGCTAAATGCTATTTATTGAAGAGGGAGGAAATTGAAATCAATTACTAAAGTATCAACATACCATGTGTGAATTTCACTTATATTTTCAACCTGACACCTTACTGTTTCCAGTAATTTCAAATGAACTGATGTTAGGCTTCCAGTTAAACACTCAAATTTGATAATTTTCTTACTTCCACCTTTTAAGGGTTTTAATAACCTACAGCAAAGAAAATCTAGTACCCAAGAGACCTTATTTATTAAATTATTTGGGGAATGGCACTTATAAGAATTAAGATTATTAGATTCTTTTTTGCTTGAAATGCTAAAAAGGAAGAGAGCGTCTTAAAGCTTTAATTAATGATGAGTTTAGTGCTAATTTTGGTTATAAACTTGAACTTCAACACTGATACCATAACACACATTTTATTACTTAGGGACACAGTAAGTGCCCCCAGAATCAATACAGAGAACATTAGTCATCTGTGAAAGCAATTCATTCTTAAGGTATTTTAGAGATATGTGACTGAAGATATTTGGTACTCTTCTAAATCCAAGCAAGGTGATTAGCATACCTGGGAAATAATCTAGATGTAAAAACAGAAGGTAGATCATTGGTTGCCTGTGGCTGGAGATTGACTGAAGAAGGGTTTGTGGGGATTTGGGGGAGGTGATGGAAATATTCTAAAGCTAAAGGGTTTGTGGTGATGGTAGCACAACTTTGTAAATTTACTAAAAGTCATTCATTTGTACACTTACAGTGGCCACATTTTATGTTATGTAAATTATTCCTTTAAGAAAATTGTTTTTAAAGAATCAGCTATATTCTATCCTGTCAGATAAAAAGTTTCAAAGTTTGTAGAGGAGTGGTCTGTATAAGCTCTTAGAAAGGGGTGGCTGAACTCCATGTCTTTTGTAAGTAAGGCTGAAGTACCTTTTGTAGCACTATCTGATTTAGCATAAATGTAGTGGCACCTGTGAATGTATATTGCATTTACTAATGCACACTCCCTGACCACAAGAGGTTTATCTAGAAGTGATGAGAATTTGAACTAAGTCATTGATGAGGGAGGGGGAGGAAAGACCTCGAAAAGTGATTGCGGAGGTATTGTCAATTTTGCAGTTTCTTAAAGAAGTTGCCAGGGTTTCTAGTTTAGGAGAGTGATTGGAGTTGCCATCAACAAAGTTAGGGAATATAGCAGGTTCAGCATGGAGACAGGAGGGGTGCATGATAAATCTGAGGGAGAAGGACTGAATCTGGCTGTCTCTTCTGGTCATTAAAGAGTAAGTGGGGTGAAAAGAACTGGAGCAGAATTTAGTTCACATCCCAGTTTGGGTGGTTTCATAAAGTCACAGTCTTTATTTCTTCCTCTACAAAATTAGGGTAATATCTACTTTAGAAATTGTCAAGATTAAATGTGATATGTAAAGTACCAAACGCAGTGTCCCATATTATTAAGTCTAAGGCAGAGTTCAATATATTGTCCAGGTCCAGAGAAACCTGATTCAGGTGTTATGTTTTAGCTTTTTAATGACCTTCCCCCTTCTGTAATGAAGTGGCAGTCTGCTTGACATCAGTCGTCCCGAATGTGCACAGGGGAAGTGAGCACTAGGTTGCATTCCTAGCCCAGTGAAGCTAAAGCCTAACACCTGGGACCCAATGGCCTGCGGAGGTTTTTCTATGTCCCAGAGACCTTCAACAGCAAGTGGTGTTTTGCTTGCTTCTGCTGGATTCCATGGCATTCAGGCTTCTCTCTTTTGGCAAATTAGAACTACATTTTACAGTTTTATATACATATATAGAACTCTCCAAATGGCAACTGCAACTGGGAATAGTGATTCTGTACAGATATTTTTAGTCTTGGTAATGAATCATGTAACTGAATCCAGTAAAAAATAGCTGGGTAAAAGTTAAAAATAGTCTGAATTTTAAGCAGGGAAGAGAAGGCATGTTAAATCTATTTACCCCATTTAGAAATAGTTTGCCTGTATCCAGTAGCAAGCAGATGGCCACAGCTATGTTGTAATACTGAACCAAAGATAGAGATGTAGGTAGAAGGTATCGGAAGAGTTCATTTTGAAGTTCTGAACATTTTCCTCAATAGTATTGTATCTGTCACAGTCAATTCAAAAATATCTAGTTATTCTTGCATTATGGTTGAAATAACTTACAAGATGAATATTGTATTTAAAAGTTTGAAGGAAAATTGGCTTGAAAGTAACAGTTCCCAGAAGCCCAAGCTGGAGGCTAAATTACTTACTGCACAAATACTAGTTTTCAGAGAAATATAGATTCTGAGGACTATGTCTTCAGAGGTGAGACTATGAAACCCTGCTGTTGATTCCTTTCTCTAAATGACCAGTATTAAGAAAGATGACCAAAATCAACTACTCACAGGGTCGTTGAATGCTTAATTTATATCAAGAGTCATAAACTCAAATGTCTTAACAGGTGAAGTAATTTTGTGGCCCAGAATGGGCACAAAGCAAATGAAATGGCCTAGCTGGGGGAGTCGCAGCCACCACTCAGCTCTAGCCAGTTGTTGCCCTATGAGAATATATGCCCTGTGTTGCCAGCTCTCCCCATTGTTTTTTGTTTTTTTTAAAGGCCCAATACAGGCTCTTAATGAAATCTCTCAAATTTTAAGTGATTCTCAGCGGTTTTTTATTAAAAGTAAAAAACTGGGCGCCAGATTAAACATGTCCACTAATGTTTTGTGAGGGAAGGGTTGTTTTGTTCACTGCTGTATCCCTCTGCCACCAAATGAATTCAGCCAGCAGGCCTCAGATTTGCAGCCTTTGACCTTTGCATAACAAATAATGTGTTCTTAGGCATCTGGGAAAAGTAATGCTATCCTAGAGACTGAAACAATAGGCAGCAAGTCTTACCTTTTGTTGTCGTTTTGCAGAAATACAATCAGAAAGCTAAATGTCATTTCATAAGTCTTGTGTTTTTACCCAGGGTTTACTCATTGACACTTTTGTTAGTGCACTGGCTTTCCTTTTACAAGCTATACATTGTAATTATAGTCACTATTTGTTTTTCATTCTTTATTAAACTTCCATATCATAATGTGTAATGGGAGTCATAATTATCTTTGTGATAATGACATTTCTGATGACATTAGAACTGCCTAATGGCTGAGGAAGTTGACAGATGTTAGAAGGAATGGAATTTTTAATTTGTAATGGAATTTCCCCAAGTTCAAGATGACAGTGGATTACACATGGCTTCTAGATTTTTCTTTTCCATAGTGGTAGCTGTGTTAGCTCTGCGTGCCATTTTAAAGACATATAATGTTAAATATTTAAAACATAGGAGCTGATCACTACACGCAGGAATAAATGCTTTTTAAAATGAAAAGCTATAGTGTATTCTTGACTATGTCTAGATCTTAAAAATACTGTTTTAGGGGATTAATTGCAGTGAATTTAAGGAGTTGCATATATTAACTCTCCTAAGTTTTAAAATATTGGAGTGCGATTATCCTTGTTTCAGAAGTTGGATTCAGAGATTTTTTGCAATGTTTCAGAACTTCTGTGATTTGTTGAATTGGAAGGATTTCTTAAAAATAGTAAGCTGTATAACGACGGCTCATCTTTCCCTTCTTCTCTGTTCTTGTTTTCCTAGCCTTATGCCAGCCTAGACCATCTTGTGTGTCCTCTTCTTGTGTTAGAGTAATGGAAAAATTTTGGCTTTGACTTGGGTGAGCCGTATTCCCATCATGATTTTCTGTACTTGAAAGCTGTGTAACCTTTGACCAGTTAGTAACCTTGGGTAATCTTTGAAATGGGGGCGATAACTTCACAGAGTTGTCGTGATGATTTTGAAATAAGTAAAGCATCCTAGTACAGTGCTCCACAGACTCAAACTTAACTACTGTTAGTGCCATCACCCCTTCGTGGTTGTTGACGCACCTGATGACCAGAGAGCCAGGCCCCCCATGCTCTCGAACCAGCCTACCCTCTTCTTGTTTTCTGATCGCCCCTTTTTCTACTCTTATCTGATCATCCCACTCTCGTCCCACAAGTCTTTTCTCAAATTACACATACTCAGAATGTATACTTAACCCTGTGCTAAACCTCTTTTCTCACCTCTCTGCTTGTGCTTCTCATCATTCAGTTTGATATTCCACTGTCTTCCTGTTTTTTTCATACCGATCAAGAGAGATGTGATACCATTCTTTGGCCTTCCTAAGCATGTTTACTTCCTTGACTTACTGCTTCTAAAATGTTCTTAGTTTGGGTATGCCTATTTGTTTCCTCAGTGTGTGAACTTTGGATCCTTTTGTTCAGAGTCAGCTATTTCACGTATTAAGTACTATAAAGAGATCACATATGTGTATATAAATGGTTCTCTATGACACCACCAAGTAGGTACTAACAAATTTTTTCAAAAAATCATAATGTGTTTCTTGTCCTTTTCCATTTGTTCCTAGGTTTTTAGAACTTCAGCTATAAAAATGGGCAGGATTTTCCTTGATCATATTGGTGGTACCCGTCTGTTTTCCTGTGCAAACTGCGATACGATCCTGACCAACCGCTCAGAACTCATCTCCACTCGATTCACAGGCGCCACTGGCAGAGCATTTCTTTTTAACAAGGTTGGTGGGGAAAACCAGTTTCATTTCCTAAGTGGGTTCAGTGGATATATTTGATAGCAGTACCAGAATACCCCTCAGAGCATGGAGATGCCAGGAAGAGTCAGAATGAGAGCTGTGCTCTATAGAACTGATTGTTGAGAGTTTAAAGATTGTATTATAATAAGAAGGATGGTCTCCGTTGCTTCAGAAGACATTCAGTGTAAGAATTTGGTAGTTACTTCACAGACTACTGAAGGGGCCAAGACACCCCCATATCACGGATTTATCCTTATAGGGAGGTAGCTGCATTAAGCTGTCATAATTTTACATTGCAAGTGAATAAGGATCATCTAACCAACTTCCCTTGCTTTAACTTATGCCTACCAGTCATCCTTCTGATTATGATTTGGCTAAGAGGTTTGCTAACAGGAAGAGCACTTCCTGACTTACACATTAGTGTATAGTCTGCCTCCTTCTCTAATTTCTGGCTGGCTTTGAAATTGGTTGATGTGATTCTGCCTCCTGGAATCTAATGTGTACCAGCAAACTTGAATTTCCAAATACTTTACGCTAAGGAACAGAACTAGTCCAAGGTCCTGTTCTTAGAAGTTCAACTTAAACCTCTCCAGTGGACACTCCCCTGTTCCACTTAGAAACAAGTTTTTTCTCTCAAAGAATTGATAGCGTATATACCCCTTGCTCTTTATTTCGGTATAGAGCAGGGGTTGGCACACCATGGCAGGCCAGCTGCCTGTTTTTGTAAGTAAAGTTTAATGAAGCACAACCATATTTATTCTTCTATGTATTATCTATGGTTGCTTTTGTGCTACAACAGCAGAGCTAAATAGCTATAACAAAGACCATATAGCCCGCAAAGCCAAAAATATTTACTATCTGGTTCTTTACAGAAAAGTAAAGTGTAGAAGATTATTGGGTGTTAAGAATCATTGGAAATTCTTCACAGATTCTCTGAACCCACTTGAAAACTATGTATTGCAATCTACCCCAGTCTCTTTATAGATAAAATGTAATTTCAGAAACAAATCTGCCAAATTTCTTTTTATGGGGTACCTGTTGCGTACTAGGTTCTTTTGCATTGGTAACCATAGTTGTACTCATCATTGAGTGGTGAATTATAACAGTTGGACCCAGACCTACGTTTTATGACTCCAAGTTAAGGACTCTTCACTATAACACAGAAGTGTAACTAACGTGTATAATAGTGTGACTTAGACTAATACAATAATGCATGATTACATTAGATGTCCAGTTGAGTACAGATGCTTACCTGTCCCAGCAGTTTGTAAAAATAGCTCTTGGGAAGTGTATTGCAGGTTTGACTAAAGTAACAACTGCTATTCGTTTTTCTGAAGTTGCTGTTCTTGCACCAACAAAAATATTGTGTACCATTTTTGGCACATAACTTAACATGGCTTTGCAATTTTGTTTTCACATGTTTCTTAGGTAGTTAACCTGCAGTACAGTGAAGTTCAAGACCGGGTCATGCTCACTGGCCGCCACATGGTTCGAGATGTGAGCTGCAAAAACTGCAATAGCAAACTGGGATGGATCTATGAGTTTGCCACTGAAGACAGCCAGCGTTATAAGGAAGGCCGTGTGATCCTAGAACGTGCGCTAGTTCGAGAAAGTGAGGGCTTTGAGGAGCATGTACCATCTGATAACTCTTGAAGAAAAAGAGATAAATCCATCTTTTTCCCAGGTCTTCTTCACTGAAAACAAAAATCTACTTACATACACTGTCACCTTAGCATCAGAGTCGGATTCATGAACTGTGGAACAAGAGGTTGTGAGAATCTATGATGGAACCTTTCTTTCCTTCTTTCTTTTTTTTTTTTAATTTTCTATTTTCCATCCATCCAACAGCAGTGTGTAGAGAGAATATTATGCGGATGCCGTTAATTTTTTTTTCCCCTATGTTTACATCTTGAGGCAGAATAGTCTATCTGCAGCTACATGGTGGGCTATGTGAGGGAAAATATCTGGACCATTAGAGTGAAAAAGTGTTTTATGTAAATTTTGAAAGGAAAATGTGTCAAGAGCATGGTTCTTAAATTTATTTGGGCTTCATTTTAAAACTTTTTTTTAAACCCAGTTATTTCACTTGATTTGCTAGCTTCAGAGAAGAGATCCGAATTTGTGACCAGCGCTAAAGGTTCAGTGTTAGTATGGCTTGTGCTGGCCATTGTGCCATATTCTTGTTGGAGATGAACCGTAGCATCAGAGCCCATTCTTCCTTGTCAGTCTTGACCCAAAGATGTCACCATTCCTAGTTACTTGTCACCACATAATTGGTGTTGATTGGAAACTTTTCCTGATATGGGGCAGAACTGCTTGGTTGTCTTTTCCATGTAACTTAAGCATAGTAATATAAATAAAGTAATAGTTGGATGTTTTTGGTCCTGTGTTGCTTTTAAAATCACCTTTTAAAAGAGCAGAGTATTTGATAAGTAATTTTCATAGTAGTGTTTCTTTTCATCTCTTAAGCTAAATTGTGTATAAGATTCTACTTTGTTTAAATTAAAGCATACTGTTTAAATCCACAGTATTGCATTTAGAAAACAGTTGAACAGAATGTCAGTGTGCATTCATGCAGAAAGCATTTCATCTGCATCTGTTTTAAAAGGAGGGAAGTGAAGCAGCCTATCTAAAACTACTGCTTTGCAAAGTGTTTCAACCTATCCTCCTCAGTTTTGCATTGATTTTGACAAGTCTGTGGAGCCTGATAGTTACATCAAAGGACTAGATCTTCTAGCATTATTTTCTCAGATCTTCCCTCAGAAGTTTAGCTGTTGAAATTGAAATTCTACTTGGCCCCTTCAAATAGAAAGGGATCAAATTTGACT
Source organism: Phocoena sinus (assembly GCF_008692025.1). NCBI lineage: Eukaryota > Metazoa > Chordata > Mammalia > Artiodactyla > Phocoenidae > Phocoena > Phocoena sinus. The sequence continues at coordinate 23,943,832 of NC_045775.1, forward strand.
CGGGGTTATTTTAGCCCAAAATTTACAACATTATGAAGTATTAAAATGTAAATGTTTCTCTATCCAAACTATTTTTAGATATTCGAGTATTTCTGGTGGAATAAATGGTGTTAAAATTGGCTAAATACTTAAATGAATGAATGGATGTTTGCTCAATTTCTAGGTCTTTGTCTAGAGATGAAATTTGCCTCAAATGAGCAAAATCTTTCTGTTATTGATACTACATGTGATTTCTGAGTACAGTTAGGATTAAGTTTCTCTTATTTGCCTTTGGGCTCTTGGTTAGAGGCATAGGCCTCTGATTTGGTAGGTGTATAATATTGCATTTGAGATATGTGGACACAAATTCTTCTCTTTCTTTCACCATGGACTAAATCTTCATGCATTAAGACACAACACTGATTCCCATTCATTTCCATACCAGCCTTTGATTATATGCAGATTCCTAGTAGCATGCCTTACCTATAGCACTATGTGCATTTGCTGTCACAATAAAGTATATTTTGTCTTGCATTGGTGCAAAACTGCTACTTATTTTCCACTATCCTTGTCTAGTAATCATCTTAGTTTTTATCTATGAACACATACATCTTACCTTTGAGTAGCTGTAGCTTTTTCAGTTGGCAGTGATAAAGTGACATTCTGGTTTAGGTAACTCTACCTAATTTCCACATGGAGATACTGAATTTACAAATATTAACTTCTCTGAGATGACTTTTGCCTCAGACACTGACACCTATAATTCAGTATATATGAACAAATAAAATGTCATAGCACTAGGTTAACTTTTAGGTGGCTGCACCAAGTACCATAGCAGCAAGTTCCTCTACACCCCCCTCCTTTTAAAAACTTCCATTTGCAAAAAAAAAAACAAATAGCAATATGGAGGATCCAGTCAGATCGGATTGTTTACAGAAAAGCAAACACACTGTGCACTTGAGATGGGAAACCACTAGTGGGAATGATTTTGCTGTGGGAAGGAAAAGTTAACCAAATACAGGTGAATATACTGTATAATGAGTGGCTTACTGAAATGTGTACAGAGACTGTCCTAAAGTGAATATTCTGAGTTAAATATCTGTTAGTAATTATGTAATGATTTAAGTTACAATTGTGAGTGGCTACTTTGGGATTGGAGGAGAAAAATAGCAATACCATAACTGTTTTCTATTTTCAGTTTTCATTATCTATTCATAAAAGTCATATATGGGGTGTTTAAATGTAGAGTCTGGGCCCTAGCCCAGGCCTAAATCAGTCCACAGGTAATTTTTTTTTTTTTTTGCGGTACGCGGGCCTCTCACTGTTGTGGCCTCTCCCGTTGCGGAGTACAGGCTCCGGACGCGCAGGCTCAGCAACCATGGCTCACGGGCCTAGCCGCTCCGCGGCATGTGGGATCTTCCTGGACCGGGGCTTGAACCCGTGTCCCCTGCATCGGCAGGCGGACCCTCAACCTCTGCACCACCAGGGAAGCCCCACAGGTAATTTTTGATCAGGCAGGATTTGGAAACTACCAACTGTACAATATTCAGAGACAGGTTTATGGGTTTCATTTTTACAACAGTTAAAAATACGTCACAGTTCAAACAGATCCACTAATTAATTGCATGTCTCTTTTTAACACTAGTTTCCCACCAGGAGCCATATAAAAGCAAAACTTAATCTAGGAAAGGTGTGAATTGGGAATAGAGCAAGATTAAACTGAAAAACTCCTTTTAAGGTAGCACATTGCAATGATAAGAAGATATCTGTTATAGAAATAAAGCACAACTAAGAGGAGAAATTAGCATGGATACTCATCCTAAATTGGATATGAATTGTATGGCTTCTTTATTTTAAAATATTGGTACTTCCCAAATTGAAACTTTTCTACATTAAGGCAAAAAAATATACATTTCAAAGCACCATTAAGGGTTTTGTGATCCTGGGCATTGCTTTACTTATTTATTATTTATTTTAATTAATTAATTTATTTTTGGCTGCGTTGCGTCTTCGTTGCTGCACGCGGGCTTTCTCTAGTTGCGACGAGCGGGGGCTGCTCTTCATCGTGGTGCACGGGCTTCTCATTGCGGTGGCTTCTGTTGTGGAGCACGGGCTCTAGGCATGCAGGCTTCAGTAGTTCTGGCACACGGGTTCAGTAGTTGTGGCTCGCAGGCTCAGTAGTTGTGGCGCACGGGCTTAGTTGCTCTGCGGCGTGTGGGATCTTCCTGGACCAGGGCTCGAACCCGTGTCCCCAGCATTGGCAGGCGGATTCTTAACCACTGCGCCACCAGGGAAGGCCCATATTTATGTTCTTTAAAATCATCTGCAATTTGACCATTTTGGGAGGCTTGTTAACAGTGAATTATGTCTCCATTCCCTCCCACTATACTGGATTGGTCCCTGAGGTGGAGCCAAGAAATCAGATTTTTTACAAAACTGCAAAGATAACCTATCGCTAAGATGTGAGAATCACTATTCAAAGGGTTGTTCAAACAAAATTATGTATAGTTTTGGTGTGTTACCACCTGGTAAACGCAGGTGTTTATCACAGGAGGTCCACAGGCTTAGAAGTATGACTAAGAAAAAGCAGATTAATTTCCACCTGCTTCTTAAAAACAGTGGCTCTTTTAAACAGTTAAGTACAATAGTCAGATAAACTGATGTTTAAAGAGAGGAGAAGTTTCGGGAAGAGTTTCTAGAACGATCACTAGACTTTATAAAGACCTGTCTTCAATGCTGTGATTTATCAGCTGTGTGACTGGGAAGTATGTGACTTAACCTCTGAACCTTAGTTTTCTCAAGTATGAATTATGAAAACAAGCCCTATCTTAAATGATTCTGGTGAGAATGTAGTGAAATATATGGCCTAAAAACCTGTTAAGTATCATGCAAATGTTTGAAATAACTACTGTTTTTTTTTCAATAATCCTGAACAACACTTCACAACTTAATTTTGCGCTAAATTAAAGAATGACCAGAATGCTTTCAAAGTTTTATAAATCCTTCCTGTTCTTGATATGTACTGCTAAATCTTTAAGGGAATTAGGGCATGAAATCTGCTGTTTATTGAATGTTACTGTCTTGACCTTTGACCATAAGAAAGCTTTCATCATCTGCTACAATAGACATTTTACTTTGCTTTCAGAAATTGTCAGAGCTTCTATTTTTGTTCTAACATGGAGCAGAAGGAAGGGAAGGTTAAAAGTTCATTAAATACAACCTCAGTGATAAAGAAAAAAGCATACAAGTTTTCTCCCCAGTCAGACAAATTTACTTTTTGAAAGGAATCCTGCAAGAATTTCCACTAAAATTCCACTACTTTTCACATCCAATTTTCTTTCTCCCGTGTTTGCCTCAGCCTATTTCACACTACTGCTATAATAGTGTTAGTTCAATTTTTAAAGAACCCTAAAATTATGAGAAACCATTTATATACCAGATCATCTTATTTTAATCCTACTCTGGTAATTTGCCCTAAAGATGAACAAGTCATCTCTCAGCCCTGGATTTCTAGTAAAGTACATAGACAGATTTTGTGTAATAATTTTAAAAACTTGTATCCAGAGCAAAGCCCAGCTTTGAAAAAAGGTATTGACCAGAGGTTTTCAGGGATTGGTGCAGTTTGAGAAACTTCACTGGTGTGCCCCTGAGTCAGGACGTTGGCTTCAGTTGTCCCCCAGAATTTCATTCCTCTTCCACTAACTGTTGGGGTGCCATGGAGTAAGCTGTCAGTCAGCATCTGGCACACTACCTTCTCAGCTGACCCGCTCTCTAACTGTAGCCCTCCCAGAGAATACTGGGCAAAGTGGAGGCAATACTACGAAAGCGTGAAATCCGTGAGTATTCTCTGTCCCTAGCTAAGCCACCTCCCTTCCTCCAGCCTCTAAGCCAACTGGAAGGTGCTCATAAGACATTTCTGAAACCTGCCAGTATGCCAAAAGGAGTCAGAAGTATTTCCACCCCTTTCCTAAGAAAGTCTTAGGTCCTGTTTCAGAGTAGCCTCCTTAGAAATTGAGTTTCAAAGATGGGGGGCAGCGGGGTCTTTTTAAGGACTTGAGTAATAAGGAGTAAAAGAGTCGAGTGGTCCCACTGAAGAAAAATTGTTTGTTAATATAAAATTAGCTGAAACCCATGCTACCAGAAAAGCACCAGTAGGTGGCAGGAGTATGCAGGATATTCAGTTCTTAAGTGCCAGTCTGGCCTGCCTTGGAAAAGAGTTAATATCTGGGGCAGTCTGTTACTGTTGTTAATGGTCAGCTAACCTGAAGCGAGAGGAGATTTCACCCCACTGGAGTAGAATTGCGGGGGGTCAGATGAAATCATCCGTGAGAAAACGCCCTAGAAACTCTGAATTACTATACAAGTAATAGTACTATTTCCAGATTTTTATGGTAAGTGATTTTTTTCCGCCATGTTTGTTTTAGTATCTAAAGCTTTAGCTTGCACAACTTCAAAATTTTTTTTCAACAACTATTTTTTGATATTGTCTTTTGACAATGACAGCCTGAGGTCACAGGAACATCACAGTGTGACTTTGAAGTTAGTTAACCTCTTGAAGCCTCATTTCCTGAACTTTTAAAAAATATGGAAACTAATTTCTAGAGAACATGTGTGAAAACTATAAGCCATACAGTATTCTAAAAATAAAACATTTCTATAAATTGAGTGAGGTTCAATGAGTTATTTACTCAGCTTAGGCTCCAGTTGCTAGAAAGTATTTGCTCATTCATTTATCCATATTCAGCAATATTTGAGTGCCTATTACGTGTGTCAGGCAATATGCTAGTCATTAGTCAGCAACACCTGGCACCTACTTCCCAGCAGCCTTACGAAGGATGTTTGCAAAGCCCAGTACAAATCCTCAAAGCCACTGTATCAATACTGACTGTATTCCTGCTACAGGAAATGAAGACATTCAACACAGGGGTACACAAGCTCATAAAGCAGAATAAAAGGCCTTTGTTCTTCCAGCAATTAAGTTCTAAGTTTGAAAAGAGGAAACCTACCAGTTTAAATGGAAATAACAGAAATCATCTTTCCATATGCAATGGACTCTGAAATTGGATTAACCTTCCATTCTAAAATGAGCTTCCTCTGTCTCCCTTCCAGAAGCAAATGTAAATCAGCATTTTCAGGGCACATGGAGAAAAGAAGGAACACCAGCTCACCTCCAACAGACATGCCAAGTAGAGGACTTCCGTAACAGTGAAAGGCAGGGGCCAAGGCTCAGAGCCTTTGCACAAGAAACGGCCCAGGTAAAGTGTTCTTTAAGTTGGATTGGGGGAGAAGAAAGGCGAAGGTGAAAGAATTGTAAACTTGTAGATTTAGGCATTGTCGGATTAGTGATCTCAAACTCAGATGCCTTTGGATGCCAGACAGTTCATTAAAATAAGGAAAGTGGGCCTGGTGTAAGACTACTGAAAGGGGTGGTTATAGAGTGAAGAGGGGGAGCATATACCAATTAAAGACAGATGCTTGGTTTAAGTCAAATAAACAAAACAGCTTATTCTTTACACCTTAGGGGCTCCTGCTTACATCCCTCACCTAGTCCAACCTCTCATTTTAAACATTTGGAAACTAAGACCAGGAGAGGTGAAGTGACTAAGGCACGTTCTCTGTAAGTAGCAGAGAGAAGACTTTTAGGTCAGGCATTTCAACACAACAGAGAGCACCACAGAGTATGCTAGAGGTCGGATGCGTTATTCATATTTCAGAGGAGACTTTGGAGGCAGACTGCCTAAGAGCATGGACTCCGTGGCCAGAGGGCCTGTGCCTGAATCTCAGCCGTAATGCTTAAGAACTGTGTGCCCTCGAGCAAGTTTCTTAACCTTTCTGTGCCTTGGCTTCCTTGTCTCTAAAATGGGGATAATAATTGTACTAACTCCATAGGGCTGTGGTGAGGATAAAATGCATCAATATGTGGAAAGTACTTAGACCTGTGACTGGCCCATAGGTATTATCAATTCCGTTTCCAGATGAGGAAACACATACTTAGAGGTCAAGGTCACACAGCTTTACTAGAGGTCAAAAATCTGCATAGGCACACACACACACACACATACACACAGCTGGCATGGAACTCCCTCTCAGGCATACTGACTTCAAAGCCTGACCTCCTGAGCCTCACATCTGCAGTGACCAATAAGAAGGAAAGGGGGGGCCAGAGCAGAGGCCGGAGCTCTGTGGCCGGTTCGATTGTTCTACTTTTTAGGAGTAATGTAGGTTTCCAGAAAAGCAAGCACAGGGATGAGGCAGTTACATCAGTGTTTCTCAAACTTCAGCATGTATTAGAACTAACTGCAGGGTGTGTGAAAACACAGAGTGCTGGCATCTTGCACAGGGTTTCTGAGTCAGCAGGTCTGGGATGGGGCCCAAGAATTTGCATTTCTAACAAGTTCTCAGCGATGCTGAGGCTGATGGTCCAAGGACCATACTGTGAAAAACACTGATGAATTTCTTCTGATCCTCAGTGTCATCTCATGAGCTTGGCATTTTCTCCATTTTATAGTGGAGAAAACCAAGATCAGAGAACATGGCTGAGTCACCCAGTATCATACCGCTGGAGCTGGGTCTTGAATCAAGTTGGTCTGACACCGAAGTCTATGCTTTCTCTACCTCACCATGTGACATGAGGTGTGGGCAGTTATTCTCTGCCAGGCACAGAGCTACGGGCCAGAGGCATAAGGAAGGTTAGGGCTCTGTCGTGGGCTGGAGTGTGCAGGTGGAGAAGATGTGAGGGAGACTTCCCTGGAGAAGTTCACCAAGTGCCCTACCTGCCCTGCCACTGAGTCTGACTAGGTCACATCCCTGACACTGACACTGCCTTCATTAGCTCTCCAGTTCCTGCTCCCTGTAAGGCCCCATCAGCCTCCACAAGCTCACTGCCCGCAAAGCTTCAGTCACCTTAAATTCTTGTCCACCCCCAAAAGTGACATGCTTTCTCCAGCTTGCTGTGCTGTGTTCAGGTTTCCATCCGACTGGGATGCCCACCCCCTTCTTGTCCTGGAAGACTCGGCAGCCCTGACCACCATCCCTCAGTCCCACCACTGTGGGTTATGTGCTCCTCCTGTACCTTCCCGAGAATACCTGGCTTACCTCTTTCATAGCACTTGTGTACATTGTTGGGTAATTATATATTTACCAATCTATTTCTCCTTTTACACTAAATTTCTAGTCTAAACCAACTTTTTATCTCTAAGTCCTCAGGGGCTATTACAGTATATGGTACAGAGTGGTGGGGCAGTGGTCCCAAAACTGAGCTGCACATTGGAATCACCTGGGGATCTTTTTAAAATTCTGAAGCCCAGGTCACACTCCAGACCAATTAAATCACAGTCTCTGAAGATGAGATAGGATATCAGCATTTTTTTCAACTCTCCCCAGGTGATTGCAACGTGCAGACAAGCTTAGGAAGCACTGAAGTAGAGTTTCAGGATGCAGGATGGATGGATGGATGGATGGATGGATGGATGGATGGATGAATGGGTGGATAATCAAGTTGAAGTTTGAATAGGAGAGTACCAGGCAGAGAGAGGTAGAAGATTTTCAATAAAAAGTAACAGCATAAGCAAAAGTTGAGGAATTTGAATTTTATGCCATAGGTAGATGGAAATCATTGCAAGATTGTAAGTGGAAGGGTGAAACAAACAGATACGTTTTTTAGGCCAGTTGGCAACTGTGAGATCTTATTGGAGTAGGGGAGGCAGAAAAAAAGTGAGTTTTCTGCTTCATCCTCCTTCTAGAGACTGGCCTCTGGGAGGCTGCTGAACTTTCCAGAGAGGCAGCTCAAGTGAAGCTTGATTGTGGGAGCACTCGTGGCTACTGGGGCGGCGGTGGCGGCTTGTCATCTCCAGCTGCTGTGAAACTAGGACTCAAATCCAGGTTTTTCTGCTTCTGAGTCTCATAACTCTTTATACTTCAGATTATCAGCCCCTCCAGGTGGCTTCTGACTCCATAACCTGCTGTGAAAGTAAAACTTGACAAACTCAAATGCAAAAGCGAGCAGACATTAGATCATCAGCGGCCACTAATAAAGCTGAACCTGCCAGTTAAACAATTAGCTCTGGAGATCAAACTGCAAAGAAAAGCAATGATGAAGCCATCAATTATACTCTCCAGTTTTATCTTCTAGTTAATCGATCCATCCATCAGCTCTCTGATACTCTAGTGGTTATCCTCTGCATTGGGTTTCCCTGGGTACCCCAGGAGGCTGCCCACCCTGCTGCACCCCATTTTACCTGAAACCAGGTTGTCCTCTGGCCAGTGTCTTTCCTTCTCCCCATTCCCCAGACTAGTGATGGAGGTGGGGAGGAATGTGTGAACTGGAGTCGAAGGACTTCACACACTTGGTCTTCTGCTTTCCCAGCCACACGTCGAGAAGGTCCCAAGCATTCACCTGGAGGAGTAATCAGGCCCCATGCACCTGGTCTGTTTTTTATCTTTTTTCCCTGTTCTTCCCCTCCTCATAAAATTTTCTCTCTCCCTTCTCCTTTTTTATTATTCCTCCCATCCCCTTTCCTTTTCCCCTGCCACTACCCTCTTAAGCTTATGACCACTTCTCTCCCATTTGTCTACCTGTTAGCTTCCTACCCCAGGGATACCACACTCAGATTTTGCCCTGGGCAGGAGCACCTAGCCCAGGAGGAAAGTAAGGACTGAGCTTGCTAAGCCCAGCGCCTGCAGAACTACAGCCTCCCAGAGGGTGTGTCTTCTGATAGATACAAAGGCACTGGATGGGCTGGCTACCTCAAAGTTCTTTGTATTCTTTCTGTATCTTTCTCCTGTGTTCTGGAGCAGTGCAGTGGGGTGGACAGAGCATGGGCTCTGGTGTCACCTCTGTTCAAATCCTGGCTCTGCCGTTGACTGGTTCTGTAAACTTGACTATGTTATTTGACCTCTCTGAGCTTCAGTTTCCTCATCTGTGCCCACCTCCTTGGTTGTTAGCTCTAAATGCCTAGAAAGGCATTCAGCATAGTGAACACAGAACAAAGTCTTGAATGTTGACTCAACCACTTATCAGCCGTGTGACCTCACTATCTAACCTCCCTAAGTCCCAATTTCCTAACCTCTTCCATGGGTGATAACAGGACCAAACTGGTAGGGTTGTGAAGATAAACGAGATAACTCAGGGAAAGTACTTAGCACCTGGACACATAGTAAACATGCAATAATTGCAAATTGTATGCTCTGTTTGATGTTATATATTATTCGCACACTACCTAGTACATGGTAGGTGCTTGCTGTAGCCAGCCTCCAAGATGGCACCAGGGATCCTTACCTTCTGGAATTCATATCCTCGTGTAGTTTACTCCCACACTGAATCACAGCTACTTCGTGTGAATATCGTGCAAGTGACAGTGTGTGACTTCCAGGGCCAAGTGGTAAAAACCATCTGAGCTTCCACTTCACCTTCTTGAATCACTTGCTCCAGGGAATGTCAGTCTCCAATGCCATGAGATCAGGCAAGCAGCTGTGGAGAGGCCCCCATGGAGAGGCCCTGAGGCCCCTTGCGAACAGCCAGCACAAACTTGCCAGCCATTTTAATGCACCACCTCTGAAGTGAGTCCCTGAGATGGCTGCAGGCCTGGCTGACGTCTCATGGCCACGTGATGGGAGACCTGGAGCCAAAACTGCCCAGCCACACCAAATTCCTGACCCATACAAACAGTATTGTTTTTTTAAGCCACTCATTTTTTCTGCAGCAATAGTTACCTAATATAGTGCTTTTAAAAAAGTCAGTCTCCTCTCCCAAGTGAGAAACAACAGGTTGGCATGTCTGTCTGCAAAGCCACGCAGTCTAGCATATGACCAGCAGGGAGCGCCATTGGACCATTTTCTTATCTGGCATTTTTTTTCCCTCAAGCAGTGGGCGCACCTGGGTCTGGCCAGAGGAAATGCCGGACCTCCCAGGAAATAGGCCAGCCACTTCAGGCCCCTGCTCCCCGTGGACAGAGCTGATGGCAGTCCCTGGGGAACAGCCAGGCCCAAGAATCGGCTCAGAGTAGATCCCTTGCCCATGTAGCTAGGAAGCCCAGAGAATGGCTCAGAACCCTGCTTCTCCCGCTTCACAGCTTTAAAACAAGTTCTGGGCAGGCTTGAATACAACTCCCCAGTGGCCAGAGAAGCTCCCATTCTTGGGCTTGAGCAAAGACCCTGATCACGGGTGCTGTGGCCATGAGGCACCACTGGGGGAGGGTTTGTATGTCTTGTCCAAGTGACTCATTCGCCCCTGAGAAGAAAGGGCCAAAGAGAGCCTAGCCCGGGTGACAGGCCTTGCTCCCTCTGCTGTGCTGGTGCACCGGAGCCCCCCACCCTGCCAGTGAGCACACCTCATGGTCAGCCTATGAGAAAGTTCTGCTGCAGGAGGGCAGTTGACACTGTCCTTCTTGTGCCCAAGGTTTTGGGACCCCTCATCACATATTTGCAGACCCAGGCCCAGCCTCAAGGAGTGCAGGCCTGTCAGCTGGGTCTGCCCCAGCCGTAGAAGAGTTGGAAACCAGGGACCAGCTAGCTAGCCAGCCAGCCTGAGAGAGGGCCCGCAAGCTGGAGACAGCTGGGGTCAGAATGCAGCACCCTAGTTCCTGCTGGGAGGTGAGAGATGGGTCGGACAGCTAAGCACCCCTCCTTGCTCTCCTTATCCTTCAGAAAGAACAGAGAGCCCTGATGGCCCTCATCTCCTCTGAGGCTGAGACTCGGGGTATCAAAGGCCTTCCTGGTTCTTTTGCTTACATCTCCCTTGCCCTGGAGAGGCAGAGCTTTGTGGGGGAGGGTAGAAAGGGCTAGAACATATCCTGGATGCTTTGCCTCATTCCTTGTTGGTGATGGGGTCAAGGTAGGGGCCGGGGGTGAGAGGGTGAAGATTAATGTACCAGGAGTTGACTGATCCCTGATACCTACTCCCCCTGCCCTTAGAACTGGGTAGGAGGCAGAACCACGTGGGCTCCAGGGGGCTTGTGAAAATGTCAGGAAGGCACCTTTTTTCTTCTGATGTAGTGTGCTTAAGCATTTACACATTGAGCTACATACATATAAGTAATATTATACATTGCTTTTATTTCTCCTTTTTATTGTAGGGTGTTATTTTTAAATCTTTGAAATTATGCACATAGGTGTTAATAATTATGAGCTTCAACACTGTAAAGGGGCACATGATGGTTAATTTTATGTGTCAACTTGACAGGGCTAAGGGATGCCTAGATAGCTGGTTTCTGGTTGTGTCCGTGAGGGTGTTTCTGGAAGAGATTAGCATTTGACTCAGTAGACCAGTAGTAGACTGAGTAAAGAAGATCCTTCGCCGGTGTGGGTGGGCATCATCCAATCCCTTGTGGGCCTGAATAGAACAAAAAAGGCGAAGGAAGGGCAATTCCCTTTCTCTCCTTGAGCTGGAACATCCATCTTCTGTCCTCAGACATCAGAGCTCCTGGTTCTCAGACCTTTAGACTTGGACTGAATGATACCACCAGCTGCCCTGGCTCTCCAGCTTGCAGATGGCATATCTCAGCCTCCATAATCACATGATCCAATTCCCATAACAAATCTCTTGTATATCTACATATATCCTATTGTTTCTGTTTCTCTGGTGAACCTTGACTAATACAAAGCATTAAAATGGTTATAAAAGAGAGGCATTGGGTTTGATTGTGTTGAGAAGCACTGCTGTAGAGGGATTGATTATTGCCTCAGCTCATCCCTTGACAATTCAGTTCTATAAGAGGCACTCATTTCTTAGGCTCCAGAATTATGCTATCAGTTAGCCTTATGCAGCTCTGATTAGAAAAGGTAGAGATAGTACTTTAACCTTTAGCCAGATACACATTTTGAGCCTATCCTTGTATCGGCCCCATTGTCAAGACACTGTGATAGCTATTCCTTATTAGGTGTCTACTAGGTTTAGGTGCCTTCATTCTGCAGGTGAAATAGCTACAGCTCAGAGAGGTGAAACAGCTTGCCCTAGGAAGCTCAGCTAGCAAGTAATGGAGGAGATCATCCTGCTTGATCTGAAGGCTGTGTTTATCACACCAAGCCCTGGTACTTCTGAGAACAAACTTGCACTTGACAGGTGCTATAGGTTGCATATTTGTACCCCTCCAAAATTCGTATATGAAACCTAATCCCCAATATGATGGTATTAGGAGGTAAGGCCTTTGGGATGAGCATAGGTCATGAGGGTGGAGTCCACACAAATGGGATTAGTGCCTTATAAAAGAGATCCCAGAGAGCTCCTTTGCCCCTTCCACCTTGTGAGGACACAGCAAGAAGACAGCCATCTATGAGCCAGAAGCAGGCTCTCGCCAGACCCCAGACCTGCCGGCTCCTTGATCTTGGACTTTCCAGCTTCCAGAAGTGTGAGAAATAAAATTTTATTATTTAAGCTACCCACTCTGTGGTATTCTTGTTATAGGAGCCCAAATGGACTAAGAAGACACCAGGTTCCAACTTGTTTGGGGAAGCCCCCAGTTGACAAGAAGTGTGGTTCCGTAGTTATTGTCACAAACCATCCCAAAGCTGATCTTCTCCATCCTGGATGTTGCACTGGGACCCTCACCCTCACCAGATCTCAGTCCCAGCAGTGAGAGAAACTCCAGTCCCTGCGAAGATCTGTGGTTAGATGACTGAACCCGCTCTCGCCCAGTAAGTTGCTTTCCCTCTCTAGATATGCCACATTGTTATTGTACAAGAGCATATGTTGTAATATTTGATAGAGTTAATCATGTTCGTTCCTTTCGTTTTCAGAATTTTCCTGTTGCACAGCAGGCACTCAATAAATTAAAAAAATTATTTTATATTTAAGTATAGTTGATTTACAATGTGTTAGTTTCAATTGTACAGCAAAGTGATTCAGTTACACATATACATATTGTATATCTATTCTTTTTCAGATTATTTTCCTCTGTAGATTATTGCAGAGTATTGAGAAGAATTCCCTGTGCTATATAGTAGGTCCTTATTAGTTATCTATTTTATATATAGTGGTGTGTATATGTTAATCCCAACCTCCTAATTTACCCCTCCCCCGCACCTTTCCCCTTTGATAACCATAAGTTTGTTTTCTAAGTCTGTGAGTCTGTTTCTGTTTTGTAAATAAGTTCATTCGTAACACTTTTTAGATTCCATATATAAGCGATATCATATGATATTTGTCTTCCTCTGACTTCACTTAGTATGATAAGCTCTAGGCCCATCCATGTTCCTGCAAATGGTACTATTTCATTCCTTTTTTATGGCTGAGTAATATTCCATTGTATATATGTACCACATCTTCTGTCAGTGGACATTTAGGTTGCTTCCATGTCTTGGCCATTGTAAATAGTGCTACAGTGAGCATAGGGGTGCATGTCTCTTTTCGAATTATGGTCTTCTCCGGGTATATGCCGAGGAGTGGGATTGCTGGATCATATGGTAGTTCTATTTTCACTTTTTTAAGGAACCTCCATACTGTTCTCCATAGTGGCTGTACCAGTTTACATTCCCACCAACAGTGTAGAAGTGTTCCCTTTTCTCCACACACTCTCCAGCGTTTATTGTTTATAGACTTTTTTCCCCCTTTTTTTTGCGGTATGCGGGTCTCTCACCGCTGCGGCCTCTCCTGTCACAGAGCACAGGCTCCGGACGCGCAGGCTCAGCGGCCATGGCTCACAGGCCCAGCCGCTCCGTGGCATGTGGGATCCTCCTGGACCGGGGCACGAACCCGCGTCCCCTTCATTGGCATCTCAACTACTGTGCCACCAGGGAAGCCCTGTTTATAGACTTTTTGTTGATGGCCATTCTGACCAGTATGAGGTGATAAATCATTGTAGTTTTTTTTTTTAATAAATATATATATATTTATTCATTTATGGCTGTGTTGGGTCTTCATTGCTGTGCACAGGCTTTCTCTAGTTGCGGCGAGTGAAGGCTACTCTTCGTTGCAGTGCGAGGGTTTCTCATTGCAGTGGCTTCTCTTGTTGCGGAGCACGGGTTCTAGGCATGCAGGCTTCAGTAGTTGTGGCACTTGGGCTCAGTAGTTGCGGCTTGTGGGCTCTAGAGCACAGGCTCAGTAGTTGTGGCACACGGGCTTAGTTGCTCCGCGGCATGTGGGATCTTCCTGGATCAGGGCTCGAACCCGTGTCCCCTGCATTGGCAGGCAGATTCTTAACCACTGCGCCACCAAGGAAGTCCCTCATTGTAGTTTTGATTTGCATTTCTCTAATAATTAGCGATGTTGAGCATCTTTTCATGTGAATATATATTTTTTCAATTTATTTATTTTTGCTGCATTGGGTCTTCATTGCTGCGTGCGGGCTTTCTCTAGTTGCGGTGAGCGGGGGCTACTCTTCGTTTTTGTGCGCGGGCTTCTCATTGAGGTGGCTTCTCTTGTTGCAGAGCACGGGCTCTAGGCACGCGGGCTTCAGTAGTTGTGGCTCGCGGGGTCTAGAGCGCAGGCTCAGTAGTTGTGGTGCACAGGTTTATTTGCTCCGCGGCATGTGGGATCTTCCCGGACCAGGGCTCGAACCCATGTCCCCTGCGTTGGCAGGCAGGTTCTTAACTACTGTGCCACCAGGGAAGCCCCAATGTGAATATTTTTATAAATGAATGCTTCAAGGGTGTTATGGTCTTGGTGGCATGATAAAACTAAATAGATAAAAACAAATGGTGCTATAGGAATATATTCATTCAACAAATAATGACTGAGCACCTGCTACATGTAAGGCATTGTGCTAAGTGCTGTGGAAGATCCTAAAGTAAATGAGCAACAGATACCCTCCCCGGGTATCAAATGTAGAGTACTTTATAAAACAACCCTTGTCTTTATCTCCACTTTCAAGGCACACAGAATGAAGTAGAGACCTGCGTCGACCAGCTGGACGAGGCATATAGAAACTGAAGCTCAATACAATTCTAGGTTGTTATTCAGGTAGAAATGCACAGCAGCATGCAAAATGGAGAGTGTTCTGAAACCATGGAGACGTTGGGGTGCTTCATTCTGTCCTATGGAAGAAAGTGGGGAGCTGTGAGAATCATAGTGGTAGGCTTTGAGGAGAAGCTGGACACATGTTTTTAGGAAAATGACCCAAAAAGGAGCCCCCAAGATTATCCACATGAGGTTGATGAATGCCTCCACCCCAGGGACACTCACCTTTCCAATCCCTAGTCTCGTCAGGGTGCTCTTACCTGCAGTAGGTAAGAGCAAAGGCAATCAGCGGAGGCTCCATCAGCCCACGATGAAGAGGACCCCCAAAGAAAAATGTTTAGAAAACCATATGGGCCCCCTCTATGTGAACAGTCTGTCAGAAATGTCTGCCTCCTTACAAAGAAACAAACTAGTCCCAACGTATCTTAATAGCTTCATGAGCTTCTGCGCAGTCAGGAAATTGATTTTCTGTTCTCTCCTGACTCCTTCTGGACAGTGGAACTCAGTTATCAAGCTTTACTTCCTGGTCTCCCAGTAACCCTATTTGGTGAAATTAGAGTTAGGAGTTTAATTCAATGTAGTACAAAGCCCATGAGATTGGCTTTATGGTTTCAAGACCTCTGCTAGGAAACAGAATCCTGCGATCTCTATTCCTCTTCCAAAAATTGACGGAAAGGTGGCACGGGGCGGTGGAGTGGGCTGGGGGTCAGCACAGCTCTCCTGAGTTCTGTGCCCCCTGCACCCTGAACTGCTATGCTCTGAGCCCTTTCAGGGCTAGATATCTATCAGCCTATTCTGTGAAGCTTGACTGGCACCTATCTTAAAAAAAAAAAAAGAGGGACTATTAGATTTCTTTTCCACGCTGTATAAAAATAAAGTGACGAACTGAGCCAAAACACAAATAGCTGACATTCTTCAGGCACCTCCCAAGTGGGATGCAGTTTACATGCGGCATTTAATATAATCCTACCCTCGGCCAGCTGCATGGGTACATGACCCACATAGTTCACAGGGGCCCACTCTTAGGAGGGCCCCTGCACTTGGCTTACTGCTCTGCTGTTGTTGTCATCTTGAGATTCTTAATGTCTTCTGAGCAAGGAATTTTTGTTTTGCACTGTACCCTGCAAATTATATACCCAGTTCTATCCTCACCATAACTCTGTTGTTTGGTAGGTATTGTTGATCCTAGGGAAACCAATGTTCAGAGTGGGTTCAGAACCTCACCCAAGTTCATACAGATGGAAAGTGGCAGAGCTGGGATTTGAAACCAGGTCCCTGCTGCCAACCCCAAATCCATGCTCTGTTGATTCAGTGGTGCTGCCCTCCTGACTTGGTTGTCTAATTCAAGTCAGCCCATCTCTCTGAATTAGGATATTAATTCTGGACACTACAGGTTAAAGTGCATTAGCAGGTGGGTTTTTCCCCGTAATCATCAAGATAATTACTTTAGAACTCTAAATAGTTCTGAATGTGTAGTATTTATTTTCCGACAAAATGTTTTCCAGCTAAATCTGCCAAATTTTGTTTTTGAAACCTAGGCAATCTTTTTATCCTCATACACTTTTTTGTTTTGTTTTGTTTTGTTTTTGTTTTTGCGGTACGTGGGCCTCTCACTCTTGTGGCCTCTCCCGTTGCAGAGCACAGGCTCTGGACGCGCAGGCTCAGCGGCCATGGCTCACGGGCCCAGCCGCTCCACAGCATGTGGGATCTTCCCAGACCGGGGCACAAACCCGTGTCCCCTGCATCGGCAGGCAGACTCTCAACCACTGCTCCACCAGGGAAGCCCTATCCTCATATACTTTTAAAATGGCATTACAGATGTCAACATGAAGAACACTTGCTCTATAACAAAATTACATTTCTTTCCAAGATGTAGTGATTTAATAATTAAAACAATATCCATGAAATATAAATACAAGGTATTCATAAATAAATTAAATTGGATTGTGGTTTCTAAGAGCCAATTATCATGTAAAATATCTCTGTTGGTTGAAATAATATGAGAGCAGAATATCAATTCTGACATTCTCTATAGGCCATTGTTATAAATTGCTAGAATGGTCTAATAGGCTATGGAGTTTTATTGAGGTTTGAGATGGTCCTTAAAATATTCATTATGTGTTAGAAATTAGTTGTCTTGATTGATTTTAGTTATAATTCAATTATATGTTTACAGCATGGGAGAAGGAGGGGTGCTGTAGAACTGAGAAGAAAAGTCTGTTCTACTTATGAAATAATAGGAACTAAGACAGCGGCACCATGATTAAGAAGTTCAGACAAACCTAGATTTGAATCCCAGTTTCACCACTTTCTAACTGTGTGACCTTGAACAATTTACATAAATTCTCAAAGGTCTTCATCTATAGAAAAGGGTTGTAATGAGGAATAAATTAGATAACGCATAAAGCACAGAGCACAAAGCACTCAGCAAGCCCTAAAATAAATGCTAGTTCTTATGATTTCTGCTGCCACAAAGGGGGGATTGAAGGGTTTGGGAATACAGCCCTTTCCTACCTCAGTTATTTTGCATCAACTGAAATCTTAAGGGCCATAACAATTTCTACAGCAATAACTTGAAACATTAGTGCGATAACTCAGTGGTGTGTTGGTAGGTGGCAGGGAGAGTCAGGGAGCCCGGATTTCTAGTGCTTCCTGTTTCCATGGTGTAAATACTCCATCAAGCTACCAAAGCGTTGCTGCTGAACGTGGAGCTGGGAAGGGATGCATGCACTCACTTCTCAAGAACTGTTGTGACCTGGTTCCATGCCCACTGGGAAACCATGGGTTCCAGTTCTGGCTCTGCAGCAATCAAATTGCATGACCCTGGGCAATTCCCACCATCCCTGGGCCTCAGCTTCTTCATCTGTAGTAGTACCTATCTGGCATGCCTCATAGGGTGGATGTGACAATGAAATAAAGGACATGAAAAACTATTGAACCTGTGAAACAGTGGAGAGTAAATTGGCAGTAGTGTTGATGCACAGACTCCTGTAATTACAGAGGGAGCTTTGTCTGATTTTAAGGTCCCAAGACCGGCAATTCCTTTGTCTTTTGATCTGCTGCTCAGCTGGGCACTCCGAGCTCCTGGTTTATTTACCTTAATCTTTCTTTTTTTCCTTCTCTCTGACCATTTAGCTTATAATGGTTATCTGCACAATTAACATAATAAAGCAAGTTAGATAGGCTCTTTCAAGCCTTAGGGAACAAAGACTGGCTCCAGTTTCTTGAGGCCTAATGTGATCTGAGAAGGAGATTGAGAAACAGCAAAGCGTGCCCCACCCACCCTTGGAGCTCAGGAACAAGGGTTCCTTGTCCTTCAGGACCAATGGCTGTCCTGGTGACCTGATCACCTTGTTTTCCCCTTAGTTCCCCACTCTAGTCCCCCTGACAGTCAAGAAATTCTCTCTCGGACTTTCCTGGTGGCGCAGTGGTTAAGAATCCACCTGCCAATGCGGGGGACACGGGTTCGAGCCCTGGTCTGCGAAGATCCCACATGACACAGAGCAGCTAAGCCAGTGCGCCACAACTACTGAAGCCTGCACGCCTAGAGCCCGTGCTCCACAACAAAAGAAGCCACCACAATGAGAATCCTGTGCACTGCAACGAAGAGTAGCCCCCGCTTGCCCCAAGTAGAGAAAGCCCATGGGCAGCAACGAAGACCCAATGCAGCCAAAAATAAATAAGTAAATTTATAAAATAATATCTTTTAAAAAACCTCTCTCTCTGTTTTATCTACTCTTTTTATCTACTCTTTATCACTGAAAATCAGTGAGTGTCATGGTAGGAGCATGAGTCAGGCTGCGGGGCCCAGATCTCAGTGTCACTGGGGACTTCCGTTGAGCTGGTTGTGTAACATTTCTGAGCTTCATTCTCTTTGAAACAGGAGGGAAGGGGGCAGGGCACAACCTTTAAAAGAATGACATAGCCCGAGGACATGACATAAACTGATTAGGCCCAAGATGGCAGAAGGTTGACTTTTACTAGACCTTGAGCCTGAGTATGCACTCACTGTAACACATCAGCAAGCTAAATGACACACCCACAGGTGCCATGACAGTTCCAAGGCTGACCATAAAGGTCAAAAATTAGGCAGTGGCCCAATTCCTGGAAGTCCCGTCCCTTCGCAAAATAGCTAGAATACTCCTCCCACTCATTAGCCTATGAAATTACCCACCCCTATAAAAACTGACAACCCCATATCCTGGTGCGCTCTCACCTTCTGAGATGGCCCACAGTCTGTCTGTGGAGTGTGTTTCTCTCTAAATAAATCCACTTCTTACCTATCACTTTGTCTTTCACTGAATTCTTTCTGTGACGAGCAATCAAGAACCCGAGCTTCATTAAGTCCTGAGACTATGTGTCTGATCTAAATTAAAAGACCATGGGTTCCTGGTGGCACAGTGGTTGGGAGTCCACCTGCCGATGCAGGGGTCATGGGTTCGTGCCCCAGTCCGGGAAGATCCCACAGGCCGCGGAGCGGCTGGGCCCGTGAGCCGTGGCCGCTGAGCCTGCGCGTCCGGAGCCTGTGCTCCGCAACGGGAGAGGCCACAGCGGTGAGAGGCCCGTGTAAAGACCATGGGTTCAAGTCCCAATCTGGGTTTTGGCTGGGTTCGAGTCCCAGCGCATGGGTTCAGTTCCCGATCTGAGTTGCACAGTCTCATCTTCATCGGCAGAATGGCGATCGTAGCGCCCACCTCATAGGGCTAGCATGACATTGAACGAGTCAGAACATGTAAAGCGTTTAGAGGAGTGTCTGGCGCATCAGTCCTTGCTGACAGACTTCCTGCTTCTATACCATCTACCTGTGGTCTCCCCATCAAGCCTGGGCTCTGATTAGGTCTCTTTGCCACAGTCCAGTGTAGTGTTTCTCATGGATGGAGAGCTCTCACAGGCCTTCTCTCTTGTCTGCCTAAATGTGGCTGCCATTGGCTACGAAGCACTTTCACAAGACACAAAACAGGGCACATTGCTGGTGAGGAGCCTCCCGTCATCTGAGGGGGGCTGTGGCTGTGCAGACACCCTGAGTCTCTTGGCTTCTCTCCTATATAGCAAGCAGGCCTTTCTGAACATCTAAGAGGAAGAGACATCACCCATAAGCATATTCAAGAAGACATATTCTCTGGCTGGGTAAAAGAAGGTCCTGAGGATTATAATCAGAAGAAAATACAAGGAAGTTTGGTTACTTTTTCATCAGTGGATCTTTCAGAGGTTTGTCCTTGATTTGAATATTTAGTCTTCAAAGGCTGTGCTGGTTGTCAACCTTTTCTGGCTCCAACACCCTGAGTGGCCCACTCCTATCGGTAACAACCTCTAAGGCTGCCAGTGAATCTCAGGCTGGGGTATAATAATCTCCAAGGGCTTGGTTAGCTTGATAAGAAACAGTCAGTTTCTTCATTTTCCTCAGAGGGAAAGCATTTAAGAGTGTGTTTCCAAGGTTCAGCTGCTCGTTTAATAACAATAATAATTACCTTAATGTTCTTCAATAGGGGATTAGTTAAACAAATTATGGTACATCCATGGTACATGATGCAGCCATTAAATTAAATGAAGTAGAACAATACACTATTTCATTAATGGTTACACAGCTCTAAAACTGTACCATGTGGGTGGCTTTGTGAGTGTTACAACTTCGGGTGGAGATTGCTGTTAAGAATTTTGGAATTAAGGAGCAGGCCAGCTGCATCTTAAATTAAAATCAGATCCCTGGATGTGAACCGAAATTGCATTTGTATCCTGGCCTCCTGAAAGGGGGAGAGAGAGAAGAACCCGGCATGAACAAGTTTCCTGGAACACCACTGGAAAGCAAAAGGGACGTTGTAAAGATGAGGATGAGACTGGAATTACAATTTCTGGGAGACAGCATGGTTCAGAACTGGCTGTTCCAAGTAGAGAATGATTGTGTGAGTCACTAAATGGAGGAAATCTCTGAGACTCCCTTGCGGAATCGGAATTGGCTGGTCAGGCTAGTTCAGGGCCAGCAACCTGCTTGCCCACCAGCCACTGACTTGGGGACCAAATATCTGGGAAGCACAGGGTTGAACTGCTTTCCACTGGGAAGATGCACAGGGAGCCCTATGCTGGGGGGAAGAGGAAATGTTTAAGAAGGGGTTGGAACGTGCTACAGAAAGAGGACGAGGATAAACAGACACCAGAGCAGGAAGATGCCACCACCCACCCAAGTGAGCGTTTCCAAGGCCCCACCCAGAGCAGTGTTGGCAAGAGAGCATTTCTGGGCAGACGGGTCACCTTCACTTCTCTGAAATAAGCATATGGCAGGGTAGATAGCAACTGGGATGGGTACATCAAATTCATAACCTTACAGCTGGGACTTGCGGAACATTGACATCTCCCCAAATGATTGCAGTATGCTTTCTGTCTGGGACCCAAAGAGCAAGGCACAAGGGTTCATGTACACCCTCCCTGAGTTCCTGGGCCAATGATATGCAGCCAAAAACGAGTAAACCACAGGGTATTGGCCCTCAGTGTTACTCTGAGGTACCACTGAATGTGAGTGCCCGTGAGCTGAGGAAGAAAGAAAAGACACTCCAGCAGCCAGCAAGAAGCAGGACTGAAAAGTGGTGCTGAGGTCTGATGTCCAGGCTGGTGTGGCTCCACCCTTTGAGGACAGATCCCTGATGTTCCAGGTCTCAGCGGGTGTGGATAAGCAGGTTCCCCTGCCCAGGGCTCTCAAGTACTGAGTATAAGTCTCTAATTTGCTTTCCATGTGGCAAGGTAAGGAGTGAGAACAATGTACTCCCATCATTCACCTTCAGACATTTCACCATGAGATTGGAAATGGCTTTGCATTAGTTGTCTATCGCTGTGTAACAATGTGGCCCAATACTTAGTAGCTTAAGACAATAATGATTTATTGTCTCTTGTGGGTACCAGGGCTCAGATATTCAGGCCAAGCACTGTGAGGAGGGCTTGTCTCTGCTCCACCAACTCTGGGGCTTTAGCTGGAAGGAGCGAAGGCTGGGGCTGGAATATGGGAAGGCTCATCCACTCACACAGGTGACTGTTGAGGCTGACCACAGGCTGAAGGCCTAGCTGGGCTGTTGGCCAGAAAACCAACATGTAGCCTCTTCATGTACTTTGGGCTTCCTCAGAATATGGTGTCCGGGTCCAAGAACAAGGGTTCCAAGAGAGCCAGGCAGATGCTGTATCCTCTTTATGCCCTAACCTTGGAAATCACATAGTATCACTTGTGTCACATTTGTTGTTGTTGTTGTTAGATTTTGTTGTTGTTGTTAGAATTGAGTCACTAAGTCTAACCTGTACTTAAGGGGAGGTTTAAATTCCCTCTTTTGGAGAGAGGAGTTTCAAAGAATTTGTGGACCTATTTAAAAACCCACATAGGCCTCGTAGTTACATAGATTATGACGAATAGGGATTGAAAGGCTGCTTGCTCCCCACAGTTCCTTTTCCTTACCATAACTAAGGTGTTGAAGCTTGAGGGGACTAGGAATTGAAAGGTATCATTAAGACTTTTGCTGTCCAATCCCAGTACTGGGCATATACCCTGAGAAAACCATAATTCAAAAAGAATCATGTACCACAATATTCACTGTAGCTCTATTTACAATAGCCAGGACATGGAAGCAACCTAAGTGTCCATCGACAGATGAATGGATAAAGAAGATGTGGCACATATATACAATGGAATATTACTCAGCCATAAAAAGAAATGAAATTGAGTTATTTGCAGTGAGGTGGATGGACCTAGAGTCTGTCATACAGAGTGAAGTAAGTCAGAAAGAGAAAAACAAATACCGTATGCTAGCATATATATATGGAATCTAAAAAAAAAAAAAAAAGTTCTGAAAAACCTAGGGGCAGGACGGGAATAAACATGCCGATGTATAGAATGGACTTGAGGTCATGGGGAGGGGGGTGTTAATAGGAGGTATTATTAGACATTGGACATCCCCTTGGGAAGGTCCACAAAAGAAATCAGCAGAGGGGAAGGGGAACTGGACAAAACCTATTAGCATGTGAGTAGGAATCTCTCTAATGTCGTGGGTTTGACCCTGGCCTCTGCAACACGCTAGCTATTTAAATTACAACTGCCTTAACCTAGCTACTTAGCTTGTATGAGCTTTGGTTTCCTCAGCTGTAAAATGTGAATGAGAGCAGCACCCATCTCGTAGGGTTTGCGTGAGAATTAAATACAGGTAACCTACAGTGCCTGGCACCTGGCACATCACTGTCATGTTGTTGTTGTCCTGTCTCCAGCCTTTCCCCTCCCACCTCTAAAGAAGACTCAGTTTCTTCCTCTTTCTGAAGCTGAGGGGTGTTGTCTTGCCAGGGAAGTTTCTGTGAGCTTTTCCTATGTGAGAGGAGGGAAGGACCATGAGGAAGGGAAGAGGAACCGGGACTCAACGCTGAGGGACAAGTTTTTCATGGAATTTTGAAGAATGAAATGCAGGATAGTTCAGGGGTGTGAGCCAAGAGAATAGGAGAGAGAAAAAAAAACAGGTTTTCTAAGACAAATCCTTCATGTGGTTCAAAAAATATGAATATGAACTTGAGTTCGTTTTTAATTACCTTTTGGTTGTTGTGGCTATTTCTTTGATCAGGACATTGCTCAGAATCTAGACCGTGTGGAGACAGTTTTGTAGGTGTTTGTTACACACTTTGAACTAAAACTAAGGCTCAGAACTATAGATATAGCTTGATTCTATTTGTGTATGCTTTTGCATAGAAAACTTCTGGAAGAAATACAAGCCACCATTAACAGTAGTTTTCTTTGGGCTGAGAGAGAGACTATTACTTATTTTGTACTCTTTGGTTCTACTAACTTTTACTTTAACATGGGCAGATATCACTTTCTGGATCTACTTGACACAAATTAGGTGTTTGTTTTTGTTTTTATAAATAACCATTTATTAAATACCCATTAAATATCTGTGTTAGAAATTTTATATGTGTTATATCTGATCTTCATAACAACTTTACAAGATTGATTCCATTATTTCCTGTTTTATAGATGAGAAAATTAAAGCTTGAAAGATGAAGTGAATGTTTTAGTTAGGAGATACACACACACACACACACACACACACACACACACACGTATATGTATATATATAGAGAGAGAGAGAGCCAGAGAGAGAGAATTTTTGGCTCACATGATTGTGGGGCTGGCAAGTCCAAAGTCCATAGGGCAGGCCAGCAGCCTGTCAGCGTGGGTAAGAGTTCATGCTGCAATCTTGAGTCTGAATTCAGCAGGGCAGCAGACTGGAAACTCAGGCAGGGTTTCTATGTTGCAGTTTTGGGGATAATTTCTTCTGGAAACCTCAGTCTTTGCACTTGAGGCCTTCAACTAATTGGATGATATGTTTATATTAAGTTAAGTAGTGATAACACAGGTATATTCATAAGCAAAAATTCACTAAGATTTTTATATTTTACTGTATGTATGTTATAACTCAAGAAAAGGAAAAACAATATTGAGCAAAATTCACTTTTTTTTAAAACAAAAGCAAGGAGGTGATTCTCATGAGAGTTGGGACACTGCTGCCTTTAGGAAGGAGTGAAGAATTGTTACCAGAAAGGACAGGAGGGGGTAATATTCTGAAGTGCAGGTAATATTGTTTCTTGACCTAGAGGTGGTCACACAGATGGTCATTTATTCATGAAAGTCTTCATAACATTTTTGTTTCATATACTCTTATGTACATGGCTATGCTTTACAACTTTAAAAAAGTTTTCAACAATCAACTTAGTTGTTGCTCTCTTTTATTTATTTATTTATTTATTTAATTTATTTTTGGCTGCGTTGGGTCTTCGTTGCTGCGCACGAGCTTTCTCTAGTTGCAGCGAGCGGGGGCTGCTCTTCGTTGCATTGCACAGGCTTCTCATTGCGGTGGCTTCTCTTGTTGCAGAGCATGGGCTCTAGGCACGCAGGCTTCAGTAGTTGTGGCACGTGGGCTCAGTAGTTGTGGCTTGCAGGCTCTAGAACGTGGGCTCAGCAGTTGTGGCGCACGGGCTTAGTTGCTCCACGGCGTGTGGGATCATCCTGGACCAGGGCTTGAACCCGTGTCCCCTGCATTGGCAGGCAGATTCTTAAACATTGCACCACCAGGGAAGCCCCAGTTGTTGCTCTCTTGATGCAACTGAAGACTGGAGATGCTGGGAAGGACCCCACCACCACCACCAGGCAGAGTGCTTCAGCTTGGAGGGCCAGCTCCTGGGTCAGGCTCTGCTGCCCCTCCCTGCAAGGACCACCTCCTTCACCTGTCTCTCAGCCCATTTAGGGCTCCTGGAAATTGCCCCTCCCGCATTTCAGGGCTCCTGATCAAGAGGAGACACATCTCATTGTGGAAAATTTGTTCTGTTTCACTTAAGAAACAGCATTTTCTTCCCGTGTCTGATGTGTTGATTAGATTTCAGACAGGATTAGCAGGGTTGATGGCATTAAGTAAAAAGTCATCTCCTTTGGAAACAGCCCAGGAAGTTTGGATTCCATTTTTAAAAGCCTTGGATCCCATTAAGATGAAATATTGAGAACCGTGTGGATTCCGATTCGATGGGACAAGTCAGAACTCCAAGTACCAGCAGGCCCGTGTGGACACCTCTGGGGCAGAGGGAGGAGGGTGGGAAATGAGGATAACATAATTTGTCAGTAAGATCAGAGAATTTTCGGCAACTCTCTTCCTCAAGAACAAGTGATCAACAAATCAAATATGGCCCATCTGCCATCTGCTGAATGAATTACAGTACACCTGTACCATGAAATAATGTGCATTCACTTAAAATTTCAAATTAGAGTTATACCAATGGACTTGGATAGAGTTCCACCAGGTATTATTATTAAATGAGAAAAGCAAAATATTTTAGCTTTTAAAGCACCTAAAATATGATCCTATCATATAAAACCATGACAAACAACCTTCCCATTTATGACATGAGTACTTATGTACATGAATATGTGCCTCTATATGAGTCTACATATATGGAGAAAAATATGGAAAGAAACATACAAGATTGTTAATATCATTTACCCCTGGCAGGATTTGGGTTTGTGGTAGGTGCTGAAGAGGGTGGGGGAGAGAGGAAAGTTGGAACCAAACAAAAGGGAACAATAACAAAAAAGAGCCAACAAGTCTGATGTGATCACATTTATGTGTTTATGTAAAAATGAATAAGGGAGAGGGTGTTAAACTATGTGGTGCATCTCTACTGCCTCTAGCCCTGCCCTGGGCATGGTAAATAACAGAGGAAGGCTCTGTCCACTAGAAGCTTACACTCCCTTTGGGGAAACAAGGCATAAACACTTGCAGCACTTGGTGTCAACATAATCTGACACTCTAATCTCTGTCTCCTGTGTTCTTGTTTATTTAACAAGCATTTCCTGAGCCCACACTAGGCGCTAGTCATGGTCACTGCCCTAGGGAACATATCTAGTTGTGGAAAATGCAATATAATTAGAGATGGATACATAGAGGTGCTGAGTAAATATTTATTGCATTGGGTTAAAATAACTCTAATTTGGACATAGGTGCTATATAAGATTTTTGTCATTATAGTCAAATCAAGATCTAAAGGGACCTTACTACCTATCCAGTCTGACTTCCTTATAATTACATATGTGGAAACCGAGGCAAGTAGATGAGAATAGTCACTTGTAATGTACAGCAGAGCTGGGATGCCAACCCACAGCTCAAGGACCACTCATTTCTTTCTGCCATAGTGTGAAGTCTTCAAGCAGAACTGAGAACAAATAATGCCTGAACGAAGCATTTGACATTTTAGTCGTGTTTCAGATGAGGCAGCTGATATAATGGGGAAAACATTGTGCTATAGGTTGAATTCTGTCCCCCCAAAAGATATGTTCAAGTCTTAACCTCTGAAACCTGCAAACATGACCTTATTTGGAAATAGGGTCTTCAGATGTAATCAAGTTACATCTGATGAGGTCATACAGGATTAGGGTGGTCCCTAAGTCCAAAGTGACTGGTATCCTTATAAGTAGAGGGAAAAGACATAAAGGAAGTTTAAATACCTATTACAGAGTGAAAGAAGTCAATCTGGAAAGCCTACATACTGTATGAGATTCTGGAAAAGGCAAAATGATGGAGACAGTGAAAAGATCAGTGGTTGCCAAGGGTTAGAGGGGAGGGATGAATAGTCAGAGCACAGAGGATTTTAGGGCAGTGAAAATACTCTGTGTGATATCATAATGATGGTTACATGTCTATACAGTTTTTCCGAACCCACAGAGTGTACAACACTGGGACTTCCCTGGTGGTCCAGTGATTAAGACTCTGTGCTTCTACTGCAGGGAGTGCGGGTTCGATCCCTGGTCGGGGAACTAAGATCCTGCATGCTGCATGGTGCAGCCAAAAAGACCCCCAAAAAACAAACAAAAAAAAACACAGAGTGTACAACACCAAGAGTGAACCCTAATGTAAACTGTGGACTCTGGGTGAACATGAGGTGTCAGTGCAGGTTCGTTGATTGTAACAAATATATCACACTGGTGGGGTATGTTGATATGGGGGAATTTTGTGTATGTGGGGAGCCATAGGGTATACAGGAACCCACTGTACTTTCCACTTAATTTTGCTAAAACTGCTCTAAAATGTATAGTGAACCTAAAACTGTTCTAAAACGTATTGTCTATTTAAGAAAAAAAAAAGAGACACCAGTGCTCATCTCTTGATAGATTGAAAAATGCCTCTCACAGATCTCCTGCCTCTGGTCACCACCGTTTCCTGGTAGCAGTGGCCAGTGGGTGGGATTACAGTGAGGCCGGGTGTAGGAAAAGAAACATGCTGGCTGCCTTCAGCACTTGTTAGCTTGCAAACAAAGAGCTTTCCCTCCTTGTTTGACCAGGGGCCAGGAGGGGGCGCTCCTTAGCAGGCTCATACACCACTGCAGTTCTCCCGTTGAAATAGGAGCGTGATCTTATTTTTAGCAGATCTGTGTGTCAATGTCACCCTGAAATGAAAGTGCCTGGATGGTGGCAGGACATCATGCTGGGGGCTAAGGGGTCAGTAATTCCAGGGCTGTGGCTGTGGGACTGGATGACAAAGTATGACCCAGAGTTGAGGGAGGGGAAATGTCACAGTGCGTTCCATCCCCTGCCCCCACAATAGCCTGTGTCTTGAAGGTGGTGAAACCAGGAGGAGGGAGGCAGCTGTGGCAGAGAGGGGGTTGCCTCCCCCCTCCTTTCCCTCCTCCTTATCATTTTGGAGCTGTGCTAAGCACTTCACATGCATTTCTTTCTTTCTTTCTTTTTTTTTTGTCTTGCTATTTTCTTTCTTTAAAATTTATTTTATTGAAGTATAGTTGATTTACAATTCTATGTTAATTTCTACTGTACAGCAAAGTCAGTTACACATATACATTTATGTATGCATTCTTTTATTCTTTTTCATATTCTTTCCCATTATGGTTTATCACAGGATACTGAATATAGTTCCCTGTGCTATACAGTAGGACCTTGTTTTTTAATCCATTCTGTATATAATAGTTTGCATTTGCTAATCCCAAACTCCCAATCCATCCCTCCCCCACCCCCCTCCTCCTTGGCAATCTCCAGTCTGTTCTCTATTTCTGCTTCACATGCATTTCTTTGTCTCTGATTTAGTGTCTAAAGGTGACCCCTCTCCTTTTATGAGCTGTGGGCCCCTGAGCCTATCACTTAACTCTCTGAAGCTCAGTTCCCACGTTTGAAGTGGGGACATTAGCACCTGCGGGGGTTACTGAGGGTGTGGGGTAGTGGAGACAACCCAGGCTTTGAGTCAGGCGGTCCGGGGGCAGTTCCTGAAGTTCTGCTCACCAGGTCCCTTCTTCTCCTTGCACTAACAAACAGAGATGATCATACCCCCTGCTTAGGATTTAGGGGAGAATTTAAGGGACTTAATGAAAACCTACCACTTGAATGTCTGCCCTGTACCAGCCATTACACCAGGGCTCCAACACACACTCATTTAGCATGACACCTGATGATAGCATATGAGAGATTAAGCTGTTCCCATTTCACAGATGAGGACAACGAGGGCAGAGAGGTTATGTCTCAGAGCTCGGACCTAAAGCCAGGCCTGGGGTGCACTTTCTAAGATAAGTGTCTGTACAGCAGGCACTGACCCTTAGCTCACAGGGCTGACGCAGGAATCAAATAACAAGGCATTTGTAAACAACGCAATGAAAACAGTGCTTTGTAAATATAGGCAGCTTAAAACAAAAAAGTACTTCTATTTTTTAACTTGACATTTAAAACTTGGAGAACATCACAAATGTTATAATCTTGTGGATAGTCTTATTTAGACTAAAATTACAAAAAGTGTTCACCAACTGAAAATATTTTTACAGCTCCCCCAAACTGTTTACTAACAAGCATCCACAGGTTTGTTTTTATGGTACTGATGTAGTTTTGAATGTCAAATGACAGTCTGCTGGGATGGAAAATCAAAATAGGGCTTTTTGTTAAAAAAAAAAAATAGGACATCATTTAGCCCAAGTGGAAGATACTCAGTAAAAAATTTTAAAATACACTTTTTTTCCCTGGTGGTTGTCACATAGTCTTTCTCTCTCTCCCTTCCTCTCTCTCTGTCTGTACTGCATTCCCTCAACTTTGCCTCCTCTGAGCTTCTGCGCTGACTCTGGGTTTCATTTCTTCTGTTCTCTCTTCACTGGGTGTCGACTGCTGTTAGTGACTAGTTGTGCTGCGGACGGAGCTCCCTAGGATGGACGCGAGGGCTGCAGGCGAGGTCCCCTGGGCAGGGCCAGATTTATAGACATGTGGCCAGTGCAGTCACACAAGGCCCCGCACTCCTAAAGGGTCCCTCCGCTCTTGGTTTAATGCTCTGCAGTTGCTGTCTTGAAATTCTTAATAATTCTGTCTTTGAATTTGTGTTTTTGAGTGAAGACTGATGGGACAGTGGAGCCTGGTCTCATTCATGGTACCTCCCCTTGCTGCCTCCCAGGGACCCTCTTCCCTGCCCTCTGGAGCTCCAGGCCCTGGCTGCCCCTCCCCGCCCCTCTCCTGCAGCCACTGCCATTCTCTGCCCAGGGGGTGACCAGGTCTCACTGGAGGGACAGACCCATGGACCTGATTACAGGTATGGGGAAGGTCATGGTCAGGCACATGCCCCGCTCCCACCCCGCCACATCTCAGGGTGGGGTTGCCAGCAGCTGTCCTCCTTCAGGGCTGGCATAGGTGGCCTGGCTAGAACCTCCTGCCGACCCCTGATGGAGGTACAAGTGCATCTGGGTGTGAGGATTGCAATCCCTTGAGGTCACCTGGCCTCTGTGGCTTGAGGTGGTAGCCCTTCAGCTGTGGGAGGGGAGAATGACTTTCCTAACCCAGCAGGGACACTGAACTTTTATTTTGCATGGGGTCCCCAAATTGTGCAGCTGACCCTTCCTCGGGGGTCTCTCTTCCAGTACTTCAGTGGGCACCAAGGTCCCAGGTCTTGTTTCATTCTTTTCCTGCCTCCTGGATTCCTCCTCCCCACTGTCCTTCACCTGTTTCCTCCCGTTCTTTCAGAACTCAATTTAGATGCCATCTCGGCGGGCCCCCCCGCCCCGCCATTCCCAGCCCTCGTTGGTGTCGCTTTCCTTTCTCTGCCTGTGGCACCCAGTGCAGCCTCTGCCATCAACTCTGGCTCTAGTCCTTGTACTCTTGACCTCTTTGGACCTCAGTTTCCTCTTTATAATGGGGGAGGGAGGGTTGGCGAGCTCTTGGAGGCCCCTTCCAGTCCGTGATTCCACACGTGTGGGTCTCGACCCCCAGCAGGAGTGTGAGCAACATGCAGAATGAGACCTACTCTTCCCCTTGTCTGTGCCTCAGTTCCCACCCCTGTGCTCAGCACATTGCAAACACCTGACAAATGTGCTTTGAACTGGATTGTGAAAGTCTGTAAAACACTCAGTTCCTTGGAACAAAGGCTCAGCAGGCCTTTCAGACTCTCCTGCAAAGGGATCTCTTCAGGCATGTGACCTGGTGTGGCTTCAGGCTTTCAGATCCATCTCATGTCCATCCAGCTGCTCCCAGTGTGCTGAGGCCATCATAGTGCAAAGCCTGGGTCAACCTAGAGGTGGCCTTTCCTGGCTGTGTGTCCAGCAGAGGCCACTGCTGCCCCAACGTGGGTGCCCTGTGTGAGCTTCCCTGATGGGCTGGTAACTGTCTACTCAAGCAGGGTGCACCCTTGACCTTTTGCCCCAGCCTGAGAGTCAGCTGCCCTTTGCCCCTGGCAGCCAACTGACAGCCACTTGGCCAGAGACTAAGGGGGACGATAGCTTGAAGGCAGGCAGCTGGCCTGGGAGTCCAGCCTTCAGATGTCAGCCCATTCCATGGGGAGGAGCACAGGTGATGGGAAAAAAAGCAAGAGAAAGCCACCTCCTCCAAAGGGCATCGATGTCAGAGATATAGTACAGATTTGAACACATAGGGTGGGGAAAGGAAGACCAACTCTGCTCCCTCGGACTTCTCAAACTTTAGAGTGCAGAGGAAACACTTGGACAGAGTATTTAAAATTCAGATTCCCAACCTCACACATGAGAGAGTCTGACTCAGTAGGTCTGGGGTGGGCCCTGGAATCTGCATTTGTATACTGTCATGGAAGAAGGTGGGCTTTGGAGAGTCTTGGGATCAAAGCCCAGCTCTGGGCTTTATCTTGGTGTCCCTGCACCCCTCACTTTATCCACTGGAGTTTGATCAGAGAGGCAGAGCCACGATGAGTGATATCAACTCAAGACATTTGGGGGAGAATTGGGCATCACACAGTTGTGGATCTGGTTAAGCAGGCTACATAAAGTCATTGTTTCTGCATCCAGTGTTGGGCCTGAAGTCCCCCGAGCCAGCAGTTGGGAAGGAAAGATAGATGTGAAGTAGGGGAGAAAAGGACAAACTGGAACCCACAAAAATGAACTGGGCCCCTCAGGGAGAAACTGCAACTTGCATTTGTCTTGCTTCCTTTCAGTGACGCAGGTGACTTACAGGATTAGTTGGTGACCCACAGAGCCACACACACAGCTGGCCCAGGATTTGGAGAAGCAGATGGAGAAGACTGGGCTGGAGCAAGAGGGACAGTGGACTCAACAGCTGCCACACACCAACGAGGTGAGCCAGGAGCCCAGCATCAGCCTGCGTGGCAGGTACTGGTTGGATGGGGTTTAAGGAGTGCCCTTTATACAAACAGATTTCCCTCCCCTAAAGTATATTTTTAAAATTTGACAAGAAAACCTGAAAATATAGAAAGGATTAAACAAGGAAATAAATAAATAAACCCATAATTAAATAATCCACAGCTATTGTTAACATGTAGGGTTTTGTCTTTTACATATTTTTCTATTATATATTATACACACACATCTGTATTGCATATAGTTTCACAATTATAATTAATTTGTGTATACAGTTCTGAATCCCTCTTTTTTCTCTTAACATGATTCTTGTATTTGCCCAGTGATTAAAGTTCTTGGAAAACATCACTTTTATTTATTTTTTTTAAGATTTTTTTTTTGATGTGGACCATTTTTAAACTTTTATTGAATTTGTCACAATATTGCTTCTGCTTTATGTTTTGGTTTTTTGGCCACGAGGCATGTGGGATTTTAGCTCCCCGACCAGGGATCGAACCTGCACTCCCTGCATTGGAAGGCGAAGTCTTAACCACTGGACCGCCAGGGAAGTCCCCTGAAAACATCACTTTTAAT
Organism: Phocoena sinus; assembly: GCF_008692025.1. Taxonomy (NCBI): domain Eukaryota; kingdom Metazoa; phylum Chordata; class Mammalia; order Artiodactyla; family Phocoenidae; genus Phocoena; species Phocoena sinus. Next base: position 23,976,371 of record NC_045775.1, read on the forward strand.
GGATATCATTGTCCATCATAAAGCTGTAGCATAATTGTTCAACAATTTCCCTATTGTTGAACATTTATGCTATTTTCCATATCTTTAGTGGCAATGTCATGAATATCTATATACACCTTAGTTCCTATCCCAGAATATGTCCTCAGGAAGATGGAATTACTGGTTAAAGAGCACCAACATTTAATGCTTTACCCCCCAAAGAAACCATAACCCAAACATATAGAAAAAATATACAAAGAAGGTGTTTCTTCCTACTCTCAACCCTCAAGCCAGGAATGCATCCAATTTTGACCGTTTGCCTAGTACTCAGTCAGGAATGAAGAGTGGTTCAGTGATACCCAGCTCTGATTCTTGAGTGATTAAGGCATGAGCCCAGGCAGCAATGAGCACCCTGTTCAGGGTGCCAGGGGACTCTGGCTCGGGGCCCCTCAGTACTGAATCGCTGGACTGACGTGTTCTCCCCACCGTGGAGAGGAGATGCAGGGTGGAGAGGGGACACAGGGTGGAGAGGGGACGCAGGGTGGAGAGGGGATGCGAAGCAGAGGAACCATTCTAGCCCTGGCCCCCCAGCACCCTCCCTCATTGGAGCCCTTCAGGCTGGGAGTGCCGGCAGGAGGCCCAAGAATCGATGGTCCTGAGGCCAGTGTATCTGAGGTTTGCTCTTGGCCAGAATTCAGAGTAGGGAAAAGAAAACTGCATCTGGGTCAAGGTGAGCCTGTCTGGTTGGAGGTCCCAAGGCTACACAGAGGACAAGAGTGATCAGAGCATTGAGCCAGGTATGGCAATGAAGGAGAGCAAAGATGCTGGTTCACACAGGAACCCCGCCAGAGGAGCCCTTCCATCTGAGATAGTAGCCCTCCCTGCGGGTGGTCAGCCACACAGTCTTAAACCTCCACGACTTACATCTTAATGCCAAGGCCATCCCTTCATTTTAAAAGGAAGAAGGAAGAAAACTAGTACCCACTGGGGATTTGCCGAGTGCAAGGGAGGCCTATTAATCCCCATTGTTACAAATGAGCACACCAAGGCCAAGAGAAACAAAAGGCCTTGCTTAAGGTTATGGGGCCAATTAATTAAGGGCTAGAGCCAGAACTGGGTGCTTTTCAATCCCTGGGTACAGAGGTAGGTACAGTAGGGAGAAGACCACTGAGCTTGGGTACTCATCCAAGCTCTGCTGTGTATTAATTCTTTGAACATAGGGATGGTACTCATGCCTTCTGAGCTTCAGCTTTCCTCTTCTGTAAAATGGGGGACTACTTGCTTTGTAGGGTTCCTGTTCAGAGTAACAGGGATGATGCTTGAAAAGGACCTGGTATCATGCTTGGCCCACAGGAGGAGCTCACTTAAGCCAGTTGTAACATTCACTACTTTTGCTTCTGTCCCACCTATTCTGGGAGCCCTGATGGGGAAGCCCATCCAGGTATGGATGGATCACAGGGATTTCTGGGAGACTTAAGTCTCTGTAACGAATCCCCTCACTCCCTGACCACCCCACTGGCCCCCATCATGTTCGACCTCAGCCCAGAATGCTGGCAGCTTGATTACTTTGCAACACTCTGGCTTTTCTCTCAGAGCAGAAAGAAGGCTCCGGACCCTACATCACTTTCATGCTCCCCAGATAGACCTGGTCCCCAGATAGAGGAAGGACAAGGTTCAGAGCTGGGGGTGGGGGTGGGGAGGAGGTAACTGGAGCATTACCTGTACGAAGTGTCCAATGTCCAGGTTATATTTTATCCTGCTCCTTGTGAGGGTCTCCAGTGAGCAGAGGACTGTTAGTGGCCTACGCTCTTGGTGCCTAGGCCTTTGCAGACCCACCTCAAGTTTTCCTGGGAGTTTGGCTAAGCGCTCCCACCTCAGCCCTTTAAAGGCTCTGGGCTGAACTCAGCCACCTCCAACAGGACCACGAAGGACCAGCCAAGCACTCGATGGCTGCTTCCCAGCCCGCCTGGGAAACATTTCATTTTCTATTTGCAGAATCACAGATGTTGACTTTTGATCTCTTCCTCTCTCCCTCTGGGCCTCAAATCAGTAATGACAACTATTTCATTTCTTTTTAATTTTTTTTTCTTTTCTGTATAAAGAGAAAATGTCATGAGGGCTCAGAAAGGCTGTTAAAATATTGTAAGAGTTTATTACACACTAGCTACTGGGGTGAGAAAGAAAAGATCTAGCCCTCTCCACGTAAAGCCAGTGGCAATCATCAGAAGGGGGCTGAGTGGGGCACCTTTAAAGGCAATGTTTTTAACCTTCCGTGTATTTGTACACCATCCAGGGATCTCGTTATGGTGCAGATTCAGATTCAGTAGCTCTAACGAGCTCCTGGATGAGGGAGGTCCACACTGCTGGTTCCGGACCATACTCAGAGGAAGACGTTGAGGTTCTGCCTGTCTCTACCCTGCTCCAGTCCTGGAGTGCTGTGATCTATAAAACCCTCCCTGCCATCTCCATGCAGCTGGGGCTGTGTAGGTAGTGCTGGCCAAGCTTCTCTCAGCAGACACTTTAATATAATTGAAACCCACACTAGATTCTTATCACTTCTGCTCTGTTTAAACAGAGGATATTCAGATATATACACATTTCCAGAGGTGTCTTTGTTTTTTGGGTTGTTTTTTTTTTGCCACACCGTGAGGCATATGGAATCTTAGTTCCCCGACCAGGGATCGAACCTTCGTCCCCTGCAATGGAAGTGCGGAGTCCTAACCACTGGACCGCCAGGGAAGTCCCCAAAGAAGGTATCTTTGGACCAGAATCTGTCCCAATAGGTCACACAAAGACTCTTATTGGGGGTGGGGGTCTTCCTTCTCTCACTCCTTTCCATCCTTTGGGTTATTTGTCATTTTTTCAAATGAAATTCAGCTCAACCATTATGATATCATGCTGAACCTTTTGCCACTCCACAAATGGGCAAGTCTCTGAATACCCAGTGAAAATTACCTTTTTTCCTTCTATATTTGCTAGTTACTTATTTAAAAATTCATGTTCTATGTATTTAGAGCACATAGGCTCAACTTTAAGAAAATGTATTATATGACTGAAACATAATCAGTGGATAATTAGGGTGCATTAGAAAGTGACCTCAGTTTCATAAAAGGATTCACTGCAGCATGCCTTCAGGTGATGAGCTCTTTTCTGGTCATTTAACTATGAAAATCTTGCTCTCAGAGATTCTGATTTAACTGGTCTAGGGAGGGACTAGGGCTCTAATTTTTTTTTTAAAGCTCCCAGGGTGATTCTAATGCACATCCAGGTTTGAGAGCTACTAGACTAAATGATGTCAAGCTTCCAACTTTAAACTGTTCAGATGACTTGCTGTTCATTTAAATTCAACACACATTTTTGTACACCTGTCGTGTGCCAGGCACTATGTGAGGCTTCAGACACATGAAGTCCTGGTTCCTACATTCAAGGCTCCCACAGACTAGCAGGGGAGATAAAGCATACAGAATTAATTTTTTCTGGAGACCCCACAAATAGTGAATCAGGGAAACGGTGTCTGTAATGTACAAATAAAAGGCAAGGAAGGAATGGGCAAACCTGCCGGTATCTCCTCCACATCATCACTATCCCTCTCCCTTCCCTCCAAAGGGAATAGAAGATGGATTAAGTAGGAGAACAATGAGCTGCAGGGCAGACGCTTGGCAATCAGATTTGGGTTCTGGGGAGAATGGGAGGGCTCTGGGAGGCTGAGGTGTGTAGCCATCCAGACTGAGTGATTTCTTTTTTTTTTTTAATTTTTTGGCTGCATGGGTGTTCGTTGCTGCGCGTGGGCTTTCTCTAGTTGCGGCGAGCAGGGGCTACTCTTCGTTGTGGTGCGTGGGCTTCTCATTGCGGTGGCTTCTCTTGTTGAGGAGCACGGGCTCTAGGCACACTGGCTTCAGTAGTTGTGGCATGCGGCTCAGTAGTTGTGGCTCACGGGCTCTAGAGCGCAGGCTCAGTAGTTGTGGCGCACAGGCTTGGTTGCTCTGAGGCATGTGGGATCTTCCCGGACCAGAGCTCGAACCCATGTCCCCTGCATTGGCAGGTGGATTCTTAACCACTGCGCCACCAGGGAAGTCCCCAGACTGGGTGATTTCTTAATGCAGGAATGCAAAACCTGCCCGCAAGTGGCAAAGAGTATGAGATGATTCTCAGCAGCTCCTCTGCCAAAACTGTCAAGATATTCAAGTTGCCTTCTCCACCTCCTTTTCCGAACATGTCCCCAGCCTCCCGGTTTGGGTGCTGTTCTCCCCAGATGGCCTTCCCTGGTCCCCTCACTGCTCTAGGTCCCTCACCTCATCCAGGCTTACCTGTCCCCAAATAACCTCTCACCAATGGTAGTTCTGACCCCTGTGCTGCAGGCATCAGTGAGTGGGGCTGGCTTCCACATGGAGCTACGAATGGCCAAAAGACCCACTCAAAAACACTTGCATTGTAAGGTAGAGACTCTGTTCTTCCAAATGTCACTCCAACGTGGGAGAATTCAAGAATGAGATGTTTTAATAAAGGCAGAACCAGGCAGCCCCCAGCTTACACTAATCCACCAAAGAGCAGAGCAAATGCATTTTGGCAGAAAGTACCATATGCCCCAAGCATTCCCCTTGACCTTACTTCTGGGCCTCACTTCTGGGTCAAGTGAGATGCTCTCCCACAAGGGAGAGAGAACTTGCTCCCAGGCCAAGTTGGCCAAAGGGGAAATGGGCTGCTTCTTAAGACGCTCAGCTTCCGCATTTTGTGAGGATATGGGGTGAGGTTTGGGGGCAGGACTATTTGAACAATGAATAGGGTATTGGCTACTTTTAATGTGCGTTACAGGGAGCCTCTAAAAACCACTTTGTGACCTGCCTTTAGCTGCCTTCCAGCTCTATGATTCTTTGAAATATTTGAACTGAATTTAGGAGGTCTCCTGCAAGTGGAGGAGTCCTGGAAATCCTGCAAAGCCATGAGTATGAACAAATATTAACTGGGACTATCCTCAGACCCCACTCTGTGACCCTCAAGTATTTCCTATCACTCAATCCTCACGGTCATTCCAAGGGGTAGATATTATACCCATTTTACAAATAAGGAAACTGAGGCTCAAAGAAGCTGAAAGATTTGCCCAATATCCCACAAAAAACAAGCAGTTTCGAGCCCAGGTTTCCTAACTTTTAGTCTGATGCTCATTGTATGATATTATTATTTGTATTCTGTTCAGACACAGTAAGAGCTGGAAAAATCCCAGAGTATTTATTCAAGAAAGAAAGTGATCTCAAAGAAGAAGAAATGGATTTGGTGGAATTGAATGGATGGGTTAGCTCAGGGCAATCTCGTGAGTTGCCAGCAGAGGGCAGAAGCCTGCCATTCTATATAGGTGCTTACATCCTTTAAAGCCCACGGAGGTCTGGGCGTAAGTGTAGTAAGAATTTTTCACGGAGAGGGAACCCAAAGAAAGAGTAGGAAAGCGCCGGTGTGGACCGCTGTGGTTTCAGGTGGCATGCATCTGGGAGCCAGGGGCATGGAAAGAAAAGCATTCTCCTCTTCTGGGTCCCCTGCACCCAGAAGGCAAGAGGCCTACAGCAGCACAAGACACTGAAACGTGCACGGATTCGAATACAAACAATCCAAGATTTGGGTCCTCAATCCCCCAGTGTCTATCTTCTGTCACTCTCCCTGTTTGTGCCTGCGTCTGCATCCATGGAAAGAAGGTAATAACAACCGCCTCGTAGGATGATCAGCTAAAGTACTCTGCAAATTATAAAATGTGCTGGCAGGTTAGCGGAGCAGGGTTTGAATGAAGGCTGCTCTAGTGTCTCTCACTAGCACGTGAGCTGTTGACAAGGAGGCCAGGTTGACACCTGTGCTGGGAGGCCAGGGGAGGGGGTGTGGAGCTGGGGATGTGGAGGTGGTAGGCAGAGGAGGGGATGCCACTGCCCCCATTCTCTGGTCAGGGTCACTCTGACCTCAGGACACTCCACTCCAGTTGACATGCTTCACATGGGCTGCCTGTCCTCCGGGGTCCTGTGTCCTCAGAAGAGAGCCCCGAACCTCCCCGGCAGCACCTGAGAGGCCTGAGTTTCAGTGATGTGGCCCAGCTCCCTCAGCCCCAGGGATGGTGGGCAGAGTCCCTTCCCAGCCAGACAGCTCAGAACTGAAATGCTGCTGGTGAGGCTAAGTGCGAGAGACCAAGGACCCCGTTGCTGCTCACCCCCAACCCGGCACTCGTCACAGTAACAACACTTTACAGTTCTTCCCAGGAGCGCAACTTCCCATCTCATTTGTGATTTTGTTCACCAGGCCAACAGTCCTGAGAGGGAGGTAGGACAGATACAGTTTTAACTCCAATTTTTTAAGAGAAAGAGACTCTCAGCCAGCTTAACAATTTGTCCAAAGTCAAGCAGTAGTTAAAAAACAAGAACAACACTGACAAAACCCCAACCAATTCAGAACCTGGTCTTATGGCCTTAAAGATACCACCTTGTACTAATGTTTCTATCAAGAGAGATCTTCTATCTCTCTCCATCTGCTTTCTCTCTTTTTAAACTCCCGGTATAGACATACAAGGTCATTATTCTCAACTTATGTACATTATCATCGTCAAGCTAAGCGAAGACCTTCTCTTGTTTTGTTTGATTTAATTTTATTTCCTTTTCCTATCATCCCCAACTTGTGTTCCCACTCAACACCTCTTCTTACCCCCTAAATGGGCACCCCCTCTGATTTGGTTGGTTGGTTCTTTCACTGATTGATTGATTCATTCATTTATTCATTTGTAGGCTTGAGCCAGATACATTTCTGACCAATAATGTGTTTATGATGCTATTAACAAGCATTTTTTTGTTATTGTCGTTCACAACTCATGGACCCTAATTTTGATTCCTTTTTTTCTACACTTCTAGTCATTTCCCATTTATATTTATATGCTTTACTCATCCCCTACTCCTGCATCCCTAAGTATATTACCTGCTACTTGTGCCTACTTAATTTGTTTTATTCTTATTGGCTTCTGATTTGTTTTATATTATTCTAGACTTTTTATCATCTTGGAAGTGTTCCCCTCCTCGTTTTGTATTATTTGTTTATTTACTGTACATGCTTCTGAGTCCTTCATCCAGGTTGGTGACAGTGATGTACACAATCAACACATTAGTCAGTCCTCACCGTCACCTAAAGTCCGAGTAAGCTCCTTATAAGGCTGACAGTAAATCACTGAACTCTTGCTTTGATCTTTTACAAGTTTTACATACTCTTTAATAGTTGGATGCTGAAGCAGCAGTGTCCAATAGAACTTTCCACGATAATGGAAATGTTCTATACTTTTGTACTGTCCAGTATGATAGCCGCTAGCAACATGTGGCTATTTGAGCAGCTGCAATGTGGCTTGTGTGACTGGGGAGCTAAAATTTAATTTTAATTAATTTAAATTAAAATTTAAATAGCTTCATATGGCTACCTATTGGAAAGCACAGATCTATTGCATTACTACTCAAAATGTAGTCCCTAGACCAGCAGCATTGCCATCTGGAAGCTGGGAGCTTGTTAGAGATGCAGAATTTCAGGTACACCAACTTCTACTGAATTAGATCTGCATTTTCACAAGATTCCCCATATGATTTCTATAAACACTGAAGTTTCTGCCCTCCTCCCCAGATTTACTGAGATATAATTGACATATAATCGTGTAAGTTTAAGGTGTACAATGATGTTGATTTGATATACTTGTATATTGTGAAATGATTACCACCACAGTGCTAGCTAACACCTGCATAACATCACATAATTACCATCTCTTTTTCTGTGGTGAGAACATTTAAGTTCTACTCTCGGCAACTTTCAAGTATAAATACAGTATTATTAACTATAATCACCTTACTGTATATTAGATTCCCAGAACTATTTCATCTTATAACTGGAATTCTGTACCCTTTGACAAATATTTCCCCATTTCCCCCACCTCCAGCCCCTGGCACTCACCATTATAGTCTATTTCCATGAGTCCAGCTTTTTAGATTTCACGTATAAGTGATATCATACAGTATTTGTCTTTCTCTGTCTGACTTGTTTCACTTAGCATAATGCCCTCAGGGTCCATCCATGTTGTCACAAATGGCAGGATGTCCCTCTTTCTCATGGCTGAATAACATTCATATATATATAAAACATATGAATGGATAGAGAAGATGTGAGATTATGTCTATATCTATATCTGTATCTCACATCTTCTTTACCCATTCATCCATTGGCAGACACTTAGGTTGTTTTCAATCTTGGCTATCCTGAATAAAATGCTGCAAAGAACATGGGAGTCCAGATTTCTTTTAGAAATCCTGTTTCCATTTCCTTTGGATATATATCTAGAAGTGGGGTTGCTGGACCATATGGTAGTTCTATTTTTAATTTTTTTGAGGAACTTCCATACTGTTTTCCATAGTGGCTGCACCAGTTAACATTCCCACCCACAGTGCAGAAGGGTTCCCTTTTCTTTACATCCTTGCCAGCATTTGTTATCTCTTGCCTTTTGGAGGACAGTCATTCTAACAGGTGTGAGGTAATATATCATTGTGCTTTCGATTTGAATTTGCCTGATGATTAGTGATGCTGAGTGCCTTTTTACCTGTTGGCCATTTGTATGTCTTCTCTAGAAAGATGTCTCTTTAAAAAAAAAATCAGAGCATTTGTTTGTTTGCTATTGAGTTATATGAGCTCTTTATATTTTTTGGATTTTAGCCCCTTATCAGATATATGATTTGCAAATATTTTCTCCCATTCTGTAGGTTTGATGTTTTTGTTTAATTTTTTTCTCTTTAAAGGTATTATGCTCCTTTTGTAAGAATGATACTCAAATACATCATGGCTTGTTTTGTTTTTGCTATTTTGAAGAAAACTGTATGTTTTTCATATATTTTCTATTTTAATATACTTTTTATAGGTGATATATCAATAGAAGAAAGACATTTGTGATATCTTCATTGAGCAAACGCTGAGCTTTCTTATCAGTGCTAATAATTTTTTTATTATGTTGAGTTGTCAGTGTGGTCGGTCAGAGTTCTCTCTCTTTCCTTCCTATAGCTCTTATTTATTTTTCTGATTTTTATTGCTTTAGCTAAGTCTCTAGTACTATGCTGAGCCATAGCAGTGATAACAGGCACCCTTGATTGTGGGGATGAATCTAAACTTTCTCCATGTAATATATATGTTGTAGACACTTAATATATAGCCTTCATCAAGTTGAGAAAATAAACATTTATTCTAGTTTTTTTGGAGACTTTTTTAAAAAATTCAAAAGTGTTTATTTGATACAAATGGTTTTCACAATAAAAGTTCAAATGTTTTTTAAAACATTTCTTGAGATAATCATGAAATTTTTCTTCTTCTGTTCATTAATGGTAAAAATTACTTTAATAGTTTTTTCTCACATTAAACTTTCGTGTATTCTAAAAATAAACCTTACTTGGTCATAACTTTTTAAATACACTGTTGGATACAGTTAGGTAATATTTTATGTAGAATTTCATATCAATATTCAAACATGAAATAGCCTTATAGTTTTTTGTTTCTTTTTTTTTACTATCCTTATCTGACTTTGTAATGAAGGTTAGACCAGTCTTATAACAAAGGCGAAACTGATTTCTATTTTCTGGAACAGTTTGTATATGTCAGGGTATTATCTCATCCTTATGATTAGGTGGAACTTATCTGTAAAACCATCTGAGGCTAGGGCTTTTCAGGAAGAGGGGAGGTCTTTGATTACACTGTAATTCTTTATTGAATACTTGACAATTCAGTTTGCTGTTTATTACTGTTGCAACTTTGGAATTTCATATTTTTCCAGAATTGTACCAATTTTAATGTCTCCAAATTTCAATTTTTCATAATATTGTTAGTCTAAAACTTTTTGTGCTGGTGCTTCTTTCAATATTAATTGCATGTTTACATATCTTTTTTTTTTCTTCTAACTTTGTCATATACTATTTGTATATTTTACAACCTTTTCAAGAAACCAGCTTAATGTCTTGTTTCTGCACTCTGTCTCTCTGATTTCTGACATTATGTTATGTTTTCCTTTCCTCCCCTCCTTCTGCTCCTCCTCCTTCTCCTCCTCCTCCTCCCTCCTCCTTCTCCTCTTCCTCCTTCTAGGTTTATTCTGGAGCTTTTTTCTAGCTTCCTGCACTGAAAAATTGGCTCTAAGAATGTTTCAAAAGGGGTTTGGAGTAAGCCCTCTGAAGCCTTATATACTTGATACTACTTTTATTTTACTTGCATTTAAATGATATTTTGGCTGGATATAAAATTCTAGGCTTGAAGTCCTTTTCCACCAACACTAAAAATATTACTTCATTGGTTTCTTGTATGCATTTTTGTTATTGAGGTTTCATATCATTCTGATTCTTTTTCCTTTTTCATTGATCTACTTTTTCTTTATAAATATTTTGAGAATTTTCCTTGTTGTTAATGTTCTTAACTTTTACTACAATATTTCTAGGTGTGAGTTCCATTTTTTATCTATCTTGTTTAACACTGAATCCTTTAAACAGAAGTTTTATATTTTCTTTATTTCTACAACATTCTCAATTACGATACCTTCAAATATATCCTCCTGCCTTAATTCATTTTCCCATTCTGGCTCCAGAGTCTGTGATACCAACCACTTCACAATCCTCCCGCTCTTGAAAAGAGAGTCAAGATTTCATTGCCCTCGTCTGCTTAGGCACTGCCTCCTTCCCCCATGCTAAAAGGCCATGGTAGGGGCCTATTTTGCCTCTGTATTCTTAGTGTGTCAGTGCTCACTGTGTGTTGAATGAATTAATTAAGAGAATGGAGGAGTGGCGGTGACCACAGGGCTAGAGCAGGAGGTGCTGTTGCAGCCGGGGCAGCAACCAAGCCTCATGACAGTACTGTGTGCCCACACCCAGGTGTATGACCTCTACAGGGTGGCAGCTCCTTAGCAGACCCCTCCCTGTGGGAGGAAACACCTAGGGCAGCCAGCCCAGCCCAGTCATGTTCAAAGATAATGACCTGGGGTAAGTGCCTGCCATAGCTTTGACCAGCTCTCCATTTGGCTCAAAGCTCCCTTCTGGCAGCTGTGGGGCTCCCGATGTGAGGCCGGTCTGACTCCTTCCTGTCCAGCTGTGGAACCAATGGCAAGTTGCCCTCCTCTTTGACTCTCAGTGTTCTCTTCCATATCTTGGGGAGAATGTTACTGTCCTTTCCAGCTTCCAGGGGTGTAAGGGGCAACAAAAAAATATTTAAGTGCTTGTAAACAGGGTGCTGCTCTCATCAGGGACAAACCACAGTGCATGTAAAACTGTCTGACCCTGGAGTCTGCGTTCAGAAGGGAGATCCCACATGGTGACATGTGGGCCTTGATCTAACCCTGCTTCCTTGGAGGGGGTCAAGACTCCCCACAGGTCTGTGGCTCTTCAAATCATTTGAAAGAAACCTCTGGGAGCTAGAGCCAACTCCAGGTGGGTGATTCCAACCACCCTTCACCCTCCCCTCCCACACCTTCACTCACAACGCTATACTGTATTACCTCACTCCATCCCCCCACCATTCCCTGCTCTGGTTTCACTGAGGCTGCATTCTGACCTTCCCTGCTTGTAAGAGGGTCCCAACGCCCAGAGCATTTCCCTTCCCCTCTGCCCAGCAGAACTTCTTTTGCTATGTATATAACTTATGTCCTGCTCTTAGCTAGGCCTAAGCTGAGGAATTCAATCTAAGTGTTCCTTGGATGATATGGGCTTACTCCTCATAAATTATATATATATATATATATATATATATATATATATATATATATATATATATTCTTTCAGTAGGGCACCCAAAGTCTTAACACAAAAGTAGAAGTACCAGGTCTCTTGGCAGCCTGGTGGCAGGAAGAGGGGAGGGGTTGTTCCAAGACCTTCAAATAACCCATTTAGGCAGTAATGTGGACTCTTGAGAATATGCCCTTGGTTTCCAAGGTACAGACATTTTTCTGAATGAAATTCTCTCTTTTGGACCCAGGCTATCAGCTCTTTAGAACCACCCCCCTTACTTTCAGCTTCTCTCTTTTTTTTTTTTTTTTTTTTGCGGTACGCCGGCCTCTCACTGTTGTGGCCTCTCCCGTTGTGGAGCACAGGCTCCGGACGCGCAGGCTCAGCGGCCATGGTTCACGGGCCCAGCCGCTCCGCGGCATGTGGGATCTTCCCGGACCAGGGCACAAACCCGTGTCCCCTGCATCGGCAGGCGGACTCTCAACCACTGCGCCACCAGGGAAGCCCTCAGTTTCTCTTAATGGCCACTCCCAGCAATCTTTGAAACTTTATTGATTCATACTATTTTCTACCATCTCCTCAGTTTTATTTTTTAAGTAGATCTGATACCCTTTCAATATTCTTGCTTTTCTGATCTTCTTTCATAAAAGTCCTCCTTTTCTATAGCTTTATTTTAAGAGGTTTCAAGCATGAGGTAAGAAATTAGATTTGATTTTCTTGGGCACCATCCAACCCTGAACTCAAAGATTCTGTGAAATTTGCAACATGGTTAACACTAAACTAGCACCACTGACGACCACTAATGATTAAACCTACAATAATGTGGATGGTGCCCTTCTACCTAATGAGAAGATACAACACTAACCAGTAAGTTCTTTGTCTGGTGTTAAGATTACTGAGTTACTCTGACATTATCTAGTTTGAACATTCAGACTAGCCACATTCCTGGTGTGCCATGGTAATCCTATCTTAGGAATGACAATAATAGATAACACACAATATACCAGGCACTTTACATACATTAACTTATTTTTCTCATACTAATGCTGTGAGATAATTAATATTTTTATCCCTACATTACAGAAGGGAAAACTGAGGCATAGTAAGGTTAAGTAATTTGCCCAAAATTGGAGTTGGTAAATGATAGAGCTGGGATTCATACTCAACAGAATGGCCTCTTTCCCATACTACCTCCTGAAGATCAGAAAAGATTATCGTGCGCCCCCCTGTATGTAATTATGCTGTCATATCTCCTCATAGGAGACTATTGGAACCCTTTTCTTTGCCCTTTGTCGTTATGATATGTGTCTAGGTTTTACCTTTTGCACACTGGGAAAAGTTGGAAGAATTAGGAGATCTTTGAAGGAGATAAGAAATACAAGTAAAGGGCTTCCGTGGTGGCGCAGTGGTTAAGAATCGCCTGTCAATGCAGGGGACACAGGTTTGAGCCCTGGTCCGGGAATGTCCCACATGCCGCAGAGCAGCTAAGCCTGTGTGCCACAACTACTGAGCCTGTGCTCTAGAGCCTGAGGGCCACAACTGCTGAGCCTGTGTGCCTAGAGCCCGTGCTCCACAAGAGAAGCCACTGCAATGAGAAGCCCACGCACTGCAACCAAGAGTAGCCCCCGCTCACTGCAACTAGAGAAATCCCGTGTGCAGCAACGAAGACCCAACGCAGCCAAAAATTAAAATAAATAAATAATTTTTTTAAAAAAAGAAATACAAGTAAAAATACTGAAGCTGCAATAACAAATAGGAAGTAAGCAATGCTTGAGTAAAAGTGAGAAGGGTTGGAGAGGGGAGCAGAGGAGGAAATGAGGGGTCTTATGGAGGGTTTGGAAATCATAATCACATGTCATACAATGAAATGAATAAATAGGAACATTCAAAATCATAAAGATGTCAAATTCATCTATGGAATTTTAATCGAAGTCCAACAGGGTGTTTTGTTTTGTTTGGAACTAGACAATCTGATCCCAAAAGTGATTTGGAAGAGGAAAGGGCCAAGAATAACTGAGAAGCAATTTTGAAAAAGTACAAGGTAGAAGAGCTTACCCTACCAGATATCAAGACTTATCATCAAAATATTTAGTAATGAAGACAATATCATTTGGGCAAAAGGATAGACCAATGGAGCAGAATAGAGAGCCCAGCCACTGGCCCACCTGTACTTGGAAAGAATATAAGGCAGAGATGTCACAAATCAGTGTGGATCTATTTAGTAAACGAGTCTAAGGAGCAACTGTTTTCATATGGAAAATACAAAATTAGATTTCTACCCTAAATCAACCCCAGGTAGATTAAAGAATTCTTCAATAAAAACAAAAAGCAAAAGTTTAAGATACAAGATGAAACTATAGAAAAATTCTTCATGACTTTAATATAAAGAAGGATTTCTCTAAGAAATGCACACACACAAATAGAAACCAGAAAAAAATGGATAATTTTGACTACATTAAAATTAACTTCTACACAACAAAAGGCCACTATGACAAAGTGAAAAGCAAGCCATAGCCTGGGAGAAGATATTTTCCGTGACTATAACATGTAAAGAAATCTCTAAAATTAATTAGAAAAAGATAAACAACACATGGGGGGAAACGGGCAAGAATATAAACTATTGATTTGCAGAAGAGGAACCCCGGAAGGTCAATAAAAATACAGAGAAATGCTTGCTTTCACTATTAATCAAAGAAATACCAATTAAAACAGTAATGTAATACCATACACACCCACCAGCTCAGCAAAAATTTATGTTAGACAATGCCAAGTGCTGGCAAAGATCTGTTATGTCATGGAGCCTCATTCACTGCTGGTGGGATTGTAAATTGATACAAGTACTCTGGAGAGCAATTTGGCTGTTACTAGTAAAGTTGTAGCTGGTCGTGTCCAGAAATCCCACTCCTAGGCGTACAGTCTTGTATATATGCACAAGGAGACATGTATTAAGATGTATGCTGCCACATGGAAACAACCTAAAAGTCCATGAGACTGGATGACTAAATTGTATTATAGTTATACAATGGAATACAGTACAGTGTGTGTCAGCATAGATGAAAATCTCATAATTGTAATGCTAGGGGAGGAATGCACATTACAGAAGATTATGATTATGTATACACACACATATACATATATAGTTTAAAAGCTGGCACAGCATAATAATACTTTATAATGTTTATGGATACATAAAAATGCAATAAATATAATAAAAAATATAAAAACATGCACGAGGATGTTGAATTCAAAACAGTGCTTCACTCTGGGAAATGAGAGAGGAGAATGGAGTGGGGAAGAGGACAGAGGGAAACTCAGCTGTGTCTCTAATATTTACTTTCTTTGAAGTAAAAAGACCTGAAGCAAATAAGACAATATGCTAATATTTTCTAAAGCTGATGTGGCCATCATTAATGCTGTCCACCAATTATTTCTGGCTCTCTGCTTTCCAGGCCCATGGTAAGATTGCATTTTCCATTCCCTTTGAAGTTAGGGGTAGCCTGGAGACTTTGGCCAATGAACTGAAGTGGAAGTGACTTACATTTCTGGTGTCAGTGCACAAAAGTGTTGGCCAACATGGCAGCCCAGAGGCAAAGTTTCTCTCCTCCCCAGGCCCTAAGCAGACATGATATTTCTAGAAAACCTGTGGAGTACAGGTGGATGAGTGAGAGATGAACCTTTATTGCTCTCGGCCACTGAAATTTGGGGATGTTTGTTACCACAGCACAACCAACTCTGTCCTGACTGACATAGCTGTGAAGTGTGTCCATAGGTGTTCACTGTGTTAGTCTCTGATTTTATCTACATGTTGAAATATTACAAATACATTTTTTAAAGTTTTTAAATTGGACTGGATTAATCATATTAGTTCACGGCACATTGTCTTTATTGGTCTGCATAATGCCCTTCTCTTATTCTATTAATTCTCATTTTCTTAGTAAGTACCTCAGACTTGGGATGGAAGCAATGTTGAATGACAGGAGATCTTGATGTATTGACAAAGGGAATGAATGATGGGCTCGCACTCCTAGCACGAGTCCAGATTTCCTCCAGTGCTCTCTGGTCAGACTGTGGGAGCCAGACTTTCCAATTAGAAAGTCTTAGCTCTTCTCCAGAGAAATGTAAGCAAGAATTGTGATGAATGCAATGGTCCCAATTGTTGCTGACTCTTTGTATGGTTTTAGAAAAATCATTTCACCCTTTGTTCCTAATTCTCTGATGAGTTGGAAAGTGCTAACCTTGCCCCCAGAGAGTTCCTTCCCTACCCACTTAGAGCCAGCACCTGCCCTCCATCCCCACCAACCAGCAACTGTTTCCCCAGACACAGGTCACCTGTGAGAGAAATGCTAAGAAAACTTTCCACACCTCGTGGCTCCCAGGTTCCTTTTGCAGGGCTGCCTGCTGAACCCGCAGGGAGTGAAAACCCCAGAAAGAGAAGGAGGAAGGGGGCAGAGAGCTGGGAGAAGGAAGAGAAACTTGTGCTTCTGGCCAGTTCTGTTCTGTACTGTGGAGCGAAACACAAGCGGTGCCTGGAAGTCACCGTGAAATTTGATGCCTTTGAGAAGTTCCGTGGAAAGAATGACATCATGACCAACCACTCCCCCCCACCCCACCTTTTTTCCAGTGGGAGTGAGAAATAAATAGACTGACACATTTTCCAGTCAGGGAGTGATTCTGGAGAGCAAGTTTACCTTGGCTCAGGAGCTCAGGTGGGGCTGTGAGAAACCTTATCTGTGCTTGCCCTGTAAACAAGGGGCCCTCCATCTCCCCGGAGCCTTGGCCACTGAGCAGGTGACCGCGGCAGGCAGGTGAGCAGGGCAAGCCACGGGCTGGCCAGAGCTACCACAGAGCCATCCTGGCCCCAAGCAGGCTGTGTTAGGTAAATATTGCCTAGATTTGACTGACAGACTCATTTACTGACTGTGGCTGCCAAGAGAAATGCCATCAAATCCACCAGATTCAAAGGTAAAACAGACGTCCCTTAATTCGATGTTTCTCAAACTGTGATGTGCATATGGTCACCTGGGGATCTCCTTAAAATGCAGCTTCTGATTCAGCAGGTTGGGGCAGGGCTGAGAAATTGCATTTCTAACAAGCTGCCGGGTGATACTGATGGTGCTGGTCTGTGGAGCACACCGTGAGCTGGCAAAGCCTCAATGTTGAGATGACCGTGTGCATTTTACACGGTCGAAATAGTTACCATTTAAGGAGCCCCATCTGACTCTGTGACAGGTGCTGTACCAGGTGTCTTCTGTCACTGAGCTCTTTTACTCTTCATACCAGCTCTGCAAGGTAGGCATTATTATCCCTGCCCCTTCCTTGGCAGACAAGGAACTTGAGGCTAAGAGAGGTTAATTCCTGCTCTGTAAGTGTCATTTCCAAAAGCTTTCGTTGCTATCTTCCCTCCCCTTCCCCGCGATCTGAAATAACCCAAAGACAAAGGATAATACACACCCTGTGTAGGGCTGGGCGTTGTCTGCTTGTGGTGATCGGCCCACTTGACATCCGAGAATGAATAATTCCTTTTGTACAGATTCATCAGGGCCAAGCACAGGACTTCAGGAATCCTGGAGTGAATGTTTGGCCCAGTAAGCCCTGGCCACAGTAGAGATAGTCACTCAGAAAGGTGGACACGTCTGGTTTTCAAATCCCTATTGTACTGATGTGTTCACCCCTAGGAAATGCGGTTTAAGATTCTAAATACCAGGAGGAGGTGCTTTGATGTGTCAGCTTGGAAAGAATGCCTCTTAAGGGCCATTTAGGACTGCAGGAGGGAAAGAAAATGCCCCAGCTTGTGTAAACACCAGCGTGAAGGCAGTTGTAATTGACTGACCCACCTGGAGATATTTAAATACCTCCAAGAACTGCGATGTGCCCTTGCAAAACCCAGACAACTTCCGGGTATGAACTTGCATCACATCTGCATCTCAACCAGCAAGGCAATCCAACTAGCTGGTCCTGGGCACACACAGGGCAAAGTGGGAAAAATATGATACTCTCCCCCAGACCCTTGGAAGACCTGAATTCTGGTGACCACTTAGGAAGTCGGACTGCTCTAGGACTCCCATTAGCATTTGAACCTCATCCATAGTGGTTCCAAGATGCGACCATGATTTGTACTGCAGGGTGGGGAAGGCCAGGTTCAGGTCCTCCTGGAAGCCATTACAACTCCATCCTTGTTACACAGAAGAAAATACTCAGAGCAGCAAGTCCCAAGACAAATTGAAGGCCTCCAAAAAGTCACATTTAATTTTGTTATTTACACATTACATCATCCTACAAAGTATTTGAGGGAGTTTACGGAAACCACATAAAAGAGAGCAAAGTTTAAAACAAAATAAGGAGAAGGAATGTGGGAGGAAGGGAAAATAAAAGAAGAGGATTAAGTCTGGTGTGGTCAATACCTTATCAAATATTTTAAGGTCCCACGCACTTGGACTAAGTTATCTTAAATCGAGCTCTGACTTCCTAACCTGCAAAGCAAAAAAGAAAAGCATGGACAGCATTCACTACACCTATGCTATAAAAATGAAGCAACTGCTTCAGAGAAGCACAGCTATTCCTGGTGCTGAGGCTCCCCATGGGGCTTCATGAGGGAGAACCAGAAGACACAGTGGAACGTCATCAGGAGTGTCCTCAACACCAGCTCTATGGGAAATCCCACGGGTTGTTTCATGGGGATGTTTCCTCCAATGCGCCCAGTGCAGGCTGATGGCCGTGCCAATGCCTAGTCCATCGAGAGCAATTGTAAAAGGTTCCAGAATGACCCCTGCGGAGCTGGCTTCGTCCCACGATAAAAATCAGAGGCAAGGAACTGCTCTGGGAATCCGACAGTCTGATTTCTAAGCACTCCTCGCGCCTGCCTTTCTGCGAATCTGAATTTAGTCTGCTCTCCAGGTCTTGTGCCCACCTCACTTAATTTTGGGGTGTGCATCCTGAGCACTCCCAGCAAATCTGCAGACAATGAAGGTGAAGACGGGGCACAACCTATAGCCGATCCCCAAGCTGGGAGCAACGGTCTGCCCGCCATGACTTGCTGGGCACAGAGCAGTCTCTTTTCCTGGGAAAGCACACGCTGAGGAGCCAGAGGACCAGTGCTGGTCCTGAGTTCACGCTCACTGACTGTCAGAACTGAGGAAAGTCAACTCCTCTCTCTGGGCCTTAATTCTGTTGCCTGCAAAAGGGAGAAGATGGGCTGGCATCTAATCTGTCCCTTCCAGGAGGATTCCCCAAGCTGTGGTCCTCCGTGATGCTCGGCAAATGGAACAGAGGCAAGAAAGCAGAGTTGCAAGCTTTGGGGTCTGTGATAGAAATGGAAATGTGCCACCTGGATCCGCTTCAGGGGAGCACCTGCTGCCCAGCTGCTGGGAGTGGGGTCAGCAGACTGCATCCAGCTCCCAGCTTCTTCAAGGTCAGCCTCGGCTAAAGAGGGCCTCCTCTGCCAAGATCAGGCCTTCCCCAGGACAGCCCACACCGCAGATGCAGGAGAACAAAGGCCCAGGCATTTTGTCCCAATGCGGGACACTCTGACAGGTAATATTTCCCCCAAAGCTCCCCATAGGCTTGGCTGAGATTTGTTGAGCCTGCATTAGACTTCCTTCTCGGCCCAAGCCTGCTTCTTCCCCTTCCTTTCATCAGTGTTGGCCTCAAACCCTGTCTCCACAGCTGCCTCTGAAGAACCCAGTCTGCAACAGCTTCAAAGCACCCACGGCACAGAGACTTGCCAGACCTGACCTTCAGAACAGAAGCCTTAGCCACCAGGGATCCCAGAGTGAGAGAAACTAGTGTGGATGGTGTGACAACACTTACAGCCACAGCCGCAACTCAACAGGCAGTCATCACATGGACGCCCCACCCATCTAAAACTGACGTGATCCTCTTCTCCCCAAATCAGTCCCTTCTGGGCTTTGTTTTTCCAGTGGATGGTGGCAGTTTTCCAGTCACCCAAGCTCAAGAACTCCAAGACTTTTCCAATTCCTTCTCCCTTCTGTTCTCACATCCAAACAATTACTGAGTTCTAAAGCCTCCATCTCTGCATGGCCTCTCACCTTGTCATCTGCACCTCCTATGGACACAGCCTCTCTCTTGGGCCATCACAGCAGGTCCCCTTCTGACCTCCCTTGCTCCAGCTCGCCCCTCCTTACTTACCGTCAGATGGTTATACCTGTGCGGGCTCCTGTCACGGTGATGGCCCCCACTGCCCCCGTCATCGCTCTATGGAAGGAAGAGAATGTCAGAGATACTGGAATCACACCAGTCCTTCACACCTGTTTCCCCTGTAGCCACTGGGAGGTTTTTGTTGCTGCTTGTGACAAACACTCATACACAAAGTGGTAAAACAACATGAATTGGATAAGTTTCTATTTCTATTTGGATTGAGGTCAGCGTGATTTCCCTACCTTAGACCCAGAAAACAGAGCACTTGTTCAACTGCCGAGGTGCCCCTGGCATGTAAGTGTATGTGCCTGTGTGGACATGTGGAGGTCCCAAGAACAAAAAAAGAGCTGGGTGACTTGCTGGCATTCAATACCAGGGTATTTCTTAATGTTCCTTGTTGAACAAATAGCTTTCATCTGCCCGTGTCCCCATGTGCAGAAGGGCAGGCTGTGAAGGCGGGATGCCATCTGCCTGCCAATTAAGGCTGGTGGAACCTCCCTGGGCTTTGATGGAAATGCAGCAGTTCACACACCGTGTGCTTCTAGCCAAGGCATTGGCAAGTGCAAGACTAGTGCAAATACTCTGAGAAATGTGCTGGGAAGAGGGAGAGATGGGTTATCAACCATTATATTTGGTATCATCCTCTTCTAAGAGAACTGGCTTGGCCTCTCTTTCTCAGAAAACAAGAAAGGGTTGCTACCTTTGCTATGTTTTCCTGTTAACAAGCAACAAAATGAAATAATTGATGCGGGTTTCACTATCCCTTCTTTTTACTGTTCATCTTCAAGCAGATCCAGTAGAGAATAATTTAACACTGTACCTTTCTGCCAAGGAAGCCGAGTGTCTGCCGTGACTCCACCCTTATGTGTGGCGAGCTGAGGGCAGGGAATATAAGGCCCATTTTACAGAGGAGCAAACTGAGGCCAGACAAGTAAAGAGACCTGTTCATTCTCTTATTAAGAATGTCAGACAACATCATACGTGGTGTGTAATTCATTAGTCTTTATATATTCTTCTTTTTAAATGAGGAAATTAGTAAGAACTGGGGAACATTAGGGTCCTGGAGGTGGAGGCAATAACAGGAGAATAACCCTGGGGAACATGTGTGGAGGAGACCCCCTCCAGTGAGGAACAGGAAGTGAAGTGGGTCAGGGCTTTCAGTTGGGTTCTCCAACTACCCCTAAATTAAAAAAAGCCTGTGGCTAGGGGCGGGGGCTGCCGGCCCCCAGCCTCCTGAAAGACTGGAATGCTCTAGCTTTTTTCAATAGTAACATCAGGGCATTAAAGAGTGAAGTTAGAAAACAGCCTCAGGAGGGTCTCCTTCCCTATTTCTGGTTTTCCTTTCTTTTTCTTTTTTTTTTTAAAAATTTATTTATTTAACTTATTTATTTTTGGCTACATTGGGTCCTGGTTGCTGTGTGCAGGCTTTCTCTAGTTGTGGCGAGTAGAGTCTACTCTTTGTTGCGGTGCGAGGGCTTCTCATTGTGGTGGCTTCTTTTGTTATGGAGCACAGGGTCTAGGTGCGCGGGCTTCAGTAGCTGTGGCACGCAGGCTCAGTAGTTGTGGCTTGCGGGCTCTAGAGCGCAGGCTCAGTAGTTGTAGCGCATGGGCTTAGTTGCTCTGCAGCATGTGGGATGTTCCTGAACCAGGGCTCGAACCCGTGTCTCCTGCATTGGCAGGTGGATTCTTAACCATTGCACCACCAGGGAAGCCCTGATTTTCCTTTCTTAAGAGGATGCCAGGGTGATGAGGAATGAGACGGCCAGGTGCTCTCTCAGAAGGCAGGTGGGGATGCAAGGCAAGAGTCCTGCAGTTCAGGCTTTGATGTCAGGGTGGGGGGGTGGAGGACGTGGGGGCCAGCTGCCCCACTGTCATCAGTAGCTGGTGAGCAGTACTGTTCCCGGCTCTGCCCAAGCCCATGTGCCACGCCGTCCACTCTCAAGGCTTAGAAACCCTTCATGGAAGCCTCTGACACCCCAGGGCCTCATCAAGCATGTGAAAGGGCATTTGGCCTTCCTCGCCATCACGACCTGTCATCAGCTTTGCTCACACTGGTGCAGGACTTCAGCAGTGATGTCAAGGCCACCTCTCCTGGTGCACATGTGGGCTACTTGGCCTGGCCTGGGCAGGGGTGCTGGGTGCCTGGGGTCCACTTGGAGAAGTATCCTTTGGTCTAAAACTCCGTCCCTTCTTAGTACAAAGGAAGGAAGAAAATGATCTGCCCAGACTTTTTATACCCCTCCCCGTTGATCACTGGCGTTAATCTGCTCCAATGCTGTCGTCAGATTTGAGCTGGGGTCAAAGATTCCCATCAGATCCCTCCAGAAGGGCTGTGACAGACTAGGGAAGTCATTTTCTATTGTGCCCATGGTTGCACCCACCCAGCCCTTCTGAGAGGTTCACTTCCTTCTCTGTCCTCGCAGGGCATAGTTTCCCCTCAGCCTCCGACCATCAACCATACTCCAGGCTCCAGGACCACAAAGATCTTCCCTCTCACCCACTCAGCCTGCCTGAAATGGCACTATTAGATGGAGACCCTGGAGGTATTGTGAGCATGTCATTCTCACAATAGTGTGAATTTGTTTGGCAGATCAAGTTCACTTGCGTGGCAGCTGCCTGAGATTAGGGTGTTGAAGAGTGGACTTTTCTTTGGAAAAGAAAAAAGATGGCTTTGGAGCTTGGAAGGCCAGTATGTAGGAGGGAGCATGGGTTTCTTGAGATCAGTGGGTGCCTGAGGCGGCTCAGAAAAAAGGTGTGAAACAAGAGGAGATGGAAAGGGGAAGTCTCAGAAGACACGATTCACATAAATTCAATCTGACCTACTTAACACTTCTGCTTAGGCCCCACCCAACTGGAGGAGAAATGCTGATATTAACTCAAATAATGTAGAGGTGAGGAAAACTGGACTGGTTTGGCTAACAGAAGTTCCAGACATTTTTCCTGCCAGAAATTTGGTGCACAGCCCATGCGGCTGAGCACAAGACCCTTTCCTAACAAATAAGTATTGCATTTCACATGCAGACTTGGAGTCCTAGGGGCCTCCAGTGTCCCCCTCCAAGATCTAGATTCTTTTGCTCTCTCCTGGTTCCCAGCACACCCTGGCACTTTCTAATCCCTGGGTCTTTGCTTATGCTGTTCTTGTTGCTAGCATCGCCTTTCTCTGGCATTTACCCATCCTTTGAGGCCAGCTCAGTAGCATCCTTTCCCTTTAGCTTCTCCTGATACCATTCATTTATTCAACAACTATTTCTCGAGTGCCTACTATGTGCCAGGCACCCTTCCAGGTGGTAAAGGTACAGCAGTAAACAAAACAGACTCAATCCTTGCCCTTGTAGAATTTATATTCTGGTAGTCAGCACCCTTCTCCCCAGGACAAGAGTAATCACGACGCCCCCCCATGCTCACATCTCTATCACAACAGCTATCAGATGGTCCTAGAGGGGCTGGCATCTCCCAATCTCCCCAGTGACGGACACCATGCCAAGCACCAGAGGCAGCCCCTGATTTCTTTATAAAGGGAACTCAGGGATAGAAAATCTGGTAGGAAGGGTAGAGGCTAGGGCTTTTTTGTTTTTGTTTTGTTTTGTTTTTTAGAGGAGGACAACACACTTAGTTTTATTTCAATCAAATCACAGAGGCTAGGGTTTTTATATGCAAACGGTACTTACATAGCACACGTGCTGTTTTTATTCGGCTTTATAATTATTCAGGGGATCACTAAAACAATTTAGTGATTTGTCTTAGATTGTCTTGTTAGCCCATCAGACCCCCTATTATCACATAGTGTGTGTGTGTCTATTTGAGATGGTTTTGGGGGTGATGGAGATGGGAGAGAACTAAAGACCTCCTAAAATAATTCCTTGGAACTCCACCATCTGGCATGTAGTAGGTGCTTAATACCTCCTTAATTCTACCTGTTGGTAGAATTGTTGTTGAAAGGTCAGGAAGGTGTCATATGGACCCAGCTATCTGATCCCAAGGCTGGGCACCATGTGGGTGTGAAGTACACGGGGCACTCCAGTGAGCTGGTGTTAGCTTGGGTTACAGAGTTGGCAGAGGCCTTCAGAAGGAGCTGCTCAGCGTGCATAATTCACTGCTTGTTCCTCCAAGGAGGAACAGTGGGTGTGAAATCAAGAGGGACACAGCTGGCCCTGGAGGAAGCTAGCTGACATCCTGTATATTTGAAAAGAAAACTGAAAGTGCTTTTCTTCACAAGAAACTATTGTAAGTGTTTTTCTCTTTTTTCCTAACCCCACAGGAGCCATGGAGTTTCTCTGGTCCAGAGGTGTGGGTGAAATGACGGGGGGTAGGGTGGTATGAAGGGAATTTGGATTGTTCTGTGGTCTGTGCTCTTTGTCTAATTCGAGGAAGGTATCAGCCTGCTGGAGTCCACCCCGAGGAGCCCTCTGCTATATGATCTGTGTCCTGGTGATAGTAACCTCTTTTCTGGCTGTTAAAGTACATTCCTGCGTAGATGTGGAAAGAGAGAAAGCATGCTAGGGCCAGAGCCAGGACAGGAATGTGAGTATTTCCTTAATTGGACACGAGAGCCTTGAACTGGTTCCAGTTTTAGTGTTTTCTTTTAAGAGCCTGGACCCTAAAGATTCCATAGAGTTTTCTTTCTCTGAAAAAATCCCTTTGGTTCAAAGCCCCCTTGATAGAAATAAAGAATAAGCCAGGGCTGAATCTCTTTGATATTTGGGAAGGCAAGAGTTCATGGGCTGCCAGATCCCAGGCTTCTTTCGGGGGTGAGAACGTTCTGGGCAGAACGGTGGAGGCTCCTCGTGAGATGCACGGGGCTAGAGCATCCACGGGCTTCATACTGGGCTGCAGCGCTCTGATGATAGGATGCAGAGCACTTCGCTCTTGAGCATTTATTAAAGCAACTTCTCTCAGCCTTATTAGTGCCCTGAGAGCTAAAAAGAGATGCTATTGCCTGCCTTATTGCTTTAGGAGTCTGAGACAGAGAGTTTACACAACTTGCTGAGGACTTAGAGCAAAGTCAGTGGAAGGCTAGAGGATTCTGTCTGGTGGGTTTGGGTTGCTCTGGACTGCTAATTCCTTAACGGCCGAGGTGGGAGAGCGTGCCCACACTCTCAGGCCCGCTCATTCATCGTGTGCCCAAAACCCAGCTGAACGCTTGCTGGGAGGCACCGAAAACTCCACGGGGTGTGAGGGGAGCTGCTAGGACTCTGGCACCACAGCAGTGCCCACCAGGCAGAGCTTCACTGCTTGCCTCTGATGTCTGCCCCGCAAAAGCTGGAAACTTCAGTCAAGGGGCTCCAGGGGAAAATGGGGCAGTCTGTGGTTGAAAATAAGTGAAAAACTGAAGCAGATGCAATCATGTCTGCCGAACCCCTTCTTTCTTCCCCCTCCACATCTTAAAAACAAGCCGTGCATCTGCTCAGTGCTTTCCAACTTACCAAGTGTTTTCATAACATTATCTCATTTCATCCTCACATCAACCCACACACATTCTTGCCTTTCAGATTTCTTATATACTCAAATGAGTTTCACTGAAAAATTGGCTAGAAACTCCCTTTCTCCCACTCACTTTTTTGTTTTTTTTTTAACCCCAAGCCTTTGACTGATAGTTTGAGAAATCCCTAGATTCCCAGGGTGGGAAATTTTATTCTGCCAGCCCTACTACCCCACTGGATGGTCACAAAGTAGTCCTGATCTTTGCTATTGGAATCAACACCTGTGTATTCAGTTTATAGATTAGCTGTTAAAACAAACAAAGCCACAGAGGGGAGGATAGATGTCGCATTGTGGGGAAAATATAGGCTTTAGAACCAACAAGCCCCAGAGTCAAATTTTAGTTGAGCCATTTGAGAGTCATGTTACTTAACCTCTCAGAACCTCTTTTTTCAGCTCTAAAATGGGGCAATAGTGCCTCTGTCTTAAAGTTGTTTGTGAGGCATAAGTGTTCTAACAGATGTGAATGTATCTCAACAAACTTACTTTGCGAAGTCCCTTCTAGCTAACCCAAGAAACAGCTTCATCACTACCAGGCAAATTGCGAGCAATACTGCCTTTTTGCAAAGGCAGAAGGGACATAAAGTGTGGGAATATGTTGCTAAATGAATGTGGATGGAGACTTTTTTACTCGATGAGTAATTAGAGACGTGTCCTGCATGCATGGCATAGTGGTGTCTGAGATAATTCTAATAAGATATAAAGCTCAGTACCTTTATTCTTTTTTTAACTCTTATTTTAGGTGAGAGTGAGAAGGAGCTGGGAAATTGGATTTGTGTTATGTTGGAAAGCATTACAACTTGGATTTTTCAAGTTGTAAAGTTCTCATTACACTTGGATTTTTATCGAAGCAGAATTGCAAATCAACTTTCTAGTTCCTGGGGACAAAGGTAGGAGAAGGGACTACAGAAGTGTATTTAGTTCCCTGGTCTGCACATAGTAAATGCTCAATAAATGGTGGTGGTGGACCGAGGGGGTTTCAAGAGACCAGGTCGTGTGTTTGACTTCTGTTGCTGACTTCCTGGCAAGTGCAATGCAAGGCGTGGGGTTGTCGTGGAAAGAACATTTGACCAGCAGTTTGAAGGCCTGCGTTCAGGTTCCATCAATACCACTTAATAGCCTGGCGACCTTGGACATGCCACTTAATCTTCGATGTCTTCTCACCTGTAAAATGAGGAGACTGGACTCGGTGATTTGGAAAGTCTCTTTCAGCTCTAAGTTTCTGCAGCTCAATGCAACTTCATTCGTTTGTGTTTCTGTTTCTTCATTTATTCAAAGAAAGCAGGGATAGAAACCTATCTCATGGGGTATTGGGAAGAAATGGTCAGTCTGCAGGTTAAAATAACCTGTGTCTTTAGAGAGATGAAGGAAACACAGTGCCCCACAGCAATGTAGTAGAGTGGCTGTGTGATCCTTGGAAACCCCCTTCATTTATTTCAGCTTCTATTGGCATATTTGTAAAGTTGTGCTATGGTAATCTTTCTACATTCTTTTGAAAGTTGAGATCATGGAAATGCTTCGAAAACCTGCAAGGTGCTATAGAGAGTATTCGGATTGAGAAATGTTATATTTGTTATAGTTGTATAAAAGTTTAGCCCTATGCTTCCCATATTTTCAAATGAATGAATGTGTCATGGAGACCCAGAGGGGAAACGGAAACTATAGATTTGGCGTCCCAACTCAAGGCTTACTTTCAACTGCATCCTACTGACGGAGGTGAAATTTAGCTAAAATTGGCATTAATACAAAATTTCCCCAAGAGGAGCATAAGATAATTACCTCAATGTTCTCCAATGTAGGAAATTTTTCCAGAGGCCTGATAGGCCAGATATCTGCTGATGGAGGCCTTACTTCCCATCCTCTTCTCAAAAATGAGGCCATTTTGACACTAAGGGGTGTGTGTGTGGGGGGGGGTAGCTTTCTGAGTTTTGCAAGTTTCACAAAGCAATAATCACAAAGATATAATGCACGGCTGTTGGTGTAAAAGTGGTGAGACAGTCTTTCATGCCAGGCCTTGCCACGGGTTGCTACTGGGGAGAGATGGCAGAAGGCATCAGTTCTGCTCACCCAGGCTCTAGCTCAGGCACTCTCCTCTAAGTGCCCCAGAAAGTCCAGCCTGAAAACCAGTTCTCCAAGCACTGGCTTCTCCTTTGGTGGAGTAGATGACATGTCACACCCACCCTTTGAGAAGCTTCCCCACCCTACACCCAAGGCACAAACAGAGCCCCCTGGCGGCAGTAACCTCACACCTGGAATCCCCACCCCACCATGGCACCTGTCCACAGAAGCATCATCGCCCTCCATCAGGACAGTACCTCCAGAGGAGCAGAATGGAGGTGGTACTTAGAAGCACAAATCAATTTCTGATTTATCTTGTGGGGAGGGAGTGGAGATGGGGGTGACGAGAAGCTCCTGAACTTCTCTGGTTGGAGGGAGCAACTAGGGGGCTGATCTTTTTAATTTAATTTAATTTTATTTTTTGGCTGCGTTGGGTCTTTGTTGCTGCACTCAGGCTTTTTCTAGCTGTGGCAAGCGGGGGCTACTCTTCGTTGCGGTGTGCGGGCTTCTCATTGCGGTGGCTCCTCTTGTTGCGGAGCACGGGCTCTAGAACTCAGGCTCAGTAGTTGTGGCACACAGGCTTAGCTGCTCCGCGGCATGTGGGATCTTCCCGGATCAGGGCTCGAACCAGTGTCCCCTGCATTGCAGGTGGATTCTTAACCCCTGCGCCACCGGGGAAGTCCCTAGGGGGCTGACCTTGAAGCTGCATTTTCATCGGAAGTTCACTGTTTTTATTCAGGTTGTATATACGAATGACTAAAAATAGCAAAGTTAGTTTTAATTTAATTATTCTTGTCAATTCTTATCGATTATTTTTATTTGGGTTGGCTTGAGAGGGCTGATCAAATTATGAGGGCCTCCTCATGGCCCTGCCACTGTTAAACCCTCACCATTAATCCTATCCCCCTTTACCTGAGATAAACCTGATGTTTCTACTTTTAAGCGCATATATATGGATTCGATACATTCACTATCTTTCAAAGAGCTGACTTCAATGCACACTTCATTTTGCCTAGTTTTGGATACCGTCCTCCCCCTGTCACCCCTCCTCCCCCCTCCACACACACATGGACTTCCTCTGTCCCCAGTACACACTTAAGTCAGGGTTATAAAGCCATTTTACAGGAGTCTCTGAGGCAGAGGTGTGAAGCAACGCACTCCAGCCACAGAGGGGCAGACTCCCATCCCTGCTCTGGGGGCTGCGCAGCCTGACCGCACGGAGGGACTCCCGGCGTTGCAATTCCCGGGCAGTGTGGGAGGGGTTCGGCTGAAGCTCTTTGTTTCTTCTTCTTGGAGGAGATCTGGGAGCCAAGGCTGGTGGGATGTGCTTGTGCGGCGTCCTCCAGCACCCCCGTTCCCCCGCCACGGGTCGGGTGTGTATGTGTCCAATGGAAAAACCCTACGACGACACCACATCCTTTCGCGCACCCTCCACGGCTCTCAGGGCTGCAGACCAGTCCCTTGCAAGCTAACGTGACCCCCGCGGGCACTCGGTCCCGCAGCTCCGCGTCCCCTCCCACCTTCCCACTGCCTCTTTTTTAGCTGTGCTCTCATTTGCACGCATCTTCCCAGGGATAGAAGAGACGCGTCTCGGGCGCAGCAATCCAGGTGCCACGGGCGAGGATGCCAGGGAAAGGCCTAGTTTGGGGGATGTAGGCTGAAGAGGGGTCCCGAGGTGTGGGCCGGGGACGGCGAGTGGGTACAAAAGAGGGCACTGGTTGAGGGATGGCGCTCGCGCCCGCGCCGAGCGGTCACGTCCGGAGCGGTCCCCGGCGCCCTCCTCACACCACGGTCCTCTGCCCCCAAATACCCACCCCCCCCACCCGGCCCCAGAGGTGTGTGCAGGGAGAGGGGCGCGGGGCACCAACGCCCGCGGGATTGTAGGTCTGAAGTAGCGTTGACATTGAACTCCGGTCCCCTTGCGTGCGTGTGTGTGCGCGCGCGCGTGCCCACGCGCGTGTTTGAGTGTGTGAGTCGTGGGGTGGGGGCCGGGCTAGAAGCCGCAGCAAACCACTGCCCTCGGGGAGCAGAGCCGAGCGCGCCCCCGAGCCGCCGCCAGCGGGAGCTGCGAGCGCCTAAGCCATTCATGATTTTGGTGACGTTATTCCAGGAGTGGGCGAGGGGGGGCGGGGCCTCTCGGAGCCGAGCCCCGCCCCCGCCCCTATAAATACGGCTTCCTGGGCTCTTTGTGGGGCCGCGAGCTCGGTGGAGAGCCGAGAGCTCCGTCTGCTTTGCCGACGCTGCTGGCAGTGGGGCTGTCTCCGGGAGGCGAACCGGCGAACGCCCAGTGCCCACACTCGGCAGCCTGCCGCGCCTGTCTGCGCCCGTGACATCCTTACCCGAGACGCAGTGACCGTGTTTAAATCACAAGGGCGTGGGTCAGGCTCCCCTAGGACTTCATGTCTGTATATTTCCCCATTCACTGGTGAGTATCCTGCGCCCTCGGCGGGCATCCGTCTCGCGGCCGTGGCTGCGGGGCCCGGGCGCCTGCTCGTGCCTGCTCTGTGCGAGGGCAGCGGGTGGCGTGGGCGCCGGGCACTAACCCGCCGCCCAAGCCGGAGCAGGAGTCAACGTCAAGGTTGCAAAGGTGGGGGTGGGGAGGTGGCGCTGAGAGCATCCAGACAAAGGAAGTGAACTCGAAGCTCTCACTTAAGTGACGGCTGGGAGGGTGTGCGTACGGCCGTAGTGGGGTCGGGGGAGAACCAGGGGTCACGGCTGAACCCGGCTAATAAAAGCCCCTTCGCGGAGGGCTGCGGAAGGCGCGCGCCCTGCCTGGCGTAGGGGGCTCCTGCTCTCCCCGGGCCCCTCCCCTTTTCCTTTTTGTTTGCATGCAAGTCTTGGCGTCGAGGCCGGCGGCAGCGGGGCTGAGCTGGTGCAGCGGCGGCGTTTGCAGAGCTCGGAGGGGTGAGGGAAAACGCTCTCCCCACACGTAACCCGACTGAAGCCACAGGCAGCAGCACAGTTCCTCGCTGCACCCTCTCGATCCCTTTTCTCTACATAGACCCTAAACCCGACGCGCCTTGATGGGGGCCCGGGTTGGGGAGGAGCCGCCCTCACCGGGCCCGCCGGGAAGGAGCCCGGGCCGGGTGGGGGGAGGCGGAGGTTTGCACCCGACCGGGTATCGGGGCTGGGAGGGATGCGCCCCGGGCGCCCGCCTCGTTGAAGAGCGAGGCCCACGGCCGCTGGGACTTGCGCACCGGCTGCTGCTTCCTTCCTGCGCTGGGGAAGAGGAAGAGCTGTCGGGGGGCGAGCGCTGGCGGCCTGGAGCTCGCTCCCAGGTGCGGGCGCGGAGAGCCCGGCCCCGCAGGCTCCATGTCCGCGCAGTCCTGCTCAGCTCAGATACCGGAAAGTTCATGCTTCTTGCTTCAACTTTTCGGCCCCGCGCCACAGCCGGGAGCGAGGAGCGAACGCCGGGACACCAGGCTAAGAGCCTGGCGAGAGCCCGGTGGGCGCTCTTCTGGCCCATTACGTTGGGGGTGGGCAGTAGCCTCTCCATAACCCAGGGGGAAACTGACTTTGGAGTCCTGGCTCCTGACCCTAAACTTGCCCGGAAGCCTAGCATCTTCTTTTAGTCTCCCCTCCCCCAATCCAGCCCGTCTCTGTTTAGAAAGGAGACTGAACTCTCAAAACAAAGTAAAAATTTCCTCACCCCGGAGGCTTGCGTACCTCTCTCCTCTGAGCTCTCCTTCCCTCCCACCTCCAGGTACCATATGGGTGAGACTTGGAAGGCAGTGGAGGCTGTGTGCCCCTGGCCACTCAAAACTTGCCAAGATGGTGTTAAGACTCATCAGGGTTATTGTCCCCTGAGAGATTAAGGTTTGGTATTATTTTACAGTCGATTGGCATTTCATAGTTTGCAATGCTTTCCCCCCCAGAGATTAGTCCTTTACCATAACTGTGAGATATGCATTATTAGCATCATGGTAACAGACTAACAGCGCATCTGCAGCTCAGAGAGGTTATATGACCTGTTCAAGATCACACAGCACTTGAGTGGCATAGCTTGGACCAGAACCTATTGCTTCTGTTTCCAAATCCTGTGCCATTTCTACTCTATGTAGTAGCTGTAAAATGAAGAAGAGTTTGGTACCCCTGTTTCCTTAGATACAGTCTTTCTAAGGCCTACCCTACATTTTTTTTTTTTTTAACCATGTGTAAAGGCATGATGGTGAAAATATTGCCTGTTGTGTAGGGAGTACACTGACTTTGGTATGTGCTATTTGGCATTACACATTCGGGACCCTGTACGTGCCCATGGCTTGTGTGAGGATAATGGAACATTTGTATCCTGCTTACAGAGTACAAAGCACTTTCACATGTCAGCCATTGGTGGGCCAGCTTGGCCCCTCTGGAAATTTCCTTTGCAGTCAGAGTCCGGGCATCCTTAAGGCTTTTAATCCAGGGGATGTTTTTCAAGCTGTGAGCTTGCAGCTGCTGTGGCTGGGGCTAGAGAAGGAGGTTGGATGGCAGATGTGAAGCTTTCAGAAAGCTGACCCTTTGGGGCTTTAAGTGGGACATTTTGCAAAAAGGAACACCAGAGACACAGAGAGAAATTTAGGAAGGCAGCATTATCGAACTTGGTTCCTCTGAGGTTGACCTGTTATCATTATGTAATAATAATATTCAGTTCCCCTAGAGACGGGTTGAATTGGTTTTAATATAGATAGACGACCTCAGCTACTTACTGTTTGGTTTTTTTTTTCTAGTTCTGTCACTTAAAAGAAAACCCAGAGTCGCTCTGTGCCAGTAGGGGCTAGTACAGGAGAGGAGGGAAGAGGAGGTTTGCCAGAGCAGGTTTTCAGACAATGGGCTTTGTTGGTGGAGGTTGAGAGCCCTGATGCTCTAGGCTTGTAAGGTGCTTCCTCGGGGCATGAGCTCGTTTTTCGGGGAGTTCTGTTTTGAACACCTCTCATCCTGCTTCCAGGCAGTCCTCTAATTTAACAGCAGAAGGCACTGAGAGTAGGCATGTGAAAGTGCGTGTGTTTGTTGACTTTTGCTCTGGGTTTCTTGGCAGCCCTGACTATCTGAGATCAGCCGAGATGACTGAGGTGATGATGAACACCCCATCCATGGAGGAAATAGGCCTCAATCCCCGAAAGGATGGCCTTTCCTATCAGGTAAGTTCAGTACTGGCTTCCTTCTGGTTCCTTAGCGCCTAGTGTCTTTTGCTGGGGCTGGAGGCAGACTTGGTTCTGTATCCCAGTGCTGTTTGTAAGAGCTATGCGCCCTTGAGAAAGTCCCCTAATGCCAGTAAGCCTCGGTTTCTTAATCTGTAAAATGGGGCAACAAGAGTCCTTACTTCGCAGAATTGTGGTGAAGATTCAACATGATGAGATGACATGGATAAGGCATTCACAGTACCTGGGAGGCAGTAAGCGTTCAGGAAGCATGAGCTGATGTTATTAGTCATCCTGGCTGCTGTGGACTCTCCCCTTCATGGTGGCAAAGGGGGAAGTGATAATGTGCAGTCAGTTCAGATCAGAACTTCCCTCCCCACCCAAGCCTTGGGCAGTAGCAACATTGCTGTGAGGGGCAGCTTATGGGGAAGGGTAGTCTGGTGGAGGCATTGCTGTGTCAAATGTTGCTTTCTTCCTCTGGTTGATGGTTGACCAACTGATTCCAACAGGGTTAATGTTCAAACTACTTAGAGTTGAAGAGACCTTTCCCAGAAGGGTAGCTCTCTCAGGGATGTTATTGCCAGGATCCAGCATAGAGATTATGCTGTGTGGTGGATCCAGAATATATAAGGACCAAAAAAGTGGTCTAAGTAACACCTTCAGATTCTCAGCCCAGTGCTCTTTCTGGCCTGCCATTCACTTTCCACTGCCCACAGCCCGCTGCAGAGACCTCCAGATAGCGCCGAAGCAGTGAACTGTTTTCAGATTTCCAAGAAGAGTGCCTACGTTATTACCTTCAGGGGAGAAAAGAGTCTGTTCTTAAGGGAAGATCTTGGAGCTAGGGAAATTGTGTAGGATGGCTGGCTGGGGAAGATGAATGAAGTGTGATGGGCTCATTGAGCAGATATTAACTGAATGTGGCTATGGGCCGTGCACTTTACAAATGTTACTCATTCACTCTTGACAGTGGGCACTGAGATGGGAATTTTTGTTCTGTTTCACAGATGAGGAAACAGGCTCAGACTGAGTGGATGACTTGAGTCTCGAACTCCAAAACCTTGCTCTTCTGATGTGTCAGTGTCTGTGCCTTGGGGGTGGCTCTTGGCTAGAATCTAGACTTGTTCTGCCTTAGAACCACTGCAGGGGCATTTGTTTTGTGAAGGAAGAGAAAATAGAAAGCTGGGTGGGTGTGATGGAGGGAGGGTGATCAAAGACAGCTGAGATAAAAGCTAAGGTTGGGTAAGGTAATTTGGCAGGTGACAGCAAGAGTCACCTCAGACACACTTGGGAGGTTAGAGAAGGCCCCTTTGTTGTGTGTCAAAATGGCCAAGCCCCTTTTGCTGGCTGGAAATAAGTATTCAGGTAGGCTGAGGGAATTCAGAGGGAGGGGAGGAAATACCCTTTCCTGGTTGGTTTTGTACCTTCCACCCTCAGAGTGGGTCTGAGAGAGACAATTGAAAGCCCCACAGCCTGTGGGAGGGTAGAAGTTTCCTGACCTACCAGCTGCGGTGTTTTTGGATACCAGTTTCCAAGGCACTGAATCAGACTGAATCTCTTTGTGGTTACAGGTGAGGTGTTTTTTGTTTTTTTTTGTTTTTTCAGTTCTGGGTTTTAGATTTCCATCACAAAACCTTTCCAAACACAGTCATCAGTATGTCTGTGTGTGCTTTTTGATATTCTCCTTTTGAACGTGTTCCAGGATAAAGGACCAGGTCCTACAGGGCAGTTTTCTTGACCTTCAGTTCATTCCGCTGGATCTGAGGGTAAGAACAGGTCATGACCCAAGAAGGGGCTGCAGTGCTGGGTGAGGACAGCTGAATTGGGGCTGCCACGGCAGGAGGAAAATAAAATCGCCTCTGGGTTCCTAAGATAACTCAATGCTGCCTAAGAAAAGGGCCCTCAAATCTTACTTTGTGCTGCTAGACTTAGGGCCCAGTTTTCACAGCCTCTCAGGAAATCTGCCCTGCTACCTGAGTGGGGACTACTGCACAGTTCCAAAATATCTTACCTAGAACTTCAAAGCACTCTGTCACAAGATTTCAGAAAGGTCTTCTGGTTGCCTGGTGAAGAGAAAAGGGAGAGGTGGTTATCATCAAGCAAGCAGTATTTATTGGACACTTGCTGTACGTAACATGCTATGCTGGGCAGTGTAGGAAGGGTCCAGGGCTCACATGGGAAACTAGCATATACATAACTGGAACACAGGCCATCTGGTGGAGCAATATGAAAGCTACGGTCAGTCCAGGGATGTGTGGCAATCTAAAGGCTTGGAAGAAGGAGGTCAGACTGGGGCTGGGCCTTGAAAGAGGCTTTGAGAGGACACTTCCACCTCTAATTTTGTTGTACCTTCAGATACCCCTTGGCTTGCCCCTGTTTCAGCCAGGCGCAGGGCTGTGCAGCGAACTGGTCTGCCAATTGTCATGAGACCGGTATTTTCTGGGCCCACTCAAAGCCAGTGCCATCCAATTAAACACATTCCCACCAGAGCTCTGGGGGTTGGCTGGGGCTGCACTTGGCTGGAGCCTGTCCATTGTACATGCTCAGGCTAGGCTTGGCTCTGGGGGCAGGAGATCTTTGAACTCTGTTCTTGGCATTCCTCCTGAGGGTAATAATAGTACATGGCTTTTACTGCGACCTGCTTTTCCAAGGAACTAAAAGTGGGAAGGAGACATCAATCCCAACTTGGCACTTGAAATAGAATCTCAGACTTGTGGTCTGACCTTGAAACAAGGTCATAAAATAAATAGGCACACTGGAATTTGTCAGTTGTTTCCCCACCTTCCAGACCTACCCAGAAGGAAGGTTTCCTGATTTCTCTGCCCCAGATGTGATCTCCTTCTTCTCCAGCACCTGTGGCATTTGTGCTTAAATGATGCTGCCGTGGTCCTGCCTGACCTTCTCCCTGCCCATGTGTCCGAGGGCAGGGGATGACTTATTCCCTCTTTGTGCCCATCAGCCATCACCCCTCCTGCAGCCCTCCCCAACCCAAGGTGCCTGCTGGCCCCGGGCCTTCACAGAGCAGGTGCTACATGGATGGTGGTGCTTTCAGTTAAATTGAGTCTTGGTTCTGAAGCTGCCCGCCTTCACTTCTGCCTTAGAATTTTTAAAGGGCCTCCTCAGGGTCAGATAGATGTCTTTTTATCCCCTGAAAGATTCGGGTAAGCCCGTCTCTTGTGCTTAGGGAGTTAGCATGTATAAAAATCCACAGAGTCGGTGCCTTGTTTTGTCTTTAACATTTATTTGGAGAGTCAATTCAGTATGTGCAATGCACGTCAGCTCTCTCGCTTGGCATGAATTATGACACACCGTGGGGTGGGTGAGTGAATGGTTACTAGAAAGTCGAGGACATGTTGGGCGGGATGGGAGTGGCGGCCAGCTCACAGGGCTGAGTGGGAGGGTCTCCAATGTGGACATTTCTGCCCCTGCTGGCTGCAGCTTGCTTCCCACACTGCATCTGTCAGCCTCCTGTTCTCTGGCCCCTGGGACGGGAACGTCTGCACCTAATGCCTTCTTCCTTTCCCTAATTCAGGGGAGCAGGTCAGTGGCTGCCTTGCAGGCTCCCCTCCCAGCACTATGGACTCTAAGAATGTGGCAATTCAGAATGCCTCTCTGACTGGGTCTCCTTCCGTGCTGGGCCTGAGTTGGCCTGGAGAAGAGACCTGAGCATTTGCCTGTGGACACTGATGCTGCCACCACCAAGGGCTGTGCTGCCCAGCTTCCCCCAGCACAGTTTGCTGAGGCTTTTACAGTTCTATCCCCCTTGCTAAGTTCTAGACAGAGATATGGCTCCCCAGTTTTCACTTAAGATTGTCCCATCTAAAGCAACTGGACCAAGATCTGATAACTTTTATCCTTCCCAAGGCCCTTTAAATTCCTCTCTGATCAGCATACATGTCCCTCCCTGGTCACCTTTTGTATTCCTCTTGCTTTTCTTGGTCTCATACTCCTACCATTTAACGGCCACCCACCAGTCAGATGAGGGGAGCCAGGGAAGATGCTCTGTAAGCCAGAGGCGCTAATTCTACATGTACCACAGTGCCCCGTGTTCTGGGCCTTCCCTAAGGGCTTCCCCTGCATTTCCCGACAGGAGGGAGGGATATCCCGGCGTTTTATAGGATAAGGAGGAGGGACAGTGGTGGGTGACCTTCTCCTGCCACAGCCCTGCCGTTTGCTTCTTGCAGTCTGAGCCTCGCTTTTAGCTCTGCATTAGGACGGGTCTAATGCACTGTGCTGGCTGAGAATAACTCCTCCCCAGATAGGAGCTCTGCTTCTTCCATCTCCAAGGCCCAACAATAGACGACTCCTTTATCTCTCCCTCCTCAAAGAATAGTCTCGGTTGAACCTCTAAAGTCAGGTAGCAACACTCTCTTCATTCACCTCTCTGCTGAGCCTTTCTTTATGAGACCCCCGAGGCTGTCTCTCCTTGCTCCCACCCGTGTAAATGCAGGTGTTGAAATCAATGATGGGCTGGGGTTCCTGTGCCTGTCTCTGTTCGCCTCCCTCAAGCCCCGGCTCACAAGGCCACTCCAGGCATAAGTCATCACCTCCCTTTGTCTCCTCCTCCTGGTGCCTTTGTCTCGTTGGATACTCCCAGCTGTGGCACCCCACATGCTCTCAAGAGTTTTGGAGGCCCAGCTGGGCAGGCGCACAGAAGTCCCACGGTCACCAGGAAAACATCTTTCACATCAGACTTAAAAAAGCCTCAGTTGTCCCTGAAGAAACATAAAGCTAAAATTCCAAAGCACTTGGCAGGAGATGTCCCCCCATGGACATGACATGCTCCTGGAATCCCAGTGAGTTTTCTTTTTCCTATCCCTACCCCGTCCACCCTGCTCCTTGCTTGGTACAATTCATAAGAACATGAGGCAAACAGGCAGTTAGGGCCACAAGGTTCAGAGGCACAAGGAGTTCATGTCTTTGGGTGGCGTTGGGCCTGTGTCTGAACGTGCTGCCTCTTTTTTTTTTTTTTGCTGTACGCGGGCCTGTCACTGTTGTGGCCTCTCCCGTTGCGGAGCACAGGCTCCGGACGCGCAGGATCAGCGGCCATGGCTCACGGGCCCAGCCGCTCCGCGGCATGTGGGATCTTCCCGGACCGGGGCACGAACCCGTGTCCTCTGCATCGGCAGGCGGATTCTCAACCACTGCGCCACCAGGGAAGCCCCGTGTGGCCTCTTTTTGAGTCAGTGCCCAGGTCACGTCAGTTTCATGTCACGTCTACTTTGTATGAGGGATCCAGCACCTTCCTTCAGTGCCCAAGGCCTTGACACAAACATGGTGTTCAGTGTTTTGCAATGCCCCTGGGTGAGGGCCTGCAGAGGGCTGGAATTATTCCCATGGGGTTCCTCCCCAACACACACACTGTGGTCACAGCAGTGAGTCTGTAGCACTGCCAGGGAGAGAACAAGCTTGCTTCACTTCCCTAGCCAACGTGACAAACACTGGAGCCATACAACCTGGCCTTCTCTCAAAGGGCCTGTGTTAGGCCTGAGGCCTCTCAAGTGGTGGTGTGTTCATCCCTCTCCAGACCCAGGGTCTGTGTCTTAGACGGCTCTTTGTTCCCACAATGCCGGGCACAGTGTCCTGTAAGTAGTTGCTTAATGGATGCTGCATGATTGATTGGACACTTCCTCTCTCCCTTTCCTGAACTGAGAATTATCCCTCCACCTTGGCTATCCCATGGCGTGGGTTTTTGTAGAATCAGCATTTTCTCTATGGTGACCCAGTCTCCCAGGTCAGATAGAGAAGAGGATTGTACCGTTAGGGAAATGGATGAGTTTGGGTGGCGAATCTTGTGACTGGAGCCAAGAGCTATTCCTGGGTGTCTAGTGAATGTCCTGAAATGATCTGTCAGGCCCGAGTCCTGAAATAATCCTCGGAGGATGAAGACAGGCCCTCATTCACACGGGGCCCAGAGTTGCCGGGGCTTCGTTCCTTTTCAGTCTCATAGACCCTGCGCCCCCCTCGGCTGTCTCTCGCCTCGCCACTTGCCCTTCCCTTGTCCCGGAGCCCAGCTCACGAGGATTCTTGATCAGTCAATCAGCTCCTGTGTCTGCTCCCCACTCCTTGACTGGAGGAGGGCCCCTCGTTGCACAGACCTATCTTAGAAAAAAATTAATATTTGCCAAAAGTTTCTCCAGCCTATTTTGACCTCAAGGGGAGTTTGGGAGCTGCCTCAGTCCCCTCACTGCTAGAATTAATTGCCTTACACTGTCAGAAGCCCCTTTTAGGGTAAACTGTGTAGAAGAGGCACCCAAGCATTTAGCTGAAGCGACATTGACTACTTGCAACTCAGCCAGTAATTGTACTGGAGCCAATGGGAAGGAAGGTTCCAGATCTCTCATCCAAAGGAGAACTGCCCTGAGCAAAAAGGGAAGTCACAAACCTCAGTCCGGCGGGGTTGGTCTCTAGGTCTGACTTTCTCCTAACTTGAACCTGAAGGTGGTTCCCAGGCAGAATTAATTAGTATACCTTGAATTCATCTCCTGTCTTTACTTTGTAGAGCTTGAAACACATGTCCACCCTGGATTTGAGAGCATCCTTGGTTTTCCCAAATTCCTAACCATTTTCTCCAGACACAGCCCTATGTGTCAGTTCTAATTTATCCGTAGGTGAGCATTAGCCCGAGGTGTGTGGGCAGCCCAGGCTCAGCCGCTGATCCCCATGGGACAGAGCCGGAGATGCCTACAGAGGCTCACACACACACACACTCGCATGCACTTACATGAACTCACACACACATGCGCACACACACACACGACCAAAAGGGCAGACAGCAGAATGTTAATAGCAGTTGTTTTAGATCAGAGTGCTGTAATTACAGGAAAATTTTCTTTTCCTTCCCCTTTTTTGAGTAATTTCATATTTTCACTGGCAAACTATGTATTTTATTATTCTTATGCTTACTTTTCAAATTTTTAAAGTAGCATAGGCCCATTATGGAATTTTTATTTTCTTCTTTAAACTTTTTTTTCCAGTCACCGTAATCTCGCCATGCATAAATCGCAACTGTTAACATTTTAGCATCTTTTCCACAGAAATTGTTTTTATATGGCCAAGATCACACAGGGTTGTGTTCTGCTTTTTTACTTAATGGTATGTAAGTCATCAGCATCACATCATCACAACTTATCTTTTTTTTAATAAATTAATTTATTCTATTTATTTTTATTTTTGGCTGAGTTGGGTCTTTGTTGCTGTGCACGGGCTTTTCTCTAGGTGCGGCGAGCAGGGGCTACTCTTCGTTGTGGTGTGCAGGCTTCTCATTGCGGTGGCTTCTCTTGTTGCGGAGCACGGGCTCTAGGTGCGCGGGCTTCCGTAGTTGTGGCTCACGGGCTCAGTAGTTCTGGCTCGTGAGCTGTAGAGTGCAGTCTCAGTCGTTGTGGCGCACAGGCTTAGTTGCTCCACGGCATGTGGGATCTTCCTGGACCAGGGCTCGAACCCGTGTCCCTTGCATTGGCAGACGGATTCTTAACCACTGCACCACCAGGGAAGCCCCAAATTTATCTTAAAAATGCTTCAAAGCCAGCATTTTAATAACTGCACAAAGTTACAAAGTTACAACATGATTTTTTCACCATTCTCCAATTGTTGAATTATTTTTAAATTGTATATATTTTTCTCTTATAAATAATGTGATAATTTATATATAATTTTATATATAAATCTTTGTCCATAGTTTATACTATTTCCTTAGAGTCTTAGGAATAGAATTTCTGAGTCAAACGGTGTAAGAGAGAGTGTGTGTGTGTGTGTGTGTGTGTGTGTGTGTGTGTGTGTGTGTTATAATTATAAAGGTGATATTAATTCTTTTTAGAAATTTAGGAAACTATAGAGAAGTACAAATGAAATTTTAAATGCCCATATTCCTATAACTGAAATATTTTGGTATGTTTACTTCCAGTATCTTATATGCATTTTTATTAAAAAAATAAAATTGAGGTAAAACTGTATGTGCCAGAGTGAATCTTTTTTCACTTCGTATAATATTGTGACTATGTTCCTGTCATTTGGTTTTCTTTGTAAAATGGCATTTCATTTTGTTATGTACCACTTATTGCTAATATTTAGGTTGTGGCATATTTTGTTCTTACAGAGAACACTGCTTTGAATATCATTTTACACAAATCTCTGCGCAGGTCTGATTTGCTTCCTCAGAATAAATTCTTGGAAGTAGAATTGCTGAATCAAAGAGATTCAACATCATTAAGCCTCTTGATTATGTATTACCTTAATAACAGAAGACAATAAAAGAGTTTATCATAGTATAAGCTCCCAGCATTGAAAGCTCTACAAATAGAATCTCAGGGTTGTAAAATCTATACCAATGGGATGATGGAGGAGCTTTGTGGAGAGAGTCAGAAAGGTGTTTGGTTACTTTAAAGTGTTTGTGAGATGTTGTACATCTTCCCCTTGTTTGTTAACTGCTTATTTTGAGCAGAGATGATAACAGTTAATGATGTTTAGGCACCATTTAGCCAGCATTGCAAATTAGCCAGGGACATTCTTGTCCCATAGTGGGTACGTTGACGTGCTCTGTGAATTACAAATGTATATGAGTTGGTGATTCCCCTACTTATCTCCTTTATTCTGTTAATGACATCGGAGCACCGTGTGACCTTGAGGAAGACCAGGGTAGTTGCCTTGGCTTGGATACCCACGAAGGTTGAACAGACGCACGTTTAGTCCCCTGAACCACCTTGGTTTTCCTGGGGTTCCAGGTCTGGCTTATGGAATGGTCATGGTTTAGAAATATTGCTTCCCTGGAATCAAGGATAAACTGGGCTCTTAGAAGTAGATCTGAACATAATGGAAGTCTTGGGCCAGTGTTCAAGGGCCTTCCACCCAATAGCACTGCAAGGCTCCAGGTTCTTTGCGACAGGTAAATGGCCTAGGCCAATGTTCCAGTAGAGTCCAATATGCCTGGCGGTTTACAAAGTTAATTTAGGTGTTACACAGACAAACTTTGAAAATGTTAGTGTATTTTATGGTTATTACCTATGACAAGTAATACTACTT
Organism: Phocoena sinus; assembly: GCF_008692025.1. Classification (NCBI taxonomy): domain Eukaryota; kingdom Metazoa; phylum Chordata; class Mammalia; order Artiodactyla; family Phocoenidae; genus Phocoena; species Phocoena sinus. The sequence continues at coordinate 24,017,907 of NC_045775.1, forward strand.
TTCCATTTATGTAGTGATAGAATTTTAGTTTATTTTTTAAATGTTTTAAACAAGTGAGTAAAGAAGAAATATAATTGAGCCATAGTGTGTATGTGGACGGGAAAGCATAACCATGGTGGTACCTGACTTCCTGGGACTGGCGTCACTGTTGTTACCATGAAGGAATTTTTTTTCTTCGAGAGTTGAATCTGTCCTCTTGGATGGAAGCATTCTTAAAGATAAGCTAATACTAAATTATGATTTCTGTATTTCTTTGGTCATTTGCCCCGTTGAATATAGCAGTTAAAGCCATATCAGAAACGTTCTTGGCTGTTTTCCTTGGCACCCTAATATTGGAGGTTTTAATGCCAAATTACTTCTTAATCAGGTTCTATGTATACACCCCTTCATGTTTTAACAAAGTGTTAAAACCTCAGCTGCCCCTGAGGTTCACAGAAACTTTCAAGGGATACGACAGCAGAGAGCATTTTGGAGAAATCAGTTTCCACATCTTTAGCTTCCTTCTGTTCCTTTTCTAAAATTGTGTTTCCTGAAGACAGGCTTCACCAGTTTTCTTTTCCTACCTTTCCTATCAAGATTGCCCTCCACTCCCTTTGTAAGAGGACCTGCTTCTCACCTACGTGAATCTTTTAAGGTGCCTTCCCAGGGTATAGAAACCTTAGGAGAATCGAACAAATGGACCATTTAAAAATGTTACTGTCTAAGAAGCTTCATAAATCCCACCTATCTATAAAAAAAACAGTGAAAAATTACCTTTGCGTTTAATAATTATTTGTGGTATGTTTATTGATTACTTATATACTAATAGCTGCAATAAGCCTATCCAGAATTTTATTTTTTTAACTAACAAGCCTTAGGGTCATGGGACATAAAAACATTAAAAGCCAATTTACAAATACATCTTTTTATTGCAGAGAAGTATGAAAAAAGCTAATGACTAAAAACTTTCAAACATGAAAATACATTAATATAAAATTCTATGGATCAGTAGAATGGAAATACATTTTCAAGTAGAGAAAGGAATAAGATTTGACTTACGAGCTTGTTTATGAGTTTTTAAAATAGGTGATGGTAGATATCAAATTGCTATGGTGTTTATAAGCCATTGAGTACTTATTTAAAGGAGTGGCATAAAAGTTTATTTTAAAATGGTAATATTTATAATATAGCAGAAGTTTTAGGTGTCGGTTTTAAAAGGTGTGAAAGGAGACAGTTTTTCAAAATTCTTTCAAAATTCTTTCAAGATTCTTTCAATCTCCAAGTTTGGAGATCGTGGATATAGATATTTTCCTTGGGATCAAAACTGAGATACCGTAGCATCTCAGAGTGGGAGGGTACCTTGGAGACTGGGCCAGTCTCTATCAGATGTGAGAATGCACTCTACAGTAGCGTGGCACTGGGTCACTTACGTGTTCTTTGGACATTGCCAGTGATACGGAGCTCAGAACCCTTCAGCGCAGCGGGATTATGAAGTATGAATCTGGATAACTGGTTTCTAATCTTGGCTTTGCTACTGTCTATGTCATTTCAGGCGACTCCCAGCATCTCTTTGGACCTTGCCTTCCCCTTCTGTAATGGAGAGAGTTGATTCTATCATTTTTGTTAGAAGTTGTATAATGCAGTGAAATCCTCCATTCTGATCTTAGATAGGCCCCCTGGAGTTAAAAAAAATCTGCTCTCTCTCAGACTTCATGTCAGCCTTTTAAGTATTTGAAGGCACCTCTTATGTTCCCCTCAAATCTTTTCCAGTTTTAAAACATATTATCCTTCAACCTTGACTTATGGAGTCATCTTTGGGAAGGTATTTTTTTCTCCAGGCCATTGGCTCTCAAATTTTTAAATCTCAGTCCCTTTTACTTTTTAAAAAATTATTTAGGACCCCCAGAGATATTTGTTTATGTGGGTTATATCTTTTGATATTAAAACAGTTTAAAAATTTTATTATTTATTAATTCCTTTAAATGACAATAAAACCATTACATGTTAATATAAGTAATGATTTTTAACAAAAATAAATATATTTTCCAAAACAAAAAAAAAGTTCAGCACAAAGAAAGGTTTCACATCTTTGCAAATCTCTTTGATATCTGACTTAATAGAAGACAGCTAGAGTCTCACATCTGCTTCTGCTTCCAATCTGTTGTGATCGGTGTTGGTTGAAGTACATGAAGAAAATCTGGCCTATGCAGATATGTACTTAGAAAAGGGAGAAATATTTTAGTAACCTTTTCATATATTTTTCTTTGATACTTTGGCAAAACTCAGTAAGTGGTAGTTTCTTAAAGGTTAGTGGTAATGTGGAATCTGAAACCTTATCAATGAACTTTCTGTACTCTTACATTAAAATTCATTAGCCTATCTTGCACTTTGAACGAATCTTTTACGCATGCTTGTTTTCATAACATGCTGTACTGATCATTTGGAAAATATAGGTTCGCTGAGTTATGCACATCTTCCAAAGTTAACACATTTTGTTACATAATATCAAAAAAAATCACATTAGTTAATATGTGGTCTCATCGAAATTCTTCAAGTGATAGGAAACTGTCAAGATTATGGTGGCTGATACAAGTTTTACAAAATTCTAATTTTTGCTTGAGACCTCAGTTTTTAATCATTGGTAACAAATACCATCAGTCATTTTTTGGAAATATCAGGCTCATTTTCTTTGAAATATTAGGCTCAGGTCTGCCAAATACCCAAGTCTGAATAACCATGGTTATTGGTCATTCTTTCAACTAAAAATGGCGTCCCATGGAAAAAGCGGCTAGTTCAGCTCGCCACTCAATCCCATTAATGCTTTTCTGCGAGACAACTATTGTACTCTGATGTGCACCAGAACTGCTGTATGCTGACTTTGCATTTCATCACAGAGTATATTAAACCAACATGTACTTAACAGTCAATATTTAATAAAAATTAATCTTTACTGCTTCATCAAGGACATGAAGTTTTTTGTTTTGTTGCTGTTAGTTTTTTTTTTTTTTTTGCTGTACGCGGGCCTCTCGCTGTTGTGGCCTCATCCCGTTGCGGAGCACAGGCTCCGGACGCGCAGGCTCAGCAGCCATGGCTCACGGGCCCAGCCGCTCCGTGGCATGTGGGATCCTCCCGGACCGGGGCACGAACCCGCGTCCCCTGTATCGGCAGGCAGACTCCCAACCACTGCGCCACCAGAGAAGCCCGAAGTTGTTTGTTGTGTTTTGTTTTTTTTTAATTGCAAGTGGGAGGTGGTGAAGAATACAATGACCACCAGCACAGTTTGCAGCTGCCACCATCATTAATTCTCGCTCAGGTGCCAGCAATTTCACCCACCGTTACTTTTTATACCATTAGTGCAAGTATCAGCACAGGAAAAACGGCAAATAACATCTTAGTATTACTAAGAAAATATTTTAACTCCATGGACACTCTGTCCCTGAAAGGAGCTCAGGAATTAAGCTTTGAGAACCACTGCTCTAGACTGAACAGAATGTGTCTGATCAGACGCCAGCTGGGCATCACCTCCCTATTAGTGCAGGTGGTGTAGATGGTCTCCATGAGATTAGCGGACCTCTAGGAACATAGCCCTGTTTGCTTCAATGTTTTCACATCAATACTGCAGTTGCGATCAACTATAATCTCCAGGCCTCTTTTACTGGACCTACTATCAAGCAAGGCTTCCTGTTGGAGAGGGGAAGAAAAGTTTTTAACTTAAAGAAAGATATAAACTAGCTGATGACCTCACTTTGGGAAAAGGTGAGTTGGGGGTGATGGATGTCATCCAAGTGGAGACTTTCACAGATGGTGGAAAGGGCAGTGAAGCCGTGGATTGGGAAATCCTCAGCCTAAGATGGACAGTGGAAGCCAGGAAGCTGCCTGAGTCCAGAGAAAAGCCTAGGCTGACACCAAGTCCAGGGAGGGCACAGGGAAGGTGAGGTTAGACAGGTCAGGTGAACCTGAGCAGGGTCATGAGAATCAGGAGAGAAGCAGTCTTGAAGCAGGCTGGCCTGGTAGTGTGCTGCAGAGGTCGTGGTGACTGAAGGCCAAGCAGGGCCCTGGGCCTGGGCTGTAAGCAAGTCCTCAGAGACTTGAGAGTGCTTTCCATCCAGCGATGGTTTTGGAAGCCATGTAATAGGGGAACCCCCAGACAAGAAGAGAATGGGAGGCTATGGGACCAGGCTAAATATTTAAGATTTTTGTCTCCAAAACAAAGAATGAGGGAATGGTTGGAAATGGCAGCCCTGTCAGTCTGGGCTTTCTGAGAGAGGGTGTGTGGCTGTGGGACACCTGGGTGGCACCAGCAGGAGAGAGAGAGAGAGAGAGATAGAGAGAGGCCATCCCCCAAGGCCCAGAGATGACTGGGAAGCAAGTCTTCTTTTCAAAGGGCAATAATGAGGTAGTCGGGGGGATATTTGGATGGGGGTATTTGAAGTCATCCTATACCAGAAAGCTGCAGTGTTTTCTTACCACCCGGAGAACTTTGAGAGATGTTCTGTAACGTCACAAAAGCCCCATCAGCTCGCTGGGCCTGAATTATCTGCAGCAATTCGTGCTAATTAATTGGAATTTGGAACTCCTGACTTGCAGGATGGGTGTGTGTTGGAGAGATGTTTATGAAAGATGGTGTTTATCCAGAGGATTTCCTTTTCTTTTAAGTTTCAAGGCTGGAGGCTTAAGCATCTTTAATCCAAAGGAAGGAGATCCAACAGTTGTTAATAAAGCCCCAAATCTCTGCTCAAGTCTCCAGTAGGATTAGAGACACCAGAGAAGTGTAGGAGAGGGTGAGGTGGATAGTCTATAACTCCAGTCCAGGGGAGATTTGCGTGAGGTGAGTCTCAAGGATGGAGAATGAGGTCATTAGCATCTGAGTGGAGGTGTTAGAATGTTCTTCCCCGTCCTCTGAATCCAGGCAGTAGCCACTGTGCCCCTTTGCTATAATTCTTTCTGTTCTTGCCAGCCACGTTTCACTCTGAAAAGTCAATTAAATGCAAATAATGATGATGATGAGAAAATAGCAGGAGGCGAGGATTTCAAAGAACATATTTCTTGCCTTCACATATTGTTAGGGGACAAAAAGCAGGGTGTACTTTTCTTTTGAATTAGCTGCCCCTCATTCACTCAGCCTTTGTCAGAGCAGGAAGCTGGTAGAGATCTGCCCATTGTTAGAAACCAGCCCTTCCTAGGAACGAATAAACACACGAGGCCAATCCATTGTTATTCTCCAGGAAAAATAAGAAACCCAGGCAGCAGGCCCCTAGAGTAGGCTGGGGGAAGGAGGGGAGGGTGCGTAATGGGGAGACTTAACGCTGCAGGGGCTTCCACTGAAAGGCCAGGATCTGGACAAGGCAGTGGCTTCCATTCCAGTTGGCCTAACCCATGCCCTGGGAAGGAGGGAGAAGTGATGAACCGTTTGTCCAGAGAACCTGGCCTAGACTTTGTGAGCACAAGCCCAGGAGTGCTGCTAATTTCCTCCTGTCCCAAGCCACAGCTATAGACGTTCCAGCGCCTTACTGTAAATGCTCCCTGGGGACCCCAGCTTTACCTAATAAGAACCATCATTAGGAATTTAAAGTTTATAGAACATACAGACATACCTGTATTTAATTCTCTCCAAAGCCCTATAAGATGGGAATTAGTAGTAATCCCAATTTATAAATGAGGAAAGGGGGGCGATAGGCCTCCACATCTTTGAGCCTGTTGGGTTCCGTGCTGGCACTCAACCTGAAGGATCATGTAATCCTTTCAACAATACTGTAGAGTGGAAATTCCTTCCTCATTTTACTCACGAGGCAGCTGAGGCTCAGAGAAGTTAAAACGACTTGACCCCAGTCATAGAGATAATAAGGCACGGGGACAAGGGAAAAGCCAGATCTTTCAGACTCCTGGTCTACCTGTGGGAGTGGAGATTTTCCATCACAGGTTTGAGGTTCAATTCTACCCCCTCCTCTGGAACCAGAGAGGGGAGAGACACACTGTGTGGTTTTGGATGCCGAGGCAGATCCCTCTTGGGGCCTTGGAGAGCCACCTGGTTATTCATCGCAGGCCCTCTGTCCCACCTGCCCTCTCCCCCCCACCCCAGCATGCCTCCTTCCTCTGTTCCACCCCAGCAAAGAGGAGCAGGATGGCCGAGCTCCCTGGGTCTCAGCTTGCAGAGCTGGTAATTAGCCCTTTGTATCTAGTTAACCACCTTTCATCTCCTCTACCTGCTGGTGTCCGCTTTCCCTATTAGCATCTCTCAACTCTTTGCCGAGCCCTCCACCTTCTTTGTGGCCAGCTCGGGTTGTTTGTCAGGGGTGACGGCTGAGGGATGCACGCACACAGGGGAGGGCTGCTCCAACCAGAGTCACTCATTTTCCATCCTAGGTGCCAGGCATCTCTCTCCTCTCCCACCCCAGAGGCAGCCAGGTTTAGGTCACCTGGCTTAGAGGCGGACAGTCGATAGCTAGGCCCCCAAATTTCGGGCCTTTGGAGCCCTGGTATTACCTTTCAGTTCCCCTCCGTGGGTGAAATGGGAGCCGACTGACCGGTGACTTTTATACTTTCAACAAAAGTCTGCTGACTAATTCCGCGTCTCCAGGGGCTCACCTTCAACCCCAGACTTCTCTGCTCTCAGGCCTCCCATGTCGGTCTATTAGCCAAACATCCTGAGCTTTCCTGGACGGCCCTGCTTTCACTGTCCTCATATTTATCTATTTATTTGTGTAGCTATTTCAATTTATATTAACTTTACATATTTCATATAAATTTATATTAATAAAAATGAAAGGGAATTAAAAATTTTAGCCTCAAGTGCTTAAGAGACACATGTGGCTGGTGTTTACCATTGGACAGTGCAGATAGAAAATATTTCCATTGTTGCGGAAAGTTCTGTTGGACAGCTCTGATCTACAGGCAGCAATTCCAGTATATTGGCATCCGAACTACATCTCACAGACCATTTCTTCCTAGAAGGTCCTAAAGCTCCTTTGACCTTTTTTTTTTTTAATTTATTTTATTTATTTAGTTTTGGCTGCGTTGGGTCTTCCTTGCTGCGTGTGGCCTTTCTTTAGTTGTGGCGAGCAGGGGCTACTCTTTGTTGCAGTATGTGGGCTTCTCATTGCGGTGGCTTCTCTTGTTGCGGAACACAGGCTCTAGGCACGCGGACTTCAGTAGTTGTGGCACATGGGCTCAGTAGTTGTGGCTCGCGGGCTCTAGAGAGCAGGCTCAGTAGTTGTGGCACACGGGTTTCGTTGCTCCACAGCTTGTGGGATATTCCCGGACCAGGGCTCGAACCCGTGTCCCCTGCATTGGCAGGCGGATTCTTAAAACCACTGTGCCACCAGGGAAGCCCCTCCTTTGACCTTTTGACTGAACTCATTTGAGTTCCCAAAATGTCAGATCCTGTTGGGATTGGAGGCCACCTGGCAAAGGATGCCTTTGAAGAAGTGTCTGCTATAAAATTGACCATTACCAAGTTTTTTGTTTGTTTATTGTTGTTTTTGTGGTACGCGGGCCTCTCACTGTTGTGGCCTCTCCCATTGTGGAGCACAGGCTCTGGACGCACAGGCTCAGCGGCCATGGCTCACGGGCCTAGCCACTCCGCCGCATGTGGGATCTTCCCGGACCGGGGCACGAACCCGTGTCCCCTGCAAAGGCAGGTGGACTCTCAACCACTGCGCCACCAGGGAAGCCCGACCATTACCAAGTTTGTTTGTTTGTTTTTCTTTTTTGCGGTATGCGGGCCTCTCACAGCTGTGGCCTCTCGCATTGCGGAGCACAGGCTCCGGACGCGCAGGCTCAGCGGCCATGGCTCATGGGCCCAGCCGCTCTGCGGCATGTGGGACCTTCCCGGACTGGGGCACGAACCTGTGTCCCCTGCATCGGCAGGCAGACTCTCAACCACTGCGCCACCAGGGAAGCCCGACCATTACCAGGTTTGAATGCCTGCTGTTCCCCACAGTGGGACATGCAGGGCCCGGGATGTTCTTGGTGCATGTGATCTCCAAGATGTCATTTGCAAAGGAGGGAACTTGGTGTCCATTAGTTTCATCCAAGCCATCAGCCCTGGCAGCCGAGTGTAACAGTTGGATGTAGAGTCCAGTGTTGGTGGACAGAGGAAGGGGCAGGGCTGAGAGAATCACAGCTGGGATGGATGCTTTGTGATCTGTTCTGCCCTGGAGGGTGAGGGTGGGAAATGCTTCTCAGAGCCTCCCCATCTTCCTTTCCGGACACCTTAGAGAGGAGCCTTTTGCTTCAGAGAGAAACAAAAAGGATTTTTTTCCCCTTCTCCAGTCCAAGGAGAAGGGACGCTTTGGGGTAAGAGGTTTAACCAGAAGCAGTTTCTTTTTGGAACAGGGGCAGTGCTTTATTCCTGGCCAGTTCCTGCAGGCAAACAGCATGTTGGGCTGGCCTGCTGCCCCAACTCTACCTGTCATGTGCTTGGCAAGTCTGACTTGAGTCCTTTTTTCCACTGCCTTCCCCACCCCGTCAAACTGCCGTTGCAACCTCTCATTTTTCTGCTGCCTAGATGATTAAAAAGCATGACTTAGTGGAAAAATCTTGACCTCCTTGGGGTCAGCCTCTTAGGCAGCTGTCAGAGATAAGATTGTACTGGCAAAATACTCAGCTTTGCTCTGCAAGGCTTTCTGTCTGGATGTGAGGAAATGAGAAGCTGGTTGGTTCTGGGTGCGTTTTGTTTGCCTTTGGAGAGAGCTACAATTTTCAGAGGCATAAATTGGTATTATCTGATAATACAATATAATCTCTGATGGGAGGGTTAGATTATTATAGTGATTTTTTAAAATGTAATTAACAGGCTTTGTAAAAGAAAAAAAAGTTTTTTTTTCCATGGCGCCTGCTTTGAGCAATTCAGGGAGCAAAGTTCTCTGGCAAGTAAGCAGTATCAGAAGTTCAATGCTCAGACTTCCCCCAAGGACTTAGAAGACTTAATTGTGTGGCTCCTGGTATGAAAGGCATTGTTTGGAGTTATTTTAATTACTGTGTTAGTATTTCTGCCTCTTGCTTGGAGTTTGAAACTGCTGTTGGAGACTGCTCTCGCAGTCCTGTTGAAACTGCTCCAAAGAGGACATTCCGATTTGAGTTTAGCATATGTCTTCAAAGCATTTTATCATCTCTGTATTTGCCCAGGCTTTGCACCCACCTAGTGAGACCAGAAGGCCACTTCACTTCTTAAAAAGAGAAACTGAGGCCCGGGCGTTTGAGAGGTCTTGGTTAGGGTTGTACAAGTGATGTCAAGGTTGATGTGGCTTGACCCAAGTGTTGTCAAATGAGTGCCTCATTCGAAGTCCTGTGGGTCTGAGTTTGGGTCCCTGTTCAGCTGCTTCCTAGCTCTGTGGCCTTGAGTAAGTCACTTGCCCTCTCTGTGCTTCAGTTTCCTCATCTATAAAAAGTGATCACACCACTGCATACTTCAGAGGATTGAGATTGAGATTGAGATTCTGCTCAGCAAACGTGCCTGGCATATATCTTCCATCATCAGCAGCCTCCTTATTTTAACACTTTTCCCCCTACTTTTAGTTAAAGACGCATTCCCGGCTTAGAACAAAATCATATGCTCTCCGCCCTTGTCGTTGTCCTCCTCCTTCTGCTGACCTTGCCGCTGCCTCTCTCTCTGGCTCTTCCTCAGAGGGTGCGATCCTAGCTAGGAGCCGGGCGCCACCTCTCTCAGCCAGGGGGTCACAGTGCAGGCCCAGCCCTGGGCTTGAGGTCAGAGGGTAGAGGCAGGGGCCCAGGGCTGTCTTGGGCCAGGTGTCCATCCCCTCTTGATATTTCGCAGCTCTGTCCTTGAAGATTTAGAACAACTGTTTGGACAGGGCAGCTCATCTTCTGGACCTAGCTGCCCAGATGGTCATCCTGGGGCCTGAACTGCCAAATGGGCCATTAAAGCCCAGGGTCTTGGGCTTCCCTGGTGGCGCAGTGGTTGAGAATCCGCCTGCCAATGCAGGGGACACAGGTTCGAGCCCTGGTCTGGGAGGATCCCACATGCCGCGGAGCAACTGGGCCCGTGAGCCACAAGTACTGAGCCTGCGCGTCTGGAACCTGTGCTCCACAACGAGAGAGGCCGCGACAGTGAGAGGCCCGCGCACCGCAATGAAGAGTGTGGCCCCCGCTTGCCACAACTAGAGAAAGCCCTCGCACAGAAATGAAGACACAACACAGGCAAAAATAAATAATTAATAAACTCCTACCCCCAACTTAATCTTAATCAATCTTAAATTAATTAATAAACTCCTACCCCCAACTTAATCTTAATCAATCTTAAAAAAAAAAAAAAAAGCCTAGGGTCTTGCCCACCCTCCCTGGTCAGTTTTCTGTGAAGTGGGCATGTTGACCCAGTGGTGTCCATTCATTGTTCAAGAGGCACAGGTGTTGAAGACAGGAGATCTAGGTTTGAATCCTGGCACTTCCTTGTGACCCTCAGAGCCCCAGGTCTCTCTGCTCCTGGGCAGCGGGGGAGGGGGAGAGGTGAGGCCTACCGGAGGTATCTGAAAAAGCTTTGTAAACTGTAGCATACTTTCCACTCGTGGGGGTTCCCCTCACTCATGCCCAAGGCTTGTGCTCGGAAGGGCACCTGTGTCCTCACCCACAGCAGGAGGCTCCGGCTCCCCAGAAGAGAAGTGAGGAGGGGCCCAAGTAAGCCACTTGACCTTCTCCCTGCTCGGCATGTGGGTCTGTGCGCAGAGCCCAGTCCAGGGGCAGACCTGTAGGGCTGGCTGCATCAGGAAGAGAAAGCCCGCAGAGGGGCATCATCTTTCCCGCGCCTCCCTTCACCCCACTAGCCTAGCCCCTCCCTGCCTTGTTTTCCTCCTGGCCGCCATTACGATCCTGTTTATAAGCCCCGTTAAGTCTTTAATGATGCCTGGTTGTGCAGCTGGCTTAAGACTTAATCCCTCAGCAATAGGGCTTTATTGGATAAATGGTTAATAATCACTCGTCTGCAGGGATTGGGGAGGTTGTGTTGGCCCCCTGATTCCCGGAAGCCCCACGTGGCCCCTGACATGGTCAGGGACTTGGTGGGGACAGCACTGCGTGGGGCTAGGTGCAATAAGATTGGGTACCCTCATAACACCCCAGAAGTTGGGAAGGCCTGAGTTTCCAGGAGAGCACTTCTGCTACCTCCAAGGAACAGAGCCAGGCACAGGGAACCCCTGGGATCTCTTCAAATGTGTGTCTCCACCCCCTCCAGGGTCTGCTTTCCTTTCTTTTGCCATTAACAAGCTGTGTGACCCTGAGCAAATCTCCTGACCCCTCTGGGCCTCAGTGTCCTTATCTATCAAATGGAGAGGTTGGAAGAGATGGCCTTGCAGGTGCCGTGTGATTCTGTGAGCCCAAGCGTCCCAGACAGTCTCCTCTCTCCGGCTCTCTGGCGTGTCCCCAAGAGCTATGTGTGGCGGGAGACCAGCAGCCCATTGGATTAAGTACTTAAGCTGCTGGGCAAAGAATTGGGTCAGCTGTAGTCACAGGGCAGTGTGCGCAAAGGGAATCCACAGAGCCTGGATTTTATAGCCTGGTTTGGGGTTTCTCCCAGCTCTGGTCAGGACACACAGTAGGCATCAGAAAAAGGAACCTCGTTGACAGGACTGTGGAAAGAGAAGTAGACTCTTTCAGGTGTAGAGCTGTCAAGGAGCCAGGTGTTGTTTACAGGTGAAAAAAGAGCCTGGGATTATGTTCCCATGTGCCTGTGTCTGGGGCCATGCCTTCAACCCTGATTTGACTTTGACTTTACAGCTGCAGCGAGATCAGAACCCGTCTCCTTGAGAGGCACGTGATACTGGCCACGGACTTGGGAGTCAGGCAGACCTGGGTTTGATCCCATTCTACCACTGCTCGTTTCCAGGCTGAATGGTTTGGGCAACCTCCTTCTCCAGGAATCTCCTGGGATTCTTTCAGGTGGCGTGAGCAGCACCTATGTTTCTGCCTGACCGTGTTGGGTCCAAATTATATATGTAAAGTACCTGGTAGGTGCCAATAATTATCCTGGGAGGAATTTAATGTTATGGCACCTGTTGTATGCATTGTACTTCTAGAGTAAAATGCTTGCTGCAAATGGAGATGTGACTCACTGTGGACATGATTTTGAGTTCTTTTATCTGAAAACAAGACCAAAAAGTACAAACGCAAATTTGGTGGCACTGCCATGAAAACTTTCAGCTTCAGGATTAGTCTGGGTTTCCTTTGTTGCCCCAGAGTTTGTTCCCTGGCTCCTGCCTGATGCTCTGCAGTATCCCACCTGCTGCTCCCCAGTATCCCAAGGGCGTAGCACGGTCTCTGGTGTATAGCGGGGGCTCGGTCCTGCACGTGTACCTGATGGGGTTCTCCGCTTTTATTTCAGATCTTCCCTGACCCGTCAGACTTCGACCGCTGCTGCAAGCTGAAGGACCGTCTGCCCTCCATCGTGGTGGAGCCCACAGAGGGGGAGGTAGAGAGCGGGGAGCTCCGGTGGCCCCCCGAGGAGTTCTTGGTCCAGGAGGATGAACAGGACAACTGTGAAGAGACACCGAACGAAGACAAGGAACAGTAGAGTCCACGCCGGCTCCCACAGGGTCACACCAGACAGCATCTGTACCTGAACTGTGTTCTTTCCCGCTACCATGGAAGGAGAGCATGAGCCACAATAGTTCTGAAAAAGTCAGACGATGGCTTCCGTTTTGCACCTGCAAATCACTGAGTTGGTTTTCTTTTCTTTTCTTTTCCTTTTTTGAGATGTCGGGCAGCGGAGCCCTCTGCGACAACACGCCAGACCTTTGAGAAAGGAAGCTGCTTAGAGCAGGGGTTGGGGGGGTGCGGGGAGGCGGGCGTCTTGGAGATCTTTATCTGAACTCAAGCAGGCTGGGGGCAGCCGTGGGATTCCAGTGGGCTCTGGGGGTGGGCTGGGATGGGGGGATGTGCAAAGCTAGCAAGGAACGTCTGGGGCAAGAAAACAAACAGGAGATGAAAGAGAAAATACACATTTTAAAGAAAACATTGAGCAGAGAAGTGCAGCCAGGAAGTACCGACCCAGCAAGCATTCGCTCTGGCTGCTGGGACATCAGACAACAAAGTCTTCATCTCTCTCTAGTTTTGCCCACTGCCAGCCTTTGTTTTTGTTTCAGGTGTGTTGGTCTGTAATGGGGAGGCAGGCAGAGGAGAGCAGTGGAGGCTGGCTACCTGCAAAACCAGCTGGAGGTGATGCCGATGCCAGGAACGCCTCCCGTTTCCTTCTCCAGACCCTCCCCTCAGGCCCTAGCAGGTGCGTGTGCCCCTGTAATCTGGAGGTTTTTAAAGAGGCTGCAATGTTGAGCGCTCCCCTGATTTATCCTTTTTGCCCCCCAGCTCTTCTGGAAGTAGCGAGAGCCCTTCCCACCCTTGTTGGAGGGCCGATGTAGATGCTTGGACACCAGGGTCCATCCCCACCTGCCCCCCCACACACTTGCTCTCCCTTTGGGCAGAGGCACAGAGTGGTGGGCTCCCCCAGGCTGGCCCTTCCTTCTCATCTCCACCCTCCCAGCCCTGGCACAGCGGTCAGGCCGGGTGGCTGCCCGCCCTGCCGCAGATTCCAGCCAGCCTGGCCAGCCACAGCACCCATTCCCACGTGGGATCTTGGCCTCTTTTTCCGGTGGGAGCTGAATGGCGAACGGAGGAGGCTTTTTCTGTTTCTTGTGGGGGAAGTGAGCTTTAACGCAGGTCCTGAGAGCTGGCAGAGCCTGGGAGTTATTGGATGGCAGTGACAGGCTCTCATGCAGCAGCCTGGGGATTGAATTTGAAACTAAAGGGTGTCATGAGGTCTTGGGCTTCTTCCGCGGTGTGTCTGGATGCAGGGGGCAGGACGAGGGAGCATGATAACCTCCTCACCTCCCACCTGACCCCTGCAAGGGCAAGTTGCAAGAGAAGGCTAGCTTGGACTTAGAGCTTCTCGTCATAGTTAAGAACCATCTGGAGCTGCAAAGATTGCAGGACAAGCCCTTCAGACCATCTCTATCTCAGAGCAGGACGGTGCAGCCAAGAGGTGTGCTCAAGACCCTCCCTTGGGGCTGTACTCGGCCAACGGAGGCACCCACCATGTCCCCTCAGGGCTCCAGTCAGTCCAGCTTGATCCCAGCTGGGACATGCGTGTAGAGTTGTACTTAATACCTCAAGGTTAGTGTGGCTCTGGAGAACGCTGGTGCAGGAGGACCAGCGTGTGCTGTTGTCACATCAGCAGGACTTGGTCCTGGGAAGCCAACGCTCACCCCCTCACCCCTCTGCCCCCAACCTCTGTGTTGTCTGCTTGTGTTGCACACACCGATGGCAATAACTTCCTCCAGCTCCTCGAGCAAGTGGGAGAGGCCTGCAGCCTGCCCTGCGAGGGGGCTTCTCACTCTCGCTCTCCCTCTCCTTCTGTTTTGGCTGCAGGGAGCCTTTCCCAGTTACCCTCACACCCCTGCAGCTGCAGTTCTCATCCCGTGCCTCCCTGTGTGGATGGGGTCTTGCCTTTGAAAATCCCATGTTTCTGTGTCCCCCTCTCATCTGCTCCCCTGTATCATCTGTCCTGGTCTTGCCGTCTGATGGGAACGTGCTTGTAAACTGCATAACAAATCTACTTTGTGTATATGTGTGTTTATGGGGGTGGTTTATTATTTTTGCCGGTCACTAGACCCCTTTGTACGGTCACGTGCAGTCTGAGCAGGCCAGGGGCTGACAGCTTAAGTCAGGACCCTCAGCGGCGAGCCTCTTGGGGCGACCCAGCTGCTCTTGGACAAGTGGCTGAGCTCCTGTCTGGCCTCCTCTTTTTTTTTTTTTAAGTAACTTGTGTGTATTTCTAACTGATGCTATTGAAACAAAACAAAACAAAACAAAAAACCCCCTAGTATTTCAGTAAAAATGCCTGTTGTAAGATGAACCTCCTATAACTTCTATCTGTTCTTTTTTGAGGCTCAGGGAGAAACTAGCATTTTTTTTTTCCAAACTACTTTTTGTCACTGTGACAGTTGTAAATAAAGTTTGAAAATGCTTTCCACTCTTGTCTGGTTTCTTTCTTTCTTGCTGCTCCATTGGAACAGACAAAGCACAGGAGATACTCTTGCAGGAGGCTGAGTTCAGTGGAGCCCCATGTGAGGGTCCTTACATATCTCACCTTCTGGCCCTTCTGGGGTGAGCCCATCCATGGTTTTTATCAGCTGGTTGAATGAAAGCAGCTTTTTTCTTCTATGCTAGCGGTTCTAACTCTGGATGTGCATCAGAGTCACCAAGAGAGCTTTAAAAAAATACAAGTAACCTGGATCCTACCCCCACAGACTTGCATTTCAGTTGGTCTGGGGTGAGGTCCAGGCATTAGCATTTTTTAGAATCACCTAGATTTTAACACACAACCATGGTGGCGGTTGTTTTTTTTATTATTATTTTATTTATTTATTTTTAGCTGTATTGGGTCTTCATTGCTGCACGTGGGCTTTCTCTAGTTGTGGTGAGCGGGGACTACTCTTCGTTGCGGCGCACAGGCTTCCCATTGCGGTCATTTCTCTTGTTGCAGAGCATGGGCCCTAGGCACGCAGGCTTCGGTAGTTGTAGCATGTGGGCTCAGTAGTTGTGGCTTGTGGGCTCTAGAGCGCAGGCTCAGTAGTTTGTGGCACACGGACTTAGTTGCTCCACGGCATGTGGAATCTTCCTGGACCAGGGCTCGAACCCGTGTCCCCTGCATTGGCAGGTGGATTTTTAACCACTGTGCCACTAGGGAAATCTCACAGCCATGGTTTTAAACCGCCCTTCTAAGGGAAGAGAAACATCCAAAATATATTGTAAAGTTGTTCACAAAGACTGGGAGTGAATGAATGGGTGTGTATATAGCTTGAGAGAAATCCAGGAATCATTCAAACCGTTGACTGAGTGCGTAGGACTTATCAGGCATGGTTAAAGAGTTTGGGTGAACAAAATAGCAGTGGTCGCAGCTCTTACTGCACTGCTTTAGTGTAAAATTAAAGGAAAAACAGGTGCTCTGAGAGTAAGTGTCTGTTGGAAGGGTCAGGAGAGGCATCTGAAGAAGTGACAAGGGGTAGGAGAGGAAGCGGGTGAGGTGCATGGAGAGAGTACTTCCGGCAGAAAAGGCTTGGGATGAGCTTGACTGGAGGGAATGGGGAGGAGGAAACAGTGCAAGGAGGGATTCTTAGGCCTGGGTGAGGAGTTTGGGTTTTATTCTAAGTGCAGGGCCTAGGACAGCATCATTTACATTTTTACACAATCTGGCTTTATGGAGATGGGATTGGAGCGGGCAAGATGGAAGGCTAAGAGACCAGGAAGGGGGCTTCATGGAGGTCAGAGTGAGAGAAGGTGGTGCTTTGTGGAAAGGGTTTTTGGACATTTGTTGAACCTGAGGCTGGCTATTTTTGCCTTCACTCAGCCCACATCTGGGCTCTTAACCATGGGCAGTATAAGTGATCTGTGCTGAGCTCAATTGATATTAGTGGAAGATCAGTCCATTTTAACATTAGCCTGTCAGACCATTAGATCTATGGATCTGCTGCCCTGAAGATAACGTTCAAGCCTTGATCATCCTCATCTTGGATTGCCCTCTGTGTCCCCCAAACAGCCTGAGGATAGAGTTTATTACAACACAGCCTCCTTGAACATAGCCCCACAGAAAACTGTCTTTATTCACAGATGATATCATTTATGTAGAAAATTCCTATGAAACCTACCCCAAAAATCTACTAGAGCTGACATGTGAATTCAGCATGGTTGCAGGATCTAAGATCAATATACAAAAACCGACTATATTTCTGTATACTAGCAATGAATAATTGGAAATTGAAGTTTAAAATTCCACTTATATTAGCATCAAAACATAAACTATTTAGGGATAAATCTGACAAAAGATCTACAAAACCTATTCAATAAAAACGACAAAACACTACTGAGAGTTATGAAATAAGACCTGCGTAATCAGAGGGGTATCCCTTCTTCATGGCTCTGAAGACACCATGTTGTTAAGATGTCAGTTCTCTCCGAATTGAGCTATAGATTCAACACAATCGAAATTCCAGCAAGTTTTTTTTTTCAGAAATTGGCAATCTGATTCTAAAATTCCTGTGAAAATGCAAAGGACCTAGAATAGCCAAAACAACTTTAACAAAGAACAAAGTTAGAGAACCCAAATCTCAATTTCAAACTTTATTACAAAGTTACAGTAATCAAAACATTTAGCATTGGCATCAAATAGACAAAGAGATCCACGGAACAGAGTCCAGAAATGGACCCAAACGTAAATGGATGATTGATTTTTGACAAAGGTGCCGAGGCAACTCAGTGGAGAAGGGACGGTCTTTTCAACAATTGGTGTTAGAACAATTGTACATCCACATGCAAATATCCCCTGGGGATGGAAACATGAGTCTTTACTTCTGTCTCTCATTGTCTCCATGTGACTTTCTAAATAGAATATTTATTCATTTAGGAAAAAATTCATGTTCATGGTTGGTCAATCGCTTCAATGCTGTCCCCACTCCACCCCAGGTCACCTCCTCTGTCCCTAAAGGAGGAACATTGGTGGCAACCGGTGACCTTTGCTGTGTTATTCAGGATGACTTGTATTCAAGTCCTGCTCAGCCCCTCCATATGTTATCTGGGGCCAGTTTCTTAATGTCCAGGATCTTCAGGTTTCTTTTCTAGTACCTCTTGCACAGGGATGTGAGGATTGAACACTCAGTAGGCACTCCACAAGTCAGGGTTTTACCTCTCTTCCCCTCAAAGATCTAAGGAACCGGCCCCTTCCTTCTCTCCCCTGTTTTTTGCTCTGAGTCCTGTGTGCACACCAGAGTCAAGGAGAGCTTCAAGGTGAAGACAGCTCCCTACTCACAAATGCACCTCCCTTAGTCTGCCCCTTTTATTTCTCACCATGAAGGAGGGGAAAACAGGGAGAAGAAGGGAACTTTAATGCCTTCTGTCCACCGAAATATTGGAGAGGGAAGGGGGAGACATCTCCCATCAAGCTAGGCCTGATGTCTGGCTCCTTTTTGGAGAGGAGATCCTTGGGCAGAAACCTGTTTGAAATGATGCTTGAGTTTTGTGTAGAGATTCCAGGTGTGGGTGACCGCAAATGCAAAGGCCCTGTGGTAGACATTGACTTGACTTTTTTGAGGAATGTCTGCAAAGCCAGCAGGGCTAGAGTAGAGGAAAAGAGAAGTAGCTGAGGTCAGATATCACAGAGCGGAGTTTAGAATCAATATTGCCCACTCTGAGAAGCCAACTGGGGAAGGAAGCAGGCTCGTCAGGCATCCCAGCCCCTGGAAATCCACTGGTCAGCCCACCCAAAGTTGTCTGACCGGGTGGCAAATGGCAGTCAGTATTGATGGACCTGAGGCAATATCACTGCCTGAAGGGGCTTCTGGATCATCAAAGGAGAATTAAATTAGGTAGAATTCAGTTTGTACATCTGTCTTCCAATTACTGAAGTGTGGTTATGGCTAAGAGAATGGGCTCTGAGCTCAGGGCCCTGGATCTGTAGCTCAGGCCTGCCTCTTTCTAGCTGTGTGACCTTAGGTGAGTTACTTTTCTTCTCTGGGCCTCACTTTCCTCCTCTGTAAAACGGGTACCTACCTCACAGAGTTGTGGTGAGGTTTAAATGCACTATTACAAGTAACATGCTAAGAACTGTAGCAGGCACACAGTGAGTGCTCAAAATGTTAATCATTGCGGTAGGCAGAATAATACCCCCAACTCCCAAAGTTGTCCACATGCTAACCTCCAGAGCCTATTACTCTGTTATGTTACATGGCAAGTGGGAATTAAAGTTGCAGGTGGAGTTAAGGTTGCTAATCAGCTGCCCTTGGCTTGGGAGAGCCTGGATTATCCAGGTGAGCCCAATCTAATCACAAGCGTCTTTACAAGGGGGGAGGCAGAAGAGTGAGTGCCAGAGTCAAAGAGAGATCTGAAGATGGCGGAAGGGGCCACCAGCCAAGGAATACAGGTACCTCTAGACGTTGGAAAAGGCCCGGAAACAGTTCTCCCCGAAGCCTCCAGAAGGGACACAGCCCTGCCGACACATTGACTGTAGCCCAGTGACACCCATTTCGGACTTCTGACTTCTAGAACGGTAAGATAATAAATTTCTGTTGTTTTAAGTCACTACCTTTGTGGTAATTTGCTAGAGCCACAATAGGAAACTAATACAGCCGTTGTTATCATATGATGATGGTGACGATGATATAGACTTTTCCTGTGTGGCCTCAGAGAGCAGGGTGGCAAAGGACAGGAGGGGTTTCAAGCAGGCCGAGGCCACTGTCCAGAATTAGAGCCCATGCTGTCCTAAGGCTGAGTCTTCTCTGGGTGTCACCAGGCAGAGGTATCTGTCGGATGGAGGGGGCACCGCTGCACTGGGACTGGGTAAATTTGAGGCTGTAAAGAGCTTATTCTAGAATTTTCAAAATTAGTGATTGATGTGAGATATGTTTGTCATTATAGCCTATGTATCAGAATATTCACTAGAACACTCCCTTCTCCCCATTTACCTGCATAGAAGGTCCTGCTTTGAAATGTAATTCAATTTGCACTACTTCTGTTGCCATTTCCAATCAGAAAAGTATGAATTCACCCTTTTCTAATATTGGCTACTATTTATAGAGCACTGGGCTATAGGTTTACCATAATTTCTTCTAACTCTCACAACAGTTTTACAAAGTGTGGGTTTTTATATAGAGAGGTTATTTTTCTGTACAAACTACAATTAGCAATGATGGAAATTATACAAGACGGTGGAGTTTGGGGGCCTCATCTTTCAAATCCCATTACGGTGGCAAGTGATGGGATTATTTGCATTTTTGTTTCCTTCCATTGTCCCTCATACTTACCAGAATGTACTCAATGTATTTTTTTCCCATGAAGTCGGCATTTTTAATGTTATTTTACAGATGAGGAAGCTGAGGTCAGAGGGCTTTAAAATATACCGAAAGCAGGGTTAGAATCAATGATGTGCTGGTAAATGTGTAAAAGCTGGCGCTCAAGGGAAAAAAACCCAGAAAACCTGATTTAAAGCTTTTGCCAATTTCCATGGCATAAATGCTCCCACTCTGGCTGACTCCGTGGGCAAGCTACTCAGCCTGAGTCTCAGCTTCCTTTTCTGTAAAATGGATATAACTCCAAAACCAGGACCATGCCTAGTTCAGAGGCCCTCTATAAACTCAAGTGCCCTTCATTCAGAAGAGAGAAATAGCTCCAAAGATATATCTGGTACAGTATTTTTCCAGCTGAATCATGAATCATTATTGGGTTGTGAAATCGATGTATTTGTGGTTTGCAACCAGAATTTTTAAAAAGAAAGATGACAGAAAAGACTAGAATAGAACAGGAAAAATATAGCAGAGTGCAACAGACATGGGAAGATTGTTATTCCCTGAAAACTTGGTTTCATGCCTACCTGTGTACGGATGTGTGTACTGGGTCATGAGAAATTGTGCTGCTGTCGAAACAGTTTGAGAGTCACTGAGTGAACCTGGCTTTCTAGAAAGCAGTGAGTGCTTTTACCTTACAGAGTTGTAGGGTGGGAGAGAGGCAACTAGAAAAAGTACCTTTATACCCTTCTCTGCAGCGGAAATGAGGCTGAGGTACCCAAGGGTGGGGCCGGGGTGGCCTGTGTTGAGGGGACCAGCCAGAGAAGAAGGCCACGATGCCCTTGGCGTCCTCCTCCAAGGCCAGGGTTAAGCTCCAGGCAGCCCTCAGATTGCCTCCTGAGCGCTAGAGGGAGGGACCCTTGCATGAGGGAGGAGGAGGAAGCTGCACAGGAAATCCTGGCTGTAAGTTCAGTGCTGCTAGACCCACCACAGCAGCTACCAGGCAACCAACAATAGCGCCGTTAGATAAAAATAACCCATGGGCTTTGCAGCTCTGCCGTGCGGGGCAGGGGCATGCGGTCTAGAGGGCTGGATTCTCACCACTCGACAGCTGGGGTCATGCTACTTGGCGCAGTGCTATGCCTTGATTTCCTGATTGCTAATTAGAGGGCAGTTTTTCAGCTGGAGGTCATTTGGGCTGGTGCCAGGAATGGGGCCCCTTGCCCCCAGGGTCTCTGCTCCCCTGCACTCTTAAGCAGGGTGATATACAAAATCGTTCATGCTGAGATCTTGAGATCTGAATGCACCACCTCTCCCAGGTGGACTTTCTTCTTAAAAGAGGGCCCCAGCCCAGGAGGGCTTACCTGAAACCTGTCTCGATGGGGGTTGGGGGGATACGCGTGGAGTGAGGACAGAGGCCTTCCCTGCAGTCCTCTCCCTTGGCTATGGGCACGGCCTGACCCCGAAGCACCTCCCACTGTGCCCCCAGAGTCCTCTCTCCAGGCTGAAGAGAGAGGTTCCCTGTTCCCCTCAGTGCTTGAGCTCTGCAAGCAGTCAGTCTCCCTACACACTGGGGAATGGAGGGCGGGGTGAGGTCTGGCCCAGTGTTACTTTACTGGAGCAAAGCCTGCTGAGGATCAGCCGCCAGCTCTGAAACACACAGACTAGGTGGCCCTGTTTGCTTCTGGCCTCGCAGTTTGCTGGCTAATAATCTGGTTTTAGCCTGCTTCTCATCCTCCCCTGCCCATCCCAGAAGTACCCGCATCCCCCAATGACAACAATATTACACGGCACTGCACTCTACAGTTTACAATACACACTTCTGATCTTTCATTCACTTACGCAGCACTTTTTTATCCTGGGCACATGGGTAGAATTCAGGGGTTCATGTGAATTTGGATTGGGACAGAAAGTACATCTATATTTTCCGTAACTACTAAGTGAAATTTAGCGTGTCCTGCTATTAGGGATGTACGCAACAAACCACTGTAGTGTCAGCAGCACCTGTGATTGTCGCCCACAGATATCACAGGTATTTTCATTTTCACGGCACACTTGTTGCAGGTATCATGAATTACCATCTGTAGTCATGGCTACCTCAGTCTATCACACCTGTGCTTCATTTTGTTAAAGCCTTAATAAAGGACACTTATGACTTTGTCACAAATGCTTAGCTGTATCTCAGCATAGTTGATTTTCTTTGCAACACTTTGCATTTTATTTTATGCATATAAAGCATTACTCTGAGAAGAGGATTAAAACTTTTTCCAAAAGGATCCAAAAGCTGCCAAAAGGATCTATGGCCCCAGAAGATGAGGAAGCCCCTGAGGGCCTGGTGCTGGGGCCCTGAGCAGAGCTAGAGTACAGCATGCAAGGGCAAGGAAGCCTCACCCATAACCCCCAGGGGCGCAAAGCCAAGAGAAATACCCATAAGCAAATAAGCAATTGCAAACTAGCCTGATGGGTGCCATGAAGGCAGAGACTGGACAGAAGCCATATCTAGGATGGCTACGAAGTAGGTGGCCGCTGCCGCATTTCAGACTCTGCGGAGTCACAGCCACCTCGGGCTGAAGAGGAGAGAGCCCATCTACCTAACCGTCCTGGGGGCCCTGGGTGGGGCAGCTTCTCCCTGGACCCGCTCCATTTCCCTGCCAGCCTCAGCCCAAGGCCTGGGAACAGGGTGATGAACCGTCCCCACTGCGTTGGCCTGAGATGTTTCCCAGAATGCAGAACTTTCAGGGCTAAAACCAGGAGTCCTGGGCAAACCAGTATGGTTGGTCACCCTACTTGGAAGCCAAACCCCACCCTTTTTACCTAGGACTAATTCAGCCACCTGGAATTTGGGTCAGCTTATTCCCTTAAGCACCTTCTCTGTCCATCTCTGTCTGTACCTGTCTCTCTGGGTCTGTCTCTGGCTCTCCTTCTCTCCCCACCTACCCAGTTTCTGCTTTAGCTCCCAAACCAGCCAAAGTCTCCCAGCTCCTGGCTATAAAGTGATTTGAACTTTTTATTCCCCTGGGGGCCTGCCGAGCACTACTTGCTCTTTGTTTTTAATTGAGGTATAATTTACATAGTCTTCAGTTCCCAGGTGAATAGCTCAGTGAAGGTTTATACACCCATAAAACCACCACCCAGGTCTAGATATAGAATACCATCACTCCCCAGAAGGCTTCCGAGTGCCAATTTGCTGTCAATTACTCCTCCAAAGGGTAACCACTACTCTGACCCCGCCACCTTCCTGTAAATGAAATCATGCGCTCTACCCGTCAGGAGCACACCTGCTCCACCTGAAGCTGCTTCAAGCCCCAGTGTTGCCAGCCCAGCTGGGAGAAACCCTCTTCAGCAGGACCATAAAGCAGGAGGGACAGAAAATGTAGGGGAAACTTTACACCTTATGGCTGGAGGGAATAAACAGCCTCATTTTCAAGTGATGACACCAGGACTCAGAGAGACGAGTCATTTACTTGGTCCTTCTTTTGGCTAGCAGTGACTGGGCTCAGGGACACAGCCTACTGGGGAGGCAGAGTTGGGATTAGAACACAGAATCTCCTTCCTTTAAACCCCGCAGCCTCCTTTAGGCAAAAGCCAGGGCCGACTCCTGCTGTGGCAAGGAGGTTTTGCCTGGGAAAGCTGAGCGGGCAACCCGTTCTTTCGGCTTCACCCCCTGCCCAGATCCCCCAAATACCTGAAAGCCCAGGGATGCAGAGTGGTGGTTCTCAATGCTTACTGCACATTAAAATTACAGAGGAGCTTTCAAAAGACTCAATGCCCAGACCAATGAAATCAGTGTCTCTGGAGGTGAGACCCAGGAGCCCGTAGTTTTTAAAATACCTCAGGTGATTCCAATATTCTCAGGCAAGTTTGTAAAGCAACAGCACTTCTCAAATTTTACAGTGCAGGGCTTTTGTTAAAATACGGATTCTGGGCTTCCCTGGTGGCGCAGTGGTTGCGAGTCCGCCTGCCGATGCGGGGGACGCGGGTTCGTGCCCCGGTCGGGGAGGATCCCACATGCCGCGGAGCGGCTGGGCCCGTGAGCCATGGCCGCTGAGCCTGCGCGTCCGGAGCCTGTGCTCCGCAACGGGAGAAGCCACAACAGTGAGAGGCCCGCGTACAGCATAAAAAAAAAAAAAAAAAAAAAAAAAAAATTACGGATTCTGATTCAGCAGGTCTGGGGTAAGGGCTGGGATTCTGCACGTGAGGCTGATGCTATAGTCCAGGAACCATGCCTGAGTAGCAAAGATTTAGAGGACCATTCTGTATCCCAATTCTTCTTCACACAAATATATTTTGCAGTGATGCATTTTTCAGTTTGTCTTTTAAATATAAGGCTCACCTAACCACACCCCCCCAGTAATTATATGTTTACCCACCTTTACCAGGAAAGGGTACAATGATTTATCATGTGCTTTCTATGTGCCAAACATTGTCCCTCAACAACTTTGAGGATAGAGAAATAAAGAGGTTAATAACATGAAAGCATGGAGTAGAAACAGAGAACAGAGATAAAATATCTCATATACATCCAATTGAGGCTTATGAAGGTGGTAAGAAGGAAAATAAAAGGGATACAATATTCAACAAGAAAATGGATAAGGAGGGAGTGGCCAAGATGGTAGAGTAGGAAGACCCTGAACTCACCTCCTCCCATGAACACACCAAAATTACAACTGCTTACAGAGCAACTATTGATGAGAATGACCTGAACACTAGCAGAAAAGATCTTCTAAAATTAAAGATATAAAGAGGGAACCACAACGAGATGGGTAGGAGGGTGGAGATATGGTGTAGTCAAGACCCACACCCCTGGATAGGTGATCCACGAATGGGAGGATAATTACAATTGCAGAGGTTCTCCCCAAGGAACAAGGGGTCCAAGCCCCACATTGGGCTCTCCAGCCCAGGGCTCCTGAACAAGGAAGACCAGCCCTCAGAATATTTGGCTTTGAAAGCCAGTGGAGCTTACTTTCAAAAGACCCAGAGCACTGTGGGAAATAGAGACTCTACTCCTCAAGGGCACACACACAATCTCACATGCTCTGGGACCCAGGGCAGAAGCAGTAATTTGAAAGGAGCCTTGGTCAAACCCACTTCCTGATTTTGGAGAGCCTCCTAGAGAGGCAGGAGGCAACTGGAACTCACCCTGGGGACATAGACGCTGGCAGTAGCCATTTGGGGGAGTTCATTCTACCATGAGGCACCACTGTGGAATACTCCCTATAGCTTATTAGCACTGGGACATGGTCCTGCCCACCAGCTGGTCAGCACCAGTCCTGGGAAGCTCATGGCCAAGCAGCTACATGGACAGAAACATAGCCCTGCCCAGCAGCAGACCTGCTGTCATAGGACCACCAGAAACATAGCCCCACCCACTAGCAGACCTGCTGTCATAGGACCACCAGAGGCCCCAGCTACCCTGGGGTCTGGCCCCACCCACCAGAGGGCTAAGGACCCAGCCCCACCTACCAGGGGGCCGGCACTAGCCCTAGGACTGCCAGGGCCCTACAGCCAGTTAACCCAGGACCTGGATTCACCCACCAGTGGGATGGCACCAGGACTGAAACTCCTCAGGCTATACAGCCAGCTGTGCCAGGACCTGGCCCCATCCATCATTGGCTGGCAACTTCCACACCAGGTAGGGTCTAGCAACCAACCAGACCAGAGGTCAGTCACACCTAATAGCACGTCCACAGTAGTCAGCCCACCACAACAGAAGGGCCCATGCAGCCCACACAGAGGGCATTGCTAGACCGTATGGGTCTGGTGACCAGAGGAGGGTGTGTTACTGGGCCCCAGAGGATGTCTCCTTCATAAGGTCACTTCTCCAAGATTGGGGAACATGTCTGACCTACCTAATACATAGAAATAAAAGCTGCAAATTAGGCAAAATGAGGTGACAGAGGAATATATTCCAACATATTCAAGAAACAAGATAAAACCCCAGAAGAAGGACTAAGCAAAGTGGAGATGAGCAATCTACCCAATAAAGAGTTCAAGCTAGTGATCATAAACATGCTCAAAAAGCTCAGCAGAAGAATGGATGGACACAGTGAGAAGTTTAACAAAGAGTTAGAAAACATAAAGAACCAAAGGTAGAGAATACAATAACTGAAATAAATACACTAGAAGGAATCAGCAGTAAATTAGATGATACAGAGGAATGAATCAGCAAACTGGATGACAGAGCAGTGAAAATTACCCAAGCTGAACAGAAAAAAGAAATTTAAAAATGAGGATAGTTTAAGAGACCTCTGGGACAACATTGAGCATACTGACATTCACATTGTAGGTGTTTCAGAAAGAGAAGAGAGAGAAAAGGAAACAGAGAACTTATTTGAAGAAAAAATAGCTGAAAACTTCCCTAACCTGGGAAAGGAAACAGACATCCAGGTCCAGGAAGCACAGAGTCCCAAACAAGAACGACCCAAACAGGACCACACCAAAACACTCTGTAACTAAAATGGCAAAAATTAGAAAGAGAGAATATTAAAAGCAGCAAGGGAAAAGCAACACTTTATGTACAAAGGAACTTCCATAATGCTGTCAGCTGACTTTTCAGCAGAAACTCTGCAGGCCAGAAGAGGGTGGCACAATATATTTAAAGTGATAGGGACTTCCCTGGTGGTCCAGTGGTTAAGACTCTGTGCTCCCAGTGCAGGGGTCCCAGGTTCGATCCCTGGTCAGGGAACTAGATCCTGCATGCCACAACTAAGACCCAGTGCAGCCAAATTAATTAATTTTTAAAACCTATAAAAAAAATAAAGCCATAAAAGAAAAAAAAAACCCTGTAGCCAAGAATACTCTGCACAACAAGACTATTATTCAGATTAGAAAGAGAGACCAAGAGTTTTAAAGACAAGTAAAGCTAAAAGAGTTCAGCACCACAAAACTGGTTTTACAAGAAATGTTAAAGGGACTTCTCTGAGCAGAAAAGAAAAGGCCACAACTACCTATATGAAAATTATGAAAGGAAATAAATCTCACTGGTAAAAGCAAATATATAAAAAAATAGTAGATCAACCACCTATAAAGCTAGTAGAAAGGCTAAAAGACAAAAGTAGTAAAATCATCTATATCCACAATAAGTAGTTAAGGGATTCACATTAAACATGGGCAGTGGGGGTGGGATTTAGTGAAAAAGCAGGATTGTTAAAATGCATTTGAACTTAAGAGATCAGCAATTTAAAATAATCATATACATATATATATATACATATATATATATATACGGTTATATATAAACCTTGTGGTAACCACAAACCAAATATTTGTAATAGATACACACATAAAAAAGAGAAAGGAACCCAAACATAAC
Organism: Phocoena sinus; assembly: GCF_008692025.1. Classification (NCBI taxonomy): domain Eukaryota; kingdom Metazoa; phylum Chordata; class Mammalia; order Artiodactyla; family Phocoenidae; genus Phocoena; species Phocoena sinus. Next base: position 24,044,973 of record NC_045775.1, read on the forward strand.
ACTAAATGTAGTCATTAAATCACAAGAGAAGAGAGCAAGAGAAGAAAGGAATGAAAAAGAAATACAACACCAAAACAATGAACAAAATGGCAATAAGTACATACCTATGAATAATTAATTTAGATGTAAATAGACTAAATGCTCCAATCAAAAGACATAGAATGGCTGAATGGATACAAAAACAAGACCCATATATATGCTGCCTATAAGAAACTCACTTCAAGTCTAAAGACACACAGACTGAAAGTGAGGGGATGAAAAAAGGTATTCCATGCAAATGCAAATGAAAAGAAAACTGGGATAGCAATACTTATATCAGAACAAAATAGATTTTAAAACAAAGACTGGAACAAGAGACAAAGAAGGACATTACATAACAATCAAGGCATCAATCCAAGAAGATATAACTATTGTTAATATATATGCATTCAACATAGAAGCACTTAAATAAAGCAAATAATAACAGACATAAAAGAAAAATTGACAGTAACATAACAATAGTAGGGGACTTCAACACCCACTGACATCAATGGGCAGATCATCCAGACAGAAAATCAATAAGGAACCACTGGCCTTAAATCAGCAGCCCCGAACCTTTTTGGCCACAGGGACCGGTTTTGTGGAAGACAATTTTTCCATGGACTGGGGTGTGGGGGGGGATGGTTCAGGCGGTAATGCAAGCCATGGCGAGTGATGGGGAGTGGCAGATGAAGCTTCACTTGCTTGCCCGCCGCTCACCTCATGCTGTGCGGCCTGGTTCCTAACAGGCCTGGGGGTTGGGGACCCCTGCCTTAAATGACACATTAGATCAGGTGGATTTAATTTATATATATAGAACATTCCATCCAAAAGCAACAGAATACCATTCCTTTCAAGTGCACATGGAACATTCTCTAGGATAGATCACATTCTAGGCCACAAAACAAGTCTTAATAAATTTAAGAAGATTGAAATCATATCAAGTGTCTTTTCTGACCACAATGCTATGATACTAGAAATCAACTACAAGAAAAATACTGCAAAAAACATGCACACATGGAGGCTAAACAATATGCTACTAAAAACCAATGGGTCAGTGAAAAAAGTCAAAGAGGAAATCAAAAAATACCTAGAGATAAATGATAATGAAAACACAACTATCCAAAATCTATGAGACACAGCAAAAGCAGTTCTAAGAGAGGAGTTTATAGTGATACAAGTCTCAGGAAACAAGAAAAATCTCAAACAACCTAGCCTTACCCTTAAAGGAACTAGAAAAAGAACAAACAAAACCCAAAGTTAATAGAAGGAAAGAAATAATAAAGATAAAAGAAGAAATAATTGAAATAGAGACTAAAAAAAAATAGAAAAGATCAATGAAACAGAGATATGGTCTTTGAGAAGATAAATCGATAAACTTTTATCCAGACTCACCAAGAAAAAAAGAAAGGGGCCCAAATAAATAAAATCAGAAATGAGAAAGAAGTTACACAGAGGATCACAAGAGATTACTACAAACAATTATATGCCAACTTAGAAGAAATGGACAACCTAGAAGAAATGGACAAATCCTTAGAAATGTACAATTTCCTAAGACCGAATCAGGAAGAAAAAGGAAATGTGAACGGATCAATTACAGTAATGAAATTGAACCAGTAATTTTAAAATTTCCCAACAAACAAAAGTCTAAGACCAGATGGCTTCACAGGTGAATTCTACCAAACATTTAAATATTTACCACCTATCCTTCTCAAACTATTCCAAAAAATTGCAGAGGAAGGTACATTTCTGAACCCATTCTATGAGGCCAACATCACCCTGATACCAAAAACCAGACAAAGATATTGCAAAAAAAGAAAATTACAGACCAATGTCACTGATGAATATAGATACAAAAATCCTAATGAAACGATTCTAAAATTTGTATGGAAACACAAAAGACCCTGAATAGCTGAAACAACCTTGAGAAAGAAGAACAAATTTGGAGGTATGATGTGCCCTGATTTCAAACTATAATACAAAGCTACCATTATGAAAACATTATGGTACTGGCACAAAAAGAGACACATAGATCAATGGAGCATAATAGAAAGCCCAGAAATAAACCCACACTTATATGGGCAATTAATTTATGACAAAGGAGGCAAGAATATACAGTGGGGAAAAGATAGCCTCTTTAATAAATAGTGTTGGGAAAACTGAACGGCTACATGAAAAAGAATCATACTGGACTACTTTCTCACATCATAAACAAAAATAAACTCAAGATGGATTAAATATTTAAATGTAAGACCTGAAACCATAGAACTCCTAGAACAAAACGTAGGCAGTATGCTCTTTGACATTGGTCTTAGCAATATTTTTTTGCATCTGTCTCTTCAGGGAACAGAAACAAAAGCAAAAATAAACTAATGGGACCACATCAAACTAAAAAGCTTTTGCACAGTGAAGGAAAGTATCAACAAAACAAAAAAGGCAGCCTACTGAATGGGAGAAGATATTTGCAAATGATATGTCTGATAAGGGATTAATATCCAAAGTACACAAATGACTTATACAAATCAACATCAGAAAAAAAAAACCTGATTAAAAAATAAGCAGAGGACCTGAATAGACATTTCTCCAAAGAAGACATGCAGATGGCCAACAGGCACATGAAAAGATGCTCACCATCACTAATCATCAGGGAAATGCAAATCAAAACCACAATGAGATATCGCCTCACATCTGTCAGAATGGCTATTATCCAAAAGACAACAAAGCACAAGTGTTGGCGAGGGTGTGGAGAAAAGGGGACCCTCATGCGTTGTTGCTGGGATTGTAAATTGGTGCATCCACTACGGAAAACACTATGGAGATTCCTCAAAAAATTAAAAATAGACCACGTCTGAGTATTGAGCTGAAGAAAACAAAAACACTAATTTGAAAAAATATATGCACCCCTATGTTCGTTGCAGCATTATTTACAATTGCCACAATATGTAAGCAACCTAAGTGTCCATCAACAGATGAGTGGATAAAGAAGATGTGCTGTATATATACAATGGAATATTACTCAGCCATAAAAAGGAATGAAATCTTGCCATTTGCAACAACATGAATAGACCTAGAAGGTATTATGCCAAGTGAAATTTGTCAAACAGAGAAAGACAAATCCTATGAGTTCACTTATGTGTGCAATCTAAAAGGCAAGCATAAAAAAACAAAAACGGAGTCATAAATATGGAGGACAAGCAGGTGATTGCCAGGGAGGTGGGGGCTGGGGGAGGAGAGAAATAGGCGAGGGAGATTAAGAGGTACAAACATCCAGTTACAAAATAAGTGAGTTGTGGGTGTGAAATGTTGTATGTAGTGTGGGAAATATAGTCAATAATGATGTAATGTCTTTGTGTGGTGACAGATGGTAACTAGAGTTATCGTGGTGATCATTTTGAAGTGTATGGAAATATCAAATTGCTGTTGTGCACCAGGAATTCCATAGTGTTGTAGGTCAGTTATACTTCAAGAACAAACTCAGAACAAAAGAGATCAGATTTGCGGTTACCAGTGGCAGAGGGTGAGAGGAGGGGGAATTGGATGAAGATAGTCAAAATGTATAAATTTCTAGTCATAAATACTAATGATGTAATGTACAACATGATAAATACATGCTGTAGGTTACATGGGACAGTTAAGAGAGTAAATCCTAAGGGTTCTCATCACAGAAAAAAAAATTGTTTTCTATTTCTAATTTTGTATTTATATGAGATGATGGTAATCGTTGTGGTAATCATTTCTAAACTTACTGTGGTAATCATTTCATGAATATATAAGTCAAATCATTATGCTTCTCACACCTAAAACTTATACAGGGCTGTATGTCAATTATATCTCAGTAAAACTGGAAGGAAAAAAATAAATTTTAAAGAAACAAAAAGGAGAATGGATGAGAATTTGTCACAAATCATTAAATAGAATAATCCATAAATTTGAGAAGGCTGCTGAATCCCCCTAAAAAAGATGAAGAGAAATACACACCTAGACAAAACAAAAATTTAGAACACCTAATATGAAAAGGAAATCTTAAAAGCAGCCAGAAGTAAAAAGATGATTAACTTCAGTGGAATTAATAGTAAAGTGACTCCTGAACTCTCCCCCACTTCCTTGATGCCCCCGACAAATTAACTTTGAGGAACGATAGCCCCCATTTTAATAATGAGTAACTCAGAAGCCCATAGTATTAAAGGCAGTTTTAACTCTAAGTCACCAAGGCTCTTTCGAATAAATAACCTGTTCCTTCCTACCCACCCCTTTTTAAAATTGTGAGTATTAAACTTTCCTATATAAATAAAAATTTACCTTGGGATCCAAACCTCACCCAGTCTTTAGTGCAAACAATTAGAAAAAGGTCCTGCCATTTTTCTAATCTCTGCCTCAGATCTCTTGTTCACTTTCAGTTCCCTGATTCCTTGCCCTGCCAGCCAAGCCTTCACGGAAACTTCCTTCCCAAACACCCCTTCCATCTCTCACCAGTGTTTCTGCCCCACCCCAGCCTGGCCCCATTGCTACACCCCAGGACTTCTCACCAAGAAGGGTAGCTAGAGCAGCCCAGCTAGAATGACCTGAAACAGCTGCCCAAAGTACCACCCCAGTCCCAGCTTGCTTTTCCACCCTTTACCCAACATTGCCAGCTAGGGTTGGGTTATGGGATCCCGGCCTGGGGGGTCCCTGCAACAGTCCTGTCACCAAAGAGAATTTCCCCACAGAAATGAGGGCTGTGCCCCTGGCAGCGTGATGCCAGTCTAAGGGGCTGTCCTCCTGTCCCCTTGCCTGTGGGAGGATGGATGACAGCACACATCAGTGATACTCAGCAGACCTCCCCAGCTGGTTGTGTCCATGGTCACTCCCTAGCAGGCTGTGAACCAGCAACCAGTTAATGAATAAAGCAGGTTCTCCTTGAAAGCCTGTGTCTCTGTGGTTGGTGAGGAGAAAACCATGAACCGCTACATTTTGTGGAATACCTGGGAGGTTCTATTACATTGTCACAGCTGGGCATTGTCATAGGGGCCATCGCGGGCCAGCAAGGCCAGCTCTCTGATGGGAGGCAGCCTTGTGCGGTGGTGAGAGAATGGATTTTAGAGTTAGACAGACCTGGGTTCAAACCCCAATTCCCCCACCGCTCCCTAACTGGCCACGTGACTTCATCCTCTGTGTGTGTGTATAGTGTCCTGATCTATAAATTGAAGGAAGATAATAATAATTAATTGGAGTAATGATTGTAAAGATCAGGTATGTATAACATCTGGCGTTTAGTATGCATTAGGATTAAGCAATTCTCTACTGTTGTGAGGATTACGTGAAGTGATCCACGTGGAAGGGGCTAGTTAGCTTAGCTCCTGCCCCACAGATGGGGCTCACCAAATGTTATAGGTCTTCTGCCCCTTTCTTTTTTTTTTTTGCGGTACGCGTGCCTCTCACTGCTGCGGCGCCTCCCGCTGCGGAGCACAGGCTCCGGACGCGCAGGCTCAGTGGCCATGGCTCACGGGCCTAGCCGCTCCGCGGCATGTGGGATCCTCACGGACCGGGGCACGAACCCGTGTCCCCTGCATCGGCAGGCGGACTCCCAACCACTGCGCCACCAGGAAAGCCCCTGCCCCTTTCTTGATGACCATCTTTCTGATGCTGAACAGCCATTTCTCTGTTCTGTCTTCATCCCAGGTACAAAGGAGGGGTGGGTGGGGCTGAGGGTCAGGCCTGAGCTCACAAGCTTCCAACCCCCTACTATGGCCACCCTTCCCAGACAGCCTCTGACCATTCGCAGCCTGCAGCTTTGCTAAAATTCCTGAGACCGAAGAACCTCTGACCTTAGGCTTGGGAGTGGTTATCTTAGGTGTTGGGGGTGGGAGAGAGAAAAATTTTGGCATGTGGACTGGTTCACAATGGCCCCAGCTCAAAAGCTGCCATGGATAATCACTGTTTATCAACTCATTGGAAAAAATGACTACAATTACATTTCACACATCAACAAAAAGGAAAAATAAAAGCCCCATTGGAATGTCTGAGTCACTCTTCAGAGCCTTTAAATTACCCATTCGTTATGACCCTTCTCCTGGCTGCTTCCCCCCCGCCGCCTTGCAGGGATGTGCAGTGCCCAGCGGGCTGGCATTTACCTGACGCACCAGCCTGGCCAAAAGTCCTCATGGAGCACCTAAGACTCTGTTTGGGGGCTTAAAATAGACCTCAAAGAGTTATTAAAGAGATCAGTGGGGCTCGGGCTCTGGGGTGACTGGCGACACGGGTGTGTCATTTACCCATGTGTACAAAAGCTGGGAGGAATGAGGAGGAATCATGGTCCACAGGAGCCATGGTGTCACTTGGTGCCAGCGTTTGTGCACAGATGTAAAGCTTGTTTAAAAACGATTGGCTTCGGGCTTCCCTGGTGGCACAGTGGTTGAGAGTCCGCCTGCCGATGCACGGGACACGGGTTCGTGTCCTGGTCCGGGAAGATTCCACATGCCGCGGAGCGGCTAGGCCCCGTGAGCCGTGGACACTGAGCCTGCGTGTCCAGAGCCTGTGCTCCGCAACAGGAGAGGAGGCCACAACAGTGAGAGGCCGGCGTACAGCAAAAAAAATAAAACAAAAAAAAAACGAATGGCTTCACTTAGGAGAAGAGGGTGGGAGGACTGAGCAGTGACCCCCACTGAGGCGTTGCCTTCTCTGCTGCCAGGTGTGTACAGTCCCACACATCATTTGAAGTAATCCAGACGTCCCCTTCTGAAAACTGGGTATAAGTTAAATACTGATCTTTAAGATCACATTTTAAATTCACAGGAACAGTGGTTTTAAAAGCATTTTGTAGGGGTCATGCACTCCTTTGAGAATCTGATAGAAGCTACAGACTTTCTCTCCACAAATACCGACAAATTCCAGGTAGTTCACGGGCTCCCCTGAGAGGAGGGGTGTCTCTGGAACTGAAATGGCTCTGGACAGACTTCTCTGTGGGGAATTCGTTTGTGAAGTGTCCTCTGTCCTGGGAATCCCACAACCCACCTCACTTCTTGTGTGTGTTTTATAAGACTTCATCTTGGCAAGTAGTGTCCGTTCATGGAAAGAGAAGTAGCTCTGCCGCTGAGGCCTGTGGGTCCCTATCCCAGAGCTCCCTTTCAGCTCATGCAGATACCAGGACATTCCTTCCAAACCAGGATATCAATCAGGCTGACCTCAGCACAAAGTACCCATTGTCGGGGCCTGATGGGTCACCTGGCCCCTCACGGGTCCCTCCTAGAGCCACCAACACCAGGACTGTCTTAGCTCTCTCGGCCAAGCCCGTGTCCCTCATCCCCAGTAGGGAATACTGTTGGAGGGCACGGAATGACAGGTCTCCAGGATGAAAGTGTATGCTCGATCATACCCAGTGCTTCAAGAATCTTGGCCATTGGCCATTCATTCTTCCACTTGGTCATTAAATCTGCTGGCTGCATGGGTGGGGAGCTACAGGTCCAGGCTGGAGAAAGGCTGTGTTTACAAAGTAGTTTTATGCCTGCCTATCTGTCTGAGAACTTTGGAACGCTCCTCCACCACAGCAATACAATAATGATGGATAATGATAATGATTTCTTACAGTTGTATGACATTTTACCCTGTGCAGAGTGCTTATGTATAGATTCCATTTTTTTTTAATTGTGGTAAAATGTACCATTTAAACCATTTTAAGTGTCCAATTCAGTGGCACTAAGTACATTCACTATACTGTGCAACCGTCACCGCCATCTATTTCCAGAAGGTTCTCATCATCCCTAACCGAATCTCTGAACTTCTGTCGCTGTTGAATTTGCCTATTCTAGGTACTTCATATAAACGGAATCACACAGTATTTGTCCTTTTGCATACAGTTTAGGTCACTGAGCATAATGTTTTCAGATTCATCCATATTGTAACCTGTATCAGAATTTCATTCCTTTTTATGGCTGAATAATATCCCATTGTATGTATACACTGTGTTTTGTCTATTCATCTGTCAGTGGACATTTGGGTTGTTTCTACCTTTTGGCTAGTGTGAATAATGATGCTGTGAACATGGGTGTAGAGGCATCTGTTTGAGTTCTGCTTTCAATTCTTTGGGATATATACCTAGGAGTGGAATTGCTGGATCGTATAGTGGCTTTATTATGTTCTCCTGTTGAGACTGGATATACAATTCTTGATTATAACCATTTTAAACATGAGGATACTGAGGCTCAGAGAAGTGAAATCACTCGATGGAGGTTGCCAACTTAGAGACTGTAAATATTCCTGCACCCAGAAGTGGGACTAGGGTGAGACAAGTGAGACATCTAGGGTACAAAATTTAGGAGGACTCTCAGGTTTGTGTGTCCCCCCCTTGCCAGGGCCGTCTTAAACATGAGACATGGTAGGAACACTGCCTAGGACCCTTTTAGAGGCCATGAAAATGTTTTAATTTATTTTAAAGTCAGAAGAAAAAAATATAATCCAGCTTGGATTAAATTTGTCTTTATACCAAGTTGAAATATAATTTTTCCTATATATTTCTTAGTGGAGGGAAAGGATGACAAAGGTGCAAGTGCCCAGGACCCCGGAAGTCATGGTTCCTGTCCTGAGAGTAAGCATTCTGTTAAGGGTTTAGGAGCCTCTCATTTTCAGGTTCCTATGAGGAAGAACCCTGCTCTGTCATGAGCCTCAGAGTGGGTGCCTCCTTGAATTTTGTGCCCTGAGCCCCTGGTTTGCCTCACCTGGGCCTGGGTCTGCCTGGGTCTTGACCAGACTGGATGGTTCCTCCTGGTTTGCTGGGCAACAACATCTCAGGCCAAGATTATGTTCCCAAAGTAAGGAGTCAGGCCAAGGAAGACAACTTTAGTCATAAAAAGCTATGTGTTTGCCCATGGGGGGTCGCTGGGGGACCACAATGAACCCCACTGCATGGCGGCCCTCACTAATAATGATAATAAGCCCTCACCCCTTATTCCATTTCAGAGAGCTTGTCACATCTGTAATTATTCTTACTTTACCTAGAAAGTCTCTCTTTGTCTTCATTCCCAAACGATTAGCTAACTCTGCCAACCCACAAGGGCCAGAGAAGGAAAAATTGCCTTTCTAAAGGACTGTGTTCTGGATTCATAAGCTTATTTTCTTCCTCCATTCAGGGACCCCATCGGCCCCCACTTCGTAAGACACAGTCATTTCACATTCACTTCTGCAGGGAGAAAGCATTTGGGAAGACAAGATATATTTTACTTATGAATTAGTTCATTCAGCAAATCTTCATTGAGCACCTACTGTATGCTTAAGCAATGGGGATACAAAAGTGAACAAAACAGTCAAAAATCCCTGCCTTCATGGAACTTACATTCTAGGAGAGGAGATAGACAGTAAAAAGATAAGTAACTAACCAAATGTATGGTGGGCCTGACAGTGAAATATAATGGGGAAATTGAAGCAAGTGATAAGGAACGCGAATGGGGCTGGGAGTGCAGTTTTAGGCTTTAGACTGGGTGGTTGGGAAAGGTCTCACAGAGGAGGTTACATTTTAGCAAAGACCTGAAGAGCAGGAGGGAAAAAGCCACATGGATATCTGGGAAGTACATTCCAGGAAAGAGCAACAGGCAGGTGCAAAGGCCCTGAGGCTGGAGCGTGCCTGGCAGAAGGGAGTCACTGCTGTGTGCCTGCGGGTGGACGCCTCTGTTCAGCATCAAACAGTCTGTAATACCCCTGCTGAGGACTCCAGTTCTCAGGTGTCAACCCACAGGGTCCCCATTCTCTAAGCATCAAGGGTGCAGTTATGTTTGCTGTCCCTCGGCCTACAGGATCCTGTCTTCCAGGAGATTCTGTTAGCGGTCTGGTCTGTTCTGAGGTACGGCTATGACGGGCCTCTAGAGCCACATGGTGGGCCCATTTGCACCCTTCCCCCCACCACCTGCCACACAAACACCTACAGAAGCAGAGAAAACAGTTGGCGAAGCGAAGGTGAAGCAGATGTGCAGAGACAGGAGAGGGGCAAGACCTGAGGCAGAGAGACTGACACAGAGAGACTGGGGGGCGGGTGCTGGGAGAGAGGCCACCTTCGTGATTCCTAACAGCTTCAGTGTCCTGATTCCCATCCCTCCCTAGAGGGGCCCCACTGACTCCCACCCTTGGATTATCTGCTCCCACCCAGCAGATATCCCTGTATCTTCATAATGACTCCCCCCGCCCCACTTCGTTTCTCCTAAGTGAGCTCCAGAGCCTACCTTCTGGGATTCTTCCCCTTCTAGCTGCTCCTTTTTCACACCTAGAAGCCTTTCTGCCTTTGGCCATCTGTGTCCCTGGAGGAGTGGGACCTACCGTACGGGCTGCCGGCTCACTTTAGGCGGCTGTGAAGCGGGGAGCACGGCCTGGACTCAGTTGCCCTGGGTTCACCCTCCAGCTGGGCCTCAGACGAGCTCCATAAACTTGGACAAGTCAGCTGAATTCCTTGAGTGTCTTTCTTCACCTCTACCGTGGAGGCTGTAATCCCTGCCCTGCCTGCCTCTCCTCACTGCTGTGAAATTACAATAGGACCTGTGTGGAAGGGTTCTGCCACTTGTCCAGTGGGAGTGGTGGTGGCCCTGCCCCCCAGCCATGGCCATGACTTAGCCGGCTTCCCTGGCCCAGTGCCCTGTCACTCAGCCTGGGTTCCACCCAGCCGCTCTCTCCTTCCTGTTTCCTCCCTCTCTAACCCTTGAAGTTCTCCTCCTGACTCGGTTACTCTGAATCAGGCCACCCTCCGTTGGCTTCTCAACAATCTGCGTTTTTTCCTAAAGCTCCTTTTGCTCTGTGAAAGTCCCCACCCTCCCTGAATGACTGGGCCCGTCTACTACCCTACCCACCCTCTCGGAGGCTCATCCACCCCTAGGCACGCTCGTGTCACAAAGAGAAAACACCTTTTCCCGGCATTTCAGACCAAAACCCCCAGCTCAACTCATTGTCAGGAACAGCCCTTTGGGCCACCAGCGGGAGGGAGGGCTGCAAACTCTGTAAAATTGCTCAGCTATCTCTTGAACCTATGTTTTTCTCCCCATAACCATTCTCATTCTTCAATTTAAGTCACCGTCCCCTCTCGAGACTATTGCCATGATCTCCTGGCTCTTCTACCCAAATCTCTTCTCTCTCCCCAGCCGAGCCATCATCTACCCTGTCCCCAGAATAAGCCTTTGAAAAACTGATCTACCCAGCCTCCTCCTGCCTCAAAATCACCCATGACTCCAAATAGTCTACAGGATGAAACTCCAATCCCTCAGTTTGGCATCCATAGCCCTGGCGAAAGCCCTTCCCTAGCCTTCTTTCCTATACTGCACGCTCCAAACAGTAGGGCAGGCAGCCTCTGAGATGGCTCCAATCATCCCCGCCTCCAGGTACTCCCAACCTTGTATCATCCCCTCCTCTTGAGAGTTGCTAGGCCTGGTGATTTGCTTCTACCCTATGAGTAAGGCAAAAACAGTGGGGTATGAGTTCTGAGACTAGGTCACAAAAAGACTGTAGCTTCCATCTTGCACACCCTCCCTCACTCTCACTTGGTTTGAGGGAGGCCAGCTGCCAGGCTTTGAGCTCGTCTGTGGAGAAGCCCTCATGGCAAGGAACTGAAGGAGGCCACAGGCCAAAAACCCGTGAGGAGCTGAGGCCGTCAGCCCAATAGCCTGTGAGAATCCACATTCTGCCAATAGCCACACGGGTGAGCTTAGAAGCAAGTCTTCTCCCATTTGAGCCCTCAGATGAGACCCCAGCCCTGGCCACCATGTCGACTGCAGTCTGGTAAGAGATTTTGAAGTAGAAGCACTCAGCTAAGCTCTGTTTGAATTCCTGACCCCAAACTGAGATAATAAATATTTGTTGTTTCAACAAGTTTGGGAATAACTTGTTATACAGCAATAAATAATTAATGTAATACAGCCTCACTAAGTCTCACTACATCTCAGAAAGTCACTCTAGAATTTAACACTACTGTTTTTGTTTTTATTTATTTATTTATTTTTGGCTGCGTTGGGTCTTCATTGCTGCACGTGGGCTTTTCTCTAGTTGCAGTGAGCTGGGGCTACTCTTCATTGCAGTGCGTGGGCTTCTCATTGCGGTGGCTTCTCTTCTTGTGGAGCACGGGCTCTAGGTGCCTGGGCTTCAGTAGTTGTGGCTCACGGGCTCTAGAGCGCAGGCTCAGTAGTTGTGGCACACAGGCTTATTTGCTCTGCGGCATGTGAGATCTTCCCAGACCAGGGCTCGAACCCGTGTCTCCTGCATTGGCAAGTGGATTCTTAACCACTGCGCCACCAGGGAAGCCCTACTGTGAACTGTTGATCAGCATTTTCTACAGGCTTGTCATACAGCCTCACATTTTCCTGTTTCTCTGCCCACCTCAGTCTTCATCTTTCCACAACAGATACTGCTGATCATCCCAACTCTTCAAATTTCCAACACTCTCACCCACCCTCAAAGGCTCCTTCCCAATATGCACCTGCCCCTTACTCCCAGTAGATGACTTCATCAAGAATATGAAAGCTATCAGAGGAGAAGTCTCTTACCTTCCACTCTAAAGAGATAGAGTTATCCACTTCACCCAACCACTCATCCTTCTCTCCTGGGACTCCTTAAAACGGATCCCAATCCCTCTTCCAGGGCTCTGGGTCCCACCTTTCTCCTGTATTTGCAACCCCTCCCTCTCCTTTCCAGCATTTAAAGTCACTCAGTTCTCTCCCATCCTAGCAAACATTTCCTTGATCCCACAGCCCCCTCCAGCAACCACCACCCTCTCTGTCTTCTTCCTACAACCAAACTCTTGGTGTGTCCCCTATCTTTCCTTCCCTCCCATTCACTCCAGTCTGGCCTTTGCCCTAACCACCACACCAAAACACCTCTCTCTAAAGTCATCAAGGAACTAGAGGTTGCTAAATCCAATAAACATTTTTTAGGACCCCGTCCTTTTGACCTTCAGGAACATTGAAATATTGATTCCTTTAGGCTTCAAGGCTCCCCCAGCCTCTCATTTATAGGTGCTGTTGCTAACTTCTGTCCTCTCCTCATCCTCCAGGGCTGGAGGACCACAAGCTCAGTCCTGGGCCCTGTTCTTTCCTCCCATCCCACACACTTTCCTTTTGCTAGGAAATCCCAGACGCATCTCACTTACTGTCTCTACATCCATGACTCAGATTCATACTCCTAACCCAGACTTCTCTGAGCTCCAGATCTATGTATTCAACTGCTTGCCATCCACGTAGATGGCTCATAGGTACCTTACACTCAACATGTCCAAACTTGAATTCATGTCATGAACCTCGCAATTGGTACTCCCCAGTGTTCTATTTCTCAGTGAATTGCCCAAGCCCAAAATCTGGCAGTCCTTCTTGGTTACTACTGTCTATTCTGCCTCCTAAAAGTACCCATTGTTTGCTCTGCATCTCCATCACCATTGGGCCAACCACCATCTCCTATTACCTAGAGTAAAGCAATGTCCTTTTCTTTTCCTTTCTTTTTCTCTTTTAAAATCAATATCCTTAGAGCTCAAGTATTCTCAACCCTAAACATACATTAAAGTAACCTGCAGAACTTAAAAAAAAATCACCATTGCCCAAGCCTCATCCCAGAAGTAAAAAAAATCTGGGAGTGGGCTCTAATCATCCTTATTAAAAATTCTCCAGTTAAATCTAACAGCTAGGATTGAGATCATTGATCTGACTGGTCCCCACACATCCATTATGGCTCCACTTCATTTCTTGATTTCTAGATCACATGGGACCCCTCTCTCTTTTACCCCATTCATGCTCCCATAGCTCCTTTCCCTTCCCCTTCACAGACTTGGCACAATTGTAAATATAGTTATCTGTGTGATTTTCATTTGTTTAATTTCTGTTTTTCCGCTAGAAAGAGAAAAAGATCTTGCCTGCCTTGTTGTTTTCTGCACTCCTGGCACCTAACCCAATTACCTGGAACCGAGTAGGTTTTTAATAAAAGTTTACAAAATGATAATAAAGAAACACATGTTCCTTCATGCCCCCAGTCTGGTGTATTTTTCCATCTGCATAGTATGCACCAATCCTGTCCGCAGCCTCCTCAGTTTTTTCCCTGGAAAGCTGCTGCTTATTCTTCATGACCCAGTGAAAAAAGTCCTTCTCCACAGTTTCCTCCTTCTCTTTAAGCCGACAGTCTTTTCTCTCTCGTGGTATTTTTGCTTATGGACTTTCGTCCTGCTGTAGCTGGACTTCATGATTATGTCTCTCTTCTGGTGTTGATAATTCATTTTCTGGATGAATGAACAAATCAATGATATAATGGGATCACATTACTTAATCGTAACTTTAATAAACACACCTATGAATTGCCGCACAACATTGGTGCTGGTCAGACTTAAACTTCTTGTGCCGCGCTCCCCTGGCCAGAGCTTGTGGGATTTTCTTTTTGGGCCTCTCCAGACAGATCTGGAGCAGTTCTTTGATGCAGGCTTCTAGAGTAGGGAAGGCCATAGGACTCTCTGCCCCTGGGGCGTGGGAAGAGGAGATACAGTCTCAGCCCCGTCCCCCTTCTCCCATTACTGGTGAGCTGTTTTCCTCGGGGAGCATGACTCTGCTTTAGGCCCTGACTTGGAACACTGAATTGTTCAAAGCCAGCAGACTGATTAAGGCTGTAGGTAGAGACCAAGTCCAGGATAGAGTGAGGAGATGGTCTGCCTCAACGATGAGGAAATGAGGAAGAGATGCTTCGTGGCCAGGCTCCAGTTGCCCTAGAATGGAAGTTTCTAGTGTTTTCCAGCAGCTGCTCCCTCCTCTCCAAGGCACTCAGCCTGAGGAAGTGCCTCCGCACCCTCAGAACTCCTGCTGTACCGTATGTGAGTCCCGGCCCCGGGCAGCTGGGTGAGAGGCCCGCTGTGTTGGTTCACGTCTGCTGACCAAGTAGAGAGAAGCAGAAGCAGGGCCGGGCAGGGCTGGGGCAGCCATCTGGGGAAAGGCAGCTGAGGGCCCCTTCCCGCATGGCCCCACCCTGCCTGCCCTCAGGCCCTCTTTCTCTTCCCTTGACCAGCTCCACTGCTTGAATTACAGGGGTGATGTGCGGGCAGGCAATGCCTTTGGAAAAGGACCACCTGTAAGGTGTTAAAAACAGTGCTGGGGGTGGTCAAGAAACACCTTTTCCAGGTCAGAGAGGTGGAGCAAGGTTGACATTGGGAATGACATTAGTAATAATAGGAGCTAATGTTTATTGAGCATTTCCAAAGTACCAGGCTAAGTACTTGACACAACTGTCCTATCTGAGAACCTACACCTCCTCACGTGCCTTTTGAGAACCCTCTGCCCATGGTGGATGCAGGGCTAAAGTGTATGTGAGACGCCTCTTTGAACCCCCTTGACCCTCTGAGCCTCACCATTTCTGGGTCCTTTGGCCGTTGATTGCGTTCCAGCTGCTTCTGAGGTGACCAACCCAGCAGCAGCTCGGCCAGTTTTCAGTGGGCACAATCTTGCAAGGCCCTCTCCTCATACACCTCTTTCCTATCATGGGGCTTCCGTGTTGCCTCTGAGGTGTGAGGTGCCACTAATGGGCCTCAAACACACAACCCCAAAGAGTAAGACCTTAGACCAGTGGGTGCAGGAGACCGTGGACACATTTCCCCCCTTCCTTCCCCGGAATGGGCTGTCCTGAGACTCAGAGGTTCATACAGACTCTTGGAAGATGGTCCCACAACATCGAGCAATCAGTCTATTCAGTCTAAGTGAGGCCGGCTCAGAAGCAAGCACATGTTGGCTGTCCTGGCTTTCTTCCTCACCCCAGTTTTCATTTGCTCTTCCTCCACAAGAACTGCAATCCCTAATAAAGCAGTAGCATGTCAGCGTGTGCCTTGAGCTCCGCTTTCTGAGGTAATAAAGCAGTAGCATGTCAGCGTGTGCCTTGAGCTCCGCTTTCTGAGGTATCCAGGCTCAGGCAGGCTAGTGGGGAAGCGAAAGGAAAAAATAAAGACTGGTGGAGAATTCCAGGCCGAAGAACATGGGTTTTGTTCTGTGATAAGACGGAGCTGAGAGGTGCAGGAAGATAACTCTCTTAGGTGGGTGGAGGGTAGAAGTGAGAAAGCAGCAGCTCAGACAGAAAGTCTGGTTGGTGGCCATGGCACTAGTCTGGGAGGAGCTGGGCTGCTCAGGCAACTTTGGGGTACTTACTCATCTGGTGACCTGTGGGTGACTGTTCATTTCTGGAAGAAACAGTGGGAGAGGGAAAGAAATGAGGCCCTAGCTGTGGAGCCTCACGTAGCCTTGACCTATATATCCTGCCATCTGGTTACATCTGAGAGTGAGTCCCTTACTCTCTTGGGCCCCACCACCATTCACCTACGTGGAGATTTCCATGCCTTGTCAAGTGTAGAGGGTTATAGGTGAGCATCTCTGGTATGAGACCTTGAAATCCAGTTCTGATAAAACATTGCCTAAAGTGGCTAAACATTTCAGAAGTGCTGCTCTGAGTCCAAAACTCTTTGCCCCCCAGGACAGGATAATCTCAGCCCTTGTGTTCCCCCTCTTCCCCCACAAAAAGAAGGATTTTCTGATAGGAAGGCCAGTTAGCCTGGGCCTGATAGAGCTTCCTTGGTCCGATCCTGCCCCATTGGCCTTGACTTCATCCCTCAGGGGTTTGGCTGTCCTGCTTCCCCATCTGTCTGACTCTACTCAGTGCTCACCGACAGGCATCATGGAAGCTCCCCTCACAACCACAATGCTTCCTGTTGAGACAAAGGTAATCACCCATAGCCATGGCAGGAAGTGCCAGAATCTTAGATTCTGGCTTTGCCTGCATGGCCAAGCTGTGGTGGAGGAAGGACTAATTCAGCTTGAACAGAGTAGGCAGAAATTGCTCTCTACCAGGCCTGAGCTCACACTCAGGACCTGGGAAAATCTCTACCCTCCGGATGGCCCAGAGCTCCCAGCTTGCTAACATTCTTCACCCAACGGTGTAAAAAAATGGTTTGATTAATAGGAAATAATACCAACACCATAGTCCCTCAAGGGGGCCTTGGGCTATACTAAGCTCTCAGGTCTCCCCCTGGCTTGGGAGCGTTCCTGACCTGGCATCTCTTCTAGTCACTCCCTGTGGGCACTTTTCTAGAAGCCAGTCCTGCCCTGACATGAAGACAAAACCAGTCTTTCACCCAGATGCCTTCTCTTCTCCACTTTCCCCATTGGCTGCCCTTACCAGGCGGGGTCACAGTGAGTGTTGGGGACCGCAGATGCCTCACTCTACAGCAGTTCATGGAGGGAGGAGATTCTAGCTTCCCAACAAGGCAAAGTGCAGGAGGAACACTGCTGACGTCTTTCTTTGTTCATCCCTTCCCAAGCCCCTGCCTTCTTACTACTCCCATGGTTGGAGAAGAGGCTTCTCACAGGGTTCCAATGGACAGAATATAATTAGAGCTTGCCTTTTCAAAATCCAGTCTGACAATCTCTGCTTTCAAAATGGGACTGTATATACAATGTATATGTAATGTTATTATCGCTATGGTTAGTTTTAAATTACGATCTTTCCCTTTGTTTGCCACTTATCCCCTGTTTATCCTATTTTCGTCTTCTTTTAGGTTAGACTGTTTTCTATACTTCTGTTTTATTTCTTACACTGGCTTATGACTGATATCGTTTTATTTTGTTTTTGATGGCTTCTTCAGGGTTTATAATACATATCTTTAATTTATCACAGTCTACCTTCAAATAATATTATGCCAATTCGCATAAAACACAAGAACATTATAGTATACTTTCATTTACATTAGCTCCACCCCCAGCCTTTTGTGCTACTCTTGTCAAACATTTTACTTGTACATATAATATAAACCCCATAATATGTTATTATTTTTACTTTAAACAAGTGTCTTTTAAAGATATTTAGAGTTTAAAGTGTTTATTTTTGAAAGTATTTATTCATGTACTTCACCCTTACCATCTCTTCATTCCTTTGTGTGGAACCAGATTTCTATTTGATTACTTTCCTTCGGCACAAAGGGCCTTCTTTAACGTTCTTGGGAGGATTGGTGATCAGTTCTTTCCGCTCTTGTATGTCTTTAAAAAATCTTTACTTTACTTCATTTTTGCAAGGTATTTTTACTATGTAAAGAATTCTAGGTTCACAGTGCTTCTGGTTCTTTAAAGAAGTTGCTCAACTGCCCTCTGGATTGCATTGTCTCCAACAATAAGCCTGCTGTCATTCTTCCCTTTGTTCTTCATGGCTGTTCTCTGGTTCTTTTAAGATTTTTCTCTTTATCACTATTTTTAAGCAATTTGATTACATAATCACATACATTGGTGTCTTTTTTTTTTTTTTTCATGTTTCTTGTGCTTGGTGTCCATTGAGCTTCCTGGATCTTTTTATCAAACTAGGGAAAGTTTTTAAGCTGTTTCTTCCCTCTAACTCTCTACTTTCCTTTTGGGGCTACAATTATTCCTATATTAGGCTGCTTGAAGTTTTACTTCGGCTCACTGATACTGTATTTTTTTTCTTTAGCCACAGTGTCTAATCTATTGTTATTCCTATTCAGTATGTCTTTTGTCTTAGACATTGTAATTTTGTTTTGTTTTGTCTTGTTTTGTCTCTAGAAGTTTGATTTGGGTCTTAAAAAGAATCCTTCATGTTTCTCCTTAACATGCTTATGCTTTCCTCTATCTTCTTGAACATATGGAGGATACTTACAATAACCTTAAAAATGTTCCTATTATTTCTACCATTTGTGTCATTTCTTTTTTTCTTTCAGTTTTATTGAGATATAATTGGCATAGAGCACTGTATAAGTTTAAGGTGTACAACATAGTGACTTGACTTTCTTACATCATGAAGTGTTTATCACTATAAGTTAGTGAACATCCATCGTCTTATACAGATACAAAATGAAAGAAAAAGAAAAATTTTTTTCCTTGCGATGAGAAGTCTTAGGATGTACTCTCCTATCAACTTTCATATATAACCTACAGCAGTGTTCATTACATTTATCATGCCGTACATTATATCCCTAGCGCTTGTTTATCTTATAACTGGAAGTTTGTACCTTTTGACTACCTTCATCCAATTCCCCCCTCCCCTGACTCTTGGACTCTGGTAACCGAAAATCTGGTCTCTTTTTCTCTGAGTCTGTTTGTTTTTCTTTTGGAAGTATAATTGACCTACAACGCTGTGTTAGTTCCAGGTGCACGACACATAATTTGATATTTATATACATTAGGAAATGCTCACCATGGTAAGTCCAGTTACCATCTTTCACTATACAAAGATATTACATTATTATTGACTATACTCCCCACGCTGTACATTTCATCCCTGTGACTTATTTATTTTGTACCTGGAAGTTTGTGCCTCTCAATCTCCCTCACCTATTCCTTTCCTTCCCCAATCCCTCTCCCCTCTTGCACCCACCTGTTTGTTCTCTGTGTCTATGACTCTTTCTGTTTTGTTATGTTTGTTCATTTGCTTTGTTTTTTTAGATTCCATATATAAGTGAAATCATACAGTATTTGTCTTTCTCCGTCTGACTTAATTCACTTAGCATAATACCCTTTAGGTCCATCCATGTTGTCACAAATGGCAAGATTTCATTCTTTTTTATGGCTCAGTAATATTCCAGTGTGTATGTGTGTGTTTATGTTGCTCACATGTGTGTGTGTGCACACGCGTGTGTGTGTATCTGACATCTTCTTTATCCATGCATCTGTTGCTAGACACTTAGGTTGTTTCTGTATCTTGGCTATTGTAAATAAAGCTGAAATGAACTTAGGGGTGCATATATCTTTTCAAATCAGTATTTTTGTTTTCTTTGGATAAATACCCAGAAGTGGAGTTGCTGCGATCTATGGTAGTTCTATTTTTAATTTTTTGAGGAATCTCCATACTGTTTTCCATAGTGGCTATGCCAATTTACAATCTCAATGACAGTGCACGAGGGTTCCCTTTTCTCCACATTCTCAGCAACATTTATTTGTTGTCATTTTGATAATCGCCATTCTGACAGGTGTGAGGTGATATCTCATTGTGGTTTTGATTTGCATTTCCCTGATGATTAGTGATGTTGAGCATCTTTTGATGTGTCTGTTGACCATCTGTATGTCTTTTTTGGAAAAATATCTATTCAGGCCCTCTGCCCATTTTTAAAATTGGGTTGTTTGTTTTTTTGATATTGAGTTGTCGGTGTCCTTTGTATATTTTGAATATTAACCCCTTATGGATAGATTGTTTGCAAGTATCTTCTCCCATTCAGTAGGCGGCCTTTTTTGTTGCTGTTGTTGTTGATAGTTTCCTTTGCTATGCACAAGCTTTTTAGTTTGATGTAGTTCCATTTGTTTATTTTTGCTTTTGTTCCCCTTGCCTGAGGAGACAGAGCCAAAAAAATATTGCCAAGACCGATGTCAAAGAGCATACTGCCTATGTTTTCTTCTAAGAGTTTTATGGTTTCTTTCAGGTCTTACATTTAAGTCTTTAATCCATTTTGAGTTTATTTTTGTATATGGTGTGATAAGGTGCTCCGGTTTGAGTCTTTCGCGTGTAGCTGTCCAGTTTTCCCAACATCATTTATTAAAGAGACTGTCTTTTCCCCGTTGTATATTCTTGCCACCTTTGTTGTGGATTAATAGACCATAAAAGTGTGGGTTCATCTGTGTCATTTCTGTATCTGTTTCTATTGATTGGTTTTTCTCCTTATGGATTTTATTGTCCTGGTTCTTGGAAGCCTGATACTTTTTTATTGGATGACAGATAATGTGAATTTTACATTGTTGAATCCTGGATTTGTTTTTTCTTTAAATATTTTTGAGCTATATTCTGGGACTCAGTTAAGTTACTTGGAAGGAGTTTGATCTTTTGAGACTTGCTTTCAAGTTTTTCAAGTGGGACCAAAACAACCTTTAGGGCCAATTTTTCCAATTACTGGGGCAGGCAGTGAGGTGCCACCAGTGATTTTTAAGCAAGAGAGGGACATGATAGGATTTGCATTTAAGAACACCTCTCTAACAGCATGTAGGAAGTAGAAGGGAAAGGATGGGGAGGGCAGGGAGACACCCAAGGCAGAGCCCACTGCTTATCCAGACAAGGGAATAAAGAAGATGGAGCTCAGGCAGCAGCCAACACAGGGATCAGAAGTCAGGGTTGGGATTGATGGTGCTTCATGTGAGCACAGTAAGAGGGAGAAGGACGAGTTTGAAATGATGGAAGTTTTCCTATTTGGGCTTCTGGTGGGGTCAGAGGAAATAAGACCCATGTGAAGCCATCAGAGGGGTTGTCAGAGGCTGGGAGTTTCCAATCAACCCCTCTGAGTCTCTCCGTCAGGACCAGAGGGCTAATTCCAGGACACGTACAACCTGATGCTTCCCCTCTGGGTATCTGTCTGCTGGGCTGTTTTCTCTGCTGGCTCAAAAGAACATCAGTGTCACATCAAGATGCTGAACATCCACGATTTCTCCTATGACATCGCAGCCTTTCTCCTGTTCAAGGGGAAGATTTCTCTGTGGAAGTGTACCATCTTGTGCCCAGTAGAGCTTAGCAAATTAGAGTCTTTTATAGCACAGCATTTTTATAATATGACACAATGCCTCAAATTACATTAATATCCCTGGTGATGCAACTATGTGAGTCTAGGATCAAGTCTGTCTCTCTCTAATGAGAAAAATGTTAATGAAGAATTCATAAAATGTTGAAATGGCCTCCCCGGTTCTCACTGGGCTATCCAGAGAAATGTCCTCAAGGCCCACAGAATCTATGTTTAGTCCCAATCTGTGATTCACCCTCTACCCCAATTTTCAGAAGAAAACACTCTGGCATAAACTACCTACCACACATTTAATTTTCCCCTTTCTTTGATTCAGCAACATGTTTTCCGGCAGGAGATCTGAGAACATTGAACAAGTGAACTGTTGGAACCGTGACTTTTGAAATTATAATGTACTTTGTCCATACCAGGGTAAAGAAAGAGTTAATTTTTAAAAAAAGTTCAAGTGAGACTCCTTCACTTCCTTTCTATGCTACCTTCCCTGGCTGTGAATTTCACCAAGAGTAAACAAAGTGTCTTTAATTAGCTTGTCCAAGTAACCAAATTTTTCCCACCCTGCCAGGGGCCCAGGAAAGCCATGAACTTGGGCTGCCTGCAAGGGCTCTTGTTTTCTCCCAGGATAAGAAAGTTTGGGGCTCAAACCTGACAGCTGAAGAAAACGGAAATTATAAATGTAGGCATCACAGTTCATACACTGTGCAAATTGTTGGAGCATTCTCTCATTTCCTCTATCTTCTGTGTGTGTTTCACACATACGTGCATGCCCAAATAAGCCAGCTAAACATATTAGGAAAATCACATTCAGGGTTTGTTGCAGTTTTTAATAGAATTTACTAGTAAACAAAAACAAAAACATTAACTGAGGGTAACAGAGATCCACCTCAATATTAAACCCCCTCTGTCATAAAGTGAAAAATTCTGAAACAAAGGGTTAATGATTTTTGTGCACAATTGATGTCATACAAATTATCTGAAAAGATGCAGACCCTACCTCTGCCTTCCAAAGCTAGGAAAATGCTAACTACGGTCTTTGTCTCCAAGAACCAAATAGGCGGCTCTTAAATGATCCCAAATACCAAAACATGCCCAGGCTGTATTGCTTCAGCACTGAAGCTGAAATTTCCAAAATAACAAACCCCAAAACATTTGGGTCCCAGCAGTGCCTGGATATGTTCAAGCCTGATTCTTTACAAGTCTAGGGTAAAAGAACAGAAGAATCTAGAAGGAGCATTAAATGGGGTGGGCTAGGGGGGTGATGAGAAGGGTAATTAGTGAGGATAGGAGAGCGCTGAACTAGAACAAAATTCAAATGATGAGGTAAAAGCAGAAACTGTCTCCTAAAAGGTTAGCAAGAGACAATGTCTTATTAAAAGATAATTTTTTCAGAGAAAGGTAAAATCATGACTCGTATACAGATATAAAAACGTACATGTTCAGGAATTTATTTTCCTCACAATGTGAGAAAACCAGACAGATGTTCAAAGGAAAAGTCAAAAGCACACAAATTTATATTGAGTAAAGGAATGTTGAGATGAAGATAAATGGAGATAAAACTGGTTTTAGGAAAATTAAATCTCTAGCAAGACAGGATTTACATACAGTTGGCCCTCTTACCCATGGGGTCCACTTCCATGAGTTCAACTGACTGCAGATTGAAAATTTTTTTTTAATTCCAGAAAGTTCCAAAAAGCAAAACTTGAATTTGCTTCACACCAGCAAATATTTACATAACATTTGCATTGTATTTACAATGAATTACACAACATCTACGTTGTATTAGGTATTATAAGTAATCTAGAGATGATTTAAAGTATACGGATGTGTGTAGTTTATATGCTTTTCCATTTTATATAAGGGACTTGAGCATCCATGGATTTTGGTATCTGCTGGGGTCCTGGAATCAGTCCCCTGTGAATACCTATTGACAGGGACAACCATTATCTATCAGTTGCTTAGAATTCACTGCCTTACATGATAGCTTGGAGACAATGTGCAGTAGAATATGATAACCTAATAGGGAGTGCTCTAGTTTTCTACTGAAACGAACAAACAAAAAATGTTTCTACAATATTCATAAAAGTTTGTTAAGGGGACGCTCCTTCCCAGAGGGGATGATGCCAAGGAGTGGTTAAGCTCATAAAGGAGGGTAGGGGGCTTCCCTGGTGGTGCAGTGGTTGAGAGTCCGCCTGCCGATGCAGAGGACACGGGTTCGTGCCCCGGTCCGGGAAGATCCCACACGCCGCGGAGCGGCTGGGCCCGTGAGCCATGGCCACTGAGCCTGCGTGTCCGGAACCTGTGCTCCGCAACGGGAGAGGCCACAACAGTGAGAGGCCCGCGTACCGCAAAAAAAAAAAAAAGGAGGGTAGGGGTATTGGTGGGGACTTCTAAGGCCAGGGTTGAGTCAGAAAACAATAGACACGGTCTAGTAATTTTATTATTTATCAAATTTGGTCACTTCGCACACGCACACACACGCGCACACACACGTGCGGAATCAGAACATGAAAACTAGGACAGCCCTTCTTGATCCACCAGTCTGGGCTCCACACTTCAGGTGAAAAACCTGAGACCACAGGCTGGGATTTGCTCAAGGTCACTCAGCTTCTTAGTGGCTATGAGCTTGGTTCTTAAAGTTTGTGAGCCTAGTGGCCATGACTGCGTGACTGCAGAGGATCTAAGACCACCCCCCCACCCCTGTATGCAAAGTGGACATAATCAAAGTGCATTTTTCTGGGCATGCATGAGTATAGAATGTTCATCACATAGGTGATTCTGGCTTTACAGTATATCCAGCAGTACACAAAATACACATCTAAATCTAGTTACAATAAACATAAATCAAGTGCGGCTACCTTCATAGAATTTTCAAAAGGCTTTTTTTGGAGGAAACATTTTAATAGCCCACATCTCTTAAATTAAAAAAAAAAAGAGGTTAAGAAATTTGAACAATGCATTCCTTTTCCCTGTAACCAGTGGAGGCATTCCAAATCATTCCATTGTCCTTCTGATGTTAACTGTTTCTGCATCTAAGCGTTGAAAGGCTGACAGAAGTCTTCAGTTGTGAGAACGTGAAGAGCGAGTGGGAATATGGTTTAAATCCTCAGTTTCTTGTGCATTTTCTCTCTCATACCCTCCCCATCTCTCACCCTGTCCCTTCATACAGCAGAAACAGCCTTGGGGGGTTTCATGGGAGGAGGAGGGAGTGGGAGAGGGGAGCGAGGGGAGGCACTCCTTCCCCTTAGCACACCAGCAAGGGAGGCCAACAGGATCCAGTGGACATCAGACTGAGAGCTTTTTTTTTAGGATTCTAGTTGTCACCAGTCCCCTCTGCCTCCCCACTTTTTGTTCCCTCCCTGAATCCAGGGCTGGTGATGGAGACCCTACTGTAGAAACTAAGTCATTGAGTAGAAGAAATTGACAGGGAATAAAATGAGAATGAATTGCAAGCACTGTGGTCAAGAAGAAGGACTTGTAATAAGTCTAATGTATCTTATTCTACATCAAAGATAATCAGTCATTCCAAAGCTCCTGTGAGCTGATTCTTCCAGCTTGGTATTTAAGATAAGGGTTAATCTACAAACCACAGGCAGCTCCCCTCAGAAAGAGGCAGGTCAGGGCCAGGGCAACTGGGAACCACCCAGAGGTGAGTGAACGTTTCTGGGGCGAGGGGGAAAGGATGGCAGGCAGGCTGCCAAGGATGTCCAAGGGCTCTTTGTCTGGGGGACACCCTGTGTAATCCACCTCGTGGCTATTATCTGCTGTAGGTGAACTTTGCTTTAGAATGTGCAACCCTGGCTCCTCTCTGAGCCTCTCTGGCTTGGGTGCTTAGTGGATGCTGTCATCCACTGAGATAGTGAAGCAGGAGAAAGAGCAAACTTGGAGGGAAGAAGATACTGAGAGGAAGTTTGGACACAGTGAATCCAGGGAGTGCAGGAGACTCCCAAGGAGATATATCTTCTAGACCAGAGGACAGAAAAGTCTGGAATTCAGAAGTCATCCGTTTAAAAACCCATCGAGTGCCAGGCCTGGGTCGAGTTTCCTCTCTGGCAAATGAGCAGTCAGGCTGACCCTATACCCTCCTCCAATGCAGTTCATGAGCATTTAGTACAAGGTAACTGACTGCAGTTGGAACTGTGGGATACAAAGACCCCCACGTGCACCACAGAAGAACTTGCTGTTGTTGATCCTTACTTCTAACGACATTGTGTTCCATGTGGGTGAGTGGGATGCTCTGATTCATCCCACGAAGTCTTGCTGTGTTTGCTGATGTTATAGTCCAGTAGCTGGATTTTCTGTCCATATTAGGCTGGGAGTAGGGGTGTCCTCCAGGGCTATGTAAACCATCAGTGGGTAATCCGTTTGCACCTGCCACATCATTCACTGATGACTTCAATCAGTTACACAGCCAAGAGAAAAGAGGGAATGTGTGGGCAGGACACTGAGTCACTCCATGTATCTGCCCTCTGAAGACACAAAAATGCCCACTCCGTGCATCCTGAGTCGTTCTGTGCCAGGTTCCCAGACAAACATCCTCCTGCGGCCTCCTCCTTCCCATTTCCTTTCTCCCACGTAGCCTTAAGGGCCCAATCATTCACTCCCGGGACTTGGTGTTTAAAGAAAGAGAACCAGGCCACAGCAAGCCGTGAGATCTATGTAACATGGATTCAGGTCCTCACTCTGGTTCTGGTGAGTTACATGCTGTCCCTTGTCTTTCTGACCCTGTGTTTCCCCATCTGAAAATGGAAATGACGCTCTTAACCTCTAATGGTCTTTTGATAACTAAACGAGATGATGTATTTTAAGAGCCTAGCACGTACTGAGAGCTGACCTTTTTGGGTGCTCACATTTTATCAGGTTCTCTTCTAAGCACTTTACCCATTTACTAGCTCATTTAATCTTTACAACATTCACAACCATCCTAAGGCATAGCTATCTTTATCTTATAGGTGAAGAAACTGAGATAAGACTGAGATAAAATGAAGTTAAGGTCCCAGAGGTACGAAGTGGTGGAACCAGAATTTTCCATCACTCAAAAGTATGTGGCTCAAAAGTCCACACTCCTGATTATATCAATGGTTCTCAAAGTGTGATCTCCAGGCAGCAGGGGCAACAACATCTGGGAACTTGTGAGAAATGCAAATTCTCAAAACCCGCCCCAGAGCTTACAGACTCAGAAATTCCAGGGGCAGGAAGCAGCAAACTGGTTTGACAAGTGCTCAGGGTGATTCCGACGTTCATTTAAGTTTGAGAACCACTGGTTTACACTATTCATTCTACCTCCTTGGCAGACAAATGAACCAATTAGATCCCTGTTCATCCCCTTCTCGTGTCCTCACCTACTATGTAGTTGGCACTTTGTGTGTTATTGTCATTTAAGGCTCACAAGAATCTTTCAAGCCTGGTTTTCCCATCCTCATTCTACAGGTGAGGAAACCTGGACCTGGGGAGCAACAGGGTCCTGCCCAATGCATACTACTAGTAACTTCTGACTCCACAGTCAGGTTCCCCACTGCTCCCAACACATGTGTTCCTCACACCTGGCTGTGTCATGTCACCCTCAGCTCCCTGTCCCTCTCCTTCACTCCAGTTCCCCAGCAGGACCTCTAGACTCTGACCTGCAGGCGTAGCACCACCACTCCAGGCTGTGGGACCAGTCCTGGCTCTGGCCCCCAATATTATTATGACCTTCTGCTTTGGGGCAAGCAGCAGAGATCTCTCCAAGTTCCCATGACCAACCCCCCCACCTCACACCCACCTCCAGATGCAGGAGCCCTGTCTGGTTTCCCCTTGGTTTGGACCATCTGATGAGTTCTCCAGCCCCTTAGTGCCTCAGGCTTGCCTTTTAGAGATCAATCCCTCTCGGGTGTAGAGATCTGCCCCTGAGCCCCAGTGCCTGGAAGAGTCCCCCCCTTCCCCTTCCCGACCTCTGAGTTTTAACATAGGCACATTCGTGTAACCATCCCCACTGACAAGATAAAGAACAATTCCAACAGTATAAGAATTCCCTCATGCTACCCCTTTGCATTCAGACGCTTCCTCCACCCCAAACTCCTGGCGACCTCTGAGCTATTCTCTGTCCCTGTACTTTTACCTTTTCCAGAATGTCATATTATGGAATTAAAGAGTATGTAATGAAGGTTAACAGAATATGCCACCCTAAAGTATGCCTCTTTAGCAAAAGGATCATTTTGAGCTGATTATTTTAAGAAAGAGCAGATATAGGAGAAGATCAGAAAACAGTAGAAGTTATCCTTTTGTAAGGGGCATTTACATTTATAAAAGGAGTCCCCATGTGTAAGTGTAGCTTCCTCTCTGTGCCAAGAAGGATGACTCTGAATATTCAGAAACAATCATCAGTGGAGAAAGCAAGACTTAAATCTGCATAATAAACCTTATCCTTGTTTACCGCGCTTTCCCTGGTACCCTGCCATAACCAGCCTCCTTGCACCAACCCCTGCAGACTTCTTTCTTTTGTCTCTGATGGTGGTATTTAAGGTGGTAGCTTGGGCTACCTCACGGAATTACTCAGTTTTCCTGGGTATCTCCCATGTACACAGAAGGTACACATGTTAATAAACCTCTGTTTGTTTTTCTCTTGTTAATGTGTTTTTTATTATAGGAGGTAGAGGAAAAATTACTTTTCCTCCCCTATGGTAACTTTTTGAGACTGGCTTTTTTCACTTAGCGTCAGGCATTTGAGATTTAGCCAAGCTGTTGCATGTATTGATGGTTTGCTCTTTATCGTCTAGTGGTATTGTATCCCATTGCATGGGTGTACCACAGTCTATTTATTCACTCAATGAGAGGCATTTGGGTTATTTCCAGATTTGGGAAATTGTGGATAATAATGTTATACACATTCATGTATGGGTTTTTATGTAAACATACATTTTCATTTCTCTAGTACAAATACTTATATTTGCTGGGTCATATGATAAATGTATGTTTAGCTCTGTAAGAAATAACCAACTATTTTCTAGAGTAGTTGTGAATATTTCACATTCCCATCAGCAATGTCTGAGAGTTCCAGTTGCTTCATATCCATAACAGCATTTGGTGATGTCAATAGTTTTAGCCATTCTAATTGGTATGTGATGGTATCTCATTCTGGTTTTAATTTTCATTTCCTTAATGACAAAGGATATCGAGCATCATTTCATGTACTTATTTGCCATCTGTATATCTTATTCTTTGGTGAGGCTTCTGTTCCGATCTTTGACCCATTCAGTACATTCGGTTGTTTCTTTTCTTATTAAATTTTGAGTTCTTTGTATATTCTGGATATAAGTCTGTGGTGTGGTATGTGATCTGTAAATATTTTCTCCCAGTCTTTGGGCTTTTCCGTCATTCTCTTTAAGGTGTCTTTCGCAAGAGTAAAAGTGTTTAATTTGATCAAGTCCAATTTATTGATTTTTCTTTTATGGACCATACATGTGTTATTGTGTGTAAGAACTTTGACTTATTCAAGATCACAAAGATTTTGTCCTCTGTTTTCTTCTAAGAGTTTTATAATTTTATAGTTTACATTTAGGTCTATGATCTATTTTTAGTTCATTTTTGTGTAAGGTAGGAGGTATAGGTCAAAGTTTATTGTTTTTTATAGGATGTCTAATGTTTTAGCACCATTTGTTGAAAAGACTCTCCTTTCTCCATTGAACTGCCTTTGCATCTTTTTCAAAAATCAATTGACCATACTTGTGTGGGTCCATTTCTGGGTTCTTTATTCTGTCCATCCTTTCATCACCACCACCCTGCCTTGATTACTGTAGCCTTACAGTACACCTTAATGTCAGATAGCGTGAGTCTCCAACTTTGTTCTTTTTCAAAATTGCTTTGGCTTTTCCTTTCCATATAAATTTTAGAATTTCTTTGCCTGTGTCTCCAAAGACCCCTGCTATGATTTTGATTGGGATTGTGTTATACAATCCCAGTTGTATTGGGATGTGAGAGAGATCAATTATGGAGATCAATTTGTGGAGAACTGACTTCTTACCTATGGGGTGTATTCCAATCCATAAAAATGCTCCAGCCGGGAGGCTGGAGGATGCTGAGGCCCAGCCTCGGTGTAAGGAGCCTCCTGTCTCCCGGCCTAGCTTGACCATAAGAGTTGAGTGATCTTGGAAAAGTCACGTCACCTCTCTGGCCTTCAATTTCCTCAGCTATAAGATAGAAAGGTTGGATTGGATACATGGAAAGTTTCCTTTTCAGCTCAGACATACTGGTGATTCCCAGTGTAACCTTGAACTGACCTGCCAGAACATAAGTGATATTATCAGGTCTCCCCTCAGGGCCTGTCTGATTAGATGGTCCAACAGCCACTGTACCTAAAAGGCCAGCTCCGAAGCAAAGAGTTCAAAGTGGGAGCCCTGCTGATTCAAGAGTCCAGAGGCTTCAGCCAGCCAAGTGCCCTTTCCCATTCCTGGGGCACCACAAGCCAGATAAGAAGTCTCCAGATGACAGCCTGAGACCCTGTCCTGTCTGTGACAGAGCAGCAGACCTGGGCCTCTGTTTCCCCCCAGTCCAGGCAAGCAGTGTGAAGAATAGCCTTTCCGGGAATGCAGGTAAGAGGCGGTCCCCGTCCCCGTTCCACTTCCCCACCCCCTCAACCACGTCCAGGCGAGGGGGAGAAAAGCCAGGTGGCCCAGCAGTGTTATTTATAGTGTTCAAACACTGGAGGCAACCCAAATGCCCGGCAATCAGGGAAAGCTTAAACAAAGTGAGGGACATCAGGACCCTGGAGTCCAGTGTAGCCATTAACAACGACAGGTATGCAGATTACGCACTGAAGTGAGAAACAGATAAAATAATGTCAAATAAGAAATTTTGAGAATCAAATAGCGCTTGCCTACCATTACAGTGATGCTAACATGTTTAGAAATTACGCGGACAAGATCTGGGAAGAAATTAGTAGTGATACAGACAGTCTGTGATTGATAATATGCGCATAATTGAGCAGCTATTTGGCTGAGGCACTGCGTTAAGTGCTTTGGGAAGTGCAGAGGGCACCGCGGCTTGAGCCTGGTCCCGGGAGGACCTCGCAATGTAGCTAGGGATCCACCACCAAACCTAAGACTGTGAGGCGAACTCTGACTGGAGGCTGCTCCACAGTTATTCCACTTCAAGAGTCCAAGTCGAGGTATCGAGAGTCTGGGATGGGAGGGCTTGTACAAAACAGCCCTCCCAGGCATCCTGTGGACGTTGGAGGCACTTGATAAAACAAAGCTGCAGGCCAGCTGGAACTCCACTGCAGCTCAGGCCCCGGCCCAGCTTCAGTGGCGTGTGATAGGCCTCAGGACCAGAGACTTGGGCTGAGGCCCCTTCATGTGTGCCTTCTGGAATTTCCCAGAATCCTGCTGGGGTAAATGGGCCTCCAGCTCTTTGCTCTCTGGATCTCCTGGTCCACCACCTTCAGAAGGTGCCCCTCGGGTGGGTCTGCTGTCCCAAGAGCACTGGCAAGCCAGAGGCTCCTTCTTCAGTGAGCTGCAGTGGGTAAAGTTGGCTGGCACAGGGCCCTGGATTCTGACCCAGGCTCCACTTGCCTACCTGTGGTCCTAGGCAAGTCGCTTAATGCCTTGGGCCTTGATTGGCACATCTGCTATGAGGAGCAATTGCATAGCGTGTTACAAAGCACTTTTATATTCACTAAAAAAGCGGCTTTTGTTAATATCTGTTTACTGATGAGGGATAGAAGCTCAGGGAACCTCAGTGACTATCCCTGGGCCACAATGCTCAGCCTTCCTAAGGGCATGCAGTGGTTGGTGGCTAAGAGTCCAGTGTTCACCCTCAGGACAGCTCCGGGCCCTGCCTGGCCTCTGGGACCAAGGAGGGGAGTGGCCTTGAACACTGGCTGGGTGACCAGCGCTGGGGCAGAGGACATCCTGTTGAACTCAGGCAAGCCTCTGTTGATTCTAGAGGGCTCAGGGGTTCTTGATGGGAAGAAGGAGCCAGGCTCGCTGTGTCATAATTGCATCACCCCGTTGTTGATGGTTAATTAGTTAATTACAGTGGGAGAGGGTGAACCAAAACAGAAATGCCAACTCTAGGCTGGAAACAGCACTTAAACCGTGAGTTAACTCTCATCAACCCTGATAACAGTCCTACTTTGCTGGCAGCCATGGGGGAGGGAGCTAGGCTCCCAGGAGGCCCTCGATTCCCAGGGCATCGGAGCACTGACCAGTTTCCAGCACGAAGAGGCAGGAGAACACACCTGCATGCCCCCCACAGTGCCAGCCTTCACCCCACAAAAACCGGGGATTGGTGAGGTGCCCAACTAGGTCAGGGGTCTCAGACTCCTACCCTTCCCCAACCTGGGCTAAAGGAAGGTCCTGCCTGCTTCCTGCTGCTTTTTGGAGGGAAGGGCTGCCCTGTACTCCTGGCTTCACCTGGCTCTGGGGGACTTCTTAACTGACCCTTCGGAAGCAAGATATGTCATCTTCAAGCTTCTTTGGGTGACTAGCATTGTTGCTGGTGGTCACAGAGAATCCATAAGACTGAATTAGAGCTCAATCACTTCTTTTGGTATTTGAGAAATAGTTTTCTGAAAGGTAGAAATGATCCCATTATCATTTTGAGACATGTCAGTCTGTGCCCACACTCCCCAGCAACATGGAAAGGAGACCACGTTCCTCTCTCCCCACATCAACCCCCAGACACTGCCAGGCTCCCTACCTTCCCACTGCCCTAAGGAGTGGTGACCGTATCATTAATCATCCAACCCAGGCAGCTATGAAGAGCGAAAGGAAATGGTGCTATTCATCATTTCCCTGAGGCAACAAGCATAAACTGTGACTGTCCCTGGCAGACAGGTCACCTTTCCTGGGGAGGACGTCCAAACTGTTTTCCGTGGCACATGGGATCCTTCATCATTGGCCCTGGCTGACACTGCAGCCTCATCTCTAGACACACTGCCCCTGCTCTCCCTCCTGGCTCCAGGTTTCTTTTAGTTCCTGCCTGTTCTCTCCCCTCTGCACCTTTGCATATACTGTTCCCTCTGCCAGGAACCTCTCCCCTTCACAGTTTACTCCAGCTCATCCTCCAGCTACCAACTTAAATAGCACTTCCTCCTTCCCAAAGCAATTTCCTAACCCCCTCTCCCACTTCCAAGTCTGGATGAGATGCTCCTGCCTGGTGCATCCACATCCCCCTGACCTGTCCTATCGCTGCACTTACTCCTTCTATTGCTGGTTCAGTGTCTCAGGTCTCCACTGGACGGTAGCTCCACTAGCACAAGGGACATATCTCTCTCGATCACCATTGTCTTCCCAGATAGAGTATCTTCCCAGTGCAGCGTAGATACTTGCTGAATGAATGAGTCACAGTGTCCGAACTTGTGGCCATGAATACAAACTCATTCTCAACTGAGGTGAGGTGTTTTCATTCAACATATAACAAAACCCCATCTAACTATCCTAAGCTAACGTGTTAACATTCTGATCATAGGTTTCCAATGTCAGTAGCCAGTTTAGAAATCACTCCCATGTAAGTGGTGGTGAATTTCATTTAAAACTGACCCTTGGGGGCTTCCCTGGTGGCGCAGTGGTTGAGAGTCCGCCTGCCGATGCAGGGGACAGGGGGACACGGGTTCGTGCCCCGGTCCGGGAAGATCCCACACGCCGAGGAGCAGCTGGGCCCGTGAGCCATGGCCACTGAGCCTGCGTGTCTGGAGCCTGTGCTCCACAACGGGAGAGGCCACAACAGTGAGAGGCCCGCGTACCGCAAAAAAAAAAAAAGAAAACTGACCCTGGTCTGGTAGAAGGTCATGACTAGAAACTCACCCCAATGTTTTTGAAATGGATGTACTTGACATGGCTGTGCTTGTCACTGTATGAACTCTATAGTCCTTGGGAATCCGAGGGGAACGAGCATCACACATGACATGTTTTAGTTTTGAAAATACCGACCCTTTGTCTCAAGAAGAATAACTGCATCTTGGGGCTATTTCTAATTTGCCTGCTGTTTGCATGTATACTAACTTACCTGTGTCATAACAAGCCACCAAGGAAGCAAGCTAAACCCTTTTACAGACAAGGAGCCCACAACCCGCAAAGGTTAAGGCAGTTGCTCAAGACCTCACAGCCAGCATACGGCTGAGTCTGGAAGCCCATCTGGATGCGCTGAGTCCAGACCCAGAGCTCTCTCCACCACGTGTCCTTGTCAGCACGATGGAAGCTGAGGCCATTTTTCTTCCCAGCAGCAGAGGGCTGGCTGGCTAGATATTGGCTGTGGTTTTTAGATAAACTACTGCTGATTGATTACCACATTTTATTTTCCCCATTCGATTATAACTCCTTAAGGATAAGACTTATTCTTGTCTTAATAGGACTTATTCTTGTCATATTTACATATTTTCATCTCCTTACACAGTTTCACATGCCCCTGGAAGGTAAGCTGGAAGAGGGCAAGGACTTGCCTCTTGTGGACAGCCTTACTCTCTGCACGTGGAGAGCACACTATGAGTGTCTATTGAAGGAAATTATTTGCATGTTGCAGAGGGGCCTCCTGCAGAGCTGAGGCCATAGCAGATGCTCAGAAAATGCTTAAGAATCACACAAGGGTAAACACTGGCTCCTTCTCCAGGAGGGTGGTTCTGCGAGACAGATGTCCTGGGAAGAAGGTTGGCTACTGAGACAGATGGAGGGGCCTAGATATTTGGGAGACGGCTGTGCCCTCATGTGTATGTTCCTTCTATTGAGAGCAAAGGTATTTATCACAGCAAATGGCAGAAACACAAAGGAAGCAGAGTCAGGGCTCAGGCGAAGAAGCATTTAAGATGCTATCTTCTGGTGCAGAATAATTCATTTCACACCAAGATCCCAGCTCAAAGTCCTCTTCTGCTGTGCAAGTCTGCCACAGAAGGGATGGCAGGTCTTTCCATATCTGAACGGTATGCCCAGAGCTGGGTGTGAGAAGGCAAACCAAAACTGTAAATAGAGATAAAGGACTTTGTGTCTGAAGACATGAGTGTCTGATCGGGGCCAGGCCTGCTGTTGGCTAAATAACCTGCGATACGTCATTTCCCATCTGTGACTCTCAGTATCCTGTGGTTACGTCATCCGGGCTCTGCCAGGAGAAGGTGCGGAGCTGGTGGCATTAGCACAGCTCTAGTTCCCTACCCACAGCTGATCTGGGGGAGAAGGGAAGAGAGAAGAACAGCCTGAGCCACAAACGTTCATACCTGAGATGCTTTTCTATAAAGAAAGTGCCCGCAGCACCCATTCCCAAGGCACTACTCTTAAATAATAAACCCCGGGCCTAGACAAAGGGAGAGTGTGGGTCTGGGGGCAGCCAGCGAACCTCCCTTCTGTGTCCTGTGATCATCTGTTGGCGAGGAAGGAGGTCTTGGCCCTCATATCAGGGAGGCACCCAGCTCACCCAAGTGGATCCGCGCCTCAGCCAGGCATTCGGAATCCTGGATTTCCTCTGCTTCCACAGGTAACTCATGGCCCACTCTGTCATTTGGACCCCAGATGTGGGTGAAGGAACCTCGAAACTATTCAAGGCCAGGAGCTGGTAGATTATAACCCAGGATAGAGCCAGGGACCTGAGCACACCTACTGAGGGGGTGCCTGATAGAAAGGAGGAGCACGTTAGGGAAGTAAGGTAGGCTTTCCAGGAGTGAGGCCTAGGATAGGGGAGAAAAGAGAAGGTGGGCTTACTGGAAAGTTCAGGGCAATGACACCACTCACCCTGACACCATGATGGAAAGTTAGGCTAGCTTCATAAAATACCAGAAGTTAGGGACTTGCCTCGTGGTGCAGTGGCTAAGACTCTGCACTCCTAATGCAGGGGGCTCAGGTTCGATCTCTGGTCAGGGAACTAGATCCCACATGCGTGCTGCAACTAAGAGTTCGCATGCTGCAACTAAGGAGCCCATGAGCCGCAGCTAAGGACCAGGCAAGCCACAACTAAGGACCCCATGAGCTGCAACTAAGGAGCCCGCCTACCACAACTAAGACCCGGCGCAACCAAATAAATAGATAAAAATTTTTTTAATACTGAAAGTTAAAGTGACCTCAAAGCATCCAATCCTATTCTTTCTTCTACAAAAACTGGCGAATGAAGCCTCCTAACATTAAGTTGCTTGTCCAAGGACTCGCTGCCAGTCAGAGGCAGAGCCGTAAGGAGAACCGGCTCCCCAGGCTGGACTCAGGCGCCTTCCTTTACGCCCCCCCCCCAGACCTGACAGGATGCTAAATGGAGCTGGAGGGCAGCCAAGTCTAGGAGCACAAGAAAAAGCATGCCAGATGGAGTCACAAACACCAACGTCAGCATCATGGAGGATGACAGAAGATTGTGGGAAGAGACTGGGATTGGACGAGGAGGAACAAACTCTGAGAGTTTGTTATACATCGAGGGCAACGTGGACAACTTGCTCAGGCCCCTACTGTAGAGCTCACTGGGATATAGCATGAATATTTGCTTATGTGGGTATTTCTCTCACTAGGCTGTGAGCTCCTTGGGGGCAGGATGTATTATTTATCTATAGATCCGTGGCACAATCCCTAATTCAGTAAATGTCTGATAAAGGAATGAATAAATGCACACATGCGTGAATGAATGAATGAATGTCAGCAGGGCTTACAGGACAGGACATTTGGAGTTCTAGCCTCAGCTGTGCCACTTACCAGCTATAAACCTAAGGCAGGGAACTGAAAAATGGGATGAATGACGGTGCTCGCTTCCTAGGGCCATGTAAGGATTAAATGAGATCAGGCATCAGAAGTGCTCGATAAATATTAGCTATTTTTACTAGGACTATTTTCAGGAAGCAGAACCAAGGGGGTAGTTAAATTTGATGAGCCTGGAGGCTGGCATACAAGTCAGTGAGAAGTTTAGGCTGAAGTGCTTTGTGTAACTTATCTCTCATCATCCCTGCTTTCCTCTCCCTGCACCACCATAATTTCTGGAATCTACCTGCTCTTTATTTGAGAAGATCTTTATTTGAATCTTCCTGGTCTTTATTTAGGAAGATGTTTATTTGAGATCAGGACAACCTTGCCTTTCTCCAGCCTGTGCTCTCATATAAATCTGTGCTTGTGAGGACGACATAGATAATGATCACCCCTGCATTTATGATTCTGCAAATGGTGGCATTTCGGACACCATGGTGCCACTTCACTGGGGTCCTTGGCATTCTTGAATCAGATCACACAATGATGAAGGACAGCCACGCCATGGACCTGCTCCTAAGGCCATCTTGAACAGGGTAACAGGCCAGGCCAGTGGAGGTCAGTCTCCTGTTTCTGACCACCTCTCCTCCTAAGCTCTGGAGAGCCTGAACTAATGCACAGGGAAAGCATTTATCCCCTTTGGGCCAGGTGTAGGGATATGAAAGCAAATCTCAGGGCAGAAAACAAGCAAGATATGTTAGAACGAAATCATGGAAAGCCTTACATGCCAAGCTATAGGTTTTTAGGCTTTCTCCGGCATCTCATGGGGGAGCTGTTGAGAGCAGGAATATAACCTGATCAAAACTCCGTTTTTGAGAGATGATTTGGCAGACACGTTCAGGAGAGAATTGGCATGAAAGGATAGGAGAGGGAGGGAAGTAAGAACAGCAGGAAGAGAAGTTTGGTGGGGTTTTTTTTGGCCGCACTGCGGGATCCTAGTTCCCTGACCAGGGATCGAACCTGAGCCCCCTGCTTTGGAAGCACAGGGTCCCAGCCACTGGACTGGCAGGGAAGTCTCAACAAGGACCTACTCTATAGCACAGGGAACTCTGCTCCATATTATGTAACAACCTAAATGGGAAGAGAATTTGAAAAAGAATATGTCGATCCTAATCTCTCAATTCGTCCCACTCTCCCCTGGGGCGGGGGGGGGGGGGGAGGGAGGTCCAAGAGGGAGGGGATATAGGTATACATATAGCTGATTCACTTCTTTGCACAGCAGAAACTAACACAACATTGTAAAGCAATTATACTCCAATTTAAAAAAAAAGAGAAAAAGAATAGATACATGTATATGTATAACTGAATCACTTTTCTGTACACCGGAAACTATCACAACATTGTTAATCAACTATACTCCAATATAAAATTAAAAATTAAAAAAAAAAGAACAGCAAGAAGGGTCATTAATAGCAGAGGGCAAATGAGAAGAGGGAAACAAATCATTCCAGAAGCTTCCCAGAAAACCTCCTCTGATATCTTATTGGCCAGAACCAGGTCACATGGCCATGCCTGGCTACAAAGGAGGCTGGAAAAGGAAGCATCTGGACTTTCTGTCTCTATCATGGTAAGTGGGGTCTGCTGGTAGGGAGGGAAGGATGGGGAATAGCTACGAGGTAGGCAGCCAGCAATGTCTACTGCTTGGTCACAAATAGACTGAGCAACAGGTCTCGGGAGATGAAGGCCAGGGTCATAGAGGCAAGGAGGAAGAGGAAGAAGAGAATTCAAGAGGTGGAACTGGCAGGACTTGGTAACTGATGAGCCATAAGAGATTAGGAAAAGGGAGGAGTTGCAGATCAGCCCAGGGTTTCGAGTCTGGGTGACTAGGAGAGTTGTGATGTGTGAGCAGAAACAGGGAAGTCAAAGGGAGAAGGGAGATCATGGGGGATGGAGAGGTGATGAACCTTCTGGGGTCATGTTGAGTTTGAGGTGCCTGTGGAACATTCAGGTAGAGACATCCAGCTTGGAAACATGGAGCTTTGAGGGGCTCAGAACAAAGTCCCTATGTCACAATCTATCTGTTTAAGGGCTAAAGGGTTACAAAGGGGAAACTGGCTAGAGGCACATGAGAGGGCTTCCTGCAAAAGGTTGAAAAGAGAGCTTTGCAAAAGGAAATGCCGTGGGGTCACAGGAAAAAAACCCAGGAGGAGGGTCACGTGGAATGCAAAGTGGTTTGTGCAAAACCAGGAGAGGGACAGAGGACAGGCTCTCAGCTGCTGGGGAGAACTAACATTGCAGAGATGAAGACAAACTGACTGGTGAGGTTGGCTAAGGTGGGAGTGGACAGGTTGCCACTACTGGGTTTTAGACATAGAATGAGGAGCGTGGGTCTCATAAAGTAACTAAGAGGGACCCACTGACTTTTCTTGAACAAGAGAGGATGACAAAGTGATGTTCAAGAAAAATCAATATTGTGGGTACTCCCAGGGCCTATTGTCTAATATAAGAAGTTCCTCATTTGGAGAAATAGAATCTTCTTACATTAGGTCCATCTTGAGAGTTTAAAAAAATTTTCACATCTGCTACCGTCACCCTTTTGAGGAGAATTAGGAAGACTAAGCCCCATTGCAGACAAGGAAACTGAGATTCAAAAAGGTTTAATTTTCTTGATATATGATTGGCCAAAGAAGCACATGAAGGGATGTATAACATCATTAGTCACATGGAAATGCAAATGATAACCACAGTGAGATACCACTATACCTCCTGTAATGGCTAAAATGCAAAAGACCAACCACAACAAGTGTTGACAAGGATGTTGGGTAGCTACAACCTTATATATTAATGGTGGCGTGTGAAAGGGTGCAGTCACTTTAGAGAAGTCTGGCAGGGTTTTTTTTTTAATTTTTTAAAAATAAAGTTAAACATACTCTTAAAATGTGGCTCAGGAATTCTACTCCTATTTACCTAAGAGAAGTGAAAACACATGTCCACACAGAGTCATATACACATATACTCATCACAGCTTTATTCATTATAGCCCCAAAGTAGGGAAATAAAAGCCCATCAACAGGTGAAAAATTTCGAGGCCTATCCGTACAGTGAAATCCTACTCAGCGATAAAAGGCAACAACTTAATAGATGCAAAAATGTGGATGAATCTCAAAAACATGCTGAGAGGAAGAAGCCTTTAGGGACTAAAGAGAACATATTGTATGACTCCTGTTATATGAACTGCTAGAACAGGTCAAACTAATTTGCAGTGACAGAAAGCAGATCAGCTATTTCTGGGGTGGTAGGAGAAGGAACTCTTCGGGGTGATAGAAATGCTCTATTTCTTGACGGGGTGGTTTTTGCATGGGTGTGTATACATTTGTCAAAACTCATTGAGCTGAACATTTTAAATGAGTGCATTTCTTGTTTGTAAGTTCTATCACAATAAAATTGGTTTTAAAAAAAGAAAAGAGGGGGCTTCCCTGGTGGCACAGTGGTTGAGAGTCCGCCTGCCGATGCAGGGGACACGGGTTTGTGCCCCGGTCCGGGAAGATCCCACATGCCGCGGAGCGGCTGGGCTCGTGAGCCATGGCCGCTGAGCCTGCGCATCCGGAGCCTGTGCTCCGCGGCGGGAGAGGCCACAACAGTGAGAGGCCCGTGTACCATAAAAAAAGAAAAAAAGAAAAAAATCCTGAAGCCTGGCCCCACCCCCATCCCCAGAGATTCTGATTTAATTAGTCTGGGCTTGGGTCTAGGCAGTAAGAGTGACTTGAAAGCTCCCCAGGTGACTTAAAGGTACAGTCAGGGCTGAGAACCCCCAATCTACACAAAGGCATAAAGAAGAGAGTGAGCATCACCTAAACTCCCATTGCTGGAGTCACTGGTGTGGGCTGCAGGGACCAGGTCAAGGAGCGAGAACACTGGTGTTTACACCTTTCAAGGAGCATCATCTGGGGTCCTCCAGGTGTGCTGTACCAGAGGAGACGCTCACCCCGTCCTGCCTCAAGAACCAGGTGTTTTAGATGTCTGTGGTGCTGCTTGTCCCTACCTCCTAGGGTCACAAAGATGCTGAAAAAGCAAACATCCAGGCAGCCTTTCAAGTTTGTAAGACAAGACTCCAGGAGAACCAAAACGGAGGATGTGAAAGTGGTGGTGGGTGGAGAGGTGTGGGAAATTCCACCATGACTCCAGGGAACCGGTGCATCTTCCTCAGCCTACCCAACCCCCAGCAAAGAATGCTTAGCCGAACCTGGAACTTCTGGGCTTCCCTGGTGGTGCAATGGTTGAGAGTCTGTCTGCTAATGCAGAGGACACGGGTTCAAGCCCTGGTCTGGGAGGATCCCACACGCCGCGGAGCAACTGGGCCCGTGAGCCACAACTACTGAGCCTGCACGTCTGGAGCCTGTGCTCCACAGCGAGAGAGGCCGCGATAGTGAGAGGCCCGCACACCGCGATGAAAAGTGGCCCCCGCTTGCCACAACTGGAGAAAGCCCTCACACAGAAACAAAGACCCAACACAGCAAAAATAAATTAATTAATTAATAAACTACCCCCAACATCTTCTTTTAAAAAAAAAAAAAAAACACCTGGAACTTCTGAGCAGAGAAACTTTGTTGACTTGACTAAAAGCAGAGGTAAGGGCTTGGAAACACAGTTATCTAGTAACCTGAAGAGAAGGACAAACATCAGGAAAAAGTAGGGGGAGGATTTGAGATGGATTCTAGGAATGGAAGAATGCAAGAAACCCCTTGTGCCTCTGAATTTCTCACACTGCCTGGAGTTAGCCAACTGTTCCAAAAGTTTTGTTCCCTCACCTTTTTTTCACTGAGCACAGTGTTCCGGGCTCATTGGAGTAGAGGGCCAGATCTAGAGCCCCAGCCTTCATCTTGTTGGAGACACACACACACACACACACACACACACAGAGGGAGAGAGGGAGAGAGGGAGAGAGGGAGAGAGGGAGAGAGGGAGAGAGAAACCACCAAAAACTGAATCATTTACCGCAGTCATTCACCACACAGCCCTCTTTTAAATGGCTCTGTGGTTTCTCCAAAATCCCTTGCCAATTCTCCTTATTGACCCCAGAAATCCAGCTCTGGCCCTCAGCTTACAACCGCAGCTCAACCATGGAGTTAGCCAGCCCTGCCCACCTTTGAAAACAAGTCAGTGGTTACGTATCGTAATCAAAAATGTGCCCTTGAAGTTTCTCACCTACACACACACCCACCAAGAATTCACCCCACGGAGCACATTTCTTTCTAGGCAGGATGTGGCAAACATTGTCAGTGCCGTTTGACCATCATTCCCCAGAATTCCCGGCCAAAAGAAATGTTCCTAGGCTCTGGCAATGAATTGGGATTGGTCCACGTCAGTGGCTCTCAACTTTTGAATTTTTTTAAAGACTTTGTTTTTTTAGAGCAGTCCTAGGTTCAAAGCAAAATTGAAGGGAAGGTACAGAGATTTCCCATATCCCCCGTGCCCTACACATTCACAGTCTCCCCCATTTTCAACATCCCCCACCAGAGTGGGACACCTGTTACCAAGGATGAACCTGCATTGGTGCGTCATTATCATCCAAAGCGCGTAGTCTACACCAGGGTACGCTCTTGGTGCCATACAGTCTATGGGTTTGGACAAATGTATGACATGTATCTACCATTATAATATCATCCAGAGTATATGCCCGAAAAATCCTTTGTGCTCTATTCGTCCTTCCCTCCCCACAGCCCCTGGAAATCAGTGATCTTTTTACTGTCTCCATAGTTTTGTCTTTTCCAGAATGTCATATAGTTGGAATCATACAGTAGGGAGCCTTTTCAGATTGGCTTCTTTCACTTAATAATATACATTTAAGTTTCCTCCACGTCTTTTCATGGCTTGATCAACTCCTTTCTTTTTGGAGCTGAATGATAATCCATTGTCTGGATGTACCACAGTTTAGTTGTCCGCTAACCTACTAAAAGACATCGTGGTTGCTTCCAAGTTTTGGCAATTATGAATAAAACTGCTATAAATATCTGTGTGCATGTTTTTGTGCCAATCAATCTTTTAAAAAATTATTTTTATCCCCTTAGGGAGTTTTTTAGACATTTTTTCCCTAATTGCCCGCTCCCATGAAATTTTAATACCACAGACACACTGTATATGTCTATATACTGTTTGTATATCTGTGCTTATACATAAAAAGAGTAAGATTTTTTGCTCCCCCGCCCCGCCAAGAACCAAGTTTCATCCCGTGGAGGGTGATATCACCCCCACTGAGAAGTTAAGGTCTTAGTCAACAAAGAATTGCTTTTGCCAATGATTGGGGTGGGTTCTGGCCAATGAAACATAAAGGAATCCGATCTGGGAGAGGCTTTCCTCCTTGATCAAAGAGCGATGTGAAGAGAAATGACCATTAGCTCCGTCCGCTTCGAATTATGGTATCTCGTGAGGATTTGCCACTTGGAACTATGGCTATTTTGTAACCATGAGAGTAGTAGAAAGAAAGCAGAGAAAAAGCCCAGGCCCTGCTGAAATCATTGAGCCACTAGACAATCATAACCACTGCCTGCTTCCAGACTTCTTGTTAAATGCGAGAGTGAAGGTCTCTATGCCACTATCAACAAGATATTCTGAGGCTTGCAGCTTCAAACCTCCCAAGGTTTGACGGGGGCTTCTCTTCCTATGAAAGAAGATTTTTCTCCCCACAGCACATTTTATGGAGGCAGGCTTGAGCGAGAAGGGCAGGAGGGAGGTTAGTTTGGTAGGGTTGCAAACATTTGGATATTCATAAGGGATGTGGTTCAGGCCTCTCAGAAGATGGGAGCTGTGCTGAAAAGTGGGCCACTGTGGCCACACACAGGGTCTCCCTCAGGCCAACAGCCCAAAGTAAAGTGCTAGGATTCGCCTGAACCCTTGTTTCATTTAAAATAAATGAGAGACAATAAAAGCTGTTTCCAAGTGCAGAGTGTTTTTCTGAGTGTTTCCCCAAAATGAAAGTGCTTCTGTTCTCACTCACTGCACGTCTTCCACAGTGAGTCAGGGTGCCGAGGCCATGCACTGCCTCCACAGAAACCCCCATCTGGAGCTCTCCCGACCCTGCTCTCTTTGGTCGACCAGTTGCCTGGCGTGGGGAGGGAGCTGCACCTCCCAGGAGGGGATGGTGAGGTGTGATACAGGCCACCAGTCTTACAGCTGGCTCTTCCCCCAGAAGCCCAGTCCCAGCCCTGAACTTGTGTAGCAGGTATTCTGAGAGCTGAAGCAGACCTGGAGAGTGAGCACAAGTCCCACCGTGTTTATAGAATGAGGAGATTGGGGGCCCAGTGAGCCAAACACAGGGGCTTAGATGTCCAGGCCAAACACTCACCTCCCAGGAGGTCATGG
The DNA here is from genome assembly GCF_008692025.1 of Phocoena sinus. Classification (NCBI taxonomy): domain Eukaryota; kingdom Metazoa; phylum Chordata; class Mammalia; order Artiodactyla; family Phocoenidae; genus Phocoena; species Phocoena sinus. Next base: position 24,088,407 of record NC_045775.1, read on the forward strand.
ATTACTCGGGTAACAGAGTAAGATGTTTGTGGTCTTGGGAACAGAGCCCTCCTCTCCTAACCCCCCACCCAGCGGCCTTGCCCAGCACCCTGGGGCTGTAGCTTATTTGTCCTCACCCTGGACTGTGCTGGGGTGTCTCAAACTCTCTATTCACCTGTTTGTTTCTTCCCAACAAAATTGCAAGCTTCTCAAAAGCTGAGGTCTTGACACGCCTGTCTTGGGACACCCTGTGGCACACGTAGGCCACTCGACATCCAACCATCAGTCAGCTTGATTTCTAAGCAGCTGATGTGGTGAAGGGACCAGAAGTACTCTCATGGGATAGTGAGATGTTTGGGGAATTTGGGCACCTCGTTCTGTATTCTTTTATGTGATGGTCGGTCAGGTTCGGCCACAAGAGGAGACGAAGGAGAGGCTCAGGAAAAAACAAAGTTTATTATGTTCACAGGTGCCAGAGACAGGAGGCCCACGCTCCATGTAGGGTCATGTGGGAAAGACACCAGGGTGCTCAGGAGATAGAAGACGGGAGCAAGAGGAAGGTTTAAACCGTGGCCTCATTGGGGTTTTTGTGGGAAAAGCAAGGCAGAGCTGGGGGAACAGCTTAGGATTGACTAGTTGGGAAGATTTCAGTGGGCTTTGGGCTGTAGAAGTGGTCTCTAGTTGCCTGGTACCTGGCCCCAGGCTGATTAAGGCCAAGGAATATTGCCACCCGAAATGGATGGGCCAGGTAGAAAATGTGTGGCTCTGGATTGGGGAGTTTGTATATCAAGGTTATTCGTCTTGTGAGTACTTTGCTATCCCTAAGAATTGGCTAGCCCTGGGACGAGCATTCTCCTCCCGGCCAGAAAGGCTTTTTAAGATGTCAAAACATAATAATATACAGAACAAATTATATATAAAGTATTTTTATATATTTATATACATATTTAGGCTACTCCTCAATCACCGCAGATCAATAAGTGGGAATGTCCACAATAACCCAGAATCTGGGTCCCCTACCTCTTATCCACTGGTTGGAAATGATGCTACGTATTTATATAAATAAGTATCAGAATCATATGATCCCAGGGCTAGAAAATGCTCTATATATTCTGACATATTCAAAGCTCCTCTTGTAAATACTTCCTTTGAAGCAATCTCCCATTTAGTCAAAGGAGAAGTTGAGGAAGAGGGAGGGTCCCGAGATGTTGCCCTGAATCTGAATCGAGAGCCACTCCTCTGGGTCTGCTGCGTGGCATCCTCACCATTGGAGCCTCTCTTCTAAGCAGCTCTTTCTTGGACTTCTGTCTGTGTGGCTGCTGTGACAGGCACTGAGCAAAACAAGCTAATGCATGGTTTCCACTCTCTGGACATTAGCAACGCGAGACGGACCGCGATGATGAGATGGAGTTACGGGACACGTTTGTAAACAATGAGAATATGAAATACTTTTGTGCAAGCGTCTGATGGACTGAGAAGACCAGAGGAGGGGTGGCCCAAGCAATGTTAGTGTGGAAAGGACAGTGGACCCATGTTCTGACTGCCACTAACTAACTGGGCAGCTTCAAGGAAGTCTGTTCCATTTCATTTCCTCATCTTCAAATTTTGTGATTGGATAAGGTGATCACAAGGTCTTTTTTTTAGTTCTTCTAGTCTAAGACTCTCCAAATTTGGGGAAAGGAATGGAGAGCAATGAGGCAATAGTAATACTAGTACTAATAACAATAATAATAATAATAGACAACATGTATTGAGTGTCTCCTAAGAACCCGGATACTGTCCTACGTGTTTTACGTGTTCATTTAATCTCACAGTGACATGAAGATGTACGTAATGTTATCTATCCCCATTTTACAGATGAGGAAGATGAGACCTAGAAAAATAAAGCACTCAAGGTTATATATCTAGTAAGTGCTACAGCCAGTACTTGAACCCAGATGGTCTGACTGTGCCACTAGGAAGCCGGCGTTGGTGTCCTAGCCTCTGTGAAGGAGCTGGGTTGCTGTTCCGTCTAGCAGTCTCCCTGGGGAGTGGAGGCCTGGCTCCTGCATTCCCAAGGCTAGGGTACAGCTCGAGTGCCAGCAACAGCAGAAGGAGGGTGGGGAGAATGAAGAGGAAGGGGAGGCTGGCTACTCTTCTGTTTGGGGCACACACATACCTTGCTGATTAGCAATGATGGGAAAGGAAGCACACGCTGAGGGCCCTTGACAGCTTAATGGGGTTTTAGAAAAATACACATCTATATTTTTAAACTTTTTTTTTCCATTCGTACATTTTTAGCTTCAAGTTCTGGACTGAAATAGCAGTTGTCTTAGATAACTCTTCCTCCTTAGGCTCCCACGTTTGGAAAAGGTCTTAGCCCAGCCTGGGGGTATGGGGAGGGAGAGAGAGAGAAAGAGAGAGAGAGAGGTGACAAGCTTAACATAACGTCTGGCACAGATAGTAGATACTTGATTGGATACTGGATGGATAGATGGATGCACGGATAGATGGATAGGAGAGAGAAGGGATATGATGGGAGCAAAAGAAAAACATGTTTACCCATGAGATTTTCCTAAGAATTAAGAGTAGACTCCCTGTAGAAATGTACTTACCCTGCTTAGGGTCACAACTAAAAAACTGACACTTCACCAGGGCCTGGCCTCTTAGAAGCAGTTTAAACCAAGTCTTGAGAAAGAAGGACACTCACGATTCAATTCCCATCAAACAGCCCAATCTCCAGTCACTTCTCACATCTTCTGACTACTGTGGACCACTCATACCTTTCCTAAACACACTATGGCAGATACCATAGTTTGGCTTAATTGACATCGATTCCAATACGCTTCTGCCATACCTTCCTCTACTACAGAAAGTGGAAAAAGAACTACTCAAATCCCCACCTTGTCTTGCAAGTAAGGCACCAGCTTGGTTATACTATTCTGGCTGGTTCAAGATAGGCAGAAGTCCTGGAGGAAGGTTTCCTACTGACATAAATGGGCAAAGCTTTGTCTATCATTTCTTTTTCCTTCCTGCCTGGAACTCTGATGCAATGTTTGGAGGTATGGCGACCATTTTATGATGAATAGGGCAAAAGCTTTGAGCTAAAAATGGCAGAGCAGGAGGACAGAAGGAATTGGTCCCAGTGGCCTCATTAAACTGCCATGTCAGCCCTGGGCTCTCTCCCTCTGTTCTTCCAGTTTATGAGAAAGACGAACCCCTTACTTGTTTAAGCTACTCCCTGCCAAACACAATCTTAAATGATATATGATAAAGTTAAGGCCTCCATACCTTTGTTCATGGGACTCCCCCTGCCTAACTGCCCTTCGCTGCCTTTTCTTCTAGTGAACTCTTATTTTCCATTCATCTCAAATCTCTGCAGACTTCCCTGAGCCTCTCCCTCCGCCTCTAGGCTGCTCTCCTTTTGAATGCCCTTATCACCTGTGGGGGCCTCTCCTAGCATTTGCACTGTGGTTATTTATGTACATGTATTTTCTCAGTAGAGAGGAGGCATTATAAATATTTGAAATGTAGAACTAGAGATGCCATGAAGTGGGACTGAGCAATATGTCCTCTTAAATGCTGCTCCCTTCCCACCCAGAATCTTTAATTTCTTCCTCTCTTGGGGTTCCATCCAGCTTATCTAAAGACGTGCTCCAGTCTTCCCAATCTTGAAAACACTTTGGTTTGTTCTTGCCTCCCCTGTGAGCTACCAATTCTCTCTACCCTTGACTCTGTATTTGATTTTCCACCTATAGGAGATACGGTGTAAGGTAAGGGGGTATCAAACAGGCTGGCATCACATCTGATCTCTACCACACACTACCTGTGTATCTTTGGGCACCTGTCTCTGAACTGCTGGACCTTCATCTGTAACATAAGAATAATCACCTTCATTGTACAGAATTGTGGGGAGAGTTGAGTGTGGTGATGTGTTCCAAGTGCGTGGTACAGAGCAGGTGTTGGATAAATACAAGTTCCCTTGCCATTCTGATTCCCCCCTGCCCACCCTCCCTCCCTTCCTTCCTTCCTTCCTTTATTTTTTCCTCCCTCCCTCCCTCTCTCCCTCCCTTCCCTCTTCCTTCACATTCTAGGCACTGGGCTGGTTTAAGAGACAAAGCCGCATTAAGCATGATTTCCCTCCTCCCTTCACTCCTCTATGTGATCTACTCCAAGCTTTAATCCTTAGAGGAGTTTGCAGTTCCAGTACAGTATTTCTCAAAGATCTCATCCACTTTCGCAACTTCAAGCTTCGACTCACAGTGAATCAATCACTCCCAAATTTACAAATCAAATCTAGGGCTGACTCTCCTCCTAAATGTCCTGCCCCAGCCATCCCCACCTCCTGGAGGTCCTACAGTCAGCTGCCCCCCTCTTCCTCCCAAAGCAGGAAATACTCGGTAAACATAGCGATCCATCCAAAATCCCTGAGGGGTAGAGTAAGGAATAGGCAAGATGAAAGCCCTGCCCTCACCAAATAATGGCAGCTGTTAAGCCACAAGATGCTCCCTCTTTCTTAACGAAGCTGGCTTAAGTTGGTAAGGTGTTCAGTTATGATGCTGTGTATAAACCAGCACAATGGCATCTCTGGTCAATATTACAAACCTTGGCCCCAGAGATGAGGAAGACAGAAACTAGGCGAGTGAGCGTGCATTTTCAGCCTCGGTGTCTATCCGAGGAATTCTGGGCTGCGACCTTGGGAGCGCTCCCTCCTTCTGCACCAAGGGGACACATTTATCCCTCTCCTTAGGTTGAGCCCTAGGCCCTGGCAGTCCTCAGAAGCACCTCCCCACAGGTCCCTTACATTTTTTTCTAAATGCCTAGTTTGTTGCCAATGGGTCCCAGTTCTCTGCGGCAATAACCCTGCAGTCCCGACAATGCACTTGTGGGAGGCTTTCTATGGAAGGCCCCACTCCACCCCCATGGCCCTTCTCTCTTTCTTGGAGAAAGGGACCACGTGCCACCAGTCAGGCCCCGTGCTCAGCTCCCCCAGTGGACCCACCGCAGAAGGGCAGAGGGCAGAAAATAACTCATGAGAACCAAAAACAAAACCCCATTGGAACCACAAATGAAAATGGCTTAGGGAAAAAGGGTCCTGAGATGCTTGGGCTATTAATAAAGTCTCATGGGCCTCAGCCCTCTCGCCCTCTCTCCCAGGAAGCAGGGCTGGCCAGCTCACGGCCAGGCGTGTTCATTCTTGGGAAGGCCCCAATTCACCAGATAAAATGTGCCCCAGACCCTATTCATTCTGCAAGCCCCTCCCAGTGTGTGCACATTCTCTCCCTCCCTCCCTCCCTCTCTCTCTCTCTCTCTCTCTCTCTCTCACACACACACACACACACACACACACACACACACACACAACTTCTTGACTTCTTGTCTATCATGTCTTCTAGGCCCTGCCTTACCTTTACCCTCCTGTTGGTCAGCCCAGTGAGGAAAGAAGGAACAGAGCGAATGGAAATGTAGAAAGCCTGGGCGACTCCTGAGTAACTACGTCTTTGCCTTTACCCTCTATGACCCTGGGAAGCTTGAACCACAAGGACTTGAACTATAATCCCATCAGGGACAGCCGGGCACATACACCTGCTCACAGACTGATGGGAAAAGAATCCCTAGAACTTCCTTCTACAGAGTTGTCTGCTGTCTTCAGCTTGAGTAATTTGGGTAGTAAGTGGAGTTATCACTTCCACTCCTTGTTTACATTTTCTACTACTTCTCTCCTCTTCACTGCCACTCCCCCACGTCCTGCCCCAGGATCATGGACAACCCTAGGGAACATTCTAGAATAGGCTGCGCCAGAAGAGCCCTTCCCAGCTCACATCTTGGAAAACGACATGTGAACCAATTAACACCTCCCAGCCGTGAAGAAGCTCTGAGTCACCAACTCATAATCAAGGTTTTGAGAGCAAGACGGGACCACACAGGGTCATCCTGCCCAGCCCCCTACCTTCAGGAAGAGAGGCCGTCAAGCTGTTGCATAGATGAGGCCACGGTTACAGCAAAAGCCTCCAGCTGGGGCAAATGCTATATTGGTCTGCACGTCTGCTGGATCCACTTGCTTCCCGAGAGTGTCATAGCCTTGGGTTTTGTCCAGGGTCCTCATCTCCTGATACCCTCTGAACCAACTTAGGGTGGGAGATAGAGGCACACCATCCCAACCATCCCATCATCCCACTGACATTTAGCTTGGTCGGGGACCCCAGAGTAAGCCGCTCTCAATTAGATTCAGGAACAGCATTTTTTTATTAGCATAGTCAGGAGATTAAGTTTCACCCAATCCACCCCATGCGGTACAGAGAGGAAGTGTGGCATAGTAGAGACAGTGCTAGATTGACCTGGGTATGAGTTTCTGCTCTGCCCCTTGCAAGTGGGATGGTTGACCTTGAGCTACGCATATAACTTCTTAGAGCCTCTATTTCCTGATCTACATAACGGGAGTGATAGTGACTCCTCTCATGTTTGGTGTGCAAGTTCCTTGAAAACTCGTAAGTGATTACTGTTAAACTCTATAGTATGCCTCTGGCAGCCTAGTAGAAAATGGTGGCAACTGTTCTGCTTTGCACGTGGTAGATGTCTGTTCTTCCACCCCCAGGTCCCCTGGCAGAGCTCTAAGCACACACTAGGCATAGAAAATTATTTGTTAAATGAATGAATGATGAGCTCATATCAACCTGTGGTTTCAATAGCCAGACGCCTTCAACATGGTCCCCTTTCATTTTAAAGCTGATGATTTGTCTTGGTGCCGGTTGGACTCTGTGATCTGGAGTGCAAGAAGGTCTCGGCTTTGGTTCAGGGCTGTTTCGACCAGAAATGTCAGACTAGGCTGCTTGGTATAGAGTGCGTGCAGGCTACCTGTGCTGTGAGTCAATGTGAGCACCTCTCCCGCCCCATAACAACAGACGTTGTAAGAGAAGCACCTCGCCAAGAAAGCCAGGAGCCCCTGGTGGTGGGCAAGGCCCCAGTAAAAAGGCCCATTTAGTAGGTACCAGGAGTGCTGCATGCCTTTTCTTGTTCAATGCACACAAGTCCCCTGTGGGGTGGGTGCTTTTCTGATCCTCATATTACAGGCAAGAACACTGAGCTTCAGAGAGGTTAAGTCACTTGCTGAAGGTCACCCAGCTCTTAAATGGAGGAGCCAGGATTTGGAGTCTAGACCCTGACTTTAAAACACTTGCTCTTTAGCTGCTCTGCCTGCCGTGAGCCACATTGCAGAACCAAAGAACCAGTCGCAGAGTCACAGATTGACGGCCCTGGATGGACCCAGGCCATACACCTCTCGTTCCGTGCACTAGGCCCAAAGCCATTCACAGATTAGTGGCCACACAGGGTCTACAAGCCAGGCTTCTATCTTCTAAGTCAGCTCTTTCGGCAGACCCACGCCCCGTTCCTTCTCCATTCCTGCTGCCCGGAGCTAGATTCCCACGGGCTCACTCCTCCCACTGCCCCAACGTCCTTCCCAAAGCAAGAGAAGTCATTTAGGAGGAACTGAGATTCAACGTGGGCCAGAGCACACAAATCATTCCTGCTGGAGACCGAACAGATGATTCACATCATGGGGACTCGCAACATTAATAATTGGGTTGCCATAGGGGATGGTAACAACTCCTAATCTTAAAAGCCGTAAAATTTCAATAGATTGCACCTATCAGGGACGACAGCTGAGACCAAAGCTGAAAGGATAAACTAACTAATCAGACTCTATGCCCTCCTTTTGCAACAAATATTTTATAACACCCTCTATATTATCCTGAAATGAAACTCATAAAAATATAAACTACTACACACATAATTTCAAAAATTCAATTCAATGCCTTAATAATAACAAAAAGGAAAAATAAAATATATATGTGTATATATATACACACACATATGTTATATATATAATATATATTCATTTGCATAGTCAAAATTCACTATTACACTCAGAGACATAGCGAGAGCTATGTGGCCAAAGCCACTTCCATTCTAGCCAAGAAGCACCTTCCATGCCTCCCAAGGGGCAGCAGCCAATCCCAGACTTGACCAACCTTGAACTTTTCAGGTAGAGGCTGTTCCAGCCAGAGGGAGGAGAAAGCAGTGCTTGGATTATCTGTGAAGCTGAGCAGCCCATGTTTAGGGCACCAGCCAAGCAGGAGAGAAAAGCTATATTTGGAAAGATTTTTTTTTTTAAAGCATTACAGTAGTCATCAGAGGAAACAATCAGAACCCTCCTGCACCTTCTCACATTCTTTCATGATTTAGCCCTAGTTTTATTTTTGAACCACATATGTGGGGTGGGGGTGGGAGGATGCTGTAAACCTTTCCATGCTTAGAATAAAGTATCTGCCAGTGGTTACTGGTTCAGCCTTTGGAGTCAGACTGGCTGCCTCTTACTAACTATGTGACCTTAGGCAAGTTACCACTTCTTTGTGATTCATTTTCTCCCTCCATAAAATGGGATAATAATTTAGTACTTACCTCATAAGATTTTGAGAGGATTAAAGAGAGTTAATATACAAAATGCATATAGAAACGCTCCAAGCATGTGGTAAGTAATATGCGTACAGCTATTAGTAGTCATATTCGTCTTATTATTATTGTCACTAAGGTCTTATTCTAGCCCTAGGAGAGACGATGGAAGCAAGGTCATGGCTGTATGTTCCCAGACCTCAAAGGAGTCAATAGCACTTGGGTTTCTGAATTCTGTGATTGAGAAGAAAAAGCAAGAGGGTTTATGGGTGGGAGGAGTTTAAGAACACTGGTTTATACCAGGTGCCCGCTCTCCCTCTTCTAGGCAGGGCCTTGATCTTGGACACTGAGGGTATAGAAATGGTTTGTAGGCTAGGAGAAGTGACTGGGGGAATCCCATTCCTGGGAGGGTAGGGGGAAGGTTGGAGTTGGGTAGCTGAAGCTAGGAGTTGTTGGAGCTGTCAGGAAGGTGCTTGGTGCCAGCGGCTGGCCTGCCTGAGGTTGGCCTCCTACGCGTCTGTGGGCGCACGCGCACGTGTGTGCCTGTGCACGCGTGTGTGTGCACACACGCACATGCACCCATGGGCCTGTCACAGGTTCCTGAGGTGGCAGACTTCAGGGGCCATTGAGCAATCTATCCCTTTGGTTAAGGAATGAACATGAACATTGGGCCCACCCGTACTGTGATGACTTCGCGCCGCCTAGTTTTCTGGTCGCATTCGGGAATGCCCTGGAGAATTGGATCATTTCTTCAACGGGTCAGGAGACCCAGCCCTGTGCCAGGTCCTGCACAGAGGAACTAAGATGTTGTCGACATATATTAAGATACTGCTCTGTGTCAGGCCCCATCCTGAGCACGTTATATTTATAACTCATTTAATCTTATGAGGCAGCCATCACTGTTTTTATCATTCTAGGGGAGGAAACTGAGGCATGGTCACGTAATAACTTGCCCAAATATACACAGTTTGTGACAGAGCTGGAATTTGGATGCAGGAAATCTGGCTCCAGAGTCCACAGTTCATGGTCTCAACCCCCAATCTCTTCCCATGGCTTCACCCTCCAGGCATGTGTGAGGTAGTGGTGCGGAGGGGTGGACAATTAAATAGGTAACTCAGACAAGAGCCACAGCTGAGGTCCAACAGCGAGGCAGAGGACCTCCAAGGAAAACAACCGGTTTTACGTCCAGGGTTCTTCTCTTCGCAGCTCCAAGGGCGGATGCTCTCATTGTTCTTACTACAGCTTCTTCTGACTCCTGCCCCGTCTAGGGTTTTACCTTTTGCCATTTCCTGCTGGAGGAGAAAGGGGAGGGTATGATAATCACCTCCACTGCAAAGAGGACTCTCCCCACCCACAGATTCCACGGCAACAATCTTAGACCTTCTTTTGCTGTGTCTTGGTTGATCAGGGAGGAGGGAAAGACCCAGGCACTGGTGTGGTTGCTTTGTTAAGTTCAGGCACTTGTTGTTTTCTAGAATTGGCAATGACAAGTGTGGAGTCACCTGTCCAATTAGCCCCATGTGGCAGAGAAGATGGCATCATGTGTGATGAGTACAATGTAGATTCGTCCCATCTGCCACTGTATTTGCTCTTGGGACCTGAGCTTAGCAAAGAAGTAGATCATGAGATGGGGCGTTAGGAACTAGTCTCAAACAGCCAAGTCTTAAACACAAGTGAGTCCGCCCTGTGCAAGTAAATTCCCAGTCTTCAGCAAGATCACTGGCACAGTGACCGTCAAGGAAAATTGCCTTGCTGGCTTTGGGTTCTGTTGGCTTTTGCCTCCAAACTGCCTCGCCCGAGGTCCCTGAGACTTCAGAGCACCCCACTTGCTTTCTGGTTTTCCATCCTGCCCAGATACCCCACTCAAACTGTGTTAGTGAAAGTTTGGGTTGCAAGCAACAGAAACCAACTGTGGTTAGCTTAATAGCGAAAATCATTCCTTGGAAGGGTACTGGGTCACTCACTGAATCGACAGGAAGGCTGAAGAACAGGGCGGAGTCAGGAACAAAGGATGGCAAGGGCTCAGCCAAGTCCACTGGAGGAACAGTCAGCCCGGGCTGCTGCTGCAGGCACCATCACCACTGGACACCCTGCTGCCCTGCTGGAGCCCATCACCCCGGACACTCAGCAGCCCCCAACTCTCAACTTCAACGCTGCTGCCAGGAATAATCCCTGATGGACCCTTGAGCCTCTCTAGATTCCAAGTCCCAGGCAAGTGTCCACGATTGGCTGCACTTAAGTCCCTGCTAATACTCTCGATGTCAGGGGTGAAGAAAGGGGCTATCTCTCCCCCACTCAGCTTCCACAGTTGGAAAAGCCTTGCTGCTCATTGGTTTTGTTATTTCTCCCCAAATAGAAAGGGGTGAGGGGAGGCAAACATATGTAAAACCTGCCTTACTGCAAATTCCCCTGAGGAGTAGACATTGTCTTTGTTGGATGGAGAAATGTAGCCCTGGCCTCTCCCATGCTTTCTCTATCACATAAAACAAATAATTTACATTTTAGCTAAGCTAATTTAGTATGGTCTTTGTCATCTTCAGCCAAAACAATCCTGACTCTTACTTCCATCTCCCTACCTGTGGTTCTCAACCAAGGACAGCTTGGTCCCCACAGGGGACCTTTAGAAATGTGTGGTGTTTGTTTGCCATTTAGCAAATGTTGACTAAGGCACTAAGCATCCTGAATGCCGTGGCACAGTAAGACACTGTAAGAATTGTTCTTACTCAAATGCCAACAATGCTGCTGTCGGGAAACATGGCACCTGCATCAACCATGACGGGCATCACTGGTCTACCTCTTCAACTCAGCCTGCCCACTGAGGTTGGCTGTGGCTTCATTATTCTCAAGTCAGAGCAGAGCTGTGGCCAGTTCATCACAGCTGGCATTGGGGATTTGCCGTCCCTGATTACAGACCTATTCCTTTCTGGATAGCTAAGGAAACTGAGACAGGGAGAGAAAGCAGAGTTTACCCAAGGTCACACAGCTCAGTGTAGAATCAGTTCTTTGGCCCCAGCTGAGGGCTCTTTCCATACCACTCTGCCGCCCTTGCTCTTTTCATTGAAGCAGACTTAGATGATCTGGACCGGCTTTGTAGTGTTTCCAGGAACCTCCCTGAGAGCTTCCCGGTGATGGCTCACAGGCTCGAGGCAGGGCCCTGGGCACCAGTGTGCCACTTGCAGATGCTGACAGGAAGAGAGAGAGAGAAGTTGTCTACGGAAGGGGCTAAACTTTGTGGGCAGAGCTGGCACCGGCAAAAGGGATAAACAGAGAGCTGGAATCTCACTCAGGGGAGGGCGAGGGCTGGGGATGATTTGCAGAGACTTGAAGCTGTTGCTTCAACTAGATAATCACACAGGAACTAATTAGCACCTTCCTTCCTGGTACAGCCCTCTCAGGGAAGGGGGATGCTCAGTGAAGAGAAACCCATTAATTACTTTATCAGGAAGCGCTGATAAGCCCCCGTAGAAGGTATTGCTCTAAGGCTCCCAGCTAATTCAAGAGGTCTGTGTGGTGAAGGATGTGTGTCTCACCCCAGAGAGCAGAGCACTTACTTTGAGCCTGAGCCTGGCCCGCGGCCCCAGACTGCCAACAGCTAGGGGCTCTGGTCCCCCAGGGAGACTCTGCCCTTGTAGTTCAGCAACCCCAAGCCTGGGTCATTGGGAGTCAGGGAGTCTGCTGGCTGCCATGCCCGCCCAGCATCATTAGGGAGTGAGGGGTCCTGAGGGAGGCGGTCTGGGCTATTTCCCAAGACTCCACACAATAGCACCATGAGGATTTGATGTGGTGTGTGCCTCTTCTCACTGGGATTATTATCATGCCCATTTTGTGGGGGAGGAAAATGAGGCTCAGAACACATAAAATGTCTAGTCAGGGACCTCTCAGGTAGGGAGACGCCAAAGTCCAACTTGAACGCAGATCTCCCGCCCAAAGTCCCATGTTATTCCTACCTTTCTCTGATATGACTCTGCAGGGTCTGGAGGAAATGCTTCCAGCCAGGCAACCCTGGGTTCCAGTCCCAGGCTCCTTCCTTCTTTAGTGCTTAGGGCCAATTCCTTCATTTCTTTGAGTCTTGGTTTCCTCGTCAGTGAAATGGGTCTAACAATGCCTACTGAACTGGTTATAAGGAGGAACATATGTCACAAGATGACACATAGACCACCTAGAACAAAGGCTGATCTTCATTATTTTAAGTCTCTAACGCACCAGTTTTCAAAATGGTTTTTAGCTGCAGAACTTTCAGTTCAAATGTAATCTTATAGAGATGCCCAATGTGCAGATAGTTAAGGTACTTCTCAGGAGGGAGGCTGGCGAGAGGCTCAGCCCTGCTCCCCACTGCAGACTCTGCTAACACCCAGAATTCCTCAGAGCACAGTTGGACAACCTGGATCTGAGAGAAGCAGGACACTGAAGTCTCAAGGGCCTCTGCATAAATGTTCACGTTAAAACAAATTGTGTCCTTTTAGCTCACAGCCATCAGTGGCCCATACATTGGAGCTTTTCTTCCAGAAAGAGCTAATGGCAAGTCCCTCCCACTTTGTTCCCAGAAGGTTACCTGGCTAGGGAAGAGGGAGGGAATATTATCTGCATAAATGGGACCAAACCCATGACTTTGGCATCCATCGCTTTAACCCCCGGACTAGGTAGCCGGTCGTCCATTACGGTGATAAATGTCTACACTTTATGTACATTTTGTGTAGATACATTTATTTCTGACCTTCCAAGAAAGCAAAACGTCACAATAATAATCGCATGTTGTACTGGATCATTATAAAATGGCCTAGAAAGGGTGGAATGCGTTTCCTAAGGACATATCCAAAGACAAGAGCAGGGTTGGGAAATACTGAGGCCTGGATCCCAGGAGGTAAAATGTTAGCAGAACACACCCTGATTACTCAGGAGACACGTGAAGGAGAGGCCATCATCCTTGGAACACCTGATCACGGAACTTTCCTGGAGCCAGAGTTAAATGTTTCTTCATTTCTGTTATTTACGAAAGGCGGCCCAGAATCAGTAGCTGTCTCGGCCTTCTTGGAGGTCGGGATAGAAGGAATGGGATGGGAAAGGGACATTTGTCGTGAAGTCTTCCTTCTGTGAATTTAGTTGTAATTATTATAGAGGCTGTTATAACCCATGGATATTTGAACTCCTGCCTCTGCCCTCTCCTCTGCCAACTTGACTGCTCAAAATTCAACTAATGTTGATGGAACGCCCACATGTCTACTAGGTGTCTGGTACTTGCTGGGCACATCTTAGGTGTTATTTCATTCAATCCTTGGAACTTCCCAGCAATTCAGGGACTCTTGTTCCAATTTATGGACATGAAACTGAGGCTCAGAGAGGTGTGAGCCTCACAGGTGTGTAGCCTTGGTCTCACAGCTCTTGGGTGCCCAAGATTCAAGCCCAGGTCTGTCTGAGGTTAAATCCTGTACTTTTTCAAGCCTTCTCTATGGAAGTTTTCCAGAAAAATCCTACCCGTGTTCTGCTAGTCTAGATGCTGCCCAGAAAAACAGCCTAGAAGATTCAGCCTAGAGGGACAGAACCGGAGAATGGGGAGACTTGAGTTCTAGTTGGTTCTAATTTTAACCAGCTACCTCCTTTCTCTAGGTCTCCGTGTTCTCATCTGTGAAGAAGAGGGAGTGGTTCTCTAAGCCACTTCCTGCTCTACCCTCTCCACCCCATGGCTGCCTGTGCGTATCTGAAGCCAGTGTGCTTGCTTCTGCATTGCAGTCTGATGTGTCAGTGTGTCGGCGGGCTCCCACCCCCTGTGCCCGGCCTGTCCCCAAGGAGGAACGCCAGGCCTGCTTCCTCCCTCCCCTTGAGCTGTGGCTGCTCCCCTGGATTCCCAGCTCAGCAGAGCCCGGCGACCTGCACTCTGGGGAAGTAAGGAAGGAGTCAGGAGCCGGGAAGTTGGCATGGCCCCCTGGCGGCTGTGGAGGTTGTAGACTTTGCTCCACAGACGTCTGGGGTGGGTGCTCCCAAGCCAGGTGACTCCTGGGCTGTTTTCACGAACTCAACGCTCACTGTCTCTGGGAGTATCATCGCCCCCATGCTGTTCTCAGCAGTAGCAGAATTGCTGGACTGGTACACAGGCAAGGGCAGTGGTGACGCGAATGGGAAGCACTTTGAAAGGGAAAGTCTATTCCAGGAGTTTATTAGTAAAAGAAGGCCCTTGGAGGTGTCAGGGGCACAATGCAAAAAAACATTGCCATAGTCCCTGCCCTCATGGAGCTTCGTGTGATAAGGGAAGAAACGGACAATAAGTAGGCAGATAAAGAAATATATATATATATGTGATATCAAATTGAGAAAGTGCTAGAACGGTAAGAAGCCGAGCGGATGGAGAATAAAGGGATGGGAGTGACAGCGGGGGCTGAGGGAAAAGCTGCTATTACAGCAAGGTTGTCAAGGAAGCTCTCTTTGAGTTCAAAGTCAAGGAACCAGCTGGGCCAAATGTTGGGGAACAGCCTGAGGCAAAGTCAAAGCCCTAACACAGGGGTCAGCAGACTTTTTCTGTAAAGGTCAGATAGTAAACACGTGAGGCTTCATAGTCCATAAATGGCTGTATTGCTGGTGTTCCAATAAAACTTTATTGACAAAAATTGGAGCAGACATTATGCTGTCAGCGGGTGCCCTAAAACATGAAAGAACTGGGTGTGAGTCAGGAAAGAATGAGGCTGGCTAACAGGGAGCAGGGAGGGGAGGGTCTCAAGGTGAGGAGGAGATAGGAGGGAAGGTTGTGGAGAACCTTGTCCATAAAGATAAGTAGCTTGACTTTGTTTCTAAAGGCACTGGAAAGCCACAGTAAGGTTTTAAAGCAGCAATTATATTTTGGAATTACGATGCTATTTAATTCTGTATTTGTTTGAAATCTTCAATACTAAAATTTTTAAAACATGAATTTCCATGGCATTCATTCATTCGACAACGTTTGCTGAGTACCTAATATGTGATCGTTGAAAATGTTTCATGCTGAATAGGGATCTCCTTAGAGTGGAGGAACAAAGGCTTCTTTGGAGGTAACTTCAAGTCATGTCTCACAGGGGTCAATGTTAAGGCACTCTCTTTAGTTGACTTGGTTTCTTTTAAATGATAGGGAGTACTCAGTGATATCTCCCAATCTGAGGAAGTCATTAGCTTCTCTGGACAATGAAGGGTCGAATCACTCAAAGAAAATTGCAGGAAACTTTCACAAAGCTGTGGAGGGGAAAACAAGCATCAGATGAAGTTTAGAGGTGCTCACAGGTCAGGTAGATGGACCTGGAGTAAAGAATCCAACGAAACTTACAGGATGTTGAGCTCTGAGCCATCACCACAACCCAGGAAAAGCATCCAGGAGGCATCATACTCTGTCGCTGTAGAATTGGCCCCAAAGCCAGTGAGACCTGCTCAGAATGTTATTAGCTAAACCCAAATAATATTCAACCCTGGCAACCAAAAGAAGCCAGGCTGAGGGCAAGCCAGAAGGATGGAGGCTGCCCCATATCCCTCATTCCTTGTGGTCGTCAATTGCAAGACATACCATAAATTTAATAACAGGTCTGGGGGGAAAACCCTACCCCATAAAAAGTGCACCCTGATAATAATAATACACATTCTAATTTCATCTACACTACATAGTGAAAAGTGTGTCCCTGAGAATCCGTGTTATTTATTGAGAGCCTACATTGCAGCAGAATATCTTATAGCCTCATTTTATTCTAATAACAATCCTCTGTGGAAACCTACAGGTTTGATCATTTGCTTGGGGTTATCAAACACCCTAGTAAGTGGTGAAGCTGGATTTCAAATTCGAGCACAGCTGTCCTTTGGGATAACACAGGACATTCCAGAGGGTAATCAGGCAAAAATAGTAATCAGGAAACCACTTTCCAGATCTTCAACTTCCATGGGCCGTCTTTCCTAAAATGGAATTACCTGGGAATAAGACTGAAGTCACACGCTTGGGCTCTCCCCACTTTGCAAAACCCAACATAGGGAACAATTCTCTGGAGGATTTCATACCCACAGAGCCTGTGGTACTCCTGCACTGGCAGTGGGGAGAAATAACAATTTTCATTTAATAACTTTGTTTTTCTTCCTTCCTGCTTCATCAAAGAATGCACACCCAAGGGAGAGTCCTATGAGAGCAAAAAGAAAACGTATTGAATGCTAAAAATAGCTTTCTCCATTTACTTAAATATGATCAATAAAATACTTTGAAGCATCAAAAATAATATGTCGAGACAGAAATCTGTAGAGGATGTGGGAATAGTAATACACGTTCAGGGAGATAAAAGGATGTAAAGTTTCTGAATGTTAAATGAACCTTTTCATACATTTTTAAGTGGATCACAGTGGGTATCAAATCATAGATGGTATATTTCATGGGATAAATTTTAAAATGTGATGTAACAGCTAGTTTTAAATGTCAATATTTACAATATGCCAGAAATCACCCACTCTACAGCTATTTAAGCTTGGACAAACAATTTCTAGCCTTCATTTTTTAAATGTGCCGGAGGTGGGGGTGGATAGTTTTAGAAAATTATGTTCGGGGTACGTACATAAGCAAGCAAAGTTAGGATTGCTGCCCCTGCCT
Source organism: Phocoena sinus (assembly GCF_008692025.1). Classification (NCBI taxonomy): domain Eukaryota; kingdom Metazoa; phylum Chordata; class Mammalia; order Artiodactyla; family Phocoenidae; genus Phocoena; species Phocoena sinus. The sequence continues at coordinate 24,105,394 of NC_045775.1, forward strand.
GTCTGATGGAATTCTATGCTTTTTTTCACTTCTCTTAGTTGACCTCAATACTTGGGTAATAATAACACCAAAGTCAATGAAGCTTGGGGATGGGAAAATGGGGAAATGTTAGTAAATTTTTAGTTACGAGTAAGTTCTGGGGAGCTAATGTACAGCATGTGACTATAATTAATAACACTGTATTGCATACTTGAAATTTGCTAAGAGAGTAGTGAGAACATGTTATATGTTCTCACTACAAAAAAAAATGTTTAAAACAGGCAATGAAAAAACAAGCAACTTTTTCTTTTGAACTCTAGGGAGTAGGTAGGAAACTAACCTATATTGATTGAGTGTCTACCATGGGTCTGGCCCTATCAGGGGCCTTGCATCCATCAATCTTTTTGTTTGTTTGTTGTTTTGAATTTTATTTTATTTATTTTTCTATACAGCAGGTTCTTATTAGTTATCTATTTTATACATATTGGTGTATATATGTCAATCCCAATCTCCCAATTCGTCCCACCGCCACCCTCCCCACCACTTTCCCCCCTTGGTGTCCATACATTTGTTCTCTGCATCTGTGTCTTGCCCTGCAAACCAGTTCATCTGTACCATTTTTCTAGGTGCCACATACATGTGTTAGTGTATAATATTTGTTTTTCTCTTTCTGACTTACTTCACTCTGTATGAGAGTATCTAGATCCATCCACATCTCTACAAATGACCCAATTTCGTTCCTTTTTATGACTAAGTAATATTCCACTGTATATATGTACCATATCTTCTTTATCCATTTGTCTGTCAATAGGCATTTAGGTTGCCTCCATGACCTGGCTATTGTAAATATTGCTGCAATGAACATTGGGGTGCATATGTCTTTTTAAATTATGGTTTTCTCTGGGTATATGTCCAGTAGTGGGATTGCTGGGTCATATGGTAATTCTATTTTTATTTTTTTAAGGAACCTCCATATTGTTCTCCAGAGTGGCTGTTTCAATTTACATTCCCACCAACAGTGCAAGAGGATTCCCTTTTCTCCACACCCTCTCCAGCGTTTGTTGTTTGTAGACTTTCTGACGCTTCCCATTCTAACTGGTGTGAGGTGATACCTCATTGTAGTTTTGATTTGCATTTCTCTAATAATTAGTGATGTTGAGCAGCTTTTCACGTGCTTCTTGGACATCTGTATGTCTTCTTTGGAGAAATGTCTATTTAGGTCTTCTGCCCATTTTTGGATTGGGTTGTTTGTTTTTTTAATATTGAGCTGCATGAGCTGTTTATATATTTTGGAGATTAATCCTTTGTTGATTCATTTGCAAATATTTTCTCCCATTTTGAGCGCTGTCTTTTCATCTTGTTTATGGTTTCCTTTGCTGTGCAAAAGCTTTGAAGTTTCATTAGGTCCCATTTGTTTATTTTTGTTTTTATTTCCATTACTCTAGGAGGTGGATCAAAAAAGATCTTACTGTGATTTATGTCAAATGTGTTCTTCCTATGTTTTCTTCTAAGAGTTTTATAGTGTCCAGTCTTACATTTAGATCTCTAATCCATTTTGAGTTTATTTTTGTGTATGATGTTAGGGAGTGTTCTAATTTCATTCTTTTACATGTAGCTGTCCAGTTTTCCCAGCACCACTTATTGAAGAGACTTTCTTTTCTCCATTGTATATCCTTGCCTCCTTTGTCATAGATTAGTTGACCATAGGTGTGTGGGTTTACCTCTGGGCTTTCTATCCTGTTCCATTGATCTATATTTCTGTTTTCATGCCAGTACCATATTGTCTTGATTACTGTAGCTTTGTAGTATAGTCTGAAGTCAGGGAGTCTGATTCCTCCAGATCCATTTTTTTCCCTCAAGACTGCTTTGGCTATTCGGGGTCTTTTTTGTCTCTATAAAAATTGTGAAATTTTTTATTCTAGTTCTGTAAAAAAAAAGTCACTGGTAATTTGATAGGGATTGCACTGAATCTGTAGATTGCTTTGGGTAGCATAGACATTTTCACAGTGTTGATTCTTCCAATCCAAGAACATGGTATATCTCTCCATCTGTTTGTGTCATCTTTGATTTCTTTCATCAATGTCTTATAGTTTTCTGAGTACAGTTCTTTTACCTCCTTAGGTAGGTTTATTCCTAGGTATTTTATTCTTTTTGTTGCAATGGTGAATGGGATGGTTTCTTTAATTTCTCTTTATGATCTTTCATTCTTAGTGTATAGGAATGCAAGAGATTTATGTGCATTAATTTTGTATCCTGCAACATTACCAAATTCATTGATTACCTCTAGTAGCTTTCTGGTGGCACCTTTAGGATTCTCTATGTATAGTATCATGTCATCTGCAAACAGTGATAGTTTTGTTTCTTCTTTTCCAATTTGTATTCCTTTTATTTCTTTTTCTTCTCTGATTGCTGTGGCTAGGACTTCCAAAACTATATTGAATAATAGTGGTGAGAGTGGGAATCCTTGTCTTGTTCCTGATCTTAGAGGAAATGCTTTCAGTTTTTCACCATTGAGAATGATGTTAGCTGTGGGTTTGTCATCTATGGCCTTTATTATGTCGAGGTAGGTTCCCTCTATGCCCACTTTCTGGAGAGCTTTTATCATAAATGGGTATTGAATTTTGTCAAAAGCTTTTTCTGCATCTATTGAGATGATCATATGGTTTTTATTCTTCAGTTTGTTAATATGGTGTACCACCTTGATTGATTTGTGTATATTGAAGAATCCTTGCATCCCTGGGATAAATCCCACTTGATCATGGTGTATGATCCTTTTAATGTGTTGTTGAATTCTGTTTGCTAGTATTTTGTTGAGGATTTTTGCACCTATATTCTATTCATCAGTAATATTGGTCTGTAATTTTCTTTTCTTGTAGTATCTTTTTCTGGTTTTGGTATCAGGGTGATGGTGGCCTCATAGCATGAGTTTGGGAGTGTGGGTTACTTCCTCTGCAATTTTTTGGAAGAGTTTGAGAAGGATGGGTGTTATGTCTTCTCTAAATGTTTGAGAGAATTCACCCGCGAAGCCATCTGGTCTTGGACTTTTGTTTTTTGGAAGATTTTTAATCACAGTTTAAATTTCAGTACTTGTGATTGGTCTATTCATATTTTCTATTTCTTCCTGGTTCTGTCTTGGAAGCTTATACCTTTCTAAGAATTTGTCCTTTTTTTCCAGGTTGTCCATTTTATTGGCATAGAGTTGCTTGTAGTAGTCTCTTAGGATGCTTTGTATTTCTGCCGTGTCTGTTGTAACTTCTCCTTTTTCATTTCTAATTCTATTGATTTGAGTCCTCTCCCTCTTTTTCTTGATGAGTCTGGCTAAAGGTTTATCAATTTTGTTTATCTTCCCAAAGAACCAGCTTTTAGTTTTATTGATCTTTGCTATTGTTTTCTTTGTTTCTATTGCTTTTATTTCACTCTGATCTTTTTTATTTCTTTCCTTCTACTAACTTTGGGTCTCTAGTTCCTTTAGGTGTAAGGTTAGATTGTTTATTTGAGATTTTTCTTGTTTCTTGAGGTCGGCTTGTATTGCTATAAACTTCCCTCTTAGAACTGCTTTTGCTGCATCTCATAGGTTTTGGATCATTGTGTTTTTGTTGTAATTTGTCTCTAGGTATTTTTTGAGTTCCTCTTTGATTTCTTCAGTGATCTCTTGGTTATTTAGTAATGTATTGTTTAGCCTCCAGGTGTTTGTGTTTTTTCCCCTGTAATTGATTTCTAATCTCATAGCATTGCGGTCAGAAAAGATGCTTGATGTGATTTCAATTTTCTTAAATTTACTGAGGCTTGATTTGTGATCCAAGGTGTGATCTATCCTGGAGAATGTTCTTTGTGCACTTGAGAAGAAAGTGTATTCTGCTGTTTTTAGATGGAATGTCCTATAAGTGTCAATTAAATCTATCTGGTCTATTGTGTTATTTAAAGCTTGTGTTTCCTTATTAATTTTCTGTCTGGATGATCTCTCCATTGGTGTAAGTGAGGTGTTAAAGTCCCCCACTATTATTGTGTTACTGTCAGTTTCCTCTTTTATAGCTGTTAGCAGTTGCCTTATGTATTGAGGTGCTCCTATGTTGGGTGCATATATATTTTTAATTGTTATATCTTCTTCTTGGATTGATCCCTTGATCATTATGCTGTGTCCTTCCTAGTCTCATGTAACATTCTTTATTTTAAAGTCTATTTTATCTGATATGAGTATTGCTACTCCAGCTTTCTTTTGATTCTATTTGCATGGAATATCTTTTTCCATGCCCTCACTTTCAGTCTGTATGTGTCCCTAGGTCTGAAGTGGGTCTTTTGTAGATAGCATATATATGGGTCTTGTTTTTGTATCCATTCAGTGAGCCTGTGTCTTTTGGTTGGAGCATTTAATCCATTCATGTTTAAGGTAATTATCCATATGCATGTTCCTATTACCATTTTCTTAATTTTTATGGGTTTGTTTTTTAGATCCTTTTCTTCTCTTGTGTTTCCCACTTAGAAAAGTTCCTTTAGCATTTGTTGTAGAGCTGGTTTGGTGGTGCTGAATTCTCTTAGCTTTTGCTTGTCTGTAAAACTTTTGATTTCTCGGTCGAATCTGAATGAGATCCTTGCAGGGTAGAGTAATCTTGGTTGTAGGTTCTTCCCTTTCATCATTTTAAATATATCGTGCTACTCCCTTCTGGCTTATAGAATTTCTGTTGAGAAATCATCTGTTAACCTTATGGGAGTTCCCTTGTATGTTATTTGTCGTTTTTCCCCTGCTGCTTTCAATAATTTTTCTTTGTCTTTAATTTTTGTCAGTTTGATTACTGTGTGTATCAGCATGTTTCTCCTTGGGTTTAATCCTGCCTGGGACTCTCTGCACTTCCTGGACTTGGGTGGCTATTTCCTTTCCCATGTTAGGGAAGTTTTCGACTATAATCTCTTCAAATATTTTCTCAGGCCCTTTCTCTCTCTCTTCTCCTTCTGGGCCCCCTATACTGCAAATGTTGTTGCATTTAATGCTGTCCCAGAGGTCTCTTAGGCTGTCTTCATTTCTTTTCATTCTTTTTTCTTTATTCTGTTCCATGGCAGTAAATTCCACCATTCTGTCTTCCAGGTCGCTTATCCATTCTTCTGCCTCAGTTGTCCTGCTATTGATTCCTTCTAGTGTAGTTTTCATTTCAGTTATTGTATTGTTCATCTCTGTTTGTTTGTTCTTTAATCCTTCTAGGTCTTTGGTAAACATTTCTTGCATCTTCTCGATCTTTCCTCCATTCTTTTTCTGAGGTCCTGGATCATCTTCACTATCATTATTCTGAATTCTTTTTCTGGAAGGTTGCCTATCTGCACTTCATTTAGTTGTTTTTCTGAGGTTCTATCTTGTTCCTTCATCTGGTACAAGGTCCTCTGCCTTTTCATTTTGTCTCTCTTTCTGTGAATATGGTTTTCCTTCCACAGGCTGCAGAACTTTAGTTCTTCTTGCTTCTGCTGTCTGCCCTCTGGTCCCAATTAGTCTTAATTTGGAATGTAGAGAACATACCATGGGAAGCACACAGGCCGTTGTTAAGCTACTCCCCTGTATGATCAAATTCTTGAATTATTGCATTATAAACCAGTCTGGGGAGGAAGGCGGCATCCGGGAGCACATACGGGCTGTGCAGCGCAGGCGTGGGGCAGGGCTGAGCGGTGGGGGCGGTGCTGTCCTGGGAAAGGGACTGGAGCGGGGGCATGCCGAGGTGGCGATAGCAGCGGCAGGGGCACAGGAAGCAGCGGGCAGGGGCACAGGAAGCAGCGGGCAGGGAGGGTGGAGGATCCCGAGCTGCTGTGCAGCGTGTGCTCACTTCCCATCTCTCCATCGGTCTTTATTGCTCATGGTGGGCACTATTATCCCCGTTTTACTGATGAGGAATCAGAGGCTCAGAGTGATAAATGAGTTGCTAATATGACTACAGCTGCCTTATGGCTTATAGCTCTAGTAAGCACTAGAGCCAGTGTTCAGCCCGCTCTGTTTTCATCCAAAGCCAGTGTTTCTCCATAGTACAATGCTGCCTCGAAAAGTCAGAGAAAAATTTAAGTCCACACTATTGTATTTCTTTCTCTGATTAGTACAACGTAGGCCACAGGACCCTGCCCAGTTCTAGCCCTCAGTCTCTGTAACATTCCCCAAGGCCAGGGGCATACCCACCCTCTAGCGCTGGGGCAGCCGGTTGGAGGTCAGTTGGCCAGCTTCCACGAGAGCAAGGCCAAGCCCCTTCCTCGCCGCCTCTCACTTTCCTCTCTGTCCAGGCTCCACCATGAGGCTGTCCCAGACTCTCACCCCTCCCAGGCCACAGTAATCAAAGGAAGGGAGGAAAACAGTTGCAAGCCGGTACCCCTCGGGCTGAATGGGTATTTTGGTTGGATGTTGAATTTACCTGGAATGCCCTCATGCTATTTTGGGAAGGCAGACATCCTAGGGAAACAATGAAGTGGAAAAGAAAACAGCTAAAGCAAAATCTAGAGCTCAGTTTTGGCCAAACAAGCCCTACACAGCCTAGGCAGGCCCTGGAAGCCCAAGTCAGGCCTGCGAGCAGCTAGGGCTGCAGGTGTCTGCTTTACCGGCAGAGAGCGGGAGATGTAGGAAAAGGGTCCTGCTGCAGCCCCCAGGTCAGTGACAGGATGGGAGAAGGGAGCACAGCCTGGCCTGCGTTGGAATTTCTGTTCCATCATTTATCAGCTGGGTGACCTCAGGCAAGTAGACTCACATACAAAATGGAGAGATTCCTAGCAGTTGCCCTGGGGTTTCTGGGAGAAAGCAAATTAAATGCCAGGACCATAGCATGTTTTGTTGCTAGTAGAATGCTGACAAATACTGGTTATTCCTGCCTGAGCTCCGCGGGGACTAGTTAGTACTATGTAAACTGTGATTGTCCTTCTTCAATCTCATGTCTCCAAGGAACAAGGAACACAGACAATCTCTGCATGCAGTTTCTCCAGGAACTAAGAGAAGAAGCATTCTTCCACATTCGTCTCTTTCCCACCAGGGTTGGGGGAAACTCCTTTCGGAAGTGGGTCTGAGTTTGTGCGCTAGAGCAAACAGAAATAACTGTAATAGAAATGAAGGGTTTAGACATGTTGATATTTATTTCAGGTGAAAAATTTTCAACTCCTGTCTTATGTGACAGTCTTTTCATCAAAGGGTCAAAGAGAAGGAGTAAAAGGAGAAAATCACATTTTTTAATGAGATTGGGAGTAAAAATGGAAAAAACAGGCAGAACAAGTGTTGGTGAGGATGTGGAGAAGTCAGAACAGTCATACACGGCTGGTGGGGATGTAAAATGCTGCAGCCACTTTGGAAAACAATTTGACAGATTCTCAAAATGTTAAACATGGAGTTATCACGTGACTCAGCATTTCCACTCCTACGCATCTACCCAAGAGAAATGATTATGTGTGATCACACACAAACTTTTCCATGAATGTTCATAGCAACATGGTTCCTAGTAGTTAGAAAATGAACCAATTCAAATATCCATCAGCTAATAAATAAATAAACCAAAGTGGTATGTCCATACAATGGAATATTATTCAACTACAACAAAAGGAATGAACTATGGATGCAGGCTACAGTATGGCTCAACTGTGAAAGCATTGTGCTAAGTGAAAAAAAAAAAAAAGGCCAGCCACATATTGTGTGATTCCGTTTATATCGTGTCCAGAATAAGCAAAGCCATAGCGACAGAAAGTAGACTAGTGGTTTCCAAGGGCTTGAAGGAAGAGGAAATCGGGGGTGACTTCCTTTTGGGGCGATGAAAATGTCGGGGACTTGTAAAGTGGTGATGGTCACACAACTCTGAAGAGTCTAAAAACCACTGAGCTGTATTTTAAAAGGCTGAATATTATGGTAGGTAAATTATATCTCAATAAATCAGGAGAGAGAGAGCAAGAGATTGGGAGATGTCAAGTCCGGGACATAAAAAGTAATAGAATTTGCTTTAAAGGAACAGGAGAAATAAAAGCTTGCACTGATGAGAATTCTAGGTTGTAGGGAACAATTATCTGATAAAAAATGTTTACCAGTTGGGAACAGTCACTGGGGAGAATTTGTTTAGAAGAAAACCTGGGAAAGAGAAAAAGAAAAAAATTCTGTTGGGCCAGGAGGGAATGAAAAGGGAGACCACAAACCTTGCAAGCTCCCCGTGTGTAGTTTGATTTTGGTTTGTAGCCTGGGATCTTCCCATGCATCTTATCAATATATAGTATTTTGGTTCCAAATGGACCCTGCAAGACATAATTTATTTATTAGGGATTTATTGGGAATTCGTTGTATGTTACACACGGTGCGAGCACGGTGGGGAAAGAGGGGCCGAGTCAAACCCAAGAACTGCTGCTGGCTGTCCCCGAGCCCTCCAGCCTCTGAGCTCACCTTTTCTTTTCTTTTAACGTCCAGGGCACCTGCCTAGCCCTCCCACCCCACTAGCAGTTATCCTTCCTGCCCAATCCCTGGGACTTCTGCCACCTGCTGTCCACGTGGCTTCACCTCACACATGGCACGTCCCTCTCCCTGAGTTCCCGGAAGAAGTACTGGCAAGACTATTGGTCTAGCAACTTCTACCATTTGGTAGAAATAGGGGGGATGAGGTAGAGCAGAGAAGGAGAAGAAGCCAGCAGGTGCCACAGAAAACAATAAACAGCGAAGGCAGGAAAGTCTGCTGTTGGGAGTATCTTGCTCCCCTCTTACCCATTTCTCAACTTCTTCTCTCTTTGCATCTTTCCAGATTCTTCTCTTCTGCATAAAGAAAGAATAAGCCATCTCCTTCGTAAGACATCCAGTGGAGCTGGCTAGAGAACATGTCAGAACCTGTAAGCCCAGGAGCTTAGCCTTCCCATCCTAGAAACAGACACCTGCCTGTGCCTTTGTCTGTGAGCCCCTGGCCCTTGCACCTCACTGTGGTGGGAAGAATACGGTGCCTTGACCCTACCCAGCCCTTCTGTTGTTCAGAAGCAGGTGAGCACATGTTGCTGGGATGGAGTGGGTGAAAGTTATAAGTCAGAAGCTTGAGCTATTTTAGGGTGTTTTCCCAATACCCACTCCCAGGTCCATAGAACTGAACAGATACCTAATTCTAAGGGGGAGAGGAAGGGGTGATGGCTAACGGGTAGACTCTGGGGTCCGACTGCCTGGGCTCGAATCCCAGCACCATCTTCTTGCCACTGTGCAGCCTCGGGCGGGGGAGGGGGCTTCCCTTCTCTGAGCCTGTCATCTGTGAAATGGGGTAGAAATGTACCTGCCGCACACAGCTGCAAGGCTTGTATGAGGTGACACGTGCGACACAGAGGACCTGGCACAGAGTAGGCGCTCAATGAACGCCAACTGGCAAATTAAAGGAAAAATAATCCTAATGGTGTTGATTCGAAAATTAATAAAAGACCCCAGTTGCCTCGTTCAGTGAGGCACTCCCGGAAACAAAGTTTACGAAGAGGTTGCTACTGTGGAGCATGTCAGCTCTGCAGCCACAGAAGTGCTGACAAGGCAGCGAGCTCCTGCTGCCTCCTGGTTTGCTGGAGAAGCTCCTCCCGGTCTGAGGGCCAGCAGCCCAGTCGGGAGATAACACAGTGGGCTTGGAGGTGGGCATTGTTCTCCGACAGGCCTGGCCCCAGCCCAGATGGGACGAGCATTCCCATTCCTGCATTCCAAGAGGCGACAGTCCCGAAAGATAATTAAAAATCAGCTCACAGGGGCACTGAGAGAAAGGTGCTGAGTGTGGAGCAGACAGTCCCCTCTGTGTGGTGTAGGGCACAGTCATCGGCTGGGTAGCTGTCAGCTTTGAATAGAGTTTGTGCCTCTCGTTGACTTGTTGGCGATGGGGATCAGAGAGGCTCTCCAAGGTCAATTTTTAGAAGTCGGGTGGAATGCTTGACAAACACCTAGCACTTCACCTCATTTTACCCTGCATTTCCATGAAGATTCCAGAAAGTCTTGGTTTCAGTGCTTTCTCACAAGGGCCCATGACATGGGTCCTATGCTCACTCTCCCTTCCATCACTGGAAAAATTGACGGGCAGAGAGACTAAGCGGGTGACACAGTGGCAGGGATCCAGGGGTCCAGAACCTCCCAGGTGTGTGCAGCTGTGTGTGCTCAGCCGGACGAACCTCACCACGTATCAGTCTCTGTGACCAGACGGAGGGATGACTTAGTCTAGGCCAGAGGCAAGGAAGGAGGTTATGATTTGCTTCCATCCCTGGGACCCTCCAGGGATGAGGCTGCCAGAGATGACCAAGGCTGCTGCAGGCGGGGTGCTGGCTGTGCTGATCTGCACGAGGGTCAGAAGGCGGCCAGCGTGGTGCCTGGATCTGGTCAAGGTGAAGTTTTCCTTCTCATCTGCCCTTTCAATGTCATTGTTTCCAGTTAGTGCCCCTAATGAGGTATATTCCACAGACTGGCAGGCAGAATGGACCCTGCCCAGCACCCTGTTCTTGGCATTGACTAACACTTTCTCCTCCACCACCACTCACATCACACGTGGTCAGAACAGAAGCTGCCACCTTTGTACAATAGGGCAATGGTCAGATTTGATTGGCCCCGATGTAGGACCTGGCCTAAGACAGGGATCAAGTTGAGAGAGGATTTATTTTCTCTCCATGTGTTCCAATCACAGGTAAAACTTGGAAGCTGTAGGCAGTCATCTTCTGCCATGTATTTTGGGGACAGAGAAAAATATAGTGAGAATAAAGTCAAATCACCCTAAGCTCTAATCCAGGCTCCACTACTTACTAGCTGTGTATCTTTTCTTTTTTTCTTTTTTTTTTTTTTTTTGCCGTACGCGGGCCTCTCACTGTTGTGGCCTCTCCTGTCGTGGAGCACAGGCTCCGGACGCGCAGGCTCAGCGGCCATGGCTCACGGGCCCAGCCACTCTGCGGCATGTGGGATCTTCCCGGACCGGGACACGAACCCGTGTCCCCTGCATCGACAGCTGGACTCTCAACCACTGCGCCACCAGGGAAGCCCACTAGCTGTGTATCTTTAGGCAAATTAATTAGCCTCTCTGAGCCTGATAAATAAGAATACTGATAGCTATCACAGAGGGTTGCCGACAGGCTTAAATAATAATGAGCCAAACACTGAGATGTAATCAATAAATAGTGATCCTCCTTCCCATTTCCTGCCTTAGCTTCCAAGATGAGGTGAGACCAGGACAGCCAGGGTGATGTGGTTCTAATCCACTGTGTACATACAAACAGGGAGCTTAATAGAGCGCAAATACAGACAGGCTTTGCTGACTCGGGATTTTTTTCTACTATGTGAATATATTTATATGAAGATTTTCGTGTAATTCGGTTGCAGAAACACTTATAAAGGAACACAAAGGCGAATTAAATGAGAGCTATACTCTCACAGAAGCTGCCTGTGACACCCACAAATTCTACAGCAGTTGGCAGGGCCTGTGACCCGGATTATGTGATGGGATGAGGCTGGTGCTGGTGCTTCCCCTTTAAGTCAGGAAGGACTCATGTCACCCACTTCTGCTGGAGTGGGTTGTGCTATTAGCAGCCACTAGCAGGATTTTCTGTTGTCTCTCAGCTCCTCTGATGCCCTGAAAGCAAGAGAGGTTACCAGAATCTGCTAGAGAAGAGAGGTCATGTAGTCTCCTAAACTGAGATAGCAGTGCTGTCATGCTGGGAGGACAGAGGTCTGTGGGCAGCGGTCAGCAGGGCAAGTGAAGGTGGGGCAGGCAAAGAGGTGGTGTCAGCTTACAGATGGGGCCAGGCCAGCATCGTATCCTCTTATTATTCATGATGCCTAATATATATTTTGCTCCTATCATGGGCTAGGTCTAGCACTACATGTTTTACCTTTCCATAGATTATTGCATCCTCGGGCAATCCTATGGAGCAGGTACTATTTATATCCAAACTTCGAATGTTCAGGGAAGTAGAGTCTTATTAAAGGCCACACTGCTGCTAAGTGGCGGGGGGGGGGGGCCAGGACCCTAACCCAAGTCTCTGGAAGTCCAGACCCCGACTCGCCGTTTCTGCAGGGTTTCTACTATTGAAGCTGAAAAGAGCCTTAGGAACCAGCCCTCTGGGACTCACTATGTGGTCTCTGGGCCAGTAGTGTCAGCATCACCTGGCAGCTTGGTAGACTAACAGAATCTCAGACCCCAGCCCAGAGCTTCTAAATTAGGATCTGCATTTTAACAAGAGCGCCTGGCGTTTTGAGCACACCTTCAAGTTTGAGAACCCCAGCTCCAGATTTCTCACGTGGTTTTCTCCAATCACTAGTACTCCAGGACGTTAATAGGAATGAAAAGCTTCATGGTTAAATGAGTTTAGGAAAAGGTGAGTTAAACAAAGCCAAACTGGCCTCTGTGTTCCTGGATCTCTCAGTGCCTTTAACAGGCTGATGTATATATTACGATGTGCTAATTGGGGGTGGGATTTACAGTAGTCCACAAACTTATTTGACCCTTGAGACTTTTTTTTTTTTTGAGAAGCAGCTTGCCAAACCAGTGTACTAAATAATTCACTTTGGGGAATGACTGATTTAGACCAACGGCCTTAGACACAGCTGTGGAAATGAGGTCCAGAGAAGCTGTGGGTTAGACACAGCAGTGGAAATGAGGTCCAGAGAAGCTGTGGGTTTGCCCAAGGTGGTAGTCTGCTGGCAGCTGAGCCAGGGCTGTGAGTCAGGCTTGTAGGCTTGGTGGACCATGCTCTTTCCAGGTTTCTGGGCTGGGAGGCCCAGAAATTTCACTCTGATCCTGACCCATCTACCTCTTCAACTTTCTCTCAGTTATGAGGAAGTAATCATGCCCTATGATCAAGCCGGATAGGAGGACGGAGTCAAATAGGTTAACGTGTGTCTGAGCTCCTCTCAAGAGGCAAAACCCCAGGTCCAAGATCCCAGAGCTCACAAGTGGAAAGCAAAGGAGGGAACGCAGGTGTGTCTGGTTCCCCTGCTCAGGGCTCCCGCCCTCCCTGGAGGCGGAGATCCTTCTAAGCTGCATCCGCACCAGGCAAAGCTGGGCCTGGAGACTCTGCGAAGAGTGAATCCTGAAGAAGGAGCTGGGTCTCCCTCGGACAGACCTTGGAAAGCTCAACCACAGGGCGCCCAAAAATGTGAGTCACAACGCAACCCTTGGGGGAGAAAGGGACAGTGTGTATGTGTATGGGACAGGGCAGGAGGGCTTTTCTGGGCATGTAGAAGGGGGCAGGGATGGAGGAGGCGCCCACCACCTGGCTGAGGTGCTCTGGATCTCCGAGAGGCAATTCCTCCAGCTTCTACGAAAGGTTGAGTAGCTGGCAAAAGTTTGCAAGCCCTGCATCTGGGCATCTCAGGGAGAGGTCCGGTGAGAATGATAAGGTCACAGAGACAACTCGCTAATCTGCCAAAAAAAGGGTTTATCTCCCCTGGGTGCTTCTGCCTGGACCTTCTTCTCGTTTCCCTTTAGTGTGACCCCCAAGACACTTTCGTGTGATCCTTTGAACTCGGAGCTAATCGTTACAGAGTTTAGTGGAAGTCATTCCGCTTGGCTACAGTCACTGAGGGAGCTTCCGTGGAGGAAGTAGGAAAGGAGACAGAGAAAGCCCGACCCACTGGCAGACTCTGCGCGCGGTGCTCTGCACCTAGTGTCTCGTTCTCCCAAGAGGCCTGCGAGGAAGCACTATTTTCCTCCTCGTCTTTTGTTTTGTTTTTTTTGCGGTACGCGGGCCTCTCACTGCTGTGGCCTCTCCCGTTGCGGAGCACAGGCTCCGGACACGCAGGCTCAGCGGCCATGGCTCACGGGCCCAGCCGCTCTGCGGCATGTGGGATCTTCCCAGACCGGGACATGAACCCACGTCCCCTGCATCGGCTGGCGGACTCTCAACCACTGCGCCACCAGGGAAGCCCCCCTCCTCATCTTATAGGTCAGGAAACGGAAGCACAGAGAGGTTAAGCAGTCAGCCTGAGGTCACCAAGAGGACCGAGATGTGAACTCACAGCTTTGGGGCTCTAACGCCCTCTTAGGCAGGAGAATTTTTAGTCTGGGGAACCAGACCTAGGGAGATGAAGCAAAGTGGGGGACAGCAGCATCAGTCCCCCCATGAGGGGCAGTCCAGGTCTGGCCCTCCACTCCTGGACCCCTTGGACCACCAGCTCAGCAGCAGAACCACATAAGGTGAGACGCTCAGACCACATCCCTCACTGATTAAATCTGAATCCCCAGGTGGAGCCAAGGCAGCTACTCATTAAAGTCTCACAGGTGATTCCAACACACAGTCAGGCTTGAGAACCAACCTTCTGGCTTTATAGATGAGGATGGTGAGCCCAGAGAGGGGAAGCAGCCCTCCCAAGGACACGCAGCCCACAACCCCAAGTAAGGACCCCAGCCAGGATCTTCTAATTTGTCATCAGCCGGACTGGCTTTTAGGATCACCTCTCTCAATGACTAACTGTGTAACCTTGAGTCATTTAACCTCACGATGAAAGTTGTAAATGTATTTAAACTCTTTCAATGGCAACAGTGTTCCAGAAACAACGATGTTTTCCCTACCCAACCCCCATCACAAATTCAGCCCATTTTCTACTATATAACAATGAACAGAGAAGATTCTGAACCAGAGTGGGATTGAGAATCTGACCATACTTGCACCTTAAGGACAGGGCAGGACTCGGGGTGCCCTGGGAGTGTTACCTGCCCAAAGGAGTCCTGGGGAAGGACCCAGATGTCATACCAATCACCTGTGAGATGTGACTGGGGCGTGAGGAAGGGGAGGGAGGATACAGGGCTGAGCTCTCCACTACTGAACTGGAAAGGCAGCCAGAGCTGGGCAACTCCATCCCGCCAGGAAATGCAGGTAGTGCCACCAGGTGGGTAGTGAGGCTTGGTCTGCAAGGGCCCCGGCAAGGTGCTCTCCAGATAGGGACAGTGGAAAGGCAAGTTAAACACGTGCTTCCCCTCCTGCACGTGCCTTTCCTATGTAAATAAACGATTGATTAAAAGCCTAGTATAAACATCCTAAGCTGTTTAACAGTTTTTTTTTCCCAGCCCAGTGGAATTACAGGGGGACTTTCACTTTTTTGGCCCTCTGTATCTTTGATATTTAGCTTTTGTATAATAACCACTATGCTACGTTTGTCATTAAAAAATGAATTTTAAAATGCTGGTATAAATATTTGCAGAACACCGGTTACCTATGCTTTCCAATGGACTTTCAGGGAAAATCAGTCATTTGGAGAAAGATTTTCAAATGATGGCAACCTAGGCACAATTCCGTGCCCTCTCCCTTATCTTGGCTGTTTGAAACGACAGGTGCCTTAGTCCTGGGGCTGCCCTTCGCTCTGCCACTGGGAGCATTTCAGGCCCAATCAGCTCTTCTCTCCCCGCTACTGCTTTGTCCTCACAAGCACCCTCTGCCTTCCCCTCTCCACACAGCTACAGGAAGCCATCCAATCTGCAGGATCAGTTACCCCTTAACAAACGATAACTCTCAGTGCAGGAACAGGCAGAGGGAAGAGGCTGTAAAAGAATCATCGTGCCAACGAGACTTCACAGTTTTGTCCCAGAAAGTGACCCAAAGACTGGCTGCCCCCAGATATGACGTAGTGAGGAGACAGCCATTGGGAGCACCTCAAAATGAGAAACTTTCCGAAAAGGAGAGCAAAGGTGACGTAGGTGCACAGGGGTTCCAGCCTCTGGGGCAGCCCCTCAACTCCTCGGTGTTGTTCACCCTGGTCCTGTTGCTTTGCCCAGCCGGACACACCCGGGCCTGGGAACGCTCGGCCAAATCACATTGTGTGACCCTTAGCTTAGGGGCGGTCGTGGGAGCACAGGTCAGCTGTTGGTTAGTGCGCACGGGCCCTGGGTGCGGGAGGCATGCGTCTGTCTGCGTCGTGGGTGACTGTGAGTCTAGTGCTTAATGTACACACTTTTCGCACAACGCGGTCCCCGACTGTGCGTCAGCCACCTTGATGCATGCTCACCCAAAGTGAGCATCTGTTCCTCTGCTGCTGGGAGGACTCAATGGGAGGCAGTTTGTCAGAGAGCCCAACATGGTACCTTCTGAAGGAGGAGTCAAAGGGATTTTGACCATTCACGATCTCTCCTTATTCACTGATTTCGGAGAGCAACCCCCTATAAGATGTGACTCCCTCAAATGTGGGGTCCCCAGCTGCTGCTTCACTTGCTGCCAGCATTCCTTTGTTCTCGTCCAGCTCCAGAGCCTTGTCCCCAGGTTTTGACTCCACCCCAGGCCTTTGCCGGGGATGGAAATCCAACATCTCCATCACAGGGGATACCCAGGGTATCTGGGTTGGATCAGAGGTCACCAGAATTTTGGAGGAAGTGTCTTCTAATCCTGTAATGGCCTTTAGGACTCAAGGGCCTGGTATTTCCTGGAAAAGGCATCACCTTTCTCATGGAACTCAGCTGGAAGGGCTCCTGCTTGCAGGTGCCAACCTCTTCATGGCGACAGGAATCTGAACTATGAAGACACTGGATGGGGGACAAGGCCCTGGGCTCTGAGACAGATGAAGTGTTTCTCTGGAAGGAATCTTGGCCTCTTGAGACCTGGGAAGTGCCAGGGCTTAGCTCCTGAGTGAGGAGAGCTGGTGCTGACAGCTGGGAGTCAGGGTTCTGGGGGGCATCCATTGTGCAGGAGCCAGTGGGGCTGGGGCAGGAGGAGCCCTTCCACAGGTGTGGGTGGAGGGGAGCTCCGGATTCTGCAGACACCCCCAGGCTGGCCCCTCCAAGGGCTCCTGTGCTGTCAGGGCCATTTCACAAGCACCTGCCATCGTTATCAGTTCAAGCCCAGTGCTTCTGGAGTGTGGAGAGAGGGCAGGGGGCGGGGGGTGGGGGGAGGCAGTGATGGGCTTCCTTCCAGGCAGCTCTGTGGCCTAGAGGAGCCTGAGAGTCACAGGACCCTGTGCATTCACCCCAGAGTTGTCCCCACCCTGCTGGCTCAGAGCACGCACTTGAGGTCTGGACGGATGAGGTTCCAGTCCTACTCCTGCTCGGTACCATCTGGGTGCTGTGGACAAGTCACTTGACTTCTCTGAGCCTCGGTCTTCTCACCTGTAAAGTGGGGATAATGAGACCTTACTCACAAGGTCGTTGTAAGGCTACAAGACAGAAGGGACAAAAGGTGCAAGGTGTGTGGTAGAGTGTGAGCCTGCTGGGATAGGCTGGGCCACACACTGGACAGGGTCAGGATAGATGGGGGCCCCAGGCGACGAAAAGGATCTTTGCATCCTCAATGATGTTTTCTGTTTGCTTGTATCTAATAAAGGCTTTGAGGAAGGGAGAGAACCCCCTGTGAGGAGAGGACGGGCTCTAGACCACACGGCGGTGGTGGAGGAGGTGCGGAGGCCAGCATGCGCAGGGACCCGTCCTCCTGGGTGCCACGGGGTCTGCCTACATACTTTTGACATCTCACATATCAGGGAAAGGCTTCCATTGAGTAAAACCATTTATTTATGAAATGAAGGGATTGGATGGGCTGAACTTCAAACTCTGTCCAAGTACAATCTGGTGTCGCTGGATACCCTGAGCCTGAGAACCACCCTACCTATACAAGCACACGTGTACACATACATACACACACACTCACAGGAATGCACAGTCACTCACACTGACGCACACATTGTGTCCCCAGGTTCAGGTCAGGAGCTGATATTTGTGGAAAGCTATGGGCTTGCGCTCCAGCCTCAGGCACATCTTTGCTGCTGCTGTTAGGGTGAGAAAAGGACTAAGACAGGGATCCCTCTCTGCTCTGGTTGCTCTGCGTTATCCCAGCAGCAAGGTGGACAGTTAGACCAAGAAGAATGCAACAAAGAGGAGGCTGGAGATCTACCCTCCAGCCAGCAGGCAGGGGTATATATAGGGCCTTAGCTTTACTGCATCCCGTATGTACCCAAGAGAGGACAAAATGCTGGGCTCAGCCCAGGAAGGGCCTAGAAAACCAGCCAGTGCCCGGGTCGCACCTTCGTGCTCAGGGTAAAACCACGGGGATTCAGGGGGTGATACTTAGTCATCTTCCTGTAGCTCCCCTGCCCTGGGACCAAGCAGGGTGGCTTCTCATGGTAACAGCATTGAGTCATTAAGTCATTTACCTGTTCACCTCTCAACCACTTCTGAAGCAGACCCATATCCTGCTTTGAGGAAGCTCAGAACTTCTATCCCCCAATGTTTCCTGTACTGCTGACTTCCCAACAGGATGAAGGAGGCCTTCTCCTGGAATCTGAGCGTGATGTGGGGAGGCCTCCGTGCGGCAGAGTCCAGCGGAGGGCAATGTTTGCAGCCTCTGGGTTTTGAGTGTCCCCCCCAAGCCTTGGAGTAGAGAAGACTCTCCTTTGCCCTGTACCCCCCACACCTTGTCCCCACCCTGTGCCTTCTCAGCTGAGGCCAGGGTGGAACAGAACGTCCCGGCCTCTTTAACTGTCGCCCCAGCAACCGTACCACAAGTCAGACCTACATAGATGCTTCCACACAGCTGTTAATTAATAGACACACTGTAGGGACACAGAAGAAAGTGGTTATAATTCTGGCCTGGGGAATCGAGAGAAACTTTGTGAAGGAGGGAAAAGGTGGACCAGGCCTGAGAGATGGCTAGAATATTGACAGGGGCTGAGGGAACTTTGTCAGCAAAGGCTCGGAGGCAAGAACAAATGAGGGCTGAATGCATTTTGATACAGGCCTCAGATGGCTCCGTGACTTAGGACAAATCACTTCCCTGTACGTGGTTGAAAGCACGTGGTTTTGGAATCCAAAAGATCTGGCCGTGTACTAAGCATGTGACTTTAGATAACTTGCTTAACCCCTCTGAGCTTCAGTTTTCTCCTCTGTAAAATAGAGATATAACCGCCTACAGTAACCATTTCACAGAGTGTTTGAGCTTTGAATACGTTATCACGTAAAGCAACTCACTGCCTGCTCGGTACAGGGTGGGCAGTGCCTGCCGTGTCTCCTCCTGTTCCTTCCTTCTTTTGACCTCCATTTTTCCTTCCCTAAAATGACGAGAAGCTGCTCTGCCCCCATCCCACTGACATTCTTCTCAGGGGACTGGTGGGTCCCCTGAGAGAGCCCCATTGCTCAGGAGCAAGCAGCACGGGGTGGGACTGGGGAGAACAGGGCATGAGCTAGGCGGGCATCAAATATACACGATTTCAGGCTTCCCTGATGGCGCAGTGGTTGAGAGCCTGCCTGCCGATGCAGGGGACACGGGTTTGTGCCCGGGTCCGGGAAAATCCCACATGCCGTGGAGCGGCTGGGCCCGTGAGCCATGGCCGCTGAGCCTGCGTGTCCGGAACGGGAGAGGCCACAACAGTGAGAGGCCCACGTACCGCAAAAAAAAAAAAAAAAAACAAAAAACACAATTTCCCCAATGAGAGGTGCCTTTAGACCACATCAGGAGGTGAGACATCAGCGGAGAGCTAAGGATGGAGCTGGGAACCAGCAGGCAGAGGGAAGGAAGGGATAGAAGAGAGCCAAGTTGTTTTTCATTTGCAGAACTTCCAGTTCCGGCCAAATAACATCTTTAAATACTATTGACATGACAAAGCCAAATTTCTTGGCTTGGGCTTGAAGTTTTTCTGTTCTTTTTTTAAATCCCAAATTGAAGAATGTGTCTGCTTTAGAACTGTGTCTGCCAACCCAGTCCTTTCTGCCCGCAAGGGTCCAGCTCGGAGATAGTCCAGTTCGCCAAGGTCAAGGAGTGATTACCTTCGCTCCGGCAATGCACACTTGGGGGAGGAAGTTGAATGCTGGGGAAGGCAGAGCATGCAGGTTCTTCTGGCGGAAAGCGAACCTCCTGGACACCCTCTCTCCTATCACTCTCCCACTCCTGTTTTCCTTCATCCCTGTGTGTGTACCATGCCTGTGTGCTGTGTCTGATGGGGGTG
Source organism: Phocoena sinus (assembly GCF_008692025.1). Taxonomy (NCBI): domain Eukaryota; kingdom Metazoa; phylum Chordata; class Mammalia; order Artiodactyla; family Phocoenidae; genus Phocoena; species Phocoena sinus. Next base: position 24,125,195 of record NC_045775.1, read on the forward strand.
GGTGAGGACATGTTCCAAACAGGGAAGCATTTCCACATCTGTCTGCAGCTAGGACTGCAAGAGTCAAGTGAAATTGAGAAAGTAAGCAATCATTCCAGTTCTTCAGGTTTTAAGCTACTTCCACCTAAAATAACCAGGTAATTGAGGTTGGAGTGGGTGGTGTATCTTCTACTCGAATTGCCGCCATTTTCCCGTTCACTTTGTGTGGATAAGACATAGCAGCATCCAGGTCAGGGAACACAGATATTAAATAAGGCACATAGATAAAGATAAAGTTTCCCACCCCAGTCTCTTAACAGGTGGCATGTTTAGTCATTTCGTCAAAACAAACATTTGTCTTGCAAGAAATATTTCTTGGCCAGACCCCATGCTAGGTATTGCAGATACAGTCATGACTAAGCAAACCCGGTCTTTGCGCAGAGGGAGTGTATATCTTGGAGAGGGAAAAAGATAAAAATAAGTAAATGAACAAATATGATCATTGGAAACTATAGCAAAGGTCAGAATGAGTCAAAACCTTTTCTATGCTTGTTGTAAGCAATGTTTGGCAACTGTCCACAAAAATAATTAACACTCTCGTGTGAAGTCAGATCTGCCTGTGATCAGACCTGGTTACTCATCCCATCACCACCAGCAGCCCCTCCCCAGGTCAAGGGCTCCACTCAAGGCTGTACTAAGTTAACGGGTTTGCAGGGGAAACCAGCGACTCTGGCATGAGAAGCTCTGAGCCTACGGCCTCTAATAGCTGAACGACCGTGAACGAGTTGCTTTGGTCTCCTTTTCCTCATCCACAAAATGGGCATCACAGTTCACCCACCAAACCGCAGAGACCTTATGAGGACCACGGTGTACACTACGCGCTCTGCAAACTGTAAAACTCTAGAGAGAGGACATGGTGTTGAGAAGGTTTCTCCACAAAGATGTTGAGTAAACCTAAGAGGGAAAGAGAGAGGAAAGAAGATGCGGGGAGGGGAGGGAAGTAGAGCTCAGGACTGCACGGCCAGTGAACTATTTAACCCTTCCCCCAAAACAACCTATGGGACACAATCATCCTCATCTGTATTTGGGGAAACTGAGGCACAGACAGGTCAAGGAAGCCACACCACTAACCTGTGGGAACCTGGGGTTTGATCTGCCCATCTCCAAATTCAGATCTTTCTTTTTTTTTTTAATTGAAGTATAGTTAATTTACAATGTTGTGTTAGTTTCAAGTGTACAGCAAAGTGATTCGGTTATACATATATATATTCTTTTTCAGATTCTTTATAGCTTACTACAAGATATTGAGTAGAGTTCCCTGTGCTATACAGTAGGTCCTTGTTGTTTATTTTATATACAGTAGCATGTATCTGTTAATCGCAAGCTCCTAATTTATCCATCTCCCCTCCCCGCTATCCCCTTTAGTAACCGTAAGTTTGTTTTCTATGTCTGTGAGTCTATTTCTGTTTTGTAAATAAGTTCATTTGTAACATTTCTTTTTAGATTCCACATATAAGTGATGTCATGTGGTATTTGTCTTTCTCTTTCTGACTTCACTTAGTATGATAATCTCTAGTTGCATCCATGTAGCTGCAAATGGCATTATTTCGTTCTTTTCATGGCTGAGTGGTATTCCATTGTGTGTGTGTGTGTATGTATACACACCACATTTTCTTTATCCATTTATCTGTCAATGGACATTTAAGTTGCTTCCATGTCTTGGCTATTGTGAATAATGCTGTGTGAACATTGGGATCAGAGCTCGACTATTTACCACACAGCCATAGCCAGAGCAGGGGAGGAAGACACCAACCCCTTTTTGATTTGAACTTGATGCTTTGAGTGTCAAATGGGGCCTTCCCAGGAAATGCCACAGATGACTCTTTTAAAAGGAAGGCTGAGACCAAACCACACAGCTTTAGGGAATTGAGGAGGTATTGGAGCTTCTTGTTTTATGGATGAAAAGAGTCAAAGGCTCTGGAAAGTTTAAGGTGACTTGGCCAAAGCCATGTGACTGGTTAGTGATGGCATCAGAGAAAAGAAAAAAGGAAGGATAGACTGGTTAATGTTTTTCAAACTGTAGGTGCTACTCACCAGTGGGTCATTAAATTCACGAGTTGGTCGTAAGTGGGAGTTTAAAAAAAATGAACTAGCATAGGATAGAAAATAAAGCTCATTGTACTTGGTAGAGGGAAGTACCATTTGTGAACCTTTTCAGTTCTGTGTGTTTGCTTGTGTATATGCAGAGCCTGAATGTAAAATGCCCGTGGGTCCTAGATAGAACCCTCTGAACGCCTCCAGACAGGAGGGTGAGCTTGCAGAGGAAGAGACCCGTGGGACTGACAGGAAGTTTGAGCAAAATCCGAGTTGCTCCTCCAATTCAAGCAAAACAACTCTAAAATAACCACAGGGCCTATTTTTAGCATGTGCCAATACTACCTTTCCTTTGCTCTCTGGCCTAGACCACGAGAGCCCATCCACAGCACGCTCTCTCCTGTGGAGCCGAAGGGGCCCAAGAAAGCTGTCCCACAGGCAGCAGGCCAAGGCCAGGCTCTTATCTAAACCCCAAGGCTGTTTCCCGTTCCTTACTTCCTCTGCCTGCCTGGGGATTAGAGCAGGTCCTCGGAAGCAGGGAATAGCATCCTTCACAACAGGATGTTGTGGAGGAACCACAGACTGCTACTCTCTGAACCAGGCCACCAGTGAACCAGGCTCTGGACCTGCTTAGTCACTGCAGGACACCTTAACCCTTCAGGGAACAAGAGAAGACACAGCTGAGGGCCTGAAGGGAGGATGCAGGGGATCTTTCCAGCCTGTGACCTTATGGATGGACCTTCCACAGCATCAGGGCCCAAGTTTCTGCACCTGGAGCCCATCTAGCAGGCAAGGCTTGGGGTGGGGCATAAATGGCATTTTAAGGATTCCTCCCATGTCAGAAGGCATGCTCAGGCATGTGTATGTGTGTGTGAGTCTGTGTGGCAGGGGGATGGTGTGGGCAGAAAAAGCTAGAATCATCAATAAACTTAAGAGGAAGCACCAGGAACCTCATTCCTGGACCATGGGAGGGGCTGGCAAGGGCCCTGCTATTAGATAGCGGCAGTGCCAACCTCTACCTTTGAATGTGTGTGTGAAGGGGGTATGAACAGTGGGAGTAAAGTGAAGATGAAACCACTCATAATACCAAGGAAAACTGTCAACCCTGAGCATAGATGATAGCCTAAGAGCCAACCAAGTGAGAATAGAAAAAGTAAACTTTTGTCTGAGTTGTGTAAAAGGAACATAGAATCAGTTTCAGAAACTGCTCACCACTTCCATATAGCTTGATGATGACGATGCCTGTCACTCAGGCCTATGTAAGACTGACTTTGGTGTAGGTGTATTTGATTACATTAAGCTCTACTCATTGGTGATCAGGCTTCAGTGACTGCTGCTCCTGAGACAGAGCTGCTGTGCTCAGAGCTTCCAGCATCCCTAATGTGAGAGACCCAGAGAACCAGTTCCAGTCACTGCCCAGCCCCCCAGGACAGCCTCCTTGGGAGAGAAGTGAAGGGAATGTGGCCTGCGAGAGGTGAAGCCCAATGCCCAAGTGTCCTGACTCCCAACCCCAAATCCGCAAGTCTGAGCTGGCTGTTCATAATCCCCCTCCTTACACCCCAGTTCTTGTGGGAAGGACTCCGAGGAAAGAGATTCCTGGGAGAGAGACTCAGGGAACCCCTGAAGCATGGCCAAGGCTGCCTTGCAGCTAAAGACATGCAAGGATCTGTCTTAAAGACCGCAGCATCCAATGAGTGATACACACCTGATTTCTAATCCCAGATCCTCTCCTTAAAAACTTGACAAAGTCACCTAATCTTTCCAAACTTCATTTTCCTCATCTCTAAAAAGGAGACTGTGAGGGTGAAATGAGAACAGTGATCAAAGCTCCAAGCCCAGTGCTGGCAGAGTGAACCCACACTGGCCTTTTCCCTCTTTGTAAGGTTGGCATTGATTTAGAGCTGACCCTCAGGGCAGGGAGGCCCAACTGCTTGCTGCCTCAAGTTCTCAAGGTTCAGGGTGGTCTCCTGGCAGCTGGGGTTCCCAACTCAGTGAGGTCTGAGACTTCCCCTCCTTCCAGCACGGCCTCGGGGGAGCTAACAGGCCCCAGCAGGCAGAGACTGGCTGCCATAGCTCCAGAGCAATTGTGGCTTGGAAAGAATCTCTGGCATGTGTCACATCAGCCCCCACAAGCCATGATCCATGGTGTGCTGGAGAAGTGCTTTGTTCCGGGGCCAAGTGGTCAGTTTGTAGGAGGGTCATCCATGGGTCTCCATGCTGGACAGCTCCCCTCGCCCCTCCATCCCCACCCCCCGTCCTCACACCAGCTGCTCCGGATCACCCGTCCAGCCAGGGAGACTGTGCAGCTTGTGCCTGAGTCCAGAGAGGGCTGTGCGTGAGCTGTGACTGTGGGGCAAGGCTGAGGCATGGTGAGGAGGGTCTGCTCACCTGGGAGACCTGTAGGGACAGGAGGTGGTAGGGAAAGGGTAGTGGGAAAATCTCAAGAACCAAGTTTTCTCAGCTTGTCACTTGGTCCCATTAGGATCCCATGCAAGTCATGGGGCCCCGGTTTCCTTACTGGCGGAATGAAGGGGTTGGACAAAACAACCTCTAAGGTCCCATCTAACTTTACTATTGGGTGCCGTAAATTCCTGTCTTCTTACTAGGCCCACAGTTCTCCCATCAACAGGTCAGCATGTTGAAGCGGATGGGATAGGAACAGGATGGGAAGAGGTGTAGGCAAGAGGTAAATGCAGATGGTTTGGTTCTCCCAGTCAGAAGGACTGGTCTGTACAATGTAATTTTCTTTATTTTTCTGTAAGTGGATTTATTTTCTGTCTCAAGCCCCTGTTCTGGCTGATGCAGAAAAACTAGTATAGTTACTTCCAGGTAACCCAGTCACGAGTCATTTTCTCAAATATTTCAGTACTCAGCTCTATTAAATTCAAGATTTCTGTCCTCATTCCCTCCCTGGAGTTGATGCTATTGACCACATCTGTGGAGAGAGGAAGGCTACACCTCTGCTACATCTGCCCAAGTCCTCCTTTGAGATGGAAGGTGCTCCTGTCTGGTCGTCAGACATGCCCTCCCCACCTCCGGCCCCATAAACTGGTACACACACCCCGCCCGCCCCCCGGCCGGGTGCTCCATGTTGCTGCCCACTCTCTATATTGTGCCCTGTTTCTGCTAAAGGCCCACTTACAGGCCTGCAGCTTCCTCGTGATCACTCTCTCCAGTCTTGATTCCATTCCCACTGCAAGAGCCTGAGAAACCTGTGTGCGCAGGGCAGGGCCGGGGTGGGGGAGGTGATGGGGAGTGAGGCGGGGGGCGTTCTCTGCCCAGACCTGCCACACTGCCACTCCTCCGTAGCTCTGTAGCTCACCATGGTGGCCGAGAGGACTCCCTGAGGCTCACCATCCTCCCTGGGCTCCCAGAGAAGTGAGGCACAGGGGCTCACCATGCCTGGACTCCATCCTTACAGGACTGATCTTTCATTTGCCCCACCCTAGGATCCAGGAGAGGACTGGACCTTGGAGGTTCATCTAGCTCTCCAAACTCTCTTCCTCTTTTCCAGGTTAGGGGTGTTGGTCTGGGGTGCAGCGAGGGGTAAGGAGGAATGTTTAAAAAAGGAAAGATCTTACACATCTCATATCACATCTCCTTTTCGTGTTTCCTCTCTCATTCCTGGATCAAAGCCTTGGGCCTCCAAAGCCAAGCGCTGGTTGTGTTGGCTGTCTGGCTCCTTTAAGACCACTAGTGCTTCCTTTCACTTCCTGAGTGGGAAAGAAACACACAGCACGAACATTCCACATATCAGAGCCCCTGGAAGGGCAGGGCAAAGGGTTAGAGCTCGTCCTAGGCTCCGAAATGTCTTTGACAATCATATGGAATTGTCGGTGTCCTAAAAAACAAAACTCAAATAATCAAAAGTCTCTATGTACAAAATACAAACCCTTCACCTGGACTCTCAGGTCTTCCTCCGCATGGCCCACCCCAGCTTCCCTCTCCCACCACTCTCCTAACTGTAACTTCACAGGCCTTTAGGCAAATTTCCTTCATGTCTCTGAGCCTCAGTTTCTTCATCTCTAAACTAGAGTTAATCGTTCATTTCGTACTGTGTTATGGTACAAATTCTAAGTACTTATTAGCAAATCAATTTTGATAAAAACTCAACTAGAAGTGAATTCTCGCACAGGATCTGGCATGGAGCAGGTTTAACAGGTCTCAGTCCCCTCCCAGCCCAGTCTGCAGCCAACTGGAGCACAGCCTTGTATTCATGGCTCAGCTCTGCTAACTTGCCCCCCGCTCCCCCCTCACCCAGACACATTTTATATCACTTCCAGCACTGAGCCACCTCTAAAATGCTACCACCTCCAAAATCCTCCCCCGAGCCGGCTCTTCTCATATAACTGTTTATGCCCACACCTCCTCTTCCACCTACAGTGTTTAAGCTCATTGAGGGCCCAAACTTTGTCCTGTTTTATACGTCTTGCCGGGAGCCACTGAGACCAGTCTGATCCACCCAGGACCACACCCCTGCTGGCTCACCAAGTGCTACTCAGTGTTCCAGGCAGCCACCCAAGCATTCCCTCACTCCCGACCTGCTCTTGCATTCATCCCATTTCCACCCGACACCCACTCTTGGATCTATGATTCTGACCTCAGGCTTTACCTCTGGCCTTCCAGATGGGGGTTATTTGTTCTCTCCAGCTTGGCCCAAACCTTTGGCTCCTAGCTGTCCCCACTGCTGGCTTTTATCCCAAAGACCCCAATCACTGCCCTGGTGTTACACGGCCACGCTGTCCAGGCCTTTGTAACCAGAACTGTAGTGAACATTCATAAGTGTGTGTGTGTGTGTGTGTGTGTGTGTGTGTGTGTGTGTGAATAAAGATTCCAAAGATGGCTGAGATGTCCCCAAGTGACTATATGGCAGAGAAATGAAAGTCAATCAAAGCCAACTTCTCCTGGCTTAGAGTCACCATTTTCCTGCCATTTCCTGTGTTTTCCCACTTGCTGGGAGGAAAGAAGACAAGAGCTGTACATCTGGTCCTAACAGGCCTAAAATGAGATACAGGGTGAGGCATGGTGAGGGGCTTGCTTGTATTCTGGGGAGACAGATGCCAGCAGGAGTCCCTGGATGCAACAGCCCTTGACCAGCCCCAAATCTAAAGATTCATGAATGACTCTAAAAACTCTCACAGAGGGTTGGTCACTCAGTGTTTGAGCCAATGGCTGGGGTGTGAGACCCCAAAGCTTTGACCTAACCAGGCTCGGGGAAGACCCGTCTGGGACTCCCGAAGCCATGGGGTGTGAAGGGAGAAGTGTGTTGTCGCCACCCTGAATTCAGAGCGGTTGAGATAAAGTAGGACAGGTCATGATGTGAGCAGCTACAGAGCCTCTCTCGACGCGCCTTGCGGGGAAGGTGTTTGTTTCTCCCTCCTTCAGTACTCTTTTATTGGGTCCCTTCTATGCCAGTCGGGCACTGTGCTGGGCCCTGGAGCTACAGTGATGAGGGAGACAGATGCAGGCCCCACCCTCACAGAGCCTGCAAGAGTTACAGACAATCAAACAAGGAACAACAATGGAGTATGTGACCCGGGGAGTGTATGGGCATCTAGGAGCACTTGGCAGGCTGGGTGGGTGGGGAGAGAGGCGGCTAGGGTTAGTCAGGGAGGACTTCCTGGGAAAGGTGACAGTTTAGGGGAGACTAGAGTTTTAAGCCACTAAACAGCAGGTATGAATGACCAGTGACCAGAGAAAGGACATCCCCTGCTGGAACAGAGAGCAGTGGCTGGTTGGAGCACAGAGGGCAGTGGGGTGGAGGAAGATGAGGCTTGAGAGGTGAGAGGGTGCCGGCCATCAGTTTGGTTTGATGGAGTCACTGCTTAGTACCCATTTCCTCCCTCCTTTCCCATCTCAAATCCTGACAGGAGGCTCTGGCCTCTGTCACACCTTCTATAGTATCTAGCATGGGGCTTTGCAAACAGTAAGTGCTCAATGAACACTTGTGAAGTAGTTGACGAAGGAGCGGGGTAAATGTAGGGTTAGGAGCTCAGTTCTACATGGAGACCCTTAGAAAATTAAAGCAGGCCCTTCCAATCACGTGATCTGTGAATTTATGGCCCTGCAGTTGAGATTTTATAGCTAAGACAAAATACTTGTTAAAAACTAATAGGAATGTGTAAAACCAGCATTGGCAGATCTCAACTGGCAGGCAGGAAAACCTGGCTCCTTGAAGGCTGCCTGGCTCCATGGTCGATACATGCCTTGGGTAGAGATCCAGAGGTGAAAAGTCATTCACTTCTGGGAGCGAGAAACTGACTCAAACCCTAAGTCACAGGTTTCAGCTCTTTAGGGCAAAAGGGCGTTGCATGCCTCAACTCGTTACAGATCACCAGTTTAAATTATTTCACAGACACGTTCATCGCAGTGGGGGTTCAGAAGAGTCTGCCAGTCCTTGCCGGACAGAGTCTTTATGGGAAAGGTGTAGGCCATTAGCCTTGCGCTGTGATGGGACCTCAGCCAGGTCAGAGGAGACCAAGGCTTGCCGGAGCCGGTCTGTCCTTCCGAAACCCACCGGCCTGCCACTCCTCCTCCCCTCATTCTCCCTCTGCTGCCTGGGCTGCCCCCACACTTTGCTGGCCATGCCTCCTCAGTCCCCACGTGCTGTCACCTCTACACGCACATGGGCCATCTCCAAGCCAGATACTCATTCCTGTACCAAACGCCTTTGTCAATTGATTTCTCAGCAGTTTAGGCATGCTGAATGCAGAAAGTCTGGTTTTCTGGTTAAACAACATTCTCAGATATTTTCTCCTCTCACCCCAGACCTCCTCTCCAGACCCTTCTCCTCAGTCCTCATGCCCTGGATCCCTCCACTGTGTGATTTAGACACTGAATGAGTTTTCTAGAAACACACCGTAGAAATAAATTCCTCAGAGGCAATGCAATAAATGATCTGAGATATGTATGAGTGATGGAGCCTTTTGGTAAGAGACGCGAGGAATGCTGATCGTGGAAAAACAAAATTCAGGAGGCCAAATTTTACAGGGAGCAATTCGCAGTAAATGAGAACATGTCAGGGACACTGGGGGCATTGGAAACTGGTTGCATCTGCCTCTTTTTGTAAGTTGGGTTTACTCAGTGGAACATAATAATATGTAACCCAAATGCTGGAAGACCATTTCTTTGCTACAGAGACCCAGCCAGCAAACCAGGTAGAAAAACAGGAGATGTACTTTTCACTCTGGGAGTTTTTTGTTTTGGGGTTTTTTGGGTTTTTTGTTTTTGCTGGGGTAGTATTTTTATTTTTAAATCTTCCCTGGGTGTTAGAACAGATTGTAGATCCTTGGAAAGGCCTTTCCAAGGGCTAGTAAAACACTAATCTAAAGGTTCAGTGGGTAAAAGTTCTTTGACTCTCCTGAGCTGGGTGCAGATAAAAATGTTACCGTTAAAGAAAGAAAGCCAGTCACTGTTTGGTTAAAAGTTTGTATTTGTGAACCTTCTGTCCCAGGTTAAGAAAGGAATTTTTTATTTTTAATACAAATATGTGTTGTCGTCTGAATGATTGGCTGGTTTGTGCCCTCACGGGAGCCTAAAGAGAAAAACTATTTGGGGTTACAAAATGGGAAAAATTAGTCACCAGTGATTCATGGAGATTATAAATATGTAGCTATATTGTTCTCTTATTTATGATCCAGCTGGGATGAGCTGTTTGGGAGGAAGCAGGCAGACACAAAAACAGTGCCAAAGGGGAGCGGACGCTCCGCTCCGGGCTTCGTGGGGTGAGCACGTCCCGATCCTCCCCGGCAGAGCCTCCGTGGTCTCAGTACTTGCTGAGTAGTGCCAGTCCCTGGAGGGCTGTCCTAGAGCTTCTGTGGGGCCAGGGCAAGAGCAGCCTAGCAACACCCTCGCGTCCTTCCTGAGGCTCTGAGCTGCCACAGGGCAACACAAGGGTAATGCTCGTGTCCTGGGGGCGATTACTGGCTTTGCTTTCCACAAGCTGCTGTTATCAAATCGAGCCCCTCAGCTCACTGCTTACAAGATCAATACGCACAAATCTTGTTAGAAAGGAAAGTTGCCTTTAATCAGAATGCGAAGATTCTGCTTGGCCATGAAAGCTTTTAAAGGGGAACAGGGAAGTAATCTTTTTTTTTTTTTTTTTTGCGGTACGCGGGCCTCTCACTGTCGTGGCCTCTCCCGCTGCGGAGCACAGGCTCCGGACGCGCAGGCTCAGCGGCCATGGCTCACGGGCCCAGCCGCTCCGCGGCATGTGGGATCCTCCCGGACCGGGGCACGAACCCGTGTCCCCTGCATCGGCAGGCGGACTCTCAACCACTGCGCCACCAGGGAAGCCCAGGGAAGTAATCTTAATCATTGAGTTAGGAGATCAAGGTCATCACCATCCCCCACTATGTGCAGGCTTGTTTACCAGCTTGTGGACACCTTGTGATCTTTCTTTAGATGCTATCTTGTTCATGTAGTTTGTTCACGAGATTACTGAAGGGGAAGCTAGGGAAGAGATCTGGTCATCTGTTAATTACAGTTTTTTAAAAAATTAATTAATTTATTTTTGGCTGCGTTGGGTCTTCGTTGCTGGGCATGGGCTCGCTCTAGTTATGAAGAGCAGAGACTACTCTTCGTTGCGGTGCGCGGGCTTCTCATTGCCGTGGCTTCTCTTGCTGCGGAGCACGGGCTCTAGGCGCACGGGCTTCAGTAGTTGCAGCATGCAGGCTCAGTAGTTGTGGCTCGCAGGCTGTAGAGTGCGGGCTCAGTAGTTGTGGTGTGCGGGCTTAGTTGCTCCACAGCATGTGGGATCTTCCCAGACCAGGGATGAAACCCACGTCCCCTGCATTGGCAGGCAGATTCTTAACCACTGCGCCACCAGGGAAGTCCCCATCTGTTAATTACTTATTCTTCATTTCTACTTCTTTGATCATCGGAAAGAACCAACAAGTTAGGCAAAATATTGTGTGATCAAAAGATTTGAAAGTTGTGCTAGGGCTGGAGATGAGTAGAGCATGGGGGTGTCTGGCTTAAGGTTAGTGACAAGATAAAGGAGTGCCTCCTGCAAAGAGCACTTTCCTGCAAAGAGCCTTTTCCTGGCAAAAGCTGCTTACACCGGGAAGAGCAATAAAAGCAGGAATGAGGTGAACTGTTCGTTGGCTGGCAGAGTTCTACTCAGAATTCCAGAAACTCATACCCTAAGTCCTCCTTACACACACACACGCACACACACACACACACTCACACATGCATACATACATACATATATACATACACACATACACGCACACATGCAATTCATTCATCTATCAAAGTGTACTGAGCCCCTGTGTGTGTAGTGCTGGGGAAATGATGGCAAGAAAGACACCCCAGGCCCTGCCCTAGAAAAACATCCAGCCTAGTGGAGAAGAAGGACATCTGCCTAGGGATTACAGTGGAGACTGATGGGTGTGAGGATGGAGAAGTTCCACCCACCAGGAAGCATACAGTAGGTGCATCCAATCCTGTTACAAGCCAGGAGTGGTTTTACAGAGCAAGGAATGTTTAAGCTGACCCATGTGAGAAAGCGAAGATGCAGGCAGGGCAAACCTAGAGGCGCAGAGGAAGGCAGGTTGCAGAGCGCAGAGGGAGGATGCAGAAAATGTTGAAGCACTAGGGTATGAATCAGCCCAGAGATGCTCAGAAAGGGAGGGAGGGTGGCCCCAGTGTGAGGAAAGCAAGGCATCAGTGGTAACCTTCCTTCCCAGGGCCATTATGGTACTCTCCAAAGAATTGGGGTGTGAGTGTCCAATCTATGGGCTCATATACCACCTTCCAGGTCTGTTTTTTCGAAACCTTACACTGAGACACTCATGCAGGCCACAGGGAGTCCCCATTCAGCACTCAGGTAATACCAGAATGGGCAGGAAGACTTGCAGCCAGGAGTCGAAGTAGATCTAGATGGTGGCCGGCAGGTGGGGATGAGTCCAGAAAACAGGTCTCAACCAGGAGATCAACTCAAGAGAATTATTTCAGTCACTGTTACCATCTGTCGACCCTGAAACTGCTCCCAGGATCCCATGCCTAGAGAGGGCTGGGGTCAACCTGAATCCAACAGGTAGTGGGGCCAGGTCAGAGGGACACCAGGACTGAGAGGCTCCAAAGCTGAGTCTGAGAACTACTGGATTCAAGCCTTATCTCTATTGACAAGTGTGGATAGAGCTTCACCTTCAGCTAAGGATAGACTTGACATATCCTCGGGGCTGAGAGGCCTGTGGAGGAAGGAATAAGGAAGGCCATGACCCCCTCAGCTGACACCTGACTCACAGTCTTCCTCTTTGCCTCAATTCCTGCCCCACCCTGGTTGATTTCTGCATCCATGTAGTAGACTTTCCTGATTCCCAGGTCTCCCAGTTGATTGACACCTACATCTCTACTTCAGGCTTCCAAGTTTACCTCTACACTTCAGCATTGTGGTTCATAGTATGCCCGCAGGAGCCAGTGTGCCTTAATGGTTCCGCCATTTTCAAGTTGTGTAACCTTGGGCAAGGTAAATCACCACTCTGTGCCTCCATGTGGGATGATATTAGAACCTGTATCAATGGGTCCTGTGGGATTAAAGAGTTAATACAATATATGGCACGTAGTTGGGACTTCAGAAATAGTATCATTAATAGGAAAGAATATTAGCTCCAAGGAAGCATTGTCCCCAGCTAAATGCAATGTCTGGCACAGAATGTATACTTAATCTTTGTTGAATGAATGAATGGTGTCATCATTCTGGGTGGCTCCGCTTCTGGAATTAAAATGAAAACATCCACCTTTTCAACCCCACCTTTTATTCTTCTCCACAGACCATCTTTTAATCTCCCAGCCGCCCTCCACCTTGCTCTGTCTTGATCCAGCCTGGACTCCAGGAACTAGCCTCTCACCAGCCATCCTCACAAGCCTCCTTCTCCACACCCCCTACAGAGCCCCATCTTGGACTGACCCTGTTAGTAGCCTTCCTCGTTCCCTGCTCTGTCCTGCCACTCACAGCCACCCTCTCTCCACTCTGCCTTCTCCTCCGCCACCTTTGTTCTCAGGAGATAATCTCTCTTCCTCTTTTATAGGGGACTTTCTCCATCATGGACCCTTTTCTCTCAATTGTAGCTTGTACTCTCCCATCTCCTTGGAGTCCTGTTCCTCAGTATACAAACAAGTTTAAAACTCCCCACTCCCTTCATGGAGCGGGAGAGGGGTATTTGGGTTGATAGGGGAGTGACAGTTCTCTGAGAGGTCATTTTGAATAGTCCTGACTCTTAAACTATGGTAACGTTTCACATGCCCTCCAGTAATACAGAAAGACTATCAACCAGGATGTCGACGGAACTTCAGATGGAATACAGACAGTAATGACTGAACCTAACTCTATTAGAAATGAATATATAACCATACTGAGGGGGGTGGGGAAGAACATAGCCAACCTAAGTAATTTGAAAACCAACATTTGACTATATACTCTAAGGCGAAAGACAAAATGAACTATATACAGATAGCATCCTCTATCTAGTATATTACTTCTCACAAGAGTATGAGTAGCAATTCTGAAACCCCTTTACCTGTATACTGGAAGTGAGCAGATAATGAGAGCTAGGTTCCTCACCGTTGGAGAAAAGAGTTACAAATAAACGAAGGGGAAAGGCCGGAATGAAACTTGTGGTATTAGATTGGAACTGAAGGTATTAACGTGAACTTATGGTTTTGAATATATAGATGGGTAGACATAGAAATTCACAACTATTTCAAGATACATTTTTTAAGAAAGACGTTACCATTCTTTAAAAAACAAAAACCTCCCTTCACCCCACACCTCTACCTAGTCCTCCATCTCTTTCCTTCCCTTCTCGGTCAAGTTTCTGGAAAGACTGGTCCACATGCATTGTATCTACTTTCTTCTCCCCATTCACTGCTCTTCTGGTCACAACTGGGTTTCACCCTGATCCCTTGCGCAATCCACAAAGATCTCCAAGGACCTCCGAACTGCCACTACAACGTGGACTCCTCGGTGACTCTTTCTCACTCCTGATGACCTGTCTCTCTCATCATCATTTTCTGTTTCCCCTTCATCTCTCAGTTTTTTGGTATTAGGCGTTCCCCAGGATCCTGATTCTGGCTCTCTCCTCTTCCCACTCTGCACTCTCTTCTGGGAAATTTTCAAGGCTTATGACTCCGTGATCTATACTTCTGATTCAAACCACTCTCACATTTCAGGGCCAATGGCTATCAATGGCTCTCCCAGGCCCTGCAGACACAACACGTTCAATTTTAAACTCATCGTCTTTTCCTCTGGATCTGATCCCTCGCTTAGCTGATGTACCACCATCCGCCCAGTCTCAAAACCAGAAACCTGCATTCTTTCCTGTCCCTCTCTTCCCATACCTGACCAGTTCCCTGGGCTTGCCGATTCTAACTCTGGAAGGCTTCTCCACTCTCGTCCTCTGCCACCACCCAAGCTGAGACCCTCCTCATCTCTGATGGAGAATAGGGGAAACAGCCTCCTACAGCGGTGTTCCTACATCTGGCTTCACCCACCAGCACTTCCCGACCATGGGGGCCAAAGCCAACCACATGACTGCCTTTCTTAAAAGCCTTCATTGGTTCTCAGGATAAAGCCAAACACCTTGGTATGACAAACAGGGTTCTCCATTATGTGAACACTGGCTCCCACCTAATTTCTAGCCCCATCTCCCACCGTCCTTCTCTTGATTTTATTTTCTAAGTGTACCTTTACACGATATGTTCACTACACTAAAATAAACTCCCCTGGTCACTTTATCTTATCCCTCTGCCTTTTTCTTTATTGTATTTATCATAATACATAATGGGTCTATTATCTCTCCATTTGTTTTTTGTCGGTCTCCTCTAATATAAGGTTTATGAAAACAGGAATCTTGCAAAAAAATTTTTTGATATAATATACATAACATAAAATTTACCATTTTAACCATTTTTAAGGGTACAATTCAGTGCATGCATGGTGTGGTGCAACCGTCACCACTACACATTTCCAGAACTTTTTCATCATCCCAAGCAAACTCTGTGCCCATTAAACTGTAACTCCCCATTATCTCCTCCCCTCAGCCCCAGGTAATCCCTAGTAGTCTTTCTGTCTCTAAGAATTTGACTATTCTAAGTACCTCACACAAGTGGAATTGTATAATGTTTGTCCTTTTGTGTCTGGCTTATCTCACAACATAATGTTTTCGAAGTTCATTTGTGTTGTAGCATGTATCAGAACTCCATTCCTTTTTATGGCTGAATAATATTCCACTGTATGGATATACCACATTTTGTTTATCCATTCATTTGTTGAAGTATATTTTGATTATTTCTACCTTTTGGCCATTGTGAATAATGCTGCTGTAGCCACTGGTGTACAAATATCTGAACAGAGGAATCTCGTTATCTAGCATTCTCCATGGTCTGGAACAACGCTGGTGCATAATAGGTGTCCAACTAAATATTTGTTTTGTGCATCCTTGCCTATATATATTGCTATACCCTCTGCATAGAAGCCCTTCTCCTTATTCTTGGAGAAACTTTTTATTCTTCTAGGCACACATTTCATCTTCCCCAGGAAGCCTTTCCATACAGACAGACACACACACACACACACACAAACACACACGTCACTCTCTCCCCAGTGCTGTTATTGTGATCCGTGTATGATTTAGGAAAAGGTTTCAATTGCAGCCATGCACTATGTTGTAATTTATTTGATTGTATATCTGTCTCCACAGCTAGATGATAAATCTCTCGTGGGCAGGAATGCTGTCTTCGTCATCTCTGTGGCCCCCAAGTCTAGAGCAGTGCCTGGGACAGAGTAGATTCTTAGTGTTTGATGAAGGAGTGAGTGAATGAATAAATGAATGACTCTCTTACATCTTCCCTAGTCTTTGTTTTATATCCAGCAACATTAGTTAATACTTTAGCTACCCTTTCCCTGAGTTGTTTTTGTCACTTTGGGGCTTGTTTACATAAAAGCAAAAGGGAGAGAGTTTACTGTCCCAGGTCAGGAGGACATCCAGAGGGATGGTGTGACTATACCTGGTGTGCTTGGACCATCCCCATCTATACCTGTTGTCCCAGCATCAAGTTTAATAGTGTCCCCTGTCACTTTGTAAGTGTCCTAGTTTGGATAATAAATTATATGACCATCCTACAGGGAGGAAAAACAACTTTTACTAACCCGTTGGATGGGAAGTGGTACCTTCCACCCAAGGGCAGTAGGGCCTGCCCCCTCGGCCTTACCACGTCAGCGTGCTCTTCTCCCTCAGGCTGCGATTCGCTTGAGTTTTTCAGAAGCCACAGAAAGCTGCTCTGGGCATGCACACCAGGCCAAAAATGCCAGGGAATCAATGTCCCCCAGAAGCAGCCCTCAACCAGCGACAGAAGGGGACTGTATATCATGGCCTGTCATCCTCACCCCTCGGACGGGAGAGAGCCAGGTGTGTGCTCCACACCATCTCCCAGAATTTCCCCGTAAGATTATGCTCCGGTCGCCCACAGTAGTAGCTGCTTAATATGACACCTTTGTCGGCTGCCCCGTCCCTGCTGCACTTCTTCAGTGTTTCCTGCTCTTGCTAAATGAACTCCTTGCCCTTGAATTCTTGCCTCAGGGTTTGCTTCTGGGGGAAGCCAAAGGAGACACTGAGCTGCCTACTTCCTCTTTGGGGCCTGAGGAGCCTTGTTAGTATTAACTTCCTTTGCACCCCTTTCCATGCACCCCATTCTCAGCCAGTCCTCTCCCCCACAGACCTCAGCCCTTCCCCTGCCCAGGCCTGTTCCTCCCTCCCCAGCTGCCAGTGCTGGGCTGAGTCACCAGTACGTCGGGGTGGACCTGGGTCTGGGTGGCTGAGGCCTCCTGTTGGCCATGCCCACACTCTGGACCCTAATGTCTTTCTGGGTTTTCCTTTTTTCTTTCTTACTTTTTTAAAAGAGAAAATATTATTAAATTTTCTGTTTTGGATTGATTCCTTTTTCATTGAAGTATAGTTGGTTTGTAATGTTTCAGGTGTACAGCAAAGTGATTCAGTTGTGTGTGTGTATATATATATATATATATACACACACACACACACACACACACACACACACACATATATAATACATATACATATTCTTTTTCAGATTCTTTTCCATTATAGGTTATTAGAAGATATTGAATATAGTTTCCTGTGCTATACAGTATGTCCTTGTTGTTTATCTATTTTATATATAGTAGTGTATATCTGTTAATCCCAAATTGCCAATTTATCCCTCCCCCACTTTCCCCTTTGGTAACCATAACTTTGTTTTCTATGTCTGAGAGTCTATTTCTGTTTTGTAAATAAGTTTATTTGTATCATTTCTTTAGATTCCACATACAAGTGATATCATATGATATTTGTCTTTGCCTGACTTAGTATGATAATCTCTAGGTCCATCCATATTGCAGCAAATGACATTCTTTCTTCCTTTTTTATGGCTGAGTAATATTCCACTGTATATATGTACCACATCTTTATCCTTTCATCTGTGGATGAACTTTTAGGTTGCTTCCATGTCTTGGCTATTGTAAATAGTGCTGCTGTGAACATGGGGGTGCATGTATCTTTTCAAATTAGCATTTTTGTCTTTTAGGGATAGATGTCCAGGAGTGGGATTGCTGGATCATATGGTAGTTCTGTTTTGTTTTTTTTAAGGAACCTCCACACTCTTCTCGATAGTGGCTGCACCAATTTACGTTCCCACCAACCGGGTAGGAGTTTTCCCTTTTCTTTCTTCCAATAGCAGTTCAATAGCCTTCTGATGATCCATTCCTGGATCTGACTACAAGTGTCTACCTCTTCATCCATTCCACAAGGAGCAGAGGCCACAGGAATGGTCAGAGGAAAGGAAACTGCCATTCCTGGGGTCCCCAGTTAATATGTACCAGGCTCCGTGTGAGTATGGCCTTACAACAATTGTAAGAAACAGGGGCTTCCCTGGTGGCGCAGTGGTTGAGAGTCCGCCTGCCAGTGCAGGGGGCACGGGTTCGTGCCCCGGTCCGGGAAGATCCCACATGCCACGGAGGGGCTGGGCCCGTGAGCCATGGCCGCTGAGCCTGCGCGTCCGGAGCCTGTGCTCCGCGGCGGGAGAGGCCACAACAGTGAGAGGCCCGCGTACCGCAAAAAAAAAAAAAAAAAAAAAAAAAAACAGAAGTAAATAGGATTTTCATCTTTTTAGAACCAAAGATTTTTATCCACAATAAAAGAAATGATCATCGTAGAAATTTTGGAAAATATGAAAAAAAGAAAGAAA
Organism: Phocoena sinus; assembly: GCF_008692025.1. Classification (NCBI taxonomy): domain Eukaryota; kingdom Metazoa; phylum Chordata; class Mammalia; order Artiodactyla; family Phocoenidae; genus Phocoena; species Phocoena sinus. The sequence goes on from NC_045775.1 coordinate 24,143,516, forward strand.
AACATCACCCGTAATTCTTCCATCCAGAAACTACCTTCAATATAGTAGTGGTTGTTTTCCTCCTGACCCTTTATTCATGGGTATATAATTGGAACCACACTAAGTGAAATCCCTTTTCACTCAATATTAAAATAGAAACATATCTCCCATGTTACTTCATACTTTGCAAACATTAGGACAGAAATGCTTGCTTCTTACTTGTACATTTTATATGGTGGAGTGAGAACATCTACGACATTCCTGAAGGATGGGCACTTTGGGAAGAAATTATTCCAGCAAAGTGAAATCGATAAAAGAGGCAGAGGGAGACCTCGTCTCTTTCTGGCCTCTTTCTCTGAGTTTAAAAAAATCAAGAAGGGACAATAAAATATTATTACTTAGACGTAAAAAAGAACATACCAAATAATCAGCTAAAGGAGTTGAAAATAGTTGCATCTGGGAAATGGGAATGAGCGGGGTAACTGTTGTTTTCTCCAGCAAGGCTTGTTGCACTATTTGCCTCTTTAATCTTTGCGTGACTTTGATGAAAATGAAACAACATGAGGCGTGATTTATTGACCTAATTGTGAATACGGTTTTTGTCATGAACTTTGTAAACATTGGGGTTTCTTTGTTTTAATTGGGGTACAGTTGTTTTACAATGTTGTGTTAGTTTCTACTGTACAGCGAAGTGGAGTTCCGTGCTATACAGCAGGCTCTTATTAGTAAACATCGTTTTTATTTGTTTATTTATGGCTGTGTTGGGTCTTGTTTCTGTGCGAGGGCTTTCTCTAGCTGCGGCAAGCGGGGGCCAGTTGTGGCTCACGGGCCTAGTTGCTCTGCGGCATGTGGGATCCTCCCAGACCAGGACTCGAACCCGTGTCCCCTGCATTGGCAGGCAGATTCTCAACCACTGCGCCACCAGGGAAGCCCTAAACATCATTTTTAATGGCAGTATATTATCCCATTCTGTGGATATACTACAATTTATTTATCTATTTCCCTGTTATTGAATATGTCATTTGCTTTCAAATTATATTTAGATAGTAATGTTGGGGTGAACAAGCCTGTGCAGAAAGCTTTTTTAGTATTTGAGATTCTCTTTGTAGGAAAATAAGAGCGCTCTTAGTATAGGCGAGTGCTCATTTCCCCATGCCCTAACCAGCTTTGATTAAATTTCCTCTAAAAAATCTCAGTTAAATAATAAGTGAAAAAATCATTTTTCCCTTTTCAACAGTTGATGAAATGGAAGCTTAGAGATCTCCAACTTGCCTCAGCATGTGCAAGGTTTAGAAGTGGTGGAGCTGGCTTTTAAGCCTGGTCTGTCTGACTGCCAAGTCTTCATACGCACCACATCTGGCCTGGGAGAAAGAACTAGTTGTCAGGAGAGCTGGATTCTAGTCCAACCTTTTCCACTGACTAGCTAGTGCCCTTTTAGTCTCAATTTCCTTGTCTGTAAAACATGGGTGCCCCACCTACCCATCCATCTTCTCAGAGCTATAAGGACCAGAAAAGATAAGGAATAGGAAGGCTCTGGAGATTCTAGAATGTTCCATTGATTACAGACTTCAAAAAGGCATGAGCTCTGCCTTCTTTTTGCTCCCAAATATAAATCTAGATGTCATGTTTATTTAGCATTCACATATGGCAGTTACTGTAGGTTAAGTGCTTTATATGGGTTATTTTATTTAATCCTCCTAACAGCCCAACAGGTTAGATATTATTGTTTCTGTTGCAGAAATGAAAAATTGAGACTGTATCCCAGAGCCAGTAAATGATGGAGATGACTTTGAATCCAGGAGACCTGACTCCAGAGTTTGAGCTCTTATTGTTTCAAAACGTAGTTTTTATTATTATTCAGGATCGCTGTTGAAAAGATAGTTTGTTACAGTTCTCAAGAGGAGGGGGCACTCCACACCATGCAGGGCCACACAGGAAGCCCCAGGATTGGTCAGGAGGCAAAGGAGTGAGGGGAAAGCATGGGAAAGAGCCTTTATTGCAATTTTCCTGGGAAGGAATGGGTGAAACAGGGTAAGCAGGCCACACGGGTCTAGGATTGACTAGTTTGAGTAATTTCAGGGCGCTCACAGGTGTAGGGGCTGCCCCTAGTTGCCTGGTACCTGGCCCTGGGGGATTATGGCAGGAGATAGTGGCTCAACCTGTGAGAGCTCCATAAAGGAGGTAGTAGGCAGCTCCGGGCTCTGGATTGGTAGGTTTGCATATGATAGGCACCCTCACAGGGGAGTTATTTGCTGTCTCTAGGAATTAGCTAGTCCTGGGAGAGTCACTCTCTGCAGGATCAGCTGGGCCCCATATGCCGGAGCATCAAGAATAGAGAAGATAAGAAAATATAGTTAATATATTTGCACATTAAACTGGGCTGCCTTGTGCACTGCTCTTGCATAGCTGGGGCGATTATCATCATCAGGAACCGTCACCACAATAACAATGATGTCCCATCCTTTTCCTAAGGTAAGGTCCATGAGGACAGGGACCATGTAGCACCCAGCACATGGTAGCTCTCAGGAGGGATTTGTTAAATGAGTGAGTGAATGAATGAACGGTCCCATGCCTGCCAAGCCTGGAGCTTCATGCGCTGTGGGGGACACATAGGTGTAGATACTCAATAAATATCTTATTTTCTTCAATCAGGTAAGAAAGAGGGCAATGAGGACAATACCAGGGAAAAGAGATGCTCAACAGCCTTATTAGCCAGGATCTAGAACTATGTGCTCGTGGAGAGCTCTTCCTAGAGGAATCTAGATAGTTTGCAGATTTTGTACAGTGAAGATCTGATGGATGCTGCAGGGACTCCTGACTACGTCTTCAGGAAGCGTCTGGTGACTCCTCACCTGACTAGTAATCTGATTTTAATCCTCTCTCTCCAGGGGCCAAATGTCTCTCTTATTCAGGCAAGGTGTGTTCTGGGAATGCTGGCTTCTTTTTCTTCCTTACGTTTCTGCCCTCATCACCAAGGTCATCCCAAGCGTCTTTAGTCATTTACGTTCATTCACACACTTAAGAGCATTTACTGTGAGCAGTGGTTTGGAGTGGTCTTATTTATAACTCACAATTGTCTTCAAGGAGGACCTGTAACAACAGAGTCCTGCTTAATACAATTCAACCATTTGTCAGAATCGGGGATTCTAAGAATTGGCAGGTGGAAAGCTAAATACGGCTTTGGGGTAGGACTCTGAGTCCTACGAGAATTTTATGCCGCTGTATTGTGCAAGCAACACTGACAGACTGGAGGAGTGTTTTCATGCTATAAGTGGAATTAGAAAGAGGACTCCCTGCCCTCAGGGAGTTGCCAGAGGATACAAAGCAATAGAAACAAGAAGACAGACCCACAGCACTTAATACAGTTAACAGGAAGGGACAAATACCTTTTAAGGGGACCATTGACAAAGGAAATATGCAAACAGCAAAACAATATAGCATACGTGAGATTCTGAGCCCAAGCAGCTTGGCCTCCCATCCCATCTCTTCATGCCAGTGGGAATGTCTGACCCTTCTCCCCATCTCCTCTCCCTGTCTAGCCCATTGGACAGGCACTAACTATAGAAGCTATTTCTTCAGAGAAGACAAGAACCAATGACTGTGCAGAATTAGAAGGGCTGGGAAGTAGGAAAGAAAGATAAGGCTTCAACTCAGGGGAGGAACAGAAAGTCTCACCCCTTATCCAGAGGCTGTCTTGTCCACTTCCTTTCCCAGCCACATTCTGAAAACATCTCTCCACATTTATTCAGGGATGCCTGTTTCCATGGCTACCGGGAGACAGATGCTTTTTCGAATCTGGTATGTAAAGAACTCTTCCAATTTGGAATCCGACATGTAACAGGTGGCTATTTTTAGCCACATGCTGTTAATACATGCTTTAGGAAAGTCAGCTCTTTGCCTTGTACTTAAACATCACCTTTCTCCACACTCCCCCGTTTCACTGCCTAAGTGGCTTGAAGCATTTATAGGAATTTTTATTTACCACTACTACAATGTGAAAGACACAAAAAGATCCCAAGATTCAGGCCATAAATGCCATAGTTCAGACTCAGAACACCCATCAGAAAGCCAACACCAGCCCTGGGCAGCATGTATCAGCTCTCTCTTTGAGACGGAGGGCCTGCCCTCTCCAGGGCCACTCTTGGAGTGTCGAGTCATCACTTGATGCTCAGGATGGCTGCCACCACCTTGCTCAGGGACATTTGTACTTGTCTCATCCTCCATTTGGGTAAATTCTTCATTTCATGTGCCTGAATCTGTGCTATTATTTGTAAAATGATACTCCAGATATCGTGTTTATCCCATGCATGTGTGAAGGCAGCCTGGTCTAACGATAAGAGCCATAGACTTCCCCACCCACCTCCAAGTTAGTTTGACATTGAAGCCCTTACACGATGTGGCCTCAGTTATCTCCCTAAACTTACTTCTCAAATCTCTCAACTCCGTGCTTTAAATCCCCAGAACATTCTTCAAACATGCAATGTACTGCCACCGGAAATTCTCACATGGTTTTCAATGCCCGCATCAAACTCGACATGCCCGAGGGTTCCTCCCTGTGCCATCTCTCCTTACCTCCTAGTTAAAAGCATAAAAGCATTTCTTCCCTCCTATAGGTTCTCATACTTCATAAGTAAATGTATAAGAGCTTGAAGCACTGCACACACCTCCTGGTGCTATGTTATTTGGGCATTTCTTAACTTCTTCGTTACCACTGGAAGGTTCATGAAGCCAGAGAGGGCAGTTTTTCTCCATGTTTGAATCTCTAGTGGCTAATTCAATGCTTTGCCCATAGTAGAGACTCAGGAAGAATTTGTGGAATGGAATTGTTATACAAAAGTCTTGAGACCATGTTTCTAGTATTACTTCTGCCACTGACCTTGAACATAAAGTTTTCCAGATCTCAGGTTCCATGTAAGAAAGGAATGATAATACATATTTCATTTCTCTCACAACTTTATCATTAGAACCAAACTAGCTTTGTCTTATAAATGGTACCTTCTCAGATGAAAACGTATATCCCCCAGAAATAATAAAAAAGAGAAGAGTGAGGAAATACTATAGTAATACTGGAACTATTTATACACTAGAGCTATAGAAAACACCAGAGCAATTCAGGCAGGCTACCCAAGAAGAGCAATAAGGAGAAGTGGGGGTGAGGTGGGGGACAAAGAGGAGGGTGAGAAGGAAGGAAGGGCAGGAGGGGATACATGTGAGAACATAGTGTGCTCACCCGCCATGCACAGTCTGCTGGGGCCAGAGAGTGGCAGAGCAGAAATAGCTACTGATAGGAATGACTGTGTGGGGTCTTGAGAGGCAGAGCTCAGATCCACTTTCTTGTGTGCTGGCCAGGACTTTGTCGGAGGTGGGGATTTCCCAGCCGATACAAGGTAAACCAGAAGGAAAACGGCCCCAGGCCAAAGCAGAAGAATCAGCCAGAGATGGAGCCCAGAAATCTAAATGTTAGTGATAACCACAGAGAACTTTAATTCAGATATACTCTGGTCCTTCTTTGAGAAACACTGAGCCAGATAAGACAAATTAAAACTAAGAAGCATATTGGTTAACTATTGATGGAACCAAGAACCCAGCAGTAGGAAGTGGCAATAGAAGTAAAGCATTGCATAAAGCCTGAGAAGCAAGGAAGAGACAAACAAGGCAAATTTAAGAGAAAAATAAAAAAGACTTGAAGGAGAAAGGCATCAGCACAAGTTTTGGTAAAGCAGGACTGAAAGCAGATACAGAGCAAAGGGCATAAATATGAGGAAGGCTAAAGAGAAAATTTTCATGCTGGTTGATTTAAATTTTTTGAGGATGAAGATGAGAGAAATTCATTATTTATCAAGGACCTGGCTTTACTCCTGGATTCAAGGATGACAGTCATGCAGGGAAAGGTTTTCTTGGAGCTCTGGACCAGTAGACACTACTGACCCTGAGACTGGCAGAAATGATAACCAAGGAGAGAAATAGAGGCAATGTGAGTCAGAATAGTCAATGAGATTCAAATGAATAAATGGTGCAATAATGGACAAGTAATGAACAAGTCAGATGGGCGAGAGCCCAAGGGGTCAGCATGGGCTCAGGGCAGTAATCTCAGGACCATGGATAGCTCTGTGCTGGCCCTGTGTCTGGGACAAGAGTGGCCTTTTAACCCATTGCTACAGTGATTAGCCTCACTGCCTGGGTTCCATTTTGGATGTGTTAAAAAGATCTGTTCACCCAATTAAGGTATAAGACTTTAGATCTAGGGAATATTTGCCATCTAGCTGGTGGCCTTTGATAGCTATTCAGAGATATTACAGAATGTAGAGAGAAAGAGGAACTTGGAATCAAGAGCCTGGAATCGGGAGACCTAGGTTTTGCTTCCAGCGTTGCCAGCTTGCTAGGTGTGTGGCTTTAGTGAAGTCAAGCTTGATGAAGCTCAGTTTTCTCTTAGGCAAAATGGGGTTCATGAGGTTTTCCCTACTTCCTATAAAGACCTACAGGGATAATCAAATGAGATTATGCATGCAAAAGCACGTTTAAACTGTAAAACCCTAGTTAAATATGTATAGTTGCTGTAATTAGCTTCCTACAAAATGAATACAGAGGTTCCACAGGAACTCTATAGTGTCAGGAGACAGGGGTGTTAAGCTAAAGGTGTATTAGAGCCCAACATCTCCAGAAGTAGAGGTAAGACTGTGAGAGGAATGTGGATTTTCAAAAGCTATGGGAGCTGGTTGGAAAGATGAACAAATGTGAAAGAGAAAGTAAAAGAGTGAAAGGGAAAGTAAAAGGACAGACTTGCAAATATTCATGACTTTCCCAAAAGGAGCAAAAGGAAAAGGTTGGTTATTTTATATCAGTTTACAGGTAATACCTGAAACAAGCTGAAATATCAAATAGGTGAAATAAATTTATTAAAAATTCAAACCCATTTCAATAATATCCAATCTCCTTCTGCAATATGTAAAAACAAAAACACCTCTGTAGCAAAACTGAATCTCTTTTTTATTATTTTTAAAGCCTTCATTTTAATCTTATTACAAAAGTAATATATGATCATTATAGAAAAGAAATCAGAAGAAATAAACCCAAAAGATATTGGGTTGGCCAAAAAGTTCATTCGGACTTTTTTTTTTAAATATAAATTTTTTATTTATTTATGGCTGCATTCGGTCTTCGTTTCTGCATGCGGGCTTTCTCAAGTTGCGGCGAGCAAGGGCTACTCTTGGTTGCGGTACTCAGGCTTCTTATTGCGGTGGCTTCTCTTGCTGTGCAGCATGGACTCTAGGTGTGTGGGCTTCAGTAGTTGTGGCACGTGGGCGCAGTAGTTGTGGCTTGCGGGCTCTAGAGCGCAGGCTCGGTAGTTGTGGCGCACAGGCTCAGTTGCTCAGTGGCATGTAGGATCTTCCTGGACTAGGGCTCGAACCCCATGTACCCTGCATTGGCAGGCGGATTCTTAACCACTGAGCCATCAGGTAAGCCCGATTCAGACTTTTCTGTAACATCCTATGGAAAAACCTGAACGAACTTTTTGGCCAACCCAATAATATTAAAAATATTCTCAATCCTACCAACCCAAAGGTAATCTTGCAAACATTCTTCTAATTCTTCTGTGCATATTGAAGGAACTAAGTTCACTCACCTTTTTTTAAAAAACAAATATGGGCTCATCTTCATGCCATTTTGCAATGTCTTATTAAATAACCATGTCAGGAATATATTGTTGTATAGGAACAATAAATAAATTTGAGCAGCAATTTTAATGGCTACATACAATATTTATTGTAAAAGTATATCATATTTATTTAACTATTCCTTTATTTTTGGATACTTAGACTATTTCCAACATTTCTTTACTGCATACTGTGATATAAGGAGTTGATGTCAAGGTTAAACCTGTGGATTCCAGTGACAAGACTTCTAAGTTCAACTCCCAGATTCCTTGCATGTTGACTGTATACCTTTGGGAAAGTTAATCTCTTTAAGCCTCAGTTTCTTCATCTGTGGAATGAGTTTAATAATATACATACACTAAAACTTGTTAGAATTAAGTGAAATGATATATTTTAAACATTTTATACAGTACCTGGCACATACTAATAATGATAACATTATTAGGTACATACTATTTTTGTTAAAGTCCTTATAGCTGATCTCTGTATTCATCCTTAATTATTTCTATAAACTTTCAGAATTAGAATTTTTTTTAATCGAAGGAAGAACATATCTATTTCAGGACAATGCCATATTTTAAATAGAGAAGAATTCAGTTGTCATGAGGAAGAGGGACAGCCAGATGTTAAAAAGTAATATATGGATGGAAAGATTTTGGACTCTGTGCTCTTAAACTAAGAGTAAGCATATCCTAGAAGCAGTGATCCTACATCTTGGAAAATATCTTACAGAAATAATTGCATGAATATATATGTACAATTATATTCATTGCAGTATTATTTATGATAGCAAAAAACTGAAAATCTAATTATCTCATTTTTAGGAGGTTGATAAGATATATTATGGTACATCCATACAATTGAATATTATGCAGCCATTAAAAAGAATAAGGTAGGGCTTCCCTGGTGGTGCAGTGATTGAGAGCCCACCTGCCAATGCAGGGGATGTGGTTTTGAGCCCTGGTCCAGGAAGATCCCACATGCCACGGAGCAGCTGGGCCCGTGTGCCACAGCTGCTGAGCCTGCGCTCTGGAGCCTGCGAACCACAACTACTGAGCCCGCGAGCCACAACTACTGAGCCCACATGCCGCAACTATGGAAGCCCGCGTGCCTAGAGCCCGTGCTCCACAATAAGAGAAGCCACCGCAATGAGAAGCCTGTGCAACGCAACGAAGAGTAGCCCCCGCTTGCTGCAACTAGAGAAAGCCCACGAGCAGCAGTGAAGACCCAGTGCAGCCAAAAATAAATAAATAAATTTATTTTAAAAAAAGGAATAAGGTAAGGGTTCATATATGAACCTTGCAATGAGTTCCTGATATAATCTTATGGGGGAAAGTGGAGTAACAGAGAGGAAGCATAGCATGATCATAATTTATGTGATAATTTTTAAGGATGCAGAATTTAAGGCTCGTTAGTTATGTGTACTAGCAATGGAACAAAGCTAGCTAATGCATATTAAAAGTATTTGAACACTATAAGTGCTACAGTAGCTTCATTATCCCAATAATCTGACATAAACTTACTGAAAGAAAAGTGAGAGGGAAATGGCTAATAAAAAGGACAAGATAATCATGAAATAAAGGTTATTACAAAACAAAAGCCACCTCTTTTCCGATCATAGAAGTCCAGGTCTTAAAGCAGTAAAGGTGCTTGAGAAGTTATCTTATCCATCACTTTGCCTTACGGTAAAGTATTTTTATCCTCTTATGAAAATGGAAAAGCGGAGGTGCACAGAGCCAAGTGAATGACCCAAAGTCACATGGCTTAAGGAAGTGGGGTGATGACCAAGATTCTCTCTCCTGATCAAAATGGAATTCTCAAAATCTTGGAAACTTGGCAAGATCAAATAGAGCATATGCAAATTCCTATTGGAACAGGAAGAAAGTAGAACTATGAAAGGGATCGTTAAGGGGAGAGGAGACTTGCTCCCTCTTCAAGATGCCATGAAGAAATAGGACATGTTAAAAATATATTTAAAAAATGTTCAAATGGAGGCACCAAGCCAAGGACTTTAAATAACAGAATAACTCTCCTCTTGCTCAGGAGTGATCAATGTGGAGTATGTTTCCCCTGTAAAGGCGAAGAAAGAGGAACAGAAATAGCAAAAGTCAAAGAACAAATGAGGGAAGTTTCCATAAACAGGGTCATGGAGATGAGTGAATATAGAGAAGGTTAATCAAGGAAAAGAACAAAGAGGAAGATGGCAAGTGGCACATAGGAGGGAAAGGTCCAGAATGTATCTGCCTTCCAAGAGCTACAAGTCGTCACAAGAGCCATCACTGTTCAAGAAAGCGGCAACCATCCGGCTGATGAGAGGGGCCATGCTCCAGAGTCCCATAACCTTACTGCTGAGGACCACACAATTTCCCACAAATGTAGAGAAGTATGGAAAAATGGTATAATGACCAAAGGGTGCAGCCAAATGGTGTCAATTTAATTTAATGTACAGCTATTGGGAAGGAAATCAATTGTTCAAGGAAAGAACGCTGGTGAAAACTTGGGATGAACACAGAAATTCTGCGGCCTGCCTATCCTTAGAGTTTCCACTTCTCTGCTCCAGTTCAGCTGGCTTCTCCCCACTTCTTTGCCTAGGAGGGCCATTAGCAGCACCTTGCCTATCTTCAGAGCATGAATTTTTCTCTTTGTGCAAAGAGAAACAATTGACACCTTTCAAGTGAAACGTATAAAGAAGACCTTGTCACATCTTCCTGAAATACAATCAGGAGTTGGTCAGTCTGAGTGTTATTCTGCGAATCCATTGTTCTACACTATGTCTTGGGCCTAGTCTCAAAAGGGTCACATTGGCCATCTTCCAAGGAGCCTCTTGTCTGTAAATTAACTCTTGCATGAGAGACAAATTTCTCATCCTCTACTAAAGCTCACAGCCCCTGAGTGAAGAGAATGCTCTCTGTTTCAGGCCCAGGATCACCTTCACCTAAGTTCTTCACCGTGCAAATAGACAACTCTTCCCACATCCCCTGACGCTTCAAGGAACTCCATTTTCAGGGGATAGCTATTAAACTAAAACAAAAAAAGTTTAATACCCCTGCTCTTATATAAGCTAGGATTACAATCAACACCAAAAAAAAAAAAAAAAAAAAAAAGAGAGAGAGCGAGCCAGCTATGGCATAAACAAATAGGAGATTCACATTTCAAGTAGTGGAGATGTAGGTGGGTCAAGGAAGCAGTTGCTCAATCATTCCACTGGGGACTTGGGCACTTGCTTTCCTTTCCTCCATCTTTGGCCTCCCGGCTTACATGTTCTGGCTTGTTGCCTCATGGTTGCAACCATGACGTTGTAGCCTTACATCCATGTTTAAGGCAGTAAGAAGAAGAAATGATGAAGTCGGGGAGGGATAAATTGGGAGATTGGAATTGACATATACACACTACTATATATAAAATAGATAACTAATAAGGACCTTCTGCATAACACAGGGAACTCCACTCGATACTCTGTAATGGCCTATGTGGGAAAAGAGTCTAAAAAAAAGTAGATATATGTGTAAATGATTCACTCTGCTGTACACCTGAAACTAACACAACATTGTAAATCAACTGTATCCCAATAAAAATTTTTTAAAAAGAAAAAAAAAAAGAAACAATGAAGGGCTTTCTCCTTACAAGTCTTTCTTTTCACTCAGGAAGCTAAGACTTCTCCAGTGGACTTTCACCTACATTTCATGGACCAGACTGCATTACATGTCACTGCCGCTGTAAGGAAGCTGGGAAATGGAGAACTGTGTCTTTACCTCTGCGCTGGGAAAGGAGCAAGGTAAGGTAATTTAAGATGAATACTGATGAGCTATTGAATGATATCTGTCGTAATTACTCCTTTGGCTCCTCAGCACCCAAGGTCTCCTATTCTTTTACACATTCTCACTCTCCATTGCCACGGAAGAAAACCCAAAGTCTCATCCAGTTCAAAGTCCAGGATCTCTGGTCACTGTGCTGAGCTCCCCACTGGGTCTGTGTGTGCCTCTCAGGACCACAGTCTGTAGGTTGAAAAGACAGCTTATCTGCCCCCATATACATGATATACAAAGGTATGGAGGAAACCAATAACCACAATAAAAACTCCAACCTAACTCAGACAAAGGGAGAGTAGGGAATTCACACTGGACCATAGAATATATCAAATCCTACCGATCAGAAAAAGAGGGCACATCACCAATCTGGCAGGCCCTAGATCTGCTTTCTGGGAGGAAATTCCTTGTCCATTATTCTCAATTGTTATATCCTCACAAAAATTCTTTGTGGTAAAATCTATACCCATTATAAAGATAAGAAAATTGAGACACAGAGAGTAACTTTGACCACAATCATATAGAAGCAGGATTCAATCACAGACAATCAGACTGCAGAGTCCTCCTCCCCCTCCCCCTCCCCCAAAACTACAACCTCTGGTAACCACTGATCTTTTAAAACACAGCTCTCTTTTTTTTTTTTTTTTACATTTTTGGCTGCGTTGGGTCTTTGTTGCTGCGTGTGGGCTTTCTCTAGTTGTGGTGAGTGGGGGCTACTCTTCGTTGCGGTGCACAGGCTTCTCATTGCAGTGGCTTCTCTTGTTGCAGAGCATGGGCTCTAGGCGTGCGGGTTTCAGTAGTTGTGGCACGTGGCCTCAGTAGTTGTGGCTCATGGGCTCTAGAGTGCAGACTCAGTAGCTGTGGCACATGGGCTTAGCTGCTCTGTGGCCTGTGAGATCTTCCCGGACCAGGGCTTGAACCCACGTCCCCTGCATTGGCAGGCGGATTCTCAACCACTGCGCCACCAGGGAAGCCCCAGGCAGCTCTTAACTTTAAAACATCTTCTGCTGGCTGCCTCAGAACAAATTCAATGACCCACCTTAGCCTTGAGGGCTTAGGAAAGAAATCTCAACAAGGAAATAGATCTTTATACAGTAGATGCTGCTGTTCTAAGGATAAGGACATTTAAAATGCTACCTCAGTTTTTTAAGATGAAAAAGTTCTGGAGGTTGGTTACACAACAATTTGAAATATACTTAGCACACTTAAAAATGGTTAAGTGGGGCTTCCCTGGCAGCGCAGTGGTTGAGAGTCCACCTGCTGATGCAGGGGATGCGGGTTCATTCCCCGGTCCGGGAGGATCCCACATGCCGCGGAGGGCTGGGCCCGTGAGCCATGGCCGCTGAGCCTGCGCGTCTGGAGCCAAAAAAAACCAAAAAAAAATGGTTAAGTGATAAATTTTATATTTGTGTTTTATTACTGTTTTTTAAAAAAGCTCCTTAGGAAGCTACAGGACATTTTTTAAAGTAGGACAAAACATAGTATGCTATGAATGCCTTATCAGTAATAATTGTGTCAGTTTGTCATGTTTTAGTTAGGAAGGCACTTTTATATTCTTTCCATTTTATCCTTACAACCATGTTGATTGATGGGTAGAGAAGATTTTCATTATCCTCATTTTATGCACATGCAAAATGAGATCATCATAAACGTCTGCCCAAGGAGGCAAAAGCTGTAATTAAACATAGGTCTTGTGATTCCACAGTTAAGTGTTCTCACAATACTGCACTCTTAGTGAGAAAAGAGGGGAAAGTGCGATGGAGGGCTTAGGAACTGATATTTATAGGCATCCATTCCATGCCAGGCACGAGGCTCTGTGGTACCCAGGCATCATTACCTCTTTAAGCCTCAGTCATATGAGGTCAGTTCTCCTAGTATCCTGATTTACAGTTAGAGAACTGAGGTTCAGAGAGGTTAAATAACTTTCTCAAGGTCACCTGGCTAGTAATGGAAGCGTTGGATTCAAGACAGTATAAGATTTAGGAGCAGAAGGCAGCTGCAGGGAGAGGATGTACGTAGGAGGTGATGCAGCAGCACCTATTTTTGTGCCTCTAATTGTCCTCTGGTCAGGAAAGAATTTGCAGACAGTTGACTAAATAAATGTGGGAGGAGGAGGTAAGGGGCAAGCCACAGGTGCAAAGAACAAACCTTTTTCCCAAGGTAAGTGGAAAAGGGAACAAAGGATTACAATCTTGGGGATGTAGACAGGAAAGCAAAATTGCAAAAACCCAAAATAATGGTGTCAAGAGAACTGGCCAGAAGAGGAAAGACTACTTTAGAAAAAACAGAGAAAAAGGTGAAAGGATTTTTTTTTTTTGCATGTGCTGCATTTATTAGAAAGCGATAGACAGTGTTTGTGGAAAATACGTGGGTTGGGCGGGGAAAATTATAAATACATTCGACATTAGCTAGTTTTTAAACAATTTTAAATGCTGAGGGATTCAGTGAGATAATGCATGGGAAATGCTTAAATTATAAAGTGTTATACAAAAGTAGAGTGGTACTTATTGTTGTATGAGTGTATTTATAATAAAACTGGAAAGGCGAAGAAAAGCCAGGCCAAGGGCCAGTGCTGATGCTTCAGTGGGCTCTGCCAGGCTCTCATTGTGCTTGTCTGGCCCAGGAGGCTCCTCTTTATCTCATTGAATTGCAGCCTCTGCTCCACCTCTGGCGCTGAGTGCTGATGTGGTCCAGGTGTTCAACAGCTGGCCCACATTTGCCCCAGGTGGTAGTATCTGAGGAATCAGTTGATCCATGTCTATGTATCGTTTGGGTTTTGCAAAATCCCATCACGAGCCTGAAAGACCAAAGTCATCTCATAGGACTCCCCCAGATTGGCTGGAAGACTAGAATCATGTGTTGGAGAAGTGGGTTCTGGAAATGAAGGGGGAGGGGGAGAGAAGACCTGGAAAGGACGAGGCATCTTACGTTTGTAGGGAAGGCACTTTTTCCTTTCCTGAGGGTTTCTAAAGGATACCCTTGGCTTCGTGGCCATAGCTCTCTCACAGACCTTGCTGTTCTTCAGGTGGCCCTGGTCATACCCCCTTTTCCCTTTTCTCATCTAACTCTGCTCCTCTCTTTTACTTTCCTCCCTCACTTTTCTTCTCTTGCTCTTTTCTGCTGGCCAATGAACATTTCCAGAGTAGATAACGTGGGGCTGAGAGACGGGCTAAGATGGGAGTTCTTTTTGAAAGATGAACTATTCTTAAACCAGATGCCACAGGCAGACAGCCTCTCCTACCGCCTGGGGAATCGGGCTGTGTGAGCAGAGTCCAGGGTAGCAGGGGGATTTTTGCAGGAGCCATTCAATGATCCCTTCATTAGAATAAAACCCATCAGTTTCCCTCCCTCCACGAGAGCCTTCGGGAGCCCGACGGTGGGAGAGACAGTCCTGCAGCGAGGGTGTGTGTTTTCTGCTCCATCTCACCTAATGTGCTCAGGGCTGCTTGCTCCTGGCTCTGGGATCTGTTCGGCTTTTGAAGAGGCTAATTGTTCTGGAGACTGAAGGTTTAAAGGAGTGATTCTCAGTATTTTTGTTTCCAAGAGCCTCTCCCTAAACATTTGCTTTTGAAAGATTTGGTCTCCAAGCAATTTAATGACCCATTAAGATGACTGTGTTTCTCCACGTTCTAATTAATCATAGATGAATGAGTTTGCCAGTCAGGCTTCTGAGGAGCCAGCACTCGGTGTCCCCGAGTGAGCAGGTACAATGCAGCCGTGTGCAGCTCCAGTTGACACTTCAGACCTTTGAGGTCTGATGACTGATAAATGTGTTTCTCCCCCTTGGCTTCCCGAAACGTTTGAACACCCTTGGAGACCCAAGACACCCAGTCTACCTTCCTGCGGAACACGGCTTTGAAGTTCAGAAGGTGACGATTAAGGTGACAGATGAGGGGGACGCTCAGGACCAAGAAACCTGGCCTTTGAAGGAGCACTTGCGAAAGAATAGATGCCCCAGGAATAGGGAGGGAGGAGTCCTGCCTGTGAGAGAAGGAAGGAGCTCTGGACGGGGTGGATCCAGGTTTGATGGAGTTTGAAGCTCATGTCATTTGGGGGAATCCTCTCAAAAGTAAAGACTATAAAATCACAAATGCAAAAGTATGTAGTGGACCTTGAGGGGTCCTGCAGGTTTAGGTTTACAAGCTTCCCAGAAAATCTGCTCTGGCCAGTGGAAGGCTTCCTTCTGGGGCTCAAAGTCTGCTCAGGCAACCATGGGAGCTAATGCTACATAGTTCCCTGGTCTGCCCAACAGGCCCTTTCCCAGGAATAGCAGCAGTGGTCATCTCGTTTGACACCTTGACCCTGAACCGACCCCCTGACCCTTGGCTCAGTGTGTATGACACCCTCATAGGTTTTTAACAAATGTTCTGAGAGCATCTATCTACATTATGCCAAGAATTGGGGTATAAAACCAAATAAGCCAGACTCAACCCCCAAGGACAAAACATGGTAATAGTGGTGCAAACATAAAAACTAATGTTTAAGATGGAGGTTGGTGAGGCGTGTTTGGTGTGTGCCCAAGTGGCTCTGGAAGCACCCCAGAAGGGATGGAAGGAGAGAAGTTAAACACCTGGGCAGTCTAGAAAGATGAAACCTTTATTTCCTCCATATTGCGCTAATATCAACGCGTACATATACTTTCTTCATATTTCCTGCAAAATGCAATTATACTGGGGAGCCTAGGAGCGAAACAGATCTGGGTTTCCATCTCAGCTTGGCTACTCATTAGCTGTATGGTACTGGGGCAAGGTTTGTAAATATTTTGCAAAGCCTTACCTGAAAATAGGAACAATAATAACATTCGTAAGGTTGTTCTGAAATAAGACAAGGAATAGAAGGACGAGAGCTGTCCCATAATGAGCACAGGCAGCCTTGCACAACTGTGAGAGTATTTCTGTGGCATTAGTTTCATGAACGGAAACTGTTGAGACTGGATTCGCCTCTTTAAGTTTGTCACAGATATTGCCAATTGCCTTCCAGGTGGGATGCACCACTTAAAATTCCCACCAGGGATTAATGAGGTTTTCCCATCTACGTGTCAATACTAGGTACTATCAATCTTTCAAATGTTTTCCATGAAGGCTTTATCGGAACAGAAAGAAATAAGGAAATCCAAAGAAGAAGGTAGGGAGGCATAAGAAAATACATCAGAGGGTTCAAGAAGTCCTAGGAAGGAGGGGGAAGTCAAGGGCAGAGGGCTAACTGGCCCGTGTGCAGACGGACTCTTGCCTACTCTGCTCTGGTCCCAGAAGGATGAGGATACCCCAGGGTCAAACCCCAGGAGTGACCCTCTGCCCTGGGTAGTGGGTCCCCAGGACTAAGGGCAGTACTGGGATAATTCCAGAAGCATTCATTGCCCAGGGTCTCAGGATCGGAGCCCATGACACTAGGCCACATTGCCTGTTCTTTTTGAGGGAGGCCCGTGGCAAAAGTCTTCCCCAAACCTCTGAAGTTTCAACCTAGGGCCATAGCAGACAAACCAGCAATTTCAAAACCACATTTTGAGAACACCAGTCTGTGGCATAGCTTTCCTCTGAGGGGTTCCATAAATAGTAGAGAAGTTCAGAATCTAAGTTCAGAAACTTTTCTAGAATAGCTCTCATGCCATCGTTTGGTCTCAGAGGCTAAGGCAGGAGAAGTTGCTGTGGACAGAATGCCTGTAATTCATATAGACTTGCATTAAAATCTCTAGCTCCGCCACTTACTAGCTAGGTGACTTCATTTTATTTTGTCTTATTTTTTTAGCCGTGTGACTTTAAACTTAGTTACTTCATTTGAAAAATGGGGATAATATCTTCCCCTAGAGGGAGAATCTTCTTGTGAAGATTACACAATAAAATCTATGTCAGGGGCTGGGCTCGTTAACTAACGTGCATTCCCTTTCCCCCTAATCCTGAGTTTGTGACTGTGCCGCAAACACACCTGGACTGGATTTTACGTGAGGTAGCTTACTGTGTTTGAGTTGGACTTTTTGTAGAGTTAAAAAAAAAAAAAAAGTATCGTTGCCCCAGTATCTGCTCTCCTAAAGCACTGCTTGTATTGAAAGATCACTTGTGACAAATCTGTGAATATGATAAAGCAAAAAACTATTGAATCATATACTTTAGGTGAGTGAATTGTATTGTATATGAAAAACATCACCAAAAAATTGTTTAAAAGAAGATTATTTGTGGACGTTAGTTTTTTTCTTTTTTAAAGTAGTTATGTATTCAGTATTTTATTTATTTATTTTTGGCTGTGTTGGGTCTTCGTTTCTGTGCGAGGGCTTTCTCTAGTTGCGGCAAGCGGGGGCCACTCTTCATCGCGGTGCACGGGCCCTCTCACTATCGCGGCCTCTCTTGTTGCGGAGCACAGGCTCCAGACGCTCAGGCTCAGCGGTTGTGGCTCACGGGCCCAGCCGCTCCGCGGCATGTGGGATCTTCCCAGACCAGGGCTCGAACCCGTGTCCCCTTGCATCGGCAGGCAGATTCTCAACCACTGCGCCACCAGGGAAGCCCGAGGTTAGTTTTCTCTTAGGAAATTATTTGGCTGCAAAGGACCAATGAGAATGGAATGTAATTACACATCAAAATATCAATCTTTGTGCTTTTCTTGTCTATACTTTCTGAGTCTTAATCCTCCTCAAGGAGGAGGATTGTAATTTGGGGGATAATTAGGATTGCTCAAACAAGAATGTAAAGGGAAAAAAGCCAATGTTTATTTATTTTTTTACTTCCAAATTTAATATTTTTGAAAACCAAGTAATTCTATCCATACAACAAGAGTTTTGTTGAAAGAAGGAAAGGTGCGCGACATCGAAGAGGGCAGCCCTGAAGGAAACAAGATGGAGAGTTTATGCTCAGCACTGACTGGGAGGGGCACGGGGGGGAGACCAGACTGCCCCGCTTGGGCCCCTGGCCCCCGGAAGACCAGACAAGTTCCCCTGGGCTGGGAGCTGGCTGGGAGGGAGATGAGCAGGAGAAGACCAATGGCTGGGCTGGAGGGGTGGTCCTGCTGGATTCACGGAGAAGGGTGGAATCAGCAGTGACCCAGTGGTCTTCTCCATTGACAGGGGCTGCACGCTCCCAATGACCACGCCTGCAGGCCGCCATCACCACTGGGGTGCGCACAGCCTGTTGAATGTGCTGAAGGACGGCATGGGTGCAAGTCACTGCGCATCAGGGTCTTTTCTCCATAGCTGCCTGCTTGTCACCTGTGGATGTGATAAGTGACACTTGTCCACACCCCAGGATTTTGCTGAGCCCCATCCCCACTGCCCCAACTGCCTGAGGGTGTCACTCCCCTTTCAATGGCCCCAGGCGCAGAGAGCGGATCCTGTAAGCATTGATTGACCGAGCATATCCTGCAGGCAGAGCCCTGCCCTGCCTGTCTTCCGGCAGCAACTAAAGCTCCACAGCCATGCATTGTCCCCCACTGAGTGCTTTTCCTAAGTATTCTGTGTGGGAGTCCTTAGTTATGGTTGGGTTCTTTTTATCTTTTTTTTTTTTAAGCTCAACTCCTACTCTGTCCAATTCTTGCATCAGCTACTGCTCTGCTCCCTGGCACCAAATGTGAAGCATGAAGAACCCATTCAGCTCACTTTCTGAATCATTTGACACTTTCCAGACTCTCTAGCCTAAGGGTAGCCAAGAGGAGGAGAAGGCACAAGAACGCGACCCATATATGATCCGTCACCTCTGAATTTACTTTGTCGGGAATGTTTCCAGCTTGAAGAGTGAAAGAGTCGAAAGGGAGGACAGGCAAGGATAAGATTCTTGTTTTCCAAAAGGAAGAAGACAGCGTGCCCGGGGGCAGGGGAGATGAAATCACTCAGCCTCTCCCCGAAGCCCCACTCTGAGGGTGCCCCTCTCCCAAAAAACCTTTGCAAGAGAGTGTTGAGATTAAGATCAGAGAAGATAAACAACTCAGCAGGGATCCAGGCTGAGCTGAGTTTGGTGCTGGCATTATTGTCCAAGTCAGACCCTGGCTTACCCAGCTGAGACAAGCCTTGAATTTTAAAATTCTGGTGAGGCTTTGTTGTGATTATTTCCAGAGAAAGAAAAAGATGAAGGGAGGCAGGATTGCTTAAAATGTTCTTTCTTCACCCCAGAAAATGTCCCCTGATGTTGGAATGGGACTGAGCTAAAAGCAAAATCCTGAATATACAACACCCCGGATGAGAAAGGGTAGAGATGGAATACCTTAATGACAATTCATGTGCAGAGGATTTGGGGGCATTACCTGAGTGTCCAGAAGGAGTGTTGAAGCTTCAGAAGGACGTGTGCAGTTCAGGCCTGGATTTTTGTTAAAGGATAGGACCTGGAGTATGGAGATGGCTCTTCTGTGCTCCTCACTAGCGGGACCATGTCTGAAGTGCTGGGTTGAGTTTTGATAAAGGAGGCCTTCCAGTTGCAGACACCTTTAACTCATCGTCACTGCCAGCTCTTCCCATTGCCCCATCCTGGGCGGTATCCCCAGATCCAGAGCTAATCTGAAGTGAGGCAGAGTGGTGGACATCTACCAGCTATGCTTCCCCGGATCCACCCTCATATTCTCCTGGGAAACCACCCTCCATCATCCTCAGCCTTACGTGGTTAGACATCCACCTGTTTCCAGAAATGTGCACATGACTCAGTCCTGGGGTTGTTTTTTTATAGAATTCTTAGGAAACATAAATTCATTTTCAGCTGAATTTGAAGCTGGGAGGAAGTGAATGAAAGCTTCTAGAAGCTACCACTTGGAAACATCAGCCTGAGAGGAACATCAACTTAGAGATGAGAGGTAAAGTCACCTAGATACAACAGTTCCTGAAGCAGGAGCTGCCCTCAGTATCGGTACTTTGCAGTTATATGAACCTTTGTGCTTAAGGCAAAGATGAGTTTGGTGCCTGCCCTTCCAAGCAAAGGAATCCTCATAATACAGACAAGGGACAGGTCAACAGCTTTGGCCCTACCTTCTGTTGAAACTCAGAATTAAATAACAATTCTTGACTCGGGACTGCTGCTCTAGCTTCCTCCCTGCGCCTCCTGTATGTCAATCACATCCAGGACCCAGTATCCCCTAGGCCTGTGGCTTAGGAACCTCCAGTTGCAGGTGACCCCTTCCTCCTTCCATGTTATCCCAGTCAGTATCACTGGACTTGTTCTTTGATTCTGACTCTGTGGCCTAGACTCCCAGATTGTTCTGGATTCTCTGGTCTGGGGCTCTGTCTGCCTGTTTGGACTTCCCAGAGTTGGCCTTTACTTGACCAGGGTCTGAGTATACTGTGAACCTTGAACACTCTTCGTCTGCCCTTGAGGTGCCTCCCTACATCCAGGTCCATTCTTTATCCCGAGAAGAAGGATCTTGAGCCATGAAGACTTAGATATACCCCTAATATATACCCCTAAGGCACTTAACTCCAGTGTGAATCAGACACACACCCAAATGGGAGCCTCAAAGGAGACCCACAAGGATGGCAAGGAATCTGGAAACCAGGTCCTTAAAGTCAGATGCAATGAAGTTGTGGCATTTGGCCTGAAAAAGAGCTTAAAGGGGAGACATGCTGTCTTTCTGCAAATGTTTATAAGACTGTAATATAGGACTAGAGCCAATGGATGAATGTCCCAGGGAGGTGAATCTGAGGTCATTATAAAGAATTACTTTGGATTATTTTTATGCACTTGAGAATTGCCCTTGACTTTAGCAGGAACATCTTTAACATCCTAGTCATCTCTCAAATGCCAGTCCCCGTGTAGGTGAGTGAATTCCTCACTCACTTGTGGATGAATTCCTGGGAATGGCATCTGGGAATTGCCTGGACAGGGTGGGGAGAGCTTGGTGACCTTCATGGAGAACATCCACTGCCCAGAGCTGGAGCAAACTCCTGGACCTCAGGAATCTAGGAGTAAGAATCATTGCCCATGAACCCAGCTCAAGTCCAGGGAGCTGAAATATTTCCTCACTGAGGGACAAAGGGGAGAGCTCCCTGTGCTAAAATCAGGGGGCAGCTATGTTCATAAGGCTGGTGGGAAACGGGGGCCCAAGTTGAATAACGGTAAATCTATCAAAACCAAACGGACACAGCTCACATCCTGTGGGCAATAAACATGCACAGGTGAAACTTTGTGAGGTTTTAAAGGGAACTTTATGAGTTTTGAGGGAGCCTTAGTATAAACCGAAATCAGCCACGGAAAAATAATATAATGGAAAGCAATATCTGAAAATTCTGTCACTGTTACCAAACCGAAGAAGCTGTTCACGAGGAGGAGAAAGATATGCTAGACATCACGTCTCTCCCATGATTTCTGTTGAGGTGGACTGTCTCACCAGCAACATTTTTAACTCTTTGAGAGCAAAGGCTATTAAAGATCTCCCATTTCCCATATAGCACCTCATACAACATAGGTGCACATAGGTGCATATACACACACAGGAAATATTTCTAAAAGATGGGCAATAACGTTGGTGAGTACTTCCATAGGAAGTCCCTGCTGTTCTGGGGACTTGTGTGTGTCACAGGCAGGAAACTTGAACTCTGAGTGTTAAGAAGCTTGCCCAACGTCACACAGTGAATAAATAGCTGAACCCCGATTGCAGTCCATGTCTGTCTGTCCCTAGACCCCATGTCCTTTGAACCACAGCCATGGTTGCCAGGCTTTTAGATTTCATCAACCAATGCAGTTTCAAAAACACTCAAGAGAACACTGATTGGGTTGCCAACATTTTATTCAGAGGATATTGTTAAGAAATGAGAAAGTTATATTAACAATGGGCAGAAGGACAGGACGTGATCTCAGAATAAAAAGAAAAAATTGAGCATTACGAAATACTCCACGCTTTAATGTGCGCGCCTTTGTGTGTGTGCACCTGTGAAAACATTGTCATTAATGAGCACAAGACTGGCTCTTGGAACCGCTACTCTCTGTTGCATTTTACCTTCTTTATCTCTGCAGCACCTGGCACGACGTCCTGCACAAAGCAGGTGCTTAAGACTTGCCGTTGAATGACTAACATTATTTGCTCTTCTCTGGAAAACCCTCCGTGATGCAGGTTCTTAGCAGGGTCCCAGACCTAGGTAACTAGTTTCATCTTGCTTAGTAAAACCTGGACTTTGCCACCACCTTTCCTTCTTCTCCCCTCTGTAGATGCAAGGTTTCTCCTTTGGGCAGACTCTCGCAATACAACTTCATTTCTTTTCGCTAAGGAGATTCCATCACTACCCCTGTGGCCTGGACTCTCATCCTCAGAGCTCCTTTAAGGAATAGGGTCAAGGAGGTCTGTCCATCTCTGAGAGGTGAATGGGCCCCTTGGCCTGCTGGTTCCGCAGTTCAAGAGTGCTATTCTCTTGTCCGAGTTCTTCTACTGAGTGACCTTAGGAAATTCTCTTCTCTTCTTTGGACCTCAGTTTTTTCATGTACAAAATGAGGGGGACTGGGCCAAAACATCTTAAAGGGTGCTTCCAATCTTGGCAATCTACACCTCTTTTCCATCTGGCTGATTACAGCTCCTTCCACATCAGGGCTCCTTTTGTTTGAGAAAATCTGGAATTTGGGGATGGATTCAATGACAAGCTGGCTCTTAAAGAAGGTTCTGTAATATGACCGTGCAGCTGTTTAGTGATTCTACATGAGTATACAATCACTTCGGGTGGAATGTCAAAGTTTACCAGACATTATCTTGGACGAATTCTCCTTTTTCCATGAGACCAAAGCGTTATCCTCAAAAGCATTACTAATTGGGCACATCCACCAGATGCTGGGAGGCCCTTGCTGGGAAGCACAGGACCCATGCCGGGGGTCAGCCACCTCACTCGGGTTTCTCCTTCTCTGCGTTTCCACTGGAGGGCCTGGCAGGAAGCCAGACTGTGCCCTGGAATAAATGACTTGTCAAGTCACCAGCCATAGCCCCGGGAGGTACTCTCACACCCACTCGGCCTTACATTTATCTTTACAGCAGTAAAACCAGCTCTCCTAGAAGCCGACCTCAGGGAGGGAAAGGTTAAGTTACAGGGCCCAAGTTTAAAAAAAAAATTTTTTTTTTGAAAAGACTTCCTTGCCCTTTAATTTTAGAATAGTTACTCTCTGGCACCCCTCAGAACAGGGCTATCTGGATGTCATCTAGAAGCAGAGAAGAAAAGGAGAGGGCTAGCAAACTGGGCTGCCTGCTGGATCGACTTTGGTTGCTTTCTCACATGCAGATCAAAAGCCTCCAGAGCAGTTAGCCCTCAGCAAGGGAGTGACACCTACAAATGGAGAGGATTTAGCAAAAGCGAACAAGCACTGCATGCAAATACTTTACGTTTATCAGCACTGGAGATTTCTGGTCGCCTCTGTGAATATCCTGAAGGTGAGCTTTGGCTCCACTCTGAAAACATACCTGCGAACTATTAACCATCTTAACCTGCAGGGGTAAAGTACCCGAGACTCTTGGGCTTGTGCAGTAACCTTTTCTCAATCGAGATAACTGTGAGGGGAGGGGATCAGGTCTGCGTGATCTCTTTCTCCTTGGTGTTACCTCAATGATGCTCTTTATTGTAATCTCTGATGATCGGTACAAGAGCTAGAGTAAAAACAGAAAATGAAAGTCTTGGAGAAGAGGCAAGACTGAAAAGAGATACAGTGAGTCATATGTCCAAACAAGAAATATTGGGAAGGTCAGTATGAGAAGGAGTTGACTCAGGAAAGGTCTTCAGAGAGTGATCACGAAAGAAGTTTGGAGAGCGAGCTAGAGCATGGAGAGCCTCCAAGAAGTTGACTTGGGGAAGAGACACCTCGAACTAGGAACACACCTCTAAGAAGTGCCTGTGATAGGGAGGGCAGGGAAGAGCACTGCTCGAGGAGCCCAGGGACCTTCTGAAGTCAGGGCCAGCCTGACTTCTACTGAGGCCCAGAGAACCCAGAGAAAAGGCTCGCCACTCGCTCAGCAGCCAAGGAAGTCGGGCGGGGGGAAAAGCCAGTCTAAAGGCAGCTGGGTGGACAAGAGGGAGGGAGGGGATCTGATAAGGTGTTGGGTGGAATTTAATGGGGCTCTAACCAGCAAGATGAGTCCAGACCGTCTAAGAGTGAGTGCTTTTGACCCATGACAAAAAGTTACAGAGAAAGAGTCAAGAAATTGAAAAGGCAGAGGAGAGCCTTCTATTTGGGGACCTCCTGGGCCATCCCACCAACAACCAGGTGAGCCACAGAGGCTGTTCTCTTCCTTCCGTTGACCAATTCCTCCCATATCTGTGAATACAAAAGTGCATCATGGGCTTCCCTGGTGGCGCAGTGGTTGAGAGTCCGCCTGCCGATACAGAGGACACGGGTTCGTGCCCCGGTCCGGGAAGATCCCACATGCCGCAGAGCAGCTGGGCCCATGAGCCATGGCCGCTGAGCCTGTGCGTCTGGAGCCTGTGCTCCGCAACGGGAGAGGCCACCACAGTGAGAGGCCCGCGTACCACCAAAAAAAAAAAAAAAAAAAAAAAGTGCATCAGCATCAGAGGATTGGACATCAATCCCGCCTCCTCATTTTACCAATGAAGATACCTAAGGTCATCTCAAGAGCTGGTGGTAGAGCCCCGGTTGGAGCCAAGATCTCCTCCTTCCCAAGCCCCAATGCCCTCCCCTCCCTCCATCAATTTCTAGCCCCCCAGAGGGTGTGCGTCTCTATGCGTGATTTTTGGAATCTGGGTCTCCCGTAGCATCTGTTTCTCCGCCCCAGAGATCCTCCCATCTTGGCCTCTTGCGTGTGAACCTGTGCCTCCTGCTGTAGGTAGCACACCTGTGCCCCTGGGCTCACATGTGGGCAGCAGCCTCTGCCGGCAGCCATGGGCCTATCTGCTGCTGCCTTTCACGGCCAGCTCAGGGGCCCCTCCTGGACTCCTCAGGGGTGTGGACTTTTGCTCTCAGGCCCACATGTTTCCCACCTCCTTTCAGGGCAGGCACGTGTGTGATTCCTCAGGAGGGGTCAGTGTGTGGACGTGCATGGAGCAGGGGAGCAGGCAGGTGGCCACTAAGGCCTGTCCCCAGTGTCCTGCACACGTACAGACACACAGATGAGAGAGATGATCACGTGTGGGTCTGTGGGTAGCATATATTTGAGCGCTGGTTACTTTCTGCCCTAGTCCAACAATGAACAACAAGGACTTCCCTGGTGGCACAGTGGTTAAGAATCTGCCTGCCAATGCAGGGGACACGGGTTTGAGCCCTGGTCCGGGAAGATCCCACATGCCGCAGAGCAACTGAGCCCATGCACCACAACTACTGAGCCTGCGCTCTAGAGCCCACGAGCCACAACTACCGAGCCCGCATGCCTAGAGCCCGTGCTCCACAACAAAGAAGCCACCACAGTGAGAAGCCCGTGCACCGCAACGAAGACCCAAGGCAGCCAATAAATCAATAATCACTTTTTTTTTTTTTTTTTTTTTTCCGGTACGCGGGCCTCTCACTGTTGCGGCCTCTCCCGTTGCGGAGCACAGGCTCCGGACGCGCAGGCTCAGCGGCCATGACTCACGGGCCCAGCCGCTCCGCGGCATGTGGGATCTTCCCAGACCGGGGCACGAACCCATGTCCCCTGCATCGGCAGGCGGACTCTCAACCACTGCGCCACCAGGGAAACCCAGCAAGCACATTTTTTTTTTTTAAAAAAACAATGAACAATGAAACTCTCCCATTACTGAGAATGTGAATTTCCTCGGCTTCTGACTGTGGGTTTACTGCTTAAGCCCAAAGCTTCTGTCGTTGTGTTTGAGAACCGGTTAAAGGTTAAGAGAATCCGTTCAATAGGGGGTCAAAAAGGTCGTTTAAAACGGGTTCCATTAACCAAGATCCCATACACATCCATGCAGAAAAGTAGAAGTGAGACTTAGGGACCAGAAGAGAGGCTCCGCAGAGGAGCTGGTTTCTGTCTGAGGGGGATATGAGCTGTCAGATCCTTTGCTCTGGAGCATCACAGGCTCCCAGGTGGCACTGAGCTAGGAGGGAATCAGGGCTGGAAGTTAGACTGTAGGAAATGATCTTTCTCCAGGACTCTCGTGTGGGCTTTGCAGAATCTCTCCACACCAGAGGCCCCAGCTTTGTTCTTTCAAAGGTAAACGACTCACATTCTCTCACTGTGACCCTCTAGGTGCTATTTATTCCTTCGAAACCAAAACGAACTTATCAAACACCTGTTCTGAGCCAGGCACGGTGGTTGGGTTTCTGGGGATGCAAAGATAAGCTGAGCAGGACCCGTGGCCTCACAGAACTTAGAACAAGGTCAAGAGAAGCCGAACTTCCTTTAATCTGGGAAGTTTTAAAGTGTATTTCCAAAAATTCTTCCCCTGCATTGCTGAGAAGCCTGCTCCCCAACAAGTCTGGGTGCAGGTGGCTTTCCTTTGTACAGTCCCTACTGAGCGGCTACCTGAGCCAGGGGCTGGGCTGAGGTTGCTCCTGACCCTGGCGACCACTGGCCATCTGATGCTCTGGGCCCCTTTTGGAGGAGTCAGGTGGGGACGTGTCTGTGCCTCAGCACATCCTTAGCATCCCATAGGGACGTGCAGGATGCTTCCCTCCATTTCTATCCACAGCTTTCCTTAATGTCAGTGGAGGGGGTGTTGAATGGACCCCCAGGGAGGCTTTAAACATTGAAAGCCAGTCCCAGCCAGGGCCCCCACCGGATGGGGAGAGAGCATGGGAGGAAGCAAAAGTGCTTGTGTTCACAGAATGTCATTTCCCAGCACGATTCAGACCCCGACGCCGAGGCAGGAAAAGGAGAGCAAAGCCTTCCCATCCATCATGTCGGACACAGTTATTTTTAGAGCACACACCATCTCGGCACTGGGCTCCAAGGGCCCTGCCGTGGAAGGAAATGAGACTGGGCTGATAGAGTCAGTCAAGAGTGGAGATCTTGCAGGCGTGCATGCGTGCATGCGTGTGTGTGTGTGTGTGTGTTGGAAAAAGTGGACAGGTGGGCAGGCAGCCTTGTTCCCAAAGTGCACCCCTGAGCCTGGCCCCTTATGTGAACATGAAGAGGGAAACTGAGCGTGGAGGTAATCTTGGGGCAGTGGATGCGGGGGTGTTGTTAGGGAGAAGAAAGGCCCTCAGCTCAGAAAGCCCCCCTGCCCAGCCTGGTCGGGGTCTGACCTGCCCTTTCATGCATATACAGGAACTGCCCTCCCCCCAACCCCCGCCCCAGCCTGTAGGTGCCCTTGGCTTTGCTATCACAGCCTTGAAAACGTCTGGCCAACGTGAAGGCTTCCAAGCCCAGATGAAGGACAGGGCATCTGGAGCCTCTGCATGGGCATCTAGGAAATAGATTCTGCCCCAGTCAGTACCTAAGTACCCATTTTTCTAAAATGCAAAGCCTCACCCGGGCATAGAGAGAGATCCCTTTTTGCAAGGGACAGAGAAGAGGCTTCCCTTCATTTTCACTCGTTTCTGGCACCTTCCCTCCAGCTGAAGAGAAGTGGAGGCCTGTCTCGAACTCAGCCCTGAGGCAAGGTTGGGCCCAGATGTGGCCCCAGACAATCTTTGTTCCCAGTTCCTCTTCGTCTCTCCTTTCATCTTAAATATCCTGCCCTCCTGACTTCTACCTCTGCAGAGCTCTCGGCCCTGAAAGAGACACGTCAACTGGCTGTCCTGATCCTAACTAACATGAACAGCCTAGGATGAGGCTACCTCTCCCTTCCTTCTTTCCACAAGCCTCTCCAGATGCACTGTGCCGTCCACGTAAATGTCGTTTATAGTTCGCGGGCCTTGCAGGGACTCAGAGTTGATTCACTTTCCAGTAATAGCTCAGATGTCCCTGAGGTTCTGGCCAGTTTTGAACCTTCTTACTGGCAGAGAGGGTTCAGCTGACTTCCTGAACAGCCATTGGATGGCTTCCCATAAGCCAAGGCTGCTGGAAAAAACATCCCACCATGGCAAAGTCCCTGTTGCTGTGTCCTCCCGGGAAATCAGGAAAAGCTCATGGCGAGGCTTGAGGGAGCCACCAGCACATTGTATGCAGGAATCTCCCTGCTGCCCCCTGATAGCACCCAGGAGATGGAGGGTTATCTGCTTTGTGCCATGACCTGGGGTGGTAAGAGGGTGGGGAGGAATAAGGGGGGAGACAGCTAGTTCAGTTATTTTTACCTGTATCTTTTCCCCTGAGGAGTTATCACCAAGAAGTACCATCCAGTTGGTAATTTAGCAGGAAAAATGCACTTGACTCTGTTCAAGAACCATCAGGATCACCTGTACAGATAGGCAGGCAGGTGAAGAGGTAGCAGTACTACCTTGGAAGCCAGGCGCCCCAATCCCAGCTCTGCCACCAATTTACATCCACTGTGACCTGGACTTCATTTTTCCTGTCCATAAAATTATTTATTATTACACGAGAACTGCAGTGCTACACACCTCAAGCTGTGCTGGGAAAAGCAAGGAATAATGTTGATAAAGCACCCATCCCCATACGCCACCAAATCAGTCTTTCTATAAGTGATGCTCAGATGACCTCATCTGAAAGCTTCTGTGTGTGCTGGGGGCTTGGACCAGAGCGGGATGAGTCAGATGCCAGCCCACTTCTTTTCCAAGGACCTGAAACCAACCAACTTCTGCTTTTCTTTCCTTTGAACCCTGTGTACGGTCGTGCTTGAAAGTCCGGGGAGGCGTAGGCTGTTAGTCCAGCTCCATCATGAGCTTTGTGATATGGGAGGCAGAGGTGCCACTGTGTGCTCCATTCTCTCCGCTAAACCTTTTCCCCTTTTGCCTTTGGCTTTGCTCTGGTACTTTCAAAAGCCACCACCTACTTCCCCATAATGTTCTTCTCCGTCTTTCTTTTTTTCATCTTTCCAGTCCTTCTCCCTGGTAACTGTTTGACCTTTTCCCTCTGATCTCTCCGTCTTCCCATTCTTTCTTCTCCTTGATGATCTGGTGACTAACAAAACTGGGGAGATACACAGCGTTACACACACAGCGAGTTGGGATCACCTTTCCCTGACTGCAGCAATCTTCATGATACTGCAGTGCCAGGTGTGAGGTTCCTGGGGGGCCGACAGAGGAGACATTGCACTTGATGCTCGGCAGGGTCTGGAGCTGAAAGAACTGCATCATTAAGACATTGACTTAACAAATTGCAGTTGCTAGGCAGAGCCTCCAACCGGAGAAGAGACCTCAGCCTGCAGTGCTGACTGTGAGAGCCCCTATTTCTGCTCACCTTCTTTCCTCCTCATATACCTGAGTTAGCCATGGGGTTCTTTGGTCATAAGGACAGCAAAGGAGTTCCAGAGACACAGGACATTGGCAGCATTCCAGAATAATTTGGCACTCTCCTCTTGCTGCCATTCACAGTAAGATTTATTTTAGAGGAAATCTGCAAATAATTTCCAGCCTCAAAGACTGGTATCACTTTCTCTGAGTCCAAGAAACTCTCCAGGTTGAAAAATCCACGAAATTGGCATGCTTCACTGCAAGCTCAGCACTGATAACTTCTTAGTGGGTGGGTGAATGCAATTGTAAAGGATTGTTGGAATAACTACAGGCTGCATCTAGATACATTGATCTGCAGATTAAAAGGCTCTTGTGTTATTCCCAGTTCCACCTCTGACAGCCCACATGGCCCTAAACATTGTTTCCTTTTTCTGTGTCTTGGTTTCCATATTTACAAGATAGGCTTGTAACGAGGAGAAACCAATACATAATTGGAAAAAAAGGAAAATGCTGTGTAAATAATATTAGAGATTCCCCTGCTGTTAGCTTGACAGCAGTTCACTTAGAAGGTTCAAGATCCTTTTGATCTGAGATGAGAGGGACCAGCTGCGGAGAGATGGAGTCTGATTTAATCCAGAGTTAACTTTCCAGAAGATCTTTGTAGATAATTTGTGATGCTTCTTTGTAGTCTAAATGTAGGACAAAGGTGGAGAATATGATCTGTGGCATCGCTAACAACCGCCAACTATCATTTCTGATCAAACCATTTTCTTCTTTCTGTCTCGTTTACATTTCCCACGTAGGTCATTCTGTAAAGACTCAAGCGATCATTCCCTCTGAACAGGTACTTCTGACCTCACAAAGGCCATTCAGTCTATATATTTTAGTAATAGTAAGAAATGATAGCTCAATATACCAGAAACTATACGAAATTCAGAACGGAAAATATTTCCAGCATGTATGACTCCCTACTTCAAGGGATGTTAAGATAACATGGCTCAGGGAACCAATATGCAGAAGGGCTGGCTGGGGGGGGCAGAGGGTCACAAAACGTACCTACTGGACCACATACAACTGTCTCCCGGCCGTCCTCCCTCACGTCTCCACGGCCAGATTGGAGCAGCCTGTGGAAAAAATTCCTGTCTATTTTCAGCAACAGATAAAAGCATTCAGATTATGCAGTGCAAATCTCAGCCTGAAAGCAGCTGGAAAAATCTGTTCCTTGCCACTGTCACTGACCCCCCGACCCCTTCAAGTAATGACATTCAGGCCTGCTTCCCCTCCTCTCTCCTCGCCCCTACCAGTACAGACTGACCCTTCCACTGCACATCTGCTCCTTGTCTGCACTGTCAGAGCATTCAGGCCTCGGAGAACTGGAGACAATGGAATTGAAGTTGATTAAAAAAAAAATTAGGGCTTCCCTGGTTGCTCACTGGTTAAGAATCCACCTGCCAATGCAGGGACACGGGTTCGAGCCCTGGTCCGAGATGCCACATGCCACGGAGCAACTGAGCCCATGCACCACAACTGCTGAGCCTGCGCTCTAGAGTCCGCGAGCCACAACTACTGAGCCCGTGAGCCACAACTACTGAGCCTGCGCTCTAGAGCCCTGTGCTCTGCAATAAGAGAAGCCACGATAACGAGAAGCCTGCTCACTGCAATGAAGAGTAGCCCCTGCTCGCCTCCACTAGAGAAAGCCCATGCACAGCAACAAAGACCCAACACAGCCCAAAATAAAAACAAACAAATAAATAAATAGATTTATTTTAAAAAAGTTAACAGCTGGTTCAAGGAGAAGTCAGTGTTAAATCCATGTTTCTTTTTATTGGGATTTTTGGGGAGCATATTTACAGCACTGCCTGGTCCCCGACTCCTTTCCCAGGTGTCAAAGTGCAGGAGCCCCAGTCTCAGGCAGGCACACTGGCCTCATTTGCTGACAAGTTCCCCCCAGGGGAGAACAATATTCTATCCTGAGCGAAAATGCCTGAAACCAGATGTCTCTGTGTCCTGATCTCCCCCAAGTATATGAGGCTTGGGAACACTGAATAGTTCATCAAACTGGATCTCTTGCAGGGGATTCTTCCTGGCTTTAGGGAAAAGCCTGTGCAGAGATGCCTCCACTGTCCAGCACACTCTTGTTTTCAGTGAATCAGTTATGCTCTGAAGATATGCAATTGTAAACACAATAAACCGGGCTTATGCTTAGTGCAACGGGGAGCAAGTATCAGTTTTCCACATTTGGGAGGACCATTCTGCTAGCTTTTCACCTGGGAAGCACGGGGGTCTCAGGGATCCATACTGAAATCTTCTTTCCTTCTGGAACGCTTTGTGCTCAGCCCTCTTCGCTGAATGATTCATTAGGCACCAAACTCCTCCTACAAGAGCACTTGTCTTGAGAGCTTGTTTTCCCACTTCCACTCGAAGCAATGGGTTCACAATCCAAATAGGAGCCAAAGAAAGCAGCTGCCAAACGAGCCAGATGGGATGACTCTTCCCGAGGGAACGGGATGGGCCTCTCGTTGTTTCCTCCTCCCTGATTTCCCCCTCTGGATGCACCAGAGGGCAGGCAGGCCTGGAATGAAGGAGCCACCACTCAAGTGAGAACCTTTTCAAGAGGGAAGGAGGGCTCATCCATCTAGCAGATGGATGGAGCCAGTTGTTACAGCCAAGAGGGGCTCTCGGATTGGACAAACAGGGCAGAAGCAGAGCAGCTGCCAGATAGGTTCCAGGTGCTTGGACAACCACAGGGGGGATGTGGAGAGAGCAAGGGAACTTGGGGGACCCTGCTAAACCCCACCAAGGCTCAAGCTCCACATTTCTGTTTCTCTATTTTTCCATCGGAGGCTCGTATTCTGCAAGGCAAGAACCAAGGATCAAAGTGGACATGGTTGTGATGTTTAATAAAAAGCACTGGTAGATAGGGAGTTTGGGATTGACATGTACACACTGCTATATTTTAAATGGATAACCAACAAGGACTTATTGCACAGTACAGGGAACTCTGCTCAATATTATGTAACAACATAAATGGGAAGAGAATTTGAAAAAGAATAGGTACATATATATGTATAACTGAATCACTGCTGTACACCTGAAACTAACACCACATTGTTAATCACCTGTACTCCAATATAAAATAAAAAGTTAAAAAAAATGTTTTTTAATTAAAAAAACAATCAGTAGCAGAATACTAGGAGAGAAAATCCATAGCTCAAATCATACCTTCTAGTATGTCTTTGAATGCTTTATACAGCCCCAGGCCTTTGTTCAACAGGGTCCCTCTGCCTAGAATGTACCACCTTCTCTGCTTGTCAAACTCCTACTCATCCTTAAAAACCCAGTTCGAATATCTTCCCTTCTGCAAAGCTTTCCAATATTCCTTCAGGCAGTATAAATCACTTCTTTCCTTGTATTCCAGCAGAACCATCTCTCTCCACTGTGATGCTTATTGTCTTCTGATTTGTGTGCTAGTTAGTGAATTATGCATCTGCGTCCTCCAACAGGGTGTGAGCACCTTGAGGACAGAGCCTGTGTTTTATTCATATTTTCTTCCACCCACTCCCACAACCTAGCATAAAAAGTGCTTGTCAAATTGAATCATATCACTTACGGTCACCGTGAAGTCCCAAAAGCCAGCTTAAATCCACAGCAGTGATGTGTAAGAGACCCTCCTCATTCTTTCCATTCTTTTCTTTTCTTTTGAGATAAAATTGACATAACATAAAAGTCACTCTTTTAATAATCACTTTAAAGTGTATAGTTCAGTGGTTTTTAGTATATTCGCAGTGTTGTGAAACTATCACCACTAACTCCAAACATCTTATCATCCCCAAAAGAGACCCCATAACAATTAAATAATCACTTCCTATCGTCTCCTCCCCCAGCCCCAGGGAACCACACTAATCTACTTTCATCTCTATGGATTTGCCTGTTCTGGACATTTCATACAAATGAAATCATACAGTTTGTGGCCTTGTGTATCTGGCTTCTTTCATGATGATATTTTCAAGGTTCATCCATGTCGTAGCATGTGTCAGTTCATTTTGTTTATCCAGTCGTCAGTTGATGAACATTTGGATCGTTTCTACTTTTTAGCTATGATGAATAATGCTGCATGAATATTAGTTTACATGTTTCTGTGTAGACATATGTTTCCTGTGAGAGGAATTGGTGGGTCATATGGTAACTCTACATTTAACATTTTGAGGAATTGCCAAGCTTTTCCAAAGCAACCGCACCATTTTGCAGTCCCACCAGCAACAGATGAGGGCTCTAAGTTCTTCACATCCTTGTCAGTACTTATTATTTTCTCTCTCTTTGTTGTTGATTTGTTTTGTTTTGTTTTTGTTTTTTATTATAGCCATCCTAGTGGGTGTGAAATGGCTTCTTGTGGTTTTGAACTGCACTCTCTCTAATGACTGGTGAGGTCGAGCACTTTCTCAGGTGTTTACTGGCCATTTGTAGATCTCCTTTGATGGAATGTCTACTCAAGTCCTTTACTCGTTTTAAAATTGGGTTGTTTATCTTCTTTTTATTGGGTTGTAAGAGTTCTTTGTACATTCTGGATACTAGACGCTTATCAGATATGTGACTTAAAACTATTTTCTCTCATTCTGTGGGTTGTCTTTTCAGTGTCTTGATGGTGGCCTTTGATGCACAAAAGCTTTTTATTTTGATTAAGTCCAAATTTTTTTCTTTTGTTGTTTGTGCTTTTGGTGTCATATCTAAGAAACCGTTGCCTAATCCAAGGTCCTGAAGATTTATACCCATATTTCCTTCTAAGAGTTTTCTAGTTTTAGCTCTTATATTTGTCTTTGATTTATTTTTAGTTAGGTTTTATATCTGATAGGATATCCAAATTCATTCTGTTGCATGTGGTTAGCGATCTGTCCCAAAACCAGTTGTTCAAAAGACTATTCTTTCCCTACTGAATAGCCTTCACACTCTTGTTGGAAGTCAATTCCTCATTCATATTTTACACTGCTACTTTCTTGAACTCATCTCTTGAAATAAGGTCATTTGTTCATTCCTGAGATATAAAAACCTTGACAATACCAAGATTTGTTTTAAAAAAATATATAACAATTGTATCAACCTGACTTCCCCCTTCACACCTCAGAATCCATCCAACTTGACAGCATCCAAGTTTGTGCATTTTCACAAGGGAAACCACATGGACTTTTAAACTAATAACGTAAAACAAAGGTAATTGGAAAGTAAATCTCATGGGTTGATTTTTGGTAAGCAGAGCACATGACCGATAAGAGGAGGTGAGCTGACTTTACAGCCCTCCATAAATGGGTGCATCTTGTTAGAATCTGTCATAAATTAAGCAAAAAGGAGAGTCATCCCTTGCCTGGAAATGGTTACTTAACACTAACAGTGGAAGCAGCGTCACAGAGAATTCTCTCCCCTCCCTACCCCTGCCTCAGTCCAGGATAGACAGGGGGCTAAAGGCTGGTGGAGTAGCTGTGGAAAATGTAAACATGGGGTTAGAGATGAAGACGTAGTAAAGGCAAGGACTCTCGGGGAGAATAGAGAAGTAAAGGAGAGGAGAACAGAGAGTGAAAGGGTGGGCCAAAGACTGGGGTTCCCAAGTGTGATGTTCGAGAGAAGGGCTTCTCTAGCATATCTGGAGGATTAAAAAGGAGTGGATCCTGTCTCTGACACTAAAAGAGCTTGCTTTTTTAAAAAGGAGCATGGAGCTGAAAAGTAGTTCTCATCATGCTTACCATGCCTGCTGTCATTCAGACTGAGCTTACCTCATGCTGTTGCCTCTGTCTTAAGTATCCCTCACTTCCCCCCACCCCACCCTACCCGATCCCACCTCGCCCTTCTTTGTCTAGCTAACCCTGAATCACGCCATCTCTGAATTTCCAGATTGGGCCAGCACACTCTTCATATTTCTCAGATGTCAGACTTGGGACTTAGCATGTTTATATGGGGGAAAATTTTGGCTTAATATCTGTCTTCCCACTGGATATCAAGCTCCTTGAGACCAGGGGCCATGTCTTATCTTTGTAAGCCACAGTCCTAAGAAGGGGACTAGAAAGTGGAAGGGGAGAGGAATGAAGGAAAGCACTTAATTCCCACTGGTATTCTCTTTCAGCTGGTATTCTCTATCCAAGCTAATTGCAGATGCTGAAACTATGTACTTACCAGCTAGTCTGCACCTTCCTCTAACTCTAGTGAAACAGCTGAGCACGTTACAAGGGGGTAGATGCGTGTGTTGTTCTCAGTGGGCACTGAGGGGCCAATAGGGATGCTACTCTAGAATAGAAAGGGGAAATCTGGGAGCGGCTGTGATTGGAAGAAAACATTTCCTTCCTTGCTTTCTGCCAGGATAGTGTTGACACAAACAGCTGCAT
This sequence comes from Phocoena sinus, assembly GCF_008692025.1. Classification (NCBI taxonomy): domain Eukaryota; kingdom Metazoa; phylum Chordata; class Mammalia; order Artiodactyla; family Phocoenidae; genus Phocoena; species Phocoena sinus. The sequence goes on from NC_045775.1 coordinate 24,179,431, forward strand.
CAGAAGCCACTAGGCAGCCAGGAATTTGGAGTTTTCCCTGTAGTAGAGTTAGGGCTGGGCAATGGGGGATGTGTCTATAAGGAGCAGTCAAAGTAGAAGTAGCAAGAGCTGGGAGAGGAATTTAAGTTCAAACCAACATGGGGAGGTTTTTTCTTCTTTTTAATATTTTTTCCAAATTAAAAACCAATACAGCAAAATTAAGGATACATTTTTTATTTTAAAAAGTCACAATCTTGGGCTTCCCTGGTGGCACAGTGGTTAAGAATCTGCCTGCCAGTGCAGGGGACACAGGTTCAAGCCCTGCTCCGGGAAGATCCCACATGCCGCGGAGAAACTAAGCCCGTGCGCCACAACTACTGAGCTTGCGCTCTAGAGCCCACGAGCCACAACTACTGAGCCCACGTGCCACAACTACTGAGCCCACGTGCCACAGCTACTGAAGCCCGCATGCCTAAAATCCGTGCTCTGCAACAAGGGAAGCCACCGCAATGAGAAGCCCGCGCACCGCAGTGAGGAGTGGCCCCCGCTTGCAGCAACTAGAGAAAAAAAGAAAAGCCTGCGCACAGCAACGAAGACCCAACACAGCCAGAAATAAATTTAAAAAATAAATAAATTTATTAAAAAATTTAAAATAGGAAATAAAATAAAAAGTCACAATCTTAATACCCTAATACAAATATTTTCATACTTTTGCATATTTTCTTCTTGTTTTGTTAAAACAGATCAATCCTACATAAATTGTAATTATTATATTGATATCATATTAAATTTCATATTCCCGCTTTTGTCATTTTATCATAAACATTTTCTATGCATCAACTTTTTTTTTTTTTTTTTTGCGGTATGCGGGCCTCTCACTGTTGTGGCCTCTCCCGTTGCGGAGCACAGGCTCCGAACGCGCAGGCTCAGCGGCCATGGCTCACGGGCCCAGCCGCTCCGCGGCATGTGGGATCCTCCCGGACCGGGGCACGAACACGCGTCCCCTGCATCGGCAGGCGGACTCTCAACCACTGCACCACCAGGGAAGCCCTTGGATTTTTTTTTATTGAGTCACACATAGGAGTCTTCTACATTATCACCTCCAGAGCATCTCAATTCGTTCCTGCCTTCCTTTCTTGTCATGTACTTTTGAGAAGTGTGAGAAGTTGAAACAATAGACTATGAGAGTTGGGAAGTTTCCAGACTACTTGCACACAGGCATGGTCTCATTTTAGTCCTCACAGCATCCCCAGGAGGCAGGCGCTCTCTTTGAGTGGAGGAAGGAAAAGCTCAGAGAGTTTCACTACCTGACCAGGGTCACACAGCTTGGAATTGTGGTTCAGACCTGGCTCATCTGGTTCTAAGTTCAGTATTCTTTTTCTTTCTTTCTTTTTTAAAAAAATAGATTTTACAGATCTAAGGTTTCGTGCCTTAGTTATCTAGGCCGTACAGCTTGTGAGCCAGTCAATATTTGCAGGCGGAAGGCTGACAGGGTGAGATGTTTAGAAGGAACATTCTGGCAGATCACCCGCAATAAGATCAGAAAGACACAGCACAATGCCCCACCCAGAGCTAATTCTGACCACAGCACAGGCTGTGGGTACAGACACATGACAGGGTTGAGGGAAACCAGACACCCAGTCTGATACATGGCATACCGGGGCGTGGGGAGGGCACCCAGAACCAGAGCCCTCATCATGGAGATTGCAGACTGAAGGGAAGCTGCAGTGGTGGGCTTGAACTTGAGCACAGAGCAACCCTTTTTAAACATAGGCCTTGAGCTGACCACAGGGGTCACAGGCAGAATGGCAAACAGAGCCAGGACTGTAAATAGCAGCTGTGGCTGGAAAGCAAAAGACAGGCCTGACCTGTGCATAGCATAGAAAGGACCCTGGGCAAACACATCAGTCTCACCGCGTGCTCCCCCCCCGCGCATGAGCACCCCCTCCCCAGCAGACATCCTCATCTTCTGCAGAGGGAGGCTGTGCAGCAACACTGTGCTCCTGGATCGAGTTCTCCAGTCCAGTCGTAAAGAGTTAAAACTTAAAATGGCAAATCAGCCTGAGATTTGGGGACAAGGCTCTTCTGAGTCCGTCCCTCGGGAGGCTGTGAGCTGATCCTTTATTTATGCTGGGTTGTCTGTCTTTGTTCAGTTCTGTCTGCTTCACCAGATTGGAAATGGTTTGCTGGAAAAAATTATGGTGCTGTCTAACATGATGTAACAAGATGTCATCTTCTAACTCCAACGCATAAAATGGATTTACAGGAAGGAGGAGGGAAAAAAAACAAAGCCCCAGGGAGCACTTGACTCAGCTAAAAACCACTGGGTTTTGTTTGTGAATGTCAAAAAGCTGCATGTTATTTTACTTAGAAGAACATGAGAACAGACTGGCGTTTCAGGGGAAAGCAAAAGATATGTGCTCTCCAGCCCAGAGGAAAAGTTTGCTGAGAAAACTTAAACTCATATTCATTTCACATGGCACACATAGACAAACATACCACAAACCCTACATACAAATCACACAGACACACAAAACATGTACCACAAATACCACACACACACACACACACACAAATATCGCCCTCGCCGTCTAAACCTCACCCAGACACAACACGGTCACCATCCATACACATCAGCACACATCCTCCAAAATCACCCCAATGATTTCACCTCAAAAGCAAACACCCATTATTTTTAATTAAGAATTCTATAATTCCTGTACCACTGGGCCATGAGTGTGAGCATAGATTCTGGGTCTAAGCTTTCCTAATGAACATCTGCAAGTATTACAGAGGTCTCTTTTATGAGGAAGCATAATGGAAAAGACAAAGTGGAAAAGGGTCAAAGGTTTTGTGGTTCTTTTTAAATATACAATGCTTCTAGAAAGGCACATTCCAACCCAAATTTAATACAATGCAGGGAAGTAACATGAGTAGGAAAGGATATGATAGCGTTCCTCGGTCATTTGTGTTTCTGAGAACACCAGTGCCTTATTTCTGCATTCAAAGCAGAAAGTTCTGGGGTGGCCTCTGGGGACTGTCTACAAACACACACACACACACACACACACACACACACACACACACACACACACATACACACACACACACGTCGACATAGAAGGCAAGGGACTCATAGGGCAACCAGTGGTCCTTTTTCCCTTTGGTCCTTCCTTACCCATCAGTAAGCTGAAGACAGTGTTGGTAAAATGTCATGTATCAAGAAGTGAAGTTAAAACAATCGAATGAGTTGTATGCATTTTCCACTGTTCTGGGAAAAACTAAGTGGATAGGCAAGTATGAGCTATGAAATACACATAATGTAATTTCATGAATACACATGAGAGTTAAATGCTCTTGTACTTAAAACTGGCATCGCACAATATAAAGATGAATGGTAAAATTCATACAGATACTTTTGAAATGATAATTTCCTTGGAATGACATTAAATAGGACATAAAAAGTGCCATGACAAGTCAAGGCAGAGACTGCCGGAAAAAAAAAAGCAAAAACTTTGTAATTTTGTACCTCTCACGGCACTCTTTTCCTGCCATTTGAACAAGAGGCCCCACAAATTACATAGCCCTGATTGTAAGACTCCCTCACTAAACGTAGAACTCTGGTAAATCACAGGTGAAACCATCTGAGTGCAGTGAGAGGCACATGTGGGTCCCAGTCCCAAAACAAATGGGCTAGAAAGCCCTCCAGGTGTGATGGCCATGCCTTTAGGGAAGAATAAGTCAATCCTTGAGTTAGCCCCGACAGATGTGAAGTCCTCTTCTTCTAAAATCCTCAGCCAGGGCTTCCCTGGTGGCACAGTGGCTAAGAATCCACCTGCCAATGGAGGGGGACATGGGTTCAAGCCCTGGTCCGGGAAGATTCCACATGCTGCGGAGCAGCTAGGCCCGTGCACCACAACTACTGAGCCCGTGCTCTAGAGCCCGCGAGCCACAACTGCTGAGCCTGCGTGCCACAACTACTGAAGCCTGTGTGCCTAGAGCCCGTGCTCCACAACAAGAGAAACCACTGCAATGAGAAGCCCGCGCACTACAACGAAGAGTAGCCCCCGCTCGCCACAACTAGAGAAAGCGCACGCACAGCAACGAAGACCAAACGCAGCCAAATAAATAAATTAATTAATTTTTTAAAAAGACCTCATTTAAAAGAAAAATAAAATAAAGCCTCAGCCAGATAGGATGGGACCTGCGCTGGGAGATACAATGACCTAAGAGCACTACCTAAGAAATGTGAAAAGAGTGAACCTTAGTGGATCCAAGACCTCTGTGTTCAAGACACTGTGCTAAAATGGAATCATCTGATGCAGATGCAAAAGCTGTTAATTAGCTAAGCAAAAGCTGTTTCCTCTCTGCCTAGCCTGGGCAGGTGTTCATTCTGGATTCAGCTCTTCCACGGCAGTTGCTAAGGGTGCCAAGACACCGAGTCAAGCTGATAGCCTCTTAGCATCCGAGCCTCAGCGTTCCCCCTCCAGCTGCGGGTGAAATAAGAGTTGCCAATAATGAGAATTTACCCTGTGCTTCTCCCCTCACTGGGTCACAGTAGGCCAGGGCTTGAGGCTTGAACAGTGTTACTTTACATAACGCAAGGTTGGCGGGCTGATTGAAGGAAAGGAGCTGATGAAGAAGTGACCAAGATAAAACCTCAAAAGCAGGATCTGTGGGGCCAAGTGGATTCTTAATGCAACTGTGAGCTCCAGAGAGCTCAGGGCTCCTTTGTTTCAATTCAACTGAACATTTATTGAGCGCCTACCCAGCCCAAACCTATACCTAGCCCAAACCAATAGGGAAATTTATAACATTTTTTTTTTTTACTAGGAAAAATAAGTTGGTATGGAGAAGTAGATTATAAGCAGTAGTGAGCTTAATGGATAAGGTACAGGCTCTTGATATCATTGTCAGATCTGCCATTCCCCATATGCTTAGTGTTGGGCAAACTAAACCTCAATTTCCTCATCTATACAATGGGGATGATGATAGTGTTTTCTTTATAGTATTGAGATAAAGATTACATAAGGTGTTAGATTTAAAGGTCTTAGCCCAGTGGAACCATAGTGCTCAACATCTGTTTGGATGGTGATGATGGTGATGATGACGATGAGACGCCAATGCCGACGACGACGACGAAAGGAGGAGGAGGTCCTTGATTTTCTGTGAAACGTGGGGGAAGTGTCTGCTTGCAAATGTATCTTTCCTAACCTTAAGTCATTCACTGGTTATGGGGATGCTGAATTGAAGATCCTGGAATGGGACAGCAGTGTGTTGACTGAGAGCAGAATCTGGAAGACAGGATTAGAAGCATGGGGTCCAGGCCTTGCGTAGGAAAGCCACGTCCAGCATCTAGCCAGGGGTCCAACAAAGACCTAAATGAAGAGGGTGTGAGGGTCAGAACATGGAAAATACCAAGTGAGATGTGTATAGAGTTCAAGTCTGTGCGATCTCACCGGTTCAATTTCCAGAGATTAAAAAGGACAGTTTTAAAATTCTACACTACTGAGGTTGATCAAGCAATTGCTCAGTGCCCTTGGGAACTGCAAAGCTTTGGGATCTCAGAAGCTGAGGTCCTCTGTGGCATTTGGGAGGGCTGTCATTGATTCCTCTGAGTCACCCCGGCTTCTGGGTCCCCACATGGGTTCACAGACCTAGTGATAAAGGACAACAGAGTTCTTTTCTGGAAAAGTACCAAGACCCCTGAATGCTTCCAATTTTCCAATGTCTTATCCCTTGTTCAAACCACCCGTTCTGACCCTTTGTCTTTCTTCATCCTGCTTTGTGTAACTGGATTTCCTATTTGGTTCACACATTTTCCCCTTTATTCCATCCAATTGGTTTATATTTCTTTGCCTTGCACCACATCTGCCTTTGCCAACCATAGTAACTAAATAAAATGAATCTTGTTTTATTTGATCGTTTTGTCCTGTATTATTGCCTTTGTTGTTACTCTACGACTAGGAAACTTGGATATGATACCTTGGTTGTCGGCATCCAAAAGTAATAAAATGTTGCTCTCTCAAATCTCTTTCCGGCCGTTCATCACCAGCAGTCTCTTCCTACCTTGAAACATTTGGTTTTATTGCTCCCCTTTATTTCCTGCTTAGGTTAATCCATGTTCTGCCGGTGCCAGTTTTCCTCTTGCCCCTCAGACCCAATCTTCAAAGCCATTGTCATCTCAGACTCTGATATGTGAGTCACAAGGTTATTGCTTTTCTGAGCTCCTATCTTTCTGGCAGAGACCCTCAATGAGCTGCAATATTTTGCTTGCAATTTCCCCGTGTCCCCACCAGCCTTTCTCTCCATGGCCCAGCCCAGGCAATAACTGCTGTGCCTCCTTGATCTAGATCCAGAGCTGTCTGTCTCATGCAGAGAACACTCCTGCACATGTCATCTGATTCCTCCATCTCTTCATCACTTTAGAATTGCCCTTGTCTATGTTCAGCTCCCTGTGTTCAGATTCTCTCTTATAGGATTTTTTTTTTCCTTTGGTTTTTGTATGCTTCAAAGTCCGATGAATCAGGAGAAAACTGTTTGGTTATTTACATATCAGTTCATATAATAGAGAAATTCCATAGCTTGTTTTCATTCACTCTCTTCTCTGATGTGATTTTCAGAAACAATGCTTGAATGCTTTTGTTTTTCACACTTGAAATCTGCCAGCATCCCACCCTGCCTTCTTCTATGTACTCCTTCCAATCTAACACCATCTCTTGGGTCCTGAGAGCTAAATACCAGATAGCATCTGTGAAGTAATTGTATCACATCAAAACTCAATGTTCCAATTCTATCTTCTTGTCCCCATGAACACAGATTGGAACTCTCCATTTCTCTAAATCAGATCGAAGTAATGGTAAATTTTGGTAGCCCCCAAACATGCCTCTCTCCTTTGGAGTGTCTGGGTGCCGGGGTGCGAGGTGCACTTCCTGTGTAGCGGCAACTTTGAGGGGCAACAGTGTGCTGGCCTGTTCACACGCACTCCATAGAGAGCTCGTCTTCAGTACGAAAAGTGTCTGTGTCCAGGACTCCCTGAAGCTCATTTTACTCAGTTTGTCTCCTTGTCTTATTTGGAGGAGTGACCCTGGAGTACAGGAGGTGATCCGTGGAGTTAAAATGAGACTAGGTGGACTTCCCTGGTGGTCCAGTGGTTAAGACTCTGCACTTCCAATGCAGGAGGCGCGAGTTCGATCCCTGGTCAGGAAACTAGGATCCCACATGCTGTGTGGTACAGCCAAAAAAATAAATAAATAAAATAAAAAATAATATAAAATGAGACTAGGAAGTGATCCCCAGGGTTAGGTGTTTTGAGGTCCCACATAGACTTCATTAGCAAGGATGGAGATTCTCTTTTTGTCCCCCAGAATAAAAAAATAACATTATTAAGTCTGCCATCTTCAAAGAACCAAAAAGAAGGAGAAAAAGGAGAGGAGTTGGGAAAGAGAAAGGAAGAAAGAAAGGAAGGAAGGAAGAAAGAAGGAAAGGGAGAAGGAAAGAGAGAGAGAGAAAGAAAGAGGAAGAAAGGAAGGAAAGGAAGGAAGAAGGGAAGGGAGAAAAGGAAGGAAGAAAGAATGAGAAAGGAAGGAGAGAAAGAGAAAAAGAAAGAAAAAATTGTCAAAGAAACTACCTCTCTACATTGCAGCCCCCGGCCCCGAACCCCAAGTCAAGCCACCCATCCCCCGTGCAGGCAATACAAGCCTAGATGGACTGATCTATAAGTTCTTTTGAAGCTGTTTTTTGCTTCAATTCCTTGAACCTCTCTTCCACTTGTTATCTCATCTAAGAAAGCTGGAGCTAGATGAAGGGATGGGTATATTTGGTGATATTCTGCCCTAATAAAGCTTAATTTTGAGTGTTTAGGTGATGGTTATACACATAGAATCTGGCCTTAAAATTATAAAAGTAACATAAAGTGAGTCTAGAGCCACCATTTACTGGCTGTGCAAGTCACTTAACCTCTCTGATTCTCAATTTCGTCATCTGTGAAATGGGAATAATAATAGTAGCAACTTGGTAAGATTTTCTAAGATTTAAATTAAATAATCCACCGTTCTTGACCCATGGTAAGTTCTTAGAAAATGCTATCTATTGATCTAACTATATTTCAAAACCATCAGAAAATAAAGAGAAAAACAATTCCAACCAAATGCAGTTGGTCAGATTTTATAATATTGGTTTTGTAATATTTCCTGCTATGCATCTTTCCAATGCTCCACTCTCTGTCTTTTTTTTTTAACATAATCATATAATTTGGTACCCTACATCATTCCATTTAACATTACAATAAGAATTTTTCATGTCGCTACGTAGACTTCATAACATATGGTTGGAGTTTAGGGACACAAACTGATTAAACACAAACCATTTTAACCTCTCAGTGCTTCCGCATCAGATGAGAAAACCCCATCCAGGGTGTGAGGGCACCTGTCAGACTCCACAGCGGGCAGATAAGTAATAGCAGCCCGGGCAGCTCTGTGGCTCAGCCCCACCGCCTCCCAGAAGAGCAGCCAGACCTTCCCCGTTTGTCTATCCACTCCAGCCTTCATAGAGTAGGCACTGCGTTAGCATCTCAGAATAAAAAAAACTAAATCGACTCCACCCCTGCCCTTGGGAGCGCATAGTCTCCTTGACAAGAAAATAAAGGGTGAAATACAGCAGGTTTGCCACTCTACCAGGATTGTCACAGGAGGCTGTGAGTGCAAGTAAAGGCTCACCTAGCTCTGACCGGGGAGGCTGGGGCAAGCCTCCTGGAGGAGCTGCACTTTTGACTTCTTACTGTTCATCTCTTTGGCATCATAATCCCCTCCTTGCCGTCTTCTGACCATTTTTTCACTTCCCTTCACTCCCTTCTGTCCCTTTGGCCTTCTGGCCCTCTGCTGTCCACATTGCTTTCCCCAGCTCCAGCTTCCCTTAGTGTCTCTCCATCATCCCCTCCTCGTGTTTGGCCAGGCTCCGTCAAGTACAGACTTGGCAGGAAGTCACCTGGACAAGGGAGCATCCAGTTCAGTTCTCTCAACTAATGTTTTCAGATTTCTTCTAGACACAAGACTCTGTGCAAGGGGCTCTTTGGGCATGGAGGGATATAGAGATCAGGAAATGAAATGGTTCCCTGATTGGGAGGATCATTTGGTTCAAGGGGGTAGAACGGTATAAAGTAGCATAGAAGGAGTTGAAAACTGTAACAGCCAGCCAGACTGTGACCTTGCTTTGGTGAAGATATAAACAAGAGGTAATGGGAACACGATACAGAAACTCATGGATAAACCTGGTTGGGGGTGGGATAGGTGGAGGTTAATGAAGCTTACCTAAGAGGGAGATAGAAGACTGTTATATATCTGAGTTTTGGAGAATGTGTAGGATTTTATAAAGTGGAGAATACAGAGGGAAGACATTCCAGAAATAAAGACCTAGAAGTAAATGGTATTGTGCAGAGAAGTGTTCATTAGTACCGCTGGAATATAAAACACATCTGGTAATCACAGGAGATGAGACACCTGTCAGCCACCAGATGTTCACCTTCTAGGCTATAGCTCAAAGAATCCTTCTTTAGACACAAAGAACAGCCCCAGAAACCTCCAGAAATTGATCATTGAGATCCCACTGTGCTAGTGAAATGTCTGATTTGCCCCATCAATAAAAAGGGAATTCCTCCACTATTCAACCCTTACCATCCCTCAAAGTTTCCAACAGCTTTTTACCACACTCTTAAACATCTACAGACAACCAAGAATCACCTGACATTTGGGGTAAGTCCCAACATAAAAATGACCAACTCAATAAACAGAAAAAAGAACTCAGAAGAAAAAGAGATAATTCAGGGAATAGGGTGAAAAATATAAAAAGAGATATGAAAAGATATTTTATCTATAAAACAAGAATAGAATTAAGTGAGGACCATAGCAGAACAAAAGATAGTTCTTTAAAACAAGTACAAGAAAATTTAATAGAAAGTTGGAAAATAAAGTTTAAAAAATCCTTCAGAAAATTGAACAAATAGTTAAGGAGACAATGAAATGTAAGGGAAAAAAATGAATTTCTGGGACTTCCCTGGTGGTCCAGTGGGTAAGACTCCACACTCCCAATGCAGGGGACCCGGGTTCAATTCGTGGTCGGGGCACTAGATTCCCACATGCATGCCACAACTAAGAGGGCCGCATGCCACAACTAAGAAGTCTGCATGTTGCTACTAAAAGATCCCACATGCCGTAACTAAGACCCCACACAGCCATAAATAAATAAATAGATAGATTTTTTTAAAAATGTGAACTGCAGCCAGGAGGTCTGATAAAAGAATTTGATATTAAATCTGATAATAAGAATTTCAGTAAATAAGTTGGCCAGATTTAGCAAATAAAAACACAGGCTGCCCAGTTAATTTTGAATATCAGAATTTCAGGTGAACAACAAATAATTATTTACAGTAAATATGTCCCAAATGTCACATGGAACATATTTACACTAAAAATATTACACAGAATTTTCTTTTTTTTTTTGGCCGCGTTGGGTCTTCGTTGCTGTGTGTGGGCTTTCTCTAGTTGTGGTGAGCAGGGGCTACTCTTCATTGCAGTGCACGGGCTTCTCATTTTGGTGGCTTCTCTTGCTGCAGATCATGGACTCTAGGTGCGCAGGCATCAGTAGTTGCAGCACACGGGCTCAGTAGTTGTGGCATGCAGGCCCTAGAGCATGCGGGCTTCAGTAGTTGCAGCACGTGGCCTCAGTAGTTGTGGAGCATGGGCTTAGTTGCTCCACAGCATGTGGGATCTTCCCGGCTCAGGGATTAAACCCATGTCCCCTGCATTGGCAGGCAGATTCTTAACCACTGCACCACCAGGGAAGTCCTACAGAACGTATTTATACTAAAAAATTATTTGTGGATTATCTGGAATTCAAATTTAATTCTGTATCTTATCTGGCAACACTACCCGTAAAGAGGGAACAAATAAATTAAAAGGAAGGAAATTATTAACCAAATAATTTGATAAAATTCTTTATGACTGAATAATATAAATGTCCAGGTTAAAAGATCCCATTAAGTTGGGAAAAATGAATTTTAAAAGACCCGCAGGATGGCGTTTTATTTCTCAGCACCAAATGGGGAAACTAAAATATAATTGATAAAATTTTCAAAATTTGGTGAGAAAATTATTTTCATCCTAGAATTCTATAACTAGGCAAGTGTGAGGGCAGAATAAAGATATGTTAAGAAATTCAAAAATTCAGAAAGCTTACCTTCCATATACGCTTTTTTAGGAAGTTACTAAAAGATGTACTCCACCAAATTCAAAAGTAAACCAAGAAAAATTAAAACAGGACACAGGAAACTGTCTGTCCACCTCAGAACATTAGCCAGAAGAAAACACAGGGGGAGGGCTACATGGTAGGTTTATTCTGAATCCAGGAAATGGAGGACTCTTAGAGGAGATCATCAGTACAAAAGTAGACCTGATAGAGTGGCTAATAAGTTAGACAATGTGATGGAGTATAAAAAGAGAATTAGAGATTTGTCTGTGGAAAATTATAAAAAGGAAAAATGAAGCAATTATAAACTCAAGAAAAACCACAGAGCTGTTCAAAAACAAATTTTTTTCAGTATACTACTAGGTTCTGTGTGATTATGTAAATACTGATTGATTGTTGATAATACTGAAAATAGAAGTAGGAGGTTCAGATGAAGGGAGTAGAGAGATAAAAATGTAAAATCCTCAAGGGTCAGAAGACTTAATATTTTAACGTGTTGATTCTTCCCAAATTGTTGTACAGATTCAACGTACTTCCAATCAAAATCACAACAGAATTGCCTGTAGAAGTTGACAAGCTGATTTTTTAAAAAATTTATTTCATTTATTTATTTTTGGCTGCGTTTGGTCTTCATTGCTGCACTCGGGCTTTCTCTAGTTGCGGCGAGCGGGGGCTACTCTTCATTGTGGTGCGTGGGCTTCTCATTGCGGTGGCTTCTCTTGTTGCAGAGCATGGGCTCTAGGCACGCAGGCTTCAGTAGTTGTGGCTCGTGGGCTCTAGAGCGCAGGCTCAGTAGTTGTGGCACACGGGCTTAGTTGCTCCGCGGCATGTGGGATCTTCCCGGACCATGGTTCGAACCCGTGTTCCCTGTATTGGCAGGCGGATTCTTAACCACTGTGCCACCAGGGAAGTCCTGACAAGCTGATTTTAATGGAAACACAAAGGTCCTGGAAGAACCCAAACAACTTTGAAGAAAGGACAGAGTTAGATGACTAATTTCGATTGTGGTGATGGTTTTGTCAACACAAATAATCAATAAACAATCTATAATAGAAAGAGAAGAGTTTTATGTGAGCCAAACTGAGGACTACAGTCCAGGAGACACAGAATCAAGAAGCACTTGAGGACTTCCCTGGTGGTGCAGCGGTTAAGAATCCGCCTGCCAATGCAGGGGACACGGGTTCGAGCCCTGGTCCGGGAAGATCCCACGTGCCACGGAGCAACTAAGCCCGTGCGCCACAATTACTGAAGCCTGTGCGCCTGGAGCCCGTGCTCCGCAACAAGAGAAGCCACCGCAATGAGAAGCCTGCACCCCTCAAGGAAGAGTAGCCCCCGCTCGCCTCAACTAGAGAAAGCCCACGTGCAGCAACGAAGACCCAACGCAGCCAAAAATAAAAGAAAAAGAAGCACTTGAATTGTGTTCTGCCAGACTACAAAGTGGGGGAGGTTTATAGTACAGGCAAATTCCACAAAGTTACGAGTAGTTTGTCAAGAATTAGGATTGGAGCTGGTAAGAAGTAAGGGTGCTTGTTAAGCAAGGATTGGTTGGGATCCTAAATGGCTGCATAGTTACAAAGGGAGACTTTGACATCATAAGGTTGCAACTGGTAGCTACTAGCGGGTATTGTCTTGGAAACAGCTGGTGGTGTCCTTGAGTTTGATACAGTTCGGAAAATTCAAGTTCCCAGTGACACAGGAGTGTGTCTGAAACCACGTCCACAATGGCCGCCAGGCTCCATTTTGAATGCCTGAACCACAATTACTCCATTTTGATTTTTAAATGCATTCTTTTCTTTAATGGTTAAAACAGATGTACAATGTGTATTTGTCAGTCCATAAGACAGCCTGTTCTGGTTAGCGTAAAATTCAAGCCAAATCATGTATAAGTCAGAATGACTTCCCCATCCCTCAGTATGTGAAAATTTCTTCCATCAGTTTCATCGATGGACCTGTGTCAAAATTTATCACATTGTACACTTTGAATATGCAATTTATTGTATGTCTATTATACCTCAATAAAATGTTTACAAATTAAAAATAAATCCTCATCTACACAAAAAGGAGACAGCTATAAAGTTTAAAATTGAGGGGCCAGGAAATAATAATATAAGCATAATACGTAGAAATATGGAGTTAAATGCCAGAAGAACCGCCCCTCTCCAAAAAAAAAAAAAGTTAGACGTAGCTGCCTTTGGTAGCCAGAGCTGGGGCAGAGGCGGTAGGGAATCAGTGGGGAGTAGAAGCAAGTGACTGATGCTTTCCATTATGAGCCTTTTGGTTCTGTTTGATTTTTAAACATTGTGCAGGTAGTCCGTGCTTTTGCCAAATATCAGAAGAGAACATTTTAAACAAGAAAGTCTATAATTAGAGTACGACGGCTTTTTGCCACTCTGGGTGGCATTTTGGTGAGTGGATCGTGAAGAATGGCGTCAGGAAGCAAGGGAGCCCAGTACAGAGGCTCCTGCGGTAATCCCGGTGAGAAGGATGAACTAGAAGCTATCTGAACTTAACCGCTCCTTGTCTGATGTGTGATGGGAGTGATACCTCCTGTCTTCCTCCTCAGTCTGACTCCTATCACTCCCCCTGCAAGCCTCCAAGGCAGGGGGAAGGGGCTTCTCAGGATGCTGTCAGCCAGCTACATCGCTGCCACAACCTGAAACCTAGCCTAGATTCATTCTTTACACAAATACGTGTTACAGGCCTGCTACCTCACCCAGTCCAGGGAGGGCCAGTGCCTGTAATCTAATTTCTGGATGCTGATGCTGGAAGCCAGGACATTTTCACAGCGTTTCTGCCAGTTACCCATAGTCTCTCTTAATCAAATTCTTCCCTTCCTTTGAATTCCTACATTCCTTTCTTGCCTGTACTGTTGACATTGGACGCAGCAATGGAATTTTCCAGTTTCATAGAAATTGTAGCAACTTTAAGGTTATGGCTGCTCAGTAAACTCTTTGTTTCCATTATAGCCTGAGCCCTGGAGCCCTTGAGGAAACAAACATTTTATGAGATGTAGGGTTTCTGTCTGAGCAGACACCGCCGGTCAAAGCACAGATTACCACTGCATCGGTTAGCCAGAAAAGCCCTCCCCCTTGCCGACTGATCTGGGTTGTTTTGACTGAGGTTGCTCTCTTTGTAAATAACTGTAAGCAACTAATGACCACAGAAGTGGATCCTTGGGGGTGGGGATTAATAATAGCTCAAGATGACCATTTAAGGCAGCGAGGCATTGTTAAGTGAACAAAGCAGGTTACAAATCACTAAGTACAAGATGATCCCGTTTCTCTAAATATGTACTCGTGTGTGCACGTGTGTGTGCATGCATACACAAAACTAGGAACATTAAACAGTGATCCTCTAAGACTGAGGGATTTATGAAAGATTTTCTTAATTTTGGCTTGCCTGGTTTTCTTCCAATTTTTTTCAAATGAACATGCGTTATTTTGTAATAATGAGAAAAACAAGTTATTTAAAAACATAAATAAAAGCAGCAAGAGATGGTGGACGAGCTCGCCGTCATCCGCGAAGGAGGGCGTCAAGCGCAAAAGCAGGAAAGAGTAATCTTGGGCACTACCACTGAAAAGCCAGCCCGGGAGGGGGGACCTTGAAGATGGCGGAAGAGTAAGACGCGGAGATCGCCTTCCTCCCCACGGATACACCAGAAATACATCCACACGTGGAACAACTCCTACAGAACTCCTACTGAAGGCTGGCAGAAGACCTCAGACCTCCCAAAAGGCAAGAAACTCCCCACGTAACTGGGTAGGGCAAAAGAAAAAACAGAGACAAAAGAATAAGGACGGCACCTGCACCAGTGGGAGGGAGCTGTGAAGGAGGAAAAGTTTCCACACACTAGGAAGCCCCTCCGCGGGCGGAGACTGCGGGAGGCGGAGGGGGGAGTTACGGGACCGCGGAGTAGTGCACAGCGACGGGTGCGGAGGGCAAAGCCGGGAGATTCCTGCACAGACGATCGGTGCTGACCGGCACTCACCAGCCCGAGTGGCTTGTCTGCTCACCCGCCGGGGTGGGCGGGGCTGCGAGCTGAGGCTCGGGTTTTGGTTTTGGACGGAGCTCAGGGAGAGGACTGGGGTTGGCGGCTTGAACATAGCCTGAAGGGGTTAGTGCACCACGACTAGCCGGGAGGGAGTTCGGGGAAAAGCCTGCACCGGCCGAAGAGGCAAGAGACTTTTTCTTCCCTCTTTGTTTCCTGGTGCGCGAGGAGAGGGGTTTAAGAGCGCTGCTTAAAGGAACTCCAGAGACGGGCGCGAGCCGCGGCTAAAAGCGCGAACCCCAGAGACGGGCGCGAGCCGCGGCTGAGGGCGCGAGCCCCCGAGACGGGCGCGAGCCGCGGCTGAAAGCGCAAACCCCAGAGACGGGCGCGAGCCGCGGCTAAAACCGCGGACCCCAGAGACGGGCGGGAGACGCTAAGGCTGCTGCTGCCGCCACCAAGGGGCCTGTGTGCGAGCACAGGTCACTCTCCACACCCCTCTTCCGCGGAGCCTGTGCAGCCCGCCACTGCCAGGTTCCCGGGATCCAGGGACAACTTCCCCGGGAGTACGCACGGCGGGTCTCAGGCTGGTGCAACATCACGCCGGCCTCTGCCGCAACGTCACGCTGCCTCTGCAGCTGCAGGCCCGCCCCGCACGTAGTGCCCCTCCTACCCCCATCCCCCAACCCCCGGCCTGAGTGAGCCGGAGGCCCCGAATCAGCGGCTCCTTTAACCCCGTCCTGTCTGAGCGAAAAAACAGACGCCCTCCAGCGACCTACACGCAGAGGCAGGGCCAAATCCAAAGCTGAGCTCCTGTGAGCTGTGAGAACAAAGAAGAGAAAGGGAAATCTCTCCCAGCAGCCACAGAAGCAGCGGATTAAAGCTCCACAATCAACTTGATATTCCCTGCATCTGTGGAATACCTGAACAGACAAGGAATGATCCCAAATTGAAGAGGTGGAATTTAGGAGCGAGATCTATGATTTTTTTCCCTTTTCCTCTTTTTGTGAATGTGTACGTGTATGCTTCTGTGTGAGATCCTGTCTGTATACTCTTGCTTCCACCATTTGTCCTAGGGCTCTATCCGTCCATGACTTTTTTTAAAAAAATTCTTTTTCTTAATAATTAAGTTTAATTGTGATAACTTTATTATACTTTACCTTCGTTCTTTCTTTCTTTCCTTCCTTCCTTCCCTCCTTTAGACAACGAATCACCCCAAATTGAGGAGGTGGTCTCAGGGAGCAGGATTTATGATTTTTCCCCCTTTACCTCTTTTTGTGAAGGTGTATGTGTATGCTTCTGTGTAAGATTTTCTCTGTATAGCTTTGCTTCCAACATTTGTCCTAAGGTTCTATCCGTCCCTTTTTTTTTTACTAAATATTTTTTAATTCAATAACTATATTATACTTTATTTTATTTTTACTGTATCATCTTTCTTTCTGTCTTTTTTCCTTCTTTCCCTCCTTCCTTCCTTCCTCCCTCCCTCCCTCCCTCCCTCCTTTCTTTCCTTCTTTGCTTCTTTCTTCCTTCCTTCCTTTCCTCCTTTCCTTCTTTCTTTACTCATACTTCTACTAATTCTCCCTACTTTTTCTCCCTTTTATTCTGAGCTGTGTGGATGAAAGGCTCTTGGCGCTCCAGCCAGGAGTCAGGGCTCTGCCTCTGAGGTAGGAGAGCCAACTTCAGGACACTGGTCAACAAGAGACCTCCCAGCTCCACATAATATTAAACGGTGGAAATATCCCAGAGACCTCCATCTTAACACCAGCACCCAGCTTCACTCAACGACCAGCAAGCCACAGTGCTGGACAACCTATGCCAAACAACTAGCAAAACAGGAACACAACCCCACCCATTAGCAGAGAGGCTGCCTAAAATCATAATAAGGCCACAGACACCCCAAAACACACCACCAGACGTGAACCTGCCCACTAGAGAGACAAGATCCAGCCTCATCCAGCACAACACAGGCACTAGTCCCCTCCACCAGGAAGCCTACACCACCCACTGAAACAACCTTAGCCACTGGAGACAGACATCAAAAACAACGGGAACTACGAAAGTGCAGCCTGCAAAAAGGAGACCCCAAACACAGTAAGATAAGCAAAATGAGAAGACAGAAAAACACACAGCAGATGAAGGAGCAAGATAAAAACCCACCAGACCTAACAAATGAAGAGGAAATAGGCAACCTACCTGAAAAAGAATTCAGAATAATGATAGTAAGGATGATCCGAAATCTTGGAAGTAGAATGGACAAAATGCAAGAAACAGTTAACAAGGACCTACAAGAACTAAAGATGAAACAAGCAACGATGAACAATGCAATAAATGAAATTAAAATCACTCTAGATAGGATCAATAGCAGAATAACTGAGGCAGAAGAACGGATAAGTGACCTGGAAGATAAAGTAGTGGAAATAACTACTGCAGAGCAGAATAAAGAAAAAAGAATGAAAAGAACTGAGGACAGTCTCAGAGACCTCTGGGACAACATGAAACGCACCAACATTCGAATTATAGGGGTTCCAGAAGAAGAAGAAAGAAAGAAAGGGACTGAGAAAATATTTGAAGAGATTATAGTTGAAAACTTCCCTAATATGGGAAAGGAAATAGTTAATCAAGTCCAGGAAGCACAGAGGGTCCCATACAGGATAAATACAAGGAGAAACACGCCAAGACACATATTAATCAAACTGTCAAAAATTAAATACAAAGAAAGCATATTAAAAGCAGCAAGGGAAAAACAACAAATAACACACAAGGGAATCCCCATAAGGTTAACAGCTGATCTCTCAGCAGAAACCCTACAAGCCAGAAGGGAGTGGCAGGACATACTGAAAGTGATGAAGGAGAATAGCCTGCAACCAAGACTACTCTACCCAGCAAGGATCTCATTCACATTTGATGGAGAAATTAAAACCTTTACAGACAAGCAAAAGCTGAGAGAGTTCAGCACCACCAAACCAGCTTTACAACAAATGCTAAAGGAACTTCTCTAGACACGAAACACAAGAGAAGGAAATGACCTATAGTAGCGAACCCAAAACAATATATAAAATGGAAATAGGAACATACATATCGATAATTACCTTAAATGTAAATGGACTAAATGCTCCCACCAAAAGACACAGATTGGCTGAATGGATACAAAAACAAGACCCTTATATATGCTGTCTACAAGAGACCCACTTCAGAACTAGAGACACATACCGACTGAAAGTAAGGGGATGGAAAAAGATATTCCATGCAAATGGAAACCAAAAGAAAGCTGGAGTAGCAATTCTCATATCAGACAAAATAGACTTTAAAATAAGGACTATTAAAAGGGACAAAGAAGGACACTACATAATGATCAAGGGATCGATCCAAGAAGAAGATATAACAATTGTAAATATTTATGCACCCAACATAGGAGCACCTCAATACATAAGGCAAATACTAACAACCATAAAAGGGGAGATCAACAGTAACACATTCATAGTAGGGGACTTTAACACCCCACTTTCACCCATGGACAGATCATCCAAAATGAAAATAAATAAGGAAACACAAGCTTTAAATGATACATTAAACAAGATGGACTTAATTGATATTTATAGGACACTCCATCCAAAAACAACAGAATACACATTTTTCTCAAGTGCTCATGGAACATTCTCCAGGATAGATCATATCTTGGGTCACAAATCAAGCCTTGGTAAATTTAAGAAAACTGAAATTGTATCAAGTATCTTTTCCGACCACAACGCCATGAGACTAGATATCAATTACAGGAAAAGATCTTTAAAAAATACAAACACATGGAGGCTAAACAATACACTACTTAATAATGAAGTGATCACTGAAGAAATCAAAGGGGAAATCAAAAAATACCTAGAAACAAATGACAATGGAGACACAACGACCCAAAACCTATGGGATGCAGCAAAAGCAGTTCTAAGGGGGAAGTTTATAGCAATACAAGCCCACCTTAAGAAGCAGGAAACATCTCGAATAAACAGCCTAACCTTGCACCTCAAGCAATTAGAGAAAGAAGAACAAAAAAACCCCAAAGCTAGCAGAAGGAAAGAAATCATAAAAATCAGATCAGAAATAAATGAAAAAGAAATGAAGGAAACAATAGCAAAGATCAATAAAACTAAAAGCTGGTTCTTTGAGAAGATAAACAAAATAGATAAACCACTAGCCAGACTCATCAAGAAAAAAAGGGAGAAGACTCAAATCAATAGAATTAGAAATGAAAAAGGAGAAGTAACAACTGACACTGCAGAAATAAAAAAAATCATGAGAGATTACTACAAGCAACTCTATGCCAATAAAATGGACAATCTGGAAGAAATGGACAAATTCTTAGAAATGCACAACCTACCAAGACTGAATCAGGAAGAAATAGAAAATATGAACAGACCAATCACAAGCACTGAAATTGAAACTGTGATTAAAAACCTTCCAACAAACAAAAGCCCAGGACCAGATGGCTTCACAGGTGAATTCTATCAAACGTTTAGAGAAGAGCTAACACCTATCCTTCTCAAACTCTTCCAAAATATAGCAGAGGGAGGAACACTCCCAAATTCCTTCTACGAAGCCACCATCACCTTGATACCAAAACCAGACAAGGATGTCACAAAGAAAGAAAACTACAGGCCAATATCACTGATGAACATAGATGCAAAAATCCTCAACAAAATACTAGCAAACAGAATCCAACAGCACATTAAAAGGATCATACACCATGATCAAGTGGGGTTTATTCCAGGAATGCAAGGATTCTTCAATATACGCAAATCTATCAATGTGATAAACCATATTAACAAATTGAAGGAGAAAAACCATATGATCATCTCAATAGATGCAGAGAAAGCTTTCGACAAAATTCAACACCCATTTATGATAAAAACCCTCCAGAAAGTAGGCATAGAGGGAACTTTCCTAAACATAATAAAAGCCATATATGACAAGCCCACAGCAAACATCATCCTCAATGGTGAAAAACTGAAAGCATTTCCACTAAGATCAGGAACAAGACAAGGTTGCCCACTCTCACCACTCTTATTCAACATAGTTTTGGAAGTTTTAGCCACAGCAATCAGAGAAGAAAAGGAAATAAAAGGAATCCAAATCGGAAAAGAAGAAGTAAAGCTGTCACTGTTTGCAGATGACATGATACTATACATAGAGAATCCTAAAGATGCTACCAGAAAACTACTAGAGCTAATCAATGAATTTGGTAAAGTAGCAGGATACAAAATTAATGCACAGAAATCTCTGGCATTCCTATATACTAATGATGAAAAATCTGAAAGTGAAATCAAGAAAACACTCCCATTTACCATTGCAACAAAAAGAATAAAATATCTAGGAATAAACCTACCTAAGGATACGAAAGACCTGTATGCAGAAAATTATAAGACACTGATGAAAGAAATTAAAGATGATACAAATAGATGGGGAGATATACCATGTTCTTGGATGGGAAGAATCAACATTGTGAAAATGACTCTACTACCCAAAGCAATCTACAGATTCAATGCAATCCCTATCAAACTACCACTGGCATTTTTCACAGAACTAGAACAAAAAATTTCGCAATTTGTATGGAAACACAAAAGACCCCGAATAGCCAAAGCAATCTTGAGAACGAGAAAAGGAGCTGGAGGAATAAGGCTCCCTGACTTCAGACTATATTACAAAGCAACAGTAATCAAGACAGTATGGTACTGGCACAAAAACAGAAAGATAGATCAGTGGAACAGGATAGAAAGCCCAGAGATAAACCCACGCACATATGGACACCTTATCTTTGATAAAGGAGGCAGGAATGTACAGTGGAGAAAGGACAGCCTCTTCAATAAATGGTGCTGGGAAAACTGGACAGGTACATGTAAAAGTATGAGATTAGATCACTCCCTAACACCACACACAAAAATAAGCTCAAAATGGATTAAAGATCTAAATGTAAGGCCAGAAACTATCAAACTCTTAGAAGAAAACATAGGAAGAACACTCTATGACATAAATCACAGCAAGATCCTTTCTGACCCACCTCCTAGAGTAATGGAAATAAAAACAAAAATAAACAAATGGGACCTAATGAAACTTCAAAGCTTTTGCACAGCAAAGGAAACCATAACCAAGACCAAAAGACAACCCTCAGAATGGGAGAAAACATTTGCAAATGAAGCAACTGACAAAGGATTAATCTCCAAAATTTACAAGCAGCTCATGCAGCTCAATAACAAAAAAACAAACAACCCCATCCAAAAATGGGCAGAAGACCTAAATAGACATTTCTCCAAAGAAGATATACAGAATGCCAACAAACACATGAAAGAATGCTCAACATCATTAATCATTAGAGAAATGCAAATCAAAACTACAATGAGATATCATCTCACACCAGTCAGAATGGCCATCATCAAAAAATCTAGAAACAATAAATGCTGGAGAGGGTGTGGAGAAAAGGGGACACTCTTGCACTGCTGGTGGGAATGTGAATTGGTTCAGCCACTGTGGAGAACAGTATGGAGGTTCCTTAAAAAACTACAAATAGAATTACCATATGACCCAGCAATCCCACTACTTGGCATATACCCTGAGAAAACCAAAATTCAAAAAGAGTCATGTACCAAAATGTTCATTGCAGCTCTATTTACAATAGCCAGGACATGGAAACAACCTAAGCGCCCATCATCGGATGAATGGATAAAGAAGATGTGGCACATATACACAATGGAATATTACTCAGCCTTAAAAAGAAATGAAATTGAGCTATTTGTAATGAGATGGATAGACCTAGAGTCCGTCATACAGAGTGAAGTAAGTCAGAAAGAAAAAGACAAATACCGTATGCTAACACATATATATGGAATTTAAGGGAAAAAAATGTCATGAAGAACCTAGGGGTAAGATAGGAATAAAGACGCAGACCTACTGGAGAACGGACTTGAGGGTATGGGGAGGGGGAGGGGTGAGTTTTGACAGGGCGAGAGAGAGTCATGGACATATACACACTAACAAACGTAGTAAGGTAGATAGCTGGGGGGAAGCAGCCACAAGGCACAGGGATATTAGCTCGGTGCTTTGTGACAGCCTGGAAGGGTGGGATGGGGAGAGTGGGAGGGAGGGAGACGCAAGAGGGAAGACATATGGGAACATATGTATATGTATAGCTGATTCACTTTGTTATAAAGCAGAAACTAACACACCATTGTAAAGCAATTATACCCCAATAAAGATGTTAAAAAAAAAAAAAAAAAAAAAAAAGCAGCAAGATCCTGGGCAAACACCATATGTTTTGTCTGAATTGGCAGTACCCTGGCATGAAGGGCCAAGGCCTGGCTTGGCTGGCGGCGTGCCTGAACAGCAGTGGGTGGTGGGGCAAACGCTTCTCCCGTGTGGCATCAGGGGACATCCAAACGGAGGAGCCAGCAGGTTCACGGCCCTTTCAGGAAACCAAGTCCACAGCCATCAGATGGGTGGCCAGGGAGTTGACAGAACAAAAGAGACAGAGGCAATATGAAAACTGTACTCAAAGGCAGAAATCCAGGCACATTCATTTGTTCATCCACTGAGCCCCCACTTTGGGCCAGCACTGTGCCGAGAACCAGGGAACTGGGAGCAAAGGCAAGCAAGGACTCCCCGGGGAGGCAGGCCTTACTGCTCAAGGCTTGCTGGGATGTGGGTCAGCCAGCACGGCTTCTAGATCCCCAAGAAGAATAGCCATGTTGGGCTCCAACTAAGGGAAACGGAAACAACTCCACTGCAGTGCGGGATCTCCTTCCCACTCGGACCCCTCCATCAAGCCTCTAACCCAAGCAGTTTCTGCATTAATCCACATGTTTCCAGGTTTGATAGAAAAACCAGCTGGCTAGGATGACTGTTATGTTTGACTTCTAAAAATTTCTTAAAGCTATGCAATACACATACGCACTCTCACATACATTAGCTTCACAATGATGCTGTGAATAGGATAAAGCAGGTACTATTATCACAAGAGAGTAAACTGAGGCTTAGAAAAACATAACTGCCCACATTTACATAGTAGTAGGGTGAGGGTGGCTCTGATATGTTTTTTCCAAAGCTTGCAAGTAATTAACTCAATTCTGACACTATATACTTGGAGATAGCATCAGATACCACAGCTTAAGGGCTCAGTCTTACTAAAGTGCCCCCCATTTCAGAGGCCGCTAATCACATGTCCATGTTGTTACTTGCGCTAAAGGAACTTGTGCAACTGGCTATATACTGGAGATTCCCATGACCCCCTCCCCTCCTTGGGTTCAGTTAATTTACTGGAGTGGTTCACAGAACCCAGAGAAAATTTTTACTTACTAGATTCCCAGTCTAGTATGTCAAGAAAAGGGTGTAACTCGAGAACAGCCAGATGGAGGAGATGCATAAGGGAAGGTATGTGGGAGCGGGTGTGGCGCTTCCATGCTCCCTGAGTGTCACTCTCCCCACATCTCCACGTACCCATGAACCCAGAAGTTCTCTAACCCCCCTCCTTCTGGATTCTATGGAGGCTTCATTACATAGTTACGATTGATTAAATCAATGGCCATTGGTGGTTGGAATCAATCTCCAGCTCCTCTCCTTTCTCCGGAGGTCAAGGGGTATCCGGCACTGAAAGTTCCAACCCTCTAGTCACAGGGCTGGTTCTCCTGGCAGGCGGCCCCCATCCTTAGGTTACCTAGGGGCTTTCCAGAATCACCGCATTAACATAACAGAAGACACCTTTATAGCTCTCAGCACTTAGGAAGTTCAAAATGTTTAGGAGTGGGGCCAGAAATGGGGAAGAAGACCAAGTACATGCTTCTTATCATAAATCATCATACTACAACTGAGGACATGGTCTTTTGGCCTTCAGTCCAATACGCTTTCCACATACTATTTCATACTTATTTGTCCATTTATGTATTTATCTGTCCAACAAACAGTTATTGCGTACCTACTACATGAGAGGCACCATGCTAAGTGCCGGGGATTCAGATACAGTCATTGACTCAGCTGTGCTACTTCAGGCCTGTCACTGTGCTATTGCAGGTGTGCTCAGAAACTCAGGTACGGGCCCCAAGAATAACACTCCAGCCTCTGACCTAGGTCGATGATTCTCAATCTTGAATGCACTTAGAATTGCCTGGGGAGCTTTAAAAAAATGTCAGTGCCTAGGCCCCATCCCGCACCAATACAACTATCATTTCTGCTGGTTTAAAGCTCCCCAGGTGATTCTGACAAGTGACCAACGTGTAGAACTACAGTTCTTGGGAGTAAGCACAAAGCGTGACCGTTTCAGCTACTTTATGGGAAGCAGCAGCTGCAAACACCTGTGAACCGACCGATTCTAACAGGGCTCTTCTGAACTCTGGGCTCGTCTTGCACTGCCTGAGCTCAGAGATTCCGCTTTTGTCATCATATGCTCTCTGAGGGGTGGGAATCGAGTTGGGTGTGGTGGGTGATGACTCTGTAATAGATTGGTCCAGGAGAGCTAGTGTTCTGGGCAGCAGTCAGAGGCCCCGATCCGTGCCTCAACCTCATGCTGGAGAGAACTTGCTCTAAATATAAGGGCTTGGGGACTTCCCTGGCGGTCCAGTGGTTAAGATGCCGCGCTTCCACTGCAGGGGCCATGGGTTCAGTCCCTGGTTGGGGAACTAAGATCCCACAGGCCGTGTGGCATTTGCCAAAGAAAAATAAATAAACATAAGGGGTTGACTTAGCCCTCCATCACCATGACTATTTTCTGTGTTTTTGTTATGCAATTAGAGGTATATGGTAGAAGAAGGAACTGAGAAGAACTAGATGGGGCACAAAGGATCTTATCCAATCTCATGCTTTAACTAGCTAGGATATTGAATCCTAGAGAGGGGAAAGGACTTGAAACAATTAGGGAACGATGCAAAACAGGACATGATTCAGTGCCAAAATCTGGCTGCAGGCCAAAATTGCCTACTCCCAGGGCTTTTGAGGACTAATGGTCCGTCATGGGTCGTGGTGTACTAGAACTTTCTTTCTAGGTTGATTGACGTTCACATTTTCGTCTCGCCTGAAGCATTTAGCTGGAGCAAATTCATAAGCCAAATGAGGTAAAGTTGGACAGGAGAGGAAGAAGAAAAAAGCAGTGTACATCTGCTAAGGATCTATTGCATGTGCCCACACCTCATAACAGCTCCGCAAGGCAGAAACTATTTATTACTCTCGTTTACAAATGAGGAAACTGTGACACAGAGGAGTTAAGCTAATTTGCTGCAAATCATGGAGTTGATCAGGGGCAGTGGAACTTAACTGTGCCAGGCTCTCTCTACTATATTTACCACTTATGAAACCATGACTATAAACCTTAAATTCACTTTATATTGGTAGCTTGCCTGCAGGTCTATGAACTGGACAGTGCTTTGTGGTGACAGACTGAGGGTTGCAGCATCTGCTATTCTCTCCCTTCTTTTCTTTCTCATCGTACTTTTGATTTATTTGTTCCTTTTCCCCTAATTTGATTGATGTGACCAACATAAGTTGAATATAATCATCTAACACACATGGCCTTGGGTGGGAGAAGTAGATAGAAAGGTAAAGAAATAGGAAATGAATCCAAGGTGAACCTTACAATCTGAATCAGAAGCCTAGGACAACCCCACCAAGGATACGGTAACCAATGAAGAATTCCAGTGGAAATTGGAAATGTGGATCCTTTTTTTAAGACATTTTCAATTTATCTAGGAATAAAAGATGCTGGCTTCTAAATACACACACACAAAAATAAATAAATGAGGGAAACATGGGTACATTTTCTTCTTTTGAGGAAACCCTGGAAACAGGTTTGGGTTTCTTGGCCAGCTGGAAGTACCGTTCTGTTTTATTTCACCACTTTGGACCAAGTGTGGTACATCAGTCAAAAGGGCTTTGTGACCTTGGGCACAGCAATCATTTGTACCACTGTTTATAACGATGGGGCGGCTTCCACGTGCTTGCCTCCTCTTGCTTGTTCGTGAGCATTGGCTCCCATCACCAGGCAAACACACCAGCCTAGATTTCTGAGAGACCTGAATAACACACTTATGTCTGATCCTGTGTGTTGATTTGCATTCTAGAGTCTGAGACGTTTCTGGCTGAGAATACCTGAAGGCAAGACCTATTTACTACCTGTTGGCTCCATCTGTCATTTTTCTTAGATACCTTTCTGTCTCTCTCATGGAGAACATGGTAATTTTCAAGTTCTGTAAACTATCAATAGAATCTGCTCCAGGATACTCAAAAACTTTGGCTAAAAGGAGAAAGGGAAGGAACTGGACATTTATTAAGCATCTAACCATGGATTCACAGCCTTAAGGGGCAAGTATTATCATCCCAAATATAGAGAAAAGAGGATAAAGGAAAGGACACTCTCACAGGCACAGATTTTCGGCATCAGATGAACTGACCTGGGTGTGCATCTTGGTTACACCACCGCCTAGTTCGGTAAACTTGGCCAAAGTCCCTGAGCCTCAGCGGTTTTTTCTCATTTACTTTTATTTTTTTACAGCTTTATTGAGGTATAACTGACATACAGCTTACTGTGTGTATTTATTTAAAGTGTACAATTTGTTAAGTTTTGATAGAGGTATGGTATACCCACGAAAACATCACCCGATCAAGATAATCACCCCCAAAAGTTTTCTCCTGCTCCTCTGTAGGCCCCCCTTTCTATTCTTCTCCACCCTGGTCCCCAGCAACCACTGAGCTGCTTTCTGCCTGAGTGGGGTAGACAAAAATAACAGCCTCCACTCCCAAAGATGTCCATGTCCTAATCCCCCAAATGTGTGAATATATTACATTAAAGGCAAAGGGACTTTGCAGATGACATTCTCCTGGGCCCAATGTAACTACAAGGGAAAGAGGGAGGGAGGCAGGACAGTCAGAGTCAAAGAAGGAGATGTGACGATGGAAGCAGTGATTGGAGTCAGTGAGAGATTTGAAGACGATACATTGCTGGCTGTGAAAGTGGAAGAAGGAGGGACTTCCCTGGCAGTCCAGTGGTTAAGACTCCGCGCTTCCACTGCAGGGGACGCGGGTTTGATCCCTGGTCAGGGAACTAAGATCCCGCAGGCAGTGCAGCATGGCCAAAAAAATTTTTTTAAGTGTCATAATTAAAAAGTGGAAGAAGGGGCTTACCTGGTGGCGCAGTGGTTGAGAGTCTGCCTGCTGATGCAGGGGACGCGGGTTCGTGCCCCGGTCCGGGAGGATCCCACATGCCGCGGAGCGGCTGGGCCTGTGAGCCATGGCTGCTGAGCCTGCGCGTCCGGAGCCTGTGCTCCGCAACGGGAGAGGCCACAACAGTGAGAGGCCCGCGTACCGCAAAAAAAAAAAGAAAAAAAGGGGAAGAATGAGCCACAAGCCAAGGAATTCAGGTGGCCTTTAAAAGCTGGAAGAAGCAAGGAAATGGATCCTCCCTTAGACCTTCCAGAAGAATGCAGCATGCAGGAATGCTGACACCATGATTTTAGCTCGGTGAAACCCACTGTGATAGGCTGAATGATGAGCCTCAAAAATACCCAGTGCTAATTCTTATAACCTATGAATGTTACCTTATATGGCAAAAGGGACTCAGAAATCATAACTAAATTAAGAATTCTGAGATGAGAAGATCATCCTGGATTATTTGCGTGGGCCTTAAATGTAATCACAAGTATCCATAAAGGAGAAAGGCAGAGATTTTACTATGGAAAAGAAGGTGATACTGGAAGCAGAGATTGGCCTGATGTGTATGAAGGTAGAGGAAGGGGCCACAAACCAAGACAGTCACTAGAAGCTGAAAAAGGTAAGGAAATGAATTCTCCCCTCAGAGCCTCCAGAAGGGACCAGCACCTCCAGTAAAATTGATTTTGGACTTCTGACCTCTAGTAAGAGGATGAATTTGTGTTGTTTCAAGCCACTAAATTTGTGGAAATTTGTTACAGCAGCAATAGGAAATGAATACACTGAGCCTTAGTTTATATTTTTGTGGGTTTTTTTGGTGGTATGCGGGCCTCTCACCGTTGTGGCCTCTCCTGTTGCAGAGCACAGGCTCCGGACGCGCAGGCTCAGTGGCCATGGCTCACGGGCCCAGCCGCTCTGCGGCATGTGGGATCTTCCCGGACCGGGGCACGAACCCCTGTCCCCTGCATCGGCAGGCGGACTCTCAACCACTGCACCACCAGGGAAGCCCCTGAGCCTTAGTTTTTACATCTGTAAAATGAGGACAATATATCATTTCTGGAACTATAGTAAAATTAAATAATTTAACCAATTTAACTCCATAAAGATAGAGTTCTTTCCCTATTATGCCTCTTATTCCTTTTTCCTCAACCCTGAAAGCATGTGGTCTTTGACATAAGTTACAGTAATGGAGGTGGCCACTCTCAGCAAGGAAAGGTTTGTTTGTGTTGTAGGAGCCCTGGTAGGAAGACTATGGGACATATGAGCCTATTGTGGAGAAGGACAGTAAGACCTGACCGACCGTAGTCCAGGGCCAATAAGTTCACAGAGCTTGTCCCTGGGTAGAGAAGGCAAATAGGCAGAAAACCACCAAGGGAAGTTGATTATGGGGAAGGGTTTTGTTTGAAAAGGTAGGTTTTATTATTATTCAGGTAAGGTGAGGCCAACAGATCAGGGGACTGCCGTTGAAAAGATCGTTTGTTACAGTTCCCAAGAGGAGGGGGCACTGCACACCACAGGGTGGCTACATGGGGAAGCACCAGATTCAGTCAGGAGGCAGAAGTGGTGGGAAGAAAATGTGGGCAAAAAGCCTTTACTGTGGTTTCCATGGGAAGGAACAGGAAAGGTAGAATAAGTGGTTTAGGATTGGTTAGTTGGAATACTTTCAGCAGGCTCTGGGCTATAGGGGCTGTCTCAACTAGTCTGGTACCTGGCCTTGGGGAATTAAGGCAGGGAAAATTGCCTAGAGTGTAAGAGCTGGATGGAAGAGGTGTGTGTGTGTTGAAGGTGGGTGGAGGTGAACTCTAGATGGTGACTTTGCATATAAAAAGCATGCTCCCAGGCATGGAGTTTGCTCTCTCTTGGAATGAGACCGCAGATGCTAGAACATCAACAATACAGAAAATAAGAAAATATAGTTAGTGCAGTTTTCTGGGTGGCCGTCCCAAACAGATTATGTGGATATCAGGGGCGATTCAAAGGAGGTCATAACTAGATGTTGAAAGAATTTGAATTGGGCCTTAAAGTTTATTACTATTTAGAAAAACAACAGAGAAGAGGTAACAGACATTTCTTTTTGGAAGAGAGCATAAGTAATTTCTCAGAGAGTGACACTGGGCTGAAGGTTCACCTGTAGCACAGGATGTGACAGACCCTGGTTTGGATACTCAATTTCTATTCCAACCTCCCCCTACAAAGCCTAGAAAGTCAGATGCTTGCTTTCCCACACGCTTTATACAGGTGGCCATGTGACTAAGTCCTGGCCAATGGGACAATTGAGGACATTTGTTATGGAGTTTTGGGGAAGGATTTTTCATCCTTGATAAAAAAATAAAGCCTCACAAGGAGAACACCTTTTCCTCTGTTTACTGTTTCTTGCCTTTGGATATGACTGTGATGCCTGGAGTTGTGGCAATCATCTTGTGGCTATGAGGCAGCAAGCATGAAAATGTAAAGTCAACATACTAAGGAAGGCAGAGCAGAAAGATGGAAAGAACTTGGGTCCTTGTTGTCATCCTTGAGTTACAGAACCAATTTTGAGATTGCCTACCTCTATACTTCAAGTTAAGTAATAATAAATGTCCTTGTGGCTTAAGCCATTGTATCAATAAATTGAGTTTGACGATACTTATAGCTGAAAACATTCTTTACTGATATAGAGGCTTTGTAGGAGAAAGATTTATGTCTATGTTGGATGAGTGGCTAGATTTGCTTCCTGGCAATTTCACTAAGTGAAATTTTGGTCCATCAATGTATCAGTTAGGGTTTTGGCAAGAAGCAGAAAGAATGATTAGAGAGAGTTAAAGGGGTGGAATCAGTGGATGATGGAGCACCCTGGGGCTAGAGATAATAAATTAGGCCCTGCCCAGGGGAAAAGGAGTGTCCCAGGACTTAGTGAGAGCTGAGCTATATGAGAGGAGCTATGGCCTTAGGTGGAGTATGAAGCCACTGCCACCCTCTAATCCCACAGGGAGGCAATCAAGGGAACAACACCTTGGTCTCTTTCTCAGTCCACCCTGCAGACTCCTTCCAGTGCCGTCCCCTTGGCTGAACGCTGCCAGAGACAAAGGGTCAGGGAGCAGGGAGATGCAAGTTGGACAAATCAGCATAAAATGTGTGTGTGTATGTGGGAGTGGGGGGGGGGGGAGAGCTAGAAGAGCAAAAAGAGAATAATCAGAATTCAGTTCCACCACTGGTTTGTGTTAATGTAAAGCTGTCACTTCTAAGCTACTCATTCTAGCACCAAGACTCCTAAACTACCAAGGACTTGGCTGCCTTCTCAGGAAATCAAAACCTTTGATTTCAAATACCTTTGAAGTCCAGAATATCACTGGGTAACAAAGAGTATGCTAAGTCTCGGCCATAGGGAAACTGTGGGCTAGAAGAAACAAGTAGCTCTAGGTGTCCAGTTAAGCATCTGTGGCCTCTGCCAGCTCTGGGCTGCCTGTTCCTTCCCCCCATTACCACAGAAGAACATCATCCCAGTGTTACTGGCAGCAGCTCACTTGGCTCTTTTCTGGGGTCTGTTATTGAGTCCATGTTTCACCTTATTACTGTCACATTTTGAAGAGGAGGAAGCCATTACACAGGCATAGAGAATACCTCAATGATAATTAAAGTGAATAAGAATAAGGACTTGGGGCTCCCTGATTGTCACAGTGCCTTCCTGAGCACTGCAGAGAGTGCCCTATTAAATGTGATTGTTAAATTGATGGCTCATGAGGTTAAAATCCATCAGCTGTGATACTCTGTTGCAGGTCAGGGAGGATTCAGAAACTTGTGGGGAAATTACCTTTCTGGGCAGCAGAGTAGGTTAATCCCATCTCTTAGGCTCATAGGCACATCAAAGGGGCTTTTCATTTTTTTTCCCCCAAATTAAAATGGTAACACGTACATCTGGCTAAAATCAGTCAGTACTAAAGGGAATACGTTGATGTGTCAGTTTAGTGGTGTCCAGTTTCTCTTCCCAGAGGCAACTACAGCAGTGGTTTCTTACAGAGCCTTCCCAGATATTCTAGACATGTACAATCATACATGTATTCTTTTTTTTTTTTTTTTTTGCCGCACCGCATGGTATGTGAACTCTTAGTTCCCCACCCAGGGATCGAACCCATGCCACCTGCCGTGGAAGTGCTGAATCTTAACCACTGGACCGTCAGGGAAGTCCCGAAGAAACTAACATTTACTTAGTATTTATGTTGTGTCTACGGTGGATGCCACTGGTGCCCCACTCAGATGGGGCACTCGTCTCCCTGCTGCTGTGAGCACCGGCAGCTAACGGCTCACAGCTTCCCTCTGGCTCCAGGGATTCCCCTCAGCCAAACAGGAGCTGCCTTGCTCAGCTGGTTATGCACCTCCACCCTTAGGCAACCTGCAGCCAATAACTGACTGATATAGGAAAATAAGAGCCGGACCCCCTGTCTCGAGGTTGAATAACGTTGTGGTATAATTCATGCTCCAGAGCTTCTGTGAGATCAGGCTGAAGCTATTCTCCCGCTGAGACCAGATTCTTACTTAATTTTTCTCTTGTGCCCTGTACCCTGCTTTTATTACTCCTCTTCTCTTGAGAGCACTTCTTCAAAGAACGATCTATACAAGGGTCCTTGCTTTAGGTGCTGCTTCTAGGAAGCCTCCTTAAGGGAGTTGGTTCTAGGAAAAAGACTCCAAACATGGGATTCTGAAAATAAATCATTTGATGGGAGGATGTCATGAGGATCCACCCGTCACTAGTTACAGGTGGAACATGGATTGTTCCTGATATGCTGTGGTGCGGCAGATTACTTCTGGTGAACCAGGAAAGGATGCAGGTGAAAGAAAATGCTCTAGCTGATGCAGCGTCTCTGGGGTTTGAGAGGTATGGAGCAAATTAGTATCTATAAGGATTGTGGAATTGGGTGACTATTGCTAAGCAAGCAATGTGTGAGAGTCTGAAGGGTTCTTATAGAAGCATCTAAAAAGATTCTCGTCATCTGCAGCCAGAGGACAGCCAGAGCTGAAGATCAGACTTAGGGCTTAGCTGTAAGAGTGGCAGACCTTCAGAGAAGGCTGCCTTCTCTGCCTAGGTAAATCTCCAGTGTCAAGGTCAGGGCCTTGATAGGAAAGAAGCAGAACCCTGAGAAGACAAGAGATAACAAGTGCTGGCCAGGTTGTGAAGGAAAGGGAGCCCTGGTGCACTGTTGGTGGGAATGTAAACTGGTGCAGCCGCTATGGAAAACAGTATGGAGATTCCTCAAAAGATTAAAAATGGAACTACCATATGATCCAGCAATCCCACTTCTGGTTATATATCCAAAGGAAATGAAACCGTTATCTCAAAGATATATCTGTATCCCCATGTTCATTGCAGCATTATTTACAATAGCCAAAATATGGAAACAACCTAAGTGTCCACTAACAGTTGAATGGATAAAGAAACTGTCATATATATATATATATATATATATATATATATATATATATAATGGCTGGAATATTATCCAGCCATAAAAAGAAGGAATCCTACCACTTGCGACAACACAGATGACGGCATAATGCTATGTAAAATAAGCAAGACAGAGAAAGACAAATATCACTTATAGTGAAATCTAAAATAATCCAACTCATAAAAACAGAGAGTAGATTTGTGGTTGCCAGAGGTTGGGGGGAGGGGTGGAGTGGGGAAAACAGGTGAAGGTGGTGAGAGGGTACAAACTTCCAGTTATAAGATAAGCTCTGGGGATCTAATATACAGCCTGGTGACTATAGTTAACAGTACTGTACTGTATACTTGCAAGTTGCTAAGAGGGTAGATTTTTAAAAATTCTTACCACACACACACAAAGATAACTATGTGAGGTGATAGATGGGCCAACTAACTTTGTGGTCATCATTTTGCAATATATATGTATATCAAATCATCACATTGTACACCTTAAACTTACACAATGTTATATGTCAATTATATCTCAATAAAGCTGGAAAAAAAAAAACCCTTGAGACTTGGGGTTGGGATATCTGAGTAGACGCACTTGAGAATCTTGAACCCTCAATTCCCAGAACCATCTGGGCCTGCAGAAGTGGGTCTCTCTGCCTTGTTGGAAGAAAGAGACAACCCTTACTTAAAATGGGTCAAGTCTCACCTTGACCTGACCGGGGAAGGTCGGGGGCTATAAAAGAGAGAAAGGATTATATGCCACAGGGACTGCAGGTGCTGGCTCACAGCAGGGAGATTCTGCCTACGTGTGGAACCTGAGGTACTGGATTAAGGAGACAGAGAATATAAAGCTTGTTTAGGGGAATTTGCCAATAAGAGGCACATTCCCATCACATAGTGTTCAATAACATGGCAAGAGCTCTGGGACCCAGTTCTAATATACTGCTGTTATGGTTCTTGGAAGTTGGGAAAAAGCAATGATCACATTAAATAAAGCAGAGATGCCTTGGGACTTCCCTGGCCGTCCAATGGTTAAGACTCCGTGCTTCCACTGCAGGGAGCTCAGGTTTGATCCCTGGTAGGGGAAGTAAGATCCTGCATACCGCACAGTGCGGCCAAAAAAAAGCAGAGATGTCAGAACCGTCATGGCAGAATGTGGATGTAGGAATCAAAAAGCTCCAAGAAGCAAGCATGCTAAAATGCATCAACCAAACCAGACTAGAGACCTTTCAGCTGACTGTTTTTCAGGAGGGCCGGGATGACTATCGAGAACGATAGCAAATGTCTGGAAGGGGCACCAGCATCATTGAGCAGCTCAGTGGAGTTTGTCCTCTGCAGACCAGGGCTCATGCTGTCGCAGAACAGGTTCTTCTAGCAGTGGTGGGGATGACAGGATTCTAGAATAGCAGAGACAAATATGAGAAGCAATGGTGAACTTATTACCATAATGGATAGTAAGGTTGAAGTGGCAGCCTGGGGGACTGACCTGACCTATGGCAATGTCTAGTAGAACATGTATTTCTAGGGACAAGATAGATGGGCAGCCAGAAATGGTACTGCTTAAGATATAATAAGAAGAGATTAATAGTAGAAGACTGGGGTCAACATCACTCCAGTAGAAAGTCATAATAACTTGCCTGATTTAAAGACCAGAGCCTGTTCTCAAACCTAGAATGCATGGACCAAAGGAGAGACTATAAGGAAGAACCTGGAACGTCAGGGCAAGTGTATACAGGTATTTTTCAGTCCTTCTCCAAATTGATTTATGGTTGTTTCCTTGGATAACCACAGACTGGGAAAAGAGGGATAATCTGATATTTGAGGGATATTGGATACAGGGTCTAAGTTGATGGGGATACCCAGGGGTCCAAAGCACCATCAGGCACTCCTGTTAGAGAAGGGGCATATTGGAGTCAGATAATAAATGGAGTCTTCCGGTCTGTCTCTGAGTGGGTCCACTGGCTCTTCTTACCAACCTGGTGGTTGTTTCCTTGATTCCCAAATGTATGATTGGAATGGATGTACTTAGCAGTTGACAGAATCCCCACATTGCTCCTTGGTCTGTAGAGGAAGAGCTATTGTAGTAGGAAAAGCCAAGTAAAGCCCCTGGAACTGCATCTCCCCTGCCCCAATGAAGATAGTAAACCAAAACAGTATCACATCCAGAGGAAGATAACATTCACATAGGACAGAAAACGTTCTACTTTTACAGTCTTGCTCCAAGGCTATGTTTACTTTCCTGTTTTCTGTCATAATATATTCCAAAGGGACCTGGACCATCTGGCCATTCCACAGAACGTCACATTAGTCTATCACGGTGAAATATCATGTTACTTGGCCCCGATGAGCGATAAATGCAAGTAATCTGGATGTCTTGATGAGACACATGCTTTCCAGAGGATGAATAAATCCCGTAAAAATTCAGAAGCCTGCTACGTTGATGAAAAATTTAAATGCCAATTATTACTTTTAACATTTTGAGATAATTTTAGATTGATAGGAGAGACGCAAGAAGAAAACTGAGATTTTCTGCAGGTACTTTACCCAGCTTGCCCTTATGTTAACATCTTATATAAGCACAGAACATACATCAAAACTAAGAAAATAACCTTGGTACAATACTATTATATAAAGCACAGAACTTATGTGGATGGTGAAGTAGACCAATGGTCTAAGGCCTGCAAGGACACTTCCTCCCAAGCAAAGGACAACTTACAGTACCTTGTACCTTCTGCCACTAAGAAAGAATGCTTGGTAGATCTCTTCAGGTTGAGGTGGAAGGTGGCTAGTTTTAAGTAGGGCTCAGATCCATAAAGGACTCAGTAGCAGGTCCAGTCTCAGAGCAAGCAGTCCTGCCATTTGGGCTCTATCACCTGATACATCTCATGATACTAGAAGTATCTGTGGTAGAGAAAAGGCCAAGTGGAGTCTCTGGCAAGACCCAAAAGAAGAGTCACAGTGCGGCCCGATATGGTTCTGGAGAATGGCCATGCCAACTGTGGGAGAGAAACATACACATTTGAAAAGCATCTCTGGGGAATTCCCTGGCAGTCCAGTGGTTAGGACTCAGTGCTTTCACTGCCATGGTCCAGGTTCAATCCATGATCCGTGCACTAAGATCCTGCAAGCCATGCAGTGTGGCCAAAAAAAAAAGAATCTCCTGGCACGCTACTGAGCCCTAATAGAAGCTGAACATCTCATGGGGCATCAAGTGACCATGCAACCCAAACTGCCCATCATGAATTGGATAATAGCAGGCCCACCACCTCGTAAGTGTGGGCAGGCCTAGCAACAATCTTTTCAAATGGAAGTGGTGCGTTGGGAATGAGTTTGAGCAGGTTCAGAGCACACACATAAGCTGCATGAACGGGTGGCCCAGATCCCGTTTCTCCTACCACTGTTGTACCCACACCTCTTCCTTAATCCATGGGGAGTTCTCTTAACCAGAGGATGGAGGCGGAAAAGCCTGAGCTTCATTGAAGATTGATAGGTTTGGTCTGTGGATACAAGAGGAAAATGGATTACTGCTTCACTGCAGACCTCCTGAAGGTGAGCGTAATTATCCCAATGGGCAGGGTTTAGGCCTGTGTTACTGGTCATCTACTTTGTGTGGGAGAGAATTGGCTCAAGGGAAGGATATACATGGACACCTGGCAGTGGCAAATGGCTTAGCCGGCTTGTCAGTGGGTCTGGAAGGAGCAAGCTTGGAAGACTGGAGACAGGAAAACCTGGGGTAGAGACCTAAGGCAGTGAACATAAATTGTGGGAATCTTTGTATCATATGCTAATGATCCCCAAAGAACATTCAACACAGCTTGGCAGAAGAGTTAGGATTAAGGGCAACAAAATACTAAAATCCTTGTAGTATTTTTTAAAAATTTTTATTTATTTATTTATGGCTGTGTTGGGTCTTCGTTTCTGTGCTTTCTCTAGTTGTGGCAAGTGGGGGCCACTCTTCATCGCGGTGCACGGGCCTCTCACTGTCACGGCATCTCTTGTTGGGGAGCACAGGCTCCAGACGCGCAGGCTCAGTAATTGTGGCTCACGGGCCCAGTTGTTCCGCGGCATGTGGGATCTTCCCAGACCAGCGCTCGAACCTGTGTCCCCTGCATTGGCAGGCAGATTCTCAACCACTGCGCCACCCCTTGTAGTATTTTGTTGAGTGAAGGTGTAACCGAAAGTGGGGTCCAGCTGCTCACCGCTCAAAAGCCAATAAAGAGGCAAGGTTGGTGGAAAGGAAAGTTTGCTTTATTTTGGACACCAGCAACAGCAGGGGGTGGGGCAGACACCTGTCCAAAGGCCAACTCCCCGCGCCTCCCCCTCCCAACAATCAGGGGGTAAGAGATTTTATAGACAGAGGCAGGGGGCCACATGCAGAAACAGCACAGTCAGCTCTGACAGTCATCTTGAAATTGGTCATCGGTGGTCTGACCAGAGTCATCTTGATTGTTTTAAGTACAATTAATCTTTAGTTCCAGGGTCGGTTTGCTCCCACTTCCTTGAGGCCAATTCTCAGAATTGTGGCAGCTTATGTCGTGACTACAGTCTGGTCATCATGTACTTAACTTCTTTCATCTGGTGGTGCTTTCAGTATCAGACAGCTCACAGGTTATGGCTCAGAATATTATCTCTAGCCCTTGAGAAGGAACTAAGGGTCCTTGACTTTGCTTAATGACTAAATTATTACTATTTGGTCTCCTTTGACTGTTTTCCTTTGTTTCTGCATTTTCCCACTTTTCTGATTAAACTTATTCTTTGGCTAAAATTTTTCTACAGAAGAAAGGCAGGTGGAGGACATGGGCGGGGAAGGACCATAGGGTCCTGCTCTGTTTCAGAGGGGGATAGGAGGGTCTTTGGGTATATATAACAAGCCTCTCTAAACCTCTCATAAACCTGTGTTTATGCTAGTGAGTTGATTCTGGGAGCATGGAGGCTGGATGTCAGAGAAACCAACCCTGAGATTAGAGGGTTGGAACTTTCAACTCTACCCTTCAACCGCCAGGGAGGGGGTTGAGTTAATCATTAGTGGTCAGTGATTTAATCAATCATGCCTAGGTAATGAAATCTCCATAAAAAACACTGACAACAGGGTTCTGAGAGTTTCCTGGTTGGTGTAATCAGCAAGGTGCTGGGAGGGTGACACACCCAGAGGGAGAATGAAAGCCCTGAGTACCCTCTCCGCAACCCATATCTTGCCCTACGTATCTCTTCCATTTGACTGTTCCTAAGTTGTATCCTTTATAATAAACCTGTAAATGTAAGTAAAGCGTTCTCCTGAGTTCTGTGATCTGTTCTAGCAAATTGGACCCTGAGCAGGGCATTGTGGGATGCCCCGATTTACAGCCAGTTTGTCAGAAGTACGCAAGGCCCAGACTTCCTTTTTTTGCTTTTTTGGCCACACCGTGCAGCATGTGGGATCTTGCTTCCCTGACCAGGGATCGAACCTGCACACCCTGCAGTGGAAGTGTGGAGTCTTAACCACTGGACCACCAGGGAAGTCCTGAGACCCAGACTTTCTATTGGTGTCTGAAGTGCAGAGCAGTTTTGTGGAACTAAGCCCTTAACCTGTGGAGTCTGCATTAATTTCAAGCAGTTAGTGTCAAAACTGAATTACATTGCAGGACACCTAGTTGGTGTCCACAGAGAACTGGAGTACTGCTTGGTGTGGAGAAGCCGCACATGTGGTGGGTGTCAGAAGCAGTTTGGGTAAAAAAGAGCTCATACCTTCAGACTCCATAGTTTTGACCCTTTCCTTCAGGTTCTACCACTCCACCCTCCAAAAAAGCCTAAGGCTAGGAAAGTGAAATAGAGAAGAAACCAGGATGATTCATCAAGTCAGTTAAACTTCATTCAGCATCTGCTGTATTCAAATGTGTGGTGTTCTCTTTCTCAGTTGGCACTGTTTGTTTTAGGAGTTGCGGAGATGCAAAGATAAACTATTATAATCTCTTATAAAGAAGAGATTATAATCTCTTCTTTCAAAACCCATCTCCAATGCCTTCAGGGTTTTCCCGCTGGCCTCTGACATCAAGAAAGTTAAAAACTTGTAGGGGTGGGGGGAAGAAAAGAATTTAGAGAACTTTTATATTAGTGATCTTATTTTACAGATAAAAAAGGAGGCCTAAGGTCACAGGGGTAATTGACAGAGTTGGCTTTTGTATTGGTGTTTCCCTCTGTTGTTTATCTTCATTTTCGAACACAATTTCAGCATATCTTAAAATATTTCAATATTTCTGAACAAAATTGGAGAGTCTGTGAAGCTGATTTAGAAAAAGAACAAGGGAACTTTTGATTCACAGAGAGCTCTGGAGTGTGTGTATATATATATATATATATATATATATATATATATATATATATATATATATATTTTGTCCGCGATGCATGGCTTTCGGGACCTTCGTTCCCTGACCGGGGATTGAACCCAGACCCAGGCAGTGAGAGTGCCAAGTCCTAAACTCTGGACCGCCAGGAAATGCCTATGGAATATAATTTAGCTATACTGAAGCTATGCATCCCAAACCTAGATGTACATTATTGTTACACTACAAATATATGAGGACAGGAATCTTGTACTTTGAAAAAAAATTCATCCCCTTCTGTACCTTGTTGAATAAATGAATAAAACACATAAACATACGTATAGTGGCTAAGTGTGTGATGGGTGGCTATGTTTATTCTTTTCAGGATTTTAATTCAGTGAATCTTTGTTGAAGACTCACAGGAGGAAGGCATGGTGTAGGAAATGAAAAAAGGTTTAATCACAGTACCCACCATTATGGAGCTTTAGAGTTTAGTAGGTTAGGGGACAGATGTCCCACAGTAGAAAGTGCTGAACGCCTTTTATGAGGGTTATCATGAAAGTACTGCGGATGCTCAGAGGAGGGAAAGTTTCCCTAGGACTGGGGAAGCTGCATGCTAGGGAGAGCTTGGTGCTGCGCGTCAGGAACCTAAGCTCTAGAACGGATTCTACTACTGATTTGCCCCTGTAGGTTAGGCTTTGTGGACAAAGAATATCACCAGTCATTTCAATAAACAAAGGATGTTGTGGCCATCAAGCCATCAGCCAACACAGTTGCCGCCCCTCCCCCGCACTGTGCACCCTGAGGGAGTTCAGGATGGGAAAAAAAAAAAACAGGATACTGGCCCTAGACAGTTAAGGTGCATTTCAAAGGAATGATTTTGATGAGCCCAGACTCTGGCGTCTTTCCATAGGTAGAAAAGTGCTAACTTCATTAACTTGAGATGTCTGGTTTTTAATGAACAGTAACCTTTTAAAGTTCCAACTACCTAGTTTTTGTTGCAAAAGCTCCTAAATATCCTGGCTCCTTCCTTACCTCTTCAGCACAGTCCCTCAGAGCGATCTGAGAGGCTGCCTTTTAGGTTTAAGTCCTCAGTATGTTCGTCCAGTAAAACATAATTCTTAATTTTTAGGTTGTGCCTTTCTTGTCAGTCCACAGTTTGTAAATTAAACTCCCCAGATTTCTATTGTCACTTTGAAACTCCAGGGGTTAGAGGGACCATTAGGTTTCCTGGGACAATGCCCTCCGGCATTCCCTATTTCTTATTGCTACTCGCCCCTACACCCCCTCGCTCTGTGGGTCCCTCCTCTCCTGGAGGCGGGCCGGAAATGAGCGTGGTCACTTTAAGGGAGCCCTCAGTGTCACGCGCCCGGGGAGCCCCAGGCGGGGGAAGCAGGGGCGGGGCTCCGGGGACCTGGGCTTCTCACGCAGCCGGGGACGCCGCTGCCTCAAGGCGCTCGCAGCCAATCAGGATGGAGCCTGCTGGGACGCATTACAAGGGCGACTGGCCCGAAGCCTCCCGCTTCGGGATGAATTAGCGGCGGGTTCTGCACGGAGGTTGTGACCCCCAGGGATTCTCCAGTTCGCCCACGCGCTCGCCACGGCGTCGCGCGTGTTCCTCTGCTGGTCACAGGTGAGAAGCTGGAACCGTCAGGTGGGGTTTACGGCACGGGGAAAATGGCGGCGGCGGCCGGGGAATCCTGGGTCGGCGGAGGGGGAGCAGCCCCATGGGCTCTTCCACCCGAGCCGCGGGCCTCCCTGGGCTGCGGCCCCCTGTAACGGTTACTTGACGGGGAATTGGGGTCACCACGCGGGTGGCGGCGCCGTCGGCTCAGGTGAGAGGAGGCGCGGGGAAGCGACTCCCGGAGGCTAGCGGAGGCGTCGGGGGCCGCGGGGCGGCTCGGGCCGGGTCGACGTGGCCGCGGGAGGAGGAGGGCCAGGTATCTGATAGGT
The DNA here is from genome assembly GCF_008692025.1 of Phocoena sinus. Classification (NCBI taxonomy): domain Eukaryota; kingdom Metazoa; phylum Chordata; class Mammalia; order Artiodactyla; family Phocoenidae; genus Phocoena; species Phocoena sinus. Next base: position 24,220,469 of record NC_045775.1, read on the forward strand.
GTTTACAGAAGAGCACCAAGACCTTCCTGCTCCAGATTGGGGCGGGTCCGGGAGCTGCACCGCTGCGAACACAGTCCAGGCTCTGCCGCTGTTAAGTCAGATGTGTTAAAGGTCCCAAGTGGCCGCCACGTGCGAGGCTTGGACATGAGCTGTGGAGGGAAAGGGCTGGATCTGGCTTATTTGTGTATGCTCCGGGCGCCTGCCTGTAGGTGCCAGAGTGGCAGTGCCACAAAAGGAAAGGTAGGCCCTAGCCAGGGGCTGATGTCAAGTCTGATCGTCAAGGTGAATCTGAGCTCCTAGTTGTCCATTTGAAGAGAAGAAATAAAAAGTTCGGGCGCTTAGCTTTTGGGAGAGACGTTTTGCTTCCTGGTATTTCCTTGGTTCCGGTGGGTTCCCCGGGAGCATTGCCTCTGCCTTCGAAGTTCATTAACTCTATTCCATGTGCACTTGGCTGCATGTTAAGACTGAGGATTGAGTTTCAGCTGAAGCCCAGGAATGTAATGAAGATAAGTATAGGTGAAGGTGTTAACAGTAATGCAATTTTGTCCGTTCATGTAGGTCCCTTGTTTGAGCAAAGACCTGTCATGAAGTATAACTAGTTGGGTTAGTTTTCAAAAAACTGTCTTGATGAAAGAGCCCTTTTTGCAAAACTGTTACGTTTTTGAGAGTAAAAGAAAAAGATTCATTAAATTTTTTTTTTTTAAGTTCCTATTGCTACATTGTACTTTGATGTGACAGATAGGTAAATTAAGTGACTTTTGTTTTTGGTAGCAGTCTTAATTTTGTGGAGTGCCTTGTTCTGTCATTGAGAAAGCACAGTGGCACTTTTTGTTTGTTATCAGTAGTTGTCTTTGGACTGCCTGCTATGCATCAGGCACTGTGAAAATGAGGCTTCTCTTACCTTTTAATTTGAGCAAATGGAGGTCCGTTCCTTCCCACCAGGTGCTCAGTCTGGCTGTTGCTGATAACCAAGGGTAAACAATGGGGAAAACCCAAAAGAATCTTTCTTCCACACCGCATCTGTGGAGATGTAGTCAGTGTAGTCTGGGGCTGGGGTTAGGTGTAGTTTCTTGTTCTTACTCTGCCACTTAAAATATCTTAGGGAAATCATGACCTCTCTATCAGTACTTTATCTCGGAAATGGACAAAGTGATTCTCCAAGCAATCTCACTGTGCTGTTGTGAAAAAAAAAAAAAAAAGTGTATGTAAAAGGACTTAAAAAAGTTAAAAGCACTGTGTTGACAGTTGACATTTATTACTATGCATTTACTCCTCAGGCACTGTTCCAAGAGCCTTTAAGGGCTCACTCACCCAGCAACATTGTGTATCATCTTTGTTTTACACGAGGAAGCTGAGGCACGTGGAAGTTTTAAGCTATTTTCCCCAAATTGCAAGACTAGCATTATGATGTCAGACTGTGTTCTTAACCACCATGCACACCATCTTCCTGTATCATGCAGATGTGTTATGTGTAAAGGTGATATATATGAACAGACTTTCAACGAAGTAATTTTGTTTGTGGTCTTTTAGTTGTATAAATAATAACTGTGATTCATTCCCTTGGCATCCAGTAGTGATTTATATGGTGATGACTCCAGTTACTTTGGTTAAGTGGTATATTCATCCCATCTTTGATGCCCATTATTATTATTTTTTTTGTTTGTTTGTTTTTTGTTTTTTTTTTTGCGGCCTCTCACTGTTGTGGCCTCTCCCGCTGCAGAGCACAGGCTCCGGACGCGCAGGCTCAGCGGCCATGGCTCACGGGCCCAGCCGCTCCACGGCATGTGGGATCTTCCCGGACCAGGGCACGAACCCGTGTCCCCTGCATTGGCAGGCGGACTCTCAACCACTGCGCCACCAGGGAAGCCCGATGCCCATTTTTTTTTTTTTTTTTTTAATTTATTTATTTGGCTGCACAAGGTCTTAGTTGTGGCATGCGGGATCTAGTTCCCTGACCAGGGACCGAACCCAGGCCCCCTGCTTTGGGAGCGCAGAGTCTTAACCACTGGGCCACCAGGGAAGTCCCCCGATGCCCATTTTTTAAAAAGTATTTTTTAAAATTAATTAATTTAATTTATTTTTGGCTGCGTTGGGTCTGTTGCTGCACGCGGGCTTTCTCTAGTTGCGGTGAGCTGGGGCTACTCTTCGTTGCAGTGTGCAGGCTTCTCATTGTGGTGGCTTCTCTTGTTGTGGGGCACGGGCTCTAGGCGCACGGGCTTCAGTAGTTGTGGCATGTGGGCTCTAGAGTGCAGGCTCAGTAGTTGTGGCTCACGGGCTTAGTTGCTCCGCGGCATGTGGGATCTTCCCGGACCAGGGATTGAACCGTGTCCCCTGCATTGGCAGGTGGATTCTTAACCACTGTGCCACCAGGGAAGTCCCTAAAAGTATTTTAAAGCAAAGAGTCGTTACTAATTTCTAACAGGAAGCACACATCTGTAATTGAGGAAGATTTTAGTTTTTTATTAAACTCTTTAAAAGACTACTTAGCTGGGTGACTTTTAAAAGACAACTTGTGTTAGGTTCATTGCTTTGACATATTTGTACTAATTTTTCTAGTGTCTATTTATAGAAAGAAGGTGACATGAATAAAAGTGTCTGGGACATTCATTCTTTCATTGAACCTTCATGGAATTGCCCTGCCAAGTCCTTGGGATGTAAAGATTAATTCCTAATCCTGAGTGAGAAAAACAAATAAGTGATTCACTAGTACAGGTGATAAGGACCCAAGTATAGTTGTGGTGGGTACAGAGAGCTGCAGGAACACATACTAGGGAACAGTTGCTTCTGCTGGGGTCGTCCTGTGCAAGAAGGGAAGGAGCTGATTGCAGGATAAAGGGAGAGGGACTTCTAGCCAAAGGAGGAAGCAGTGCAAAATTAGGATGAGAAAGAGGGCATGGGTGCCCAGGTGTAAGGCCAGGATTTTGCAGGAGTTGCTAGGAAAGAAGCCAGGAAAGGTTAGGGCCAGATTGTGAATTCTCAGCTAAGAGAGTGACTTTATCCTGTGGGCAGTGGGACTTATAGAAGGATCTTAATCAGATGAGTAACATGATCAACTTTATGCTCTGGAGAGGGGACTTTGGTGGTGACAGGGTCAAAGACAAAATGTAAGGAAGAGACCAGTCAAGGGCAGTTCCCATACTCCAGACCAGAGATGGTGAGGGAGTGAAGCAGGGCATTAACTGTGACAGCAAAGTTCAGAGGCCACCACACATTTGGAAGGCAGAATGGAAGATTGGCTGGGTGTGAAGAATAACTGGATGGGGGAGGGGAGCACCTGCTGAGCTAGTAAAGAGAAGACTAAGCTGTTACATTTGTTCGTTTTGGTTCTTTGGTAACTGTGGTTGGAGAAAGGAGATTCTGTTAATTAATTTAGGAAAAAGGATGGAGCAAGGAGTTCTTTGTTACTGGTTTTCTGGAGAATTGTAAACCCTCTGAGGTTGTTGGGTCAAATAAGGTGTAATAGAACCTGGCTTAACAGAAGCCTCTAGGCTTTTGATTTCTGAGACTACAGAACACTTAATTATATCATCAAAGTCAGTAGGGTCTAGTATAAAGTGACCCATTGGAGGAAAGCCCCTCAAAGGGAGTGGGAAGAATCATCTAAGGTATGTTTGGGGTAAAATGTTAGAATAACAGGTGTTAGAGGGTTTTTCTCACTTTTTTAACAGTATGTTTTTAATGTATTTGTACAGAAGTCATTATAATATAGAAGTAGTCACAATGAATCCTCTAGTTGTAAAACTGATTTCCGCTCAGACGTTCGTAACACTAAAGTTGTCTATCACCAACAACATAACATGAATGCATTTCAAATCGACTGCAAGGTGAAATTGTAAACCTTACAAAGATGCAGGAATTCATGAATTCAGAGCAAGGTCAGAACCATTCAAACCATAAGCACAAATCAAAGAACTACTGAGTAGAGTAGGCACAGATTTCTTAAAAAAGACTTAAAGCAATGACTGTAACAATGATTGATAAATTTGACTTCGTTAAAATTGAGAATTTCTCTCCACCTAAAGACACCATGAAGAGAATGAAGGGCAAAATACAGACTGGAAGAAGAAATTCTCAATTCATCTCTCTGACCAAGGACTCACATCCAGAATGTATGCGTATTGTGTAAAATTAATAAGAAAAAGACAATTTAATTTAAAAATGCACAAAAGTTTTGAATAGGCACTTTCTAAAAGAGGATCTCTGTATGGCCAGTATGCGTATAGAAAGGTGTTCAATGTTATTACTCAATGGAGAGTCACAGGCTTTAGAGCGCAGGCTCAGTAGTTGTGGCACACGGGCTTAGTTGCTCCATGGCATGTGGGATCTTCCCAGGCCAGGGATCGAACCCATGTCCCCTGCATTGGCATGGCAGGCGGATTCTTAACCACTGTGCCACCAGGGAAGCCCTGTGGTAAGTTTTGAAAACAGGAAGTATGAGTCCTCCTACTTTGTTTTTCTTTTTCAAAATTGGGTTGTCTATTCTGGGTCCCTTGTAAGTCTTTATGAATTTTAGAATCAGCTTGTCAGTTTCAAGAAAGAAGTCAGCTGTGGATCTGGTAGTCAGTGATTTTTAATACTATATTCATTGAGTTGTACAACCATTACCACAATTAATTTTAGAACATTTTTATCACCTCAAAAAGAAACCCTGTATCCATTAACAGTGACACCTCATGTCCCCTCATCCTCCCACCTTTGACTTAGGCAAGTACTAACCTACTTTCTGCCTGTTCTGGACATTTCCTTTAAGTAGAATTATATAATATGTGGTCTTTTGTGACTGGCTTCTTTCACTTAGCATAATGTTTTAAGTGTTCATCCCTGTTGTAGCATGTAACAGTACTTAATTCCTTTTTATGGCTGAATAATACTCCATCGTGTGGATATGCCTCATTTTATTTATCTACTCATCAGTTGATGGACATTCACGTACAAGTTTTTTGTGCAGATGTATGTTGTAATTTTTTTTGGTATATAACTAGGAGTTGAATTTCTGGGTAATATGGTATAATTTTTTGAGGAACCATCAGACTTTTCCAGGCTCTACCATTTTACAATCTCATCGCAGCATATGGGGGTTCCCATATTTCTCCATCTTCCCCCAACACTTGTTATTATCTTTTTGATTATAGCCATTCTAGAGAAGTTATAATAAAACATTCTCCTGAGTGTGAGTTATTGTGGTTTTGATTTGCATTTCCCTGATGGCAGATGATGTCAAGCATCTTTTCATGTGGTTATCAGGCATTAGTATATTTTCTTTGGAGAAATGTCTATTCAGATCCATTGTCCATTTTTTAATTGGGTTATTTGCCTTTTTACTACTGAGTTATAGAAGTTCTGTATATATTCTTGTTATAAGCCCCTTATCATATATATGATTTGCAGAAGTTTTCTTCTATTCCGTAGGTTGTCTTTTCCATTGAAATGCAGTTTGCAGTTGCTTTTTTTCTTTGGTGTATTTATCTTGTATCTGCACCCTTACTGAACTCACATATTAGGAGGGTCTAGGAGGTTTTTGGATAGATTTCTTGGGATTGTCTATGGAAACCATCATGTCATTTGCAAATAGGGACAGGTTTATTTCTTCTTTCTGTATGGCTTTTATTTCCTTTTCTTGCCTTCTTGCATTGACTAGAATTTTCAGTACTGTGTTGTATAAGAGTGGTGAGAGTGGACATTGTTGTTCTCAATAATAGGGGCAATGCATTGTTCATTTTTTCTTTCAGCATTAGGTGTAATGATGTTTGCTGTATGTTTTTTTATAGTTGCTTGTTATCTAATTGAGGAAGTTCCCCTGTATTCCCTTTTTTTTTTTTTCTGAGAGTTTTACTCATAAACAGGATTGTTTTTTATCAGATAATTTTTTCTGTATAGATTGGTATGATCCTGTGAATATGTATTTTATCAGTTTGTTAATATTGTGGGTTACATTGATTCTTGAATATTCAACTAAGGATTTTTGTGCCTACATTCATGTATTGGTCTATAGTTTTTTTCTTTTGTACTGTCTTTTCCTGGGTTTTGCATCAGGGAAGTACTAGCTTCATAAAGTAAATTGGGAAGTGCTCCTTATTCTTGTATTTACCAGAAGAGATTGTGTTAATTTTTCTTTAAACATTTGGTAGAATTCTCTCATCAAACAATCTTAGCCAGGAGATTTCTTTTTCATGAGGTTTTAAATTACGAGTTTAATTTCCTTAATAGTCACAGGACTATTCAGATTATCTATTTCATTTTGGGTGAGTTGTGTGCTTTCGAGGAATTGGTCCATTGACACACGAAGCAGGGCTCCTCACTGCTGCTGGGCAGGGGTGGAAGTTTCAGCTCCTCTCTAGGCCTTCACTGATACTACTATGCCTTCTTGCTGTTCTCCACATGTACTGACACCTGTACTGACACCACTGGGAGGGGATGGCCTTCTTACCCCTGGAGGGCAGAGAAAGTCCTGACTCTCTACTAGGCCTTGTCTCATACCATCCTGGTGGAGATGAGAAGGGGAGCCTCCTTACTGTCATGGCAGTAGAAGTCCAGGCTCTCCAGGTGGTCTTCGTAGACACTGAGGCAGGACAAGGGGGAGTCTTACACCTACCTGGCAAGGGAAGAAAGTTCTGCCTTTGATACCATCCCTGCAGGAATGAGGGTGGGGGGTAAGGGGTGGGAGTAAGGGGGGTAACCTGTAATGTTGAGGCACAACAGTACAGCCTGGTGAGAGGGAAAGTTCAGGCTCCCTACTTGGCTTACCTTGTTGTGGGTGGGGATGAGCCACAGTTTTTCCTGTGGTTTTTGGCTGGAGTGCCAGTGGTTATTGTCTGCAAGTCTTCTGTTTTGCTCTGCTGCTCTTTTCTTGGTTTTCTGAAAGAGCAGGAACTTTTTTGTCAGCCCCCATTGGTATTCCTGGATTACTGGCTGCTTCAGCTTTGTGTCCACGTGATATATATGAGGCAAAAGGAAAACCCAGAGAACTCACTACCATGCTGTTCAGCGGGTCCCAAGGTGCCTCCCTAGCTAGTGTGCCTTCTCTCCATGCTCAGAGTCTTTTTTTTTTTTTTTTAATTATTTATTTGGCTGCTCGGGTCTTAGTTGTGGCACGCGGGATCTTTGATCTTCGTTGCGGCAGGCAGGTTTTTCAGTTGTGGCATGTGGGATCTTTAGTTGCGGCATGTGAACTCGTTGTTGCGGCATGCATGTGGGATCTAGTTTCCTGACCGGGAATCGAACCTGGGCCCCGTACATTGGGAGTGTGGAGCCTTAGCCCCTGGACCGCTGGGGAAGTCCCACCTTCAGAGTCTTTTGTTTGTTTCATATATGATGTCCAGGGTTTTTAGTTGCACTTAGCTGGAGCAGTAGGAGCAGTACATCTACTTGATTTTACTGGAGTGGTAGTTGGACTGGGATTGATTTTTCTTATGGAAGAAAACATAGGGTGGAAATTAAGATGCATATATTGGCCAGTTAGACACTTAAGTTAATTTTGGGTCAGTTACTTGGAAGTGACAATTTAATAACTATGTCTTTTTTCCTTCAGAGAGTAATTCTCCTTGTCATTGTTCAGTAAAACCAAACCCTCGTTAGTTTTAGATCTCTTAAGAAGCTTGACAATCCAATGAATTAATTTATTTCTGCATTTATATATAAATGCATAATAATTCTAAATTTCTGGTTTAGTATGTGAAGAAAACAATTTATTGTAGTGAAAGATTAGTTTTATGGAGGGGACTCAGTTTTTCTAATGGTTGTCAGAGATCTTGAAGCTGTGGATTTTTTTCTAAAAGAAGAAAAAGGCAGTGTGCATGGTGGTTAAGAACTATGTAAGGAAAATTTGTGAAAGTCTTGAAATGTACAAAAGGGATTACGGGGTGTTTTCATTGGAAACTAGGTGGTCTGAAGCACATTTCCTGGAGATCTAATCTATGGGATCTACAGCTTTTATTATTTTTTGATTTATTTTATAATGTTGTAAGTTGTGAATAACTCACAGCAGTGCAAATTGCTCTTGTCCTTAAGACATGCAAATGAATTTTGTTGGTTGGAGGTACTGTTGATTTCTTTTCCTCTTTTGTGGGGGAAGCAGGTTTTGGATCTGTTAAGCAAATCCATTTCACCATTCCTGATGCCTGTGTGTTTGTGTTCTTTGGATCCACTTTTGAACCAGATGAAACATCTTATTTATTCCATAATTAATTAATGAGTTACATAAAATCATAAACAGGTGTTCATTTTATATTTGTATGGGAGACACAGTGTTATCTTTTTGTTTGTTTGAATTATCCTTTTAACAGCTTGAACTGTGATGTGCTTGAATCCCACTGTAGCACTTACTGTCATTGTGATTTTCTGTAATACTTACTACAGCTAGGTAGGTTCTGGTTTTCTCATCCTTGTTTTATAGATAAAGAAAAGGAAGCCTTTAAGAAGACGTATAACTTGTCAAGAGCCGGAGGTGTTAGAGAACCCAGTGCTTTCTGACTTTTAACCCTTTATGCTCAGCCGACTTCCTTCCTTGCTTGAAATGTTACTGTCTCCCCCAAATCTGGCAACTGTGGACTAAGGAGTACTTTTGCTAGAATACACTTCTATCACATCATTTTTGAGCTTAAGAACTTTCAGCTCTAGATTATTGCAGGATAAAACCCACACTTCTTAGGCAGCCATTCAAGGCTCACCACAGTCCGTCAAGCCCAAACTAACAATAATACTGTCCCAAACTTTATATAGAAGCAAAGCAAACAAACACCTATTGTGTTTCTTGGATGGGCCACCACTCAATGTGTATCTCCAGTGAACTGCACTGGAGATGGAAGACATACCTTCCAGTTCCTTATAAACTATAACTGGCAAGTCAGAATATATTAAAAGACTGTCAGTATAAAAATAGCACATGCTGATCAATGAGCAGTATAGATACTGAAATGCTTTTGGAGTTCAAAAAAGCAGCAGCTTCATGGAGCAGATGTATTTGGAGCTTGGTCTTACCAAGATGGTAGGATTTTGATAATTTTCACATCTGGGGAGAGGACGCTTGTAGTGAGGAAGCTCATGAGTGAAAGGAATGGAGGAGGTTGTTGGACATGTATGGAAAGGTGGTGTTGATGGCAGTGAATAGTTTATGTGGAGGGAACCTTTTCTGAAGGCCAGGGTCTATTCCCTGTCTCAAAACATGTCTTCAAAAGCTGCAGCATAATGTTTTAACTAACTGAATTTGTGCTAGGTCTCTGTTCTTTGAAACTAGAGTTGTTTGAAATGACCCCAAAACTATTTTAGGACCTACCTAGGTGATAAAGTTGGGTGATCATGTTGGTTAACATTACTTTTAGTAATGCAACATCAGAATAAATACAGTATTTCAAGTAACGAGTCTGAAGGAGATAGCATTCTTTATATTGGGCAAGTTTTGGTAAATATGTATTTTTAAAGGTCTTCTTTTGTACCTGAACTCACTATGTCATTTTATACTCAGTCTCCTGTATTCTGTAGAGTTTGAATCATTCCTGACTCGCTAAAGCATAACAGTTTTTTTGTCATCTGGGCTCCCACTTAAAAACAAAACAAGGGACTTTCCTGGTGGTCCAGTGGTTAAGACTCCATGCTCCCAATGCAGGGGGCTTGGGTTCAATCCCTGGTCAGGGAACTAGATCCTGCGTGCCTCAACTAAGAGCCCGCATGCCGCAATGAAGATCCTGAGTGCCGCAACTAAGATCTGGCGCAGCCAAATAAATAAATAAATATTAAAAAAAAAAAAGGAACATTACATCAATGAATTAAAAAAAAAAAAACAAAACAAAACTTTAATTTTTATCGTGATTTTGTAAATAACATGCATTTTGGAAAATAAAAAATGTATAAAGAACAGTTCAAAATCACGTTACTCAGGTAATTAGTCACCCTTGTTTATTAATATTGCACTGCTTTTGTTTATATAGTTGCATATACAATTTTGTAGTTGTACTCTTTTCAGTTAATTTTGTAAGGATTTTCCCATGTCGTAAGAGTTTTTGGAAAATATAGCTTCTATTAATATGTAAACATATTACAATTATATATGTTTGTTATTTAATTTTTTCCCTTTAAGTAAAAACAGAATAATTTACTTACTATATTTTAAGTGCTTTTTTCACTTAATGCATCATGGCTAGCTTTCTAAATGAGCTTATATTGTTGTATTTCATTTTTCACTGGCTACATTGAATTCCATTGTAGACATATACCATCATTTAGCTATTTCTATATTGATGGACATTTATACTATTTCTAATTTTCACATACAAGTAGAATTTCAGTGAGCATGTGAATTTTTATTTATTTATTTAATTGAAATATCATTGTTTACAGTATTAGTTTCAGATGTACAACATAGTGATTCAATACTTTTATAGATTATATGCCATTTAAAGTTGCTATAAGGACTTCCCTGGTGGTCCAGTGGTTAAGACTCTGTGCTTAAACTGCAGGGGGCATGGGTTCAATCCCTGGTCAGGGAACTAAGATCCTACATGCCATGCAGCGTGGCCAAAAGTAAATGAAGAAAGAAAGGAAGGGAGGGAGGGAGGGAAGGAGGCGGGAGGGAGGGAGGGAGGAAGGAAGGAAGTTAGGAAGTTATTATAAAATACTGGCTCTATTCCCTGTGCTGTACAATATATCCTTGTAGCTTATTTATTTTATACACAATAGTTTATATCTCTTAATCCCCTACTCCTGTCTTGCCCCACCTCCCTTCCCTCTCCCCACTGGTAATCAGTAGTGTGTTCTCTACATCTGTAAGTTTGTTTCTGTTTTGTTATATTCATTCATTTCACTTTTTAGATTCCACATGTAAGTGATAACATACAGTATTTATCTTTCTCTGACTTATTTCACTAAGCATAATACCCTCCAGGTCCATCCATGTTGTTGCAAATGGCAAAATTTCATTCTTTTTTTAGGGCTGAGCAATACTCCATTTTATATATTATATATATATATATATATATATATATATATATATATATGAAAAATATAAACCACATCTTCCTTATCCATTCATCTGTTGATGGACACTTAGATTGCTTCTATATCTTAGCTATTGTGTATAATACTGCACTAAACATAGGGGTGCATATATCTATTCAAATCAGTGGTTTTGTTTTTTTTTTCTCAGGTAAATACCCAGGAGTGAAATTGCTGGATTGTATTGTATTTCTACTTTTCGTTTTTTGAGGAACCTCCATACTGTTTTCTGTAGTGGCTGCACCAGTTTGCATTCCCACTAGCAGTGTACTATGTTTCCCTTTTCTCTGCATCCTTGCCAACATTTGTTATTTGTGTTCTTTTTGATGATAATCATTCTGACAGGTGTGACGTGATATCTCATTGTGGTTTTGACTTGCATTTCTCTGATGATTAACCATGTTGAGTACCTTTTCAGGTGCTTGTTGACCATCTGTGTGTCTTCTTTGGAAAAATGTCTGTTTAGGTCTTCTGCCCATTTTTTAATCGGGTTGTTTGTTTTTTGATATTGAGTTTTATGAGCTGTTTATATATTTGGATATTAACCCCTTATCAGTCATATCACTTGCGAATATTTTCTCCCATTCAGTAGGTTGTCTTTTTGTTTTGTTGGTGTTTTTTTGTGTGCAAAAGCTTTTAAGTTTAATTAGGTCCCTTTTGTTTATTTTTGCTTTTGTTTCCTTTGCTTGAGGAGACAGATCCAAAAAAATGTTGCTATGATTTAGGTCAGAGTGTTCTGCCTGTTTTCTTCTGGGCGTTTTATGGTTTGCAGTCTTAACGTTTAGTTTTTTAATCCGTTTTGAGTTTATTTTTGTATATGGTGTGAGAAAATGTTGCAATTTCATTCTTTTACATGTAGCTATCCAGTTTTCTGAGCATCACTTATTGAAGAGACTGTCTCTTCCCCATTGTATAGTCTTGCTTCCTTTGTAGTAGATTAATTGACTGTAATTTTTTTTGGTTTATTTCTGGGCTTTCTATTCTGTTCTGTTGATCTATATTTCTGTTTTTGTGTCAGTACCATACCGTTTTGATTACTGTAGGTTTTTTTTTTTTTTTTTTTGTGGTACGCGGACCTCTCACTGTTGAGGCCTCTCCCGTTGCGGAGCACAGGCTCCAGACGTGCAGGCTCAGCGGCCATGGCTCACGGGCCCAGCCGCTCCGCGGCACGTGGGATCCTCCTGGACCGGGGCACGAACCCATGTCCCCTGCATCAGCAGGCAGACTCTCAACCACTGCGCCGCCAGGGAAGCCCTGATTACTGTAGTTTTGTAGTATAGTCTGAAGTCAGGGCGCCTGATTCCTCCAGTTCCATTTTTCTTTCTCAAGGTTGCTTTGGCCAGTGGGCATTTTTATACGTAAGTTTTTCCCCTCACTTTGATGAGTATTTTTGTAGGATAGATGATTAGAAGAAGAATTATTGGGTACAAATCTATTTGCCTTTTAAATCTTGTCAGCTATGCTGAATTGCTTTTTAAAAGGTCTCTATCAGTTTATATTCTCAGTAATAGTATGTTTAAGAGTCCCTGTGTCCCCATACCCTCACTTTTGCTAGGTATTGGGGTGGCCAAAAACTTCGTTTGGGTTTTTCCATAAGATGTTACAGAAAAACCCGAACGAACTTTTTGGCCAACCCAATATTATCCTTGTCAAATACGGAAGGGTAGTAGTTGGAAACATGACATCACATTGCTTTAATTTGATTTCTTTGTTTTTTAGTGTTTCGTATGTGACTGTTTTCTTTGCTCATTTTTTCTATTGCTATATTCTAATTTTTAATGCTTTCATATTTTACATATAACTCTTTAATTCATCTTGAATTTTGATTTTATGGAATGAAAACTGCTTGATTCTGAAGGAGTTCAAGGGCTGGTGGGCCTTAAAATTATGTGTTGGAAAAATTCAGACAATAAAAATAATTTTTGCTGCTTTTGGAAAGTAGTCCATTTCAAATTCATTTAAAAACGTAGTTTATTATTACCCAATTCTATAATGTTTGTTGGGGAAATAAGAAAATCCTGCCAACAAAAAGACCCCTCTTTACCAATGTAGAAGGGAGAAAAAACTTGATATATTGGGTATGCATGTGAGATAACATGCATGTAGATAGTTCAGGAGAGACTACAAACTTTGTGTAGAATTTCATTCATCTTTACAGTAAAATAGAGATTTAATGTTTCTTTTATATTTTTGAGAGACAAATGGATGTCCCCTGTGATAGTCTCCTTTACACCTGGTGATAGATTCCTGAGTTAATTTCAGAGGTATGTGTTTATCGTTACGAGAGTCAGAAGGCCTGTGACTTTGCATTGTGAAATCTGGAGACTAAGATTACCTAATTCCTGACCAAAGGGTTTGGTGTATGTTTTTAAGGAGACACACTGTGGTAGGCTGAAAATAGCTTTCCAAAAGAGATCCAAGTCCTGATCTCTGGTAACCTTATATGGCCAAAAGGGTCTTTGCAGATGTGAATAAATTGGAGGTCTTGAGCTGGGGCAGTTAACCCTGGATTATCTGGTTGTATTCTAAATGCAATTAAATATACCCTTTTAAGAGGGAGGCAGAAGGAGATGGTACACACAGAGAAGAGGAGGAGGCAAGGTGACCCACCATGGAGGCAGAGATTAGAGTGATGTGGCCACAAGTCAAGGAATTCTGGCACCATCAGAAGCTGGAGGAGGCAAAGAATGGATTCTCCCCTAAAGCCTCTGAAGGGAGTGTGGCTTGACACCTTGATTTCAGTATTGGCCTACTAATACTGTTTTCAGACTTTTTGCCTCTAGAACTGTGAAAGAGTACATTTATTACGGTGTTCTAATCCACCAAGTAATTTGTTATAGCAGCCATAGGGGGGGAAATATGTCACCTAAGGAGAGGAGAGCATTAGCTCTCTCCCCTTTATTAAACTAAGAACATTTTCATTTTATTTACCCTTATATTAATTATTGGTAATAACACTTGGCTCTTGGCTTCTCTTTGTTAATGACTATCATTTATTTGTTCCCATGATTGAGTAATAGAGGTTAAAGTTAAATAGGCTACAAAGTGACTTTAAAATAGAAAAGAAAATGTAACCTCAATGGTATTTGTAAAGTTGATGGTGATGTATTTTGACTATTTTTTTTTAGACCTGAAAAGCAGAATAATTTGTAATCATTTATATCATGAAGTTCTTTTCAGTTTTGCTTTTGGATTGCAGAGAATAAAGTCTGTTTTTCTTACTAGTGAAGCTGTGTGATAGTTACTGGGTACTTATTAACCAGTTTGAATGTTTGATACATTTTTTTTTTCTGCAATGGAAAGAATTTCAAGTTCATAGTAGCATTTTGTTAAAATTTTCCTTACTTTACAAGTTCTAATTTTTTTTCAACCAAGTAGCAGATTATACCTAATGCCATAATTGAACTTATGACTTTTTTCATTGACAAGTAATTTCTTATATTTTTGATGAACTAACCATGTGTAGATTTAGAGTTATTAGAAAATTTATTTTTCCAGAGTTTTCTGAAAAATTTATTTTCGTTGTTTTATGTTTTTATGTCTTTTTTTAAGAAGATGATTAATCTCTTTTCCCAATTCTATGTCTCTTTGAGAATTTTTTGTTTTGTTAGAATTTTCAGGACTCTAACCACACTCATTTTAAAGGTCTGCTTTTTTAGTTTCCTAATCATGTAGTTTTATTTTCATTCATATTTCTGTCTTCCTGTTTTCTTTAATAACACTTTTATTTTAAAATCTTAAATTGACTGCTTAGCTTATGTTCTCTTAAGTATTATTATTTTAGACAATGTATATGAGTACAGCTTTGTATGAATTCCATAGCTTTTGATATGCAACATCTTTAAATTTTTTCCTTAATATTCTGTTACTGTTTTTAAACTTTGGTGGAGGGCTTATTAAAAGTATAGATGCTCTAACTCCACTCTTGATCTGTTAAATGAGAATCTCTGGGTGTAGGGCTTAAGCTTCTGTATTTTAAACAAGCTCCCCAGGTAATCTGAGTGCACACCAAATTTGAGAACTACAAGTCTTGTTTATCCTTTAATTTTTAAAAAATTACTGCAGCATTATTTAAGAGTTTAGAAATTTACAGTATTAGGATTCTTTGTTTTGAATTCATTATTAATTATTGGTTTTGTTGTGTTATAATCAGAAAATATGCCCTGTAAATTAATTGAGATTGCCATTGTGGCTTAACAGACAACTGAGTTTTGTAAATAATCTCCACTATGGATACTTAAAAAAAAAGTTAGGCTATGACATTTGGTTTCTATTAATTAAAAAAAAATTGAGATGAAATTCACAAATCATAAAATTAACCATTTTAAAGTGAATAAATCAGTGGCATTTAGTACATTCACGTTGTTGTGCCACTGCTTCCTCTGTCTAGTTCCAAAACACTTCATCACCCCAAAAGGAAACCCTGTTACTACCTTTTTCTCCCCAGTCCCTGGCAACCACCAATCAGCTGTCTGTCTCTATGAGTTACCTTTTCTGGATATTTTATATAAATATGTATATAAATATATATATAAATATGTGACCTTTTGTGTCTTGCTTCTTTTACTTAGCATACTGTTATCAAGGTTCATCCATGTTGTAGTACGTATCAGTACTTCATTGCTTTTGTTAAAAAATTTATTTATTTATTTTTGGCTGTGTTGGGTCTTCGTTTCTGTGGGAGGGCTTTCTCTAGTTGCGGCAAGCGGGGGCTACTCTTCGTCGCTGTGTGTGGCTTCTCATTGTCCTGGCTTCTCTTGCTGTGGAGCATGGGCTCTAGACGCGCAGGCCCAGTAGTTGTGGCTCACGGGCTTAGTTGCTCTGCAGTATGTGGGATCTTGCCAGACCAGGGCTTGAACCCGTGTCCCCTGCATTGGCAGGCAGATTCTTAACCACTGCACCACCAGGGAAGCCACCCCCCGTTTTTTTTCTTCATTCCTTTTTAAGGCTGAGTAATATTCCCTTGTATGTATATATAATACTACAGTTTGTTTACCCATTCATCCATTGAAGGGCATTTAGGTAGTTTCTACCTTTTGGCTATGGTAAATAGAGCTGTTATAAAAATTAGTGAACAAGTATTTGCGTACCTAGCTCCAGTTCTTCTAGGTATATACCTAGGAGTGAAAATGCTGGGTAATAAAGTAAATCTGTGTTTAACTTTTTGAGGAATTGCCAACCTGTTTTCCCAGAGCAGCTGCACCATATTACATTCTCATCAGCAGTGTATGAGGCTTCCAGATTTTCTGCATCTTCACCAATACTTGTTATTTCCCACTTTTTAAATTATAGCCATTCTTGTTGGGTATGTAGTGGTATCTCATTGTGGTGTTGATTTGTGTTTCCCTAATGATAATGACATTGAGCATTTTTTCACGTGCTTATTGACTGTATGTCTTTGGAGAAATGTCTGTTTAAGTCCTTTGCTCACTTGAAAAAGCTGTTTGTCTTTTGTTGTTGAGTTGTAAGAGTTCTTTAATATTCTGGATACTAGACCCTTGATTTGCAAAAGTTTTCTCCCATTATGTGGGTTGTTTTTTCACTTTCTTGATAGTGTTATTTGATGTACAGAAGTTTTAAATTTTGATCAAGTCCAACTCATTTTGTTTTTTGTCTTTTGTTGTGGTTTTAGTGTCATATCTAAGGATCCATTGCCAAATCTAAGGTTGTGAAGATTTACCCATATGTTTTCTTCGAAGAGTTTTATAGTTTCAGCTCTTACATTTAGGTCATTGATCCTTTTTGAGTTAATTTTTGTCTGTGGTATAATACAGAGGTCAGTTCATTCTTTTGCATATGGATATCCAGCTGTTCTAGTACCATTTGTTTCAGACTATTCTTTCCCCATTGAATGGTCTTGGCACCCTTGTCAAAAATC
Organism: Phocoena sinus; assembly: GCF_008692025.1. Classification (NCBI taxonomy): domain Eukaryota; kingdom Metazoa; phylum Chordata; class Mammalia; order Artiodactyla; family Phocoenidae; genus Phocoena; species Phocoena sinus. Next base: position 24,237,333 of record NC_045775.1, read on the forward strand.
AGTTGGCCATAGATGTATGGGTATATTTCTGTATGGGTATATTTCTGGACTCTCACTTTTATTCCATTGATCTCCATGTCTTTTCTTATGCCAGTACCATACTGTTTTGATTATTATAAGCTTTGTGGTAAGTTTTGAAGTTGGGAAGTGTGAGGCTTCCACCTTTGTTCTTTTTTATTACTGTTTGGCTACTTGGGACTCCTTGAAATTCCATATGAATTTGAGGATCAGCTTTTCCATTTCTGCAAAACAGGCTGTTGGAATTTCAAAAGAGATTGCATTAAATCTGTAGTTTATTTTAGGGGGACAACTTTCATTCTTTCACCATTGAGTATGATGTTAGCTGTAGGTTTTTTTTTAAGTGCCCTTATTTTTCTTTTAAATCTTTAAACATTTTCTAAATGGAGTTAAAATTGCTCAACTTTAAATAGACTAATTTAAAATTTTTTTGCCAGTTTATGGGAAGTTGTCTCAAAATTGAGAACAGAAGAAATTTTTGTACGGTAATAATTTGGTCCTTACGTGGTCAGGAATATACAGAAAGCGTTTATGGAAAAGGGGAGAAAAGGACACAGGACCTTCAGAGCTTATTGAATACAGGGTTTTACTCCCTGAACTGTTGCAGTTGACAATTGCATCTACTTCTAAGGCTTCACTTTTTAATATTGGCTTGCAGGAAAACAAACTTTCCCCAGATTGAGCCTTTTAAAATTAAAAATGCTTTTTAATGTGTTAATTTCTTTCTTGATTTGTAATAAATGTTTATAAATATCAGTAACTTGGTTTTTCTGAGGCCTTTTCTGAGGAGGAAAGAACCATGGACCAATGGCTGCACCAGAAGTTGCTCAGAAAAATGGAAACTCATTTTCTTAGACAAATGGAAATGCCCCCAGAGTCAGAGTGCACACTAATCTTGCATTTGGTAAACTGTCTTATCACTTGTCTTCCTTATAGTTATTTTAGTGGCAGATATGCAAAATATTTTTGATGGACCAGGTCTTAGAAATATATTGCAGAGAGACAGGAGGTGGTTACCTTTCCTACTCATTTAAGTTATTTTCAGTTTTCGTAAACATTTTTGGGAAAAATATCCAAGAGCCCTGTTAGAATAATTTTGCTTCTTTGAGTCTTGCCAGCATTCCTCCCTCCCCCTCAACCTTGCCCCCCATATTGTAACAGAATCTTTTGTGCCATGTTTAGCTAATGCATTGAGACTTTTAAGTCACAGAGGTAAGGAAAAATCAGCTGTGGATCAGTGTGTTGCCTAAAACTTTTTGCATTAAACAAACCATAATTATGCCTTTCTCTCCATCCTCTCTGGAGTTTAAAAAATAGTGTAATGATTTGTTGTCTCTGAATATAGTTGATATTTGTGTATAGTATATCTGTGGCCTCACCAGTCAATGGAGAGCAGATGTTTTCTCTTGGGAAATAGTTTTCCTGGAATAGATATTTCTGATTGCTAATTTGTTATATACATGTATACATATGTTTATTTATTTCTGAGACAGTCCTGAACAAGGGCAGGATGTGTGTGTGTGTGTGTGTGTGTGTGTGTGTGTGTGTGTGTGTGTATGAGTCAGCTTTCTCCAGAGAAAGAGAACCAGTAGGATATAGAGATATTTATACATATCTCTACCTTAAATATTAAAAATTTAAGTTTGGGCAGAAGACCTAAATAGACATTTCTCCAAAGAAGATATACAGACTGCCAACAAACACATGAAAGAATGCTCAACATCATTAATCATTAGAGAAATGCAAATCAAAACTACAATGAGATATCATCTCACACCAGTCAGAATGGCCATCATCAAAACATCTAGAAACAATAAATGTTGGAGAGGGTGTGGAGAAAAGGGAACACTCTTGCACTGCTGGTGGGAATGTGAATTGGTACAGTCACTATGGAGAACAGTATGGAGGTTCCTTAAAAAACTACAAATAGAACTACCGTATGACCCAGCAATCCCACTACTGGGCATATATCCTGAGAAAACCATAATTCAAAAAGAGTCATGTACCACAATGTTCGTTGCAGCTCTATTTACAATAGCCAGGAGATGGAAACAACCTGAGTGTCCATCATCGGATGAATGGATAAAGAAGATGTGGCACATATATACAATGGTATATTACTTAGCCATAAAAAGAAACAAAATTGAGTTATTTGTAGTGAGGTGGATGGACCTAGAGTCTGTCATACAGAGTGAAGTAAGTCAGAAAGACAAATACCATATGCTAACACATATATATGGAATTTAAGAAAAAAATGTCATGAAGAACCTAGGGGCAAAACAGGAATAAAGACACAGACTTACTAGAGAATGGACTTGAGGATATGGGGAGGGGGAAGGGTAAGCTGTGACAAAGCAAGAGAGAGGCATGGACATATATACACTACCAAACGTAAGGTAGATAGCTAGTGGGAAGCAGCCGCATAGCACAGGGAGATCAGCTCGGTGCTTTGTGACCACCTGGAGGGGTGGGATAGGGAGGGTGGGAGGGAGGGAGACGCAAGAGGGAAGAGATATGGGAACATATGTATATGTATAACTGATTCACTTTGTTATAAAGCAGAAACTAACACACCATTGTAAAGCAATTATACTCCAATAAAGATGTAAAAAAATTTGAGTTTATTTAAAATTTATTCGTTTCTTTTTAATACATTCATATATATGTATGTATGTATCTATATGTTTAATATGTAACATACTTAATATACATTACATAATATTCCATTCAAATGCTAATCTTATCCTGAAACACCCTCACCGACACATCCAGAAATAATGTTTAATTTGGGTACTCCATGGCCAGTCCATTTGACATATAAAAGTAGCCATCACAGTGTGCCTCTTACTAGTAAAAGGAATTGAAGTCTATTATGATCCTTTTTATTTTAGTTAGTGTCTTTGGGGTAAAGAGAGTGGGTAGAGGGAGAAGAAGCTTAGACGCCACCTAGTTCTCCTGATGTGGGTCACTTGCATCTGGAGCATCTTCTTTGACTCTGTTATCAGTATGTTTCTCATCCTTTACTTCTCTTTATAATTCTCCATGATTATACTCTTGATAATTTATGAAGCTGAACACAGACTTTTGTATTGATTTCTTCTAAAATGAGATAAAAATATACCTAATTTTATGGATGGGAGGTGAACCTGGATACGTGCAAAGGGATGGCAAAATTTGAGGATCTTTTATAGAACAGACTACCAAACTTATGTTTTCATCTTCTGCCATGAATTCTGCCATTGAATTGGCCATTATCCTTAGCTGTTTGAACTTCTTTTTTTTTTTTCTTTTTTTTTTTTTTTTGCGGTACGCGGGCCTCTCACTGTCGTGGCCTCTCCCGTTGCGGAGCACAGGCTCCGGATGCGCAGGCTCAGCGGCCATGGCTCACGGGCCCAGCCGCTCCGCGGCATGTGGGATCTTCCCGGACCGGGGCATGAACCCGCGTCCCCTGCATCGGCAGGCGGACTCTCAACCACTGCGCCACCAGGGAAGCCCTGAACTTCTTAAAGGGGGTCACTGGATGGATAGTGGAGATGAGTGGCAACAGCTTGTTGTGGCTGCTATTCCTTGGCTTCACCGTTATCCACAGTCTGAATATGGGCTTTGCGGTCCTGAAACCTGATTTTCTTGCTTCATCCGGTGCTCATGACTTCATTCATGCCAACACAATTCACCAGGATTGATTTTTCAGAAGCCAAAGTTCTGTTTATTAATATACATGGGGAGATGGACCTTTCCAGTCTGATTCATACTCACTGTTGGAGTGTCATTTTGTGTTGATAATCTAAGTGCTGAACAACATCTAAGTACTGAATGGTGTCTTATCAGTGGTAAGACAGTTGACTAGTTACTCATTAAACGATAATATAATGACTTACAGAAATATAAAAATAAATGTGTTAAGGATTTTATTTAATTCATAATCAATGAGAGAACCGGGCGAATGGTATATAACTGGTTCGGGGAAAGTGAAAAAAGTCCCACAAATTTGTATGGAGTAAAGGAATGTTGAAATGGATTGCAAACGGAGACAAAAGCGGTCTGTGGAGGAGGGGGAGCCGATGAGCAGTGAGCGAAGTTGGATGAACCCTCTTCCTGACACGATGACTCTGCATGTCTCTCAGTTACCTACAGTTTATAGATTTGTAAAATTTCACATAGCGGTGGAGTATGATGAGGTGGAAGGGTGTGCTATAAACAGTGCCTAGTTTTCCATGTTTTTTTCCTCTACGTGAGTGGGAGTTAGAGGATATTCCAGGACTGTTCTTCTGGATCCTCTTGGAGCCTGGTAAACCTTTACAGTGGTACCATCACTCTGTTAATTAATGTGGACATATTAAAATAATCTGGTTTTGTAGTGGGAAGCAGCCGCATAACACAGGGAGATCAGCTCGGTGCTTTGTGACCACCTAGAGGGGTGGGATAGGGAGGGTGGGAGGGGAGACGCAAGAGGGAGGAGATATGGGGATATATGTATATGTATAGCTGATTCACTTTGTTATACAGCAGAAACTAACACCATTGTAAAGCAATTATACGCCAATAAAGTTGTTAAAAAAATAATTTGGTTTTGGATCATTTAAATAATTGGTTATATACAGATCCAGGTTTGAACTTTTTTATAGAATGCTTTGTGACCACCTAGAGGGGTGGGATAGGGAGGGTGGGAGGGGAGACGCAAGAGGGAGGAGATATGGGGATATATGTATATGTATAGCTGATTCACTTTGTTATACAGCAGAAACTAACACCATTGTAAAGCAATTATACGCCAATAAAGTTGTTAAAAAAATAATTTGGTTTTGGATCATTTAAATAATTGGTTATATACAGATCCAGGTTTGAACTTTTTTATAGAAGTTGCTAATTTTCTCTCAGGCACTGGATCTTTTTATGGAAAGCTGGAGGTAACTTGGAGTATGGCTGCAAGGAGCAATAATAAATCATGCTGGTTTTGTATGCTTTTCTCTTATAAATATGTAAATATTGAAATTGCTTAAAAATTTTGGGAGCCCTTATTGTGGTGTTGGAAAGAGCCTAAGATTTATAATAATCTGAATTACTTACCCTTATACATATACAAGGATGTGTAAACTATGATTTTATAATCTAACTTCCTTTTAATTCCTTCTGAACATTTTAAAGTATGTTTAAACAAAATAATTTTAAAATTAACATACATGTTTTATACAATTGGGTGTAGTATTTCTCTCTTAGCCAGAATAAATGTTGAGCGATTCTTTCCTTTTCATGACAGATGACTTTTCCTAATATTGTGATGCCCTCTAGTGAATTCAGCCTTTCAGATAAGAAGTTATGAGAGGCAGTAATCAGTACAATGAAATCTTCAGAGGGAACATTCTAGTAATTAGAACTGTTTTTATATGTCTTGTTGAGAAGGCAAGTTTCTGTTCTAGGAAGTGTTTAAGCAAAGATTTGATAATCTCCCGCGAGTCTTATTGTTGAATTAAGTGAAATTGTTCCAGATGACTTCTAAAATCTTCAGCTTCAAGGTTCTAGATTTCATGACTTAACTAGTTTTCAGTTACTGAATACTGAGCATCCACAGTGTTTAGCACTGTCCTGAGGGTTGTGAAGGTTTCAAAGGTAGTATTAAGGCATGGATGTGACTTAAAGTAACTTTTGTCTGCATCAGTTTGGAGAAAACAATAGTAACTAACCTTTCTTGAACACTTACTCTGTTTCTGAAGCTGCTCAGAACAATTTACCTTATGTCTTTTAATCCTCACAATCATGAGGTAGGTGCCATCTTTAGTTCTGTTTTACGAGTGTAGAAACTGAGACCCAGAGGGGTTAAATAATTTGTTCAAACTCATGCAGTAAGTGGTGGAACCAGGACCAGCTTGTATAAAATAATAGTGAATAGGTGAAGGTAATTTTTTAAAAAATTTTATTATTTATTTATTTTTGGCAGTGTTGGGTTTTCGTTGCTGCGCACGGGCCTTCTCCAGTTGCGGCGAGCGGGGCGGGGGCACTCTTCGTTTCGATGTACAGGCCTCTCATCATGAAGCACGGGCTCTAGGTGCACGGGCTTCAGTAGTTGTAGCACATGGGCTCAGTAGTTGTGGCTTGCGGGCTCTACAGCGCAGGCTCAGTAGTTGTGGTGCACAGGCCCAGTTGCTTCACAGCATGTGGGATCTTCTGGGACCAGGGCTCGAACCCGTGTCCCCTGCATTGGCAGGCGGACTCTCAACCATTGTGCCACCAGGGAAGTCCGGTAATTTTTAATTGTTTATAGGTCGACAGGTTGTCTATTGGTTGTCTATTTCAAGCTAGCTCAGATTACTTTTGGATACATTATGTTTTCATTGCTACACTTAAGTGTGTGGTTTCATATTCATTTCATTCAGAAAGTGGTAGTTTACTAATTTGGACCTAAATGTTTTAGTCCATTAACAATTTTTTGTCCATAAGATACTTTTGCTTTGTTTCTTAAAGATTTATTATTTATTTATTTAATTTATTTTTGGCTGTGTCAAGTGTTAGTTGTGGCACGAGGGATCTTGTTGCGGTGTGCGGGCTTCTTTCTAGTTGTGGCGTGCGAGTTTTCTCCTCTCAGGTTGTGGCTCACAGGCTCCAGGACGCATGGGGTCTGTAGTTGTGGCGCGTGGGTTCCAGAGCACGTGGGCTCTATAGTTTGCAGCACGTGGGCTCTAGCTGACACACGAGCTCAGCTGTGGTGCGTGGACTTAGTTGCCCCACGGCATGTGAAATCTTAGTTTCCTGACCAGGGATCGAACCCTCATCCCCTGCATTGGCAGGCGGATTCTTTACCACTGAACCACCAGGGAAGTCCCTGTAAGATACTTATTTCAGAGACTTATTTGACAGACAGATGATGCAGCCTCCTTACCTTCCTAGTTTACTTTCTGTAAAACATCTATTCTTTAAAGTTTAGAGAATCCGCTGCTCACTCCTATGCTTACGAATTTATTTATGACTTTTGGCTTTCTTTTGGCTTTCACAGTCATTTACCGTCTTCATTGGATCTTAATGCTACTGTAGCTCTGTCCATTTGGTTTTCATTATCTAGACGAAGTAGAAATTGATTTCTCCATTTGTTGGTAAATTAATTTTATCAGATTGGGAATGTTGGCTTTTTGATACCCTGGATTTTACCTATTTGTGGTGTACTCAGGTCGTGTTAGTCATACAGAGACAGTATAGGATTCATCTTTGATGTGATTGTTGGAAAGAGAAGGTGAGCCATAGAATATATTATATTGAGATATAAAAGGTAGATTTTTCATGTTTCTGGAAACTTGTCTGGTGTCCATTTATGAAACTCTTTGCTCCAAATCATTTGTTCCTCATTTGTAGTTAATACGTTACAGATTAATGGTGACCTTAATGGCCTGACTACTCCTTAGGCTCCATCTCTCCCTTACTTCAGTTCTGTGTTTACCTAAAGACTTGTTATCAATGTGCCTCTTTCTTTATTTTTCCATTTAGGGTTCTAAGTGAGAAATAAGAGAGAATGTGAGAAGGAACAAAATAGCAGCTTTCTTAATGGAAGGGGAGATAAAGTGCCCAGCCTAGGATTTTAAAAAGTCTAGAAGGATTGAGCAGGGCTCTAGAGAAGACTGTTTCAGTGAAAGTAGGAGCTTAGAAAAATCCCATGTGACTCCATGTGCCTTTTGGCACATCGTAAAAATAGAATAATTACTTTTTAGGGTTTCTTGAGATTTTGTGATCCTCCCCCACCCCGCCAATTTGTTTCTCCTGTTTCTCTTTGTCTTTCTCCTCCTAGAGTTTTTTTCTAGCAGTGAAAATCTCAAAGAGTTATATCAGGGGATGGGAATTATGGGATAAGTTGTGGTCTTGCATTCTGTGTGGCCCAGAATCTGGGAACATAAAGTGAAGCGTTTTGGTGAGAGATTTAAAAAAATGGGTATAAGCTGGTCACATTTGGAAGACAGGGAGGTAAGAGAGGGTCTCCTACAGTTTATAAGAGTTAATACAATAGATTGGGGTATTAAAATACAGTTTTATAAATCATTGTTCCAAGTTAGGTGTTTATTCATAGTGGTTAAAGACTGTGTTGTTATTAGTGCTATTTTTCAGGCATGTATGAGTGAAGCTGGCTTTTTGTAGGCTGACCTGAAAACCTGATCACTTATGTATCATACAATTTCTTTGGGAAAATGCATTGTGAATTCCAAGCAGCTGACTTGCCGCAAGGTTTTGGCATGCTACCTGCTCATAATTTGGGACTCTTGTCTCTGTCCATATTTTGATAGAATTCCCACCTTGGGGCATTTCTAATCTGTGAACCAAAATTTTATTTGACTGTAAATTAGATAAACCTCTGTGGCATAGAGATATGTATGAAAATAGATTACTTTTACCCCAAACATCTTAATCTTATTGAACGCCATAAGTTAAGGAAAATTACATTCATTTTAGAAGTTTATAATGAAGTAACTTTGATAATTAGAAACTACAATAACATTTGGCAATGCAAAGTGATGGAAAGTAGTGGATTTAGGATATGTTTTGGAAATAACAGTTGACAGGTCTGTCGCTAATGTTTTTGGATTTGGGGGGTTAGGGAAAGGAAAGAATGAACGATGACTCCTAGGTTTCTTGGTAGAGAATCTTGGTGGTTGCTGATACCGTTTACAGAGATGGGAGAAAAACAAGGGCTGAGTGGCGAGTAGAGGAATGGGGAAGAATAATCATGACATTTATTCTGAATGTGTTCAGTTTGATAGAACTGTTAGACACCCAAGTGTCAGGTAATCAGCTGAATCTGTGAGTTGAGCTCAGAGGAGAAGATTGTGTTGGAGATATATTTTGGAAAGGTCAGCGTGAGGATAATGTAGAGGAAGTGGGGAGGAGGAAAAGGATAGAAGACAACCAATATCTGAGTGATAGGAAGCCCCAGCATTTAGCGGTCTAGTAGAGGAGGAGGAGCCACAAGGAGACCCTGAGACAGGGAGCAATGAGGTCAGAAGAAAACCCGGAAAAGTGGTGTCACAAGAGCCAAGAGAGGCAAGCATTTCAAGGAGGAAGTGGCCATTCATGTGGAATGCTGCCAAGAGGTGGAGTAAAGTGAGGACAGAGGAGTGGCCATTGGATTTGGCAGTGTGAAAATAGACTTTTTTGCTGACGTGGTTTCAGTGGAGTGTTAGAGGCAACAAGCCAGACTGTAGTTGACTGAAGAGGGAGTGGGAAGTGAGGGACTGTGTGTCATTATGATGCATTTCTCTATTGGGTAGATGTTCACTTAATGTTCAAAACCCATTCAGTAAGCTTGGAGGTTTGCATTATCCATAAGTGGCTGTAGGAAGTTAGCATTGGCCTTTGCCTCCCAGTCATTTTTCTTTGGTTAGCATTTGATTGTTAATTTAAAAGGTTCTGAATTTCATAGGTGGCTTCCATTTAAGAGTAAAATTGGATGTTCAATCTGTGTTAACTTCTAGAGTTAATATTATATTAAGTTAAAACTTAGAGTATTTACCTTTTCAGGAAAGTAATTATAAGCCTTGAAAATTATGCCAGGACTGTTTCATCTTGAAACACTTAGAAATTCATTTTGGTTCTTTGTAATTACAGTGTTTCAGTAAGCAACATCTAAACAGGGATTGCATTTGGCAGTTATGTACATGTTCTTGTTCTAAACTAAGCACTGTTTCTGTGGTTTAGATTTTTCCTTTATAAATAGAATTTTAATCAGTGTAGCTTAAATTTTTTCCAGACATGTTATAATTAGCACCGGCTACAACTTAACCCTAAAATGTGCATAATGAATTTAATAATATTTTATGAGTACGCCTATTAAATGAAAGTACACAGGAATTATTTGAATATTTAGAAAATTCTCTGGTTTATGTTTTTCTGTTACAGTGTGGAAAGCAAATATGGCTACTTAAAAAGAAGTTGATACATTACCTGCTCGGCCTATCACTGGGAATGATGTTACTTACATTTTGGAGTCAAATTATATTTTGGTGTCACATGGTCTTATATATCATGATAGCTCATTCATATATTCTTCTGAGTATACTATGTATTAATGCAGTCACTGGCAGAAAAAGTATTATTGTAGGATGTACTTGCCAAGTGTGATTGGTCTGCCAGTTCAGGCCCACTGCACTGATCAACACATGGACCTCTTAAAAATTCTAACGACAAGCAATTTGGTTTATAGGAAGTTGTTCGGAGAGTTGTTAAGAAGCACGTCTGGGTCTCAGTTTTTTTTTTTTTGCGCGGGCCTCTCACCGTTGTGGCCTCTCTCCCGTTGCGGAGCACAGGCTCCGGACGCGCAGGCTCAGCGGCCATGGCTCACGGGCCCAGCTGCTCCGTGGCATGTGGGATCCTCCCGGACCGGGGCATGAACCCGCGTCCCCTGCATCGGCAGGCGGACTCTCAACCACTGCGCCACCACGGAAGCCCTGGGTCTCAGTTTTTTAATTTCCTAGGTTATCACAAACAAGTCTGAAAAATGATACTGCTAAGAGGACTTAGGAGACATGATGACTTAAATGTAATATGGTATCCTGGAATAGAAGGACATGAGATAAACACTAAGGAAATTTAAATATAGACTGTAGTTACTAAAAATTTGTCAATATTGGTTTATTAATTGTGACAAATGTACTCTACCAATGTAAGATGTTAATACTATGGGAAACTGGGTGTGGGGTATATGGGAATTCTATACTGTCAACACAATTTTTCTGTAAATTTAAAACTTCTGAAATAAAAGTTTATTATGGAAAAAAAAAAGAACATGTGGGATAGGAGATATTTTTGTAGCCATCATTGGAAAATACAGTCTGCCATGCTTTATGACTCTGGTTATGTAAGCTTTGTGGATCTGAGTTTCCTTATCTTTAAAATAGGGGTATAATAGAGCCTCCCTCCATAGAGCTGTTCTGAGAAGTAAATGAGGTAATGCAAGTGCCTAGCATACTGTCTGACATTGTAAGTGTTCAATAAATGCTATTAAACAGTATGATGACAACTCATTAAAATTTTTTTTTAAATGCCTGCATAAGAAAAAAAGCATATTTGTACATTTTGATTGAGTTGTAAGAAGTGTGGTCTTGCCAAACTGGACCTAATTTAGGGCCTAACCTCGTTGAACCTGAACTACTATATCATCCATACTAAGTTGATTTTTCTACAGTTTTCTGCAGTCTCTGCCTATAGCAGTTGGAATTGACATCTTTAAAAGTGTGTTTTAAAATCAAATTGCATATTCTTAGAGAATTTGGGGATTCTCAGTTGTCTTAACTTGAATTTAAAACTAAAACCCTTAATGAATTAAAAAAAATTTTTTTTTAAATAACATTTATGACTTAGAAGGGACTTTTACTGTAATCTTTTAAAATATTTATTTATTTATTTTTGGCTGCATTGGGTCTTAGTTGTGGCACGTGGGATCTTTGTTGCAGCATGTGGGCTCAGTAATTGTGGCATGTGGGTTCCAGAGCATGCGGGCTTAGTAGTTGCGGTGCGTGGGCTTAGTTGTCCTGCAGTATGTGGGATCTTAGTTCCCCGAATAGGGATTGAACCCGCATCCCCTGCATTGGAAGGCAGATTCTTAACCACTGGACTGCCAGGGAAGTCCCATGCATCTCATTTTTGACCTAATGTATATTACTCTGCTTCTGCTTGATGATCCATCATATTCTCTATAGCAGGCCCGTGTGACTCCTTAATTGGTTTAAAAACTCAAATACGGTTTCCAAGTTTGCAGATTCATTAAGGCTAATCAATAGAATGTGCTGAAGGTTCTGCAGAGATTTCCCAAAAAGGAATTCTAAAAATATAAGCACTGACAGCATGTTGGAGTAAGTAGTGTCGCTTCCCAAGCCAGTCTTTTTGAAGTGTACACATCTCATTTGGAAATAATGACTCTAGTATTTCTTTTTAACTTCAGTTACTTTATGGGACTTTCCATTGTAAATTTCTATAACTCTTAGCTTTCCCATTAACCAATATTATTGTCATTTTAAGATAGTAGCGCTAGAGGAGTATTGTAGGCAAGAGCTGTGTTGTGCAGAATAAAATCCCTAGTGCAGATCTAGTGTCTGTTTCTTTGTCCATAGCTTAGGGGAAAGCTACAGCTTGTCCATACATGCAACAAATCATAGCCATTAAATTTTAATATGACTCACACTGGTATGATCAATGTGTATAGTATGTGAATGTTTGTCTAAATGTTTAACATGTAGTAACATATCTACCAGACATTTTTTAAAAAGTGATTTCATTTTAAAATAATTAAATTGAACAGTTTATCAAATACTGTTTCAGTTTTCCAAATATGTGGTAAATTGAGTTTCAGCGAGCTGAAACTCTTTTTATTTGTATAAATAACTTTTCAGATCTTTTATCATGGTAATGGTGTGTGTGTGTTAAATTTTTAAAAAGCAGAAAATGTTTTAGAACCTGACTAATTAAATTATCCAAACATTACCAGACTGCTATATGGTAAAAGTAGTTTTTGATAATTCTACTTTAGGCAGATCTGTCACCAATGAATACTTGAACATTTTCCATGGAAAGCATTATGATAAGAGATACGTACTACTATTGGCAACTATTAACTTTAGAAATTATCAGCAGATGTTTTCCTTGCATGGTTGACTTGGTCATCCCTGAGCTGAATAATTCTAAACTGCCTGGAAAGATGCGTGGCTAACATTTACATGGTGTCTGGAACTTATTGAAACATACATCAGGTTTCCAATAAGCGGAATTTGCACCATTTTTACTTCTCTGACAGCTTTTTTCTCTCTGTTTTTAAGAAGGCATGCTGTGCTGTGTCATCATTTCAAGCCTTGCCATTAGTGGTATATAGGAGAAAAGGTAGAAAAAGTGATTTTTATAGAGCTTTGGTTCTTTTAGAGCCTTGGAATTAGCTTTCTGTCTTTGATAAGCACATACTTTCATTGGTTATAAGGAGTTCCTAAGTGTTCATTTTCTTTAGTGTTTAAATTTAACACTGCTTTATTCCAAATAAAATTCTTACTTTTATCTCAGAGTTGAATGATGGACATTTGAATTTCTCTAGTGAAAAGAGCATTTTACTTTTTATTGCTATTTTTAATGGTAACTAACATTTCCCACTCTAACTCAACCCATAGTAAATAATTAGAAAATTAGTATATTATGCCATTTTTAGATTAAAGGTAGTTATTTTAGGAGAGAAAGTTTTGGGTTAATGCTGTAGCAGATTGTTTTTTAGTTTGCTTATTTACTGCTTTCTTAAACTCCCTTTTTGAGTTTAATATTTGTCTTATATGTTACATGTTTATATAAGAGTTTGAAATTCAGTCCAGAAGAGTCAACTATTTTTTTTCAATCTTTAGGGCACTGTATTTTGAATGTAGTTTATAAATGTAACACATTTTGCTCACTCTTAGGTAACTCTTGTTTTTAATATTTAAATCCTAATGACTAGAACTAATAAATTGTTTTAATTTCCAAAGTAATACAGGTTTGTTAGAAAATATTAAATAATTAAAATTATATAATAAATTGGAAAGTGACAGTAAATCCCCATTGCCTACAGGACATAGACTGAATCTGTTATAGTCAGGAAAGGGCGTTATCTTAGAAAGAACCGTTGATGGCTTTAATTGCTATGTTGAAAATTAAACAATGGAATTTTAATTTTATGATATCACATTGTATGTAAGTCATAGGAAATTGAATTACAAGTATATAATAATAAAATTAATTTAGCATTATTACCAAGTTATCAACTTCTACTTATTTTTCTTACTTCATTGTAGACTGGTGGAAATTTTGATATATATTGGGATTGGTCTTTAGTTTACATTTGGGAACCATTGACCTAGCCAACCTCATCTTCTCTCACTGCTTTTAAGAATACAGCCAGACTTGTCCTCTCTCTTGGCATACTGCTTAGTTGTGACTTGCTTGTTTTTGTTCATGTGGTTCCTTCATTCTTGGTTACATTCTACTTGTCCTTCAGGGTTCATTTCAAATCCTACATGTGGCAGAGACTACTAGCTGTGTACCAAAATTTGTTCTTCTCCTACCTGAGCCTGGAGCTAGCTCTTGTTTTTCATGTGATTACATTCTAGCCACTGAATGTGAGTAGAAATGATACGCTACAGCTCTCCGTGTTTTTTTTCTCTTCTGCTGGCCAGACACATACCATAAGGTGGAACTATGGGGATGCCGAGCCGCAATGGAAGCAACTTGGGTCCCTGAGTAACTGTATGGAGGAGAGTTATCCACCAACCTGAACTTTCCCCTGTTACCCCGCTACTATTACATATGCAAGAAATAAACCGTGTGTTAAGCCATTACATGTTTGGTTCTGTTTGTTATCTCAGTTTCATCTATAATAACACTACTTCCTCTAGGAGGCAGTTTCTGACTGTTTCAGTTCACTTAGATTACCATTTTTTTCTCCCCCAGTTCTTTGGTACTTATTAGGTATTTGCTAATCTTTAAAATAAAGCATAGATATTGCATCTGCAATGGTGCTAAATTTAGTTAACTTCTTTTAGTTTTCTCTGGTTAGACTTTCATTCTAACGGAGAAAAATATTATAAAAATCCTGTAATTTAATGAATTTGAACAAAGATCTCACAAGCTAGTGAAATTTGTAGTAGTGAAGTCACTTCTGTTTCTCACTTCTCCCTCCCCCTTTCCCTTCTATAAACATGAAACATTTACAACAGTGTCCTGTTCTAGGCTCTGGGGGTACAGCAGTAAATAGATAAAAATTGTGCCCTCTTGGAGTTTACAGACAATCAACATGTAAAACATTTAGAATGCTAAATGTGATCAGTAACTGGGAAAAAAAAAGTGTGTTTGTGGGGGGGTGAGGGTGGGGGTGACAAGGTGATATGATGCGTGAAGTGTGTGCTGCATGGGGTGGTGTAACAGGTGTAAATTGGGCGGTTAGGGAAGGCCTCTCTGTGAAAGTGACCTTTGGGCTATGACCTGAACCAGGTGAGTAGAAACCATGTGGCTGACTGGAAAAAGAGCTATTAAATAGAGAAGACCACAAGTGCTCTTCAGCCTGAGGTGAGAGTAATGAAAATGTTCTAAAATCAGTTGTGGTGCTCGTCACACTACTCTGTGAATATACTAAAAACCACTGAAAAGTACACTTTAAACGCGTGAATTTTATGGTATGTGAATTATATCTCAGTAAAGCTGTTGAAAACCATCAGGCTTTAGAGATTTTCAGCTTCACCCCAGGGAAATCCCTTTTTTTCCCTTACTTCTCTCTTTAGAAATGTTCAGGTTTGTAGTAGTTGTCATTGCCGTGAATCACATGAATTATGTTCCAGTTAGACCAGATACTGGGAAACACAGTAATCATTACGAATATTAGTGAATTCATATCAGGTTACTTTGGCAGTAAATTAAAAAAAATTCCAACACTAAAATCCTGTCATGTATATACAGTCTTCTCAGCTTGCTGCTAAAGTAACAGTAGATTATTACGCATTTATAACTTGGGAGAGAAAAGGTGATGCTGGCTTCATACTCAGTAATGACTGATTTGGGATGGAGACTGCGCTGGCTTTGCAGCCACATCCCTCACCAACATGGCGGTTGCCTGAGAGCGTTGCCCTTAGATCATGCTTGCTTCTTGTTTCCTTTTAATGGTTGATATTCAAAGCATCTTGGCTGTCTTAGGCTGCCTCCCTGGATCTTGCTTTTTCAGAATACTACCTTCCATATTTTTCTCTGGAAGTAATTTTTAGCACTCAATAAGTGTTTCCTTTGTACCACAAGTCCACCTAGATCCCACCTACCTAGGCAGCATGGATTTAGATCTGTCTTCCTAGATACTTAAAATTTTAGAGCTAGGTAGAATCTAGAGTTCAGAGTTATGTAAGTAATCTCTGCAAAGCTTGTGTTAGACTCTCAATTATCCTGAATTCCATCATGTGTCTTTTTCCAGTATCATTACTATATTTCCGTAAGGAATAAATAACGCTCCTAAAGGCAGCTTCCCATTGACTCTAAGGAGATTCTTTAGACTCTATTACAGTGTTTAAAGGTATTGACTCTAAATTTGTATTTTATTAAATAAAGCATCAAATCATTTTGTCTCAATATGTAGTTACTCTTTGTCACAGGACCCGTTTTCTCTTGTACTGGAAGTTATCAAATGACTTCATTGTAGTTTGGAGTTGAACAGTTTATTTCCACTGTGATTCTAGGCCTGGCTCTGCCACTGACTCACTCTGTGACTTTGGCAAGTAGCTTAATCTGATTAAAGACAGATTTTGTATTTCAGAGGTAGATTTTATAAGCAGGATTTCCCCCCTTCAAGAGAATGGATTTTATGCAGAGCTTACAACTCAAAAGGTGTGAGTAAAAGAAAAGCCAATGAATGTAATGTTACCTTTTTTACTTTCCTAGACCTCGTGGGAAGGAAAGGAAGGGGTTTCCACTCCACGAAGAAGTGGAGCTTCACAGCTTCTTACCACACAGGCAAGGTGCAGTGGGGAAGGAGCCCAGTTCTGTGTCATGTGGTCAAGGAAGAAAGGGTGATTGTGCCTGCAGGTCTTTTGTAACATGGGTCAGGGAGTGCACTGTGGCCTCAGCCTGGCCTGAAGAGAGCCAGTCAGGGCTCTGAGGGCTGCTTGTGTGAAAGAAACCTGCCGTTACTCTTAGAACGAAAAAGTTGGTCACACTCTTACCTTTCAGATGAAGCATTTGTATCTTAATTTAAACAGGTACATCTTAATCTAGCTACATCAGCCTGCTTAGTAAATAATAAATATTTACTAAGTATGTACTATGCACCAATTGCTGCTCCAACCACTTTCCATGTATTACTCATCAGATTTTCACAACAGCTCCTTTACCTGCTATTGACCTGACTTGGTACTGCTATTACCCCTGTTTTTAAAATCGAGGAAGTTACAGGTTGGAAGTTCACAATTATTAAGTGGCAGAGCTGGGATTCAAACCCATAGCCTGTCTGAGCACAGGCTTCGGTTTAATTAGGGACAAGCCTGATGTTAAAAGGAGTAAGTTTCATTGTAGAGGTCTAGGACTCAAAAAGGAGACTTTCCTGGGAGCCCCTACAGATACCAGTGAACTACTTCTCTGAGTTTCTTTATCTGTAAAATAGTTTTAAGAAATTAGGCCTTTGAAGTGCGTCCTGTTTGTTGGAGAAGTCTTAAGGTTTTGAACACAAATTATAATACCTAAATACTTCTTTTCAGTAAATTTAGTACAGCATGAAGATTTTATTATAGATTTAATCTTACCTTGTAGTCATCAATATGTAGTATATACTAAACGCATGGCATTGGGCATTTGCCATGTGTCTAGTGTGAATTGAGATGTGCTGTAGTGTTAAAATACACAGCAGATATCACAAATTTATTATGAAAAAATGCATGTAAAGTATCTTATTAGTAATCTGTTTAAATTTGATTACATATTGAAATAGTATTTTATATAAGGTTAAATCTATTAAAATTAATTTTATTTATCTTTATTTTTTAATGTGGCTACTAGAAGATTTCAAATTACAGGTGTGGCTCATATTATATTTCTATTGGACAGTACTGTTGTAGAGAGTCCTAAGTGAGAAAAAGATGGTATTTTTCCTATGGGTAGGAAACTAATTTAGTGAAGTAGGCAGGAAAACTGTACGTATCTGGTAAATCTAAGTGCATCAGTGTTGTCCCCTACTTGGCCTTGGATGAATAATAGGTATTTGTTATAATAACTTGAATATGTTTGATAAATTAATTGAAAGAATATTTGCACCATGTATAAGTCAGTAGTATATTTATAGAGCACTTATCATATACCAGGCACTCATCTAAGCACTTTACATATATTGTTAACTCTCTTAATACTGATAGTAACACTATTAGGCAGGTACTGAAGGGGGTGCAGTAAGGTTAAGCTAAGGCCACATAGTATAGTGAATAACAGAGTTCAAGTGTATACCAATTTGGTTGCAGAGCCTACACTCTTAACTATTATTTTGTATTGTCTCTTAAAACTACATGGCCTGGGCTTCCCTGGTGGCGCAGTGGTTGAGAGTCTGCCTACTGATGCAGGGGACACGGGTTCGTGCCCTGGTCTGGGAAGATCCCACATGCCGCGGAGCAGCTGGGCCGTGAGCCATGGCCGCTGAGCCTGCGCGTCCGGAGCCTGTGCTCCGCAACGGGAGAGGCCACAACAGTGAGAGGCCCGCGTACCGCACATGGCCTTACGATTTGTTATATTTTTGAATCTTATGATTTAGTATGGTAGTATGTGCATGGATATAACCCATGGGATTTTTTTTTTTTTTAAAGCTTGCCAGGTGTCCTTAGTGTTGGCTTGTATTTATATTTTATTTGTAGATTTATTTTTAAATTCCTAAGAGTGAATAATTTTTGTTTAGCTTCCACTTGAAAGGCTGGTTGTTAATGCCTTAATTTTAGCCTGTTAACTGCATTTGTAGTATTATTCCATAAATTTTGTATATTATAAAAGTTCTGCCTGGACTTTGAGCGAGAAATGTATATGACCAAATGATAACCAATAAACTTTATAATTTAAATGAGTGGTATCAAGAGGAAATATAGGAATTTGCCATTGGGTTTTCTCTGCTTAGAAGCTATCATTTAGGCATTTAGCCTTAGGAAAGATAACACATGTTTTAAATGTTTTTATTCTCAATGGGGAACTAGTACTGTGTCTAGGTTGAGCATACATTAGATATTTATATCACATGTATCACATAAATATATTTAAGTACAATTCTAAAATTAAAAAAAAAAAATTTTTTTCTGGCTACCAGATAGGTGTGAGATGCTGTAGATCAGTGGTCCCCAACCTTTTTGGCATCAGGGACCATTTTCTTGGAAGACAGTCTTTCCATGGGTGGGGTGGGGTGGGGGGGGATGGTTTCGGGTTGATTCAAGCACGTTACATTTATCGTGCACTTTATTTCTATTATTATTACATTGTAATATATAAATTATACAACTCACCATAATGCAGAATCAGTGGGAGCCCTGAGCTTGTTTTCACTTGCCACTCACTGATAGGGTTTTTTTTTTGTTGTTGTTGTTATTTA
Organism: Phocoena sinus; assembly: GCF_008692025.1. Lineage (NCBI taxonomy): Eukaryota > Metazoa > Chordata > Mammalia > Artiodactyla > Phocoenidae > Phocoena > Phocoena sinus. Next base: position 24,256,417 of record NC_045775.1, read on the forward strand.
TCTATCTATTTATTTATTTACTTTTGGCTGCACGTGGGCTTTCTTTAGTTGCGGTGAGCAGGGGCTACTCTTCGTTGAGGTGTGCAGGCTTCTCATTGGTTTTGTTTTTTCGTTTTTTTTTAATGTCTTTCTTTCTTTATTTATTGGCTGCCTTGGGTCTTCATTGCAGTGCGCAGGCCTCTCATTGCGGTGGCTTCTCTTGTTGCAGAGCATGGGCTCTAGGCACGCGGGCTTCAGTAGTTGTGGCACGTGGGCTCAGTAGTTGTGGCTCATGGGCTCTAGAGTACAGGCTCAGTAGTTGTGGTGCATGGGCTCAGTTGCTCTGCGGCATGTGGGGTCTTCCCGGAGCAGGGCTCGAACCTGTGTCCCCTGCATTGGCAGGCAGATTCTTAACCACTGCGCCACCAGGGAAGTCCCACTGATAGGGTTTTGATATGAGTCTGCAAGCAATTGATTTATTATGGTCTCTGTGCAGTCAAACCTCTCTGCTAATGATACTCTGTATTTGCAGCCACTGCCCAGCTCCACCTCAGATCATCAGGCATAGATTCGCGTAAGAAGTGCACAGCCTAGATCCCTTGCATGTACACTTCACAGTAGGGTTCGCGCTTCTATGAGAATCTTATGCTGCTGCTGATCTGGCAGGAGGTGGAGCTCAGGTGGTAATGCGAGCGATGGGGAGCAGCTGTAAATACAGATGAAGCTTCACTTGCTTGCCCACTGCTCAACTCCTGCTGTGCGGCCTGGTTTCTAACAGGCCACGGTACTGGTCTGAGGCCTGGGGGTTGGGGACGCCTGCTGAAGATGATACAAGAATAGATGTCACAGATCTCTGTCCTATAGAAATAAGACACACATGAAAAAGTGAGAGAAATACCAGTTCAGTACAGTAACACTGTGTACATCATGAATGGACAAATAAATCTTATAGGAATTCTGAGAAAAGGAGGAAACTTTTCAACTAGTAGTTTGGGAAGGGTTGTTGGGAGAGGAGAGAACTGAGCTGGTCTTATAGGATAGGTTGAATTTCCTTAAGTGGAGTGAAGAGGGTATGTGAACAAAAGCTTAGACATGAGGAGGGACACACTGAGCTTAGGGAACAGGAAGAATTCAGCCATGGCTAGAGTAGAGTGTTAGGAAGATGAAGATTTAGAGAAATTTTCAAAAATTAATTTGGGCCAGACTGTAGAAGACCTTGAATTCCAGGAGTAGGAATTTGGATTTCTTAAGAAGTTTGGAGTTGAGGGGAGAAAAAATGCTTTGGGTATATGATACTTAATTCTTGAGTTACTGCTTACGTGATGGACATCACTTAATAAGTTATATTCTTGACTTAAAATGCTAGATATTTTTAGTTGTTGGGAACAAGAAATACCGAAGAGCTTGCTTTCTTGGTTGTTAGTCAAATCCAGTGCTTAAAATTAGCTTGTTAGCATCATCTCAGACTTCCTGGTTGGAAGAGTTTTATATCACATAGCAAATACTTGACAGTTGTCTGTTTTTAGAGATGGCAAATCAGGATTTTGCACTGATGGTTAATTTTGTTTATAAATTTCCACCTACTGTAAATTTATGCCCTTATTTACAGGCACACTAAAACTCGGTCCTGTTTTAAAGCTCTGGGTTATCTTGGTCTCACTATCGCATTAGCCCAGCAGCTGTGGGCTGCATTGTTTAACCTGCTGAACTCCATGCTCTTTCTTTATAGAATTGGAAAACTGTCTCTCTCCCAGGGGTGGGGAGGTTGTTCAGTGAGATAAGACAGTTTAAAGAGAATGCTGTAATGTTTGGCACACTGTGGAATTATATATTGAGTAAATTTTCTCTCCCTCCTTTCTGACTTTGGAATGGTTGTGAATAGAGGCTTATTGTTTCTTAATTTAAATATAGACTCACGTAACAAAACTTATAAAGAAGTTTGGAAGGCAGTTACTTTTGTAAAGTCTGACTTCGTTGTATAATAACTTGAATTTTTAAAAATGTTGATTTGCCAAGAGAACTTACTGACAATTTAAAAAAGATAAATTTGCAGTTGTTTAATTAGAATCTCCATAAAACGTCAGAACTATTAAAGGACTAAAGTGTTTCTCCCAGGTTATTTCATGAGCTGAAAGCATACTCAGACTGTGGCATTGAAAGGAAATGAAGTCCAGGAGAAATATTCTGAATCAACTGTTTTCTGCATCATGTTGTTAAGGAAATGCAGTTAAACTTTTCTAACTTGACATTGTTTTTTTCTTTCGTTGTTAATCTATGAGTGTTAATGTATGTATAGATTTGTGTAACTCCCACCACAATCAGGAAGCAGAATGGTTCCATCACCCCTCAAAACTCCCTTGTGCTATCTGTTTCTTTAGGGTCACATTCTCTCCCTAACCCCTGGTAACCACGGGTTTGTTTTCCATTTCTTCCCTTACGGACGTATTAGTGAACACTGTCAAATGATAAATATCTTATCAAATATGATAAAATATGAGAAATATCATGTAAGAATGTATACGAAAGTGCTTGGCATATAGAGGCACCAGGACTTAATAAAAATCAGTGTCATATGTAATATTAGGTCAGTAGGTAAAGCTTAACTGGACTCTTCTTTTGAGTTAACTTTGCATAATATTTGATAGCTTTTTTCTCCTTACTCAGAGGCTTTTAGGCTTATTTTGAAAGGCTTTTTGTTCCACATGGTCTTGATTGCTGGAAGTCTCTGTTATCTTTTAACCTCATGTTCCTCACAAGAAACAGTGGGAAATGGTATCGACCTTGAAGGGTTGTTACAGTGATTAAGTGTGATGACATATATAAACATATATCTATAAATACAGTTTTACACCACATGCACACGTGTGTGTGTGTGTGTGTATGTACATATCTATGCATGTGACCTGACCCACAGTAGGCGTTCTACCAATTAAAAATATATTTTATAAATAGTACAGTTTACAGAACTTTGGAATAGCTTGGCAAAGGAATGTCATGTCCTCTTGTTATCAGGATTCTCACCCACCCCTCCATCCTCCCAAAAGCTTCTGGAATGGGAAGGTTGATCCTCAAAATATCACCTTTTTGTCTTAATAATTTTTTATAAGTTTTTTTCAGAAATTTATCACCAATTTCTCTGTTTTGCATTGGAGGGGAGAATACTAAGTCTGTTTAACTTTATCTTAATATTTCAGGGTTCATATCACATTATAGCCATTTCATAAAATGTGAGTTTTGAAATTGATGATTGGGGCATATGGGCTGAATCTTTGCTAACCCCAGGGCTTCCTTTTGAACATGTATTCCTAAGCTTCCACTATACTAGTGTTTTTTTCTGGCCACTTTAATCTTTTACTTAAAAGTAAAGTACACAGCATTCGATATATATAACATCCTAGGCAGTGGGATATAATTGCTTTCTTACAAATTTAATTATTTAATCAAATACAGAAGCAGGTTTAGAATTTTTTGTTCTTGTCCGCAAATCATCACCTACACGCTATCAGTGTGTTTTGTCTCATTACTAGTGTTCAACATATTAATAGAATCAGTAAATTATAAGATTAGAAAGAACCTTTAAAATCTTCTAGTCAGTTAGTTCTTAATTCTGTCTAACCCAAGGCCCCTTTTCATAATAAATATTTTGCAATGCTCTCTTTAGCGTCCAGAAGTGAAATTCATAGTTAATGAACATTTTTACCTACTTAATTAAAATAAACCATTTAAATTACCTAACTGTAATATGAAGGAAAAAGAAAAAGAAAATCATTGAAAATATGAGATATGATTATGCTAGAAGACAAAACCGCCCAAAACAAAGAACAACCCAACAGATTTCTAAAATGCTCCTAGGGGGTGGGCTGCCCCGTGGAGAGCCATGAGTTTTCTTATTTCATAAGTAAAGAAAGTAAGGGGTGGGTGTAAAAGGGCAGAAGAGGGTGTGTTGGGTGAGACTTGGTATTACTTTCTCAGAATTACACAAGTGTTGTTAGTAGTAGAGCTCGGACAGGAATTCCAGGTTTTGTGATCTGCCCTGCTGCTCTTGTTATTTAGTGCTTCTGAAGCTACCCTGGATTCTGAAGGAATCCAACTGGCAATGAGTCCAGGGATGCTACTTTAAGTAATCAGTAGGTACAAAACTTTGTTTCTTGCTTTTTCTGAACACCTACCTGTGCGATGTCACACATTGTCCCCAGCTACTGTCTCCACCTGCCCAGTCCTCATCTCCTCCTCTTCTATCCCTCAGTAAGCACACAAACGAAAAATCAAAACAAAACTTTCCTAGTTTAGCCCCACTACTATTACTAATCAAGGAAGTCTTCTAGGAGAGCATAGAGCCCTCATTAGATGCTTCCAAAGCTTTTATTACAGTATCACTCTTATTTGAATTTTTGATTTCCTTGCTTGATTGTAGGTTCCATGAGAATTTTGTAGTCTACCCTATGCGCTTGTGTTGAAGGTGAAAGTATTATTTCCAAAATATAGTAATACTGACACTCAGTGAAGATATGCTGTGTTTATCTTCCAGTCTCAACCCTCTCTGATATTCTGGTGTTTCCAGAGGTGCTTGGAATAGAACCCAATATGAAGCACCCCCAGCACTAGTCCAGCTTCCTTTTTACTTTCATCCCATTAACTCCCTTAATTTCTTGGAGGAAACATTGTCCCCTGTAATTTTTAGACTGTTGCTTCTGAATTTTACCAGTTATGAAGAATTCTGTCTTAGCTTAACTTTTGATACTTTTGACTTTAGCCTTATACACTGAATTCTTTTCTTAATAAAGATTCCAGGTAATCAAGATCAAAGGTCAATTAATGAAGAACTAATACTTCTGTGGTGTTTTGTTAAACATGTGAAAGACATTTTACTCTTTTGTAAATAGTTTTGTTTTAGGTAGAGTGTAATTTACTCTCTTGTGTAGCTGTCTGACTTTGTACTTTTTTCCTCTTGTATTTTTGGACTTCGTGTTTTTGCTTAAGTACAACAATTCCATTTCTTATTGTTGACTTCCTGAATATGTGTAGTGAAACTTTCTTTACATTCAGCAGCCATGCCTCATTAATTTAAACCTGGCTTTGCTTTGTTGGTCTCATGGTCACTTTGTTTCCTCTTTATCTTAATGTGTTGTCAACCATACTCCTCACAACCCCATTTCAGTGCTGCTAACTTAGGGTGCTCATGTTAGTAAATACCTATCACTTTGATACTATTTTGGAGACTGGGTGTTTTTCTCCGACCCATCCATGGATTCCTCTTTCTTTTGTAGTCTGGCATTCGTGCTATACAAATATAACATGGTTTAATTGGAAAGAGCACAGGCTTAGGAGTTAAATGGATGCAAGTTTAAATCCTAGCTCTGTGACCTGTCAACTGTATAGTCTGGGAATATTTGAATGCTTCTGAGGTCACTTTCTTCAACTGTAAGATGGGTGTACTTTTACCCATTTTTCAGAGTTGTGAGATTAGGAATATTGTATGTAAAGTACTTTATACAGTCTTTCTTTCTCTCCCATGTCTCTTAACAGTCTCTGAAAAGAGAGGCAGAGTAAACTAGAGGGAGACAGACTGAGAATGAGAAGTCCTGGCCAGCTCTGCCTTTCTATCTCAAAAATTATGTGTTTGTGATGGACTTTATGTGAAGATCACCCGAGGAGTAAGCAAACCACCAGGCAGTCTCACTGAATCTGGGTCTTTATTGCCTCATCTGGAATATGAAGGGTTTGCCTGGGCCACTGGTTTCAAATGATGTCTTTAACATCCCTTAGGACGGAGAGGTCTAGGCAAAGGAGGCGCTGGGGCTGGGGCTGGGGCCAGTCCTTAAGTAGAGCTCTTCTCTGGTTCTGTTTTACATATGAGACTTCTTGGTGAGATTTTTGAATGAAGGATTCAAAAAGTTGGCAAACTGGTGGACTAAATTATCTCTAAAGCCCCTTTCAGTTCTGACTTCCCATGATAGGTGATTTTATAGACAGTGTGGTTTTTAAATTGAACTTTCAGATATGTCTTTCATAATATTTTATGCATTATACTGTAACTGTGCCCTCAGTGTAGAAAGCCAAACTCTTGATAGCGGTTGTTTGCAGCAAAGTAAGCGTTTATTGCAGGGTACCAAGCAAAGGGAATGGGAGACAAGTCTGAGATCCACTCCCTTGTGGTCTTTGAGTTAGGGATGTTTTAACGGGGATGAACAAAGAAACTGGGATTAATCATCATCTTGTGACATTTCTTAAGTGTGGTTTTGGGGGTCAGGATGTCTCTGATGTACGATTCTCTGGCCAGGTGTTCTCATCTGTAGAAACAACCTGAGTGTATGTTAATGATGATACCTACAACAGCCATTTTAGTACATTAATGGTGTTATCGACGACAGCAGTCTTAGTCATCTAACTCTGGGTGATTAGTGTTCAGTTAGCACAGGATTGAGGTCAGGGGGAGCAAGAAAGGGATTGAGGTCAGGGGAGACAAGCAAGTGAATACAATTTTGGATAGAGAGATTAATCATAAACTTGTTAGGGAAACTTAGTTTTAGGGGGGCTTGGTTTCAATACTATTCTGAAAACTACCTCCTCTTGTCTATCAAATAGAGTAGTTACATTTGTAACCCGTGTCCCCTGCATCGGCAGGCAGACTCTCAACCACTGCGCCACCAGGGAAGCCCTGTAAATAACTTTTAAAGTCCTATAAATATCAGTTGCCATTCTTAAGTCTTCATGAGCTTTTGTGACCAAATGAAATCTTTTTATTGGCATTCTTACTAATTTCTCCACCTATGTTTTTATTTACTAATGGTAAGAAAATGCTACATGAAACACTTTAAAATACATGGAAAGAGTTCTAGGATTATTTTCCATCCGTTATTTATTTTGATTTTTGCAAGTTTAGGAGGAATAAAGGTCACAGAAGTAAAGTTTTAATAGCAAAGCAGATATTCCAGATATTAACGCTGTTATTATTTGCGTAAAATACACTTTTACACATGAACCAAAACTCAGTCATTGTCTTTCAGAATAAGTCAGAAAAAAACATTTTGTACGTTTGTAGCATTCACCCAGAATTCCATGATGTTTATAAATAAAAGCAGTTAATGGATTTCAGTCTGAAATACTTTGAATCAAAAATTATTTGATTTCATTCATATAGTGAGGTATTAAATAAAAATGACATTTCAGATATTTTTAAGACAAGGCCTACTACAAATAAATACAAATAAAATAATTATGGTCTGTAATATTTCTGCCTTTGCCTACAACACTTGGTTGGTTTTTCTGACTTCTTGAAGTTTTTTTCTAGAATAGTAGAATAGTGGCTATATATGATTTATCCTTGGTTCTGCCTCCTTGTCTAGATACTTGTGTTTCATGAAAGAAAATTACGTAGTGTAGTTTCTTAAGAGTTAACGTCTCTAGGATTCCTTTTAACAGAAGACCATTTTAGGCTGTGGTTCAACTATTTCTCTACATCAGTAGTGTCTAACTTTCTTTGAGTTACAAACCCCTCTGATAAAAGTTAGGGATTCTCTCCACAGGGGAAAATATGTATATATATTATATATATACATATACTTATAAATAACTTAGCCTGCAATTTTAGGGGGTTTATGAACCCTTGAATACATTCTGTGAACCTATGGGTAAACTACCCTTTGCTGTGTGAAGAATAGATGGTAAATATTTTCATTTGCTTTTATCTATTATAAGAAAAAATACTATGAATGATAGTTGACTTTATTTTATTTGACAAAATGGTGGCATTTTCACTCAATTTGTATTAATCTGTAGCTTAGAAGTCTTTTATTAAAGGTAATGACATAACTATAGATTTTAGAAATAATGTGATCAAGTTGTTTTGTTTTGTGGTATGAAACAGGGAGAAAAACATTGTATTCCTTGTCCAGTCAAATCACTTGATAGATGTTGCCCTGTAACAGTGGTATTTTATGGCTTCCAGTGAATACCAGTAAGTTATATTAGAAAAAAACCTCAAAACGATTGATTCAGAATATCAGCTTTTTCATATATGGAAAACATGGGGCCAGTATCTTTAATATTGTATAATTCATATTTTATACTTCTCACTAGTGGTTAACTCTACCTTCAATGCTTTGTTTGTGAGGCACCCTATCCAGTCCCTTAATATAAGAAATTCTGGCTCTTGATTTTTCCCTTTGAAATAAATGTTGTTGAGATTTTTAAAAAATTATGTAAAAGTAATACTCTTTGTCCACAATTTGGGAAAAAATCAACCATAGTCTCACTGTGCAGGGACAGTCATTGGTAACATTTTGATGTATTTCTGTCTGGTCTTTTTTCTGTTCTGTGATTTCATTCTGTCTGCATTTTGGTCCCCTTTGTTCTCTGGCTTCACTTGTATATACTCTTGTTTCTAATTTCTGAGGTGGCAGTTAGCCTCACAATTTCTCTTTTCCTTCAGCATTCATGAGCTCCAGGGTAGAGTTGGTTAGAGTTATTCATGTCTTGGTAATGTCTCAGCTAATTAACTGTTTTATTTTGAGATATAATTCACATACCATACAATTCAGCCATTTAAAGTGTACAAGGCACAGTGGCTTTTAGACTGTTCAGAGTTGTGTAGCCATTACCACTGTCTAATTTTAGAACTTTTTTTTAACCCCAAAACGCACTTCATACTCATTAGCAGTCACCCCGTCCACCTGCCTTGAGCCCCAAAGAACCACTAATCTACTTTCTGTCTCTATAGATTTGCCTATTCTGGACACATAAATGAAATCATAGACTGTGTGGACTTTTGTGGCTGGCTTCTTTCACCTGGCATGAGTTTTCAAAGTCCATCGGTGTTGCAGCATGTATCAAGTACTTCATTCCTTTGTTTGTTGAATGATATCCACTGATGTTTATACCACTTTTGTTTACCCACTTATCAGATGAAGGAGATTTGGGTTGTTTCCACTTTTTGACCTATGAATTGTGCTTCTATGAACATTCCTGTATGTTTTTGTGTGGACATATATTTTTATTTCACTTAGGTATATATATATCTAGGAGTGGAATTGCTGGGTTATATGGTACCCTATAGTTAACATTTTGAAGACTATAGTAAGTAATTTGAACAGGGAGGGTAGTCTCTTGAATAACAGGTAAGAGGTATAATAGAGTTATACTAACCCGTCTTTCTGAAATGATTTCATATAGTTATGTTCCACTCAGTGTGGGTGTGTGTGGTTTTAACTTCTACATCTTACAAGGAAGCCTTGTGTAATAACAGGAAATAGTTGAAATATAGTGAGTGTGCTTGCCATTTATGCAGAAAAATATTGGTGTCGTTTTCATTTTTAAAAATATGCTTGCTGTTAATAATTCATATTGTTGGGCTTCCCTGGTGGCGCAGTGGTTGAGAGTCCGCCTGCCGATGCAGGGGACGCGGGTTCGTGCCCCGGTGTGGGAGGATCCCACATGCCGCGGAGCGGCTGGGTCCGTGAGCCATGGCCGCTGAGCCTGCGCGTCCGGAGCCTGTTGCTCCGCGGCGGGAGAGGCCACAACAGTGAGAGGCCCGCGTACCGCAAAAAAAAAAAAAAAAAAAAAAAAAAAAAAAAAATTCATATTGTTTGAAACAATTTCAGAGAAACAAAACCCAAAAGAAATCCTGAGACTTTGGAAAAACTTCCTTATGCCTAACCAGTCCCTGTGCAGTGTGCATCATACAGAATAATGTCAAGCAGTCGGCCTCTTTGTCTTTTTTGTCCTAGCTTGACAGAGTACTGTTCTTCCTCCAGGCCCAGGCCTGTTTGCATGTTGATTCCTCCTGCATGTTTTAAGTGATTGCCTTAGACCTCTAGGATCCCTTTCTACTGGGAAGAACGCTGAGCTGGTAACTGGAGATGGGAGGTCTTCACCTAGTTCCGTCATCACTGGGTGTGCCACTGTGAGCAGAGTCAGGTCCCTCAGCTTTTCTGCTTCTCACTTTCTTCATTTGTGTAATGAGACAGTCATCTGTGAAACCAAAAGTTGTTTAAAGCTTGGTGATTTTTTTTTAAATTTACCATTTTATTTATTTTATTACAATTTTTGGCCGTGTCATGCGGCTTGAGGGATCTTAATTCCCTGACCAGGGATTGAACCTGGGCCATGGCAGTGAAAGCACTGAGTCCTGACCACTGAACTGCCAGGGAATTCCCAAAGCTCAGTGATCTTAATTCTAGCTCTAGACTTTTAAGGTTTTACAAACTCATTGTCACACTTACTGATTTTTCATGAATTTGGCATTTTAATATATACTTCCTTGTATTGCCTTCCTCTCTTCTTACTTTTAAAATTCATTCTTCCCTCTCCATCTAGATGATCTGTCCTAGGAGGGCAAAGACTGTTAACAGTAACAAAGAATAGCCTTTGTAATACCTTGCCCGAAGATGGTTACTGTTTGCTAGTGCAAATATTGTGAGTTTTCAGTGACTGCAGAATGACTCTAATTGGTCATATTCTCTGTTTAAATGAGATGATTGAAAAAACTTGGTAAATTTAGGTAGATATTTTAACTTTTTTCTCTCTTTTAAATTAAGAGTATGCTTTGACTAAAGTAGACATGGGTATAGTCAGAAATGAAAATTCTGTTTTTGGTAACTTTAATAACCTTTCTGCTAGAACTTTATCCTTATGAGACTTATATATGTATATATTATTCATGGCCTCATATTTTGTATATAAGAAGAGTGTCAGTAAACTTGCTTGCCTTCTGATAGTCTATGTACCTCCATCACTTAGTACTTTACTTAGACATTTTACTGTCTAGCTGTGTGTCTCTTGAAGGAAAAACCAAAACATGAGCTTAAACTTCAAGTTAATGGAGGTGAGTGCTGTAAAGTAAATTGAATGGTTGTTTTGAGTGACCTTTGTTAGGCCAAGGATTCTTAAGGGTGCCAGTGTAGTTTTAGTTTATCTAGGGTGCTTTATCATTCCTATCTCAGTGTATGTTTTGAGTGGTTTTCAATTTGTCTGTAAAAATTTACTTTTAGTTTAAAGTATGGCAAAGAATAACTTGGCTAAGAGGTATGGGTTATTTCTACCTCATCATTTAATCATTTAAAAAATATATATTTATTTATTCAGCTGCGGTGGGTCTTAGTTGGCGGCACGCAGGATCTTTGTTGCCATGTGTGAGATCTTCATTGCGGCACACGGGATTTAGTTCCCTGACCAGGGATTGAACCCAGCCCCGAGTATTGGGAGTGTGGAGTCTTAACCGCTGGACCACCAGAGAAGTCCCCATTTAATCATTTTTACTCTGATTATGGGATCATGGAACAACTGGCATTAGTAAGCTGACTCTTCTGGCTGTGCCTAAGCTGCTGCTTTTTTCCTTTCTCTTTCCCTCCCTCCCTTTTTTTCCTTCCTGTTTTCCTTTTACTATGTAAGTGGAAATGTTCTCTTTTTAAAACATTATATCAATAGAAAGGTCTATTCCTTTTTGACCACCATCCTTAGTTGCAGCCTCTTCTGTCTTCACTTAAGCAACCATAATAACATTGGCATGTATCATTCTAGACAGATTTATGTGTATTTACATTTATTTATATAAGCCATATAGCATAGGGTTTTTGGGGGGGAATGTGGTCCCCCCTTCCAAAAATGGTATCATATTCTTTTTCACTTAGCAATACCTCTTGGAGAGCTGTTCATTTTAAAAAATATAGCTCATTCTTTCCAGCTGGGTAGTATTTCATAATGCTGAAAGTACCACGATTTAGCCCTTTCCTCATCAGTGGACATCCACGTTTCTGATTTCTGTTGTCATTACAGACAAGGCTACAATGAAACATCTTTGTACTTACAATTGAGTATTTCTCAGGGGTAGATACTGAGAAAGCATTCCTGATGGTAGGCGTTCAAAATTATACTAGCTACTTATCTGTTTGCCCCCTAAAGTTTATACTCCCCTCCAGCTATGAAGACAAAGATACTATCAAATGATTTTTAGAATATCAAAGGCAAGACTTAGACGATTTTGTCAGTCTTTGAGAAGAAATGGTGCTTTGTTGTTTCACTTTTGCATTTTCCAGAAAATAGTGAGGTTGAACTTTGTTTATTGGCTTGACCATTTGTATTTTCTTCCTATAAACTGCGTATATTGAATTGGATTACTTATAAAGTATCCAGTTTAAATGATAGCTTTGGGGGTAAATATTGTTGAAATATACATATAGAAAAGTGCATAAACCACAAATATACAACAGCTCAGTGAATTTTCATAAAGTGAATACGCCATGTGTAACGAGCATCCAAATAAGAAACAGAGTGTTGTCAAAGCCCTCGAAGCCCCCTGGTGCCCCTTGCAGTTACTCTTCCTGCTCTGCACCTCCCAGGATAACTATTACCCTTCTAATATTATAAATTAGTTTCTATGCTTTTGAATGTTAGATAAATAGAATTATACAGTATATACTCTCTGCTTCTTTCTCAGTGTTAACTTTTGAATACATTTTAAGTAAAAGAATTGTATCAGTGTAGAGATCTGTGAATATTTATACAGATAATTTCTTCTCTCACTAAACTTCAATAGATAAGTAGTGTCATTTTATATAACCCCAAATGTCTGTGTACAGTTCTAAGAGCTCAGGGTAGACTCCCCCACCAGGGAATTAACAGACTTGTTTACTGAATTCCAGTTGATAGTTGAAAGTTCTTTCTTCATTTTTGGGTAGAGCTAAGGTTTGACTGTATTCTCCTCTTTAGCTGTCCTGTTGTGTTTTGTCAGAATTTGTAAACTGGTTTTATTTCTTCTGAGTGCTCTGTAACTAGAATGCTGCTTAACCTTTTACTTTCTTTCTGTATCTGGGAAAGTATTATTCTCTCGTGCTGCTTCAGGAAGAATGAAACCATATAGTTTGTCCCTTTCCTGTTATTGTCTGTTGGTTTCCCAGACAGGTGCCAGAGCACCTTTAAACATTTTCCTTTTAGCTTCCCCTGGTTGCATTATAAGTGCTTAATTGATAAGCAGAGGTGTTTTAAGTTCTGTCTTTTTGGTTTATTTTTTGTTACTTGTTTCTTTTGGTGATTTGCTTGTAAAGGAGTATACTTTTTTGTCTTCAGAATACCTAGAACATAAACTGTTAAATACAAATTTCTAGTGGTTTCCTGACACTATGCTTTAGTAGAGACCTAGTTTCTTTTGTTTTTTTTTAATTAGTAAAATGTGTAAACATAAATAAGGTCACTATAGGTGACAATGTTTAAATTTATTTATTTGTTTATATCTGGCTGCTTTGGGTCTTTGTTGCTGTGCACAGGCTTTCTCTAGTTGTGGTGAGTGGGGACTACTCTTCGTTGCGGTACCAGGGCTTCTCACTGTGGTGGCTTCTCTTGTTGTGGAGCACGGGCTCTAGGCGCACGGGCTTCAGTAGTTGTGGTTCACGGGCTTAGTTGCTCCGCGGCATGTGGGATCTTCATGGATCAGGGATCGAACCCGTGTCCCCTGCATTCGCAGGGGGATTCTTAACCACTGGGACACAGGGAAGTCCTGAATTTATTTTTAATTAATAGTCTGCTTCCTAAAAGAATTTAAAGTGATTTACAATGAAAGACATATGGCAATAATGCCAATAAGAATAAAAATATAAGATTGTAAGAGGAGAAACAGATAATAATAACCATAATCTTTGCTTCTAAAATTGGATGTTAAATTTAGCTTTGAGCCTCTGTCTTTCGGGACTTGAAAGGAAAACAAATACAGTTGTCATTGGGAAATAAAGAAGCACACCATTTCATCCGTCGACAGATGTGTTTATGTTATTAAATTCCAAAAAATGAAGACATGTTCATTAAAATCAGGTCATGCAAATTAACATGCATCCAGGGATTTAAAAATGTATTGGTGGATTTAAAAGAAATCAGCTTATAAACATTTCACTTATGTTTGCGAAAAAACTAAATCAGTGCAATTGTATAAGTGAAGTATTCACCTAGTTTACAAAATTAGAGCGTAAAGAGCATTTGCTTAAACTATTTAAATAGTTAACAGTTAATTTCTTTCAGTTTGTGGAATAGTCTCAGTAATCAGGCTATGATTGTTTTAGCTGACTGTTAAAACGTTTTCATTTTCATTGTGAAGTGATATTTTGCAATAACTATTATTATATATCTTATATATGCAGTGATTGACATTAGTGTTCACGCTCTCATCTTATGTATTTGATTTTGTCACTTGAATCAGGATCAACATGTTGCTTATTTATTTTGGAGCAGTCTTAGAAAAATTATAAACTTGTCCCATTTATTTGTCTCCACTGATTCCCAAGGACTGCTTTTTCTGGCAGAGTATTTGATTAGGGATTATAACAAAGAGAGATCATCCTAACCTGAAATAATGTGTTCTTAAAATTTTTATAATTAAGATATCTTTAATTGTAAATTATATGTTTATTCTTTATAAAATTAGGTAATATAGAAATACATGAATTAACAAGTGAAAGCTGTGTTTTTTCCATTTCTACCTAGGATGGTAATCCCTAACACCGTTCTTGTTGCTGTTGCTAATGTAGCATATAATTAGAAGAGTGTATGATATACAGTGTGTGTGCAGATTGGCAAAAATTGCCGCTGATAGAATAGTCCAAAAGTCATTGTTGGTGAACATATAAATAGCCACCATACTTAAGAAATAGAATATTACCGGTACCTTTAGAAGCCTCCTGTGTGCCCCACCACGACAGCTAGTATCCTTTTATGTTGATTGTTCTTTTTCTTTAAAATTTTACCTATCTATGTATCCCTATACAATTTATTTATTTATTTATTGAGAACTTGAGAAGTCAGCGTAATTTATCAAACACTGCCATCAAACACTGCTGCCATCAGATAGATGAAGGTTTCTACAGGTACAGAGTCTCTGGGTGATAGTCAGACCTCAGCTTCCCAGAGGATTCACCAGATAGATCCTTTTTTAGGGGAAGGCAGTGGGCAGGTTCATGCATAAATAAGTCCTGGAAAACTACTGTGGAGGGCTCACCACAGTCAGGACTCTGCAGGTGTTGACTCTCGGGTAGGAATAATGCTTCTAAATTCACCATGCCCTCCCACCACCTCTCAGGAGTAGGTCAGAGCAGAGTACTTAGGATAGATAAAATGAGTGTCATCAGCTGATCTGGCAGCTGTGTATGGAAGAGAGAACAGGAATTTTACTAGCACATGTTCAAGAAGCCAAGTACAGATTAGAATCTGTGCCAGCTTTACCTGGGCATTCTGTTCTTGGCTCAGAAAAAGATGGTTTGTTTAGCAGCAAGGATTTTGATGATACAGCTTTCAAAGAGTCTTTCTCTTGAGTCACCCTCCCCCAGTTTGTTTAGATTGGATGCCTTCTCTGTTTTATGCATGACTGTCACCCTGGGATCTCCCTTCATGATCATTTTGGAGGTTCTCACATGTGTTGGATCTCTTGTTTCCTGTATTTCAAGTCTCCCTCAGTCTTGTTTCCTCTTTTGTTTTAGCAGAGCCCATTTTCCAATAGCTTCTTGAAAAAAGATTGTATGGGAGGTAACTTTGAGACCTTGCGATAGTGTTTTTACTATCCTTACACTTGATTGAAAGAGTGACTGGATGGAATAATTTTCTTGAGAATTTTGTAGGCATTGTTCTGTTTTCATCTTGCTTCTGGTATTGCTGCCGAGTCCAAATCCAGTCTAATTTTTGATCCTTTACATGTGACCCATTTTCATCCCCTCCAGAGGTTTTGCAGAATGTCCATCATTTCCTGTGTTCGGAAAGTTACAGCGACGTGCCCTGGTGAGCATTTGTTTTCATCCATTATCCTAGCTTTCAGTAGGCTCTGTTAATGTGGAGTGTCATGTCCTCCTGTTCTGGGGAGTTTCTATGAATTATTTTGTTGCTGATTTCCTCCCCTCCAGTTTCTCACTACTTTCTTTTTGAGGCTTATACGATTTGCCTATGAGACCTCTGTCTTGGTCCTCTAATATTCTTTCTACTTTCCATCTCTTCATCTTCTGCTTGACTTTTGGGGGGATTTCTTCAGCTTTATTGTCTGACTCTTCTGTTGAGTGTTTCATTTTTGCTAATGTTTTTACTAAACATTTGCTGTGTTTTAAACTTACAGTAGCTCTCATTCTCTGAATTCTCTGAATGTTTCCATTCTTCATTTTATAATTTTTTTCCCCACAAGTACCTACCAGATGCAATATTTCTTGTCTTTCTGAAAATGTTAAAGATAGTTTTTTTCTCCCTGAATAGTTTCTTTCAAGTATACTTTTTTCTGTTTATTTTGGTGTCTAATGTCATGTTAAAGTGTTTTCCTCAGATGTCTCATAATCTACGCACAGTAAAAAATAGGGGACTTACAAAGAAGCTTGCATACTCGTGAGGGTTATATGAACTTTGGGCTTCACTGCAGGGTGATTAGCTGGAATTTTTATTACAGCTAATAAAAAGGGAACCACCAGTGTTTCTATATTTTCATCTTTCCTCATGGTCTGGTCAGACTCCTCAGAGAAGTGTGCTCCAGTAAGTCAGCATAGAGCTGTGCTATTCATATTCAATACAGTAGCCACGTGTGGCTATTTAAATTTTTTATTTGTTTTTTGTTTTGTCTTGTTTTATTTATTTATTTTACATCTTTATTGGAGTATAATTTGCTTTACAATGGTGTGTTAGTTTCTGCTTTATAACAAAGTGAATCAGTTATACATATACATATGTTCCCATATCTCTTCCCTATTGCGTCTCCCTCCCTCCCACCCTCCCTATCCCACCCCTCCAGGTGGTCACAAAGCACAGAGCTGATCTCCCTATGCTCTGCGGCTGCTTCCCACTAGCTATCTGTTTTACGTTTGGTAGTGTATATATGTCCATGCCTCTCTCCCGCTTTGTCACAGCTTACCCTTCCCCCTCCCCATATCCTCAAGTCCATTCTCTAGTAGGTCTGTGTCTTTATTCCTGTCTTACCCCTAGGTTCTTCATGACATTTTTTTTTCTTAAATTCCATATATATGTGTTAGCATACGGTATTTGTCTTTCTCTTTCTGACTTACTTCACTCTGTATGACAGACTCTAGGCCTATCCACCTCATTACAAATAGCTCAATTTCGTTTCTTTTTATGGCTGAGTAGTATTCCATTGTATATATGTGCCACATCTTCTTTATCCATTCATCTGATGATGGACACTTAGGTTGTTTCCATCTCCGGGCTATTGTAAATAGAGCTGCAGTGAACATTTTGGTACATGACTCTTTTTGAATTTTGGTTTTCTCAGGGTATATGCCCAGTAGTGGGATTGCTGGGTCATATGGTAGTTCTGTTTTTAGTTTTTTAAGGAACCTCCATACTGTTCTCCATAGTGGCTGTACCAGTTCACATTCCCACCAGCAGTCCAAGAGTGTTCCCTTTTCTCCACACCCTCTCCAGCATTTAAATTTAAATACCATTAATTTAATAATTCAGTTCTCCAGTTGAACTAGCCAAATTTCAAGGGCTCAGTGGCCACATGTAGTTAATGGCAGCCATGTTGGACAGCACAGCTATTGAACATTTCCATCATTGCAGAAAGGTTTATTGGAGTGCACTGGAGTAGGACTAAAATCTTGTTGCAGTCATTTGAAAGCTCAGTGAGGGAAGACTTTGTGGGGTCTCAGCATTCATGATTCAGTAGGTATATGGTTACTTAACCCCACAGAGCAGTTACTGCCCTCAGCTGTGTGTCCCCACAGCCCAGAAACTCTGTTTTACTTTCTCCAGATAAGACAAAGGCTGAAACAATATGCTTAACTCTTCATATTACTTTTATTACTATTTACTTTTTGGCCTTTAAGTCTTACCGGTCCCAGTTCTGGATTCTCCATTGCATTTTCCAGGAATGCCTCTGGTAATAGGTTTTTTTTTTTTTTTTTTTTTTTTTGCGGTACGCGGGCCTCTCACTGTTGTGGCCTCTCCCGTTGCGGAGCACAGGCTCCGGACGCGCAGGCTCAGCGGCCATGGCTCACGGGCCCAGCCGCTCCGCGGCATGTGGGATGTTCCCGGACCGGGGCACGAACCCGTGTCCCCTGCATCGGCAGGCGGACTCTCAAGCACTGCGCCACCAGGGAAGCCCGGTAATAGGTTCTTTATCTCACCTCTCTCAGTATAAACAGTGTTAGGGACTTTTCATTAAGTGAACCAAGTCCCATAGTTCTTCACCTGTAAATACCACTGATATAATTAATGTATTATTTTTGAGGCTTTTGTTTAAATTGGAGGAGAGTGTTTTATAAAGTGACTATTTTAGGACACATTTGACATTATCAAGGTTTATAGCAAGGTCTTTTTTTTTTTTTTTTGCGGTATGCGGGCCTCTCACTGTTGTGGCCTCTCCCGTTGCGGAGCACAGGCTCCGGACGCGCAGGCTCAGTGGCCATGGCTCACGGGCCCAGCCACTCCGCGGCATGTGGGATCCTCCCGGACCGGGGCCCGAACCCGTGTCCCCTGCATCGGCAGGCGGACTCTCAACCACTGCGCCACCAGGGAAGCCCTATGGCAAGGTCTTTTAATAATAAAACCTCCAATTTATAAATCCACTATGGTACATGTGCGATAAGTAGAACAGAGCGATAAGATAAAGGCCCATTGAGATTGGGATACTGGATAGTTGGCCAGATTATTACTACCTAAATGATTTGTTTTTTTTTTTTTTTTTTTTTTTTTCGGCATGCGGGCCCCTCACTGCTGCGGCCCCTCCCGCCGCGGAGCACAGGCTCGGGACGCGCAGGCCCAGCGGCCATGGCTCACGGGCCCAGCCGCTCCGCGGCATGCAGGATCCTCCCGGACCGGGGCACGAGCCCGTGTCCCCTGCATCGGCAGGCGGACTCCCAACCACTGTGCCACCAGGGAACCCCTGATTTGTGTTTTTGACACTAGTTTTGCAATATTCAAATTTCAACATTGAGTTTCATCAAAGTTACAGATTACTTACATGTCATGAACCTTTGGGTTGTTCATGAATATGAATCTGTAGGTGTTAAGTATGTAAATACCGAGAGCCTTTTGTAAAGTGCCTGGCAAATATTAGGTGCTCAAAATTTGAGGGAATTTTTCCTGACTTCCTCACCTGTGAGCATCCTGGTTAAGTGGCGTGGTTACGGTCATCAGGCTGTTGAGAGGTGGAACTGGATCAGGTGCTCCTGGTTCACAGACTTCTTTGATACCAGCATCTGTCAATGCTGGGTTTTTGCTGACAGTCCCATGCACCGTTTTAGAGGGCAGAGAAGTTCTTTGCTCTTAATCAGTATACAGGTTGGTTTTATTGAGTCCAGGCTTATCTACACCATGTCACTTTTGACATTTATTCTAAAACATGAGTCATACGCCTTAGGTTTTTTCCCACCCATGGTGACATGCTCAAGGTGGTATTCTTGTCTGTCCTGCCCTGGGTGTGTGCGCTTTGTCTTTAGGACCAGGGTCTTCTTGATTTCTTGCAGCTCCCCGATGTGTACCCTATACCTCATTAATACGTAATGAGTTACAGTTCCTTGTTTAAGCCATGCTGTTTCAAATTTCTGTGACTCTACATGTTCTTTTTGTTTGTTTTTTGTTTTAAATTTATTTATTTTTATTTTTGGCTGTATTGGGTCTTTGTTGCTGTGCGCCGGCCTTCTCTAGTTGCAGCGAGCTGGGGCTACTCTTCGTTGTGGTGCGCGGGCTTCTCATTGTCGTGGCTTCTCTTATTGTGGAGCATGGGCTCTAGGCACGCAGGCTTCAGTAGTTGTGGCTCACGGGCTCTAGAGCGCAGGCTTAGTAGTTGTGGAACACCAGCTTAGTTGCTCTGCGGCATGTAGGATCTTCCCGGACCAGGGTTTGAACCCGTGTCTCCTTGGCAGGCGGATTCTTAACCACTGTGCCACCAGGGAAGCCCTACATGTTTTTTTTTATTGTCTGGAGTAATCTCTCCTCTCCCGCAATTTCTCATCCTCTAAGTGTCTAACAGCTTCTTTAATCCCTTTTAGCAGAGCTCATCTTGCCTTGCTTTGACCTATCCTTAACACCTGTTACATACCTCTATTACAGTATGTATCATACCAAACTGCAGTCGTTCCTTAGCACACTTAGCTTCCCTCCTAGACCATGAGAGCGATGCTTGTTAAGACTTGAATTGTTATGTGAATTTAAAAACTAAGGACATTTTATGAAGTAAAACGTCTTTCCTTCCTGAGCAAGGAACTGTAAGTATCCCAAATAGATTCCCTTAATCCTTGTCAGGGAGTATCCTCCTACATTGTCATACTCTAGGAATAATATATGCAACTGAATAAGAAGTCCAGGTGGGCTCTGTTTTGGTTCCTGCCTTTGCTTGGCATTGTAGTCATTGGAACCACAGATGGTTAGACAAGGGCAAGCGTCAGAATCAGAATCAGATTATGAGCTAGGAAGTTAGTGGGTAAGAGATCTTAACTCATTGTGAAGGGACAGTGGTCTTAAGGGGAAAAGTTCCTGGGTTACACTGAAGTAGGCATAGCTTTTTAAGAAGATCTACAGGTTAGTTCTATGTATCTGTACTCGGCAATAAAATGGCTATGCCATTTTAAGACTGTGATTATTTCTTTTCCAAATGGCTTTTATTTTTTGAGAACGCTATCAGTATTATGCAAAGAATGCACAGAAATATTAAATTACAGCGTTTGTGATTACCTTTGCAGTGATGTGGCCCTTACTTTAAAGGATTTTAAAAGGTTAGGTGGTTCATTTACCAGTTATTTAACCAGATTTCTTTCCAGCAGAAGCTGGCAACCCCCATCCTCAGCTCTCCCCAAGTTTTTGTATGCTATATGTTAAGTACTAGGGAGTGTTAAGAAAAGACGTTAGATTTCCTCACTAAGTTCCTATAAACTTCACTAACATTCAGAATTTTTGCATGAGATATTAAAAATTTGGTTTAGATTCATGACATCTTGATTTTATATAGTGTTTAAAGTGTATTTAATTACAAAAGAAGTATGTGCTTGAAAAAGAACATAATGTTGAATTTTAGACTGAGCATGGGCTCTGACACCAAATTACCTGGGTTCAAATCCCAGCTCTGCCATTTACTAGCTGTATGATCTTGAGCATATTACTTAACCACTTTGTGCCTCAGTATCCTTATATATAAAGTGTGGGGTAATGAAAATATCTACACCATGGGATTATTGTATTAAACAGGTTCACACATTTAAAGTATATGAAACAGTGCCTGGCGTATTCTAAAAGCTTGACATAGTTTAGATGTCATTATAATTGAAATAATCCAGACGTGTAGAATTCCCCAGATCATAAGAGCTTAATGAATATTCTATCAGATTTCATCTCACATAGCATAATCTTTTAAATTTAGTTCTTAATCTGCATACAGTAAAAATCAGTACATATACGTTTTGTGAGCTTCAACAAATGCATAGTCTTGTAACCATCACTGCAACTGGGAAATAGAACAGTTTCCTCAACCCCTAAAACTTCCCTTGTGCTGCCCCTTCACAGTCAAACACTCCCCCTACCCCTAACCTTTTGACAACCACTGATCTGTTCCCTCCGTCTAGTTTTGCCTTTTGCAGAATGTCATATAAATGAAAACATACAGTTAAAAAGAAATCATGCCTTTTGAGCCTGGCTTCCTTCACTCAGCATGATGCATTTGACGTTAACCCCAGATGTTGCTGTATCAGTCATGTTTTTTCACTGCTGAGTAGTATTCTTTTCTATGGATATATTAGAGTGTGTTTATCCCCTCACCCGTGACTGACATTTGGGTTGTTTCTAGTTTTTTGCAATTATGAATAATCCTGCTGAAACCAATTGTGTGCGGGTTTGTGTGTCAACGTAAGTTTTCAGTTTTTCCTGGATATTCAGTAGTGGGATTGCTGGGTTATATCATAAATGTACATTTAATATTTTAAGAAACTGTAAAGCTGTTTTCCAAAGTGGCCATACCATTTTGCATTCCCACCAGCAACGTGTGTGAGTTCTGGTTGCTCTGCATCCTTACCAGCACTTGGTTTAGCCAGTTTTTGGTTTTTTAAAATTTTATTTATTCTAAATAAGCGTGTAGTAGCATAATTCTTAACCAAGTTTTCTATCAAATCCTTGAGACTTGGAAGAAGAGAGAGAACAGGGCTGGATTAAATGCAGAGTTCATAAGGAGGGGCTGGAGAGACTGTTAGGTTAGTAAGAGCTTGCTGTTGTACCCCCAAATAACTGGCACTGGGCCTGACACACAGTAGGAATCTCTTTGCATGTTTATTGAATCACTGTACACATGATTGAGAGGTTAGGGAAGAAACAGGAGTAGGATGGAAAAGTACTTTTAGATGAGACTTGGTTTGAGTAATCCCAGTATACTCACGTGACACATCTCTTAACTCTTCTGGTCCTTAGCTTCATCACTGTAAATTGAAAAGATTCTGTTAGATGATACCTAAGCTCCTTTAACTATAATTTTTTTCCTTTTAATGACATCGAATGAGAAGTAGTTCAGTAAGTGAGGAAGAAGCATGTCAGAGCCTTTGGGGAAGTAGTTGTATATGGATGTAATGTGAAGTATAGCCCTTCAGGGAGTTGAGGGGTGAATATCTATACAGAGAGCTAGCTAATGACAGAAACGAACAGTGGATTTAAAAAAAGGTAGTTACAGGGGGGTTTTCAAATCGAGTAGTAGCATTGCAGGGATATTTTGGTGGCAGGGGTTATGAAAGGAAATAGGGGTTGAGAATACTAAATTTAGCAGCTCTTTTTAAATTATTACTTTAGACTGGAGAGAAGTGGCCTATAGTGTCTTTTAATGCAAAGAGGAGGAGCTGAGCCTCAGAGAAAGCAAAGCCAAGGCTGTGTAGCACTACAGACCATCCTGGGCCCTGTGTGAGCAAATTGTGTGGCTACTGTTTTCCAGTGTGCTTTTTCTGCACCCTCACTCCCTCAACCCGCTTCTTAGAGGTTCCGATCTAGAGTTTAGCAGAAAGCCAGTTCTTAGCAGATACTTGTTCTGTTTGTACTTTGAAGGATTTTGTGTCAAGTATTGGTAGAGATTTAAAAATATACCAAATACGCAGAAAAACTTGATTCAGCCTAAGAGACTTGACCTATTTTGTTTGTCTGACTGACATTTTTTAAAGCACCATGACATTTGAAATTTTATTTCTTTTTCCTGTTGTGATTCTTTTCAAATATTCAGAGGTCTTAATTGCTGAAATACCTTTTTTTAAAAAAAGTTATTTTACTTATTTTATTTTTGGCTGCGCTGGGTCTTCATTGCTGCGCGCGGGCTTTCTCTAGTTGCGGCAAGCGGGGTCTCCTCTTTGTTGCAGTGCGTGGGCTTCTCATTGTGGTGGCTTCTCTTGTTGCGGAGCATGAGCTCTAGGTGCACTGGCTTCAGTAGTTGTGGCACGCAGGCTCAGTAGTAGTGGTGCATGGGCTTAGTTGCCCCGTGGCATGTGGGATCTTCCTGGACCAGGGCTCGAACCTGTGTCCCCCGCGTTGGCAGGTGGACTCCTAACCACTGCGCCACCAGGGAAGCCCTGAAATACCTTTTTTTAATATATAAATTTTAAGGCCATTATTGTTTCCATGGTTTTAATGTTTCCCACGGTTTTATTATCCTGAAGCAAACCATGTTTTTGCTCTAATAGAGTTTAGGTTGTAAAATCGAATGTTTGATTATTCATTTTAGACTGTGCTTCCAACAGTTTATTTTTAAAACATCAATATTTTGTTCATCTGGTTATGAGGACCCTCAAAAGTAATCCATTGGCAAATAATTAAGAAAGTGAGTGAGGAGTCTGACTTCTACTTAACCTTTCAGCTCATAAAGACCAAATGCCCAAAGATATTACTTTTAGGTTCTAATGTAAAGAATTAATATTTCTAGATTTAACAAATTCTTTTTTAGTGCACTCTGTAAAATTGCCATCACCCTTAGGAAGCTGTTCTGCAGTTCTTAGTCCATTAAATCTACTTGTTAGACCTGTAAGTCATGTAAGAGATAAAAAAAAAAAACGAACTCTGGAATATTTTACAATTTTGCGTTGGATAACGTCTTGGAAAAGAAAATATACAGTTTTATGTTAATACTAATAAGCAGAACAAAAAGCAAGGCTTTTTAAACAGCTTTTTTCTTTTTTGGGGAAAGTCAGTTGAGAGTATCTCTTTTTTTTCTTTATTTCAATTTAAAAAATGGGAAGAGTTGATTTATAATGTGTTAGTTTCTGCTATACAGCAGAGTGATTCAGTTATACATATATGTATTCTTTTTCATATTCTTTTCCATTATGGTTTATTACAGAATATTGAATTTAATTCCCTGTGCTATACAGCAAGACGTTGTCTACCTTGTTGTTGTACTGCTAATCCAAAACTCCTACCGCTTCCCTCCCCCACCCCCTTTCCCCTTTGGTAAACATAAGTTTGTTTTCTGTGACTGAGTCTGTTTCTGTTTCATAAATAAGTTCATTTGTGTCATATTTTAGATTCCATGTATAAGTGATAGCATATGGTATTTGTCTTTCTGATTTACTTCACTTAGTATGATAATCTCTAGGTCCATCCATGTTGCTGTAAATGGCATTATTTCATTACTTTTTATGGCTGAGTAGTACTCCATTTTGTATATATAACTCATCTTCTTTGTCTGTTCATCTGTCAGTGGACATTTAGGTTGCTTCTGTGTCTTGACTGTTGTAAACAGTACTACTGTGAATACTGAGGTGCACATATCTTTTCGGATTTTGGTTTTCTCTGGATAAAAGCCCAGGAGTGGGATTGCTGGATCATATGGTAGCTCTATTTTTAGTTTTTGAAGGAACCTCCATACTGTTTTCCATGATGGCTGCACCAATTTACATTCCCACCAACAGTGTAGGAAGGTTCTCTTTTCTCCACACCCTCTCCAGCATTTGTTTCAGTGGCCATTCTGACCAGTGTGAGGTACCTCATTGTAGTTTTGATTTGTATTTCTCTAATAATTAGTGATGTTGAGCATCTTTTCATGTGCCTATTGAGAATCTGTATGTCTTCTTTGGAGAAGTATTTATTTAGGTTTTCTGCCCATTTTTTGATTGGGTTGTTTTTTTGTTATTGAATTGTATGAGCTGTTTGTATATTTTGGTAATTAAGGCCTTGTCAGTCAAATTGTTGGCAGATATTTTCTCCCATTTGTAGGTTGTCTTTTCGTTTGTTTGTGGTTTCCTTTGCAATGTAAAAGCTTATAGGTTTGATTAGTTCCCATTTGTTTATTTTTGCTTTTATTTCTGTTGCCTTGGGAGACTGACCTAAGGAAACATTGCTAAGTCAGGGAATGTTTTGCCTGTGTTCTCTTCTAGGAGTTTTATGGTGTCATGTGCTATATTTAATCCATTTTGAGTTTATATTTGTGTATGGTGTGAGGGTATGTTCTAACTTCATTGATTAACGTGTGGTTGTCCAGCTTTCCCAGCACCACTTGCTGAAGAGATTGTTTTTTCTCCATTGTATATTTTTGCTTGCATTGTCAAAGATTTTTTTTTTTTTTTTTTTTTTGGCTGCGCCACCTGGCATGCAGAACCTTAGTTCCCCAGCCAGGGATCCAATCTGTGCCCCCTGCAGTGGAAGCACAGAGTCCTAGCCACTGGACCATCAGGGATTTCCTGTCGAAGATTAATTGGCCATAGGTGTGTGGGTTTATTTTTGGGCTCTGTATTCTGTTCCATTGATAAATATATCTGTTTTGGGGGAGAGTATCCATTTCTAATGTTCTGACTTGTTAGACCTGTAGGTCATGTAAGAGGGCATTCAAGCTCATATTCTTTATCAGGGCCTATTCTGTAGCCCTGTAATTAAAGATTATTACATGTATCATTCTGAAATTGAATTTGGACAGTTACAGTAACAAAATATATCTTTTTTTTGTGTCTTTCAGAATCATGGTGTCATGGAGAGGGATATACTTTATACTCACTCTGTTTTGGGGAAGCTTTTTTGGAAGCATTTTCATGCTGGGTCCCTTTTTACCTTTGATGTTTATAAACCCATCTTGGTATCGCTGGATCAACAACCGCCTTGTGGCAACCTGGCTCACGCTACCTGTGGTAAGTTAAACAGCAGAGAAAGAGACCATACCAAAGTGACCATACCAAAGTGGCCTAGCCTATTGATTTGTATTTTGTTAGAGTCAGATTTAGTCAAATATTAGAAGAAACATATTCGTGTTACATAAGAAGCACATTAGTTTTTGTATTTCCCCCTTTAAATGAAGGAGAGAAATGAAGTAATTCATGTCCTTGAAATAAAATATGTATTTAAGGGCTATATTCCAAAATTGAGTTTCTTCCATATTCCTAATGAATTTTATTTTCCTTCATTGGGGTATACTTTAGTACAATGCAAAAATCTAAAGATGCTGACTGAAGAGTTTTTACATTGTTAATTTTATATTGCATTTCCGTTTATTGTATTTATTTCTATTTATTTATTTTATTTTTGGCTGCATTGGGTCTTTGTTGCTGTGTGCAGGTTTTCTCTGGTTGTGGCAAGCGGGGGCTACTCTTCATCATGGTGTGCGGGCTTCTCATTGTGGTGGCTTCTCTTGTTGCGGAGCACGAGCCTTAGGCACATGGGCTTCAGTAGTTGTGGCACGCAGGCTCAGTAGTTGTGGTTCACAGGCTCTAGAATGCAGGCTCAGTAGTTGTGGCACACGGGCTTAGTTGCTCTGCAGCCTGTGGGATCTTGCCAGACCAGGGCTTGAACCCGTGTCCCCTGCATTGGCAGGAGGATTCTTAACCACTGCACCACCAGGGAAGCCCTATTCTATTTTATTTTGTACTTCTCATGCTGCTTCTTCTTTTGTTTTTGGTCTTATTTATTTATTTAATATACATGTATCTATTCTTTTTCAAATTCTTTTCCCATTTAGGTTATTACAGAATATTGAGCAGAGTTCCCTGTGCTATACAGTAGGTCCTTGTTGGTTATCTCTTTTAAATATAATGTATGTATATGTCAATCCCAAACTCCCAGTTTATCCTCTCCCCCCCACTCCTTCCCCTTTGGTAACCATAAGTTTGTGAGTGTGTTTCTGGATAAGTGCATTTGTATCTTTTTTTTTTTTTTTTTTAAGATTCCGCATACAAGCAATATCATATGATATTTGTCTTTCTCTGTCTGACTTACTTCACTTAGTAT
Organism: Phocoena sinus; assembly: GCF_008692025.1. Taxonomy (NCBI): domain Eukaryota; kingdom Metazoa; phylum Chordata; class Mammalia; order Artiodactyla; family Phocoenidae; genus Phocoena; species Phocoena sinus. The sequence continues at coordinate 24,283,525 of NC_045775.1, forward strand.
GATAATCTCCAGGTCTATCCATGTTGTTGCAAATGGCATTATTTCATTCTTTTTAATGGCAGAGTAATATTCCATTGTATGTATGTACCACATCTTTATCCATTAATTGGTCAATGGACATTAGGTTGCTTCCATGTCTTGCCTATCATAAACAGTGCTGCAATGAACATTGGGGTGCATGTATGCTTTTGAACCATAGTTTTATCCAAATATATGCCCAGGAGTGGGATTGCTGGATCATATGGTAGTTCTGTTTTTAGTTTTCTAAGGACACTCCATACTGTTTTCCATAGTGGCTCTCCCAATTTACATTCCCGCTAACAGTGTAGGAGGTTTCCATTTTCTCCACACCCTCTCCATCATTTATTGTTTGTAGACTTTTTGATGCTGGCCATTCTGATCGGTGTGACGTGATATCTCATTGTAGTTTTGATTTGCATTTCTCTAATAATTAGCGATGTTGAGCACCTTCATGTGCCTCTTGGCCATCTGTATGTCTTCTTTGGAAAAATATTTAGGTCTTCTGCCCATTTTTTGATTGGGTTGTTTGTCTTATTGATATTGAGCTGCACGAGCTGTTTGTAAATTTTGGAGATTAATCCCTTGTCGGTCGCATTGTTTGCAAATATTTTCTCCCATTCTGTGGGGTGTCTTTTTGTTTATGGTTTCCCCTGCCATGAAAAAGCTTTTGAGTTTAAATAGGTCCCATTAGTTTATTTTTATTTCCATTACTCTAGCAGATGGATTGAAAAAGATCTTGCTGTATTTTATGTCAAAGAGTGTCCTTCCTATGTTTTCCACTAAGAATTTTATAGTATTGGGTCTTTTTAGGTCTTTCATTCATTTTGACTTTATTTTTGTGTCTGGTGTATGAGAATGTTCTAGTGTCATTCTATTACAGGTAGCTGTACAGTTTTCCCAGCCCCATTTATTGAAGAGACTGACTTTCTTCTTGTGTAGTCTTTTCTCCTTTGTCATAGATTAGTTGACCATAGATGTGTGGGTTTATTTCTGGGCTTTCCATCCTGTTCCATTGATGTATATCTCTGTTTTTGTGCCAGTACCATACTGTTTTGATGACTGTAGCTTTGTAGTATAATATGAAGTCAGGGAGCCTGTTTCCTCCATCTCTGTTTTTCTTTCTCAGGATTGCTTTGGCTATTTGGGGTCTTTTGTGTCTCCATACAAATTAAAAAAAAAAATTTGTTCCAGTTCTGTGGAAAATGCCATTGATAATTTGATAGGGATTACATTGAATCTGTAGATTGCCTTGAGTAGTATAGTCATTTTGACACTATTGACTCATCCAACCCAAGAACATGGTATATCCTTCTATATGTTTGTGTCTTTAATTTCTTTCATCAGTGTCTTACGGTTTTCAGAGTACAGGTCTTTTGTCTCCTTAGGTAGGTTTATTCCTCGGTATTTTATTCTTCTTGATGTGACAGTAAATGGGATTGTTTCTTCAACTTCTCTTTCTGATCTTTCATCGTTAGTGTATAGAAATGTAACAGATTTCTGTGCATTAATTTTGTATCCTGCAACTTTACCGAATTCATTGATGAGGTCTAGTAGTTTTCTGGTAGCATCGTTAGGACTTTCTATGTATAGTATCATGTTGTCTACAAACAGTGACAGTCTTACTACTTCTTTTCCAATTTGGACTAACTTATTTCTTTTTCTTCTCTGATTGCCATGGCTAGGACTTCCAAAACTATGTTGAATAAAAGTGGCGAGAGTGGACATTGTTGTGTTCTTCCTGATCTTAGAGGAAGTGCTTTCAGCTTTTCACTGTAGAGTTTGATGTTAGCTGTACATTTGTCATATGTGGCCTTTATTGTGTTGAGGTTAGTTCCTTCTATAGTGACTTCCTGGAGAGTTTTTATCATAAATGGTGCTGAATTTTGTCAAGAGCTTTTTCTTCATCTGTTGAGATGATCATATGTTTTTTTTTGTGGTAGGCGGGCCTCTCACTATTGTGGCCTCTCCCTTTGCGGAGCACAGGCTCCGGACGCGCAGGATCAGCGGCCATGGCTCACGGGCCCAGCCACTCCGCGGCATGTGGGATCTTCCCGGACCGGGGCACGAACCCGTGTCCCCTGCATCAGCAGGTGGACTCTCAACCACTGCGCCACCAGGGAAGCCCGATCATATGGTTTTAATCTTCAATTTGTTGATGTGGTGTATTACACTGATTGATTTGCAGATATTGAAAATTTCTTGCATCCTCTGGGATAAGTCCCACTTGATCGTGGTGTATGATCCTCTTAATGTATTGTTGGATTTGGTTTGTTAGTGTTTTGTTGCACATTTTCGCATCTGTGTTTATCAGTGTTGTTGGCCTGTAATTTTCTTTTTTTGTGGTATCTTTGGTTTTGGTATCAGGGTGATGGTGGCCTCATAGAATGAGTTTGGGAGTGTTTGTTCCTCTGCAGTTTTTTGGAATAGTTCAAGAAGGATAGGTGTTAACTCTTTTCTAAATGTTTGATAGAATTTTCCTATGAAGCCATCTAGTCCTGGACTTTTGTTTGTTCTAGTTTTTTAATCACAGTTTCAATTTCAGTACTTGTGACTGGTCAGTTCATAGTTTCTGATTCTTCCTGGTCAGTTCATAGTTTCTAATTCTTCCTGGTTCAGTCTTGAGAGATTGTACCTTTCTGAGAGTTTGTCCATTTCTTCCAGGGTTGCCCATTTTATTGGCATACAGTTGTTTGTAGTATAGTCTCACATGAAATTTTGTATTTCTGTGGTGTCTTTCGCAAATTCTTCTTTTTCATTTCTAATCTTACTGATTTGAGCCCTCTCTTGTTCTCTCGATGAGACTGGCTAAAGGTGTATCAATTTTGTTTATCTTTTCAATGAACCAGCTTTTAGTTTCATTGATCATTTTTTATCATTTTCTTCATCTCTATTTCATTCATTTCTGCTCTGATCTTTATGATTTCTTTCCTTCTTCCAACTTTGGGTTTTGTTTGCTCTTCTTTCTCTAGTTGCTTTAGGTGTAAGGTTAGGTTGTTTATTTGGGATTTTTCTTGTTTCCTGGGGTAAGACTGTATTGCTATAAACTTCTGTCTTAGAACTGCTTTTGCTGTGTCCTACGGTTTTGGATCATAATGCTTTCATTTTCATTTGTCTCCAGGTATTTTTTGATTTCCTCTTTGATATCTTCAGTGAGATCCATTGGTTGTTTAGTAGCATATTGTTTAGCCACCATGTTTGTGTTTTGTTTGTTTGTTTGTTTGTTTTTGGTGGTACGCGGGCCTCTCACTGTTGTGGCCTCTCCCATTGCGGAGCACAGGCTCCGGACGCGCAGGCTCAGCGGCCATGGCTCACGGGCCCAGCCGCTCCACAGCATGTGGGATCCTCCCGGACCGGGGCGCGAACCCATGTCCCCTGCATCGGCAGGCGGACTCCCAACCACTGCGCCACCAGGGAAGCCCCCGTTTGTGTTTTTTAAAGTTTTTTTCTTGTAGGTAATTTCTAATATCATAGCATTGTGGTCGGAAAAGATGCTTGATATGATTTCAGTTCTTTTAAATTTACCAAGGCTCACTTTGTGGCCCAGCATGTGATCAGTCCTGGAGAATGTTTCATGTGCAATTGAGAAGAATGTGTATTCTGCTGCTTTTGGATGGAATGTTCGATAAATATCACTTACGTCCATCTCCTCTAGTGTGTCTTTTAAGTCCTGTGTTTCCTTACTGATTTTCTGTCTGGAAGATCTGTTCATTGATAAAAGTGGGGTGTTAGAGTCCCCCACTATTATTGTGTTACTGTCGATTTCTCCTTTTATGACTGTTAGCATTTGCCTTATATATTGAGGTGCTCCTATGTTGGGTGCATATATACTTGTAATTGTTATTTCTTCTCAGATTGATCCCTTCATCATTATGTAGTGTCCTTCTTTGTCTCTTGTAACAGTCTTTATTTTAAAGTCTCTTTGTCTGATATGAGTATTGCTACTCCAGCTTTCTTTTGATTTCCATTTGCATGGAATACCTTCTTCCATCCCCTCTCTTTCAGTCTGTATGTGTCCCTAGATCTGAAGTGGGTCTCTTGTAGACAGCAAATATATGGGTCTTGTTTTTGTATCTATTCAGCCTTTGTCTTTTGGTTGAAGCATTTAACCCATTTACATTTAAGGTAATTATCTATATGTATGTTCCTGTTACCATTTTCTTTATTGTTTTGGGTTTGTCTTTGTAGGTCTGTTTCTTCTCTTGTGTTTCTTGCCTAGAGATGTTCCTTTAGCATTTGTTGTAAAGCTGGTTTGGTGGTGCTTATTAATTCTCTTAGCTTTTGCTTGTCTGTAAAGCTTTTGATTTCTCTGTTGAATATGAATGCGATCCTTGCTGGGTAGAGTAATCTTGTTTGTAGGTTTTTCCCTTTCATCACTTTAAACATATCCTGCCACTCCCTTCTGGCCTGCATAGTTTCTGCTGAAAAATCACCTGATAACCTTATGGGGATTCCCTTGTATGTTGTTTGTTGCTTTTCCCTTGTTGCTTTTAATATTTTTTCTTTGTATTTAATTTTTGACAGTCTTTTGGTTGAGGTATTTAATCCATTTAAGTTTAAGGTAATTATCAATATGTATGTTCTTACTGCAATGTTGTTTTTTGTTTTTGTAGGTCTTTTTTCATCCCTTCCTCTTTTGTTCTCTTCTCTTAGGATTTTATGACTAATTTTAGTGTTGTGTTTGGATTCCTTTTTCTTTTTTGTGTGCGTATCTATTGTAGATTTTTGGTGTGTGTTTACCACGAGGTTTCGAATAGCACTCTGTATATAAAAAGCATTGTTTTAATTTGCTGGTCTTTTCATTTCAGATGCATTTTCAATAGCCTGTATTTGTACTGTCATCTTCTCATGATTGCTGGGTTTGATATCATATTTGTGTGTGGATGATTTCCTACCTTTACTTCATGTTTGCCTTTACCGTTGAGGTTTTCCACTCGTAATCTTCTTGTTTCTAGTTGTGGCTTTTTCTTTTCCAGCTAGAGAAGTTCCTTCAGCATTTGTTGCAAAGGTGGTCTGGTGTTGCTGAATTCTCTTAGCTTTTGTTTGTCTGTAAAGCTTTTGATTTCTCTGTTGCATCTGATTGAGAGCCTTGTTGGGTAGAGTATTCTTGGTTGTAGGTTTTTCCCTTTCATCACTTAAAATATTGTATATCATGTCACTCCCTTCTGACCTGCAGAGTTTCTGCTGAAAAATCAGCTGATAACCTTAAAGGGTTCCCTTGTATGTTACTTGTTGCTTTTCTCTTGTTGCTTTTTTTTTTTTTCGGTACGCGGGCCTCTCATTGCTGCGGCCTCTCCTGTTGCGGAGCACAGGCTCCGGACGCGCAGGCCCAGCGGCCATGGCTCACGGGCCCAGCTGCTCTGTGGCACGTGGGATCCTCCCGGACCGGGGCACGAACCCGCGTCCCCTGCATCGGCAGGCAGACTCTCAACCACTGCGCCACCAGGGAAGCCCCTCTTGTTGCTTTTTATATTTTTTGTCTTTAATTTTTGTCAGTTTGATTACTATGTGTTCCTCCTTGGACTTATCTTTGTGCTTCCTGGACTCGGGTGACTGTTTCCTTTCCCAAGTTAGGGAAGTTTTCAGCTATTATCTATTCAGATATTTTCTCAGACCCTTTCTCTCTCTCTTCTCCTTCTGGGATCCCTATAATGCGAATGTTGGTGCATTTAATATTGTCCCAGAGGCCTTTTAGACTGTCCTCATCTGTCCTCATTTCTTTTTATTCCTTTTTCTTTATTCTGTTCCACGGCAGTGATTTCCACCATTCTGTCTTCCAGCTCATTTATCTGTTATTCTGCCTCATTTATCCTGCTATTGATTCTTTGTAGCATTTTTTTTTTTTTTTTTTTTTTTGCTGTACACAGGCCTCTTACTGTTGTGGCCTCTCCCGTTGCGGAGCACAGGCTCCGGACACACAGGCTCAGGGGCCATGGCTCACGGGCCCAGCCACTCGGCGGCATGTGGGATCTTCCCGGACCAGGGCACGAACCTGTGTGCCCTGCATCGGCAAGTGGACCCTCAACCACTGTGCCACCAGGGAAGCCCCTTTGTAGTGTATTTTTTATTTCAGTTATTGTTCATCTGTGTGTTTATTCTTTATTTCTCCTAGGTCTTTGTTAAATATTTCTTGCATCGTCTAGATCTGTGCCTCCATTCTTTTTCTGAGATCTTGGATCATCTTTACTATCATTGCTCTGAATTCTTTTCAGGTAGATTGCCTATCTCCACTTCACTTTGTTTTTCTTCTGGGATTTTATCTTGTTCCTTCATCTGGGACATATTCCTCTCTCATCCCATTTTGTCTAACTTTCTGTGATTGCAGTTTCCATTCTGCAGCCTGCAGGGATGTAGTTTTCTTGCTTCTACTGTCTGCCCCCTGTTGGATGATGCTGTCTGAGAGGCTTATGCAGGTTTCTGGGTGGGATTGGCTGGTTCCTGCGCACTGGTGGGTGGAGCTGTGTCTTGTCCTTCTGGTGGGCAGGTCTGTGTCAGGGGGTGTGTTTATCTGGCAGCTGTGTGCTCAGGAAGACTTTAACTAGCCTGTCTCCTGATGGGTGGGGCTGCATCTCTGCGGGGGGGGGGGGGGGGGGGGGGGGGGGGGCGAGCCCTTGTTTGTTTGGCTTAAGGTGTCCCATCACTGGAGCCTACAGGCTGTTGGTAGGGCCAGGTCTTGGTCATAAAATGGCGGCCTCCAGGAGGGCTCACGTCAATGAGTACTCCCCAGAACTATTGCCACCAGTGTTTTTGTACCCCCGGTGAGCCACAGTGTGTCCCCTCCTTTGCAGGAGACCCTCTAATACCAGCAGGTAGGTCTGGCCCAGGCTCTTATGAGGTCACTGCTTTTTTCCCTGGGTCCTGGTGCACACGACCCCTTGTGTGAGCCCTCCAAGAGTGGAATTTCTGTTTCCCCCAGCCCTGTGGAATCCCTCCTTTCAAACCCTGCTGGCCTTCAAAGCTGGATTCTCTGGGGGCTCCTTCTCCTTTTGCCAGACCCACAGGCTGGGGAGCCTGATGTGGGGCTCAGAATTTTCACTCCTGTGAGAGAACTTCTGTGGTATTGTTTTCCAATTTGTGGGTTGCCTACCCAGCAGGTACAGGATTTGATTTTATCGTGTTTCCGCCCGTTCTGCTGTCTCGTTGTCGCTTCTTTGTCTTTAGATGTAGGATATCTTCTTTGGTAGGTTCGAGTGGTTTTTTTTGGTTGATGATTGTTCAGCAGTTAGTTGTGGTTTGGTGTTTTTGTAAGAAGAAGTGCGCTCATGTTCTTGTACTTCGCCGTCTTGTCTCCACCTCCTCCATTTATTTTATAAAATGATAAAAATTAAGATTCAGATAACAGACTTTTTAAAACTTGTGACATTGATGTGATCAAGTCTCCCCGGTAACCACAGAATTTAGGAATGTTGTGATTTTCTGTCTGTGGGCTGGGTTGAAAACGTGTGAGGTAAAAGTGCATACAAAATGTATAGTAAATTCTTGGAACAGCTAGATATTTGCTACGAGGTCTGTGCATACTGCTCTGAGCACATGTCCCTCTGACCCTGAGAGCTGGTTACTCCTGATAGGTTTGCAGTCTATACTTCTCCCTTCTCTGGCACTGAACTGGTTTCAGCCCTTTGTTGTTGCTTAAGAGCAGTGCCTTCTCCAAAAATGAAGCGTTGTGCAAGCAGCCTCCTTTACCTTGAATGGGTCATATTCCCTGAGAGTGTTCTGTTCCTTCTTTTCCCTGAGCAACACCTGGAACTTAATTTTACTGGGTTTATTGACCTGTCTTGGTGGAGGTGGTGAGTATAATACCTGAAAAGGAGAAGAAGGAGGGAATACTCTTCCTTCACTTGTCGAAGGGTCTTCTCTACCTGTTTCTTTTGAATGAGTTGTCTTTTTCCCCTCAGGCAGACTGCCATTGTTGTGTTTGTAGAGAGGAAAGTATCAATGCTGATGCTATAGACCCCTCAGGTGGAGGCTGATAGGTAAAGATTTCCAGAAACAGTGGTTGGTGGGGGAGTACCTACCCTGATAGAGTAGCCGTTTCTCAAAAGTTCCCTGTAAATTGAAGTTTAATAAATCGTTTACAGTGCACTCTCCTTCTCCTCATATTTTAAAAATAAATCCTGTGATGAATAATTTTACAGATTATATTCCTCCCTTGTTACAAGGTTAATTAAAAGTATTTTATTCAGGCATATCTGTTTTATGAAATGTGATATTGTTAAACTAAAAGTAGTCTCCTCCTTCTTCTCATTTTCTTTTCTCTATTTGTACTTAAAGCTGACTTTTGTACAGGCACAAACTAAAGGGATTATAACCTACTGGTAGATAAATACCTGTGGAAAGGTATGGCATATTTAATTCAGATATAAGGAGAAGAATTAGGAGGTTTTGTTTAAAGGAAAAATCAAACTAAAAACCGAAGGGTAATGATGATCATAGCTATTGACCGCTTATGTGGCAGATGTTATGCTAAGTGCTTTAATAAGACAGCTACATTTTAGGGTGCCACATTATCCCCATTTTACAGAAGAGGAAATGGAAGTTTTGAGAAATTTAATAATTTGCCCAAGTTCACATGCATAAGCAAATTATTTAAACAGAGTTGAGATTAAACCCAGTTTGTCTGCTGCCATTAGAGCTTTAGGTGATAAGAAAACCTTCAAGTGTTGGTCAGAGTCACCTGGCACCTTAACCATTCCAGGTGGTAAGAAACTCATTGGCACCTGATGATTGTTTCTAAAGAAGAAGGTTTGGAGTTCTTTTCAAGCCAGGGAATACCTGACTTTGGGGGCGGGGTGGGAATCTGAGAAACCAACAACTTGTAATAAAATCAGTTTCATTAGTGAGATGATTCGCTTGCAGTGGAAGAGGAAAGTTGGCAAGAAATAGTCATAGAAAGCCTTTTCTTTTTCTAGAGAAACTAAAGACATAGGTTGCTGAAATACCTGGAACAAGGAGCATATTAGTAAATACTCGTTGGATGAGTGGACAAACATAAAGAAGTTTCAGGGTCAAACTATCTCAAACTTTAGAATCAAGAATTGTGCCGTATTCTCTCCTCTGTTTGTTGAAAGAAAAATTTATATATATATATATATGTTTATATTTTTATAAATGTTATAAAATCATGCCTTTAGGGATTACGTCGTGTATCTTTAGTGTGTCACAGTCCACCTAGAGTAATTTTACTACGTATAAAATGTAAGAGCCTTGTAACAGTGTGGTGCATTTATTCTCACATTCTTTGTGCTGTTATTGTCATATTGCATCTACTTACACAGTAAACTCTGTAGAACAGTGTTTTATCTAAATATCATCCATTTACAGTGTTTTTTGTTTTTTGGCTGCGTTGAGGTCTTCAGTGCTACACGCGGGCTTTCTCTAGTTGTGGCAGGCTGGGGCTACCTTTCGTTGTGGTGCGTGGGCTTCTCTCTCTGGTGGCTTCTCTTGTTGCAGAGCACAGGCTCTAGGCGCACAGGTTTCAGTAGTTGTGACGTGTGGGCCCAGTAGTTATGGAGTGCAGGCTCAGTAGTTGTGGCACACGGGCTTAGCTGCTCTGCAGCATGTGGGATCTTCCTGGAGCAGGGATCGACCCCATGTTCCCTGCATTGGCAGGAGGATTCTTAACCACTGTGCCACCGGGGAAGTCCCACAGTGTTCTTTATTCTTCCTGTATGGTACAGTTTCTATCTAGTGACATTTCCCGTCAGCCTGAAGAACTTCCTTAAGCTTTTCTTGTAGTGAGGGCTCCTGTAGATGGAGGGCTCCTGTAGATGGATTCTGTTTTTATTTAATTAAAAGTTAAGTTTGCCTCTATTTTTGAAGGCTAATGTTGCTGGCATTTCTGGGATGACTCCCCCTGCAGGGCTCCCCACCCCCCACTTTGAAGTTCCCTGTCTTATGTTCCTCTTGAAGTTCTCCATTGTTTTTGATAAAAAGTTAGCTATCATACGTGTTGTTGCTTCCCTTTATGTAATGTGTCATTTTCCTCTGGCTGCTTTAAAGATTTCTCTTTGTTTTTTAGCAGTTTGATTATGATATGCTTAGGTATAGTTTTCTTTATTTTGCCATGTTCCATTGGACGTCTTAGATCTGTAGCTTTGTTTTTGTCCAGATTGGGAAATTTGGGGCCATTATTTCTTTACATATTTTTTTCTGCCCCGTTTACTCTCTTTTATCCTTTTGTGTCCACAACTATATGTATGTTAGATTGCTTAGATTGTTACACAGGTCACCACGTTCACTGTGACCCTCTATTTTGCCATCTCTAATCTGTGTTTTGTTTACACAGTGGATTTCAATTTAAAATACTGTAAAGTTCTAGAACTTACATTATTGGTTTCACTGCTTTCTTGAGATTCCTCAAGTTGTAATTACAATGACTATATTTTCCTGTAAGTCAGCTGGGTAGTTAAGTGTGGTGCCACTTACTCTGTTAGGGCCCTCATCCTCTTTTTTTATTTTTCTGTAGGAAATACTTTGCATTGAATGTTTGCATAATTCCTACATTATTAGTATATATCCTCCTTATCTTTCAGGCAAAATTTCTTTCTCTTAATAGAAGGATGTTTTGTGTTGTAACTTGTGTTTATTGAAAAAGTAGCAGCAGGATCCCTGTACACTCATTTATTTATTATTAATTTATTAACTCTTAAGTGTCGACCATCCTAGCATATGACCTCTGTCCTTGTGACCTCTGTCCTTGTGGAGATAGATAATAGTTCTCTACCTAAACTGTCTTTCCTAGTTGTAGATTTACACAACTTGACTAATTTCTTTTCTGGCTTTCATTTGACTGAAAGACTACTTCCTTTGTTAGAGGACAGAAGTTGACTTTCCAGGCCATGACTTTTTAGAGTTAGATTTTTAAATTCAGCTTTAAAGATATGAAGCCCAGTGTTTTGTTGCAGCTGTCAAACATATGATTTAATGTAAAATATTCATTTTGTGGTATTGTTTCAATCACCATTACTCATTTATTTATAAAGCATTTCTCCATGAAATACTTATATTAAGTGAAATAAGTGTATTGTTCAGTTACATAAAATTAACCATCACAAGGAGCTATTTCTAATAAGTCATCTACAAACTGTTAAATAATTCTATTTATAGTCATTATAAAATCAGAGACATTTTGTTTTGAAAGTTATAAATTTTCAAGTCATTTACATAACTTTAAGGTTTTTATTTCATCATCTGTACAATAAGGAAATTGGAGTAGGTGATCTTTTGAGATCCATTCCAGAGTCAGCAATGTGTATCTGATTCTAAAGCAAACATTTAGAGGTAAATTATTTTTTTTAATAACAGTCATATGCTGCTGCTACACTTCGTTTTCTCTAATGTGATAAATTTTCCACAGTGTATGACTTTTTGATTATAAATTACATGTTTTTGGCTGAATCTCTCCACCAAAACCGTAAGAGTTTTGAGTATTTTCTTGAGTTACTACATTGATAGAAATCATTGCAATTGTTATGCTTTCCAGGGTCTAATCAATCTAATTTCTTTGGAGAGCCAATATAAGCAGACTGCTTATTCATACAGGTATTAGAAACAGACTTTTGGTTTCACTGTTGGCCTTCCCACTTTCTAGTCATTTGAACTTGGCTAAACTACTTAGCTTCTCTAAACTTCTCTTCCTTCATCTGTTTAAAAATAAATAAATAAAGGAGTTCTACCCCAGAGTTATTGTGATGTCTAGATGAGATAATGAACATAGCCTTTCCAAAGTAAGCAGTAAGTGTTTGCTACTATAAAAGTTTTAGGGGGTAGGCTAAACTACATTATCAAAGAAAGTTCAAAACATAGTGGCTGGAAAAAGGCAGAACTTTATCCACCCTCAAGTCCAGGTTGACAGGTTAGCTTTGTTCCCTGATGTCACTCAGGGACTCCGATTCCTTCCACCCAGCCTGGCATAATATCCTCTTCTATATGGTCAAGACTGTTCACTACCCCTTCTTTCCCCCACTCAGCAGGAAGTGGGGAGGGAAGGAAGTCCAGAGCAAGTGCTTTCCCTTTAGACCAGTGAATTACAAGTTGTACATAATCTCTCTTGCTCACCCCATTGGTGAGAACAGCTAAAAGCTGTAACAGAATCTGGGAAGTGTAGTCTTTTTTTCTGACAGCCATGTACACAATTAAAATCTATTACTCTGGAAGAAATGGACAAATTAACTGGACAAATTCTGCCATAGCTGCTCCTACTACTGTTACTACTAGTACCAATACTGTTACAGCAGGATTATGTCATATCTCTATTTACCTTCTACAGCTTCACTTACGTGTACTAGGGTGGATATGGGGAGAGTGGAGAGATGAGACTGAATGTTTGAAATGTGAGTGGTCCGGTGCTGAATATGATTCTTGTGTTTAAAACAATATGCAAACCAATAATTTCATCTGATGGTCAGTTGGAGAAATCTGGTCCAACATTTAGAAAAAACAGGCTGAGCTGGTCTTACTGATGTGTGCTGGTCTCTTGTAGGTACTTTCCTATGAGATATTCAAGGGTAATTTCAGCTATTCCTGACTTTTGCCTTATTACCTGTCTTCAGAGCTTATCACATAGGCAAGATTCAACCACCACTGTAGTGTTAAATTGGTGTATATTTGCAAAAACTTCTGTTACTCAACTTTTTAACTCACTGGCTTACTCACCAGTAGTGGCATATCGAGCAGAGAGTCATTCAGTTAGAAATGTATAGAAGTTGAATCCCTTGTAGCGAGGTTATAGAAAGTTGATGTTCTGGTTTTGAGAAAGTGAACACCTCTGTTAAAAGAAATGGAGGAAAAACTGTCAGGGTGTCTTTTATATCTTTTATTTCATACCTTCATACGGTGCTAATGGAGTTTTTATTTTGAAGCAAATAGTACAACAGATCATTTTTTATTCAGAAGGAATTTAGCTTTCTCTCCCCATAGGTGTACTTTATTTTAAGCAATCCCAACCAGTTAAAAATCATTTTTCAGTAAAAATAAATTAGGGTAAATGCATTTAGACTAATTATTGCTTCACAGAAATGGTCACAAATGATCTTTTCTTTTGTAAGCTTCTCCTGTTCCTTAAAATGATTTCATTGGCAAGATTTTTCTTATCTTACTATTTTTAACTGGCACATTTTCTGTTAAATGAGGTACCACAATAAAATCATTTAGAATCTTAGAGTTAGATGAGACTTTGAGGTCACCTAGTCTAACTTACCTGTGTGTCTGAGAATCCTTTCCTGAAGTCTGCAAAGTACGTCTAGTCTGCAATTCAGTCTCCCTTGGAACATTTTTGTAATGAGGAGTACATACCCTTGTTCATTTAACTTTTGAATGGTTCTCTTCAGCATAATCAATACTGTCAGGTCAAACTTTGCTTGTGCCCAGAGCAGTTTTTCCTTCTGAAAATTCTGAGTCTTTCCAACAGTGTTTGTTAGCTAATTACTGAGATTATTAGAACTACTTGGAGTTCTGTCCTTTCACCATATATCATGTCATAGGAATCCAGCAGTCATTTTCTAACTCCCCATCTAGGACACATGTCTCTTCCACAGCTTGCTGATTCCATTCCCATCCTAGAACACAACAGGTGTTCAACAAACCTAGATTACTGAATATAATTTCCGTCTAGACTGCTCCTCTTAAGAAAGGGGGGGTCTCAGTCTTTGATGAATGATTTGGGATTGATGAATGACTTGGGATTGCACGTCTTTAAATAGCTAAGGATTTGAGGAGCCGGGCCTAAGCTTAGTCTGAAAAGCCAAGGCAGACTTGGAGATGAGGAACGTCATAGATCTTCCTTACATCAGACTAAGTAAAGATGCACTGGAGTAATACATAGGAACATGGGGCATGATGGCAAAACTGATTGTCTGTGATCATGAGGGGACCCATTCATCTTTGTTTTCATACACACTTGGAGGTAGTAAATAGTGGTATATAAAAGATCCTCAGAAATTAACTTATGTATTTCTAATTCTACGCGAGATCTTTGACCAGTTAAGTAAAAGTCATGAGAATTATCACTCTTGGTTCAGTTTAAGACATAAAACATTAAAAAATTTTATAAGATTTGTTTCTTACTGCTAAAACTGTTATTTTCTGTACTAGAAACAAACAACAAATATGAGAAATATGAGAATAGTGTCTTTTTTTTTTTAAACAGTTTTTGATCTGGAATATTTGAATTCTGGCGTTCTTTATAGGCATTACAACTTTATTTCTATAGTGTATTTGTTATTCTGCTTTTGCAGGAGCTGTAAATAACGTTGACTGGGTATGTCTTATCTGGTATTAAAAATGATTAATGTGAACTAGAGATCTAGGCTGCCCAGAAGATTATATATAACTTTCAGGCACATTCTGATAGAGTGCTGGATGGCAGGGAGGAGAATACTTCATGATATGCTCCTCTACAGTCTAGGATTTTTTTTTTTGACATTCACTATAACGAAAGGCTAACGATTGTTTTGGGATTCATAGGAAACATGTATTAGAAATTACACATGTAAGGTTAGAGTTGGTGTTTGTTTGGGAATTATAGGCTTAAGGTTTTTAACTGTTTTCTATAGTACAACATACAATTAGTAGTCAGCTGCCTCTCTCTACCAGTTAAAGGAAGGGTTCCTTGCATTTCAGTTCTTTGCAAAATCTGAAAAGTATATCATATTTGGAATGCAGAGTGGGGTTGATCTAAACTAACCTTGGATGGTGACTTCAGACATGTCATCTGGGCCAAGACATATAATTCAGTGATTCACTTTGGTAGTTGACAGCCCTTTACACTTTAAGTGGAAAAGTGGTTATTTCTTGCTGTGGGTCCAAGTCTAGAGGGCTCCTCCCTGATCCTCTCCATCCTGAACTCTCTTCTACATTGGAACTTAAGTTCCCAGACTTTGGAGTTGCGGGGGCGGGGGGGGGGGGATTATAACTATTTGAGTGGTTATGGACGCTTTTGAAAATTTGACGAAAACCGCAGGCATTTTGTAGCTACTTTAGCCCAAATGATCATGTGGTACATCTTAACCCTCTGACTCTGTAATACTGTGGACATAATAACAAACATATCTAACTTGTTTTTAAATCTAATATTCCTTTTAACTTGTTTTTTTCTTGGTCCTATTTGAGGTCCTATTGTTCTTTTGTATTATACTTTTTTTAAATATACTGAAAAATTAATAAAACATAAAGGCACTTTAATAAATAATTTTAAAGTGTAACTATCAGCCAAATCAAGAAGTAGGAAATTGTCAGCAAGCCACCTAGCTTCCCAGTCGCAACACCTTCCTATTTAGTAGACGTAGCTACTGTCCTGACTTGTAAGTTAGTTATTTCCTTGCTTTTCTTTTTAATTTACCACTTGTATTTTTACCATCTGTATATTTATCCCTAGAATATCTTAGTTACTGTCTGTTTCAGAAAGATTTATATATGGACACTTAATGTACATATTCGTTTGTTTTTTTTCTCTCAACATTATGCTTGTATGTTGTCCATGTTGCTGTAGCTGTCCATAGTTCATTTGTTTTCATTGTTGTATCATATTCCATTGCATAACTGTACCATAGTTTAGTGCCAGAGAACTTTTGATTTTCTTGTCTTTTATGTGCTGTGGATCAGTTTTCTCTCCATTAATCAAATATTTATTAAGTAGTAAATTTGTTACATGTAAATTATTCAAAAATTTAAGTGGGCATTGAAATCAGTATTAATATGTTATTGTTCTTTCGAGAACTTCAGTCCGTAATTTATTTTCTTCTAAATATTTCATATATACTTTATGCCTGGCCATCAGAAAAGTTAATTAAGCAAATTTGGCAAATATTTGATCTTCTATGTGTCAAGCACTGTTGTAGGTACTGGGACTGCAGCACTTTGTTTAAAAGAATCTTAGTACAGAAAGGTATAAAATGAAAAATTTGACTCTGTTCCCTCAGTCCTATGGTCAGTATTAAATTTCTTGACTATTCTATTAAAAAATTTAAAAATCCTTATATATGTATAACCTGAAAAAATTACACAGTGGAAACTTTTTGTACTTTTTCTTTTTGTCTTAATAATCCATCTTGAAGATTTCAATGAAAGTTAGCATTTTTAAATTAGGGAACTGCCAGAAACTTAAATTAGTAGAACAGTGCCTTCATGTTCTTCCAGATTAACTTCTTTTTCTTAATTTATTATAGAAGCAAGAATAACATGCTTTTGACTTATTAGAAATCAGATTTATTTATAGGACGTGATAAAATTTACCTATGGAAAATCATAACTTTAAACTGTTAAATATCTGTATTGCTTTTTCTGTAGGCATTGCTGGAGACCGTGTTTGGTGTAAAAGTGATTATAACAGGCGATGCATTTGTTCCTGGAGAGAGAAGTGTCATTATCATGAATCATCGGACAAGAATGGACTGGATGTTCCTGTGGAATTGTCTGATGAGATACAGCTACCTCAGATTAGAGAAAATTTGCCTCAAAGCCACTCTCAAATGTGTTCCAGGATTTGGTAGGCTATTCACAAATTATTATAAGTTGTTCATTTATTTTATATGTGATGTACTCACTCTAAAACTACAGAATAACTTACTAAACTCCACTTAAGTATTAAAGCCTTTTCCACTTTTTTCCCTCGGGGATTATAGATTATTTTAATCCTTTTTCGGAAACATCTTACCTTGAAAGAGAATAAACTATTCACAAGGAAGTAGATATGGTCCCAGAAGGACCAAAAATTTGAAGAATATGAGTTAATAGTTCAGTAACTTTTTATTACATGTCATACTTGTGGTAATTTAGACCAGAAAGTGGTCTGTGCTGATAAGGTACTTGAAAGGAACTGATTCATTCACATTTATCTAATAAATAGTAATTGAATAACCATTGGTTCCAAGCGTTATACCAGGTGCCGGTGTTTTCTGAACTTACCTAATCCATCACTTTTTTTTTTTTTTAAAAAGGCTTTTCACTGTCCTTGTTGTATACTATAATATCAAATATTTATTTTCCATAGTTAGGAAAGCAGCATGTTCACTGAGTGGTGGATAAGTAGGGATATGTCAACATTGCATGTTAAAGCTTAATTGATCTCCACTCTGTAATATGAAGTAGGGGTGAGGAACAGACTAAAAATATATTCAGACCAGTTATTCACATGAGTGGATGAAGCACCCACTATACTCCCTAACAACCTCATCCATTAAATCTGTACTTCTTTGGTTTCCTATGTAATATTTCTTATTTGAATTCTTTGCTCTCTAAACCATGTATGTGCCTATCAGTGTACCGAAATTGTGTAGGATTTGTGAGGGCAAAGGGCAGGCATTGTCCTCAGGATAGACTAGTAAGAAGCACTGCATGTTTTGTGTTTTAGTTGCCTTCATGCTAATAGTTTTATCTTTCTCTTTGTCACTTGCACAGTATTATGCTCTCAGGATAGTCAGATTCCTTAAATGGCAACTGACTTTCCCTAGAGCAAACATCCCCATAGAACCAGCAGGAAGCTGCAAGGCATTTTATGACCTAGCCCCAGAATTCATATAGCGTCACATCTACAGTACATTATTGGTGGAAGCCATCACTGTCCTCACGGAGTCTAGGGGAGGGAGCATAGACTTCACCTCTTGATGGCAGAAATGTCAAAGATATTATAGTATTTTAAAAACTGCCACATTCCTAAAAAGACTGATCAAAAATGATAATGTCTTATTTATCATTCCTGATCCTACGTAAAATAAACAATATTAAGAACATTATGTGAATGAGCTTGAAAATATATATGAAATCAACAAATTACAACTGACAAAATACAACTGACAAAATCTGATAATAATGAAAACAAATGAAAAAGAAAATTAAAACAGCTTCGTGTCTAATAAAGAGATTGAATCCATAATTAAGAGCCTTCTTACAATGGTTTTTGGAGGACGATGGCAGCTGCCTGATCTTCCTCATCTTTAAAAAAACAAAAAACATCCAATCAACCAGCAGAGGAAATAAAACCACATATCACTCATCTCTTCAGCATGACCAGGAGACAAGGCATTTAGAAGGTTCTGGTATGAAGTAGAGAAGTCTAAAAGAGTTCTTTCTACCCTCCCATCATTGCAAACCTGTGGGTTCTGAGAGTGGGTAGAGACTTAAGAGTAGAGAGGCATGGAAAACTTAGAGGAAGCACAGACAAAAGCATCTCCAGAAAAATTAAAGTCCAACACTAAATGCCAAAATACTGAACACAGGTCTGGACATAGTAGTTCACAGCACAAGATATAAGGAAGTGATTAGAAAGACAGTGGGACCTGAAGATGCCTCAGAGAAGTATTGCTTCTGAGGGAGAATCAGATATATAGAGAAGGGCTAGCTTCCCTTAGAAGTGTGGTAGTGAAGGAAAACAAGGAAATTAAAAATCCTGCAGGAATAAAAAAAATCCTGCAGGAATAAAAAGAGAGAGAAGCAAGAAATAACAGTCTTTGCTTACCCCACCCCCAAAATTATACAGCAAAAACCAATAACCATAAAAGGTTTTTAAATTCATAAAAGAAACTTAAGTGGAGGACAGAACTGAAAAACCGAAAAGCCAAAAAATGTACACCATAACACAACACTCCAAACTGAATGGATTATCATTAACTAAGCATTTGGGGATATTAAAAAAAAAGAAAGATACTTTTGAGTGAGAAATACAATGAACAGTAATAGACAAGAAAACAAGGAGAAATATAAGTTGAATTCAAGGAGAAAAAAGAACAAAAAGGCAAAATCATGTCAGAAATGAGCGAATTATGAAATATCCAAGAGGAAAATAATAGAGTAAAATGAAAAGAGCAATACAAGAAAACAGAAAATGACTCAACAGTGAAAAGCTGAAAGCATTTCCTCTAAGATGAAGAACAGGACAAGGATGTCTACTCTCAGCCACTTTTTTTTGTTGGCCATGCCATGCAGCTCGTGGGATCTTAGTTCCCTGGCCAGGGATTGAACCTTGGCCACAGCAGTGACAGCACCAAGTCCTAACCCCTGGACCACCATGGAATTCCCACACTCTTGCCACTTTTATTCAACATAGTCTTGGAAGTCCTAGCCACAGCAATCAGAGAAGAAAAAGAAATAAAAGAAATCCAGATTGGAAAAGAAGTAGTAAGACTGTTTGCAGAAGTAGTCACTGTTTGCAGATGACATGGTACTACACATAGAGAATCCTAAAGCTGCTACCAGAATCAATAGTGTCAAAATGACTATTCTACCCAAGGCAATCTACAGATTCAGTGCAATCCCTATTAAATTATCAATGGCATTTTCCACAGAACTAGAACAAAAAAATTTTTTAGATTTGTATGGAAATACAAAAGACCTCGAATAGCCAAAGCAATCCTGAGAAAGAAAAACAGAGATGGAGGAACCATTCTCCCTGACCCTAGACCATACTACAAAGCTCCAGTCATCAAAACAGTATGGTACTGGCACAAAAACAGATATACACATCAATGGAACAGGATGGAAAGCCCAGAAATAAACCCACACATACATCTATGGTCAATTAATCTATGACAAAGGAGGCAAGACTATACAATGAAGAAAAGTTAGTTTCTTCAATAAGTGGTGCTGGTAAAACTGGACAACTACATGTAAAAGAATGAAACTAGAACATTCTCTAATGCCAGACACAAAAATAAACTCAAAATGAATCAAAGACCTAAATATAAGATGTGATACTATGAAACTCTTAGAGGAAAACATAGGAAGAACGCTCTTTGACATAAAACACAGCAAGGTCTTTTTCAATCCATCTGCTAGGGTAATGGAAATAAAAACAAAAATAAACTAATGGGACCTAATTAAACTCAAAAGCTTTTTCACAGCAGAGGAAACCATAAGTGAAACAAAAAGACACCCCACAGAATGGGAGAAAATATTTGCAAACAATGCGACCGACAAGGGATTAATCTCCAAAATTTACAAGCAGCTCATGCAGCTCAATATTGATAAAACAAACAACCCAATCACAAAATGGGCAGAAGACCTAAATATATATTTCTCCAAAGAAGACATACACATGGCCAAAAGGCACATGAAAAAATGCCCAACATCACTAATTATTAGAGAAATGCAAATCAAAACTACAATGAGATATCACATCACACCGATCAGAATGGCCATCATCAAAAAGTCTACAAACAGGGCTTCCCTGGTGGCGCAGTGCTTGGGAGTCTGCCTGCCGATGCAGGGGACGCGGGTTCGTGCCCCAGTCTGGGAAGATCCCACGTGCCGCAGAGCGGCTGGACCTGTGAGCCATGGCCGCTGAGCCTGCGCGTCCGGAGCCTGTGCTCCGCAGTGGGAGAGGCCACAGCAGTGAGAGGCCCGCGTACCACAAAAAAAAAAAAAAAAGTCTACAAACAATAAATGATGGAGAGGCTGTGGAGAACAGGGAATCCTCCTACACTGTTGGTGGGAATGTAAATTGGTACATCCACTATGGAGAAAACAGTAAAAATAGAACTGCCATATCATCCAGCAATCCCACTCCTGGGCATATATCCAGAGAAAACCATAATCTGAAAAGATACAGGCACCTCAGTGTTCATAGTAGCCACGACATGGAAGCAACGTAAATGTCCATTGATAAAGAAGATGTGGTACATACATACAATGGAATATTACTCAGCCATAAAAAAGAATGAAATAATGCCATTTGCAGCAACATGGATGGACCTAGAGAGTATCACACTAAGTGAAGTAAGTCAAACAGAGAAAGACAAATATCATATGATATCATTTACATGTGGAAGCTTAAATAATTATACAAATGAAGTTATTTACAAACCAGAAACGGACTTACAGATGTCGAAAACAAACTTAAGGTTAGCAAAGGGGAAACGTGGGGGATGGGGAGGGATAAATCAGAAGCTTGTGATTAGCACACGCAAACTACTATATATAAGATGGATAACCAACAAGGACCTACTGTATAGCACAGAGAACTATACTCAATATTTTATAATAACCTGTAAGGGAAAAGAATCTGAAAAAGAATGAACATATGTATATGTATAACTGAATCACTTTGCTGCACACTTGAACCTAGCACAACATTGCAAATCGACTATACTCCAACACAATTTTTTAAAAAACCAAAAGAAAATAGAGAATGAAAGAGAGAAAAAAAGAAAAAAAAATTGTCAGAGAGAAAGTAGTTGAAATGGAACCTAGTTAGAGGAGTTCTAACATCTGTATAATTGGAGCCTCTAAAAAAGACAGTCAAAACAATGTAACTTAAATATTACAAGGGTGATATTTAAAAGTACGACCCAAGAAGAATCTTGGGTGTAAAAGACAACTGAGAATTCCCTGGGTGGCGCACTGGTTAAGAATCCACCTGCCAATGCAGGGGACATGGGTTTGAGCCCTGGTCCAGGAAGATCCCACATGCTGAGGAGCAACCAAGCCCTTGCACCACAACTGCCGAGCCTGCGCTCTAGAGCCCGTGAGCCACAACTACCGAGCCTGCGCTCTAGAGCCCGTGAGCCACAACTACTGAGCCCGTGCACCACAACTACTGAGCCCGTGCACCACAACTACTGAAGGCCACCCACCTAGAGCCCATGCTTCGCTACAACCCACCGCAGTGAGAAGCCCACACACCGCAATGAAGAGTAGCCCCCACTTGCTGCAACTAGAGAAAGCCTGTGCACAGCAATGAAGACCCAACACAGCCAAAAGTAAATAAATAAAAATGAATTTATTTTAAAAATAAATAAATAAATAAAAGACAACTGGAGGACTTCCCTGGTAGCACACTGGTTAAGAATCTGCCTGCCCCTGCAGGGGACACATGTTCGATCCCTGGTCTGGGAAGATCCCACATGCCGTGGAGCAACTAAGCCTGTGAGCCACAACTCCTGAAACTGCGTGCCAAAACTACTGAAGCCCACATGCCTAGAGCCCATGCTCCACAACAAGAGAAGCCACTGCAATGAGAAGCCCGTGCACTGCAACAGAGTAGCCCCCACTCGCTGCAACTAGAGAAAGCCCGCGCTCATCAACAAAGACCCAACACAGCCAAAAATAAATGAATAAATTATTTTTTAAAAAATAGTTCATAAAAAAAAAAAAGATGACTGGAAAGGCAGTTCCAACATGAAGGTATGAGGAGCTCTGTAGACCCACTTCCCAGGAAAACTGGTGAAAATTCTGGTGAAGTAACAGCCGTTTATTTAAAGTCTCCAGAAATGGTCCGAAGGACATACAGCAAATGAAGAAACATTTATTCAAGAAAATTTATACCAAGACTCATCGAGAACAATGATAATCTGTGGTATTTGAAACAAACACACTTGTTTCCTCCCACCTCCCTGTTCAGCCAGACAGAAACTCTGCTCCAGACTAGTACAGCCAGGAACACAGGGCAACCCACAATCAGGAGGAATCTGACAACTCTGAGCATCTCCCTCAGGAGTGGAGGTTTTGAACCCCACATCTAGTAGCACCCCAACTCTTAACACCTGCACCTGAGAGATGAGCCTTCAAAACATCTAGCTTTGAAAGCCAGTGGAGACCCATAGGATATAGCAAACTGAGAAATAGTTTTTAAAGGGCCTTGCACACTTCTGTGGCTATACTCCGGGACCCAGTGCAGAGGCAGCTGAATGAAAAGCCCCCAGTCTTTCTGTGAAAGACGGCTATTTGCTTATATTCCTTGCTGTGGTCGGAGGGGCAGCCTTCTAATTAAACACACATCTAAGGGCAGACTGTAATCTAGAAACCTTGGGGGTGGCGATATCACTCTCCCTCTGGCCCACCTCTGGTCACCAGTGTCTCCGAGAAAGGAGCTTGTATACTTGTCTGGCACTCTGACTTTTGTGGCTGTCACCCAGAAAACACATCCCTTGATAACCTGGCTCTTGTAGCCAGTGGGCTTGTGTTTGGGGGGAGGGGGGAGGTCAATGGGACAGTAGCAAATAAAGAAAGAATTCTTAGAGCCAACCATTACTCTAGAGCTTATTTAGCATGGAGGGAGGAGACATAAAAGCCCATCTCCAAGTCTTCTCCTGAAAGAACTATATTTACATACTTTAAAAGCGACTGCCTGAGGGTTTGACTTCCAATTGGCCTGAATCTAGGTGCTGAGATCCTCCCCCGACACTGGCATATCCATCCTCAACTACTGGGAGCCACTAAAAATAAAGTAGGCTGCTTGGACAATCACAAAGGTTTAAGAGACAGCCAAGAACTAGAGCAGGGTTGAATGATAAGGTTCATTTCCTATAGGAGGACTCTCCTACAAGCCTGGGAGAGGTGGGTATTATATCTAATGCATAGAAACCAACACAGAGAGTCAAGGGAAATGAAGAAACACAGGAATATATTCCAAATTACAGAACAAGATATAACTTTAGGGAAAGATGTTAATGAACTGGAGACAGGTAATTAACCTGGTGGTAAAGAGGTCAAAATTACAGTCCTAAAGAGATGCTCGTTGGGCTCAGGAGAACAATGCATGAGAAGTTTAACAAAGAGATAGAAAATATAAGAAGTCACAGAGCTGAAGAATACAATAACTGAACTGAAAACAGAGGGTTTAACGGTTTAAGCAGTAGAAAAGGGTCAGTGAACTTGAAGACAGGTCAGTAGAACATAACCAATCAAAGCAGCAAACATAAAAACTGGAAAACATTGACAATAAGGAAATTATGGGACAACATCAAGTGGTCCTGCATTTACATTATAGAGGTCCCAGAAGAAGAGAAAAAGAAAGGGGCAGAAAACTTATTTGAAGACACAACAGCTGAAAGTACCTCAGCCTGGGGAAGGAAACAGATATCCAGATCCAGAAAGCCCAGAGAATTCCAAATAAGATGAACTTAAAGAGCCTCACACCAAGACACATAATTAACTCATTATTGACAGGGGATTTTTGCAAAAATTAATGCCTGTGGCCAATGATTTCTGTTTTGGTCAGCCAAAAATTAATTGTTGTTTCACTAACACTTTGTGGGTTATTGCATTCAATAGTTACACCTGACACACCTGTAAAGTCTTCTAATTTTCATGAAATGTCTTCAATCCACTCTTCTATAGAAGCAAAGGAGAATTCTCCAGCACTGAGTTTCATTTTCACTTTCTGTATCAGAATCAATCACTAAGGTTTTTTTGTCTTTTTGTTGGTCTGATATTCACATCGTCTGAATCAGAATGATATTCTGAAGAACTGTCTTCTGAGACACTAGTATATATGTCACTCAGACAATCAGAGAAAGTATCTGCATAGAATTCACCAAAAAATTCTTCTCCACTCAGAATTTTGCGATACGTCATTTTTGAAAATTTTACGTTTATAGTATACACAAGGTTGGAACAAAAACCTAACAGAGCGAAATGTGAATGATATTGACAATCACAAGTTGTATAATGAACCCTTGATCAATTTTAAGCTCTAACAACTTTGCACAGTGATGTTAATTGTATCACTCTCTAAAAACATACTGATACATCTCCTTTCAATAACATTCAGGTAACAAAAGATGTATTAATATGTCTCCAGTCAATAATGTGTTAAAGTGTCAAAATTTAAAGATATGAAGAGCATTTTCAAAGCAGCAAAAGGAAAACAACTTGTTACACACAATGGAACCCCATAAGATTATCAGCATATTTTTCAGAAGAACCTTTGCAGACCAGACGGGAGTAGCATGCTATATTGAAAGTGCTGAAAGAAAAAAACTGCCAGTCAAGAAAACTGTATCTGGCAAAGTTGTCCTTCAGAGTTGAAGGAGAGAGAGAGGTTTGTGGACAAGCAAAAGCTCAAGGAGTCCATCTCCTCTAGAATGGCCTTACAAAGAAATGTTAAAGGGACTTCTTTAAGCTGAAAAGAAAAGGTGCTAATTAGAACTGGGAAACATGAACATATAAGTATCCTTGGTAAATATAAATATATAGTAAAATTCAGGATAATGTTGTAAAGGTTGTGGGTTAATCACTTCTAAAGCTAGAATAAAGTTTAAAAGACAAAAGTATTAAAAATAACTATAGCTACAATAATTTTTAAGGGATACAGAAGATAAAAAGCTGTAAACTGTGACCTCAAAAACATAACATGGTGGGGGAGTAGTAAAAATGTACAGCCTTAGAATGTGTCTCAACTTAAGTTGTTATCAACTTAAAACAACTGTTATACATTATTTTATGTCTCATGGTAACCACAAAGGAAAAAACTGTAGCAGATGCACAAATGATAGAGAAAAAGGAATCTAAGCCCACCACTACAGAAAATCACAAAGGAAGAGAGCAAGAGAGGAAGAAAGGAACAAAGGAATTACAAAACAGCCACAAAACAATTAGCCAAATGGCAGTAAGTACATAGCTATCAATAATTACTTTAAATGTAAATGGATTAAATACTTCAGTTGGAAGACAAAAGTGGCTGATGGATTAAAAATACGACCTATCTTTATGGTGTCTATAAGAGACCTACCTCAGGTCTAAGGACACACACAGACTGAAAGGGAAGGGATGGAAAAAGATATTCCATGCAAATGGAAACCAAAAGAAAGCTGAGTTAGCTGTACTTCATATCAGACAAAATAGATTTTAAGACAAAGTCTGTGATAAAAGACAAAGAAGGTCATTATATAATGATGAAGGGGTCAATCCAACAAGAGTATATAACATATGTAAATATTTATGCACCTAATAAAGGAGCACCTAAATACATAAATGTTAACAAACCTAAAGGGAGAATAGCAATTCAGTAATAGTAGAGGACTTTAATATCCATTTTCATCAATAGATGATTTTCCAGACAGAAAATCAATAAGGAAACATTGGCCTTAAGTCCAGTTGGTCTGACATATAGTTTAATAGACATATATAGAACACTGTATCCCAAAGCAACAAAATGCACATTTTTCTCAGGCTCACATGGAATATTCTCCAGGATAGATCATATGTTAGGCCTCAAAACAAGTTTTATTACATTTAAGAAGGTTGAAATCATGTCAAGGAATCTTTTCCGATCACGTTATGAAACTAGAAATCAGTTACAAGAAAAAAAAACTGGAAAACTCAAGTATGCGGAGGCTAAATAACATACTACTGGACAACCAGTGGATCAAAGAAGAAATCAAAAGAGAAATCAAAAAATACCTTGAAACAGATGGAAATGGAAATACAACACACCAAAACTTATGAGATGCAGCGAAAGTAATTTTAAAAGGGGACTTCAATAAACAGCCTATCTTTATACATCAAGGAACTAGAAAAAGAAGACTAATTAAGGCCGAAAGTTAGAAGGAAGGAAATAAATGAAAGAGAAATTGAAAAGACAGTAGGAAAGATCAGTGAAACTAAGTTGGGTTTTTGACGAGATAAAGGAAACTGACAAAGCTTTAGCTAGATTCACCAAGAAAAAAAGAGAGGACACAAATAAAGCAGAAATGAAAGGGTAGTTGTACAACTGATACCATAAAGCAGAAATGAAAGGGTAGATGTACAACTGATAACACAGAAATATGAAGAATCATGGGAGATTGCTATGAACAATTATATGCCAGTAAATTGGACAACCTGAAAGAAATGGATAAATTCCTAGAAACATATGACCTAGGAATCATGAAGAAATAGAAAGTCTGAACAGACCCATTACTAGTAAGGAGATTGAATCAGTAATCATAAAACCCCCAACAAACAAAAGTCCAAAACCAGATGGCTTCAGTGGTGAATTGTACCCAGCATTTAAAGAACTAATACTAATCCTTCTCAATCTCTTCCCAAAAATAGAAGATGGGACTTCCCTGGTAATCCAGTGGTTAAGACTCTGTGTTTCCAATGCAGGGGGCACAGGTTCGATCCCTGGTCAGGGAACTAAGATCCCACATGCCACTCAGTGCAGCCAAGAAAAGAAGAAGGAAACATAAAATAGAAGAGAAGGGAACACTTCGAAAGTCATTTTATGAGGCCAGCATTACCCCAATACCAAAACCAAACAAAGATGCCACAAGAAAATTAGAGGCCAATATCCCTGATGAACATAGATGTAAAAATCCTCAACAAAATGCTAGCAAACCAAATTCAGCAGTTCACTAAAAAGATAATACATTATGATCAAGTGGGATTTATCCTAGGGATGCAAAAATTGTTGAACATCTGCAAGTCAATCAATGAGATAAAAGGATGGATAAAAGGCATTGATAAAAGGAAGGATAAAAATTATCTGATCATCTCCATAGATGCAACAACAACAAAGCATTTGACAAAACTTAACATCCATTGATACTAAAACTTCCAGCAAGGTGGGTATGGAGGGAATGTATTTCAATGTATTAAAGGCCATATATGAGAGGCCCACAGCTAACATCAGACTTAATGGTGATGGAAAGCTGAAAGCTTCTTTTCTAAGTTCAGGAATAAGACAAGGATGCCCATGCGCTCGACTCTTATTCAACATTGTATTGGAAGTTCTAGCCAGAGCAATTAGGCAAAATTAGATAGATTACATACATAGCATCCAAATTGGAAAAAAAGAAGTAAAACCATCACTATTTGCAAATGACATGATATTATATATAGAAAGCTATGAAGACTCCAGCAAAAAACTGTTAGAATAAATGAATTCAGTGAGGTTGCACAATACAAAATTAATAAAAATCTGTTGTGTTGCTATATACTAATAACAAACTAAACAGAAAGAGGAATTAAGAAGACAATCCCATTTACAATGGCACCAGAGAATAAAATAGGAATAAAGGAGGTGAAATACTTGTACCCTGAAAATTATACAGTATCAATGAAAGAAGCTGAAGTAGACAAATAAGGTATTTGTGCTTATATCTGAAAGGAAAGCTATTGTGTGCTCATGGATTGGAAGAATTAGTATTGTTTAAAAGTCCATACTGTCCAAAGCAGTCTACAGATCCAGTGCTATCCCTATCAAAATTCCAATGGCATTTTTTGATAGAAATAGAACAAACAGCCCTAAAATTTGTATGAAACCACAAAGACTCAGAATAGCCAAAGCAGTCTGGAGAAAGAAGAAAAAAGCTAGAGATATAATGCCCCCTGATTTCAGACTAGTTACAAAACTGTAGTAATCAGAACAGTATGGCATTGGCATAAAAACAGACACATAGATCAGTACAAAAGAATACAGAGCCCAGAAATAAACCCACACATATATGGTCAATTAATTTATGACAAAAGAGCCAAGAGTATACAATAAAGAAGGGATAGTCTTTTCAATAAATGGTGTTTGTTGTGAAAACTGGACTACTACATTGCACTGTACACAAAAATTAACTCAGTGGATTAATGACCTGAACATAAGACCTGAAACCTTAAAAATCCTAGAAGAAAAAAATAGGTGGCAAGCTTCTTGACATTGGTCCTGGTGATGACTTTTTTTGGATTTGGTACCAAAAGCAAAGGAAAAGCAAAGATAAAGTGGTACTGTATCAGACTGAAAATCTTCTGCACAACAGAGGAAACCATCAACAAGATGAAAAGGCAACCTATGGAATGGGAGAAAATATTTGCAAATCATATATTTGACAAAGGGTTAATATCCAAAATACATGAAGAACTCATATAACTCAACAGCAAAATAACAATCCAATTAAAAAATGAGCAGAGGAGATCAGTGGACATTTTTCCAAAGGTGACATACAAATGGCCAACAGGTGCATGAAAAAGTGCTCAACAGCACTAATCATCAGGAAAATGCAAATCAAAACTATGAGATACCACATCACACCTGTTAGAATGGCTGCTGTCAAAAAGCTGAGCAATAACAACTGTTGGTGAGGCTATAGAGAAAAGGGAACGCTTGTGCATTGTTGGTAGGAATGTACATTGGTGTAGAAGCTATGGAAAACAATATGGAGGTTCCCCCAAAATTAAAA
Source organism: Phocoena sinus (assembly GCF_008692025.1). Lineage (NCBI taxonomy): Eukaryota > Metazoa > Chordata > Mammalia > Artiodactyla > Phocoenidae > Phocoena > Phocoena sinus. Next base: position 24,312,405 of record NC_045775.1, read on the forward strand.
ATAGAACTACCATATGATCTGGTAATTCTGCTTCTGGGTATTTATTGGAGGAAAACAAAAGCACTAACTTGAAAAGATACCTGCACCCCCATGTTCATTGCAGCATTATTTACAATAACCAAGACATGGAAACAACTTGTGTCCATTGGTAGATGAATGGATAAAGAAAATGGTAAATATAGACAGTGGAATATTACTCAGCTATAAAAAAGGATATCCTATAATTTATATCACCTGGATGGACTTTCAGGGCATCATGCTAAGTGAAAAGTCAGATAGAGGAAAACAAATACGACATGCTTTCACTAATTTGTGAAGTCTCCCATAATAAAAAACCCAATAAAATAAGATAAAATAAAATTCCCCCAAAACACAACTGAATAGATACAGAGAGGCCAGGATTTGGGGGTGGGCAAAATGGGTGAAGTTGCTCAGTAGGCACAAAATTCCAGTCATAAAATAAATAAGTTATGCAGATTAATGTACAGCATGGTGACTATAGTTAATAATACTCTTGTGTATATATATATATATATATATATTTCTCTTGTATATTTGAAAGTTGCTGAGAGTAGATGTTAAAAGTTCTGATAAGGAAAATATTTGTAACTATGTGGTGATAGATATTAACTTAGACATATGGTGGTCATTTCGTGACATGTACATATATGGAATCATTTTGTTGTACACCTGAAACTAATGTAATATAATGCATCAGTTACATCGCAACTTAAAAAAGAAGTAGTACAGCTTTATTGGGTGGTGTGAGGATTAAATTAAATGCCAGTAGAGTGTTATTTGCTGCTGCCTGTTATTTCTGTAGTTCCCTTTGGGACATCCACCCTCCCACCTTTTGCCTTAACAGAGATCCATATTAGACCTCTGGTTTTTCTTTTTTTTTTTTAAATAAATTTATTTATTTATTTATTTGCGGTACGCGGGCCTCTCACTGTTGTGGCCTCTCCCGTTGCGGAGCACAGGCTCTGGACGCACAGGCTCAGCGGCCATGGCTCACGGGCCTAGCCGCTCCGCGGCATGCGGGATCTTCCCGGACCGGGGCATGAACCCGTGTCCCCTGCATCGGCAGGCGGACTCCCAGCCACTGCGCCACCAGGGAAGCCCCTAGACCTCTGGTTTTTCTAGTGTCTCACAGACCCATGTTCTCTTTCCCTGACCACCTAATCTTTACTTCTTCCTATTCTGCAATGGTATACTCATTTTTTAAAATAAATTTATGTATTTTTATTCATGTATTTTTGGCTGTGTTGGGTCTTTGTTGCTGCGCGCGGTCTTTCTCTAGTTGCAGTAAGCAGGGGCTACTACTCTTCGTTGCAGTGCGTGGGCTTCTCACTGCGGTGGCTTCTCTTGTTGCAGAGCACGGGCGCTAGGCGCGCTGGCTTCAGTAGTTGTGGCTCGCGGGCTCTAGAGCTCAGGCTCAGTAGTTGAGGCGCACGGGCTTAGTTGCTCCACGGCATGTGGGATCTTCCCGGACCAGGGCTTGAAGCCGTGTCCCCTGCATTGGCAGGCGGATTCTTAACCACTGCACCACCAGGGAAGCCCCTATACGCATTTTTAACATTGCTAAAACTGTCTTCTCTCTTGTTTGAGTTTCTGTGTAAGTATTTCATTCTTAGCTTTCCCATTTTCTTTTCCCAAAAGATATAAGCTCCTTACAGTGTCTCTCACCATTGTAGGCTCTTAAAGTATTTGTAGACTTGATAGGATTTCATAAAAATGCAAACTATTAATGAGAACAGATTTTGGATTGAAGAAAAAACCGATTTTAGAACCTTTAAAGTGAATAAGTGCAAAGTAAATTAAGCAAGGCAAAAGTGTAGGCAGGAAAAATAAAACAGAATGTGTTTGCAAATGGAGTATTAATGTTGGAGTTTGCAGGGGAAAATGAAAGGGGAAGAGAATGGATGTGTCCTATTGGTCAGCTCTGTCCTGCTTCAGACTATGCCAGACTTAGCTTGTTGACACTTGCCATGACTTTAGGGTGTATTTAATGTTGCTATGTATAATTATTTCTAAATAAATGTTTGCTTACCAGAGTTTGGAATATAATTATCTGGTTTCTTTAGTTCATTTACGAATGACCAAAGGGAAATAGTATTATATATCTGTAGTGCCAGTTTGGAGAATGGATGAGAATTTAGAATTTGAAAGTTTTTTCTTAAAGTATGGAAGTAACAGACTTAACCTAACAGGCTAGGGAAGAAACCATTAAGAGTGTTTAGATTCCAGTTCACGTTGTAAAGAGTTTTGGTAAGCTAAGCTAACTAAACTGTTTAGAGTCTGCTAAGGTATGTGAAATTAGATGTTAAGGAAAAAATGTCTGATAGATTTCAACTATTTATAATGGTGGTTTAGACATAGGTTTTTATTTTTAGTCAACTTCATAACCACTTAGTAACAACGCAGGAAATATGAAACCCAGAGGTGTCATGAAAAGTCCATTTGCCTGGTGTTTTTGTACCAGGAAATTCGTGTGCCATCTGGCCCACCCAGCTCATGGCTCCTTGGTTTTTCTGGATCATTCGTTAATCACACTTGAGTGGCAAAAGGGTTGGAGGCTTTTAGAAAGCACAAAAAGAGGAGTAAACATTAAATGGATAGTGATTTAAAAAGTTGCCAAGTCGTGGATTAAACTGAACTCTCCCTGACGTATACCTCCTGATTTCAAAGTAGACTGTCATATAATCCTGCTGTTCTCAAACTGCAACATAAGGTAGTGGTGAAAACTAGGAACAACCACAAATTGTGAAATATATCTAGATTGTTCCAGAATGAGATCAGGGACAAGAAAGAAGTAACAGCATGGCCTCTGATGAATGCTTTTATCCACTCTCAGTTTGTTCAAGGCATGCAAAGTCTGAGTGTATCCTTACAGGCCCCTGTGCTGGTCCCGTTTTAGCTGGATAATTGAAACTGGGTCAGAGGCTTTTCCTAAGTCCGGCCTCCCTGAGAATAACCTGTCTCCCAAAATATTAAAATTTTTTTGGTCAAATCTGATCTATAGAAATAACTGGAATTTTAAAAATATGCCTTTGGCATTTTATAAGCATTCTTCTCTTTTTAAAGACCATGAATAAAAACTGCTTGGTTAAAATCTATTGTATACCTTGCCCATTACACTGGAGAAACAGTGGTTATAGCGCACGCTGCTGTTACACATGAACATGCTGCAAAACAGGCATCATACGTTAGCTGGAAAGATAATCCATCTTATGTGGTCCAAATTTCAGTTTTAACTGTATTTACTGTATAAGTGTTAGATGTAAATTCATTTAAAGATATTTCTCACACAGTTTTAAGAACCACTAAATTTACTGAAGTCACCTTAATTTTATTAACTATTATATAGTAAGTACAAAGAATGGATAATTTTCTATTTGAGATATTTACAGTTTATAATACCCAACTTTATCTTCGGTGAGAGGGAAGACTCTCCCTCTCCTACCCAGCTTCCTCCTACTTAAAATCGACATTCATTAAAACTAGAACCATCTTTAAGCCATGAATGTCTTTGACACCATTCAATTTGGTGGACCCTTTTAAAATTTAACAACACTTCATGCTGCTGTCCTATTTTACAACTCAGAGGATAAGATGAATACATTTCTATATTGAAGTAAGACTCTCCTCAAGAGTCGGTATCAGTAACACCCCGTTCCTACCAGTTTCTCTGGTATCCCTGAGGCATCAGTTTTATTACCTGCGTCAGCTAAGTGAGGAATTACTAGTTACTAGTCACCCTGAGTAACAGCTGCTTGAGAGTTCCTGGAAGGAATCTTTACAGCAGGGGTCCCCAACCCCCAGGCCAAGGACGGGTACCAGTGTGCAGTCTGTTAGTAACCGGACCGCACAGCAGGAGGTGAGCAGCGGGTGAGCGAGCCAAGCTTCATCTGCCACTCCCATCGGTCTCATTGCCGCCTAAACCGTCACCCCCTCCCCACCACCCCCGTCCGTGGAAAAATTGTCTTGCACGAAACCGGTCCCTGGTGCCAAAATGGTTGGGGACCGCTACTCTACAGCACATATATTTGACACTCCCTCTGTGACCTATCTTCAAAGGCGGCTTCTAGTCAAGGATTCCTAGCTACTTAATTACTAAACTGTAGTTCTTACTCTTACAGCAAATTTTCTTGTCACCTGGCCACAAGAGACTGATTATTTTATTGCTTCCTACTGTAAATCATGGAAGGTTTCCCAGCACCTTTCTTTCCTGTGTTGTTGCATTTGTTACTAAATACCTAAAGGCCAGAGAGGATGTTTTACTATTTTTAACAATGTATTTCTATGATACACACATCCCATGACAGAGAATGAAAATACCTCATATTGCCTTCCTCAGCCTCCTATCAGCCAGTCCCACCAAAGGGACCTAATAGGGAGACTCCTTGTTAGAAGGCTCTGGGAAAGATTTTCCTCCTTAATAAAAGAGGTTCATGAAGGGACAGTGCCTCTCCTTTCCTACTTTGGGACATTATTGTGAGAGTACATCATACTTGGAGCTCCTGCAATCATCTTGCATCCAAGAGGATGGCCAAATAGAATGTGAGAGCCTGGCTTCTGAACGAGCCTTGGGGCCAGACTTCATTTTATGTGAGACACATACACCCAGAGGGTTTATATGGCTTTCAGATTGGTATTCTGTTATTTATAGCCCAAAGCATCCTGATACATACAGCTTCTTTCCCACATTTCACCAATCTATAAAGAAAAGTATCCAACGACTGATTTAGTCATTCAGTAAATGTTATTATAATGGTTATCGTGAATTAAGATTTTTATGAAAACTGTCAGAAGAAATATAGTAGACAGTATATTAAAATGTTTTAGTTCTATGGCTAGATATCACATACAACTCTGTGTATTTTCAGATACATACAGATCATTTTCATCTTAGCTCTTCTACTGCTAGTTGAAAAATAAGTTTTTGTAGTTGTTGATTTTGTAGTTTCAGTTGCCAGGGTTGCTTGGCTGAGATGAGTTTGATGCTTTTTTTTTTTTTTCTTTTTGCCAGGGAGGGAGGGAAACCCATTGGGAACAAAGGTTTATTTTAGTTAAGTCATATGCCAGGCAGTATACCAGGATTATACTTCTTTCTAGAATTACATTGAGAACTAAGTAATTTTTTATGATTGTACTGAGATCTAAGTAACTTAAACGAAGCTTTTGTTTTGACTGTGGTAGCTGAGTTCTTAACAAAGCCCAAGTTCTGAGCTGTGTGGAAGTTGACAGATTCTTTGGTTGGGAGACATGGTTCTGGGCTTTAAGGTTATTCAGTCAGTTACTTACTGGAGTTATACTACGGTTGTTTACCTAAATTGGATATCCTGTTGATGTGTACCATCTCTAATACCTCAGTCAGCTGCACTGCTGCGGGCTGCGAGGCATTCCACATGTGAGCTGTGAAGCATATTTTGACTCTAGGCCTTTCAGTACCCTCAGTTGTACTGAAAATTGAAGAATTTCTTTGCCTAAATTAATAAGTAGATTCTAAAAACTACCTAAAATCCATGTTTTTATAACAGGGCAATTTTAGGAGAAAGAAGTAAAAGAATTTGGGGGGAGCTCTAGGGTTTTCTGTCCACTTTGTATTTAATAGAGAAGCACAAATAAAGTCAGTCTTAAAATGATCAGTTTGAGCCAACTTTGAAAAGGGTGTTTTACAATAATAGTAAAAAAAAATAGGAGAGATGGACCCAATGTACTTTATGGTTTGTTTTTCAACCTTAATTTCAATAGATAACTTGATTCTAGCGCCTTCAGTTTTCCTTTCACTTGTGGCTAAAAAGAATAAATTGTAATGATATTTTTAAAGAGAAAGGCAGCATTGTAATACTGGGGAAAAATTGAATTAGCTGTTGTATTTATTATATATGTCATTGTTAAGGGAGTTTACGAAACCCAGTGTGGCCTTTTTTCCCTTGTTTATTCTTGTCCTTAAATCTTATGGGAATTATTTTCCTTATGCTTGAAGTCAGATATTTCTGAGAGTCATACAATTGTGTAATGAATACCAGGCAGGGACATACCATGTAGCCAAGATTTAACATGTCCTTCCACAATAAAAATAATGTTCCCAACTATATCTTAGAAATGCGGTTACTGATAATCAACTATTACAATCAAATAAACGGCATAGTAAGTGAATCCCAAGTAAGAACACTAGATCTTTGATTTTAGAATGCAAAATAGCTGTTATTCATGTATTTTTTAATTAAACAGTAGTTTGCATTAACATTAGATGTTCTTAAATACCTTTTTATATGGAATAATTTTAGATGTATTGAATGTTTGCAAAGACAGTACAGAAAATTTTCCTGTTTTCACCCATCTTCCCCTGATGTTAACCTCTTACACAGCTGTGGAACATTTGTCAAAACAAAAGATTAACATGGGTACAATACTATTAACTAAACTACAGACTTTATTTAGATTTCACCAATGTTTCCACTAATGTCCTTTTTCTGTTCTGGGATCCAATTGAGGATCCCTTTTTTTTTTTCTTTTTTTTTTTTTAAAGTCACCATGTCTCCGTAGTCTTCCTCCATTCTGTGGCAGTCTGTCTTTATTTTAGTGCTTTTGAAGAGAACTGGTCGGATATTTTGTAGAATGTCCCTCATTTTGAGTTTGTTTTGCATTTGCTTTTCATGACATTTTCTCATGATTAGTTGGGGATTTGGGGTTTTGGGAAAAGCCCCACGGATATGAAGTGACTTTCTCATCTCATCAGGAGGATTCATGATATCAACCTGGCTTATCATGGGTGATGTTAATTGTAATCATTTGGTTAAGGTGGTGTCTGCCAGGGTTCTGCACCACAAAGTTAATGTTTTCTCCTCTCTCTATTTTATTCGGTAGGGCTGGTTGTGGGCAGGGGGAATTAAGCTTCACCTCCTTGGAGTGGGGAGCATCTACATATTTTATTTGCAATTCTGTGAAGGAGATTTGTCCCTTCTCAATCATTTAATCATGCCAATGTGAACTTATCAACATTTATTTTATTCTTTGGGTTATAATCCAGTACTACTGTTATTTATTTTGTTGCTGAAGTTGTTCCAGCTTTGGCCATTGGGAGTTTTTGCAGGTTGGCTCTTTACGTCCTTTTGGGCCCCCATATTTCTTGTTTTCTTTTAGTCATTTTCTTGTTTTCTGGTGGTACAAGATTCTTGTATTTTTCCCGGCCCCTGCCCTAGGCTCAGCATTTTCCTAAGGAACCCTAGTTCCTTTGATTAAAGAAAGGTGTTAGAAACTAAGATCTGGGCACTGACTGTGCTCTGTATTAGTTTTCTATTACTGCTTGTACCACGAGTGGAGTCACCTTAAACCACACATATTTATTATCTCACAGTTGTGGAGGTCAGAAGTCTGATGTGGGGCTCATTGGGCTAAAACCAAGGCATTTGCAGGACCAAATCCTTTCTCTTAGGCTCCTGTGGAGAGTCTGTTTCCTTGACATTTCCAGTTTCTCTTGGTCACCCACATTCTTTGGCTCCTGCCTCCCTTCCTCCATCTTTAAGGCCAGCAAGAACCAGTTGAGTCCTCCTCACATAGCTTCACTCTGACACTGAGTCTTTCCCTGCCTCCATCTTCCGCCTTTAAGGACCTTTATGATTACACTGGGCCCCCCAGGCTAATCCAGGATAATCTCCCTATTTTAAATTCAGCAGATTAGCAACCATAATTCTTCTTTGCCATGTAATGTATTCACACTTCTGGGAATTAGGATGTGGATATCTTTCGTGGGGGCATTATTCTGCCAACCACATGCTGGTGGCTACTGCCTCTCTCAGTGTATAGAGCTAGTAATATACGTAGCTTAGGAATCAGTTTTGCAACAGGAACAGATATCTCAGATGGCACTTCATCTATAATATCGATTAAATGGTAAATCTCACATAGTATGAAAAACAGGTTTTTGGTTCCACCATAGGGTAAAACCCCGAAACTGTAATCATAACCAAGAAATTGCATCTTGCCAACCAAAAGCCATCAATAAATAGGTATTTCTTCAGTGTCAAGCAAGACTTTCTACTCTCTGCAGGTAGATATAATCATCTCTTTGTGGAGTCTAGTGAGATTTGCAGTAAGGGTGGTTTTATCCGTTTTGTGGTTTTTCAAATTTGAAATTACATTTAGAATTGAGTTTCCTTTAGGATATTATTTAATTGTCTGCTCATATTTTATACTTTGATTTCTGTCTTGTACTGTCAGCACAAGCACATTTGAAACCTAATGATACAGGCATGTTCTAAAAGGATTATTACAGGAAAAAGTCATAGAATTGATTATCTGCTTCCTCTCAATGTTTTTAAAAGCCAGAGCCTCATGTAAGTTAATCTTCTTAGACGAGGGATACAGAGAGCATTACCTAATTTCAAATGTGAGTTCAGAGAAGACAGAGCTCCCCTGACTTGGTGTAGCATTTTGCTAAATGCTGACATAGGTTGAAATTCTGAGAAATAGAACTTACTTGTTCTGGATTCATTTGTATAACCGTTGTTATGCACAGCCACACAGTCAGCAAACATAGCATTTGCTCATGACTGTTGTGATACGAGTTTATATAAAATTTGCATCTGTTCACATTATCACTCATTTTCATTTAATAGAGGCCTATGCGTAACATTCCCTTGGTTGTATCCACACCCGCTATTCAGGATTGAAAATACGTTGAAGAGAACAGTTTGTTTTATCTCTTGCACATTGCTTTTTGTTTCTGGTATTGCATTCATAGTCCCAAAGTAAATACCGTAATGAATTAATAAGTACCTGGACAACAATGATGAATTAATCTATTTTTGAAGTTCAGTTTTTAGTGCAATAGGTGAGTAGTATAGATATTTTTATGATTCTCCTAACTACAGTTGACCCTTGAACACAGATTTGAACTGCATGGGTCCATTTACCTGTGGGTTTGTTTTCAATAAATACGTACTACAGTACCATACAATTTGTGGTTGGTTGATTCGTGGATGCATAACCATGGATATGGAGGGGATGATTGTAAAGTTATAAGTGGATTTTAGGCTGTGCTTGGGGGTAGGCACCCCTAACCCCCATGTTGACCGGGGGTTAACTGTATATTCATCTACACTAAAATGAAAAAAGGATGACTAGATAAAGAAGATGTGGCACATATATACAATGGAATATTACTCAGCCATAAAAAGGAATGAAATTGGGTCATTTGTAGAGACGTGGATGGACCTAGAGACTGTCATACAGAGTGAAGTAAGGTCAGAAAGAAAAAAAACGTATGTTGTGTATTAGCACATATATGTGGAATCTAGAAGAATGGTACAGATGAATCAGTTTGCAAGGCAGAAATAGAGACACAGATGTAGAGAACAAACATATGGACACGAAGGGGGGAAAGTGGTGGTGGGGTGATGGTGGGATGAATTGGGAGACTGGGATTGACATATATACACTAATATGTATAAAATGGATAACTAATAAGAACCTGCTGTATAAAAAATAAATAAAATTAAATTTAAAAAAAAAGGAGAAAGAAAATGCTGAAAAGGGCTTACTTTTTATGGAGAAAGAATGCATGTTAAAAATACACTCAAGTAAATTGGTTGGGTTTTCCTTTTTCCTAGCCAACTCTAAAATTTGATAAAAGAAAATTTAAGCCAAGGAAAACCAGGTTCTAAAATTATGGAATACCTCTGGACAATAGAGTATGCTTAGAGGTTACTCCTTTCTGCTTTGAGAATGCAGTGCTGGTAACGTAAATGGGATTTTTGAAAGTAGATGGTGGTAACAGAGCCATGCCAGCATCCACAGAATCTATTTTTATAAACCTGCCAGGCTCTCAGTACTTGTCTGAGAAATTCAGGTGATAGACAGAATGTCCTCCAATGGAAAAAGTATAAAACAGGCAAGTTATATAGACTAATTTCAAATGACAGGATCAGTTGCACTGTCATTTATCAGCCCATAGACTTACGAAATAAATGTCATAAAACTGTATGAGGACCTCAAGAATGTTAAGAAAAATCTGGATATTGCTTTAAACGTGAATAACATGTGTACTGATGGCAATGAAATGAGAAGAAAAAGACTCATGAGGTCTTCCTGTGGTTTTTACGAGAGGGAGAAAACATTAAAGCTAAAGGGAGTAAAACAGATTCAAAAGCATTAGTGATGTATAATGTATAAATGGAACATGAAAAGGCAAAGCACAAAGGGGAAGAATCATCACATCTTCAGAGGAGAGGTCCAAGAGGCTGACTGATTTAGTCATTTTACTTCCCTTTCTGGGATTTCTGAAACATATACATAATATTTGAAAAGTTTTATGACACAGCCCTATGGGTTTTCCTACTGCTCCCTCCTCGCAAGGGAGCAACAGATATTTTCACTTGGAATGGAGAAATACACTCAACCTGTCAGTATTGTTTAGTCTAGAACATGTTTTACAAATATGAGGACAATGCAGAATTAACATTTGAGAAAAATACACAGCTTTAAAGAAAGTCTAGGAATAAACTCTCTGAGGAATAGACATTTCTCTGAGGAGAATTTATACTGTGTTTAACTGATACCCTTAGAGAGATTCAAGTATGTATTGCAAAGAGGCTGTTTAGTACAGTGGTTAAAAACATCAGCTTTGGAGCCAGACTGCCTGCATTTGAAACCTGATTTTACCACTTACTAGTTCTCTGAGTTCTCTGTGTGCCTTAGTTTCCTCATCCATAAGATAGGAATAATAATTTTACCTAGTTCATAAAGTTGTCTTGATAACTAATTGAATTAATGAAAAATGCTTAGAACAGTACTAGGCACATAGTAACCATTCAATAAACATTTTTTAAAAATTACTCCTCTTCGTACTTGTCATAGCTTATTATAGTTTTTGCTATTTGTCCATAAAATTTGACAAGTAAACAGTTGATTGCTGAAATAAACTCAATTAGTAGACTAGAAGCAGCTAAAGATCAAATTAATGAGTTAGGTGACTAAGCTAAAAGATTTTCCTTAAACACAGCATCAAATGAAGGGAGATAAAAAGTATGAGAGGACAAAACCAGAAGTTTTAACATCTATCTAAGAGAAGTTCTAAATAGAAAGTCTGAGAGAATGAAGAAGAGAAAAAGTAGTGTTTTCTTAAGTAATGGAAGGAATATTCCCAAAGTTAAAGAGACTCATATTGGAAGAGTGTACCAACTGCTGAGCAGAATTAATGAAAAAGCTGCAAACTGGTGAAGTCTCACAAAACCAAGGATAAAGAGAAAATAAAGCTTCCAGAGGGGAAAAAAATTATCTGCAGAAATCAGATTGATATCAGACTTCTATAAGAAGATTGTGGGAAAAACAGCTTTGAAATTCCGAGGGGAAAATGATTTAAAATCTCAAGTTCTGTTTTAAGCCAAGCTAGCCTCCAAAATTGAGAACAAAAAATATATATATACATTTCATAAATGCAAAAACTCAAACATTTTTTTGAAACAAGTTCCTTAAGGAGGACTAACAGAAGGACATAGGATATAAGAAACAATGATAAGAAGAGAAGCCAACAAACTTAACCCGAGTCAAGTCTAAATAATTAAAATCGTTCTGTGAAGCATAAGGAATAGTAGTAGTAATAATAATAGCAATTTGGAGGAACTATTGGATGATTTCTACAAATCTTGGAAGAGGGACAAGAGGAAAGCATAATTTTTTGTGTGGGGGATGATTATTAACTCAAAGTTGATAGATTTAAGTTTAAATGTTTGTAAAAATAGAAAGGTGAAAAAATTTTAAGCATGAGCTTTAAAATAATAAAATAGAGTTTATAATTTCCAAAACACTAGCGTAGGGCTGGGCAATTGTGAATGGGAACTTCTTTGGTTACATTTTTATGTTCCTTAATGCAATATCCTTGGTATGATTGTAACTTCTTAATCATAATAATGACAATAACTATTATTTATTGAATACTTTGTGCTAAATAATCTTAATTTATTTCTTACAACAACTCCTATCAGGTAAATACTGTTGCAGCATTATGCTTATTTTTACGTTTGGGGTCAATAAGGGACAAAGGCTTAAAGCTGAACAGCTGGTTTATGGTGGAACTATGATTCTAACCCAGGCAATTTCATTCCAGAGTTATACCGCCTACAAACCGCACTGTGGATGTAGGTGTCCTCAAGTAAAAGAGGAGACGTGTAAGAGGGGGCAAGTGTGGGATCAGTTCCAGTACAGGTGGATATGACTGACAATAAATACAGTGGGTGAGCAGCAACTGGACACATTATCAGCAAGACCTATACTAAAGTGTGGATTATTTGGGAATATGCTTATTTATATTTGTAGAATACAGTATTCTAGTTTGGACTTAATTCAAACCAAATAAAGTCCTACAGATTTTAAAATCATGATTTAATGATAATTTTATATATTCTTGGGGTACTACTGTATTTACTAAATGATAATAGCTATTATTTTAGTTGTGTTTTTAAGAAACTACCACTCATCCCCTCTAGCTGAACTAGTAAAAGTATATTGTAAAGATACACATGACAATGAGGGAGATAGACTCTTCTGGGATATCCAAGAGGTGAACCCAAAGACTGGCCAGCCATTGTGGAAGACTATCTTTTGGTCTTGATCACAATCAGCTTTACGTGCCTCAACAGCAGTTGTTGTTTAGGTCTTCACTATAGTGTGCCACCTTTACTTTGCCTCAGGTGCTACTGTCTCTGTTATCTGCTTTTTTTGTCCATCCATTTGTCTTATATACCAGCTTGTTTTCTCCATGGTCCCAGGTAAAATTCCTGAGAGAGAACATTTGGCCAAGACAGTTAGTGTGTATGGGCCAAGGGTTTCATGCTTCATGGACTACTGAATAGACTATTCATTGTCCGCCTTCAGTCAGATATTTACCACAGTAGTTCTAGTCATTTCTGGCCAGGGCGGGATGCCAGCTGGGAAAAACCTGGCTCGTCTAGAGCTGCCTCTTCAGTAGCAAGGTTGAATTCGCCTTAGAGAAAGGGAATGTGATCACAGCGTATGCTCTAATTAATGTGTTTAGTAGTCATTGCGTATTTTCTTTTTAAAATAACTCTAAAGAAGAGATTACATTGAAAACAGCAATTGGATTTAGAGATCGAGTAGTACAGAAAGGGAAATATTAAAGACAATGCTTGTATACATGGCTTGAGAACAATCCCTTGCTTACTGCTTTGTAAGCTTGATAACACATAGTCATATATCTCTTGTAGGTAACTTGGTTAAAATATCTGTTTAAGTTAGGATTGTTAACTTTGGATGAGTTACTGATAGATATTAAGGAAGTTTTTCTCCTTGGTATTTTAACAGCTAGGTTTTGCTTGAAAAGAGGTTTTTGAGAATTTTGCAAATTCCAGAATTTAGCAGACTCCTTTAAGAATATTCTCTGGTATATCTGTTATTTAATCCAAGATCAGTGCTGAATTTAAGGTATATCATGAGATGCTTATTATGAAAGTAAATAATTTATAGTAAAACTCCAAAACTCTGAAATATTATATTCAGAAATATGTGGATATTGGTATTAAAATTATACATAAATACTTGTTAAATTGATTCTAGGTTGGGCCATGCAGGCTGCTGCCTATATCTTCATTCATAGGAAATGGAAGGATGATAAGAGCCATTTTGAAGACATGATTGATTATTTTTGTGATATCCATGAACCACTTCAACTCCTCATATTCCCAGAAGGGACTGATCTCACAGGTAAGGTACCCTTGGTTTGGATCACAGAATTTTAAAACACGAAGGAACTCCAGAATTAGCCATCAAGTCTAAACTTCTCAGTCCTCAGATGAAGCAGCTGAATACCAGCAAGATTACTGGCCCATCCCCGGGGTCACTCAGTCAGCAGCACAGCAGAACCCAGAACTCCTGGTTTCCAGCCCATAGAGTTTATGATGGGCAACTCCAAGAGGTATTATTTATACTTGCCATCTTAGAGCTTTATATTTTAAGTCTCAGTATATACTTTAAATATCAGCCTTTTACTTTATATAGTTTGTATATAACCACAAAAAACCTCAAGTAGCCAAAACAATCTTGAGAAAGAAGAACAAAGCCTAGTTTTAAAATATCTATTCACTGTCCTCTTCCAAGATCCGTATTTATCCATTAGACCCCTTTTTTCCAACTTCTTTCTTATAAGAAAAGGATCTGGGCTTCCCTGATGGTACAGTAGTTAAGAATCCACCTGCCAATGCAGGGGACACAGGTTCGAGCCCTGGTCCGGGAAGATCCCACATGCTGCGGAGCAACTAAGCCTGTGGCGCCACAAGTACTGAGCCTGCGCTCTAGAGCCCACGAGCCACAACTACTGAGCCCATGTGCCACAACTACTGAAGCCTGCACGCCTAGAGCCTGTGCTCCACAACAAGAGAAGCCACTGCAATGAGAAGCCCGTGCACTGCAATGAAGAGTAGCCCCCGCTTACCGCAACTAGAGAAAGCCTGGGTGCAGCAACAAAGACCCAACACAGCCAAAAACAAATCAAGTAATTAATTTTTTTAAAAAAAGGAAAGGATCTAATAGTAACCAATTTCACTTGTTGATTTAAGTTAGTATGTTGCCTTTTTCCTGTTTTTTTTTGTTTTTTAATTATTTATTTATTTTACTTATTTTTGGCTGCGTTGGGTCTTCGTTGGTGTGCGCGGGCCTTCTCTAGTTGTGGAGAGTGTGGGCCACTCTTCGTTGCGGCGCGCATGCTTTTTGTGGTGGCTTCTCTTGTTGCGGAGCACGGGCTCCAGGCTCACAGGCCTCAGTAGTTGTGGCACACGAGCTTAGTTGCTCCGCGGTATGTGGGATCCTCCCGGACCAGGGCTCGAACCCGTGTCTCCTGCATTGGCAGGCAGATTCTTAACCACTGCACCACTAGGGAAGCCCCTTTCCTGGTATTTTTAAAGCCTTATCTCTAATATAAGCTGGAAAGGCCTTGTCCTTTTCCTAAAGAAAATTCAGCCGTCGTTGAGTTGTAGAGGGGACACAGGAGAATATATCTAGGACTTCTCTATCTTCCCAGATACCAAATTACACAGGCCAAGAATGCCAGTGGATCTCAAGGAATTCCTTCTTTTTTTGCGGTACGCGGGCCTCTCACTGTTGTGGCCTCTCCTGTTGCGGAGCACAGGCTCCGGACGCGCAGGCTCAGCGGCCATGGCTCACGGGCCCAGCCGCTCCATGGCATGTGGGATCCTCCCGGACCGGAGCACAAACCCGTGTCCCCTGCATCGGCAGGTGGACTCTCAACCACTGTGCCACCAGGGAAGCCCTCAAGGAATTCTTTAAAAGATTAAAAACAAAATGCAGTCTTTCATTCTTACTAAATCAGTGGGCTTCACATCTTTTTTGAACCACAGGTCATTTCTGCAGGTGAAGCCTTCTATTGCAGTCTAGGATTTCTAAGACGGAGAGAAGAACTGCTCTGGTTGATGAATATTGGTGGGGGAGCGAGTAAGCTACAACAGGAAGTAGTTTTATAGAATCCTTCAACTCAAAAGAGCAAAATTCAAAAGCTTTAGTACCCTGGTTACTTTAAGAAAAATACAGCAGAATTTGAGAAGGACCCAGTGTATAAACGTCTGCTGTACAAGGGAAGACAGACTGAGGCAGGTTAGAACTGAAATCTAAAACTCACAGATAGTACGGAGAGATCCCTGTGAACTTGTCTTCTAAATCCTCAATACTAGATCGAGGCAGCTAAGAGCTACCAAGAAAGGCAACCCTTAGAACCTGAGAGGAGAACAAGTAAATGAACATTCTAATTCACTCTGTGGACACAGTAATTTATGGAACCCAGTACCCCAAAAAAGAGTGCAAGATGGAAAATACAAATTACACAACTACTTAAGTAGGTGAATGGGTGACTAAACTGTAATATGTTAATAGGGAAATTAAAGTATTTTGGGAAACATTTACCATTAATACCAAGGAAGAGATCTTTGACTAATGTATGACAGATTGGAACTGAGCTAAATGAAGCATGGCAATTTTTATATACTAGTATTATTTACTAAATTATACTTACTGTATATGTTTGATTTTCGTAGTTAAAATTCTAATAGTAGTTGGGTCACAGAAGGTAGTACTGAGTGTAATATTGGCTGCATATTGTTTAAGCTTGAAAATATATTGTAAGTGGTAAGTTGATTGATTCCCAGAACTGAACTATCATTAGGAAATTTCAATGGACAGACAGCCATATTTACATTTTTTAATCCTTAGAATGTATAATACTTAAATTTGAGTATTGAAATATCATCTGTGTTAGAGTATAGAAAGTCATTTACTGAAATGATCGATTTTGCGAATGCCAAAATGTACACTAAAGAGTGGCAACTGTGGAAGTTATTTAGTAATTAAAAGCTAATGGGATAAAAGCTCATGGGTTGCTGTTACTTTGGTACATCAGTATTAAAATGTTCATACATTAGACCTTCAGAGTTTATAAAGTAGATATTTAAAACTTTTCAGTCTGTATTTTCAAATGTCTTTTTTAGGTGATGAACTTAACATCTAGTTGAATATTTTCAGGGTCCAGAGTACTTATTATTACATAATATAGTTGAATATTTTTAAAGTTAAGCCAGTATTTACATTTTAAGGCCAACTTGCAAAAGCCAGACTATTTGCGAGATAGAGGAAATAAATAGACTGATCTTGAAGTTAAAAAAAAATTTTTTTTAAACAGTATTTTACAAATTGTTTTGAGTTGGGATATGATTTTTTTTTTTTTTTTAAGTAGGCTAGCAAAATACCTTTGGTTTGAAAATGTATCTGTTAACTCAAAGGTGTTTTTAGCTACCACAGTTAACTTTACGGTTGGGTTTTTAAGCCCAAAGAGAATGTTTTATAATCCTCTTTAAGTTGTAAGTCCAACTTGTTTGCACATTTTCAAATTAGTACGTTTAAATTAACTTTATATTCTATTTTCATATATTATTGTTGTTTATAACTTTTTTTTTTGCTTATGCAAGCAATATATGTTATTTTGGGGAAATTTATAAACATAGAAGGGAGCACAAATACTACTCTAATCCCACTGCCCATAAAGAAGCACTATTCTAATTTTGTTCCATTGTTTTGGGTCATTTGGTCACACGTGCATGTGCACACACACACATACACGTATACATACACACATCCATAGGCATATATATGTGCACACATACACGTAATTTTAAAATTGGAAAACCAGAACTACACTTTTCTTTGTACTTAATATTGTATTCTCTCACATCATTAGTCAAGGTTGTCCAGAAAAACAGAACCGTGTGTGTGTGTGTGTGTGTGTGTGTGTGTGTGTGCGCGCGCGCGCACGTGTGTGTGTGTGTGTGGAGAGAGAGAGAGAGAGGGAGAGAAAAAGAGAGAACGGGTGGGGGGGTGGCAAATTTATTTTAAGGAAATTAAGGATTCTGGAGGGTGGCAAGTCAGAAATATACAGGGTATGTCAACAGGCTGTGACCCCAGGGAAGAGTTGCAGTTTGAGTCCAAAGGCAGTCTGCTGGCAGAATTCTTTTTTGCTTGAGGAGATTAGTCTTTTTCTCTTAAGACCTTCAACTGATTGGATGAGGCCCACCCACATTATGCAGGATAGTCTGCTTTACTCAAAGTCTACTGATTTAAATATTAATCTCATCAAAAAACACTTTCACAGAAACATCTAGAATAATGTTTGACCAATATCTGGGTACTTTGGCCTAGTCAGTTTGACACATAAAATTAACCATCACAGTTGGTATATTATGATTTCCTGTTTTGTTTTAAGAAAGGAAAGCTTTTCTAGGTTTTAACAATTATATAACATTACATGCAATTAAACACCCTTGTATGTAAAACTTATTCATTTAATATATGAGTGCCTGGAGATTTATATACAAAAAAGTCTCTTCATGAGACTTTTCATGAAGCTTACTTTCTAATGAGGAAAAACAGATTAAAAACTAATAATAAAAATATGTCTGGTATTCATAAATGCTGTACAGAAAAGCAAGATAAGGAGAGAGAGAGGGAGAGAGAGTAATAAAAGATGGGGACATAGGGTGCTGTTTTATATAAGGTGGTTTGAGGAGGCCCCTTAAGTTCTTATTTAAGGAGAGACTAAATGAACAAAGCAGAAAATCATGCAAATGTCTGGGTAGAAGGCATTCTGGGTAGAGGGAAGAACCATTGCACAGACTCTGAGGTGGGAATATGGCTGGCTGGTTTGAGAACATCCGAGCGGCCAGTAGTCTCACTGGAGCAGTAGGCGTGCTGGCATTGGAGTGTTACAGGGAGCAGGCTAACGAGATAGGAGGTTGTGGTGAGAAAGTGGGGTGCTAGTCTGTCAGTCCTAATAATCACAGTCTGGGGGTGGGTAGATAAAGTGGGGATGGAGGGGAAAATCTGCATCTCTGATC
Source organism: Phocoena sinus (assembly GCF_008692025.1). Classification (NCBI taxonomy): domain Eukaryota; kingdom Metazoa; phylum Chordata; class Mammalia; order Artiodactyla; family Phocoenidae; genus Phocoena; species Phocoena sinus. The sequence goes on from NC_045775.1 coordinate 24,330,818, forward strand.
TGTGATTACTTCTTACTTCCCACATTGTGCCTGTGCCTTTTAGAGCTACTTCCACCTGTATTCACATTCTACAACAGCTTTCAGTTTTGTCTTCAGATCCCCCAAGTCTGTGACCAGCTGGAAGAGCAAACTGAAGAGTAGTTAACTACTCTTCTTTGTGGTGTCTCTGGGATTCCCAATCCCATGTAAGGTCCTGCCAGTTGTCTATAAAATACTGTTCTGTAGTCCCATGCCCAGAATATTCCCCTCAAATGAATGTGAGAGGAGCTTATTACTTTTCTTGTTTAGAGCTTTTACTTTTGACTTGCTGGAGATCTGTTTAATTTTTTGACTCAGTTTATAGGAGTGTTCTTTGAATATTTTAGTGTCGTGGAATCCATCTATAGTTTTTTGAGATTTTGAGGATTCTGTGGTCTTAAATTTACTCCTCGGAAAGTAGTATTCTTACATATAGGTTTTCTCCTGGTGACTTGGAATGGTCTATAAATTTCAGGATGCCTCTGAGGATTGCAGGTTCTAACGTCTGCTGTCATCAGAAGGTATTTCATGATCTCCCCCAGCAGCTAAGGCCAAATTTCTGAACACTTTACTTTTTCCAAATATAATTGCTGAATAATGGGTTTGGTTCTTCTTGGAACTTATAAAGTTACCTCGTGGAATGGAAAAAGAAGATTTTGCCAACAATTGGAACATATACTTGACTCAGTAACTATATTCAGCCAAGCCATGTTCAGATGTTTGTACGTGGTGTGCTCATCATGTGCCCATCCTGTCGTGGAGCGGTGTCGGTTAGTCATACCAGTGTGCTCTGTGCCTGAGCAACGCAGATGTTCCGCTTTGCACCGAAGCCCTGTATTATTGGGTTAAAAAAATGCTGATCTGATATATTTGGCAAATCGTTAGTTATTTCTTCTGGATGTCTAGATCCTTATGTATTATTACTATTTTAGTTTTACTTTATTTCATCTTTATATTTTAGTATTTCAATTTTTATTATGTAACGACTATCTTATGAAAATTTTAGTTATTAGTATTTTATTTGTATTTCAGTTTTCATTGTATATTGACTATTTTATGAACTCTCTTAAAGAATTTTAAGGATTTGAATATGAATTTATAAACTGCTATAAAACTTCCATTAATACCTTATTATAAAATTTCCGAAATTCCAATTAAATAGGTAACTCTGGGATCTTTGTTAGGGATTTACTAAAGTATTTCTATCTTATCATTTGATTCAGTATATTAATTACAGAAACATTAACTGCCATTTTTATCAAAGAAATTCTGCACCATTTCCTTACCTCACTGATCTTCCTTTATTTTATGGCTTCTAATGGCCTATTGTTTTGTTTAGAAAATAGCACGGCTCGAAGTAATGAATTTGCTGAAAAGAATGGACTTCAGAAATATGAATACGTCTTACATCCAAGGACTACAGGCTTTACTTTTGTAGTAGACCGTCTAAGAGAAGGTAAGCACCCACCTCAGAGTGTACTTTTTTATGTAAGTGGAAGAAATTGCTAAACTTCACATATAACTCTGTTGAATTTACAAAGCACTTTTTCATACTTTATCTCAAGAAATGAGATACTGTATTTTTATGCTAACTTGACCCCATGCACTAAAATGTTTTATTATGTATTCTTTAGAAATATAAAAGAATCTTGGTCAAAAACAAAACATTTTTCCTCCTTTTTTGGAATAGACAGAAAATAATACATACAGTTGGACTATCATTCCATTTTTAAATGCTTCTCAAAGCAGCAAAACTGTCTTGAAAGTATCTTATCACTTATAATATATTTATAGCTTAAAAAATATTTTTACATTCATTATTCCACTCACTGCAACAAATGATTCCGCTTGGTAGGAAGGCAAGTACTGCTACCTGTATTTTGTTGTTAAATAGAAGTGGCATCCAGGGTTGTTCATAAATTTTCATAGATCACGGATGGAACCTTGTTCTTCTGCTTCCTACTCTGTGGCTCACAGTACCCCCTCCCCACCCCCACGTCCTCTAGAGCTGTGTCTGTTGAAGGGCATCTGGAGCCAAGGTGATTGCATTGACCATATCACATCCATTTAAATGTTTACATTTTGATATTTTTATGAAAAAAAACCAGTTGGACATTTTGTTATAGCTGCATATGTAAATACTTATATATTCATACACACATGTATATACAAATGGATAACAGACATATGGATATATACGAAAAAGGAACTATTCAGAAACATGCTGAAGTGTTATTAATTTTACAAGAACAAGTCAAAGCCCAGAGTCACCTAGCAGAAGAAAAATCTTGTTTGCATGTTTCTGCTCTCCACTCTGATTTCTAGCAAACCATATTGTATAAAGGTGACATCTGTGACAGATTATCACCTTCATTTGATAATTGTTACGTTGTCATAAAACTGCTTGTGCCTAACATGAAAGGCCTTGAAACATTATATAAGAAAAGGTATAAAGTTCTTATTTCTTACCCTAATTGGCATCACTGTTGTTCCCTTAGGGTTTAATGTACTTTAAGATGTAAAGTATAACCTCATTTAGTGAACCCTGCCAAAATGAAGCATCTTTACAACTGAGTACTCACGATATAAAAGAAATGCATAGTCAATCCAAAATCACATTACTGTTAGTTCACATAGTAAACTAAAAATATTGTCCCTGTTAGTTTGGCTTGCTTTTGGAATTCGGTGGTTATAACTAACATGAAATGGAAACATGGGCTTTATGGTCATGTTGTGTACGAACAGTGAGTGTCCATCTACCCATAGAAGCTCATGGAGAACACAGTTCTTTATGCCTATGGAATAGGACAGGGGGGTACCAAGACATTAAAACAGGGATGCTGCTGCTTTTTGTTTTTTTGTTTTTCTTCCCAAAACATGGTACCACTTACTGTGGCATTCAATTTAGACTCTCCCTTCTCATTCAACAATATGTTTTTTATTTTCTAACAATCTGATATTTTATAGTATTTAATGATTACTTTAAAAGTATTTCTGACATCATGGAACATGCTGTTGGAACACATCTTTTGCTAATAAAGATCTTTTTAATTGCAGGCAGGATAGTTGAGAGATTATTTTATAGTGGATGAGGATATAACTGAAGAGCTCTCTGTTCTGAAATCTGGAAAATATTTTAGTAGCAAACTGATTTATAACTTTGGGGAACATGTATTACTTAGTCATCACTCAGAGTACTAGTCAACAACTACAGTATGTCATTTTTCCTGCCAGAAGTGGCAACTGATTTTTCCCCCTTCTCTGTATCAGTAAAGAAAGAAACACAGATGACTTCATTTGCTTCAGCTAAAAAAAGTTAGATGACTCCATTTACTTCAGTTAGAAAAGTAGAATGGGTCCTATACACTATGATAATAATAGAAACAAGAAATATGATGACAATAATTATAATAGTAACAGCAGCTAACATTTACTGAGCATTTACTAAGTACCAGGCATTAAGCTAAGTGTTCTGTATGTGTAAGGTCAGTTAACCCTCACAACAACTGTCCTGGTAGTTACCAGTATTTAACTTGTAGAGCAAAACTGAAGTAGAAATTGAAGAATCAGCTCAAAGTTATTGGAACATGGTTTGTCTGACTGAATAACCTGTGTTCTTTCTACTGTAATATGATGCCTCGTATATTTATAGTGTGATTTTAGTTAAAGCACCTTTGTAATAATAGTGAGCTGGATGGTTTTCTTCAAGGAAAATATTTTAAAAGAAAGAAGAGGCTAAATGGCCAGATCATGGAGGGATGGGAGCCACAAGGGAAGTGGTTATGATGCTGCCTGAGACGACAGGGAGAGCAAGCACAGTCATCTAGTCAGAGTATCATTTTAGGAAAGAAACCTAAGACTCAGAAAGGGCCCAGCACAACTTCCTGATCTTCTCTAGGATCTGCTTTTGTTTATCAATTAAGTGAAAAAGAAGCTTGCTCTTAAAACAAATGGCCATTATAAATAAATATTCCAATGGAAGCCTGGAGACCACATATTAAAACCAATTACTGAAGAAAGGTATGAGGACAAGATGGCAGAGTAGAAGGACTTGAGCTCACCTCCTCTCACTCAAACACCAAAATCATAACTAACCGCTGAACAGCCATCAACAAAAAAGACTCAGACCTACCAAAAAAGATATTCTACACCCAAAGACAAAGAAGAAGCCACAAGATGGTAGGAGGGGTGCTTTCATGATATAATGAAATCCCATACCCACCAGGTGGGTGACCCACAGGCTGGAAAATAATTATATCACAGAGGTTCTCCCACAGGAGTGAGAGTTGGGAGCCCTATGTCAGGCTCCCCAGCCTGGGGTATGGCATCAGGAGGAGGAGCCCCCGGAGCATTTGGCTTTGAAGGCCAGCGGGGCTTGAGTGCAAGAGCTCCACAGGACTGGAAGAAACAGAGACTCCACTCTTTGAGGGCATACACCAGGTTTCACAGGCACAGGGACCAGGGCAAAGCAGTGACTCCATAAGAGCCTGGGCCAGACCTACCTGTGGGTCTTCGAGGGTCTCCTGGGGAGACGGGGGGTTGGCTGTGGCTCACTGTGGGCAAGGACACTGATGGTGGATGCCCCAGGGAATACTCATCAGCATGAGTTCTCCTGGAGATTGCCATTTTGGCACTGAGACCCGGCCCCACCCAACAGCCTGCAAGCTCCAGTGATTGGATGCCACAGGCCAACCAACCAACAGGGTGAGCCCCACCCATCAGGAGACAGGCTGCCTAAAGTTGTCCTGAGCCAACAGCCACCTGTAAACATACCCCTTGACACGGCCCTGCCCTCCAGAGGGACAAGACCCAGCTCTACACACCAGGAAAGTGTGCACAAGCCCCTGGACTAACCTCACTCACCAGGGGCAGAAACCAGAACCAAGAAGAATTACAGTCCTGCAGCCTGAGGAGTGGAGACCACAAACACAGAAAAGTTAGACAGAATGAGGTGGCAGAGAAATATGTTCCGGACGAAGGACTAAGATAAAACCCCAGAAGAACAACCAAGTGAAGTGGAGATAGGCAATCTACCTGACAAAGAATTCAGTGTAATGATAGTAAAGAGGATCTGAGATCTCAGAAAAAAAGAATGGAGGCACAGCACACAGAGGATACAAAAATGTTTAATAAAGAGCTAGAAGCTTTAAAGAACAGAGATGAACAATATAATAACTGAAATGAAAAATACACTAGACAGAATCAATAGCAGAATAAATTAGGCAGAAGAATGAATAAGTGAGCTGGAGGACAGATTGGTGGAAACCACTGCTGTGGGACAGAAAAAAGAGTGAAAAGAAATGAGCACAGTCTCAGAGACCTCTGGGATAACATTAAACACATCAACATTCACATTATAGGGGTCCCAGAAGGAGAAGAGAGAGAGAAAGGGCCTGAGAAAATATTTGAAGAGATAACAGCTGAAAACTTCCCTAACATGGGAAAGGAAACAGTCACCCGAGTCCAGGAAGCACAGAGAGCGCATACAGGATAAACCCAAGGAGGAACATGCCAAGACTCATAGTAATCAAACTGACAAAAATTAAAGACAAAGAAAAAATATTAAAAGCAACAAGAGAAAAGCAATAAATAAATACAAGGGAACTGCTATAAGGTTATCAACTGATTTTTTTAGCAGAAACTCTGCAGGCCAGAAGGGAGTGGTATGATATACAATATTTTAAGTGATGAAAGGGAAGAACCTACAACCAAGAATACGCTACTCAGCAAGGCTGTCATTCTGATTTGACAGAGAAGTCAAAAGCTTTACAGACAAGCAAAAGCTAAGCGAATTCAGCACCACCAGACCACCTTTGCAGCAAATGCTAAAGGAATCTCTCTAGCTGGAAAAGAAAAGGCCACAACTACAAACAAAATTACAAATGAGAAAGCTCACCGGTAAAGGCAAACATAGTAAAGGTAGGAAATCATCCACACACAAATATGATATCAAAACCAGCAACTGTGAGAAGAGGAGAGTATAAGTGCAGGATGTTGGAAATGCATTTGAAATTAAGAGGCCAGTAGCTTAAAATAATCATGTGTGTGTATATATATATATACACATATATGTGTGTGTGTATATATACATATATGTGTGTGTGTGTGTATATATATATATATATATATATATATATATAGAGAGAGAGAGAGAGAGAGAGAGAGAGAGAGAGAGAGACTGCTATATCAAAACCTCATGGGAGCTGCAAACCAAAAATCTATAATAGATACACACAGAAGAAAGAAAAAGCACCCAAAGACAAACAACACTAAAGAAAGTCATCAAATCACAAAAGCAGAAAACAAAAGAGGAAGGGAAGAAAAACCACCCCCCAAAAAAAGAAAACAAATCCAGAACAATTAATAAGATGGCATTAAGAACATACATATTGATAATTACCTTAAATGTAAATGGATTAAATCCTCCAACCAAAAGACATAGTCTGGCTGAATGGATACAAAAACAAGACCCATATATATGCTGTCCACAAGAGACCCGCTTTAGCTCTAGGGACACATACAGATTGAAAGTGAGGGGATGGAAAAAGGTATTCCATGCAAATGGAAATCAAATGAAAGCTGGAGTAGCAATACTCATATCAGATAAATAGACTATAAAATAAGGACTGTTATACGAGACAAGGAAGGACACTACATAATGAACAAGGGATCAATCCGAGAAGAAGATATAACAATTATAAGTATATATGCACCCAACATAGGAGTACTTCGGTATGTAAGGCAAATACTAACAGCCATAAAAGGAGAAATCAACAGTAACACAATAATAGTGGGGGACTTTAACACCCCACTTACATCGAGGGACAGATCAGACAAAATCAGTAAGAAAATGGGCCTTAAGTGATACATTAGACCAGATGGACTTAATTGATACAAATTAACTTATTTACAAAACAGAAGAAGACTCACAGACTTCAAAAGCCAACTTATGGTTACCAAAGGGGAAAGGTGGGGTGGGGAGGGATAAATTAGGAGGTCGGGATTAACACATACACACTACTATATATAAAATAGATAATTAACAAGGACCTACTATATAGCACAGGGAACTGTACTCAATAATGTGTAACAACCTATACGGGAAAGAACCTGCAAAAGAATGGATATACGTATCCATTGGATATGTATATCCAAAGAATGGATATATGTATAACTGAATCACTTTGCTCTACACTTGAAGCTAACACAACATTGTAAATCAACTAAACTCTAATATAAAATAAAAATTAAATTCAAAAAACCCAGTTATCATTAGGTAACATCTTTACTGCTCATTCATGCCTGTAACTGAGTTCACTATTTCTGATATTAATAGCACAAGTTCAGGCAGATGAGAAATTCAAGACATCAAGAAGTTAAGGATAAGAAGTCCTAGCGGGAAGCACTGAATAAGAGAAAATGCAAAACAAAGAAAGTAGTTTCTGAGCGTCTCTTTAGAATTTATTTCACCGAGATTAAGAACATTTAGAAAACACACACTTAACCTGAAATATAACACCCATTATATAACATTATACAGATGTGTTGTTCTGTAATAATAATGGTAAAAAGTTTTCCCTGAGTACCTTGATTTCCATCATTTTTGTACTTGCTCTTATACATTTACTAGATCATAACCTTCTTAAGGATATGGATTGTCCTGCCCATAATGGAGATTAAATCAGTATTAGTTGAGGTTAATATTTTCTTTTGTCTGAAAAGATAAGCACAGTGTCCTTACCATCTTCCCAGAGCAATGTATATCACACTGATCAGTATCTGTCACGGAAGATTTATTTCATATGTACCTCTAATCACAGGACATTTCAATATGTGATTATATAACCTTTTTCAGTACTAAGATTAACCCAAACCCAAAAGGAAGTTGCTAACTTAGAGAAAAGAAGGTTTTACATGAGAAAGTGTTTTGGTTTTGATTTTTAGTTATAGAGCTTTAAGAAATTTATCACACAATTTAAAAATTTTAACTTAATGCCCCCAAATTTAGTTATAGTCATTATCATCTCTGCTGCTGTATTATTTTTAACAGTAGTAGCTTTATTCTTCTCTGATTTTAAACAAGTAATGATTTGGTCCAACCATTATTTGGTTCTGTTATATGCTTTATAAGCCAGTTACTGAATTGTAACCATACAATAATTACCTTCACCATTAGGTGGCACAAGTGTGCACATTTGAGATAACTTGAAATTAGGTTAAAGTAGTTGGGAGTGAGGGGTCAAACACTCCATGGAATATGACCTTGCCTTCAAGAAGTTTATCATCTTCCTGGATAGATAAGAACAGTACTCATGGAAATATCTAAAAAATAATATGACAGTATAATTACATGCCAAGTTTTGTGGTACACAGTGTAAAATATTATGCTTAATTACATTACACAATCACAGGTGTGTTCAGTAAAGAGAGATCATGTAGTGTTGAAATACTCAGGTAAGGCTTCTTCAAGAAGCTGAAAAATCATAATAAGTCCACAGACACCCCAAAACACACCACCAGACGTGGACCTGCCCACCAGAAAGACAAGATCCAGCCTCATCCACCAGAACACAGGCACTAGTCCCCTCCACCAGGAAGCCTACACAGCCCACTGAACCAACTGTAGCCACTGGGGACAGACACCAAAAACAATGGGAACTACAAACCTGCAGCCTGCAAAAAGGAGACCCCAAACACAGTAAGATAAGCAAAATGAGAAGACAGAAAAACACACTGCAGATGAAGGAGCAAGATAAAAACCCACCAGACCTAACAAATGAAGAGGAAATCGGCAGTCTACCTGAAAAAGAATTCAGAATAACGATAGTAAAGATGATCCAACATCTTGGAAATAGAATGGACAAAATGCAAGAAACATTTAGCAAGGACCTGGAAGAACTAAAGATGAAACAAGCAATGATGAACAACACAATAAATGAAATAAAAAATGCTCTAGATGGGATCAATAGCAGAATAACTGAGGCAGAAGAACGGATAAGTGACCTGGAAGATAAAATAGTGGAAATAACTACTGCAGAGAATAAAGAAAAAACAATGAAAAGAACTGAGCACAGTCTCAGAGACCTCTGGGATAACATTAAAGGCACCAACATTCGAATTATAGGGGTTCCAGAAGAAGAAGAGGAAAAGAAACGGACTGAGAAAATATTTGAAGAGATTATAATTGAAAACTTCCCTAATATGGGAAAGGAAATAGTTAATCAAGTCCAGGAAGCACAGAGGGGCCCATACAGGATAAATCCAAGGAGAAATAGGCCAAGACACATATTAATCAAACTGTCAAAAATTAAATACAAAGAAAACATATTAAAAGCAGCAAGGGAAAAATAACACACAAGGGAATCCGCAATAAGGTTAACAGCTGATCTTTCAGCAGAAACTCTGCAAGCCAGAAGGGACTGGCAGGACATATTTAAAGTGATGAAGGAGAAAAACCTACAACCAAGATTACTCTACCCAGCAAGGATCTCATTCAGATTTGATGGAGAAATTGAAACCTATACAGACAAGCAAAAGCTGAGAGAGTTCAGCACCACGAAACCAGCTTTACAACAAATGCTAAAGGAACGTCTCTAGGCAACAAACACAAGAGAAGGAAAAGACCTACAACAATGAACCCAAAACAAATAAGAAAATGGGAATAGGAACATACATATCAATAATTACCTTAAATGTAAATGGACTAAATGCTCCCACCAAAAGACACAGATTGGCTGAATGGATACAAAAACAAGACCCATATATATGCTGTTTACAAGAGACCCACTTCAAACCTAGAGACACATACAGACTGAAAGTAAGGGGATGGAAAAAGATACTCCATGCAAATGGAAATCAAAAGAAAGCTGGAGTAGCAATTCTCATATCAGACAAAATAGACTTTAAAATAAAGACTATTACAAGAGACAAAGAAGGACACTACATAATGATCAAGGGATCGATCCAAGAAGAAGATATAATGATTGTAAATATTTTTGCACCCAACATAGGAGCACCTCAATACATAAGGCAAATACTAACATCCATAAAAGGGGAAATCAACAGTAACACATTCATAGTAGGGCACTTTAACACCCCACTTTCACCAATAGACAGATCATCCAAAATGAAAATAAATAAGGAAACACAAGCTTTAAATGATACATTAAACAAGATGGACTTAATTGATATTTATAGGACATTCCATCCAAAAACAACAGAATACACATTTTTCTCAAGTGCTCATGCAACATTCTCCAGGATAGATCATGCCTTGGGTCACAAATCAAGCCTTGGTAAATTTAAGAATATTGAAATTGTATCAAGTATCTTTTCCGACCACAACGCTATGAGACTAGATATCAATTACAGGAAACGATCTGTAAAAAATACAAACACATGGAGGCTAAACAATACACTACTTAACAATGAAGTGATCACTGAAGAAATCAAAGAGGAAATGAGAAAATACCTAGAAACAAATGAGAATGGAGACATGACGACCCAAAACCTATGGGATGCAGCAAAACCAGTTCTAAGAGGGAAGTTTATAGCAATACAATCCTACCTTAAGAAACACGAAACATCTCGAATAAACAACCTAACCTTGCACCTAAAGCAATTAGAGAAAGAAGAACAAGAAAACCCCAAAGTTAGGAGAAGGAAAGAAATCATTAAAATCAGATCAGAAATAAATGAAAAAGAAATGAAGGAAACGATGCAAAGATCAGTAAAACTAAAAGCTGGTTCTTTGATAAGATAAACAAAATTGATAAACCATTAGCCAGACTCATCACTAAAAAAAGGGAGAAGACTCAATAGAATTAGAAGTGAAAAAGGAGAAGTAACAACTGACACTGCAGAAATACAAAAGATCATAAGAGATTACTACAAGCAACTCTATGCCAATAAAATGGACAACCTGGAAGAAATGGACAAATTCTTAGAAATGCACAACCTGCCAGGACTGAACCAGGAAGAAATAGAAAATATGAAGAGACCAGTGACAAGCACTGAAATTGAAACTGTGATTTAAAATCTTCCAACAAACAAAAGCCCAGGACCAGATGGCTTCACAGGCGAATTCTATCAAACATTTAGAGAAAAGCTAACACCTATCCTTCTCAAACTCTTCCAAAATATAGCAGAGGGAGGAACACTCCCAAACTCATTCTCTGAGGCCACCATCACCTTGATACCAAAACCAGACAAGGATGTCACAAAGAAAGAAAACTACAGGCCAATATCACTGATGAACACAGATGCAAAAATCCTCAACAAAATACTAGCAAACAGAATCCAACAGCACATTAAAAGGATCACACACCATGATCAAGTGGGGTTTATTCCAGGAATGCAAGAATTCTTCAATATATGCAAATCGATCAATGTGATACATCATATTAACAAATTGAAGGAGAAAAACCCTATGATCATCTCAATAGATGCAGAGAAAGCTTTCGACAAAATTCAACACCCATTTATGATAAAAACCCTGCAGAAAGTAGGCATAGAGGGAACTTTCCTCAACATAATAAAGGCCATATATGGCAAACCCACAGCCAACATCGTCCTCAATGGTGAAAAACTGAAAGCATTTGCACTAAGATCAGGAACAAGACAAGGTTGCCCACTCTCACCACTCTTATTCAACATAGTTTTGGAAGTTTTAGCCACAGCAGAGAAGAAAAGGAAATAAAAGGAATCCAAATCAGGAAAGAAGAAGTAAAGCTGTCACTGTTTGCAGATGACATGATACTGTATAGAGAGAACTCTAAAGATGCTACCAGAAAACTACTAGAGCTAATCAATGAATTTGGTAAAGTAGCAGGTCACAAAACTAATGCACAGAAATCTCTGGCATTCCTGTACACTAATGATGAAAAATCTGAAAGTGAAATCAAGAAAACACTCCCATTTACCATTCCAACAAAAAGAATAAAATATCTAGGAATAAAGCTACCTAAGGAGACAAAAGATCTGTATGCAGAAAATGATAAGACACTGATGAAACAAAGATGATACAAATAGATGGAGAAATTATACCATGTTCTTGGGTTGGAAGAATCAACATTGTGAAAATGACTGTACTACCCAAAGCAATCTACAGATTCAATGCAATCCCTATCAGACTACCACTGGCATTTTTCACAGAACTAGAACAAAATATTTCACAATTTGTATGGAAACACAAAAGACCCCGACTAGCCAAAGCAATCTTGAGAACGAAAAACGGAGCTCGGGGAACCAGGCTCCCTGACTTCAGACTATACTACAAAGCTACAGTAATAAAGACAGTATGGTACTGGCACAAAAACAGAAAGATAGATCAATGGAACAGGATAGAAAGCCCAGAGGTAAACCCACAGACATATGGTCACCTTGTCTTTGATATAGGAGGCAGGAATGTACAGTGGAGAAAGGACAGCCTCTTCAATAAGTGGTGCTGGGAAAACTGGACAGGTACATGTAAAAGTATGAGATTAGATCGCTCCCTCACATCATACACAAAAATAAGCTCAAAATGGATTAAAGACCTAAATGTAAGGCCAGAAACTATCAAACTCTTAGAGGAAAACATAGGCAGAACACTCTATGACATACATCACAGCAAGATCCTTTCTGACCCACCTCCTAGAGAAATGGAAATAAAACCAAAAATAAACAAATGGGACCTAATGAAACTTCAAAGCTTTTGCACAGCAAAGGAAACCATAAACAAGACCAAAAGACAACCCTCAGAATGGGAGAAAATATTTGCAAATGAAGCAACTGACAAAGGATTAGTCTCCAAAATTTACAAGCAGCTCATGCAGCTCAATAACAAAAAAACAACCCAATCCAAAAATGGGCAGAAGACCTAAATAGACATTTCTCCAAAGAAGCTATACAGAATGCCAACAAACACATGAAAGAATGGTCAACATCATTAATCATTAGAGAAATGCAAATCAAAACTACAATGAGATATCATCTCACACCAGTCAGAATGGCCATCATCAAAAAATCTAGAAACAATAAATGCTGGAGAGGGTGTGGAGAAAAGGGAACACTCTTGCACTGCTGGTGGGAATGTGAATTGGTACAGCCATTACGGAGATCAGTATGGAGGTTCCTTAAAAAACTACAAATAGAACTACCATATGACCCAGCAATCCCGCTACTGGGCATATACCCTGAGAAAACCATAATTCAAAAAGAGTCATGTACCAAAATGTTCATTGTAGCTCTATTTACAATAGCCCGAAGATGGAAACAACCTAAGTGTCCATCATCAGATGAACGGATAAAGAAGATGTGGCACGTATATACAATGGAATATTACTCAGCCATAAGAAGAAAGGAAATTGAGCTATTTGTAATGAGGTGGATAGACCTAGAGTCTGTCATACAGAGTGAAGTAAGTCAGAAAGAGAAAAACAAATACCATATGCTAACACATATATATGGAATTTAAGGGAAAAAAATGTCATGAAGAACCTAAGGGTAAGACAGGAATAAGAGATACAGACCTACTAGAGAATCGACTTGAGGATATGGCTAGGGGGAAGGGTAAGCTGTGACAAAGCGAGAGAGAGGCATGGACATATATACACTACCAAATGTAAGGTAGATAGCTAGTGGGTAGCAGCCGCATAACACAGGGATGTCAGCTCGGTGCTTTGTGACTGCCTGGAGGGCTGGGCTAGGGAGGTTGGGAGGGAGGGAGATGCAAGAGGGAAGAGAGATGGGACCATATCTATATGTATAACTGATTCACTTTGTTATAAAGGAGAAACTAACACACCATTGTAAAGCAATTATACTCCAATAAAGATGTAAAAAAAAAAAGCTGAATTTCCCTTGGACCTTAGAGACTATATGTAATTTGGATAGGCAGGACAAATAAGGACGGCTGAGAACAGGAAAGGAAGAGTACAAGAAAGGGCACAGTGTTTGGTCAGCTAAGGCAAAACCAGTCTGACTGAGCTGAAGACCTGGCTGTAAAGTAACAGACAATATTTAAGAAGGTTGTGTGATGCCATTATTGTTGAAGAACTTAATTCCTACCCCCAAAGAGTCATGTTTTTATTTTTTCCATTTCTTGATCAAGTCACTCAAGCAAACAGCTCACTTGGGACAGATCTTGCCATTATATTCAGTGAAGAAAGTCATGACAGCCTTAATAAAAAATGATAGAAGCCCTATATTCTGTCCAGATAAACAACCATCTAACGTTTATCAAGTACCTGCCTTGTGCCAGGCACTGAACTGTTCACATGTTGCTGCCCATGCAGTAGAATTACCCAGGGAGCTTTTAAAAACGTAGATACTCGGGTCCAGGCTCAGACCTGCTGAATCAAAGTCTGGTGGTGGCTCCTGGGCTCATAGCTACCCCACTAGCTACTTTCTTACAGATCTCTTAGTTCTCATAACTGTGCTAGGTGGTGGTTTGCCCTGTGCTACACCCGAGGAGACTGGCTCAGTTAACAGCTTGTCCAGGGTCACACAGCTGCTGAGTGGAGGTACCATGATCTATATACTCAGGTCTCTTTGATGCCAAAGCCCATGTTCTTCCTGCTATGTAAGAAGTTAGCAGTTTTTCTATTCCAGATGCTACAAAAATGCCATCTTTGTAGGGTTTTTTTCTCTGTTACCTAGATCTCTCCCTGGTATCCTTGGCTGTACTGTGTGTTTTGTTTAAATGGAAAAATAAATCAAGATTTCCTTTTTGTAAGCATCTCTCTTTTTTTTTTTCCTGGTTCCTATATTTACCAGTTCTTCCTTTATTTCTCTAATCCTTAAAACAAAACTCAAACTATCTGTCCTTTCAAATTGTGGTTCTATCTTTTCTTTCGTTTTGCCAACAACTCTCAAACTAGCCTGATGACTTGATTTTCTCAATATTAAGCTCTCTTCCTATTAAAAAAAGAAGTTTTTATTTAAAAAAAAAATGGAAAATTAATTACAAAGAAGAAAATGGCACCCATAGTCTTGTCAGGCACTTCTCAAATATCCAGTGCCTTTTGAGTCTTGTGTTTTTCCATGTTTTATTTTAAAAATTGGGTCAAATTCTATTTTGTTTTGTAAAAATTTTTTTCCCAACTTACTATAATGTGCATTTTTCACCGTCCTTACATAATTTTTTATGATGCGTTAATGTATGCTTGGTGCTTCATCAGATAGAGGTGCCACAGCTTATTTAATTAGGCCTCTATTATTAAAAATTAAAATGGTTTCCAGCTTTCTGCTCTTATAAATAATGCGAAAGTATGTGTAAATCTCTAATTATTTCCCTAGGATATATTTCCAGATCTAATTACTGAGTCCAGGGTATATTTTTTAAAGTTTTTAAAAACTGTTAGTCTTATGCCCTGCCCCATTTCATTTGGTCACCAAATTCTATGATATTGCCTTGGAAGCATCTCTTAGAGAAACTTCCTTTATTTCTGCAATGGCCCCATTCGATGGGATCCCATTACTTCTCCTTTTCACGCTTCCTTGCTTTCTCACTGGAGTGCCTCTTGTTTCTTCTTTGCTAATCCATACTGCACACAGCTAACAGTCAGTCTTCATAAAGTACCACTCTAATGTAATTGTGTGTATGTTTATTTGTTCAGAAAATGCTTCTCGGGCACATATGTTATTTGACTTGCTGAGATATTGCCAGTACCAAGACACACCCAATTCCCTTGAGTATCATCAAGTTTAGGAAATATTAAAACGCATCATCATAAGAGATACAAATAGAAAGTAACTTAAGCGCATAAAGAAAGGCTAGTCTTTTTTTACTTAAAGTGACACTGAAGAGGTGGCACATGAGCTGAGAATTAAAGAATAATTAGGCATTTTCCAGGGAGAAAAGACATTTAAATATGTGCATTACTTCCGTATTCCTTGGTGAAGACTTTATAACACGGTTCCAATCTGCTTTTTAAATCTTACCACTAATGCAGTATGACCCAACCTATTTGAATTAATGGACTATTCCTGACTGTGTCTTATGCTTTCTGAATTTTGCCTCTGGTTATATCTGTCCAGGCTAAAACCTGCAAGGCTTTGCTCTTTTCTTTAATCTCCAAATGCTGCTTTTCCTTTAATGATCTTCTTCTAAGAGTCCATTCTCATTTCCCCCAGCTGGCAGACATCTGGACTGAATATCTTTTTCTTCTCTAATAGGACTTGGCACAGATCTTATATTAGTAGCCATTTTAATATATTTTACCTCTTACCTTCCTAAAAGGACAGCAACAGCCATATCACCTAAGCCATTAAGAACAAAGATTTTATTTCTAAATCTAATGAATACCTTTCCATTCTTACTTATTTTCCTCTTAGCAACATTTGGCACTGTGGATTCTTCCTGAAATATGCTCTCCCTTTGGCTTGTCATTTTTTCTCCTACTTCTCTGGCCACTTCTCAAGACTTTTTTGCAGGTTCTTCAGTCCTCTTTATGTTCCTCATAAGACTCTCCCAGGCTCCTTTGTTCTCTCACTCCACACATTCTCCCTGGGACATGTCATTCAGGCTGGTGGCTCAAATGATCATCCATGTGCTCATGACTCCTAATTCTAAACCCTTGGTCCAAAAGCCCTTTCTTACTTCAGAGCCATATATGTGATTTTTGCCACTTGGAGGTTCTGCAGGCACTTCAATATGTTCAGAATTGAATTTGTCATTCCCCCTAAATTGCTTTTCCTCCTATATTCCTCACACCACAGAGTCATTACCATCATTATCAATCAAGCCTTCTTCTAAATGAATGTGACAGCACACTAAATTAGGCACTCAGGCCCTGGAGTCAAAAGACCTGGGTTAGAATCCTGGCTTCACTAGGACTAGGAGTGTGGCTGGTTAGATTCCTTTCCCTCATTAAACCTCATTTTCATCTCCTGTAAAATAGGAGTAATAATAGTGCTTACTTTCTATGATTTTATAGGACTCTTCTGAGGGTTCAGTATAGTCAGGCACAGAAAGCACTTAGCACAGGGCCTGGAAAATAGCAGGCACTCAGTAAATGTTACCGTGCAAACCTGATTGTGTCGGCACCCGGCAAAACCTTCTGGGCTTCACAGTGCTCCAGGGTTAAATATACTTCTTTAACATGATTTGCCAGGCCCTCTGTGCCCTGGTCCTTGCTTACCTCTCTGGCCTGTCTGCTGTCTCCTTAGTTACACCATTTGTCCCAGACATACTGAACTGCTTTCCTTGCCCAGAGTGTACTGTACTCTGAGGCTTCCCCACTATAGCAGAACTTCTCCTACTCAGCCTGGAGGTCACAGCTTGGATAACAGTTCATTTGGGAAGCCTTCCCAGCTATCTTCGTCTTCTGTGTTCCCTATGTGAACGCTTTTCCTACTATATTTGCCCTATATAAATGTTTTTCCTATGGTATTATCACTTGTTTAATTATCCATTTTGTCCATAACTCTCAGTTTCCTGACCATAAGCATCAAGTCAGGTCCACTGACAGTTTTTATCCTAGCCTTCAGCAGAGACCTGGCATAAAAAAGATGCTCTTTAAATTTTTTGAACCAATCAGCTGCTTGATTGCTGTAATTTTATACCCTGCTATGTTCCAATAAAGATTTAAAGTGGCAAACATAAATATGTATGTACAATAACAGCAGCACCACGACATAAGAAAAAAAAAGGTAAAGGGATGAATTTAATAGACAGGTTATATGTTACAAGGTTATTGTATACATAAGACATAAATAAGCTCTATATTCCTATAAAATATAGGTCTATAAATTGGTCCTGAGCTTTCTGGCATCTTCTATATAAGGGAACTGAATGGTATCATTGACAAGGGCCATAAGATTAAAGCAAACCACATGCTTGGAAAAAGCATGACCATTTCTGAAGGACTTGAGAGAAAGATCTTTGGTTCCTCACAGAGGACATTGTGCACTGTCGTGCCCAGCAGCCTCACAGCATCTTTAATGTTAACTGTTCCACGTAGCCTCAGAGCTCTTGCCCACGTGGGCTAATGGCAGAAGGAGAAAAGTAGTTCAGTAAAAACAGCCTCATAAGAGCTCAAAACATTGTCTTAGGGGCTTCCCTGGTGGCGCAGTGGTTGAGAGTCCGCCTGCCGATGCAGGGGACACGGGTTCGTGCCCCGGTCTGGGAAGATCCCACATGCCGCGGAGCGACTGGGCCCGTGAGCCATGGCCGCTGAGCCTGCGCGTCCGGAGCCTGTCCTCCGCAACGGGAGAGGCCACAACAGTGAGAGGCCCGCGTAACGCATAAAAAAAAAAAAAAAAAAAAAAAAAAAAAAAAAAAAAAAACATTGTCTTAACTCTAAAGGTATGGAGAGACTGCATGTCCTTCAAATCATTCTCCACAAATGGTATTTTACTCACTGAGCTTTGGATGAGAATTGGTTTGTACAGATTTTGGTTACTCTTCATAAAGCATCTATAGTGCAGATACTTTGTATCACGAGCTAAGTACAGGTCCAAGGGCTTTACTCGTAGGTGGAAATGGGTATAGGCTTCTCTTAGGGAAGTTGAGCCTGCTGAGATTTTACTCAGGAACTAAAGGTGACTTTACCTCTGAACTGAGGGTGGCCAGTGTGGCCTGCAGAAAACAATTGAGATTCATGTGTTTTTGTTTGCAGTACTTAACAGAATGGTGCCTTGCGCATGGTCAACAGACCACTGCCCAAAGCTCAGTCCCTGTCTGTGTGGCCTTTCTCACCTTGTTTCTGGCTGTAACTCCATGTCCTCTGTTCTAGCCAGGTCGAAAATGCTTTTCTCATGCTATTCCTTTTCCTGAACTGTTCCCAGTCATCTGGGTAGCTCCTGTTGGTCCTTCAAGACAGTTCAAATGCCCTTTACATTTCAGACAATCTCCTGACCAGGTTCTTAGGGTTCTTTCTTCTTACTCTCGTCATACTCCATGTGTTTGTCAATCACTTTTTTCATATTTTCTGTAATCAGTGGTTTTTTTTTTCTTTTTTGGTCCATCTCTCACTCGGACTCTGAGCACCTTTAGGGTAGGTACTGTGTTTTGTTGATTTTTATAGCTGAGGTCCTAGTGTCATGAGTATTACAGGTACTCAGTATAGATTTGTACAAATTTTTGTAGCTGCTGTTTTCAGCATCTCACACACATGCACTTGTGATTAGTAATGCCCCCTACCGCCTTCAGTATCCACTGTAGGATACATGTAAGGCTGATTCCGCCCCCCACCCCAGATTATCTATACTATTAGAAGGGACATACGGAAGCATATTATTTGCAACTTACATGAACAAGCTCTTGGCATTTGATCATGTAAAAATCAGTATGGAATTGTGGTTCTTAAACGTTTCCCGGTTTATTAGCATTCCTACTCAGCGAGTTTCAGCTTCTGAGATAGTCCTGAGAAGACAGTCATCGCGGCCTTGTGCTTCTCTGTACCACTTGCCTTCAGTAGGAGAAAAATCTCGTTCTGGGGGTATGTACTATTTCTCTAACACCGGCCAGCTGTAATAAATGCCGACTAGTGTGAAAGGTGAGCCTCAGTGATGAGTTCATGTCTTATGGCACCATTAATAAAAATCCTCAAAATACATATTCTCCAATTGGTGAGATTACCATTTTCACAAATGAGTGAAAATTATATACAAGTTGTATTTTACTCATTCAAAATGCCTAAGTATTGCTACTCTGTTACAATGTTTATATTATTTTCGTAAGAGTAGTACACTGAAAAATGCTGATAACTGTTGACACTTACAAAATATGTTTATTTTTAAATTTAGAATTGTCGAAGAAGCTTTGTAAGTAAAATTTGTGGAATTGTCTTCGAGTGATAACTTTCTGTAGGCTGTATACTGACTGTAAAGAATATTGTTACATACATTAAACGCTTCTTTCAGTTTTTCCCTCTGAAAGCATTAGTGAGACAGCTGAACCAACAGCAGAGAATGCTGGCAGCTCTGCCATAATGGTGTTATCTCACCGAGTGGCAGCTAAGCACTAAATCTTCATGTCCTTATGTTGTTTTGAAGCAAAATAAGAGTTTCAGTGCATATGCACAACGTATGTAACGATATTATACTTCAGCTTCCTGTTCATATGAAAATCAGAGTTTATTCTCACCAAAGCTGAGAATGTTGGCCTGAATCTAACTGCTGTGGACACTTTAATCCAGAAATTCATCTGAACAGGAAATTATGCCTGCCTTTTTGTTTTATATAGTATATAATTTCATTGTGGATGTATCATTTTTCTTTTCTGGGCTTGTCCAAAAAGCCTTACAGCTTTAACTTGTTTCTCCTTTTTTCTGAGCATGTGTCCCATTTCCATATTTTTAAAGGTTATGCCCTTTCTCTTTTAGCTTTATAGATTTTTTTCTTTTTCAAAATAGTTTTTCTATATTTTTTCCAGTTGCTAGGACCTTTTCTCGTTTTGGTTTTGTTTTTAAATAGAGGCTTGTTTTGAGTATTGCAAAGGTATTGTTAAAACAATACTGACCTTGCTGGTGTGCGTGAGTGTGTGCTTATGTGTGTGCCCATGCAAACCAAGTTCATGCGCCCTCACTTTTTAAAAATAGACTCTGATCAGAAATCAGTGCCACAGGAACATGAAACTAAATGTAGAAGTTATTTGCTTATTAATGTTGAAAATTATCTGAATAGCTTTCTAAATGAAAGAATTTTTTTCCATTTTATTTTGCATAATTATATTTTATATAAAATAATTATATTTACATTTACTATTATATATTTTATAATATAAGCATCCCTGTATTTATCATTTGATTTCTAAGAGCGCCCAAATGTACTTTGTCATAGAATCTGGACTGAGCAGAACAAGTCCTGGGCAGTTATCCTAAGTTGGCCTTTCTATGCTACATGAAATGTAAGGTGTTGAAAGTGTGTTAGTAACTTTCTAATTCACTTGCTTTCTCATAACAAAGTTGTGTAGGAGAGGAAAGCGCATGTGTTCTCAATAGCTTTCATTCTCTCTGCACCTGAGTACTGCATTTGACCACATGGAGCAAATTGCAGGTATTCTCCTTCTTGTAAGAATACTGACTTGTCAGAGCATGCATGTACATACAACGTGCCTATTTTAGTGTGTTTATTTTGTGATAATTAGTAACTTAATACATAATAATTTTCATTGTGACTTAGTCATCTTTTTCATAAGGAATAATAATTGAAAGAGAAATTAAATATAACCACTAACGTACATTTATTTCTTAATCTTTGTTTTATCAAGTGCCTTTTCCAGGCATAGTCTCATTTGAATGTAAAAAACAGGAATCTACAATGTGTTGGATTGTCTTCATTCTAATACTTTACATGAATAAAAGTTGCCATCATAAATCTTTGAACAGCAAGTGTCCTGTTTGAGCTCTTCTTGTCTTTGTTGTTCTCTGTTGATCATGTTACATGCCTGTTTGTGGTGACTAAGATACTCCTCACAAATACGTGAGTACTGTTAAGTAAACAGCTGTCCGTAATTCCTTGTTATTTATTATATAGAACACACTTTAAAAGAATCTACAGTGTGTGGTTATTTGTAGACTTAAACAACAAGCCTTTGATACTGTGAGGGTGCTACATAATTTTTAGATGTTAAATGTGAGAAATTTGTGTTGAGAGTTGTCTTATCTGTAGGTTAACAACTGTTTGCTTTGATAGATATTACCTCCCCAAACTGTGCATTCTTTGGCTTAATCTTGCATTGTGTAAATGTAGTCTGAAAATAGTTTGGGGTTCCATGTGGAAATTTTGACAAAACTTTTGAGACTGCTGTACAAAAGTTTTAAAATCCTGTATTCATAGTTTATTTATGATTTACATCTTTCCCATTTCCTCATAGATTTGAAATGGCCTTTAGCAGAAGATAAAATAAGAAAAACATGGCTCACGGTGTCAAAGCCAGGTATTAAAGTATGTGTGTGCATAGGGCTTGAGGGGAAGGCGTACTTTTATCCAAGCGAAGAAAAACTGCTTCAGTCAAACATAAACCTTAGCAGTGACCTTCTTAGAAGTCAAGGCATAAGGAGTCTTCCTAGATTTTACTCATTGCACTAAGCTCTTGGTGATTTACAATGGTGATGAGCTAGTTTATAGCAGAAAAGGAAGTATTAGTCAGTGTCTTTTCTGGGCACGGTTATCATTGCTCTTGGGTAGGAGATCTGACTGAGTTCGGTTAACTAGCACTCCTCAAAGCTGGACAACAAACTATTCCTGTTTTTGCAGACTGCCGTTAGTTGTTATTGTAAAAGATCTGCCACTTGGCCCTGATATGCTTCCAGTCAGGAGAGGCACTTTGCACTGTTGGTGTGAGTACATGGAAATTACTTTGAACATTCTTTTCTGGGTCAGGGGACTTACTTGCTTTCATCCAGAACAGAATTTTAACAACCACAATACGTTCATAATAGTAATCCAAGCAAAGTTTCCAAATAGTTTACGAATTAATCTTTGTTAACGAAATTATTAATAACCTTTCTGATCAGTAAAAGTATCATTAATATGTTGGTTCCAATATTAGTTTCCTTAATAATTGAAGTAGACTGTAGCTGCCTCTTA
The DNA here is from genome assembly GCF_008692025.1 of Phocoena sinus. Lineage (NCBI taxonomy): Eukaryota > Metazoa > Chordata > Mammalia > Artiodactyla > Phocoenidae > Phocoena > Phocoena sinus. The sequence goes on from NC_045775.1 coordinate 24,353,354, forward strand.
TGTTACTAAATCAGTCATAATGAAGGCTTATAGTTTAATACTTTAGGGATGGATATTGGTGAGAACTGAAATTAGGAAGGATTTGATGGGAAATACTGACTTTTGTTTAGACTTGACAGATGAACAGAATTTGGGCAATGGGAAGCATGTCATAAAGTTTGTCCTATACGCATTATCATTAAAATTATGATGAAAAGTGTTTGTATTTAGATATTCTAAAGAAAATACCTTTTTTTTGTAAATGCAAATAATCTGAATCTTAGGTAAAGCCTCTTTTTATAGTTAATACTATATGATTAAGGCATGCTGGTGACAGCATGAGAATAAAAAATTGTGATGAACATCTTCGTGTGTTCACATTTGGAAAGTTAGTGTATGATCAAGTACCATGGAGACTGTATACCAGGCAGAAGAGAAGGGTGGAAGTGAACTGGCAGAGCAAGGGGAGAGTTTAGGGAACCAGGGCTTGAATTAGATCCTGAGGAACAACAGGATTTGATTTGCCAAAGATACTGGGAGAGTACAGTCGGGGTTGGAGATCCAGTGTTGGAGACTGCCCTGACTGGAACCCAAAGTTCATCCTTTTAAGTGGTAAGAGCTAAAGTTAGAGAGGTAGTCTTGGTTGTTGTGAAGTCTCACTTCTAACAAAGTGAAAAGTAAAAGGAGTCAGAAATGGTGGGAGTTGTGAAGGTAGTATTTAGGACTGTAAGTATTCTGGGACTGGTGAGTAAATTGTTCCCTTCTTAGTATTCTGAGAGTTGGTTATCTTCCTAAGCAGTTTACTACTTGTTCTCAGATAAAATAAGACCTGTTGGCTTTCCATCACCATAGTCACCCCAAAATAGTCTTTTATTTTGAGATTTCTGTACTAATTATGTTCAATTTAAAGGAAGACTCAGTAAAAGTAATTGCATCTTATGTCTTTTTTTACATCTCTTTTGATCCATGAGTGAGGTATTTGCAGAACTGTATGATGGCATATAGTAGGAAAAAAGTATGATTCATCCTGATTACAAAGCTGTTTCCTAAGAAATAATCATTGGAGAAATATCTTATTTGTGTTTTTACAAATGGTTTTGACTTAAAAAAATCTTGCCTTTTCTGTGTATGGCTGTAAATGGCCATAATTTTATATTGCAGGTTTTTTTTGTGTGGGACCATTTACTTAGTGCCTGTCACCCCTAGTGATCTACAGAGTTAGCCATAAAATCTAAGCCCCATCCCCTAATACCTACCCCAAACTTTAATAGCTGTGCCTTAAACCGCGTTTTTAACGTTCAAAACCCAGATAGGGAGTCCCTTGATATGTATTGACAAATATTGATTTCATCTAAATCAGTCTTTTTCAGCAGTAGTTGGCCAATTTGCAAGGTTCAATACTCGTGGACTTTGATGGATTCATTTTCTAAAACATTAGCAACTTATCTGAAATTCTAGGTGCCAATAGAATCTTTGGATATAAAGCCTTAGAAGAATCCTCTGGGTACAACACTAGGATCTATTTGTTGACCTTAGAGTAGTTTCACAGGAATGGGGGTGCCAGAAACCAGATGGGAGTGGAGTGCAGATTGATGGGAGTGAGTGGAGACAGCAAGTTTAGATGCTTCCTACAGGGAATTTGCTGATAAAGGAGAAGAGACAGCTGGAGCAGTCAACAGAAGGGGAAGCCACATCAAGGATACTAGGGGAGTTGAGTGTTTTTAAAGGCTGAGAAAACTTAATAGAGGAAAAGCTGGAAGAGAAGTGGATTAATGATGGAGCAAATTTTCTGAGAAATCAGGAGGGGTTAGGAACAGAAACAAACTTAGGGGGAGTCCTCATTTTCTAAGGCAGGAAGCAAGGCTGAGCTTGAATATATGTTTTGGTTTGGGGAGTAACGGGTGAGAAAGTGAGGGGTGCTCTGATGAAAGGCTCTTCTATCAGGTCAGAGGTTAGGTGGTAATGTGACGATTATGGTTGGTAGGGAGGGGGGGGGAGAGAGGTGAATAATGAGAGTTTGGAATAGTTGCTGTGGAAAATGAGAAAAGGAAGCTGATAAAAACAATAAAAAGCACTGCTGAGCTCTCCGACCTCATGCTACAGGCCCAATCTAACTTCCCACTGTAGCTTTAAGCTCCATCCAAAGTGGAGACTCACTTTGCCCTGCACCGACCTCACTCCTTCTCTTCACCTTCTGCAACCGTCTTATGTCTTCTGCCTTGCTTCAAACCTACCTGTTCTCTTATGCCCAGCTCAGGTAGATCATTTCTTGACCTCTTCAGCTGGCAGTGCTATCTATCCCCCTCCAGGCTTCTACAACAGCTGAACCACTCTTGAGAATTGTGTAATTTGCAAATATATTTTATCTTCTTTCCTAGATTGTAGGTTCCTTTGGGGCAAGAATCATGAGTTTGTCAGTGTCTCTGTTTCTCTTTCTCTCTCTGCCTAGGGCAGCGCTCCTGTGTTGTTCAGTAAAAGTGAATGAATAAATTAATGAATGAAGTAAATCCACCAAACTACGTAAGAGTGGTGGATGGACCTATGAACCAGTTCATTTTATTTTGTACTTTAATTAGCTCCTTTGTGGGTGGGTATCTAAAGTGTTGGCCCACACAAATTTAAGACATAGCTAAGTTAGCTAACAGATATAACTAGTCATTTATCGTGTATTAATTAGGAGGATATTGTTGTGGCTTATTGTTAAAATAAAACTCAGTATTTAGATCCTAATTAATTTGTATTACAGAATTTTATTTGGTATTATTCATTTGAGGAGCTAAACCAGAAGTTTCTCAGATGCTTCTAATTGCCTCTTTTGCCATATGGATATAGAAGTACAAATAGCAATCACAATTCAAATTCCATTTTTATAAACTCCAAGATCACAGGCTTCATTGTTTCATTGAAGTGCAGTAAAAAGTAGTCTTCTGCATCACCACAGCAGTAGCAGCATTCCCTACCTGATTGCCATTGCCCCTACCCAAGGCTCAGCGAGTACATACTTGAATTTTTCCCTTATTTCAGTGATACTGGTCCATCCATTTATATCCAGGTTTTCCTACCTCAACCCCAGCACGGTATCTCGCAAGATACTGCTAAAACGTCACACTCTCACCTTGGGGAAGAGTGGTCAGAACAGATAAAACCCTCAAATTCTAGGTCTGTCTGGGGACATTGTCCAGAGTAGGCCAATGTATTATCAAGTGAAGTGAATATAATGCAGAGGAAGGAGGAAAGGAAATCTTGCCGAAAACTGCCATCATTTCTGTTCCAGTGTCTGCCTATAATGTTAAATTTCCACTCATTGGATTTTTCAGGCTCCTAGGTATTGGTGTACATATCATATCTGGTGTTTTCTTTGGATAATCACTCAGGATTTTAACTTTGTTTTAGTTTTGTTTTTTTCCCTGCTGAAATATTACATAGAGATATTTGAAATGGGCAAGAAAATGAGAGAAAAAGGATCACTACTAGTTTTGGCCATCTCGTCCATGAAGCTTCCTGATTCTATCAGCTAGAAATAGTCTCTCCCTTCCCTGAATTTATATAGCCATTTTTTTTTTTTTTTTTTTTTTTTTTTTTTTTTTTTGCGGTACGCGAGCCTCTCACTGCTGTGGCCTCACCCCTTGCAGAGCACAGGCTCCGTACGCTCAGGCTCAGCGGCCATGGCTCACGGGCCCAGCCGCTCCGCAGCATGTGGGATCTTCCCGGGCCGGGGCACGAACCCGAGTCCTCCGCATTGGCAGGCGGACTCTCAACCACTGCGCCACCAGGGAAGCCCTATATAGCCATTTAACTGTACTTGTATTAAGACAACTCAGTTTTAGCCAGATATGGAAGCAACCTAAGTATCCATCAGCAGATGAATGGATAAAGAAGATGTGGCGCGCGCACACACACACACACTCTCTCTCTCTCTCTCTCTCTCACACACACACACACACACACACACACACACACACACACACACACACACAATGGAATACTACTCAGCCATAGAAGGAACGAAATAATGCCATTTGCAGCAATGTGGATGCAACTAGAGATTATCATACTAAATGAAGTCAGAAAGAGAAAGCTGAATACCATATGATATGACTTACATGTGGAATCTAAAACATGACACAAATGAACCTATGAAACAGAAACAGAATCATGGACATAGAGGACAGACTTGTGGTTGCCAAGGGGGAGGGAGTTGGGGGAAGGATGGAGTGGGAGGCTGGGGTTAGCAGATGTAAGCTATTATACAATATATAGAATGGATAAACAACAAGGTCCTACTGTACAGCACAGGAAACTATATTCAATATCCTATGATAAACCATAATGGAAAAGAACATATAAAGAATGCATATATATGTATAACTGAATCACTTTGCTGTACAGCAGTAATTAACACAACATTGTAAATCAACTATACTTCGATTTAAAAAGAAAGAAATGTTGCCATTTACAACAACATGGATGGGTCTGGAGGATATTATGCTCAGTGAAATAAGTCAGACAAAGATAGACAGATACTGTATGTTTCCACTTATATGTGGAATCTAAAAAATAAAACGAATGAATATAACAAAATACAAAAAGACTTATAGATGCAGGGAACAAACTAGTGGTTATCTGTGGGTAACTAGTGGTAGGGGTAGGGAAGGATGGGGAAGGTAATTAAGAGGTGTAACTTAGGTGTAAAATAAATAAGATATAAGAATATATTGTACAACACAGGGAATACAGCCAAAATTTTATAATTTTAAACGGGATAAGTCTATAAAGACATCAAATCACTATATTGTACACCTGAAACTAACGTAACACTGTAAATCAACTATACTTCAATTTAAAAAAAAAGATGCCCCAGTTTGTGTTGCAGTTGCGTACATGAACCTCACTTTTCTACACTGTTAGCCCGTCGCCTACTCTGCTCTTGCTCCCCTTTTTTTCCAGCCCTCAATACATATAACCAAAAACAGCTTTGTTGTTTCAGTTGTTAATTATACTGGTTAGCTGATTCATATCTAGAATGGATTGTTTTTAAGAGGGCTTCTTGGTGACTTTAATGAATCCATTCAAGATATCATATGTTTTGTAGGTGCAGATGCCACAGTCTTAAAGAAGGTTAAAGAAGATCACTGCTTTGCATAGTGTAGAGATTGATGGCATATGGCTACACTCTGACAGTATTCTAGAAGGTTCTCTGGATTTCTCCTTGTAATTGTCTAGTTAATTACTGTCTAAAATTGGTCATAGTTGATGATGCAGCCTAAGGAAAAAAAGAATCTTTCAGTGATGACAATTAGTCTGACTTTTTTCTGCTTTAAGGTTCCTAGACCTCTGTAATGATTAGAATCCATAAGAACTGGCAAAGCTATTCTAGAGCCTGATATTAAGGTCTTGTGTCTTCATTGAGGTCCTTTGCTTCTCAAGCACATCATGAAGTATCAGTGATCTTTCTTTCGAACAATGTTTCTTGATGCCCATGGGAAAGGAAGAACCAATCGCTGTCCTGATAAGGAACCAACATCACTGTACTTTAAAAACTCTAGGCTTTCTTAAATGACATAAATAAAGGTAAAGTGTTAGATATAAGAGTGACTTTGTAACAGCCAAGTTACAATCTCTGTAAGAGAAATATGAGCTAAATAAGAGAAATTATCTCAGTCATCTGTGGGGTGGCTGCCTTCCTGTTGCCCTCTCAAGTGAAAGCAATTCATTGTCACATCTTACTACCTTATGATGTTCTTAATTCACCTCTGACTTAATGTACCTTGGAGTTCCAAAAAAGTTTTTTTGATTCTTTTTTGAGCCTTTTGTGTCTAAATACAGCAACTTTTACTCCTCTCAGATATCAATCAAACCATCTCCATTCTCTGCCTCAGCCTTCATTTCAGTGTAGAGAGGAGACTTAGCACCTGGCTTAGCCTTCCACTCCATCCCTGGTCAAGCCATCCTCGTAGGTAATTTCATGTATATGATGACACATTTAGCTCAGTTTCTTGATCTCCCCATTATCCATGCTGCTTCATACTTTGAATTTTGTCTTCTGGATTTGCTCTACCTGTTAAACATTAAATTTAAACATCTCATTCTCTGATGACAGTCTCATATTACAACTGTTGGTAAGTTATTCCCCGTGTAGCTGTTCTTTACTCTCGTGAAGATATCTCTTCCCTAAATGCCTTTATTCTTTTTCCCTATTCATAATCATTCACCTCCCTGCACTCTTTTCTCCAGTCCCAGTTATACTCTGTGGCCCATCCTTTAAACCATATTCTTGCCAGTATCCTCAGCACCTTAGCCCTAGTGCCCACTCCTGGTAGAGGTGCAGTCCTGGGTCTCGCCAGCTGACTGCCTTTGCTCTACCTGCACTGGCTTTGAGCTCCACTGGAGAAAATCCCCCAAAGCATTCAGATTACTGCCAAAATAAATTCTTTGTTGCTGTATTAGTTTTCTAGGGCTGCTGTAACAAATTACCACAAACTGGGTTGGCTTAAAACAATAGAAACTTATTCTCTTACGGTCTGGAAGTTAGAAGCCTGAAATCAATGTGTCAGCAGGCACGCTCCCTCTGAAGTCTCTAGGGAAGAATCCTTTCTTGACTCTTCTGGCTTCTAGTGGTTGCCAACAATCCTTGGCATTCCTTGGCTTGTGGCAACATGACTCCAATCTCTGCCTCTGTCTTCACGTGGCCTTCTTCCCTGGGTCTGTCTTCTTCTTACAAGGATCCACTCATTTTGGATTTAGCTCCCGGCCTAATTCAGTACAGCCTTATCACAGTTTAACTAATTACATTTGCAAAGACCCTATTTCCAAATAAGATTACATTCTGAGGTTCCAGTGGACATGGATTTGTGGGGTGGTGGGCGGCGGTGGGGATGGATACTCTCCAACCCAGTATAGTTGCGGATGTCCAAAGAACCCTCAGTGCTGGCTGTTTTTCTGTATTTTCCTGGCCAGTTTTCCTGTTCTCTGCAGTAGCAATTTTAAGCCTCCCCCTGCCCATCTTCAACACTCCAGCGCCCATCCTCCTGCCCCCATTTCTTTGGCAAAGAAATCAGACACCATCAAACCAGAACTCCCTTCTCTTTCTTCCCTCAGACCTACAGATTAGCTGAATCTATACTCATTGCTTCCTGTTGTAATGAAAGAGTTCATCCTCCTGTCTAAAATTTCATTTCATTTTTTTCCATCTCCACATATCCCATAGCCTTCTGCCCCCTCAGGAAACTTCAATTTAAACACTGTCCCCTTTCTTTACCATAGCTTTAAACTTGAACTTACTAATGGTTCCTGTCTTCAGCATTTAATGTCATTCAGATGTTTTCAGTCTTTAAAAAGAAAAAGGAAAATACTGCACAATTGCACACCACTTTTCAATCCCTGCCCCTAGTCCAGCTTTCCCTCTACCTCTTTCTTCCCTTCAGATACAAGCTTCTCAGAATTGCTGGGGACGTTGTCACTATGGCCTCACCCCTAATGGCTTCATGAGCTCTGTAGTCAGTCTCCCACCCCCGTGTCCCACTGAACTGGAACTGTATCCCGTGTCGTAAAACCCAGATCTTGTCCCTTTTTGCCCCATTCACCAACACTTGACCCTGATGGACATTTTCTTCTTCTAGAAACATTCCCTGCCTTGAGGGTAGTTCAGGGAGAATTGGGGGCCAGGATAAACTAGATAGAACTAGAAGACTTCTGAGATCTCCCTCAATTCTAAGAAGCTGATGATTTTCTGAGATTTCAAGAATCTTCAGTTCTTTTTGTTTATAAAACTTCTTGGCAATTTGTGGTTATTTAAACATGGTAGCGCTTTAAAAAAAAATAACGTTGAGACTACAGAATGCAACATCTTTCTCATGCGGTTACTGTAATTTCAAAGAGATTATTTTTAGTAACTGTATTTGTTATTATAAAATTTCTCAGAAATAGAAAACCCATTAGGGAAACTTTAAATAGAAACTGGCTGTACTGAATTTAAAATTCTAAGATTCAAAGATACAGACTCTGATGCATTGTTATCTTTTGAAGTTCTGAAGCCTGAAATGTCCTCTTGTAAGAATATACGGTTTTTATATGTATAAAAATAGGCTTCTTATCTAATTTAATTTTTCAGAGAGTAGGATGACAAATAATATAAGAGAAAATGGAAACTAAATGGTATGAGTTAAAACTTGAAGTTTATAATCTCCTCCCTTTCCTAACAATATCTGTAGTATGAAGAACTCAGCTGTTTACGGCAAAGTTTTTTTTTTTGAACAATTCTCCCTTTAGACAAATAGTTTGACTCCTGATTTGAATTAAATCAAGTTGCTTGATTTTAATTCAAGAACCACTTGATTTTAATTCAAGAACCACATTCAAGAACAATGTTTAAAAGATAATTCCAAATGTCCCCAAGTCTTCCTGGCCTAAAGATGCAGATGAGTTTGGGTTAATATCAAAAAGTCCCATCTTGGAGCCCCTCCTGCATGGCTGCTGAACCTCATCATCTCTGTCCAAGTGTCCACCAAGAATTTCCAAGTCTTGCTGTCTCATGGGCTCTGACCTTCTAGTAGAAGTTCTCCCCGCAGTCCACGGGCATGAGACACTGTGTTACTGCCTTGGGCATGGCCACATGTCTCCCCAAGGGCCAGGCAGCCCTGTATTCTCTCATCCTGACAGAAGTCCCTCTAGGAAGGAGTTCCTTGAACTTTTAATCAGAATCTTCTCTTTCCCTGGGACTCAGTCCTTGGGGAACAGCACCTTGCCCTCCTCTTCTGCCCTCCTTTTTACCAGTTTCTGCTCCTGTGTCTGGGCCCCAGACATCCTCCTAAGAGGGTCTCTTTACTCTGCCCTACCATTCATGCACATAGAGGTGGGGAGGGGGCAGGAAAGCAGATGCAAACTCATATGGAGTTCCTGGTACAGCTGTTGGGAGCCAGAGCTCCAGGATTCTGAGGCTTCAGACTTTCCCCTTACCTTTCAGTCTCTGCCCCTTCCCCCTCAATTTTGTCCAGCTGTAGCAAATTAATAAAACACCCAATGAAAGCCAATCAAAACTGCAGAAGTCTTCAAAAGTTGTTAAAATGTTTTTCCTTTACAATCTGAATTGCTACAAACTTGATAGTTAAACAAGATTTTGATAAACAGTACATTTTGTAAATTCTGCAAATTGGTTGTTTGGCAAATTGGCCTGCTTTCCAGTTCATCAGATATTAAATCTCAGTTAGGTTCACTTGGAACTTCCTACTGCCATAGCCCTTTCATGACAGTGAACTTCAGAACACTTAAAAAAACATTATGTCTTCAAATTCCACATTTAGTTTTATTGAGAACAAAATGCTGTCATCTCTCTGGGGTTTATAGTTGGTGTATGCAGCACTGTACCAAGAGGTCTTCTAGGATATCACGTTAGAGCTCTTTGCAACAGAGCTGGATGCTGACCTTGCTTTTATTTATTTTTAATTGGATGAATTGAGGAAGGGGTGGTACTGGAATGTGTACTTATCCTAAGCCTGGAGAATCACTGTGAGGGGTGCCATGTTGAGGAGAAAAAAGTAGAGAAAGGGGATAGTGTCTTGCCAGCTACTAAAGATTTAAATTAAGACATACAGCTGAATAAGATTATATTTTTCTCCTGTTCACCTAATTCCCAAATTATAAAACTGTTGAAATTGGATGTCTGTTCTTTAAGCACTAGTATTATTAGAGTGAATTAAGTTTATGTATTACACTGTAGAAATGAAAGCAACAAAACAAACGACAGATTTGTATACCCGTAGATAGATAAACTGTAAATAAAAGCTATTTTATCTTTGTTATTCAAAGCATATCAGTGTATCCTACTATAAAGGGATGAACTTCCACCCACTGGTTTTGTAGTTCCCTTTGGGTCTGCCATTGATTGTACAAGCTTTTTGTCTTTGATGAATATTTAGCAACAGGCAAGGATGCTTTCTGGCTGTTTGTCCAGCATTTGAAAAGGATCCCTTGTAATAAATCCCAGCATCCAAGAGGTGATTCAGTCTAAGTTTTTCTGCCTTCTATATGGCATTTTCAGTTTCATTTTATTGAATTGTTTGTTTTGAAACAGGGATGATAATTATGTTTCTTCATGGTGAGAGTTCAAGGACATCCGCCTTCAGCTCTGCCCTTCTGGTGTATTTGATTTCACTCATATAGTCATTCTATTCCTAGAGTATCCAGAGAAGATTCTTGGAACCGGATTTGTCTATAAGAATTCTGGATCCTTCTGCTTAGGAAGGGCCTTCATCCAAACTCCTAGTAATTCTAGAATATTTGTGGGTGAAGAAGATGTGGCTTAAAACATCACTTAAAATAGTTTTTGTCGGCTATTCACTTTAAGCTTCTACCACTGATCTTATAATACTCTAACTAGGGCTTTTGAGAGACTGCTTTTTAGATAGGAAAAAAGGTAGTTGCTTAGCTGTCTGTTAGCTGAAACAGTTTTATAGGTGGCACTTGATTTCTAAAAAGAAGTGAAGAATGCCTTAGAAAGAATAAGATTTGATTTGCCCTACCAAGAAGCAATAAATCTATTTATTAGCCATTCAATGTGATGGTGGATCTAATATATGTTCTGGGAGTGATGAGGCATGGCTCCTACACAGCAGAGGGAAAATAATAGGCAAATTACAAATTTGGAATGGAAACTTGACATTAAAACAGATCTTATGTTTCACTGCTTGAAACTCAGAGTTTTGGGAACTAATTATCTAGCAGCAGGTAGTAACATGGGAATGTTAAATATACATAGAAAACTCAGATACTTGAGCATGCAAAAGGGCCAGGTCAATGTATTTTTACACAAATAAAACAAGTTCAAGGTTGCCAAATATCATACTAAAACAAGAAAGAACGGTAAGTACCTATAAACCAGCAAGGATGTGCCTAACTAAGGCTAATTAACGTGCCAGCCATTACTTTTCCAGATATCACTAATGAAATACACTGTATGATTTGTAACACCAAAGCATGCTGTGATGATACAAGTTTAATGTTCTAAAATGTTCTCTTCTTTTCAGTCCTTTAACTTAGAGGTAAATTGGGGTAGCTGATACGCAGTTTGCTTTGCATTGGTCAGTCAGCAGATAAAAGGGTGCTACTTTCACAGGTTAGGGCATTGTACAAACAGTTTGTATAACTAAAATTGTGTGTATTACAACTATAGAAGAAAAAAATGTTACTCTCCAAACTAGAGTGTGATGATCAACCTGCTAAACTATCCTCATCACATTTGTAAAATGAGGATATCTGCCTTTTAGGATTATTGTCAGCAACAAATGACATAATCTCTGTAAAGAATTTAGCTCAGTACCTGGGTCACACTTACGTGTTCCATAAACACATCATAATTATTACTAATTAGCCGTTCAGGTACAGATTGCAGCACCTGAGCTTTGAGTTTAGCATTGAATTAAGAAGTAGACTATGGGGCTTCCCTGGTGGCGCAGTGGTTGAGAGTCCGCCTGCCGATGCAGGGGACACGGGTTCGTGCCCCGGTCAGGGAAGATCCCACATGCCGCGGAGCGGCTGGGCCCGTGAGCCGTGGCCGCTGAGCCTGCGCGTTCGGAGCCTGTGCTCCGCAACGGGAGAGGCCACAACAGTGAGAGGCCCGCATACCGCAAAAAAAAAAAAAAGAAGTAGACTATGTTGCATCCTTTAAGGTGAAAACATGAAAGTCCTTTTGGAACTTTTTTTTTTGTTTGTTTTGTTTTGCAGTACGCGGGCCTCTCGCTGTTGCGGCCTCTCCCGTTGCGGAGCACAGGCTCCGGACGCGCAGGCTCAGCGGCCACGGCTCACGGGCCCAGCCGCTCCGCGGCATGTGGGATCTTCCCTGACCGGGGCACGAACCCGTGTCCCCTGCATCGGCAGGCGGACTCTCAACCACTGCGCCACCGGGGAAGCCCCACCCATTTCTTAGTACTGAATTCCTCCCACCTTTTATCTATTTTCTTCTAGGTACTTTCCTGTAATATATTATTACTGGTGTACAGCAAGCTCTCCTGACCTTCTTCCTTCTTGTCTGGTTTCCTATTCCTTGTCTTTTTCTTAGGCCCACTCTCTTCCTGATTCTTATAGTAGACCCAGAAGTTTTCTTCTCTTAAGTTTTCATCGTTCATTCCAATCACTGTTGTACTGAGTACAGTTATGTGCCAGCTCTAACTTGCGCTACACTGGTACCTCCCCCTTATCTTCATCCTGCTAAACTTGAATTCTCAGTGCCTCCTGAACACATTGTGCTCACGCTCAACTGGAACATTGCCCTTGTTTGCAATGCCGTTCTTACCCGTCCATCAAGACTCAGCTACTCTCAGCTTTTGCTGACCTTAATAAGGTACATTTAAAAATAATATGTTAGGAAGGTTTATTTATATCAAGGTGATATTTATACTAGTGTTTTCAAATAATAGGCCTGCATAGTTTTCCAGAAGAGAGCCTGAATTTTGGGATTCTAAGTTTGAATATGGTATGCTATCACTTTTCAAATATTTTTACTACATGCCAAGAACTGTTATAGTATTTCTGGGCGATTTTTCAACACTAAAGTTCCTCTGTGAGTGAGGATAATTATTGAAGTGGTAAAACAACCAAAGCAGAACACTAACTTTACTTCAGTATATTATTTCTTTTGGTTAAAGACCAATAAGACCAAGATTGTGGGTTTAATCCCATGTGGGCCAGTTAACTTCCCACCAACAAATACTTTTCAGTATTCACATGAATATGACTAGTTTAGCACAAACCCATTTATCATGGTCAGTGCTGCAAGCTTCATATTCCAAGGTTAGCACATGCAGAAAATAGTACATTTTAATGGAAGCATTTAAGTTATTTGGCAAGTTTCTGTTTGCTTTTTTTTTCAGTGCAGTGCCAGAGACATACCAACAAAGTGAAATAAACGTTGCACGTAAGTTCTTTATAAATAGTATAATTCAGTTGGTGTATCATATAAATAAAAAATTCAAAAATGCAGAAGAAAGGAATAGCATAAATTTGGGAACAAGACAGACTTGGGGCCAACTCCAACAGTGGGCTATTAGGGCGAATATAGTGATGGGGCCGATGGGGCAGCTCGTTAGGTTGGCATCCACCCAGCTTCCTTCTCAAAAGGCTTTCCAGTGCTAGGCTGCAGTAGTTAGATTTAATCAAGTAGACAAATAGAAAACCCATAGGGTTTTTACCGGGAAATAATGGGCTGATAAGTGTGTACGAGAGAGATTATCCTTGCAGCTATGTTAACAGTACAGCAGAATAGATTACTGATCTTTTAAAACCACAAACACTTTCTGCTACCGTGGATCGTACTGGATCTTACCAGCAGCTTGGAAAATGCCCCTCAGAAGAGTGTATAGTTCATTCCTTCTGCACTAGACAACCAGGTCCAGTATTTGAACCCCAAGAGATAACTTCTCAAGGCTCTCTTTAATTCATGAAGCCAGCCTTTAGGAAAATGGTGTTAAAGAGGTGAGGCTGTGTTAGAGGCTCACCTCTACCCTTCTGTGCTCCTCATCCTGGACTGAGAGCCTGCTCACCTTCCACCATCTTAGGCTTCTGCCTGGACACACAGGCATTAGGGGACTGTTCTAAACTCTGGACTTGTCCAAAATCATTAGTTCTGTGTCTCATTTAAGAGCTTTTCACAACCTGTTATTTCTCCCGAATGCCTTTCTTTTTCTTCCTTTCTATGTATTATGCACATTCAGTAACGGAGAGCTTTTGTTTTAATGATCTGAAATACAGGAGTGATTCTAATGGCGGAAAGCTTAAGCACCATGGCCATCTACTTGGGAGGCTTTGTGGGTACATTGATCCTTGAATGGTGCTCTTTCAATCACATTAACTCAGCCCTTGTTTCCCATCCCTCGTCTTTAGATTGATCACATTTAAATTTAGAGAAAGATGAGATCTCTAGCAATGGAGACTACAACTTTCTTTCCGAGACAGTAAAACATAATGACTTAGAACATTTCAATGAGGAAGGAATTGAACTAGAATCATAATTCCATGTCTTCCTAGCTGTGTGACCCTGGTGATTTATTTCACATTTTATTAGTAAATGAGGGTAATAAAGCTTTACCTAACACACCGTGCTGCTGCAGTTAAATAAGATGTATATGAGAAGCTTAGCACTAACGTATAATGCAAATTATATAAGAAACAAAACACGTAAGAAATAGTATCTGACAGAGTGAACACTCAAAAAACTACTTCCTGAAAGTTGTAGTCTTTGGTACAGGGAGTAAATCATCAAAGAAATTATTCAAGAAACGATCCCAGATTTTTCTAGAAAGATGAATGTCTAGGTTGAGAGAGCCCAGTGAGTGCGCAAGATAATGAAAGGAAAACACCTACCACAAATCATAATCATGATTAAATTTCAGAATACCAGCAACAAAACAAAGATCCTAAAAGCTTCGAAAGAGGGGAAATAACATTCCAAAGATCAAAAATTAGAATGGCATCACAGTTGCCCAAAGCAACACTGGTAGAAAAAATAGAGAAAGTCCTTTAATCTTTTGGAGGAAAATGGTTTCCAGCTAAGAATTCTGAATATAGCCGAATTCTCCATCAAGTGTGAGGACAGAATAGGTGTTGTCAAAAATGTAGTATCTCAAAGTTTACCTCTCATGCACCTTTCTTAGGGTGTTAAGGGAGGATGAATTCTAACAAAATAAAGAAGTGAACCAAAAAAGATAGAAGATTCAGGAAACAAGGAAAACAGCCTAGGAAGGGAATCCCCAGGATGGTGGTGAAGGAAGATCCAGGATGGCAGCTGCACAGCAGACCTTGAAGACTACAGTCCTGATCAAAGCAGAAGCATGGAGGGTTCCACGAAGAACGTCTCCAAGAGGATGAAACTGGTAGATTGTCTGGTGTGTGTGAATGTACTGGAAGGAGATTTGTACTTCTGGCTAAGTTTGGGGATGAACTAATGGCAGGTCTCTAGAAAATTAAGCAAAGGGAACAATAAGGCCGTTATTAACTCCAGGGAAAATGATTAGTAGCACAGGAAAAAAATGTAATAGTTACTATACAACTACATTGTGAATATCTGCCTTGTTTTTTAAAGTAAACACTAAATATTGACCCTATCAGTATTATGATATAACTGTATTAGGGCCATGGAGGAAGGGAGGAATGGGGAGAAATGCTACAAGAAATGCTACAAAAATCCTCATTTTTCATAGTAGGAAGTTGATAGATAACAGGAAAAATATTTAAAAAACTTAGGAAATATCAGTGTAGGCATTTTACGTAGCTATATGGAGGTAAACATGAGAATAAACAGCTTAAAATGTTAGAAATGATTATCTTTGGGGAGTGGCATTACAGGTTAGGGAGGAACTGGGCAGGTGATTGCTTTTTATATTGACTAGAAGCCACGATCATTACTAATGTTCATCAGTATGGTTCTCCTCTCACTCCATATGTGTCCAAGCTCCCTTCCAGCTAGTCAGGACCATAGGACCAGCTCTGGCCTAGGTAGAGCTGAAGAGGTGTGTGTCGTTTCCGGGCTACGACCCTGCGACCATTCAGATTCTCCTTCGGAAGCAGGCCTCAGCAACCCGCAAGGGACAAGGACAGACAGGAATGAATTCAGTAGTCTGGAAATCTTCCCTCTGTTCTTTAGAACTGTGACTTCTTAGCTCAGAGAAGACTAAGAGAAGATTAGGCAAACTTTTCTGGAGAGGGCCAGATAGTAAACATTGTAGGCTGTGCAGGCCATAGTTTCTTTTGCAACTGCTTATCTCTGCTGTTGTGGTGCAAGTGAATAAGGGCCTGTGTTCCACTAAAACTTTATTTATGGACACTGAAATTTGAATTTGATGACTTTCATGTGTCATAAAATATGTTCTTTCGATTTTTTCCCCAACCATTTAAAAATGGAAAAAAACATTCTTAGCTCACAGGCTGCACAAACAGAGGTAGAATTGGCCAACCCCTGCTCTAAATATTCAAAGAATTGTTACTCACAAAAGCTAATAGTGATCTCAGGTGGCCTTGGCCAGCAGCAGCTTGAAGCAGGGTTTCAGTTCCCAGCCAGAGACTGAAGTCAGGCCGGGGCAGTGCGAGCACTGAATCCTAGCCGCTAGACCACCAGGGACCCCAGTGGCCAGTGACAAGGCCCTGGCCCTTCGGCTTTGCAGAAGAGAATTCCCACAAAGATGGAAAGTAGTGAAACATGTAAAGTGTTTATTAGGAGGAAAAAGAGTACAGTATGTGGGGAAAGGCACACGGGCAGACTCTGAGAGAGAGGAGTGCCCTCGTGGTCGTTTCAGTCACTTACATGGGGCATTTCTTCCGGGTTTCCTTTGGCCAGTCATTTTGATTTACCTGGTTCTGAGTCTGTATTTGGTATATCTCAGGATCCTCCCATGTGTGTCCATGCATCTCTCAGCCAAGATGGATTACAGCGAAGAGGCCTATGGGTAGCCTTGATATCACTCCCCTTTTGACCTCCATGGAGCTTTCTAGTCGGCAAGGTCTCCTTGACTTTGAGAAAGAGAAATATATGGTGTCTTATCTGGGCAGGGCCCAGCCTCCTCTCTCAATTGTCCAGCTATTTTCATCTTGGAGTATTGGTCCACAGGGAATGAACTCCAGCTGTTCACCCTGGGGGGGGCCTATCTATCTCCTGACTCAATAGTATCATACTGTTTGTTTTTAGGAGACAGAACTAAAACTGAGAAGTAGGAGTCCCCAGGGAATCAATTTCAGTCTCAAATTTCCTCACATAATGAGAGCATTTCTACAAATTAGAGCTGCCTACAATGAAAAACGCTGCCCCAAGGTGTCCCTGTGCTTGAAAGCTTCACCCAGAGGTGGGAAGGCCCACTTGGTGTCCATGCACCCCTTTCATTCTTATATTTCATGGCCCTGTAAGACGATTAAGAGGAATCATTCTGATAAAGCTGTTTTAATGTTTTCCAAAGTACACTCACTTCCCACTGGTTTTAGGACAGTGCTTAGAAAAATTTAGACTAGATCGTGTGTGTGTGAGGGGTGAGGGTGGGGGAGGCCATAAGTATTTTAAATTAAGCATTTGTGGTGCCAGGGTTTGCAAAGACGACTTGCTAGCTTAAACATGTTTGCACACAGCAGTATTTTCTAATTTAAATTCAGTCCATCTCCAAACAGCCCTAGCCTAGACTAGCTGAAGGTATAAACTTCATTTTCATCTCATTAGGCCACCTGGAAGCTGCAATCAGTGAGTAGTCTTGAAGTCAATAGTCTGTCTGCTTCATTAAAATGTTAATTTCATGGCTTTAATTCTCTTTGTAAGATGTACCACTGCAGGACACTATATGCAGATTTATTCTAAAGCAGACAGTTTGCACGTCACATTTTAGTATATTTATTTCTCCAGATTTCTGTGTATTGCTATTTTTAGGAATTGCTTTCATGTTTAAAAAAGTGTTTAAACATCTAAGATATTTAAGGCAATTTCAGCCTAGCAAAATTAATTTTTAAATAATTCTGAAAGCTACTTTCCTCATCAGTGACATAAATCCCACTTCTTGGAGTGAAATATACATCCCTTTTTTCCCCCTATGGCTCTGAATCTCCACCTTTAAAGAAAGATTCAATAGCAGTTTTGGTGAACAGTCAGAATGAATCTAGATAGTGCCAGGCAGAAAAATGGATGAGCAAAATCTTTTGTCATGTGAAGTCTTCTCAGTTATCTTTTATGTTTTGAAAGTGCCAATTTAAATACCAAGTTCACATTTTTACTCCTCAAAATCTTGAGTTCTGACTGATTTCCCACAAGGGAACGTTAATCAAGAGATAACGAAGAGGCTGCTGCTGCACTGACAGAAACTAAGGCCCCCTCGCAGTCAGTGCCCAAACCAGTAATCAGAATGACTGCACTACACAAATGCAGACGACAGTGCTGTAGGGCCTGGACCCTTGTGGGTATCTTGGACTCTTCCTTACACACATGTGCCAGTACCTCTACATCTTGCTGATTTTCCTCATAACTATTTTCTCCTCTAGGTCTCCCTTGCAGACTTCCTTTCCTTTTCTGATCTCCCGTGGAAAGACCATTCCCCAAAGTTCTGTCCTCTGCTGTCAGCTCTTTTCTCATTATAGTCTCTCCCTTAGAATATACCTCCATGCTGTGACTACCACTATCATCTGTTTGCTAATGATTCTCAAATTTATGCTTCTGACTAACCTGTCTCCTGAGGTCTGACCTACCTGGATCTCCAGTAGGTAGAGACACTTTATCTAGAAGTGTCTCTATCACCCCAAATATAATATTTCTAATACCAAACTACTTACTTTCTTCTCAGCTTCTCCATTTCTGTTCATCACTGCCACCATTTTTATATATTCATCAAGCCAGAAGTATTCTGGGAGATGGCCCACAAGGATTTAATGTAGAAAATAGAAGAATAGTTCATCTCTTCCTTTTGATGAATGCACCAAATGTATTTTGTACTAGGCCCACTGAATAGAGTTAAGTACTTCTTAGCCCAAGCATACCCATAAGAGTCTCTTCCCATTAACAATGACCCAGTGAAATTATAGTTCTCTCTCAGTCATGTACCTTCAACTTCCACTATGGCCACCATGCAGAGATTTATGTTATTCATCTTTAGGCATGGAGGATGGGGGGTTACTTTGATCAAGAGTTTCCAAATCATTTGAAGTTTTTTATTGAAATGAACATAATTCCCAGACAGTCCTGAAATTACTCTGTTCTCAAGCTTCATAAGATAAAAGGTAACTCTAAATAAAATAAAATTCAAAAAAAAAAAAAAGATAAAAGGTAGCTCAGGTCATCACCCCAGGGCTATGGGCTGCTTATGGGCTATAAATAGACCTGCCTTAGTGACTTTTTTAAATAGTTTAGCAAGTGGCATTCCACTTTGTGTTTCTTGGATAAGTAGCTCGTGCAACTCTTTTCTCAGCTACATGACTGAGTGTCAGATACAACTGGGCTTATAATTCAGATCCAGTGAGAAAAGCAAACACCCAATTTTCTGTCCAGTCTTGATACGATCATCACTAATTGTCCCAGGTGACTGGGATATATAAGTCATAAGTTTAAAGCCACGTAAGTTTAAAGTCACCGTTTTAAGATATTATTTAAAATCTCATACTGATACTTGAATGAAAATGATTATTAACAAGGCTAAGACATTTTTATTAAGCCAGTTATGATAGTTAATTATCACTCACTCAGCAGATATTGAATGTCTATAATGAGACAGCATCGAACTAAGTGCTATATGACATACAAAGACATTGTTAATACTCAGACATTACTCTTGAGGAACCTGTACAATCTAGTAAAATTTCTGACTGAGTTGGTGAGTTAAAAAAAGAAAATTGTAAGAACTACAAGATTAAAAGCTTTCTGCTTCCATATAATTCAGTGATGAATTCCTAAGGTCAGTTTTTGGAAGTCTCAAGTATTAATGCTTATGTAGGTATTCATAGGGGTCTAGAGCTGATTCTATGACTACTTTTAAGCCATTCTAGACACTAGTAAGATCAAGAATGATTTTTCAGGGAACACACACACACACACACACACACACACACACACACACACACACACACACACACACACACACCCCAGAGTAGGAACAGCTTAGTTTGACATTGAAACCGACTTTGACCTTGGAACTTGGGGCAGGATACAACATACACACACACAGTTAAGTGATCTCTAATAAGCTGCATCCACAGCAGTACGTGAGAGAAATATACTAAGTCAGCCTTAGAATGACTGAGCTTTTTTTCTAGACTGAAAGATACCAGAATATAAGGTTAGCCTTCATTTTAAATGTGCAAGCTAGCGAGTCTTACTGAATGTATTTTGCTATCAAGTTGCCTTTCCGAACTTCCTCGGTGTGGGCAATAAGAAAGGTGGAGGCCAAACCTACAGAGAGATTTGAAGACAGTCAAGTCAGAGAGACCCAAAGTCATACTGTAGCTCCAGCTGAGCCAGGTATAGAGTATTTCTATTTCTTTAGAGAGAAAAGGAAATATTGCCCCAAGAGTCACTGATGGATTTTCATGAGAATGATGGATAGTAGCAGCACCATAGAGATAAAACTACAGACAGAGATGAATGAACCACAAGAGAATATTCATTTATATGGTCATCCTCCTCACTTATAAACCTTCAGTTTTCTCTGCTAGGCAGGATGTAAGAGATACTTTACTAAAACGAGGTTTATTCATATTAAGTAGCAAATTTACTCATAGCAATGTACATTCACTGGAATAAAAGATAACCTGGGGCTTCCCTGGTGGCGCAGTGGTTAAAAATCTGCCTGCCAATACAGGAGACACGGGTTCAAGCCCTGGTCCTGGAAGATCCCACATGCTGTGGAGCAGCTAAGCCCATGTGCCACAACTACTGAGCCTGCGCTCTAGAGCTGTGAGCCACAACTACTGAGCTTGTGTGCTACAACTGCTGAAGCCTGCGTGCCTAGAGCCTGTGCTCCACAACAAGAGAAGCCACTGCAATGAGAAGCCTGCTCACCGGAACGAAGAGTAGTCCCCGCTCACCACAACTAGAGAAAGCCCACGCGCAGTAACAAAGACCCAGTGCAGCCAAAAATAAAATAAATAAAAACATTAAAAAGATAACCTAGTTTACCCTAGGAATGTGATAGACCATACCATTTCTCACTTTATTACAGGTCAATGAAGGAACCATTTTAAAGTTCACATAGGAGCCCCTAATTCTTTCGAATAGAATTAGGTATTCATAATCATACGTAGAAGAGTAATGGAAAACTTTTCCATTTCAGAAACACAGGCAAGAAAATATACCATAGCCCAGTCCTTTTCCATTGGCCACGTTCTCAATTAGAACAGTGTGTTTCTTCCGCTCTGGGTAAATGTTGATTAATTGATGTTTTGTTTGTAATGTGTTTCAGAAATGGAAAGAATTTCAGTTATATTTGCAGTGTAATAAAATTAAGATATTTAAGTTGTCTAAAAGGCTTTTGCTGCCAAACAACTTCTTGAGAGACTTTTAAAAAGATAACATAAAGACCAATTATATTTTTCTAGATCTTAACTTTTAAAAATGTGCTTATTGAGAATACCAAAGTACAATTTGGGGGCCTGCGCTCCAGTCCTTTTATGAAATGGAAAGAGCTAACTAAAGCTAGAAGGCAGGAAACCTAGCTTCTAAATTTAGTCCTTTTATTCAGCCAAACCCTAAGCTTCGTCCTTTTATTCAGCCAAACTCTAAGCCTCTTTGAAAAATGATTTAATCTCTCTGATCTTCAGTTTACCAAACTGAAAATGAGAAATCCTGAACTGCCTCCCTATATTAAATTCTTGACCCTGACCCCAGGGCTTTAGAATCAGATTGACCTAGGTTAAAACCATCACTTTGTCCCTTACTGGCTTTGTAACCGTGTACAAATTACTTAACCTGGGTCTCAATACCCACTTCATGGGGTTATTGTGAGTATCAAATAAGGTATGAGGAAGTACATAGCCTACTGTTTGCATTTAGTTTCTTTCTTTTATTTTCTTAGGTTTCGTAATACAGAGGAATCATTTTTCTAACAGGTACCTGTATGAATAGTAGATCCAAAGCAATGTGGAGAATACAAAGAGAGAAAGACATGCAGCCTGCCCTTGAGTATATGATCTAATCCGAGAAATATGATTTTGACAAAAACAGTTTAAACTAGAAAAATGGTAAGCGCTATAAGAGAAGTTCACAGAAAGAGCTGTGGAATTTAGAGAAGGGAGACAATATATACGTTATCATCAGATCCCAGAGTTCAGATGACTGGGAGAAAATAAAACATAACCTTTGAATGTTATGAGATGTTATCATCTAGTGATGATAACAAACCACGGTGATGTATGTGTACATTGGAAGTGAATGTTGCCCATCCACGTTGCATCAATTTGTATTGAAAAGATAATGGATGTTGATAAGCTTCACTGAGAAGGGAGCATCATCACTTCTGAAGTATTCATGCCAAAATGCATAACGTGGATTAAATCATGAGGAAACATGAGACAAACCAAATTGAGAGACCTTCCAGAAAATAATTGTCAACATTGGTTCCTGGATTGGATCCTGAACCAGAAAAAGGAAAACAGTGGAAAAATTGGAAAAGTTTGGGTAAAATTTGATCAACAGATTAGCTAACAGTAAAGTATCAATGTTAATCTGGTTTTATTTAATTGTACTATAGTTGTATAAGATACTAACATTTGGGGAGGGTGGGTGAAGTTTACTGGAAGTCATTTTAGTACTTTGAAACATTTTTTATAAACCGAAAATTATTCAAAGTAAAATTTTTAAAAAAGAGAATAGATCCTCATATAAATCCTTTGCAGATGAAGATAGCTCAAGTAAAGATCTGTTTTAGATTCAGATGTGAGAATTAAAGGGGAGCTGAGCAGTCACAGCAAAGCTGTTTCTAAATTTTAAAATATTTTGACAGGTTTCAGTTGACTCACAACCCAAAACGAAAACGTTGCACATAAAAACCAGAGATCTAAATAATCGCATCTCAGAATTTGTAGTACTCCAGTTTAGAATAAGGTTTACTGGCCAAGATAAACCATCCGCTCCCCTCTGCCATCCCATGATGTGTATTAACATTATAGTGTTCCATGGCAGTGGGGATTGAGCTTTAAATCCTGCTTCAAAAATGCTGTTAGCTCTTCCCTTCTAAATGTGCGATTATTTGAGTAGATAGGATAGCTAATTTAGATTCTTTAATTGGGGGGGGGCCTGATTTGTGTTTTCTACTGTCCATTAATTACTTAAAAGCACTTATTACTTAATGCAGACCTGGGGTTCAGAGTTAATCATACTCCTTAGTTTATAGGACCTTGTTGTTGGTCTTGAGCAAAGCTTCTCTTTTGTCTTTATTGTTTTTTATTTATTCCACTTTTTCCTGTACCCTACTCCTATTCCTTCCTTCTTTCATAGGAATTCTGATACATGGAATGTGTATCCTTTTGCTTCTATTGTTCCTATAAAATTTTTGGTGTGTTTTGTATTCCTGCATTTTTAAGTTTACACAAATTAGACTGTTTAATATCTCATTGTTTCTTGCTTTTTCACTTAGCATTTTGCTTTTAAAATACATTCATGTTTGTTAACCAAAATTTTAGAAAAGGGGACTTGATTGAAATAAGAAGGTGTTTATGTGAGGTTTATTAGGACTGCAGCCCAGGAGCTACAGATTCAAGAAGCACTTGAATTGTGTTCTGCCAGACTACAAAATGGGGGAGGTTTATAAAGGCAAAAACCACAAGGTTACAGTTACATGAATTGTTTATCAAGAATTATAATTGGAGCTGGCAAGAAGTAAGGATGCTTGTTAAGTAAGGATTGGTTGGGATCCAAAATGGTTGCATAGTTACAGGGAGAGACCTTGAGACCATAGTGGTGCAGCTGGCAGGTGTTGTTCTGAATGTGATTGGTGGTATCCTTGGGTCTTGTACAGTTCAAAGAAAGTTCAAGTTCTCAGTGGTGCAGAGGCATGTCTGAGACCAGATCCTAGTGGCTGCCTGATTCCATTCTTGTATGCCTGAATTGTGATTCCTCCATTATAACTTCAGTTTGTCATCATGCTGT
Organism: Phocoena sinus; assembly: GCF_008692025.1. NCBI lineage: Eukaryota > Metazoa > Chordata > Mammalia > Artiodactyla > Phocoenidae > Phocoena > Phocoena sinus. The sequence continues at coordinate 24,376,920 of NC_045775.1, forward strand.
TAAACGTGTATCTAATCCTTGGCTTCTGACTACTGTCTTCTTCATGGTGTGTCCCTTCCACATCTCAGTTATTGAGGCTCCCAAAGACAGACATCCAAGGTAGCCTCTAACTCTCCCCATCACAAAAGCACTGCTGTTATGCTCTCTTTTGTAGCCATGTGATACATGTCCGAGAGTATGAACTGCTGAGGCAGAGGATTAGGTAGCCTTAATTTGACTAGATCCACATTGCTCTCCAAAAGGGTTACTCCCCTCTAAACTCACTCTGGCAGTGCTTGAGGGTACCTGTACCCTCTCACTCCTACCAGCATTTGGTATTATCCAGCTTTCTACTTTCTGCCAGTCAGATATGTGTACAGTAGTACCTTATTGGTGTTTTGTTTGCATTTGTCTGATTACAGAGGATTTTCATGTGCCAGTTAGGTTTCTGCATTTCCTTTTCGATGTTTATACCTTCTGTTTTCCTATTGAGATTACTATAGTGACTTACTGATTCATACTAGTTCTTTTTGTGTTATAGATATTAATCCCTTGTTCAGTTTTAAATATTGCAAATATGTTCTTATTCAATTACATATTCATTGAACAGAAACACTTAATGTAATCAAACTCATGAAAAATTTTTTGCCATATAATTTATGCTCTTGAAGTTTATTTTTAATAAAACCTTTCTTGCCACTTGATCAGAAAAATAGTCTCCATCTTCTTATGTTAAATATATAACTACCTCTTACATTTAAATTTTTGTCATCTCAAGCCCTCCTTTATTTATTTGTTTATTTTTGGCTGTGTTGGGTCTTCGTTGCTGCACGCGGGCTTTTCTGTAGTTGCGACGAACGGGGGCTACCCTTTGTTGTGGTGCACGGGCTTCTCATTGCGGTGGCTCCTCTTGTTGCAGAGCATGGGCTCTAGGCACACGGGCTTCAGTAGTTGTGGCTCGCGGGCTCTAGAGCGCAGGCTCAGTAGTTGTGGCGCACAGGCTTAGTTGCTCCGCGGCATGCGGGATCTTCCTGGACCAGGGCTCGAACCCGTGTCCCCTGCATTGGCAGGTGGATTCTTAACCACTGCGGCACCAGGAAAGCTCTCAAGTCCTCCTTTAAATGTGTTGTTGTTGAGGACACAGTTTTATTTTTCTCCAGCACTATGTATTAAGCAACCTGTCATTCCCTCATTGATTTGTGATGTCATCTTTGTTGTACATTAAGTTCCCATATATCCATGAGAATGGCTTTGAACTCTGTTCTCTATTGCATTAGTCTTTTTTTTTTTTTTTGAGGCATCTGATGTTTGTTGTTCTGTAACTACTTGATTCTTTTAGGATGTAAAATGCTGTTTCTTCTAAATTTCAAGGAACTGGTTCATGCGTATGTTAAACCAGAATATTCTTCTTGCTTTCAGAACTGTTTAGGCATTTCAGCCCACAGCGATCTTGTCCTTCTCTGAACTCGTAGTACTCATTTTCCATGACACTCACTTCTCTTTAAAATTTTGTATTAACTTTTATTAATTTCCCTTGTTATTACTTAACTTTTCACATGATTATATCTTATATTTCCACATCTTTGAGTCTTCCGTAGTAGCTGTAGCTAGCACAGGATCTGCGATCGTCATCATAGCCATGATTTACTGAGCACTTACTAGACTTTTCATCAGTACCTTTGATTTGATGGATGTATGTCTTAACTGAATTGTAAGCACATAAGGACAATGACTGACTTAAAGGATGTAGGACAGACATCCAGTTTCTAGATGTACTAATTGAACACAGTCATATCTTCTGCAGCAGGACGTTTTCCCCCCCAATCATTAAACTTTGTGTTACATCTGAATCTCTCCATGTTGAAAAAAAAAGTTTTAATTTACCTATTTTTTCTTTCCCTTTGTATTTTCAGTAATTGCATTTTACTGTTTTCCTTAATGAACCAAGAGAAAAGCAGTTGTGGTAAACAAATCATGTGCAGGGGAAAGCAATATATTATAATTAGGATTCCATTATCATTTAATTAGGCATTCCATTACTGAATTGGTGTCTCTGGCTTCCCCTGGTCTCTAATTCTGAAACAAATTCTTCTTTGTGGACAAATATTAGCCTGTAATAATTAGAGGATTCATCTATGCTTAGGCTTTTTATTAAATCTCTTTCTGATTAAGATAGCTCCCCAAGTACAGACTGATTTAATTTAATATGATTTATCCACTTGTATATCAAGGTCTGGTGGAAAGTGTTTTTAACACCAGAGCATTAGGAATATTAAGATCATCTTTATATTCACAGATCTTTCAGGTATTTAAGATCTTGCTCTTTGAATAGTTCTATAAACCAAGGTCTGATGTCACTGCTAAATTCAAGAATGTCACACGTGCTGTAACAGCCTGTCATTGAACAGGAGACTTAGTCTGTTTCAAATTAAAATACTGACCTTATATATTCTTATGTTCCTTTGGTTTGGGAATCAGTTTTCATCCCAACTAGTTGGTTCACCACATTAAATATGTCTTTTCTGTTTTACCAGAAGTTCAGTTTTAATAGAAACAAGCATTGTAGATGAATATTCTGAAATGAGGGCCTCCATGGACATGAGTGTAACTTGTCCTTTTTTTTTTTTTTTAAACTCCTTGGACTTGACCATTATTGCGTCCTCACCCTTTACTTTCTTTCTGCTTTTCCTCTATTTTTCATTGATGGACATTTAATAGTTATTGAAATTAATTTTGCTTGGGGTCTTTTTACTTCTTTCTTAATCAACTTTCCCCCAACATTCCTCCCTTACTTTATTCAAGTCTGGCCTCACCACTTGCTCTTATAACCTTGTCTAACCCTTTTGTCCAGCTTTTTTTATTTTTTGTTCTTTTAGCCCTTCCTCTTCCCCACTATGTGTGCAAGAGAAAGTTTACATTGCTGTCTCCATGTGAATGTGACTAAAGCTATGTGAATTAACTGTATGAAGCCAAAGCATATATTCTAAGTTGCTGCAGCCAGAAAAACCCCTGAAAATACTGTCCCTTTTTTGTGATATCAAGAAAGTCCATTATGAAGCAAACCAAATGATGTGTTCTGATCATAATTTAGCTCCAGTTTCTGGAAATCCCAGGGAGGGGAGGGGTGAATGTGTGTGTTTGTGTACACACATGTTCTCAGTTGAGTAGGAGAGGGGGGGCGGACCATGAGGGCAGAAGGAAAGGCAGTCCAGCGTCCTGTGACTTCCGAGTTCCCATTTCCTGCCGAGCCCTTTGATTACCAGCTCCCTGAGAGTTGCTGACTCTTCCTTTTGCCTCTCCATCACCCTCCTCTGCCCCTTGTGAACTATTCTGTTTGGAAACAGTGGTTTGGTAGGAACCTGTGTCCGTAGGGCAAAAGCTGATAGAAGGTGCTTTGGAGTCAGGGCTGGAAGTGGAGGGATCTCAGACCAAGTCAGGCTAAGATTCTTAACAGGTCTGGGCGTGGTGTGAAGGACTCTAAGCAGCTTGTCTGGTCAGCGGGGGGAGGGGGTCGATGAACTCGTTAGCAGGCCACATGAAATAACAGGATGAAATACTGCGGTCATTTGCAGAAGAGACCCCCTGGGAAGAGGTCAAAGTAGAAATAGGTGTCATGTAAGTAAGGCAGCGGTTACTGTACTCAGGGTAACGTCTGCACTGATGGAAATGCCAGCTCTGCGAGAATTTTTCAAGCAAGTGAGAACCCCATGTGTCTCATGGACAGAAAGAAAAATAGCACAGTAGAGAAATTACAAGGCTTTCTTTGAGGAGATTGGTGGTTTGCTTTAAAGACATATTTTTGGAGTTGATGAGGAAACGAATGCTTCTACTGTAATTCTTCAATTAAGGAAGAGGCAACATTCCAGCAGGCTTAATGAAGTGTCTTTTGTTGATAGAGAGAAATGATACAGAAAGCACTCAGTATTGCATTACATAATTTCAGGAAAGAATTTCAGTTTAAATATAGCATTATATACTTAGCATTGTCAAATATGCCATAAACTAGAAAATATTCATCTGGGGGTTTGGAGGTAGTGGGAGAGGGGGAATATCAAACTCACTCAGCTCTATGCACATTGAATAGACCCCTAGCTTCCTACCCTTGTGGCAGCCTGTAGATGTCCTAATGTTGGTCACTTAGCTCCCTTGCCCTACTCTTACTGCCCCACACGTGTGACCTTGATTCCCAGTACATCACCTGAAACCTTCTGTCATCTCAGGTTGCCCAAAACCCGTGAAGAATACTGGTGCTTTAACAATAATATAGCAGTGTTTGCACAAATAGAGTTAGAGAATGGCAGAAGCGCAGAGTATCTGAGGCTTAAATTAACAAAGAATGTCTGATGCTCACAGAAGAACAAAAGCATAAACCCCTGTCTTCCTTCTCTTCTCAGGTCTGGAGGATCATTAATCACAATTACTGTCGAGTGACAGCCTCCCAGTACCTCTTTCTCCTGCAGGCTGTTAGCAAAGGCTCTATTCTCAGGTACTCTTCCTGGCAGAAATATACCACAGAGGGAGGCTCAGCTCAGTTTCCCTTTTTCTGCTCATTCAATGTATTCAGTAAACAGCTATATACCGAGCACACTGAAGAAGCACTGGGGATATGCCAGTGAGTAAAAGCGACAAAATTACTACCCTGTGGTGCTTTCATTTTAGCAGGAGGAAAACGGGCGGTAAACAAGTAAAACATATAGGATGTCCGATGATGAGGCCTATAGAGGAAAAATAAATCAGGGAAGAGGAAAGCCTGCTATCTTAAATAGGGTCCTTGGGGCCTCCCTGAAAAGGCGAATCTGGGGGAAGAACATCTCAGGTGGAGAAACAGCTCGGGTCCTGGGAGCGTGTGTGGTGTGTTCAAAGGAGAACACAGAACTCAGTGCGGCGGGAGCAGCTAGTCTGGTGGGCAGCAGAAGAAAACGAGGGCTGAAGGGTAGCAGGTCGCCAGGTGAGTGTAGGATTTTGGCGTTTTCCCTGCATGAGATGGGGTGAGGAGACCAAGGTGGGTTATAATGTAGTGAGTAACATTCTGAAAGGATTACTCTGGCTGCTGTGCTGAAACGAATCTGTAGGAGGGAGGGCGGTCAGAGAAACCAGTTAGAAAGATATTTGCAATAATCCGAGTGGGAGGTGGTAGCTTGAGGTAAAATTGGGGAGGTGGCGAGAGCTGGCTAGACTCTGCATCTATTTTAAAGTAGAGCCAATAGAACCTTGTGATGGAATGCATGTGGAGTATATGAGAGAGAGGAAGCAAGGATGACTTCAGGCTTCTTGGTCTGAACTAGAGGAAGGACAATTTTGCCTTTAATTGAGACAGAGATGGTGGGAAGCACGGGTTTGTGGGGAGAGACCAAGAAGAAGTTCCATTGGGGCCATGTTAACCTTGAGATACTAATTAGACATCCAAGGGGAGATGCCAAGTTAGTAGTCAGATATATGAGTCTGCAAGGGAAAGAGGCAGGATGGAGGTACAGATTTGGGAGGCATCAGCACATATTTGGTACTTAAAGCTTTAAGACTGGAAGAGATCACCTCGGGAATGAGTGCAGATAAACTAATAAAATCCAAGACTTGAGAGTGATCAGTGAGTCAGGAAAAGCACCAAGAGAGTAATATGGGAAGGAAACAAGGTAAAATAGTTTTTCAAGGAGGAAGAGAGTCATTGGATTTGTTTTTTTTTGAAGGTCACTGATGACTTTGATAAGAACAGTTTTGGTGGAGTGGTGAGGGCAAAACTTAACGGGCATAGGTCCAAGAGAGAGATGAGAGAGGATTGAAGATGGTGAGTATAGACAAAGCAAGACGTTTAGCTATGTAGGTGAGCAGAGAAGTGAGCAGTAGTTAGGAGGACACGTGGCAAGAGGGAATGACAGGAGGAATTATACCCATGTTGATAGGCAAGACAGGAGTGATTGGTTATTGCTGAAGAAATACCATCATCAAATATCACTGGAGTAGACAGGATGATAGAGCACATAGGTGGAGGGAATTGGCATTGAATAGGAGTATGGACAGGTCATCCATATAAAGAAGAGTAGGCAAAGTATATGGACTTACATGCAAGTAGGTGGGTAGATGGGGTGGTAAGAGTTTGTAGAAGTTTCTTATGATTTATTTTCTCAGAGAAATAGGATGAGAATGAGGGATGATGAGGAACTGTAGTGGAGGTTTAAAAGGAAAACAAAGGCGTGAAATAATCAAATCTGGGCAGTTGGGACACAGAATGGACTAAAGAAATAGGTATGATTGCCAAGAAGTAGAGGGCCAAGTTTTGGCTAATAATCACAGATTTACCAAGGACTCCCACTAGTCTCCATTCCCAGCCAAAAAATCAAATACTCCCCCCAAAACACGTACCCATCCAGTAGGCTCAAGTGAGTTTCTGGGTGAGGAGGCAGCAAAAGGAAAAACCTCCAGTAGCCAGAGGGGTTATGTAGGTGTGTGAAGTGAAAGGGAGTGCAGAACCTTAGGAACCGAGCATTCAAATCCAGTCTCATTTATTGGCTCTGTGGAGCTATGGTGGAAAATTTTTACCAGGGAAAGGTAAATTATAGGTCAGGAGGACTAAATCAGATTTCTTTCTGGTTATGTCTTAAGACTGGTTGCATGGTTAAGACTTCTTGAAATCTACTCATATCCAAGTATGGATCATCTTGTTTAAAGTACTGAAATGAGACCCTTCCCTGTTCAGTAAAGGGGGAGAGAGCGCTAGATTACAGAGCAGGAGCCTCTGGACGCGCAGAGGGGGAGTAGTGACTACCTCTCCATCAGCCTTCTGCGCAGTTCTGCCCAGGCCCGGCCCGGTCTACAGCCACTGGGTGTGAGTAACTCAGAGCGGTGCGAGGTAATCTCAACGCAAGTGTCCCACCTTCTGTGCCGCTGAGAAGGTGCTGCTGTTGAGTTGCTGTGGCACATGAGGGGATTGGTGCTCTGTTTTGGGTGGTGGTAGAGGGAGTACTTGGCCGGGGGGGATGGTTACAATGGGTATGTTAAACCAGTTCCCAAATGTTTTATAAGTTTCTGTGTCATGGTGTTGGTTAAAAGCAGAAATTAATCCTCCAAAATCTGAACTATTAAACAGATTAGATGCTATACTGTTTTAATATTGAAGGGTACAAGGGTGTGTATGTGTGTGCTTTGATTGATAAACCTGAAGCCCTGCTCCCACTGTGGTGATCTAATATATTTATTAGAGAGCTCTGCTTCTAAAATATTGGTCTCAAGACACGTTGTCTCCCACTTGTCATCTTTATTCTTTTCTGTGTCAATCCTAATTGATTTGTAACTGCTTCAGAATTATGTTGATTCAACCCTTTCCTTTCTAGATAGTAGCAAGAAAACATTTCAGATATTTGTGACCCTGAAAGAAATTAGGGTGGTAGAAATTTTTAAATGTCAGGTTGCACTAAGCGTAATTTCTTAATTAGGGAATTATATTAGCCAAGAAAGGAAAAAAGGTGCAAAACAATAATGCAAAGCTTATTGATATGTCAGTGTTTATTTGAATGACTAGGAAAATGTTTCCAATAAAATGCTAATACAAAAAAATCATTAAAAATTAGTGCATGTGAATAAATTTTGGACTTGTTTCAAACTTTAAATACTGTGTTTTCTAACATTTTGGTTTGATGAGAATCCAGTCAGCATAAATAAAGCTCTATTTGGACTATAGCGGATATTACAGATTTGTTATATCACTTAAGTATTTTAGAGTTCATATTTGAAAAGCTTTAAAAAAACAACTTGTAGAGGTACAGTCTACTTGCCTTGAAGTGCAAGTACATTTTAACTGTACAATTAGATACGTTTTAATAAATGCAGTCTCATAACTACCACCATAATCGAACTACAGAACATCCCATCACCCCTAAAAGTTCTCATATGACCCCATTTGCAGTCAGACCTCTCCTCTGAACCCCCCAGTCCCTAGAAACTGCTCATCTGCTGTCCCTATAGTTTTGCCTTTTCTAGATTTTTATATAAATGGAATTAAATGGTATGGAGTTAACTGTATCTGGCTTCTTTCACTTAGCATAATGCTTTTAAGTTTCGTCCATATTGTTTTATGGATCAGTTTATTCCTTTTTATGGCTGAGTCGTATTCCACTGCATGGAATATGCCACAATTTGTTTACCCATTCATGGATTGATAGATATTTGGGTTGCTTACAGTTTTAGAATATTATGTATAAAATTGCTACAAACATTTGCATAAAAGAATTTGCTTATGTTTTCTTGGGTAAATACCTAGGAGTGTGATTAGTGGGCCATTGTGAAACTCTTTTCCAAAGTGGCTGTACTAGCTTACATTCCCATCAGCAGTGTGGCAGACAGAGTTCCAGTTGTTTGGCATCCTCGTCAAAACTTGATATTGTCAGCTTTTTTAATTCTAGCCATTCCGTTAAGTATGTAGTGGTATCTTACTGTGGTTTCAGTTTGTATTTCCCTAATAACTAAAGATGTTAAGCATCTTTTCCTGGATTTACCTGCTTTTCATATAACTTCTTTGGAACTGGTTTGCAGTTATTTTCTCCCAATCTGTGGCTTGCCTTTTCATTTCCTTCATATTGTCTTATGCAGAGTCAAGGTGTTTAATTTTGATGAAGTACAATTTCTCCATTGTTTCCTTTCTTGTTTTTGTTCTCTGTGACCTATCTAAGAAATGTTGCCTAGCCCAGGTCACAAAGATTTTCCTTTATGTTTTCCTACAGAAATTATATAGTTTTAGTATTTACATTTAGGCCCACAATCCATTTTGAGTTAATTTTTGTGTATGGTATGAAGTAAGCATCAAATTTGTTTCTTTGCCTTTACATGTAGATATCCAGTTGTTCCATTACCATTTATTGCAAAGACCATCTTTTCTCCATTGAATCAGGCAACTTTGTTGAAAACGAATTGGCAGTATAAGTATGAATCGTTCCTGGACTCTGTTCTGTCCCACTGAGCGATACGTCTAGCCCTCCTCCAGCACCACACTGTTTTGATTACTTGAACCTTTAGAAAGAGTCCTTAAGTTAGCTAGTGTAAGGCCCCCAACTTTGTTCTTCTTTTTCAAAGTTGTTTTGTTATTCTAGTTACTTTGCATATCTATATAAAATTTAGAATCAGTTAACTTATACACAGCATACTAGGAGCTTTGATTAAGATTGCTTTGAATCTGTAGATCAGTTTGGAGGACAAATATCCTCTTAACAATAGTGACTCTTCCAATCTATGAACGTCGTACAACCATAAGTTGTTTTACTGTGCCTTGCTTTCTTGCGCTTCACAGGTACTGCGTTTTTTTACAGATTGAAGGTTTGTGGCAACCCTGTGTTGTCAGATAATGGTTGGCATTTTTTAGCAATACAGTATTTTTTAATAAGCCATGTACATTTTTTTAGACAAATGCTATTGCACACCTAATAGACTACAGTATAGTGTAAACATAACTTCAATATGCACTTAGAAACCCCAAAATTTGTGACTCGCTATTGTGATACTCCCTTCATTGTAGTAGTCTGGAACCGAACCTGCCATATCTCCAAGGTATGCGTGTAATCTCTCCAATTATTTAGGTCTTCCAAATTTCTCTCAGTAATGTTTGTAGTTTGCAGTCTTGCACATATTTTGTTAAATTTACCCCCAAATGTTTTATATTGTTGATGATAAAGTAAATGATATTCTTTAAAATTTGAATTTCTAACTGTTCATTGCTAGTATACAGAAATAAGTTTATTTTTATATTGAACTTGTATTCTGCAACCTTGCTAAATCCACTTATCATTCCAGTAGCTTTTTGATAGTCTATCAAATTGTCTGTAAATAAAAGGCAGTTTTACTTTTTCCTTTTCAATCTGTATGCCTTTTCTTTCTTTTTCTTGCCTGTTACAATGACTAGAACCTCTAATACCATGTGTCTGGTAATAAATGCTAACATATTAATGTAGTACAGATCTTACCTAACCTCTTGTTAAGCACCTCTGTTCTAGTGAGCTGCTAAGAATAGGAAAAAAGATGAGAACAACTGGTTTTTATCATACGTTAACCTTATGTCTTTATATACTCCTTTAAACACTTTATATACTACTTTAAAACTTAAAAAAAAAACAAGCCTGCTATTAAGTGTAGCCTCAGCTGCATGAATACTGGTGTTAAAAAGTAGTAATATGAAACTTACTATCCCACATGGCTCTAAGATTCAGACCAGAGCTCTCTCTTTAGCCTTCAGGGTTCAGACCACCAGACTTTCTGCTCCCCTGGCATTAGTCAGTAAACCTCTGTTAGATGCCTGCAGCCTTGCTCACTTCCAGTCCTCACTCCTCCCTGCCCACCAGTCCCACTGAGGAAGTTTTCTACAAATATGAAACTGTACTTAAGTCTTCCAGTATTAATAAAAAGGGAACTTTACTCATGCACCTGTTTTGTGTTTTTCTTTTCTTTGTGTTCCTCTTCTTTGACTAGTATATAAAGAAATGAGACTGACTGAGAAACTAGGTTGAATTTGGAGGTCAAGAATGCCACTCTTTCCAATCCAGCCCAGATATACAACTATGACACTGGGCATGCCAAATACACAAGAAATGATTTTAGTGGTAAACGTAGAAGCCACCAGGTTTTCAGGCAAAACTACAGCGTTGGAAGCGTTGGAAGCGTTGGGGTTTGCCTTCTTCCTTTTAAAATTTCTCTTGTTAATGCTAGCTATATTGTTCCCTCTTGCTGTCTCAGTTATCTGAAATCATATCCAGCAAGATCTCTCTCCAGTACCCCAAAGCGGTACCCCAAAACTCTTATCAATACCCTAATCAAAATCTCACACTATGTGAGCACAACTGTGGCAGTTACTGTTCTAATTAAGTAAGTCACTATGTAATGAGAATTAGAGCAAATTGTTTTTATCTTAAGTAAATTGTAAAATAATTTTAATAGACAACATTCATCAACCACTTATAGGATGATCTCGTATAATCCTCCCAGAGGTGTATGTTTCCCAAGCCACACGTAAGCAAGGAGTGGAACTAGATGACGAACCCACAGTCTTATCTGATTCTAAGAACCCAGCTCTTAAACACAACTCCTCACAGTCTCCTCTGCTTAGAACCATCCTTATAACCTAATGTTTTCCAAAATGTGGCCCTCCAACCCTCTGCATCAGAGCAGAATCTCCTGGAGTGCCTGTTAAAATGTAGATTTCTTGATCTCACCCATACATGCTAAATGAGAATCTCTGGGAATGAGGTCCAGGACTCTTCATTTTCATTTAGTTCCCCAGGTGATTCTTAGGCCACTGAAGGTTGAGAACCACTGTCTCAGCCTCTCCTTCTCAACTAAGGAACAGATCTCAGCAGTTTGTAGGAACTGCCATAAAATGGTAGCTCTGCATGCTCCATAAGAACCTGTAGTCAACCTCTTCAGATAAATTTAGAAAACTCACTCTTCGTTTTCCATACAGCCGTCTCTAACAGTTAGGTGCCCTTGCTCTTTATTCTCAAAATGCCACTGGATAACTCGAGAGTACAACAAATCTCTAGAAGAAATGTCCTTCCCCAAAATAATGCCTCAAAAAAGAAGCAGCCCTTGACATTCGATATTTCTTAATGTATATTGTTTTAATTTCCTAGGCTGCCATTAAAAATCACCACAGACACACATTTCCCACTGGCTGAATGTAGGGAGACACAGGCAGGAGCCAGAGCCAGGGGTCTTGTATTGCGCTGCTGCGAGTGCGGAGCCCCCTCCAAGTCCTGCCCGGATACAGGAGAGAGGATAGTCAAAAACAAGAGTTGAGACTGATGGTAAAATGGAGTGATGAAACTACAGTGGAAAATCTCAGTCTGGAGAGGTCCTAGGGAAGACAGATTCTCAGAACTGTATAGCAGGGAATAGGGAAAAGAACTGTAATAAGTTGGACTTTGTCTGTTTTTGTTGGGACGTGGAGTTAGAAAGGAAGCAGAATGATTTAGCCATGTGGATGACAGGGTCTTGGTGCTCTGGCCAGGTGTCAGGCCTGAGCCTCTGAGTGGGAGAGCTGAGTTCAGGACATTGGTCCACCAGAGACCTCCCGGCCCCACGTAATATCAAACAGCCAAAGATTTCCCAGACATCTCCATCCTAATGCTAAGACCCAGCTCCACCCAACGACCAGCAAGCTACAGTGCTGGACACCCTATGCCAAACAACTAGCAAGACAGGAATACAACCCCACCCACCCATTAGCAGAGAGGCTGCCTAAAATCATACTAAGTTCACAGACACCCCAAAACACACCACCGGACACAATCCTGCCCACCAGAAAGACAAGATTCAGCCTCATCCACCAAAAGACAGGGACCAGTCCCCTCCACCAGGAAGCCTACACAACCCACTGAACCACCCTTTAGCCACTGGGGGGGGCAGACACCAAAAACAACGGGAACTACAAACCTGCAGCCTGTGAAAAGGACACCCCAAACACAATAAGTTAAGCAAAATGAGAAGACAGAGAAATACACAGCAGATGAAGAGCAAGGTAAAAACCCACCACACCAAACAAATGAAGAGGAAATACACAGTCTACCTGAAAAAGACTTCAGAGTAATGATAGCAAAGATGATCCAAAATCTTGGAAATAGAATGGAGAAAATAAACGTTTAACAAGGACCTGGAAGAACTATAGAGCAAGCAAACAATGATGAATAACACAATAAATGAAATTTAAAATTCTCTAGAAGGAATCAATAGCAGATAACTGAGGGAGAAGGACAGATAAGGGACCTGGAAGATAAAATAGTGGAAATGACTACCACAGAGCAGAATAAAGAAAAAAGAATGGAAAGAATTGAGGAGAGTCTCAGAGGCGTCTGGGACAACATTAAACATACCAACATTCAAATTATATGGGTCCCAGAAGAAGAAGAGAAAAATAAAGGGACTGACAAAATATTTCAGGAGATTATAGTTGAAAACTTCCCTAATACGGGAAAGGAAATAGTCAAGTCCAGAAAGCGCAGAGAGTCCCATACAGGATAAATCCAAGGAGAAACACTCCAAGACACATACTAATCAAACTATCAAAAGTTAAATACAAAGAAAAAATATTAAAAGTACCAAGGGAAAAGCAACAAATATCATACAAGGGAATTCCATAAGGTTAACAGCTGATGGTTCAGCAGATACTCTGAAAAACCAGAAGGGAGTGGCAGGATATATTTAAAATGATGAAAGGGAAAAACCTACAACCAAGATTACTGTATCCAGCAAGGATCTCATTCAGATTCAGTGGAGAAATTAAAACATTTACAGACAAGCAAAAGCTAAGAGAATTCAGCACCACCAAACCAGCTTTACATCAAATGCCAAAGGAACTTCTCTAGGCAAGAAACACAAGAGAAGGAAAAGACCTACAATAACAAACCCAAAACAATTAAGAAAATGGTAATAGGATCATACATATCGATAACTATCTTAAATGTAAATGGATTAAATACTCCAACCAAGAGACATAGACTGGCTGAATGGATACAAAAAAAAAGACCCATATATGTGCTGTCTACAAGAGACCCACTTCAGACATAGGGACACGTACAGACTGAAAGTGAGGGGATGGAAAAAGATTCTCTGTGCAAATGCAAATCAAAAGAAAGCTGGAGTAGCAATACACATATCACATAAAATAGACTTTAGGGGCTTCCCTGGTGGCGCAGTGGTTCAGAGTCCACCTGCCGATGCAGGGGACACAGGTTCGTGCCCCGGTCCAGGAAGATCCCACATGCCGCGGAGCGGCTGGGCCCGTGAGCCATGGCCGCTGAGCCTGCGCGTCCGGAGCCTGTGCTCCGCAACGGGAGAGGCCACAACAGTGAGAGGCCCGTGTAATGCAAAAAAAAAAAAAAAAAAAAAATAGACTTTAAAGAATGTTACAAGAGACAAGAAAGGAGGACACTACATAATGATCAAGGGATATAATGATCAAGGGATCAAGAAGATATAACAATTATATATGCGCCCAACATAGGAGCACCTCAATACATAAGGCAAATGCTAACAGCTATAAAAGGGCGAATTGACAGTAACACAGTAATAGTAGGGGACTTTAACCTACTTTAACTTTCACCAATGGACAGATCATCCAAAATGAAAATAAAGAAACACAAGCTTTAAATGATGCATTAAACAAGATGGACTTAATTGATGTTTATAGGACATTCCATCCAAAAACAACAGAATACACTTTCTTCTCAAGTGCTCATCAAATATTCCCCAGGATAGATCACATCTTGGGTCACAAATCAAGCCTTGGTAAATTTAAGAAAACTGAAATCATATCAAGTATCTTTTCCAACCACAACATTATGAGGCTAGATATCAAGTACAGGAAAAAATCTGTAAAAAGTAAAAACACATGGAGGCAAAACAATACACTACTAAATAACCAACAGATCACTGAAGAAGTCAAAGAGAAAATCAAAACATACCTAGAGACAAATGACAATGAAAACACGACGACCCAAAACCTATGGAATGCAGCAAAAGCAGTTCTAAGAGGGAAGTTTATAGCAATACAATCCTACCTCAAGAAACAAGAAACATCTCAAATAAACAACATAACCTTACACCTAAAGCAATTAGAGAAAGAAGAACAAAAAACCCCAAAGTTAGCAGAAGGAAAGAAATCATAAAGATCAGATCAGAAATAAATGAAAAAGAAATGAAGGAAACGATAGCAAAGATCAATAAAACTAAAAGCTGGTTCTTTTGAGAAGATAAACAAAATTGATAAACCACTAGCCAGACTCATCAAGAAAAAAAGGGAGAAGACTCAATAGAATTAGAAATGAAAACAGAGACGATGTTTTCTCTAAAACTGAAAACATTAGAGATTATTTCAAGCAGCTATATGCCAATAAAATGGACAACCAGGAAGAAATGGACAAATTTTTAAATAAGCACAACCTTCCGAGACTGAACCAGGAATAAATAGAAAATATAAAAAGACCAATCACAAGCACTGAAATTGAAACGGTTATGAAAAATCTTCCAACAAACAAAAGCCTAGGACCAGATGGCTTCACAGGTGCATTCTGTCAAACATTTAGAGAAAAGCTAACACCTATCCTTCTCAAACTCTTCCAAAATATAGCAGAGGGAGAAACACTCCCAAACTCATTCTATGAGGCCACCATCACCGTGATACCAAAACCAGACAAAGACATCACAAAAAAAGAAAACTACATGCCAATATCACTGATGAACATAGATGCAAAAATCCTCAACAAAATAGTAGCAAAGAGAGTCCAACAGAACATGAAAAGGATCATATACCATGATCAAGTGGGCTTTATCCCAGGGATGCAAGGATTCTTCAATACACACAATTCAATTAATGTGATACACCATATTAACAAATGGAAGGAGAAAAACCATATGATCATATCAATAGATGCAGAAAAAGTCTGACAAAATTCAACACTCATTTATGATAAAACCCTCCAGAAAGCAGGCATAGAGGGAACTTACCTCAACATGATAAAGGCCATATACAACAAACCCACAGGAAACATCGTTCTCAATGGTGAAAAACTGAAACCATTTCCACTAAGATGAGGAACAACACAAGGTTGCCCACTCTCACCACTGTTATTCAACCTATTTTTTCAAGTTTTCACTACAGCAATCAGAGAAGAAAAAGAAATAAAAAGAATCCAAATCGGCAAAGAATTAAACTGTCACTGTTTGCAGATGACATGATACTGTATGTAGAGAGTCCTAAAGATGCTACCAAAAAACTACTAGAGCTAATCAATGAATTTGGTAAAGTAGGAGGATACAAAATTAATGCACAGAAATCTCCTGCATTCCTATACACTAATAATGAAAAATGTGAAAGAGGAATTAAGGAAACACTCCCACTTACCATTGCACAAAAAGAATAAAATACCTAGGAATAAACCTACCTAAGGAGACAAAAGACCTGCATGCAAAAAACTGTAAGACATAGATAAAAGAAATTAAAGATGATACAAACAGATGGAGAGATACACCATGTTCTTGGACTGGAAGAAACAACATTGTGAAAATGACTATACTATCCAAAGATTCAGTGTAATCCCTATCAAACTATGAATGACATTTTTCACAGAACTAGAACAAAAAATTTCACAGTTTGTATGGAAACACAAAAGACCCCGAATAGTCAAAGCAATCTTGAGAAAGAAAAATGGAGCTGGAGCAATCAGGCCCCCTGACTTCAGACTATACTACAAAACTACAGTAATCAAGACAGTATGGTACTGGCACAAAAACAGAAATATAGATCAGTGGAACAGAATAGAAAGCCCAGAAATAAACCCACACACATATGGTCACCTTATCTTTGATAAAGTAGGCAAGAATATACAATGGAGAAAAGACAGCCTCTTCAATAAGTGATGCTAGGAAAAGTGGACAGCTCCATGCTAAAGAATGAAATTAGAACATTCCCTAACACCATGCACAAATATAAACTCAAAATGGATTAAAGACCTAAATGTTTGGCCAGGCAGTATAAAACTCGTAGAGGAAAACATAGGCAGGATGCTGTATGATGTACATCACAGCAAGGTTCTTTTTGACCCACCTCCTAGAGAAATGGAAATATAAACAATGGGACCTAATGAAACTTAAAATCTTTTGCACAGCAAAGGAAACCATAAACAAGACAAAAAGCCCTCAGAATGGGAGAAGGTATTTTCAAATGAAGCAACTGACAAAGGATTAATCTCCAAAATTTATAAGCAGCTCACGCAGCTCAATATCAAAAAAAACAAACAGCCCAATCCAAAAATGGGCAGAAGACCTAAATAGACATTTCCCCAAAGAAAATACACAGATTGCCAACAAACACATGAAAAGATGCTCAACATCACCAATCATTAGAGAAATGCAAATCAAAACTACAATGAGGTATCATCCCACACCAGTCAGAATGGCCATCATCAAAAAATCTACAAACGATAAATGCTGGTGAGGGTGTGGTGAAAAGGGAACACTCTTGCACTGTTGGTGGGAATGTAAATTGATACAGCCACTATGGAGAACAGTATGGAGGTTCCTTAAAAAACTAAAAATAGAACTACCATACAACCCAGCAATCCCACTACTGCGCATATACCGAGAAAACCACAATTCAAAAAGAGTCATGTACCACAATGTTCACTGCAGCTCTATTTACAATAGCCAGGACACGGAAGCAACCTAAGTGCCCATCATTGGATGAATGGATAAAGAAGATGTGGCACATATATACAATGGAATATTACTCAGCCATGAAAAGAAATGAAATTGAGTTATTTTTAGTGAGGTGGATGGACCTAGAGACTGTCATACAGAATGAAATAAGTCAAAAAGAGAAAAACAAATACTGTATGCTAACATATATATATGGAATCTAAAATGATAATAAAAATTAAAAATAAAATGGTCCTGAGGAACCTAGGGGTAGGACAGGAATAAAGACGCAGACATAGAGAATGGACTTGAGGACACAGGGAGATGGGAAGGGTAAGCTGGCATGAAGTGAGAGAATGGCATGGACTTATATATACTATCAAATGTAAAACAGGTAGCTAGTGGGAAGCAGCCACAGAGCACAGGGAGATCAGGTTGATGCTTTGTGACCACCTAGAGGGGTGGGATAGGGAGGGTGGGAGGGAGGCAGACACAAGAAGGAAGAGATATGGGGATATTTGTATATGTATAGCTGGTTCACTTTGTTATACAGCAGAAACTAACACACCATTGTAAAGCAACTGTACTCCAATAAAGATGTTAAAAAAAATCACAAATTTGATGGCTTAAAAAAAAAAGTTTATTATCTCATAGTTTTGGTGGCCAGAAGTCTGAAATCAAAGGTACTGGCAGGGCCACACCCTCTCCCAGATTTCTAAGGGAGAATCCTTCCTTGCCTCTGCCAGCTAGTTACCTCCTGGCATTCCTTAGCTTGAGGTTACATAACTCTTCCCTAGTATCTTTACATGATCCCCTTTTCTGTCTTATAAGGACATTCCCATTGGATTTAAGGCCCACATTAATCCACTATGATCTCATCTCAATCCTTAACCTTAATTACATCTTCAAGGACCCCTTCTGAGGATAAAGAAGATGTGACATATATATATACAATGGAATATTACTCAGCCATAAAAAGAAAAAAAATTGAGTTATTTGTAGTGAGGTGGATGGACCTAGAGTCTGTCATACAGAGTGAAGTAAGTCAGAAAGAGAAAAATACCATATGCTAACACATATATATGGAATCTAAAGAAAAAAAAAACAAAATCGTCATGAAGAACCTAAGGGCAGGAGAGGAATGAAGATGCAGACCTATTAGAGAATGGACTTAAGGACACGGGGAGGGTAAGCTGGGACAAAGTGAGAGAGTGGCATCGACATATATACACTACCAAATGTAAAACCGATAGCTAGTGGGAAGCAGCTGCACGGCACAAGGAGATCAGCTTGGTGCTTTGTGACCACCTAGAGGGGTGGGATAGGGAGGGTGGGAGGGAGGGAGACGCAAGAAGGAAGAGATATTGGGATATGTGTGTATGTATAGCTGATTCACTTTGTTATGAAGCAGAAACTAACACACCATTGTAAAGCAGTTATATTCCAATAAAGATGTTAAAAAAAAAAAAACAACAAAGGACCCTTTCTGAATAAGGTCATATTCTGAAGTTTTGGTGGATGTAAATTTTGGGGAAGACACTATTCAACCCCCTACATATACTTACTTACTCCTCTAATTAATTGTTATTCTGCCAGCTTAAATTTCAGGTTAGGTAGCTATTCATCCAGATGTTAACTCCGCTTATGTTTCTGAATTTAAACAAAGTCCAGTTATTACTCAGATGACTCTGTTTTTATGCCGAGTCATAGGAAGTGATCCCTGGATGGAAGCACTTTTCTCTCTCTACTCCCTATCTCCTAAGAAATCATCTGCTCTTTAATACTTTATTTACTGCAGTGGTCCCATCCTGATTCCTCCTCTCTGCAGCTCAGATGTAGCAGTTGTTTACTAAACAGTTGGGCTAGATCATCAGCACTGACCTCTGCTTTCTGATGAAACTTGACAAAGTTTACTAGAAAATGAACTCACCTTAATATCTTCCTCTACCCCCACCCCCCCAGTCTCTATTGATGCTTTGGGGAGTGTTGTTTTGAGAAGTTTGTCAGCACTGAAGAATTTCTGGTTGATGTTTGGGAAATATTTAGAAGAACCTTTGATCCTGTCTAAGAAATAAAATACACGGAACAGTGTTACATAAAACATTCCGTCTCTTCCATCAGCAGTTGATTCTAGACTCCTCAGGATGCAGGAAAATGAGTTTTTTGCCTGGAACATACAGCAGGCCAGAACTTTTTAAATCCAGGAATTTAAGAAGTCTATAAATGACTATAAAAAGTAAGTCTATAAATGTAGATGGCCACCTGTATGGTATTCTGATCATTTACAAAGGTTGAGAGTATTTGGATTAGTTTCCAGTTTGGTGTAATGTTAGTGTCTGTCTTTGAGCTTTATCCACAAATAGTTAAAAAAAAAAAAAAAAAAAAAAAAAAAAAGGAAAGAAGGGAGGGAGGGAAGGAAAAGAGAAAGAGAAGAGGGAGGGAGGGAGGAAGGAAAAAGAAAGTACAAAAAGGAAAAGAAAGTACTAAAAGAAAAAGCAGGAAAGTGTAACCTCTTTCGGTCAGAAGTATCAAAATGGTATATGATGTTATCAGTATGCCTGCTCTGTTCTTTGAAACACATCTTTCTGAACTACATAAAGTCCATTTTCTTTTTCTTATTTTAAACTTCAAAAGATACTCTAAATGCTATAAGAATAGAGCCTACTGTTCCTTTTCCATCTTGGAAGAACCTGAGACTTTTGTCCTTCAGTTGAGCTCCACACAGTCTGACTCTTTATCCTTTCAGTAGAAAAGAAGTCATAGTCCCATTAAATTATCCCTCTTCCCAGTAGTGGACCTTTCACAGAAGTGAAGTGAAGACCTGCACTGAGAATTCACTGTTGGTTGGAAGTTTTGAATATTTCCTGTGCTGACCCATTTTCTTTACTAGCACCACCGCTGCTGCACTTTGTACTTTACCTTACATGACTCATTAAAACAACATAAGAAGATAAGGAAGAATGAATTACGACTATTTCTACTAAAGAGTAAAGAAGCCATAAAGTATGTTCCCTGGTAGAATATTTAATTTGGTCATTTGGGGGAACAGAGTATGAGCAGATGGTGGTAGAGGGAAAAAATAGCAACACAGCCTTCAGAACACACATAATCCTGCTCAGAAATATCTCCCCACATGCCTTCCATCGACCAGAGGGTCTTTTGGATTAATAAGGCCCTACTGTACAAGGTGTGCAGCCATGGTTGACTCAGTCCTGGTTGATGAAGAAAACCTTGTTGTAGTAAGATCCTCAGTCCCGTCAGGCTGAGGTCAGTTTACTGAGTGGGAATTCTGACTTCTGAGTGACTGAAAGCAAGGTAATTCTTGGGTCATCTAAGGAGAAGGCTAGCCAGGAGGTGTGGCGCAAGCCTAAGGCAGTTTGACAGCCATCTTGAGACTGACTCCAGATGCAGAGCCCAGGGCCGCGGGAAGGACAAAACTATCATCTGCAGTCAGACACCCTCACTTCTACTCTATCTTCTACTTACTCTTGAAGACAGCACCTTGCCCTCCACCCATTACTAATACCCCATCCTCAACCAAATTACCTTTCCCTCTCAAAGGAGACATGGATGAAATTGCAGAGAAGTCTGTGTTATATGCAGAATCACGTACAAAATAAAGCTATAAAGTAGTAATGTTAGGCTTTGACTTGGGGGCATACTTTCTTACTAGTTTAAGCTGTATTTTTATTACCATAAATTGTTTTGTTTTGGTTTTGTTTTTTTTTGCGGTACGCGGGCGTCTCACTGTTGTGGGCTCTCCCGTTGTGGAGCACAGGCTCCGGACACGCAGGCTCAGCGGCCATGGCTCATGGACCCAGCCGCTCCACAGCATGTGGGATCTTCCCGGACCAGGGCACAAACCCGTGTCCCCTGCATCGGCAGGCGGACTCTCAACCACTGCACCACCAGGGAAGCCCATTCACCATAAATTTTTTCGATTTACAAGATTCTAAGACATTCCACTCTGGTTTAGATAGCTGCCACGTAGTGGACGGTAGGGCCTAGCTTGTGGTTTGGTGGATCAGTCAATCAAGCTTTATCCCAGGAGTATATAACAGAAATTTATACAAGATTTAATTATTTATACTTTGTATAAACTATAGCAAAACTCTGTTAATCAGAATATGTGCATGATATACTTAAAAGATGAAAATAACACAGTGCAAGATGGAAAGAAACTTGAAAAACACCAAGATCTTTCATTTGCATAGAATTGATGCCCTTACTAAGTACAGTAGACTGCCTTTACAGCCTGGCTGACAGATACCTTTTGTTTCTTCTAGCCCTCCAAGGGAAGCATTATTCCCAGATTGCAGATAAAGAGCCTAAGGCCCAGGGAGGTTAAGTAACTTGTTCAAGGTCACGTGGCTAATAAGACTGTGGGTACAAACCAGGTCAGTCTGACTCCTTTTCTTAATGTGCAGCTCTTAGAAGGTAGAGCAGCATAGTGGAAAGGCTTTGTAGTCGTTAGACACAAGTGGCTAACTAACTGTGATCTTCAGCAAGTGACAACTTCCTTGTGCCTCAGTTTCCACAACTGCAAAAGAGGGATAGCACCACAAGGGTGGTTACATATCTAAAAGTGACTGTCCTGATAAACTCCACAAGGGAGGGATCTTCCTTTTGTCCACCAGTGTACCCCAAATGCCTGCAGCTTTTGGTACTACAGCCAGTACCTGCTCCATAGAGAACTTGTTGAATTAATGCCTGGCACTTAGTAGGCATTCAGTACATGGCAATGTCCAAGTGCATCATTAGTCATCTTCAATCCTAACCTCAAATCACAGAGACTATAATAATGTGCTGTCTCCAATCTCATTTAATTCAAACATCAGCAAATTAGCAGAGTATGCATATGCGGACACTTCTAATCTTTTAATCCAGTATTGATTTATGTCCATGGGTTTTGGAACATCTAAACAAATTTGTTGAATCCAACAGTAACATAAATTATATTTTGTCATTGCTCTTGTTTTTTTACATTGAATTTTGAATGTCTTCTCTAAACATCATTTTAGCACATCTTTGTCTTTTAAAGAGTAATGAAAACAAAGTATGAATTTTTGAAAGAACAGGCAAAATAAGTCTGTGTCATCAATGACACAGTCTACAGATGCGCCACTGTAAGTGGCAGTTACGCTTAGTAGGTCCTGGGAGTGAAAACAATTTGGAACTAGAACTCTTTGTCCCTTTCCCTTCATAGCACATTGTGTTATTTTATTCATTGCTGTCTATGTTTGCTTTGTAAATTCTGCATTAAAATCCTGGGAGCTGAGGAGACAAGGTGCATGAGCTATGTTGGGCTGCCTATAAAATTAGCACCCATGCTCTTTGTCCTTATTACACAGCAACAATAGCTTGCATTTCTGTTGAAAATAGAGTGAATAATGATATTTTATGATTTTTGAAGTGAACACAAATTTTCACCAAGCAAATCTGAAGTATAATATATAGTACATATACACATGGATCTTCTGCTGTGGTTTGTGTATATCATCACGTGTAGATTCATGTTTTCGTAATTCTTTTAATCTCTTCCATATTTGTGATTCTGTTTCGTTTGCTGTGATCTTAAACATGTATGCTCTTTTTCCCTTAATCATCTTCATAGAGTTTAGTATTTTATTCATCTCGTCAAATAACTAGATTTTGCATTTGTTTATTCTTTCACTATTTCTTACTTTTGTTTCATTAATTATTGCTTTTTATCTTTAGTAATTTTCTCTTCCTGTTTCCCTTTGGATTCTTTTTCTTTTCTTTTTTTCCAATTTCCAAGATAAGTAATTTATCTTGGAAATAATTTTTTTTTTTTTTTTTTGCGGTACGCAGGCCTCTCACTGTTGTGGCCTCTCCCGTTGCGGAGCACAGGCTCCGGACGCGCAGGCTCAGCGGCCATGGCTCACGGGCCCAGCCGCTCCGCGGCATGTGGGATCTTCCCAGACCGGGGCACGAACCCGTGTCCCCTGCATCGGCAGGCGGACTCTCAACCACTGCGCCACCAGGGAAGCCCTATTTTTCCTCTTTAATAATGAAGCATTTATTATTGAGTACAGCCTTTACTGTATCCCACTGATTCTCTTTATCATTCTTTTTTAAGTAGTTCATGATGTTTCTTTTGATTTCATCTTCCATCCCAGAGTTAACATCCCAGAACACTTTTAGTTACTATATTTTGTTGTTTATTTTTATGGGATCTTGATGTGAGAATGTAACTTGTAAAATGTAAGTTTTTATAAAATGTGTTTTAATCCTCTTGCCACCAAGTGAATGATCAAACATCAAAGTGTTCCAGGGATTCTAC
Organism: Phocoena sinus; assembly: GCF_008692025.1. Lineage (NCBI taxonomy): Eukaryota > Metazoa > Chordata > Mammalia > Artiodactyla > Phocoenidae > Phocoena > Phocoena sinus. Next base: position 24,400,366 of record NC_045775.1, read on the forward strand.
CCCTTTTAAAATATTTTTGAGGGACATATGGGTTTGTATAAGTCTATTAAATCAAACTTATCAGTAGTTTCAATTCCTTTATTTAATTAATTTTTATCTACGGGAGTTGTCCTATTATGAAAGATACTGAAGCCTACATTGTAATTTTATTATTTTTCAATTTCTCTTTGCATTTCTAATATTTTTTTCCTTTTAATATTTAGCTACTACTTTAGTTCATACAGATGTTCGACCAGTATTTTCTTTTTTTTAAAAAATACATATATATTTGATCCTATCCATAGATGCTGAAAAGAGATTTGATAAACTTAAGGCATTCCTAATAAAAATTAGAACAAAATAGAAGTTGACTATTTAAATATAATACTCTGTTACCAAAACTCAATAGTATCTCATATGCTGAAGCATTAAAACCCACATTTTGGTTAAAGTCAGAACTATGCTTTTTATTATTAAGCAAATGCTAGTGAAAGCACTAAGAAAAGACCGTAAAGATGAGAAAATTCAACATAAAGCTGCGTTTTTGCTGCTGATAGAAAATCTAGAAAGTCAGAAAGAGTCCAGTCAAAAAAGGAAGTAGACTTAAAATTTGTTAGTATGGCTACATATGAGATAAATACACAACAACTGATTTTCTCTATTCTAAGCAGTGATTGCCTAAAAGCAGAAGTAGGAACACATATTCCATTCACCATAATGAAAAAAATTATGAAATTATTTAGGAATAAATTTTCAAAGAAAGCCACAGAAGTTATGTGAAGAAAACTGAAGTCTTATTGGAAGAGAAAATAAGATTTGAGCACACGGAAACTCATACTTTTTTCTTGAAAAGACAATATAAAAGTGTCAGTTCTTTCAAAAGTATAATGTAAATATCACGCAAATGCAATTTTGGGATAAGTTGAGAGGGGGGTGTTTTTGTGTGTGTTCGAATTAAGTTAAATACTCTTAAATGTATATTGCAGAATCGGTGCCAGCAGGAGCCCGATATAGTGTGAAAAAGAAAACAGCCAGACTTGCCTTATTAGATATTAAGTCACTAAGGAAAGCAGGAATAAACACAGATTAATGGAGCAGAAGAGAGAAGGGAGACTGGATATCTATATATTTGAGAATGTAGTATACGAGCAAGTTGGTATTTCAAAACAGTGGGGAAAAAAGGAGTTATTTAATAAAGGATGCTAGAAAAATGAATGTCTTGAAAGAAAGTAAAGCTAGATTATAAAATTAAATGAAAAATGTTTTTCATCTTGTAGAAAAATATAAAATATACAGTCTAGGGGCAGGGAAGACAAAAACAGGAATCCAAAAGCTGTAACCGAAAAAGAAATGAACTTGTATAGACATAGACACGCACATGCACGCACAGATGAGTATTGGATAGATACCATAAATAAAGGCGATAGTGGATTTATAAAAATTTGCAACAGGGCTTCCCTGGTGGTGCAGTGGTTGAGAGTCCGCCTGCCGATGCAGGGGACACGGGTTCGTGCCCCGGTCTGGGAATATCCCACATGCTGCGGAGCGGCTGGGCCCGTGAGCCATGGCCGCTGAGTCTGCATGTCCGGAGCCTGTGCCCCGCAACAGGAGAGGCCACAACAGTGAGAGGCCTGCGTACCGCAAAAAAAAAAAAAATATTTGCAACAAAGAATACAGAGTATTAACAATCCATGATAAAGAAGGAGCTTTGCAAGTTGACTAGAAAGAGAGAAACAGCCCATAGGAACTAGATAAAGGATGTGGAGCTGCATTCACAGAGCAGCAAATCCAATAAAATAACCTCACTAGTGGCCAGGGAAACACTAGTAGCCTGATGACCAAAATTAGTGTAAAAGATTTAAAGCATGTACAATATAAAGAGGTCTTACAAATCCGTAAGATGACAACTAACTGAATTTCCAAAACAGGTAGGAATAGTCCCAATGTATATCCAGTGAACTTGTTTTATCTAATCAAAGACATACAAATTAAAACAAAAATGACATACTTTGGCAACTTTCTAAAAATAGCAATCCCAAGCATTAGTAAAAGTGTGAAAAAGAAAGTACCACCGTACATTTCTTGCGTGTTTATTAAATTGACCTTTGCAGGGGTCAGTTTCCCATAGGTAGCAAAAAGCCTGTTAAAGTATTCATGTTCTTTCATCCAGCAATTTAACCTATTGGAATTTATCCTAGAAAATCCTTATCATTAATTACAAAGGTGTCTATTTAAATATTGATAGATATTTAAATATTGTTTATGTGAAAACAACTTAAATATCTGAAAACAAAGTAATTTTTAATATATATATAAAATCAAATATTATACATTTATAAAGTGACATATTAGAAAATCTTTAATGGCATGGATGGGAAATGCATGAACAAAGTTATAAAACAGTGTATACGGTATGATCTTATTTTTGAAAGTTTATATATCTTTTTTCAAAGAACATGTTTTATATACACGTGTGTATATGTATCTGGCCTCAGCAAGTGCTGTATTGTTATTCACATCTTGCCTTTGATGTTCTAATAATGCACCAGTACTGTCGAATTATGGAAAATGTCAACACGTTTCCACTCTACCTAGAAAATAAAACTTGTTTTGAAGATCCAGAGAACCAATGCCCATCCGAAGAGAGATTCGTAACTGAAAAGATTCATGCGTTTACACATGGAAACACAAAAGTTCAATAGATTTAGGATAGGAAAGTGAAAATATATGTCCCTAAAATTAATGTGTAAGACCTGAAGCAGGTTGGATAAGCAAGATTGTTCACAAGGATACCATTTTTAGTTTCACCTTTCAGCTGAAATTTGCTTTTTAAGCGCAGGATGGTTCTTTCATAGAAAAAGAGTAGGCACTAACTTTGACTTATTAAAAAAAACAACAGCAACAACAATATGGGACAAGAGACCAATGATCCTAGAGCACAGATCATCAGTTTCTAATTCTGAATACCCTCAGAGGATTTAATATCTATGCTGAGCTCAAAATGTCTAAGGAATGAGTTAGTAGGGATGGAGAAGAATATGTATCAGGAGATGAATTGGGACCTACCCCTAGAGCCAAGGTCAATCCCCTAAAGAGCTTTGCTTCTATACCGTGGGGGAGGAGTGGACTGCATTTCAGACAGCAGAACTCAGTGTCACTACAACAGACTTGTCTCTCTCCCAAGGAAGAGGAGATCTAGAGAAAGGAAGGTAAAGGGTAGCAGCCTAAACCGAACCTCTCTTCAGGTGCTGTAGGTGATCCTCCCACCTGGAGGAAGAACAATCACAATGAGAGTCTGAGCACGTACCACCTGCCAGGCACTTCTCTAAGCATCCTGCAGTCCTGTTTCCAACTGATCTTCACAAAACCCTATGAGAGTCGCTACTGTTATCATCTACATTTACAGATGAGGCTTCTAGTGCACTTGGCAAGCCATAGAGCTGATAAGAGGCAGAGCTGGAAGCCACCTGACTCCACCTTTTGTTCCATATGCATCCAACTTGTACAGAAGGAAAGATGAATAATGTCCCTAGTAGGAAACAGTAGTGTTTTCTCTAACAAAGAAAATGGTACTGTTTGAGCCTTAATACCAGTTGATTTTAGGTGATTCATGCATGCCCTATTATTTTGAAACTGAAAGTGTCTTCTTTATTGGTATTTTTCATCTAAATATATCCAAATCTGTCCACTCAAAGCTGTTCTTCAAAGTGTACTGACTAGTGCCAATTTGTCATGCTTATTATTAGCCATGTACTATTACATGTCAGTGTCAAAGTGGCACAGTGAATGACTTTTTAGTTATTAACTCCAACTTTTATTCTATTGGGTTTTTTTTAATTAATCTGAAAAATAGTGCACAAAGCCAGCAGCCTCAGCATTTTCTTTTAACACACATACATCTTAGATCACAAGCTGCTTTATCAAAAACTATCTAATAGGGCTTCCCTGGTGGCACAGTGGTTGAGAGTCCGCCTGCCGATGCAGGGGACACGGGTTCGTGCCCCGGTCTCGGAGGATCCCACATGCCGCGGAGCGGCTGGGCCCGTGAGCCGTGGCCGCTGGGCCTGTGCGTCCGGAGCCTGTGCTCCGCAACGGGAGAGGCCACAACAGTGAGAGGCCCACGTACCGCAAAAAAAAAAAACAACTATCTAATACATGTAGTTAGATTTATGGATCTAGCTCTAATAGAAAATAAACTTATTTGTAATTTTTTTAAAAGCAGGCATTAAAATGATATCCAAAATAAATTATATTTTTGTATATTCTGCATACATTTGATTACGGAAGGGGGAAAGAAAAGACATTTCAGTTGTTATCAGCTCCATTAAAGATCACTTTGGATTAAAAAGAAACCAAAAAGCTTACATTTCTATTATTCTGCCACTGAACTATATAATTGAATCTGAGCAAACGGGGATTTCTTCACTCCGTTCTTTCATTTTAAACATACAAATGTGTAAAGACTTGGCCCTCCTCCATTCCTGGTGAGTAGGGCTCTACTAATAATCATGTACCCAAGTTGATCTGCATACTGAAAAGTCTGTTTTCATACCAGAAAATTTAAAGATAGTTTAACTCCTTTGTAATTGTAGGAACTTATCTTTTCTTAATCCATTATGCATTATTTTAGCTATTATAAATTGGTAAATGAAATAGAGGCACATCTCAACTTCTGAGTATCCATTTCATTATTGTCACTTACGTATGAACCAAGTTCTGCAAGCCTGCCAACCCCTGGCCTGCTACCTTCTGGGAGGAAGCTAACTTGTCTGGTAGTAAGGGTTCCCCTGGGCTAGAGGCCCCAGGGCCAAGAGATCTTGATACGATGGTTTGAAAAGTAAGCTCTTTTCTCAGTAGTCAAGAGTTGTATGTGGCTTTGTGCTGTCTGGAGACATTTACTAACTATAAAGTTTAAAAATTGTCAAGACACTGCCAGGTATAAAAGCCTCTTTCACTCTGGCCCTAATGCCTTTCTGAGTCTGTGATGCTTGAAGACCCAGCTCCAGGAAAGGAGTGACAAGATACAACCTGTCTTTTCTTCTCCTTCTTCCCAGTTCTCACTTTTTCACCTTACTGCTACGATGTTGCTCTTGTTTATAATATAGATAGTGTTTTAATTACGTTGAAGTCCATCATTCCAGAGCTCTAAATTCCAAGCAAGCAGTTTATTAGAAACTTTGGGAACACTGCCTTTCTGTAAGGTAACACCCAACAGCCCCACCGAAGATGGCTGTAATTCTTTCAGAACCAAGAATTCACAGAACCAAGTGGAAAAAAATCCACTAGAGCAGGTCAGTCTCATTAACTGAATGTAGAAGTTGTAGCAGATGCTCACATTTAAGAACTTTTCCATGTGCCAGTCCTGTGCAAAGAGCCTTGTGTACATTAGTTCACAAAATTGTTATAACAGCCTCATGCAGAAGGAATTGTAATTCCCTCCTCTATTTTTAGATGAGAAGATAGGTGGTCTATAGATATTGGTTAAATAAGCATTTCTGGAACCTCTTTAAGTGCAGGACATTATGTCAGGTACTAAGGTTCTAAAGAGGCAAAGACACAGTCCTGCCCTTTAGATTTTTATGTTTCCCTGGGACACTGTGGGTTCCTGTGAGCTTCTAGTACTGTAGTGCAGGATGGCAGGTAAGTGCCCAAAAGAACACATCAGCACATATGCCTTAAGCACTCATAGAGGGCAAGACCACTTGGCCTGAATATGTAAAGAAAACTCTGCTTAGAACCCTTAGAATTTGAGCTGGTCTTTGAAGAAAATTGAGATAAAATATTTCAGGGAAAGAACCTGAAATATTTGAGGCAGAGCAATGTCCTTGGCCATTTTGTGAAATAATAATTTGAATATATGTCTTGAGTAGAAGACGTGAGGTCCATAATTGGCATCTTCAGGGCCCAAGAGAGGAGTGCCCTGGATAGTGGTATAAAGAAGATACTTGAATGCAGTATTTCCCCCACTAACCATGCCGGCATCTGTGGACTAACAGAAGCTAAAGTTAGGTTAGAGCCTAACATGCTAACATTATGATGCAGTAGCGCTTACTATGTATCAGATCTCGTTTTGTCTTTTTACATATATTATTTAATCCTTGCAACAGCCCTGGGAGGTGGTTTTTAGATACAGGAACTAAGTAAGTCACAGAGAGATTCATTCATTCATTTACTATGAGGCAGAGCTAGGATTTGAACCCAGGCAGTCTGCTTTCACAGCCCTCATGCTCTGTACTGCAGGGAATCTAGAATTTTTTCACAAAACGTTTCTGTCAGTGGTACCATCTGTCTCGAAACTTGCCATTTCTATATTGAACAGACACGTGTGCATGTAGACATACACCGCTACCCTACAGGTTGTCAAGAAGAATACAGAAAGGGGCAGTTTAGCTTCTTACTAGTAGAGTATATACCACTTTGCTACCAGTTTGTAATGATACGTGGCTGTATTTGCTTGATAAGCATTAAGAACCGCCTAGAGGAGAAGGCTGGGACAGGTGAGCTGCGGGAACTGGTGTAGAGTGACTGAGTAGCAAGATGGTGGGGGTTGCATGGGGAAGGAGAGAGTCCCAGGCTGTGGACCACTGAGGCTGATGGGCCCGTAACCCTGACTGAGGAGAAGGGCTGGGCAGATGGCGGAGGCAGAAATGCTGACTGCAGAGGAGTTGTTGGGTTTTTTTGTTTTTTATTATCACTATGGCTGATACCTTTTTGTTTTGAATTTTACTTTATTTTTTTATACAGCAGGTTCTTATTAGTCATCCATTTTATACACATCCGTGTATACATGTCAATCCCAATCTCCCAATTCATCCCACCACCACCACCACCCCACCGCTTTCTCCCCTTGGTGTCCATACGTGTTCTCTATCTGTGTCTCTATTTCTGCCCTACAAACCAGTTCATCTGTACCATTTTTCTACATTCCACATATATGCATTAATATACGATATTTGTTTTTCTCTTTCTGACTTACTTCACTCTGTATGAGTCTCAGGTCCATCCACGGCTCTCCAAATGACCCAGTTTCATTCCTTTTTATGGCTGAGTAATATTCCGTTGTATATACGTACCACATCTTCTTTATCCATTCATCTGTCGACGTGCATTTACGTTGCTTCCATAACCTGGCTATTGTAAATAGTGCTGCAATGAACCCTGGGGTGCGTGTGTCTTTTTGAATTATGATTTTCTCTGGGTATATGCCCAGTAGTGGGATTGCTGGATCATATGGTAATTCTATTTTTAGTTTTTTAAGGAACCTCCATACTCTTCTCCATAGTGGCTGTATCAGTTTACATTCCCACCAACAGTGCAGGAGGGTTCCCTTTTCTCCACACCCTCTCCAGCATTTGTTGTTTGTAGATTTTCTGATGATGCCCATTTTAACTGGTGTGAGGTGATACCTCACTGTAGTTTTGATTTTCATTTCTCTAATAGTGATGTTGAGCAGCTTTTCACACGCTTCTTGGCCATCTGTATGTCTTCTTTGGAAAAATGTCTATTTAAGTCTTCTGCCCATTTTTGGATTAGGTTTTTTTTTTTTAATATTGAGCTGCATGAGCTGCTTGTATATTTTGGAGATTAATCCTTTGTCCATTGATTCGTTTACAGATATTTTCTCCCATTCTGAGGGTTGTCTTTTCACCTTGTTTGTAGTTTCCTTTGCTTTGCAAAAGCTTTGAAGTTTCATTAGGTCCCATTTGTTTATTTTTGTTTTTATTTCCATTACTTGAGGAGGTGGATCAAAAAAGATCTTACTGTGATTTATGTCAAAGAGTGTTCTTCCTATGTTTTCCTCTAAGAGTCTTATAGTGTCCGGTCTTACATTTAGATCTCTAATCCATTTTGAGTTTATTTTTGTGTATGGTGTTAGGGAGCGTTCTAATTTCATTCTTTTACATGTAGCTGTCCAGTTTTCCCAGCACCACTTATTGAAGAGACTGTCTTTTCTCCATTGTATATCCTTGCCTCCTTTGTCATAGATTAGGTGACCATAGGTGTGTGGGTTTATCTCTGGGCTTTCTGTCCTGTTCCATTGATTTATATTTCTGTTATTGTGCCAGTACCATATTATCTTGATTGCTGTAGCTTTGTAGTATAATCTAAAGTCAGGGAGTCTGATTCTTCCAGCTCAAGACTGATTTGGCTATTCAGGGGTATTTTGTGTCTCCATACAAATTTTAAGATTTTTTGTTCTAGTTCTTTAACATGCCATTGGTAATGTGATAGGGATTGCACTGAATCTGTAGATTGCTTTGGGTAGTATAGACCTTTTCACAATATTGATTCTTCCAATCCAAGAATGTGATATATCTCTCCATCTGTTTGTGTCATCTTTGACTTCTGTCATCAGTGTCTTTACCTCCTTAGGTAGGTTTATTCCTAGTTATTTTATTCTGTTTGTTGCAGTGGTAAATGGGACTGTTTCCTTGATTTCTCTGTCTGATCTTTTGTTGTTAGTGCAGACGAATGCAAGAGATTTCTGTGAATTTTGTATCCTGCATCTTTACCAAATTCAGTGATCAGCTCTAGTAGTTTTCTGGTGGCATCTTTAGGATTCTCTGTGTAGAGAGTCATGTCATCTGTAAACAGTGACAGTTTTACTTCTTCTTTTCCCATTTGTATTCCCTTTATTTCTTCTTCTTCTCTGATTGCCATGGCTAGGACTTCCAAAACTATGTTGAATAATAGTGGCAAGAGTGGACATTCTTGTCTTGTTCCTGATCTTGGAGGAAGTGCTTTCAGTTTTTCACCATTGAGAATGATGTTTGTTGTGGGTTTGTCGTATATGGCCTTTATTATGTTGAGATAGGTTCCCTCTCTGCCCACTCTCTGGAGAGTTTTTATCATAAATGGGTGTTGAATTTTGTCAAAAGCTTTTTCTCCATCTGTTGAGATGATCATATGGTTTTTATTCTTCACTTTGTTAATATGGTGTATCACATTGATTGATCTGCGTATATTGAAGAATCCTTGCATCCCTGGGATAAATCCCACTTGGTCATGGTGTATGATCTTTTTAATGTGTTGTTGGATTCTGTTTGCTAGTATTTTGTTGAGGATTTTTGTATCTATATTCATCAGTGATATTGGTCTGTAATTTTCCTTTTTTGTAGTATCCTTGTCTGGTTTTGGTATCAGGGTGATGGTGGCCTCATAGAATGAGTTTGGGAGTGTTTCTTCCTCTGCAGTTTTTTTTATAAGAGTTTGAGAAGGATGGGTGTTAGCTCTTCTCTAAATGTTCGACAGAATTCGCCTGTGAAGCCATCTGGTCCTGGACTTTTGTTTATTGGAGGATTTTTAATCACAGTTTCAATTTCAGTGCTTCTGATTGGTCTTCATATTTTCTATTTCTTCCTGGTTCAGTCTTGGAAGGATATATACCTTTCTAAGAATTTGTCCATTTCTTCCAGGTTGTCCATTTTATTGGCATAGAGTTGCTTGTAGTAGTCTCTTAGGATGCTTTGTATTTCTGCAGTGTCTGTTGTAACATCTCCTTTTTCATTTCAAATTCTATTGAGTCCTCTCCCTCTTTTTCTTCATGGGTCTGGCTAAAGGTTTATCAATTTTGTTTATCTTCTCAAAGAACCAGCTTTTAGTTTTATTGATCTTTGCTATTATTTCCTTCGTTTCTGTTTCATTTATTTCTGCTCTGATTTTTATTATTTCTTTCCTTCTACTAACTTTGGGTTTTGTTTGTTCTTCTTTCTCTGGTTCCTTTAGGTGTAAGGTTGGATCATTTGAGATTTTTCTTGTTTCTTGAGGTCGGCTTGTATTGCTATAAACCTCCCTCTTAGAACTGCTTTTGCTGCATCCCATAGGTTTTGGATCATCGTGTTTTCGTTGTAATTTGTCTCTAGGTATTTTTTGATTTCCTCTTTGATCTCTTCAGTGATCTCTTGGTTACTTAGTAACGTATTGTTTAGCCTCCATGTGTTTGTGTATTTTATGTTTTTTTCCTTGTAACTGATTTCTAATCTCATAGCATTGTGGTCAGAAAAGATGCTTGATATGATTTTAATTTTCTTAAATTTACTGAGGCTTGATTTGTGACTCAAGATGTGATCTATCCTGGAGAATATTCTGTGTGCACTTGAGAAGAAAACGTGATCTGCTATTTTTGGATAGAATGTCCTATAAATATCAATTAAATCTATCTGGTCTATTGTGCCATTTAAAGCTTGTGTTTCCTTATTAATTTTCTGTTTGGATGATCCGTCCATTGGTGTTAAGTGAGGTGTTAAAGTCTCCCACAATTATTGTGTTACTGTCGATTTCCTCTTTTATAGCTGTTGTTAGCAGTTGCCTTATGTATTGAGGTGCTCCTATGTTGGGTGCAAATATATTTATAATTGTTGTATCTTCTCCTTGGATTGATCCCTTGATCATTATGTAGTGTCCTTCCTTGTTTCATGTAACATTCTTTATTTTAAGGTCTATTTTATCTGATATGTGCATTGCTGCTCCAGCTTCCTTTTGATTTCCATTTGCATGGAATATCTTTTTCCATCCCCTCACTTTCAGTCAGTTTGTATCCCTAAGTCTGGAGTGGGTCTCTTATAGACAGCATATATATGGGTCTTGTTTTTGTATCCATTCAGCGAGCCTGTGTCTTTTGGTTGGAGCATTTAATCCATTCACGTTTAAGGTAATTATCGACATGTATGTTCCTATTACCATTTTCTTAATTGTTATGGGTTCTTTTTTGTAGGTCCTTTTCTTCTCTTGTGTTTCCCACTTAGAGAAATTCCTTTAGCATTTGTTGTAGACCTGGTTTGGTGGTGCTGAATTCTCTTAGCTTTCTCTTGTCTGTAAAGTTTTTGATTTCTCTATTAAATCTGAATGAGATCCTTGCCAGGTGGAGTAATCTTGGTTGTAGGTTCTTCCCTTTCATCACTTTAAATATGTCATGCCACTCCCTTTTGGCTTGTAGAGTTTCTGCTGAGAAATCAGCTGTTAACCTTATGGGAGTTCCCTTGTATGTTATTTGTCATTTTTCCCTTGTTGCTTTCAATAATTGTTGTCTTTTACTTTTGTCAGTTTGATTACCGTGTGTCTCGGCATGTTTCTTCTTGGGTTTATCCTGCCTGGGACTCTCTGTGCTTCCTGGACTGTGGCTATTTCATTTCCCACATTAGGGAAGTTTTCAACTATAATCTCTTCAAATATTTTCTCAGGCCCTTTCTCTTTTTCTTCTCCTTCTGGGACCCCTCTAATGCGAATGTGGTTGTGTTTAATGTTGTCCTAGAGGTCTCTTAGGCTGTCTTCATTTCTTTTCATTCTTTTTTCTTTATTCTGTTCCACAGCAGTGAATTCTACCATTCTGTCTTCTGGGTCACTTATCCATTCTTCTGCCTCAGTTATTCTGCTATTGATTCCTTCTAGTGTATTTTTCATTTCAGTTATTGTTCATCTCTGTTTGTTTGTTCTTTGATTCTTCTAGGTCTTTGTTAAACATTTCTTGCATCTTCTCAGTCTTTGCCTCCAAGGTCCTGGATCATCTTCACTATCATTATTCTGAATTCTTTTTCTGGCATGTTGCCTATCTCTACTTCATTTGGTTGTTTTTCTGGGGTTTTGTCTTGTTCCTTCATCTGGTACAAAGTACTCTGCCTTTTCATTTTGTCTGTCTTTCTGTGAATGTGGTTTTCCTTCCACAGGCTGCAGAATTGTAGTTCTTCTTGCTTCTGCTGTCCGCCCTCTCACAGAGGAGTTTTGAAAGTAAATGTGAAATGTGAACTCAGTTCTGAATCAGAAGCCAGGTGGCATAACATGTGACAAGAGGTGAAGACATGTCTTTTCCCTCATTGAGAGAGAAAGTGGGGAAAGGGTAGATGAAGTGGAGGTGAGACAGCTAGAACAAGGATTATGTCTCTGGTTGGTGGGCATAAAGAAACAGGCTCTGAGGTCTGCAGGTGGAGGGAGCTCTAAAATATCAAACTCACTTGTCAAGGAAAAGTTTCATCTGTGATGGAGCAGGGTAGTCGTGATTGATGCTAAATTGACAAAAGGCTGCTACATTTTTAATGCAGGTGAGTTAATAGGTAAGACACATTATATTACCTTCTTAGTGGATATATCACGCTCAGTGTAGCAGTGAGAGTTGGTCTTTGGACGCTTGATCAGATGGCCCACCTTCTAGCATGTAAATTCCTGCTATAGCACACCAGGCCATGGTCAACCAGCCTGTTCTCAGATGGTGAACACATCACCTCTTGACAGCTGTGAAAAAGCTTTTCCCTGTGGCTTCTAACCACAGGACCAAGTTCCCTCCTCTGGAGCCGAATGGCTTGGGCCTAGTCTCTCTTCTAGGACTTCAGACGCAAGTGCAGTGGAGTTGCCTCCACCAGCCTTGCACTGCCTCCTCTACTCCCATGTCAACAGTGCACAGGGTCCCTAAAGGACTGTCCCTCTGGTTTTGAACCTAAACCTTGTTGATATAGGTATTCTCATTTTTTTATGTCATAGCTCTTATTAAGGGCTGAGTATTTTATAACGCCGTTATGAAACCAGATTGAAACCTCGTCCTTTCTCTAAGGTAAATCACAGAGTAGAGACGGACAGTATATATTTATAGGGGTTCAGTAATGGTTCAGTAGTAAGGGTAAACATGGTGAGCTAAGGTGGGGAAGTTGCTTCATATCTTTACTGTTCTTAATATTGAGGTAAAATTTGAATAGAGTGAAATGCACAGATCTTAAATGTACCATTTGATGTAATCCACACCCTAATCAAGATATAGAATAGTCCTGCCCCCCAAGATATAGTCCCTGCCCCCCTGAAAATTACCTCATGCTCCCTTCCAATCAGTTCCCTCCCCCACAGGCAACTACTGTTCTGATTTCCACCACCACAGATTAATTTCGCGTACCTCATATGGTTCTGTGATTGCAAATTTCACATCAAAAGTCTCTCACTGCAGATAACGTTGATAAGGAAGAAAGCAACATTCAGAGACTATGCATCAACATGCTGTGTGCCCTTGGGCAAAAATCTTAACCTCCCTGGGCCTCGTTACAGGGTTCCATAGGTGATCCTCTTGATTCTTTAAAGATCGAACTCCGCTCACACTTTTAATCTCAAAACTGCCACCCCCCCACCGCAGTCCGTTCAAGAACCCGGAGCAGAAACAAACCTCGGGCTCATTCCACCCTCTCCAGTTGAGCATTCTGTCAGGTCAGTTCTTCCTTGTGATTTTTTTGGACATGTCACTTACTTTAGTCCCTACCTCCTCATCTCTTGCCTTGTAATGACCAATCAAATTACTTTTCCGACCTCTCTTGCCCCTGGTCCCCTCCAAACTATTCTTATTACTGCCCCCAAGCTAACCCCTGATAAAATGAAACAAATTCTGGCCACTTTTCTATTTAAAATCCTTAAGTGGTTCTCCACCATTTAAGGTGCTTCTCTGTCACCTACAGACTTGAGCTCCAATTCTCAAGTTTGACAATGAGGCCTTAACCGAATGCCTCCAGCCTGTGTTTAGTGCCCTCAGCTCCCCAGTGTTCTCTGCTGGGAGGCACACCCTGCCATCGCTCTCCTGCTTCCCCAGCTCCCTCCCCATTTCCACAGGCCCCTGTTAGGGCACTGCACTTGCCGTCCCCCTGATTCTGCTGTGAGCTCTGCAGTGAGGTTAGGGACCATATTTTATTCACTTCTCTACCTCCAGCATCTGGCATATGACTTTGCCGACAACACTTAACCCCAAAGTAACTAAATCATGAGATTTCTAAGGATGGTGCTGCACTGGGTCAGGGTCTTATTCAGACTTCACATTGATGTTTCTAGAAATAAAAAAATCATATGGAAGTTTTCATGCATGTCTGGCCACTTCATCAAGTCTGATTCTGAGTTTTTCATTCCAGTAGCTTTCGTGATAATATTGGGTTAATGGTGAGCAAGTTTTTTATTTGGAGAGAGGGTGTATTTATTATTGATAGGAGGTCTCAAAACAGTGAGTCCCGCTGGTGTGAAAGAGCTGTCTGTGCTCTAATTCCCATCTCAAATCTAACTCATGTGCTTCTTCGTTTAGTTCTACAATGGCAGATCACCGTTTCTACAAATGAAGGTGATTTCTTTCTAAAGGTCTTTGTGGTAATTAGCAAGCAGATAAAAAACTAAAAATGATTGGAAAATACTGACCCAAGAGCATAGGAACACGAGTATTTACAGCCCTTGTTTGTTCATCTTGGTTCACTTGGTCCTGATTTTGTGAATCAGCATTGCTGTCTGAATTGATCTTTACTCCATCTGTATTTTTATCTTTTCCAAAACCTAGGTAAGAACCTGGATGCCGTCCATGACATCACGGTGGCGTACCCTCACAACATTCCCCAGACAGAGAGGCACCTCCTCCTTGGGGACTTTCCTAAGGAGATCCACTTCCACGTCCACCGATACCCAGTGGACACCCTCCCAACATCCAAGGAGGACCTCCAGCTCTGGTGCCGCAAGCGGTGGGAAGAGAAAGAGGAGAGGCTGCGCTCCTTCTATCAAGGGGAGAAGAATTTTTACTTTACGGGGCAGACTGTCATCCCGCCTTGCAAGTCTGAGCTCAGGGTCCTTGTGGTCAAATTGCTCTCCCTACTGTACTGGACCCTGTTCGGCCCTGCCGTGTGCCTGCTCGTCTGTCTGTACAGCCTTGTCCGGTGGTATTTTATAATCATCATTGTCGTCTTCGTGGTGCAGGAGAGAATATTTGGTGGACTGGAGATCATCGAACTTGCATGTTACCGTTTTTTACACAAACAGCCACATTTAAATGCAGAGAAAAAGGAGTAAGGTTGTAAGGTTCACAGTGTAAAAACCTAGGGGATATTTTGGATAAGCTTTTGTAAACCGAGATGCTTTTTTGCATGACTATGTCAAATATTTCTTACTATCGTCATTATTTGTTAAAGATATTTTGCACTTAGTTTTGTGGGAAAATATTGCTACACACACGATTTTTTTTTTTTTTTTTAAATCTCTGAATGTAATTTCAACACTGTGTAGCAGGGAGCGATCGCTGTGAAATAACTTGGGCCAGAGTATTAGTAAACAATCATCAGGCTGTTAGCAGACAAGGTACACACAGATCTTCTCAGAGGCCCAATCCTGCTTCCTAACAGACTCCCCAGACAGGAGGCAGATCTGGGGCTCCTGGGCACTGGCCCAGATCAAGTGCTGGCACCTGACGGTGGAGGTGAGGGCCCTTCCTCCTGGCTCCCTCTCGGCCCTGTCCCCGCACTCCTTTCTATGCCAGTCAAACCCTTGCATCCTTCCTCAAGACCAGAAAACAGAAACCCCTTGTCCTTAAGCTGAACAAACATTTTAATAGGAAGCCCTTCATTACTCATGAAATCTTGGCATTTAGCCGTGCACTGACCTAGACGTCACAAGACCACCGGTGCCCTTTTCTCACGTGGAAAATAAGAGCTGGACAAGTCTCAGGGGGCAACCACAGGCTCTCCACTCAGAAACCTTAGTTTGAATTTTTAAAACCAGGAATTCATACGGTTTAGTCCTTCACTTCTGTGTAACCTTGTTTAGTGCCGGTTTCTTTACAGCTTGTTAGCAGGTGTAGCTTTTCTGCATTATAAACGGTATACATCAAGTCACTTACCTTTTAAAGGAGAGCGTAGAAGAACGTTCTCTTATTGCCATCAGAAACAACTTGAAGTTGCGTCTTGGTTGAAATATTTCTTTAAAACCTGCCACAGAAAGGAAGGTTATTGTATTTTCTACGTGTGCACGGGTGTCTAACTTCTGCCACTAAATCAGTAGCAGCACTTGCAGACAGGGCCGTAATGGTTTAACCTAAATTATTCAACCCTTGTAGCCTTGACAGGTTTTATTCTTAAAACCAAAATGGTCACACAAAAGGGAATCCTTTTTTAATGATAGTGAGGGATCTCTCTCTTTTAGTCCCAGGTTTCCTCTTTCGTTAGTAAAACCCACATTTTACCAACCGTTCAGGTAAATAGTCCTGTTATTTGGAGTCAACGGAAAATTCAGCAAGTCAACAGCACCAGTCTCCTTCTGAGGCAAAAAAGAAATGTGTGGTCATTGTTTCCACTCCGCTGGGGCCCTGCAGCTACTTTTTTTTTTTTTTTTTTTTGGTCCTAGTGGGAATGCCGGTCAGAGCAGCAGAAAATATGGAGCAATTAAAAGTCTTTTCTGGGCTTCCCTGGTGGCGCAGTGGTTTAGAGTCCGCCTGCCGATGCAGGAGACACGGGTTCGTGCCCCGGTCCGGGAAGATCCCACATGCCGCGGAGCGGCTGGGCCCGTGAGCCATGGCCGCTGAGCCTGCGCGTCCGGAGCCTGTGCTCCGCAACGGGAGAGGCCACAACAGTGAGAGGCCCGCGAAAAAAGTCTTTACTGTTAAAAAACCTGTCCGCTTATTCCTGCCTTGAACCAGCTTCAAACACTGTTTCTAGCTTTGTGTACTCTTGGCACGAGTGCCTTCTCCTTAATTACATCTCCTTTGTGCTGGACGGTGATTTCCGCCGGCAGTGGAAACCGGCATCGCTGTGACAGGCAAGCACGCTGTGAGCTAGACTTACCCAGCAGACTCTTCTTTCAGAAAGCCAGCGCAGCACTCTGTTGGCATACCATCTTCACTGGAAGAGAACTAACTAGTGCCTCTGCTGCAGAGCCCAGCCTGTATTTAACTACTCTCCCAAGGCTGTTTGTAATCCTGCCGGGGCTACTAATTCGTTGCCGGGGCTACTAATTAGTTATTATGCACATCTGCTCCAGACCCAGCTTCCTTGGTTTCTAAGGTGGTTATTTTTTTAACCATTTTTTTCCCCCTTTAATAAAAGAGGTTTCTAATTTAGGTCTCTCTCAGACTTCTGGTTATATTTGGAAATAAGAAATAGTTTAACAATCAGGATTGCATCTGTCCTGGGTCAGAGAGAAACGCTGAGTTTTCTACTCCACAGGTGTTTGCAGTGTAGCCAGGCTGCCCTTCCTCCAACTGCTCAAGGCTCCTTGGTTCAGGGTCTGGCTTTAATGGCTTGTCCTCTTGAACCCTATGAAACCTGTAAAAGGGGAAGTCTTCCTTTTTAAAACATGTTTTCTTTTGATCGTAAAAAACATGTTTAAGATAAAATGCAAACTCCTTTTTAGTACCCTGAATTCATAAGCACTGAAACTGAGACACTGTACTTCTAAGAATCAGAAATAACTTCAAAAAGAAACATGTTGCCTTTTTTGGTCTCTGGTGTGGTTTTGTTTGTTTGTTTTGTTTGCAATAAGGCTTCTTTTACAATGGAAATCATTTGTGTTTTCCTACACAACTTTTTCTTCTCCTATTTAAAGAAATACACTGTGCATGATTTGGACTCTAAAACTGATAGGGTCAGGTAGAGGTTAACGCAGTTACAGAACTGCGCTTGGCCTCAGCTGTGACCCCTTCCCACCTCCCAGTCTGGCTCTGGGCTCAGCAGCCGCCTGTCTGGCAGCATCTGGACTCTCACCAGCCCATCCAGAGGAGGCTCAGTGGAGTTAGAAATGTTTACACTGCTGTATGTCCATTTGTTACATCTTTACCATTCAGACGAGATTTAAATAAAGCAAGTGTGGTTTACGTGGGACATGAACCGTTATACTTAAAATAGGAACCTACAAGGAAGGGCACTGATTAGGTCACAAGTTTTCCCACCAGGCCTCTGATGAAACAAGCCAAAGTCATTGTAAAATTCAGTAGAAGAACATGGTAAAAGACTAAAAGGAAAATAAATGTCAGAGCCCATAATTTAAAGTGCTTAATAAAATCCTTGCTTTTTAGGCTACTAAAACACAGACGGGGAGAAATCCCAGCTTCCACTTGAGTCACTTGGAAATTAGTTATGTCCATAGCCCCACGTCAGACCTCGTCCATCAGCAGCCGACTGAACTCGCCGGGAGGGGAGACGTTCCCATCTCACTCGGGCTTCAAGCTCGGCCTGACCATGCTGCCCTCGTGCACTTTTATAATGGAGACTAATGGAGGGAGCCTGTTGGTATTAAATTGTTTACATTTCTTTATATAAATAATGTGCTTTCAGTGCCTTAGTTACGGGTCCCTTTCTTTCTCTTGTTCCAAGAATTCTGCAATGTGTCTCTTAGGTAAAAGTCTCTTTCTGCTATTCACTGGGAGAAAAATGGTTTCTAAAACACTGGTCACTGTGGTCAATAGTACTTTGTGAGGACATCTGGGAAAGAGAGTTTTATGTGGAGGTAGCGGTTGCCTCAGGGCTATTGTTTATGTTGCAGAAATGCTCTTGTCACATGATAAGCTTCAGATTAGACATGGCCCTAAAGTTGTCTTGTGCTGACCTTAAATTCTTATTTCAGAAGAGAATCTTGGTTTAGGTAATTCATTTTTTAAAAGATCATGTGCAAAAACACTACGTTTTAAAAATAACTCACAGAATGGCCTTAGTTTTTTATGTCCGCTGGTATCTTTGTGAGTTGTGTTCTCTGTAGTATACATCCCAGAATAAAGTGGAGTGAATTCAATAGTTTACACGTGTGTTGGGTTTCTGTTTTTTTTGCAGGAATGACTGGAGGCTATATTGTTATTGTATTATAACGTGGTATTGAGGAAGAGCTGACCAGTTAGGACTCTCTTTCACAGATGTTTAAAACATAATGCCAAAGCAAAAAGGGAATATATCACCTTCATCACTGAAAAAGTCCAGGGGCCGCAGCTGAATTCACGGTTCAGTGAATGTCATCAGAACTTGGTTTTCCCCCATCTCAGTTCAGCCCGAGGGCAGTGTGGTCGTTCCACAAGGGAGGGGGGTCGCATGGGAAATATCCACACCACTAGCTGTAAGAGGTAAACGGGGCTCTATGCACACCCCTCCCCCACTGTCAGGGAATACAGGACTAGGAAGGCAATTCTTGGACCAAAGCTTGACAAATGCATGAAAACACACTTAGCAAACAGACACGCACAAAAATCATGGGACCTAAGGGTAGCAGGATATGCCGCCCCAGAATATGAGTGTAGGAGTTCAGGACATGCCATCCCAAATACAGCACTTTGGAATATTGTTTATTGTCAGCTGTAGGCACTTGAGAAACAGCCAATGCAGGGAAGGGCTGTCTCTGAACTCTCCTTTTCTGCCTGAAGACAGATCCTCCAAAAGGAACTCAACTGCCATAAATCCCCTCCCTGGGGGTTTCATCAGCCGGAGGGGATTGACTCTTGTCACAGGAAAGGAGACTTCACACCCACACACTTTGCCACAAAAGGCCATACCCACCCCCCATCTATTCCAAGGGTCCATTCACTATTCCCTAAGAGGGCTACTTTCTTCCTCCCCTTTTCCATTAAGATGGTATTTCAGGGGCTTCCCAGGTGGCACAGTGGTTGAGAGTCCGCCTGCCGATGCAGGGGACACGGGTTCGTGCCCCTGTCCGGGAAGATCCCACATGCCGCGGAGCGCCTGGGCCCGTGAGCCGTGGCCGCTGAGCCTGCGCGTCCGGAGCCTGTGCTCCGCAACGGGAGAGGCCACAACAGTGAGAGGCCCGCGTACCGCAAAAAAAAAAAAAAAAAAAAAAAAAAAAAAAAAAAAAAAAGATGGTATTTCAGGCCTGGATTCTAAGCCACCTCAAAGAGTTACTCATTTTTCCCTGGGTATCTTCATGAATACATGAGGGATACATGCTAATACACTTTTGACTGTTCTCCTCTTGTTAATCTGGCTAATATTACTGGAGTCTCAGCCAAGAACTCAGACGGGTAGAGGGGAAATGGTTTTCCTCCCCTACAGAACCTAAGCTCTGCAGTGCCCCATTCTGTCTTCGGGTTCTCCAACAAGCATTTGCTTGAAAGATCCACTCTGAGGGGAGGCCCCAATGTCATTCTCTGGGAAGGGGGCATGAGGGACCAGAAGAATGGGTTTCCAGGACTGGGCCATGGGGCTGGTGGGATTTCTATATTCTGTTCAGGCAAAGGGGAGAGGAGAGCATAGTCTTTCTAGTCACCCATGTGCTTCCACATCACTCATTTCACTGATAAACTATGTAAAGGGCTTCAGCAGCTCCCTGCGAAGGGTGTGTTTTCAATGAGGTACTTCAGATGCCAGCTAGTAAGCCCTAGGATGTCACAGAGTCTAACCTACACTCGTACAATGCACTCTTCATGCCAAAATGTTTTTAAAGCAAATACCTAAAAGACAACTTGCACTCTCCTGGCTGCGTTGACTTGATTCCCAGGATCCACATGGTGACTTGAGGCCTGCAGTCACTTCAGCCCTACATCCTCTCAGGTTCAAATCTGGTGGGAAACAGCCAGGGAGACTGCTTCCCCAGTGGCTTAACACAAATCCTAAAGTGGGTTGCAATGCTCATTCCTAAACCACTTACTTGCCTGGAAATAACTAGGTGGCTTGCGTCCCTGGGTTACTCACCACCCCCTGGAGCCAGGGCTGGAGTTCGTTCCCCTGGACCACAGGGACCAAGTGCTGGGGAGGGATGAACTTTCAGAGGGCTGCTGTTGAGAACAGGATAAAATGACGCTGGGTGGCCAGATGTCCACCTCGACTATGAAACTTCCCAAACCTCCCAGTGGAGCCGGGAGCAAATCAGCACAGCTTGCAGAGAGTCCCTGACCCTGCACAGTGAGAAACAAAGGAGCTTGGCCGCCTCCTCCCATCAACACCAGGGGATATTTGGGAATCCAAGGTTCTCCAGAGCTGTACACAGACAACCTCATCAACAATTGGTCCATTTGAATACTTTAATCATTACCTCTACTAAGATCACCCGACTTAAGCAAGACAGTATGGACAGCATTTTTCTTCCCGTGGGAAATCTGTTGAAGTACAAATCCTGTAGCTCTCATGTCTCTCCCTGTTGGCTGATGCAGTCCTGTTTCTTCCAGCACTGCAGGCACAGAATCTCACAGTGTCGCTCACCCCTCCCTCACCTGCCCTGACAGTCAAGCTATCACCCCGACCTGCGCCTTCCTCCTCAGGAGCAGCTCCTTCCTACCGCATTAGACCTGGCAAGTCAGCACTACCTACCAGTTCTCCCTGCTCCAGTAGATTGACGCCAATCTCTATCCACGGGACCCAGGTGATCTCCTCACAACCCCAGTTTCATCATGGAACCCTGCGTCTCACCACCCCCAGTGGCTTTCTGCTGATGTCAGGCAGCCCAGACTCGACCTATCCCAGTTCTTCCCAATCCACCCTATCCTTGGGCCCAGGATTGGCCCCGGGTGTGGACCTTTTCACCCGAATGCAACTGGCTGCCTAAAACTCACGTGCCCCCTGCTCTTTCCCACCTTTGCTCATAAAGGTGCTTCCTTCACAGCCCAAATTCTGTCCAATCCCACTTTTTCTCCGAACTGTTTCCTCATCAGTCTAGCTTGAAATGTCCTCCTGTCGTGGTGATATTTCTCTGCAACTCTCGCTTGACCGTATTCCATACTACCTTACGTTATAGTTATTTTTCAGTCTTATTACCTCACCTGGAGTATAAGCTTCTGGAAAGCCAAGACAAGAATGCCTCATATTTCTCTTATCCCGAACAGTATTTAGCCCAGCATCTCACCAATTCCTTTTGCACAATAAATTCTAAACGGTGGTTCCTTGGAAGTCATTCAGAAAGCATCCTGTACTAAACTCAAGCTGGGTGCAGAAATTTACAAATTTAACATAACAAAAACAAAAATTTGAAATGCAAACCCATCTACCTCTGGGAAATAGCTTTTTTTTTTTTTACAAGAATCAAATCGTTTTTGATTGATAATATGATTTACCAAAATATATTAGTAACTGAACTCTTAAAAGTAGAAACTTGGCTCAAAATGTGCATACTTAAGAAGCCTTGTTCAACTAATCTCACCTCCCCCAGCTACACCTGTGGAGGAGAGTTTGCCAATACCTAGCATAATTCTTATGCACTTACCTTTGGCCCACAATCCCACTTTCAGAGATCTATCCCCCAAAACACACTGGCCCCCCAAAATTGTAAGATGCATGCACAAAGCTCTTCATTGTAGTTCTGTTGGTAAGAATAAAATACTGGCAACAACCTAAATGTCCATGGTAGGGAATGACTGAATACTCTGGTATAATTATATGATTGAGTTCTGTGCAGCTGTACAGAGGCACGAGGGGCATCTCCAGACACTGATATAGGACATTTCTCCAATATATTATGTTAAGTGAAAAAAGAAAGATGGAGAACAATGTGTATAGTTATGCTTTTATTGAAGAAGGTGAGGCCATACAGATACACACACATATGCTTAATTTAAAAGCTAATTCATTAAACATAATTTAAAAATATAAATTATAAAAGTAAAATTGTAACATATGGGGGAGGGAGGGAACATGATGGATGAGACTAGAATAGGAACTAGACTTCTTTTATATATCTTATTTTATGCTATATGCTTGACTTTGGAACCAAGTTAATGTTTTACATAATTATAAAATTAAATGAGAGAATTCCCTGACAGTCCAGTGATTAGGACTCAGCACTTCCACTGCAGTGGCCCAGGTTCAATCCCTGGTTGGGGAACTAAGATCCTGTAAGACACATGGCGCAGCCAAAATAATTTTAAATAGTAAAAGGGGGCTTCCCTGGTGGCACAGTGGTTGAGAGTCCGCCTGCCAATGCAGGGGACACGGGTTCGTGCCCCGGTCCGGGAAGATCCCACATGCCACAGAGTGGCTGGGCCCATGAGCCATGGCCGCTTGGGCTGTGCGTTCGGGAGAGGCCACAGCAGTGAGAGGCCTGCGTACCGCAAAAAAAAAAAAAAATAGTAAAAGGTAAAAAAAAATTAAATGAAAAAGTAAAAGCAATTTCTAAAAATCAAAAGAAGAAAAGATAAAAATCAAAAGGAAAAGGAAAATGAAGCAAATGACCCTAACATATCAAATCTGTGGAATAATTACACAGAGAAATTTTTTGAGGTAATTATAATGTATATCCTTAACAGTATATATTCTCAAGGCAGAAAGAACTTCAAAAAAAATCTTAAATTGTTTTTGTCATCGTATTATTAGTAATGATACCAGTTTATTTTCTGAAATTATTGCATATTTTGTAAGATTAGGCATGTAAGTAATTATGATATGTTGCTAGGACCAAGATCTTCAGTGTAAAAAATATGTAAGTATAGAATTTTTAAAGTTAAAAAAATTCCCCATAATCCTAAATTTGAACTGAAAATAATCAGTATGAATTGATGATGTACTTTGTCTTAAAAAACAAAACAAAACAAAACAAGAGCTACTTGGTAGTCCTGTCCATTAAAAATGCTAGAAATATGGGGCTTCCCTGGTGGCGCAGTTGTTGAGAGTCCACCTGCCGATGCAAGGGACGTGGGTTCGTGCCCCCGTCCGGGAAGATCCCACATGCCGCGGAGCGGCTGGGCCCGTGAGCCGTGGTCTCTAAGCCTGTGCGTCCGGAGCATGTGCTCCGCAACAGGAGAGGCCACAACAGTGAGAGGCCCGCATACCGCAAAACAAATAAAATAAAATAAAAATGCTAGAAATTATGGCCAACCAATAGCAATGAGCAGCCTAGTGCCCAGATAATGGAAAAACATTTTCCATTAAAAAGGAACCAGAGGGCTTCCCTGGTGGCGCAGTGGTTGAGAGTCCGCCTGCCGATGCAGGGGACACGGGTTCGTGCCCCGGTCTGGGAAGATCCCACATGCCGCGGAGCGGCTGGGCCCGTGAGCCATGGCCGCTGAGCCTGCGCGTCCGGAGCCTGTCCTCCGCAACGGGAGAGGCCACAACAGTGAGAGGCCCGCGTAACGCATAAAAAAAAAAAAAAAAAAAGGAACCAGAGGTTCTTAGACAAATGGCCCAGGACAGGTAGAAGGTAAGCCGGGACGTCTTGAAATACCAGAAAGCAAGGAAGCTTTTAAAGACCTCTGAGGTCAGCAATTAGGGCTTAATTTCCAAATATACAAACAGCTCATACAACTCAATAACAAAAAAACAAACAACCCAATCGAAAAATGGGCAGAAGACCTAAATAGACATTACTCCAAAGATGACAGACAGACGGCCAGTAGGCACATGAAAAGCTGCTCAACATCACTTATTATTAGAGAAATGCAAATCACAACCACAGTGAGGTACCACCCACATCAGTCAGAATGGCCATCATCAAAAAGCCTACAAGAAACAAATGCTGGAGGGAATGTGGAGAAAAGGGAACCCTCCTACACTGTTGGTGGGAATGTATATTGGTGCAGCCACTACAGAAAACAGTATGGAGGTTTCTCAAAAAACTAAAAATAGAGCTACCACATGATCCAGCAATTCCACTCCTGGGCATATATCTGGAGAAAACCATAATTTGAAAAGACACATGCACCCCAGTGTTCATGGCAGCACTATTCACAATAGCCAAGACATGGAAACAACCTAAACGTCCATCGACAGAGGAATGGATAAAGAAGATGTGATATATATATATATATATATATATATATATATATATATATATAGAATATTACTCAGCCATAAAAAAGAATGAACTAATGCCATTTGCAGCAACATGGATAGACCTAGGGATTATCATACTAAGTGAAGTAAGTCAGGAAGAGAAAGACAAATACCAATTATATCACTTATATGTGGAATCTAAAATATGACACAAATGAACATATCTATGAAACAGAAACAGACTCACAGATATAGAGACCAGACCTGTGGTTGCCAAGGGGTGGGGGAGGGATGGATTGGGAGTTTGGGATTAGCAGAGGCAAACTATTATATGCAGGATGGATAAACAAGGTCCTACTGTACAGCACAGGGAACTATATTCAGTATCCTGTGATAAACTGTAATGGAAAAGAATATGAAGAAGAATATGTATAACTGAGTCACTTTTGCTGTACAGCAGAAATTAACACAACATTGTAAATCAACTATATGTCAATAAAATTAAGAGCAACAACAAAGACTTTTGAGGTCAGGACAGACAGACTCGGGAGCCAACGTAAACAAGCTCCCACTGACCGAAGACAGACATCTTAAACATTAGTAGGAACGATAACTGAAACAGCGCAAGACGTCAAGTGTGGTAAAAGCCCGGAGTTAATGATACTCAAAATAAATAAGTAAAAACACACATCGATACATTTGGAAGATGCTAGATAACCAATTCATTCCTCTGAAGAGTGGTATCTAGATGAAAAGAATTTAGCATTTAACCTTCCTTTCCTATATGAACGGTACCTCAAGCTGAATAGTTGATGAAGGAAAGTTTCTCTCTGTAGAAGTATTCCAGCTTATAAATGAAACCATAGACTAAAAAGGACTTCAGAGCCACATTAATCAACTTCAATGGGTGAATCTTGTTGGGTTCTCCTTTGAGTAAATAAACCATAAAAATAAACTATGAGACAGTCAGTTACACTAAATGGGTATTTAATGATGTTAAGGAATTATTTTTTAGGTGTGAAATGGTACTGTGATTATGATTTTAAAGAGGTCTTATCCTTTGGAGAACCCGATGAAGTAGTGTGCCACCTGGGGCTGGGGAGTGGGTGGAGAACGGCTGAGCAGAGCCCGGAGCGGGTGGTCCTGTGTCTCTTGACGGATACGTGAGCCTGCCTCGTCCTAGCCTCTCTAAAGTGTGCACCTGGAGTAATAAAAGGTTAAAAGAAATTGCTTCCTCAAGAGATCTTAGAGTCCACACTTGTTCCAGCTCCCTTGCTGATGACAAGAAGGTACAGGCGTCTGGAGAAAGCTGGGCACGGAGCTCAGGGGTCCCGTCCGGTCCCAGCTCCCTCATGGCAGTGGGGCTGTGAGCTCAGCCCGCTCTCTCTGGGTCTGGGCTCAGGGCCGCCTTGGGCCTCACTGCTGCCCCTCAACCTGTCCTGGGCCTTCCGGCCAAAGTGCCTGTTCCTCGGCAGGGCCATGTAGACAGGAGATGCGTTGAGATGTCCAGCGCTCTCCCCCCGGCTCCACTCCCCCCACAATGATGCCCCTCTGCAAACTCTCCCTCGGAGCCCTTTGCTGTGACTGCCCAGCACCTCTGCTCCCAGAGAGCCAGCAGGGGCACGGACAGCGCCCTCTCTGGCCTGGTTCCTGGGGCGTAGGCTCTGCCTCCACCTCCCCCTGAGGCCAGGGCTCTCCAACCCGGTCACCTGGGACCACCTGCGGAGCTTTCACACCTGCGCCCGGCCCCACCCAGGGATTCTGATTTAATTGGTAGGTGTGCAGGCTGAGCGGTAGGTACCATCAAGCCTCCCAGGTGGTTCTAACGAGGGGCCGGTGTGTCCACCCTTCTCAGGCCTCACATGGAGGGTGTCCCCTCCCTAGGCTCCCGTGGCCTCATTGGTAAAATGAGCCCTTGGTCTTAGATGTTCTGTATGAGTTATGAGGTGATTTAGTTTAGTAACTATTTACTGCCTACTCACTGCCTGTGGGCCCTGGACTAAGGAGGGAGCAAAGTAAGGAAGCTTTCTTCTTTGCCCCTTCTGCCCACACACGAGCTTTCCTTCTTTGCAAAACAAAAACAAACTACTGTTTATGAGGTGCCACCTTCCAGGTGTGAAGCCAACCAGACAGAAACGAAGAGGGTCAATAAGAGAGGGCATCCTGTCCAAGACACAGGCCTGTGACTGGTGCCCAAGTCTGGGCGCAGGCAGGGCTGGAGGCACCCCACACATGGTGGGTGAACAGGGGCACCAACCCTGTGGCCACTCTGTCCACTGCACGGGGCTACGTCGGTGCTGCAGACGGTAGCTGGCACTGCAGCTTCAGAAACTGCTATAAAATGACAAAGGACCGCAGCCCACAAGGGGAATTTTCCATCCCACGGCAGGCTGGAGGAAGGAAGGACCCGTGTTCCCTTCACCTCTTTATCCTACAAGATCTTAACTCCAACTGGAAGTCACCATCGGTGACCAGCACTTGCAGGGGACCAAGCAGCAGACTCAGTTTCCCGGTTGGTCCCTGTGTGGGCAGGGAGTGGGCGAGGAAGGGGACAGGCCGCCCGGAGGGTGAGCGCACGTGACAGGGGGAGGTTGGGCCTGCAGCCAGATGCCAGCCACACGGGGCTCCAAAGAGGCAGGAGGTCATTCTGAGGAGGAGAGAGGCCTGCAGAGAGCACGCTCTTCCCCACCTGCCCCTGCCGTGGAGACGCCTTCCCATTTCCTGAGGATCCACAGGACGGGGGGCTGGCTGCCTTGAGGCCGGCCCGTGATTCTACACAGGAGACATGGCAACTAAATTACAAAGGGGGATCCCAGATTGGATCCTGGCAAATTTGAATATGCTCTATAAATCAGTTAATATTCTTGTATCAACGTTCATTTCTTGGGCTGGACGGCTGTCCTCTGGCTGGGTAAGATGGTTAGACCTGGGGGGAGCTGAGGAAGTATCCTTATCAAGACTCTTTGCCCTGAGGTTCCTGCTGCTGAGATGCTCTTTCCCAGATAACACGTGGTTTGTTCATTTGGTCCCTTCCTGTCTTTATTCAGACGCCCTGAGGCCTGAGATGTCGTCAGCTTTTCCGCTGCAGGGGACTGTCATTCAACCAAGCCACGCGCTCCCCATTCGCTTTTCAGGAAACGCCCCCCACAATCTTCCTGTTGAGACGGGAAGGCAAATATCACGGGTGGGAACGGCCGGCCCGTGCGTCATCCTTCTTGGCTGGATGAAAAGAAGGTCAGGGGGGTAGGAGCCGTGGGGGGTGCTGAGAATGTCCAAATGGGGGTGATGTCAGGCAGAACAAAAGGCAGCTTCTGCTCATCACTCCTCCCACGCAAGCCCGGGGCCAGAAGCAGGCTGGTCAGTGACGAGGCCGATGTCACCCTTTCCCCAGTCATCAGTGGGGGTCAGGGGTGCCTGGACACCATGTGATATGCTCTGAGGGCAGGGCATGCAGGCCTACTGCGCGCCCCTCATTACTCCGTGCGGGGCACATGCCCACTGCAGGGATGGGAAGAGGCCAGACCCTGTCAAGGAGGATGTCAAAGAATTCTGCAGAAAACTGCTGAAAACCCATTCCCCTTTTACATATACTTTGACTCGTCTCTCACGGCCCTCCATGCTGGAAGGAAGCCGGGCCCTGGGCACTGCCTCCGCTTCTCCGATGTGGAACCTAAGACTTGCTCCAAGTATTCTGCTTACGGACACACAGTGAGGACAGGACCCCAAGTCAGCTTTTCCTAGGGGACCACTAAGTCTCTGCGCCATTGCATTTCTTCCCAAGACCAGTCATTGCTGTACGTGAGCAAGTGTTTGGGGTTGTGTGGCATGATACTTGGAATGTGGACGTGTGAGTCTGGATCCAGCCCAGCCATGTAGGCGCTGAGTCACCTTGGGCATGGCCCTTGATCCTTGTGGGGTTTATGTTGTCATAATGTACGAGAAAGTGCTTTGCAAACTGCCTGTTACTTATTAGTGTCTGTGTGTGGATAGTGATAGGGCCAGTATTCTATGGCTTGTCGATTATAAATGGCCACGGTACAAACATCCGCTCCATTTACGGAGTGCTTGCTTCACACCAGGCCCTGTGCTGTGCATCTTGCATGAATTATCCTTTCGAACCCTCCCCCGAGCTCCGTGGGATCGTGCTTGGGTTTTCTACTGCTGTATAACAAACCTCCGAAGCCCTGGAGACTTACAATAACAACCATGTATTGTCTCTCATGACTCTGTGGGTTGCCCAGGCATCTCTTCTGCTTCACGTGGTACTGACTGGGGCTCTGGCCCACTGGAAGGTCCGCAATGGCCTCAGTCACGTGGCTGGCAGGTGGCGCTGGCTGGGAGCTCAGTGGGGCTCTTGGCCATGGCTTTGTTCTCCTCCATGTGCCTCTCCACGTGCCTGCCTGGCCTTCCTCAGCGTGGTGGCTGGGTTCTGTGATGTTCTAAGAGGACAAGCTCCTACAGGCAACTGCTCACCAGACCCCCACTTGACTCACCCTTGCTAATGTCCCTTTGGCCACAGCTTGTCACCACCCCCAGAGACAGGATGGAAGGGGGCTTCACCAGGGTAGTAACATGCTACATTGGGGGCCTCCAAGTAGGAGTCTACTGCAGAGAGGTACTGCTGCACTCCCTATTTTACAGGTGAGGAAACAGGTTTAGAGGGGTTAAGTGACTTGGCCAAGATGTCAGGGCTACTGGTTGGCAGAGTCAGAGCTGAGATTGGAAAACTTGCCCCTGCTTCCCTCCCTCCTGTGCGGACGGTAAAGGGTGACGCTACCTGCAGGCTTCTGTTAGGTCACTGCACCTCCTTTCCTCACCCTGGCACCCTCTCCTCTATTAACTGTGAAATGTTCCCTCTGGAAGCAACTTCCTCTCCCACCTCACAGTGAACTTAGATGCCCTCCCCTCTGTATCTCCCTCCTCAGCTTCCGCCCTGCCTCCCTCACTCCTAGATCAGTGAGGCCATCCTCCTTGGGGCTGACTCAAGATGTTCTCAGAGCCCCCCCGCCCCAGGAGGCAGCAGGGGTTCAGGTTCAGCCAAGAGCCGGTTGTGGAGTGACCAGGGCACACAGAGGCTGGACTGCAATCCCATCTGGCCCGCCGGAGTCCGCAGCCCAGGCCCCGCAGCCCGCGAGGCAGCTGGTACCAGGCCCTGCTCTGCCTCACATTGGCCAATTCATTTTCCCTCACCGGGGCTCCAACAATCACTGCATCAGGATGGAGTCTGAGCTGAACAAGTCCCTTTAAGAACTTCTTCTAGATTCTAGGAGGAGGGAGTGGGAATCTGGTCAAACCTAGTGGGAGAAAAGTAGAAAATTGGGTTTCTCCAAAGTGACGTCCCTTTGTTCAGAAGAAGGGGATTGGAAAAGATAGAGGGGCGTCTGCACAGCCAAAGCAGCAATCAGCAAAATATTATAAAGGCAACCTACAGAATGGGAGAAAATAGTTGGAAACCATCTATCTGATGAGTTAATACCTAAAATATATAAGGAACTCATACAATAGCAAAAAAACAACCTGATTAAAAAATGGGCAAAGGACTTGAATAGTCATTTTTCCAGAGAAGACATGCAAATGGCCAACAGGCACATGAAAAGATTCTCAACATCACTGATCGTAAGGGGAAATGCAAATCAAAACCATGATGGGATATCACCTCACACCTGTTAGAATGTCTATCATCAAGAAATAAGGGACTTCCCTGGTGTTCCAGGGGTTAAGACACCGTGCTCCCAATGCAGGGGGCCCGGGTTCGATCCCTGGTCAGGGAGCTAGATCCTGCGTGCCTCAAGCAAGATCCCAAGTGCCGCAACTAAGACCTGGCGCAGCCAAACAAAAAAACAGATAAATACTTTTAAAAAGAAGGTAAGTGTGGGCAATGATGTGGAGAAAAGTGAACCCTCTTGCACTGTTGGTGGGAATGTAAGTTGGTGCAGCCACCATGGAAAACAGTGTGGAGGTTCGTCAAAAATTAAAAATACGACTGCCATATGATGCAGCAATCCCACTCCTGGGTATTTATCTGAAGGAAGTGAAAACGCTCTCTTAAACATCTGCATTTCCATGTTCATTGAAGCATGACTGACAATAGCTAAGACATGGAAACAACCTACATGTTCATCGATGACTGAATGGCTAAAGAAAGTGCGATGTATACACACAATAGAATATTACTCAGCCATAAAAAAAAGAAGGAAATCCTGCCATTTGCAACAACATGGACTGACCTCGAGGGCATTATGCTACAACACAGATACGGTATGTTCTCACTTACATGCAGAATCTAAAAGAGCTGAACTCATAGAAATAGAGACTAGAATGCTGGTTGCCAGGGGCTGGGTGGAAATAGGGAGATGTTGGTTCAAAGGGTACAAACTCCCAGCTGTATACAAGTAAGATTTGGGGATCGGGACTTCCCCGGTGGCGCAGTGGTTAAGAATCCGTCTGCCAACGCAGGGGACATGGGTTCGAGCCCTGGTCTGGGAAGATCCCACGTGCGACGGAGCAACTAAGCCTGTGTGCCACAACTACTGAGCCTGCGCTCTAGAGCCTGCGAGCCACAACTACTGAGCCTGCATTCCACAACTACTGAAGCCAATGTGCCTAGAGCCCGTGCTCCTCAACAAGAGAAGCCACAGCCATGAGAAGCCCACGCACTGCAACGAAGAGTAGCCCCCGCTCGCCGCAACTAGAGAAAAGCCCATGCGCAGCAACGAAGGCCCAACGCAGCCAAAAATAAAGTTAATTAATTTAAAAAAAAGATCTGGGGGTCTAATGCACAGCATGGTGACTGTAATTAACAACTGTATCCTATATTTGAAAGTTGTTGAGAGTAGATTTTAAATGCTATCACCACACACACACAATCATAATTATGTGAGTGGATGTATTAACTAACCTTTATTGTGGTAATAATTCTGCAGTGTATACATGTATCTAATCTCATGTTGTACACCTAAAACTTACATAAGTTGTATATCAATAATATCTCAATAAAGCTGGAAAAAAGAAAAGATAGAGGGGCAGACACGATCTGATCGGTGGCTCAGGTCTGCTTGCCCACTCACTCAGTCATCCAGCATTTACTGAGTCTACTGTGGGCTGGGGTGTGCATGGGGAGGATTTGTTCAGTTTCTACAGCAAAGAAACTGAGGTGCAGAGTGGTAGCGGGGTGGTGGAGGCTGGGCCTTGCACTCCACAGCGTAAGATGTACATTGCATATTGCATGTCTACTGGAGAGTTGTCACGTGGTCTGAGCTACGTGGTGAATAAAGAGATCACACTTGTGCTGCTTGAAGGAGGCGCTTAGGGGTTAAGAGCGGAACTGGAGTGATGAGCTTATGAAGCTCAGGGCAGGCCACTGGACGAAGGCATCTGTCTGCCATGTAAAAGGGAGGACCAGCATCTCACATTCCCCCATCTTCTGCCAAACCTGCTCTGGAATCTCTCCTAGGTTGTTCTGTGGCCTGGTGATTTCACCCACCCTCCTAGCCACCCAAGCAACTTTCTGCTATGCATCAAATACTGCAAAGATGTGTGCTCTCAGGCCCCAGATCCCACCTTCACACCACAGCTGATCTCCACCCCTGTTGGTAGATATTCTGGGGACACATGCTATGGCTAGTATCTCTGAAATTCTGAGCAGCCTTGGAGAATTAAAGGGGAAAAAAAGTATACACATTTGCAAAATTTCCCATGATGGACCAAAGACTTCATGGGGTACTGCAGATCCAGTTTCAGTGCTGGCTTCTTTCCCCTCTCCTTCCTCCAGCCAATAACGATAGAAGGTGAAGAGCCCTGTGCTTCCCTTGGAGCCCTAATACTGGTGTTCACAGATTAGCTGATACCATATGATGAGCTAAGCCTGGCTCTGCATCCCTGCCCTCATTTTCACCCTTGACATTCACCACAACTTGACCTCTGGTGACCAACAGCTCTCTTTCCCACCTGGTCAGTAAAGCTCAAGCTTGAGTTGCCCATCTTCAGCAGAGACTCAAGGTCATTTCAGTCTGAGGGTGGAACTTTGGACTTTTCCGAGGGCAGCCTGGTACTGTGGGGGGAGCACAGGCTCCGGGAAGAAGCCAATCTGGGTTCAACCTCACTGTCATCATGGGCCCACTGCTTGAGCCTGCGCAGAGCTCAGGGCTGCTCAACCTTCCTGAGCCTCAGTTTCCTCAACTGGAAGTTAGGGATGATAATGCCCAGCTCGGGGCCATCATGAGGATGATAAAATGATGGATGTCAAACACATGATACGTGATAGGTGATGAAAATATATCACTTCCTGTCCCCACCTTGGTAATTAACATGGGCTCTGGATCTGCCATCATGCATTTCAGATGTATCCCTACAATTAAACTTTGGAATGGATGCATTGTAGGCGTTAGTTTGTATCACACATATGCAGTGGTCTCCTTTTGACCGTGAGGTGGAATAATTGGCCCTTCTAGAGTGGCCTGCAGTTTTCCAAACTGCATGTCACCTGCATTCAGTGGCCCCTGTGGGAGGAGAGCATAGAAGACCCTCTGGTCCTCTGACCCTCTGGTCCAGCCGCTTCATGCACAGATGGGAAGACAGAGCCCCACAGCAGATAAAGGACCTACCTATGTTTATAAATAGTGGCAGAGCTGGACTACAACTCAGCATTTCTGATTCTTGGACACCCTGGTCTCCGGGCAGCCTTTATCTGGGCTTGGAAGAGCTGAATTGATGAGTTCATGTGAAGGGGGACTGAACTCCCAACCCTGGTCTCTTGTTCTTAATGTCAGATGGCCCAGATAACGTCTAACAGACATTTTCTAGATTTATTCTGGCCTCAGGCTTCCCACAAGAGGTCCACGCTGTTCCAGCTTGACCCCAAATTTCTGGGGCATGACTTATTTCCTGCCCCCTTTATGCCTCTCCACAGAGTTTCAGTTCATTCATCCAACAAGCATGAATGGGCTTCTTCTCTAATGAGGAACACAGCTAGCAGGCGCTGAGAATTTAGAACATGACAGCTATGCATGTATTTCTCATCGGATCTTTCCAATAATCTGAGTTTGATAAGTATTAAATTCCCTATTTTACTGACAAGGAACCAAGGCTCAGAGGAAAGTAATTTGCTACAGGCCGTAGTGCTGGACTGTGCCGTGTCGAACTGGTTAAGCTGGAAGCTACACTTCCCAGAATTCCCTTCCCTACCTGGCTCCAGGTTATAGGAGACTTGGAAGGTGGAAGCGGAGCAGTGGCCATTATTCTCTGAAGGCTCTCATGGTTGCATATGGTGTTGGACAGATGCAAAGGTATCTAGCAGGTCGCAGCTTGTCCTAATTCTCCTCTGCTTCACGTCTAGCTTGTCACTCTGACTTCTGATCCTCTGGATCAAGACAGGCCCCACGCTCTCAACCAGAAGGTTGACAGTGAGCCCGCAGAGGTGGCAGCTAGACAGAGGCAGTTTTCACTGGACCTCGCTATGCATCCCCTGTCCATCCACCACTCCAGGGGCTCGTTTGGCATCGTGGATTTCCGGGCAAGCTCTGACTTGTCCACTGCAGGCAGGCTGAGTAGTGACTCTGAACCTCTGACTCCCCTTCTAGACCTCCATCCCCTCAGATCTTCCCATATGTGTTTAAGGTCAAATTCTTGGGATAAATCTCTTAGGCCCACAATACTCTTAGTGGCTCTGTTGCCCTACCTGAACCCCGACTGGTACAGCCACATAACCGGTAAGCGATAGAGCAGAGATCAACCCCAGGTCCCTTGAGCTCTTAACCACCGAGCTAGACCACTGCTCTAGGTGCTGGGCACGCAAGTATGACCGAGACTCCTGCCCTGGCTCCTGCCCTCAAGTAGTTTACGGTCTAGCAGGGCATACAGACAAGTTGTTTCAGTTATCCCTTATTCATAACAAACCACCCAACACTTAGTGTCCACAAATAATTATTTTATTATCTCTCACGATCGTGTTGGTTGCCTGGGCTCTGCACAGCAGTTCTTCTGCTGCACGTGATGTTGGCTGGGGCTGCGTCCTCTGGGGGCCCGGACATCCAAGGTGACTCACTCACATGGCGGCAGCAGAGCGGAGCAGGGCTGTCAACTGGAGGGACTACGTGTGGCCTAGCTCTGCAGCTTGGGCTTCTCAAGGAGTGGTGGCTGGATTCCAAGGAGTGCCTGGAGAGAAGTGTCCCAAGAGGAAAGAAGCAGAAGGTGCCAGTCCTGGCACAGGCTGTTTCCTCAAAGCAGCCACAGGCCCAGCCAGAATCCGAGGAGAGAAGACGTAGGCTCTGACTCTTGATGGGGCGGAAGAAGGCATGTACAGGAAGAGGCAGAATTGTTTGGGGTTGTCTTTGGAGCTCCGCTACCACACATGTCCATCAATCCATGGTGAGGGCTCTTGGAGAGGGTAGGCACGAGCCTGGTGGGATCACAGAGGGGCAGACACAGCTCATGCCTGCAGGGGTTCTAGAGGCAAAAGGAGGTACGGAAACGGGTTCTAGCTGTGTCCTGAGAGGCGAGCAGGCATTTTCCAGGTGGAGACGTGGTGTAGAGGAGGTGGAGTAGACAGGGTGGAGACAGGATTCAGCGAGAGGGAAGAGCAAGTCTGTGGAGACTTGCACATTATTTCAAAGGGCTGCCATGAGGCTCAGAGACAGTGCAGGAGTTGAAGTGCCTTATGAAGCACAGCCACAGGAGAGATGAAAGGAGGCGAGTTATGATCATTAGATTGTGAAATGGGATCATCTTTGCAAGAAACTTGGGTTTCATAAAGACCTAACTATAAAGAGATCCTGGCACCTTAAGAGACAAAGCCCCAGGGCCTTCAGCCCACACAGCCCCTGGGGTCTCCATACCAGACGAGAAAGCCCCTCTGCTGAAGCCCAGACCTCTGGGCACCCATTTCGAAAGTTCCCAGACCAGCAGGGAAATGGATTCCCCTAAGCTGGGGCAGGACAGAGGCTGGAAGACAGAAGTCGGGCACACTAAGTGCTGATTGGGCTCAAATGGATTCCCAAAATTCATAGCCTAGGACACATCCTGCTTCTCCAAGGTCAGACTGGCACGAACATGGAGCTCTGGGTTCCTCCATAACCCTCCAGGCAGCGACAAGGCTCAGAGCCAGAAGACAGCGGCCAATGTCTCCTTGGAACTGGAAGGCTTCCAAGATCCTAGGAAGAATCGGTTAGGTCTTGACGACAGGAAGGCATCAATCACCATGCCACAGAGGCAAGACCTAACTTAGGAGCTCAGCAGGTCCCGGTCACTGCCAAGGTTGCCATGGGGAAGTGGTCAGCTATGCACTGAGGCGGCAGGACAGGAAGACCAGTCTAGGCAGAATTTAAGACTTGAGCAAAAGTCAGTCGATTGCACTGAGCTCTGCGTCCTCACCTGCAAAATGGGGTGAATCTCATCTTCCCACTCTTCAGGGTCGATCAGTGAACATGGTAAACGTGGGCATGGCTTGGAAGCCCTCTACAAATGGAAGGGCTGATCACAAGTCCTTTATGGACAGAAGGGATGTGGAGAGATGCTCAGGAACCAGCCTGGGAATCAGGACCCTTGGTGTCCAGTCTGGGCCCTGCCTCTCGCCTTGAGGTGTGACCTTGAGGTCCTGACCATGGACGGGGGTGAGGGTTGGCACTGGGGGATCTCTGAGCTCTTTCTGCTCTCCCAGGCTGGATTCCCACACCGTAAAGCCCCCAAATCCCTCTTCTAGCAGGAGTGGAGAGCTCTGAGACATGACCTCTCACATTTCTGGGGGTGGGAGGTGGGGATCCGTTATTGGGCTAAAAGAAGGACAAAGCGGGGTGGGGAGGATTTTCCCTCCCGATCAGCAAATACACAGAACTCGGGGAGCCCGTTGGTATGCTGCACCTGTGGGACTCCTCCAGCCCTGCATTACGGATGGGAGCCACTTCTTTTTTTTTTTTTTTCTTTGCGGTACGCGGGCCTCTCACTGTTGTGGCCTCTCCCGTCGTTGCACAGCACAGGCTCCGGACGCGCAGGCTCAGCGGCCATGGCTCACGGGCCTTCCTCCTTTCCCCCAGGCTTCTAGCACTCTATCCTCTTTCTTACACGCCTCTTAGTGTTCTCCTCCTGCTCTTTGTCTTCTTCTTCATCCTCCCTCATCATTATTAGCAAAAGCCAGAGCTGATGGTGAAACTGGCACCCAGAGAGGGCAGGACACTTGTCCAAGGGCACACAGCAGCAACTTTAATTGAGCTCCTATAGTGTGCCAGGCATCCTGCTCCCTGGAAATGTCACACCACCTCTCGCTGAGACATTGCCTGTTTCCACCCCAAACATCCTGCAGACAGAATTGTGTGGATGTGGGATGAAGGGAGATTTCTGAAGGCCACTAGGGATGCTGAGAGCATATACTTATAGAGAATTTCCAATTGCCACCTTCTAAACTAGAGAAGTTAAGGCCTTAGCGATAAGAAGATGAAGGACGAGGGGGAAGATGGTTGATGTGAAAAAAAGTCATGAGAGGTATGGTTGGATTGGGTGGGCATGAGTTTGTCCACCAGCAGAACCTGAAAAGGAGAGAAAATAAAAGGCTCTTTTTCATGATGGAGAATAAAATTGTGGAGCCCATTATGCTGTACGGTCAACCAGGCTCAAACACTGAATGCTCACAGAAAGTGAGTATTGGCTGTCTGTGAAAAGAAAGGAGGAATGGTGCCTTTCACTTGAGGTCCTCAAGTTGTTCGACAATCATCCCTTGGTATCATTCCAGAAAAAGGTCCAGGCCAGGCTTGCAGTTTTAATTTGTAGCCTGGGTCCCATGGAATTGTAGTGCAGCCCCAGACCTGAAAAAGGGTACCTGGCAAAGAATATGTGAATGGCGGGAGGGTGGGGAGGGCTGGCCGATGACGTCCGTGGCTCCTTCGGCAATGATCACGGCAGCGCGCTAACTCTCCCCGAATCTCAGGCACACAGAACTCCACGTGAGGAGCAGACCCCAGCATCACTGGCTTCTCTGAGGGTATGGGGGGTTTGCTCTGAAAAGCACATGGTCTCCCTCTGATGCGAAGGCTCCACAGGGTTAATCATTCCAACTGAGGCGTTGTGCAAAAGTATGTGGTTGATCACCAAAGCAGCTAATCAAGCCTAGATCATTCTTAGCTAGAAATAAGAAATCTGTGTAGAAAACGGGCTTCCTCTGGCCTGACAGCTGTTGTGCTGGGTGAGTGAGCTCAGGACACATGTGGCTTCTCTTTGGGTAGAACTTTTATTAGCACAGCTGGGAGGCTTATTAAGTAGAAGAACACAGATGCTGTTTGAATCACGAAGCTTTTCCTCATTAGATGTGTGGCCCTGGGTCAAAGTCCAGCCTGATCTGCCAACCTGCCCAAGAACTCTGGCACAAGATGAGGGGTAGGGAATTCAAAATTTATGAATTTGCATAAACCTCCTAGGCTGTATGGGAACTCTTGGGAAGGAGTCTTTGAAGCAAAAATTAAACCCTCCAATGCCAGGATGAAGGATCCCCTCCCACCCCCAACAAAGTCAGCCCTTTAACTTGTGGTGAAGGAGTACTCCAGAGAAGACAGGATCTCATCACGAGGGTCTGAGGGGGGAGGGGAAGACTTATGCCTCACCCTGTTCAAGGTAGTAATTCCCAACCATCAAGGAAGAACTGGGTAAATGCTCATGTAGCAAGAGCCTTGATCCTGAGTAGAAGAATATCAAAACCATCCAGGCAGATGGTTGGTGCCGAAATGGTGTGACTTTTTGTGGGGTTGTGGAGGCTCTGTGGAGACCAGATGATTATTTGCTTGGAGGGAAAACCTTCCCCTTGGAGCAGAAGGAACTGGCAATGTCAAGGCCAAAGTCAGGAAGGAGGATCCTGGCAGCTGACCATCTCCTGAAGGAGGAAACTGCAGGGCCTTGTCTTGACCTTAGGGTCAGCACCCTGGTCCCAAGGGACTGGCAGTGTTGACGTTCTCAAAGCAGATGCTGCGGATGGGATCTGAGTCCTTCAGTAGCCCATGTCTGGGTTGTGATTCCACGCCAGTAATGAAACAGCCTCTTGGCCCAAAGAAGGAGACCCCGTTTTCATCAGCCAACTCCTCTATTGACCACCAGCTCCTATCTGTGACTATTCAGGGAAGCCCACAAAGCAGGACTCCCACCACCTCCCAAAGACACAAAGCCGTCAGCTGGGCGTGCTTGAGGAGACACCATCTCATGTGCTCCAACTCTGCCCCCGCTGTCCTCATTGCCACCCCCTGCCCCACTCTGCGCCCTGCTTGCCGATGCCCCTCCCCATATCTGCACACGAAGCTCAAACTCACCTGCTGTCCTCCTAGGAGCCCCCCGCCCACCCCCAGCTCCTTTCTTATGGCTTGTAGCACTCGAAGCAATTTGTATGTTTCCTCTCCCTGATGAACTGCAATGCCTTTCTGAAAAGGACTCTTGGCCTGCACCTTGTCCCCTGCAGAGCTGGGTACCATGCTCTGCCTACAGGAGGAGCTTAAGAGGAGCTTGCTGAATGAGAGATCTGAAAACAGACTCGGAATAAGAGCACTTGCTAGCAGGTGGTGACTCTCCCTTGGCCTATGGATACGATCACCTAGCATAAGTAGCGTCCCCCCCGTGTCCATCAAACCTTTCGCCTGGTCCTCACAACAACCCTTCTCATCTAAATGTGAGCAAAACGCAGGGGTGCAAGGGGCCCCTGCCGGAAAGCTGACGCGGTGGGAGAACGTGCGGGGCCCAGGGGCTGCACACGGGTGGGAGAGACCACAGGGCCAGGCCTGTAAGTAAGGAGGCAGACAAAGCCGCCTCTTCTCCAGGGCTCTCCACTTCCCCACGGGGAGCTCCTAAATGCTCAGCTTTGAACTTTCGAGGCCTCGCAGACCCACATCTGGAGGCCATTTCACATCCAGCTCACCTGTGCCGGCCAAACAGCCCGCGTCTGACTGCACCCCTCCCCACATCCTCCCCGGGCGGCTCTGGCCCACACTCTCCGCTCCTTGGGGTCCCAATGAGAAACGGGCCTGGGGGCTTCGTGAACTCCGGTGCTCTCCCACCTGCTCCCTCCCAAGCCACGAAGCCAGCCGTTTCCACAGCAAACAGTCGTAAACACGCGGAAGGGGACCAGGACTTCAGGTGCCAGGGGAGGTGTGTGCTGTGGCCACACACGCTCTGCCAGGGCCCATTTTCACACAGATGTTTTTAGCCATAAACTAGGGGGGGAATGCAAAGCAAGAAGCGGGCCAGGTTACTAAGGACGAGGCCTGCAGAGCGCATTAGGCTACAGCTCAGAGGGTGACTCAGAGCTTCCTCAGGTGCTCCATGCACAACCCCCTGGGCTGGGGCTGAGGGCCGGAGCCCAGGGAAGCGGGTGGCCAGCCCGGGAAGCTATCTGAGGATGCAGACCTGGTTTGACACACGGAATCACCCCCAGTTCCACAACCCACATAGGGTGGGTACACTTCCTTCAATTCTAATTAGCACACAGTTCCTGAAATATCTCTGGGGTGCCTGCTATGTGCAGGTTCTGTGAATCAGACAGTGTCTGCATCTAAGGGTCTCCGATCGTGCAAGGACGATGGAGGTTCACACAACTGGTGACACAGGTCAGAATGTGTCTTGTACCAGGACAGAGGGACAACGTAGTAGGTGGGTGGGATGTGGAGGGGTGTCGAAAGGAAAGCACAGGGCAATGTGGGACCAGTGTCTGTGGGTGACAGGTGAGGCGTGTCCTGGGAATGGCAAATAGCCGAGTCTCAGAGCGTGGTGCAGCTTCGGCCACAAGCAGGGTGAACAGCTGCTGTGGGAGAAGGTGCTGGATGCATAGGTGGGATCCAGGCCAAGGAAGATCTGCAATGCAGGGATAAGGAAACTGCTCAGGGTTTCAAATGTGGGTTAGTTACCAACCTTTTCATTCATTCATTTATTTATTTTCGGCTGTGTTGGGTCTTCGTTGCTGTGTGCGGGCTTTCTCTAGTTGCGGCGCGCGGGTTTCTCATTTCACTGGCTCAGTAGTTGTGGCTCGCAGGCTCTAGAGCGCAGGCTCAGTAGTTGTGGTGCGTGGGCTTAGTTGCTCCACGGCATGTGGGATCTTCCCGGACCAGGTCTAGAAGCCATGTCCCCTGCATTGGCAGGCGGATTCTTAACGACTGCGCCACCGGGGGAGCCCCAACTTTTATAAATTAAGAGGTTTCATAAGCAAATCGGGGTTCTCACGAAAGCCTGGAAGGTCTTGCATTTTGGCGCCTTAGGCCACACTTAGCTGTGGCTGGGTGGTGGCCGCCCCTAAGCAGGACAAGCATTCTCCAATCTGCCTTTGACCTTAGCCCTCCACGTCGTGGCCTTTTATCAAGTCCCCCTCAGCCTGCTTCCCTCCTTTCTGTCACCTGCTTGCCCTCCACGGGCCTATGAGTGGCCTTTGCTGTAGACCCTGAGGACATGCCATTGGAGGGTGGGGAATTGCTACCCAGACGTGTTTAGGAATATATGTTGAGGGGGGTGATGAGAAGTCTGCAGCCCAGAGACAGCGAGGCCGGTGAGGGGTGTCCCGAAAGAGTTCTTGTGGAGGAAAGGGCACAAGAGGAGGAAGAAGCAGGAGGAGGGAAGGAAGCGGGCAGACCGGGCTGGATTAGGTGCTGGCAGTGATGGTAAGGGAGGAGTTGAAGGGAACTCCAGGATTTCAAGACCAGGATTCAGGGCGAAGGTGGAGTAATTCAAGGAGGCAGATGTGCGAGGCAGAGTTGGGCTTCGGGAGAGGATGGGGAGCCCTGCCTGGGTGCTTGGGGTAGAGCAGCCCTGTGCAAATGCGTGGATACGCCAGCCTGGGCTTGGCACGTCACAGGATGAGAGACCCCAATGTGGGACTCCCTGCAGAGAGGCGTGCTCAGACAGCGGCCCACAGAGGTAGGAGGTGGAATGGAGCCATGCTTCCTCACTTCTCCCCTGGCAAGCTCAGCTTCTGCCCTGGGAAATTAATCATGACTTGTGCTCTGAGGACCCCTGCCAGGAGGGGACCGTCCCTCCGTCAGCACATGCCTGAAAAGATGTGTCACTCAGAGGCCAGAGCCTTGCCCGCCTCCATTTTTCAGGCAGGAAGGGAGCAGTGGGCGTGAGCAGGCCAGGCTGTGTCTCTCTCTGCCT
Source organism: Phocoena sinus (assembly GCF_008692025.1). Taxonomy (NCBI): domain Eukaryota; kingdom Metazoa; phylum Chordata; class Mammalia; order Artiodactyla; family Phocoenidae; genus Phocoena; species Phocoena sinus. Next base: position 24,441,840 of record NC_045775.1, read on the forward strand.
GAGTCACATGGAATAATGTTGTCTCTCGTTCCTCTGAAGCACTCCTGGGGGACAGGGAAGGGCGGGAGCCGTGAGTCACGTGAGCCCCGGGTAGCAGATGGTGCAGGGCCGTGAGTCACAGCTCTGGGTCTTCATCGGAAGCATATTAGTGACTCAAAGAGAATGTGTCCACGGCTAGGGCTGGGGTGCTCGGCTTGCTGGTGACTGTCCCTCAAACCTTGACAGAGGGGCTGTCACCTGCGGGACTTTCCAGTTCATTCACACCTATTTCCTCCCTGAATCTGTTTCTAAACGTACTTCATTTGTGTGGTTTTTTGGTGACTGTCTGCACCCACCACTGGACTCTGAGAGCAGGGACCAGGTCCTTAGCCTCGAGCCCGTTTCAAATGAATGATTGAATGAACAAATGAATGAGTGGCTCTGACTGCTGTTAAAATTTAGTATAATATCCAAGTGTCGGGGCTTCCCTGGTGGCACAGTGGTTAAGAATCCGCCTGCCAACACAGGGGATATGGGTTTCAGCCCTGGTCTGGGGAGATCCCACATGCCGCGGAGCAACTAAGCCTGCGTGCCTAGAGCCCGTGCTCGGCAACAAGAGAAGCCACCGCAACGAGAAGCCTGCGCACTGCAATGAAGAGTAGCCCCCGCTCACCGCAACTAGAGGAAGCCCGCACGCAGCAACGAAGACCCAACGCGACCAAAAATAAATAAATAAATACCTATTAAAAAAGAATATTCAAGTGTGTCTGCATAGCCTATTACCTATATATGTTATTTTTCATATAGAATATCTTTGGAAGAATACGAACTCACAAGACAGTAATAATAGAGCTTGCTTCCTGGACACAGAGGCTGGGGATAGGAGTCTGAGGTGATAGGAAATTTTCTTTTCCTTTATATTTTTATTTCCTCTCTCTCTCTCCATTCCGCTCTTATAGTGAGCCCCCCAAAAATGTTTACAAAGGGGCTCATACTAACATTGCTCCACACCTCTCTCTTCCACTGCGTGACAGGTGGAGGACATCTTTCGTGTGTGTCTGCACGGATTTTGCACCCCTGTGGGGCTGCCGTTCCACATCCTGGTCCTCTTGGAGCCTGCTCTCTGTTGGGTGGACTCCATACTTGGGTTTGGGGTTGCTGGTGTGACCCCTTGCCTCTTGGGTGTCGTGTCAGGTTCCTGAGGAGACAAAGGTCTGCATGTGGCTGGCTGAGATCTAGCCCTTGGATGTGGAAGCATGGGGGAAGTAGTGGAAGCATGGGGGAAGTAGCAGAAGCCAGTGTTATGCCTTACTGAGGACCCCAGGCAGAAGGAGGATGCAGTCAGGGCCGAGTGACAGGGGAGGTTTCATGCCTATTGCCACCAGTGTAAGGTCTTCTGCCTTCTCCCAATCTTTCTTGAAAGCACTTGGTGGAGGGTCATGGTAAAGAGCATGTGAATGCTTCAAGACTTAGCAATAGAAACTATCCAAAATTAAATAGGTGAGAATAAAGACTCTACTTTTCAACAGTGCTGGAACGACTGAATATCCATATGTAGAAAACAAACAGACAAACAAACAAAATTCAATCCATGCCTTGCACCATATCCACAAATTAACTCAAAACAGATCATAGACCTAAATGTAAAACCTAAAACTATAAAATTCCCAGAAGAAAACTTAGGAGAAAATCTTCATAAATTTGGGTTAGGCAAAGATTGCTAAAAATACACTAAAAGCACAACCCATGAAAAAAGAATTGATAAACTCGACTTTATCAAAATTAAAAATCTCTGCTCTTCAAAAGATTCTGTTAAGAGACTAGAGACAAACCACGGACTGGGAGAAAATATTTGCAAAACATAGATCTGATAAAGGATTTGTATACAGATAATACAAAGAGCTCTGAAAGCCAATAATAAGAAATCAAAAGACCTAACTTAAAAATAGGCCAAAGTCTTGAACAGACACTTCACTAAAGAAGATACACGGATGGCAAATAAGCACATGAAAAGGCGTTCGGCATCATTAGGTAAACGCAAATTGAAACAACTACACTGAGATACCACAATACATCTAATAGGATGGCTAAAATTAAAAAGACTGACAGTGTCAGGTTTTGGTGAAAATATGGAAAACATACATTACTAATGGGAATATAAAATAGTACAACCACTTTGGAAAACTGTCTGACCATTCCTTAAAATGTTAAACATACATCCACTATGTGATTCAACCTTTTCACTCCTAGATATTTACCAAGAGAAGTGAAAATATACATCCATAATGAAGGCTTGCACACAAATGTGCATAGCAGCTTTATTTGTAACAAATTTCCGTCAACGGGTAAATGGATAAACCAATGAAAGTATAAATGAACATGGATGAATCCCAAAATAATTATGCTGAATGAAGGAAACCAAACAAGGTAGAGTATATAATTTGATTATACTTACATAAAATTATAGAAAATGCAAACAAATCTATTGTGATAGAAAACAGAGAAGTGAGGATTAGGGAGGGTAAGAAGGAGTAATTGCCAAGTGAAATGAGGAAACTTTGAGGGGCAGTGATGGATATGTTCACTCTCTTGATTGTGGTGGTGGCCTCATGGGTGTATACATATGTAAAACTTATCCACTCTTATGCCTTAAATCTGTGCAGTCAATTGTATGTCAATTATATATCAATAAAACTTTAAAAAACAAAATTAAGTTACATTAAGAAGCAATACATATATGTATCTCTGATGGAAATTAATCTGAATTTATCAACCATGTCACTAAACTGAAATGGATTAAACTTGTTGGTTTAGATAGAAATTGTTGGATTGACTGAAAGAAACAAACAATATTCTGTTATATCCTGTTGACAAGAAATAGGTAAAAACATGAGGGCTCCAAAGAAACATAAAAAAAATAAGTACTCCAAAGGATAAACGTGAGAGGATGGAAAAATATATACCAGTGAAACACTAGTAAAGAGAAATCTTACACTGCTATAGTGCTACCAGAGAAAGTAGACTTAGCCGAAGAGCATGTAAAAGGGGAGGTGACAAATCTGTAGTCATAGCGAGTTATTTTAGCACATCTCTCTCATAACTGTTAGATCAAAAAGATAAACAACCAGCAAGGATCTAGAGGATCTGAATAGCACCAGTAATAAAACTGATTTAAATGGATATATGTAGAATTCTGAACTAAACAATTAGAGAATACATATTCTTCTCAGATACACTCAGAACAAATTACTGTCCTCGATTTATTCCTTCCTTCCTTCCATCTTTCCACTCATTCATCCATCCATCTACATAGAACATTTCCAAAAATTGATTATGTGTGAGCCAATCAAGTCTCAACTACTTTCAAAGGATCAGTAACATACAGACCATACTACCTGACCACAACATAATTTAGAAATCAGGGACGAAAAGATAACGTAAAAATTCTCATGTTCCTGGAAATTAAAATACACACACACACACTTCACAATAAGTCATGGGTAAATGAATCATAATGAAAATTAGAAAACTCTATGACTGAACTATAGTAAAAATGCATCAAAAATTTGTGGAATGCAGCTAAGGTAGAAATTAGAGGGGAACCTAATATATATATATTAGAAAATTAGGAAGACTGAAAATTAATGAGCTAATATCCAGCTTAAGAAAAAGAAAAATAGAATAGGTCCTCCAATAGAGAGGAGAGGGAAAGAAACAATAGAATTAAGAGCAGAAATTAATACAATAGGGCTTCCCTGGTGGCGCAGTGGTTGAGAGTCCGCCTGCTGATACAGGGGAACACGGGTTCGTGCCCTGGTCCGGGAAGATCCCACATGCCGCGTAGCGGCTGGGCCCGTGCGCCATGGCCGCTGAACCTGCGCGTCCGGAGCCTGTGCTCCGCAACGGGAGAGGCCACAACAGTGAGAGGCCCGCGTACCGCAAAAAAAAAAAAAAAAATGATACAATAGAGCACAAAAGTGCAGTAGAGAGAACTAATCAAGCCCATGTCTGATTCCTTGAACAGATGAATAAAAAATCTCTAAGCAAGATTTATCAAGGGAAGAAAAAGAGGCAGGCACAAATAAACAAAATTTAAGAACACAAAAATACAAGTAAAAAACAATCGGTATTATGAATAATTTTATGTGAATTTAAATTTTTGTACAAAATAGAGGGGTCCTCCCTGGTGGTCCAGCGGTTAAGACTCTGTGCTCCCAATGCAGGGGGCCTGGGTTCGATCCCTGATCAGGGAACTAGATCCCACACGCATGCTGCAACTAAGAGCCTGCATGCTGCAACTAGAAGATCCCGCATGCCTCAATAAAGATCCCGCATGCCGCAACTAAGACCTGGCACAGCCAAGTAAACATTAACAACAACAAAATAGATAATCTCCTAGTGAAAATATAAATTAACTATTGTTTAATGAGAAATATAAAACCTGAGTGTACATTCAAATAAATTAAATTGGTGACTAAATAATGATCTACAGAAAAGGAGAAACCCTCATCAGATGACTTAATAGGCAAGTCCTTCCCGACCTCACACGCAGACAAAACCCCATGACTAGAATACCCCTCTTTATTTATTTATTTATTGGCTGTGTTGTGTCTTCCTTGCTGTGCGCGGGCTTTCTCTAGTTGCAGCAAGCTGGGGCTGCTCTTCGCTGCAGTGTGTGGGCTTCTCACTGCAGTGGCTTCTCTTTGTTGCGGAGCACAGGCCCTAGGTTCGTGGGCTGCAGTAGTTGTGGCATGCGGGCTCAGTAGTTGTGGCACACGGGCTTAGTTGCTCCGCAGCATGTGGGATCTTCCCGGACCAAGGCTCGAGCCCTTGTCCCCTGCATTGGCAGGCGGATTCTTAACCACTGCGCCACCAGGGAAGCCCCAATATATACCTCTTTAAAATACAAACTACACTAGAGTTGAGATGAATTCCTTCACTCTTTAATGAAGCTGGTAAAACTTGCCATCAAGACAAGGAAAGAGGAAAAGAGAATGGAAGATTATAGTTCAACATCACTTATGAATGAGTGCAAAAATCTTGAAAAAAATTAAAGAAATTTGTGAACGTATAAAAGAAATTATAGGGCTTCCCCGGTAGCACAGTGGTTGAGAGTCCGCCTGCCCATGCAGGGGACACGGGTTCGTGCCCCAGTCCGGGAAGATCCCACATGCCACGGAGCGGCTGGGCCCGTGAGCCATGGCCGCTGAGCCTGTGCATCCGGAGCCTGTGCTCCGCAACGGGAGAGGCCACCACAGTGAGAGGCCCGCGTACCAAAAAAAAAAAAAAAAAAAAAAAAAAAAGAAATTATACTTCATGACAAAGTTTAGCCTAGAATTTAAAACATGAGTCAATATTAGATAATCAATGTAGTTCACCACAGGAACATATGAAAGAGGGAAAGATTTATCTAAATAGATGCAGAAAATGTACTTGCTGTGATTCAACACCCATTCATAGTAAAAATTATTGGCTACCTTGGAGCAAAGGAAATTTCCTTAACTCAACAAACAGTATCTATCCCTAACCTTAAGCCAACTTCACACTTAATGGAGAAACATAAGAATGATTCTTGTTAGAATCACAGGTGAGATAAAAGTGCCAGGTCCTGCCCAGGGAAGTGAGGTGAGAAAAAGAAATAAAAGTATAAAGAGTGGACAGGGAGAAACAAAGATGTCATTTTTACAGATAACATGACTCTGTACTGTATATAGAACTGGAGAACAGAAATTATTAGAAACTTCAGCATGGTTTCTTAATGTGAAACCAACATATAAATGGGATACAATATTAACTATGTTTACATTCATCAGCAACAGTGAGGAGAAAAGATTATATTAAAAAAGAGCTAAACCTTACCCAAATAGAGTATTACTGAGGGTAAAGCCAACTGCCCTAATGAACTTCAAATTGTCAGTGACATAACACAATAGAAGTTTCTGTCTTGTTCATGTATTAGTTCAAAGCGGTGGTTGGTGATTCAGAGACTTAGGCTCCTCTCCTTCTGCCTGGTGGGTCCACCCTCCCATAGCATCTCGAAGTCCCCTGCATCCAGCTGGCAGCCAGGGGAGGGGACAGTGGGAGGACACATTCACTTTTCTCATCACATCCCACCAGGAACACCAGTCTCATGGCCACACTTGGATACCAGGAGGGCTGAGATACTGAGCCTCTGGCTGTACAGCTGCCTCCAGCAAAAACTTCACGTGAAGGAAGGGGGTTACAGACTTGTGCAGGACAACTATCCATTGTCTGTCACAGATTAAAAAATAAGGTACCTAGAAATAAACCTAACCAAAGTTGCGCAAGACTTTTATTTTTTATTTTTTTTGTTTTTAAGACTTTTATTTTTAAAAAAATGTTATTGAAAGGCACCAAAGAGGATACAAGTGGAGAGAAACACCATGCTCATAGGTGCAAGAAGCCAATATCCTAACAGTGTTAATTATCTCTGAATTAATCTATGTTTTCAATACAATCATAATAAAAATCCACCCCCAATTTTTTTTGTGGAACCTGATAACCAATTGTAGACTCTAACTGAATGAACAAAAGACCCAACATCGCAAAGGTACTTGGAAGAGGAAGGAGTGAATTCTTCTGGCCAGATATCAAGACATAAAGTTATAGTAATTACAGCAGCGTGGTATTAGCACATGGGTAGTCCATAGTCAGGTGGGAACTTAAGATATTTCAAAAGTGTCATTACAAATACATGGCAAAAGGATGAAAACACTTGGTTATCTGGATGGAAAAAAATAATATTTTTTGCTACACCAAATATTTCTGCTACACCAAAAGATAATTTCCAGATGGATTAAAGATCTGAATGTGAAAAGCAGAAATTAAAAAGAGGGTTGTAAATTTATATCAAATTAAAGAAGACACAGCGCAAACTTTAGAGAAAAGTCGAGAATGTTGACTACATTAAAATCAAACATTTCTGTTGCTCAAAAAACACCAAAACCAAAGCAAATATGTAACATATCGGAAGAGGATAACTACCACCCATAAAACTAAGAAAGAATTAATATCCAGAATATATAAAGAACATCCACAAAGCAATAAGAAAAACATTAACACCCCCCGCAGTCAGCAAAAGAGGAAACCCAAATTGCCATAAGCATATAAAAAATGCACAGCCTCTATGTGTTTAGACCAAGGCAAATTAGAACCAGGAGACATTCTTTTGCATCATCAGATTAGCAAAGTTTTAAAATTCTGCCAACACCAAGCACGGGAGAGGATGTGAAGGAAAGACAACTCAAAAACACCAGTGGTGGAGGTGTAAAACGATACAAACTTTTTAGAGAGCAATGTAGCGCTATTTTATACAACTGAAGCAGCAAATATGTCCTGACCCAGCAGCTCTGTTTCTCAGAGTAGATCCCAAAGAAACTTTGCATGTGGACACAGGAGACATGAACAAGAACATTCCCAGCAGCAGTATAGCAAAAACCTAGAAGCAGCCTAAATGCTCATCACCAGGAGAATGGATAAACTAACCGTGATGGTTAGTTTACAGCAGTGAAAATGAATTCCTATGCCACTCTCTAACATGCATGAGGCTTAAAACCACAATGTTGAGTGAAAGAAGCAAATGACAGGGGATTAATATAGAATTTAAAATACGAAAGTTTTACTTTTTAAATAGCTGTACCCCTCCCCAATTAGGTTACAAATAGGGTCAGCAAACTTTTTCTGCAAAAGGCAGATAGAAATATTTTAAGTGGTGTAGACCACATACAGTCTCTCTTCTTCCCCTCTCCCCTTCTCCCCGCAACCCTTTGTGGAAAGGTGGGGGGGGAGGAATAAATTGGGAGATTGGGATTGGCATATACACACTACTATATACAAAATAGATAATTAATAAGGACCTGCTGTATAGCGCAGGGAACTCTACTCAATACTCTGTAATGACCTATATGGGAAAAGAATCTAAAAAAGAGTGGATATTTGTATATATGTAACTGATTCACTTTGCTGTACAGCAAAAACTAACACAACATTGTAAATCAACTATACCCCAATAAAATTTTTTTTTAAAGCAAATCAAAAGAAAAATCAAAACCATCCTTAGCCTGAGGGCTGTGGTTTGCCGACCCCTGGACTACATCAACCCCCCTTTCCCGTTGGGTAGCTGGTGTCTCTCAGTGATAACTTGGCCAGATGTCATTTCTTCCTGGCATCTTTGATGACCGAGCAGTCTCATCTCAGTATTTTAGACTCAAATGGATTTATTTTAAAACTCCAAATCAGGCTTAACTGAGAACTCAACTCCCCACTGCTGTGCAGGCGGACGGTGTCTGCAGCCTATAGCTGGTTGGAAAAATAGGGAAGGGTCTGCTCGTCAGACGCTCTGCCTTTTGTTCTCTCTTTCAACTCCATCTCCACATCCTCTTCAGGCTCGAAACACGCCAAGACTTACTCTCTGGCCCTCCTGGATGGAGCTCCCTGGGAGGGCACGGAGATTCTGGATACGTGACTGGCCCATCCTCCTAGGTTGGGAGGGGCTGTCCACGGCTTCTTCTGGGTGCTGGGTGCTTCTTGCCAATGCTGGTGGTGCTGATGAGGTGATGGTCTCTGCAGAGATGGTGCTCAAGGCTTTCTGGGGCTCCCGGCCGGCATCCGCAGTGCCGTATGTAGCTAGGTCCCAAAACCCTCCTGAGGGCAGTGGTGTCTACCTCCAGCCCTGCCAACAATGCACACTCACAAACCCGGCTCTGGCTCCGGCCTCCATCACTCCCAGTTGCCTCCATTGTTCCTGCCCTCTGCTAACCCCAGTGCTCTGGGGTCTGTGTAGATCCCGGGGTCCTTCTGGACTCTCTGGGGGCAGGAGAATCAGTGTGGGGTAGGGTACCCCATCTTCCTCTCAGACACCCTCAGCCTCTGTCGCCTGGAGCCTTCCTGGCAAGGCCTCTGCCTTCGGAAACTTCTAGAGCAGAGGTAGGCACTGCTCTCGGGGGTCAGAGGAACCTGACAGGCACCCTCTTCTTCCCATGGTGGGGGAGGACCTGCATCAGACGCTTGTTCCCAGGCTGCCCCCGAGCTGGCTTCGGGTCTGCGGCTCGGTGAATATCTGTTCAGCCTGGGACCAGGCCACCAGCCTCCCTTCGCTGCAGACACTCCAGTATCCCGGAGTCCCGGACGCTCCCCTCCTCCGGATGCAGGGGAGGAGCCTTTCGGCATGAGCTCCGACCTCCATGCACCCTGTCCCACCTTCCCTCCCCGAGGCCTCCGGCACCTTCTGGCACTGCCAGTGGGTAGGATGGGCAGAACTCCAGGTGTTTGGTGGAAGGCAGTCTCTTCTTGAGTCCACAGGGAGGGACTGGTCCCCCGGCAGGTGGATTTCTGAACCCAGAATATGGGATCCTCAGAACCCCGTAGCCCCAGCTTTGGTGCCTCGGCTGCAACTGAGGAAAAATCGTACTTGGCCTCTTGTTTCCATCCATTGGTGCTCGCTCACTCCGGTGTGCCTGACCCCGCCTTCTTGAGCTGTTCTCCCCAGTGGTGATGGGGGGGTGCGGTCAGCGTATGCAGAGGGAAGGGCACCCCAGGCCCCCAAGCCTGGCTCTGCCACGTATTAACTGACGGATAATAATACCCCCTCAGCGATGCAATCTGAGGGTGAAATGAATAAATACTTGTGAAGAGTTTAAAACGATGCCTGGCACAAAGTGAGTGAATTCTAAAATTTGCTGTTAATCTCGTCACATTTATTAAGCCACCTCTCCTAAGCCTCAGCTCCTGGCTCTAACACGCCACGGTGGGATTCGAGGATTAGCTGAGAGGCAGCGCCCCAGCCCAGTAAATGCTACTTCCCTTCTACCTGCCTCGGCTTCTGCTATTGTCAGTTTAGCAAGCCAGGCCTCAGAGCAATAGGGTTTGTCTGGATGAAAGGGAGCTGCTGTCCCTGGAAGGCACTGTGCTAGGCAGGCCAAAGCAACAACGGCAGCAAAAGGACCAAGATCCATCTTTGCCTGACTGGAAGCGACAGGACAAAAGCATTATGGCGCCTTAGTGCCTTCCGTCCACTGAGATGAATCCTGGGCAGGGAGGCACGAGGCTTGAGTTCCATGGACTGTTGTACAATGTGTGGCAGGAGCCTGAGGCCTCTCTTGGCCGCCCTGTGTATTGAGAGAGGCAGGTGATGTGAGCCTCCATCTGATTCTGGCCGGTCACTCGCCCTCGACCCCATCCAGTGCCCATCCTCCCTCTCTCTCATTCTAATGCTCTCTCATCAGCCTTTCATCTTGATTACAGTTTTTGGGAGGGTTTTTGGGGTTTCTTCTTGCTCATGGCACCAGATTTTGTTATTCTCTGGCCCAGCATATTCATTCCTCCCAGAGGCACTTCTCTGCTCTGCCTGGAGAATGATGATGAAGTGACATCTCCATGGAAACAGATGTTGATCCCACAGTTGCTTAGCGGATGTACTGCAGGATGACGTAAGCCATGCTCTGGTTTCCTGAGGGGCTCGGTACCCTTCGATGTGTCCGTACTAATGGGGCTGGGGTTTCTTCCCTTGCTTCCACCCTTTTTATGTAAAAGTAAAAAGCAAAAAGAATGGGAAATGTACCTTCTTTAGGAGGAATGCTTTTGCAAGGAGAGCAAAGTGTTGGGAGTCAGAACTGGGGGTGAATCAGAGGTAAGATGATGAAGGTGACAGGTTTCTGTGGAGAAACAGGCTGGGGGAACCTTGGAAACTGTCCAGAAGGGGATGCTTCTGGCTAAGGAACACTGAACTTTTCCACTCCAGTAAGGTGCTATAGACCTTTCACCTTGGACAGCCACTGCTCCCACCAGAGCAGCCCTGCTATTTGCCTGGGGCAACAGCACAAATAGAGGCCACACACCATGCTCTAAATACTTAAAATTATAAACCAAGTCAACAGATGGTTAAATAAAATATATTCTATCCTCTGACGTTGGCAACTGTACTAGCAGAATAATGCCCACCCCAAAGATGTCCATATCCTTGTCCCCAAAACCTGTAAATATGTAATGTGGCATTAAGGTTGTAGACAGAATTAAAGTTGCCAATCACCTGACTTTATGATTATACATTATATCCTGGATTATCTGTGCGGGTCTAATGTAATCCCCAGGGTCCTTAAAAATGAAAAAGAGGGGGGCAGAAGAGAAGGTCAGAGTGATGAGGTGTGAGAATACTCTACCAGCCGTTATTGGCTTTGGAGATGGAAGAGGCCACAGGCCAAGGAATGCTGGTGGCCTCTAGAAGCTGGAAAAGGCAAGGAAACAGATTCTCCCTTAGAGCTTCCAGAAAAGAATGCAGTCCTGTTGACACTCAGTGAGACTTCTGACCAACGCACGAACTCTAAGATAATAGGTCTGTGTGGATTTAAACCACTAAGGTTGTGGTAACTTACTATAGCAGCAATAGGAAACTAATATGGTAGTCGTGCCATGATGGCCGTGGGGAGGGGCACAGACAGAGGAGGGCCATAGGGGGTCCTGGTAACTGGTATGGCCGGGAGAGGGGCCTTCTCCCCTGCATCTAAGGGCAGAACTGGTACTATCGTAGGAGAAAAAAGAAAATCATTTCCTCCCGTTTCCTTTCTTCAGTAGCCCTTTCAAACCAAGACAAGACAAAGAAAAAGCCCAAACAAACCAAACTGGCCAAAACCTTCACCATAAAGCCAAAGCCAGCTCTCCCCTTGGCAGGAGGGAGGAGAGCAGCTCCTCTATGTTAGAGAAGATGGTGAGGCCTCAGGCCCTATTGGACGCCCTTGCTTATCTGACTTCACCACAAACTAGCCCCAACCTGGTTGTGCCTCAGGGTTTTCCCCTGCGAGATGGGACTCAGAAAGTACACCAAGTCAGGATGACTTCGCCTTTCTTTCCCCTCACCTCTCTTGCAGTTTAGTAAATTGTCTTGCTCAGCTCTGAGGGGTGTGTTCTGAACAGTCAAGAATCGCAAAGGAATTGGTGGTAAACATTCTCTCCTCTCTCTGTGGACGTCCCTTGTCCTGCAGGTCCAGGGTGCATCCCACCTCCTCCAGGAAGCCCTCCCTGACCTCTGCCATCCATGCTCATTTGCATCCCTTTCACAGCCTTGTTTTCTTCTCTGTGAATAGTGACACATTCTGCATATTTAGTATAAACGCATCTGTTCGATGACTGTTTCACGCCTCTAATCCCAAACAGGTGAAGCACAACGCTAGGCACATCGCAGACCTCGCCAAATCATTGTTAGTCAGTTGACTATCAGTTAAAGTATTCAAGGCGCAGAACACCTGGTCACAAATTCAAATCAAAGCCTGAAATAATTTGTAACGCGTAGGTTTACCTGCTCTGCTGAGAGCCATGACTTAATTTGACTTCTTGCTTTTATAGCCTCCCAGACTCCTTCCCTGGGTCTACTTGAATATCTCCACGTAGACTCATCCTTGCTGCAGTCCCTGGGTGGACGCTTTCCTAAGATGGAGAGAATTTAAAGTTCAGTGGCTCAGGGGATTTGTCCTGGAGCCAGCCTGGCTAGTCCTTCTCTGGCCTTGATCTCAGGTCTACTAACAGGCTTTATTCTGAAGGCCACATCCTGCCTCCGGCTCCTGTTCTAGTTGCCTCTGGACACCCGGGGCCTCGACACCTGCCCGGCCCACATTCTGTTTCCTCTATGACTCACCCTGGATGGAGTCTGGGGTCCTGCTCCTGAGGCCCTGTGCCCCCTGTGTGACCTTCACGTGTCTCCTGCCGTAGGAATACCTACTGACATGCCTGCCAGGACGCCCATTCCGCACCTCTAGCCAGCTGCCCTGTCATAGCCACCTGCCTGTCCCATCTCCTCTTTACACACTGTGGCTTCCCAACAGGATTGACTACCCTCCTGCCTGCTCTAGGTCTGCCCCCTCAAACCTCACCTTACCTGGTGCCGGTATAGCCTTCAGGTACAGTCTCTTCCTTGCTTAGCTCTGGCTTACATCTTTATTCATTTATTCATCCACGTAGCCACTCACTCATCCAGCAAATATGTGCTGAAAGCCCGCTCCGTGGCAGGCAGTGTGCTGGAGGTTGGACTCTGTGCTCCAAGACCTCACCAGCCTCTGAGCCCGAGGCTTCACACGATGCCCCTCCCTGAGGCTCCACGTGGGGAAATTCCCTTGAATGATGGGTCTGATTGTGGCCACCTGCAATGCTGTTAATAACAATTAAATTGATAACACAAGGCAGAACAAGAGAGATTAGATTACACTTCTAATCCTGACAGAATTGTTTGGTATAGTAAGAACTCATAGTAATAAACAAACTAAGCCATACGAGCTACGGTTAATTTTTAGTTTTTTAATTTAACATGTGCCACAAGTCTTTCAAGAAGTCCTGGTTGAGACCTCTTTACATCCAGGAGTCCGAGAGGAATTGTCTTTCGTCAGTTATAGTTCAAGACAGCCTGGTGATCCGTGTGAGTGACAGTGAGACAGCTGGGCCCGTTTCATAGTGGACTCAGTGCTAAGACATTATTGTTCCTCTACCGTGAAGTCAAACTAGAAATCTGAGCACTAAACATTTTAATACTAAAAGTGTGGCACTAATTACACACTTAAAATTTCATATTTCTTTTTGCATCCTGAAGGGTATCTATAAGGGCAATATTGGGCTTCAGCTCAGTGTTTAACACTTGGCCATTCTACCTCTGGCCAAGATGAGTATTCGCCACAGCTCTAAAAGGATTCCACTGAAGCTTTTATATTTCTTTCCTCCAGATATTTTATCCCAGTTAAAAATAGCATCTCACGCCAGAGCTGAAAACAGGTTTCTCCTCTCTTCCCTTCCTCACTCACTCTGGTTCTCAGCCTCCTCCTGAATCATGGTGGTGGAGCTAGTTCACTGAGATGTCCTGGAGATGCAAGGCAAGAAATCCCACATTGCCTCTGGGGAAACAGTGTCAGCCGGTGCCTGTCCCACTGGTGTCTAACCAGCCCAGGTCAGGTGCTTTTAAACCAGATGGTGCTGCCTCTTTCCCCCTCCCAGCCTTCTTCCAGCGAAGAGGAAGGACCCCAGGTTTTGTCCTGGTTGCAGGAAGCCTGGAGTCGCTCTCCAGTCGCTATTTAGCCATCCAGAGCAGATCCGGAGCCCCGCACCCCACTCCATGCTCTGGGTGGAGTCTGAATGGTCGTGGAACGGTCCATATCGTGTCTGAAAGGAGGCAGAAGAGTGGGCAGCAACAGCACCCCACGCTGATGGCAAACACCTGCAGCTCTAAGAGCTCAGCATCCCCACAGAATCACAGTGAACAGGTGGTCCATATTTTCAAGTCAGCCCGGCTTTCAAACGTCGGGTCACTTGCCTGATGAGTTCACGGCATCTCTGTGAGCCAGACCCCTTTTTCATCTGGGGACCAGAAAAAGTCACAACAGCCAGCAGAGTCACCTTACTGGCTGAGTAAGGACACAGGTCCCTGAGCTGGCTGGCACTGTAACGCCATCAATGACATTCTCTCTACCCTGGGAACCTCCTACGGGAACTTGTACATTACCCCTGTGGCCACACGCATATTCCCTGCCTTCACTATAACTTCCATCTTGTCCCATTTTTTTTGTTTGTTTGCGGTACGCGGGCCTCTCACTGTTGTGGCCTCTCCCGTTGCGGAGCACAGGCTCCGGACGCGCAGGTTGAGCGGCCATGGCTCACGGGCCCAGCCGCTCCGTGGCACGTGGGATCATCCCGGACCGGGGCACGAACCCACGTCCCCTGCATCAGCAGGCGGATTCTCAACCACTGCGCCACCAGGGAAGCCCCCCATCTTGTCCCATTTTTGAGAGCAGTTTGCTGTGTTTGTCTGCCCAGTGGGCTGCCTTTGTTATAGGTTATAAGCAGTTTCTTTCCAGAGTTTCAAAGCTTCCTTTTTCCTTTGGGATTACATTTTATATTTTCCATGCAATTTGCCTTTCTGGGGGAATGTTCTTGAGGATGAGTAACTTTGGTTTGCCCAGATGGTCTTCCTTTCAACGACTTTCCATATTTTAAGGATCCCTTATTCTTACATTTTTTTCAAAGTGGTGTGTTTGATTTTAGGCCAAGACACTGCTTTTTACTGCAAATTCCTGCCCGTATGCTATTGTTTCATCCTTTGAGGTGACTAGGTGAAATCTGCCGTTAGCTGAGATCATCAGGGCACCGTTTCTCAAAGTAAGATCTGTGTCCACCATCAGTGTGTTCCCTAAAAATGCAGACTGCTGGGTCTGGTTGCAAACACATTGACTAAAAATGTGGGTGGGGCAGGAGGAGGCCCTGGAATCCGCATTTTCCCACAATTGCAGCAGGTGATACTTGTACACTGTAGAGTGTGAGAACAGCCATTCCAGCTGAAGGAGTGAGCTTCCTAGATGTCCTCGGAGGCTGCTTTTCACTGCACATCTCCTCAATCCACGGGACCCATGCTGTCAGAAGGACCCCTGTGTTGGGTTTTCTTGCCTGCCCTTGTCGCTTTCAGTGACCTTCATATTGTTCAGAATCCTGATGGCCATTCTGAAGGCAAGCTGTACTACCTTAGTTGGACTCCATGGAGATGAATCTGGCCACAGTGCCTAGGATGGGGCTGAGTGGGCAGAAGAAAGATCGGTGCTTCCCCACATTTCCCACGTGGAAGCAACATAAAAAAATGATGACATTTGAATTGCACACCGAGATTAACAGACGAGACTTCCTGAGGCTGCAAGATGCTGGTCTAGAGGCTGCAGCCTCCACAAGCCTGGTCTGGCCACACCGAGGGCTGAGGAGATGGAACTATCAGCACACCTGTTGCCCATTTGTCTGGAGCCCTGCATAGATGTCTGTTGCTCTCCTCCAGATAAGAAACGGATGATGGCTGGTAGGAATAGAGAGGCGGGGATGAAGCAGCAGATGTTGAGGGTGGGAATTTTAGACTTAACCGATTAGGGACTTCCCTGGTGGTGCAGTGATTAAGAATCCACCTGCCAATGCAGGGGACACAGGCTCGATCCCTGTGGAAGATCCCACATGCCGCAGAGCAACTCAGCCCATGCACCACGACTACTGAGCTTGTGCTCTAGAGCCCGCAAGCCACGACTACTGAGCCCTCATGCCACAACTACTGAAGCCCACGTGCCTAGAGCCCGTGCTCTGCAACAAGAGAAGCCACCGCAATGAGAAGCCCACGCACGGCAAGGAAGAGTAGCCCCTGCTCGCCGCAACTAGAGAAAGCCTGCGCGCAGCAACGAAGACCCAACGCAGCCAAAAATAAATAAATAAAATAAAATAAATTTTAAAAAGCCCAACCAATTAAATGGGGGGGGGGGGAGATAGAAGGGAAGGCATCAGAAGGCTGTGAGTTCTGAGCCCAGAGGGAAGTGAGGACTTGGACAGAGTAAAGACAGAGCCCGGTCTTATTGCTGCGGGAGCTGTTCCTTTACTTCTCACCTCTCTCCTCCGTGTCCTGGCTGAAACTACATGCTCTTCTCTGGTCATCTGTTCCACGGGCTCCTAAGGTAAACTGGAAGAGAGCGATGCTCTAGGTGATGGAGCGGACCGCGGCTTTCTCCTCCCCAGCCCCTTCTCTCCTACCAATAATGAGTGAGGGGAGTAGCTTGCATTTCCCATTTTATTCCTTGGTCGAGTAAGGCACACACAAGCTATGTACCTTGTTCCATGACTTGCCAGGGCTGAGGCGGGGAGTTTATCTCTGGCCTTTTTCATTCCTAAATCAATGTTTTGTGTGTTTTTGCAATCACCACTGACACCGCCATCTCAGCACATTGACTGATGACACATTTGTTCTTTATATTCAGGCTCAGGGGCTCCTAGGCTGCACCCAAGGCTCCCGGTGTGAGCAGAGCACTCTGACTCTCTGCAGACCCAAGTCCCGGGGTCTTTTGTGCTCCAACACATCACCAAATTCTTTAGTTCACAGTGCAACACCCTCTGTGACTTGCATCCCCAAATCCACTTGCTGGTCCTTAATGGCAATGATATGCGGGGTCAGTTTCCAGACAGGTCAGACCCAAGAGACAACTTGGCTTTAAACCCAGGGGTGGATTATGTTTTATGGAGCCTGAAGTCTATATAATTTTGGAGAGTGTCTTTAGGAAAAACAAAAGAAACATATACTACTTATGCATAATTCACAGAAAACGCGGGACTGTGCATTTGAGGGGCCCTGGAGATTACGCTCCCTTAGCTCCCCAGTCACATGCCTCTGCTCAGGGCTGCCGATGGCAGGCAAAACCTTGGGTCGCTTTTCCCTTCTGCTCTCATCTTGCCTTGCGGAAGTGCAAAATCACAGTATCCTTGCATTTGAAAAAGGCAGTGTCATCCCAAGGCCCCAGAGGCCCCATTATAAATGTCAAGCTAATTATTGGATGATGAGATAATAGCTACAGTGTGTGCCGTCTGGGTCAGCTGCTGCTGCTGCTACCAAAATACCCCGCGGATGCCAAGTGACATATTTGCAAAGATGGGAAGGACTAAACGCTTCAGGCCTGGATGGTGAAAACAAGCTCCCAGGTCGCCTCTGGCAGGGAGACACCTCCGAGGTAGAGGATGGGCAGCCGGGTGGCTGGAAGAAGCTGTGGCAGACGAAAATCTCTTTCCTGGGGAGAAGGTAGCAGCAGAATTTCCTGAGCCTGCGAAGCTCTTTACAGGCATTATTTCTTTTCATCCCCCAACCAGCCTTTTAAGGTGGGAGCTATTGTTATCACTCACCGTTAATTAAAAGAACAACTGATGGGCTTCCCTGGTGGCGCAGTGGTTGAGAGTCCGCCTGCCGAGGCAGGGGTACACGGGTTCGTGCCCCGATCCGGGAAGGTCCCACATGCCACGGAGCGGCTGGGCCCGTGAGCCATGGCCGCTGAGCCTGCGCGTCCGGAGCCTGTGCTCTGCAACGGGAGAGGCCACAACAGTGAGAGGCCCGCGTACCGCAAAAAGCAAAAAAACAAAAGAAAAACTGAGGCCACACCACACAGCTAGGAGGTGGTGGAACCAGTATTTGAGCCCAGAACTCATGGGGATGACCACCCTGGGCTACGATCTCCTCTCTCTCCTTTTTTTTGTTTTTTTTTTCCCCCACATACACGGGAGGCTTGTGTTTATAAATGACACAAGACCTGCCCACAGGACTTCCCATGGGCAGGACGGTATGAGCAGTTCTGCGGCCAGCAAGGTGAGTCCGTGGCGCTGCCCCTCAGGTCCCCAGTGAGCGCTTACATTGGGTTGATGATTTGCGGATGCACTCTGTGGAAACGTAGGCACTCCACGGAGGTTGCCAGGAAGCAGGGGGTGGGAGGGGAGAGAAGGAGGGCGTCTGATGGGGAGTGATGGGTGGAGCGGTCAGGCAGCTGCAAGAAATGCCCACTTCCAATTCCAGCCAGAGCAGCAGCACGCCACCTTCACCTCATGGGCTGGGCTGGGCTTCCTGATAAACTTTGTGTTTGAGCGAAGGTATCTTCACCCCCAAAATGTTACAGGACCACATGAGTCCTCCCAGCCCTGCACCCACCACACTGGCTGTTTGGGTGGGAGGATCTCACCAGGTTCTGCAGGGAAAGCAGATCCCGACCGTCTCTGTTCAGGCAATCCAGTGAGGCTTATGAACCCTCCCCTGAGCAACATTTTCAAATGCATTCGAGAGAAAACATAAGATTACAAAGGAAACCAACTACACTGAAATACAGTTATCAAAAGATTTTTTAAAACATCAAATTTGCGATCTAGTACCGCAGGTGCTTCTTTAACACGTTCAGCAAGATCCAGTAACAGGCCTGTCAACTAGCATAATTCCCAAGCCGTGATGAGCGTAAACAATAATCGAAGATATCTGCAACCAGTACGCTGTGATGGGAAGATGGGATTTTACTGGTGGCAAATCACAGACGCAGCTACAACATCTGAGGTCCTCTGCCTACACTCACAACAGCAGAAAATGCTAAATTCTGGCCGAAGGTTAGCGAAAATAAAGGTGTAAAATTTTTTCCCATCCAAGTGTCCAGACCCTTTGAATTCTGTCCGTGGGCCCCCCAGCCCCTCATGGAAATCCATCAGCACAGCGCATGTCAGACACCTCAGTTTGTAGCCCTAATTATCAGTGTTGGGGTGCTTTTGTGGAGCAGCTGGCACAACGGCCTGGCTCGGTGGAGCTCTTTGGGGCTCGTTCTCTGCTCTAAGTCCTGGCGACCATCAGGGCGGGGGGCGGAGGAGGGGAGGGGCGGCATTCCTCCACATCTCTGCTCACTGGGTTGTGATCAGGTGCCTCTGGCCCTGAGACTGTCCTTTAACTGTCCCTCCGCCAAGGAAAGCTGCAAAAGGAGGCCCGCAGCGTCCCATCCTGGGTCCAAGGGCTTTATCCATTGCCGCACGACCAGAACACTCACTCCTGACCCAGCCTGTCCTCATGCGCACACACTGCAAGCTCACTCCCAAGAGGGAGACTCCAGAAGGATCCATCGGGTAGCTCGCTCTGCTGTGTCAAAATAACAGACCGTCTCGGCTGCAAAGACATGGGATTAGGCAGCCTTCACAGAGCTATTTTGGGATGAGCGGTTTCTTTTCTCTCCCTCTGATGCTTTGTTTTCTGGCTCACTCACAGAATGCCACGGGGGTCACGGGAGCCGAGGAGAGGGTGGCGCTTTCTCCCCGGCACCTATGGTGGAGCGCGGTGGGTGTAGGGCACAGGGCTCAGCATGCCTCCCCTACTTCTCGGGAAGGAACTGCTAGTTGTTTGCAACGTCTCAGAAACCCCAGAGCAGTGTCCACTCACCTCTCAGGTGGCCCCGTGTTTTGGGGGGCTCAGGCTGGAAGATGGAAAAGGGCAGGGCGGGGCCTGGATGAGCCTGGACTGAACCAAGAATGTCAGAGCTGGAAGGGACCCCGCAGAGCATGCAGCCCACCCTCCTCATTGCCCAGATAAGGAACCTAAAGCCAGGTCCCAGGGGTCAGAGGCAGAGCCAACACTGGCAGCCCTCAGGCCTCAGCTGGCCTGAGCCTCGGGCGGATCTCGCTCTTGAGGGCTCGGTGAACCCCCTGGACTGTGCAGTAGCTCCTGCCACCAAGTCTCTACACAAGAGTACACAGATCTCCTGCCTGCAGACTTGCCGTGTCTCACCTGCCCCTGCCGAGCTGGAGTGATGCATCTTCCTGCCTTGGTGCTGGAGGTGCGTCCCATCCCTGCCCCAGCACCACCCAGAGCTGGTGCCGCTCCCAAGGGTGGCTTTGCCTGAACTGGGCTTGGGGATGAGGGTGGGACCACATCTTGCTCTTTGAACCCCCAGTGCCGGCCACAAACCTGAGGGTCAAAGCACGTGTTCAGAAGATATTTCCTGACCGACTTTATTAGGCACCAGCTGTGTACCCTGCACTCTGCACCGTCCAAAGCATAAATGCTCTTAGCCTTTGGCAACTTTATAAGCCAGGAGGAGAAACAAGATACCAACCCTGCCTGGCGGGAGAGGAGCTCACTGAATTGGACACACGAATAAGCAAGATTTGAGGAAACAGGAGAGCAACGAAATGCAAGTACAGTTTCTACTACCTCCAAAGTGAGGAAACAGGAGAGCAACGAAATGCAAGTACAGTTTCTACTACCTCCAAAGTGAAGCGTGCCCACTGATTCGGTTATTTGAATGCACGGTCACCATGTTGGTCTTCTATTTATATTTATTTTTAGCTTTTTACTTTGCTGTGTTTATATTTTTTGAAAGTTTGAATGTGCATCATGTATTTGTGCATTATTATACAAATAAATTAATTCATGCCATATGATTTAGAAATAAATACACATTTATTGGAGGGCATGCTGAAAGATGTTTTACTGATAAGGGTATTGGATTTAAATGGGTTTAAACTGTGCTGGGTGACAGCCTTCTGGTGAAGGGAGAATCACGAGGGGGGTCTGCACCCCCTTCCCCGACCCCGCTCAGCACTCTCACTTCTTCCCAGAAGATGAGGCGTGCCATCTGAGCTCTGGACTAGCCATCTGCTGCTCCAGCCCCTGTCGCCCGGAGCCATCACCCCCCAGGCCTGGGCAGTAAGGGGACGGGGCTCTCAGTCTGCCCTGCCCCCCTCACGAGGGCCTCAGCCCTGCCTCCGGGGAGAGGTGCTCCATTGCTGGAATGGGTCTCGGCCCCAGCCGACCTGGGAGAGCAGTTCCGACGTGGGGAATGTGGATGGAATGATTTTCTGTTCAGCTTTCCCAACAAAAACCACTTGGAATTTATGTCCCTGCACATATCGTTCCACGTTTCTGCTCGCATTCTTCCCCCTGCTGCCTAGAAGCCTTTAAATTTGCAAACAGCCTTGCTTCGGCATTTGGGAGGTCAGGGCCATCCATCACCCCCGTGTTTTATTTCCACAGGGATTCTTGAAGTCCCCACGGAGAGCCAGGCTTGGGGACGGGTACCCGCGATTCTAGAGAAAGACGACCGGAATGGGAACAGGGCAGAGACCCTTTTTTTAGGACCTCATTTTAAACTTTGTGCCAGGTACCAGGCTGGGTACTTCGTAATGTAATTGGTCCTCCCGGCAGACTTGGGAGGTACAGATTATCATCTGTAAAATGAGGAAGTTGAGGTGTGGTAGGCTAACATTCCCTGCCTCTGCCTGGGATGTCCATGCTCTAAACCACAAAACCTGTGACTAGGTTCCCATATATGGCAAAGGGGCTTTGCATATGTGATTAAGGATCTGGGGATGGGGAGACTGTCCTGGATTACCCAGAGGGACACAATGTCATCCCAAGTACCCTTATGAGAGGGAGGCAGGAGGGCCAGAGTCAGAAAGATGCAGTGATGGAAGCAGTGGTCCAAGTGATGCAGGGCTCAAGCCAAGGAATGCAGGAAGCCTCTAGATGCTGGAAAAGGCAAGGAACTGGATTCTCCCTTGGAGCCAGAAGGAGCACAGCCCTGCAGACACCTTGATTGTAACCCAGTGAGACTGATTTTGCCACCTTTCCTCAGAACTGTAAGGTGAAAAGTTTGTGCTGTTTAAGGAGCTAAGTTTGTGGTCATTTGTTTCGGCAGCAATAAGAAACTAATACACAAGGCATTACTTTTCCCAAGGCCACAGAGCTGGGGAGTGGCAGAGGTGGGATTTGAACCCAGGTTGGTCTGACTCCACGGGTCCAAAAGATGTTAAGAAACTTTTCAATGGAGCTCAGAGCTGATAAGCGGAAGGTGCTATTGCTTGGCCAGGTAAGAGAGGTGTCCCAGGCCCGTGGCAGAGTTGGAGGGACAGATGCACTGGACGGAGGGGTCCAGGCTGAGTCAGGAGGTGAGGGGAGTATTAGGTACCGAGAAGCTCACAAGTGCAAAATGGCTCTATCCTTCCTCCTCGAGGACCCACGATGATCTGACAACCCTCTGTTCCTGCAGGGCTTAGGACACAGGTTCTGCCCCTTCAGTGACCGCAGCTGGCCGAGGCTTCTGCCAACAGACGGGGCAGGGCTGGGCTGGGGGCGGGGCAGCAGGGCTTCTACCCTCTTATATGTGGAGGCAGGGTGGTCTCCCATGACACTCTCAGAAGAGGCCATGCCCAGCTCTGCCATGACCAACCATGGGACCCTGGATTAATCACTGAATCACTCCTGTCTTCAGTCTCCCCATCTAAAAAATAGGATGACGATACCTACCTCATAGGGCCGCTGGAAGAATTGATTGCACGTGGGTCTAAGGGGAGCTGAGTCTCAGCTGACATGCAGAGCTGTGGTGGTGACCGTACCTCCCCTTTGTCAAGGGCTGGTAGGTGCCTCTGCTCTACTGGTGGCCAAATGATTTTAATGGCACCCTTGTGTCCAAGTCATGGGTCCTTAGCTCCAGCTTCAGCCACCACAGCTGGTGGATATGAGCCCGTGGGGCTGCCCTCCCGTTCTGATTTCACTCCCCGTAACAGAGAGAAGTGATCTCTCAAGCTCTTCCCTGTGGGGGACATCTGGCGACTTAGCGCCTCTGGCCAGCAGCCCTTGAGGGGCACCTTTGCTCCTGCTACCCTTCCCTTTGTCCAGAATCCTGGGGGATGCTGGGCACAGACCTCCCATCTCGCTCTCCGTCCTGATCGTTGTGGGGCGCACCGGTGTGGGGGTGGGGACGGGGGACAGAGGGGCAGCAGCACAGAGCCAGCAGTGGCAGGCTCTTCAAGTGATTCTTCCCGGATTTGTTTTGAAAGTTTCATTCGGTGACACATCTACCCATGTCGCTATATTTATCTGTGAGAGAGGCAGGATATTTTTGAACGGATGTAATTTCTGGCTCTTTCCCTCCAAGAAAAAAAAAAAAGTTTCTCATTCCTATTCATGTCTTCCTGCCTCTGCTCCTGCCTCTTCCACACTTCTGTATAAACACACCCATGCACACACACACGCACACAGCAAGGCAGACCTTTGGTTCAACAACTGCTATTCTGAGACTCTGTAGCTGACTCAGGCCTAGGTAACGTGATGGATAAACAGACAGAAAGGCGGATAGACTGAGAGAATTGAGAGGAATTGAATAAATGACCAAACCCACAGCGAAGAAATTGTGGGTTTGGGTGCTTATTTTTTTTTCTCTTGCAACTTCACTGAACACATGCTTAATAGGAGGAAAACTGACTGAGGGCAAGAGAGAAGGCCCCAGGGGGCACCAGCCAGGGGCTGCAATGAGCAGTTTGCTCTCTGACTTTGATGGAGTTGCCAAGAAGACAGACCAGGCTCACAGCTGACCCAAAGCTGAGTGCGGGTGTGAGAGACCCGAAGCCAAGTTCAGGATGGCAGGGCAAGCTTGAGGAGCAATAAGGTGAACGATTACAAGGATGCACACCTTCAGCTCTGCATTCACATGAAAATAACCAGCAACCTGCAAATCTCTCCAGGAAGTAAATCAGGGAGGTAGGAGATGGGGAAACAGGACTCAGGCCTCTGATTCCGGGTGTGAGTGTCAGGCAGCCAAAGTCATGGAGATTTCCTTCTATGTTCCTTCTAGAAGCTTTACAATTTTAGGTATTACGTTTAGGTACATTTAGAGTCATCTTGAGGTAATTTTTGTATAGGGTGGGACCTATGGCTTAAGGTTTGCTTTTTACTTTTTTTGCATATGGATATTCAATTGTTTTAGCATCATTTATTTAAAAGAGCATCCTTTCTCCATTGAATTGCCTTTGTACTTTTGTGAAAAATCAGTTGACTAAATATGTGGATCTTGGAAATTCCCTGGTGGTCCAGTGGTTAAGACTCTGCACTTCCACTGCAGGTGGCATGGGTTCAATCCCTGGTCAGGGAACTAATATCCCACATGTTGCATGGCGTGGCCCAAAAAAAGAAAAATAAAAATGTGGATCTATTTCTGGATTCTTTCTTCTGTACTACTGATTGATGTATATATATATATATATATATATATATATATATATTACACATAAAAATATATTTTATATTAAATATATATTACATAAGATACATTTTTTCCAGAAGTATACATACATATAAAATATGTATCATATATTTATTTGTATATATTTAATATATTTATACTTATTAACAGTAATATAAATACATTATTATTATACAGTATTATTATTAATATTTATATTTTACTCCAAAACCACACCAACCTCACTACCGTAGCTTCATAGATAGTTTAGTAAGTCTTGAAATCAGATAAGTCAGTTCCTCCAACTTTCCTCTTTTTGGAAATTGGTTTCGCTCTTCAAGCTCCTTTGCCTTCCCATATAAATGTTGGCAGTAGCCCGTCAATTTCTATTAACAATTTTTGCAGGGAGTTTTATTGGACTGCAGCACACAGATCATCTCGGGGTGAACTGACACAATAACAAGCCCTCACTTTAGGGCTTCTCTTTGCACCTTTGCTCCCTCTTAGGGAACATTTCTCTTCCTGCCCTCGATCATCCCCCAGCAATGGACTGCTGTTAGCTGTTACTCAACACTTGCTAGCCTGTGGTTGGGATGGAGTGGGGGTCGGGAGGCAGCCTCTGCTGTTCTGCTTCAGTTTCAGTCTTAGGCAGGTGCTGTGTCTTGGATGGGGGACAGTTCAGTGATTCTGTCCCTCCCCCATCAGTAGGGGACTTACTGGTCTGCAGGTAGTTTTGCCCCTCACCCCCAGGGTAGAGCGTTTTACTCTTCTCCCAGCTGCCATGGATCCTGTGCCCTAAGGACAACATGGTTGGCTGCCCTTTCCCCAATGGTTATATATTTTCTCCATAAGGGATACGGGGAGAAGGATCTGGGTGGAAATTCATCCTTTTCTAGAAGCACTGTTCCCCCTCCCCAGACCTGAACCAAGAGAGAGGTCTTCCCAGGTCTCTTAACCTCCCCCGCTCTTTCTTGTGAGCATCCAGTGTGTTCCATGGAGAAGAGCCTGCAGGTGGGTGTGGATTTCCCTGAAGTCTGCAGCTCCCAAGGGGGCTATACATTCACACAGGCCCCACATGTGGCCTTTAGTAGTTCATTAAGAAGTTTGGTTGGATTCTTCTTTCCTTCTTGTATGCCATCCAACATCTGTAACAGGTAAGCAAGGACCTGTGATCCATCTCTCCTTGGAGGTGTCTATTATGTCTTAGATTTCAGCTTAGTTTTTTGCCTTCCCTCTCAGTTCTCTGATGAGTTCAAGAAAAGGGGTCCTTTTGTAAATGATTTGGCATTTTGGGGGGTAAGGGTGAGAGTAATGCTTTCTGCAGAGTTCTACACCCTAAGTGGGAGCCAAAACTCCAACAGCCTTTTGCATTTAAAAGTCTAAAAGCTGGGACTTCCCTGGTGGAGCCGTGGTTAAGAATCCGCCTGCCGATGCAGGGGACACAGGTTCGAGCTCTGGTCCGGGAAGATCCCACATGCCACGGAGCAACTAAGCCCACGCGCCACAACTACTGAGCCTGCGCTCTAGAGCCCATGAGCCACAACTGCTGAGCCCACGTGCCGCAGCTACTGAAGCCCGCGCGCCTACAGCCCGTGCTCCGCAACAAGAGAAGCCACTGCAATGAGAAGCCCGCGCAACGCAACGAAGAGTAGCCCCCACTCGCGGCAGCTAGAGAAAGCCCGTGCACAGCAACAAAGACCCAACGCAGCCAAAAAAATAATAATAAATAAAAATTTAAAAGTCTAGAGGCTTACTTTATTGAGCAATGTTAGAAAATCTTTAAAAATAGAATTTGTATCTTGACTTTGGATTCTTAGAGAGTACAAATCACTCTATGCATAGTTAAAGCAGGAGACTAATAAAGGTCTTCATTTTTGTCTCATGCGACTAGTTTTCTTTTTGTTCATACATATATATTTTTAAATTTAAGTGTTGGATAGGATATACTATCACATGGTTCAAAATTGAAAAGGCTATACATAAAAATCTCCCTCCTATTCCTATTCCCCCACCACCTAGTTCTCTCTACAGGAAGCTGGTGTTACAGGTTTCTTGTTACCCTTTCAGAACTATTTTATGCAACTATAAGAAAATACCTCTATTCTTTCCCCACTGATTTTTATACAGATGGTAGCATACTCTACACACTGTTCTACTGCCTTGTTATTTCACCTAGCAATGTATGTTTTGGAGATCTTTTTCTGCTCTTTTCTCATTTTAGTGGCTACGGAGGACCCCACTGTATGGGCTACCATTTCTTTAGTCATTCCCCATTGATGGACACCTAGTTATTTACTGCCTTTTACATTGTTTACAAACAGTGTTGTAAGGTCATTTATCTTCTTGGCAGAGATGAGCTGTAGCATAAATTCCTGCTCATGGAATTTCTGGGTCTCAGGATATGTGTATTTATATTATAGATATTGCCAAATCTATATCACATTAAGCTTATCTACAATGCATAAGAGTGGCTGTTTCTTACACCTTTGCCAAAACAGAGAGCCTTCCCATCCTTTTGGATCTTTGCCAATATGATCAAGCAAAAATAGTATCTTACTGCAGTTTTATTTTTATTTTTAAATTTTAAAATTTTTACTTATTTTTTTATACAGCAGGTTCTTATTAGTTATCTGTTTTATACGTATTAGTGAATACATGTCAATCTCAGTCTCCCAATTCATCCTACCACCACCACCACTTCCCCACTTGGTGTCCATATGTTTGTTCTTTACACCTGTGTTTCTATTCTGCCCTGCAAACCATTTCATCTGTACCATTTTTCTAGGTTCCACATATATTCGTTAATATATGATACTTGATTTTCTCTTTCTGACTTACTTCATTCCGTATGACAGTCTCTAGATCCATCCACGTCTCTACAAATGTCCCAATTTCATTCCTTTTTATGGCTGAGTAATATTCCATTGTATATATGTACCACATCTTCTTTGTCCATTTGTCTGTCGATGGGCATTTAGGTTGCTTCCGTGTCCTGGCTATTGTAAATAGTGCTGCAATGAACATCGGGGTGCATGTGTCTTTTTGAATTATGGTTTTCTCTGGGTATATGTCCAGTAGTGGGATTGCTGGGTCATATGGCAATTCTATTTTTAGTTTTTTAAGGAACCTCCATACTGTTCTCCATAGTGGCTGTATCAATTTATATTCCCACCAACAGTGTAAGAGGGTTCCCTTTTCTCCACATCCTCTCCAGCATTTGTTGTTTGTAAATTTTCTGATGCTGCCCATTCTAACTGGTGTGAGGTGATACCTCATTGTAGTTTTGATATGCATTTCTCTAATAATTAGTGATCTTGAGCAGCTTTTCATGTGCTTCTTGGCCACCTGTATGTGTTCTTTGGAGAAATGTCTATTTAGCTCTTCTGCCCATTTTTGCAAAGGGTTGTTTGTTTTTTTAATATTGAGCTGCATGAGCTGTTTATATATTTTGGAGATTAATCCTTTGTCTGTTGATTCATTTGCAAATATTTTCTCCCATTCTGAGGGTTGTCTTTTCATCTTGTTTGTAGTTTCCTTTGCTTTGCAAAAGTTTTAAGTTTCATTAGGTTCTATTTGTTTACTTTTGTTTTTATTTCCATTATTCTAGGAGGTGGATCAAAAAAGATCTTGCTGTGATTTATGTCAAAGAGTGTTCTTCCTATGTTTTCCTCTAAGAGTCTTATAGTGTCCAGTCTTACATTTAGGTCTGTAATCCATTCTGAGTTTATTTTTGTGTATGGTGTTAGGGAGTGTTCTAATTTCATTCTTTTACATGAAGCTGTCCAGTTTTCTCAGCACCACTTATTGAAGAGACTGTCTTTTCTCCATTGTATAGACTTACCCCTTTGTCATAGACTAGTTGACCATAGGTACGTGGGTTTATCTCTGGGCTTTCTATCCTGTTCCATTGATCTACATTTCTGTTTTTGTACCAGTACCATACTGCCTTGATTACTGTAGCTTTGTAGTATAGTCCAAAGTCAGGGAGTCTGATTCCTCCAGCTCCGTTTTGTTCCCTCAAGACTGCTGTGGCTATTCAGGGTCTTTTGTGTCTCCATACAAATTTTAAGATTTTTTGTTCTAGTTCTGAAAAAATTTCACTAGTAATTTGATAGGAATTGCATTGCATCTGTAGATTGCTTTGGGTAGTATAGTCATTTTCACAATATTGATTCTTCCAATCCAAGAATATGGTATATCTCTCCAACTGTGTGTATCACCTTTGATTTCTTTAATCAGTAGGTAGGTTTATTCCTAGGTATTTTATTCTTTTTGTTGAAATGGTGAATGGGAGTGTTTCCTTAATTTCTCTTTCTGAACTTTCATTGTTAGTGTATAGGAATGCAAGAGATTTGTGTGCATTAATTTTGTATCCTGCAACTTTACCAAATTCAGTGATTAGCTCTAGTAGTTTTCTGGTGGCATCTTTAGGATTCTCTATGTATACTATCATGTCATCGGCAAACAGTGACAGTTTTACTTCTTCTTTTCCAATTTGTATTCCTTTTATCTCTTTTCCTTCTCTGATTGCCGTGGCTAAGACTTCCAAAACTATGTTGAATAATAGTGGCGAGAGTGGACATCCTTGTCTTGTTCCTGATCTTAGTGGAAGTGCTTTCAGTTTTTCACCATTGAGAATGATGTTTGCTGTGGGTTTGTCATATATGGCCTTTATTATGTTGAGGTAGGTTCCCTCTTTGCCCACTTTCTGGAGAGTTTTTATCATAAATGGGTGTTGAATTTTGTCAAAAGCTTTTTCTCCATCTATTGAGATGATCATATGGTTTTTATTCTTCAGTTTGTTAATACGGTGTATCACATTGGTTGATTTGCGTATATTGAAGAATCCTTGCATCCCTGGGATAAATCCCACTTGATCATGGTGTATGATCCTTTTAATGTGTTGTTGGATTCTGTTTGCTAGTATTTTGTTGAGGATTTTTGCATCTACATTCATCAGTGATATTGGTCTGTAATCTTCTTTTCTTGTAGTATCTTTGTCTGGTTTTGGTATCAGGGTGATGGTGGCCTCATAGAATGCGTTTGGGAGTGTTCCTTCCTCTGCAGTTTTTTATAAGAGTTTGAGAAGGATAGGTGTTAGCTCTTCTCTAAATGTTTGAGAGAATTCAGCTGTGAAGCCATCTGGTCCTGGACTTTTGTTTGTTGGAAGGTTTTTAATCACAGTTTCATTACTTGTGATTGGTGTGTTCATATTTTCTGTTTCTTCCTGGTTCAGTCTTGGAAGGTTATACCTTTCTAAGAATTTGTCCATTTCTTCCAGGTTGTCCATTTTATTGGCATAGAGTTGCTTGTAATAGTCTCTTAGGGTGCTTTGTATTTCTGCAGTGTCTGTTGTAACTTCTTCTTCATTTCTAATTTCATTGATTTGAGTCCTCTCCCTCTTTTTCTTTTTCTTTTTCTTTTTTTTTGCGGTACACCGGCCTCTCACTGCTGTGGCCTCTCCCGTTGCGGAGCACAGGCTCCGGACGCGCAGGCTCAGCAGCCATGGCTCACGGGCCCAGCCGCTCCGCAGCATGTGGGATCTTCCCAGACCGGGGCACGAACCCGCGTCCCCTGCATCGGCAAGCGGACTCTCAACCACTGCGCCACCAAGGAAGCCCTCCCTCTTTTTCTTGATGAGTCTGGCTAAAGGTTTATCAATTTTGTTTATCTTCTCAAAGAACCAGCTTTCAGTTTTATCGATCTTTACTATTGTTTTCTTTGTTTCTATTTCATTTATTTCTGCTGTGCTCTTTATTATTTCTTTCCTTCTACTAACTTTGGATTTTATTTGTTCTTCTTTCTCTAGTTCCTTTAGGTGTAAGGTTAGATCATTTATTTGAGATATTTCTTGTTTCTTGAGATAGGATTGCATTGCTATAAACTTCCCTCTTAGAACTGCTTTTGCTGCATCCCATAGGTTTTGGATCATTGTGTTTTCGTTGTCATTTGTCTCTAGGTATTTTTTGGTTTCCTCTTTGATTTCTTCAGTGATCTCGTGGTTATTTAGTAACGTATTGTTTAGCCTCCATGTGTTTGTGTTTTTAACGGCTTTTTCCTTGTAATTGATTTCTAATCTCATAGCATTTTGTTCAGAAAAGATGCGTGATATGACTTCAATTTTCTTAAATTTACCAAGGCTTGATTTGTGACCCAAGGTGTGATCTATCCTGGAGAATGTCCCATGTGCACTTGAGAAGAAAGTGTGATCTGCTGTTTTTGGATGGAATGTCCTATAAATATCAATTAAATCTAACTGGTCTATTGTGTCATTTAAAGCTTGTGTTTCCTTATGAATTTTCTGTCTGGATGATCTGTCCATTGGTATAAGTGTGGTGTTAAAGTCCCCCACAATTATTGTGTTACTGTCGATTTCCTCTTTTATAGCTGTTAGCAGTTGCCTTATGTATTGAGGTGCTCCTATTTTGGGTGCATATATATTTATAATTGCTATATCGTCTTCTTGGATTGATCCCTTGATCATTATGTAGTGTCCTTCTTTGTCTCTTATAATATTCTTTATTTTAAAGTCTATTTTGTCTGACATGAGTATTGCTACTCCAGCTTTCTTTTGATTTGCATTTGCATGGAATATCTTTTTCTATCCCCTCACTTTCAGTCTGTTTGTGTCCCTAAGTCTGAAGTGGGTCTCTTGTAGACAGCATATATATGGGTCTTGTTTTTATATCCATTCAGCGAGCCTGTGTCTTTTGGTTGGAGCATTTAATCCATTCACGTTTAAGGTAATGATCGATGTGTACGATCCTATTACCATTTTCTTAATTTTTATGGGTTTGTTTTTGTACGTCCTTTTCTTCTCTTGTGTTTCCCACTTAGAGAAATTCCTTTAGCATTTGTTGTGGAGCGGGTTTGGTGGTGCTGAACTCTCTTAACTTTTGCTTGTCTGTAAAGCTTTTGATTTCTCCATTGAATCTGAATGAGATCCTTGTGGGTAGAGTAATCTTGGTTGTAGGTTCTTCCCTTTCATCACTTTAAATATATCATGCCACTCCCTTTGGCTTGTAGAGTTTCTGCTGAGAAATCAGCTGTTAACCTTATGGGAGTTCCCTTGTATGTTATTTGTCATTTTTCCCTTGTTGCTTTCAATAATTGTTCTTTGTCTTTAATTTTTGTCAATTTGATTACTATGTGTCTCGGCATGTTTCTCCTTGGGTTTATCCTTCCTGGGACTCTCTGTGCTTCCTGGACTTGGGTGGCTATTTCGTTTCCCACATTAGGGAAGTTTTCAACTATAATCTCTTCAAATATTTTCTCAGGCCCTTTCTCTCTTTCTTCTCCTTCTGGGACCCTGATAATGTGAATGTGGTTGCATTTAATGTTGTCCTACAGGTCTCTTAGGCTGTCTTCATTTCTTTTCATTCTTTTTTCTTTATTCTGTTCCACAGCAGTGAATTCCACCATTCTGTCTTCCAGGTCACTTATCTGTTCTTCTGCCTCAGTTATTCTGCTACTGATTCCTTCTAGTGTAGTTTTCATTTCAGTTATTGTATTGTTCATCTCTGTTTGTTTGTTCTTTAATTCTTCTAGGTCTTTGTTAAACTTTTCTTGCATCTTCTCAATCTTTGCCTCCATTCTTTTTCCGAGGTCCTGGCTCATCTTCACTACCATTATTCTGAATTCTTTTTATGGAATGTTGCCTATCTCCACTTTATTTAGTTGTTTTTCTGGGGTTTGGTCTTGTTCCTTCATCTGGTACATAGCCCTCTGCCTTTTCATTTTGTCTATCTTTCTGTGAATGTGGTTTTCCTTCCATAGGCTGCAGAATTGTAGTTCTTCTTGCTTCTGCTGTCTGCCCTCTTTCTGGAAACAAAATCAATGATGTCATCTGCCTTCCAGTGGAATGAATACTTTGTGATGTACTGGTGTTGCCTACGTGCAAAGTACCTGGGATGAGACCATATCAGAGCTTTTGGACATGCTTACTGTATCACTTCTTTCTGCGTGGTACTGGCTGACTAGCAGTCTCAGAGCTTAGGTGTGGCTCCTGAAGAGAAGTTAGGGTTCAGAGAAGGTCTGCAGCAACTGTCTGATGTGATAGGTCGTACTCTCAGTGCAGTTTTAATTTGCATCTGTCTTAGTAAGAGTTAAGCTGGATGACCTTACACTGGTGACAGAGACATTTTAGTTTCCCTTTCTGTCCTCCTGTGAGGGTGGGGGGAGGGGTGGGATTGAGCCCTCATGTCTCCTCCAGATCCAGCCAAGCCATCTGTCTTCACTATTTTACCTGTACTGGGGTTCTGCATGAGGTTTGATGATGAGCAAAGTGTTTCTGTTATGTTAAAAGTTAGCAAAGTATTGATTGAATGCCATGTATTTTAATTGTAGGAATAAAGACCCCATATTTTATTCCTTGCCTCCTTATATGCCAGGCTCCTTGGAGGAACTCCAGTGAACAGAGGGGTGATGACTTCTAGGCTGAGAGAGGAGCTAGATTTCAAACACCTTCAGTAAGACACACTCCTCGGAATACAAGCCACGGCCTCTTTTCTAACACACAGGCTGCCAGCACATGGCGGCTCCGGCTCCAGCCTCTGGGCCACAGTGGAAGCTAACACCACAAAAGTAGCTGGACTAGGGTGGGCAGGGGTCTCCCCGGCAGGAGGCAGCTGGCTTCTGGCCAAGGGCGAGCTTTTGTGCTTTGGGTTAAACAGGCAGGACCCCAGGAAAAGTCTGGAGCCCTCTATCCTGAAGAGTGTGAGGGAGTTTAGTTTTTACTGTTTTTTTTTTTCAGTATTGCATGGACAGAGGGAAAGGCAACAGGAATCCATAAAGAGGCCCACACCTGGGGGGAGATAAGGGCACAGCTGTGAGCCCAGAGTGGAGATGGAAGGTGCAGAGGCAGGGGGTCAGGACAGGGGCTCCAGGAGGGAGCTGAACCTCCACAGGAGAGTTTGAGCCAGCCCTCCTTAGGGGCAGGGCCCCCTGCTGACTTGTGGGTTATAAAAATGCTGTGCCTCAAAGATCCAGTCGTTTATCCCGGCTCATGGAGCTGGCCCCTGTAGCATCTCTCTGTAAACTCTGCCTGCCTGGGCAGCACCTGGGATCACCCTGTCTGTCCAGCTGGGCTGGTCCACCCCTGCCAGGGATGCGGGGCTGCCCCACCCCAGCCTGCCTGCCTCCCTGGCCCTGCACTCCTTCACCTCTCAAGAGCTTGAGCCCCGCACCTGACGGTGGCCACACCAGGCATCTCTCCTGCATTGGGTACACCTCGGAGCTGCAGGTCCTCGGCCTCTCCCCAGCACCGGAACCGTGGCCCTACTGGCAGCCCTAGACCCCGCACAGCCCACAGTGGCTCTCACGCCATTGCACCACGCAGCCTGTGTGAGGAGCTGCTGTGCAGGTGTCCGCGCCTCCAGAGGTGGGAGAGAGAGGAGGGCTGAGGTCGTTACTGAGGGGTGGGGATGGCAGGGAGACACTCTAGGTTAACCACAGCTGCCCAGCTCTGATGGCTGGTTAGGTTCCAGCCTCTGCCTTAGGCTCATTAAATACGTTACCTTCGTACATCCTCATAAGCATCCCTAAAGACTATTTTTATCCCCATTTTTGAGAGGAAGAAACTGAGGCCCTAACCTCAAACAAGAGCATCCCTCTGAGAATCACGCGGTGTAGAGGGTGGCAGCCCCAGCTTCTCGGCTGTCGGCCAGCTGCCCTGTCCAGGCACCGCCAGGCACAGACCCAGGCTTCTCCCCCACCTGCTGCCGGTGAGACTCGCGGGAGGGAGAAAAGGAGGTTGACGCTGAGGGACAAGCTGGAGGTCCCCGGTGCGCCCAGCTCAGACTCACTGGGCACCAGGCCCCAGCATGCCACAGGTCTGCACATGTGCTTTCCCAGGAATTCTTGGGGCCGGAGGGATTAGAGGCCACCAGCCGCAAATGCGATCACTGAAGGGTTCAGCCAAAGGAGGATTAGCTGGGGATTTGGAGGAAGTTTTCCACAAATCACCGTGGCTCCTGGAGGTAAAGATTACTTGAGGATCGGAAGAGGTCCTGTTGGATGAGCAGGATCAGACAGGAGGACATCATGTGCTTGCTTTCCTGGGGTTCCCAGCGTCCCCCAGAGTGCCCCAGGCTGAGCCTCACGGCAGAGGGGGCCCTGGCCGAGGGGATCCTCCCTGGAGACGGGGTCCTGCAGGAAAGCGTACCTGCTTGGGGTCAGGGCCCTGGCTTCCGGTCCCTTCTCCCCTCCTTGGGCCCCACTGTCCTCATCCACCTGGTGAGGCTCCTGCAACCCACCAGGCTGCCAAGTGCAGCGGGCAGGTGCCCGGGCTGCGTGCAGGGGAGCTTTTGATTATAGGCTCTGCTCCATTATGGATCCTCCTGCCTGAGCCCGTCATTCCTCCCCTGCACGAGGCAGGTGACTGAACCTCCCCCCATATGAACTTACAAGGGTTAAAGGAAGGTGTTTATGAGGTGCCCTCATGCACCCAGCACGTTAAGAGCTCAATAAACAGTCTGTGGTTATTGTCACTCCAGGGTCCCTGACAGCACTCACATTATGAGAGGGCTCTGTTCCATGGCCCCATGCTGCCACCTGGCAGTCACAGGGAGGAAAATGAAACTGACTGAAGAGGGTGAGAGAAATAGCTTGTGGAGTTCTTACCAAGGCACTGACTGTCCTAATGCGTTACATGGATTCTCTCATGTGAGGACAAGATACCTAATAGCTCATATTAAATAAAGTGGTACTGCTATTTATGTGACCAGAAACATTACCTGTGTCATTTTGCTTAACCTTACAACACCTGTTCAGGTAGGAATTTACTTCCTCCACCAAACAGATAGAGGACAACAAGGTTCAGAGATGTTAAGTAACTCCCCAAGGTCACACAGCAAGTAAACGTTGGAGCTAGAATTGGAACCCTGTTTAGAGCCGATCTCATGCTTGTTTGAGCATCATGTGCTTCCCCCCAGAGAAGCTCTAGATCGTCTCATAGGGGAGGGGGATTGACAGGGAGGACAGGTGTGACCATGGAGGGGGACTCAAAGAGGATCAAGCTCTTTGGTCCAGAGGCAACCACTTTTATCCTGGATCAGATACTGAGGGCAAAGTCACAGCCCTGCAATCTTTGAAGTTATCTAAGCACTTTGCAAACAAGTGTTCCATTCCCACAAAGGTGGGCACACAAATGGGGATTCAAAAGGCAGAGCCTGGAAGGAAATGCACATCTCTGGGAACCATGATTAAGGGGACTTCTTCATTTTCATTTTTACACTTCGTGTGTGTTTTATATCTCTCCCAGTGCATTTGAACTACACTGAATAAGACATAATATCACAACAGGAAGGACCTTAGAGATTGTCATGCTCATAGTGGGCACTCAGTAGTGTATTCAGTGAAAGGAGGAAGGAAAGAATCCAGTCTGGGGAAACTGAGGCACAGAGAGGAGGAGAGGTGCTCCCAAGGTCACACAGCTACCAAACAGTTGGGTCTAAAATTTGGGTTTCTGGACACCCACCCATTCTCTTTTCTATTCCACTGAATGGTACCCAGAGTGGCCGTAGAGCAGAGGAAGTGGAGGGAAGGCCTGTGTGCCAGGTGAGGGTACTGGGGAGCAAGTACGGGCTTCAGAGCAGGGGAATGGCCCGCCAGATTTATGCTTTTTCCAAATAGCCAGTCCCTTCTGGTTCCTTCTGTTCGCTATGAGGTTTATGTGGTGAGAGGGAGAGAGGGAGGGACTGATCTTACAAATCCTAGACCTGGGCCTGTTATCATATCCAGCCCTGGGCCATATTTGCTGTCCTGTCTTCTGGTTTATTAACACTTGGTTCCGTCTGGTCCTTAATTCTTACACCTGTCCCCACGCCCCCAGAGGGCTCCCTGAGGGGGACGAGGTGGCAGAGAGGAGCACTGCTCTTCTTCCCCTGTCAGGGTCCTCCTGGGTCTACACTGAGCTTACGGGGTGATACCTCCCCTCATTCAGCTGCCAGGGACCCTGATGCCTGCCAAATCCTGGGCTAGGCCCTTTTATAACTTACTTAACAATCTCACAACCACATTAAGAGGCAGTAATTTGGGGGACTTCCCTGTGGTCCAGTGGCTAAGACTCTGTGCTTCCAATGCAGGGGCCCCGGTTCAATCCCTGGTCAGGGAAATAGATCCCACATGCCGCAACTAAAGATCCTACATGCCGCAACTAAAGATCCCGCATGCCGCAACTAAAGATCCCGCATGTCGCAACTAAAGATCCCACACGCCGCAACGAAGACCTGGCGCAGCCAAATAAATAAATAAAGAGGCAGTAGGTTTTTTTCTCTTTTAAATAGACTAGTTTGTAGAGCAATTCTAGGTCCAGAGAAAGACTGAGGGGAAAGTATAGGGAGTTACCATATGCCCGTGCCCCCCCACCCCTGCCCCCTGTCCCCTGGTGGGAGGCATCCCCCCACCAGAGTAGTACATATGCTACGATCAAAGAACTACACTGACATGTCGTTATCACCCAGAGTCCACAGTTTATGTTAGGGTTCATTCTTGGTGTTATAGTTCTATGGGTTTATGTCACTGACCCTGTGAGGCCTTTCTGGGACAGACCCCTCACCAGGACAGACTCCTCGCCTATATCCTCTGCTTTAGCTCCTCTCTGAAGGACCTAGATAATAGCATCTGATATACGCTTCCTGAGTTGGTTTATAGATGTTAAAACCCCCACCAAAGGGAAGATGTTAACTACCTGACCATGAGCACATGGCCCCCAGGCCTCCTGGAGCGTGGCTCTCCCCCAGCAGGGGGTCTGAACCAGGAGCTGGTCCCCCTCCCAAGGCCATGGAGTAAGCTTTGGAGTAAGACCCACACGTGCCTGAATTTCAGCTCTGCGCCTGTATCTGTGTGGCCTTGGGCAGACCCCCAGTTTCCTGTCTCCTAGTTGTGGTATTAACCTTTGCAGGCGTGTTTAAGGATTGGAGCATAGTTCCTGGCACATGGTAGGTGCTCAAAAGCTGGTGACTCTTATTCCTGCGCCGGATGGGATTGCCTGGCAAGCTCTAGCTCAGAAATACCTCCTGTCCAGAAAATACGCCTAAAGGACTGCCAGGCCAGGGGGCCAGGAGTCCTGGAGCCCATCTTCCAATTTTCCAGCTGACAGATAGGAATCAATTCAGCCTCCGTAAGAGCCATTACAACTTCATCACCCATGAAGCAGATCCATGTGTCCTATTTGATTTTCATTTCAGAAGCCAGGTATCAATATTGACCTTTCCGCGGGGCGCTGGGGCTGAGAGGAGCTTGTTAGCGTGAAGTCCCCTTCCCCCCAGCGAAGGCCAGGCAGCTTCTCACCTGCCACTTCCAGCCCAGTGGAGAGGTTGATGCTCCTTTCTTGGAGCATCGGGCTTTCTGGGGAGTTTGTTAAATGCAGATTTCAGCTCCCCCTGCCAACCTATTAAATTGGTACCTACAGAGAAGGCCCAGGAGCCTCTATTTTCACCAAGCTCTTCCAGTGATTCCGGTTTGGGAATCACTGCCTTAGAGCAACCCCAGGGCGTCTGTCACACTGTCGGTCTCTCTCAGGAGGAGAGCCCAAGAAGCAATGCTGGGAAGGTTTATGTGAGTTCATGGAGGAGGAGGGTTGAAGGGAGGAGAGCAGGATCTCACTGCCCTTCACCCTTTACGGAGAGAGGCACTGTTAGCTTGCGGTAGGAGACTGGACTCTAGAATCACACACACAGCAGTCAAAACACCAGCCCAGCCACGTATGTTAGCTGCATGTCCTTCTCAGGTTACTTCTAGCTTTCAGTACCCTCTTAACATTAAAATGGGAATTCTATTATCTATTTCAAGGAATTATGCTTGAGATTATACTAGATTCTTTATAGAAATGCAAGCACAGGGCCTGCCATGGAGTAGGTGTTCCTGCGATCAATTTGTTGCTTTCAACTCCAAATTCACCCTTCCTTGCCCTGCTTTGTAATACTGCAGTTGGACCTTGTCAACACTTGTCCTTTACCAGAGAGACAGTAGAGGGTGCTAGGGGGACACTGCAAGGCGCACAGAGGAAGAGCTCCCCTTCCTGGCTCCAGTGTGCCTTTTTTCTTCCTGCAATGTGACTGCCAGCGGCATCTAGGCTCTCTCACCCAGTGGGGCTCTCTCAGGGAGTTTTTCTGGCTCCCAGCAGGGGTACCTCCTGTGCTTCAGCTCCTGGCTGGAGCCGCAGTGAACTTCTCGACCAAGCAGTGGGCTGCAGCCACACTCTCTCCCAAGTGGTCTGAATCTCATCCAAGTTCTTCCTTCCATCATTGGGGAACCTCCCTTATCCTTGGAGGTGGCAGCTCCTTCCAGCATTTCCTATTCCTGTCTTCCTTAGAGTCCTCTATTGCCCCTTTTAGTAGTTAACTACCCTTCACTAGTTAATCATTCTTCGTATTAAATTTTCCCTATTCCAACAGCTGGTATGATTCTTGTCTCCGGACTGGACCCTGATTAATGTAGAGTAGGTGTTTTAAAATGATAGCTCATGTGCTCTCCATCTCCAAAAAAGTATTTTTACATACTCTCCTTAATAACCAGGGAAAATTTGCCACATACCACCAGAAGCTGTGGCAACTCTAGGAACTGCATCCCCAACCTGAATGACTTCCCTCTTCAAGGGGTTCCTGGGTGTTACCACTGTACACTTCTTGGGGACAGTCTAGGGAAGCCATAGGGAGTGATGGTGACATGAACACAGCCATATTGGAAAGCATCACGGTCTTCTGCGGACACCATGCAGCACTCAGAGATTACACTTGGAGAAAGACAAGTAAATACAGACCAGAAACTAGTGATAAGGGACATGGCTCAAGAGGCAGGAAGCCCAGTTCTTCTAGGGTAAGAATAATGTGATACTCAGGAAAGACCCCAAAACTCAGCCTCTGTGTCTCCAGCCATGCCAAAACATCATGAGTACCTGGCGGGAGGTTCAGAATCTTCGGCACACAACCCTCGTTCTTTGCAGCTTGTGTGGGTAACAGTACAGGGAGGAAAGTGTATTAAAAAGAAGCCTTCTACATTGTTCTTTGGGGATACATGAACCCTATGAGTCCCACCAATAGGGCAAGATTCTGGTACCCAAAGAGGACAAGAGCAGGTGAAGTCCTCCCCACACCCAATAGAAAGCTGGCTCAATGAGGTTTCCTTCTGGCTGGTCCTGTTACCTCTTCCCGCCTCAGCAGCTGGCAGCCGGGATGGAGGCACGCCTTGGATGGAACATCTGTGGTCAATGGTCTGGCTGTCTCAAGGAGGTGGGTGTGCGGCAGGACCATGCATGATCACGGGGTGGGTGGGACCCCAGGGTCCTACTGGTGAACTCGGGGCCATGCCTTCTCAGTAGGGACATCCTGCACACTGCATGGACCTAGGATCCCTGACTACACACCGTGAGTCATGCAAGTCCAGAGAACAAGGCAGTTGGAAGGGAAAGACTCAAGGACCAGACTCCCTTTTGAAGAAACTGAGGACGGTCAGACAGAGAGGCAGTGGCAAGACTCAGATTACAACCCAGGGCCCTGCATCATTCCCACTCACTGAGGGTTAATGCTGCCCTGGGAAGGACGGGGCTTTCGCAAGTGCCGAGAAGCAGGGCTGGGCTGTGATTAGTGGAGATAGCCACGAGGTGTCACTGTCTCACCACCATCCGTGGCTGCACTGTGGCCTGGATTCCACCTTTCCAGGGCAGTGTCAAAGCTAACGACCAACTCTGGGTGAGTGAAGGGGCACTGTTTTTTCATTCCATGCATAAGGTTTTTTAAAAAAATGTTTTAATTGAAATATGGTTGATGTCCAATATTATGTTAATTTTCAGGTAAACTACAAAATGATTTGACATTTGCATACATTATGCAGTGATCACCATGGTAAGTCTAGCAACCATCTGTCCCTACACAGAGTTATTACAATATTATGGACCATATTCCTTATGCTGTAATATACAGCGAAGGGGCTTTTGAAATTTTCATCGCTGAAAAATCATAAAAGGAGTAGCCCCTCCCAGGCTGAGGGAAAACAGCATCGTTTATTTCTCTAGAGAGTGGGTCCCAGTAAGAGCTCTTGCTGCTGTATTGTTAGGGGCTCTTTTTTCCTGCCTAATTGCTGTCTCTGGCTTAGAATTCTTAGGCTCTGGCTCCCCAAGTGTGTGCCGTGGAAGGGACCTTAGAGATCTCCAACTTCAGTCCCTTCATTTTAAGGGAAGCCGAGAAAGAGAAGGCCATTCCCAAAGCACACATAGCTGGATGGAGGCAGAACCAGGACTTGAACCTGGGACTCCAGAGGCCTTTCCCAGTGCTCTGTCCACTCCACCATGCTGCCTGTCTCTACACCACACATGCTCAGCCATTCATTCTCTTAACTCTATTGAGCACTTACTCTCAACTATTTTTCTTTTCTTTGTGCCTGAACAGAATTGGAAACTCTTCAAGACATAAGATGACATGGCATGTCAGTGATCCCATCAGAAGGGCACAGCTGGGGGTCAGTTTCCTTCCCTTGGTCAAGAGTATTTACCAACTCAGAATTCTTCTCCATACAAGGACTACTCCTATTTGAGTGAGCTTTACATGAGTAAGATCAAATTCTACCTGGAAGTCGGGGGGTGGGGGGGAGGGGAGAGAGAGAGAGAGATGCAGTTTCTAAATGATAACATAGAGTCTTCTAGTAAGTACTGACATAGCTAATAGAGTAAAATAAGTGAAACCTGATTTAGTGACGGAAACAGCGCACTGTGGATATGGGTCTATTAGATTCATGACTACATGCTTAATTTTTATGTCTTCTCTCCTAAATCAAGCCCTTATATATTGACTGCCACGTTCTCCTATCTAGCTTCCTTGAATCAACTCTCTTGCTTCTTATCTATCCCACACATTTTACTAGATTAATCTACCATAAACTCTACTTTCATCATATCACTCCCTTGTTCAAACAATAAATTGTTATCTTCTAATATAACAAAACAAAACACAAAAGAGTATTTACCAATGTCATCCATCCTTTATGCCAAAAAAGGGAAGAAATGAGATGAGGATTCAAAGTCGGACAGAGGATGGGGCAATTTTGCAGAGATGGCAGCTCAGATGGCGAGCTCCAGCCAGGCTGGCTGGAGGCTCCTTGCTGAGCCCACACTGGGTACTTGAGGGGAAGGAACCTTTGGAAGGTGGATGCTTTGAAGCGGCCTCAACTGTGACCATCAGGGGGCAGTGTTTTACCACGTCCTGCTCGGTCCAAGAGACTTGTTTTCTGAGCACTGAAGAAAGTAAATCTTTTAAGGGAACGGAGGGGTGTTTAAAACAAGAGTCTAAGTGTGGAAAAAAAGAAAGATGTATCAGTCTGGACTTGAAATTGATCCCTGAATGCAGTCATTCTATTGTTTTTGCCTGTGTAAACCTTCTCTTACTCAGCAGTTAAACAGTTGCCACAGCTATGAAGTTGGAGAATTATGTCTCTGTGTGGAGCCCCTTTCACATGGTCCTTCTCCCATGGTCCAGAGTTGTTCATAACCTTAGAAACCCTCTGGGGGCGTTCGGTGGTCTCAGAAAGAATGGTCTAGAATCTGGCTAGGGATGCCGCAGCCTGTGCAGCCTCAAGCCCATCCATCGTCCTCTCCACTGTCCTCCACCTGGCCGCAAAGTTGGCCCGCCTGCCCTTTCTGCATCTAACTGCTGATATCCAGGCATCACCTGCTCTGCGCAGCCCAGTGCCGCAGCTCTACTCATTACTGACCACTCCGTTGGGATATTAAGCAGTTTTGGCTTGGCTGGGGGATGGTTAATCAACAACGTTGTCAGAGTGATGGATTCTTCCAGGATTACTGCTTAATTAGCTTGTTTAGAGGTAAAAATCAACTAGGGCATCAGTTCTCTGGGAGCTGGAAGGAGGGGAACAGCGAGCTGGGAGGTGGTGGGGAGGGATCTCAGCCGTCCAGGGCAGCAGGCGTGGGGCTGAGGGGGTGGGGGAGGGGTGGCGGGAGGCCTCTGACCAGAGCAGACTTTAAGCTTGAATTCATCGGGTATTTCATAGCCATCCTGGTTGCTGCAGCCCGGAGCATTTCCACCATTCAGCGGAGCTGCAAAAGCAGTGAGTCCTGAAAAGTCACCTGAGGACCACAGGATCACTTGAGAGCTTTCAAAGAAAAAAGCAGATTCCCAGGTCTAGCACCAGACTTTCCAGATCGGAATTTCTGAAGTTTTTTAGAAAAGCTATTCCTAATTTTTATGCACAATGACGTTTGAGAGCTACCACTCTGATTGGTGTCGGGTAAGTCAGCATTTCCACTGGCAACAGATTTCAGATGATTGGGTCTATGGCCACCACTGCGATCAACGTCCATAGACCCCAGTCTTCCTCCTTCTGTTTTTTTTTTTTTAACTTTTTATTTTAGGTTGGAGTATAGTTGATTAACATGTTGTGTTAGTTTCAGGGGTACAGCAAAGTGATTCAGTTATACATATGCATGTATCAATTCTTTTTTTTTATAAATAAATTTATTTATTTTGGGCTGCACTGGGTCTTTGTTGCTGCACATGGGCTTTCTCTAATTGTGGCAAGTGAGGGCTACTCTTTGTTGCGGTGCACGGGCTTCTCATTGCAGTGGCTTCTCTTGTTGCCAAGCATGGGCTCCAGGCACACGGGCTTCAGTAGTTGTGGCATGCGGGCTCAGTAGTTGTGGCTCGTGGGCTTAGTTGCTCTGCGGCATGTGGGATCTTCCTGGACCAGGGATCAAACCCCTGTTCCCTGCGTTGGCAGGCGGATTCTTAACCACTGCGCCACCAGGGAAGCCCATATATGTACCTATTCTTTTTCAAATTCTTTTCCCATTTAGGTTGTTATGTAATCTCCTGACTTCTGTCTTGTCCTCAGTCTCTCCTGTCTTATTTGTCTGTATTGCTCCCTGCCACGCCTCATTTGTTTGCCCCTGTCTGTCTGAATCATCCTCCCCGCCAGCTCTCCATCTCCATCTGCTTGTCGTTCCCTCTCCTCCCATTTTTCTCTTTCCCCTGTGCTGACTATTGTCTGTTGGCACCTGACAATCTTTATACCCCCTTTCTATACCCTCTTCCATTTGGCAGGGGCTGGAAGCCTTTAGAAGAGTCCCGGATATAGTTTAAGTCCCATCGGTGAGATGCACTTATGACCTGAAAGGCAGCAGAGAGGCAGAGCCTTATTATTCTGCCTCTGGCAGGGCGGGCAGACACGGGGGCTTCAGCAGATGTGAGGTTTTGTCCTGCAAGTCACCTGCTTAGGCCTGCAGGCAGCTGTGACCGTTTCTGGCCGCCCCCTGTCGTATCTGGTAAGTGTGGCGGCGGCAGCAGCAGCTTCTTGGTTCTCTGAAAGCTGGTGGTGAACCTGGGAGCTGGTGGTGATTGTGTCT
The DNA here is from genome assembly GCF_008692025.1 of Phocoena sinus. NCBI lineage: Eukaryota > Metazoa > Chordata > Mammalia > Artiodactyla > Phocoenidae > Phocoena > Phocoena sinus. Next base: position 24,485,478 of record NC_045775.1, read on the forward strand.
GGCCTGCGCTCCTCCAGCAAACCCAACAATTTTGTGAGCAACTCACTCCCTGTGTTAAATACGTCCTTTTTGATATACCTTGAGTGGTTCCTATTTTCTCGCCTGATATACTCTCCGTTCCTCCCTTCCGCTTAACCTTTTCTTCTATTCCACACTCCCTGCCCTTTCCCTATTCCCAGCCCCTCCTCCTAACTGGCTATTATATGAAACTGAAAGTTTTAAATGTTTAGATTTGGATAAGTTTTATCATCTTAATTTAAAACATAGGCGAGTGGAACATTTTTTGAGGTTGGAAAACCCATCGTTGAACTGAGTTGGCTATTTCTGAGGTCCTCCTGGATTCTGTCCTGGTGGGTCAGGGCCCTTGATGGAGCACAGGAGATGGGGGAGGGAAGAGGGAAAGCACAGGCATGACATGTGCTGTACTGTTCCACTGTAATCCTGCCTCTGTCCCCATTGGGCCTGGAGGTGGCAAGAACCAGGGAACCTATTTCTGTTCCAGGGAGAAGATTGACGTCACCCCAAACCACCGCGTTTGCATGCAGAGCTGCTCTCTGGGCCTGGGTTTCCCCGGTGTGTGTGTTTGTGTACACACGTGCACTCCCACCAGGGTAACCTCCCGCTCCGGGGAAGCAGGCCTGTCCTTTGTGTCCCTCCGCTTGGGGGCTGCTTAGGCCCAGCTGCTGCGGAGGGCACAGTCACTGAGTCAGGGCACTTGGGTTTCTAGGCGTGTGGCTGGAGCAACGAAGTGTGCAGGTGTGTTGGACCTTCTACCCGGAGGTACAGGTGAAGGTCATCTCTGAGTCCTGCCAAAGCAGCCCATTCATTTTTTTGAGCTGTCCATTTTTTTAAAGCAGAGTCTGTGTTGACCAGTCGGGACCAGTGTTTCGCATCAGAAAATCTTACCTAAGAGGGCAGTCTGATGGCCCAGGACTTGGGGTCTTCAGGCATTAGCTCTGTCTACCTCTGAAGTCCATGCTGATAACCATGGCCAGCTATCCTGGTCAGCCAAGCCCAGGGCCAGGAGGCCCAATGACGTGGCCCAAGCTATGCTGTGTGTCTGACCCTGCTATGCTACTGAAATGATTGCAAACACTTCGCAGCAGTTCCTGTGAGAGGCAGGTTAGTCGGCTGTGTGTTTGTTCCTCGTACCGGGATGCATCCACCTCCAAACGCTAACTTAGTACCTGAGTATGGGCGTTTGCATGATGGCGCACCCCTGCCCATGGCATCAACCTTCTGATGGTTTCTTCTCAGAACGGTCACACCCTGGCAGTTTCTAGCCCTCCTATTCTCTTGACACACGCATTTGCTAGGATTCCCTCACTGGAGAGATGCTTCTAGGAATGAGTTCTCAAATGTCAGTTCTCCTAAGTGGGGTCTGGCCTGGTCACTCTCTGGAAGCTCTTCTACACTCTGGTGGGGCATGATCTTTTAGAGCTATCTGATGACCATTTTATGGATTATAGGAGTGAGGGAGGCGTCCACCTTGCTGGCTGGATTTCCCCTCCCCCAAAGGTATTTTTCATCCAGAACTAAGATCCTATTTGTCATGGAGTTGAAGACCTTTATTTTGCCACCTGGCTGTGAAACAGGATTCAGATATCGGAGAGTACGACTAATTCTGCAAACACCCAACGGACCGTTCCGATGTCACGCACAGCACCCTGTGGGCGGGCAGACTGAGAAATGATTGGGTTGATGGGAGGGGAACCGAGATGCAGCTTCTCCCCTGCTCTCCCACGAGGGATCATCTTCTGCTTCATTCTCCTGGGATTCCAGGCTGGGGTTCTGAAGTATTCAGATGACCTGTTCTATGATCGTGGGCTAACCAGAGCTTCACCCAGCTGAGGACCTGGCCCAGGATCCTCGAAGGCGGCTTTGACTATGCTCCAAGCAGCGCAGGCTTTGATGTATCACACCTTTGGGGGCAGCACAGCCCAATGGAACAAGGGCCAGATTCTTGAGTGATCACTGGGAATTTGTCTTAGAGAAAGACACAGATGCTCAAATGCAAAAGGTCCGGGGTGAGTACAGAAGCTTTTCCTTCGAGTGACTACAGAGGCCAGGCCCCATTCCCACAGATGCTGTTCAGGTCCACCAGACAACAGAGGGAGCACCTGTACCACCTACTGGCAAGGCTGGACCAGCTCCATCACACCCATGGCTCCAATGGATGGCAATGTCCCTACTTTATTCTTCAAAATTCCCCAGAGGCACCCTACCCACCTACTCTGCCCTGTCTGAGCACAAACCATAGTCCATTTAGCACCTGAGTGCCTGCAGCAAAGTGGAGGGGAAGTCAGTTCCTCCGATCCCCTGGACAGGATGGAAGGGCTGAGAAGAGGGGCAGCTAGAATAACTATAACTCTGTCCTCTGGTCTAGCTGAGTTCTGGTCTGCTGGCTGTGGACCCCCGGGGAATAGTGGCTTTTCTCGAGGGCTTGTCTCTTGGATTCAAGTGATATCTCTGCATAGACATTTTTTTCTACAACTATAATCAAACATCTTTCCTGCCTACCTGGTAAAGAAGCCACCTCAACTGTTCTTCTCCGTCTCCCTCCTCTTCTCTTGAGTCTTAAACTCTTGTCTCTCAGATTATTTGCTAGTTTGCTTATTTATTTTTCATAAAGGTCCAGCCCAAGGTACATAATTTAAAAATTCAAGACATTCATACAAGCATGAAGCAAAAACAGCAGTCCCCTGCCCCATTCCTATCCAAAATTCCTCTCTCCGAACTCTTTCTTCTGAACTCTTTACTTCTAAATAATATTTTATATGGTTACCCCTTGACTTATCAATTTTAAATGGCTACTGACTCCTCATGGAAGATGGGGCTGGGGTGCTCCTAACCCCACTTTCATGCCTGTATCTTTTCTCCCTCCATTCTCTAATATATTATGTCGCATTTTTTTGTTAAATCAATACTCAATTTTTATTTTATTCTGCTGAGTGAAGAAAAACTCTAGGTTCATATTTCCTTTCTTCTAAGAAGTCTTTGTTCTTCCAGGAGTTAGCAATTACCTCATTTAAAAAATCTGCTTGGGGCTTCCCTGGTGGTGCAGTGGTGGAGAGTCCGCCTGCCGATGCAGGGGACACGGGTTTGTGCCCCAGTCTGGGAAGATCCCACATGCCGCGGAGCAACTGGGCCTGTGAGCCACAGCTACTGAGCCTGCGAGTCTGGAGCCTGTGCTCCGCAACGAGAGGCCGCGATAGTGAGAGGCCTGTGCACCGCGATGAAGAGTGGCCCCCGCCCTCCGCAACTGGAGAAAGCCCTGGCACAGAAACGAAGACCCAACACAGCCAAAAATAAATTAATTAATTTTTTAAAAATCTGCTTGGTCTATGTCGTTATCCTAATAATTCTTCTAACCCCCAGCAGAAATTCAAAATCCTTTGGAACACTATTTTTCCCATGATTAAGCAATTAGCTAAAACTACTGGTTCCGTTTTTCCCATAGGTCGCTTTTCCTGCTCCCTGCTGGGCTTCTGGCTCTCTCGTTCAGCTCTGCAGCTCTGGCCTTTGGACTTCCGTAGTGAGTGAAGGATATAGTGCTGGACCTCCCGTTTCCTGGATTCCAACTATTTCTCCATCTTCGTTTATGTCCTTGGAGTTTTCATGTTATTGTCCTAGTTGGATACATTTCTCTTTAAAAGCTAGCTCTGGAAAGCTGCACACCCTAGGGGTGAAAGGTGCCTGGTAATCACCAGGTGTATGTTTGCCAAAGGAGGTGGGGAGTTTTCCTAACACCAGAGGCAAATCCAGACTCTCAGCTCTCAGAAAGAATTTCTTTGGTCTGAAGGCTGGAGAGATGGATTTATTAGGATAGAAGCAGACTCACTCTTGTGAAAACTGCTGTTGGTAAATCAGCAGAAACAGGGCCACCGCTGCCCATATTTCACCCTCATGCAGAGTAGGAGGAGGTGGCCCCTTCCTCCAGACACTTTATTTATGCCTAGTGGGAAACTGTTCTAAACGCTAACTTTGTTAGAATAAGGCACTTTACTGCCATATTGACAGTAGATCAACGTGAATGTAGATGACATCAGCTAGACAAACTCTCAGCAGGGTGTGACTTGCAGTGTACGAAACCTCTAGACTCTGAAATCAGTTAAGATCAACATAGCCTCAAATGTCCAAGGACCACACACCAAAGCACAGAGTATTAGCATTCCTTAAAGTAAGAATTCAATATTTTAAAATAATTTTAACATAAACATGGCCCCCAGTGTGACAACCGAAGTGTGTGCTTTGTTCAAAAGAAACAGATATGATGAGAGGGGAGGAAGAGGAGTTGTCCGGTCGGTTTTAATATCGTAGTTTACTAAGTTAGAGGAGAGCAGATGGGATGAAGATGAGAGAGAGGAACAGAAATGTTCTCACAATGGGAGTACACCCCAGCTTTCCTGGTGAGTCCAAGGGCAGGTAGAAGCTTCTTGTACACAGTTTGTAGGAAGCAGCCCAGAATGGGTAGACTGGAGAGGAGCTTCAGCAACCCCAAGTCTCTGGGGAGAAGCTCACATAGCTCATCTGATAAGGCCTTCCCTAGTTCCCGTGACTGCTTCCTGGCACGGAGGACCAAATGAGCAAGGTGAGGGAATCCGCCTCTGGATTGAGTGTTGGCCAACAGTGAACCCGGGAGTGATGGGAATCCTGGAAGAAAGTAACTTTGACTTTGTAATAGCAGGGTAAGGGAATGTTGGCCAGAGTTGAAATGTTCCTGAGACTTAGGAAAGCAGATTTCAAAAGAGTGAGAGGATCAATGGGTTAGACGATAGCCTTTATAAAAGAATATAGGTCATGATGTATTGGAGACTATAACAAGATAATGTTAACTATCTGCTCTCCAGTAATCCCAATGGGCAAGAAAATAGAAATAGCTGAAATAGCAGGAAGATGTGGGTTTAAGACAATGTTGACAATTTTAACAATGTTTACACCCCATTTACAGAAGTTGGGATGAGAACAAAACAAAGGAAGACACAAAGCTGAAAGGACAATTTCTTTCAGTCATTTTGGAAATCGTTACTGAGTGGTTTCTCCACGTGCTAAGGAGATAGCAACAAATAAGACATACCTAGGCTTACAGCGTAGCAGGGAATACAGACATCAAGACAGTAATTAAAAGCATGCTGATTTAGCAAACTACAAATACAGGGGAACTTCCTCAACTTGACAAATGGTATCTACAAAAACCCCAGAGCGGGACTTCCCTGGCGGTCCAGTGGTTAAGACTCTGCACTTCAACTGCAGGAGGTGCAGGTTCCATCCCTGGTCAGGGAACTAAGACCCCACATGCTGTGTGGTGCAGCCAAAACAAAAAAACAAAACCCACAGCTAACATATACTTATCGGTGAAAGACTTGGGAGTTCTCTCCCAAGATCAGGAACACAAGAATGTCTGCTTTCTCCACCTCTACTCAGCATTGTATTAGAAGTTCTAGCCAGGACAGTTAGACAAGAAAAGTAAATAAAAGTCATCCAGATTGGAATGGAGAAAATAAAACTATCTCCATTTGCAGATGACATGATTTTATATACATAAAACCTAAGGAATCCCCTAAAAAACTATTAGAACTAAGAAATAAGTTCAGAAAGGTGGCCGAACATACAAAAATCAATTTTACTTCTATACATTAGCAATGAGTAAGCTAAGAGTGAAATTATGTATAATAGCATCAAATTGAATAAAATGCTTAGGAGTAAATTTAACAAAGGAAGTGCAGGACTTCTACACTGAAAACCACAAAATGTTGTTGAAAGAAACTAAACAAGATCTAAAAATAATGGAGAGACATCTCATGTTCATGGATCAGAAAATGTTATGTTGTGAAGATGGCAATACTCCCCAAATTGATCTACAGATTTATGTGATTGCCATAAAAATCCCAGCTGCCTTTATTTTCTGCAGAGTTTGTCAAGCTGACCCTAAAATTCATATGTAAATGCAAGGAACTCAGTCACCAAAACAATCTTGAGAAAGAAAACCAAGTTGGAAGACTCACATTTCCTGATTTCAAAACATACTACAAAACTATAGTAATCAACAGAGTGTGGTACTGTCAAAAGGATAGACATTAAGATAATGGGATAGAATTTAAAGTTCAGGAATAAATCCTTACATTATGATAAACTGGTTTTTGGAAAGGGTGCCAAAACAATAAAATGGGGCAAATAATAGTCTCTTTAATAAATGGTGCTGGGACAACTGGATATACAGGAAAAGAATGAAGTTGGACCCCCTACATCACACCATATACAAAAATTACCTCAGAATGGATCAGAGACCTAAATGTAAGAGCTAAACTATAAAACTCTTAGGAGAAAAACATAGGAGTAAATATTCATGATCTTGGGTTAGACAATGATTTCTTAGATACAATACCAAAAGTGTGACAAAAGAAAAAATAGATAAGCTGGATTTCATCGAAATTAAAAACACTGAAAATGATATCATCAAGAAACTTAAGACAACCTGCAGAATGGGAGAAAATTTTTGCAAATCACATAGATGATAAGGGACTGGTAACTAGAATATATATATAAAGAACTCTTACAACTCAGCAACAAAATGATAAATAACCCAGTTTTAAAAACAGACAAAGGATTTGAACAGACATTTCTCCAAAGAAGATATACAAATGGCCGATAAACAACAAAAAAGTACTCAACATCATGAGCTATCAGGGAACTGCAAATCAAAACCACAATGAGATATAACGTCATACCCTCTAGGACGGCTATAATAAAAAAGACAATGAAAAGTGTTGGCGAGATGAAGGAAATTGAAGATGATTTAAAGAAATGGAAAGATATCCCATGCTCTTGTATTAGAAGAATTAATATTATTTAAATGACCACACTACCCAAAGCAATCTACAGATTTAATGCAATCCCTATCAAACTACCCAGAACATTTTTTACAGAAGTAGAACAAATAATCCTAAAATTTATATGGAACCACAAAAGACCCCAAATTGCTAAAGCAATCCCGAGAAAAAAGAATAAACCTGGAGGTATAACCCTTCCAGACTTTAGACAGTACTACAAAGCTACAATAATCGAAGCAGCATGTTATTGGCACAAAAACAGACACATAGATCAATGGAACGGAAGAGAGAGCCCAGAAATAAACCCACATACCTATGGTAAATTAACCTATGACAAAGGAGGCAAGAATATACAATGGAGAAAAGACAGGCTCTTCAACAACTAGCACTGGGAAAACTGGACAGCCACATGTAAAACAATGAGGTTAGAACATTCACTCACATAAAACTCTGAGAAGAGAACATAGCCAGAATACTCTTTTACATAAATCATAGGAATATTTTCTTGGATCAGTCTCCTAAGGTAAAATAAATAAAAGCAAAAATAAATACGTTTGCATAGCAAAGGAAATGAAAAGATAACCTATGGAATGGAAAAAATATTTGCAAATGATGCGAATGACAAGTGGTTAATATCCAAAATATACAAACAGCTCATACAACTCAATATAAAAAATAGGCAGAAGACTTCAATAGACATTTTTCTAAACAAGACATACAGATGACAAATAGGCACATGAAAAGCCACTCAACATTGCTAATTATTAGAGAAATGCAAATCAAAACCACAATGAGGTATCACCTCACACCTGTCATAATGGCTGTCATCAAAAAGTCTACAAATAACAAATGTTGGAGAGGGTGTGGAGAAAAGGGAACCCTTATACACTGTTGGTGGGAATGTAAATTGGTACAGCCACTATGGAGAACAGTATGGAGGTTCCTCAAAAAACTGAAGATAGAACTACCATATGCTCTAGAAATTCCACTCCTGGGTATATATCCAGAAAAAATTAAAACTAACTCAAAAAGATTCATGCACTACAATGTTCATAGCAGCACTATTTACAATAGCTGAGACATGGAAGCAATCTAAGTGCCCATGAGCAGATGACTGGCTTAAGAAGGTGTGGTATAGATACAATGGAATATTACTCAGCCATAAAAAAGAAGGAAATTCTGCCATTTGAAGCCATGTGGATGGACCTAGAGAATATTATGCTTAGTGAAATAAGTCAGACAGAGAAAGACAAACACTATATGATATTGCTTATATGTGAAATCTAAAAAATAATATAAATGTATGTATATGCAAAACAGAAACAGACTCACAGACATAGAGTCTGTGGTTACAAACTTGTGCTTACCAAAGGGAAGCGGGAAGTGGGGAGGGACAAATTAGGGGTATGGGATTAACAGGTAAAAACTACTATATACAAAATAGATAGGCAACAAGGATACACTGTATAGTACAAGGATTTATACCCATTATCTTGTAATAACCTCTAATGGAATATAATCTGCAAAAATACTGAATCACTATGCTGTACACCTGAAACTAACACAGTATCGTAAATCAAGTATACTTTAATAAAAAAAGTGTTGCCGATAATGTGGAGAAATTGGAACTCTCATTTACTGCTGGTAGGAATGTAAAGCGGTGTAGCTGCTTTGGAAGACAGTTTGACGGTTGCTCAAAATGTTATACATCAAGTTACCACATGATCCAGCAATTCCATTTCTAAGTATACAAATGAAATGAAAACATGCATCCACGCAAAAACTTCTGCACGAACATTCATAGCAGGATTAGCTACAATAGTCAAAAAGTAGAATCTACCTAAGTGCCCGTCAACTGATGATGGATGAATAAAATACGGTATACCTACAAGATGAAAATATTATTTGGCACTAAAAAGGAATGAAGTACTAATTCATGCTACCACCTGGATGAACCCTGAAAATATTATGTTAAGTGAAAGAAGTCAGTCACAAAAGACCACCTATTGCATGATTCCAATGATATAAAATGTCCAGAATAGGCAAATCTATAGATTCAGAAGTACATTAGTGGTCACCTAGGACTAAAGGGATGAGGCAAAAATAGGACTTGACTGCTAATGAGCATGGAGTTTCTTTTTGTGGTGACGAAAAATGTTCTAAACTTACATTGTAGTGATGGTTGCCAAGCTCTGTGACTATGCTGAAAACCACTGAGCTGTATACCTTAAATGGGTAAACTGTATGCTATGTGAATTATATTTCAATAAGGCTCTACAAAAAAAAAAAAAGGAAGGAGTGAGCCACAGCAACAAAACAGTGTTTTGAATGTTATGATTGGGGAAGTGGTTTACACGAATAAATAATATGGAAACCCAGTGGGGCCAAGACATGAAGGATCAAGAATGAGGTGACTAACCCAGGGCTGGGCAGACAGTAAGGGCAAAGGGCAAGGTTGGGAAAAGAATGAAACACTGAAGGAAATAAAGATATCTGATAAGGGGTTAATATCCAAAATATATAAAGAACTCATATGACTCAATAGAAAAAAATCCCAATCTGATTTAAAAATGGGCAGAGGATCTGAATAGACGTTTTCCCAAAGAAGACATACAGATGGCCAACAGGCACATGAAAAGGTGCTCAACATCACTAATCATCAGGGAAAGGCAAATCAAAACCCCAATGAAGTGTCACCTCACACCCGGTAGAATGAGTATCATCAAAAAGACAAGTGTTGGTGAGGAGGTGGAGAAAGGGAACCTTTGTGCACTGTTGGTGGGAATGTAAATTGGTGCAGCCACTATGGCAAACTGTATGGAGTTTCCTTAAAAAATCTGTAATAGGCTCTGGGTGTCTGCTCTCCAGAGGACACCAAACCAACTCTTAGTACCATCGGACACACCCACCACTGGAGTGGGCACAGCATGCCACCTTTTACTTGTGTCAAGGAAGACTGTGAGCTGTGGGTCTTGCCCTCAGAGGAGGGCCTCCGTGACCAGCTGCCTGCACACTGTCCGCTGACTGCCCAGCTGGTGATGTCCCTCTACCTTGAAGTCTCGCTCAGTCCATCCAAAGTACTCCATGTGAACGATGACCTCATCAAGAGCCCACAACACCGGACAGCAACTCCTAATCATTGAAGACTCAGCTCCTAGGCTGTCTCCTAGAGAGACATCACAACTTCCAGGCCAACTTAGTTGTACCATCATCTTTGTGCAAACTTCTGTGTTAGCTTTCACTACAGAGTATTGCAATTGATCTATTATATTCAGTATTTACATTTCTGTCTCTTTCACTCCATAGCAAGACCCTCCAGGGCAATGACCGAGTTTGATTTCCCTAAAGACCTGTATGTTCAGCTGTCTATGGGAGATCTCCATATGGGTGTCCCACAAGCACATCACCATATCCAAAGCTGAACTCATCTGGACACCCCTTAGTGTCCGTACAGCACCCAAGCCTCTTTCATTGCATCTTGTATATTAGAGTGTAGTTTCCTATTACAGAACTACCTCTCCCACTAGACAGAGAGGAACTGAGGGCAGAAACCACGCGAATTTCATTTATCTCTGTATCCCTGGAGCCCAGCACAGTGTCTCTCATATAGGTGTTATTCAATAAACGGTCACTTAATTGAAAAAAAATTAATAATAGAACTATCATATGATCCAACAATTCTACTTCTGGGTATTTATCCAAAGAAAATAAAAACACTAACTCGGAAAGATACAGACACCTTCCTGTTCATTGCCACATTATTTACAGTAGCCAAGACACAGAAACAACCTACTGATACATGTCCATCAATAGACGAATGGATAAAGAAAATGTGGTATACATATATACATACAACAGAATATTATTCAGCCATAAAGAAGAAGAAAGCCCTGCCATTAGTGACAACATGGATGAACCTTGAGGGTATTATGCTAAGTGAAATAAGTCAGAGAGAGAAATACTGTATGATTTCACTTACATGTGGAATCTAATTAAAAAAAGCACAACTGAATTCATAGATACAGAGAACAAAGTGCTTGCCACTGGTGGGAGGTAAGGGGGTTGGTCAAAATGGGTGAAGGTGGTCCAAAGGTGCAAACCTTCAGTTATAAGATACAGAGGTCTAGGGGCGGTTAACATACAGCACGGTGACTATACTGTGTTCTAGATTTGCAAGATGCTAAGAGAGTAGATTGTAAAAGTTCTCATCACAAGAAAAAAAATTGTAACTATGTGAGGTGATAACCAAACTTATCATGGTAATTGTTTCACAATACATACATACATCAAAGCATTATGTTGTACGCCTAAAATGAACACAGTGTTAAATGTCAATTATATCTCAATAAAAAGAAAATTTAAAAAGAATTCTAAATCCCTCCCTCATAACCTCCAGGCCACACTCTTTCATGGATGCCCCCTGTTCTACATGACTTGGATGAAATCTGCAGCATTGACCTTGAAACTCATGGGCCAAGCAGCTGAGCCTTGGCTCACATAGAAAAGGGCTCTGTAATCTCTGGGGAGGCTGCCCCCAGGGAGAGAGTCTTGTGTGCAGTTCCTGGAGGGGAAGATGCGTTGTGCCCCTGGGAGGAAATGATTCTAAAGCTATGTCGTCTTATCTGGGCTCTGGGGTCTGCTCTCCTCCTGGCTTCAGTTGTACATCACCAGGTTCATCCAGTGAGAAATAAGCATCCTCGTTACAACACAACTTTAAACTAGTTAGCTTAACACAGAGCAGGGCAAATGGTACCCTCTTCCCTTGAAAGATCTCAGTCTAGTCTCATCAACCTTTTCCAGCTAATTCCAACCCAAGCAGGAGGCCTCGGCCCTCTATTACAGCATATCTTCCGCTGCTCCCTGAATAGCCGGGCACTGAGAGGGACAGCTGAGGTCAACCAGCTGGCTGGGTCAGGAGGCTCTTTCTAAAAACTCACTGGGAGTAAGTTTAATGTACAGTGAGCTCATGGGGCTTCCCTGGTGGCACAGTGGTTAGGAATCCACCTGCCAATGCAGGGGACACGGGTTCAAGCCCTGATCCAGGAAGATCCTGCATGTTGCGGAGCAACTAAGCCCGTGCGCCACAACTACTGAGCCTGCGCTCTAGAGCCCGCAAGCCACAACTACCGAGCCCGCGTGCCTACAGCCCGTGCTCTGCAGCATGAGAAGCCACCGCAGTGAGAAGCCAGCGCGCCACAACGAAGACCCAACGCAGCCAAAAATAAATAAATAAAATAAATAAATTAAAAAAAACAGCGAGCTCCGCAGGTGTTCCTTAGTTCCCTCCTGGATTTATGACTTCCACACAATCCTCTGCTTTATTAAGCTATTGGAAGAAATAAAATCTGTCTGCCAGGATCCTAAAGCAGCCTTGGCAGCCAGCAATATATAAAGGCAGTAATTGGAGGCAGGGGGCCGGCAGCTTGGCGGGCCTTTGACAGACTGTTCAATAACCTCAGGGAGAGAAATGCCCCCTGGAATCAGGTGAGGGGAGGTAGCCTGGGGTTGTGCCCTGTCTCTGTGAGGGGAAGGTACCTCACCTCCATTTCTCTCAGGTAGAGTCCTTTTCCGTCCTTGGAGAGGTTCTGGAACGCTTCTAGGGTAAAGAGGAGGAGAAGAATCAGGACAGGCCTGGGCCCACGTGTGATGAAAGCCAACGTGGTGATTCTGTGTGAAGGCCTGGAGTGTGCTCGGCCTCCCCTCCATTTCTCTTTCTAGTCAAACTCTACACCCGTGGCTCAGGCTCAGCCCTCAAAACAGCCCCCTGACTGCTCTGCCCCACACGCCCCTGCCCGCTGCAGCTTCCTTACACTTTGTACTCTCCACACTCGGCTGTGGGGATGCGGGGCTTGTTTTAGCAGGTATCTCGGGGCACCTCCCTTGTCCAGCTGCGAATTCTCTGGAGCAAGACTGTACCTCTGGCTTCTCCTTTACCCTCCCAGCGTTCTGCTCTCTCCACCTTGTTAATCGCCTGCCTCAGAGCTGTGGGGTTAGTGCCACATGGCAGGGGCGGTGCAAGGATGTGAGCGTAGGCCAGATCCCACTTCGACCTCAACCACAACAGCTCCATTTAGAGCTATATTGTGGCTTGGGGTTTCATGTGAAATGTCATTTAAAACAAAGGGGTGTGCTGCTAAAAAGTGTCAAAACCTCTGGCCTACACAGCTGGATTTCTGAGGCCTTGGTCGGGGGGGACCTACTGCTCCCACCTACTCGCTGTGTGTGCAATCCTTCAGCAGGGATCAAACCCTTCGTTGCATGGCTAAAGAGTAGGTTTAAACCATAAACACAATCTGGAGAGGGGCCGCAGCGATTTAACCTGGTTCCTGAGAGATGCGCTAGTAGGGTGATGAGGAAATGAGCCATCTGGGGTGGGGGAATGTCCTGGGGAGAAAAGGGTGCAGAAGGGAGGTTGGGGACTCCAGGCAACTACACCATCACACAGGCTAACGTTGGCTCTGTCCCTTGGGACGAGCCCAGGCCTGGGGCTGGAGCGCATTCCTGGTCCCCTCCTGTGTTCTTTGTGAAGGTCTCCAGGATGGCCCCAGGATGACACTTGTCATGGCTTCAAGCCGCATCAGGACGCAGACCAGGCTGGGGAAGCTGACCCTGCCTGTGCTGTCACTATAGCGGAGTCTCATGAGATCCAGCCGCTTATTGGTGATGGAGATCCCTGCAAGGAAGTCTGGGACACAGGGGGAGCCAGTGAGCAGGGAGGAGGTCAGGAGTTGGGGTGGTCCTGTCCTCAGAGCGGAGAGCTCAGGTGGTGGCCTCAGGTGGACGGGAGAGAGCTCCCTCGCCCTCTTCGAGTCCTGTGATTGTGCAGGTCTAGTTGTGAGCTCCAGGGGGGCACTGACCACAGAACCACAATGGCAGACTGAAAATCAGGGGGGCCTGTGCACCCCGGTGAGCCATCAGAACACTGTAAACCAAACCATCCATCAAGGGGACAAGCCTGGTGGCCTGTGGGCCCCATACAGCCAGAGACATGTTCGGTTTCTCCTGCAGAGCTCATAAAATGTGAATTTGAATGCCTTTAGCTAGGGCATGCCTCTGCAGCTTGCATGTTCTCAAACTGCCCCCTCAGATCACATCAGCTCTGTTGCCCCTTTCAGTTACCGGACTGGCCCCTGCCAGCTTTTCGGCCAAATTCCAACTATTCTCTTTCTCCCTTTTATTATTCTGGAGTCATTAGTGAGGTTCTCCTTTAAAGGTTTCGTCTTTCACTGGCCATTCAGTGGTTCTCAGAGTGTGATTCCCCAGACCTGGAGCTTTGGCTTCACTAGGGAACTTGTCAGAAGTACAAATTCTTGAGCCCCACCCCAGTCCCCCTGAAGCAGAAACTTTGGGCAGGTGGTGAGGCTCACCAATCTGCACTTTCACAAGCCCCCAGGGGTCCTGACTCAGGCTCAAGTGTGAGAACCACAGCCCTCGGCTGTGAAAAGTAAGGCGAGGATAGAGGCTGAGGCGGGGTGCGGGCAGCAGCTCAGGTTTCTACCCGCTCAACAGGCTGAGAGCCCCCGGGACGGAGACCCGTGGAGGCTGCCCTTCCAGGAGGGGACCTGTTGGAGCCTGATTTTATATTGTATTCAGGAAGGTGGCAGTTTCCTGACCTAACCTTTTTGTGAGCCATTTCCCCCATGGGTACAGTGAGGATAACGATTCCTGTCCTTCCCAAGTCCCAGAGCTGTTGAGACAATCAAATGAGGTGACGTGAGCGCAAGTTGTTGCTGAAATATGAAGCATCTGCGCCCTGCGCCGTTATTATCATTCTCCCAGGACTGAAAGCTCTTGCCTCCTTGAAGCAGACAGAGGCCATTTGATTTCACTTAGCCCCAGACCCTCTGTAAAGAGAGCGCATCAGCCCACCTGTGGGTATTTAACCCTGATGGCCCGGATGCCGAGATGGAAGCATCTTCAAGGCAAGCTAGATTTCTGGTAGGGGACCAACCATGCGGGGTCATTTCTACACAATTAGAGCTGTGCTGGGGAGAGAAGGCAATCAGGAGAATTAACTGGCAGGCGAGAACTCAGGTGGGGGAGGGTGGAGTCTGCGTCCGGAGCCAGGAAGCTCACAGACCCAGTGTAAAGCAGGGGAGGGCACAAACTGTGTGCTCTGCTCTCTCCCCGCCATGCCCGGCACCTCTCTACCAGCCTTGCCTATAGCATGCTGGGGACGAGGGCAACACACACACACACACACACACACACACACACACACACACACGTCATCACGGCTCAAAGGGTCGCCGGCTTTACCTGTGTCCTTTATGGCCTTCCACAAATCCGAGCTCGGGAAAACTCCAGAGTTCTTCCAGGAGTTTTGGGAAACACTCTGATATGGGAGAAAAAGCAAGAAGCCCGTGTGAGCCCAGTGTCCACCTGGGAGAGGATGTCCTGAGTACCTGGGTAGAGGGAGGTCCCGATAAATCTCGTTCCCAGCCCTGGAGGCTGCTTCACTAAAACACGGGTGGGCCCAGCTCAGAGGTCGGCAGGGTGCATGGCTGAGGCCGGGGCTGGGGAATGGGCTCTGCTTGGGGTCCCTCTCCCAGGCCCGCACCTTCCCCCCGCTCCCCCGACCTGCTCTCCTTCCTCTTCCTCACCTCCTAGACTGGGCTCCTGCCGCCCGGGAGGCTTCCTGCCTTCCAGGGAGGTAGAGAGCTCTCTAGAGGTTGCCTAGGGTGGGGTTAATAGCACAGACATTACAACCAAATCGCTGAGTATAAATCCTAGCTTGACTATTACCAGCTGTGTAACCTGGGTCAAGTGACCTAACCTTTCTAGGCCTCAGTTTCCCCCTCTGTAGCACAGGGCCAATTACAGTACCTACCTCATAGGTTCGTTGCAAGGAGTAAATGAGCACATCTTTATAAAGCGTTTAGGAGCGTGCCTTGCACGATAGTGAGTGCTGTGTAGGCAGCACTGAAGGTACGTGAGAACTGCGCCTGGGACCAAGCACGGCCGTGGTGTGGAGTCACCTGAACGCCCCGATTTTGTACAGGGCGGCTCTCCGTTTGCCAGAGACTTTTCTCCCTCCCCCTAATTCTCACTCGAACCCTCAGGCTCCTCCTGCTTCCCAGGTGAGGACACAGTGGGGTGAGTAACTTGCCTTGAATGGAGCAGGCAGGCACCGAAGGACTGAACCCGGGACTCCTAACGTTGGCCTATGCTCAGCTGCTGCCCAGGAGCTGTTTTAAAGCAAAATACTCCCAAGCAGGTGTGCAGCTGAGGCAGCTCGTGGGAGCCGATTACTGGGAAATAGCGGCTTGACAACTTTTTTCTGGCCTTAGTTGGCTTTTGTGAGTTCAGAGGCCTAGCGTGTTTTCAATTAGGTACGGACTCATTCATTCAGTCACGCATTCGTTCGGTCATTTGTTCAGCACTCTTGAGTGCCTTCTGTGTGCTGGACACTGTGGAAGGCCCTGGGAAAAAGGATGAATATGAGGGATCCCTGCCCGGGAGGACCCTGCAATCTAATGGGAGGACTGTCGGCCATTGCAGTGCCTGGTGAGAAACCAAATGATTCCAATCAGGGATTAGGTGATATAAATAAATAATATGTAAATAGAAAGTGTTTTTATTTTATTGTTGTGGGTTCAAGTGTTAGGAGCTGAAGGGGGACTCGCTGGGTCTTGGGGGGGCGGGCAAGGCCCCCAGGAGAGGCCCCTCAGGGAAGGGGTTTTGGGGCTGGACCCGCAGGCTGGGTGGGCATCAGGTAGGCTCTGAGTGCAGGGACGGAAGAACAAGGAGTCTCAGAGCTGGGGTCCGATGGAGTCAGTGGGATGAGGGTAAGGGCTT
This sequence comes from Phocoena sinus, assembly GCF_008692025.1. Classification (NCBI taxonomy): domain Eukaryota; kingdom Metazoa; phylum Chordata; class Mammalia; order Artiodactyla; family Phocoenidae; genus Phocoena; species Phocoena sinus. Next base: position 24,502,106 of record NC_045775.1, read on the forward strand.
CTCCTGGACTCCAAAGTGGGTCCCAACTCAGAGGATCTTACGTATAGCTGATGAGTTTCGACTTTTTTTTTTTTGCAATATGCGAGCCTCTCACTGTTGCGGCCTCTCCCGTTGCGAAGCACAGGCTCCGGACACGCAGGCTCAGTGGCTATGGCTCACGTGCCCAGCCGCTCCGCGGCATGTGGGATCTTCCCGGACTGGGACACGAACCCGTGTCCCCTGCATTGGCAGGCGGACTCTCAAGCACTGCACCACCAGGGAAGCCCTGAGTTTCAACTTTGTCCTGAGAACAACAGTGAGGCCACACTGAGGCCACAGACCACAACTGTGATTCTGATGTATGTCCTGGAAGACGGAGGGGAAGGGGATGAGGTGAACTGGTAGGGGATGCTGCAGTGGGCCCGGGGAGCAATGAGGAGAGCAGTGCTAGCTGGCAGTTTTAGCTACAGTCACTGTGACCCGTTTCTCCTCCAGCCTCCTAGAGCGGTCCTCAGCCTGCCACCTGACCGGGCATTGCCTCGTTCCTTCTAGTGGTGCAGGTACAGATCCCCAAGCAAAACAGGGGCCCTCCTTGAGGATGGGGGTGAGTCTCCTCTCCTTTCATAGCCCTCAACCCTGGTGTAGGATCGGGCTACCCTGTAAACATATGCTAAACCAGACAGAATAAGAGTGCTAGTCAAAAGGGAACACGCAGGTACCTGGCAGTGGACAAGACGGCTCCACAGCCTTGAAAACTCCTCTTGGTCAAGCCGTCCGTTCACCTTCAGCTGGTGGGCAGTTAAGAGTCAAGCAGTCCTTCGTGCAGTGAGCAGAGAGCAGCCCCAGCCACCAACTAGTAGCACAGTCAGTCCAGCGTCACCTGGATGTGGCCCTACACCAGCTGGCTTAGATTTATTTCACAGGGAAAACAATCAATTGGAAGGAGAAGGCGGCCCTGAGAAAGGAGAGCCAACATCACATGCGCCCAGGGGAAGAGAGCGAGCCCCAAACACAGCCTTCACCAGTTGGGGTGGGGGCCCTGGCAGGGGGGAGTGGGGAGCAGCTGGGGGGAGGAGAGCGCCTTGCAACTCCAGAGGCAGCATGAGAGGTGAGTGTACCCGCTAAGTGTGCGCCAGTGGATGGACCACGTTCTGTGTATTCAAGTCAGCCCTGGTCACTCCATACGATGGGTTTAATGAAAACTAATGAAAAGAATGGATCTCTGAGGCACTGGAGGGGAGCTGGTGGGTGAGCAACAGGAAGGGTAGAAAAGACCTGTCTGCTTTGCAGGGGTCCTGCAGACATGACCTCCCCTAGGGTTGCCTGCCCCAGGATGTGGGGTTGCCGAGGGCCATTGGACTCATCCTCAGGCATGAGCAGTGTCTCTGGGTGATTCCAAGCCACAGCCAGCAGAGACAGGGCCTGACGGATGATTTCATCAGGACGGCCTCTTGTTTGACAATGGCTGGCTTCACATCCCCAGTCGAGCCTTGTTAAGAGTGAAAGAGCCGGGGGATCCGTGTCACCCCAGGGAGACCGTGCACACCCGAGGGAAGAGCTGCCAGGCAACAGCTGGGGGATACGCCCATGAGGAGCCAGAGGGGAGATGGGGCGGGCAGGGGAGAAACGGCTCAGGGGAGAGTGGAAGTCAGGACGGGAGGCAGGAGACCCGGGGCTGGGTCCCAGCCCTGCCACTTGTGGCCACGGAACGTGGGCAGGTCAGTGCACTGTCCCAGCCCAGTCTCATCTACGAGTGCAGCACGATAGTAATAATGGGGTGTTAAGTGCCGTGCGGACTGAAGAGTCTTCTGCAAGGTTGGTGGCTGTTATCTTTATTGAACTGGGGGCTTGCTAAGCAAGGAATTTAAATAGCGAGGACTCCTGCAGTGGTAAGGAGAGGGGTGTAAGGAACATAGTTCCCACTGGTGCTACAAGGAGGCAGTGAAGAATAATGTTAGAACATAGGCTTCGGAGGCTGAAAACTCCCACTGCAAATCCAGACACAAATTCTGACTAGGTGTGTGATCTGGGCTGAACCCTTGTTTCTTCCATTGGATCATGGGACAATACTTCTTATATCACAGGGGTTATTGCAAGAATTACGAGGAAAAAAATATATGTCAGTACAGCTCTTGGCACGCAGTAGACGTCTGATAGGTGGTAAGTTTGGTTATCGTTGCTGTGGCGGTTCTGGAGGGCAAGTTGGTGCAGAATCCCCAGGAGCCCAGGCTCTTCGGTGAGCCCTCAGAACCAAGAAAGAAAATAATGAGGGTGAGAAAAGTGTTCCCCAGTGTCCTAAATAGACCCCTGGGGAAGCCCAAGGAGCAGACAGGCTCTTAGAGCTGGGGGAGGGGGGATGACTGCAAAGGATACATCCGTCAGAGCCACAATGCTCCGGCACTCATCCAAAGAGAATGTGTCCCCTGGAGGTCCTGAGGGGGAGAACAGGAAGGACTGAAATGTCAGAGAGGGGGCATAGGACTGGCGTGGCCATGGGGATGGGTTTGGGGCCAGGAGGTCCTTCCTTACCTTCCAGGAATTCCTGGTTGAGAAGGCTCTGAACCTGGGTTCGGAGGGTATCCACCAAGGGGAGAAAAGAAGTTGGAGTCCAGTCTGGGTTCTACTCTCGAGCCATGCACCTTGGCGCAAAGTCCTGGATCAATGTCCAGCCCCTGATCCAAACGAGGAAGGGATGCAGGAATCACATCGGTGCCCAGGAGCAGAGGGGCACACCTGCCTGACTGTAAAAGCACTGGGATTTCTGAGCACTTAGTTCCCATCTCACCTTTGTCACGAAGCCTTCCCTCCCTCCCTCCCTCCCTCTCTTCCTTCCTTCCTTCCTTCCTTCCCTCCCTCCTTCCCTCTCTCCTTCCCTCCCTTCCTTCCCTCCCTCCCTCCCTCCCTCCATCCCTCCCTCCTTCCTTCCTTCCCTCCCTCCCTCCATCCCTCCCTCCCTCCATCCCTCCCTCCTTCCCTCCCTCCTTCCTTCCCTCCCTCCCTCCATCCCTCCCTCCTTCCCTCCATCCCTCCCTCCTTCCCTCCATCCCTCCCTCCTTCCTTCCTTCCCTCCCTCCCTCCCTCCTTCCCTCCATCCCTCCCTCCCTCCCTCCATCCCTCCCTCCCTCCCTCCTTCCGTCCATCCCTCCCTCCTTCCTTCCTTCCCTCCCTCCCTCCTTCCCTCCATCCCTCCATCCCTCCCTGCCTCCTTCCCTCCATCCCTCCCTCCTTCCTTCCTTCCCTCCCTCCCTCCCTCCTTCCCTCCATCCCTCCCTCCCTCCCTCCATCCCTCCCTCCTTCCTTCCTTCCCTCCCTCCCTCCATCCCTCCCTCCCTCCATCCCTCCCTCCTTCCCTCCATCCCTCCATCCCTCCCTCCTTCCCTCCATCCCTCCCTCCTTCCTTCCTTCCCTCCCTCCCTCCCTCCTTCCCTCCTTCCCTCCATCCCTCCCTCCCTCCCTCCATCCCTCCCTCCCTGCCTCCTTCCCTCCATCCCTCCCTCCTTCCTTCCTTCCCTCCCTCCCTCCCTCCTTCCCTCCTTCCCTCCTTCCTTCTTTTTTTTTGGCTGCGTGGCATGACTTGCGGGATCTTAATTCCCTGACCAGGGATTGAACCCGCGCCCTCAGCAGTGAAAGCATGGAGTCCTAACCACTGGACCACCAGGGGATTCCCAGGAAGCATTTCCTGATTGCTCCAGGCCCTGGTGATAACTCCCTCCCTGAACATCTGTAGTGCTGATTACTCCTGACATTTGATACCTGGTGTGGGTTACCTTGCATTTCTCTCTTTATTCATTACTGGGCTGAAAGCTGTGTTTGCTTCCCCCTCACCATACCTGGCACTTGGGAGCCCCTCAGGAGAAGTATTGTTGAATGAATCAATTCAGCCCTACAGGTGTGTTCCCCCATCTGCTTCCAGAAAGGAAGTGAGAGAAAACATGACTACTGAGTGCGTGTGTGTGTGTGTGTGTGTGTGTGTGTGTGTGTGTGTGTGTGTGTGGCGAGGGGAGATAAAAACACCAGGAATCCAGGCTAAGACAAGTTGCTCTAATTGAGCACATAACTTAGCATTAGTCTTCCCAGCCACAGAAGCAGAAAGGGAGACATCATGGTTTTCCTCAGATAAAAAACGGGAAGCAGCTGAGGTTGAGGGGAGAGAAACTTTTCCTGGCCTGAACTTCTGAAGGTGTTAACTGCCTTCACTTTTCTGTTTGGGACGCTGACCCCAACAGTTTTATGGGCAGCAGATTCCGTGACGATTTGACAGAGAAGCAGAGCTCTTCTCCATGCAGCTGTTTCTTTCACCCAGCCTGGTAAAAAGCCGAGGGCATGATGGGACATCACCACCCTGGGGAAGCTGTTCCGTGGGAGGAGTTGGAGTGAGGGCTCCCAGCAGGTGGCTTTGTAGAGGGGCACTAGGTGAGGAGGAAGGAGGTGCCTCCTTGGGGTCTTCTGAGAACCAGTACCACACAGACAACAGATAAGCAGTCCCCAGGGTGGCCTCACCACCCAGAACACACAGCAAAAGCAGCCCTACAGTTTGTCCTTACTGGAGTCCTTTAGCCGGAAAAATGACCCCCAGTGATGTCACCAGTGCAACACATCCTGCCAGCATCTGAAATTGGCCCTTAGGTCATCCCTCCAACGTCTCACTGGTTGGTCACGTCAGGGAAGTTGGTGCTGTGTGCCCACCATCAACTGAGTTTTTTCCTCGAAAGAATCGTGGCACCTCACTATAAAGAGCAGTTGTCATGGTGAGGAATGCCAACTTACATGGAGTCACGTGAGAATGTAAGCAGCTGTGGGGCATGGATCACAGCCCCCACGCTGGGACAGCCCCTGACCTGGTCCCTGCACCCAGTAAACACCAGAATGTTGGAAGAGATGGGGCTAGGAATGGAGATAAAGGTTGCCTGAACAAAACGCCCAAAGAATCTCACGTCGGCCTCTACCACCTCAATGGAAGATGCCTAAGGACTGATGCCTCGCTTTCCTTGGAAGATCCTAGCCTTTTTGTACATGTTTGCTGATTGAATAAATGAGAGATGATGGATGTCGCCTGTCCCAAAGGCTGAGTGTGTCCTTCCTTTTCCCACAGGCGGACCCTGGGTTGTGGTACCACCACCACTACTATGGCTGATAAAGGGGTACAAGAGATTGGGAGAAAGGACAGAGTGAGGACATGGACGAATATTTTGCTCTCAACTTTCTTTTGAGGACACAACCTCTGAGGATAGTTTGCAGGTTGTGCAGAGTGATGCCAGGTTGGCCCTGCTCAAGGGTATCCACCAAGGGGAGAAAGGAAGTTGGAGTCCAGTCTGGGTTCTACTCTCGAGCCACGCACCTTGGCGCAAAGCTCCATCTCTCTTCTATTCTAATTCCTACAAAGGCCTCATATGGGCTGCCAGTTACCCTCTATGAGAAGACATTTGGTTGTTGTTTGGAAAAGTCCTGATTAGGGAATCTGTACCATTTATCATATGACAAATTATATTTTTTATTTCAGAGGTGCAGGTTCATGGACCATGTTGAGGACTTTGCCACCTGCCCCTGAAGGAAGCTTGGCCTCACGTATCCTAACCGGGTCCTGCTGATCACCTACGGGAAGTAACCTTAGCTAGAGCGTCTGCTCTGGGGAAGTGAATCTGTCTTAATGCAGTGCAGATTGATTGAACACCTTCTCTGTGCCAAGGACAGTGATAGTTATTGGGGACAAGGAATGCATACGTTGTCATCCCTGCCTTCAGAAGCTCACAGACTGGGGACATTCACCATAGTAGATCCTGTTTTGCATCAAGGGAAGTGCTTTCTGAGTCAGCCCAGATGTGGGCCTGAATCCTGGGCTAGAGTTGATTTCAAGGAGGTTCATACTGAGCTGTTCCCTATAACGTGTACCCTCATGCCAGCCACATTCTTCATCTCTGCTTATTTATATCTCTGGGCCCAGGCTACCTGAATAACTTCCCTTTGGCTGCCTCCTGGTTACCAATGCCCCGTTAGCCTTCTGAATGTCTGGCATCTTCCTGTCCTTGGCCCCTGTCTGCCCGAGGTCGGCATGGTACACTCGATCACCTATATGACTTTTCACTTCCCACACCGACATGACGACTAATGGTAAAAGGCCCATCGTGCAGAGCCCTTGGCAGCTGGGTTTTTTCCTGACAAGTCAAGGAGTTCTTTATAATGGCTGATTAAACCATTAGGAAAATCCCCTGTGCACGTAGGTGGCTTGGCAGGAAGAAGGCTGTTGGTGCTTTCTGAAGCTGGCCAGCTCCTGAGAGGGATGCCAGCGTTGGTGGGAGGTGGCAGAACAGGAGAAGGAAAGATTTCAAGGGGTATTGCCAATTGCTTGTTTAAAGCTTTAAAAAGCTCACTCCCCTATAATCAGGCCCTTCCTTTCCAAACTACACTTCACCCCAGATGTCACCCAGGTGGGGCGCCCCGTCTCTCCAGATCAGTTCTGGACATCCAGGGAAAGAGGCTGACACGGCCACCCATCAAGTCATCTTCCTCTCTCTATCCTGATAAAGACCTGGGAGATGTTTCCCTCCCTCTGGCCCCTCCATCACCTGTCCTGTGTAGGGCCCCTCGCCGTCATGCTAACTACTGTACCTGCTGAGCGTATTTGTAGAAAATGCTTCGTTGGGAGCCATTTCTGGACGACTTGCCTGGATCTAAGGAAGAATAGCCAACATCAAATTTCTGGGGAAGGAGGCTGCCTGTCTGATACGGTGAGGGCCCCAAAACCTTCCACCTGGATCTGAGACAGAGGCTTCTTCATCCAGCAATTGGATCAAACCTTTTTGGGGAATGGGAAAATGGAAATTTGTGGAAGGAAGATGGTTGGGTCCAGCCTGGCCTTCAAGGCCTGGTCTTCTCACCTCGTCCCTGCCCCTTTGAGCCATCACCAGCCCGTTGTGGTATCTGTGCTTTCATTGGTCAGTGGTGAGGCAAGAAGGAAGGAGACAGAAGCTCTTGGGGAGGGGACCCAGTGAAGTCTGCCAACCAAGCCTTGCCGCACCCTTACCTGCAGTGGTCTGAGGTTGGGATTATCGTCCAGGTTCCTAGAAAATCAGGGGGACAGTGTGACAAGGATGACCAGCTCACTATTCAAAGGAGGCTCACGCTTACATGTGGCAGGCACCCCTGCAGGCATTGGGCGTCTATGCCAAGGACACGCGTGGAGAGCCCTCAGCACAGCAAGCTGTGAAGTGGGCAGCCGTGGCAGTCAGCAGACAGACGAGCATCTTGACCTCGTGTCCAGTCTTTCGGGTGGCCCACCCCGGTCTTCAAATCATTTTGTAAACTGTTCCTTTCACAACCAGATATATGTGTATCGTAACCCCCATTGCCAGGATGGCCAGTAAGATTTGCCTTAGGTTCCAACTCTGAATGGTGGCACAGTGACCATCTGGCATTCTGGACTGAGAAGGCCTCGTCCATGCTCAACGGTAAAGACTGCCACGATTGTAGTGATGTCTGCCTCGGGGCCAAGAAGACATGAGGTGCCCAGCAGGGTCTTCACTGCAGTGAAGAGCCTCCACCATCAGACTATCACTCAGGCCCATCTCTCACCGTCTCCCCGATGTACCCCACATTCTGTCCACATTTCAGACAATTGCCATGCATGCCGCGTACCACCTTCCTGCGTGTATGGACAACATCGCTCATTCTCCAAAGAGTCCCATGCTCACCCACTTCCCTGCTTCTGCTCATGTCTTTTTCCTCCACCTGCACTGCCTTCCCCTGGGAAACACTGCTAGGTTTTCCATCAAGGACTAGCTCATATTCCATGTCCCCCAAGAAGCCTTCCTCTGTCCCTCTTGCCAGAAGGGAATCCCTCCACTCTGTCCTCCCACACGACCCTGCACTTCCGTCAGGCAATGGCCCCATCCTGTTCGTGGTCTACGTATTGGTTCACAGACTCTCTCGCCTCCACTTTGTGCTGAGCTTCTTGAGAGTGGGGGGGCCGTGCTGTGTCCCCTGCTAACTGAGTGCGTTGCTGCACAGATGGTGCAATGTGTTTTTATAAAATTAAGTAGAATAAAACGTTTAGAATCCCAGTAGTTCTGTACCTGTCACTGTCTGGCATCTTTAGGAAGATTTGGAGCAAGAACTCAACCGCTTCTCTGCCTGCGGAGGCGACCGCCGCATAGGTCCCAGGGCTCAGGCTGAAACACTCTGTAAGGTTGCATGCGGTTTCAGAAATGATGCCCTTCTCAGCAATTCTGAATTTGGAAAAAAAGGTGGACGGCAATCTCTCTCGGAAATGCTGGAACTGGAAGAGACGTGATGATGGTGAGAAATCCCCTCTGTGCATGGGCCACAGCTACCAGGAGAGACCCCCTACCTCCCAGACCCCTCTCCATCCATCAAAACAGCACTACAGGCCCTGAAAAGGGAGACATTGCTTACCCGAAGTCTCAAAATGCAATAGAGTTCAGACTGTTATTTAATATAGATGCTAACACTACAATGAATGAGGGGAATATGATACATGGTTTTACCTCATTAAATCTTACAGCATCCTGGGCTTCTGGGTTTATCTCCCTGCTTATATACAAAGACAAATCATGAAAACTAGTGAGATTGTTTCAATACTGAATTAATTCAGTAATTCAAAACGTAATTCAGTATTGGAGTTTGGAGTCCTTTCTCTCTGGACCCTTTTGCAAAGCACTCCTTGGACCCCTGCAGCACTGCGGGGCTGGAGTCCTTTCGCTCCCTCCATTTCTTCCTTCCAGTAAAGCCCTGAAATGCCTTCTCACTGGAGAATAATAGGCCCTCATCATTTTCCTTTTATTTCAATATTTTCTTGGAGATAAAACAATAAATATCATGCAGTTCCTATTACTGGACGTCACATACATATTACATGATAAAAATCCCTTACTAAATAAATTTTCCCCAACACAACTGAGATGGGGATTCCATTTAGAACGGTCACGCAGCATGAAATGATTGCTTGTGAGCTCTGCCTTGGGGGGAAACAAGGAGACGGGGAGAGGGTCTTTTCAAGGGGTGGGAACCAGGCTGGGCTACGGCTGAGGTTACTTTTGCTGTGTGCAACGGGGCGCTGGGCAGAGTCTCCAAACTGATGCTGCTGACATTATCAGCAGCCCCAGTGTCTCTGGAGCCTGACTTGCTTGGGCCTTTCTGGCAAAAGAAATGATGAGATCAGTTCTTCTCCAGAGTCAGCACTGTTGTGTGTGTGTGTGTGTGTGTGTGTGTGTGAATGCACACGTGTGCACATGGGGAGGCACTGTGTACAGACGGGTGTGGGCTTTGAGCCTCCTACAATCACAAGACCTGACCCTCTATTTCTAGGGATGCAGCTCATACCTTTTATTCGATCAAGTCCTCACCTCGTTCTCCAGGTCTGGGAACTAGAACCCTGACTCGTTCCTTGCACCTGACTGCTTCCCTTGAAGCCCTTCCAGAAGTTCTCATTCCATGACTGTTGTGCTGAGAACCAGAGTTGGATCCTAAACCCAGCTCTGTGGCTGGGCTGCCGCTGTGACAGGCAGACCTCCTTGCTGTCTGCTTTCTGCCTGGGGTTTTGTGTATCCCGTGCTCAAGGACCACCTGTCGCAGCCTCTGTCTCCCTGTCGGGGGACGTCTGGAAGGGCCGGAGGAGCTTCCCTGGACCTGCCAGCAGGCTGCAGTCACCACCCGTTGGCTGTGGCTACATCCTGCTCCCTCCCTCTTCCCTTCCATCCTCGTCCTGGCACATGTACCTCCCCTTGGGCAACAGCCGCATTACAGAGTTCACGTCTAAAGGTGTTTGAGTGCCTGTGAGGTTAGGTTTCCCAAACTCCATCTTTCCTTCTCCATCCTTACCCATATTTTGGTCACCTTTCGCCCATGCCAAGCCAGAATATTTACTGGCCAGGGGTGGGGAGGGGCAGGTGGTAGTGGGTGGTCGGGAGGGTGGGGAGGGAGGGTGGTGGCGGTGCTGTGGCTGTAAGAAGAGTTGGAGGATGTGCCTTGAACTTGCATTTGCATTGCATGCATCCTGGTTGTGGTGGGTTTGGGAGCTGACAAAGAATAGAGGAGGCTAAAGATCTACCCCCTGCCCCACCAGGGACCCGTGAGCCCTGTCTCTCATCTTAAAAGGAACGGGCAGCATCAATCTTATCTATCAGGGGCCAAATGCTTGAAGATGGTTTCATGGTTGCATTCCCTCTGCAACGTCAAACCAGAGAACAGCTTAAGGGATCCAGCTTTAGACAAGGACAGCTGAAATATTCCCTGCGTTGTTGACCTGTTCGGAAGTTCTAAGCTTGTATCTATTACAGGACATAGCAAGACTGAATTGGCAGCCACAGAACAGCAAGAGACACGTTGAGGTCAAGGGTGTTGGAAGAGGCGTAACAATATGGACAGACGGCAGCAGGGGCGGTGGCCATACCTGATAGTCGATCTGAGGGAAGAGAAGAAAGGCAGGTTCAGGAACCCAAACTAAAACCCAAAGGCGAGCCGATCTGAGAAGGCTGGCTCGGGGCCCTGCGTTCCTTTTTGTTGCACTTTCAGCCTGTTCCCTGGAACACCTGGGAGTGAACAGGGACCATCACTCACTCTCTGTGCAGAGCTGTGACAAAGGAAACCCAACTGCTGTAGAGAGCATGAAGGGGAAAGGAAATTGAAGTGGGAGGAAGGTGTCTGAGAAAAGGAGACTCTCCCTTTCTCATCTCAGCTTGGTTACTCTTCACAGCAGTGATGATAAAATTGGAAGGAAAAGAGACAGTGATGGGAACTGGAGGTAAGACAGAACCTGGATCAAAGGTAGATTCCCCAGAGTTGGAGCTCCAAGGAGAAGGAAACTGTTATTCCATCAGACCACTGTAAAGCATGGTGGGAATTTGTTCTAGCATTCCCCTCCTCCCAATCACTGTACCTCAGTGTTTGTAGGGATGTATGTGTGGGTCTGAATGTGGAAATATCTATGTTTCGGTCTGTTCATGTTGCATAAGGAGGCACTGAAGATGCAGTCCCATTTTTAAGCCACTTCATGGTTTGCAAAGTATTTGCATGGAATGTGTTGAGTTGTCACAGTAGTCCTAAGCATATGCTAGGCTCCGAAACTGAGAATTTGCAGTCTCAGTAGCAGAGGTGAGAACAGAGCAAGCTGTGTTGCTTCCTTTGTAATTAATACCCACCACCTCCATGTACTGTCTTCCACAGTTGGCACGGGTTTCAGTTCTATCCTACTGCTGATCCTGGGCTCCACTTAGGCGTACCGGCCATTTGATTTGCCTGGGCAGACTTATCTGGAGATCAGGAATGAGCTGGAAGGGAGGTGGCAAGTTCCAGCCTGCGGGAGGATGGAGCTTATCCATCCTTGCTCTTTTTCTCTGTCCTGTCTTCTCCCTGCCTGTTTGTACACCACCTGTGCTTGGTTTGATGCAAGGCAGAGCAGTGCTCCCATAGCAGTTGGAGAGTCACAGGCCCATGCCAAGGTTGCAGAAATGTATGCGGCTGTCATGTGGGCAGCGCTGTACCCATGAACACCAGTAGAGCCCTGGAGTCTCAGACAGCCTAGTTGCTGGCACCAACATAGCCTGTTTCTCAGCAGAACTGTCAAAGGAATCCAAGTGTCTCTTGAGTTGTCAAGGTCTGGACTGTTCTTTGGTGTTTAACTCGATCAGGATCCTGCAAGATCCAAAGGGATCTCCAGGGAGCCTAAGGAGGTCACAGGTCTGCTTGCCCCTTCGGCAAAATGGGCAGCTGAGAAATAAGGTACCTCTGGCCGAAAAGTAGACAAATGGGCTTGGCAGCATTTAGAAAAACATATGATTACAATATTGCCAGGGCTCCTGAACTGTAAAGACTTGGGGCAAATCAGTAAACACAAGGCTGCCGTGTTGCTCAGCTCTGGGACACTAGAATCAGATGAAAATATGAACAGCACCCCCAGTTTTTGTGCATGGGGGGCAGACCTCATATCCTCTCTGGACTTCTGTCTCTCATTAGGAAAGGGAAGAGCTGGCTGAGATTTTCTTAGGAGTCCTGTCTGGTTCAGGACTTGAATTGTTCAATCCTTGCTGGTAGACCAGATGTCTCAGTCCCTTCCTAGCCCTTCCCAACTCCTCTCATTTTATTCTTCTCAGGGGTGAGATTAGGGGACTCTGAGGATGAGGATCCTCTTACAAGGTACCTGAATCAGTTGGGATCCTTGGCAGAAAACAATGGAAACTAATCCAGGGTGGGGCAAACAGGAGGTCATTTACGGGAAAGATAAATCAGAGTCAATGGGAAATCTAGAGAACGCGACTTGGAAGGTGGGCAGGAATGAGAAGAGGTGGCTACACAGCTGGACACCACCACAGGATCTGCCTGCATTGCTGTACCTAAGATTTGCTGCGAAGAATCCCTCAGCTGGTCCCAGCTCCTTTAGTTACTTCCTCAAGACTCAAGGCCTAGAGTAACCAAGAACATCTAATTGGACAAGCCTGGGCCACAAGTCTACCCCTTTGCATCCAACGGCTGGGGAGAGGGAATGTTTGGCTTCTTTGACTGCTGCAGTGGGAGACCAGGTCTGGCCTTTCACCAAGGTTCCCCCCCACATGGAAAGGGTGTCCATGTGCCTAGTGGTGATGAAAATGACAACTGTCCACTACCGCATCCTTAGGAGATGTTCTTTGATAGTCTCAGCTGGTTTGCGGAACCTCCAAAGTATGGCGCTAAACCCCATCAATTTCTTTTCCATTGATTTCATGCAACTAGGATGTGGAAATGTGCTCAGAGAGAGCAGAACCCAAAGGGTTCTCCTCCTTCTAGAGCCAGAAACATATTTTTGTTTGAGCTGTGAGCACCACCAGAAAGGCAAGTGCCTATGTCCTGCTGAGAGCCCTCATCCTGGGACCACAAGTTCTGGTATCGGGCACTCCCCTGTCACCACCCAGCTGCACCTTGGGCAGGTCATTCATGCTGACTTTTGGTTTCCACATCTATAAAAGCAGGAGTACTGGGGTTTTTGAGACAGTGAGTGTGAACATGTTTGGAACTCTGAAGTTCTCTATCAGTGAGGCCTTCGTGTTAGAGTGGACCACAGCCAGCGCACAGGACTGTCTCAGGACCCAGGAGCCCTGCCTGTCCATGACGGGGCTAAGGCCCTAGTTGTGAATGTTGCCTTAGTCTCAGTGAACATTCCCGGGATCCTTCGTAGAGATGCTGTCAGAGCTTCCGCCACACAAGAGATGGGTGTGTTTGACTGAAGGCTCGAGGGACATCTGGCACCCGGTCCCCAGCTCTGCCATTAACTCTGTGTCACATCACGTCACCGGGCCTCAGTTTCTTCACCTGTAATATGGGGACAGGGGATCCCAGCATTTGATGGTTGCACGATCGCAGTTATCCATGTTCGTGCGGAGGCTGTGGGGTGCATGGTTTGAGAACCCTCCACTTTATCTGTGGGACGCATTAAACTATTGGGGAAAGGAGGAGGGAGCACAGGTATCAGATTTTCTTTTGTAACTCCTTTCTTTTTCATGGTATTAAAAAGAAAAAAAAGGAATTCCCTGATCACCTCCTCACAGCTAGTGTGTGTGCAGGTGAGTGTGTGTTGGGGGTTGTACGGCGGGATGGCCCCTTAGGAGCTGAAGGGCTGACTGAAGAGCCATCAGAGGGGAGGGGAGGCTAGGCGGAGAGGAAGACCTGGCCTTGGATGAGTGGCCGAGCAGATGCTCGTAAGCCAACCATGGAGCTTTGACCGATTTTGGTGTAAGCATAAGAGAAAAACGTACCTCCCGGCTGTATACCCAGGATTGTTTTTTCCCTTAAACTCCTCCCAGAGTTTAGCCAAAGATTCTCAGACAGTTCTGTGTATAAGCAGTCCCTGGGGAGCTCGTTACAATGCAGATTTTCAGGCTCCATCCACGGAGATCGGGACTCAGAATGTTTGGGGGCGATCCCACAATCTGCAGTGTTGCAACAGCTGGTCTCGGACCAGACTACTTTCTAAGGAGCAAGCATCAGAGCCTGCAGCAGGGCAGGAGCTGTGCCCACTGTAACCTCCTTCGTCTCAGGTTTCCCTGAACTCTGTCACCCTTTGGGTTTTATTTCTGAGTCTGCAGCTGGGTGAAATCTCCCAGCCTAGCTGGTTGCTTTCTCCAGGGTGTACAGAAATGTCCTCAAAGGGCAAAGCCCGGAAGCATGCTGCCTTACCTTGAACACCTCGGACTTCAGTGGAAATGTCCTGTCTTTTGCCTTTAAATTTTGTGGCATGATAAAATTGAAGGACACGATGACATAGTTGTTTCCCATACTTTCTGGCACAGAGAAGATGTACTGCATGTCCCTCTGGGGTCCTGCATGAAAAAGGGCAGTGACTGGACTTCAGCTCATCTCTGGCATTCCAGGATGAGACGGTGACCACTTCAGAGAGCCAGTTCAACGTTGTGATGGTTGTGATAGAAACTCTGGATTTGGGCTAATAGACCTAAGGCCTGGGTCCCATTCTCCACAGTTACTAGTTGTGACACAAGCTTCTTTATTTTGTGAGCCTCAGTCTCCTCCTCTTAAAAATAAGGAGGGAAAGTATAGTTCCTACTTGGTGAAAATGTTTCTTACACTGTAAAGTTGAGGGCTATTTTTATAATAATAAGTGGAATTCCAGAGGCCTCAGGTATGCATTGGTGACAACCATGGAGCCATGAAATGGTGTCAATCCCCCAAGCATCAATGGAGACAGAGGAAGAGAGGCAGAGAGATGGCAATTCATAGAACTCTGCTACCCAAGAGTCCTCACCAAAGCCAGAGGGAGACAACTAACGTGAAAACCATTAGATTCAAATGCATGAGAGATCGGGACTTCCCTGGTGGTCCAGTGGTTAAAAATCCGCCTTCCAACGCAGGGGAGGCGAGTTCAATCCCTGGTCGGGGAACTAAGTTCCCACATGTCACCGGGCAACTAAGCCCGCGAGCCATAACTGCTAAGCCCATGCGCTTCAACTACTGAGCCCGCGTGCCACAACTAGAGAGCCCACATGCCGCAACTACTGAGACTGTGCACCACAGCTAGAGAGGAGCCTGGACACTGCAACAAAGGGCCTACGTGCTGCAACGAAACACCTGACATAGCCAGAAAAACCAAACAAAACAACACAACCAAATGCATGAGAGATAATGTATGAAGAGTAAATGAAGATGAGACAAGCTAGAAATGAATTAATAGACATCAGAAGGTTGGGGTACGATTGGGAGGCTCTGAAAGGGGAATAGGGAGACATAGAGACCATCTCGGTCATCGGCTTTTTGTGAGGATCAAACAAGATGACACACTCAAGTGCACTTAGCAGCACAGAGCAGGTGCTCGCCGGCTGCCTCCCTTCCCTCTCTCCCTTGTAAGGAATTACTACAGATGGCACAATGTATAATTTTGGTCAGTTCATCGATCTGCACTAATATCTGGGGGTGCTGGCCCACAGTCAGACAGGTGCAGCTCAGGAAGATGAATCAGTAAACTTGCTGCCCGAGCGACTCGGCGGTTCCTTAGAATCTGTCCTTGGTCTCCTGGTGACTAGGTTCTCTGACCAGCAGAGTGAAGAGCCTGGAGGCGTGGGGTCATTCAAGCACACCATTCTCGACAGGCTGGTGCCAAGGTGAGGGAATGCACGTGGCGAGGTGCAAACACACACACACACACAAACACACACGCACAACTATGTTGTTTGTACAGCTTTTCCTATGCAGGATGTGTGAGCACTCAGGTCCATCTTCAGAGGGTGATATTTCACTCAGCCATGTCACAGACGGGGAGCCAGAGGTGCAGTGAGAGTATGTCCCTCGCTCTCTTAAAATCACATCAATGAGATTCATCTCCCGGGAGCCCAAAGACAAGTTCTGAGGTGCCCACCTCTGGGATCTCAGTATGGTGCTGCAGGATGCATCAACCAACATGGGCAGGATTATGCTCCCTGATGCCTGCATGGTGCCTTGTGGCTTCAAGGGGAAGATAGAGATGACTAAATTCCCCTATGTACAGTTGGGGAGACTGAGGACAGAGAGACCAGAGTCACAAAGCCAAAATGTGGCAAAAACAATGGTTTAACCCAGGCCCTGACTTTTGCCCAGTGTTCTTTTCATAGCTCCCCCAATGTCCTGGATAATTTTTTTTTTTTTTTTTTTTTTTTTTTTGTGGTACGCGGGCCTCTCACTGTTGTGGCCTCTCCCGTTGTGGAGCACAGGCTCCGGACGCGCAGGATCAGCGGCCATGGCTCACGGGCCCAGCCGCTCCGCGGCATGTGGGATCTTCCCAGACCGGGGCCCGAACCCGTGTCCCCTGCATCGGCAGGTGGACTCTCAACCACTGCGCCACCAGGGAAGCCCCTGGATAATTACTGAAGAGCAGTGGGCCCGTTCTACTCTTGGGAGGTGGATGGAGCTTAGTAGAAGGACAGTGGGAAAGCAAGAGAGCAGGGGATTCACAGTGGAGATTCTCCGGCCCACCCCCACAGCAATCATTTCCCCTGGAGAAGTATAGCTGTCCCTTTGGGCTGACAAAGTCCTCTTCTTCAGGCTGATGGTCTAGAATCGAGGGCCCCTGAGAGCTGAAGCTGGGATAGGGCAAAGGCTGGCAGCTTCCCATCTGGCAGAATAATTACCAAGGTCATAACTACCTTCCGCATTTCCTGGAATTAAGTGGTTCTTAAACATCAGTTGGGACCATCTTTCATGGAGTGCGTTTCCATGGTCCAGGCTGATTGGAACTTGCTTACATATAAATAGGCAGAAGAAGTTATCTCGGAAATCTTGACATGACATCCTGTTATGAAGAGAGACACATCACTTAACGACTACGGGTTTGTCCCATAACTTCACTGTACCTCTGCCTGTCAACTATAGTATCCGTTGATTTACCACCGTCCTACCCAAAGGCCAGAGCCCCATTCTGGTTCCTTCGTGGTCAGATACACTTCTGATGTCTCCAGTGGTCGGAAGGACAAGGACAGAGTCAAATTATGAGTTCTTCAGGTCCCTCTCACGGCCAGCAAGACGACTGCCAGTCTCCTTCTGTCCTGGGTCCTACACACTGCGAAGAAAGTCACCTTTCCCTAGGGCCCTTTGCCAAATGCACGATTGGGGTCTTATCAGAATACAATGGATTCAACACCTAAAATCATACCTGTGATTAAAGTTGCGATACTGGAAATATTCTTCCTCGTAATTTATATGTGTTCCTCTGATTCTTAATTACTTAGACCCAGTCTCTTTCTCACACATGCTAAATTTTATTTAAGTATGTCATTGAATAAACCAGACAGCCCTTCAGAGAAATGTCCATCTTAATTCTTTAAGATGTGAGCATAGGGCTGGGGATGTGTTGTAAAACATCTAGTCCTACATAGCTGCTGAGTGATGACACCGATGACTCACCCAGAACTCTAGAGTCAGGGCTGGGAGATTAACCCCCATGTTCCTCTCTTGCGATTCATGCCAGGAAAGACTGTGGCACTCCAGGGCTCCAAAAAAGATGGCAAAAGAAGTTACAGGCATGATAACCATGCATCCTGGTTTCCAGGAAACTGGTGGTTTCAAAGCTTTGGTGCCAATATTCCCTTCTACCATTAACGTTTCCTGAGAGTTCTAACATTTCAGAGAGGAAATACCTTTCATGCAAAGAGAGAACACACAATTTCCTTTTCAAAGCTTTTGTGTCTTGGTGGAGAAAATAGCCTCCTTCTACCTAGATCTCTGAAAAGCGAATCTTTATTCTCACAAAAGTTTAGGGAAAAGGGTGGGGATTGAGGGTTTGGGCAATAGTTAAAGATTTAAAATCTAATTTTGAAAAAAGTGTAAGTACCAAAACTCGCCATCATCCTTATTTTCATACAACTGGCTTTTCCGTCGGTCGTGGGTTTTCTGCCACTCCAGAGACCTGGGCGTGGAGAGACAGACCATAGGATGAGACCTCCTGGGATGTTTCATCTCAACCACACATGGCCCGACAGGGGCCCTTTGCACAGGCCTCCAGTAGTTTCTGGGTGTGAGTGGACAGTGTCGCTCTACCTGGTGATTCTATGCTGATGGCTTCCAAGCTGTCTCCCAGCCCCATCCTCTTTCCTGAGCTTCAGATGGATACATGCTATGGTCCATTCCTTGTCTCCACCAGAGCCCCACCGTGACCTTGAAATCAACGTATCCCAAAATGTACTCATCCTCTGCCTCCTTCTATTGCCCAAGTGAGAACACGAAGGGTTATTCTCTCTCATACCCTCCACGTCCAAGCCATCACCAAATATTAATGATTTATTGATTCTACCTCCTAAACCCCTCTCAAAGCCGTCGAATTATTTCCATCCTTATTGCTGTTTTCAAGTTCAAGAACCCTCATCTCCCTCTTGGACTGCTCACCGGTCTCCCGGAACTCAGTCCGGCCCGCTTTCCTGTTCATACTCTACACCTCCAATCAAAACAATCTTTCTAAAACAGAAGTCTGGTTAGGGCACTTCCCTGCTTAAAACACATCAGTGCTGCCCTTTTACTCTCAGGATGAACTTCAAACTCTGAAAGAGAACTTGGCCTCTGCTTACCTCTCCAGGTTTACCCGAGCAGCTCCCTATCCCCCTGCCCTTGAACCGTACACTCCAGCAATAATGAACATCTTCATTTCCTTAGAAATACCTGTGTGTCTGGTGGCAGTGGCAGCACCCAACCCAGACCCGCCTTGGCCTTCACCATGATGCTTCCTCTGCCTGGAATACACTTCCTCCTTTCAGTCCTATAACCCAATAACTTTTACTCATCTTTCCTCCTGAAAGGCACTTCTGCTGGGAAACCTTCCCTGTCCCCCCTGGGGTGCCCTTCCTTCGAGCCCGCATGGCACACTGTACCACTCCCATCTCAGCACTTAGCACCCTGTGTTACTAGTGCTTGTTTATTTCTTGCTGTCCCCCATTAGATTCCAAGTGTCATGAGATCAGTGACCTTGCTCTCCATTATATTATCCGTCATAGGGCTTTAACACAATGCCTTGGTGCATGGTGGGATGCCATAATTTTTTGCTGGCTTAATTAATTAATAATTAAAGCCATCTACTTCATTGGGATAATGTGTTCCAGAAGCTACTTCTAGAGTCTGCGGTGAAGGAGGGAGACCTCACAGGCAGAAGGGAGCATCTGTCACTTCCCAGCCCACTCCTGAAAGTGGAGGCACATCCATAGGTGACGGCCCCCAAGGCACAAAAGTGTAATGGGACCCTTCTCTGGAAGGGTCCAGTTCTCTGGAACTGACTTGCATGGAGGGCCTGGGTCACCTCTGTGCCGGGAGAGCAACGCAGGGACCACTCAGGCTTCTGGCTGCAGGCCGAGCCAGTCAGATGTGTTATTGTAAAATGGTAATTTTATAATTAAGTGATAATTACATTTTCTGCAGTGTGTAAGGGAAAATAAATGTAGTGTAAATCAATACACTATTGATTCATGCAAGTTTGTCTTTAAGTATGTGTGATTGAAATTTCCATTATGGTTGAGATTAGACCACCCGCCCTCCCCATCCGTCTCCACTCCTTAAAACGTAGGGAAGGGGCTTCCCTGGTGGCGCAGTGGTTAAGAATCCTCCTGCCAGTGCAGGGGATACAGTTCGAGCCCTGGTCCGGGAAGATCCCACATGCCGTGGAGCAGTGAAGCCCATGTACCACAACTACTGAGCCTGCGCTCTAGAGCCTGTGAGCCACAACTGCTGGAGCCCCCGTGCCTAGAGCCCGTGCTCCGCAACAAGAGAAGCCACCGCACTGAGAAGCCCGCGCACCGCAATGAAGAGGAGCCCCCGCTCGCCGCAACTAGAGAAAGCCCGCACGCAGCAACGAAGACCCAACGCAGCCAAAGATAAATAAATAAATAAATAATTTTAAAAAACATAGTGAAGAAATCGACCAGTGCACGGAGACAGTGATGATGCGGCCATATCGCTTCCTTCCAGCCCGGTTGCTGGTGGGGAATGGGGAACCTCAGCCCTCAGCCGGGGTACGTGATCCTCCAGAGTAGGTGTGGCAGGGTCCATCTCCCGTCTCTGCTCTGCACACTTCTCCTCCCTGCTCAAAGGCCTTTGTGAACCCCCATGCCTGTAGGTACAAATCCAAACCTCTCGGCTGGCACCAGGCTTTCTGGTTCCAGCCCCCGACACGTCTCCCCTAGGTTCCTCTGCCTCAGGCCAGCTTCTTGGCCCTGAACACACGCTGAGCCACTGTTTCTGGCTCAGCGCAGCAGCCGACACTTCCCGCCTACCTAGGGATGGCTTCCAAAGTGAGTCATACTTTTTTTTTGGTTGAACTCCAGTTCAACCCCATTCAAGACGCTTTCCCTGAACAGGCCCGCCCATGGGAAGCTTCTCTTCCCCGACCTCTGGGGTCCCTTATTGCCATCACTGGTCATTTGATCTTTAGCCTGGGGGACGTGGGCAGAACGTCAGCTCACGTGAATTTCTTGCCTCTTCTACTCAAGGGGACTGTGCCTCTGACATCTGCCCTTCCTCCACTCCTCCTGCAACAGCCAACCCCGAATCAGGGATTCAGGCTAATCGGATCCCACCCCGCGCCATATTGGGCAGCTTGGGGTGATGACTGGGAAGGGCTGGAAAGGGCCATGGATATCCCCAGGGAGGAAGAAAGGACAGAGGCAACATAAAAGGAGAGAGTGCGGCGGGGAGTAAAAATATTGTCCAGTGGTTCGTGGTTTTGCAATTTCATTCCCCTTCTGTGCGGGAGGAGGGGATTCAGCTGCCCTGTTCTCCAGGGGGCATCTGAGGGAGGTCACACCCAGGTTTATGCTAAGAATTCGTGTCTCTGCCTCTCCCTCTCTCTCATATTCCTACCCTCCAGCCCCACCTGTGCAGGCGCCTCGGCTGGTGGGCACCGCCCAGCCTGGGGCATCAGGCTCAGGCAGGGGTGGGAGAACTCTGCATTCGCCTCCAGAACACACTTCTCCGTGTATTGATTTTCACCTGCTTGAACACGATGTATTTCCTTTCAGATCATGTTCTCCCTCGTGCTAAGCTGCCACGGCTGGCCAACGTGTCTCGACTCTTTCCGTGGATCTAACACAGGCCCTCAGAGACCTGCGGGCAGGCTGGGCCTTGCTGGCTGCTGAGAGGAGCCAGTCCCCTGTGGCTGGCCTGCCATCCCTCTCAGGCCTGTCATCTCATTCTTAGTCAGCAAAGGGGTGGGGACCAGGGATCCATCCTCCTGGCAGCTGGGAAACACCAGCCCAGCTCTCCAGGAACTACAGACCACACAGCGGGGGCCCCATAGATCAGCTGGGTCAGCGAGCAACTGCCTGGGACACGGCCAGCAGAGGCATCTGAGACCCACGTAGCTTTGTTCACTCCTACCACCAGCAAGGCGCTGGCTGCTCGTGGGAGTCTGGACCAATACGGCAGGATGGATGATGCAGGTGGACTGAATCAAAAGATCAGCCAGATCTTTGCCTCAGCTCCCCAGCTCCCCCTAGAATGAAGTCTTCTCCATCCTGACGACATGGCATCATCTGGGTCAGAATCCCATGGGATCCTTTTATGGAAGGAGACTCCTTCTCCCCATCTCTGTCTGCCAAGTAGAACTTGACTCCTGCCCTACCCTGCCCCTCTTTTAATTTCGTACTTATTCTAGGTATATGGGTTCATCGCTCAAGACTGCTTCCTTCTGGAGGACAGACACTGTCTCTTGTCATCTGTATGCATCCCACAGCACCCACCCAGCACAGTGTACTTAGTCCGGAGTACACAGCAGGTGTTTAAATGATGCTTGGTGAATGGTATCACGGGAGTGTGAGTTCGACTGAAAGTCACACACAGGTGTGAGCTGGACAGACCTGCAGTGAGATCTACCTGCTGCCCTCATGGGTCAGAATGCTCTCCAAACACCGGGTCTCCATGAAGGAGAGAGAGAGGTTTCCAAAAGCCGTACCTGTCACTCCAGCGCCCTCTCCATTCGCTCTTGCCTCAGGGGTTCCACAGGCGGATAAGTTATTCCCAGCCGCTCCTGTACTGAATCTGCAAAGAACAGAAAAGGAAAACTGTCAGTGGTCTCCAGCAAGGGTCAGCAGAAGGGATATGAATGCAGCTGCTTTTCACCTCCAAGCACTGATTTAACTTCTGACCTCGTTTGGCTGCAGCAGGAAAAAAAAAACTGGAAAGGAAAAAAAATCAATGTCTCTGCCTGTGTGGAGTTGGAATGAGACCGAGGAGAAAACGGTCCTTCTTTCTGTGCAGCACCTTGAAGGGCAGGCGCAGCTTCCTCAGTCTGTATGACTGCATCCTAAAATCTGAGCCAGCTGAGACAACAGCAGATAAATAGCACGGACGGTGCCATGGGCTGCAGAGGGGAGATCTTTATGGGTCTCCAGCCTCCTCCATGCCCTGTCACAGCCGGCATCTCTGTTCCACTCAAATAGCTGTTTCCTTGCTGGCGGCCCCTTGGGAGCTGTGCTGGGGTCTCCACAGCACTGTCCTGAGCAAGGCCAGTAGGAGGCTGATTTGAGCACGACCAAGACCTTTGAGGCCTGGGAGTGGAGCCCTCCTAGACTGCGGCCCCGGGGCTGCAGCCGGCTCCCCTGGCAGCCTGCCTCTGTCAGCGAGCAGGGCATCCCCGTGGCCTGAACGTTCCTTCCTTCCCCAGGGGATCACATCATCATCTGTCCCAGATACAGAGGCCGGCACACTTGCTCCTTCAGACCACCGAGGCCAGAGGGCAGGACTGTTTGTTGAAAAGTTACAACAAAACAATCACAACCCTTTGAACTTATGTTCCTGGATCCAGGAGGCCTCCGCCTGGTGAGAGGAATTAAAGCATGATTGAGTTGTAGCGGCAGTATTGATCTGTGCTAATGTTGTCTGAGGAGACAGAGGCCTGGAGAGGTGAGGAAGGGGCGGACTTGTTCACTGATTCCAGGTCACAGGAGAAAGTCCCAAGTGGAATATTCCCACGTGGAAAAGAAACCCGTGTGTGGAGGCAGGGCTTGGAGACAGGCCTGGCTGAGTGTGTGATGTGCACTACGGCCTTCCATCCTCTGAGGTGGATATTCATATAATCCTCGTCTTGCAGAGGAGACTGAGCATCAGAGAGGTTAAGCAACTTTCCCAAGGCCACAGAGTAAGTGGCAGAGGAGGAACTCTGATCCCAGCCACTGTCAGTCCCCAAAGCCCAGGCTCTTAACTTTGGAATTGGGAGTGGATAAAGGATACAGCTGCTCCCGGGCCCAGCTCATTCTCACATGTGGACGAGACCCTGACCTTGCACGTAAACCTGGGCCAGCACGTGATTACCAGTAGGGCAGTGGCATGAAGGAGCGGTGTGGTCAGACAAGGGCCCAAGAACCCAGCTTGGGTATGGTTCTTTTCTTGTCTACTTCCGTCTAGCTGACACTGCAGTGAAAGGTACTCTTTTAATGCCACGTGGGATGCGGGTGCCCCTCTCTGCCCCCCACCAGGCACCTCAGGCTTTGCACACAGTGTATTCTTAACTGCCAGCATGTGACGGAGCCCACGGAACAGGGACGTGAGAAACGGGCGCCTGGTGGCCCAAATAGCTTAATGAGCCACCCTCAGTGCCTAAGGGACAGTCAGGGGCTCAGGCAGGCACAGGGGAGAAGAGGGGCCAGTGCCCGGAAGGGGCTAAATGAGGCATGCAGAGAAACACGTACCCCCTGGCCCCGGGGAGTCACTGACCCAGCCAGGTGCATAGTAAAAAATGCCAATTTCATTTATCTTCCTGTCTGTGTCCCGCCCAGAGGGTGGGTGAGCAGATTAAAAAGCTCACTGCATTTATGGGCTGGTTTAATCTTACCACTTGTGGTCAGAGTTATAACCTCCTCTTTCAGCAGGAAGAACCTTTAATCAAGTTCTCGGGCGCTTGTCTGACCGTGTCACTTCTTTTCGACAGTGCTCTGTTGGTGATCACATGGGCCTTGGCCAAGTGCCTCAGGCGTAACCTTCGAGGCTAAGGTCACAGCTGCATCTGAGAACGGGCGGGCTTTCTTGCTTCACTCTCCTGGCTGCTGACTGTACCCTGACCCTGGTCAGATCTCTCAGAAAGGGTGCCACCAGGAAGAGGTGATCCAGGTTATCTGTCCTAGGATAATAATTCCTTGAAAGTATTCTCTTGAATGCAAGTTCCAGAGGCAGTTAATTGTTACTCCTAGAAAAAAATGGTTTCATGGCTAATGGTAGATTAAAACCAAGCTGTACTTATATTGCTAATACATTGTTAATACAGGCCTTCTCAGAGCCTTTAACATGTTAACATCCGAATACTGCTTTCATAGAGCATCGCACCAGGCTGGTGCTCCTCTGAGCACAGGCTGGGAAGCGTCAGCAGCCGCAGAGTGGCAAGAATGGTGGGAATGGATCATGCAGGACACACGGTCTTCATCACCTACTGTCACAGAAGTGTCCTGTTTAGACTGCTGTGTGCTATAAGAACAACTCAAAGCGTGTGCTGTGGGGGAGGAAACCTCCGGGCTGTGAGCAGAATCATCACGAGCCCCAACCCCAGCCAAGCCCGCACTTCCACTCCCCAGTTCACCTCCGTGACCTTGGCCCTAGGTGTTTACTTGGCTGCTCTATAAGCCGGCAGTCACTGCCATCCCCATGGCCAGCCTCTGCGGGGCTCACATTCCATGGCCATCTGGACCTCTGGATACACAAGTCCCTTCTCCCCTGCATTCAGAGGAGAAAGAAAGGCCGTCTCAATGTATGAAAAGGGCCTTGCCAGGAACGGCCAGCACATCACGCAGGTACCATGGCTCCTTCCTTCCATGCCCAGCACAGATATCACTCATTGATCACGGCTCTCTTTTTCCAAGTCCGGAAGCAGAGCCCAAGTCTTGTCAACACAGTAATCCAAGGCAGCACTGCCTGGATCAAGGCTGGCACACAAGAAAGCTGACTTTCTCTCTCTAACCTAGACTTGTCCACATCCGGGATGGGGAGCTACGGGGAGCAGAATGTCCATCCGTGGCCAGATGTGATGATGGTATTGTCTGTCTCCACTGAGAATTCAGAGGAGGGCAAGGGAGATCCCAGAGGAAGGGCATCTGGAACCACTGGGACTGGGATCTCTTATGGCTTCGGTTTATCAGGGTCTCTTCCTTGCTTGTGGGAAATGTCCTTGGAGCTCCTCACATATTCTATGATGGAGAATCCGTGATGTCATCCTCATAGGCCAAAGACAAATGCATTCATTCACTCATGCAAGCATACTCGTCCACTGATCCAACAGGCATTTATTAGGTGCCTACTCTCCTCCAGTTGCCGTGCAGAGGAAGCATTTTGGTACTGATTTCCTTAGGGAGGAAGGCGGGAGAGAAAATACTGCCTCTGGTTTTTTGTTTGTTTGTTTGTTTGCTTTGTTTTGTTTTGTTTTTTAACATCTTTATTGGAGTATAATTGCTTTACAATGGTGTGTTAGTTTCTGCTTTATAACCAAGTGAATCAGCTATACATATACATATATCCCCATATCTCCTCCCTCTTGCGTCTCCCTCCCACCTTGCCTCTGTTTTGCAGACTGGAACATTCACCCAAACACAAAGCAATGGAGTAACTGACCTTAGGTCAATGGACAGGAGAGACTACACGCAGAGAGGGAAGGCAGATATGAGAAATAGGCCATAAATAGAAGCTGATACTCTGCGTTCCTTGGCCCATAAATACCTGTGAAAAATGGACCCTGGGGTTTGCGACACTGTCTCTTATGACCTAGAAGACATTATCAGACCTCAAGAGTTGTGAGAACTACAGAGATGGGGGAACATTTGTGGGAAATCATCACAAGGCCAGGAAGTGCTGTCCCTGCACGGCTGTATAAGTATAGATGGGAACCCAGGAGTCGTGGTGGCTGGGCCCGGCCATTTCAAGCAGCTCTATCGCCCTGGCCTTCCCCTCTCAGGTGTCGGCTTCTCATTTAGGAATTGAGGAGGGTGGACTTTAGTCGTGTTTTCCAGACCAAACGCTACTGCACACACTGACGATATGCATTTTTGTCCACCCAAAGTTGGTTGTTGCATCAAGGGGAAAGACTGTCCCCCAGTAGCCATCCTCCCCTCATTCATGGGAATAAAGTTCTAGCTGGGCATATGGCAGCCCAGCTAGATGGCATGTTTCCCAGACAACCTTGGGCCTCAGGGTGGCACGTGACTAGGTCCAGACTCATTGGATCTGAGAGAAAATGGTGTGTGCCTTTACTGATACGTGCCTTCCTTAGGGATGTATAAGTGGCCCTGGCCTCTTTCTCCTCCCCCGGCTGGGAAATGAGGGGACCTGAGGCAGCTGCCCTGGGCTCACAGATAGAAGCCCCATGTTGCAGGTGGCAGAGCCAGCTACCAGCTCTGGAATCACCTGCCTAGCTGAGTAGTGAACTTGATCTCGTTTGAGCCCCTGCATTTTCGAGTGTCTTTTTCAGAGCAGTTCAGTTGGTACATAACAAATAAAACCCTTTTGGGGCAAAATTTTCTCCAAATTCAATTGGGTAGCTAATTCTGCTTTCTTTTTGGGCTAATCCCCCAGCATAGTTAGACACTCTGCCTGTCTGAGGCCATTCAAGGATAGTAAGATTTTTGGTGGGTCCCTGGGGGATGAGGATACTGGGCACCAGAACTACTGGATGAAGACAGGGAATGAGGTTGTCCATGATGGGCCTGGACATGGTGGAGGCAAGGGTGATCACTACTTGTTTCAGCTTCTTGGGCTCACCGAGGCAAGTGATTCTGACTCCTGTGTAGGGGAGCAAGAACCCTGGGGCACCGTGTTCATGGAGAGCCTTACCTGCTCAGCGCCAGTCACTGTGTAGGCATGCCGACTCACCAGCCCGTTTGCCATCCTTGTGGACTCAGTTGTCGGCTTCAAAGGAGAAAAGCAGACCAAGCGTTAAACATTCACACATTCTTCAAAAAGACAGAAAAGCACTATTCAATCAGCAGCCGGGCTGTAGCCAGAAGAAAAGCATCCCACTGACTCACGTCGGAACGGCATGTGTTCCTGGATTTCTTTCCTAGAGAGGCAGAGTTTGGAGGCTGTAGGGTGCTTGAGGCCCCAGCATTTCACACCTCAGGAGACCACCCCATGACAGACAGAAGGCCACCAAGTCCTGAGGACGTGGGCTGCTGGCTTCTCCAATTACTTGCTATCAATGAGACACAACACAAGACATAACTTCTGGGCATTTTGTGGGAGTTGGGAAGACCTACCACCTCCAAGCTATGAGGAATTGGGGTTTAAAGTGCATTCTGGTTTCATGTGGCATTGCAGACGAGGGGTGTGTGACTCAAAGCCCACATGGTTAAAGAATGAAGGAATTGTCCTCAGGGATACGGTGTTGGCTGTCTCAGAACAGACTCAAATAATTTGGAGGGTCATTCAGGCTTTTCAGAATGGGGTACTCTGCCTTTGGGCTGCTGCCTTTAAAGCCAGTGAGAATCAAAGGGCCCCCCGTTCACTCTGGACCCCACTGCTTCTGGTCACAGGGAAGCACTAGGCAAAGGCTTCAGTATCAGACGACAGCGTCTGAACCCCTGCTCAGCCACTCACTGGCTGTGTGGCGGTAAGCATTTTACTTAGCCTCTCTGAGCCCATTTCTTCTTCTGTAAGTGAATTCTGCGATCCCTATTTCAGATGGAGGGCTACCGTGAGGATTAAATGAGGTGGTGTCAGTAAAGCACAGCATCAGTGCTCCGCGATGGTCACTTGGCCATTCCTCCGAATGGGCCAGTGGCTGAACACTCCTGGGCGAGGAAAGGCTCGAACCAGTGCAGCGAGATTCCTGGTCTACTCACCCCGGCCAGGGTGCTGCAGGTCATCAGGGAGCCTGCCTCGGCTACCATCTTCACCACTGTCATCAGGTCAGACGAGGAGGAAGGCAGGCTGATGCTGGTGACTATCCCTCCTATGAGGTCCACCAGGGCATCAGGGAGGTAGCCATAGTGCAGGTTGACATAGGACCCATGAAACCTGGGAGGGATAAAGGCAGATCGACCCCTGCGGTGCCTTTGGTGCCCCCAGACAGGGAGGGTGTACCCGGACCTCTGCATATTTTCCAGGACTTCCCAACCACCCCTGGGCTATGGCAACCCACCCACCTTCTGTTCTCCTGGATAAAGAATCTAGCGACATGCCACCATTATCGCTTCCTTCTCCTGGTCTCCTGGGCCTGGGGAGCCCCACAGGTGGCAGTATTGTACAGAGCTTAGGAATGCAGGTGCTGGGGCCACGGGCCAAAGGTTGAATCCCAGTCTCACCAGATACTTAGCTGCTTCACCTGGACAAGTTACCTAACCTCGTGGGGCTGGGCTTAGCCTAGTGCCTGGCACAAGGGAAGCCTTTAATAAAGACTGGCTATTATTATGATAAGGATCCACTGTTTCAGTATGGAGGTTCCTTAAAAAACTAAAAATAGAACTACCATATGACCCAACAATCCCACTACTGGGCATATACCCTGAGAAAACCATAATTCAAAAAGGGTCATGTACCAAAATGTTCATTGCAGCTCTATTTACAATAGCCAGGACATGGAAGCAACCTAAGTGTCCAACAACAGATGAATGGATAAAGAAGATGTGGCACATATATACAGTGGAATATTACTCAGCCATAAAAAGAAACGAAATGGAGTTATCTGTAGTGAGGTGCATGGACCTAGAGTCTGTCATACAGAGTAAAGTAAGTCAGAAAGAGAAAAACAAATACCGTAGGCTAACACATATATATGGAATCTTAAAAAAAAAGGTCATGAAGAACCTAGGGGCAAGATGGGAATAAAGACACAGACCTACTAGAGAATGGACTTGAGGATATGGGGAGGGGGAAGGGTAACCTGGGACAAAGTGAGAGAGTGGCATGGACATATATACACTACCAAACGTAAAACAGATAGCTAGTGGGAAGCAGCCGCATAGCACAGGGAGATCAGCTAGGTGGTTCGTGACCACCTAGAGGGGTGGGATAGGGAGGGTGGGAGGGTGGAAGACGTAAGAGGGAAGAGATATGGGAACATATGTATAACTGATTCACTTTGTTATAAAGCAGAAACTAACACACCATCGTAAAGCAATTATACTCCAATAAAGATGTTAAAAAAAAAAAAGGATCTACTGTTTCCTGTTTAACAACAGTGGTAAGTACTGGTTGTGTGCAGGGTACCTTGCTAGGCACTGAGCATTCAAAGATGGATGAGACCCTGTTCCTGCCCTCCAAGAGCCCACAGTCAACAATTGTGATGCTCGCTGTGGCCATAGGCAGCCTCTATTCTTACTCTGTGTGAAGCTTGACCCAGAATCCCCATTCCCATCCTCAGAACTAACCCACTACCCCCAGAATCACCAGGGAGGTGATGTCACTGAAGGTAACACAGGTGAGGGTGAGGCTTACATAACATATCCCCAAAGCAAACCACCTAGAACTCTCAGACCTGTTCTCCAAAATGCCTCTTCCGGGACTTCCTTGGTGGTCCAGTGGTTAAGACTCCATGCTCCCAATGCAGGGGGCCCGGCTTCGATCCCTGGTCAGGGAACTAGATCCTGCATGCTCCAAGTAAGAGCCCGCATGCCACAACTAAAGATCCCGTGTGCCGCAACGAAGATTCCACATGTGGCAACTAAAGATCCTGAGTGCCACAGCTAAGATCCGGCTCAGCCAAATAAATTTAAAAAATAATAAATATTTTAAAAAATGCCTCTTCCCACCCTCCCATGGGGTTTCTGCTTCTGGACCCACACCCTGAGAAATGCCCTGTCTTATTGCCCTATCTTGTCCTCCTCCCAATTCTCCCCCAGTCACCTACTAGAGAGTCTCCAGATTCAAGAGCCAATCTGCTCAGCCCAACTGCTGGCCTCCCCTCTCGTGAGCTCTCCTCTCGGGCGGGAGGCTGAGCTTTTCAAGGCCCCCTTTGCTCCTCCGGGGAATGGGGTCTTGCGGTCGTGCTACCAGGTGAAGCGCGCACAGCACGTGGAGAGGGTCTGGATTGTGGAGGTGTGCTTGCTGTGAGCACGATCAGGACAGCAAGTCCATGCTCACCTGCTTCTACCGCCAAACTCGTCCACCCCTCCACAGCAGCACTCACCACCCACATGCTCTCCCCTTAGAAGGACACGTCGGGTTGCTTTGCCTTCCTTGGGTGTCTATTTGCTGTGAGAGCGCGTGGATCACCTTGGAACAGAGAGGAAGTAACTGGGGGTCCCGGGAAGGCTTCTGAGAGGGGTCACAACTCTGAACTGAGTTTTATCCAGGTCTGGACAGTGGGATGGACATTCTGGGGAGGAAGAATCAAATCAGGTAGGCTCCGGAGCCGGAAGAGCGTGGTGGAGTGGGGGTGATGATGGACTGACTGGTATTCCCGGGAGAGAGGGCGGATTGATCACTGACAAGGAGAACCACTGAAGCAGGGGCCACATGAGGTCAGATTTGTGTTGAGAACTCAAGTTCCTGTCGATGGGGTGAACTGGAAAGGTTCCCACGGGCTCCTAAAATATAGGCTGGGCAAACCCACAACAGCATGGAGCTGAGCCAGGCCAGGCAGGAGACCCTGCCTCTTGGTGTCAGAGCTGTCCAGTGGGCATGTTCCCACACTGCCTAGTCACTCAGGCCTCCGGCCGGGACCTAAGCTTTCCTGTCCCTGACGGGGAAGCAGAGGCCAAGCCCCATACAGGTTGGTAGCCGCAGAAAAGCTCCAGCTGTGGCTTGCTTTCTGGTGATGCAAAACCACGTGGGGGTCAGGCGTGGGTCCACCCTGCTGCCGCCTCTACTGGGGCCCGAGGCCTCGGACAAGACCCCTCCCGGTCCTTGGCCCTTCACCTGGATCAGCTCTGGGGCTCCTCAGACACCCCTCTCTCACCATACTTCCACCTCTGCAGTTCTCTCCTCCTGGGGTCCCCCAGAATTCACGTAAACTCATTTCAGCAAATACAGATCAAGCAGCCGCTCTCAGCAGGACACCGTCCCAGGCACAAACACCATGGACGGCTTAGAGAGTCTTGTGTTAATGAAAGCAAAGGATCCACAGAACCCAAGGGCCATTCTACAGGAACCAGGTGGCAGATGGATCTCAGCTCGTTATTAAACTGGTTCTAAGTCTTATCTTTCTGTCTCTCCCTCTCTCTGACCAGGGTTGTCTGGTATTAGACTCTGATCTCTGCAGTGTTTTTAGTCAACTGCAAAGCTTCGATCGTGCCTAGGTAGGTCTCAGCGTCTGACTCACTTGATTTTCCACGTTTTCTGGCTCTGGGTCCTCGATTAAGAGGGCTTTGCTGAGGGCGCTGGAAGATCACCAAGACTAGGGTTCTGGAACCCATTCCGGAGCCCACCAGCATGACCTCCCCCCTCTGGCTTCCAAGAGAGCTTCACTGGAGCCACACCAGGAAAGCAGCTGCTGGCTCTGCCCTGTCACTTCAGGGCCACTGCCTCAGTGTCTACGGGCCTCGTCTGACGGTCTGAGTTCATGAACCTCCCACTCTCTGCAGTCACCACAGAGACACCCAACGCAAGGGGAGGGACCCACGGCCAGTGGCCCCCTCTCGGTGTCTTCCACAGCCTTCTCTCGCCGTGTCTCCACGATGCCCACGAAGCCTGTCCCAGCAGCAGCTGGGTGCTTAGACAACGAGCTCCCCCTCTCTGCTTTACAAACAGAAGCTCACAGACCCTGCTCATGCTTCAGGGACAAGTCAACTCTTAGCTCCCTTTGCTGCCAGGAAATAGAAAGGGAGGGAAAGAGGAGAGCACTGTGTTCGCCACACCTGTCACTACGCGTGTCGCCTGAACCCAGGAATTCTGAGAGAGTCTTCTTCTCACCCCTCGGCTTCAGCCTCATTTTGGGGAAATGTCTACATGCCTGGCAATGATGTGAGAGGGGGGAGAATTCAGATGTCAAATCGGGATCCAAAAAGGATGCTGAAAGGCTATAATTCTGAGCCACAGAGATTCCAGAAAGGATGCTAGGCAGCTCACCAGATCTTGTCTCCCACTCTCCTATTTTATGACCTCTGGGGAAAAAACCCCTGCAAACAAAGATTTTTTTCCCCTCCGCATCTGACTCACTTGACCAATTCATTTCTGACTCCCCAGCTGCAAGAATGGTTGAAAGTTTGGGATCCACATGTTCACTCGGTATTGCCTACACCCTTGGAGGGAAAGAGGACCATCTCCACCTGGACAGGTGGGTTCTCTATGCTTGCGCTGTGGTCCCTCTGTGCCAGACACTGAGTTCCAAAGATGCAAAAAGACGACTCATTTTCCTCTAGGACTGACGGTATCAAGAAATGATGGAAAAGCACGTGACTGGGGAGGACAGACCTGATCCCAGCTTGGCCTCAAACACGGTGTGACCTTGGGTGAGTCATTTCACTGCCCCTCCCCACCCCAAGCCTCAGTTTCCTCATCTTTCAAAGAAGGTAGGGTTTGATGCTGACAGAGGCTCCGTCTAGCTCTGATGTGCTGTAATTCTATTTGATTCCCTCCTGCATTCTATAACCCCCTTCTTTGGATGGAGGGCAAAGCTTTTAAATAGCTTTGGAGTTTGAAACATTTTCTCCTGCACTAGATTTCTTCAGGCAGTGGAATGTGGATTCTGGGTCCAGTTTCCCATTTCTTTTCAAGCTGAATGATTGCTTTAGG
The DNA here is from genome assembly GCF_008692025.1 of Phocoena sinus. NCBI lineage: Eukaryota > Metazoa > Chordata > Mammalia > Artiodactyla > Phocoenidae > Phocoena > Phocoena sinus. The sequence continues at coordinate 24,534,674 of NC_045775.1, forward strand.
TCAGCTGTTAACAAGATCGGGTCAAAGTCATCACTTCATCTGCGAGCTTTCTAATTCTCCAAGTGAACTGCCATGCTCCCCACTTTCAATAAGGAATAAAAAGAGGCCCTGGAGCGGTGAGCACCGACTCCACCCCAGAAAGATAATGGCCGTGTTTGCATAAGTAGCTTAGAAGTGAATTAACCTCCCCAAACATATGGATGGCTTCATCCACCTCGCCTGTTTTCTGGGCTTCATTCTCAAATGCTAACGACCAGCTCTTCCTGACACTGGAAATGAGCAACAGCTTTAGTTTTGCACAAGCTGGCTCAAAAGAAAGAATGCACGAAAAGAGCCCTTGAGATGCGCCTCCAGAAGGACAAGGACTGGGGTAGTCTGTGGGGCCGTAACCACTCCTCAGGGCCCAGGATTGGATGGGGCGGGGTCTTCAGTCTTGCCAAATGATGTCACTTGATCAAACGACCAAAGACCTCGGTAGACTCAGGTTAATCGCTTACACCTGCCATCACATCACTATTCAGAGCCTTGGCTTCCCCATGTGTCATTATGAGGCATTGGTTAGGAAGATCTTTGGGGAACCTGATTCCAGGACACTCTCCACTATTCATTTTTCTCCTGAAATGTGTGGTCCCCTGACCTTTTGTCTCCTAGCATTGACTTCCAGCTCCGATGTGTCCCTCACTTGTGTGGGTCTTGATGACAGAGACCTCTCACACACACACAGACTCTTGCACACCCCGACTGAGCCAGCGTGAGCGTCTCTCCCAGTGCCCGGCACAGTGCCTGGATTAGGATTAAACGCTCCATACACAGCTGTTGAATAAAAGCAACCCAAATTGTCTAAGCGAAACAGGTGACCTGGGGAGTTTATAAGTCCTCGAGCTTGTTAACACCAGAAGGTAGTCCCTGACTCATGGTGTTTGGACCATATAATAATAAGCAGCTCCCGCCCTGCCCCCCAGTCATAAATGCAATCTCACGGTAGCCACACCGGGTCCCCAAGTGTCCCGCCCGGGTCACTGCTCAAATCACTCCCCCCTCATATCTCCTCTCTCTTTTCTGAAATCCTACCCATCCTTCAAGGCCTTGCTCAACGCCACCTCCTCTGTGCAGTCCCAGCTGAGTCTCTGTGGGTCAGAACTGCTGTCTCTCGCCTCTGCCCCTCTCAGCAGACTTTGAACATGATACTACATTTTATTGGGGCCCGTACACCAGCCCTTACAGTGATACCGTTGTCAGTGCCTATTTCTGTCCAGCTCTGCCCTGCCCACCCCCGCCATGTGTCTCTGGGTCCCTCCTCTGGCTCCAGCTGAGCCTTGCGCACAGTGATTATTTATAGAGGATGCCCAGCGAGGTGGCAAAGGCTCTGAAGCTCCCAGGGGCATCGCTTGCATTGAGCAGAGCTGCCAAAAGTCTTAGCGCCGGCTGGTGGGGAGCGTCAGTCAGGGCAAGTGGCTGGGCAGGCAGGGCCAGCATCCAGGCCCTGGGCAGAGGGACGGGCCCATCCTTACTTGGCGTAGGCTTTCTCCAGCAGGCTCGGCCAAAACTCTTGTTTGTTGTAAGGATTAACAAAGAAGTACTCATTGTTCAGGACAGGTAGGCGATCGTCAATCACCACTTCCACCCACTGGCCACACTGCCAGAACTGGAGGAGATTGAGGAATATACGCCCTAGTAGAGCTGGGGCAGGAGGGAGGTGCTGGCCCCCCCGACCCAGGTCAAAAGATAACCACCTTTGCCACTTCACCACCACAGTGCAACAAGGAAGTCTATCCAGACCAAAATCCCAGCCCAGGTTGGCGGACGGGGGACCGGACTGTCATCTCCACTGACAGGTGAGTCACAGATCAAGTTAATCAAGGAAAATACAGCAGGGAGGAAGGAGTCTTGGGCTCCACCTGGACTTTGTGGCTGACTCCTGCCTCACTTCGGCAAGTCCTTTGTGAGATTCAGGCGCACTGAAGACTCTCCGGGTACATCTTGTGTACAAAATGGCAGTAGGGGGAGCAGATGCTGAGTAGCAAAGGAGAATGGGAGATATAGAGTGTTGTGATGGGGAAGGAGAGCCTTTAGGGAGCTGAAGGCTTGAGAGAGGAGGCAGGATTCCAGCAGGTGGCGAGGCGCAGGGAAGGCATCCCAGATGCGGCGGCGACAGTGTGGGCGGAAGCCTAGGGGCCGAATGGTGAGGTTGCTCGGGAGGACTGTTACAGTTACAGCCTCCCCCTGGCCCTCCTCTCCTCACGTCCAGCTGTCTTTGCCAGCAGAGCAGCCGCCATGAGGCGCGCTGGCACTGTTGCTGCTAAGCGTGCAAATGAACCAGATGCTCCTCTTCAAAACAGAGTGGTTTAATCTTCAGCATTCAACTCTTAATGGTTCACCCGGGGGCATTGCCAAATGAGGATAATTCATAACAAAGCCAGCTTTTTGGAGTTGGTTTGCTGGTCTCTGGATCAGCAACAGGGCTTCTGGCTTCAGGCCTGAGTCTTGACAAGATTCAGGCAAGCCTCCGATAGTTGGGCTTGGAGTAAAGCTGGGTGGATGCAATCCATCATCTGCTGGGTGGTGACAGGGAGACTTGCCCACAGCTGGATGTCCCAGATGCTGGGCTTTTGCATACACATGAGGATGCACTTTCGAAGCAGGGAGGGAGACCAAGACAGAAATGTCAGTGGAGACAAAACGAAGAAGATGTCCTCGCAGTCTTTAATGAACCAGTGCACTGGAGCTGGTGCTGCCCCAGCTGTGGATCTGCATCCCGACTGCAGTAGGATACACAGGAGGGTGAGGCTGGGAGCCAACAGGGATGCTATTACAGTGAGATCGTGAAACCTGTCTGAAGCATCAAGGAAGCTAACTCTAGCTCCTTGAAGGAGGATACTAGACGGACAGACCCATCAGGATTTGGGGTTTAATTGGATAGCAAAGTGTAGTAGGTGGTATCCAGTCAGTGGAACCGTGCTCCAGTCCTGGTTTTGTTTTTTTGTCCTGAGCAATAGATACTGGATAAGACACTTAATTCTCTGTGATTCACTTTCCTCATCTGTCAAATGGTGCTAAGAGTAAGAGCTACCTCCTACTGTGATGGGATCAGGTGAGTGTGTGAAGGTGAGATCACAAGTTTGAAAGTAAGAACTGTTTCTCGACAGGCTTTTCGTTCAGCACTTAGGTTAGTGCCTGGCATACAGTAGGCCATAAAGAAGGAGTGAGTCCTGGCTTGAACGAGATCCTCTTGTTGGTTCTACCCTCACTCACATCTTCCCACACCAGTAATGCTGACCAGACTTGTTCTCCCTATACAAAGGGAACCTCAGATAAGATCATCGTTCCCAAAAAGGATGAAAATAGCCTGACTGGTGGTCAAGAATGAGGCCACCGATCTGTGTTTCCTGGTTCACTGCTCTGGGTGAGGAGGGCTGGCACCTGGAAAATGTCTGTGCCCTTCAAGAAGCTGGCTGGTGCCATTGAGCCAGTACCCAAGTGTCTGAGGGAAACCAGAAGTGTTTTGGGCAAAGTATCCAAGTTGCCCAGGCACTGGGCCCTTTCCAGAGAAGTGTGCCCAAGCTCAGAATGATGAGATGTACAGAGGTCAGCATTTGTAGCTATTTCTGGGGAACTGTGGGACTATATTCACCACCCAGAAGGGCAAAGCATGTCCAGCCTGGGCCTCAGTTTGTCCTAACTACCTGTCACCCCACCAACACTTGCACCCCTGAGGTGAGCCCAGACACAGCCAAACACTGCACCCTCTGGCTAACTCCTCAGTGTGACCCTTGGACCAGCAACATCAGCATCAACTGGGAGCTTGTTAGAAGACCTAGCATGCAAATAATTGGACTTCAGGAAGACAGAACAGGATAAAGGAGGACACCCAGAAAAAATGGAGAGAAACAGCTGAACAGAAAAAGGAGGCAGGTCTTCAGAACGAAAGTGCTCACTGAATTCCAGGCAAGATTAATCTTGCCTGGAATTCATGCATCTGGACATTTCTAGAGAAATTTCTGAACCAAGGAGAGAGATCGCCTCATATAAACTTGCAATTTGAGAGAATATGTTGCATACAAGGCCAAGAGAATAGATTAGCATTGGATTTTTCTTCTGCAACATTGGGGAAGGTACAAGACAATGGAGAAATGTTTACAGATTCTTGAGGAAAAGGAATGTAATCCAAAAATCCTAAACCCAACCGAAATATTGTTCTTAAGTAAGATCAAATGAAAAATACTCACGTAATCTGAGGAAACTATTCAAGGAACTACTCCTACCAAATGTGGATGAAATTAGAACAAAAATCTTAAGAGGAAATGAAGGCTGAAAGAAACAATGGTGAGTAATGAGTTTTGAATATTCTTTGGACAAGAAATATACTGGTAACGTAGTGAAAATGAAATTGATAGTGAAAGGATGAGCAACGATATAATAGGGAAATGTAAGTAACAGGAAGCTGGAGTAGCAATGTGAATATCAGATAAAGAGGAATTCAAGTTCAGAAGCATAAATATAGCAAAGAGGGATATTGTGTAAGCTTTATTGCAACAACTGGAGAGCAAGAACATAAATATTTGGGCACCAAAGAATAGAGCAGGAAAAGTATAAAGCCAGAACATGAGGAACCCTCCAAACTATAACTTTGGGGAAGAACTTTAACTCACTTCTTTTAGAATATGACAAATCAAATAGACAAAAAATAAGCCAAGATAGAAGAGATAATTGCAGATTATACAATGTGCAAATCAGAGAGCTTGATTCCATATATCATGGATATATTATCATGGATAATATATACTCTTCTTATATGTCCATGAAGCATCTATAAAAACTGTTGTGGACCTGGCCATGAATAAAACTTTAATAATTTCCCCAAATGTGAGAGTTTATGAATTATATTCTCTGATCATCATCTAATAAGTCTAAAATTCTACAACCAAGAGATGATCCCCTATAAAACTTAATCAAAACTAAAAACATCATAAAGAAGCTAAAAACATATTAACTTAAAATTAATAAGACATTTGACATTAAAATTGATGGATACAGAAAAGATCTGAGAAGGAAAATTTTAGTCTTAAATCTTTTATCATGAAGAGAAAAAGAAAGAATATTAAGTGTACAGTTTCAGAAAACAAAAAACCAATAAAATTGACCAGGAGAAAGTAAATGGGAATTAATAAAATTAAATTGAAATTAATTATATGGAAATCAAAACCCTAAAAGAAAAAGAATAGAAAGAACAATGAAAATTGAAAGTTGAGTCATCCAAAAACTAATACAGTAGATTGGTTGGATTAAGAAGAGCTGGATTAAGAAAAAAGGAAAAATAAAAATATAGTTTAGGGATTAATAAAGTTGACTTAATCACAAATTAGAAGAAATAAAATAAATTTTCAGAGAATTATATAAGCAACTTTGGTGCAATAAATTTGGAACTACAGAAGAAACAGTTGGTTCTCTTGGCAAAATATAAATTTCAAGAATTAGCTCTAGAAGAAATAAGAGGCCCAAGCAGATCAACAGCTATTGAACACATCAGAAGAGTTTAAGAAATCATATTTAAAAAGGAGATAGAGGGGCTTCCCTGGTGATGCAGTGGTTGGGCGTCCGCCTTCCGATGCGGGGGACACGGGTTCGTGTCCCGGTCTGGGAGGATCCCGCGTGCCGTGGAGCGGCTGGGCCCGTGAGCCACGGCCGCTGGGCCTGTGTGTCCGAGCCTGTGCTCCGCAACGGGAGAGGCCACAGCGGTGGGAGGCCCACGTACCGCAAAAAAAAAAAAATAATAAAAATAAATAAATAAATAAAAAGGAGATAGGTCCAGACAATTTAACTATTGCCTATTTTACTTTTAAAGAACAGATAATCAATGATTAACAGCCATTATACAAATTATTTCAGACCAAAGTAAATCTCAATAGGTTCATATTAAAAAGCAAGCATAACTCCATAGTAAAAACAACAAACAATGGGAAGCCAATTCTACATGTGATATAGATGTAAAAATTCTAATAAAATTTTTAGCAAATTTAATCTAACAGTGGATTAAAAGAATGACAAACCAGGAAAGTATGTCACTAAAACCAAGAGACAGCAGGATTTTGCTCTTGTCACTCTTATTCAAAATTGCAACCTTCTAATTAATGCAACAAGGCAAAAGAGCAAAATAAGCTCTATAAATATTAAAAGAAGAGACAAAATTATCTTTGTGGATAATATTAGATAACTAAAAAAAAATCCAGACACTACTAAAGAAGAAAATTAGAACTAATAAAAGAATTTGGTAAGGTGGCTAGATACAACTTAATATAAAACAAGGAATAGCTTTCCTCTTTTTAGCAACGTCTAGTTAGAAAAATCATTCATATTAGCTACAAACTTGTAAAATATCTGAGAATACATTTACCAAGATGGGTATAGCATGAATATCAAAACATAACTATAACATTTTACTGAAGGGCATAAAACTAGTTCCAAATAAATGGAAAGATATACTGTCTTTTGGTCAAGGAATAACTACAGTAATAAAAGTTTGATTTTTCCAAATTAATACATACATTTAATGCTGCTCTATTCTGCATCACAGTGGCTTTTCTTTTCTTTTTTTTTTTTTTTCGATACGCGGGCCTCTCACCGTTGTGGCCTCTCCCGTTGCAGAGCACAGGCTCCGGACCCACAGGCTCAGTGGCCATGGCTCACGGGCCCAGCCGCTCCGCAGCATGTGGGATCCTCTCGGACTGGGGCACGAACCCATGTCCCCTGCATCGGCAGGCGGACTCCCAACCACTGTGCCACCAGGGAAGCCCGGCTTTTCTTTTTAAATAGACACATGATTTAAAAATTCTCATAGAAGAATAAATGTGCAAGAATCACCAAGATAAAATATTTTTGGGGCAAGCATAATGAATAATGAAGGAGAACCTATGCCACCAGAGATTACAACTCATTCTAAAACTACTGTAGTCAAAATAACCAGATATGGCACAGGAATAGACAGACAAAATCTCAATGATGTACAGGCTTCTTGATGAATGACTCTTCTCTTTTGCTGATTGTTTCTGCCGTTCTTTATATTTACATGAAAACATTTTAACTCTCATCCTCCCTATGTGTCGTCAGATCACGAGCCAACACAGAGTAACTAACACATAAGTGTCTTTTCCACATCTCGGGCTGCCAGACCAACAGAACTTTCACGACAGTCGCCTTCCTGTGCTCACAGAGAATCCCATTTAAGGAGCATCCCAGCAGCACACTTACCGGAAAATGGAAAATCCCTGTATATTGGTATGAAAAGCTTTGGTCCATTAGGATCTTCTGCAGATGCTGTGGGTTCTGTGTCAAGCAGCCCAGTGCTGCCAGGAACCAGCAATCTCCTGGGAGGGGACATAAGCCACGAGAGCTGCCTGGACACAATTGGAAGCCCCATCCCATGTACTGCACAGAGTCAGCATACCTCCTTCTGAATAATGCATTTTTTTCTGTCTGAGAGAGGAGAACCAGAAGAAAGATTCACTGGGTTCAGTTCCAAGCAAAATAGAGAAGGTGATGGTAGTGGTTATGGAGATAGTGGTAGTGGTGAAAGGGGTGATGGGGGTAGAGGTGGTGATGAGGTGAGTAGTGATGGGGTGGTGGTGGTGATGGGAGTGATGGGGGTAGAGGTGGTGATGGGGTGGGGGTGGTGGTGGTGGTGATGGGAATGATGGGGGTGGAGGTGGTGATGGGTGTGAGTAATGATGGGGTGGTGGTGGTGATGGGAGTGATGGGGTGGGGGTGGTGATGGGAGTGATGGGGTGGGGGTGGTGATAGGAGTGATGGGGTGGGGGTGGTGATGGGAGTGATGGGGTGGGGGTGGTGATGGGGTGGAGTAGTGATGAGGTGGAGGTGATGGGGATGGGAGTGATGGGGGTGGAGGTGGTGATGGGGTGGGGGTGGTGATGGGAGTGATGGGGGTGGTGGTGGTGATGGGAGTGATGGGGGGGTGGTGGTGATGGGAGTAATGGTTTTACCGAAACAGCACATACAAAGTATCTAGCACAGCCTTGCAGAAGTTCAATTAACGTTTGCTTCCCTGATGCTTCTCTCTACTCAGTGCTCAGATTAAACTCTCTGTCTATTTGCTCCTTTTCTTTGATAATTGCTCTCCCCAAAGGGCTCTGCACACACGCTACTGAGCCGACTTCCAGGCTGAGGGTCTGGGTGTGAACAGTCCGTCCACAGCAACACCGAGGGTGCCAGCCTTGCCTCCTCAGAAGATGGGGCAGCATTCTGGGGGTCTGGGTGGGCACTGCTCTTGACCCCCCCTACTCTGAGGCTGACTTTGGGCAGCCTGCGTCAATCCAGGGCTGGGAAGGAAGAGGTTGAGTTCTTACCTGCCTCCCCCTGTTGGATGTCGAAACTGCTCACACCTTCCAGGATGAAGTGAGGCTCTGATTTACCCTTCAATAAATCCTTAGAAAAGAGGGAGAAAAGCCATGAGCATCTTTCATTCCTCTGTCTCCCTGTGTGCTACCCAAGACGTCACTCTCTTTGTCTTTGAGGGGTAGAGGTTACTTCTTTAAACAGGTGTTTAAAATATGAGGTAGGAAAGCTGCCCTCATTCTTCAGGTTTTATTGCTAACAGCAAGGCAGATGTCAAAAGGGTGTATATGTAACTGACCAAAAAGGCAATAAATGCATAAGCAATCTGTGCCAAGAGATAAGGACTCAGGATCCTTACATCAAATGATCAGCCATCCTGGTACCAACAGCACTGTTTCATTAGGAGTTTATAAACAACCAAAAAAGAAGAGGATGCATTTATTAGAGGAAATTTTTATAAGCATGACCACGCCTTCCTCGTGAAATGTCATCTCTCAGAAGTCAGTGTTGACATTCTGAGCTCCAGGTTCAAGTCCAGCCATGTGCTGTACAGGACAGAGGATGTGCATTATTCAGGACCTTGCCCACTCCCTGGCTAACACACAGACGGATTCTGGAAGACCCCAAGCAGCCTCTAGGTTTTCCTGCTACCAGGAGCCCACAGGATTATTCTGAGCATCCTCTCTGTGCAGCTCTTCCTGGATTTCCATTGTGTGGATTTGTATAATTTGGTAACTGTTCCTGTATCATTCCTTTTCACATTGACAAATAAGTCCCCAGAGAGCAGGGCGGCAAAGTAGATTCATCTACTCAACAGCCATAAACGTGTGGAGTCCTGTATCTTGAGAGACCTGTCAGCCCTTTGTATACTGCCGGCCAGTTTCCTGGTGGAGCCGCCAAGGGGAAAACAAAGGTGTGCGTGTCTGCAAACAAGTCAGCCAGCCCACCTCACCAGGCCTCCTCCCACCATCTTTTTGCACATAACCAGCCCTCTCTGATGGCCAGGGCAGGGCGCTCAGGCTCAGGCCCTTGTGATGGAGGCATCCAGCTGACCCTATGCCCTACCCCTGGCTGCTCAGAACCTGGGGTCTCTCCCAACACCAGCAGGAAGGGCAGCTCTCCACAGGGCCCTGGAGGAAGCAACTCTCCCAGTGTCAAAGCAACTTGGGGCACTTCAGTGGCTTTAGCTGTCCCCTCACCTTCTACTGGAAAAGGGAACTCAAGGTCTCAGTGGAGGCTAGCTGGAGATCCTCCACTCAGGGATTAAAGAAGAGGGTAGAGGCCATCAGGTTTTTGGATGGGGTAAAAAAGACAGTGTGGCTCAGCTTTCTAGACCCAGCACAGCTGCAGCTTCTTCGTCATTTACCCCTGGTTTACCCCCATGATGGACAGAGGAGGGGTAGGTGTGCTGAGAGTGACTGAACCAAGCCTGGTGTGGAATCCTACCTGCATTGTTCCCTGGGTGAGCTTGAGCAATTTTCTTTACTTTGCTGAACCTCAGTTTCTTCATATGTAAAGTGGGAGTCAAATGAGAAAGCCATTGGTGCCCTGGCTGCTGTTACCAAACCCTCACTGAGGACTAGATGCTTCATTCACAGTGGTCTCCCGACAGAGTTGCAAAGCAGGAGTCTGCATTTTACAAAGGAGGAAGGATGTGAAATACTGAGTGTAGCATCAGACAAGGGACCTGTTCAATAAATATTGATTCCCTGTTTCTGTAATATTTGCAAAATTAAAAAGACCACACTCATGGATAAACCCAGCATCTCAAATGCATTCCTTATAAAACGAGAGAGAGCTGAATGGATACAAAAACAAGACCCATATATATGCTGTCTACAAGAGACCCACTTCAGACCTAGAGACACATACAGACTGAAAGTAAGGGGATGGAAAAAGATATTCCATGCAAATGGAAACCAAAAGAAAGCTGCAGTAGCAAATTTCATATCAGACAAAATAGACTTTAAAATAAGGACTATTAGAAGAGACAAAGAAGGACACTACATAACGATCAAGGGATCGATCCAAGAAGAAGATACAACAATTGTAAATATTTATGCACCCAACATAGGAGCACCTCAATACATAAGGCAAATACTAACAGCCATAAAAGGGGAGATCGACAGTAACACATTCATAGTAGGGCACTTTAACACCCCACTTTCACCAATGGACAGATCATCCAAAATGAAAATGAATAAGGAAACACAAGCTTTAAATGATACATTAAACAAGATGGACTTAATTGATATTTATAGGACACTCCATCCAAAAACAACAGAATACACATTTTTCTCAAGTGCTCATGGAACATTCCCTAGGATAGATCATATCTTGGGTCACAAATCAAGCCTTGGTAAATTTAAGAAAATTGAAATTGTATCAAGTATCTTTTCCGACCACAACACCATGAGACTAGATATCAATTACAGAAAAAGATCTGTAAAAAATACAAACACGTGGAGGCTAAACAATACACTTAATAACAAAGTGATCAATGAAGAAATCAAAGAGGAAATAAAAAAATACCTAGAAACAAATGACAATGGAGACACAACGACCCAAAACCTATGGGATGCAGCAAAAGCAGTTCTAAGAGGGAAGTTTATAGCAATACAAGCCCACCTTAAGCAGGAAACAACTCGAATAAACAACCTAACCTTGCACCTAAAGCAATTAGAGAAAGAAGAACAAGAAAACCCCAAAGTTAGCAGAAGGAAAGAAATCATTAAAATCAGATCAGAAATAAATGAAAAAGAAATGAAGGAAACAATAGCAAAGATCAATAAAACTAAAAGGTGGTTCTTTGAGTAGATAAACAAAATAGATAAACCATTAGCCAGACACATCAAGAAAAAAAGGGAGACGACTCAAATCAATAGAATTAGAAATGAAAAAGGAGAAGTAACAACTGACACTACAGAAATACAAAAGATCATGAGAGATTACTACAAGCAACTCTATGCCAATAAAATGGACAAATTCTTAGAAATGCACGACCTGCCAAGACTGAATCAGGAAGAAATAGAAAATATGAACAGACCAATCATAAGCAATGAAATTGAAACTGTGATTAAAAATCTTCCAACAAACAAAAGCCCAGGACCAGATGGCTTCACAGGCAAATTCTATCAAACATTTAGAGAAGAGCTAACACCCATCCTTCTCAAAGTCTTCCAAAATATAGCAGAGGGAGGAACACTCCCAAATTCCTTCTATGAGGCCACCATCACCTTGATACCAAAACCAGACAAGGATGTCACAAAGAAAGAAAACTACAGGCCAATATCACTGATGAACATAGATGCAAAAATCCTCAACAAAATACTAGCAAACAGAATCCAACAGCACATTAAAAGGATCATACACCATGATCAAGTGGGGTTTTTTCCAGGAATGCAACGATTCTTCAATATACGCAAATCAATCAATGTGATACACCATATTAACAAATTGAAGGAGAAAAACCATATGATCATCTCAATAGATGCAGAGAAAGCTTTCGACAAAATTCAACACCCATTTATGACAAAAATCCTCCAGAAAGTAGGCATAGACGGAACTTTACTCAACATAATAAAGGCCATATATGACAAGCCCACAGCCAACATCATCCTTAATGGTGAAAAACTGAAAGCATTTGCACTAAGATCAGGAACAAGACCAGACTGCGCACTCTCACCACTCTTATTCAACATAGTTCTGGAAGTTTTAGCCACAGCAATCAGAGAAGAAAAGGAAATAAAAGGAATCCAAATCGGAAAAGAAGAAGTAAAGCTGTCACTGTCTGCAGATGACATGATGCTATACATAGAGAATCCTAAAGATGCTACCAGAAGACTACTAGAGCTAATCAATGAATTTGGTAAAGTAGTAGGATACAAAATTAATGCACAGAAATCTCTGGCATTCCTATACACTAATGATGAAAAATCTGAAAGTGAAATCAAGAAAACACGCCCATTTACCACTGCAACAAAAAGAATAAAATATCTAGGAATAAACCTACCTAAGGAGACAAAAGACTTGTATGCAGAAAATTATAAGACACTGATGAAAGAAATTAAAGATGATACAAATATATGGAGAGATATACCATGTTCTTGGATTGGAAGAATCAACATTTTGAAAATGACTCTACTACCCAAAGCAACCTATAGATTCAATGCAATCCCTATCAAACTACCACTGGCATTTTTCACAGAACTAGAACAAAATATTTCGCAATTTGTATGGAAACACAAAAGACCCCGAATAGCCAAAGCAATCTTGAGAACGAAAAACGGAGCTGGAGGAATCAGGCTCCTGGACTTCAGACTATACTACAAAGCTACAGTAATAAAGACAGTATGGCACTGGCACAAAAACAGAAAGACAGATCAATGGAACAGGATAGAAAGCCCAGAGATAAACCCACGCACATATGGTCACCTTACCTTTGATAAAGGAGGCAGGAATGTACAGTGGAGAAAGGACAGCCTCTTCAATAAGTGGTGCTGGGAAAACTGGACAGGTACATGTAAAAGTATGAGATTAGATCACTCCCTAACACCATACACAAAAATAAGCTCAAAATGGATTCAAGACCTAAATGTAAGGACAGAAACTATCAAACTCTTAGAGGGAAACATAGGCAGAACACTCTATGACATAAATCACAGCAAGATCCTTTTGACCCACCTCCTAGAGAAATGGAAATAAAAACAAAAATAAACAAATGGGACCTAATGAAACTTCAAAGCTTTTGCACAGCAAAGGAAACCATAAACAAGACCAAAAGACAACCCTCAGAATGGGAGAAAATATTTGCAAATGAAGCAACTGACAAAGGATTAATCTCCAAAATTTACAAGCAGCTCATGCAGCTCAATAACAAAAAAACAAACAACCCAATCCAGAAATGGGCAGAAGACCTAAATGGACATTTCTCCAAAGAAGATATACAGACTGCCAACAAACACATGAAAGAATGCTCAACATCATTAATCATTAGAGAAATGCAAATCAAAACTACAATGAGATATCATCTCACACCAGTCAGAATGGCCATCATCAAAAAATCTAGAAACAATAAATGCTGGAGAGGGTGTGGAGAAAAGGGAACACTCTTGCACTGCTGGTGGGAATGTGAATTGGTTCAGCCACTATGGAGAACAGTATGGAGGTTCCTTAAAAAACTACAAATAGAACTACCGTATGATCCAGCAACCCCACTAGTGGGCATATACCCTGAGAAAACCATAATTCAAAAAGAGTCATGTACCAAAATGTTCATTGCAGCTCTATTTACAATAGCCCAGAGATGGAAACAACCTAAGTGCCCATCATTGGATGAATGGATAAAGAAGATGTGGCACATATATACTATGGGATATTACTCAGCCATAAAAAGAAACGAAATCGAGTTATTTGTAGTGAGGTGGATGGACCTAGAGTCTGTCATACAGAGTGAAGTAAGTCAGAAAGACAAATACCATATGCTAACACATATATGTGGAATTTAAGGAAAAAAATGTCATGAAGAACCTAGGGGTAAGACAGAAATAAAGACACAGACCTACTGGAGAACGGACTTGAGGATATGGGGAGGGGGAAGGGTAAGCTGTGACAAAGCGAGAGAGAGGCGTGGACATATATACACTACCAAACGTAAGGTAGATAGCTAGTGGGAAGCAGCTGCATAGCACAGGGATATGAGCTCTTTGCTTTGTGACCGCCTGGAGGGGTGGGAGGGAGGGAGACGCAAGAGGGAAGAGATATGGGAACATATGTATATGTATAACTGATTCACTTTGTTTTAAAGCAGAAACTAACACACCATTGTAAAGCAATTATACCCCAATAAAGATGTTAAAAAAAACGAAAGGGAATAAAAACGTGGATTACACAGTCTACTTTTAGATATTAGAAAGACCAAAAGAGCCTCACAAACATACGCGGAAAGAAATGATAAACAGAACAACTGGTGAGTTACAAAATAGAAACACAGCAAGATCAGTAACGCAAATATTGAATACATTGTATTTGGGGAGAAGGTTTACTTAGACCCAACCTTTGGCTAATATGCTAGAGAAACCCAAATAAAATTAGAAATAGAAAGGAGGTTTTAGCAGTATAAAAACATGACATAAAATTCTATACTAATCAGTTTAAGCATACTGATGATTTTCTGACAAGAATTAACATGGCCAAAATGATCCAAGTTGGTAAATAACCTGAAAATCAATAACCTTGAAACAGTATTTTTAAATGATCAAAGAATATCTCCCTATTATCTCTGTCAAGGCTTCTAAGCTCAAAATTTTCTTGCTGAATTCTCTCAAACTTTTAGGAAATAATTCCTGTGTCGCCTGCAGTTTGTGTTTAAAAAAAGAAAGAATCCTGCAACCGGTTATTTTAAGAAGTCAGCACAGCCTGGATGCCCAGCCTGAGAGAGAGAAACACATACACACACACACACACACACACACACACACACACACACACACACATCACATCACAGACTGATTTCATTTACGGAAAAATACTGAAATAAATACCCGGCAAATGAATCAACAATAAATTATACAACTAACCCACTACCATTAAGTAGGGTTTGCCATAGAAATGCAGGATGCCAGCATGGTTTCCTATCAGGATATCTAATGGTATAAAATACCATTTACGTGGGTCAAAGGAGAAACAATTGCTATCTTTCCAATAAATGCCTTGAAGGCATTTGATAAATGCACAACTTTCTCTGATTTACCAAAATAACAAAATCGAAAATGAAAAAAAACAAAATTTTAGTTAATTAGGAATAGAAAGATACGTTATGAAAATTAAAGGATAATTATTTCAAATCAAAAATCAATTGTCAACATCAAATTTATGGGCAAACACTAGAATTGTGTGCATAAAAGTTAGGTACCAAACTAGCATTTTTTATCTCCTGTCCTGAGCTGCCTGTTCCTTCCTCACTCTGGGCTTTAGAGGGGTCCTGGGTGATCCAAAAAGAGCAAAGGTAGGAGGAGACAGAAATTATACCCAGAAGCATTTCAGTCTGCCGGGCCGACTTTGTGAGACCGGGCCCACAGAGAAAATAGATCAAGATGGTTGGCAGATAAAAATCCCCTGGCTCTGGGCAGGTCCCCTGTCACTGGGTGGGCTGGGCACACCAGGGCAGTTAGAGAATGTGGTAAGACTGGCGATGGGCAGTCTCTACCCCGAGTGCGACTCAGAATCACGCAGGAGCTTCGCAGACATGGAGACTGCTGGAGGCCGCCCCCCATGACCTGGATTTAGTAGGTCAGATGGAGGTAGAGTTCAGGATCCACACAGCTCCTCAGGTGATTCTGAGGCCCAGCCAGGGCAAGGAGCAGGTTCAGAGAGGTTGAGTGATTTATCCTAGGTCCCACAGGAATCAGGCTGTGCATCAGGCACTCCGCTCCCATAATGCCTTCCCCACGGACCACACTGGCAGGCAGGGTCTTCAGTGTTTTCTGACTCTGTGAGATGGATTGGCCCTTTGAGGTCTCTGCAACATCATTTGTACAGAAGGAAGCCGTGATAGTTCATTTTATGTGCCAATCTGACTGGCTCATGGGGTACCCAGATTTTTGGCTACACATTATTTCTAAGGAGGGTTAGCATTTGAATCAGTGGACTCAGTAAACAAGATTGCCCTCCCCAATATGGATGGACATCATCCAATGTACTGAGGGCTTGAACAGAACAAAACGTAGAGGAAGGGAGAATTCGCCCCTTCTCAGCCTGACTGCTGAGCTGGGACATTGGTCTTCTCCTGTCCTGGGACTGGGAATTACATCATCAGCCGCCCTGGTCCTCAGGGCTTCCCACTTGGACTAAACTACACCATCAGCTTTCCTGGGTCTCCAGCTTGCAGATAGCAGATCTTGGGACGCCTCAGCCTCCATAATTATGTGTGCCAATTCCTCATAATAAATAAATCAATAGGATATATCTATATAGCTCCTGTTGGTTATGTCCTGTAGGAGATCTCGACCTCTCCCCTCTCCTCCTCCCTCTTCCCCTCTGCATCCACACCCATAACCCATACCTGAAGTGGTACCAAACAAGGCACTCCCCTGCAGTTGTCTCTGGAGGTGTCCCTTCTAACACAGCATCACTTCCTATGTTTTGGACAGCGATTCCTGTGTTCTTGTCAAAGGCTCCTCATGCCCTCCCCGAGATGGTGTGCTGCTCTTGGATGAGGAAACACCCGGTTTAGTGTGTTGGTCTTCAGACACAGGCCCTTTCAGCCGGTGGCCACAATTCAGGCTGCGCCAGGTGGCAGCGTCACTCCCTTTTCTATTTTTGCTAGAGAACTTTGCTTTATTGGAATCAAAGTTCTTTGGCTCAGTGGCAATTGGCTGTTGGCATGCTCTCTTTCTGTCGCCTTCTGCTACCTGTTGCCTTCACAGCCTACATTCAGAGCTCCACTTTGTTAACCCCTTCCTTTCCGGAATAACTCATGCTGAAACCAAGGTGAATCATTTATAGTAAATGATCCTTTCGGAAACTCTGCTCTGGCTACTTGGAAGATGAACATCAGTGTCTGGGTAGGCAACACTTCATTCTGGGATGGCCACAGGCCAAAATCCACAGTGGGGCTGGGTGCTGAGTCCTGAACATGTTTTGGGCCCCCAGCCCATTCTTCAGTTGAGAAATGGACATGTTTTTCACTAAAGAATGGGGACAAAGATGAAATTTCAATTCCTCAGTCTGACACAGTGGCAACTCTGCTGTGAAGATCTACGTCTACAATTCTGTGTCTTCCAATATGGTGGCCACAAGCCATATTGGCAACTTACATTTAAATAAAATAAAATAAAATTAAATTAAATTAAATCAAATCTGCAATACCTCAGTCACACTAGCCCATTTCAATTGCTCAATACCAACATGTGACTGGCGGCTACTGTATTGGCAGAAAGGACATTTCCATCATTGCAGAAAGTTCTATTGGACGGTGCTGATCTACTGAATGAGGATAATAATATTATCTATCTCGTAGGCCTGTTATGGTAATTAAATGAAATGTTGTATGTAAAGTGCTTAGATTAATACCTAGCATAGGTACATGCTTGATAAATGGAATTTGTTATTATTCATGAAATAAAATTTTTAGAAGAAAGTGACTCTAAGTGCCAAATTCAGTTTGGGGAAATATCACGTAGAGTCTCCAGGTATAAGTGTAATTCTCAGCATTGTCTCTTGCTGAGGCTGGTGTTGCAGGAAACATTGAGGAGGAGGAGGAGTTGGATCCTTTCAGTGCCATTTGCTCCAGGCGCAGTCACGGGCATTTACAGAACCTGATTGCCTGCTGGTGGGGGGAGGGGAGGGTGTGGGGAGTGGGTTACCAATTCCTCAAACCCAGAAAAGCTGAAGGAAGCAATAGAAGGAGCTTCTACAGCAGCAAAATGGATTAGGGTTAATTGTTAGAGAGAGGGAAGACAAGAAGAAGGAAGAGGTAGGCAAAAGGAGAGAGAGAGAGAGAACATGAACTATGGGATGCGAAGCAACTTTTCTTCTTCATGAGGTGTAGAAAGCTGAGCCTAGTTTCATGCCCCTGACTCTTGCACCGTTGTTGAACCTACCTAGCCTAGATGAGTACGCGAGGTAGAATGATACCCATGATGGTTTAACAGTTGCCTAGAGTATGAAGCTTTCCCATTATCTAGAAAAGCCTAGAATGCAGATACGGCCTAAGGAGCCTTGGTGCCACCTCAGCCATTATATAACTGAAGTTTAGGGGATGCCAGTCAGGCCTCTGGTTAGGCACTGAGCAAGCTTTAGATTGGGAGGCAACCTTCTAATAGTGATAGGCAAGAAAATGTGAGAAGAAAAGCACTACGCACGCTCCCTGCCAGGCTACCCCGGCCTCCCCAGATGGTTTCCTCTGACCCACACTTCTCCTTAAAAGTCTTTGCTGAAATTGGCTGAAGCTGAGATGACTGGACAGTGAAAGCCCAAGAAATCCCAGAGCATGGTCCCTGTGGCTGCTACTCTATGCCGTCCCTCCCAAATTAGCCATAGTAACAATAGCTAGTGTTTAGTAAGTGCTTACAATGTGCTAGACAATGTTCTAAGTATTGTCTTCATTTATTCCTTAAAATAATCTTGTTAGGTACTGGTACCATTTTTATCCTCATTCTTTTCACCTATAAAAATGGAAAGAAGGGCAGAAGGTAGACAGGGGTTGATTCCGTTACCCAGACAAAGTAGGAGATTCTATTGGTGCACAAGATATTATTAGCAGCAAACAGGGGCCTAAAATACGTCACGAGCTTATGATGAAGCCTTACAGGAGGCGACACAGTTGTGGTGTTAGGAATATGTCTCAGAGCCAGACTCCAGGGCTCAAGTCCCAGCTCTATCACTTTAGGCAGGTCACTTAATTCTCTGTTTCTGTTTCTCAACTGTAAAATGGGGCTAATAATAGTACCTCCTCATAGAGTTATGATGAGGATTCAGTGAGTCAAAGCACCTAAAGCCAGGCCTGCCATGTGGTCAGCACTATCTAAGTGTTGGCCATTACAGGTAGGATTGCTCCGTGCTGGCTGGAGCTTCTCCTTCAAGGCTCTTTTCAGTCGCAGCTGTGAGCTGTGGCAGTTGAGGACGTCACCATGTTTAAGGGGTGAGTACGTCAGCTTTCTCCTCCACCATCTTGCTTGGAAAACAGGTCAACTCAAGAATTCTATATTATACATGTAGAGCTTGAAACCCATTTCAGGTGCCTGTGGACAGAATCATTCATTCACTCACTTATTCATTCAGCCAAATCCTAATCCTATGTGAGGAATAGTACAACATGGGGAGTCAGAAATTTTAGTTTAAATCCGGGCTCTTTCCCTCACTAACTGTGTCACATTGTGCAAGTCACATCACCTGTCTGAGCATATCCTCTCATAAAACTGGGAAAGAACATGAGACAAAGTAAGAGAAGACACATGGAAAGCTCTGGAAAATACTATACAAGCGTAAGTGCTGACAGTTGTGATAAGGGATACAAAGAGATATGACATATCCACATATACATTATAAAAGAAATGTTGGAATGAAAAATGACCCCCTGGTAGAGCCTTTGGATGGGTAAAAGAAGAACGGGAGTAAAAAGTATCTGGCCCCTGGCTGCCTCTGTTTTGGGTTCCTGGAACGATTCTGTGTGAGTCATTTCATTTCTGTTTGCCTCAGTTTCTCCTAGACCTCAAAAGACATCACAGTTTGAGATGTTGCTGGAATTAGATAATAAAAAACTCTCAACCCTTTCTAAATAAAAATGTTATAAATTCTTTAACACTATAAATATGGTCTCACATCTATTGCTCAGTACCTTGTGAAAAAAAAAAAACATTCTAAAAGAACCTCATCTGAAAATAACAAAGGGAGAAAAATATAATCCTTCCAAGGTCTAAATAGAGTTCTCTGCTCAGCTCTCCTTAGGAGTGAAGTCCACAAGTAGGGAGTCATTGTTGGGGACTTATTGCCTCTGGATGGTAAGATGGATTCTAGAAGCTTGAAGCACCCCCATCTTAACTAAGTAGCATCCTAAGCCCCACCTGATCCCCACTCACCCTCCCCTTCCCCAAAGCTACAAATTGGTCCTGAGTTAGGACAAGAGTTGTTACCTCTAGCGTTTCCGTCATGTTCTCTGTCATCAGAAAACACCTCTTCTGTATAACCTAACCTGGCTTCATTGAGCGTGTTACACAGAGTGCTTGGCATTTCATTCGCATTCGGTAATGCTTGCTGAAATCATAGTCATTAGCTTACCAGACATTAGATTCTTTCCTCTTCTTCTAGGTTCTGCTGGCTGCTTTTGGAAGCATGAACAGGAGGTTTGAGCATCAGGGCCCTCAAAGTGGCCCTTAGCCAGGTCCTTTGCGTCAATGAAAATGATATTATGAGAATGTCTAGTGGGCTGAGAAATTTCCCTTGGAGCTTCATGCCCTGAAACTGAGATAGTTCTAGAAAAAACCAACAGGGCTCGCCTGGCTTCAAGGTGGAGTTAGTGGTCGTCTACTGGGGTGGGGGAGTCGGGGGGTTTGAACATTGCCATGAAATACCGCCCTAATTTTACAGCTGGTGTTTACAACTCTTTTATAGGTGATCAGCCTTTACAAGATTGAAAATACAAATATACATGACAGAGGCAAGGCAATTGTTGAAATTCATCCTATTATATAAGTGACTGACATGTTATCTTCCCTTTGAGTAAATTCTAATAAGGAAAGAAAAAAGATAAAGACAGTGATACCTGACAGATTAAAGAATGATGAAGACTGACAGAGGGGCTCATTTACGGAGATTGAAGAGACCCCACAGCTACTACTACAATCCTCCTCCCCATGCATCCCCATTTTTTATGTGGGAATGAGGCATGTAATCTAGTGACATGCTGTCTTAGAACTGGGGTCCTGCTTCCTGGTACAGGGTCATTCCATCCCACTGTGGATACAACTCTGTAGCTGAGGAACCAGATGAACTTCAGTCTCCTTCCAGTTTGAGTTGGGCCAGCCCTGAAAACCAGGTCTCAGGCCCCTCATTTCAGGGGGAGGCACCATGGGAGGCACCATGTCAGAGGGTCCAGGAGCTGGGCGTGTCCCTAGAGAGGAGGTTCACTTACGTTTAGCCGCATCCAGCTTAGGCTGGAGAGGTTTCTTCCCTTGAGCAGCTGTAGACCTATGGAATAAGTCTCAGCAGGGAATGTCTCATCCTCAAACAGCAGCCCTCTGTTTAGGCAATAATCCCGCAAGGAGTAAAAGTCCTGTTGCCTGAACTTGATGATGGGGGTCTTGGCTAGAAGCTCCTGGTTGTGCGCCATGACTCTTCTTGGAAGAGGTATAAGGTCTTTCCCTTTCAGTGAGAAAAAAGATATTTTTAGGGGTAAGCCATCAAGTCCTTTGCATCATTAGATGTGAACCCTTGAAAGGCACTCAGATGTCCCCCGCTTTTACAAGTGAGGAGACAGAGACCCAGATCAGTGCTATCCCTGGTGACACAGCCAGTTGGTAGGTGAGCCCAGACTACAATCCAAGCATCCTTCCTTCTAGTTCAGTTTTCAGTCTGCTGTACTGAACAGCTTCTCAGGATGCTCTTACGTGCGTGAGAGACTATTCATACATGAATGAACATTTATTGAGTGCTGACTTTATACCAAGCGCTTTTCTGAATGCCGGCAATCCAAAGATAAATATGACATGATATTTATCCCCTGGGGGCTCATTATCAAGTGGGAAAAATAGATTAGACATTTCAACAACCAGCTCTCATTCAACAGAAACGGTCTAATTAAAAATGTGTACAGAGTCCTGTGGATGGATATAAAGAGGAGAAGCTAGGAACTGCCAAGGAGAGTCTGGGGTGGTTCTCCCACAAGCACTGACATTGGAATTGGCCTTGAGAGAAGAAGAATTTGCCGGGTGGAGAACTGGCAGGTAGGTTAAGATTAAAAAAAAAAAAAAAAAAAGTCCCTTCAGGTGCCCTGAGTAGCAACTACATGGAGGACCAGGAACTGGATTGGAGAAGTCATGGGTGTTAGAGGGGGTGGGAGGGGCTGGAGAGGCAGTGGAGTGAGGGTTGGGAGTAGAGAGTTTTGGCAGACAAGGCCAGGAAGGTAGGTTGGAAAACTGGACTGCTTTCGTTTTATGCCCTGCAAGCACTGCGGGGCCACTGAAGAGGTGGCTTATGATCAGATCTGTGTATGGGATCGTGGAGCAAGTTGGAGGCCATACAGCAGGATGGGGAGGGTCTCAGACGGGGCAGAGGCTTGGAGGCTGCTGCATATCTGTCCACAGGAGAGACAGTGTTAGAGCAATGGTAGTGAAGATGGTGGAGAGACAGATTCCAGAGTCATTTTTTAGGTAGAACCCATAGGATCCGATGATGAATATAGGGGCGGGAGGTCGAGGGTGTGGGGGAGGAAGAAGAGGCAGTGCAGCGAACAATCAAATGAGCTTTGAAGTTTGCTCTCTGCTCTCACCACCTACCTACCAGTTCTGCAATAGTGCGTTAGTATTCAAGCCTGTGAACCTATCTCTCCACCTGTATGGATTAATGATACCAACCTCAGAGGGTTTATTGCTGTATTAAATGACATTGGACCTAACAGACTGAACAGAGTGACTGGCAAACAGCAGCCACTCAGTAAACGTTGGCATCCTAATTTCTCTAAAGAGCAGTCAAGGTAGCCTGGGTTTTCTTGTCCAGGAAGCCACAGGGGTGTAACTGATGCCATTTACCAAAATATGCATCACATCCTCCACCTGCAAGGCAAGCTGGCTTGGATCTGAATCCTAATCCACGCTTACTAGCTGTGGGACTTGAAAAACCTCTTTAGCCCATAAAGTCGTGCTTTTCAATCTTCTTTGACCAGGGTCTATAAAGGTGACACAAAAGACCGGAAGGTCCATATGTCCTATCCATAACCACTTCACAGCGAGAAAGGAATCAGGTAATGATAAAGAACTGGAGAGGAACATGAAAGAACAACTCATAAAGAAAGAATGTGAGCTTACAATCAGGATCTTGGATCACAGAAAAAATATGCAAACTTAAAAAATAACTTATAATTTTCTTACGATTAACATATAATAGTAGTATGTTGCAAATTAGATAACACAAATTCATCGGCAAAATAGCACCAATAAGTATCACTGTACACACATATTTGGAGGGAATGATGCATACAATTATCTAGCAAAAGAGATAAGAATCATTTATATTTGAACTATTAGGTTGGACCATATGAAACTGCCATTTTTATAGGTCAGAAATGGTTGAATATAGTCAGTATCATATGGTTTAACCTAAGGTAAAAATGATTGAATATGAGCAATTTCCTTTGGTTTAGCCCAGTATGATATATACATTTCTTCAATCTGGCTCTTGGAAAATAACAGGTGAAAATACGTCAGTGTACCTCACCACTCCCTATAGGGTTAAGAGGAGAACCTACAACAAACTACATAAATAGTGATAAAGCTGAAATAACAGTAAGGTATCGCTCAAGAACAAGAAAATGTTAATAGAAGTTGGCTGCCAGTTGAAGACAACGGCAATGACACCTGATAAGGGAGGGTTGTGAAAACTATGGATCCACCATCTGAACACATACTTAGGGATAGTGGAGCCAATACAGCACTGCCAAGCCACCCACCTACAATTATGAGACTGTTATTAAGCAGCTCTTAACTGCAGGTAAAAATGAGTCTGAACAGTTTGGCTTGACTTCTCTATCAGAATCTTGCAAAAGGGCCTTATGTTTGGGGATCAGTTCCCAGGTTCATCTGCAGGGTCCTCACTGCCCACCACCGGGCAGTGCACCAGCTGACTTTAGGAATCCCCCTTCTAAGACTCACTTCCCTCCTTTGCGAAATGGAGATGCCATTAATATGCATGTTATAGAGTTGCTGGAAGACTCAGACAAAACCACGCTTGTCGAATACTTAGCACTGTGACTGGTAAGCAGAAAGCAGTCAGTCGACAGTGGTTATTAGTATAATTAACATTCTTATCATTTTGGCCATAAAAGGATGGTGCAGAAGCCCCACACCCTCTAAGAGGAGGACCTGCTCTTATGAATGACAGGCCAGGCTCAGAGGGGCCTGCAGGGGTGAGGGCCAGGGGTGGGACATCAGACCTGTGCCCTCAGCTCAGCTACTGCTCTGAGAGCCCAGAAAGGAAGGAGAAGGCTCTGGGGGACTGGCGGCAGGTCTGGGTGTCCGCTGCTGGAGGAGGCGGTCCGCTGCTTTGTGGAGAAGGAGAATCTTGATGTGGAAAAGAGAAGACAGGCTGGAAAGGCAGTCTCCACCTTAACAGACCTCACACCTACTGGACTCACCTTCCTGCTCTCCAAATTGCCAATGGCTTTCCCAGGGAACAGCCTGTAGACTCACTTTCTCAGGCAGGAAGGGTTTACAGAATTTGACATCTTGCTGGTGTGTGCAGCAGGAAAGGCCAAACAATTTTCCCACCTGTCGCTTTGGGGAGGGCTCTTTGGCTTATTTCTTTTCTTCTATGACCTACTTGCCTCACTTCGCAAAAAAAAAAAAAAAAAAAAAAAAAACAAAGGCAGGAGAAGACTCTGCTCTCTGGATAAAGAAAGAAAGACAGAAGGTCTACCTGATATTCAGGATAAAACCCAGTCTTGCTGCTGGGGTATCTCTTGGGTCTAGTGAGAAAAATGGCACAGGAGCTAGAAAAACGGCAAAAAGAGCTGATATCAAGTTATTTTTTTAAATTGAAAGATAGTTGATTTACAATATTGTGTTAGATTCAGGTGCACAGCAAAGAGATTCAGTTATATATATTTATATATATTAGAGTCTTTTCCATTATAGGTTATTATAAGACATTGAATACAGTTCCCTGTGCTCTACAGTAAATCCTTGCTGCTTGTCTATTTTACATATTATACTTTGTATCTGTTAATCTCATACTCCTAAATTTACCCCTCCCCCTTCCCTTTCCGCTTTGGTAACCAGCTTGTTTTCCATGTCTGTGAGTCTGTTTCTGTTTTGTATATAGATTCATTTGTATTAATTTGTAGATTCTATGTATAAGTGATATCTTATCACTTAACATTTGTCTTTCTCTTTCTGACTTACTTCACTTAGGATGATATTCTCTAGGTCCATCCATATCGCTGCAAATGGCAATATTTCACCCTTTTTTATGGCTGAGCAATATTCCATTGTATACGTATATATCTTCTTGAACCATCTGTTGATGGGCACTTGGGTTGCTTCCATTTCTTGGCTAATATAAACAGCAGTGCTATAACAGTGGGGTACATATATCTTTTTGAATTAGAATTTTCATCTTTTCCAGGTATTTGCCCAGGAGTGACATTGCCAGATCATATGGTAGCTCTATTTTTAGTTTTCTAAAGAACTCCATATTGTCTTCCATAGTGGCTGCACCAATTTACATTCTCACCAACAGTGTACAAAGGTTCCCTTTTCTCCACACCCTCTCTAGCATTTATTATTTGTAGACTTTTTGATGATGGCCATTATGACCAGTGTGAGCTGGTACCTCATTGTGGTTTTGATTTGCATTTCTCTGATAATTAGCAGTATTGAATACCTTTCATGTGCCTGTTGGCCATCTGTATGTCTGCTTTGGAGAAATGTCTACTTAAGTCTTCTGCCCATTTCTTGATTGGGTTTTCTTTTGATATTGAGTTGTATGCACAGTTTGTATATTTTGGACACTAACTGTTAAAGTTCTTAAGGTGAGAACTGTGTGAGCTAATGACTCAAGCCTCAGAACTATTATGAGAAGCAGGTAAGAGGCATATAGTTGGTGGTTCAAGCCTGTTCTTCTGCTCCCATCAGTGCCTATAAAATGAGTTTGATTCAGTCCTTCCCTCTGTCCTCTATTGATATGGGCAACTGTGTTAGTCTGCTCTGGATGCAACAAAATGTCACTGACTGGGGGGCTTAAACAACAGACATTTTCTTCATCACATTTCTGGAGGCTAGAAGTCTAAGATCTGGAAGCCAGCATGGTCCGGTTCTGGTGAAGACTCCCTTCCTGGCTTACAGGCAGCAGCCTTCTCGCTGTGTCCTCACATGGCAGAGTGGCAGAGAGAGAGGGGGACCTCTCTCTCTCTCATTTTCTCTTCGTATAAGGCCACAGGCCTACTGGAGTAGGGCCCTAGCCTTATGACCTGGTTTAACCTTAGTGACCTGCTTAAACGCCCTTTTTCCAGATACAGTCACATGGAGGGTTAGGGCTTCAAACCCTAATTTGGGTTAAACACAATTCAGTCCACAGCAGTGACTAACCCCAGGCTGTACAAACAACTCTCGCGACCCCAGCTGCATATTCCAGGGAGTGTGCGGATCAAAGAGGACCTGGGGGCCTACCAATACTTAGATCTTAGTATCTTTGGTCTGCCGGCACCTCGTGCCAGGCCTGGCACACAGTAGGTATTCTATAAAATTCTTATGAGTGTTGGTGGAATGAATGTCACATGTCAACTATTCTCAAGCATGTTCCGTGGAGAAGCCTCCATGAATAACAAATTATGAGGTCAAACTGTTTTGGAAAATATTTCATATTGAATAGACTTTATGAAGATTCACAAAAGACTCCAAGAAGTCCTTCAATAAAGAAACTAATTTAAGTTTGCTTTCAGTGTTTCAGACATATATAAGCAGCAAGTCTTTTTATTGGCAAGTTCTTATTAATGTGTGGAGAAGACGTACAAAAGTTAAAAGACTTCAGAAGAAAAAAAAAGCCCCAAAGTTAAATGACTGCAGAAGATCCCAACTCAAGTCCTTATTCTGTCCCTTATTAGCCATATGAGCCTGAGGAAGTTTTCTAAGCACTTAGAACTTCAGTTTCCTCTCCTGTCAAATGTGTATAATGATACTTTGTTGAATAAAATGAAAAATATGTGGGAAGGGATTTAAATCATGAAGCATTATACAAAGATATTATTTATTTCTCTGACTCCAATAATCTTGTTCTAACCTTTCTTGTATTGCTCCCACTCAGAGATGGATAGTTGTAAGAATACACAGCTGGATGATCCAACTACTTCTGCCTGGACACAGGATTAAGGGCACTTAGCCCACAGACAAGACCCCCCCCCCCCCCCCACAACACACACACAATTGTGTTGGTGTTCTACATGGAAATTCACAGACTGGGTTATCTTTGGAAATGGAGAAGATAAACATGTATGGGTGTGTGTATAAATGCTCTTAGAAATAACTTTAATATATACCAAGACAATTTCCTGTGAATTTTCCTAATGCTTTTCTTTTTTGAAGAGTAGTCATCATCTTCTCAAGACAAGTGAGCTTCAGACATATTTAAGAACAGGATTTTTTTCCCCCAGTGGGTCTCTCAGTTAATAGAAATCTTCCTAAGGATGCTTTGACAACAGGTAACCAAACTCTTTAAACTATACAAACCAACACATTCTTTAATTTTTAAATTAGGCCACTTTAGATACATATAAGAGAATATGTAAGCTATATAGGTTATAAAATATCATAATCTCATGAACACCCATGACCCTACCACCAAGGTTATGAACTTACCAATACTTATGAAGGTACCTATGATTTCCTCCCTGCTGCCACTCCCTCACCTCCCCCAGAGGAGGCCAACATCAGAATGTTGTGTTTATCACTCTCTTGCTTTTATTGAAAAATAGCTTTATCACATATTTATGCATCTCTACATTGCCTTGTTTTAATTTTGCTTCTTTTTCAGCTTTTAAAAATTACACAGGGGGCTTCCCTGGTGGCGCAGTGGTTGAGAGTCCGCCTGTCGATGCAGGGGACACGGGTTCATGCCCCAGTCTGGGAAGATCCCACATGCCGCGGAGTGGCTAGGCCCATGAGCCATGGCCGCTGAGCCTGCACGTCTGGAGCCTGTGCTCCGCAATGGGAGAGGCCACAACAGTGAGAGGCCCGCGTACCGCAAAAAAAAAAAAAAAAAAAATTACACAGCAGTTCCAATTCCTTTATGGCAATGTAAGAAGCCCCCTATACAGCCCACCTCTTGAGCTTCTTATAGCTATAACCTCTGGAAACAACTACCTGAGAATCTGAAAACAAAGGCTGGAAAATTGTATGGGGGAGTCAAAACTTGGAGAAGAAGCAAGCACGAGGGTGAATTTCCAGGTCTTTGATATTTGGCTCTCACATTTTTGCCATGAGGGTGGGCCCCAGTCATGAAGTGGCCTGGTGCAGATGACTGAAGGAAACCCTGCCATCTTTCTGGGAAAGGAGTTCCTACAGACCTCGGGGGAGAACACCAGGGGAAAGAAGCAGAGAAGAGAGGGCACCAGAGAATGAGATCCTCTAATTATGTAAGTAAACTTGCATAAGTCTTAGCCTAACCCATCTGTATTACAGCTGTGTGGTATGGATCCAAACCAGCACAGCAGAGGCTTAAAGAAACGAATTGAGATTTGAATCACTTCCCACAAAAGGTGAGCTAGAATGCATAGTCTGAACTTAATCAGGTTGATTCCTGCTTTAAAAAAAAAAAAAAAAATCAACATTCCCCAGAGGATTATAACAGACACAAAGTCTACCCAACATAACATTCACTTTGTCCAGGATATAATCCCAAACTTCTCAAAATAAAAGAGTAAGAAAATGTGACCCATTCTCAAGAGAAAACACAACTGACAGGTGCCAACGTTGTAGTGACAGATGTAGAAATTATAAGAAAAAGATTTTAAAGCAGCTACTAAACTATGCTCCATGAGATAAAAAAAAAAAAAAAACACACTTGAAATCAATGAGAGGATAGGAAATCTCAATAGAGAAACAGAAGTTATAAAAAAGAAACAAATGGAAACTTTGGAGTTGCAAAATATAAAATCTGAAATAAAAAAATTCACTGGATGGGCTTAAGAGCAGAATGGAGGTGACAGAGGAAAGAATAAGTGAAATGAGAGGAAAGAATAAGATCAATAAAAAGTATCCAAGTCAAGAACAGACTGAATAAAATATTGAAAGTAAAGAATAGATGGGCTTCCCTGGTGGTGCAGTGGTTGAGAGTCCGCCTGCCGATGCAGGGGACACGGGTTCCTACCCTGGTCCGGGAAGATCCCACATGCCGCGGAGCGGCTGGGCCCGTGAGCCGTGGCCGCTGAGCCTGCACGTCCGGAGCCTGTGCTCCACAACGGGAGAGGCCACAATAGTGAGAGGCCTGCGTACCGCAAAAAAAAAAAAAAACTGACTACACTAAGTATTGGTGAGACAATGGAACAGCTAGAACTTTCATTTACTAGTGGTGCATATGGGAAATGGCACGACCACCGAGTACCAGTGGTTTAGCTTTTGCATATATTCAACTTCACTAAATATGCCACAGTATTTTCCAAGATTGTATCAATTTATAATCTCGCCAGCAATGTAAAAGAGTTCCCACTGCTCTATCTCCTCGCTAACACTTGGTATTGGCAGGATTCTTATTTGTATGCATCTGGTGGGTGTAAAGTGGTAACTCCTTGCAGTCTTAATTTATGTCTCCTTGAAATTACTGGTAAGACTGAGCATCTTTCAATATGTATATTCTTCATTCACATTCCCCCTTGTATGAAATGAATATTCATATCTTATGCCCATTTGTCTATGTTATCTTTTCCTTATGGACTTGTAGGAATTCTTTATTTACTCTGGATATTCATATTTTGTTGGTCGTACGTGTCCTAAGCATCTTCTCCCAGTCTGTGGCTTATCTTTTTACTTCCTTTACAATGCCTTTGGATGAACAGAGATATTCTTCACTTTATACAAATATAAATGTGCTATGAACCTTTTCTTAGACGTTTCATTTTTATAAATTGAGCCAAATGTTAATTTTTATGGGAACTTAATGTAAGAAACTTTGTGATTCTCTTTTTATAAACAGAAGGCTTATTTGTAATTTACACATTCATTCCCCCAAAGCATTGGTTAAAATTTTTTATAGCTCTATAATAATATTTTTAAGAAGTATAATATTCATAGCAAACTTCTGAAATGGACTTGCAAAGAAACACTGAGTACTTAGGAAATGATGTGTGTATTTCTAGAAGCAAATATAGCCTTACCAAAATCAGTTACTTAACTTTCCTGCTCTTTTTTTTTCTGATTCTAAAAATAGAGTTTCAACTCCAGATGAACAGGAGAATGCCATATATATGGTCATATGTATTGATTTATATAAGTACAGATAGATAACATATCTTGATTTTTAAAAAGTGTTTGATAAAATCACCCTTTATTCCTTACATATAAGATGGTAAAACCAAACAAGACCACTAGACTGGGTAGGTTATATCCTACAGTATTTTACATAAGTACAGTGTAGAGTAGCACAGTAAAGTAAAATCTAGTAAATATAATTCACAGTTTGAACCAGAGATCATAGATGAATGATTTTGGATTAACTTGGAATCATCATACTGTAATAGTCACAGAACTCTTTCCTTTGCACTAACATTTTTAATCTTGGTCCCGGATGAAGATGTTGAAATGAAAATGAAGTTACTTTTTAACGCTTTCATCATTTTTTTTTTTTTTTTTGCGGTACGCAGGCCTCTCACTGTTGTGGCCTCTCCCGTTGCGGAGCACAGGCTCCGGACGCGCAGGCTCAGCGGCCATGGCTCACGGGCCCAGCCACTCCGCGGCATGTGGGATCCTCCCGGACCGGGGCACGAACCCGTGTCCCCTGCATCGGCAGGCGGACTCTCAACCACTGCGCCACCAGGGAAGCCCCATCATTTTTAATGATAGAAAGAAAACAAGAACAATTAACTACGCAGATGGCAAAATCCAAATTCTAAAGGACCTCAAAACCAGCAAGATGGAATTTAACCAAAGGAACTGCAAATCTGTCTTCACATTTAAAAGTTAACTGTGCAAGTGAATAGTGAGTGGGTTCTGCCTTGGCTAAATTTCATTTCAGAAATATCTTGTGTGGCTTACTTGACTTCCCGTTTTAAATGAGGCAATGTGGTGAAAGACTTGACACAATCTGAACTGCTATCACAGTAGTAAGGGGCTGCTCTAGACAGGATAGCTCCAGCCCCCTGTACAAAGCTGCTCTTGACACCGCATGGACGTCTAACCCACCCTGTTCAGTTCTGGGGGCCACATTTCAAGAGGTACATCAACAACCTCAGCGGTGTCCAGAGAAGGTATTAGAGTAGCATAGGGCTGCTTGCAAGGATGGTTTACTGGCACGCGGTTATAGCCACCGGGAAAACGTGATGACTTTTTCTAATTGGCACAAACATGCCATCAGCTAAGCATGCAAGGAACCTAGAGATTACTTCCTGGGAAATTGGAAATCTAGAAACGTTTATAGGGAGAAAGACAGACTGAAAGACTTACGATGACTGTCAGAGCCAGTCCCGTAGTCCTGATCCCCAGCTCGCTACAATAATCCCCGTCTGAGACAGCATGGATTTAAGCACCTCTGGTCCCACAGTTGGGCTCCTCCTTGCTGTTTCTCTAACCCCCAAGGTAATACTGCCTTTCAGAAAACTGGGTTTTGCCTTGTCTCTTAAAAAAAAAAAAGACATCCTGGAAAGGTGGTCAAGAGCATGTGGAATCAGGCTGGAACTTTGGTTCAAATCCAGATGTGGCTTAGTGACTGACTGACTGAGCAATGCCAAGCCCTTACTATCTCTGAGCCTCCTTTTCTTTACTTTTTTTTTTTTTTTTTTTTGCGGTACGCGGGCCTCTCACTGCTGTGGCCTCTCCCATTGCGGAGCACAGGCTCTGGACGCACAGGCTCAGTGGCCATGGCTCACGGGCCCAGCCGCTCCGCGGCACGTAGGATCTTCCCAGACCGGGGCATGAACCCGTGTCCCCTGCATCGGCAGGCGGACTCTCAACCACTGCGCCACCAAGGAAGCCCTGAGCCTCCTTTTCTTACGTATAAAATGCACTGGAGGTGGTGGTAATAAAACCAGCCTTTTAGCACTAGGTGTGTATTAAAGGAGAAGCTTCTTGTAAAGAGCTTGGCATGGAACATAATGAAGTCTAGGTAGGTAGGTCTCGTGACCATCACCCTGTCAGGATCTCCCCAGGTGCCCACTGCCCTGTCCCTGTGACAGGTGGGGCACCCCAGGCACTGGCCAGTTACTCCTGGACTTCCAACAGTAGGTCTCCTCAGGTCCCCAAAGTTGAGTCCAATAGAGTAGCCACTTAAAATATGGTAAATGCAACTAAGGAACTGAATTTTAAGTTTTATTTCATTTTAATTAATTTACATTTACATTTAAATACCCATACATGGCTAGCGGCCACCTTGTTGGACAGAGCCGAGAGTAAGAGCTGCTAATGGCAGCAATGACCACAGAACCAGGAGGGCCCTGAGCACCCTTCACGGGAGATAGTCAAGCTGAGGTTGGATGATTATTAAAGGGGGGGGTGCAGAAGTATCCCTGAGTTAGATCCTTTCACTTTGACCTGCTGGGGTTCTCTGCACTCAACTGCTTTTCTTCAACACGATATTTTTGCCACCAAACCACCCAGTTGCTTTCTGTCAGTGACACGATAGGACAGACCTCACAGTGACAGGTGCAAGGCTTGCCCTGGTGACCCGGCCTCCAGGCTGAGCTTAGAACATCCCAGCCAAAAAGAGGGATTCTCTTTGCATTTTGTTTTCAATCCGCTAAGAAACAGGAAGCAGCGTTCAACTGTTCCCTGCCAGGGAGTGATGCACACCGCACTCTCCTGGCTGGTGCTTTCCAGAACAATGGAAATAAATCTGATGTAATGTAGCAGAACACGACAAGGGACAGTTTTCCCCTTAACAAATACTTATTTGAAATGGTGCCCACACCCTGCACGAGGAGTGATCTATTTCCCACAACAGTGTTCCAGCAAAACCCATTACTAATTCCACAACTCAAATTAAAACTAACAGAGCTTGAAGGCTGGGGCTAATGTGCTCTCTGCCGACAAGGAGCGAGGAAGGGTGGGGGGAGGGGACCGGCGCATTTCAGGCGTATGTGTTTAATTACACTGTTTAACGCATTGAGAATAATTTAGCCACCCGAGTGGAGAAAATAAGGCACTTAACTGCTCTCTGGAGGAAAAAAAGCCCCGTGCAAACCACTCTCAGCTGTGTGATACCTCGCACACCTCAGGGCTTTGGGGGCGGAGAGAGAGAGGAAGAGAGAGACGGAGGGAAGGTAAGGAGAGACAAAGAGAGGGGAGAGGGAGGGAGAGAGGGAATTTTGTGCATGTGCAAATCTACTGTGAGTTGGGAGTTCACGTGACTATTTCTCAAGGAGAGCTGGTATGTGGTGGTGTAAAGGTGAGAATGAACATACATTTTAGGTTTTAAAATGTAACTTAACACCTAGACCAGTGCTTTCCCTGGGTTACTCTCCCACTTCAGAACCATCTCAGTGAGGTTCCCTGCCTTGGGGGCCTGAAAGCCATGAGTGAGGTTTGTGGCCCCCAAAAAGGCAGTCCTCAGAGGAAGACTACCCAGGGCTCTCTTTGCAGAAGGGGAAACTGAGGCTTAAGATCAAACAAGAGGCGTTTGGACAGTGCTTGGAGTGGACAGCTGTCCAGCCCCCAGCTTCAAGGCTGATGCCCTGGCCTGGACACAAAGCTTAGTCTAGTCTCTGCCAAGAGGCACCTTACCTTCTGTTTCATTAGGGCTGAGAGGGGTCTGAGAGAATCTCTGATCCAAGGGCCACGGGAGAGGGAGTAATGAGAGAAGCCTCTCACGTGGCTTCAGATACAGAGTGCCGCAGCGCCCCCGATGGGGAACAGGTGCCAGAGAAGTGAGTGCTCAGAATAGAACTATCCATGGCCTGCCAGGGACTCTGGGTTCAGGGCCAGGCCGACTGCCAAGGAGATGAGCCTCCTGGAAAGAGAGAGGCAAAAAGCAGAAACCGCTTTGCATGGCCACAGGCGATGCAACCCTTCACTGCTCTCTCTGCTGGCCTCGCCATGTGCACCCAGCCTCTTTGGGGACTCACGGCCTAAGGGAGCTCAGAGACCTCAGCTGATGGGTCCCTCCCAGGCACGCTATGGGGTAACAAAGAGAACGCCTGCCTGGCAGAAAGGAGTCTGCTCTGCTCCACTGCATTTGTGAGCCGCACCTCTCCTCGGGCCTCAGGTTCCCCATTTGGAACACTGAGCAAGTTGGATTTACTCTTCCAAGTGCTTTTCAGCTGCAATGCTCTGTGTTTCTGGAACTGGGAACGTGAGTTCTTACGCACCCTATGTGACATTGTTGAGCAGGCAGTGAAACAGGAATACAGTATTCCTTTCAGTTAGGTTCGCCATGTGCAAACACGAAAAATCAAAACGTTTTGGCATGAAATGATTCTCCTTACCAACCCCAAAGTGCTTTGGTATGTGTCATTCGATTACCGAAGAGGCCTAGAAAGTTCCTGAGTGGACTGTCAGTGTATTCTGAGGACAAGGCAGAGCGTTCTTTCTGGGTTCTATAATTACATGTGTCCCGGAAACACCCTGTAATATTCGGTATGATCTTGGATTTCTGGGCATATTTTCCCCCCCATCTATAAAGAGAGGATATACTTCCCATTTAGCTAATTCAAGCTCCCTTTTAAGCAAATTAGGGGGATTTAGGAAGTTGGGGCCTGTCATGTATCAAATGATAATCTGGTCTTAAGAGCTACTATTTCCAAGCCATCCTCCCCAGATCGCTCCAGACGGCTCACTTCCCAGCGGCAGGAACCAGAGAGGCCTAGGCAAGCACTGAGCCCGCTGAGTTTAGGGCCTTTTAAATAATTTCTTTGGAAGGCGACACCACATTTAGACAATCAGTGAATTCTTAAACGATTTCCTCTTGGCCTGTCTTCTTAGGCTTTCAATGAAATGAGACAAAGAGAAAGAAAATGGATAAAACAGAGAGACAGGGATAAAGAGACCCAGACAGACAGGGGCAGAGAGACAAAGACAGAGACAGCCAGCCAGCGGAGACGGAGATGGTGATGAAGAGAGTGGGAGGAACGAGAGGCCCAAGATATGGAGAAGGACAAGTCCACTAATAAAAAGCATCCATGTGCATCCGTGTGCAATGCCAGCATACGACCGTGCTGAAGTCATATGCAAACATCACCATGCTTTCTCACCCCTCAGACGTGAGCACTTGAGGCACACCTGGAAAACAGATGTGCAACGGCTGAGACTCCCTGGTGGAGCTCTCTGAAGTTCCCGCCTGCTGGGACAGAGCCATGTGTGGAGATCCAGGGGATCACCCAGGGGAGAGAAAAAGACGGACACCAGCAGTTGGACCTCTGGCCAGGTTACCTCGGGCATCCCGGTCTGTACCCGGCCACCTCTGGGCATCTCAGGCCTGTGGAGGCCACAGAGGTGAGTGGGCAGAGCCTTGGACTGGAGCCTGCTTCTGGTTCTGCCAGTGTCCAGTCCTTACTGTGGTGTGAGGATGCGGGTGGGGAGAGAGGTACACTCGCACCAGCACCCAAGCACTGTAAGGGAGAGACTCCCTTTTCTGACCAGCTCAGGGACATAAGATGATGGTATGTTCTCAAAAGGCCCAGGCCAAGCTACTTGGTCTGAGACTTTTCTGAAAGCAGGCTTCCATCCAAGTAGATGGAGTCATGCTTGTGGGGTTGGGGACAGGGCACGGGTCAGCAAAAGGGGAGAAGTCTCTTTGAAAATAAGAGTTTTCTGAGGGACTTCCCTGGTGGTGCAGTGGTTAAGAATCCGCCTGCCAGTACAGGTGACACGGGTTCGATCCCTGGTCCGGGAAGATCCCACATGCCGCAGAGCAACGAAGCCCATGCGCCATAACTACTGAGCCTGCGCTCTAGAGCCACAACTACTGATCCCGCGCGCCTAGAGCCCGTGCTCTGCAGCAAGTGGAGCCACTGCAATGAGAAGCCCGCGCACAGCAACGAAAAGCAGCCCCCGCTCGCCGCAGCTAGAGAAGCCCTGTGCACAGCAACGAAGACCCAAGGCAGCCAAATAAATAAATAAATATTTTAAAAATTAAAAAAAAGCTTTCTGAATTAATTATGTTGAAGAGCATCACGAAAAAGAATGAACTTAGAACACGATTCTGTGTGTGAGCATGTGTATAAACATGTGTATAAGCGGGTGAGTGAAGCAGTTTTGAAAAGCAGGTTGAGGGGGGTTTTAAGCCTCTCAGGACTCCCATGCTCTTTTCTTCATTCTTAAGAATCAGAGACAGTAGGAAGAGAGAGGAGCAGAAATGGTCTAGGAGCCGCTGCTTGCAGGAGGGGCCAGAGGGGAGGTGGTGGGAACGACAGGCCAGGTGGGAGAGGGACCACACCTCCATCCCTCCAGCGGAAGACGGAATGCAGACGCTGCCACAGGAAACCTCGGCCTCCCTTCTGCTGCCTGGGCTGCAGGTCAGAACAGGTGAGGGGGGCAGGTGAGTCCTGTGCCCATCTGGAGGAAGTGACCGGGTTGAGGAGGTAGCCAGGGTCCTCAAACAGCATCAGAGGGAGACAGCGTCTGGATCGGGACAGACTCCACATGCCTGCGTCCTAGCAGCTGGCCCATCCTGAACGCCTCTGACCTGAAGTTCTCCCCCCAGCAATGCCATCTGAAAGTCTCTTCACGTTGGTTCCTGAAGAGAAGCCAAAAATTTCAGACATGGAGCGTTATGATGTAGCTCGGCTGGTTGGCAGCCTCTTCTCGTTAAGGATTAGACTGGGGAGAAAACAGGACATTTGGCTAAGAGACCCAGGGAACAAGTCCTGTGACCTCTCCTACCTCAGGCACTTGAGAACCAACTGGATCCAGATGTGAGTCATCGGCTACGCCTCCAGAGGGCAGATGTGTGGTCTGTCCGGATGGAGACAAGCCCCCAGGGTCTCTAGTCCCCAGGCTGTGATGGGGTCTGGCTCAATTCTCTGAGCTGTGTGGGAATTCTTGGTCAGGCTGGATCCACAGGCATGGCAGGGCAGACCTGGCCAGTGATCAGAGGGCAGAGTACTGCCCAAGGGACCACTCTTTCAGAGAGAAGTCAAAGTTCTTGGCCACTTTCAGTTTTAAAGGTCCCTTGTGGCCGATGTGACACAGTGAGAATGTTAACCCCACTGCTGCAGCTCTCTACCAGCCCAGGGACTCAGAGGCAGTCCATCACCAGGGTCATAACCCTTAGTACACAGTACTTCTCTCATCTTAGAAAAACTCTACCAGAGGGGGCGGCAGTGGGGCAAGTCTTCACTTCCACATCATCGCTTCAAAATTTGCATTTGTTTATTAGCTAAATAGGTCATCTCTGAGGCAGCTCAGGAGCTGGGTGAGATGACCTTCAGCTGCCTTTCAACATGATCCTCACAGATTACAATGGTTTGGAAGGCTCCTTAGGGATCACCTTATTCAACTACCTTAAAAATTAAGATGAGGAAATTGTGTTTGGCCGAGATTTCCTGTTTTTCTCTTGGGAGGGCCAGCTTTGCAGACTAGTGAGCACACATGGTAGAGAAGAGCTTCCTGAGAATTCAGGGATAGAGACAGAGAAAGATCGAACCCAGGGTCACTAGGGTCCAAAGCAGTGCTCCCGACCCGTGTTGAGTATGGGAATTGCTGATGCACTCAGTTCAACCAGTTTCTTTATTTTGCCTTCTCAAAGCCTTTTATGTAAATCTGAGTCATGACTCTCCGAAGAGGGGAAGGTAGGAGGCAACATTCACCCACGTTTGATCACAGAAACTTTATATCAAGGAGCTCCCAGCAACAGTTCCTAGAAGTAGTGTTCCATGTAGCATGCTTGTCCAAGAGATAGAGTCCCCAAAGGTAGCAGAAAAAAAAAAAAAAAAAAATCAACATTCTGCTCTCGATTCTGCTCTGCTCTTTTGCACAGCTGTAGCCTTTCTTACTATCAAAGGATGCGCTGCCTTATAAAGGTTTGGGAAAGTGAAGGATGTGCTCAGTCTGACCTCTTCCAAACACTGAGGAGAGATGGGGTAGACCTGAGGACTCTTTCATGGTTGCCTCATGGGAGAAAGGGGGAGGTGACTCCCTAAGATCAGGAAACATTAGTGCCTTGCACAGTGTCCTGCAAATAATAATGATAACTTGATCCGTATTGGACTAATCTTATGTGCTGTCTCAGGTCCTCTTGGTCTCACCTGTCTCTGGGTCTCTTACCCCTCTTTGGGGGGTTTTCTTTGACCCCAGGAAAAGAAGTGGCTCTTCTCACCACTTCTGGACTCAGATGAGGTGCCAAGCCACAAGGAGAAGGATCTGGATTTCCCAGTGGCTGCCAAGGGGCCACATGGCACAAGCCAGAGGTTCAGAAGCATGAATTCCCCACGGGGCAAACTT
The DNA here is from genome assembly GCF_008692025.1 of Phocoena sinus. Lineage (NCBI taxonomy): Eukaryota > Metazoa > Chordata > Mammalia > Artiodactyla > Phocoenidae > Phocoena > Phocoena sinus. The sequence goes on from NC_045775.1 coordinate 24,572,809, forward strand.
TGAGCAATGAGAGATGGGAGACAGGAGGGAGCCCACATGTAAATTTCCTCTCCAGCCTCTCTCCTGTGGACTCTTCCAAGACACAGCATTTCTGCAAAGCTAGTCCACAGGTGTCCTGCTTTAGCCAAGTAGCTGGCTATATCTCTATGTGAAGAGAGGCGGGTGACACATCATCTTATATTGCTTCCCATCCTTCTCTCCCCATTTCTCATTTCCCTCACTCTCACTGCCCTGGTACTGCAACTCCCAGTGAGGCATTAGCACTTAAGCTTTGCCTCAAGCTTTGTTTTGTAGAGGACCCAGGCTCAAATAATGTCAATAGTAACTACTAAAATGTTTTGAACACCTACCATGTGCCAGGCACTGCTAAGTACTTTACATATATTATCTCATTTAATCTAATTTATTGTTACATTCTAGTGATGAGGAAACTGGGACTCAGACAGGTTACGTAACATGCCCAGATGATAGTATCAGACAGCACGCATGGTAGCATCAAGCGCAGTGCTAGACATAGAGTAAGCCCTCAGGGTGAGTAGGTGGATCATTAATTTGTATATTTCTCACCAGCACCTTTTCTTCTAAGGCATTCTTTCCAGTGAAATCACTCACTAAATACTACCAGTGAAGAAATCAAAGAGGAAATCAGAAAATATGTCAAGACCAAAGGAAAATGGAAGCACGACACTCCAAAAATCTCTGGGATGCAGCAAAAGCAGTTCTAAGAGTGAGGTTCATAGCAATGCAGGCCTTCCTCAAGAAACAAGAATATCGCAAACAACCTATTGATAACTTACCACCTAAAAGAATTCAAGAAAGAACAAAGCCCGAAGTCAGCAGAAGGAAGGAAATGATAAAGATCAGAGAGGAAATAAATAAAACAGATCAAAAAGACAATAGAAAAGATCAATGAAACCAAGAGCTGGTTTTTTTAAAAGATAAACAAAAGTGATAAACCTTTAGCCAGGCTCACTAATTAGAAAAGACAGGACCCAAATAAACAAAACAAGAAATGAAAGAGGAGAATTAACAACTGATACTGGAGAAATACAAAAAGTCATAAGAAAATACTATGAACTATGAAATACTGTTCTATATGCCATCAAAGTGGATGACCTAGAAGAAATGGACAAGTTTCTAGAAACAAACAGCATGCCAGGAATAATATAACTCGTAGTCATCTGCATCTTGCTTAGTAGCAAGTGGCTCACCAGGTACCTTTCTTATTCCATCTACAAATTGGGAATAATAAGTTTATGTTACATATAACTCTTGCTTATTACACAATTGGTAGATTATTATATTGTCAACAACCAATGTGCTAACCAGAGTCCTCCTGCAGCTATCACCCACAAGAACAAAAATTAGGTCCAGTTGGGTACAAGTGGGCCAATCCAAGAGAATTGCTCACTAAATATTCAGGTAATGCCATCTGGGGGTCATCAAAGTTCTGTTTCTGTCCCAGGACAAACAGGGTAGTTGGCAGGTCATAACTTAACTGTAACTGCAGAGGAAAAATGTCTGCACTCATTCTAATCTGGTCAGCTTGGGTTCAGACAAAATAGCTGTGGCTCTGTCTCCCCAAGTACAGAATCACATCTCAGATTCCACAACATTTGTAGCCATGGAGGCACATGCATTGACCAGGAAGCAGCTCTAGGGGTATAGGAACCACCTGAATCTCTGCAGTGGTGTTGACCAGCCTTTGGGGATTAACACAGGTTTTTCAACTTGGTATAATTATTCATCTAGATCATTAGAAAACAAAAGGCAAGCCCTGGGCCCCGTTCCTCCAGCAAATATTAAACACCGACTACGTGTCAGAAACTATACAGTGGTGAACAAAGACATGGTTCCTGCCATCAGGGTATCCCTTATGACAATGTAGCCCTCCAGGTTGTAACTAAATGAGCAGAAAGCCAAGGTGACGCAGTGATTAAGAGATCCTCTCACTGTATGAAGTGTGCAAAGTTTAGGTTATCTTCTCTTAGGGAGTCAACTCACCCTTTGCCCCAGTTTTTCTTAAAACTTGTACTTGGGCCCTTTGCATCAGAAACACCCACTTTTCAGAGCTACTGAATCCATATCTCTGGGGGTGGAGATTTAGATCTACAGAATTAAGACCGTCCCTGAAACATTTATGTGCTCACTCAAGTTTGGAGCACTGTCTTGGTCCGAAGCCCTGGGAGGTCACCACTCGCATCCTACCTGTTTCAGAGGCAGGTGGTTTGATGGAGCCTAGTCAGCAGGATTCCTGTGGGGAGCAGAGTTGGGGCCGGGTGGGTCCCACAGGCTCGGTGGCAGCAGCAGCTCTGCGGCGGGATGGAGAGTGGCATAGGAGACAGGCGGTGGAGGACAGCGGCAGTCCCTCTGGAGAAAAGGCAGGCTGAGAGCCCCACAGCGCAGGCCTCTGCTTGCTTCGTCCCCTCAGGCTCTTCCTCATACAGGCACAGCAGTTACCTCCCCACCTTAGTTAAACAATGACTCCAGCCTGGCGCCGGGTGCCTCCCTCCCGGAGAGAGGATATTGGATTTAATTGCAAAACTTCCCCAAAGATGCTCCACCCTAAGCCTCTCTCCACCTGATCCCACCTCACTTCCTGGAGCCCCGAGCTTTCGACTTCTTGGCTGCCTGAGTTGTGGTCGTCCGCTTTGTTTTTTACTTCAGCAACTTCTCCTTCAGAGGAAGTGCTGAGACAGGGAAGTGTCCTTCCTTTGTGCCTCATTCCCACACCGGAAGTGCCTTCGCCAGGTGTTGCACGTCAAGAGCAGATGCCCAAGGTAAATCACACCACCTGGGCTTTCTGCAGGAAGCTCTTTCCACAAATATAAATGGCAGACCCCATGAACCCTTGGCCATGGAGAGACCCGGGGAAGGTCTCCGCATCATCCCTGCTTAACGGCTCAAGGAGAAAGGGATGAGGCGTGTAAAGCAGGCGCTTCCTGACTCCAGACTCCCCATAGCATGGCTCACCCTACGTAATAGGTGTTGACTGAAAAAAAATGCACAGCCTAAGAGCTGAGAATTATTAGGACTTCAAGCCCAGGAGGCAGCCTCTCACATAGCTCTGAGGGACGGCTCTGAAGAGGTAACGGAGGAGCCAGGATACACAGGAGGTTTTGCAACAAACACCAGGTAGTTGGAACATCAAAAGGTTACTGTTAATTAAAGAAAAGCAGACATCTCACGTTAAGGAACTTGGCGCTTTTCTGTGTTTGGGAAGATGCAAGAGCCTGGACTCACTGAAATCACTCCTCTGATCTGCACCTTAGCTATCTACAGCCGGTATCCTGTGCTTTCCCATCCTGAGTCCCCTGGGGGGTGGGCGTGCTGCAGTGCCTGAGGGCTTGGCAGTGGGCAGCCCTGTTTGTCTCCAGCCTGAGTTCCCTCAGGGCTCACCAGCGGGGGCTGCTTTAGGGGCTGATGGGTGCAACATCCGTTGTCTGCTGATATGGCAGGAACATTTTTCATTCACAGCCTAAAAGAGGGAAACCTCATCTCTACCCATGAGTCATGGGAGTGATGGAGGGTGGGGAGCCTGCCAAGAGAAGAGGTTGGTGATGTAGTCCAGGCAAGGGTGAGCACAGTGAGAAAGGACAAATGCCAAGTGGACAGCTTGAGGAATTTGCATGAAGTGAGACCCAAATCACCAGCACCCAGATAAAGAGACAACATTACCAGTACCCCAAAGCCCACTTGGGACCCCCCCTTCCCATCACTATCCTCCAGGATAGCCTCAAGGCAAACTATCCCCAGCCCCCCCCCCCGCAGTGCATTTTGATAAGCTCCATCCTCTTCCTCATTTTAAAGAAAACAGATTCAGTGTTTTGTTCATTATACCCCAATAAAGCTGAGAAAGAAAACCAAAAAGAAAAAACAAAAAAAAAGGAAAAAAAAAAGAAAATAAATTCATTGTTGATTTAGGGGATTAAATCAAATGTCCCTGCAAAATATGACAAAGGAGACAAGTGTGGTAGGGCAAACAGGTGTACAGAGTATTTGCCATGTAATCAAATGGCTCATCTAACAGATTTCACGTGTTTTTACATTCCTTTCTGGGTGGAAAAAGTCGTCAACAAAGTGAGATGATTTTTTTTTAGTGCCAAGCAGTGTGAAGTGCAGGCTCACGCCGCTTCGGTGCTGTGCTGTGGGCTGCATTCTGGATGAATTAGGCAAGTCATGTTCTTAGACTCAGAGCAGTAGGTGACAAATCTAACAGTATCTTCAAGAGAAGCATTAGAAACACTCACGTTTTCAAACCAAAATGTCCCGGCATTACCACTTACTTATCGTGGAATTTTGGACAAGCAACTTAACGCTAAGCCTGTTTCCTTCACTCCAAAACAGCGATGATAACTGAATCTAACTCATCAGCCATTATGAGAATAATAATAAAAAAAAAAGCAAAGACAGGTGAATTGCTTACTATTAAGTCTGACACATAGTAATTATGCAACAAAGGGCGGCTGTTATTTGGTAAAGCCAGACCGTACTTGGCTGGTGGGAGTTGAGGAGAACTACGTCAGAGAGGCTGGGACTTCTAAGGTGGAAACCATGGACTCTTTTGGGAAGGATAAAGGTGATGCCCCAGGCTAGGGAAGTAGAGCCTTACACTGTTGGAGAGAAAGTCTGGAAAGGGAAATGAAACCTGTCTTCATTCATTTCTTAAAATTCTGTTTCAGTAACAAGTAAATCTAACTTAATTGTCCATCAACAGAGGAATGGATAAAGAAGATGTGGTACATATATACAACATATGGCTTTTTTACAGCCATAAAAAAGAATGAAATAATGCCATTTGCAGCAACATGGATGGACCTAGAGATTGTCATACTGAGTGAAGTCAGACAGAGAAAGCCAAATATCATATGATATCCTCTTATATATAAAATCTAAAAAAAGGGTACAAACGAACTTATTTACAAAACAGAAGTAGAGTCACTGATGTAGAAAACAAACTTACGGTTACCAGGGGTAAGGGTGGGGGAGGGATAAATTAGGCGATTGGGATTGACATATACACACTACTATATATAACACTGATAACTAATAAGGGCCTACTGTATAGCACAGGGAACTCTACTCAGTACTCTGTAATGGCCTATATGGGAAAAGAATCTAAAAAAGAGTGGATATATGTATAATTGATTCACTTTGCTGTACTGCAGAAACTAACATTGTAAATCAACTATATTCCAATAAAAATTTAAAAACAAACAAAAAATAAACAAACCCAAACCAAGTAAATCCACATAAGTATTGCCTGAAGAAACCAACAGAGACCGGCATGATGTGTTTGTTTCTGGTGTTGCCACATGTCGCTGACCTGAGAAAGACAGAGGCATCGGGCCAAGTAGAAAGGAGCTCTGCTACCAAAGTGGAAACCTTCGTAATGAGGGGGCTGAAAGGAGTTGGACCCCTTTCCCTGCCTTCTGATGTGGTGGCCATGGTGAAGGGAAACTGGGGAAACCCACATCTTGCTTGTGCTGAAGGAGCAGGAAGCCAGCACCCTGAGAGACGTGTGTCTGTGTCGGGGCATGGTCCCTGGGCGCTGCCCTGGCCCTGTCAACGTTCCAGCATCCCTCAGGGTAAGCTCCGTCGTTGGACGCCCAGTTCCACAAAAGCACAGTCTAAGGGTGGTCACTGTCATTGCAGCCTGAGGAGGACACATGGACCAGAACTGTCCTGAGACTACAGTATGGGTGAGGGGACAGGATAGAGGACTGTTATTGCTGCTTCCTTCTTGGGTTATGTCCCCAGTAAAGAAGTTCTCAGAAACTGGAGGCAAGAAGGCCTAGGTCAACCAACACACGTGGGTGGATTAGGGAGGATTAGAGTCAGTTTACTCCCTGCTTTCATTCCTGAGCTACCCCAGGGGACTGTGGAAAACTCTCCCTTCTTCCTGAAAGGTGACAAATGGGGTGGAGTAGGAACAAGTACAGATAAGAAGGGTTCAAAGTTGGTGCAGAGTGGCTTGAGACGAAGGGCATTTGGTAACCAGGCTGGGAAACACCGCACTTGCCCAGAAAGGTCAGTGACTGACCTTGGAGGTGAGCGGACCTCAGGGAGGAAGAGGCAGTGTGCCCAGGACAAAGGATGACAAGCGGGTTCTTTCAGGGACTGGGAATCCTACTAAACTGGTGGCAGCATCAACCCAAACTCACGTGGGGCTACGGCGGGCTTGCTTAATTTTGAGTCATTTGCCTGAAAAGAGGCTCTCAGTCCTGGAGCAGAGAGCTCCAGGGAACCTCTAAGAAAACGATCCTGCGGAGCCTGCTTAGGCCAATGCAGCTTCTGCCTATGGATTTCTAGGCTTCCCCATCTGTCTCCCAATGTAATGGACAAGAAAGCTAATTAAAAAGGGTGCCTATGCTCATTGTGGAGACAGCAAGAAAGGGATGAAGAGGCTGTCTCCATCTAAGCCAGTCTTGGGGTGACAAAAGGAACTACGACAGAGCAGATGAATGAATCCCCATGAAAAAAGAAGAGAGAGCAGGGGGGAGCCTTGGAGAAAAAAGAAAGGGGAAACCCTGGGTCTGAACCAGCAGAAGATCTGCACTGTGCTCTTTCTGGGGCTGCAAACTGTCCACTGACACACTCTCTATGAAAGATAATCAAAATAATTTCATTATTATGGATGTGGCACCCTCACAAAGTAACTAAATGAGGACGTTAAACTGCCCAGAACCGTGTATAAGGAGTACGCAGAAGTGCCTCATAAAGATAGGGCTTCAGTCAAGCTCAGATTTACCAGTTTTGACTCCCGAAAGCCAAGATGGGAGGTCAAAGAAATAGTTGTGCCTCTTTTTTTTTTTTTTTTTTTTTGCGGTACGCGGGCCACTCACTGTTGTGGCCTCTCCCGTTGCGGAGCGGATGCGCGCAGGCTCAGTGGCCATGGCTCACGGGCCCAGCCGCTCCGCGGCATGTGGGATCTTCCCGGACCGGGGCACGAACCCGTGTCCCCTGCATCGGCAGGCGGACCCCCAACCACTGCGCCACCAGGGAAGCCCAGCTGTGCCTCTTTGATGAGAAGATGCTACTGGGGGGTGTGGTGCGTACAAGCCTATAAATACCTATTTTTATCCACCTCAGGGCCACACTTAATCTTGAGAGGGCACTCATTAGACAATGGGCTGAGCCTGAAGAGAAGTACAGGGTGCTCAGTGGCAAATCTGCCTCCGAACAATCAAGCTTTATTCATTTCTTATTTGCTCATCGTGTTAACCGTTTATTATGCAAAACTGTCGATTCAGTTGCAGAATGCCAAAAAAAAATATTTGGGACAATTCACAAGCCATGTTTACCATAGTTGCCAAAAGGAAAAAAAAAAAAGAAAGAATTTGCTGAAGAGGATTCTCAGGCTCTGCTCAGATCGTCACTGGCAGGCCGATCTTATCCTCCAGGAACCTGACTGCCTACTCCAGTGTGCGTCAGAAAACCAGGAGCAGGCCAGGACTCCTTTGCTGCAGAGAAAGCAAAGCTTTCATATCAGCAAACTGGTGCATAAGAGAAAGTTCCCTGGAAGTGAGCTCTCAGTAGCAGTTCTCAAACTTAGGTGCACAAGACTCCTTGGAGGGGGTAGGGGTGTGTTTAAAATGTGGATTTCCAGGCCTCACTCCAGAGATTCCTATTTAGTAGGTTTGGGGTAGGGCCAGAGAATCCACAGGTTTGACAAGCATCTCAGGGTTTGGATGAGGATGGGGCATTGAGAATAAACCCCTGTAGTAGCCTGGCTGGGGCTGGTCCCCTGCTTAGAAAAAGCAACCCCCTCATCACATGCACACATGGGCCCTGCTGAGACATTGGTGCTGTCAGAGGGGCCTTCCAGCCGTCACAGGGTCAGGAGGTGGGGCTCCCCTCTGTGAGCTCAGCCTGAGGCCCAGGAAGTGGTGAGTCAGGGTTCGTTGAGCAGGGGGCAAAGTAAACTTGCAGAGTAGGTTTTAGGGGACGTCATTAGCCTTCCCTGCCTGCCCACCTCTGTTAGCCAAATGATCCTCCATCCTGCCTATGCATTAGAATCACCTGGGAAGATTCAAAAAATGCTCAAGCCTGGGCCCTACCCCTGATCAGTCAAGTCACACTCTTGATGAGTAAGGGTGCTCCTGGCAATGATATATTTGAAAAGATCCTCAGGTGAGTCTAGTATGCAGCCAGGATTGAGAACCACGGGTTTAGTCTCTTTCTTACCTCCTGGGTCCCTTCTCTTCTGTCTCCCTTGTGGGTTGGGGCACTTCTAATAGTTCAGCGCTCAGACCACACCCTCTGGCTGCCTAAAGGCCCCTGTTCTGCCACCCCATCCAGGCCTGCCCTTTCTCAGAGCACCTGTGCATCCCCTAAGCACACTTCTCTCTTCCCGGTGCTGGGGGAGTATGCCAGGCTTCAGGAGTCCTAGAGGGAAGATGTGCATTTCGATAATCCCCTTCGTTCACAGTGTGTCAATGACTAATGGTTTAGTGGTCTCAGGGCAAGTTCCAGAGAAACAGACTCTAAGAGATTTATGTATACAAGGTTTACTGGGGACTGGTGCTGGGATCACTGCTTGCCAGGTAAGGGAATGAAGGAAGAAGTACGGATAGAGGGAGGTTATGGATAGAAGCAAATGGATCGAGGCCACTGCAGCAAAGGTCTCAGCTGACTCCACTGGCAGGTCTAGACTCTGGACGGCCCTTCAGAATTATCCTACTTTACTGGCAAGAGGGCAAGCCCTTTAAATCCCCCAGGTGGACCAGTAATGGGATGCAGGCTGCCTTTGGGGAGGAGGCATGACCTCGGATGAGGTGATTCTCTTCAGTCAAGGGCAATTCAGGGAAATGTCTGGAGAGGGACTCAGTTGAGAACCATCCATTGTTAACATGCCCAGAAGGAGGGGAATGACATTCAGGACCAAACGTCTCAGTCCTGAACCAGGGTCTACCCGCCACACCACTATACCAACCATACCCAGGCTCTTTATTTTTTGAGAGAAGGCTGCCAGTATAAGAGCATACTAGTTAGTTTCCTCAAGGAAGGGCGGCTTCTCAGTGACCTTGAGAGGCAACTTGAGTGTGGTATAAAAACTTTGAATTTGGACTGGAATCTCAGCATGGCCCCTTACTTATCTCGGGTAACACCTAAAATCTCTAGGTCTGCATCAATTTGTCTTTAAAGTGGGGCTGATGAATGAGTACCTTGTGGAGTCTTTGAGATTAAATGGAATGGGTGGTGGGGGAAGGATAAATTGGGAGACTGGGATTGACATATACAAACTCCTATTTATAAAACTGATAACTATTAAGGACCTACGATATAGCACAGGGAACTCTACTCAATACTCTATAATGACCTATATGGGAAAAGAATCTAAAAAAGAGAGGATATATGTATATGTATAACTGATTCACTTTGCTGTACACCTGAAACTAACACAACATTGTAAATCAACTATACGCCAATAAAAATTTAGAAAGCAAGCAGGCAAGCAAGAAAGAAGTATAATAGGTGGGCAAGTATCTGGGGCAATGGAGTATATGTGAACTGAGCCTTGCCCACCTGGGCTCTCTCTCCCCATCTCTGACCCCACAGGACATTTAGGACAAGACTTAGGAGCCACTTGTCTCCAGTTCATGCTGCCGGTCCTGGTGGCTGAGATGCCGAGAGAACACTGCTCATGTCCCTGGAGGGACTGTTGCCCCATGCTTGGTCCTAGACCTCCTTGATTCTCAGATCCCCACTTTTCTCACTGGGGTACCAAGCAGTACGTTGACTAATTTTCCTTTAAGCGGTGGCCTGGCAAGAGGGGGCTTACAATCTGCGAAGAGAGTTAGAATGGTAAAGAAGACCCCCCAACCCTCCCGGACCTGAAGAAATCCCAAAGTCAGTGTGGAGGACAACCACCAGTGGAGCCAAAGAATTGACTCAAACTGGATTTCTGCTTCATCAATGGGTTGCCAGTCTCCCAGATAATACTCACTATGAAGTTGATTAACAACCAGCCTTAGCAAAATGCTATGAGACTATCAAATGGAAAAAAAAAAGTGAGTCTCAAAAGAATATATTCAATAAGATTTCAACTATGTTAAACAATGGTTCAGGAAAATTCTGGTAGCAAGAATGCCAAGCTGTCACATAACTGCCTCTGTATGGCAAGATCGTGGCTGATTGCTTTCATGCCGTCTTTACATGTTTCTATAGTTTTAATCTTTTCCACAATGAGCAGGGGGTAGGGAAAGAAAACTGAAAATGCACTCCCACCAGGGGAACGCACAGGCCGACGTTTCCCACTGGTTTTCCCCCACGGGTGACAACGGGCCTGCAAGGGGCGTGCAAAGCTGGATGTCCATCTCACTTTCACAGGCGCAGATGTCTGTATGAGGAGATGTTAGCAAGGCAGAAACTTGTGTGCTTGGAGTCTGGCTGCTGAATGTTTTGGGGTACCTCATGCTTAGCTGCAGGCTGCCTACTGTGTGGGGTGGGTTTCCCAGCCCTCACAGGATAATTTTGTCACCAAGGACAACATTTGTAGTTCTGCATGAGCAGCTCTCTTTGTGGGATAGAGAGGGAGACTGCAGCCCAGGTATTAGGGCCGAGGTGGAAGTGTGAGAAGGCTGGTATACCAGATGTCTGAGGGAATTGGAAGCTGTAAGTAGAACTGAAGGGCATTTGGAGGGAGCATTTGGTGGGAGCAAGCTTTGACGGATCCTGGTAAGTCCCATCTGTCTTCAAAACATATTCTCCGGGCGTCCCTGGTGGCGCAGTGGTTGAGAGTCCGCCTGCCGATGCAGGGGACGTGGGTTAGCTAGTCTCCGATAGTCCACTGCTCATCCAGTTCTTATAAGCCTTGCCTTGGGACCTTTGGGGCAAGCCAGTTGAGCTTGATTCCTTAGTTAAGCACTTGGGAGCTTCTTGGGGTCTGTGAATGACACCTGTCTTTAAAATTCAAGAAGGAACAGAAGCAAGTCCAAACCTGATTTTATTTTATGACTCAGGCCTGAATTCTTCTCCAAAGAGGAAATGCAGATGGCCAACGGGCACATGAAAAGATGCTCAACATGGCTAATCATCAGGGAAATGCAAATCAAACCCACAATGAGATATTGCCTCACACCTGTCAGAATGTCTATCATCAAAAAGAACGCAAATGATAAATGTTGGCAAGAATGTGGAGAAGAGGGAAACTTCCTACACTGTTGGTGAAATGTAATGATAAATTGGAGCAGCCACTGTGGAAAACAGTATGGAGATTTCTCAAAAAACTAAAAATAGAACTACCATATGACCCAACAATTCCACTACTGGGTATATGTCCTAAAAAACCAAAAACACTAATTCAAAAAGATACATGCACCCCAATGTTCATAGCAGTGTTATTTACAATTGCCAAGGTATGGAAGCAACCTCAGCGTCTATCAACAGATAAATGGATAAAGAAAATATGATATATATGTACACACACACACACACACACACACACACACACACACACACACACACACAATGGAATACTACTCAGCCATAAAAAAGAATGAAGTTTTGCATTTGCAGCAACATGTATGGAATTGGAGGGCATTACGCTAAGTGAAATAAGTCAGACAGAGAAAGACAAGTACCATATGATATCATTTACATGTGGAATCTAAAAAATATGACAAACTAGTGAATACTGTATAACAAGAAGCAGACTCACAGATATAGAGAACAAACTAATGGTTACTAGTGGGGAGAGAGAACGGGGAGGGGAAATATAGGGGTAGGGGATTAAAAGAAAGGGTTATAATGGGATTATATGAAATCACGTTTGTGAAACTTTTGAAACTCATAAAGCACTATAGAATTTAAAGAATCTTTTGTTTAATTAAAAAAAAAAAGCCCTGGGGATATAAGGTACAGCATGGTGACAATAGTTAGTAATACTACATTGTATATTTGAAAGTTGCTGAGAGAGTAGATCTGAAAAGGTCTCATCATAAGGAAAAAAAATTGTAAATATGTGCGGTGATGGATGTTAACTAGACTTACTGTGGTGATTATTTTGCAATATATATGAATATTGAATCATTATGTTGTACCCCTGAAAAACTAATATAATATAATATATCAATTTTATCTCAAAGAAAGAGGCCTGGAATAGATCTTCTTGAGTACCTTCAGAGGGAACATGGCCCTGTTCACACCTTGATCTCTGACTTCTAGTCTTCAGAACAGTGAGGAAATAAATTTCTGATGTTTAAGCCACTCAGTTTGTGATACTTTTATTACAGCAAATCCTGGCAAATTAATACAAAAGGTTTGGCAGAAGAAGGACTTACAACATTAGCCCTATTGGATAGAAGAGGAAAATCTATGAATTCAGTCATCTATGCCAACCCTGTACCTCATGACCGTTAACAGTGAGACTGGAAACTCACAGACAAGCTAGATTATTTGCTGCAAAGTTGGACACTCCGCTGGTCACTCAAGGACCTAAGAAACTAAATACTGTCTGTGGTTTGGTACAGCCACACACAACACGTCCATCAAGAGATTGCCCTGGCTCCACAGAAGGTGCCTGACTCTGGACCAGAACAGGAGAGCTCAGGTCTGGGTCATGAAATAAAATATTTGGACTTGCTTCTGTTCCTTCTTCAATTTCAAAGGCAAGCATCAGTCACAGACCCGATAAGCTCCCAAGTGCCGTTAACTAAGGAATCAAGCTATATTGGCTTGACCCAATGACCAGGTGTGTTAGCATGAAAGCCTGGAGACGGGCTTAACACACTTTGACATGAACCACAGCAAGATCCTTTTTGACCCACCTCCGAGAGTAATGGAAATAAAAAAAAATAAACAAATGGGACTTAATTAAACTTAGAAGCTTTTGCACAGCAAAGGAAACCATAAACAAGACAAAAAGACAACCCTCAGAATGGGAGAAAATCTTTGCAAGTGAAACAATAGACAAAGGATTAATATCCAAACTATACAAACAGCTCATGCAGCTCAATATAAAAAAAACAAACAATCCAATTAAAAAATGGACGGAAGACCTAAATAGACATTTCACCAAGGAAGACATACAGATGGCCAAGAAGCACATGAAAAGATGCTCAACATCACTAATTATTGGACAAATGCAAATCAAAACTACAATGAGGTATCACCTCACGCCAGTCAGAATGGCCATTATCCAAAAATCTATAAAAAATAAATGCTGGAAAGGGTGTGGTGGAAAGGGAACCCTCCTGCACTGTTGCTGGGAATGTAAATTGATACAACCACTATGGAAAACAGTATAGGGGTTCCTTAAAAAACTAAAAATAGAACTACCATATGACCCAGCAATCCCACTACGGGGCGTATACCCTGAGAAAACCATAATTCAAAAAGAGACATGTACCACAATGTCCATTGCAGCTCTATTTACAATAGCCAGGACACGGAAGCAACCTAAGTGTCCATCGACAGATGAATGGATAAAGAAGATGTGGCCCATATATACAATGGAATATTACTCAGCCATAAAAAGAAATGAAATTGAGTTATTTGTAGTGAGGTGGATGGACCTAGAGTCTGTCATACAGAGTGAAGTAAGTCAGAAGGAGAAAAACAAATACCATATGCTAATGCATATATATGGAATCTAAAAAAAAAAAGTGGCACTGATAAACCTAGTTGAACGGCAGGAATAAAGATGTAGACATAGAGAATGGACTTGAGGATACGGGGTGGGAGGGGGAAGCTGGGGTGAAGTGAGAGTAGCATCAACATATATACACTACCAAGTGTAAAATAGATAGCTAGTGGGAAGCAGCCGCATAGCACAGGGAGATCAGCTCGGTGCTTTGTGACCACCTAGAGGGGTGGGATAGGGAGGATGGGAGGGAGGCTCAAGAGGGAGGGGATATGGGGACATATTCACTTTGGCGTACAACAGAAACTAACACAGTATGGCGAAGCAATTATACTCCAATAAAGATCTATTAAAAAAAAAAGGCAGGTGATGAATAAAATGCAAGAAATATCGTTCCTTTCCCATTGTTAATCAAAGTTTTCCTTGAATCCCTTCAGTCCAGCACCTGAATTCTTTTTTTTTTTGCGGTACGAGGGCCTCTCACTGTTGTGGCCTCTCCCGTTGCGGAGCACAGGCTCCGGACGCGCAGGCTCAGCGGCCATGGCTCACGGGCCCAGCTGCTCCGCGGCATGTGGGATCTTCCCGGACTGGGGCACGAACCCGCGTCCCCTGCATCAGCAAGCAGACTCTCAACCACTGCGCCACCAGGGAAGCCCCTGAATTCTTTTTTTTTCAGTAAGAAGGGAGGTGTAGGGACACACGGCTGTCAGAGATGCTGTCTGGCCAGGACCAGTCTTGGAGACAAGGGGGTCAGACCAAGAGTGCTTTCTCTCCTTTCTTTCTTTACCTTGTACGTTGCATTGGAGCTCACAAAGCAGTGAGGGGCCCCTGGATTAGAAATTACCTTTTTCTCAGATATCTCTGTTTCTAGGAATGTGGCGTGAAATTCTAATCTGTCGACACCTTGTCAAGTACACTGATTTGGCTGGAAAAATGCCATACCATCATTATGGTGAAAGATTTATCTCTAATAATTAAAAAGAAACTTGGAACTTGAAGGTGTAACTGCCTGAGGATGCAACTGTGTATAAGGCAATGCAAAACTCTGAAAGAACCCTGGCCTAGAAAATGGGAGATGAAAGAGATTAGCCATTTTGAAAGTATATTTTCTTAAAAGAATCAGTGGAACTGTTTCTTCAAATAATTATCAAAGAATTACAAAGAGATAATATACCCATTCTTAAGAAATTCACTGTCTAAGGGGAAAAGTCTATCACAAGACTACTCTTACTAAGAAAACAGTTTAAGATTTGAAAGCAGACACACCCTAGGGACTTCACTGGTGGTCCAGTGGTTGAGACTTAGCCTTCCAATGTAGGGGTATGTGTTTAATCTCTGGTCAGGGAATTAAGATCCCACATGCCTCAGGGCCAAAAAACCAAACATAAAACAGGAGCAATATTGTAACAAATTCAATACTTTAAAAGTGGTCCACATTAAAAAAAAAAAAACTTAAGAAAAAAAAATAAATAAAAATAAAGCAGACACACCCTGTTCCTGAGAAATGCTTATGTATTAATAGAGGTGTGTGTATACTTTGAGTCTGGTTCACTATTTAGATAAATGTTCACTCCTCAGATAACCATATTGATCACAGCGGGACCTGCCAACAGTTTGATCTCAGGTTCCTGGTTGAACCTGAGATACAACTGACTGTGATATGGGACCAAGGGAATTTCTCTTAGTTTCAAATTTTTATGTGAGACTGTACCTTCTAGAAGATTTCATATCAAGGATTTTTTAAAGAGCTGTGATCTAAACCCTTCTGAAGGAAGCTTATTTTATTTTATTTTATTTTACCTTGGTATTTTATTTTATTTGAAAAGATTAAGTAAGATTTTGCTAGATTGAATTTGGATATGGCTTGGAATCCTGCCTGTTATGATAGAGATATAGTAGGCAGATTTCCCTATGGACAATATTTCATTTCTGAAACTTGTTTTAAGATGTGTTTTTAATCTAGTTGGTTCCTTGGGAGAATGATATGCAGACAGTAAGATATAGCACTGGTTGACATGCAGGCAATCTCCTTCTAAACGTCAGACTATCTGCTTTTGTGATGATTCCATATGTTTGGGGTTGTCCACATGTATAATCCCTTACATGGAGAATCAAAGATCACTTTGTTTTGGAGAACACTAATTTGAAGGGAGTTTGTAATTCAGGAAGGTAGACTCGGTATTATTTGTAAAATATATCTGGAAATTTATTCTCTCTGTTTATCATTGGCTTTCAGTGTTTGTGTGTGTATTTAAATGCTAACTGGATCAGAAAGTATTTAGGTGGGTCATGTCAAGTGGGATCAATCAGGGAAAGCTTCCAGGAGGAGGCAAAACATGTGAGCAGTGATTTCAGGAGATGAGTCACATGGTTCAACAGGGAAGAAAAGGGGAGGACTTTCTAGAAAAGAGGGAAGCCCATGGATGGTAGGTAGAAAGTTGATTTGTTTGACTCAAACAGGGTCTAAATGCAGTGGGAATAAAGGGCCTTGTCTAAAATCATGAACACTGGGAGGTCAACCAAGATGGTAACATAGAAGTTCTTGGACTCCCCTCCTCCTACCTACACAGTGAATGTACAGCTACACACAGAACAACGACCTCCCAAAGAAATTCAGAAACTAGCTGAGCAACTTCTACACATAAGGTGATTGACATAATACTCACACAGAAATGGATAGGAAAGGCTGAGACACACGCTCGTCATAAACCCCATGCATGGCGTAACATCATACAGCTGGGAGGGAACTCCTAACTCCCAGCTTTTCTGTGAGGTGTGAAGGGTTGGGACCCCACATTTTACTGCTCCAACTTTTAAAACTGCCACCCGAGCAACAGACCCCCAAAACATCTGACTCTGAAAGCCAAGGAGGCTTGTATCCAGGAGACTCACAAGACTATAACAAAGGAGCAGCTGTTAATGGGCATACAGGCACTCTCTAGGATCAGTACAGAGGGAGCAGAGAAAACCGCCCATGTCCCAGTCTCTCCTTGAAAGCGGTTCATCTGAAAACTTTCAAAGCTGCTGCCTGAGGGTCAGGTTTCTAATTTAGAACACATCCAGGGGCTGCTATGATCTTCCCCAGGGCCTGGATAGCTGGCAGACACCTCCCCCATTGTCTCTTTATAACTTGCTCCAAGTCACCTGTTTCTCCCAGAAAGAAGTTCGGGCACACATTTGCACCAAAGCTTTTGTAGCTGTTGCCCAAGGTACATGTCCCCCAATTGCCTGGGTCTCATTGCCGATGGGGCTTCCATTTATGAATTCCACAGGACTATACAAATCAAAGAAGGAGTTTTTAACTGACTCAACACAGAGGGGACAGACAAAATGCTCATCTCCCAGTCTTCTCCTGAAAAGACTTCATCTCATACTTTATGAGCTGCTGCCAAAGTGTCAGCCTTCTAATTTATCATATATCTAGGGGCTGGCTTGCAACCTCCCTAAGGACCAGGGAAACTGGTGGACACCGCCACTGCTATCTTCCTATACTCGGATCCAAACTGCCAGTATCTACCTGAAAAGAGCTTATACACACCTCCGTGCTCTACTTTTTTGCAGCTGCCACACAGGGATGGGTTCCTGGATCCCATGACTCCAACAGCCAAAGAGACTTCCATTCATGAGTCCCATAGCGCTGTAGCAATCAAAGAAGCAGTTCTTAACGGGTGCAGGAACACCTGCACCACAGCTATACACATGGGCTCAGCCTAGAGGGAGCAGACAAAACTACCTATCTTCCAGTTTATCCCTGCAAGGGGCTTAAGTACATACTTTCCCAGCTGCTGCCTGAGGATCTAACTTCTTATCAGTCTGCATACAATTTACATATTATAGAGGTCCCAGAAGGAGAAGAGAGAGAGAAAGGGGCAGAAAGCTTATTCAAAGAAACAGTGACTGAAAACTTCCTTAATCTGGGGAAAGAAAGAGACATCAAGACCCAGGAATACCATAAAGTATGAAAAAAGATGAACCCAAAGAGACCCGCACCAAGTTACATTAGCACCATAAAACTAACAGCAGATTTTTTAGCAGAAACTTTGTAGGACAGAAGGTAATGGTTTGATATATTCAAAGTGCTGATAGAACAAACAAATCCTGCTAACCAAGAATATTCTACCCGGCAAAGTTGTCCTTCAGAATTGAAGGCAAGATAAGAATTTTCCAGACCAAAAAAAGCTGAGGCTTTCGATCACCACCAGACCACTCTTACAAGAAATGTTAAAGGGAGTTTTTCAAGCTGAAATAAAGGGGCACTAGTTAGTAACATGAAAACAGATGAAAGAATAAAACTCACTGGGGTAAAAGAAAATATAGAGTTAAATTTAGAATAATGTTGTAATGGTGGTGGATTAATCACTTATAACTCTAGTATGAAGACTAAAATGCAAAAGTGTTAATATAACTATTACTACAATAATTTGTTAATGAATACACAAGATAAGATGTAAGTTGTTACATCAAAAACATAGAATGGGGGAGGGTTAAAAATGTAGAGCTTTATGTGTGAGGAGTTAAGTTATTATCAGCTTAAAATAGACTGTTATAAATACAAGATGTTTTATGTAAGACTCATTGTAACCACAAAGCAAAAACTCATGTAGGATACACGAAAAGTAGAGAGGAATCAAAGCATACTACAACAGAAAATCATCAATTCACAAAATAAGAGAAAGAAAGGAGGAAAAAAGGAACAAAAGAATTACAGAACACCAAAAAGCAATTAACAAAGTGGCGATAGTAAGTCAATACCTATCAATAATTATTTTAAATGTAAATAGACTAAATTCTCCAATCAAAAGACATAGAGTGGCCAAAAGGAGAAAATAATAAGACCCAAATATATTCTGTTTACAAGAGACTCACTTTAGCTTAAAGGACACAATGGAATGAAAGTGAAAAAGATATTCCATGCAAATGGAAACCAAAAGACAGCAGAAGTAGCTACACTTATATTAGACAAAACAGACTTTAAGCCAAAGACAGTAACGAGACATAAAGAAGTCCATTATATAATAATAAAGGGGTTAATTCACCAAGAAGTTATAACATTAGTAAATATTTATGCGTCCAACAGAGGAGTACTTACATACATATATAAAAGAAATATTAAAAGATTTAAAGAGAGAAATAGACAGAAATAAAATAATAGTAGGAAACTTCAATACCTCACTTTCGTCAATGAGTAGATCACCTAGACAGAAAGTTAATAAGGAAATATTGGACTTAAACAACATGTTAGATCAGACGAACCTAATAAATATTTACAGGACATCCCATCCAACAGCAACAGAATGCACATTCTTCTCAGTCACACAAGGAACATTCTCCAGGATAGATCATATATTAGGCCACAAAACAAGGCTTGATAAATTTAAGAAGATTGAAATCATATAAAGCATCTTTTCTGACCATGATGGTATAAAACTAGAAATCAATTACAAGAACAAAACTGAGAAATTCACAAATATGTGGAGATTAAACAACATGCACCTGAACAACAAATGCATCAAAGATGAAAACAAAAGAGAAATAAAACATCTTGATGTGTGATAATCACTTTATGATATATGTAAATCAAACCATTATGCTGTATGCCTTAAACTTATACAGTGATGTATATCAATTATTTCTCAATAAAACTGAAAAAATACTGTAAGACAAATTAAAATGCAAACACAACATACCAAAAGTAGTGATATGCAGCAAGAGCAGTTCTAAGAGGAAAGTATACAGTGATAAATACCTACATTAAGAAAGAAAATAAAGATCTCAAATATGTAAGCTACGTTTATACTTCAAGGAACTAGAAAAGGAAGAACAAAGTCAGCCTAAAGTTAGGAGAAGGAAGGAAATAAAAAAGATCAGAGTGGAAATAAATGAAACAGACAGTAAAAAGACAATAGAAAACATTAATGAAACCAAGATCTGTTGTTTTGAAAAGATAAATAAAATTGACAAAACTTTATGTACACATAACAAGAAAAAAAAAAAGAAGATTCAACTGAATAAACTTTTAAATGGAAGAGAAGACATTACAATTGATACCACAGAAATACAGAGGATGATAAGAGAGTACTATGAATAACAATATGCCAATAAATTGGAAAGCCTAGGAGAAATGGATAATTCCCCAAAACATACAACCTTCTAAGATTTAATCATGAATAAATAGAAAATCTGAACAGATGAATTACTAGCAAGGAGATTGAAACAGTAATCAAAACATCCCAACAAACAAAAGACTAGGACCAGATGGCTTCACTGGTGAATTCTACCAATCATTTAAAGAGTACCAACTGTTCTCACAATCTTTCAAAAAATAGAAGAGAAAGGAACATTTCCAAACTCATTTTACAAGGCCAGCATTACCCCACTACAACAGCCAGACAAGTAAACTACAAGAAAAGAAAATTATAGGCCAATGTTCCTGATGAACAAAAATGCAAAAATCCTCAACAAAATGTTAGCAAACCAAACACATGAAAAGGATTACACAACATGATCAAGTGGGATTTATTCCAGGAAAAGAATGATGGTTCAACATTCACAAATCAATCAATGTGATACATCAGGTTAACAAAATGAAGGAGAAAAATCATGTGATCATCTCAACAGAAAGAGAAAAAGCAGTTGACACAATTCAACATACTTTCATGATAAAAAATCTCTCAAGGGCCAGAGGGCAGACAGCAGAAGCAAGAAGAATTACAATCCAGCAGCCTGTGGAACAAAAACCACATTCACAGAAAAGACAGACAAGATGAAAAAAGGCAGAGGGCTATGTATCAGATGAAAGAACAAGATAAAACCCCAGAAAATCAACTAAATGAAGTGGAGATACGCAACCTTCCAGAAAAAGAATTCAGAATAATGATAGTGAAGATGATCCAGGACCTTGGAAAAAGAATGGAAGCAAAGATCGAGAAGATGCAAGAAACATTTAACAAAGACCTAGAAGAATTAAAGACCAAACAAACAGAGATGAACAATACAATAACTGAAATGAAAACTACACTAGAAGGAATCAATAGCAGGATAACTGAGCCAGAAGAACTGATAAGTGACCTGGAAGACAGAATGGTGGGATTCAATGCTGCCGAACAGAATAAAGAAAAAAGAGTGAAAAGAAATGAAGACAGCCTAAGAGACCTCTGGGACAACATTAAACGCAACCACATTCACATTATCAGGGTCCCAGAAGGAGAAGAGAGAGGGAAAGGACCAGAGAAAATACTTGAAGAGATTATAGTCGAAAACTTCCCTAACATGGGAAAGGAAATAGCCACCCAAGTTCAGGAAGCACAGAGAGTCCCATACAGGATAAACCCAAGGAGAAACATGCCAAGACACATAGTAATCACATTGGTAAAAATTAAAGATAAAGAAAAATTATTGAAAGCAGTGAGGGAAAAACAACAAATAACATACAAGGGAACTCCCATAAGGTTAACAGCTGATTTCTCAGCAGAAACTCTACAAGCTAGAAGGGAGTGGCATGATATACTTAAAGTGATGAAAGGGAAGAACCTACAACCAAGATTACTCTAGCCGGCAAGGATCTCATTCACATTTGATGGAGAAATCAAAAGCTTTACAGACAAGCAAAAGCTAGGAGAGTTCAGCACCACCAAATCAGGTCTACAACAAATGCTAAAGGAACTTCTCTAAGTGGGAAACACAAGAGAAGAAAAGGACCTACAAAAAAGAACCCAAAGCAATTAAGAAAATGGTCATAGGAACATACATATCAATAATTACCTCAAAAGTGAATCGATTAAATCCTCCAACTAAAAGATACAGGTTGGCTGAATGGATACAAAAACTAGACCAATATATATGCTGTCTACAAGAGACCCACTTCAGACCTAGGGACACAAAGAGACTGAAAGAGAGGGGATGGAAAAAGATATTCCAAGCAAATAGAAATCAAAAGAAAGCTGGAGTAGCAATACTCATATCAGATAAAATAGACATTAAAATAAAGAATGTTACAAGAGAAAAGGAAGGACACTACATAGTGATCAAGGGATCAGTCCAAGAAGAAGATATAACAATTATAAATATATATGCACCCAACATAGGAGCACCTCAATACATAAGGCAACTGCTAACAGCTATAAAAGAGGAAATCGACAGTAACACAATAATAGTGGGGGACTTTAACACCTCACTTACAACAATGGACAGATCATCCAAAATGAAAATAAATAAGGAAACAGAAGCTTTAAATGACACAATAGACCAGTTAGATTTAATTGATATTTATAGGACATTCCATCCAAAAACAGCAGATTAAACTTCCTTCTCAAGTGCACATGGAACATTTTCCAGGATAGATCACATCATGGGTCACAAATCAAGTCTCAGTAAATTTAAGAAAATTGAAATCATATTAAGCATCTTTTCTGACCACAATGCTATGAGATTAGAAATGAATCACAGGGAAAAAACCCCGTAAAAATCACAAACACATGGAGGCTAAACAATATGTTACTAAACAACCAAGAGATGACTGAAGAAATTAAAGAGGAAATCAAAAAATACCTAGAGTCACATGACAATGAAAACACAACAATCCAAAACCTATGGGATGCAGCAAAAGCAGTTCTAAGAGGGAAATTTAGAGCTATACAAGCATACCTCAAGAAACAAGAAAAATCTCAAATAAACAATCTAAACTTACACCTAAAGGAACTAGAGAAAGGAGAACAAACAAAACCCAAAGTTAGTAGCAGGAAAGAAATAAAGATCAGAGCAGAAATAAATGAAATAGAAACAAAGAAAACAGTAGCATAGATCAATAAAACTAAAAGCTGGTTCTTTGAGAAGATAAACAAAATTGATAAACCATTAGCCAGACTCATCAAGAAAAAGAGGGAGAGGACTCAAATCAATAAAATTACAAATGAAAAGGAGAAGTTACAACAGACACTGAAGAAATACAAAGCATCCTAAGAGATTACTACAAGCAACTGTATTCCAATAAAATGGACAACCTGGAAGAAATGGACAAATTCTTAGAAAGGTATAACCTTCCAAGACTGAACCAGGAAGAAATAGAAAATATGAACAGACCAATCACAAGTAATGATATTGAAACTGTAATTAAAAATCTTCCAACAAAAAAAGTCCAAGACCAGATGGCTTCAGAGGTGAATTGTATCAAATATTTAGAGAAGAGCTATCACCCATCCTTCTCAAACTCTTCCAAAAAATTGTGGAGGAAGGAACACTCCCAAACTCATTCTATGATGCCACCATCACCCTGATACCAAAACCAGACAAAGATACTACAAGAAAAAAAAAAAAAAAGATACTACAAGAAAAGAAGATTACAGACCAATATCACTGATGAATATAGATGCAAAAATCCTCAACAAAATATAGCAAACAGAATCCAACAACACATTAAAAGGGTCATACACTATGATCAAGTGGGATTTATCCCAGGGATGTAACGATTCTTCAATATATGCAAATCAATCAATGTGATACACCATATTAACAAATTGAAGAATAAAAACCATATGATCGGGCTTCCCTGGTGGTGCAGTGGTTGAGAGTCTGCCTTCCGATGCAGGGGACACGGGTTCGTGCCCCGGTCAGGAAGATCCCACATGCTGTGGAGCGGCTAGGCCCGTGAGCCATGGCCGCTGAGCCTGCGCATCCAGATCCTGTGCTCCGCAACAGAAGAGGCCACAATAGTAAGAGGCCCACGTACCACAAAAAAAACAAAACAAAAAAAACAACAAAAAAACCTCATATGATCATCTCAATAGGTACAAAAAAGTTTTTAACAAAATTCAACACCCATTTATGAAAAACTCTCCAGAAAGTGGGCATAGAGGGAACCTACCGCAACATAATAAAGGCCATATATGACAAACCCACAGGAAATATCATTCTCAATGGTGAAAAACTGAAAGCATTTCCTCTAAGATCAGGAACAAGACAAAGATGTCCACTCTCACCACTATTATTCAACATAGTTTTGGAAGTCCTAGCCATGGCAACCAGAGAAGAAAAAGAAATAAAAGGAATCCAAATTGGAAAAGAAGAAGTAAAACTGTCTCTGTTTGCAGATGACATGATAGTATACATAGAGATTCCTAAAGATGCCACCAGAAAACCACAGAGCTAATCAATGAATTTGGTAAAGTTGCAGGATACAAAATTAATGCACACAAATCTCTTGCATTCCTATACACTAATGATGAAAAATATGAAAGAGAAGTTAAGGAAACACTCCCATTTACCATTGCAACAAAAAGAATAAAATACCTAGGAATAAATCTACCTAGGGAGGCAAAAGACCTGTATGCAGAAAACTGTAAGACACTGATGAAAGAAATTAAAGATGATACCAACAGATGGAGAGATATACCATGTTCTTGGATTGGAATAATCAATATTGTGAAAATGACTATACTACCCAAAGCAATCTACAGATTTAATGCAATCCCTATCAAATTACCAATGGCATTTTTTACGGAACTAGAACAAAAAATCTTAAAATTTGTATGGAGACACAAAAGACCCCGAATAGCCAAAGCAGTCTTGATGGAAAAAATGGGAGCTGGAAGAATCAGACTCCCTGACTTCAGACTATACTAGAAAGCTACAGTAATCAAGACAATATGAGACTGGCACAAAAACAGAAACATAGATCAATGGGACAAGATAGAACTCCCAGAGATAAACCCACGCACCTATGGTCAACTAATCTATGACAAAAGAGGCAAGGATATACAATGGAGAAAAGACAGTCTCTTCAATAAGTGGTGCTGGGAAAACTGGACAGCTATATGTAAAAGAATGAAATTAGAACACTCCCTAACACCATACACAAAAATAAACTCAAAATGGAATAGAGACCTAAATGTAAGACCGGACACTATAAAACTCTTAGAGGAAAACATAGGAAGAACACTCTTTGACATAAATCACAGCAAGATCTTTTTTGATCCACCTCCTACAGTAATGGAAATAAAAACAAAAATAAACAAATGAGACCTAATGAAACTTCAAAGTTTTTGCACAGCAAAGGAAACCATAAACAAGACCAAAAGATAACCCTCAGAATGGGAGAAAATATTTGCAAACGAATCAACGGACAAAGGCTTAATCTCCAAAACATATAAACAGCTCATGTAGCTCAATATTAAAAAAACAAACAACCCAATCCAAAAATGGGCAGAAGACCTAAATAGACATTTCTCCAAAGAAGACATACAGATGGCCAAGAAGCATATGAAAAGCTGCTCAACATCATTAATTATTAGAGAAATGCAAATCAAAACTACAGTGAGGTATCACCTCACACCATTTAGAATGGGCATCCCTCAGAAAATCTACAAACAACAAATGTTGGAGAGGCTGTGGAGAAAAGAGAACCCTCTTGCAATGTTGGTGGGAATGTAAATTGATACAGCCACTATGGAAAACAGTATGGAGGTTCCTTAAAAAGCTAAAAGTAGAACTACCATATGACCCAGCAATCCCACTACTGGGCATATACCCAGAGAAAACCATAATTCAAAAAGACACATGCACCCCAATGTTCATTGCAGCACTATTTACAATAGCCAGGTCATGGAAGCAACCTAAATGCCAGATGAATGGATAAAGAAGATATGGTACATATATACAATGGAGTATTACTCAGCCATAAAAAGGAACGAATTTGGGTCATTTGTTGAGAGTTGGATGGTTCTAGAGACTATTATATAGAGTGAAGTAAGTCAGAAAGAGAAAAACAAATACCGTGTATTAACGCATATATGTGGAACCTAGAAAAATGGTACAGATGAACTGGTTTGCAGGGCAGAAATTGAGACACAGATGTAGAGAACAAACGTACCGACACCAAGGGGGGAAAGCCGTGGGGTGCTGGTGGTGGATGAATTGGGAGATTGGGATTGACATGTATACACTGATGTATATAAAATTGATGACTAATAAGAACCTGCTGTATAAAAAAATTAATTAAATAAAGTTAAAAAAGAAAAATATCTCTCAAAAACCTGGGAATGGGGGAAATGTCCTTCAGTATAATAAATGCCATATATGACAAGCTGACAACTTACATCAAACTTAATGGTGAAAAGCTTAAATCTTTTCCTCAAAGATCAGGAAAAAGGCAGGGATGCCCACTCTTGCTACTTTTAATCAACATAGTACTGGAAGTCCTAGCCCAAGCAATTAGGCAAGAAAAGTAAATAAATGGCATCCAAATTGGAAAGGAAGGAGTAAAACTGACTCTTTTTGCAGATGACATGATATTATACGTAGAAAATCTTAAAGGCCCCACCAAAAAACTGTTAGCACTAATAACTGATTTCAGTAAAGCTGCAGGATGCAAAATCAATATACAAAAATCAGTTGCATTTCTATACACTAACAATGAAGTATTAGAAAAAGAAATTAAGAAAGCAATCCCACTTACATGGGATTGTAAAAGTACCAAAAGGAATAAATACTTAGGAATAAATTTAAGAAGGTGAAAGGCCATATGAAAACTAAAAGACATTGGTAAAATACATTGAGAAAGATACAAGTAAATGGAAAGGTGTTCCATGCTAAAATGCCCATATTACCCAAAGTTATTTACAGATTCAGTGCAATCACTATCAAAATTCTAATTATATTTTTCATTGAAATAGAAAAAAGATCCTAAAATCTGTATGGAACCACAAAAGACAATCTTGAGAAAGAATAAAATTGGAGGAATCATAGTCCTGATTTCAAACTACAGGACAAATGTATAGTAATCAAAACAATATGGTAATGGCAAAAATATAGACATATAGATCAGTGGAACAGTAAAGAGAGCCCAGAAATAAACCCATATTATATGGTAAATTAATTTTTGATAAAGGAATAAAAAATATACAAAGGGGAAATCACGTAACTCACAGTTAAATGTTCATATGGTCACTTAAAGTATAATTACTCAAATTAACTACTTAAATACAAAATCATCAAAATGATGATTCATCAAAACCAAAACCCAAAGCCACCTATATATTCAATGCAATCTCTATCAAAATTCCAATGGCATTTTTCATATCAATATAAAATAACCCCCAAATTTGTGTGGAACCACAAAGACCCCTCATAGCGAAAGGAATCCTGAAAAAGAAGAACAAATCTGAAGGTATCACACTTATTGATTTCAAATTATACTACAAAGATATAGTATTCAAAACAGTATGGAACTGACATAATAAACACATTGACCAATGGAACAAAATAGAGAGCCCAGAAATAAACCCATACAAATATGGTCAACTAATACTAGATAAGGGAGCCAAGAATACTTAATGGGGAAAAGATAGTCTCTTCAATAAACGGTGCTGGGAAAACTGGATAACTACATGCAGGAGAATGAAATTGGATCCCTGTCTTACACCATTTACAAAAATGAACTCGAAATGGATTAAAGACTGAAATGTAAGAACTAATACCATAAAACTCCTAAAAGAAAACATGGGGAAAGTTCCTTTGACATTGGAGTTGCCAATAATTTTTTGTATACAGTACCAAAAGCACAAGCAACAAAAAGCTTCTATACAGCAAAATAAACAGTCAATGAAATGAAAGGGCAACCTATGAAATAGGAAAAATATTTGCAAACCATGTATCTGATAAGCGGTTACTATATAAAGGATTCATACAAACCAATAGCACCCCCCCCCCCCAAACAATCCAGTTAAAAAATGAGCAGACAGGTTTTCCTGGTGGTGCAGTGGTTAAGAATCTGCCTGCCAATGCAGGGGCACCAGTTCGAGCCCTGGGCTGGGAAGATCCCATGTGCTGCAGAGCAACTAAGCCCGTGCACCACAGCTACTGAGCTTGCACTCTAGAGCCCATGAGCCACAACTACTGAGTCCACGTGCCACAACTACTGAAGCCCATGTGCCTAGAGCCCATGCTCCGCAACAAGAGAAGCCACTGCAATGAGAAGCCCATGCACCACAACAAAGAGTTGCCCCCACTCGCTGCAACTAGAGAAAGCCCGTGCACAGCAACAAAGGCCCAACGCAGCCAAAAATAAAAATAAATTAAAAAATAAACAAAATGAGCAGAGGAACTGAATAGACATTTTTCCAAAGAAGACATCCAAATGGCCCACAGATATATGAAAAGATTATTGACATCACTAGTAATTGGGGAAATGGAATTCAAAACCACAATGAGATATCACTTCACATCTGTTAGAATGGCTATCATCAAGAAGACTAGAGGCAGGGCTTCCCTGGTGCTGCAGTGGTTGAGAGTCCGCCTGCCGATGCAGGGGACACAGGTTTGTGCCCCGGTCCAGGAAGATCCCACATGTCGCGGAGCAGCTGGGCCTGTGAGCCATGGCCGCTGAGCCTGTGCGTCCGGAGCCTGTGCTCCGCAACAGGAGATGCCACAACAGCGAGAGGCCCGCGTACTGCAAAAAAAAAAAGACTAGAGGCAAGTGTTGGTGAGTTTGTGTAGAGAAAGAAACACTTGTGCACTGTTGGTGGGAATGTAAATTGGTACAGCCACTATGGAAGACAGTATGGAGGTTCTCCCCCAAATTGAAAACAGAACTACCGTATGATCCAGGAATCCTACCTCTGGGTACGTATCCAAAGAAATGAAATCGGGATCTTGAAGAGATATCTGCATTTCTATGCTCATTGCAGGTTTATTCACAATAGCCAAGATGGGGAAACAACTTAAATGTCCATTAAGGGATGAATGGATAAAGAAGATGTGAGATATATATATTCAGTAGTCAAAGAGTGGAAGCAATGCAAGTTGCCATACACACACACACACACACACACACACACACACACACACAGACACACACACACACACACACACACACACACACATATACACTCCACAGTGGAATATTATTCAGCAATGAAAAAGAAGGAAATTCTGCCATTGTGACAACGTGGATGGACCTTGAGGGCATTATGCAAAGTGAGATAAGTTAGAGAGAGACAAATACTGTATGATATCACTTATGTTTGGAATCTAAAATAGACAAGTTCACAGTAGCAGAGGGTATAATGGCGATTACCAGGGGCTGGGGGCTGGAGGAAACAGGGAAATGTTGGGCAAAGTATACAAACTTTCAGTTACAAGCTGAATAAGTTTTGGGGATCTAATATACAGTACAGTGATTATAATTAACAACATTATATTATATACTTGAAAGATGCTAAGAGAGTAGATCTTAAATATTCTCATCACAAAAATAAATGATAATTATGTGAGTTGATGGAAGTATTAGTTAACACTACAGTGGTAATCATTTCACAATATGTAAGTGTATCATATCAACATGTACATCTTAAATGTACACAATTTTATGTATCAATTATATCTCAATAAAGCTGGAATAAAAAGGAAAAGAATTTTATATAAGAATAATTTTAATAGATACTTTTATTGATCTCATTTAGCTCTGTCCTATAAATAATGAAACATTTATGCAGTGGGATACTGTATAGCCATTCAGGCACATACACACACATTTATCAACACTTGGAAATGCTCACAATATAATGTGGAATAAAAGAAAAAAATCATAATTGTATAGATAGTACTATCTAAATAATTCTGCTTGAAAAACACAAATAAAATCATCGGAAGCCCATAAGGGTAAAGTTGCAGAGAACAAAGATTGGACAGAAACATTTCAAAATGTTAACAAAGTTTACCTCTGAATGATGGTATTATGAGTAAATTTTCTTTTCTTTTACAGTCATTTCTATATTTTCCAAATTGTTCATAAAGCATGTATATTATCCTTAAAATGAAGGAAAATATATTAAAACTATTTTTGCCACTATGAAAAACAGCATGGTACTTCCTCAGAAACTTAAATATAAAATTACCATATGATTCAGTAATTTAATTCTAGGTGCATGCCCAAAAGAATTGAAAGCAAGGACTCAAACAGATGTTATCACCCCCATATTCATAGCATTATTTGACAATAGTCAAAAGTGGAAGCAACCCAAGTATCTATTGATGGATGAATGGATAAACACAATGTAGTGTAAACATACACTGAATAGTATTCAGCCTTAAAAGGAAGGAAATCTGCCACATGTTACAACATGAATGAACCTTGAGGACATTATGCTAAGTGAAATAAGCCAGTCATAAAAGGTTTCCACTGATATGAGGAAACTGGATTAGTCAAATTCACAGAGACAGAAATTAGAATGGTGATTAACGGGGAAGAGGGGAGAGGGCAATGGGGAGTCACCGTTTAATGGGCACGAGTTTCAGTTTTGCAAGGTGAAAAGAGTTCTGGAGTTGGATGGTGGTGATGGTCCCACAGCCATGTGAATGTACTTAACATCACTGAATTGTACACTTAAAAAAAGTTAAAGTGGTAAATGTCATGTGATGTATATTTTACCATGACTTTAAAAACTTTATTTTCATCTGATTTGAATTAAAATCCAGATAATGCTAGGTCCTAGATAAAGTGATAAAGTTGGTGACAAAGCTGAAAGGCAGTGGGCCAAATGGTGGACTAGGGCCTTGACAGCCCAGCTGAGCTGTGACATAAGAGGAGCTATGGGAAAGAGACACGGAGAGAATGGGACTGCAGGGGAACCAGTCAGTCTCAGGATGAACTAAGCAGGAGGGGCAGGGGAGGAGAAGGAAGCCAAAAGTCATCAAAAGCCTGTTATATCCTGGATGCTCTGCATGTGCCTCCATACGGATGGATAAGGAGATAAATCCTAAGAGAGACTTGCCCAGGGTCCCAGAGGTAGCAGGTGGCAGATCCCTGTCTTGAGCTCAGATGTCACAGATTCCACAACTCTGCTCTTTTCTTCACACCATGCTACTTCTCCCATATATTATAAGTGAAAGAAAGGAAGAAGAATGGTGGGAGAGGAGAAAAAGACAGAGAGGATGGGAAGAAAGCAGAAAAAGAGAGGAAAGAAAGGGGATGTCAGGAGAAAGGAAGAGGAACTTCAAAGCTGCAAACAAGAACAAACAGTTAAATAAGGCCCCCAAGTCTGCACTGAAATTTTTGACAATTATGGTTTGTCAGCATGGTAACTCATTCATAATTATTTCATGGGGTTTTAGCAACTCTCTATGTAACTGTCTTGGAGCAGTTGCAGAGCTGTTAATCCTGAATGTTTATTACCCACCATTCAATAAATAGCTGAATAAATCTAAAGAAGTCCAATTTATGGGGATGGTTATAGCATGCTATTCAAATTCCAAGCAATTACAATAAAACCACATCTATCGATGGTAATGCAGTTTTTAAAATTTGATACTGGAGGATGCTAGAACTTGACATCCCTTTGAGCTATTCTTTGTTCTGTGTCTGGGCTACGGTGGCCAGAGCAGGACAGAGGTCAGAGGCTGTCTTTGGGTTGCTGTTTGCCAAGGTGACGGAGTGAGATGGGACGTATGTTCATCAATTTGAATGATGTTTAGGGATCTGGGTTCTGGGTAACAGTGACATTTCAAGGCTGTTTGGTTCCCCGTTCAGGGCTCACCTCTGACCCTGGTGTGGTAAAGTATGCCATAGCCCAGGTTGGGTGGGCTTTGGGCATCTTCTAGAAGGTGAGTGACTTGGGAAGAGCCAGGAGTGATGACTTCTCTCCTCACAGATCCTGACAAGATCAGAGACTTCTCTGCTCATTTCTAGGAGCCCAGTGCAGCCACACAGAGGGCTGTATATAGTGTAGAAAGGAGGCAAACACACAAAACACACACACACACACACACACACACACACACACACGCACATACACACTTGATGGACCCCATGGCCCATGGATTTCCTTTCACTCTCTGACACTTTTCCTTCCAATGTCTCCCATTAGGGTGACAGCTGGTTGAAGGTGATGCAAAGAGGGAGCAGAGAGAGAGCATCAAGTGGGAAGATACTGTCCTAAAGTGCCCTGGCCTTGGCTCTTATCCTTGCCATGTAGCCTTGGACAAGTCACTCCAACTGTGGGGCCTCAGTTTCCCCTTCCAGTTCTGACATTCTGTGGTTCTATACTTCAATGAAAGAGAATGACAGGTGAACTAGAGAGGCAGGCAGAAGAAGTGCTTCACCGAAGAGGACCCCTGTCCAAACGGGAGATAAGATTTTACATCATCTATTACCCCACGCTTGACAGAATGGCCAACATCAAAAAGACAAGAGAAAATAAATGCTGGCGAGGATGTGGAGAAAAGGAAATCCTTGTGCACTGTGGGTGGGATTGTAAACTGGTACAGCCACTGTGGAAAACAGCATGGAGAATCTCAAAAAATTAAAAATAGAACTACCATATGATCCAACAATTCCACTTCTATTTGTCCAAAGGAAACAAAAAACACTAACTCAAAAAACTACCTGTACACCCACATTCATAGCAGCATTATTTACAGTCACCAAGACATGCAAACAACCTAAGTGTCCACTGACGGATGAATGGATAAAGGTGTGGTGTATATATACAATGAAATACTACTCAGTCATAAAAAAATGAGGAAACCCTGCCATTTATGACAATATGGATGGAACTTGAAGGCATTATGCTAAGTGAAATAAATCAGACAGAGAAAGATAAATCCTGTATGATCTCACCTATATGAGGACTCCCCCCAGAAAAAACCCTCAAAAGCCAAATTCATAGAAAAAGAGATCAGATTTCTGGTTACCAGAGGCAGGGGTTAGGGGGAGAGAGAATGGGAGGAAGGTGGTTAAAGGTACAAACTTCCAGTTATAAGGTAAATAAGTACTAAGGATGTGATGTACAGCATGAGGACTATAATTAACACGGTTGTGTAATACATAGGAAAGCTGTTAAGAGCGTAAACCCTAAGAGTTCTCACAAAGACATTTTTCCTTTTTTCAGTTATATCTATATGAGGTGATGGATGCTAACCAAACTTATTGTGATAATCATATCACAATATAAGTCAAACCGTGATACTGTACACCTTAAACTTATACAGTGACATATGTCAATTATATCTCGATAAAACTGGAAAAAATGTTAAAAAAAAGAAGATACATTTTTAAAATAAAAAGGCTTAGAAGTGAAAAAAAAAAAAGACTCTACATCATCAAAAGGCAGACACCTTCTTTCTGCTCACTTACCGAGCACCTACCTATTCAGTGTGAAGTTCAGTGTTTGAAACCGTACATGAGTGAGACACATTCCTCTCCCTCCAAAGAGTCCAAATTTACTGAAGTTGGAGACACATATTCAAATAATTGTAGTACAAGGAGGTAGATGCTAAAACGGCACTTTGTAGAAAATGTTACAGGAGCACAGAGAAGAAAAGTCACTCGTTTTGAGTTGGGGAAGGTTGTGTTAGGTCAGACTTGATGGAGAAATTGATATTTGAACTAGACCTTGAAGGATGAATGAACAGACATTCACCATGGAGAACAGAAGGGAAGAGCTCCCCAGGTGAAGGGAGCAGCAACGGTGCAGAAGCATGGAAATATATCCACTCGCCTGTGGAATGCCAGGGATGGTTTCAGGGTACTTGGAATATAAGAGTTAATAAGACAGTCTCTGATTTCATGGAGCTCACAGATAAGCGGGTAGGGACAGGTATTAAAAAGTCAAACATATCAATGAATAAGGTGGTCTTAGGAAATAAACAAGCCTGTGTGCCTGAAGTGTGGGGTGCGGTGGGAAAAAACTGTACATGAGCTTGAAAATATACAAACTTCAAAGATTGTGGAGGGTCTTGAGTACATTGCTAAGGAGTTTGTACTTTGTCCTTTAGGTAGTGGGGAACCAACAAAGATTTCTGTAGTGGAGAAACATTACCAGATATATGTTTAGAATTAAAACCAAGTAAAAACTACATTAGCAGGAAAGAGACTGGATGCTGAGAAAGCAATTAGAGTGTTATTACTATAATCCAGGAAAAAGAGGATGAGAATGGATGCAGGGCCATATCCATGGGAATGAAGACAAGGGGAGAGATTTGAAAGGCATTTCAGAGGCACAAACAAGATTTGGTGACATGAGCAATGATCAAGAAAGGCAAATATACAGTTTACAGATTAAGTGACTTGGGAAATATTTATGCAATTCTTGAAGATAAGGAATACAGAAGAAAGGAGAGGTTACAGGAAAAACATGCAGTTGACGTTAAGGTGCCTATGGAACAGCTTGTAAGTTGATGGAAGTGTCAGCTTGGATCTCATAAGTCCAGGCTGGAGCTAGTGACTAGAGGATCTTCAATCTAAATGTGTGAATTTAGGGCTTCCCTGGTGGCGCAGTGGTTGAGAGTCCGCCTGCCGATGCAGGGGACACCGGTTCGTGCCCCGGTCTGGGAAGATCCCACATGCTGCGGAGCCACTGGGCCTGTGAGCCATGGCTGCTGGGCCTGTGCATCTGGAGCCTGTGCTCCACAACGGGAGAGGCCATAACAGTGAGAGGCCCGCGTACCGCAAAAAAAAATAAATAAATAAAAATAAAATAAAATAAAAGTGTGAATTTATAAATAAAGAATACATTTCCCATCTTTCCCCAGGGGAATGCATGAAGCCACTCAGAAAAGAATGAAGAAGAAGACTAAGCCACACTGATGAAACTCATGCAGAAGGAGGTAAGTGAAGAAATTTAAAATACATGCTTAGGGAGAATGTTGCCCTAGAATCAAGGGAGGGAAATAAAAAGATGAAGGGGCTTTACAGGAGAAATGTTCCCTGAAGGCCAAACAAAGCCAGGGGAAAAGGGGGTCACTGAATAATTCAGCAGCGAGAAGGCTAATGGAGACTTTGGGTTAAGCCATTTTATTGAAATGATGGGAGCAGAATGCATTATGTAAAAGATTATGAGGAATCAGAAGTCCAGAATGTAGAGAAAGCAAGCATATAAAACACTCTGATAGAGTATTCCAGCAAAGAAGGACTTGGAATGACTGGATATTACAGTCATGGCATTCATCCACTCATTCAATAAACATTTTTCAAGCTGATAATACATTCCAGGTACTGAACTGGGAGTCATTATAGAAACCAGTCAGATATAATTACTGCCTTCAAGGTGCTCATAGTCTCGTAAGAGGTGCAGGTGTAGCTCAGAAGAAGAAAAAAATTGTTCCACCTGGTGGAGAAGTTGGGGATACTTCCTACAGAGATGCCATAAAGCTGGATTTTTTTTTTTTTTTTGGTAAAAATCATCTATTGTGCTTTTTTTTTTTAACATCTTTATTGGAGTATAATTGCTTTACAATGGTGTGTTAGTTTCTGCTTTATAACAAAGTGAATCAGCTATATGTATACATATATCCCCATATCTCCTCCCTCTTGTGTCTTCCACCCTCCCTATCCCACCCCTCTAGGTGGTCACAAAGCACCGAGCTGATCTCCCTGTGCTATGCAGCTGCTTCCCACTAGCTATCGATTTCATATTTGGTAGTGTATATATGTCCATGCCACTCTCTCACTTCGTCCCAGCTTACCCTTCCCCCTCCCCGTGTCCTCAAGTCCATTCTCTACGTCTGCGTCTTTATTCCTGTCCTGCCCCTAGGTTCTTCAGAACCACTTTTTTTTTTAGATTCCATATATATGTGTTAGCATATGGTATTTTTCTCTTTCTGACTTACTTTACTCTGTATGACAGACTCTAGGTCCATCCACCTCACTACAGATAACTCAATTTCATTTCTTTTTATGGCTGAGTAATATTCCATTGTATATATGTGCCACATCTTCTTTATCCATTCATCTGTCAATGGACACTTAGGTTGCTTCCAATAGTACTAGCTATTGTAAATAGAGCTGCAGTGAACATTGTGGTACATGACTCTTTTTCATAAAGCTGGATTTTGAACAATTAAAAGGAGCTTGCCAGGTGGAAGAAGATGGGAAATTCATTCCAGAGAATGGGAAGAGTACATGCAGTAAAATGAAGGCAAGGAAGACAATGTAATGTATTTTGGGAATTCAAGCAATTAGGTATTATTGAAGCATGAATTGTGCTGGGGAGTGGCAACTGATAGGGCTAAAAGGCAAACAGGTACTAGATCATAAATGGCTTCAGGTGCCATGCATTAGGCTAAGAAGCTGGTCTTCACCTTGTAGGTGGAGATAAAACATAAGCAAGGAAGACTCGGGGTTGAAAGAGCTCTTTGATTTTAATTTTTTCTTTACTTACTCTTTTTTTCCTGATTGTTTGGTTTATTTCACTGTTAAAGTTAGCCCTTGGTTCCTTTATTTTTCAGTGTCCTTCTTTAAATAATTGCGTGCTGCTTTTATAGTGTCTTGTATTATTTTTATATAAAGTGTTATAGTTTTCATTGGTATGAAGCTAGTAATTTCTTTTTTAATTCCTTCTTTGAAATTGGTGAAATGGAAAATTTAAAAATAGAAAGGATAAATGAATACTAAATCTACTTTTTTTGAGAAAAGCAATAAAACAGATACATCTCTTGCAAGCCTCGTTAAGGGGGGAAATAAGAGAGGATAAACATAGACAAGATTGGAAATGAAAAAGGAGACATGCCACTGTTACGTGCTTGAATTGTATACTAGCAAAATTTAAAACTTAGAGTAAATGTATTAATTCTAGGTAAAACATTCCCAATTAGAATTGATTTAAGAGGAAATGAAAATGTTTACTTGATCAATTACTAGAGAAAAAATAGACAAACTGATTAGTGAATTATCACTGAAAATGTCATTAGGCCTATAAGCTAAGATTTTATATAACATAAGAATAGGTAATTTCCATTTAAGTGTTCCAGATGATAGAAACTTGCCAAAACAACAAAGAAGAAAAGCTATATCCCGATATCACTTATAAGTATAGGTACAAAATTCAAACTGAAATATTAGCAAATAGAATCTGGCAATGATCTAAAGAAAAACATATTGTGATTAAGTAGATTTTATACTAAGGGTGGTTCATTATGAGAGTATCTATTAAAACAATCCATTATATCATTATGTCAGTATACCATTCTATAAATAAATTGAATATATATGTGTGTTTACACACAAATATGATGTATATTGTTTGTATGTATCATATACATGCATAATATTATACCTTTATATTACATATAGGGTACTTATGCATTTCTATATATATTAACCTAGGAGACTACGGTCTAAGGTTGAGCAGACTCTGCTAATGAACAGTGGACACCCAGAATGAATGAAATAAAGCAGAGATATATTTAACTGTATACAAATTAAAGTAAACCTTTCCAAGGAAATACAAATTAAAATTAACTTTTACGTGAAAAAAAGATATAACAAAGACATCAGTGAAAATGGCAGAGTAAGAGCTTCCAAAAATTCTCTGCTCCATAAAGGTAATAATAACACTAGCAAAAATGTTCAGAATCAACTTTTTCAGAACTCTGAAAATTAACAAAGCCTTGCAGAAATCCAAGGGGCATTTATACAAGAAAAATGGCTGCATTTTTGATAAGACCAGTTGACATACAGCATTTTAGCTTGTCCTATTTTCATCTCTCACCAGCTCTGCAGTTGCCCTGAAGACCAACAGCTCACAATCTCAGTGAAAACCAGCAGCCTGGCAGCCACCAGGGCAACTACTTTGAAAATAACTAAAAAATGTATAGTAAAAGAAGTGACAAAGGACTTAAGGTAAACTACTAGAAAATATTTAACACAATGACACAGTATGGAGGACTGGAGTAACAAAAAAGACATAAGATATGTAAAAACAAATAACATAATGGCAAATGTAAATAATATCTCATTAGTGATTGCATTAAATGCAGACATATTAAGCATTAAATGTAATCATTAAACTCCAATCAAAAGGCAGAGACTGGCAGAATCCATGAAAAATAATCCCACCCTATGCTGTCTGCAACAGACACACTTTAGATTCAAAGATACACATAGGTTGAAAGTGTAAGGATGGAAAAGATATGTCACACAAACAGTAACTAAAAGGGAGCTGGAGTGGCTATACAGACACACCTGTCTTATTGTGCTTCAATTTACTGTACTTTGTAGATGCTGTTTTTTACAAATTGAAGGCTTGTGGCAACCCTGCATCGAGCAAGTCTATTGGCATCATTTTTCCACCAGCAGTTTCTCACTTTGTGTCTGTTTTACATTTTGGTAGTTCTTACAGTATTTTAAACTTTATTGTTATTGTTATATTTGTTATGGTGACCTCTGATCAGTGATCTTCAATGTTACCATTGAAATCGTTCTGGGGTACCATGAACTGTTCCCACATAAGATGGTAAACTTAATCAATTGCTGAAATGACAACAAAGGATTTAGAATATTACATAAATTTAGTTGATAAAACAGTGGCAGGGTTTCAGAGGATTGACTCCAATTTTGAAAGAAGTTCTACTGTGGGCAAAAATGCGGTTAAACAGAATTGCATGCTACAGAGAAGTCATTCATGAAAGGAGAAGGTATTCATGAAAGCAAAAGTCAATCAATATGGCACATTTCACTGTTGTCTTATTTTAAGAAATTGTCACAGTCACCCAACCTTCAGCAACCACAACCCTGATCAGTCAGCAGCCATCAACACTGAAGCAAGACCTTCCATCAGCAAAAAGATTATGACTTACTGAAGGCTCAGATGATAGTTAGCATTTTTTTAGTTAAAAAAGTATTTTTAAACTAAGGTATGTACATAAATTGTTTTTTTAGACATAAATCTATTGCACACTTAATAGACTACAGTATAGTGTAAACATAACTTTTATATGCAGTGGGAAACCAAAAAATTTGTGTGACTCATGTTATTCTGATCTTTGCTCTATTGTGGTGGTCTGGAACCAAGCCTGAAATATCTTCGAGGTATGCCTGTACTTTTTAAAATTTTTATTTTATTTTTTTTCACCACACCACATGGCTTGTGGGATCTTCCCTGACCAGGGATTGAATGCAGGCCACAACAGAGAAAGCCCGGAATCCTAACCACTATGCCACCAGGGAAGTCCAAGGTATGCCTGTACTAATATCAGAAAATAGACTTTAAGACAAAAATTGTTACTAGAGACAAAGAAGGACATCAAGAAGATATAAAAAGTATAAACACATATGCACCTAACAACAGAGTTCCCAAATGCAAGAAGCAAAATATTATATGACAAATTGAAGAGAAAAATAGACATTTTAACAATAGTAGATTGAGTCCTCAATATCCCACTTTTAATAATGGGTAGAACAACTAGACAGAAAATCAATAAAAAAATAGAACGCTTCTATATATAGAACAACAACACTACAAGCCAACTAGACCCAATGGACATCTATAGAACACTCTACCCGACAAGAGCAGAATAGACATTCTCAAGTGCATATGGACATTCTCCAGGATAGACCATATGTTAGGCCATAATACAAGCCTTAATAAATTTAAAAGGATTAAAATCAGACAGTATGTTCTTCGCCCACAATGGAAAGAAATTGTAAATCAATACAGAAGGAAATTTGATAAATTCACAAATGTGTGAATATTAAACAACAAACTCCTAAATAAGCAATGAGTCTAAGAAGAAATCATAAGGAAAATTAGAAAACAGTTTAAGAAGAATGAAAATGAAGACATGATCTTCTGAAACTTATGGGATACAGC
Source organism: Phocoena sinus (assembly GCF_008692025.1). Classification (NCBI taxonomy): domain Eukaryota; kingdom Metazoa; phylum Chordata; class Mammalia; order Artiodactyla; family Phocoenidae; genus Phocoena; species Phocoena sinus. The sequence goes on from NC_045775.1 coordinate 24,611,971, forward strand.
AAAAGTGGTGCTTGGTAGAAAATTTATAATTGTAAAGTACTATATGAAATAAGAAGAAATATTTCAAAACAAAATTCTGTCTACCCTAATTAAAAAACTAGACAAATAAACTAAACTTCAAGCAAGGAGAAGGAAGGAAATAATAAAGATTAGAATGGAAAGAAATAAAATATGGAATAGAAAATAATAGAGAAAATGAATACAATGAAAAGTTGGTTCTTCAAAAAAAAATCTACAAAATTGATTAATGTATAACCAGATTGATAATAAAAAGAAAGAAGACTCAAATTACTAAAATTAGGAGGCATTGCTATTGACCATATAATAAACAGAATTATAAGGGAATGGTATGAACAATCGTGGGCCAACAAACTAAAAGACTTAGATAAAATGGATGTTTCTAGAAAGTTACACATTAATTTCAGGAGAAACAAAAAATGTGAATGACCTATAACAAGTAAACAGACTGAGTTAGTAATAAAAAAATTCCCCACAGAGAAAAGCCCAGAACCTAGTTTCTTCACTGGTGAACTCTACCAAAGCTTGAGAGAAGAATTAGCGCTAATCCTTTTACAAATTCTTCCAAAAAATAGAAGAGGGGGCAGATTGAAAGCTTCATATGTTACTGGTGGAAATGTAAAACGATGAAGCTTCTTTGGCAAACAATTAGTTTGGCAGTTTCTCAGAGGTTAAACATAGAGTCACCATGTGACTCAGTAATTACGCTCCTAAGTATAGACTGAAGAGAAATGAAAACACATTTGCACAAAAACTTGTATACGAGTGTTCATAGCAGCACTGTTCACAACAGGCCACAGGGAGAAGCAACCCAAATGTCCATTAGCTGATGAATGGTTAAACAAAATATGGTATATCCATACAAGGGAATACTGAGCCATGATAAGGAATGAAGTTCTGACGCATGCTACAACGTGGACGGACCTTGAGAACATTATGCTAAGCAAATGAAGCAGACACAAAAGACCACATATTGTATGATTCCGTTTATATACAATGTCAAGAATAGGCAAAGTCATAAAGACAGAAATCAGATTTGTGGTCGTCAGGGACTGGGGAAAGAGGGAAACGAGGAGTGATTGCTAACGGTACAGGGTTTCTTCAGGGTGATGAATATGTCCCAGAATTAGATAGGAGTAATGGTTGCACAACCTATGAATACACTAAAAGCCAATTAATTGTACACTTTAAAAAAGGGTACATTTTATGATATGCAAATGTTATCTCAGTAAAAAATTTACTTTATGCATTCTGGCAAAAAGGAGACAGCAAAGAGAATATACATACAATACAGCCATAAAAATATTTGTAATTCAGATGGTAGATAAACTGTCAATTCCACTACTACACAAAGAGAAATTATAAATTGACAAAAAGACTAAATCACAATAAACAGAACAAATTATATCAAAATACAATTCATAGAAGGGCATATGCAAATGGCACAAAATGTACTCAGTTCTCTGATAGTCACAGAAGTCTAAATTAAAATAACAATGAAGTATATTTTTGCACCTATCAGACTGGTGAAAATTAATGATCTATTGCTGGCAGGGATGTGGAGAATAAAGAATGTTCTCATCCATTGCTGGTTGGGACAGTGATATAGTTATAGCTATTTTGGAAGCTAGCAAGCAACAATCATTAGTATTCAAAGTACATATATCCTTTGACCTAGCAGTCCCACTTCTGTGAATCTAGCCTATATAAATAAAAAGAGTAGTTTCTAAGGACACAGACACAGGTAGAATATATATATATTTGCTGAATTGGCTACTGATGTTTACAGTGGCCCCAAACTGAACAGACTGGTACATCTATACTGTGGATTATTATGTAACCATAAAAAAGTATGAATTGGAGAACTACCAGAAGACTTAGAGGAAATTCCACGGGTTTTACTGAATGAGAAAAGAAAGATACAGAAGGGTCTGTATAATATAATCAATCCCCTTTTAATAAAATAATTACAAAGAACAATATATGTATATATGCATATATTAAATATATAAATCTATATATGATTATACTTTTAATATACCTATAAACACAGTGGGGAAAAGATAACTTTGGTGGTTCTAGTGGGGAAGATACTTGAAAGGAAGCAGAAATGGACGGCACAGAGACTAGGAGGGAGGCTCCTGCAATGGTCCAGGAAAGACACAATGAAGACCTTGACTAAATCAATATCAGAGCCCCGGGGATACAGCACGTCTCCAAAGTTCTGCTGGAACATCCTCTCTGGGGCTGTCTTTTGGATACTGGAGCCCCTGTGTGCCTTTTCTCCTGCAGACCGGATGACAGGCCTACTGGGTTTCTGCTCCATAGCCACCACCCACTCCATCTTGGATTTTCTTTTTTCCACAAGGCCAGTGAGAATGAAAGCATCTTCACAGCTTCTCCCTACACCCACCCCTGCCCCGTCATGGTCCTGAGCATGCCCTCATATCCTTCTGATACTCTCCACGAATTTGGACCATGGAATCCTCCCAAAACACACAGGGTCAACAATAAGACATCCAAGATGATATCCTAATGGCCTTTTCCCATATTTATCCTCGGTCTATGTGGATAATAACATCGAGCTGTGACCTTTCTTTACCTCTTCCCTGCCCTCTGCATGTTTTCTGTCTTCATTCCCCTGGGAGTCAGTTTCCCTTTTTTTTTTTCTTTTTTTTTTTTTTTACTATCTAGAGCTTCTGAGCTCTCCCAGAACACCATGTACTCCTCCATTCCAACCCAATTCTCTTGCCTTCAGACCTAGACTAGAGAGTCTCATGTTGGGCGTGGATGAGTTTATTAAATCCTGTGGGGAAAGATTTTCAAAATACACACGCCTACCACTCTCTATCCTGCCTCCCTCCCCCATGTGTCATAGGTTCCTGAAAAATGAGGTTTTTTTAAAATGATAGTAATAAGATGGTACCATCCACTATCTCCATTTTGCAGATTAGGAAACCAAGGACCAATGAGATTAAGTGATATTCCTAATATCTGACTCTAGAGCACATACTATTTCTATTGCACTCCCAGCTTTTTAGGGGAATTCATCAAACACTCGGGGGAGGTACCTTTACTTCTCAGAGGACGCCTTGGGAGTCTAATGCCCAATAGCTTGTTTGGGTTTTCACTTTTCTGCAAACAATTATTGAGCTTCTAATACGTGCTAGGCATTATAGTAGGTCCCTGGTGTTAGAGGTGAGGAAGTTTGAGGAGAGATGTGGAAACAGAAAGATGAACAAAACAGGGCATCTGCCTTTTTTTTTTTAACATCTTTATTGGAGTATAATTGCTTTACAATGGTGTGTTAGTTTCTGCTTTATAACAAAGTGAATCAGTTATACATATACATATGTTCCCATATCTCTTCCCTCTTGCGTCTCCCTCCCTCCCACGCTCCCTTTCCCACCCCTCCAGGCGATCACAAAGCACCCAGCTGATCTCCCTGTGTTATGCGGTTTCTTCCCACTAGCTATCTATTTTACATTTTGTAGTGTATATATGTCCATGCTACTCTCTCACTTTGTCACAGCTTACCCTTCCCCCTCCCCGTATCCTCAAGTCCATTCTCTACTAGCAGGTTTGTGTCTTTATTCCCGTCTTACCCCTAGGTTTTTCATGACCTTTTTTTTTTCTTAGATTCCATATATATGTGTTAGCATATGGTATTTGTCCTTCTCTTTCTGACTTACTTCACTCTGTATGACAGACTCTAGGTCCATCCACCTCACTACAAATAACTCAATTTCGTTTCTTTTTATGGCTGAGTAATATTCCATTGTATATATGTGCCACATCTTCTTTATCCATTCATCTGTTGATGGACACTTAGGTTGCTTCCAATAGTACTAGCTATTGTAAATAGAGCTGCAGTGAACATTGTGGTACATGACTCTTTTTGAATTATGGTTTTCTCAGGGTATATGCCCAGTAGTGGGATTGCTGGGTCGTATGGTAGTTCTATTTTTAGTTTTTTAAGGAACCTCCATACTGTTCTCCATAGTGGCTGAACCAATTCACATTCCCACCACCAGTGCAAGAGGGTTCCCTTTTCTCCACACCCTCTCCAGCATTTATTGTTTCTAGATTTTTTGACGATGGCCATTCTGACCGGTGTGAGATGATATCTCATTGTAGTTTTGATTTGCATTTCTCTAGTGATTAATGATGTTGAGCATTCTTTCATGTGTTTGTTGGCAGTCTGCATATCTTCTTTGGAGAAATGTCTATTTAGGTCTTCTGCCCATTTTTGGATTGGGCTGTTTGTTTTTTTGTTATTGAGCTGCATGAGCTGCTTGTAAATTTTGGAGATTAATCCTTTGTCAGTTGCTTCATTTGCAAATATTTTCTCCCATTCTGAGGGTTGTCTTTTGGTCTTGTTTATGGTTTCCTTTGCTGTGCAAAAGCTTTGAAGTTTCATTAGGTTCCATTTGTTTTTGTTTTTAACTTCCACTTCTCTAGGAGGTGGGTCAAAAAGGATCTTGCTGTGATTTATGTCATAGAGTGTTCTGCCTATGTTTTCTTCTAAGAGTTTGATAGTGTCTGGCCTTACGTTTAGGTCTTTATCCATTTTGAGTTTATTTTTGTGTCACCTTGTCTTTGATAAAGAAGGCAAGAATATACAATGGAGAAAAGACAGCCTCTTCAGTAAGTGGTGCTGGGAAAACTGGACAAGTACATGTAAAAGTATGAAATTAGGGCATCTGCCTTTTATAAGCTCATATCCAGCGGGAGAGTAGATCAGTGCCTTATGAGAGGCACTTAAAATCAATGTGATTAGTGCCTTTACTGGCTAGAGAAATTTGGGATTTATTTAACCTGTCAGTGCTTGAGAAGCTTCCCAGTGAGCAGGTGTTAATCCACTTAATGTAAACGGACCTATTTAGACTTAGCTGTTTATAAAAGGGAGTAATCCTGTCCTCCCTTAACAGAGTCTACCATTTCCCATGATTTCCGAGGGCTGTTCATGAACCAGGATGTCATGAGAGTTTTTGTTTTGTTTTGTTTTTAAAGATTCTTTTTGATGTGGACAATTTGTAAAGTCTTTATTGAATTTGTTACAATATTGTTTCTGTTTTTGTGTTTTGATTTTTTGGCCGCGAGGCATGTGGGATCTTAGCTCCCTGACCAGGGGTCAAACCCACACCCCCTGCATTGGAAGGTGAACTCTTAACCACTGGACCCGCCAGGGAAGTCCCATGTCATGAGGTTTTGACAACAAGGTCTTTGGGTGCTCCCCAGCCTCGGACAGACAAAATAAATGCATGAAGAAACAATAAAGTGAGTGGGTCTTTAAAGTGTTTTTTAAGAAGTGAGGGTGATCTTATAGGAAAGATTAGAGGTTCATCAGATGAAGGAAAAGAAGAGATGAGAATTCTGAACAGATGGAAGAGTATGAATTTCAAAATGCTTTTGAAATGTTGCCTCTGTTCCATGGGCATGTTCTTCACAGATCATGGACTATGGAGCTAGCCTGCCTGGCTTTGAACCCCAGCTCTGCCGCTCTCTAGCTGTGTGGTCTTGGGCCACTTATCCAGAAGGAGAAGGACATTTCTGATTCTGAAATAGAGAGAAATTTGGGGGGAGGGTGTGGAGGTGGTGATGCTCCAAGTAGATTGGTCCAGACTGTAAAGGATCTGACTTGAGTTTGGCCCTTAGCTGGGGGAAATTGGGGGCTAGAGTAGATTTTAAAGTGAGCATTGCAAGGTCAAAAAAAATTATTTTTGATCATTTCTTCATAACTCCCCAATGGTTTTCCTACCTGGCAGGGATTTCTGTGAAGCATTTGAAGAATGCCTGTGAGTGAAGTCAGCCACAGAGAGATGGCAAGAGAACACACATCTGACATGGGCTGAATCACGTATCTCTTCAAAGCAGAGCGGAACCAAGGGAAGAAGGGAGGTATCCCAGGTGAGAGAGTGGGAGCCTCTGGGGCCCAAGAACTCCTGAAACCTTTGCTCTCCTTCTGTGCTTTCAACCTATAAAAACCGCCTCTTTGATCTAAAAGGAAAAACTGGATTCAGCCTCTGGGTTAACGTTGTTGGCTAAGTGCTGCAGAGAGGCTGCATGACAAGCGTGAACAGAGAACACGGCATCAGAAGAAGCAGCTGTGGAATAAAAGCAGTCCACTTAACCTCTACGAATCACAGAGCTCTCATTTATGAAATGGGGGATGTAACCCCTGCCCTACATCCCTTCCCAAGGAGGGGACACAGGAGGTCATACAAGGCAAGTCTCCTCATCAGATATCTGTTGCCGCATTAGTGATGCTGAACCAAACCCTCAAAACCACAGTAGCGTACAGCAGTAAACACTGAATTAGGGCAGGAGTCTGTGGGGTCCAGCTGATCTGCGCTTGGCTTCTCCCGATTTGCTTGCTTGCCCATGTGACTGTGGTCAGCTGCAGGTCACAGCTGAATGGCTCTGCTGATATGAATGGGCTGGGCTCATTCATATTGCTGGGAATTGGCTAGCTATTGCCGATCTAGGATGGCCTTGGGACAATTGGGATGCCTTGCCTCTGTTCCAGGGGCATGTTCTTCTAAAGGCGATGGCAGAGGGCAAAGATAAATGTCACGTCTTCACATATTGGGCTGAACCATGTGATTTGCTTTGACCCTTTAGCCAAAGCAAATCACACGGTTAAGCCCTACATGCAAAGTTACAAAGGCATAAGGTGAGGATGCAGGGAGTGGTGAAGAATTGGGGCCATTTCTTGCCATCTACCATGGCCTCTATAAACCATAAGCTATGCAAATAAACGTAAGGTAATATTACTATCCAAACGTAATTTAATCAATGTGTTCTTGTTGAACTGATTTATATGGCCATTGGCCTGTCTCAGGCCTGATTACTTCCACAAGTTTTTCCAATTGCACCATAGTTTTTCATAGCCAGAATAAAACTCCGTTTAAAAACTAGCTGTAAGTTTTTCTTGGACAGCTGAAGCTCTCTGCTTTCTCTCCATCTGATACTACAGTGCGTGTATGTGTATGTGCCGGGGTGGTAGGTGTTAGTGGTGATTTTCTGTTTCCGTTTAGCTTAACTCACCAGCGATAACTTTAACTTGGCAGCTTCGTCAGGGCGCTTTCTAAATGTGCTGACATTTCAATTAAATGTCAGTGGCATCATTCTGTTTACCAGCTGGAAGATTTGTAATGGGGAATATTGGTAGTGCCAGAGACTACAGAGATATCCATTTGGTGAAATGCCAGCCAATGTCTTTGTCTCTGCTGTACCCCGAGGGTCCTCTGCATGTGTGTTTTGACAGACTGATTGTTCCTTCAGTAGTATGTCCCTGGTGCTCTAGGTCAGGAATTTCAAACTATTCCCCGAATCCTAATGGGGGTGGCTTCAGGGGCGAGGTTATTTATTATTTTTTATTAGAACATGGATAAGACTTCTCTGCCCTCCCAGTTTAATTAAAGAATAGCTCGAGTTTGCAGGGCAGGCAATTAAAAAGCTATTCTTTACAACTACGTATTTTTATATCTTAGGCTTTTCATTGGGAGCAGCAGAATAGTTACTCCAATCCTGGACTATGGAGCTGGGCTGCCTGGGTTTGAACCCCAGCTCTGGCCACTCCCCAGCTGTGTGATTTTGGGCCACTTAACCAGGTCTCTGGGCCTCCATTTCCTCCCCTGGGAACGATAATATAATCTGTTAGAGTTCTGAGGCCTAAATGAGTTAAAATGTTTGAAGCACTCAGAGCAGTGCTGAAGTTATTAATACAATAAACCCAAATAAAATCCGAGATAAATCAGATGCTGAAGCTTATATAAAAAATGCAGCTGTCATCTGCAGTTTCTGATTTAATCTTATTTGTTAATCAAAACAACCTCAGTACTGTCACAGGTTGACTTTGAAGAACGTATTATTAATTAGAAATTATAAACTAAACACATAAGTTCCAGACGAGATTTCATTTGGGGAAAAAAGTCCTCTGCTGCTTAGAAATTGTGAAAGCCACTGTTCTTAGCTATCACATATGGTTCTGAGTTAGGGGCTTAAAGAGCGATTCAGATAAGGAGCCAGCTCCCAACCTGTGTGGCCTTGGAGGACAGATTCCAGGTCGAGTGCTTAAGTATAACAGCACAGAGCTGATTCCGCATGGTTTCCACTAGCACACACAGGTGAACCAAACAATCTGTAAGAACATTTGGCGACAATAATCTTCTATGAAAATATGTAGTAGTAATTGCTTTGTGCATCGACCAGAGTCTGGAAATGGTCCTCTAAATGGTTGCTAAAGCATGAGAAGTCCCGAGGGTATGTGTGGCTATTACCATCATTGCTGTTAGGCCCAGTTCTAATATTCTGGTTCAGCAGAACCCACAAATACAGCAGGGCCCCAGGGGGAGCCATGGTGGGTCCACGCCTCCCACCGTGTGGACAGACTGCTGCACATCAACTTGATTCAGATTATGGAAGAACCTGGTGGGCAGGCAGGTCCAGACAGCAGTGGTTGGCCCCCTCTTCTGCCAGGGTGCCGTGCTGAGGCTGCCCTCACTCTCCCTGTGCTTGGAGAAAGCCCTGAACGATGGAACAGCAGGGAGACACGCTCCTGGGAGGGGCTACCAGCTACCAGTTGTGCCCAACACAGCTCCTCAGTAGATGGAATCCTCCCCATTTTACAGATGCGCACCCTGAAGTGTCAGTGACCAGGCAGGCCTTGAACTAATGGTTTCTGACTCCAAGTCCATTGTGGTTTTTATTCTCCCAGCTACCTCAGGCACTGCTCCAAGGGGAAGCTGGCAAGTGCTGGAAACTTTAACTTAGACATGAAAACAAAGCTTGATTAACTCGCATTACCATTGTTTTTGTTGTTATTACTATCCTGGGGTCCATGCCAGCCATTTCTGGTTTCGCTCATATACAATACGCCCAGGACGCCTCAGGGAGATACACTTGCTCTTCCTTTAGCTGTGACCATTGTGGGGAGCCAAATGCTCCCCTCTCATGGGCTCCTACTTCAATTTCAGTGGCTCTTTACTAATCTACAGAGTTGAAATAATTTATTCTTAACATTTCGGTCATGGTTGACCATGTACGTTGTTTTTACTTTTACTGTAATGTATATTGCTGTAATAAACATCTTTGTGTTTAATGCCAAAACGTCTTTCTCAGTATACAGGTATGTAGTGTGTGTGTGTGTGTGTGTGTGTGTGTGTGTGTGTGTGTGTATACATATATATATATTTTATTGTGGCAAGAAAAACAGCTCAATTCTGAGAGTGTAGAAGGAATGCAAGTATTGGACTTGCTCAGACACCTCACTTGACTGAGTAGGGTTGGGGGATGGTGCACGGAAGGTTGACCAAATTGTGGGGGGAGCTTGGATGGCAAATGAAGGTATTGTGACTTTTTTATGGGGAAAAGGATACTGCTAAAGAGGAAAGGAGGGTGAAATGTGGAGTGTGGGACTGTAAATCTGAGATTGAAGGGTAGAACTAAATGGAGCACAAAAACACGAGGTCAGGCCCTGACTGCTGGAATTCTTACAACTCTCTGGGTCTCCGTTTCCTTGTCCATGAAATGATTGGAAAGCTCAAGGTACAAAGCAAGAGTCCCAGCCTCAGAGCCAGACAGATCTCGATATAAATGCTAGCTTAGCTACTTACCCATCTGTAAAATGGGGAGAATTTTACATACCCCATACAATTATAATGGAGAGAACACAGTCCAATGGTTGCACAAGCCTGGATAAGTAGTAACTGTTTCAATTTTATGGACTGGAGGTTGCCTAAGCTGTTTTTTAGCTCAGGTATGCCATAGTTCTATTATGTGATTAGAAAATAATTTAGAAGAAAAAGGGCTTAGAAATTAAATCAGTGGTTAATGGATACATGCTCTAATCTATTTTTTAAAAAATCCTCTCCTGTACAAAATTAATGCACAGAAATCTCTGGCATTCCTATATACTAATGATGAAAAATCTGAAAGTGAAATCAAGAAAACACTCCCATTTACCATTGCAACAAAAAGAATAAAATATCTAGGAATAAACCTACCTAAGGATACGAAAGACCTGTATGCAGAAAATTATAAGACACTGATGAAAGAAATTAAAGATGATACAAATAGATGGAGAGATATACCATGTTCTTGGATGGGAAGAATCAACATTGTGAAAATGACTCTACTACCCAAAGCAATCTACAGATTCAATGCAATCCCTATCAAACTACCACTGGCATTTTTCACAGAACTAGAACAAAAAATTTCGCAATTTGTATGGAAACACAAAAGACCCCGAATAGCCAAAGCAATCTTTAGAACGAAAAAAGGAGCTGGAGGAATAAGGCTCCCTGACTTCAGACTATATTACAAAGCAACAGTAATCAAGACAGTATGGTACTGGCACAAAAACAGAAAGACAGATCAGTGGAACAGGATAGAAAGCCCAGAGATAAACCCACGCACATATGGACACCTTATCTTTGATAAAGGAGGCAGGAATGTACAGTGGAGAAAGGACAGCCTCTTCAATAAATGGTGCTGGGAAAACTGGACAGGTACATGTAAAAGTATGAGATTAGATCACTCCCTAACACTATACACAAAAATAAGCTCAAAATGGATTAAAGACCTAAATGTAAGGCCAGAAACTATCAAACTCTTAGAAGAAAACATAGGAAGAACACTCTATGACATAAATCACAGCAAGATCCTTTCTGACCCACCTCCTAGAGTAATGGAAATAAAAACAAAAATAAACAAATGGGACCTAATGAAACTTCAAAGCTTTTGCACAGCAAAGGAAACCATAACCAAGACCAAAAGACAACCCTCAGAATGGGAGAAAACATTTGCAAATGAAGCAACTGACAAAGGATTAATCTCCAAAATTTACAAGCAGCTCATGCAGCTCAATAACAAAAAAACAAACAACCCCATCCAAAAATGGGCAGAAGACCTAAATAGACATTTCTCCAAAGAAGATATACAGAATGCCAACAAACACATGAAAGAATGCTCAACATCATTAATCATTAGAGAAATGCAAATCAAAACTACAATGAGATATCATCTCACACCAGTCAGAATGGCCATCATCAAAAAATCAAGAAACAATAAATGCTGGAGAGGGTGTGGAGAAAAGGGGACACTCTTGCACTGCTGGTGGGAATGTGAATTGGTTCAGCCACTGTGGAGAACAGTATGGAGGTTCCTTAAAAAACTACAAATAGAATTACCATATGACCCAGCAATCCCACTACTTGGCATATACCCTGAGAAAACCAAAATTCAAAGAGAGTCATGTACCAAAATGTTCATTGCAGCTCTATTTACAATAGCCAGGACATGGAAACAACCTAAGCGCCCATCATCGGATGAATGGATAAAGAAGATGTGGCACATATACACAATGGAATATTACTCAGCCTTAAAAAGAAATGAAATTGAGCTATTTGTAATGAGATGGATAGACCTAGAATCTGTCATACAGAGTGAAGTAAGTCAGAAAGAAAAAGACAAATACCGTATGCTAACACATATATATGGAATTTAAGGGAAAAAAATGTCATGAAGAACCTAGGGGTAAGATAGGAATAAAGACGCAGACCTACTGGAGAACGGACTTAAGGATATGGGGAGGGGGAAGGGTGAGTTTTGACAGGGCGAGAGAGAGTCATGGACATATACACACTAACAAACGTAGTAAGGTAGATAGCTGGGGGGAAGCAGCCGCAAGGCACAGGGATATTAGCTCGGTGCTTTGTGACAGCCTGGAAGGGTGGGATGGGGAGAGTGGGAGGGAGGGAGACGCAAGAGGGAAGACATATGGGAACATATGTATATGTATAGCTGATTCACTTTGTTGTAAAGCAGAAACTAACACACCATTGTAAAGCAATTATACCCCAATAAAGATGTTTAAAAAAAAAAAAAAAAATCCTCTCCTGGCAAGAACCCAAAGGAAAATAATAGGTAGTAAAGATCCAAACACTTCTCTGAGGAAAAACCAATGTTGACTAGAGAGGTTTTCTTTAAAGTGGGTTTAATTCACATCACTTGATGCCGTCCAGGCCTTACAGGTCAGTACTCTCAGTTCCCAGGAGAGGAATGGCATGACATGAGGAATACACCTTGAAATTCTTGGATGATAAAAAAGGATTAAAAATCAATAGTCTTTCAGCTTCAGCTCTTCCAATTTTGTTTTCATCTCCCTTCTGTAGAAAGAAGCACAGCTACTGAAGAATAACTGGAGCATCTGGGGGACCTGGTGTGTTCTGCCAAGGATGTAGGAAAGTTTCTCCAAGTGTCATCACCAACGGCAAACTTCCACTGCATCACAATTTGGCAGAGGCTGTGGTGCTGGGCCTTGGGGAAGAGAACACGCTAGAGATGTGCTGTTCCAACATGGTAGCCACTAGCCACAGGACTTAAAGTCTCTGCTCCTCAGTCACACAAGCCACATGCCACGTGTTCCACAGCCACATGTGGCTAGCGGCTATTGTACAAGACAGTGTGGTATAGAGCACTTCCATCATTGCAGAATGTTCTACTGCCTAGCACTGCCCTACAGACTAATTTGCTGATCCAGAATCCAAGTGTCCAGCTATTGGAGAGCACAGAGGGCTAGTAGAGATTGTCCAGTCCTGCCCCAGACCAGACTAGGAGGCAGAAGACCTAGTTCCAGTCCCAGCTCTACTGCAAGTCATATACAGCCTTGGTCTATCAACTAGGGATAACATGCCTTGGTTTACTCATCTCTAAAATGGGTTTATGCACTCATTTAGTCTGTCAGTGAATTATTTTTTTAACATCTACTAAGATGAGGCACTGTGCTACCCACCTGTTGAATTTCTAGCAGCACCCCTCAGAGCTGATTGAAACACCAGTGTGTCACAGCTCTGACAGCACGAACTGCCCAGATAAAGTGCGTGGAGTGCCTTCCACTGGGCCTGGCACAGAGGAGGGCTCAGAGCGCTAACTGTGCTGTCAGAAACCACTGAGATCAAGTGGTCTTTTCAGAGAACTCTTTTCAGTTTCTCCCTTCACGTTCTGCTGGTCTTTTCATATTTTTGCAAGCTGAAAGGGGCTTAGGAAAGAGACAGAGCAGAGATACAGAAGCTGTGTGTCTGGCCAAGGTGTGGCTTTAATCTCAGGCCACCTCCCTACCTTCCGACTCCTGCCCAGCCAGGTTACAGCCTCCAGGAATCAGTGGAAGGAAGGAGCCCATGTGAACCCACGCAGCTCAGATGAACCTGGAGTATCTGATCCAGAGGGAGAAGCTGGAGGAAGTGTCTTCACCTTTCATCTTGGCCCTACAGCATCTTAGCCTATCAGCACCTCCTGTTTATAGGTGAGGAGGTGGATGGAAGAAGTAAGTGAAGCCCAGACAGGAGAGAAGACCCACCCACACTCAGAGTCCTCAGAATCACTGGTACTTAGGCCTCCTGCGGTATCCAGCATGAGGACCACACTTCCGGTGTCTGGCCCTCATGCCCACCTCAGTACTGTCTCCATCGTGTGTATACCCAGGTGAGGACACCTCAGCTCTGCAGCCCTGTGCTTCCAGAGGAGCGTTCTGGGCTAGAGGAGAGGAGACCCAAGGTCCCATCTCAGCCCTACCATCAACCTAGCTGTGTGATCTTACGTAAGGCAACCAACCTCTCAGGTGCATGCATCAGTAAAATGACCGCAACGCCTATCTCGCGCGTGGGTATTTTAATGAGAACCAGAATTTGGAAGCTAAAAGCAAAGACTGTGCGCAAATTAAAGCCCCAGGCAAAGGTATTGATATTTTGCGACTAGGATGGGTGCTCTGGAGAAGGACTGGTGATGCCTGGGGTAATATCCTGTGTGAGGGATATGAAGCTTCAGGACCACAGAGAAAAAGCAAAGAGCTAGGACAGGCTCTCAAACCCTTCCACTATCGCTGATCTGCAGCTTGTGCTAGTACCCCAGTTTCTTGCTGAGCCCTCTCTAATCACAGAATCTCAGGGACAATTGGATCCCAACCTTTACCTGTGACCAGTTACCCATTACAGCATCTCTGCATGCAGAATACCACCAGTGACCGAGAGCTCACTATCTTCTCAGCCTGCCTATTCCATCTTTGGGCAGTCCTAGCTGATAAAAGGGGTTTTCTTTGAGAGCTGTCTCTAATTTACTATTAATGACTGCCTGGACAGCCAAGTTAAGGAGGATGCTGAGGCTGTCCAGGCTCAGTGGTAGGGTGATTGATTAATTAACCATGTCTGCCACGGGTATGGAAGAGGGCAGCTGTGGAATGGTTGCAGCATATCTGCCCCCAGTGCTAGAAGCTTTTCTTTCTATGAGTCATCTCTGCCTCTACCTGTTGGTCCTTGTTTTCCCCTATAGCAAACAGTGTCCATGGCCTTGCCAAATATCAATCTCCTTTCTTCCTTCCCAACAGAGCCCAATACTTCTCAGGTTGCCCCTGAGATCTACCGGGAATTTCTCCCCTGACATCTCAGGGGAAGCTGACCTGCAGCAGTTCCAGGTGAGCCATGATTAGTCTTAACCAACCACAGTAATCCCATCTTCCCTACCACAATGAGTAATTTACAAATGAGCACCTGACCCAGTTCCAGCCAGTGAGATCAGAGATATTTGCTGAAGGCTTCTAAGAGCTCTCCTCATTTTTCTGAGAGTTATGGGAAGTCAGCTCTTGCTTTCCTATTGGAAAAGAACAAGAGCACATGTAGCCCTTATTGCTACTGGTGGCCATCAAAAGCACACTGGAGTCACCAATTTATGGTAAGGCTGATAAAGTGAATAGCAGAGTGGAGGAATGGAAAGAACCTGAGGGCTAGATTATCATTGAGCCCCTGAATCAACCAACCCTGAAGCCCATCTACCTCTGGACCTCCAGTTATACAAACTAGTAAATGCCCTAGTTATTGAAACCTGTTAGAGTGGGGTGTTCTGTTGTCTGCACCAAATTCATCCTCCCTGGGCCGTGTCGACGTTAACACATAGAATTCATCTTGGAATGTCAATAAATGGCCACCTTGTCTTCTTTTCTCCAGGTTCAACTTCTTTGGTTCCTTCAACCACTCGGCATATAGCATGGTTGGGAGTAATTCAGCATTTTGGAGACTCTCTTCCAAGAACGAACACATTGTTTTGAGTAACTCTATAACACCCGATAATAGTTTTCATCTTCCACCTCCAGGCATTTGTGAGGCCAGTAGAAAAGTGAGCCCCAACTGTATACTCTGCCACTCTGCCTTCTGCTGTATACTCTGCCACTCTGCCTTCTGCCATGGCCGCGGGGCTCTGTGCTGTTAGTGGTCACAGGGGGTTTCTCTTTGTTCAGCTTGGCGGAGGCAGCCAAGTTCTTCCTGGCTTCTGGGTAAATAACTCATGTTCTCGTCACTGCGCATCACAGATAGAGAGTTTTCAGTGGGGTTCAATGTAATTGCTACCATCTATCACTTTCATAGCCTAATGAAGGTAAGATGTAATTAGAAAGTGTGTCAGTGGAATATGGAGTTTGTTTTACAATTATCTATGCAGCCGGGGACCATCAGCACAGAACATTGCCTTTTAAAAGCCCAAGAAACATATGGCATAAATGTTCATCGTTGAATGAGTTAAAGGTACCTGTGGTCAAATTCCACTGGGTTTCCTTGTAGCTCCTTTGAATACTGATGCAGGTTTGTTTGCTTTGGGCAATAGCTGGGCTCAGAAGAAAGTTGCATAAAAGCTGAGTTTTACTGAATCAAATCCTCATTTCCTCATTGAGTTATATTAACATTGCAAAGCTGTTTCTCTTGTCCTGTCATCTCTTGAGTGTTTTGGGCTGCTCCTTCTTTGATGAGCAGTTAATGGTTGCTAAACAAACATTATAATCGTCCTGGACTCACTACTGAAAGGCACTCTGGTAGCATAACATTCCTTTTCTTCAAGTGAAGCATTTCTCCCTGAGGGCTTTTTTATTGTAGTAAAATATACATAACATAGGATTTACCATCTGAACCATTTTAAGTGGCCAATTCAAAGGCATTAAGTATATTCACAATGTTGTACAACCATCAACATGATCAATTCCAGAAATTTTTCATCATCCCAAACGGAAACTCTGTATCCAGGAAACAATAACTCCCATTTCGCCCTCCCCTCAGTCCTGGGTAACCTGCATTCTCCTTTCTGTCTTTATGAATTTGACTGCTCTAGGTACTTCATAGAAGTGGAATCTATAGTATTTGTCCTTTTGTGTCTGGCTTGTTTCACTTTTAGCATAATGTCCTCTAAGTTCATCCATGTTGTAGCATGTGTTCCTATTTCCTTTGTTTTCAAGGCTGAATAGTATTCCACTGTGAGTATATACCAGCTTTTGTTTATCCATTCATCCGTCAATGGACACTTGGGGAGCTTCTACCTTTTGGCTGTTGTGAATAATACTGTTGATACTATGAACAACGTATATAAATATGTTTCAGTTCCTGCTTTTAATTTTCTTGGGTATATACCCAGAAGTGGGATTGCTGGATCATATGATAACTCTGTGTTTAACTTTTTGAGAAGTTGCCATACCGCCTTCCACAGTGGCTCTGCCATTTTACATTCCCACCAGCAATGCACAAAAGTTCTGATTTGTCCACATTCTCACCTACACTTTTTATTTTCCATTTTTCTTTCTTTTTCTTTTTTTTTTTTTGCCTGCGTTGGGTCTTCGTAGCTGTGCGTGGGCTTTCTCTAGCTGCGGCGAGGAGGGGCTACTCTTCGTTGCATCGCGCAGGCTTCTCAGTGCGGTGGCTTCTCTGGTTGTGGCTCACGGACTCTAGAGCGCAGGCTCAGTAGTTGTGGCACACGGACTTAGCTGCTCTGCGGCATGTGGGATCTTCCTGGACCAGGGCTCGAACCTGTGTCCCCTGCATTGGCAGGCAGATTCTTAACCACTGTGCCAACAGGGAAGCCTTATTTTCCATTAAAAAAAAATAATAACCACCCTAATGGGCGTGAAGTGGCATCTCACGTAGTTTTGACTTGCATTTCTCCCTGGGGTTTTAAATATTCAAGTCCCTCAAGAGGAGCTTACCTGTCTTAGTACCCAATGTTAGCAAGGCCTCAGAACTGGAAGCAACCAGAATCAATGCATAGGAGCCTCCCAGAGTCTCAGCTGCCAGGGATGTAAGCCAGGGATTTTCACTTCTCCATAAGAGGTTTAAGCACCAGATTATACTCTAGTTGGAATAGGGGAGAGAAGCCTTGGATTTGAGAATAAAGAGATACAGCCCTCACCACTATCCTGTCATTGGGTTGGTCTTGGGTTGGTCATTCAACCTCTCCAAGTATCAGTTCTTCATCTGTAAAATGAGGACACCTTCCTCTCAGATTAGTTATAGAGTGTTAAATAATATAACGATGTGGAAGTACGTGGCACCGTTTAGCACACATCAGGCCCTCAATAAGTAGGACCCACCTACAGAGTGGTTCATGATTGTGCCTTGGCTTCTATTAGGTTCATTTTGTCCAAAAGTGAACCTTAATAAATCCCATGAGGGCACACAGACTAAATCACGTATCCTTCTCAAATGCCCATAGGCTAGTACAGCCTCAGCTACACAGGACTCTCTGCTAATTGACAAGACTCATTACTTGGACCACAGCTCTCAACCTAAGACCAGAAGAGATAAAATAACAGAAAGAAGACCAGCCTCTCAGTCAGCAAGACGAGTTGTGCGGGACAGTGCAGGGCAAACAACCTCGGCAATGTCGGCCAAACCCTAGACCTGAAGGGGAACAACGGTAGCTCACACGTGACGAGCACTCCACAGTCCACACGGCATTTCTTAGATACGGTATCATTATCTCCCACAAGCCTCACAACAGCCCCTGAGAAAGGGGTCGTCCCCATTCCCATTAGGCAGATGAGCAAATCAAAGCTCAGGGGAGTTTAGGGACTTGCCTGAGGTCCAGGATCCTGGAATCCGTGGGGTCTGGACTTAAACCTCGGTCCTCTGATGCAGGGGCCAGGACCAGTTGATGACAGTTCATTCTGAGCTCCTCACTCGAAACCCATTCCAGCTTCCGGTCTGATGACACAAAGACAAGCGACAGAGATCAAGAGCTACAAGAGCCTGTCCTCTCACCTTCCTCACATCCAGAACTTCGCTATGCAGGGATTTCCCCGGATGGTCTGTTACATTTATGTATGAAAGTTTGCTGAAGTGGAAATGAGGGTTCTCCCTGGTGCTGTCTTCCGTCTTCTCCCAAACTTGTCAGAATCAAAGCTCAGGCCAGTTTCTCTGGCTCAGCTGTGGAACAACCTCCTCCTTAATCAGCTTCTCTCTCCCTGCCCCCACCCCAGTGCCCTCGCTTCCTTGGTTTCATCCCACAGGAAGAAATCAGCAGCAGACAGAGCCCTGGATCGCTGACCCTTACTTAGAAGATACTCTCAGTGGGAAGAACATCGCCACCAGATAACAATTGCTCGCTGCTAGATAAATGCCAGGGCTTGTCTCCTGATGGATGCTGTGCAAGAAAATAACAATCACTCACCCTAGCTTTGCTGTGGGCTCACCCTCGCCAAGGGGCACAGGCACCCTATTGGGACTGAGCTGCTGGGGACCAAGAACAGCCTCCATTTGACACCCAGTGCCCAGACCAGGAGGCAGGAGATGCAAGTGGGTAATGGGGAGGGAAAGAGAGTCTCCATCTCCAAACTGCTGTGCCACTTTGGGGTGCTTTCCTGATCTGACAGTACCTCAGTTTCTCCAGCCTGTACTATCATGGTTGTCACTTGCCACCCCAGGCTGTTTTAGGTGTTAGAGAAACACTAACACATCCCCAGCCCTGGTGAAGTACCTACATCAGCTCCATTTTCACAGCTGGCAGGTGGCAGGGGCAGGAGGGTTGGAAGGAGAGATGATGGAGTGGGAGAGAGGCATGAAACGGGCCGGGAGATAACCTCCCCCCTCAAAGTGGGAGGACATAGGCCAATAAAGGAACTCTCAGGACAACACAAAGCCCAGTTTTCCTTCCTGGACAAAAGAACACTGGATTTGGAGTCAGATGGCTCTGGATTCAAGTCCCAGCTCAGCCACTCATTAGCTGTGTCACTTGTGAGCCAGACAGTCCTATTCGGTTTCAATTTCCTGATTTAAAAATGGAAATATCCTGCCCCAGCCTGAGTTATTGCAATAGCCTCCTAACTGGCCTCGTGGTTTCCCCCGTACCTCTCTTCAATCAGTTTTTAAAAATTCAGATCAGATCATTACACTCTTGTATTTCACTCCCCCTGTGGCTATGGCTTCTGTTGCATAGAGTAAAATTTACAGTCTTCACGATGACCTAAAAGGCCTCCCAAGACTGGGTCCCCTGTTCCCTCTCTGACCTCGCCTCCTCCTACTCATTCAGTGCAGCCTCCTTGGCCCCTCCCTGCAGTTCTGCGCCTTTGCACTGGTTGTTCCCTCCACTGGGAAAGCTGTTTGCCCAGATATTTGTCTGACTCACTTCCCTCATCTTCCTCAAGTGCTTGCTCAAAGCTTTCCTTCTTAAGGAAACCTACCCTCATCATCCTTTTGAAAACTGCAAGCTCAACCCCCTCCTACTTTCCCAATTCGCCTTATCTCACTATATTTTTCTTTAGTATATACCACCTTCAACCACACTAGATACTTTAGTATATACCACCTTCAACCATACTGTTAACTTCTTAGATTATAGGTATTCATTAGGTTTATTGCCCATCTCTTCTCACAGGAATGTTTGACTACAAAAGGTGCAGGGATTTTTGTCATTTTTATTCAATGCTGTACGCCAGCATCTAGAAAAGTGCTTGGTACGTAGTAGATGATCAGTAAATAGGTATTAAATAAAGTGAGTGTTGAATTATACGTGTTTTTCAGAGCTTTGTGGAGGATCAGAAATAATACATATAAGGCACCCAGCACAGGACTCAGTGCCCGGACAGTGTTCCATCAACGTTAGTACTAAATGTGCATGCAAGGGGTATGGAGTGGTGTGTATGATGTGGTGTGATGGGTAATGTGTGTGATGCTTCAAACTCTGCCTGCTTCACTGATCGACACACAAGACTTCCTGGGACTCATATGAGAATACGTATATCAGCACAGAAGGACTTAACAAATGCTCACAAGGACTCTGTGCAGGATATATTGTTATCATAATTCTCATTGGAGATAAGAGCCTCATCTTGTCAAAGTCACACAGCAGGGCTTCTAATGGAACTACTCCCCCCGCCCCAGCTCCCAGTAAGGGGAATAATTGTACCTATTTTGCACAATTGGTGGCTCATATTTTAAAAAATGTTTCTTGTAGAAACATTTGAGAATAAGAGTGTAAAGAAAATTAAAATGTCCCAAATACCACCACCCAAAGCTAGGTATGATCAACATTTTAGTATGCACCCTTTCAGGCATTTGTTTTATATATAACTTATAAATGAATAGCTTTATTTAATAAAAGTGTGCTTGTATCAATACTACAAATATTATATATCAACTTAAAAAACTACATTATGGATATTTTTTCATGCCTTTGCGTTCAGATCCATTTCATTCTTTTCACTGGCTATGTAGTATTCCATAAACTTAACCAATCTTTTATTGATAGAATTTAGTTTTTCTCTAGTTTTTCCCCATTACAGATAATGCTGCAATGATCATCCTTGTATATATTACTGTTTCTGTGGGCTAGAACCTAGAAGTGGAGGTTCTGGATTGAAGGACCTGCACATTTTAAATTTTGATTAAGGGTCTCATTGTCTATAGTGGTTCCTGAAAAGTACCTGGACCAATGAACAATGTTTCTGTCCAAACTTATCATTCATGTGGAATTTTTCCATACCACATCTCTCTCTTCCATTTGCAGAGGAGGCAAACACTTCAGCCTAAGAACATGGGTTTGGAACATTTTCTTGCAGCCTCAAATAATAAACCAATAACTGCCCCCATGGCCCACTAGGCTTCTACTGGAAAAGCTCCCTGCATAAGGAATAGACTCGATTGCTTAATAAGTATCCAATGTTCACAATTAAGTGTAATGAAAATCATAACGTTTGGACCCATTTTTTATCCAATTGAAGAAGTTCTTTCCCTAATTTACTGAGTATTTGCTGGGTATTATTGAATTTTCTCAAATTCTTCTTCAGCATCTGTTGAGATGATCATATTATTTTTCTCCTCTACTCTATTAATGTGATGAAATATATTGATTTTCAAATGTTGAAAAAACCTTGCATTCCTGGGATAAACTCCACTTAGTCAAGATGGATTATCTTTTTTTCTGGATGTGACTTGCTATATTTTGTTTATGATTTTTGTATCGAGTTCAAGAGGGCTATCATCTGTAGTTTCCTTTTTCAGAAAAAAATCTGGCTTTGTCAGATTTTTGTATAAGGCATATGGTGACTTCATAAAATATAGTGGGGCACGTTCCTCCTCTATTTTCTGAAAGCATTTGTATAAGATTGTTGATGAAATTCAACAATAAAACCATCTGGATTTAGAGGGGTTTTTTTTGTGGGAAGGTTTTAAATAAATCTAATGTCTTTAATAGAGGGCTATTCAGATTTTCTAATTTGTTTGTGTCAGTTTTTGCAAATTTTGTTTTTCAAGGAATTTGCCCATTTCATCTAAGTTATCAAGTTTATAGGCATAAACTTGTTTATAATATATCCTTATTATCATTTTAATGTTTGTGGGATCTGTAGTGATAACAGACCCCTAATATAGGTTATTTGTGTTTTCTCTTTTTTTTTCTTGATCAGTATTGCTAGGGGTTTTATTGATTGTATTAATCTTTTCAAAGGACCAAATTTTGGCTCTGTTCGTTTTCTTTATTGTTTGCATTATAGCTCATTAATTTCTGCTCAAATTTTACTATTTTCTTTCTTCTATCTACTTAGGGTTTAATTTGCTCATTTTTTAAATGGTAGAAATGTAGATAATTAATTTTAAACCTTTCTTCATTTCTAATATAGATATTACAGCAATGAATTTTCCACTAAGTGCTGCTTTAGCTGTATCACCAGTTTTTTTTTTTTTTTTTTTTTTTTTTTTGCGGTACGCGGGCCTCTCACTATTGTGGCCTCTCCCGTTGCGGAGCCTGCAGGCTCTGTGGCCATGGCTCACGGGCGCAGCCGCTCCGCCGCATATGGGATCTTCCCGGACCAGGGCACGAACCCGTGTCCCCTGCATCGGCAGGCGGACTCTCAACCACTGCGCCACCAGGGAAGCCCTGTATCACCAGTTTTGATACATTGTATTCTTATTACTATTTAGTATGAAATATTTTCTAATTTTCCTGTGATTTCTTCATTGACTCATGACTTATTTAGAAACATATAGTTTAATTTCTAAATATTTAAGGCTTTTATACATATCTTATATTAGATTTCTAATTTAATTCTGCTGTCATCAGAGAACATACTCTAAAAGAGTTCAGTCTTTTGAAATGTATTGAGATTTATTTTGTGGCCCAGCATATGTTTTATCTTGGTGACTGTGTGTACCTGAAAAGAATATGTTTGTTGTACTTGATGAGTGTAGTATTCTATAATGTCAATTTGATCAAAATGGTTTATAGAGTGGTTCAGATCTTCTGTGTCCTTGATGACTTTTTTCTCCATTTTTATCAATTACTGAGAGGATGATATTGAATTTATCTAGTTCTCCCTTTAATTTAATTTTGGTATGTTGTATTTTTGTTCCATATACTTTAAAGATCTGTAATTACAAAAAGGTTCTGTATTTGTGCATACAAATTTATTATTGTTATGTTTTCTTGATGAATATTGTTATGTTTTCTTGATGAATCCTTTTATCATTATGAAATGTAATATTGCTTTACCCTGAACTCACTTTGTATGATAGTAATAGAATGACTTCAATGTTCTTTGATTAGTAGTTACATGCTGTACTTTTTCTGGACTTTTACTTACAACCTGTCTCTTTGTATTTAAAATGTGTCCTTTGGTGGACAGCATACAATTGGGTGTTGACTTTTATCCATTCTTATAACCACTTTTAATTGAAGTGTTAAACTACATAATTTAACATAAAAATTGATATTGTTGAATATGGACTACCATTTTGATATTTATTTTCTGTTGTTTCAATTAGTTTTTTGTTCTTCTGTTTCTTCTTTCATATCTACTTTTGGGTTAATTGAGTATTTCTTACTATTTCATTTTAATATCCCTATTGATTTTTCACCTGTACCTTTTGGCATTAAATTTCTAGCGATTACAATGGAATCTTTAACTTCTCACAGAAATTAGAGGAAATATTGTACCATTGCACACTAAATGTAAAGACTTTGCAGCAGTGGTTTTGTTTAGTACCCTCCCTCCTGTTCTTTGGCTATATTTATCATATAGCATCCTGGCACTGGGACAGTCAGTTCAGACACCATAGGTATTTGGTTTGTTCCAAGATGCCAGTTCCTCCTGTTGTGTGGAAATCAAATAAGGCCTCTCCATGAACCAGGGTGTGCCCATAGGCCTGTGTTTCCTCAGGTAAAGAAAAAACATAGAGGGAACTGGAGCTCATCTTGAGGATCCCCCGAAATATACAAATGGGGTAATGACCAAGTTCCTCAGGGTCTAACAATAACCTGTGCGGGGCTGAGGACAAATGACATCCGAAAGCTCTGAAGAATGTGCACAGGCTTAGGACCAACCAGATCTAACTTATGAAAATTCAAAATTAAAAACTAAAGAATATGAATAAAATACCTAGGAATAAACCTACCTAAGGAGACAAAAGACCTGTATGCAGAAAACTATGAGACACTGATGAAAGCAATTAAGATGATACAAACAGATGGAGAGATATGCCATGTTCTTAGATTGGAAGAATCAACATTGTGAAAATGACTATACTATCCAAAGCAAACTACAGATTCAATGTAATCCCTATCAAACTACCAATGGCATTTTTTACAGAACTAGAACAAAAAATTTCACAATTTGTATGGAGACACAAAAGATCCCAAATAGCCAAAGCAACCTTGAGAAAGAAAAACGGAGCTGGAGGAATCAGACTCCTGGACTTCAGACTATACTACAAAGCTATAGTAGTTAAGACAGTATGGTATTGGCACAAAAACAGAAACATAGATCAATGCAACAGGACAGAAAGCCCAGAGATAAACCCACACACATATGGTCACCTTATCTTTGATAAAGGAGGCAAGAATATACAATGGGGAAAAGACAGCCTCTTCAATAAGTGGTGCTGGGAAAACTGGACAGGTACATGTAAAAGAATGAAATTAGAACACTCCCTAACACCATATACAAAAGTAAACTCAAAATGGATTAAAGACCTAAATGTAAGGCCAGAAACTATCAAACTCTTAAGGGAAAACACAGGCAGAACACTCTATGACATACATCACAGCGAGATTCTTTTTGACCCACCTCCTAGAGAAATGGAAATAAAAACAAAAATAAACAAATGGGACCTAATGAAACTTAAAAGCTTTTGCACAGCAAAGGAAACCATAAACGAGACAACCCTCAGAATGGGAGAAGATATTTGCAAGTGAAGCAACTGATAAAGGATTAATCTGCAAAATTTACAAGCAGCTCAATATTAAAAAAACAAACAACCCAACCAAAAATGGGCAGAAGACCTACATAGACATTTCTCCAAAGAAGATATACAGATTGCCAACAAATACATCAAAGAATGCTCAACATCACTAACCATTAGAGAAATGCAAATCAAAACTACAATGAGGTGTCACCTCACACCAGTCAGAACGGCCATCACCAAAAAATCTACAAACAATAAATGCTGGAGAGGGTGTGGAGAAAAGGGAACCCTCTTGCACTGTTGGTGGGAATGTAAATTGATACAACCACTATGGAAAACAGTATAGAGGTTCCTTAAAAAACTACAAATAGAGCTACCATACGACCCAGCAATCCCACTACTGGGCATATACCCTGAGAAAACCATAATTCAAAAAGAGTCATGTACCCCAATATTCATTGCAGCTCTAGTTACAATAGCCAGGACATGGAAGCAACCTAAGTGTCCATCAACAGATGAATGGATAAAGAAGATGTGGCACATATATACAATGGAATATTACTCTGCCATAAAAGAAACAAAACTGAGTTATTTGTAGTGAGGTGAATGGACCTAGAGTCTGTCATACAGAGTGAAGTAAGTCAGAAAGAGAAAAACAAATACCGTATGCTAATGCATATATATGCAATCTAAAAAAAAAAGGTTATGAAGAACCTAGGGGCAGGACAGGAATAACGACACAGACATAGAGAATGGACTTGAGGACACAGGGAGGGGGAAGGGTAAGCTGGGATGAAGTGAGAGAGTGGCATGGACATATATAACTATCAAATATAAAATAGATAGCTAGTGGAAAGCAGCCACATAGCACAGGGATATCAGCTCGGTGCTTTGTGACCACCTAGGGGGGTGGGATAGGGAGGGTGGGAGGGAGATGCAAGAGGGAGGTGATATGGGGTATATGTATACGTATAGCTGATTCACTTTGTTATAAAGCAGAAACTAACACACCACTGTAGAGCAATTATACTCCAATAAAGATGTTAAAAAAAAAACAAACGAAAGGATAAATAAGGGGGTGATTCTCTCTCTACACTAGGATCCCCCATAGGCTTCCTTTAAGCAGTGAGCTCCTCTTCTACTGCCATTAAAATATTATTTGATCTGCAAAATTTTAATTAGGCCTAACTTTTCCGGAACACATTTACTGTGCCCCTGGCTACCTTGGTTTGATGTAGATTTCACTTGCTCATATTTATTTGAGCATTTATCATCAGGTGCTGTGCTGGGCCTTGTGCTCAAGAATATTGAGGTGAGTAAGACTCAGTCCCTGACCTCTAGGAGATCAGTGTTTCATGGAGGAGCTGGCTGTGTGCACATCTAGCTGGAATGCAGTAACACAAATGCACACAAAATGCTCTGAGGACACAGAGAATGAAGCAATGACTCTTGTGGTGGCAATAGTGAGGACGTATACTGGGAGCCTTTACAGAGGAGGCAACACCTGAAAAGGAGTTTCATTCAACCATTCAGGTCACAAATATTTGAGTCGCTGCCTTGTGTCAGGTATCATGTAAGGGCCTGTCGTACCACAGGGATGACAGTCAGGGTTCCTGCCTTCATAGAGCTTACATTCTATCTGTGGAGATAATGAACAGGTAAACAAGATAATTATAGATTGTAAAACATGTTATGGAAGAGGTAAAGAGGATGGTATATGGGGGAGGCCTATTTTAAATCCAGCGGGTTGGGAAGTATTCTAGGAGGGGGCACTTGAGCTGAGACTTGAAGGGTGACAATAAATCTCTTACAAGAAGAGCTGGTAGAAGCTCCAAATGGAGGAATCAGCAGGTGCAAAAGTCCTGTGGTGGGAAAGAGATCACTGTGTCCTGGGAACAGAAGGAAGATGCTGTGGCTAGAGTGTGCTGGGCAATGGGAGAGGCTGCACTCACAGGGTAAAGAGCTGCCTTGCTGCTTTGGGGAACAGGGGAAGTGTTTAAGCAGGAGGAGGTAGTTCAGTTGGCTTTTATGCTTAGAAAGAGGTGCATCCCCTGCAAACAACCTCAGCACTTCCCATCTAGCTTGGGGCAACTCCACTGTTGATCCTGTTGATACTACCTTTACTTAAATTATAAATTTAAGTTCATTATAAATTTTTGCCTTAGTTTTGATTTTTTTATGATATTGTATTAGAACATGGTTTACCTTGATTACTGAATTCTTGGCGCCCCCTACATTTTGTGCCTGAGGTGAGTGACTCACTGTCATCATCCCAGTTGCAGCACTGCTTCCTAGGCTTCTACCCTCTTCCTCAGATGCAGCTCAAAGGGAAGGAAGTTGGCTCAGCTTCTATTTCCTGCCAAGAATTTTAACACCTCCCGCCTCCACCCCTGCACCTTTCTCTGGCACGTTTATCATGTGAGCACAGAGACATGGCTCTTCTCCACCATCTAATCTTTCTTGAATGCAGGGGAGCTGGAAAACCATCAGTCATTCTCAGAAACTGGTAACCAAGGAAGGTTTCAAAGCAGACAGACTCTCAGATGCTTGGGGGCAGAGCCCCACTCTGTGGACCTGAAGAATCTGGCTGTCCCACATGGGGACCACCAGTAGTCTTAAAGGGGGGCTTGCTTTCTACTTGGAAGAGACAAAGGAACCAGCAGAGTCTGGGGACGGGTAGAGATCAATGAAAAATTTTAATAAAGGGCCTTTGGTAAGCTCTTAACTCCAGGCCAGGTAGCCACTGGCACGTGAGCCAGGTGCAGATTTTGATGTCTTTATCTGGCTTCCTCTGAAGCCCTGGCACACTTCCTGATGCTGGGCTAAGTAAGACGCCCTGTGAAATCAGAGCGTGTGTTTGAGAGGCCTTGTGGGAGGAGCCCCGGGTAGGTTAAGGGGATAGGGGCTCAGCTCTGTGTAACCTCCACTGCCACGTCTGTTTCATACCTCTGAGCCTCTGTGATAAAACCCCCGTAGGGACTTCCTAATTCCCTACTGGACACTCAATCCTCAATGGCTGGGATTTGTCTTAATCCATTTTTTAAAATCTTATTTGCAGCATGTAGTGTGTGCCTGGCACATAGTACACCCTTAATAAATTTTGGTTAAATGAAATAGCGAATGATGCCTAAGACTAAAAAAGAAAATTGGCAATGGTGACGTGAAGTCCTATGCCAAGGAAGGAGGGGCTGAAAGCACCCTGGAGCCTCCTTAAGTTTTCCTTAACTCATCAATCCTTGTCTTCTACTCTGCATTCTCAACTGGATTTATTCTTCCTAATAAAGTCTTCCTCTCATCAGAGGCTAAATTGGAAAATTCTTCATTGTTCTTGAAGAACTTTGAATAATATCTCAAGTATATTTAATATACTAGACGGAAGGTTGGATTTAGGGAACAATATAGATTTTACGCATAACAGACCCAGGCTTGGAAATGTATTTTTTTTAAAAAATGATTCCTTAAGTATTATGTGAACTTTGAGTGCAAGGGATAGGCATTCACATAAATTCCTCAAACTCTTGCCATGGTCAATGGTGAGCTCTTTGTGGGAAATCCAGTGGGTAAGACTTTGTGGGAAATCTTTTTGTGCTACTGATTTTATGAGTCCTCTCTGCAGTATGTGGCATCACTAAATGCTCTTCCTGGAATTCTCTCCTCTCCTGGTTTCCATGATTATATCTTCTTTCTTTTCCCCTCTCAATCAGTCTTTGCTGTTTCCTTTCCCTCCTCCTGCCCCTTAAACATTGGAATTCCCTGGGGTTCTCTCCCAGGATGGTCTCACTGCCCTCATGCACTGTGTCACTTACATGTCTATGGCTTCCACATCTTTCCCTCTGGCTCTCACCTCATCCTGGGGCTCCAGGTTCAAATACCCATCCTCCTTGGATAACTTCACTTGGGTTCTTATTGTGCCTGAAATTACATTTGTCTGAGAAGAAACCATTTGCCTTTCCTCTCAACTCCCCTTACATTCTCCCTGACCTGTACTCTTTGTCTCCATTAATGACTTCACCACCTGTTTGGATGTGCTGGAGCAACCTTCGAAGCTTCCTGCCTGCTCATCTCCCATACACGTAAACGTAAACGCTATGGGTTGTCCTTGGGAATGTTTCTCACCTGCACCTTCCTCTCCGTATCCATTAGCCCTGCTCTATTCAAACTCTCACTTTTTTTGTCTCTTGCACAAACATTGCAAAACCCCCTAATGGGTCTTCCTCCCCTTAGCCTCCTTTTGCAATCTGTCCTCCACCCCCTTGTCCATTTTATTGCTGTTTTACTGTCTGGAACCTGCTGCTAGGATCGTTGTCCTTCCGTTGGCCAAATGAATGGACCTGGGGAGCCACAGGACCGGAAGGTGGCTGGGACAACGCTCCCCCCATGCCCCTGTGACCTGCAGATTGCCCCTCCCTTACCCTGCCTGAGGAGGTGGGATGAGGGTGTATGTAGCCTTCATCCACAGCAGTCCTGGTGTGGCAAGAGCTGACAATAAATCCTCCTTTGGTGTTTTCTCATTCCGTCTGTAAGCTCCCACTCAATGGGAAGCAGAAAGCCAGCTCTTGGATCCAGCTTCAGAACTAAGACTGAAGATTTCAAACATCTATGGAAATAGAAAAGTATAATAAATCCCAATGAACCATCATCCACCTTCAACCGCGTTTAGCTCATGGCCAATGTTGCTTCTTCTCTACTCCCTGCAACCCACCTCCCCGCCCCCAGCCCGGCTTATTTGGAAGCAAATCCAAAAATTGTGTTTAAACAGAGCAGGAGCTCCAGGGGTACAAGTCCTTTGGTGCATAGTCCTTGGTGCATAGCAGCTGTTGAGGGCAGGGCTCTACCAGGGACTCTGGGACTCAGTCACGGCTAATCAAGGCTCGTGACCCTTGCTCCGCTGTCATCCATGGGCGCCACCACCCCATCTCTGAGGGAGCTGAGAGAACTCCTTGGGGCCTCACGCCAGGATTCCCTGCACTGTGGCCGGTTCCCCACCCAAGCCCTCCAAGCACTGCCCTCTGCTGGAGGGATCTGGGGCAGCCAGCAAAGCACTACTTTCCACCTCCCCAAGCAGAATGCCTCACCACCAGGGTGCTCAGCCGACTTCTCAGCAAAAGTTAGAATCCATTCCCGAGCTTAATGAGGGGCTGAGGGAGAAGGAGAAGCAGCTTAACAAAGGGAAGGAGCCCAGATTCTGGGGAATTAAGGTAGAAAAGACCATATCCAGGTTCCTAGGGACCCCTGGAGGGACCCAAGAGTATAGTCTGGGGCAGGAACAAGGGTGACCAAGCCACTGGTGCCCGGCAAGGCTGTTGGAAGAGAGGAGTGTCAGGCTAGAAACTGCAGTGGCGCGTTTCCCCGAGGCCTCAGCGTAGCCTTTTATTTTATTTTTATTTTTTGTAATCAAAAGCATTTGCAGGGCTCTGGGCTCAAGATACAAATTTGCATATTGCTTTACGTAAGTCAGCATAGGGAGTTCGTTCACCCCTAACACCAAGAAAGAGAAATTAAATTCAATTAGATTAATTAGTGCAACTGATTGCAAATTGTTTTCAGACCTTATATTAAGGGCTCTACACGCAGGAAATACAGAATGGATTATTTAATTGGGAGAGCAGGGAGGATGGGAGGGAGCCAGCCTGGGCAGCCCAGCCAGGTTTGCTAGACAAGACTGAGGGAGAGAAAGAGCCAGGGTGGGCGGAGGGTGTGTGCCTGTACTTCCATGGGACATTTTAGCACTCACCCCACCCCTGTAGACATCACTCCAGGTTGGGCAGAGGCTGACTGCCCTGGAAGATGAAACTGAGGCTCAGGGCCTTTTTCTGGCACGACTGCTTCTAAAACCCAATGTTGCATTTTCATGTTTCAAGAGAACCCCCCAAATTGTATGAGTTTTAGGTCCCTGAAAACCTGCATCTGTCCCTATTAATTCCCCTCCTCCCTCCTTCGTTGGTTTGCTTCTCTCCTTTCCTGCCTTGTTTCTTGGAATTCAGTGTGGGAGAAAAGGGCTCAAGGGAAGAGAGGTCTTGGGGGTGGGTGCTGGGGGCCGCCCCTGCCTTGGCCAGCCCTGCAGAACTGCAGCCCTGTGAGCCGGTCCTGACTCCCAGCCAGGCTCACCCCAGCAGCGTCTAGCTCCCTCAGGGTTAGGAGGTGACTGGCCCACCCTTACCAGGTGTCTGCCTGGGACCAGTCTGTTTGGGGCTTGCCCCTCCCTGGCCTGCTGGGGTTACCCAGTTCACGGGGGGATGAGCAGGTGCTTTATGTCCTGGGCTGAGAGGGAACCTGTCAAGATGCCCAGCTAACATGGCTGGGGCCCTGACATCCTGTAAGCCCTTTCACTGCCCCCTGGACTGCCAGTGCTACCTGGCATCTTCCTGCTAATCTGGCAAATGACACAACTCTCCCCTTCCCTAGTGGCCTATGTTCCTGAGGTCCCAGCATGCCTAGGGCTGAGTCGCTCTCAGTTTTGATAAAAAGGGACTTCCTTTATTTTTGCTTTCCAGGCCTGGTCCCTTTGATGAAACACCAGAAGGCCAGGGCACTTCCCAGAGCCTCTGCCCTACTTCCTTTTCATTCACTTTCTTAACAAGATGCCATAGACGGGCTTTCTGCATGAGAAGTCACAGTGGGTGTCACAGGGATTCCCGGATGGCTAAGCAGTGTCCTGGAGATGCTTCCACATCATTCAGGTTGGAAAAGTTCATTCGTTCATTGATTCATTCATTCACTCAACAAACACATATTGTTTTACACGTACAAACACCCTGCACTGGCGTGAGACAGTTCAGAGGTAAACCCATACAGCCTAGTAAGGCGCGTTAAGACAAGTCCAGAAATAACCATGATTTGAGACAGAATAGGACACACCGTCAAGAGAGGCACAAACAGGTCCTAGTTTGTTTAGGTAAGGAGGGCATATCTGGGTGGGCAATCAAGAAAAACCTTGAAATGGAGACTATGTAAAGTGGCCTTCCTGGTGGGGTAAGGTGACAACAGGCGGGGCTGGAGGGTAGGGCCCAACATGGAGGGAGCTGAAGCCGACACAGGAAGATGTGGCAGGAGTCCCACCCGTGGAACAGCAGCCATTCAGCTTGGCCTTTGAGTTTGGGTAGGGAAGACATGGACAAGTTTGGAGAGCTTTGTGGGCAAAAGGCAGCCTAAGGGGAAATGGGAAGGAGAAGCCCAGGAAAGAAGAGGGGGAGGGTGGGCACATGGGGGTGGAGGCATCAAAGGCCTCTTTTTCCTTTTCACAAATCCCTTTCCTTTCCTGCTACTCCCAGCTGATGGCACAGGAGGTTGGAAGACCTCAGCTCAAGGCCCCCAAAGCTTGGCTCTGCTTGGTCTGGGCTGAGGCCTCCATGCATATTTCATATTGCAGCTGGGGGTTCCTGGGAGAGCCCCAGAGGTTCTGCACTGGGCCTCAGGCTTTCTGAACCTACTGCCTTGGGCATCTGACTGGGGGCAGCATTTCTCCACACCGACCTCGGCCTGTTCTGCGTAATGATGCGCTCCCCCGACACTGCTAACAGCTGGCTTCTAATAAACCCCATGCTGGTGGGTGCAGTGCACGAGGTAATGATCACTCTTCCCGGCTCCCTCAAAGTGTAGTCAGATTTATAAAGACGCACGAATCAGAGATGGCAGCCTGTAACAAAAGCTTTACCTCCAGCTGTTTTGTTCATTTTCTGAACAACAACAGAACATTCCCTCCGTCTCTACCCCTCCTGCCCGTTCCTTTGTGATTGCGATCCATTATCGGCCAAATGCGTTCCTCTAAAGCTCCAGGCTCACACAAGTGGAGGGAGGGAGGCCAGAAACAGCTGAATCACAGGAGCTGACCTGTGTCCCATGGTTTTTTGCTTTTGCCTCTCCTTGCTAATAACTTCCCACCTAGAAAGAGGATCCCAGGTTCCTCTGTGCCCAGTTAAACACAGTCCATCTCCCCTGCTGGCTCTGCCCTGACCGTCTTCCAGGGCTACACCTGCTTGGGGAGCCCTGGCCCTATATGCTGAGGCTTCGCACCAGACCCCCTGGCTAATAACTGGCCTACTGCCTTGTACTGAAGACTTGGTCCACATCATTGATACCCCTGTTCAAGTACCCAGGAACCTGCCTTGCTCCTTGCCTGGCACCAACGTTGTTCTAAGCTCCTGACTTATTGTTTTTAATTGAGGTTAACTTCACATGACATAAAATTCACCATTTTAAAGTGACCAGTTCTGTGGCATTGTACATTCGTACATCCGTAACGTTGTGTAACCACTACTATCTCGTTCCAAAACATTTTCATCACTCCAAAAAAACAAAAACAACAACCCCACACCCATGAAGCAGTCACATTTCAGTTTCTTCTCCCCCGCAGTCCCTGGAAAGCGCCAATCTGCTGTCTCTATGGATTTACCTATTCTCGATATTGCATATAAATGGAATCACACAATATGGGACCTTTTGTGTCTGGCTTCTTTCAGTTCCCGTAATATTTTCGAGGTTCATCCACACTGTAGCACGTATTAGTACTTCATTCTTTTTATGTCGGGATAATATCCCATTGTATGTATACACCACAATTTGTTTATCCATTCCACATTTGGCGAACATTTGTACTGTTTCCACTTTTGGCTATTATGAATAGTGCTGCTATGAATATGCATGGGCCTGTATTTGTTTGAGTGGCTGTTTTCATTTCTTTTGGGTATATATTTAGGAGTAAAATGGCTGGTGCATGTGATAAACTCTGTGCTTAACTTTTTCAGGAACCACCGACCTGTTTTCCATAGTGGCCAAACCATTTACATTTCCCGTGTGCTGTATTAATATAACACAATGTACAAGTGTTCAATTTCTCCACATCCTTGTCCACACTTGTATTCTTGCTTTTTTTTTTGTATTGTTATTATTATAGCCATCCTAGTGGGTATTAAGTGGTGTCTCGTGGTTTTCATTTGCATTTTTCTAATGACTAATGACGTTGAGCATCTTTTCATGTGTTTGGTGGTCATTTGTAGGTCTCCTTTGGAGAAATGTCTATTTTATTCCTTCATTCATTTTTTAGTTAGGTTGTTTGTCCTTTTAGTGTTGAGTTGTAAGAGTTCTTTATATATTCCAGATACTAGATCCTTATTAGATATATGATTTTCACATATTTCCTCCCATTCTGTAGGCTGTCTTCTCACTTGCTTGATAATGTCCTTTGATGTACAAAAGTTTTTAATTCTGATGAAGTATTATTTATCCACTCTTTTCTTGCGTTGCCTGTGCTTTTGGTGTCATATTCAAGAAATCACTGCCGAATCTGAGGTCATAAAGGTTTACCCCTATGTTTTCTTCTGAGAGTTTTATGGTTTTAGCTCTTGTATTTAGGTCACTGATTTCATTTGAGTTCATTTTTGTATATGACGTGAGGTAGGGATTCCTAACTCTTAATTCCTGCTCCCGAGCCCACCTCAGCTTGGGGTCCAACCCGGGTCCCACAGCCTGCTGGTAGTTACCCCTGATGCCTACCCTGCTGAGTGTTTCTTGCCTGAATTATCTGTTGGTCTGGGACACTCCTCCATCCTATGTCAGCTTCCACGAGGTGCATTGCTTGCCTGGACCGTTACTCTTGCCTCCGATTGGATTCCATCAGACAGGACTTCGTCTCAGCTGACCAGCTAGGTCTGTTCCTCCAGCTCTAGTCCATCCCTGTCATTGGTCTAACCCAGGCTCTCTCTCTCCCCTGAGACTGAGCTATCCCGCGATTGCATCAAGCTACTCCAGCAATATCTCGTGACAAAATCAAGTTTCATTAACAGAGTGCAATTGCTAAGGGCATGGACTCTGGAACTGGGGACCAAATTCCAGCCCTGCCACTTACTACATGGGTGACTACAGAGAGAGCTCTTTGCCAGTTTCGTGCCTCAGTTCCCTCATCTACAAAATGGGGTTACGGATGACATCTACCTCACAGGGTTGATGTAGCAGTTACATGAGTTAATACATAAAAAGGGTTAAGAAGAGTGTCCAGTATATTGTAAATCCTCCATGGGTGTCGATTCTTCTTAAGAATTTCTGAAAAGACCACCGGTCCCCTGGGAAGAGTATTACAACTGACCAGAACAACATTTTAGTTTGAGTGAGCCCATCCTTTTCCTAGGTCTAAGGTTGGAAGGGGTTACCTACCAGACCCAGGAAGACAATTAACCTACTCATGCCAATGGCCAGGGCGAGCAATTAGACACAAGGAGGGAAGGAGAGGAGGGAGAGGTGCAGGACCCCAAACCAATCTTGCTGGTTGCAAAATTCTGTTGGTACCTCTAGGTTAGATAAATCTACAGCAAATTCAGTGGCATGATACCTGTGATCTAATAAAAGTGGCAGAAAGCAGGAACAGATTTTGCCGAGTTGTCCTTGGTTGTTCTATTCCCTGTCCCGCCCGCCCCGCCCCCCCCCCCCCCCCCCCCCCCCCCGCATCTGCCTGCTATTGAGCTCTGAGGTAATCTTGTTATATCTGATGTAATCACCACCGGCAGGTTTGTGTCCTAGGGCCAGAATCGCAAAGGTCTCCCAGAGTCACCTATAAAGAAGCCTGGAAGGAGGCCCCCTCCCTGTTGCCACCCCTGTGGCTGTGTCCTTTGCAGAGTTTCGGATGATTCACCCTCGGGAGGGAGGTTAGCCACCAGATTTATTGTCTGTCTGAATAGGCTGTGTGCAGCCGACCAAAATGAAAGGGAAAAAAGAGAGCTGTCTCTGCAAAATCTGCTGAGTCAGAATTAACAGACAGTCTTGTAACTAATGATCAGAAATGGAAACGTACTCAGGAGTTGCGGTGTTTAAGTGAATAGCAGGGCTGTGGGGCGATGATGAGGATAATGGGACTTGGAACAGCTCATATCCTGTAGTGGCAACTGAGGGTAGCCTGTTCACAAGCTAATCCAGGTGGGAGGCTGGTCTCCTAACAACCTGGGGTACCCCCCCCACCCCCGACAGGACTGCCTTCTCCCCTCACCCCAGCCCTCTACTCCTCTCATCAAAGGGGCCTCATCTTTCTAAAGCACATCTTGGTTTACAATCTATAGCCCACTAGATTCTCATGACAGCCTCATGGGACAGCTTAGTCTGACATCTCTCCATTTTACAGAGATGAACACTGAGGTGCAGAGAGGCTATGCCAGTAAGTGGTAGGGCCTGACCTAGGATTCAGGTTTTTAAATTATTGGAATTCCTGTACAAAGGCATCCCGGTAAACAAATGAATAATCTCCTCTAGTTTAACTTCTTGGTAAAGTTAGATTTTCATGGATTGTGTACTTACAGGGCCACGCGTGCGGGCAAATATTGGTGTCTGAAGTGCAAAAGTGGGGCTGTTTTCTATATTTCAAATGTTAGAAATTGCTTTCGTTAGAACAAAAGTCAAATATTTTCTTGCTTGACTAACTCTAAAAGCACTTAACAAGTTTTACAAAGTCATTCAGATCTGGGGCGGCATTGAACCATGAATGCTTTTAGTCTCTGAGTAAATGTCTCAGAAAGCTATGGGGAATGAAAAAGAAGGGTGCAGAGGAGAACAGGCTTGCAGCCTGGCTGTGCCACCCCACCTTGCAGACAACTCTCACGGCCGCCGAATTACCAAGAGCACGCACGGTTGGCCACACTTCACCTACCACAATAATGGACGCCTGTGGGGGAGGAACCTGGTGATCTACATGCTGGTGGGGAGACACAGTGTGATTTGATTTGAGTTTCATTTGCAGATGTCTCCCTGGGAAGAAAGAGAGGAGGCTGCTTCTCCCAGAGGGGAGAGCTGCTTTCTTTAATTACAGGGAAGCAGCCGGAGCAAACCGCAAGGAGAAAAGAAAGCAGTCAGCAGACTGGCCTGCCCGTCTTCCTCTTAGCACTCAGTATTCTTGAGGTCTTGAGAGAACAGTTCTCCTCTGTGCCTCATTTTCCACATCTCTAAAATGGGGATAACCATGCTTCCCTTGAGGGTTGTTGAAAGTCTCAAATGATATATATATATATATATATATATATATATATAATATTTATATACACACACATATGCAGTGCTTATCCTAGAGTAGGGATTCAATGATAATATATATGAATATTAGTAGGAGGCATTTGGTAAGTATTTCCTAGACTTCACTTCACCCTCCTCTATGAATATGCAAAAATACTCTTCCACTAAAAGTCCAGCTGAAATCCCATTTCAGTGTGACACCTCCCTGAGATGCCAGCCCGAGGTCATCACTTCCTTCTCAGTGTTCTTTGTCTGCCCTGCTCATTAGACCAAATGTCATAACACCCAGTAGCATCCTTTCTAGTTATGGGACTCAAAGCACAGGCAGATCTGGATGGGTCAGGCCAGAATGAGGCTAGATATCAGACTTGGGTGTGTGTGTGGCAGGGGGCGTGGTGGGTGGCAGGTGATGGGGCAGGGAGGACATGAGTTCTGACAAGGGCAAGTAGGCCCTCCTGAGTCCAGGAGGTCAGTGTGAGAACAGAGAGGAGGACCATAGCTGAGTGAAGATGCAAAGTTTAAGGTCCGGGGTTTAGCCCTGTCCAACCAGGGCAGTGGGTGGGCAGAGGCTGGAGTGGGCAGGTAGTCTGACCCAGGGACATGTGGTCCAGGACATCAGAGCTCCAAATTCAGGCATTAGGCATGAAAGGCAAGGGTGTGGCAGACCCCTGTCAACTAGGAGGTGACCAGAATCACTTAGGTGATTTTCTCAAAATACAGATTCCCAGGCTCTAAAGCCAGTGAGATTCTGATAGAGTAAATCAGACGCACTGTCGGAAGAGACGATGGGCTTTCCTGCTCTGTGACTGAACGAGCTTACCTAGTGATGACTAAAGAAGGCCTTCTCACAGCTGTGACCTTGAAACTGAAAGACTTAAAAAGGTTTACCAAGAGGCAGGAGGACTTCGAGGCACATGAACCAGATGCTCAGAAAATGAGTGTGACGAGCTTACAAACACTCTGTGAAGAAAAGTTTTAAAAAAGAAGGGTCCCAAGAAACCAGGATCAAATGACATAAAGAGAAATAGGAAAGCAGTCATTTTCTGAAGAAAGCTCCATGAGGAAACATCACCACCTGGACCCCAGGTTCTCTCTTTAGGATGTCCTACATCAGATGTCCTGCTTCAAACAGACCCATAAAGAATGACAACATCTGCACTAGAGAGCACAGTATGAATCAGGGAGTATTTGAATCACATATCCTGTTGATTGGATCAATTTGCAGGTAATTTCCTCTACAAGAGAAGAGGAGTCTCAGGCTCTAAGCTAAGGCCCACCCACTCAGAGGCCGGGGATGAGGGCAGGACCACCATGAGGATAATGGGGTCAAGTGCATTGGTTAACCAAACGTATTTATTTCTTCTCCCTCGTAAAAACATGCTTGGTGAAGTGTGGCAGCCTCAGCTCTCTTCCCTTGCTCTATTTCCAGAAAGCCAAGCCTGGCATAAATCTCCCAAGGTAGGAAACCAAGAGTTTTCTGGAGAAACTAGAAGAGCCAAGAGAAAACACCTACTGATTTTGACAACTGGGAGCTCCCACCCCAACGATGAAAAGGCCAAATCACGCTTGATCACCCTATGGCTCAGCTTACCAGGTGGCATGCCCTGGCCAGACACACAGAACTTCCAGCTGTTTTAGTCACTCATTCTTTTTTTTTCTCATTCCTTTTTAAAACAATTTTATTTATTTATTTTTGGCTGCATTGGGTCTTCATTGCTGTGCATGGGCTTTCTCTAGTTGCGGTGAGCGGGGGCTACTCTTCGTTGCGGCGCACAGGCTTCTTGTCATGGTGGCTTATTTTGTTGCAGAGCACAGGCTCTAGGTGTGCGGGCTTCAGTAGTTGCGGCGTGTGGGCTCAGTAGTTGTGGCTCACAGGCTCTAGAGTGCAGGCTCAGTAGTTGTGGTGCACGGGCTTCATCGCTCTGTGGCATGTGGGATCCTCCCAGACCAGGGCTCGAACCTGTGTCCCCTGCATTGGCAGGCAGATTCTTAACCACTGCGCCACCAGGGAATTCCCCACCTTAGGATTTCTTATACAACCAGAGTAGAAAACAAATGTGGAGTAGAATAAAGACATTTTCGCAATTCAAAAATTTTGCTTGTACAAATTCAAGTTCAAAAAATACAATGTGCTCATTCTTAGGAATGCACTCTAAGATGTCGTTCACCAAAAAAAAAAAAAAAGTAAATCAAGGAATAAGAAGATATCTGATCCAGGAAAGAGGGGAACCAAAATTAGAGACTGGAAGAAAAAGTCCCCAGCATGTCTGCTATTCAGCATGCACTGAAAACAACCAATAACGTTGGGACATAGGGACATTTGAAAACAGAGCCTCTTGTGTGAGGACTCAAGGAAAACAAAATAAAGCACAACAAAAAAGGAAATGAGGATTTGTTTGAAATTATGGAAAGTATTATTATGACATAGAAAAATCTGGAGAGAAGTGTGAAAGATTCACAGAAAACCAGGTAAATTTAAAAAAAGGGAAGCAATTATTAATTCTAGGAAAAAGATTATACGAGAAAAGAGGTTTGGTTGTATTTCACCATTTGACTCAGTGTATCAGTGCTGTTATTGATTTTTGCCAAAAGTTATTTTATAAATATGTCACAGGGATAAAAGGAGAGAAATGTGGCCTATGGTATGAAAAAAGGAAATCCTTAGCTACCACGGCCCAAAGTGAAGAGATAATGTCTAAAGTTGATATTTCAAGAAATAGCAGTATGAGGTAAATACTAGGGGGGAGCCCTGGAAATGTGAGGGGTGCTCTCTCTGGGGAGAGGGAGCATGTGTGGAATGGGGGATTTCTGTATGTAAATATTACTTCAAACAAGTATTACTTTTATAAAAATAATTAACAAATACAAATCTGAGTTTTGAAAAATGACATAGACAGCTGCCACAGCCTTTTAGTGGGCTGGATCTTTTTTCAACCAAACTAGTCATCAAACCTCAGCTTTTCTCACCGTGAACAAAAAAGACAATTTTTAAAATGTGTTACATTTTGAACTCCTTAGTTACACTATATACAGTATCAGTTTCATGTTTTTCTTGATTAGACTTTTAAAGTTAGACTTTCTTGAAAGAAAAGGAAAGAGGACAGGAGCCTGGGATCTGGAGCTGAAAGAAGTGGGTTCCAGCCCTGCCTGTCCCCCGCGCCCCCTTACTTGCTGTGTGTCCTCGGAGAAGTTACTGTACTGCTCTGAAACACAGTTTCCTACTCTGCAGATGAGGCAAACACCACCCTCCTCACAGGGCACTTACGGGTGGGGCAAGGGCACTTCATTTCACTGTAGCCTCAGTAGACCCTGACGGCTTACACAGAGTAGGCGTTGCTAAGTATCGATCTGATTTGAGCAAATTAAGAGTGATTTCTAAAGGCCCTTAAAAATAGAAGCAGATGGCTGCTATGATTGGGGACAAGTCTGCCAGGAAGCTGGAGTTGGACTAGAAATGCTCCTTCAAAGTTCTGTCTGTGCTCACTATTCTAGATTTTTCTTTCATTCTACCATAGGAATACAGAATCCAAGGCAATGCAGGCGTGCTGTTACAATTAGAGACTGGGTGGAGCAGAGGCAGAGGTAATCGAGCCTGTTTTCCTCAGAATGACTTTGTTTCATACTGGAGAATTCACGTTGGGCCGTGCTGGATACCCAGCAGATGCTTCCGCATGGGAGCTTCTGGTTCTAGAATCTGAACTATGGAACACAACTGCTGGTACCCACCTTGTCTTCCTACAGGTTCCCCTCCCCAGGTACCACTTCACCCCAGGTTGGCTGTTACCCTGAAGCTGACTGAGTCTGGACGTCCCAAACCCAGCTGCGGCAGGGGAGGGCAGTCAGCGGTCACCCCTCTGGGCCCTTGTTCTACTGCCCTGCCACCCTCGGAAGGGCCAGTCCTGCTCAGGACGGCTGAGTAGCCCCCAAGGACAACGGGAGCTCCCTAAGGCAGTTCTGAATATTGCAAAGTCCCTGCTAAGTTTGTGCTGTCAGTCCCCAGGGCCGCAGGGCAGAGGCACCTGACTATCCATCAGGAGAGGTCAGGTCTGAGAGGTTTTCATCACTTTTATGACCCAACAGAAAGAACTCTTGGCAGTTAGAATGAACTATGGCCTGTCTGTGCTGCTTAAGTTGCAAGGGCCTGTTCTGGACAGAAATATGTCTATGACCCTGGCCTGGCTGGTTGGATGTGGGACCAAAGCAGGGAGCAGTTCACGTGGAAAATCTGGTTCGGTCCATGCAGGGTGGTTCAGTTCAACACGCACCCTCTGAGGACCAGACGCTACCAAATGCAGGTGGGTCCCCTCCTGTGAGGTGCGTCCAAACAAATGAGGGTGGGCAGACAGACACATGAACAGAGGAGGTACAGGTCACAGAGGAAGTGCTCCGTTAGCTGTGCAGAGGCTGCTGTTCCCACAGAAGGACCCGGAGACAGAGCCTCCCATGGGGACACAGGTTACCACGGGGATACAGAGGGGACAGCCAGCCTCCGCATCCTTCTGGGGGGCCCAGAAAGGGGTTCCTAGGAGATGGCTCAGCCTTCCTCCAACCTCTCGATGAATCGTCGCAAGTGCATAAAGAAAATGCCACCCTTACATTATGGCCAGGGTTGAGCCAGGGGCTCTAAGACAGTGTGGAGACGCAAACTTGGGTTCCCGCGTCTGGAATCCTGCTTTCTCTTCCTCTAGTCCCATCAGCCTTACCACTCAGCCATCCCATCCTCTGCGAAGCCTGCCCATCCCTCCTCTGTGCCCCTTGCATTCAAGTGACCTCTTACAGCTGTGGGCACGCTGAGCACCCCTCACCCCCTCTGCTCTTCACCCCCCTCCCCCCCGCAGGCCCCACTCTCTCTAAAATAGAACCCGGTTCTCTCCTCCGCTCGTTTTCCTTGAGGGCACGGTCAGTGGCCAGCTCCTGGCATAGTGCCTGTCATATGACAGGTGCCCAGTAAATATTTATTGCTTGGTGATTGCCGTATGCATTTGGGGGCTGAATCCCCACGCTCGTGGGGCAGCATGGTCACCAAGGAGAGGCAGATGGCTCTGCCACGTATCAGCTGGGTAACCTTGACGGGTTATTTCATTTCTCTGAGACTCAAGCTCCTCACCTGTAAAACCCGAAGGATAAGCTACCTTATGGGATGCTGTCAGCATTCCACAAACTAGTGACTGCAGAGCCCATAAGCACACAGTTGGCACATAACTATAGCTCCCTAAATGCTAATTCCCTTCACCCTTCCTACCTCGTGCAGGACGACTGATGGTTGGATGAACGGAGGCTCAACATGGCTCACCCTTGTTAAAGATGTAGAACTACTTAATTTGAGGACACGCGTATCTGTTATTCTGTCCTCCGCGTGAGAAGCAGCAGAGCCTAGTGGTTAGGAACCCAGCACTCTGGAGGGGACTTCTTGAACTTGAATCTCACTTCTACAACTTATTAACCTTCCTGGCTCTCAAGCTACTCACCTGTAAGATGGAGATAGTAATAGCTGTTATTATATTACATCGCTACTATTTTCAAGAGGATTGACTAAGTTAAATTCTTTAAAGCTCTCAGAACAATGCCAAGCACAGAGGAAGCACCGTGTAAGCAGTTGCTACGCTACCAGTCTTCTTCTGTGTGTCGGAAATGCATTATAATTACATAATTAAGCCTGGTTATCAGATACTCAATTAAATGTAGGCCCACGAAGGCACTTGCTCGGCTGGCAGAGCAGAATCCATCTGACGTTAAGGCCCTTATCTTGCTTTGCTTCTTCTCCTCTTCCTCCCCTCCCACGTCCGCCTCCAGGATCTCCCATAACTGGTCTGTTTTCCCCTCTGACTGATGGTGACATAGCGCAGGCCTCATACTACTTCTGGGGTCTCCATCAGGTCCCTCTTCACGGAATCTCATCTCCAAACCACCTTACTCTCTGCCGTCCCATCCGTCTTCCTCCTCTTCCGCCCCGGCCAGTGTTATTCCCTTGCTCCGACACCTTCAGTAGCTCAAAAGTACTTACCCAATTAAGTTCAGCATCTTCTGCCTGGCATTCGAGGCCCCCTCTCTTGCCTTACCTGACACCCCCCTGCCCTCCGCTCTCTTCTGTGTCTTCTACACCTGCAGCTAGCTGAGCTGCTCCACATTCTCTGAAAAAGGTCCATCCTTTCCTGCTTCTGTGCCTCTGTTCAGGCTGTCCTTATCCCCTAGCATGTGTCTCTGTGTCCACCTTTTTGAAGTCTCAGGTATGTTTCAAGTTCATCTCACATGGGGTCTTTTCTTCCTTTGGACCTCATAGTTCTTTACTGGAATCTCTTTTCTGGTGCAACATTCTGTCTGCACTTCTTTGGGCCCTTAACATCCTATCCGCCTGCTCAGGACCGAGGGTCCTGTAAAGCCGGTTTGGTGAGATAGATCAGACTCTACTCCCGGAGCAGGGGACCCCACCGGAAGGCAGGCGGAAGCCTGGGGCACTGAGCGCCGGCACCCGAGCCGGACACGGTGTCCAACAGCATCTGGGGATAACACCAAAACTGAAAAACCACGCAGGGGCCAGGCTGATGAGGGAACAGAGGCAGAGTTCAGGTGTGAGAGCTGAACTCTTAGGTTAGACTGAAGAGCCAAACAGAGGGTCGGAAGCAGAGCTGGAGACGTCTCCTGGCTGTTGGGGTGTGGTGTGACCACCGTGCGAGTGTGGAGGGGGGTTCTGGGGGTGCGAGGCCGGGCTGAACTTCTCTGCCAGGGCTTACTCGCATGCCTGTCCTCTGTCCTCGTCTATGACACCATTGGCGCTGTGCACGACGTGGCCTCCCACGGGGCTCTGCACGGATCATGGCACACACAGGGCCTAGCACGCAGGTTACAGACCCGTCAGTGTGAACCCATGAGCAATGAACACACAGGCTGAGGCAGCACCAGGAAAGGCAAATGGTGAATTGCAGGCAACAAAGGGCCAAGGCCAGCGAGGGGCATTGCCATTCCCTCACTGCCCTCACTGTACCTCTTTTCTTCTTCCCCTCCTGGCCCACCACCAATTCAGAATCAAAGAGCAGGGCTGCCGGGGGTTCTCCTGGCAACCCCACAGAGTCTCAGGCCCCAGCCTGACCTCTAAGTGACTGCTGAGGATTGAGGATCGAGGCTCAGCCCTCCCCACTCCCGGGTCCTGCCCTCTGCTCTGGAAACTGATGTGTAATTCTCACAATAAACCTATAACAATGACCAACATTTTTAGACATAATACGTGCCTGGCACTGTGCTGAGAACATCACATGAGTCATTTCATTTAATCTCACAATAAACATATGAGGTAGGTACAATTATTAGCCCCATTTAGAGAGGAGAAAATTGAGTTCAGAGAAGTTAAGTAATTTGCCCCTAGTCACACAGCTAGGAATTGGAAGAGCCAGGATCTAAGTCCATGGGACCAGCTGCTGTGCTTTAGAGGAGCATGTTGGCCAAAGAAAAAGGGGAGGTCAGGTTCAAGGGAAGGCTTTTTTCTTTATGTCAGGGTAGGAGAAACCAGGACCCTGTTCAGTTCATGGGGAGGGGGTAGCAGAGGGGGACACATCACTGCAGGAGCAAGAAGGGAGGAAGATGAAGGCGCAGGTGAGGGGTCAAGAATGAGGAGGGGGAGGGGAAAGAAGGGGAGGGGAAAGAGGAGGGAGCTCGT
Source organism: Phocoena sinus (assembly GCF_008692025.1). Lineage (NCBI taxonomy): Eukaryota > Metazoa > Chordata > Mammalia > Artiodactyla > Phocoenidae > Phocoena > Phocoena sinus. The sequence continues at coordinate 24,656,113 of NC_045775.1, forward strand.
TCCTCAAGTCCCCAGACCCCTCCACTAACCGAAGAGAAAGTTACTTTCAGTATGAGGCAAGGCAGGAAGTTGGGCCTGGGTGGAATGGAGTTCAGTCTCCTGGCTGTGGGGAGAGGCCTGGGGCATCGCCTCAAGCTCTGGACAGGTCTGCAGAATGGAATAAAAGGCCCAGCTGAGCTGGCTGCCCCCCCCCCCCCCCTTATCTTACACCTCAGTGCTGTAAATGAGGACAGCTTTGGAAAGGGCTTTGTCTCTCTGTTGACTCCCATTTAGCCCCTGGCTTTCAGCCCTATTCTTTCCTCCAACCTGGGGATGAATGAAGGCCCACTGGTGAAGCCACTGTGTCTTCCGGAGGGAAGGGAGGGGCAGTGCACACTAACACCCCAAGACCTTGCCCGGCTGTCACCAACGGCGGCCCTTTGCCCCAGCGCTGTGGCCAGCCCCGGGAGGGCTGAGCTCTTGGAAGCTGGAATTTCTCAGAAGGCCATCCAGTGAGCCTTTTGCAGGGGTGCTCAGGGCTCCTTGCTGTGCTGGGCGGTGAGTTATTGCAGCCTGTTAGCTTCAGCAGCAGGTGGAGGCATCCTGGCTGCGCTCCTTCCTGCGAGCGAAGCCAGGTAATATCTACTGGCTCCAATGAATAAGGTAACCAGCCCTTTCATGGCACACAGGATGCATCTCTCACCCAAGGTTTTTTTTTTTCCCCTCCTTTCTTTCTTCATTATGTTTGTAATTTTGTTTTATTATTTCCCATTGGAAAGCTGTGAAATGAAAATGATGCAGTCTACTGCTGTGAAGTACTGTCGTGCTCGAGTCCTTTTCCAATAAGCCCTGAGGTCTGCTCTGTGACGGCTTCATTAAATTAGTCGGCTCCATGGCAAATGGAGAAGTGCTCAGAGCTTTGGATTTTGCTAATCCGAATTGGGCTGCCTGAGACCTTAGACCCCCAGGGAGCTCGAGAGGTTGGCTCTGCATGCTGGGGAGAAGAGGCTCCCGCCTACCGTGGGTGACGTGCCAGAGGCCACCACATGTGCACGGCTGCCAGGCCTCTCGTGCAACCCTTCGCCGTGCTCCTCTGCGTGCCAGATGCTGCCCCAGGTGCTGTCACGTGCCAAGGGACCCGATAGGTCAGGGCACTGTCTCCCCAGGAGCACAGTGTGTGGGGTTGGGGAACGGAGGAGGCGTAACTGCGCTGCAGGTAAAGTACGATGGAGCACAGGTAAAAGGTGAGCCTCTCCTTGAAGGCTGGCCAGGACTCAGATCACCAGATGCCGGTGAATATGCCTGAGATACTTGCAGAGGAGATGTGAGTGCTTCCCACTTACCCTCCCATCTCCATCCCCCGGAGCTTATGAGAACAGACTCTCCCTTGCCAGGCTCTATTGTAGTATTAAAGATTTCCATTACTGATAGTTCTTTCTAGTTAGTGCTTTCAGTATTAATCTCTGTCATTATGAGATAAAATATGCATGATCCCTAAATCTTTGTGTATTATAACGAGATTTCATTGTTATAAATTCGTCTTCTCCGTCCTCCATTTCTGCCTTTGCTATCTTTTTAAAACTCTAATGTCTGGTAGCTATAGCCAGGAGGTAATTAGGAAGTAGTACGAAAGAATCACGGGCTTATCCTCTCACTCACTCACAGAAATTTATTGAGGGTCTACGCTAAGACATGGTCCCAGAGCCAGTGGGAAAGACAGTGGTGACAGCTAATTATAGCACTAAGGAATTTTGGTCTGAGCTGACACAGGAAAGCCCCCTTCCACAAATACCTATAAATATTGGATAAAATTCAATTAAACAATTTGAAATCACAGCTGCATTTGAAAGGAAGGAAAGAGAAATTCCAGATTCCAAAGATGAGTGGGAACTCAAAGCCAGCATGGTGAATGAGAGCTGAAAGGGAGTGGAAGCCAGATATCTGTGCAATCTGGACTGGGGTTTCAACACCCCAGTGGAGGCAGATATGAAGACCACAGCTTCATCAGTGGCTGGGGCCAGAAATGGGACCCTACACTACACTTAAGTGGGTGCTCAGAAGGGCTAAACAAACCCCACCTACCAGCGGGCATGGCAGCAGGACAACAATTTGGGTAGAGGAAAGGTAATCTGCAAAGGATCAAAATCCAAGAGGGTGCCAAGCACAGATGTGGGGTCCAAATTCACTGAACTTTCACAGTGTGGAAACTACAATTGGAAAAATCAGTGTACATACTGGTTTGAACTCAATGGAACCCAACAGAGGCAAACTTGAACCTTCCCTGAGGCATGCTTCCACAGCCCAGAGGAAATAACTCCTGCTGAAGATGAGCTCACACAGAGAAATTACACAGTACATAAGAAAACAAACTGCCAAGAGAGTGTCTCAGATTCAATATGGCACCCAGCGTGGCCACCTAAGCTGACTCCAGAACTACTGAAAAACTCCCGTTTCTGCCCATCCACTCAACACCATCATCCCTCCAACTCTAATCCAGGTACTGGAGAGTGCCTGAAGCCCCTGTCTCTCTTCTTTCCAGTTCATAAATGTATACAACGCATGTATAAATTCCCTTTCATTTAATTCACACACCACACTATTTAGATACCTAGGAGCCCACACGGCTCACGTCTGTTCGCGCTAGCCAGAGGCAACCAGTGGTGAGGCGTTTCTGCCACACCTGGCCACACTCTCGCCCGGCAGTGTGATCAGACTGCTCCAGAGTGGTGACTCCCCAAGCTGGGTTTGGGGTCTCTATCTTGCTAGCCCATAAGATATGAAGAGAGTCGGTCCTTTTCTGCTTTCAGATGCTGATGTCATTGACAAGCTTTCACTTTCACTTTCACCCACAATACTGCTGGCCTACACAGTGAGGCGTTCCAGGTTCCTGAAATCTGGCATTCAAACTGAACGAGCAGAGTTGACCGAGGACTCTAATTCAGCACCCACTAAAAGACCTTACTGCCCGGCAAAGCTTGGCCACCCTTGCTCTGCTGCATCATTGCAGGACACAGGAATCTCAGACTGGGGCAGGTTGCCGTCCCACCCAGGAATCATCAGCTTTGTCTTGAATCGGTGGAGCTTTGGAACTGCTGCTATTCTTGCTTTTAAATCACAAATTACTCTTGCTTTGGCTCCATCACCATCAACTTACTGAAGAGAGGGTATTTGGATAACCCTACACAGTTATAGGGATCCATATTGGCTTTTTTTTTTTTTTTTTTTTTTTTTTGCGGTACGCGGGCCTCTCACTGTTGGCGCCTCTCCCGTCGCGGAGCACAGGCTCCGGATGCGCAGGCTCAGCAGCCATGGCTCACGGGCCCAGCTGCTCCGCGGCATGTGGGATCTTCCCGGACCGGGGCACGAACCCACACCCCCTGCGTCAGCAGGCGGACTCTCAACCACTGCGCCACCAGGGAAGCCCTGGCATCAGTTTTTAAGTTCTGCTTTCCACTAAGGAGGTCGTAAGACACATACCCTGCAGCTCAAATGTGAACCTTTGGTGTCTCCATTAGCAAACTACCCCCCGACGTCCTTCACGGAGTCTTTGTTACTGTCCCAGCTTCTTTTACTAGTAAGAGGAAGGTCAGTGGGATCCCCGAGCCTTAGCTTTTCTGCCACATCTAAGCAGCTGAGATTAAAAAATAAAATGTTTGTCCCTCTGGGGCAGAGGCCTCCGTTCCTGTTTCCCCATTTCCGTGGGTATTCAACAGAGACCTATGGCCACCTACACTCTGTGACTTTACAGGGCGAGTAAAAGGAGCAAGGTCCCTTCCTCTTGGACAAGGAGTCGTGTTTCCAATCACACCCGGAGGAAAATATTCACTGAGAGCTTCATGTGCCTGACTCAGCGCTGGGGCTAAAGTAAGTCACGAGCCAGCTTTCCCGCCACCGGGGAACTCCCAGACAGGCACAGCTACAGAGGGAGACGAGGACACGGATGGGGACAATACCAGCTCCTTTAGTTATTTCAGTGCAGAATCTGTTTTCCCCTATTTAGGGGAGAGGGCGCTGGTGAAACTGTCTGTTCTTTCTTCTCTGCAAAACTGGTTTAAACCCGGTGGCCCTGTAGCTTGAGCAGCCAGCAGAACTTCTATAGGTGTCTTTATCACATGGCCTCCTCGCCTTTCCACAGTGGGGCGTGAGCCAGCCCCACAGAACAGTCAAATCGTAACTAAAGAAGGCAATAGGAGGATTGCACAAACAAATCCAACCACCCGAGGACATGCTGGACCTGCACTCAGCCCTTCACTCTCCATGTCTGCAGTAGTCCACAGTCATGGATTTTTTAATGATGAGCTTGAACAAGGGGCATCACGGAAGGCTTTCTGGATGAAGGGGAGACAGACACCTGTTCGGGGTATAAGATGGGAGATGGATTCCGAAGTGGATCCAAATGGCCCCCACCTCCTGGTACCAGCTCTCCTGTGTAATCCTCTCCCCTTGAGTGTGGCTGGGCCTAGAGGCTCACTTCTCTCAAATAGAATGTGGGAGGTAACTTGTGAGACGAGGTTGGAAAGGACTGTGACTTCCGTCTTGCTGGTACTCTTGCCTTCCTGGCTTGCTTGGCTTGGTGGCTGGGTTAGAGAGGCCAACATGGCAAGGAACTGAGGGCAGCTTCTGGCCAACAGCGAAGAGCCACATCCTACCAACAACCACTGCCACACCTTGATTGCAACCTTTCAAGTCACCCTGAAGCAGGGGAGCCAGGTAGGCTATGCCGCATAGAAACTGTGCGATCAGAGATGTGTGTTGCTTTAAGCTGCTAAGTTTTGGGGTCATTTGTTTCTCGGCGATAGATAGCTAAAACCATTACTAATTAGCACATGGTGAACTTACCTTGGCTGAGAATGTACAGGCAATTCCAGGAACTTTTAAACAACATGGGTTGGTTCTTTTCTTAAAGCCTAGTTACTAAGAATGCACAACCACCATACCCAATTCCCAGAACACACTGCGGATTTGTTAGAGGAAGAAACTCTCACACCGATGGCCACAGACTATAAAGCCATCAGGGCCCACAGAGACGCCTAGAGCAGTGATTCCAACCAGGGAGGAGCCTGGACCCTGCCCTGGACCTACCACAGTGGGATCCCCACAGGTAGACCCTAGGGCTGCTGAATTGATACAGTTTCCCCAGATGAGACAGACTGTGTATCCCTAGGTAGGAAACACTGCTGTCCTTCGCGCCCCCCCCCCCCCCCACTTGATGTAACAGGAGATGAAGGGCCAGAGAAGTTACGTGTCTTCTCCAGGTGGCACTGCCTGCCAGCGGCAGTTCAGGATCAGAGGGCAGGTTTCCCATCTCTCCGTCCTCTTTTTCCACCCCCAACAAGGCCCCACCACCTGCCCACCCCGACTCAAAGGAGAACTCAGCCTAGCTCTGAGCTACCCTAAGTGGAAACAAAGGAGGCGAGACACAGACAGAACTTCCACGGTTCCTTTATTTGTTTTGAAAAGCACCTCCGCCCTTCGTCTCTCAGTCGAGTCCTGGCCTAGTGACGACGAAGGCTGCTCTCTCTGGCCTCTTTCGTTAAGACAGGGAACCACATCAACACTTCCCATCAGATCTCTGCCTCCAGGTACCGTGCAGGGGCAGACCCAGCCAGGACTGGAACTTAACGGCCTTGAGAACACGGGGATCTGTCTGTCTCTGAGTTGCTCGTGGCTTGCAATCTCTTCCTGCATCCTCCCTGACAGCCGTTCCTGTCCTGGGGGCGGGGGGGGGGGGGGGGTCTGCCTTCGCCTCCCCATTCAGGGCTTCTGCAGTAGTTCGGGGCTGCCTGCAGCCTGGTTTCCAGTCCGATTCTCATCCGGGGAAGCGCCACCCCACAACCCCTGTCGGTTCCGACACGGATCTTCAAGAGCTCACCAGGTCCCAGTGCTGGCTCATAAGTGAGGACTCACACGGATTGACAACGATCTCCCTGCCGCTCTCAGTGCCATCGCCAAGCATGTCCGTGTCTAGGCAGAGGTGGGATGCTACATGCTCGATGCGGGAACCAGTCTTGCTCCATTGCTGGGAAGATGGAGAGGGGAGAGGATGAACCAGAATTCTCCGGCTAAGGTCCTGGGTCCTAGCAATAGTATTGGGAGTTCCAGCGTAATCAGAAATGTTGACACCACATGGCTAGGGTCATCCAGAGACTTGACTTCACGGTCTCATGGAGGAAGAAAACTGCAACTAATTGCCTTGCCAGGTATTGTTGTTGGTTTTCTTTTTTTTTTTTTTTTTTATCGGATTAAAAAGAGTAAAAGCGAAATCAATATGTTTGCTAGGAAAAGTCATTAGAAGGCAATAACGTTCCAAGCCATAGGCCAGAAAATGTGACGCGGGTCAGTCACGGGAGCAGCTAAAGAAATGATCCACGCTCGGTATCTGCACCGTCATGAAGAAGCGGGTGAGAATGAAGAGGGGGGATGGCGAGGCAGCGGGGGGGAGGGGCTCCTGGGCAGCACCTGAAGCCGAACCTCTGCTCCTCCAAAGTGCTTCAGCGCACGAGGGGCCCAAGTAGAGAGGGGGGTCTCGTGCTGCTGCTTCCCAGACTTCACCTCACTGGACAAGGAGGGAGGGGATGGACACGTATTGGGGAGCTACCACTGACCAGGTATCATGGATCATCTCAGTGAATTGCTCTAAACAGCTACCCTGTGCGATGGGCATCATCAACCTCATTTCATAGAGGAGGAAACTGAAGCTCAGAGAGGTCCAGTAACCTGCCAAGGGTCACACAGCCAGCGAGCCATGAAAATGGATATTTGAATCTCGGTCTCTCTAACACCAGGACCCAGTTGGCAGGAAACTGAGTGGAGCCAACACTGTGCCACCAGAGAAACTGGGCACAAGGTACATCCAGAGCGCTATGAACTTTGCTGGACGTCCTGCCAGAGGCCAAGGCCCCCGAAGGCAGCGGTTCGAGTCCTGTTCATCCTTGTGGCCCCTCAGGCTCCGTCCCAGTATGCTCCTGCTCTGGGATCCTGGGTGGGCGTCGGAGCAAGACAGGGCAGTACAAGATACACATGCAAGCTGAGGTATAGCGCGGTCAATAGGCTTTCACACGGCAGCAGATCGCTGCTGCGGGCACCACGGAATGTATCAGAGGCCCCTCCCTCCCTCTCCTAACCAGAGGACCTCTTCCTTATCAACCCTTCCTCCTCTGAAGCTTCTCTCTTTTCCTGCACACGAGACTTAGACCTACACCGGCGGCCACGTCCCAGGGCAGACGCGCTGAGCACTTACCTGTCTGTCATCTCCATTCTTGCAAAGGACAAGAACCACCGGGGCGCCAGGGAACAAGGTGATGACTGACAGGCACAGCTCCTCCTGGAGGATCTGCTGGGTGTATGTGAAGGCCCAGATCTGGAGGGGAAGAGGCCAGAAAGGGTCACCTCAGCATGCTTGGAAGCCACCCCTGCTGGGATAGTACTGTGCCTACATGTGACAATTAGCACAGCTTGGTACGAAGCACCGGGCGGGGCGGGGGCGGGGGGGGGTCCTAGCGGGAATCGACTGTCAACAGGTCACCTGGGAAAATGCTACTCAAGAGCCAGAGATTCTTGGGTCACACCCTCGGTGAAGTCCCCGCCCCTCTCCCAAGAAGGGGACTGGCCTGGGGCATGCAGGCTGCCTCTGAGAGGCAAGGACCAATTCTGGGCTTTGGGCAGGAGACTGAAGGACACCCCGGCCGAACTGCATGGTCTCCAGTTTCTCCGTTTGGATTGGTGTCTGTTCCCCACACTTGACATTTCACATAGCTACCGGGCAGGTCACAGCCCCATCCTCCCAGCTGTCTTTAGAAAGTCCCTTCTTTGAAAAGGAGTCCAAATTGGCGCCCTGAGAACGTGAGAGTTGTGACAAGAGGCAGATGGAGGGGCAAAGGGAATGAGGAGGGGGTGGGAGAGGAGAAGGAAGGAGAGAAGGAAGTTGTGAGAAATAAAATCATTCCAAGAGGGCACATGCACGCCAGCACTCCAGGAGAACAGAGCACTTGGCCCCGGAGCTCCTGCAGGGGGAGCAGCTAAGGAATCGGATGGACATGCAGAGTTCTGACGGAGGCGAAGGGAACGGGGCATTCGGTGAGGTTCATTACGAGGAAGGAGGAACGTTTCCTTCAAGCGCCAGAGACCAGAGAGCAACCAACTGCTGAAGCAGCCCGGGCCACCACCCAGCTCTTCGATCAGAGGCGGAAATGCTGTCATAATAGTTGTCAAATGTGAACCTTCAAGAGGTTTTTCCTAGGTTGTAAAACAGGGATAACATCTGTCCTTTGTCTTATCATGGGGCCGAGAAGACTTGTGAATCGGATGCCCCGAGGGGAGCTGCAGAGAGGACCCCTTTAAGGGCTGTACCTCTCCTCTTCCACGACACCCTTACCGTCCAGTGGACCTTCTGTCCCTGCACCAGGCCACTTGGTGTCGAGAGACGACCTAGACCAGAAAGTACTCCCTGGGGAGTGGATGGAAATAGAGACGAACAAAGACTGGCTGTGAGTTGAGAATTCCTGAAGCCTGGGGATGGGTACATGGGGGTTCTTCATACTCTTCCACTGAGTTCGATTTCTGTATCTGTTCAGTTTTTTTTTTTAATAATAAAACGTTAGGAAATGTACTCTTCTGGCCTTGTGAACATCACCATGCTATGCAAACCATTTGCCTTCCTCCAGGGTAAGATGCAACGGGAAGACGCCTGTATGCATGGAGGTAACGTCGGAACCATGACAAGATGGCTAATAGCGGCTCACATTTCTTGAGCACCTACTATGTGCCAGGCACTGTTCTGGGAGCTTTACACATGTTAACTTAATCACAAGACTCCAATTAGGTAGGTGTTGTCATTATTCCCCTTTTACAGATGAGGAAGGTAAGGCTCAGAGAGGTTATCCTAAGTCAGGTACAGAAAGTGGCCCCTGCACCCACTCTCCCCAACAGCTCTACTTGAGCTACTGCTGCCGCTGGGGTCATGGCTCATTCCGGGCCCTTTGATTCAGTTTAATCTCGGGAGACCCCTCCTCCAGGTCGTAAATATTAAAACGATAGATCAGCTCCTCCTTGGCAGGAGATAGCTGGCAGGAGCTTCCTCCTCTTGGCCACTTCCCAGTGGCAGCCCCTGTGAGAAGGGAAACCAAGGTCACAGCCCGTGTCGGGGGCCAGGGAGGGGGCAGACCAGAGAGTAGGCCCCTCCCCTGACACTGATGGGAACCGGGCAAGAGTATGAACGGAGGTCCACCCGCCGCGGACGCCACACCAGACCAGGGGACACGCGTGGCGCTGGCTTCCAGCCTGGGCTGCCCCCCTTTACTTCCCACCCCACCTCTGTCCCCCACTGTGAACTCCCAGCCTGCATCTATCTCCCTGCTTGGTCACTCCCCTCTCAAGGGTCCCCCTAGGGCCTGGGTTTGTGGACCTGGGACACAGTCCATCCTCTGGAATGGACCCAGGGGAGAGAGATCCATGCAAGTCCTGAAATCAGGCTCGGGTCATTAGGGTGGCGGATTTTGGGGTCCTACACATTTGGGGAGTGTAATGTAGAAGGTAGACACAGGTCCTAGGCGTGAGCCCTGAGAATTCCTTGGCCTGTGGTGCGGGGGGAGAGTAGGGCCCAGGTACAAGGGCAGGGCTGCCAGGGGGCCATTTGCCCAGGCCCACCGCACCACTGGCCTCAATGTTAGACTTCTGCATTGCCTGGAAATGAGGATAAACACACAGTCACCATATGGAAAGAAGATGAGGCTCATCGCTCCGTCCCACTACCCGACCACACAGCTTGCAGTGAACCATGAATTTGCATCTTAAAAATAAACCCTGGGGCTTCCCTGGTGGCGCAGGGGTTGAGAGTCCACCTGTCGATGCGGGGGACACGGGTTCGTGCCCCGGTCCGGGAAGATCCCACATGCCGCGGAGCGGCTGGGACCGTGAGCCATGGCCGCTGAGCCTGCGCGTCCGGAGCCTGTGCTCCGCAATGGGAGAGGCCACAGCAGTGAGAGGCCCGCCTACCACACACACACAAAAAATAAACCCCGTAATTATCTTATGATCACTACAATACACTAGCTTTGTGTTTTTTATGTTAAAAGCATTAACTGATTAAATATAAAAACTTAAAATATACCACAATTGCTGGTAGCCCATTTTGGCACTTCCTTTTTTTTTTTTTTGCAGTACACGGGTCTCTCACTGTTGTGGCCTCTCCCGTTGCGGAGTACAGGCTCCAGACGCGCAGGCTCAGCGGCCATGGCTCACGGGCCCAGCCGCACCGCGGCACGTGGGATCTTCCCGGACCGGGGCACGAACCCGCGTCCCCTGCATCGGCAGGCGGACTCTCAACCACCGCGCCACCAGGGAAGCCCTTGGCACTTCTTTTTGAATATCCTAGGGGCTTCAAAAACCAGAAGTGCTGAGGATGGCATGGGGTAGGGTGGGGAGTGGTGGTCCTTTTAACTCTGAGACACCCCATCCACAAATGCCTTCCGGGAAGGAATGTATATGGTACCCTGGGGGCTCTGAGGAAACCACCTCGAGACGCCTGGGGGAGAACGTGCACAGGCACAGACAGGTATTGAAGCCCTCATACTACGTGGACTTTCCATTAGCTGGTGCTATACTGGCATTGAAATAATTCAGCCTCGCAATTCCCCAGAGGGACGCAGCTCTGTGGCCACACATATGCAAGAGAAGAGAGTTAAGGGGGAAGCAGAACATGGGAGCAGATGGGGAAGGAAGCAAGGAGAGGTTTTCCGATTCCTATTCTGCGGCCTGTCAGGCTTTGCAGAATGGTCGGTGATGAATGGGTTTATTAAATGAATCTCAGAGTCAGAAATGAATTCAAGAAGGCGGCAGTGGTTGCTCAGGCTGGCCTGGCCTCGATCGGTGAGCACTGGCGGCTCCATTTCGGGGACTGGCAAAGTCACAGCCTTCAACCCAATGCACACAGACAAGGCCATATCCACGGAAGCTAACCCAGAGGCCATCCTGGAGGTGGTGTGGGATGCCTCGCCCCTCTGGGACGGGCTGGTAAGGAGTCGAGGAGGAGGCAGTCCATTCCTGGCCCTCCAGCCTCTTTGCTGCTGCCCTGGAAGAGGGGAACTGATGCTGGGGAGGGGATGGTCCAGGCCGGACAGCCTGAAGGCCTTCTGTGCTCGGAGGAAGTCTCTGGAGCTGCCAGTGTGGGTGGGAGACAGGAGTGACCCGTCTCTGGGGGAGGAGACTTCTCGCTAGTAAATGCTCACCTGGCCATGGCAGCTAGCCTGGGGCTTACTGTCCTGCACTGGCTGGAGAAGCAGAGAGGAAAGATTTTCTTCAGAGGAGATACCTGAAGGAGTTAAGTTCTGAAGGGAGCAGGCATGAAGCTAAGCTGGGGGCCAAGCGCAGTGGCTGATCTTAGAATGGTCCAGAGCCACCGCCAGTAGGCAAGGGCACTGCTTTCCAGCTGGGGTGCTTTTGCCCCTAGCCACCTACCCAGGGGACAGCTGGCAGTGTCTGGAGGCATTGTTATGACTAGGTCGGGGCTGTTACTGACACCTAGTGGGTGTGGTCAGGGATGTTGCTAAACATTCTACAATGCACAGACAGTCCCTGCAACAAAGAATTACCAACTGTGCTGAGGTTGAGAAACCCTAGCCTAGCCTTTTTTTTTTAGTTTTTGTTGGATATAGTTGCTTTACAATGTTGTGTTAGTTTCTGCTGTACAGCAAAGTGAATCAGCTATCTGTATACACATAACCCCTCTTTTTTGGGTTTCCTTCCCATTTAGGTCGCCACAGAGCACTGAGTAGAGTTCCCTGTGCTATGCAATAAGTTCTCATTACCTAGCCTAGTCTTAAGAGTTTGGTATCTGGAGGCGGCAGGGCCGTGTCTGAACCCTGCTCTGGCGCTACTAGCATATGACCTGGGTAGCCTTGGTCACCTCCGCTAAGCCTGCTGTGAAACCCCCATCTGTGAAATGGGGGTTATTGTGAAGCTGAAACAAGCAGATGCTCGTGGAGCACTCAGCCCGCTGCCCAGCCCCTGGAGGAGAGTCTCCGTGAACCATCTTTTTCCAACACATGGGAAGGAGTGGTTGGATGAGGACAGAGAAACATTGCCATGTGGACAGACGTTAGGGGGCTGTGTTTTCCTTAAAGCAGAAGCATACATCATTTTCTGCTGGTGGTGAGTTCCCTGTTCAAAAATTCTCCCGTGTGGGGGAGAGTAAACAACGGAGAAGAAACAGTGGATGGGAGGCAGCCCTGCTTGCTGTGCTGTGGTTAGACGGCCAAAATAACTCGGTGCCGAGGGACGCTTCTGTTCTTGATTGTTCACCTTCTGTTGTCTACGTGACCCTCACAGCCACCCTGGGAAGTAGGTACGATTGGATGGAAGGCGGACTGAGGTCAGTGGTTGCTCTGGGCAATGCCAGGGGCAGACCCTGGGGTTGACTGTGAATGCGGGACCTCCCTGGTGAGACGGGATCTGAGCCAAGCGCGTCCAAGGCCACGGGCTGGCCTCAAACCTCGTAGGCCACACAGGGCATTGCCCTCGTGCATCGAACACGCCCTGAAGCCTGCTTCAGACAAGATGCTGGGAACGAATGAGTGGGTTCAAGCGAACATTTAGTTCAGCCGACCTCTTGATGCACCCGTATGGCTGCGGGATCCCCCAGATGCACCGACTGGCTGTGCGGGGGACCTTCAGCACCCGCAGGGACAGAGCTCAGCCGTGCCCTGGTGGGGGCCCTCTGACCAGGGGCGGCTCTGAGACACACTCCTCTCCTTCAACTGGGACTAGACTCACTTTGGGGATCTTTGTTTCCAGTCCGTCGTGTCCTTTCCTCCCAAGCTGTAAGAATACACCCAGTACATATTGTATTAGGCCAGGCTGTTGGACTCTGGAGTGACTGCTGGGGCTAAGACCCTGGCTCGCTTGTTTTTTAACCCCATAAACTTGGGTGAGTTACTTAACTCTGCGCCTCAGTCCCCTCAGCTGTGAAATGCAGATCACAGCAGCCCCGTACTCGGAGGGTAACACATATACGTGCCCAGTATGGTGCTGAACAGGGAGCAAGTGCTCAGTTACTCTCCGCCCGTTGGCTGTGATAGTGGAGGATGCCAACAGGAGGAGAGACGGCCCTGGAGATCCTCCTTTGGAAAACTGCCTTTGCTTTGCCTCCCAGGACAGATGCCGGAGAGGCAGTCGTGATGGGGCCATTCCCAAGGGTGTGCTGAGAAAGCCGGGGAGGAAGGGTGGTATCAGGCAGGGAAGGTGACTGCTGGCAACCTGTCCCACTGGCAGACTCACCGAGAGGTGCCAATGTGGGTCTGGGTTTGGGGAAAGAGCTTTGATCTTCATCTCACCCACCCAGGCTATCTAGTGGCCTGCATGCTTCCTTCACAAGCCAGTAGCCTGAATTGCTGGGGATCCAGGGGGGAGGACACACTAAAACGTTTTTCATTTATGTTTTTTCTCTTTCTTTAAATTGGGATACAGTGAGATTGGTGCATCTGTCTTCTTTCTATCTTTCACAAATATTTTTCTAGGGAATCCAATAAAATTGAGAGGAAACCTACTACCCAGAAGGCTTCTGGGGCTTCACACATTTACAAACTGATGCTGTATTTCTCTTTCTACCCAAGGCATCAGGTTGCTGCCATCTTGAATACACACCCAGGTTAGATATTTTGTTCCCAAGGTTGACAAACCAGCCAAAGAAAGGGAAGGGAGGGAGGGTGAGGGATGGATGGGGCTGCGGTGGAGCAGGGTCGTGAGCCAGCATTGGAGCCAGAGGACAGCCATGGTTGGACGGTCTGCTTTCAACAATGAGGACAGCCACGTGCACGGGGACACGCCACCTGGAGAGTCAGTGGCCAGCTGGAAGCAGAGCTCAGGGCCCCCGAGCCCCATCCTCTGCTGCTCTTTCACCCCACGTGTTGAAGACGCCGGAATCTACCACCCAAATAACCTGAGCCTGATTTCAGGACTTGCATGGATCTCTCTCCCCTGGGTCCGTTCCAGAGGATGGACTGTGTCCCAGGTCCACACACCCAGGCCCTCGGGGAACCCTTGAGAGGGGAGTGACCAAACAGGGAGACGCAGGCTGGGAGTTCACAGTGGGGGACAGAGGTGGGGTGGGAAGTAAAGGGGGGCAGCCCAGGCTGGAAGCCAGCGCCACGCGTGTCCCCTGGTCTGGTGTGGCGTCCGCGGCGGGTGGACCTCCGTTCATACTCTTGCCCGGTTCCCATCAGTGTCAGGGGAGGGGCCTACTCTCTGGTCTGCCCCCTCCCTGGCCCCCGACACGGGCTGTGACCTTGGTTTCCCTTCTCACAGGGGCTGCCACTGGGAAGTGGCCAAGAGGAGGAAGCTCCTGCCAGCTATCTCCTGCCAAGGAGGAGCTGATCTATCGTTTTAATATTTACGACCTGGAGGAGGGGTCTCCCGAGATTAAACTGAATCAAAGGGCCCAGAACGAGCCATGACCCCAGCGGCAGCAGTAGCTCGAGCAGAGCTGTGGAGCCAGGTCTCCAAATCCTGCCTTACTTCCAAATCCTCACTTACTAGTGTATGACCTTGGAGAATTCTCTCCAGGTCTCAGGTTCATCATCTGCAAAACGAGGATAATAGTAACACCTGCTTAATCGGCTTGACGTGGCCTCTCAGAGACAGAGAGGCAGGGGCAGGAGAGAAGGGGAACGAGTCACATGAAGGGGTCTGAGGGGCAGATGCAACTTCTCTGGACAGGCCAAGAGGCAGGACAAGCTGAGAGATGCAAGAGGGGAGAAGAGGCAAAGGAAGGTTATCACATTAGCAGGAGGCGCTGGGAAGGAGGACGACGGGACGGGTAGTTTACGTAGGAAAGAGCAGCAGACACCGAAAGCATGAGAAACGTAGTGTAAGTCAGTCCTGCAAGGGTATATACTCCACGCACACACGTGCACACGCCCAGAAACACATGCACACGCCCACACGCCCACACACTTGGGGGACGAGCCTAGCTGAAATTGCTATGCGGATTTCTATCAGTGGGTTCAACACCTTCAGAATACTTGGACCGGCACCCCAGGCCTGCTGTTGGCCGCGCGTCCCGCTAGGAGAGGGCTGTGTCTAACCCGGCGTAATCCCATCCAGCACCCCAGCATGCAGCCTGGTGCCCAGGGCACCGTGCACACTCGGTGGGTGTCATCTGTTGAAGGGAACTGAACATCGTCCTGTCTCCTGTGTTCTTCCCATATCCTGAATTCGCACTGCCGCCACACACACCCAACTGTTCTCTCCAAAGCACAGAGGAGTGACAGCTGGGCACGATTTTCTACAAAAGAACTCTTTGCTCACTTGAACAGTTACTCTGCTAAACCTTAGTCTCCCACAGCGACAGCTTTCTCCTCTCCCCTTTCTCACTCCGCTGGGATGTCAGCCAGAATAAGTGCCACTCTCCTCTAGTCAAATAAAGGCCTGGCAGCTTCTCCCTGGGCCAGGCTATTGGGTGGCCCCTCCCTGAGACCAGAGATCCCATGGCTCCCCCCGCCACCTTCCTTATGCAGCCAGAGACATTAAGTACCAGAAAAACCCCTACTTTGCTAGAAACAGATGCGGCAAACTTCTGTCTCAGGGAAAGGGGGATGATAACATTTTGGCTGTTTGCGATCCCCCATGAGCAGGGCCCACACATAGATTCAGAAGACAGGGATGTGTGTTATCTACTCACACATTCTACAAAATGCCACTGACAAGTGGTATCATTCTCAACCAGGCTGCCACACCTAAAGTGAAGCCGACACCTCTGTTTCCTTCCCCTTTTCCTGTCTGACTCAGGCAGCCCCCTTCCGTGTCTTGCTGGAGCGGAGATTATTTTTGGAAAAAATCTCAGCAAGCTGGAGGCTGGTGGTGCAATGCCTCAAATGCCAGGCTGAGAGTGTGGGTTTCTGTGGTAGACAATGGGGAGCCATTGAAGGCTGCATGGAGATGGGGAACAATGGTTTGGTGATCACATGTTACTGGAGGCTGTGGCCAGAATCTAACACAGTGTTTCCCAAGCAGGGTGGTTTTGGCCCCCAGGGGCATTTGGTAAAGCCTGGAGACAGCTTTGACTGGCAATGACTGGTATGTATGGGGTGCTCCTGGCATCTGGTGGGCAGAGACCAGGGATGCTGCTAGACGGCCTACAGTACACAGGACGGTCCCTACCACAAAGAGTGACCCAGCCCCAAATGTCAAGAGTGCCGAGGCTGAGGGCCGCTGATCTGGCATGAAGAAGTGAATGTTGGGGCCAAGAGCAGCTATTCTGAGGGGAGAAGGGACGGGATTTGCAGGAATGGGGGATGTGGGAGAAAGAGGAGCCATGGAAGACGGACAGGAGAGAATTAGTGGCATGATGAGGTGGCCGGGGAGCCTGACAGGCGCTTGGAGCCATCTGTTGGCTTGAGTTTCCGAGGCATTTGTTGTGGTTGTGGACTCACTAGATCACCCTGTGTTTGAGAGAGAGAGTCCGGCAGGGATGTCTAAGTGTAAACCCGCCATCCTGGAGCCATCTCCTGGGCTCTCACAGCCTCCTACCCCTGAGGATAAAAGTCAATCTCCTCAGCTGGGAAAAGGGGCCATGACGCACCTCTTCCCTCCTCTCCAGTCTTACCTTTGCTGCTCCCTCACCATTCTACCCCTCTGACCACAATCTCCCTGCAGCCTTTCAAAGGCATCCTGGCTCCCAGCCCCGGGCCTTGGTACATGCTGGATTTGCCCACCTGCCCTTTCTTCCCTTCGTGACCTGGCCTATTTCTACTCATCTCTCAGGATACAGCTCATTTTCAGGTCCTCTGGGAAGACTTCCCCAATCCTTGTGTAGAAGTTGGATATCATCTCTCTGCACTTCTATAGCACTGTGGACCAAACTCTCTCCAGGACAGAGATTATATCAAAATGGCTGCTGACTTGCTTCTTTTTTGCATTAGATCCCTCGAGGGGCCATGGTGGCCTGCAACCTAGCCCTTCACCTGTGCATCTCCACAGTCAACAGAGGACATAGACGTTTGTTGAGTGAATGAATGAATAAATGAATGAATTCATGGATGGATGAAGTTACAGAATTTGTGAATCAAGAAAACAGAGGAGGAGGGGGGAAGATGGCAGAAGAGTAAGACACGGAGATCACCTTCCTCACCACAAATATATCAGAAATACATCTACACGTGTAACAGCTCCTACAGAACACCTACTGAACACTGGCAGAAGACCTCAGACCTCCCAAAAGTCAAGAAAGACCCCACGTACCTGAGTAGGGCAAAAGAAAACAGAATAAACAGAGACAAAAGAATAGAGACGGGACCTGCACCAGTGGGAGGGAGCCGTGAAGGAGGAAAGGTTTCCACACACTAGGAAGCCCCTTCGCGGGCGAGACTGCAGGTGGCGGAGGGGGGAAGCTTCGGAGCCGCGGAGGGGAGCGCAGCAACAGGGGTGCGAAGGGCAAAACGGAGAGATTCCCGCACAGAGGATCTGTGCCGACCGGCACTCACCAGCCCGAGAGGCTTGTCTGCTCACGGCCGGGGCGGGCGGGGCTGGGAGCTGAGGCTCGGGCTTCAATCGGAGCGCAGGGAGAGGGCTGGGGTTGGCGGCGTGAACACAGCCTGAAGGGGTTAGTGCACCACGGCTAGCCGGGAAGGACTCCGGGGAAAAGTCTGGAGCTGCCAAAGAGGCAAGAGACTTTTTCTTCCCTCTTTGTTTCCTGGTGCGCGAGGAGAGGGGATTAAGAGCGCTGCTTAAAGGAGCTCCAGAGACGGGCGCAAGCTGTGGCTAAAAGCACGGACCCCAGAGACGGGCAGGAGACACTAAGGCTGCTGCTGCCGCCACCAAGAAGCCTGTGTGCGAGCACAGGTCACTATCCACAACCCCCTTTGGGGGAGCCTGTGCAGCCCGCCACTGCCAGGGTCCCAGGATCCAGGGACAACTCTCCCGGGAGAATGCACAGCGCACCTCAGGCTGGTGCAACGTCCCGCTGCCCTCTGCCGCTGCAGGCTCGCCCCGCGCACTCCGTGCCCTCCCTCCCCTGGCCCGAGTGAGCCAGAGCCCCCGAATCAGCTGCTCCTTTAACCCCGTACTGTCTGAGTGAAGAACAGACGCCCTCCGGTGACCTACACGCAGAGGCGGGACCAAATCCAAAGCTGAGCCCCGGCAGTTGTGCGAACAAACAAGAGAAAGGGAAATCTCTCCCAGCAGCCTCAGAAACAGTGGATTAAAGCTCCACAATCAACATGATGTACCTGCATCTGTGGAATACATGAATAGACAAAGAATCATCCCAAATTAAGGAGGTGGACTTTGAGAGCAACATTTATGATTTTTTTCCCTTTTCCTCTTTTTGTGTGTATGTCTATGCTTCTGTGTGCGATTTTGTCTGTATAGTTTTGCTTTCTCCATTTGTCCTAGGGTTCTATCCGTCCGTTTTTTTTTTTTTTACTTTTCAAAAACTTTTTTTTCTTAATAATTATTATTTATTTTAATAACTTTATTTTATTTTATCTTACTTTATTTTATTTTCTTTTATCCTCTTTCTTTCTACTTTTTCTCCCTTTTATTCTGAGCCATGTGGATGAAAGGCTCTTGGTGCTGCAGCCAGGAGTCACTGCTGTGCCTCTGAGGTGGGAGAGCCAACTTCAGGACACTGGTCCACAAGAGACCTCCCAGCTCCACGTAATATCAAAGGCGAAAATCTCCCAGAGGTCTCTGTCTAAACACCAACACCCAGCTTCACTCAACAACCAGCAAGCTACAGTGCTGGACATCCTATGCCAAAAAACTAGCAAGACAGGAACACAACCCCACCCATTAGCAGAGAGGCAGCCTAAAATCATAATAAGTCCACAGACACCCCAAAACACACCACCAGACGTGGACCTTCCCACCAGAAAGACAAGATCCAGCCTCATCCACCAGAACACAGGCACTAGTCCCCTCCACCAGGAAGCCTACACAACCCACTGAACCAAATTTAGCCTCTGGGGACAGACACCAAAAACAACAGGAACTACGAACCTGCAGCCTGCAGAAAGGAGACCCCAAACACAGTAAGATAAGCAAAATGAGAAGACAGAAAAACATACAGCAGATGAAGGAGCAAGATAAAAACCCACCAGACCTAACAAATGAAGAGGAAATAGGCAGTCTACGTGAAAAAGAATTCAGAATAATGATAGTAAAGATGATCCAACATCTTGGTAATAGAATAGAGAAAATGCAAGAAACATTTAACAAGGACCTAGAAGAACTAAAGATGAAACAAGCAATGATGAACAACACAACAAATGAAATTAAAAATACTCTAGATGGGATCAATAGCCGAATAACTGAGGCAGAAGAACGGATAAGTGACCTGGAAGGTGGAAATGACTACTGCAGAGCAGAAAAAAGAAAAAAGAAAGAAAAGAACTGAGGACAGTCTCAGAGACCTCTGGGACAACATTAAACGCACCAATATTTGAATTATAGGGGTTCCAGAAGAAGAAGAGAAAAAGAAAGGGACTGAGAAAATATTTGAAGCGATTATAGTTGAAAACTTCCCTAATATGGGAAAGGAAATAGTTAATCAAGTCCAGGAAACACAGAGAGTCCCATACGGGATAAATCCGAGGAGAAACACACCAAGACATATATTAATCAAACTGTCAAAAATTAAATACAAAGAAAACATATTAAAAGCAGCAAGGGAAAAACAAAAATAACACACAAGGGAATCCCCATAAGGTTAACAGCTGATCTTTCAGCAGAAACTCTGCAAGCCAGAAGGCAGTGGCAGGACATATTTAAAGTGATGAAGGAGAAAAACCTATAACCAAGACTACTCTACCCAGCAACGATCTCATTCAGATTTGATGGAGAATTTAAAAACTTTACAGACAAGCAAAAGCTGAGAGAGTTCAGCACCACCAAACCAGCTTTAAAACAAATGCTAAAGGATCTTCTCTAGGCAAGAAACACAAGAGAAGGAAAAGACCTACAGTAACAAACCCAACACAATTAAGAAAATGGGAATAGGAACATACATATCGATAATTACCTTAAATGTAAATGGACTAAATGCTCCCACCAAAAGACACAGATTGGCTGACTGGATACAAAAACAAGACCCATATATATGCTGTCTACAAGAGACCCACTTCAGACCTAGAGATACATACAGACTGAAAGGGAGGGGATGGAAAAAGATATTCCATGCAAAGGGAAACCAAAAGAAAGCTGGAGTAGCAATTCTCATATCAGACAAAATAGACTTTAAAATAAAGACTATTAGAAGAGACAAAGAAGGACACTACATAATGATCAAGGGATCGATCCAAGAAGAAGATATAACAATTGTAAATATTTATGCACCCAACATAGGAGCACCTCAATACATAAGGCAAATACTAACAGCCATAAAAGGGGAAATCGACAGCAACACATTCATAGTAGGGGACTTTAACACCCTACTTTCACCAATGGAGATATCATCCAAAATGAAAATAAATAAGGAGACACAAGCTTTAAATGATACATTAAACAAGATGGACTTAATTGATATTTATAGGACATTCCATCCAAAAACAACAGAATACACATTTTTCTCAAGTGCTCATGGAACATTCTCCAGGATAGATCATATCTTGGGTCACAAATCAAGCCTTGGTAAATTTAAGAAAATTGAAATTGTATCAAGTATCTTTTCCAACCACAGCACTATGAGACTAGATATCAATTACAGGAAAAGATCTGTAAAAACACATGGAGGCTAAACAATACACTACTAAATAACAAAGTGATCACTGAAGAAATCAAAGAGGAAACAAAACAATACCTAGAAACAAATGACAATGGAGACACGATGACCCAAAACCTATGGGATGCAGCAAAAGCAGTTCTAAGAGGGAAGTTTATAGCAATACAATCCTACCTGAAGAAACAGGAAACATCTCGAATAAACAACCTAACGTTGCAACTAAAGCAATTATAGAAAGAAGAACAAGAAAATCCCAAAGTTAGCGGAAGGAAAGAAAATATAAAGATCAGATCAGAAATAAATGAAAAAGAAATGAAGGAAATGATAGCAAAGATCAATAAAACTAAAAGCTGGTTCTTTGAGAAGACAAACAAAATTGATAAACCATTAGCCAGACTCATCAAGAAAAAAAGGGAGAAGACTCAAATCAATAGAATTAGAAATGAAAAAGGAGAACTAACAACTGACACTGCAGAAATACAAAAGATCATGAGAGATTACTACAAGCAACTCTATGCCAATAAAATGGACAACCTGGAAGAAATGGACAAATTCTTAGAAATGCACAACCTGCCAAGACTGAAACACGAGGAAATAGAAAATATGAACAGACCAATCACAATACTGAAACTGAGACTGTGATTAAAAATCTTCCCAAAAACAAAAGCCCAGGACCAGATGTATTCACAGGCGAATTCTATCAAACACTTAGAGAAGAACTAACACCTATCCTTCTCAAAGTCTTCCAAAATATAGCAGAGGGAGGAACACTCCCAAACTCATTCTACAAAGCCACCATCACCCTGATAACAAAACCAGACAAGGATGTCACAAAGAAAGAAAACTACAGACCAATATTACTGATGAATATAGATGCAAAATTCCTCAACAAAATACTAGCAAACAGAATCCACCAGCACATTAAAAGGATCATACACCATGATCAAGTGGGGTTTATTCCAGGAATGCAACGATTCTTCAATATACGCAAATCAATCAATGTGATACACCATATTAACAAACTGAAGAATAAAAACCATATGATCATCGCAGTAGATGCAGAAAAAGCTTTTGACAAAATTCAACACCCATTTATGATAAAAACCCTCCAGAAAGTAGGAATAGAGGGAACTTTCCTCAACATAATAAAGGCCATATATGACAAACCCACAGCCAACATCATCCTCAATGGTGAAAAACTGAAAGCATTTCCACTAAGATCAGGAACAAGACAAGGTTGCCCCCTCGTACCACTCTTATTCAACATAGTTTTGGAAGTTTTAGCCACAGCAATCAGAGAAGAAAAGGAAATAAAAGGAATCCAAATCAGAAAAGAAGAAGTAAAGCTGTCACTGTTTGCAGATGACATGATATTCTACATAGAGAATCCTAAAGATGCTACCAGAAAACTACTAGAGCTAATCAATGAATTTGGTAAAGTAGCAGAATACAAAATTAATGCACACAAATCTCTTGCATTCCTATACACTAATGATGAAAAATCTGAAAGTGAAATCAAGAAAACACTCCCATTTACCACTGCAACAAAAAGAATAAAATACCTAGGAATAAACCTACCTAAGGAGACAAAAGACCTGTATGCAGAAAATTATAAGACACTGATGAAAGAAATTAAAGATGAAATAAATAGATGGAGAGATATACCATGTTCTTGGATTGGAAGAATCAACATTGTGAAAATGACTCTACTACCCAAGGCAATCTACAGATTCAATGCAATCCCTATCAAACTACCACTGGCATTTTTCACAGAACTAGAACAAAAAATTTCACAATTTGTATGGAAACACAGAAGACCCCGAATAGCCAAAGCAATCTTGAGAACGAAAAACGGAGCTGGAGGAATCAGGCTCCCTGACTTCAGACTATACTACAAAGCTACAGTAATCAAGACAGTACCATACTGGCACAAAAACAGAAATATAGATCAATGGAACAGGATAGAAAGCCCAGAGATAAACCCACGTACATATGGTCACCTTATCTTTGATAAAGGAGGCAGAAATGTACAGTGGAGAAAGGGCAACCTCTTCAATAAGTGGTGCTGGGAAAACTGGACAGGTACATGTAAAAGTATGAGATTAGAACACTCCCTAACACCATACACAAAAATAAGCTCAAAATGGATTCAAGACCTAAATGTAAGGTCAGAAACTAGCAAACTCTTAGAGGAAAACATAGGCAGAACACTCTATGACATAAATCCCAGCAAGATCCTTTTTGACCCACCTCCTAGAGAAATGGAAATAAAAAGAAAAATAAGCAAATGGGACCTAATGCAACTTCAAAGCTTTTGCACAGCAAAGGAAACCATAAACAAGATGAAAAGACAACCCTCAGAATGGGAGAAAATATTTGCAAATGAAGCAACTGACGAAGGATTAATCTCCAAAATTTACAAGCAGCTCAATAACAAAAAAACAAACAACCCAATCCAAAAATGGGCAGAAGACCTAAATAGACATTTCTGCAAAGAAGATATATAGACTGCCAACAAACACATGAAAGAATGCTCAACATCCTTAATCATTAGAGAAATGCAAATCAAAACTACAATGAGATATCATCTCACACCGGTCAGAATGGCCATCATCAAAAAATCTAGATACAATAAATGTCGGAGAGGGTGTGGAGAAAAGGGAACACTCTTGCACTGCTGGTGGGAATGTGAATTGGTTCAGCCACTATGGAGAACAGTATGGAGGTTCCTTAAAAAACTACAAATAGAACTACCATATGACCCAGCAATCCCACTACTGGGCATATACCCTGAGAAAACCATAATTCAAAAAGAGTCATGTACCAAAATGTTCATTGCAGCTCTATTTACAATAGCCAGGAGATGGAAACAACCTAAGTGTCCATCATCGGATGAATGGATAAAGAAGATGTGGCACATATATACAATGGAATGTTAGCCATAAAAAGAAGTGAAATTGAGTTATTTGTAGTGAGGTGGAGAGACCTAGAGTCTGTCATACAGAGTGAAGTAAGTCAGAAAGAGGAGGACAAATACCATATGCTAACACATATATATGGAATCTAAGAAAAAAAATGTCATGTAGAACTTAGGGGTAAGACAGGAATAAAGACACAAACCTACTAGAGAATGGACTTGAGGATGTGGGGAGGGGGAAGGGTAAGTTGTGACAAAGTGAGGGAGTGGCATGCACATATATACACTACAAAACGTAAAATAGATAGCTAGTGGGAAGAAGCCACATAGCACAGGGAGATCAACTCGGTGCTTTGTGACCACCTAGAGGGGTGGGATAGGGAGGGTCGGAGGGAGGGAGAGGCACGAGGGAAGAGATATGGGAACATATGTATATGTATAACTGATTCACTTTGTTATAAAGCAGAAACTAACACACCATTGTAAAGCAATTATACTCCAATAAAGATGTAAAAACAAAAAAAAGAAAACAGAGGAGGTTGCCAAAGCTGGAAGCATGGATAAAATCTCCAAGGAACCAGTTACAGAGAAAAGAACAGTGAATTGAGAACTTGGGTGATTACTCACCATAAGGGTATGAGAGTGGGGCGAGGAGCCAGCCAAAAAAAAAAAAAAGCGGGGGTGGAAAGAACAGGAATGCAGGACAATCGGGATCATGCAGTGTCTCCAGAGCCAGGAGGGAAGTTATAAGATGGATGTGCTTTCATGCATCCAGCAGCCCAAGTGCTACAGAGGTTGAGACAGGCTGTGAATTTGTCAGTGACTCTTTAAAAGAGTTCTATCCTCAGAGGGGAGTTCACTGACCCACAGTGTTGATGAAACAGCTAAGGCACAAGGAAACCTTTCTGAGAAGGGGCGACGATGGTCCCTCCAGACCTGGGGGAAGCAGCAGACAGCACAGGTGGAGCCACAGGCCTGCTGAGGCAGAAAGGGGATGATCGACGGCCCTGCGCAGAGATGGGGGCAGTGGATAATGGGGAAGGCTGTACCACAGCTGTCGTGACCGTCTGGAAGCCAGGGTTAAATCAGCAAGGAGACTCACAGAGCAGGCGGTTCACCTGGAGACAGTGTCACCCTGCAGGATGCTTTTCTGTCTGCATCTCATATTTTTGAGGTAGCTGTGCTGCCCACCCTGCCTGATCCAGCCCACATTTACTGCCAGCAGCTTGGACACCAATGACATCCTCATTGAACTCCTGCTAATTTAATGGTTAATTCCTATAGGCGCTAAGTTGCCTGGTGAGGCGTCTTTCAGAGAAAGTCTGTGCATTTGGAAACCAAGCGGAGTGAACCCAGTCCCAGAGTGAGGGGGATCGTGCTTCTCTTGCTCTGCTGTTAAGCTCCGGGTACAACTAGACACCTGATTCATGTAGAAGCAGGAAATAGAGGCCAAGTCCATCCACATGTTCAAGTATCCCCAGCCAGTTACTTTACCTGGGACTTTGCGTCCTTGTCTTCAGTCTTGACACAGGGGCTTAACTTGAGGTTGGAGATCTCCTGGTCTTTCTGCTTTTGAGACTCTAGGCACTTCTGCCTCTGTCGGATGCTGCCCTTCTGGATGGAGGAGTCCTTGGGTACTCTAGAGGAAAGCCACGGGAGGGATGAGAAACCACTACTCTTTGGATTAGTAGTAACAGCACCAGTTGGAGAGGTCGGGCAGTGTTTGGAGAATGGCAGGGGCATTTCACCCCAGCTGTGTTACAATGACTTGCACTGCTTGGGGCCTGGGGATGGGGGAGGGGCCGCTAGCAGCAAGGCAGCAGGGAACAACCCAGGAGACTGGAGCCTGGAATGGAATCAGTGAGTCCATGCCCTGAGGTCACACCCCAGAGTTCAAAGCCCAGCAGCTGAGAAATACTGCGACAGCGAACCTCCATCCCTCACGCTACTGATTAATAGAATTCTCTTTCTGGTTTCAGGGATAAGTGGAGCCAACTGGCCTTAGACCTCCATATACTTAAAAACCCTCATCCAGATGGCCACAGGTGGTCCCTTCTCCAGACTGAGTCAGCGGAGGGTCTCTCCCTGCAGCTAGCAAAGGCTCAAACCACAGAGCGGATACCTGAGTTCTGGATAGACGTTCTCCAGGTACCACTTGAAGCTCCGGCACTGCAGGTTCTTCCTCAGGTTCAATCTGCTCTCAATACTGGGGGCGAAGGGGGAGGGCAGACACAGAGACAAAATACAGCTGTGTCAGAGATGCGTACCAGCAACATGGACCCAGGAGGTACCAGCCCTCCAGGCTGGGAGGCGTACAGCACAAACCGTGCCCATGCTCTGCACCCACGTCTCCCTGGAGGGTGCTGGAGAAAATAACCCAGAGAGATTTTGAGAGCTCCAGACAGAGCTATGGAAACACTTAGCAATATCTCACAGTGGAGCGGTAATGACACCAAAGATTTGTGCTTTACTTGGAAACAGAATTTGGGGGTGTTTTTACTTTTCATTAAAAACGAGGCTATGAGGACATTCAGCGTGTTGTTAATAATTCACCACCGGGGCTCTGGGTCTACTCTACTACAAAGAGAGATCCAAATCTCTCTTTGGATTCTGCTGTTGAACTACCATGCCCCCGACGCCCGGCCTCAACCAGCCCAGCCTCAAAGAATCCTCTTCGTTAGCTGGTTCTGGGCTTTGGTCATGTATTTGTTCATCACATATTTCCTGAGTACCTAGTACGCACCAGGCATTGTGCCCAACGTGGGACGTGATGGTGAACTTTCGAGCAAGAGAGAGACAGGTAACGAACTGGGTGCTCACAGCCCGACGTGGATGTGGGGTGGGAGCACCTCAGAGGTGGCCCCATGCTTGTCGGGTCAGTGGTGGTCGAGTGGTAATGTGGAAGCTGGTATCTGGAAGGAAAGTGGAGGTTGTCCAGACAAACCAGAAAGTGGGTGAGGTGGGGGCCCCTGGTAGTGCCAGGGGAATAGCAAAGAGAGATTAGTGCACATGGAGAGGGAAGGGGTCTGTTGGCAGGAATAGCGGTGCAGGTTAGAATATATGTGTGTGAACGGACGTATGTGGGGGCATGGGAGAGGGGAGGTGGGTGGGAGGAGAGATGAAGATGCAGACCATAAAAGGTCCCGTGAAATACTGTGGAGGAGCTTGGACTTCATTTTCAGGGCAATGGGATGCCATGGATGGGTTCTAAGCAGGGAACGATGTGGCACTGTTAGCCCTTTAAGAGCATCTTACTGATGGTGAATGCATCTGATGTGCAAAGCTGGGAGAGCAGTTAGGAGGCAGCTGAAGAAACCCAGTGCTGCTCATGAATGCTGGTAGGGAAGTGGGGTGCGAATGGAGAGAAGGGACAGGTTTAATTCTCTCCACTGCACCACCAGCACCCACCCGAGTTCCATGTACACCTTGTCTCTCCTGGGTGACCACACAGAACTGGCCTCGCTCTCTCCAGCCTTGCCTCCTTCCACCCCAGAGACTGGACCGGGCGCCCTCACGGCACTGGAACTTCTTAAACGGCACTAACCACCATTCCTCACCAGACTCTAAGCAACACGAGGACAGGAATGACATTGTTTGAAAAGGGCTAAATGTTCAGTATTTGCAAGAACCCAGATGTTCAGTGCATGAGTGAGGCAGGATCTCTGGGACGTGGTGATTGTCTAGGTGTGGGAGGAGAGGGGGAGGGAAAAGTCAAGGCTGACACTCAGATTTCTGGTCTGGCAACAGGATGCAAGGAAGAGCGTTCACTGAGATGGGCAATCTGGGGTAAGGAGCAAGTTTAGGAGTGAAGAGGATGGGTTCAGTTAGGACTTGTCGAGTTGGAGGAGCCTGGGAGGCATCCAGGCAGAGATGTCCAGTTGCTACTCGGACATAAGGGATGGAGCTCAGGGGAAAGGTGCAAGACAGAGATGGAAACGCAAGTATCGGCAGCACAGTGGCGGTTGATGCCAGGGAAAATGTGGAGTAAGAGGGCTTATGACAGATCCTCGGGGAACACCAACATATAAGGGTGGGGAGAGGAGCCTGAGCCTGCAAAGGGGGCTGAGAGGGTGCAACCTGCACCGCAGGACAAGAGCCAAGACTGCAGGTCTGGAAACCGAGATCAGAAGTGTGCCTGAAGGGGGCTGGGTGGGAGAAGTCTCATACCAATGGGGTAACATAGAGAAAGGTAAGTGGTCCCAGGGAGTCATGGGTGGGCCAGGTGGGAGTGATCGCAGGGGATAGGGGCACGGCCTCAGGTCACAGTCAGGAGAAGGGGGAGGGGAGCCGCAGACAGCGATGCAGGCAGCTCTTTCATGAAGCTTGGCTCTGAAGGAGCAGAAGACCGGGTGTAGGTGATGAGCAAAGCTGGACTGAGGGAGAGTTCTTTTTTTTTTTGCGGTACGCGGGCCTCTCACTGCCGTGGCCTCTCCCGCTGCGGGAGCACAGTCTCCGGACGCGCAGGCTCAGCGGCCATGGCTCACCGGCCCAGCCGCTCCACGGCATGTGGGATCTTCCCGGACCGGGGCACGAACCTGCGTCCCCTGCATTGGCAGGCGGACTCTCAACGACTGCGCCACCAGGGAAGCCCCTGAGGGAGAGTTCTTATAGTTTGTTTTCTTTCCTTCTCGTCCTTTTTTGTTTTTAAAAACTATGTAAGATACTGAATAAATTTAAATGCCAATGGGGACCATGCAATAGGGAAGAGAGATGGGTGATCAGGGAGACTGAAAGAGGGCAAAGTCCCCTAGAACAGGGGCTCCCACACTGTCTGTGCATTAGTATCACCTGATGGTGGGGGGATGGTTCTTTTACAAATTCTACAGCCCAGGCCACAGCCCAGGGGAAATCCACCCTCTGGGGGTGGAGTAGAGGCAGCAGAGTTTTTGAAGCTCCCCAGGTGGATGCGATGTACACACAGTTTGGCAACCATCACCCTGAAACCTCGCCCCTTCAGCTGAGGTCCTCAGACCAGCAGCACGGCACCACCCGGGGCTTACAGAACTGCAGACCTACTGAACCAAAATCCACACTTTAACAAGACCTCCGGGAGATCTGTGTGCACATTCAAGTACGAGAAGCCGACAGGCAGGAGGAGATGAATCCAGGCAGTGGGACCTCGATTAATGATCATTTATGAACGAATGCAGGGGGCAAGAGTGTGTCCGGACAACAGGAGGCACACCTTATCCTTCTGGTGCAGATACACGTTCGTCTGTCTTGGGGAGTTGGTGCTATTTCATCTACAAAACAGAGGTGTCATCTTCTGTGAGTGAAAGGAGTGGGGTGGCCTCAGCAGCTGGGGAGAGGGGCAAAGGTACAAATGGAGATTGAGGGAGAACGCTGGCCAGGCAAGGTGGCAGGCTCAAGAGGTCCACCAAGGGCCTCCCTGCACCTGATGGCCACGGAGTGGTCGCAGTACCACCTCATAGGCCCAGAACTGTTCAGCAGCCTATGAACCGGAGAGGAAATGGTACAAAGTCGGGTTCATCCAGGGTTAAGAGAACTTCACCAGGGAGGGTTGATAGATGCCCAACAGAGCAAGAGATCTGAGGACAACATCTTTTAAGCATTTTCTTTAAGCAAGAAGGTGGAACCCAAGTTGGAGAGGGGAGGGGCAATGAAGAAAGGAGGGGTGGACCCACGTGGCCAAAAGACCGGAAGTTGGCTGAGGACTCAGAATAAACGCCTTGGGAGGCTCTGAGTATGAGAAGTGGAGAACAGTGTGGGTTTATGGTTTCAGAAATACAAATCACTTTAGCAGCTTCTGATTTAATCCTCCCGGGCAGTGATGGGCTCGACCTATGGAGAGTAGGCTGCAAAAATCCCATCTGTCAACAGCCTTAGAATGACTGAGGGACATTAGATGACAAAAGCCACCGGCTGCCCCCCACAAAAGACGAATGATAACATCAATGAAGTTGCCATTTTTCTCTACTCAAATCAACCCTGGGTTGGGGAATGCAACATCACAGGGTTTTGGAATCTGACAGGTGTGATCTGAGCCTTCTCCCCCTCCTGTAATGGTGTGATCCATGGCAGGAACGTGAACCTTTAGAGGACCCAGTCTCATCTGTAAAACAGGGGTAATTATACCCATTTCTCAGTTTGCAGAGGACTAATGGGATATCTCATGTAATGGTATCTGGCCCTTAATTTCTCTCTCTGTCCTCTTCGACCCCCATGAAGCTGGAGCCCGGCTCTAGAGGAGATCGCACGGTACCGTTCCTCCTAGGAAGGCAGAAGATTTAGGCTTGGGCAGCTGAGGACGAGAAGGAAGGAACTCCGACCTGGAGGGACCAGGGCTGCTTAGCCCAGCACTTCACCTTTCTATAAAAAGCTGGAAACACCAGTCCACTGCACAAGGCACAGCTCTGCCCACTGAGTAGATGGCCCAGGTTGCCCGGTGGTCATCCCACAAGAGCTGTCCGAGGCCCTGCAGCCAGAACTGGGCAGGAGCAAGGAGGCACACGAAGGGAGAAGAGCCCCAGCCTGGGCCCTGGAGGGGCCTGGGGGCTCGGGAGACCAGCTGAGCACACAGGCCTGCGAGCTGGGGCTCTTGGCGCTTTGCACAAATAAACCAGGAGGGACACTTACTTTCCAAAGGGTCTCTCCAGGGCGAACGGCCGGGAAGCATAATAGTACTGCTTGTATTCATCCATCCACACCTCAGCTGTCCGCTTGGTGTTCCTGAGGAGACAGGGGGTATCGGGGAGGGTCAGAGAGGACCTGGGACGTGTCCAGGTAAAATATGCACAAGCAGCAAGCCGGCAGCGTCACCCCCGTGGGGCCCACCATGGTCCAGTGACATTACTCTCCCCACAGTGCCGAGCCCAGCCACCTCCACCAACCTCCAAAGGGACCTCTACCCCAAGACACAGGGTTTGGGTAGTCACTACATACTCTTTTCCCAAAAGGCACAGGCCAGAGAAATTACACCAGAAACTGAACTTCTGTCGCCCTCAGAAAAGAAAAAAGTCAGGGAGAAAAGAGCCAGGAGAATCTGGTACGTCCCTTCGGTGCCAGTACAAGAGGAGAAGGGCCGACCGTCTCGCCTCTGGCTGTCCGCGGGCACCTGCTCCAGAGCTCTCCCCTTCAGCCCAGGGCCCGGCTCTCCAAGGGGACAGCCAGCCACACACGGGCTCCCACAGGCCACGTGATTAGCTTGGTGCAGGTGTAAAGGATTAAGCAATCACGCCATCTCGGTCAAACGTTTGCCAGGACTCTGAAGCTTTTAAAAAATCGGCTATTCGCTCTGAGTTTGACATCCAAGGTCACAGAAAAGGAGACAGAGACCGACACGGAGGATGTCGTTGCTCAGCTGTCCAGGAGGCGGGGGTACCAGGAAGAGAGGATGTGGGAAAACAATCAGAAGCCAGGAGCAGGGCTGAAGCGGCACCTGCCAAGGCCCGAGTGCGTGGACTCGGGGTCTCAGCAGAAAGGCCATGCCCCTCCAGATTTCTGCTTCTCTGTGGAACAGAGGCATTCAACAACGGAGCGTGGCACGCCCTTCCAGCCCGTGAACCTGGAAGGAGTCATGCACACGCAGCCCAGCTCTTGGTGCTCGGAAGACAGCTAACAGAGCCTTGCCGCCTCCCTTCACTGGCCTAACCACCGGCAAACTGGAAGCTGCCGAGGAGACACTGCCCCACATTTCCCTCCCCTCCAATGACCCACTGGTGGCACGCAGGATGCCCGCTGGCCAGGGCCCAGTCTCAAACACAAGGAACGTTCTGGAGCCCAAGGCTCTGCCCCCTCACTCCCAGGCTGGCCCCTTTCCCCATCACAGCCCCACCGTTTTCCTGTGCCAGGCGCCCCCAGATCACCTTTCCCTGTAAAAGCCCGGAGCCCAGGCAGCCCTGCCTTTGTTCCTGTCCCTGCTGACTGGGTTCTCACTGCCCTGCCCTGCCCAGCATGGGGTCAACTTTCTCCCTGTTCAAGCCCATCACGCCGCCACACCTGTCCACACCCACAGCTGTCCATACGTGTGAGAAACCGAGGACGGGAGAACCCAGATGAGGAGAAGAACACCGCAGGGGAAGCAAAACACCAAAAGAGGCGCTTCCCCCAAATGGACCAAATGAGAGAAAAAAAGGGCAAAGTGGAAATAAATGGGGAGTGAGCTGTCAAGTGACAAGAGACAAGGGGAGACGAAGCTGGAGGACCAGAAGAAGAAAAGGAGAAAGAGGTGTAAGGAATTATTTTTAAAGAAAAGGAGAAAGGTTGAAGAAAAAAATCACGGAAAGCAGAAGGGCGTATGGAAGGAGGGAGGGAGCAGGAATAGGCAAGTGGGCACCGCTGGGTCACTGAGACCCCAGGATCTTCGTCCTGTCCCCAGGCAGGAGATGACAAGTCCCAGGAAAGGAGCCCAGGGCCGCAGGGCCTATGCCAGCCTGGCTGCTTCTGTGCACCCTCGAGGCCCTGGAGCAGTCAGGTGGGTTGTACCTACTTGTGCCTCCCCGTTCCCGATTCTTCCCAAGGGCCTTTCCCCTGGTTACCCAGCCTGAAGGTGGGAGCAGCGGATCTTCTAGAACTCAGGGGCAAAACGGTCACCCTTCCCCCACCCCAAACAACCCAAAATACCCAGGGCCCTGAGCCCTGCAGGATGACGCTGCCCAGTGACTTGAAGCCCCCAAGGCTACATGTGGGGCCTTGGAAGCCAACAGTGGAGAACAGCCTTGGGGCTTCCAGCCTGAAGCTGGATGGGCAGGCCTGACCTCTCCTGCTCAGGAAGCAGCCCAGCGAGCAGGACCCACAGCCCCTGTCCAACCAGAACACTCAGGCAACCTACCAGAGAACCCAGGGCAGCAGCAGCCCATCCACCAGAAAAGCCCTCGGCCACTGCAGCGCACACTTACTTTATATACGTGTTGGCATTTCCATCTGGGAAAGCATACGGGTGCTTCTTCCGGAAGACGTGGCCCACTCGGCTGCAGGGGATGATCTCTAGGCTGCCCCCGCACATCCACACCCTGAAGGAGATTTCTGCAAGACAGCCATGCCCCCCATCACTGCTCTGCCTCCTGGACGGAGGGGCACAGGATGGCAGCGTTGAGACTCCAGGCGCCAGGGAATCCCAGGGAGCGGGGAGGGCCGGCCGCACCCAGCCTCGGGTGCGGCGGTTACCAGCGTGCTCCACTGGCCCGGCAACCTCGGCTTCCCGGCCCACAAGGATTGGTAACAACTCACACCTGGGAGGGTGGTTTGAGTTAACACGGAAACAGTAGGCGGCAGGGAGGAGCACACAAAAATCAACGCCTGTTCCCTGCCCTCAGGGAGGCCTCTGGAACACACTCAGGGGCCCGCACAGCTGTGATGCTTTAGCCTGGAAAGAGAAGCCTGGGGGCTATGGGAGAGCTGCTTTTGAGCATGTGGAAGATGGATTAGATGAGCTCATATGATCCCAGAGGGTTAGAGCCAGGACCGAGGAGAAAGAATTTCCACTGGAGACTGTGGGAGAATTTTCTGATGGTCAAGGTCCAGATAGAAGGGGCTGTCATGGAGTAAGTGTATTTGCCACTCTGACAGGCTAGCAATCCACATGGCCTGGAGGCGACAGAGAGGACCAGTTTCCAGGAGGCACCTGGACAAGGTGTCCAGGACAGAGCCTCCCGACACTGAGACGGCAATTCTACCCGCTGCAAGGGCCCCTGAATCTTAGCCCGGAGGAGGAAGTCTGAGCCGTAGTCGAGAGCTGGGAGCAGCCATAGAAAGTGCTGGAAGCCTCGAAGCTCCTGTTGGAGGTGCTCCCCTGGGTGGGGATTTGCACAGAAACCCCTTTTTCCCCGTTGGCTGCTACTGCAGGGACCTCCGGGAGCGGGGAAGGGTGGAGTTAGCAGAGGCGCTAGGACTAGGCTGGCGGGTGCATTTCTCCCTCGGGGCTGCTTCCTGCAGGCTTGGAGCAGCGGTTCTACCCCAGAAGGAAGCAGCGGAATTCAGGGGTGGTGGGGGAATATCTCTCATCACTGCCCTGGTTTGGAATTGCTGAACACTGTGAGGGGTTTTATTATCGCTGTTAACTCCTCTACAGATGGTGCATCCCCTTACGGACTGCACCCAGGGCAGCCTCCTCGCTGCACGCCGCTGGCTGCCCATCTGAAATGCTTGCCTGGCCCGTGCTTCTGCCGTCAAGCTCAAGCAAGAGGAGGACAGGATGGCTCAGGAAAATCCCGTGCCCATGGGCAACTGCCCCTGGAAGCAGCCCGGGTGTCCATGAGCAGGAAATGAAGACGCGGGTATTCCAGTGCTGTCCCACCATGTACGACGTGCCCTGCACCCTCCAGCACCTTGGGCCCCACTTCCCTGGGTTTCTTCAAGTGCCTGGACACAGATTCTTCATCCTGATCTTCACCTGCTCTCATACCCGCCTGTCCTCAGTCACCCTTTACCTGTCCCCTCCTGCCTCCTGCCCTGTGTCCCTGGAAGAGTTGCAGGCCAGGCTGCCTTGACAGCTGTCGCCCCCTGCCCAGGTGCCCTCTCAGACAGGCTACAGCTCACTTCCAGCAAGCTCGGATTGCCCTCGGAGTGGGGGCAACGTGGACACTAGGATGAAGAACGGACGTCTCAAGAGTGCTGTCAAATCATGGCAAGAACACAGGGTCGGGGAGAGACAGGAAGAACTTGGCTTTGGGGTCGTGGCCCCAGGTCTGCAGTAACCCACTAGCCGTGTCCCTGGGAAACCTGCTTGACCTCGCTGAGGCCGGGTTTCCTCACACGTAAAATGAAGATCATAAAAGTACTCCAAAGGATTGCTGTTGACATCAAATGAAATGGAATTTCAAGAATAACTGTGAAAACTCTTAAGCGTGCTGGAAAGCTCAGTAGCAGTTATAAGACATTCCTCTGCAGGCCGTCTCTTTAAGACGTGGACACCAACGGCATCGCCCACCTGTGCCCACTTCCAACTTCCTAGATGATTCACAGCTTCCTGCTTCTGCTACAGGAGGCAGTTGAAATCTGTGGTATTTAACACCTGAGATTTTGACTCTCCATAGAAATCCATGATACACGGCGCCCTGGTGTTTGCCTGGTTGGAACCGGGGGCACCAGCCTGGCGTTGGTGGGGGATGATGAGTGAGCTTAGCTGACGGCCAACATCCAGCTCTCCACCTTGCAGCGATGCACGAAGGGGCGGAGGGCTCGGTGCAGGGAATTGTGATGGGACATGTGTCAATTTAGCCTCCAGGGCTAAGGTCTACTGGGCTCCAATAATCAGCTCCTCTCCAGGACCTCAAAACAGGGTTTCCAGTTCCCAAAAAGGAAAACCCTCTCATCCCTCAAAACCAGAGATGGAGGCCTTGCTTACTGGATATAACCTACCAATTCTGTGCCGGCTTTCTTCCAAAAATATGCATACATTTCAGCTATGGTCTCTTCCTTACATGTATTCAAATGAGACATACGTCCCTCCTCATTTGCAAAGCAAATCCCTCCAACCTGTGCCTCAGTGCCACCCACCCTTCCCGCCCCTGAAACCCGTTCCTCTCCCTGTGCTTCCTTCACCCAGCATTCTGCTTCTCTCTGAATCTATTGGCCCCCCCCTCCTCTGCCACCATCACGCACAGACCCCACCTCAGAAAGTACCGTTCTCCTCTCCACCTTCCTTTCGGGCTTCTGGCATTCTCCACCCCAAGGCGCTATCTCTGAGTGCCTTGCTGACACTGCTTCCTCATCTGACCCCAACATTCCCTTGACGCTGAGGACTCACCCCTATCCCACCAGCCCAGCTCTACTCCGGGCTCCAGCACTGACGTCCGTGGCTGCCTGACGCTCTGTCGAGGTGCACTGGATGCCCTCAGATGCAGCACGTCTTCTACCCCATCAGCATCCTCTAATAGCCCTCTGCAGGCTGCCTCCTCTCCTCCACCTCTAAAACCATCCTTCCTCCTCGTTTTCCTGTGTCTGTGCTGCTTTAAAACATCAGAGCATCTCAGTTCTGCAGGGGAGGAAAGGACTCTTTCATTTTTTCCTGGGCTGGGCTTTGGTCCTCCCTCAGGCAGTAGCTTCTTAGTCATCCTAACAACCCCACACGCGGTTGGGGAAGTTTCTGACGATGCAGAAGCAGTCCTGATAGGACAACTGACAGCGGGTAGCTGGCCTCTGAAGCCCATCTCCCCAGCTCCAGAACTCCTGCCCTTGCCCTGACCCCATCTCACTCAGTGTGGACACGCACCATCAGCCAATGCGGCTGTGGACACAAAGATCCTGACTTCAGGGCACTCGCAGACGAACCAGAGAGACCAATCTATAACCAGCTGCCTTATCCACTCCTTCATCCAGTCCTGACACCTGCCTGTCTCAACTCTGCTTCCGGCCAGCAGATGTTGCCCACAGAGGCTGCAGCCTGAGATGCAGTAAGAGCTTCTCTCCTCTGGAGTCCAGACTGTCGTATCCAAGATGACCTGAGACACATGCCTTGCTGTGCCTCGGCCAGAGTCAAGGCAGTCTGGGTGATGAAGCCTGGAGTGTTCAGATCAGCATAATGACTTTCAGGTACCATAGTGTGGAGTATTTAAAACCTAGGACATACAGTTGTCCCACCCCTAACTACACCCCTGACTAAAGGATAACAACGTGTGTCCTCCCAGGACTGCAAGCCAGGTCCGGTGATTCACAGATTTGTGCTGAAGCCTCTGGGAAAGGCTTGTGATTCCGAGGTCCAAGCAGTGGGGCCGTAGACCGAGGTGTAAAGCAGTGGGCCTTGCAGGTAGAGCCCAGACCCTCCACTTGCCATGTCTTCAGTTCCTGCAAAGTCATCACTTCCTCAAGTGAAGGAGCCAAAAGATGATGTAGGGAGTTTGTGGGGGGTTCTCACTGAGTCAGCACCCGCATAATCTCCCTGGTGATGGATGTCACGCAGCCCCAAATCTGCTCTGAATTCCAGGCAGGGAGATGTGTAATTATTCCATCCTCATTGGGGGCGCTGTTGCCTTCTTCTTTTCTTTAAACTTCAGATTAATATTTGGGAATAAACTACCCTCCCCAGCCTCTGTTCTCAGCTCTTTCCTTCTATTTCCTCATCAACTCATCAGCAGTTTTACCAGCGCTCATAAGC
Source organism: Phocoena sinus (assembly GCF_008692025.1). Lineage (NCBI taxonomy): Eukaryota > Metazoa > Chordata > Mammalia > Artiodactyla > Phocoenidae > Phocoena > Phocoena sinus. The sequence goes on from NC_045775.1 coordinate 24,692,773, forward strand.
CCCCAACCCTTAGCCAGAGCCAGCGTCTACCTGACCAGCCGTGATGGTGGACAGGAATCCAGGGGAAAGGGGACAGCTTTCTCCCCAGGAACCGAATCACATCTATTCCTATACCACTCCTTGGCCATATAGGTCAAGTTGAAATCTCCTCTGATAGCCCGGTTTCTACACAAAGGCAAAGGGAGCATTAGACACGGGCTCCCCTGAAGGCAGTGGGCCTGTTTTAAATGCAACCTCATGGACTGTATACAGACACATTTATTGTCTACACAGCATTATCCACTCTCCCTCTGGCTGGGTTGAAATCTAGTGAGGACAAAGGGATTGCAGGGGACAGTGATGGTCAGTAAGAGACACTCATCCGTCCGCACAGACAAATGTGGTGACAGGGACCTTTCCTTTCAAGAATCTTTACGTTCTCAAGATCACCTGAGCTAGAAAGCTCTGTTATTATTTTTTAATGAGTACACGGACTCGAGTAGAGGCAATCTTATTTGGGCCACAAAGGATAACCTTGAACCTATGAGCAAAATTATACTTCACACCATCCGGGACAATCAAGGTTGCATCCAGGTCCCTGACTTCTGAACAAGCAGTAACCACAGGCCCACCCTGGTCACCACGGGCTGTCCGGCTGCGAATGTCATGGCGGCACCCTTTACCTCTCCACAGTCGCTCTGGAAAAGCGTGGCCTTGAGGGACCGCACCTGGGCCTGGGGCTTAGCAAGCAGCCCCACCTGGGTCGGGGGAAGATGACTTTACATCAGACTTGGTTGCTCTTCTCAGATGAGGCCACTTCTCTCATCTTGAGCCCCTGAACCTGGAAAAGGTGAGGCCAAAAGAGAAAGCGAGAGGGACCCACTGTTCCCGCGGGTGTGGCACAGTGCTCGTCTGACAAACCTGCTCGCCTGCAGCCCGAAGGCGAGGCAAGGCCACTGCTCGGGGCCTCATTCGTCTTCACAGTGGCCCTGGGAGCGTGTTTCTACTGCTGCTGTAACAAATTACCACACCAACCCAGCGTGGGTTTGGTTGGACCCTCTGCTGAGGGTCTCTCCAGGCCACGATCAACATGTCAGCAGGATGAGGTTCCTTTCTGGGGGCTCTGAAGCTTTCGAGTTGATTCAGGTTGTTTGCAGAAGCTGGTTCCTCGCGGTCACAGGGCTGCGGTTCCCTTCTCCTCACTGGCTGTAGGTCAGGGGCCCCTGCTACATCCACGCTGCCCCTCCCCCGTCACACCAGTGGCAGCCAGGCCAGTTCCTCTCAGGCTGTGAACCTCTCTGACTGCTTCGCTCCATCTCTTCTGACTCCAGCCAGAGAAAGTTCTCTGCTGCAAAGGGCCCAAGTGATTGGACTGGGCCCACCTGGACTGTCCAGGCCACTCTCCCAGCTTCAGATTCAGGAGCCTTAATCACATCTGCAAACTCCCTTTTGCCGTGTAAGGTAACCTCCTGACAGGTTCTAGGTGAGGAGATGCTCTCCGTGACCAAGCTTTACTCAGGCTCGCCCTCTCTCTGACTAGGCATGAGCTGTTGTTCCTTACCCTCGTCAGGCCTGCATCCCGTTTTAGCAAGAATCCTGTCAAGCCGGTTTAGAGAATCCATGCCCCCAGCCTGCCCCGGCCCCCATACCTGACTACCCTGGTAAGAAACCTTAGGTCTGAAATTTTTTGCTCTAGTTCTGTGAAATTCAGAAATTTTTTGCTCTAGTTCTGTGAAATTTTGAAATTTTTTGCTCTAGTTCTGTGAAAAATGCCAGTGGTCGTTGGAGAGGGATTGCATTGAATCTGTAGATTGCCTTGGGTAGTAGAGTCATTTTCACAATGTTGATTCTTCCAATCCAAGAACATGGTATATCTCTCCATCTGTTTGTATCATCTTTAATTTCTTTCATCAGTGTCTTATAATTTTCTGCATACAGGTCTTTTGTCTCCTTAAGTAGGTTTATTCTTAGATATTTTATTCTTTTTGTTGCAATGGTAAATGGAAGTGTTTTCTTGATTTCACTTTCAGATTTTTCATCATTAGTGTATAGAAATGCCAGAGATTTCTGTGCATTAATTTTGTATTCTGCTACTTTACCAAATTCATTGATTAGCTCTAGTAGATTTCTGGTAGCATCTTTAGGATTCTCTATGTATAGTATCATGTCATCTGCAAACAGTGACAGCTTTACTTCTTCTTTTCTGATTTGGATTCCTTTTATTTCCTTTTCTTCTCTGATTGCTGTGGCTAAAACTTCCAAAACTACGTTGAATAAGAGTGGTGAGAGTGGGTAACCTTGTCTTGTTCCTGATCTTAGTGGAAATGATTTCAGTTTTTCACCATTGAGGACAATGTTGGCTGTGGGTTTGTCATATATGGCCTTTATTATGTTGAGGAAAGTTCCCTCTATGCCTACTTTCTGGAGGGTTTTTATCATAAATCGGTGTTGAATTTTGTCGAAAGCTTTCTCTGCATCTATTGAGATGATCACATGGTTTTTATTCCTTAATTTGTTAATGTGGTGTATCACATTGATTGATTTGCGTATGTTGAAGAATCCTTGCATTCCTGGGATAAACCCCACTTGATCATGGTGTATGATCCTCTTAAATTTGCTGTTGGATTCTGTTTGCTAGTATTTTACTGAGGATTTTACATCTATGTTCATCAATGATATTGGCCTGTAACTTTCTTTCTTTGTGACATCCTTGTCTGGTTTTGGTATCAGGGTGATGGTGTCTGTCATACAGAGTGAAGTAAGTCAGAAAGAGAAAAACAAATACCGTATGCTAACACATATATATGGAATTTAAGAAAAAAAAATGTCATGAAGAACCTAGGGGTAAGACAGGAATAAAGACACAGACCTACTGGAGAACGGACTTGAGGATATGGGGAGGGGGAAGGGTAAGCTGTGACAAAGTGAGAGAGAGGCATGGACATATATACACTACCGAACGTAAAACAGATAGCTAGTGGGAAGCAGCCGCATAGCACAGGGAGATCAGCTCGGTGCTCTGTGACCACCTAGAGGGGTGGGATAGGGAGGGTGGGAGGGAGGGAGACGCAAGAGGGAAGAGATATGGGAACATATGTATATGTATAACTGATTCACTTTGTTATAAAGCAGAAACTAACACACCATTGTAAAGCAATTATACTCCAATAAAGATGAAAAAAAAAAAAAGAAACCTTAGGTCAGTGTAGCAGAATTCCCCCCACTTTGTTTTTAAATTAAACTTTTAATGTTGAGATAATTGTACATTCACAAACAATTATAAGAAATAAAATAGAGATGCTGTGTACCCTTCATGGTTTTCCCTAATGGCACCATCTTTCAAAATTATAGTACATGAATTTAACAAAGATATTCACATTGATACAATCCATCAGTCATATTCAGGTTTCCAAGTTTCATGTATATGAATTTGTGTGTGTGCATGTGTGTATTTACCTCATGCAATTTTATCACATGCATATGTCCATGTATTCACCAGTAAAGACACAGAAGAGTTTCATTACCACAAAGATCCCTCATGCTGCCCTTTTAATCACACCACCTCTCTCCTCTCCCATCAACCTCACCTTTAACCCATGTTAACCATTACTATTTCCTTCATAATGTTGTCACTTCAAGAATATTATCCCCCCCACTTTTGATGTTCCCTCTTAGTAATTTCCATTCACCGCCCCCCGCCCTGCTCCTTGGATCCAAATCCCTACCTGTTCTTGTTGTATTTGGAGCTAAGCCCCATACCCCCCAGCCCTGCCATTGCGATAGCCTTGACACCCATTGTGAGAGTTCTGAATAAAGTCTTTCTTACCATTTTAACAAGGGTCAGAATAATTTTTTCTCTAATACGGGGATTAGGGCGGGGATGTATTTTGGCGGAGGCCCTTCCCCTACCATGGGGATCACTGTCTCCACTTTAAAGACTTAGAAACAGTGAGGTAAAGCAACTTTCCCAAGGACACAGAACTAGTGATGACTGCGGGATTCAGACGTAGGCCTGTCTGATTCCACAGCCCATGCTGACACACAGGAGTATGCCTGCCAAACCTGACACAGCCTGATGTCCTTGGCTGTTCTGGGGATGGGGGAGCTGGTGGTGGCAGCTCCTCTCTGGGGCCCTCATCTCTCTCCTCAGCGTTGTCTTTTGTATCTGGTATGCTTTAGAAACCCCCCATTTTAAATCCAGAAATCCCATACTTTCCCTTCATATATGTGCCAAGGCCTCCATTTTGGAAAGGCACACCTCCTACCCCACCACTTATACACACACACACACACACACACACACACACACACACACACACACACGCACGCACACTTTTACTGGGCAACAGGTTCCTTTCACCTCTAAAGACCAAAAGCTAAAGTGAGTAGATGTATTAGATATTTTCCAGGTATCCCGTGTTATGAAAACTGGAGTTTAAACATCCAATTTTAATGCAAAACAACTTCTGAAAAATAAAAGGCTAAAAGCCACATTTCCCTAAAGCCTGTTCCTACGCTGAACTGCAGATGTAATTATCAACACTTCAGCTCCTCTTAGAAACGCTTTGTGGGAATGACTGCACCAGGGTCGGGCTGCTCGAGTGCATAGCTGGGGTTGGCTTTCAAGTGGCCGCTTGGGGCCGCTCCCAGCAGATGAAAGTGAGATGGGCAGGCCAGGCAGTGTGCCACAGAGGATGGTCCCGGTCACCCTGGCCAGAGCCTTGTCCAGTGATCTCATGGACTTCTGTGCTGTGAAATCAAGTCGATGCAACAAAGGCAACTACGTCTGGAACACACAGAAATCCCACGTCTTGGGAAAGGAAAGACATCTTTACCTGCCATTGTTTTTCTCCACAGGCTCTGTTTAATGCATGGAGACTGATTTTAAATGGAGCCTCAGAGTTGTGTACATGTGGTCCTTCCCACCCTGAACCCCCTTCCTGGTCAATCTCCCTCTTTGAACACACATTCAGCGAGCAGTTTCCACCGCTCCAGTCATCGAGGTCAAGAAGTTAGATGAATGTTCTTGTAGGTGGAAGGCACAGAAGAAAAAACAGACAAATACGCGAGAGGGCCCAGTACCAGAGTGGAGAGGAGAGCAGGGTGCTGAGGGGAGTGGGCAGAGGGTGGGCAGGGAGGGTGTCCTAGTCCTGGGGGAGGCCAGGCAGCCCCAGAGCTGTGATCTGTGGCCATTTGGCACTTGGTGGAGGGTGGAGGCTGGATCTCTGTAGATGGCTGGGCATGTCTGGGCAGTGCAGGAGGGTCTGTCAGTGCCTCTGGACTGAAGGCTGGGGAGGTGGGCAAGGTCAAGGAATGGTGTGGGCGTTGTCTTTAGGACAAGACGGGGCCACAGGGGGTGCCAAACCCGGGAGGGTGGGAGAGATTGGCATTTCCAAGAGCACTTTGGCGGGAGTGTGTGGGGATGGCTTTGAGGGGAGCAGACTGGAGGTGGAGAATCATTTAGGAAAGTAAGAGGGGGATGGACATGAGTGATGCTGAGGGGAGAGGATCTTCAGGACTTGGAAGCAAGGGGCCCTCTTGCCATACACTGGAGCTTGGATTTTTTACTCTGACATGCAGATCCCTTTTCCCCTCCTCACCATCTGTCCTTTGCAGGTGGACAAATGGGACCTAATCAGACTTATAAGCTTTTGCACAGCAAAGGAAACCATAATAAGATGAAAAGACAACCTATGGACTGGGAGAAATATTTGCAAACGATGCGACTGACAAGGGCTTAATTTCCAAAATATACAAAAAGCTCGTACAGCTCAGTATCAAGAAAAACTCCGGGCTTCCCTGGTGGTACAGTGGTTGAGAGTCCGCCTGCCGATGCAGGGGACACGGGTTCGGGCCCCGATCTGGGAAGACCCCACATGCCGCGGAGCGGCTGGGCCCGTGAGCCATGGCCACTGAGCCTGTGCATCCGGAGCCTGTGCTCCGCAAACGGGAGAGGCCACAACAGTGAGAGAGGCCACAACAGCGAGAGGCCCACATACCGCAAAAAAAAAAAAAAAACCCAAACAACTCAATCAAAAAAGGGGCAGAAGACCTAAATAGACATTTCTCCAAAGAAGACATACAGATGGCCAACAGGCACATGAAAAAATGCTCAGCATCACTGATTATTAGAGAAATGCAAATCAAAACTACAATGAAGTACCACCTCACACTGGTCAGAATGGCCATCATCAAAAAGTCTACAAATAACAAATGCTGGAGAGGATGTGGAGAAAGGGAACCCTCCTACACTGTTGGTGGGATTGTAAGTTGGTGCAGCCACTGTGGAGAACAGTATGGAGGCTTCTTAAGAAACTAAAAACAGAACTACCACACGACCCAGCAATCCCACTCCTGGGCATATATCTGAAAAAGATGAAAACTCTAATTCAAAAAGATACATGCACCCCAATGTTCATAGCAGCACTATTCACAATGTCCAAGACATGGAAGCAACCTAAATGTCCATCAACAGATGAATGGATAAAGATGTGGTACATATATACAATGCAATATTACTCAGCCATAAAAAAGAATGAGATAATGCCATTTGCAGCAACATGGATGGACCTAGAGATTATCATACTAGGTGAAGTAAGTCAGACAGAGAAAGACAAATATCATATAATACCACTTATTTGTGGAATCTAAAAAACATATATAAATGAACTTATTTACGAAACAGAAATTGATTCACTGACATAGAAAACAAACTTATGGTTCCCAAAGAGGAAAGCGGAGGGTGGGGGAGGGATAAATTAGGAGTTTGGGATTAACATCTACACAGTACTATATATGAAATAGATAACCAACAAGGACCTACTGTATAGCACAAGGAACTATATTCAGTACCCTGTAATAACCTATAATGGAAAAGAATCTGAAAAAGAATATGTATGTATATGTATAACTGAACCACTTTGCCGTACACCTGAAACTAACACAGCATTGTAAATCAACTATACTTCAATTAAAATAAAAAGCACTGCATCTGGCGTGTAAAATGCTAAAAAAAAAAATCCAGAAATGACTTTTAAAGTGCTGGGAGCTGGGCTCCCCTGGTGGCGCAGTGGTTGAGAGTCTGCCTGCCGAAGCAGGGGACACAGGTTCGTGCCCCGGTCTAGGAAGATCCCACATGTCGCAGAGCGGCTGGGCCAGTGAGCCATGGCCGCTGAGCCTGCGCATCCGGAGCCTGTGCTCTGCAACGAGAGAGGCCACGACAGTGAGAGACCCGCGTACCGCAAAAAAAAAAAAAAAAAAAAAAAAAAAAAAAAAAAAAAAAGTGCTGGGAGTTGGCTATAGTATAATGGAATGTTGAAATTGGAGAAAACAGTGTTTCCTGTGTTAGCTGTCTGCAGTGCTTTCTTTGTGATTTAAAAACTTTTGTGATGGATTGTAAAATGTCTCTCCCACACCTCTCCCGATGCCCCTCCCTACTTCCCTGGTCCAGTCAGCACTTGGTGATGTCAAACCACTGGGAAACCAACAAGAGGAGATCACCCTGGATGTGAGCAGATGTGTGTCAACATTGCTATAAAGAGAAGGTACTGGTAGGTTGGACCAGAATGTGACATCACTGAAAGTAACACGCTGCCTGCCTCCACACGTGGCTGCCACGGAAAGGAAGCATCACACGTACTTTGTGTGGGTCAAGGGGGCAGAACAAGGCCTGACTGATGGAAGCTGGCCTTCGACTTAGAAGAATTTTCTAACAACTCAACACAAAAGTTCTCAACAACAGAACTTACCATACTGTGAAGCAGCAAACACATCACCATCAGTAGCATTCGAGCAGAGACTGGATGACTGCTGTCTATCAAAAGGGCTGCAGAAAGGATTCAATGTACAGGGATAAAGGCCAGAGCACATCAGGAAGAATCACGAGAGGTACTGTGAACGTGAGGACATCTGATGGGCTCTGCCCAGAAGGACAGAGACCTTGTCCCCATTGAGAACGCCAAGGGTGTACCCGGCTCCAAGTTCTCCCGGGCTGGTGCAGGCAGATCCCCCCTCAAACCCCACCCCAAAGACCCCCATGGCATCCGAGGACTGAGTCCTAGTCAGGGGATTTGGCTTGGTTTGTGGGAACTGGGATTTTCTGCTTTGTTTGCCGAGCTTTCAACCTGGCCCCCAGACGGCAGGACACGGACTTTTCTGATAGATTTCTCTACACTGCCCAGTTTAGGAGAACAGATGCTGTGGGTCAGGCCAACAGCCATAAATTTCCAGGAAATAACTCTTAATGACTGAGGAAGAAGGCTATAACGCATCCTGGAGACAGGGACAGGAGAAAACAGGGGCAGAGGACGAGGCACAGGATTACCGCTAAATGCCAGGAAGAGCGCCATGGATCCTTCTCCTGGGCTGCGCCACTGCTCGGGGAGCCCATGCCAAACACGCTCCCCGGCACCCAGAAAGGGGAAGGGGCCCTGACACCCTGGACTCTTCTTCCTCTCTTGCGGTTTATGTTTTTATTTTTTTTTTAACATCTTTATTGGAGTATAATTGCTTTACAATGGTTCTCCTGTGGTTTATTCAACAAATAGTTACTGAAGCCTCCTTCGTGGCGGGCACCATACTGGGCAAGGGAGATAGCCGTGAACAAAGAGACCAAATCCCTGCCTTGTGTAGCTTATAGGCTGGTCACCTCTTAGGTCTTACCTGCTGGAGGGAAGAAATGGTAACTAACGTGTATTGTGTCCACACGGTGCCCAGAGGTTTTACAGACTTACCTGAATGGATTTCCACAGCAACCCTCAAAGCATCCCTGTGTTACACTTTTAACACACGAGGAAACTGGAGGGTCAGTCATTGTCATCATCTAGATGGGACGGGTCTCCGACTACTTTCTCCTGTATCTGCACATGGCAGCCCTACACCACTGTGGCCACACCTGGCCATGTGTTTACACAGTTCTGGAACACGTGACCCAGCCCCTCCCCCTCCCCCACTGCTTTCTCTGCGCGAAAAGATGAGGGCTTCTGCAGCATTCACCCAGACCCTCCTCACTAACCCAGTGCCAAGTGCTGTACGCCTAGGCCAGCCAACAGATGTGATCCAGAATTTAATGGCGTTGCTGTCCATCCTCCTCCTCATGCTTTTTATCCCCAGTCTCCTTCCAACTCCAAATTCCCATGTTCAGTACTCCCAGCTCAAGCCTGCCTCTGGCCCTCAGACTCGGTGCTCCTCCTTTGGACTTTCCAGCTTCTGCATCTCAACTTCCCCCTAATGGTCCATCTGGGTGTGTTTCCCTGGTCCGCAGCATCCATGTGGCCCCATGGATAATCCCCCTCCTTCCCTCCGCCATCCCAGCAGCCACTCTTCTGGCACCCCACGTGGTGTTCCCCCAAAGGAATGACCTGCTCCCCATCTCCCTGGCCCTCATCCCAGGCACACGTGGTCCAATGACACGGAGACCCGCACCCTAGCCCCTGGATGCGAAGACAGCGACTCACCGAAGTTCTCCCCGCCCCAGATGTCCATGTCCATGTCATATTTCCCCAGGTAGTCGAACCAGGATTTGTCCATCACGAAGAGCCCTCCAGCTATGATTGGAGTCCTGTGCATTTGGAAGGAAAAGAAGGAGGGTCAGTCACGGGAGGGGGGCTGCTGCCGTGTTCTCTGTCCTGGTGGTCCTGATCTTGAGGCCATACTGTCCACTTACCTCAAACAGGAACATGCTCCAGGTCTTTTCCCTTCGACTGTAAATCTCCTGACCCTGCAGACAGGCTAATATGCTCGTCTGCACACCTCCTGTGGGGCAGTCGGGATTCGCTCAGAACCCCGGCTGTTCGGAGGGCCTGGGGAGCCTTCCCCCTGGCTTCTGCCACAGGCCCTGCCCAGCGGGGCTCTCCTGGGAGCTCCAGTACAGGGAGCGGGGACCATGGGCCACTGACCAGGCAGAGAAGACGGGCTGCGGCAGCAGCTGTGAACAGCACATCCATTTCTTGAGACTGGACTCTCTCTTCTTTTTTTCCCTCTCTTTCCTTCTGCTACAGATTGAGTTCTATCCCCCGAAAAACATGTTGAGGTCCTAACCCTGAGTACCACAGAATGTGACCTTATTTAAAAAGAAGGTCTTTACAGAGGTGATCAAGTTAAAATGAGGTTATTCGGGTGGGTCCTAATCCAATAGGACTGGTGTCTTATAAAAGGGGACAGGTAGTTGCAGAGACAGACATGCACAAAGAGAAGACAATGTGAGGAGACACAGAGAGAAGACGGCCCTCTGCAAGCCCAGGAGAAGGTCCGGCACAGCCCTCAGAAGGAAGCAACCCTGCCTCCACACGGCAGGACACGGACTTTTCTGATAGATTTCTCTACACTGCCCAGTTTAGGAGAACAGATGCTGTGGGTCAGGCCAACAGCCATAAATTTCCAGGAAGTAACTCTTAATGACTGAAGAAGGAAGCCATAACGCATCCTGGAGACAGGGACAGGAGAAAACAGGGGCAGAGGACGATGCACAGGATGACCGCTAAATGCCAACACCTCCGTCTTGGACTTCCAGCCTCCAGAGCTCAAGACGGTATGTTTCTGCGGTTTAAGCCACGCAGCCTGTGGCACTCTGCTGCAGCAGCCCTAGTAAACAAACACACCCTCATCTTCATTCTCTTTCCTTGGGGTCCTCTCCCAAGCTCCCTTCCCCTTGACCACTGAAAGAGATTCCGGAGAAGCCACTTGGAAAGGAAAGGGCTGCAGAGTCCAGCCAAGCAACCCGATAAGCACAACATCTCGGCTGGGGTGCTGGCCAGCCCTCTGGGACCCCGCCCCTCATTCCGTGGGTCCAGAGGGCGAAGGGCGTTTTCTTCTATGTCAGACAGTTAGTTGACGGGGAGCAGGTCAGAAGCTCGGTCTCCCGATGCCACGACACCCTACTATCCTCTGGGAAACACTTGTCCTCTGATGAGCAGAGATGTTCCCACAAGAAGAGAACCTGCCCCGAAAACCCTACCCCTGGGACAGGGAAGGGAAACCCAGAGGCAGCGGCACCATCACCGCCTTGACCTTGACTTTGTCCTGGTCCACTTGCCACATCAGACACTTCCGGCAGCAAGTAACCGAGGCACTGGTGTGTGCTCCACGGCCCTGAGGATGGTGAGAAGGTTCTGCTCTCCCTTTAGGAGCAAATGGCACTATCTGGCATGCCACGTGGCTCCAACCTCCCTCTCGGCATCACGCCAGATCATGAAAGCTGGAGGAGGGAGGAGGGAGGAGGGACTGGCAGGTAGATGCGACAGAGGTCCCACTGCAAAGTTCTCCCAATTCCCACCGTTTGTCTGAGTGTCACCACTCAGTTCTTCACAGACCTCTGAGTCTCAGTTTGACTTAAGTTAGTTCAATGAAAATGATCAAACATTTACTCTGTGGCAGGCCCCGAGTTGCAGAGGTGCCCCGAAGAGCCCAGAGCATCCCTGCGACCCCAGCAGGAGCAATCCCCGTCCCGTGGTCTTCTCTCCACATCCTGAAGCACTTGCTGGCCTCCTGACGTTCCACTGGAGGCAGGAAAGTTTTAGATTGGAGGTTCGCAACAGCCTGGGACACGTGCACCCTCCAGTCTTGGGAACACTGAAGCCACATACACGATGCAGACACCGCTGGGTGGACCCGAGCTCTACTCTACGCCGAGCCCTCAGATGCGCCTGAACCCCAGGCGGCCATCTGGCCACTGTGCTGTGGGTCACAATGGGGTCTGGAAGTGAGAATGTAGATGAGGACAAAGCCATCTGCAGCACCGGAGAAGCAGCCCAGAGCTGACGCTCCTGTCGTGTTCTCACGTGGGACGCAGCAGTCGTGTGTGTTCATAGCAGTGGCCATGCCTGGACAGCAGCCTCCACTTACAGCAATGGCTGACTCGACCTACCTGGGCTGAATCCTGACATCCAGCACCTGAGGGCTAAGGAACCATCTTTTCCCTTGTCAGAGGCTCAAACGGGACCATCTGGAACCCTCCAACGTTTAGCTGGAAGCGTAAATATTGACATGGCATGTGCGTGGGTGGACAGCGCTGGGCAAGTCCTCAGCACAGGTCTCCACCGGCACCCATCCCTTCAGCAGAAGTATCCATGAGGACGGAAACCTCCTAAAATAAGGGCAAAGGCGGTGCTGGCCTGGCAAAGGGTCCTCTTGGTTTCTGCCCAATCGTGTGAGCATCTCACATGGACTGCTTCCCTATACCACGTGACAGCGGGAAGGGCCAAGTGGTTATGAATCTGCCCACCCCTAACCCTTGCCCTGACTCACCTAATGGGCTCAGTGGGGTCCAGGCGCCGAGCCTTCTGCTCTGGAGTGAGCTGCTCCCATTGGAAGTGGAGGCTCCAGTCAAACCCTGAAACACAGCATCCGCATGGCTGACTTGGTCTCTCTGATGTACCTGCAGACCTTGTTCATTCTGTCCCTTTACTAGAAGCTCAAGAACGTACCCAGTTTCCCAGGTGGCCCCAGGGATAACAGGTCTCACCCAAGCTGGTCAGCAACACAGCTGCCTGATTTCCCTCCCGGCTTCCTTCTTTCTCTACCCCCTACTGCCTCTCTGAGGCTTCTCTGCTGGGTGGACTTAGGGAACAAAGGGCACAGGATAAAGAGTGGGAGTTGACAGAGCCCAAGAGTGGGACCTAAGGGGGACACGATGGACAGTTATGGAGTGTGGCCCTTGGCCAAGAGTCTCGGGAGTGGGGGCGTGTAAGCAGGAGGTCTGTGAGTGGCTGAATCACCCCAAACCCCTCTTGAGGAGCCAGCACTCAGCCCTGGGCAGAACTGTGGTGGGCCTTGAAGAGAGGGAGGCACCCAATACTGAGATGCTGGAACAATTCAGGCCCCACATTGGAGGGGGGCCCTTGCTTCCCTCGAATCCTCAGGCCCTGGAGTGACCCCGTGTTGGAGCTAGAGCTCAGGGGGGCTAGGAGTGACCTGCCACCCCGCCAGCCCTTCCGTTCACAGTCCCCATGGTGAGGGCCACCCTGGAGCTATTGACATTACAGGATGCAGGGCTGGAGGTTCCAGACAAACCACTAGGTGATTTTTTCTCACTTTCCCCCTTGGCAGCAATGACTAGGAGAAAAAAGAAAGTCCTTACTGGGCAAGGGTGTTAGCCCCACTCACCCCCTCTAAGTTCCGTGGCCGACTCGATGTAGTTGAAGGTGTCCAGGTGGATGATATCGATCACGGGGCACACCACCCGCGTGTAGTCCTGTAAAAAGAAGGCCTGCACGCTCAGATGGCAGCATAAGAGAGCCAGGCCAGGGCTCGGTAGGGCCTCGCCCTGGGAGGGCCAGAGACTGGGTTCAGGGCCTTGACTGAGAACTTTCCTCTCTGGATCTCAATGTTCTCATCTATAAAATGGGCCAACAGACACTGCGACCTCTCCAGTTATGATGCCTACCATGCTAAGAGCCTTTCCTTTACTCCCGGGCGCCCTCTCATGGCCATGTAGTCAGGGTGGAGACACGGGGCGGCTGGCTGGAGCGTGCTGCACACTGAGAAAAGGGACATCAGGAAGAACGGGACCCCTGAAGTCCTTCAGTGCCATGCGGCTCTCAGGAGGCAGAGGACACAGTCAGCCAGCAAGGTGGCCTAAAGCCTGCAGCTCCAAGAAGCAAAGCCACACCTCCACAGTGGGAATTTCCCAACACTTACCTTCTATGCCTATGGTTCACGGGCAAGTTGATGCATAGCATCTCCAGAGATTCCAAACTTGAGTTGTCACCTGTGATAATCAAGCCTGTACCGCCAGCCCTGACTTTGCTCCTCACTTCCAGGCTCGGGTGGATGGCACCTCCATGTGGACGCACACGGCCTTTCAGCGGTGCCTTCACCATCCTCTCCCCACACACGCTCCTTCCCTTGGTTCCCTATTTCTGTCAACATATCCCCCCTTCCTCCCCGGCGCTACCTTAAGAAGCTACACCTCTGCCCATCAACTGGATGGATCCTGCCGACTGTAACCCTAAAACTGCTTTTCTGAATGGATGCTGACTCTCCCTTACCCCCTCGAGCCTGGCGAATGCGGCAGTGGACTCCCAGCTCCTCTCCCCACCCTCACCTCACCCCTTTCCCTTTCATTCTACAGGTGGCTGACGGAGTTGTCTTTCAAATCTCACTCTGTAGCTCAACAGCTAAAAACTTGAATTGCCTTGAAGAAGATAAGGTTCAAACTCCTTAGCCTGGCATCCAAGACCATCAAAAACAGGTCTGTTTCTAGCTTTCCGGCCTCATTGCTTGCAACTTCCCCCAGGCTACCCCGCTGATAGGCATCAAAGTCATCCAGGGGCTAGTTTCAAAATCTGCAAGACAAATTCACCAGTTCTTGGGGGCCATCAAGGCATTGCGTATGTTTTAAAAATCTTCCTTAATTCTGGATGAACACTCCCGTACTGGTATGCAGGAGGGGAAACTGGGCTCTCATGGGCAGGATAGTTGAGCTGTGACCAGGAGACTCATTGGCTGAATGGGAATCCAGCAGCTGGGAGGAGACAACAGGCCTGGGCCTACAAGGCAGGACCACTTTTCCAATCCTTCGCACCTACCACCCCCGGTCAGCACGGGCAGGAACTTCTGTTTCTCTTGCAGTTTCTCTTGCATTTGATTTCCTGATTCAATCTCTCCCATAAATAAGGCCGTCTTCTAATTTTAAGCTCAGATTCACCGAGCACCCGCCTTGACATTCACAGACTTAATTTGGCCCTTGGCCTCCACACACAGCTCATCTCAACAGTGACAAGGTGCCTCTGAAGCCAACTGGCTCCCGCGAAAGGAAATGCTCATTTTCAATGCATTGCTTCCCCCTCTGGGATGTGCAGAGATGCTTCCTGTACAGCACCTGCCCAGCTGCCACAGTGCTCTGGGGCCCCTGTCACCATGCGTCCGTGTGTATATACACACTACATGCACACACAGCCATCCACCACCCACACCAACATCTCCACAGAGACACACCCCAAAGATATTCTCCTGACTTGAATTCTGAAATGTTCTCAGAAGTTCAGAGACTGATCTTCTTCTGTGGGTCTGACAAAGTCCTCTTTTTGCCTTTGTCTGCTGAGTTTGGGCCTCTACAGCTTCACTGAGTCTTTAGGTAAAAACCCTTGTGCCATAAAGGATTAACCCGAAGATACGTTTAGCCCTTGTTCAACTCCTGAGAGGTAACTTCTAAGCCCTTGGCATGTTCTGCCTATAAAAGTGTCTGTTTACCTGGGACCCTGAGGTTACATCAGATAGTCTATGCTAACGATGAGGTTTGTGGTGACGGCCTTGGGTCACGGGGTGCCAACTCAGCTTGACCTCTGGAGGGGCATGGAAACCATGGCGGTGATTAGCCACGTCTATGTGACTGGCCTCCAATAAAAACCCTGGACACCAAGGCTTGGGTGGGCTCCCCTGTTTGGCAATGCTCCGTGCATGTTGCCACCATCCTGGCTGGGGGAAGCAAGGCTGCCCGCACACCAGCACTGGGAGGGGACAACTGCACGATCGTGCCTGGAACTCCCCCCATGCACCTCTTCCCGCTGCTGATTTTTCATCCACCATCCCTTTGTGGTAATAAACAGTAACCACGTGTGTAGCATCTTGCTAAGTTCTCAGTCCTTCTAGTGAATTACTGAAGCTGAGGGTGGTCTTGGGGACCCCAAACTGCAATACTGTTTATTTTAATCTTTCCTCAATATTTGGAAACTGCAAGACAAAATAAAATGCTGGTTGCTTACCTTGGCCACAGGCTTCCCCAGAAGCCACCCATGGGCTCTGCCTCCGGGGCTGTGACAGACTCTGGGGTACTCTTCTGTAAGTTCTGAGGGTTTCTGTCCTTCCACAACACGGTCTTGTGACAGCTGCTTGGCTCAGAGTCATGGAGGCCAGATAGGCAGAGAGGGGATGTTTGGGGCTAAGTGCTATGTGGGGCCAACCTTACGAGGGGGCTGCAGAAGATGACATGACCCCTCGAAGACAGGACACAAACCTCCCTGAGGACCCTGGGGGTCATATCTGCTCCACTTCTGTATCCCTCAGCCCCAGGCCAGAGCTGGCTGGGCAGCAGGTGTTCAGCTGGCATTGGCTAAAGAGAGCCAGCTATGAACTCTCTCTGAGGACACTGTCAATGGCTAGAGGCAAAGCAGGTGGATCAATTACAACTGAGCAGGATGGCCTCTACTCACACAGGCTCAGGGATGGATGGACTCTCCATAAAGATGCCCAGACCCACTGCAGGTTCCCCAACCTGTGTGCTCCAGTGGCTTTATCTTTAAGGCTAGGTCCATAGGTAAGTTCAAACGGCAGCTGGTGAAATCCCCGGCAGATCCAGAACAACACGCCCCTCCCCCTCTCCGACACAAATCCAAGCCCAAGCCCCACTGAGAGCCAATGGCCATCAATCACCCCTCCAGTCATACCTCTCTTCTTTCTCCACCATCTCATATAATTAAAACCACATTGTAAACGGGCAACCAAAGAACTTCTAGAGACGACCATTCACTCATTGCATCCACCAGCATCACTGAGCACCTACTATGGTTTAGGGACTGGGGATGGTACAAAGATGAATAAGACCTTGCTGTCTAGGGAAGGTGGTGGACAGGAGAGCAGAGGAGTACAATGTGGGGTGTCTGTTAGCCTGGAGGGAGGGATGGGGGAGCGAGAGGGGGGCCAGGGACCTGGGTTCCCATTCTGGTTCTGACATCTAGAATACGTTTTTTTTGTTGTTTGTTTTTGTTTTTTGCGGTACGTGGGCCTCTCACTGTTATGGCCTCTCCCGTTGTGGAGCACAGGATCCGGACGCGCAGGCTCAGCGGCCATGGCTCATGGGCCAGCCGCTCCGCGGCATGTGGGATCCTCCCGGGCCGGGGCACAAACCCACGTCCCTGCGTCGGCAGGTGGACTCTCAACCACTGCGCCACCAGGGAGGCCCTAGAATACGTTTGACCTTAAGCAAATCAGGACACTCTGAGGAACTCTGTTTCTTCATCTATGAAGTAAAGGCAAATTATAATTTGCAAAACTATCCTGCCTTCCTAACAGGGCTTTTGGAAGGAGCAAGAAAGGAAGCATGTGAAAGGGCTCTGAAGCATATGTAAGCCATTATTTATATCAATTTGCCAAATGCTACGGGGATTGAAATTTCTTAAAATCTTTTTTTCCTACTAAAGGAATATGTAGATAAGGGTGGCAGGGAAGAAGCCTCTGTTTAAAAAACCTAACAACTTGGTGCTTGTTTCAAAGTATCATCATGTAATTGAAGGGAAGGAAGGGAAATCAAGGAGATTTTCCATGTGGAAAACACCAGCTGAGGACAGCTTCTGACAGCTCAAGCCCAACCTCTTCCTTATCTCTTTCTATTTTTGAAAATCCCAAACTCCAATTACAGCTTAAAATTTCCACTTCCACTCACAAGATCAAATCATGTTTTACTCTGAGATGAGACACATATGAAGACACGTGGAAACAGAGGCTGACACACGCCCACACTCCCCATCCTGAAGGGATGTCTCAGCAGAACCATCTTGTTATCAAGAGTCGGGTCTGGTGAAAACCTCTGCAGGTGAGGGTGGGACCACAGTCTGGGGATTGTCTGAGCAACCCTCTGCCATGAAAGCTTTAGGTCAGACAGTGGTGGACACTGGGAGCTTGGCCTGGGGGGCTGAGCCCACTCTTGGGGCCGCATGACTCCTAGAGGAGGACTGCTGTGCAGGGATACACAAGAGAGCATTTTTTCAAAGAGGGCTTCAGAGATGGACTCAGCACCACGGGGAAGGAAAGGACCTCCAGGTTCATTAAGGATGCCCGAGGAAAGCATCCTGCAGGGACACATCAGCCTGGAGGTCCTTATAGGTCAAACACCGAATTACCACACAACCAGCAATTCCACTCCTTGGTATGTACCCCAAAGAACTGAAAGCAGGTACTCAGAGGAAAACCTGTATACAAATGTTTGTAGCAGCATTATTCACAATGGTAAAAAAGGCAGAAACAACCCAAATGACCATCAGTGGGTGAGTGGATAAACAAAATGTGGTATATACTGTGACACTGTGATATGAATAGAAATCTGAATTTAGCCTCTGTTCCTCCTAAAACTCTTGGAATTTCCTGACCGATTGGGGGTGACAGGAGTATCTTTTGTTCTCATAATAAGCCGTTTTCACTCTATCTGAGTTTTTACTAATGAGGTGACTCTTGGAGGGGGGGGGCTGGTTCCCAGAGGAACCAACCACGTGATTAAAGGGCTGGAAATTGCAGCCCCACGCCCAACCCCCTCACATTCCCTTCCCCATTTCCCCCCCACCTCCAAGGAGAGGAGAGACGCTGGAGATTGAGCTCAACCACCAATGGCCAATGATTTCATCAACCATGCCTATGTAAAGAAACCTCCATGAAAACCCTAAACGACACAGTTTGAAGAGTTTCCGGGTTTACTAAGAGTGGACTTGAGGACACGGGGAGGGGGAAGGGTAAGCTGGGACAAAGTGAGAGAGTGGCATGGACATATATACACTACCAAATGTGAAAGAGATAGCTAGTGGGAAGCAGCTGCATAGCACAGGGAGATCAGCTCGGTGCTTTGTGACCACCATAGAGGGGTGGTGATGGGGAGGGTGGGAGGGAGGGAGACACAAGAGGGAAGAGATGTGGGAACATATGTATATGTATAACTGATTCACTTTGTTAAAAGCAGAAACTAACACACCATTGTAAAGCAATTATACTCCAATAAAGATGTTAAAAAAAAAAAAAGTTTCCAGGTTGGGGAAGAAAGCAGGGTGTGGATTCCTTTTCCATGGTCCATCCCAACTCTCCCTCGAAACTCTGCCCAAAATAGGTGTTCGATAAATGTCTGGTAGTTAACTCAGAGGCACGAAGCGAGCCCGTTTTCCTCCTATTCCAACCTTATCACCTCCCGTTGCATCTACTTTCGTATTATTATCATTTCCAAACACTGAGCACCTTACTCTGTGACCACAGTGAGGTGATTGGTGCCGCCCTGGGTTTGTCATCTGTTAAGGGAGACAGAGAACTAAACCCAGAAAAGGAAATTGTAGGGGTAAGTGGGCAATTCTTGCTGGGAGTGATCCCCGCTGGCCACGCAGTCAGGAAAGACTTCCTGGAGGAGGGGAGACATGGGTGAGGCCCTGGGGAGCAAGGGGGTTGTGGAGAGGTGGGGAAGGGCATCCAGGGACAGGAAGGGCTTAGAGGGAGATGAAGCAGTGGGCGTGTCGGGCACGGGCAGGGAGGAGAAGTATTCTAGCTTTGTAAGATGTTAGACTTGTGGGGGCTCGCTGCATTTGTAGATGGCGCACAAAGGGAGGGGAGGACGTGGAAGGGCCTCCAGCGCCGGGCCAAGCCCCTCAACAGAATGGTCTGCTCATAACCGACTATGTCTCCATCCAGACCTCTTCACCTGGTTATGTCACACACTTATACAAGCCCTCCCGATCTCAGAGAAAGTGGTCACGGGATGGTTTTTAACATCTAGGCCCAGGTGTCGGAACTCTGTACACCCACCGAGGTTCTCTCAATGGATGAACAAAGTTGGTAAGGATTTCTCAGTACTCTGAGCGGTTCACACATCTCAATTCCTTCATCCTCTGAAAACCGTCATTTTGCAATAGGAGTCAAGGAGCCACCTACCACCTTCAAGAGCGAGAAGGAAATAACCACAGCACAGGGGAGATGCTGTTGCGGCAACAATGAGGCCTCTGGTGTTGGTGGTACCAGCTAGGAAATATCAGCCCAAATTATATGATTCTCCCAGAGGCTGTATCCTCACCTGTGAAATGGGTATGTTAAAAATACCCGGCTTCCCACTTCACAGAGCAGCTGCAGGAGACAGTAACTCAGGGAGGAAATGAACAGCATAAATGCTAGTCACAGACACTGGCATCTAAGCATGCAGTGCTTTCTGCAGATCAAGGCAGGGGAGGGGTGGATGGATTTTTGGGAATATAAAATAATGATGGGAAAATTAAAAAAAAATTTTTTTTTTAAATTTCAAGAGGAATAACTGAGACCCAGAGAGAGAAAGCAGACAGAATTCTAGGGTAATTTAAGGGCAGACAGAGGCAAGGAATTCAGGTCTCTTAGCATCCACCCCCGGCTCCCACCTTGGCCTTTGGATGAGGGTGACACATGGCTGGAGATAAGTCAGAAGCCCCAGGATTTGCATTATGAGGCCTGGTTAATTCCACTGCCTCCTTTTCACAAATGACACTCATCAGCACTCCCTTTCTGGAACTTTTTAACGTCTGGGAGAAATCGCTCTGGGCAGTTCTCTTGGCCAGGAAGCTGCGTGTGTCATGTACCAGCCATCGGCAGCTCCGCCTGCAGGCCTGCTGTGGGTGACAGTGTGATGCAAAGAAGAGGTCCTGGGCTTTGTTCCAACGCTGCCTGCTGGGCGACCCTGGGGAAGGCCACGCTCCCCCATTCTCTTCATCTATAAAATGGGGACAGCAATCTGTCCCACCCAACCCCCAAGGGATTGAGGACATATGTGAAGTCCTGAGCTTACGGAAGTGGGGGGCACGGAACCCACCTCGCTCACCTCTTTGACCCTGTGCAGCAGGGGCTGGAGCCAGTCCCTGTTCACCTCACAGTGGCTGTCGAGAAAAGTCAGGGTGGTGCCCTGGGCAACATCGGCACCCCGGATCCGGGACCGCACCAGACCTGCAGGAGGGACAATCGGCCGAGTGGGCGCCAGCGTCGCTCCATTGTCTGGGACCACACAGAACACACGCCCAAACGCATCCCACCCCTACCCCCACCCCGGCCCCGCCCAGCAGCACAGACCCACCTTGCCGCTCATTATTGCGTAAGCATTTCACCTTGGGTAGCTTGATGAGCTGTCTGCAGTCCTCGGCTGCAAAGACAAGAGGTCACGTGGATTGAGCGCCTGGGGGTGGAGGTGAGCGGCAGCCCTGCCTGCCGTCCCCGCCCCCAACCGCGGTGCCCTGCCTTGAAGCCAGGGTGTTTGTGGGCTTTGGAAGGGGCTGACTGACCACAGTTAGCAAAATACAACGTGGCCCAGTCTGTGCAAAGTGGCCACCAAGGGGGCCACTTTGGAGCAGGTCAGTCACACAGTGGCGCCTGCGTACTTGCTGGAACATTGCCAGATGGGAAGTCTTGGCACGGTCACCTGGGGACACTTCTGCTTTTTTATAGATCATTCAAAGCATGATCAGAGTGCTATTCGCTTACGTGGGGCCTGATAAAAAGCCACTGGGAGGCCAGAGAATGGATGAGACAAATTTTGGAGTTTCCTTTCAGTTCATGGACTCAATACAGGAGACCCTATTTGTTAGGGGATCCGTCTGGTGTATCCCGTCACCCAGAGCTGGTTCAGCTCTCCACCATGCAGGGAAATGTGCTGGGATAGGCAAGAGACTCATCCTAGGCATTCACCCTGGGTCGCCCTGGCCTGCCTGCCTGCCCCAGCCCTCCTTGGCTCTGAACTCCACATCATAAGCTTTGATTTTGCTTCACTGGTTGGCCAACCTCAGCCTCTCCGCTTGGGTCTGGACTCTACAGAGTGACCACAAAGACTTAGAGGAGCTTCCTCAGAGCCAGGTGCTGTTCTACGCGCTTCAAATATGTTAACACGTCCATCCTTATATAAACCATATATATCATCGTTATCCCCATCTTACAGGCAAGGAAACTGATGCGCACAGAGGTCAATAATTTGCCCAAGGCACACAGCTAGTAAGTGAGTCAGTGACAGGTCTCAGACTTGAAGCCAGGCAGTTGGCTCCAGAAGCCATGCTCTAACCACTAAGCTATTCTGCTTCTAAGTGAATCCAGCAGCACTCCCGTCTCCAGCCTCAGTGCCAGCTACCTCCCAGCAGGACGAGTGTCTCCCCAGCTCCAACCCCTTTCTCACTAGGGAAGGGAGATCAGATCACTGAGTTGCAGAACTCAGGTCCGATCTGATTACCCTGGATCTGGTACACAACCCACTCGTGCATGACTTCCAAGGTTCTGAGGCTGTGTCAGCGGTGTGGGTTTCCAGCCTTCCGACAGCAGACCCCAGTGTGGTAGTGGCTCCGACGCCCAGCTTCAGGCATCGGGGCTGGCGGGGAGAGACTCCACTCCTCTGGGACTCGGAGCGGTCCCCAGCGGCCGTCACCTGCTTCCCCTGGTTTGTCACTGGGAAGAAGCGGTTCTGCCTGCATGTGGCTGACTGCCTGCAGCGGTACCGCGGCCGGGATGACAGCTCCCGGAAGAGGAGCCGTACTTGAAGTGTAACAGTGCGTCTGCGATGATCGTACCCGACCGTCAAACTGAACACACCGGTGTCTGAAACCTCCCTCGTGCTTTTCTCGGGGAAAGTGGACTTGGACCGTGAATTTGCCTGGGACCCAGGTTCTTGGACAGGGTGACTAGCGGATGGTAATGACCAGTGGTTGGAAGGTTGGAAGGCAGCTGCTCACTGTGTCATGGCCAAGTGATGGGATGTCCCCAAGACTGAAGCCCCTCCCCATGAGTCCTGCCATGGGAATGAAAGGAAGAGGGTAGGTGGCCTCAGCTCAGGCTGACGGATTATCAGAGTATATGAGTGAGGAATCTCTAGTCATGGGCCCTGCTTCAGGGCTTGGGGTCTCTTTGAAGGTATGGGGTCTCTTCAAGTCCAGGAACGTAGGTTGGGGGCAGTGACACACATGCATACACACACCAAACCCATCAAGAATCTACTGAATTGATCTGGTTAGATCCTCAAAGACTCATGGCAGAGAACCCAAGACGTTGTTTCTCAAATGTAAGGTTTATGTACTCCTTGAGCCCCGCCTGGACACTCACTGTCTTCCAACCTACTATAAACCCAGGCTTCTTCCACCCCCAGGGAAGCAGTGGGCTCACCTCTGCTGGTTACACAGGGGCTGGGAACAGACATTTGTGTCCACAGCACAGGAGAGCGATGGTACTTACGGTCATTGCTGAAGTCATCGACTAATATGATTTCCTTGAGGAGATTCATAGGGGTGCGGTTTAATATGCTGTGAGATTGAAAGAGGAAAGATCATTATGACTTCCAGCGGCAAATACATGTATCAACCTGAGCTTTATTTTTTATTTTTTTTTGCGGTACACGGGCCTCCCACCGTTGTGGCCTCTCCCGTTGCAGAGCACAGGCTCCGGACGCGCAGGCTCAGCGGCCATGGCTCACGGGCCCAGCCGCTCTACGGCATGTGGGATCTTCCCGGACCAGGGCACGAACCCGCGTCCCCTGCATCGGCAGGCGGACTCTCAACCACGGCGCCATCAGGGAAGCCCTCAACCTGAGCTTTAAATAGACACCAGTGCGTTTGAAGAATAAAACTCAGAACAACCGGAAAACTTTGTCCAGTCACACTGCTCACTGTGAGCCACTGGGACACAACTCTGCTCTGTCTTAGTGAATGTCACCACCACCCACATAGCACCCAGAGATCCAGTGCCACCCTCAACGACCCTCCCTCTCCCCGAAATCCTGCCTCACACCAGTGACCAAGATGTGCTGGTTTTCCTTGAAAAGTATCACTCAGATCACCTTCACCTCTTATACCTCCAACCTGATCCAACCTCTTTGGCCTGTTTTTTTTCAGTAGCCCGACCTGTCAGGCCATCCTCCTGTGACCTCCAGAGTGAGCATTCTGAAGCATAGATCTGATCTCCGATCGTGTGACTTTCCTCACTAATGCAAGTGCATAGGTTGACAGAAGGCTCCCCACAATCTACACCCCAAACCCTCAGCAAGCTCTTCACGGCTTTTCCCGACCTGGAGCCAGCCCTCTTTCCAGACTCCTCGTGCCCAGTGCCTTTATCTGGAGACATCCTGCTTGTTACAACCGAGGGCCGTTCTCCTACCACTGCCACAGCGTGAAATGCCCCTCCTGTGCCACAAGGATCCATTCAAATGTCATTTCCTCTCTAGCGCCTTTCCAAGCCACTTAGTGAGAATGAACTGCTTCCTCCTCTGGGGTCCCTCAGCTGTTCGTATGTGAAGCTTCCTGCGGCTCTCACACCAGCCTGACTCCAAGGGCTGGTTTCGTTGGCCCATCAAAATGGCCACCTCCCCGGCGGCAGGGGCCGTGTCAAGCTACCGTCTGTACTGCCAGAGTCCAGCTGTGCCTTGGCCCATGACCATTCACTCCATTTAGTGCACACCTACTATGTGCTGGGCGCTGGGTGTATGATGAGGATCAAAGGAGATGTGAGCTCTGTGAGAAGCTTGTGGTCTAGGAGCTACTTACTACAGGCTGTGTAACCTTGGGCAGGTTGCTTTACTGCTCTGTGCAGTGAAGTATTCCCATCTGTGTAACAGGGATAATAATAGCACCTATCACTCACAGGGCTGTTGGGAGAATTAAAGGAGAACGTTTCTAAAACATTTAGCACAGTGTCTGCTGATAACAGTGATAAAAAGTGTAGCAATTATTACTGTTCTGCGCATCAGTGGTGATTTTTGAATTGACTTCATTTCCTCTCCTGTGCTGTGGATCTGTACCCACAGGGCAAGGTTAGGTTTCTGGGTTCATTCTGGGTTTCAGGCCTGAGATGGCTGGATCCTGCTTCTCCTGAACATGCCAAACTGCACGGTTCCTCAGAAACATTCCCGGGCCACACCACCCACCGTGGGGCACCCAGCGCCCTGCGTGTATTGAGGACGGGCTTCAGATGGGCGCTGGCGGAGGCATGTGCGCACCTGAGCCCTGTTTCTGGTGAGCTGTCCTTTCTAAGCAGGATGCAGAGGCTTTCCAGGAGGAGAACTTCGCCTGGAGCTACCTTTATTCATGAAACCGTAGTTCTCACCATGGCAACTAGTGTGAGGGGGAGAGAGGAACCCCGACCCCAAGCCCTGAGCCCGCTGTTGGGAGGTGGGGACAGGGCGGGCAGGAGGTGGTGGGAGGGAACCCTCGCCACAATCATCCGAAAGGAAACACACCAAACCCAACAACCAGCTCTCTAATCAGAGTGGGATGGGGAGAGCGAGGCTGAGAGAGAGGAAAAAGTTGCTGGAAGAATACCCTCTAATGAGGTTTGATTACGGCTGTAGCTTCTGCACGCGATCTCCCCAAATCCCTGCCGGCTCTTTGAAATTCAAGAGTTGTCTTCTGTGAACATCAAAAGGTAAATCGCGTGCAGCTCTGTGCTGGTTGAACTGAGAGATGATTAGCGAATAAAAAATGTCCAGGGTTTAAAAAAGAAGAAAAAATGAAAAAGAATGAAATCGTCAGCGGTAAGTGCTAATTACACCATTTCCTAGTGACACCTGGCTGGTTTTTGCTCCTCTAAACAGAGCAATTGGAGTGATGGTAGGAGCACCGAAAAAGTGACTCGGGGCTGGGAGGGCCTGAGATGGGCAGGTGCTCTGGGTGCCTGGGGTGGCTGGAGAAGGAGGCAGGTCAAGTCCAGCCCAGGGGACCTGGCTCAGCCCAGATGGTCCCCCTGGGTCCTCTCTTCTGCACACCCCACCCTCATCCCCTGGACCCTGGTGGCTTCCATCTCCCTCCTTTGGTCTCACCAGTTCTCTGCCAGGACAGCTCACCAGTCCCTCTACA
Source organism: Phocoena sinus (assembly GCF_008692025.1). Classification (NCBI taxonomy): domain Eukaryota; kingdom Metazoa; phylum Chordata; class Mammalia; order Artiodactyla; family Phocoenidae; genus Phocoena; species Phocoena sinus. The sequence continues at coordinate 24,718,269 of NC_045775.1, forward strand.
GCCAAGCCGACCCTCCCTTTCCTCCAGGGCCCGGCTTTTTCCTTGCTTCACCCCCACTGCACTGTTCTGAGCCCTTTCTTTTCACAGCCTCGCAGGGGAGTGAGTGCTCGCCTCATGGGCGCATGGGGGGGGTCACGCTCGTCCTGGGAATTATCCTAGAACTGAGTCTCCTATCCACAGCTCGCTCTCTGCCAGAGGGCGGCTGCCGGCAGCGTCTACACCTTCTGCCCGCCGCGCCCTAACCATGGGGCCCCCCGGAGACCCCTGAGAGATGGCAGGTACAGCAGCGTGGGAGGCCAGGCAGCCTCTACCATCCACTACGATGTGATCCTGAGCAAGACACTGGGAAGGTCCCAGCCTTCATTTCCATCTGTAATTACATCTTCCTTGCAAAGGCAGGTGATGTTAACACTTGACCTACTTCACAGGTTATTGTGTGTATGAAATGAGGAAATGTATTTGAAATTGCTTTGAGAACTGCACGGGGCTATAGGCAGGCAGCGTTTACCAGACGTTCCATAACTACCGGTTGAATGAAGACCTGGGGCCGGTTGACAGTTGAGTTTAGTCGTTCTGGAGTCAGACCGACTTGGGTTCGAGTGCTGTGTCTGCGGATCTGCCATTCACTGCCCGGAGAGCTTCAGCAAGTACTGAACTGTCAGCACACTGCCTCAGCCACAGAAAAGGAGCTTAGCACCCTGCCTGGTGCCCAGCAGCTGCTCCCGGAATCTGAGGACTGACAATGATGGCGATACTGGTTCTCAACATGTGATCCCAGAACCAGCAGGATCAGTATCACCTGGGGACCTGTTAGAAATGCAAAGTCTTGGGCCCCACTCTAGACCTACTGAGTTGGAATACGTGGGGATGGGGCCCAAGAAACCATGTTTTAACGAGCCCTCCAGGGGATTCTGATGTCTGCTCAAGCTTGAGAGTCACAGCATCAGAACCCTGCTGCCTACCCAGGCTGGGGGTGCCTCATGGCACCTGCTGTCCCTACCCAGGCTCACTCTGTGCCAGGCGCCGTTCCAAGGCCTTCACCTACCTGAAGTCATTCCCTCCTCTCCACAATCAGGTGAGGCAGTTATTACCAGTATTCCTTGTATGGCAGAAAAGGAAACTGAGGCAGAGAGGTGAAGGAGGTGCCCAAGGTCACACAGCTGGTAAGGGCAGAGTGGGCAAATCTGGCCCCAGGGTCCAATTTCTTAACCACCTGAATCTGAGAGACTTCTCTTCTAAATCTAGGCTATTAGCAAAAGCCACAGCAAGGAGATTCTAGATATAAACTGGCCAGTCAGCATGCTCCAGAGCCCCCCTGGGAGGCAGGGGGCCGGAGGATGCTCCAAAAGAAGGGGGCGGCCCTGGGCCTCACACAGGCACAGGGTCTCGTGGCAACACCAGTCAAGATAAACCATTCTTCAGGGCTTTTCTCAGTCCTTAAGTGAGAAAAGTCCCCGATCGCATCAAGGCTGTGACTCTCTCTCCCTCCCCGCATCACCCACTACATCGTGCCTCTGCCTGGCTCTGAGCGCCCCCATGTGTGCCTTCCCCCACCCCCCATCCCCGGCTAATGCAGGAGCTTGGGCAGGGATGGGCAGAGGGACCAAGGCCTGGCCAGGCGCTGCATGGGAGGGACGAGAGGGCAACTCGGTCCTTCCCAGTTCCTCGAGCATCCTTCCCTTGCCAGAGCCTGGCAGCAAAGCCATGAGAATTCTAGAAAGTTAAAGATGAAAAGACGCCTTAGAAAAGATCCTTTCATCAACAAAAGTGAGATAGGAGGTGGTCTTCATTCAATTCTCTCTCAGTGGCTAGCGATTTATTTGTGCAACAGGATAGGGAGTAAAAGGGAGGTACGGACTCCCAAGGCAAATGACAACTGGCCACGGAATTTCCTAGAAGTAATCTTCTTGCCTCCACCCCTAAAATTCACTTCCGCCCTGCCTGCTAATGATGTTACTGCCCGTCTGGTCATACCTGGCTCTCGGGCCCTAATTCTGATGTTTTCATTCATCACACTTGGGTCTGAGCCAGGCCCCTGGCTCACACTGAAGTTCCTGAGAGGCAGGAAAGAGGTCCTGAGCTCTCTCAGCAAAGCACCCAGCAGAACTGGGGGTACAGTCTGGCACTTCACGGCGCCTTCTGAAGAGCATCATGTCGATGGGCCCCAAGTCCCCTTCAGAGTGCAGGGCACCAGGGCCTTGGGGGAAGACAGAGGCGCTGGGGCTGCACCCCTACTGCTCCCCACTTCCACCCAGGAAGTCAGAAACCCGAATCCTGGCTCCTGTGCTTCCCAGCTCTGTGGACTTGGCCTCCGTTCACTAGGTGCACCTGGACTTCACAAGGTTCTACGGGGCTCCAACTGAAGTGAGAGATAAAATGTGTTCTGTGGGGCTTCCCTGGTGGTACAGTGGTTGGGAGTCCACCTGCCGATGCAGGGGACACGGGTTCGTGCCCCGGTCCTGGAAGACCCCACATGCCGCGGAGCGGCTGGGCCCGTGAGCCATGGCTCCTGAGCCTGCGCGTCTGGAGCCTGTGCTCCGCAACGGGAGAGGCCACAACAATGAGAGGTCTGCGTACCGCAAAAAAAAAAAAAAAAAAAAAATGTGTTCTGTGGACCATAAAGCTCAGCATACATTTAACATGTTAATATTATCATAAAGTACCATTATTACTGTTATAAAGACACGGAGAAGCAGCAGGAAGAGAACGAGAAATATGTCTTAGAGCTGAGAGGGGTGAGTCTGAGGGCAGCAGCTGAAGTGCCCCTGAGAACAAAAACATAGTGTAAGGAAAGCATGGGGGACCTGGGGTCCCCACATTATAATGGCCCCCAAATGTTCCAGGGTAATGTCTTCTTGTGGGAAATGTGATAGAACTTGAAACATGAAAGACCTTTCTATCACCATCTTTATAGATGTGGCTAATGACCTATCCAAGGTCACAAGGCAAGGAAGTGGTAGGGTGGGGACTTGACCCAGGTCTTCAGACTCCAAGTTTGGTGCCGTTTTAGGTACCCCAGAGCCTCTTTTCTTTTCAGAGCTCACTAGCTGTGCAGATACAGGGATGGCTGCTCTGTGCCAGCACAGTCTCAGTCATTTACCTGAATTAACCAAAGCAGCTCTTTGCCGTAGGACTAATTATTATGCCACAGGGAGGTTAGGTAGGACATGAATAAGATACAGGCCTTACCCGTCAGGAGTTCATTGAGGATTACATCTGGGAAAAATGCATTAAGTGCTAGAGTAGAGATGTGCAGAGAAGCAGCCCAGAAGAAGGCCCTGATGGGTGTGTGTGTGTGTGTGTGTGTGTGTGTGTGTGTGTGTGTGTGTGTGCGCGCGCGCGCGCGTGTGCGCATGTGTTGAGGGGGATGGAGGTGCGTGGCATCAGAAGACTCCTCCAAGGAGGAGAAGAGGTCAGCCTGGAAGGCAAGGAGTCTCTCTTGGATGCTCTTGGCAGACCCGAGTTCTAATCCCAGACTGATGCTGGGGGTGGAGGATGTACTCAGCCTCTCGGGGCCCCGGCTTCCTCATCAGCTGTGGAAATGAGAACTCATGTTCTAGAGGCAGTCTACGCAGTGGTTAAGGGCACGTGCTCTGGGACCAAGTCGTCTATGACTTCCAGTGACCTTCTATAAGTAACCCGATGCCTCAGGCCTCTATCTTTCCTCCTGTATAATGGGATAATAGCCGCCCTCATAGGAGCGTGAGGAGTGACTACTAGCAGATACATGTGGAGTGTCCTGAACAGTGCCTGGCAGGTACTTAGAAACACTCGAACTGGTCCCCCTCCCCACGCGGGCAGACATGCCCTCACCAAGCACCAGCCTGGAAGGCTGACAGACGGGAGAGCTCTTACCTGCGGATGGTTCTGAGCAGGGTGGAGCGGGCCTCGTTGTGGAAGGTGATGATGATGCTGGTGGGAGGGAGGTCCGCGCAGTACCCCAGCAGGGTGCATCTGGGGAAGGCAAGGCAGCGGGACAAGAAGACCTTTAGAGACGAAGCAGATCTCAAGGGCTGGAACCAAGGGCATCACTGGCGTGGACAGATGCCTGGTGTCTGGTGGGGCCCCCTCCAGCTGCACAGCACTGTGTAAGACCCCAGGGCCTCACCTGGCCCTACGGGGGAGCCCAGGAAGCTCCGAGAATGATTAGAGCTGAATCTCCCACCAACTCAGGGGAACTTGGGCTTGGAGTCGAATTAAGTTGACGTACAGAACATAAATGCGGGATTTGCCGCGTGCCTGGGTTACAGCACATAGTTCCTGGTAGCCACATAAGCCCACCCCCGAGCCTTGGGCTCTGCTGCCCAGTCTGTGTCCATCCCAGCCTGCCAAGGCCTCACTGTGTTCTGGGCCAGCAGCTCCAGCCCACCACACCACGCTGACCTCTGACTTCCGGCCGCACACACCGAAATCCTGCATATTTAAAGAGGCAGAGCCCTAAAACCCAGCATTCGTAGGAAAACGCCGTCTTGAAAAAGCATTCACTTCCCCATGTCCAGGATCATTTTGTATGACAATTACAGGTGGGGTAATATCAACTTAATACCTCACTGCAAGTGAAAATTGTAGCCCGCAGCCCGAAAATTACTATAATAATGGAAATAAACCCACCAAGTGAGGCTGGGGCCACCAGGGGCGATCCTGGGTAAATGCTGCCTCCTGTTTCTCGCTGTTCCAGGGGTATTAAACGAGGAAGTAAAGAACAGATGTTTGGTGAGTCAAACATTTCCTCTCCTTATTTTCTAATTTCTTCCTAGGCTTGGGGCTTTCTTGGGGCTTTTAACTTGGGGTCCAGAGACCCAAGGATGGACTTCAAGGAGGCTGTGAGCCCTCTGACATTGTTTGCAAACTTGTATACACAAATGTGTTTTTATTCTCTTCCCTGGGAAGATGGTTCATAGCTTTCAGTAGATTCTCAAAGAAGTCTGTGGCCTGAAACACTGAAGAACCTCAATCCTAGGCCAATGGGCATGACGACCCTTTGGCCTCCCTAATAATTCTGAACACTTTTTCCTACAAGAGCAAACCCTGAATAAGAGGACTTACATAGACAGGCAGGGCTGTTGTGCTCAGGACCTGAGTACAGACTGGGATGGGTCAGCCACAAGGAGCCAAGAATTGGGAAAGGAAGGCCCCAGGGGAAGAGACAGTGGAAAGGCTGGTCATGACCTTCAGACCTGCCTGTGCTCCCCCCACAGAGACAACTTCTCACCACATCACATCAGCTCCACCTACTAATAAATCCCCACCCCCTGAACCCACCTCTCCTTTCTAGTCCCCACGGGCCCAGCTCAGAGAGTCTTTACTCCTCTGGGGGATTCCTGCAGCAGTTTCCTGACCAGTCATCTTGCCTCCACCCTCTGTCCCTGCCAGTCATGTCCAGTCTACCACAAAGCTCTGCCCAGGTGTTCCTCTGGCCTGAAGCCTTCAGTGGCTCCTGATACAGAAAGTCCAAACTCCCTATCACAGCCTTCAAGACCTTCCACAATTGCAACTTCATATGCTGCCATAACTTTCTGCCGCTGCTCTCACTATTACCTCTGCATGGAGCAGTGTCCTTTCTCTTTTCTCCACCTGCTGAACGCCTACTCATCCTTCAAGACCCAGAGCAAATATCTCTTGTCTGCAAAGGCGTTCCATACTCCCCCAGATAGGTAATGACCTGTGCTTTGTGCTCCCAAAATTTTGTACATATCTCTCTCCTGGCACTTCTCAAGATGGACTATCTCCCCCACTTGACTATGAGTTCCTCTAGGGAAGGACCCTTGTCTATCTCCATGTCCCTAGAACAAGAGATAAGTATATCAGATGCCCATTCATGGAGAAAGAGAGAAAGAAATTCAGGAAATGCATTCCTAGGTCAGCTGATGACTTAGCCTTTTATGCTTTTAAAAGGGGAGGTATATAGTTCTGTCCCTCACTGAATCAGGGCTAGCTTATAGGACTAATAGAAAATGATGGAAGTGACAGTGTGTGACTTCTAAGGCTAAATCATAAAAGCGCCGAAGACTCTGCCTTGGCCACTTGGAGGGAAGCCAGCTGCCATGCTGTGAGGACACTCAAGCAGCCCTGTGGAGTGACGCTGACGTGTGTTGGAACTAAGGTCTCCTGCCCACAGCCGGCACCAACTTGCCAGACACAGGAACGAGCTCCTCTGGAAGTGGGTCCACCAGCTCTAGTCAAGCCTCCAGATGATGGCAGCTCTAGCAGCTCCAAGCCTGAACTGCCCAGCCAAGATGCTCTGAACTCCTACCTCACAGAGACCATAAGGACAATCAATGATTCCTGTTGTTTTAAGCCACTAAAGTTTGGGGGTGATTTGTTGTTCATTAAATAACCATTATAAAAGAGGAGGAAAATGCCTCGAAATGGCCCCTAGTGAGAAGAGGCCTTGGACTTGCCTACCTTTGGATTCAGACCTGAGTCTAAGCTGGGAGCAGTGGGGAGGGAGGAGGGCAGGGGGCTGGCAGAGGTGGACTTGGGGCGGGGGGGTCCCTCGATTGGTGTGCTGCAGGGTCCATGGCGGGCAAGGAGGGGCTGGGAGGGACCCAGGCAGAGGGGTAGGCGGCAGTGAGCATTGTCAGCACCAAGAGGAATGAGGGGGATGTCAGGGAGTGGAAGGATAATCATCTGTCTCCTTATAGGAAGGTGATAAAGCAGAGAACTTGGCAGAACCTCCCTGTCTCCGTCAGAGATGGGGAGAGAAGACAGACGAGCATGATGACTGAGAAGGCCGTGCTGCCAGGGCTGCGCTGAGGGTCAGGCCTGGGCACCGCGCTGGAGACGGCGTCCCATTCCACACCCTGGGCGGTGATGGGATCCCAAATCCCAGCTTTTATGAGGTAAGCTATTCGGGGGCAAGTTGGTGCAGGAGGTACTGGGAGTTACCCGCTTAGAGAGCTTTTGGGGGCGGGGCTCCTTTTCCTGCCTCGGAGGCATCCAGCTGGGAGGCAGAAGTATGGCTGCACAGTGACGCAGCAGCATGCATGTGGCGCTGGGAGAGCAGAGGGAAGCGGACCTCTGCCCGGGGGCGGGGTGAATGTGAAGAAGGCTTCATGGAGGAGGAGGTGCTGGATCTCACAGGGTGAGATAGGGATAGATGGACGCAAACAGGGTACAGCATCCCCCTCACAGCATGGCTCTGGACCCGCAGGCCGGATGCCCAGTGAGGCAGTTGGCAGAATACTGGCCCAGGGGTCTGGATACCGCTGACCAGCTGCGAGACAGTGGGTGAACCACCCACCTCTGCAGGCTGCTGTCTGCTCATCTGTAAAACAGAGCTTGGGCCCAAGGCTCTCCTGCTAAATGTTCCCAGAGCATCAGTAATCGGAAGCTTTGATCGTAGCTGACGTGCAATAAGCATGGTTGATTTGAACGAAATCAACCTGCAGCTGAGGCTCAACTGTGCGGCTGGACATCCACATTCACTTTTCCAAGACTCAGTATCTTCATCTGGAAAGTGGAGACAACAACTTTTAACTTGTAGATTTTCCCCCTAAATTATTAATATGTTAGGTAATAACAGATGCTTGACAAATAGTGACTATCATTACTATTATTATTATTTTTCTTTTTGCGGTACGCAAGGCTCTCCCCGCTGTGGCCTCTCCCGTTGCGGAGCACAGGCTCCGGACGTGCAGGCTCAGCAGCCACGCCTCACGGGCCCGGCCGCTCCGCGGCATGTGGGATCCTCCCGGACTGAGGCACGAACCCGTGTCCCCTGCATCGGCAGGCGGACTCTCAACCACTGCGCCACCGGGGAAGCCCTATCATTATTTTTAACATCACGTTTAAACCTGCAGACTCCTCCTCCCGCTGGGTGGAGCCAGATTTCGCACAGGCTGGAAAGGCATCCTTAGTGAGTGGTTGTGCCCTGTCTGACAGCGGGTGAGGGGCACTGGGAGGCAAGAGGCGGTAAAGAGAGCAAAGAGAGCATCAGTGTTAGAGAAAGGAACCTGGGCTGTGACATCAATGTGAATCCTGTGCCCCCGGGCACGTCCTTTACCTTCTCTGAGCCTCAGTGCTGTCACCTGTAAACTGAGGACAAATACCTCCCTTTCAGGCTTGTTTGTGGAGATTGCAGAGAATACAGGCAAAACACGTGGTGTTTCATAGCTGCTGAGTAAATGGTGGTGAGAATTATTATCGTAATAGTAATATTGCCTCCAGGCAATGCTCAATGCTTTTGGACAGGAACTACAAACTCAGAGTTCAGCCAAGGAAGGAAGGGGCTTGGAGATGACGCAGTCCAACCTCCTAAAGTGGGCAGAACTTGGCCCAACAGGCGTCCATTGGCGCCTGGGCTGCTTTGCTCCTGGGGCTCAGCCCCCTCCAGCCTCCTGCTCCTGCAGGATAAAGGACAGGGGCTCTTCCTCGAGGCTAGGCAGAAATCCCATAAGCGCCTCCTGTGTGCACAGGCCCAAGGGAGGGCAGGCCGGCAGGAGGCGGTGCATCACAGCTCTGAGGAACGGGCATCCCGGCTCCCGGCTCCCGGCTCCCGGCACTCAGCACCGTCTTCCTCCTGCCCCTGCTCTCAGCTCATGGTGCCTGGACTCATCCTCCGTCTCCTCGGACCCTCACAGCAGCCTCTGAGAACCTCTCCTCCACAGATGAGAGCAACTGCGGCTCAGGATCTCACTCAAGCTCACACACCTGGTGAGCGGCCGAGATGAGCTGCGTCCAGGTTCCGTGACTTCTAATGTGGTAGTTGTCCCTAGCATCCACTGTGAACTCAACCTGGTTAAGGCACAGGAGCCCGAGGGGACAGGGCCCACCTCCCCAAGCCCTGTGCATGAGCCACCTGCCCTTCAAGGCCCAGGGGGGCTGCAGTCCCGCTTGGACGCGAGCCCTGGGCACTGACAGCAACAAGGCCAAGGGGCCAGGAAAAATCCTTAAAACAGGCCACCGTGGGGACTCAGAATGTGCGTGGGCTTCCTGTGAGAGGATCTAAAAGATTCATCAAACGGCAAGATCTATTAGGGGCATCAGGGAAATGGAAAAAGCTGCCAACACTGAGATCTGGCGCCGGCAGATGGACGAGAAACATGTTTGTAATTTATTAAAGATTCAGGGGTTTTACTGGAGAGAAGAGCTAGCAAGCAGGCAAGATGGGTGTGAGGGTGCAACCAGGAGGAAGGGCGGGACCACCGCTGTGTGCAGAGACAGATGCCAGCCCTGGGCTGCCGTCCTGATCGCCACAGCAGCTCCTGCATGATGCGCGCTCCTCTGAGCTGCTTCTCCACCTGTAGTTTCCTTGTTGACGTTTCATTTCTTAAAGAAAGATTCAACTGACTTAATTTCTCCAAGTTCAGGTGGGCCTCACAGTGCTTCCTAACCATCCACTTCTTGAGTGTTCAGTGTCATTTATTGTCTGAGGATGCTTCCAGAGAGGTGTTCTGAGATGCTAACCCCTGGCACGGGGTCACAGCTTCCTCTTCCATCTCTTTCCATCTCTCCACCAGCCAATCGCTGCTCTGCTGCCTACCCCGCCTCATCCCTGCACCTGAACAGGTGCCAAGCGCGGATTTAGAAACACCCCAAGTGAGGATGGCCGTCAGTTATCACGGAACTGCAATGCTGTGCACGTGCCTTTTATTTACTGCACAAGCTCATTAAACTGGCAGCAGCCCGTAAACAGAGTGTTGTTATGATGATCACCACCCCCATTTAGCACTGGGCAGCAGCCCGTAAACAGAGTGTTATGATGATCACCACCCCCATTTAGCACTGGGCAGCAGGGAGAAAAGATGAGGTCATAAATCAGAAACATTTGGGGGCTTCCCTGGTGGCGCAGTGGTTGAGAGTCCGCCTGCCGATGCAGGGGACGCGGGTTCGTGCCCCGGTCCGGGAAGATCCCACGTGCCGCGGTGCGGCTGGGCCCGTGAGCCATGGCCGCTGAGCCTGCGCGTCCGGAGCCTGTGCTCCGCGACGGGAGAGGACACAACAGTGAGAGGCCCGCGTACCGCAAAAAAAAAAAAATTAGAAACATTTGGGATTTTATTCTCGAGTGTGAAAACAGGAGGGAGTGATGGAGAGGCAGACCCAGTGACTTGGAAGCAGAGAGTACAGCATAATAATTATCCCTAAAATGTCCAGAACTGACAATGGCTCTGTGTCTAGGAGGCAAACTCTCGAAGCGGGGCTCTGGCACCCCAGAGGGGAGGCTGAGGGCAGTTAGAGAAAGGGGAAAGGTCACGCAAATATGCAGCATGACACAGTGGAAATCAGGCCTGGGGTGGGACACACTGGGCCAACCCTTTGCCACTTGGGAGCTGGGCAGTGACTTCCTTGATGAAATTATCCACACCTCAGGGAAGGTTTTTTTTAACATCGTTATTGGAGTATAATTGCTTTACAATGGTGTGTTAGTTTCCGCTTTATAACAAAGTGAATCAGTTACACACATACACATGTTCCCATATCTCTTCCCTCTTGCTTCTCCCTCCCTCCCACCCTCCCTATCCCACCCCTCTAGGTGGTCACAAAGCACCCAGCTGATCTCCCTATGCTATGTGGCTGCTTCCCACTAGCTATCTATTTTACGTTTGGTAGTGTATATATGTCCATGCCACTCTCCACTTTGTCACAGTTTACCCTTCCCCCTCCCCATATCCTCAAGTCCATTCTCTAGTAAGTCTGTGTCTTTATTCCCGTCTTGCCCCTAGGTTCTTCATGACCGTTTTTTTTTTTCTTAGATTCCATATATATGTATTAGCATATGGTATTTGTTTTTCTCTTTCTGACTTACTTCACTCTGTATGACAGACTCTAGGTCCATCCACCTCACTACAAATAACTCAATTTAGTTTCTTTTTATGGCTGAGTAATATTGCATTGTATATATGTGCCACATCTTCTTTATCCATTCATCTGTTGATGGACACTTAGGTTGCTTCCATGTCCTGGCTATTGTAAATAGAGCTGCAGTGAACATTGTGGTACATGACTCATTGAATTATGGTTTTCTCTGGGTATATGCTCGGTAGTGGGATTGCTGGGTCGTATGGTAATTCTATTTTTAGTTTTTTAAGGAACCTCCATACTGTTCTCCATAGTGGCTGTATCAATTTACATTCCCACCAATAGTGTAAGAGGGTTCCCTTTTCTCCACACCCTCTCCAGCATTTATTGTTTTTAAACGACTACTTGGTGACCCCTGCTGCCAGGTGCTGTCCTGAGCACCTCGCGTATTTAAGGTTCACAGATAGCCCTGTGGGAGGGTGCACCGTTTAATGGATTCACTCAGGAGGAGACTGGGGCGCAGGGAGGTTAAGTAACTCACTGCAGCTAGTGAGCCCAGGCCTGCTGCATATCCTTGTCACCAAGCCACCACCTCTCCGTGCCAGCACCATTCCAGGCATCAGGGTATCCCTAGCTGCCGTCTGTCCCCTAGGTGTATTATGGGCCCTGCACACCCTGTGGACCCCTGGGCTCACACTCGATCACCACCCCCAAGGAGCAGCTTCTACCAAGCTCTAGAACCCAGCAGGGAGGGACAGGCTGCCTGCCGCTCCTGGGTAGTGACAGAAAGACTGGGACACTGCTGGCTGAGCCGCCACAGGAACATCCTAACAGGGGCTCCCACTTACGCCCAGATGGAGCCTGAAAGGGTGGGCACAGGGTGATTTCAACGAGGCCCTGGGAGGCGCGTGAACCTGTTTTTAAGCAGAAAGCTGCAGTTTGTCCCTCCGATTCCCGCAGGTCCAGAGCCCGCTCCAGAGGCCAGACCAGACATAGAAAACGAAGGGGTTATCTTCACGTGTGCCATTTGCCTGAACTCTACAGCTGCAAAGGCCAAGGGAAACAGGCATAAGCTGTGAAGCGGGGGTACGTAGGGCTAGTTTCCTGGGAGAACACTGTCCCCAAGGCAGTGACCACCTGGATTCCCTGCAGGTGGGTGGCACAGCCTTTCCTTGGTCCCCGCTTCCGTCTCTGTCCCCCTGTGTCCTCCACTATAGCCCAGAAGAGGTCCCAGGGAGACCACGTCTCCTCCCCATTTTCCTGCCACCAACACCCCCCCCAAAGCTGACGTGTGTGAGGAAGAAAGGACGAGAGGGGAAAAGCTCTTGGCCCAGTGACCTTTCCAGAGTGTCAGCTCCCTCAGGACAGGGACTGAGAATACCTAATACATTTCCCAGCTCAGTTCTGTGCAAGGAAGCCTGCTCTCAGCTATGCGGAAAAGGAAGATGACTGAAAACTATAAAACGCCAAATCTGTAATTGACCTCTAGGTCCAAACTTGACTCTTTAGAGGAGAAAAACACGAGCAGTATAAAAAGTATGACAGCTGTAAAACCAGAAATTCCTTTTAATCTCATTTCATGGGCAACACTATACACTGTAAGGCATGAAATTTTTAGTTCGTGTCAACTTCACTGGGATTTCACATGCAGATTAATTGGTTCATCCACATAAACATATACTGCTCCTACTTCTTGCCTCAAGTCACCCTCACTTAGCGTTATGGAAATCCTGCGTCTCATAAAAGACACTTAAGATAACAGTGAGATCTGCTATTCCATGACACGGCTACATTTTGAATTGCTGAGCATGTTATTTTTTTTTTTAAAGACTGTTTTCTGATGTGGACCATTTTTTTAACGTCTTTATCGAATTTGTTACACTGCTGCTTCTGTTTTACGTTTTGGCTTTTTGGCCGCAAGGCACGTGGGATCTTAGCTCCCCGACCAGGGATCGAACCCGCACCCCCTGCGCTGGAAGGTGAAGTCTTAACCACTGGACTGTCAGGGAAGTCCCTGCTGAGCATGTTATTAAATTCTAGTATCCTGGGAAGGGGATAAGTGGGCCAGGGCAGGGAATTGAACTGCTTAGGAACTTGGCTGAGCTCTTGGTGGGCAGATGAAGGCCCCCAGCACCCACCTCCTTGTGTAATCTCTTAGCCTTGAGTGTGGACTAAACCTGGTGTCTTGCTTCTAAGGAACAGACTACAGCTAAAGTGATGGGATGTCACTTTTGTGATTAGGTCACAAAAGACAGTGACTTCCATCTTTTTCGCTTGTATGTTTTGCTGAAGCAAGCTGCCATGATGGGGAGCCCCACATGGCAAAGCACTGAAAGCGGCCTCTGGTCCATAGCCTGTGAGGGACTGAATCCTGCCAACAACCATGTCAGTGAACTCGGAAGAGAGTTCCCCCTGAGACGTGCCCTGAGATGCCTGCAACCCCAGCTGACACCTTGAACACTGCCTGTGACAGACCCCGAAGGAAAGGACCCATCTTGGCCATGCCTGAATTCCTGACCCACAGAAACTGTGAGACGATAAACATTATTTTAAGCCACTAAGTTTCATGGTAATTTGTTATGCAGCAACAGACCCTTAGCTCCTGAAAACCCGAGTCCACCAGGATTTCTCACTGCCCTGGGGTCAAAGGTAAATTCTCTCGGGTACTTGGTGGAAGAGCTATGCAAAGGCATCACGGTTCTCCCAGCGCAGAGCTCCAGAGCTCCCACTTCATTCATGCTCTGTTGGCATCAAGATGTTGCTAGGTATAGGATTCCTGTGGCCACAACGTACAGAGGGAAGTTCTTCAGGGGTACCTTTGGGGTTTGTTCCAGTCTTTAAAGATTCAGCTCCCTTAGGGCTTCTTAATATGAATCAAACACATAGAAAATTGTTGAGAGACTCTCTTCTCACTTCTCCCGTGGATGGTGCATAACTAGTACCCTTCCACACGCACAAAGGAGAAGTTAATTCATCTCATGTAATGGATGTCATAGGGCTTTAAGGCTTGATTCACTTGAAGAAGTCCAGTAAAGAAAGGCTGACCTAGATGGTAACACAGACATCCCTCCACTCCATGAACACGAGGCCATTTGGCAGAGCCCTTGGTCTCAGGCTGGGCCTATTTAGGCCAACAAATGCATTCCCTGTACCAACCATCACCATGTTCTTGGTTGAATCTATCTGTCAGGCCAGCTCGGGGTCTGCAGTTCACTTCTTGCTCCTCGGAGAACCCTCGGGTTTTCTTAGCCACCTACTTCCAGTAGCATCACATTTCTAAGACAACCTACATCTTGACAATTCAAGGGCACTTCCACCATCGTTATTAATTGCAGGCTCCGCAAGCTCATCTTCCTGGAGATGTACCAATGCCCCAAGGGTTCTTGCTGACATGCTGCAAAGCTAACTGGAGAGCGGTACACTAGGATGGAAGGGGCCATGTTGTCTGGAGGCCGCCAAAGCCTCAGTCTCTGCCGCTCTTTCGCAGCCCAGAGTAGCTGGGAGACCTTCCCCTCTCTGGCTCCATACAAACTCCTGGGCTGCTGCAATACTGGACTGGAATGGGCCACAGAGCTCCCCTGGTTCGTCAGTCCCTACATTGTGAGCTGCTGGACTGCATCTCCAGGAGAAGCTTACGCATGCTCTGAATAAAGTCTACAGGAGTCAAGTAAGTTTGGCACATGAGAAATACCGGGAAACTACTAGACTAACTTTTTGGTGATCCACCCGTGCACGCGAACACGTTAAAGGTTCTGAGACTTGCGCTAGCGCCCTGTTTACCAAGCTTTGACCTCAAACCCTGCCCTAAGATCCTTCACATATCATGGGAACTCACATATTCACAGGATATATATATATTGTATCAAGCCGACCACTTAACATCCTACCAAAAACAGAATTTTGTAACACACAGGTTTTAAAAGCACTGCTTCCAGCTCCCTCCTTTTTTAAAGATGTGCAAACTGAGGCCCAGAACGGTGAGCAAACTGACCTGTCACGTTCACCCTGCTTGGCAGTGGCCAAGCTAAGATCTCCTAGTTCTTGGCTATTGAACTTGCTACTTCCTTAAAGCACTCAGGCTTGGGGGGCCCTGTCGGATGGTTTAGAGAAGCCCCAGGCCCCAGTCCACATAGGGTTACTGGCCACCTCTGCTTTCCAGTGCCCTTTTACCCCCTCAAAATATTCCCACCAAGGTCCCTATTACTTCTCTATGTTGCTAAATCTAATAGAAAATTTTCAGTCTTTTCCTTACTTGTCATCTCTGTAGTAGTTAATATTGAGGGTCATACATCTCATTAAATGTTTGGATCTTGCCCTTGGCTTTGGCAGAATCACCCTAGCATGGTTCTCCTCTTCTTAGGCTGTTTCTTGGTTTTCCTTTTCTTTCCCTCCTCTGAAATTCTGGTGCTCCCTTCCAAAATTCTCTCCTAAGCCATTCTCTCCTCAGTCTTCCTTCCCTCTAGATTATTTTGTTTCCAAGCCTTCAATTTCCCATCTGTTTGCTGACGATCCCAACCCTAACCTTAATCTGATGAGCATCTTCTCTTGGATGTCCCCACGAGATGACCTCTTCAGCCACCCTCTGCCTCTCATACTTCGCCCAAGCCTGCCGACCCTTCCGTGTTCCCCAGCTCACCATCTACCATGTGCCCAAACCCAAGAGGTATTCTCGAATCCTGCCTCTCCGTCCCTGACACCAGCCTCCCTAAACCTAGTCCTATCAATCCTTCTTACGTATCTCTCAATCTGGCTGTTTCTCTCTATTCCCATCATGTCTTTGCTGGATTACTGCAGCCGCTTCCTAGCTGGCTTTATCCCCTTCCAATCTCTCCTGCATGCTGCAGCTACAATGATCATTCCAAACTGCAAATTTTTAACATGTTTCAACACTGCCCAACTGCTCACAAAATAAAGTTGAAACCCCTAATCACCGCTTACCATCCTCGGTGACCCGGCATCACCCGTGACTCCTCTCTTCACATCCTCCAACTTCCAGCCACGTTCTGCCTCACCTGCTCTTTCCCCTCTGGACCTCAGCAGGCGCTGCCCTCCCTCCCACATGTCTGAAAGGCACTCTCCTCTCTTCCAAGGCCTGGCTATTTTTTCCTCTTCTAATCCTGGCTTGGAAGGTACTTCCCCTCGGAAGCATTTCTTGATCTCCAAGTCTTTTCTATTGTGCTCCCCTAGGACCCTGCACTCACCCCATCACTGTGGTTTATTACCAAGCATTGGGAACTCTCCGTCTCTTCTGCTGACTCTTAGCTGCAATGAAGGCCAGGACTTATTCGTAGTTATAACCTCAGTCCCTGGCACAGCGACTAAACATAGTATAGGTACGATAAACATCTGAATAATGAGTGGATGAGTGAATGGGGGAGGAAGCAGGTGAGGCTTCCATGGGGGCAAAGCCAGAGGAGAAAACGTCCCTTGCCAAGTGACAGGTGGCACCAGCGCGTGGAAGCTGCAGAGCTGTAAGCTGAGTGATGTGCTAAGCTCAGTCACACAGAGGAGTCCAAACGAGTCACCCAAACTGAGAAGGGTACCATGTGGGGAGAATGGGGAGCCTTGGGCTAAGGCTGTCCTGGGAGAACTTCTGGGACAGTCATCTGGTGCCTGTGGACAGGTCTGATGCATTCTCTGTTGCACTGAAAACTCAGCTATGTTTAAAAAGCTGGGATGTTCCCCTTGTTCACTGAAGTCCCAGTGATGAACAATGCTTCCTCACGTGGGAGGGGAGAGACCGAATCCTAGCTTAAAAGACTGCCAGACTATGACTCAGATGCCCTTTTCTCCCAGACCTGTGCTGTCCCATGTGGTAGCCACGAGCCACCTGTGGCTATTGAGCATTTGAGATGTATCAGAATAGAGATATGCTGTAAGTGTGAAATGCACACAGGATTTCAGACTGATAAAAAATGCAAGCTACCTCATCAGTAATTTTTTTACCTTATTTTATGTCAAAATGATAATTTGGGGTGTATCGGGTTAAATAATACATATTATTAAAACTGATTTCACTTAAAAATTTTTAATCTTTAGGGACTTCCCTGGAGATCCAGTGGTTAAGACTTCGCCTTCCAATGCAGGGGGTACGGGTTTGATCCCTGGTTGGGGAGCTAGTATCCCACATGCCTCGTGGTCAAAAAACCAAAAAAGCCATAAAAACAGAAGCAATATTGTAACAAATTCAATAAAGACTTTAAAAAATGGTCCACATAAAAAAAAGTCTTTAAAAAAATTTTACTTTTTAAAATGTGACTATTAGAAAAATTTAAATTACATACATGGCTTACATCTATTTCTATTAGACATCGTTGTCCTAGGCCATTACTGAACCTAGCTTATATATAATCTAATTTAAAATTTCAACATTAGTGTCAGACAATAGTTTCTAGATATTGGGTTCTTTCATATGAGTAAAATAAAATTTTTTAAAAATATAGAGAAGATTACGAGGTTTGTAACATTTTCTTTTGCAGCAAAATTTTACTTTAAAACTCTCACCATCTAGCATCATTGTTATTTCATAAAAGAAAGGGTGTTTAAACACTCAAAAAGGCCACAACCTCAGAATCACGAAAAGCGTTATAAATCGTAAAATTAAACTTTAAGAAAATCTCCCTCAGCATCTCCCCTTTTCCCCAACTCCACAGATCAGATCTGCACTAATTCACCAAATGGCATCTGAAAGTACAGTTCAAGGGTTTGTCCCACTAAATTATGATGCACCTATGTCCATCCTCCACAGACAGCACGGATGCTAAACGCAGAAGACAAGACATCTCCACGCTTTGCTCTGGAAGCAGCAGCTCCAGCTCTGTTCTTGGTGCTGCTGACGCTACGACTTGGTATGATTTTTCCAGTCTCTAGCCCCAACGTATCTCCTCACGCACTTCTGTTGTCCAAGCTGTCACGCGCAATCTGGGCTCGGAACGCACACCTAGCTTGGCGAATGCAGACGCCTCTGGCCACATTTAGACCTCCTAGAAATGACCATGGCTCCGTTCTGCACCACTGTGTTTTTCTAGACAACTCAGCCCCTTTGAAGTGAGTGGAACACTGAGGTTTGGTGGAAACCACAGGGAAGTAGCAGCGCCTTTTCTCCAGAAAGATCAGCTGCTCTCAGGAAGCTGCAAAGAGGCTTCTCTTGGGATGCTGCCAGGACCTGGGTTAGTTGGTACCAAGCACTACCCTGATGGCAGCTGTGTGCCCATGTGTGTGCATGTGTGTGTGCAGGGGAGAATGTTCTCAAAAGGCAAATGCAGAGTCTAGCCAGGACCAGGAAGTGTGGAGGTGGGCCAAGGCTTATTTTTGAAATGTTTCCTGAAAAAGATTCCTCAGCATCTGAGACTAGGGCTCCTCCAAGTCTTATTTTAGTCCTGCTTGAATCACATTACACAATAGTAACAATAGATAACATTTACTGAACCCTACGTCTCAGGTATTCTTCCAAGAGCTATAAATCTGCACAATCATTCCCTGAGGTAGGTGCGCTGAGACCTCCTCGCTCGTCGTGGAGACGACCGTGAGGTCACGGTCACTAAGCAGCAGAGTCTCGATGTCACACCAGACGGTCTGGTTCCCAACTCAGCTCTCACACTCCACTAGAATGACCCTAGATGGTCAGCCAACATACTCGTTGGCAAAACTCTGTTTCATGTTGACCTTTCTCTCTGTTTTTGCTCTTGAAGTCTGCACGCTGGAAGGTTCTGGAAAGATGGAAAAATCACAAGTCTGGGTGTCCCTCGCCTGCTAAGGAAGGATGTCTCCCCTTGATCTTCCCTGAGCTGTGTCCTGATACTTCTCAGACTTTGCAGCTAAAGGATCAGAGAAGAGTCATTCCCTTCCTTTACCTGAAGGGGGAAATGTTCCTCAAACTGAAGCAGCTGAGATAAGACCTGTAGCCTAGTGACTCCAGGCATGTGGTCAGACCCAGCACACTGAGCGCCAGAATGGTCTGGTTGAGGGCCAAGCATCCAATGTCTCTTCTTCTCTAGGGGACTCATAACGGTGGGCCCCTGTGGAAGGTCTGAGCTGGGGAGATAAAAAGCCAAGACCTCCCATGCCCGCCTGTACCCTTCTAGACTGTCGGCCCATCCCCGAGTCAGTCCTGTACCAAATTCTGCCTCCATCCCCTCTCTTTACTCTCACTTCCATCTGCCCAAGCCTGGCCCAACCCCTTGATCTGTGGGACTACAATGGCCTTCTGACTACTCCTCATCTCATTCCTCCCCCCACCTTCCACATTAATCTCCCTAACACCCTGCTTCACACACGTAACTCTCCCTACCTTCCGTCGTTACCTAAGCTAAACCTTGGCCACATCTCAAGTCCCCCACCATCGTGTTAACCCTTCAGCTCTGCCCCACGGTTCTCTTGCCTGAACCTTCTAGCCCTGCTAACCAGTCCACGCCTCCTTGGTCATGCCTGAGCCACAACCTCCACACACCTCCCCATCCAGCCACCGTCCTTTCTAGGGCTGCCTCAGTGTAACTTTTGTGCAATGCTTAGCCCAGGTCAGCTCCTCCATTGCACTTCTCACGGGCTCCCTGGACTCCCTGCCCCTCCTGCATGGCTGTGCTATCTTCTCCGTGGGCAGCGGCCACGTTTCTCCTGCTTAATGTTCCCGTGGGCCAGTTACTCAACCGACTGCAGTCACTTTCCTCACCTCTAAACCCAGGATCACAGCAAAGTTGTCATGAGGTTTAACTGAGAGGACATACGTAAGGTGCCTACCACGTGTCAGGGGACTAGTTTGATCAATAAATGTTGGCTGATTATGGTCCTGGATTTATGTGGTAACACAGAGAATTCTTTGTTGAGTGAAGGTCGTTTTAAATTTCCCGTGATTTTTCTCCCTCTGTTCTGAGGATTCATTCCCACGCCTGCACTTGCAAACCCTGACGTTTTCAGTAGATTGTCTGAGAATGAATCCAGTGGGGTGCTCTTTGAATCCATCAGTCATCTGCTGACACTGATGAAGTGTCTGAGTGCCAGGCACTGTGTGGAGCTCTGGAGGGAGGTGCAAATGTAAGTCAGCATCCCGGCCCTGTCGCTCAAGGAGGGGAGAGGGAAAGCTTGAAACTCGGGGTAAAGGGTGCTGCTCAGAGGTGAGCGAGTAGGAGGTGCTGCCCTACTTAGCCTGAGGGGGCAAAATGTCTTCCTGGAGTGGGGACCCAACCAACCCGCGTTCCTGAAAGGGGAGAGAGCATCCCAAGCAGAGAGAGCAGCGAAGATGAGAAGGCATGAATGAACCCTTGTGCACAGTCAGGCAGCTGCAAGCCTGGGCTCGGCTGGGGCGGGCTGGCAGCTTTGCAGGGTTTGGATGGGGAGCGATGCACCGGCATTTGGGATGCTCTCCATGGAGGAGGTGTGGAGGGTGCCCAGTGGGAGGGCGGCTGAGGGCTGCTGCGGTCACCCAGGCAGAGAAGAGAGCTGTGAGCAGGGAGCGAGGGCAGGGACCAGGAGCTATGTAGGAGGCAGACCCAACAAAGTGAGGGTGAGAGAGGAGGGGACGCCAAGGGTCTGGCTTGGGTCACAGGGTGAAGAGTGGGCTTGCCCTGGGATGGAGACGTGAGAGCATACTGGGTACTTGATGTCTCGACAGGCAGGCTCGGCACAGCCTGGAATAAGGAAAAAATGATGTGTCCATATGATGAATCAAGGAGTGACAGGGAGAAGTAGGAAAACAGGGAACAGAGGTAACGATGCATGGTCCGGCTGCAGGGTCACTGGGAGGGTGAGGTGAGGGCAGACGTGAGAGCTGTCAGATACGCTATGCTTCAGTCCAATGTAAGTGGCTCCTCTTCCTACATCCAGGACACTAAGGACCCCACAAGGGGCCGTTGCTGATCATGCCACTTGTCAGTCCAGATGGAAGCCCGGCTGCCACGTGACTCCCCGGGTCCCCCAGCACAGCCCTTCTTCTGTCACGTCACACATTCCTCAGTGAGTTTTCCCCGCTGTCCTTGGTCCCCGGGGCTCACGTCGCTCCATCCCACTGTCTGTCACCACAGCTGCACGGGCAGCTTCCTTCCCACAGCTTCTCCCACCCACAGCTGTCATCTCCTCTCTGCTCTTTTCATCTCTTGTCAAACACATTTTGTACTTCCTGGACCCCAGCCCTTAAATCACTCCCTCTGCTGGCCTTGGCGTCTATCCCCGGTATCTGAAAAGTGCAAATTTCACCAGACGCGGCATTGCAGTTGCCTCATGGCTTATTTTGTGTTCTAGTTTCCAAAGTAAGTCTGACATTCAGGCACGTGAAGTGTTCGGTGCTGAGAGCCAAGGATGAGGCAGGATGCTCTCTGCACAACTTCCACCCCTGCCCGCCCTGCTCTTGGAGTGCACGCCAACTCAGAGTTGTGGGACAAGGCGCCAAGCCAGGACCTCTCCAAACTTACTCACATCGCCCCTTTGTCCTGGTTTGGGTCACCCTCTCTGCCCGCCTCTCGGACCTGCTTTTCCCCACAGCTGCGGAGCAGTGAAAAGGCCCCAGGGTCTGAGTGCTAATGCTGGACTGCTCACGACCACAGCTAACAAACAGTCACTGAGTGCTTACTAGGGGTTAATGACTGGGCTCAGCATTTGACATGGATTATGGATTTGCTCACCCTCACAGTAATCCTGGGTACCGTTATTATTCCCATTTTAAAGATGAGGAAACTGAGGCTCGGGAGTTGAGTAACTTGCCCAAGGACCAGCTGGTAAGTGGCAGAGATGACTTCTCTCAGGGCTCACATGGCGAGAAGACCTACTCTGCCACTTAGCCAACCAGCTGCCTTGCCTGGGTCTCTGTTTCCTCTGCTGTGAAATGACAATGGCCCCTTCACCCATAGGGCTACTGAGGACATCACGGGTAAGGGATGTGAGAGTGCTTTGGAAAGTCTCCCGTAAATATAAGGTGTGATTATTCTCATTCTAGGCACTTACCACAAGGTTCAGCCTTTCACTAAGGAATTGCCAAAGGTGCCCTGAGACTCCTTGGGCCTCATCAAGCCAGGCCTACCAGCCCTGTTTCTCTCTGGCGTTAGGGGTGTCACACCACGCCAAGTGCACTAGGGGTTGGGGGATAATGGTAACGGAACATGACAGCATCCTGGGCTTTAAAGGGAAAAGTCCGTTATGTCCCAACTCCCTGTGCTAGACTGAAAAACGTGGGCAGGTTACCAGTTTGCAGCCAAGCTGCTGCCCACGTGTCAATTCCAGGGGTAGATGGTTTTGTTGTCGTCGTGTTTAATAGATCCTGAGACCTTCGGATAAGTGCAAAGATTGTGTCACATCAGCTTACATTTGGATCTCCAGCTGGGAGGGAGTCTGGTGACCTCCATTGAGGGGAAGGCATGAGGGGGCAGGGGAGCCATACAAGGAAACGGCCACGGCAGCAATGAAAAAGGACAGCTCCACTGGTTCTGCGGGGCCCTCGAGTCCTGTCAGGAAGGGGAGTGTGTGAGGAGAACGATTAAACCGGGGTCTTGGGGGCGGGCCGTTGCTGCTGAGCTAGAAGGAGCCCTGCGTCTGGAAATAGCCTCCAATCTGAGTCAGTCCCTAAGTCACTTCCTGCACATTCTTACTGGCAGAGTATTTTCCACCCGCAGCAGAGCTAGAAGTGACCTTAATAACAATCTCTGAGCTACTTCTCTCTTCTTAAAGGTGAAGAAGTGTCACCCAGAGAGCGGAAGAACTGGGGAGCATCTTAGGACCCAGATCTTCTCACGCTCCATTCAGCTCTTCCCCTCTCATTTTATCATGCTGCCAAGATGTGGGACAAAATGCCAGAAACTAATCAGAAGGAGAGGAGATAATTGAGGACAGACTAAAAGCCAGGCTTCATGCTTTGTTCTTGGGCAAAGAGCACAGAGAGATGAACAGGGAAGGGGCAAGACTCTTGATCAAGGATTCAAGTGGCCGATACCCTTAGGAAAAGGCGTTCCACTTCACTGATTCGTGGAGAAAGGCAGATGTAAACCACAATGAGACACCCCTACTCAGCCTCTAGAAAGGCTAAAATGAAAGAGACTGATTATAGCGAGTGACGGCCAACAAAGACATGGAGCCACTGGAACTCTCACCCTGCTGGTGGGGGTGGAAACGGTCTAACCGCTTCCTTAGATGTTTGACAAAATCTTAAAAAGCTGCCAGGGGTGGGCTTCCCTGGTGGCGCAGTGGTTGGGAGTCTGCCTGCCGATGCAGGGGACACGGGTTCGTGCCCTGGTCCGGGAGGATCCCACATGCCGCGGAGCAGCTGGGCCCGTGAGCCATGGCCGCTGAGCCTGCGCGTCTGGAGCCTGTGCTCCACAACGGAAGAGGCCACAACAGTGAGAAGACCGCGTACCACAACAACAAAAAAAAAAAAAAAAAAAAAAAAAAAAAGCTGCCAGGGATACACCCTACGGAAACGCATACGCCTTTTCGCCAGAAGACAAATACAAGGTTACTCATAGGAGCTCTATTCAGAAGAAACGCACACTGGAAAAACCCCAAATGAGCATTAAAAGTGGAACAGATATATAAATTGTAATATATTCCTCCAAAGGAATACTATACAGCAATGAGAATGAACAAACTGTCTTGCAAAATGTGGCTGGATTTCACACTTATCTTTTTTTTAATAGATCTTTATTGGAGTATAATTGCTTCACAATACTGTTAGTTTCTGATGCACAACAAAGCGAACCAGCCATATGGATACACATGTCCCCATATCCCCTCCCTCTTGAGCCTCCCTCCCGTCCTCCCTATACGACCCCTCTAGGTCATCACAAAGCACCGAGCTGATCTCCCTGTGTTATGCTGCTGCTTCCTACCAACCATTTTACATTCAGTAGTGTATGTATGTCGATGCTACTCTCACTTTGCCCCAGCTTTCCCCTTCCACCCCAAGTCCTCAAGTCTATTCTCTATGTCTACCTCTTTTTTTTTTTTTTTTAAATGTTGGGGGTAGGAGTTTATTAATTTTATTTATTTATTTTTGCTGTGTTGGGTCTTCGTTTCTGTGCGAGGGCTTTCTCCAGTTGTGGCAAGCGGGGGCCACTCTTCATCACTGTGCACGGGCCTCTCATTATCGCGGCCTCTCTTGTTGCGGAGCACAGGCTCCAGAGGTGCAGGCTCAGTAGTTGTGGCTCACGGGCCCAGTCGCTCCACGGCATGTGGGATCCTCCCAGACCAGGGCTCGAACCCGTGTCCCCTGCATTAGCAGGCAGATTCTCAACCACTGTGCCACCAGGGAAGCCCCTCTATGTCTACCTCTTTATTCCTGCCCTGCAACTAGGTTCATCAGTACCTTTTTTTTTCCTTAAGATTCCATATGTACACGTTAGCATATGGTATTTTTTTTCTCTTTCTGACTTACTTCACTCTGTATGACAGACTCTAGGTCCATCCACCTCACTACAAATAACTCAGTTTCATTTCTTTTTATGGCTGAGTAATATTCCATTGTATATATGTGCCACATCTTCTTTATCCATTCATCTGTTGATGGACACTTAGGTTGCTTCCACGTCCTGGCTATTGTAAATAGAGCTGCAATGAACATTGCGGTACATGACTCTTTTTGAATTACGGTTTTCTCAGGGTATATGCCCAGTAGTGGGATTGCTGGGTCGTATGGTAGGTCTATTTTTAGTTTTTTAAGGAAGCTCCATACTGTTTTTCATAGTGGCTGTATCAATTTACATTCCTACCAACAATGCAGGAGGATTCCCTTTTCACCACACCCTTCCCAGCATTTATTGTTTCTAGATTTTTTAATAATGGTCATTCTGACCCGGCGTGAGTGATACCTCATTGTAGTTTTGATTCGCATTTCTCTAATAATTAGTGATGCTGAGCATCTTTTCATGTGCCTCTTGGCCATCTGTATGTCCTCCTTGGTGAAATGGCTATTTAGGTCTTCTGCCCATTTTTTAACTGGACTGTTTGTTTTTTTTGCTATTGAGCTCCATGAGCTGTTTGTATATTTTGGAGATTAATCCTTTGTCTGTCGTTTCATTTACAAATATTTTCTCCCATTCTGAGGGTTGTCTTTTCGTCTTGTTTGTGGTTTCCTTTGCTGTGCAAAAGCTTTTAAGTTTAATTAATTCCCATTGGTTTATTTTTGCTTTTATTTCATTACTCTGGGAGGTGGGTCAAAAAAGATCTTGCTGTGGTTTATGTCAAAGAGTGTTTTTCCTATGTTTTCCTCTAATGGAGAAAAGACAGCCTCTTCAATAAGTGGTGCTGGAAAAACTGGACAGCTACATGTAAAAGAATGAAATTAGAATACTACCTAACACCCTATACCAAAATAAACTCCAAGTGGATTAAACATACACATACCTTTGAGGGAAGGCAGACACACAAAGTACACACTGTGTAATTCTCTTTATAAAAACAGCTCAAGAACAAGCAATGCTAGTCTATGGCATTTGAAGTCTAGACAGTGTTACTTATGGTGGGGAGCAGAGTGGGGAACAAAGGTGGCTTCTGGCAAACTGAGGGTCTTGTCCCTGACCGAGGTGCTTGATATAGGAACATGGGTAACTTCTCTTAGGAAAAGTTCATCAAGCTGTACATGTACAAAGTGTGAACTTTCCTATATGTATGTGATACTTTGATAGAAAGTTTACTTAAGACGAAGAGAGATCCTCATCCATGGGTATATTTTGGTGTTGCAGGAATATTTCAAAAGCCACGGAACTGGAAGGATTCAAAATACAGCCCATGAAATAGGCAAGGACTGTAATGAAATAGGTAGCAAATTCATCAGTGCCTTGTCCCCTTCTTAGAACTCCAACCATCCTGGTGCCCTTCATAGTGCTAGAGAGAACACCCCAGAACACAGAGCACAAATCTGAGGTCCCCTCAGCCTTCTGCCTCTGACCTTTAAAAGTACACACCCCAAACCAAATTTTTAAGAAAAAGATAATTTAGAGGAGAGAGAAATGATACCACCTTCCCCTTGGTGTTACTGGCCCTGGGCACCAGGACTTAGTTTCAAGGCCAGAGTTAAGGGAACATTGTTCCCATGGGGAGTGACCCACAGGTGAGGAGGGACTGGTGGCCTGTAGGGGCACTAAGGTAGTTCCCAATCATCCAGTGGGGGATTTGCTCACTTGGGGAATCTCAGTTCCATGAGAGCAAGCACCAGGACTGCTCATTTACTGATATGTCCCTAATAGCCTAATTATGCAATATGTATAAGTAATAAGTATTGGGGGCTGTTTTTTTTTTTCATGGCAAATATTAATTCCAAACCAGTTTCCTATTCTGGGCACCGAATATACCTCTCCATCTCTTTCTACATCTCTTTCCATTGGCTCTTTCCTCAGGCATCATGTAATAAAGGGGACAAACCCAAGGAGGAGGAAGGGAAATCTGCCCCCAGAAGCAGGCCATTTAGTACCTTTCAAAGCCACACAGCGTTCTTCGTGGGGTACCTGCCCATTAGAATTTGGCCTCAGTGACAGAACACCAGAAGAAACTACTGACTCCATTAACCAACTGAAATATGTTATGTCTGTGTCTCTAAGCAAAACTAAAATAAAAATATCAAACTATCTTATCTGAAGGCCAGAATCCTCTTGCATCATCTCTTCCGCTTGTTCCTACAAGCACAAGTTCAAACACACACACACACACACACACACACACACACACACACTCACTCACTCACTCACTCAACTCACTCCGTGAACCTGGCCATAATAGGGGTTTTATGTTTGTGACAGAATTATATATATATGTGTATACACACACACACACACACACACACACACACACACACACACACACACGCTCACCTAGAATCTAAAAGCTTGATTTTGAGTTTTACCCAAGCATTGACTAGCTGTGCGACCTTGGATTTCCATACCTAGGTATGTGGTTAATCTGCTAGTCTTGCTGTTCTACCCAAATCTCCACAGCCAGTACTGGTACTCAATCCTGAAGCCCAGCAGTTAGTTTGGGGGTCAAGAACAAACCCCCTTTTCCAGGTCCCTACCAGCTCCTTTTCCTACCGGACCAGTTCTGGTTTCTCATCTCTCCCACCTCACCTCTGAGTAAACTCCCAGGTGTAAGACACAACACTCCCACCCTGAGGATGCCAGAGCCTCAGAGCCAAAATCCCACATTACGCTCCACCGCCTCGGGCCGGCTCCAGGTTCAGGCTGGGCTTGGTCCCCTCCCCCAGGCAGGAGCTCCCAAAATATGGCGCTGCCCCAAGATGTGCTGTCTAGGGCATCTCTCAGGGTTGCTCTGATGAGGGGCCAGGTCAAGTGTGAAAGTGAAAGCATTCCAGTGTTTACTGAATTAACTGTAAGGTCCTCACCCCAAATCCAAGGCTTTGCCCCAACATGATCCGAAGTATCCCTTCCAGAATTATCCTCCCCCACTCATCCCCTCCATTATCCCACCCTCCAAGGAAACTGGACTGACTCCCACAAAACACTGTGGCTCTTCCATCTCCTTGCCTTTGGTACACTGTTCCCTCAACTTGGAATGCCTCCCACCTGCAAAAATCCTACCTGTCTCCCCTAGTTCTTGCGGTCCAGATGCTGCCTCCTTCAAAAAACCTCTGCTTCCCATTCACGTGTAAACTCCTTCTCCTCCTTATGCCAGCCTAATGCTATTTTGTCTTTTTCCTGTGGGAAAGCTCCTAACTCCTGTGTTCTGTTCCATGGTCAAGACAGAAATAGCTACACCCGACCAGAGACAGGGCAGGAAATGGGCGCTTGGAAATCAAGGGCGGGAAGGCTGTGCCTTAACTCCAGAAATAAGGACATGGCTTCAGGGCAACCCACATTTGAGCACCAGGAACCCGCTGCTGTGTACTTCTCCCACTAGACCATGAGCTCCTGGGAGCAGAGACCAGTTCCTAGCACGGAGCTCGGCATATGCAGTTAGTGTTCAGTAAATGTGCTGAGTGGACGAATGGGGAAATGAGTGAATGAGTGAGATGCACAGTGGTGGAAAGTCAAGTTGGTGGGAATTAACTAGGAAACAAGGTGTGAGAAAACATTAGCTAAGGCGGTTTGTCCGGATGAGTTCTCATCAGTAGCTTTTCTTGACTGGCCCCCTTTCAAAGGCTGAAGAGTTGCCCTTTTGGGAAATCTGTCCGAATCTCATAGCGTAGGCCGGGGGGTTGAGGGAGGGACCTGCCTGCAGGGGCAGCACACAAGGAACAGGGGACGTGAGTGGAAGGAATCCTGGCCCAGAGACGCCCTGCTCTCTCAGCCTTTGTGGTCTTTCTTCCTCCGCACCCTGGAGAGAACCCCTTCCCGGGGCCTGTAAGTGGTCCTGCAATCGGGGGTACCCAGGGCAGCAGACACAGTTCTCCTGCTGAGAGATTCCAGGCTGTTGGGAAACTCTTCCCGCTATTCCCTTCCAAAGCTCCCTGAAACTCTCAGATGCTCTGGAGTGAAGCACTCTCAGAACCACTGTCAACGGGCTTGCAAACTCCTGTATTGAAAAATGGCGCACAGAGACCGGAATGCAGCAGATGGGAGAGCCTGTTTGCAAAGCTAACTGTCTGCGATGGGTTTCCCCTCCCCTCCCCTCCACCTTGATCTGGAATCACCAAGTCTACGCTGAGCTAGTGGAATCGCCTTGACTCTGAGGGAATATGAACATTTTTTATGCTTAGCCATTCCAGCCACAAAGATTTTGATCCTATTACTGCTAAGTGACGAGTACAAGGATAGAAATGATGATGATCTTTGGCAGCCATTCCAACTGAGTAAATTCAAGGAAGGATAAATGCAATCCTAGACTGGGCCACGGCCCCTTCATTTCCCAGGATGAAAAGAAGCAAAGGAAACACGTCTTCCCGGTGAGATGTATCGAAGTGTGGAATTTTCCCTCCAGGCAAGCGATGGGCATCCCACTGTTGGAATGATTTAGCACTGCACTGGACAGAGCCCAGGAGGGTATGCCGCCGAGGGGAACAATCAAACCCAGCATGGCCGGGGGAGGTGACCTAATGAGGCTTCCCAGCTCTCACTCCTCTCAGCTCACAGCCCACGGGCGCATCCACCCTGCCACCTGCTCCCCTGCAATCAAAGCGACCCCATAATAAGCATTGCTAGGCAACAGCGAAAATATACATGTGCCTTATCAAAACATTTCCCCCCTTCACGAGGGGTGTGCCTCCATTTCTTGGCTTCCTGTCTGCCAGACGTTTTATGTGCTACTTGGATGATAGCAAATCCAGCTGTTGTCACCAGAATGTGGTGACAGGGGTGGGGGCGGCAGGACTGGAAAATGAGGCCTGTTTGTTGGACCAGACAATGCTTGATAAACAGCAGAACTCCCCTGGGAAATCTGCTCAGACTCATCCCAGCTAGACGCTGTCTCTTCCTCACACTGAAATATTTATGGCACCCCACCTCCAGCCCCCAACACAGGCAGCCACATCCATTCATCCTTGCGGCCCCACAGGACTTAGGTAGTGCCCTGGAAATGAAGGCTCTCATCCGAGTTAACAGAACAATGGGCCTTAGGGGGAAAATTCGGGACTAGGATGCCCCGATGAAGCACCCCGTAATGACAGAGTCTTTTTTTTTTTGCGGTACGTGGGCCTCTCACTGTTGTGGCCTCTCCTGTTGCGGAGCACAGGCTCCGGACGCGCAGGCTCAGCGGCTACGGCTCATGGGCCCAGCCGCTCCGCGGCATGCGGGATCTTCCCGGACCGAGGCACGAACCCGTGTCCCCTGCATCAGCAGGCGGACTCTCAACCACTGCGCCACCAGGGAAGCCCCTGAAGCACCCTGTGTTGTATTCACACAAGGCCGAGGCGGGTGGGAGAGCGGAGCGTATGTTTATATCAGGAAGAGAAGGCCAACCGCGGAAGAATGAACCCATCTACAATTGTGTGGCATTCAGGGAATGCGAAAGCTTCGAGGTTATCTAGTCCAACTACAGATGAGAAAACAAGCCGAGACAGGACAGGGATGGGCGGAAGGCCATTGCTGGTCACCTTGTCCCCACTGCTCTCCCTGGACCTGAATCAGGGGTGGGGAGACCAAGCTGTAGCAAAGACATGTCTGAAGCCCCCAGACAGCAGGTTTCCATCTCAAGACTGTGAAAATGTCAAATGTTACGGAAGGGGTAGGGCAGGCAGGGGAAGGTTGCTGACCCCGAAGGGTGAATGAGTAGATCCACTGGAAACTGTAGGAACTCATTTCTAAACTCTCCTCACTGCTGACCCCATGGGCCCCACGGCCCCCATAAACCCTGGAATGGAGAGTTCAAAGCCTGCCCCCCAGTCTTATCTGCTACTCTTCACTTCAGTCATCCCAGGCTCCAGGTAAACCTTGCTGCCTCCCACAAAATACCGTGGACTCCACGGGGTAAAGGACCAAGAGAAAGATGGTGACTCTATCCCATTTCACACAGGGGATCAAGCCCCTGGCCCCTGTGGAGCTTCTTCTATCACGTGACACCCCGCCATGACTTGTTTGTCAGCGTTCCACGCCACCAGTGCACTCGCTTTTCAATCAGCACAGTGTGTGGTTGCTGGAAACCTCCGCAGCCTTCCTCCTTTCTCCCCTCCTCACTCCACCTGGGTACCTTTGGATTCCTAAGCCATTCTGCCCAGTGCCCGCTCTCTCAGCAGTGCCTGCTCTGGTGCTCAGCTAACAGCTCTGTATTTCAGGCGTTGCTCAAACGCATCCTATAAATCACAATGCAATTACTGTGGTAGGAAAACCGGAAGCAAATTTAATAAGCTCAGACCCCTCTCACATGCTGTTTCTTCACTCTTCTCTTTTCATTAATGAGAACTCTTTAAGGCAAAAAGGCCTTTTTCCTTTAACGGAGGCTCTTCTCCTGGTCCCTTATCTGAAGCCCATGAGGACGGGAGGATATGGAGAAGGGGGCTTCCTCTAGCTCCTCTTGTCCTATTTACCCATCAGGCAGATAGGAAAAGAGTTATCAGTTGTCCTTCCAGGCTTACTCTCCCTTTCATTTGCTCAACAAACATTTATTGAATTCCTATCACACATCAAAAATTTCTCCCCGCTAGAGGGCAACTGGTGTCATAACTAGTAGAACCTTAGCTGCAAGGCATGATGGGAACATGGACAGGGAGAGGGAAGCTGTGTCCATGGGGTCGGGTCCCACAAAGGAACCAGGAGTCCGGGGTGGGCCAATGGCCACAGTAGGAGCTTCTTGGTAAAGGTGATGCCAATTGCCAAGAGGATGGCAGCATATACACCCTGTGGTTGAAGAAACTGAGAAGAGGAAGGGGCAGAGAAGCCAGAGGTCTCTACAGGGCCTGAGACAGAGCCCCACCACCTGGACAGAGGGACAGGGCTGCAGCCTGTAGGCAGGAAGCCATCTTTATACCAGGGCTTACTTTCTACTCAAACCCTGGGCCTTTCAGCTGGACCAACCCACCCATGGACTTCATCTGACCCACAAAAGGAAGCCGCAGTGCCAGCTGATGCTCTGTGGTTTGCAAATTCGAGCAGTCATCAAAATCACTGGTGGTGCTTGTTGAGACACAGATTGCCAGGCTCCACCCCAGAGTGCCTCACTCAGCAGTTCTGGGGGGAAGCTTAGAAACTGCAGTTCTAACAAGTCTCCAGGTGATGCCGGTGTTGTTCGTCTCCTGGTCTGGGAAACCGCACTTTGAGAACCATCGTTCTAAGCCTTTGCTATTCGAAGTGTGATCGATGGACCATCCATCGGCAGAACCCGGGGGCTTGATAGGAATGCAAACTCTCAGGCCCCACCCCAGACCTGCTGGATCAGTTTGACGGGAACCTCAGGTGATTTAAGTTTGAGAAACACGTACCTGGAACGGCGTTTCTCAACCCTGGCTGCTCCCTAGAATCACTTGGGGAACTCAGAAAAGAGACACTTCAGCTGGTTGGAGGCTGGGTATCAGCCTTTCTTAAGTTCCCCAAGTGGTTCTTATGAGATGCCTGGATTGAGAACTGCTGGGACACCCACTCGTGACCAACACTCCACGCCCATTTCTCCAGCTTTGAACTTACCCTTGAGGCCCTCCTCTGTTCCTCCCTGACCCCCACCCCTCCTGACAACTTAAGTGATCTCCCTAATGCTCCTTCCTGACACTCGGCATTTGGTTGCCTCTCTTGCCTGAGTACCTTCAGTTTTCTCAGGAGACCCCCCCGCCCCGACACTTCCCTTCCATTCCTGGCCCTGCAGTGCCAACCTGCCCATATTATTACCGTGCAATAATAACAACGATGAAAAATCTTTTTTACTACTTGCTAAGGAGTATGTAAGTACTTTACATATAGATTATTTGATCCTTATGAAAAGCGCATTAGATAGGTATCATTGTTATTTTATCCCTACTTTTCAAAAGAGGAAAGTGTGGACCAGAGAAGCCAGGTAATGATGAGTTTGCTCAGCTAGTCAGCAGCACAGGCAAGACAGGAAACAGGGTGATCTGATCCCAGACTCTATATCATTAACCCCTGGGCTGTACTGCCTTCTGCTTGACTCTGACTTAGGGGGAAGATATGGCCTCATCCTTTTGCTGGGGCTGAGAAGGAATATTTATGTTTCGTTCTTGAGAACTCAGGTAACAAGCAGGGCTGGCTTTATGGCAGGTGTTCTCATTGCAGTTTTGCTCCCAGGGAACACTTGGCAACGTCTGGAGACATATTTGGTTGTCACGACTCGGGGAGGTGCTACTGGCATCTCGTGGGTAGAGGCCAGAGATGCTGCTAAACATCCAAAGTACAGGACAGCCCCCCTTACATACAGTTACCCAGCCCCAAATGTCAGTCACCATTGAGAATCCCTGGTCAGGTGGACGCAGGTCACCAGCAGCCACAGCTGGTCAGAGCTGGGACAGGCAGGGCCTGAGAATGGGCCCAAGCAGGCAAGCCCCAGGGTTGGAAGAGGATGAAGACAGGATACAGCAGAGAGGCCAGAATCACAGAAGGATTAAGGGACTTAGCTGGTGACTTCAACCTCAGGGACACGGACTCCCTGGGAGGTAAGTGTTGGAAATGGTAGGTCCTGTAGACAGAAAGTCACCACTCAGTGGGGGCCCACTTGAGAGAAGAACATTGGGCTTTGCAGTCTCCGGAACTCCCATCACCGCGAGGGTGATACAGGCACAGGGTCAGTCCCGTACCAAACTCAGCCTGCAGAAAGCTGATCAGTGGGCGGCTTCTGTCAGGGCTTGCTTAGGGTTTTGCGCACAGTAGGCGGGACCATGTGCCATGGCTGCCTGGTCCCATGTGCTTGCCCTCATTCCCAATGCTCTGTCGTCTCCCCTTCCTGCTCTTTCAGATTAGGATCCATAAATCTGAACTGCTCTGAGTAACACAATCCGAGCTCCCACAGAGCAAGGTCACTGTCCCGAGGCAGACATGTGGCTGATACACTTTTCCTCGTTGTCTTCCAAAGGGTGTCTGCATTCTGTCTAAATCTTCTCTTCCCTTCTTGCTGCAATCCCAGAAGATCACACTTACTTCACGGAAGAAACACACTGGGTCAGGTAGGGAGCCTGGAACTGGACCTGGGGAACTCAGATCCTTGGGGACAGGCTGAGTTCTTCACCCACAACTACCACTATGTCCAGCCCTGTAAAATGCTTTCATTTCTGCCTCTCAGATCATAAAACAGGGTGAACGCAGATTTTAGTCCTGGTCAGGTATCCCCGCAAATCTGCCTGCCCAGTTAATTCCCCGACGCCTCCTCCCTGCAGGTGGGAGCATTCAGAGGCAGTTCTGACAGCTGTCACCCAGGTACACCGGCCCCTTTCCTGGTGCGGAGGTGTCCCTGTGTCCCTCTACAGGGCCTCAGCATCTAGACGCAAGACAAGGGAGGCACCACCCGCTGGAGACCCAGTGGAGCTTCTCAGCCTTCTGCCTGCTCTCTCTTCCCTGTTCTCCTATACATACTCTCCGCCCTGCGAAATAAAATAATCTAATATTTAAATAAAATTCTATCATGTCCAAGGACCAGGGTAAGTGCTGGGGAATTTTAATAGGAATAGTACAAGACTCTGACTTGAAGCTTTCAGGCAAGCAGCAGGGAGTGTCCTGGGTAAAGGGGACTTCCAGGCCCCACTGCTAAGAAAGCATCTCCTGGGTACCTCGAGGGGAGGGTTGAGTTCACAGACTCTCAGAGTGAGAAGGCATGACCTCATCCAGTTCAGTCCCCTGGCTTTATTTGTGGGGGGAAACCAGGACTCCGGCTCCTCTTAGGCGTGATGGTGATTAACCAGGACCGGTCAAACCCCTCCACAGAAATAAACTGTATAAGTCAAGGTTCTGAGTTGTGCAGCCTAGTCGGAAAGACTGAGTCCACCAGCCTTCCCATACCGCCAACTTACATACCACCTGATCGACCAGCCTCGTTTGTCATGAGAATTTTTACTGTCCTGCTTCTAAACCCCAGTGTCCACAATTCGGTACCCAGAGGCCCAAACAGACACAGAAAGCTAAGAAGCTAACACCAACCCTACAGTCTCTCATTTGACATTGCCTTCAAGCCCCTCTACCCCAAGCTTGCCGGTCTGCTACTTTGGGTGCCAAGTCAATTTCCCGCAGCAGACAGGAAACATGCCCTCATGGGTCTTTGGCACAGCTGGCCTCCCAGCTTGGAGGTCAGGAGGGGAGGCACTGGGTGAGACTGACCTGCTTCCTCAGGCCTCCCCAGGAAGCGAAGGGCTGGCTGACTCTAGGAAGGCTTGAGAGGTGAAGCGCCTTCACAAAGCCTCTTTTTGCTGGGAAACAAAGCTTTCCACATTGCCCCAGGCCTGATCTCTGCAACCCATCTGAAGGGGGCCTGACCAAGGGGATAGCAGGACAGAGGCTGTGTGAAAGGGCTGCTCCGAAGCAGACAGCGGACCCAATGGCAAGTGTAGAGGCCCCTCTGGCTTCTCTTCTCACGTGCCAAAAGGTCAGGCTGTAGGACCTCTGACGGCCTGACATTTTGGCACGTGAGAAGAGAAGCCAGGGGGACCTCCCAGCGACAGAAGAGACCACCAGCCTGACTGCCCAGAGGCCTGCCCTCCCCCAGTGTGAAAGCCAGGCCAGGCCATGGGAATCTGCTAGGGGAGAAAGGTTCTGGCTGTAAGGTGTTGAGTGTTCCATGACTTCCTGGCGGGTATGCCTAGGGTGAGCCCCGGGTGAGGGCGGCAGGGTGCAGGTGGAGGCCTCCTCCCTCTCCACGGGGTGCTTTGCGACGGCTCACGGCGGCAAGAAGCACAGACGGGGCAAACTGCAGCATCACAGACCCCCTTGTGTCTACCTGGCAACAAACGGTTTCCCTGCCCCGATTCCTGGCACTGGGCGCTGCATAAAGCTGGCCTGCTGTGGATCTGACATGACTGTGGGGAGGGGTCGGGAGAAGTACCTGAAAAGGCGAGTGTCTGGGACCACCCGGCTGCTGGCAATCCGCTCGCTCTCCCGCTGGTTGAAAGCATACAGCTTATAGGGATCATCACCGACGCGCCACTTCTTGGCATTCAGATACCGCCGCTCATCAAACTGGTCCCATAGGTCATCCCAGTCAGCATCCGGAATCTGTGTGACATGAACAGGAAGTCTGTGAGGATGGCTCCCGGTCCTCTCAGCACCCTCTGGCTGTCAGTGCCCAGCCACCAAGACCAGGCTTGTGCTGCTGGCGAGATTTAGCTCAAAGCTAGGGGCAGAGGTAGGACGTTAATAAGACCATGAGCAATAATAATAACAACAGAATGACGATGACAATGACAGCTACCATTTAACGAGTGCTGTGCTCACATACCAGGCACTGTGCTAGGACCTATACTCTCGTTATCTCGTGTAGCTCTCAGAGCAGTTTTAGGAGACGGATGTCGTTCGTATTCCCACTGCACAGACAAGGAAGCAGGCTCTATAGCCCAGGTAGCTCGCTCCGGATCTCACAATTAGGATCCTGCAGGGCTGGGACTTAGATTCTAGAATACTAACCCCAGGGGCCACTTCTCCAGGGTAATTTGAGACACTCGGTGAAAAGTGCTGGCACAGTGGCTGGCGCATAGTAGGTGGTACACAGTGACTGTCATTCCTTCCTCTGCCAAAGGAAGGTGGCGATGAGAAGTAAGCAATCCATCTATAATGGTGTGCTACCCACCAGGTGGATGCCTATGTGCTCCTTTCTTCCTCCAACCCAGGAATCTGTGCTTATTTTTAAGAAGCATCCATGGGGGAGCAAGTAATAACCCTCACCACAAGAGAAGACAGTACTTTAGAATGTATAAGGCGGTTTCTGCATTCACGATACCGTTTCACCCTCCCCAAGACCCTCTGCAGAGTAGGGAAGACAAGCCTTCAGAAAGGTTACTGGCTTTTCTGAGGTCGCCCAGCTGGATGGTGGCAGAGCCCAAAGCAGAGCTCTGTCTCCTGGACCCTCCAGTGCAGAGGAGGTGAGGGGATTCACACAGGGAGGCGACGGCTCCTGCCCAGAGCCCAGGCTGCCGCCTCTGCTCTGCCCACCCCAGCTGTGCAGCCAACAGAGACTCCACACAGCCAGCAGGAGGGATGGGCTTCAGGGCCTCAGCACACTGGATGCTTCCCTTGATAGCCACTGCCCAGTGGGTACTAGTGCTGACCCCGCTAGGGGAGAGCCGGTCTGTATCAACAAAGCTCAGACCTTTCAGGTGCATCAAAGCCAAAAGAGTCCTGTGCCAGGAAGAACCTATTGACCAGGCTCCGACCTGGACCACGAGGGCTGGAGCCCTGGGGCTGGCATCGAGGATGAGATGTTCATTCATGTGTTACTGACCCTCCTCGCTGTGCAAGTATCTGAAGCTGCCCGGACACCGCCCATCGCGTCATTGACCAGGATGCTCTTCTGCACTCAGGGCATCTAAACAGGAAGGCCCAGGGCAGGTGCTGCCGACAGCAGTGCAAGCGCTCGGCCCACATTTGGCAGGTAAGGGGGGCCGCTCGCCCACATACACATTCATCTCAGGCACCACTGCATCTTATCTGATAATTGATCTTTCCCTTTCGCTCGCTCTCTCTCTGTTATCTCCTTTTGAAACAGCATTCTCCTGCTAATAGCACAAAATGAAGCACTGGAAACCAGTGATTTTTATCCAATAATTGATTTTATTAATGTCCTGTGATACTGCTGCTACATGGGGGTATTTGTGTGTGGGTGGTATGAAACCCCCAGCCTGGGCTGTGTCATGTCACAGCCTGAAAGATGTCACCTGTGCTTGGAACATGACCTCAGGGCCACCCTGACATCCCATTCTTGCGGGAAGGGCCACGGCGCCCTGAACCATCTCCAGCTGGCTCGTGCCCCACTGAATTCACTGCAAATCTCAAAATAAGTTGTGAGCCCCTACAGTGCTGTGTGCTGGGGAGGGGAGAGCGGAGACGGAAGGCCCCTGCCCTCCAGCGGGCGCAACACTGTAGAGACACCTGCATGAAGACACCTATAACAGAGGAGCGAGGGAAATGGGAACGGCTTCCCAGAAGAAGCATCAAATGAGTTAGGACTTGAAGGATGAGCAGGGATTTTGCTTTGCTTAAGGGGATATGGGGAAGGGAAGTACGTGTGCAGTGAAAATCCAGATAAAAGGCAGAATGGCTCAGGGGAGGAGCATCTGTTCAGGAAATGGCTAGGTCAGAATGGGGAGGCCAGAGTGTGGACTGCAAAGAGAGCAAGAGTGAGAGAAAATTCCAGAATGTGGCTGGTCCCGTATGAAGCAGGTCAGGGGAAAGTATCTCTGGCTGCATGTGCAGGATGGAGTGGAGGTAAGAAAGCTCCACGAGGAGACCATTTGGGAGGTAACCTTAGCACTTTATCCTGGTGGGAAGGGAAGCCTGATGGGGCCCAGGTGTACAGTTCCATCCATCAGCTGGAGAAGCAGGTGGTGGGACAGGCACGGTGGGGAGGCACAGGGGCTGCAGTGAGGGCGCTCGACCAACCTCTAAGTCTCATCCCAATTCCTACTTTCTCTTAATACCAGACCAGGCTCAGGGCCAAGGGGCTACAGGTTGGGTGGTTTGCTCAGCCTGGTAATCGCCAACCCTAAGCATCCTTGGCATCCTTGGAGATGGTGCCGTGAAAACTCAGCTGGCTTCCAGAAAGCCTAGGGCCAGAGCAGCAGCCAGGCCGGCAAGAGAAACTGTCTGAGCAGTCCGTCAAGGGCATCCTTGGAGGGGACCACGCCCTCAGACGGTCACGGGTGCGGAGTTGGTTCCCACTTTGCTGCACTGGATCCACTGGGGGGATCTCCCGGAACCGGGAGCTTGGTGTTTCTATAATGATATCTGGATGTATTAAATAATGGTGAGACTGAGTTTAAAACAACACTACCATTTGAATAGCAACCTCTATTTTATGAAGCAGCTTGCAGGTATTGTCACAGAATCCTCACACAACCCCCATTTGGACAGGGAGGGGTCGACTTAAGAGAGGTAAGGTGGCTTGCCCATGCACGACGGCTAGTAAGTGAAGGGACCCCCGACTGAATCTCCCTAGGGCCTCCCAGCGCCATGGTCTGTTCTGTTTATCATCGACAGAACAAGGAGCGTCCTCTCTGCTGAAGATGAATGGGCAGAGAAAGACCCCCCTGGAGGAGTGGAGTCGGGGACATGCCCGCAGGAAGGGCCAGACACTCCTGCCCTGCTTGCCCCCAGAAGAGAGCTGACCGCGGTCCTCCCAGAATTTCTAAAGGGGCAGCGACTTTGCCAGATACTTCCAGTCCTGATTTGGAGCTGGTTTCCAAGCTCTTCAATTCGCAAGCCCCCACATCTGGCCTCTAAGGGCCCAGGGCATGTACCTTGTACCCATGCCTCGGATTCCTCGCTTCCTGGCTCATGTGAACATCGAGAGAGTTTCTGAACAGGCACTTTCACCTTCACAAGCCTTCCTAGCACAGGAGGTGAAATGCTTTCCAAAACAAGAACACACGCCAAGGAGCCCCACAAGGGCCCACCCCAGAGCTGCGCCCACTGCCACGTGGCCCCCCCAAGCTGCCACCCACTTGACTTTCTGACCGGAATTTATTCAATCTCGAGTGTGTGTGTTTCAAAAGAGGAGTATGATGCCACAAACAAAAACGAAGACCATCTTTTAAGTAGAAACTATCTGATTAAGTCAGCCAACCCCCTGGCCAAGACCAGTGCTTAAATAATTGGCACCAAAATGAAAGCTCGAAAGCACCTCTGTTAAGTTGCTTCACTTCTTTCCTCTCACCACACTTCCACGAGAAAATCATGAATCCCCTTCCTCCATCCTCCCCTGGCCTGTTTTCTCTCACTCTGGTTTCAAGCTGACTATTTGGCTCAAGAACATGGGTGTAGCCTTCCCTTCTGTTAGGTTTTGAAGATGCTCTTATTTCCACTAATGCTTTGTCTCCCTCCCTTCTTTCCCCAGCTTGGTATTACTAGTTTTCTCTTATGATCTAAGTCTCTTCTTTTTCACTTTCAAATGAGAAAATCTCTAGCCCTTGCTAAGGCTTCCATCTTACTCTGAGTTGCACCTGATCCCTTAAGAGAATGTCTCAGACTCACCCTATAATAAACAGCTAACACCTTGGGGGGCTCTTATCATGTGTCCTAAATATTTACATTTAATCCTCACTATAATAGATATCAGTAGTACCATTCCCATCTTATAACTGGGGAAACCGAGGCACAGAGAGATTGAGTAACTTGCCCAATGTCACACAGGTAGTGTCAGAGCCAGGATTTGAGCCCAGGCAGCCTAGCTCCAGCTCCCATGCGCTCAACCATTAGGGACTCAACCTTAGTACATCCTCACTGCCATTTTCTTGGGTTACCTTCGAAGATTATCCATGTGTTTCCCACCATTTTTTGAGGTCCAGTTCTTTCTTTGCTTAGAGATCTTCCTCCACGCAAGGATGTCTGTACCCCCTCTCACCATCCTCCAGCCCGCCCTTCACTCCCCATTGTGGGCAGTCATTCTCCTCTCAGCAGTGGGCTTCATCCTGCCAGCCCAGGGCAAGAAAGGGGAACTCTGCAGGCAGATTCCTGCCAGGAAGATGGGAATGTGAGAGACTAACACACACAGAAGGTCATAATTGAAAAAAATGATATAACTGATACTCTAAAGACGATATAATTCATCTATCCACCCAATGTTTTAAACTCTAGTGTAACATTCCACCGGTGGACATCCCACAAGTCAGGGACAGAACGGTCCCAAGAAGCCCACTCCAAGCTTCAAAGGACTGTAACTTCTAGAAGTTTTCTTCTAATTTTGAACCAGAATTTGTCTCCTGGTAGTATCTCCCTTTGGGGCCTGGTTTTATCCCCAGGGATATTTAATGCAAATCTGACCTTTCTTTTTCATACCCTTTAGATATTTAATGGCAACTATGTGTTCCCGGGTCTTCCAACCCCCCATTATATAAGACTCAGAAAAAATGACACAGAGACGTGCAAAAGATCTAGCAAAGGATCAAGAGAACAGGAGTAAGTGAAGTTGGGTGGGGTTCATCAAGGAATTCAAACACCCTGGAAACCCTTCCGTATGTGCAGAATGAGAAGGGAGACATTGCTCATAATACAATCTAACTTTTATATGCAGGCTTCCTAGACGGAAGCTGCTTTGTTGTGACGTTGATAAGGTCCACCACCTACTGGGCACACAAAACTACCCATCCCAGCTCCCCTGTCAGAACCTCAGAGGGTAGTAGTGAGGGAGGGGTAACCCAAATGATGTCTAACCCTTACAATCCCAATATACAACAGAAAATTGTATCCCCAATCTCCAAGTGAGGAAACTGAGGCACGGGCAGGGTAATTATTTGCCAAAGTTCACACAACTGAGAAGTGTGCCTCAAGGCCTGTAGACCCAGCTTCTATGCTAGCTGTGCAGCCTGCGTTCACACACCTCCACACATCCAGGCTGCTTCCAGGACCGCAGCCTGTGGCTTCCAGCACCACCCCGAGTGCCCCTGCCTTCTACCCGCTGGAGCCATCTGCTTGTAGCACCATGGCAGACCAGATACTCGCCAGGACCTTCATGCTGAACTGCAGCTAGATTCTGCATAAATAACAACAAATGTGGTGGGTTTTTTTTGAAAGGTATATTTTGTTTATTTTATTTTATTATTTCTATTCTTGGGCCACGCCCCACGGCATGCAGGATCTTAATTCCCGGACCAGGGTTCAAACCTGTGCCCCCTGCATTGGAAGCACAGAGTCTTAACCACTGGACCACCAGGGAAGTGCCACAAATGTGGTTTTTAATGCATTACTGGGCTTTCTAGAACGAAAATCTTCACCACAAGAGGAGAGGTGAGGCCAGGGAAAATACAGGGTGCTAAAGCCAGAGCTGGGATAGTTGAATGGTAAGTAAAGATGTGAGGCTGCCCCGAGGGTAAAGGTCATTGAGAAAGTAAAGCCAGGCTCCTAAAAGGTGGAGTAACTGAACCTGAGTCTTCCATAATTAAGGTCGAGGAGTGGGACTAAATGGTCCCAGATCAGCTGTAACCTGGCTCCCAGCAGAGACAAATATAAATACTATCTGGAGGAAAGCACCTCCAAGGTAGGCTCCCAGGATTCCCACGTAGCTCACCAAAAGATGGAATCACAATAAAAAATGACCAGACACAGAGGGAACAAGTCCACTATAAGGGAGAGTGAGTGGAAACTATAAACAATGTATTCTGATCCTCCAAGTAATCCAGACACAGAAATTACAGATACAATATAAAGCATGTGTAGGTTGAAATGTGGAATAAAAATTAGGAAAGAACAAAAGTTCTTTGTAAAAGAACCAAACAGAATTTTTAGAAACCAAAAAAGTATAATAATGATTGAAAGACAAACAGACATGTTTACAGTCTTCAAAGCATTTTCACTGGAATATCTCATTTGTATTAACCCCATGCAGGTGGCAGGCCAGTTAGGTTGTTCCCATTTTGCAGATTGGAAAACTGAGGCTTAAGAAAGCATAAGAGGGCTTCCCTGGTGGCGCAGTGGTTGAGAGTCTGCCTGCCGATGCAGGGGACACGAGTTCGTGCCCCGGTCTGGGAGGATCCCACATGCCGCGGAGCTGCTGTGCCCGTGAGCCATGGCTGCTGAGCCTGCGCGTCCGGAGCCTGTGCTCCGCAACGGGAGAGGCCACAACAGTGAGAGGCCCGCGTTCCACCAAAAAAAAAAAAAAAAAAAGAAAGCATAAGAGCTTGCTGGAGATGACTGAGACTCTAACCCAGGACTTCTGACCTCAAAACCAGTGTTCTTTCCCCATCACCAGATGTTTCACTCATCCACGGGGCCACTTTGTTCACCCTGCTAGGCAGTCCCAAAAATGCAGGAGGATCTGCCCACCTCTGTACTGTTCTAACGTGCATCCATCTGGGAAGTGACCTTGTCCTTCCAAGGGCCAGTCAAGAGAGGACAGCAGAATCCCTCATCACACCAGTACAGCTATGTAAGTCCTACCTGGTAGGAATGGCCTGGGAGAGGAGTGACTGCCGGTAACAGACTCCCCACGGTCTGCAGGACCAACTCAAACAAAGAAGGAGGGGCAAGCCAGCCCTTCACTCACCCATCTGGGCTCATGACAAAGGGAAGAGCTGCAAAATCTTTCTCCCTCATCCAGGGACAGCACATCAATTATGGATTATTAGATAAGATCTCCATTTTAATATTTCCACCATGTATTATCACCTCTTCCTCTCACTGGAATTCTGTCTGGGGAGTTATTTAACTGATGTGCAGAAATCTAAATTTAATTTATTATCATCTAACTCACTTTAGAAGCCAAATTACCCTGCACTGGAGAAGGATCAAGTCAGTATCCCACTTGGCTTTCTATTTATCTTCTGCGTGGTTTTCTCTTCTTCTCTTTAGGATTCATTTTATCTCGGGTGCTGGTAATAAATTTAAATTTTCCTCAGAATTAGGCAATTGCTCCTTCGATGTTGTAGTTTAATGGCTAGTATTAATTATATGAAAGTCACTTTTAAAGAATTTGATAGATGGAATGGGCATATAATAGAGGAGGAAAGGGCTATTT
This sequence comes from Phocoena sinus, assembly GCF_008692025.1. NCBI lineage: Eukaryota > Metazoa > Chordata > Mammalia > Artiodactyla > Phocoenidae > Phocoena > Phocoena sinus. The sequence goes on from NC_045775.1 coordinate 24,760,953, forward strand.
CTCAGGCCAAATGAGGTAGCAGATAATTCATCAAGGATAAGTTTACTTTTCTATTCCACCTCCTTCTGTCTTTCTTCCCCACGTTTCTTCTCACCCCCGCTCCCTCAAGAGCCAGGTGCCTAGATATTGGGTCTGCTGTGGCTTCTCTGAGCCACTGGGGGGTCTTGACAGTCTGGATACCACAATGACTCTATTGCTGGCTTTAGTCCCATTTGGTCTCGGACAAGAGACACCACCACCTAGCTCTCTCCTCCCCGTCATTGCCCAATACACACACTGACCACCTATTTTCCAATTGCACATCACATGCAAATACAGCTTTGGGGGATGCTTCGAGCTTTCTGGAAGAAGAAAAGTTCTGATAATTATTATAATTGCCTGAAAACTCCAACTGTGAAATATAATGTGATTAACAGAATGGACAGAAGCCCAGCTCTTGTTTCTGGAACAGGGGAAGAAAAAGAGTCTCATGCAATTTGGGCCTTATATGGAGATTAATTTGCTTGCTAATTAGCATGAGAGGGAGATGCCAGGAAAGTATAAATCAGCGTGACTGGGCAAGAAGGTCTGGTCCCCCTGCACGTGCCAGGGTGAGTGAGCCCTAATGCTACACGTCTGCTCCCTTCCTACCCAACGCCCCATACATTCCACCACCAAAGACCAAAGCCAGGCCTCCTTTACGGAGATGGGCATCTCACATCACTTGTTTGCTTGAAGAACACCTCCCAGGTGCTGGTGGGCATGAGGATTAAGAGAGAGCTGGCCCCACCTGCATCATCGATTTCTGCATCTTCTTTGTGTTCAAAGATGGAGCAGTAAACAGACCACGGGAACATGAGAAGCCTCTGTCCCTTTCAGCTCTGGAACCCAGAGGGCAAGAGATCAAGTGGGGTTGGGAGCCAAGTAACCGAACAGGGCCCAGGAGGAAGAGGATTTGGTGGACTGCATGGTGGCACAAGGAGGGTGGTTGTGCCTGTAACCAGGAGGCTGGCGCTGGAGGACACCAGGCATGAAGAGACAGAACCTGTGCTCGGGAGGGCCCAAGGAGAGGGCCTGGACCTAGGGAGAGGGGACCGGAAGTGAGCTCAGAAAGGGAGGCCTCCAGCTAAACAGAACTGAAACTCATTGTTTCTGGTGTGGACAGCTGAGTCGTCTTGGGCACAGGGTCACCTCCAAAGGCTGAGGTCTGCCAGGGTGACACTGCAGCCATCTCTCAGGGCAGGATTGCAAGGGAAGAGGAGGGCATTCCTTTTGGGATGGCCCAACAGTGTGGCCAGAGCGGCTGGTAAGAGTCTCACTCACTAGAAGCAGGAAAAAAACAAAACACTAAAAACGAGACTTGAATTTCCCAGTGACAGAAGAGGTCTCCCTCTTCACCTGTACAGGGCCAGGAAATACCTTAAGGCATCATCAGTAATCTCGTTAGCCTCAAGGAATAGCTACGGAGGCAAGCAATTTTCAAGGGGCCCGACTGAACCAAGGTGTGCAGCAGGGGTCACAAATGAACATGCCTTCAGGGTCACCGAGAACAGAAATGTGAGCGAAGACCTTACAGGTGCCAAACAGTACCCGCCTAGTGACACCGCCTTAAACCTCCCCTTTGGGTGAAACAAAATACACCCATGGGTGAGTCCGCAGGCTTCCAAACTGTGACCCAGAGACAGTAATGGGGTAAAAGGAAGAGGGTAAAGGAAAGGAGGGAAGAATGAAGGGAAAAGTGCTCATGCTATAGGCATCAAGCTTTTGTGACTTCTCTTTCAAGGGGCCCCTTGTACATTTCAACTCAGTTTCACCCTGACAGACATGGAGCAGCAAGAGTGCTGATGTGTGGGAAGGTGGAGATGGGCAGAGAAGGGGACGCACGTCATCAGAGAAGATCCTGTAATTCCTGTCGACGGTCCCATAGATGCTAAAAGAAAACAGGAGTCAGGAAAGCCGGTCCAGAGCCTGGCTCTGCTCAGCGCGCCCTTTCAACCTCCTGTGGTCGGTTTCTTCCTCCACCCCAAGGGCAATATGAATCTTTACCCCACACAATTTTACCGTCCTGGATTAAGTCTCAGAAATGAGATAAGACACGAAAATTGCTCTGTAAAACATAATGCAAATGTAACACATTATTATTGTCAACATTGCTGTGGTTACTATTATTCCTTTTGGGGACTGAATGCTAATGGGGGGAAAAGTTTACAATTTTATGATTTACAGTCGGCTAAGCTACGTTTAGCTTCTTCCTTCCCTGTGGCAGAAATGTGACCTGTGACTGCATCCTCAGGTGACTGGGTACACCTCCTTACTGTCCGGCTGTGAAGCAAGAGACAGGTCATTATCAATGCTGAGGTCGCCTGGGGCTCTGGAGGGCTCATCCACCCAAAAGCCCCACCTCAGATATGGGTTTGAGCACAGTGCCATGCAAACGACACAACCAGAAAACTACTTTTTAAAAAAGTAATACATAAGGTCACTGCCAGCTCGGAAGGTTGGAAACTGAGCTCTGTGTGGCCTCTGTGCTAACTCCCTTTTTTATGTGTGTGAAGGTGGGGTCCGGGGCAGGCACAGAGGCTGTGCTGGGTGATTCCGGGGGGAGACCTGGGGATCTCAGGGGTGGGGTCAGAAACCTGAACCTGCTTGAGACCCTAAGGAGCCTGCTCCCTGCTCAACTGCTGGCCCCTTTCCTCCTCTGACACATTAGCCCCAGAGGGTCTTCTCCAGGCGTCCTGGGACTTGGCTTCCAAGGGCCGGAATGGCCAGTCCTACAGCTATCCTCACAAGGAATATGTTCGGCAAGGTTTGCAGCTTCCCCAAATCTCCCTCTGGGTTCTTCTTGGGCAAAGGTGACAGTGGAGTAATCAAGATGGAGATGGCTGTGAGAAGCCAGGGAAGAGGACCAACTTGAAAAGGCTATCAATTCGCACACTGGACATAGTCATTCAGAAGAGCAATCACAACTAATTGTTTTGTAGCATTTACTGCATGCCAGGCTCTGTCCTAAAGATGTCACTCATTGAATACCCGGAACAAACCTGAAGTAGGTGCTATTATGAACCCTATTTTACTGAAGGTGAAACTGAGGCTTGAGGAACTAAAGAGACTCAGCCAAGGTCACACTCCTAGTAAGTGCAGATGCTGGGATTAAACCCAGGCAGGTGGGCTCCGTCATATCCTTTACCGGGACCTACAATGGCAGAGGGTCATTCGTGGAAAGAGGCTTCCAAACCCAGCTCCTGCCTAGAGAAGGATGGAGGAAGGAGGGGGGAGGAGGTACCCGCCAGAAGCCCCGTCATACACTTTCCCCCGAGGCTATCCTGGAAACACCTCCCCTAATCTATAGGTCAAAAGGTGCTAAACCGGATTTTCTGGCTAGAAGGAGTTTCAGAGTCAAGTCCCCTAAGCCCTATCATTCATTCCCCAAACGTGACATTAGCAAGAAGCCTCTAGCTCTTGACGGAGGAGAATTTGTTCCTCTCTTCTCCGCCTGCCTCCGAGGTGCCGGCTAGATCTCCCCAGATACTGTGTGCAGGCAGGGCCCAGAGCTTAGCGCATTTTCTATCCGCTCTGTAAATAAGGTGACATCCAGATACCCTCCAGCTCCCTCAAAACTAGGTCAGCTGCTGAATATGCAGGTGTGGGGCTGGAGTGAATAACTCTGAAAGGGCTTTATCTCCCAGGACTCCATGGGGGCTGCTGGCTGGCTTTCAGTGAAAGGGGCTCTATTATGTCAAAAGCAGACCCAGCAGACCACTCGCGGCTGCTGAATCTGGGTGGGGGCAGGATGCCCACCTCTGCGAAGGGCAAATTTAGTGCTGCGGGCAACATAGCAAGTGATAATGGCAGTGGATTGAAATACTGGGAGAAATCTTTACGAGCCTGTCCTAAATACTGACCATCTTTACAGCCTGGCAGGAATCTCGCCTATGGCATCTTGCATGAACTATAAAGAAGGGATTTATAAAGCACTTGCTTTTGCAACAAGACCCACAGGGGCATCTCTCTCACCTTAGGAAGCACAATAATTGTTCCCCAAATGACCTGCTCGTCACCAACCATTCTTGTCCATTCGTTAAAGCACCTGTGGCATGATCCCTTCTGCAGGTTAATCCTGAACTGTGTGAGGGATGTCAAGTGCTGGAGTGATTTAAAACACCTTCTACCCTCATCTGTGTCATATTTTAGACTCCACATATAAGTGCTGTCATTGGTATTTGCCTTTCTCTTTCTGACTTACTTCACTTAGCATGATAATCTCCAGTTGCATCCATGTGGCTGCAAATGGCATTCTTTTGTTCTTTTTTATGGCTGAGTGTATTCCATTGTCTATATGCACCACATCTTCTCTACCATTCCTCTGTCAATGGACACTTAGGCTGTTTCCATGTCTCGTGACTGTGAATAGTGCTGCTATGAACACAGGGGTGCCTGTATCTTTTTGAGTTAGAGTTTTGACCAAATGAACCTATCTACGAAACAGAAACAGACTCATGGACAGAGAGAACCAGACTGGTGGTTGCCCAGGGGACGGGTTGAGGAGGGATGGAGTGGGAGGCTTGGGGTTAGCGGATGTAAGCTATTATATATGAAATGGAAAACAACAAGGTCCTACTGTATAACATAGAGATTCAATATCCTATGATAAACCACAATGGAAAAAATATAATATATCTGAATGTATACATACGTATATGTATAAACTGAATCACTTTCCTGTACAGCAGTAACTAACACAACATTGTAAATCAATACATCAATAAAAACAAAATAAAACATCGCCAATCCTCTAATTCAACGTCTTTTAACCCACAGTGGTCTTCTCTTTTGCTTCTTCAAAATAAAGCTTACTCTGACTTTAACCACAGACGGGACTCTCTGGGGATCCGGATTTGCAATTGAGATACAGCGGGAAGAGATTAATCACTTGGCCAGAGCTGTTTTGGTTTATGTCCTACTGCCTAAGAGCACTCACTACAAGATTCCTTTAAGTAATCCATTTCCTTAGTGCACTAAAATTAGACTCTGGTGACAAAGAAAATCAGTATCTCCACTTTTCCAGGCACTGTCCAGGGAATGAGGTTTAAAAACTATCAAAGCCCTCTCACCCCGTGCCTCTCCACCCACCTACCTTCTTAGCTTGGACTCACTCTGGTCCACAGCCGCTGGGCAGGACCCTTTCCTCCTGCAAGGCCTTACACTAAGTGTCAGGTTCAATCTCTTCCCAGAGGAGGGAGTCAAAGCCAATGGCATGAATCCGCCCCTCAAGTTTTTCAACACATCCTCTTCTTCAGTTTCCCAAGGACCAGATTCTCTCCACGGGTTCTTCCACCATCAGGATCTTAGATCTGCCGGGGGCAGTGCGGAGGGCAGCGGGGTGGTAGGGCAGTGTGGCATCCTCTTGTCTCATTTGGTAAGTGGCCTCAGTGCCGGGCTCCCCCTGGCCTGGCCAACTTCGGACACACGCATCAAAGAGCCTCTCCCAGCACATTAAACATTAAGGCTTTCCAGGCAGCAGACACAACTGTACCTTCTGGTCTGCCTCTGAGAGTGAGGCTGGGGAAAGCGGCAGCCCTGGGGGTGGCAGGAGGGTACGGTGGGTGCAGAGACAAAGGAGGTCATTAGTGGTAAAGACTACTATTTTCAAGCGTTGTTAATGCTTTGTTTACATGGAATTCTCCAAATGTGACATTTTATGGCATCACACTTGTGTGATTACAGTGTAGCGACACGCTGGGCGGTGGGGGGAAGGTGACAGGATCCAGCGATCTGCTGAGGGAGGCGGCTCCCGGCCCCAGCAGCCAAGGGGACTGTCTCGGTCCTGCTCGGCCAGGATGCCTGATGAGCATGCGAAGCGGCTCCCCAGAGGGCCCTCTGCTAGACAGGAGCCATCAGGGTCCAGGAATCTTGCACCCAGCCTAGTCTTGGGGCAAAATCAATGCCCAGGGCAGCAGGAGAGGAGATGAGGGGAGTTGCACCTCACCCCGGAGACCACCTGTCACAGCTGCCCTTGTCATTCACATCTTCATTCATTTATTCATTATTTCTTGAGTTCCTACTGTCATCTGAGGGAAAAGGCAATAGATATTCAGAAGTACAGGAACAAATTAAGACGGAGAGAGTGGTGAGGAAAAGGATCCTATGTCGATCGGGTGCCCGCTGGCTGCCCAGCATTGAGCGAGGATTCGGCACGTGCCTCTTCCTTGGTCCCTCAGCAGCATCTATCCCACCGGGGACACCCCCCTTCAGGTGCTCTTGTCTCTTGGCTCCCAGGAGCCCTCTTTCTTGGGCTTTTCCTCGTCCTCTGCCCTCTTCCCCACCTCTTTTGCTGGCCTCTCCTCCTCCCTGGCTTCTAAATCTTGGAATTGCCTGTGGATTTAATCCCCCCCCCCCCCCGCCATTATACGCTCATCACAGGTGACTGCTTCCATTCCTGTGTCTTCAAAGCCTTCTACAGGTGGATATTTCCCACGATATCTTTCCAGCCCAGATCTCTTCTGAGCTCACGTCTAGATTAAACAGATGCCTACTTGCCATGCCCACCCGGGTGTCTCACAAGCATCTCATGCTGAGTAGGTCCCATGTGGAACTCGTGATCCTCCCATCACAACCGGCACCTCCTCCAGTCTGTCCCCTGTGAGGAAAGAGCACCAGCACCCGTGCAGCTGCTCAAGCGGGAATCTGAGTCATCCCCCACATTCCTTCTCTCTCACCCTCATCTTCACTCTGATCGCTTGTACCCCACCCACCACCATGTCCTATGGATGCAACCTCCACCATGTGTCTCCATCCTTCCCCCCGACCATCCCCATCTCTACAACCACGCCCACCACCACTGACTCCTTTCTGAAATACTGACTGCAATAGGCCCCAACTCCGTATTTCTACTTTGGGCCCCAACAATCCATTTTCAGGAGTTACCTTCTTAAAATGACACCTGATCCTCTGTCTCCCATTCGGACTCAAAACCCCTCCAGTGGCTCCCCGCTGCACTCAGAATACCATCCGCATTCTGTACCATGGCCCTCCGAGCCCTGCCTGATGTGGCTCCACAAATTCTGCAGCCTCACTCCCCTCTCCCTTCCCCTCTTTGTTTACTACGCTCCAGTCACACTGGCCTGTCTTCAGCTTGTAGAACAAGTCACGCTCTTTCCCATCTGAATTCTGGTCTCCCAAAATTCATCTGTTGAAGTCTCCAATACCTCAAGAGTGTAACTGTGTTTGCAGATGGGGCCTTTAGCGAGGTAGTTATGGTTAAATGAGGTTATTGGGGTGTGCCCTGATCCATGTGACCGCCTTTGGAGACAGGGCTTTCAAAGAGGTGATTAGGTTAAAAAGAGGTCATCAGAGTGAAGCCCTAATCCCATATGACTGGTGCCCTTATAAAAAGAGGTAGAGACACCAGGTGTGCCCTCCTACCAAGAAAAGACCATGATGAGAAGGCGGCCATCTGCAAGCCAAGGAGCGAGGCCTCAGGAAAAACCAGCACTGTCAACACCTTGACCTCAGACTTTAGGCCTCCAGAACTTTAAGAAAATAAACTTCTGTACTTTAAGCCACCCAGTCTGTGGCATTTTGTTATGGCAGTTCTTGCAAATGAATACACCATCTCAGGCCTCCATGTCTGCCGTGCTTTCTACCTGGAATATTCTTCACCTGATCACTCCTCTTCATCCATTGGCTCTCAAACTAAGTGTTACATCTTTAAAGAAAGAGGGCCTCCATGCATCTTGAGGCTGCATAAAGTCCCTCCTATACTCTCCTAGGAACTTACACGTCTCTTTTACAGAACTGGGAAATCACAGCCTGTAACGTATCAGGTACATTGGTCTTTTACAGAACTGGGAAATCACAGCCTGTAACGTATCAGGTACATTGGTCTTTTACAGAACTGGGAAATCACAGCGTGTAACGTATCAGGTACATTGGTCTAAGTATATATTCCACGTGTGCCTCTGCAACTTGGCCACACCCTTCTTGAGAGCAGGAGCTGGTCTGTTTTGCTCACCACTGCTGGCGTATTGCATGGCTCATGGTAGATTCTCCAATAATTGTTGAATAAACGACTCGATGGATGTTAATTATCTCATTTAATCCTCTTAAAATCCCCAAGATCTGGGTATTATTATTCCCACGTCATATACCAGTGGAGCTACAGAGGAGAAGTACATATGCTCAAGGGAAGCCATCAGGGAAGTAGCAGGACTGAGAGTTGAACCCGGAGCATCTGCCGACGAAGAACTTACAGTGGTCCTACCTATCCAGAGAAAGGAAGAAACAGCCGGGGCCGGGCCCGTCAGACAACGCCGCGGGGAGGGGGAAGTCCTGGCCTGGGCCACACTGAGACAGGAGTACAAACAGATGGGAGGTGGGGGGGGGTAGAATGGATGCCCCCAAAGAGCTGAGTGTACCGTCTCTGTCCTCCAGTTACTGTCTACCTTGGGTAAGTGATTAACCTCTCTGAGTGAGCTTCAGCTGCCTGTTCTGTAAAATCATGATTCTGCTTTGTGAACACACAGACTAAATGAAGCACTGGGCACCGTGCCGTGCACACACTAAGCACTCAGTCAACGGCAGCTACAACTTCATTTGTTGGTAAAGTGAAGACAGCATCGTGCGTCCATGGGGCAGGAAGTGATCCCACCAGAGGGGAAGCGAGGAGTCCCGGAAGGAGCCAGGAGATCAGGCTTTTAGATCTGCCTCTGCCACTACCTTGTATCCTTGGGTAAATCACTTCTACTCACTGGGTCTCCGGTTAGTTTCCCCACTTGACAAATGTAAGACTTAGAGCAGGCATTCTTAACTATTCTGAGGGCAGATGGCCCCCTTTTCAACATGATGGAAGCCCTTCTCCCCACAGAAATGTCTGTGTAGACACAGATACAAATTTCTGCTTACAGTATCAAGGACCCAGTGCCACCATGGAACCCTAGGAGGCACCCGGCTTTCGAGTCCGCTGTAGCGGTATGGGTGCCTCCCTGAAAAGATGAGCTCACACAGGCAGACCTTGAAATCTATTTCCCGATGTGCAGCCCCTGGGCCTGGCTGTCATCTGGACAGCTCTAGAAAACACCTCCAGAGGTCCACGAGGGAAGAGCCCTGGGAAGAGAAGCGGGATGTCTTCAGCTGCTGCCCCAAAGCTGGGGGTGTCTGAAGCGGGGAACGGATAAAGACGGGTGGAGGGATGTCAGCCTGTCTCAGGAACCTCTCTACTCCATGCTGCCCCAGCTCCAAGTACAAAAGGTATTTTCTTGGCCTCTTCGCAGAGCTGACCAACAGATATGCTTTTGGGATGTTAAGTCTTCAGATCCGTATTTAATTTTCATGCTGCTGCTGGAGTGACTTTTCTGAAATATATAGTTGGATCCCATCAACAGAATAAAGGCCAAGGTCCTTACCATGGCCTGCAAGTCCTTAATTCCAGTCCCCACAAAACTGGTATCCTTACCTTAAACTGCCACCACTAGTACTGAAAGTAAGTTGAGAAAATCTGGTCCCTGCCATCTGAAAGTGGCCCCTGCTCTTACATCATGGCACTTATTATAATTACCTATGTATTGGGCCGCCTTCTCCCAAACTGCATAGAGCTAGGAGCAAGGATTTTCTCTCTGACTCCTAGCATCTGGGAGAGAGGCTGGGTGTCCTAATGAAGACTACTCCCAGCCTCGGGCCAGCTCTCCACTTCCATTCTCACCCCAGCCAAGGCTCTCAGGCTGCAGAAAAGTGGACGGAACACAGAACCCCCAGCCCTCAAACTACTCCTGGTGGAGAAAATGAACAAGACATGCTGGGAAAGGGGTCAAGAACTGACTCACCCTAAGTCAGGGTCAGTAGGAAAGGCAAATTGAAAACATACTGCATGGCAATGATGCAAATGTCATTGGGGAATACAGGGGGGGCGGTGGGAGGAGATGAACAAAAACGAACAAAGAAATGGAGCATAGCATGAAAAAAATTAAAAATCTCACTGCACATACACATAAACCAAAAACCCCAGTCTGAAAGAAAATATAACCTAAGGAACAGAAAGAAATTACCCAAACACGCTTTGTACCATGGAACAACTTAAGAACATGAGTTTAATAAAACAAGAGCTAGAAGATCAGATGATAAAACAAAGAAACAAAATGAAGGATTATAAAATCGAGAACCACTAAATGCTTTTGCAGAACCAGTAAATAAATGTAGAAATTCCAAGTAGCAGATGAAGCAGAAAATCTAATTTCTGACAAACTAAAGGGTTCCATCCCCGTCTGCCACCCCGTAGCTGTGGGTCCTTGGGTGAGTCACTGTGACTGCAAAGGAGAAAAGCTCAGTTTATTGAAGCAACTAGAGGAGAGAAAAAACCATGCAGAAAACAGCAAAGGTGACCCGACATCAGAAAACCAGCGAACCTGAAGGCGAGACACAGGTGGAACGCACAAAAAGGTATTCATCCTTTAAAAAAAAAAGCCCCTGAAATGAATAAAAAATGGAATCTGTACAGCAAAAGAGCATGCCACGTTCCACAAAAAATTGATACAGAACAATTGACCCAGAGATGGTTCCTGATTTAGGTATCGAACTTGGACGACTGAGACAGAAATCATCAAGCATCCAGGCAGAACAAACAAGACATCTTCTCATCTACAAAAGGAAGAATGTTTGCTGACTTCAAACTTCCCCAGAGCAACATTCATCCACAGATGATAGTGAAGGAATAGCCACAAAGGCTAACTCCAGGTATGACCTGAGAGCATCTTAACCTGTTCAAGCGTGGAAGGCGAGAGACTGACATTCCCACTGTCAAAGACCTTGGGGATCACAGCACCTCTGAGCCCATTTTGAAGAATCTACTAAATGATAACATCCAGCCAATGAAGAGATGGTTCAAAATGAAAAGCCCGGGCTTCCCTGGTGGCGCAGTGGTTGAGAGTCCGCCTGCCGATGCAAGGGACACGGGTTCGTGCCCCGGTCCGGGAAGATTCCACGTGCCGCGGAGCGGCTGGGCCCGTGAGCCATGGCCGCTGAGCCTGCGCGTCCTGAGCCTGTGCTCCGCAACGGGAGAGGCCACAGCAGTGAGAGGCCCACGTACCGCAAAAAAAAGAGAAAAGCCCAGGAATGGAGTATAAGAACAAGGGGCACAATGAATCTATTTAATGGAATCTATTTAATCTATTATGGAATTAAAACAAAACAGCTATGGCAATGGTCATATAATGCTGTGAAAATGTTACCGACTCTGACAATCTGAAAATAATAATAATGTGGATAATGGCTTCAGGCTTTTACCTCTGTAAGCGATCATAAAAGCTGCTGATAAGGAACTAAAATAGACCTAAGTTTTCTCAAGACCTGGGCTCTGATGCCAGCTCTACCACTCACTATTTGTGTGATTTGGAGGAAGCTACTTAACCTGGTTGAGCCTCAGCTCCTTCACCTGTCAAATGGGGAGACTCATGCCCATCTCATAGGGTTTAAGGATTAAATGAAAAAATATATATAAAGCAGTGACTTGCACATAATAACTGTTCACTAAGAGGTGAAGGAGACCGAAGATGAGGGTGAAAATGGGAACGAAAGTGAGCACCTCCACCTCAACGCTCCCCGCAAAGAGGCAAGAGGATGAACCACTGCTCTGGGTCTGGATACTCATGGGAGATGCTGGGCTTTCACAAAGGTCCCTGTCCCAGTGTTCCAAAACAGGGAGAAGCGTCTCCACAGAGAGGCGTGGGGCCCCCAGTTTCCAAGCAGGCAGAGAACAGCCCCCTTTCTCAGGACTGAGGAAGAGAAGCCAGAACGGGAAGCCAGACTTCCCGGCAGGTGACAGCAGGCTGAGGGGCAGTGTGGTTCCAGCTTGCCAGCCAGCCGCCACCTTCTCCTGGCCGTCCCGGGTGACCACTGCAGGACCAGCCCTGAGGGATGGGGCACCCTGGGGAACAGAGCGCACGGAGGTCAGGAAGCCGAGTTCTAGACCCGGCACGGGCACCCACGTATTCCTCTCAACCTGTCTGTGTCTTTCCTCATCTGTGAAGGAAGAGGGTGGGAGTCGATCTGGAAGTTCTCTGGTTGACTGTAAGTGTAGAGTGCAGAGTTCTGGGCAGGCTGCATGCCCCATATGATGTCTCTGTGGCCTCAACTGACTCAACAAGCAAACCAGAGGAAGGAGGGAGCAAGGCCAGGAACAGGAGACTGAAGTGAGCAGGGGAGGGGACCAGGAGAAGGAAAGGAAGCAAGAAAGGACTGAAGCACTGATCCGATAGCCATAAAGGAGCGTCAGCTCACTGCCTGCAGAGGGAGCTGGAGGTAGCTGCCTTCAACCTGCTCGGAGCCCCAGGATCACACTCCTGATAAGGGAACTGCTGAAAGAAGCCAACTCCACCCTATTAAGGGAGTCCAGAAAACGGCAATAAAAACTGCATCCATCGATCCTAAAGCCAGAGTCAAATCAGGATACTTGCAGAGTCTCAAAGTATATCCCTCTAAGATTTTTTATTAATTACAAAGAGGAAAAAATGGCATTTTACAATGGAGAAGCTGGGCAGGCACCACCTTAGCCAAGGGACCAAGGTTAACACCACGCTCATAAGACACATCGACAGCATGTATCCCCTGAAATGATGTGCCGAGAAGGGCTCAATATGGCCTCTGCAGCATCCTCACCCAAAGCACAGAACCTCCATCTGGTCGGGAGAAAACATCAGACAAACCCAACCGAGAGACTCACTGGTACTCTTCCAAGTGTCAAGGGCACTGGAGACACGGAAAGAGAGAAACTGTCACAGATCAAAGGAGACTAAGGAGACAGAACAATCAAAGGCAATGTGGGATCTGGAATTGGATGCCGGAAGAGACAAAGGACGTTAGTGGAAAAACTGGGGAAGTTTTAAACGGTAGTTTAGTTCACGGTAGGTCTTTAGTTTAGTTAAGGATATCATTCCAGTGTTAATTTCCTGGTTTTGATAATTATATAATACTATGGTTATATAAGATGTTAATATTAGGAGAAGCTGGGTGAAGGATATAGGATTCTCCATACTATTTTTGCAACTCTTCTACAAGTCTAAAATCATTTTAAAATAAAAAGTTGTTTAAAAAAAAAGGATGCATCTGTCCAAATCCATGGATCACTGAGGTACTAATTGTGCTCCTAACCGCTTACTTAAGTCCATTCCACCAATGCCAGCCAGTCCTGCTCCTGCTGTGCCCAGACTAGGGCAGCAGTGTGTGTGTGTGTGTGTGTGTGTGTGTGTGTGTGTGTGTGTGTGTGTGTGCGCGCGCGCACGCACGTGCGATGCAGGCCTTGGTCTGGTAGCCTGGAAAGCAATGAAGCACGACCATGAGGTATGGAGGTCCCAAAGTCAGAGAATGTGGGTTCAAAGCCCAGCTTGGATTCTTACTTGTTAGGTGACCCTTGAAATATTACCTAACCACTTTGTGCCTCAGTTTCCTTATTGGTAAAATGAGATTAGAACAGCAGGTCCGTAGAGAGGATCCAAGGTGCCATAGATGCTATTACTGTCCCACCCTGAGCCTTTTCCTGGGCTCAGGACACTCTTCCCTCCACTGACTCCTCGCTGCTGATGAGCTAATGACTCAGAGCTGTCTCCTTTTCCAGAGAATTCACCCCAGTGAGTAGGAGTCTGGCAGGGTCCCCTCCTGGGAGTACCCGAGAAGCCAGTGACTAACTGGCAAAGGGGACCCAAGGCCAGCCCTCCTGCATGAAAGTCAGACCAACTCTGAAGCAGTTCCTAACCCAGGGCTCCCAGCAGGACCAGGCTAAAGCAAGTCTCCAGTGGTCCTGCTTCCCTGAGGTCCCTCCTCTTGGAGGCATGTCCCAAGTAAATCACTTCCACAGGGATCCTTGCCTCAGGCTCTGCTTCCAGGATCAGCCGCTGAGGAGGTGGATAACATGCTGGCTGGATGGCCATAGGACCCCAACACTGGCTGTGGATGGAAGAAGCTGTGGCAGTGGCTATTTCTAACAGCCCGGTGATGGACCAGCCAGGATACAGGTAAAAGCGTGTGCCCTGGCTGGAGCAATGCAACTGGTGTTTAAGGAGTTTGAGGGAAATCGCACCTATAAAAACTGTGGAATCAGGTGGCTGCTGTGGAATCTGGTAGAGAAAAAAGTCGGTCTTCTTTCAAAAAGGTAACCATAGCCAGGTCTCTTGAGGACTATCAATCACAGGGTCTAATTTGTTACTGACACCTTGTGACCCAATGTGCCATCAAAGTCCCCCTGCTGGACTGGGGGCAAAGAGAGATCAGCTAAGAAATGCAGGCCTGGCCCAAATTAGTCTCACAGTGGGTTGACTGGATCCACAGATCTACCTGGTGGTCATTTCCCTGGTTCTTCAATATAAAACTGGAAAGGACAAATTTAGTTAGCAGAAATACCACGTTGATTCTCTGACCTGTAGTATAGGAGCCGCTGTGATAGGAAAGGACAAGTGGAAGACCCCGAAATCCCATTCCCCCTGGAGAATTAGTGCCACCCACAAAGCTTTAAAAATGCCAAGGCAGCGATGCCTATCAATGCTCATTTAAATCCCCATCCTGGCCAAGGCAAAGACCGGATGGATTATGGCAGATGACAATAAACTACTACAAACCCATCCGGGTGGTGGGCACGAGTAAAGCTGCTGGGCCAGTTGTGGTATATCTGCTAGAACAGAGTGACACAGCCTTGGGTCATAGCTACTGACCTGGTGAATGCTTTTCTTTCAATACCCATCAGGAAGGAAGATCAGAAATTCACTGAAATTCATATGAAATGGACAATATACATTCATAGGCTAGCTCCAGGGCTATGTTAATTCTCTGTCACAGTGTCATCCAAAGGGCCCCTGGACTATCTGGACACACCTTAGAATATCACATTCGTCCATTATACGGATGGCATCATGTTAATCAAGCTAGATGAGTGGAACCAGCAAGGACCTTTGAAGTCTAGGTAAGATACACGTGCTGCAGAAGATGGGAGACGCGCCCTATGAAGAGGCAAGGGCTTGACCTATGGCTGAAGTTTTAGGGATCCCAGGATCTGGGGACTGTCGGGACATCCCCTCCAAAGCAAAAGGCATGGGATTGCACCTTGCACCTTCTCCACTGAAAGAGAAGCATAGCACGCGCTAGGTCCCTTCAGGTTTTGCAGTCAGCATATTCCACACTTGGGAATACTGTTCCTACCCATTTATCAGATAACTTCAAAGTCTGCTAGTTTTAAGAGACCCAGAACAAAAATGGGCTCCACGGAAGGTCAAGGCTACAGGTCGAGCAGCTCTGACACTTAGGGCATACAACTTGGCAGAGCCCATGGTACCAGAGGTATCTGTGGTAGAGAAAAACGCTGTATGTAGCTTCTGGAAAGACCCAAAAGAGGAGCTGCAGCATAGAACCACAGGGCTATGTAGCAAGGTTATAGATGCCATTGAGGCATGGAAGTATATGCCAGGACGTGCTTCTGGGCCCTGGTAGAAACAGAATATTAAAACACACACATGCACACACACACACACACACACACACACACACACCCCTAATCCTGGGTTATCAAGTAAAAGAAGAGCATAAAAAAAATCTACCCATGGAACATGAAGCAACCACAGAGCCCAAACTACTCACGATGAACTGGAAAGTGTGGGACCTACCAAGTCATAAGTTGAGTAGGCCTTGGAGAAGCCATCATAAAACGGAAAGGAACGTCCAGAATTGGGCTTAAGCACGTCCAGAAAGAAGGTTTCAAAAACAGGTGGCCCAGGGCTTCCCTGGTGGCGCAGTGGTTGAGAGTCCGCCTGCCGATGCAGGGGACGCGTGTTCGTGCCCCGGTCCGGGAGGATCCCACATGCCACGGAGCGGCTGGGCCCGTGAGTCATGGTGGCTGAGCCTGCGCGTCCGGAGCCTGTGCTCCGCAATGGGTGGGGCCACAACAGTTAGCGGCCCGCGTACCGCCAAAAAAAAAAAAAAAAAAAAAAAAAAACCAGGCGGCCCAGACCCCTTCTCCTCCTCGTCACTTAGAACGATTGTACCCACACTGCTCACTCAACTCACCAATTCGGCCTCATGGGGACGGGGCTGGGGTTTCCCCTGACAGATAAAGGAGAAAGCCTGAGCTTTGTTCATGGGTTAGTTGGAGCTACAGATGGGTGCAAACCACAAACAGACTGTGGTTGCATTAGCTACACCCCACTGTGGCCTTGGAATGGTGCTGAGGGAAAATCCTCCCAGTGGGTAAAGCTTCAGACAAGGCTCTCAGTCATGCACCTTGTGTGGAGTGGCCCAAGGAAAGGACATCCACGGTCTAATGAGCAGTGGTGAATGGCTGAGCTGGTTGGTCAAGGGCCTGGAAGGAGCAAGGTTAAGGCTGGAGACAAGGAGATCTGGGTTGATGCATGTGATGGCCTCATGGATGCTGGCACGTGTGAGGAAGTACGTGTCACGTGTTCATGCCCACCAAGAACATCCACGGTAGAACAGGCAGCCAGCCTCTGTCCTTAGCCACCCTAGCGCTTTCACAACTGGCTCAGTAATGAAGTAGCAGTCATGGAGGCAAAGGTAGAGGGTATGTGTGGGCTTAGTGGCTTGGGCTCCCTCTCATTAAGTCTGATCCAGCCACTGCCACAGCCACGGGGCCAAGCTGCCGACAACAGAGGCCAATGCTGAGTCCGATACAGCACCATCCACTGGTTCCTGGAGACCAACCAGCCACTGGGTGCAAGTTAATTACAGTTGACCCTTGAAAAATGTGCATTCGAACTGCACAGGTCCACTCATATACAGATGTTTTCCAATAGTAAATAAAACACTACTACATGGTCTGTTGGTTGAATCTTTGGATGCAGAGGAACTGTGGATACAAAGGGCCAACTGTAAGTTATACTCAGGTCACCCCCAGTGTTGTTCAAGGGTGAACACTGGACCCTTCCATAATGGAAAAGGCAGCGAGAGGTTCATCATTCCCAGATGAACATTCCAGGTGTGCGCTTGAATTTCCTGTCTGCAGAGCCTTGACTAGTACCACTGCTGAGGGCTCACACAAAGTCTGACCTATGAGCAGAGGATTCCCCATAATGGCATCATCCTGTACCAAGGGACTTATTTTATGTCAAAGAGGAAAAGCAATACATACAAGACTACAGATCCACTGACCCTAAAACACACTATGCCATCTACAAGACACGAGCCTATTAGAGTGGAGCTGAGGCACCAGCTTGGAGATGATGCCCTGAGAGGACAGGACATCAGCCCTCAGGGTGCTGCCGTACACCCATGACCAGGATACGGCTCTACAGTCAACACGCGGAATTCACAGCTGGATCTGGGAACCAACGAGTAGAAGGAGGAGTGGGCCCATTCACCACTCCCACACTTAGAGAATTTGTGCTTTTCTCCACAGTTAAAGGTCTCTGTGAAACAGAAAGGGAAGTGTCACCTCTCCCTTCCACCCCCCAGTCCCACCTAAGTGGACAGAGTCCCCTTAAACTTAAAGCTATGGCTGCCACCTCTTCAGATTTGGTTCCTCTTATCAGTAGACAGCAGGCACAGAACACAGCTACCTAACCTAACAAGAAGAGTGACTGAGGTGAGGTGAGGGCGTGGAGTTGCTGCGTGATAGGGAAAGGAGGGGCTCGGCACTCAGCTGGCTTCCTGGAGCACCTCTCGGCACACCGGTGCTCAGCCACAACCGTACACAGTGCGACCACTGACTGACAGGCTCCTAGCGATACGAGTTCTCTTCAATTACAACTTTAATGACGTTTGAATTTACTGCAAGTAATACGTATATATAGCACACTGTCCATTTTTACGAATACTTAAATTTCCTCCTAAGAAAACAGACTATTTTTATTTTAACCTACAGGGAACCCAGGTTCTTGGACAGACTGATAGAGCAAAAGATTTAAAGACTGGAATCTTCTGCCCCAGGTACTGACTCAGAGATGAGTGAGAGGAGAGTAAAACCCGTAACTCTTTCACAGCGCCCGGAGCGGGGCCCATTCTTCAGGGAGAGTGTTCCGGTTAGCCTCTGCCCCGTGACCTTGCAGTCCACAGAGACCACCCGGGGAAGACCCAGAAAGCCCTGCAGCAGCCCCTCTCACCTAGCAGTATGCCGGGGCTGCTGCACCGGGTGAAGAAAGAGGGCACTTGATGAAATTAAAAGGCAACCAATTTAAAAGAGATTAAGCAGGGAAAAGGGGATTTAATGAGCAGCTTTTGCCACTGTGAACTAACTGAACCCACTGGCACAGAGACTAATGGTTTAATATGTTGTTAAACAAGGGTAAGGGCGTCTGTAGTTATAGCGACAAGGGTGAAATTACCCTCCCTCAGGCCCTGGGCCCTGGGGACAGCTCTCTGCTCCTCCTGACCCAGGTCAGGGCCAACAATTCAGCAGCCTCCCAGCTCCGGGAGAGGCAATTTTCCTGAGAAGAAAGGGGTCTGGAGATGTGTGAAAGGGACAAAGGCTTGGAGAACAAGAGGGCGAGGCCAGCCCTCTGGGATTTCACTCCAGCAGGGCAGCAAGGCCTCTGGGCCAGGCAGCCTCAGCTTCGAAGCACTTGAGAGGAAAAATGGCCGCTTATTGTTCATTTTTGCTAAAGAGTCTAGAGGGGTGATCTGTTTTTTCTTTCTTTCTTTCTTTCTTTCTTTCTTTCTTTATTTCTTCCTTTTCCTTCCTTTCTTTCTTTCTTTCTTTCTTTCTTTCTTTCTTTCTTTCTTTCTTTCTTTCTTTCTTTCTTTCAGGTATTTGAAGCAAATGATATCTGGAACAGTGAGGGCTTCTAGGGATGGACAGAGTGAGGAGTAAGAAAATTTGTGCAAGTTCTTAGGGATGTGAGAGCATGAGGTCAGGGGAGGTGACAATAAAACACATTTCACTCAGCACGCAGCCCTCAGGACTCCTGGCCTTTCACTGCAGCCTGCAGGCTCGCGGTTGCGTGGTGGACCCCTGCGGCCATCTGCCTGGCCCAGGCCCAGGAAGGGCAGACAGATTCTAAGTGAGTGGTCATTAGATGGGTGAACAAACAGTGACCCTGGGCCCCACAATGCCAGTGGCACAGGGGCTGGTGATGGGCGAGTTAGGTGTCTGTGGGCACTACACTTAATGCTTTATCGGACATCATCTCATACAATCCTCAGAACAACGCCATGAGGTAGGAAAGATTGTCATGTCCCCAAGGCCGCAGGCTGGTAGAGGGCAGTCAGGCCGCAAATGCAGGCTGTCCTCAATCACCACCCCATGTGCCTCCAGGGTGGGAGGGATGGAAGCCCTGAGGGCCGGGACCTTCTCGGAAAGGATGGAGGCTGCTATGACTCCACTGGGCCCTCCAACTCTAGGTCAACATGAATCAGTGCAGTCTTAATTTAGAATCGGACTTGGGCTGAGAATCTGTTGACATCAGAGCTTACTTTGAGTGGGTGTTGCTCTAATTTTCATTTGTAAAGAGCTCTTCCTTCTGGAATTGCGGAGCCCAGTGTCTGACACCTGACTTGTCATTTGGGAGAGGCCCAGGGTCCCTCATTCAGTCACCCATTTAATGAGCACTCATTGAAAATCTGTCTGTGTCCTGCAGGGCCTGGGCTAGGCAGCAGGCCACAGGGGTGCACCACACGACCACACGACCACACAACGTGCATCGGGAGCCTGCAGGCCACAACAAAAGGTCATGAAGGTTATGACAGGGCTGACCTGGGGGTGCAAGGGTTTCTCCTCGACCTTAAGCAGCTTTGCCTCCTTTCCAGGGGCCAGCACTTAGTCCCTGTGTGACCTTAGAAGTCCAAGCTTGGAGCCTCCATTAGCCCTTCTGTCAAATGGGAATCATTTGAATCAACCTGAGCTGCCTAGGTCACAGGGTCACTGTGGGAATGAAGTAAAAAGATGCATGTAAAAGCGCCTTGACAACATAACAGCTCTCTACAAATATAAGAGATTATTATTGTGCCCGAATCTAAGTATAGAATTGTACTAGAACAGGAGTGAGAGGTTCTCAAACAGTCTACCCTATGAACAGCATCTCTGCTGGATGGACCAGCACTCACTGATCAGGGATTGGGGAACAAACATGTTAGACACGTTTCGTTGCTATAACACGCAAAGCAGTGCTAGATCATTATCCGGGACGTGAACACAGACTCGCTCTATAGACTGTACATTTTAATTGTGTTTGTTAAAGGGGGATTGAACTAAAGTCAACCTACAGTGAAAGCTGGTTTTTGTAAAACGAGTCCATCAGATACATGGCTGCAGCTGTCAATACCTTCATGTGGGTCAGTGACACCCCAGAGAACAGAGAGGCTTAGAGAGAAGCGGGGGACCTCCAGCAGCCCCTGCCCTACCCACCATCAAATGTTGTCAGAGCACCCTCTCTGGGCAGCACAGAGCTGGGGGATGGGCAGTTCCCACCTGCGCCTAGAGTTCAAGGTGGCCTCGGGGTCATGAAAGGATGGTCTAATTTACAGACCCCAAGGGACCCAGCACCCTGGGGAAGCTATTTAATTCTCTTCTCCTCAACAGTCATGCTGGGTCTAGGAATGGTCCTCCCAGACCCACTTCTCCTGCACCCCTGGAGAGGGGGGTTGCTAGTGGGAACAACTTGCCTTCTGTCTTGTCCTAACCTGCCTCTCAGCTCCCAAGCATCATACAGCTCACAGTGATCACTGAGGACAAGGTGGCCCCCACCTGCGGATGCAGAATTCATCCAGCTCATCCCCGCTCCGGGTGAACCAGCCTTGGCGGCTCAGAAGAGAGCATGGTGTGTAGGAGAGACAGGCTTTCCAGCAGCCTGCACGATTCCGAAAAGCCAATTACATGCTTATTACTCCTCTGCAGGAATGAAACCCTCATCCCACGTGGCCAGCCCCCTTCCCCAGCACACGCTCGCTTATCTCAGCCACGCGGTCCGTTCTGCCAGCCACTGCTGTCAGAAATGTAGAGCTGGGCTCTTAATCACCTGCCAATGGGCCTGGAGGGAAGGCAGGAGTGGAAATGCCCATCCTGGAGCCAAGAGACATGCACAGGAGAGCTGGAAAAGCCAGCAGGCGTTTTACGGATGGGCCAGTTTGCCGGCGAGAAAGGGACCCTCCAAGGGCTTTGTGAAGCTGTGGTCACAAAAGGGTGTGAAGGGAAGAGGCAGCTTTGGAGGAGGTCTGGGGAACTCTCTCTCAGACCTGTGCACCAAATCCAGCCCACCACGTGCTCTGATAAAAATGGCCACACCCACTCCTTTACACACTGTGCTTCTTTCTCACTAAGCAGCAGAGCTGAGACCATATGGCGCGCAAAGCTTAAAATATATACTATCGGGCCCGTTAGAGAAAAAGTTTGCCAACCCCTGCTGTGGTAGAAAGAGAACTCTGCTGGATCCTGGGAGCCAGGAGACTGGAGATTAACGTGTGCTCTGTCCTGTCCTGGCTGTGTGCCCCGCAAAGGTTTCCTCACTTCTCTACGCATCAGTTTCTCTCATCTATAAAATGGGGATGTAACATCTACGTTACAGGGTGCTGTCTTAATTAGTAAAAATGAGACAAGCTGTGTGTGCAGTGGAGGCATGGAAGGCAGACGCATCGGTAAGGAATTGGATGGAAGAGAGATTTCTTCCTCTGTGGCTCTGAAATATACCTTTCCAGCCTATTCTTCATGGGCTAGAATATGTTCAGAGACCCTGCTTGTGTTTTGCAAATACGTGCATGGATGGATGGGAGGTGTGGGTCAGAAAGGAGAGGAAGGGAGGGGAGAAGGCAGAGCTGCTCTTTGACAACCTCTTGATCTTCTCAGGAGAAATAAGGATGAGCAGGCAAATCAATGCCTACCTTCTCTTTTAATATGGACACTGGCACACTCAAAATATGGCCACGAAGCCCCCCAGGGGGCCCCTTGGTGGCAGATGCTGGGATGCGGGGCCCATCATAACACCTGGCTTGGGTCAGCCCCCCCTCGGGCTGAGTCTATGGATTGTGACCCTAGCCTCGGCCCTGTGGTCCTGTTCTCTCCCGGTTCTGCAACAAGACCACCACGACTCTACCCTCCTCAAAGTCAGAAAATCATCCCACTCGGGGCCTCCAGTTTCCACGTAACACTTCTGCAAAACCGTGTCTTCACACATAGGAAATGTATATTTAGGAGCTTAGGAGATGCTGCAGAGTCCCCAAGACAGGTGGGATGCAATGCATCCTCCAGGCACTCACAGCCTCCTGGGGGAGAAAGCGGGGTGGGGGGGGCGAGGGCAGCCCAGTTAGGATCCTTAGGGGGTCCTAAGATCAGAAGAAATCATGATGCCTCCCAATATATAATTCTAAATAAAAACAATATGCCACAGTAAAGCTTACAGGTATATTTACAAGTATACTGAAATGGACAGAGGTTCTTTGTAGCTCTTCCAATACCGAAATTCTGGGCAAGTTGGTGGGAGCTGAATTCCCTCTCTCACTCCCCACCCACAGGTGGCCCTGCTATGCTGCTTCCCTCAGCACGCGCTCCCTCTGCTTAGTGAAGAAGTCTGCACTGATGATAAAAGCGCTCAGACAGCCCAGGCAGAGAGCACACATGGCCTAGAGGGAGCACTTCCAGGACGGGTCTGGTGGGAACGCTACTTGCCTCCCCTCTTGTCTACTCAAGGAATTCCTTCCCGTAATTGCACTCTCTCAGTCTTACATCATCACAGTTCCCCTCTCTGCTGGATCAGTCTCACTAGCACACAGATCTAGTACCATATTTCCCATCTTTAAAAACCCTCCCTTGACTCCCAGATCCCTCTCCAGCTATCAGCTTCCCTTTATGGAAAAAGAATCCCATCTTCACCGTCTCCTCCTCTTCTCTCTTGAACCCCACCCCATCAGGCTCTTAGCCCTACTGTCCTCTGAAATGGCCCTCATGGAGGTCATCCATGATTTATGAACGGCCCATAGGAAGGTCATCCTTCCACAGGGTTAAATCCAATAGACAAGTCTTACCTCTCAAGCACGCTTCATCCTGCAGCATCACTGCACAGTAACTCCAGCCCTCCTACTGGGGTGCCTTCCTCTTTCCCCTCTGGGACCCCACTCCCTCCTGGTTTTCCTCCCACCTCTCTGGACACCCCTTCTCAGCCTCTTCCTCCCCTGGTTAAGCACCAAAGTGCCCAAGATTCTGTACTCTGTCATCCTCTCTTCTGCATCCACACACACTCCCTACGTGATCTCATCAAGTCCCAGGATTTCAACACAGAGATGACTCCTAAACCTATATGTTTACCTCCAACCTCTTCCCTCTTCGTTTCCAAGTGTTTACCCCAAATCTCCACTTGGAGGTCTAAAATATATCCTGAACATACGTCCCCAACCCAAAACCTGATTTCCTCTTCGAACTTGCTCTTCTAAGCCTTCCCCGTCTCAGTACGAGGCAAATGCCTCCTTCCAGCCTTCAGTGTATGTGTCACTCTTGACTCCTCTCACTGTCCGCAGAGATGAAATACATCCCACGTGACCTCCAAGCACGCCCACCACTATCACCAGAACCCGAGCCAATGTCACCTCTCATCTGTACTCTTAACTGGCCTCCCTGTTTCTCCCCTTTCTCCCTAGAGGTTATTCTCCACACAGAAACAGACAATAGTTATCCTTTAAACATGTAAGTCAAATCACCGCACAGCTCTTCCCCAAACTATCTGCTGGCTGCACAAGTCCCTCCGGAACAAAGGCCTTACCGTGGCCCAAAGACCCCACACGTTCTCATCTCCTGCTGCTCCCCACCCCTCACCCCATCCTAGTCATATTGGACTCCGGGTTGTTCCTCCACCATGCCTGCCACCCTCCCACCGCAGGGCCTTTGCACGTGCTATTTCTTCAACCTGGAATGCCCTTCCCCAGAATATCTGCATGACTCACTCCCTCCTGCTTAAATCTCACCTCAGCTCTTCAGAGGACTTATCTGGACCACCCTTTCCCTTACTCTGTTTTATTTTTCTTCTTAGCATTCATTAGCACCATAGAGATTACACATCTATTTGCCTTCTCTCTCCTCTCACCAGAATGTAAGCCCCGTGAAGGCAGGAACTCCATTGGGTATCCCTAACACCCAATCCAGAGCCTGGCACATGGTCCTACTCAAGAAATATTCGCTGAATGAATGCCAGGTCCAAAAGTATGCATTTTGTTTGGAGAAGCAATGGGGAGCCACTGAAAACTTCTGAGGAGAGAGATCCCACACAGTCTTCCTGGCAGTGATGGTGGGCTGTTGGAACAGGAGAGAAAGAGCCCTAGACTGGAAGTCAAAATACTTGACAGGTGGCTCAGCTACCCCACAGACACTCTTCATCAGGCCAGTCACTTCATCCATTTGGGCCAACGTTTTCTTCCTGCGGTAATAATGAAACTAGCTAACGTTGATTTGCACATTTATATTGGGTTAAATACTTTAGGTGGATCATCTCACTCACATAATTCTTCTCATAACTCTTAAGATGTACATGTTATTATTATACCTACTTCAGAGATGGGAAAACTGAGGCAGAAAGATTTGTAGTAGTGCCAGGAAGTTGATAAGCCTAGATCCCAAGGCAGGGGGTCTGATTCCAGAACCAATGAGCAGGGGTTGGATTTCATGATCTGCAAGGCACCCTCCCACCACTGACACTCTCTAATATGGACAAATGGAGGGGATGGGGAGATAGACGATAGATACAGAGGGATATGGATGGAGAGAGAGAGAGAAAGAGTGGGAGCCAGCTAAAGAGGCAACTGCAATTGTCCAGGTGTGAGGCTAGACAGGACCGACCAGAGAATGATAAGACAGGGCTGGATGTGAGACGGGCAGTAGAAAATGACAGTCCTACGGTAGTGAGAAAACACTCACAGCCTTGTTGGCCCACTGGATGTGGGTGGAGGGAAGAGGAGACCAGAGATGAGGTCAGCTCTGCAAGCCTGGAGATGAGTTGGTGAGTGTATTCGTCAGGGTTCTCCAGAGAAACTTAACCAGTAGGAGAGAGAGGGAGAGAGTCTAAGGAATTGGCTCCAGCAAGAGTTTGATGCCGCGGTCTGCAGTCCAAAGCCTGGAAACCCCGGCAGGGTTTCTATGCTAGAGTCTCGAGGAGAATTCCTTCTTCTTCAGGAAACCTCATTGTTTGCTCTTGCAGTTTTCAAGTGACTGGATGAGGCCCACCCACACTATGAGGGGTCAATGGCTCGACTCCAAGTCTACTGATTTAAATGTTTATCACATGCTTAAAATACCGTCACAGCAACATCTAGACTGCTGTTGACCAAACAACTGGACCCCCTAGCCTCGCCCAGCGGACACCTGGCATTAACCATCACAGTGGGCTGGGCCTCAGACGTGTCGAATGTGCAAAGCTGGCCAGAGACCCAAGGGCGCTTCCAGGAGGACAGTTCTCTCCAGTGAGGGGCTGGGTCACTGGCTTTTCTGCAGGTTTGCAAAGGTCAGAGTGTCCATTTTGATTCCCCTTCTTCTCTCCTTACTTAGTCAGGTCCCTGAGGCCTTGTAGAAGCTTCTTCCTTCCCACAATTATGGCTGTTGTTATTATCCTTCTTAGTATTGGCACGAGGATGCCCTGGCTGGCTTCCAAGAAGGAGAATTACTTTCTGTCTCCCTTACACCCTCCTGTTGCTTTTAATTGGATGCAGAATATTTTGTCTTCTCTTCCCAGACAGAGACTGGACTTTGGACTGTGATGGTGTAAGTGGCCACCCTGCCCTGGCTCAGAGAGGAATGAGGCCTAGAATGGGGTGACGCCAGGTCATCCTGGTCACTCCGTGGAGATGTTTGCTTCTAAGGAGATTCCTGAGGCCCTCATGCCTACTGCTCCCCAGGAGGGAGGCTGCAGCAAGAATCACAATGGGTTCCAGTCCTGCCTTGGCCACTGATGTGCCATGTGACCGTGCACAGCCTTTCCCGATCTCTGGCCTTGAGTTCACGCAGACCTGGCTTATCTCCAAGGTGCCTTCCGGCTGGACCATTCCCCCATGCCCACTGTGACTGCCCATTTCTATCATGTACAAAGAAAGGGACTGGCCTGAGTCAGGTGTTCTGAATATGTGCAGAAGAACTCAAGGGCACGGCTGGGAACTGAACCCAGGCACTTCAACAAGTCCAGAGCACTCTTTCCTCTCCAGCCTTTCCCCATGCTGCCCTACCTTTTCTGAGTTCAACCCCGGGTAAGAAACACATTTCACACTGTGGTCAGTACATCTACACAGCACACACACCTGCACGCACAACGAGAGCTAACACTTTATGAACGAAACTCTTTCTGCTTGCAATGCTTTCTCATTCCAGCCCGTGCCTTTAAAGAAATACAGTTCTCTGATGCGTCGTGCTCCACATTAAACAACGCTCTGGTCCACGCTCACACTACGTGGGACAACCACAAGCTCTCACTGAGGGTAAAAACATGGCCTCTGCTCTCAGCGTTCTCCTCTCTGAGGTGTCACAGGGCCCAGTCAGAGAGCAAACCTACAAATTCAGGGGTCCTAGGCACGTTCATACAGATCCAGACAAAAGGGGTCTGGGTGAGATCAGCCGACCTTGGCCACTTCAGGAAGAAACCTGGATACCAGTGGTCAATAGTGTATCCCAAGCCTTCCTTTTCGGGACTGGTTATAGAGTATCTATTGCCATCTATCTTGCTTCTGTTTCTCGCCACAATTTTCATGTGCCCAACCTTTGTGGTGGAAGCTAACTGAAATTTACATCCCACACCGCTTACACCTCCTATAAATAATGGTTTTTTACCTCTGGAAGGCTTTAGGCACACAAATGCTGCCTGGGGGATATGACACGCTGAGGGGGCCACGGTGTGCATGTGTGCACGTGTTTGTGTGTTTGTGTGTGTGTGTACACGTGCCAGGGGCAGGGTGTTGCATGGCGACATCCCTCAGGTAACAGAGGTTTGCTGAGTCCATTGCTCAAGAGTGTATATAGCGAGGCACGAACTCACATGAAGGTGCCTGTGAACTCTATCCCCTTCTTCAGTGTTAATTATTCTCCTTGTTCTCACTGTTACCGGCATGAACTCTCTCTCGTCTTCCTCCCTGCTCCCCATTGCGGAAGTCTGAGCCCCTCACCCATGAGGCTGCCCAGGGAACAGAAGTGAGGGTGCTTGGCCTCTGTGAGGGGCCTTAATGGACCAGCACTCAGCCGGCCAAGGGCTCTACCACACTACAGCCACTTCCCTCCTCCAAGAGGATGGTCCTCTACCCCCAGGACAGAATGGGCTGAAGCTGCCACTCGGCCCAGGTCTCCTTCCTCCCCACCACCTCGACTGGGGCCAGATCAGGGCGGCTCTGGGCCCAGCACGACAGAGCCCCTCATTCAGCCCAGCTGGGTGATGATGTCAACATCTCAGGGCTGAGGGGCCACTGCCCGCAGCCAGGCGCAGTGACTGGGCCTTCTCCATCCAGGTTAGAGCCTCTGCTGTCTGTCCTTCTCCCCCACGTCTCCCACACATAATAGGCTATGTCGGAAATACTGCTCCTGTATTATAAATATGCAAAGCTTGGGAGGCAGCAGGCGACGGGGGGGGGGGGGGGGGGGGGGGGGGGGGGACGGCGGGTGGGGGGAACACCAGGGAGTATTTACGAGCCTCTGGCTCAAACTCTGGGGCTTTATTTGCTTAATGAATGGCCGGGGCCAGCCATCAGCCCAGGGATTTATTTGTCACTGGGAGCAGAAGACACTAGGATGTGGAGATGTAAAAATGACAAATTCTCCGACTCTGCCAAGGTGGTATTTCATTGCCACGGTATCTAGCAGGGACGGGAAGGTGAGGGGAGGGAGAGGCCGGCTCACGCGCTAAGCAGCAACGGCTGGGAGGAGCTTACAGTTGAGGGACTGGCTATGTTAACAAAACACAAAACGAAAGCACTGCTTCCCAGCATGCAGGTGGAGGGCCAGGAACGAGGGCATCTGTAGCAGGTCTCATACGCTCTTACAGCCCTCAGGCCTCCTGGGCACTCCGTGTGCTCCCATGTCTCAAACTGCCCCACCCAAGAAAATTCTAGAGCGCATAGAGGGTAGAGCAGAGACTCGGCTCTGAGTTTCTTTTCAGCAACTCCCGAGTGGTGGGACCTTGAGCAAGTCACTTCAGCTCTCTGGATCTGTTTTGTCATTTGCAAAATGAAGGGTCAGACAAGCTCTGTGGCTCTTATACGAAGAGCCAAAGTCAGGAAGAGCCAGCCTGTCTATGCACGCATATTCTGCCCCTTGCACCCCACATTCACGGTCACAGATGCCTCCACCACCATCACCCCCAAATGTCTCATCATCGCCACCAGCATCCGACCACCTGGCCCTCCACAGAGCCGATCAGTCTCACACGGGGCGGCAGCAGCGCCTGCGTCCCCTCGCAGTGAAGCCATCTGGGCAAAGACTAATCTCTGTCTCCTTGAATCTCTCTCCGCTCCGTCCGTTTGGTAACAGAACCCCTGAGCTCCAGCTGGGCACGCCAACCCAGCTAGCATCTGTACTTCCCAGCCTGCCTTGCGGCAGACGGAACCACATAACGAATGGAAGGCGAGGGGATATCATGGGTACAACGTCCAGGTCACAACCTTTATAAAGGAAATGGGCTGTCCCCGCTCCTCTCCTTCCCCCTTCCCCTGTGCCGGGACTTGCACGTGATGGTGGCGGCCAGTCTCAGGAATGGGGACGAGGACAGCACGTTAAGGCGTGGAGAAGCAACAAGACAGCTGGGCTCTCTACGTGAGTTCATGCTGCAGAGTACGGCCCACCCTGGACCCCCCTCTGGTCTGTTCAGAGAGGAAAGAAGCGGCGTCTATCGTGGAAGCACGATAATATTTGGCGGCTTTGTTACAGCAGCTTAGCCCATATCCTGATGGATACATGCCCCACTGCCCTTCTGAGAAGAGCGAGTCCTTGGCTGCCCGGGGGCAGCCACAGTGCGCCCGCTCTCCAACGGCACCCTATGAGAGCGCATCATACAAACGGACGTGGCTGTGACACGTGTGCCTTCCAGACAGGGGACAGCTGGAGCGCACACCTGTGTCTTCTTTGGTCCCGAACAGCTCCAGCTTGTTGGCACACCTCTCAATATCCGGATGCATCCAAATAAGATCGTAAGGATGAAAAGGAAGTCTTCAAATGTCCCTGCCTGAGAAAATAGCTGCCACGCTTTGAACCCCACGTGGAAATTGTGGCTTTGGGTGCAGGATCTTGGCTACACATCCCGACCTCCAAGGAGGGACTGAGGCTCCCCTTGCCCTCCCCGCCCCCGAGGGAGGGGCAGCGCAGCGGGTGGACACACCCTGGGTAACATGTCCTCTCTCCAGTAAGTGTCCTCCTGTTTGGAGCCGCTGGCTCTGGCATTGCCGAGCGGTGCCCTGCTCCCTGTGCCTCCTTGGAGGAACTCCTTGGAGCTGCCATACTATCTGCCGGGGACCTTCCTTCCTTCGGAAGGACGTGTCTTCATCCTTCAGGAAAGCCATGCTGAAGCCAATGGTGGGATTTGGGGAGGAATACCAGGGCCAGACTCATGAATACAAAGGAATCCTTCAGGTCCCGTGGTGATGAGACCAGCTCCCCAAGGTGGGAGACCAATCAGGGGCTCAGACCCAAAGCCCTAACTTATGACAAGAGTGATTTTTCTCAGAAAGTCTTCTGTGCCCATGGTCCCTGGGGAACTGGTGGGGAATGGCTGGTTGACGACTCACCCACTCAAGATACCTCCAGCCACCGACATCCCAGAGCTTTCATCCCTGCCTGGGCCTGGGTTGGGGAAGAGAAAGTTGGGGTTGTGGGGATTGGGCAGGGAGACCACAGTGCAGGGCTCCAGGATGCCTTGAACAGCAACCAAAGGCAAAGCAATTTTCATTTCCAGGCTGCAAGAAACAGATAAACTCGGCAGTTCAGGGTATCTGGGCTCAACTTTTGCTGTTTTTACTTTTCTGGTGCCTTCCGAGGTCCAGCGCATTAAGGACGCATCCTGGGGCTGTGAAAGAACAGAAGCAGCTCAGAGGTCCGTGCTAGCGAGTGCACGACTTGCTTCTGCTATATCTTCCTGCCAGGGGGCGCTGTTGAGAATATTCCTCGCTGCATCCTCCACCTCTACCCTCCAATTCTCTCTCTTTCCGGCCCAGGAAGCCCCGGCTCACCACAGCCCCAGCAGCACTGCTGAGCCATGAAGGTCATAGCAACCTCCCACTGACCTGCTGTGAAGAGCAGAAGGTGCCTCCTGCACTCGGAAGCCCGGAAGCCCTGCCTCGGGCTGCACTTTGCTCCACGCTGGAAAAACAGCTGGGCTCTGCTGGGCTCTGGGAGAGAAGGAGCCAGGAAAGGCTGCGTCCCTCACCCTAAGGGCACCTCTGGATTGGTCAGCTCCCAAAGCAGCCCTGAGCTGGGAGGGACCCTGAGTCACACCAAGCCCAAGTTTACTGCTATACTGTGATGGTGAGCATCCTTGGGTTAGGGAACAGATTGGCTGCAGGGGAGGGGACAGATGGAGGTAAAAGAATTAGGTATCCAAAATGAGCCCTGCTGCCTTGGTGGGGGGATGCTTCTCCAGATGCTCAGGCTACTAAGCCCTCGAGGCTTTGGGGTATCTCTGATTTACCAAGCGTTTCCCTCCTGCTCCTGTGGACTGGGGTCCCCACCTCTCTGTGACGTGTGGCAGGGCTCCCACTTGCAAAAACCCATGCACCTGTCCTCCCTGGTGGCCTCCCTCATGACCCTGACACTTCACACGGCAGAACCACAACAGAGTTTCTATTTCAAAAATAAAGACGATGACGTCTCAATGCAAGACTCTGAGACTGTCCCGATTCTCTCTTCCAAAGCCAGTCATTTAAATGAACACTCTATCCTGTGACCTACCTTTCCTTACTCTTGATTCTCAGGCTAAATTCAGATAATGCTGCCTTTGATTCTACCACTTTCTACGGAAACTCCCGTGTGTAGTTCAGATACCCCGTCATTCCCAGACCTGTTAGCTTCTCCCTCTCACGTCTCAGAGCTACAGCTCTGGGAAACCCTGTCCCTGAGTGAGTTCCCGCTTCCTTTCCACCCTGGCCTGCCTCTGCCCCTAATGGGTTCCATTTCTCTGCTGGCTGAGTCCCTGCCCGTCCCACCCCACTCCTCTCTCTACTCCTCCCTCTGGGATAGGCAGGTGAGGACAAATGTTGGTTCTGGCACTAACTAACTTCTCTCCAGAATTCCCTCCCACGTTTCCAACCATCCACTCAACATTTCCACTTGGATGGTCTCACTATTGAACACATGTGACAAAAACGAAACTCATGATAATAGCAAACAAACCCTCCTATTTGTCAAGAGTTTGAACGTTCACAAGTGGCTTTTATACCTCTTTTAGGCCCATTATTCCATTTCAATCATACTGAAAACCCAGGAATATAGGCCAGGCAAGCATTGCTAGCCTCATTTCATAGATGAGGGACCTGGGGGCTCAGAAGAATTGCCTAAAATCAAATAGCAAGTAAATGATGGAGCCAAGACTAAACTCAGTTTTCTAAGTTTTCTTACTTCTTAGATCTTTCCTACTTACTTCTCAGATCAAAGATCCAGACAGCCATCAAATCCTGTGAAGTCTTCCTTCCTTCCTGACCCCTTTTAGACTGAATCTGTCCTTCCACTGCCATGACTCAGCTCTGGACTTCTGTCCCTAGATGCCTGGATAACTGCAGTGGCCTCTAGCTTCACCTTACTGATTTCATTCCTTAGCCTTTATAATGCACTGAACACTGCTCCCAGATAATGAACGCTGCCTCCAGATTATCCTTTAGAATACTTATTTCATTTTGCTACTCTTCCAGGAGAAAGTTCCAAGGACTCCTCTCAGCCCACACTTCAAAACAGGGTGCTTAATCCAGCACCAGGACCCCTCACAAAACGGCACCCATCCTTGCTAGCCTTGCCTGGGACGTTCCCTTGAGCTCTTTGTGGCTTACTCCAGTCACTGACTTTTGATCTTTTTCTAGTCCTCTGATTGTTTTCCTATTCTCTATTTGACTTATTTCTGCTCTAATATTTATTAATTTCCTTCCATCTCTTTGATCTGCTTTTTCTAATTTCTCAAGGTGGAAGTGTAGGTTATTGATTTGAGATCTTTCTTCTTTATAAATATAGGCATTTACAGCCATCAATTTCCCTCTAAGCACTGATTTATCAGCATCCCGTAGGTTTTGGTATGTTGTGTTTTCGTTTTCATGCTTCTTAAAGTATTTTCTAGTTTCCCTACGATTTCTTCTTTAATCCATTGGTTACTTAGAAGTATGTTGTTTAATTTCCACATATTTGTTCATTTCCCAAATTTCCTATGTAATTGCCTTCCAATTTCACTCCACTGTGGTTGGAGAAATATTTTGTATGATTTCAATCCTTTTAAATTTATTGAGTTGTTGCATGGCCTGATATATGGTTTATCCTGGAGAATGTCCCATGTGCACTTGAGAAGAATGTCTATTCTGTTGCTGTTGGATGGAGTATTCTACGGATATCTGTTAAGTCTACTTGGTTTCTAGTGCCCAAGCCATTTTTCCCTTGTTGGTCGTCTGCTGAGTTTTCTATCCCTTGTTGAAAGTGGGGTATTGAAATCTCTAGCTATTATTGCCAAATTGTCTGTTTTTTCCTTCAATTCTGTTCATTTTTGTTTCACGTATTTTGGGGTCCTGCTGTTAGGTGACTATGCTTATATTTGTCATGTCTCCCTGATCAACTGGCCCTTTTATCATTATAAAATGTTCTTGGTCTCTGGTAAAAGTTTGGTTTTAAAGTCCATTATGTCTGATATTAGTATAGCTCCTCTTGGTTACTGTTTGCACGTTATATCTTTACCCTTTTACCTCCAACCAATTTGTGTCTTTGAATCGAAAACATATCTCTTGTAGACAGCGTATAGTTGGATTACATTTTTTTAAAATCCATCTTGCCAAAGTCTGCCTTTTGATTAAAGTGTTGAGTCTATTTGAATATAATGTAATTAGTGATAAGGTAGGATTTATGTCTGCCATTTTGCTATCTGTTTTCTATATGCCTTGTGTCTTTTTTCCTTTATTTCTCCATTATGGCTTTCTTTTAATGTTATATGGATGTTTTCTGGTGTACCATTTTTATGCCCCACTGTTTCTTCTTTGTCGTCTTTTTTTTTTTTTCTTAGTGAGTTCCCTGGAAATTACAATTAACATCTTAATTTACAGCAATCTAGTTCAGATTAATATCAATTTATTTTCAACAGTATATAAAAACTTTGCTCCAATATAGCTCCATTCTTTCCCCCTACTTCATGATATTACTGCCAAACAAATTACATCTTTGTGCATTATAAGCCTATCAACAAAGTTTTATAATTGTTGCTTTGTATATTTGTCTTTTAAATCAGATAGGAAAAGAAAAGACTAATAAATAAAAAATACATTTACGCTGCAGCAACTTTTACTACTGCTCTTTATTTCTTTCTGTGGATTTGAGTTACAGCTAGTGTTTTTTCATTTTAGCCTGAAAGACTCTCTTTAGTATTTCTTGTGGAGCAGGTCTTCTAACGACATATTCCCTTAGTTTTGTTTATCTGAGAACGTCTTAATTCCCCCTTCACTTCTGAAGGATAGTTTTTACTGAATATAAAATGTTTGGCTGACAGTCTTTCTCCGTCAGCATTTTGAATATTCCAGACCACTGACATCTGGCCTCCAAGCTCTCTGATGAGAAGTCAGCTGTTAATATTATTGACATCCCTTGTACGTGACAAATCCCTCCTGCTGCTTTAAAGATTCTCTGTCTTTGACTTCTGACAGTGTGTGATGTATCTAGGTGTGGATTTCTTTGAGTTATTCTACTTAGAATTCATTGAGTTTCTTGGATGCGTAGATTAACGCATTTCATAAATTTGGGACGTTCTGTGACATCATTCCTTCAAATATTCTTTATGCCACTTTCTCTTCTCTCCTTCTGGGGTCCTAGTACCCGTATGCTGGTGTGCTTCATGGCGTGCCACAGGTCTCAGATTTTGTCTATTCCTCTTCGTTCTTTTTTCATCCTGTTCCTCAGACTGTATACTCTCAATTGACCCATTTTTAAGTTCACTGATTCTTTCTTCTGCCAACTCAAACATACTGTTGAGTCTCTCTAGTGAACTTTTCACTTCAGTTATACTTTTCAACTCCAGAATGTCTATTTGGTTCTCTTACATATATATATATTTTTCTATCTCTTTACCAATATTCTCTATTTAATGAAGCAATATTCTCATCCTTTCCTTTAATTCTCATATGTCCCTTAAATCACCGATAGATCCTCAGATGTATTTCCTTAGTCCTATCACGTATGAGGTAGAGAAAAGTCCACCTTGGAGGAACTCTTTTCTTATTTACCTCCACATTATTCCTGAAACCCAGGAAGGTAACTTAAAAGATGATGTTACAGATATGAAATAGAGGGAAAAAACAAGCATATTGACTGAAGAATGATTTAGTCAGCACCTGTTAAACACTAGGCACCATGCGAAGCATTAGTGATTCAATGATGAAGACAGAGTCCCAGCTCCAATGCTCAAAAAGATTTCAGCAGGACAAAAAATGGCCAAGGGCCATGACCAGGCAAAGGCAATAACAGGAGCAGAACCTACCTGCCCAGACTGGCCACACTTTTTTGCCACTTAGGTTATGATCTCTAGTAGATGATTATTTCAGTCTTTGTTCCATTTAGACTATGGTGCGGTGGTGATATCAAAAATAATCTGGCCATCTTTAGAAATCTGAGCAGGAGATATAGGTAGCAAAAGAAGGAACCAATATCTGTGCTCAATGCTCCCATGTGCAGGGCCCCAGGCACTCTTATCCTCACACATGGTTAACAAGAGGCACAAGCTACAGGAACAGAGACCTGCGTGCAATATCTCAGAAGGCTTAACTTGATATGCCCTCTATAAAACTTCACAAGAGAAATTTATTTTAGAACCAAGTAATAGAAAAATATTTGTCTCTCTTGAGAAACTGATTGTTTCTCCCTTTCTGATAATAGAGTTATGAAACCTCATCTCCCTTTTCGTTTTGACAACCAAATACAAAGCTTAACTATAGCAATTATAGCTACTGGGACTTTGGGTTCTTTCCCTGGTCCAATTTCTTTATTTCTATTTCTATACCATCACAAATTTTATAACGTGTACTGAGCATAAATCAGATTATTAACATGTATGTATGACAGAAAAGTCATTCTGATATTGATTTCTTTTTGGCAATATTGAAATAGGCTAAAAAGAACAAGAGGTATTTTCCCTCCCTCATCTGGTGGAAGTTTTGAGAATGTCCCCTGAAGTGATGGCGCGTGGTTTCCGGAGGCATCTTGAGTAGTAGAGGCTAGCACCCTTCTCCTTGCAGTGCCCGGGGGACCATGGGAGAATCTCAGAAAGGACCTGATGGGGGCTTCCCTGGTGGCGCAGTGGTTTGAGAGTCCGCCTGCCGATGCAGGGGACACGGGTTCGTGCCCCGGTCTGGGAGGAGCCCACGTGCCGCGGAGCGGCTGGGCCCGTGAGCCATGGCTGCTGGGCCTGTGCATCTGGAGCCTGTGCTCCGCAACGGGAGAGGCCACAACAGTGAGAGGCCCGCATACCGAAAAAAAAAAAAAAAAAAAAAGTAAGGACCTGATGCTCCTAGCCTGGGCCCTCCAGCTCTCTTAACACAGAAGCAGAGGAGCCACTGGCCTGCAGATCACGTGAGTTATGATGTGACCAGTACGGAGCCCAAACAAGGGGTCCTTCCTCAGCTCTTCAGAGCTGGTGAGAACGCTGAGGCTTTGTACAATCCTCAAGGAGTAGGTGGGGGTGGGAGGCTCTCAAAAGACAGACTGAATTTCCAGCCAGCTCAGCAGGTGGAAGCTTGGCACTGATTAAATTTGATTTAGAGAAACAAAGAAATGTGACATTTCTGGTACCTTACAGTTGTAGCCTGAAATTCATACCCGCCACGTGGGATATAAATAAGTGAATGAATGAATAAACAAACCAGAGGCCAGAGTGCCTGGGATGAATTCCCAGTTTGCTGTGTTTCTACCGTTAGGGTCGTAAAACCTCGAAACACAAGGGCTAATGAAGAACTCAGCGCTTAGCACAATAAACACCATCTGTGGCGACAGTACGGTAAGGATGGAGGTAAAAAACTAAAGGCAGTTCGCGACTTCACAAAGCTTTTTACAATTAAATGTGGGCAGCACAGGTCAACAATAAAACATGAATAAGAGAAAGGACAGCTGTACAGCCATACAGCACATTTTTCTTAAGCGCTCACTTCACGTAAGACATGAAAGGAAAGGTGAGGATGAAGACGGCACCCAGCAGTCATACAGATCGGTGAGGGAGATATGAGAAGCAGAATAAGGACACACTAGAAGGATACGGCCTATGAAAATAATTTGCATGAAGTGCTGTGGAAGGAGAGGTCATTTCTGTCTGAAGAACAGGCATCTTCCAATAGGAAGGGGTGCTTGGGACATCTTTGAAAATGGAAAGGATCTGAGCAGAATAAGGCAGCTTGAGGGGCACTGCAGGCCAGGGGTGATGAAGGTGGGGCCCACACCTGCTCACGCTAAGGACCGCAGGCATGTCTCTTCACAGATGCCCCTCACGAGGCATGAGGACGAAGGGATTACAGGTTGCTGAGAAGGCCAGAGAGGTGCATGGAGGCTGGTACAGACAGGGGCTTGGATACCATGCTCAGGGGTTTAGTTGCAAGCTAGAGGCAAGGTGATGGGGAGGTTACAGATCTTTGAGCAAAGAAGTGTCACGATACGAACGATGCTTTTGACAGTTTGCTCGCATTAGCTGAATGGAGAATGAGCATCAGAGAACAGGGCTAGAATCATTACAGGGAGAAGAGTTAAGAAGCCCATGCACCTAAACTATAAGAGAGGCAGAGGGTCAGGGAGAGAATGCGGGAGATGCAAGGAAGTTTCACAGGTGTGAAGTGACGAGCTGGGTGCGGGAGGGACAGAGAGACGGATGAGGACAAACATCAAGAGATGATTCTGAGGTTTCAGGCCCGGGTGGAACAGGGAGTTCAGGAGGACGAGGGTTGAGGAGGAAAATGATGCGCTCAGGTGAGAACGCACTAAGCCTGAGGTCCCAGTGGCCCCGTGATGAGATGCCCAGCAGGTGCCTCACGTACGGAGACATATAAGTGCTGCACTCAGTTTTTACACATCTATAATCTGATCTTTCAAAACTGATAAATTACTGGAGCTCCATAGTCATCTAACAAAAGGACTCTTAGCCTCACAAAAGCATTAATAATGAGGTACTTTGAATAGTTTGCTCCCCTGCAGAATATAAAATAGGCTTTAATGTTTTTTTAAAAGGTGACTTATACCTCTCTTTTCAACAAATTCATCAATTGTGTTAAGTATATCTCTGTATGAATATGGAATGAACTGGGAGACTTCAGCCAGGTAAAATTAATCAAGGTAGATGTCATGAAGGAGGAGATGAATCTTAAAGGGGATACTGAAAGGGTAGCATTTGAGTTAGCGAAGAAAAAGATTGTGGGTTCAAAACAGAAGCGGGGGACTCTCATCTCACTCCATATTCTCCCCACTCCTCTTCTTTCCCAGGAATGGAACCAGTGGGGGCGGGTGGGGCGATGGGGCATCCAGCTCCACCCAGAGCTTTTCTCCATGACTGTGGATGGCAAATCCATCCCTCCGTCTGCTGAGGTGAAAACCTGGGTTACCCTGTATGCAATCCATCAGGAAACCCTCTTGGCTCTCCCTTTGAAACCAAATCCAGTATCTGCCTCTTCTCTCCACCTCTACTGCTGCTACCATCTTGGTCCAAGCCACAAGCATCTTTGGCCTGGATTATGTCAATAGCGTCCTAATAGGTCTCACCGCTTGTACCCTTGCTCTCTTAATGTCTATTTTCAACCCAACAGCTAGTTCTTTTTAAAAACAAGTCAGATCATGTCATTCCTTTCCTCAAAACCCTCCAATTGTCTCTCCATATCCTTCCAAATCTAAGCCAAAGTCCTATTTATGGCTTACAAGACTCTACTTGATACGGGTCTGGTTACCTGCCTCGCCTCACCTCCTACTTCTCCCCTCCGCTCACCCAGCCCACTCCACTCTGCTGGCCCCTGGCTTCAGACACTCCAAGTGCACTCTTACCTTGGAGCCTTTTGCTTTAGTTCTTTCCTCTGCCAGAAACAAACTCCCCCAGATATGTGTAGACAAAATCCACTCACTCACCTCCTACAAGTCCTTGCTCAAACCTCACTTTCTCACTCTCATCCCATGAAATGCTATAACCTACTGCCAGCCCCACCTCAATATTCCAATTCCCCTCCTTGCTCACTTGCTTCTTTTTTACATAGCACTTATTTCCTTCTGACATATGATATACCTTCCTTATTAATTATGCCTATTATTTATTGGCTATCTTCCCCTGATAAAACAAAAGCTCCATGAGCCTTCTTTTCTTTTTAATTGGAGTATAATTGTTTTACAACGGTGTGTTAGTTTCTGCTGTACAATGAAGTGAATCAGCTGTATGTATACATGTATCCTCTCCTTCTTGGACCTCCCTCCTATCCACGCCCCATCCCGCCCATCTGGGTCATAACAGAGCAGCAGAAGCATTCTTCATCTGTTTTGGTTTGTACGTAGCCCACTGTAGCTGTTCAATAAAAAAAGTAAGAATGAGTCAATGAATGAATGTGTAAGAAGAAAAAAACAATGTAATCAAACAAGAGGGGGGAAAAAACCCACAACTTGATAACTCCAGCCAAAAACACTTGTACTTGGAGACAGAAAGCAGAAGATCCAGTCCCCGTACAGGCCACGTTCTAGCTCTGGGGCTCTGGACAAGCTATAAAATTCTCTGGGGTCCTCCACCCTTACCAGAAAGGGATGGACCAGGTTTTGTGTGTGTGTGTGTGTGTGTGTGTGTGTGTGTGTGTGTGTTTCCAAAACTATTTAATTTATTCAGCAAATACATATTGAGGGCCTACTACATGCTAGGTCTTGTGCATATGAAGATTAATAAGACATCACACCACACTGGTCCCTCCCCACAATCCTGAGAGGTCAGCATGTAAACAAAGAATTATAACGCATACAATATCAACATCTATAAGAAGTCCCTTGGAACTGCAGGTACAATACAGTGTGAAATCAGTAGCGGGCGGGCAAGGGTAAAGGATGATCGGGGAAAGGGCCTGGCAGGCTATTGGATGCCTCCCTGTACCTCAGAAAGCAGTACCAGAAGGACCCGCCCTCTGGGAATGCTGTCAAGTCTCCTGACTGCCCACTTCACATACTGGACCCTATAACGGCACAGCAAAGGACCCGCAACTTATCACAAGACCCTATTAGTCATTCAAAGATCAATTTTTTCACACCATTGTTTCTTCATGTCCCCTAGTAAGTCTTCTAAAGCCACCCATTGTTGTAAAAAGAAGGCCTTTTGTCCTGACACATCAGAGTTCCTAAAAACATTTGGAAGGGCTCAGCAGTAAAATAACGCACTGCTCATTTCGTCCAGCGATGGCTTGCAAAGTCAACACATTCCCTCCGAAAATAAATGCACTGCGTAGAGCTTGCTTTCCTCTGAAAACTCAAGGTTTGTGTTCAATCAGGTAACGTTTTCCCCTTTTGCTGTCCAGTTATTATCATTTACTGGACACTACCACCATCTTCATCAGGACATTGATTTAAGTATCCTTCTGTGCCACAGAATGTAAATCAGAGCAAGATAAACAGATGTGTGGTCTGTGCACTCTAGAAACTTGTACTTCAGTGCCTCCATATTAACAGTGCATAAAACCAGAAAGGATATCTTCTAGAAATTACATACTGGCTACACTCTATCCCAGGAGCATGTGGGTAGTCAGAAGTATGGGGTGTCTAGATCTATCACAAGGTATTTGGAAATTCAAGCCAATATGCTCATAGGAAATCACCACCCAGAAAACTTTCAGAAAGGGCTTCAAGATGGGAGGTGGGAAGGCAGATGTCAGAGCCACTGAGAAGAATGACCAGTTTGCTGAAGGAGAGGGTTAGACACAAGGTACAGGCAGAGATGGATCTACTGAAATAGCTGAGCAGCGCCCATGTTCTGGCGCATTCAGGAAGATGAGAAAACTGGCCCAAATCTTGAGCTTTGAGGCACTAGCCATGAGGGGGCCATTTTCATGTCCCAGT
The DNA here is from genome assembly GCF_008692025.1 of Phocoena sinus. Taxonomy (NCBI): domain Eukaryota; kingdom Metazoa; phylum Chordata; class Mammalia; order Artiodactyla; family Phocoenidae; genus Phocoena; species Phocoena sinus. The sequence goes on from NC_045775.1 coordinate 24,801,061, forward strand.
ATCCGGGGACCACCGAGGTTTAAAAACAACCAAGGTGTCACTCTGGGCTCAGACCTGCCAGTGAGGAAACAGTTATCCAGGTATATTCACAGTCATTTCAACTGAGGATGAAAGCTTTCTCCACTTCTTTTCTTGAACAAAAGATAAGCATGGATCCAGGAGGAGCTTCCAAGATCCCTCCTCCCTTTTGATAAGAAGCTTGAAACTGGCCATTTCTCCCTGGTCCCTGTAGTTAACAGGAAGCTCGAAGTAAAATACAAACTTTCCAAAGGACAACATGAGACCTTTGTGGTCATCTTTGCTCTTAAGTTCCGACTCTTTTTTACCGCCATCCCTTATTCTGTATTATCACTGTGTTCCTGCAGGATACGCCCCTCCAATCCTTTGTGCAACAAAGCAGAGAAAAATAATAATAACACAACAATAAACATCAGGTTGAACTTTTACTGAGCAAGTTATGAGCAATCATTGGGCTAAGCTTTTCATGGATGACCTCATTTAATCTGCCCAGGATTCCAATGACGTACGTGCTATTATTACCCACATTTTACACGTGAAGAAAATAATCGAGAGTACGGGAAATTGAAATAACGTGTCCAAGCACCAGAGACCAGGTTTGAATCTAAGCAGGCTGACGCCAGAGCCCATCTCTTAGAGGCCCTACACACACACACACACACACACACACACACACACACACACACATATGTCCAGGCATAAAATACTTTGTAGGGCATTGTTTGCAATGCTGCTATATCAGAGTTGATGGCTGTGGTACGGAAATCTATGAGAGCTACCTGGCTTTTGAATGACACTTTACAGTAGAGGTTAACTGCTGGCCTGCAAGCCAAATTTGGGCCTTATCTATGAGTTATTCAGAGCCCATGGTATTGACTTTTTCTGACTGAATCTAATTCTGTTGTCCAGTTCCCCGCAGCTCCCGCCATTCCTCACTGCCCAGCTCACTCATTTAGTCCCACATATCAAGTTCATGGACTTTGTTTCAGAAATTTCAAGGTATTCTGCCACTTCTCAACTCATGTGGTCTTTGGAATGTTTCTATAGGGGAGGCCAGACAGAAATCAACATCCCCTTTCACAAATGGAGAAATGGAGGTTCAGGGAGGTTGGACCCCTTGCCTGGGCACAGATGCTAGGAAGTGGTGTGGCTGGAAACAGGCTCCATCCAGGCCTTCTGCCTCCTAAATCTCAGCAGAGATCACCCTCGCCAGCGGAACCCCAAGGAACAGAGGGAACACAGTGCCAGCCACCATCGGGGGCAGAGTACTCCTCCAGGAGAAAACAGAGCAGGGCCTGCCCGGCCGGAGGCTGAGCATGGGCCTCAGGCAGCTGAGAGGAGCAGGGAGGAGGGCCCCACCTTGCAGCCCTGCCTCCCCCGCTGCTGGGAAGAGTCCCTCATCCTCCTTACACTGCTCTTTACCTCACCCCTTCACTATAAGACAGGGTGCCCTGGTGGCCCAGGCTCCCGTTTGTAGCCACTCCCTTGGCTCTGAATAGCTTCAGAATCAGGTCTTCCCAACGATTCTGTCTTCTGAGGTCTGACGGGCACTACAGGTAACATTTCATCCCTTTTGGGTAACTAAAGTCAAAGGGGAGGGAGGCCCCAGGCTGTTCCCCAGTCTCCCTTCCACATCCAGATCTACGAGGGCCTAGGCTAGTGACCTTGAAGGGATTCTTTCTAGGAGGGTGGACTCAAGCAAGGGTTCCCACATCTGGCTACACGTCAGGACTACCCAAGAGATCTTTGTCAAAATGCAGATCCCAGGACCATACCCCAGACATACTGAATCATGAACTTGGCAATAAGGCCCTGGAATCTGCATGTCAACCATCTCGGCAGATGAGACTCCTGCCCTTGTTTGCAATGGACAAAGCTGGGATGGAGTCTTCTTAGCAGCCAGGACCAGAAAGAGGACCCACCCACCTTCATCTCCAGGCTCATTTTCAGTGCCAGTGTCCAACCTATTCGAGGGAGCACTGGCTTACGGCCAAGCACCAGTCCCTTGGGGCTCCAGCTTATGGTCCATAATAGGTGGATTTAGAACATTTTAATCCAAAGCTGTTGAGCATGTGGGATGCCTCCAAACGCTGGAGAGCCAGCTCCCAGCTCTCCGGGAGCAATGGCCCAGATGTGAGGGCCATGAATCCACATGCAAGGGCCCAGAGGGGGATGTTCAGAGTCAGGGATAACCTCATCACCCCCAAAAGAGACCCCTGGGTGTATGTGCTGCCCACCCCAGGCAGGAGGGGGGTTGTAGGAAACATGAACTGGTCTTTTTTTTTTTTCCTGCTTTCTATTGAGAACTTCAGGCTTGGGGCCCTGCTGGCTCTATGGCTTTTGGCTAAGGGATATATATAGGAATGCCCAAATGTGACTCGAACCAGCGACGTTCTTCTCCCCCACGAGGACCCTGATAAGGCAGAACGGCAGAGAGAAGAGAGGGCTCTACTTTGTTAGTTTATAGCCCTCATGGTAGCTGGATTGCAAGGCCTAGCCTGGAAGCTCCAGGCTGGGGAGGACCTCACCCTGCCTGCACCCATCTCCAAAACTCACCACCCGCCAGCCTCTGGAGGCTAAAGCAATGAATGGCCAGGTTCTTAGGAACAAATATGAAAGAGAGGGAGACAGAGTGCCAGAGACGACCAGGCCCTGGGACAGCCTCCCCACCCTGAAGCCTGCCTCACCTGCCTCCCCGTGCCCAGGGCTGTATCCTTCCACGGAGCTCTGCCATCATTCCCCCGTGCTGAGACCTCACTGTGAGACATAGTCTCATCCTCTGCCCCTCGAAGTACCGAGAGCTCTGCGCTGACTCCTTCACTTCATGCCGCTGTCATCACTCTCTTGACCTTGGGCCAGGTCAGCTCTCTCCCCCAGACCCCAGAGAAGCCCCTCTGTCCTTGTGATGAGGACTGAACTTGCCTCCCTACCGCTCACCGGGATTTGGGGCCCTTCCCCTGACCCCCTCATTCCCACCAGGACCTCTTCATTGGATAGATGCTCCCTCCAGCCCACAGACGTCTCTCCCTTCCTTTCCCTCCCTTCCCCCGACCCTGCCCGGCCAGCCTTCCCTTACAAATGAGGAGGGAGGACCCCAGGCCGTGACGGATACCCTGTGCCATCCTTGGAGATCCCGCAGCTTCCCACGATGCGTACTTCGTGCAACTAGCTCTCTGCACTGTAGCAGTCATCAGCTGGCTCGCTTCTCAGGGCTCGGGTCTGTCTTCCGCTTGTTCTCAGGTATCACATGCAAACTTGCACGTGTTAAACACCCAAAGCAGGAACGATTATCACTCAAGACAACTGAGAAAGATGACCCAGGCTCCTGGTAAATCTCCAAAGTCCAATCAGAGGCTCCTGGGTGCTCCTAGCCAGAGCCGGGAGGGCTCCGCTGCACGGCTCCCAGGGCCCCCGGGGAAAGCAGGCCGGGGCCGGGCTGTGGCGCCGAGGAACTAGGCGGCAGCTCACTTCCTCTAGTCACGGAGAACCGGGTGTACATGGGGCAGGGAGCAGGGGGACGAATGATGGGATGAGGGGGTGAGGGGTAGGGGTGGGGTGCAGGCTAAGAAGAGGGCAAGGAAGCCACAGGGCAGAGCGGGGAGGCCAGATCTCTCCCTAGAGTGACGAGCCGGAAGGGGACAAAATTGCAAACCTAAGGGTCTGTAAGATCTGTTTCCCCTTCATTCAAGATTCTGCTCAGACCTCCTTCACTGGTTCCCTAGTGACTTCACGCTTGTAAACAGCATCAGAACAATTTACTACAGCCTTCCTTTATATGCCCTGGTTTAAATAACAAATATTTTTGTTTCACTCTTCTGTGAAATGAAACTCTTGGGGGGCAAAGTCCAGAAAAGCAGAGGTGGGACATGAGGAGGGGGCGGTGGGGCAGGAGCGGGAAATAACGTAGCATCGGGTGACATGGGAGTTCCCAGACCCAGACAGGAGGAGCAGTCCTTTCCACTCTGTCTGGGCTGCGTGTTAAGCACCGTCCTTCTCATGCCAGACAAGAAAGCCAGGTCCCACGGGCAAGGGGCCGTGTTGATGGGCACAGCTCATCGGGGTCCCAGTAGGGCACAGACATGACAGGCTCAGGATGTGGTCCACAGCCCCGCAGGACACCCCCAAAGGCTATGGGCTGGGAGAATCAAGCTGAGGAGGAAGAAGCCAAGGGGAGAATTTGGGGGAAGTGAGGTTTGGGGGGCAGGGGAGACATTATGGGGACAGAATTGAGTGGGAGCCCAGCAAGGTCCCTAGGGAGTCTGAGGCTGCAGGGATCCTGGCCCTGAGAGCCCTGCCCCAAGAAGCAGCAGAAGCCAATCACTTCTGGGATGTTCTAGCTGCAGGCCAGCACTAAAGCTTAAGTAGAAATCATTCAAGCTCCCAGGTCTCTCGCTATTAAACCGGAAGGGTCAGCAACCAGCCAGCTTGTTACTGTCTTTAATGAATGCCTTTCTATTTCCTGCAGAGTAAACAACTTGATTCCATTAGATGTTGTAAAATATTTACCAAGCGGCCAGGGTGGCTTCCTTCCTCCCAGCGTGAAAGAGGGAAGAAAGCTCCAGGTTAGACCTCTGCGCAAGGATCAACAGACATCGCCTCTCGGGAGGGGGGGAGGGGAGAACTAGGAAGGCTGTGTCTAGAGGGTCTCTTTCTTGTGTGAGAAAGCGCAAGGGGCCGACAGATCCTGAAAGGAGGAGTAGCAACTAAACACCACGTGATGTCCTGGACTGGCTCCCGGAACAGCACAGCTAGTGAGACCCAAGGTCCGGAGCTAATCGTAATGCACCTGTGTCGGTTTCTTCATGGTGACAAACGTTCCATGTGATGTAAGAGGATAACATTCGGGGGATCTGGGTGAGGGACTGCACGAATGCTCTACTATCTCTGCAACTTTTCTATGAATTAAAAATTATTCTAAACTAAAAGTTTAATTTATTGAAAAAGTGAATATGCTGCCTTCTTGGAGGTGAGTGTTCTCCATCATGGGTGGTGGAGTTTGGGGGCAGCCCCACACTGACAGGGACCTTCCCTGTGTGTGACCTCACTCCAGCGAGAGCCTGCAGGTCACAGGCAGGTTATAACTAAAGAGAAGAAGGGCAAAGGGGGAAGCAGAGGGGGGAGCCTTCCTACAGAGAAGGAAGAAAAGGGATGAGGCAGGAAGACGCTACCAAAATACCATCTTTATTGTCAGAAAAGTCTACTGGACAGAGGCAGTGAAATGAACTGGGCAGAGAGCCTCATGCCATGCAGAATACTCTGGGCTCGCATGGGGCAGCCATTGTGGGAATCCTTTGGAACTTGCCTCCGGTGGGGTGTGTGAGACCCTCTAGACAGCTGGGCATGTTTGGAAATCTCACAGGCCCATGGAGCGAGTGTAACATCCCTGACCAGGGAGGGGACAGCTGGCAGTGATCTCCTGTCTTATGCCAGTCTCTCCTGGCCTCTGCCTGGAGGCCCACCAAACCTCCCCCAGGGCAGGGGCATGTGGATCAGGTGGATATGCCCACTGTGATGTGCACCCTCCCTCTTCCTGCTCTACTGAGCTCCTGGCTCACTCCCGCTGTGCCAAGTTTCTGCTCTGCACACAGGTGACCACACCTTTCCTTGGCTCTCTTCTTATCCAAGGCAAGGGCAGAGTCTTCCGACTCTCAGGATAGGCCAGAGGAAAAGCATAACAATTTTATGTGTCAACTGGGTTAGGCTATCGTGCCCACTTGGTCGAATACTGGTCTAGATATTGCTGTGCAGGCATTTTTTTTAGATGTGTTTAATATTTACAATCAACAGACTCTGAGTCAAGTAGATGGCCCTCCATAAGTGGTGGGCCTCGTCCAATCAGTTAAGGCCTTAAGAGAACAAAGACTCATCTCCCCTAAGCAATAAGAGATCTGGTGTAGTAAAACGGGCAGGGGAATCAAGATGGACACTCTGGCCTTTGTGAACCTCGTGTAGAAAAGCCAAGGGAACATCCCCTTACTGGAGGAACAGCCGCATGAAAGTGGCTGACACTCCACCTGGGTCTCCAGCCAGCTCTGCACACTTAGCAAGTCTGAGGACAAGCGCACTGTGATGGTTAGTGCCATGTGTCAGCTGGGCGAGGCTATGGGGCCCAGTTGTTTGGTCAAAGCCAGCCTAGATGTTGCTGTGAAGGTATTTTTTTCAGATATGACTAACATTTAAATCAGCAGACTCTGAGCGCAGATTACCATTCAATTCAGTAGATTCAAAGTCAAGCAAATGACCATCCGTAGTGTGGGTGGGCCTCATTTAATCAGTTAAAGGCCTTAAGAGCAAAGAGTGAGGTTTCCTGGAAAAGAAGGAATTCTCAAGACTGCAACATGGAAACCTAGCCGGAGTTTCCATCCTGCCTGGCTTGCCTATGGATTTCGAGCTCAAGACTGCACCATAAGCTCTGACCTGATTATCCAAGACCTACAGATTTCAGACTTGCCAGCCCCCCATCATGTGAGCCAATGCCTTAAAATGAATCTCACTAGATATATAGATAAATGGATGGATGGATAGATGTAGATGTACAAGACAAATATGCATATGTAGAAATAGACACACAGACTGGCTCTGCTTCTCTGGAGAACCCTCACTAATTCAAGAGAAACAGAGGATCCAGAAGACCCTGGGCTGGGTGAGAGGCACCTGCTCTCTTCACTGTCCCATTGATGTCCCTCTGTGGGTTTACAGACAGTGATGCCCCATCACTGGTGCTCCCCAGCTTCATCGTTCAGTCACTGAAATAAAGAGTTTGTATTGATCGTCTTAAGAGGATGCCTTTCCCTGTACTCAAAAGGGACAGGAAGTGACAAACATTTCAGAAATAGCTTAGTGGACACCCCCCTCCCGCCACGTCTCATTTTCAACTTGAAAATAACAGCACATCACTGAACTCTCCACAGTCACGTGTGCCTGGGCTGACAGAACTTCCTTGGGGAGGAGAACAAACGTGCCACCTGCCAAGGAGATACCCACAGCACCCAGCGGAACCAACCCACTGAGACAGGCTGCTTGCCCTTCCAGGCTGTCCTGCCCAAGGTTCTCAGCCTCAAGAAAACCAGTAGGATCCACGGAGCTTCTGGGAGTCCGCAGATCTGGGTGACAGCCCCAGAACCCCACACAGCACTAGAGGACACACTCAAGGTCAAATGTCAGAGCAGGAAGTTGGGCATTTTCACTTCAGACACTTTTTCAAGGAGGGGAGCAAAGAGCAGCAGGCCGGGAGACAGCAGGACATCCTCCTCCACTCTGCCAAGAGACCACTTCCCTCTGTGTCAGCCCGGGCCACTCTGGCTGCTTCCCTCAGCCCAGCTGCTGACCCAGAGGCCCACGTGCTCAGGGAGGTGGAAAGGAACACCAGCTCCACCGGCCTCGACTGCAGAGGACACGCCAGGCAGCAGACACACCAGAAATCAGTGGTTTCTTCGGGAGCTTCTGCCTTTTGCCTTCAAATCAGGGTTGCCAGATTTAGCAAATAAAAATACAAACTGCTCACTTAAATCTGAATTTCTGATCAACTACAAATACACATCATGTGATACTGGGGATATACTTATAATGAAAAAATCATTTGTTGTTTCTCTGAAACTCAATACAACGGGGCATCTTGTATCTTATCTGGCACCCTTCTTCCAGCAGGGGAGAGCCGGGAGGGCTACAGCATCACGCCCTGCTGGTCCCCAGCCTCCAGGCCTCTCATCCCATTTCCTCACAGCTGGGCCCCCTCATTCAGCCCAGGCCCAACCTTCAGCTGAGACAGGAGGGGTTTAAGCAGCTGCAGACACAGCAAAGCAGAGCCCCGCTGCTCCCAACAGACCCTTCCTTGGCCCCAGGCCCTAGTCTTGCGATCCACTTCTTGGGCCTGTGCTGAGGTTCTTCCTGGCACCTCTTTGAGGCCTGGGGACCTGCCTGATAACACAGGGCCTTTGCCCAACCTTGGGTCCAGTGCCTAAACCCTAGTATAATGGGCAGAGAACCCTGACTGTCAGGACAGTTGGCCACTTCCTCTTGGGTACCCCCCATCCTCCCTGACCGAAGACAGCTGTAGCCCCTGAACACTCGGGGAGCTCACCTAGACGCAGGTGTACACTTGCCCACTGGCACCTGCGGCTAGGTGAGCTCCCCATGCAGGTGAGTGGGACTCTTCCCAACCTGTTTTCCCCACCTATCCTGCCATACCTTCCTACCCACCTCCAGCTCTGATGACCATGGATCGGATCTTAACCAAGTGTGGTGCCTCCTTTGACAATAAGACCCACAGAGACAAAAGACCTGCATGCGGAAAACTATAAGACACTGATGAAAGAACTTAAAGATGATACCGACAGATGGAGAGATATACCATGCTCTTGGATTGGAAGAATCAATATTGTGAAAATGACTATACTACCCAAAGCAATCTACAGATTCAATGCAATCCCTATCAAATTACCAGTGGCATTTTTTACAGAACCAGAACAAAAAATCTTAAAATCTGTATGGAGACACAAAAGACCCTGAATAGCCAAAGCAGTCTTAAGGGAAAAAAACAGAGCTGGACAAATCAGACTCCCTGACTTCAGACTATACTGAAAAGCTACAGTAAGCAAGACAATATGGTACTGGCACAAAAACAGAAACATATATCAATGGAAAAGCTAGAAAGCCCAGAGATAAACCCACACACCTATGGTCAACTAATCTATGACAAAGGAGGCAAGGATATACAATGGAGAAAAGACAGTCTCTTCAATACGTGGTGCTGGGAAAACTGGACAGCTACATGTAAAAGAATGAAATTAGAACACTCCCTAACACCATAAACAAAAATAAACTCAAAATGGATCAGAGACCTAAATGTAAGACCAGACACTATAAACCTCTTAGAGGAAAACGTAGGAAGAACACACTTTGACATAAATCACAGCAAGATCTTTTTTGATCCACCTCCTACAGTAATGGAAATAAAAACAAAAATTAAAAAATGGGATCTAATGAAACTTCAAAGCTTTTGCACATCAAAGGAAACCATAAACAAGACCAAAAGACAACCCTCAGAATGGGAGAAAATATTTGCAAACGGACAAAGGATTAATCTCCAAAATATAAAAACAGCTCATGGAGCTCAATATTAAAAAAACCAAACAACCCAATCCAAAAATGGGCAGAAGACCTAAATAGACATTTCTCCTAAGAAGACATACAGATGGCCAAGAGGCACATGAAAAGCTGCTCAACATCACTAATTATTAGAGAAATGCAAATCAAAAGTACAATGAGGTATCACCTCACACCAGTTAGAATGGGCATCATCAGAAAATCTACCAACAACAAATGCTGGAGAGGGTGTGGATGGGAATGTAAATTGATACAGCCTCTTGCACTGTTGATGGGAATGTAAATTGATACAGCCACTATGGAGAACAGTATGGAGGTTCCTTAAAAAACTAAAAATTGAATTACCATATGACTCAGCAATCCCACTACTGGGCATATACCCAGAGGAAACCATAATTCAAAAAGACACATGCACCCCAGTGTTCACTGCAGCACTATTTACAATAGCCAGGTCACGGAGGCAACCTAAATGCCCATCGACAGATGAATGCATAAAGAAGATGTAGTACGTATATACAATGGAATATTACTCAGCCATAAAAAGGAACGAAATTGGGTCATTTGTAGAGACGTGGATGGATCTAGAGACTGTCATACAGAGTGAAGTAAGTCAGAAAGAGAAAAACAAATATCGTATATTAACGAATATACGTGGAACCTAGAAAATGGTACAGATGAACCTGTTTGCAGGGCAGAAATTGAGACACAGATGTAGAGAACAAATGTATGAACACCAAGGGGGGGAAGTGGTGGGGAGGGTGGCGGTGGGACGAATTGGGAGATTGGGATTGACATGTATACACTGGTACGTATAAAGTTGATGACTAATAAGGACCTGCTGTATAAAAAAATAAATAAAATAAAATTCAAAAAGTAAAACAAAATATAATAAGACCCACAAAAATGCACTAGGAACCATGCCACCCAGACATCCCATGGCTTCCCCCAAGGTCCCTATTCCACTTGCAGCCTGAAGTCCAGGTCTGTCCCCTGCTGCTAAGAAGCAGTCCTCTGCTCCCATTTCTAGCCTTCCCTATAGACACGGCTGTTTCCAGGCAGCTCAAAGTCCAAACAATTATACTTCTAGATAGACTGGCTTCTTAGCTCTCCTGGCACCCATGCCTTCTTAACAAGAGGCATAGCAGGGCATTAATATTTTACTAAACCTTTCCTCTGCGTGCAGTCTTCAGACCACACTGTTCAAGGGACCAGCAAATCAGATCAAGGCTGGGAAGACCCTTGCTGACTTCACTTACCAGTTCTCACCCACCTTTGAGCCTCTGTCACTGCCTGGCAAGAACCCCGCACCACAAAGCCCGACGAGAGTGAAAATCAACACTGTGCCTTCCTTCCTCCTCCCCGCCTCCTTCCTCCCTCCTTTCCTTCCTTCCTCCACGCATTGAATTTACTGCAGGCCTCCCCTGAGTCAGGCACAGCATCAGACTCTGTGGATACCGGGAAGAGCAAGTCAGGGTCCTGCCTTCAAGGAGATGACACGTTATTCAGGGAGGGAGAAAAGGAATCAGACCATTTCACAGAAATGTGAAAAGTGCTTTGAGCCCCTGGGGTGAGCTGTCTACTTAATGGCTGTCCTGATTTTTTTTGAAAGATGGTTGGCAAGAAGACTGAAGTCACATTTACAGATGTGCAGACTGAGTTGGGCCACTCTGTCAATGTGGCCAAAGATAACCCTGGCGTGGCTGGCTCCTCCTTGTCTCACTTTAAATGTCCCCTCCCCTGAGAGACTTTCCCCAACTGCCTGATCTAAAGCGGCCCCCATCACTCTCCCTCCTAGCCTCCTATTCTGTCATTATTATGGCATTTCTCACAGCCTGGCCTCCCCTTCTTTGTTCATCTGTCCTCCTGCATCCTTGCCTGTGTCCTTCGACACTACACCTCCAGCACCCAGCAAGTGCTCCCTCCACTGAAGTTTACTGCACAAATGAAGGAACCAATAAAAGAACCATACAGAGTGAAGTAAGTCAGAAAGAGAAAGACAAATACCGTATGCTAAGACATATATATGGAATTTAAGAAAAAAAAATGTCATGAAGAACCTAGGGGTAAGACAGGAATAAAGACACAGACCTACTGGAGAATGGACTTGAGGATATGGGGAGGGGGAAGGGTAAGCTGTGACAAAGCGGGAGAGAGGCATGGACATATATACACTACCAAACGTAAAATAGATAGCTAGTGGGAAGCAGCCGCATAGCACAGGGAGATCAGCTCGGTGCTCTGTGACCACGTGGAGGGGTGGGATAGGGAGGGTGGGAGGGAGAGAGACGCAAGAGAGAAGAGATATGGGAACATATGTATATGTATAACTGATTCACTTTGTTATAAAGCAGAAACTATCACACCATTGTAAAGCAATTATATTCCAATAAAGATGTTAAAAAAAAAAAAAAGAACAGGAAGAACAACCACCCAGTGGTTCCCAACCTCCCGGGCTCCTGTGAGCTATTTCCATATATTCCAAGGCCTAACAGGTTTTATCAGTTTCCTTATCCTCGATAAAGCCCCACAGGAGAAACAGGATGTCACATTTCTTTGCCTTTGACTACAAGGATATCAACTCAGTATTCCTGGCTCCCTTGCTAATCAGAAACTCTAATTAGTAAATACATTTTGACTCTTAAAAGTGGGAAAACAAAAGCATCATAACATCCAAGCTGTTTATTTAGTGGATAACAACTTTCAAGACAGGAAACCATGGAGCAAGATTTAAAAGTACTAAAGGGTTCTCCCGGTACAGGAGAGACTGGGAATAGCTGCCCATTTTCTGGAATGGCAAGACTGAGGCCCAAGCCATATTGAGAGCCACATGCGAGAAACCTGGGCCAGAGGTCTGCCCACTAAACTGTCAGAGCAAAGGAGGATGAGACTTGGCCATGAAAATACTGCACATAAAAGAAATCATGTTCTGGAAAAAAAAGTAACTTGAATGAAAGTTGAAATTATCTGCAGCACAGATACTGTGAATCTTCAGGCTTGCTGCTGTCAAATGGATCATCCATATAACACTGGCCGTCTTCTGAAGCGCTAAGGAAAATCCGGAAAGTGTGCGTCCATTAGCAAGGTGCCAGACAACTGTTTTCATTTACCCTACTATTTTAAAAAGCATAAATGACATGGGCACTTACTCCTTGGAAGCTGACCTTTGAACAGCTCTTTAAATGCTGGGATTAAAGGTGCTGGATAAACCACTGCCTTGTCATTGCACTTGATCAACTGACTGGCCACTGCAATGCAAAACTTCAGGGTCAAAAGAGAACAGCCCAGTTCAGCTGAGACTCCAGCTGCTGGAGGCCAAAGGGGCCATTAGGCCATCACCTGCTTTCTGAGCCCCGGCGTGCCGCTGCCACCCGACTGTCTGTGCCACCCACCCATAGAGAGCTGGGTCCCCTGTTGTAATGAGAAGCTTTGAGCAGCTCGCTGCAAAAGGCACAGGCTCCCCACTGGCCAGCCCTTGGCTATGGGGACTTGAAGGACTTGAAGGACTTCTCCAGGCTTCCAGAGCAGAGGGGACGAGACCCTGCTGGTACAGCCCCTGGCTGCCTTATTTCTCTCATGAAAAGTGGCCGAGCCAGAGAGGACAGCACAGAGTCTGACAAGAAGACCTCTAGTTACACTGGACAAGAGCCAGATAGACCGGCAGAGTGCAAGAAGCCATGATTCTCCTCCATGCACGATTTTCTCCGACTGGAGTGGAACTTGGTTTAGAAATTAGATGTGTTCTTGAACACCCATTGCAAATCTTAAAGCTAAGGTCCAATTAGCAGCTCCAGGGCACAGGCAATCGAAAGCAGTGGTTCTGCGTCCAAATATCAGCGTGCCCCCAAGTCACCCAAGAAACCCACAAAATGCATATTCCCAGGTCCTGCTCCCCAAATTCTGATTCAGTGGGTCTGGAGTGGGAATCTACATTTTAATAAGCTTCCCAAGTGATCCTGAGGTAGAAAGGGGATGAACAGATCAACACTGAGGAAACTCCGAGGTGAAGGGGACCAGCTGGTTTACCCTTGTCCACTCGGTAGGTTCAGGCTTATCTGTCCCCAGTCTCCCTTCTCGGGACACTTATCTCAGAAGTGTGATCCTGAGAAAGGATCAGTGTTTAGGTCAGTGAATCCAGAGGCAGAAGGAGCCAGAACCATCCCAGGGACACTCCTGAAGCTCGGTCCAAGGGTCTCAACCTTGGGACCTGGGGAGCCACTGGCCGGGCCCTATGACCCAGACCTTCAAGGCATCACCTGCCACAATCCAGCTGCAACAGCTATGGTTGCAACAACATAGGCAAGGTCAAGGCCACCCAGTCCAGGGGTCTGAATCTTTTGTAGCGCACATGCTGTGGGGAAGCCCTTCTCAGAATAATGCTTATAAACGCATAAAATTAAAGGCATAGTGTTACAAAGGAAACAAATTATAACCAAATACGGTTTTTCAAAAAAAATTTTTAACTTGATGTAGCGTATATGTGTTTATTAATGCATTCAACGGGATCTAGCAGTGGTCCAAGAACTGCTGTAATTTCAAGGTAGTAACAAGATGGAAAAAAAATTCAAAACACCTGTAGCAGCTGCACTGCGTAAGTATAAAGCTAGGGCCAAGCTAAGAAGCCCAGTTTAGGCGCTGAGGCACTGGGCCTGGCTCCAGTAGCAAAGGAGAGGCAACGGCCCTCTTCACAATCACCAGGAAGAACAATCACCAGGAGCTTCATTTTTTTGTCATCACATGACAACTACGCGTCACCTGAGAGCATGTATGCAACACTAGCTCAGCTCAGTGATATGGTAACGAGTCCTGATTTTGATGCCAGAGAATCAGGTTTGCATCCTGTTATTCTCCGTTTGCCCCCAGGTATATTATCTCTGAACTTGCCCCTGCTGTGCACCCCGGGAGCTGACCACTGCAGAGCCGTCCTCTACCTGGGCACCAAGGTGGCCCCCTGCTCCTGTAACACCATCCCTCTCCTGCCCCTCCAGCCCTAGCGAGTAACTGCTCCCTGCGGGTGCTGGTCCCTGGGGGGTTCTCTGTCTCCTGCTGGCTCCCTTACCCCTGCCCATAGATCTTTTTTTGTTTGTTTGTTTGTTTTGGGGGGTTTTTCTGTTTGCTTTATTTTGCAATTTTTTCATGGTTTAATTAATTTTAAAAACTTTCTTTTATGAACAATTTCAAATATACAGAAAAGTAGAGATCATAGGATAATGAAACATACCCATTACTCAGATTTAATAAATCTTAACATTTTGGCATGTTTTGTCTTTTCCTATTCTGAAGTATTATAAAGTAAATTACAGATCTTCATATTTTACCTGTAAATATTTTGATGTGCGTCACTTAACTACAAGGACATTTTCCCTAATAACCACAATGTCATTAAGTGCACCTAACAAAATTGAAAATAATTCCTAATACTACTCAGTACCCAGCTTATATTCAAATTTCCCATATTGTTCCCAACAAAATGTTTTCCTTTTGGAATTTATAAATGAATATTAGGAAAAATCAAACCCATGTTATCAAGAGGATATAAAAAATACATATATACACACGTATACGATTGGTTTAGATATAGGCCATGTGACATTTTCTGGCCAATGAGATGTGAGGGGACATTTGCTGGGGGCTTCTGGGAAAGATATTCTCACCTGCCCGCAGATCTTTAACCAGCCTCTTTACTAAGGTCCCCTGAGCCACACTGTGTGTGCCAGCCGTTTCTTGCCTGAGCCCTCCTGACACAACCCTGCCCTGCTACGTGACCTTGAACAAAGCACCCAACCAATCTGAGCTACTTAATCTCTGGAAGGGGAACCGCAGCACCCACCGCCATAGGCGGGCTGTGGGGATTAAGCGGAACGGTGTGAGTGGCAGGTCTAGTAGGGTGTCTGGCCAGGAAAGCCCTTGATGAGTCCCTTCATTTTAGAGCCGGCAAAGAGCTCCGAGGACAGGTTCCCCTGCACCTTGTTCTGGGTAGACAGACCTAGTATATCTCCTGTCTGGAATGGCCAGAATCACTCTAGGGGAGGTCTTTTGGGGGCACGTGGGGCTCAGACGCCTCTTGCCCCTCAGAAGCACACAGCAGCCAGGGGGCCGTTCACCGCGGGAGAAGGAGGTCAGGCTGGGCCCAGGGGAGCCATCTGGCTTAGGGGGTGATTCCCTCTGGATTTCATTTTCCCTCTTCCCACTTCGGCAATACATCCCCACACCTGGCAGGTGCACAGAGCTTTCACAGACGATGCTCATTTGATCTTCACAATATCATGAAGTGGACCTTACTACCCTACTTATTTTGGGGGTGAGACAGAGTTCAGAGATAGGGGAGACTTGTCCAAAGTCACACATCTCCTGAGGACCAAAACCAGACCTAGTTCTTAAATCTTCTAACCAATGTCTCAATTTCTTTCCCAGCAGGGAGAGCTAAGACAGCAAATATAAATGACTCAACAAAACCCTCACCCTGCAGTAAATCTTTGGACCGGAAAGACAGGCTCTTGCACTGAGAAACAGAAATGGTATGGAAGAGATACAGTCGTCCGTCTGCAAGTCACTGACCGTTGACGGTTTAATTATGTAATTTAGTGAAAATGATGTCAGGAAAAAGCAGAGAGATAAAAGAAGCATCTTATGTTTAAGTAAAAGTTCCAGAGTTGAAAGTCTTCTCTCTCTTTATTTCCCAAGGGACAAAATTATATTAACCTTTATTTTAAGGGCAAGTGAGCCTGCCTAGCAGCTCTGCCCTCTTCCTCGCCCGTCCAGCACTAAGGAAACAACAGGGGTAGTTTTCTTTGGATGAAAAGCAGACATCACAGCCCACTTCTCGTCTGAACAGACACAATCCAGTGCTTTCTGTACCTCTCCTAAAATGTGACTTGGCCTGAATAAATACTATCAGAAGTTCAATTCAATGATGTATTGGCGATGCCAAATTATATTGCCCCTCGCTTTCAACAAGAATTCCCAACACTCCTTGAACACTCAGCATGGACACCACCACCAGCCCTCTCCCCTCCCCAACCCTTGAGATGCTTCACGGTCATTAATCCCTACAACATACCCGAGAGGACGAGAGGTGTTACGAGCTGTACTTCACAGATGAAGAGAGCAGAGGCAGAAAGGCTAAATGGCTCGACCAAGAGTGACAAGGAAACCAGCGTTGCAGCCGGGACCGAAGCAGGGAGAGCCCAGGTCAGGGACTTTTTCCGTCAGACTGGGAAGATGCTATTATGATCACGCAGCTGTTCCAGACGGCCTCTCTCCGCCCACCGTAGACCAGTCTCTCGAGGCTCTGCTTTGCCAACAATCCACACAACACCCCGAGACACACACGCCTACCACCCAGGGCCTCCTACTGAACTTGAATAGGGCCAGTGCTAAACAGGCTCCACTCCTGCCAGGGAGAAAGCCCTTCAGTGGAGAAAAGGAGCTGATTATACACTCCTGAGCTTAATAGGAAAGCAAATCCATTCCGAATAAATTGAATAATTTATAAATAAATTCACAGAGCACGAGGAATCTGTTTATAAAACATTTGCTAACCATGAACTACAGTCCGGCTATTAAACGCTGTTCACAGCAGCTCCTCAGAGCTGTGCCTCCCCTAGTCTCGCTGCATCTTTAACGGGCCAGCGGCTGTCAGCATGGCCCCGGGGCCCATCTGCGCGCACCCCAACGCCGGCAATACATTTGAGTTAAAGAGCTCCCCCAGTGAGTCTCGGTGTTTGGGCCCAGAAAGGCACCTCTCTCCAAGAGAAGTCAGTGCGGCCCAGAAGACAGCCAGTACTGCAGAACCATGTGGCTCTGCCCCATGTCTGGACTGCACTCCCCTGAGCCAGGACTTTCGTAGGGAAGCCACAGGACACAGCGGGACAATGGGCTTCTGCGGCCACAGGACGGATCTCTGAGGAACAGGCTGCAGGAATCACAGCTTTCTTCCCAGCAGGCTTTTCGGAGAAGGCATGCCTTCCCCTGGCTCTTCCTCCTTCATTTCTTCTCTTCCTTTCCATTTCCTTCTTAAGTGTTGGTGTTTCTCTTGCCAGCCCTCAAGTGACCCCCGATGGCCATCCACACCCAGGCGGTCCACCATCACCCAAATGCCAAGGGCCCCAAACTCCACCACGTCTCTCTCCTGAGCTGCAGACTCCCTACCAGGCATCCCGCTTGGACATCCCGTAGACCCTGCAAACCCAACGCGACTCCAGCCTTATCTCCACCTCCCATGCCCAGCGCGCTCGTTCTCTACCCAGCTCCAAACTCAGCTGCAAGTTCCTTTCTCCATTCACTTTCTCAAACCAAACATTTGGCCTCTTCCTTAATTTCTCTTTCTCAACCCTCACATCCATGGAGGGGTTTATTAATTCTACTTCCAAATATGTCCTGCATCCACCTCCTTCCTCACTCCCATTTGAAATGAAATCCTCCCATCTCAGTCTGGGCTCCCATCCCCCCTCCCTAGGACAACTGAGTCCCCCTTTCTCCTTACTCCAATACACATCCTCTAAAATGTCATCAGGGTAGTTTTCCCCGAACAGAGTAATGACCATAAATTTCCCTTCCTGGAAACAAACTCTTCAAACGTTCCCACTGGGCACCCCAAATCTCTGGACAGGCTCACCTCCAATGACTATCCCCACTTACCCAGATTACTGTGCTACCTTGAGACCACTAGCATCTCAGTACATGAAGGGCTCACTCCTGCTACACCTGGACTGTTCTTCCCTTTACCCCTCATCCTTTCAGCCCAGTTCCCTGGCCCTTTCAGAAAAAAGTCTTGCAACTGACTCTAACCTGCCTCTTTTCTGACGACTCATCACTACATCTTATAATCCTGTCACCTGTCCCCAGGTGCCTACTGTCCCCACCCACACCAAAGAGTCCTCAAAGACAAGATCAGAGTTTTAATTTATTCCTACCCTAGTATTTCATGCAGTGCCTGAACCAAGCTGTTTCAATAAAATCTTGAAAATGAACTGAATTCCTCCCGGGTAGTACTTGAGAATACTCTTCCCGGATGGAAAAGATGCGAAAAGACAATTCTACAGGAGGGGACTTCCGAGATGAGGATTTCATTCTCATTTCATCCCTACTGGGCAAAGTCCTCTTTTACAGATGGCAAGAGAGGAGAAATGGCAAGGTTCGCGGCCAGGTGCACCAGAACACAGAACAGATGTCACATCTAGACTGGTGGAGAGTGGCTCTCTCCTCCACAGAACCTGCTGCAAACCCCTGATTCTAAGTGGGCACAGAGACTGGAACTCAAGTGGGTACAAATCTGTTTTTATGCTCCTACCCTGCACGACGCAGCACCAATCGGCAGGGTGCTGGGTGGGTGCTGGGTGGGTGCTGGGTGGGTGCTGGGTGGGGTTGGGCAGAACCTATAAGGGGCCAGGAGGAAGGCTTGGGACGGACCGATGCTGCTGTGCACCTTCCAGACCTGTCAACTTTGCAATGGCCCCTCCTGAGTCTCAGATTTACAGGTCCTGCTCACCATGCTGGATTTAAAAAGTGATGTGTGAATGGAAACACTGTGAAAGGACTCACATTCAAATTGCGCTGGGGACCTCCCGCTTTGAGAAAGACCACAATCAACCATCCTACATGTCCTCCCCAGGTGCCCAACAAATCCTAGGTGTCCAGCAAGTCTGGCCTGGGTGCCCAGGGGAAGTAGAACAGCAGGACGGAGGGCATGAGGTGGACCTGGGTTTGAGTTGCAGCTCTGACACATTCGTGCCATATAGCCCCACAAACTGCCCCAAAAGGCAGCAGAGCACGATGACCAGAGCATAGGCCTTCAGCTCAGGATTCAAATCTCTGCCCCAGCCTTTCCCTAGCTGTGTGACCTCGGGCAAGTGGCTCAACTTCTCTGAGGCTCCCTTTCCTTAGCTTGCTCGCAGGGTTGCTACATGAGAGAGATGACATCATAGCTTCAAGGTGCCTCGCCCAGAGAAGCACATCACGTGGCAGATGCCCCCTTCCCAGGACCCCATTCCCTGCTTCCCATCAATCCGGAGGTTCCACTCTGTGCCCACTGTAAGATGCTTCTCATCAGCT
The DNA here is from genome assembly GCF_008692025.1 of Phocoena sinus. NCBI lineage: Eukaryota > Metazoa > Chordata > Mammalia > Artiodactyla > Phocoenidae > Phocoena > Phocoena sinus. The sequence continues at coordinate 24,820,234 of NC_045775.1, forward strand.
GACTCCTCAGCTGAGCCGTTTTTAGGCCACCCCAGGGGCCACAGCAGCACCGTCAGAAGGAGATGGAAGAATGCATAACACCCTCCCCTGCTATAAAGTACCCAGGAGCCTGTCAGAAGCTAAAAGAGCAGGGCTGTGGCTTGGACAGCGGCCGTTATTCACCGGCTCTGCCCAGGACTCCTAGGGGCCGCCAGGGAATGGGGATGGGGGATGTGGCGTCCAGCCACCCTCCAGGGTTTGCTGGTGCAAGAGAAACAAGGGCCTTATTTACGTCACTCAGGCTGAGCGAGCAGGGCGGCGGCCCTGCAGGGAAGCCTTTAATTAGAGCTCTTCCCCTCAGAAATGCTGACACGGGCTGGACAGGAACTACATCTCAGCCAAAACGCTGTCATCCCTACCATCCCGGCGGAAAGATAAAATCAGCTGCAATATTGGTTTCTGCAGAGTCGGAGTGTGGCGCGACCTGCGGGGCTGCTCGGCAGGTGGGCAGGGCGCCGCCCCGCCGCTGCACCAATAGCGCCTCTCCAGGCCGGCCCCCGAGGCCGGGGCCCTTTCCACACACAGAAAAGAGAAATCAAGTCAGTGGGAAGCCGCTCCGGCGGTGGAAAACCCAATTCCATGCCCACTCGGGCCGAGAAGGGGGGGACTGGGTGGGGCACTGGCCCCAGGCCTACCTCACCCACGTGTGATGATGCTCGACACCGGCCCGAACCCCTCGAGCAGGGGGTGCCCACACCCCAGCAACACCAGTGATGCAGCTGGATGGTGCCCCCCAGCCGCTCAGCCAGGGATCCTCCTCCTGCCCCCAGCAGTCGAGGCATCATCCTTTCCTCGGGGACTACTTTAGCCGCTCGGACTCTTCCTTCTTCCGGTCCAGGGCGAGCAGACGTGCCCTGTCGTCTCACCCAGTCACCAGGCCTCCCTGGCCATGGTCCCCGCATTGGTCACATGGCCGAGAGCAGGGGAAGCTAGCGGGAAGATCCCCTCCAGCCCTGATGATCCGACCTGAGAAGAGGAAGAGTGTTGGGGACGCAGCCTTGCAGCCACACTGGGAGTCCAGAGACAGAAGCAGCATCCCCCCTGGGGCCGAGGAGAAGGGGCAGAGGCCCGCATCCCGATGAGCACAGACATGCAGAATCATGGAGGCTGGGCTGCCTCCACCGCATCCTAAGGACTTACAGAATACCGAGCTTCTCCCCGAGGGCCCTCCTCCAGCGGGTTTTGTGACAGGCAGACACATTTACTCAGGAAAGTGGGGCGTCCACAGGTGACTGGATCTATTGTGAAACTGGACAGGGTTCCCGGCTCTGCCCCTAGTGGTGCTAAGACTGAGGTTGCCTTCCATGCCTCCATTTACCCAGCTTCAAAGGCAGGGGAGCCGATCCCCTGCCTATCGCAAAGGGAGGACATAGGAGTAGAGCCTACTTGTGCAATAAAAATGACCCTCCATTAAAGACACAGACCTACTAGAGCACGGACTTGAGGATATGGGGAGGGGGAAGGGTAAGCTGTGACACAGTGAGAGAGTGGCGTGGACATATATACACTACCAAACGTAAAACAGATAGCTAGTGGGAAGCAGCTGCATAGCACAGGGAGATCAGCTCGGTGCTCTGTGCCCACCTAGAGGGGTGGGATAGCGAGGGTGGGAGGGAGACACAAGAGGGAAGAGATATGGGAACATATGTATATGGTTAACTGATTCACTTTGTTATAAAGCAGAAACTAACACACCATTGTAAAGCAATCATACTCCAATAAAGATGTTAAAATTTTTTTTTAAAAATTAAAAAATGACCCTGCACTACAGATGCAGCGCTGTGCTCCCATTCCCATCAGCTCGATGAATTTTCATTAACATTTTAAGAAGTGGGCATGACTCACCCCATGTTTCAGACAAGGACTGGAGCTCTGAGGTGCACAGTGACACGCTCAATGTCCCCCTGTGCCTAAGCCACATCCAGACAGTCCGAACACACACGGAGGTACTGTTCCCATGAGCCATGATCTGGGGGAGATGCAGGCAGAAAGGCTGGGGACGCAGCACCTTGAGCTCGAGTCTGCTCTGCCTTCCTGTGGGTGTGGATTCTCCCCATCTGCACCAGCAACAAAGTTCAGGAGCCTCCGCTCCCCACCCTGCTGCCAGCTCTGCCCAGAAAGGGGCTCCAAGTCATTCCCCAAACTGGAGCCTCTGGTCAGGACTGTGGGGCTCAGCCCTGCAGGTACCCAGATTCTGGCTGATTCCAAAGGAGGACAAAGGGCTGCAAGCCCAGAAAGGCCCCTAACTAATAGGACATTCACTTTATTTCTCTATTTTTATTTATTTTTTTTAAACTTATTTATTTTGGCTGCACTGGGTCTTAGTTGCAGCACGTGAGATCTTTAGTTGCAGCACGTGGGATCTTTTAGTTGCGGCCTGCAGGCTCTTAGTTGTGGCATGCAGACTTCTTAGTTGAGGCATGATGACATCTTAGTTGCGGCATGCGAACTCTTAGTTGCAGCATGCATGTGGGAGCTAGTTCCCTGATCAGGGATCGAACCCAGGCCCCCTGCATTGGGAGCAGAGAGTCTTACCCAATGGGCCACCAGGAAAGTCCCTGGACACTCACTTTAAAGAGTAACAAAAGGTACACAGCTAACCCCATTTGCCTCTCAACCCCAGAGGATCCAAATTAGAGGCTGGGCCACCTTGGAAGTGGTACATGGCCACTCACTACTGGCCCCTGGCATCCCAGGACAGCAGTGGAACCCCTGGGTGTTTAAGATGATGCTGGGTTATTCACAATACAGTAGAAACAACCCAAACGCCCACCAACTGAGGAACGGGTGAATAAAATGAGGTACATCAATACAAGGGAATATTATTTCCCAATTAAAAGGAATGAAGTAGGGGAGGACCTTCAAGATGGTGGAGGAGTAAGACGTAGATATCACCTTCCTTCACACAAATACATCAAAAATACATCTACGTGTGGAACAACTCCTACAGAACACCTACTGAACACTGGCAGAAGACGTCAGACTTCCCAAAAGGCAAGAAACTCCCCATGTACTTGGGTAGGGCAAAAGAAAAAAGAATAAACAGAGACAAAAGAATAGGGACGGGATCTGCACCAGTGGGAGGGAGCTGTGAAGGAGGAAAGGTTTCCACACACCAGGAAGTCCCTTCACGGGCGGAGACTGCGGGTGGCGGAGGGGGAAGCTTCGGAGCCACGGAGGAGAGCGCAGTAACAGGGGTGCAGAGGGCAAAGTGGAGAGATTCCCACACAGAGGATCAGGGCCGACCAGCACTCACCAGCCTGTGAGGCTTGTCTGCTCACCCACCGGCCGGTACGGGTTGGGGCTGGGAGCTGAGGCTCGGGCTGCAGGGTTCAGATCCCAGGGAGAGGACTGGGGTTGGCTGCGTGAACACAGCCTGAAGGGGGCTAGTGCACCACGGGTAGCCGGGAGGGAGTCCGGGAAAAAGTCTGGACCTGCCAAAGAGGCAAGAAACCATTGTTTTGGGGTGCGCGAGGAGGGGAGATTCAGAGCACCACCTAGACGAGCTCCAGAGACGGGCACAAGCTGCAGCTATCAGTGCGGCCCCCAGAGACAGGCATGAGACACTAAGGCTGCTGCTGCAGCCACCAAGAAGCCTGTGTGCGAGCACAGGTCACTCTCCACACTTCCCCTCCCAGGAGCCTGTGCAGCCCGCCACTGCCAGGGTCCCGTGATCCAGGGACAACTTCCCCGGGAGAACAAATGCCGCGCCTCAGGCTGGTGCCACGTCATGCCGGCCTCTGCTGCCGCAGGCTCGCTCCGCATTCTGTACCCCTCCCTCCCCACGGTCTGAGCCAGAGCCCCCTAATCAGCTGCTACTTTAACCCCCTCCTGTCTGGGTGAAGAACAGATGCCAGAGGGCGACCTACACACAGAGGTGGGGCCAAATCCAAGGCTGAACCCCAGGAGCTGTGCGAACAAAGAAGAGAAAGGGAAATTTCTCCCAACAGCCTCAGGAGCAGTGGATTAAATCTCCACAATCAACTTGATATACCCTGCATCTGTGGAATACCTGAGTAGACAACGAGTCATCCCAAATTGAGGAGGTGGACTTTGGGAGCAACTGTAGACTTGGCATTTGCTCTCTGCATCTAATTTGTTTCTGGTTTTATGTGTATCTTAGTATAGTTCTTAGTGCTTGTTAACATTGGTGGATTTGTTTATTGGTTTGGTTGCTCTCTTCTTTTTTTTAATTACTTATTAAATTTTATTTTCTAATTTAAAAAAATTTTATCTTAATAACTTTATTTTATTTTTCTTTCTTTTTTTTTTTTCTTTTTCAGTACATGGGCCTCTCACTGTTGCGGCCTCTGCCGTTGCGGAGCACAGGCTCCGGACGCGCAGGCTCAGCGGCCATGGCTCACGGGCCCAGCCACTCCGCGGCATGTGGGATCCTCCCGGACCAGGGCACGAACCCACGTCCCCCGCATCGGCAGGCGGGCTCTCAACCACTGCGCCACCAGGGAAGCCCTCTTTCTTTTTATTCTCCCTTTTCTTCTGAGCCATGTGACTGACAGGGTCTTGGTGCTCCGGCGAGGTGTCAGGCCTGAGCCACGGAGATGGGAGAGCCGAGTTCAGCACGTTGGACCACCAGAGACCACCCGGCCCAATGTAATATCAGTCGGCGAGAGCTCTCCCAGAGATCTCTGTCTCAACGCTAAGACCCAGCTCCACTCAAGAACCAGCAAGCTCCAGTGTTTGGCAAGCCCCATGCCAAACAACTAGCAAGACAGGAACACAACCCCACCCATTAGCAAAGAGGCTGCCTAAAATCATACTAAGTCCACAGACACCCCAAAACACACCTCTGGACACGGTCCTGCCCACTAGAAAGATAAGATCCAGCCTCATCCAGGAGCCTCATTGAGGAGCACCTCAATACATAAGGCAAATGCTAACACCCATAAAAGGGGAAATCAACAGCAACACATTCATAGTAGGGGACTTTAACACCCCACTTTCACCAATGGACAGATCATCCAAAATAAAAATAAATGAGGAAACACAAATTTTAAATGATACATTAAACAAGATGGACTTAATTGATATTTATAGGACATTCCATCCAAAAACAACAGAATACACTTTCTTCTCAAGTGCTCATGGAACATTCTCCAAGATAGATCATATCTGGTGTCACAAATAAAGCCTTGGTATATTTAAGAAAATTGAAATCGTAACAAGTTCTTTTTTGACGACGACTCCATGAGACCAGATATCAATTACAGGCAAAAAACTGTAAAAAATACAAACACATGGAGGCTAAACAATACACTAGTAAATAACCAAGGAATCACTGAAGAAATCAAAGAGGAAATCAAAAAATACCTAGAAACAAATAACAATGTAAACATGACAACTCAAAACATATGGGATGCAGCAAAAGCAGTTCTAAGAAGGAAGTTTATAGCAATACAATCCTACCTCAAGAAACAAGAAAAATCTCAAGTAAACAACCTAAACTTACACTTAAAGCAATTAGAGAAAGAACAAAAAAACCCCAAAGTTAGCAGAAGGAAATAAATCATAAAAATCAGATCAGAAATAAATGTAAAAGAAATGAAGGAAACGATAGCAAAGATCGATAAAACTAAAAGCTGGTTCTTTGAGAAGATAAACAAAATTGATAAACCATTAGCCAGACTCATCAAGAAGAAAAGGGAGAAGACTCAAATAAACAGAGTTGGAAATGAAAAAGGAGAAGTAACAAATGACACTGTAGAAATACAAAGGATCATAAGAGATTACTACAAGCAACTATATGCCAATAAAATGGACAACCTGGAAGACATGGACAAATTCTTAGATAAGCACAACCTTCCAAGACTAAAAAACAGGAAAATAGAAAATATAAGTAGACCGATCACAAGCACTGAAATTGAAACTGTGATTAGAAATTTTCCAACAAATAAAAGCCCAGGACCAGATGGCTTCACAGGCGAATTCTATCAAACATTTAGAGAAGAGCTTACACCTATTCTTCTCAAACTCTTCCAAAATATAGCAGAGGGAGGAACACTCCCAAACTCATTCTACGAGGCCACCATCACCCTGATACCAATAACAGAAAAAGATGTCACAAAAAAAGAAAACTACAGGCCAATATCACGGATGAACACAGATGCAAAAATCCTCAACAAAATACTAGTAAACAGAATCCAGCAGCACATTAAACAGATCATACACCATGACCAAGTGGGGTTTACCCCAGAAATGCAAGGATTCTTCAATATATGCAAATCAATCAATGTGACACACCATATTAACCAACTGAAGGAGAAAAACCATATGATCATCTCAATAGATGCAGAGAAAGCTTTTGACAAAATTCAACACCCATTTATGACAAGAACCCTCCAGAAAGTAGGCATAGAGGGAACTTACCTCAACATAATAAAGGTCATATATGACAAAACCACAGCCAACATCATTCTCAATGGTGAAAAACTGAAACCATTTCCTCTAAGATCAGAAACAAGACGAAGTTGCCCACTCTCACCACTATTATTCAACATAGTTCTGGAAGTTTTTTACGACAGCAATCAGAGAAGAAAAAGAAATAAAAGGAATCCAAGTCGGAAAAGAAGAAGTAAAGCTGTCACTGTTTGCAGATGACATGATACTATACATAGAGAATCTTAAAGATGCTACCAGAAAACTACTAGAGCTAATCAATGAATTTGGTAAAGTAGCAGGATACAAAATTAATGCACAGAAATCTCTTGCATTCCTATACACTAATGATGAAAAATCTGAAAGAGAAATTAAGGAAACACTCCCATTTACCACGCAACAAAAAGAATAAAATACCTAGGAATAAACCTACCTAAGGAGACAAAAGACCTGTATGCAGAAAACTATAAGACACTGATGAAGGAAATTAAAGACAATACAAATAGATGGAGAGACATACCGTGTTCTTGGATTGGAAGAATCAACATTGTGAAAAAGACTCTACTACCCAAGGCAATCTACAGATTCAATGCAATCCCTATCAAACTACCACTGGCATTTTTCACAGAACTAGAACAAAAAATTTCACAATTTGTATGGAAAAACAAAAGACCCCGAAGAACCAAAGCAATCTTGAGAAAGAAAAACAGAGCTGGAGGAATCAGGCTCCCAGACTTCAGACTATACTACAAAGCAACAGTAGTCAAGACAGTATGGTACTGGCACAAAAACAGAAATACAGATCAATGGAACGGGATAGAAAGCCCAGAGATAAACCCACTGACATATGGTCACCTTATCTTTGATAAAGGAGGCAAGAATATACAATGGAGAAAAGACAGTCTCTTCAATACGTGGTGCTGGGAAAACTGGACAGCTACATGTAAAAGAATGAAATTAGAACACTACCTAATACCATACACAAAAATAAACTCAAAATAGATTAAAGACCTAAATGTAAGTCCAGACACTATCAAACTCTTAGAGGAAAACATAGGCAGAACACTCTATGACATACATCACAGCAAGATCCTTTTTAACCCACCTCCTAGAGAAATGGAAATAAAAACAAAAATAAACTAATGGAACTTAGGTAAACTTAAAAGTTTTTGCAGAACAAAGGAAACCATAAACAAGACTTAAAGACAACCCTCAGAATGGGAGAAAATATTTGCAAATGAAGCAACTGACAAAGGATTAATCTCCAAAACATACAAGCAGCTCATGCAGCTCAATATGAAAAAAGCAAACAACCCAATCCAAAAATGGGCATAAGACCTAAAAAGACATTTCTCCAAAGAAGATATACAGATTGCCAACAAACACATGAAAGGATGCTCAACATCGCTAATCAAGAGAAATGCAAATCAAAACTATAGTGAGGTATCACCTCACACCAGTCAGAATGGCCATCATGAAAAAATCTACAAACAATAAATGCTGGAGAGGGTGCGTAGAAAAGGAAATCCTCTTTCACTGTTGGTGGGAATGTGAGTTGGTACAGCCACTATGGAGAACAGTATGGAGATTCCTTAAAAAACTAAAAATAGAACTACCATACAATCCAGCAATCCCACTACTGGGCATATACTCTGAAAAAAACATAATTCAAAAAGAGTCATGTACCACAATGTTCATTGCAGTTCTGTATACAATAGACATGGAAGCAACCGAAGTGTCCATCGACAGATGAATGGGTATAGAAGATGTGGCACATATATACAATGGAATATTACTCAGCCATAAAAAGAAACGAAATTGAGTTATTTGTAGTGATGTGGATGGACCTAGAGTCTGTCATACAGAGTGAAGTAAGTCAGAAAGAGAAAAACAAATGCCGTATGCTAACACATGTATTTGGAATCCAAAAAAAAAAAAATGGTTCTGATGAACCTAGGGGCAGGACAGGAATAAAGATGCAGATGTAGAGTATGGACTTGAGGACATGCAAAGGGGAAAGGGTAAGCTGTGACGAGGTGAGAGAGTGGCATTGACATATATACACTACGAAATGTAAAATAGCTAGTGGGAAGCAGCCGCATAGCACAGACAGATCAGCTCAGTGCTTTGTGACCACCTAGAGGGGTGGGATAGGGAGGGTGGGAGGGAGACGCAATAGGGAGGGGATATGGGGAATACATATATATATATATATATATATATATATATATATATATATATATATAGCTCATTCACTTTGTCATACAGCAGAAACTAACACTCCATTGTAAAGCAATTATACTCCAATAAAGATGTTAAAAAATAAAGTAATGAAGTATATTTATGCTACAACATGGATGAAACCTGAAAACATGCTAAGTGAAAGAAGCCAGTCACAAAGAACCACGTATTGTATGAGTTCATTTGTATCAACTGTCCAGAACAGGCAAATCCATAGAGACAGAAAGTAGACTAGTGGCCATCAGGGGCTGGGTGCGGGCAATGAAGATGCTGTAAGATTATATTGTGGTGCTGGTTGTATGCCCTGTGAATACACTATAACACTCAACTGTATACTCTCTATGGGTGGGTTTTATGGTATGTAAACTATACCCCAGTAAAGATATTAAAGTGTTGACTTAAAAAAAATGCACAATGTGAGAGATGAGAGTTAAGTTTTACTTGGGGCTAAATGAGGACTGCAGCCTGGGAGACAGTGTTTCAGAAAACTGAGAAACTGCTCCTGGGAGGCGAGGCAGGGGAGCCAAGTTATATAGAGGTTTTGTAACAAAGGGCAAGTAATCTGAACATCAAAAGATTATTGTTAATGAAAGAAAACCAGATATCTCAAGTTAAGGAATTTAGCGCTTTTCTATGTACGGGAAGATGCAAGAGTCTGGAGCTCACTGGAGCTCAAAGGAAATCATTCCTCTGATAGGCACCTCCGCTATCTGGGGCCAGTATCCACCGCAGGGAGTGGCTGCAGTCTGTTGGCTGCTAGATGGCAGGTATTCTTTTCAGCCCTGAGTTTCCTCTGGGCTCACCGGCTCACGCTGGAGGGCTGCAATTGTGATGGCTGTGACATCCTTTGTTTACTGATACGGCAGGAAATATTCCATTTATAAATATTCCATTCCATTTATCAAAAGAAGATTCTGGGTCATCCCCTTTATCTTCCTTTCTGGAGAGGGACAGGGAGAAAGTCAGTCTCTCAGAAACAGCATTAAACATTCTCATGGTTATTTATCCCCAGGCCACATCAGGAAGGCGAGAGGGTCTGTGTTTTATTAGAGTATATTTATATTTATTAGAGTCTATGGACAGGTTAGACAGCCGGCATCTGACCTATAATCATCATACTTATCACTGATTGCATCCTAGTTACGTCCTAAGCACTCTCCTGGTATCCTCTCATTTATCCTGCACGATTGCCCTATAAAGGAAATGCTTTTATTATCCGCACTCTACAAATGAGGAAATGGACTCTCTGAGAGGTTAAATGTGATATCTCGCCCGAGGACAGGCAGACCCTGAGTGTGAACCCAGGTGCTGTGTCTCCAGAGCCTTCCTTCTTCCCCCTGAGCCTGGGAGAGCTCGCGGCAGGAGAGGGGCGGAGCTTCCTGGAAGCTGACCCCCGTCAATAAAAACCAAACTCGCCATAGGAAGATGTCGTTTTCTTCCCGAGAGGCCTCGGGCAACAACAAGATGGATTTCCTTTTAAATGACTGTCCACTGTTGTGTGCGATAGCTCCTTGGTTTTATTTAATCCTCCTCAATTTACGTTCCTTTTGTCATTTGTCTCCCCATCCCGATGGGGTGATGAACGGCCTTGCTCCGTGAGAAGCCCGCTCTGTGACAGGGAGGAGACAGATCCATCAACACTGACCCACACCCGGGTGAAGGAAAGGACGACGGCTTAATCACCCAACCAAGAGCAAAGCCACACTCTTTCCTCCATCCACCTACACCTCTCCTCTGAGTTCCGTAAAGCATCCTCCAAGAGCCTCTGGGAGGAAAGAGGCGAACCACCTGAGTGATTAACCCAGGATAATCAACGCAATCCTGCATTCAAGCATCCTTCCCACGTTAATCAGGGACTGTCCCACATGTCCAGCCACTCACCAAGTACCAGTCAGAAATTCAGCCAGCGCTTGTCCACCATCCCAAAAGGAGCCCAGAAACAAACCTAGGACATCAGTTTGAGGGCAATAACGGGGACCCTTTAGGTCCTAATGTCCCTCTGAAGACAGAAGGAACTTGGAAATGGCAGCATCACACAGGCCTTGCCCAACAGGTCCTGTCCTCAGACACAGAAGTGCTTCTGTGCTCCTGGCAGGGCCCTGACTCAAAGGCCATCTTCTTCCACCTGACATTTCACACTGAACTTACACAATACACAAGCTTGCACTTAGGCTCTGAAAGCCCACTGATGCATCCATTTTCCACCAGCCCGAAAAACGGTCAGGGGTAGGTGGCTGGGTAGGTGGCTGACAGCCACGAGCGGGTGCAGCCGAAACAAGCAATGCTGTGAAACACCTTCTAATTTTAATTTGAAATCCTACACCCTGGAATCTGAATTCTTTTCAGGTGCATCCAAATTCCAGTGTGTAACAAATGCCCAAATCACTGAGTTGGTGGAATAATCTGAGATCATTTGCCCAATTGCAAAAATGCAGATTTGCAAGTGTGGGTTGGACGTCTGCAGGATGGAGAGAGGCGGGCCCTACTAGGGGCTGGGCACAGGCTTGCAGGAGCAGTAAGGGCCATCTTTATTGGGGGAGAGATACCAGGGCCTTCCTCGGACTTGGAGAAAAGTAGAACCAGGGTCAACCAAGGATGCCCATCATGAGTCTTGAGTACCGTCCGGACTGGTGCTTTCGCAGCTGTTTCTTGAACAATGTCCAGAGGACAGCGGAGCGTAACGGAGAGCCAGTGGCTTCAAGGACAGCCACTTGGATCTAACACCAAGGGTGGATGGAGAAGTTTCATTCAGAAACTGGTGTCAAGTGATATCTTCTCCCTCATCACAGCTGTTCCAGCTCCTTTCCCTGCCCACAGGCGCAGGGGTCAAGGCCCTGTAGCTTCTGACTCTGCATGTCCCTAGCCGCCTCTCCTGTCCCACTGAATTACCTGGCTCACCTGGTCCCAGGAACTTGCCCCACGGCTTCCAAGTTGCTCCCGGGCCCTCCTTCTCCGCACCTGACCTGGTGTGTCTGGGCCTCCCTGGCTCTCACCTCTACCCTCCTCTGAATTCTGGTGTCTCTCCCTTCCTTCAGACCTCCAGGTGGGCTTCTGGGCTCTGAGAGAGGACTGGCTACATAACTGGTAGGTCCCAGTGCAAAGAAAAGTAGAGCTTCCTTGTTCAAAAATCATTAAGAATTTCAAGAGCAGACTTGAAATCAAGCACAGAGCCCGTGTGCAGCTTCAGGAGCCTCAGGCCCAGGAAGCCGGCAGTGCTCTGGGGGCTACCCTGACCAGACACCCCGACCGGAGGGGCTGAGCAACCCGAGCAGAGAAGATGTCTCCTAGGGTCTGCGCGTGGGGTTCACTATGTGTGGGAGAAGAGGGAATCAGGAGGGGCAGAAAGGGAGGTGGCAGAGACACGTGGAAGAACAGGCGAACCGGGGGAGAGAGGAGCACTTCAGGCTGGGAGGACAGGATGCAAGGCATGATCTCCACCTTGCGCTGGGCAGAGGCGTGGGGGAGGGGAGGAGAAGCAGGCATGGCCCCGGCTCCGAGGCGCTCACTCCCCTCCCCAGCTTCCAGTCGCCTTCCTCCACCTACTTTATTTCTCTCTCTCTCTCTCTTCCCCCCCTCCCTCCCTCCCTCCCTCCCTCCCTCACTCTCTCTCTCTCTCTCTCTCTCTCTCTCTCCCCACACACACACACACACACACACACACACACGCCAAATACATATTTTTTTCCCCTTTCTGATCCCATTCTTTTGTTTAGTTTCTCCTTCATTGCTTTCTTTCTTTCTTTTTCACTCCTCTGGTCCCCTGGCCTCTACTCTTTTGGTCCTCACTCTGCCTCGCTTCTCTGCTTCTCTTTTCCATTCCATTTCACAGGCCCCTGCTCTGCTTTGCTTGGACCATTCTGCCTTCCCTGGCATCTCCCTTAGTGGACTCACAGACCCACAGACTCGTATTCCTGCAGCTGAAGGAGACCTGGAGGACATCCAGTCCTGCGACAGACGACATCCCTCCAACAGGACCCCTCACTCAGTGCATGGGGACCAAGGGACTTCTCCTCCACCCTGTTGATGGAGCCAGAGAGTGAGGGAAGTCATGCACACTAGGACCCCAGGCAGAGATGTGCAGGACAGGGTGGCCCAGGTCACCGGACTCAAGCCCGGCGCTCCTGCCATGACCACACGTGGCCTCTGCCCTGCTCTGGCCTTGCTAATTGTCTGAGTATCTTATTTGAGCCCTACATTCTCGACATACGATGATAAACTGGTCTTTGCACTTAAACATCTGAGTGTTGGGTACATGGAAGAAGATGTAGGTAAGGAAGACACCCAGGTTCAAAGGTAACACCAGGAACCGCAGGGGCCAGGCAATCTCTGCTGGGAAAACCCCTCCTCAACTGCTTAGTGATGGAGGCAAGCGGTCACCTGAGAATAGTGTCTAAGGACTCTGATCTGGAGTCCAACAGCCCAGGCTCCGACACTAAGCAGCTCTAGGATCTTGGACAAAATATTTAACCACTCTGCCGAACAGGAATATTACCAGGACTCACTCCATGGGGTTTTTACAAGGTCTAGCTAACATAAATAACTTTTCCCTGTGCCTGACATATGACACGCACTCAAAACAGGTTAGTTACAAAGATGGGACTTAATGAATATATTTGTTGCACGCCGCTGTGTGCAGGTGTTTATCTAGGCACAGGGGCACAGTGGTCGAGAAAAACAAAGACTTTGCCCTCTTGGAGACTGCATTCTAGTGGAGGAGAGAGGCAAATCACGGATGAAGTATCTCTGCTGTGAAGAAAACTGAGGCAAATGTGGGACTAGAGAGAAAGGGGCGAGAAACATCTGGGGTGGAACCCCCCTCTTTCCACTGCCACACTGAGCCCTCTGCTTTACCCCAGGCTGCCTACTTATCTACCTGTATATTATTTGAGCCCTGAGTTCTCTGCACATCTTAATAATCAATTGGGGTTTCCACTGCAGATAGCTGCCTGTGAGCTGAGGACCTGAAAGAGGCAAATGTGGGTGAGGAATGACACCAAGGTGCAGGGGAAGTAGATAAAGGAGGCCAGAGGTCACTGCAGGAGACGACTCAGGTCTAATGGACATTTTCGGCTGATCATAACTGAGCAGAGAACAGCCTGCAGAGTCAGCTCGGGATCCAACTCTCAGCTGGTGACCTTGGAGCAGTCATTTGACCTCCCCAGTCTTAGCTTCCTCACATGTAAAATGAAGTTAACAAGGAACAGTTGCCGTGAACATGAGTGGAAGCACATTTGCAGAGTGTGGCTCAGAATGGGGTTCCACTGTCCCACACATCTTTCACACGCAGATCTGGCTCAAACAGCCTTGAGCTTCCACCCTCCCCCCCACCCAGAAGCTGCTCCAAAAAGGCCTCCTAATTGATCTGCAAACAATCAGAAACAATCTCTGGGTCATAGAGACACGGGTTGGAACACTGTTTCTTGACTGAATGTGTGTCACAGCTGGCTCTCGCAGCGCTTCCAAGAAATAGAGACAAACATCAGAGAGAGGTTTGGCTGGACGGTGCCCAACCCCGAGAGTGACAGCATGTTTACAAGAGCTATTAGGGGCTGCTGCTCCTCTTGTACTTACGGGATGATTTACTCCGCCAGAACTGGCAGGCTGCTCCTTCGCCTTTCACTGCTGAATTGATTATTGAATCACAAATATCCTATTTGAATAACATGATTTAACTTCAAGGCAGACAGGAAGTACACATGGTAGGAAGACCTCTCCCCGACACTGGGCTCTTGCAGGTTCTACACATGCATCTGTGAGTCAGGGAGAGAACCCTTTGTAAAGCACCCTGCACACAACTCCGACAGCCACGTGAACTGACCTATCCATCCCCCTGGCCAGAAGCTGTCTTCACTCAAGCATACCCAGGTCACCAACGGACCTGAAACCACAGTGTAGAAAGAACAGCTGGGAGGGGCTTCCCTCGTGGCGCAGTGGTTGAGAGTCCGCCTGCCGATGCAGGGGACACGGGTTCGTGCCCCGGTCCGGGAGGATCCCACATGCCGCGGAGCGGCCGGGCCCGCTGAGCCTGCGCGTTCAGAGCCTGAGCTCCACAACGGGAGAGGCTGCAGCGGGAGAGGCCGCAATGGTGAGAGCCCGCGTACCGCAAAAAAACAAAACCAAACCAAAAAAAAACAGCTGGGAGAACTGAAGGGAAGAGTGGGTAGGGGCGGGCAGGGACACGATGCTGCCCACGTATATTTAGAGGGCCGTCCTGTGCAAGGCTCCCATTTATTGAGCACCTACTACGGTCAGGCACCAAGCAGTACAATCCTCCTAACAAGACTTCCAGGTCTATTTTGTTACTCTTCTATATGAGCAAACGGAGACTCAAAGAAATTCAATGACTGGCCCAGGAGATGTTTAGGATGCAAACTCATTGTCGGCCCACAGCTCCACTTTAGAACCAACGCTGCTCCTATGAACACGATGTCTCCACTTCTCTTAGCCCACTGTCCTCTAATGACCCCCTCTGAGCAGTGAGGGAGGGGCTCATGGAGCAGCAACAGTGGGAGGGGAGGGTCCTGGAGAGATGACCACTTAGGACGAGAGCACCGCATCTCTATGTGATGAGCACTGTTGAAGCACTGATGCAAGTACAAAAGAAGTACTAAATTGTCTGTGTGTGTGTGAGCACGTGTGTGAATACATACTCAGATTTACACATATGTAGAGTGGCCTCAAGAAACTCCTAATCTTTTTGAGAAAATAGGAAACAATGAATAATACTGTCTTACTGATTTAGACAGTAAGAACCAGATGTAGGAAAACTATATGATTTGTCATCCACACCAGAACGCTCTTAAGAATGAAAGGAGACACTGCTAATAATTGCACTAGGACAAAAGGTATAAACGGAACTGGCCAAGGTGAACCAGGATGTAAGGTCACCTAAGGTAGCTAGATGGTCATAAGCCCCGGCCAAACTTACACAGGCTCCGCTTTCAAGTGTCCTATACAAGTGCTGAATTCTGCACAGTGCCACCTATCCCTTGTGACATCAGCACTAAATTCTGTTGTTTGTATTATTACAGTAACAATCTTTATAATAATTGCAGCTTCTCTAATTGTTGATCAGAGATGCCACATACTGTGCTAAGCCATTACAGATATCAGCTTGTTTGATTCTTACAATGATAAGAGATGGGCATTATTAGACCCATTTTACAGCAAGTAAAACAGGGTACAAAGAGTGTCGGCTAAGTGGCATGCCCTATGGCCATGAAAGTGAGTACTCCAGCACTGTCTGAATATAAAGGGCCTCGTCTTAATTACAAGCTTAAGTTCTGACCTGTATTCCTCAAGGAGGCTATGAAGTCCAGTACACACGTCCATCTTTCACCAACCACAACTCAGCTCCTGCCATCTCAGGCAGTTTTCTTCTCTCCATTTTAATTTCTGTTTCCCTACTTAACATCTGTCTTTCTTTCCCTTCAATTATCTCGGAAAATACTTTCCCCTTTTCTCTAAATATTGCTTTCCCTGTTTCCATTCCTGTTACAAATCTCCGAAGATGCTCACTAATCTTGTTTGATAAGCCTAAGAGTTCCTTCATGAAGGCAAATGAAAACCTAAGTTGTAAAATAAAATTTTAAATAATAAACAGTTATCATCCAATAATGACATTGAAAGTGCCCAGAAGTCGCCTTGCACGATTCCCAGAAATCTCTATTTACCTCTTCATCTGTCTTTAATGAAATCGACTTCTCCCTGAGTACCAGCAAAATACACACATTTCTCACTCTATTTCATCACCTTTGGGTTTCATCCCCTAATGAGCCGGGCAGCCACAGCACTGCCTATTTGCCATTGCATATGCATTGCATTTCAGTGCCAGTCTATGCTGAAAGGCTATGGTGGATGGGCCGAGGAACCTGACCAAGATTCATCGTGTTGTGTCCACAGAGAAATTTGTACCAGGTCACAGATGGAGCTGTCTGGTACCACCCTGGGTACAGGAGAGACCAGGGCAGGCCACGAGGCTCAAGTCGGGAGTTGAGGACATTGCTACGTCATGCCAGAGGTGACAACACATGAGCAAAAGTGAAGGGATACAGGTAATCTTGAGAAAAGACTGGCTCCAGCGGAGACTGTGCTGAGTCTGAAAAGAGGAGGCTGGAAAAAAAGGCCAGGACCAATTACGTTCATTAGTCAATAGGGACAACCATCAAAAAGTATCAGGCTCAGCTATGGCAGAGAAAGTTCAGGCTCGTTAGGAGGAGAAAACTTGAATGGTAATGATCCTGCTCCAAAACTTTACAGTTTCAGCCAGGCTTTGAAAATGGTAATTAGGTTTGCTATCATTAGATACATCAGTTCACCAGGTTTGCCCCCCATTCCTGTCTTCATCAGCCCTTCCCTAATTAACAGAACACAGACTGATAAGAAAACCCTATTGTTTTAAAGGTTACCAGAAAATTGCATCCAGAGTTAAAGCCGCAACTAAATGACTTTAGAAGAAAGGGTCTCAATTGGAATTTCTTATCAAAGCAATCCTGGGAGGATTTGGCCTACTAAAGGTTTCTCCTCCCACTCTCTGGAAGTCCGACAAATCAGCCCACTTACCCCGCACTGAGCTTGGCTGAGGTGAGCTGTCTTGGGGCCAGCCCTGCAGCAGTGCCAGAACCAGGGAGCTCTCAGGCCCACCCAGGCTCCTGGGGGCCACGTTGCCCACTCAGGACAGTGCTCACTCATGGCAAAGGTTCAGAAGCTGGACAGCATGGTGAGGCCACCAAGATGAGCAACAGGGATGGGCACAGGCACTTGAGATCAAGGCATGGGACAAGACACAGACCTGGGAGAACTCGGGCGCCCGAGAGCAGAGCAAAGCAGGGTTGGTTCATAGATGAGAGTACAGGGCTGCAAACTCGGGCACTTCAGGTCTGCTGGAGCAGGAAGCTGTGTAGCCAGGTCTGCTGCTGTGCAAGCCCGTCTCAGGGCCTTGGAGGGAGAGCAGAGGAGCTATGCTGGGGGGCTGTGGCTGGGTTCAGAGATGGGTGGGCCCAGACCTCAGCTGCAGACTGCTTTCAATTCACAAAAACACAAAGAAATAAGAAATGGAAATGCATGCCATGATACGTGGCTCAGGTGACCACACCTTTGGGAAACCAGTTTGCCTGAATCAAGAGCCACAGCTTAGGCTCCATGTCCAGAGGGAAGATGATGGCCAATAAGAGCTACTACTGCAATCAGAAAGCCACGCATCTAGGGATAACTGGCTTCTGTGTGAGGCTCCCATCAACGAGCAAATTGGCTGTGTCAGCATGAGCTTTCCACAGGCTTCCTTAATCAGGCAGGGTCTAGATCTCCCATCCTCGGCACAGTGAGGTTCATGTCACTCAGCCCCCGTCACAGCTACTCCATCTGGTGGTCACTCTGATGCCAGGCCCTCCTGGTGCTTCCCAGAAATACCAGGCTGGGAACTCAGGGCACCGCTCCAGCCTCCAGCACCTGGACTTGGCCAGTCTCCTGTGACCTGGTGCCACACAGGTTGGCTTAAGCAGATGTGAATTCTGCAAGCATCAGGATCCCTTCTCGAAAGGATGCAGTGGTGCACATTAATGAAAATGGTGCATGGGGCAAAATCAGAGCTGGTCAAAATGAATTTTTTTTTGGTCAGTTTCCTTCATCAATGTCTTATAGTTTTCAGAGTTTAGGTCTTTCAGCTCCTTGGTTAAATTTATTTTAAGGTATTTTATTCTTTTTGAAGTGATTGTAAATGGGGTTGTTTTCTTGCTTTCTCTTTCTGTTAATTCATTATTAGAGCATTTGATGAAATTCAACACCCATTCATGATAAAAACTCTCGAAACGTTGGTATAGAGGGAACAGATCTCAATATAATAAAGGCAATTTATAACAAACCCACAGCTAACATCATACTCAGTGGTGAAAAGCTGAAAGCTTTTCCTCTAAAATCAGGAACAAGACAAAGATGCCTACTCTTGCCATTTCTATTTAACACAGTATTAGAAGTCCTAGCCACAGCAATCAGACAAGAAAAAGAAATAAAGGAAATCCAAGTTGGAGAAGTAAAATGGTCCCTATTTGCAGAGGACATGATACTATATATAGAAAACCCTGAAGTCTCCACCAAAAGAAAATTAGAATAAACGAATTCAGTAAAGTTGCAAAATACAAGATTCATAGATAGAAATCTGTTGCTTTTCTATACACAAAATGATTTTTTTTTTGATGAAACAAAACAGAAGAGCAGAGTATGCAGTGAAAATATAACTCAAGCGTGTCTGGCCACCTGTAAGAAGGATTAGATATGTTACTTGACACCTTAGAAAGAGCATGGGTAACCAAATAA
This sequence comes from Phocoena sinus, assembly GCF_008692025.1. Taxonomy (NCBI): domain Eukaryota; kingdom Metazoa; phylum Chordata; class Mammalia; order Artiodactyla; family Phocoenidae; genus Phocoena; species Phocoena sinus. The sequence goes on from NC_045775.1 coordinate 24,839,218, forward strand.
AACACATTACCCTGAATAATAGGGAGAATAGGATTTCCAGTTAAAATACAGGAAGCCCAGTTAAGTTTTTAGTACAAGTACACACCATGCAATTTCTGGGATATACTTACACTAAAAAAGTATTGTTTATCTGAACTTCAAATTTAACTGGGCATCCTCTGTTTCTATTTGCTAAATCTGGCATCCTTACCAGAAAACCACCCATTCTATACCTAGACTCTAAGTGCAGTTCTATGAAAGTCCAGCAAAGAACAGTTACAAATGAACAAAAGTTAGATGTTTGTATATGGAAAATCGTTTTTTTAAAAAATCATTACTTTCCAGAAGAGGAAGACTTAGAGGAGAAATTACTCAAATCCAGGCATGATTTATTACAGGAAACACCATGTTCTGGGAGACCCAGAGGACATGGTTTCTTGTCCCAGGCTTGTGACCTGTGCAAGTCACTTAATTTTTATGTTAGTTACTTTGAGGATGGACTAGGAAATGGCTATTTTCTTTCTAATCCTGAAATGTTATGATTCTATTCAATTAGAACTATACGAACAGGATGAAACAAATGTATTTATGTTCCAAGTCCTAGAAAAACAAAACTAGAGGGCATCTCTTGCAGAAAGATGTAGGTTCTTTCTTTCTTTGCAGGTCTCTTCTTTCTTTTTTAACATACCCATCACCTCACATAGATACCTTTTTTGGGGGGGTGGGCATTGAGAACAATTAAGTTTATTCTCTTAGCAAATTCCAAGTATATAATACAGTATTATTAACTAGAGTCATCATCCTGTATATTGAATCTCTAGAATTTCTTCATCCTTCATGAACCCTTTGACCAACATCTCCCCATTTCCCCTTCCCCCCAGCCCCTGGTAACCACCATTCTACTTTCTGCTCCTATGATTATTTTAGATTCCACCTATAAATGAGATCATGCACTACTGCTCTCTCTGTGTCTGGCTTATTTCACTTAACATAATGACCTCCAGGTTCATCCCTGTTGTCACAAATGACAGGATTTCCATCTTTTCTATGGCTGAATAACATTCCATTGTATATATAAGCCACATTTTCTTTATCCATTCATCCATTGGCAGGCACTTGACTTCCCAGCAGGCACAGAATTCACACAGCCGTGTTCTAAGAGATGGTGTCATGAATTGAAGCCAGAAATAGGGTCAGAAAAGATAAACCCAAGTAAGTTTCCTGGGCCTCTACTGCTCTATGGGGGTCCATCCCAAACCTTCTAAGGCTGATAGAAGGAAAGAGAAGCCCTTCTATCAACAGCCCTATTAAGACTGTATCTGATTCCAAAGGTGCGTCTTAAAAGGTTTTGTTGTTGTGAAAATACTTTCTTAAAATAAAATCCACTGATCCCCATGAAGACAATTTGTTTCAGATAGGGTAAAGCTCAATTAATCATGAAAGATGCTGACAAAGCTTCAGGAAGGTCACACCAAAGGCTGGCAGAAGTCAAGCACTGGATTCTCAGCAACGATGAGGATGAATATCGAGCTTGTGTGATCACAGCTATTTCTTCTCTACACATACAAGAGTGTCTCCCAAAGAAGACTAATTCAGTCTAAATTTTAAAACCATTTGGGAACTACAAAAGGAGAAAAGCCTACCCTTTCTTTCCTAATATGTATGCAAGCAGAAAGGAAAGGTAAAGACTGAGTTAACTCCAAATGATAATAAGCGTTTTGGGTTGGATCTGCCCGAAACGGTCTAATTTCATCTCAGCAAAGACACATTTTTACATTTACAGAAAAAAATAGTTAAACATTCAAAAGTACACATGCTTATTTTGTTGGGAAAATTATACACATTTGTTTGATTAGCTTTGGTAAATAAAATAACCAAGTCATCACTCAAGACAGACGTGGCTGCAAAACTGATTCAACGAAATGTCAAAATAAATCACAGCTTAAAAATGCATGGTATGTAACTTCTAAAAATGAAAACCACATCTATCTCTGTCAGAGATGCGAAGGCTGTGCATTAAAATTGTATCAAAAGTGAATGCATTTTTGAAGGGAAAATATTGATTTAATCGACTCTTCCCGACTAGTGATTTGAATCATGATTTGAATCAATTTGATTTTAATCGAGCCCACCCTTTCCAAAAGTCATCTATACGTGCCTTTGGAGTGCATGATGTTATTTCCAGTGGTCTATTTGTCTCTCTAGTTATAGGATGTTCAGACTGATATGAAAAGGGCTGTGCTCCCCACGTCGTGCCACCAGGGCAAGAGCACAGCCTTCTGCAAGCCCAGACCGGTTGCAGATAATTCCAGGAAGGCTGACCAAGCACCAGCTATAATTACTAAGCAGTGAGCAGGCAGCCACACAGGATCCAAGTGCAGGTGTAAAGGCCGAGCCTCAGCGACAGAAGTTCAAGTGCCACACCCCAGGCTCTTGTAGACTTCCAGGATGGAGGTCAGGAATAAGGCTGACCTTGGTCCCAGGGTACTGGAGTGCTCAGCGGATCTCAGCCATAGGAGAGGCTGAGAGCCAGAGACCAGGACAAGGCAGGAGCTTGGGGGGAACCAGAGAATTAGAGTAGCCCCTGCAGGAAGCTGACCTGCTGCTAAGAACATGAGTTAGGGGTTCGGGGAAACAGAATCGTGCAGAAGCTGATCAGGTAAATTAACTGTAACCTCTGTCTCAGCTTCCTGAAGGGGATTACCAACTTCCTAAAGATGTACAATGTGTGGCACAGGTCAACTTGGTGCGTGGGAAGTACTTGATATGAGTTATTACCGACAAGGAGGAGGATGAAGTGTTCCCTGCTAGCATAACCAACTATCCGGGGCCAGCTTCCCAAGACGTGGTTCATCCAGTGCTAAACCAGGCAAACTGGGATGGCTTGTCCTTCTCTCCCTGCGCTGTGCCCAAAATGATCACAGAGCCTGGGCTGGGTTGGAAGCTGCAGGTGGGCTTACGTGCCTTTAGCTGCGGGCATCTGAGGCCATTACAGTCAGGGAGCCAGGAACCATACCTTCCTGGGGGAAAAGCTGAGTTTTCTTGTTGGAGGATCATGGTCTGGCATTTCCCGTCACAGTGCCTGGTGAAGTGAACGTAGTGAATCGATGATCGTTAACGAGCTGCCCAGTCTAATCATTTCCTCCCGTCGGTTCCAGTTAAAGAAAACAGAACAAGGGGGTGGGAGGGGATGGTAGGAAGCGGGGTCTGGCTGTGCCTGGGCTCACTGAGTTTCAGCTGCTCTCCCCACCCTTCATCAGGTGCCTACCCAGAGCCTCACTCACTGCAGGAGCCTGGCAGGCGGTGGGCACTCAGCCACGTGCAAAGCATCTGAATAAGTGAAGTGATGGGGCCAGGGTTCCCAACTGCTGCCTCCTTGGCTGTATCTCTGCAGAAAGGCCTAGACTCTCAGCTGGGAATTACTATCAGGGAGCCCTGGTTCAGTGGGCAGGCCCTGGTCTCCCGGGTCAGGGGCTGAGGCCCAAGGCCTTCCCCATAACCCGTCACCAGACCCCACGTGTAACCCAACAAGAGGGCAGTTACACAACTTCGAGTCCCTACTTCCTCTCCTGCTGCTGGCGAATCTCAGAACAGTGGAAGCAAGGAGGGCCCAGGGGATGCCTGGTGAGAGGCTGTTGGTGGGGGAAGCTCCAAGGGACACCTCAGCTCCCTGAGGTTGTTGGGATGGACTTAGGAACACGATTTCTAGAGACGGCTGATATACAGCAAGTGGGGAAGAAAGTGAACCTGCCTGTCTATCACCCTCCAAATTCAGCCTCAGCTAACACACGCTGGACAGGCACTGGAAGCAGCCACCGTGCAAGGCACTTGCTCAGATTTTGTCCTCATTTACTCCTCACACACAAAACTCTAAAATAAGCATTATTATGCCCCCTTTTTTTTTTTTTTTTTTTTTTTTGATGAGGAAACAATCTCAGGGAGGTAGACTCTGAGGCTAAGAGAAGTGAGCTGTTGATGCAACAAAGCTACTTAGGAGTTTGGTGTGTTGGCTAAAGCAGAAGCAGTTGATTCTGGAACCTTCAAGATGTGGGTTGGGACGGAGATCAGGAACATGCGCCGAACCGATGGTGGCTGATGCAAGGAACCAGGAACCTGGTGCCAGAGGAACAGACTTCTTTGGACCAGCCGTCCGGTGTGGCGTTTGAAGCCCCGTGGTTGATGTATCCAGCTCCTCCACGTTTATTAAGGGCTTTGACACCCTGACCTGATGCTCAGCCTGCCTGGTTCCTGGGGATGGGATTGGCATGGGGCGTCCTCCTTGGAGACACTGCGGCGGTGGGCCAGTGAAGGAGAAGCAGCATGGGTTCGTACACCCCACACAGTAGGGCTGGAATAATGGCTCTGCTCCTTGGCAACTAGGCAGCCTTAAGCAAGTCACTTAACCTCCCTGAACCTCAGTCTCTTCATCTATAACCTGGATCACCCATAGCTGGTATGACTATTAAAAATAACATGTGTGACATGCTTAGCATTGCATGGGGTGCAGTGTAGCCCTCCATACACGGGAAACGTTATTTAGAGCAACATTTGCTAACCCGCCAGGGTGCCAGGCCCACAAGCCAAACAGAAGCGATAGGACTCCCCCATTAACGGCATTTAACCACGCCAGGCTGACCTGTCTGACTAGGAGCCCGATTCAAAGCCTTCGTTCCTCACTCCCGGTCTTCCAGGCATCCAGAAAGGCAAGCCAGGATCAGGACAACAAGAAGGGCTTCCAGAGAGAGGGCGGAGACAGTGCTCAAGCATAACCTTCAGAGCCTCAAAAAGATGCCCCCAAGCACAGCCGCAGAGCTCAACTCCGAGCCCAGGGACAACGAGGGAGCCTTAATCACAGGAAGGTGGTGGGGAGATGGGGTGGGAGGCGGGCTGGGCGAGGCAAGGGAGTCAGCCTCTGCAGCCCCTGGCCTGGGAACTGGTGTCCTCACCGGGAAAACCCAAGTCCCAACCTGACTTCTGCCACCTCCATCACACTTTCTCCGGCTCCCTGTCATCACTCCCCTGCCACCCTCTAATGGGCTCATTAGAAGTCACTCCATTTCCTTTCTGTGCATTGCTGTGCCCCCTCATCTCTCCTGTGCCTTTTTGATGCTTCTCTAATTGAAATGCTCAGTTCCTGCCCATGTGTAACACTCGCTCTGTCACCTCCCACCCCGGCCATCAGGCCTTCACTACGTCCCAAGATCTCTGGATTGGGGGTCACACTATTCCAGGCTAAACCGTGATTCTCAGGCACACAGGGTTGCCATCTCTTAACCCTTTCACCTGCCACTACCCTCCAAGTCACGGCCTTTTAGCCCCACAAGTCAGCTCAGGCCACAGCCACAGGCCCACCCTGCTAAACTGGATGCCTCCAAAGCATGTACTCACAGCCATGCTCTTAATCACCAAGCTATAAGTGATGGCTCCCTAGGCCCCTGACCTTTACCTTCCATCTCCCTCCAGGCCTTTCTACTGTTGCAGAATGTGACCTTGATGAGAAAGTAACTTCATCCCTCTGGAGCTGTGTTTACAACTATAAGGACAGAGGTCTATGAATTTTGTTAGAAGATGAGATAAAAAGACCCTATGAATGTAGTAACACTTTCAAATGAATCTGTATCTTATTCATTACAACACCATCATTTGAAAAATAGTAGTACATAGATGAGTGAGATCTATTATTACTGGTACACTATGGCTTCTTGGACCCAGGGTAATGATTCCACAGTCCCCCAGGGGACCACAGCCTGTAGGTTGGCAAACAGAGGACTAGATAATCTCCAAGGGCCTTTCAAGGTCATTAATTCAACAAATATTTACTGAGTGCCTGCCAGTAAGTTTACATTCTAGTTAGGGAAACAAAAAAATCCAAGAGAACAAATGAAAGAATGACTAATTGTGGTAACTGGTAGGAAACATAGGACAGACATAAAAAATGAGGTAGTCTGAGGAGAGTGGCCTCCTTTAGAGAGAACGGTTAAGGAAGGCTTCTCCAGGGTAGTAACATTTGACCATATGACCTGGACGATGGCAAGACACCAGCCATGGGAAGGGGTGGGTTGGGGAGAAGAGGGGCAGAAGGCATTCCAGGAAGAAGAAACAGCCTTTCCAAAGGCTCTGAGGCAGGTGCCAATGTGGTCTGTTTAAGATCTTTATGGCTGCGGGTGGGGATATTGAAGGGGCAAATTACTGAAGAGACAAACAATTCCATTTGGATGTACTGACTTCAAGGGTTATGCACGGCAACCAAACGGCACCGTCAAGGCAGCTGAATAGACAGGAGGTGAACACTCAGATCCCTGAGCTAGGCACATACATTCAGGAGTCATCAGTGCAGAGAAGGCACCTCAAACTCTGTGAACAGTGATGGAGTTTAGAGAAAGTAGAGAAGAAGGGCTCTAGACCAAGTCCTGAGAAATACCACCACTGAGCTGGGGGAGAGGAGGAGAAGAAAGAGATGAGGAGGGACAGTCATGGCAAGAGAGGAAAACCAGGACCTGGTGAGGGTGTGAAATCCCAAAGAGAAAGGAATTCCAGAAGGAGGGAGCTCCCACCTGGGTGGAAGGCTACCGAGACATGGAGAACGTAAGATGAGAATGGAAACATATCCACTGGCTTTGACAATGTGGATGATGTTGGTGACCTTGATCAGAGGGGCCTAAGTGGAGTGGTTGTGGCAGTAGCCATTGGAGGAGACGGAAACAGAACAGGAGGTGAGGAACTGGGGACACGGTGTGTAGGCAACCTCTTCCAGAGGTCTGGCCATCAAGAGAAACAGAACAAAGGTGTGGAAGATGAAAGAATATGGTGGAATATTGCTCAGCAAGCATGCACTCCCTCTCCCTCCATCCACAGGGGAGGAGTGTGTTTCCCACCCCACTGATGTTGGGCTTGGACCTCTGACATGATCTGGCATATGAGATGGGCAGATATGCCCTGAACAAGGGCTTGAAATGCACTTGCATGATTGGGCCTGCTCTCTGCAGCTCCTGCCTTTCTCCATGAGAAGAACATACCTTGGGTAGCCTCTGGATGAAGGAGGATGAGTGACATGTGGAACACATTAGGACACAACCCACAATTTGGAGCCCAGCTTAGATCTGTGGACTCCTAGCCAACCTGAAGGCCTATGAGCAAAAAACAAATGCTTGTTGTCTGAATGCCCCTGAGATGCTGTGGTTATTTGTTATGCAGCATTTTTATGGATATGGCTGACTGATACAAGGGAGAACATGTAGTCAGATATCTTTATTTTTAAGATAGGTGATACTAGAGTATGTTTGTATACTAATAGGAAAATGATCTACTGACATGAAAAACGATTTTGATGCCTGGGAAATGTGAGATAGCTTTGGAAGGGCAACATCTATGAGAAGAGTGAGAAGGAATGAGATCCCGAGGACAAGTGGAGGGGCCGGTCTTCGGTAAGAGGAGGGTGGTATATCCATTGTAATAAGAGAGGAAAAGGTGGGTACAGATGCCAGACAGTTTAAAAATCTGGTCGAGGAAAGATGAGGAGCTCAGGTTGGATGGACTCGAACTTCTCAAGGACTAATGATGCAAGGTCATTTGTAGGAAGTGTCCTTGGTTGTGGTGACGGGATGTTTTGCTGCCTGCTCTTTGCCTTTCCTTAAATGTCTAATCTTCTCCACTGATTTAAATTCTAATAAGCCCCACTCTCTCCTTGAAAGCTTTTGCTAACTACGCTAGCTTACCATGACCCCTCACTTCTCCTACCATATCTGCAGTCTCAACCCCAGTCCAATACTGATTAGCTTCTCATTGTTTGCTTCAAGACTAACGCCACCTCTTCCCTCTGCTGGACTTCAGCTTGATAAGACACGCGGGCCAGGCGGTCTGCTTCCTTTGAGTCCCCCAAAATACCAATGACATAATGATGGTCATGCTGAGGAGGCTTAATAATTACTTGTTAACTGGCTTAAGAAGAAAAAGTATTTGTCTGTCACTGTTTCATCTTCTAGAATAGCTGACTTGGACCAAAACAAACCAGGCAAGACCAGCTGTTAAGAGTTAGCCACCAGAACTACTGTTTTTTGGAGACAGACACATTTTCTGGTTTGGGGTTATTTTTTTTTTCTCACTTCTTATGCCGACTTCCCTGAAGCCTGATCCGTTTTTTCTTTTTTTTTTCTTGACTGCTTCCAAAATGCCTTCATCAGTCCTGCCTCGGACATACTGACATCTTCCCTGGGAAAGTAGAAGGGTTATTTTCCAGATGTTCTTTAATGCCATTGCTTAGAGGGCTTTCTGTTTTATTTTTAATGAAACAAAAGGCAGCAGATCTGACAGGTGATGCTCGGGAGCGTGTATTTCATGCAAGGGGTCCCAGAAATAATAAGCAGCAGGCCTGCTCCCTCCATCCCAACTACGCAGATCTTATTTATACCTGAAAGAGATTAGAGGAATTTCGCTCTCAAGGGCCTTCCCAGCCTGAGCCAGGGTAACAGAGTATACTTGAAGTCTAGGTTCAAGGTACCTGACAGTTTCCGAAGGTCCTGCACTGCCATCTTCAACACCCACCAGTTATGTGTGGGGATAACAGGACTGGTCCAAAGAACACTTGCTTGTCAACAGGGCTGCCACAGGCAAACTCGTGAAGCAGGTGCAGGTGCTCACCTTCCATCCCCTTGAGGGCTCCAATCCACCCTCCCAAGTTCCCATCATTTTCAGACACCAGAATCATCAAGCCAGCCCACCCCTCCTTCTCTGTTGGAGCAAAGTGTCCCTCAAGAAGCCCTCCAGTCCACAGCTGGGCTGGGTGAGGGTCCCCTCTTCTGAGCTTCCGGGAGTACCCTACTCTCACCTTCTAGCCAAGCAACGACAATGACATTAGGTATCTCCCCTACGAGGCTCTGAGCTCTCTGGGTCTGGGGCCGTGTCTTATCTACCTGTCCTTCCTTCTCTAGCAGTGCGCCAGACACAAGTGGGCACTGAATAAATGTTATATTTTATTATATTCAAACAACAGAGGTAGCAGAGAATTCAACTTGCCTGGGATAAGCCTCAGCTCTGCCTGAACCATGAAGCCCGAGGCAGTCACTTCATCTTTAAGGCAATTTCTCTTCTGTGAAGGTAGATATTTTAATATATACCTCACAGGTTCTGTGATGACAGAGTTAAATAGTGCATGTTTATAAACTGGCAAGTGTTTTACAAGGTAAGTCATTAGTACTAATTCATACTAAAGTTATAAAGCCTGGATTCCCTCACCCCAAAATATTTTCACTTTTAAGCAGACCCTCTGACATCCCTTCCCTCTTGCATGGAGGGAAATGTTTCCCTCCTTCATCAGCGGGGGTATTTCAGGCATGGACGAAAGGAGTTGTATTTTTTTTTTTTGGTCTGAGGAAGGAGCTCAGGGCTCTTAAATAGAGAATATAGACCAGAGGTAAGCAAGCTATAGCCCACTGCCCAAATCTGACTCACCACCTATTTTTGTATGACAGGTGAGCTAAGAACAGTTTTTACATTTTTAAATAGTTGGAAAAACAAGTCAGAAGAAGAGCATTTTGTGACACATGGAAGTTATACGAAATTCAAATTACAGTGTCCATAAATAAAGATTTATTGAAACACAGCCATGCTCTCTTGTTTACATATTGTCTGTGGCTGCCTTCATGCTACACCAGCAGAGCTGAGTAACTGCAACAGAGACCATATGGCCTGTAAAGCCAAATTATTTACTAAGTGGTTCTTCAGCGGAAAAGTTTGCCAACTCCTGATATAGACCATCTTTCTACTTGCTCCAAGGCTACTCCCAGAAAAAGATCTAGAATGAGTCAGGATTTGATTCTGGGAATCGTACTTTAATAGAGGTATAGACAAAATGGATCACATTCAGTTAGGCAACCAGGAATGCTCTGGGACTCAGACACGTGTCACAGGAAGAATGGTTAGAGAGATAATTAAGCGGGTACCTTCAATTATCCAAAGAGCTGTTAGGAAGAAGGAAGATAAGGGTCCTTCTCTGTGGCTGCAAGGAGTAAACTTAGGACTGAAGACCCACTTCAGCTCAACATAAAGAAGCATCCTGGCTGTCTGTGTCAACTCAAGCGATGAGTTCCCCACCACTACATGTACTCAGAGTAGTGAGTATACAATATTGTGAGTATAAAATGTAGTGATCGATGACCAGCATCTGTTCATCTTTTAGAAGACTGTACAACAGGAGAGGCCATGCCACTTCTAGAAGCAGTGCCTGGGGAGTCTGGGGCTGCACATCCTGGGCAGGGACCACAGACATGGTATGTTGATTCCCACACACCAGGCTTCATCTCTCCTCTTTAGGAGAAAGATAACGTGAATCTTATCACACCACGCTCCTGCAAAGAATAATGAATAGCACTGTTAACAAATGACAAGTGCTACATTTCTTCTTATTATCTATCACGTATACATCACTTTATTTCTGTAGTATCCAGCAGGTGTTGAATGCAAATGGGCTGAAATACACTTTTACAGACTTGCAGCCTCCTATAAAGAAAAACACCCAAGAGCAGAAGAGTAAGGCTGCCAGGTTATTCCAAGACCTAGACTGAACCACGCTGAGCTGGACTTGAGAAGCCCTTCCCAAGCATGTTGATTGGCTGGAAATCCACTGCATCCAGGTCATTCACATTAGTTTATGGTGCAACAAAATGTACCCCGGCTGCAGGCTTTGACCTGGCCCATTTGGAGGCCAAAGCTATTTGTGTGAGAGCCACGGAAGCTGGCCACGGGCAACATGTGGCCAGATCCCCTTGATCACTCTTTTTGCTCTGGCAATAGTATGTCCTTGGGTCTCCCTTGATCCATTTTTACTGCACATCCCAGACTTTACCACTCCCCAGGTGTCTCTCAGCTTCTCTGCTCTCTCCATTTTGCATATGGAGAATGGAAGTTTACGATTAAGGAATTTTCCCAAAGAACATGAGGCTGGTCTTGAGACTGGAAGGCACAGGCTGTGTCTGGTCCTCCACAGAGACTCACTGTAGGGAGCGTGCTGGGTGAGGGGCAAGGAATGAAGTAAAGGAAACCGGGCTCTGGCCCCATTGTTGCCCCAATGATAGGGGGCCCCATGTGGGTCATTTCTCCTCTATGGCCTTAATAGCTCATCTGACTAATGAGCATATTAGACCAGAAGCCAGGTCAGAGCCACAGGGGAGGAGTATGAAGATCAAAATGAGAAATAGGCCAGGCAGTGATACAAAAGAACCACTAGGTAAACATCAAGTCTTGAGTGGAATCAATGAGCGTATTCTGGCTGAGCGCAAATAGCGTGCTGAGTTAAAGAGATATGGACAGCAGAATACTCATGGAAACATCAGTGGGAGTGGAAAAAGACAGAAAGATGGCAGAACCCAGAGAAGACAACCAGAGATGACTTGATCTTGGTCGAGATTTGTCACTGCAATAGCTTAATGCCATCAACACAAAACGAGGTAGGTTAAGCACTGGGATCCCATCCAGCATTCAGCGTCTATGAATTTCACCCTTGTTCCAGATGTGCTGACAAATGTGCATGAACCCCGACAAGAGAACAATTGCAAGCTGAGTATCTGACATAGCACGGGCCCTGCATTAAGCTAACTGGACACAGGGGAAATCATCCTTAAAAAAAGTGCATAAGCCAAAGTCTCCACTTCCATTTATACAAGAAACGGTCTCCGCCTCAACCTCCTACTTTTTACTTTCCACTAAGATGTTCTTTGGTCCTGAGAAGGTCAACCTGCCCACTCAGCAGGACAAGTCATGATTACAGCAGGTCACTGAAAAATTTTACAGCTCTTGACACTCCATGGAGGGAATGCAGGCTAGCTAGAAAGAGATGAAAATTTATTTCCACGACCAGCTTTTTAATATCCTAATCTTTTCCAAGCTATATCCATAGTAGTTATTGAATGTTTTCAACACAACTCCTTTCTCTAGAAAAAGTTCCCAAAGTAGCTGACACTTATGACTTAGAAACTAAGACCCTCTACCTTTCTTTGCCTACTTAAATGTGAGGAATGGTACCTGTATTCCTTGTCTATGGCTGCTGTAACAAATTACCATGAACTAGTGGCTTAAAACAATGTAAATTTATTCTCCTTCAGTTCTCTAGGTTAGAAATCCAACACGAGTCTCAGTGAGCGAAAATCAAGGTGTCTGCAAGGGTATGGTCCTTCCGGAGGCTCTAGGGGAGAATGGATTCCCTTCCCTTTTCCAGCTTCTAGAGACCACCTGTATTTCTCGGCTCTGTCCTCTATCTTCATGGCCAGCAACAGTGGGTGGGGTCCTTCTCACATCCATCCCGCTGACCTCTTTTGCCTCCTTCTTCCCTTTTAAGGACACTCATATTTACATTAGACTCACCTGGGTAATCCAGGCTACTCTCCTTATTTTAAAGTCAACTGATTAGCAATGCAACTCCCCTTTGCCATGTAAGCTAATGTACAGTTTCTACGAACTAGGACATCTTGGGGGAGTAGGGGGCGTTATTTTACCTACCACAGCGGGAAACGGTTTCCTCTACTAACTAAGGCATATGACCCTGGCCAAACCTCGTCACTTTGGCTTTCTCCTCTAAAATCAAGGACTTTAGTCTCAGATCTTTAAGATACGTAACTTTATGGGGATAAAATAAGGTCATTAAAAGATTAGCTTCTGTCGCGTGCATTCGTTTTCAAAGCACTTGCCTATGCTTTGTCTCATTTAATCCTCGCATCAATTGGGAGATACATAGGGAATATACTGCCATCATCCTCGCTTTGTAGAAGTATAATCTGAGAGTAAGAAGTTAAATGATTTGCCTAAGATCACACAACTAACAAATGATAACACTTGTGGTCTCAAATTAGAGTTTTCTAATAACACATGCCCTGCCTGAAAACCTGTTCTGAGTACCACGGAAATGTACACACAGGGAAGATGGTAACCACCACTACCACCATCACCACCAGCATCACCAGCACCACCATTCGGCCAAAACACAACTTGACCTCAGTGGAGAGGTGTGGCAATAGTAGACACTGGCCTCTGAATATAACTCAGAACCCTGGGTCTCTCACTTTGCATTTCTGTCCTCTGTCTGGCTGTTTCCCATTGAAAGTATCTTCCTAAAACCATATTCTTCCTTTCTTGCTATGTGATTACACACCATCAGGTCAGTCCTGGTTCTAAGCAAGGAGAAGTAGTCATGATCGTCCAGCTGGGGAAGGACTGCGGGGGAGTCTCATGTACTCTGTGCGGTGCCAGGTGGTGTGAGAGGTGCCTCCCGCTCGTGTGAGACACAATAACCAACCACAATTACGGAAGCGTCTCCCCGTCCTCCTGAGTCAAATGCAGCAGAAGGGAAAACATGAACATGAAGACATTTTCTAAGAAACAAGGAAGGAGAAGAGAGCTAAAGAAGATTATCTCAAAATCTTTGAGGTGCAGTGGACATTAGTTGTCTTTTGGCCTCGTGCATCCATTGTCACCTCTCAATATCTCTGGGGGACAATTCCTCTCCCCACTCTTAGACCATGCGCTTGCTCTATCCTCCATCCTCCACTCCAAGGGCAGAGAACTAACTCCTCCCACAAGTATTTATTGAGCACCTAATAAGTGTTCTAGGCATCAGAGATACAAGAGTAGACAAGCCAGATGAGACCTCTTTGGTCACAGAGCTAAAAAATAAACAAATGAGAAAAAAAAAATTCAACAAGATCTTTTTGAGAGTGTTTTGCGCTATGGGAAAATAAAATAGGGGTTTGTTACAGAGAGATTATTATTATCTGGACTTTTCGGTTATGTTAGCTTAATTCTTCTGTTTCCTGTTGTCCACACGCAAGCATCCTAACGTAGGACATTCACACCCTAATACTAAGCCTCCTTCATACTGTCCATAGAGTCACACTGTACTGACCACTCTAAGACATTTGTGATCATGGGAAATGGGAAGATGGGAAAGAATCCACAGTTGGCAGGTTCCAGCCCAGAACCTCAAGGCTCTTGCTCTAACTCAGCACCTTCCACCTGGACTGGAGTGTTTGCTCACCAATAAAATGGGGGAGTTTCACGAGTGAATCTCAGTGATCCATTCCATGCCCTCTGTTTCATGTCCTAGGCTCTGCGTGGTCAGAATTGTTCAGACTTACATTAGGGCTGGGAACTGAGTAATCACAAGCTGGTATCAGTTACCCTCATACATCTCTATTGAAAAGCTGCAAAACAAGCATCTAACACTTGATCCAGATCCATACCAAAGCGTCAGGGGAGATGCAAACCGCACACTCAGCAAATGCACTGCATTCTGCAAGCAAACATTCCACTGTCTCGTAAAAGTCAGTGATTCGAGATGATGCTGAGTTTACCTGAAAAACTCACAGTGGACTCTGAGGAGCTCTGCCTTTATCCTTCACAGCTTATTAAAGGGGGAAAGGTTTGGGTAAATTACAATCAGTTAGAGTAGAAGCATTTGTACCCTGTTCTGTAGGTGAGGGATAAGGGGGTGTGCATCATTTTGTGATATAAATATATCAGTGAATATGTCAGAATCCTGCTAGTATAATAATCCCTTTTAAAAATGGATGCATTTACATGGCTGAAAAAAAAAAGGGCACACAATGGAAAGTTTCCCTTCCACCCCTGTGCATCCCGAGTTCACATCAGCACCCCTAAAGGCAAACCATTGTCAGCTTGTTATGTTTCCTTCCAGAATTTCCCATGGCTATAGAAGCAAATGTGAAATATACATTCTAATTCTGCCTCACCCCCACTCCACCACCTTTTATACAAAAGTAAGTATTGTATACACTCTGTTCGGAATTTTTTTCTTCATTTGGCACTCTGATAGATGAAATATGGTATTTATATGTAGTTTTAATTTGGCTTTTTCCAAGGTAAGGCCTTGGAGCTTTTTCCAAGGTAAGGGCCATTCATATTTCTTTTTCTATGACTTCTCTGGTTATACCTTTGCCTATTTTTTCTATAGGACTGAAATTCTTATTGACTCTTTGGAGCTCTTTATCTATGAAAGTGATTAGTCCTTTGTCATTTGTCTTTTAGGTTTACTTTATACAGAATATTTTTTACTATTCAGGTGATTTTGTTGGTTTTTTTTTCTCTTTCAATTTTTATCAAGTCAAATATATGAGATTTTTCTTTTACAGCTTCTGGATTTAAATCTTGCTTAGAATTGCCTTCTCTCTGTTTTCTTTCGGTACCTTTATAGTTTTATTTTTACATTTAAATCTTAGTTTTGTTTTGAATTTTATCCTGGCATATATATGGTATGAGGTATAAATGCAATTTTATTTTTCTCCCATAGGGATTTTTTAAACTTATAAGCTGTTCCTCCCATGACTTGAGATGCCACCTCTAACAAATACTAAATGATCACACGTATTTGGGTCTATTTCTAAACTATCCATTCTGCTTCTTTTAACTATTTGTGCATGTGCCTCCAACACTCTTTCAATAAATGAGGCATTACAGTAAGTTCTAATAACTGGGAGGGCCAGTCTTTCCACATTGTTTTTCTTTTTCAGAATTTTCCTGACTATTCTTATTTATTTTTTTATATGAACTTTAAGCTTACCTAATTAGATTGTATTAAATTTATAGATTGTATTTAGATTGCATTAAATTTATAAAGAGAATAACATTTGTCTTTCCATCGAACATGATATATCTCTCCCTTTGTTCAAGGCTCCTTTTGTATCCTTTAGTAGTGTTTTTAAATCCTCTTATACACCCTATATATCTTTTTGCTAAGTTTATTATTGTTTTACATTTTTTGTTGTTATTGTAACTGAGGGCTTTTCCAATGTACATTCTGTTTGATGTCTGTATATACAAAAGGTATTGATTTCTGTTTACTAATTTTTGTACATTGTTACTTCACGGGATTCTTTTATTGTCTGAAAGTTTTACGGTGATCTCTCTTATGTTCTCCAGTCATGCAGCCATAATATCTCACACAGTGACTATTGCCTTCCCCCCATTTCTCTCTTCTAATTGTTTTCTCTTGTCTAGTTGAAATGGAAGGTATCACCAGCACAATGATGAATAATAGTACTAATAGTATAGATCCTTATTCTTTACTTTAGTGAGAATTCCTTTAGTGTTTCCCCATTAAGAATGATGCTGGCTTTTAGTCCGAGATAGATGTATTTTTAGCACGTTAAGAAAGTACCTAGCTGACAGGAATAAAGACGCAGATGTAGACAATGGACTTGAGGCCATGGGGAGGAGGAAGGGTAAGCTGGGACAAAGTGACAGAGTGGCAAGGACATATATACACTACCAAATGTAAAATAGATAGCTAGTGGGAAGCAGCTGTATAGCACAGGGAGATCAGCTCAGCACTTTGTGACCACCTAGAGGGATGGGATAGGGAGGCTGGAAGGGAGACGCAAGAGGGAAGAGATATGGGGATATATGTATATGTATAGCTGATTCACTTTGTTATAAAGCAGAAACTAACACACCATTGTAAAGCAGTTATACTCCAATAAAGATGTCAGAAAGGGCTTCCCTGGTGGCGCAGTGGTTGAGAGTCTGCCTGCCGATGCAGGGGACACGGGCTCGTGCCCCCATCCGGGACGATCCCACATGCCGCGGAGCGGCTGGGCCCGTGAGCCATGGCCGCTGAGCCTGCGCGTCCGGAGCCTGTGCTCCGCAATTGGAGAGGCCACAACAGTGAGACCCGCGTACCGCAAAAAAAAAAAAAAAAAAAAAAAAGATATTAGAAAAAGAAAAGAAAGTACCTAGTTGCTCCTGCTTTTGTATGTATTTTTTTTAATAAAATATGATGATTGAACTTTCTCAAAGGCCTTTTCGACATCTATGAAGATAACCATATCACTTTTCTGCTAATGTTCACTAGTGTAAAACTGTATCTGCGTTCCAGGATTAAAACCCTCTTGATTATGATTTATTAGTTTTCAAATGTATTACTGAAATTGTTTTGCCATTTTTCCTAGGATTTTTTAATGGATATAATAAGTGGGATTAGTCTTCGGCTTTCTATTTGTGCCTTCTTTGCCAGATTTTGGTAACTATTTCTCTTGTTTGTCTATGCTCTGGAATGTATTGGAATTGCCTGTTCCTTGGAAGGTTGATAAAGTTGTCTCTGTAAAACCATCTGGACTGTTTTTTTTCTTATTTTGGGGTGGAGTATACCTGTTTGAAAAGGATTTTTTGTTTGTTTTTTTTGTGTTCTGCCTTGGAAATTTTGGATTCTCTTCTGAGGTCAGTTTAGTAAATTTTATTTTCTTGGAAAATAATCTAGTTCATTCAGACTTTCAAATATATCTGCATAAATCTGAGCGAAGTAGTCCCCTGTGATTCCTTTAACTTGCTGTTTTCATCATTATTTCCCACATATCATTTCTTATTTTATGTATCTGCAATTGCTCCCACATTCTCCTGATTAGGTTAACTAGTAGTTTATCTATTTCATTGTTGGTTTTCCCCAAAACCAGCTTTGAAATTTATTTCAACTGTTTCGCTAACTCATTAATTTTTACTTTTATCTACTTCTTCCTTCTGCTTTCCCTCTGCTATAATCTTTTCATTCTGTTATAACTCCTTGACTTAGACGACTAATTCATGTGTTTTCATTCTTCTGTGTAAATATTTAAGGTCATCATTTTGCCTGTGAGTACTGCTTTAGCTTCATCACATCTGTCCTGATCTTTTTTTTAATCAATTGCTGTTTTCCAGAAAATCTGAATTTTCAGTTTCTAGTTTCCTCTTTGAGCTATGCATTAAAGGGGTCTTTTTATTTTGTTTTGATTTTATTTTATTTTTAGTGGAATGGTCTTTTGATTTTCTGATTTAGTATTACTTTCGCTTAATTGTACTGTAATTAGAGAATACTGCTTGTATCTTTTTTTTCTAATTTGGGGGATTTACTGAGGTTATCTTTAGCCCCTAATAGACAGTCAATACTTGTGAATGTTTTGTGGGCCCTTGAAAGATGCATTCTCTTCATTTATTAAGTCTATAGGGTTTGCAATTTATCAATCAGATCTGCTTTATTACTTATGCTAATTAGGTCTTCAATATTGATTTTTATTCTTGTCCAGTTATCTGGAGACCGAAACATGTAAATTAAAGTGATCTGTTACTAGTGTGCTTTGCTGTATTTCTCCTTGAATCTCCTGAAATTTCTGTTTTCTCAATATTGCTGTTTTTTTTCATTGTGAAATGCATACTTTAGCATAATGAAGTTCCTTTATCTCATTTAACGCATTTTAACCTGAATTCTACTTTTTCTGATGCAAGCCTGTGATTATTACTTTATTTCTATATTTACTTTTTTATTAACCTTTTAAAGCATTTTCCTGGTGTTCCTTTACTCATTCTTCCTGTAGTTTCAACCTTGCCATTTCACTTTCCTTAAGGGTGTCTCTCTAAACAACATAGAATTGGGTTGTGATTTATAATCCTATCCGAAAATCTTTTTTAAAAGGTGAGTTAAACTCATTTATATTTAGCAGTATGACAAATGGGCTTGCTCCTCGTTCTCATTTTATATCATGTTTCCTGAACTCTTGGCATTATTTTTAGTCTTTCTGTGATTGTTTATGCTGTGGGATTCTTCTGGGAAGGCTCATGCTTTCATTCTAGTGGTTACATTTCATAACTAAAACATTATATACTAATCTTAATCTATGTCTTTAGACGTGATTTATGAGTCTTATACTACAAGCAAAGATAAAATCGGTATATCTCCTCCTCTTCCCCTTCACTTCCCTTTCCACAGAGGCCTAGCAAAGGCATGGTCAGGGTAGGGAGAGAAAGAGACTTACATCCCCGGACACCAGTTACAAAAATGCATAGAAATTTAACACAGTGGCAGCTGCACGCAGGGAGGGAGATGACAAACACATTACAGAGCCCCTTGGCGCCATTTACTCTGGCTAGGCTGCATCTCTCTTCCAACACCTGATTTTAATCAATAATATTATCTTTCATAATGTTTACCATTTACTGTTAAATATAATTATGCTTATATTACTTCATTTGTCAGCTCTAAATTACATCTTTTGACTCCCTGCTATTATCGAGTGAGGCATTCAGACAACTTACTTTTTCCCCCTTCCCCTTCCAATATCCGTTGGTTGTGTTATTTCTACATCATCAGGGCACAGAACATTTACATTCCCCTCTGTTGCTCTAATCCTTATATTTGTTTTAGCTTTAGTGTAGATTGACAGTCGGAGCTACTCGGCGCTCATCCTCACTCTTCCCTTTGTTGACTGAAGTTCATCCTCTACTAGTTTGCTCAGGAAGCGCTCATGGGAACAATATTCCCTGAGTTATCGCATGCTCAAAACTGTCTTTATACTTAAAAGATGACTAGGATGGATGGGAATTTTGGCTCACATTTTTTCCCCTTGCTTATCTTGTAGACGTTTCACTGACTTCCAGGCGTTTAATGTTTCTGCAGAGGAAACTGGGGCCAACCTGATATTTTTCTCCTCATAAGTGACTTGATTTCTTTGCCCAGATTCCCAATGAATTCCTTTTCCTGTCTTTCTTTGCTTTTTTCTTGTCTTTCTTTCCTGCCTGTCTGCCTTTCTTTTCTTTCTTCCTTTTCTTTCTTCCCTTCTTCCCTCCTTCCTTCCTTCCTTTAAACTGTCTTTTTCATGATCCCTTTGTTAATTCTGAAGTAATTTCAAACCTTAAAAAAAAAGGTTGCAAGAACAATACAAACTCTTACACTCCCCTCCACACAAATTCCCTAGATGAGAGCATTTTACTGTATTTTTCCCATTTGTGGAGAGAAAGCGAGAGATTTTTCTTGTGACATGATGTCTATCATCTCTAAATACTCCAGTGTATGCCTCCCAAAGATAAGGACCCTTCTAAGCAGAACCACCATACAAACCCTTCTGGTCAAAAACTCAACACTGATACAGCACAGCCTGATCCACAGGCCTAATCAAAGATCTCCAACTGTCCTAACAATGTCTCCTTTCCCTTCCCGGTATAGGATCCTATCCACCAACACGTGTTCCATTTAGTTGTCATGTCTCATCAGTTTCCTCCAATCTGGAACAGTCCCTCAGCCTTTCTCTGTTTCTCAAGTCCTTAAAAGTCTCAGTCACAGGCCTTTCATTCTGTAGGGCCTATGTACATCCGATGCTTCCCCATGACCAGACAAAGGCCATGCATTCTTGGTAGGAATACAATAGAAATGATGCTGTATTCTCAGTGCATCACATCTAGGGTACCCTAGGTCAACACATTCCACCACTATTCATGTTAATTTTGATTACCTGGCCAAGGCGGTGTCTGCCAGGTTTCACCACTGACAATTCAGCATGTTTCCATTGTATTTGATTACAATTTTGTGGGAAGCTATTCCGTATTGTGCCAATAACATTAGATCCTTATGAAACCTCCACCCACAAGACTTAGCATCCATTGACAACTCCTGCCTGTATCAACTACCATCACGATCGTTGCCAAGTGATGAATATCTATTTCCATTATTCCTTCTACATTTCTCAGCTGGCATTCTACCATAATGAAACGTTTCCCCTTTTCCCCCACTTATCTGTTTATCTATATATTGATTGATTGATTCATTCATTCATTCATCTCTAACATGGATTCCTATTTTATGCAATGGTTGTAATCTGATACTTATTTACTTTGATGCTTATACTGTCCTTTGGCCCATGGATACTCCAAGGGCTACAGACAACGGTTTGTACAGACAATGGTTTCTGTGTCCTTCTGACAGGTTCCAATCTTTTCCTGACTTTCTGCAAAATAAAATATTTCAGGTTCATTTTACACTTTCTCTGCCCCATCCCTTAAATCAGCCATTTCTCTGAGGAGCCCCAGTAACTCCTAGTGGAAGGACAGTATTTAGAAAACAGGCTCTGAGTATTCAGTGTACACCCACGGCTGCTACAGTTCCACTGCCTCCAGACCATCTCAGCAGAATGAGTTAGGATGTATATACATATACACATGGACATTTCTAATTCCAATCCAGCACCCCACGTTCTTTCTAACCCTTCCTCTTTACATGTTTATAAATCTCTTCTCAAACAGTGAAAACCATGGGTCCTGTTATCCTCTCTATGTATCTTTACTTGCTCAATAAATTAACTTCTGTGCCTGCCACCTCCACACCTACTCTATACGCTGCTGGGGAGGGGAGGAGAGGAAAGGGAAGGAAGGAGGGAGGAGAGAAAGGAGGAAAGAAGGGAGTTATTCCCTTCCCTTAATGCCTAAAACGTTCCAAGGCTATATCCTGGTGTTAACTGTTCTGGGTAATTTTCCCCAAAGCCCAAATTTGTGTTCTTTCAACATTTAGATGTTAACTCCTCTTTTATATCATGAAAGCTTTCTTAATTTATATTTTAAACGTTTGTTCCATTCGATGGTTTTGCGTTTTCCTTCAGGGACTAGAAGGATGCTTTCTTTGGATTTCCACTGCATGTCTTCTATATCTGTCATTTTCTCTCCCATCTTTATGAGCACTTCTCTTATTACAATTGCATTTATTCACTATACTCATTTCTACTGTCTATGCTCCACACTGAATTTTCCAGTGTCTGCTTTCCCTTGAGAGCCTTCCAACTTTATCTTCATTTCTGAGATAGATTTGCCTTTTCCCTCCTTATTTTCTCCTTGGGTTCTGACAGCTTGCGCTTCACCACCTCTTGCCATCCTGTCATCCTTTCCAGAATTCTTGTTTCTGCTTTGTAGTTTTTCTTCATAGAAATGATTGCTTCATTGGGTTCTTTAAATACGCTGTGAAATACCTGATTGAAATTTTCATCTCCTCCCTACATTTACATGGAAATGTTCCTTATTTGGGGTACTTTTTGTGGCTACTATTGACATTTTTTCACTGTAATATCTTTGCTTCTATTCTACCAATACCCTCAATTTTTCATTTCTCTTTCATTACTTAGATTGTACGAGTGGATTTTCTTGGACCAGCTTTTTGCAGGAAGTCCCTGTGGGATAGAAGGAAGGGCCAGGGTAGCATTTCACTATTGAAAAAAAAAAAAAAAGCTCTTTGTGGGAGAGGTAATGACTGGGAGGAGGCACAAGGAGACTTCTCGGGTGCTGAAAATGCCCTAGATCTTGAACTGGGTGGTGGTTACACAAGTGTGAACATATATAAAAGCTTGTCAAGCTAAAAAATAGTTATATACTTTACTGCGTGTATGTTAGACCTCAAGAAAAATGTAGGCAGGAAGGAAGGAAGGAAGGGATGAAGGGAGGGATGACTGTTTTTCTGCTGCAACAGAAATTACTTCCTGCAGATAGGTCTCTCTGGGGGATACTTTGTATCAACCCACCTCCTCTGCTTCTCTAAAGCAAAACAGGCCTGGGAGGCACCTTCCTTCTGTTTGGCTCATGCCAGTCCCTGCCCAGTGTTTGAAAAGAAGGGATACATCTTCAGGATGCCCTTGCACCTCCAGGACACACGCTCTGCCATCTGCTGCCCCGAGGCTCTCCTGCTGCTCTTCTAAACCTCTTCACATCTGCCAGTGGCCTCTCCCAAACCCAGCTGCTTAGGTAGCCCTTGCACATACTTCAGGTTCCACAGATTGTATCTATTCTCTAATTCCACTGAAAATGACATTTTGCATTTTTAAATTATCATTATTCCCCTTGTTGCTTTTGTATAATATCCAAGGACAGAAAGCAAGAGGTTGTCTTGCACAAACAACCATAGCACGCTGGAAGTTCTGTTTGCCTGCTCTACGGGGTTACCACAACATCTCCAACCAGTCACCCCGTGAGCCTCAGTCTCCCCAAGAGCAGAATGGGCAGAAGGAACTGCTGTCCTTCTCGAGCTCCTTCTGAAGATGACCAAAGCAGAGTATGGGAAGCGCAGACAGAACGCAAGTCTCACTGCTATTCGGGAGGGTGCTTTCCGTGGTGCTGATCGCTTTACCTCCCATTCTACTTCTCCTTTAGCACCAGCTCTTCTGTAGACCACCAGCCAGGAAACAGCTGGTTCTTTAAGACTAGACTGCAGACTCTCACCCCCTCCCCAACACCACCCACACTCACATCCACAGACGTAGCAGATTCTTCAAAATACCAACTTGCTGCCTGCCCTGTCTCATTTCTCTTGCTGGCTGCAAAAGTAGCAGTAGGAATGTACCACTACTTGGCACCATCCACCTGGCTGTGAGCAAACACAAGCTCCCTCAGACAGGTGGTGTGATTTGGGAAATACCAAACCCATGACCCCATGTGAACCCCAAGGTTTCAGGCTGCAGATGGGCAATGTCAAATCACCCAGGACTCTGCCGTCACCGTATCAGTCACAAATGTTCACCCTTAGTAACTGAAGTGGCAGATGGGAACATAAATTCTTCAAAAGCAATTCACTTGCCAAGGACTAGGGAACATTATGAATGAAGTGTGAACAGTAAATTCTTCCAAGTCGGGAGGCCAGACACACCCACTCAGCTGTACAAACAGGCTCTAGAAGACCTGACCTAGTTTTCCATCCGGCTGAGAACCTTCCCGGCTGATTTCCAGGCATACACAAAGGTTTGTCCTCTCTTCCTTCTGCTACCCCTTCAAGGAAGGCTCAGAACTACAACAGTGAAACTCAAGCAAGACAAGATGGGTAGGAGCATTGGGCATCCCACTTTTCCAAAAGGAGGAGGATAAAAACAACCCTTTGATAAGATAATCCTTTGAAGTCATATGCCCTCTTTCAGAAGGCTCTGTGGAATGGGAAGAGTCTCCTTGAGGAATGAGAAGCATACAAGTGTTCATCGTCTGCATGCTCTGGGGTGCTTTTCATGGCTGGAGGTTCCGGCAGGCCCCCAGCATCCTGCCAGCAGCCCCCAACTTCCCCCCGCTGAGCCCTGCATTTGATGGAGGCCAACACAGTCAGCTTGGAACAGGCAGAATGCAAAGAGCTTGGGTTAGGCGCCAAGAGGCCAGGTTCCAGATAAGTTCCACCACCAACCAGCTGAGTACTCTTGAGAGGGTACCTTCTCCCGAGTCTCAGCATCCTCAGATGTAAGGAGAGCAAGTGGGTCTGATAAACTCAAAGGCTCCCTGCTTCAGCAAGTGGGGATTCCGGTTTATCCCCCGGAGCCTGGCTGTTACCTCAATCTCAGCTCTGATACCCCTAACCCCACACCGTAAGAGAAGGCCTCACGCTTTGTGAATCAGCCACCACTTCTCCCAGGCCTGGAATGCTTGCTGTTACTGTGGCAAAATGCAGTCATTACTTCAAAACCAACAGCAATGGCAAACGGCAGAGAAAATAAAACTCACCAAACTCTTACCGCAAAACCAAACCCGCAAATGAAAGAGTGGAGGAAGTGACGGTCTAAGTAACATTTCTCTAAAATGCCCAACTTTCGCCTCTCCACAAGAGACAGATCACAGAAGAAAACCACCCATGGCGTCGGAAAATGCATCATCCCTTATTCTCAGATAAATCCAGGCTGCTAACAGCGCTGATACTTTTAGAAAACCAAAGATAAGGAATCTCAGGCTTAAAAAGAGCCTGTCAGAATGTGAAATGATGCCCTTTCTCCCTCCTTGAAAGTGTAAACTGGTTTGGCTCAAATTATGTCCAATTAGGACACGGTGAAAATGAAATACACAGAAGCACAAATTCACAGAGACGCTTGCACCCGGGCACGGCCCCTCCGTCCTCCGGCAGTGTGGACAGACTGGGATGGACGCGATGCGATACAATCATTAAACATCTCTCCAGCTTATCTGCTTGCAGTGTGTCTCAATAATGTGTTATGAGGTGTGTTTGTAATTGGCTACTGCTGATAGCGGTCCTTGAGAGCGAAATGGAGTGTGTCTAAATGCAGACAAAGCTACTTAGCGCGCCAGGACAAGATGGGACACTCCTCACAAGGTCCAAATGGGATACTCCGGGCTTCTTCCACCCATAGCTTGGGAGAGAGA
Organism: Phocoena sinus; assembly: GCF_008692025.1. NCBI lineage: Eukaryota > Metazoa > Chordata > Mammalia > Artiodactyla > Phocoenidae > Phocoena > Phocoena sinus. The sequence goes on from NC_045775.1 coordinate 24,864,103, forward strand.
AAAAGGAATAATCTGTCTCAATTTTCTCAGCTCCAGAAACAATATTTATGAAATAGAAGGTGATTTCAGAGCTCATTTATTGTCCTGGTTCACAGTCCCCACTCTCTGCTGACATTTTCTAACCAATTTTATTTCCAACAATCACAGGAACAGCCTCAGTTCTACCTGAAATCGTTAAAAACAAATCCATTCTTTCCTTGTCTTTGAGCCCCATCTCTTTAAAAAAAAAAAATGGTTTAATTTCTGCACTGCCTTTCTCTGAAACAATATTTCAGGTGTCTGAATAGCCAACTCAGTCCTTCTTTCTCCCTGTCTTCCCTCCTCAATCTCTTTAGTCCCTGTAAATGCAAGAAGCACACAGATTCCTCCCTCATGGCCCCCATTTCTAGACACTCCATTCGTTGGCTAATCAAGTCAAAGGTGGCCTACCTGTAGTGACTCCAAAGGACACATCATCCACACAATAGGCATCTTGGAAATAGAACAGGCCAAGGATGTAAAAAGTCACAAAAAAGAAAGAATCCTGTTTCTTACCCAGAAGGCAATCTTTAATGAGCAAAATAAAGGCAGAACAGGAGCTACCAAGCCTGGTTCCGGCTTCCATGAAAACTGTGGCCATATGCTGGCAGAGGGGACAGTTAGCGCTGTCTCCCTTGGCCTGAGTGCTGGAGAAGGAGTGACAGCACATGCGCTAGATGTTAGTCACCGCTTGCTGTGTCCTTCCCCTGGCCTCCCAGTAGACGACCTTGGGAAAGAAGACGTGCTTTGTCCTGAGGGGAAGCCATGTTAGCCCTTGCGACCACCACATCTTTTTCTTAAGTGCTCAGAAAACCATCTGTTCAAAAACTGGGAGGGATTGATGTCAAGCTGACTGGTCTTTTTCTCTGAATGGGAAAGACTGACTCTGCAAGACTTATATCAACCCTCACATAGGCACTAGATTCATGAGGGAAAAAAATCTGCAAGTCAGATTTTCAAAGATATGACTCAACCTGACTCATGTGGATTAAGGGAACTTGGACTGTAACTCCAAAGCCCTGGATGACTTGGGGTCAAGGACTTTAGTCCTCCCTCATGTTTGTAGCCCATTTGTAAGACAGAGCTAGACAAGCTGACCCTCTCCCTAGAGTCTCCCAGCAGAGCCAGAGAACTGAAACCAGTGAGCACCCCAGAGCCTCAGAGGTGCAAGCTAGGCTGAGGCAGAAAGTATATGCTGTCCCCCTGCTTCCGCTCCGAAGGCCCAGGGAAGCGTCCAGGCTGCAGACAGGGAAATGCCATCTCTGAGCTGCCCGGGATTCTGTAGTCGCAAGCCCTAAGGACACCAGGATGGAGGCCTCCCAGGGCAGCTACCCTGAAAGGCTTCACAAGTCTCCAGGGCAAAAGGACCTGGGCTTACACTTTTATGCCCACAAGGCTGAGTTCATCCCTGGACGCACAACAGATATTCATCCTAAACATGTGTAGAATTTAATCTGTTCACTAAATCGACGGCAGGAAAGCCCCTCTCTGCTGGTTCCCAGGCTGGTTTGACTGGGACAGCTTTCCTGTCCACCCCCCGTGTGGCTTTCACCCAGGACTTCAAACCACAACCCATCAAACCAAAAATAAACTATAACAAACTATCAAGGACTACCCAAATCCCACCCCTCTGGAGACTCCTGAGCTGCACCCTAAGAGTTTTTGTTTCCTTTTAAAATGAGGTGGAGATGATGCAGGTAAATAGATGTTTGCTTAAGACTCTTTTTCAAAGGGCTTTATCTGGCTTTCTTCACTTGTCTACGCAAGATGAGTTTCAATTTGACCCTCTCCTCCTTTGTATCTATTTTGCTTCTCTCTCATGCCTTATTTACTGTTTATTTTTTAAACAGGCTGCCAGAAGCACCGGTACCAAGAGCACAGCCTCTCACACGGCTGTTGCCTCCACCGACAGGGCTGGGCGCCTTCTCTCTCTGTAGCTCTGTGTATTTGCTTCTTCTCTTTTCTTCTTTGTATCCCTCCTTATTCCTCAGAGGACCTGAGCTCCTATTTCAGTCCAATTCTGTAAAAGGCTGTCCTTGGAGACGGCCAGTGGTCACATTCTGCCCATTCAGCAGAAGGTCCTTCAAACATTCCTCCCGGCGAACCGGCTCCAGGGTGCAGGGGAGCAAACGTACCGAGGTTGCTTTCTTATTCTGATCACTGTTTGAGCAAATTCTGGGCAAAAACCTATGCATTTCAGCCACACTATCACAGGGGAGTCAGGCCTCCAACTCAGCTAATAAATCACGGTGGGCGTCTTTTTTTTTTTTTTTTTTTTTTTTTTTTTTGCGTTATGCAGGCCTCTCACTGTTGTGGCCTCTCCCGTTGCGGAGCACAGGCTCCGGACACGCAGTCTCAGCAGCCATGGCTCACGGGCCCAGCCGCTCCGCGGCATGTGGGATCCTCCCGGACCGGGGCACGAACCCATGTCCCCTGCATCGGCAGGCGGACTCTCAACCACTGCGCCACCAGGGAAGCCCGGTGGGCATTTATTGACCTGTGACCTTGAACAAGTCACTTAGCTTCTCATTCCTGCTCTTCATGTAAACTGGGGAAGAGGCTGCCTAACACAGAACATTGGATGGAGAGTAAACGAGATGTGTGGGACGGCACCAGGCACAATGTTTTGTAAGGAACCGGTATTTAATAAATTCTGAAAAACATGAGGATCTCTTGAATTCTTCACGAGCTAGTTTTTGGGACAGGCCACAGTCTTCAACCAAAATGGCCAACATTCACGACCTAGGTCATATTCCAGTTCTCTGCACTTGAAAGGACATCTGATAACATCTTGGCAATGAATTTCCCAGCAACCCAGGGTCCACCTGGCTCTCTGTCCACTCTGTGGAACAAGATCCCGTGTCACTCTCATGGTCCACAACACCACTGAGTCTGTCCCTAATTCTACTTCAAACCTTCTCCTTCCTGCCACCCCCAAATTCTCCCCTTTGATCCTCAGGCTACACCAAGCCTTCTTTCCTCTGGTTAGAGAACCCCATCTCCATATGCTTCTGGAACTCTTACTTTGTGATGGACTAAACCTACCAGCCCCTAAATGACCCCATAAGGAAGTAATTTTGGTCTAGATAAATTAGGCTAACACAGCGGTATTATTACATGCAACTACTATAAAATCACAGTAACACTTCTCAATGCATAGAAATTCTTCCAACACTAAAGCAAAACCCCCTCTCCTAGAAGGTGACAAGATACAAAAGCCGATGCAAAGACTCTATCTTCTCATCTTCCTCCTAGAACTGAATTGCTTTACAAAGAAACCTAAATTTCAAACAGAATCTGCTGAGAAGTTTCTGAAAATTCACTGTTGAAAATTCAGGAGTTGATGAAGCAATTTTGGACAACGGTCTTGAACGTGCCCCTGCTGACAGCTGGAGTTGTCTCACTCAATGTCAATCTAACTAACTGCAGGTTGCTGTTGTGGGCCTGGCAGCCGCTGAGGCCAGCACACGGGTGTGGCCTGGAGTCTGTGATGAGAGAGACCTCAGGTCTTGCGGAGCTGGGTGGAGAAAGCTGATGCAGGGCTGAAAGAGAGCCTGGAGAGGAGCAGCAGAGAGGCAAGCTCAGAGCTCCGGGAGGAATGCAGCTCAGCGGGCGAGAGTGTTCAGAGAGGACTTCCTGCTCTGTAGCCCACAGGAAGGACTGGAAGCTGAACAGGCCTGCCGAGTCCCCTCTAGCCTGAAGCCAGGGTAGCTCAGGGGTTCCTTCTTGTGTCTCAGGGAACTGACTACCTGCCAGGTGGAACCACACCAAAGTACAGGAGCAAAGACTGTAATACCGTCACCACTCTCTCCTGCTCTTACCTGAAGGCAGCTGGTCCTGAGGCTCATCCAGCAGACAAACGTTCCCCATAGAGGGGACCAGGAGGCAGAGAGATGAAGGAGCAACTCACTTAGAAGTGGGAGCCGCTGGAGGAGGCAAAGGACAACACAAGCAACACAATAACAGCACTTAATGATGCTCAACTACAACCCCAAACAAAGAAGACTTTCTGGAACTAAAAATCATGATTTTCAAACTAAAAAGCTCATCAGATGAGCTGAGTAAATGGACGGTCACTGTACCAACCTCAATCAGTGGCTCAGAAGAGCAAATGGAAAAAAGATATCACAAGAAGAGCAAAAATACAAAGAAACGGCAATCGGGGCCAAAAAGATATTTGGATAACAGACCTATTCGGAAGACCTAATTTGTGCGTAAGAGTAATCCCAGGAGGACAAAAACGAACAAATAAAGAACAGACAAGAATTAAACAAATGAAAGTAGAGGGCTTCCCTTGAAGTCTGCAGATGGAACTGAGCTTCTTGCAGGAGTCATGGGAAAGGACATACCCCAAAGTATGTTCCTAAGTTCCAGAGATAAGGAGAAATCTCACAGGCTGCCAGACAGAAAGAAAAAGTGACTTACAAATGAAAAGTAGTTAGCTATCAAGTTTCCCTGCCATCTGCAAAACGGGAGTCTAGAAGACAGCAGGAAACCAGCCACAGACCGCCAGTCATCGAAGCCAGCGGTTATCCACCTGTCTGACTTGTAGAATATTTGTGGATATGCAAGGGTTCATAGAAAATATAACCCACATACCCCCTCTAAGGAAAATACTCAGGTCAACAAATGAATGAATTCAAACAGAAATCTCAGGATGAATGAGATGAAAACAGTGGTGAGTGATGAACCATGCAATTTGCACGGCTGAATCTAAATAGATAGTATAAAGTGCTGGAAACATGTAACAAAAGGGACAAATAAGAATACTTGAAAAAGAAGTGGCACTCTGCAAAGAAAAAATTGCCATTTAGCTCTAGAGGTGTTAAATTATCTTAGCAAAACCTAGAAATTAGTGGGGGTGGAGGTTGGGAGTAAAAGCCTTCTAAAGGTCTGCCAGATTTCAGTGTAAGAAAGAGTAAGGAAGTAAAAGTACTCCTAAAAGGCTCAATGTATTAGACTGAAAATAAGTGAATAAAACATCCTTGTGGGGAAAACTCATCCATATCTTCTTTTTATAGAAATATCTATTTGAATGTCCTGAAAAGAAAGGTAACTGTCAGTGTTGATGGTATAGTAAGATATCTGCATTTAAAAAGGAAACAGAAGTTGAAATAATGACTGGCCAAACTAGTGACAATAATAAAAAGGAGAAAGAAAAATAAATAGTAAATATTCAATATATCAATTATTTCACTAATTATGATAGGCTGAATATTCCTATTCAAAAACTACCATTTTCAGACTGGACTGAAAAATAAAAATAGGTATTCAAGGGAGTCAAGGGCTACCATCGAAGAAATCAGTATAGTTTCAGAGCTGAGCTTTTATGTGCCCATTAAAGGACAGATTTGTCAAAGTTATTTAAACTATTATTTTAACTATTTTACATTAAAAAGAAACACAAATCTCCCTAATTCATTTTATGGAAGCAGTATATTCTTAAATCTAAACCTTGATAGAGTACCAAAAAAAAAATCTATAAATTAAGTTAATTCACGAATATAGCTGTTAAAATTCCAAATAAATGCCAACAAATAAAATCCAGTAGTATAAATAAAAATAAACTATAACTCTAGAGGGTTTATCCTAGGAAAGCAAGGATGGTTCAAAATAAGGAAGTCAAAATATTTCACTGGATCAATCAAACAGAAAAATTATATGACTCAATCAAAATATAATTAAAAATACAAAATTATTTCTAATAAAAACTTGAAGTAAAACAGGAAAGGAAACCACTACAATATGGTAAAGAATATTTCATAAATGTGAAATAGTAAAATACTACAGCCATTTGCATCAAGAGCAAGAAAAGAGTCTTGTATTGCCATGTTATTTCATTTTGAATGTTCTCATGAAGGTGACAAAACAAGACAATGAAATAATCAATCAATAATCTTCCGAAAGAAGAGATAAATTTAACTCATTTTGATAATGATATGACTTTATACCTGGAAAATCTAATGGACCAATTAACAAGTAACCCCTAGGTTTAATAAGAAAATTCTGGTAAAAAGTATGATATTGATATAGTAAGAGATAAACAGATCAATAGAGCACAGTGGAGTTTCCAGAACTAAAACCCATTGTTTAGGGGAAATAAATATATGACAAAGGTGGTATTTCAGTTAGTGGAGGGAATGATGGCTTATTTAATTAATGATATTGACACAAATAACTATCCATTTGGAAGAAAATGGAGTTAAATCTCTACCTCAGACTAGAAATAAAAATAAAATCCAGATGGACTTAAGATTTAAAAGTTTTTTGAAATTCATATAGAAGAGGAAATTTAGGACGTTCTATATACAACCTAGTAGTTAGGAAGATCTTTTTAATAAGACAGAACATTCATTAACTAATTTTTTTTTTTTTTTTTTTTTTTTGCGGTACACGGGCCTCTCACTGTTGTGGCCTTTCCCGTTACGGAGCACAGTCTCCGGACGCGCAGGCTCAGCGGCCATGGCTCACGGGCCCAGCCGCTCCACGGCATGAGGGATCTTCCCGGACCGGGTCACGAACCCGCGTCCCCTGCATCGGCAGGCGGACTCTCAACCACTGCGCCGCCAGGGAAGCCCCACAAGTTATTTTTAACTTGGTACATCGTGAGTATATTTCCGTGCCCACTGGGTCAGGTACTTTCCTAGTCTAGCTTCCCAAGAAGATAATTTGGAGAGAGGCATGGTGGATCAGTCACACATCTCAGGGAACGCCAGACGGCCATCAGCCTTTGGTCGACCTGGCATATATAAGAAGAAAGAAATCTCCCAGGCCCTGATCCCTATCCATCCTCCTGGTAACACCAGGCAGGATATCTTCACTTCTTCATTCCTTGAACGAATGCATACAGACTCAGGTCTTCTGGACTCAGAAGACGTGACTATTGTACATGATTTCTGGTCACAGCCCTGCCAAGACCTCATTGAAGAGAATGAAAGATGACTTCACCACGGGGCATTTCTCTAAGAGCAGCTACATGAACTAAAGATGAAAATAGGTGGTCAAGAAAAGCCAGAACCAGCCTTGGTGAGAAATAGAGAACATAAACAGCAACTCTCATTTAGGCCAGGGAATAAGAGAAAGGGAATGCCACACTGAAGTTTCCCTGAATTGCCCCTTTAAGAGCAATGAGCGAACTGCGAGCAGTTAAAATCCTTAAACCAAAAATATTTCCTGAACAAAGTCCACAGTGAGTAGACCATAATATTCCCAACCGAAGAGATCCATTTACTTTCAGACACATTCGATTCTGAAAACAAACATAAGCAAACGGCTTTATTTTCAAACTCTTCCACTGTCTGGGCTGCTCCCGGTCTGCATGGACCTCTGGTCATTCGTGCCGAGTACCACTGCCTCGGGAAGACCTTCCCCACCCCTGCCACCCACACGACTGCCCTTTCTCTAAATTCCTACAGAATTTACTTCCTGTTCTACAGGAAGATATTCTAGATTTGCTAGTACATGGCACTGCTCATGTCCCCAGACTGCACCCTAACACACTACAGGCATGGTAGGATAATGTACCGGGATGTTCATTTGTATCTGTTTTCATTCCACCCACTCACTCCCACCCCAGCCCTGTCCCAGCCCCTAACCTCAGCATACAACCTGGACAGGAAACTCCCTCACTCCCAGGTAAGTGGTACATAGAAGCTGTGCTGAAAGAATAAGTAGCCCAGAAGGTGATGGAAAAAGGGAATTCTCCAGCTTGGAAAGACAATGAAGGTAGCCAGTCCTGAAAGTGGTGGGTGCCCCAGGGGGCAGCAGGGTCCCAGAGGCATGGCTGTGTGGTGCCCCTAGGGAGGTTGGGCCCTGGGCTCTGGGCTCCCAGCATCACAAGGAACCCACTAGCCCGAGAGCAACAGAATGATGAGAGCTTTAGTCAATGATGTTACAGACATGACCATGATGCTCTCACAACGTTCTAGGCTCTTCCCACATCACCAGGCAATGAGGATCCTTGTGAAGCTGTGAGTAGGAGAGGAATTCCCCACTCCAGCCCAGGGGAATGGGAGCTCTGAATCAAACTGAATTCAATGAATAGGGAAATGTGGCACCAACTCTAGACCCCAATTCGTGAAGTATGATTCACACTACCTTTCTGTGAGCAAGAGTTAGTTGCTATCTGATGCAGTGCTTCTCAAATGTTAATTGCACAAGAACCACCTGGGGGTCTTATTAAGATGCAGATTTTGAAGCAGTAGCTGTGGAGTGGCCTGAGAATCCACATGTCTAGCAAACTTCCACCCCTGGCCCAAGAACCACACTTTGAGAAGCCAAGGTCTAAGGCCAGGGTTAGCAAACTTCTCCTATAAAGATAGTAAAAATGTCAGCTTTGCGGGCCACCTAGTCTCCATCACAGCTATTCAACTCTGCCACCCACGGCAGTGTGAAAGCAGCCACAGACAACACATAATGAGTGTGATGGTTCCCATAAAACTTTATTTATGAACACTGAAATTTGAATTTCAGCTAATTTTCACACGGCACAAAATATTTTTCTTCCTCGTTTTGTTTCCAACCATTAAAAATATTTTTAAAAACCATTCTTGGCTCACAGGATAAGCAGAGGAGGACTGAATTTGGGGTTCTGAATTTGGCCCACGGGCCGATCCTGGTCTAGAGTGTCCAACACAGTATAAAACCCACGATAAGCATCGACTAATTAAAGTGGGGTGCTCAGCCTACTTTTCTATCCTGAAGTTGGTTTTCCTTTCCCGTGATCCTTCCGCTAGTGCTGTGCTTTTCAAACAGCAGATACTCTGGGGACAAGTGGATGCTGGCAAATGTACTTCCTCAAAACTCACTGAACGGCCTTTAAAAGGCCGTCCTAAATCCTTCTTCTTCTTCTAATAAGAGGCCCTGTGGAATAACAGGTTCCTGTTTTAGTGGAAGAGCTTTAAGGAGGAGATTAAACTTCAACCACAGTTTTTTGAGCTAACAGAAGAGTGACATGATCAGGGGAAGAAATCAACCTTGCAGAACAGTACCTAGAATATCTGAAAGCAATAGTCTCAAACATTTATCCCATGAACGCATGTAAAGATTCTCTCCATCCCCTTGGCCTCACATCCCCTTTTGACAAAGGACAAAAAAGACTTCTAGCCATTTTGCAGCCCATGTCACCATTTAACAGCCATCCCAGCGACACAGTTCTATCTTTCCAGGAATAAACAACACACCCGAAAGTCCAAGAGGGAGACAAGAGTTCTAGAGACAGAAGTCGCCAGGCGCCGGCCGGGGGCCACTGCGCCGCACTCCACTACTCCCTAAGAATTCGCCCTGGGCAAGAAGGGCAGACCCAGCCTCGGCCGTCTCCTGCATCCTGCACAGCGCTTCGCACCCAGCAATGCCCGTGTAGGTTTGCTGAATGAACGCATGAGCCTGACCCAGTGGCCTGGTGCAGGGCAACTGGCCCACTCTGTCTCCCCCTGTTCCATAAGCCTGTCTCCCCACGCTGGATGGGCGCTCAAAGGGAGAAACTCCTTCAAGGAGCTCACTGTCTTTCTCAGTTGCCGACTGCCCCACTGGCACCTCAGCATCACCCAGACCTGTCTTAGCTCCACCGCTTACTAGCTCTGTTGACTTGGGCAAGTTTCACTGGATGTTTACGAACCTCGAGTTCTTCACTGGTAAAATAAGGGTAATCAATACATCACCCAAAGATAATGTTCATAAGAGAACATTTAACAACCCGTATGGCTCAGACACTGTTTAATCAGAAAGGTGACAGCCTTAAACACCCAGTATGACTGTACTGGCAAGTACCAGGTAAATCTCAGCCTGCCTACCTTGTGGTAGGCCTTGTAAAGAATGAATAACTTAACACAGATAGAACACCTAGCATTTCTCCTGAAAGGCAGCCATACACCCCTCTCCCCATGGAAGCCCCCTAGCGTATGATGGTGGCCACGAAGAGCTCCATCGCTAGCGCTTCCTGCAGGACACCTGACAGTCACTTGCACCACTTATTGAGCACACGGCCAGAGCCGCCTCCTGACTCCTACTGCAGCTCTTCCTTGCAGACAACCCAGGGAGCTCCCGAGGGTTCTTTCAGATGGTCCTACCCACAGAACTCATAGCCACCCTGGGCAGAAGACAGCTGGAATCTCATTCTACTGGGGATACACAGTCAACCCACTTGTAGGAAGATGGCCTCCTTGCTGGGGTGGGGTGGAGAGCACATACCCAAAGCACCCAAACGCCCATCCCATCCTTCTCAAATCAGGAAAACAAGGACCAAAGCTCAAAGTGCCACAAAAAAAGCAACTGGGTCATTTCTTTGGCAATTAACTCCAGCATATATTTCACAGAGAAAATTCTACAATCCCTTACCCCTTATAAAGACTCCGTGCCCGTGGGAAAGACCGGGACTCTGCTCTGGAATAACCCTGACTTCTTCCCTGAAAAGAACTAGCACATCTCACGTAGGGCCTTGACACGTGACACAGTACATGTCAGAGCTCTCAACTCCTTTTGAGACCAGAAGGAAACAAGAAAACCACTTGGTTACAGCTCAGAAAACAGCTATGCTTAATATGACTGGGGAGAATTAGAAGTCTTGGCACAGAAAGGGAAGAAAGGAAATTGCACATTATAAAAAGAAATGTGTATTTAAAGGTAGAAAATATCATAAATGTGGCTTATTCTTTTTAATATTTATTTATTTATTTTTGGCTGTGTTGTGTCGTGCCGGCTTTCTCTAGCTGTGGTGAGCAGGGGCTACTCTTCTTTGCGGTGCGCAGGCTTCTCGTTGCGGTGGCTTCTCTTGCTGTGGAGCACGGGCTCTAGGCGCGAGGGTTTCAGTAGTTGTGGCACACGGGCTCTAGAGCGCAGGCTCAGTAGTTGTGGTGCATGGGCTCAGCTGCTCCGCGGCATGTGGGATCTTCCCGGAGCAGGGCTCGAACCCATGTCGCCTGCATTTGCAGGCGGATTCTTAACCACTGAGCTACCAGGGAAGACCCCAAATGTGGCTTATTTATGGTTAATAGCAGGTATTTGTTTTTGGTGCTAATAATCTAATTAGCAGTCAATCCAGTGCATCCTTTATTATCAGCTGATCCATAATTACTGCTCCATGCTGAGTATTTCCCCCCCCACCCCCGCACATGATAGCTTTCAACTCCTCAGCACAAACAACCAAATAATTGGTGCTATTATGTCGGATACAGGACTATTCCTCTCTGAGGGGTGATATGGAGGGGGTTACCATTCACTATGGCCTTTGCGTTTTCAGCATCTGTTGATTAACTCCTTACCACGCCCTCTTTCATCAGTCTTGAGGCATGTCGAAAGCACCTTAACATGGTCAGGAGTGTGACAGCTTGGAGATTTCCTTTTTCAAAGTTTAACCCTGGGATCAGAAACATCCCCAGTCATCTGTCATGTTCACAAGGGATATCAAACAGTGCTGAAAGCACAATCTATTTCTCTTTGAAAGTTTTGTGAAGTTTTCTCCTTGACTATTGCTTTAAAATGACTTGTCCTGGAAGAGATAGCTTCTGATATAAAACTATTTCATTCAACAGCTTCTGGTCTCAAAGAGATGTGTGTAATTCCAGGAAGCAGGACCAAAGCGGGCTATAAAGGCAGGTTGCTAAGGGGAAACTCTATTCAATCATCGCTTTCAGGAGACCAGATACGTGTGACTGTGAAGGGAGGAGAAACCTGGGGTGAGCGTGGTGACATGGGAAGAAGGTGGGCTCTGGAGCCAGACAGATCTGGATTGGAATCCAGTTCCTCTGCTGATGAGTGGCATGACTTTGGGAAAGTCACTTAACTTCACTAAGCCTTGATGTTCCTCATCTGAAAATAAAGCTACGAATGCCTATTGTACAGGGCTGTTAGGAAGCACAGATGTCTGACACAGGAAACACCTGGCACTCATAGGGGCTCAGGTTGTTAGTTCTCTGCTTTCTGTCCTGGGTGCAAAAAAAAAAAAAGAATAGAAGGTGGTTTGCTACAAGCCACTAGCTTGTAGCCATATAATTCTAAGCCTCCACCTCTTAACTATAAACATAGGTAGATTTCAGCCCAGAATCACTATGGAGCCGAATTCCTATTGGCGGTTCCCACTGCCCTGAAGGCTTTCCCGCTGCCTGGCTCTCCTCTGGGATTCCCCTCCCCCAACCAACTTCCTATGATTCAGCAACTAGAGGGTTAACTCTCCGCAGGTATTGTACTTTGGGTGGCTGGTACCTGTACTACACTAGTTATTAAACGTCTCCCTGTATGTAAAAGGACGTAAGAGTTGGGAAATTGGAAAGACCTATCAAGACCTTTCTCCAAAGACTCTCTTATTCAGAAACAGAAGCCAGTGGCTGTAAAAAGAATGAAAACTTCTATGCTCTGACCCCAAAGAGGTGCTAACACCTGAAGTCAGAAGCCACCCACTCAGTTCATTCTTTTTCCTTTTGAACGTCTTATAGAGGAGGCATATACAAACACAAAAAAGCAGGCATTGGATGAATTCCCACAATGAACACACCCCAGTTACAAGCACCCAGATCAAGAAAATGACACAGTACCAATGCCCCAAATGCCCCCCTGCTTCCTTCCTTCTAGTCACTAATGTCAACCAAGGGTCACCATGAAATTGACTTCAAACACCATAGATTACTTTGCTCTGTTCTTGTACCTTATGTAAGTGGAATTCCACAGCCTGAGGGCCAAATCTGGTCTGCCACCTGTCTAAGGATACCCTGGCAAAGTAAGAATGGATTTTGCATTTATAAATCTTTGAAAATCATGCTAAAAGAGGAATAATATTTCACAAGATGTGAAAACTATACGAAATTCAAATTTCAGGGTCCATAAATAAAGTTTTATTGGAACACGGCCGTGCTCAACTTCACTTACATATTGTCCTTCACTCGCAACAGCAGAGTTGGTTACAACAGAAACCATATGACCTAAAAAAACAAAAATTCTGAGTACGTGACCTTTTACAGAAAAAGTTTGCTGACTTCAATTTGAGTGCGAGGCATTCGTCGAAATACGAAATGCATTTCTTTGGGATTTATCACTAGGAGTGAAATGGCAGGGTCATAGGTATATACATGTGTTCAGCTTTAGCAGACACTGCCAAGACGTTTTCCAAAATATACACTCAGTTTTAAGAGAAAAGCTAAAACCTGGAGCAGAAGCCATAATCTCAGTGTTAAGAGAGGCAGGGAGAATTACAGGTGTTTACCTGATCCAGAATTAAATGATTAGAAACCATCGGGACTTTTGAGTGGAGAGCGAAAATATCAGGGTTCTCTAGGTTTACATTTCTTTTCATTCTTACTCCATGCACACTCTTTAAAAATACAGTCCCCTTTAACGTTGCCACGCTCTGCAGAAATGGACAAGAGTGGTGAAGTCATGCTTCTGCACAGGATCCCATAATAGAGACTGTGTCACTCAGGCCACATCACAAAAGCACCACCATGAGCCCTCCGGGTAGCTTACCCGAATTGCAGACAAAATACCAGGAAGATATCAGCAACCTCCTGCTTTTATGCTGTCGTAAGTTTAAGCATATACACGGGCAGCAACTACGTTACCCACACCCAACCTCCAAAGCAGCCACCGAGAGGCTGAACCCTGGGCCTTCAAGGCTAAAGAGCACGACACAGGCAGGACAACCTCTGTCTTCGAGCCAGGAGGCTCTCAGGTGATGCTGGGTACCTTCCAAAGACACTTCTTTGAAGTCATTCCCCCATACACCTGCCTCGCATGTCAAATAGGATGTACGTCTTAGGTTCTTTCAAATGACGTTTTTCCTCTTAGAGGGGAAATGCTTCTGATTGTTTAAGAACCACATTCAACACGAAAGGGATTCATATCAACGGTTTCTGTCCTAATTGCACAACCCTGTTGACTTCTGAGTTAAGCAGCCTCTTGAATGACAGCAGAGCCTCATTTCCTGCTGTCAAAACCCGCCAGCCAGGGAGAATCAAGGACAGAGACAATGGCGACTAGAGGACTCAGGGGTGGGAAAGCCCCTCTCCCTCCAGTTCTCCCGGGACCATGAGTCTGCCATTCCAGGCCGGCACCTTCCCACAGTAGAAAACAGTGTCCTGTGGAATGTTTCTGCTGGGCCTGCGAGTGAGTTAAACGTGGCCTGTCCTGGGAGAAAACCCAAAGTCCTGTTGGCCCTCTGGAGACCGGCTCTACAGTTCCCTTAATCAAACCCTCCGTTCCCTTTTACATGCAGAAAAGCAACACTGGTGTTTTACCAGAGGTACGGAGCCATCTCTCAGCAAGAGCACAAGCTTTTTGTCCATATGAAAATATATACATAACACATACATATATAAAATAGATTTCATTTCCCCGGGAAAAGGAAGCTAGCCAGACGTTGAGTGCGGCCATGATACAAACAGTACATGCTTTACAGTCAGATGAGTGAGTTCAAGGCCACTTACGGTTGGGCGAGCTTGCCAGTCTCCTCCCTCTTATAATCTCAGCTTCATCATACTCCAGAAAACGAGGATAATAATGACACCCACCTCAAGGGGTTGCAGGAAGGATCAAACGAGGCACTTGTGAATAATACCACTTTATAAACTGTAAAACATGGCACAAAGAGGTGGAGGGAGGAAGCTACCTCTTATCTTCCAGTTCCTGATTCACCTTTAATTAGTCAGGTCTTTGAGCTAGTGCCTCTGCAAGTAAAGACCACCAGCCCACCGTAAGAAGGACATAGGTCGATTCAGCACTCAGCAGGCAGCTATCAACTGCCCATCTATTAACAGCCAATTAGCTGGGTGGCTTAATTAATCCATGGACCACGTGGTCTGATCTCCCCAAGATCCTGGAAAATGAGCCTGAAACAGATAAGCCATGGATGACATGGTCCGATCTCCCCAAGATCCTAGAAAACAATGAGCCCGAAACACGGGTGCCAGCTAATTTCTCCATGACCATCAAGGATTTTGGCATCCATTATGCCTGTGCAGCTGTGAGTGATGGGAGCATAAATATTGATTGGCTCAGTCTCTCTGTGGCTGGGGGGTGGGGGTGGGGAATTAACGATTAGAGTGTTCTCAGAGGAACAACAGGGGCTACATAAATCCTCAGCCTGGACCATTAGGGGGAAAAAATCCTTATTTCCAAGCCTTAGTGAGGACAGAGGAAAGGGTCCGATGGCCTCTTGGGAGACAGCTTGTCAAGACGGGGCAGTCCTACCTGCTCTGTAGATGTTACCCACGCTTCTCTGGCTGGGAATGAGATGCAAATTGGGTTTAAACAACGGGATCATTAGAAAAGAGGCAGCTGGTGGAGGTTCTCTTCGTCTGGGCACTCAGATCCAGTGGCAGGAACATGTGCGTGTGCCGCTCGCCCTGTATTTCCTTGAAAGATCTCTGTAGTTCTCACAGTTAAGAAGACAAGTGACATGAGGAGAATTTAATTATTTTTTTCAAATGTCTAATCTTGTCTCCAGGAAATGGTACACAGAAGAGACTTTGTACTTGAAATTGGCATTGTCCGGGAGATAGTGGTCTGATGGCTCCTTAATTCCTGCCATGAGGGCTCATGCTGGTATAAGAGCATCCGAGCAGAATGGCTCAGGATGGCCCAGAGCAGCTACTTCCCTCCTTTGGAAAGAACAGCCTTTGTGTCCAGAGCAGCAGCGAGACAGGCTGCTCCTGACCTTGGTCAGTGCTTGCAGGGAAGTACTGGGTTCCCGCACCTCCAGACTCCTTCCCGGGGCTCCTGACCAAGTGCCCTGTGCCTCTCTGCTCTGGGGCCCCCTGGCTTTCCAGGAGATGTGAGTAAGAGGAGGAGGAAGAATGATGAAGGGAGGAGGGAAGCGATGGAAAGAAGAACAGGAGGAAAGAGGACTCCCTGAGTGGCACATACATTCCTCCCACCACAGAGATAGATCTCTTCCTCGCTCTCCCCATTAGCTTCCTAGTGTTCATTAGGTCCTGTGATGACAGCAGCTGCTGCCAAATGCAGAGACTGCTGCCCCAGAAGGTCATCTCAGGCCATTTATTCTGAAATACCAAAATACCAGAGCCAGCAAATTTCAGGAGCGTCTGCAGAATTCCCCAGGGTGCCAGTGTACACGTGTGTGCACGCACATTCTTCAGTATCCCAAAGGGGTTCTTTCTTAATCAGTTCAACATCTGAGAACTCGGAAACTGACTTATCTTTTGGTTAATCTAACATTTCTGGTAAAATAATTAAAAGATAAGTAATAGACACAGAGTATCTGTGGTATAGTTATTTAAAGCCACGAGGTCTCACTTCAGAATTATTCACAATTAACCCAAAATGACTCAGACTGCTGGCAAGGCAGGGCAAGTGAGAGACAGGCAGTGCTGTAGCGTGCTGCTCCCATTTCACAGTTGAGGAGACTGAGCCCGGAAGAGACTATCTGAGTTATCCCCAGCACTGCCAATGGCAGAAAGAGACACCCGGTTGCCACGTATGTAAGAAAAACCAGAAGGTGAAACCACACTTGATTATGACATCATGGGAGCTGCCAGGAGAGGGCTGGGCTCTCCATCTTTCAACCCTGGTGAACAGTGTGAGTCTCTGAGGTCCAGACAAGGAGGAAGGCTGACCACCCAGCTCTGGGTCACTGCGGGCAAGTGGAAGAGGCAGCAGCCGGCTGTAGAGGGCACTCGGCATGTCAGACTCACTTCCCCAAACAGATGGTGGGTCCATAAATGCTGGTCTCGGGTAGAATGTGCAAAAGTCATGACAGGGTTCACAGACGCTCCCAGAGAGAGGAGCTGGGGATTTGTCCCTACTTTCTAATTCAGATTCTTTTCCCAAAAAATGCATTGGGGACTTTGAAATGCTCTGGAAGAGTGACAAAACTGTAAACGTTAGAAATTAAACAAGGGCACAGAAACACATTTCTTCAACTTCAAAATGTGTTCCTGGGTGCCTGATAATGCATAAGACTGTTTGGGAAATTTGGGATGGGAGAGGTGTGGGAAAGGATGCAGGCAAAGGCGGCAGACAAGATGGCATGTGAACCAGTCCCTGTAAAAATCCCAGGCCTTGGGTATCAGCCAACGGCAGCCTCATTCTGTCCCTGTTCAGTTAATAAATGACCTCTGGTGACTGGAAATTAACACTTTTAAATGATACAAACAGATGAGCAACCTTGGAAAAGGGTAGTCTCTAGACAGGCTGGGGAAGCTTGTGACAGGGACATTAATTTCTCTTTCTTTTCTGGTTTTGCCCCTTTGTCTTCCCTGATTTGAGCAGATATCATTCTGTGCCTCTAGAAAATTTTGAGACAGGGACTCCTGGTCTTTGCTTCCAAAAGTACCAGGCCACTTAGGGGAACAAGGGTTTAGGGAGAGAGAGAGAGAGAGAGAGAGAGAGAGAGAGAGAGAGAGAGAGAGAGAGACAGCGCTCCCCAGACTGACTCAAAGAGGTTCCGTTCGAATAGATCTGTGGGTCCCTGGGACAGGGCTTGGGGGAGAATGCCAGCTAGGAAAGCAAGCAGGGACAAGGGTGCAACCCAGGGCAGCCCAAAAATGACCCAAGGAGGAGAAATTCCTCTCAGCCTGATGGGGCCGAACAGGGCAAGAGAGGAAGCACAGGGGAGCTCAGGGTTCTGGGGATGGTTTGTTTTTCTAAGCTTGTTGGTATCTAGAAAGCAAAAGCATGCTATTTCTTGAACACCTGAGGCTCCAACCTTCTAGCCTCGTATTTCCCAGCTTCTCAGAGCAGCCACATCTGGCCCACGAGGCAACACACCATCCCCGCCACCTTCTCCAGGAACTGCCTTAGATGGGAAAACAGCACAGCGTCCAGCGCAAGGCACCAGCACCCACAGAAATGAATATTCATGGAGGATGAACGTTCATCAGATAATGAGCTATTTCTGGTCATGCCAGAGTTAAAATTCCCTGGACAGTCTAAAATACACCCACTGAGCGTCAGCAGATTATTAGGGCCTCTCTCTAAAATCGATGAATTTTTTTGAGTGGGAGAAATTACCTAATAAATGGGGAATACAATAACAGTGTCATATACATAAGACATTTGCAATATACAAATATTACAGAAAACAGGCTCTCTTCTAATAGTTTTTGCTATATTTCTAGTACAGCGCAAATACATTTACATGGGCCTGAGGCACTTTATTCAAAGCCTTTACATTTCCAATACCTTCCTCCAAAAGCACCCTCAGGCCTTCAAATTCTTCTGCTTTTACTAAGCCCTAAGCCCCTGGACTAAATTTAGTTTCTTGGAAATAAGAGACAAATTTGCTGGGGTTTTTTTTTTTAATTCTGCAAGTTATTGTATAATTCTCCAAGAAGCAAACAAATGATAGGGGAGAGAAAAAATGGAAACATTTTTCAGGTCCTTTTTTTTAGCGGTACAGTGTTTATTGCTAAAATACAGTTTAAATTAAGGCATCAAGCTTGTTACAGGATTTTCAATTAGGAATTAGAGCTTTGCTGAATTTGGGGGTGGGAAACCCCATAAAAAATCAAATCAACGTTGAAAAGTCAAACTTAAATCTTTATTTGAGCTATTAATAGAAACAGCCCCTCTTGAAACTAAGGGAAAAAATCCAACTAATTTTCTTAAACCTGGAGTGCAGCTTGGCTTCTCCATATCACTTGGGTTGTGACGGAGCATAGGTTCTCTTTCATTATCAGGCCCACTTTGGAGATCCCATGCCGGGTGAAGGAGGATGTTCCCTAACACTGAGGAAAGGGGAATAAGGGTCTAGCCCCCCATGAAGGCAATGGGCTGCATGGAATCTACAAGTCCCCAGCCCAGAGCCCTCACCATAGCCCTCTCTAGTCCAATCCCTCCACCATTTCAACTTCTCTAAATATTTTTAGGGGAAGGGAGCCCAGTGCTCTTGCTTTAGAAAATAAACTGACCCCCTCCACCACACTGGGAAGAGCCTTAGGCAGAGGACCCCTGGTTTCAGACATGTCCAAGGCAAGAGCTCTCCCCATGACTGTGCAGGAGCATTGTCCAGGAAAACCTAGGATACTGAACTCACTCAGAAACCAAAACTGTTTCCCTACAATAGACAAATGTCCCTGGATAATTCCTACTCTTGAGGAAACAATCTCCGCCCTGGCAAATGATTCCTCAACCAACGGTGCTGCAACCATTTGAGGCAACCCCGCAACGATGCCACAGCCTTCCATCAGAGCCGCCCCACCAGGGTGCACTCTATCCAGCCGGAGGAGCCTCCTCTGCCCCATATGACCTCCCCCAAGGGCAGAGCAGGGTTCCCTCTGAAACGGTTTCCCCCGCACATTACACCAACCTCCCCGGAGCTCTCCAAAGGCCAGCACCTAGGGATGAGCCACGGAAGTGCTTGGAAAGTAGGTGGGCATCGTGCAGCTAGTAACATCCCTAACCTTACCCCATCACCCACTAGCGCAGACCCAGGCATCCATGTGGCTTGACGGCATGGAAGGAGCACTTGCGTGAGCAGTTGCCAGAATAATCCCATTCCATTCTTGTCCTGATGCTGCCACTTAATAATAGTCTTGTTGTCTTGGGCCAATTGTTTAACCTCATTACTCAATCTCATCTGCATAAAAGTATGATCTGCCGTATTGTTTGTGGTCATTGCGAAGCTTAAATGAGCTAATATATGTGAAATGGAGTTTGTGAATTTGTAAAGCACAAGACAAATGCTAGCTATTGTTATTTCACATGAATGCACATGCTCACACAGGCTTGGTCCACGAGGAACTCAAGAGGAATGAAATCATTCGGCCATATTTACATGGGGCCCACCGAACTACAAAAAAACCCAAGAGACTTGGTATTCTTCATCTAGCTCCCAGATACCACCCATCAATAGGCTGCCTCAGACTCACATGGAGCCCTTGTAAAAATATTGATTCTACGACCTTCTACCAAATCCACAGAAGAATAATCTCTGCAATAAACACAAAAACATGTAAATTAAACGAGCTCTCCAGGTGGTGCTGACATGGAATCAGGTTTGGAAACCCACCGCACTCCTTGGGACCTGACATGCAAATTTCCTGAGTAGATCAGTCATGGGAATACAACTGTTCTAGTGCTAAGAAGGACCTCTCTTTGTCTCTCCATCCCGCCCCTCAGGTACATATACACTAAGATACAGAGGGCTGCTCATCCACCAGACACAAAATACACCCACACATACATGAATACACACAACACATATATGTAGACACAAAAAGGCATAATACAGGTGAAAAACAGGAAGAAGAAATCTACCAACAAAAAAGGGTGACCAATAATAAGAATTATCAAGATTTTTAAAGTCTAGAGAATTCATGGTTATAAAGGATACAGAAAATGAGGGAAAAGGAAGATACTAAGACAAAGAGCAAGTGACTGCACAGCACTATGTCTGGACTTCTGACATTAGACCACTGCCCCCGTACCATGCCGCTACTCATTTGTTTGCAATTCTGCCTCAACCAGGAACTTGTGAGAGCCGCCCCCGCCAAACGGCAGGGGCACAGTGTACTCATCACAGCCGCCCCCAAACCTAGCACAGAGCCTGGCCTGTGGCCGCATTCGATCAATGTGTGCTCAGCGCTCGCCAGGATGAGAAGAGGCTGGAAAAGAAGACGGAGAAAGTGCACAAAGAAGGAAACAGATCTCTTGTCCCAGCTCCCTGGTGTAGACTAGAATAAGCAAGCTTAAGGTAATGAGGTTCAACGCAAAACAGAGAGAGTTCATGCCCCCACAGGCATCATTAACCTCACAAGGAGAAGAATCACCCAGGGAAAAAGACGAAAAGCTCTCCAGATCTATGAGCTCTCCAGATCTCACCCACCTCAGACCTCTTTAGGTCTGAGGTGAGTGAGAAAATTGATCCAGTGGGACGAAGGCTGTTCGAAATCATCAGTCTGACCTCATCACTCCCCTGCTTTGTACACCTCCAAGGTTCCCTGGTACCCACAAGGTCCTGCCCAACAGGACCGTTCGTTACACATCTTCCCAACCTCATCCCTGCCATTGGCCACATGCTTTGACACCAAACTCACCCAGTGTGCTGTGTAATTCCTCTCAGCCTGTTTGGTGCAATTAACCTCTACCTGGAATGCCCTCCCTACCTACTGGCAAACCTACTGTTCATCCTTCTCAACTCAGTTCCCTTATGTCCTCTTCCTCCTCCAGGAAGTCCCCAGGCTCCCATGACGCCCGGTGCACTGAGCCATTGTAGCCCTCAGCACACTGTGTGGTCCTGGTCTATTCCTGAGCAGATCCCCCTACTGCAGAGAACAAGTTCTGCATCTCTGTACCCACAGTACCTAGCACACTGCCTGGCACATGGCAGATCACCAATAAATGATTGTGGAATTCAATAGAGCATTGGCAAGATTCCAAAACATAAGTGACCAGAGACTTAGTTAAAAGGCAGTCTCAAAGGCAACTTGATATAGTGGAAAGATCCTGAATATCGGAGGTCTGAGTTCAAACCAGTAGTGTCCTAAGGCAAGGTACTTAAAGACTGAACCGGTTTCCTAATCTACGGAATAAGGAGAATCCTACCCAACTCATACAACTACTTATAAAGAAGCACCCACTATGTACCCTGCACCTAGTAGGTGTTCTGCACTGTACTTACTGGGAGCCTCCCCTCTCTCCCCCTTCCCCCATTATTTTCTGTCTCCAGCTTGGGACCGTAAATCTCCAAGGGCTTTTTCGCGGTCGCTGGAGGACCTCTCTGGACCCAGTTCATAAACGTTTCCTGGCTGGTCAGGAAACCCCCTGAGGCCTCCTTTTTCTGTGTCCCACAGCCAGGTCTGTGGAAGAGGAGACCGAGGAATAGGGGCTCTGAATAAAGGTAAGACGGAGCCTTGCGGCTCCGCTCATATGAACCGACTGGGCAGGAGTTGGAAAAGCCACTTGGATTCTCATTTCCCCAACTCCCCACCAATACCAAGGCGTCTGTTTTTACAGGCTCTTTAGTGATGTTCAGGGCACATTCAATTCAACTTCCAATGCAGCTGGAGGGATCGAGGAAAATTACAAAGCAGGGGTGGCGAAAGGAAGCAACCGCCCGGGAGGCTGCAGGGCGCTCTCCCGCGCCGCACAAGCGCGCGCGGCGCACCCTCGGTCTCCGGCCTCCCCCGGTCGGGCCTGGCAGCTGAGGCAAGGAAGGAGATCAGCGCGACCGCCCGATTTCTCGCGGGCGCCAGCACCTGCCGGCCCTGCCACCCGACCCCACCACCGGCGACTCTCTCGCGGCGTCCACGGACGGCCACCCCCTCCCTGGGCTGCTCGACCGTAGTGCCCCCACCGCCCAGGGACCCCGGCGCGCTGCCCAAGTTGAGAGCCCCCCTCTGCCCGCCAGCGCGCCCACCATCCACACCCACTCCCACTCCCACTTACACACGGCGCGGGGCCGGGGATGCCCCTGAGCTTTTTGAAATCCAGAAACATCACACTGTAGCCGCATCCGGCGCCCGGTTACCTGCTCGCAGCACCCAGACCCCAGCCCTGGCTTTCCGGGAGCCCGCAAACCCGGCGCGCGAGCTGCGCGCCCTCCTGCCAACCACTGCCCCGCGCCCGGCGCGCCGCCAAACCGGTACCTTGGGGGTCTGCACTTCAGGTCCCGCCGGCACCTCCAACTTCTTCTTGGTTACCCAGAAGAACAGTAGCACGGTGATCCAGAGAACCCCGAAGATCGGCAGCACCAGGCGGCGAGTCAGACGCCGCATGGTCCCTCTTGCCTTCTCCTCTCGGCGGCGCTGCGCCCGTGGGGCACCCCCTGGCGGTCAGGGTCGGCGGGGCAGGAGTCCTCAGAGCGCCCTGCTCCCGGGAGCGCTAGCCCCGGGATCCGGGTGGAGGGCCGGTGGGATCCTACCAGGCGCCCCGCCCGCTTGGGAGAGAAGAGAGCAGGGGTGGTGGCCACACGGTGCCCCGAGGCGCGACAGGGAAGGGCCGAGGGGCAGCCAAGCTGGACGCCCGCTCCAGCCGGAGAAGCGCGGTGGCCGCAGAGATGCTTCCCGCGCCGCCGCCGTTGCCGCCGCCTCGGCAGCCGCCGCGAGGGAAACTGACTCGAGCTGTGGGGAGGGAGGAATCCGAGGCTGTGCCCGGCACCCCGGGAGGAACACAACGGGGGAGGAACAGCGAAGGGGGAGGGAGGGCCGACAGACAGACCGACTCCGAGGGAACCCGGGCAGGAGCAAACGGGGCTCTGAGAGGGGGCGCTACCGCCGCCCGCCCACCGAGGCGCCGGGTGCTGTTCTGGGGTCGCCCACGGCGAGCCCTGGGCGCAGCTCCCGGGCCATACTGGGATGGGGCGGGGCGGGAAAGGTGCGTCCCCGAGACCCGCCAGCCCCCAGCTGCGAGCTGGGATCCAAGAGCCAGCCGGCGCCAGGAGGGGCTGTGCTTGGGAGGACTTTCCGGCTCGCCGCCAGGGTCTGCACGTGGCGCTCACAGCCCGGTCCCGCCCTTTGGGCTCCCGCCCTATGGGAGCTGACGCTGAGACCTTGGGCCGCTGGCGGGGCTACTGCCCCACCCGCAAGCCACGCTCCTGGCCGCTCAGGGCCCAGGCAGAGTTCAGCCAGTTCCCCAGGGTGCTTCTCTGCCTGCCTGCAGCTGCCTGACAACTTTTTCTGCTTAATGGAACGCTGAGTTGGTCTAAATTTAACTTTAAAGAAATCCTTTTAAAAATTAAGGTGTAATTATCTCCCGTAAGGGTTTTCTCTCCCTATAAGGACCAGGGCTCTGTGCTTGCAGAAAGGGGGTGGGGGATGGCGTCCAAAGCTGGGTCAACCACATGGGGTTCTTGGAAAGTGGTTTGGGGGCAGGGGGGTACTGAGCACAGAGGGTTATCGTTCAAAAACCCCTTTCCCCAAATGCCTTCTGGAAGTGCATCCTCCTTCCTCCTGAAGATTAAAACTACTTGAGTCCAGAGGCAGAGCAAAGTGTGAATTGGATTCCCGTGTGGGTCTCAGCTAGGCTGGAATGATGGTGATATCACTGGACTAGGGGTTCCTGGCCCAGGTCAGCCACACTAGCTGTGTGAATCTTGGGGAAGTCCTTTACCTTCCCGGAGCCTTAGATTCCTCATCTGTAATATGGGGATGATACTACCTCCTCTGACAAGTGAATGAATAGTTGTGAAAGCTAAATGCAAGGTGCTGGTGTTACCTGATCATCTCATCCCTCAAAGAGGGAAAGAAAGAAACCTTGCTCTCCCTGGGGAACAGTGCCCTATTACGTCTGTCGCGCCTGAGTTGGAGGGATGCTTATCTCATCAAGTTGCCTGGGGAGGTGAAAGATGCATCTATACTGTCGCCATCATCCTCCCTGCCTCTCCCTACAGAGCTCAGCATGGGGAGGTAGCGCAGGTGTGAAGCACGGCTCCAGAATTCACTCTCCAGTAAGATGGAGTCAGCAAAAAGTGGAGTCAGAAATGGAGGAATCTGCTGAAAACCCCTGTGTTTGGTACCTTGTCTTTCAGTCACAGGGCAGTCCTTTCTCATAGCCCCAGAGTGTTCTCGGCCAGGCTATAGATGAGAAGTTTTTGGTTGGGAACAAAGGTGGAAATCAAACAGCCCAGAAAAGCTGAGCACTCTTGCCGGCCCAGCTCAAGATTCAGCTGAGCTCTCAGACCATCACACAGAACCCTGGGGATGGTCCAGGATCTGCCTTTATTAGAACTCTGAAAGGTTGAGGTAGGCTTCCCAGCCACTACTTTGGCTGGGCAAAGGTCCAGGTACATCATGGTCATGGGAGGGGTGGGGGCAGCAGCAAGAGGACCCCTCTCTGCAGCATCTTGAGCTTCCTGGGTCCTTCCAGGAGCCTTACCCTGGACCTGCAGGCTGGGGCCTGCAAAGTGCTCTGCGGCAGGCTGTGCAGGGGAGCCCCAGGCAAGCCGCTGAGGTGCTGTCGGCTCCAGGCAGGAGCCGCAGCACCGTGGTCCGCTGCTCAGCGCTCTGTGATGCTGCTTCTGAGTAACAGATGGCGAACAGTTACACAACGCCACCGCCAAGCTTTAGAGACGGCGCAGCACCACACCACCTGCTGCTGAGGGTGTAAGGTGCTTTGTGCTGTTTGGCACCTGGGGAAACTGAGGCCTTGGGTCTCCCAGGGCAGCTCCCTACGGGGCCTGTGATGCCTGGGGCAGCAGGGACTGCCTTCCAAGATGCTTGCTTCTTGATTACTATTTTGTCCTCCATTCAAGTGGAGAAGATTCCCTGGGCCTATGAGAGCTGTGAAGGGAATCCAGTTTCGCCAAGTGTCATTACCTGATCCAGCCAAAAGGCATATTATTCTGGGTTGTCAAGCCAGTCACTGTCATTAGGGTTGAAACTGATTTCAGTTGGGACTTCAAACATCTGGAAGCCAGGTGAGTCTCTCTGCAGGGTCCAGCCCTTTAAGTCTCTCCCAGCCTATTCAGGGGTCCCCCGGATATTTAAAACTTTAATATCCACCTTAAGTAATGCAGAGCACAGTTAATCCCAGTGGGGGATTAGCTATCATTGGTGATTAATCCAAGTTACTTTTTTCTCATCACAGCCTATATGGGGAGGAAAAGCTCCTAGCAAAAGATTTAACACGGCAGGAAAATAAGAACATTCTGAATTAGTACTATCCTGGTGCCCTAAAACGGATCGACCTCTGGTCTCTATAGTCTGGAGCAAATTCCTGATATCTCGGGGTCTGTTTCCCCATTCCTAACGTCATACCCTCTCAAAGGCCTTCCAGCTCACACGTATGGGGTTGTAGCCTTCCTCATCCCTGAACTGGGACTCTTTTTGGCCACTCCTGTCGTTGGCAAGTTCTCTCCTAGCAGCCGAAGTCATTAGAGAGTGCATTGGGTATTGGAGCAGATGTGAGTCATTCGTGTTAGTATAAAAACTGTGGAATAAAACCCATTACGGGCCCAGAAAGCTGTGTAACATGGAGCCAATGTAAGCCGGGAATGGGAGGAAGCTGTGAAGTCCGGTGCATATGCTCTCCGGTGCCTTCTGCTGTGGGTTTTCACACTTTGCTTCTGGTTGCCTTTAGCTGTCCTCCTGTCACTCTCACTCAGCTCACTGCAGAGGCTGCAGCCTTTTGTTCCTTTCGGATCTGATCCCCCATATCCCTGCTCTCTGCCCACTGCATGACTTCAGTGAGAGTGTGTGGGTGCATGCGTGTCTTCCATCTGCATGCTTATTAGACCTGCCACCACCAGTGAGATGCCCTCTGTGCCCAGCCTGATGAGACTGTACCCACAGAGGCCCGGCAGCTTCCCGGTGAGGGCTTTACCCCTTCTGGGCCGCAGGGAAATGTAACTGAGAGCAGGGCAGACTGGAGCACGGCGATGAGCTGAGACACACGCATACGGGCCCAGCACTGGAAAGGGTCTCCAGCAGCAAAAGGGGCAGCAGCAGGAACTCAGAGATGTCTGTCTCTATTCCACAGTCGTACAGACACAGGTTCTTTGGGCCTGATCCTGCAGCCTGCTTTATTCAAGTTCTTTATTCACCTGTAAATAATACATCAGCTCCCTTTCTCTCCGTGTTCCTCCCCTTTTTCCTTGCCACTGTAGACTCTGTCAAACTGTATGTCCTGAGTCTCCTGCGAGGCCTTTTTATAAAGTGAGTGATAGAATAGTTTAGGCTGTGTGGTAAATGAGAATGAGCTGTTACCAACCTTCTTACTTCCTCTCTCTGCCACACTGGTGCATCTTTGTCAAAAGAATAAAGCCAGCCGCCGACTTTTCCTCTTATCCTCGCCACGTAGATGGGTGGCTTTATCTAAGGGATCTGAGACTCACCTTTCTGGATCTTTCTCCAACCATTAAACACCTCCTTTCACCATCCTACTACCCTCAACCCCGCCTCCCTTTTTTTTTCCTTATGTACCACGGTATAATTTGCTTCCTGGAAAGGGATTTATATCTTTGCATTTCAAAAGCCTGCTCCTTTCTTTCATTATTTGAAGTGCCCCCAAACTTTCTTTGTTCCTCGCCCAAATGCCAAGTATAAAACTCACTATTGCTGCAATGATATGCCTTTGCTGGTTGTGAAAATGGTTTGATCTTCAGTGGTGGTGTCCTGCAGTGACCTGAGCCACGGACCACCTCTCCCACATAGAAGATGTAAAGTTCTAGCAGCATGAAGGGATGACCCAATTAGCTTAAAGAAAAGGAGAGGAAAATTCTTTAACCTGAATTACGTGGCAGGAAAGAGGGGAGCAGGGGCAGAAGAAGAAATGGAGGGATCCGAAGACAGATATCATTCATTCCCCAGGACCCAGAGTTCACACAGCCACATCTCATCACCACCTGCATCATCTGTGACAAATCAAAGACAGTCCTTCTTGGCAGGCTTAAGTTTAGAGGCATCAGTGAAAGGTAGAAGGGGGCTGGAGAGCTCAAATCCTGGAAGGAATGGAAACAGGGTGAGTCCTCTCCAATCTGGCAGGAATTTCAACAGGAGAGGAGCCACGCAGGCCCAGGGGTGGAAATGGGACAAATCTGGTTCCCAGGACAAGCTGCTATGGCCGGTA
The DNA here is from genome assembly GCF_008692025.1 of Phocoena sinus. Lineage (NCBI taxonomy): Eukaryota > Metazoa > Chordata > Mammalia > Artiodactyla > Phocoenidae > Phocoena > Phocoena sinus. The sequence continues at coordinate 24,891,571 of NC_045775.1, forward strand.
GCAGATTTTGTGATCAAGTCATTAGTGGGTGTTGCACATTGAGCAGGGTGACTACATGCCCCAGTTTGCAGTCCTGGTTTATTCCTATTTTCCTGGCATAATTATTAATAGTGCCCCCTTTCACTTTCAAGAAATTCATATTTTAGGCAATAAATTAGATGGCCACTGTAATGGACAGGAGGACTCCAGTGATGTTGCTAAAAAAAGATTGATGTCCTTAGGTGACAAAAGGGTCTTTGCTGTTCAAGTTCTTCTGTGGGTGTGCTGAGTGTGGGATAGCCTAAATGTTCCTGTGGGGCACAATTCTGAGTGAACGATAATCAAAACATTTCTTCAAAGGAGAGACAATGTAGACAAATCTCACTGGCTTTAAATGGGAAATCATTGTGTTGCCCATATCAGTCAAAGGCTGTCTGATTCTATCCACCCAACTGAAGGAACTTTATCCACCTAGCAGCTCACACATCTCAGGAAGCAGCCAGGCTCCTGGCACAGATGTCTCTTCAAAGGTCAGGAGGTTCCTGACATCAGACTCTAATTATCCCTCCAACCCTCTCTTCCTCTACCCACATAACTCCGTGGGCCATGAATGAGTGAAATGGTATGAGATCAATGAAAACAATGAAACTGACATTCAACCTTCTTGTTGAGGACACAGCGGGAAGGGGTTGGGTCCATGTAGGACTCACAAGGAAGCAGATCATTGCCAATGAAGATGAAGCGGTACCAGAGTTTTCCAACTTCTCAAAAGAAACACAAGTCCAACTTCGTGATATCGCCTGGATTTTAACTGTTGTTAACTAATTCAATTCCCACCCCCTCTCCGAAAAATTAGGTGGGCTAAACTAAACAGGTCTGCAGACTGGATCCAGCCTCCTGCTCGCCAGTTTACAACCGGTACTTCAGCCACAAATGTTTCAATAAGCACTATTTCCTGTTTACCAACAGTCTACTAACTTAGAACAGATACACCCAGCCAAGACAAAGGGGAAATAGTGGAGCAGACTCTGTTAGAGTCAGAAGGGGCCTTGGAGACCATCTAGTTCAATGCTTCTTATTTTGTAATTGAGGAAAGTAGAGCTCAGAGAAGCTACCTGATCTATTTCCAGCAAGACAACAAGTTCATCGGTAGAGCTTGCATTACAACGCATCTACCCCGAACCCCCAATTCTCCCAAGTGACACCCCTCACTAGGTTCAATAGACCAAGTGAAACAGGGAACGGAGACATTTTGGGGGCTAACGAGCCCAGAAGTTTCCAGGTAATCAGCAATCAACAGAGACATTGTGGGCACAGATTCTGGGCGATTTGCTGTGAGTAATATAAATAAATACAAGCCTGTTCCCAACCCTTCAAGAAAGTGCAAGCTGGTGGTTAGGATGCAGGTTGAGCGCCCAAAGATCTGGTTCATCCTTTCTGTTGAGTTTCCATTGAGTAATGATAGGAGTTCCAGGTAGAGGCGCTTCAGTCCACCTGAGAACGAGCTACATTGCAACAGGAAAGTCGTTTTTGTAGCCATACTGCTCACCTGTCTTCAGTTTCCCTCATTAAGTGCTGTACAAATATTAATTAAACAGAGATTGTTTGACAAGTGCTTTTAGCATTTGAACTCAGCTGGGGTGCATCAGACGATGATATTAAAACCATCCCCCTGCTGGTAGAATGTTGTTCTTTTCAAATAAAAATTCTTTCCCTTTTGCAGCCCCTCTACACCACAGGCAATTTATTTTGCCCATCCTCTGGCTGTTTCACCCTTGCTGTCATCATTTTCATGAGACAACTGAAAATAATATTTCTCTTGTGCTCCAAAGAGCCAAATTCCTTTTTTCTGGCTTGATCCGAAGAAGGAGGGTTTGCGCGGTAATAGAAAAAGACACCTGATGCACAGTCCAAGCACAAATCCTCTGGGAGAAATAATGCATCTCTTGGGAAAAAGAAATAGCTCATACTTATGAGGTAGTAGATTTTCAATTTATAATGGTTTTCCATTTCCTTTGATTGCCAGGACAACTGCATTCCACAAAGGTTGGGCTTTTTGTATGTAAGGCAGACCTGCCTCTGGGATCTGGAAGGTAGATTCAAAAGTGATGAGTGATAAATAAGCATCCCTCCCCATCCCCCTGCACCACTGTCCCAGGGATTTGAAGCAATGCAGATCAAAGGGTTAAAATCCATTACCCAGAGAGATGGCAAAGTTCCTCTCAGTGATTTCTTCCCTCAGCACTGCTCTCAGGCCTGAATTCCAAATTGTTTTCCTTAATAACTATTAAAGATCTTTTTAATTAAACCGGGCATCCTCTTCCTTGGCAAACTTTTCTTGATGACATCTCTGTAATTAAGGGTTTAAGCTGCAAAGACATATTACATAAGAACACGGGAAGCTGCTTTGTGGTGTGCTAATGAAGGATACTGCTGGTTCTTGCTGCAAGAAACCAGGGCTGCACCAAAGGGCAGCCACTGGCTTCCTTTACAGGGGTGTAGGAAGTCCCAGAAAATGTTCGTAATAAAGGTAGTTGGGTGAGGGGGGAGTGTTCATTTTTCTGTCTCCCAAGGTTCAGTTTCTCCTTTCAGGCATTCCGGGTAAGTGTGCATCAAGTGTTTTTCATCAAAAGCACGATTCATTTGGATCATAATTCACTGATACTGACAAGACATTTTTACCTCTTCATCCAAAATTCCTGAGGTAGGAATACACTTGGCAGTCAGAGAACGACGAACAAAGGCCTCTTTTCACCCATCAACAAAATGCAGTCACCTCTACAGTAGAATGTAGCAGGTTTTCATGACAAGGGAAGAAAATCGTATATGGGTTTACAATAGTAAATTGCTCTGATCCATTCACCTTCTTTGTCCTGGTTCCCTTTTTTCATTTTTTTCCCACCAGGACCCCTATTTTAAAATGACAGAACAGAGTAAGGTGTGCAGGATATCTTTAAGGAACAGAACTTTTCTTTCTGCAAAGTTAAATAGCTCTTCAGTTGGGAATCAAACCTATGACCTTGGCTTTGTGGTCATTGTGGTCTAAAATGTGGGTCTCAAACCTAGATGTGCATTAGAATTACCTCTGATGTACATTAGAATTACCTCTATCTGTTAAATCAGATGCCTGTGTCTTGTCCTAAGCCTGCTGAAATTCTGTGGGTGATGTTTCTAGGCACCTAAGTTTGGGAACCACTGGACTAGTCAATATCTTCAAATCGAGTCCGTATCACCTCTTAGGTCTTCCTGGAAATGTTGAAGATGGTTTATTATTTCAATACTTTGGTCTTATAGATGACTCAGACAGAGCAACGGGAAATAGAACCTCACCAGTATTGCTGAGGAAAAGTGATGCCAATTCTGACAAGACACCAAGCAGGGAATTTAAAAGATTTTTTCACTCACACATCGTCATTGGTCAGTGGCTCACAGCTCCACATCAGTGGGCTCAAACCATTAGAGGGAATCAGGATCACCTGGAAAACTTGTTTTACTAGTCATTTTACTATAAACATTGTTAAACACACAGGAAGTTAGGATGATAGTCTACTCAACAGCCAGGCGTATAAGATACCTCCCACCAAGATTCAAAAATTAACATTTTGCCATATATGTGTGTACACACACAAGCATGCATCTATAATTGCTGAACCGTTAAAAAGTAAATTACAGACATGATACAGAACACCTAAACAATAACCCAGAAACACTTCATCACAGAGTCCCCGAAATTAATGGCATCCTGGGCATAACCACGACACCGTGATCACACCTAACTGAATTAAAAATAACTTCCTAAGATCATACAACACTCAGTCTATAACCAAGTTTCTAGGGAACTTCAAAACACGGAACAAAACTAAAAAGCAAACCTTGCTGGCCAGATTTCCAACAATGTTTATTCAGCTAGGCGATGAGCGTTGACTAATTAAGAACGTTTGTCTTGTCCATAACTGAAATGCAGTTCACTCTTTGTACTTGAAAATTGCTTGGCGATTTGCATGGCACTTAACAGTCATTATTTCATGTGATGCTCTTAGCAGTGCTACTCTAAGGTAGATAGGAGCCATGAGGCAACTGGGACCAAGAACTGTTGTCACCTGCCCAGGTCCTGTAGGTAAATCTCAGTGGCAGCTTGAATTCCAAATCTGGGGTAAGGGACAAAGCACTGCCTTGAGTCTGGAACTGGGAATCCTGGCTCTCCCTCTGCTTCTAATCCTGCCTATGGGACTTGGAGCATTAGACCAAATTTCTCTGGTCTTCGACGTCTTCACCTGTAAAGTGAGGAACTCAGTTGATTGTCTCTAAGATCCTTTCCACTTCAGTCTCTCTTGGATTCAATGCATTTCTTATTCCTCCTCCTAAATCCTTTACTCATCTGCATTTGGTTCTGCAGCCAATGTGTACGGGGTTTTATTGAGTCATAGGAAAATACCCACTGATAAAATGTCGATGAGAAGAGATTTATTTGACAAAAGTCTTCCTGCTTGCTATGGCCAAGCATGTCCAGGTCCCTTAAACTCAAGGAGGGTGTGAACCAATATTGAGAAATTTCTTCACTAAGTCACATGGGACAGGGGATGTGTGAGGATGATTCTCTTTCTTCTGCCTGAACCGGGAAGGTGGCCCTCTGGAGAGAAGCCAGTGGGCCAGGGTGCCAAACATTTGCCTCTGATGCTGGCTGCCTTAAAGCAGCACATGTTAGAGAAAAGGGTGAATCTCTACAGAGGTGCAGGAGCCCATGTCCCCTCTTCCTCACTCCTTGAAAAGAAAACTGCGAAAATCTAAGAACACATTCCTGGCAAAGTCCACAGCTTCTAAACAGAAAGGATAGGTTCAACTAGAGACCACTCCTGTTTCATTAACAAGTGACGCCGGCTTCCCTACCCTTCCCTGTATAACAAAGGCTCCAGCTGCCTTAAACCGCTGCCCGGTTCACCCACATCCCCCAGAACTGTTCCACGCAGACCTATGATCTGACACGTAAGGACCAGAACTATTTAAAATTCGTCACTTGGAGGAGACTTTACTTTTACATGTATTGTGTGAATTTTTTACAACCAGACATATTCATGCATTGCTTATGTAATTAAAAATAAATAATTAAAATCTTTGACAGCTGATGGGTTTTTCTCTTTGGTCTCTCAAAGACAAAGCAATCCCCAGGGTGCAGCAAAAGGCTCTGAGGTTTTCACGGGTGTGAGTGTGTGTGTGTGTGTGTGTGTGAGTTGAAGTGGGAGGAGATGGTATGGGCTCATATTTGCAGGAGCTGAATAGAAATGGTCCAGTGCTGCTCAGACAACAACAGTGATAATGTTTAAGCACTTACATACAGAGCATGGGCGCATTAAAGAACAAGATGAAAGCTAAGGCTACGTAACCCTGGTGAAAGCTGCATCAGTGGTGGAAGGTGGGAGAGAAAGATGTAAAGAACCAGTTCCTCTAATTCTGTCTCTTTCCCTCAGCCTCTCATGACCTCTCTCGGAGTATCCTTCCCTCAGCCTCTCATGACCTCTCTCGGAGTACCCTCTGCTCTACCCTCAGTGCTGCCAGACCTGTCCAGTTGGGAGGCGCGTCCTCATAATGTCACTCACGTCATCCCCCACCAAGGCTCTGCTCATGCCCCTCCTTCAAAAGTCCTTTTTCCTCATTAGGGAGTTAATCACCACCAGCAGCCCATCCCAGGGCCCCTCACCTCTGAAGACGCCCTGTCCACCATGGGAGTCTGACCTGGTGCTACCCCGTCTCAAGCATGCTGTCCACCAACCCTGGATATTGAATTGCCATTTGTTTGCTATGACTTCAATATTTAAGCTTTACCATTTGTGTGTACATGTTAACAGTTTGCTTTAATGCAGCAATTCTTTGTTTTAAAAAAGCAGCCTGTCCTTGTCCTTTAGGGAAGGAACTCATCCCAGCAGTCGGAGTGACTGCCCTGAGGTCATAGAACCCATCAGCCTCACAGAGGAGAGTTAAAATCAAGAGCTTCTCTCAAGAAGGAGTCACACACTCTAGGGATGAGCCCTCCTCGTGGAAAGTCAGATGGGGAAGTGACCTTCACGCTCAGCTGGCCGATGCCCTGGTCCTCAGAGTGTCTCTGGGTGATCTGGTTTTAGTGACACAACCCTACCTCCTGGAATCACCTGAGGTGGACAGCATCCCTCAAAACCATGGGACTAGAAAGGACAAGTTTTAAAACCTCAAGACTGAATAAAAGGCATTCAGAACAATGAAGGCAAAGAGGGTCAGGTCAGCCTACACCTGGTGTGACGTGAGCACAGCTGCTGTCAAGCCAGCTTGGCTTAGCAGCTAAGCACACAGACACTGGAGTCAGAGGCCTCGGTTCTAAGCCTACCTCTGCCATCAGCTGCAGACTTTTGCCAAGCCACTGAATCCCTCTGTCCCCCAGTTGTCCCCAGGTTGGAGTTGGCCACACAGACCTCTGGTTGTAGTCTGGGATCTGCTGCTTCTTAATTGTGTCACGTGGGCATGTTATACAGCCTTTCTGTGCGCCAGTGTTATCATCTGAAAAAAAGTGACATTACGAATGTCTCCTTGCAGGGTTGTTGTCAGGATTTAGAAACAACAGATACAAAGCACCTGGTACAGAAGGTAATCAATATACTAGTCATCCATCACTGCCACCCATGATCAGGTGATGATGGCTCGATAAGCTATCACCTTGAGGGCAAGGACTGTGTCCTTTGACCTTGGCACCCCTCCTCCACCACTTTGTGACATGACGAAAATACTCAATACTATATTTGTTTGATGAATTTTTTAAAAGCAAGCATCTCCTTCCATTTGATGGACAGAAAGAAGGACTGTGAAGTAGTGGGCTCTGGAAAGAGACGCCAACCCCAGCCCTCACTGGTCATGTCGTATTGGCAACTCTGGAGGGCATGTGACTGTGTTTGGCTGCCCCCATCTGAACCCCTTTCCATTTGGGGGGAATTCCCTCCCTGATAAGGAGTGGAAGCAGCCTTTCAGAGGAGTTGAAAAACACCAGCACTTCCTTTCCTAGCCTCCCTTGCAGCTGCAGCCCAGATTTATGCTCTCCTGGTCAGACCACTTGGCCAAATTTTTACATGGAAGCTGATGAGACAAGAAAGAAGGGACAGAGGGCAGTGGGAGTCATGACAGCTGAAAAGCTGAATTTCTGGCACAAAAGAGGAATGGGGCTTGCAAAAATAGCAGAAGCAGTCTAGCCGAGTACCTGCACAAAAATGGCAGTGGTGCATATCCTGGCATCTAGTCCTCTGTAAGAGTGGCCGTGGTCTGCTCATCAGGCCAGTTCTGCAGTGCAACTGCAGGCATACCTCTGGAAGCTTGGCCCTGGTTCTCTGTGAGCTTCCCCAAATCCTTTTAGTATCCTGTTTCTGCTTTACCAGCCAGAGCAATCTTCTGGAGCTTGCAACCCAGAATTTGACTGATCCAGCAAGCTGCTTACTCTCTGCAGTTGTTTCCCCATCTTTACAACAGGGGTAATTCCTTAGGGATCGAAGAAGATACTATACGTTCAGTGTCTGGCAACAGAGTACTCAGCAAATACTATTTCCTTAAACACAAGTCCAAGAGCAGTCAGAGCCTCAAGCTACAGTGTTACTTATATTCCTTTTGTTTGTTTTTTTGCTGTATGCGGGCCTCTCACTGTTGTGGCCTCTCCCGTTGTGGAGCACAGGCTCCGAACGCGCAGGCTCAGCGGCCATGGCTCATGGGCCCAGCCACTCCGCGGCATGTGGGATCTTCCCGGACTGGGGCACGAACCCGTGTCCCCTGCATCAGCAGGCGGATTCTCAACCACTGCGCCACCAGGGAAGCCCCTATATTCCTTTTTGACATTTAATTACATGTGCATCTTGGGGATCCACACAGTTCTAGAGAGATCCCAGCTTACTGGTTGGTTCTCTAGCTAGAGTGAAAGCAAAAGGCCAGGAATAAACTGTGCCCCAGGCTCACACGCAGAATCACTCAGAGCCATCAAGAGTGATCCGTATGACCTGACTCCAAGATGGGACCAGCTCTTGCCCTCAGTTCAAAGAAATCACAACTAATATCTCCAAGTTTCCCGGAATCCTACAGATGAAATGGGATAATCTTGACATGAATAAATATACTTTTAATGTTTTCAAGAATATGATTTCTTCCATTTTTAAAATTTGCTAAAACTGGGGATAAGAAACAGTTACATTTATTATCTCTTGTCATCTACTGTGCTCACAGACTGGTTTTCGCTCCTTTGTTAAGGCTCCTGCACCTTCAGAATATTGGCACCAGGTGGAGATAAAGAGCCACGCGCTCTGACTAGGGAGCCTTGACAGAAATTCTAGGTAGCTTGTAACTGCTTCAGACTCACCTTGTGGATTTGTAGATGACTTTGAAATCTGTTAACTACAAGAAAACGAAAGGCACTCAAACTGGCTTAAGCAAAAAGGGGTAATTCATTAGATGTATAGCAGGGTATCTCACAGAACCCAAGGACAGTAAGGACAGCCAGATCTCTAAAGAATCCTTCTCTGCATTTCTCTACGACCACAGGAGGCCTTGTCCCTAATCCTCTCAGCCACCCCCTTCATTCTTTCCTCCTAGACAGCTACAGGGATTGTTCCCTTGTTTCACCTTCCCTGTCCCTCTGATCTAAAACAGCAGCCTCTCAACCCCATCAATCTCTATGGCCCCAGTGGCCTTCTTTTCCTTCATAGCACTTATTACTGCCTGAGCGTATAGTGTGTGTTTAATTATTTTACGTCTCTCCTTTGCCTCACTAGAAAGTAGGCTCTATGAGGAAAGGGGCTGTGTTTTAGTCACTGTTGTATCACTTGTGTCCAGAAGAGGGTATGGTGCATAGCAGGTTCTCAGTGAATGAGGAAAGAAAGAAAGAAGGAAAGAAGGAAAGAAAGAAAGAAAGAAAGAAAGAAAGAAAGAAAAGAAAGAAAGAAAGAAAGAAAGAAAGAAAGAAAGAAAGAAAGAAAGAAAGAAAGAAGGAAAGAAGGAAGGAAGGAAGGAAGGAAGGAAGGAAGAAAGAGATAGAGAAAGAAAGGATGGAAGAAAGAAAGAAAGAACAGCAAGAAAGCAAGAAAGAAAGAAAGAGAAAGAAAGAGAGAGAAAGAAAGAAAGAGAGAAAGAAAGGAAGGAAGGAAGAAAGAAAAGCAAGAGAAAGAAAGAAAGAAAGAAAGAAAGAATCCTCCTTGCCCCCACCAGTGTTGTTCTCTGCATCTGAGTGCTCATGGAAGACATGGCTACCTAGCACAGATCTCTGTGACCACCCCCTCCTCACTTAAGCTCCTAGTTATCAACTAATTTAGTTTCTTAGTGAGATTCTTGAAGATAAAAAGAATCTAATTGGCTCTGTCCAACCTACAAATGAGTTCCTTTGGAGTCCACTCTAATTCCAAAGACCTTTGCTTGCAGAATGGGGTTCAAAGCACCAAAAGGCAGCCAGGACTGTGGCCAGAAAGGATTTGCATCCCTATGTCAAAAACCATCATGGGCACAGCCTTGGACAACCAGTCATTGGTTTTCGTGATTACATACACGCACGCAAAATTAAATAAAACTCACAGGGATGTGTCCTTCTTCATGAATTCCCAACTGTTTCTACAAAAGCCCTCCTAAGTGAATCTTCTCAGGTGCCCTGATCGGAAGGCTAAACTTTACATGAAACCTGAACCCCAACTCAGCAATTGAACTTCTCCCTTGATAGATCTTTCATGCTGTGGTTTCCATCTCTCCTAAGAAACCCTTCAACCATTTTTCTGCTGGTCATCCACGTGGTTATGGGCTGAGCTCTTTTCATCCATAACTCTCCCCCATACCAGTTCTCTCCCCGTCTTGTCCCAGTTAGCTTTAAAATGGGACAAAACCTGTACTGTGAAACTCCTTGTTTCTTTCTCACCCACCCCTCACAGAGAAGAAAAGCATCTCAACCAGCTTCCTCTTCACTTTATCTAGAGTGGAGTACGATCGCTGCAGTATCGATTAATTAACAGATTCCTGGTCTGGTTGCCCTGGCAATGCTCGCCAAAGCGTCAGAACCCTTCCGGAACAGCATGTCCAGCAGGAAATTAACTATTTTCTTCACACACGTAAGTCAAGTGCACAGAGCACCTGGTGCAGAGATGGGCACCGAGGGGACACACTGTAAGCGCTTGCTGACTAGCTGACAGCACCTCGGCCAACGAAGACAGCGCTGGCTCTGCTGCCTTGAACATCTGAAGGCATTTAGAGCTGGTGGTTGACACACCATCTAAGGGGAATAGCAGCCAGTGTGATTTTACAAGAGCATCAGCGTGGTGCTAACACCTTAGAAATAATCTAGAAGAGCAGAGAAAAGGCTATCAGCCCTTTGCCAGGCTAGGCTGCTACTGGACCAGAAGCGGGGGGGCTAGATTGATTTCTTCTGTACCTGTCATTTGCACTACCGTCTCTCGAGGCAGCAAAGAAGACTCCACGTTGAACCTCAGTCTTGGCAGTTCCCCCAGAGCAGGCCATGAGCCCAACTCATGCTAGGTCAGATGTCCAATCAGGAAAGTCTCCCTCGCCCAAGTGTGAGTAACAGAGAACACTAAGTGTATAAATAAACACAAGTACCAGCTTTCAGCTTAGTTATAGACAAGCCTGATATCCCCAGCTTGTTTCTTCTGAAGCTATGTTTATGGCTCCAGTCTTTAAGAAAGGTGAGTCCGCCGAGGTTCATCTCAAATTCAGATTTAAACTGTTTGCTCCATTACATGCCCAATCACTGATTGCTTCTCACATTTCTTTTGAAGATAAAGAACGGACAGCTTGAGGCTCACTCAAGCTAGCCTACTTGAAGGAGAGTTTATCGAAAAGATACAGAGCTCACAGTCACCTGACCCAGTCAAAGAAGAAGCTAATGTCATAAACACAAGCAAGATGATGGAGCTGGGACTGGGCCAACTGTGGCCCAAATGGCAGTAGGAGATGGATTTGAGAGACATTATGGGGAAAACCATCAAGAGCATGTAATTTGCTGAGAGAGACAATGCACGTACTTAACCTGTATGAGTTAATCTATTTTACACGACAGAGAGAAACTGGTTGAAGAGGAAGGTAATGTTAACTCTGACCAGGAAGGACGTCATAGGGAACGTGGCTCTGAACTGGGGCTTATTGAAAGATGGGTAACTTTGGACATGCAGGAATGGAGGAGAATGGGGACTCCAGATGTCCCCTAGGACTATGTTTCGGGGTTCAGAGGATGGGTCGTCACACTAGTGTACTTTATACATAGCCTTCTAATTACCCAGTGAGGAGTAAAGCCAGAAAAAATAAATCAGGTAATACGGAAAGTGCACAGAGGTATTCATTTAACACTGGCCAGTGTGTATCGGGTGTCTCCTCTGTGACGGGCACTGTGATTATACACAAACTGACGTCACACAGGCGCTGCCCTGAAGATGCTTATGGCCCAAGCTCACCATATTCACAGCCCATGGAACGGTCTCTAAAAGTAGAGTCTGAAGATCACCCGTATCGATGCCACCTGGGCAGCTTGCTCCAAGTGCACATTCCCAGACTTCTCCCAAGACGGACTGAATCGGACTTTCTGAACGAAGACCCCAGAATCTTCCTTTAAAGCAGATTCACCAGGGAGTGTGTATGCATCTCAATGAGAATGGAGTCGGGGGCAGAGGACAGGATAAGTATTTTCCAAGTGACCGTGCCCCATACGTGACAAGCATTTTACATAGTAATTCATTTAATCTTCCCAACAACACTACCGTGTTTGTATTATTATCTCCATTTGACAGATAAAGAAACCAAAATGCAGAAAGGTTAAAGGTTTTACCTAACGATACAACTCATATGTTTTAAAAAATAGAGGTTCCACGGGTGAAATCTCCTCTTTCACAATAGAAATTTTTTTAAGTTCACTATAACAGTCAAAAAATTGAGGCAGACCACCACCTTTCAGCTCACCAACAGACTGACATTAGTCGGTTTGATGAAAATGTCCAATGAAGATCTACTGTGATTCTCCCAACAGAGACAAGCAGTATCGTTCCCATGGGCATCTCCAGGACAGGGGGAGCAGTCAGGGAGAGAAGGAACAGAAGGAATGGGGGGAATCAGAAAAGAAGAAAATAGACTTACAAATTGAAAAACTGAGTCAGGTGGGACCAAAAATCACCAGAAGGGCCACTTGAGGACTCCCATGCTATCACTTGGCAAAGTCATTGATTTGCAGATAAAACTGCCTCCCCTTAGCACTGAGATCCAGTGGGAACTCAGTGGTCCAGAAGTATAGACCGTGCAGACACTCTTTCTTCCCCCTCCACCGCCATTTCAGTATAACCTCCTGGGTCGGGCACTCCCTGATCCTTCCCAGATTGCAGACCATACTCAGCAAAGTAGACACAAACCCGGAGAACCAAATCTACAATGACACCACTGGGAGTTAAGAGGAGAGAACCGCCAGGTAGAAAAAGTAGGATTGAGCCTGCAGCAGACAACAATGGAGGTTTAATTTCATCACGCAGGAGAAGATTGGCAAGCATGTCCCAGCTGGAGCGGATTATTGCAGTGGAGGTGAAATATTTCATAGGATATTTTCAGAGGGAGATGCATGCAGAGGAAACTGTTCCAAATATATATATTTTAAAATATCTTTGCAGTAACAAGCTAGGTAGGAGCATGTGGGTAATTGATACATATGCATGAGAGCATAATTAAGACCTGGAAGATTTTCAAGCTCTATGGCAATTATAAACTACGAAAAAGTACGCTTTCTTGGGGTGTAGGGCTATTATTCAAGCATCTCGCCTCATTATAGGAGCTGGAACTTACATAGCACTGCACAGAAATGGAATAAACGAAGGGTGAGTTGTCATAAACTAATAATGACTCCTGGCTTTGTGTTTTTCCAAGAGTCATCTCACACAAGATCTTTTTGGATCCCTACATGTATTAGTTTTCTATTGATGCTGTAACAAAATTACTACATGTTTAGAGGCTTAAAATAACATTTTTTTCTCTTACAGCTCTGGAAGTCAGAAGTTCAAAATGAGTCTTGCCGGGCTAAATCAAGGTGTCAGTGGGGGGAGGGGGGTGTCCCTTGTGAAGGCTCAGGGAAGAATCTGTTTCTTCCCTCTTCCAACTTGCAGTACTTGGTCTGTGGCCCCTTCCTGCACCTTCAAGGTCAACCACATAACATCTTCAGGTCTCTCTCTGCTTTTATTACCACATTGCCTTCTGTCCCTCTGATCTCCTGCCTCCCTCTTATAAGGACCCCTGTAATTACATCAGACCCATCTGGATAATTAAGATAATCTCCCCATCTCAAGATCCTTAATTGATCACATCTGCAAAGTCCCTTTTGCCATATAAGGTCACATAGTCACAGGTGCCAAGGATTAGGATGTGAAAATCTCCGGGGGACATTGCTCAGGTAATCACACTCCAAAAATCCCGTGAAGTAGGCACATAAATCCCATTTTTCAGATGAAGAAACTGAGATCCAGAGGCTTCTTGACTTGCCTTTGTTGGGTACTTTCATTCATGTGTCCCACCAGTATTTATTGAGTGTCTTCTGTGTGGCAGACACTATTGTATACACAGTGAAGGAAAAGGAGCTTACATGCTAGTAGGAACAATAAACAGTTATTTAAAGATTCACATAGATACAAATACGTTTGTGTTGTAAAGGAATGGGGCGGTAGGAAAGAAAAATAACAGAGGAATCATCATGTAGATTTGTGGGGAGTGAGGTCAGGGGAAGCCTCCCTGAGAAAGTGGTATTTATGCCAAGACCTGAAGATGTATGGGGGGAGATAGTCAAAAGGAGAGGGAACAGCATTCAATCCTGAGGGAACAGAGAGTGAAACTACTTGGACTGGGGCGGAATCTGCAACTGCAGGAAAGACCAGCATGGCTGGAGCATAGTGAGAAGATGTCACCTCTGCCTGGAAGCTTTTCCTGATCCTGGACTATGGACCCTCCTTGGACTTACGTGAACCCTTACACTTACCCCTCATTAGAACACCATGCTGAATTTAATTCTCCTTAACTAGACTGTGAATTATGGAGAACTAGACTGGGTCTATTCATCTCTGAATACCCAGCCTTGCACAGTTTTTGGCATGATGTAGGTGCTCAATAAACACTCACGGAATAAATGTACAAATGAGTAACGTACGGTACTTGGATCCTTTTCTGTCCCAGGACCTGCCAACTCAGACCACAGGCCCACAAAGACAGAGTCCTCCAGCCCTTCCAGACACGAGGGCTCCTGCAGCAGTTGGAGGCCTCTCTCAAATGGAGAAGGTGGTAAGAAAGCTGATTTGCCCATAAGTAAATAGCTGTTTTAATTATGGAATATTATTCTCAACAGACCAGCAGACAGAAAACAATTTGCATAACAGACGTGCTTATTCATGGAAATGTTTGTGATTTATCTACCAAAGCAGATGAAGACCCTAAAATTAAAATGTGTATGCCAGCACCAGGAAGCCAAATGCTCGCTTCATCCTCTTCTCAGCAAGGTACACACTCTGCCAACAGGTCAGATTCAGTATCTTCAGATCCCTTTACGTGGGGAGCTCTGGAGAAAGTGCAGATCTGAGAGAGCGGCACAGGAGGAAGGATGAAGAAATGTACAAACAGCCCAGCGTTTTCCTCTATATCGAGAGGTCGGTGCTGCCAATGCTGGTGGGTACCTGGCATGAGTCGGGTATGAACTGGAAGCCTATCTCCAGAGCCCGTCTTGGAGAGGCATGGAACAAATGAAACCTGGCAAAGCGAAGTTAGTAGGTTCTGAAACACATCAGATCTTTGCATATGTCAGAATCATTTCAGTGATTTTTTTCTGAAAATGCGGGTTTTGTGAAAACCTGGATTTTCATGTCTTGGCCGCAGAGTTTCAGATTTAAGTGGTGAATGAAGGTGCCGCCCTGCACACCCAGAGAAGCAGCCACTCTACAGTTCAACCAACAGAACATCATCTGTAAGCTGGGAGAACGTGTCATGCCCCGAAAGTGCCATATGTTCAAATGAAGAGGGTGATCTCCAGGCCCCTGGGAGCTGTGTGATTAAAACTCTCCAGGAGATCTGATGTAAGGTCCCACTGGTAAGACACACTGAGGAGGTTAACCAGGTCCTCTACAGCATGTCAATTACCCAAACCCCAGAGTACACTCTTTTAAACCAAGTAAACAATCAAGAAACGCAGTTTTGAAGCAAAACTGAACTCCTTTAAAGACAACTTCCCTTATGAATGGGCTTTAATAGTGAGAGCTCTTACAAACCATTTGGAGACCAAGTTGCGGGGAACAGATACTCCCCAAATGAAACTTCACAAACGTGGGGTTCTGAGGGAGAAATTCACACTTGAAGTTAAAGACCTGGGGTTTATCTTTAAGGTTTTGTTTCTTCTAAAAAATTAACTTCGAAATGCGTATTAACATCTAATTGTTTACTTGCCTTTAAATAAAAAAACTCTTTGTGAGAGGTGGAAAAGCTTTCCATTTCAAAATCCCAAACTCTTAACTCAAAGGTTGGTCTTGCTTAAGGCCCCTGCACACTTTCTATTGTTTTCGGCTTAAATGATATTAATCTAAGCTCCCACAGGCTGCCAGCAACATTAAAGGCAGTAGCTATTAGTGAAATAAACCAACACAGGCGGCTCTTTAAGGGCAGGGCAAATCACAGAGGATCTCTTTGATCAGACCTAACGGGAATCCACACTCCTGACGCGGATCAAATGTCGAAAAGGAAATCTTCCCCGGAGTAAATTGGGCTGCGGGAGCAACTGGGAGAGCGCACACTGGTGAATTACTGGCCCTCTTCGGACACTCAGAGAAGCAGCCGCTCAAAAACGCAATCAACAGAAAATGACCTGTAAACTTAGCTCGGCCTGCTACAAACGCTAACTGTGTTCCGTTGAAGATGATGTCACACAAGCTCAAGCAGATGGATGGAAGTCACTGACGGCTGATCAGGGCGCAGCCGGAACGCAGAGCTGTCCGCCATTGCGGGGCGCCGACCGGGGGAAAGCGGGAGCGCGCACCTGGCAGCGCAAAGATTTAATCACTAGAAAGGCCTGTGCTGCAGCGGCCCAGACTCGTCTCACTTCCTGGGCTTTAAGTCTGTTTAGCCGTCTAATGATTTGTTTGCTTTTCCAGGTTCCCAGATGTAGTGCCTCTTGGAGGATGGACACAAGCCTCTGGTCACCCTAAAGGGGCCTCCTTCAGATGGATGAGTTCCCAGGATACATTACAAGCACATGAGCATGGTGATGGGGACCCAGTTGCCCAGATCACTTCCGGGTGCCCTGACCCGGGTTATCTGACCAGCTGCGTCTTGAACTGCGAAAGTCCCACCGCCATACAGACCCTCAGAGGCCCAGCCAGAAGCTGGTCTCTTCTCTTCCTCAACCTCACTGCCTCTTAATAAGGGGACTTCCAACATGCTTTATTTGTCTGAAAGAGCATCTGATTACCTTTGATCTAGGATACAGAAAGTTACAAAGGCATTAAGGAGGGGTGCTGAACATATCTGAGAAATGACAAGAAACCTTGGGAAATGGCTACTCAGAGACTGCCTTTGGCTGGTAGGATACAGACATGGGGTGGACGGAAAACTTCTCGAATGTGGAATGCGAGGGTCGGAAGCATCTGAGACTCCTGTTCTAAGGCTGGGTTTCTTCCCTGTCTTATGAAGGCCGAAGACTCCTCTGTCTTAGGAGTAACTGACCATGGTCAGCTCAGCCCTGCCCTCTACCTCCCCGGGGGCGAGGGGCTGCAGACCACCTGTGCTCGGCTCTGTCTCTCTGGGCAATGCTCCCCACGCCTTCCCCAGCCCTACACACACACACACACACACACACACACACACACACACACACACACACACAGTCTATTTCCAGGCAGACCTGATGCTACGTCCTTCAACCTGCTCTATATTTGTAATAAAAGATGACATTTGGACCCTAGTTTTATTTTATTTTTCAACTTATTAAAATCTGGACAAAGAAGAGGCGGGCTGTTTACTGGGAACCCTGACAGTTTTGGTGGAAATGGCACAGGGTTTGAGGCCAGGAGCCCAATATTTAAATTCTACCCCTATTTCCTAGTCTAGGGGCTTGGGCAAGCCAGCAACTCAGCAGTTCTCCAAGGGTAGTCTGTGAACCCCCGTGGTTTCAGGATCCTTTCAGGGGCCCTGCAGGGCCAAAACTATTTGAATAATAGTACGAAACTGTTCTCGTCCTTTCTTGTTGTGCTGACATTCACAGCGGCGATGCAGAAGCAGTGGTAGGTAAACAGCTGGCACCTTAGATTCAGCCCACTCCTCCCCAACCGTACCTGCCATCATGTTCTACACCACCGCACATTTGCAGGAGAACAGGGGGGTAACAGCCAATTTCATTTAAGAATGTCTCTGATAAAGCAGTAAAAATGATTAATTTGATTAAATCTCGGCCCTCGAACTCATACCTTTTCAGTATTTTGCGTGAGGGAAGTACACATGAAAAGTGCCCCTGGTGAGACACCGTCCCATGAACAGCTTTCCTTAGCACCCTGGAGGACAGATTTCCAGCAGGTTCTGCAGGGCAGAACTTGAGCAAGTTCCAGAGCTGAGCTCTCCAGCAAGTCTGCCGCTTTGCCTGCACCCCAGTGGCTTCTCGGCCGTGCAGGAACCACAGCGCGCCCTCTCCACCAAGGATCAGCTCTGGGTGGGGAAAGGGAGTTATTTCTTATCTCAGGCCTAGGGGTAGCAGATGCCCTTCTATCTGCTTTTGTGGCATCATTTAGCCCTCTCGTTACTTTTTACTACCCCGTCTCTCGTTACTCCAATCCCCCGTTATAGTTAAAAAGTCTTTATGTAAAAGACCCCTATTCACCTTACCGTGTGGTTTCTCTCTCCTGATATGACCCAGATTGATACCCGTACAATAAGATGGTTTCCTCCACATCCCCTAGAAAGGAAGCCCCCAGTCCAACAGCCCCTTGAACGTTCAGTAAGTTTCCATGGTAATAAAAAGGGGTTTTTAAAACCACTGCCCGGAGGGCTCGTCTTGCACAGTGTGAGTCAGAGGGGTGGGAGTTAGGAGGGGACTTGCCTCGTTCAGTGACGCCCCGTCTGCTTCTGAAACAAAATTCCTTCTCATGGAGAGGGCTGAGGCAACACTGAGGAGTGAGAAGCAGCTCTGAAGTCACCCGTGAAGCCTCCTCTTCCTTCCCTCTCTTCCTTTACCTCCTGCAGGACCCTCCCAAGGAAGGACGGCTGGGGCAGCCTGAGGCTCTGGGGAAGCTGTCTCTACACACCTGCCTGTCCCCGTCACACGCTCAGCCTGGCCTTTGTCTGGGTCTCTGACGACGTGAGGTTGCACGGGGCAGCCTCCTCCCCTCCCCTCCCTTCCAGAGTGGCTTGATCTGCAGCCACCAGGGTGTGGGATGACAGCAACTTGGAGGAAAAGGCACCTATCAGGCCCTTCCGGGATTCTAAGAAACCTGAGCGGGAGGTCTGGAAAGAGTTGAGTCATGAGGACCGACCACGTCCTGTGGACCTCAGGTAGGTCATTTACAATCCCTGAACTCCTTCCCATTTCTACTCCTGCCAATCTGTCCGCTGCTAAGCTGCTGGAACAATCTCTCTCCAAATCAGCCTCTATCCTGCTGCAACCACTTGTCATTATAGCACTCATCCGTCTCCTGACGAATCCACGTTTCAATACTCCGTCCTTTCCCACACCCTTCCTTCTACCGAGCTCACCCTTCTGTCCCTGGATCCGTCTCTGAGCGTTCAAACTAAGTACCACGTCCTCCAGGAACTCTTAAAAAAAAATCTAAATAATAAAATAAAACCAAATAGAGTAAGTAAAGTAAAATAAAATAAAGAACTACCTGCCTTCTCTGTGCTTGGGGTTACTGAACAGACATCAGCTGTTACAAGTGCCTGGTCAGGCATCATTTTACAAATGAAGAAACCGAGGCCCAGAGTTTAGGTGACTCGATTACATGCCACAGCTAGTACATGGCAGAGGCGGGACTCTGACCCAGGTTTCTTTGCGCTCAGACACGTAGTGTCTCGTGGATGACTTTCAGAAGAGGCTATGGGAAGGTGATGGTGAGAAAGTTGGAACACCGGTCAGGCCAGTGAGGAGAGCATGAGATTCTGTCAGGTGGTTGCTGAAATCACTTGACTTTCTGTCCTTTTAGGACAAGGGGAGAGAGCGGCAGGGTCGCTGGGAACCTCTCCACAATGTGTGGTCTTAGGCATTGCTCAGCCCTCTGCGTGGGAGCTGACCCACCTGACGAGGGCTGCTGGGGAGGGGTGAACTGAGGGGCCCGCTCCACCCACCATGCGTGTAGACACGGCACCCGTACCTCAGCAGCCAGGCTACAGAGTTGGAAGCACGCAGTCGTCCTGCCCCCAGCCCCAAGCTCCCCATTCTGGCCCCAGGTGTCATGGGGGAAATTACCTTGCTGCACGGGTGTCTTCCGACTCCTCTACCAGCAAGTCACCAAACAGAAGGGCTTGCGGACCAAAAAGCAGGAGCCTCAGCTCACGTGGTTGATTGGATCAATTGAAAACAGGGAAAAGCAAGGCAGGGAGAGACGGGGTAGTGAACACACTTAGGATATTATGGAAGGTCCACACCACTGAGTCCTGGGCTACAGAATGCTCGGGTGTCCTGTCCCTCTGCCACATCAGCCCTTCCTGCTGACGGTGTGCCCACAAGCACCAGAGTTGAGGCTTTGAGCAAAAGACCGAAGGCTCTGGGCCCAACCACACAGGTGCTCTATCAGTGAGCCTCCGGCAGGGCTGGCAGGGCACAGCTGCAGCTCGCCAGTTAGCTGCATTTCTAGGGGTTAGAATGGGATCAGGTGGGCGTCACCAGTGGGCGGCTGATTGGAGATTGAGTGCCTCCTGGGTCTCGTGTATGTTTGACGTATTCTGAATATTTGATGCTTCAGGTACCTCATGTATATTTAGTGCAAAGCATGAATATTCAGAGCCTACTCAGCTCCTCCATCCCTTCCTAAATTCACGTGGTGATCTCACTCTCTTTATCTATGTCTGACTTGCCTCTCAAGCCATGTGCTTCTACACTGAGTTTTATCTATCCCCCTTATTTGTTGGTTTCTCATATTTTCTAGAGCAGAATCAAATATCCTCAAATAATCCAGCAAATGCATACGACTCCAGGTCTGTCCACTAGAATAGTAACCCCCAACTACGAACCCTACTTTACGATTTGCAAAGCTCTCTCGTGCTCACAATCTTATTTAATCTTTGCCACCAGCCTGGGAGGCAGGAGTCACCATCCCAAATCGGAACATGACTACACTGATACTCAGCGAGGTTAAATGAAACTCCTAAGGCCACACGACCTCACATCCAGTTGGTGGAAGAGGGGACGTAAGCTCATGTCATCTGGCTCCTGGTCGAATGTGTTGCCCATTTCGCCAGCCCACCCCTGGATCATTCTCACTCCGTTAAGGACCCCAACTTTCACAGTATGACTTGCAGAATTCAGACCTCTCCTCTCAGCTCCTGAGCCTCCTGGCATAGCCTGATCTGAAGATACCATCAGTTCTGGGAGCCTGGGTGTCGGACACACATGCACTCGGGCAGCAATGAGCAGCCCTGAGCAACAATCTCCCAGGCCCCTTTCCAGGCGGTGCCTGCAAACCGTACTGCACCTTCACAGCCACCAGAGTCCCCAGGAGACCTCCCTGCAGCTCCCCCCCTCCAGAAGCTCCTCCCCCACCCAGAGGCAGGGGCAGTTTCAGGGGAAGAGTGCCTGCCTCCTGAGAACTCCACGGCCCTCCCATCATTAAAGACATGGCCAAGGCACTCTAATAGTCTCAGATTCCTCCCTTCTCAAGGAAGCCAAAGACCAGGAAAAGAATGTTCCGTGTGAGCCCCGGACCATGCAAAATGGGAGAGAGGGTTAGCACACAGCCCAGCCTTGCTGTGGGGCCTGAACCGGCCTACTTCTCTAAGTGTGTGCAATACCGAGGGCGAGAGAGCAGAGGCGCCAGCCTGGGGCCCCGCAACCTGTCCACCCGCTCTGCCTGAGTAAGGCCACTGCTGCCGCTGTGCAGCCTTAGCTGGGCTGCGTCTGTCATTACTGCTGATGAGCGAATCAGGCCACCAGCCGGGTGAGTGGAATGTCAAGCTTGGTGACATTCCCTCCTGGGGGAGACTTGATGTGAGGCCAATGGGAAGTCAAAACAAAGACAAAGATCATTTTGATCCTTTCATTCGGCCAAAAGGAAAATGAATCTGGCAAGCAAACCCTCTGTACGAAAGCCCCGAAATTGATGTTTTCCAAGCAGAACTGAAGCTTGGGTTTCAGGCATCAGAGCCTTATGGCCTCTGGTTTGCCCTGGTTCAGAAACCACTTAGCTTCTCCCCTGGGGGGAATCCTGGGGGGGCCACTGTAGAGTGGAGTCAGCCCCTCCTGTGGGTCCACAGTAAACCATGGCAGAGGCCTGGCTCAGTGCTAAGCAGCTTACCTACGTGATCACACGTGATCCACACCATCCTCCGGACCACAGATACATTGGCAACTGGCCAAAGGTAACTTACACTAGTAAATGGTGGAGCTGGACTCCAGCAGGCGTCTCTTTTCAAGCCCAGCCTGTGCTCTTGGCAAATTTATCTCCAGCCAGAGGCAGATTCAGAAGTCATACAGTCCAACCTCCTCCAAGTGCACACATAGCTTTTGCAAACAGTTGAATTGAGAAGTTAGAGAACTCATCTAAGGCCCCATGGATTGCTCTTCAGGAGAGCAAAAAACACCCAGACTCCCTGCCAAGGTGAGGCCTGCTCCTTTCGCCACCCCACCCTGCCTGTTCTGGCCTCATTTCCTTCTGCAAGCCGGAGAAGCTGTCGAGGCTTAGGACGGAGATGAGGACTTAACAACCGGCCTTCAGGCCCAGGACCAGCCGCCTCCCACTACTCACAGAGCTGCCACTGCCACCCTGAAAGCAAAAGTCTCTGGAACTTTCCTCAACTGGTTAATCCCTCTGGAAGGACGAATTCTGAATGTGTGAGAGGAAATGATGCCCAAGTCCCTGGAATGTCAAGATACGAAGAATGTCTTCAGAGAGAGCCTGATGAGCTTTCCAAAGGTGGTTTGAAGAGCTACAGTGCTTGGCATCAGGGTGAAACTATACCTTATGCAACATCGGAGGGACCCTGTTAGAGGAAAGTCGTTTGTCCCCAAGCAAACGTTATGTACTAAATATCTTCCCCTAGAAACTCAATTAGATGCTGACTTTTTAAATGACAAGATTCACCTATTACTTCAAAAAGCATTCATTCATTCATTCAATTAATACCAAACGTGGGTTCGGCACTAAGCCAGGCGCTGGGTTCTAAGGGTGAGTGGACTGAGTGCATCATCAAAGAGATGCATTTGAAACAAGGGCTTAAAAGCATAGTTTGCTCTTTTTCAGAAATGAATGAGCTGTGTAAAATGAAGTACAGTACATCAATTAAAACCTGAGCAGAAAAAGGAGGCAAGAAAAGGGGAGTGAGTCCATGTGGGGCTGAAGGGGGCCTTTTGCTCCGAGTCAGGCTGTCAGGACCCTAAATCAGCTGGGGTTTCCCAGGTCCGGGGCTGAAGTTGTCCTCTGCAGTCCAGCACCCAGGAAGGAGCCCTTGAGTGGGGACAGGGCGCCATCTAGTGTCTGCTCATCCGCAGCACATGCCACAGATGTGGGGAGGAAGGTGCTCCGCCCCCAACCCGAAAGATCAGGCTTGAGCTCACACTTTCTGAAGTGCGTTGCCCAATGCCAGACACGCTCAGATCTTGTCTCATGAAACTCACCCTGTGAGGTTAGCATGTTTCTCGCCGTCTTATCGACGAGGCTGTAGAGATTCAAAAAGGCGAAGTTCCGAAGTAACCCCTGAGCTAATCAGTGATTTGAACTCAGTTCTTAGGACTCTGAGGTCCTTGCCTGCACCCTGCTGACAGTGGTGGAGAGGAAGGGCTTGAACGTCTCATGACCAAGCTTGAAGGCCATGGCTGCTGCCTCAGCCCCTCAGGAGAGGGTCCCGATGCCATGACAGAACTTGCTGGGCCCCTGCCTGCCTGTGCGAACTCGCTCACCGGCTCCGTCACGACAGAGCGAAGCCCCGCCCCTCGGAACCATGGCTGTTTCCCAAACACACCGTTCCCTTCCCTGCTTCTGTGTACTTTTTCTCCACGTGCAGCACCGTCTATCTGGAACCTCACCGTTCTCCCTTTACTGTCTTATCTAGTGCCTCTATCCTATAAGACGGCCACGCATCACCCCCCAGGAAGCTTCCCGCCGACCCTCTCAGGTTGGCCTGGGCACCTGTCTTCTGTGTTTCCCCAGCACCCTGTGCATCCCCATCACAGCGCGCCTCAGACCATCTGTCCGTCAGCTGTCACTCCAGTAAACTACGACTGTGTCCCCAGTGCCTAGCACGGTGCCCAACGCATTATAGGAGGTTGACACATGTCTTCTGATGGATGGGTGAATGTTTGAACGGCTGGCTGGCTGGACAGGTGGAGGGGATACAATCCCACTGCCCAGCTGGCCTCACCATGCCAGGGCCTCAGCGCCACGTGCAAACCAGCTGAGCCAATCAGCATGGAGCACCACTGTGAGGACATCGGTCTAACAGAGAGTGACCGCTTCCTTGCCATGGCTGTGCACTTGTCAGGCCTTCTCACTCCTAGTGTCAGGTCAGCTCTAGGTCACATCTAAATGATCCAACAGAGCTTCTGGAACAACTGCTGGTCAGTATGGTCTCCAGAGTTGCTTGGTCTGTGGTCCAGAAAAGCCCTCACTGACAACCTGGGCCTCTGACGAGTAAACCTTCTCCTGCTTCTGAAGTTCAAGGTGAGTGGAGGGCAGAGCCTGTGTCTGTGTGACGTGAGAGGAGCTTTAATAACAAGATGGCCCCTTTTGCAGGTGCCTGGCATTGGAGACGAGGGGTGCCCTCCAGAGGCCACACTTCAAGGAAGCAGTGATAGGTTCAGAGAGGGGAAGTAGAGGAAGAAGAGGAAAGTAGAAATGGGGTATGAAACCTTGGGCGTTTCAGAGGAGTGGTCGTTGTGAGTGACTGTGTTTTAAAAACAAAACTAAATAATAATGGTTGTAAAGAAAGACTTGTCCTGCCTAAGGAAAGAAAGAGCAGCTTCATTTACTGAGTGCCTACAGCATACCAGCATTATTTAATCTTCATAATGACGCAGTAACGTAGACATTTTGGGCTCTGTTTTACAAATGAGTAACCTGAGGTCCAATGTCATACAGCTAGAATATTCCTGCCCAACCTCTCCTCACTTTCATTCCTGTTGGATTTTGTACCCCTTCAGTCTCTGGGACTCTGGGAGAGCGTTGGTAACTCAGGTCCTGGGGCCAGTGACCCCAGAGGGCTGTCTTCGCAGAGCTCCCCAAGAGCTGGACACACAGCTTACTCCTCCACAAAGCCAGGCAGAGCTGGCCCCCTTTTACCTACCTAGGATCCACAAAACTAATTTTTTCCTTTTTGTCCATTATAAATCTTTTAAAACATATATTTCATTGGGAAAACATTAGCTTAGAAATCCTGGAGGCTAAAATCATTTCTCTAACCCGGTGGGACAACAGAAGGAAAGCAGTGCTCTGTACAGTAAGCTGCTGACTGCCCTGCCCTGGGCCTTAACTGGTATCTAGAAGGTTCTCTCTGGTGACTAAGTTTTTGTACAAAACATGAGAGAAAGGAAAAAAGAAAAGCAAGGATAAATAAAGGGCAGGTATTTTAGTCCCCTCTTGCACTGTCCTTTTAGCAATTAGAGTCCTTTTCTTCTGAGAGTTGAAGGCTTAGGACGGGACCCCCAGGCGTGCTCTGCCTGCCTGGGCTGGACTTCTAGACAGCCCTAGCTTCTGGACTCCCTGACTCACCTGTCTTGGCACCTGAGGACTGACTGCTTGCTCCTCCGTTGCTGGGCTTCTGGAATGCAGACTTTCCACCTGTCTTGGTCATGATAATCACCTGGCTTTTAACTTCTGGAAATCACTGATGTCCACCACTCACACCTTCAGCATAACTTCATCCGGACCCTTGAACGGTCTACCCTGTCCTAGAGCCTTACTTGCCCCCCATGCCCTGGGGTGACAGAAGATGGGGAGGGGATATGTGGGTGGTGACATGGCTTTGCCCCTCATCTCCAGTACTCAGCTTTGGGGGGGCACAGAGGGAATCTGTGGGAGTGAAGGTTGGCAAGGCACAGGGTATCTGTGAGTTGCCACAGTGATACCTAAACTCAGGGGGGTGAGGGTAACACACGAGGGACAGGAGGGCAGCTCAGACCACCACCAAGAAGCCAAACGGGGGGCTTTATCAGAATTAATTGATTTGAATGCAGATCTCATCTGCACCAAGCAAAACCATCACACAAGTGTGATGAACGGAATAACGGTACGAACTTCCCATCACCCAAAACTCTGCAAAATGGACTTCACGGTGCAAAGCAATAATAATTTAACTAAACCAAATATTTAAAATGGCAGGGTCGAAAGAGAGAAATAATGACAAATAAATAGACATAAAAATCTTTAAAAGACTATAATTATATGATGACTGTTTACAAAATCAGTAATACCTCATGTATTAGTGCATATGGCACTTTACGGTAAACCACTTCACATTTTATCATTTGGAATAAATAAAGGTTTTTATGCTTTGAAAGTGCCCCTTTCAAGTGCTCCTTCCTCCCGCACTGCCCGTCTACCAGGCTGTCAAACTTCCTTTAGTTCTGCCAATGGACACCCTTTTATCCCCTATTCAACCTCCTCCTTTAGTCTCCTATGGACCCGGAAACCAGGTAGTCATGTTTGTTAGAACAGTTTGTAAATTAATAATAAATAGAATTTTAGGGTTTCCCTGGTGGCACAGTGGTTAAGAATCCACCTGCCAATGCTGGCAGCACGGGTTCGAGCCCTGGTCCGGAAAGATCCCACATGCCGCGGAGCAGCTAAGCCTGTTCACCACACCTACTGAGCCTGCGCTCTAGAGCCCGCGAGCCACAACTACTGAGCCTGTGTGCCACAACTACTGAAGCCCGCGCACATAGAGCCCGTGCTCCACAACAAGAGAAGCCACTGCAATGAGAAGCCCACGCACCGCAACGAAGAGTAGCCCCCGCTTGCCGCAACTAGAGAAAGCCCGGGCAGAGCAACGAAGACCCAATGCAGCCATAAATAAATAAATAAATAAATAATTTAAAATAATAACAATAATAAATAGGATTTTAATGAATGGTTCTGGGTTGCTAACTTATGAGTAAAATGCATGGACCTTGGGAAATGGCCATTGTTCTGATTTTCTGCCTGGGTTCTGGGTTGGTAGGGATGTCAGGAAAGTGAGGGATCACTGTAGCACAAAAAATCGGATATACCGACCATCCGCTGATTAGCTCTCCAATGCAGCATGGATTTGTTGTTCTTCTTTGGAGCAGATCCGATAGCCCATAGGGCAGGTAAACAGACTGACACCCATCACATGCAGAAGCCCTTTAAGAAGTCGGGTGTTCTAAATTCACTGGCACCCCCCAAATCCAACCATCGGGAGATATTGTCAGCAGAAGATCACGCAGTGACCCCAGATGCCAGATACAGCCCATCCCACCTGGACCCTGACAGTTCTGTTATTTTCTGTGTTCTTAAAAGCTCAATGTATCCCCGCCCCACCCCCGGACAGTTAAAAGTTAGCCTATCCCTCTACCAGTTTATAGATGCCGGTACAGATGCCTACAAACATATCATTCCCTCTTCAGGTCTTGAAACCTAGACTATTACCCCAAATGTGAGAACACGGCATGTCTAAGGTCATTTAAGTTGGACACCTGTGGAGTCAGTATTGTATAAAGGAAAGCACACCAAACCTGGAATCAGCTTGCTTAGATGACGTTTCTGCTTGTGACAAGGTCGTGGTCACAGGGAAAGAGAGCTGGTCTTGACAAGTCCAAGGCAATCTTTCTGCCTCGCTGCTTCCCTCTTTGTATGCTGCCCGTCCAAAGGGGAGATCTGCAGAAAAGAAATCTTACCAGACGAGAAGGTGAGGGCTGGAGACACAGTCCTGAAGAACTGTAGGTGGGTTGAGCATGGGTTGGTCTCAACCAAAGGCCACCCTTGGGCCACATGCAGAGTCCTCAGTGAGGGCCAATGAGCGTCCAGCCTTCTCAGGAGTGCAGAGTCGTCATCAGCCACTGGAATAATGAGGAAGAAAATTATGATCTGTTCAGACCCATCTCTGACATTCAGTTAAGGATGCTTCATTTCTCAGTCACCAGGTCCTAGAGCCTGACGCAGGACTTGGGGCCTCCTCCCCCCTCACTCCCGGGAAGCCAGACAGGACATTTATGGAGAGCTTAGCCAGAAGGACCACACCATCCCATGGTAAGGATAAATCAACCTGAAATATAATCAACCTTGACTTCCCTTGGTGCCTGTGAATGATGATAGCCAAGATGCAGGCTGATTCTATGTTCAATTCTCAATGCAATTTTCCCCCAGGAATTCAATTTGGCGTGCCCGTGACAGCAGTGTGTAGGTGTGCGGGCCGACTGGGTAGCAGAGATCCAATAGAGCATAGTCTACATGTTTACATTTATGGGCCCATTTGTCTGACAGCTTTGTGTGGGTGTGATGAACGGTCCCTCTAACTCACATGGGGGGAACCTCTGGGGAAACCACTCCCCAGGCCAGTTCCATAAAAAGGGTGATGCTGGTGATGATGAAGATGAGAATGGTGAAGTTACCGGTGGGGTCACAGAAA
Organism: Phocoena sinus; assembly: GCF_008692025.1. Lineage (NCBI taxonomy): Eukaryota > Metazoa > Chordata > Mammalia > Artiodactyla > Phocoenidae > Phocoena > Phocoena sinus. Next base: position 24,919,318 of record NC_045775.1, read on the forward strand.
AGCCCAGAGTGAAATTCCAGCAAGTTGGCTGCCACTCCCTGTAGGCCTCCTCGATGGCCTTGAGGATCTCCTCAAGGAGCCAGAGGTGGTCAGACCTGGAGAGAACGTTAGACATCACCCAGCCAGCTCATCTCGCACACAGGGAAGCTGAGGCCCAGAGATGCAACGTGATGTGCTGACAGTCCCACAGGTGGTAACGAGGGGCGCTGTGGCTTCACCTTGGGTCTCGGTCCAGCTCTCTTGCCATGATAGCACGTTGCTTTCTAGGAGCCTCTGCTCAAGCTGTGAGCTGCCCTGCGTCAGGTGCCACTCTGATGGCTGTAGTGCTCTCTCAGTGCGGAGTATGTCGCTATGGGAGGATTGCTTGGGATCAGGTGTCCTTGGGGATCTGTGCTTGGGTATGGGCTCAGAAGTTCTAACCATTGCCCCTCCACCTGCATCCCACCTTCACACTCAAATATGGGAGTGATTGAGGGTAGATACACGTTGAGGGTCCCTATATCTTAGAAGCTTATTCCATAAACTGAACATCCGAGGTCAAGGAAGAAACCCCAGCTTTTCTTAGTCTCTTTCTAAGCAGCCCAAACGGAGGATGTGTCTTCGACAGAAAGGGCAGATGATTCAACTCCAGACTCCAGTGTCTCCACATCTGGCCCATAGCAGGTGCTCAGTAAATCTGTGCAGCTTGAATGGAAGGGGAAGACGGCCAGTGTCAGACACAGAGCTATTTTCTCCTCAGTGCATCACCCTCATTCATTCAACAAACACTTGCACCTTCACATATGCCTGGCACACAGTGGGCGCCCAGTCATATTTGATGCACAAATGAATAAGTGCCACGAATACAGGGCTCCATCGTGCACTCAGCAGAACGAAGGGCACTCAGAACGCTTCTCCTTTATAAGTTAGTTCGGGTAGATGCAGCTAGGTTTCACAGGCACAGAGCCAGCGTTCCCCAGAGCTCCCTGCACTGGCAGCAGTCCTCTCTCGTGCTTGAACTGGGGACAGGTGGGCAATCCACGAGGACAGCAGAGGAAGCCCGGGCCCTCCCTCGTTCCCCCCAGCTCACCCTGCAGGTCCTCCACACGCAGCATCAAGCGGACAAAGCTGACGAAGGTCATCTGGAGGTCAGGGCTACCGTAGCGGACGAGCGTCAGCTGGCAGACGTCATCACTGAGCACGATTCCTGCATTGAACAAGGGTCCGCACCGTGGGTGCCGGCAACCTCATATCCAGCTCCCCTCCCACCTGAGGCCCCTTAAATTGTCCCTCCACTTCCGGGACCTGAATCCTAACAGCCTAAGATCTTCTTTTACGTGGTTCATTGTGAATTTTTCAATTATTTAGCCTATTAATTTTATTGTCTCTCCATTCTCCATCCCCGTCCCCTAGGCAACCAGCATGAGGATCTTTTTATCACATGGGTTACTGGCCTTGAAGGCAGGAGGCAGTCTGCTTAGTGGTCAAGAGCATCTGCCTTGGAGTCTGGGAGTCCTGGAGTTAAGCCCCAGGCAAGTTAACTCCTCTGAGCTTCTATTTCTTCCTCTGTGAAGTGGGGATTAGAACAGGGTGTTGGCAAAGATTAAATGCGAGTATACATGTGCCAACCCTCAATAAATGTTAGCTGTGATGGTTTAGTTCTTCACGGATCCTGGTCTTTGGGCCTCTGAACTTGGGGAGTAACCCTACTCATTAGAAGATTGCAGGACGCCCCACACCCTGCCCAGCACCACTCACCCCCACCGCCCCATCCCCTGCCTGGTGTGCGCCCTGCAGCATCACCTCCCCACCCGCCTCCAGGCCTACCTGTGTCCCTCATGGCAGCCCGCAGCTGGGCCCAGTTCAGGCATCCTGAGAAGTTAGTGTCTTGCTTGTGGAAAACCTCCTGCGAAGAGCCCACACCAAAGGCTAAGGAAGCCAGGCGTTTCCAAGCCCCGCCTGAGAGCCCTCACACCCCAGCGTCAAGGCGGCAGGACTGCTGACTGTGAGGCTCCACCGGTAGGCCCGGCTGCCTAGACGAGAATAGGGCAGGGGGTCCCTGTCAGGATCCCACCTCCTCTCCCAGTTCTCCTTAAGGCTTTGTGAGAGTGGGCGGTCTTTCTGTTACGGGGGATGGAGAGTCTTGGTATAGGTAAACATGCCTAATCTGGGCACACCATCCAAACTTTGAAGGGCTTCCAACCTTATGACTCAGGAGACGGGAGGAGAGTTGTGAGCAATGATTGGAAAAGTAGGAGGGAGCCAATTTATGAAGGACTCTAAATGCCATGCTAAAGAGTGTGAACTCGACTGACGGCCATGGGGAGTCTCAAAAAATTTTTAGTAAGGAAGCGATGTGATCAGATGTCGCGTTAAAAATTCAGAAGACTATTGCAACAGGCTCTCTGAGTTCCGGAGAGAAAGGAGGAAACACTAAAAGGACATTAGGGAAGATTAGGTGAGTGGTTGGGTAGAAAGGGCTGAAAGGGAGAGGGGTACCTTATAGTTTTGCAGAATTGCCATTTCTGCACTGTCCCGTGGGAGGCGTGGTGAACACTTGTTCTTACCTGATAGAGCATCAGCTGCTTCCACGGGTCCCTGAATTCCTGGATACTCACGGTGCCGGACGCATTAAGCTGATAGCAGGGTTAAGGTCAAAGCCGCCAGGGGAGTTTTGTCCACACCTCTGGAGGCAGTAATGGGCCCTCCACACAGCAATGTGCGATTTGGGACACCCCATTCAATGTTAGCTATCCCTAGCTGGCCTCCCTTAACTGCTCAGTGCAGCCCAGGGCTCCCTGGCCCTTACTAGGAAAGGACAGAATGAGCTGGAACACAGCAGCACTGAGGAGAGGATGGTCTGATGATGGTGATGATGACAGTTACCATTTAGTGAAGCAGGGTATTCTGACATGGCCAATCTGATGCGATTTAAATAAAAAATAGTAACTCTTTTTTTCACTGTTGTCAAAACAAACTCATGGAAGGAGTCAGGCACAGGGTGGCTAAGGATGCCTCTTACATTCAGTCATTTTATGAACGGTTAAAAGCTGAATGCTTAGCCCTGTAGACCACGTCCAAGTACCCCCGCATCAGAGAGACTGGCTCAAAAACACCATGACACACCACCTCTCTTTGAGCCCTGATGGTGGGCCTAGCACTGAGCTATACACTTGACCTATGGAACTTCATTTTCACCTAGTAGGTGGGGTAGGTACTAACTCCTCCCTCTTATGGATGAGGAAATGAGGGCTCAGAGAGCATGATCTTGTCCAAGTTCATACAGCTGCTGACCAGGCTGGGACCTGCCCCAATGCCTGCCTACCCGATCACCATCCCACACTGCCCACAGCCTCTGCAAAGTTTCTGCCAACATTCTTTATATTTGCAACCCCTCTCACAGTATCCATTCTATGTGCCTCTCTGTGGCATGGGTAATTAAACTCCAAATAACTTAAGGCAGAGGGTTTGCTAGAAAAATGACAGTGTTGAGAACGAGGAAAGCTGATTTCGCGGCATGTCGTGGAACTCCCCAAGCTCTGGCTTCCTGATCTGTAGATGGGGGCAGCTGCTGCCCCATCACCAAATGGAAAACTCAGGACCCTGAGGCTCTTGTAAAAGCTTCTCGTAACCTGGAGAATTGTTACTAACCGCCACCCTGCTGCTGCCTCACCCTCGCTGTCAGGAAGTAAGCTTATTGTTATTCATAACAATATTGATCACTTTTCAATGACAGTTCTGTCCTAAGCACTTTACGTGGGTTATCTCATTTGTATTCATATACAAATCTTACAGAATAGGTTTCGTTTGGGGGATTTTTTTTTGTATTTTGGCTGCTATTTTTGGGGTCTTCGTTGCTGCTCACGGACTTTCTCCAGTTGCGGCGAGCGGGGGCTACTCTTCGTTGCGGTGCACGGCCTTCTCATTGCGGTGGCTTCTCTTGCTGCGGAGCACGGGCTCTAGGTGCACGGGCTTCAGTAGTTGTGGCACATGGACTCAGTAGTTGTGGCGCCCGGGCTTAGCTGCTCTGCGGCATGAGGGATCTTCCCGGACCAGGGATCGAACCTGTGTCCCCTGCATTGGCAGGCGGATTCTTAACCACTGTGCCACCAGGGAAGCCCCAGAATAGGTTTTAATACCATCTCTGTGCTGCACATGAGGGCCTGGGGCACAGTGAGGCTAAGTGACTAGTCGGAGATCACAGACCTAGTAAGTGCTAGGGTTGGGATTCAACCCCAGGCCGCCTGGCTCCAGGGCAAAGCTCTCAAACAGCAGAATGCATCCTCCCACAAACCCAAAAAGATACATCCAGTAGGGCCAGGATCCCCTGGCAAGCCTCGAGGCTGAAGAGAGGCTGTTCGCTCCTTAGACCTGTGAAGGAACAGAAAGAGTCTGCATGGGCGTGGCCCTAGGACTGCATGGCCCTTTTCTGAACAGGAAGAGGCAGTGCTGTCTAGGCCGGCCATAGGGTCCGATGACCACCATTTACGTTGGGGCAGGAAGAATGAGAACAGTGGAGACGGAGAGAGAAGGCTTAGAGGGGATTCCTACATCCAAGTAATACAGTAAAACCCTGCAGAGAACATTCTGGTTTTGCTTCACAGTAGGTCAGATGAACATGGCCCTGTGCATCGGGGGGCTGGGATGGGGGCAGACAGGATGATAGAGTCACAGGCTCCCCAGTCTGAAAGGGCACCTTTTTCAAGCTCCCACCAAACTTGGAGACAATCTCAGATGTCCTGACAGATGGCCTGTCGGTTCTGGGAGCTCACTTTTTCACATGGATCCATAGCTCCAAGTCAGGAGAAATTTGTCACGTTAATTCCAAAGGAAGCTCCTGTAAAACTCACTCACTAGTCCTAGTTCTACCTCCAGAAAAGCATAAACAGGTATTTGTCGCCTCTTCGACTCCTCCCCTCCATTCGAAACATCTAAACATTTCTCCATCGGTTCCCCAGATGATATGGTTTCTAGACCCTCACCTCCCTCTTCTACGCACTTTGCTTTGCGAGCGTCTCCCTAAAATATGGCACCAAGACTGGAACGCACTCCTGCAGCTGCAGGTGGAGTAAGCAGAGCACAGTGGGTCTATCACTTCCAACATTTTCAGTCCACATTTCCCAAATTAGGTTCCAAGGGAGACGTTTTGCAGAGAAAGGGTTTTGAGTTCAAATACATTTGAAATATTCTGTATCTATGACCCTGGTCTCCATCACCATGTACCTTAGCACGTGATCCGTGTACAGGAGCCAACGTCGAAATTTTGTTTAATGCAGCATTTCCTAAGCACAACTGACCATAGAATCTAACCCATTTTACTTCATGGAGCACTTACTAAAACCTCTCGGTTTCTAACATTTCTTGGAACACAATTTCAAAAACACACACTAAATGCTTCCATTAAATACCGCCTGAATTTGGATTCGCTTATTTAGCAGCAACTTGAAACTATTAGCACATGTTAAGCTCAAGGTCAACTAAATTAACCAGATAGCTTTCAAATTAACTGCCACAAAGATGAGGTCTCTTCTGTTAGGAACTTGTGCAACTGATTTTTTAAATATTATAAAGTGGCAGATTTTAATTATCACCCTGACTACATTTCATCTTTTTGGCTTGGGCACAGCTTGTGGTGAACATTCTGAATTTTCATTCTGTTGGCTATAATATTAATTATTCCTCCCAGTTCTGTGCCCTCTGCAGATCTGATAAGCCTGCATGCCATGTCTTCTTCCAAGCCATTGATAAAAGCTGAGGAAGTGTAAGGGGACCAAGGGCAGAATACAGAGACTCTCAACTAAATACCTAAAACGTATAGGCTCTGACCCATAACATAGAATTATCTCTCTGGGTTCATATTTATATAACTCTCGGGATTGATGATGAAACTTGTGAATCATATTGCAACTTTCCAACCCACATTTCCTCGTTTATTATGGAAGACTTTACCAACTATTTTGCCAAAAGCTATAGTAGCTCTATCAACCAGAAACCCTCTCATAGGAATAAATGAAAGCAACGTGTCCATCCATTCTTTCAAAAATCATTTTGCATACTTGTGATTAATGCCTTAAAAATTTTAATGTGCAGAAGCCATCTCTTTTACAATTTTTTTTGAGGCGTAGGGTGGGGCTACATCTCATATTGTATAATTTCTAGAGTCTCCCTTTCTGGCTCTTTTATGATACCCGAGTTTGGCTTTGAGAAACCATCTGGAAATTATACAGTTTCTGAGTGTGTTTGGGTTTGAAATCTTGGCTTCATGTAAAGGAGAAGCAATCACATATTTCAGGTAGCAAATACCCTTTAATTGTTTGGTTTACTTTTTTTCAAAATCATGTTTTTCTCACTCAAAATATACACATAAAATACTTTTATATGGGCTTTAAGCTTTTCTGATGATTTATCCCAAGCTTCATACAAAGGCATCCACACCGCCCATCTGCAGTTCTCCTTCGTGATGTGCTCCTATCAGATTTCTGTGGATTAATCAATTTAACTATGAGCTCATCAGAGAGCTCTCTGGTAAGCTAGTCGATACTTAATATTTATTTGCCGGGTTGAGAAAATGAATGCCATTCTTCCACATGGACTTTATATGCCAAGAAAGAAATATTCAGCTATTCTTCTCAAATTAGCAAACTAGCAGAAATCTTCATTTTCACTGCCGTCTGTCTTTACACACTCAACTAAGCAAAAAAAAAGAACAATTTTCTAAGCTGCATGAATTCCTCTACCTCTTTGTCAGACCACACGACCCACCCTGGTATAAGACACAGCTCCTGGGGGGACCAGTGGGCATTCACATGTCCCACCAGGAGAAAGAGAAATAGACCCAGAGTTCAGAAAAGTTGTGACCCCTGAGTGCTACAGGATGACTCTGAAATACTCACCTGCCCAGGGCATGTGGTTCGGGATCTTCTGCAGTTGGACTGCACTTATTTCTGGATGCTGGAGCAGAAGCACAGTGGTAGAAGAGAATCATCACTGCTGAAGGCTCGTTAGATGCAGAGGGCCCACAGCTATAGGGCGTTGGGAAAGGCCTCTCCCACATCTGCTCAGGGTGGCACATATGCCATTTCTGGGCAGAATAAGCGACACCATTTTCCTGCACATAAAGAACATGACGACGTATAATTAAATCTGGAATTTCATAAGAACTTCTACAACAGTTTAGCTGGGTGCCAATTTCAGAGCACCCCAGCAGGGCAGGACTCTTAAGAGGTAGACTAATAGCGGTGATTCTCAAACTGGGTTCTACAGAGATGCTTTGAAAGTTCAGCAATTGGGTCTCAGTTTTATTATTAATAAACTATCCTTAGCCAAGAGTCCAGATTTCCATTTTAGAGTTCAGAAAAGCAACCCTTTACATGAACATTTAACTTTAGAACATATTAATGCAATATAAGTACCATAAATGTGAGCTTATAAAATGGCTATAAGTTATCTGTTCATATTAATCTGTTTTATATATGTTAGTTTTCTCTGTGAGATTCCATTTGATAAAAAGGACTGCCGTAAAAGATGTTTGGAAACCCCTGGTATGGAGGAAAACTTTTATAAACAACACACATAAGATTCTGATGTATCCTCTCTGATGACATTAAGCAAAATGCCAGTGGTGAAGATGAGAGAAGACGGGAGGGGAGGCAACTTGTGAATTAAATCAGGAGTGTTACTAACACAGGCAGTTCATGTTCTTCCAGTTGTAATGACATCACTCAGATGTCAGGCCCAGATTTCTTGCCCTGTTTCTAAATGTATTTCGCATCCTTCAGGTTAGGGACGGGGTGGCCTCTTGGGTCAGCCCAAGGAAAGAACTGGAAGGGACCAGGAGGGTAGCCTTCCTCCTCCCCAATGCCTCTTACCGGTTCCACCCTCACCAACCCGCCCACGGGGTCATCTCCCTGGACGTCCCTCCCCCAGACCCCCGAGGGCTCATCACTGCCAGGCTCCACCCACACCTAACACTGAGTCTCACCTCTGCCATATTCCATTGTCACAGGGATTAAAAATTAAAGTTGTTTTTCCTACAAAAAATCAATGTAGCTTCCAAGAACGGATATGCATTTTACAGGAGCCTTCTGGAAACAAGAGCTCTACTCATTTGTCTAAAACCTTGAGGGCTTTCATAGAAAGTGGCAGTTTGGGGACTAGAAAGCCTTAAATCACAATTTACACACAGGGTCAGGCAGATGCAAACCCACCCGCCATGGGATTATAGGCTCCACAGCGTGCCCTGCTCCTTGCTACCTCCCTTGGTTCAACTTACCTTTTCAAAGAGTTGGGTGAAGGATTCATCCTGCCCTCCATTTGGTCTACAGTTTCCTATAGGAACAGACACACAGAAGGACTTGGTCATTCCCCTGGACGAACGGACTCTCGTGCACACTCTAATGTGCTCACGGCTCCCAGGCCTCTGAAATCTGTGAGTCTGACCTCGAGTGCTGGTTTAAATGTTTTACCATAGCACTCACCCACATCCCTGTTTCTCCAGTCGTCACTGGCTTTGGGGAAGTAGCAAACCGTGAAAGGGGCAGAAGAAACACCGGGTAGAGAGAAACAGAAGGACATGGAGGTGTGACTCATGCATCTGGGGCTCCGGGCCTTCAATGCCAAGGACCTGACCAGAGGGCAGTTATTTTGGTGCAAAAACAGCAGAACCTGCATACTTCTAGGGCACGATAGATAACATACTATGTGTGCCATAGAGTAGGGCCTGCAGGATCTGCAGACCTCTTCCCCTGACCCCTGAATGTGAGGGGAGAAGCCCCCCTTCCCAGCTCTGTAAACGGTCCCCATCATGTGGAATTCCACCTGACAACTCACCTTAGGGAAGATGACACTTGAATTGCGGCCAATTTCACTGAGGGGGGAGAAAAGACCGAATTACTTCTTGGGGATCATTTTGGGAACGTTTTGACCAATATTCTCCCACCCCTGGGAACTCACCTTCCCAGTTCCTTAGCTGACGCCCCACTTGCCCTTGAAGTGTGCAGTCTGGCACAGGGCTCAGCACACGGCTGTACCTCCCCACGTGCCCTGTGTTCTCACCCCACGGCCTTTACTCAAGCAGAACCCTCCTCCCCGTGTGCCCTTTCCTTCCCCCACCCTCATCTAACTACTCCCACTCATACGTTCAGACTCAGTGGTCTCACAAGGCAGTGAGGCCTGGGACCAAGATAAACTATCTATGCCCGAAATATGATGGAAAAAGAACTGGGTTCTAAGCACTGAAGGGCTGTCATGTCAGAACAATCATAGGCAAAATACGGGCTTACCTCATTTCACTGTGTCCGCGTTAGTGCATTTTTTTACAGATTGAAGGTTTCTGGCAACCCTGCATAGAGCAAGTCTATGGGCACCATTTTTCCAACAGCATTGGCTCACTGCCTGTCTCTCTGTCACATTTTGGTAATTCTCGCAATATTTCAAGCTTTTTCATGATTATATTTGTTACTGTGATCTTTGATCAGTGATGTTACTATTGCAAAAAGATTCTAACTCGCTGAAGGCTCAGACAATGGTGAGCATTTTTTAGCAGTCAAGTTTGTTTTTTTTTTTTTGGGCCGCACAACTCGGCATGCAGGATCTTAGTTCCCCGACCAGGGATCCAACCTGTGCCCCCTGCAGTGGAAGCGCAGAGTCCTAACCACTGGACAGCCAGGGAGTCCCCGAGTATTTTTTAATTAAGGGATGCACATTGTTTTTTTAAGACATAATGCTGTTGCACACTTAATAGACTACAGTACAGTGTGAACATAATTTTTATATGCCCTGGAAAACCAAAAACATCCTGCGACTCTCTTTAACACAGTATTTGCTTTATTGCAGTGGTCTGGAACTAAACCTGCCGTATCTCCGAGGTAGGCCTGTAATAAGTTTGGCTGGGATGAGTGTATATTGATTCGTCTGAGCCTGATGGTTGATGGCAGCCCCCCTCAACTGAACAAACCCTGTGCATCTCTTAGGAATCACCACGTCCTTGAGGCCACCCCTGCTTCCCCCAGGACCATGGAAGGGTGGCTCAGATGCTTCTCCTTGGTGCCCTCCAAACACCCTGGACAGATAAACGCTTACCCCAGACACAGCATAACATAAATAACTGTTCATACGTCCATGTCCTTTCTAGCCTTTGAGCCCCTGGAGGGCAGGGGCCAGACCTGTTCTAGCCTTTTCTCTCTACATCCAGCAGAGTGTTCATTTGTTAGGAGAGCAGGGAGGAAGAAGTGAGGGATGTCTCCGCGCAGACCGCTGCCCTGCTCTCCTGCTCACCCTGTCCCCTGTGTTGGTCACAGAGACCCCCGTCCTCTGCCATTTTCGCCTCACCCTGCCCCCCTCCCCTGGCCCAAGTGGACCCCAACCTCCGGGAGAGGCCTGGACCTTACTAAAAGACGCGCTTCCTGGAGAAGACTCTGAGGATGAACTCAGACTCCTGGTGGGACTCAGATGTGCAGGGCACAATGACGTATGTCCCAGGCTCCAGCCACAGCTCCCGACTCACTTCCTTCTCTCTGAGAAACGTCGCAGGCCAATTCAGGGGAGCATTTTTCCAGAAGAACCTGGGAGGCAGTCTCCTCTGGTCATCATAGCTCTGTGGGTAGAGGACGGGCACCTTTGCTGGAACCCTACATGAGGTTGAATAAATATGTCGACTGATTTGACTTTGTGTTAAAAACAATATCATACACAAGATGAGGTGAGGAATGTCACTGTGTCTGCACTTTCCACTTTACAGTTGAGGGTCTGAAGTTCAGACAAGTTAGGTCATCTGCACAAAGTCACCTAGCAGGTAAGAGTCTCAGCCAGGATTGGAATTCAGGACAGCTGAGCTCCAATGTCCACATTCTTGATACTTCTTGAAGCTGCCTCCATGTATGTGCTACCATTTCAAGGTTGATTATGACATGATTATGCTCATAGGTACAGACGGACCACCAGCCATCTCCCTCCATACAGATCAACTGGATACTCCGTGTCATCTCAGTGAAAGCAGCCTCATAAAGCAGAAAGAGTACTGGCCAAAGCTCAGAAGACCCAGATCAGAGGTCTGGTTTGTGTTTTGTTTTATCTCTTATTTTTATTCTCTCTTTCTCTCTCCCTCTCTCTTTTATATCCCCCTTTGGCCCTATTTTTCTCCCTGCTTCCTCTTCCCTCGGCTCTCATGCAGGGCTATGGAGGGAGGGGAGATCCATAAGGGGGTATGCACACAGTTGCTGCTGAAGACACTATCCACCGCATAAAGACATTTCCCAGATTCCACTTAGGGCTGGGGAAACAAAATGTATCTCTTGGCGATACATGCTTTCTTTGTTGAGACAATGAGAACTAGAAAATCAGCCTTTGCTGTCTTTGCCCTGGCTGCCAGGAATCTCAGAACTAAATTTTATAATCAGCTGCAGTAGCTGTTCTAGGTTTAGTGCTCCTGGTAGAATTAACTGCTTTCCTATCCCTCATCTATTTATAACTTTTTTCTCGCCTTTTGAATTCTGTAACTGGTTCATAGTTTTGTTCTGTTTATACTTTTTATTGTAGGTTGACCCAATTCTATTTAGGAATAGGCTTGATATAAATAGCTTTTTTTATATGAAATAGTAGAATTTAATAGAAATTCACAGCATTTTAGATTTGTCTAGATTTACCAATGTCTATATTGCGATCTGGCATCATTTATACTATTTCCTAGACATTTTTTTTAATTTAATTTTATTTTTTTATATAGCAGGTTCTTATTAGTTATCTATTTTATACATGTTAGTGTATATGTGTCGATCCCAATCTCCCAATCCATCCCACCACCACTCCTCGACTAAATAACTTTTTCTTTTAAAATTAATAGGCAACTTTGGGAGTGCTCAGTTTTCCCTCAGGAGGAAAACAAAATACCCAAAGCGACCCAAGACACCCAATGCAAAATGGTTTCTTTGCAAAACCCTTTTACTCGATTCAGTCCAATCTGAGAAAATTAAGTTTTTCACTCCTGTTTTCTTTGGGAAACAAAGAATATCTGCCACCCTTCAGAGGCTGGGATAGGTCAGGCCTTCTTAACTGATCCCTCTAGTCTGCCACTGCAGCTGAAACACAGAGCTGTTGCTGTCCTCTGCCTGTGTTTCTGTTTTGTTTTCCCAGCCTTTGTCCCTTGTCCCCGAGTAGGTGGGCTGCATGGGCTCCTGATGTCCCATCTGTTATAGATCTATCTTATTATGGGCTTCATAACTCAGGCAAAATCGTGATTTTTCATTCTTCCTATGTTGTGACAGTCTTCAATATTAGCCCTAAGTATTTATGTAGGGATTTAATCGATCCTAAAATTTATTGGCTCTGCGTCAGGCTCAGACCTGTCTATGGAGGTATAAGGACTTTGGGGGGCCCTTGGATAAAAAAGAACAGCAGATGCTCTTTACTCGCACACACAGAGGCAGTTGGCATTATTGCCAGACCTTCCCGTGGCTCCTTACATAAGGCTGCTGCAGTCTCAGTGAGCCCGGGACATCACTCCCTACCAGGGCCAGCCTGGCAAGTGTGCAACTCACCTTGCTCACCTGAAAAACAAACAAGAGAGGCCTCGTTAGGCAGTGAGTCCAGCTCTTTCACAAGCATGAATTCTAATGGAGGCTGGTATACAAGAAGACTCTACCCAGAGGCCACTTCCCCTCCCATAGGACTTGCTGTTCCAGTCAGTGACATTTTAATCCATCATCAGAAATCCTGGAAAAAGGTGAGGCAAGGTAAGCTTGGCTTTTGGGGAGGGGCAAAGGGAACTAGAATTAACTGTACCAGCTGTGTGCCAGGCACAATGATAAGCACTGCTACACGATCTTCTTTTACTCCACCTTTTGCATAAATATCATCCCCATTTTACAGATGTAGAAACTGATGTTCAAATGCAAGAAGGTGGCTTGTTCTAGGTCACATATTCCCAAGGATTTGCACCCATGGTAGACAGAGAAGGATGTAGGTAGACAGAGATGGATGGTAAAGAGGACAGGAAACAGGAAGAAAGGATAAGACTCCACGAGAGGCCCACCTACCCTGAAGAGGTAGAAGCCAATGGTGAGGTGAGGCTTCTTGTTGCGGTGCCTGTGCCTGGGCTTCCAGAGCAGGGACACCAGCACACTACAAGGCATCTGGAACCTCCTGCCCTCCTGGGGCCTCCAGACCGACAGCAGGAACTTCGGGTTCTTCCAAAATGTGTCTGGGGCAGAACATAGCCAAGGTGAGACAGGCTTCCCTAGCATCCTGCTTGCCAAACCACAGAGAGGAGCACAGACCCAGGGTGCTGTCCCGGGATTCCCACCCAAGGTCCACCTGGACAGAGCTGGGGTCCACCTGGACAGAGCTGCACATAAGCTAAGGCTTGGTCCCCATTAAAATGCTGCTCCCCTGGGACCACAGGCACGTCCTCTTCAGTTAGTTAACAGTCACTGACCCAGGCAGTGAACATCTCCAGGACACAAAGTCTGTGCCAGGCAGTGTGCTGGGCAAAAGCTACAGTGGAGAGTAACTCTCAGGTCTGTGTGTCCATAGAAGAACCCGAGGTGGAAGAGGTGGGAGGGAAGGGGACAGAGCTGTGGGGACCAAGCCTTAGCTTATGTGCAGATTCAGCCTTTGGGGGGACACTGTGGGGGAGATGAAGGCAGAGCCAGGGCCACCCGGGCCCCGCTGAGATCTTACCCCCTTCAAATCTTTCCTACCCAAGAGATGGCCCATTGTGGAGAAAGGGACACAGTCCCCAAACCTCTCCACTTGGAGAATGTATACACTTTCATCTCCTATACCTGATGACCTGGGAATCCTTGACTTTGTTTCTCTACCAAACTCTAGGTAAGGTGGGCCTGATACATACGATATAAATACTATTTCAATCCTGCCTGTTATGGGGTGGTTACTTCAGCATATCAGTGACCTTATCCTAAAACCACAGAAAGATGTGACCCAACCTTCTACTATGCCTGTGCGCCTGTGGCCGCCTGGTGCCCATTAGGAAAGATACACCCCCAAGAGGTAGGCAGCCTGACTGAGAATTCTACGCCCTGGTGCAAATTAGGACAAAGGTGCCCCATCTTCCTGGTTCACATAGCCCGGGGCCAGCGCACACAGCTTGGCCAGCAAAGCCCCCTCACCTTCAGCCAGGGGCCCTGGGCAGCGGCTCTGTCTGCAGCCCCACCTTTGCCTGGAGAAGCTGCCCCTTTAGACCCAAGAGCCCCTGTCTCCTGTGCACAGGCTCACCTCGGGGTGACTTTGTCGGGCCACCAGCCGTGGTCCCTTTCTCCCATCTCCCCTCCAGCATGGTGTACGACCACTTCTGGACCACCTCCTGATTCAGCAGGCCTGGGCTCAGTTTACAGATGACCAGAAGCATGAAATGTGCTTTAAAGTCCTGCAGTGTCATCCTGTGTAGAGGACGAAGGAGATGACATCCAGTCATGAGGACCAGAAGGGAGGCTGCAACTAAGTAATGGGCATCCCAGCCATCTGCTGGACCCAGGGCTCCAGCCTCCACACCCCCATGCAGAGCTGAGCTGGCTTTGGACCCATGAGACTGGGGCTGGATGCACCAGTGTGAGGGTCCATCTCGGGCAGGTGGTGCTACCAAGAAACCCCACCCTGTGGCTGGAAGCAGCCTCCAACAATGGCTACCTGAGGGCGATGTTCTTGGGCCACTGATGGTGGTGATAAAGTGGAATTGGGGCATTCATAGCTAGTCAATTGATTTACACATGTTCAATAAGAATTGCACAAATCAGTTCCTCATCATCAATTGATAAAAATCTTCGCCCCAGTTGGCTAATGTTGTGCCCCAAGGCGTGTTGTCTGAACCAGCTCAGTTTACTATCTGTAAACAGAAATAATAGTATTTGCAGGACTCTTGAGTTCAATGACCACTTACTTCAAGAGCGAAAGGGACACAGCAGTCTGAAAAGGATGGGTACAGGGAGAGAAGAGACAGCGTGGGAGTTAATAGTAAGGGTGAAAAGTGGAAGGAACGGGGAACAGGTGGGTCTCATGTCAGACACCCAGAAGCAGCGTCAGCTCAGGGTGTCTGGTGGCCTTTCATAAAAAGGGGTGAGAGGCTTCGGGGCGGGTGGGGGTAGTATTGCTTTGCTCTGGAGAGCACAGGTGCGGTGGTTTATAGTCGGCAAGAAACAGAAGTCGGAGAGGAGGCAGTGGCCACACCCACCCTCTGCTTTGAGCACCCGCTGAGTTCCATGCCAGGGGTCTCTGCTCTCATCACAGAGACTGTGACTGTTTGATTGCCCTGCTAGGCCATGAGCCCCTAAAGGGTCTTCTTGATCTCTGTATAAGAGATCTTGTCTCTTGATCTCTCTTGATCTCATGTATGCCTGGCATACATGAGGCACCCTATAAACGTTTGCTGGATGGATGTCCTAATGTAAGCCAGGGCATGTGCCCCAAGTCTCTGAGTCAAATACCAGAATTCTCCATCATCATCTTTCCTCAGCAGCAGAATCTTCTCCTTGAGGCTCAGTAGCTCCCACATACTTGAGCTGAAAACAGAAAAGAGATGTTTTCATGGGGAAGGAAAGGATTGAGAGGGACATGCAGGAAATTCTTCAGTAAATGCTCTATAGTGTTGCTATTTATTCTCATCTTCATACTGCTTGCAGACAATTACATCTCACATCCTCTATTATGAAAGCAACGTGTGACATTAATTCATCACTTACTCTGAGCGAAGTTCTGGGCTAGGCTCTTGACATATTTTATTTCATTTAAGGCTAACAGCAACTTTACAAAGTAGGGATTTTTATTGCCATTTTAGAGATTAGGAAACTGAGGTTAAAAGAGATTAGGTCACTTGCTTGAAGTCACAAAGTTATTAAATGTCAGAACTAGCATTGGAACCTATGTTACTATTGGGTTTTTTTCCACAGCCCATCATCTTGGACTTCTGTTTCTGGCTACAAAGGAGTAGGGCTTTCATGTACTACTTCCCCACTATAAACAACTAAAAATGCGACAAAATACAAGAAACAACTGTTCTTGGACATTAGACAGCAGGCAGCACAGAATTGTGACCCCAAGAGGAGGGAGACAAATAAAGTGAGCCCTAACGTTGCCTAGACTCCTGCCTGAAACTAATTCTCTGGACAGTGACGCAGGGAAGTGGACCCACAAAGAGCCCAGCAGTCTTGCTGAGTGGAAGAGACAGAGTCTGAAGTTCAGGGAGACAAGACAGCTAGAATTTGCTGGGGAAAGTGCCCAAGAGGAGGGGACCTCCAGAGAACTTCACAGGTGTTCCCTTGAGTCTTTGGCTAAAATAAAATCTGTCCATACATAAAATGAAATCCCACAAGACTGGACTATACACAGAACAATTTCCAGAGCTGACACCAGGCTGGAAATCATTTGAATTCCCACCAGCCAGAGTCAAAAGACCTTACAGTATACATGGGGTCTTTAGTAGAGAACCCAAAGGGTCTACACCTTAGTAGTGGGGTCAAGTCAGGCCCCAACTAAAAGTTTTCCTGGAACTGTCCTAAAAGAAAACTTCAAAGTATCAAAATAATCCCTAAGCAACTAAATCTACAATGTCCAGTATCGAATAAAAAATCACTATGTATATGGGCTTCCCTGGTGGCACAGTGGTTGAGAGTCTGCCTGCCAATGCAGGGGACACGGGTTCGTGACCCGGTCCGGGAAGATCCCACATGCCGCGGAGCAGCTGGGCCCGTGAGCCATGGCCGCTGGGCCTGCGCGTCCGGAGCCTGTGCTCCGCAACGGGAGAGGACACAACAGTGAGAGGCCCAAGTACCACAAAAAAAAAAAAAAAAAAAAAAATCACCATGTATATGAAGAAGCAGAAAATGTGATCCACTATCAAATCAATATCAAAAAAACAAACAACCCAATCCAAAAATGGGCAGAAGACCTAAACAGACATTTCTCCAAAGAAGATAAACAGATTGCCAACAAACACATGAAAGGATGGTCAGCATCACTAATCATTAGAGAAATGCAAATCAAAACTACAACGAGGTATCACCTCACACCAGTCAGAATGGCCATCATCAAAAAATCTACAAATAAGAAATGCTGGAGAGGGTGTGGAGGAAAGCGAACCCTCCTGCACTGTTGGTGGGAATGTAAATTGATACAGCCACTATGGAGAACAGTATAGAGGTTCCTTAAAAAAGTAAAAATAGAACTACCATATGACCCAGTAATCCCACTACTGGGCATATACCCTGAGAAAACCATAAATCAATAAGAGTCATGTACCACAATGTTCATTGCAGCACTATTTACAATTGCCAGGACGTGGAAGCAACCTAAGTGTCCATCGACAGATGAGTGGATAAAGAAGATGTGGCTCATATATACAATGGAATATTACTCAGCCATAAAAAGAAACGAAATTGAGTTATTTGTAGTTCGGTGGATGGACCTAGAGTCTGTCATACAGAGTGAAGTAAGTCAGAAAGAGAAAAACAAATACCATATGCTAACACATATATATGGAATCTGAAAAAAAAAAAATGGTTCTGAAGAACTTAGGGGCAGGACAGGAATAAAGACACAGATGTAGAGAATGGACTTGAGGTTACGGGGAGGGGGAAGGGTAAGCTGGGACGAAGTAAGAGAGTGGCATGGACATATATACACTACCAAACGTAAAATAAATAGCTAGTGGAAAGCAGCCGCATAGCACAGGGAGATCAGCTTGGTGCTCTGTGACCACCTAGAGGGGTGGGATAGCGAGGGTGGGAGGGAGACGCAAGAGGGAGGAGATATGGGGATATATGTATATGTATAGCTGATTCACTTTGCTATAAAGCAGAAACTAACACACCATTGTAAAGCAATTATACTCCAATAAAGATGTTTAAAAAAAAAAAGAAAGAAAATGTGATCCATGACCACACGTAAAAACAGACCTAGAAATAAGAGAGATATGATGGAATTAGCAGATAAGGACATTAAAACACCCATTATAAATGCGCTTCATGTTCTCAAGGATGTAAAGGGAACTATGGACATGATGAAGAGAAAAGTGAAAGATATTCTCAAATGGTATCTCTAGTATTAAAAAATATAATATCTAAAATGAAAACTACTCTGGATGAGACTAACAGCAGCTTAGACACTATGGAATAAAGCCCATCATTTTATTTAATCCTCATCACACGTCTGGCTCAAAGAAATTAAAAAGTTTGCCTAAGATCACACAGCTACCAAAATTAATTTCACCCGTCATTTTTCTCAAAGACAAGCACTTGTTTTCCTAAACAAACCACTACCAACAACGTTATGATGCTATATTTCTACAACACTTTAAAATTTATATAAATCGGGCTTCCCTGGTGGCGCAGTGGTTAAGAATTCGCCTGCCAATGCAGGGGACGCGGGTTTGAGCCCTGGTCCGGGAAGATCCCACATGCCCAATTAAGCCGGTGCGCCACTGAGTCTGCACTCTAGAGCCCACATGCCACAACTACGGAAGCCTGCGCGCCTAGAGCCTGTGCTTCGCAACAAGAGAATCCACCGCAACGAGAAGCCCAAGCACTGCAACGGAGAGTAGCCTCCACTCGCTGCAACTAGAGAAAGCCCAAGCGCAGCAACGAAGACCCAACGTAGCCCAAAAAAAAAAAAATTTATATAAATCTTTGGATGCCATTTTTCCACATAGACCCAGTCCCTCCGACAATTCTCTTTATTAATGTATAATAAATAGAGTGTAGTACATTCTATCAGGAGTAAGATTCCACTTATTTTTCTGAGCCTTCATTTTTTCATCTGTAAAAATGATTAAGTGATAATGCATATGTGAAAATGTCAAAAGCACGCATTTGAATTTGTGTGCCAAAGGCAGCCTCCTTTGCAGCCTTTACCTACCCCGTCCTCACCCCTCCCAGCCAGTCTCAGAAGTTCACCTGTCACTCCAGTCTCCTTTCCATTCCACTCTTCCCCAGGGGTTCCACAGCTTGACTAGGTACGCAGGTCCACGTTTGGAGGTCGCCTGTATAAAATGAGAACCAGTCCAGGTGGCTGGGCTGAGTGCCAATAGCAAATGTTGCAGATATCTGGGTGAGATTCATGCCTGCAGATGAGACCTTGAAATGAACGATCAAAGGCCCTGGGAGTTGGTAAGAGGAGAAAATGGCTCTGTTGCTCACTAGCTGTGAGACCTAAGGGAAGTTACTTAACCTCTCTGTGTCCTTTTCCTGATCTGTAAAATGAAGCCAATAGTCACATCTACTGCGATGAGTTGAATGGGTACCCTCCTCCAAAGATACGTTTACCTAGAATCTGTCAATGTGATCCTATTTGTAAAAAGGGTCTTTGCAGGTGTAATGAAGTTAAGCATCTTGGGATAAAATCACTCTGGATTAGGGTGGGTCCTAAATCCAATGACAAGTGTCCTTACAAAAGAAGAGAAGGGGAAAGACACAGAGGAGAAGGGTGTGTGAAGATGTAGGCAAAGACCGGAGCTATGCATTCCAAGCTGAGGAATGCTGGGAGCCACCCTAAGCCGAAACAGGCAGGAAGGATCCTCCCCTACAGCCATTGGAGTGAGTACGGTATTAAGGACACATTGATTTCAGACTTCTGCCTTTAAGAAACACTATGGGGCTTCCCTGGTGGCGCAGTGGTTGAGAGTCCGCCTGCCGCTGCAGGGGACGCGGGTTCGTGCCCCGGTCCGGGAGGATCCCACATGCCGCGGAGCGGCTGGGCCCGTGAGCCATGGCCGCTGAGCCTGCGAGTCCGGAGTCTGTGCTCCGCAACGGGAGAGGCCACAACAGTGAGAGGCCCGCGTACAGCATAAAAAGAAAAAAAAAAAAAGAAAAAAAGAAACACTATGAAAAATAAATTTCTCTTGTGGCAATTTGTTATGGCAGCCCTAGGACACCAATACACCTACTCATAGGACTGCTGTGAGGATTGAGCTAACATTGGTAAAGCAGTTAGGACAGTATTTATCACATATTAAGTGCTAAATTTTGTTAAATACATTTGTTAAATAAATATAAAATCATAAACATAAATATTTCTAAATATAAATTTTATCTCAATATGAAAATAAAAGTTCTTGACACACACAAACATGACTGATGGAGATCTAAGAGAAAGAAGAAATCAGGTGCGAATGGAGTTGAAAAAGTCTGAAACAGAGTTAAAGGGAATTGGAGGACTTTGGGGAAGTCACACTTACACTTACAGCCAAATAAACCTGGGGTTTGAACCCAACTCTAACCATTTACTGACTCCGTTTTATCATTTCAGTTTTATCATCTACAAAATAGGGATAATATATACTTTGTAAGATTAGTGGGAAAATTCAACTATTCATTTCGTAATGAATACAAAACATTTAGTCCAGTGGCTGGTCCATAATAAGCACTCAGTAAATTGTGTTAAAATAGTAATTAAAATTATTCCGTAATGATTGAATTTAGTGCTTACCAAGAGGTCTTTGGGAAACTCTCACCCCGGGACTGAATGTGAGCTGCCTGTCTACAGGATACCCAAGGGAAGCTCAGACTGGAGATATGAATGTTTAGGATTATTGGCATACAGATGGTAACAGAAATCTTGCAAGTGGGTAATAGCACAGTAGTAGATTGGTTGTTT
Organism: Phocoena sinus; assembly: GCF_008692025.1. NCBI lineage: Eukaryota > Metazoa > Chordata > Mammalia > Artiodactyla > Phocoenidae > Phocoena > Phocoena sinus. The sequence goes on from NC_045775.1 coordinate 24,939,892, forward strand.
TTGCCCTCGCAGGGAACAGTCCTCCAATTATAATTTTTAAAATTTCAGCTCCTTAAGTTAACCATAATACAACACAGTGACTGGCTCCCCGACTCTTAACCATACCATGTCAGACCACATCTGGGTTTATCAATCAGTTCACCTACACTTCATAAAAACTGTGGCACGTGCCCTGCTCTGCCTCGTTCTAGGTACTAAGCTTCTGTTCCGCTCTCTGGGAGAAGCATGACACTTCGAACTGTCACGCAAACAAAGTAAGTCATGTGTGTGAGAGCAGCTAGCATAGCGCCAGTCATGTAACAGGCTTCCAGGCAGCAGTGATTATCCTCATCTCCTACACTTGTGTGTATGCGGCTCAAACCTTATAATTATTTTTGGCACCTACATCTTAGTGTTGACTCACATTGAGTTTGCTGTCAATTCAATCTCATGTCTCACATGTCAAAACATATGAGTTCTGTCCCATCCTGCAAAAGGAAACCCTTTGAGAAGATCCTGGACTGAGCTTCAGTATCCTTGTGGCTATCAGTAGATATCATTTTCCAAACCTACTGTTCCTCCTGTGGTCTCAGTTTCTATTCACAGCATCACCATCTACCCAGGCTTCTCAGAAACACTCAGAGCACGTAACACAAATATGTAATTGTGTATGTAGGATTCTATATACACACAAATACATGTATCTGTCAAATCTAAGAGGATGCTATATGCCAGACGCTAAGAATACTTTTTTATCTGACCCACCCCCCCCAAAAAAGAAAGCATTGAAAAAGATCACAACTCCCAAGCCAAGGAGGTGAAAGAAAGAAGAATCCAGATAGGTATCAGAATAGCACTGACATGGTGAACAAAAAAAGAAGGCTCCTTTTTAAAATTTCAACATTGTTTTGAAAATTCTGGCAAAATATGAAATACAATTATAAACCTAAATAGTATTAATAAAGAAGAAAAACACTAGTTGATCCTCATTTAACTGGAAAACTAAGAATGAACTAAAAAGTACTGTATGAATGAGTATTAAGTAAAAAAACTATACATTAGATAAATACTTTTTAAAGTAATGGCATTCCTATATATAGCAATAAGCCGTTAGAAATTATCATAATAGAAATATCTTTCATAGTAACAATAAAAATATAAAATAACTGAGAATAATCTTAAAGGAAATTTTTTTACCTATTTGTAAACTACAGAAAGTTTACACGGATGTAAAAGAATAAGTGGAAAGCTGTATCATTTCCTTGGATTGAAAATTTAAATATTAAGAAGATGTTAACTCTCCAAAACTTAATTTATAATTTTATTGAGATTCTGATAAAAAAATATCCCAATGATCTTGTTTTGTGGGGGAGGGGAGAGGTGAGGAGAAGGTAATTGACAAAACATCTTCAAAATTGATCTGGATGAGTAAACACAGAGACATAAGATTAATGTCCTTATTGTAAAAACAAGGAAACGTTTTCAAAACAATGAGAAAAACACAAAATGTTTTTAGAAAAATGAAGGATAAACAAAAATAGACAGTCACAGAAGAAATATAAATGGCTAATAAACAAATGAAAAATTTCAAACTTTTTTGTAATAATATATACACTCATTTTAAAAAATGAGATATTTTCCAGTTCCCAAATTGGTGAATTTATTTAAATAATAACATACAGTGTTGGGGGAAAAAAAAAAACCCTAGGAACTCTAACATCCCTGCAATAGGGATATAAACTGTTGTACCTCTTTTGAAAAGCAATTTGGTGGTAAGTATCAAAAGAATTAATACTGTTGCCAATGGTTCCATTTATAAAATACATATTAAGTAAATAAAACCATGGATGAAGAATTATTTACAAAGGTGTTCATCTTTCAGTGAAACAGAATAGATAACTCTGAAATAAAGCTTTTATTATTGTTGGCAATAATTCTGCCAATGACTTACATGTTCGTTATTTAGTACGGCTAATTAAATTAAGGAATTTCCATAGAGTTGGATATTAGCATTCATTCCAATTAATTATTTGAATAGTTTTCCAGGATATGTGAAATACACATGGTATAATGTTGACTGGGGAAAAGGCAGAGGATAAATAAATACATATTGACAGAAATAAGACGGAAACTAAATTACCCGCAAATTTCATAATTACTTTTCAATTAGAAGGAACAGAAGATTTTGAGAAAGAGAGAGAGAGAGAGAGAGGAGGAGGGGGAAGACAACAAGGACAAGAAGAAAGTGAGACTAAGAGATTGTTAAAACATGTTAGTAAGGGAGAGTGAATATTCATACCAGATATTAAGATGTATCATAAGATTATAGTAATTTAAATGGCATGTTACTAAAAATAGACACAGCTCGCTGAAACAGGATAACTCTGAAATAGGGTTATCCTATTTCAGTAATTTATAATAATGTGTCTTTAAGAAGACTTGACAAATCAAAAGAGAATGGAAGACTATTCAACAGAGAACTGGTAAAGAATCTGGAAATAATTTTGAATACATCACCACTCCACAACTTTATACCAAAAAAAAAAAAAGCTAATGATGAATTTTAAAGTTACATATAAAAGTTTCAAACTAGAGAACAATTTCAAGAAAATAAAAACTCAAACTCTTGAGCAGGAGAACTCTTTCTAAGTTTAATGTAGTAATGGGAGAAATCATAAAGAATAAAACCAATAGCTTTGGGCTTCCCTGGTGGCGCAGTGGTTAAGAATCTGCCTGCCAATGCAGGGGACACGGGTTCGAGCCCTGGTCCGGGAAGATCCCACATGCCGCGGAGCAACTAAGCCCATGCACCACAACTCCGCGGAGCAACTAAGCCCGTGCACCACAACTACTGAGCCTGCACTCTAGAGCCTGCGAGCCACAGCTGCTGAGCCCACGTGCCTAGAGCCCGTGCTCCACAAGAGAAGCCACTGCAATGAGATGCCCACGCACCACAACCAAGAGTAGCCTCCACTCACCATAACTAGAGTATGCCCGCGTGCAGCAACGAAGACCCAAAGCAACCAAAAGTAAAAATCAATAAAATTAAAAGAAAAAAACCAATAACTTTTCCTATAAAACAATTTTAAACTCAGTAAGCAAAAAAAAAATTTTATATAATCAAAATTGAGAAGCAAAATACAAACTAAATAAAATAAAAATAAATACAGTTTTTAAATAGAGAAAATTTGAGACATAGCTGCTGAGTAGCAGACTTTTAAAGACAGGAGCAGGCTCTGCTTCTTCAACTTCCACTGTTGTCTGCTTTTGTATTTTTAAATGATGCCTGCTCCCATCTTCTGCCTTTATCAGTCTCCTTCTGTGGTACACATTTTGTGATGGTCACAGCCGTATTGTTTTACAGTCATTAGCCAACTGCAGGCAATTCACATTTCCAGTCTCTCTGCCCATCAAGAGCCACTTCCCTAATGAGTCAAGTTTGGGGCCTGCTTCAGCACTGAGCTAGATTTCAAGAGAAATGACAGCTCAGCCTTCCTCATCAAGAAGCTTCGTCTACCTCCCCTAGTGGGGAGACAGGCAAGATTTACCATCTAGGAAAGATGCTCAAGACTTGTCCTTGTTCCAGGGTCCCTCTGGATTCCTGTGCTTTTGTCGTTTCACTGCTTTGTTACTTTTATTATCCAAGGGGGGTTGTTTAGTGGGATGGTGCAATCAAGGTACTGCCTACAGGGACGATTGATATGTCTGGGCTTAGGACCAAGAACTTGCTTCTGGTTTTGCTTTCATCAGGAAGCTCGGAGCCACACAAGCTGCTCACTTCTAAGGAGCACTGGGTGAGCTCACCTCCCCCCGACACGATCGCTGCTGCACCAGCCACCTGCCGCTTCTCCTCCTATCTACTGCCTCAAGGGTTAAATTGTTTTTCAGAATTCAGGAGATTTTGGAAAGCTGCCTCACACCTTTTTGGATTGATGGGAAAGGAGGTAGGATGATAGATAGCTCCACAGAGGATGCCTGTGGGGGCAAAGCTTTCGACCTCTCTGTGTGAGTGTTCCTCTCGTATCTTCACTTTCAGCACTGCTGTGAGGACCAGATGCTACAAGGGCAATGCCCACCCTCTAGGAACACAAGTGCTATGAAAGCAGAGACTGATAATGAAGGTGATGATGGAAGGTTTTCTAATTATAGCTCACATCTCCTAAGTTACAAATGTCTTGCCTTTGGGAGATGAGGTTCTCAGAGAGGAAACTGAGCTGTAGGGGCTCAAGAAGCAGACACTTTAATAAAACCAGACATCCACCACTGCCTCCCATAGTGTGGGCTTCCTTCCTTGTGATATTGGACTTTTCTGGTGAGCTCACCGCTGGTAACCTAGGGATGAGATTCTCTTTCTGCCCACAAGAGCTGCTGTGTATGACAGACGCACGTCCCAGTAATTAAGTATCAATAGGTGTGGCAGTAATGGTATGAACAGGGCAGGCTGTTCAGGGACAACTGGACCCAGCCTGTTACTTCATCTCCTTTTCTGTTTATAAATTTCCCGAGTACAATTTCCTAATCTCCTTATTTTTATTCCAGACTTGCCTTTCTTTGTATGCATTCAGTTTTCATCCATTCAGGGGGAAAGTACAGTAGTTCAAGTAGAAAGAACAGAAGTTCACTTTCCCCTTGAATGAATGAAAACTGAATGAACAGAAGTGAACTTACATGCCATATGTATGTGTGTATATGTATATATATATATACACACACACATATATACATATATGTAATTATGTCTATAGATAGATAGACATCTGTATAGAGATTATAAAATGGTATGAGGTCCTTAACCTACACTGTGTCAATTTATCCCCACGAAAGCAGTGTCATTCTTAGACCGGGTTTCACATACGAGAATATTGCCATAAGAAGAGGTTAAATAGCTTAATCTAATTCTCAACAAGAGGAATTGGCTGAGCTGATGCATTTTCCCCTTCAGTGGAGCTCAACAAAATGAGTAAACTATGGTGTACTCATCTGGGAGGGGCCAGGCTGGGAGGGGCCCAAGCTCTAGGGTTGTGGACACCTGGGCCACCACTTGAACCGTCCTCCTGACTCCTCTAACCTCCCCAGGTTAGGGCCAGGGCTCAAGCTTTTTTCTATTCCAAGTTGCCACTGCAGTTTTCACCTTCTTCTCCCTCTACTTCTGGCCAGACTTTGGTGGTCTTAGTGAGAAAGGGAAGAAAAAGAAGGAAAAAGCCCAATTTCATAGCGTCACCCTCAAGGGCTTATAGCGAAGGCCACACATTCCACTACTAGCAGTTGTGCTTCTTGGAGCCGATGAGCCACCCTCAGTTAATATACAAATGAACTGAAAAAAGTTACTCACTGACCAATGATATGCTAGCTTATTAAATACGTCCAGAACACAGGGCAGTGCCCACATAGTGAATAACAATGACAGTGATTACTATACTAAGAGCTAACAGTGTATACTGAGCACTGTCAACTGACCAGGCAGTCACTGAGAAAGCAACATGCATTGTCTCCATTCATTCTCAAAAACTCTCACTCACAATGGAGCTGAGGCTGGGAGAGTGAAGTCACTTTCCTGAGGTCGCTAAGGATGTGCGGGCCCAGAGACTCTATCTACTGCAGGTTGTTTGCCTGGGAACCTCAGGGTAACAGACCATAGGAGCCACGTGGTGGGCTTAGGAGAAGCACCTGGTAGGAGAGAGGCCGCTAGGAGCCAGCGGGAACTGAAAGCGAATGCCACTGACAGAAAGTTGAGTAGGAAAAAAATTAAGTTCCAGGGGACTACTTGTAGCAGTATATGCTTTTTACAAAGTTCCAGAGCATGAAACCTCAACAATATGCTATTATTAATGATAACATTAATTTAAAAACCAAGGGAATAAATTCCAGGTAGTGGCTAGCTCTGGGGCTGGCGGGGCACAGGATAAGGGATGGACACATAGATACATGCAAATTATTGCTAATTTTTCCAGTTCTCGGATTGGCTGATAGGTTCACCAGGGGTTCGTTGTATTATTTAAAAGTGAGTTCAATTAAAAAAGGAAAAAAATGTAACAAAGAAGCCAGGTATAAGGAGTTTGTCTTGAACCACGATTATGAAAAAAAATCTAATTTTATGTATCTAAGGACTAGATATTTTTTATAAAGGATAGGGGTAATAATAAATAAACAGCCAAGTACTCACATTCAGGGTTAAGAAATAAAGCACTGCGAATGTATAGTTGAAGCCACCTGTGTCCCCATCCCCAATTTCACTTCCGTCCTTAGTCCCCAGAGGACATTGTTTTCCAGATTGTTTTCTATTCCCTTACTTCTTAAAAACTTCCGAGCATCATGAACAACAGGGAGTGTTTCCTGCATAATTTAAAACTTTAGAGAAGTGGTATTTATTATGCTTTGCATCACAGCCTACCTTGGGCTTTATCTACCCAGCACTGTGTTTTGGCATCAGATCCAGTGTCCTCATTTTCACGTTGGTATAGTACTGTATTATTATATGACATTAATTTTGTTATATGAACATGGCACAATTTATCCACTTTCTTGGTGAAGAAAATTTCATTGTTTATAATATTTTGCTGTTACAAACAATGCTGCCCTCAACATACTTATCTCCCCATGCACCTGCACGTGGGCAAGAGTCTCTCTAGATAACAAGTAGGCATGGGATTGCAAGGTAGATGGAGGACACACACACCTTGAGCTTTGCCAGGTAATGCCAAATTGTTTCCTAAGGCGTTTATGACAATCTACACGTCCACCAGTGACGCGTGAGAGTTCCCATTGCACCACATTCTCACCACCACTTGTTATCAACCAATGCTTTTCTTTTTGGCCATTTTGGTGGGTGTGAAGTTCTATCTAATTGTGGTTTGGCATTTCTCTAACTACTGATGAGGTTCGACATTTTTTCTTGTGTTTATAGGGTAGAAGTCATGTAGCCTCTTTTGGAAAAGGAATCTGTCTTCTGCTAATATATTTTTTTTCTGTTGGAATGTTTGTCTTTTTCTTACAGATGTGCAGGTATTAATTATATATTTTGGATGCTCTTTGGTTGGTTTTATGTATTGCAAATATCTTTTCACTATCTTTTGTATCTTCAGTTGAATAACAGTGACTTAGGTTTACTATTGCCAAATGTATTTCATTTGCCATTTGTTCTTTTGGTGTCTTATTGAAGGAATTCTTCCTGACCTTGTTGTAATATATATATGCATTCTCTGTTACAACCTCTGTATATATCAGGTTTCCACATGTCCTGACTATTTTACTGGGTCACTGTTCTCTTGATCTATCTCTATGCTAAACCTCACCACCTTAACCACTGCAACTTGATAATGACTTCTACTGTGGCAAGTTCCCTTCGCCTAGTTGTTGCTCTTGCTGTTGATATTGTCTTCTTTTATTCTCCTCCTTCTCCCTCCCTCCTCCTTCTTTTTTTTTTTTTTTTGCGGTACGCGGGCCTCTCACTGTTGTGGCCTCTCCCGTTGTGGAGCACAGGCTCCGGACGCGCAGGCTCAGCGGCCATGGCTCACGGGCCCAGCCGCTCTGCGGCATGTGGGATCCTCCCAGACCGGGGCACGAACCCGTGCCCCCTGCATCGGCAGGCGGACTCTCAACCACTGCGCCACCAGGGAAGCCCTCCTCCTCCTTCTAATCCTCCTGTACCTTCCTCTCTTTTTCTTTCTTCTTCTGGGATCCCTTAGCTACTCTTGGACTATTTATTGTTCTACGTACATTTTAGAATCACCATGTTAAATTTCCATGGAAAACCCCGTTCAGATTTTAATTTAAATTCTATCTATTATTGAATCTGGCAATTATGCTATAAAGAATTCACATCTTTGTGACATGAAATCTTTCCATAACTGAACACGGTATGTCTCTCCCACTTATTTAGAACTTCTTTAATGTTTTTCCATTAAGTTGTATTACTTTTCATCTAAAGGTCTGTACATCTTTTGTCAGATTTATCCCTATGATGTTTCTATTTTTTGTAAATGATTTATTTTTTTTTAATTCTCTCTTGTAAGTCGTTATTGTTAGTATATAGACATGCTGCATCATTACTTGGTTCCTTTATTTAAAAGATAGATTTCCCAACTCTTCATGACTGAGAGCTAGAGTGAGATGTGTCAACATGCACTCGATAAGTTAAATATTCAGGGCTGACAGTTAGTTGTACACAATACCATGGCTGTACTAATTACTAAAATATTGAAATATTTCCACAAAGGAACCCCTGGCTTCCCCACCAGCACCCTGGCGATCCTGACCTCTCCCCCTCAACAGACCCAGACCTTCCCAACTTCCAGACACTACTAATGAGGTTTAACATCTTTTCTTATACTTTTAGGACATGCTTGTAGCCTCTTTTATAAGAGGAATTTTTGTGTCTTTTGCTAATTTTTTTCTGTTGGAATTTTTTTCTTATTAATATACAGGCATTAATTATATATTTTGGATGCTCTTTTGTGGGTTTTATTATTGTAATATCCTTCACTGTCTTTGGTATCTCTGCAAAAAAGGGCCTTAGGCCCTGCTTCACTGAGAAGACAGACGTCTGTTCTGATTGCTCCATTCCCATGCCATGTGAGTTGTTAAATATTTTGAAAGTTGCCTCTTATGCTCATATGCCAGTGCTAACTTAACACCAAGGGTGAAATATTAATCTGAGTGATTTCTCAACCAGGGGTGCAGAGAGCTCAGAAAGAGGCGATCAGCTCTGGGGTTCAAGTAGGGAGTCAGGAGATTTGAGCTGTAGCCAAGGAGATCGGAGCCAGCACCCACCTCTGACAATCCCCACTCGAAACCCTGCAGCTCACCACGCTCCTCCCCTTGGAGTTCCCATGGGCACCTCGACCACACGTTTCAGACTTTAAATGCTAAGTCTGCTCTCTTCCCGACTCCCCTAATTGGTGGAACAGTGGCTCCAACCATCTTGTCCCCTACAGTAGAAAATTCAGAATTATCCTAGACTCCATCTTACCCTTATTATTGCTTACCAAGATCTGTCAATTCTATGTCATTAAAAAAGAAAAAAATCTCTTGAATATGACTTTTTCCCAGCCCGATTACCCCAACTCCTACATTTTTGAAGTTTCCTAATCAGTCTCTTGGCCTCCAGCCTCTTTTGCTTCTCCAGCCCCTCCCCTGCACGGCTACCAGCATTAGCGGTCCCACCTGGCCCATTAGCCTACTCTGTTTCCTCGTCTGCGGAGGGGAGTATATGGGAGCCATCTGCCTTGGCAGGAGAGAATATTTTGTCACTGATGCTGATGAGAATGGTGAGAATATAAAGCAGATTGACTTTGAGTTGGTTTTATTGTTGTGTTTAAATTCCCTGTAGACAAATACACCCCTTTTTGCCTACACCTGGCCAGCTGTCATCCCCTTCTCCTTGGCATGACACTGGAGACACGATCTGCCTCGTAGAGCTGCTGCAAGGGTTAAATGAAACAATACTCGCTGGGAACGTAGCCCAGGCCCCTGCCCATGGTGAGTGCTCAGTCAATGTTAACAGTTATCTGCAGTAACATTATTATTGGCTCCTTATCTCCTCCATGATTCCTGTTTCTGCAAAGCCTTCTGTGCCTGGCCTCAGTCACTCCCTTCCACCCTCCTGAACCCAGTACTCTAGGTAGCAAACTATTTTCTCTGCCTTCACCTCACCAAGTTTTTCCATGTTCCCCAGCCTTTGCAAGTGCCCTTTACTCAGCTTGGAATGTCCTCCTTCTTCTCTGTAGATTTCGTCATTGAACATCCAGCTCACAGCCTGCTTTCTGTGACATCTTCCTCATAGTATCCAGGCAAAAATGATGCCTCCTCCCGCTGTGCACCCAGGGCCCTCTGCTCCTATCTCCTCTTTAAGGCCGGCCTGGGCTGGAGCTCCTGGAAGGGAGAGACTGTATGTGCTCATCTTGGTGATCAAGTGTGTAACCACAGTCACCAAAATTGTGCCATAATACCGGTTCAATACTTGTGGAGGTTCTGCTCGTTTTGTTTGGTTTTACTGGACGGAATGAACAAATGAATGAATGAATGAAAATGGTTTTGACTTCATCCTAGACCTAGCAGAAAGTTTGGGTAGTGACAGTTTTGGGCATTCGGGGCAAGCTGATATTAGGCTCTTCTTTCCATGCCCCCCAAAAAATATTCCCAAGTAATAGAGAACCTGTCATCCTAAGGAACTGAACTCAGCAACTCAAAGAAAGACTATATCTAAGAGAAGGGAGAGCGTGAAGCAGGTCAACTCTGTCTTCGCAGCTGTCCCTGAGAGGGCGCTGTTCCCAAATCAAACCTCCAGTGGCCGGGAATGAAATACCAGACCGTTCCCACCGGGCTCAGCATCCCTCCCTTTCCAGGCAGCAAGCGGTCGCGGGTCCCTAGTGGGGCGACTGCCCATAAACATGGCGGCGCCCTGCTCAGCTTCTCCCCGCCGGGGCCGCAGGGCCACGCCAGCCTTGCCAGTACTCGGGGACTTCCTCCGCGAGCCGGCTTCCTGCACGGCTGGCATTAAAACAGGCGCCTGGGGCTGCGGGCTGCGGCTGCAGATGCTGAGCTGTCCGCTGGCTGGGCAGCGCCCCCTCCTCCCCTGAGCCTCGCAGGCGGGCGGGAGAAGAGCCAAAGCATCCCTAAACTGCACCCGAGCCAAAGCGGGAGAGAGCTGGGGGAGACCGGGGACCCCGGCATCTGACATTTTAATAGCAGGTTTGACTTTTTTCCCAAGATCGCAGCCCTCCCGCCCAGCCCAGATATTTGATCTCCCTCCGGCCTTGGTTGCTGGATGAAGCTGGGCCTGGGCTTGGTCCCAGGAGCAGGGGAAGAGCGCGAGTGCTTCCCAGGGAGCCCCGAGCCCTGCGCCCCGGCCATGGTGTGGCTGAGCCCCGCGCTCCGGTGAGGCGGCGGCGCAGCTGGGAGCCCGGCGGACCCGCCCTGCAGGACGCCTTCCCCAAGGAACGGGGGTCGCCGGACTCCGCGCCCTCCTGCTGGGACTGCGCACCGGGCCCGAGAGGGCGAGCGGTGGCCGCGATGTTCAGCTGGCTGCGTTCCGATGACCGCCGCAGGAAGGACCCCGAGGTCTTCCAGACGGTGAGCGAGGGTCTCAAGAAACTCTACAGGACCAAACTGCTGCCCCTGGAAGAGCACTACCGCTTCCACGAGTTTCACTCCCCCGCCCTGGAGGATGCTGATTTCGACAACAAGCCCATGGTCCTGCTGGTGGGCCAGTACTCCACCGGGAAGACCACCTTCATCAGGTGAGCCGGCCAGGGCCCCCGCAGCCCACCCAGCCGCCCAGCGCTTAGGCCCTGCGCTCACTCCCGATGTCCCCTCCTGCGTGGAGACAAGTGGGAAGTCTTCATTAGAAGGCTCTGAAAAAATCCTTATGTGCAGGTATCCAAAGCTTACCCCACAATTGCATTGGATGGTCCCCTGCTCTATCCTACCTAGTGCCTCTCCATTGCACTTAGCCCTTGGCTTTGGTGGTCAGTTTGAAGTGTTAAAATTCAGAGCCATCCCTATTCTTCCCATTTTATGGACGGTAAAACTGAAACCCAGGAAGCCCAAGTGAGAAAGCCCCTGGTCGCAAGAGTACCTTAGGCTGGTGGGGTTGTCTTACCCCCTCTCCTTGTAGGGACATACCCTTGATGGGCAGGACCACTTCCCTTGCCTTCTAAGGGCTTCAGCCACTCATATGAGGTCTTTACAGTTGCAGCTGAGGAGGTGGGCTTGGGAGCCTGTGGCCCTCTGTCTGGTAGTTCCACTTGTCCTTCTTTTATCCGTTTCCTTCACTGAGCAGAGCTCCTACAGATATCTCTTGGAGACTGGCGACAAACAGTGTCCAGAAGCAGGATGCTTTTTTCTTTTCCGTTGATCTTAATGGCTCAGTAATCATATTAAAGTCTTTTGGAGGTGGAAGGGATATTGGCCGTGGTCTCATCCAGCCCCTTGACTTGGCAGGTGAGGTAACTGAAGCATAGAGAAGTTAAATACATTGTTCAAAGCCATATAACAGGGTGGGAGGCTGACCTGGGATGCAGGTCCTGGATGCATGGGAGGAGATGGTTGGCTAAATGCCTGTAACTCTGAGGGTGAGTCATCCATCCCCTTGAATTACAGAATCCCTGGGCTGGAGGGATCCTCAGGAAGTCAGCTTGTCCACCCTGCGTTCAGAGAGGTCCATATATTGTCCACCAGAGTGATAGGACCTTTCCTATCTTTAGAAGACAGGCTTCTCTCCAGTCCACACAGCCTTCAAGGCCAGGCCATCTTCCTTGGCCTCATTCACAGCCCTGCAAGCTGTTGAGGGTGCTCGTGGCCCCCCCGTGTCGAGAGTCAGGCTCGTACACAGTGGTGATGTGTTCTGTGTCCACCGCCCCCAGAGTCAATGGTGCTCATCTCCTGTGGAAGGTGTCAAAGCAGGGGTGCTCTTGTTTCCATTCATTGACCAAAGCACCGGCAACATGCAAAACACTGTGCTTTGTTTGGCGAGGAAAGCAGAAAAGTTCACAGTCTGGTTCCTGATTTTCTAGATTCAAATTTGCTCCAGCTCAAAGCTTTTAACACAAGCCTTTTGGAAGCAGGGCATGTAGCATACTAACATGTCATGTATGAATGGAACACCAGATGAGTTTTTTCTTGTGGGGTGGACAGCCTTGGACTCAGCAGCTTTGAGAGGCTGAGTGATTTCTGAAGTTGGGTACCCAGGGGGAATGTTGGCTTTTGGATATCTTATATTGTTAGAACTACAAGGGCCCTTAATGATGAATCTAATTCTTTGCTTCTTAACTTTTCAAAAGGTCAGTACCTCCTTTGAAAATCTGATGAAATATGTGGACCCATCTTTAGAAAAATGCACATACATCCCAAATTTACATATAATTTGGGGAGTTCAAGGGCTGCCTTGGCCCTTAGGGCAAGAACCCCTGATCTAATCCATCTCCCTTATTTTGTTAAACACCCATTTCTGCCAAAGGCACTTCAGAGCTACCTGGGTTCTGTTCACGGTTTCCTTTGTACCACGCATCCTCCACCTGGTCCGGTTTATGCCCCACGGGAAGCACAGGCCTTTTACAGGTCGCTCCTGCCCTTGCACAGCCTCCTGCAGCCCTCTGGACACACCTTGGTTATAATTCTTAGTACGTTATTTAGAGCTTCTCCTTCCTGTAGCCCAGCACTTACTACTGTGCCTTAGCTCCCTGGGGCCTTGCCTGGGGTCTCAGCTACAGGAGCTCCCAGTAGAGGTTTGCAGAATGGGAGGGGAGATGGGGAGAAGCTAGCGTCCCTGAGGGCAGGATCCTGGAGCAGCAGACATGCCTCTTGTCTGAGACACTGTCCTGGCTTTGCCTGAGTCATGCTTGCTGTTAACTGGGTCTAAGAAAGTGGCAGAGCCAACTTGCCATAGATTACTCCTTATCTGAGGGGGACAGGAAGGCCAGGAGAGGCAGATCCCTCCTCTCTCTTATCCTCCGAGTACAAGAATTCTCCCTCCCCACTCATGTCAGTAACTGAATTTAGCTAGTGCATCAGAGGCTGTCTCCCTTTGAGGGAGAGACTACCAGCAGGGGAGGAGGGGCTGCAGCACAGGGAAGCCCTCCAAAAGCAAATTACATATTTTCCTTTCTTCTCATTAAATCCACTGAACAGCTATTTTTTAAAATTGGAAAATGCAGACAAGAATAAATTTGAGGAAGAAGAAAAAAAATGCCCCATCATCCCACGACTCGGGAAACCATTTTAAATTTTATATATATAGGGCTTCCCTGGTGGCGCAGTGGTTGAGAGTCCGCCTGCCGATGCAGGGAACGCGGGTTCGTGCCCCGGTCCGGGAAGATCCCACGTGCTGCGGAGCCGCTGGGCCCGTGAGCCATGGCCGCTGAGCCTGCGCGTCCGGAGCCTGTGCTCCGCAACGGGAGAGGCCGCAACAGTGAGAGGCCCGCGTACCGCAAAAAAATATATATATATCTTTCCACCAGTATTTTTAGCTATTTTATAACACAGTTGAGATCATGCCATAATGTAATTTTGTATGTGGGTTTATTTCACTCATAGCATGAGCATTTCCCGGGTAAATTTTAAAAATCTTTGTAGCATTATTTTTGAGAGCCACACGATATCTCACTGCATGTATGTGCAGTTATTCGTTTAACCAATCTACTTCTTTTGAATGTTTGAAGTTGTTTCTAATTTTATTTTTTGCTCTTGTAGAATCACTCTGAATATCTCTGTGCGTAATATTTTTCCACATATTAGACTGTTTTCTCAGAGATTCCCAGAAGTGAAATCACTAGGCCAAAGGTTGTACAGAGTTCTGGGGTTGTTTTTTTGTTTTGTTTTGTTTTGTTTTGTTTTAACATTTTCTTACTTTTTAATCTTGGTATTAAGAGTCATATTTTTGAGTTGCTTCCCAAGAGGGTAGGCTGGTACAACACCCCTCCCCCAAAGCAAAGAAAGTTCCCCTTGGGGTAGCTAAGTGCGCCTGGGTGCAGAGTACAGCCTGCCTTCGCAGCTACGCCCTCTCCCATCCCTGCTTCTCGCCTTGAACACAGTGATTCAGGTCTGTGTTCCGGCCTGAACCTGTGAGGGACCTTCCCCTCGGAAGCAGACTTGCCTCTTCACTCCCCGGCTCTGAGTGTCCATCCACTTTCAGTTATATGTACTTGCCTCAGGGTCTACTTCTTGTCTCAGGAAGAACATACAGAAAAGGACATTCTTCTAACAACTAATTAATGTGCTATGACCTCTGCCTGAAATAACTTCCCTGGCCAAAGGCCCGGCAACCCAGGGTAATAAACAATAAATTGGCCTGGTGGATGCTTCCTCCAACACAGGCTGCCTCTTCCAAGTACAGTAGCTCTGTGTCCTTCTGGCCTGACAGCCTTCCCTCCCTCCTCTGCTGTTTTTCTCCCTTCACTCTTCCTCCTTCTGGCCTGAAGCCTCAAGTCCCTCCTCTCTCTCACCGTTTGGCCCCCTGGTCATGGAGGTGAATAACTGGCTGCCCCAGGGACTGGAAGGTCCAGTGTCCCCAGCGTCTCAGGGGCCGCAGGGAGGCCTCGCTGGGCTGCGGCGGCACTGGGGTAGAGGGCCGGGTGCACTGGGTATGGGGCCCGGGGCTGCTGGAGCTAAGCTGCCTGGCTGTCCACAGGGAGATCTGAGCTGATCTTGAGGATCACCTGTGGCTCTTCTATAGCGTGACCCGGACTCTAAACTATGAATGAGCACATGGTGGGGTGGGCCAGTCGGGGGGGCTGCTCAGCCAGCCCTTTCGACCTCCCCCACTTTCTCAGGGGGCTCTCTGCATCCTCCCCACAAGGTGACGCAGCATTTGCCTGTGGTTGTACCCTCTCCCGTCATCTCCCTGGCATCTCTAATGCCCAGGCCTCATGGCAGCATTACCACCCAGGAAAGATGATTCTCTGGAAAGCTGAAGGGCTAGAGAAGGGGCCATCCTTCCATTCCAGGTAGGCCCACTGACCTCTGCCAGGCCCATCCTGCCAGCCACACCCCTGCAAGTCCTCACTCCTGTCCCCACTCCGAGGTCCATGGATGTCCTTTTCCTGCCAGGGCTCTGATCTGCTGGTCCTTGAGTGGGACTAGCTGGAAATCCACCTGCCTCTTACAAGGCTTGAGTGTTACTCAAGGGAGCAGAGGGCCTAGGGCAGAGGCACTGGGTCCACCTGCCTGAGGTCCGGCTTAAGATCTGCCTTGAGAGTCAGGTGTGGAGGCCATTGGGAGAAGGACCTCTGGGGAAGGGCTCCATCCCACTCCCACTGACAGCAGAACGCAGCCACGGAAAGAACACGGGTGGCTTGGCAGAACCCAGGCTCCACCAGTTCCCAGCCAAGAGACCATGTTTGGAAGGAAGGTCTAACCTTTCTGAACCTCAGTGTCCTCGTCTCTAACACGCGAATAGTGACAACTCATAGGGTCACTCAGGCCAGCCTGTCGCAGGGGTGGGCAGACAAGGCAAGGCTAGTGGGAGGCTTGACAGTCTCGCCACTGGTCTCCTTTGTGCTGGGGTCACTTTGATCCCTGGTGGAGGCTGCTGTGCCCCAGGGGCAGTGGTGACTGCTCCGTGGGGCACAGAGCTGACTCAGACCTCAACTCAGCCACTGAGTCCCCCATCTCCTACCTCACTTTGTGTCCGTGGAGTGACTTACGGTATCCCCGGAACCCCGAGAGGCTGACAGGACAAGCATTATTGTCTTGACCCCATTTTAAAGCTGAAGTACACAAGGCTTAGAGAGATCAAAGATACAGATATATATGGGAATTCCCTGGTGGTCCAGCGGTTAGGACTCCTCGCTTCCACTGCAGCGGGCATGGGTTCGATCGCTGATCAGGGAACTAAGATCCCACACACCACATGGTGCGGCCAAAAACAAAAACAGAAACAAAACAAACCAAGATACAGATATATAACACGAGTACCTGTAACACAGGCAGAAAGTGATACATGCCTTCTGCATCTACCTGAAGATATGCAAATTAAGAGCTACGTGGATTTTCACAGAGGCGGTGAGGGCCCTGGATCTGGAGTCCAGGTAGAAATGCACTGAGTTCTTACAGGCAGTGATGAGACGTTTGTTTTCTCTAATTATTGTCTCTGCCAATGTGGGCGCATGTCTGGTGTAGCCTTTGCTTTTCCCAAACTCATGTATGTCATCTCAAAACCTTCACTCTAACCCTCTGAGCTAGTTAGAAACCCAGGATCAGCCCCGCTCTATAAACTGGGGAAACTGAGGCAGTGGGCTCTTGAGGGACTTGTCCAAGGTCATATCTGTGATGAAGCAGACGCCCACCAAGGCGCATTCCCTAACTGAGACAAGGCAGAGGGTCCGGCCAGCCCAAGGCCTCTGGTGGCACTTCCTGTGGCACCAGGCCCTCTGTTCCTCGCCCTGGATGCTGCCCCAGCAGAGGGGAGGTTTGGCCCCGCTACTGCAGAGATGGGTACCCTGGAGACTGGGTTAAGATCCTTGGCTCCATGCCTTACCCTGGGTGCTTAGGTCACCAGTAATGCAGGCCACATGCTTAGATTGCCAGCCAAGCAGGACACCAAAAGACGACGGAAATGTTAGGAAAGAGTTTGCTTAAGAAAAATACGAACAAAAGTAGGCCTCATGGGTAAAATCTGAATTGTGTAGGACTTCCCTATACCCATTTTATGGTTTAGTATTTATTTTGCATTGGAGAGCAAGGAAGGGGGACCCAAAACTTTTCAGCTCTTTGGGCCTCTAAATATTTGCATTTGGCCCTGAACTCGGGCAGCCTCCAGCTCAACTTGCTCACCTGCAAAACTGGAATAATTCAGCCACCCCACAGTGCTTCAAGGACCGATTAAGTGGAACAATTCAGGGAAAGGTCGCAGAACAGCACCTGCCTTACAGCAGGGGCTCAGCCTATCAGCCCCTCCTTATTCTCTTGCTTCCCCATCTCAGCTGCTCTCACCCAGGCTTGAATTAACTTTTCTTTTTTTACACTGCCTTGGGAATGTTTTTGCCTGGCAACAGAGGCCATCTGTATCACTCCCCATAGAGAAGCAGCCATGATATTCCTCAATAGGTTTTCCTTTCTGGACACAGTGGTGGCTTTGTTAAGGGGGCACTTGGGGCTGCAGGCCATACCCAAATGTCCCTGAGAATTTACCCAGCCCTGGGTTCTCTGCTTGGCCTGACTGCATCCCTGGACTTGCTCTTGGCTTCACTGAACTCTGTATTTCTCCAGACTCATGTGTGGTCGGCAAACCTGGGGTCATGTGGGTTTAGCCGAGGAGGCAGGACAGCAGTTCCAGCCACCAGGCCCTGGCTGGGCCGCCTGAGGCTACAGCTGCAGAACATCCCAGGAAGTGGCCCCCGCTATGCTGGGGCGCATCACCCTTTGCCTGCCAGCACAGTGCATCTCAGGGATGAAATCTGAGACGCCTGGGTCAGGAAGGTACTTCCCCACTGCTGCTTGGCCCTGTTCAGGCTGGGCATTCTCAAGGGTGCCTCAGACTGTTTGCTTCCACCCCTGTCTATTTCAGCTGTCCCTGAAGCCTTTGATGATATCCACCACCCTCCTTCTGCCTCAGAATTCGCCCATGCCACACCCCCTGCTTGGGGCTTCTCACCCAAGTGCCCACTGGGACAGGTGCTCCCTGCACATGGGCAAGCATGGATGGGGTTTCCAGATCACGGTGTTGATTCTCATGAAACTGCTTCAAGTCCCAAGAATATCCTTTTAGATCCAGCGGGCCTGGCGCCTGCTTGGGTCACCTGATAGCAACAGCTTTGCTGCCACGTCCCACCCGCTGAGGCCGAAGTGTGAACCCCAAGGGCAGATGTTTACGGAGATGAGTAGTTCCCGGGTTTGTGGGCCCTGAAACCTAACCTTTCCCGCAAGGCCTGGCCCCGGCCGGCCTCCTGCCAAACCAGATTCTTCTGTGGCCTTCTTGTCCCACTCCTCCTTCTAGTCCCAAGGGGGTGCTCAGCCCATTTGCATTTCCTGGTCAAGGAGATACCTCAGGCAGGAAGGGAGACCGCGAGTGTGGTGGTTAGGAGCGTGAGTGTTCGATTCAAATCCCAGCTCTGCTGTTTCCTGACTGCATTACCTGCAGCAAATAGTTTAACCTTTATCTTCTCTTCTGTAAAATGGGGTGATGATCTAGGTTCTAGGTACTGGTTTATGTGCTTAAGGTCTGTAACTTATTTAACGCTCAGAACACCCGATGAGGTGGGTTTACCCATGAGGCCCATTTGACCATAAGGGTCACGGTGCTCACATCAGCAGAAACGTGACATGAAACGAGACAATTCATGGAAAGTCTAGAACAGTACCTGGCACATCAAGGGTGCTTAATAAATCACAGCAATGGTCTCCCATGTTACAGAGGAAAGTGCTGAGGTTTGCAGAGGTCAAGAACCTTCTGAAGGTTAGAGAAACCAGGTCGGCTGGCCCCAGGCCCTGAGGTTCCCTGTCTCTCGCCCGAAACCCTGAAGAAGGAGCGTCTGAGAAAGCATGAAGCGTCGTCCAAGTGCAGCTGTGGTGATTTATCTTCATCCCAATCCAGCTTTCAGAATGGTCCTCTGATGGGAGGAATCCTGTCTTCACACCCAGAATGTGGGGCTGGGATCCTGGAGGGAGATGGGGGGCTTCCCAAGGCAACCTAAACCCCCCGGTGCAGGCGGGGTGGCCCTGGGCAGCGGCCCCTCTGCAGCAGCTCCCCTGCCAGCTCCTCGGGGAGGGAGCCCGTGGCAACCCGACTTGAACTGCCCTGGAAGCACAGAGTAAACTAACAGCTCAGGACACAGAGGGATGTCGATGAGCCGGAAGAAACCCCAGCCAGTGCCCCCGGCTGCCACTCGCTGGGCAGAGCAGACCCACCTTGGGGTGGCACAGGGTGGGCAGAGAGCATTTCCTCGGGGTAGAAGACAGTTGAAGAGCAAAGGATTTGGTGTTAGATTGATAAGGGTTTGGATTCCAGCTCCGTCACGTTCAAGAGTTAATAGTGAGCAAATAGGACGGCTGCACTGAGGGAACCCTTCAAAGCCTGGGTTTCCTCAGTACAGCCGTCCCTTGGTAGTTTCCGCGGGACCTTGGTTCGAGGACCCCACCTCCCACGCAGATGCTCAAGCCCCTATGTAAAATGGCACAGTTCGGCCGGCCCTCCGGATCCACGGGTTCCACATTCTTGGATTCAACCACGGGTCCTCCGCGGTTGGTTGTATCCTCAGATGTGGAACCCGCGGATACGCAGAGCCCTACTGTACCGACCTATAGGGGTGCGGTGAAGCCAGAAAGAGATACGTTCTCAGAGTGATGAGTGTGATGTATGGCATGGACACGCTATTGGGTGTCAGTGGCGTTATCAGCATAATGACAGGGTCTAGAGCAGGGTGTCAACCCCAGCTGCACATCAGAATCAACTGGGGAGTTCCTGAAAAGGACCGGTCGCCAGGACCCTGCCCTGAGCCGGCGGGTCACAACCTCTGGGCTGGGCCCCGGCCCCGGCAGCTGGAGCTCCACGGGCAGCCAGCTGAGGACCGCTGGTCCTGGAGGTCTCAGGCTCTCTCCCCAGCCAGCAGCCTCTGACTTGCCATCTCTTCTCCTGAGGGCTCCTTGACTTTTCCCTCTGAGCGTGAACATTGGCCCGCAAGGTTTGGGGGGAGGGTCCTGGCACACGGTGAGGGCTCACCCAAGGGTCTGTGTTTGTTGGGCAACATACCCCTTAGCTCTTGTCCATCATGGCCCCTGGGACTCTTCTCTGGCCAGTCCCAACCCAGGGCAGTTCTGGACTCCTTCACCCGCAGTCCAGCCTTAAGCTGTGTGGGCTCAAAGCTGTTCTGAGCTCCTTCCAAAGGGCCTGGTTGTCTTTCTAGCCTGTTCTCTTCATTCTGTGGCTCACCATATGTTCTAAAGGGAGCTGTGGAGAAGGGCAGTGGCCTTGGGCTCTCACTGCCCAGGCTTGGAGCAAAGAGAGGCACCTGTCCCCTGGGGCCACAGCCTGGTACCTGTGCTAGAGGGTGGGACCAAAAGTCTAGGGTGGGATGGACATGCACTTGTCATAGTGTTCCTATCACACAGTTTGTATTATGTACGAGTTATTTCTACATTAAATGACTGACTAAGCAGATAAATAGATAAGGACCTATGGATGGCCAGCAGAGCCTATGGATGGCCAGCAGAGCCTATGGGTGGCCAGCAGAGCCTATGGGTGGCCAGCAGAGCCTATGGGTGGCCAGAAGAGCCTGTGGATGGCCAGCAGAGCCTATGGGTGATCTAATTCTAACCAAGCCTGTGTGCAGGGACTTTGACAGACTCCCTACAGCTGTGAAGTCTACAATATTCTGTGTGGGAATCAGTTTCAAGCCAGCCACGCTTTATTTCTGAGCCCAAACCTTGCTCTTCCCCGTGCCCCCTGCCCCACACCCCCGGCACTGCTTCATGGAGGGAAAAAGATAAGGACCGAGAAGGACAGATTTGTTATTTTAAGTTCAACTGAAATCCCACCTCCTCCCAAAGGTCTTTGGGTTCCCCGTCGGTGAAAATCTCTCCCTGCTGTGAAATCTCCTTGCTCTGGATCTGCCCCTCTGCCATGACTCACACCATCTGCCTTGTGGTAGGCATGCGGTGCTGATCTGTGAATAGAATCCCTGCATCATGACTGCGTTCCCTTCTGCCAGGTACCTGCTGGAACAGGATTTCCCAGGCATGAGGATTGGGCCCGAGCCGACCACGGACTCCTTCATTGCGGTGATGCAGGGAGAGATGGAGGGCATTATCCCCGGGAATGCCCTGGTGGTGGATCCTAAGAAACCTTT
Source organism: Phocoena sinus (assembly GCF_008692025.1). Classification (NCBI taxonomy): domain Eukaryota; kingdom Metazoa; phylum Chordata; class Mammalia; order Artiodactyla; family Phocoenidae; genus Phocoena; species Phocoena sinus. Next base: position 24,961,149 of record NC_045775.1, read on the forward strand.
CAGGAAACTGAATGCCTTTGGCAATGCCTTCTTGAACAGGTGAGTGAAGAGGGAACACACACAGGCCTTGGGAGCTCTCTTTTCTTGGAATATGAGAGGTGAAAGGGCGGGGCAGGGTCTTGGGAAACTCTGTACCTTTTCCAGACCTGGAATCTCTCTCGATCGTCCCCTTCTTGATGGGAACGAAACCACCATTGATTAGGGATGCAGGAGCTGCAAACACTGAGCTGATTTCTCCCGATCAAGTTGGGGGAAGGGTTCAACTAGTTAAATCACATTTCTCTAATGTGTACCTCCCTCCAGTAAAAGCAGAGAGGGCTACTCTGTGTAGTTCCCAGCTTTTGCCTAAACTATGGAAGGGCTTTGCATCCAACTGACAGGAGGCAAAGGAAGGTTCCTCTCTGTTCCTAGATATTGTTTTTACTTGGTGGCAGGAACCCTGGACGTAAGGTAGAAGCCCTGGCTTTGAGCACTGACCCTCCTACTAAACTAACTCTGTGACCTTGGACAAGTCACCTCCCCTGGGACAAGTCAGCCTGCAGACACCAGGGCCATTGGGTCAATTTGAGTGGAGGAAGCTCTAGAGACTGCTTGGCAAGCTGACCCAGGCCTTCCCACTATTCTGTTTAACTAGAATGCAGGCTGATCCCCTGATACGCTTGTTATGTAGATCCACACCACAATTTTGCATCTGTATCGCATTTAAAAATTTTTAAACTACTTTCTCTAACTGAAGGCATTTAGAGTAAAGGTAAAGACTATGGGCTTTGGCTTCAGACCGACTTGGGTTCAAATCCTACCAAATAGCACTGCGATCTTAGGTTACCTGACTGGTCTGTGTCTCACTTTTCTCATCTGTAAAATAGGATCATAGTAATGTCCTCCTCCAAGGCAAGAGGACTTTGCGGAAAAGTTGGCATTTGAACCAGATGTTCAATCATGAGTGAAATCACACTAAAAGGGTTAAAAAAAAAAAAGGACATTCCAGGCAGAGAAAACTGAAAAAATATATATACACACAAACACATACACACAGTGGACTGAAAGAATGTGGCTTAATGCAAGAACACTACGACATACATAGAGGGCACTGCATACGTAGATGGCACCGTAAGTTTCGCGCTTCTCTACAGGAGCGCGCCACAGCTGGGTGACAGATGTGTAGATTAACTGTTGGCCGGGGATCTGCCAGGCACATCCATTGGAGGGATAACAGGATTGGGGCGGGGGTGGGGTGGGAGAGGGCCCTCCATGTGCCTCCAGCCTCACTGCAACTACACACACACAGGGCGGCTACACCCCGGACGCCTGCTGCCCCGTGATCCCATTTCGCGGCCCTTGACATCTCCCCTCCCCTGACATCTCCCCTCCCCTTCTCTGTGGGTGTTCCAAGCCTTCTCCAGATACCTCAGGCCCCCTCTCGGCAGATGACCTTGCTTCCTATTCTAGAGAAGATGGAAGCCCGTATCCATGGATTCCCTGTAGTTGGTTTGTTTTAAACTGTCCGTAAAGGGAGTTCGTTTGCATCAGTCCCACCCCGCCCACCCCGCCCCTGCCGTCCACGCAGCCTCCAGAGAGCCCAGTCCTCTCTTTTCCCCTCAGGTCTGCGCCCCTGCGCCCCCGACTCGTGCATCCGGCCATCTGCCCAGGGACGGCTCTGTCAGTTACTCTTTCTGACAGCTCCCCACCTCCCATGGCTCCTTCTCCGCCTGGAACTATCTATCTCCTCTTGCAAGCCCTGCAGCAGGCCCTACTAGCCCTTACCCCCTCGCTTTCCTATCGCAGCCAAGTTTCAGGGCTTCACCTCCTCACTTCTTCCTGTCCCCCAACCTGTGGAACATGGCTTCACCCCATCACAGCTGCCCGTGTGAAGGTCATCTGCGACCTCTCAGTGACAAGCGGTGAGCACTTTCCGTCCTCACCTTACCCCATCTCTCTTGGGTATTGGTTTCTCTCAACCACCAGCCCCCCTCAGCTCCTTGGCCCTCCTCCTGCCTCCCTAGCAGACCTTGGTCCCCTTGGTCTCTGGCTCCTATGACCTGGTGTCATCCTCAGCCCCCTGCCCTTCTCACTCCATGCACCCAGCCTGGGTGATACCTCAACCGCAGCCCTGGCCCCAAACAGCAGCCCCACGTACACGACCTTCTGGTCACCAAGTGACAGCAGCCCCGCTCCAGGTGGCTTCAGCAGAACGTGGAATGTATTGAGGAATACTGGGGTGTGCCTTAGAACCTAAGGACCAGAATGTGGCTGGGCCCCAGGCACAATGAAAACCATGGGCTTTGGTAGGACAAGGGCTGCGCCATGGACTCTTCTGCCCTCGCGATCTAGCGCAGTGCCAGAAACACAGCACATGCTTCATAAATGTTTGTTGAACTGAACTGGACATGCTGACAAGCATCATATCAGACTGTGTCACTCTTGTGCTTAAACTGTTCCAATGGATTTTTCCCGCCCTCAGTATAAAGTCCACATCTCTTAATGTGGCCTTCAAGGCCCTTGTGATCCAGGCCCTGCCTCCCTGTCTTGGCCACATCTCTAGGGGCTCCAGCCCAGTGATGAGCGCTCTCCTGGAATGGTGCCTGCACGCACAAACACACACACACACACACTCCCTCACCCCCTCTTTTTCTCTCCCTGCCCCTCATTTCTGGGCTGCATTTACACCTGCTTCTATTAGTTTCCTAGGGCTGCCAGAATAAATTACCGTGAACTGAGTGGCTTTAAAATAACTACTGACTCGGGCTTCCCTGGTGGCGCAGTGGCTGAGAGTCCGCCTGCCGATGCAGGGGACACGTGTTCGTGCCCCGGTCCGGGAAGATCCCACGTGCCGCGGAGCAGCTGGGCCCATGAGCCATGGCCGCTGAGCCTGCGCGTCCGGAGCCTGTGCTCCGCAACGGGAGAGGCCACAACAGTGAGAGGCCCGCGTACCGCAAAAAAAACCCCCAAAACTACTGACTCATAGTTTGGATGCCAGAAGTTCAAAATCAAGGTGTTGGCAGGGCCATGCTCCCTCCAAAGCCTGTAGAGGAGGATCTTTCTGTGCTTCCTCCAGCTTCCGGTCACTCCAGCCATTTTGCTTGTGGCAGCGTAATTCCAATCTCCCCTCTGTGCGTGTCTGTATCTTCACATAGCTACACACACACACGCATGTACACTGGCTTCCTGCCCACACCCCTGTCCACCTGGCAAATGCTGGCCATCTTTTGAGGTCTCTGTTCAGGTTCTGCGTCCTCTGAGAAGCTTCCCGGACCCTCTTTCCCGTGCATCCCTAGCCTCATCCGCTAACCTGCATCTCTGCAGCCACCTCACTGGGTAGCAGAGGCTCCCTTCCCTGTCTGTTCTTGGAGACTATGGGACCGTGAACTGTACCTGTGATGGTCAGACACCTTGCTGGCTTCCACCAAAAATGGCATTTAAGAGAGAAGGCTTGAAGTCAGAAGGATCTAGCTTAGGTTTACCAATTCGTATTTGGAGACTTTGGGATGTGATACTGGGAATATTTCCTTGAATAAGCCTTGACTGTTATCGTACTAGCAATGTTTGGTATTTGCACAGCCTGTTAGAAGCCCAGATAAACGTTCCTGGGTGGTGTGCCCCACTCCTCGAGGCCAGCTGCAGTGCCGCCTCCTCCAGGAAGGCTTCCTTCCACCTTGGATCTCCCGAGCCCTTCTCTTGGCCTCCCTTGGGGGCGCTGCTCCCATCGCACCCATATCGTGGTTGTCCTTATGCACGCCTCTGCTCTTCCACCAGACTGTGCTCCTGGGGGCAGGGATCGAGGGCTGCACATCCTGGTGTCCCCGACAGCAGGGGCTCACAAACGTAGGCCCACATCTGCCTTAGGACCACCCCGGGAGCTTCCTCGAAGTACAGATCCTGGGACCACTACTGGGGCTGAGTCTAGCTTGGGACTGGGAGTCTGCACTGGAAGGCGGTCGGGCTTCAGAACCTCTGCCCAGGGCAGGAGAGGTTGGCGTGTGGCTGAAACGAGGGCGCCTGAGAGGCAAGGACAGGACGGCGGCTCACCACGGCTCTCCTCCCACCCCTGCAGGTTCGTGTGCGCTCAGCTGCCCAACCCCGTGCTGGAGAGCATCAGCGTCATCGACACGCCGGGCATCCTCTCCGGGGAGAAGCAGAGGATCAGCCGAGGTAAGTGAGGCAGCTGGTAGGGTTGGCTCTGGCTCTGTGCTGTGTCCTTTCTGGTACGTTCTCTGGCTTCCATACCAGGAGAGAGGCTCCCGGGGCCTTGCTGTCTCTTGATGAGCCGCTGCTGCCTCGTGTGCTGTGTGGGGTCATCCTAGGCAAGGGTCAGCAGATGGGTTTGGGTCCACTGCAGCTCAGGAGACAGCTAGCCTGGGTCTTCTCATCTGTGAAGTGGAGACATCAGTGTCTGCATTATGCACCTCAGTGGGTTTCTTCATGGGCCAGACCCTGGCTTGCTTCTGAAGTTCCTGCTGTCCCTGCCCCAGGAGCTTGCAGCTCTGCAGGGGAGACAGGTGCCTGCAGAGGACTCCCGCCAACAGCGTGAGGATGACAGTGTGCTCTGGGGCGTGAGAGTCGGGAGCTGGGTATGTGAAAGCCCTTGAAAACTGCTCATTCCAGACAGATGTGGGGAATTGTTCACTGAGGGAGGTTGCCGGCATGCGGGTCGGGAGATGGAACTCAGGAGCCAGACCACCAGCGTCCTGCCTCTGACACCTCCTGGCAGGGTGACCTGGCGGGTTTCTTTCCTTCAGCTGGCTCATCTGTAGAATAGGGGACATAACTCTATCTACCTTCTAGCGTTGTTGAGGATTAAAAGAATAATACAGGTAAAAAGCCTCCTACCTGGCACATAGCAAGTCCCCAGTAAACATGAGGTGCTGTAGCATCATCACCAATCATCATCACTGGTTTTTTCCTAGCTCTAAAATACTAGATGGATACTGTAAAAATCTTGAAACTACAGCTCCCAGCTCCCCTCCCCCAGCCTCTCCTGCCACACCATGCTGTGTGCCCCAGGTAGCCCCCAGCCCTTTCTGTGCTGCATGCCGTATTGCTGGGAAGAAAAGCTGACGAAGCCACAGCCACCCCCGTCCTGGAGCTGGGAGCTGGCCAGGAGCCAGATCGGCACTCAGAGGGCAGCTTCCGGGAGGGGAAGGCTTTGGACTGGCAAGAGCGCTCAGCAGCAGCCAGGACCCTGCCCTGAACTGACCTCAGGTGCCTGTCTACTTCCTCCTGCACGTGCCTGGGGTGAGGTGCATGGGATGGTGCAAGGGCGAGGGGGGCATAGAACCCACGGCCCTGTGGGGAGGAGCATCTCCTTCTGGCCCACCTGCCCTTTGTAAGCACCCTGGCACCCTGTTCAGGGCCCCGTGGTCGGGGGGGGAGGGTGCAGCGTGGGTGGCTCTCTGTCTTGTTTCTATTTGTTTCCCTAGATACTCCCTCTCTCTTCCTGACCAGTCTCTACCCGCATGCCGTTAAGTCTTCCTCCAAGTTCATCCTGAGTTTAGGCCCTAAAGGGGATTTACTGTCTCACACAGACAGCCTGTATCTCCTCGAGGAAGGCTTGGAGAGCAGCCAAAATTCTCCACCTGAACTACCCAGGGGGTGGGTGGCTACACAAGGCTAATGCAGCCTGACAGGTGGGTCCAGAGAGGATTCCAGCCTTCGTGGATTCCAAGGGCACTGGACTGGGAGTTTAGAGCATTGGGTTTTAGAACCTGTGGGTCTCCAGGTCACATTTTTCCCGAGCCTTAATGTCCCCGTGCATAACAAGGGGTAATGATACCCATCGCATGACCTCGTGAGATCCACAGATGGTAATGGAAACACAGACATCAGCTCTGGGTCTGGATCACAGTGAGCTCCCTTCTTTCCTCTTTATCTGCCATCCAGGGTCACCCTGTTAAACAACCCCAGGGTAATCTACATGAATGGGCCTTCCTTGCAGTTGTGCAGTGCACAGCCTATGCAGCTGTATTGTGGCAGCCCTTGCTCTAGGAGTCCTGCCTTCCTCAGCTTCTGTACCATTCCATTCTTTTCCTATCCCTCTGCCTTTTCTCCTGACTTTATCTTTTGACCTCAGTGGCTGCTCTACTGCAAACTGGGGGCTTGTTCTTCTTGCCCCACCCTTCCTATTGCCCTCCACCACATACCGACCACACACAGGTCTCACCCCACCTCTGGGAGAAGTGATAGCCCTGTGTATCTAGGCAGACCAGTTTGTTCTCTGCCCTCCTGATTCTAGACTATAAATGCAGTTGTTGGCAAAAGTAGCCTGTGATAAAAACAAGAGCTGAGAGCTGGGCCGCCGGTCCCGCATCATCTGCCTGGGGCAGTGCTGACCCCAGCACTCCACAGAGACCAGGAAAGTTGGGTGGGGGGCAGGGATCAGACACCCTCAGATATCAGGGGAACCCCAAAGGAGAAAAGTTTCCAGTATGAAGACCCCCCCTCCTCATCTTTCACGATCAGCCGCAGAACTCAGTAGTTCAGTTTATACCTGTGCACCCCCCATCTAAACACATCACACCTCCCTCCACACCCCGCTCCCCACACAGGCACACAAGTGTGCCCACAGAACCAAACGCGCTGCGCGTGGCTTCTCGCCTGGGGCGCTCAGAACTCTGCGGTTTGGCCGCAGCACAGATTTGCTGCTTTCTTGCTTTCCTCCAGCCCAGGGCCGGGCAGGGGCCCCGGGGACAGCCCTTGCAGGAGGGCACCCGACTGAGGGGGTGTGTAAGCCTGAAATCCAGCCCACGTTCCACTCACTGAGCCTGATGCCAGGGCATCGTTATCAAATCCACACAGAGCCACCTCTGGGCCGAGGCCTGCTGTGCCACATTCTGGAAAGCCAGCTGCTCCCAGGGGGCTCCCCGGGCCTCAGGCTTCACGGGAAGGAGCAGTCAGGCCCCAGGCCACAGCTGGACAAAGTGTGGCCCCTCTGCCCGGACCTGGGGGTCTGTGTGTGTCTTGGGGGCAGAGCAGAAGCAAGGGACGTCCAGGAACCTGAGCCCGGGAAAGTCCCAGGCCCACACTTGTCTCTGGATGTAGATGCATTGGAGTGGGTGGGAGAGGGGCAGGGAGGCAGTTCCTGGAAGTGACAGGATGCAGCCCAGGACTCATTACTGGGAAGAAGCAAGGATGCGGCAGAGGTGGGAGGGCTCCGGAAGCCTGAGTGTCCTCACACTTGGCAACCACATTTCCTGTCTGTTTCTCAGCTAGAAATCCCCACAGGCCCCACCCTAGAAAAACAACCCCATGGCGCGTTGCACACATCACTCCAGCGGACCCCCTCCTGTGTAGGTGCACTCAGGAGGGCCAGAGCAGGAAAACACTTGCCCAGGCCACAAAACTGGATGGGGATTCTGGTCTCCTGCTTCCCCGTCCGGTGGCTTTTCAGCACGTTATCATGGCCTGCCTGCCCAGGAAGAACTCAAAGAAGAGGAATGAGGGCAAACTCTCATGTTACAACTTTCCATTGGGGACCCCGGAGGGTCTGGGCTGGTCCTCACAGCCTCCCACCCTGGCATCCTCACTTAGGGGCCTCTGGGGCCCCAGACCGCATGCTGTACATACACGGCTCTGGGGGCCTCACACGCGGGGACAGAGCAGCAGAGTCCCGGACTCCCTTTAAAAGGGTGCGCTGACAACTTGTGGCCCTCTGGGAGACCTGGGATGAGTCTGTTGGGCTACTTTTCAAGGTTACTTTCTGGGAGGCAAGTAGTGTGGCCTTTGTCATCTGAACTTTTCCCACATTTTGCAAACTGATGCCTTCTAATTTCTCTTTTGCTAAAATGTCTTTATATCTGAAAGCTTTTGGGGGCAGGATGGGACCTTTTAAGTACCCACCACAAGTAAGTGCCTGGTTGGAGGGCCTCAGCCCCCCTGAGCTACAGCCTTGCAGGGCTCTGAGCCGAGAACGGGAATGCAGATGGAAGTAAGGATCTGGGTCCTAGGCCCGAGTTTGCCACCACCTGGCTGGTGTGAGCTTGGGTGAGCCCCTTAACCTCTCTGTTCCCTCTCCCTTCCCTGTGTGTGCATGTTTACCTCCCGGCACATGGAGCATTGTGAGGATCAAATGAGATCATGTGGCTGAAAATACAAAGAAATGTGCTGCCTTGTCAGCACCCTTGCATTGCCTTTCTTTTATTTTTTGGCTGTGTTGGATCTTTGTTGCTGCCTGCGGGCTTTCTCTAGTTGCAGCGAGCGGGGGCTACTCTTTGTTGCAGTGCGCTGGTTCTCTTGTTGCAGAGCACGGGCTCTAGGTGCACGGGCTGCAGTAGTTGTGGCATGCGGGCTCAGTAGTTGTGGCTCGCAGGCTCAGAGCCACAGGCTCAGTAGTTGTGGCGCATGGGCTTAGTTGCTCCGCGATATGTGGGATCTTCCCAGACCAAGGGCTTGAACCCATGTCCCCTGCTTTGGCAGGTGGATTCTTAACCACTGCGCCACCAGGAAGCCCCTGCACTGCCTTTCAGGCTGTGAAGGAAGCTGGTTGATGACTAAGGAGTTGCCGCACTTATTGTGTTGTCTCATTGATATCCTCTTGCCTGGCATTACTTAGAAAGTGCTTTCCTTCCATTCCACTGGCGCCCTGGGGTCAGTGGGGAGAGCCCTAGCTCCCTGCAGGCTGCCCAGTCTCTGCTCCAGGTGCCTGCACACCAGATCTTCCAGAGGCGGCAGACTTGCTACCCGCAATTCCAGGACAGCCAGCTTCGCCATCTGTCTCCTGGAGCCTGAATCTCCCACCACCCACTAGTCCATATCTTATGAGCCTTGGGCTGCTGCAGGTGCTCAAGAGCTCCTATTCTGGGGCTCAGAGCCGTTCCCAGGACCAGCGAGGGAAAGGGGGCCTATCACCCTAGACGTCAGGGCAGAGACTCCAGACTGAGTCTGGGCCCTCCCTCCGCTATCTTGTTGCCATGGTTCTAACGTTGACCCCTCATCAGTCAGTCATTTTTATTCCCATTTTCAGCTGAAAAAACTGAGGTTCAGACTTGCCTAAGGCCACACAGAGAATAAATGGGAGAGCCAACCCGTTCCCTTTTCCTTAATAAGTCCCGTCTGTGCCTTTCAGATGCTCCCATTCTTGGATACCATAAGCCCAGTCTACAGAAATAATTAAATACCCAGCTGGAGCCTGTTGGCTCTGAATAGCTGGGATCGGGGAGGCTGAGCTTCAGAGGAAGCCCACAGAGTCATTGCTTGATTCTCATTTCCTCACAGCCACACCTGGGGAGAAAGCTTCCAGCATTACCCAGTTGGTAATTGGATAGCCAGCCTTGCCAGAGCATACAAAATTTGCAAAAGTGGGAGGGTGAATAGGAGGCCTCTGTGCTTCTGAAATCCTAGAAACGTTCGCAGAAGCCATCTGCCTGTTCTCAGGAAGGAGCAGGCTTCACATAGGCAGCCCAGGGCATTAAAGACAGCAGTCCCCAGCCTTCCTTCCCCTTGTCCTGCAAGAGCTTCCTTGTTTCTAATCTCCATCCATCCTGCTGTACTCCCCACCCTCATACCTTCAGTCTTAGAAGCAGGGAATTGTGAACTGAGAAAGGAAACTCAGAGATCTTCCAGTCCAACTCTGTGGATTAACAGGCAAAGAGACCAAGGACCAGAGAAGGAAGGCTACTTGCCCAAGGACACACAGCAAATTAATAGCTGAGCAGAAACTAGAGGTGGGCTTGCCCGGGCCGGTGCTCCTCAGGTGCCCCCTTCAGAGCACACCCAAGTCATGGAAACTGGTGTCTGGAAGGAGCTCTTTATAAAGGGGCAGAGCCGTAGGAACAGCCAGGGTCACAGGCAAGCAGTCTCACCGGCATCCTCTTCGATTGGATCCTCACAGCCGCCCTCTGGCAGCGTCTGGTGGGTTCCAATTCAGAGACCAGAAAACTGAGGCCCAGAGATGACCTGTTCACTGTCCCTGGGATGCAAAAGGCAGAACAGGGCTCACATTTCAGGTCTGTTCAGCAAATGCTTATAGAGCACCTACTGTGTGTGGGGCACCGTGCTGGGCACAGAGGAAGCTGGGAAGGATGAGCAGCCCCTGCCCGGCCCAGCTCCCTGTGCGGTGGGGGGAGGATAAATTCCTGGGTGAGCAGAGAGGCAAGGGCCTGCCTGAGGGGCACCTGAGCCAGCCGTGAGGACAGGAACGGACATGGGCCGGCCTATTCCGGCAGCACTGACCTGTTGCTGTCACTCTCCCGCCCCACCCCAAGCAGGGGCTGGTCAGCCTGCTGGGATCTGCCCCACCCCCGTCCAAGCTTTTGCAGCTGAGGCTCCTCTTGCATGGCTGCTGCCATCTGGGGTTGGTGAGAGCTCAGGGGCCAGAAGCCTCTTCTCTGCAGCTTCTCTGGCCCCTTCGCTTTCCCCAGCCCGTGGAGGGCTGGCTGGAGTGCTGGGCTTGGGACAGGAAGACCTGTGTTCTGGTCCTGGCCCTCCCTCTGCTTGGTCCTGGGCGCATCTCACCCACTTGCTTTGAGCCCTGTCATTAAGTGCCCAGGACTAGCTGCTGTGGCTGCACAGCCGACTGTGAGCTGCTGCCACCAGCTGCCTGTGAGCAGTGAGCCGGTGTGCTGAGCAGTGAGGGCTGAAATCTGCTGTACGGGAGGGAGGGAGGGAAGGAGGGAGGGAGGGAGGGCGCATCGCAGCTGCCCTCCCCGTGGTCTGCACCACCACGGCCAAAACCTTGTCAGGCTAGATTTGGAAACAGGCCTCAGCAGAAGGCCAGAGGCCTCTGAGCCCCCTGCCCTCCCCAGCTACAACTGAGGGCACGCCTGCAGGTTCCAGGCGCCAAAGCAGCCAGGCCGTGACCTGTTTTCCCGGTTGGGGTGGATGGGGCCCGGGAGTGAGTTTGCCCTGATTTTCTGAGCCCTCTGCCCGCCCTCCTGCCCACGGCTCTGATGGACTGCCTTCAGAAGGTGAGAGCTGCCCTCCACCTGGCTGTGCTGAGGGAGACTAAAAATAGCCTGGAGCCAGCCCTGGGAAGGGAGGAGACGGGAGGGGAGCGGGAGGCGGGGCGGGTGGGGCACAGGTGCAGGACCGTTGCCAGCACGGCCTGTGCAGGGTGCCCAGAGCCCCGTGGCGGGGTCCAACCCTGACCCCCCAACATGCCGGCAATTTGGCTCTCCCCTCATCGCTGAACCCCAGGTTTCTCCTCTGGAAAGTGGGACTGTGCCTGCCTCAGAGGGTGGTGCGAAGGGGAAATGAGGTCATGATGTGAACTGAACCAGAAGCTCTGAGGTAGGCCCAGCCATCTGGGTTTTAACAGGCCTCTGGGGGATTCCGCTGCGCGCTCAAGTTGAGGACCGCCGTTCCAGGCGAGCAGAGCTGCTTGCATCTGACTCAGTGGCAAAGCAGCTGCCTAATGACCTGCCCCGGTCTCTGATCTTCCTCCGTGAGGCAGGGCAGGAGCTGCTGGCTTTTTCCCGTTGGCTGGGTCTCCCACTCAGTGGGGGCAATGAGCTTTGGGGCCCCAGGGTCTGTGCCCCTGAAAGCCTGTGATGTTGGGACCCCGGGGTCGTCGATCCCACCAGAGCCTAAGGAAGGGCTCCTACCTCCCTGCCAGAGGTGTGGCACCGGGGAGCAGCAGAAGGCCTAACACGTCCACCCTCATCCCAGTGCTGCTGTGTCTGGGCTGTGCGCCCTCGAGCAAGTCACTTTCCCTCTCTGAGCCTCACTTCCCCATGTATTGTCTTCTGTTTCATGGAAGAGGAGACTGAGGCACAGAGAGGTGAAGCTGCTTCCAGCTGTTAAGGGTCAGTGAATATGAGGCTGGATGTGCAGACTGTTGGCATGACCTCCCCCTCCAGGCCCTCCCAGATCCACTGCTACTTGGGGTTGAGCAGAGCAGGTGCTGTGGGGGTCCTGGAACCAGCCTGACCTGAAGCAGCTCAGTGCCAGATAACCAACGTGTGGCAGCCAGAGGTCTGTCCCATGCTAGGGAAGAAACCCCTTGTGGTTTTAAGAGTTGGGAAGAGCTGCAGCTGATGAATAAGGAATGAAGCGAGCTTATGAGCAGGCATGAGAAGAAGTTGTGTGTCAAGAGCCTCAGATTTCTTCCAGACCAGTGATGGGCGTGGTCTGAACCATGGGACCTTGTTAAGAATTTCTGGGTCTTTATTCAAAATGTATGTCCAGAGTTTCTTTTCCAGCAGGGCCCCTGGCTCCTAAATACAGTAAGCAAGGATAGGGGAGCTGGATGGTGGCTGTGTTTTACGGGGATAAGGATGTTAATTATAATAACTAGCATCTACTGAGCAGCTGCTAGGTGCTGGGCTCTGAGCATCTTTAGTCCTTAAAATTCTATGAACGAGATACTATTAGTATGCCCATTTATAGATGGAAAAACACTGACTCAGAGACATCTGGTAACTGGCTGAAGGCCAAATTGTGAAAATGTGGAGCAGCCGGATTTGAATCCAGATCTGCCTCCCGAGTCCATGTTATTTCTACTGCACCGGCTGCCTCCCCCCAAAACCCTACCCTCCGCCCCAAAGGCCCCGCCCCCTGGACTCTGCTGTGTCTCAGGGTACGACTTTGCGGCAGTCCTCGAGTGGTTCGCCCGAGCGGGTCGAATCGCATCATCCTGCTCTTCGACGCCACAAGCTGGACATCTCTGATGAGTTCTCAGAAGTCATCAAGGCCCTCAAGAACCACGAGGACAAGATGCGGGTGGTGCTGAACAAGGCGGACCAGATTGAGACGCAGCAGCTGATGCGGGTGTACGGGGCCCCTCATGTGGTCCCTGGGGAAGATCGTGAACACCCCGGAGGTGATCCGGGTCTACATCGGCTCCTTCTGGTCCCGCCACCCCTTCTCATCCCAGACAACCGAAGCTCTTTGAGGCCGAGGAGCAGGACCTATTCAGAGACATCCAGAGTCTGCCGCGAAACGCTGCCCTGCGCAAGCCTGAACGACCTCATCAAGAGGGCCAGGCTGGCCAAGGTGAGGCTACCTGGGGGGGTGGGGGGGATGGGCAGCATGGGCGGGGCCCAATGGTTTGGGGTGGGGGGGTTTAGCTGGCAAGAGCTGCGGGGGGAAGGGGGCAGAGCAGGAGACTGTGGTGTCGATGATCACAAGCCCTGGCGTCGGATGGCCAGATTGGACTCAACTCCACAGTTTACTGTGCATCCCGACCCCAGCAAGGCCCTTAGTTGTGCTGTGCCTGTTTCCACATAAGTAAAATGAAAGGGTTAGAAGAATAAAGAACGGAAAAGCCCCCATCACAGTGCCTGGCATCCTCAGAAGTGCTTTGTACACGTCAGCTGTTGTTACTGTCTTCCTCATCAACGCCATCACCAGAATTTCCATCCCTGTTACGCCTTGACCTTACCCTCCCCACAATCTCACCTTTCCCTGGGATTCAGCAAAACAACGTGCGTTGCAAGCAGCGGGAGAGAAAGAGGGTGGAGACAGAAATAATTTCGGAAGTAGGAGCAGGAGGGGGGGGATTGATGGGAAGAGATGGGGTGAGAGCCGCCCTAGAGGGAAGGAAAGAACTGAGGTCTCCATCTGAACGTTTCTCTCTGCCCCTGTTATTCAGGTTCATGCCTACATCATCAGCTCTCTGAAGAAGGAGATGCCCTCGATGTTCGGAAAGGACAACAAGAAGAAGGAGCTGGTGAACAATCTGGCCGAGATTTATGGCCAGATCGAGCGGGAGCACCAGATCTCACCTGGGGACTTTCCCAACCTGAAGAGGATGCAGGTAACCAGGGTCTGGGGCCCCAGGAAAGGAGCAAGCCGGCTAAGCAGCCGGAGCTTGAAGGAGGCGACCCTTGGATTCCCTGCATGGAAACTCAACCCAGAATCAGTAGGCAGGCCGGCAGATGGCCCTGGGTCTGCTCTTCCTGCTGGGCTGGCACTGGCCCAACAGGGGCCGTATCTGGGCCCAGGGAGAAACATGGAGCCCCAGCGCTCCCAGTGGGCAGCAGTGTTAGAGGATGTTCGGGGGTCTGATACCTCAAGTTCATGACCTTCCCCAGTCCTGGCCACCACAGGTTTGGAATCCCCACCACATCCTGTGAAACAGGACAAGTCACCTGACATTCTCCTGACCCTTTATTGCTTAAGTTTACCACCGAGCTCCTCCTTGGGAGCAATTTGGGACATAAGCCACAGAGAAGCAGAAATCTGCACAGAAGCTCACCATCTTTGGAGCATACCACGGGCCCCTCTCTTGGGCCAGGGTCAGTCACATATAGTTTCCTTATGTGTGAAAAGTCCTCTGAGGGAGTTATTTCATCCTCCTTTTAGGATGAAACAGTCCTCTGAGGTAGGCAATTTCATCCTCCTTTTACAGGTGAGCAAACTGAGGTTTACAAAGGTAATTTAAACCTGCCTACGGTTTAGTAATGTTTTACACAGCCTGCAAGTAGAAACCCCAGGAGTGTCCAAGGTCTAAGGAAAAAAACTAACCACACCATACTAACTGGATCCTCTCTGACCCTCTGTCTTTCATCTACATATTGAGGCTACAAAAACCACCACCTTAATATGGATACTGTGGGCGTATATCAGATAATATTGTGGGCGTATATCAGATAATATTTGCAAGGCACTTAGCATGGCCTGGCACCAACTGTGCTCTTAAAATGCAGTAGCCAGTTGAGGTTGAGATTGTCACCAGTAGAGGAAGCTGGGTGATGAGCGCAAGGAACCTAGCTCTCTGAACAAATTTTGCAACTTCTCATGATTAGTTCTCACGTAATTATTTTAAAATGAAGGGCTTCCCCGGCAGCGCAGTGGTTTAAGAATCCGCCTGCCAATGCAGGGGACACGGGTTTCAAGCCCTGGCCTGGGAAGATCCCACATGCCGCGTGGAGCAACTAAGCCAGTGCGCCACAACTACATGAGCCTGGCGCTCTAGAGGCCGTGAGCCACAAACTACTGAAGCCCGCACGCCTAGAGCCCGTGCTCCGCAACAAGAGAAGCCACCACAATGGAAAGCCGCGCGCAACCGCAACAAAGAGTAGCCCGCACTCCCCGCAAATAGAGAAAGCCGCACAGCAGCAACGAAGACCCAAAGCAGCCAAAAATAAACACTAAAATAAATAAAATGTATTAAAAAAATAAAATATAAAAATGATAAGTTTTTAAGAATAGGGAATTAGGAAAAACTAGCAGCAGAATGTAGTAGTAATATTGTTTTTGCTCTTGTTGCTTTAGGGTTTCAGAATATCAGTATAGTCCCAAATACGCATTTTTAATTTCCTATCTAGTAAAATAAAAAGAAAGAAGAATAGACATCCAAAGCATGCATTTGTTCATGTATACATTCATTCCTATAACCACCTACCTGGATCCAGTCACTAATTTCAGAATTGTTTAAACTTTTCAGTTTCCTCTTTGTATTAAGAATTTAATGATCTGTAAGCAAACATTTGGGGAGGATGACATTTGAAAGGGACCATATGACTTTTTAATGTGAGGAATTCTTTTGCAACGTAACTGGTTTCACTCTCACTTGTTTGCCTGTCTGACGTCAGTTTCATGTTAGGGATGCTGGATCAGTATGTAATGGCCTGTCCGGTGGGGGCATATGTGTGGGCTGATGGGAGCAACCTCATATCCTCTGGAAGATACTGGGACCCCCTAGTTGGAAGCCCACCAAACACAGTTAGATGTGGACAGGCTGGGAGAGACAAGGACCTTAGGAGGTCGTGCTGAGGGCAGGAGAAAAGGCTTTGTCAAGCTCCACCATCCCCCACACCAGCTCCCCCAGCCTCCCTGGTCCAGCCCTGCCCTAGAAGGGAGGTGAGAATGCCCAGGCTCACACTTGGTCTTGAAATGTAGCCATGGGTGTTTTCTGAATTGTTCTGCAGTGAACTCAGTGTGCTTGTCCTGAGACTGTCCCCTGGCATTGGCCTCATCCAGTGTCCTGAGATTGCTGTGGCCAGAGCCAGGGTGGGAGTGGGAGACTCTTGTCTTATCATTATAGAGGCAAAGGAGAAGCTGGATGCTTGAAACTCAGGACCTTTCAAAATGGCAAAGACATGCAAAGCGGAACATATTTCTTTTACTGTGTGCTGTGGGGGTCATGGGGAAGTCAAGGAGGGAGCTGTTGCCCGTGCCAGCTGAGTCAGAACCCTCAGGGGAGAAGCCAAGAGTCACCTTATCTTTGATAAAGGAGGGCAGGAATGTACAGTGGAGAAAGGACAGCCTCTTCAATAAATGGTGCTGGGAAAACTGGGACAGGTACATGTAGAAGTATGAGATTAGATCACTCCCTAACACCATACACAAAAATAAGCTCAAAATGGATTCAAGACCTAAATGTTAAGGCCAGAAACTATTAAACTCTTAGAGGAAAACATAGGCAGAACACTCTATGACATAATCACAGCAAGATCCTTTTTGACCCACCTCCTAGAGAAATGGAAATAAAAACAAAAATAAATGTGAACCTAATGAAACTTCAAAGCTTTTGCACAGCAAAGGAAACCATAAACAAGACCAAAAGACAACCCTCAGAATGGGAGAAAATATTTGCAAATGAAGCAACTGACAAAGGATTAATCTCCAAATATATAAACAGCTCATGTAGCTCAATATCAAAAACACAAACAAACCCAATCCAAAATGAGCAGAAGACCTAAATAGGACACTTCTCCAAAGAAGATATACAGATTGCCAACAACACATGAAAGAATGCTCAACATCATTAATCATTAGAGAAATGCAAATCCAAACTACAATGAGATATCATCTCACACCAGTCAGAATGGCCATCATCAAAAAATCTAGAAACAATAAGTGCTGGAGAGGGTGTGGAGAAAAGGGAACACTCCTGCACTGCTGGTGGGAATGTGAACTGGTACAGCCACTATGGAGAACAGTATGGAGGTTCCTTAAAAAACTACAAATAGAACTATCATATGACCCAGCAATCCCACTACTGGGCATATACCCTGAGAAAAACCATAATTCAAAAGAGTCATGTACCAAAAATGTTCATTGCAGCTCCGGACAATAGTCCGGAGATGGAACAAACCTAAGTACCCATCATCGGATGAATGGATAAAGAAGATGTGGCCCATATATACAACGGAATATTACTCAGCCATAAAAAGAAACGAAACTGAGCTATTTGTAATGAGGTGGAGTAGAACCTAGAGTCTGTCATACAGAGTGAAGTAAGTCAGAAAGAGAAAGACAAATACCGTATGCTAACACATATATATGGAATTTAAGGGGAAAAAAATGTCACGAAGAACCTAGGGGTAATACAGGAATAAAGACACAGACCTACTGGAGAACGGACCTGAGGATAGGGGAGGGGGAAGGGTGAGCTGTGACAAAGCGAGAGAGAGGCATGGACATATATACACTACCAAACGTAACGTAGATAGCTAGTGGGAAGCAGCCCGCATAGCCCAGGGAGATCAGCTCGGTGCTTTGTGACCGCCTGGAGGGTGGGATAGGAAGGGTGGGAGGGAGGGAAGCACAGAGGGAAGAGATACGGGGATATATGTATAGCTGATTCACTTCGTTATAAAGCAGAAACTAACACACAATTGTAAAGCAATTATACCCCAATAAAGATGTTTAAAAAAAAAAGAAAGAAAAGAAAACTCTCTCCAGATAATCCCGAGAGCATCCTGATTAAGAATACTGGCTTAGGAATGACCTGTGGCTTCTACTATGATTTGTTTTAGTTGCCTATGCCTCCATATTTTCCTTCCCTAAATAGTGAGAGCATGTGATTTCCCACTTTCAGAAGGTCACGGGGGAGTGAATGAGAGTAATTAACGTCGTGAAAGCACTTCCAGTGTTCTCGAGTATAAACCCTTATTGAAGTAGACACCCGCATGAACTCAGTCTCAGAGGGATACACATTCAAGAACCACTCACTGTCAATAGCCAAAACTAACTTAAAGAGAAATTTAATTATAGTCATCCCTCGGTATCCACAGGGGATTGGTTCCAGGACCCTCCACAGATACGGAAATCCATGGATGCTCAAGTTCATTATATAAAAATGGTGAGGTACATTTGGCCCTCTTGTATCCACAGATGCAGAACCCTCGGATACAGAGAGCTGAACTGTATTTGCTTTCTAGAACGCTGGAGGAAATCCAAATGAATCAGACCAGTAATGGTTAAATTTCCCTTCCTTCTCCAACCCCTGCAACGATATTCTCTCTCGAAAAATCCACCAAGAGCCCAACGTGCCTTTTTTCTCCTCCTCTCATATCTTTTGTGGATCTCCTTCCATTGTCTTCTGTCCTCACCTTCTTTCTTCTCTTTCTGCAGGACCAGCTGCAGCCCAGGACTTCAGCAAATTCCAGCCACTGAAAAGCAAGCTGCTGGAGGTGTGGACGACATGCTGGCCCATGACATTGCCCAGCTCATGGTGCTGGTGCGCCAGGAGGAGGACACAGCGGCCCGCCCAGATAGTGAAGGGCGGAGCATTTGAGGGCACCCTGCACGGCCCCTTCGGGCACGGCTATGGGGAGGGGGCTGGGGAGGGCATCGATGATGCTGAGTGGGTGGTGGCCAGGGACAAACCCATGTACGATGAGATCTTCTACACCCTGTCACCGGTGGATGGCAAGATCACGGGCGCCAATGCCAAGAAGGAGATGGTGCGCTCCAAGCTACCCAACAGCGTGCTGGGTAAGATCTGGAAGCTGGCCGACATCGACAAGGATGGCATGCTGGATGACGAGGAGTTCGCACTGGCCAACCACCTCATAAAGGTGAAGCTGGAGGGGCATGAGCTGCCCAACGAGCTGCCTGCCCACCTCATACCCCCGTCCAAGAGGAAAGCCACCGAGTGATGGGAGGCGGGGAGGTCCAGAGCAGGCAGGTGTTAGAGGAGACGGGAGAGGCAATCGCATACACACAGACACACAGACACACACACACACACACACACACACAGATGTTGGGAACAGCATTGCGGATAAGAGGGGACAGTGATCCCTAGGTCTCCAGGTGGATCTTTGCGTAGACACATCTCCAAGTTCCCAGCGTTGGCTGAGGCACAGGAGTGCTCCCAGGGTCCCAGGTATCAAGCCTAGGTCTCCATCCCTCTTTCCCTCCCCTATTCCACTGCCCAGAGACCCGCCTTCTCCCACAGAGGGGGCGGTTCACTCACCCACAGATGGCCCACCTACCTCCAGATTCCCCGGACTCAGAGCAATGGAAAAGGCTTTTCACTTAATAGACAATCCACTTTTTTTCTGTGCTTTCCCCTCCCTCTTGGGCTTCCTCATATGAAGTCTGCTCTGGGGCCAGGAGATGGGAGGGGAGGGGAGCTGCGGCAGGGAGGGGAGGGGAGGAGGGAAGCGTCCTCAGCGAACCAAGCCCCAGACTTGAAGACACGTGGCCCCCGAGCCCTGTTCTCTCCCAGGCTTAGGCTCTGACTGCCTTGGCAGACCTGGCTTTGAAACCTGCTTGCACTTCACTTCAAAGAATCCCACAACCAGAGGGAGAAGGGGAAAACTCGGCAGGAAAGAAAGCAAAGAAACTGTTCTGTCATCCTCTGCTCTCGTAGCCAGTCAAGGTGGTTTTCGTTCCACAGGCTCTGTGAGATTCGTATTTTTTCCCACCTGGCCTCTGTGTTTCGATGCTTGTACTTGACTCACGTTTATCCAGCCTCTCCTGGGTGCCAGGAGCTGTGTTAGGCACTTTATATACGTTATCCCATGTGGTCCTCACCACGCTCCGAGGAAGTATGTGTTAGTCCCTTCAGTTTGCAGAGAGGAGCCTGAGACTCAGGAGTTCAGGTGACCCTCCCAGGGTCACAGAACTCACATGTGGTAGAGTGAGGGCCACAGACTCTGCCCTCTGCTGTGATGATGTGCGGGATCCCAGCGTTTCTGGCTGATGACAAACCACGGCAGATAAGCTGAGCACACAGCCCCCTCATGGCCTCCCAGAGCGGGCTGGCGAGGGAGAAGGGCCAGCCAGCATTTGGTGGGCCATCAGTCTGGCCATCTGTCACAGCACAGAAGCAAACCGTGCCTTCCGGCGACGCTCCCCGTGTTCCTAAAATCGCAGAAGCCCGACAGCGCTCGCGGGAGAGTGGGCTGGCCTGTTGGGTGCTGTTTGCCTCTGTCTCTGCTCTGCCTCCCACCCAGTAGCCTGAATCATCCCAGCTCAAATGCAGCCACCAACTCTTATCCAGTGGGACCTCCTGCTGATTCTCTGAAGGCCAGTTTGAGAGGTCTAAGGTCGTGTTCCCTGCAGGACCCCCGGGAGTCTGCAGTGTCCTTGGCAAATCCCCACCGTTCTCGGTGCCCTACAGTCTCCCTCATGGTCTCTCCCTTGGCTTGCTTTGCGGCCACTGACTCAGTCACTTTGTATGCCATGCTCCTACTGTGATGGAAAAGAAAAACAAGTATAACTTATTTTGTATCTATGTTCAGACTATATAGAGAATATTCTGTGTGTCTACGATGTGCTTACTACTGCAGTGCATTTGTCATTAGCGTTCATGTTAATATAGCACATTTATCCTTTGGTACATGCTGGGCCACAGAACATCATTCCATGGGAGGTTGAGAAGAGGAGCTGGACTCTTACTCGGGCATCTTTGGCAGAGGATCGGGGCCGCCCATAGCCAGCATCCACAAGTAGCATCCCATTGGCCTGGTGCCTCTCCAGGCCCGTTGCCCTGGTGGAACCACACTGACACTCTGGAGGGAAGATGGTCCCCAACTCCTGGGGTTCCTTCTGCATCCGTACATTTCTCTTTCTCATGAAATGAACACCAGAGGAAAACCAAGGCAGAGAGGTCTAACCTCCTCTAACTCAAGGGCCAAGCCCAGCAAAGGGACCATTTCTCACCTCTATGCCTTTACTTGAGCCGAAGGAGAAATGGGAAGGAGACAGCAGAGGGAGGGGAGGTTTCTGTCTTTATTTTAGATAAAACGGGGTGTCTGTCCCCTCACCCCACCGCCTCGTGGACACATGTGTCACCTTCCTGCCCTTCCTCTCCCTGCCTGTCTCCCCTCCCTTCCACAAGACTCCACCCTGGAGAGATCTGGGAGGCACGGGAGTTCGTGTTGCCATCTGCTGAGCAAGGAGATGGTGCTTGAGGCTCCTTCCCACGGGTGAGGGGACAGATGAGGGACACTTTCTCTGGGGCTGTCCCTCTGCCCCTGCTGCCTCGACCTACTGACCTCTTGTGGGCTCTGGGGGCCTGCAGAGATCCCCTGCCTCAGCCTCGAAAACATTTAGTGTGGACAGCAGAGCCACATCACAGCAGTCTCGCCGGCAAGAACCCCTAGAGGCTCCGCTGGCCTGTTGCTCCTTCCCCCAAACTCAGCCTGGGCCACAGAAATGCTCAGACAGGAAGAGCCACGCCCTCTGCCCCTGTGTCCAGAAAGCCTGCCCCTGGCACCCGAGGACTAAGCCATGACCAAAGCCCAGTCGTGTACAGGGGACCCTGCTGCCACAGCAGGGCCTGGCCTCCGTTTGCAGGGTGGGAAGAGGTTTCCCTGAGTCACCCCACTCCCATTTGTCCCTTCTGTTCCAAGAATCTACATTTATGTGTTGGCTGGTCAGAATTAGCACAGCCATGTGGGGGGGAATAGGCTTATTTCCCCTATGAGATGTTAACTAGCCTCTATACATATTCAATCTTTTATTCTTTAATTTGTCCATCCATCCATTTATCCATCCAGTCATCGTTTCATTCAGAAGACACTGAGAATCTCCTGCAGAAAAGGCCCCAAGATGAGATTCGTACATCCATTGAGCCATTCAAAAATACTTGATAAATGCCGCTTGCGCAGGGGGAAAGTCCTAGACGGAGCCAATCAGGTTCCAGCTCTCGAAGAGCTCACAGCCTAATTGGGGAAGTGAGACATTTATACAAACATCGATAATACAATGAGGAACCATGACAGGTCCTGGGATGGGGAGTGCAGGAAAAGTGGAGGCTCACGAGAGTCAGAAATGGCCTCCAACTGGAGAGAAGGTGGTCAGAGAAAGCCTGGGGCAAGGGTGGGGCACTTGAGCTGAACCCGAAACATTCTGGAGTCCGCCTCTTGTGCCAATCTCTCTTCTCTAATCCAAGGAAGACAGGATTTTTATACAAAAGTAAACACACAGCATTCCCAGCCCACAAAATCATGACAGACTCGGAACCGCTGATGTATTTGAGGAAAAGCATGATGAGAATTTTGTCCCTGGGGACTGTGCTGGTTTTTCACAGGCCATTTCAAGTAAAAATTTTATCAGTATCTTTCAAGTTGAAATTTTCAGTGCTTGGAGAAAAAGAAAAATGGTAACAGGGATGGTAAGTTATCCCAGCTAGAGCCATGAGGGAAATGGAGGTTGTAAGGGACATGGCTCTCTGCTCGACCTCCCCCTGGAGGTAATTAATGCTGTTCCCCACAGTGTGGTTCTCAGGTCCTTCTGGCACAGGGAGGACCGAACTTTCTACTCCTTTAAAGTTAAGGAAAACATAAATAAGACGGAAAGACAACCCTTAGAATGGGAGAAAATATTTGCAAATGAAGCAACTGACAAATGATTAATCTCCAAAATTTACAAGCAGCTCATGCAGCTCAATATCAAAAAAACAAACAACCCAATCCAAAAATGGGCAGAAGATCTAAATAGACACTTCTCCAAAGAAGATACACAGATTGCCAACAAACACATGAAAGAATGCTCAACGTCACTAATCGTTAGAGAAATGCAAATCAAAAGTACAATGAGGTATCACCTCACACTGGTCAGAATGGCCATCATCAAAAAATCTACAAACAATAAACGCTGGAGAGGGTGTGGAGGAAAGGGAACACTCTTGCACTGGTGGTGGGAATGTAAACTGAAACAGCCACTACGGAGAACAGTATGGAGGTTCTTTAAAAAAGTAAAAATAGAACTACCATACAACCCCGCAAGCCCACTACTGGGCATGTACCCTGAGAAACCATAATTCAAAAAGAGTCATGTACCACAGTGTTCATTGCAGCTCTATTTACAGTAGCCAGGACATGGAATCAACCTAAGTGTCCATCAACAGATGAATGGATAAAGAAGATGTGGCCCATATATACAATGGAATACTCCTCAGCCATAAAAAGAAACAAAATTGAGTTATTTGTAATGAGGTGGATGGACCTAGAGTCTGTCATACAGAGTGAAGTAAGTCAGAAAGAGGAAAACAAATACCGTATGCTAACACATATATATGGAATCTAAAAAAAAAAAGGTTCTGAAGAACCTAGGGGCAGGACAGGAATAAACTTGAGGACCCAGGGAGGGGGAAGGGTAAGCTGGGACGAAGTGAGAGAGTGGCATGGACATATATACACTATCAAATGTAAAATAGATAGCTAGTGGGAAGCAGCCGCACAGCACAGGGAGATCAGCTCGGTGCTCTGTGACCACCTAGAGGAATAGGATAGGGAGGGCGGGAGGGAGACACAAGAGGGAAGAAATATGGGGATATATGTATATGTATAGCTGATTCACTTTGTTATAAAGCAGAAAGTAACACACCCTTGTAAAGCAATTAGACTCCAGTAAAAATGTTAAAAAAAAAAAAAAAGTGAGCTGCGTGACTTGCTTTGGCTCGTGAGATATGGCGGTCGGCGACACGCCCCCTCCTGGCAGAAACAAGCATGCGGCTTGCCACGTTCTGCTTCTCTTGCCTGGCCAGGAGTGCACGTGGGAGCCTTAGTGAGCCCAAGTTCCTGGGTCACTCTGAAATCCGTTACCAGTCTGCACTGGACAGGCGGCATGAGCAAGATGTGAACTCCAGTGATTTTAATTTTAAGCCGCTGACAGTCATGGGCTATTTATCACCCAGCATCACCGAGACTATCACAGCCAAAACACCTGCTGAGTTCTTCCAAAAGTTTAGTCCATTGAGTAAGTGTAAAGGAAAGTCTTCTAGGAGATTGAGTTGCTGCTTTCTCCAGAACCAAGTTCACCTGAAGCTCAAGGCTTAGGTGAATTTACACAAAGTCTTTTAGTGTCTGAGCCATATTCTGCAGTGTCCCAGCCCCAGCCCTTCCGTATCACTTTTTAAGCCGGGGAACTTTGCACTAATGGAGGCAAATGCTGATAGGCCCTGTCTTCTTTCTGTGATAATATAGATTCTGAGGATTGAATGGGCATTTGTCTGCCTAGAGCTAAACAGAGAGTGCACAGGTTGGAAAGAGAAGAACTACAATCCCCAGACTCCCTTGCAGCCAGGCTCAGGATGTGGTTTAGGTCCGCCAACCAGATGTACTCGTGGGAGAGTTGACTGAAGCAGATCATGCCAGGGGTGGACCCAGCAGCTAACACAGAAGCTTCCTGACTTCACAGCTTCCTTTTTATGCTCAAGAAGCTAGAGGCCTTGCTTGTGAGGTCAGATGAAGCAGTGGCCTCCACTAGCGACAGCACAGCAAATGATCGTATACCACCTAACCAGAGGGCCTGAGCACTGCTGAGACGTGCAGACGGGACCCAGGCTGCAACAGGGCAGGCTTCCTGGAGGGGTGTGTGGGGGTGTGTGTGTATGTGTGTGCTGGGAGGATACCCTGAAGTGGTTCTTGCAGGATAAGTGAGGAAGGGAGGGGATCACTCTCCAGAGAGAGCAATGACTGGGGAATTTTCAAAGTAATAATCCCTTTCTAAGAATCCAGGGGGTACGAACGTGTGTACTTCGAATACTTGAGACTATAAAATAAGGAAATGGTAAGAAAAAATAGCAGTTCTATCTCCTCCCTTAGAATTTCATGGGGAGAGTTTCCCCCAACCCCTTCCCAGGAAACGTCACTAAAGCATAATAGCGACAACCATGGCCTGAGGGCTGGTCAGCATGTGCACACCTCATTACCCAGAGAAGACATGGAAAGTGCAAGGACTGGGGCTCAGGCTACCTGAGCTCCAGCATCAGGATAAGCCATGCGGCCTCTCTGTGCCTCCGTTTATTTTTCCCCTAAGTAGGGATCATTTCAATTTGGGGGAGGTACTGTGAAAATACAAAGAGACAATAGGTGGGAAAGCTCACAGTAACATAAATGCTGCACACGTGAGTTTTGTTGGCATGTGCTGGAAGAGGCACGATTCAGGGAAGAGGCAAGAAGCAGCCACGCCCCAAAAAGGCACCGAGAGAAAGAAGAACGGAAGAGGTGTGGAGGATCTGGGAAGCGCAGGCTTGCAGTGCCTGAATTCTTGAACTGTGCCCGGCGGCTGGAGACTACCTGCGGGTACCTGCAGGCCCTAGACCGCCAGGGCCCCCGGCCACCTGGGTAAATGCACAGCCCTGCATCTCCGCTTGGCATCCCTGCCTGGCCTCCCAGCCACCGTGCTCTGGTGCCGGCAGAGGGCTGTGAACAATCAAGGTGCACTCGTTTGGTGGGCTGGAGGGGCAGCATGACGGCCTGGCTCCAACACAGGCCACCTACGGATGTCACAGGTCATAGCAGATCCTCCAGGATATTGAATACACAACCCAAATATCCAAGGTTTATCTTCATTCACAAAGTTCCAGAATCACACTCTTAGGTGAGGTGAAGTCTCCTTTTCTACCAGCCTGTGTTTTGTTTGTTTTGAAATAGCATTTCTTAACCCTTGTTTGAGACAAGGAGCTAAGAGAGTAGCAAATGCCAGATCAGAGTAGAAGGGAGATGACCCTCATTGCACCCCAACCCCACTGTGGGATGGGACTGGGATCTGGTTCACCTTCGAGAGACTCTCACTTGCCGGTGTAATGATGACGCTAGTGAAATCTGACTTCAGTCCACATCTCCCTTCTCACAGCCCACTTCCGCTCTTTTCTCTTTCTCCTGCTCTTCTTCCCACCCCCATCCAGGGTGCCAGAGGACCACTTCTCCCCAACTGGGCATTCTGCCCTTTCCAGACCAGTGATATACACACACACACCCCACTCGCAGTAGCCGTGTCTGTTCCCTCCCATGGAGCTGAGTCCTGCCATGGGACCACTGGCTGATCTGAGGAACCAAGAGTCTGCATGTGTGACCATGGGGTCAGATGCTGTGGCCGTGACTCTGGTCACAGGTATGAGTCTAGCAGGATGGCCCAGTGGGAAAGGTCCCAGTCAATCCATCAAAGAAGAAGGCTTGAGATTCAGTATCAGGCGGGTGTTGGGACACACCACCATGCAGGCACCTGCTCCTATGCAGGCTTCCCCTCTGGATCTTATCTACTTCCTAAATACCTCCACAGCTTTCTCGGCAGTACACAGCAATTCCCCAATTCCAGAAAATTCTACTCCTCAGGAATAGGCCATGCATGAAAAGATATAACTGCAAGGAAGTCAGCTGGTGCTTCTTGCCCTGAGCAGAGTAACCGTCCAGGCCCCAGAGCAGATGCAGCTTGTCCTCTTGATCCTCTGGCACGTCCAGGGACCACAGGAAGCGAGGCCTGAGATAATAGCAGCCCTGAACTCTGTAGTGACATTTCCTGGAACTTCTTGAGAAGAAGAGAAAACAAGCAAACTGACTCTGAGCTGCAGTGCCCGGCCAGATGTCACTCCTCAGTCCTGGGGATTGACTTAATGTCTGCTTTGGAATCCAGGTCTAGTGGTCTGTGTACAAGAAGGGCCACTTCACGCACCAAGGATTTCAGCTGGCCTGCCTCGAACGGATGATGACAAAAATCCACAAGCTGGGATTTTCCAAGACCTAATTCAAACGGATCAATGGCATTGGCATACGTGTTGAATTTCACCACCCAGATAATGAAGTCCTTCAGGGCGTGGAACACGCTTAGCCCAGGGCAGGGGTGCCTCGCTGTGTCACCTGGATTGTCCTCGAGTGCTCATTTCCTGAGCTGCAGGTCGTGCTGCCAGCTGCCCGCCCTCAGCTCCAAGCCGTCTCCGGAAATTACCCTCAGCGGCCTCCCCCCGGTGCCACACCCTCTCCCCAGGAACAGCTGCACCCAGTGAGGGGTCAGTGAGAGGCTACAAAGGCCTGGCCCCTTGCCCCACCTGGAACGGTTCTGAAGCGCCCTCTCATTTTAGAATTCCACACGGGCTCAGCCCAGCCCTCCTGACTGCACTGCAGCCCAACACCTCCCTCCGCCCCCTCCTGCATCTTTCCCTTCCCCTTTCCAAGAGCACCCTCCGATAAACTTGCTGCGTGCTAAACTCCATCCCAGGGTCTGCTTCCCAGAGATCCCACCCTGCAATAAAAGAGAGGGTCTGGCAGATAGAAGCTGCTCAGTAGATACTGGTTGGCACAGTTGGTCAGTTAGTTGCTCAGTGATAAATCCAGTCAGAGGTTGGCCTCAAGGGGACTACTTAGTTGACCATGCAAATAGGAGAGGTGGCCTTGCCAGAAGGTAAGTGCCACGTGGCACCAAACCTACTTGGCAGGTCACTTTGAATTACTGGGAGAAGCTGGCACCATGGAAGGCAGGGAAAAAGGCAAAATTGTTCGAGGTACACCTCAGGCAGCTCCAGCCAAGGGTTGTTTATTAGTAAATGAGGGGAAGGACCATAGGACTCTTCTTTGCAGAATGAGACCATTGTTTCAAATCACTCTCAATCTGCAATTTCTTCTTTTCTTACTGACGGCCAGTCTCTCCTGTTCGTGGACGTGCTGCAGCTCAGAGAGAGACGGAGGTCCGTCGATGTCGGAGAGAACATCCTTTCAAAAAGTAAGCATTAGAGGGAAGGACACTTCCTTAGGAGCAGAATTGGTGAAGATGCTGTCCTTAAGCAGAAATCTAGAACCACTGCATTTTCCGTAAAAGCCTTGGCGATAAGGATGAGATTTTTTTTTTTAAATTGCAGACTTGTAGGATATAATAGAAGATCAGTGGACGAAAAAGAGCTGGGGCAACGAAAGAAGATCTGATGGGGTCAGGGTACTCACGGCTGGTTTCCACATCCCAGCAGCCGTGGACGAGGAGCAGCTGCTGGGAACACTGATGGGAGGACTCAGGGTGCCTTCCGTGACCAGTCAGCTATGGCTTTGCTGGCACAGAAATGGGGGATGGTGGCACGTTCCTCCTAGACTAAAATGTCACCAGTTCCTCAGTGAAGAGGAATCAAATTTAATACCAGAGCCATACTGTATATCATATATAGTTTATTATATAAATAATTTTATGCTAGACATAGTTAATAGTTTAATGAACCATATCAATCTTATTTCATAGTCTCAATCATTTTATCATCTTTGAAAAGTCTTGAGAAAAAGTATCCTCTTCTGATACTTTTAAGCAAATAGAAGCCTGGACACGGTGAACCCCAGTGAATCATCGTGGTAAATCCCCTGTTGGCCAGAGTGGGCAGGATGGGTAGCAGCACCCTTTATAGAACATGCCATAAGGCCACTTCCTGATTGTGTCTGGCCTAGGTCATAGAAACACAGGTCTAGGAGTTGAACGGGACCTCGGAAATCATCATGTCCACCCAGCCTCAGACACCCACCAATGGAGCTCTGTATCCTTATGACTGTCCCTGGCCACCCACGTGTCCAGACCAATTTCTTCTGGATGCGATATCTTTCAGCAGTCACTATCTCATTATCACAACACTTTGCCTTATCGACAGGCACATGGAACTGCATCTGAAAAGAATGTAGGGCCAAGATACACTTGTCAAAACCCATGGAATGTACAACACTGAGAGTGAGCTCTAACGTAAACTACGGGCTTCAAGTGATGTGATGCGTCAGTGTAGCTTCATCCATTGTAACGAGTGTACCATTCGGGCGGGGGATATTGAGAGTTAGGGAGGCTGTGCATGTGTGGGAACTCTCTGTACTTTCTGCTCAGTTTTCCATGAACCTAAAACTGCTCGAAAAATAAAGCCTATTAGTGAAAAAGAAAGAAAGAAATCAGGGCCCTGCCTGCACACGTGGAGCTCGGTAGCTGTATGTCACAGTGAAGGACGTGCTGCCCGGCATGAACTCTGGGGTCAACGGGGTTGGGTCCTCCAGCTCCTATCCCGTCCCGCTGAGACAAAATAAAGTCAATGACTGCTGGGTGTTGTGAGGGGCTGAGTTTTGAGTTGGGGGAACTGGGGTCTAGAAAAGAAAGAAGATTTAAATAGGTGATCATTTAATTAACTCTGCAATATTCTCATCTTTGCAGCTGTAGCTTATCTCAGGAGCACTTGGTTCCCCTTGTCCTCGTGCTCCTTTTCAGCTCCCCATTTCAGTTCTACTATTGAGGGCCTGCCTTCCACCATGGCCAAGCTTTGAGACCATCATGTCCCATCATTTCCCTCCGTTGTTGGTCTCATGTGATCCAGGCACAGAAAAAATAACCCAAGATGACTTATTGCTGAGAGAAAAGGAGATAAGTCACGAGAAGGGAAAGAATTTTTTTTTCTTTGCTGCTCAGGAAATGCAACTCGCTAGATAAGTTTTTTTTTAAAATGAACTCTTTAATTTTCTTCCAATGCAAAAATAAAATTTCCCTTGAAAACCAAATGTATCATTTATGTGTCTCAAACCAGAATCATTTTTTTGTTCAATAAAAAAGGCAGATTGGGGGTGTGGGGAATATGATCAATTTCAGCACACGCCCTTTCTCTGTGAGAATTAATCAAATAAGGATGAAAAGTAAGGTAATCCTTCCAGTGCCCTTCCCCTGACTCTTCCCACTGCCCGAAAAGATTTCATACAAAGCTATTTCAGTTACTGTAGGTTTTGGCCCTAATTCAACAATTTTGCCAAAGTATGTGTTAGGAGTAGTGCAGTGTCTACAGGGCTTCAACATTCGTGTGTGTGTGTGAGAGAGAGACAGAGAGACAGAGAAAGTGTCTGTGAGCATTTATGTGTGTCTTGTGTGTGGGTATTCGTGTGTGTGGCTGCGTGTGTGTGTTAACTATTTTTGTCCTGTTTCTCTAGTGGTACAACACTTTTGGAGAGTACCTGAGAACAACTTTGCAAAACACCTTATCAGAACGTTCCTATCCTGTTTCTCTTAAGCAATTCCAGCTTTGGAAAGACAACACTGAAAAGTGCTTCCAGCTGAGCAATTTGAAGACTCAGGACAATGTTGACCTATTATGAACCAGTCAGGTCTCCAGGCCACCAAGCCCATTACCAGGTCCGCTGCAGCCCATCATCTGGGCAGGTAGTTGAACCCTTCTTTGAACCACATCTGTAAAAGGGAAGGGCTCTGCACCCTTTCCTCTGGGTGCTGCCTGCCAACACCCTTCCACAGAAGGCAGCTCGGGAATATGCCCTCTCTCCTTGTCACCACTTTCCCCTCTTTTGAGCCCTGGTCACAAGCCCACAGGGGCCTCTCCCTTTCCTGAACTGGATGCACTCCCACACCCGGCACCTAATAATGTAAGACGAGCTGTTTATTAAGGGTCTCAAGTGTCTTTATTCTGTCTGTTGACCAGACTCCAAGCTTCCACAGGCAGGCTTGAGTTTCCTGTTCCTGTTGCTTCCACCCAAACTGCCTGGACGAGCCAGGGGCAATCTGCTGGTATTTGGTGCTGGACAGATTGTCACAGGCCCAGTGAATGGAGTCCCTTGAGGGCTGCAGTCAGAGAAGCCTCCAGCCTTGCACGGACTCAGATGAGCCTTGATTGTTAACTTGCCCCAGCTTGACATCCATGAAGTGGCAGGACTGGATTAGCAATGGGAAGTCTTTCCAAGGATTTATGTATAATTCATCTTCCCCTCTCTAACTGGAGACTTTTCAAGGAGAGAGATACACCTTCTTCTAGTTTTTATATCCAACTATATTCCCTTAAAAAATGCTTAATAAAGGAATGAAGGAATTGTTTTTTAAAAAGGGGCAAAGGGCACAAACTCTTTAGGGAAATAATAATTAGAATATAGAAAATCTGAGATTATTTACATGCAGCCCCACTAGGGACCAGAAGAATAGACAAATTATTCTTCAAAGTCCTTTCTGGACTTGTGACATTGGATACTGAAATAGCTTAAGTGGTCAAGCTGTTGACCTTGTTCATGTCTGAAATGTCTTGTGATCTATCTGATCCTTAGTTGCTGACCATCGTGCACTCGTGATATTGCCATATTCTATCTCTTAATTGCAATGGAAAGAATAATAAGTCTCTGATGAGTGAAAAGACTTTCATCAGATAGGAGCATTTTTTCCACGTTAACAATGCTCCCAGGACTTGACAAGCTGGCCCTCATTTCTCTCCATCAAGGTCCTGACTGTACTGTGAGAGCCTTGTGACTAAGAACTTGATAACCTGCTTGGGAGGAGGAAAGGCGGGAAGTCAGGTGAGGAGAGAGCCTTCTCACCCCAATGCAAGGACAAGAACTCTTCTCCCAAGTCAAGGATAGGATATTTCCCAAAACTCTGAATTCTTGCCTAAGGTATATCCAGATTTGTTTCCATGCTTTTGGGTGGAAATGTCCCATTCCCAGGTTGGATCAAATTGACTTCATATAACAGCTGAACTCCAAAAACACTCAAACCAAGGGTGGCCAGCTCTTTTGAAAACCTACGAAAGAGAAGAGCTCTCCAGATGGGGCACAGACTCTCCGCTTCACGCCATCCCTACTCAGTCTGCCTAACAGGTCGCATTACCCACCTACACTTCTAGGCATTTTGTAGATCAGCGAGAGCACAGGACCAAGACCTGAGCCTTGAGGGGTGTCCCAAACAGGCAGAGAGAGCAGAGGGCGCAGTCACTCCTTAGACCTGAGACAGAGCAGCAGCCACTTCAGAGCTGGAAGCAGAAAATGGGATCTCAGAACCCAGTGGTACTAAATGCAATGGAAAAGCTACCAAGAACAAAGGCTGGTGAAGTTTGGTAGGGGAGGTTCAGGAGTCCTCCAGAAGGGGGCAGGGACATAGTGCGTTGATGGACTACATGTGGCAGAGGTTTAGCAACCCACAGATGACCAAGAATGGAATAGGAGCTCAAAAGGAAGTGGAATTTTTTAACAAAGAGGAGTCATGAGCATATGTTAGGTTAGGAAGGAGTCAGTTGGAGAAAAGATCTTTAGGGTAACCTACACTCCCGGCTTGCCTGTAACTGAGCAATTTCCTGGGATATGAGGCTTTTAGCATCAAAACTGGTCAAGTCCCAAGTAAACTGGAATGAGTTGGTCATCCTACAAAATGCAAAGGGGACAGAGTGGGGATGGAGAGAGGGAATTACAGGATGCTGGGAAAGGTAGAAAGGCTGACCTGAAAAGGGAGGCTTTCTATACACCAATTATTTTTCCACTGGGAAGTCTCTTGGTACACAAGGAACATTTGGGTTTATGGATTATAGAAACACAGTTTGCAGTTGCTCAGTTAGCTTGGCGCAGGGCTGAAGTCCTGGTGTCTCCTGCTACTCCCCGTTCAAGCTCTTGGTTAACTTGTTTCAACTATCTAGAACCTTCTGGTCACTGACATTCTAGCTCTCTGCCCTCTAAATCAAGGTCAAGCTTTCACTGTTAGTCCTCAGCCCCTGACAAATAAAGCTCCTTGCAGCCAAGGTCCCAGGCCGGGCCTCTGCTTTGGATCAAAACATTCTTCCAAGGGCTTCATGGACAGGAAGTGCTCAGGCCTGCAGCGTATGGGTGGGCTTGCTAGAACGTCCCCCAACCTTCTCCTGCTGCCGTCTGGCCACATCCCTGCAGAGCTCACGTCCTCAAACCCCTCTTTGACACTTCATCTCCCCCAGCCCGGGTCCACTTCTTCTAACAGTGCTTTCTCAGCAGCAGGGTTTAGGTACACAATTCCTTATCAGTGTATCTTTTCTTAGAATTTAGGAAACTCTCCAAGCTGACAAACCTCTCCCCTTCATATTTGTCAGGGGTTAGAATCAAACAGGGTATCCTGAAAATATAGAACCAGAGTAGCTGCTGGCTCTGCTGCTATTAGCCACGTGACTCTGGGTGAGTAAGCTCTCCAAGCCTCCATTCTCTCATCTGTAAAATGGGTCTATAAATGCCTACCTCCCAGTGTCAGCCTAATTCACCTAGAAGGGATAAACAAAAAGTTTGCCAATTCTTAGCCACACTATAAATAAGCTAGCAGCACCAGAGGTAATGATGAGTTGAAAAGACGTCCTGGAAAGCCAGCAATAAATACCTGTTGAATGAATGAATGAGCGAATATACGACTGCTGACATGATCAGACCTGGGGAGAACCCCAAAACAGTGCTAACCTAGGTATGAAACAAGGAACGGGCAGTCCCAAGTTCACGGAGGTGGAATTTGAAGTAAGTCGGCAGTATGAAGACAGACAAGCTGGCAGGACACCAGGTGCAAACGTGAGCCACAGAGGCGGCTTCACAGCGGAGGGAACCAGCCTTGCCGTGAGAAGCCTCCTTAGTTCGGGGCCACGCACAAGCTCAGCCACGTGGTCAACTGTCCTAGCATCACATACACAGAGGCTGCCGGAGCCAGAAGAGGTTCCAACCCAAATGTAAGCGAGTAAAGCAGACAGGTACACGACAGCGGGGTGCTGGGCGGTGGTGAACCGGAGAACGCACGCCCTTTTCAACAGAGGCCTTGAAAAATCGGTTAAAAACAAAATCTTTGCCAGCCTCACAAATACAGATGAAGAAACCGGCTCAGAGGGTGGAAGAGCCTGTCCACTTGTGGCAGCCTGATGACTGCAATCTCTATCTTCCAACTGCAAGCGTTACATCGTCAAGACCCCGGGGGGAGAGAAGAGGGTCTGTGGACATGGCAGGTTCAAACACAGGTCTTCTGCCCCTGACCCTCAGCCTAAGCTGAGCTTCAGACTGCTTTCAACACTGGCCTTGCCCTGATGCAGGTTCCGAGATAAAAGTGCAATAAGGAATGTGCCAGAAGCCAACATAAGGACGTGATTCCCGCTGGTAATGAGACACAGAGGGAGGCTGGCTGTATTAGTCTGCTTGGGCTGCCATAATAAAGTGCCACAGACTGGGTGATCTAACCAACAGAAATGTATCCCCTCTGGGTCCTGGAGGCTACAAGTCCAAGATCAAGGGCATGTTAGTTTCTTCTGAGGCCGCTCTCCTTGGCTTGTCTTCTCCATGTATCTTTACATGGTCTTTCCTCTGTGTGTGTCTGTGTCCCGATTGCCTCTTTTTGTAAGAACATTGGTCATATTGAATTAGGGCCCATCCTAATGACCTCATTTAAGCTTAATCACCTCCTTAAAATCGTTATCTCCAAACCACAGTCACATTCTGAGGTACTGGAGGTTAGGACTTCATATGAATTTGAGGGGGACACAATTCAGCCCATATCACTGGCTTTTGGTAGAAATCAACAATCCTTCAACATTTTAATGACATCTGTCCTCTCTGGCACTGTGTATACTAGAAACAATCAAAATCACGGGAACAGAACAAGGGGTCCTCGTCATATAACACTGCAGCAAAGCCCTGAAAATCAGCCTCCCCATTCCCTAGACACTTTAATTCTTTCATCTGAGAACTTTTTTTTTTGGGGGGGGGGTGGTTAAACATTCTGTATTCCAGGCACTCTGCCAGGTGCTGGGGACACATTTGGTGAGCAAAGCTGACCTGGCCTGGGCCCTCAGGTAACTTCAGAGTCTATTGAAAACATTTCTTCTGGTTCTACCAGAAGATCAGGTTGCTTAACCTCAGTGAGCCTGTTTTTACATCTGTGAGATGAAGAAAATAATACCCATAATTAGAGAAGATAACATGACACATAGAGAAGGTCTATCACAACATGTGGAACTCATGTGTCTTTAATCAACGTAAACCTTCTCCCCTAAGTCCTACTTAGGATTCCACATAAAATAATACATACTGAGGAATTAAACTTTTCAAACTTGAAAAGGAACATCTTTAATTTGCCTAAATTTGGTACTTCCCATCCCAGGGCAAGACGAAAACAGGACCATAACTTATTAGTGGAGACAATGAACATGTTATCAACAGAAAGGCACATTCCGAGAGAATGCAGGTCCCGCTTCCCATGGTCCGGATCATCCCTCCCTCTTCCAACGCGGGGGGTTGAGGAGGGACTGGCGCCATCTTGGACCATAAATCATTTCCAAATGGTTCCTGGAGGGCACAAACCCCCGGAGCAGTACCTTCCACGCAGCTAAAGAATTTCCTGCCAAAATGGATAAGAATTTCCTGTTTTGCTTTTCATTATTACTTTAAATAATCATATTCAGAGTCTTGGCAGATCATAAGCAGCAGGGCCTGAGAGGGTGCATCAGCGTCTTTTCTGGATTAACTCCAGACGATTGCAGCCACTTTAGAAATGTCAAGTTGAGATCGGGACAAAATGCACAAAACGGCCACTTGGAATGAGAGAGAAGGACAGCCGATGCATGGGGTCCCCTTTGTTTGGTGCTGGACTTTACCCATGACTTTGCCCATGACTCCAGACCAGGCAGGAGTGTCCACACTGTCGCTCAGCCTGATTTTCCCCTTAGAGTTCAGGAGGGAGCTCCCACAAGCCCTCAGGGTTATCCCCTCTCCCTCCTGAGAAGGTCCCAGGTGCCCTTAGAAGCATGAACCTCTCGGGGCAGCTCCAGGTAACTCCCAGACTAATTATACTTGCCCCTGTGTGGGCATCCAAACATGCTCAGAGAACACAGGCTGTACAGCCAAGGTCTAGGCGGCCAAGACCTGTACTAGGTTCCTTCACAGGTAGTCTCACTTGCATTTGTCCCATTTCCCCTGCTGCACCCAGCCTAGAATAAAGCCTCAGGACCTTAGGGTCTCATCACCTCCAGCCCCAAGGGCAGCAGTGGCCTCTTACCTGGTCTCCCCCTACCCTGTGCTATTCTTATCCCTAGTTCTCTAGAGCTGCTGGTACCAGCCACACACCACTCAATACGTTCACAAACCTGCTCGGAAATCACAGAGCCTAGCAAACAAGGCACGCGCCCCTTCTCCTGGCACTCAAAGCCCCTCGTGATCTGGTCTCAGATTTCTCTCTTATTATTCCTCCCCTCGTGCACCTACACTTCAGCCAAACTAGATATTTCCCCATTAAGTTCACATTTCTTGTCCTTTGCCACACCCCTGCTTCTGCCCCCGCCAATCCTTCTAGATCCTGTGCTCTCCAATCCCTGCCTCTCAGAGTGCAGCCTTCTCCATGAAGTCTCCCCATCAAGGCTGCTCAGGGCCCGCGCTCCCATCCCCACCGCCCCACACAGCTCTCCGTATTGTTTTGTCACAATGTAGGGACGATATGGCTGGTAGGACTGTTGCCAAATATTCCCAGTCTCTTCTGCTGGGCATTTGGTGGACGACCTCGTGACTTGCTTTGGCCAACAAATGTAAATGAAAGTGATCCGTGTCATTTTTGGCCAGAAGCTTGAAAAGCCAGTGTATACTTTGCCTCTTTTCCTTCCCTGTGAAACATGTGTCAAGGTGAGAGACCTTGCTGACCTGCTATGATCATATAGTGGGAGTGAGAAATGTCTTTGCATCATAAGCCACTGAGATTTGGAGGTTGTTTGTTAACACAGCAAAATCTGGCTTATCCTGAATGCTATGATATGAAATCTAAGAGAACAACTAGCCCATCTCCTGCTTTACAGGCGAGGAAACTAAGGCTTAGAGGAAGTGGAATGACTTGCCCAAGGTCACATCATTAGTAGTGACTCAAGTCTAGGGCCAAGTTCTCCTAACATCCAGTCCAATGCTGCTTCCATGGCACCATCCTGTAGGATCCTTGAGACTAAGGACCTAACAGCAGGAGTCTGGGATCTCAGCACTGGCCCTCCACTACTTAGCTGTGTGATCCTGGGTAAGTCACTCCTACTCACAGACCTGTTTCCCCACTTCTAGAATGAGAATATGGGACAAAAACCCTTCTAGGCTGTCTTGTCCTGTACCCCTCTGTGTTCATGTTGGTGCCCTGTATATGTGGAGGACCAACCAGCTATCTCAAGGGCTTATCTCATCTCTCCCTGGGAGTAACCAGGACTTCTCCAGGTGGGGCAAAGGTCAGACTACATGCACCGACTCACTCTTGAATCACCCTTCCCATCTCCTAGTTCCTCATCCAGCTGCCCACAGCTGTGAGTTTATGCTTGACTCATCTATCAGGCCCTGCCTTTAACTGGTATTTATTCAAATAACATGTACGGTCCTTAACCAACTCCACACAAGCACCTGGCCTTTGACAATAGAGTCCATAAGGTATAAGCTTGTTTTTTCGTGTGTGTTTGTTTCTTTTGTTTTTTCTTATCACACCTCAGTTCTTGAGTATTCTAAGTGCTGTCAGCCTTTCAGTCAGGTCATCAGGTTTCTGTCCGGGACATGCTCTTAATTTCTTGTCTTTGTCTTTCGATCTCCTTTCCTTAAGCTGCCTCGACAGGAAAAGAACCAGTTCTTTGGAAGTTAAGACAGGAAGTTCTTAAAACATGGCAGACCATCATGTATTCCTGGACATGGTGTCAAAAGTCAAGGCTGCCCTTCAGCCATCAGCCACATGCCTGACATTCTTAAGGAGTTGGTCAACCCAGAGCAGGAAGGATCTCAGAGCATGGGTGACCTCTTCCTCATACTGGTGGCAGAGGAGACACGCCATGCCCTGGAGCAGCTCCTTTCAGAGCAAACACTTTGCCACAGAAGTATGTTGTTCACAAGGACACTGGCAGTCTTGGGTTTCCCCTTTCCGCTTTGGCCAACTCTGTGAGGGACATTAGAGCAAATGACCCAGGAGCAACCAGAGGCAGTGTCCTTGCAGCCACCTCGAGTCTTCCAATAAGCCCCCTTTTCACCTAACCCCAGGCTAGTTAACCAACCAGACCAAAAATGGAAAGGAACCCAGAAAGTCTAGTCTAATCTGTCCATGAGAAACATACTACAAATCACATCTATATTTTAAATATCCTAATAGCCACATTAGTAAAAAAGAACAACAGGTAGGTGAAATTAATCTTAATGATACCTTTTTATTTACCCCGATATATCCAAAAATTGTCAGTTCAGTGTGTAATCAATATAATTATTATTACTGAGAAAGTTTACATTCTTTCTTTGCAACTGTTTTCAAAGTCCAGTGTGTATTTTAGGCTTACAGCACACCCCATTGGACCAGTCACAGTTCAAGTGCTCACTAGCCTTTTGTGACTAGTGGCCTCTGTATTGAGAGCACAGGTCTAGTGAAGCCTCTTATCATTAGAGATGAGGAAACTGAGGCCCTGAGATGAGAAATGAATGACATCAAGATCCCCACTTCAGAGGCAGGTTAAAGGCTAGGTGTCTGCGTTACCCTTTTAGTTGTACCACTAAAACACCCCAAACCAGAACAAAACAAAAATACCACTCAGCAGCAGATAAGGTGCTGGTTTGTATGAACCCCAGACGAAATGCTAAAGGTACTTTAGCAGAGTACAAGAAGTCATGTGACTTTCAAGTTCAAGCAAGCTGGGCATTGAGGGAATTTCTTCTGCTCTCCGAGTGGGGTAGTTATTTGTGCTCCAGTTAAAACCGAGCAAAAGCAGCCGCGCCACTAAACAGATGCCCCTTCCAGGAGAAAGGAGTCCTGGAGGGAGGCCACCCATCCAGCTGGCTGTGCCCACGCTAGTGGCCACTGGATCCATTAGCCTAGCTTCTGACCTGCAGCGAGACATTGAACGAAATATTGCTGGTAAAGAGAAAAGAGCATGAGTTCGGGAATCAAGTTGACCCGAATTCCAATCCCTGACCACCTCTGTGAGCCTCTGCGTTCTCCTCTGTAAGTTGGGGAAGATGCTGACGATACTTTCCACTGATGGCTGCGGGGGACACTGAATGGCCTGGTGCCGCTAGTAGGTCCCTGGCACACAGTCAGGCCCTAGTAAACTTCGGCTTTCCTTCCCTGATGTTCCTGAGGCTGGTTTCTCATAGCAAATCAATGCCATTCTCCTAACTGCTTTAGGGAAAAGGGTTCTCTGGCTTAAGGGCCACTCTTAGCCAGGGCCACTTAGTCAGCTGCGAAGTGCTGCTAACTGGACCTGTCTCAGTGTCTTAATGGATGTCTCTGGAGCACCTTTCTAGGCCCAACCATGACGTGCATGGAGCATCGCCCTCCTAGAGTCACAGGTGGTCCTCCTGGCAACACTGCTACCTGGGGTTAGGAAGAAAACCAAGCTGGGATGTCACAGCTCTCTGTCCATCAGTGCTATCTGGGGCCAGTCTCAGAGGGAGTCAACCCTGGGAGCGAACCCCTGACCAAAGTTTGGGAGGGGAACTCCTCAGTGGGGGGGTGATAAACTTAGTGCCCAGCTTGGATATGGGAGTGCCTCTCTCTCCCTGTGGTATTTCTAATTCTAACATCAAGTAAAAATAGAATTTCCTGTTGATCTGATAAGAAATTCCTGTTTTTCCAGGGAGCAGGGAAGACTCTATTGGGGGGCATGGACAGCAGGGTTTACCAACTACTTCCGACATGGATGATTACAGAAAGGAGGGGCCCAGTGGGCCCTGGTTCACATTTACTTATTCTTAAAGTGTAAAGACAGCTCATGCCAAGAAGAATCACAGGGTGTGATGAATAATTTCCTACATACATTGAAGACCTTGGCTAGCTTTGGAAAGTTCTTTCTGCTAGTTCCCTGGGGCCTGGATATTTTTAGTTGCCAGATGCAGTTTGGTCCAGATTCTCAGGCTGAGATGTTGAGCCTCACACATGGAACATGGCATATCAGGGTGGCACCTTGCAGGGGGTGTGCAGGGGCCAGGCCTCAGCCTTCACCACAAATCCCTGGTCACCCCCAACTTGTGCACCCCGCTGTGCTTGCTTCTGTATAAACAGTTCAAAGAGTTTGTCTCTAGTGGACATTTGAGGCTTTGGGGTCTCCCAGCATCCAGCTCCCATTCCTTCTGTTAATGGCTCCCACATTTCCACTTGGAGAATCACCTCTTCCACCCGTGCCGGCTTGATGGAACTGTCAGTCAAGGATTCTTGCCCTCCCCTGGTCAAGGGGCCCATCAATCAGACCCCGTCCTGGGATTTGGAACATTGAGTGGAGTGATGTAAAGACAGAAAAATGACCATCACCCATTCACCCCAGCAGTCAGCCTCTGACCCCAGGACCCCGGACCTCGTCTGGCCCCTGCCCTTTTGAGTCTGATTATTCATTTCTCCAATTCTGTGGGCTATTCAGGTGCCTTCTAAAGATCTCCATTTTCTAATACTTATAAATAAAGCACTGTGATAAATGCAACAGTGTACTGATGGTGAGTCAGAGGCGTCACCTTGCGTGTCTTCTAACAGGAAAGTAATAGTCTTAGCACAAATGTGTGATCCTGGACTGGCTGAGAAGCACCCCGACACCAGACAGCTCCTCGGCCTTTTAACAGCCCCGTGAGGAAGGCAAGCAGCGATCATAGCACCTTTTGAGAAATGAGGAGGCTGAGGTTCAGAGGCCTGCCAGCTGCTGCACAGCCTGGGCATGGCAGAACCATCATGTAAACATCTGTCTGTCTCCTGACCCCAGCCTAGGACGTTCTCTACCAGACCTCTTGAGCTGAATTGGAGCTGTTTCCCCAGGATGGGGGTTATTTGATCTTTAGCTTCTTCTGCCTATTGATGCCCATGTCCTGGCTCACCAGTAACTAAAATTGGGAAACTAGCCTCTGAGATATATTTCACAAAGTCTGACTTGCATCCAAGCAGATAAGCCATAAAAACACTTTTTTTTTTTTTTTTTTTTGCAGTACGCGGGCCTCTCACTGCTGTGGCCTCTCCCACTGCAGAGAATAGGCTCCGGACGCGCAGGCTCAGCGGCCATGGCTCACGGGCACAGCCGTTCTGCAGCACGTGGGATCCTCCCGGACTGGGGCACGAACCCGCGTCCCCTGCATCGGCAGGCGGACTCTCAACCACAGCGCCACCAGGGAAGCCCCATAAAAACACATTTTCAAGTCACCTTTAGAATGTCATCGGGATTGTACGTGTGTGTTTCTGTTGACACTTCACAATAGCCAAAACGTGGAACAGTCCAAATGTCCATTAATGGATGAATGGATACACAAATCTTGGTATATCCATACAATGGAACATTATTTGGCCATTAAAAAGAATAAAGTATATACTAGTGTATGCTACAGTGTGGGTGAACCATGAAAATATACTAAGTGAAAGAAACCAGGCACGAAAGGTCACATATCATATGATTCCACATATATGTAATACTCAGAAGAGATAAATCCGTAGAGACGGAAGACAGCTGGTGGTTACCGGGGGCTGGAGGAGAGGGGAATGGGGAGAAACTGCTTAATGGGTACAGCATTTTACGTTGAATGACAGAAACGTTTTGGAACTAGATAAAGGTGGTGGTTGCACCATATTATGAATGTTCTAAATGCCACTGGATTATTCACTCTAAAATGGTTAATTTTATGTTATGTGAATTTTATCTCAATAAATGGTATAAATACTTTTGTTGATAAGATAACAATAAAACTAATTTGAACAAAACAAGAATATCATTGGGACTCATCCTTTCGTTTTAATTCCTATTAGTCTCCCTGACTCCTTTCTCTTCCTCCGTCAAACACTCACAGTCACCTGTCACCTCAGGGCTTCCTCACACCATTTTCACTCATGACATTTGGTCTCTCAGCAATGCCCAGTGACATCCCAGTTGACTAGAGACGAAGTTTCAGCTGGGTGTTCAAAGTCCTCCAATCTCTACATCTCAACTGCCAGCATGCCCTCTACTCTAGCCAGACTGTCCTCCCCCCATCACTGGTCACTGAGCTCTTCCTGAGCCCAGCCCTCCTAAGAGACGTGATCTTCATGAACCTTCACCCTCTATACAGGTGGGTGATGATGATGACGATGATATTACCAAACCACTGCTGCTACTATTAATAATAGCTTCCATTCATCCAAAACCTAATATGCCCCAGCTCTCCTAGGTGTTTATAGTGGGGTAAGGATGCTTCCCATCAAATTGAGACGGTTTTCCTAAGCTCCCTGTTTGTGGGGTAGGCTCTGGTGTTAAGTGTTCTGGTGACTCTTTCTTCTGTATTAGATAGGGTGCAGCTTTCTCTCATTCTGCATTTCTACCATGATAACATCTACTCCCTTTTGTTTTACATTTCCCCCCTTTCGTTTTGCATTTCCCCTTAACCTCTCCCTTGGTTGATATGTAGAATTTGCTATTTGTATGACCTATTGAGCCTGACGATGGCAATGGAGCCAAGATACCAGGACAATTGCCATCTATCAAGAACCTTCCCATGGGGTGGTGCTGTGTGTTAACAGGCCAAGAGGTCCTAAGAAGAAGAAGATAAAATGAGATCTTTGAGAACAAACATCTTTGACTTGTGGGCAAAGTTCCGTGGATGGGCTGGTTTCCCCTCTCCAGTGCTGCGTTAGCTTAATTAGAGCTCGGGAGGGGCTGAATGGAGCCCCGCTGTCAAATGTTGCCATGGGGGCACGGGAGGGGCTGAATGGAGCCCCGTTGCCAAATACTGCCATGGGGGTACAGGTTATTTGAGGTTTTAGCTGGTTGAATGGCTGTTTGTGCTTTTTTCCTCCTGATTTATATGTTTTTGAAACACACACCTTTGAGCAAGGCTGTGAGCTGCCCAGCCCAGGGTCAACAGGCATCTTGGAGTCAAGGAGTGCTAAGATTCTGAGAGCCGAATTGCAGGGACATGGCCCCCAAAAGAAGAAAGGGTGTCCAGGCAACACTCACTCACTTACATTCACTGTTCTGTGTAATATTTATAATAATTTTAGCTAGACAGAGATAGAACTGTCTCCACATTAGAGATGAGGCAACAGACTCAGAAGGTTAGCCAAGCCACAAAGTTAGTACCTGTGGAGTGTGGACTGAATTCCAAAGTCTCTGCTTTTCCCTGCACTGCAATGTCAGTTCCCCTCTTCTCTCCATTCTTAGTCATTCCTTGGGGCTCTTCTCTCTATGAATGAGCTGGCCTTAGATTAGCTCTCCCACCTGTGGGGTCTCCGTTCCGGACTCCTACTGTGCATACAAGCTATGTTACTCACTTGAATGTTGATTTCATAATCGTCTAATATATTCTAATCTAACTGAGTCTCCTAACGGGACAGGAAGGAAGGAGGCAGGGCACAACTTTTAAAAGAATGACACAGCTGTCAAGGACAGGACGGGACATAAACTGCTTAGAGCCAACAAAGTCCAAGATAGCGGAGGATCAACTTCCAGTAGACCCTGAGCCTCATTATAAGCTCACTGTGATACATTAGCATCTAAATGACACACCCACGACAGTTATGAGGCCGACCATAAAGGGCCAAAAAGTGGGCAGTGTCCCAATTCCTGGACATCCCTGCCTCTTCCCCAAAACAGTTGGAATAATCCTCCCACCCATTAGCCTATGAAATTACCCAGCCCATAAAAACTAACCACCCCGGAAGCAGCCGCATAGCACAGGGAGATCAGCTCGGTGCTTTGTGACTGCCTGGAGGGGTGGGATAGGGAGGGTGGGAGGAAGGGAGACGCAAGAGGGAAGAGATATGGGAACATATGTATATGTATAACTGATTCACTTTGTTATAAAGCAGAAACCAACACACCATTGTAAAGCAATTATACTCCAATAAAGATGTAAAAAAAACACAAAACTAACCACCCCGTATTTCGGGAAGGCTCTTGCTTTCTGAGGTGGGCCGCATTCTGTCTATGGAATGTGTATCTCTCTCAATAAACCCACTTTCACTTTATTATGACTCGCTCTTGAATTCTTTCCAGCACAAAGCTAAGGATTCTCACTTGGCGGCCCCTCCCAGGGACTCACCCAAGGCCTGGGACATGACCATCCTCTCACCACATTTTTTCCTACAGCACTAACATATGACTATTTCTTTCAAGCATGCGTAGCTTGTATCCTCAATAAAAGCATAGATTCCTTGAGGGAGGATGATTGCTCTGCTCCCCTCTCCTCAACCCTGCCTAAAACAGTGCTAAATAAGCAGGAAGTGACCACGATGTCCTGGGATCTGGGAATTTAAATGGTCCTTAAAGATTGTTCTCGGGCTTCCCTGGTGGTGCAGTGGTTAAGAATCCGCCTGCCAATGCAGGGGACACAGGTTCGAGCCCTGGTCTGGGAAGATCCCACATGCCGCGGAGCAACGAAACCTGTGCGCCACAACTACAGAGCCCGCGTGCTGCAACTACTGAAGCCCACGTGCCTAGAGTCCATGCTCTGCAACAGGAGAAGCCACCGCAATGAGAAGCCCGCACACTGCAACACAGACCCCACTCACCACAACTAGAGAAAGCCCACGCGTAGCAACGAAGACCCAGCACAGCCAAAAAAAACACCAAAAAATAAATAAATTAAAAAAACCAAACAAACAAACAAAAAAAGATTGTTCTCATCCAGGACCAGACTACTCTAGAAACTCCTCAATGATCACACGAGCAAATGAAGAAAGGAACATTGTTCCAACTGACTTCACTACCTCTAGTTCTTTTTGCCCTTAAATAGAAATCCAAAATTTCTTCTAGGAGAAAGAAGACAAAAATAAATAGATAGCTAGTGGGAAGCAGCCACATTAGCACAGGGAGATCAGCTCGGTGCTTTGTGACCACCTAGAGGGGTGGGATAGGGAGAGTGGGAGGGAGATGCAAGAGGGAGGGGATATGGGGATATAGGTATATGTGTAGCCGATTCACCTTGTTAGACAGCAGCAACTAACACAACATTGTAAAGCGATTATACTCCAATAAAGATGTTAAAAAAAATTCCTCTAGGAGAAAAGAAAGTTAATTCCATTCCTTCCAGGGTTTTGGCTCTCAGGGTTCCAGAGTTGACAGTCACCACCACTGAGACTCATTTAGGGGCCATACTGACTCTGCTTTTAAAAGCAATACAGGTTCACAACCCCTTATCCTAAACTCTCAGAACCAGGTGTGTTTCAGAATTCAGAATTCTTCAGATTTCAGAAAGGTGATGTGGTGCATATACAATATATCCTGTAACAACCCCAGCCGTGTCCAA
Organism: Phocoena sinus; assembly: GCF_008692025.1. NCBI lineage: Eukaryota > Metazoa > Chordata > Mammalia > Artiodactyla > Phocoenidae > Phocoena > Phocoena sinus. Next base: position 25,005,911 of record NC_045775.1, read on the forward strand.
AGCAGCACCTCATCAGTATTTCTAAACATAGCTGCATTCCACATCAGGAGAGGTTTTACTTCCAAATGAGTTTCGACCCCAACCACACAATTTTCAGAGCTTTTTGACTTCAGAATCATAGATAACAGAATGTGAACCTCTAGTAGATAATAATTATTGAGTGCTTATTATACGCTAGACTCTGCTAAATGTGTACTGTGAGTTAACTCATATAATCCACCAACAGACTAAGAGGTAAGTTCTCATTTTACTTCCATTTCACAGATGAGGAAACTGAAGCTTAAAGAGGTTAGCAATTTGCTCAAGATCACACAGAGAGTGAGCATGGGAGCAGAGCTCCATGGGTAGTTGTAGATACAACCACCCCTCCCCCACCTCTGTGGTCCCCTTGGAGGGCACCTAGGATGGTGGACATAGGAGCAGCAGGTGACTCCCATGGGACCACTGGGTTTGGGGCCTGGGCAGATTTCACCCTCAGGTATGGAGAGGCAGAGCCCTAGGTCTTGAAAGGAAGAGACAAGAAAATCAGCCACCTTCCAGAACTAACTGAATGACAGGTTCAAGGCTGAACCTCAGCCTTGACCATGAATGAGACAAGCATGACATGAGCATCACCTGGCCTGGAGGGTCCGCAGAGTGCCGGTTAAGAGCAGGAGCTCCAAGGCCAGCCCATGAGGGTCAAACCCCGTAACTAGCTGGGGGATGCTGGGCAAACTTCCTTCCTTGTTAAGTTTCAGTTCCCTCTTCTGTAAGATAAAGTTTCATCATGCTTCTTCACAAGACTGTCTGGAAGATTAAATGAAACAATCCATGTAAACACAATGCCTGACACAGAGTGGGACCCTTGATACTGGCTTTAAATAAATGCCTGTGATGGAAGAAAACAGGATTGTAAATTGAGATAACCAAAGAGGAAAGGTATAGGCTGACTGATCCTTCAGTGTTCACGTGCCCCGTCTGAATCCTTTCGCTGCTGAAAACACCCTTGTTTCACAGCCCTTCACCACTCAGCCACACTAGACTGCGGGTTTGAGGGCATGAGAGCAACGCCATCAGGGCCGCGGGCAGTCAAACGTGTCCTGAACAGGCCACGCGGAGGCAGTATGGCTGTTTCACACGGGCTCGGGTGGAAGGTGAGGGTTACGGTGGCCCGGGCTGGAGCACTACGGTGCCAGCAAAGACCCCGACAAAGACCTTGACCCCCAGTCTCTGAACAGCTCAAAGACAAATGGATAGGTCGCTACTCCTGTCAGTTCATTCTACACAAACACCCTGGGGCATGGCCTCGCTCGCCCACGGTTTTCCTCCCGTGGTTTGCCCTTCCCCCACGAAACACAGGCCATCAGAAATGGCCACCTGGGGCAGCACGAACAGCCAGCCATTCCCCTGGTGCCTGAGGAGGCAGGATTTGCCTGAAGGATGCTGACCGGACCACACTTCACCGGGGTCTTCCAGGGCCCACATCGGCATAACGTCAGGCCTGGGGCCGCGTTCTGCAAGATGCTTGTTCTCGGAGACTCTGCACCCGAAAAGCTTTCCTCTCATCTGCAAACTCATGGCCAGACAGGGGCACCAGACGAAGGGCAACAGAGAACAAAAGTTCCAGGAAGACGGGGCATTTGACCACTCACCATTGTGGCTCCCTGCTCACCATTGTATCCCCAGGGAAGAACAACGTTCGGCAAATGATATAGGTGCTTAACAAATGTTTGTTGAGTGAATAAAGAAAAGGACACGCACCTCTTGGGCCGTGCAGCGTACGGCTCAGCGTCCCCCGAGGGGGTGTCCCTGCCTCGTCCTCCCCATCCTGGCTGCAGGCTCCTCCTGGCCAGCACGGGAGCTCATCTGAGCACCACGGCCCACACCTGAGGCACAAGGAAAGGGTGCCAAAGCCAGAGGAGTCCGCCCTGACCGGCTGCTCTGACAGTGCTGTCAGCTGTGGCTTGTCAAGCCCCCATTTGAATCTCACCATGTCTGCCCTTGTTCCGCAGACAGACCTGCCATTAGGAGCTTTCCAGACCAAACCTCAGCTGCTCCGAAGAGCAGTAATTAAATCAACAGACCGTGATGTCTGCTTTCGGTTCCTTTCACACCTGTCTGCCAGCAGGATTACTGGGTAAAAGAAGATCTTGGCTGGGCCCAGACTGGCAAGCACCCTGCAAAAATATCCCGGGGCTGGCGGGGAGGGAGGTGGTGGTCAGCCATGTGCTCCTCAGACCCCCGCTGCAGCTCACTGACATTTCTGGGGAGGCTGCCCTGTGGCCCGGGGGAGCTGCAGGTGGGGCTGGAATGAAAGAAGCTCACATAGAGAGTTGGCAATAGGCTATGGAGATGGGCCGGGAATAATCGCTCCCTTCGTGAGCATCTACTGGGTGCCTCTGGCCTTCAGAGCTGTACCAGTTTCTCTGTCTCTTGGTTCCCTCCTTAAGTGGCCCTGAGTTGAGCAGTTTCCCCAGGCTGAGGAAAGCACTGCGTGCCCACAAGAGATGTTCTGGAAATACTTGCTGACTGGGCAGGGGCAGAGGTGGGTGACACCCCAGATTAGAGGCTCTGCAGCCAAGTTCCCCTCCCTTCCTTGCACATCTCAGTGACCCCCCCTGCCCCCGGACGGTGTCCTGGGTTTGGGGCCCCAGGCTCTGGGGAGCGGAAAGGAGAAGGCTCTAGGCTCCCAGGGGCTCATGGGAAGGGAGGTCAGCATGTCACTTTCCTCTCTCAGGACCCCATGGCCTTCCGTAAATACACACAGCCTGGAATTCCTGACAATCCCAGCTGATTGTCCAGGAAAAAGAAAAAAACCACAGAGCGCCCACTGAGCCCTGCCCCATTCTAGGTCCCATAAACACAGATGATTAAAAATACTTGGAGCCCTTGAAAGAATGCCTTCTGCACCAGGGCCCGAGGGTGAGGCCACAGGCTCTGGGACAGGCAAGAGCAGCCCCTAGAAGCGAAAGCAGTCACCTCCAGTGTGGGCCTGGGGGCCTCTGCTCTGAGGGGCTCCGGCAAAGAAACTTGGGAGCAGAAGTGTCTCTGGAGCCTGGAAGGGCCTAGAAGAAAATGATAGAGGAGGCCTGCTGATTCTTACTTAGAAAGAAACCCAAGTAAGGTCTGTCATGTTTTTCCTTGTAGTTCAAAATTGTAATGAAATAAAAAGTAGAAAAACCTGTTGTTATCATCCAATGGGTTTTCTAAAGGGGAACTTCTACCTGGGATCACAGAAGGAGGTCCATTGAATGATAAGCTACAGCTGGTGTGTGTGTGTGTGTGTGTGCGTGCGTGCGTGCGTGTATGTGAGTGCATGCGTGCGTGTGTGTGTGTGTTGAGGCTGGAAAGTAAGAAGTAGACTCACCGTCCTGGCAGGGGTGATTGACATGGTCGCAGGAGGAGGTCAGGCTGCTGTTACCCGGTGGCAGCAGGGAGAAGTGAGGGCACCAGGCCATTCCTTTGGGTGCCCTTGCTGCTCTTTGCCTCAATCTTGACAGTATATGGAAAATGAAGCAGTCATGAGCTTAGAAAAGCATTGAAGAGACTCAATCGCCTCAGGGATGAGGGTCTATCTGGGTCACACCACCAGGGAAGCTGTTGAGACCAGTAGAAGGGCTGGCTGAGGGTGTGGGCAACAAGGATGGAGATATGAGCATGGACGTGGCCCTGAGACCAGCTGGGGTTTGTCTCATTTCCTCTTGAAAGTGTCTCCCAGGAAAAGAGACCACCAGAATTCTAGAGGAGGCTGCTTCCAGAACTTCTAAGAAGAAGTGGGTCTGAGTGGCACAAAAGGTAGACCATTGAAGATGCTGTGCTGAGCAGCCCAGATGCCGCTTCAGGACTAAAGGACTTACTCCCGCAGCTGCTGGAAGTGCTGGCAGCCGAGAACCCCCTTCAGAATTGCCTTGGTGGTGGAGAGTTGCCTCGCCCCAAATGACACCCTCTTCCCAGGGCAACCTGCATCCAATGACGCCCTGTACCATCACCACCACGCAATCCGACTCTGAAGGTCCACCCCAGCTTCCGAGCTCCCCACGGTGTTGGCGGAGGCCTTTGTTGCCGCTGCACCAGCCCGCAGCTCTCCCCTCACTTCAGTCCTGCTTCCTCCTTCCCTTCCTTCCACAGATGTCCATCCCAAGAGCGCTCTCTAATCAAGCTTCCACACCGCACGCTGATCCTGCCTCTGTCTGGCATACTGGCATAGGGCCAAGCACCCACACGTGTGTTTGGCCAAATAAATACATCTTCTGAAGTCTGTTCACTATGTATGCATTATCTACTAAAAACTTAATATTATTAGAGCAGATGCAAATGATCCCCTCCCCTGCCCCCATACACACAAACCTCAGGGGGAAGCCCTGGAGTCACCTCCAGGAAGCCCTCAAGCGTTCTGAAAACCAATAGGTTAGGGCATGGCTCCAGGCAGAAGGGAGCCCTGGGCGGGGCGCTGGTTCGGCACCAGAATGTCTGATTCTGACCCGCGCTTCTGCCCCTGCAGCTGGGTGAGCTGAGGTGCCAGCGCACTCCTCTCACAGCCGCGCCCTCATCGGTCTGAACTGCCCCGGCTCCTTCCTGGGTTGTGTGGGAGAGCCAATGAGAGCTTCAAATATTATGTTTGGAAGGACATTTTAAACTGCAAAGGGCTGTGCAAAAATAAGAGAGTATCATTTAGCGAATGGCCCATGAATTGTGTTCATTCACTGTGTTCGTGGCTAATTCTGGACACTCATCCCCCTAGTGTTGGATTAAACAAGATATCAGCAGGACCTGCCCTAAACATATCCACTGTCTTCTTTGTCTGGTTCATTTTAAGACTCAAATAAGATAACAAATGTGAGAGTGCTTCAGATGTCATACTAGTGTGTGCAGGTCTGCTACACAGTGGCAGGTTTGGAGCGGGGGTGGTGGGTGCTGGAGGGAGGTAGCCTGGAACCAAAAGAGAAGACCCAGGTCCCATGCTTTCTCCACCACTTACTAACTTGGTGGCCTTGGGCAAATCACCTAACTTTGCCTCTGTGAAATGGGACTGGTAGTTCAAGCTTTACTTTCCTTACAGAGTTTTAATTTTTTTTTCTTTTTCTTTTCTGAAAGTCAATGAAAATATGTATTTGGAAACATTTTGGGTAACTTGAGGCCAAGAGACTTACAAAGTCCTTACCTCCTATAAGTGGAGAAGTTACATGGAACCCAGGGCCTTGACTCCCAAGCTCTGCCTCTTTCCATGCTGGGTCAAGTATTAGGACTAAAAATAACAACAGCGATGCCGATCACAACAGTGATCACCACCGCCTTTAAAATACCTCAGGCAGCTTGGCACGTCTGTGTTCATGAGATGCCCCTCTGGGCTGAGGGAGTACAGCCCGGTGAAGATACCAAGGTTTCTATTTCAGACCCCACTCACCACTCACCCCCTGTGCCAGGCACCCTTGGGCAGTGTCCAACCTGCCCGACTCCACGTTGGCAACCCCTGTGGTTATCACCTTAAGTTTTGAGTTGTTTTTCTGCAGCAGGGTGGCTGTGTGCTCAACGTTTCACTATTTCGAAGGCTGTCCCCTCATAGAGCAGTGAAATCGGTGGGCCAGAGTGTAGACTGGTCAAGAAAGAAGACACCAACCTGACAGACAGATGGGGTGGGGGGGGGGCGGGGTGGCACCCTTCATCTCCTCCCTTCCTAGGAGAGAACAGGGAAAGGAGTGTGGCCTGGAATCAGAGGAAAGAAAGAGGAGAGGGGGAGCCCAGCATGTGGTCAGGATTTCAATCGGGGAAGTTCTCAGTGTACAGAGGAGAAGAGGGCATTGTCAAACTTCCCGTTAGGGAGGGGACCTAGGGAGAAGGGAGTTCTGAATACTCCCAGTGTTTCCAAAGGGCCTCTCCATTCCTACCGCGAGCTTTCCCCTGCAGCCAGGAGGTCTGGCCACCCACGAGGCGGCCCAGAAGCCCGTTACGTCAGTGGGAAGAAGAGCCGAGGCCTCTGGGGTGAGGCGGGAGGTGCTGGGCCTGCATCTCAATTTCCCAGCACACAAGCCCAGTCACCTCCCTTGTCCCTTCTCTCTCCATGTAACACACACCCCTTTATTCTGGGTGTGGACCAATGGCATCTTGCCTTGGTGGAGAATGACCCAAGTCCCGTGATACACAGGGATCCATCCACCGCTAGCAGCTCATGGAATAACTCAACATCTTGCGAATGTCACGTAGTAGCTGGGAGGTGAAGGCAATCAGTGTGGACACCACTCTGCGTGTTTCTAGGTCAGATGAGCTTCTGGATCAGGGGGATCAAGGTGTTATCTGAGACTACAGAGTTGCAGGTCAGCTGACCTAAATTCAAGTTCTGACTCAGCTGCTCACCCACTCAACTCGTAACTTGTTAGCTAACCTCTTGGAGCCTATTTCCTTACCTAGAAAATAGGATTAACACCCACATCATAGAGTCACTGTGAGTTAAAAACAAAAGTATTGGGCTTCCCTGGTGGCGCACTGGTTGAGAGTCCGCCTGCCGATGCAAGGGACATGGGTTCATGTCCTGGTCTGGGAAAATCCCACGTGCCGCGGAGCGGCTGGGCCTGTGAGCCATGGCCGCTGAGCCTGCGCGTCCGGAGCCTGTGCTCCACAATGGGAGAGGCTACAACAGTGAGAGGCCCGCGTACCACAAAAAAAAAAAAAAAAAAAGTATTTGTGAAGTATAATATGAAAGGTTACACTGAGGTGGGATAGGCTGAAGGTGAAGATTAGGGTATTTGGGGTTAAAGAGCTCTGCACTGGGTCCCAGTTCCACTCTCCACTCAGGCTGGACCTTGGACAGACACTGAAACGTTTTAATGTAGATTATTTTTTAGAGCAGTCTTAGGTTCACAGCAAAGCTGAGCAGAAATTACAGAGACTTCCATATCCCCATCTCCCCAGTCCAGAGCTTCCCCTCCATCTACATCCTGCCCCGATGTTACAAGTGATGAACCTACATCGTCACCCAAAGGCATTATCCTCGAAGTCTTTAGTTTACATTAAGGTTCACTCTTGGTGGTGTTCATTCTGTGGGTTTTGACAAATGTATAGTGACATGTATCCACCCTTATAGTATCACACAGAATATTTTCACTGACCTCAAAATCCTCTGTGCTCTCACTATTCATCCCTCCCTCCTTCCAGCCCTGACAACCAGTGGTCTTTCTACTGTCTCCATAGTTTTGCCTTTTTCAGAATGTCATGCAGTTGGATTCATATCCTACGGAGCCTTCTCAGATAGGCTTCTTCACCGAGTAATGTGCATTTAAGGTTCCTCCATGTCTTTTCATGGCTCGATAGCTCATTTGTTTTTAGCACTGAATGATAATCCATTGTCCCAAGGTACCATGATTTATTTCTCGGCCCACCTACTGAAGGACATCTTGGTTGCTTCCAAGTTTGGGCAATTATGAATAAGCTGCTGTAAACGTCCACGTGCAGGTTTGTGTATGGAGTAAAGTTTTCATCTGAGTAAATACCAAAGAATACAAGTGCTGGATCATGCGGTTCCTGTAACTTCTCTGAGCCTCACTTTCTCACGATGTTTGATTGAGCTCCTGCACATGAAGCACGGTGCACAGCATCCAGCACGTAGATGGGGCTCAACTAATGGGAGCACTGCTCGTTAGCCTACTCAAATGTTAGTGAAAACACTAACGTAAGGGATGTGAACCCAAGCATTGTCTGAGGGGGATGACATATGGGTACGTCATAGTCATGAATCATCTCTCTGCAGCCCAGGAAGGCTCAGGGCAACAAGAAATGCTGGAAGGCTGTCAGGGCACCGCTGCCTCCACTAAGGAGGGATGTGGTGGTCTCCTGAGCAGCCTGCGCTCTGGGAGGGGAGGTGGAGATGAACCCTCTGTCCCATAGTAAAGTCTGTCCCAGGTTGAGCAAATCAGGGTGTTGGGGGGGGTATCGTGAACCCTTAGACGTCTGCTGTCCTCCACCGTCTCCTTCCCAGGTCCGCTCCTCACACAGTTTCCCCCACCCCTTCCTCCACTTGACTCCTCCGAAGCTAAGCCCTGCCCGTAACCAGAAGCTCAGAGGTGACGAAAACAGGCTCTCTTTTCGTTTCATCTACTTCCTGTGAACTCACTTAATTCTTCCCAAAATTACCAGGTCACCAGGAAGCTTCGCTAGTTCAGTTTTTTCCTTTCTTTTTCCTTTTCTTGTTCCTTCTCTGATGACAAGATCTACTTGGGATCTAGACTTCAGTGTAAAGTGTGAGCGGGTAGTGTTTCTTTGGAACCCACTTCTTTGGGATCTTTGGAGAGGCTGAGTGAGGGGATGGGACTGAATGACAAAATGAGGCTCCCCATGTGGTATGTGGTCTCCAGAGGCAATGCATCCTTTCCTGCTGAAAGGACTAAAGACACGTCCTCCGGGCCTCCAGCCCTGGGCCACATTAGCTGGAAACAATAATGGTGCTTACGTGTTTTTTTGTTTGTTTGTTTTTTTGCTTGTTTGTTTTGTTTTGTTTTACATCTTTATTGGAGTATAATTGCTTTACAATGGTGTGTTAGTTTCTGCTTTATAACAAAGTGAATCAGTTATACATATACATATGTTCCCATATCTCTTCCGTCTTGCAGCTCCCTCCCTCCCACCCTCCCTATCCCACCCCTCTATGTTTTGTTTATATCTCGCCCTTCCTTCTCCTTCCAGGCTGCTTGCATAGCAATGCAATGATTAAGTGATCTGAGTCAGGATCAGGCCTGAGCCTTGCAGGAGCCGGAAAGCTGGAGTCTCTGCCAATGATGCTTACAAAGCCAGCGAGCGTCGGAGGCTGCCATAGGAGAGCCTGTGTGGGTGCCCCTCTAGTGACATCACCTGGGCATCCTCCAACAGGTCACCTCTAAAATGAGGGTGTTGGACTTAATGACCTCTTTCATTTCTTATAGACCCATTTTTAAATACTTTTCCAAATGATCTTAGCACTAGCCAGTAGAAGTTACTGCCATGATGGACATGTTCACTAAAGCTACACTGTCCAGTAACGGCAGCCGGTAGCCAGGTGTGGCCATGGAACACTTGAAATGTGCCTTGTGTGGGCAAGCAACATTTTTTATTTCATTTAATTTTAATGACTTTATTTATTTCAATTAATTTATTTATTTGGCTGCACCGGGTCTTTGTTGCGGCATGTGGGATCTTCGCTGCCATGTGTGGGATCTTTTAGCTGTGGCATGTGGGCTTCTAGTTGCAGCATGCAGGCTCTAGTTCCCTGACCAGGGATCGAACCTGGGTCCCTTGCATTAGGAGCATGGAGTCTTAACCTCTGGACCACCAGGGAAGTCCCTAATTTTCATTACTTTAAATGTAAGTAGCCACAAGGGGCTGGTGACTACCATATTAGTCAACACAGGTCTAGGGAGCTGGATTCTGTCTCTTTTAAACTGCATGTTCTGTCAATTCCACCTGAAAATGGTAGCACAAAACTGTCCTCTTCTCTTCATTTCCAGTTTCCGCCCTAGGCTGAACCATCACCATCCCCTCCTCCGTGGTTTCTTTTCTCCTACTTTCACCCTCTATGATCCTTTTGGCATAGCACAGAGTGAGCTTCTTCAAAAGTAAAATTGACCAAGATATTCCTCTTCTGAAAACCCTTCATCAACTTTGCCATCGCAGTAAAATCGAAAACCCCCATGAGGCCTGGACACCTTGCTCCATCTCCCCCTTGCAGCCCAACACTAGGCTCCTGGAAGCCACCAAATCCTTTTCCACCTCAGGTCCTTTGCACAAACTTTCCCTTTGTTCTAGAGCTGGGCTGTCCAGTACAATGGCCACTAGCCACACATGGCTTTTTTATATAAACACTTAAATTAATTGAAATTAAATAAAATTTAAAATTCAGTTCCTAGTCACATGAAACACATTTCAAGGGCTCAGGAGTCACACGTGGGGCTCCCCTGTGGCGCAGTGGTTAAGAGTCCACCTGCCGATGCAAGGGACACGGGTTCGTGTCCTGGTCTGAGAAGGTCCCATATGCCGCGGAGCGGCTGGGCCCGTGAGCCATGGCCACTGAGCCTGCGCGTCCGGAGCCTGGGCTCCGCAACAGGAGAGGCCACAACAGTGAGAGACCCATGTACCGCAAAAAAAAAAAAAAAAAAAAAAAAAAAAAGTCACATGTGGCTCATTGGTACCATACTGGACAGTACAGATATGGAATATTCCCATCATCACAGAAGTTCTGGGACAGTCTTCCCTACACTCGAGCTTGGCTAACTCCAACCTATCCTTCAAGTCTCAGCTTAAATGTCACATTCCCACAGAGGCCTTTTCTGATCCTCCAGCCTAAAATAAGAGCCCCTGCCTTCTTTTGTACAGAGCCTGCAATTTTCATTTTTAGTTCTTACAACTGTTTGCAAAGTTACAGTTAACCTGTGTGGTTGTCTAATGTATGCATTTATTAAAATCTAGGATAATATCTTTTTTGTTTACCAGTCAATCCCTGGACCCTATCTCAGTGCCGTGAGACTGAGTAGCAGCTCATTCATGTTGGGTGGATAAATGAAATAACGAATAAATGTATAGATGGATAGACTGGGTGCACGTAATTTACTCATCTTTCAAAGTTCTAGGTAAAGAGCCAGAGCTCAGGAACCATATGGCCCTGGAATGAAATCCTGACTGCCATCTATTTTTTAGCCCGTTGGTTAACCTTTCTGAGCCACCCTCTCTGCACATGTAGGAGGGAATGCTATTGCCAGCTCGGAGCATTGTGGTGAGCTGTGAGTGAGATAGACAGGTAAAGCCCTTGGTCCACAGTGCTGTGTGGATGTACATTCCTTTTCCTTTATCACTTCCCCTATGTCCTTCCTTCTGTGAGGTCTTCTCCCTCTCACACTGAACCTCCAGCCTTGGCTTCTGAGTCTCTCATTCCTTGGTCCCATTCCCTCTAAGAGGACTTTAGTTTTCTCTCAGCTGCCACAACTCAAGGATCAAACTAGAAGATTTCTCCAACATAAAGAGCCCACCTTGCTTGGGCCCTTCCTCACTGCCCTCCCTGTCTCTGGCTGTATAAACCAGCCTGACCCACCTGCCCACCCCCAACTCATAAAGGCAGACTCCAGCCCTGGAAATTCTCTCAGACTAGCAGGTACGCAGGCATCTGGCCCAGAGTGGGCCCACTCTTTTTCTAGGTGTTTTTGATCAGTTTGCGTCTGTGAACCACCTACATCAGTATTCCCTGCTTGTTTAAAATGCAGATTCCTGGGCTCCCACTCCAGACCCATTTAACCAGAATCTCTGTGGGGGGGGGCCCTGGAAGCTGCATTTTCAGTAACCAGCTCAGGTGATTCTGTTGCTCTAGATTAAGGCTTCTCAGTGTATAATATTTACCCCCTCAAGCACTGGGAAGATTCTTCTGGTAAGTCCCTCACTGATCCTCCCTTTAATTTGTATAAAATTTTATTTCTATATCAAAAGATTATTTACCAAATACCTACCAAGTGAGTTATCAAGTGAATTACTACTATTATTTGGGATCTATAAACTCACATTAAAAATTTAGTCGGGTTTACAGTGGACCCCAACTCACTGTTCTCCCCGGTTGGAATGGCAGCATGTGACCATTCTGTGGACTTCCACGGGGCACATGTCCACAAAGACACTGAAGTGCCCGAAGATGTTTTTAGGAGGACTCACTGTAGTCAGAGGCCCATCACTGTCTTGAGTTGGTCCTGATTTTGAACTGCTGCTCTTCTTGGTCTTTAGTGATAACTTACTGTGGGTTTGTCATTGTTGATTTAGCTTATTATGGACGTAGGGGTGCAGAATGATACCAACACATGTGGGGCCTGAACATTCCCAATAACTAGACTTTAAGACATGTAGCTTGTTGTTAAAATATGAGTAATTTTTTTTTTTTTTTTTTTTGGTATGCGGGCCTGTCACTGCTGCGGCCTCTCCCATTGTGGACAACAGGCTCCGGACGCGCAGGCTCAGCGGCCATGGCTCACGGGCCCAGCCGCTCCGCCGCGCGTGGCGTCCTCCCAGACCGGGGAACGAACCCGTGTCCCCTGCATCGGCAGGCGGACTCTCAACCACTGCGCCACCAGGGAAGCCCCAAATGTGAGTAATCTTAAAGCTAAAGCAGACGTGTGTGTATATATATAAATAATCCCTCCAAAATTTGCTTTAGAATGATAGCTTATTGTAATCAGGTTGGTTTTCCATGTGGCAGTATAAAGGGCAGGGTCAGCCGGCTGCGGGCAGTCATTTAACCAGCCCTGCACTGCACACAGCTACCGTCACTCCTTTTTTACTGCCTTTGCACCCTGAGCGCCCACTGTCTGCGGCAGCGCTCAACTGCTGCTCCGACACCCCCTCCTCACGCCGCAGCTCCAGGGTCCCAACTGGAGCCCTGGGTGCAGTTGGATCAAGTTAACTGCAAAACAAGACACACATGGGAACAGCCAAGAGGCCCCGCTGAGGACACGGGCAAGAAGGCATTCACCCCAGCAGCTGTGACTGCACCCAGGCTCCCCTCTGCATTCCTGCTGAGCGTCTGAGCACATCCTGTCCGCTGTGTCCACAAAAACAACCTTTGTTATGCTCATCTCAGCATTGTTTATGATGGTAAAACCACTTGGGAACAAGCCAAATGTCAACATGGGGGGGGGGGGGATTCATTAAATAAACCACGGTGCCATCCATACAATAGGAAACTATGTATCCATTAAAAATAACATGGAGGAAGAATATTAATAGACATGTCAGCTGGGAGCCTGTCTTTGCTCCTTAGGGGGACACCCGGAGAGGAAGGCTGGCTGTTCTCACTGCTCCTTGCAGCAGGTCTCCTGTCTCCAAAGTTCATTCTTTCCATTTCCTCTGCCTGAAGAGCCCTCTGGCCAGGCTCAGCCTATGTAAATTCTACCCATCAAAGGTAGGCAGGATAATGGCTCTCCAAAGAAGTCCACGCCTTAATCCCTGGATCCTGTAAATACCTTACCTTGCAAGGCAAAAGGAACTTTGCAGATGTAAATTAGGTTACAGACCTGAAAATAGGTTGAGGACCCAGGTGGGGCCCAATCTAATCAATTTCCCCAGCTGGGGTCAGAAGAGACAAGAAGAAGAAATCACAGATATTCAAAGCACGAGAGGATTCGCCCTCACTGCTGGGGTCAGAGGTGGGGCATATGGAAAGCATGAGGAGGAACGTGAATGTCCCCTTAGGAGCAAAGACAGGCCCCAGCTGACAGCCAGTAAGGAATCAGGACCTCAGTCCTACCACCAAAAGGAAGTGAATCCGGCCAACAACTTGAATGAGCTTGGAAGCAGATTCCTCTGCAGAGCCTCCAGAAAGGAATGCAGCCCTGCCAACACCTTGATTTTGACCTTGTGAAACTCTAAGCAAAGGAGCCAGCAGAGCCGCACGGTACCCACATATCTGACCTACAGAACTATAGGATAATAACTCCCCTGGCAACTTTCAAATACGTAGTACAGTATTATTAACTATAGTCACCATGCTGTACCTTACAAGGTGCAGTTTTAATGCACTAAATTTGTGGTAATTTGTTGTGGCAGCAATAGAAAATTAACACACCATCCTTCAGCACCATCATTCAGTACAAATGCCACTTCCATGAAGCCTTCTCCAGTTTATCCATCTATCCGTGTGTCCCCTCTGAAGTCTCAAAGCATTCTGCCCCTGAGCCTCTTCAGCCATTACCATGGTCCACCTGGGTTATATAAGTAGGGTTATTTATGTACCTGTCATATTTATCCTACTAGATGATGTGCTACTCGGGGCAGCATCTGAGGCTTATTCATCTTCATTTTCCTTCCAGGGCACAGCACCTCATGTGTAGTCAGTGCTAAATTTTTCTTGGAAGTATGTTTCACAGCCTGTACGGATGGTTATTGTTTTAATAAGATGAATTACTGTGGCAATTAGGAATTGAAAGATGGACCTTAGAAATATTTGTAAATATAGAAAGGAATAGCTGATTGATGATGGATACTGACAGCATAAGGAAAATGAGAATGGGCAACAGAAGGATATATGAATATGGGGATGCTTGGAATTATGCTCCGGCAGTTGGCTCTGAGATGTAAATTCATATGCAAAATAAATAGGATTGAAAGTTATCTAAAGTGTTTTAGAATATAACCTCTTAAAAGATTCAACTTCTTGGCAACATGAAGTTTTAATTAAATGAATGTTCTTCTTCTGCTTCAAATGGATAGAAATGTAGAAGAAAATGTAACATAACACCCAGCTGAGCTCAAAATAAAAAGAAAGGGACACCCCCACGTTCCAAAAAGAAGAGGGAGCTTGAAGTCAGCAAGAGCTCCAAAGAGACCTCACAGTCCCGTTGATGCAACTACCAGATGATGGAGCCTCTGTTACATCTGGTCCCTGAGGGACCGAGCAGAGTAGATCCCCACCAATATCCTTTGATGTTGACATGGGAATGAAGAAGCAGAGAGAATCCCAAGCGTAATAAACAGTTAACACATACCTAGATAATGGAATATCTTAAAATACCTTAACAGAAGAAAAGCAGCCAGTGAGAGATGTATTACCTGCAAAAGAATGACAATTTGACTGACATCAGAAAAATATATGGCAAGGACTGAGAGAAAAGAGCTGCTTCCTAGAATTCAATACCCAACTAAATCATGATTTGAGGATGAGGGCAAAATAAAGACGTTTTTACAAAAAAGACCGAGTTTACCATTCACAAACTCTGACTGAAAAACTACTAAAAGATGTGTCTCTTAATGAAGGAAATTGAACCCAGAAGGAAGAGTGGGATATAAAAGCAATGATGAGAAAACAAAGGTAAACATATGAATACAACTAACCTTTTCAAGGATAACACAACAATGACTAAAGAAAGTGTTAGAACAAGGTGAAACTACTCAGTTACAGAGATGGAGGAAGAGAGAGCATGATCAGAGTTCATGCATTTTAAGGTTCTTAACCTGTTTCGTGGCAGCATATATATTTAATTAAACATAAGCTTTTCTAAATACAGTGTGCATGTTAAAAATTTAAAGATTATCTCTAAAAGAGTAGAAATAGATTGTAGAACAAAACACTAGTAGAGAGAGCAGGGCAGGAAGGAAAGAAATAGCTTGATTAAGCCAGTGGAAGACAATAGGCAAAAGAGAGTAAACACGGTCAGTAGAGAAACACCAAACGAAATGACAGAAATAAATCAAAACACATTAATCACAATTGCTGTAAATACCTTATTTTGCCAGTTAGAAAGATTCTCAAATTGCATTTAAACACACACACACACACCCTCATCTTATATACTATTTATAAGAGACTCAGCTAAAACGTAACATGAACGAGTCAGAAATAAAAGAACAAAGTAGACATACCCAGAAATGACAATTTGGAGTATGGGCCGTGGAGGAAAATTCTCACCCGTTGCAGAAGGAGGTATATCCGAGGATGTTTCCCACAGTGTGGTTTGTGGCAGTGAAAGATTGGAAACAGCGTGAACATCCACTAGTATAAGAAAGAAAAAATAAAATTTGGCATATACATATAATAAAACACTACATAACAGATAAATGGCTGAACTAGATCAAATGAATACATATTAAAAGCGTAAGGTTGAGTGGAAAAGCAAGTTGCAGAAGGATTTCACCATATGATATCATGGATGTGGGTTTTTTTTCAAAGGAAATTTTATTGAAGAGCAATATACATACATAAAAATGTACACATCATAATGAACCATTCAATGAATTTTCACCAAGCGGCACACCCTCGTAACCAACACCCAGGTTAAGAAGTAGAATGTTAACAAATATCTCAGAAGATGTCTCCTCCACCTTGCTCTACTCTAGTTACTACCCCTGTCCAAAGGTAACTACTCTCGTAACCTCTAATCCTATAGATGGGTTTTGCCTATTTTTGAAATGTATATACATGGGATCATATACATACAAAGTGTGTACTTGTTTCCTGTCTGGCTTCTTTAATTCCATATTATGTTTGGAGGAACGCATCCTGTTGAAGCATGTAGCTATAGCTTATTCATTCTCTTTGCTATGCTAGGATTCCATTGTAGGAATGTGCCACGGTAATTTATGCTTTTCATTGGTGATCTACCTTTGGGACGTTTTTAGTTTGGAGGTATTACAAGCAGTGCTCCTATGATCAGTCTTGGACTTTTTTTTTTGGTGCATATGTGCATGTACTTCTCTTAGGTATAAGCTCAGCAATTCCTGGGTCAGGGGGTATGCAGACTTTCAGCTTTAAGTAGAGGCTCTCAGTAGTTCTCCCCAAGGGTTTTACCAATTTACTTTCCTAGCTGTGTGTGAGAGCTCCAGTTACTCTGCATCTTATTCGCACTTGAATTTTTTGTCTTTTTAATTTTAGTCATCCTGGTGGTTGATGGGTGTGACTCTTTTTTTTTTTTTTTTTTTTGCGGTACACAGGCCTCTCACCGCTGTGGCCTCGCCCGTTGCGGAGCACAGGCTCCGGACGCGCAGGCCCAGCGGCCATGGCTCACGGGCCCAGCCACTCCGCGGCACGTGGGATCCTCCCGCACCGGGGCACGAACCCGTGTCCCCTGCATCGGCAGGCGGACTCTCAACCACTGCGCCACCAGGGAAGCCCTGGGTGTGACTCTTGAAACACATTCATGCACAACTACTGTGCGTTGCCTGTGAATGGATATACATGTAATATAAAAACGTGAAGGGGGAGGATATACACCAACCTTAGAATACTGACTACCTTAAGGCAGAGAGGCAAGTCTGAGGGCGGGGGTGGAATGAATGGAAGGCTTCAGCTGTACTTATTCATTTTTAAGCATGAGAAACAAATATGGGCAAACAAACATTTTTAGAACTGGGTGGGAAGTATATATGTGTCTTTTATTTTTCTCCATATTACTTATATTTGGTATACATTGTAATTGAATTTATTTAAGAAAAAAGTTCTTAAAGGAAAAACAGACCCTCCACAGGGAAACAAACAAATTCAAAGTGTATCTGGTTATAAACACAACACTCAAAACATGAGTAATAGACAAGATGTTCCACTTCTGTGTATAATTGTTTCAGTACCTAGAAATGCTTTAAGAAACTATAGTACAAAATAATTATGTGGGTCTGATAAAGGACTAGAAGCAAGTACCAAAGTCGAGTATCTCCATTTACAATTTTTTTGCCGGAAGGACAATTCCCCATGCTGCGGTGGATACCTCATGCATGTCCATTTAGAAATCAAATTTTCTTGCAGGGTTGGTATGATTATTCAAGCCGATTTTACAGATGAAAACACTGAGGTTCAGAGTGACTAAGTGACTTGCCCAAGAGAGAGGAAGAAGAGGAGAAGCAGAGGGGCTTGGCACGCCCACACTCAGTTCCTAAATAGCCAAGCACTGCCTGAGGCATGCTGGTGCCACTGCCCAGGGCAGGTGTTCACTCCAGCCTTGGTGGGAAGCAAGGAAAGGCAGCCTCCCTCCAGTACATCACATGGACAGGAGGACCCCAGGAAATACACATCTCATGGGAGGAAGAACACAGGGCACATGCATGGGTCAGTTCAACGCTGTTGATGGCTGAGGACAATGGGCTGCACAGAGGAAGGGCCCTGGTCTCCAGCCCCGCTAGGATGTGATGGAGATGGGCAGGCAGGAGGAAAAGGCAGCAAGCCACGTGCTGCCCAGACTCTCAGAAACGCGCTCTGTGCTTCTAGGGCTGGTGTTCTGAGTGCATCAGAACAGTGGGAGCAGCCTGGGCACTGCTGTTCTTAAGCCCCCTCCCCCAACATTCAGGGCTCATTCTCAGGAAAGACTTGAGTGAGAAATCTCAGGTCTCAGGCTCGGGCCATCACAAAGGCACAGCAGAGCACTCGGAAGGGTGCTCCAGTGGGCCACCCTGGAGCAAGCTAACCGGAGGCTAGTTTGATCCCTAGGCACAAGATGGTCTCTCCCTCTGTTGGGATTACATCACCCCCTCCGGGCAGTCCTCCTGGGTGGCTTCCTCCAGTGTGGCCACACTGGTATCCTTGCCCTGACACTGGAGGATGGGTAACTCGCTCTCACCCACTTCCTCTTGCTGCTCTGCTGCCTCAGGCTGATCCAACCACAGCCGCTCAAGCAGCTCTCAGGATGTGGGTCTCTGAGCGGACCCTTGAAGCTCCCCTTCCCCTGACCTGGTGGGGGAAAACGCTGCCCCATACACAGTCTCTCTCTCTCTCTCTCTCCCCGTCCACCCCTTCCTCCCTCCCTCCTTTTCTCTTTAACAGGGAGGATATACATCTTGCTGTCTTCGAAGACATACTCTCTCTCCAATATCTCAAACTCTGTATTTCATTTCTTTATTCCCTGAGGTAGGTGATGAGCTAAAGGCAGCAAAGTCCGTTTCCAGCCAAGCCCCTCTGCAAATCTCGCATAGATGACTTAGCCCATCATTTTGGAACAAGGGGATGTTTTGCACTTACTGTTTTGTTCCCACCTGTGGAGCTTCAGAAGGATTCCAATTGCAGCACCCTGTCCTAGAGCACAGGTGACAGTAGGGCACAGTGTTTGTCTTGGGCTCCAAGCTGTCCATATTTTCTTCCCACCCCACGTGACTAGAATTCTACCATTTTCCCCACAATTTGACCCAAAGGTTGCCTAAGAGAAGGCTCGCTTGACTAGTGGATGTATGATTTAGTTTAAAGCATCTGGACCAGGAGTCAGGCAGCCTTGTCATAAGCCTGTCTCTCCCACTAAAGTGCTGTGGGACAGTAGACAAGTCAGTTACCCTCTCTGGGCTTACGATTCTTGGCTGTTAAACAAAAAGCTTGAGTTTGATGGTTCCCAAGTTCTTTCCAGTTCTAGGATGCTGAGTCAGTCTAGAAGATTGGACAAGGTCAGGGCCAGGCCAGTTCACGGACAGAGGTGATGCCAAAAACCCTTTGGGCGGTTCCTGACATTTCCATTCCCATCAGTGGGCTGCTTTGTTTCAGGTGATGAGATTGTCACAGGATCTGTCTCCTGCCTTGGGGGCATGTACTCCCCCAGTCCAGTATAGAGACAAAACAAAAGGACAGGTCCCTGGGCCTGGGGGGCCCCAGGGCGACGTCAAGCCTCAGCAGGTCAAGGAAGCTGCATGTTCCGAACAGCCTTGTCCCAGGATCTAAAATAGGCAGCAAAGGGAATGGTTTCCAGGCTCCCCCTCCGCTAAAGATAAAAATACTGTGGGCCCGGGGATGTTCCCAGTCGTAAATCAATCAGCTAGGACTATTTCTGTCCTTGTCCCTTGCCCACGGTTCCTCCTACGACCTCCATCCATCCTGTCCTCCCCGTCCTGGCTCCCCAGCCACCTTTTAGCTGCAGTAGGTTGAAGTTCATCACTGCCTTCTGACCACGGTCCACGGCTTGGCCGTGCCCCTGTGAGAATCCTAACCTGCACTCAGGCGAACAGATAGGCAACCAGGGGCCTCCTCCAACCTCTGGGAGCCTGAGTAGCATGGGTCCACTCTGACAGGCAGATGGACTCCCGGTATACGCCAGGTTTCCCTGCCTGCATGGCTCAGTCGCGGCTTGTTTTCCAGGAGTAAACGCCCGTTTACTGCACGGCTGTGGGTAGGGTTTCTTCTTCATGTCATTACAGACATTAAAGTACTACCTCTTAAGGCCACTGGGATGATTAAATGAGACCCCGTATGTAAAACATGAAAATTGGCACCTGGCAAGTTGGAGATGCTGAGAAAGTAAGACCTGCCTTCCCCTGCCAGCCATTCACCAGGAGTTCAGACTCCCACAGCTGACCCATGTCTTCTGAGAGCTCCTTTGAGGAGACTTTTTCAGTCTGAAACCCTAAATCAGCTTCAAATCCGGCTCTTGAAGAGACCTTTGAAGACACCTGGTCTATCCTGAGGCGGTAAAATCAGCTCCCCGGTAACTAACCTGCAGCAGACGCAATGCTGCTGGGCCAGCTGGAGACTATGGTCTCATGTCCAGTCTTCCACTGCCCTCTGCAGGTTGCAGTGAGATACTGCAGTCAATGCCGGCATCCCCTGTGCAACACCAAGCCCAAGGACCCTCACTTTACAGAGTTGAAGCAGTTTACAGATAAGACAACAAGGCAAGGCCAGGTGTCTGAGGAAGGCAACACCTCGGAATAGCACGGTGACTTACAGCTCACAAAGCACTTGCCTGTTTGATTTTCACGACCACCCTGCCTTGCCTCTGTTCCTAAGCTCAGAGGGAATTCAGTCATTGTTCAGCCCTGATAGACTACTAACAGCTGACAGACACATCTCAGTTTCAGGCCATGTCCTAGAACATTCCAGAAAATCAATGAAACGGACCTGTGTGGACCTCAGTGCAAATACCGGTTTTATTTCTAAAGCTCTTCAGTTTTAATCATGCTGTAAAAGTCTAGAATATTCTGAAGAAAGGAATTTTGTAAGAATGTGTGTGTGTGTGTGTGTGTGTGTGTGTGTGTGTGTGTGTGGAGATGTGAGTGTTTGGTGTGTGCATTCTCTAGCAATGCAGGTTGGCTCATATATGGCAGATGTCAGCATCTGGTGTGATTATGATAATGAAGATGCATTTCTCACATGCCAACCAGCTGATGGTTTCATTTATTGGTGACATCCAGCACCGGGCTCAGCTGCGTGGTTTACACTGTCCTTCTCCTGTGGCCAGAACCGTGGATCCCGTCCAGCAGAATGCTGGACATTTTATACAGTGAAGGCACATGACCAGGTCACACTGTCCACCTAGCACCAGGTAGTGATGAAATCACCCGTCAGAACAAGCAGAGGGGATGCTTGCCTTTCTCCTATTCTCTTTTCCAACCTCAGACACTTGGGGGGATTTAAGTCAAGTTCATGAAGCCCAGATAGCACATCACAGTAAGGGAACCAAGTCTCTGAGTGCTACAGTTCCCTTATGTAACTGGAGTTTTTAGGTCATATATTTATAGATGTTTAGATCCAGAGAAGACCTTAAGAGATTATTCCAGTCCAATCCTTTCATTTTGCAGTAAAATGAAGCACAGAAAAGGGAAGTGAAAGCCTAAGGTCACAAAGATAATTAGAGACATGGCTGGGATGAGAACCCAGGCTCCTTGACTGTTTTTTCTCTGGCCTATCTTGATTCGAGTAGATGGGAACTACCGGCTTCAGCTGAAGATTTTTAAACCTGATCTTTTTTTAATGCACAAAGGAGAAGAGGAAGAAGCTAATGCATTGTAGGTACTCAATAACTGGGTTTGATGGCTTTTGGTGTTATATAATAATCTTACTTTATGCAGCTTAAGAAGATTAAGTCCAATTAACCTTGAATTTGTGTCATTCTTTATTCTCTCCAATGAAGTGCTTAGAGGTCTGAATCTCACCCCACTGTCCCACTGCAAATCTGAGTGTGGATATGAGGTTATAATATGACGCTCATTGGTTTGAAGAAAAAGCTTTCTGAGGAAGGCTCACAGATTCACTTTGGTTTACGCTTCTGGAGGTTTGTGGAAATCCTCTTTGAAGAACAGATGCTGTCAACACTTGAGGTTATACAGGCTGTCCAGTGAGTTGGGACATAGCACAGACACTTCCTAAATCTATTTCAAATACATGATTACAACAGACATGAAATGATGCTAATTGCCTATTAGCCACTTGGGCCTAACATTTCTGAATTTGCTTATCATTGTGTTAATAAATCATATTTTTGATCAAAATCTTCCAATGCATTCAATGTTCTTCCAAACACCATCCTGATGAATCACACCGTTGTCATCCTGCAACTTTTATAAATTCATGTTCTGCAGGGCAAGTTCCATCTTCCATGGAATCCCCAGTGTAGGATAAGAAGACTCCAATGGGGCTTTTTTCTTCAGACCTTCACAGACCAGGGTTTACAATTTTCTGGTACATCAGTGACACACTAGGAAGGAACAACAGAGAACTTACTGCAGGGTCTTCACATAGCTCAGGACACCAGTGCCAACCACCATTCCAAGACCAGACACCACTCTGCAGTCCCAGCTGTTGGGAGTGCCCCCAGGGCAGGACCCCTTAATTTCCTAGTCATTCGTTTATTTTTATTAAGCACGTTCCATGTGGTAAGCACTGTGGCAGGCTCTGGAGATCCAGGGATGACCAAATAGAAAAGTGGTCCTTTGTCATGTGACACAGTCCTTCAAAAGCACACTTGGCTCATGGATCAGCTGCTCATGCAAATCCATTGCAGGGATTTAAAATCACCTGGGTGTTGTAGCATCACAAAGGGGCTTGAGTTAGAAACTTTGCTTTAGGTCTAGGGCCTCAGAGGAGGGGCTTATCAAATCATTGAGTTCTGCATCAGATTATTTACAAGGAGCTAACTTTGCAACCTGTGTGCGCTTACTGGGAGCCATGCAGCACCTCTGCCATCTGAGAATGGGGTTTGGGTAACTGTCAGCACTGGGGCCACGGTGGGAAGGTTCTGGGCTATGGGAAGGTTGCTGCACAGGTGTGGGCATCTCACTGCCTGGGAGCCCTGCACATGGGCTGTGTGGTCCTCACCCTGAAGCTAAATCTACTGGAAAACCTAAAGGGCAGCCTGCCTGGGGACCCATCTGCCTTCCTCACCCTCGGTATGGATGGCGGATTTGCCTGTCCCCAGGGCTTCTCCTGTACCCTTCCCATCCCCGGAACTCTGGGTTCATGAGTACCCACTTCATCTTGAAACCCCAAAGGCCTATCAAGTTTCCTATCAAACATCCAAGAGGAAATCCAACTTGGGTATCAGGAAGAATCCAGTTCTGCTAACTCAACAGAGGCTGCAAAGTCAACTGGAGAGTCCTGTGTATGCAGGGCCCACTTCAGCCCAACTCAGAGACTGGGCTGCTTCATCCAACAGTGGATGAAACTGTCCTGGCACAGTCTCCTTTTGCCAGGCATTGTCTCCACAAGTATCACATAGGGGCTCCCCCAAAATGATTCCAGTGACCGTGGAGTTCACTGCTACACACGCCTCCAAGGTAGTGACCGATCACCACGTGGTGCAATCATCTGGCTTCCTAAAAGGCTGCAAATTCTTCAAGGGCACTTATGTGTCCCCAGTACCAGCATGGCACAAGGTAATCACAGAACATATGTGGTCCATCTCATTCATTCATTAATTCTTCTTTTTCTCTGCATTTCCTTAGTACCTCACACAGTGTGTTTAACAAAGAAGGGTCTCAAAAATGCCAGTGATGGACACAAAAGATTAGGCTCTTCTGGAGTTTTATCCATCACCTTCATCTTTATGGAAAATAATGAAATCTGTGGGTGATAAATGTGCATCAGACAGCCCTCCTTCCTCTCAGGAGGCCTAGCTGCAAGCTGCAGCTTTAAGGGGTTTCTTGTTATTTTCCTGCAGGTTGGAGGAGGTACCTCAACTGCATAGCAGAGGGCGGGCGTGGACCCAAGGCTTCCCAGTTGAGAGAGAGCCTACTGTCTCACCCCTCTCTCTGCAACGGAACCTTCCCCGGCCTATGCCCCGCCTCCCCAGACTGAGGGGGATCATACCAGGGTGGTGAACTTGTCCACGCAGGCATTACGGATCTTCTCCGGGGTGGCGGGGCTGTCTAGCCGGAAAAGCTCCTTCGTATTATTATCTGTGTGCTGAGCCCGAGCTGCGCGGATGGCATCCTTGATGGCGAAGAAGATGGAGGCGCCCAGAAAGAGGGGCGGCTCCCCAACAGCCTGAGTGGACAGAGCAGAGTGTAGGCGGGGAGTCAGGGGAGGGCCCAGCTTCCACCCCTGCAGGGCTGGGGATGCTGGGGAGCCCAGCCAGCACTAGTGGCTACATCGAGCAAGACAGGAGGAACGGTCAAAATTAATCAGAGGCTGAGAACAGTCAGTGCAGTAAATGACTCAACCTTGTGGGTATATTTCTTTTAACTCTTACTATGTGATTTTCTCCGATGACACCGTGCAAATACGATGGACCATTGAAAGTTATAGTAAGTAACTATATTTTACAGACAAAAAACAAATCTGACCCTTTCCTCACAGCAATAAGCCTAGGGGAATAATCCACCTGCAGCTCTGTCACCAACACTTACAGGCATCATAATTATTCTTACAATTTGCTGAAACAGAGGCATCATGACAAATAGGAATTAAACTATTTTCTAGCAGAGGTTGTTTTATCCCCCGAAGCATAGGTCACAGACTGCCTGTATCAGAATCACTAGGGACACTTGCTAAAAACGCAGGTTCCAGGGCTGTACCGCAGACCCACCGAATCCAGATTTCTAAGGGTGAGCCCAGTGGAGCTGCATTTTTATCATGAGCTCCAATGCCCAGTGATCTGATGTGCAGTGAAGTGTAGGAGCCAATGGCAAGGATCACAAAGTATCCCAGGCCCTCCCACAGTAAAGTAAACCGTGAGATGAGCAAAGGCCTGTGTCTCATTGGTTACAAGTAATTATCTGTATCCTTCCTAGACCAACAACTATCAATCAGCTTGATTGATTTTCAACCATTTTTTCATACTTATTCAGAGCACGGAGGAAATAAAGGATGGTTTTAACCATCCAGGAGTGCTGATCAAGACATAAGGTCTAGTGGTGGACACTGAAGGAGGTGAAAGTGTGTGTACAGAGGCGCTGCCCCACGTGCAGTGAATAGGCTGATTCTCATGAGACGACATGGGTGCTGGACCTGTGAGATCATCTCTAAGATCAAGCATTGGGGATGCACACCTGAGACGGGGGTGTAGGTCAGGATTCCACCTACAGGACTGAACTAAGGAATCCCTCTGAGTGTACCCACAAGAGCTGGCTTGGACCACACAGAGGTGGTGTCATCCTTGACCCAGTTCCCTATGTTCCCAGGCAGGACTGCCCACCCCTCCATCACCCTCACCAAGACTCGTGTCAGGTTCTCCTCTCTCTTCCACACGAGCCCCCCACAGACCCACATGGCGGGTGGATGGAGCCCCTCATCACTACCCGTGGTTTCCCACAGTGTAGACTAGAAGGTAGCACAGACCCAGGGCAACAGTACCTTGGATGCATAGATGGCCTTCTTGTTGGGACAGTCACGGAGCAGGGACACTCTGAACTCAGTGGGGATACTGCCAAATGCAGGGATCTTGTAGGTGCTGGGGCCACGGGTATGCAGGCTCCCCTCAGGGGAGTAGTGTAGCTCCTCCAGGGTGAAGAGGCCCAGGCCCTGGACAAATGCCCCTTCCACCTGCAGGGCAGACAGAGACCGTGGCTACCCTGCCTTCCTGCCCCCGTCACCCAAAGACAGGTGTTGCTTCCCACAGCGGGCACCAAGCCCCACCTGCAGTGGAGCCTGGAAAGAAGCTGAAAACAGCCCCCCACTGCTTCCCTGGCTCCCGCCCCAGCCCAGGATAACTGATCTGGGCCTTTGCCAGGCATCTGTGTAGGCAGACCAAAGGCACTGACGTTGAAATCAGTTTCAGAACTTGTCGGCCATTCCAGGAGGGACACGCAGCTGTAGGCGTAATTTCCCATTAGAACCTGCCGCAGGGCAGATGGAGATGCTCCTTCCACGTTGCCAGGGGAGAAATGGCGACCCCGGGCTGAGAAGCAAGCTCGTGGGCTGATGGTGGCTGAGTGTGCCACAGGGGCCCATGCCCCTCCTCTGTGCTGAGTGGGACCATGCGCTTTGGGGCAGCCCCACAAGAGAGGAGGACTTTCCTGGCCAGTAGAATTGAGGCTTTTTGAACTCCCAGCCCTGCCTGCCCTCTGGGAGAAGAGCGCCTCTGCTGTAGCTTACAGATCTCTTAAAGGGCACTGCCATGCTCTGCTGGCCCACACGTCTGCTCTCCCAGCCTCACTGCTCAGAATCGTGATATGTGGCACCATCGTAGCTAAACAAGTGTGTCTGGGGGAGACCAGGTGCTGAGCATCTGTGTCTGCTGTGCTGAGCTCTACGCCTGCCTGTAGCAGGGGTTCCTCACCACAGTTGTTCAGGGAGTTAATAAACAGATTTATGACTAAGTTTCTCTATACTCAGTAACTGTCCAGTTTTGAGAAACAATGCACATTTTCTGCCGGATGTTCAATACCTCAGTTCTCGATTCCTCCCTCTGTCTTTTTCTGCTCTGCTGCTCTGCTTAATACTCTCATATTTTCCAAAAGTGGTTTTCTTCCAGCCACCCCTTTATTCCTCTTGCTGGAACCCATGTCTTTTGCTCCCCGCGCTTGGTAGCATTTACTTCCTAGGGTACAACAGCTGTCCTCGGTGGAAGAGGAATGAGGAGGGAGAAGATGCCTCTGACCTGAGACCCCACGACCTGCACATTGATCCCAAACTCAATCTCCACTCCCCCATGCTCCCGCTCAGACTATGCATGTGTGCGCGTGTGTGTGCATGTATGCGTGTGTTTGATTGTGTGCACACCCAGTGTTCCCACCACCCCATCATCTTGTTTTCTGACATATGAGTGCCCTTTCCAAGTTTAACCACGTGGATTTGTCTTCCGCCCCGAGAGTTGGGTGGGCTCTCATCTACCTAAATCCCACTCAGGGAGACTCACTTGTTACCGTGCTCAGACCTGCTTAAAAATGACAGTGGGCAAGATGCTGTGGCTGGGGACCCTAGGAGGTGGTGGGGCACATCAGTGGCCAAGTCTGTCACCACTCTGACGCCCCAGGAGTCCTACCTGTCCAATGTCGATGGCAGGGTTCAGACTGGAGCCAACATCCATGACGATGTCTGTGCGGAGGTTCTAGTGCAGAGAGCAAAATAAAAGCAGTTTGAAAAGAAAGGGATGTGTGGAATGATAGAGGGGTCTTGGTGACCCTAGGTTATTAAGTGCCAACCTGAGTAGTACTTTCACAAGCAGAGCACTCCGGGCACAGTCAGGCAAGAGTCTGAGTAGGAAGGGCAGGTCCCCAGGTTCCTGAGGCTTTGAACCTGTCTGTCTTTTGAACCTGTCTAGGTCGATCATGTAAGGAAGGGGTTCACAAATTACATTCCACAGGCTGAACCCAGCCTGTCCCCTGTTTTTCTACGGCCTGTGAGCTAAAAATGGTTTTCGCATTTTTAAATGAGTGACAAAAATAAAAAGAATATGTTGTGACACATGAGAACTATACGAAATTCACATTCAGTGTGCATAAATTACATTTCATGGGAACACACCCATGAGCATCTGTGTACACACGTTCACGTCTGTTTTCACACTACAAGACAGAGTGAAATAATTGAGGCAGAGTCTCTGTGGCCCAGAAAACCTAAAATATTTACTCTCTGGTCCTTTAGGAAGTTTGCCAAGGCATGATTTAACACATTATTTTCCCAACCAGAAAGTTCATTCCTATCAGCTCTTTGTATTGCAATTTCAGACGTTTCTCTTTTTCCCTTTAGTACTAAAGTTTTGCAAACTTCTTACCTTATGATCCCCTGTTAAGCAGTCAATTTCCACTTCAGAGCAAGCCACCCCATAGGTGAAGTAGTGGAAAGCATTCCCTGAGTTTGTCTCAAAGCTGTAGCCAAGGTTGGGTGTCCTGGGGTAGAAGAGAGAAAATACTGCACATGTATTAAGAGGAACATGCCCCCCACTCATACACACAGAGGTAGCTTGTCCCCTAAAATCTTGAGACGCTAAAGGTTTTATTTTTTTATTCAGCTGTTCTTCAAAAAAGTCCATGAGTTTTGAACATTTTGAACCTGTTCATGAAACCCAGGCACTCCGGAGCATTTTGTCCCTTGTCTCTGCTCTATTTTGCCAATGGTCTTTATATGAATCATTCTGTAGCACTGAGCAGTGGAGGGTCCCAGCATGCTGGCCTCTACATGGTAGAAACGGAGGGGACAGACCTGCCTGAGCTCACGAAGGACACGTAAGCTACACTCCAAATGATCTACCGAATAGGGATTCAAGATCTCAGAACCAAAGGTTCTTTCTGGGCCGGCTTGTGAGCTTTTCATATAAGTTCACCTGCTCACGGGGCTGCTCACCTTTCTCGAGGTGAAAGGTAATAAGATCAGTACCTCGTGCCAACTTGGGTGCCTCTTAACGCAGCCACCTTGCCTGGTATTACTCCTCATCTACTGATCCCTTCTAAGTTTCAACAAATGATTTGAGCAAAGGGTTGCTAATAAAAGCAGATGCTCTTTTATAAATTTTTTTCTTTTTCAATCCTGAGTATCTTATAAGATTCCAATTTTGCATGAGTCAACATATACGAATGTGTGTGTGTGTTCTCTGCTTATAACAATCTGTATCTGTGCTATTCTATTCACTCCACAGAAATAACGACGTGAGCTGATGTGATCAGAGTCTGCATGAAAACAAAACCAATACAGGGCTGAGGGAAAAGCCTTCTCCCAGGAGACCATCACCTTCTTTGACCTCTGAACTCACCATCTTCATCTGGGTGTTCCCTGATATAACCCCAGTTTTATCAACTCTAAAAATGAAATAGGAACTTATGAGAAAACTTGCATTAGTTTGTGTTTGTGTAGGTCAAATATTACATAACCCAAGGAACACTGGCAAAACATTACTTTGCCCTAGAAGTATATATATATATATACATTTATATTACATATATTTTATATACATTCATAAATTCACACAAGACCTTTTAAAGCAAACATTGAACTATTTTCCAAATCCACTGATCTGTGAAAGAAAAGGCACTAGTTAAATTTCCCAGGGAAAGCTAAAACATTATGGCTGACAGTAAATACGATCATATCTTTTTACAGCTTCTAAATCAGATGGACAGGGTCTCTGCTACTGAATTTTAAAGTTGCAGAAGATACGTGCTCTTTTCTAAAACTCACTTTAAGTCCACTGAATTCTGCATTTTGTAACAGGACTATGTGCTCTAAATCCTCCTCTCACTCTTTTGAAGGAAAGCCTCCTTAAAGAAATCTGACGCGTAGCACAAAGTAACACACACGGGTAACTCGGAACACCAGACACCTCTGGTTCTTGCAGGAGAACGCTGAGGGGCGAATGGCTGGTAATTGACCCACTATGTCAATAAATGAGGAGACAGGTTCAGAGAGAACCAGTGATCCCCCCAAGTGGAATAGTATACTTTAAGACCAGAACTAGAACAGAGGTCTTCCGATATAACAGCTCGTGCTTCTGGCGCATAGTTGGGTAAGCCCACGTATTTTAGAGCATCTTTAAATTGAAGCTAGTGGGAGTCCGTTGAAGAGACAAACATTTTGGTGGAACTGCTCTCTTCTGACCATAGGCTGACAGAGTTCAGTGCTGGAGGGCTCTGCAGAGGTTAAGATGACAACACATTGTAAGATGGGCGAGATCAGCCCCTTACTTACCTGTAAAACCCGGTAGCAGACAAGCTCACTGTACCCCGGTAGGCAGCCATGACCTGAGCAGAGGAAATGGCCGTCAGGAAGGGGGAACCATGGTTTCCAGAAACGTGGGCCCAGCACTAAGCTTTCAGGAGCTCGTCTTCCTCATCTGGAAGCTGATCAACTCTTTTTCCTAGTGATTCTCACTTGCATACCTTACCTCCCCTTCTCACCATACCCCCTGCACTAGGTCCTCGTCATCTGAAGCCTGGAGCGCTGCAGTAGCCTCTTAACTCGTCTTCCTGCCTCAAGTCGCCTCCTCGCCCTGCCGGGTAGCCCAGCCAAGTCAGAGGGGTCATCTTAACACACCACACTAGCCATGACACTCCCCTGCTCTAGAGCTTTCCATGTCTCCCCATTGCCTACAGAGCAATAGACCAAATGCCTGACATTCAGGACCCCAGTCTTCTCTCTGGCTTTATGTAACACACACATCATTGCTACTCCAGCCAAAATCAAGTGTTAAGTCTCTCCCAATCCTTCATGTCCCCACACGTCTGCACCTTTGTTTACATGGGTCCTCTGCTATATCTGTCCAAATCCTTTTCTTCCCTCAGCAACCAGCGCAAGCTTGCCTCTTCATCCACTTCTCCTGTGATTACTCCCTAATCTGGGCATTACAACAGCAGCTCTGTACACTGCTCATTGGATACTTAACATGTTAGCCTTGTGTTTCCACTTACACTGTCCTGTTAATAAAGCTATCCATCTCTCCATCCATTCTATCTCTTTAACTACATAATAAATTTTCCTTTCCTTCCTTCCTTCCTTCCTTCCCTCCTTCCTTCCTTTCCTTCCCTCCTTCCTTCCTTCCCTCCCTCCCTCCTTCCTTCCTTCCTTCCCTCCTTCCTTCCTTCCTTCCTTCCCTCCCTCCTTCCTTCCCTCCCTCCTTCCTTCCTTTCTTCCTTCCTTCCTTCCCTCCTTCCTTCCTTTTCTTCCTTCCTTCCCTCCCTCCCTCCTTCCTTCCCTCCCTCCCTCCTTCCTTCCTTCCCTCCCTCCTTCCTTCCTTCCCTCCCACCCTCCCTCCCTCCTTCCTTCCCTCCCTCCCTCCCTCCTTCCTTCCTTCCTTCCCTCCCTCCCTCCTTCCTTCCCTCCTTCCTTCCTTCCTTCCGTCCCTCCCTCCCTCCTTCCTTCCCTCCCTCCTTCCTTCCCTCCCACCCTCCCTCCCTCCTTCCTTCCCTCCCTCCCTCCTTCCTTCCTTCCTTCCCTCCCTCCCTCCTTCCTTCCCTCCTTCCTTCCTTCCTTCCGTCCCTCCCTCCCTCCTTCCTTCCCTCCCTCCTTCCTTCCCTCCCTCCCTCCTTCCTTCCTTCCTTCCTTCCCTCCCTCCTTCCTTCCTTCCCTCCCACCCTCCCTCCCTCCTTCCTTCCCTCCCTCCCTCCCTCCTTCCTTCCTTCCTTCCCTCCCTCCCTCCTTCCTTCCCTCCTTCCTTCCTTCCTTCCGTCCCTCCCTCCCTCCTTCCTTCCCTCCCTCCTTCCTTCCCTCCCTCCCTCCTTCCTTCCTTCCGTCCCTCCCTCCCTCCTTCCTTCCCTCCCTCCCTCCTTCCTTCCTTCCTTCCCTCCCTCCTTCCTTCCTTCCCTCCCTCCCTCCCTCCTTCCTTCCCTCCCTCCCTCCTTCCTTCCTTCCCTCCCTCCCTCCTTCCTTCCTTCCCTCCCTCCCTCCTTCCTTCCTTCCCTCCCTCCTTCCTTCCTTCCTTCCCTCCCTCCCTCCCTCCTTCCTTCCCTCCCTCCCTCCTTCCCTCCCACCCTCCCTCCCTCCTTCCTTCCCTCCCACCCTCCCTCCCTCCTTCCTTCCCTCCCTCCCTCCCTCCTTCCTTCCTTCCTTCCCTCCCTCCCTCCTTCCTTCCCTCCTTCCTTCCTTCCTTCCGTCCCTCCCTCCCTCCTTCCTTCCCTCCCTCCTTCCTTCCCTCCCACCCTCCCTCCCTCCTTCCTTCCCTCCCTCCCTCCCTCCTTCCTTCCTTCCTTCCCTCCCTCCCTCCTTCCTTCCCTCCTTCCTTCCTTCCTTCCGTCCCTCCCTCCCTCCTTCCTTCCCTCCCTCCTTCCTTCCCTCCCTCCCTCCTTCCTTCCTTCCTTCCTTCCCTCCCTCCTTCCTTCCTTCCCTCCCACCCTCCCTCCCTCCTTCCTTCCCTCCCTCCCTCCCTCCTTCCTTCCTTCCTTCCCTCCCTCCCTCCTTCCTTCCTTCCCTCCCTCCCTCCCTCCTTCCCTCCTTCCTTCCTTCCTTCCATCCCTCCCTCCCTCCTTCCTTCCCTCCCTCCTTCCTTCCCTCCCTCCCTCCTTCCTTCCTTCCCTCCCTCCTTCCTTCCCTCCCTCCCTCCTTCCTTCCTTTCTTCCTTCCTTCCTTCCCTCCTTCCTTCCTTTTCTTCCTTCCTTCCCTCCCTCCCTCCTTCCTTCCCTCCCTCCCTCCTTCCTTCCTTCCCTCCCTCCTTCCTTCCTTCCCTCCCACCCTCCCTCCCTCCTTCCTTCCCTCCCTCCCTCCCTCCTTCCTTCCTTCCTTCCCTCCCTCCCTCCTTCCTTCCCTCCTTCCTTCCTTCCTTCCGTCCCTCCCTCCCTCCTTCCTTCCCTCCCTCCTTCCTTCCCTCCCACCCTCCCTCCCTCCTTCCTTCCCTCCCTCCCTCCCTCCTTCCTTCCTTCCCTCCCTCCTTCCTTCCCTCCTTCCTTCCTTCCTTCCGTCCCTCCCTCCCTCCTTCCTTCCCTCCCTCCTTCCTTCCCTCCCTCCCTCCTTCCTTCCTTCCTTCCTTCCCTCCCTCCTTCCTTCCTTCCCTCCCACCCTCCCTCCCTCCTTCCTTCCCTCCCTCCCTCCCTCCGTCCTTCCTTCCTTCCCTCCCTCCCTCCTTCCTTCCCTCCTTCCTTCCTTCCTTCCGTCCCTCCCTCCCTCCTTCCTTCCCTCCCTCCTTCCTTCCCTCCCTCCCTCCTTCCTTCCTTCCGTCCCTCCCTCCCTCCTTCCTTCCCTCCCTCCCTCCTTCCTTCCTTCCTTCCCTCCCTCCCTCCTTCCTTCCTTCCCTCCCTCCCTCCTTCCTTCCTTCCCTCCCTCCTTCCTTCCTTCCCTCCCTCCCTCCCTCCTTCCTTCCCTCCCTCCCTCCTTCCTTCCTTCCCTCCCTCCCTCCTTCCTTCCTTCCCTCCCTCCCTCCTTCCTTCCTTCCCTCCCTCCTTCCTTCCTTCCCTCCCTCCCTCCCTCCTTCCTTCCCTCCCTCCCTCCTTCCCTCCCACCCTCCCTCCCTCCTTCCTTCCCTCCCTCCCTCCCTCCTTCCTTCCTTCCTTCCCTCCCTCCCTCCTTCCTTCCCTCCTTCCTTCCTTCCTTCCATCCCTCCCTCCCTCCTTCCTTCCCTCCCTCCTTCCTTCCCTCCCTCCCTCCTTCCTTCCTTCCCTCCCTCCTTCCTTCCTTCCCTCCCACCCTCCCTCCCTCCTTCCTTCCCTCCCTCCCTCCCTCCTTCCTTCCTTCCTTCCCTCCCTCCTTCCTTCCCTCCTTCCTTCCTTCCTTCCGTCCCTCCCTCCCTCCTTCCTTCCCTCCCTCCTTCCTTCCCTCCCTCCCTCCTTCCTTCCTTCCTTCCCTCCCTCCCTCCTTCCTTCCCTCCCTCCTTCCTTCCCTCCCTCCCTCCTTCCTTCCTTCCCTCCTTCCTTCCTTCCCTCCCACCCTCCCTCCCTCCTTCCTTCCTTCCCTCCCTCCTTCCTTCCTTCCTTTCCTCCTTCCTTTTTTTTCCTTCCTTCCCTCCCTCCCTCCCTCCTTCCTTCCTTCCTTCCCTCCCTCCTTCCTTCCTTCCCTCCTTCCTTCCTTCCTTCCGTCCCTCCCTCCCTCCTTCCTTCCCTCCCTCCCTCCTTCCTTCCTTCCTTCCCTCCCTCCCTCCTTCCTTCCCTCCCTCCCTCCTTCCCTCCCACCCTCCCTCCCTCCTTCCTTCCCTCCCTCCCTCCTTCCCTCCCACCCTCCCTCCCTCCTTCCTTCCCTCCCTCCCTCCTTCCTTCCTTCCTTCCTTCCCTCCCACCCTCCCTCCCCCCTTCCTTCCTTCCCTCCCTCCTTCCCTCCTTCCTTCTTTTTTTTCCTTCCTTCCCTCCCTCCCTCCCTCCTTCCTTCCGTCCCTCCCTCCCTCCTTCCTTCCCTCCCTCCCTCCCTCCTTCCTTCCTTCCCTCCCTCCTTCCTTCCTTCCTTCCCTCCCTCCCTCCTTCCTTCCCTCCTTCCTTCTTTTTTTTCCTT
Organism: Phocoena sinus; assembly: GCF_008692025.1. Lineage (NCBI taxonomy): Eukaryota > Metazoa > Chordata > Mammalia > Artiodactyla > Phocoenidae > Phocoena > Phocoena sinus. Next base: position 25,039,338 of record NC_045775.1, read on the forward strand.
CCTTCCCTCCCTCCCTCCCTCCTTCCTTCCCTCCTTCCCTCCCTCCTTCCTTCCTTCCCTCCTTCCTTCCTTCCTTCCGTCCCTCCCTCCCTCCTTCCTTCCCTCCCTCCCTCCCTCCTTCCTTCCTTCCCTCCCTCCTTCCTTCCTTCCTTCCCTCCCTCCCTCCTTCCTTCCTTCCGTCCCTCCCTCCCTCCTTCCTTCCCTCCCTCCCTCCCTCCTTCCTTCCTTCCCTCCCTCCTTCCTTCCTTCCTTCCCTCCCTCCCTCCTTCCTTCCCTCCTTCCTTCTTTTTTTTCCTTCCTTCCCTCCCTCCCTCCCTCCTTCCTTCCCTCCTTCCCTCCCTCCTTCCTTCCTTCCCTCCTTCCTTCCTTCCTTCCGTCCCTCCCTCCCTCCTTCCTTCCCTCCCTCCCTCCTTCCTTCCTTCCCTCCCTCCCTCCCTCCTTCCTTCCTTCCCTCCCTCCTTCCTTCCTTCCCTCCTTCCTTCCTTCCTTCCGTCCCTCCCTCCCTCCTTCCTTCCCTCCCTCCCTCCTTCCTTCCTTCCTTCCCTCCCTCCTTCCTTCCTTCCCTCCTTCCTTCCTTCCGTCCCTCCCTCCCTCCTTCCTTCCCTCCCTCCCTCCTTCCTTCCTTCCTTCCCTCCCTCCCTCCTTCCTTCCTTCCCTCCCTCCTTCCTTCCTTCCCTCCTTCCTTCCTTCCTTCCGTCCCTCCCTCCCTCCTTCCTTCCCTCCCTCCCTCCTTCCTTCCTTCCGTCCCTCCCTCCCTCCTTCCTTCCCTCCCTCCCTCCCTCCTTCCCTCCCTCCCTCCCTCCTTCCTTCCTTCCCTCCCTCCTTCCTTCCTTCCTTCCCTCCCTCCCTCCTTCCTTCCCTCCTTCCTTCTTTTTTTTCCTTCCTTCCCTCCCTCCCTCCCTCCTTCCTTCCCTCCTTCCCTCCCTCCTTCCTTCCTTCCCTCCTTCCTTCCTTCCTTCTGTCCCTCCCTCCCTCCTTCCTTCCCTCCCTCCCTCCTTCCTTCCTTCCTTCCCTCCCTCCTTCCTTCCCTCCCTCCCTCCTTCCTTCCTTCCTTCCCTCCCTCCCTCCTTCCTTCCCTCCCTCCCTCCTTCCTTCCTTCCCTCCTTCCTTCCTTCCTTCCGTCCCTCCCTCCCTCCTTCCTTCCCTCCCTCCCTCCTTCCTTCCTTCCCTCCCTCCCTCCCTCCTTCCTTCCTTCCTTCCCTCCCACCCTCCCTCCCTCCTTCCTTCCTTCCCTCCCTCCTTCCTTCCTTCCTTCCTTCCTTCCTTCCCTCCTTCCTTCTTTTTTTTCCTTCCTTCCCTCCCTCCCTCCCTCCTTCCTTCCGTCCCTCCCTCCCTCCTTCCTTCCCTCCCTCCCTCCTTCCCTCCCACCCTCCCTCCCTCCTTCCTTCCCTCCCTCCCTCCCTCCTTCCTTCCTTCCTTCCCTCCCTCCCTCCTTCCTTCCCTCCTTCCTTCCTTCCTTCCGTCCCTCCCTCCCTCCTTCCTTCCCTCCCTCCCTCCCTCCTTCCCTCCCACCCTCCCTCCCTCCTTCCTTCCCTCCCTCCCTCCCTCCTTCCTTCCCTCCTTCCCTCCTCCTTCCTTCCTTCCCTCCTTCCTTCCTTCCTTCCGTCCCTCCCTCCCTCCCTCCTTCCCTCCCTCCCTCCTACCTTCCTTCCTTCCCTCCCTCCCTCCTTCCCTCCTTCCCTCCCTCCTTCCTTCCTTCCCTCCTTCCTTCCTTCCTTCCGTCCCTCCCTCCCTCCTTCCTTCCTTCCCTCCCTCCCTCCTTCCTTCCCTCCCTCCCTCCTTCCTTCCTTCCCTCCCTCCTTCCTTCCTTCCCTCCCTCCTTCCTTCCTTCCTTCCCTCCCTCCCTCCTTCCTTCCTTTCTTCCTTTCCTTCGTTCCTTCGTTCCTTCCCTCCTCTCTCTCTCTCTCTTTCAATATCCACAGCTCTAAGATTTAATCTCTTACTGATATAGTCTGCATCATGATCATTGTCAATTACCAAGCACTTTACTATATACCAAATGCTATTGAGTCCTTTACAGATACCGTCTTACTTAATATCCAGTGCAATCCTATAAGATCAGCACTTATGAAGATTATTATCTTCATTTTACAGATGAGAAAACTAAGGTTTAGAGAAAAAATTTCTCTAGGATCCTTACTATATGTGCATGATATCAAACATATACATAGATCATAGTGGTGGCAGTGATGGCTTGTTTTTCAGTACAGTACAAACACTAAAGAGCTTTGATGTCTGTCATCTCCTGATCACACCCTTCTGATAATGGCCTTCTGGGGGTCATCTGCTTATAAGGAACACTGGACTACATGGCCGATAGTTGAGGACAAAGCCCAGGTCAACGGACTGGAAAGGCATTATTAAAAACAACTACGTTGCCTTACAAATCCATACTAAAATTCAAACTACCAAGATCAACCCACATTCATGTGGTGTCTATGAATGTGGGCAGGGGAGTGCAGGTTGTATGAGGCACAGTAAGGTGAGTGAGTCAGAGAGCAATAGCTTATTTTCTTTGACTCTATTGAGGGAGACTTGTACTATCTGCGCTGGTTCACGTGTGGTCACGTTTTATGTGTTACTGTTATATCCAGTCCTTTCATTCCAACATTAGGGGAAGGTGAGGCAGGGCCACCATTGCTATCTCTGCTCATGGGAGGAGCTGGGGTCTCTCACCTGAGAGACACTTCCTTGCAGCCTCCCTCTGAGGGCTTCTGACGTGCAGGCTTCTGAACCAGAAATCAGAGAACTGGGCTCATTCTTATCATGAGTGCTTGTTGTGTCACTCTTAAAATCACAGAGACGATATAAACTCGTGGGCAGTATCTTTTTCCCTGCCGCCTCACAGATAGAGTCTCCGGACCCCAGAGCTGGGCAAGGGGAGAGGCTCCTGGGGCAGCCCTCCAAGAGATGGAGGTTTGGAGAAAACGAGGCTCATCAAGACTGCAGACAAGTGGGGCAAGGGACCAGCCCCAAGGGACCAAGACTTCTCAGTGAGGCGGAGGTAGCACTCACCCCGTCTTCTGAGGCTCAGGGTAGCCGAACCCCTAGTTCCCACAGGGCTGTCAAGATTCTGGATCAAAAATTCTCCTCAAGTGACTTCCCTCAACTATGAACATTGTAGAGAGGGGCCCAGTAAGGCTGAGCATTTACTTGTCCTGTGAAAGTATACAGAGCACCTCAACTTCTCTTTGCCTGTGTGACTAGATCCCGACCTCCTATTCCTGCCCAGGGTAGGGGACAAAGCCCTGCTCTTAACTTCACTTTAATTTGCAAAAGCGACTTGAATCAGCTCAGACTTACCCAGTCTTCCCAGGAGCCACTGGGATTCTTTCTCTTGAAGGGTTCCAGCCTTTGCAGGATGGTCTGGCAGGCTTCCTGAAGAACACATGCCCCACATGGCAGACACATCAGTCCTCTGCATTCCCAGACCCAAACAAAACCCCGAGGACCTGCAAGCGATGCTGTGCCCAGAGTGCCTCTGAGACAGCCTTGCCACCCTCTTGGGAATGTCTGAGTCTCAGGGTAGAAGCCGTTGGCTCTTGCTTGGAGAGCACTTCCTGACCCAGTCCTGAGGCTGACAGAGGGGGAGATGTTGAGGGATCCCTAAGGAGGTGCCTTCTCCCGTCAAACGCCTTTGTTTGATGACATCAGACAAAGCACGTGGTCTGACCTGGCTGACCCCACAATCGAATTTCAATTTCGCTCCATTGTCTTGTGTCCTCCCAGAATCCCCTGCTTTCCCTCCAGCTGCCCTTGCCCTCCCACGTTCATCCTTCCTGGCCTTGATGGAAGTGGTTGTGGTTCCTGAGCCCCTCTTTTAGCTTGGTGTCCCCTGGAGAAGAGAGCCAGAGGCATGGCCACAGCCACGAGCCTGCAAGGAGCCGCCATTCCAGCCCCCAGCCCGGGGACTCTCCACGCCCCCCGCCTTGGGCTGGCCCCCAGCACGGTGGCCCCGGGGCTCCTTACGTAGACGGCCTGTCCGTAGATGTCAGTGCTGACAGAGGCAGCCGTGGGAGAGGTGTTAGGCACAGTGTTAGTACTTGTTTCGCTGATATAGATCTTAGAGGTGGGGATCTTCAGGGCTCTGCTGGCCACCTGCGAACAGAGAGGACGTCACCCCCTAGGGAAGGGCTTGGCTACCTTCTCCCCAAGATGGGATTCAGATTCACTGTTACAGAAAAGAAAATCATCTCGTAAACCATAATTCTACTGAGACTCGGATGTTCTCACGTCTGTCTGAATCTGAAGCAGCACTTTATGGAGTGGTTTGGTTGGATTAAAAAAAGTCATAAATGTAATGGTGAAGAACAATGCCTTTTTAAACTAACCCCGGCTTTTAAAAAAATCCAGTTTGGCCAGTACCCACAAGCCAAGCAGGTATGCCAACTCTAATTCAGCGCCCCTGGGAGGAGTCCCGTGTGTGTGAGGGTAGCCAGCTACCTTAATACACATAACACACACCTTACACACAGTCACAGAGCCCTAGAGTGCTGGTGATGGAAGTGGCCTGAATCATCACCTGGCCAAACCCTTTGCACAGATGGGGAAACTGAGGCCAAGAGGAGGAGCAGACTTGCCCAGGGTCACATGTAGATGAGCAGCAGGGCTAGGGCCAGAACCTAGGCCTGCCTCTGCTTCTGGTATGTGGCACTGCTCTCTTTTTCACAGCATCTTCCCTCACGCAGACACCACAGTGCTGGGGCGGATGCCCATGGTCTCCAGACTGCTCACCTGGACCATCTTGGTGTGAAGGCCTTGGCCCATCTCTGTGCCCCCATGGCTCACCAGCACAGAGCCATCTGTGTACACATGGATCAGGGCTCCCGCCTAAGGGAAGAGAACGATACCAAACAGAAAATTCAGCAAATCCTAACTCAGTTTAAGGCCTGGGACCAAAAGTACTGGAGCCCAGGAAAAAGAAAACCAGCAGTAGAAATTTGGATAGAAACCTCAGACAGAAAAATCAAAGCAGTATAAATCTCATGATCTAATTATACAGTCTTTCAGTAGTTTGCAAAACTACTTTATTTTTTCATATCTCTCTGTCACCTATCCTAAGAGGGAGGGAGGTCTTTGTCCTGATTCTCCTGACGAGGAAATGGGATCAGAAAGGCAGAACAGATGTCCACAGTCCTATAGGCAGGAAGATAAGAACTAGACATTGACCCCAGATCAAATAAGTACGTGCAAGTTCAACTTTCATTTAAATAGCAAGGAGTTCATCTGTTCAGCTCTGTTCCCGTGACAATGGGCTTTCCCTTGCAACACTGCAAGCAGAGGGGGAAATGGGGCCCCAGTGCAGTGGAGATGGACAAAATTATATAAAGCAATTACCTGATTCAGAAAAGGAACTGTGAAGCTTATTCCAAATTTGGTAGGAATTATGCACAATCCTCTCTTTTTCCAACAATTCTCCCTGGAGGGAAGAAAAAAAAAAAACATTCTCATAGCAACTTCTCCAGTATATTCATGTCAGATTGAACATATTTTATGTCAGTATCTTTGTAAAACTGGAACAAAGCATCCTTGGAATTGCCCAGTTAGTCTCTGTCATAACTGAGTTGTGCTTCAATTGTGTAGAAAAAATGAGAACAGCGGAAATTTGGGTTCTAGATCCCCCAGTGGAGCTGAAACAGGGCCCACCCTTGAAAGCCCTGAGTGGGATTCAGATTGGGTCAGAGTGCTCTGGTGATCCTGGACTCTACTCGCCCCAGGGAGGAACTGTGGCTCGCTGATGATAATGATAATACTTTCTTTGTGCTGTATATTTGGTTACCAAGTAACTGCCAGAAAGACAGAGCCAGCACAATTATCCCCTCTCTACAGATGATGAAGCTGAGACCCAAGACGATGGAGTGACTGCCAAGGTCACATTTATAGCTTAGTGTCAGAGGTAGGCACATAACGTGGTGTTTTTAGTCCCAGGCCGGCGTCCTCTAGAACATCGTCTGCCCAGAAGGCAGACAAACGTATAAAGACGGACCACACTGATGTGCTATGACGCTGAGCGCTGTGAGCCCCGAGCCCCAGGGCTGAAGACCATTTCAGGATCTTAAAGAGATGGCTGTGAATGAGTTAGCAAACACAGCAGCCTCCTAAGTTACCTATTAAGTTATTATTCTTATTTTGAGTTCAGCAAGAAGGCTACAGAATCTGAAACCCAGAGAGCCCCAGAACGTCAGGCTCTTCCCCTCCTGGCGCTTACTTGTTGAACTTGTCAACCTCACTCTTCCGGGCGTGATACTGAGAGCTCTTCAGGCATTCATCCCAGCACCTGGGCAAGTTGAAACCCTCAAGCCTCTGGTTGAAGTGTGTCAGGTCCCCTTCTCTGTACAGATTCTTCCTCCGTACCTTCCCAAGGAGAGAGACACTGAGGCCAGGTCGGTGGCAAGAGACCAGGGGGGCATAACTAGAAGTTGAGCTTCCCGCCCCTCACCAGCGCCTGCCCATCCTCTACCCCCACGGGAGATGTCCAAGATACAAAGCAGGTTAACCCCTCTGACTTGTGCCCCCAGATTCCCCGCTTACTTCCTCTGCAGGCAGCCCACAGGTCACTGCGACGTCACTCATCCAGTGCTCGGCAATGAACAATGCCTGGGGCCCCCCAAAGCCCCGGAAGGCCGTGTTGGAGGGCAGGTTGGTCTTGCACAGCCGCCCAGTGCCCCGGACATTGGGGATTTTATAGCTGTTGTCCATGTGGAGTAGAGCTCGTTCCATTATCTGAAGCAGAAGAAACCAAAATGGGAGAGAACGATGCATGGATTTCATTGGCTCCTCCGAAAAGGAATTTCAAGGGCTGTGAGCATCCCCACCTCTGCCAGCCCCACAGTCAACTGTTCTTCCTCAGGCCGAAATTATTTCTTTCCTGGGGTATTGCAAACCTCCTTAGTGCACTCCTGGCCTTCTGTGTCTCCTCCTTCTAATTTATGCCTCATTCTGAAATATAAGGTCATAGCAGGTCAAGCACTTGCTTCAAAGTGGCACTTACTATCTCCAGAGTAAAGTCTGTATATCTTTAAGCATGGAATTCAAGACACTTACTGACCTTTCCCCAATACACTTTTTTTTTAATAAATAAATTTATTTATTTATTTTGGCTACGTTGGGTCTTCATTGCTGCCCACGGGCTTCCTCTAGTTGCGGCGAGTGGGGGCTACTCTTCATTGTGGTGCATGGGCTTCTCACTGCGGGGGCTTCTCTTGTTGCAGAGCATGGGCTCTAGGCACGTGGGCTTCAGTAGTTGTGGCAAGCAGGCTCAGTAGTTGTGGTGCACGGGTTTAGCTGCTCCCCAGCATGTGGGATTTTCCCAGACCAGGGCTTGAACCCACATCCCCTGCATTGGCAGGCGGATTCTTAACCACTGTGCCACCAGGGAAGTCCCCCCAATACACTTTTGATCCTCTTTTCTGACTGCATGTTACTCTCACCCGTAAGGCCCCTCCCCACCATATCTACCTGCTAAAATCCCCATTCAGCTCCCACATGGAGGAGCCCCTCCCAGATCTTCTAGTTGGAACTGATCACTTGCCTCTTTTAAAAAATTGGTGACTTTATTCTCATTAAACTTGCACTGCAAATAGTTTAAAGAATCAAATACTTCCATAAGCCGCGTTATACAAAACAGCAGCTGCCTCCACTTTCTTCCTTCCACTCCCCAGAAGCAACCACTTATTCTTTGTCAGCTATTTACATTGTCTTCCACATCTCTAAATAATGTTTATATTGCCACTTCTTGACTTGTTCAGTTTTAGACTTTTTATACTGTTTTCCCATCATGGAAAAGGAGGATTTAGTTCCCGCCCAGCCCCCTTTCTCTACATATACACCAGCTTCCTATCTCGCCTCGTCCTTGTATAGTTATACTTTCTTCTCATCAACTGTCCATTTAATCATTCTGTAAACATCACTTACAGCTGAACCATGTAGTTATACTAGGTTTACTTCTCTTTCTTGATAATATTTCCCCCTTTGGAGTTAACAATTATCTTTATTTTTTTCATTTGCTTCATTTTCTATGCACATATTACTACAAATTTGTTTTCAATATGTTCAAACACATTTGATTTTCTATTAATCTCATCTTTTTGAAGAAATTGTTTCTGGAGCCTTCTGGCCAACTTCAATTTAAATTGGCAGCCCCTAGGCTTCTGTTCAGCTGTCGCCCAGGGGTTTTCCCCTCACATTCATCCCAAGGATTCCCTCTGCCTCTCTCCACATTGAGTCTCCTGTTTCTAGATCCCATGTCTTCCCTTTTCTTAGTTTTACACCCTTATATGATTGGAGTACAACCGTCAACATCTTCCCAAAAAGTGTATATCTAAAAGTACATTTCTGAGAACTTGCATGTCTGAAATGTCTTTATTCTACTCTCACCCTTAATTCATGATTTGGCTGTATACAAAATTCTAGGTTGGCACTAAGTTTCCCATTTACCCTCAGCATTTTGAGGGCATTTTACTAGTGCATTCTAGCTCCCCAGTATTGAAAAATTCAACCAATGCCTTTCCAACTCTTGGAATGAGTTCCGTTTTTTTTCCTCCCTGAAAATTGTAAAATCTCCTTTGTGCTCAGGTTTCTAAAATTTCACAATAATGTAAATTAGCATAAGTCTATCTTCCTTTATTGTGCTGGTTACTGGATGGGCTCTCTTAATCTCAAAATATATGCCCATCAGTTTTGGGAAATTTCTTGAATTATTTCTTAATAGTTTTCCTTCTCTCTCTTTTTCTATTCTTTCTTTCTGAAACTTCTATTATTTGGATCTCCTGGACTGGTCCTCAGATTTTCTTGTATTTTCTTGCTATTTTTCCCCATTGTTTTCTCTTTTTTTAAGAGAGCACCTCAAGCTTCTTTCAACCCTCTGCTTTCACAGTTTTAATTCACAAGGCTTCATTTTTATTCTTAGACTGCTTCATTTTTATAGCATCTTGTTCTTTCTTTAAAGTGTGATAACTCATCTCTCTGATGAGCTAAATGGTAGCTTTTGTTTGTTCGTTTCATTTTGGCTTTAATTTACTTCCCCATTTATAGCCTCTTTCCCACAGGTTGCTTTTGGGGGTCTTTGATTTTTTTCAGTCTTAGTCATCCTAGATGATTTTTATATGTCTCAGTTCCATTTTTGCTTTCCCTTAGCACTTTGTCAATTGTACTTCATCTTATCTTTTATTATCTGTCTCTCCCACCATACTGTGACCTTCTAGAGGGCAGAAACAGTGCCATATTCTTCTATATGTCGTCACCCTAGGGGCTTGATAAATATTTGCTGGATTAAATTTTAACACTTGTAAAATCTTTGGGGATAAGTCCTATATCTTTTTCAACCTGATTTTCTTACAACACCAAGAAGCAAGTGTTATATTTGGTGAGACTACCAGAAATGTTTTCTTTTTTGAACAGCTTCCTACACTAGATCTGAAGTATAACGTTTCCTAATTGAGCCAATTAGAGAAGCCCTTAGATTCAAAGTGGGAATAATGGGGAACTTCTGCTTCTCCTGAAATGTTTGACTTCTTTTTTAACAAGAATCTATGCATATATTACTAATATGGTTATAAAATTAAGATTTAAAAAACTTAAAAGGTAGTACCACCAAGGTAACTTGGTTAATTTTCAAAATGACAAAAATATATGCCATATGAGAAGGTTCAAAGCAGCATTATCCATAAAGCTAAAGACTGGAAACAACCCAAATGTCCTTAAAGTGGTGAATGGAAAACAAAGAATGGTCTATTCATACAATGGAATATTCTTCACCAATAAAAAGGAATGAAGGAATGATCCATGCTAAAACACGGGTGAACCTCAAAAAACATTATTCTGAGAGAAAAGAAGCCAGACAAGAAAGACTACATAGTATATGATTCCGTTTATATTAATTGGCCACAAAAGGAAAATCTGTAAAGACAGAAAGTAGATTAGCAGTTGTCTGGGCCTGAGGGGTAGGAACAGGAGTGACTGCAAATGGGCATAAGAGATAATTTTGAGGTGATTGAAGTGTTAAAAAAACTGGATTGCAATAATGGTTGCCTGACTCCTTAAATGTACTAAAACCGTTAAATTGTAAAACAGTTGACCCTTGAAAAATATGGTTTTAACTGCGTGGGTCCACTTATAAGCATATTTTTTCAATAAAGATATTGGACATTATTTTGGAGATTTGCAACAATTTGAAAAATTTCACAGATGAACTGAAGAGGCTAGAAATACCAAAAAATTAAGGAGAAGGTATGACATGAATGCATAGGATATATGTAGATATTAGTCTATCCTTACATAGGTATAACGTAAGTGATCTTAAATATAAAATAATATGTTAGTTTTCTTACTGTTTTATAACTTTGCTTTCAGAGAATTATATTACTGTTCAGTATGCCCCTCTCCTGTAATTGGAGAAACTGCCTCTCAGCCTATCATCACAGGGAAGTGGGTTTTTAAAAATGTAACCACGTTTCCAGTACTATATTATGTCTATGACTGTAATCATATACTATATGCCATAAAAATTACTGTATGTCATAAAACTTTTATAACGATTCATTCATTAGTGTATAGGCTAGGCTATCCTGAAGCAATCGTATTGCTTTATGGTAGCCCAGTGTAATCAACATGATTGCTTCAGGATAGCCTAGCCTATACACTAATGAATGAATCGTTATAAAATACTGCTGCTTCTCCGTTATCAATGCATGAATCACTGTATCTGTAAACAAACATGAATTTCTCTTTCACATTATCTTTTCATTGTTGATGTCTAGTGTTAGTAATTCAAATAACATCTACAGTGTTTTGTATCACATAAGATAATATTGATGTAGGTACTTACAGACAGATGGTTCATCCTATAAACAGATTATGTAAATTTACAGTATCGATAAATATAGTACAGTACTGTATTTTCTTCTCCTTACGATTTTCTTAAGAATATTTCCTTTCCTCTAACTTATTTTATTGTAAAAATACATATATAATACATATAACATATAAAATATGTGTTATTGGACTGTTTATGTGATTGGTTATGTTTCCAGTCAACAGTAGGCTATTGGTAGGTAAGTTTTGGGCGAGTCAAAAGTTATACACAGAATTTTTTTTTTTTTTTTTTTTTGCGGTACGCAGGCCTCTCACTGTTGTGGCCTCTCCCGTTGCGGAGCACAGGCTCCGGACGCACAGGCTCAGCGGCCATGGCTCATGGGCCCAGCCGCTCCGCGGCATGTGGGATCTTCCCGGACTGGGGCATGAACCCGTGTCCCCTGCATCGGCAGGCGGACTCTCAACCACTGTGCCACCAGGGAAGCCCAACACAGATTTTTGACTGTGGGGTTGGGGGTGGTGCCCCTAATGCCTGCGTTGTTCAAAGGTCAACTGTCCTTCAAATGGGTGAACTTTATGTTATGCAAACTATATTTCAATTAAATTATTTTTAAAAAGGTAAATCAAGTCATTATTTAAAATTCAAACATCACAGAAATGCATAATATAGAAAATGACAGTTAGTACCCCCCTTAATCCCACCCAGTCACTGTTTGGAGTATGGTCTATCAGACTTCTGTCATGTATATCATTAAACACACACACACACACACACACACACACACACACACACACACACACATATTAGTATTACATTCAGGCACTCAATGTCACCATACTATACATAAAGTTTTGTAACTAACTTTACTTGCTTGGCAAAATATCCTGTACCAGAAGGATGAGTTTCTAGTCAGATAAGTAATATGATCACTTCCATGCTTTAGAGAATAACCAAGGATGGAGAACCTGAAGGTGGGGACCAAGTAGGAGGCTATTGCAACAACAGGCAAGAATTGAGGAGGCCTATTCCCGCATGTGCAAACATGCTATGGGGCACACCCGTGACCTCCCAGTCACCCCGGATGCAAGGGCACGTCCTACATACACCGAGAGAGAGGTCCTGGCTGTTCCCGGCATTGCTGTAGTGATCCACCTCCAGAGCCACAATCTTCCCCGTCTTCATGAAGCCAACCTGAAAAAAAGGAGAGTGAGTTCTCAACTGTCCCCTTCCTTTGTCTGTCTCTAGCCATCTCCTCCCACTTACGCTACCTGGAGAAAACAGAAAGAATAAGACATCCCACCACAAAATAAAGTCAAACTTAAGAGATCACCAGACCTCACAGGTGAAGAAGAGAGGAACCAACATCTCCCCAGTGATGGATCCTGGACACCCCTTCTCCCTACACTCCTCCTTCTTCCTCCCTACTCCTGGCTTCTGGTTCTACCAACGGAAGTGAGAAGGTAGAAGAAAGAACACTGGTCATGACAGGTCAGGGAGGGGAGGGCTGAGAAGAGAAACTAGGAGAGAAACTGGAGACTCCCTCACAGCTTTTGGCCAGAAGACAGCAAAAGTTACACCTTGCACAAGCATGAAAGTGCTTTCACATCCCCAACCTCGTGTAAACTATCTAAACAAACCCTGACAGGCCATCTCATGAGTGAGGAACCTGAAACCCCACAAGACCAAGTTACTTTCTTGGAGCCCACAAAAATTTGGGAATAAGAGAAATGCAATCCCTTTTGGTGAGTTAAATCATGGACTAAAGTCAGAAGAGGCCAAAGAGGAGATGTTCAAAGCCAACGTGTGGAGACAGAGGGCTCCCAGGTTTATAGCACCAGACTGGGACCTGTAAGGTTCTACTGGTGTGTAGAGGGGAGGATGCATGGTCAGAACAGTAGTTGGTCATCCACAGAAGCCCAGAAAAGGGACAGTCCCACAGGGTACTTGGGTAGTGCCCAGCCATACGTGTTCTGGCCGAGCAGGCACCCTAACAGCTTATACCTGACCAGGCCCCTGGAAAGTTGTATTTCTCACTGGAGATTCCTAAGTGGTCATTCTGACTTTGACATCAGGCTGTAAACACATTAACATTAGGCCATCCTGTGGGATGGATTTACCCCAGATCTGCTGACAACTCATGTTTCCGAGCCTGAGTGGACAAGGACCAGATTTGGACCCCAGCAAATTCACAGACGTCACGCACAGCGTCCTGTGGCATCTCTTGGGAAGTGGCCTGCCAGCCTCCCCCAGGATCACCCTCCTATGTTGCTGTTGGTTGATTTGAATTTCTCTCCTTGTTATTCCTTCTTTGAATTTCTATAGGCTGTCATGACAAAAGTCAGAGGGTATCCCAGGATCCCTGAATCTTTATCCCCAGTTTCCTAAGCAGAGGGCACTGCCCACCCGGCACAGCCCCCGACATCTAGAACCTTGTATCTGGCCAAGAAGGGGTGTCTGCCGCCAGTTATCAGCATGTCCTCATCACGGTCCAGCATGCAGCGCACCGGGTAGCCAGTCCTGGGGGAGGTACCAGAGTGTGAGAAACCTCTACAACAGCCCAGCCCTGTGAGTCTCAGGGATAAAAACAGCAAGGAAGCCTTCTTTCTCCACCTGGTACACTGCACTGCTTCGCTCTTTAGACACTGTGCTGGACAAGGTGGGGGACATCCAGGTGTGGGGTATGGGGTGTGGAGTGTGTCCTTGCCATTGGGGTCCTCACAGGTAGGAGAGATAGGACATGGACACATGCATTTGAATACAATGAACCAGGTGATGTTGCCCTCACCCCTATGCCCACGAGTTCTAAAAACCGAGGGCTGTGAAAATTTGAAGCAAGGGGAATCTACTTCCCAAAGGGGGAATCCAGGAAGCCTCCCTGGCAGAGGCAGCCTTATTCCTCTTCCCAGAGCCCACTGGGGGAACTCACTTGTATGCAGCCAGGGCCACAGCCACAGTCATCACGATGCCCCGGGTCTCCTTCCCTCCAAAGCCTCCTCCCATTCTCTTCACTCGGACCAGAATTCGGTTTACTGGAACCCCCAACATTTTTGCAACAAAGGACTGTGGGCAAAAGAACAAAATACTCCCAGTGAATGCATATGCCACCTGGACTTACTTCAGGCCTGACCCAGAGCCTACCCGACACACAGAAGCCTAATTACTGCTATGAACTCTGAAATTCCTTGATTCGAGAATCCCCCTCCTGTCCCAGGGCAGCCCTTGGGTAGTGGTGCCAGGGTCTGGCGCACATCAGTCACTGTGCACTGAATTCAGACACTCGGTTTTTTGTTGTTGTTGTTGTTGTTTGTTTGTTTTGTTTTCTTCTTTTTTTTTTTTTCTGCGGTACGCAGGCCTCTCACTATTGTGGCCTCTCCCGTTGCGGAGCACAGGCTCCGGACACGCAGGCTCAGTGGCCATGGCTCACGGGGCCCAGCTGCTCCGCAGCATGTGGGATCTTCCCGGACCGGGGCACGAACCCGTGCCCCCTGCATCAGCAGGCGGACTCTCAACCACTGCACCACCAGGGAAGCCACCAGACACTCATTTTTGACCAGAGGGGTGAGCAGCTGTTCACAGCCTACTTTCAGAGCCAAAATTCATTCCATTTGGCCAGGAACTGGTGGGTCATGAGGGTAAGACCAGCTGCCCAAAACACTGGCAACCACTGTCCTATTACATGCAATAGAGAAATGAGGAATATTTGAGCCACTGCAGCTAATGTAGTGGTCCCCATGGCTCTCACTTAGCACAACCCCTTCATTTAACAGATGAGAAAACTGAGCCAGATATGATCTGACCAAGGCAATACAGCACTGGAATGATAAAAGCTAAGATTTTCTAGGCTCTATCCAAGTTTTAAAACTCATCTAATCATTACAACGTCCTGGGCAGGCCCCATTTTATAGATGAGAAAGTTATATAACAAGCTCAATGACACCAGCTTGTTGGTGACAGGGCCTGGCTTCGAACCACTATCTTCACATCCCCTCCTGGATCAGCCCATTGTCTCCCTCTTCCCCGGCCCCTTGTTGACCCACCGGACACCTACCTGAGTATTCATGGTATTCTGTGTGGACACAAAGAGCTCCATCTCCCCTGCCTCGCCTTTCGGGACAGCAATGGCACAGTGAGTCTCCAGATAGAAATGCTCTTGGCCACCAATGTACAACTCGCCTGGAGAAGCAACAAGACTCCCCACAGTGAGCCCGATGCTGCAGAGGCGGTGAGTTTGCTTAAGGAGAGAATGTACTCATGCAGGGCCCTGTGCAGTTACCAGCTGTTCACAGGTAACCTTTCAGTTCCCCAACTGGGATGGAAAAGGGTCTCAAAGTCTTAGCCATCTGGGAGCTGAACCCCCGCACGCTAATGAAGAGATCAGAACGACACTGAAATGCATCAGGTGTGAAGCTCCCTTCCTGCTGCAGCCAGCGGAAATGAAAGCTTTTTAGACTATCATTGTAAAATTTTGGAAAAAGTAAAAAAGGAATTAACAGATGTGATTCAGAAGCTGAAAATAAACAGCATCTCCCAGACCCCAAGCTGTCAGTCCAGCTGGATAGCTGGCATACTAGTAACTTAGTGATGTACAGAAACCAATGTAGAAAACCATCCCCAAAGGGGGCTGATAGGCAGCCTTGCTCTGGGGTGAGAGCTCTGGACCTAATTTCCCAGTGTGGGAGGGAAAGGGGGAGGAGAGGAGAGAGCACTAGCCGGAGATGGGTGAAGACTGCCTTCAGGCAGACGGGGAGGACCAGACGTCTGTGTAACCAGAGGCTGGGCAGACCCAAGACTGGTCAGACATCTGTGACCCTTTTTTTTTTTTTTTATAGTCTTTATTGGAGTATAATTGCTTTACAATATTGTGTTAGA
The DNA here is from genome assembly GCF_008692025.1 of Phocoena sinus. NCBI lineage: Eukaryota > Metazoa > Chordata > Mammalia > Artiodactyla > Phocoenidae > Phocoena > Phocoena sinus. The sequence continues at coordinate 25,055,020 of NC_045775.1, forward strand.
GACATCTGTGACCCTTATCTTCCCTAGACAGTCTTCCAAATCCAACACATTATAATGTCTCCAGAACCACTTAGGTATGTCCCAGTCTAGAGACAGGAGAGTAGAGATTAAGATGCTTAAGTTCTTTCCCAGCCACCTGTCTAGTATTTTGTTGCAAACAACAGAGAGACTCTTCTGTTAGGAAATGTCAGGAAATCACTCCCTTGCTCCAGGGCTCAGGTACAGCTCTTGAATTTAACTCATAAACCAGGGCCACCCCATTCCCACTGCTGCATCACGCGGCCATACCTGAAACAACATTATCTGCTTCCGAAAACCCCTTCTTGAGGTCTCCTTTCTCAATCTTCAGCTCAGATCCATAAAAGGAATTGTTTTTTATAGCATCCTGAGGATTAAAACGAAGCTTCAGTGACTTGGCTTTAAAGGACGGAAGGTGGCTTAAAGGGATTGGGGAAGAGAAGCTCTTGGAATTATTACCTCTCTCTTCCCACATAAGTCACACAACCATCTCTGTAAGTTTCTTATATAGACTTAAAGCTCAATTGTAGCCCAAGGTGTCCTATTTCTCTATTTCATTAGATATAGACATACAACCCTGGATCTTGAGGAAAGCAAAGAATACCTCAAGGAACCAGCTGGAGCTGAAATTGGGAAGGAAGAACTCAGCTTGGCCATTTATGGACTGAGTCTAGGATCATGATGGGGAAGGATTCATAGGACCACACAATTGCAGGCTGGAGGAGATTTTAAAACTTATCTGGTCAGATTCCACCTGCTGTTTGAATCTCCTCTAGAGGATCCTAATAAAGGTGCCTCCAGGAACAGGTAGCCCTCCCCTCTCCAGGCAGCCCATTCCTCAGTTACCTCAATCGTGATAATGGCTGGAAGATCCTCATAGGTGACTTTCACTCCATGGGTGGCTCTCTGTGCGTGTTCTGGGGTGTCGGCGACCACAGCACCAATGACGTGCCCAACACAAGTCACCTAGGAGCAGAGCCAGATGGTTAAAGAACATAACATGCTCCTCATGAAGCAAATTATTTCTGATTGTTCAAAAAAGTAAAGGAAGTCTCACCCCCATAATTTTTTAAGGTACATTTAAGGAATGTCCTGAGGCCTCTTCATGTTCTTATCCTACTATTTGGGGTTATGTGCTTCTTCATAAGTGTTTAGAATCAGTAGAACTGGAATAGGACTTGGAGATAACTAGTATCTGATGGCAGCCTCTTGAGAAGCTGCCCAGGATAAAATGTGGTGATTGATTAGTGATGTCTGCCATGAGCAGCAGAATGGAAAGCACGGCACCATGAAGTATATCTGTCAACTCAGATCTACCCCAACACCCTTGTTCTTCATATTAAGAGATGGAGACCCAGATGGCAAGATCACAGTTGCCTCACTACTAGACTATGACTAAATCTTAACTCTTGACTTCCAGTTTTATTTTCTTTCTACCACTCTACTCTCTTTTATCTTCTGTTTCTCAGATTTATACCAAAAGTTTCTCAAAGGCAGCAATCATGTCTTATATTTCACCTAGATACCCCAAAGTGGTCATTCCCCAATACTGGTTCTTAGACACGATGACCTATAAACCAGTTTTTTTGGTTGTTAGATTTATAGAATAATTAATGATTATTGTTTTCTTTTCATTTAATAAATTCAGTTACTATAGAAACTTTATGGATCTCCTTCAGGGATAATTTTTTTCCAACATCCTTCCAAAAATAAACAAAAAAATTGTCCAACTCATCACTTTGGAAGATGAGATTTCTGACAATAGGAACCAATACTTAACATGTCTTGTCTCTGATAATTACCTCTTCAGGACCCGGTTAAGCTCTTGACTTAATTGGTTAGCCTAGTGGTTGTTGAACCTGGCTGATTCTCACTAACCATAATGCTAGTTATGGCTCTTGAAGTTTGTAAAGCAATTTGTCTTCTATCAAATGCTCTCCTTTGAGAGTCCTTGTGTCTCAGGGCTATAGTTTTTTCATTCCCTCCTTCACTTTTAGCTTAATAATAAGTTGAATTTGTCCTTCGGCAACACCTATCAACCTCCAATTTGCAACATTTGATCTGTACTGGAATTATACAATGACTGACAACTATCCTACGAGTATATAGGTTTTTGTAGCAGCTGCCTTGAATGTTTGGAATTTTTTTTTTTGGCAGAACTCCATATATGGTTGAAATCAATAGGTAAACTTTCATGTAAGTGAATTATCAATACACATAGTGGTGGTATTGTAATTGTAATTCCTATTCTGGTTGGTTTGTTTAGTGTATTTTTTATTTTCTTTTAATAAAGGAGTTTAATATTGTACACTTAAGAACCTGATTGTTTGTTAAAATACAGTCACAGGCCTTTTTTTAATGCCACTTTGGCATGGAGTCATCCTACTACGTCTTATACTATGTACAAGCTGCAGCCATCGATGAAATAAATAAATAAAACATTAAGTTAAAAGTAAAAGTGCTACCAGGCATATTCTATCCCTTTGCTGACTGTCCTGAATACTGGCTAATTGGATGATGGCCGTGATATGTGCAAATGTATAATCTTTTCAAGATCAGGGATTTGGAGGAAAAAACACAAATTAAAACTTAAATACTCATTCCACTAACTTCATATTTTTTTTTTTTTTTTTTTTTTTTTTTGCAGTACACGGGCCTCTCATTGTTGTGGCCTCTCCTGCTGCAGAGCACAGGCTCCGGAAGCACAGGCTCAGCGGCCATGGCTCACGGGCCCAGTCGCTTCGCGGCATGTGGGATCTTCCCCGACCGGGGCACGAACCCGTTGTCCCCTGCATCGGCAGGCGGACTCTCAACCACTGCGCCACCAGGGAAGCCCTAACTTCATATTTTTTAAAAAAAAAATCCAAGATGTACCTTATCCTTTGCAAAGACTGTCTCATCATTAAAAAGTCCAGTTTCATTACTCCCAGGAATATCATCAGCGAGAGAAAGCAAACAAAGCCTGGCACCTTCCGAGCTTCTGAAATATCAATGGACCTGCAAGGAGGAGGAGGAATGTGAGGGGCCAGGGAGGAAAACAAGCGGAAGACCTGTCACCTGTCACCTGACTCAGTGATGAACTATGCTCTGCTTCTACCTGTGAATCAATAATTCTTTCCCAAAAGACTGTATAATAGAGAAAATTTCTAAAATATCTTCAGCTATACTTTTTTTTTTTTTTTTTTTTTTTGCGGTACACGGGCCGCTCACTGTTGTGGCCTCTCCCATCGCGGAGCACAGGCTCCGGATGTGCAGGCTCAGTGGCCATGGCTCACGAGCCCAGCCGCTCCGCGGCATGTGGGATCCTCCCGGACAGGGGAACGAACCCGTGTCCCCTGCATCGGCAGGCAGTGGACTCTCAGCCACTGCGCCACCAGGGAAGCCCAGCTATACTTTTATATCTTATAAATCTTGCTCCTTGTAGTTCCCCATCCAATCCCATCCATCCCTTCATAGGGAGAACAGATACTATCATCTAGAACAGGGATCTATACCCTCAAAGGGTCTATTGATAGAATTCAGGGATCCATGAACTTAAACGGGAAAACATTTTCATCTTAAAAAAAAAAAAAGACCCATTACCCAATTGGATAACTTTGTCTTCTTTTTGACAGTTTTTCCTCCACCCTAATGCTTCCCTTTTCTACCTCCTATCCTATCCTATCCTATCCTATCCTATTTTGCAAATGCTGATTAAATGCTTACCACGTGGAGGCCACTGTGCTGAGTGCTGTGGGAGATATAAGATGAATAGGACACGTTTGTCCCTATGGACCTTGTACAATGCCCTATTTTGGTCTCCAAGTACAAGAGAACCGGAAAGCATTTACTCTGGAGAGCTCCAATACCCACATCACAGCTAATACCTATCCAGATTCAGCACATTAGGGCCTTTGCTGTACCACTCAGTTTCCTCATCTGGAACATGGGGATAATAATATGACCTGCCTATAGGGTTGTGGCGAGGAAGAGATAAGGCCACATGTGTAAAATGCTTTAAACCAGGCTGCAGCAAATATTGTGTGACGTGTTTTTATTATCATCACCATCATCATCGAGGTAGAAATTCTTGCCATTTGGGCTCTCAAGGTTCAACAAATGGGTACACGTGATTATTCTCTGCTGGGTCCTTTGTGGACACTATCACTGATCCTCACAAAAGTACCCTATGGAGAAAATGAGAGCTTAAGCACAAGAGCCAAGGTCAGGTTGCTAAGCACTGGAATAGGACGTCAATGGCAGGCACTCTAAGGCCTCCTTCTTCCCTTTGGTGCTGACTCAAGTTCTCCTGAAGATTTGCACTGAAGTTTAGCCCAATATCCACAGTGAAGATCTAAGAAAGGCCTTTCAGCAGCTCCTCATTGCTTTTCTGGCCAAGTGTAGTGTCCCTGTTCAGCACCCCAAGGCTTTCCTGATCTGGCCCCTGCCCACCTCTCCAATGTCATCCCCCCACCCTCCCAGCACCCCTGAGCCCCTCACGTCTCCTGTTTCTCTCCAGACTGGTTTTAAAAAGAGTTCCTGTGTTCCTCTCTGGACTGGGAGGCCCTGGAGGAGGCTTGTCGTTGTGGCATCTCCAGGGCCTGGCAGGTGTTCCCTGCACCCCCCTTCCCAAGTGTTTTTTACTGCACGCACTTGATCTTGGCGTGGGCCCGGGTGCTGATGACAAGCCGGAGGAACAGTTCATTCTCGTAGCGAGGGATGTCATCGCAGTACACAGCCTCCCCAGAGGCCTGCAGGGCCGCGGCCAGGTGGGGCAGGGGCCGGCCCACCATGTCCTCCTCAGACTGACCCTTGGGCACTTCCTGGAACAACATGGCCACCAATCAGGCTGAGCTGCAGGGGACACTGTTCCCCTAGAGGCCCCAGGGAGCCATGGAGAGCTTCAGGCCAAAGCAAATGTGAGGAGTGAGAATGGAGGAGGCAGGCGGGGAACGGGGTGAAAGAAACAGAAGGCAGGTAAGAAGGCATTGAGAAGACTGGTCACAGTATCACTATACAGTCAGCCACAGGCATCTGCCCAGGACGCCCCATGGATACCCAAATCTGCAGATGCTCAAGTCCCTTATATAAAATGGGGCAGTATAGTTGGCCCTCTGTATCCATGGGCTCCACATCCACAGATGACGGCTGACTATATGCAGGAGCAAACAAAACAAGGAACCTAAATGTCCATTTGTTGAGAGCTGCGTAAATAAACTATGCTATGCTCACAGGATGGAATAACACACAACTGTCAAAAGATAGTTTTGAAGAATTTTAATTAGAAGGAAAGAACGCTCATGCTAAGTGTAAAAGCAGGACATACAACATTGTATGTGTGCGTAATGATTCAAAATTCTGTGGAAAATGTTATAAATATAGTACAGATATGTCCATATATGCATAGGAAAAAATGGAAAGAAGTATACAAACATAGAGTAATGATTTTCTCTTGGAGGTGAGATTTGGGGTGATTTTTATTTTCTTATGTTTTTCTACATTTTTCAAAATGTTCTAAAATGTATTCAGTTTATAATAAAACACTGTTTTGTGTGTTTTTTTCAAAGTAATAATAATGATGGCTAGTAGTTATTGAGAGTTTACTATATACCAGGAACTACCTAAGCTATTCACTTTTATTAACCCGTTGAATCCTCAAAACCATGCCGTGAAACAGGGGCCCTCATTAGCCACATTTGCAACTGGGCATAACTAACTTGCCCAAGAGGCAGAGAGAGAAAGTAACTTGTCCAAGGTTATAGTTATGTGATAGCAGAGTTTGGAGTCAAGTGCTGGCAGTCAGGCCCAGAGTTTATGCTTTGGACCATTACAATCTAGATCAGGGGTCTACAAATCATTGACAATGGGCCAAATCTGGCCCACTCCCTGGTTTTTTTTTTTTTTTTTTGCGGTACGCGGGCCTCTCACTGTTGTGGCCTCTCCTGTTGCGGAGCACAGGCTCCGGATGCGCAGGCCCAGTGGCCATGACTCACGGGCCCAGCCGCTCCGCGGCATGTGGGATCTTCCCGGACCGGGGCACAAACCCGCGTCCCCTGCATCGGCAGGCGGACTCTCAACCACTGCGCCACCAGGGAAGCCCCCACTCCCCGGTTTTTACAAATAAAGTTTTACTGGTGCATAGCCACACACATTCATTTACGTATTGCCTCTTGCTTCTTTTGTGCTGCAATGATGGAGTTGAGGAATTGCAGCAGAGACTATGTGGCCCACAGAAATCCAAAACATTTACAGCTGACCCTTTAACTAATACCTCTCAAAAAATTACTGTTGATATAAATAGGGTTTTTGAAATTTTGTTTAGTTTACATGCTCAAGAGAACTCCTAGCTTTGCACATGAGCCCTGCAGAGGAACTAGAAAAAAACAAAATGGGGAAAAAATGCTTTTTAAGGAGCAGGTGAAGATGAGAGGAATCCCAAGAGAGAAATTTAGGTGACAAGGGGGGAAATGGCTTCATTCACATGAATATAATTCCCATTTCCTTCACTAGACATTTATGCACAATGGTAAGGAGCTTTAAGCACCCACATACAATGTGAGTTGGTCACTCACCAATGGTCAGCATCATCTGAGGTGCCCTGCAAGGGCCACTGATATTAGCTACACACAGTCTGTACTCACTTGGAAGAGCTGGATGTTGGCCGGAGGGTCTTTGTGAAAGAGTAAGGTGGCGCTGGAATAGGTGGGGTCCAGTTTACCACACTTCTGTGGAGACAAGATAACAGAGGTGATCATGACTATTTCTATCATTGGTCCCATTCTTGGTTGTTCCCAAGTGGTAAAAGTAACAACTTTCTCATCTCCTCATTTACTCTCCTGGTACTGGCTGGGTCTATCTCAACATCCGAACGTGGGCTCTGACAGCTTCTCTTCCCCCACCCCTGCACCCTACTTCCTCTGACACACCAAACCAAAGTTTCCCTCCTTCCTGCATTTATGCATGTTGCTTTCTCTGTTGGGAATATCCTTCTCCCTCAGTCTTCCTGGAAAAGTCATCCTTTTTCTCCTCAATTCTGTGGGAAATATTTAGTGGTAGGGGAAATTCTCATAGTATCATCTCAACAAATTAAGGGGAACGTGAAGCTCTCTATGCAGCATGACACCAAATCTATTTAGAAAATGATACATCCAGATCAAAAGATAGGAAGATGATAGATATATAGATAGACAGATGGAAGGACAGATAGAAAGAGAGAGAGACATGGAGCAGACAAATAGGATGACAGACAGATGGACAGATAAACATAGGAAAAAAGATGAGAGAAATAAGGAAAAATATTAGCAGTGGCTTTATCTAAGATCTGAGAGTAATTTTAATTTTTCTTTATACATTTCTGTATTTTCTAAAGTTTTCCACAAATTTATTACTTACATAATCAGAAAAAATTAACTATTACAAATGTTTATAAAAAAGGGATCTCACTCTGCTGCACCCACAGCTGTGAAGCCTTCTCTCCTTTGTGCCCCACCCCCCATTCCATCTCCTCAGTCGTCACACCAGGCTGACCTTTATTGATATTTCCTGGTCCCTGCTCCTCTGTCCTTAGACATCCAGAGGAGAGGAATGTTTACCACCTGGTCCACGGCACTCTCCTACCCCGGTCAGCTTCCCAGATCCCTAAACACAAGTGCTGCAGGAAGTCTTTGCCTTGCCCAGGCCCCAAACTCACATCTTCTGAGTCCTCTTGCCCAGCTTCTGCAACACTGTCAGGTAGAACTTGAAGAAGAAGCTGAGGGTGAGGGTGCGCCGGAACTCCAATCATGCCACCTGGGGCGTCTGGGGACAAGGGCAACTCCTCCACCAGGCCTGCACACACGTCCTGCAGCAGCTTCTCGTTCCAGAACCTGCCAGAGAGCAGGCTGTGTGAGAGCACTCCCCACCCAGCTCTCAGAATCCATTGTGTGAGTGGCTTGCACAGGGCCTTAGAGTCACGAACCTCAGCTCAAACTGTGGCTCAGATACTTATAGTTATGTGACTTTAGGCAAGTTACTTAACCTCCTTGAGCCTCAGTTTTCTCTTTTTTAAGATAGATACAATTTTTTAAAGACCACACAAAATAATAATAGGTCAATCTATTGAGTTCCTATAATGTACTAGGTAATGTCCCAAGTGATTTATATGAAATGTCTTCAACCTAAATTGAAAGGTATAGTCGGGAAAATTTTTATACTCATTTTACCAACGAGAAAACGGAGACATGGAAAAATTAAGTAACTTGGCTTATATTACCCATCTGTTAAGTATCGGAGCCAGGAATTGGAACCAAGGAACCAAACTCCAAAGTTAAGCTTTACCTATCCATATGGTTATTGTGAGGATTACATAGGACAGTGCCAGCAAAGTGCTTGGTACGACTGCTGCCACACAGTAGCCATAGTAATAGCAGTTGCTATAATAACAGCGTAGCAGCAGCAATACCAGTAGAAGTAACACTAACAGTGACAGAAGCAGTAATAGTAGTAGTGAAAGCAATAGTAATAGTAGTAGAAGCAGAAGTAATAACAGAAACAGGAGAAGCACCAGTAGTGATAGCAAGAGCACCAGTGATACTGCTGGTAGCAGAAGCAGCAGCAGCAGCAGTAGTGATACTCTTAGTAGTAATAGTGGCAGCAGCAGTGCTAGTTGCAATAGTAATAGTTGCCAGTAACAGCAATAACAGCAGCGTTAATGGTAGCAGCAGCAGTAACACCAGTAGCAGTAATACTAGGAGTAACAGCAATAATGGTATATTAGTAGTAGAAGAGACAGCGGTAGTAGTAGCAGCTGTAAATAGTGGCGGTAGCCACAACAGTAATATCATTCATAGTGGCGGTAGCCCATCGGAATGACAGCAATGGTAGGAGCAGGACAGTAGTAATAACAGGAGCAGAAATAATACGAGGAGCACAGCTGTAGCGACTGGAGTAGCAGAAGCAGCAGCAGTAGGAGCAATAGTAACAGCAGCTGTAGCTCCAGCAACAGGCAGAGATAGTACAGCCGCAGTAGTCGCAATGCTAACAGTAGTACAGCAGCAGCAACACGATTCATAGTAATACCACCCGTGGCAGCAGAAATCACGGTAGTAGTAGTAGAAGCAGCTACAGCAGTAACGGTCGTAGCAGCAACGGTAATACTGCTGGTGGCCATCGTAGTAGCAGCAGCAGTGATAATATCAGTAGCACCAGGAGCAATTTTATTTTGCCGTTGGCTCTTACTTCAACAGCTGTTTTCTGCGTGGTCCTGAGGGCCGAGATCGTCCTGTCCGCCATTCCACCATAGCAAAGGGCCAGCTCCTTTACCTGCGTGGTTCCTGGCTGGAACAGGACTCTCATGCCACAGGTCACCTTGGCTATGTCATCTTCCTGCGGGAGGCCTGCTTGAATGCTGAGAAAAACTCACCCTGAAAATCACAGAAAAATCCCTGTTTCCTACCTTGTTTTGCAAGGACTGCAAATGGTGAGCCTGAAGCAGGGACACAAGGTGGGGTGAGGTGGCACGACCATCACAGAGCAGCCAAGAGCTGGTGGTGGAGGCCAACGATCGGGACATAACTACCACCTTTTCAGGAGAAGTTCCGGATAATGTTCCTGGAAGCTGGGAAAGGGCCAGGATTTCTGCCTATCAGTCTGGAAAATGGGAAATCAGGGACACAGGAGAACTGGGTGCTCTCAACCAAAGAGCAGGAGGGGGCAAGGTGCTTTCACGAAGGCTCCTGAGAGACTGCCGCAGCCCCACCACGGCTTCCCCATCCTGGTGCCTGGTATCATGTCCACCCGGCCTCCCCAGAGCTGTTCTGAAGGCTCCACTGGCCTGACCACCTCTCAAGCAGGTACAGTGCGATGCCAAAGGGTGTTTGAGACCCAGCATCAGATGGAGGTGTTTGTGGCTTCTGCAGATGCTCTCCCTGCCTTGTGTCTCCTACCAGTCTACTGGCTATGGTTAGAAATCTTGTTTCCTGAAAGAAAGACTCACTATGAAACAGTAGCTGCCTTTGTGCTTTGAACATACATTTCCCCCGGATCCAAGCCAACCTCTGTCATTGGAGATAGGAGGAGAGCGTGAGTTACTTTCCAGGTAAGAACCAGCTGTTTCAGGTTCTGCTCGAGGTCTGAACTCACCCCGGCACCACAAGTTCTGATGACTGTCACAGGTGGGAGGTTTAAGGAAAGGTTTATTGGAGAAACAAGGAGGCCCACTGTTGAGGTTCAAAATGGCCCCAGGCTTTTGTTGAAGAAGCCACGGAGACCCCTCCTAATGAGAAAGCTCGTCTAGATTTCTGATGTCTAACATGGCCCTGGGGCAATCAGCCCAGAGCTTGAACTCGGTTCTGGAGCAGAGGTTCCAGCCGCTCACTCCCGGGACTGTGCTTGCCCACGGCAACATTTTTCCCAGGGTTCATGCAGCGTCAGCATCAGGTCATCAGCTGTTCTTTCTTGAGCAAGACCTAATTCTGGTATTAAAACCTCTTTTCATTTATAAAATGTTTTTTGTTAATGTCCCTACCTGGCAAAATAAAAACTGGGCAGTGCTACGCCTGTTTCCTCTTCCTTTCCCCACCTCATAATTAAAAAAAAAAAATCAAAATCTACTGATCTGTGAAATACCAGAACTCTGGGAATCCCTGTTCAAAATGGTCCTATGAGGACAGGCTGGAAAATCATTAAGAAACCACTACAGGGATATAACTGCTTTAATTTAATTAGTATTCTCATGAAGGAGGTCAAAATCAGCAAGGGCAAAACATGCCTTGTAACACTCGCTAAAGCACAGGCTCTGGTAAACCCTTAATACTCTCCTTTACAGCTGGTTCCTGGCTCTCACAGATCACTTTTCTAAAAGGCCCACTGTGGAATGTGTAGGACAAAACCACACCAGCTCAAGACACCACAGGCCCCAAGGAACAAGAGCAAGGCGGCCAGAGGAGCCCAGACCTGCCCCAACAAGCCAGAAAACCCTCTCGTGAAGCAGAAATCCATCCAAGACAACACAGGGCAAGGTCAGGGAAAAAGCACCTTGTCAAGCCCAAGGTCAGCATGTGAGGACCTGACTCACAGGTAGCTTCTCTACCAGCATGCAAACTCCACACTTCATCATACGAAAACTGGGGGCAGGGATACTCCACAAGTAGATGTGTTCTTGGAACTATGTCACTAGCACTAGCTGGTGATCTCCACCAGCTCCTGCATATCTGCCAGGAACCTTATGAATTCTTTCTTTTCAGTCTTCACAATAACCTGCACAGTCAGTAACATGGGCCCATTTTACAGATGAGGAAATTGGGGCTCAGAAAGATGAATGGCTCACTCAGGATCACACATCTACCTCTCTGGTTTCATTGATTATGCCCTGTGCCCCACATTACTCAGAGAGTAATATGGTTGGTTAAAGGCAATGTTCAGAGACAAGAACGTCGATGTTAAAGTGAAGAGACGCTAAGTTTGGTTCCCGAGGCAGGCTCTGGTCTCCCCGTCTGGAGCCTGGCAGGAGTAGGGGTGATTCAGGATGTTTCTGACAGCATCTCACCTCCCTGCTGTAGGGGATCTCAATGGAGAGCAGTATCTCCTCTGGACCTAGCAGGGTCTTTCTGTAGCCAGGGAAGAAGGTGTGATCCATCCGAACCGTTCTTCTGGTGCCTGTACAGAGGCAAGACAGAGAGGGACCAACGTGAGGAAAGCATAGGACAGACCACCAGTGGAATTCTCCATCCTGGTCTCTGATGCCCACAGTCAGAGGCAGTGGCTGGCACGACGGGGGCCAAGGTGCTCCATTTGAAATCCTGAAGCACTGGTGTGCTGTTGACTGTTTAACAATCAGTTCTTTGAGAAAAAACCCTGATTCAAAGCATTTGCTAGTTTATGTGGTATAGATACTCCTACCACGGCCAACGCAAAGCTAAAAGAGCAACATCGCTCAGTGTGACGTTGGAAGGAGGGTAGCAAAGAGTTGACACAGCAGACCTGCCCTCCTCTGAAAGTCCTGCTTACAAGGTTGGCCACTAGCTATCCTCTGGGGCCTTGGATTTCAGGAGAGTTCCCACCATTCCCTGATAAGAACGGCTCACTGGGCCCGAAATGTTTGTACACATCATATGGTTTAGGCTGAACACCTGACTTTCCTCCTGGGAGTCTGGACTTCTGGTACGTGCCAGGCAGAGTTACATGACCAGCCCCCAGTAAAAGCCCTGGGGCTGAGTCTCTAACAAGTGTCCCTGGTAGACTACCCTTCACATGTGTTGTCACAACTCAACTTATTACTGGGGAGGACTGAGCATGTCCTGTGTGACTCCCCTGGGAGGAGGCCCTGGAAGCTTGTGCCTGGTTTCCTCTGCCTCATGCATCTTTTCCCTTTGCTGATTTTGCTTTCTATCCTCCTGCTGTAATAAGTCATAGCCATGAGTAAGACTCTACGCTGAGTCCTGTGAGGCTTCCTTGACCTCCTAAGAGTCATCAAACCCAGAGGTGGTCTTGGGGACCCTCCAACGAGGAAAGATGGACAGGAGTACACCATTATGCAGCATTTCCCTCTACAAATATAATAAATGGAAATAACCTCAAGGGCATAGACAACTGTAAAATGAAATAAAATAATTGGGAAATGGTGAATTTTGAGTACTTATTACCTTTGTGTTTTTTTTTTTACGCAGTTATTGGAGTATAACTGCTTGACAATGGTGTGTTAGTTTCTGCTTTATAACAAAGTGAATCAGCTATACATACACATATACCCCCATATCTCCTCCCTCTTGCTTCTCCCTCCCACCCTCCCTATCCCACCCCCCTAGGTGGTCACAAAGCACCGAGCTGATCTCCCTGTGCTATGCGGCTGCTTCCCACTAGCTACCTATTTACATTTGGTAGTGTATATAAGTCCATTACCTTTGTTTTTAAATATATTTTATTTCACTGTAAGGTTATATAGTTTAAGTTTAATAGCTGCCATGTTTAACAAATGCTCAGATTCTCTGAAAACCTAGCAATCAGCTGCGGTGAGCAGTGTGCTCTGGCCCCAGCACACACCACTAAGTAAGGCATCTGGCTGACAGGTCCTGTTGTGAATTCTTAATTAAGTGGTGGTCCAGCTCTCCTGGTCCCCAACCTGGGCACATCTCCCTTTGCAGTTGCCAGGGGATCCAAACTTCAGGAAAGCTGCATCGTTGAACTTTGGGCTCTGCTTCTCCAGAAAGTGACCTATCTTGTGAGACTCCACCCCATTCCCCAGCCCTCTTTCCTGACCACTGTATGAGGCAGCTCACCTCTGGACACGATAGTCAGCTTGGTCCCACTGGCCATGAACACAGGGTTGAGGTCGGAGATGGGGCTGGCTGTAATGATGTTCCCTCCAATGCACTAGGACAAGCAGAGAGAGCGTGTGAGAGAGCCCACCCCAGGAAAGCCCTGCTCACACAGCTGGCTCCCGAACACACAGAAGGTGGGGGCACACCTGCTGAAGGGAGAGCCCTGAGGTTCTCCCCCCTGTGGAGACACAGGATCAGCACAGTAAGAACTTGGGCATTCGGGCAACATGCAAGAGATTCCAGTGCCTGAGGTTGCCCTCAGCTCTGAAATTTACCTGTTGGTAAACCGGGATCAGCCTTTAAAGTGTTTGTTTGATCGATTTCACCCAAACTCTTTCTGAAAGGGTTGATGTGGTTTATCACAGAGGCCATAGAGATTTAGTAAAAAAGAAATAAAAGGTAAAGATCAAGGAAAATGAGGAGGAAGGCTTAAGGATGAACAGTGTGTTCTAACTGAGCTTCCTTGGCAAAGAATGTAAGGAGAATCAGACACAGGGTTCCTATTATTAGAAAAGAGGAAGAAAACCAGTTGTTCCAGGGAAAAAAAAAAAAAAAAAATCCTTCCCAGAAGTAGATTGCATCTGTGCTTGGGAACTCAGCAGAGTTTTTCTGGGTTTATGTCTCCTTATCTGTAATCAAAGGAGGCAGGTGCCTGGGGTAGGGTGATGAGAATGGGAGTAGGCTGTTTTGCTTTGTTTCTTGTTCTAATTTAAAACAACAACAGCAGTGGAATGGGAGGGCCAGCTTTTCTCCCAACTCCATCAACAACTGTGAGACTGAAATGGCGCCAGGTGGTGAGAACGCCGTCTGCAAAACCCAGAATTTGGGGGCCAGTCTGAAGATTTATTACAAACAGTCAAGAGGTGGGGCCTCTCCCTCCTCTCAGGGGGTCTACCTCTGGTTCTCTCCCCAGCTCTGAAAGGCAGTCCCCCTTCCTATTTCGGCTTCTCCCTAACTTATCTCTCATTCACCTGCTGGCAGCCTCGGCCAAGTCCAGGAAGAGGGAGGCAGGTGGCTCCAACCTCAGGGGTAAAGACTGAGTCACAGCGTGGGTGCTTCCAAGGGTGGCCCGCAGGCCACCTTCATCAGAAACACCTGTGGGGCTTGTTAAACCCTGACCCGTGGGCTCCACTCCAGACCTGCCGTCAGACGCTCTGAGGGTGGGGCCCAGGAATCTGCATTTCAACAAACACCCCAGGCAATTCTAAGCACTTAAGTTTGACACCCATTGGGTCTGCAGCAGAGTCCAGACTAGCGCCCCTCGCCTTGCGATGAAAACGTGCATCCTGGGCCCCTAAATAGGGACTCACCGCCACAGACTTGACCTGCTTCCCGGCAAACCAGCGCAGCTGCTGCAGGACGCCTCTGAACACCTCTGTTTTCTGGGTGGGAAGCTTAGCAACCGCATCGAGCAGGGTCTTTTCCACAGAGTTCAGGGGGCAAGCGGCTCCAAAGGAGATACCTAGGAACACACGCTCGGAATGACAGCGATCCCCGTCACAGCTCGGAAAGCACTTCCATACACAGCAGCCCCAGTAAGGCTAAAACCTGGACGCACATCCTTGTATGGATGAGGAAATTAAGGCCCAGAGAGGTCAAGTGACCTGCCCAATGCCACACAGCTAATAAAGAGCCAGGACTCAACCCCAGGCCTGTTGACCCTACAACCAGAGTGCTCGTTTCTCTAAACCAGTGGTTCTCAACTCATAAAATCAGATCTCTGAGGGTGAAGTCTTGGCATTTTTTTTTAAAAAGCACCCCAAAAACTCCCCCCACCTACCCCCTATTTCCATGAGCGATTCTAACATGCAGCCAGGATAGAGAACAACTATGGAGAATCCCAAGCCCCTTGCCCGCTGGCACCCTACCATGGATGCTCCGAGGAGGAGAGCACTGAGGGTACCCACTTTCCATGCAGGGCGGCTCCCAAAAATGCAGGCGGCAGCGGGAGCCAAAGAGGAGTCTTTCCTGGCACTCATCATCCCCCCGCATGACCCACCTCCAGCATCTCAGACCCTCTGTGGGCTCAGGCAAACTTCCCCTTACCCTCCAGTCCATGCTCCACTGAATTCAGCTCAGGGATCCAGGTTGGGCAGATGATGACAGGAAAGAGCTGATTCTTAAACTTCATCTCAATGCCTGAAGAGAACAAGAAGCCTCAAGTTATAGATCTGTTGTTTATCACCAGGGCATTTTCCCCCACCACTGCACACAGGACGGAGGACATATTCACGATCGTAACATGCTCCATGGGTGACTTGGGGTGATTAGGGGTGCAGTGGACAAGATGTGAGAGTGAGTGCAGTTTCCGCACAGTCAGCCTGAAAAGCTATGTCTTTCCCTCTCGAAAAAAACCCGTCGGAATTCAAATAAGATGAACTCGAATTCGTGTGTGAGCATGTGTGCGTGCGTGTTTAATCACAATATTAGAAAAAGGGCATGAAAATAAGTCAGGAACGCTTGTAAGCACTTTACATATTTTAACTCAGTCCTCACAATAACACTATGAAATACTGTGATTTCTCTGTTTATAGATGAAGAAACTGAGGCACAGGGAGGTTAAGTTTCTCGCCCAAATTACACAGCTAAAAATGGGCATATTTCAGTACCGGAGCAATTATTAGAATCGGGATGTAATAGTAATATGATATGAAAGTCTAACATTCAGACAAAAAAGGAAAATTGACTGAGAGAGAAAACTTCAGATTGGCCTCCCAGTCCCCAATATCTGTCTGAGTTCTTAAGGTGCATGGCTTGGTGGGACCGAATGTCTGTGTCTGGTTTCTGTCCTTCCGGTGAATCAAGTAAGAAACCTCTGCGAACAGACCTGCTTCTGTTCCTCAGACCCAGTTAGCACAGCACCTCTCCCAGCCCCGCCCACAGGGCCGTAGATGGAAAAGGGTAAGAAGGAAATGTCTGTGCATCAACCCCCCCTCCCGCCCCTTTCCGGTGCCGTTGAGGGTCTCTGAAGGGAGGCGCAGGCTTTGAGGAGTCTGGCCTGTTTGAATATCAGCTCGTAGGGCAAAGAATGTAGATGGAGGCACTAAGTGGCTCATTTTGATAAGGGGTTCTCTATGACCCACCTCCCCCTACGTCATGGCGGTAGGTGGTTACACTGTGCGGAGTGCGTGTGAGGGAGGAGGTAGAGCTGTGGCATGGTCTTAAGCAATTATTTCTAACTTGAAGCTTATAATATCTTTGTGAATGCCTTTCTCTTAGAATCTAACTGAGCCCAGGACATTGTGTGACTCGTGGCGAGGAACATGTCATATACCCAAGGACCCCAAATATTCTTCCAGCCAGTCATTCTCCACCTTAACTCATGGGACCCCGGGCCCTTGGGTCATGGCTACACAGGCCAGCCACTGTGGTCATATCACCTGAGGCACGTCTCACAGGCCACCCTGCCATCCTGATGTGTCACATTACTGCAGCAGGGGACTCTGTACAGCACCTGTGCTCACAAGGGTGGCCCAGCTCAGCACTTCACCAGCACAGACCTGAGCCAGGCCCTCCTCTCTGTGGCTGAAGAACCAACCAGAACCCAGGGCTCGGGGGGTCCCTCCAGAGCCAGAGCCAGGAGTCCCCCACAAGCTGGACTTGGCTGCTTAAAAGCATGTCAAGTTCCCCCCAAACCAGGGTTCCTCTGAGGCAGACCTCGGCTGTGCCACCATCCTCTCCTTGGATCCCCACTGGGCTTGGGTCCAGCCAAGTGGAAACGGGCCAGGCCAGGTTTATAAATGGATGGAGACGAGCAGGGACCTGGGCACCTCTGCTCCTGTGTCTTCAAGGACCAAGCCCGAGAGCTGCACATCTGGTGTCTCCTTGACCTGTTCACGTACCGCGGGCCTCATGTCCCAGGTGGTGGCACCACACGGCAGGTGGCCACAGTCATGGGCGACACAGCACAGTCACACTTGGACATCTCCTCTCCCTAGCCTTACCACATCACCCCCAGAAAAGGGAGGGCAAGAGAGTGACCTTTATGGAACCCCTAGTGTCCGTCAGGCACCGGTCCCAGACACGTAAGCTACGTTGCTCCCTCCGCCTTTAGACTGGGAGACACTGAAGGGAAGGGGTCTGGTCCAGGTGATCTGGGTACCCCTGGCTCTCCCAGTGTACCCAGTGCAGAGCAGGCTCCCTGTCAGTGCTTACGGAGAAACAGTCAGCAAGGAGTTCAGTGAGTACTCAGGACAACCCTTAGAGGAGGTGTTATTACTCCACATATGAAATGGGGAAGTGAGGGCAAAAGAGGACACACAGAGGACACACAGCCACAGGGGCTGAACTGGGCAGACTGGCCCAGGGCCACCCCGCGCCCTTACCAATCTCCGTGTTCCCCACCACCAGCTTGGCCTCAGGGTGCTGCGCTTTGAGGTCCAGCAGCTCGTTCAGGGCCGAGGCCTGGATCCAGGTCACACGCTCCCCTTCAAAACGCAGCTGCTTCTGCGGAATGTCTTTCAGCCTCTGGAAAATGAAGTTTTCTTACCGTGCTGCCTCTTCCTCCCCACTGCCATTCCCAGGGCCATCGCTTTAAGTTTGCAAGGGGATCCAACTCTACTATGGATTTGTTTAATACTGAATTCAGATGGAAAATGCATGTCAGGGGAGAAGGGAGGGAGGACACCATGTATCGAGGCAGGAATTACGTTGCAGCTCTTTTATAGACATTATGTCACTTAGTCTTCAGAAGATCTCAGTGAAGGAGGCACTGTTAGTCTCATCTTTTACAGGTGAAGGAGGAAGCTGAGGATCAAGGTTATGGGACCTGCTGAAGGTCACTGCCGCAAGGTGACTTGAAACTGTCCCACACTGTCTCCAGGAGGTACGGGAGGCGGATCAGAAGGGAATGCAATGGAAGGTTGGCTCTAGAGCATGAGGGGTGATGTGGGGCTGAGAGAGAAAACTCCCAAATCAAACTGATGGTTTTTCAAGGTTTCACAGAGAAAGATATGCTGGCGGTCTGCTGCAAAGCCGTTCTTTCCGGCCTGTTGAATTCATAAAGCAGCCTTCATGAGCTCACCACCCCCCTGAGAAATCTGCACTTGAGAAACCTTGAGAGTGGCTTGATTATTATTATTATTATTATTTTGGTCACGATGTTGGAGTGAAGGAGCAGATCACCAAGGTGAGAAAGTAGGCATGAGAGGTGTCCTTAAGACATGGCTGCAGGCCATGGATTGTGTCCTTTGAACACAGCTCCCTTTGTTTGTTTGTTTCGTATATAAATGGACTGCTAACAGAAAGAAGAATGGATTGCTTGAGGGCTTATACATGAGATTTAGCCCGGAGGTCACCAAATACTTCTGGAGCTCCTGTTACTGTACACAGCATGCCAAAGGGATCCACTCCCTCAGAGTGACACGTGTGAGAAGGAGAGAAGTGTGGGTCCCTGTGGGAATATGTGGCACAGGGACTTGACGTTTGGGTGTTAGAGAAAGGAAGGGAAATTCAGGCTGAATCTACAGGACGAGGAGGACACAAAGGCCCCAGTGGGTACGAGTGGGACCCAACAGGTCTCCAGGGGCTCGTGGGGCATCACCTACCAGCAACTCTGGGGGGAAGATGGGTTCCTGGGTGGGATCCAAGGGCATGAATTCCTCTGGGTTGAATAAAGATGGCGAGAGAGTGACCTGCTGGAAAAGGGGACAGATGAGTGATACACTGTCCCCTCCTTTAAAATGCCCCACAGGGCTGGCCTAGCCCTCTGTCCAAGCGAGCTCATCCACAGACCCCAGCAGGCTGGTGGAGGAGCTGGTATCTCCTGGGAAGAAGGGACAAGGAGGTCTTGACAGAGGATCCAGGGCTAATGTACACATTCACCACCCTCGTGGCTGGGGTGTAACCGTTCCCTCTTCCAGCCACCACTTCCCAGAGTGTGGAGAGAGCCCACTCGCTCCTTTGATCTGAGGCTGGCCCTCAGGCTTCCAGGCTGAAAAGGATCCGCTTACCTTGTGGTCTTTCTTCTGGTCCATGCAGCAGTTCGGGCTGTTCCCATTTGCTCCACAGCATCCACCATCCTAGAGAGATGACCGACATTCACGCAAAGATATTTGCAAAGAGTTTCCACAGAAGCTAAAGAACCTAGATGATTACTATCAAATGAAGATCCGGGTACGATACCTATTCCAGCATCAAAAGGAACAGCAGATACCCCACCCCATCCCACTTGCCTCTGCACAGAGGAAAGGCCTCTGCTTTAACTACTTTCACTTCGTTAGCGTAGATTAAATAACTTGAGAATAAACAAACAGGACCTCTCCTCCTGGAAGCAGCAGGGATATTTAATTATGAGAAAAACTTCTCCATAAAAGCTAGTCCTATTTTATCAAATCATCTCTTTGTGCCCACATTCCTCTTCAGTACTGCTTCCTGAGGAGGCCTTCGTTCCCCGACCAGGGATCAAACCTGTGTCCCCTGCAGGGGAAGCACAGGGTCTTAACCACTGGACCACTAGGGAAGCCCCTCATGCCTCTACTTCTAAACCATCAAGTTCTATGGGAATGGGCTGGGCGCCTCCCAGGCTGGAGTCTTGGGGGGGCTGCTGCCAAAGACGTTCAGGACCAGCGGTGTGCCCGGCCAGTGTGCCTGATGGCCTTCCCACGCCTTCTCAGGCACTTCTCGCCAGAAAGCTCACTCTTTATTCCTCACTGCAGGCCTGTTCTGGAGGATATGTACAGGTCTGATGACTCATCACCTATGGGGAAAGGACTTGCTCAGGACCTCTTGGGGTGCCAATGGCGGAGCACAGAATAGAGCCCAGATTGCTACCTCCCAAAAACCAATGCACTGAAGGTGGGAAAGGGTGTGTTCACCTGACTGATCTA
This sequence comes from Phocoena sinus, assembly GCF_008692025.1. Taxonomy (NCBI): domain Eukaryota; kingdom Metazoa; phylum Chordata; class Mammalia; order Artiodactyla; family Phocoenidae; genus Phocoena; species Phocoena sinus. The sequence continues at coordinate 25,075,139 of NC_045775.1, forward strand.
GCCCAAGGAGGCAGGAGTCTCAGCTCAGAGCCCCAGAAGACACTACAGAATCGTGGAGTTGTGCTAAGAGGCAGAAGTGGGGGAACTCCCAGGCACAGACCTAGACACATTTCCAGGGCAGCCATTCCTGGGGGAGCAGGCTGGGAGTAGCCCTTCCTTACGTGAATCATGGAAGACACCATTCATGCCGACATTTCCCAAAGGGTGAGTCACCACCCACCAGTGTCCCCGAGGGAGTTCTCAGAGGGCCAAGGAGGCCGAAGGTGTAGCCTCTGAGAACGTGCAAGCACTGTCAGACTTGCCTCAACCCCCCTGCACCGTGCTGCCCTGCGTGCAGACCCCTCTTGCATTCACTGCTTTGCCACTGGATCTCAGAGCGGCTCGGTCTATTTTGTACCGCCCACACCACCACCTTGCCCTTCCCCTCTGAATCTGGACAGAACGGAGAGGGCCTCTTCGCATCTCTTTTTGCAGGAGCGATGTGGAAAATTACCAGGCCTGCGTACAGTAAGACAACAGCCTCCCTCACCGGGTCCTTGTGGGGAAGGATATATTTCGCAAAAGTGGATTATTCAGATAATGAAAGTGTCAGCACTTTCTTACTTAGATCTTTTTCCTTGATAATTCATTGATGTGTTTATGACATAAATTACTATAACGTACAATAATGCGTCACTGCCCTCAAGGCCTACTGCGGTTAGATAAGGCTAGGGTTTTTCCCCAGAGAGATTTCCACTTTTCTCAGTAGGCTAAAACTACTGGGCTTATTTTTATGGTTCCCCCATTTCCTTCCTTGCTGCCAGGTGAACGTTGTCATTTCCTGCTGTGAACAGGCTGCCTCGCTATAGCATGCTCTTCTCACCCTCTTCCGGTGTGTGCTACGGCCATGAAAACTAGATAGATGAGCTTTTTAGAACTGTGTGTAAGGTAACAATTAAAAGGCTCTGAATAAAGGCCTTGGGGGGCCTCCAAGGAGTAACATGCATGAGCTTCTGAGAGGCTCACATTCCGTGAGCCAGTCATTGTGCCTGCTTGGAGGACCCAGCTCTACTCTGCTCTACCGCTGCCAGGCAGCTGGAGTGAAGGGGGTGCAGCTCACCTCCTCCCATGGTGTCACAATAGACTCGGGAACTGTGTAAATGATGATAAAACTCTGACCCACAGAAGGAGTATAATTGTCAGCTACACTCAAAAGCCCTTCTCTCTGGAGAAACTAGGAGAGCTGGTCAGATTGTATTTCTTTGAGGAGCCTCCTATGAAGTAAGTACATGCACAAGATTAACAACCCCTGGTTCTCAGGAAGCCTAAGCGATACATGAAGATCAAAGATGGGTCATGGAAAAAATGTACCAGCGTCATAATTTATGTTGCCATTTACTGAAAATGTAAGATGTGCCAGGCATCGTCCTAAGAGCTTTACAAGAAGTCTTTTCTACAAGCACTGTAAGGTAGGTGTTTATTACAATCCCCATTTTAGAAACAAGGAAATTTGCCCAATATCATGCATCAGTTAAGTGATGGAATGGGATTTGAACCCAGGTCTGCAGATTCTGAATCTAAGCTTTCAATCATTTTCATTTAAATCCGTACCTCCTGGTTCCGCATCGTCAACAGCATTCACCAGGATGTGGCATTTTCCATCCTTAGAGGCTCCACCTCCATCTCCACCCTTTGGGCTACTGGGACACAATACTCCTTTTTGTACTGTACCAGCTCTAAAGTCAGTGAAAGGTACAGGAGTCTGTGGCTCTCCCCTTAACCCAGAATCAAACTGACACGAGACAGTTTGATTGGAGTCAGGATCAACTTGAACCAGCTGGGAAATCAGGTAAAAATCTGGGGAGATTACGCCAAGAAAGGAGAAGCTAGCCCTCCGTCCTCCTTGCCAGATGACAGGTGTGTGTCCTGCATTTATGTAATCGATGCTCATGCACCCCAGCTGTGGTTTCTCACGCAGAGGAATATGAACACTACAGGGTTCACACACTGTCTGAAGATCTAATTAGCAGTTTCATAAGCCCAGCAGAGTGCCAGCTGCAGAAAGCAGTGGGGACAGCGGGGAAAGGAGGAGGGACTCGAGTGCTGAGTCAGGCTGGGTTGTTATTAAATGCCACGTTCAAGCACCTGTGCCATGGGTGAGCGTGCCAGTCACCAAGGAAGGATGCCAAGCCCGAATGCCCTGGAGGAAATTAGCTCTTAGGCAGAATGTCCTCTTCCAGTAACCAGTTCTCCAGGCCTTCCCTGGAAGAAAAGTCTCCGTGCTATTGATGAGAACCACCACCTCCCTCCAACCTCCAGAATAAGAACGGCACAGCCCAACGCCCCTGCCAGGGACCTGCGGCAGAAGGACCCGCCAGCTGGACACATGATCATTTTTCTCTGTAACCCAGAGGCCCATGGCATCCCTCCCAGCTGTGATTCCTGAGTGTTGCTGCTTCAGGAGCAGGGTCGTTTGCTGTCCCAGGGCCCCAACTCACCTTGGCGAAGGTCCCGGAAGCCCTGGAGGATGGGTCTGTAGCCTGTACAACGGCACACGTTTCCTGTGGGCCAAGGAAAAGGCTGCAGTGTCAGCGCAGGCCCCGGAGCAGCTAAGGGGTTTGTGGCTTTGCTCCCAGCTCAGTTAAATGCTCTCTTTACATATTCTATTTTCTTTGCTTGGAATGACCCTCCTCCTGCTTGTATCCCTGACTTCAAAACATCTACCACTTCTTCCAGGAAGCCTTGCTAGAATGCCTAGACTGAATCAGGTGCTCCTCCTAAGTCCTCCCATGGTGCCTAGTCATAGCTTTATCAGTGAGCTTATCAAACTACATTATAAGCTCTCTTCCCCTTCAGAGTACAACCTCCTTGAGAGGAAGGACTGTGTCTTTCATCCCTGTGTCCCCTGTACCCTGTATTGTGCCTGACATATGATAGGACTTCACATAACTGACTGAATAAATGATGCATTAAAATGGATTGAATGAATGGGGAGCCTTCTCTACTCAATTCAGAGGAACAGATACCAGGCCCAACCATCTGGGCCCATTCACAGAAGGCAAAGTGGGAAGCCAGTCCCTGCTCAAGGCTCAGAGTCATGGCCTCCTTCCTCATAGGTGGCCCCTGCCCTGCAGACCCTGCTCTGAGGAAGCGGCAAGGGAAGACGCCATGTCATTAGCTTCTGTGCGGTTTCCCAGACGATCTCCTCCCACTCCGGCCACTCATGGCTACCCCGTCCTAGCAAGGGGTGAGAGCAGAAGGCACCTCAGGAAGATGAACACTAAGGCAGGAGACCCCAGAAGGTCTCCAAACCACCCAAGTGTTCTTCCAATTAAGAAAGCACCACTCTTCCAGTCAATCGTAACCAACGTGGTGGGATGGCATGAGCCTTTCCCTCAAAAGGCGGTGCCTGGAACTCCTACTCCAGGCCTGGCATCCACTCTGGCCCTGCCCTGCCCTCCTCAGAGCCCCACTTGCCCACCCCACCTCCAGGCCCTGCCTCAAGGCCCATACCCTGGAAGGCATCCTCGATCTCCTCAACAGTGGGCTCGGGCTGGTTCCGAAGCAGTGCGTACATGCTCATGACGATGCCGGGGGTGCAGAACCCACACTGGGAGCCGTGGCTTTTGGCGATTCTCTCCTAAAAGGGGCAGATGACGTAGACACCTGTGTTGCAGAACCCCTCCCATGCTCCCCGTGACTCAACTGGAGCCAGCCCATGTCGACAGGCAGTGTAGGGCAGCAGACCGCATGAAGTCAAGTCGTAGTGCCGCCACTTCCCAGCTGTGACCTTGGCCAGGTTACCAAGCCTCACTAAGCCTTGTCTATATGTTTAGGACCATCCTAGCACTTAGAGGATTCAGTGAGGTCATTCACGTAAAACTCTTAACATCATCCCTGGCATAGAGGAAGGAGTCCACCCATGGGAGTTATAAATAGGACAGCCCCCTCAAAGAACGACGACTGTGTTAAAGCCAGAGGGCTTCTCACCCTTCATTCCCTTCACTAGAGAGAGGAGGAAGCAGGCTCAGAGATTTAGAGATGTATGCAAGATCACACATGGTGAATGCAAGAGCTGTGTCAGGTTCTTCTAACTACACTACCCCACAATCCAAATCAACCAAATGAATGCATTTTATTCCAAATCAGAATGCTGCTGTATGCTTATGTGAAGGCAATCCTTGAAGTCCAATGGGTGGGGACTTAAGAATTGGGAAATGTGTGATATAGAATTCACTAAAAGCATTGAATGTCACAGAATTTTCATTCAAACCTGCAAGATTTTTATTACAAGGAGATTCTCCTCATCTACACTATTTTTTAATCTCTGGGAATCTCTCTTGGAACTTACATTAAGTAAAATTGCTAGAATGTTGTATCCCCAGTGCCTAGCATGGATAGTCATTCATTTGACAGATATTTACTGAGAAACTATTATGTACCAGGAGTGGTAAAGGCACTGGGGACAGAGAGTGAAGAAGAGAGATGAGGTTCCTGCTCTCATGAAGCTCATATCCTAGTAGGGAAAATACTGACAAAAACAAAGAAGAAAATTTGAGGTGGAGGTCAGTGCTATGTAGAGAATTAGTACAAGAGGACATGACCCAGAGTGACTAGTGGCTATTTGGAGTGGTTAGAAAAGCCACTCTGAAAAAATGACCTTCCAGTTGAACTTAAAGACGTAATTTGGAGCAGGGAAGGGTGTATCCCAGGCAGAGGGAACAGCAAGTGCAAAGGCTCTGAGCACAGACAGTGCAAAAGTCTGATGCGCTAGAGCTGCTGAAAGGCCAGGGTGGATGGAATCCTGGGACAAGGGATGTCAGCTGGGGGAATAGGCAGCAGCCAGTCCATGCAGCTCTTCATAAGCCAGGGTTAGGGATCCGGATTGTTATTCTGGGTGTGATAAGGAGAGGCCTTAAGGGGAATTTCAGCAGGGCTTGATATGATCGAATTGTGTTTTTAAAGAATCATTCTAGCTGCTGGGCAGGAAACAGCTGTAGGGGCAAGAGAAGAAACAGGGGAACAGGACACTAAAGTGGCCTAGCAAGGGGGGATAGTGACTTGAACCAAACATTAATGAGGGAAACAGAGGAAAAAAATGAAGATCTCATTGTAAAGTTTGGAGGTAGAGTAGTTACTACTTCTGGATGGATTGGGTGTGGGTGTATCAGAGAAAGAATCATAGGTGACTCCTAGATTTTTATCTTGAGCAATTGGGTGGATGCTTTTGCCACTGACTCAAATGGAGGAAGGACCAGGGAAGAAAGAAGTTGGGGGGAAAATAGGGTTTTGTTAAGCTTGAGGTTAGACATCCATCTAGCGATTTTAAGTAGGCAGCTGGAAAGAGGAGTCTGGTCTCTGAGGAGAGGTCGAAACTGAAGATACAAAGATGATGCATTCACGTGTAGATGGCATTAAACTCACCTCAGGAGAGTGTGAAGGCGGAGAAGAGAGAGGGCCCAGGCCAGAGGCCCAGGGTACTGCAGCAATTAGGCACTAAGCCGAGGAGAGCTGTACGTGGTGCAAGCATGGAGGTAGGAGGAAAATGAGGGAAGTGTGGTGTGGTAGAAGCCAAGAGAAAAACATAAATGGACAAGAGGAAGTGGAATCTACAGCTTATGTGGAGCCAAAAGAAGTACGTCAGGAAAAAGGATCTATTCCATTGGAAAGAGAGGGTTTTCACCTCACTGTACGGATACGATCCCTGCGTTAAACGGTTCATTCTTTCTTTCATCTATGTTTCAAAGAAAAGTACAAGCCCTCATTAATCTTCGCACATCTGCTGCAGGCTGGACAAGTTTAGTAATCTGCCCTTTTCCCGCCTAGGAAGCAAAGACATGGCAGTGAAGCAATGCCACCCCACCGCGCTCTGACCCCGCGTGACCGGCCCAAGATGCTCCCTCCAGGGAGTATAATTAGTTTGTATAGTATAATTATAATATATAATAGTATAATTAGTTTGCTAATTATATAGCCGGCGATCCTGACTCCAGACTCACATAAGGGGCACAAGAGTGGCAGGATCTGAATGACACAGTCAAGGGAAGATTAAGAAAAGGGCCTGGCTCAGGCACCTTCCATGATGCAATCTCCTAAGGACCTCCTGCCTCAGTTTCCCTAAACGTAAGCACCGGGAACAGTGGCTTTTCCTTCCCACTGTGCTCTGCTCCCACATGGGCTCCATTCCACCTGTCTACGAGCATCCTTTCTCTCTCCTCAAACCCCTCAGATTACTGCCCACTCTTCCCCAAAGTGTTCCCCAATTTCGCTTCATCCTCAGGTGCCTGGTACCTTCAGGGAGAAAGCACTGGTCAGACACCCATGTGTCTCGGTTCTCTGACTCAGCCCTTGCTAACCTCCATTTAATGAGCCCATGTCTATATGATCCATGGGTGAAAGGTGAGAGGTGCAATGAAATTACCACTGGAGGGAGCAGGGAGTAGGTGGGCTTTTTTATCAAGGGGCACAGAGCATTTGGAATCTTCAATCTGAGACGGCAAGGGGGCTTCCTAAGCATGCTCGGGCACAAGGTGAGGAAGTCCCCTGCCCCTCCTCCCTCCAGCTGTGACACAGCTGGACTTACCAGCCGCCAGATCCAGTTGACCTCTTGGTTCCCACGGGGCATGCAATGTCACCATCCACCAGACACAGGAGGGAGCTCCAGGCTCGGGTGCCTCCACTTTCTGCCTCACAGCCATCCCCTCACCTCCACGAGGATCTGGGGAGGTGGCTGGGCCGGAATGCCACCTTTGCCCGGGAAGTGACACTCAGCCCAACAACCCAGAGCAAGTCTGCAGCCTTGGTCAGAGCCTCTGGTTACCTGCACAGGATGCAGCCTCGTCTTGGTACTTCCGATCCCTTCCACAGTTGTCACGGCAACATGGTGCAAGGAGCAAATGGGGGCCAGGCAGGCATTGGCAGAAAAGTGACTGGAACCCAAATTAAGGTCATTCCATCGACCACTCAGGTCATCAAGCAGACCTGAGTGCAGGGCCTGGGAGATCTGTGATGCCTGTGTCACTTCTCTTCACTCTATATTATGTCTTGTCTTTCTACAGGTGTCCTCACCTCTCTACCCAAGACTCTGCGCCCGAGCCCCTCCAGCGTCCTGTGGAGTCACACATCGGTGCACCCTAGGCCTCTGAGCTGGAGCATGGGAGCCAGGGTCACTTTCAGCTGCCTCTTAGCCTGACACTGGAGGCTGAGTCAAGAGGAAGCTTCTGGCAGTTTCCAGGCCCAAAGTGTGCTCCTCTCTCTGCAGGGCCCGTCCTTAGCCACTTCAATTTCAGAACCTCCTGTCACTTTTGCTTCTCTGCTTTCACTCACCTCCATTTCTCCCATTCCTCTGTGGGGAGAGGGAGGGGAAATCCCCAGGTGGCATGGGGCACCAACCCCTGAGAAAGAGCTTCCCCACATCTATCCCTTTATTCACCGCTCATTCACTCATACAGACAACATCAGTTACTGAAGGCCAACCAAGTGCCAGGCACCCTGCCGAGGGCTGAGGAAATAGAGGTGAATAAGATGGAATCTCTGTCCTCTAATAGCTTGCCTTCAACTCAGGAAAACAGAAGCCAGTGTGAAGACGAAATTTAAATATTTTACGGTAAGTGTTTCAGGAGGGCTATGCACAGGGCACCATGGCACCAGCAGAGACAAGGGGCAACCTAACCCAGTCTTGGGAGGTCAAGGAAGGCTTCCTAGAGGAGGTGATATTTTTGCCCAGTCCTAAAGTGCTAGTAAGAGATAGCCAGGTAGAGAAGTCCTTGAGAAAAAGGACATTCAAGACGGGAAAACAGCTTCTGCAAAGACCAAGAAATGAATGGGCAGTGGAGCATTGGTAGTTCACAATTGTTTCTGCATGAACAGAGCGCTGGACCCGTGAAGAGAAAGAAAACTGGAGAGGAAAGATGGGGAAAATTGCAGGACCTCACATGTTGAACAAAAAGACTGGACTTTAATTTGGGGCAATGGAGGCCTACTGAAGGATTTCATGGGATGTGATATAAGTCTGAATCTTAAAAAGACGACTTTTTTCAGCAGTTCAGAATCTTGTCCATATATATTTATAAGCCAGGAGGATACTTCCTAGACATCATTCTATAATGTCCCTCTTCATGACCAAAGTCTACTTAGAAACACAGGGGCTTACATGTATATGCGCACACGTACACTCAACTCAAAAGCTGACCCCTGCATCACGGTCCGCAAAGGCCATCAGCCAGCAGGCAAAGGATACATGATCTTGTCCTGGAGACGATCATACTTGGAAAGCATCACCGTGCAGGCCCCACAGCCGCCTTCTCCGCAGCCCAGCTTTGTCCTCTCAGCCCCACTGGATGGTCAAGGGTTAAAGAATATGAACTCAGAGAAAAAAAAGTCTTTGTTGGGCTGCTGGGAAATGCCTGGACTGAGCTTCGAGTGAAGAGCCATTCGTCCACACACAGGCTTAGGCCCCTCAACCCGGGAGGCAGCAGACCCACACGGCCTCCCACTCAGACGGGATCAGGGAAATGGGGCCAATTCCATTGTACAGAAAAGGAAAGGCACCAGCACCCATGTGTCAACCCCTGGGACTGGAGTTCCACTGTCTCTAATCCTGGAGATTTTCTTGGGATCAAGGTCTTCGAGTATGTGGGCCCAGCCCTCACATCACCCAGCTGGTCGTGCAAGGAAGCCATTCAAGCCAGCATGGGACTTGCTGAGTTCGGCTTCCCTCATCCCCCCGCCAAACCTTTTGGATTGATGAATGTCCAGGGACCAAAATTAAGGGCCGGACCAGGGCTTCTGAATATCCATCCCATAGGATATGTGAATGGAAATTAAAATGAAGATATTTTTGAGGTCAGAAACCAACACTGGAGCCACCTCTTATATATTGGGGGGAAACAAAATCTCTGATACTTTGCGCTTGAAAAGTGCCTAACTAATTAGGCTATTCTGGAGAAGAGCAGTTATGGTGGCCTCTTTCCCGGGGACACACAGGCTCCATCGCTGCTTTTCCCTCAGGCCCACAGGCCTCCAGGCCATCTATCTTCCTACTGAAGATGGAAGGACCTGAGGCTATTATCCCTGGTCACTTCCCTAATTTCAAGATAAATTAATAACTAACAATGACAAAGCATCTTCTACTTGGAAAGTAGCTATACCCATGGACCCGTTTGATCTTCATAATAATGTGGTTAGCAGGTAGGGCAGGAATTTGTGAAAGAAAGAAAGAGAGAAAGAGAGAGAGAGGGAGGGAGGGAGGGAGGAAGGAAGACAGAGAGAGAGAAAGAGAGAGAGAGAGAGGGAAAGAGAGAAAGAAAGAAGGAAAGGAAGGAAGGAATGAAGGAACGAAGGAACGAAGGAACGAAGGGAGGAAGACCTGAGACCCAAGATGTAATGTGCGCCCTGCAAGATGACAGCCACTTGTTGTTACCTTGAGTGTTAGAGAACACGGCCATCTGACTCCTCCCCCACCATGCTGCTGCTTCTTTTAAAGCACAGCTGGGGAGGGATCTCTAGATCTCGAGTTATTCTCTTCACTAGTCTGGACGTATGAGATCAGCAGTTTAGACCACTCTAGGGGCACGTGAGGACGAATGGAAGCAGCCCAAAGTAGTCTAGAGGTCTTCTGCTAGCCTGGGCATCCTTCTGGAAGCCAGGGTAGAAGTCAAGGCTAGTGTCTTCTCTCTTGCCTGGAACTCCCACAGATCAACTCTCAACACAGGCAGCAGTAAGCCACGAGGCCTTCATATTTACATGCCAACTTTCAGGTTTGGAGTTCATTAGAGATTTGGCCTTTAAACCAGCCAACTGCTATGATCAGGAATTTCTGAGGCTGTCAGGTCTTCAAAACTGTACTAGAAATCTAAAATTGATGTCAACAATCTCTAAGAGTGAGCCTCTCTTTCCAGACCACCCAGGTAGATGGGCTGGAAATGGAGTCCCATGCAGTCCCCTGATCCCATTGAGTGACTCCAGGTCTACAAAAAACACCATCAGGTCCATGTGCTGTGAACCTCCAGACCTGCCCCCACCAGGTCAAAAATCCAGGACAAAGTACACTAGAGCCAGCCACTATCTGATAGGAGGTGAAAGAACCAGAGGCAAGGCCATGGAGTCCAGGCTGGCTTCTGAGGGTGCTGAAACGATCCTTTGTTGTTCCAAAGTATGTCACTGCAAGGAGCCACCAGACGTCCCTGCCTCTGGGAGCCGCAAGGGTTTACAGACAGAGGTCAGGATGAGTATCATTCTACAACAGACCCCTAGAGAGTTTCCAGTGTGGGTGGGAAGTTCAGAGCATGGCTCCCAGCTTCAGTCCAGGTCTGCCAGCATTTGCCCAGAACACACGAGGGGGAGGTGAGTCCCTTAACGCATCCAGCCTCGCTTCCTCCTCTGTTAAAGGGATCGCTGTGAATCAGTGAGATAGCCTACATAAACCACCTTGAACTCCACTCATATGTAGTCAGTGCCCATTAATGTTAGCTCCTATTCTAGCTTTACTGCTGGTATTGTTCCAGGGCCTCAGAATACTTTCCTACTAGGAAAGAACAAAAGGGATGGGGGATCTTACAGAAGCACTCCCCACTCCGGGAGCAGAGCAGTACCCCAACCCTGCTCAGGAGTCCCGTACCCCATGCTTCCCAGTGCCTGCCATTCCCACAGTGGATGGTGCCTCTACACGATTCCCACCTCAGGCATCCTTTTCCCCCCAAAATACCCCTTCCCCTGACTTTCTTTCCACCTTCGCAGAGCTAGAAACCCTGCCTGGGAAGCCCATTTATGTATTAACAAAGGTCTGAGGCAGGCTCTGCTCCTCCTGGGGTTGGGGGGAGGGGAATGACCATGAAGCTTGCCAGAGCTAAGGAGGGTCTTTTGGAGCTGCTTGTTTTACAGGCCCAGGGTAAAACCTTGGCATTACTAGAACCTTAAATGCAGGAGACTTGAAGAACATCAAGAACCATGTTCTTACTTGGCAGCTGAGAATTTCAGACCCACCAGGCTCAAATGACTTCCCAAGGTCACACAGCTGCCAAGTGGCAGAGTTGCAACTAAGACACAGGGGTCAAGAGCCCTAACCCAGTGCTCTTTCCTCTGCACTTCACGGCCTCCAGACCAGTCACTAGCAAATGGGGTAAGGCCCAGAGAACGAGTCCCCAAGTGCCCCCTCTCCCTCACCCCTGCTCCAAAGTCAGGATACATTTTCTTCTCAGGTAGGCCAAAAGGGTTGTTTCTGGATCTGCATTTTTCTCCACCACCTATAAAAGCAAACACCAAAGAAAACTATATCAGAAGTATACTTAGTCATCGTCTCACCCAAGAATTTGTAGAGTTAATGGAGATGTGGTACATATATCATGAAAACGAAGGTGTTTTTCTTAATTCTATAAGATGAGCATATTAGCTGCAAGCCAAATCGTGTACCTGCGGACATGCTGCAATTGTAAAATTCTGCATTAGGGCTCAGCTCTGGACCCACCACAGAGCACTTAGGTACAGCGCCGCCGTGCTGGGCTGACTCAAGGCAAAGTTCCCTTCAAATTGAACAAGTCATTTCATTTCCAGCTGCTGGAGCACATTTGTGAACGCCAGGGACAGCTGGGAGCGGTGGCATGCAGACCTCTGACTTTGCATCCTGGAGGGTGGACTCTCAGGCGGTGGACGGCCAGTCTGCTGGCCTGTGCTCGTAACAGAGTGTGGTATGCGTTGGGTCATCACAGTCAACGGCACTAACACAGGTGAGAAATGGAGGAGAAATCTCAAACCAAAGGCCCACAAACAGAATGTTCAATAAGGCAGAAAGTTTGTCCATGAGGTGTGGTGCTAGTTTCAGATGCAAATCATCAAAGGAAATCTATGAAAACCTGTTTCACTTCTCCTCATGCATCATCAAGCCTAAAAGGGTCTGGGTGATTGGATGATTAAGGGGAGAGAATGTGTGATAAGAGTTTCTTTAGAGAGACCTGCACTATGATTCTCACATCTTCCTAAAGTAGGAGGAGGAGGTATCTGCCTCACACCTTCAACTTCATGAGGGGCTTCTATAGCCCTACATGTAAAGCTCACATGCTGCAGGGCATATGGTGGTCTGGCTTAGCTAAAAGATAGAAAAAGTCTTACCAGACTAGCTGAGGAAGAATTGTAGTGTAAGGATTGATGTGCACTTCCAGAGTTTGGAAGAGCAAAGGATGTGAAATTGTTGTGCCATGGACCCAGCACCGGCCATATGTGAGAGAGAGAACTTGCTTGGAGGTGTTTAAATCATTCCTGAAAGACTGACTACAGGAGGTGATGGGACCTCCATCAGAGTCTGTGTGGAGTGGACCTCCCAAAACTGGAGGCTGAGGGAGAACAGCCAGACTGAGAAAACAGCCCCCTACACCATGTCATGAGACTTGCAGTTGAAGGTTCCCAGCAGCGGGAAGCCATCCTACACCAGCACCTAATAAATAAGAACTTTCTCACTACCCTCTCCTCTCTGTCCTGAAATGAAACTGTGTATGGCAACTTATAATTGCCCATAGGATTTTTTTTCACTAAGAGTAATCCAGAAGGTCATGAAACTACCAAAATTTACCCTTGAATAAAGTTGAAAGGAAAGTGGAAGATAAAATTAATTTTCTTTTATGATTATACCCCACAGGTACAGCTTGTTCAAATTTTCCTGGTTATAAATTTCACACAAGGAGTTGTTTCTTTTCTCTTGGAAATTAAATCATAAATGCACAAAATAAAAGTCTTTATTATCTTTCTCATAGATGGCAATAAGGTCCTCTTAGCTTGCCAAGAGGCTCCTGCCTCCCCTTCCTCCTGCCCTGCTGCTCTCCTTTTATCACATCCATCAGTTCTCTGCTCAGTGCCTTCAGTGACCTCCCACATATTCAAGGTAGCATCCAAGTTCCTTAGGCTGTCTTTCAAGACCCTTTTCAATGTGTCCCCAGTCTTCATTTTCAGGCCAGTTCCCCTCCTGCTTCCCTGCCAAGCTGATCTTCATACTCCAGTGAAAATACAACTTAAACCCTCTAACTCCTGTGCCTTTGGCCATTCCATTCCTCTTTCACCTGCATCTTGACTTATTAGAAGACCCCAAACACTTCCCTATCACCCCAGCCACAAGTGGTCCAACCTTCCTTGAATTCCTCAGAGAATGACCAGACCACTCTCATGGCATGGCTGCGGTGTTTGTCCCAGCAAACCCCAGAGAACCCTCTCTCAAAAGGATGCCCAAAGGAAATGTGTATTCTAAAAGAAAAACACTGTGGGGAAGTGAGCTTAGGAAATGCTGGGTTAAACAGATTGCTCTGGTAAAACTCAAGCACCAAAACAAATATAGCCATAATGGATTACAAAACCATTAACTAGAATTGAAACTCGTAAGTCCAAACCGATCATTAATAAATAAACAAGTAGGAGAGAAAGGAAAGTTCTTCCTGACAGAAGAATACCAACTAGTGGCCATTTTGGGTGGCCATTTTGTAATTCAGCACAATAACTGATCTGGTCAAGAATTATCAATGGATGCTGCAACTAGCAGATGAAAGTTTGATAATCAAGGTATTTACATAGTCCCAAAGTATCTTCTCACAGATTATTCATTAATTATAAAGGGAAAAGAGTACTCTTACAGTGGAGATTGCAAGATTACTGGTGGACACCACCTTAACTGAGTGATCAAAGTTCACATCACAAGTAATGGGGAAAACCGATAACATGTGCTTCCTGATATAAATCCACCAAGAGAGACATGTCACTTCTCTGGTATCCTGCCCAAAATGCAGACTCTGAGTCTAATTAGAAGAAAGCATGACAAGCTCAAAATGAGGGACATTTTAAAAATAATGGCTCGTTCTCTTCAGAAACATCAATGTCACAAAAGAGAAAGGAAAGCTAAGGAGCTGTTCCAGATTAAGGGAAACTAAAGAGATATGACCAACTAAGTACAAGGCATGATCCTGGATCCTGGGATTGGGGGGTGGAAGCCATAAATGACTTTACTGGAAACTTGGAATAACGCTCTGCATAAAGTTTATAGATTAGACTAGTATTATGTTAACACTAGATTTCCTGATTTTTATAATTAGATTGTGGTTATGTAAGAATATACTTATTCTTAGTTTAAGGGATAGAGAAGTATGATATCTGAAATTTATTTTTATACTTATTTATTTATTCATTTATTCACTAGTTGCATTGGGTCTTAGTTGTGGCACACGGGCTCCAGAGCATGCAGGCTCAGTAGTTGCAGCAAGTGGGCTCTCTAGTTGTGCTGCACGGACTCTAGAGTGTACGGACTTAGTTGCCCTGCGGCATGTGGGATCTTAGTTCCTTGACCAGGGATTGAACCTGCATCCCCTGCATTGGAAGGAGGATTCTTAAACACTGGATCACCAGGGAAGTCCCTGATATCTGAAATTTATCCTCAATGGTTCAGAAAGAAAATTTTATACTTTATGTATTTATTCCAATTAATTACATGCATAAATTATATATAATTACGTATTCATATATCTATATATCTATTTATATGCACAGATCTATACACATATATGTATACTTAAAGAAAGGATGTTAAAGCAAATGTGGCAAAATGTTAGGTGTTGAATTTGGGCAAGTCTATTTAATATTTCTTTGCATTCTTCTTGCAACTTCCTTGTAAATTTAAAATACCTTTAAAGTACAAAGTCTGAAAAATAAGTTTCTTTAGTAGAGGGTTTCTCTGGGTTTTAATATTCATCCATTCATTCTGTCCACATTCATTGGGCACCTACTATGTGCCAACACTATACAAAGTGGTCTAGGAATATCTAAGAAGAGTATCTGGTGGGGATACTTTTCTTTGAAATACATTTTGGAATATGGTACCTTACCTAATCACAATCCACTTTGCCAACTAGTTCATAAACTCCTGAATGGTAAGTGCCTGGTCTTAGAGATGCCACTGTGTAAGTAATGGATGGAGAAAGCCAATTCAACGACTGTTTCTTAAATCTCTACAATGCAATTGCTGAATGTGACAAAGTCGTTGGAATTCTTGGCTGCAAGTCTAACAGCCACCAACAAGGATGATTTGCCCTGCCTCTTAGTTTGCTACCAGAGACCAATTCTGAAAGAAGTCGGCACAGAGAGACAGCTCTGCACCTGGAAGAGCACAGCTGACCCCAGTTCCCAGGGCCACCCAGTGATACCACTCAAACTGAATCCAACAGTCCCTGGGAGCACTGACATTGTGGCGGCTCATGGAATTCCCCTGCTACTCATCCAAATATATCCTGACAATTTAAGCACTAGATGCATTTTAGTTCTTGAAAATTGCCTCCCACATCACCCAGTTTCTCAACTCAAAATTGCCAATGCTGCAAAACAAACAAAATTGCTCTGACGATGGGGTATAACCATCACTCCTACGGCGCACACGGCCATTCACAATGTGCAGCCAAGGCTACCCTTTTACTGTCGCTTTCCTTTCCAACGAGGGAGCTGAAGCAGATGCAAGCACCTCAACACCCGTGTAGGGAGAGCAAGTGGACAGTGGAGACAATGTGATGTGCTTGCCTCCTGCACCTGCATTAAGATCCGCAAAGATTCTCACCCTTCCGGTGCTGCAAGGACTGGTACCCTTATCATAAGACCGCCCTCTGCCCTACCATCCCCACCTTCCCTAGGTCCCTGTGCAGCAATGAAGTTAATCCAAGTGAGCAATTTTTATCAAAGTAAGAGGTTTGCAATATTTATATGTATAACTAAGTGTGGGGTGGGGGGGGAGAAAAGCGTGCCCTTTAAGAAATAAAAATTGTGACTTGCCACAAGATGTCAGTATATGTCCTCACACAACTTAGCTGTTACATTTACACAGATGAAATATCAGAATCAAAGCTGTGTACATCTTATACCCTGAGATTAGCAAGAAAACACATTCCTGCTCCTTTTCTCAGTAAAGAAAGCAACAAAAGCCTTAGGATACATTTGATTAAACACAGAAATGGAGGTGACCTCCAATCTCACCTAGAACCCTGCCCACCTTTCTCAGCTTCCTGCCAGTGTCTCTATTACCGCGAAGAGGTGGCAAGGAGCACGGGTGAACTCACAGGCGCCTTTCTTCTCGCTTCCCTCCCATCCACTGCTTTACCCTGTGAGTATCTTGACTGTGTTCTAACCCTGAGAAGGTCTTCTTTCCCCAGTGTTACCCCAAATGCAGCAACAACTTTGAAGGAAGAGAGAGAAAGAGAGAAGGCGAACAAATAAGGGAGAACACAAAGAGAGAGGAACAAGAACAGGTCTTTTCCGGAGGACACACATCCCTCCCGGGGACCAGGGAAACCAGAGAAAGGGTCAGCTTCTGCTTACCTTTTTGCCATTCACAAAGAAAACCAACTCATCTGCTGTCATTGTCACAGGTTGGGGGTCCCTGAACTCCAGGTACCTTATGCCCAAGAGGCACTGCCAGTTATTACTGCTCTGCAACTTGAAAAATACGCCTCCCAAAAAAATGAAATGAAGTCAGCCGATGGGAGGGACCAAGCTCAGAGCTTCGGGGCATGGAGAGTTCTTGGCAAAAGACACCCGTTTACATAATCAAGGAAAATGCAATCACACACAGCAATCACACCCCCAACACCTGTGTCGAAGAGCACAGAGGAAGACACAGGCAGATATCAGCAAGGAGGATGCCTTGGTGCCAGATGACTGTGGGTCTTAGGAACCACCCTCACAGAACCTGCTTCATCCTCCCACTTGCTGAAGACGGAGAAGGCGGAAGGGCCATGGTCACAGTGACAGTCACAGCAATAGAGGTGATTCACACCCTCCGCGTCTACACTTGTCATTTTACCATTTAGGTTTACAGCAACCCAGACTCAGCACTTACATGCAGGACTCATTCTCCCAGAGCTTGGAGGGGTCCTGGAGTCATAAGAGGCAGGGTCCAGTTCTTCAGACGCAAAATCTTGCATTTGACCTCAGCAGGTCTCTTATCACTTCAGAACGCACTTATTTTCATCCTGTAAATGGCAAATGAATGACATCAAGAGCAAAAGGCTGAGTGACAAATGATGTATTTTTGGAAGTGCTTTGTAAATAAGCAAACAACCAAAATTTTTATTACTATTGCAAATGTATTCTCAACAGCACAGCAAAAATAATCCTGATAACAAACCACTTTGAGGTTTTCCTTTTGTTTCTCTCAGGGAAATACCCTTGATTAAATTGTTGGAATAACTCATAAAAATATTTCAAAATACTGTACCAAATAAAATGTGCGTATCTCATAGGCATAGGCCAAATTAATACAGAGCTGAAAACCTTCCCCCATCCAGTCTCCATTAACTCCTGGTATAAACACACATGCATATCACCCACCCAGGCAGCACCAATGGGCTCTAAAGTCCAGCGGCCAACTGCCCCTCCCAACTCTCTCTCTCTCTCTCTCTCTCTCTCACACACACACACACGCACACACACACACACACACCAGCATTCTCTCTGTCTTCTATGAAGCTAGCCTCTGTGAAGTAGGTCGCTTCCACTACACCCCTTGAAAGATATGAGTGGGGAAGAAAGCAGTATTGGGCAGATGTGCTTGGTACAGAAATAATCTAGAGAAACTGAAGACTGCCAGGACAGCCACCATGTAATCAACACGATGCCGCTCTCCACACAGACTTTATTTAAGCAGGAGATGAAATTCCACTCGTAGGGTGGCTAATCATCCCAATTTGTCCCCAACTGTCTTGGTTTAACACTAAATCCCTGGCAAATCCTTCAGTCCAAGGCAAACTAAGATGATTGGTCAGCATAAAACAGTGGTTCTTAACTGAGGAAGGGGGATCTTCATCCCAGGAGCCTTTCTGGCAATGTCTGGGGATATGTCTTGTTGACAGAAATCATCAAGAATCAATTAATAATAATAATAATAGAAGAGAGTTTTATTTGAGCCAAACTGAGGACTACACTCCAGGAGACAGTGTCTCCGATAGTTCCAGAGAAACATGGTTTTCAGAACAGTTTTTATATCTTGTCAGAAAAAAGAGCATCTAACATGACAAGAGTACATCCCTTCATGGTTTCAGAAAAGACAGATCAGCACATACACAGCATATTTACTGACAGATCAGTAAAGCCCTGGCACCTAGGAAAGGAGACTTATCATGAAAGGAGTACCAGCACCGGTGTCCCAGGAAGGGAGGGCATTTACTATTTATCTTTAAAATGGGACAGTTTTACTTCTGGTCAATGCAGCCTTTTCTTTATCAGTTAAAGCAGGTGTACGACGTATATTTAATGGGTCACAAAACAGGCTGTTCTAGTTAGCATAAAGATAAATCATGTATATGCCAGAATGACTTCCCCACACCTCAGTATGTGAAAATTTCTTCCATCATTTCTTTTTTTGATTGAATAAAATCTTTCAAAAGAAAGCAGTGATGACCAAAGTATTTGTCCCTTGATGCCAGAGTGGTTGCTGCCTGTCCAACACGTCCCTCGGTGCTAGGACTTCCTCTCTCTTTCTTTTTTCTAGGAAAAGAGTTGCCTAATTATTCTCATTGGGGAGTAATTACTTAATCAACCAAAGTAAACACAGAGGTATATGATGATGGATAAACATAGGGTATATTATCAATTATATCAAATTGTTGCACAAGCTTTATACTTGTGTTTGGGGCAGTCAACTTAGAGCAAACAGTGATACATGTCATGAGTACCTTGATAGCTAGGAAAAGAATAATAATACATACTACAACAATGACAATCATCTATAAAGCAAATCAGGGGGGAAAAAAGGCCTATTACTGAGGGAAGCTAACCAAAGAGATTATTTAAAGGGTTAGCTTCCCATACATCTTTTAGCCTTTTTGCCTTTTGGGAATTGTTTTTCTAAGTGTATGCCTACTTTTCCACAGGTGTTGATATAAGTGCAACAAGTAATGTGAGCAACAGCACAGCAACTCTTGTTAAGCCAGCAGAAAATCTAAGGCAACCTTGTTATCAAATACTAAATGGGCTGAGGAGTTTAGGGATGTCTGTTGTGCTGCAATGCTTTCTGCAGTGTCCTCAGCTATTTGACCAATGGTGACTGATAGATTTCTGATCAGCTCTCTGCTTACATATACTCCTGCACTATGAATCGAGATTCCCAAAAGACGTCCCCACCAGGTATCTTGGTATCCTGCTAAAATGGATCTCTTGACTCTGTAATGAACAGAGAAAGGAGGTTCATCTATTGCCTTATATAGAAACAATGGGGTAGCATAACGTACCAGTAAACATAATATTCTATTTGCCAGCTATTAAGACATTTATGTGCCCATCTTTGGGAAAGTGGGTCAATTCTAATACCACATGCAAAGATAAAACCTGGGGAAGCACAAGCAGTCTCAATAATAGCCTTGTTAATTGGAAGCTTTCTTAACATAATATTAAACCACGGATCATTTTTCTTGCAGCTTTTCCAAAAGCTATCTGTATGGCATTTGACATTTAAGAGTAGCTGGCATAATTTACTCGTGTTTTTCTCTTTAAGACATCTGTTAATTAAGTAAGGAACAAAGTGAAGCAGTCCTAGGGTACGTTGTATCTGGTCTCTAAAGACTGAGGACAGTATCAGACAAGGGATGGACACATTAATATGTTGAAGAATTTGAACCTGAAATGTTAGGCCAGAGAGAGGTCATTCTATATGAGTGGTAATGTTTGGAACATCAGAAAAGTCGGTGACAGGTATTAAGAGGGGCCTAAATCAGTCTTGTATTCACTGAGGAATTTGATGACAGATCCAACAATGTGTTAAATTGCCCTCAGTAACTATATGCTGTGACAACTTTACTAGACAATGTTCTTTTCATCCTGAACATTGGGGCAAAAGCATAGCTAGAAATAAAACAATAATTTTCAATTTGATAGAGAGATAAACATTTGGTAAACAGTTCAATTGAACTGGTAGAGCAAGTCTTACAGGCTTGGTCCAGATTCTTGGGTCCGTTGTCTACCACTGATGTCTTCTTCTCATCTCGGCTTGATGGTACTTGCCTCAGTCAGTGAAAGCCAGGTCAGAAATAGGTGTTAAAGTTCACTTGGGTGGAGGGGACTTTTTAAAATGAGAGATGTGAATCCATGAGTCTATGCCCTTTCGTGTGACAGCACATGGATTAGTAGATAATGCCTGATAAGGTATTATCAGGTATCATTATTTTACAACATGGCTTCAAAGAATCTTTTGTTTGATTTCTTTTCCAATGTGCATAATCTCCCGCAGAGACTGAGCACATTGCAGGTTATGGGGCGTCTGATCTTTATCCAAAGACAGATTATTGAGGTAAGCTTCAGAACCAAGCTTAGAATGTCTTCTAAGTAATTCAGTGAAACTTCACAACAATGTAACATAGAAACAAGGAGCCATCTAGGAAATGAGTCTTAAGCAATAAATATCAAACCTCAATGACAATTAACATCATGAGAACTTAATATACATGAAGGTATATTAATGAAACAATTTCTTCCCTCTAAAATTATCCACATCTCTTTGTAAAATATAGCCAAATTAAGACTAATCTGTTTGCAAAATGTCTGGTTTCAATAAACTTGGCCTGACTATTAACATAAGTGTAATTGATCATATGGACTCTTTGAAGTTTGACTTCGTTGGACCTTTTCATAAGGAATCCAAATGGAACTTTCAACAGGCTTCTTAAGGCCAGGAAAGTCATGCCAAGGACTTGCCATCAGATTCTGCCTGTAATACCTACAGGTTTGGTAGGATTTCTCTCTTCTCAAGATCCAAAATATCTTGAGGTTCCTGCAAGTGCCAGGAAGTGGTCCTTCTTAATCACCTGGTAAGGTTGCTGGGAACCCAGTAAGTAAGGTACTAGCTTGTTTTATCAAGGGGCTATATGGTTCCATAAAGTCTACCCTAGTTCTTTAAAACTATCTAGCCATACTTTATTTTATGGATATTCCCAAACGTGACATTTCGGTCAAAGCCATAGTAATATTGCCAGTGTTTCCAACTGTGTCTTGTTATAAGGAGAACAAATTCTTACTGAACTCATGCAAATAACTGCATTGCCATGAAAATAATAGTCACTAATTAAGAGTTTCCAAATTCTGGTGGGATCAGGAAGGGAGAAAAGGTAAAGGTTTTAACTCTGATTACAAAGATATAATTTACTAAATTGGTGTAAGTCATAATTAGCTTAGGGGAAATATTTCCTTATATCTGGAAAATAAAGATGAAAGGCCAGTAATAGTTCAGACAAAAAAATCACTAAAATTACCATTATATTTATCAGTTCATTCAATCCCATATAACTAATTCTTATTCTTCTTGAGTCCAGTATTTCCTTTAGTTCTGTTGATCTTGCCTGATGATTGGAGGCAATAGTGTCAGTGATAATTTCAAGAAGTTTGCAAGGTTTTTGTTAAGGCTCCTACAATTTACACAGGAAAGTGGGTGCATTGATCGCTGGAGACTGTGGAAGGTATACCCCAAGTAGAAAACATTTTCTAACAGTTTCGTTGTCATTGTGAGGGCACCAGCCTTGCAGTAAGGGAAGGCTTTAACCCATCAAATGAAAAATGGAGTTTGCCAGAGATCCAGGAAGAGCCAAGCAGTCATCTTGGGTTTCCCAAGGTCCAACTATTTAATTTACAGCTATTCCTGACTCATCTAAATTTCACTGATTTAGGAGCAGACTGTTGCCATGTTACAAGGACATCAGGATGGCAAAAGTCTGACAATGAGAGGTTAATTTTTTGCAGAAGTAGAATGGACTTTATACATGCCATAATCTTTACAGATTCTGTTGTTGCTGCCTTTGCATGAAAGTCTTCTGGGCATTTCCCTTATACTTGAGTTCAGTCCCTTTAGTGTGAGTCTCAATTTTGATGACAGATAACATTTTATGTCAGGACATATAAGACTTCCAGGAATTTCACATAATTTCTGGAACACTTACAATGCATATAAGTGTCTGGAACACTTACAATGCATATGTAGTGTCCATATGTATGGACACTACTTAAAGAAAGCTGAATCTTTTATTTCTTGACAGTGCTTCCCATGACAACATGCCTAATTAATTTAATATCTCTCTTTTTATAAGGAGAGAAAAATATCTCAAAGTTAGTTCTAAACCAAAAGACTTCATTTAGAATTCGAGTTTGGGAAAGTTTTTCAAAGATATCAAAAAGGTTTTTAAAACAGTCAAATAAGTCACTGTGAAAAAAATGTTTAGTCATTCACTTAGCCAAAGTGACAATAAAATATTTCAAAGGCAAATACAGAAAGACAACAGATTGCTTAAAATGTAAAGAAAGTTTTACAATCCGTTATCAAAACAGATCAATATCCCAAGAAAACTTTGTCCTAACAGGGAGAGAACCAAATGCTAGTTTTGCAGCAGCTTACCTTTAAATTCAATCTCAGCCAGTCCTGACCACCACTTTTCTCAGAGTGCCTTTTCCACAAACCTCCCACAACTTTCTATATCCAAATTTGTTTCTTATTTTCTTTCCCATTTAGAAATAACAAGATTCAGGACAAAATCATTTTTTTTTTTTTTTTTGGCGGTACACGGGCCTCTCACTGTTGTGACCTCTCCCTTTGCGGAGCACAGGCTCCGGACGCGCAGGCTCAGCGGCCATGGCTCACGGGCCCAGCCGCTCCGCGGCATGTGGGATCTTCCCGGACTGGGGCACGAACCCGTGTCCCCTGCATTGGCAGGCGGACTCTCAACCACTGCGCCATCAGGGAAGCCCGATCACTTTCTTTTTACCTTAACAAAATGCAATTCCATTCCTCATATTTTCTTTTACTAGAATCACACATCCTACTTTCCTTGCATATTGAAATGTTTCTCTTATTTTTCTAGTATGTTTAATTACATATATGTTACAATTTTTAACCTTTAAGAACCTGAATCGCTAGCAAAAAAAACCAAGAAGCAACAATTGTGAACTGTCTGTATACCAGCATTTCCTGACTGGCAAACTTATGTACATATTCCATAACCTCTAGAAACATACATATTCTCACAGCATAATTTCTTTCCTTAATGTGGTACAAGATGTGTGTCCAATAAACCAAACATCTTTAGTTTTTCTCTAATAAAAGACAAAAGTAGGTAAACATTGACTTGCTTAGCATTAATGTTTCAGTATTTTATCTCATTAAAAATGATCTAGATATTAAATGAATTCCCATCAACAAACTTAACTTAGCAAAACTCTAAAGTTTCAAGTAAACAAAAATCTGGAGAAACTATTTTTAAGTAAACGTACCATAAAACATAAGTATTCTTAAAGAATCTTCCTAAAAACCATTTATTTTATTACTTATGAAAGTATCATCATACCAAGTTAATTTTCTTATTGACAAATTTTCCAACAGAGATAACAGGAGTCTACTGACTTCCCATAAACCCAGGTACAATTACAATATTATTCTAATGTTGATGACTCTAAAACCATGTCTGTATTAATTATACCAACAACTTAAACTAACTTTAATACTGAATATTAATTTAATATTCAATATTTCCTATATCTCATGAACACAAAAGCCCTTTGAGTAAATTTCTATTATATTTCTGAGAATTTATATAAGCACCTATTTGTTTAAGCTATTTAAATAGAGATCTTTTACAAATTAATTTTGATAATACCACCTGAAGATAGAGACATATCATGTCTATGACATATACATAGACATACATACATCCAGATAAACACAGAGATCTCATAGTTTTCCTACTTGAGTTTGAAAAGGTCTCTTCTCCCTTTTTTTTTTGTTGTTTGGTTGTTTCAAGTTTTAGGTTCTGCTGATTAAGCCAAGGCCATAGTCTCAGGAGATGTAGGCTATGTTTACATTTCAAGGACATGGTAAAAGCTATAACTTCAAGCTTTCTCCTAGAAATACTTTTGATCCCTATGGGTCAGAATTTTGAAAAGATATTTTATCAAGCCAGCTTTATTTTCTAGCTGCATATGTAAAAACCAGTTTCAAAATGTCAAAAGAGCCCCATCCTGGTCATTTTAGGGCCAGATAAGTACTTGATAGTACTGTATTGGTTCAGTACCAATGGTACATGAACTCAGCTGGAGTTCTAGTGGGTGGCTGCCCATCTGAGAGATGGTAGGCTTTGGAAGTACAGTTTACCTTTTACTTTCATTTTATTTATAAGGTCTTAACAATTTTGAAGGACAGTATAGGGAATCAGAAGTGTGCTACTTTTTAAAATTTTTTAAGGAACCTCCATACTGTTCTCCATACTGGCTGTATCAGTTTACATTCCCACCAACAGTGCAAGATGGTTTCCTTTTCTCCCACCTTCTCCAGCATTACTGTTTGTAAATTTTTTTTTTTTTTTTTTTTTTTTTGCGGTATGCAGGCCTCTCACTGTTGTGGCCTCTCCCGTTGCGGAGCACAGGCTCCAGATGCGCAGGCTCAGCAGCCATGGCTCACGGGCCTAGCCGCTCCGCGGCATGTGGGATCTTCCCGGACCGGGGCACGAACCCATGTCCCCTGCATCGGCAGGCAGACTCTCAACCACTGCGCCACCAGAGAAGCCCTGTTTGTAGATTTTTTGATCATGGCCATTCAGACCACTATGAGGTGACACCTCATTGTAGTTTTGATTTGCATTTCTCTAATGATTAGTGATGTTGAGCATCCTTTCATGTGCTTGTTGGCAATCTGTATACCTTCTTTGGAGAAATGTCTGTTTAGGTCTTCTGCCCATTTTTGGATTGGGTTGTTTGCTTTTTTAATATTGAACCGCATAAGCTGCTTGTATATTTTGGAGGTTAATCCTTTGTCAGTTGCTTCGTCTGCAAATATTTTCTCCCATTCTGAGGGTTGTCTTTTCGTCTAGTTTATGGTTTCCTTTGCTGTGCAAAAGCTTTGAAGTTTCATTAGGCCTCATTTGTTTATTTTTGCTTTTATTTCCATTTTTCTAGGTGGTGGGTCAAAAAGAATCTTGCTGTGATTTATGTCATAGAGTGTTCTGCTTATGTTTATCTCTAAGAGTATTTATAGTATCTGGCTTTACATTTAGGTCTTTAATCCATTTTGAGTTTATTTTTGTGTATGGTGTTAGGAAGTGTTCTAATTTCATTCTTTACATGTAGCTGTCCAGTTTCCCAGGCTGTCTTTTCTCCATTGTATATTCTTGCCTCCTTTACCAAAGATAAGGTGACCATATGTGCATGGGTTTACCTCTGGGCTTTCTATCGTGTTCAATTGATGTGTATTTCTGTTTTTGTGCCAGTACCATACTGTCTTGATTACTGTAGCTTTGTAATATAGTCTGAAGTCAGGGAGCCTGATTCCTCCAGCTCCGTTTTTCTTTTCCAAGATTGCTTTGGCTATTCGGGGTCTTTTGTTTTTCCATACAAATTGTGAAATTTTTTGTTCTAGTTCTGTGAAAAATGCCATTGGTAGTTTGATAAGGATTACACTGAATCCGTAGATTGCTTTGGGTAGTATATTCATTTTCACAATGTTGATTCTTCCAGTCCAAGAACATGGTATATCTCTCCATCTGTCTGTATCATCTTTAATTACTTTCATCATTGTCTTATAGTTTTCTGCATACAGGTCTTTTGTCTCCCTAGTTTGGTTTATTCCTAGGTATTTTATTCTTTTTGTTGCAATGGTAAACGGGAGTGGTTCCTTAATTTCTCTTTCAGATTTTTCATCATTAGTGTATAGGAATGCAAGAGATTTCTGTGCATTAATTTTGTATCCTGCTACTTTACAAAATGCATTGATTAGCTCTAGTATTTTTCTGGTAGCATCTTTACGATTCTCTATGTATAGTATCATGTCATCTGCAAACAGTGGCAACTTTACCTCTTTTTTTCCAATTTGGATTCCTTTTATTTCTTTTTCTTCTCTGATTGCTGTGGCTAAAACTTCCAAAACTATGTTGAATAATAGTGGTGAGAGTGGGCATCCTTGTCTTGTTCCTGATCTTAGAGGAAATGCTTTCAGTTTTTCACCTTTGAGAACGATGTTGGCTGTGGGTTTATCATATATGGCCTTTACTATGTTGAGGTAAGTTCCCTCTATACCTACTTTCTGGAGAGTTTTTATCATAAATGGGTGTTGAATTTTGTCAAAAGCTTTTTCTTCATCTATTATCATATGGTTTTTGTCCTTCAGTTTGTTAATATGGTGTATCACATTGATTGATTTGCATATATTGAAGAATCCTTGCATTCCTGGGATAAACCCCACTTGATCATGGTGTAAGATCCTTTTAAGGTGCTGTTGTATTCTGTTTGCTAGTATTTTGTTGAGGATTGTTACATCTACGTTC
This sequence comes from Phocoena sinus, assembly GCF_008692025.1. Taxonomy (NCBI): domain Eukaryota; kingdom Metazoa; phylum Chordata; class Mammalia; order Artiodactyla; family Phocoenidae; genus Phocoena; species Phocoena sinus. The sequence continues at coordinate 25,101,415 of NC_045775.1, forward strand.
ATCATTGATATTGACCTGTAGTTTTCTTTTTTTGTGACATCTTTGTCTGGTTTTGGTATCAGGGTGATGGGGGCCTTGTAGAATGAGTTTGGGAGTTTTCCTCCCTCTACTATATTTTGTAAGAGTTTGAGAAGGATAGGTGTTAGCTCGTCTCGAAATGTTTGATAGAATTCGCCTGTGAAGCCACCTGGTCCTGGGCTTTTGTTTGTTGGAAGACTTTTAATCACAGTTTCAATTTCAGTGCTTGTGAATGGTCTGTTTATATTTTCCATTTCTTCCTGGTTCAGTCTCGGAAGGTTGTACTTTTCTAACAATTTGTCCATTTCTTCCAGGTTGTCCATTTTATTGGCATATGGTTGCTTGTATTAATCCCTCATGATTCTTTGTATTTCTGCAGTGTCAGCTGTTACTTCTCCTTTTTTATTTCTAATTCTATTGATTTGAGTCTTCTCCCTTTTTTTCTCAATGAGTCTGGCTAGTGTTTTATCAATTTTGTTTATCTTCTCAAAGAACCAGCTTTTAGTTTTATTGATCTCTGCTATTGTTTCCTTCATTTCTTTTTCATTTATTTCTGGTCTGATCTTTATGATTTCTTTCCTTCTAACTTTGGGGCGGTTTTTTGTTCTTCTTTCTCTAATTGCTTTAAGTGTAAGGTTAGGTTGTTTATTTGAAATTTTTCTTGTTTCTTGCGGTAAGATTGTATTGCTATAAACTTCCCTCTTAGAACTGCTTTTGCAGCATCCCACAGGTTTTGGATCACTTTTCTAAAATTGTCATTGTTTCAAGGGAGTTTTTGATTTCCTCTTTGATTTCTTCAGTGATGTCTTGGTTATTTAGTGGCATATTGTTTAGCCTCCTTGTGTTTGTTTTTTTTGTTCTTTTTTTTTTTGTGGTACATGGGCCTCTCAGTGTTGTGGCCTCTCCCATTGTGGAGCACAGGCTCCAGACGCGCAGGCTCAGTGGCCATAGCTCATGGGCCCAGCCACTCCGCGGCATGTGGGATCTTCCCAGACCAGGGCATGAACCCACTTCCCCTGCATTGGCAGGCAGACTCCCAACCACTGCTTGTGTTTGTATTTTTTAGTTTTTTTTTTTTCCTGTAATTGATACCTAGTCTCATAGCATTGTGGTCGGAAAAGATACTTGATATGATTTCAATTTTCTTAAATTTACCAAGGCTTGATTTGTGACCCAAGATATGATCTATCCTGCAGAATGTTCCATGAGCACTTGAGAAGAAAGCATATTCTGTTGTTTTTGGATGGATTGTCCTACAAATATCAGTTAAGTTCAAATTGTTTAATGTGTCATTTAAAGCTTGTGTTTCCTCACCATATAATCCAGCAATCCCACAACTGGGCATATACCCTGAGAAAACCATAATTTAAAAACAGTCATGTACCACAATGTTCATTGCAGCATTATTTACAATAGCCAGGACATGGAAGCAGCCTAGGTGCCCATCCACAGATGAATGGATAAAGAAGATGTGGCACATATATACAATGGAATATTACTCAGCCAGAAAAAGAAACGAAATTGAGTTATTTGTAGTGAGGTGGATAGACCTAGAGTCTGTCATACAGAGTGAAGTAAGTCAGAAAGAGAAAAACAAATACCATATGGTAACACATATATATGGAATCTAAAAAAAAATTGGTTTTGATGAACCTAGGGGCAGGACAGGAATAAAGACACAGATGTAGAGAATGGACTTGAGGACATGAGTATGGGGACAGGTAAGCTGGGACGAAGTGATAGAGTAGCATTGACATATATACACTACCAAATGTAAAATAAATAGCTAGTGAGAAGCAGCTGCATATCACAGGGAGGTCAGCTCGGTGCTTTGTGACCACCTAGAGGGGTGGGATAGGGAGGGTGGGAGGGAGATGCAAGGGGCAGGGGGTATGGGGATATATGTATACATATAGCTGATTCACTTTGTTATACAGCAGAAGCTAACACAGCATTGTAAAACAATTATACTCCAATAAAGATGTTTAAAAACAAAAAAGAATGCTATGACAGTACATTAGGTCACACTGACTGCTACCTTTCCTTGTAATATTCATCTGCCATACTCTGGTCATTTTTCCTTGAATGTCTTAGCAACTAGATTATTTCACTTTTTCCAATGCTATCCCAGTTGTAATTCTTGGTGATTTTATAACTCATTTAGATGATTTCTCCAACATAGTGGCATCTAAATTTCTAGACTTTGTGTACTCCAATGGTCTCAATTTCCCCCCTATTTCAGTAACTCACAATTATGGCTTTATGATAGACTCTACTGTCATCAATAAATGTGACTAATTTCAGTTTTCTATTATACAACTCACAAGAAAGAAAGAAAGAAAAAGAAAGAAAGAAAAGAAAGAAGAAAGAAAGAAAGAAAGAAAGAAGAAAGAAAGAAAGAGAAAGAAAGACAAGAAAGAAGAAAGAAAGGAAGAAGGAAGGAAGGAAGGAAGGAAGGAAGAAAGAAGAATTAACTGGATGGAAATTTGAAATATTAGAAAATATGTCATGAAAAAATACACATGCAAGCAATAATTAATTTTATTTAACAATAATAACAAAAACACCAACACTGATATCTAATTGTGGGTTTAAGCAAAACAACATAAATATAAATAATAAATTAGTAATGCAAATTTTTTAAAGTGATTGCAACTACAAGCTCTAAATCTTTGTATTATTAGGGGTGTTGATAAACTCTATATTTCAAGTTAGAATTGCTTGTTAAAATATTAAAACTGCATAAAATAATAAAAGAATAATATGTATAATTTGCAAAATAAAATCTAAAAAATATTCAAGTAAAAAATGCAGAGGAAGGCAAGGAAGAATAAAAGTTTTTTATAAATCAGAATGAAAACAGCAGAAATGAATAAAAAGAAGAAAATATGACTCTAGAGAGAAAAGATAAATGAAAGTCTAAAGTGAATATGTTAGTTGTCAAAACAAAATGATTTGCATGACAGAATAAAATTTGTGAAAGGCTTTATTCAGCTGGTGAGCATCAAGGCTACTGGAAGACCAGATGATTCCGGCATTGAAGTAGGATCAGGCTTTTTATAGGACAAGGGAAAGTAGAGTAAGGGAGGTTTTGGCTTGGCAGAAATTTTTAACTTTAACTGAAACTTAAAAAAAAAAGAAGTGTGCTACTTGTGAGCTTAGCTCATCAAGGTGTTGCCCTCAAGTCAGTTTCAGCTCTTTTGTGTCTCGGTTTCTCCAGCCAGCTGTCTAAAACCACTGTGCGGGTTCAGAGCACTGAATGACAAATTCTTATGTGCATCCCCAGGACAGCTACAAAACTACATAAAGTGTCATGATGGGTTCCCTGTGGGACCACTACTCGTTATGACGATCATTTTCTCAGACACTTCCTCTAGGTTGTCAGTTGCCTGAGAATGCCTCTGGTCTGGAAGGAAACTAGTGTCCCTTCTTTTGAGAGCTGAATGGACTCAGTCTCTCATTTTGCTCTCAAACAGCTTTTTCATAATATATACATACAAATCTTTCCAATTTAAGCCAAATTTGAAAAAGAGGTCAGCCAAAACATTTAACTCTGAATTTCCTTCTAGGTTTTTCCTGCCTAGGAATTCCCTCTAGGTTCCTGGGTAAGATATCACCTCTAGGTCCCTGCCTAGGAAAGCACTCCAAAGTTTCTTCTAGGCTTTTCTTGCTTAGGAATTCTCCCTAGGTCCTTTACACCTAGGAAATATAACAAAAATTTCTTCTAGGCTTTTCCTGCCTAGGGATTCCTCCTAGGTCCTTTCTACCTAGGAATTGTACCGGTTCCACAATAAAACTTCAAGGCTTAAGATGACAACTTGAACAAAAGTCACAGGAACGTCAGACTTAACATAAGGAGGTCCATATATCAGGAAGAACTCACCAAAGCACCAGAAGGATTCTGTGAAGCCAGGGCAGTGGGGACTCAAGGGAGTCTGTGCTAGGTACTGAGTCCAAAGTAGACTCCAGGCGACCTCAGGGGGGTTTTTTCTGATAAACTTGTTGACTACACAAAGTAACGTCAAAGAAATCATCAATAATCAATCTACCATACAAATAGAAGAGAGCTTTATTGGAGTTAAACTGAGGACTATAGCCTCAGACTCTCAGATGCTTTGAGGAACTGATCCTGAGAAGCATGGTTTTCAGCACAGTTTTATATCCTGTCAGAACAAAGAACATCAAACATGACAAGAGTACATTATTTTCAAGATTTCAAAGATGACAGATCAGCATGTACACAAAGTCAGTACAGCCTTGGCGCCTGGGAAAGGATCCTTGTCATTGAAGTGTACTAGCACTGGTGTCTCAGGAATGGAGGCATTTAATCTTTATCTTTAAATAGACATTTTTACTTCTGGTCAGTGCACTCTTTTCTTTTAATGGTTAAGCATATGTATAATGTAGTTTAACAGGTCACAAAACAGGCTGTTCTAGGTAGCATAAAGTTTAAGTTAAATCATATATAAGCCAGAATTACTTCCCCATACCTCAATATGTGAACATTTCTTCCATCAGTTTTATTGACATGACTGGGGAAAGTTCCTACTGGTATTTAATTGATAGAGGCCAAGGATGCTACTAAACACCTTACAATGCATAGAACAGCCTCCTATGAACAAAAATTATCTGGTCCAAAATGTCAGTGGAGAAATCCTGCCTTAAAAGGAATAAGAAGGAAGGAGTTTGGGAGAGGTAGAGGAGTTAAGCTTGGGTAGGTGTTTTATAATGGGTCAATTCTCCCAACAGTGCCCACACCTCTGTGATGGAGAGGCTTTTCCCCTATTCACTGATCTACCCAGCTTTACAAGACCTCCAGTTCCTCCTAGCCAGTCTCTAACCAAAGCACCAGGACACTCTCAAGGTAAAGGGGGAAGGCTGAGTAAAGAGCTCAGGTTTGGGGTTAGGTAGACAACTTGAATATTAGCTCCACCAGTTCTGTGTGACCTTTGGCAAAAATCACTCTCTTGGCTTCAATATCCTTATCTACGAAATGGGGCTAACTATACCAGCTGTGTAGGAATCCACACTGGTGAGGATTAAGTGAGGCAGAGGTTAGATGTTTTGCCCATAGTAAATACTCAACATATACTTTTGTCCCAAAGTATCCGTGGTGGATTGGTTCCAGATACCAAAATCCACAGATTCTCAAGTCCCTTATGTAAAATGGCTAGAGAACAATGAATACAGTCAGCTCTTCATATCCCTAATCACAGTTTAGCATATGCGGATTCAACCAATCGTGGATCAAATGTCCTGCCCTTGGTTGGTTGAATCTGTGGAGTTGCAACCAATGGATACAGAGAACTGATTTGTAAGGATTGATTTACTTCCCACTCAGCCAATCATTAGCCTCCTTCTCTTATCTGGAGAAGAAATTCCACTGTTATTATGGAACATTTCAATAAGGGCTTATGTTGTCATTCAGATTTTATTTATGTAATAACTAGTTTCTATAAACTGAGATCTAACAAAACTCTGACATATTGATACTTTAACTTAGTATGATTACTTCTAATTCAGAAGAATATTTGTGACTATGTCTTTCTCTGCAATTTTTCAAGGTGCTGTAAATTAGGTCTTCCCCAAGCTGAAGACCTTCTGTATATGCTTTCAACGTTGGGATGCATTCTCATATTTGGGCTGAATAATGGGATTTCATGGTCTTGAAATAGGTCAACTATAACTTACATGACATTAATTTCCTTCATTTCCCTAAGGACTGCTTGGTTTATAATATGCACTGCATTGGCATGTGAGGTCCCAAAGTCCACAGAAAGGTCAGATAAACCCTGAGGCCTCCTGGACACAGACCTCTTCCTCTTGGAACAACACTGTTAGGAAATCATAAAAGATAAGAAGAGAGAAAATGCTGCCAAGAACCAAGTCATTATTTCTGGAAGAGTGAGCCCCCATGGGGCCAAGTACTCCCTGCAAAAGAGGAAGAGCTATTCAGGAAAGCTTTGGCGTGTTCTCTGAAGGCTTAGGCTGGGCTGGGTCGACAGCTGTAGAGCCTTTGCTGCTTCTGAGTTGATTCTCTGGTAGCTTGTGCCCTGGCAGATCCCCAGCTCCCTTCAGAAGTCTCACTGCCAGCCCTTAACCTGCCTGTGCAGCAGTGCCTCTGGTCTGCTCACTCCCTCTCTTTGAATCCAGATGTGCATCGTTTCTGTGTCTGACAGGCATCCCCTGTTCACTTCCTTCACTTACAACGAACTTTACTTGAAAAAAATCACTTTTCTTTCAAAATATTCCATTGTTTAGATTATTTTTTACTAAGTTGTTGGGGGTTTTGTCTTTTTAGCTGAGACTGGTTTCCCTCCTAAATACGCCCATTCTAGATGAAAGATTTTGCTATATTCTCAGAGCATCACTGCCCAGCACCTAAGTCCTCCCTTGTTCTCCCAGATGTCTAGTTTATTAACCAGTCCTAATAATAGTTCTTAACAACTGAATAGCATTTCTTTCACACAATGTGATTTGTTTTCATCCTTATAAAAGCCCTGCAAGATGAGCAGGGAAGTTATTATCTTCCCTCTCCAGACAAAGAAAATGGTGGTCCGATAAGCTGAGTTGCCAACTGTCTCACAGTAAGCAAGTACCGGTTTCTACACCTGTCACCCACTACCCAGCAGAGAAAGCATCTCTTTGATACTTCTTCACTAACTAGGAAGCATAAAACCCAAGATTTTTAGCATAGCACTCACGGGTCCTCTCAGTCCAGCTGAAATTCAGCCTTCTGGTTGTTGAAGTCTTTCTCTCAGGCCTGGATGGTGAGCCCCTGAGATCAGGAGCAGAACCATTTACTACTATATTGTTGGTGCCCAGCATAGGGCCAGGTATATAAAAAGGATCAACAAATGCCCATTGAATTAAGCCCACAATGCAAGGGATGAACTGAGTTTTCAGAAATGCCTAAGCCTCTGCCTTTTGCCAAATATGGAACTCTCTCCCATCACTCCATACATTCTTAAAACCATTTAAAGTCCCTCACCAGCTTCTTTCCAACTAAACTTCTGTCACTGATATTAGGTAACCAGCTAGTATTCCTCAGCACAAGGGCCACATTACTCTATTACTATTGAGAAAATCAACCCTTGATTTTCTATGTACATCTGCGAAGTAGATCCTTTTAGAATCAACAAGGTGGTATTATCCAAAAGTGGATACAGAGTCAAAACTAAAAGCCCCCGAAGTTCTGCCTGGGTCAATACTGCTGACAAAAAGCTCAAAAAGTAGAAAAGGCCCAGAAGCAAATTTAAACCCACTTTATCCATCTGCACATATTATGTTTTCCAATAATACCTTTCAATAAACTCTATAATCTCATCACCATTGTGATGATGACAATGTGGGCTTGTCTGGATACCCAGTCAAGTCTCTCTTTGCAATCTGAGCTGCTCCAGCACAACTCAGGAAGGGGAGTCCTTACTACTTTGCTCATTCAAAGGACCAACTCACATACAACCTGTAGGCAATATGGCCGAATGTGTACCATTAGGGAAAACTATTTTCACAATTGTTTGCAGCCCTATTCCTCTCCCCTGATTTCTTTTTCTTATTATCATCTGAAATACTATATAATGTACTCACTTAAATGTGTATTGTCTATCTACCTGAACCTAATAGAAGGTAAGTGTGGCAAATATTCATGCCCTCCTTTTCTAATAGAGAGTTTCTGCTGGGAAACAATTACCAGCCAGGTGCGACATTTCCCAGCCCCCTTACATGTGGATAAAGCTATATTATTGCGTTCTGGTTAATGAAATATGGGTGAAAGTGACGTTAACAATCTCCAGGTTGCCATTGTCTCTCCCACTCTCTGATCACTAATGTCTATGTCCAGCGTAATCTTGGAAGCCTCACACTAAGTATAGCAGAGCTTCAAGTCAGCCAAAGTCCTTAAATAGATATTACAATGATCTGAGCATTCTCCTCCCCTACATTATTGCTTATTTGACTTTTTAGGAGCAAGAAATCAACTTGTATTGTATTTACCCACTGAGATTTCTGGGTTAGTCTGTTACAACATCTAGGATTACATTCACTAATACAGTAAGCTCCCCAAAGACAGACGTGTTAATGTGTGTTTTCGTCAGTGCAAAACACTGCCTGGGCATGGTGAACACAATATTTATTCAAGAAGTATTTTGAAATTTCTTCTTTGTAGTCTTTTGTTAGTCCCAAGAGTAATCAAATTCTCTATAAATAAGCTCAAATCTGTCTCTTTCATGTAAATGGAGCAAATGATTAAAAAGAAAGAAAGAAATATTTCTTGAACACTGAATGAACAAACGAATGAATTAGAGCAATGAGGGGACCTGGTTTTAGTTAAAGGCAAGGGAGCATGGCTCAGATATCTGGCTTGACCCATGTGCAAAGCTGCGTTGTGTAAATGATGGCCACCAAGGATTGTGGGCCCCTGAGAAGAAGACTATTTTGGTCTCCTTCCCAGATCCTTGGCCTTTAGTGTCCCCATCCTCACACTCTGTTTTAAGGATGGGCTCAGAGCAACCTCTACACAAGGCAGTATTCACACACCCATTCATTTATCAACTTTAATAGGACTCTGCCCTGTCTCAGGCACTATGACAGGCTTTGGTAGGGTCAAAGAGGCTTAAAGAACACCTGCATTTTACCTTATAGGTAACCCATGATTTCTGAGCCAACATTTCAGAAACTGAACATTTCAGAACATTACCTTCCCTCCTAAATGTCACCACTCCCCAAAGCAAAGATGCAGATTTCAGGCTTATATAGTGATTTTTATTTTTAATAAATATATTTATTTATTTATTTTTGGTTGCATTGGGTCTTTGTTACTTTGCACAGGCTCTCTCTAGTTGTGGCGAGCGGGGGCTACTCTTGGTTGCAGAGCATGGGCTCTAGGCACACGGGCTTCAGTAGTTGTGGCATGCAGGCTCAGCAGTTGTAGCTCGCAGGCTCTAGAGCGCAGGCTCAGTAGTTGTGGCGCACGGGCTTAGCTGCTGCGCAACACGTGGGATCTTCCCGGACCAGGGCTCGAACCCATGTCCCCTGCATTGGCAGGTGGATTCTTAACCACTGCACCACCAGGGGGAGTCCTGTATATATATTGATATTTTTTAAATAGTTATGATCTGAAAACTTGAGAGCTTCCTTCAGACCTCCCAGGGTTGCCTCCCTAGTTTTAATACAGTAGCCTCTGGGAAGTCAAGTCAGGGTGCAAGAGTGTATAGGAAGATCACCTGCTGCTCCCATTCTAAATCTGTCCTTGAACCAGAACTCTCCACAGGAACATAGTGTTGCTAATGATGCTATTTGCTTTGTGTTTCTTTTAAAAAAGAAGGAACACCATCTCTCCTGCTTTAAAAAAAAAATCCATTAAACTACTGTTTACATCCCAAGGCATAAAGCCCAAAAAGGGAGCATAGTCCCCAAAGCAATCAGGGACAGAGAGCAAGCCGGCCACCTCAGACCTGTTCTCTAGACTAAGTTCAGTTTTCCCAGTGCTCAAGGAGAGGAAAAGGAAACTGGAGCAACCTTCTGCATAGAGTCTGCCCTTCTGCACGAGTCCTTCCTGGTGGTCTTATCCATGCCTGGCCGATGCTGTCCACTGCTGATGGGACCTTCCCTTCAATCCTTTCTTGTACTTTTGGAAGAAGTCTACCCTTCTCTCCAGAGTCTTGAAAGCTAGTTGATCCTTGGCATTTGTGGATTAATATTTGAGATTTTAACCATTTGTGGGTAATCCCAAAGTTTCATGGCATAATATTTGCCATTTTTCTGAAGCGTGAATTGTAATCTCATGAGCTATAATGCTGCATCCACGTTACAGCACGCTGAGCAATTCTCATTGAGTGGTTTAGGGAGATTTCTTATACTGTTAGCTTTATTTTAGTACATTTTGTGACAACTGGAGAAATTAAGACAACCACATCTCCTCACTGATCTAGCAAGTAATCTTAAGGTCTTTTAGGAGAGTATATAGTCCTTGCTATAAATGCTGCAATGGAAGGCCTCCAGTCCTAAGGCTAGTCTACTGGTCAAAGTTAAATCACCTCCCTAGTAGGAGACATTTATTTATGAAGCCACTAATATATGCCAAGTCCTAAATTAGGCATTCTATATGGATCTCATTTACTTTCTACAATATCCCTACAAGATAGATATCACTTCTTCTTTTCTATATGAAAAAGCTGTCTGGACTCAGAGAGGTTATGTAATTCACATGGCTGGTAAGGGGGAACCAGGATTTGAACCCAAGTTCCTCTGATTCTAGAATCTTCTGAAGGCAATAGAGAGCAGAGACTAGGCGTTCCTAGCTCCACACCACCTATTATAGGGGCTGGAGGCAGGGGACAAACTGCTTCATTGATAAAGGTCTCACTTAACACTGTAGAGGTATCAGCAGTGAGAAACTTTGACCTTGAGAGAATCAGAGGAGTAGAGTAGGGGATGAAACAACAAGGAGAATGGTGTGCAGTATGGCAGAAGCAGGCTTAGGGCCGTTCAGGCCTGTCTTCTGAAAATACACGGAGATAGTTTATATCTCTGTCTTTACTCTTACAGTCCCCATTAAGTGCTTCATAGACAGAGATCACCAAGTGAACAGAAATTGTCAGACTACAAGAATCTTAAGGGATTCTATAATCCCAAAGGAAATGTAAAGTGTAAAAAAGTTCTAGGGAGAGAGAAGAAACAGGAAGAAACAGTAGGAAGTCAGTGCAATCTTAGCTGTCACCCATCTGACAATTGACTCCCTGGGGACCAAGAAAAAGGTCGCAGGTCCCAGCCTCACTCTACCAGGAGAGAAGCAGATGAAACAGGACATGTGACTACTGTCACCACTCCTCCAGAAGCCCAGGCCCAGGATGTGCAGAGAAGGGCAAAGCCAGGAGCATTCTTGCAGGGTCTACCGACACTTGGACTTGGCCATTTTTCTCTAGGAGAACAAGGAAGCTTCTGGAAAACAGTACCCTTTGGTGGTTTGGTAGCTTCCTGGAGCATGAAGGGAACATGAATCTGGATTGGAAAGGTTTTAACCTCCCACAGATGATACTTGTGGGCCTGATAGATTTAGGACACAATGAGACAAGAAGGAAGACAGAACACCCAAAGGGAGAAAAAATAGAGCGGTTCCCAAGGATGATGAAGTTACCTCAGGGACCACTCCATGGCCTCTTAATCTAATTTCCTACCTCTGTGATTCTCGGATGCCTTCTAGAACCAGCTGAGTAGCCAGACCAGAATAGTTAACAGTCCTGAGTGACCTGGAAACTATAATTTTTCAGTCTTGATCGCTATCAGTGATATTAAATGTCCCCTATTCATCACCTGTATCTAATTATCACCATTATTCTGAGAATCTCATATGGAAGTAGGAACTACGGTGACAAGGATCTTGTGAATGAATCACACAGCCCCAGTAGCCATGTCTGGGTGCCAGGGAAGTAGCAGCTCCCAGGAAATGCATGAAGCACCTTGCCTGGAGGCTAAATCAGAGTGCCTCAATGGTGGGTCTGTGAGCAGAGTTTGTGAACTTGTTCCAAATAAGAAAAAGAATATCTTCTTCCAAGGCAAAATCTTCTAGCTTCCCATTCCTTTGTTATGAAACAGAGCCCTCATTCAACTGATCTAGAAAATTCTGGCAACCAAACATTGTGTTGAGATGAAACCATGGAAAGAGTCTCAGTCTAAGAGACAAGAGACTCAGGTGCAACCAAGGATCTGTCCTCCTTGACACTTTCGGCAAGACCCTTTCCTATCTATAAAACTCCACATATTCTTCCAGCTCTGTCATACTAGGGTATTATGGTGTGGGATAATACTTGGATTTTTTTTTTTTTTTTTTTGCATCCTTCTTTCCCATGGCATGGCCTGCTCAAGTGTGCAACGATGCTCTATATTCATGTCCTCTGAGCCTCACTCATCTCTGAGCAAGTTGTGCATTGCTATCAGGACACTCCCAACTCTTGTGCAACATCAGTGTAGCCACAGTGTTAAGGAAAAGAGAATAATATCAGATGACAGAAGTGCTTTAGTTTATTTTATGCTTATCATTTTCATATAACTGTTTGGACCAGTATTTCCTAATATAGAGTATCCTTGAGTAATCCTCTCTTTAGTAAGCCTCTGAAATAGTCATAACATTGTATGGGATTATGAAATATGTTGTCAGACTCTTGTCCACCAATGCATAGAGTTGACTCCCTTAGAAGATCTATTGGGGGATGGAGGTGACAAGAAGTCTTCCTGCCGGCAATGTTGGGCGCACCTACAAAGTCAGCCCAGTAACCCTGAAAGTAGGACTCACCAAGGATAGGAGCTGCTCATCACAGCCCCACACTGAGGCCCAAGCAAGATGTGGCCATGCCCTGGGACTGCCTTTTAAAGGACGCTTCTCCATTTTTCCTGTGGTTATTCCCCTCCCCATGGGTTGAGAGGTCCTTTAGGCCTAAGAAAGTAACCACTCATAGCCTATATCACTCCCCCTTTTATAGCATACCCCAAGTACCTGGGTTCCCACCAAATGGCCCCAGCTCACTTCAAGGCCCAATCTGGCCATTTTCCTTGGTCTACTCCTGCAGAGGAGAGCTGTGCTCTTAGTATGACCACCCCTTGGCTCCTGATATGTACAACCTGAGGTCCCCAGAGGGTGACTCCTGGGGACAGTGGGCATAGCTTGGATTTGTGAGCTGCCTTATCCACTCATCTGCCTGAGAGAAGACCATCACAGGGTGGGACAGAGCTGAGGATGGGAAGTCAAGGTGGAAAGGGGAGATGTACTATGACGCTGGGGAGAGCAGTTCGCTGGAGAGTTCGTAAACTATAAATTAAAACCTAGCCTTCAAGGTGATTATGAAGGTGCATTTGTCAAGCGAGGAGCATGGAACCTCTTGATTTAACATTTGTTAAGTTGGTTTACAACTTTTAAATATGTAAACATATAGCAAATGGGCTTCCATTTGTACCCTCTCCCTGCAAATATTGGGAGTGAGTCTAGAAAGTGGTGCACTTCCAACAGCTTGTATAAATATTAAAGAGGAGGGAAAATAGGTGAGCAGTGGCAAAGACTCACAGCTGTAAGTGAAAACCTCTCCTAAAACTCAAACCAGTGCAAACAGAAAGATTCCAAGCACAGTGAGAAGGACCAAGAGTCCACAGCACAGACCACTTTGCCTTAGCATACAGGGTTGTGCCATCAGGACCCATCTGGACCCAGCCCACAGAACCCATCTTTTGGCCAATAGGCTATTCACCAATCCCTAAACTCACCACCAAACCTCAATGCCTTTTCCCAGTTTACTCCCTCAGCTTAGAACCCCTTTTCCCCATTTCTCCCCATAATGAAACCCTTGAAAGCTCAGCTTAAATGCAATCAGCTCCCCAAAGGCCAGAGCCTCAGACTTCCACACACAACCACACCTAGGAAAATTCATTGCTCTCTCATCTATTTCCAGTGTATTTTATGTCTACCTCTAGTACGGCATAAAACACAGAGACTAGATGTTACTTTTTTTGTATCCCTAGTAGCGGTCAATCAGTATTTGTTCAATGACCTCTGCTCAGCTATAAAGGGCTGAGGGAAAGGCACTGATTCTTCTCACATGTTTTACCTAAGTCTGCTTCCCTCCCATCCAGAGAGAAAATCATCTTAATCTCACACTTATTCTTATCGTGATACTTCTCTGCACTCATCATCATGCCCTACGGTTTGTACAGCACTACAGCTCTTTCTTGTACATCAATTCATGGTATCCTCATAAGTATTACATAATGTTATAAGCCCCATCTTCATCTGAAGAAATAGATCTGAGAGTGAGTGAACAGCAGAGTTTGAACTTGAACCCCAGGTTTTAATTCCAGTTTCAGTGCTCCTTCCTCTCTACTGGATCCCCAAGATTAGGACTTGAGCACCCCCCTTGTTCTTATGACTGAGAAGCTCATGTAGACCCTGGTAACTGACCAGTGCAGAGATCTAATCAACATCGGATTTGGACAAATAAGGAGTCAGGGAGGAAACCCTCAACATTTATAAAACAAAATAGCAACAACCAACAATGAAAATCCAGGGATTGGGAAGTGAGTTTGGCTTAAGTAAACCCCAGTCACCAGAAATGCTAGCTTAAGTGAAACAGGACTTTCCAGAACACAGCAGGTCAAATGGGAGTTACTCATGGTCTGGAAATCTGTCATGGGCAATGCTGGGTGCTCTCTTATAAGAAACATTTTGAAAGGGGTTTGGAAACAGTGTTTGCTAAAGGGATGGAAGTGGTCCAGAAATGGACAAGTAAAGATTACAAGGAAAGTGAGAAAGGAAAATGGGGAAACTGGTTTGGGCAGAGGATGAGGAAGGAAACCAGGAAGTAGCTCAAAGAAAGCCAACCCCAGGAAGAGAGAGGATGAGCCAGAACATCTGCCCACTCCCATGGCCTCATGGTTTCCAGTGGTATGATGTAAACCTAATTGCACCCAACCGAGTCAGCTCTGACTGGAAGGGGAAGACCACAGGCTTGACTGCTCCTACCCTACAAAAACCCCTGGAAAGCTAAAACAATCTCTTCTTACTTCACTTCTGGAAAGGAACAACTGCCTTGCTGGGCTGTCAGGGCAGAGCCTCTCCTTTCCTCCAGAAGGTCTCCCCAGGTTCCCTCTGTGCCCTCTCACATTCAGTCCCTTTCTGTTTGGACATGGGGTGGGGAAGATGTTATCCAGTTTTATATTGTGTAGGAAGCAGCATAGTGCTGTACTGGACTTTGTAGATGAGATAAGGAATAAGTTAAAGCCCAGCACCTGTCAGTAAAGGCCAGTTTTCCAGAGTGTAAGAATAGGGTATGTGATATCACTTATATGTGGAATCTAAAATATGACACAAATGAACCTGTCTATGAAACAGAAACAGACTCAGGGACACAGAGAATAGACTGGCGGTTGCCAAGGGGGAGGAGGGTGGGAGAGGGTTGGATTGGGAGCTTTGGGATTAGCAGATGAAAACTGGTATATATAGAATGGATAAACAACAAGGTTTTACTCTATAGCACAAGGAACTGTATTCAATATCCTGTGATAAACCATAATGGCAAAGAATATAAAAAAAGAATGTATATATATGTACAACCGAGTCACTTTGCTGTACAGCAGTAGTTAACACAACATTGTAATTCAACTATACTTCAATAAAAAATAAATGTAAAACATAAATGAATTAAAAATAAATTTTGCTTCAAATAAAAGAAAAAAGAATAGGCTATGTAAGCAGATATAAACTCCAAGAAGTGGTAATTGACACTACCTAAATTAAAGAGCCCAACTTTGCATCCACTTTCATACACCTAGTACCTGCCTTCTCCTTCAGTAAGGGCCTGGAGATCCAGCCCTCTCCTACTAGCACCCACTGAAAGGAAGGGAAATGTCAGGGAAGAGGGTTGGAAGACACTGTTCTGTACAAAGATTAACATAACACAGACATGACATTCAAATTCCCACCAGGAATTCTCTGAAGGCCCAACTGACCACAGGCCTGAAATGCCCAGCAGAGCCACCACATAATAATTAGTCACCTTCAAGAGCTGGTAGAGCACCTTGAGGACAGGTATGGCAGCAGCAGGTGGGAGGGATGGGAGGCACTGTCTGAGCTGTAGGTGCCTGTGGCTGCCCCAGCAGATCCCCTTAATTATGGCATGCCCTCCAATTTGGGAAGACCACAATTAGTTCTGAGAAGTGTTCTGGGGTGACAGACCGCACAGCTGGTCTTTTCTTCTGGATTATGTTACTGTATTCAGTTGGACAACAGTGACGGCTCAGGTGTATGAAGTAACCCAGAGAGGACTGTCTCGGGCCAGTGGCTCCAGCTGGGAGCTCTATGAATCCCTACATCAGCCCAGCAGAGCTTGTGCTGGAGTAACCAACAGGAATCAGGAAAGAAGGTGTTACTATTTTGATTCCCAAGGCTTGCCCCTCTGGGCTCTTCCATCAAACTTCTATGAACTAATTCTATGAACTTCTATGAACAAAGCAATAATTTCCAGGAGACTGAAAAATGTGCTTTAACACCAGGCCAGTAGGAAGAGCTTTCAAGAAAAAGATTCCAGGGATGAGATTTAGAGAAGGCAATGTTAAGAGCCTAGTTGTACATTTAGTTGTATGTACAACATCACTAACATACAGAGAGAGGCAGAGACAGAGGGAGACAGAGAAATTCAAATATTTGTGTTCAAATCCTTGTTCTTCACTCACGAGCTCTGCACCCGTGGATAAGATCCCTATGGTCTCTGAACCAACATCCCCGTCTGTCTAATGGAGATAATACTTTCCTTATCTGGTGGTTGCAAGGAGAAGTGTTTGTTAAGTTCCAGGACTAGAGCAGGTATTCAGGAAATGTTTCCTGAAGCAGAAGTTGGAGCTTGGCAGTATTTTATACTGTATTTTAGCCACTCTCCCAAGAACCTACCAGCCAGATAAACTGTCAATAAACTGGTGATATCAACGAGGCACTTCCTAGGGGAGAGTTCCTGAATCTCACACTGGGACACACCAGCAACCACCAGGAGGCATGAGGAGAATGAAACCCTCCTGAGAGCCTGCCTTAGGCCACACGGCTGCAGTAAGTACACAACGTCCCTTCACTTCACGTGTGGGGAGCCAAGCAGAGATGGGACTAAGTCTCTGACATCCAGGACGCTTAGGTCTGTTTCTATCCAAGAAAATGCTGGGTGGCCCAAAGGCAGAAGTAAGGATTTGGATGAGAGAGTCAAGGCTCACTTATATTAGATGTAAAAGATCTTCCAGGCAATCTCATTCTCTCTTTACCAAGTCATAAATACCTAATCTCTGCATTTTGTTCCTGATTCCTTGCTGCCCCACTGCATTTGGACCCAGAAGTATGACTTCTGAAGCCTGGGGAGATGTGACCAAGTGATACACGTAATACATGTGACTTCTGCCCACATTTTCTTGGCAGAACTAGTAACACTGGTTACATCTAACTTCAAGAAGTGAGTCCATCAGTCAGTGTAGTTCGGGTTAAATGGTGGCAATGAGCAGCCCCCCAAATCTCAATAATTTATAGGAACAATGATTTATTTCTCATTCATGTGACATTAGTAGCATTGTAAATGCAAATACAGAGGGCTTTAAAACAGAACTTTGTAGGAAGAAATGGTACATCCTGCCTGTACTAGAGATTAAGGGAGTAGGGACAGTTAAACAGAAAAACAGACAATTGATCCTGACCTAGAGTTGGAAAACTTATCATTATGTATATTATATTCAACAATAAATTCATTCAACAAATACTTGTTGAGTATCTACTATGGACCAGGAACTGAACCCACTGACGTACAGTGGCAAACAAAACTGGCCTGGTCTCTACCCTCACAGAACTGAAATTAAACCAATAAACACACAAATAAATATATACTTACAAATCGGGCTGTTACAATGGAAAACACTGGGCTGTCAGGGACAGAAAAGCAGACAGAAGGCCATACTGAGGAAGTGATGAGAGAACTGAGTGTTGACTGAGTTAGCCAGGCAAAGAGTGGTGGAAAGACTCCCTGAGATGGAAAAAGGGATTGGTTACTTGAAGTACGGATGGGAGGAGAGAAATCAGTGTAGTGAGTGTGGAAAAGCAGTTCAAGGGGAGGTTAGTGAGAAGATAGATCATGCAGGGCCTTGAGACCATGGTAAGGGTTTTATTGTGTTTTAACTGAAATAAGCCATTGATAGTTTTCCATCATGGGGGGTGGGTGTAATTTATGTGTAAGTGTGAGACATTATCCTACACCCATTTATAAATCATTTTTACTACTACAGGGAGAGTGGATTGAAGTGGGGCAAGAGTTGAAACAGTAAAACCAGGTTGGAGGTTAGGCAGGAATCAAACAAGAGATGGTGGTGGCCTGAGGTAGCCCTCTGGAGATGGATATGGACATATCCGTAATGATTCCAAGACTGTTGATTTAGATATAGAATCAATAGCAGTTTGTGATGAATTAGAATGTGTGTTGGGAGAAGAGGAGCAGTGAATGAGGAAAGGTAGCAGGAAAGATAGAGCTGGTTTTGCCTGTATGAAATTTACCCAGATGAAGAATGATGAAGGGCCAGGAATAGGGGAATGAAAAGTTTCTTTGGTACGTGTTAATTTTGAGATTCCTGTGAGCCATTTCATTTGATATTAGAAATAACAAATAAGTCATTAAATATAAGAGTCTGAGGCCCAGAAGAAAAGTCTGGGATACAGATACTCATTTAAGGGTCATAGTATATAAAGTAATGTCAAAAGTCATGGGAATGGATGGGATGAGGATTTAAAGGGAGAAGAGAAGAGGTCCATGGACTGCTCCCTGAAGAGCTCAAAGTATTAGAGTTCAGGTGAGGGGAGGAGTAACAGGGGTGCTGGCAAAGAAGTCTGAGAAGACCAGGGAGTTAGGAGAAAACCAGGGTAGTATTGTGCCATGGAAGCCAAGAGAGGAAGCATATATTTCAAGAAAGAAGAAGTGGCCAACAGCTTAGAATGCCACAAAAAGGTCCAGTAAAACAAGGACAGAGAAATCACCGTTGGCTTTGGCACCATGTAGTGACCTAGGAAAATGGGTTTCTATAGAGTGGAGGGTGCAGAAGCTGAAAATGAATACACTGAAGGATTAATAAGAGGTGAGGACATGACACAGACAGCTCTTGAATGAAGTGTAGTTAAGTAAGGAAGCAGAAAATTGGGGCAATACTTGGAGGAGATGAGGATAACAAGGATAGTATACAAATGTTGAATATTTATTGGGTGGATCCAATGGAGAGTGAAGAGTTAAAGAGAGGTGGAGGCAGAATCCCTAATAAAGGAACAAAGAGCCTTATAAGGCAAAAAAAAAAGGGGTGGGATCCAGAGCACAAATAGGGAACCTAGCTTTGCAGAGGAAGGGAAGGGACACTTCTTCCCAGACACAGAAGAGGAAGAAAACTGGGTGGTAATGCCACCAGGTGTTTGGATTTAGTAGTAGGGAGAAACAGGTAGAGCTTCTGTATTATACTCTACTTTGGGGTTCTTAAAAAGTTAATACATGGGAGAGAGTGGCCAAGATGGCAGAGTAGGAAGACCCTGAGCTCATCTCCTAATAAAGTCACACCAAAATCACAACTATTTACAGAACAACTATGAATATAAACGACCTGAAGACTAGCACAAAAGATCTTCTACAACTTAAGATATAAAGAAGGAACCACAACAAAAAGGGTAGGAGTTGCGGGGAGATGCAGTATTGTCAAGACCCACACCCCTTGGTGTGTGACCCACAAATGGGAGGATGATCACAGCTTCAGAGATTCTCCCCAAGGAGTGAGGAGTCAGAGCCCCACATTGGACTCCCCAGCCCAGGGCTCCTGCCCTGGGAATATGAGCCCCCCAAATGTTTGGCTTTAAAAGCCAGAGGGGCTTGCTTTGCAGAAAACCAGAGGGCTATAGGAAACAGAGACTCTACTCTTAAAGGATGCACACAAAATCTCACATATGCTGAGACCCAGAGCAGAAGTAGTAATTTGAAAGGAGCCTGGGTCAGACCCACTTGCTGATCTTGAAGAGCCTCCCAGAGAGGAGAGGCAGGAGGCAACTGGGACTCACCCTGGGTACACAGACACTGGAGGCAGCCATTTTGGGGAGTTCATCTTACCAGGAGGACACTAGTGCTGGTAAGCACCATTTTGGAATCCCCTCTCTAGTTTATTAGCCTTGGGACCCAGACCCATCCACCAGCCAGTCAGCACCAGTCCTGGGACACCCCAGGATGAGCTACTGGCTGCAGGGGGACACAGCCCTACCCACCAGGAGCCTGGCCACCATGGACCCCCATTAGCTCCCCAATCACCCCAGGACATGGCCCCACCCATCAGAGGGACCAGAACCCAGCTCCACCCACCACTGGGCCAGCACTAGCCCTGGGACCCTCAGGGCTGAGCTATGCACTGTTGGGACACAGACCCACCCAAGAGCAGGCCAACACCAGCTCTAGGACCTCCAGGACCCTGCAGCCAGAAACCCCAGAACCCAGTTCTACCCACAAGTGGGCCAGTGATAGTTCCTGGACCCCCTGGGCCCTGACCCCACCAACCCATCAGCAAGCAGACACCAGCTCCAGAACATTTTAGGCCTTTCAGCCAGCCACCTAAGGATCATGCCTCAACCACCAGTGGGCCAGCCCTAGCCCCAGGACTTGGCTCTGCCATCCAGTGGGTGGGCATGAGCCCTGGAAACCCCAGTATTGCAAGCAGCTACCTAAATACCTGGATCCTCCTGCTAGTGGGCCAGCACCAAGATGGGACTCCTCAGGCCTTGTAACCAGCTATGCCAGGAACTGGTCCTGGCCACCAGTAGCTGGCAGCCTCTGAATTAGGCAGGGCCTAGCAACCAACTGGGCTGGGGGCCAACCATGCCTTCCAGTGTATCCACAGCAGTCAACCTGTTATAATAAAAGGCCCACACAACCCACACAGAGCACAGCCCTAGAGCATATAACTTTGATGACCAAAGAGGAGTGTGTTGCAGGTCCCCATAGGACATCTCCTACATAAGGCCACTTCTCTAAGATCAAGAAACATAAGTGACCCACCTAATATATAGAAATAAAAACACATAGTTAGACAAAATGAGGCAACAGAGGAATATGTTCCAAATGAAGGAACAAGATAAAGCCCCAGAAGGAGAACTAAGTGAAGTGGAAATAAGCAATCTACCAATAAAGTAATGATTATAAAGATTCTCAAAGAACTTGGGAGTTGAATGGATGAGCACAGTAAGAAGTTAGAAGTTTCTAACAGAATTAGAAAATATAAAGAGGAACCAAACAGAGCTGAAGAATACCATAACTAAAATTAAAAATACATTAAATAATTCAAAAAAAAAAAAAAAAAAAAAAAGAAGTCAAGAGTAGATTAGACGATACAAAGGAGCAGATCAGTAAATTGGAAGTCAGAGTAGTGGAAATTACTCAAGCTGGACAGCAAAAAAAAAATTTTAATGAGGACAGTTTACAGTACCTCTGGTACAATATCAAGCATACTAACATTTGCATCATAGGAGTCCCAGAAAGAGAAGAGAGAGGGAAAGGGACAGTGAACATATTTGAAGACATAATAGCTGAAAACTTCTGTAACCTGAGAAAAGAAAAAGGCAACAGGTCTAGGAGGCACAGAGAGTCCAAAACAAGATCAAACCAAACAGGATCACACCAAGACACACTGTAGTTAAAATGGCAGAGACAAAAGATAAAGAGAGAATACTAAAAGCAGAAAGGGAAAAGTAACTAATTACATACAAGGGAACTCCCATAAGACTATCGGCTTAAGTTTCATCAGAAACTCTACAGGCCAGAAAAGAGTGGCACAATATATTTAAAGTGAAGAAAGGAAAAAAACCTACAACCAAGAATACTCTACCCAGCAAGGCCACCATTCAGATTTGAAGAAGAGACCAAGACAAGCAAAAGCTAAAAGAGTTCAGCAATAAGAAACCAGCTTTACAAGACATGTTAAAGGGGCTTCTCTAAGCAGAAAAGAAACGCCACACTAGAAATACAAAAATTACAAAAGGAAAGTCTCACTGGTAAGGCAAACATAGAGTAAGGGTAGTAGATCAACCATTTATAAAGCTGGTAGGAAGGATAAAAGACAAAAGTAGTACAATCATCTATATCTACAGTAAGTAGTTAAGGGATACACAAAACAAAAAGATGTAAAATATGATGTCAAAAACATTAAATGTTGGGGGGTGGTAAAAATTCAAGGCTGTTAAAATGCATTTGAACTTGAAATCATCAACTTAAAATAATCATATATACATATATATATATATATAAATGGGAAGAGAGAGAGACTGCTATATATAAACCTTATAGTAACCACAAGCCAAAAATCTACAACAGATACACACACACACACACACAAAAAGAAAGGAATCCGAACATAATACTAAAGATAGTCATTAAATCACAAGGGAAGAGAGAAAAAGAAGAAAAAATGAACAAGAAAGAACTACAAAACAACCTCAAAACAATTAACAAAATGGCAATATTGCATACCTATCAATAATTACTTTAAATATAGGTGGACTAAATGTTCCAATCGAAGACGTAGAGTGGCCAAAAGGATACAAAAACAAGACCCATGTACATGCTGCCTATAAGAGACTCACTTCGGATCTGGACACACAGAGACTGAAAGTGAGGAGATGGGAAAAGGTATTTCATGCAAATGGAAATGAAATGAAAGCTGAGGTAGCAATATTTGTATCCGATGAACTAGACTTTAAAACAAAGACTGTGACAAAATACAAAGAAGCTTTTAGTTGTCTGAGAATAAAGAGTTTTAATTATTCATCTCCATTATTTATGTTATTTCTCTTTTTAAATTTTTGCCTATTACACTGGTTATTATCTCCAGACCAGTGTTGTGTAGAAGTGGTAAGAGTAGACATCCTTGCCTTTCTCCTGATCTTAGGGAGAGTAATTTTTTTTAATCTGTCTTATTTCTCCCACTAAACAGTGAGATCCTCCAGAGTAGGAATCATGACTTATTCATGATTGTGCTCTCTGCTATGCCTGACATAGAAAAGTGTCTGTCATCTAAGAAGAATTTAGTAAATATTTATTGATGTATTTAAAAAACGACAGATAGCAGAAATGCACTGGGGCCTGTTCTGTTGTGAATCCTTGTCACATTTGGTGCTAATCTCTTAAAATGAAATGGCAGCTCATATAAATAGGAAACCACTGACGAAAGAATTTTTTTAAAGAGTTAATGGTTTCAGATTCTGCGTTTTATGCAAATATCATGTTAGATGGTCTAGGCACGGCCAGGAGACATTGACCATTCTGACCAGGATGCTAAGAAAGACACAATGCATTACCCTGACTCTAAAATTCTAAGCACACTAAGAACTGCCAAAAGTAAACATAGCATTCAGGTTTGCCTACTGTGGGCCTCAAATATGCAGAACTATAAAGTTAGATAAAAAGAATAAAAAACTGGAAAACTAGGATTTGTGGGGAAATATCATGCATCTGATATTCATCCACAAAGTACCACTGCTTTCAAACAGAGTGTTATTAAAACTTTATCATCAGGTTCAGCAAGTGCTGATTCAGAGCTTTTTGAAAAATACTGAGTAATAGTAAATGCTATCAATTACTGAGAACTTATGCCAAGCATCGTGCTAAGAGTTTCAAATACCTTATGTCATGTTACCCACCTACACTTGGAGGGGCCCACTGCATCCCATTTTATATATAGATTGAGATTACATTACTGTCCCAATACGTGCAGTTCCTAGGTGCTACAGACGAGACCCAAAGAAGACCTAAGTCCCAAGTATGTGAACTATACCTCCAAATTTCATACCGTGGAGAGGGGGTGTCCTGGCCACCTTCTCCCCACTACCCCAGGTCCTGGACTCTGACTCGAGATCAGGGACTACATCTGTGTGTCATGCCTCTAACCCAAAGTCTAGAATAGTGCCCTCACACTAAATAGGTGCTCAGCCAAAATTTTATACGTGAAATGATACACCTTATCAGTTAACCCTCACCACAACCCTAACATTTGTCTGTTTCACCTCCCAATAATTGCACATTTCTTATTGAAATATTTCACTCTGATGCTGAATTCTCCTTTTCCCTTGGTAATTCTAGGTAATTTTATCAATTTTTACTTTGTTTTTGAAACTATGTTGAAGCATCTTTCTAGTGTTAAAGGTTTCAAAATATTATGTAGAAACTACATTGCCCCTAAAGATGTTTTCTGTCTTAAAGTCCATTTTATCTGAAATTAATATCTTTTCACCAGCTTTCTTTTGTTTAGGATTTATGTGTTTCATCTTTTTCTATTCTTTTTACTTTTAATCTTCCCATGTCTGTAAGGTTTCGATACCTCTTTTGTAAAAGCACATGGCTGAATTTTGTATTACTGTTCTCAAAATCATTCTAAGTCTATTTCAACTAACATATTTAAGTCATTTACATTTTGTTGATTAAATGTTTGGGCTTCTTCCTACCATTTTACTTTGTGTTATCTTTTGTAGGATTTTTTTCTCTTTTCTTTTTTAAAAATATTGAATTTGTGGCATATTTATTTTCTTTCATTTATTTATTTTTGGCTGTGTTGGGTCTTCATTGCTGTGTGCGGGCTTTCTCTAATTGTGGCGAGAGGGGGCTATTCTTAGTTGTGGTACGCTGGCTTCTCATTGTGGTGGCTTCTCTTGTTGCAGAGCATGGGCTCTAGACATGTGGGCTTCAGTAGTTGCATCACACAAGCTCAATAGCTGTGGCTCACAGGCTCTAGAGCAAAGGCTTAGTAGTTGTGGTGCACGGGCTTAGTTGCTCTGTGGCATGTGGGATCTTCCCAGACCAGGGCTCGAACCCGTGTCCCCTGCATTGGCAGGCGGATTCTTAACCACTATGCCACCAGGGAAGCCCTGTGACATATTTATTTTCTTATTCAATTTCTTTCTCTTTTCTGGTTTGGAAGATTTACACTCCATTTCAGTTCTTATAATGGCTGTCCTTGAACGTTGCCATTTATAGGTGTTATTTTTTTATTTATTTTTTCTTATCTTCTCTTAGTGCTGATGCATGGGTTTGGGTTTTTGACTTTTTGTACTCTGCCCTTTTACTTAGGAGGCAAATCTTTTATTTTTTTAAAATATTTATTTATTTGGCTGCATTGGGTCTTAATTGCAGCACACAGGATCTTCGTTGTGGCATGTGGAATCTTTAGTTGCGGCATGTGGGATCTAGTTTCCTGACCAGGTAATGAACCTGGGCCCCCTGCACAGGGATTGCAGAGTCTTACCCACTGGACCACCATGCAAATCTTTTAAAGGTTTCAAATTTATGTAGTGGTATCAGTTTCAGTTGCTCAAGGGCCCAGCCCAATGTTTTGGTGTTAAAAGAAAAATCTCCAAGCAAGGCTTCCAGGACCACTAATCTCTCTGGAAAGGTGCTCATCAGCTTCCAAAGTTCACTGCTTTTTTCCAGTTACCCCTTCATTTCAAGCATCTGAGGATTTCCCATTTCTCCTGTGACCACAGTCATGTGATTTCTTTTTAATTTTTGAATTTTATTTTATTTATATTTTTATACAGCAGGTTCTTATTAGTAATCAATTTTATACACATCAGTGTATACATGTCAATCCCAATTGCTCAATTCATCACACCACCATCCCCACCGCCCCGCGGCTTTCCCCCCTTGGTGTCCATACGTTTGTCCTCTACATCTGTGTCTCAACTTCTGCCCTGCAAACTGGTTCATCTGTACCATTATTCTATATTCCACATACATGTGTTAATATATGATATTTGTTTTTCTCTTTCTGACTTACTTCACTCTGTATGAAAGTCTCTAGATCCATCCACGTCTCAACAAATGGCCCAGTTTCATTCCTTTTTATGGCTGAGTAATATTCCATTGTATATATGTACCACATCTTCTTTGTCCATTTCTCTGTCGATGGGCATTTAGGTTGCTTCCATGACCTGGCTATTGTAATGAGTGCTGCAATGAACATTGGGGTGCATGTGTCTTTTTTTTTTTTTTTGCGGTATGCAGGCCTCTCACTGTTGTGGCCTCTCCTGTTGTGGAGCACAGGCTCCAGACACGCAGGCCCAGCGGCCATGGCTCACGGGCCTAGCCGCTCCGCAGCATGTGGGATCTTCCCGGATCGGGGCATGAACCTGCGTCCCCTGCATCGGCAGGGGGACTCCCAACCACTGCGCCAACAGGGAAGCCCACATGTGTCTTTTTGAATTATTGTTTTCTCTGGGTATATGCCCACTAGTGGGATTGCTGGGTCATATGGTAATTCTATTTTTAGTTTTTTAAGGAAACTCCATACTGTTCTCCATAGTGGCTGTATCAATTTACATTCCCACGAACAGTGCAAGAGGGTCCCCTTTTCTCCACACCCTCTCCAGCATTTGTTGTTTGTAGATTTTCTGATGATGCCCTTCTAACTGGTGTGAGGTGATATCTCATAGTTTTGATTTGCATTTCTGTAATAATTAGTGATGGTGAACAGCTTTTCATGTGCTTCTTCGCCTTCTGTATGTTTTCTTTGGAGAAATGTCTATTAGGTCTTCTGCCCATTTTTGAATTGGGTTGTGTGTTTCTTTAATATTGAGCTGCGTGAGCTGCTTATATATTTTGGAGAATAATCTTTTGTCCATTGATTCGTTGGCAAACATTTTCTCCCATTCTGAGGGTTCTCTTTTCGTCTTGTTTATGGTTCCCTTTGCTGTGCAAAAGCTTTTGAGTTTCATTAGGTCCCATCTGTTTATTTATAATTTTATTTTCATTACTCTAGGAGGTGGATCAAAAAAGATCTTGCTGTGATTTATGTCAAAGAGTGCTCTTCCTATGTTTTCCTCTAAGAGTTGTATAGTGTCCAGTCTTACATTTAGGTCTCTAATCCATTTTGAGTTTATTTTTGTGTATGATGTTAGGGCGTATTCTAATTTCATTCTTTTACATGTAGCTGTCCAGTTTTCCCTGCACCACTTATTGAAGAGACTGTCTTTTGTCCATTGTATATCCTTGCCTCCTTTGTCATAGATTAGTTGACCATAGGTACGTGGGTTTATCTCTGGGCTTTCCATCTTGTTCCATTGATCTATGTTTCTGTTTTTGTGTGAGTACCATATTGCCTTGATTACTGTAGCTTCGTAGTGTAGTCTGAAGTCAGGGAGTCTGATTTCTCCAGCTCCGTTTTTTTCCCTCAAGACTGCTTTGGCTATTCGGGGTCTTTTGTGTCTCCACACAAATTTTAAGATTTTTTGTTCTAGTTCCATAGAAAATGCCATTGGCAATTTGATAGGGATTGCATTGCATCTGTAGATTTCTTTGGGTAGTATAGTCATTTTCACAATATTGATTCTTCCAACCCAAGAACATGGTATATCTCTCCATCTGTTGGTATCATTTTTAATTGCTTTCATCAGTGCCTTAAAGTTTTCTGCAAACAGGTCTTTTGTCTCCCTAGGTAGGTTTATTCCTAGGTATTTTATGCTTTTTGTTGCAGTGGTAAATGGGAGTGTTTCCTTAATTTCTCTTTCAGATATTTCATCATTAGTGTATAGGAATGGAAGAGATTTCTGTGCATTAATTTTGTATCCTGCAACTTTACCAAATTCATTGATTAGCTCTAGTAGTTTTCTGGTGGCATTCTTAGGATTCTCTATGTATACTATCATGTCACCTGCAAACAACGACAGTTTTACTTCTTCTTTTCAAATTCGTATTCCTTTTATTTCTTTTTCTTCTCTGACTGCCATGGCTAGGACTTCCAAAACTATGTTGAATAATAGTGGTGAGAGTGGACATCCTTGTCTTGTTCCTGATCTTAGTGGAAATGCTTTCAGTTTTTCACCACTGAAAATGATGTTTGCTGTGGGTTTGTCATATATGGCCTTTATTATATTGAGGTATGTTCCCTCTATGCCCACTTTCTGGAGAGTTTTTATCATAATTCGGCGTTGAATACTGTTAAAAGCTTTTTCTACATCTATTGAGATGATCATATGCTTTTATTCTTCAATTTCTTAATATGGTGTATCACATTGATTAATTTGTGTATATTGAAGAATGCTTGCATGCTTGGGATAAATCCCACTTGATCATGATGTATGATCCTTTTTATTGTGTTGTTGGATTCTGTTCGCTAGTATTTTTTTGAGAATTTTTGCATCTATATTCATCAGTGATATTGGTCTGTAATTTTCTTTTTTTGTAGTATCCTTGTCTGGTTTTGGTATCAGGGTTATGGTGGCCTCACAGAATGAGTTTGGGAGTGTTCCTTCCTCTGCAGTTTTTTGGAAGAGTTTGAGAAGGATGGGTGTTAGCTCTTCTGTAAATGTTTGATAGAATTCACCTGTGAAGCCATATAATCCTGGATTTTCATTTCTTGGAAGATTTTTAATCACAGTTTCAATTTCATTACTTGTGATTGGTCTGTTCATATTTTCTATTTCTTCCTGGTTCAGTCTTGGAAGGTTATACCATTCTAAGAATTTGTCCATTTCTTCCAGGTTGTCCATTTTATTGGCATAGAGTTGCTTGTAGTAGTCTCTTAGGATGCTTTGTATTTCTGCGGTGTCTATTGTAACTTCTCCTTTTTCATTTCTAATTTTATTGATTTGAGTCCTCTCCCTCTTTTTCCTGATGAGTCTGGCTAATGGTTTATCAATTTTCTTTATCTTCTCAAAGAACCAGCTTTTCGTTTTATTGACCTTTGCTATTCTTTTCTTTGTTCCTATTTATTTCTGCTCTGATCTTTATGATTTCTTTCCTTCTGCTAACTTTGGATGTTGTTTGTTCTTCTTTCTCTAGTTCCTTTAGGTGTAAGGTTAGATTGTTTATTTGAGATTTTTCTTGTTTCCTGAGGTAGGCTTGTATAGCTATAAACTTCCCTCTTAGAACTGCTTTTGCTGCATCCCATAGGTTTTAGATTGTTCTGTACTCATTGTCATTTGTCTCTAGGTATTTTTTGATTTCCTCTTTGATTTCTGTAGTGATCTCTTGGTTATTTAGTAACGTATTGTTTAGCCTCCATGTTTTTGTGTTTTTTATGTTTTTTCCCTTGTAATTCATTTCTAAACTCATAGCATTGTGGTCAGAAAAGATACTTCATATGATTTCACTTTTCTTAAATTTACTGAGGCTTGATTTGTGAAACAAGTTGTGATCTATCCTGGAGAATGTTCCATGTGCAACTGAGAAGAAAGTGTAATCTGCTGTTTGGGGATGGAATGTCCTATAAATATCAATTAAATCTATCTGGTCTATTGTGTCATTTAAAGCTTCTGTTTCCTTATTTATTTTCATTTTGGATGATCTGTCCGTTGGTGTAAGTGCAGTGTTACAGTCCCCCACTATTATTGTGTTACTGTCGATTTCCTCTTTTACAGCTGTTAGCAGTTGCCTTATGTATTGAGGTGCTCCTATGTTGGGTGCATCTATATTTATAATTGTTATATCTTCTCCTTGGATTGATCCGTTGATCATTATGTAGTGTACTTCCTTGCCTCATGTAACATTCTTTCTTTTAAAGTCTATTTTATCTGATATGAGTATTGCCACTCCAGCTTTCTTTTGATTTCCATTTGCGTGGAATATCTTTTTCCATTCCCTCACTTTCAGTCTGTATGTGTCCCTACGTCTGAAGTGGGTCTCTTGTAGGCAGCATATATATGGGTTTTGTTTTTGTATCCATACAGCAAGCCTGTGTCTTTTGGTTGGAGCATTATTCCACTCACCTTTAAGGTAGTTATCAATGTGTATGTTCCTATCACCATTTTGTTAATTGTTTTGGGTTTGTTTTTGTAGGTCCTTTTCTTCTCTTGTGTTTACCACTTAGAGAAGTTCCTTTAGCATTTGTTGTAGAGCTGGTTTGGTGGTGCTGATTTCTCTTCACTTGTGCTTTTCTGTAAAGTTTTGATTTCTCCATCGAATCTGAATGAGATCTTTCTGGGTAGTGTAGTCATGTTTGTAGGTTCTTCCCTTTCATCACTTTACGTATATCATGTCACTGCCTTCTAGCTTGTAGAGTTTCTGCTGAGAAATCAGCTGTTAACCTTATGGGAGTTCCCTTGTATGTTATTTGTCATTTTTCCCTTGCTGCTTTCAATAATTTTTCTTTGTCTTTAATTTTTGTCAATTTTATTACTATGTGTCTCAGCGTGTTTCTCCTCGGGTTTATCCTGTATGTTACTTGCTGTGCTTCCTGTACTTGGGTGGTTAATTCCTCTCCCATGTTAGGGAAATTTTCGACTATAATCTTTTCAAATATTTTCTAGGGTCCTTTCTCTCTCTATTCTCCTCTGGGACCCCTATAATGTGAATGTTTTTGCGTTTAATGTTGTCCCAGATGTCTCTTAGGCTGTCTTCATTTCTTTTCATTCTTTTTTCATTATTCTGTTCTGCAGCAGTGAATTCCACCATTCTGTCTTCCAGGTCACTTATCCTTTCTTTTGCCTCAGTTATTCTGCTATTGATTCCTTCTAGT
Organism: Phocoena sinus; assembly: GCF_008692025.1. Taxonomy (NCBI): domain Eukaryota; kingdom Metazoa; phylum Chordata; class Mammalia; order Artiodactyla; family Phocoenidae; genus Phocoena; species Phocoena sinus. The sequence goes on from NC_045775.1 coordinate 25,131,451, forward strand.
GTAGTTTTCATTTCAGTTATTGTATTGTTCATCTCTGTTTGTTTGTTCTTTAATTCTTCTAGGTCTGTGTTAAACATTTCTTGCATCTTCTCGATCTTTGCCTCCATTCTTTTTCCAAGGTCCTGGATCATCTTCACTATCATTATTCTGAATTCTTTTTCTGGAAGGTTGCCTATCCCCATTTCATTTAGTTGTTTTTCTGGGGTTTTATCTTGTTCCTTCATCTGGTACATAGCCCTCTGTCTTTTCATCTTGTCTATCTTTCTGTGAATGTCTGTAGGTGTTTCTAAAACTTTGCTTTGTTTCACTTTAAATATTCTATTCTTTTCTAAAATAGCTGTAGTTTCATACCAACTTTTGTAAAAACAATTGGTCAAAAACATGGCAATAAATGTGTCAGAACAACAGAACTGTTAAGAAAAGTGTTTGGTAGGTATGAAATATAAAATATATTGTATGCAAATTGCAAATGTTTATAAAACAGGAAGTATCTAGACCTCAAATCTTCACAAGGTAAAGACAGAAATGTTGACTTGCAAGGAAAGAGAAAATGACTCCCTTTTACCTGGAAAAAAAAGGCATTTTTTTAAACAGGAAGGAACTTTTGCAATCTAATCCAAGCTCTTTATTTTAGAGATGGGGAATATGAAATCCAGGATGTGGAAATAATCTGCCCAAAATGTTGATTTGTGGGCATGAGATACACTGTGAAATAATGTTCCTGGATGGAGACGTAGGTCAAAATCCAAGCATAAAATAGTAACTGCAAAAGCAAGATCATGTCTTTCATTAGGTTCTCCATCCATACAGGCTTAATGACCACTTACATCAATCAGGGAAAAGGGAAACCCTTGGCAGATTAAAAAAAAAATGTTGGTTGTGGGACAGTTACGGTCAACTGACTGATTTTTATTATATTTGCAAATCACATGCCTGCAATCCAGGTAGCTACCATCACAGTGACAGAGGTTGCCTCCATTATTGGCAAAATCCAAAAATCCTACTAGTTTTCAAGTAGGTCGGTCAGAAGACATATCCACTGAGAGCTTTTGATTTATGGTCTCTTTACTGAACTAACAAAACATAACAAATTAATCTCTAACTGCTAATCACAAAGTCCACCAGATATATTTATAAAGAACTCAGTTCCCAAAGAAAACAATCCATTACTTTCCAGACACATCCCCTCTACAGGTGGAGCAAGATTTAAATTGTGCTTTCCAAAAATCAACTTATTTTGGGATTGGTTCAAGATGGCAGAGTAGAAGGACGTGCTCTCACTCCCTCTTGTCAGAGCACCAGAATCACAACTAACTGCTGAACAATCATCGACAGGAAGACACTGGAACTCACCAAAAAAGATACCCCACATCCAAAGACAAAGAAGCCACAATGAGAGGGTAGGAGGGGTGCAAACAAAATAAAATCAGGGGCTTCCCTGGTGGCGTAGTGGTTGAGAGTCCGCATGCCGATGCAGAGGACACAGGTTTGTGCCCTGGTCCAGGAAGATCCCACATGCCATGGAGCAGCTGGGCCTGTGGGCCATGGCCGCTGAGCCTGCGCGTCCGGAGCCTGTGCTCTGCAACAGGAGAGGCCCGCGTAACGCAAAATACATAAATAAATAAATAAAAATTAAAAAATATAAAATCCCATATTGGCTGGGTGGGTGACTCACAAACTGGAGAACACTTATACCACAGAAGTCCACTCACTAGAGTGCAGGTACTGAGCCCCACGTCTGGCTTCCCAACCTGGGGCTCCAGCAACAGGAGGAGGAAATCCTAGAGAATCAGACTTTGAAGGCTAGAGTGGTTTGATTGCAGGACTTCAACAGGACTGGGGGAAACAGAGACTCCATTCCTGGAGGGCACACACAAAGTAGTGTGTATATCGGGACCCAGGGAAAGGAGCAGTGACCCCATAGGAGACTGAACCAGACCTACATGCTAGTGTTGGTGGGTCTCCTGCAGAGATTTGGGGTGGCTGTGGCTCACAGTAAGGACAAGGACACTGGCAACAGAAGTTCTGGGAAGTACTCCTTGGTGTGAGCGCTCCCAGACTTGCCATTAGCCCCAACAAAGAGCCCAGGTAGGCTCCAGAGTTGGGTCGCTCAGGCCAAACAACCAGCAGGGAGGGAACCCAGCCCCACCCATGAGCAGACAAGCGGATTAAAGTGTTACTGACCTCAGCTCACCAGAGCAACACCCAGCTCTACCCACCACCAGTCCCTCCCATCAGGAAGCATACACAAGCCTCTTTCATAGCCTCATCCACCAGAGGGTAGAGAGCAGAAGCAAGAACTACAATCCTGCAGCCTGTGGAACAAAAACAACATTCACAGAAATATAGACAAGATGAAAAGGCAGAGCGCTATGTACCAGATGAAGGAACAAGATAAAACCACAGGAAAACAACTAAATGAAGTGGGGATAGGCAATGTTCCAGAAAAAGAATTCAGAATAATGATAGTGAAGATGATCCAGGACCTCAGAGAAAGAATGGAAGCAAAGATCGCGAAGATGCAAGAAATGTTTAACACAGACCTAGAAGAATTAAAGAACAAACAATCAGAGATGAACAATACAATAACTGAAATGAAAACTACACTAGAAGGAATCAATAGCAGAATAACTGAGGCAGAAGAACGGGTAAGAGTCCTGGAAGACAGAATGGTGGCATTCACTGCTGTGGAACAGAATAAAGAAAAAAGAATGAAAAGAAATGAAGACAGCCTAAGAGACCTCTGGGACAACATTAAATGCAACCATATTAGCATTATAGGAGATCCAGAAGGAGAAGAGAGAGTGAAAGGACCTGAGAAAATATTTGAGGAGATTATATTGGAAAACTTCCCTAACATGGGAAAGGAAATAGCCACCCAAGCCCAGGAAGCGCAGAGAGTCCCATACTGGATAAACACAAGGAGAAACACGCAGAGATACATACTACACAATACATACACAATTTGAGACACGTACTTCTCAAATTGGCAAAAATTAAAGACAAAGAAAAATTATTGAAAGCAGCAAGAGAAAAACGACAAATAACATACAAGAAAACTCCCATAAGGTTAACAGCTGATTTCTCAGCAGAAACTCTACAAGCCAGATGGGAGTGGCATGATATATTTAGGGTGATGAAAGGTAAGAACCTACAACCAAGATTACTTTAGCCAGCAAGAATCTCATTCAGACTTGATGGAGAAATCAAAAGCTTTATAGACAAGCAAAAGCAAAGAGGATTCAGCACCACCAAACCAGCTCTACAACAAATACTAAAGGAACATCTCTAAGTGGGAAACACAAGAGAAGAAAAGGATGTACAAAAACAAACCCAAAGCAATTAAGAAAATGGTAATAGGAACATACATATCGATAATTACCTTAAACGTGAATGGATTAAATGCTACGACCAAAAAGCACAGGCTCACTGAATGGATACAAAAACAAGACCCATATATATGCTGTCAACAAGAGACCCACTTCAGACCTAGGGACACATACAGATTGAAAGTGAGGGGATGGAAAAAGATATTCCATGCAAATGCAAATCAAAAGAAAGCTAGAATAGCAATACTCATATCAGACAAAATAGACTTTAAAATAAAAAATGTTCCACGAGACAAGGAAGGACACTACATAATGATCAAGGGATCAATCCAAGGAGAAGATACAACAATTATAAATACATATGAACCCAACATAGGAGCACCTCAATACATAAGGCAACTGCTAACAGTTATAAAAGAGGAAATCAACAGTAACACAATAATAGTGGAGGACATTAACAACTCACTACACCAATGGACAGATCATCCAAACAAAAAATTAATAAGGAAACACAAGCTTTAAATGACAAAATAGACCAGACAGATTTAATTGATATTTATAGGACATTACATCCCAAAACAGCAGATTACACTTTCTTCTCAAGTGTGTATGGAACATTCTCCAGGACAGATCACATCTTGGGTCACAAATCAAGCCTCAGTAAATTTAAGAAAAGTGAAATCATATCAAGTATCATTTCTGACCACAATGTTATGAGATTAGAAATGAATTACAGGGGGAAAAATGTAAAAAACACAAACACATGGAGGCTAAACAACACGTTCTAAATAACCAAGAGATCACTGAAGAAGTCATAGAGGAAATAAAAACATACCTAGAGACAAATGACAATTAAAACATGATGATCCAAACCTATGGGATGCAGCAAAAGCACTTCTAATAGGGAAGTTTATAGCAATGCAAGCCTACCTCAAGAAACAAAAAAATCTCAAATAAACAATTTAACCTTACACCTAAAGGAACCAGAGAATGAAGAACAAATGAAATCCAAAGTTAGCAGAAGGAAAGAAATCATAAGATCAGAGCAGAAATAAATGAAATAGAAACAATGAAAACAGTAGCAAAGATGAATAAAACTAAAAGCTGGTTCTTTGAGAAGATAAACAAAATTGATAAACCATTAGCCAGACTCATCAAAAAAAAGAGAGAGAGGACTCAAATCAATAAAATTAGAAATGAAAAAGGAGAAGTTACGACACCGCAGAAATACAAAGCATCCTAAGTAACTACTACAAGCAACTCTATGCCAATAAAATGGACAACCTGAAAGATATGGAAAATTCTTAGAAAGGTATAACCTTCCAACACTGAACCAGAAAGAAATAGAAAATATGAACAGACCAATCACAAATAATGAAATTGGAACTGTGATTAAAAATCTTCCAACAGGGCTTCCCTGGTGGTGCAGTGGTTGAGAGCCCACCTGCTGATTCAGGGGACACGGGTTCGTGCCCTGGTCTGGGAGGATCCCACATGCCGTGGAGCGGCTGGGCATGTGAGCCATGGCCGCTGAGCCTGCGCATCCGGAGCCTGTGCTCCGCAACGGGAGAGGCCACAACAGTGAGAGGCCCACGTACCGGAAAAAAAAAAAAAATCCTCCAACAAACAAAAGTCAAGGATCAGATGGCTTCACAGGTGAATTCTATCGAACGTTTAGAGAAGAGTTAACACCCATCCTTCTCAAACTCTTCCAAAAGATTGCAGAGGAAGGAACACTCTCAAACTAATTCTATGAGGTCTCCATCACCCTGATACCAAAACCAGACAAAGATGTCACAAAATAAGAAAACTACAGACCAATACCACTGATAAACATAGATGCAAAAATCCTCAACAAAATACTAACAAACAGAATCCAACAGCACATTAAAAGGATCATACACCATGATCAAGTGAGGTTTATCCCAGGAATGTAAGGATTCTTCATTATACACAAATCAATCTGTGATAAACCATATTAACAACCTGAAGGATAAAAACCGTATGATAATCTCAATAGATGCAGAAAAAGCTTTTCACAAAATTTAACACCCATTTATGATTAAACTCTCCAGTAAGTGGGTATAGAGGGAACCTACCTCAACATAATAAAGACCATATACGACAAACCCACAGGCAACATTTTTCTCAATGGTGAAAAATTGAATGCATTTCCTCCAAGTTCAGGAATAAGACTACGATGCCCACTCTCACCACTATTATTCAACATAGTTTTGGAAGTTTTAGCCACAGCAATCAAAGAAGAAAAAGAAATGAAAGGAATCCAATTTGGAAAAAAAAGAAGTAAAGTTGTCACTGTTTGAGTAAGACATGATATTATACATAGAGAATCCTAAAGACGCTACCAGAAAAATACTAGAGCTAATCAATGAATTTGGTAGAGTAGCAGGATACAGAATTAATGTACAGAAATCTCTTGCATTCCTATACACTAATGATGAAAAATCTGAAAGTGAAATTAAGGAAACACTCCCACTTACCATTGCAACAAAAGGAATAAAATACCTGTGAATAAAGCTACCTAGGGAGACAAAAGACCTATATGCAGAAAAGTATAAGACACTGATGAAAGAAATTAAAGATGATACAAACAGATGGAAAGATATACCATGTTCTTGGATTGGAAGAATCAATATTTTGAAAATAACTAAACGACCCAAAGCAATCTACAGATTCAATGCAATCCCTATTAAATTGCCAATGGCATTTTTTCAGAACTAGAACAAAAATTCTTAAAATTTGCATGGAGACACAAAAGACCCCGAATAGCCAAAGCAGTCTTGAGGGAAAAAAACGGAGCTGGAGAAATCAGACTCCCTGACTTCAGACTACACTACGAAGCTACAGTAATCAAGGCAATATGGTACTAGAACAAAAACAGAAATAAAGATCAGTGGAACAGGATAAAAGCCCAGAGATAAACCCACACACCTATGGTCAACTAATCTATGGCAAAGGAGGCAAGGATATACAATGGAGAAAAGACAGTCTCTTCAACAAGTGGTGCTGGGAAAACCAGACAGCTACATCTAAAAGAATGAAATTAGAACACTCCCTAACACCATACACAAAAATAAACTCAAAATGGATTAGAGACCTAAATGTAAGACTGGACACTGTAAAACTCTTAGAGGAAAATATAGGAAGAACACCTTTTGATATAAATCACAGCAAGATCCTTTTTGTTCCACCTCCTAGAGTAATGGAAAAAAAAATTAAAAATGGGACCTAAGGAAACTTAAAATCTTTTGCAAAGCAAAGGAAACTACAAACAAGATGAAAAGACAACCCTCAGAATGGGAGAAAATATTTGCAAATGAATCCACGGACAAAGGATTAATCTCCAAAATACATAAACTGCTCATGCAGCTCAATATTAAAAAAACAAACAAGCCAATCCAAAAATGGGCAGAAGACCTAAACAGACGTTTCTCCAAAGAAGACATACAGAAGGCCAAGAAGCACATGAAAAGCTTTTCACCATCACTAATTATTAGAGAAATGCAAATCAAAACTACAATGAGGTATCACCTCTCACCAGTTAGAATTGGCATCATCAGAAAATTTACAAATAACAAATGCTAGAGAGGGTGTGGAGAAAAGGGAACCCTCTTGCACTGTCGGTGGGAATGTAAACTGATATAGCCACTATGGAGAACAGTATGGAGGTTCCTTAAAACACTAAAAATAGCATTACCATATGACCCCACAATCCTACTACTGGGCATATACCCAGAGAAAACCATAATTTAAAAAGACACCTGCACACCAATATTCACTGCAGCACCATTTACAATAGCCAGGTCATGGAAGCAACCTAAATGCACATCGACAGACAAATGGATAAAGAAGATGTGGTACATATATACAATGGAATATTACTCAGCCATAAAAAGGAACGAAATTGGCTCATTTGTAGAGATGTGGATGAATCTAGAGACTGTCATACAGAGTGAAGTAAGTCAGATAGAGAAAAACAAATATTGTACATTAACGCATATATGTGAAACCCAGAAAAATGGTACAGATGGACTGGTTTGCAGGGCAGAAATTGAGACACAGATGTAGTGGACAAACGTATGGACACCAAAGGGGGAACGCGGTGGGGAGGTGGGGCATGGCGTGATCAATTGGGAGATTGGGATTGACATGTATACAATAATAAGTATAAAATGGATAACTAATAATAACCTGCTGTATGAAAAAATAAATAATATTTAAAAAATAAATAAATTGTACTTTCCAAGCTGATGTTTTATGGAATACCAGTTCTAACAGGTATTTAAGGGATCTCTGAGAAAAAGGTGTTCCGGGGTCAAATACACATGTGAAAAGCTGGCTTAAACAAAGCTTTAAAAATTTCAATGCTGGTCTTGTCAGCGACTTTTCTGTACTTAATGTGCTTTGTGTATGGAGAGTTCCCTAGCTGATTCAAACAACAGAATCTTTTTCTCATGAGTGCTTTCATAGAACACACGTGGAGAAATATGATTTAAAGAAATGCAAAATTTTGCAAACAGCACAATATCTTTCTCACTAAACTTATTTTATTGTGGTAGAATATACGTAACATAAATTTTATCATTTTTACCATTGTAACCATTTTTAAATATACAATTCAGTGGCATTAAGTATACTCACATAGTTGTGCAACCATCACCAACCTCCATCTCCAGATCTATTTTCATCTTTTCATACTGAAACTCTGCACCCATTAAATAATAGCTTCTCATTCTCCCCTCCCCCGAGATGCTGGCAGCCACCACTCTACTTTCTGTATCTGTGAATGTGACTACTCTAGGTGCCTCATGCATGTGGAATCATGCAGCATGCTTGTGACTGGCTATTTCACTTAGCATAATGTCTTCAAGTTTCATCCATGTTGTAGCCTGTATCAGAGTCTCCTTCCTTTGTAAGGCCAAATAATACTACGTTTGTTTATCCATGCATCTGTCGATGGACACTTAGGCTACTTCTGCCTTTTGGCTATTGTGAATAACACTGCTATAACTCATTAAGTTTTATTTACCTCAGATTTCACTCTGGTTCTATTTATGAAGTTGAAAAAACTTAGGCCAGAACATTCCTTTCACACACAAGATCCTTACTCATGAGTAAGGGTTTCTGGCCCTGACTAAGGCTCTTAAAAGCTTTGGGTAATCCGGTGTCAAAATGTCTCACAGACACTCTGTTCCACTCTTTCAGGGGAAGCATTTGGCAGCAGCATAGAACCTTCCAGAGAGCTCATGTTCCTACTCCTCCACTCAGCTTTGTCCCCTTCCATAACGAGAAGTCCCTTATACAAAGTGACTTCAAACCCAAATGCGAGTCCTTAGACGCCTCACGTGGGCGCCAGGCAGTGAGCTGTGTGACTTATCCTTGAGGATCAGTTGTTTCTAATTGGAAGAAGATATTTTCTTCTCAAGGGAAAGGGCCTTTCATCAAGTAGTTAAAACCCTGCAGTTAACATATTTAGTGGGACAGAATTTTACTGATCTCCATCAAAGGTCTTTTAAGACTTAGAGAACAAAGAGGAAGTACTATTTGGTGCTATGGGCTTTTTAAAGCCTGAGACGCATGAGTCAGTATGATCTCCTGTTGTGTATTAACACAGTGGGAAGAAAGTACAGGGATTATTTTAGGAATTAGCAGAAAACCGTGTTGGCCAGTCAGACAACATAGTGCAGGAGGAAACAAGTCTAGGAAGTACTAGAAGAAAAGCTTCCCTCTCTGGCTTCTGGAAAGTTAAGTTATTAACATCTTCCAAGAGGTCAAGGGGAACTGTAAGAAGTTGAAATATCTGTTCCAAAGGCAGGACACAAGGGTCTACTTATGCTGTCTTGTACTTGACACCCTCCTCTTCTTTAAGCCAAACCTTGTAGCTCCTGACTGCACTGACTCTGGGTGCCCTGTGCTCTCGATCCCACCCAGATTGCCAGTCCTTTGAGATTTAAATGAAAATGGGTTGAACTTGATCCTGCATAGTATGAACACACAGCACTCTCCTTCCACCATGATCACTGGAAATTCTTAGTGAGTTATATATTCCAGTCATTGTGATACTGAGCAGGACCCTGTGGGGCTCCTGGGTGCAAAAGCCTTTCTGTCTCTCCCATTTCTTGATTACAGGAAATAGGCTTCATTCAGCTTCCATGACCTTCCCTGAGTTCCAAGGGGCAGGTTCAAACAGTTGCTAATTTAGGAAGGGAGGGGATGTGGAGACAAGGGAGGAACAGTCAAAAGAAACAATAGTGCAGCCTTGGGGCAGGGTCCTGTTTCCCCCTCAAGGGACACACATAACAATATCTTTGAGATGTTTTGCAGATACTGAAACCCCCACCAGGTGGGAGAAATTAATGGTATGCTGCCCAGACCGGTTGGAACCTGAAGGTTAATGATGTTGACTCCCACTTACCTCACCACCAACCAATCAGAAGAATGTCCATGAGCTGATCACACCCTCTTTGAACCATTACTATAAAACTCCTCACTACCGCCTCCAGGTTGAGACACACAGTTTTGAGGGCGTTTGCCCACTGTGTCCCGCCTTGGCCTGGCAAAGCAACAAGGCTATTCTTTTCTACTTTACCCAAAACTGTCTCTGAGATTTAGTTCGGTGTTGGGGTACAGAGGCCAGATGTGGCTTCAACCGCTTAATCCACCGCCTCCTTTCACAGAATTCTCATACTCTCTGCCATCTTCCCTCATGGAGTGCTTTTTCTTCTCCATCTTGCAGCAACCCAAACCTAGAGCTCAGTCCCTTTCCCTTGTTTTTCCAAAGCAACACCACATAAGCAGTTATGAAGAGAAAGGTTTCATTAAGGATCTTGGGACACAGACGTGGAGGTCGCAGCCCCTACAAATTCCCCAAGGTTGGATACAGAACCTCTACATGCCTCTCCTCAGCTGTGTGCATATTGCTAAATCCTCTCCCCAATACCCCATCTCCCTTTCCCTTTGATTATTCCTTGTGCCTTTGGTGGAAGGAGGAAAATGGGACGGGTCTGTCCTCACCTTTTTCCTTCTTAGGTTGCCCCTGGACACTCAAAATTCTGCTCTCATGATTTTTGCAGAAATGGATTTGTCTTCTTTGATTGATGCCAGCCAGTCCAGAAAATTCTTTGAGGGCTACTCTTTCATGTCAAAACATAGCTTACCAAGATGTTTTGCTAAATATAATCCTTTCTCTGAGAGTCTGAGTTTACTCTTCATTAATCAATATTAAGCCTACTCTTCCTGATGATAACTGACCTTTGCTCAGATCTTACATATTTTTCTAAAGATACTGGGAGTTAGACAGAAATTAGGGAAAAGTCCTGGTTGAGTCTTTTGCTGGCAGATTGCCTAGAGAGGTGCAATCTATGTTTACATTGCAATCTCCCCCTTGCCTGCCTGCACCTCCAAGTCCAATTGTAAGGGAGCAGGACCCTATGGGGCCTTCCCAGGACAGGCTCTTCCCCCATATCCTCTGCCTTAGCTCCTCTCTGAAGTACCTAGATAACAGTATTTGATGCACATTTCCTGAGTTGTTTTACAGATGTGAACCCTCCTCCTAAGTGGAAGATGTTAACTACATAAGGACCCTGAGCACATAGCCCCCACACGTCCTGGAGCCTAAGGACTAATAATGTTAACCCCTGTGACACTACCCTGTTCCCTCACCATCAGCCAATCAGAGACTTGTGCACGAGCTGATCACGTACCCTGTGACCCCCATCCCTCACCTGGCTTTTAAAAATGCTTTGCCAAAATCGTTTGGGGAGCTCAAGGATTTTTAGGGCATGAGCCACCTGTCTCCTTGCGTGGTCCTGCAATAAAACTTTCTCTGCTCCAAAGTCCAACGTTTCGGTTTGTTTGGCCTCACTGTGCTTCAGGCACACGGACTTGCGCTAACATTGTCTCTGTGTCAACACTTCCTAGCCCCCTCTTGGAAGCCCAGTTACGTTTTCTCATTGAGCATGGACTTCTAAGGGCTGCTGATTGAAGGCCTTCACCTCTGTACCCAAGGCAAAGTTAAGATGCCAGAAGAAGTGCTAATATTCATGTCTTCAAAATACATAAGGGTGACTTGAAGAAGAAGAGGTGCAGTTCCAAAAACCAAGTCTGGAAATTACAAAGAGACATTCTATTCTTTTGGTGGAGGCTGTAGGATTAAAATCCCACAGGGTAATTTCCAAAAGACTTTTCTTACTGACTCATCTGGGCTCCTCTCCCTGCTTTCTGCAGTTCTTTCATATTTATGATAAATTCCACCTGATTGGCAGGCAGTATGCAGCAGCAGAGAGAAAACAGCCTCTGCTCCAACAGGACTTCAGCTATACTTGTTAGCACTGACCTCTTGATTTCAGGATGCTTTTGGACTGACTTATGACACCTGCATGTACTTTTTGGTTGGCCTCCCTGTATTCATCCTGTCTAGAGCTCTCAAACTTACTGCTTCTTCTCCACCTAGAATTTCTCTCATCTGCCTAGAACCCATAGGCAATGCTTAGATGCTCACTCAGAGCTTTGACAGTTCTTATTTGATATGCAATTCTGACAAGGCTTAGTACCTGATGTGTAACCTACAGGTAGGTCATGGTTGATAAAGACAGGCAAATTGGCAGTACCTAGAAGTAACAAAGTACCAATTATCTCTAAAGGAGGCGACTATAAATCCTAAGTAGGAGACATGGAACAAGAAAAACAAAGGAAGGGAGAGCCATCTGACTTCAAAACAAGTTAACCTACATCCAAATGAACCCCAGAGAGTATCATTACATTAAAAGTAATGGCTGTTTATATTGATAACCAGAAGTCAATAAGAAAAAGCCAAGTTAAGTTTGGTATTCTTTCTTTAGGAAGGCAGATAAGTAAACAATGTACTCTCCAAAGATTTATATTAAGATGTTTAATATTATTAAAGTTATGCTCAAATCTGGGAGAGGAAAAAAGGATCATAAAAAGAAAATTAATTTTATTAAATATGCAGCTATATGCCAGATATTACGGTAGGTATTTTGAATACATACACTGATTTTACTTAATTTAATCCTCACAACAACCTTGACAAGTATGTGCTTTCGGTAGTTTTTCTCTAAGACCTTGGAAATTGGAGAAGTAAGTTTATCTTATGAGATGTAAAACTGAGAATCCACTAATTATGAAACAGAATAGAGATATTCTTAGGCATTACCTAAGGAGCAGAATTCCTCCTAGGTCTTAGGATTTGTGATGTTTAGAATCAGAAGGAATTCTGGTCTGCCTTAAAAGCATGGAAAGGAGGACCTCAGGGGCACCATTTTGGAGAGTCCCCTCCAAGCACCGTCCAGGTGCCCGAGACCCATGGTTAGCCTGGCACAGGAGGCAACTCCATCTCCATGTGGCTCTTTCTTTGTTTCTACAGCCTGTTCACTGAGGAGCCGTTGATAATTTAAATTCCCATGTGGCTTGACCACAATTGACAGAGTTTCTAGTCAGGCTAAAACTTGCATCTGGTCTTCTTGGCAGTGCCTTTCTCATTATAAATGATTAAATCAGCGTTCTGATTTCATAAATTCTCATCTTGAGAGATTTGTTAGCATGAGTCAGTGTCCAAGCCCCATCAATTCTAATACATCAGGTCCTAAGACGGTAAGCCAGAGGCCAGACCTGCACCTCAGTGTACTCTGCAAGGTAAATGCCATAGTATTTTGTGAGTCTTCTTCATGCTGAACTGGCCTTTCCCAGGCAACACCCCTCATGCCTTTCTAAGGGTCCCTTTCTCCAATTCAGGAAATAGAAACTACTTTGAGAATTTTAAGCAAGAAAGGATTTGGTTCCTAAGATTAGGCCTTTTTCAAAATCATCAGAAGGGCTTAAGGATCAGGTTCCAGACTGGTCCTCTTGAAATAATCCCCAGAAATGGAGAACTGATCCACCATGGGAGCTATTCCTCTGAGACTGTCACTGTAGCCATAGAAGCAAAAAGCCACTACCCTGCCAACTACTTCTTATGCTCAGAAAATTGGAGAATGGACAGGCCAATCTGTGATCAGGATTAGAAGTCATACCAAGAAGCTGTGGACATTACCGCTCTTTCTCTATCCCCAGGAAACTGGAGACTTGACCCTCGAACCATCTGTAGGGATGTCATGTGTTTCTACATATTTTTTTCCCCAGATAATGGCCTCCTTTTACCTCTAACTTTCTAAAAATCATATAAGTGTATCAAATTGGTAAAATCAAATTCATATTTTGAACTGAGAAATCTGAGAAATGTAGTTTTTAGTCTTCCAGCCTCTCCAGTGAGAAGAATGCTAAAATGGAGACTGGGTGACCCAATCCAGAGCATCCAGCACAGATGCTTTTATGCCCGTTTTACAGATGAATTTTCCAAAGAGGGAAAGTAACTTAAACAAGTCTAGTAAGTGGAAGAACTGGAACTTAAAAGCAGGTGTCTAATTCATATTCTTTTTACTCCACCGCTGTGATATTCACATATCTGGATAATTCACTTTTGCAAAGGCTTTATTCCCTGAATACAAGGTGACTGCTGCAGTTCAGTTACCACCCTCTAATGGAGTATTGCCCCTTGGTGGTACTACACTTGTGCAGGACCCAGGAATGCAGAGGAGGAATGAAGAGACTGACCTCAGTTGCTGTAACAATGCTGAGCCTCTTCATGGACTCACCCACCTAATGCTAAACCCCGTATGTGTGTCTCTGACTTCGCCCTCTGATGTCTACTCTGCCCACCTCCTTCTGAGTCCCAACCCCTGGAAGTGTTCCCAGCCATCTCACTCCCTGCCTGTTCCCTCTCTCCTCCGTGAAATGTACATACTGATTTCAGCTTTGTGTGTTATTTACATACCTCTCCTTAGAATGGCTGACCTCCCATGCTCATGAGAATCTGATTGGCCCCTGTTTTTCCCTGTCTGAGGGTCACATACTAGCCTGGATGATATCAGTAGTATCTGATAAATGAGGTCAGAGATTAGATTTACCTACTCTGTGGGCCACGGTAAGAAGTTACATTTTATTCTAAAATAAATTCTGTGTGTGTGTTTAGGGAAATACAAAAATTAAAACATGGAGACCAGTAAAAAAGCTATTGCACTGATCCTGGTAAGAAATAATTGTGTATATAGTGGTTTGAATGGCATCCTCCCACCCCCGCCAAAGATATGTCTACATTCTAACCCTTGGAACCTGTGAATGTGAACTTATTTGGGAAAAAAAAGATATTTGCACACATAATTAAGTGAAGAATCTCGAGATGAGATCATCTTGGATTATTCATATGGGCCTTAAATCTAATGACAAATGTTCTTATAAGAGACTGAAGAAAAGACATAGAGACAGAGAATACTGTCATGTGAAGATGGAGGCAGAGGTTGGAATGATGTAGCTACAAGCACCCTCCTTGAAACAGCCATGACTGAAGGAAAGAGAAAAGCTGCAAACACACAGGGACCACCTGAGACTAGGACTTTTCAAGACCCAGAGGGGGCTGATGAGAACTTAGGCTTGACTACTTCTCTAGGGAAATGTGGAATGTCTTATGGCAAAGGTATGTATATATGCAGGGTGTGTGCAAGTGTCGTGTAAAAGGGATTAAGGGAAAGGGCAGCAAGAAATGGGAAGAGGAGAGTTAAGAACCCCCCCTCACATGGAACTCCACCACCCAATATATCATAGACCTGGCAAGTAAACTAACCTCTTGCTCAGGATAAAACAGGGAAGCATGAGAGCAGAACCCATGACACAGTGCCTGGTTTCCTGCCACCACCGCCAGCAGCCCCACCCTGTAAAACTTTACAGCACAGCCCTAAGCTTTTCTACAAAGATCTGCTCACTGCAGTATCAGGATCTACTGAAGAAAGATAGGTGAGAAAGACAGTGAAGTAGATCTTCTAAGTTTTCTGACCCCAGAGGGCTTGTGGAGGCTTGTTCTCTGTCAGAAAAATGAAGCCATTTACCCCATGAGTTACTCTGTTATTGCTTAATTATCTCTCCCCTCCCAGACTGTCAGCTCCAGGAGAGTAGGACTGCACCCGGTCAGCTCATCCCTGCCTCTCCAGCACCTCACAAGTGAATTGCAGAAAGGCAGCAGCCTCAGTCAGCCAGAGGCCTTTAACCTCACAGCAACGCTATGAGACAGGGACTGTAATTAACTCCCATTTTACAGATGAATGAACTGAGGCACAGAGAGGTTAATTTTTCAATATTGGTTCAACTTCTTGAATGTTCCAGGAAAAAAAAAAATTAAAAGAGTGGTCAAAACCTATTTATAGGGGTGCACGTTCTTCCTGTGGGCCCGGGCACTGATGTGGCTCACCATGGTGCTGGCTTTGGCTAAGGAGGAAGAATGTGACTCAGCTTTGGCCCCCAGGACCCCTGGAGCAGAGACAGAGGGAGACACTCAAGAGGTCCCCAAAGTCACAGTTACCTCTTCATACAGCACTGAGTAGAAGCAGAAGAGGAGAGGGAGAAAGAGATGAAAATTACAAGGTAACTGAATGGACTGGACACCAGAAGTGGAGAGGGTGTTTTTCAGGAGGCTGAGAGTCCAGTGTTGGAAATGAGAGCAAGAGCCAGCAACGCCAGGTTTCACAGCAATGGGAGAATCAATTTTCCACATAGGACAGCAAGTAGGACAGGCCCACAACCACCTAGCCAGGGTCTGGTTTCCTGCCAAACGTAGGTGGTGTGTTACCCTCAAAACAGATCATCTTCCTCTCAAATGTCCTGTTCTGCAGGTGGAAAAGGAACAGGAGGGTTTAGCCTCAGCAGCTTTTTCTCCCAACCCTTTCTTTGTCACTTTTTCTGCCTACAAATGTCCACCACCCCCAGATTCCTTCTCTTCTTTCATCATAACTCTTCTCCAGCATCCACATCCACATCTTTTATTCTATCCATGGGGAAAATGGCAATAGAGTGGGGGCCAGTGTGGGCTCCCATTACTTAACCTTAATAAAAATGCCCTCCAACTGGATCCTTAAAATTAATTTCCTTCCCCGTCCACCTCCCTGCGGCTGCCCCGCTGGCCGAAAAATTTCTCCAGGTGCGGAATTCCGGACTTGGCAACTACCAGCACAGACTGTGCTTGCCAGTCAGGAGCCAGCCTGCCTGATGGCTCGAAGCCTAGCACCTGGTAGGATCTCATTATTTGGTAGCTCTTACAGGACTTAGCATAGTTGCTTGCACACAGTGGATGCACATTCGAGGAGACAGTATGGCATAAGAGCTGCCTCTATGCGGACAGGGCAACTGATATGTCAGAAACTGAAGCAAGAAAGTACTCAGCAGAGGGCGGAGACAAGATGGCTGACTAGGAGGATGCAGAATTCCTGTCTCTGCACAACTAGGGCACCTACCAGGCACCAGTGGGGGACGAGGGACCATGGACACCAAAAGGGACAGGAGGAACCCCAAGCCACCAATTTGTGGGATCTTGGTTCCCAGGCTGGAGGTCAGGCCTGAGTTCCTGTGGTGGGAGCTCTGAGTCCAAACCACTGGACTAACAGAGAACCTCAGACCCCAGGGGTCTGGAGGGAGGCCTCCTGGAGGTCCTAATCTCAGCACCAACACCAGGCTCTATCCAACTGGCTTCAAACTACAGTACTGCATGCCTCAGGCCAAACAACCAGTAAGACAGGAATACAGCCCCACCCAGCAAAAAAAAGAAACAACAAAAAAATATGTTACAGATGAAGAAGCAAGGTAAAAACCTACAAGACCAAATAAATGAAGATGAAATAGGCAACCTACCTCAAAAAGAATTCAGAGTAATGATAGTAAAGATGATCCAAAATCTTGGAAACAGAAAGGAGAAAATAAAAGAAACATTTAATAAGGATCTAGAAGGACTAAAGAGCAAACAAACAGTGATGAACAACACAACAACTGAAATTAAAAGTACTCTAGAAGGAATCAACAGCACAATAACTAAGGCAGAAGAACTGATAAGTGAGCTGGGAGATAAAATGGTGGAAATAACTGCTGGGGAGCAGAATAAAGAAAAAACAATGAAAAGAATTGAGGACAGTCTCAGAGACCTCGGGGACAACATCAAACGCACCAACATTCGAATTTTAGGGGTTCCAGAAGAAGAAGAAAAAAAGAAAGGGACTGAGAAAATATTTGAGGAGATTATAGTTGAAAACTTACCTAACATGGGAAAGGAAATAGTCAATCACGTCCAGGAACTGCAGAGGCTCCCATACAGGACAGACCCAAAGAAAAACATGCCAAGACACATATTAATCAAACTATCAAAAATTAAATACAAAGAAAAAATATTAAAAGTAGCAAGGGAAAAACAACAACTAATATACAAGGGAATTCCCATAAGGTTAAAAGCTGATCTTTCAGCAGAAACTCTGCAAGCCAGAAGGGAGTGGCAGGACAAATTTAAAGTGATGAAAAGGAAAAACCTACAACCAAGATTACTCTACCGGGCTTCCCTGGTGGCACAGTGGTTGAGAGTCCGCCTGCCGATGCAGGGGACAGGAGTTTATGCCCCGGTCCAGGAAGATCCCACATGACGCGGAGCGGCTGGGCCCATGAGCCATGGCCACTGAACCTGCACGTCCAGAGCCTGTGCTCTGCAACAGGAGAGGCCACAGCAATGAGAGGACCACATACCGAAAAAAAAAAAAAAATTCAACACCGATTTATGATAAAAAAACCTCTCTAGAAAGTAGGCACAGAGGGAACCTACTTCAACATAATAAAGGCCATATATGACAAACCCACAGCAAACACTGTTCTCAATGGTGAAAAATTGAAAGCATTTCCTCTAAGATCAAGAACAAAACAAGGATGCCCACTCTCATCATTATTATTCAACATACATTGGGAAGTTTTAGCCACAGCAATCAGAGAAGAAAAAGAAATAAAAGGAATTCAAATCAGAAAAGAAGAAGTAAAACTGTCATTGTTTACAGATGACATGATACTGTACATAGAGAATCCTAAAGATGCTACCAGAAAAATACTAGAGCTAATCAATGAATTTGGTAGCGTAGCAGGATACAAAATTAATGCACAGAAATCTCTTCCATTCCTATACACTAATGATGAAAAATCTGAAAGAGAAATTAAGGAAACACTCCCATTTACCGTTGCAACAAAAAGAATAAAATACCTAGGAATAAACCTACCTAAGGAGGCAAAAGACCTGCATGCAGAAAACTATAAGACACTGATGAAATAAATTAAAGATGATACAAATAGATGGAGAGATATACCAAGTTCTTAGATGAGAAGAATCAACATTGTGAAAATGACTATACTACCCAAAGCAATCTACAGATTCAGTGCAATCCCTATCAAACTACCAATGGCATTTTTCACAGAACTAGAAAAAAAGTTCACAATTGGTATGGAAACATAAAAGAACCCAAATAGACAAAGCAATATTGAGAAAGAAAAATGGAGCTGGAGGAATCAGACTCCCTGACTTCAGACTACACTACAAAGCTACAGTAATCAAGACAGTATGGTACTGGCACAAAAACAGAAATGTAGATCAATGGAACAGGATAGAAAGCCCAGAGATAAACCCATGCACATATGGTCACCTTGTGTTTGATAAAGGAGGCAAGAATACACAATGCAGAAAAAGACAGCCTCTTCAATAAGTGGGACTTAATAAACTGGACAGCTACATGTAAAAGAATGAAATTAGAACACTTCCTAACACCATACACAAAAATAAACTCAAAATGGATTAAAGACCTAAATGTAAGGCTAGACACTATAAAACCCTTAGAGGAAAACATAGACAAAACACTCTAGGACATTAATCACAGCAAGATCCATTTTGACCCACCTCCTAAAGAAATGGAAATAAAAATAAAAATAAATAAATGGGACCCAATGAAACAAATGTTTTTGCACAGCAAAGGAAACCATAAATAAGACAAAAAGACAACCCTCAGAATGGGAGAAAATATTTGCAAATGACACAACTGACAAAGGATTAATCGCCAAATATACAAGCTGCTTGTGCAGCTCAATATCAAAAAAACAAACAACCCAATCCCCAAATGGGCAGAAGACGTAAATAGACATTTCTCCAAAGAAGACATACAGATGGCCAAGAAGCACATGAACAGCTGTTCAACATCAGTAATTATTAGAGAAATGCAAATCAAAACTACAATGAGATATCACCTCACACCAGTTAGAATGGGCTTCATCAGAAAATTTACAAACAACAAATGCTGGAGAAGGTGTGGAGAAAAGGGAACCCTCTTGCACTGGTGGTGGGAATGTAAATTGATACAGCCACTATGGAGAACAGTACAGAGGTTCCTTAAAACACTAAAAATAGTACTACCATAGGACCCATCAATCCCACTGCTGGGCATATACCCTGGGAAAACCATAATTCAAAAAGAGTCATGTACCACAATGTTCATTGTAGCACTACTTACAATAGCCAAGACATGGAAACAACCTAAGTATCCATCGACAGATGAATGGATAAAGAAGATGTGGCACATATATACAATGGAATATTACTCAGCCATAAAAAGAAATAAAATTGAGTTATTTGTAGTGAGGTGGGTGGACTTAGAGTATGTCATACAGAGTGAAGTAAGTCAGAAAGAGGAAAACAAATAACGTATGCTAACATATATATACGGAAACTAAAAAAAGAAAAATGGTTCTGATGAACCTATGGGCAGGACAGGAATACAGATGCAGATGTAGAGAGTGGACTTGAGGACGTGGAGAGAGGGAAGGGTAAGCTGTGATGAAGTGAGAGAGTAGCAGTGACATACACACTACCAAATATGAAATAGATAGGTAGTGGGAAGCAGCCACATAGCACAGGGAGAATAGCTCAGTGCTTTGTGACCACCTAGAAGGGTGGGATAGGGAGGGTGGGAGGGAGACGCAAGAGGGAAGGGATATGGGGATATATGTTTGCATATGTCTGATTCACTTTGTTGATCAGCAGAAAGTAGCACAACATTGTGAAGCAATTATACTCCAATAAAGATGTTAAAAAATAAATATATAAATAAAAGAATGACACTATTTTAAAAAAAAGAAAGTACTCCTCAGTCTATGTCAGTGTCAGTGATACTGTGACAATATGACTTACTGGGAAATTGAGGGGAAAACTAAAGGAAATGCTTTCTGAACAGAGCTACAAAAAAGATAACTGTTTTTCGATCCACAAAATAATCTGTCTTAAAAATGGGAAATGTAATATTTAAAGATTCTCTTGAAAGTTTGTGGATAAATATATATATATATAGTAAAATTTGAAGGATATGGTAAGCATGCTTTTAGGAGTACTGTTTGTAATGAAGGAACTCAGCTACACTTTAAATAAACCTTTACATTATGAACACTTCTTTTCATTTTTTTATTAAAAGTACTATAAACCAGCATTCTTAATGCACGTATAAAATGATGCCTTACACATCTGACATGGGACTTTTCTACACCTGCAGAGAGAAAGCACTATTTTTCCTAAACAGAAAGGCTGTTATTTACAGATCTACTCTACTGTTCTGAGTCACTGATGGTTACAGGCTTTTATATTTAACCTGAAATGAAAAGCATTTTTTCCCAAGGCCTAAAGTACAATCGTTTGGCAAAGTGCAAAAAAAAAAAAAAAATTTAATTTCCTAACCAAGACTTTCCATGTAGGCTTAGAAAAGTATTTGCATGGGAATGGCAAGTAGCAACTGTTACAGGTAATCTTCAGACTTCAAATTTAAAAATAAGACTCTATACACTACCAAACGTAAAATAGATAGCTAGTGGGAAGCAGCCGCATAGCACAGGGAGATCAGCTCTGTGCTTTGTGACCACCTGGATGGGTGGGATAGGGAGGGTGGGAGGGAGGGAGACACAAGACGGAGGAGATATGGGAACATATGTATGTGTATAACTGATTCACTTTGTTATAAAGCAGAAACTAACACACCATTGTAAAGCAATTATACTCCAATAAAGATGTTAAAAAATAAGACTCGTATTTGTAAAAACTGTCTGCAGGAAAAAAGGTGGTGAGTTTTTACCAGCTTGGGGCATTAACTACCACACCCTTAACACATTCATGTTTCCTTCCTACATAAATATAATCCAAGAATCCTCTGAGAATTTCCTTGAGGTCAACAGAGGAGGAGGCCCCAGAAAGGGGAGATAAGACCTCAGCAGGAGGGTGGGATTAGATTTTGCCATCATAAATTAGATAATTTCCAAATAAGCTATTTGAAATGGGTGCTGATAGCAAACATTCAAAAGAAGACATGTATTTGCCCAATAAATAATACACATCTATAAAGGTCTATGACATTTTTCCAAGGGAGTAAAGTATTGAAGCTCTATAAAAGAGTCAAAGTATTTTACCAGAAGAGTAAAATGGTGAAGATCTATATAAAAGTAAAAGCAACCAAGAGAATAAAACATTAAAGAAGCTGTGGTGGTTGAGATTTTATCTTTTAGAATCAACTGGGACTGGCCTGGGCAGATTGGAATGGAAGGTCATGCTACACATATGCCACATTTAATTGCATTAGTTACTCTGACTCATTGAGAAACCCACAAGGTTGCCTCATTCAAATTCAGCCAAGAGCAAGAGAAGCCTCTGCAATTAGTCCGATTAATGAAAGCTGCTTGGCCACTTGGGCCTGGTAACCCAGAAGATCCTGCAATGATCACAGTGTCTGCAGCAGGTAAGGATACTGAATGGAATTTCTGTCCAGCCCCAGTAGAGGTACAGAACCCTAAGGTTTTGAAGCAAAGCCATGTCCTCCTCTTCAAATGTCTATTCGCCTTTGAGAAACAGCTTCTGGCTTACTACTGAGCCCTAGTTGAGACTGAATGCCTGACCATGGAGCTCAAGGTACAATTCCATCATGGCTATTCATTATGAGCTGGGTATTATCTTTTTATTTTTTTTAACATCTTTATTGGAGTATAATTGCTTTACAATGGTGTGTTTGTTTCTGCTGTATAACAAAGTGAATCAGCTATACATACATACATCCCCATAGCTCCTCCCTCTTTCCTCTCCCTCCCACCTTCCCTATCCAACCCCTCTGGGTGGACACAAAGCAACAAGCTGATCGCCCTGTGCTATGTGGCTGCTTTCCACTAGCTATTTTACATTTAGTAGTGTATATATGTCCATACCACGCTCTCACTACGTCCCAGCTTACCCTTCCCCCTCCCTGTGTCCTCAAGTCCATTTTCTATGTCTGCATCTTTATTCCTGTCCTGCCCCTAGGTTCTTCAAACCATTTTTTTTTTAGATTCCATATGTGCGTGTGTGTGTGTGTGTGTGTGTGTGTGTTAATATACAGTATTGGTTTTTCTCTTTCTGACATACTTCACTCTGTATGACGGTCTCTAGGTCCATCCACCCTCACTACAAATAACTCAATTTTGTTTCTTTTTATGGCTGAGTAATATTCAATTGTATATATGTGCCACATCTTCCTTATCCATCCGTTAATGAACACTTAGGTTGCTTCCATGTCCTGGTTATTGTAAATAGAGCTGCAGTGAACACTGTGGTACATGATTCTTTTTGAATTATGGTTTTCTCAGGGTATATGTCCAGAAGTGGGATTGCTGGGTCGTATGGTAGTTCTATTTTTACTGTTTTTAGGAACCTCCATACTGTTCTCCATAGTGCCTGTATCAGTTTACATTCCCACCACCAGTGCAAGAGGATTCCCTTTTCTCCACACCTGCTCCAGCATATGTTGTTTGTAGATTTTCTGATGAAGCCAATTCTGACTGGTGTGAGGTGATACCTCATTGTAGTTTTCATTTGCATTTCTCGACTGATTAGTGATGTTGAGCAGCTTTTCACACGCTTCTTGGCAATCTGTATGTCTTCTTTGGAGAAATGTCTATTTAGGTCTTCTGCCCATTTTTTGATTGGGTTGTTTGTTTTCTTAATATTGAGCTGCATGAGCTGTTTATATATTTTGGAGATTAATCCTTTGCCCGTTGATTCATTTGTAAATATTTTCTCCCATTCTGCGGGTTGTCTTTTCATCTTCTTTATGGCTTCCTTTGCTGTGCAAAAGCTTTTAAGTTTCATTAGGTCGCATTTGTTTATTTTTGTTTTTATTTCCATTACCCTAGGAGGTGGGCCAAAAAAGATCTTGCTGTGATTTATGTCAAAGAGTGCTCTTCCTATGTTTTCCTCTAAGAGTTTTATAGTGTCCAGTCTTACATTTAGGTCTCTAATCCATTTGAGTTTATTTTTGTGTAGGTGTTAGGGAGTGTTCTAATTTCACTCTTTTACATGTAGCTGTCCAGTTTTCCCAGCACCACTTATTGAAGAGACTGTCTTTTCTCCATTGTAAATTCTTGCCTCCTTTGTCATAGATTAGTTGACCATAGGTGTGTGGGTTTATCTCTGGGCTTTCTGTCTTGTTCCATTGATCTATGTTTCTGTTTTTGTGCCAGTACCATATTGTCTTGATTACTGTGGCTTCGTAGTATAGTCTGAAGTCAGGGAGTCTGATTCCTCCAGCTTCGTTTTTTTCCCTCAAGACTATCTTGGCTATTCGGGGTCTTTTGTGTCTCCATACAAATTTTAAGATTTTTTGTTCTAGCTCTGTAAAAAATGCCATTGGTATTTTGATAGGGAGTGCATTGAATCTGTAGATTGCTTTGGGTACTATAGTCATTTTCACAATATTGATTCTTCCAATCCAAGAACATGGTATATCTCTCCATCTGTTGGTATTATATTTAATTACTTTCATCAGTATTTTATGGTTTTCTGCATACAGGTCTTTTATCTCCCTAGGTAGGTTTATTCCTAGGTATTCTATTCTTTTTGTTGCAGTGGTAAATGGGAGTGTTTCCTTAATTTCTCTTTCAGATATTTCATCTTAGTGTATAGGAATGCAAGAGATTTCTGTGCATTAACTTTGTATCCTGCAACTTTACCAAATTCATTGATTAGCTCTAGTAGTTTTCTGGTGGCATCTTTAGGATTCTCTAGGTATAGTATTATGTCATCTGCAAACAATGACAGTTTTACTTCTTCTTTTCCAATTTGTATTCCTTTTATATGTTTTTCTTCTCTTATTGCCGTGGCTACGACTTCCAAAACTATGTTGAATAATAGCGGTGAGAGTGGACATCCTTGTCTTGTTCCTGATCTTAGAGGAAATGCTTTCAGTTTTTCACCATTGAGAATTATGTTGCCTGTGGGTTTGTCGTATATGGTCTTTATTACGTTGAGGTAGGTTCCTCTCTGCCCACTTTCTGAAGAGTTTTTTTATCATAAATGGGTGTCGAATTTTGTCAAAAGCTTTTTCTGCATCTATTGAGATGATCATATGGTTCGCTTCTTCAATTTGTTAATATGGTGTATCACATTGATTGATTTGTATATATTGAAGAATCCTTGCATCCCTGGGATAATTCCCACTTGATCATGGTGTATGATCCTTTTTAATGTGTTGTTGGATTCTGTTTGCTAGTATTTTGTTGAGGATTTTTGCATCCATATTCATCAGTGATATTGGCCTGTAATTTTCTTTTTTTATAGTATCTTTGTCTGGTTTTGGTGTCAGGGTGATGGTGGCCTCATAGAATGAGTTTGGGAGTATTCCTTTCTCCCCAATTTTTTGTAAAAGTTTGAGAAGGATGGGTGTTAGCTCTTCTCTAAATGTATGATAGAATTTACCTGTGAAGCCATCTAGCCCTGGACTTTTGTTTGTTGGAAGATTTTTAATCACAGTTTCAATTTCATTACTTGTGATTGGTGTGTTCATATTTTCTATTTCTTCTTGATTCAGTCTTGGAAGGTTATACCTTTCTAAGAATTTCTCCTTTTTTTTTTTTTTGCGTCACACGGGCCTCTCACTGTTGTGGCCTCTCCTGTTGCGGAGCACAGGCTCCAGATGCACAGGCTCAGCGGCCATGGCTCACAGGCCCAGCTACTCTGTGGCATGTGGGATATTCCCGGACCGGGGCACGAACCCGTGTCCCCTGCATCAGCAGGTGGACTCTCAAGCACTGCACCACCAGGGAGGCCCAGAATTTCTCCATTCCTTTCAAGTTTTCCATTTTATTGGAATAGAATTGCTTGTAGTAGTCTCTTAGGATGCTTTGTATTTCTGTGGTGTCTGTTGTAACTTCTTTTTCATTTCTAATTTTATTGATTTGAGTCCTCTCCCTCTTTTTCTTGATGAGCCTGGCTAATTGTTTATCAATTTTGTTTATCTTCTCAAAGAACCAGCTTTTAGTTTTATTGATCTTTGCTATTGTTTTCTTTGTTTTTATATCATTTATTTCTGCTCTGATCTTTATGATTTCTTTCCTTCTGCTAACTTTGGTTTTTGTTTGTTCTTCTTTCTCTAGTTCCTTTAGATGTAAGGTTAGATTATTTATTTGAGATGTTTCTTGTTTCTTGAGATAGGCTTGTACAGCTATAAACTTCCCTTTAGAAGTGCTTTTGCTGCATCCCATAGGTTTTGGATTGTCATGATTTCATTGTCATTTGTCTCTAGGCATTTTTTGATTTCCTCTTTGATTTCTGTAGTGATCTCTTGGTTATTTAGTAACGTATTGCTTAGTCTCCATGTGTTTGTGTTTTTTTACATTTTTTCCCCTGTAATTCATTTCTAATCTTATAGCATTGTGGTCAGAAAAGATGCTTGATATGATTTCACTTTTCTTAAATTTACTGAGGCTATTTTGTGCCCGAAGATGTGATCAATCCTGGAGAATGTTCTGTGCGCAGTTAGAAGAAAGTGTAATCTGCTGTTTTTGGATAGAATGTCCTATAAATATCAATTAAATCTACCTGGTCTATTGTGTCATTTAAAGCTTCTGTTTCCTTATTTATTTTCATTTTGGATGATCTGTCCATTGGTGTAAGTGCGGTGTTAAAGTCCCCCACTATTATTATGTTACTGTTGATTTCCTCTTTTACAGCTGTTAGCCGTTGCCTTATGTATTGAGGTGCTCCTATGCTGGATGCATCTATATTTATAATTGTTATATCTTCTCCTTGGATTGATCCCTTGATCATTATGTAGTGTCCTTCCCTGTCTCTTGTAATATTCTTTATTTTAAAGTCTATTTTATCTGATATGAGTATTGCTACTCCAGCTTTCTTTTGATTTGCATTTGCATGGAATATCTTTTTCCATCCCCTCACTTTCAGTCTATATGTGTTCCTAGGTCTGAAGTGGGTCTTTTGTAGACAGATTATATATGGGTCTTGTTTTTGTATCCATTCAGCAAGCCTGTGTCTTTTGGTTGGAGCACTATTCCATTGACGTTTAAGGTAATTATCGATATGTATGTTCCTATCACCATTTTCTTAATTGTTTTGGGTTTGTGTTTGTAGGTCCATTTCTTCTCTTGTGTTTCCCACTTAGAGAAGTTCCTTTAGCATTTGTTGTAGAGCTGGTTTGGTGGTGGTGAATTCTTTTAGTTTTTGCTTGCCGGTAAAGCTTTTGATTTCTCCATCAAATCTGAATGAGATGCTTGCCTGTTGAGTAATCTTGGTTGTAGGTTCTTCTCTTTCATAACTTTAAGTGTATCATGCCACTCCCTCTTGCTTGTAGAGTTTCTGCTGAGAAATCAGCTGTTAACCTTATGGGAGTTCCCTTGTATGTTGTCATTTTTCCCTTGCTTTCAATAATTTTTCTTTAATTTTTGCCAATTTGATTACTATGTGTCTCAGCGTGTTTCTCCTCGGGTTTATCATGTATGGTACTCGCTGTGCTTCCTGTACTTGGGTGCCTATTTCCTTTCCCATGTTAGGGAAGTTTTCCACTATAATCTCTTCAAATATTTTCTCAGGCCCTTTCACTCTCTCTTCTCCTTCTGGCTCCCCTATAATGCTAATGTTTTTGCATTTAATGTTGTCCCAGAAGTCTCTTAGGCGGTCTTCATTTCTTTTCATTCTTTTTTCTTTATTCTGTTCTGCAGCAGTGAATGCCACCATTCTGTCTTCCAGGTCACTTATCCGTTCTTCTACCTCAGTTATTCTGCTATTGATCCCTTCTAGTGTAGTTTTCATTTCAGGTATTTTATTGTTCATCTCTGTTTGTTTGTTTTTTAATTCTTCTAGGTCTTTGTTAAACATTTCTTGCATCTTCTCCATCTTTGCTTCTACTGTTTTTCCGAGGTCTTGGATCAGCTTCACTATCATTATTCTGAATTCCTTTCTGGAAGGTTGCCTATCTCTACTTCATTTAGTTGTTTTTCTGGGGTTTTAGCTTGTTTCTTCATCTGGTATATAGCCCTCTGCATTTTCATCTTGTCTATATTTCTGTGAATGTTGTTTTTGTTCCACAGGCTGCAGGATTGTAGTTCTTCTTGCTTCTTATGTCCGTCCTCTGGTGGATGAGGCTATCTAAGAGGCTTGTACAGGTTTCCTGATGGGTGGGACTGGTGGTGGGTACAGCTGACTGTTGCTGTGGTGGGCAGAGCTCAGGAAAACTTTAATCCGCTTGACTGCTGATGGGTTGGGCTGGGTTTCCTCCCTGTTGGTTGTTTGGCCTGAGGCAACCCAACACTGGAGCCTACCTGGGCTCTTTGTTGGGGCTAATGGCAGACTCTGGGAGCGCTCATGCCAAGGAGTACTTCCCAGAACTTCTGCTGTCAGTGCCCTTGTCCCCACGGTGAGCCACAGCCACCCCCTGCCTCTGCAAGAGACCCTCCAACACTAGCAGGTAGGTCTGGTTCAGTCTCCCCTGGGTTCACTGCTCTTTCCCCTGGGTCCCGATGCGCACATTACTTTGTGTGTGCCGTCCAGGAGCGGAGTCTCCATTTCTCCCAGTCCTGTAAAAATCCTGCAGTCAAATCTCACTAGCCTTCAAAGTCTGATTCTCTAGGAATTCCTTCTCCTGTTGCCAGACCCCCAGGTTGGGAAGCCTGACGTGGGGCTCAGAACCTTCACTCTAATGAGTGGACTTCTGTGGTATAAGTGTTCTCCAGTCTGTGAGTCACCCACCCAGCAATTATGCGATTTGTTTTTGCTGTGTTGCACCCCTCCTACCATCTCATTGTGGCTTCTCCTTTGTCTTTGGATGTGGGGTATCTTTTTTGGGGAGTTCCAGTGTCTTCCTGTTGATGATTGTCCAGCAGCTAGTTGTGATTCTGGTGTTCTCACAAGAGGGAGTGAAATCACATCCTTCTACCTCACCATCTTGGTTCAACCTCTCAAGAAGAACTGTCTTTTCATCTTGTTTATGGTTTCCTTTGATGTGCAAAAGCTTTTAAGTCTCATTAGGTCCCATTTGTTTATTTTTTTGCTCTTATTTCCATTTCTCTAGGAGGCGGGTCAAAAAGGATCTTGCTGTTATTTATGTCAAAGAGTGTTCTGCCTATGTTTTCCTCTAAGGGTTTTATAGTTTCTGGCCTTACATTTAGGTCTTTAATCCATTTTGAGTTTATTTTTGTGTATGGTTTTAGGGAGTGTTCTAATTTCATTCTTTTACATGTGAGCTGGGTATTATCTGAATCCCAGTTTATAGCATTGGGCATGCATGACACCAAGCTGTAACTGAGTAGAAATGGTTCTAAAACATAAGCAAGTTTGATGATGGGTGGCTCAGTCTTCCATGGCACCTACTCCAGCTGTATTGCTGCTACAATTGGAATTATATCTGATTAATTTTCCAAAAATGTACAGCCATTCTCCAAGATGCATCTGCCTTATGGCCAGACCAACAGGAAATTTAAGTAAGGATATGGATGGAATCATCATTTCTGCATCTTTCCAGCCTTTAATGGTAGTACCAACAACTGCAGTTCACCCAGGGATTAGTAGGGAGAGGAAGCCCTAGCATCTTCTGCTTGGATCTCCCTACTTTAATAACCCTCAGCCCATAAGTGAAGGAACAAACTTTGTGATTCTGCCACTTACCAGTGTGTCTATTCCAATCATGCATTTGGGAACTTAGGAAATAATCTGAGGTAAATTCAGACTTTCTAGACCCACTGTGAGGTCAATTTAGACTAAAGCTCCGCTTATCACCCAACCTCCACAGGCCCCCACTCTGGCAGACTACGGATGCATTTCAGGTCCCCAGGGATTAACATTCATTCCAAATTATTGTCTACAATTCCTAAAGATACTGTTATTTTTCTTTCCTCAATTCACTATCATCATGCTATATGGATGCAGGTCCTTTGGGGGAAATCTTGGAGGAATATTTACACTCTATAACTCTGGTCCTGTCACGGGCTCCTTCCTCAAGGAGACTCAGTCCCTTCTTCATTCAAGAGGCTACAAGTCACTGAACTGGCTCGAGTCTGGGATCAGGGTGAGAGCACACAGTTCTACAAGATCTGTGTCCAGGTCTCAAATGTTTCTGATTATATTTATTACTTTCGTTGAATGCCCATCTATCAGTCCTAAGGACACAGATCAAATTGTCACAATGGGTCACAATATTCACATTGCTGTCCCATCCCTACTGACAATTTCAGGACCCGGGCCCATGTTGTCTCAGGCAGTTAAGTGCTGGCACTTGGTCTCAGCCACTCTGGGGGTGTATTGTAAAGTGGCATCTATCACTTTCATGCCCAGGTAGCAAGAGACAGACAGTACAGAGCTTTACAAAATTATGGTGTTTCCCTCATCAATGCGTTTCTAAATGCTTTGGGTCTTCCTCGAGACACAGTGGAATATACGAGGTTCACACCTGAAAAATGTATTCCAACTTTCTTCTCCCTAAGCTTTAGGATTTCTTCCTTTCTGTTTCACCAAAGAAATTATAGCACCTCAGATTCATTGAATTAGGCCACTGTTGAGTCCAGGTTTCAGTCAACTAAACAAGCAAGCTGATAGCAATCACTCCAGCTGCTCACGATAACACAGAGTTTTCAAAATCTCTGGCAATTGTATCTATATCAATAGATGCAGTTTGATCCAATATGAATGCCATCATCCTTGGTAGCAAATACTATGTCCATCAGGATTTATTCAGAAAAAAATGGAAATCACCTTAGGTGTTTTCAGCTCAATGGTATTTAATGCAGGAGATATTGCTTAAAAGTGTTAAAAAGGACGTAGAGAACCAAAGTGGGGAGAGTTGGGGAGAGGTTCTGTCACCCAGAGATCAGGCACTGCAAAAGTCACTACCATCTGTATTAGTCTGCTCCGGCTGCCATAATAAAGCTAGAAAGCTACTGTAATCATCAAGGGGAGTGATCTCGGCAGCTGTGATTGGGGTGATAGCTGTGGCAGTGGTTAGAACATGGATTTGTTGATGAATTGGATGTGGAGTTTATAAGAGAGAAAAGTTCTGGATAGCTCCAAGATGGCTCAGTGGCAATTTTTACAACAAAAGCCAGAGTGCCCTTGATCCACAGACCTCTTCTCTGACCCCTCTACACTCACGCCCATAGTGAGCACACCCAATCTCATGGATTTAAATGCCATATATTTCTGTATATACCTCCAGCTCTGATATCCAACTCATATACAGTATCTTCAGACGTGTGCATCCAACTGTCTTCCCAATAATTTCACTTGAATAACTACTAGATATATCAAAGTTATTCTACCCTAAACTGGACTCAATTCCTCTTCTACCTTTTTAAAAATGTTTCTCCTCAGATAGTCCCCCATCACAGTTTCAGTCAGTTGCTCAGGTCAAAAAAACCCATAAACCTTAGCATTATCCTTAACTTCTCTATTTGTCTCACACATTACATCCAATCCATCAGCCATGATATTGGCTCTACCTTTAAAATATAATGTAAATCCAAGCACTCCTCACTCTCTCCGTCACTACCACTCTGGTTCTTGCTACCACCCTATCTCCCCTAGACAACTGCCCTAACGCCTGGCTGGTTTGCTTTGTTTTATATTTGAGTCCTTATTGTCTATTCTCCGAAAAGCAATCAGAGTCATTCTTTTAACACTTAAGTTTGCTCATGTCTGGCACCTGTCCACTTGAGCGCCTAAATGGATAGAACATACTGCATTCTCCATTGCTCACCATTCACCTGAGGCTAAGTCAAGGAACCACAAAATTCTTCCAAACACTTCCAAACCATCAAAAAGTAAGCCTAGGCATCAGGAGGTTTGCCAAATCTCCCTGTATTTGATTCTCAGCCTTTAAAATAAAATGATACTTCTTAGTCGTTCATCCTCACATTAGCCTTTTGAGCTCCACACCTCTCTTGCACCATCTTCTCAACAAATCCCTTAAGTGAATGGGTCATAATCCTTCTCACCTTTTATTATCCTCCAGGTAGTAACAGAAAGAATACAGGTTTGGTAGTTAGCCAGTCTTTCAAATCTCACATCTTTCATCAATATTATGGACATAATACCTACTTATCAGGGTTTTATGACATTAAATAGGATAAAATATACAAAATGCCTGGCTATAGTCAGTTCTCAATAAAGGTTTCCTTTCCCACTCCCTTCCCCCAATATCTACTTACTCTCCCTTTCTTCTTTTTTTATCCTGCTTTCTTCTTGAATTGAGTCAACTTTGTATACACTCAGCCAGAGGAGATCTGCCAAGATAAAAAGGAAACTGAAGCAGATGGCCAAGTTGCTTTGACATTCTCAAACCCTACTTTTAATGATGGGAAGTAAGACTCCCAGGTTAAAGCAGCAAATGGTGCCATTTGAGACTCACTTAATTCTTTGGCTTCACTTGATTTGAGGAGACCAGCTTTTACTCCCCAACCTGTTCAACCTGAATTACTGTAAAAATGACCAGTTTCTTCTGTTGCCAAAAGTAGTAAGATCTCAGAAATATGGTGGCTCAGAGAGGGGAAGTCAATGTGGAGTTGATTTCATTTGATAGGATACTTAAATCTCAATGCCTGCCAAGAAACTCTATTTTGTTGAAATATTAATGTATTTGGCTCACACCATATTTTTATTTATATAATATAGCTTAGTATAGTGAAAAAGAGAAAAAGCTATTATAGGCACACCCTCTCATATAAACCTATTCTTAAAATGTTTCCCCCGTTTTATGACAGGAAATGGGGGAGCAGTATATATACTGCTGGAGGACCCTGAAAAAATTAGGTTCCTGAAGATCTTTATATGTGGAAAAAATACGATTGTAAATACAAACAGCAAACTGCAGGCAGATAAGGTGATTTGTGGCTCAGTTTAGCAGAGCAGAACCCTGATTACACCTGCAAAATGTTATCAGGGGACTGAAACAGATTAAACAGACCATCTACCACTTAGTAGCAGTTTTCTTTGTTTATAATCTATTCCTACATGTTACTTATCCCTGATTTAATAATATAATAAATTATTGTTTGGAGTTTTCAAAAGCATCATTTTCTGTTCCATTTATAAAGAAACAGTTGTTCAGGCTCAGGTGTGGGCCCTGGAAAACCCTGTTACATGGAGCTGAGGCTACTAACCCATAACCCAGTGTTTCCAAAGCCTGGCACAATCTCTTACCTGAAAGCACAGCTCAGGAAGGAGCTAAATCTCCAAAAAGTGTGAGCGACTGCCCCACTTCCTGGGCACTTGACTCCACACCCACTGGAATAAATCTGTGGTGTAAAAAAATGACACAGCTCTTATCAAAACAGATGACCTGGAGAGCTGTATTCAGCAACAACCCAAGCAACTCAAATAAGTGGGTCCAACTAAGAGAGCAGAAATCACTGAGCAAACTTGAGTGGCTCGTTCATTGAGCTCAGGTGGGATCTTAACTACAGTCTTTGGACTAAGTATGCTCTAACACACAGCTTATTTGCCATGTTTAATGAACAACATAATTAAAAACAGCAGGGCAGAGAGCAGCTACCACAGATACTAAAAGGAACAAGTCTTCATTCATAGGAAACCTGGCTTCATTTTCCTTCATTTAGAGGTTGACCTGGAGCAATGGTAAATCCCACATTTCCTATACTAGTGCAATAGTATCTATATTCTTTGCACATGCAGTGAAAAATTCTGCAAAAGCACCATCATGTTTCCACACAAATCTATGACACAACTTACTACAAGGTCTGTGCAAGTAATAATAATTTTTAAAAAGCAAAACATGTCAGGTATCTTGCTGGAGATCAATAGGCAGTACTGGGGACTATGACAAACTGCACAGCATATTGGACAGTGTGTACTTAGAATAAAGGGGGTAGCTGCCAATCAACTCCCACTTATTGTTGTCATGTGGAAATTCAGGTTTAAAGGGTAAATGAAAGTCTGGATTTTTGTGATTTTTCATTTATTGTAAACACTATTTAGTTTAAACAAACAAAATATTCCTGAGGCTCCATAATTTGCAACCTCTGATTCAGCCAATCACTCTGACTTTGCAGAGACCCCTGATGTTGGGGAGCAGTTGAGGTCCCAGACCAGTCACTGATGGTGACCACAGGAAGACAAGGTATGAAAGGAAGATTATGAGTTCAGTTTGGGGCCATCGAGTTTGGGAGAGGAAATTAGGGACCTGAGGGCATTTTCCTGGGAGCCCACCAAGACTTAGGAAGCAGGAGGAGGAGGAATGTAGACTGAGAATTAACCACCCAAGAAGTGGAAAGAAAACCAAGGCAGGGGACAAACATCAAGAGAGAAGAGGAGGTTAAGGAGGGAATGGTCAGATGAGAGAAATCATATATGGGGTAGAATCCCTTATTTGGTATCCTACTCAGTTTGAGCTTCTGTAACAAAAATGTCATAGTCTTGGTGGCTTAAACAACAGAAATGTATTTCTCACAGTTCTGGAGACTACGAAGTCCAAGATTAAAGTGCCAACCAATTCAGTTCCTGGTGAGAACACTCTTCCTGATTATGTCTTCATACGGCAGAGAGAGAGAGAGGAAGCAAGCTCTCTCACGTCTCTTCTTATAAGGGCACTAATTCCATCATGAGGGCTCCATCCTCACGATATATTTACCTCCCAAAGGTCCCACCTCCTAATATTATCACAATGGGGATTAGGGCTTCAACATATGAATTTTGGAAGGACACAAACATGCAGTCCATAGTACTTGAAAAGGATAGTTAAATGTCTGCTGTTTTGGGCCACTAAAAGGTCCTTAGTGGTGACCTTAGTGAATGTGGTGAACAGACTGAAAGATGGACCCACTGACCCCACCTGCTGGTATTCACACCCTGTGTGGTCCCTCTCACATTGTGCCAGGTTGGTCTGTGCGTCAGATGGAAGGATGAATTTCTGAGTGGATAAATGTATGTGTGGACTGACTGACAGAAAGGAACTCTGGAAATTTTGTCTATCCTTGGAGCACACCCATAAGTAGAATGTATCCCTTAGGATTATCTTACTTCATTTTTGCATATCTGTGGGGAACACATGAGACAATGGCATTAAAGATAATTTTCAGCCCTGACAGCTAGTTGTTACTCATTGGGAATTAGGTGAAGGTCATCCTGATAATAAGCATCTAATATCTCTGCAGTTCCAGCTCTTGGTTTCAGAGGCCCCCATGGCTGTGTGTTTTCCACTTCAAACCTGCCAAAATGAGAACAAGTCCCACAAATCGACTGCTGCAGAAGACGCAAGAATCTGTCAGCATTCAGAGAAAGCTTTCCTAGTCATCACAATTCGTTTTCATAGCTACTGTGTGAGATCAGTTAGGCAAGTGTTAATCCCATTACACAACAAAGCTTTGACTAAATTCCATTCTGCCAAAATTACAGTAAGTCCTCTACATATGAACCTTCAAGTTGCCAGCTTTCAAAGATGCGAACATGCCCTTGTATGCTAGCTGTTGTACTGTACCACTGTACTCTTCAAGGTACTGTACTGTAAGATTAAAAATGTTTTATTTTTTTGTTTTTTATGTATTATTTGTGTGAAAAGTATTATAAATATATTACAGTACAGTACTATATAGCCGATTGTGTTAGTTGTGTACCTAGGCTAACTTTGTTGGACTTAAGAACAAATTGGACTTAGAACGTGCTCTCCAAATGGAACTCGTCCGTATGCATGGGACTTACTGTAGGTATATTCATTATGTTAGTAGCCTTTCACTTTTTTCAGGGACACAGTCACATGTGCTTATGGTGTTATTCTTATTTGAGCAGAGTTCCGCTTCTCCCTGCTTTAAAGTTGGGGGAAAAGCAGGAGGTACATGGAAGGTCTCAGACAAAAAGGAAGGGAATGAAAATCTGCACTAATGTACATGAGCCTACAGTTTATAGAATGTCTACCGTGCCAGACACTTGATGTGTATGTCACTTTGACCCTCATAACAACCCTGAAGGGCAAATATTGTGATCCTTGCTTTACAAACATGAAAATTTAACCACATTGCTCAAGGTTACATAGTTTAAAAACAGCCCAGTTAGGATCTGAACCTGGGTGGTCTTTCTCCAAAGGTTTACCATTTGCCACTACATCAAGCTACTGTACTTCCAGTTCATGGGTGTAAATAGAACCCCCTTCCCTGTACTTTTATTACTTTGCAATATCTTCACCAAGTCTTTGAAATTTAGTCTTTTCAAAAACTGTCTCACACAATATAGTTTTCTCATTTACTTTTTATGATTCACGATTTTTAACATAGAGAAAACCATAGAGAATAACGCACAAGATTAATCTATGTACCCAATGACAACTTTTGACAAATTCTAACAATTTGCCATTTTTCCTCCCAATCTGTTTAAGAAAATAAAACATTAATAATACAGTTGAAGTCTCTAATATAACTCTTCCTAATCTCATTTTCCTCCTTCCAGTCCCAGAGGCAATAATTATTCTTAAATTGGTTTGTATCATTCCTGTGTTTTTATACTTTCACTGTATATGCATATTCATAAACAACATTTGTTATTTTTCTGTGGAGTTCTTAAAACATTAAATGAATGGTATAACACCTTATATAATATTCTATAACCTGTATTTTTTGCTTAATGTACTCTGCATAATATTCCATAACACATGTTTCTGAGTTTTCTCTTTGCTTACATATGTAACTCTAATTTATTTATTTTAATTCTGTATAGAATTTCATTTCATGGGGACAAACTATTCATAGCCCTATTGATTAACATAGAGGTTGTTTCTAAATTTGTGACTGCAAACGATGCTGCTATAAGCGTTCTTGTACCTGTCTTCTTGAGTAGATGTGTGAGAGTTTCCCTAGACCAGTGCTGTCTAGTAGAAATATAATGCAACACACACATGTAATTTAAAATATTCCAGTAGCCACATTTTAAAAATTAAAACTAATAGGTTGAATTTTAATTCTAATACTATATTTTATTTAACCAATATATACAAAGTATTATCATTCCAATAAATAATCAATATAAAATTATGAATCAGATACTACACATTCTTTTTCTTATACTAAGTCTTTTCAGTCTGATGCTTATTTTACACTTATATTACATTTTAATTTTTCAAGTGCTCAAATAGCTACATGTGGCTAGAGATTACCGTAACAAAGAGTGCAGCTATAGGGCACATGCCTAAAAGTAGAATTGTCGAATTGTAATGTAAGCAAAGTGACCTTACCAAGTATTGCAAATTGCTCTTCAAAGCAACTGTCCCAGTTTCACTCTCAACAGGAATGTACGGAAGTTTCCGTTTCTCCACATCCCTGCCAACAATTTAGTATTGAAAGATTTTTTAATTTTGGGAAATTTGATAGGTGCAAAATATCTCATTTCTATTTGTTTTTCCCTGATCAGTCATGAAGTTGAACTTCTAATCATATGTTAATTGTCAGTTCAGATCTCTTCCTCCATGAATTGCCTATTCAAGTTCTTTGCCACTGGAGGATTATTAATTTGTGAAAATTTTGTATACATTCTTGATTACTGTTCCTTATTGGATTTATTTATTGCTAATATGTTTTTTCAGGCTATGGTTTATCTTTTTACCTTCTCTATGGTATCTTAATTCCACAGAAGTTGCGGGGTTTTTTAAAAAGTTAAGATGTTATCAATTTTTTTCTTTCTTGCACGTTTTTTTTGGTGATTTTTTTAAATAATTTTTTTTCTATTTCAAATTCATAAATATATCCTTTTATATTTTTTTAAAAAGTACTTTTCACACATTTAGACCTTTAATCTATCTGTAATTTTTTTTGTATGAAGTGAGTTAGGAAGCTAATTATTTTCCCAAATGACCAATTAGTCAATTATCCCAGAAAAGTATATAAAGAGCTCATCTTTCCCCCATTTATAGAAACTGCCATTTCTGATTTTATTTATATATATAAATATAAGTAAATAAATAAATATATAAAAAACACTCATCATCACCACCACCATCATCATCATCACCATCATCATCATCATTGTGAATTTATTTGTTTCAAGGTCCACATTCTATTCCAGTAGCCTAGTTGTTTCTCCCCAACTCTACTGAATGCTTACCTTAATATCTGTACCTTCAAAATAAGATAGTATCAGCTTTATCTGTAGTAGCCAAAATCTGGAAACAATCCAAATGTCCATCAACAAGTGAATACACTATGGTGCATTCATTCAATAAAATGTTACTCAGTTAAGAAAAAACTATTGATATACACAACAGTATGGCTATAACTCAAGAACATCATGCTGATTGAAAAAGAGTAAATACTTTATGATTCTATTCATACGAAATTTTAGAAAAAACAAACTAATCAATAGTGACAAAAACACTTCTGCGGTTGTCTGAAGTTGAGGTAAGAGTGGGATCATTACTGACTAGAAAGGGGTACGAGAATGATGGAAACATACATATACATGAATATGTATATCAGTATATATACACACACACATATATATATCTTGGTTGTGGTGATAGTTATATAGGTGCATAAATTTTCAAAACTCATTGGCTGTATACTTAAAACTATATTTTATTGTGTGTAAATATACTGTCATAAGCTTTTATTTTTTAAATACGATGAGATACCACTTCTAACCCACTGGAATGGCTACTATTAAAAAGATTTGAGAAAGTAGTGCTATGATGATGTGGAGCAATTAAAACTCTCATTAAATTAAATTTAAACAATTAAAACTCATTGTGTGAGTGTAAAATGGTCCAAACTCTTTGGTAGTTTCTAATAAAGATAAACATACACCCATCTTATCCAAACATTCCACTTCCATGTATATAGCTAGGAGAAATGCAAATATATGTCCACAAAAGGTCTTTTCCTAAGAGCAGCTTTTTTCACAATAGCCAAAAATGGAAACAATCCCCATGTCCATCAATAAGTGAAGTAAGAAAAATAAACTGCAGTATATTCATACCATAAAATAGTCATTAAAAATAATAAATTAATGATACACACGAAACTATAGGTGAATCTGCATATATAGCTGTATCCTATGCGAATCTGTGTCAGCAGGGTGTAAATGGTTGGCCACATGTTCACCAGCCTTGGATACCAACCTTCTATTTCTACGCATCTCTCTTGGGTTTTAGTATTCATTGTCTTGTGAGTGGTTTGGGCTGGTAAGATCACTCTGTTGTTTCCTCTTGTTTGGAAACCCCTTACTCTGTCCTCTGACCTGCTGGGAAATTTGGACACGAAGTAAGAAGGCACAAATAAACTGACTTAGGTGACCTCTGAACCAGACCTTAGCAGGAAAACCTCTTCCTCCTTTAGCCTTTAATGGGCTTTTCCTTGACTTTACATGTCTTAAAATTTCCTCACTGGGAAGACTGAGAATAGGGAATGTCCCAGGACAAGGGATCAAAAGACCCCCTTACCTGCTTTTGATGTCAGTGTTAACCCATTCTGAAGCTGAGTAGTCAGCCAGCTCACCACGTATTTGAGGGAAAAACTGCAATAAGACAGTGTTATTGCCTGGAGCTTTTCCTCTGTGTAGCTCCCTGGAGAACCTGTGCTGGCCACTGTGGCTAATCTTGGGGGATCCTGGGAGTTGGCAAACGGTCAGCTCAGTTAAACGAACAGCTACATAAGAATTAATTCTCATTCCCCAAACTCATGCTCATTTTTACAACAAAGTCACCATGTGGACAAAAACAGCATGGCAGAGGTTCCGGGAAGATGGTGGAAGAGTAAGACACGGAGATCAACTTCCTCCCCACAGACACACCAGAAATACATCTACACATGGAGCAACTCCTACAGAACACCTACTGAACGCTGGCAGAAGACCTTAGACCTCCCAAAAGGCAATAAACCCCCCACATACCTGGGTAGGGCAAAAGAAAAAACAGAAACAAAAGAATAGGGACGGGACCTGCACCAGTGGGAGGGAGCTGTGAAGAAGGAAATGTTTCCACACACTAGGAAGCCCCTTCGCGGGCGGAGACTGCGGGTGGTGGAGGGGGTAAGTTTCGGAGCCGCGGAGGAGAGCACAGCAGCAGGGGTGCAGAGGGCAAAGCAGAGAGATCCCCGCACAGAGGATCAGGGCAGACCAGCACTCACCAGCACGAAAGTCTTGTCTGCTCACCCGCCAGGGCGGGCGGAGGATGGGAACTGCGGCCCGGTCTTCGGTCGGAGCGCCAGGAGAGGACTGGGGTTGGCGGCGTGAACACAGTCTGCAGGGGGTTAGTGCGCCACGGCTGGCCAGGAGGGAGTCCGGGGAAAAGTCTGGACCTGCCGAAGAGGCAAGAGACTTTTTCTTGCCTCTTTGTTTCCTGGTGCGCGAGGGGAGGGGATTAAGAGCGCTGCTTAACGGAGCGCCACAGACGGGCACGAGCCGCGGCTAAAAGCGCGGACCCCAGAGACGGGCATGAGACGCTAAAGCTGCTGCTGCCGCCACCAAGAAGCCTGTGTGCGAGCACAGGTTACTATCCACACCCCACTTCCGGGGAGCCTGTGCAGCCCGCCACTGCCAGGGTCCCAGGAATCAGGGACAACTCACACGGGAGAACGCACGGCGCGCCACAAGCTGGTGCAACGTCACGCCGTCCTCTGCCACCGCAGGCTCGCCCCGCACTCCGTGCCCCTCCCTCCCCGCAACCAGCGGCTCCTTTAACCCCATCCTGTCTGAGCGAAGAACAGACGCCCTCCGGCGACCTACATGCAGAGGCAGGGCCAAATCCAAAGCTGAGCCCCGGGGAGCTGTGAGAACAAAGAAGAGAAAGGGAAATCTCTCCCAGCAGCTTCAGAAGCAGCGGATTAAAGCTCCACATTCAACTTGATGTACCCTGCATCTGTGGAATACATGAATAGACAACGAATCATCCCAAATTAAGGAGGTGGACTTTGAGAGCAAGATTTATGATTTTTTTCCCCTTTTCCTCTTTTTGTGAGTGTGTATGTGTATGCTTCTGTGTGAGATTTTGTCTGTATAGCTTTGCTTCCACCATTTGTCCTAGGGTTCTATCTGTACATTTTTCTTGTTGTTGTTTTTAATTGTTTTTCTTTTTTTCTCTTAATAATTATTTTTTATTTTAATAACTTTATATTTTACTTTATCTTCTTTCTCTCTTTTTTTCCTTCCTTCCCTCCTTCCTTCCTTCCTCCCTCCCTCCCTCCTTTCTTTCTTTTTTTCTTTCTTTCCACTTCTACTAATTTTTTCTTTCTACTTTTTCTCCCTTTTATTCTGAGCCGTGTGGATGAAAGGCTCTTAGTGCTGCAGCCAGGAGTCAGTGCTGTGCCTCTGAGGTGGGACAGCCAACTTCAGGACACTGGTCCACAACAGACCTCCCACCTCCACATAATGTCAAATGGCGAAAATCTCGCAGAGATCTCCATCACACCACCAGCACCCAGCTTCACTCAACAGCCAGCAAGCTACAGTGCTGGACATCCTATGCCAAACAACTAGCAAGACAGGAACACAACCTCACCCATTAGCAGAGAGGCTGCCTAAAATCATAATAAGTCCACAGACACCCCAAAACACACCACTAGACGTGGACCTGCCCACCAGAAAGACAAGATCCAGCCTCATCCCCCAGAACACAGGCACTAGTCCCCTCCACCAGGAAGCCTACACAACCCACTAAACCAACCTTAGCCACTGGGGACAGACACCAAGAACAACGGGACCTACAAACCTGCAGCCTGCAAAAAGGAGACCCCAAACACAGTAAGATAAGCAAAATGAGAAGACAGAAAAACACAGAGCAGATGAAGGAGCAAGATAAAAACCCACCAGACCTAACAAATGAAGAGGAAATAGGCAGTCTACCTGAAAAAGAATTCAGAATAATGATAGTAAAGATGATCCAACATCTTGAAAATAGAATAGACAAAATGCAAGAAACATTTAACAAGGACCTAGAAGAACTAAAGATGAAACAAACAATGATGAACAACACAATAAATGAAACTAAAAATACTCTATGGGATCAATAACAGAATAACTGAGGCAGAAGAATGGATAAGTGACCTGGAAGATAAAATAGTGGAAATAACTACTGCAGAGCAGAATAAAGAAAAAAGAATGAAAAGAACTGAGGACAGTCTCAGAGACCTCTGGGACAACATTAAATGCACCAACATTCGAATTATAGGGGTTCCAGAAGAAGAAGAGAAAAAGAAAGGGACTGAGAAAATATTTGAGGAGATTATAGTTGAAAAATTCCCTAATATGGGAGAGGAAATATTTAATCAAGTCCAGGAAGCACAGAGAGGCCCATACAGGATAAATCCAAGGAGAAATACGCCAAGACACATATTAATCAAACTGTCAAAAATTAAATACAAAGAAAACATATTAAAAGCAGCAAGGGAAAAACAACAAATAACACACAAGAGAATCCCCATAAGGTTAACAGCTGATCTCTCCACAGAAACTCTGCAAGCCAGAAGGGACTGGCAGGACATATTTAAAGTGATGAAGGAGAAAAACCTGCAACCAAGATTACTCTACCCAGCAAGGATCTCATTCAGATTTGATGGAGACATTAAAACCTTTACAGACAAGCAAAAGCTGAGAGAGTTCAGCACCACCAAACCAGCTCTACAACAACTGCTAAAGGAACTTCTGTAGGCAAGAACCACAAGAGAAGGAAAAGGCCTACAATAAGGAACCCAAAACAATTAAGAAAATGGGAATAGGAACATACATATCGATAATTACCTTAAATGTAAATGGACTAAATGCTCCCACCAAAAGACACAGATTGGCTGAATGGATACAAAAACAAGACCCTTATATATGCTGTCTACAAGAGACCCACTTCAGACCTAGAGACACATACAGACTGAAAGTAACGGGATGGAAAAAGATATTCCATGCAAATGGAAATCAAAAAAAAGCTGGACTAGCAATTCTCATATCAGACAAAATAGACTTTAAAATAAAGACTATTAGAAGAGACAAAGAAGGACACTACATAATGATCAAGGGATCGATCCAAGAAGAAGATATAACAATTGTGAATATTTATGCACCCAACATAGGAGCACCTCAATACATAAGACAAATACTAACAGCCATAAAAGGGGAAATATACAGCAACACATTCATAGTAGGGAACTTTAACATCCCACTTTCACCAATGAACAGATCATCCAAAATGAAAATAAATAAGGAAACACAAGCTTTAAATGATACATTAAACAAGATGGGCTTAATTGATATTTATAGGACACTCCATCCAAAAACAACAGAATACACATTTTTCTCAAGTGCTCATGGAACATTCTCCAGGATAGATCATATCGTGGGTCACAAATCATCCTTGGTAAATATAAGAAAATTGAAATTGTATCAAGTATCTTTTCCGACCACAGCGCCATGAGACTACATATCAATTACAAGAAAAGATCTGTAAAAAATACAAACACATGGAGGCTAAACAATACACTACTTAATTACGAAGTGATCACTGAAGAAATCAAAGAGGAAATTAAAAAATACCTAGAAACAAATGACAATGGAGACACAACGACCCAAAACCTATGGGATGCAGCAAAAGCAGTTCTAAGGGGGAAGTTTATAGCAATACAAGCCCACCTTAAGAAGCAGGAAACATCTCAAATAAACAACCAAACCTTGCAACTCAAGCAATTAGAGAAAGAAGAACAAAAAAACCCCAAAGTTAGCAGAAGGAAAGAAATCATAAAAAATCAGATCAGAAATAAATGAAAAAGAAATGAAGGAAACAATAGCAAAGATCAATAAAACTAAAAGCTGGTTCTTTGAGAAGATAAACAAAATTGATAAACCATTAGCCAGACTCATCAAGAAAAAAAGGGAGAAGACTCAAATCAATAGAATTAGAAATGAAAAAGGAGAAGAAACAACTGACACTGCAGAAATACAGAAGATCATGAGAGATTACTACAAGCAACTCTATGCCAATAAAATGGACAATCTGGAAGAAATGGACAAATCCTTAGAAATGCACAACCTGCCAAGACTGAATCAGGAAGAAATAGAAAATATGAACAGACCAATCACAAGCACTGAAATTGAAACTGTGACTAAAAATCTTCCAACAAACAAAAGCCCAGGACCAGATGGCTTCACAGGCGAATTCTATCAAACATTTAGAGAAGAGCTAACACCTATCCTTCTCAAACTCTTCCAAAATATAGCAGAGGGAGGAACACTCCCAAATTCCTTCTACGAGGCCACCATCACCTTGATACCAAAACCAGACAAGGATGTCACAAAGAAAGAAAACTACAGGCCAATATCACTGATGAACATAGATGCAAAAATCCTGAACAAAATACTAGCAAACAGAATCCAACAGCACATTAAAAGGATCATACACCATGATCAAGTGGGGTTTATTCCAGGAATGCAACGATTCTTCAATATACGCAAATCTATCAATGTGATAAACCATATTAACAAATTGAAGGAGAAAAACCATATGATCATCTCAATAGATGCAGAGAAAGCTTTCGACCAAATTCAACACCCATTTATGATAAAAACCCTGCAGAAAGTAGGCATAGAGGGAACTTTCCTCAACATAATAAAGCCCATATATGACAAGCTCACAGCCAACATCATCCTCAATGGTGAAAAACTGAAAGCATTTCCACTAAGATCAGGAACAAGACAAGGTTGCCCACTCTCACCACTCTTATTCAACATAGTTTTGGAAGTCTTAGCCACAGCAATCAGAGAAGAAAAGGAAATAAAAGGAATCCGAATTGGAAAAGAAGAAGTAAAGCTGTCACTGTTTGCAGATGACATGATACTATACATAGAGAATCCTAAAGATGCTACCAGAAAACTACTAGACCTAATCAATGAATTTGGTAAAGCACCAGGATACAAAATTAATGCACAGAAATCTCTGGCATTCCTATATACTAATGATGAAAAATCTGAAAGTGAAATCAAGAAAACACTCTCATTTACCATTGCAACAAAAAGAATAAAATATCTAGGAATAAACCTACCTATGGAGACAAAAGACCTGTATGCAGAAAATTATAAGACACTGATGAAAGAAATTAAAGATGATACAAATAGATGGAGAGATATACCATGTTCTTGAATTGGAAGAATCAACATTGTGAAAATGACTCTACTACCCAAAGCAATCCATAGATTCAATGCAATCCCTATCAAACTACCACTGGCATTTTT
Source organism: Phocoena sinus (assembly GCF_008692025.1). NCBI lineage: Eukaryota > Metazoa > Chordata > Mammalia > Artiodactyla > Phocoenidae > Phocoena > Phocoena sinus. The sequence continues at coordinate 25,176,178 of NC_045775.1, forward strand.
CACAGAACTAGAACAAAATAATTCACAATTTGTATGGAAACACAAAAGACCCCGAATAGCCAAAGCAATCTTGAGAACGAAAAACGGAGCTGGAGGAATCAGGCTCCCTGACTTCAGACTATACTACAAAGCTACAGTAATCACGACAGTATGGTACTGGCACAAAAACAGAAAGATAGGTCAATGGAACAGGATAGAAAGCCCAGAGATAAACCCACGCACATATGGACACCTTTTCTTTGATAAAGTAGGCAAGAATATACAGTGGAGAAAAGACAGCCTCTTCAATAAGTGGTGCTGGGAAAACTGGACAGGTACATGTAAAAGTATGAGATTAGATCACTCCCTAACACCATATACAAAAATAAGCTCAAAATGGATTAAAGACCTAAATGTAAGGCCAGAAACTATCAAACTCTTAGAGGAAAACATAGGCAGAACACTCTATGACATAAATCACAGCAAGATCCTTTCTGACCCACCTCCTAGAGAAATGGAAATAAAAACAAAAATAAACAAATGGGACCTAATGAAACCTTAAAGCTTTTGCACAGCAAAGGAAACCATAAACAAGACCAAAAGACAACCCTCAGAATGGGAGAAAACATTTGCAAATGAAGCAACTGACAAAAGATTAATTTCCAAAATTTATAAGCAGCTCATGCAGATCAATAACAAAAAAACAAACAACCCAATCCAAAAATGGGCAGAAGACCTAAATAGACATTTCTCCAAAGAAGATATACAGACTGCCAACAAACACATGAAAGAATGCTCAACATCACTAATCATTAGAGAAATGCAAATCAAAACTACAATGAGATATCATCTCACAGCAGTCAGAATGGCCATCATCAAAAAATCTAGAAACAATAAATGCTGGAGAGGGTGTGGAGAAAAGGGAACACTCTTGCACTGCTGGTGGGAATATGAATTGCTTCAGCCACTATGGAGAACAGTATGGAGGTTCCTTAAAAAACTACAAATAGGGCTTCCCTGGTGGCGCAGTGGTTGAGAGTCCGCCTGCCGATGCAGGGGACACGGGTTCGTTCCCCGGTCCGGGAAGATCCCACATGCCGCGGAGCGGCTGGGCCCGTGAGCCGTGGCCGCTGAGCCTGCGCGTCCAGAGCCTGTGCTCTGCAACGGGAGAGGCCACAACAGTGAGAGGCCCGCGTAAAGAAAAAAAAAAAAAAAAAAAACTACAAATAGAACTACCATATGACCCAGCAATCCCACTACTGGGCATATACCCTGAGAAAACCAAAATTCAAAAAGAGTCATGTACCAAAATGTTCATTGCAGCTCTATTTACAATAGCCCGGAGATGGAAACAACCTAAGTACCCATCATCGGATGAATGGATAAAGAAGATGTGGCACATATATACAATGGAATATTACTCAGCCATAAAACGAAACGAAATTGAGCTATTTGTAATGAGATGGATAGACCCAGAGTCTGTCATACAGAGTGAAGTAAGTTAGAAAGAAAAAGACAAATACCGTATGCTAACACATATATATGGAATTTAAGAAAAAAAAAATGTCATGAAGAACCTAGGGGTAAGACAGGAATAAAGACACAGACCTACTGGAGAACGGACTTGAGGATATGGGGAGGGGGAAGGGTGAGCTGTGACAGGGCGAGAGAGAGGCATGGACGTATATACACTAACCAACGTAAGGTAGATAGCTAGTGGGAAGCAGCCGCATGGCACAGGGATATCGGCTTGGTGCTCTGTGACCGCCTGGAGGGTTGGGATAGGGAGGGTGGGAGGGAGGGAGACGCAAGAGGGGAGAGATATGGGAACATATGTATATATGTATATATGTATAACTGATTCACTTTGTTATAAAGCAGAAACTAACACACCATTGTAAAGCAATTACACTCCAATAAAGATGTTTAAAAAAACTAATTGAAATATTAAATTTGATTTCATTAAAAATATTAGCCATTCCTTAAAAAAAAAAAAAAGAAACAAGAAAAATCCCCAATAACCGATCTAACTTTACATCTAAAGGAATTAGAAAAAGAAGAACAAATGAAGCCTAAATTAGTAGAAGGAAGGAAATAATAAAGATCAGAGCAAGAATAAATGAGAGACAGAAAAAACTTTTTAAATCAATGAAACTAAGAGCTGGTTCTTTAAAAAGATAAACATAATCAACAAACCTTTGATTAACCAAGAAAAGAAAGAAAGGACTCAAATAAATAAAATCAGGGATGAAAGAGGAGAAGCAGCAACTGACAACACAGAAATACAAAGGATCATAAGAGATTATTATGAACAATTATATGCCAAAAAAATGGACTACCTGGAAGAAATGCATAAATTCCTAGAAACACAATCTTCCAAGACTGAATCATGAAGAAACTGAAAATCTGAACAGACCAATTACTAGTAAGGACATTGAAACCATTACCAAAATCTGCCAATAAACAAAAGCCCAGGACCAAATGGCTTCACTGGCAAATTCCACAAAACATTCAAAGAAGATTTAATACTTATCCTTCTCAAACTTACCAAAAAAAGTGAAAGGAGGGAATCCTTCCAAACAGATTTTACAAAGCCAACATTACCCTGGTACCAAAACCAGACAAGTCAACACCACAAAAAAAGAAAGTTACAAGCCAATATCCTTGATGAACATAGGTACAAAATCTTTAACAAAATATTAGGAAACTAATAAAACAATGCATTAAAAGGATTATACATCACAATCACATTGGATTTATTTCAGGGATGTAAGGACTGTTCAACCCCCACAAATAAATCAACACGATACCTCACATTAACAACATGAAGGATAAAAATCATATGATCATCTCAATAGATGCAGAAAAGCCTTTTGACAAAATTCAACATCTATGTATGATAAAACTTCTCAAAAAAGTGGGTCTAGAGCTACCTCAACATAATAAAGGCTATATATGACAAATCCACAGCTAACATTATACTCAAAGGTGAAAAGCTGAAAGTTTTTCCTTAAGATCAGGAACAAGGCAAGGAAGACTTCTCTCACCACTTTCATGCAACATAGTATTGGAAGTCCTAGCTAGACCAATTAGGCAGGAAAAATAATAAAAGGAATCCAAACTGGAAATGAAGAGGTAAAACTGTCACTATTTGCAGATGAGATGAAACTATATATAGAAAACTCTAAAGATTCCACCAGGGGCTTCCCTGGTGGTGCAGTGGTTGAGAGTCTGCCTACTAATGCAGGGGACACGGGTTCGTGCCCCGGTCTGGGAAGATCCCACATGCCGCAGAGCGGCTGGGCCTGTGAGCCATGGCCGCTGGGCCTGCGCATCCAGAGCCTGTGCTCCACAACGGGAGAGGCCACAACAGTGAGAGGCCCGTATAACACACACACACAAAAAAAGATTCCACCAAAAAACTCTTAGAACTAATAAATGAGTTCATTAAATTCCAGGATAAAAAATCAATATACAGAAATCTATGGTGTTTTTATACACTAATAATGAAGTATCAGAAAGAGAAAACAATCCCGTTTAAAATCACATCAAAAAGAATGAAATACCTATGGATAAAGTTAACCAAGGTGGTGAAAGACCTGTGTACTGAAAACTATAAGACACTGATGAAAAAAATAGAAGACACAAATAAATGGAAAGATATTCTGTGTTCATCAACTGGAATAATTAATATTATTAAAATATCCATATTACCCACAGCAACCTACAGATTCAGTGGAGTCCCTATCAAAATTACAATGGCATATTTCACAGAACTAGAACAAATAATTCTAAAATTTTATGGAATCACAAAAGATCACAAATAGCTGAAACAACCTTGAGAAAGAAGAAAAAATCTGGAGGTATCATTCCCTGATTTCAAACTATACTACAAACCTATAGTAATCAAAACAGTATTGTGCTGGCACAAAAACAGATACACAGATCAGTGGAACAGAATTGAGAGCCCATAAATAAACCCATACATACATACAATTCATGTATGACAAAGGAGCAAAGAACATACAATGGAAAAAGGATAAACTCTTCAATAAATGGTGTTGAGAAAACTGGACAGCAACACGCAAAAGAATGAAAGAAGACAACTATATTACACTATACACAAAAATTAATCCAAAATGGATAATGAATCTAAGACCTGAAACTACAAATTCTCAAAAGAAAACATAAGCAGTGACATTGGTCCCAGTGATGCTTTTGTGGATCTGCCTTTAAAGGCAAGGAAAACAAAGCACAAATAAACAAATGGGACTACATCCAACTAAAAATTTCTGCACAGAGAAGGAAACCATTGTCAAAAAAAGAAAAGGTAACTTACTGAGTGGGAGAAGATACTTGCAAATCATATATCCAATAGGGGTTAATATTCAAAATATATAAAGAACTCAACAAGATAAAAACAAACAACCAGATTAAAAAATGAGCAGAGGATCTGAAGAGACACTTTTGCAAAGAAGACATACAGATGGCCAACAGGCACATGTTCAACATCACTAATTATTAGGGAAATACAAATCAAAACCACAATGATATGTGACCTCTCACTTGTCAGAGTAGCTATTACCAAAAACACAAGAAATAACATTGTTGGATAGGATACGGAGAAAAGAGACCCCTCATAAACTGTTGGTTGTACTGTAAATTGGTATACCCACTATGGAAAACAGTATGGAGGTTCCTCAAAAAATTAAGAATAGAGTTACCAGCTATTCCACTTCCAGGTATTTGTCTGAAGAACCAGTAATTTGAAGAGATATATGAACCTCTATGTTCACTGCAGCATTATTTACAGTAGCCAAGATATGGAAACAACCTTAAGTGTCCACCAATGAATGAACGGATAAAGAAAATGTGGTATAAATATACAATGGACTACCACTCAGCCATAAAAAAGAATGAAATTCTGCCATTTGCAACAACATGAATGGACCATGAAAGTACAGTGCTCAGCAAAGTAAATCAGAGAAAGACAATACTGTATGACTTCGCTCATATGTGGAATCTAAAACAAATAAGTGAACAAACAAAATAAAATAAAAACAAAGATATAGAGAACAGGTTAGTGGTTAGCAGGGGGTGCGGGGATTAGAGGGTGGGCAAAATGAATGAAGGGGGTCAACTGTATGGTGATAGATGGCAGCTAGGCTTGTGGTGGTGACCACTTTGTAGTATACACAGATGTCAAATTATAATGCTGTAACACCTGAAACTTAGAAAAAGAAAAAGAGAAGAGCAGAGAGGCAAGGGAAGAAGAGTGAGTTGAGGGAATTCTGAAGCAACCTATCAAATCAGCAGCAGTTACTGAGCCCTGTATGCCTTCACACAATGCTTTGTGCTAAAAGTACATTGAAGTGTGAGACATGTGCTCTAGAACTCAGAGGGGACTAGACATGGATCCATAAAACGATCGAGAAACCATCCTAGGCAGGATGTAAATCATGACCAAGTTGTGTGGGACCACTGGGAAATTCATGAACTACAAATCAGCAGAGGGAGGGCGTCTGGGGAACTTGAAAGAAGGGAGTGACACTTGAGCAGGATTCTGAAGAAGAATTTGAATTAGCTGAGGAGAAGAAATGCAGTGGGGGAGACATTACTAGTTTGGGTAGAAAAGGAACAAAAACTTGAAGGGGTAATTGAGTGCAGAATGTTCATGTGACAAGAAGGAAGTAAAGTATAGAAAGAGTGGATAAGGGATTCATAAGAGTCAAGCCATAGAAGATTTTGTAAGCTGATAGGTTCGTTTGATTTCATGTTTGGGGAAATACAAAGCCTTATTAGTAAATCTATCAATTTAGCTGCTATAAGGGCCAGGACTAGAATGAGGCAAGTGAGGTGAAAGGGGCACTTGCCTCTATTGCAAAATTTAAGAAGGCACAAAAAACTCAGTAATCAATATTCTAATGCAACATTTAAAAGACAAATCAATGTACAAAAAGTCCATGATAAGCAAAATATCTAGGGTTTTTTTGTTTTGTTTATTTACTTATTTATGGCTGTATTGGGTCTTCATTTCTGTGTGAGGGCTTTCTCTAGTTGTGGCGAGCGAGGGCCACTCTTCATCGCGGTGCGTGGGCCTCTCACTATTGCAGCCTCTCTTGTTGCGGAGCACAGGCTCCAGACGCGCAGGCTCACTAATTGTGGCTCACGGGCCCAGTTGTTCCGTGGCACGTGGGATCCTCCCAGACCAGGGCTCGAGCCCGTGTCCCCTGCATTGGCAGGCAGATTCTCAACCACTGTGCCACCAGGGAAGCCCTCAAGGTTTTAAATAAAGGCAAAATCAGTAACAGTGGCACACTGAGCCATATTAAAGCCTGAGACAAAAGCAAAAATAAGTAATATCTTGTCCTCTTTTGGAAACTCAGAACATGTATTAGCATATTAAAGGCTTTGAAAAATACTGCAGAAAAGAACCCTATTAAACTTTGCTTAATCCTACAGATTCCGAACATACTTAACCACCCAACAATTTTGCAAGCAACATCTCTTATCACTGTAGAATATTTTTCAGGGAAGGTCAGTATAGTCTAACTTTTTTTTAAACTGGTAATGAAACCGAGGCATTGAGAGTCGGCAAGATCTCTCTAGTTAACTAGGAGTAAATCAATGAAAAATGTTATAGATGTATGAGTTCTTTTCTTCATTAATAAGTGTGTTAATAATGAACAGTTTTAAATTTTTCTTTAATTATTTTTTACATACTTTAAGTCATTATACCTCTTGATTCATTGAGAACCATCTGTGAAATATGGCTGTATAAATCGTGAGTGGTTGGGTTAAACCCACGCTGACTCCAAGGTAAAATATTACCTTTAGTTTCTGCTTACTGTATTGGGAAATGAACACCTAAAAACCTGATCTTGCTGCAAGTAAGAGTTATAAAGTCTGGACAAAATATAAAAACAACTACCTGAGACTCTAGAGATGGAACAGAAGCAGGCAGTTTTTGGAGGAGAGTTGAAATCTGCTGCATGGAAAACAATAACATCCCCTTCTTGTGACTTTCTTCTGAAAGCAGTAACTTGAAGATGGATCAATAGGAAGTATACAGTCCAAACAACAGGAAAAAAAGTCAACACAACCTCTTAGATATATGGAACAATTTCCAAAGGTCTAACATATGTGTAAATGTAATTAAAGACAAAGAAGAGAGAGAAAAGGGAGCAGAAAAAATATTTGAAGAAATAATGTCCAAAAACTTCCAAAATTTGGTAAAGGATTTAAATTTACAAATTCTGTAGTTTCATGAACCCCAAACAGGATAAATATGAAGAGGCACATGAGGTTCAAACAGTTGAAAAACAAAGATAAAGAGAAAATCATGAAGTATGATTTCCGAAAAAATATGACACATAACGTTCAACAATTATTTGAATGATCACAACTTCTCATCGGAAACCAAGGAGGCCAGCATACAGTGAAACATCTTTACAGCACTGACAGGTTAAAAAAAAACTGTTGACTATGAATTTTGTATCCTACAAAAAATGCTTTTCAATAATGAAGGTGAAATAAAGATACTTTCAAATAGTGGAAAACTAAGGGTACTACCACACTTGCACTATAAGAAATGTTGCAGTGAGTTCTTTAGGCTGAAGGAAAGTAATACCACAAGAAAAATCAGGAAAGAGTAAATATAGAGATGTAGGTACAAGACTATTTCTTCTCTTAAGTCCTTTATAATACAGATGGCTATTTAAAGAAAAAATTTTAACATTGCCTTACAGACTTTACTATGAATGTAGATGTAATACATATGACAACTACAACATAAAGCATTGTGGGGGCATAAATGAATGGACCTTTACAATTGCAAGGAATATAGATAGCTAGACGAAGTGATATAAGGTTAACTCTAAGTTACTAAGTCTAAGATTAATTCTAGGACCATAAAAAGCTAAGGAGGGATATGTAATCCCTAAAACATTAACTAAAAATATAACACAAAGAAATATAGCTAAAAATCCAATATATAACATTAAAATGGATTTCTAAAATGTATATAAACAAGGCAAAAAAAGAATAATAGAGGAACAGTGAACAGAGGGAACAAATCAAATAAATTGGTAGACCTAAATCCAATCATGATAATAATTTCATTAAATGCTAATGGACTAAACATACCAAAAATTATCAGACTAGATTTTTTTAAAGGCAAGATTAAACCTGTGCTGCCTACAAGAGGCTTTTTTTTTTTTTTTTATGGTACGTGGGCCTCTCACTGTTGTGGCCTCTCCCGTTGCGGAGCACAGGCTCCGGACGCGCAGGCTCAGCGGCCATGGCTCACACGGGCCCAGCCGCTCTGCGGCATGTGGTATCTTCCCGGACCGGGGCACAAACCCGTGTCCCCTGCATCGGCAGGCGGACTCTCAACCACTGTGCAAGAGGCATATTTTAAATATAAAGACACAGAAAGACTGAAAGCAATACATGGGAAAAGATACAGCATGTAAAAGCCAGCTTAAGAAAGCTGGAATGGATATATTTAAATCAGATAAAACAGACTCTCAGATAAAGAGTAGAGTATTGTCAAATATAAAGAGATGCATTTCATCATGTTAATGTTATCTATTAGCTTTTTAGCTTAATTGAGAAGATATAACAATAAAACATACATATGTATACACACACACACACACACACACACACACACACACAAAGTGCCTCAAAATACAAGAAGCAGAAACTGATGGACTTAGAAATAAACAACCTCATAATTATAAAAGGAGAATTTAACATTCTCTCAGTAATTTATTGAATAACTAGTCCAAAAAATCACTTTAAAAAGTAGAACCTGTTTTTGATCATTTTCGTTTAATTTGTACTTGTAAAACACTATAGCCAACAATGGCAGAATACACATTCTTTTCAAGTGCACATGATCATTTACAAGCATAGAACATGTTAGGTCATAACAACAGTTTTAATAAATTTAAAAGGATTCAATCCATACAAAGTATGTTCTTACCACAATGGAAGCAAATTAGAAATCAATAACTAAATAAAACATTTCTAAGCAGTCCAAGGCCAAAGAAGAAAACATAAAGGAAATAAAATATTTGAACTGAATGACAATGGATATACAAGATACCAAAATTTGTGGGGATACAGTAAAGCAGTGCTTACAGGGAAATTTATAGCATCAAATACTTAGAAAATAAGAAATCTAAAATTCTACTTTTTAAAATTAGGAAAAGTAAATTAGAGTTCAAAACAGAATACAGAATTTATAAAACTGCCATTTACAATAGCATCCAAAAATGGACTACTTTGATATAAATTCTACAAAATATGTACAGGATTTGTATGCAGGAAACTACAAAACACTGATAAAAGAAATCAAGTAAGATCTAAATCAATATTTATGGATTGGAAGACTCAATCTTATTAAGATATCAATTCTCTCCAGGTTGAGCTCTAGTTACAGTGAAATACAAATAAAAATATAAAAAAGGGGTTTTTTGTAGAGAATAATAAGCTGATGCTAAAATATATATGGAAAGGCAAGTGATTTACAATAGCCAGAATAATTTTGAAAAAGAAAACAAAGTTGGAGTATCCCACTGCTTGATATTGAAACTTATAAATCTAAAGTTATCAAGACAGTGTGGTATTGGTAAAAAGATAGACACACAGAACAGTGAAACAGAATAGAAAGTGCAGAAATAGAACCCACAAATACAGTCAACGAGTTCTTGGCAAATATACAAAACAAATCAATGGAGAAGAGAGCCTTTTCAACAAATGGGGTCTGAGCAATTTGATATTCATATGTGAAAGAGTTCATCTCAACTCATATCTCACATCTTACAAAAAATTAACTCAGAATGGATTATAGACCTACATGAAAAACATAAAACTACAAAACGTCTAGAAAAAAAGTAATGATGCAGCCACTTTGGAAAAACAGTTTGACAGTTTCTTCTTTTTCTAAAAAATAAAACCGTTTAAACTAAAAAAAGAAAAACAAAAACCATTCACCCATTTCAGTTTCAGAAACAGTTTCCTGTAAACATATGCATATCATAATCCAACAATCCCTCTCCTATGAAGTTACCCAAGAGAAATTAAATTTTTGTTTGTACAAAAATCTATACATAAATGTTTATAACAGCTTTATTTATAATCGCCAAAAACTAGCAACCGTTCAAATATCCATCAATATATGAAAGGATAACTAAAATGTATATATTTTGGCAAATTTAATGCAATATTACTTCGCAGTAATAGGGAATGAACTACTGATCCACACAGTAACACAGATGAGTCTCATGACTGCTGTGTTATGCCCAGTGAAGGAACCAACACATACTAGAGTATACACTGTATGATTCCATTTAGGTAAAACACAAACTAACCTGTAATGAGGAAAATCACAACAGTGGTTGTCTGTGACTAGCGGTGAAGGGAAGAATGGACTGCAAAGAAGCATAAGGAATCTTTTATGAGGATGAGGAAATATTCTGTATCTTGATTACAGTTGTAGTTTCACTGATGTATATGACTGTCAAACTCATCATATATACACTTGAAACAGATGCAATCTGTTGTAAATCAATTATTTCTTATCAAGTTGATAAGGAAAAGATATCTCTACTATCATTTTGCTTTCTTATGTTCTTCTTTCTCCTAAAAATGAATGAAAAAAGTTTGTCTAATAAAGTGATTTACATAATCAAGTCACTGATATATCATCTTTCTAGAGCCTCTTCTCCTCTGTCACAGTTTCTCCATCTTTTTTCCTTCACTAGTTCCCTTGAATGCAAGTAGTACAAGTGTTTTGGAGCACTAACCCCACTTCTGTAGACAGAAGTTCCATAGCTGTTGTCCAGAATCTGGTGCTCCAGAAGGTACAGCTTTCCCTGGAACTGAGCTAAGCCTCTTGAGTCCTGCATTTTTCCATCCACACACATCCAGGTGTTACTGGCTCAGACCCACAACCCGATGCAACTGAATTACTGATGCCTTGAGAGATCCTAGGTAGGGCTGGATTGATTTCCATAAAACAATTGTAACTGTAGGCCAGGTTGGCCCAGGAAAACTTGTCAACCAGGAATTTTGTCAATGCCTAGCGCTTAGAGTCAGAAACTTTGAAGGGCTTAGAGACCACTAGTCTAAACCCTGGCTTCCATTCAACCTGACCTTCCCCAAGTCGTCTTCCAGCCTCTTCTTTTTCTTTTTTTAATTTTTATTTATTTAACATCTTTATTGGAGTATAATTGCTTTACAATGGTGTGTTAGTTTCTGCTTTATAACAAAGTGAATCAGCTATACATATACATATACCCCCATATCTCCTCTCTCTTGCGTCTCCCTCCCACCTTCCCTATCCTATCCCTCTAGGTGGTCACAAAGCACCGAGCTGATCTCCCTGTGCTATGTGGCTGCTTCCCACTAGTTATCTATTTACATTTGGTAGTATATATAAGTACATGCCACTCTCTCACTTCGTCCCAGCTTACCCTTCCCCCTCCCCGTGCCCTCAAGTCCATTCTCCACATCAGCATCTTTATTCCTGTCCTGCCCCTAGGTTCTTCAGAACCATTTTTTTTTAGATTCCATGTATATGTGTTAGTATACGGTATTTATTTTTCTTTTTCTGACTTACTTCACTCTGTATGGCAGTCTCAGGTCCATCCACCTCACTACAAATAACTCAATTTCGTTTCTTTTTATGGCTGAGTAATATTCCATTGTATATATGTGCCACATCTTCTTTATCCATTCATCTGTCGATGGACACTTAGGTTGCTTCCATGTCCTGGCAATTGTAAATAGTGCTGCAATGAACACTGTGGTACATGAATCTTTTTGAATTATGGATTTCTCAGGGAATATGCCTAGTAGTGGGATTGCTGGGTCGTATGGTAGTTCTATTTGTAGTTTTCTAAGGAATTTCCATACTGTTCTGCATAGTCCATCCTCATCTTGAATGCTCCAGTGATGGGGAATTCACAGCCAGGTTCTTTGTCTTCCTTATAGCTAATCAAATCTCTCTCCCTTGAGGTTTACCCTTTGGTTCATTTCTGGCCTGTCTCCCCCAGTCCACGGGGTGCCCATAATCCTCATCCCAACCCCCAGTTGCCCACAACCCCTGCTGCACGTCTAAACAATCCCCACCAGAGGGCACTCCAAGCACTGCCCGGTCTCTCCCCTCTGTCGGCTCCTCCTCTGCTTCCATTTCTTTGACCTGCTGCAGGCTGACCCTGTGACAAAAGGTCAACCAAAGTAACCCCTGCCAAGAGATATTTAACTGAGTGTCATTTCAGGTCACTTGGTGCTTTAACCCAACTAGAAGAAGGTAAATACCTAGACTTGCTGGGTTATAGGGTAACCTAAGTTTAACATTTTCAGGAACATTTCAGGAACTGCCAAACTGTTTTCCAAAGATGCTGCACCATTTTGTATCCCTACCAGCAATGTATAAGGGCTCTGATTTCTTCACATCCTCATCAACCCTCATTATTATCTGTCTTTTTGATTATAGCTGTTCTAGTGTGTGCGAAATGGCATCTAATTGTGGTTTTGATCTGCATTTCCCTAATGACTAATAATGTTCAGCACCTTTTTATGTCCTTATTGGACATTTGTATATCTTTTTTAAAGAAATGTTTATTCAAATCCTTTGTCCATTTTTAATTGGGTTATCTGTCTTTTTATTATTGAGTTGTAAGATTTCTTTATATATTCTGGATATGTCTATTATCAGGTATGATTGGCAAATATTTTATCCCAGTCTGTGGGTTGCCTTTTTACTTCCTTGGTGGTGCCCTTTGAGGTACAAAAGGTTTTAATTTTGGGGCTTCCCTGGTGGCGCAGTGGTTGAGAGTCCTGCCGATGCAGGGGACGCAGGTTCGTGCCCCCATCCGGGAGGATCCCACATGCTGCGGAGCGGCTGGGCCCGTGAGCCATGGCCGCTGAGCCTGCGCGTCCGGAGCCTGTGCTCCGCAACGGGAGAGGCCACAACAGTGAGAGGCCCGCGTACCAAAAAAAAAAAAAAAAAAAGGTTTTAATTTTGATAAAGTTCAACTTGCCAATTTTCTCTTTTATTGCTTGTGCTTTTGGCATCATGTCTAAGAAATCATTGCCTAATCCAACATCATAAAGATTTATTCCTATGTTTGCTCCATTGGGTTTTATAATTTAAGCTCTTACATTTAGCTTTATGACTCACTGTGAGTTAATTTTTGTTCATTGTGTAAGATAGGGACTCAAATCCATTCTCCTGCATGTGGATATCCAATTATCTCAATATAACTTAGCTTAATGAATGAAAAATATGATATGACGTGTCTTCAGCAATCACCAGGCATCTGGGTTTTTCTTACAGTTCTTATAGGCTAAAGGAAAATGATGAATCTATCAAACTAGTACAGGGCAGAACAAATCTGCTTTTACCTAACATATTTCTATGCCTTTTAGGGTGGAGAGTGCGTTAGAACTGTTGATAAAGTGTGGTGGTGTTTCAGCTACATGAGGCTCTGCTAATAATTCTGCTAGTTGCCAAGTGGGGGATGGAGAGGGTTAGAGCATTCCTAGCACCTATAAATTTGGGAAGAGTAATGCCTCATATGTCAGGGAAGAGTAGACTTCAGTTGCATTGAGAAGACCAGATAAGGATTAGATAGAGCCCCCAGAGTCCAAATGACTACTGTATAGAAGGCTACAAGGCTCATTTTCATCCCTTAAATTTTTCTATCTCAAATTTTCAATAAAATATATTGAGAGTTTTGTCCATATTTAAAATTCATCTCTAGTTTCATAATGGACATAATGAGGGCCCAGTATATGTGACTGACCCTGTGAACCCTTCCCAGACTCCTCACAAATACCATCTCACTATTTTCTATTCTCCCCTTCTGGGTTTTGTTTTGTTTTGTTTTTTAATTTCTTCTGCTTTTACTGCACTATTTTGGGATTGAGTAGTTTTTTGTGATTGTTTTTCTTTTCCACTATTAGTTTATTATTTATATCTCTTTTTTAAATTGTTGCCCTAGAGTTTGTACAACATATATATCTTTAACTTAACACAATTTACATTTATATTTATACCTCTCTCTGGATAGTTAAAGAATCTTACATTATTGAAAATGAATTAATGCATTAATGAATTAACAAAATTTAATGGATTTTTATGGTATTTGCTTTCTAGTCAGTGCTGAAAAATGCACCCCAAAAGGATTCTCTTCTCTAAGGCCTCTGGAGTAACGGAAAACAAAGACCATTACAAGGGAAAACCCTGATGGATGCTGACTCCTCCGGCTGCTCTCCCTCCCCACTGGCCTCACGGAACTTGGATGCTGCCATACGCTTCTCAGAACAACTCCTTCACCTCTTTTTCACAAGTGTCACTTCTGCACAGACTTAAAACCATCTTTATGAGGTGAGCGGACAGAAATACAATAAAATTATTTATCGTGAGGCACAGCCATATGGCTTGTGTTTAAAGAAACTCAGCTTCTTCCCTTATAAAAAAGGAGCTCCAAGAAGAGCTTATTTTCTCTCTCAGAGGGATTTTTTTTCCCTGCGAGGATAAGGAAAGGATCTGGCTTATGCAGACCTGGACACAAGGGAAAGAGAAGAAACCACTCTGTCACGAGAGGCCACCCTCTCCCAAGGCCCCTTGCCTCACTTCACTGCAGACCTTCTGCCACCGCAGCCCATTCCTCCCACATAAGTCCCCACCTTCCTCCACTTTCTCTCTCTGTTTCCCTCCTCCTCCCAGCCAGGCTGCCACGTGGGAGAGGATACTGGCATATCCTTCACTTAGACTCTGACTACAGTGAGCAAAGCCAAGCCCTGCACCCACAAAGGTTAGAACAAAAGGAACTAACACAGCTTAGTACATACTTTAACCTTCCCCCAAAACATATTTCACTCATCCAAATCCCAAGCTATGGTTAGTGGGAAGAAATAAGACACAGGTAACACAGAACCTTTTAAGATCAAGGCTCAGTGGACTTACAGAGAGAAAAAGCAAATCTCTTATTTAGAAATTAAATCCATTCAATGGCTATTAAATCATCCAAGCACCCACATTACCAAGTGGCACCATGCCTCTTTCTTTTATCATAAGACAGTATAGATGCTTTAAAACAATCAGCAGCCCTCTCTAGAAGGTTTTGCCTTACATTTATTGTTACCCTGCTTATTTGCCATGCCCGGACCTCAGCCCACAGCCTATTAAAGAATCAAAAAGGCAGGCAAAAATGGAAACGACTCTTCACAAGTCCATTCTTTCACATGCCAAGAGCTTTCTCTTGGTGAGACTAACATGAGGTTACCACAAAAAGTCAAGATGGCTATTGCAAGGGCTTCCGGGAAGATGGCGGAAGAGTAAGACGCGGAGATCATCTTCCTCCCCACAGATACACCAGAAATACTTCTACACGTGGAACAACTCCTACAGAACACTTACTGAACGCTGGCAGAAGACCTCAGACCTCCCAAAAGGCAAGAAACCCCCCACGTATCTGGGTAGGGCAAAAGAAAAAAGAAGAAACGGAGACAGAAGGATAGGGGCGTACCAGCACCAGTGGGAGGGAGCTGTGAAGGAGGAAAGGTTTCCAAATACTAGGAAGCCCCTTTGCGGGCGGAGACTTTGGGAGGCGGAGGGGGGAGCTTTGGAGCCGCGGAGGAGAGCACAGCAACAGGGGTGCGGAGGCCAAAGCGGAGAGATTCCCGCACAGAGGATCGGTGCCGACCAGTACTCACCAGCCCGAGAGGTTTGTCTGCTCACCCACCGCGGCGGGCAGGGCTGGGAGCTGAGGCTCGGGCTTCGGTCGGAGGCAGGGAGAGGGCTGGGGTTGGCGGCGTGAGCACAGCCTGCAGGGGGTTAGTGCGCCACGGCTAGCCGGGAGGGAGTCCGGGGAAAAGTCTGGACCTGCCGAAGAGGCAAGAGACTTTTTCTTGCCTCTTTGTTTCCTGGTGCGCGAGGAGAGGGGATTAAGAGCGCTGCTTAAAGGAGCTCCAGAGACGGGCGCGAGCCGCGGCTAACAGCGTGGACCTCACAGACTGGCATGAGACGCTAAGGCTGCTGCTGCCACCACCAAAAAGCCTGTGTGTGAGCACAGGTCACTATCCACACCCCCCTTCCAGGGAGCCTGTGCAGCCCACCACTGCCAGGGTCCCAGGATCCAGGGACAACTTCCCCGGGAGAACGCACGACGCGCCTCAGGCTCGTGCAACGTCACGCCGTCCTCTGCCGCCGCACGCTCGCCCCACCCTCCGTGCCCCTCCCTCCGCCCGGCCTGAGTGAGCCAGAGCCCCCGAATCAGCGGCTCCTTTAACCCCGTCCTGTTTGAGCAAAAAACAGACGCCCTCCAGCGACCTACGCGCAGAGGCAGGGCCAAATCCAAAGCTGAGCCCCTGGGAGCTGTGAGAACAAAGAAGAGAAAGGGAAATCTCTCCCAGCAGCCTCAGAAGCAGCGGATTAAAGCTCCACAATCAATTTGATGTACCCTGCATCTGTGGAATACATGAATAGACAAAGAATCATCCCAAATTAAGGAGGTGAACTTTGAGAGCAAGATTTATGATTTTTTTCCCCTTTTCCTTTTTTTGTGAGTGTGTATGTGTATGCTTCTGTGTGAGATTTTGTCTGTAGAGCTTTGCTTCCATTTGTCCTAGGGCTCTATCCGTCCGTTTTTTTTTTTCTTTTCTCTTAATAATTATTTTTTTATTTTAATAACTTTATTATATTTTATCTTACTTCATTTTATTTTACTCTATTTCCTTTCTTTCCTTTTTCCTTCCTTTGCTCCATCCTCCCTTCCTTCCTCCCTCCCTCCCTCCTTCCCTCCCTCCCTCCTTTCTTTCTACTTCTACTAATTCTTTTTTTTTTTTTTTTTTGTATTTTAAACATCTTTATTGGGGTATAATTGCTTTACAATGGTGTGTTAGTTTCTGCTTTATAACAAAGTGAATCAGCTATACATATACATATGTTCCCATATGTCTTCCCTCTTGCGTCTCCCTCCCTCCCACTCTCCCCATCCCACACTTCCAGGCTGTCACAAAGCACCGAGCTAATATCCCTGTGCCTTGCGGCTGCTTCCCCCCAGCTACCTACCTTACTACGTTTGTTAGTGTGTATATGGCCATGACTCTCTCTCGCCCTGTCAAAACTCACCCTTCCCCCTCCCCATATCCTCAAGTCCGTTCTCCAGTAGGTCTGCGTCTCTATTCCTATCTTACCCCTAGGTTCTTCATGACATTTTTTTCCCTTAAATTCCATATATATGTGTTAGCATACGGTATTTGTCTTTTTCTTTCTGACTTACTTCACTCTGTATGACAGACTCTAGGTCTATCCATCTCATTACAAATAGCTCAATTTCATTTCTTTTTAAGGCTGAGTAATATTCCATTGTGTATATGTGCCACATCTTCTTTATCCATTCATCCGATGATGGGCGCTTAGGTTGTTTCCATGTCATGGCTATTGTAAATACAGCTGCAGTGAACATTTTGGTACATGACTCTTTTTGAATTTTGGTTTCCTCAGGGTATATGCCAAGTAGTGGGATTGCTGGGTCATATGGTAATTCTATTTGTAGTTTTTTAAGGAACCTCCGTACTGTTCTCCACAGTGGCTGAACCAATTCACATTCCCACCAGCAGTGCAAGAGTGTCCCCTTTTCTCCACACCCTCTCCAGCATTTATTGTTTCTAGATTTTTTGATGATGGCCATTCTGACTGGTGTGAGATGATATCTCATTGTAGTTTTGATTTGCATTTCTCCAATGATTAATGATGTTGAGCATTCTTTCATGTGTTTGTTGGCATTCTGTATATCTTCTTTGGAGAAATGTCTATTTAGGTCTTCTGCCCATTTTTGGATGGGGTTGTTTGTTTTTTTGTTATTGAGCTGCATGAGCTGCTTGTAAATTTTGGAGATTAATCCTTTGTCAGTTGCTTCATTTGCAAATGTTTTCTCCCATTCTGAGAGTTGTCTTTTGGTCTTGGTTATGGTTTCCTTTGCTGTGCAAAAGCTTTGAAGTTTCATTAGGTCCCATTTGTTTATTTTTGTTTTTATTTCCATTACTCTAGGAGGTGGGTCAGAAAGGATCTTGCTGTGATTTATGTCATAGAGTGTTCTTCCTATGTTTTCTTCTAAGAGTTTGATAGTTTCTGGCCTTACATTTAGGTCTTTAATCCATTTTGAGCTTATTTTTGTGTATGGTGTTAGGGAGTGATCTAATCTCATACTTTTACATGTACCTGTCCAGTTTTCCCAGCACCATTTATTGAAGAGGCTGTCCTTTCTCCACTGTACATTCCTGCCTCCTTTATCAAAGATAAGGTGTCCATATGTGCGTGGGTTTATCTCTGGGCTTTCTATCCTGTTCCACTGATCTTTCTGTTTTTGTGCCAGTACCATACTGTCTTGATTACTGTTGCTTTGTAATATAGTCTAAAGTCAGGGAGCCTTATTCCTCCAGCTCCTTTTTTTGTTCTCAAGATTGCTTTGGCTATTCGGGGTCTTTTGTGTTTCCATACAAATTGCGAAATTTTTTGTTCTAGTTCTGTGAAAAATGCCAGTGGTAGTTTGATAGGGATTGCATTGAATCTGTAGATTGCTTTGGGTAGTAGAGTCATTTTCACAATGTTGATTCTTCCAATCCAAGAACATGGTATATCTCTCCATCTATTTGTATCATCTTTAATTTCTTTCATCGGTGTCTTATAATTTTCTGCATACAGGTCTTTCGTATCCTTAGGTAGGTTTATTCCTAGATATTTTATTCTTTTTGTTGCAATGGTAAATGGGAGTGTTTTCTTGATTTCACTTTCAGATTTTTCATCATTAGTATATAGGAATGCCAGAGATTTCTGTGCATTAATTTTGTATCCTGCTACTTTACCAAATTCATTGATTAGCTCTAGTAGTTTTCTGGTAGCATCATTAGGATTCTCTATGTATAGTATCATGTCATCTGCAAACAGTGACAGCTTTACTTCTTCTTTTCCGATTTGGATTCCTTTTATTTCCTTTTCTTCTGATTGCTGTGGCTAAAACTTCCAAAACTATGTTGAATAAGAGTGGTGAGAGTGGGCAACCTTGTCTTGTTCCTGATCTTAGTGGAAATGCTTTCAGTTTTTCACCATTGAGGATGATGTTTGCTGTGGGCTTGTCATATATGGCTTTTATTATGTTTAGGAAAGTTCCCTCTATGCCTACTTTCTGGAGGGTTTTTATCATAAATGGGTGTTGAATTTTGTCGAAAGCTTTCTCTGCATCTATTGAGATGATCATATGGTTTATCACATTGATAGATTTGCGTATATTGAAGAATCCTTGCATTCCTGGAATAAACCCCACTTGATCATGGTGTATGATCCTTTTAATGTGCTTTTGGATTCTGTTTGCTAGTATTTTGTTGAGGATTTTTGCATCTATGTTCATCAGTGATATTGGCCTGTAGTTTTCTTTCTTTGTGACATCCTTGTCTGGTTTTGGTATCAAGGTGATGGTGGCTTCGTAGAAGGAATTTGGGAGTGTTCCTCCCTCTGCTATATTTTGGAAGAGTTTGAGAAGGATAGGTGTTAGCTCTTCTCTAAACGTTTGATAGAATTCACCTGTGAAGCCATCTGGTCCTGGGCTTTTGTTTGTTGGAAGGTTTTTAATCACAGTTTCAATTTCAGTGCTTGTGATTGGTCTGTTCATATTTTCTATTTCTTCCTGATTCAGTCTTGGCAGGTTGTGCATTTCTAAGAATTTGTCCATTTCTTCCAGATTGTCCATTTTATTGGCATAGAGTTGCTTGTAGTAATCTCTCATGATTTTTTTTATTTCTGCAGTGTCAGTTGTTACTTCTCCTTTTTCATTTCTAATTCTATTGATTTGAGTCTTCTCCCTTTTTTTCTTGATGAGTCTGGCTAGTGGTTTATCTATTTTGTTTATCTTCTCAAAGAACCAGCTTTTAGTTTTATTGATCTTTGCTATTGTTTCCTTCATTTCTTTTTCATTTATTTCTGATCTGATTTTTATGATTTCTTTCCTTCTGCTAGCTTTGGGGTTTTTTTGTTCTTCTTTCTCTAATTGCTTGAGGTGCAAGGTTAGGCTGTTTATTCGAGATGTTTCCTGCTTCTTAAGGTGGGCTTGTATTGCTATAAACTTCCCCCTTAGAACTGCTTTTGCTGCATCCCATAGGTTTTGGGTCGTTGTGTCTCCATTGTCATTTGTTTCTAGGTATTTTTTAATTTCCTCTTTGATTTCTTCAGTGATCACTTCATTATTAAGTAGTGTATTGTTTAGCCTCCATGTGTTTGTATTTTTTACAGATCTTTTCCTGTAATTGATATCTAGTCTCATGGCGTTGTGGTCGGAAAAGATACTTGATACAATTTCAGTTTTCTTAAATTTACCAAGGCTTGATTTGTGACCCAAGATATGATCTATCCTGGAGAATGTTCCATGAGCACTTGAGAAAAATGTGTATTCTGTTGTTTTTGGATGGAGTGTCCTATAAATATCAATTAAGTCCATCTTGTTTAATGTATCATTTAAAGCTTGTGTTTCCTTATTTATTTTCATTTTGGATGATCTGTCCATGGGTGAAAGTGGGGTGTTAAAGTCCCCTACTATGAATGTGTTACTGTTGATCTCCCCTTTTATGGTTGTTAGTATTTGCCTTATGTATTGAGGTGCTCCTATGTTGGGTGCATAAATATTTACAATTGTTATATCTTCTTCTTGGATCGATCCCTTGATCATTATGTAGTGTCCTTCTTTGTCCCTTTTAATAGTCCTTATTTTAAAGTCTATTTTGTCTGATATGAGAATTGCTACTCCAGCTTTCTTTTGATTTCCATTTGCATGGAATATCTTTTTCCATCCCCTTACTTTCAGTCTGTATGTGTCTCTAGTTCTGAAGTGGGTCTCTTGTAGACAGCATATATAAGGGTCTTGTTTTTGTATCCATTCAGCCAATCTGTGTCTTTTGGTGGGAGCATTTAGTCCATTTACATTTAAGGTAATTATCGATATGTATGTTCCTATTTCCATTTTATATATTGTTTTGGGTTCGCTACTATAGGTCATTTCCTTCTCTTGTGTTTCGTGTGTAGAGAAGTTCCTTTAGCATTTGTTGTAAAGCTGGTTTGGTGGTGCTGAACTCTCTCAGCTTTTGCTTGTCTGTAAAGGTTTTAATTTCTCCATCAAATGTGAATGAGATCCTTGCTGGGTAGAGTAGTCTTGGTTGCAGGCTATTCTCCTTCATCACTTTCAGTATGTCCTGCCACTCCCTTCTGGCTTGTAGGGTTTCTGCTGAGAGATCAGCTGTTAACCTTATGGGGATTCCCTTGTGTGTTATTTGTTGTTTTTCCCTTGCTGCTTTTAATATGCTTTCTTTGTATTTAATTTTTGACAGTTTGATTAATATGTGTCTTGGCGTGTTTCTCCTTGTATTTATCCTGTATGGGACCCTCTGTGCTTCCTGGACTTGATTAACTATTTCCTTTCCCATATTAGGGAAGTTTTCAACTATAATCTCTTCAAATATTTTCTCAGTCCCTTTCTTTCTTTCTTCTTCTTCTGGAACCCCTATAATTCGAATGTTGGTGCGTTTCATGTTGTCCCAGAGGTCTCTGAGACTGTCCTCAGTTCTTTTCATTCTTTTTTCTTTATTCTGCTCTGCAGTAGTTATTTCCACTACTTTATCTTCCAGGTCACTTATCCGTTCTTCTGCCTCAGTTATTCTGCTATTGATCCTATCTAGAGTGATTTTAATTTCATTTATTGCATTGTTCATCGTTGCTTGTTTCATCTTTAGTTCTTGTAGGTCCTTGTTAACTGTTTCTTGCATTTTGTCCATTCTACTTCCAAGATTTCGGATCATCCTTACTATCATTATTCTGAATTCTTTTTCAGGTAGATTGCCTATTTCCTCTTCATTTGTTAGGTCTGGTGGGTTTTTATCTTGCTCCTTCATCTGCTGTGTGTTTTTCTGTCTTCTCATTTTGCTTATCTTACTGTGTTTGGGGTCTCCTTTTTGCAGGCTGCACTTTCGTAGTTCCCGTTGTTTTTGATGTCTGTCTCCTGTGGCTAAGGTTGTTTCAGTGGGTTGTGTAGGCTTCCTGGTGGAGGGGACTAGTGCCTGTGTTGTGCTGGATGAGGCTGGATCTTGTCTCTCTAGTGGGCAGGTTCACGTCTGGTGGTGTGTTTTGGGGGTGTCTGTGGCCTTATTATGATTTTAGGCAGCCTCTCTGCTAATGGGTGGGGTTGTGTTCCTGTTTTGCTAGTTGTTTGGCATAGGTTGTCCAGCACTGTGGCTTGCTGGTCGTTGAGTGAAGCTGGGTGCTGGTGTTAAGATGGAGGTCTCTGGGATATTTCCACCGTTTAATATTATGTGGAGGTGGGAGGTCTCTTGTTGACCAGTGTCCTGAAGTTGGCTCTCCTACCTCAGAGGCAGAGCCCTGACTCCTGGCTGGAGCACCAAGAGCCTTTCATCCACACAGCTCAGAATAAAAGGGAGAAAAAGTAGGGAGAATTAGTAGAAGTATGAGTAAAGAAAGAAGGAAAGGAGGAAAGGAAGGAAGGAAGAAAGAAGCAAAGAAGGAAAGAAAGGAGGGAGGGAGGGAGGGAGGAAGGAAGGAAGGAGGGAAAGAAGGAAAAAAGACAGAAAGAAAGATGATACAGTAAAAATAAAATAAAGTATTATATAGTTATTGAATTAAAAAATATTTAGAAAAAAAAAAAGGGACGGATAGAACCTTAGGACAAATGTTGGAAGCAAAGCTATACAGAGAAAATCTTACACAGAAGCATACACATACACCTTCACAAAAAGAGGTAAAGGGGGAAAAATCATAAATCCTGCTCCCTGAGACCACCTCCTCAATTTGGGGTGATTCGTTGTCTAAAGGAGGGAAGGAAGGAAGGAAAGAAAGAAAGAACGAAGGTAAAGTATAATAAAGTTATTACATTTAAACTTAATTAAGAAAAAGAATTTTTAAAAAAAAGTCATGGACGGATAGAGCCCTAGGACAAATGGTGGAAGCAAGAGTATACAGACAAGATCTCACACAGAAGCATACACGTACACATTCACAAAAAGAGGAAAAGGGAAAAAAATCATAGATCTCGCTCCTAAATTCCACCTCTTCAATTTGGGATCATTCCTTGTCTATTCAGGTATTCCACAGATGCAGGGTATATCAAGTTGATTGTGGAGCTTTAATCCGCTGCTTCTGTGGCTGCTGGGAGAGATTTCCCTTTCTCTTCTTTGTTCTCACAGCTCACAGGAGCTCAGCTTTGGATTTGGCCCTGCCTCTGCGTGTAGGTCGCTGGAGGGCGTCTGTTTTTTCGCTCAGACAGGACGGGGTTAAAGGAGCCGCTGATTCGGGGCCTCCGGCTCACTCAGGCCGGGGGTTGGGGGATGGGGGAAGGAGGGGCACTGCGTGCGGGGCGGGCCTGCGGCGGCAGAGACAGCATGACGTTGTGGCAGAGGCCGGCGTGACGTTGCACCAGCCTGAGGCCCGCCGTGCGTTGTCCCGGGGAAGTTGTCCCTGGATCCCGGGAACCTGGCAGTGGCGGGCTGCACAGGCTCCGCGGAAGAGGGGTGTGGAGAGTGACCTGTGCTCGCACACAGGCCCCTCGGTGGCGGCAGCAGCAGCCTTAGCGTCTCCCGCCCGGCTCTCGGGTCCGCGGTTTTAGCCGCGGCTCGCGCCCGTCTCTGGGGTTTGCGCTTTCAGCCGCGGCTCGCGCCCGTCTCGGGGGCTCGCGCCCTCAGCCGCGGCTCGCGCCCGTCTCTGGGGTTCGCGCTTTTAGCCGCGGCTCGCGCCCGTCTCTGGAGTTCCTTTAAGCAGCGCTCTTAAACCCCTCTCCTCGCGCACCAGGAAACAAAGAGGGAAGAAAAAGTCTCTTGCCTCTTCGGCCGGTGCAGGCTTTTCCCCGAACTCCCTCCCGGCTAGTCGTGGTGCACTAACCCCTTCAGGCTATGTTCAAGCCGCCAACCCCAGTCCTCTCCCTGAGCTCCGTCCAAAACCAAAACCCGAGCCTCAGCTCGCAGCCCCGCCCGCCCTGGCGGGTGAGCAGACAAGCCTCTCGGGTTGGTGAGTGCTGGTCGGCACCGATCGTCTGTGCAGGAATCTCCCCGCTTTGCCCTCCGCACCCGTCGCTGTGCACTACTCCGCGGTCCCGAAACTCCCCCCTCTGCCTCCCGCAGTCTCCGCCCGCGGAGGGGCTTCCTAGTGTGTGGAAACTTTTCCTCCTTCACAGCTCCCTCCCACTGGTGCAGGTGCCGTCCTTATTCTTTTGTCTCTGTTTTTTCTTTTGCCCTACCCAGTTACGTGGGGAGTTTCTTGCCTTTTGGGAGGTCTGAGGTCTTCTGCCAGCCTTCAGTAGGAGTTCTGTAGGAGTTGTTCCACGTGTGGATGTATTTCTGGTGTATCCGTGGGGAGGAAGGCGATCTCCGCATCTTACTCTTCCGCCATCTTCAAGGTCCAGTGCTTAGCTGACTCCGAGGCAGAATTATGTCCAGTTAAGCCGAGATGCTGAGGCCACGGGGGAAGCCTCAGGGAGCGAGGAGCAGGCGCCGCGCGGTGCCAGGACTCGTTGCCGGCACGCCTGCCTGGTGGAGTCCCCACGACGTCTCAGCCGCTGCCTCACGTGCTCTACTAATTCTTTCTTTCTACATTTTCTCCCTTTTACTCTGAGCCGTGTGGATGAAAGGCTCTTGGTGCTGCAGCCAGGAGTCAGTGCTGTGCCTCTGAGGTGGGAGAGCCAACTTCAAGACACTGCTCCACAAGAGACCTCCCAGCTCCACATAGTATCAAACGGCGATAATCTCCCAGAGATCTCCATCTCAACACCAGCACCCAGCTTCACTCAACGACCAGCAAGCTACAATGCTGAACATCCTATGCCAAACAACTAGCAAGACAGGAACACAACCCCACCCATTAGCAGAGAGGCGGCCTAAAATCATAAGTCCACAGACACCCCAAAACACAGCACCAGACGTGGACCTTCCCACCAGAAAGACAAGATCCAACTTCATCCACCAGAACACAGGCACTAGTCCCCTCCACCAGGAAGCCTACACAACCCACTGAACCAACCTTAGCCACTGGGGACAGACACCAAAAACAACGGGAACTAAGAACCTGCAGCCTGCAAAAACGAGACCCCAAACACAGTAAGATAAGCAAAATGAGAAGACAGAAAAACACACAACAGATGAAGGAGCAAGATAAAAACCCACCAGACCTAACAAATGAAGGGGAAAGACAGTCTACTTGAAAAAGAATTCAGAATAATGATAGTAAAGATGATCCAAAATCTTGGAAGTAGGGCTTCCCTGGTGGCGCAGTGGTTGGGAGTCCGCCTGCCGATGCAGGGGACACGGGTTCGTGTCCCGATCCGGGAGGATCCCACGTGCCGCGGAGCGGCTGGGCCCGTGGGCCATGGCCGCTGGGCCTGCGCGTCCGGAGCCTGTGCTCCGCAGCGGGAGAGGCCACAACAGTGAGAGGCCCGCATAACGCAAAAAAAAAAAAAAAAAAAAAAAAAAAAAAAAAAAAAAAAATCTTGGAAGTAGAATAGACAAAATGCAAGAAACATTTAACAAGGACCTAGAAGAAATAAAGATGAAACAATGATGAACAACAAAATAAATGCAATGAAAAATACTCAGATGGGATCAATAGCACAATAACTGAGGCAGAAGAACGGATAAGTGAACTGGAAGCTAAAATAGTGGAAATAACTACTGCAGAAGAGAATAAAGAAAAAAGAATGAAAAGAACTGAGGACAGTCTCAGAGACCTCTGGGACAACGTTAAACACACCAACATTCGAATTATAGGGGTTCCAGAAGAAGAAGAGAAAAAGAAAGGGACTGAGAAAATATTTGAAGAGATTATAGTTGAAAACTTCCCTAATATGGGAAAGGAAATATTTAATCAAGTCCAGGAAGCACATAGAGGGCCATACAGGATAAATCCAAGGAGAAATACGCCAAGACACATATTAATCAAACTGTCAAAAATTAAATACAATGAAAACATATTAAAAGCAGCAAGGGAAAAACAACGAATAACACACAAGGGAATCCCCATAAGGTTAACAGCTGATCTTGCAGCAGAAAGTCTGCAAGCTAGAAGGGACTGGCAGGACATATTTAAACTGATGAAGGAGAAAAACCGGCATCCAGATTACTCTACCCAGCAAGGATCTCATTCAGATTTGATGGAGACATTAAAACCTTTACAGACAAGCAAAAGCTGAGAGAGTTCAGCACCACCAAACCAGCTCTACAACAACTGCTAAAGGAACTTCTGTAGACAAGAACCACAAGAGAAGGAAAAGGCCTACAATAAGGAACCCAAAACAATTAAGAAAATGGGAATAGGAACATACATATTGATAATAACCTTAAATGTAAATGGACTAAATGCTCCCACCAAAAAATATAGACTGGCTGAATGGATACAAAAACAAGCCCCATATATTTGCTGTCTACAAGAGACCCACTTCAGACCTAGAGACACATACAGACTGAAAGTAACGGGATGGAAAAAGATATTCCATGCAAATGGAAACCAAAAGAAAGCTGGAGTAGCAATTCTCATATCAGACAAAATAGACTGTAAAATAAAGACTATTAGAAGAGACAAAGAAGGACACTACATAATGATCAAGGGATTGATCCAAGAAGAAGATATAACAATTGTGAATATTTATGCACCCAACATAGGAGCACCTCAATACATAAGGCAAATACTAACAGCCATAAAAGGGGAAATCGACAGTAGCACATTCATAGTAGGGGACTTTAACACCCCACTTTCACCAATGGACAGATCATCCAAAATGAAAATAAATAAGGAAACACAAGCTTTAAATGATACATTAAACAAGATGGACTTAATTGATATTTATAGGACATCTCATCCAAAAACAACAGAATACACATTTTTCTCAAGTGCTCATGGAACATCCTCCAGGATAGATCATATCTTGGGTCACAAATCAAGCCTTGGTAAATTTAAGAAAATTGAAATTGTATCAAGTATCTTTTCCGACCACAACGCTATGAGACTATATATCAATTACAGGAAAAGATCTGGAAAAAATACAAACACATGGAGGCTAAATAATACACTACTTAATAATGAAGTGATCACTGAAGAAATCAAAGAGGAAATTAAAAAATACCTAGAAACAAATGGCAATGGAGACACGACGACCCAAAATCTATGAGATGAAGCAAAAGCAGTTCTAAGAGGGAAGTTTATAGCAATACAATCCTACCTTAAGAAACAGGAAACATCTCGAATAAAAACCTAACCTTGCACCTAAAGCAATTAGAGAAAGAAGAACAAAAAAACCCCAAAGTTAGCAGAAGGAAAGAAATCATAATAATCAGATCAGAAATAAATGAAAAAGAAATGAAGGAAACAATAGCAAAGATCAATAAAACTAAAAGCTGGTTCTTTGAGAAGATAAAGTTGATAAACCATTAGCCAGACTCATCAAGAAAAAAAGGGAGAAGACTCAATTCAATAGAATTAGTAATGAAAAAGGAAAAGTAACAACTGACACCGCAGACCTACGAAAGATCATGAGAGATTACTACAAGCAACTCTATGACAATAGAATGGACAACCTGGAAGAAATGGAAAAATTCTTAGAAATGCACAACTGCCAAGACTGAATCAGGAATAGAAAATATGAACAGACCAATCACAAGCACTGAAATTGAAACTGTGATTAAAAACCTTCCAACAAAGAAAAGCCCAGGATCAGATGGCTTCACAGGACAATTCTATCAAACATTTAGAGAAGAGCTAACACCTACCCTTCTCAAACTCTTCCAAAATATAGCAGAGGGAGGAACACTCCCAAATTCCTTCTACGAGGCCACCATCACCTTGATACCAAAACCAGACAAGGATGTCACAAAGAAAGAAAACTACAGGCCAATATCACTGATGAACATAGATGCAAAAATCCTCAACAAAATACTAGCAAACAGAATCCAACAGCACATTAAACGGATCATACACCATGATCAAGTGGGATTTATTCCAGGAATGCAAGGATTCTTCAATATACGCAAATCAATCAACGTGATACACCATATTAACAAATTGAAGGAGAAAAACCATATAATCATCTCAATAGATGCAGAGAAAGCTTTTGACCAAATTCAACACCCATTTATGATAAAAACCCTGCAGAAAGTAGGCATAGAGGGAACTTTCCTCAACATAATAAAGGCCATATAGGACAAACCCACAGCCGACATCGTCCTCAATGGTGAAAAACTGAAAGCATTTCCACTAAGATCAGGAACAAGACAAGGTTGCCCACTCTCACCACTCTTATTCAACATAGTTTTGGAAGTCGTAGCCACAGCAATCAGAGCAGAAAAGGAAATAAAAGGAATCCAAATCGGAAAAGAAGAAGTAAAGCTGTCACTGTTTGCAGATGACATGATACTATACATAGAGAATCCTAAAGATGCTACCAGAAATCTACTAGACCTAATCAATGAAGTTGGTAAAGTACCAGGATACAACATTAATGCACAGAAATCTCTTGCATTCCTATACACTAATGATGAAAAATCTGAACGTGAAATCAAGAAAACACTCCCATTTACCACTGCAACAAAAAGAATAAAATATCTAGGAATAAAGCTACCTAAGGAGACAAAAGACCTGTATGCAGAAAATTATAAGACCCTGATGAAAGAAATTAAAGATGATACAAATAGATGGAGAGATATACCATGTTCTTGGATTGGAAGAATCAACATTGTGAAAATGACTCTACTACCCAAAGCAATCTACAGATTCAATGCAATCCCTATCAAACTACCACTGGCATTTTTCACAGAACTAGAACAAAAAATTTCACAATTTGTATGGAAACACAAAAGACCCTGAATAGCCAAAGCAATCTTGAGAACGAAAAACGGAGCTGGAGGAATCAGGCTCCCGGACTTCAGACTATACTACAAAGCTACGGTAATCAAGACAGTATGGTACTGGCACAAAAACAGAAATATAGATCAATGGAACAGGATAGAAAGCCCAGAGATAAACCCACGCACATATGGACACCTTATCTTTGATAAAGGAGGCAGGAATGTACAGTGGAGAAAGGACAGCCTCTTCAATAAGTGGTGCTGGGAAAACTGGACAGGTACATGTAAAAGTATGAAATTAGATCACTCCCTAACACCATACACAAAAATAAGCTCAAAATGGATTAAAGACCTAAATGTAAGGCCAGAAATTATCAAACTCTTAGAGGGAAACGTAGGCAGAACACTCTATGACATAAATCACAGCAAGATCCTTTTTGACCCACCTCCTAGAGAAATGGAAATAAAAACAAAAATAAACAAATGGGACCTAATGAAACTTCAAAGCTTTTGCACAGCAAAGGAAACCATAAACAAGACCAAAAGACAGCCCTCAGAATGGGAGAAAATATTTGCAAATGAAGCAACTGACAAAGGATTAATCTCCAATATTTACAAGCAGCTCAATATCAAAAACACAACCCAATCCATAAAAGGGCAGAAGACCTAAACAGACATTTCTCCAAAGAAGATATACCAATTGCCAACAAACACATGAAAGGATGCTCAACATCACTAATCATGAGAGAAATGCAAATCAAAACTACAATGAGGTATCACCTCACACCAGTTAGAATGGGCATCATCAGAAAATCTATAAACAACAAATGCTGGAGCAGGTGTGGAGAAAAGGGAACCCTCTTGCACTGTTGGTGGGAATGTAAATTGATACAGCTACTGTGGAGAACAGTATGGAGGTTCCTTAAAAAACTACAAATAGAACTACCATATGACCCAGCAATCCCACTACTGAGCATATACCCTGAGAAAACCATCATTCAAAAAGAGTCATGTACCAAAATGTTCATTGCAGCTCTATTTACACTAGCCCAGAGATGGAAACAACCTAAGTGTCCAACATTGGATGAATGGATAAAGAAGATGTGGCACATATATACAATGGAATATTACTCAGCCATAAAGAGAAACAAAATTGAGCTATTTGTAATGAGGTGGATAGACCTAGAGTCTGTCATACAGAGTGAAGTAATTCAGAAAGAGAAAGACAAATACCGTATGCTAACAGATATATATGGAATTTAAGGGAAAAAATGTCATGAAGAACCTAGGGGTAAGACAGGAATAAAGACACAGACCTACTAGAGAATGCACTTGAGGAAATGGGGAGGGGGAAGGGTAAGCTGTGACAAAGCGAGAGAGAGGCATGGACATATATACACTACCAAACCTAAAATAGATAGTGGGAAGCAGCCGCATAGCACAGGGAGATCAGCTCGGTGCTTTGTGATCGCCTGGAGGGGTGGGGTAGGGAGGGTGGGAGGGAGGGAGACGCAAGAGGGAAGAGATATGGGAACATATGTATACATATAACTGATTCATTTTGTTGTAAAGCAGAAACTAACACACCATTGTAAAGCAATTATACTCCAATAAAGATGTTTTTAAAAAAAGATGGATATTGCAAAACTACAGGACAGTAAAATCATAGATTTATTGGCTTTTGAAAGAGTTTAAACCACCTAAGTCACTATTTAATTGCAAATTTCTCATTAGCAGTCTTTTCTCCTTCTGAACACGACAGAACCAATGCTGCTCTGTATGAAGATACGTGTTTGGGATGAGGGGAAGTTGTGACTTAACATCTTTTCCATGCTGAACACAAATGTCATCTCTACTACACCTTCATTTTATCAAATAGGTTCAAGATAAGGGCATCAGCCAGATCCTCCCCCACAGAGTGAAAAAAACAGTTTCCACCCAATGCCCAGGACAGTCAGTGTGTATCTGAATTGTGACACAGCACATAAGCTCTGGCTATTTTTCTCCTGCAGTTGTTCTTCAGAAATCCAAATGGCAGCCCCTAAATGGCAAGAATCATGTCTAATTCAACAATATCCTCCTACCCCTTACCATTTTTCACATCATAAATACTCAAAAATGACTGCTGAGTGCATGATTATGTTCAGGCCTTAAATTCACACCTATCTGGGTAGGCTCTGCTGGGTCTCTCTTGTAAAAGTCTGCTGTGCTTTACAAAGAAAAAAAGACTTCTGATCCTTAAAGGGACAAGACCAGCTATGCAACACCTTGGGAGGCATTTAACACTGGGTCTTAGTGTCTGCATCTGTGATACAAAGGGGTGGACCTAGCTGATGTCTTTATTTTTTAACTATTTTGTTTTGATTGTTTTTTTTTTTTGCCTGTTTTTGTCTTTTATTTTACTTTTTATAATTTTATTAATTTTTAAAAAATTTTTATTGGAGTATAGTTGATTTACAATGTTGTGTTAGTTTCAGGCCTACAGCAAAGTGAGTCAGTTATACACGTACATATATCCACTCTTTTTTAGATTCTTTTCCCATATAGGCCATTACAGAGTATTGAGTAGAGTTCCCTGTGCTATTCAGTAGGTCCTTATTAGTTATCTATTTTATATGTAGTAGTGTGTATATGTCAATCCCAATCTTAGCTGATGTCTTAAATGTGCTTTGGCTCTTTAATTCTGAAAACAAAACATTACAGCACCTCCTACAGGCCAGTAGGAAAACATTCCCACCAGGAAAAGCCACTGTCATATTTTAGCCCCTAATTTCAAAAACCAGTCCACAGAAGCCTAAATTAACCAAATTTTTGCTGCACTCCAGTTTTAGGAGAAAGGGGAAATACGTTTAGGGATGAGCAAGGCTCCAGACCTTTATTGTATTCCTTCTGCATACATATTCTAGACCTAAACAGAGAAATCGAGTTGAATAGCCCTACAGCAGAGAATACCTCAGTTATCAAGAAAATATTTAAAATTACATAAAAGTTATTCCACCCTATTTTTAAATTAAGGAGGTCCACGATCATGTTAACTTGAAATGACAGTAGAATTTCTTAAATTTCCAGACTTGCGTTTCCTAAGTAAATCAGGGTTGGCCTAAATAAAATTCTAGACAGCACCCTCTAGTGGCAAAAAAATGCAATTGCTGAATAGCAGTTTCGTCCTGAGATTGCACACACCGGGCAAATAGTAGCTACCATTTGTTGAGCACTCATTACATTTCAAGGACTGGCCTGGATGTTTTACATGGTAATAAGAGAAAGGATTTAATAAAGGCACTTTTCAATGTCACGGAGAGAACAGGGAGTCTTATTTCACAGAGGCCAAGCTACACTTTAAGATTTATTTCACTGAGTGTGTTTCTCCCACTCCCCCGTGTATGCCTGAACACGAGGAGGGGCATCCAGCCTTAGCACATTCTCCTGTGCCTTTATTGCACCTGCTTGGAGTTCTTAGCTGTGTGACAAGCTCTATAAGTCGTATTTCTCTTTTATTTTCAGCTCAGAGCCCTGAATTTCAAGTTGGCAAAATGAAGAGAGAAGAGAAAAAAAGGAAGTAACACTTGGAGAAAAAAAAAAATAAAGGGGAAACAAACACAGCTCAACACTTTATGAAAATCGTCGTGAGTCTGAGGATCTTTTAATTCAAAAAAATTACTTAACATCCATGATTTGAGAGGCATTTAAACAGCAAAACATGTATATATATGATTATAATTTATATTTTTCAGTAATGTACATCATCTTCAGATCTTTTGAGTGTCCTGTGTGTTTTATCCTAGTGAATTTCTGCACTTAGCACTACATATGATAAAACTGGTGCCCATTCTCAAAGGGGTTTGCTAAATATTACCAATGCTGAGTACAAACCTAGACCTACATAGACAAGTATCATCATACATTCTAATTATGAATGTTCAGCCCCTTCCTTAAAGAGCCCAAAGTCTCAGCACCCATGCAAGGGTGACCCCTCCACGAGGTTGCAAATTCTGATGTCTCCCAGCTGATCAGTCCCAGCTCTTAGCTGGCTCCATGGGTCCAGATCCTCCAACTTTTTAAAGGACACTAGAGAATGCAGAAACCTCCTAATTTTTAAATTTTGGAAATTTTGTAAACAAAAAAAGAAAACCAGACTGGGGCTTCCCTGGTGGCGCAGTGGTTGAGAGTCCGCCTGCTGATGCAGGGGACACGGGTTCGTGCCCCGGTCCGGGAAGATCCCACATGCCGCGGAGCGGCTGGGCCCGTGAGCCATGGCCGCTGAGCCTGCGCGTCCGGAGCCTGTGCTCCGCAACGGGAGAGGCCACAACAGTGAGGCCCGCATACCACAAAAAAAAGAAAAGAAAAGAAAACCAGACTATGTGAGAAACACTGTCAGAGCCAAACAAAGCAGGTTTTCTGCCTAAAGGCGTCCCTCCGGTTGCAATTTTCAGCCTCTGCTCCCAGGACTTTTGAGAACTGATGTTCAAGGCACCCCTAGGGAACGCCTTCTTGATCAGATCCTGAGGACTGCGATGCAGAAACTCCAGAAAGGAAGAGTTGTTGGGTGCTTCTGAGATGCTTTACCATCATTGTACATGTCTTGTCCAGGCAAACAACATGTGCTCTTATTCGGCGATTCCTTATCTGACACTCATTATTTGGATATTCCCACCAGTTTCTAAGAATATAAGAATTTGCGGTCTATTGTAAAACACTTTTCTGCTCTTTGTAGTCAACCAGAGTCATCTCTTCTTCTCTGTAGTCATTAAAATCTGACCTTCAATAAAGCCCACACCAGTTTTCTGGATTAGCCTATAATATCTCTAACAGGGAATGTGTACTCTTCAGGAAGACAGAGGCACTAAGACAATGCACAAATTTGAAATGGGGTCAATGCGTTGTTGCATTTTCAGCAATAGGAAGACAGAGCTCCCCTATTAAAAGTCTACGTAATCATTTCACATTTTTCACAGTTAACTAAGGAAAACCCACGTGAGTGGGTTTTCATTTGGAAGAAAAATTGCTCTGGGTCCGTGCAGCTTCAGAATTTAAATCGCTGCGGATATGTATGTGTCAAATGTGCACCTTTAATAAATTCTATAAGCACTGCCCTCAACTCAAAACTTTCTCAACTACCGAGCTGTCTTACACGGATACAGAGCAGGTATAAAGCCACCTGTACTTGGGTCTTTCAAAGAAAAAAATACATAGGGAACTTTGCACTTTCTAGGAGGAATAGCTAAGTAGATGTCTTTACGTAAAAACAAGGGCCTTGTTGAAGCTTCAGTAGGAGATCTGGACAGGGAGGATGGGAGGAAACACTAAGGGGGCCCATGCAGAATCCTCAGGCCAGCTGCCAGAACACCAGAGGCCTCCTATTACATATACACGATGAGACTAAAAAGTTATAGGTTCAGGGCTTCCCTGGTGGTGCAGTGGTTGAGAGTCCACCTGCCGATGCAGGGGACGCGGGTTCGTGCCCTGGTCTGAGAGGATCCCACACGCCGTGGAGCGGCTGGGCCCGTGAGCCATGGCTGCTGAGCCCACGCGTCTGGAGCCTGTGCTCCGCAACCGGAGAGGCCACAGCGGTGAGACGCCTGCGTACCGCAAAAAAAAAAACAAAAAACACAAAAAAAAACCAACAAAAAAACTTATAGGTTCAGCAGCTTGATGGTTTTCAAAAGGATTGTGGGAGCTTTGTTCCCTTTTTATTTGGTTTCTTTAAAAGATGACTGGAATGAGGGCTTTCCGAGACTTGGGGTAGTCCTCAAACATCTTGAGGTAGAATCTAAAAGACAAGAGAGGAATAATTATAAATACAACCAAGCAGTGGTCAACGACTGAGGTTTGATCTGTTTGGAATCCCTGTTACAAACCAGCCTGCAGTTGTTCAGGGTCTGACTCTTCCAGATGGCCATCTATCTATCTTCTTCCTCCCTCCCGCATCCTATCTCTTGTAGATGTTGAAGCTTCTCAGGTTGAGAAATAAAAAGTAATAGCCAGAGGACAGCAGTGGTGGCTGCACGATACGATGGGTGTACCCGATGCCACTGGATTATACACTTAAAATCGTTAAAATGGTAGATTTTATGTTATGTATATTTTACCCAATAAAAAATACATCATAGCCAGAAAGAAGTACTCAGTGGATTCAACTGAGAAATACAGGGAACCAGAGACCCCAAAGAGCATAGGCAACATTAACCCTAGGGAACTGGTCATGTTCCCAGGAAAAATATCCCTTCGTGAGGCCTGGGAAACGCCAAGAAAATGTTACCTTGTATTATGGGTTGAATTGTGTTCCCCCCAAATATATACTGAAGTTCTAACCCCCAGTTCCTGAGAATGTGACCTTATTTTGGAAATAGGTTCACTGCAAATATAATTTATTAAGATGAGGTCATACTGGAGCAGGGTGGGCCCTTAATCCAGTATGACTGGTGTCCTCATGAGAAGGGGAAGAAGAGACACACACGCGGGAGAAGGCCACGTGAAGACAGAGGCAGGGATTAGAGTGAGGCCGCTATAAGCCATGAACACCAAAGACTGCCGGCCACTACCAGAAGCTAGGAAAAGACAAGGAAGGAGTCTTCCCTCGAGCCTCCAGAGAGAGCGTGGCCCTGCCCACACCTTGATTTCAGACTTCTGCCTTCAGAACTGTGAGAGAATAAATTTCTGTTCTTTAAGCCACTCGGTTTGTGGTCATCTGTTTCGGCAGCCCAGGGAGACTAATACATCTTGTAAAAAGGCTTTCCCTTTAAGTGACCAGGCTGTTCTCTTACCTAGTTGAAGCTGGCAGCTCTCAAGTTATAATTAAGATGATACACTCTGTTCAAGTACCATAGCTTGAACTGAGGGACAAATAGTATTAATATGACACAGGAGGTGGCTGGTTTTCCGTGCTGTGATTTGAGGTCTGCTGAGCTGCCTCTCACAAACCCCAGTAAGCCCTGTGAAAAGATGCCCTCCGCCCTTCCCTATTATGGGAAGGCTGACATAATAGGACAGGGCCTCAGTTTGGATTCTGCTGTTGTACTAGCTAGAACCCTCTGGTGGGATTGCTATCCCTCCCCTGACCAAGCCCAGCGCAGGCCACCCTTCTCAGGGCCCCTCCAACTGCTGGCTGATGCCCTGTCCTCTCCCCCGCCCCTCTGACTCTGGTGGGCAACAGGCCTACCTGAATGGGGAAGAACTATTACACTGACCCCCTTCCAGGCTGGGGACCCTCCGGCGCCCTTCCCCACCAAGCAAAGGAGGGGGTAAGAATAGATCATGAGGAGTTGCTGTTTCATTCATTTCTCGCAGGTCTCTGCATAAATTCCACTCCAAGGAAAAGAACACATTCTTATTTAAACTTTCAAAACTTTGAAATTAATCATTAGCGGGACTAAAACACCTATGCAGGAGTATAAAGGGTTCCTTCAGGGTCCTGGTTCCAAGGCCATTCTCTCTTTGGGCTTCCATCCCCTCTGTCACCAGTAACCACAGGCTTTCTCTTTCCTCCAGCCCCATTTCAGCGAAGGGATCTGACATTTGCCTTTACAGCCTGATAGCAACTTAGTATGTAACCCTTTCCCTTCCAGTGATACTTTTCCTTAAATCTTTTGTCCCCACCCCATCCCAGGCTCAGGGATTGGGAGGGAGGGAGGCGTTAGTAAAGCTTTAGGCTAGACCTACAGGGGAATGGGTCTAAACCCCTGCAATTCCCAGCATTCCCCAACAGATGGCACAGTCCTGAAACTGCACCACACAAGTACATAATTGTTGATCCTATCTTCCCAGGAAGCCAGCAATGACCTTGGTAATGATTTATGGAGGGTGGAGGTAGAGGAAGGAGGAGTACCAAAATAAGCCCTGGTATTACACAGATTCCAAGAAAATAATCCTAGAGTTTCCAGGGCTCTGTGATTACCTGAACAGTTAGCACCAAACCTAGAATTAAAAATAGTAGGCACACTAGGTACAGGGCTAGTACTTTTCCCCAGTGGTTATCCATCCTGGCTGTACCTCAGAATTACCTGTGAAGCTTTGGAAAGTGCAACCTGGGCTCCCACCTATGGAACACACTTGGAGAGATGTGGCGGAAGTGAATTGAAGCACGGAAATGGAATCTACGTCTTGTACCTCCTCTTACCTGTAGCCCGCTGCCAAACAGCAGCCATTGCCAGATAAGCCTGATAGGAGGGCACAGAGCTGGGGTCAACTAACTCATGTGGACACTGAGTGCTTCTCTCTGGGAAGCCTTCTTCAACAAGGGGGCGTGTGGCTTCCCAAGCCACTTTGGTGCTCCTGTCTACCTGGGTTTGGTTTTGCTCATAGGAAGAAAAAAAAATGTTACTGTTACTGTCATCCAGCTAAATTTCAACTTCAGTGAAAATCCAAAAAGTCAGAATTCATCCGTCTGGATAATTGTATCAACCTTACCTTGTAAAAAAAAAAAAAAAAAATTCTCTTCCGTGTCTATATCTGACTCCATGTGTTAATAAAAGCCTATTGGGAGAAGAAAGCTCCATGGATGCTGCCACCTTGATTGAAAAGTTTACCTATGGTGGTGAAAAGCTCGCAGCCCAAGGAAACAAAGTGAGAAAAATGCAAATGCAAGTGCTGGGAGGGACCAAGTGGCCAGGGCATAGCCGATCCATTCAATGATCTCGCCAAGGAAATTGGCTCCAGAAACGTACGTGAACAAGCCACCTGTGTGCAGAAGAATCAACAAGTCAATCATCAGTCCTAGATCAGTGCCGCATTAAAACCCCTGTGCTTTGTTCCAAAATACATAAGGGAACCTAGGATGAATGTGGGGCTGGAGACTGCCTTCAGAGTCATGGGAGTTTGGTGGAATCCTCTTGGGGAGAAGGGAAAACAGCATCAGCATCCTGTAGCCCTCAGAACATCCTGGAATCGTGAGGAGTGGCCCCAACTGCTGGATGGGCTCCATCTAAATCTCCAACAACTGCTGGGCTACTGGCTC
Source organism: Phocoena sinus (assembly GCF_008692025.1). Lineage (NCBI taxonomy): Eukaryota > Metazoa > Chordata > Mammalia > Artiodactyla > Phocoenidae > Phocoena > Phocoena sinus. Next base: position 25,214,009 of record NC_045775.1, read on the forward strand.
TGGACAGGACAAGGATGAGGTACAGGAGGTTGGGGATGGTTTCGTTCTATTAAGCAACATTTCCAGCTACCACTCACCTTCTCACTCCTTCCCTGGACACCCACACAGCACGTCCACCGCACAAAAGTTAAAAGAACACACCACGTGAAAACAATAACAACCTGAACTGATGTGAGAATTAGTCAGATTCTCCTTTGGCATTTGCCCTCCCACTTCTGCAAAGCAGTACACTCGTTCGAGTTTAAAGTACAGAGTGGGAGCTGCAAGGGTTTTGCCCTACTGGAGGCTGGTGAAGTCTGTTTCTATTGATTTTAAAGATCTCCTTTTCTATCCAACCTCTATTTCTGACCTCAAAACTGTACCTAGAAATCAACACATTTATAATGTTAGGAAATATATCTACACTCAATATTTCTGCCCTACACTAAACTGGGAAAGTTTCACCCCAAACAATTTTTTCTTTCCATACTTATACAAAGAATATTTTGTTTTTAAGTCATTATCTAACTTAACAGTTGGAGACTAACCTTGGCAATTTCACTTTTAAGAGCTTTCTCTGCTCTTCTCTATTTGTCTAGTTACTGAATGAAGACTTAAAAAATCAAAGCCCCTTAAAGCTATCTTCCTGAAGGATGCTATTGCATCAGCAGCTCCTGACCTGTAACCCCCCAGGAGTTAACACGGGCCTACTGCAAAGGGTCAATAAATAGTCTGTGAATATAGCAAATGGTGTGTCTCAACCTACAGTATTATTTTTGTTTGATGTAGGTACTGAAAGGATGTTAGCAACATTCAAATTCATTTAAGTGTTACCTAATTCAAAGTAGCTTTGTCATTATTTTTTTAATCAGTGGATATTAGTCTGTGCCAACATCATGTCGTAATTCAGTAATTTTTAAATGTAAATAAAGAGTTGTATTTACATCAAAAAGGGTGAGAGCCATTGACCTACACAAATACCCACCTAAAAATGTTGAAGGATGACTTGGACGAATTCACTCCCACCTGCTTATACTTGTCAACCTCACACCTTTGTTACTTGGGAACAGTTAGGACTTCAAATATTCTGCACCTTTATCTCTGAAAATGCACTTGTACTTGTTAAACTTCCCATCCTAATTTTTGATTAAGTAAATATGGTTCCCTACACCTTTTAGAACATACAAGTGGCAGGAAATAAACAAATACTACCCCCTGACTACTCACTAGGTAAGTCTAGTGAGACTTATTGAAGGGGACCAATTTGTTGGTCATGCATGATTAGGCTTCATTTGCTAACCTAGGAAGCATCGACACTCCGTACATATGATTGTTAATTTTTTGTGTCAAGTTGACTGGCCATGGGGTGCCCAGATACTTGGTTGACCATTATTTCTGGGTGTGCCTGTGAGGGTGTTTCTGGATAAGATTAACATCTGAATCAACAGAATGAGTAAAGCAGATTGTCCTCCCCAGGGTTGATGGGCATCCAATCCACTGGAGGCCTGAATAGAACAAAAAACAGGGTAAGGGAGAATTCACACTCTATTTTTGAGCTGGGACATTGGTCTTCTCCTGCATTAGGACTGAAACTACACGGAAGCTCTCCCAGTTCTCAGGCCTTGGGACTCAGACTGGAAATTACACTGCCTACTCTCTGTGGGCTCCACCTTGTACATGGAAGATCATGGGATTTCTCAGCCTCCATAGTCATGTGAGCCAATTCCTCATAACAAATCTCTTTATTTATCAATGTCTAAATCTATATTCTATTGGTTCTGTTTCTCTGGAGAACCCCAGTACAGCACATAATAATCTTACCTACCGCAACTAAGAGGCAGCCTACTTTCACCCTACCCCAAACCCCTCCCTCCCCCCACCTGCAGGGTATTGTGATCATGAACCTTCCTGGGGGCTCTTCTCTTGAACTTCCAGGTTCCGATGAGGACTGCAAATGTGCTGTGGGGTAGGATGGGATGTGGAGGAGAAGTAAGGGACATATTGGGATATATTGTGTCATCTGGGCCCTCTCTGCCCCCTGTCCCTTTGTTACTCATAGTGTAATTCCTGAGACAGGCTCTCAAGGAGGAGTGGGAATCTGGAGGGCAGGGGAGACATTACCTTGTGGAATCCTATAGATGATTTCTCCAGGCTTCCTGAGCTGGCGCAATATATAGTCACTATGAATGTTGATTCCCATTCCCAAAATAAATAAGAAGACACCTTGGCAAAGAAGAGAGGGAGAAGTTAAGAATATATCCTGTTTTTGGTGTTTTTCTCACAATCTAAAGTTTTTGTTGTTGCTATTGTTTTTCTAAAAATGAAGGGAAGGGCATTTGACTTCGAATTTTAAGAATGAAACTAAGGCAAAAAAGGGGGGGAGGGGGCAACTAACCCTGGTTCTAAACTTGAATAAAGGGGCTGTGCTGTTTCATAAACCCAAGGGCTGAAAATGCAGAGTGTCACGTGATAGAGGCAAGTGGGGGGGGGGGGAAGGAGAGAGGGAGGCCCTACCGTGCAATACTTAAATAAGTAAATAAACAAATAAATGAATGAATAAATAGCAAGCTTTCAGCCCATTCACAGATAATCAAAACATGGTCGGCAAACTCAACAGCCAACTCTAATCCCTTCACCTTTGCCACCCCCACTACAGAGGCTGAGAGACGGTCTTGTGACCTAGTTCTGCCAAGAGGATGTAAAGGGAAGTCTTCTGGAGGTTTCCTTGGAAATCTTTTGCTTTTCTGAAAAAGGGGGCTAAATGGGACCAGTGTCTCTATGACCTCCCTCTTCCTTTGTTGCCAGATGCGATACCTTGAGCTACAGGAAATATCTTGCAACCATGATGTGACTGTGATGAGGACTAGAAGTAAATATTCTCACAACAGTGGAGCAGAAAGTGCCTGAGATCTTAATGACACCAGCAAGCAGCTGAAGGAATGCAGAAGCCACCTACCTTAGGACAATCTTGTTATGTAGGAAATATAAATTCTGAATTATTTCACTAAGAGTTGGGTTTCTGTGACTTATTGCTGAGAGCACTACTGATTGATATACCCACGCTCATGGAAGTAATTGGAGAGCTTGGCACCTAGCAAACTGGTTTCCACCACGGCCAGTTCACACGCACACTCCCCTTCCCCATTCACAGGTACAGAAAGGGCTCTGGTCTGAGATGAGGAGAGCTGGGGTCAGGGATGCTATGTATTATGTCCCAATGGGCCCAGAATCACACTGTTCCACACAGACGCCGAACCCCAGCTCTCAGCCAAGTGTATTTGTGCTGATCAAAATACATCAGGCAGGGGACTTCCCTGGTGGTGCAGTGGTTAAGAATCTGCCTGCTAGTGCAGGCGACATGGGTTTGATCCCTGGTCCGGGAAGATCCAACATGCTGCAGAGCAACTAAGCCCGCAAGCCACAACTACTGAGCCCGCTCACCACAACTACTGAAGCCTGTGTGCCCCAGAGCCCATGTGCCACAACTACTGAGCCCACATGCTGCAACTACTGAAGCCTGCGCACCTAGAGCCCGTGCTCTGCAACAAGATAAGCCAGCACAATGAGAAGCCCATGCACCGCAACAAAGAGTAGCCCCCGTTTGCCACAACTAGAAAAAGCACACACACAGCAACAAAGACCCAATGCAGCCAAAAATAAAAATATAATAAATTAAAAAAAAACAAAATACATCAGGCAAAAAGCAAGAACAGTTGAATTAAAAACAGTCACATCTACTCTCACCTCATTTGCTATGATATGAAATAATGATTGTTGTCTTGTCAAAAGATTATTAGCCTGGAAGAAAGGAAACCTGGAAAGGGACACCAGTGGAGGGAGGACGAGGGTGTGAGAGAGGGAGGGGAGATAGCATGCACAGCAGTGGAAAAGCAGGCACCTTAGATTCGATGTCTGTGTGTCCTTGGACAAGTCACTTATCCTCTCTCAGCCTCACTTTTCTTATCTGTAACATGTAGATTCCAACAGTACCTATCTTAAAAGGATGGTATGAGACTCATTCATGTGTTGATTCTTTCATTCATTTATTCAGATAACAGGTGTTGAGGTCTTACTATGTACCAAGCACTGTCCTAAACACCAGGGATACAGTAGTGAAAAAAACAGTCAAGGTGTCTGTTCTCATAGAGCTTACATTTCAGTGGAGAAACACAGAAATGAATTAAAATAATGAAACATTTTAAATCACATAATATCACTACAAAGCAGAAAATCAAAGTAGGATAAGGAGATAAAAAAGAATGAATTGGGGTGGGGAGGAAGTGTCTCTACTTTAGATGAGGTCAATAGGGAAAGCTTTTCTGAAGATCTGGCATCTGTCCTATGATTTGAATAATGAGAATACAAAGATCTGAGGAAGAGCATTCTGGTAGAGGGACTAACAGATGCAAAGGTCCTGAGGCTAGTATAGGTTTAGCATGTCTAAGAAACAGAAGGAAGGTGCTACAGCTAATGCTTTAAGATAGATGGTGGGGGGCGGGGGTGGTGGTGGTAATGAGGAGATGAGAAGAGAATGGAACTTTCAAAATCCCATCAAGCTCTACAGGATATGGTGAGGAGTGTGGATTTGTAATTGCAACAGGAAGCCAATGGCAGGTTTTAAGCAGGGGAGAATAGGATCTGATGTTAGTTTATTATCATTACAAAAGAAGTATATATGTTTTGTGTAAGATGAAATGCTAATTAGCAGAAATAAGAAAACCAAGACACTTTGTTCCTACTACCCAAGAACTACCACCATTAAACACTTTGGTGCACGTCCTTCCAGATCTTCATCTTATGTAACATGTAGGCATATTCCAATTTCCTCAAATGTCCCCAGAATACCACTTCTAGCTGGTTCGTGTAAACCAAAGTCCAATATAGGACCACACCCGACATCTGGTCATTACATCCTTTAAGGCCATTTTCATCTAGCCCAGACCCCTGTCTTTTTTTTTTTTTTTTAGGACACTGACTTCTTTTTTTTTTTTTTTTTTTTTTAAATTTATTTATTTTATTTATTTATTTTTGGCTGCGTTGGGTCTTTGTTGCTGTGCGCGGGCTTTCTCTAGTTGCGGCGAGCAGGGGCCACTCTTCATTGCGGTGCATGGGCTTCTCAATGCGGCAGCCTCTCTTGTTGCGGAGCACGGGCTCTAGGCACGCGGGCTTCAGCAGTTGTGGCACGTGGGCTCAGTAGTTGTGGCTCACGGGCTCCAGAGCACAGGCTCAGCAGTTGTGGCACACGGGCTCAGTTGCTCCGTGGCATGTGGGATCTTCCCAGACCAGGGCTCGAACCCATATCCTCTACATTGGTAGGCGGATTCTCAACCACTGCGCCACCAGGGAAGCCCCGGACACTGACTTCTTAAAAAGACCAGACAGGTGTCCCTCAGAAAGCCCCCCTTTCTAGATAAGACTGGCTTACTTCCTCACGGTGGCATCTAACTGATTTGATTCTCTGTATTTCCTGTAAACTGGCATAAATCATTTTCTTGTGTGGTTATGGGATCAGTTTAATAACTATACAGTTAGGTACATTTATTTATCTGTTCTCAGTGTTGAGCAACTTTCATTTGGATTTTTAATTAAGTTATGAAGTTTCACGATTCAAAGGACAAAACTGTATTAAAAGAAAATTTCTGCCCACCATCCCATTCTCTTTACCCCAAACCCTACAGATACGCTTTTTAAAACGTTTCTCTTTTATCAATCCAAGAGGTCCTCCTCCAATTTTTTACACAAACAGCAGCACACTGTACACACTGTGCACACTTTATGTTTATTTAACCTCATGCTCTAGGGATGTCTCCAGACGAGCACAGAGACAGTCCTTGCTTTTGTTCTGCTTTGTTTTTGTGGCTCCAGAATACTCCACTGGGTGCGTGTACCAGCATTCGTACAACTAATCCTCCGGTCATTCGTGTGTTCAAATGTTCCCTCTGACCGCTGTGTGGAGAAGGAGCTACTGAGGGTCAGGACTGGAAGTAGGACGTTTTGCTTGAAGGTCACCGTGGCAGTCCAGGCAAGAGGTCATCCTGGCTCAGACCAGGATGAAGTTAGCGCAGTCATGGAGAGCTGAGCTCAGTCGGCACATGTTTTAGAACTAGAGGCAGCTGTACTAAGCTGATGGAGGGAACGTGATATGTGATGTAAGGAGAAGGATTAAGGATAATCTCTGCCTTTTTCCTTTGAGCCAAAAGAATGTACAAACAGTTGAACCTTTACTTTAGTAAAGAACTTTAGCTCCTCTTGCAGATAATGAAAAACATTCAATGATCAGTGTTTTCTACTATTTTGGATAGGTGGTCAGGAAAAGTCTCTCTGAGGAGGTGTGAATTAATAGAGACCTAAATAAAGGGAGGGAGCAAGCTCCCCAAGTATACAGGGACTGAGCATTCTACACAGAGGATGTAGTCTGTACGACAGCTCTGGAGCAGGACAAACTTGAGTATTCCAGGCCCAGCAGGAAAGCCACTGAGGCTACAGCACAGTGAGATGGATGGAGATAGGAAATGAAGTCAGGAAATGGGGCAGGACCAAGAACATCTGGGTTTCATAGGCAGTGGTAAGAAATTTGTATTTTATCCTGAGAGTAACAGAAATGCACTGGAGGGTTTTGAGATGGGTAATGACATGATGTTTTTCAAAGATCTCTCAGGCTGCTATACAGAGAAAAGACCAGGGTGGAGGCAGTCGTGGGGTGGGGGTGGGGGGAATGGAATCCTTGGAAGGTTATTGCAGTAGGATAGCGAAAGGTAATGGTGATTTAGCCTGTGGGAAGGGGTGTTAACTGGGGTATGGGTGAGAAGTAGTCAGATTCACTTACCCAAGCTAAACCGTATGTCTGTGTACCACTCAGCAGGGTATTCAGCACAGTAAACCAGATAGTAGCCTTGGAGGAGTCCATTTCCCATGCAGAAAACAAAGCCTCTGAAAAGGAATACAACTGGAAACGGCCTCCCTCTAGTGAGCAGTGAGTAAACAAATGTCCTAGGGTATATGGGGGAGAAAGGTCAGGATCCATTGTTAAAATCAATCACTGAGATGAAGTAACAGGCAATCACATCAAACCCATTTTGAAAAACCATTTCCCTTAACTGTATGCAATGAAAGGACATTATCTGGTTCTAGAGCAATCATTTAGGCTATTATTTGTCTTGTTTCATTAAAATACACAGTAGCCACCATGCCTTTCAAGCCACAACAGCCTTGAAAGGTAAATTTCATCCTTATAAATTAAGTTAATAAATTCAATCCTATAAACACAGGACTGGAGATCAGCTTTACATGGATCTAGAAGTGAAATCCAGATTATGCTGGAAGAAAGATAAAGCCAGGCTTATCCCATGTAGCAGTGGAATGGAATTGTGATAGGAGTCGTTCAGACATATGTGGCTTTCCATATGTCTCTCTAATATGATTTAATTACTGATATTGTAGCATTCCCTAGAAAGTGGGCTGCAGAACCCCTTGAGAAAAGTGAGAGATTCCTTTAAATGCTAGGAACTATGAATCTAGAGGAATCTAGGAAGAGGTTAAAAAATATAAATAACGTCAAAATTAAAATTTGCCCAAGATATAATGCTAAATACTAGACAGCAAACTATGTCCTGTTTTTGATTTTTCTTCTTTTATGGTGCAATATAACCATCATACAGGAAAGCTCATAAACCTATGTGAATAGTTTAATGAATTACTATCAAATAAACACGCATAATGTCACTAACCCAAGTCAAGAAACGGAATATTGCCATCACCTGGAAGCCTCCTATGGGTCCCTCCTGTTCACAGTGCCACCATTACCCCAGAGGTCACCACCATCCTGATTCCTGTAATAATCATTTCCTTTTGCTTCTTTACAATTTTACCTCACTTGTATGCATCCCTAAAAACATAGTTTATTTTGCTCATATTTAATTCCATATGAAAGGAAACTCATCATGTTTCTAAGACTCAAGCATGTTGTTGTGGATAGCTATAGTTCATTTATTTTCATTGTTGTGTATTATTTTCATTTATGAATATACCACATGTGCTTATCTATTTTACTTTGTTGAGTATTTGAGTTCCTTCCATAGTGTTTTACTTACTCAAAGATAATTTTCCCAACTCACACACAAATGGCCACCTTATTTTTGATAAAGGAGGCAAGAATATACAATGGAGAAAAGACACCCTTGCTGGGAAAACTGGACAGCTACATGTAAAAGAATGAAATTAGAACACTCTCTAACACCATACACAAAAATAAACTCAAAATGGATTAAAGACCTAAATGTAAGGCCAGAAACTATCAAATTCTTAGAGGAAAACATAGGCAGAACATTCTATGACAAAAATCACAGCAAGATCCTTTTTGACCCACCTCCTAGAGAAATGGAAATAAAAACAAAAATAAACAAATGGGACCTAATGAAACTTCAAAGCTTTTGCACAGCAAAGGAAACCATAAACAAGACCAAAAGACAACCCTCAGAATGGGAGAAAACATTTGCAAATGAAGCAACTGACAAAGGATTAATCTCCAAAATTTACAAGTAGCTCATGCAGCTCAGTATCAAAAAAACAAACAACCCAATCCAAAAATGGGCAGAAGACCTAAACAGACATTTCTCCAAAGAAGATATACAGACTGCCAACAAACACATGAAAGGATGCTCAACATCACTAATCATTAGAGAAATGCAAATCAAAACTACAGTGAGGTATCACCTCACACCAGTTAGAATGGGCATCATCAGAGAATCTACAAACAACAAATGCTGGAGAGGGTGTGGAGAAAAGGGAACCCTCTTGCACTGTTGGTGCGAATGTAAATTGGTACAGCCACTATGGAGAACAGTATGGAGGTTCCTTAAAAAACTAAAAATAAAACTACCATACGACCCAGCAATCCCACTACTGAGCATATACCCTGAGAAAACCATCATTCAAAAAGAGTCATGTACCACAATGTTCATTGCAGCACTATTTACAACAGCCAGGACATGGAATCAACCTAAGTGTCCATCGACAGATGAGTGGATAAAGAAGATGTGGCACATATATACAATGGAATATTACTCAGCCATAAAAAGAAACAAAATTGAGTTATTTGTAGTGAGGTGGATGGACCTGAGGCTGTCATACAGAGTGAAGTAAGTCAGAAAGAGAAAAACAAATACCATATGCTAACACATATATATGGAATCTAAAATATATATATATATATATATATATGGTTTTGATGAACCTAGGGGCAGGACAGGAATAAAGATGCAGTCTTAGAGAATGGGCTTGAGGACACGGGGAAGGGGAAGGGTAAGCTGGGACGAAGTGAGAGAGTGGCATGGACATATATACACTACCAAATGTAAAATAGATAGCTAGTGGGAAGCAGCCGCATAGCACAGGGAGATCAGCTCAGTGCTCTGTGACCACCTAGCGGGGTGGGATAGGGAGGCTGGGAGGGAGATGCAAGAGGGAGGAGATATGGGGATATATGTATATGTATAGCTGATTCACTTTGTTATAAAGCAGAAGCTAACACACTATCGTAAAGCAATTATACTCCAATAAAGATGTTAAAATAGGAAAGATTATTTTCCCATTATTTTAATGATTTTTCATTTTATGTTTTAACATTTATGTTTTAACATTTCATCTTATGTTTAACATTCCAAATGTTTATACATTTGGAATTCATTTTGTTGCAAGAAATTAGATAAGAATCCAACATAATTTTTTTCCTAATGTTAGTAAATTTACTAAATATCTCTTCCTCACTGACACGCATTGCCATTGATATTATACACTAAATTATCATACATATTGGTTTCTCTTCTAGACACTTGTTTCTGTTCCATTGATCTATTTATTCCCAGTACTATGTTATTTTGATAATTGTACTTTTAAAATATGTCTTAATACTAGGAGGGGCTGTTCTTATATCATTACTTTTTTTATGGATTTTCAAGTTACTCTTCACTGTTTTTCATGTGAACTTTAAAACTAACTTGTGAAACACCCACTCCCAAATCTCACTAATGTTAGAAATACCATTGACCCTTGAACAATGGGGGTTTGAACTGCCCAGGTAAACTTATCCATGAATTTTTTTCAATAGTAAATACTACAGTACTACACTATACAGGGTTGGTTGAATGCAGGGATACAGAACCTCAGATAAGGAGGAATGGCGTTTACTGAGGAACCACAGATATGGAGGACTGACTATGAGGTACACATGGATTTTTCAATTGCTTGGAGGGTCAGTTCCCCTAACACCCATATTGTTCAAGGGTCAACTGTACTCTTAAATTTAAAAATTAATTAGAAGAGTGAAACTGCAGAAGGAGAACCTCCAAGAGCACTCCTCCATAAAAAAAAAAACTGACAAAAAAAAATGTCAGACCTCTGGGAACCAACCAAGGCTTGCAGCAACCCAGGGAGCATTTAGGCAAGAAAAAGGCTAAATCTCAGGAAGGACAACAAGCTCTGTGGCATTTTCAACTAACCTTAATCCCATCTCCCACTTTCCAGTTCTGCACAGCGTTGAAAAGTAACAGCTTCCACTCCCAGGATTGGAGGGAGCAAAACAGGGCTTGAGCTCTTTCAAAGCCCCATTTCCAAAGAGAAGTCATTATTTTACCTGTCTGGTAGTTCCCTGAAAGACTCCACTCAAAAGGCTTGTCTTTAGTCCACCTCACTCAAACCTACCTAGTGCTAAAACTTTCTGGGGATGGGGGGATGTTTTTGAATGTTTTAGCAGCACAGTGCCCTGAGGTAATGGATAACAGGTGGGGCAAATGTTAGACTAATCAAAAAGCTTAAAAGGAAAGACTGAGGAATGAGATGCCCATAGGGGCTTTGAAAATCTCATACATATTTCTGGGAATCTAGACAGTCATGCACATGCATAGGGCCATGCACATACTCAAAAGAAGACCTGAAAATGTCCTAAGCTCTCATGTCTGATTGACCTTGAGGTCTGTGAAAGTAGCAAGTGAGGCCAAAGCAGAGTTGTAATCTACATGAGTGGTTGTTGAAGGACTTCTCTAAGATGCACACAGAGGCCCTTGGCAAAGACTGGGAGACTTATTGGTCCCAGGTGTTTAAGGAAATCTCTGTCTGATCATTAACTGGTCATTAAGAAAACCAAGTAGTGACTTCAGTGGCCACACAACCAAGAGGAAGGCTTCATAGAATGAGCTCAGAAAAGCTACTAGGCAAACAGCAACAACAAACCCTGGGAGGCAGAGAGAATCTGATTTCCAGAGTTGCTACACAGTATTATTTGAAATGCTTAGTTTTCAACAATAAAATATGGAACATGCAAAGAAACAAGAAACTATGACCCAAACATAGGGAAAAATGCAACCAATTGACACTGTCTCTGAGAAACCCAGACATTGGACTTCCTGGGCAAAAATTTTAAATTGACTATTTTAAATATGTTCAAAGGGCTAAGGAAACCATGTCTAAAGAACTAAATGAATGTATAAGAATGAGAGACTATCAAATAGAGAATATCAATAGAGATAAAAATTATAAAAAGGAACCAAATAAAAATCTGGAGTTGAAAAGTATAACAACTGAAATGAAATTTACACTAGAGGAACTTAGCAGTAGACCTGAGTAGGCAGAAGAAACAATCAATGAAATTGAAGATAGGTTAATTGAATTATTCTAGTCAGGAATAGAGAGAAAAAAGAATGGAGAAAAATAAACAGAGGTTCAGAAGTCTGTAGGACACAGAGATAATGACAAAGGGACAAAAGAACATGTGCAGAAATAATGTCCAAAAACTTCAGAACTTGATGACAAACATTAATCAACACATCCAAGAAGCTCAGTGAATTCCACATAGATAGACTCACAGATATCCAAATGTAGGTATATCATGATCAAACTGATGAAAGACAAAGAGTCTTGAAAACAGCAAAAGAGAAGCAACTCACCACATGCAATACAATACTAGCTGATTTCTCATCAGAAACCATGGAGGCAAGCAGGCAGTGGAATGACATATTCAGTGTGCTGACAAAAAAAAAAGAAAAAACCTGCCAAACAATAATTTTTTATCTGGGAAAACGACCCTTCAAAAGCTAAGGAGGTGGGGAGTTTCAAGACGGTGAAAGAGTAGACGTGGAGATCACCTTCCTCCCCACAAATACATCAAAAATACATCTACATGTGGAACAACTCCTACAGAACACCCACTGAACGCTGTCAGAAGACCTCAGACCTCCCCAAAGGCAAGAAACTCCTCACGTCCCTGGGTAGGGCAAAAGAAAAAAGAAAAAACAGAGACAAAATAAAAGGGACGGGACCTGAACCAGTGGGAGGGAGATGTGAGGAGGAAAGATTTCCACACACTAGGAAGGCCCTTTGTGGGCGGAGACTGCGGGTGGCAGAGGCGGGAGCTTCGGAGCCACGGAGGAGAGCGCAGCAACATGGGTGCGGAGGGCAAAGCGGAGAGATTCCCGCACAGAGGATCAGTGCTGGCCTGCACTCAGGAGCCCGGGAGGCTTGTCTACTCACCAGCTGGGGCGGGTGGGGGCTGGGAGCTGGGGCTCGGGCTTCGTAGGTCGGATCCCAGGGAGAGGACTGGGGTTGGCTGCGTGAACACAGCCTGAAGGGGGCTGGTGCACCACAGCTAGCCGGGAGGGAGTCCGGGGAAAACTCTGAACCTGCTGATGAGGCAAGACACTTTCTTGCCTCTTTGTTTCCTGGTGCGCGAGGAGAGGGAATTCAGAGCACCGCTCAAAGGAGCTCCAGAGACGGGCGCAAGCGATGGCTATCAGCGGAGACCCCAGAGATGGGCATGAGACGCTAAGGCTGCTGCTGCCGACACCAAGAAGCCTGTGTGCAAGCAGAGGTCACTATCCACACCCCCCTTCCAGGGAGCCTGTGCAGCCCGCCGCAGCCAGGGTCCCAGGATCCACAAACAACCTCCCGGGGAGAACACACGATGTGTCTCAGGCTGCTACAACGTCATGCAGGCCTCTGCCGCCGCAGGCTCCGCACTCCATACCCCTCCCTCCCCGCTGCCTCAGTGAGCCACAGCCCCTGAATCAGCTGCTCCTTTAACCCCGTCCTGTCTGAGCGAAGAGCAGACGCCCTCAGGCGACCTACACACAGAGGCGGGGCAAAATCCAAAGCTGAATCCCAGGAGCTGTGCGAACAAAGAAGAGAAACGGAAATTTCTCCCAGCAGCTTCAGGAGCAGTGGATTAAATCTCCACAATCAACTTGATGTACCCTGCATCTGTGGAATACCTGAACAGACAACGAATCATCCCAAATTGAGGAGGTGGACTTTGGGAGCAATGATATAAATATTTTTTCCCTTTTTTTCTTTTTGTGAGTGTGCATGTTTATGCTTCTGTGTGTGATTTTGTATTAATGGCTTTGCTTTTAAAATTTGTCCTAGGGGTCTGTCTGTCCGTTTTTTGGGTTTTTTTGTTTCTTTAGTTTTGTTTGTATACTTTTTAGCATTTGTTATCATTGGTGGATTTGTTTTTTGGTTTGGTTGCTCTCTTCTTTCATTTAAAAATTTTTTTTAATAATTATTTTTTATTTTAATAAGTTTTATTTTATTTTATCTTCTTCTTTCTTTCTTTTTCTCCCTTTTATTCTGAGCCATATGGATGACAGGCTCTTGGTGCTCCAGCCAGGTGTCAGGGCTGTGACTCTGAAGTGTGAGAGCCAAGTTCAGGACACTGATCCACAAGACACCCCGCAGCTCCACGTAATATCAAACAGTGAAAATCTCCCAGAGATCTCCATCTCAATGCCAAGACCCAGCTCCACTCAACGACCAGCAGGCTACAGTGCTGGACACGCTATGCCAAACAACTAACAAGACAGGAACACAACCCCACCCATTAGTAGAGAGGCTGCCTAAAAAAATAAGACCACAGACACCCCAAAACACACCACCAGACATGGACCTGCAAAACAGACAAGATCCAGCCTCATCCACCAGAACACAGGCACTAGTCCCCTCCACCAGGAAGCCTACACAACCCACTAAACCAACCTTAGCCACTGGGGACAGACACCAAAAACAATGGGAACTACGAACTTGCAGCCTGCGAAAAGGAGACCCCAACCACAGTAAGATAAGCAAAATGAGAAGACAGAGAACCACACAGCAGATGAAGGAGCAAGGCTAAAACCCACCAGACCTAACAAATAAAGAGGAAATAGGCAGTCTACCTGAAAAATAATTCAGAATAATGACAGTAAACATAATCAAAATCATGGAAATAGAATGGAGAGAATACAAGAACCGTATAACAAGGAACTAGAAGAACTAAAGAGCAAACAGTGATGAACAACAGAATCAATGAAATTAAAAATTTTCTAAAAGGGATCAATAGCAGAGTAACTGAGGCAGAAACAGATAAGTAACGTGGAAGATAAAATAGTGGAAATAACTACTGCAGAGCAGAATAAAGAAAAAAGAATGAAAAGAATTGAGGACAGTCTCAGAGACCTCTGGGACAACATTAAACGCACCAACATTCGAATTATAGCAGTTGCAGAAGAAGAAGAGAAAAAGAAAGGAAATGAAAAAATATTTGAATAGATTACAATTGAAAACTTCCCTAATATGGGAAAGGAAATAGTTAATCAAGTCCAGGAAGCACTGAGAGTCCCATACAGGATAAATCCAAGGAGAAACATGTCAAGACACATATTAATCAAACTATCAAAAATTAAATACAAACAAAAAATATTAAAAGCAGCAAGGGAAAAACAACAAATAACACACAAGGGAATACCCGTAACTTTAACAGCTGATCTTGCAGCAGAAACTCTGCAAGCCAGAAGTAAGTGGCAGGACATATTTAAAGTGATGAAGGAGAAAAACCAGCAACCAAGATTACTCTACCCAGCAAGGATCTCACTCAGATTTGATGGCGAAATTAAAATCTTCTCCAAGCAAAAGCTAAGAGAATTCAGCACCACCAAACCAGCTTTACAACAACTGCTAAAGGAACTTCTCTAGGCAGGAAACACAAGAGAAGGAAAAGACCTACGATAATAAACCCAAAACAATTAAGAAAATGGTAATAGGAACATACATATCGATAATTACCTTAATTGTAAATAGATTAAAGGCTCCAACCAAAAAATATAGACTGGCTGAATGGATACAAAAACAATACCCATATATATGCTGTCTACAAGAGACCCACTTCAGACCTAGGGACACATACAGACCGACAGTGAGGGGATGGAAAAAGATATTCCATGCAAATGGAAATCAAAAGAAAGTTGGAGTAGAAATTCTCATAAAAGACAAAATAGACTTTAAAACAAAGACTATTACAAGGGACAAAGAAGGACACTACATAATGATCAAGGGATCAAACCAAGAAGAAGATATAACAATTCTAAATATTTATGCACCCAAAATAGGAGCACCTCAATACATAAGGCAAATGCTAACAGCCATAAAATGAGAAATCAACAGTAACACAATCATAGTAGGGGACTTTAACACCCCACTTTCGCCAATGGACAGATCATCCAAAATGCAAATAAATAAGAAAACACAAGCTTTAAATGGTACATTAAACAAGATGGACTTAATTGATATTTATAGGACATTCCATCCAAAAACAACAAAATGCACATTCTTCTCAAGTGCTCATGGGACATTCTCCAGGATAGATCATATCTTCGGTCACAAATCAAGCTTTGGTAAATGTAAGAAAATTGAAATCATATCAAGTATCTTTTCCGACCACAATGCTAAGAGCCTACATATCAATTACAGGAAAAAAATCTGTAAAAAAATACAAACACATGGAGGCTAAACAATACACCACTTAATAACTAAGAGATCACTGAAGAAATCAAAGAGGAAATCAAAAAATACCTAGAAACAAGTGACAATGAAAACATGATGACACAAAACCTATGGCATGCAGCAAAAGCAGTTCTAAGAGGGAAGTTTATAGCAATAAAATCCTACCTTATGAAACAAGAAACATCTCAAATAAACAACCTAACCTTAAACCTAAAGCAATTAGAGAAAGAAAACAAACTTAGCAAATGGAAAGAAATCATAAAGATCAGATCAGAAATAAATGAAAAGCAAATGAAGGAAACGACGGCAAAGATCAACAAAACTAAAAGCTGGCTCTTTGAGAAGATAAACAAAATAGATAAACCATTAGCCAGATTCATCAATAAAAAAAGGGAGAAGACTCAAATCAATAGAATTAGAAATGAAAAAGGAGAAGTAACAACTGGCACTGCAGAAATACAAAGGATCATGAAAGATTACTACAAGCAACGCTATGCCAATAAAATGGACAACCTGGAAGAAATGGACAAATTCTTAGAAATGCACAACCTTCCAAGACTGAAGCAGGAAGAAATAGAAAATATGAACAGACTAATCACAAGCACTGAAATTGAAACTGTGATTTAAAATCTTCCAAAAAACAAAAGCCCAGGACCAGATGGCTTCACAGGCAAATTCTATCAAACATTTAGAGAAGAGCTAACACCTATCCTTCTCAAACTCTTCCAAAATATAGCTGAGGGAGGAACACTCCCAAACTCATTCTACGAGGCCACCATCACCCTGATACCAAAATCAGGCAAAGATATCACAAAGAAAGAAAACTACAGGCCAATATCACTGATGAACATAGATGCAAAAATCCTGAACAAAATACTAGCAAACAGAATCCAACAGCACATTAAAAGGATCATACACCATGATCAACTGGGGTTTATCCCAAGAATGCAAGGATTCTTCAATATGGGCAAATCAATCAATGTGATACACCATAGTAACAAACTGAAGGAGAAAAACCATATGATCATCTCAACAGATGCAGAGAAAGCATGTGAAAAAATTCAACACCCATTTATGATAAAAACCCTCCAGAAAGTTGGGATAGAGGGAACTTTCCTCAACATAATAAAGACCATATATGAAAAACCCACAGCCAACATCGTACTCAATGGTGAAAAACTGAAACCATTTCCACTACGATCAGGAACAAGACAAGGTTGCCCACTCTCACCACTCTTATTCAACATAGTTTTGGAAGTTTTAGCCACAGCAATTAGACAAGAAAAAAATAAAAGGGATCCAAATTGGAAAAGAAGAAGTAAAGCTGTCACTGCAGATGACATGATACTATACATAGAGAATTCTAAAGATGCTAGCAGAAAACTACTAGAGTTAATCAATGAATTTGCTGATGTAGCAGGATACAAAATTAATGCACAGAAATCTCTTGCATTCCTATACAGTTGTTATGAAAAATCTGAAAGTGAAATTAAGAAAACACTCCCATTTACCACTGCAACAAAAAGAATAAAATATCTAGGAATAAACCTACCTAAGGAGACAAAAGACCTGTATGCAGAAAAGTATAAGACACTGTTGAAAGAAATTAAAGATAATACCAACAGATGGAGAGACAGACCATGTTCTTGGACTGGAAGAATCAACATTGTGAGAATGACTCTACTACCCAAAGCAATCTACAGATTCAATGCATTTCCTATCAAACTACCACTGGCATTTTTCACAGAACTAGAACAAAAAGTTCACAATTTGTATGGAAACACAAAAGACCCTGAATAGCCAAAGCAATCTTGAGAAAGAAAATCGGAGCTGGAGGAATCAGGCTCCCTGACTTCAGACTATACTACAAAGCTACAGTAATCAAGACAGTATGGTATTGGCACAAAAACAGAAAGATAGATCAATGGAACAGGATAGAAAGCCCAGAGATAAACCCACGCACATATGGACACCTTATCTTTGATAAAGTAGGCAAGAATATACAGTGGAGAAAAGACAGCCTCTTCAGTAAGTGGTGCTGAGAAAACTTGACAGCTACATGTAAAAGAATGCAATTAGCACACTCCCTAACACCATACACAAAAATAAACTCAAAGTGGATTAAAGATCTAAATGTAAGGCCAGACACTATCAGATTCTTAGAGGAAAACATAGGCAGAACACTCTATGACATAAATCACAGCAAGATCATTTTGACCCACCTCCTAGAGAAATGGAAATAAAAACAAAAATAAACAAATGGGACCTAATGAAACGTCAAAGCTTTTGCACAGCAAAGGAAACCATAAACAAGACCAAAAGGCAACCCTCAGAATGGGAGAAAATATTTGCAAATGAAACAACTGACAAAGGATTAATTTCCAAAATTTACAAGCAGCTCATGCAGCTCAATAACAAAAAAACAAACGACCCAATCCAAAAATGGGCAGAAGACCTAAATAGACATTTCTCCAAAGGAGATATACAGATTGCCAACAAACACATGAAAGGATGCACAACATCATTAATCATTAGAGAAATGCAAATCAAAACTACAATGAGATATCATCTCACACCAGTCAGAATGGCCATCATCAAAAAATCTAGAAACAATAAATGCTGGAGAGGGTGTGGAGAAAAGGGAACACTCTTGCACTGCTGGTGGGAATGTGAATTGGTACAGCCACTATGGAGAACAGTATGGAGGTTCCTTAAAAAACTACAAATAGAACTACCATATGACCCAGCAATCCCATTATTGGGCATATACCCTGAGAAAACCATAATTCAAAAAGAGTCATGTACCAAAATGTTCATTGCAGCTCTATTAACAACAGCCCGGAGATGGAAAAAACCTAAGTGTCCATCATCGGATGAACGAAGAAAGAAGATGTGGCACATATATACAATGGAATATTACTCAGCCATCAAAAGAATTGAAATTGAGCTATTTGTATTGAGGTGGATAGACCTAGAGTCTGTCATACAGAGTGAAGTAAGTCAGAAAGAGAAAGACAAATACCGTATGCTAACACATATATATGGAATTTAAGGGAAAAAAATGTCATGAAGAACCTAAGGGTAAGACAGGAATAAAGACACAGATCTACTAGAGAACGGACTTGAGGATACGGGCAGGGAGAAAGGTGAGCTCTGACAAAACAAGAGAGAGGCATGGACATATATACACTACCAAACGTAGGTAGATAGCTAGTGGGAAGCAGCCGCATAGCACAGGGAGATCAGCTTGGTGCTTTTTGACCACCTGGAGAGGTGGGATGGGGAGGGTGGGAGGGAGGGAGATGCAAGAAGGAAGAGATATGGGAACATATGTATATGTATAACTGATTCACTTCGTTATAAAGCAGAAACTAACACACCACTCTAAAGCAATTATACCCCAATAAAGATGTTAAAAAAAACAAAAAAAGGAAAAAAAAAAGAATGCTCAACATCATTAATCATTAGATATACAGAAATCCAAGCTACAATGAGATATCATCTCACACCAGTTAGAATGGCCATCATCAAAAAATCTACAAACAATAAATGCTGCAGAAGGTGTGGAGAAAAGGGAACCCTCTTGCACTGTTGGTGGGTGGTGCACTATTGCACTGTAAATTGATACAGCCACTATGGAGTTTCCTTAAAGAGCAAAAAATAGAACTACCATACGACCCAGCAATCCCACTACTGGGCATATACCCCGAGAAAACCATAATTCGAAAAGAGTCATGTACCAAAATGTTCACTGCAGCTCTATTTACAATTCCAGGACATGGAAGCAACCTAAGTGCCCACCAGGAGATGAATGGATGAAGAAGATGTGGCACATATATACAATGGAATACTACTCATCCATAAAAAGAAACAAAATTGAGTTATTTGTAGTAAGGTGGGTGGACCTAGAGTCTGTCATACATAGTGAAGTAAGTCAGAAAGAGAAAAATAAATACCATATGCTAACACACATATATGGAATCTAAGAAAAAAAATGGTCATGGAGAACCTAGTGACATGATGGGAATAAAGACATAGACGTACTAGAGAATGGACTTGAGGATACGGGGAGTGGGAAGGGTAAGCTGGGACAAATTGAGAGAATGGCATGGACATATATACACTGATAGCTAGTGGGAAGCAGCCACATAGCACAGGGAGATCAGCTCGGTACTCTGTGACTACCTAGAGGGGTGGTATAGGAAGTGCGGGTGGAGACACAGGAGGGAAGAGATACGGGGACATATGTATATGTATAACTGCTTTACTTTGTTATAAAGCAGAAACTAACACACCATTGTAAAGCAATTATACTACAATAAAGATGTTAAAAAACAAAAGCTAAGGAAGAATATAAACAGCTCATGCAGCTCAGTATTACAAAAAGAAACAACCCAATCCAAAAATGGTCAGAAGACCTAAATAGACATTTCTCCAAAGAAGACATACAGATGGCCAAGAGGCATATGAAAAGCTTCTCAACGTCACTAATTATTAGAGAAATTCAAATGAAAACGACTATGAGGTATCACCCCACACCAGTTAGAATGGGCATCATCAGAAAATCTACAAACAACAAATGCTAGAGAGGGTGTGGAGAAAAGGGAACCCTCTTGCACTGTTGGTGGGAATGTAAATTGATACAGCCACTATGGAGAACAGTATAGAGGTTCCTTAGAAAACTAAAAATAGAACTAACATACGACCCAGCAATCCCACTACTCGGCATATACCCAGAGAAAACCATAATTCAAAAAGATACATGCACCCCAATGTTCATTGCAGCACTCTTTACAATAGCCAGGTCATGGAAACAACCTAAATGCCCATCGACCGACAAATACATAAAGAAGACGTGGTAAATATAAACAATGGAATATTACTCAGCCATAAAAAGGAATGAAATTGGGTCATTTGTAGAGATGTGGATGGACCTGAGACTGTCATACAGAGTGAAGTAAGTCAGAAAGAGAAAAACAAATACCGTATGCTAACTCATATATGTGGAATCCAGAAAAGTGGAACAGTTGAACTCGTTTGCAAGGCAGAAATAAAGACACAGATGTAGAGAACAAATGTATGGACACCAATGGGGAAAACGGGTGTGGGGGGGGTTTGTGTGGGATGAATTGGAAGTTTGGGATTGATATATATATACTAATATGGATAAAATAGATAACTAATAAGAACATGCTGTGTAAATTAAATAATAAATAAAATAAAATTCAAAAAAAGCTAAGGAGAAAAAATAGATATATTGGACTTCATCAAAATTAAGAACTTTTGTACAGCAAAGAACATTATTAAGAAAGTAAATTGACAATCTACAGAATGGGAGAAAATGTTTTCAAAGCTGTATCTGATTATGGTTTTATATCCAGATATATAAAGAACTACAACACAACAACAAAGACAAACAACTCAATTAAAAGGGCAACGGATATGAATAGACATTACTCCAAAAAAGATAAACAAATGTTCAATAAGCAAATGAAAGGATGCTCAACATCTTTAGAGATTAGGAAAATGTCAAACAAAACCATAATGATATACCACTTTAAGGCAACTAGGCAGGCTATAATTTAAAAAAAGAAAAGAACAAGTGTTGGTGAGGAGAAATTAGAACTACTATACAAGTGTTGGTGGGAATGTAAAATGGTGTAGCCACTTCAACAGAAACAGCCTGACAGCTCCTCATAAAGTTAAACAGAGTTACCATATGACCCAGAAATTCCACTCCTAGGCATCTACCCTAGATAAATGAAAATGTATGTTAATACAAAACTTGTACACAAATGTTCATAGCAGCATTATTCATAGTAGCCAAAAAAATAGAAACAATGTCCATCAACTGATGAATAGATAAACAAAAATGTTATAAAGCCATACTGATGGCATATTATTCAACTATAAACCACATGGATGAACCTTGAAAACAGTATCTTAGGTGAAAGAAGCTACATATTTTATGATTCCATTTACATGAAATATGCAGAATAGGCAAGTCCTTAGAGACAGAAAGTAGATTGAAGGTTGGCAGGGGATGGGGAATTAAGGAATGGGGAGTGACTGTTACCAGGTACAGGACTTCTTTTTGGGGTGATGAAAATATTCCGGAATTAGATAGTGGTAATGATTGCACAATTTTTTGGATATACTAAAAACCAGTGAATTGTACATTTAACATGGTGCATTTTATGATATGTGAGTTACATCTCCATTTTTTAGGTTAAGTAAGAGAAAATTCTGGCAGTGGAGCCCAGAGGTTAAATTGTAGGGCCTCTTCCACTTACCAGATGGATGACTCTGTCACTTAACTTCAGTACGTCTGTTTCTTCCTCTGCTCATTTCATAGCATTGTAAGGATTAAGTGAATTAACATACTCAAAGTGCTTAGAACAGGACAAATAATAAAAGCTGATTAAATATGTTATTCTTGTAAACATTATCTTTATTAGTTGTTGTTGACATTACTCTTCTATTCAGGTACAGGATGTTCCTTTCCACATATTTGGGTCTTTTTTTGTGCGTCCCTCAGTAGGTTTTAAAGTTTTTTCATATATATTTTGCACATTTTTAATGTTTAAACCCAAGGGTTTTTTAAAAGGGTTTTTAAAAGGTTTTTTTCTTTTTAAAATTGTGTTACTGTAAATAGGATTTTCCATTTACATCTATAACTGTTTTACATATACAAGAAGGCCTTTAACATTAATTTTGTTCCCAGCCACATCCTGAACTCCCTTATTATTTATAATACTTTTTCAGTATATTTTCCAGGTCTATCAGCATCTGCAAATAATGTTACGTTCTGCTCTTTAAAAAGAATCTGGAAGCGTTTGTTCTTTGACCATGCTCTGGAATGACATAAATAGCACCAGAATTACCCATATTTAAATATCTGGTAAAAGCCCTTTGTGAAATCTACCTTGGACTGTATTATTGGGAGGAGGAGTTGTTAATATTATTGATCATATTTCTATTTCTCTCATGGTAATCGGTTTGTTTAGATTAGCTATGCCTTCTGGGGCATCCTAATAAATTTTGGAAAATTTATATTTTCATAGAAAATCATGCATGTTATTCAAGTTTTTGAATGCATCTGTAAAAAACTAAGATAGTATTTTATGACACTTTTAAACTTCAGTATATTTGCTTATTACTCCATCACCACAAGGATTCTACATGCTGTCTTTTCATAGCCACAGATGTATGCCTACCCTATTCTGACCCCTGGTAACCACTAATCTGTTATCCCTTTCCATAGTTTTATCATTTCAAGAATATTACGTAAATGGACTCATACATATGTAACCTTTGAAATCAGCTTTCTTCACTCAGCATATCTCCCTCGAGATTCATCCAAGCACTAAGACACATTTGTTAGTGAAAAAAGAAAGCTATAAAATAGTATCTAAAATTTGGCCCCTTTTCATAATCAAGAAAGGGAAATAAGAATATATATACAGATTTGCTTATTTTTATAAAAGCTTTATTGAGATAAAATTAACATACCTAAAATTCACCCTTTTAAAGTGCACAATTCAGTGTTTTTTAGTATATTCACAAAGCTGTGCAGCCATCACCACTAATTCCAGAACATCTTCATTACCACAAAAAGAGGCTCCATACCTAGTGGCAGTCAATCCCAATTTCCCCCACTCCCTAGCCCCTGGAAACCAGCAATCTATTGCTAATATCTGTCTGAAAGGATTAGCCTGTTCTGAATATTTCATATAAATGGAATTACATAATATGTGGTCTTTTGTGACTGACTTCTTTCATTTAGCATAATGTTTTCAAGGGTCATCCATGTTGTATCACTACTTAATTCCATTTTTATAGCCAAATAATAGTTAATTGTATGGATATATGACATTTTGTTTACCCATTTGTCAGCTGATAGAAATTTGGGTTGTTTCCACTTTTTTTAACATCTTTATTGGAGTATTATTGCTTTACAATGTTGTGTTACTTTCTGCTGTATAACAAAGTGAATCAGCTATATGTATACATATATCCCCATATCCCCTCCCTCTTGCATCTCCCTCCTACCCTCCCTATCCCACCCCTCTAGGTGGTCACAAAGCACAGAGCTGATCTCCCTGTGCTGTGCAGCTGCTTCCCACTAGCTATCTATTTTACATTTGGTAGTGTATATATGTCTATGCTACTCTCTCACTTTGTCCCAGGTTACCCTGCCCCCTCCCCGTGTCCTCAAGTGCATTCTCTACATTTGTGTCTTTATTCCTGTCCTGCCCCTAAGTTCATCAGAACCTTTTTCTTTTTCTTTTGGATTCCATATATATATATATGTTAGCATACGGTATTTGTTTTCTCTTTCTTATTTCACTTTGTATGACAGACTCTAGGTCCATCCACCTCACTACAAATAACTCAATTTCGTTTCTTTTTATGGTTTAGTAATATTCCATTGTGTATATATGTCACATCTCCTTTATCCATTCACCTGTCAATGGACACTTAGATTGATTCCATGTCCTGGCTACTGTAAATAGTGCTGCAGTGAACATTGTGGTACGTGTCTCTTTCTGAATTATGGTTTTCTCAGGGTATATGCCCAGAAGTGGAAATTTTTGATGATGGCCATTCGAACTGGTGTGAGGTGATACCTCATGGTAGTTTTGTTTTCTGTTTTTTTTTGCGATACGTGGGCCTCTCACTGTTGTGGCCTCTCCTGTTGCGGAGCACAGGCTCCAGACGCGCAGGCTCAGCGGCCATGGCTCCTGGGCCCAGCCGCTCTGCGGCATGTGGGATCTTCCCAGACTGGGGCACGAACCCATGTCCCCTGCATCAGCAGGTGGACTCTCAACCACTGCGCCACCAGGAAGCCCCTCATTGTAGTTTTGATTTGCATTTCTCTAATGATTACTGATGTTAAGCATCCTTTCATGTGTTTCCTGGCAATCTGTATATCTTCTTTGGAGAAATGACTTTTTAAGTCTTCTGCCCGTTTTCGGATTGGGTTGTTTGTTCTTTTGATATTGAGCTGCATGAGCTGCTTGTATATTTTGGAGATTAATCCTCTGTCAGGGCAAGAGAGAGTCATGGACATATACACACTAACAAACGTAGTAAGGTAGATAGCTAGTGGGAAGCAGCCACATGGCACAGGGATATTAGCTCGGTGCTTTGTGAAAGCCTGGAGAGGTGGGATAGGGAGAGTGGGAGGGAGGGAGACGCAAGAGGGAAGACATATGGGAACATATGTATATGTATAACTGATTCACTTTGTTATAAAGCAGAAACTATCACACAATTGTAAAGCAATTATACCCCAATAAAGATGTTAAAAAAATAAAAAATCTTCTGTCAGTTGCTCCGTTTAGAAATATTTTCTCCCATTCTGAGGGTTGTCTTTTCATCTTGTTTATGGTTTTCTTTGCTGTGCAAAAGCTTTTAAGTATCATTAGGTCCCATTTGTTTATTTTTGTTTTTATTTCCATTCCTCTAGGAGGTGGGTCAAAAAGTATCTTGCTGTCATTTATGTCATAGAGTGTTATACCTATGTATACCTCTAAGAGTTTTATAGTGTCTGGCCTTACATTAAAGTCTTTAATCCAATTTGAGTTTATTTTTGTCTATGGTGTTAGGAAGAGTTCTAATTTCATTCTTTTACATGTAGCTGTCCACTTTTCCCAGCACCACTTATTGAAGAGGCTGTCTTTTCTCCATTGTATATTCTTGCCTCCTTTATCAAAGATAAGGTAACCATATGTGCATGGGTTTATCTCTGGGATTTCTATCCTGTTCCATTGATCTATCTTTCTGTTTTTGTGCCAGTACCAAACTGTCTTGATTACTGTAGCTTTGTAGTATATTCTGAAGTCAGGGAGCCTGATTCCTCCAGCTCCGTTTTTCTTTCTCAAGATTGCTTTGGCTATTCGGGGTCTTTTGTGTTTCCATACAAATTGTGAAATTTTTGTTCTAGTTCTGTGAAAAATGCCAGTGGTAGTTCGATAGGGATTGCATTGAATCTGTAGGTTGCTTTGGGTAGTAGAGTCATTTTCACAATGTTGATTCTTCCAAGCCAAGAACATGGTATATATCTCCATCAGTTTGTATCATCTTTAATTTCTTTCATCAGTGTCTTATAGTTTTCTGCATACAGGTCTTTTGTCTCCTTAGGCAGGTTTATTCCTAGGTATTTTATTCTTTTTGTTGCAATGATAAATGGGAATCTTTCCTTAATTTCTCTTTCAGATTTTTCATCATTAGTGTATAGGAATGCAAGAGATTTCTGTGCATTAATTTTGTATCCTGCTACTTTACCAAATTCATTTATTAGCTCAAGTAGTTATCTGGTAGCATTTTTAGGATTCTCTATGTATAGTATCATGTCATCTGCAAACAGGGACAGTTTTACTTCTTTTCTGATTTGGACTCCTTTTATTTCTTTTTCTTCTCTGATTGCTGTGGCTAAAACTTCCAAAATTATGCTGAATAATAGTAGTGAGAGTGTGCAACCTTGTCTTGTTCCTGTTCTTAGAGGAAATGGTTTCAATTTCTCACCACTGAGAACGACGTTGGCTGTGGGTTTGTCATATATGGCCTTTATGATGTTGAGGTACGTTCCCCCTATGCCTACTTTCTAGAGAGTTTTTATCATAAATGGGTGTTGAATTTTGTGGAAAACTTTTTCTGCATCTATTATATGGTTTTTATCCTTCAATATGTCAATATGTTGTATCACATTGATGATTTGTGTATACTGAAGAATCCTTGCATTCCTGGGATAAACCCCACTTGATCATGGTGTATGATCCTTTTAATGTGCTGTTGGATTCTGTTTGCTAAGATTTTGTTGAAGATTGTTGCATCTATGTTCATCAGTGATATTAGCCTGTACTTTTCTTTTTTGGGACATCTTTGTCTGGTTTTGGTATCAGGGTGATGGTGGCCTCGTAGAATGAGTTTGGGAGTGTTCCTCCCTCTGCTAATTTTGGAAGAGTTTGAGAAGAATAGGTGTTAGCTCTTCTCTAAATGTTTGATAGAATTCGCCCATGAAGTCATCTCGCCCTGGGCTTTTGCTTTTTGGAAGATTTTTTATTACAGTTTTAATTTTAGTGCTTCTGATTGGTCTGCTTATACTTTGTATTTCTTCCTGGTTCAGTCTGGGAAGGTTGTGCTTTTCTAAGAATTTGTCCATTTCTTCCAGGTTGTCCATTTTATTGGCATATAGTTGCTTATAGTAATCTCTCATGATCCTTTTATTTCTGCAGTGTCAGTTGCTACTTCTCCTTTTTCATTTCTAATTCTATTGAGTCTTCTCCTTTTTTTTCTTGATGAGTCTGGCCAATGGTTTATCAATTTTGTTTATCTTCTCAAATAACCAGCTTTTAGTTTTATTGATCTTTGTTATTGTTTCCTTCATTTCTTTTTCATTTATTTCTGATCTGATGTTTATGATTTCTTTCTTTCTGCTTATTTTGGGGGGGTTTTGTTCTTCTTCTCTAATTGCTTTAGGTCTAAGGTTGGGTTGTTTATTTGAGATGTTTCCTGTTCCTTGAGGTAGGATTGTATTGCTATAAAGTTCCCACTTAGAACTCCTTTTGCTACATCCCATTGGTTTTGGGTCATTGTGCTTTCATTGTCATTTGTTTCTAGGTATATTTTGATTTCCTCTTTGATTTTTTCAGTTATTTCTTAGTTATTTAGTAGCATATTGTTTAGCCTTTCATGTGTGTGTGGTTCTTTTTTTACAGTTTTTTTCCTGTAATTGATATCTAGTGTCAAAGGGTTGTGGTCGGCAAAGATATCTGATACTATTTCAATTTTCTTAAATTTATCAAGGCTTGATTTGTGACCCAAGACATGACCTATCCTGGAGGATGTTCCATGAGCATTTGAGAAGAAAGTGTATTCTGTTGTTTTTGGATGGAATGTCCTACAAATATCAATTAAGTCCATCTTGTCTAATGTGTCATTTAAAGTTTGTGTTTCCTTATATATTTTCATTGTGGACAATCTTTTCATTGGTAAAAGTGGGGTATTAAAGTCCCCTACTATTTTTGTGTTACTGTCAATTTCCCTTTTATGGCTGTTAGCATTTGCCTTATGTATTGACATGCCCTATGTTGGGTGCATAAATATTTACAATTGTTATATCTTCTTCTTGGATTGATCCCTTTATCATTATGTAGTGTCCTTCCTTGTCTCTTGTAACATCCTTTATTTTAAAGTCTATTTTATCTGATATGAGAATTACTACTCCAGCTTTCTTTTGATTTCCATTTGCATGGAATATCCTTTTTCAGTCCCCTCACTTTCAGTCTGTATGTGTCCCTAGGTGTGAAGTGGGTCTCTTTTAAACAGAGACAGCATACATACGGTCTTCTTTTTGTGTCCATTCAGCCAGTCTATGTCTCTTGGCAGGAGCATTTAATCCACTTACATTTAAGGTAACTATCGATATATATGTTCTTATTATCATTTTCTTAATTGTTTTGGGTTTGTTTCTGTATGTCTTTTCCTTCTCTTGTGTTTCCTGCCTAGAGAAGTTCCTTTAGCATTTGTTGTAAAACATGTTTGGTGGTGCTGATTTCTCTTAACGTTTGCTTGTCTGTAAAGTTTTTAATTTCTGCATTGAATCTGAATGAGATCCATGCTGGATAGAGTAATCTTGGTTGTAGGTTTTTCTCCTTCATCACTTTAAATATGTCCTGCCACTCCCTTCTGGCTTGCAGAGTTTCTACTGAAAGATCAGCTGTTAACCTTATGGGGATCCTTTTGTATGTTATTTGTTGCTTTTCCCTTGCTTTTAATATTTTTTCTTTGTGTTTAATTTTTGATAGTTTGATTAATATGTGTCTTGGCATGTTTTTCCTTGAATTTATCCTGTATGGGAGTCTCTGCACTTCCTGGACTTGATTGACTATTTCCATTCCCATGTTAGGGAAGTTTTCAAGTATAATCTCTTCAAATATTTTCTCAGACTCTTTCTTTTCCTCTTCTTCTGGGACCCCTATAATTTGAATGTTGCTGCATTTAATGTTGTCCCAGAATTCTCTGAGACCGTCCTAAATTCTTTTGATTCTTTTTTCTTTATTCTTCTCTATGGTAGTTTATCCACTCTTTTATCTTCAAGGTCACTTACCCATTCTTCTGCCTCAGTTATTCTGTTATTGATTCCTTTCAGAGAATTTTTAATTTCATTTATTGTGTTGTTCATTATTGTTTGTTTGCTCTTTAATCCTTCTGGGTCCTTGTTAAATGTTTCTTGTATTTTCTCCATTCTGTTTCCGAGATTTTGGATCATCTTTACTATCATTACTCTGAATTGTTTTTCAGGTAGACTGCCTATTTCCTCTTAATTTGTTTGGTCTGGTGGGTGTTTATTTTGCTCCTTCATCTGCCGCATATTTCTCTGTCTTCTCATTTTCCTTAACTTACTGTGTTTGGCTGCAGGTTCATAGTTCCTGTTGTTTTTTGTGCCTACCCCCAGTGGGTAAGGTTGGTTCAGTGGCTTGTGTAGGCTTCCTGGTGGAAGGGATTGGTGCCTGTGGTCTGGTGGGTGGGGCTGGATCTTGTCTTTCTGTTGGACAGGGCCACATCCGGTGGTACGTTTTGGGATGTCTGTGAACTTAGTATCATTTTAGGAAGCCTCTCTGCTAATGGGTGAGGTTGTGTTTCTGTCTTGTTAGTTGTTTGGCATGCGGCATCCAGCACTGGAGCTTGCTGGCTGTTGGGCGAAGCTGGGTCTTAGCGTTTAGGTGGAGATCTCTGGGAGAGCACTTGCCAATTGATATTACATGGGGCTGGGAGGTCTCTGGTCGTCCAATGTCCTGAACTCAGCTCTCCCACCTCGGAGGCTCAGGCCTGACACCAGGCCAGAGCACCAAGACTCTGTCAGCCACATGGCTCAGAGGAAAGGGAGAAAAAAAAAAAAGGAAAAAAATAAAGTTACAAAAAATTTAAAATTATTAAAATAAAAAAAAAAATTAAAAAAACGGCAACCAAATGAAAAAACAAATCCACCAATGATAAAAAGCGCTAAAAAGTAAACTAAGATAAGCATAAAAATCAGAAACAAATCAGTAGCAGACAGCAAACCCTAAGTCTACAGTTGCTCCCAAAGTCCACCACATCAATTTTGGGACAATTCTTTGTCTATTCAGGTATTCCACAGATGCAGGGTTCATCAAGTTGATTGTGGGGATTTAATCCCTGTTCCTGAGGCTACACTGGGAACTTTCCCTTTCTCTTCTTTGTTCGCACAGCTCCTGGTGTTCAGTTTTGGTTTTGGTCCCACCTCTGCATGTAGGTTGCCCTCAGGCGTCTGTTCCCGCCCAGACAGGAGGGGGTTAAAGCAGCAGCTGATTGTGGCGCTCTTGCTCACTCAGGCCATGGAGAGGGAGGGGTATGGTAGTCTCAATTGGAATGTGGGGCAAGCCTGCAGCATCAGAGGCTGGCATGACGTTGCAACCGCCTGAGGCTTGCTGTGTGTTCTCCTGGGGTAGTTGTCTCTAGATCATGGGACCCTGGCAGTGGCGGGCTGCACAGGCTCCAAGGGGGTTTGGATAGTGACCTGTGCTTGCACATAGGATTCGTGGTGGCAGCGGCAGCAGCGTTAGTGTTTTGTGCCCGTCTCTGGGGTCCAAGCTGATAGCCACGGCTCACGCCCATCTCTGGAGCTCACTTAGGCAGTGCTCTGCCTTCTGTGGGCACATGGAGGAGGAATCCTCTCTCCTCATGCACCCCAAAAACATGGTCTCTTGCCTCTTTGGCAGGTCCAGACTTTTCCCCAGACTCCCTCCTGGCTAGCTGTGGTGCACTAGCCCCCTCAGGCTGTCTTCACACAGCCAACCCCAGTCCTCTCCCTGGAGTCTGATCTGCGAAGCCCAAGCCTCAGCTCCCAGCCTACACCCACCCCGAAGGGTAAGCAGACAAGCCTCTCGGGCTGGTGAGTGCTGGTTGGCACTGATCCTCTGTGCAGGAATCTCTCCGCTTTGCCCTCTGCACCCCTGTTGTTGCACTCTCCTCTGTGGCCCCAAAGCTTCCCCCTCCCACCCACCCCTCATCTCCGCCAGTGAAGGGGCTTCCTAGTGTGTGGAAACTTTCCCTCCTTCACAGCTCCCTCCCCAAGGTGCAGGTCCCTTCCCTATTCTTTTGTCTCTGTTTTTTCTTTTTTCTTTTGCCCTACCCAGGTACATGGGACATTTCTTGCCTTTTGGGAAGTCTGAGGTCTTCTGCCATTGTTCAGTAGGTGTTCTGTAGGAGTTGTTCCACATGTAAATGTATTTTTGATGTATTTGTGGGGAGGAAGGTGATCTCCACATCTTACTCCTCCACTATCTTGAAGGTCCCTCCTTGTTTCCACTTTTTAACTACTATGAATAATGCTGCTATGAATATTCACATCTAAGTTTTATGTGTATGTATGTTTTCATTTTTCTCAGATAGATACCTAGGAGTGGAATTTTGGGGTCTTATGGTTAACATTTTGAGGAATTGACCGAATGTTTACCAAAGTGACCATATTTGCTTACTTCCCCCCCCCAAAAAAATAACCTTAAAAGGATAAATGGGAAAGTAATTTTAAAAGATACTTACCTATAAAGGGCAGAAGGATGGGAGGGGATAAAGAGTGGAAGGGATTGACATGAAGTGAAACATTGCTGAATTTACCTTCTTCATATAGTTTTGAACTTTTGACCATGTAAATGCCTTTAAATACAAAAAAAGACATCAAATATCAAAAAGTGAAGAAAGCAAATTGTAAAACTGAAAACAAACCAAAAAATCGATATGAACCCAATTGTATATAAAACCAGTAACACACACACAAAAAGAATAATTTCAAGTGACATTTGAACATAGTGCTCTGACCATATAGCCTTAGTGGGCTGTATTCATTCTAAGCATGGAAAGAATGGTAAATATATAATAAATTTTAATTTATTCTATTTTTACCAATAATAATGGTATTGTAGCTTATAAATTATTTTATGAATATTGTCAGATAGAGAAATCAAGGAAATATGCTATGTAACTAAGAACTAAGATTTTCAGTGTAGAAGACACAAATATAAAATTAAATGAAAAGTTGTAATGTTAAATTTGAATTGAAAATATCAGTATGGATCCATGACTTTTAAAACTGGCCCACTCGAAGATCTAGGAGAAATGGCACACCAGCAACAAAAACACACTAAGCAACTGGGTCTTCATTTGTATATACCATTACCTAAAGGAAGCAGGGCACCACAGAGATGTAGCTCATTCTAGATCAAAGTCAGGAAAAGTACAAGGTTGAGTCAGAAATTTTTTGTGTGTTGGAAAATAAGGAAACAATTGAAGATTAAACAGGAGACAGGAGTTGTCAAAATTACATAGATGCCAACTGGAAAGGAATTCCATTGGCCAAATTTGTGACCAACTGGGTATTGAAAAGAATAATGACCATAGTTGATTATAAACATCTGTAAATGGAGGTTAATCATTACTACCTCACTGGATTCTTATAAAATTTAAATAAGATGGTGTAAGAAAAATTGCCTGACACAGGATAATTGCTAAACAATTTGTTTCTCCTCCTATTTATATAGGTTATGAAGCTTTGAGGGTGTGAAGGTGGCTTAAGTTCTTAGAGGGAAAGGGTTTTAGAAGGCTAAAGAAAGCCTATTAAAAGATAGCTGTTGGCCTCCCAATGTGGCCCTGTCAGTGCCAACAATGCCCTCAAAACAAGCCCAAAGGCAAAGTCCTTGCCTTTTGAAAATCCAGGACATAGTGCATGTAGCCATTTTCCAAATTAAATCATGTATCCATCCAACCTCTATCTTCTGGATGTTATATGTTTTTTTTTTTTTTTGGTAATTCTTTTTTTTAATTAATTAATTAATTTTTTAAATAGAACTTTAGTTGCAGCATGTGGGATCTAGTTCCCTGACCAGGGATCAAACCCTGGCCCCCTGCATTTGGAGCACAGAGCCTTAGCCACTGGATGACGAGGAAAGTCCCCAGACTGTCTAAGTCTGAATGCAAAGTCAGTACTCAGTCACTTCTCATCCAAAGAGTATATTCATCAAGACAGGCTCGCTACTATAATAAACAACTCCAGAGAGTTTCCATGTAATAAAAGCTCATTTCTTGCTTGTGTCAAGAACAGCACAATGCTGTTCAGGGGTGATGCTCTGCTCTATAATCATTGAGGATCCAGGCTCTTTCCGTGCATCTTCCTCCTCTGGCCAACAGACAAAGACAGCGTGGAGGATTGTGTAAAGGTTTTCTTAAGGGCCAGGCTGCGGACTAGAAGTAGCACATATAACTCCCACTTTCATTCCTTTGGTGCCACCCAACTGCAACAGCGACTGGGAAATGCAGCCTAGCTGAACAGGCAAAAGACTCTGGAAAGCCAGGAGTCCTGGAGAACAAATAAGATTCTTCTGATTGGAAAAACTTTGATATTGGAAAACTGAGAGCTGTTTAAAATAAGTGTTTCCGTGTAGAAAGTGATAAAAACAATGGAGAGGAAGGGGAGGAGAGTCCACCCAAGAGGCTAATAACCATTAGTGCTCGGGGCGTTGCAGGTGAGTTTCACCTTCAGATCCCAATATGGCCTGAGACTCAGTTTCCCTGGGGTTTGGAACAACTTCCCTTTAATTCCCTCCTACACGTCTAATGTACATTTTCATTCTTCTGTGTTTGTTCTGATACAGAGCCTGATAAGCACTATGTAACTATAAAGTTTTCTATCACAGCTAAGTAAATATTCATTTGGGGGGATGCTTATTGGAAAGGGTTAACTGAAATTGCAAATCCAAATTAAACTAAAGGAAAAACCTTTAAAATTACACATCTTGCAATAGACTATCTCATATTTAACTAAGTCTTCTTCAAATATAAATGCTACTGCTGAGATTATCAAGCCTATTGAAGACTTCTCACTATATTAAATTTTAGACTTCATTGTCAATCAAAATAAATTCAAGTTCTATATATAAATACAAGGCTTCCATGTATACATTTACTTGTTATGTATAGTAATAACTCCTTCCTCAACCCCATCTCCCCCTTCATCCACTACCTCATTTTTCTGCTTTCCTTTACAGCAGAACTCCTCCAAAGAGTTCTCTATAGTTTCCATCTGTGTCTTTTCCTCCTTATTTCCTCCCTCCCCCCCAATAGAAACTGATCTTGGCGAGACCACCACAGACCTCCACATTTCCAAATCCAAGAGCCAATTTTCAGCCCTCTTATTTGACAAGTTAATCACTCCATCCTTCTGGAAACACTGTCTTCACTCAGCTTCCAGCACACCATTTTCTCTTGATTCTTCTCCTTCCTCACTGATTTCTCTTCTTTTTCGATTGCTGGTTTCTCGTCATCTCCTTGACCTCTAAATATGGGAGTACCCCAGGGCTCAGGACTCTTTCTTTATTTATTTACAGCCATTGTAGATGTGATCACATCTAGTCTCATACCTTTTAATATCATCTGTAGAATGACAACTCCCAAATTTATGCCTCCAGGCAGGATGTCTGCTGTCCTTGAACTCAGACTCATGTAGCCAACTTCCTACTAGACATCTAATTTAAAGGACATCTCAGACTTAATACATCCAAACCCAAACCCCTGATCCCCTACTCTTCCCCAAACCTGCACCTCCCTGAGTCTGCCCCATCTCAGTTCATTCTTCTGCTTGCTCCGACTGAGGACTTGAACCCTCACTGACTTCTCCCTCTTCTCTCTTCTTCTTCTTCTTCTCCTTTTCTCTCTCTCTCTCTCTCTCTCTTTCTCTCTCTCTCTCTCTCTCTCATAATCCACATAGAATCTGTTAGCAAATCCTGTCAGCTCTACCTTCAAAATATTTCCAGGATCTGGCCACCTCTCACCATATCAATCAAACAGAAAGATGATAAGAAAATCTCCAAAACTTGGAAACTTAACATCACACTTCCAAATAATTTACGTTTCAAAGAGGAAGCCTCAAGGGAAAATTTAAAACTATATTGAACTCAATGAAAATGAAAAATACAATATATCAAAATTCACGTGACACAGCTAAATCAGTGCTCATAGAAAATTTTGTAGCACTCAATACATACAATAGAAAATAGGAAGGGTCTCAAAACCTCTACCTTAAGAACCTAGAAAAAAAGAAAAGAATAATAAATCCAAAGGAGGCAATAAAAAAGATAAGAGCAAAAAATCAATAAAATTCCAAATAGTAAAACAGTAATAAAATTAATTCTTTGAAAAGATTAATAGAATTTACCTTTAATGAGACTAATAAAGAAAAAAGAGAAAACATAATCAGGAAAGAAACAGGGGATAACATTAGAGAACCAGCAAATAACAAAAGGATATTAATGAAATACTATGAACAACTATACATGCATAAATTTGACAGTTTAGATGAAATGGACTAATTCCTTGAAAAACACAAGCAATCATAACTCATCCTAATGAAACAGATTATTTGACTAGCCTTATAACTATTAAGGAAATTTAATTCATAATTTTAAAACTCCTCAAAAATGAAATCTCCAGGTCCGGATGGTTTCACTGGAGAATTCTACCTAACATTTAAAGAAGAAATAACACTAATTCTGCACAATCTCTTCACTTTATAAAGCTAATATTACTCTGACACAAAAACCAAACACAGTACAAAGAAAAAAAACTACAAGCCACTAATGCCAATGATTATAGACACAAAAATTTTTTTAACAAACTGTTAACAAATAGAATTCAGCAATATATAAAAAGAATTATACAGCATGACCAAGTGAGGTTTATTCCAGGGCTGCAAGACTGGTTCAATATTGAAAAATCAATCAATGCAACCCAACATTTTAACAGAATAAAAAAAGAAATATTATGATCATATCAATCATTGTAAAAAATATGATGAAATTCAACTCCTTTACTGATAAAAGTTCTGAGAAAACAGGAATAAAGGAAAACTTTCTGAACTTGATAAAGCACATCTACAGCTAACATTATACTTAATGGTCAATGACTGAATGTTTTCCCTCTAAGTTCATGAGCAAGACAAGATGTCTTTTCTCACCACTCTCACTTAACAAAGTGCTGGAAATTCTAGTCAGTGCAACAAGGCAAGAAAAAAATTAAAAGCATACAGATAAGAAATAAAACTGTTCCTGTTTGAAAATGACATGATTGTCTCTATAGAAAATCCCAAAGAACCATCCATAAAAGGAAAAATGCATAAATTGGACTTAACCAAAATTTTTTAAACTTTTGCTTTTTGTAAGACCCTGTTAAGAGAATGAAAAGACAAGCTACACATTGAGAAAAATATCTGCAAACCACATATCTTACAAAGAACTAGAAGTTTAGAATGCATAAAGAGCTCTCTTAACTCTCTCTTAGGCAGCATCTTTTCAAGGAAATCATATCAAAAAATATGTATTTTTTTGGCTTCCCTGGTGGCGCAG
This sequence comes from Phocoena sinus, assembly GCF_008692025.1. Lineage (NCBI taxonomy): Eukaryota > Metazoa > Chordata > Mammalia > Artiodactyla > Phocoenidae > Phocoena > Phocoena sinus. The sequence goes on from NC_045775.1 coordinate 25,250,212, forward strand.
TGGTTGAGAGTCCGCCTGCCGATGCAGGGGACGCAGGTTCGTGCCCCGGTCTGGGAAGATCCCACATGCCGCGGAGCGGCTGGGCCCGTGAGCCATGGCCACTGAGCCTGCGCGTCCGGAGCCTGTGCTCCACAACGGGAGAGGCCACAACAGTGAGAGGCCCGCGTACCGCAAAAAAATATATATATATAATATATATATATATATATATATATTTAACTATCACAATGACCTTGGCAACTTAACTCCTCTGAACCTCAGTTTTCCATTGGTAAAAGGAGGAGAATAATAACCAACCTCAGAGGTTGTTGAAAGAATTAAATGGCATTATTAATGTAACTGGCACATATTAAAACTTAATGACTAAGTGTTTCTTTCCCCAACCAAGGAAATATATCATTAGAGTTTCTCTGTATAAAGCCGAGGGTCAGCCTAAGACCAATGGTGAAAATGGTCTTTGTGCCCTAGTCTTTGGGTCTGCTCAGATCATATCCCCTGTGGGGCTCTCTCCCACTGCTTCCCTCTTTGCCCTAGGTTCTCAGGATTCCAGACATGCCTGACACAGACAAGCATGACTGTTCCCCAAAATGTTTATTTTTCCTGGAAATTTCCCAGTCTTCAAATCTTTTCTTTCCAGTTCCTTTATTGAAACCTACCATTCCTTTGTCCTAATCCCTCAGGATGCTCTACTTCCTATTATCTTCTAAGCAACACCTAAAACCTATGGGCAATAATCTCTCAGAAGTGGAGTTAGCACCTGCTATAAGCACATTTGTAACTGATCTTTGGCGACTAGGAAAGAGACCTAAGTATCCTTCTCAAAAACTCTTACACCAGGGCTTCCCTGGTGACGCGGTGGTTAAGAATCTGCCTGCCAATGCAGGGGACATGGGTTCGAGCCCTGGTCCGGGAAGATCCCACATGCCGCGGAGCAACTAAGCCCGCGCACCACAACTACTGAGCCTGCACTCTAGAGCCTGTGAGCCACAACTACTGAAGCCCGCGCACCTGGAGCCCATGCTCTGCAACAAGAGAAGCCAGCACAATGAGAAGCTTGCTCGCCACAACAAAGAGTAGCCCCCACTCACTGCAACCAGAAAAAGCCCGCGCACAACAACGAAGACCCACGCAGCCAAAAATAAATAAATAAAATAAATTAATTTTTTAAAAAACCTCTTACGCCAAAATAGAAGATTGAAGATAAATATTGTTTATCCCCTGAAAGAAAGTTGAGCCTATCCCTCATTCATGCTTTGCATAAATACTTTAATCAAATAGTAATCAGATGGCACTCACCCTACCTAACATCAGTTCCAGTGTGAAAATGAGAATTGTGATTATGGAGAAGAGAGTCATCTCACAACTAGAGACACTTGGGGAAAGGAGAACACTACACAGAGTTTTTCCTTGTGGAGGTTCCCTATGGCTTTGGGTATCACTAGGGAACATGAAGGCCCTGCCTGAGTGAAAGGAGAAACAGTGAGAGAAGAATCCTAAAATAGATGAGGAAGGAAGAGAAAGCATTTTTCTCCAGGTTTTAACTGTTGCCTTGCATGTGGCAATAAAAATCATCTCACAAGGTGACTTTCTCTGGTTCATCCCCTCCAAGACGGCAGATAAAGAGTAGTCAGTGATGCAAGATTTCCTGTTACCTCTCCTTGGGGGTTTTTTGCAGTTTTTACCTGGCTCCCTGGAGACACATTGCTTTAAACCAAAGAAAACACTTGAATGGTAGGAATTTCAGACATGTTTCAGGGCCACAGAAGAGAGTTGTAGGGGCAGATGGTTTTTTGGTACCGATCAGATTGTGTTCAGGTAGGCTTATTCTGTTTATGCACCCTGCTGTCCTGATAAGAAGGCATCTATCCTGAGTGTGTGTGTGTGTGCGCGCGTGTGTGTGTGTGTTACTACTACTGGGCCAGTGAAGAATATGAACTCACAGAGGTGTGGTAATTTTCCTAGGGCCACACAGCTACAAAGGGGCAGCAGAGATGAGATTTAAATGAGGGTCTTCTGCTTCAAAACAACTCACTCATTTCCAGTTGGAAAGGAAAATTCACATCAAAACATACAATTGGAAAAAAAAAATCTCACATGCCCTTCAAAAGAATCCATGTTTGGTTTTCAGTCATTTTAGTCTAAGGATCTTGTTGCATCTCTGGTAGTCATTTGTTGTATTTGCTACCCAGCATTCATTCTTCCTTTTTATGCTAACTACCCTGGTTCTCCACTCCCTTTCCATCTTAGCCCATGAGAGGGTTCATCCTCAGTCAATCAGAACAGTGACAGCCCTATTACACTGGTTGTTCAGAGATGGGCATATGACCCAACAAACCCCTTATGTTTTTTTCTAGAACTGTTTTTTCCCACATGCCTTGGATCTGAGAGTACATATACTCTTAGATGTTACAGTTGTCTTGCCACCACCAAAGGACAGCCTTTCTGAAAACAGAGCCAGTAAAAGAAGTAGAGCCAAGAGCTGGAGAGAGAAACCAGGTCTTGATGGTATCTTTGGAACCACTACATCAATCTGGACCTTAAGTTAGAATTTTCCAGTCATGAGAGTTAACAAATTCAGGTTTTACTTAAACCTACTTGAATTTTCTGTCATTTGGAACTGAAAGAGTCCTGATTAATGAACCACCACACTGTTCTCTTTTGAAATAAGCATCAAACTTTTCCAAGTTTGAAACCAGACTTGGTGAAGGTTTTGAGTTGCATTTAATCATAAAACAGAGTTTCCCCAAAATTATTTTCTTGGAGCAGAACTCACCAAGAGGTCTTTCCTTGTTGGAGCCTCTATGTATGCCAAAGGGCATTAGGCCAACCCATCCTCTGAGCCCTTGGCCCACTTCCCCAAGTCCTTCCCAAGAAATAACAAACAGTGACAATGAACAGTCATTTGTCTATATACTCAGATGATACCCGTCATTGTAAGTAATGGTTTTGGACATATTAGAAAGCGGGAAGTGCAGGCCAAATGCAAAGGTGACTAAATACAGAATGAGTCAGTGGTGCATCCCATCCAAGTTTATGTTTTACTATGGACCTTGTGTTGTGGTTTGAATGGTGGCCCCCAAAATATGTTTATGCCCTAATCCCCAGAACTTGTGAATACTACTTCATTATAACAAAAGAGCGAATATTCTTACATGGCAAAAGATGAGTTTAAATGAAGGATCTTCAGAAGATGGTGTTATCCTGGATAATCTGGATAGACCCTAAATGCAATTACATGTATCCTTATACAAGAAAGGAGCAGAAGAAAAGAAAGATACACAGAGAAAAAGGCAATGTGAAGACAGAGCATAGAGATGTAACCACAAGCCAAGGAATGCAAACAGCTACCAGAAGCTGGATGAGGCAAGGAACAGATCTTCCTTTAGAGCTTCCACAGGGAGCCCTGCTGGCACCTTCTGGCCTCCAGAATGACAAGAGAAAAAATTTCAGACTTCTGGTCTCCAGCATGATGAGAGAAAAAATTTCTGTAGTTTTAAGCCACCCCATTTGTGGTAATTTATTATAGCAGCTACAGGGAACAAATACACCTTGTTAGAGTAATATTAGGTCACTGAAATTAATTTCAGTTCAGACATCCGGTAAGGGAACTGCCAGCAAAGGACCACATACAGCTAATATTTATACGTTGCTTACTATGCTCCAGGTAATGTTCTAAGTGCTTTGCACATATTAACTCATTTAATCTTTATAGTAACCCTAGGAGATAGGTAATATTGTTATTATCCCCATTATACAGATAAGGAAACTGAGGCACAGTGAGATTAAATTAGCCCAAGTTGACACAGCTATGAAATGTCACAGCTGGGATCCAAGTCCAGGTGGAGCTGTTTCCAGAGTTTATGCTCTTGAGCACTTTGCTCTATTGCAGTCACTGTGTGAAAAACATCAGTTTCATGAGCATTTGTTTACATCAGAGGTTCTCACCTCTGGTTCTATATTCAAATCACCTAAGGGGCTTTAGGAACGCTAAAGGGGAAGAGGCACACTGAGGACAAATTAATCAGCATCTTAGGCAGAGGATCCTGAGCATCAGTAGCACTTATGAGTCCCCCCAGATGACTCTGATGTGCAGACAGGGTTAAAAACCACTAACAGCATAAACTTCAATAGCAAATTTAACTTTTTCAAATTGGAAGTGACCAGATGGTTTGGTTTCTCCAAAGACTATGTACACACAGAGAAATTAGACTGCCAAATCTAGTTTTTTTTTAAGGGACTCAATTCAATAAAACTACATTTCTTTTTCCTGCAATACAGTGGTTGATCATTTTCTACTAAGTGTGATACCATGGGAAAAATTCAGTACAAAGTTTTTCCCAAAGCTCCTGAGACTTCTTCTTATCTTGCTCTGATGCCCTGGAAGTGAGGACAGACAGGCCCCATTGTCAGCCCCTTGCAGATGTCATCCGGTGTGAACCACCTGGCGGTCATGATCCAGTAGATATATTAAAATTATGAAAAGCATTGAGATGATTAGCTCATGAAGACCTAAAATACAGTATACCATTTTTAAGTTTCCTGTTTATATTATTTCTTAATCTTTGTGTCCTGGTAGTATTGGGAGACCCTGGGACTGCTCACTCACTCAATTTTCCTCTTTCTTCCCACCTCTGCATCAAAGCAGAAGTTCAGTCTGAACATCCAATGAATTACTAAGGTTTTAAGAAACTTTGAGGATCTTCTGAATGATGGAAAGAGTAATCATCAAGGCTACAACCTCCTACAAGAGACAAGCTACAGACCACTGACCCTATTTATTTGTTTGTTTGCTTGCTTCCTTATTTATTTATACCCTAGAAGATCAAAATCTTAGTGTACAAATAGAACCAGATCAATCTCTCGGCCTGAGTAACTAATCAATTAATTTGAATAACTAGTTTACCTTTTCTTTTTCTTTAAGTTGATTGCTTTGGTGTGGGTTTTGACATGGTGTAGACACATCTCCTCAGCCACTCATGCTAACTGGTCATGACGAAGTTAATAAATTATAAATTGTGACATGGGGTGGTCTTCAGCTTGAAGTACAAAGTTCAGCAAGGCTACTAAGGTAAGATAAGGACAAGACACATTCACTGTTGGACACAAATACATAATTTCTCTAAGCTGTAATTTTGTCTCCTTTATTTTTCATTATTTGCAAAAACAATGCTGTGGTTTTCTAATTCTAGTTGTTTGACTTTATACTGCAGCCTAGCTTTAGAGGGATCCTGATGTCATTTGGAATGGGCCAGGAATAGAACCCATTCCCACCAGCCAGACTGAAAAACTCACAATACATGGGACATTGGGTAGAGTACTCAGAAAGGCCTTAGCTCAGAGGAGGGGATTAATTAGCCCTTGCACTAGCACTCTTCTAGAACCACCTAATAAACCACATTAAGACCTGAAAGGGCCAAATTACTTCCAAGTAATTTAACTGCACCCCAGAACAAAGCTCAAGAATATTTATAGGAATACAAAAATATCCAACAGCCAGCAAGGTACAATGTCTGACCAACCAATCAAAGATTACCAGGCAGGGCTTCCCTGGTGGCGCAGTGGTTGAGAGTCCGCCTGCCGATGCAGGGGACACAGGTTCATGCCCCGGTCCAGGAAGATCCCACATGCCGCGGAGCGGCTGCGCCCGTGAGCCATGGCCGCTGAGCCTGCACGTCCGGAGCCTGTGCTCCGCGACGGGAGGGGCCACAACAGTGAGAGGCCCGCGTACGGCAAAAAAAAAAAAAAAAAAAAAAAGCAGCCAGAGGGCTTCCCTGGCGGCGCAGTGGTTGAGAGTCCGCCTGCCGATGCAGGGGACATGGGCTCGTGCCCCAGTCCGGGAAGGTCCCACGTGCTGCGGAGCGGCTGGGCCCGTGAGCCATGGTCACTAAGCCTGCGCGTCTGGAGCCTGTGCTCCGCACTGGGAGAGGCCACAACGGTGAGAGGTCCGCATACCGCAAAAAAAAAATAAAAAATAAAAGCAGCCAGAGATCAAAGACATATGTACAGAGGAACAAAGATAAGGAGAACGACAGGTTTCTTTTTGGAAACAATGCAAGCTAGATAACAGTGGAGCAACACCTTTAAAGTACTGAAAGAAAATAACTGTCAATCTGAATGCTATATCTAGAAATATATACCTTCAGAAACAAAGGAGACATAAAGACATTTTCAGATATTCAAAATACGAAAAAACTGTTCTAACAAAATTAATTTCTTCAGACAAAAGAAAGAATAATATCAGATAGAAGTATAGATCAACCTCCAAAAGTAAAGAGCATCAGAAATGGCAAATACATGTTTTTTATTATTTGAATCTCTATAAAAGATAATTATTTAAACAAAAATAACAGCAATAGGTTGAAGCTTCTTATGGCATGTGTATAAGTAAAACAAATAACAACAATAGCATAAAGGTCAAGAGGGAAGAAAGGGAAGTATATTATTTCACATTCCTACAGTACACATGAAGTGGTATGATATCACTTGAAAATAAATAGTGATAAATTTAAGATACATGCTTTAAAGCTTTAATCAAACTAAAAAAAGAAAGAGTTATAGCTAATAATCCAACAAAAGCTATAAAATGGAATAAAATAACACTCAATTCAAAAGATGGACGATAAAGGGAAAATGAACGCAAATAACTGAGAGACAAAAAGACACAAATAGCAATGTGATAGATTTAAACCAAACTACATAAATAATCCCATTAGCTATAAACATTCTAAAAGTCCCAATTAAAAAGCAGAGATTGTCAGTACTGAGCAAAAAGCAAGACTTGACCATATACTGCCTTCAAGAAACATACAGTGAATTTAAACACAGAGACAGATTCAAAGTAAAATGTTGAAAAAATATGCCATGCCAACCCTCAGAAAAAGAAAACCATAGTGACTACATTAATATTAGATAAAAGTAGATTTCAGAGCAAAGAATATTATCAGGAATAAGGGTAATGATAATGAAGTAGTGATAATAAAGGAATAATGATAAAAAGGATCAATTCATCAAGGACATAGCAATCCTAAATGCTCATGCATCTAATAACAGAGCTTCAAAATACATGAAAAACACCTGACAGAACTTTGAGGAGAAATAGGGAAGTCCTATTTTAATCAGACATAAATCAATACTCCTCTCTCAGTACTCAGAGAAAAAGTAGACAGAAAATCAGCAGGATATAGAAGATCTGAAAAGCACTTTCAATCAAATTAACCTATGGACATTTTTAGAACACTCCTCCTTACAGCAGAATACCTATTCTTTTCAAGTTTAAAGAGCACATTTACCAAGACAGACCAAATTCTGGGCCATAAAACAAGTTTTAATTCAACAAGTAAAAGGCTTTAAGTCATATAAAGTATGTTCTGTGTCCATGATGAAATTATATTAGAAATTGATAACAGAATATATCTGGAAAATCCCTAACATTTGGAAACTAAATAGTACCGTTCCAAATAACCCATGGATCAGAGAAGAAATCAAAAGAGAAATATCAGTATTTTGAAATGAATTAGAAAAACAACATATTAGAATTTGTGAGGTGCCATAAGCAGTATTTTGTGATTTTCATAGCAATATATGCCAAATCAGAAAAAGGAGGTCTTAATGCATAACCTCAGCTTCTGCCTTAAAAAACTAGAAAAAGGAGAGCAAATTAAACCCAAAGTAGGAAATAATAAAGATCAAATCAGAAAACAAATAGGAAACATAAAAATCAATAGAGAAACTCAACGAAACCAAAATCTGGTTCCTTGAAAATATCAATAAAGTTGATAAAACTCTAGCTAGACAGAGTAGGGGAAAAAGTGAGAAGACATACATTACCATTATCAAGAATCAGACAGGTGACATCCCCATGTATTCTATACATATTAAAAGAATATTTGTGTATTGATACTTTACCAGGTAACATCTGCCTTTTAAGGGATCTTCAACATCCTAACTCAAAGGATCAATATGAAAGATGACAATTTCAGGAGTTAGTGATGTCACAGTGGCTTAGTGGGAGAGATCTTACACATTAATGGTGACTTTTCCCTCAAGGCAGTGCTTATTTGTAGAAATGTCTTGATCTCTATTGGCATTTAACTGCATGCTCAGTTTGCGAGGTAATTCTTAAAATCTTGTAATGTCAGTATTATTTCTTCTATTAGGTATAGTGGGAGTTATGCCATTAAACACTTTGAAAATATTACATAAAAATCTAGAAACCAGGGATTTCCCTGGTGGCACAGTGGTTAAGAATCCGCCTGCCAATGCAGGGGACATGGGTTCGAGCCCAGGTCCGGGAAGATCCTACATGCTGCAGAGCAACTAAGCCCGTGCACCACAACTACTGAGCCTGCGCTCTAGAGCCCATGAGCCACACTACTGAGCCCATGAGCCGCAACAACTGAAGCCCACATGCCTAGAGCCCGTGCTCTGCAACAAGAGAAGCCACTGCAATGAGAAGCAAGTGTACCACAGCGAAGAGTAGCCCCTGCTTGCTGCAGTAAGAAAAAGCTCGCTCACAGCAATGAAGACCCAACACAGACAAAAATTAATTTTAAAATTTATTTTAAAAAATCTATAAACCCAAAGTATCAGCTATTCACATCACTTTATATTCTAATCATTATCTATATTAATTCATATGTGTTGATGTGGACTTATTTAAAGCATACTTATTGTGTGCTATTTTTTCACTAAATGACTTTATATTCTTATTTCCATCACAGATATAGATACAAGAAGGTAATATTTTTGAATTATATGTAATATTCAATCATACTAATTACAATCAGCCCTTAATAGTAGAGCATTTAAGTAACTTCCAGTGTTCTACAGTTGTGAATAGTAACACTATAACTTTGTGTAAATTGATTTCTTTCTTTTGGACTATTGCCCTTGAGTATTCTCCCTAAGTGAAATTCCTGGGGGAAAAAAGTGAACTGCTTTTCAGCTATTGTTAAACATTGCCAGATTAGCTTCACAGAAAGTTTGAACAATTCTCAGTGACACAGGGCCACACATACAACAATTTTTTCAAAGGCCTACCTATAGTTTTTTTTTTAATCTTTACTGAGGTATAATTAACAATCAACTGCATGTATTTAAAGTATGCAATTTGATAAATTTTAAAACCATCATGGTATCAAAATAATGAACATCTCCATCTCTACCAAAATTTTGCTCATACTCTTCATGATCTCATCCTTCTCTCTCTCCCTTTGTCCCCAGGAAACCCCTGATGTACTTCATGTACCATAGGTTAGTTTAAATTCCATAGAATTTTATACAAATGGAGTCATAAAGCATGTACTGGGCTTCCCTGGCGGCGCAGTGGTTAAGAATCTGCCTGTTAACACAGGGGACACCGGTTCGAGCCCTGGTCCGGGAAGATCCCAAATGCTCCAGAGCAACTAAGCCCATGTGCTGCAACTACTGAGCCTGTGCTCTAGAGCCCACAAGCCACAACAACTGAAGCTGCCTGCCACAACTACTGAAGCCCACACGCCTAGAGCCCGTGCTCTGCAACGAGAAGCCACCACAATGAGAAGCCCACACACTGCAACGAAGAGTAGCCCCTGCTTGCCGCAACTAAGGAACGCCCGTGAGCAGCAATGAAGACACAATGCAGCCAAAAATAAATAAATAAATTTATTAAAAAAACAAAAACGCATGGACTATTTTTTTTGCTTGGCTTCTTTACCCAGAATAATTATTTTGACTTTCATCTTAGTGTAGTTCACATCAATAGTTCACTCATTTTTATTGCTGAGTAGTATTCTATTATATGGTTATACCACAATTTGTTTACTCATTCACTTTTTGATGGACATTTAGGTTGTTTCTGGTTTTTGGCGGCTACAAATAAACCTGCTAAAAACATCTGTATAGAAGTCTTTGCGTCGACATGTGCTTTTTTTTTTTTTTTTTTTTTCCTCTCACTGTTGTGGCCTCTCCCATTGCGGAGCACGGGCTCCAGACGCACAGGTTCAGTGGCCATGGCTCACAGGCCTAGCCGCTCCGCGGCATGTGGGGTCTTCCCGGACCGGGGCATGAACCCATGTCCCCTGCATCGGCAGCCGGACTCTCAACCACTGCGCCACCAGGGAAGCCCCAGACATGTGCTTTTATTTTGCTTGGAAAAGAGCTAGCAGTGGAATGGGTAGGTCACATGGTATGTTTATGTTTAACTTTTTAAGAGACTTCAAAATGTTTTCCAAAGTGGTCGTCATTTTACATTCCTATCAACAATGTATAAGAATTCTAGTCTTCCATATCCTCAGTAGCACTTGGTATGTTCAGTCTTTTTATTCTAGCCATTCTAATGGAGGCATAGTAGTATCCCACTGTGGTTTAATTAGCATTTCCCTAATGACTAATGATGTTGAGCATCTTTCTCCATTTTTATTTGCCATTCATATGTTTTCTTTAGCAAACTATCTGTTCATATCATGAGGTGCAGGAGCAATTTCATTAGAGAAAGAAAAGTATTTTCAACAAATGGTACTGGAACAATTGGCTATCTATAGGCAAAAGAAAGAACTTTGATTCATATTTCTAACTCCATATAAGAATTAACTCAAAATAGATCATAGACATAAATGTAAAACCTAAAATAATAAACCTTTTATAAGAAAACATAAGAAAAAAACCCATGTGACTTTAGACTAGGCAAAGATTTCTTAGATTTAACTGCATGAAAATAAACAGAAAAATTGGACTTCATCAAAATTAAAAACCTCTGCTTTTCAAAAGATATGGTTAAAAGAATGAAAAAGACAAGCCACACATAGTAGGAGAAATTATTTGCAAAGTATATATCTGGTAAAGAATTTGTATCTAGAATATATAAAGAACTTTCAAAACTCAATAATAAGAAAACAAAGGACCCCAAACACTAGTGTTTAGATTTGTTTATCTGATAGGCAACTTTGGGTAAGTAAAGAACATTCACTGGGAGACTGAAGTGAGACCAAGTACTGCTGTTGAAAGAGTACAGATAGAGGCAGAAGAGAGAAACAGAGACTGTACACAGAAAGGGAGTTGGGGGTTTTTCATGGTCAAACAGGAAAAATGTCAAAAGCAAACTGCCTTATTTTCTTCACAGTAACTTTTAGGATCAGCCTTGACAACACAAAGCAAGTAAATGGAAGAATTTTGAAAATGGCCCAGACCTGATTTAAGGCTTGGATAGTAGGATCAGATATTATGGCATAGATACAAAAGATATTTGGTATTGTGGGAAGCAGCCGCATAGCACAGGGAGATCAGCTCCGTGCTTTGTGACCATTTAGAAGCATGGGATAGGGAGGGTGAGAGGGAGATGCAAGAGGGAGGAGATATGGGGATATATGTATATGTATAGCTGATTCACTTTGTTATAAAGCAGAAACTAACACACCATTGTAAAGCAATTATACTCCAATAAAAATGTTAAAAGAAACAAAAGATATTTGGTATTAAAAAGGTATTCTAAGACGGAGTACATATGGCACACAGGGCAATTTTAAGTCATAGGTCACCAAACAGACCCCTTTTCCTGACTGAACATCTCATTCCCACCCACATAGACCATCTTTACAGGACCAGCTAAGTGCTTAGTCATCACTCCCCCTCACTCCCACCAATCACTGCAATCAGACAGAGTGCAGTTATTTGTGAAATTGCATTAATAACAGAGATTGTCTCAAGGATAAAATGAGATAACTGATATAAAACACGTAACATAATTCCTGGAACACCTGGAGCTCAATAAATATTGGTTTCTCCTTCCCATATCCCCCCTTCCATAACCAAATGGAAGGCAAATTGCACTGTTGGCCCTGGTTCAGAGGGTTTTAAAATTTAGAGCTCCTACGATGAGTCTCCTTAAAGGCTGCTGGGTTGAGCCCAGCAACTTTTTAAACATCTTGAGTCCAGCCTTTAATGTCTCCATTGCCATATGTGGCAAGGAGTCAAAAAGCAGAAAGGGAAGTGCCCCAGATTCCAGAACCAAGTTGCCAGGCTCTGGCAAAAATCAACACGTAGACAACTTTCATATTCTATCTTGTAACAGAAAACATTAATGTTCTCCCTCCTGCTGGCCGAGGACCTTTCATTTGAGTATACCTCCTTGCCTTTCCACTCTCCCTCACTCATTGCTCCTCAGGAAAGGAGTAGTAAATTACCCAATTGGTAAATTTGAAAGCAGGACCTCTCTAGGGGTGTGTGCAGCGCAGCCCTTCTTCCGTTCTGCTATCTTTCCAGAACAGGCACCACTGGGTAAGGCCCATAGTATTCAGCCATCTGTTGTCGCTGAGTTTTTCTGAGGGACAGTGTTAGGATCCAAAATGGAAGCCATGTTGCCCCAAACCAGCTTTACCACTAATAAGGGTAGTAATTTGTCTCTAGTTGCCTAATTCCTGGATCTGTCTCTTAGTTGATTATGAACTTGGGTGGGGGAAGAAGGGTGCCATTTATTGGGTTCCCTCAAAACCCACCCACCCATCTGCCCACTCTTCCATGCACACTCAAACACAGAGAGGCACCAGAGACCTCAGCATGTTCAGTGGCATGACCACGGTCCCCCTTGTGGACCATGGCCCACATGTCCCTCAATTTGCATTTTCCCACCTGTCCTGAGCTTCTCACACTGACATTACCACCACCAAACTTTCACACCAGAAAGAGTGTCAGACACACTATGATGCGTTTTCCTGCCTTTCTCCTGGAGGGCAAGCACCAGCTTTGTGTTTCTTTTGTGTGCTCCCCTAGGACCCAGCACAGTTCTGAGCATGTGGAACTCTGATAAAGAATTAGGACACCTAAGTTCAAGCCCCACTCTGCCCCTTCCTCACCATGTAACTTCATACACATCACTTAACCAGCTTGGATCACTGTTTCCTTATCTTGTTTGTTAAGTGACATTAAATTAGACTTAACATGAGCAATAAGTTGGACCTTTCTTCAATGTGGTAAAAGTGGTCAAGATCTCTAAATCTTGTTTACATTTTTGGCAAACATAGCTGTATATGTTTCAGATGTGCTTATGATGTCATCCCATTTAGAATGTAAACTCCAAGAGTCCTACTATTTCCCACAAAGGATCAAATAAAGGACTTGCAACCCAGGAATTCACAGAAAATCAGATTTACTACCAAATTCCTATTTAAATGTAGCAGAAATTTTCTAGACTATGCCCAGTACTTTACTATAGGATTTAACAAAATTTTATAATAGAACTACCAGAGCACTGAATGTAAAGCTATGCCACACATGGTTTTCTTAAGCAGAGGCTAGCAAACTATGACCCACAGGCCAAATACAGCCCAATACCTGTTTTTGTAAATAAAGTTTTACTGGAACATTACCTCACTCATTTGTCTAGATAATTGTCTGTGCTGTTTTCATGCTACAAGAGCAGAGTTGAGTGGTTGTGACAGAGACTGCATTACGACAAAGCCTGAAACAGCTACTATCTGGCTTTTCTACAGAAAAAGTTTGCTGACCCCCAGTTTAATTGATCCAAATTATGCCTCATGAATGTCCTTAACACATGAATAAGTGACCACAAGAATTCAGTTTATTCTGCCTGGGACTTCCTTCTCAGTGTGTAAGAGGAGAGATTTTTCTAGGTGGTTTCCAATGTCCGTATTAATCATCCTCCTGATTCTCAGCCAATGAATAATTTCCTTCATGAGGTTTGATTACTTCTGAATATTTGACACATCTGCAGATCTTATGAGATTGGAGAAGCATTGACACGGCACATGATGAGACTCAAGTTCCAGTGCCCTCTTTGCCCCTAATTGTCTTAACTTTGTGGTGCTCTGCTTCTATAAAATGAGGAGGCTAGACAGATGTGACGTTTCCTTAAAACAGAGAATTATGATCCTGTGTGTGAAGTGCCTCATGGAAGGCCACACTGGCTACTATGAAAACCACACCTTGACTTACAAAAGGAGAAAGGACACAGAGAAGCCTTCTTGGAGGAAGTGATGCCCGATCTGAGTCTTGAAGGATGGGGAAGAATTCATGGTGCTGGAGAATGAACTGAGCATTCGAGCAAAAAGGCCTCTTATTGAGAGATTGGTTCAAGATGGCAGAGTAGAAGGACGTAGGTGCACTCCCTCTTGGGAGAGCACTGGATTCACAACTAACTTCTGAGCAATCATCAACACGAAGACACTGGAACTCACCAAAAAAGATACCCCACATCCAAAGACCAAGGAGAAGCCACAATGAGACGGTAGGAGGGGCGCAATCACAACAAAATCAAATCCCATAACGGCTGGGTGGGTGACTCACAAACTGGAGAACACTTATACCACAGAAGTCCACCCACTGAAGTGAAGGTTCTGAGCCCCACGTCAGGCGTCCCAACCCGGGGGTCCAGCAACAGGAGGAGGAATTCCTAGAGAATCAGACTTTGAAGGCTAGTGGGATTTGATTGCAGGACTTTGACAGGACTGGGGGAAACAGACTGCACTCTTGGAAGGCATACACAAAGTAGTGTGCACATCGGGACCCAGGGGAAGGAGCAGTGATCCCATAGGAGACTGAACCAGACCTACCTGCAAGTGTTGCAGGGTCTCCTGCAGAGGCGGGGGGTGGCTGTGGCTCACCCTGGGGACAAGGACACTGGCAGCAGAAGTTCTGGGAAGTACTCCTTGCTGTGAGCCCTCCCAGTCTGCCATTAGCCCCACCAAAGAGCCCAGGTAGGCTCCAGTGTTGGGTTGCCTCAGGCCAAACAACCAACAGGGAGGGAACCCAGCCCCACCCAACAGCAGTCAAGCAGATTAAAGTTTTCCTGAGCTCTGCCCACCAGAGCAACACCCAGCTCTACCTGCCACCAGTCCCTCCCATCAGGAAACCTGCACAAGCCTCTTAGATAGCCTCATCCACCAGAGGACAGACAGCAGAAGCAAGAAGAACTACAATCCTACAGCCTGTGGAACAAAAACCACATTCACAGAAAGATAGATGAAAAGGCAGAGGGCTACATACCACATGAAGGAACAAGATAAAACCCCAGAAAAACAACTAAATGAAGTAGAGATAGGCAACCTTACAGAAAAAGAATTCAGAATAATGATAGTGAAGATGACCCAGGACCTCAGAAAAACAATAGAGGCAAAGATGGAGAAGATGCAAGAAATGTTTAACAAAGACCTAGAAGAATTAAAGAACAAACAAACAGAGATGAACAATACAATAACTGAAATGAAAACTACACTAGAAGGAATCAATAGCAGAATAACTGAGGCAGGGGCTTCCCTGGTGGCGCAGAGGTTGAGAGTCCGCCTGCCGATGCAGGGGACACAGGTTCATGCCCTGGTCCGGGAAGATCCCACATGCCGGGGAGCAGCTGGGTCCGTGGGCCATGGCTGCAGAGCCTGCGCATCTGGAGCCTGTGCTCTGCAATGGGAGAGGCCACAACAGTGAGAGGCCCGTGTGCTGCAAAAAAAAAAAAAAAAAAGAATAACTGAGGCAAAAGAAAGGATAAGTGACCTGGAAGACAGAATGGTGGAATTCACTGCTGCAGAACAGAATAATGAAAAAAGAATGAAAAGAAGTGAAGACATCCTAAGAGACTTCTGGGACAACATTAAATGCAAAAACATTCACATTATAGTGGTCCCAGAAGGAGAAGAAAGAGACAAAGGACCCGAGAAAAAATTGGAAGAGATTATAGTCGAAAACTTCCCTAACATGGGAAAGGAAATAGCCACCCAAGTCCAGGAAGCACAGCGAGTCCCATACATGATAAACCCAAGGAGAAACACTCCAAGACACATAGTAATCAATTTGGCAAAAATTAAAGACCAAGAAAAATTATTGAAAGCAGCAAGGGAAAAACGACAAATAACATACAAGGGAACTCCCAAAAGGTTAACAGCTGATTTCTCAGCAGAAACTCTACAAGCCAGAAGGGAGTGGCATGATACACTTAAAGTGATGAAAGGGAAGAACCTATAACCAAGATTACTCTACCCAGCAAGGATCTCATTCAGATTCGATGGAGAAATCAAAAGCTTTACAGACAAGCAAAAGCTAAGAGAAATCAGCACCACCAAACCAGCTCTACAACAAATGCTAAAGGAACTTCTCTAAGTGGGAAACACAAGGGAAGAAAAGGACCTACAAAAACAAACCCAAAACAATTAAGAAAATGGTCATAGGAACATACATATTGATAAATACCTTAAACGTGAATGGAAAAATGCTCCAACCAAATGACACAGGCTGGCTGAATGGATACAAAAACAAGATCCATATATATGCTGTCTACAAGAGACCCACTTCAGACCTAGGGACACATACAGACTGAAAGTGAGGGGATGGAAAAAGATATTCCATGCAAATGCAAATCAAAAGAAAGCTGGAGTAGCAATACTCGTATCAGATAAAATAGACTTTAAAATAAAGAATGTTACAAGAGACAAGGAAGGACACAACATAATGATCAAGCGATCAATCCAAGAAGGAGGTTTAACAATTATAAACATGTGCACCCAACATAGGAGCACATCAATACATAAGGCAACTGCTAACAGCTGTAAAAGAAGAAATCGACAGTAACACAATAATAGTGGGGGACTTTAACACCTCACTTACACCAATGGACAGATGATCCAAAATGAAAATAAATAAGGAAACAGAAGCTTTAAATGACACAATAGACCAGATAGACTTAATATTTATAGGACATTCCATCCAAAAACAGCAGATTACACTTTCTTCTCAAGTGTGCGCGGAACATTCTCCAGGACTGATCACATTTTGGTTCACAAATCAAGCCTCAGTAACTTGAAGAAAACTGAAATCATATCAAGCATCTTTTCTGACCACAACACTATGAGATTAGAAATGAATTACAGGGGAAAAAAACGTAAAAACAAAAACACATGGAGGCTAAACACTACGTTACTAAATAACCAAGAGATCACTACAGAAATCAAAGAGGAAATCAAAAAATACCTAGAGACAAATGACAATGAAAGCATGACAATCCAAAACCTATGGGATGCAGAAAAAGCAGTTCTAAGAGGGAAGTTTATAGCTGTACAAGCCTACCTCAAGAAACAAGATAAATATCAAATAAACAATCTAACCTTACACCTAAAGGAATTAGAGAAAGAAGAACAAAGAAAACCCAAAGTTAGCAGAAGGAAAGAAATCATAAAGATCAGAGCAGAAATAAATGAAATAGAAACAAAGAGAACAATAGCAAAGATCAATAAAACTAAAAGCTGGTACATTGAGAAGATAAACAAAATTGATAAACCATTAGCCAGATTCATCAAGAAAAAGAGGGAGAGGACGCAAATCAATAAAATTAGAAATGAAAAAGGAGAACTTACAACAGACACCACAGAAATACAAAGCAACCTAAGAGACTACTACAAGCAACTCTATGCCAATAAAATGGACAACCTGGAAGAAACGTACAAATTGTTAGAAAGGTATAACCTTCCAAGACTGAACCAGGAAGAAACACAAATTATGAACAGACCAATCACGAGTAATGGAATTCAAACTGTGATTTTAAATCTTCCAAAAAACAAAAGTCCATGACCAGATGGCTTCACAGGTGAATTCTATCTAACATTTAGAGAAGAGCTAACACCCATCCCTCTCTAACTCTTCCAAAAAACTGCAGAGGAAGGAACACTCCCAAACTCATTGTACGAGGCCACCATCCCCCTGATACCAAAACCAGACAAAGATACTACAAAAAAAGAAAATTACAAACCAGTATCACTGAGTTATGAATATAGATGCAGAAATCATCAACGAAATACTAGCAAACAGAATCCAACAACACATTCAAAGGATCATACACCACGATTAAGTGGGTTTTATCCCAGGGATGCAAGGATTCTTCAATATACTCAAATCAATCAATGTGATACACCATATTAAAAAATTGAAGAATAGAAACCATATGATCAACTCAATAAATGCAGAAAAAGCTTTTGACAAAATTCAACACCCATTTATGATAAAAACTCTCCAGAGAGTGAGCACAGAAGGAACCTACCTCAACATATTAAAGGCCATATACGACAAACCCACAACAAACATCATTCTCAATGGTGAAAAACTGAAAGCATTTCCTCTAAGATCTGGAACAAGATAAGGATGTGCACTCTTGCCACTATTATTCAACATAGTTTTGGAAGTCCTAGCCATGGCAATCAGAGAAGAAAAAGAAATAAATTAATACAAACTGGAAAAGAAGTAAAACTGTTACTGTTTGCAGATGACATGATACTATACATAGAGAATCCTAACGATGCTACCAGAAAACTACTAGAGCTAATCAATGAATTTGGTAAAGTTGCAGGATACAAAATTAATGCACAGAAATCCCTTGCATTCCTATATACTAATAATGAAAAATCTGAAAGAGATACTAAGGAAACACTCCCATTTACCATTGCAACAAACAGAGTAAAATACCTAGGAACAAACCTACCTAGGGAGACAGAATACCTGTATACAGAAAACTATAAGACACTGTTGAAAGAAATTAAAAATGATAGAAACAGATGGAGAGACATACCATGTTCTTGGATTGGAAGAATCAATATTGTGAAATTGACTATACTATCCAAAGGAATCTACAGAGTCAATGCAATCCCTATCAAATTACCAAAGGCATATTTTACAGAACTAGAACAAAAAAACCTTAAAATTTGTATGTAGACACAAAAGACCCCAAATAGCCAATGCAATCTTGAGGGGAAAAAAACGGAGCTGGAGGAATCAGACTCCCTGACTTCAGACTATACTACAAAGCTACAGTAATCAAGACAATATGGTACACAACACAAAAAACAGAAATATAGATCAATGGAACAGGATAGAAAGCCCAGAGATAAACCCACACACCTATGGTCAACGAATCTATGACAAAGGAGGCAAGGATATACAATGGACAAAAGACAGTCTCTTCAATAAGTGGTGCAGGGAAAACTGGACAGCTACATATAAAAGAATGAAATTAGAACATTCCCTAACACCATACACAAAAATAAACTCAAAATGGATTAGAGACCTAATTGTAAGACCAGACACTATAAAACTCTTAGAGGAAAATATAGGAAGAACACTCTTTGACATAAATTACAGCAAGATCTTTTTTGATCCGCCTCCTAGAGTAATGGAAATAAAAACAAAAATAAACAAGTGGGACCTAATGAAACTTAAAAGCTTTTATAAAGCAAAGGAAACTACAAACAAGACGAAAAGACAACCCTCAGAATGGGAGAAAATATTTGCAAATGAATCATCGGACAAAGGATTAATCTCCAAAATATATAAACAGCTCATGCAGCTCAATATTAAGAAAACAAACAACCCAATCCAAAAATGGGCAGAAGACCTAAATAGACATTTCTCCAAAGAAGACATACAGATGGGCAAGAAGCACATGAAAAGCTGCTCAACATCACTAATTATTAGAGAAATGTAAATCAAAACTACGAGTTTTCACCTCACACCAGTTAGAATGGGCGTCATCAGAAAATTTACAGACAACAAATGCTGGAGAGGGTGTGGAGAAAAGGGAACCCTCTTGTACTGTTGGCAGGCATGTAAATTGATACAGCCAGTATGTAGAACAGTATGGATGTTCCTTAAATAACTAAAAATAGAAGTACCACATCACCCAGCAAACCCACTACTGGGCATATACTCAGAGAAAACCATAATTCAAAAAGACACATGCACACCAATATTCACTGCAGCACCATGTACAATAGCCAGGTCATGGAAGCACCCTAAATGCCCATCAACGGACAAATGGATAAAGAAGATGTGGGGCCTTCCCTGGTGGCGCAGTGGTTGAGAGTCCGCCTGCCGATGCAGGGGACACGGGTTCGTGCCCCGGTCTGGGAAGATCCCACATACCGCAGAGCGGCTAGGCCCGTGAGCCATGGCCGCTGAGCCTGTGTGTCCAGAGCCTGTGCTCCACAACGGGAGAGGCCACAACAGTGAGAGGTCCACGTACCGCAAAAAAAAAAAAAAGAAGATGTGGTACATATATACAATGGAATATTACTCAGCCATAAAAAGGAACGAAATTGGCTCATTTTGTAGAGATGTGGATGGATCTAGAGACTGTCATACAGAGTGAAGTACATCAGAAAGAGAAAAACAAATATCGTATATTAACGCATATATGTGAAACCTAGAAAAATGGTACAGACGAACCTGTTTCCAGGGCAGAAATAGAGACACAGATGTAGAGAACAAACGTATGGACACAAAGGGAGAAAAGTGGTGGCAGGGCGGGGTGTGGTGTGATGAACTGGGAGATTGCGATTGACATATATACACTGATATGTATAAAATGGATAACTAATAATAACCTGTTGTATAAAAAAATAAATAAAATTCAAAGAAAGAAAAAAAAGGCCTCCCATTTAATCCATCATTTTATTAGGCTGAATAGAAAATGTCATTATTTTCAGCATCTAAACCCCAGGAAAGTTCTTTCCAAATTCAAACAGACTCTAATGTGTGCATTGCCCTCTGCTTCTGCATGTGCATCAAGGAAGGTCACACTGCCAGCAACTTTTTACAGAATAGTCACCTTTATTTGAAAACAGTTTTCTTTTTCATCTAAATACCAAGGTCACACCCAAGGCTTGAAAAAACATAAGCTCCCACAGGCATAGGTGTTGTGATGACCATTGCGTGAGACACCAAGGCATCTTGAGAAAACGATGAATCAGAGAGTGGGGGGAAAGGATCATTCCAGGCCGTAGTCAAGGTCAAGAGGTGAGATAACTCTGACTTCAAACAACTCTAGATGTGGGATTAGACAACATGCTTACACAGCAGTCATTTTCATGTAGCTAAACCAACCAAATATCCACAACAATAGATTCTGAAGGGAAGAGAATGATCTGAGTTGACCTAGCCATGCAATCTCAGCAATGATTCCTAAGTAATTGCTAGCCCTCCCACAATTCTGACTGCCTGTACTGATGTCAGAAGTAGAGTTCATTCATGCATTCAACAAATTTTAGTGAGTACCAAATATGTACTGGCACTTTTCTATACACTGAGGACACAGTCATGAACAAATGAGATAAAAATCCTTGCCCTTGTGGGACTCACATTCTAGCATGTCACCCTTGTATGGAGAAAAGTGCAGAGTTTCACCTTCTATCCAATGGGACATATTGCTTTTCTGAATAGCCCCGAAGGGACATTTTGCAAAAGAGTCTAAGCCACAGCTGAGCCAGCTTTCTCCTGAACCCCTGTTCCTCCATCGTATTCTCTGTGTCATAGCTACACACAGCACAGGGTAAAGCCAAGGCAGCCTGGAGCTTTTTCCTTAATGTGCCCTCACTATCAAGCCTAATGACTCCTAAAACCTCAAGGCAAAAATGCTCATAACTTTGAACCACTTCTGGGAATCCTGGCTAAGAGAATAGTGATGCCTTCTGAAAAAAATTTAGGTGCAAAAATGTACATCATAACCTTATTTAGCCAAAATAAAAAGACAAATTAAATGCCCAATTTAATATAAATTATATTTTTAAAATATTAAAATTATCAAAAAACTATAGATTAATGGATAAATTATTGTTTTTAGATGAAATAACAAGCAGCCACTAAGATGATATTTACTAAGATTCTATGATAATGTGGAAATATATTTATTATAGACAGTAATCAAGCAGAACTAAAACCTACATATATTCAATATAGCAAGCATGTATAAAAATTGACCAAGAAAAATTAGAACCTTGATGGAGGGAGACGCAAGAGGGAAGAGATATGGGAACATATGTATATGTATAACTGATTCACTTTGTTATAAAGCAGAAACTAACACACCATTGTAAAGCAATTATACCCCAATAAAGATAAAAAAAAAAGAACCTTGATGGAAATGTTCCAAAACATTAACAATTAATGTACTTAAGTGTTGAAGTTATGGGAATTTTTCTACTTTTGTACTTTTCATTTTTTCTTTAGTAAACATTATTTTTATCATTAAAAAATAATTTTAAGCCTAAATATAGTTTTTAAAAGGCAAGAACAAGGCAGCAAGAACAAATATAAAACAGTTTATCATGGTAGCTAAGAGCCTGAGATCTGGATTCAGATTCCCTGGATCTGAACCCTGGCTCCCTGGTTACTTTGTGACCTTGGGCAAGTTATTTAAGCTTTTCTCGCCCCAGTTTCCCACCTGCAAAATGGGGGTGATAATAGTGCTTCCTCAATTGGCTGGTATGAGGATTAGTAGATAAATCACATAGTGTTTAGCACAGAGCGTAACCCCTTGTAAGCACTCAAAATGATAATAGATTCAACAGTCCAGTGGCCACAAAGAAAGAGTTCACACAAAGGGAATGGTGGACAAACATCACATCTTCATTCCTCAGGGACAACTCACTCACCCTGAGTGGTGTTTTCTGTGGGGAATTTTCCCTCAGGCAGAATCAATCCCCAAATCCTCTAAATTTTACATTTTAAATTTTCCCCTGAAGAAGGTGAACAGTATGTTGATATTCATTTTATGAGTAATTACTTCCTTGGTTTTTTAAATGTACTTGTCATAATTTATTAAGGCAAAGTACCTTTTGGCTTTAAAAACAAGTCTAAAACTTATGTTAATAGGAGTGTCAGAATGCACTAATCTATACTGTAAGATGAAATGAACTCATAAAAATATTGTTTATGGTGCCAATAGACAGTAGTTTTAGAAGTTAAAAGTAATTGCCTGATAAAATCACATTTTTCTGTCAAATGTCTTTTCCAAAAACAGTGAAATCAAAAGCTGGTCTCTTATCTCCTACACCCAACATCCTTCTTTCTGTGCAAATTAAACCACCTAAATCTGGATAAAATAAAATGGTTAGTAAATAGCTCCAGAAAGGACACCCATTTATGAAATGGTTGCTTGGCAATAATTATTAAAAGAGTGAGAATCCAGTTAAAATTGCATAAATATTAAATCTTGACCAATAAAAAAGATCCAGAAGAAGGGATTATATGGAAAAAGAGGTTAAAACTTGTTTCTCTACACTTCCTTTTCCCAAAATGAGGCATCACTTTTCCCTTATGATCCTTATGAGAGAGGATCATGCCTTTCAGCTTCCAGAGGAATTCTTTGCCCTAATTTCTAATCTAGATTTCCTTGATTTTTTTTTTACCCCATAAATTCTCTGCAAAATAAGGCTGTGCCTCTGTTCCAGTTCTTGATTTGGTTTGGCAACTTTTCTGTCCATGGATTCTGTTTTCTCCTTGCAGAGTATCCGCCTGCTTAACATGGTGGGAAAGTCTTATGGAGTTTCACAGGCTTAGATTTGAATTTGGCTGGGCACTAGCTGTATCATCTTCATTCAGTCACTTAACTTTACACAGCCTCAGTTCCTTTGTCTATAAAGTGGGCACAGTATCTCACAAGGTTACTATGGGGCTACATGGGAAGACATGGTAAATGACTAGGCATGGTAGGCAACTGAATCTTAAGCTCTTCTCTTCCCCTAGGAGTCTCTTTTAAACATCTATTCTCCGAATCTTGAAAGCCCTTGGTTTCTTTCCTGTCTTTCCTTCTCAGAGCAGAAGGTAAAGTTCTCCTGAATTTGGGATTTTTAATTCAGAAGAACATTTGAGCTCTAAGTTAACTTCAACCCATCCACACTTTAGTGCCAGCGGAACTTGCTTGCAACGAGTTGGTGGTGAGCGCGGTCCCTTTTCGGTGGTTCCTGAGAAGTGGGACTCTGCTCAGGTCAGTGGGTTCCCATCACGTTCTCTTTCTCACCGTTAAGTCCAGGGTCTGGGTCTGCCCATCTCCCTGCGGAGATACGTTGATCCAGTCCCTCTGAGCCGAGTTTCCTTCGGGAGATGCCAATACTTAGACTCCCTCAAGATCTCAGAATAAGCCCGCCCCCACCCTGCAAAGGAAAGGTGAAGGGAGAACGAGAAGGGGTGGTGGGCAAGACGCCACAGGTGACGCGGGACGGCGCGGAGTTGCAGAGGTAACTGTCTGAGCCAAGAGCTCTGCCCAGCTTGGGCTTTCCAGCTTGCCTCCCGCCCCGCTCCACCGCTTTCCCCGGAGCAGGCCAAGGATTCGAAGCGGACCCAAGACGCGCGCGGGGCCATGGAGAGTGAAGGCGGCGTCTGCCCGCGATCGCTCCTCCACTAGCCCGCGTCTGGCCCGTAGCCCCGGCCCGGCCAGGTGCTCCCCTCGCGCCGCGCTCCGCGTTCCTTGCAGCGGCTCGCGCCGCGCGCTGCGCTCCTGGACGCCGGGAGCCTGGCAGTGCGCTGCGCTCCGCACCCTCAAGGGAAAACGCTATGCTACCTGTGGAAGTAATGTGCGCAGAAGAGGCCCAGAAGCACAGTCGCAGGCTGGCCGAAGAGAGAGCGGGGCTGCCCGGCAAGGATCCCCGCGGGCACCGCGAAGGAGGGCAGCTCCTGCAGGAACCAGGCGGCGCGGGCGGACAGGCGGGTAGCCACGGGCATCCGGCTCTCCGTGTACTTCCCATAGCCGGCGGGCTCCGCGAGGCACAGAACCAGTGCCCCCAGGACGGCCAAAGTGGCGCTGCCTGCCAGCACCGGACTCTCCTGGCAGCGAACGGACATTGCGCCCTGTTCCCCGCTGGTGGCCGCTGCCTGCGCAGAAGAGAGCGCGGCCCTCGCCGCCCCTTTATGGAGAGCTAGACGCCACCCCGTGTCCGCCCCTTCGGCCTTGGCTCCCGCCCGTCTATCCTACCTCCCATCTCAGAGTGGCCAGCCCTGGCTAGGCTCAGCAGCGATGCCCCTTTCGCAGGGCTGGCACTTCGGAAAGCAGCCAGGCGGAGAGTGGATGAAGGCTTTCGTGGAGCCAACTTAGTGTCCTGCGCCCTTCCTTTAGCGCATATTCGCGCCGTCGCCCGCGCGTCCGCCCCTCTCCACATCCTGCCACTGTTCTCTCCTTCTAACTACCCTTCGAAGATTTGTTCTTCACCCATCAACCTCTGATGCTGCAACTTCTGGGACTAGGAAATAGAAAACTACAGGTACGACTTAGCCAGGGTAGTTCTTCTGCCCTAACACACACCCTCTGTGTGGTCGCCACGCAGTCCCCACCCTCTGACCATCCACAGCCAGAATCTCCCCAACCCCTCCGGTTCCCTGTGCTCCTTCACTCTCCGCCAGCTTCCACTCAACCCTGAATCCTTCCTTCGACTCTGGGCCCAGCCTCCAGCCACTTACCGCGTCCCCCAGGCCTTCTGCGGTGGGGCGCCTCTCTCCTTGGCCACTTTCGGCATTAGTGGCCCCTCCACACCACCTCGCCCCCAGGCAGGTACCAGCCTCTCCCCACCCTTATTTCCTCTGCTTTCTCTCTGCTTTGAAGAGACGAGTCAACTGAGCGTGGGCGTGGAAGCACGGATTTCGACCCTGAGTAGTGATCCTGTCTGTCTGCCCTAGCCTCTCCTCTTCCTGGGAACTTCCCGAGCTGGTCCAGATTCAGGCTCATGTCTAGGGCTTCAGCCGCGGGACACCCTCTCCCATCTCCTGGAGCGGATGAATCGAGTCCCATATGATGTTGCCCTTTGAAGTGCAGCTGGGCTCTAGAACACCTAAGACGCGGTTCTTTCTGTCTCCCTTCTATTTGCTGCCCTCCTGTCATTCTTCACTCCCTCGTTCATTATCTGTTTCCTCTTCCCTTCTCTCATTCAGTATCCAGACTTGCTTAACTGCTTTCTTCATATATTTTGTACCCCTTTTCCCCTCTTCTTTCTTTAATCCAGTTTTCTCCTCCCAGGTTGGCCTCCTCTTCCCACCTGCTGTTTGCCTCCTCATCTTCTTGTCCCACCTCCCTTGATTGCTTCATCTCTGTTAATTTTCTTCTCTTGTCCCTACTTCAGGCTCCACCCATCTTTCCCTTGCTCTCCCTCCCCTTTCTGGGCGCTTTCTTCATCCTTCGCCCTTTGTTCCCACTAACTGCCGCTCAGAAGCCCCACTCGGTATTACTCCATCCACTCCTGCCCTGTCCTACCAGCTATTCCAATGAAAGGTACATAGTGTTTCACCTGCCCAGTTTGAGGTTCTTTCCTGATTCCTGGGACACGGTGGTGTATGGTGATGCCCTCTGCTTGCTGAAGAGGTATTCACCACTTTCCTGTTAGGTTAAAAATTAAATTGTAAATAGGCTTCAGTTTTCAGTTGACCACCCTGTAGGAACCACCCATATTGGCTGAAGCACTCTCCATGGAGTGGCCAGGCTCAGCTCTCACAGATACCTAGAGCTGTATTTGCACTGGCTTTCCAGATCCAGTCCCAGATTCCTTATTTACTACTTGCTAGTTGAGAACACCCAAATCTAGACCTCCAGCAAAGACTGGAGCTTCTCATCTGCGTTTCTTCCCTGCTGGACAACTCTACTTCGATGTCCTTCAGAGACCTCAAATTCAACCCTACCCAAAACTAAACCCATTTATCTTCCCCTCCACTCTCCTCCACCCACACCCAGATCCTCCCTGTGTGTTCTTGGTTACCTCTTCTCTGTCCGAAATAGCCATAGCCTCCCTGGGAGGCTGGCTTGCAGACTCAGGAAATTCTAGATTTCTTTTTTTTTTTTTAAGATTTTTTTGATGTGGACCTTTCTAAAGTTTTTACTGAATTTGTTACAGTATTGCTTCTTTTATTTTATGCTTTGGTTTTTGGCCATGAGGCATGTGGGACCTTAGTTCCCAGACCAGGGATCAAACCCACACCCCCTGCATTGGAAGGTGAAGTCTTAACCACTGGACTGCCAGGGAAGTCCCTATATTTCTTGATAACATACAGTATCAGGATAATAGGCAGTGTGACATTTCAAACCCAACTTGATGGAATACTTTTTTTTTAATGACATTTCTCCTGTCCCAATTCTCTCCTCTCTTTTCTTACAACTTTGCCCAATTTTGGTCCTCATCATCTTATTTCCACTACTGTATCAGTTAGCTTTTGCTGCATAACAAACTACCCTAAAAGTCAGTTATCTTCAGATTATGCATCTGTGAGTCAGCTGGAGGTCAGCCGTCCTAGGCTAGGCCTGGCTGATCTTGCCTATGCTCACTCATTCATCTGCTGAGCAACTGAGAGGCCTGCTCCAGGCTGGGTTTGGATGGAGAACCTTAGCTGAGACAGCTCTGTTCCACATGGCTCTGGTCCTAGCATAAGTGAGCTAGCCCCACCATATCTACACAGTCTCAATAACAGAAGTACAAGAGGACAAGAAACACAAAAGACCTCTTGAGGCTCAGGCCAAGAACTAGTACACTCTTATTTTGTACTTTTTCTGTTGTCCAAATCAAGTCACATCGTGGATTCCACAGTCAGAATAGGAAAGTATTGCAAAGTTACATGGCAAAGGACAGGGATACAGGGAGAGGTAGAGAATTGGAACCAGTAATGCAACTGCTCTGAATTACATGCATAAAGAAAGTGCTCAGATTGGAAATATACAACTTGATTGATTTGCACAACCTGAACACATTCTTGCAACCAGCACCTAAGTCAAGAAACTGATTGCTAGCATACCAGAAGCTCCCCTCAGACCTCCTTACATCCTCCCCTCAGGCCTCCTTACATCCCCTCCCAGAATAACCACCACCCTGACTTCTGACATCATAATTAGTTATGCCAGCTTTTGAACTTTACATAATATAATCATACAGTATTTACTTTTCGTGTGTGTTTTAATGGTACTGGAAATTTATTTTAATCAGTATGGTGAGGCATGCAGACATGGAAATGACCATCGTGAAGGAAGTTTATACTCACAGATCCCCAGAAACAGGAGACACAGAAAGCCACACGAGACAACACAGGGAAGAATCAGGCTCAGTCAGTAGGCAGAGGGAGTGACAGGAAATCATGGACAAGAGCTTTATTGTGGTTTCTGCAGGAAGGAATGGACAAGGTAAGGTAAGCAGACTTAGGATTGGCTAGTTTGAATATTTTCAGTGGGCTGTTGGTTGTAGGGGTTATTTCTAGTTGGCTGGTACCTGGCACTGGGGTGATTAAGTCTGGCGAACAGTGGTCCAGAGTATAAGAGCTTGATGTAAGAGATGATTGGGGTATGGCTGGTGTGTGCGTGCGTGTGTGTGTGTGTGTGTGTGTGTGTGTGTCAGAGAAAGAAAGAGATCACCTGGGAAATTCAGTAGTGATCCCAGAAGGTCATGCTTTAGTGGTAGGAATAATTTATTTTTACAGTGAAGACTACCTTCCTAACAAAATGTTCAATCAATTCCCCCAAAAGATCAAGATGATTCACAAGTAATTTAACAATGTCCAACCCTCTTTAAACGGAGACAATTACATACAGACAAGTAACAATGTAGCCTTCACAATATCCAACATCCCCCAAGTTACTAGACATGTTGTGTTGACTTCTGACACCAACTACTCAAGTTGAGCCAAACTTCAGAGGTTTAGGACACAGTCCTCCACAAGACTGCCCTCACTTCAGATACAAGTAACTTCAGGGGTCTCCAGGCCACACATACTTCTGAACAGCTCACTATAAATATGAGGGTTCCCACTAAACCTTCAGGTTCAGTAATTCTCTAGAGCAACTCACAGAACTCAGGAAAGTAATATATTGATGATTACAGCTTTACTATAGCAAAAAGACATAAATCAGAGCTAGCCAAAAGAAGAGATTAGGTCAAGGGAGGTGGTCCCAAACATGAAGTTTTCTTGTCCTCTCCCCATAGAGTCAGGATCCACTACCTTCTCAGCACATCAGTGTGTGACAATTGCAGTAGCTTGCCTACCAGGAAAGCTCATCCAAGCTTGTGTCCATATTTTTTATTAAGGTTTCATTCACAATTGATCGATCACTGGCTATGTGACTGAACTCAATCTCCAGCCCTGCTCTGCTCCTCAGAGGTCAGGCTGATATCACGTGGCTCAAATCCCAACCCTCTAATCACATAGTTGGTCATTCTGGCATGGCCAGCCCCCATTCTGAGTCATCTACTTAGTATAAACTATCAGGGCCCCCATGAACAGCAAAGATACTCCTATCACTAAGGAAATTCCAAGGATTTCGGGGCCACTTTCCAGAACTGGGGAAAGGGCTAACCAAATTCTTTATCCCAAGGGTTTAGAGGCTATCCCCAAGGAACTGGCACAAAGACCAGACCTCTCTTTGGATAAATTTAATTCTTCACTACACACATCAAGAAGCAAAAAAATGTGTCACATAACCAAGAGGAAAATCGGTCAACAGAAACAGACCCAGATATGACAGAGATGCTGGATTAACAGACAAATACCCTAAAATACCTATTTTAAGTATACTCAATATGCTTAAGGTTTTTAAAAAATTAACATAATGAGATAAATGGAAAATATAAGAATGGAACTTACAACAATGAAAAAGTGTGAAGTGAAAAATTCCCTGGATATGATTAATAATAGGCTAGACATTTCACAAGAAAAGATTAGTAAATTTGAAGACATCATAATAAAAATAATCTAAAAGAATTATGAGATTTCTAACAGAGAAAAATGAGATTGGGGTTGTAGGGGGAGGAGGAAATGAATGGAGACTCAGTGACCTGTTGGACAATATCAAAAAGTCTAACAATAGATAGAATCCCATAAAAAAAAGGAAGAGTGACAGAAAAAAAAATGAAGAAATAATATTTGAAGACTTTCCAGATTTGATGAGAACCCCATCTTACAAATTCAAGAACCTTGATAAACCTCAAGCAAGATAAACACACACACTCAAATCACACCAAGGTATTTCATAACCAAACTGCTGAGAACCAGCGATAAAAGGGAAAACCTTAAGCAGCCAGAAAAAAAAGACATAGAGGAACAAAGGCAATAAGTACAACAGATTTCTCAGAAAATATGTAAGCCAGAGGATGATGAAATATTTAAAATGCTGAAAGAAAAAGTTTTTTCAACCAAGAATTTCATATCCATTGAAAATATCCTTCATTTTTATGAAGATAAGGAGATTTGCTACCAGGTATCATGATGGACTAATATTCTGCCAGACACACAAACACACATACACACGCCAGAAAGCAATGATAAAACCTAAGAGCAGGATTTCCCTGGTGGTGCAGTGGTTGGGAATCTGCCTGCCAATGCAGGGGACATGGGTTCGAGCCCTGGTCTGGGAAGATCCCACATGCCATGGAGCAACTAAGCCTGTGCGCCACAATTACTGAACCTGCGCTCTAGAGCCTGTGAGCCACAACTACTGAAGTCCACACACCTAGAGCCCGTGCTCCTCAACAAGAGAAGCCACTGCAATGAGAAGCCCACGCACCACAACAAAGAGTAGCCCCCACTCGCCGCAACTAGAGAAAGCCCACGTGCAGCAACGAAGACCCAACGCAGCCAAAAAATAAATAAAATAAATAAGTAAATAAAAGAAAAAAAAACCTAAGAGGAAGAAAACCTACCTGAAGGTACTGGAGAATAAACAGCAGCAGACAGATACTGATGGGGAGTTTATGTTCACATGGAAGGGGGATGTGGACAGCTATAGGCATAAGTTCCTCTTTTCTGAGACTCTTAGTCTGGCCTAAGTGCAGTCTGAATCATCTACACAGCAGCAACATAGACACATGGGGAAAAACCTACCATATTCCTGGAAAGGAAAGAGCCAGAGAGGGAATCCCCAAATTCTGTCTACCCGCATCTGCACACATGCAGAACAGATTCAAAGCAATTCAGCTTAAGACAAAAGTTCTGAACAAAACAAAAGAAAGTTTGAAGTTCAAGACCAGACAGGGAAATTACCATCTAAAACAAAGGAAATAATATTCATGAGAGAAAAATAATACAACCCATAATCTATACAATTTAACAGACAAGGACAAAAGACACAGATTGGGGCATTAAAAGTATGCAAAGAAATAATGGCTGAAATATTCCCCAAATTGATAAAAGACAGAAATTGACAGATTCAAGGTATTCAATGAGCAACAAGCAGAAAAACACAAAGAAGCCCATGCTGAAGCAAATCATATTTAACTTATTAAGGTCAAAAATAAAGAACAAATAATAAAAGCAGCAATATAAAAACAACATTATAGAGAGGAGAGCAACAATCTGATTAACAGCTAACTTCTCATCAGAAAACATGTAAATCAGAGGAGATCTTTAAAATGCTGAAAGAAAATAATATATGCCCGGAATACTATATCCAGCAAAAATATTATTCAATAATGAGGGTAAAATATTTTCAGATAAACAAAAACTATGAAGATTCATAACTTCACTACAATAAATGGTAAAGAAAGTTCTTTTGGCTGAAGGAAAAACATACTTGGTTAAAATATGGATCTTCAGAAAAAAATGTAGAGCATCAGAAATGGACATCTATACAACATTGTAAATCAATTATACTCCAATAAAAATTAATTTAAAAAAAGAAACTGAATGAAAACAAAGACATCTGTGATGAATACATGATCGTGTGTTAATCAGGAGGGTAAGTGTAATTTTCTGAAATGCATGTTTGGGAAACCATATTTCCTCCAATGTTTGAACCAAGCAGCTTTATTGAAAACAGTGAACCATTTATCACTGCTTCCTTGACTAACACAACCTGATTTCTAGCTGTGGATTCCAGAGAGATTCATTCTGGACAAATAAAAGTGTCTTTCTTATGTGAACTGATACTTGCCCTGGTGATAAATTCCTGTTCTCTTTGCCCAACCCGAGCTTTATTTTTCCACAGCAATAAACACATCACTGATGAAAAAAAAAGAAAGAAAGAAAGAAATGGACATCTGGATAAATATAATTAAAAAACCTATTTTTGCCTTTTTCTTCTTAGTATTCTTTAATCCATATAACTGTTTAAAGCTAAAAGTATTACACTATTTTATGAAGTTTTAATGTATGTTGTTATACCACATATAACAATCATAACATAAAGGGTGAAGAGATATGAGTTTATAAGTTTGAAAGATTTCTTTTTAAAATTTTTTTATTGAAGTATATAGTTGATTTACAATGTTGTGTTAGTTTCTGGTGTATAGCAAAGTGATTCAGTTTTACATATATATATATATATATATATATATTCTTTTTCATATTCTTCTCCATTTTGGTTTATTACAGGATATTAAATATAGTTCCCTGTGCAGCACAGGGAACTATATTCAATAAGTTGTTTATCTATAATATTTCTATCTTTTAAGTGAAGCATATAACTATAACTGCACTATAGTCCTATATAACCATATGTAGTTATAGAACTACAACTATACTGTCAAAATTATGAATGTAATTGAAGTCCACAGGGCAACCCTATAAAAATGCAGTAAAGATTAACTACTATATATGGGCCTGGATGTTAACTAGACTTATTGTGGTGATCATTTCACAATATATACAAATACCAAATCACTATGTTGTATACCTGAGACTAATATAATGTTATATGTCAACTATACCTCAATTTTAAAAAGCTATAAATTCAACAGGAAAATTAAAATAAAATCTTTAAAAAATCAAATAATTCTAAAGGAAGGGAACAGGAAAGGAATGACAAGAACAAAACAGAAGAGTTAGATGGTGGGAACAATTTGGAAAGAAAGAAGTAAAACTATATTCACAAATGACATGATCTTATATATAAAAATGGTAAGCAAGGGCTTCCCTGGTGGTGCAGTGGTTGAGAGTCCACCTGTCAATGCAGGGGATATGGGTTCATGCCCCAGTCCAGGAAGATCCCACATGCTGCGGAGCGGCTGGGCCTGTGAGCATGGCTGCTGAGCCTGCACATCCGGACCCTGTACTCCACAACGGGAGAGGCCACAACAGTGAGAGGCCCGCGTACCACAAAAAAAAAAAAAAGATAAACAATCTACTAAAAACTATTAGAACAAATAAGTGAGTTCAGCAAGGTTGCAGGATACAGGATCAGTATACAAAAATCAATTGTATTTCTATAAACTAGCAATGAAAACCTGAAATGAAATTACTAAAACAATTCTTTTACAACAGCACCAAAAAAAAATACTAAGGTAACATTTTAACAAAAGGACTTGTACACTGAAAACTACAAACATTGTTGGAAGATATTAAAGAACATTTAAATAAATGGAAAGATATCCCAAGTTCATGGATTGAAAGACTTAACATTATTTAGATGTCATGCTCTCTGCTATAGAGTAAATTGTGCTTTCACAAAATTCATATGTTGAAACCCTAACCCCCAATGTGATTGTATCTGAAGATAGGGTCTTTAGGAGGTGATAAGGTTAAATGAGGTCATAAGTATGGAGCTCTCATCAGATATAGGACTGTGACCTTCTGAGAAGAAGATCTCTCAGTCTCTCTCTCTCTCTCCCTCTCTCTCTCCCCACTACAACCCTATGTGAGGACACATTGAGAAGACAGTCATCTGCAACCCAGGGAGAGATGTCTTGCCAGACACCAACCCTGCTAGTACCTTCATCTTTGCTGTCTAATCTTCATAATTGTGAAAACAAATTACTGTTTAAGACACCCAGTCAACAATATTTTGTTATGGCAACCTGAGCAGACTAATACACTCTCTAAACTGATCTACATATTTGGCTCAATTCCTATCAAAATCTTAACTGATTTTTCTCAGAAATGGTAAAGTTAAGCCTAAAATCCACGTGGAAATGCAAGGGACCCAGAATAGACAAAACGATCTTTAAAAAGAAGAAAAAAATGGAAGGACTAGTATTTCCCAACTTCAAAACTTACTACCAAGAAACAATTATCAAGACAATGTGGTATCAGCATAATAACATACAGACCAATGGAATAGAACTGAGAGTCCAAATATCAGTTCATACCCTCTATCGTCAATTGATTTTCAACAAGGGTGCCAAGATCATTCAATGGGAAAGGAGTAGACTTTTCAACTGGTCTTGGTGCAAATGGATATCTACATGCAAAAGAATGAAACTGGACCCCTACCTCACACCATATACAAAAATTAACTCAAAATTGATCAAACACATAAAATGAGAGTTAAAACTATAAAACTCTTAGAAGAAAACAGAGGTGTATATCTTCATGATCTTATATTAGACAATGATTTCTTAGCTATGACACAAAGTACAAGTGACAAAAGAAAAATAGATAAACTGGCTTCATTGAGACTAAAACCTTTTCTGTGAGTAATACCATCAAGAAAGGGAAAATATAAGTCACTATGTTGTGCATTAGATCTCCAGAACTTATTCATTTACTAGTTGTGTATTTGTACCCTTTAACACCTTCTCCCCGATTCACCCACACCCCAGACCCTAGTAACCACCATTCTATTCTCCATTCCTATGAGTTCAGCTTTTTACATTTCACATATAAGTGATATCATGCAACATTTGTCTTTCTCTGTCTCAGTTATCTTACTCAGCATAATACCCTCAAGGTCCATCCATGTTGTCACGAGTGGCAGAATAATATTCTATTGTATATGTATACTACATCTTTCTAATCCATTCATCCACTGATAGAAACTTAGGTTGTTTTCATATCTTGGCTACTGTAAAATAATGCTTCAATAAACACAGGAGTGCAGATATATTTTTGATATCCTGTTTCCATACTCTTTGGATATATATCCAAAAGCTGGATCTTATGGTAGTTCTATTTTTAATTTTTTGAGGAACTTCTATGCAGTTTTCCATAGTGGCTAAACTAATTTACATTCCCACCAACAGTGTACAAGTGTTCCCTTTCCTCCACATCTTTGCAAACACTTATTATCTCTTCTTTTCTTTCTTTTTTTTAACATCTTTATTAGAGTATAATTGCTTTACAATGGTGTGTTAGTTTCTGCTTTATTAACAAAGTGAATCAGTTATACACATACATATATCTCCATATTTCTTCCCTCTTGCATCTCCCTCCCTCCCACCCTCCCTATCTCACTCCTCTAGGTGGTCACAAAGCACCGAGTTGATCTCCCTTTTCTATGCAGCTGCTTCCCACTAGCTAGCTATTTTACATTTGGTAGTGTATATATGTCCATGCCACTCTCTCACTTTGTCCCAGCTTACCCTTCCCCCTCCCCGTGTCCTCAAGTCCATTCTCTAGTAGGTCTGCATCTTTATTCCCGTCTTGCCCCTAGGTTCTTCTGACCTTTTTTTTTTTTTTTAGATTCCATATACGGTATTTGTTTTTCTCTTTCTGACTTACTTCACACTGCATGACAGTCTCTAGGTCCATCCACCTCACTACAAACAACTCAGTTTTATCCCTTTTTATGGCTGAGTAATATTCCATTGTATATATGTGCCACATCTTCTTTATCCATTCAGCTGTTGATGGACATTTAGGTTGCTTCCATGTCCTGGCTATTGTAAACAGAGCTGCAATGAACATTTTGGTACATGACTCTTTTTGAATTATGGTTTTCTCAGGGTTCTTCTTTTCTTGATGATAGCCATTCTAGCAGATGTGAGGTTATATCTCATCATGGTTTTGATTTGCATTTCCCTGATGATTAGTGATGTTGAGCATTTTCTCATGTACCTATTAGCCATTTGTATTTCTTCTTTGGAAAAATATCTATCCAGTTCCTCTGCCCATTCTTTATTTGGGTTGTTTGCTGGTGTTGTTAAGTTGTATGAGTTCTTTATATATTTTGGATATTAATCTTTTATCCAATATATGATTTTCAAATATTTTCTCCATTCCATATATTGCATTCATTTTGTTGACTGTTCCTTTTGCTGTACAGAAGCTTTTTAGTTTGATGTAGTCTCACTTGCTAACTTTTTCCTTTGTTGCTTGTGCTTTAGATGTCATACCAAAAAGTTAATTGCCAACACTGATATCAAGAAGTTTCCTCCCTGTTTTCTTTTAGGAATTATGGTATCAGGTCTTATGTTAAAGTCTTTAATCCACTGCGAGTTAATTTTTGTGAGCAGTATAAGGTAGGGGTCCAATTTTATTTTTCTGCAAATCCAGCTTTACCAGCAAGGTTTATTAAAGAGACTGTCCTTTCCCAATTGAGTGTTCTGGCATGCTTGTCAAATATTAGTTGACTGTATATGCAGGGGATTATTTCTGGGCTCTCTGTTCCATTGGATTGGTCTATTTGTCTATTCTAATGCCAGTAACATACTTTTTGAATTACTGTAGATTTGTAGTATAGTTTGATTCTCAACAGAAGTTGCCAAAGCTATCCAATGGAGAAAAAAATGGTGCTGGAAAAATTAGATCTCTCTATGGAAAAAGTAAACCCCAACTCTTCCATTACATATAAAATCAACTTTAAAAATAGATCATAGATCTAAATGTGTGAGTTAAAACTATTAAAATTATAGAAGAGAACATAGCATAAAATCTTTGTGACGTTGAGTTAGATAAAGATTTCTTAAACAAGACATTCTAAAGAACAAAGTATAAAAGAAAAAATGATAAATATCAACTTCATCAAGATTAAAAACTTTTTTCTTTTTCCAAAGACACACTTAAGAAGACTAAATGGTGGGCTTCCCTGGTGGTGCAGTGGTTAAGAATCCGCCTGCCAATGCAGGGCACATGGGTTTGAGCCCTGGTCCAGGAAGATCCCACATGCCTGGAGCAACTAAGCCTGTGCGCCACAACTACTGAGCCTGCACTCTAGAGCCCATGAGCCACAACTACTGAGCCCATGCACCACAACTACTGAAGCCCATGCGACTATAGCCTGTGCTCTGCAACTGCAACAAGAGTAGACATCACAATGAGAAGCCCACGCACCACAATGACAAGTAGCCCCTGCTCACCGCAACTAGAGAAAGCCCAGGCAGAGCAACGAAGACCCAACACAGCCAAAAATAAATAAATTAAATAAATAAATTTTTTTAAAAAGGACTAAATGGCAATCCATACATTTGGAAAACATTTTTGCCACACATATATTCAACAAAGGAATTGTATCCAGAATATGTAAATAACTTTTACAATTCAATAATTAGATGACCTACAACCAAATCAAAATGGGCAAAATATTTTAATAGACATTTCACAAAGAAGATCTACAAATAGCCAATAAACACATAAAAATATGCTCCACATTAGTCATCAGAAAAATGTAAGCTAAAACACAATGTGATACTACTACATACCCAAAAGAGTGGTTAAAATTTAAAAGAGTGAAAATCCTAGGTGTTGACAAGGATGTGTAACAGCTTGAAATTTTGTACCTTGAGATGTAAAATAGTACAACCAATTTGGAAAACAGTATGCAGTACCTTATAAAGTTAAACACACATTTACCATGTGATCCAGTAATTCTTCTCATCTGAGTATTTACCCAAGAAGAAACGAAACGTATGTCCACACAAAACAGGTAATTGAATGTTCAAAGCAACATTATTCATAATAGCCCAAAACTGGAAGCCAAATGTTCACCAAGAGGTGAATGGGTAAAAAAATTGTGGTATAACTACACCATGGACCACTACTCATCAATACAAACAAACAAAATACATACAATAACATGGGTGAATCTCAAAAACATTATGATAAGAAGTCAAGCACAAAATATTAGGTAACACATATCAGTAGCATACACACATCCAGTTGTGACAACCAAAAATATGTCCAGATATTACCAGATGTCCCCTGGGGAGACAAAATTGCTCCCAGTTGAGAATCAGTAGTTTAGACGTATTTGAGTTTTTCGTACTTAACATATATATAAACACTTAATATTGTCTCTATAAGCTTGCTCCATTTAATTAAGGAGATATTATAATCTGAATATTTGATCCCCTTTGGTGAAAGATAAGTTATACCAATTTATTTGCTGATGGATGGATGGATGGATAGATGATTGACTGATATGTAGGCAGATCAATAGATTTTATCAACTCTTGTGCAAACCAGAAGAGCAAGTTGTGATAAAGCAGCAGTGACTAAAGTAGAAATAGAGAGCCAGTATCTATAAAGAATATTAATCAGTTAAGGAAATAAAACATATTTTAAGTAACTCTAGGTCTCCCAAAGGAGAATCATTATAAAATCTGAGTTTTTAAAATTTTCCTTCTGAATTTAACAGGAAATCAGTTTTGTTTTTCAGTGCCCAAATCCCTTACAATAAAGACAACCTTCTTTCTTTAGCCTTAATTAGAAATTTCTAAAGAAACATTAATCTGAAATTATTCATGTTAGTAGCTTCACCAATAAAATTTTTAGTCAGTTTCTGTTGCTTGCATCCAAAGATCCCTAAATGACAATGTATCATATTGAAAACAACTGTTCATGAGTTCCCCTCAGAACCACATCTTACTCATCTTTCAAACTCTCAAATTTAGAATAACTTCCGGCCCATAAGACATGCTTTATAGAAGTTTCCTAGACAGAGACATGTATATAGCACAGATTCGATTTTGTTCTCTCTGGGTCTTCCCTGCTACCTCATTTCTAATGAAACTTTAGAAACATTACTCATACCCCTCATTAACTAACCTCTATTTTTGAACATTCCAGGCTAGGAAGAACAATTTTCTTTCTCTTCCTAAATTTCTATTTTAGTCCATAAAATAGAAAGTTTTAGGAAGTATAGAGAAGAGAGAAGAGAGCTTCTTTCCTCTCCCTTCACTCATTCTCCCTACAGGGTAGGTGAATAAAGTATGTGTGTGTGGGGGGGTGATATGTCTGATGGGGAGATTTGGAGGATAAATGCATATGCAGCCTGGGGTCCCCTCTCTTGTTTTCAGAGCAGCCCTCACAGTGATGCTAGCTGTCTTCTCTCTTTTAAGTGTTGCTTATAGAAATAGGCTCTGGCACTGTAGTTGAACAAGAGGAATACGAAGTATTTTAGCTCCTCCATCTTAGTTTGTGTAAGCCAATTCAATTCAAGAGAAAAGTATTAGTCTAATAGGTCAAGGTTGTGTTCTCCAAGGAAACTTTACCAATGAAACTAATGTTTTGATTTTTTGTTGTTATTATTGTTATTTGGGTATTTATGAGAGAGGGATTTTTAAAAGGCAGATTACACCAATAGATGAATGGCATAAATATCTAAATTTTTAGATTCAGGGATTCTTATTTATATAACAACAAAATTCATCTTATCTGCTTGGAAAACTCCTAAGCATTCTTCAAAACCTAGGTCACATTGACCTCTCCTATGACTCTTTCCTGGAAAGAATTAATTACTCTCTGTTCCATGTGTTCATAGTACTTTCTGCATGCCTGTACTATATCACTTGCCACAGTTCTCACAAGTTTCTGTTCCCATAGCCATTTCTTCTGTTAGAATGTGAGCTCCTTAAAAGCTGTATAGAATAACTATTAAGATAACAGGCGGTGGAGAGGGGGAAGATGGCCGAAGAGTAAGACGCAGAGATCAACTTCCTCCCCACAGATACATCAGAAATACATCTATACGTGGAACAACTCCTACAGAATACCCACTAAACGCTGGCAGAAGACCTCAGACCTCCCAAAAGACAAGAAACTCCCCACGTCCCTGGGGAGGGCAAAAGAAAAAAGAAAAAACGGAGACAAAAGAATAGGGACAGGACCTGAACCAGTGGGAGGGAGCTGTAAAGGAGGAAAGGTTTCCACACATTAGGAAGCCCCTTTCGGGGCGTAGACTGTGGGTGGCAGAGGGGGTAAACTTCGGAGCCGCGGAGGAGAGCACAGCAACAGGGGTGCAGAGGGAAAAGCAGAGAGGTTCCCGCATAGAGGATCGGTGCCAACTGGCACTCACCAGCCCGAGAGGCTCGTATGCTCACCCGACAGGGCGGGCGGGGGCTGGGAGCTGAGGCTCGGGCTTCAGTCAGATCACAGGGAGAGGACTGGCGGCGTGAACACAGCCTGAAGGGGTTAGTGCACCACAGTTAGCTGGGAGGGAGTCCCGGGAAAAGTCTGGACCTGCCGAAGAGGCAAGACACTTTTTCTTCCCTCTTTGTTTCCTGGTGCGCCAGGAGAGGGAATTAAGAGCACTGCTTAAAGGAGCTCCAGAGACAGGCACGAACCTCGGCTATCAGCGCGGACCCCAGAGACGGGCATGAAACGCTAAGGCTGCTGCTGCCGCCACCAAGAAGCCTGTGTGCGAGCACAGGTCACTGTCCCCACCTCCCCTCCCGGGAGCCTGTGCAGCCCACCACTGCCAGGGTCCCGGCATCCAAGGACAACTTCCCCGGGAGGACGCACGGCGCCCTCAGGCTGGTGCAACATCACGCTGGCCTCTGCCACCACAGGCTCGCCCTGCATCCGTACCCCTCCCTTCCCCCTTCCTGAGTGAGCCAGAGCCCCCGAATCAGCTGCTCCTTTAACCTCGTCCTGTCTGAGCGAAGAACAGACACCCTCCGGCGACCTACACACAGAAGCGGGGCCAAATCCAAAGCTGAACCCCAGGAGATGTGCGAACAAAGAAGAGAAAGGGAAATTTCTCCCTGCAGCCTCAGGAGCAGCGGATTAAATCTCCACAATCAACTTCATGTACCCTGCTCGGTGAAATACCTGAATAGACAACGAATCATCTCAAACTGAGGAGGTGGACTTTGAGAGCAAGATATATTATTTTTTCCCTTTTTCTCTTTTTGTGAGTATGTATGTGTATGCTTCTGTGTGAGATTTTGTCTGTATAGCTTTGCTTTCACCATTTGCCTTGCGGTTTGTCCATCCGTTTTTTTTATCGGTTTGTTTGTAGGGTTTTTTTGGGTTTTCTTTTACTTAAAAATTTTTTTTCTTAATAATTATTTTTTATTTTAATAACTATTTTATCTTACTTTATTTTATTTTATCCTCTTTGTTTCTTTCTTTCTACTGTTTTTCCTTTTATTCTGAGCCGTGTGGATTAAAGGCTCTTGGTGCTGCAGCCAGGAGTCAGTGCTGTGCCTCTGAGGTGGGAGAGCCAACTTCAGGACACTGGTCCACAAGAGACCTCCCAGCTCCACGTAATATCAAATGGCAAAAATCTCCCAGAGATCTCCATCTCAACACCAACACCCAGCTTCATTCAACGACCAGCAAGCTACAGTGCAGGACACCCTATGCCAAACAACTAGCAAGACAGGAACAAAACCCCACCCAGTAGCACAGAGGCTGCCTAAAATCATAATAAGGCCACAGACACCCCAAAACACACCACCAGATGTGGACCTGCCCACGAGAAAGACAAGATCCAGCCTCATCCACCAGAACACAGGCACTACTCCGCTCCACCAGGAAGCCTACACAACCCACTGAACCAAATTTAGCCACTGGGGACAGAAACCAAAAACAACGGGAACTACAAGCCTGCAGCCAGCAAAAAAAAGACCCTGACCCCAAACACAGTAAGATAAGCAAAATGAGAAGACAGAAAAACACACAGCAGATGAAGGAGCAAGATAAAAACCCACCAGACCTAACAAATGAAGAGGAAATAGGCAGTCTACCTGAAAAAGAATTCAGAATAATGACAGTAAAGATGATCCAAAATCTTGGAAATAGACAAAATGCAAGAAACAATTAACAAGGACCTAGAAGAACTAAAGAGGAAACAAGCACAATGAACAACACAATAAATTCAATGAAAAATACTCTAGATGGGATCAATAGCAGAATAACTGAGGCAGAAGAATGGATAAGTGACCTGGAAGATAAAATAGCGGAAATAACTACTGCAGAGCAGAATAAAGAAAAATAATGAAAAGAACTGAGGACAGTCTCAGAGACCTCTGGGACAACATTAAACACACCAACATTCGAATTATAGGGGTCCCAGAAGAAGAAGAGAAAAAGAAAGGGAATGAGAAAATATTTGAAGAGATTATTGTTGAAAACGTCCCTAATATGGGAAAGGAAATAGTTAATCAAGTCCAGGAAGCACAGAGAGTCCTATACAGGATAAATCCAAGGAGAAACACGCCAAGACACATATTAATCAAACTGTCAAAAATTAAATACAAAGAAAACATATTAAAAGCAGCAAGGGAAAAACAACAAATTACACACAAGGGAATCCCCATAAGGTTAACAGCTGATCTTTTAGCAGAAACTCTGCAATCCAGAAGGGACTGGCAGAACATATTTAAAGTGATGAAGGAGAAAAACCTACAACCAAGATTACTCTACCCGGCAAGGATCTCATTCAGATTTGATGGAGAAACTAAAACCTTTACAGACAAGGAAAAGCTGAGAGAGTTCAGCACCACCAAACCAGCTTTAAAACAAATGCTAAAGGATCTTCTCTAGGCAAGAAACACAAGAGAAGGAAAAGACCTACAATAACAAACCCAAAACTATTAAGAAAATGGGAATAGGAACATACATACTGATAATTACCTTAAATGTAAATGTATTAAATACTTCCACCAAAAGACACAGACTGGCTGAATGGATACAAAAACAGGACCCATATATATGCTGTCTACAAGAGACCCATTTCAGACATAGGGACACATACAGACTGAAAGTGAGGGGATGGAAAAAGATATTCCATGCAAATGGAAATCAAAAGAAAGCTGGAGTAGCAATTCTCATAACAGACAAAATTGACTTTAAAGTAAAGGCTATTACAAAAGACAAAGAAGGACACTACATAGTGATCAAAGTATCGATCCAAGAAGAAGATGTAACAATTGTAAATATTTATCACCCAACATAGGAGCACCTCAATACATAAGGCAAATATTAACAGCCATAAAAGGGGAAACCAACAGTAACACATTCATAGTAGGGGACTTTAATACCCCATTTCACCAATGGACAGATCATCCAAAATGAAAATAAATAAGGAAACACAAGCTTTAAATGATACACTAAACAAGATGGACTTAATTGATATTTATAGGACATTCCATTCAAAAACAACAGAATACACATTTTTCTCAAGTGCTCATGGAACATTCTCCAGGATAGATCATATCTTGGGTCACAAACCAAGCCTTGGTAAATTTAAGAAAATTGAAATTGTATCAAGTATCTTTTCTGACCACAACGCGATGAGACTATATATCAATTACAGGAAAAGATCTGCAAAAAATACAAACACAGGGAGGTTAAAAAATACACTACTTAATAACGAAGTGATCACTGAAGAAATCAAAGAGGAAATCAAAAAATACCTAGAAACAAGTGACAATGGAGACACGATGACCCACAACCTATGGTATGCAGCAAAAGCAGTTCTACGAGGGAAGTTTATAGCAATACAATCCTACCTTAAGAAATATGAAACATCTCTAATAAACAACCTAACCTTGCACCTAAAGCAATTAGAGAAAAAAGAACAAAAAACCCCCCAAAGTTAGCAGAAGGAAAGAAATCATAAAAATCAGATCAGAAATAAATGAAAAAGAAATGAAGGAAACAACAGCAAAGATCAATAAAAGCAAAAGCTGGTTCTTTAAGAAGATAAACAAAATTGATAAACCATTAGCCAGACTCATGAAAAAGAAAAGGGAGAAGACTCAAATCAATAGAATTAGAAATGAAAAAGGAGAAGTAACAACTGACACTGCAAAAATACAAAAGATCATAAGAGATTACTACAAGCAACTCTATGCCAATAAAATGGACAACCTAGAAGAAATGGACAAAATCTTAGAAATGCAAAACCTTCCAAGACTGAACCAGGAAGAAATACAAAATATGAACAGACCAATCACAAGCACTGAAATTGAGACTGTGATTTAAAATCTTTCAACAGGGCTTCCCTGGTGGTGCAGTGGTTGAGTGTCCGCCTGCCGATGCAGGGAACACAAGTTTGTGCCCCAGTCCGGGAAGATCCAACATGCTGTGGAACGGCTAGGCCCGTGAGCCGTGGCCACTGAGCCTGCACGTCCAGAGCCTGTGCTCCATAACGGGAGAGGCCACAACAGTGAGAGGCCCGCATACCGCAAAAAATCCAAAAAATCTTCCAACAAACAAAAGTCCAGGACCAGATGGCTTCACAGGCGAATTCTATCAAACATTTAGAGAAGAGCTAGCTCTTATCCTTCTCAAACTCTTCCAAAATATAGCTGAGGGAGGAACATTGCCAAGCTCACTCTACAAGGCCACCATCACCTTGATACCAAAACCAAACAAAGATGTCACAAAGAAAGAAAACTACAGGCCAAGATCACTGATGAACATAGATGTAAAAATCCTCAACAAAATACTAGCAAACAGAATCCAAGAGCACATTAAAAGGATCATACACCATGATCAAGTGGGGTTTATTCCAGGAATTCAAGGATTCTTCAATATACGAAAATCAATCAGTGTGATACACCATATTAACAAAC
Source organism: Phocoena sinus (assembly GCF_008692025.1). Classification (NCBI taxonomy): domain Eukaryota; kingdom Metazoa; phylum Chordata; class Mammalia; order Artiodactyla; family Phocoenidae; genus Phocoena; species Phocoena sinus. Next base: position 25,294,365 of record NC_045775.1, read on the forward strand.
TGAAGGAGAAAAACCATATGATCATCTCAATGGATGCAGATAAAGCTTTGACAAAATTCAACACCCATTTATGATAAAAAAAAAAAAAACCCTGCAGAAAGTAGGCATAGAGGGAACTTTCTTTAAACAATAAAGGCATATATGACAAACCCACAGCCAACATCATCCTCAATGGTGAAAAACTGAAACCATTTCCACTAAGATCAGGAACAAGACAAGGTTGCCCACTCTCACCGCTCTTATTCAACATAGTTTTGGAAGTTTTAGCCACAGCAATCAGAGAAGAAAAAGAAATAAAAGGAATTCAAATCGGAAAAGAAGAAGTAAAGCTGTCACTGTTTGCACATGACATGATACTATACATAGAGAATCCCAAAGATGCTACCAGAAAACTACTAGAGCTAATCAATGAATTTGGTAAAGTAGCAGGATACAAAATTAATGCACAGAAATCTCTGGCATTCCTACACACTATTGATGAAAAATCTGAAAATGAAATTAAGAAAACACTCCCATTTACCACTGCAACAAAAAGAATAAAATATCTAGGAATAAACCTACCTAAGGAGACAAAAGACCTGTATGCACAAATCTATAAGACACTGTAGAAAGAAATTAAAGATGATACCAACAGACAGAGAGACAGACCATGTTCTTGGACAGGAAGAATCAATACTGTGAGAATGACTCTACTACCCAACGTAATCTACAGATTCCATGCAATCCCTATCAAACTACCACCGGCATTTTTCACAAAACTAGAACAAAAAATTTCACAATTTGTATGGAAACACAAAAGACCCCGAATAGCCAAAGCAATCTTGAGAAAGAAAAATGGAGCTGGAGGAATCAGGCTCCTTGACTTCAGACTATACTACAAAGCTACCGTAATCAAGACAGCATGGTACTGGCACAAAAACAGAAATATAGATCAATGGAACTGGATAAAAAGCCCAGAGATAAACCCATGCACATATGGTCACCTTATCTTTGATAAAGGAGGCAAGAATATACAATGGAGAAAAGACAGCCTCTTCAATAAGTGGTGTTGGGGAAACTGGACAGGTACATGTAAAAGTATGAGATTAGAACACTCCCTAACACCATACAAAAAAATAAGCTCATAATGGATTAAAGATCTAAATGTAAGGCCAGAAACTATCAAACTCTTAGAGGAAAACATAGGCAGAACACTCTATGACGTAAATCACAGCAAGATCCGTTTTGACCCACCTCCTAGAGAAATGAAAATAAAAACAAAAATAAACAAATGGGACCTAATGAAACTTCAAAGCTTTTGCACAGCAAAGGAAACCATAAACAAGACCAAAAGACAGCCCTCAGAATGGGAGAAAATATTTGCAAATGAAGCAACTGACAAAGGATTAATCTCCAAAATTTACAAGCAGCTCATGCAGCTCAGTAACAAAAAAACAAACAACCCAATTGAAAAATGGGCAGAAGACCTAAATAGATATTTCTCCAAAGCAGATATACAGATTGCCAACAAACACATGAAAGAATGCTCAACATCACTAATCATTAGAGAAATGCAAATCAAAACTACAATGAGATATCATCTCACACCAGTCAGAATGGCCATCATCAAAAAATCTAGAAACAATAAATACTGGAGAGAGTGTGGAGAAAAGGGAACACCCTTGCACTGCTGGTGAGAATGTAAATTGATACAGCCACTGTGGAAAACAGTATGGAGGTTCCTTAAAAAACTACAAATAGAACTACCATACGACCCAGCAATCCCACTATTGGGCATATACCCTGAGAAAACCACAATTCAAAGAGTCATGTACCAAAATGTTCATTGCAGCTCTATTTACAATAGCCAGGAGATGGAAGCAACCTTAGTGTCCATCATTGGATGAATGGATAAAGAAGATGTGGCACATATATACAATGGAATATCACTCAGCCATAAAAAGAAACGAAACTGAGTTATTTGTAGTAAGATGGGTGGACCTAGAGTCTGTCATACAGAGTGAAGTCAGTCAGAAAGAGAAAAACAAATACCGTATGCTAACACATATATATGGAATCTAAGGAAAAAAAAAAAGGTCATGAAGAACCTATGGGTAAGACGGGAATAAGGACACAGACGTACTAGAGAATGGACTTGAGGATGTGGGGAGGGGGAAGGGTAAGCTGTGACAAAGTGAGAGAGTGGCATGGACATATATACACTACCAAACGTAAAACCGATAGCTAGTGGGAAGCAGCCGCATAGCACAGGGAGATCAGCTGGGTGCTTTGTGACCATCTAGAGGGGTGGGATAGGGAGGGTGGGAGGGAGGGAGACGCAAGAGGGAAGAGATATGGGAACATATGTGTAACTGATTCACTTTGTTATAAAGCAGAAACTAACACACCATTGTAAAGTAATTATACTCCAATAAAGACGTTAAAAAAATGATAATAGGCTTGCAGCTAAACATTAGTTCTCTACCCTACTATTAATAGTTGTATGACCTTGAACATCTGATAACATTTCTGAGCCTGATTTTCTACATCAGTAAAATGGGTATGATAATAGTGTAATGGGCAGTAGTTTTTACGATATAAGGGATAGAAACCAATCTCAAACTAGCTTAAGCAAGGATATATGTACATTTTATATATACATATATATGTATGTATGTATGTATTCATTCATGTTGGGAAGCCCAAAAGGTGGCTTCAACGCAAAGCTGGATCCAGGGGTTCAACCATCATCACTAGACTCTCCCACTCATCATCTAATAACTGTGCTTTCTTCTGCTTCATCCTCAGGCAGTGTATTCCAGCAGCTCCAGGTTTATCCAGGCCTTAGTTCTTGCAATCTAAGAAGTAGATTCCTCTATGAAGATATTCTCCTAAAAGAACTCTATCCCTGATTAAGTCATATTCCTGGAAGAAACACTGTCCAAAGGTACATCATGTACCCTTCATGGGGTACATCATGTACCTATCCTGTGGCCAGGAAGTTTTCATTGATAATCCCATAAAACTTTAAATTCTCATGGGGTGTGTGTATGTGTATGCACACACAGGGATGGAAGTTAGCCACAGTTTACTGCAAAAAATAGAAACTACTCAAACTATTTCGAGCAGAAAGGTTTGTCACGCAGGGAATTACCAAAGGGGCTGGAGTACTTAAAGTCAAGACACTGCTGCTGGGCTTCAAAATCACCTCACTATTGACTTCATAGTCATACCACTGCAATTGAGATGTAGAAGCCTAGAAACTGCTGTCAGCATTTTAATATGCCCCACGAAGCTGGTAAACACACAGTGGAAAGTAGGCTCTGGCAGTTGCTGAAGCTCACTTTTGCAGAGCCCTCACATAGCCACCACGAGGACAAGTAGGCTGGCCTCCATCTCCCTTTCACATTCTAAGCTTCAAGGGAGTGCATCTCACTGGCAGAACCTAAATCATGTCCAGAACCCTAACTGCAAGGGAGTGTTATTCAGGCTAGTCCTGGGAATGCAAGGAGATCACAGAAGGGAGGGATTTGGATGTTGACCACCAACAAACAATACTGAACACTGGCAACCAAAACTAACAAATCAGACAACTGGTTTTAAATACCTATTTTAATACACATTTTGCAGTTTTACACTGAACCAACTGACATATAATTCATAACTACCAATTTTTTCCACGTGTCATTCTAACTTCTTTAAGTATTTACAGGTCGAAGGATGAGTTCGCTTCTTAGTTCCCATGATTATTGTTATACAGTATCTATCTGTCACCTAACAACTTTATTTTTATTTTTTATACAGCAGGTTCTTGTTAGTTATCTATTTAATACACAATAGTGTATATATGTCAATCCCAGTCTCCCAATTCATCCCACCACCACCACCCCCAACTTTCCCCTTTTGGTGTCCATACATTTGTTCTCTACATCTGTGTCTCTATTTCTGCCTTGCAAACCGGTTCATCTGTACCATTTTTCTAGATTCCACATATGTGTGTTAATATACGATATTTGTTCTTCTCTTTCTGACTTACTTCACTCTGTATGACAGTCTCTAGATCCATCCACGTCTCTACAAATGATCCAATTTCGTTCCTTTTTATGGCTGATTAATACTCCATTGTTTATATGTACTATATCTTCTTTATCCATTCATCTGTCGATGGACACTTAGGCTGCTTCCATGACCTGGCTATTGTAAATAGTGCTGCAATGAACACTGGGGACCTAACAACTTTAATTCATTCCTCAAAATCCTGCTAAGTGAAAAAATGTTAAATGGGTAGACATTCCATTAAGTTCAATAAGAAAAATCAAGATGAATTTCAAAATACCCAAACAATTTTAGAAAAAAGTGTCAATTAACACTGAAATAATTTCATATACATAATATATAGCAATTTTTAAAATTTATTTATTTTATTTATTTATTTTTGGCTGCATTGGGTCTTCATTGCTGTGCACAGGCTTTCTCTAGTTGTGGCGAGTAGGGGCTACTCTTCATTGCGGTGCACGTGCTTCTCATTGTGGTGGTTTCTCTTTGTTGCGGAACACAGGCTCTAGATGCACGGGCTTCAGTAGTTGTGGCATGTGGGCTCAGTAGTTGTGGCTCATGGGCTTAGAGCACAGGCTCAGTAGTTATGGTGCACAGGCTTATTTGCTCCGTGGCATGTGGGACCTTCCCAGACCAGGGCTCAAACCTATGTCTCCTGCATTGGCAGGTGGATTCTTAACCACTGTGCCACAAGGGAAGCCCTATAGCAATTTTTAAAAGAACAAATAAATAAAATTTGTACTTACAATGTAATTTAAAGAAAGTTTATCGTACTCACTAAAGAAGAGAAAGAAAAACTGATAATACGTGGCAGTTGGTGTAGCTGGTAGTTGGTGTAGTTTGAAAGGCACGGTTTTCTTTCTGCACCATGATGTTCATAAGTATTTCAACATTTTGGTGGATTGTGGCTATCTTACATTCAAAATGCACTCAACAGTGAAAATAAAAAAATAATTGGAACAAAATAGAAGCTCACTATAAGAACATTTTGAAACATATGGAATCACGCACACATACATCAGAGGAAAGAATCATGTTACTACTTCTTGCTACTCTTGCTTAGTATATGTACACAAAGCAAAATATTTGAGGCTCATCCAAACATACCGTACAGTTCAAATCTGTTCCATGTGCTATTTTCTGATTAAAAACTGTTCTGTCAAGTAAACTGATGAGTCTTTGCCTAAAATCATAATGTTGAAGTATTACTTCTTTGTGGCATTTATTTCTTTCATGGTGAAAAGCTATACCAAAAAATGTCCAAAAAGTGATATATTTTTTCAACAGTTATGTCCCAAAGTCCTTAACTGAACAGTCGTTATGTAAGGTAAGTCTATACTTGAAAAATCTAAAGTACATAATTTCAGTAAATTTACTTGCATTGAGAGAAGCACCTTAGGCTCATAGGATCACATTAAGAATTAAATGAATTAACATATGTAAAGCACTTAGAACTGGGCTTGACACATAACAAGGGATTTATTAGTATTAAATAATATTAGTCTCAAATTTTAAATTATATACAGTTCTTAAATGTGTGATATTCCACTCCCAGTTTAAAATCAAATTAAAAACCATACTGTGAAACTTTAAGCTAAATTGATGCTGGGCCAGGACAGTAGAAAACAACATTGCTGCCAACACCAATCTAGCAAACACTGAAAAATAAGAAATAGCAGTCTACTAATGGAGAAAGGGCACGAGTGTATAAAGAAATACCCTCTGTGGTACATGTATATGGGAAAGTCCAAAAGCTGAGACTGGACCAGAAATACTGAAATGAACTTGCTCACATCCTAGCCTTCACCCAAAACAGGATAACACAGAGGAAATTGAAAATAGTAATGCACTAAAGGAATCTCAATTTTTGACTAGATGACTCAATGCCATACACATGAACAGTCAACCAGAATAAGATATATTCTCATTTCCAGAAATAAATACTATTTACCTCAGTTTCTACTATTCTATATACAATGTCAAACACTGATTCAAAAATGTGAGACACAAAAAAGTGAGATATAAACAACACATGACAAGAGATAGAGCAATCAACAGAAACAGACCCAGAGATAACTCGGATGTTGGAAGGAACAGGCAAGGAATTTAACAACTATAATTAATATACAAACAACTGTAGTGGAAAAGGTGAACAATATGCATGAATAGGGAAATATCAGAAAAGAGATAAAAACTACAAGAAAGTTAAATGGAAATGCTAGAAATAAAACACATGAAAATAGAAATGAAGAATTGTTTTCACAGGCTTATAATTAGACTGGATATTTCCAAGAAAAGAATCACTAAGGGGAGGGCTCAAGATGGCAATGTAGGAAGATCCTGAACTCACCTCCTTCCATGGACACAACCAATCTACAACTACATATGGAATAATTCCCTTGGAAATAGATGTGAAAACTGGACGAACAGAGAGCTTCCACCACAAAGTGTAAAAGGAAAGAACTGAGACAGGTAGGAGAAGCAGAGGGATGGTCTTACCAAGGAAAAGGCTTACCCCAGCTGCAGTTATTGACAATCAAAGTGAACACAAAGATATGGATCTCTTCCCTGAGGAGTGAGGGATTCAAGCTCCACATCATGCACCCTAACCTCTACAGCATGCACAGGAGAGACAAGCCCCCAAAACACCTGGCTTTGAAAACCAATGGGAAATACACCCAGGAAAATTAGAAAATTGCAGGGAATGGAAAAGCCCACTCTTAAATGGCTCATATGCAAACTCACTCAACCCCAAAACCAGTGCAATAACACCTGATTGAAAAGCACATGGACCATAGGTAAAGGACACCCACTTAGTAATCTTGAAACATCAGCCAGAGTGGTAGAAATCAGTTGAAATGATCCTTGGAGACTGAGACACTGACAGGAGCCATGTTTGCAATCTCAGGCTATTTTGCTAACAATAGAACAGTCATTCTCCCTCTAACCTGTCAGTTAGAGGGAGAATGACTGTTCTATTGTTAGCAAAATAGCCTGACAGGTGCACCCCCCTGAGAGCCCTGCCCACATCTGGGCCTTGTTTGTATGTCACAGCAAGCCAACTGATAGGCCCACCAGCACACACAGCACTCAAGCACAGGCCCCACAGTTAGTCCAGGGGCCAGCCCCACCCACCAGCACAGTGCAGCAGCCATGACCAAGTCCTGCACCTGGTCCAGGGGAGAGCTCCACCCACCAGTACACCACAGCAGCTGTGACTGTGGGCCCCAACAGCCATCCTGGGAACAGCCCCACCAATGCACCACAGCAGCAGCCACGCCCCAACACAACATAAGGGCACATGCAGCACATGTAAGGGACACTCCTTGAGCACCTGGCTCTGGTGGCCAGGCGGGATTGCACCTCTGAGCCCCACAATACATCTCCTAAATAAGGCTACTGCTTTAAGACCGACAGAAAAGCTGATATACCTAATACACAGAAACAAACACAGAGAATCTGACAAAACGAGTATACAGAGACATATGTTCCATTAAAAAGAATAAGACAAAACCTCAGAAAAAGGGGTAAATGAAATGGAGATAAGAAATCTACCTGATAAAGGGTTCAAAGTAATGGTCATAAAAATACTCACTGTACCCAAAAGAAGAATTGATGAACATTGTGATAATTTCAATAAAGAGATAGAAAATATAAGAAAATACTAAACAGAGCTTGTAAGTGAACTGAAAAATACCCCAGAAGGATTTAACAGCAGACCAGTTGATGTAGAAGAATGAATCAGTGAGGTGGAAAACAAAACAAAGGAACTCACCCAGACAGAGCAACAAAATGAAAAAAAAATTTTAAGTGAGGATATTTTATGGGACTCTGGGGACAAAATCAAGTGGAATAACATTCACATTATAGGGGTCCCAGAAGGAGTTGACAGAGAAAGGGCACCAGAAAAATTGAAGAAATAGTGGCTGAAAAATCTCCCTAATCTAGGGAAGAAAACAAACATCCAGGTCCAGGAAGCCTAGAGAGTTCAGAAAAAGATGAACCCAAAAAGACACACACCAAGACATGTTATATTTAAAATGGTAAAAGTTAAGGATAAAGAGAGAATCCTAAAAGCAGCAAGAGAAAAACAAACCAGTTACATACAGGGGAAACCCCATAAGGCTATTAGTAGATGTTTTTAGAAGAAATGTTATAGGACAGAAGAGAGTGGCATGACATAGTCAAAGTGCTAAAAGGAATAAACTTCCAACCAAGAATTCTCTACCCAGCAAGGTTATCATTCAAAAGTGAAGGAAGATAAAGAATTTCCCAGGTAAGTAAAAGCTTAAGGAGTTCACCACCACTAAACCAGCCCTACAAGAACCAGTAAAAAGACTTCTTTAAGCTGAAAAAAAAAGGCACTAATAATAAGAAAACGTACAAAACTAAAAATCTCACTGGAAAAAGTAAAGATATGATAAAGGCAGTGGATCAATCCCTTATAAAGCAAGTATAAAGATAAAAGAGAAAACTAGTACAAGTAACTAAAATTATAATAATTAACTAAGGGATACATAATATAAAGATATAAACTTGCCATCAAAAGGGAGGTGGTATAAAAAGATAAAGCTTTGGAATGTGTTCAAATTAAATTTCTACCAATTTAAAACAAACTACTACTTAAACAGGATGTCATAAGTGAACTTCATGTAACCACAAGGAAAAATTTATAGTAAATACACAAAAGAAAATGAGAAAGGATTCTAAACATAACACTAAAGAAAACCACCATGACGCAACGGAAGAGAGAAAGAGCACAAGAAAGGAACAGAGAGGAACTACAAAAACAGCCAGAGAAAAATTAACAAAATGCCAATAAGTACATACCTATCAATAAATACTGTAAATGTAAAAGACTAAATTCAACAATCAAAACACATAGAATCAAGAGGAGTGACCAAGATGGCAGAGAAGGAAGACCCTGAGCTCACCTTCTCCCATGGGCACACCAAAATTAGAACTATTTACAGAACAACTATCGATGAAAATGACCTGAAGACTAGCAGAAAAGATCACCTACAACTAAAGATATAAATAAGGAGTAACAGTGAGATAGGTCAGAGGGTTGGAAACAGTATTGTGAAGACCCACACCCCCAGTCAAGCCCAAAATGGGAGGATAATCACAATTGCAGAGATTCTTCCCCAAGAAGTGAGGGGTTCAAGCCCACAACAGGCTCCCCAGCCTGGCGGACCTGCGCCAGGAATAAGAGCCCCCAGCACATCTGGCTTTGAAGGCCAGCAGAGCAAAAGGGCTGAGGAAACAGAGACTCTGCTCTTAAGGGATGCACACAAAATCTCACACAGTCCAAGATCCAGGGTAGAAGCAGTAATTTGAAGGAGCCTGGGTTGGACCTACTTGCTGATCTTGGAGAGCCTCCAGGAGAGGCAGAAGGCAACTGGAACACAGATGCTGGAAGCAGCCATTTTGGGGAGCTCATTTTACCACAAGGAAGGACACTGGTGTGGGCAAGCACAATTTTGGAGTCCTCCCTCTAGCTTATTAGTGCCAGGACATGATCTCATTCACCAGGTGCTTGGCACCAGTCCTAGGACTCAGGAGCTACCCAAGCAGGGACAGGAGCTACCCAAGAAGGGACACAGCCCCACCCACCATCAGGCTGGCTACCATAGACCCCCCTGAACCTCCCAGTTGCCCTGGGACCTGGCCCCACGCACCAGAGGCCCAAGGACACAGCCCAGCCCACCAGCAAGATGACATCAAATTGGAGACCCCTGAGCCTGCAACTAAAGACCCAGGGACTCAGCTCCACCCAACAGTGTACCAGCATTAGCTATAGGACCTGGTTTCACAAACCAGTAAGCAGGCACCAGCTCCAGGACCCCCCAGCTTCATAGCCAGCCATCCCAGTTGTGGCTGTGTCCACCAGCAGGCCAATACCAGCCCTGGGACTGCCATGTCACCGCAGCTAGCCCTGTCTGGACCTGGACCATCTACCAGTTGGCCAGTACCAGCCCTGGGAACCCTAGACCTGTTCCCAGGGGAGGGGACCAGCCCCAGGACCCCTAAGCCCCACAGCCAGCGACACAAAAACCCAGTTCCACCCACCAGCAGACTAGCACCAGCCTGGAAACCCCACCCATCCCAGCCCACCCCCCCCATCCCAGCCTCCCCCACTAGCAGGCCAAACCAGCCATGGGACCCTCACAGCTCCACAGACAGCCATCTCAGGACTAAATCTGCCCACCAGCAGGTTGGCACCAGCCCCAGGACCCTGGCACGTGAAGCCAGCCACCTCCATTACCTGGCCCTACCCACCAGCAAGCAGCACCAAGATACTGACCTCCCAGCCATGCAGCCAGCCACTCCAGAACCCAGATCTGCCCACCAGTGACTGGCAGCCTCTGCACTAGGCAGGGCCTGGCAACCAACCAGGCCAGGGTCCTGTCACACCTACCAGCACACCAACAGTAGTCAGCTCACCACAACAGAAAGGCAGACAACATAGAGGGCACTCCTAGAGCATATAGCTCTGGTGACCAGAAGGGAGTGTGCTGCTGGGCCCGGAGGATGTCTCCTACATAAGACCATGTCACCAAGATGATGAAATATAACTGACCTCCTAATACATAGAAATAAAAACAGGGAATTATGCAAAATGGGGTGACAGTTCCAAATAAAGAAATAAGAAAAAAGCCCAGAAGAACAAAGTGAAATGGAGATAAACAATCTACCTAGTAAAGAATTCAAGTAATGATCACAAAGATGCTCAATGAACTCAGGATAAAAATGGATGAACACAGTGAGAAGTCTGAAAAAGAGTTAGAAAATATAAAGAAGAACCAAACAGAGCTGAAGTATACAATAACTGATATAAAAAATACACTAGAAGAAATCAAGAGTAGATAAGATGATGCAGAGGAACAGATCAGCAAACTGGAAGACAGGGTAGTGAAAATCAATCAAGCTGAACAGAAAAAAGAAATATTTTAAATGAGGATAGTTTAAGAGACCCCTGAGACAACATCAAGCATACTAACATTGGTATCATAGAAGTCCCAGAGGAGGAAAGAGAGATAAAGGGATGGAGAACATATTTGAAGACAAAGTAGCTGAAAACTTCCTTAACCTAGGAAAGAAAACAGACATCCATTTCCAGGAAGCACAAAGAGTTCAAAACAAGAAGAACCCAAAGAAGTCCACACCAAGATGCATTGTAATTAAAGTGGCAAAAGTTAAAGATAAAGAGAAAATATTAAAACAGCGAGGGAAAAGCACCTAGTTACTTACAAGGGAACTCCCACGAGACTAACAGTTGACTTTTCAGCATAAATTCTGAAGGCCAGAAGAGAGTGGCACAAAATATTTAAATTGACAAAAGGAAAAAACCTACAACTGAGAATACTCTACCTGACAAGTCTATCATTCAGATTTGAACGACAGATCAAAAGGTTTACAGACAAGCAAAAGGTAAAAGAGTTCAGCACCATGAAACTGGTTTTACATGAAATCATAAAGGGACTCCTCTAAGTGGAAAATAAAAGGCCACAACTAGAAATATGAAAATTATATAAAGGAAAAATCTTACTTGTAGCAGATCAACCACTTATAAAGCTAGTAATAAGGTTAAAAGACAAAAGTAGCAAAATCATCTATATCCACAATAAGTAGTTAAGGAATACACAAAACAAAAAGATGTAAAATATGATGTCAAAAACAATAAACGTGTGGGGTTGTAGTGAAAATACAGGGTTGTTAAAAAGCATTCGAACTTAAGAGATCATTGACTTAAAATAACCATATATATAACCACAAACCAACATGCTTGTTACTAGGAATACATACTAAAGTATTAAAAACAAAGGACTGTGATGTCTCCATCTTTATCTAAAAGGTTTAAGAAAAATATAATATCCATAGATAGTATTTTCACATTTATATTTAAGGCAGGATTGTTAATTTTTCTCAAGATTGCAAGTGTTACTGTATTTAGTCTTTAGCAACTTACTCTTTTCTAAAGAAACAAGTGGCATGCCTACAAATATCACCAATTCAGGAAATAGCTATAACTTTTAAGTGCCAGCTGTCACCCTAACTCTGTCATTACACTTTTTTTCCTATTAACACATAGAAAAATATTTTGAGCTTTATGTCACAAGTTTTGAAGACAAACCTGTACATTAAAAGGTCATCCATTTGCTATTTTTCTGATAGATTAAATTAGACACTTTTTAGTTCAATTATGTCAAGAGATAAAACTATAAGCATAACTATCTTTTTATTCATGGATGACAAAGAAAAATAAAAATTTATTTTCATGCTCTCCTTTAAAAAGTTATAAATATTTCCTACAAGTATCTTCCCATAAGTGTTCTTGGGAGGATTTAATGAGTATCTCTCAACATAGTGTTTCATTAATATAAATTTTCAATAAACACTAGTTTTTTATCTTTGTATTACCAGCACTCTAGTATATGAGATAAAATAGGTAATGAATGAAAGAGCAAATGCACACTTCATTAATGGGTGGAGGTATGTGTCTGTGTGTCTATGGGTATATGAATAACATACAAAATTCATGTGCACACAGTACACATATGACTACACACACACACACAGAGGAGGGCTTCTTTACCATAGGATATATTCCTGCATGAGGGCCCCATCTTGCATCCATTTCAATGTTACCTATTTCATTAGTTTCCTTCCACTACACATGCTAAAATCTCTTAGCACTTCAAGTTCTGATGTCAACTTTACCTCCCTCATTTTTCTAAATTTTTCTAGGGAAATTTCTATTTTTATAAATAAAATATATTTGCATATTTGCTCTATATATTTCTATGCTCCTATGTGGGGTGCATATACATTTACAATTGTTATATCTTCTTGATGAATTAATCCACTTATTATTATATAATGATTTTCTTTGTCACAAACTGACTTGAAGTCTACTTTGTCTGATATACTTATAGCCACCTCTGCTCTCTTTTGGTTACCATATGCTTGAAATATTTTTTCTATCCCTTCCCTTTCTTCTTTTTAAACTTTTTATTGGAGTATAGTTGATTTGTAATGTTGTTAGTTTCCGCTGTACAGCAAAGTGAATCAGTTATACATATACATATATCCACTCTTTCTTAGATTCTTTTCCCATATAGGTCATTACAGAGTACTGACTAGAGTTCCCTGTGCTATACAGTAGGTCCTTATTAGTTATTTATCTTACACATAGTAGTGTGTGTATGTCAATCCACATCTCCCAATTTATCCCTTCCCCCCTTTCCCCCCTAGTAACTATAGTTTGTTTTCTACATCTGTGACTCTATTTCTGATTTTTAAATAAATACATTTACACCATTTTTTTTAGATTCCTCATATAAGCGATACCATATATTTGTCTTTCTCTTTCTTACTTCACTTAGTATGATAATCTCTAGTTGCATCCATGTTGCTGCAAATGGCATTATTTCATTCTTTTTTATGGCTGAGTAATATTCCATTGTACCACATCTTCTTTATCCATTCCTCTGTTGATGGACATTTAGGTTGCTTCCATGTCTTGGTTATTGTTAACAGCACTGCAATGAACACTGGGGTGTGTGTATCCTTTCCAACCATGTTTTTCTCAGGATATATGCCCAGGAGTGGGATTGCTGGATCATATGGTAGCTCTATTTTTAGTTTCTTTTTTTTTAATATTACCATATTTTTATTCATCTCATTGATGGATGTTCCTTCATTGCAGGAACAGCAAGGGGAAAGAAGAGGGGAAAACAACAACAACAACAAAAGGAAATTCTAGTTCTTGATGTACTCGTGCCAGCTGAGGCTGGCCTGCTGTCAACCTTTGGGGGAATCGCATTCCAGCACCCAGAACTGGCCCGGCATGGGGAGTGAGGAATCCATCCCTTCCCCACAGTCATACCTCATCCAGGGATGTTGGAGAAAAATGCTGCCAGGTCCCAGGTCCCCAGTCCCTGGTCCCTGTGTCCCTGTGTCCCCAGGTCCCCGGGTCCCCTGTCCCTGTCCCCGTGCCACATCCGCAGCTATAACTGAGCAGAGAAATGTGCAACAGGAGGATCGGGTCCATCATTGTGTCCCACTGCCCTGTGCTCCAGATGCAGCCCACTCACTTGCCTGCCAACTGTCGTGTTTTTAGTTTCTTAAGGAAACTCCATATCACTCTCCATAGTTGCTGTGCCAATTTACATTCCCAAACAGTGCACGAGAGTTCCCTTTTCTACACATCCCTGTCAAAACTTGTTATTTGTTGTCTTTCTGATAGTAGCCATTCTGACAGGTATGAGGTGATATCTCTTTGTGGTTTTGATTTGCATTTCCCTGATGATTAGTGATGTCAAGCATCTTTTCATATGCCCATGGAATACCTATCTGTATGTCTTTTTTGGAAAAATGTCTACCAAGATACGCTGCCCATTTTCAATCAAGTTGTTTGTATTTTTTAAAGTTGAGTGGATGAGTTCTTTGTGTGTGTGTATATATATATATATATATATATTTTTTTTTTTTTTTTTTTTTTTTGTGGCATGCGGGTCTCTCACTGTCGTGGCCTCTCCCATTGCGGAGCACAGGCTCTGGATGCGCAGGCCCAGTGACTGTGGCTCATGGACCCAGCCGCTCTGCGGCATGTGGGATCCTCCCGGACCGGGGCACGAACCCGCGTCTCCCGCATCGGCAGGTGGATCCCCAACCATTGCACCACCAGGGAAGCCCTGTATATTTTTTATATCAACCCCTTGTTAGATACGTCATTTATAAATGTCATCTACCAATCAATAGGCGGCCTTTTCACTTTGTTGATAGTTTCCTTCACATGTGCAAAAGCTTTTTAGTTTAAGGTAGTTCCATTTGTTTATTTTTGTTTTCGTTTCCCTTGCCTGAGGAGACATATTCAAAAACATATTGCAAAAACCTGTAGTAGATATGCAAAAAATAAGACAAAGAGTTATCTAAGCATACCACTGCACAAAATCATCAAATCACAAAGGAGGAGAGCCAGAGAAGAAAGAAACAAAGGAATTACAATACAGTCAGAAAACAATTAATAAAATGGCAATAAGTACATAGTTATCAATAATTACTTTAAATGTAAATGGACTAAATTCTTCAATCAAAAAACAGAGTGGTAAAATGGATTTAAAAAAAATAACACCCATCTATATGCTGCCCACAAGAGACTCACTTCAGATGTAAGGACACACTCAGACTGAAGGTAAAAGGATGGAAAAGATATCCACACAAACAGCAACCAAAATAAAGCTGAGGTAACTATACTTATATCAGACAAAACTGATTTACAACAATCTTTTTTTTTTTTTTTTTTTTTTTTGCGGTATGCGGGCCTCTCACTGTTGTGGCCTCTCCCATTGTGGAGCACAGGCTCCAGACGTGCAGGCTCAGCGGCCATGGCTCATGGGCCTAGCCACTCCGCAGCATGTGGGATCTTCCTGGACCAGGGCATGAACCCATGCCCCCTGCATCGGCAGGCGGACTCTCAACCACTGCGCCACCAGGGAAGCCCCAAAGAAAGTCTTTATATAATGATAAAGGGGTCAACCCACAAGAGAATATACCATTTTTAAATATTTCTGCACCCAGCAAAGGACCATGTAAATATTAAACAGCAAATATTAACAGACCTGAAGGGAGAAATAGTCAGCAATACAATAATAGTAGGGGACTTTAATACCCTACTTTCCTCAATGGATAGATCATCCAGACACAATATCAATAAGAAAACAGTGGCCTTAAATGACACATTAGACCAGATGAACTTAACAAACATATAAAGAGCATTCCATCATGAGAAACAGAGTACACATCTCCTCAAGAGTACACAGAACATTCTCCAGGATAGATCACATTTTAGGCCACAACACAAGTCTTAATAAATTTAGGAAGACTGAAATCATATAAAGCAATTTTTCTGACCACAATGGTATGAAACTAGAAATCAATTACAAAATAAAACTAGAAAATTCACAAATATATAGAGACTAAACAAAACGTTCCTGAACAACCAATGGGTCAAAGAATAAATCAAAATAAAAATTTAAAAACACCTTGAGACAAATAAAAACAGAAATACAACATACCAAAATTTATGGGATGCAGCAAAAGCAGTTCTAAAAGTGAATTTTATAGTGATAAGTGCCTACATCAAGAACCAAGAAATATTTCAAATAAGCAACCTGTATTTACACTTCAAGGAACTAGAAAAAAAGAACAAATGAAGCCCAAAGTTAGTAGAAGGAAGGAAATAGCAAAAATCAAAGCAGAAACAAATAGAGACTAAAAAGACAGTAGAAAAATCAATGAAACTAAGAGTTGGATCTTTGAAAAGATAAACAGATTGACAAATCTTTAGCTAGACTCACCAGGAAAAAAAGAGAGAACGCAAATAAATAAAATCAGAATTGAAAGAAGAGAGACTAGAACTGATACCACAGAAATACAAAGAATTATAAGAGACTACTATGAATAATTAGATGCCAACAAATTTGACAACCTAGAAGAAATGGATAAATTCCTAGAAACATATAACCTACCAAGGCTGAATCATGAAAAAACAGAAAATCTGGACAGACCAATTACTAGCAAGGATATTAAATCAGTAATTAAGTAATCCCAACAAACAAAAGTCCAAGACCAGGCAGCTTCACTGGTGAATTCTACCAAACATTTAAAGAAGAATTAATGCCAATACTTCTCTAATTCTCAAAAAATAGAAGAGGAGGAAACACTCCCAAATTCATTTTACAAGGCCAGCATTACCTTGATACCAAAACCCAACAATAATGCCACAAGAAAAGAAAATTACACATCAATATCCCTGATGAACATGGATACAAAAATCCTCAACAAAATATTAGCAAACCAAATTCAACAATACATTAAAAGGATCATACACCATGATCCAGGGGGATTTATTCCAGGGATGCAAGGATGATTCAACACTCACAAATCAAGTGATACACCATATTAATAAAATAAAGGATTAAAATCATATGAGCATCTCAATAGATACAGAAAAAGCATTTGACAAAAATTCAACATCCATTTATGATAAAAACTTCCAATAAAGTGGATATAGAGGAAATGTACCACAACATAATAAAGGCCATATATTACAAGCAAGCAGTTAATATCATACTCAATAATGAAAAGCTGAAAGCTTTTCCTCTAAGATGAGGAACAAGATAAGGATGCCCACTCTTACCACTTCTATTCAACATAGTGTTGGATGTCCTAGCCACAGCAATCAGGAAATAAAGAGAAATAAAAAACATCCAAACAGGAAAGGAAAAAATTAAATTACCTCTATTTGCAGAAGACACGATCTTGTACATAGAAAATCTTAAAGACTCCGCCAAAAAAAAAAATTGTTAGAGCTGATAAACAAATTCAGTAAAATTACAAAATACAAAATCAATATACAGAAGTATGTTGCAATCATATACACTACTAACGAACTATCAGGAAGAGAAATTTAAGAAAACAATCCCATTTACAGTTGCATACAAAAGAATAAAATACCTAGGAATAAATTTGACCAAAGAGGTAAAAGACCTGCACACTGAAAACTATAAGACACTGATGAAAGAAACTGAAGAAGACACAAATAAATGGTAAGACAGTCCATGCTCACAGTTTGGAAGAATTAATATTGTTAAAATGTCTATATTTACGAAAGCAACTGTAAAAATTAATAAACAGAATCCTCAATTAAATAGAGTCAGGGGACCAGAAGTGGTAGCTCTCATACCTAAGATGACAGCAGAGCCCAACAAGAAGAAAAAAGACTCCACTTCTTTCCTGGCAACAATTCAGCCAATGTAAAGCCATGGATTCCATGGATTCTTTATTTATGGTAGCCCTCCCCAACTTCCTTTGCCCCTCTATAAAAGAATTCTCCTTCCTTTGTTCTGCAGGAACTTGTACACGGTTTGCCATGGTTGCAGATCCCAAATCTCAATTCTCTGCTGATCCCAACTAAACTTTTTTTTTTTTTTTTTTTTGCTGGAAAAATAACTGGCAGTCTACTTGTTTTAGGTCAACACAATGTGCAGTTCAATGTAATCCCCATTAAAATTCGAATAGCATTTTTCACAGAAATACAAAAAAAATCTGAAATTTGTATGGACCTACAAAAGACGCCACATAGCCAAAGCAATCTTGAGATAAAGGAACAAACTAGAGGAATCACACTTCCTGATTTCAAACTATGTTACAAAGCTATGGTATCAGCATAAAAACAGACACACAGGTCAGTGGAACAGAACAGGAGGCCCAGAAGTGAACCCATGCATATATGGTCAGTTAATTTATGACAAAGGAGCAAAGAATATACAATAGAGGAAAGGACAGTTTCTTCAATAAATGGTGTTGGGAAAACTGGACAGCCACATGGAAAAGTATGAAACTGGTCCACTCTCTCACACCATACCCAAAACTAACTCAAAATGAGTTTAAGACTTGAATGTAAGATCTGAAACCATAAAACTCCTAGAATTAAACATAGCCAGTAAGCTCCTTGACAGTCTTGCTGGTGATGACTTTTTGTTTTTGACACCAAAATCAAAGGCAACAAAAGCAAAAATAACCAAGTAGGACTACATCAAACTAAAAAGCTTCTGCACAGCAAAGGAAATCATCAACAAAATGAAAAGGTAACCAACCAAGTGAGAGAAAATATTTGCAAATCATATAACTGATATGGGGCTAATATCCAAAATACATAAAGAACTCATACAACTTAAGGACAAAAACAAAACAAAACAAAAAATGGGCAGAGGATCTGAACAGAGATATTTCTGAAGAAGACAGATGGTCAGCAGTTACGTGAAAATGTACTCAACATCACTAATCATCCGGAAAATGCAAATTAAAACCACAATGAAATTATCACCTCACATCAGTTAGAACAATTATTTTAAAAAAAAGAAAGACAAGAAGTAACAAGTGCTAGAGAGATGTAGAAAAAAGGGAACGCTTGTGCACTGTTGGTGAGAATGTAAACTGTGCAGCCACTATGGAAAACAGTACAAAGGTTCCTCAAAAAACCAAAAATAGAACTACCATAGGATCCAGCAATTCTCCTTCTGGGTATTTATCTGAAGAAAACTAAAGCACAAACTTGAAAAGATATGTGCACCGGATGTTCATTGCAGTATTATTTAAAACAGCCAAGATATGGAAACAACCTAAATGCCCACTGATGGATGAATGGGTAAAGAAAATGTGGTATACATATATAATGGAATCTCATTCAGCCATAAAAAGAAGGAAATCTTGCAATAACATGGATGGACCTTGAAAGCATAATGCTAAGTGAAATAAGTCAAACAGAGAAAGACAAATACCATATAATCTCACTATATATGGAATTAAAAAAAAATTCATGGATACAGAGAATAGATTGGTGATTGCCAAAAGCTAGGGGTATGGGGTTGGCAAAATGGGTGAAGGGGTCAAAAGGCCCAAACTTCCAGTTATAAATAAATCCTGAGAATGTAATGTTCAGCATGGTGACTATAGTTAATACCGTATTATATATATGAAAGTTGCTAAGAGAGTAGAACTCAACATCTCTCATTTCAAGAAAAAAATTGTAACTATATGTGGTGATGAATATTAACTAGACTTATTACAGTGATCATTTCACAATACATACAAATACATTGAATCCTTATGTTGTACACCTGAAATTGTTTCATATAAATAAACTGTTGCATAACAATTATATCTCAATTTTTTTAAAAAGAAGGTAGAGTGTTACCTTATTCAACCTCAGCTGGGAACATGCACTTTGGGCAATTTGAATTTTTCACCACTATGTACATATTTGTGAATAACTATGACAGTGCTACAAGTACGGATTTGGGTGTTACCAATAAATTTTAGTGAAAAGGCAAATTTGAAAATACAGAATCCACAAATAATGAGGATCAAGTGTATATCAGTCAAGTTAGAAAGATAGAACATATTTTATTTAATACTTCATTGGCTTGATTTTATAACTTTTAAATATTTAGACATATGGAATTGGGGCTTCAATTTGACTCTTACCCAGCCCCATAAATGTTTGGGGTAGACCTGCTCCACATCCTAAGAGCTAGCCCTGGACAGAGCTGTGAAGCAGGCAGATTTTGTAGCTAATGCCTTTAATACATACATTTTGGCACACATAATATCTTACGTTAGCTCCTGTCCTTTTATTCATAAGTCATCATTATCTTCCTGTGCTTAGACACACACACACAGGCACACCATGTTTTTTTCAGCAACCTCCCCTACCCAGAATGGAAACCTAAGCTAGCTAGAAAGGAACACTGTAATGCACATTCCATCTCATTCCTACATCAAAAACTACCTGCCCCTGTCCCATTCCCTCAGGATCCTGTGATATGCTTGATGAGATAAGAAAGATATGAGCAAATAAATTCTTTTATGATAGTGGGCCATTCAGCTCTATTAAACTATGCCAGTGTGCTACCATTCCCAGGTGATACCAAGCCTTGACTAAATTTTTTTCTGGAAAACCCCTTAATAATGACTTACTGAGGATTTTTAAAGGATAGTTGTAGGTCCTTCTGGAAGATATCTGAGTGTTGCACAGTGCTGTCGAATCACGTCACCAAATTAGAATCTGTTCCACGGGACACTTTATGTATTAATATGATCCTTTTCCCTACTACTCAGCCAAAAATATCATTAGGAAGAACAGGAGATATCCCTTCTGTGTCTTGAAGGAGAATGGACAGGCCATTAGTCTGGAGGAAGTGCAAACATCAAAGGGCATAAGCTATGAGGACAGACACAGACCACAGCTCTGCTGGGCCAAGTTCACTGTGTTCTTGGAGAAGCAGGTCCACATAAGGAGAAAGCTGGGTCAATCTAAGGGCAGATGAGGTCTAAAAAGGAACAGTGCATGTGGGGAGTAGGAGCTGAATGAATCTAGAAGCAAGGAGCTTTAAACACACCTATTCTAAAAAAATACTCCTTCCCAGTCCCATGCCTCTGGGAAACCTATTCTTCCTTGGAAACCGAAAACAGTGGTTCCTATACTTTGAAATTTCACAGACTACACTTAATTTCTAAAAACTGGGACCCAAGAACTGCCAACCTTTTACTTTGCTGATTGAATACAATTGTTTAAACCAGTATGTGCCATTATATTAATTTCATACAAGAAAATATTTTGATATCAAAATAGTAGACAAATATAATTACAGAATAAAAGCGAGTCTTTTCCATTCTGTAAAGAACAGTTGATGACCTGACACTGACACCGCAAGAACCCCAGTGAAAACACTGCCATGGGCCGGCAGCACAGTCCTGGGAGTGAGCGGCTGGAACCTCTGTTCCAGAACCAAGTTCAACTCTGGGCTCATTGCTCCAGGGCCATGTTAGACACAGGAAATCTGGATGAGCTTTCTCATCAGATGAGGTCTTTATGACTCCTTTATGTGGCTATTTTGGACCTCAACAGTGAGCCTCATTGTTTCTCTAATAAACCTTTCCTTAAACCTCCCTCCTACCTTTGATGTTAATCAGAACTTGTGGTGCCAAGATGAGTTCAAACCTCAAGCAGAACCTGACAGAGAAGGGCTTGACATCAGATGGTTCTTACCTAGAAAGTAACTCACACTCTCCTCCTATCCCCAAAGACAGAGCCTGGCTTAGACCCAGGGGAAATGTATGTACAAAGCACAAAGGCAGCTACTGTTTCATAGTGTATTTCTCTAAGGAAACAAGATTTCAAACTGTAGCCAGTGGACTGGTGGAAGAGACAAGTCAGGGAGAGCATCTATGGAGGCCACAAGCTGTTGCTGGGTTTCAAACACACTTAGGCATGTCATTGCACCTGCTTGAGAGCCGGTCAGGCCAACAGAGGTTTCAGCATACCTCTGAGAGGCCAGGTGGACCATGGTACTGGGCACCAGGATGGGAAAGACAAGGGGACCCATTGTAGAGCCACAGTCAAGGCGTTTTACCTCTTCCCCAGGTGTTTATTTAGTTGAGTTCACATGGGTCTCCTTTGGCCCTCAACTTGGCTGTCCTGAATATAACATAACCATAAGAAGTTCTAACCTATTTCCAGCTTCTGGGAATGTGATTTGGAGCTGAAAACCTGCTAGCATATGTTTCTAAGTTCTAGTGTAAGCTCTTCCACTGATTTGTGATATATTTGGGTATTATCGCCTCCCATCATCTCACCTCACCTCACATCATGTGCCTCAAGTTTGCTGTCTGGGAGACAGAAGTAATAACCCTAGAAGCCCACTTGTGGTGTAGCCATTGCTCCAAGTGTGCATGTCATTATATGTGCCTTTTACGGATGTTTTACTCCACATAGTCTCCTAGAAAGAAGACAACACCAAGATGATGGGTGACATGGGAATCCTATTCAAAATGGTCTTTCAGAGATAGAGGCACTGGCAATGCTATGGAGAAATGACTGACAGAGCTATCATAGCCTTAAGCAGAGCTTCCTATGTGACTTCTGACCAGGGAAAACTTTCTTACAGTTATAGCTCCAGTTGGGTTCCCTGTCTAGGAACCACTGGCCTACAGCCCTTCCCATTTGTCTGGCTCCCAGCTGGTAACTACAGTGGAATGCCCTTGGGACTTTGAACGAAGTTACCATCTAGAAGTTGAACTAGGAAAAGTCTCATGAAATGAATGATATCTTTACCTAAAGGGGCATGATGATTGCTTGATCAAAGTAGGAAGAATGACCTAGGAATCAAATCAAGGTATGAATAAACTTAAGGGGGAAAAAAACCTATTATCTAATTGATTGTAATAACATATGTGAATAAAAGGAATCAAAGAACAAGCTTTGGCAAATGTTAATCCCACCTGGTCCAAAGGAGATAGAGTGAAGACACTGAAATGGATGGGTTGATGCTTTGGTCACGTTAAGGTAATCTTCCCTCCCATACCCAACATCCTTTGCTCTGATTCAAAATTCACCAGGCAAAATGCTGGGATGGTTTTGATTCTCTGTCCTTCGGGAAGAACATGCCCTCAATACAGACACAAATATTTAGGCCTCTGGACAAGCATGTCCTCCTCTAAAACTAAAAAAATTGGCTTTCTGGTTTACATAGAAATCTCTTGTGAATTTCACTTGGGTGGATTGGGCCTAGAAAGTCTTGTGCTCTCTGGAAACACAGACAAAACCAGTCTCTTGCACCAGAATACTGACTACAATTTGAGGATCCCACCAAAACACTACCTGAAGCCTCAACCAGCCTCATCTTTTTCCAGAAGCATCCTCTCATACCAGCAGTCATGACCATTTGCTCTCTGCATATGCTGCCCTGTGTTACTGTTTAGTGCTGTAACAACCCCGACTTTCCAAGTAAAGCACAAACTGGTCCTTTAATTGAAGTAGGTTGCACAGTGCATAGAGTATGCATAGAGTAGGGACATCTAAAAAATTTATCGTTGCACCAGGCAAGGGTCTGGATAGAGGCAAAGAATTTGTAGCAACTGAACAGGAAGTATGATAAGTTAAAATAGAGTTTATGAAATAGATCAAAGACTTAAACATAAGACTAGATACCATAAAATTCCTAGAAAGAAACAGAGGGAAGAAGCTCATTGATATCGGTCTTGGCAAGGATTTTTTTTGACATGGTGCTAAAAGCACAAACAACAAAAGCAAAAATCAACAAATGGAACTACATCAAACACAAAAGCTCTGCATAGCAAAAGAAGCAATCAGCAAAATGAAATGGCAGCCTACAGAATGAAAGGACATTTTTGCAAATCATATATTAGATAAAGGGTTAATTTCCAACATATACAAAGAACACAACAACAAACAAACAATCCAATTAAAAAGTGGGCAGAAGAACTCAATAGACATTTCTCCAAAGAGGACGTCAAAATGGCCAACAGGCACATGAAAAGATGCTCAACATCACTAATCGTCATGAAAATGCAAATCAAAACCACAATGAGGTATCACCTCACACCTATTAGAATGGCTATCAGCAAGAAAATAAGAAACAACAAGGTGAGGATGTGGTGAAAAGGGAACACTTATACACTGTTGATGGGAATATAAATTAGTTCAACCACTATGGAAAACAATACAGAGATTCCTCAAAAAATTATAAATAGATGTAACACACAATCCAGAAATTCCACTTCTGGGTATACATCCAAAGGAAATGAAAACAGGATTTCGATGAGATATGTATACACATCCATGTTCATAGCAGCATTATTCACAATAGCCAAGATATGGAAATAACCCAAATGTCCATCAATGGATGAAGAGATAAAATAGATTATAGATTATATATATAATGAAATATTATTCAGTCATCGCAAAGGAGAATATTCTGCCATTTGCAACAACATACATGGACTTGAGCACATTATGCTAAGTGAGATAAGTCAGACAGAGAGAGACAAGTACTGTTTGATATCACTATCAAACCTGTCAAAAAAAAACAGAGTAAAATGGTGGTTACCTGAGGATGGGGGTGTGGGGGATAAGACTGATGGTGTTTAAGGGTACAGACTTGTAACAAATAGTAAATAAACCATAGCACAGTATAATGAAATAGACAATAACATTATTCTATAATGATGTGATATTGCTTCAATGGCAATCATATTATAATATCTAAATATATCGAAGTAACACACTGTACACCTTAAATGTACAAAATATAACATGTCAAATTTATCAAATTAAAAAATAAATTAAATAACAAAAGTAAAAAGAAAAGAATATGAGCTCGGAATGATGAGACCTGGGCTCTAGTCCCAGTTCTACCACTAACAAACTGTAGGGTGTTAGGCAAACTCAGTACTTTGCCTGAACCTCATTAGATCACCTAGAATTTTTAGGTATATACTACAGTGAATCTGTATTTAATCCACTGAGGTTAAAAACTAGAATATCAACTATTTAAATACCAAAGTCTCTATTTCCCTGAAATCTGGTGTTTTCAGCAAAAGATAGAATGATTTAGGTCTGAGAGGAGCTTCATGCTTTCTCCTTAGCCCCAAGTTTCTACTGGGCCAGAGGCACAAGTATGTACGGATAAATGATTCTCAGAGATGGAGGTAACAGACAAATAATTGAGCCCAGCTGAACCTCCCTAATGGGTCATAGGGGTGGCCACAAGGTCATAGTAAGTCCATCTGAATGACTGCTCCAATGCTTAAAGGACTATCCACGACAGTCTGACCCCAAGTAAGACAGAACTCAAAGCCTCAGGGCAGGATAGAACTGAGGAAAAAGTCCCCAGACACACAGCCACACCCTGTGATCTGTGTCCTGGCCAGTTGTCCTGTTGGCCACTTTCCAACCTTGTGATTAAGGGCCTCAAAGCACACAACCAGTGATGGAACAATCCTATCACTGTAGCCAATAACTTCCAGCTCCCTCAAAGATTAACCAGCAGCACACTCAGGCAGCCAGATGTTTCATTTGTCAGACATCTTTAGAAAGTTTTAAAAGTTTTTATTATTGAGCCTCCCTCTCACCCTCCCTATCCCACCCCTCTAGGTAGTCAAAGAGCACCGAGCTGATCTCCCTGTGCTATGCGGCTGCTTCCCACTAGATATCTGTTTTACATTTGGTAGTGTATACATATCAATGCTACTCTCTCACTTTGTCCCAGCTTACCCTTCCCCCTCCCCGTGTCCTCAAGGAGGCACAGGAGGGAGGGGATATGAGGATATATGTAAACATATAGCTGATTCACTTTGTTATACAGCAGAAACTAACACAACATTGTAAAGCAATTATACTCCAGTAAAGATGTTTAAAAAAATATATGGTAAAAAATAAATAAAAAATAAAATTTTTTACTATTGAAACTTTCAAACCTATAGAAGAGCAGGAAAAATGGTATCATGAACACTCATATCCATCACCTAGGTTTTAAAATTGTTAATATTTTGCCATATTTGCTTCTTTTAGTTTTCTTCTGCTAGAGTATTCTAGAGTAAATATCAGACTTTACAATATCTCACCCCTATATATTTTAGTTTGCACTTCTGAAAAGTAAGGACCTGTTTCTACATGATCACAATAGCATTTTTCACACCTAACAAAATTCATAAGAATCTTCTAATATTACCTACTACCCAGTCTATATTCAAATTTCCTAGTTATCCCCTTCCCCAAGATACCTTTTATAACTGGTTTATTCAAACCAATGTCTGATTGAGTACCATACTCTATATTTGGCGAATGTGTCTCTGAAGTCTCTTTTAAGTGACAACAGCCACACCCTCCTTTTCTTCCCCCTCTTACTAAAGAGACCAAAGTAACTGTCTTATAGAACAGCCACATTCTGGGTATGTCTATTTGATTCCTTGCGGTTTTAATTTTTTCCTGTGTCCTCTGTATTTCTTACAAACTGAAGTTATATCTAAAGGCTTAATTAGATTCTGGTTAAACATTTTAAGCAAGAATACCTCGTAGGTGATGCTGTTTGTGTCACCCTGCATCCAATCTGGAGACAGCACTTGGCATCTGGTTATCCCACCACTGGGATATTGATTTGATTATTGGGGTAAGGTGGTGATTATCAGATCTCTCCACTGTAAATTCTTCTATTTCCCCTTGGGACCAACTCTGGGTCTGGGCATTGATATTTTGTGACTATCCAGTTCCCAACTCTTTTTTGTTTTTATTTTTTTCATTTTTTTAAAATTTATTTATTTATTTTTGCTGTGTTGCGTCTTCATTTCTGTGCGAGGGCTTTCTCTAGTTGTGGCAAGCGGGGGCCACTCTTCATCACGGTGCACGGGTCTCTCACTATTGTGGCCTCTCTTATTGCGGAGCACAGGCTCCAGACGCGCAGGCTCAGTAGTTGTGGCTCATGGGCCTAGTTGCTCCGCGGCATGTGGGATCCTCCCAGACCGGGGCTCGAACCCGTGTCCCCTGCATTAGCAGGCAGATTCTCAACCACTGCGCCACCAGGGAAGCCCCTCTTTTTTGTTTTTAGCAGACATTCTTCAGTAAAGAAGAGCTTTTGCCTAAAAACCGAAACAATGCAGTTGTCTTGATGTAAGTCCCTACTGTGTGTGTGATTCTTTCCCTTTAATTACTAATATCAAGAGTAAGAAGCTGCTGTAGTAGTCACCCTCAATATTTAGTAAACAAGGTTTGGCTCTGTTTAGGATTTTTCTCAATATCATTAGAGATTAACTAACTTTCATATGTTTAATATGTTTTAATCATCTCTAGTCATTGTTCTTTTTGATCCTCAGGTTGTCCCAACTCTGCCCAGTGTGAGCCCTCCAAGCTGGTCCCTGTGTCCTTCTGACATGATCCCACTCCTCTTTGAGTGCTTACTTGCCTTCTACAAAACAAGTTATTCCAGGCTCATCTTATACATCCTGTTCCCCAGACCTGAAACCAGCCATTTCCCCAAGGTATGTTACCTAACCAGGTTCATTTTGCCCAATACACAACAAGCCAAGACACTGAGACACCAAGGTTTGCAGCAAGGAAAGGATTCATTTGCAAGGCTGCCAAGTGAGTACACAGGACAATGAATCTCAAATCCGCCTCTCCAAAGGCAGAGGGCATGGGGTATTTATGGGATAACAAATAAGCAGAGTGGTCTGAGGCATGGGGAGTGTCAGGAAAGGTGACTGGGAAAAGGTGCACTAATCATGATTCTGTGCAGGTGTAACCTCTGAACATTCAAAGGGTCACCGATGGACACTCACACATGCCCAGTTGAAGAGTTGGTGGTCCCATCCAGTCTTAACCAGCTCAGCTGAATAGACACAGCTGACTCATGTTTTTCTAGAAAACAACATGGGCAAACATCTTATTGTTTAGGCTATGCCACACTTGGAGGACATACAAGTCTTAAAACGACCTTGATTAGTGAAGGCAGGTGAAATAGATTTAACCCCCAGTTTTTGATGTCCTGTTCCTCTCTGTAAGAAATGGTATTCATAAACCAAAATCTGGCCACTAGGGGTACTCTGCTACTAGGATGTCATTAAATAATACTTTTGGTACATATCTTAGCATGTTTAACTTTTTTTTGGCTTTTACTACTGGATTTGTCAGCTTTACATTATATCCTTTAATTCCACCTATGTGGCAATCATTTAACTTGTATTTTCTTCCTCCTTTCTTCTTTCCCCTTTATTTTTACAGTTTTAATTTTTTTTTTAGGAGCAAAGGCTGTTAGTTTTGTTTTTGTTTTGATTTATTTATTTTGGCTGCGCCAGGTCTTAGTTGCGGCACACAGGATCTTCGCTGCAGCAATGTGGGATCTTTAGTTGCAGCATGCAGACTCTTAGTTGCAGCATGCATTCAGGATCTACTTTCCTGACCAAGGATCAAACCTGGGCCCCCAGCATTGGGAGCACAGAGCCTTACCCACTGGACTACCAGGGAAGTCCCTATAGTTTTGATTTTTTTATACTTTATCATATACATTACATTTAGATATTATTCTTCCACACTTATTTTCTGCTTTGATTTAGTCTTAGGTCTACATTTGAATGTATCCGATGCTCGCCATTCATTCTTCGGCCTAAGTCTCTCCAGTCATCTCTTGGTTGGCTGAAGCTTATCTTCTAGTAGATTGCAAAGGATAAGCTAACAAATACTTGCACATTCAAAACAGCTTTTATGTACCCTCACTACTTGAATAAAATGGATCGATATAAAATCATTGGCTTACTTTCTCTTTATGTATCCTGTAGAAGTTCCTCAACAACTTTCTACATTAAATGTGGCTATTGGAAAGTCTGATGAAGCTCCAGTATTCTTCTCTTTGTATTGAATAAGTGACTTGGTTTTTTTACCTGGAGGCTCAGAGGATTTTTTTTTCTTTATTTTTAAAATACAATAGTTTTATTAGGACATGTCTAGAGATAACTATAGTGGGAAAACGTTCCCAAAGTCATGGTGTTCCTTTCAATATGTAAATGTGTTTTCTTTCATTTCAGAAGATTTTTCTTGAATTATAATTTTTACTTATTAGTTCTGCTTCAAGTTTGGTTTTTCTTCTTTGCCTTTCTTATAAATATATCACTCTCTCTCCAGGACACCCAGCCCTTCCAGAGCCTCCCAAACTCTTTTCTCTCTGCAGAGGCTGCTTTTCTAGGACTGCTGCACAGTTATCTTTTGGGGAGTTCCCAATAGTGCTGTTCTAAATTGGATCCTCTTGTTCCTGGATGCTATATCTCCCTTTTTCTTGGTTTAGTTCCTTTGTTTTGGTGGAGCACATTCTCTGGTAAGTTACTGATAAACTGTACATGGTAGGTAAAATTTTTGAGAACTTGCATATAAAATTAAATTTAAAAAAAATTTAACTTCAGTCTAGTTTCACACTTTGATCAAACAGAAAATTCTAGGTTAAAAAAAATTTTCATTCAGAATTGCACTTTTCCACTGTCATCTAGCTGGCAAATGTTGAGGCTAAGAAACAGACTAAGAGGTTAAGAATAAGATGCTATTCTTATTCATTATCTCCTGCATGTGACTTTACTTTCTCTGGAAGTTTTTAGAACCATCACCTAGACTAATACTCTGAAATTTCATAATGATGTTTCTCGTGTTCCAACATTTTTTATTGCTTGTAGGGCCATTCAGTCATTTAAATCTGGACACATATTCTTCAATTATGATTCTTTCCCACATTTTTTAATAATTTCTTCTCCCTCAACTTAACTTAGAGGTTCATTTTCTGCAACTCCTATATCAGATATTGGACCTCATAATTTAATCCTCTAATTTACTTAGCTTTTCTATCATGTTTTCCTTATCTTTGTCTCATTGTTCTATCTCTGTGATAGTTTCTCAATTTCATCCTCCAACCTTTTCATTGAATGTTTTATTTTAGTTATCCGATTTTTATCTTCCAGCAGCTCTTCTTGATCTCTGATTAGGCTTTTACGTAGCATCCTGTTCTTGCTTATTATTGCAACACCTTCTGGTATCTCTTTAATAATATTTATTATAGTTTCTTTGAATTTTGACTTTGCTCCTTGCATTATCGCTTTTCCTCTAGATCCTTTTTCTGTTCATTATTTTTGTTGTTACTTTCTTGTTTTGCTCTCCTTCATATTAAGTTCTTTTTTTTAATGTCTGGTGATTCTTTTATTTCCATTTACACATAAGACAGGCACAGTAGAAAATGTAAATAAGAGTTCTTGTGTGCATGAGCAGGACATGACTGTTGGAATTCTTCCCTGCCTGTGAAATGATCATGTAATTAGCCCACTTTTTCACTGAAAATTTTCATGTGCCAGTATGTCAGTATTGGTAGATATTGCCTCTGAAAATATTAGTATTTCCAGAGAGGTATCTTCAAAACTCTTGCTGGGGGGTGCTTTCTGTGAGCCAACTTTAAAAAAAAAAAGGAATGTTAGTCTCACCATTTAGGAATCAGATACTCATTCCTCATCCTTCTTTCTATTTGGAATTTCCACTTTGCTTCACATCTTCAAGTTGAGAGACTCTCTGATTCAATTTTTCCAGAGATTAGACCTTTTGGCTCTTGTGGGGTAGGAGATAATCTTCCAAGAGTGAAATAATTGGTCAGGGAGCTAGTGGTATAAATGTTACTTTTGCAAACTAACAAAAAATTACCTTGTGAACTTGGGGCCAGGTGTAGCTGCTGGGGAAATCATTCTCTGGTGACCAGGGTTTAGCCCTACAGTCAGGCTGGGAAAAAGCAACAGCTCTGAGACTATGAAATATTCAACCCGGGATTTCCCTGGTGGTGCAGTGGTTAGGAATCCACCTGCCAATGCAGGGGACACAGGTTCGAGCCTGGTCCAGGAGGATCCCACATGCCATGGAGCGGCTAAACCCATGTACCACAACTACTGAGCCTGCGCTCCAGAGCCTGCAAGCCACAACTACTGAGCCCACGTGCCACAACTGCTGAAGCCCATATCCTTAGAGCCCATGCTCCACAATGAGAGACGCCATTGCAATAAGAAACCCAAGCACCGCAATGAAGAGAAGCCCCTGCTCACTGTGACTGGAGAAAGCCCGCACGCAGCAATGAAGACCCAATGCAGCCATAAATAAATAAATAAATAAATAAATAAATAAATAAATAAATAAAATCATCAACCCATTTCCTGGGAGGATAAGAATTAACCATCATCTTAAAATCCCCTATCTGGTGATAAATAGAGCCTCAATAAAATGTGTAATCAAAATAATAGACCATATTCTGTGGTTCTGAACAGTAAGTACCAAATTACTGTAATTTTCGAATGTTTTAAAATCTGATACATATCCCCTGAAAAATTTAACACGGTTGGATCACTGTGGTTTTGATAACAAAGCTTACTCTAGCCATAGTTTGGGTTTGTTATGGTAGATTTGGGGCCCCTATGGTTGCTGAGGGATATAGGAGGAAGTGGATACCACATGGGGCCTTTCCTCACCGTACAGGCATGTCAGGAATATTGGTTTTTATTAGGAATAAGTCTGGCCCCTTTCAGGTTTTGGCACAGAAGCTTGAGATGTTTACTCAGGCTATTCACCTGACATATGCCTTGTGCCTGGGGAGGCCAAATGCTAATAAATCCCCAGTTTACACTTACTGTCCTGGATTAATGACTGAGAGGACTTCTTTTAACTCTCAAAATTTGTTTTGATGATAAATCACACAATATCTCTACATATATCATAATGTCTCAAGAAGACAGAGTCAGAGAGGAAAGGGGGAAAACCCTGAGCCCCATTCCCTCAACCTGAGAGTGCTGTGGGAGAATCTGAGTTTAAAGTTTAATTTTGGAGATTCTCCAAAAGAGTGGGAGAGGAGGATGGACAGGCAATGTAACCATGGAGTAAAGTCTTCACCCTCCAAGTGTGGGCAGCAGCATCAGAAACATCCATAGGTCCCAAGTCATTCAGAAAGTAGTCTAAGATTCCCTGAACAAGATTAATGATTTAATAGGAGACATCAAAGAACTGTTTGTCAATGGCATGATCTCTGAATCCCATAGCCCACATGCTTCCTCTTTTTTATAATGAAAAAAAAGTCTAAAAAATTGAAATTCATGGAATTCTTGATTCTAAATAGATGAACTAAACTAAACCAACACTACATGTCTGTGCACAGGATGCCTAGTGGAATACCAGGTGTCTTTAACCCTGGATTTGAGAGAGCACACAATCAAATTCCTTTGGCTACAACAGAAAACATATTTTATCTGTCTGGTGTGGTTGTACCAATTTGAACAGATGTCCTTAGGCATGTTGTGAGCTCATAACATCCAAGAAGCTAATGAAAGAAATGACAGATTCACAAATTACCTAATGGTACTAGTTTACCTGGATGACAGAGCTGTATTTGGGGAGACCCTGAAGAAGCAGAAATAGCAGCTCCTCAAATTTTGCGATCATCTGGAAAACCAGGCTGGAAATTATTCCTTGACAAAAGACAATCCTTCAGCCCTCAATAAAATATATTAGATGTACAGTATTATAATACGGGATAAGCACAGGCCTTGAAAAATCTCTACTTTTGTAAATTGGTTAATCCCCCCAAATTTTAGGGGATTAGAGAAATTCTTGATATTTCAGAATAGCAAAACCCTTCAATGATATGGGCCCTTCTGTGATATGGGCAGAAACTAGGACATCCCTCAGGAAAGTGATCCAAGAACAAAATAGTGGCCCAGGCCCTCCAACTCCTTAACTTTTGTGATGATCAGTAAGGAGAAGTATAAAGAAGCACTCACAGCATTGGACTGCTTATACCACATTTCTGTTCCAGCAACTGCTGTCTCTGATAAGCGCTTTATTTTAAAATTATATGCCAGTTTTCAGGACAATGGAGGTGTACCAAATCAAGGAAATGACACCTATATCCTTGCTAAATTTTAATTCTCAAAGTAGAATTTCTGGAGCTAAAGTGAACAAAGTCCTTACTAACTAAGATTTGAACTTGTGAGGTTTAAAATATATAGAGAAATAAGGTATATGACAACAACAATGTAAAAGCAGGAAGGGGTTACATCAAATTAAGTATTTCAAGACTTTTTTTTTGAGAAAATGGTAAAAGTAATCATTTATTTTAGAGTGTAATAAGTCAAGGATGCATGTTGTAATCTCTATGGTAACCACTAAAAGAATAGTAAAAGAACACATAACTAACAAATTAATAAAGAGGATGGGGGTGAAATAATAAATTTTTTGTGATTAATCCAAAAGACAAGAAAGGAAATAAAGAACATGAAAACAAGTAGGTCAAATAGAAAACAAATAGTGAGATGGTAGACATAAACCCAAATTTGCCCATAATTCCATTATCTGTAAATTGACTAAATCTCCAATTAAAAGACAAAAATCACACTGGATTTTTTTGAAACCTATAACTACTTATAAGACATATTTCTTAACTATAGGGTCACAGAAAGATTGAAAGTGGCAGGTTGGAAAAAGATATACTATGCAAACACCCCCAAAATGTTGGTGTAACAGTGCTAACATCAGATGCAATATACTGGAAGACAAAAAACATTACTAGAGAAAAAAGGAACATTTCATAATGACAAGGAGACCAATTCACTGAGAACATATCCACTGAGAAGATATAACAATCTTAAGTATATAGGTACCCAATAATATCGCTTAAAATATATAAGGCAAAAATTTACAGAATTAAAAACAGAAGCAGACAGATCTAAAATCATAAAGAGATACTTTAACATACGTCTCTTGCTAACTGACAAAACAAGCATACAAGAAATCAGTAAGGTTATAGAAGACTCACAGAACACAATTAACAAATTTAACCCCATTAGTATATAGAATATTACAGCCAAAAATGGCATTAAACTCAACTTTTCAAGTATACGTGGAACATTTGGCAAAGTTGAACACTTGCTGAATTGTGAAGCAAGCATATAGTTTTCTAGGGCTGCCATAACAAAGTATCATAAACTGGATGACTTAAACAATAGAAACTTATTACCTCATAGTTGTGGAGGTTAGAAGTCTGAGATCAAGGTGTTGGCAGGATTGATTCCTTATGTGGTCTGTAAGGGAGAATTTGTTCCATTCCTCTCTCCTACCATCTGGTGGTTTGTTGGCAATCTTTGGTGTCCCTTGGCATGAAGATGCATTACCCCAATCTCCGCCTTCATCTTCACATGGCATCGTCCTGGTATGTTTCTGTTTCTGTATCCAAATTTCCCCTTTTTATAAGGACACAGTCATTTTGGATTAGGGCCCCCCCCACTGACTTCATCTTAATTTAGCAATCTGCTAAAATTTCCAAAATGAGGTCACATTCATAGATACTGAGGATTAGGACTTCAAAATCTTTTGGGAGGCACAATTCAACCCATAACAGCAAGTCTCAACAAATCTGAAAGGAGAGAAATTACTCAGCACACTAACGATAGCGAAATTAGTTATTCTAATTTTTTCTAGCTATAGAAATTTTCTATAGCTAGAAAACCTCCACATGCTTGAAATTTAAGCAGTAATATTTCTAATGACCCATGGGTGAAAGCAGAAAACACAAATGAAACTATTTTGAGCTACATAGTACCATCAAAACGTGCAAACATAGCTAAAGCAGTGCTTAATGAGGCTCTATAACATTAAATGTATATGTTACTTAAGGAGAAGAGCTGAAAATAAAATATTAAAGTATCAAACTCAATAAATTAGCAAAACAGAGCAAATTTAAACCAAAAGAATAAAAAGGAATTTCCAAAGATAAGATTAGACATTAATGAAATATAATACAGTCCTACAAAGGAAAAGAATAAAGCCAAAAATTTTTTGGAGAAATTTAATAAAATTGATAGACCTCTAGCAACACTTAACGAAAAAAAAAAAGGCACAGTTACCAGTATCATGAATATAAAAGGAGATACCTCTGGAGTTCTTACAAATATCAAAATAATAGTAAGAGGATATTATAAATAAGCTTATGTCAATAAATTTACATTTTTAGATGACATGAAAAACTCCTAGAAAAGCAAAACTTACTACAATTAAAACAAGAAGAAAAAGAAAATCTGTTATCTCTTAAGGAAATTCAACTGTTAATTCCAAACCTCCCCACAAAGAAATCTCTAGGACAAGATGGCCTCACTGGTAAATTCTTCCAAATATCTCAGAAACAATATCAATCTTATACACAATCGCTTCCAGAAAATAGAAAAGGGGAGACATTTTCCACCTTGTGAGTTATAAAACCTAATAAGGTCATTAAAACAACAAAACCTATAAGCCAATCTCTCATGTAAATATATAAATGCAAAAATATCCCCCCTCAAATATTAGCAAATCAAAGTCAACCGTGTGTGTGTGTGTGTCTGTGTGTGTGTGAATGAGCAGTCCTCACTTTGCCCAGTAGTATAGGACCTTAAAAATTACCATGCAAGCTGAAACCATGCAAAATGATTCTAATAATCAATGGGAAAATTGCAATTGTTCTATGAGCTTTAAAAATGTTGTCAAAACACTAAATACTTTTACTGTTGGTTATAAATATATAAGGAAATGAAAGGCAGTAACGCTAATATTTATTTAGTACACTCTAATTTAACACATTAGAAACACTGAGAAGTGCTTTCTTTGTTTAAAAAAAACATTATCAAGTGTAGTTCAAACAGTGCTTGCCTTCTTGTTGTATGACTTTGATACAGAGCAAGATTCTTTTCTATGCCTTGGTGAAGGCATGACTCATATCTAGAGTCTCCAGAACAGGGGAAGTGTCAACAACAGTCCACTATTTCTTCTAGAACTCCATTTATATGCAATTCAAATTTCACTTCCAGTTTTAACACTTCGTGATTCTTTTTAGCACTTTCATCTTTGTTGGGCAATTCTGTCTTTCAATTTTCACTGAAGTTCTTTCCAATTGTTAATATTTTTCAATTAAAAAAAATAATGGCAGATGGGTTTATTACTGGGAACAATTACAGAATACTCTCTTGTCCTTGCATAACCTGAGTGACAGGTACTCGGTGACCAATCATCCACAGACTTTGAAAGAAGTGATGTAATTGGTCAGTGCTCCTGATGTGAATTTGCTTTTTATGAAATGATTTGTGGACTGTAGACTTAGCCCGAAGTTTGTATTTTATATAATTACTCTCAATGACTATACAAACTGAAATTTGAACTCGTGTTTGGAGGCTGCTGTTATTTAACTAAATCATGTTCATGGAAATTCGTGCATACCGGAACCATGCACAGTGAGAAGTGCCTGTATATTATAATTGTACTGAAAAGAAGAAAGGAGAAAACTCCACAGAGGGCGCCATGCTATACTAGCACACCCGGGTCAGTTAAGTTTCCTTAGATTATACAGGCCCAATTAGTCCTTCTTTTCACTCCGTTCTCCAGGATGCCAAGAAAGGCACTATGAGATCACTGGGGAGTCTGGCGACCAGTCTAAAACTACAAGTTCCATTCATCATCAGATGCATAGGTTTTGACTTCCAATTATCATTGATAGCTTATGAAAACATATTTTCCCGGGCCTTCCCTGGTGGCGCAGTGGTTGGGAATCAGCCTGCCAGTGCAGGGGACACGGGTTCAAGCCCTGGTCCGGGAAGGTCCCACATGTCGCGGAGCGGCTGGGCCCGTGCACCACAACTACTGAGGCCCACTCGCCTACAGCCCATGCTCTGCAGCAGGAGAAGCCACCGCAGTGAGGAGCCCACGCACCGCAGCGAGGAGTGGTCCCCGCTCGCCACAACTAGAGAAAGTCCACCCGCAGCAACAAAGACCCAACGCAGACAAAAATTAATTAATTAATTAATTTTAAAAAACAAAACATATTTTCCCTTCTTGTGTCTGATTTTTTTAAGGGGCTACTTTTAGAAAACGCAGTTTGGACCATTTTAGGATTAAATTTTCCTGTTTAAAAAAAATTTCCGTTTAATTATGAAAATTAACAGGAAAATATTTCCAATTCCAAAAGTTTGCTTTAGGGCTAACTTTTCATAAGCACACCTATCAGCATTCCAACACAGGAAAAAGACAATCTCATCTACGCCCCACCTCCACCATTACCTCTAGTTTTCACTCCTCACTCACAGGGGTAACTGTGCTTCCCTCTTTCCTCCTTCCAGAAGGCTGTGGAAGGCCACGGGTCTAATCTGACTGTAACCTGGGCTAAGGGGTCCCACACAGAGCACCCGTGGGGTCCCGGACAAGTGCTGGGCTCAATCAGGCGCTGCTGGGGAAAGAAAGCACAGGCGGGGTCCATCTACTCAAAACCATGGAAAAAGCTCTAATAAATACCTTTATCCTGATCTTCAAACTCCATTGACAATTTCAGGTGATTTTCAGGGACAAAGGTGGGAAAGAGGATGGTGCAGGCCGCAACACAACTAGATGGTTCTGTCACCGGCAAAGTCCATTAACAATTCATGGGAAACAAAAATAGATCCTGGGTAATAAAGTCTAACCTTTTTTTTTTCCTTTTCCTTCGTGCTTAGTCTAGCATCACTTGCTCACAGAGAACCATGTGCAGAGGCCTCGCACCCACACTTCAGACCAGTCCTCCTCGTGCAAAATTGCAGCACCGACCCCTGAGCTCCGCGGGTCAGAAGCGCCCCGAACGGCACCTCCTTTCAAGATGGCGGCGGCCGGACGTGTACAGAGACGCTACGCCAGGCTCTGGGATCTGGAGCTGTGAGCAGTGCGTCTGCGCCCATCCCAGCCCCGCCCACCCCAGCCCCGCCCCCGCCCCACCCCCACCCCGCCAAAGAGCCTGTACTCCAGAGGATCTGCTGGCACGTCTCCATTCTTTGATGGAAGAATAAAACTCCTTTGCTTCCGAAATACTCGTCTCTTTCTTTTGGTTCTAACGACACTGGGCAGAAGGACCCTTATTGGGGAAGGTCGGTGACAGTTCCAGTTCAGATCCTCAAGAGCTCATCTCGTTCCAGCACAGCTGGCTCTGGCCCTAACGCTGCCCACCCAGAGACGAGATGCAGATAGCCCTGAAGTCACTTCACCTCCTGTGTGGGTGACATTCTGTCTGCATCAGTGAGAGTTGCAGGGTGTTTGTTTCCCTCAGTTCTACCTTCATCATGCTCTTTCCAGCAATCAACTGTGCGGTCTACAAGTTATTTTACAGCTTTGTTAGGAAATTACCGGTGTAAAAACTACTTTGAATAAGGTAAATTCAGAGTTCAGGGTTATAACCTTATGTGGCACTTCCCATTTCCAGGTCACCCTCCAGTCCAAAGCCAAAATGTTCTCATTAGTCCTCTCTGTCTCTTGGAAAGTCAAGCTTTTTCTGCCTGGGTCTCAGTGACTCTCTTCGAAGGCAAGCTCAGTGGTTGCACCACTTTCCACTCTAAAAATTATCAAATCTCTGACTGCTAATCCCCAAAGACTCCATTAAGGCATCTGATGTCCTCAGGGGAGGAGAGCTGGGGAAGCACCTAGCCTTCCTCCCAGGGACCCTCCCTTTCCCCTCTCTCTGGGGCTTCCTTCTGTTACCTTTGCTTCCCCTTCAAGTTGGCCAGTTCCCCAGCTTCAGACACAGAAATACACAGTATTTTTCAACCCCAGTGAAATCCAAGTCTGTAGTGAAGTCAACAGAGGACAGGAGATACTCTTTCAGGATTCCAGACGGATCTTAACCAAGAAAGAAATGGGATTTCTTTATACCCCAACACCCAGCCATGTGTTCTAAACTGACCACTAGCTGAAAGGGTTCTCCCCCAAGCAGAGCCACAGAAAGAAGGGAAGAAGCTGAGGGCTGTGAGAAAGGTAACTGTAAGATTCTTCAGGTAGAAGGCACTCAGAAATTAGGTGGTGGAAGCCCATGCAGGTGTTTGTCTGTTGGCCCCATGCTTGGAGATCCAGTTTGTGAGCGTTCTGTATGGTGTTCCTTAATCGTTGATGTTGTCCTGGAAGGCACTGTGCAAGGCACTGAAGGAGAGCAAGATGAGAAAGACAGGATCTTGCAGCTAAGACAGAAATGGAAGTCAGTGCAAAACAGGGCAACATTTAGTGGAACAGTATGAGACGGCAAGCACTGAAAGGTCTGAAGTGGGAGAGCAGTTATCTTTATGTGAGGAATGAGAAACTTTATGAAGGAGACAGAATTTGAACTTGGCTCTAGAGAAGGAATAGGAATTGATCAGAGAGAAAATCAAGAAGAGCATCCCAGGACTTCCCTGGTGGCACAGTGGTTAAGAATCCATCTGCCAGGGCTTCCCTGGTGGCACAGTGGTTGAGAGTCCGCCTGCCGATGCAGGGGACACGGGTTCATGCCCCGGTCCAGGAGGATCCCACATGCCGCGGAGCAGCTGGGCCCATGAGCCGTGGCCGCTGAGCCTGCGCGTCCGGAGCCTGTGCTCCGCAGGGGAAGAGGCCACAACAGGGAGAGGCCCGCGTACCGCAAAAAAATAAATAAATAAAGAAGAGCATCCTGGACAGAGGGAACTTCATGAGAGAAGATGTGGAAAGAAGAATGCTTAGAGCATATTTCCGGAACATTGAGAGGCTGTGGAATGGGAGTGAGGAGGAGGGGGGAGGACTGTGCAGGTCCATGCTACCCGGCCCCCTGCCCCTGTGTCCTGTGGCTGCTGAGCACAGACCATGACCCAGAGGGAGTCTCTTTTGTTTACCAGGTCAAAGAACACAGCCTGCTGCCCACTGAGTCATTTGTCACCTGTGGTCACCTCTCCACATTCTCTGCCCCCATCTGGCAACCTTCCTCTTTTGCTTTATTAATGAGTACAAGGTAAGTTTTCCCAGGCAACCATTAAAACGAAACGCCTGCCTTCTATTTCAAGGGAAGCTTTTCTTAAAAGCTCATCTAAAAGAGCTGACTCTTAAGAACATTTGCTTTGATGTTGTTTTCTTAGTCATTCTCATATATGGGAAATAGCAAATGAGAGACAGATAATATAAAGGTCTGAGATCCTGGAGACACAGGCTTGAGTTTGGTCAGTGAAGCAGGCCCAGAAGGGCATAACACAGTCCAGGGTGCAAACTCCACAAGGGGCACTTCTGCCAGCCTGAACTCTGTGCTGGAGACCTTGGTAGGTCTCAGAGGATCAGGGTTTCTGACCACCGTCAAGCACCTGCGTGGCTTCATAGAAAGGGCCGCAGAACAGGACCTAGGGGGCCTGGGAGCCCATCCATAACTCTCCTTGTGACTTTCAACAAGTCACTTTATGCCTCTGTGCTTCAGCCTCCTCCTCCTCAAAATGAAGTGTCTTGCTGATCTCAAAGGCAATATAACCTTTCTTTTCTCGAGGAAAGTTTAGGGTTTTCGTGTCAACCAAAGAGTGTTCAAGTAAACCTTAGCTCTGCCCCCTTTTAAATGCATAATTTGGGACAAGTTCCTTGACCTATGTGAGCTTATTTTTCTCCTATGGAAAAGGAATAAAAATTACCTACCTAAGGTTGCTCCGAGGAAATCAATGAGATAATGCATGTAAAAATGCCCAGCACAATATCTAGAAAATAGTTGGTACTTGATGCCCTGTTTCCTGACTCTTGAAAGAGTCCTTTTGTGTTATAATGTTCTATGTTTCCACCAAAGCAAGGTCTCCACATGTTACCAAAGAGTCTACAATCATAGCATGGATGGAAATCACCAGACACAAATCAAAGCAAACATTTTCAGCACAGGGCCAATAAAGGATTAGGTTAACAGGCCAAATTCCCTGATTTAGGATGCACCTTCCTCTGTGCACGCTTCCTAAACATGCTTGTTCAAAACACCTAAGTCATCATCTGGAGATTATAAAGCAGCAAGTCTGGAGAGAGACACAGGGATCTGAATATTTAACTAGCACATACATCCCCAAACCCTGGAGGAGTGGTTATTCCAAAGAGGCAAATCTGAGAAACAGCACTTGATACAGTTCCTCTTGAACTCCCAGCCACCTATTTCTTCGTTCTCTGGTCTGATGTGGCTGCTGGCTGTGCTGCCTGTCCCTGGCACCTGTGTGCTGCCTGGAATTTGCTCAGTTCCTATATCAATTCTGCTGCTTCTCAGCCAGCTCTGTATATTTGGAGATTGACATTGCAGCATCTGTATTATGAAGATGTGGCTACTCCTTCATCCCCTCTAGAGACTTCTGACTGTGTGTGCCTTTGTGAAGCCTGAGTCCAGGAAGAAGCTCAGCGTGTCAGTTTCCCATTTGTAGCAGTTTGGGTTGACGATGGATTTGGAAAGGAGACTGGAACTAAAGGCTAAGGAAAGCGATTGGTACCAAGTTCAAGCTCACACTGCTCGCTGCTTGACAGGCCAATAAATCAAGAGACAAGGTGTTGAGGCAAGGAATAGTGACCTTATTTGGAAAGCCAGCAGATTGAGAAGATGGTGGACTACTTTCCCAAAGAACCGTCTTCCCCAAGTTAGATCAGGCTTCTTTTATACTAAAAGGGGAGGGGGTGTGGCTGGTTGTTGCACACTTCTTGGTGCTGGCCAGATTCCAGAGGGGATGTGATAATCCTTTGTTCTTGCAGCTGTCCACATAGGTCTGGTCGTGATGCGCCTATACTCCTCCAGCAAGACAAATGTTATTCTCTGTTATGCATCTTTTTATTTCTATATGAATGGGAAAATGTTATACCTTTAAAGGTCAAGTCTGGGAGGCAGAGCCTTGAGAATGGGCTATGATGTATATTGCAGGGTATAGGCAACATTCTTTTACAAAGGTACAGAGCACAGGCAACAGAGCACAAAGGTTAGAGCGAAAGGAGTAGATCCAATATGGAGTCAGGTTTGTTCTTCTCTGTTG
This sequence comes from Phocoena sinus, assembly GCF_008692025.1. Lineage (NCBI taxonomy): Eukaryota > Metazoa > Chordata > Mammalia > Artiodactyla > Phocoenidae > Phocoena > Phocoena sinus. The sequence continues at coordinate 25,336,113 of NC_045775.1, forward strand.
CACAATCAGTTATCAAATCTCCTCATTTTCCATTAATACCATTACCAGGGAATTTCAACAACTGTCAGAGGCCCTTCAATCTTCTCCAGCTCACAATACTGCTAGACGGCTGACTGAACCAATCGTTGCACTTTGGAAAATGTTCATATGCCTGTCACACCTGTCAAACACAGACCTTATGTGGGTGACTGTCAAGAAGTAGCACATACCCCAGATGAAGCCTGCCCAGTGACTCCCACTGTGCCCCCCATGAACACGGTACATGGCCCTGCTATAGCCTCTCACATGGCTCACAGCACAGCCAGGTACCTAACCAGCCGGCCACCCTCTCTGCTCCTGTAGTGACCCTCTGGTCCTGGGGCCCACCCTCCCTTCTCCACCTGACCCCACTCTCAGGTTCCCTTCTACCCTAGGCTCTGATTTCATCTGTCCAAGTCAGGAGATGCAAGGAGCCCTGCCTTAGTGCAGCAAGGCCAGTGATGCACCACAAGCAGCATCCTGCTCCAACCTGGTCCGGTTTCTTCCAGTTGTGGTCCAGTTCCTCTGGGACCAGGGACAGACCCTGTCTCTGGCTTTAGAGATTAAAGTCTTGGGTTTGACCCCATCCCCTAGGGTGAGGTCACAGGGTGTTACACCCCTCACTTCAGCCATCTTCCACCAGCCCAGACCTCTGCATACTGCTTAGTTGCTGAATTCCTCTGTCTGTCAACCTGCACATCCAACCTCTCTCTGGGCAGATCTCCATGCCCCAGCTTCCCCAGAGATGGAGCTACACCTGCCTGGGCTTCTTCCCACACCTGCCCATGGTGCCACTTCCAGCACCAGCCTCTAGTCTCAAGGTCTCTGAGCGATAGTGTTGAGGGATAGTTTTAAGGCCTAGATACATAGAGAGGTATGATAAAGTCCCCGGGGTAGGGTATCACCACCTGAGCTCATGGGGATAGGTATGCCCCACACTGAAGCATCTCAGAGACCTAAATTTTAGAGAAAATATCTCGATCCTATAGGGCTCTGTGCTACAAAAGAGGGTTGCATTAATTCATTCATTCATGTTTGCCAAGAATCAGACATCAAGATGGTATTAGAAATGCAAGAGAGTAAGAGGAGGAAGGAGCACAAGGAGGTGAGAAGAGCCTCAGGCCGAGATGCAAGTCTGACACCCATAGAAGGACAAAGGCAAGGGAGGAGGGCTGGGTAGGAAGAGTTTCAGACCACAGAGCAGTTCCAAGAAAGGTTTGGCAAAGTCAGTGGGAAATCCTTGAACCGGAGTCATGGATGGAGCCTCATTTCCCCAGAATGGGCTGGCCTTAGTAACTCCACCATGAACCAGTCATCGACAGAGAGGAGGCTGCAGGAAACACGAGCTCTGCAGCAGTGGTAGGCCTAAGGGCCAACAGCCGGGGCCTTCAATCAGTTATGCTGCAGTAGGGGATCTGCGCATGCCATTTTTATGGCAGCTACCTGGGCCTTCATGGAGAATCAAGATGTGGGAGATCAACCCCACCTACCATATCTCAACTTAAGATAGAAAACAGAGCATTTCGGAGGGAAGTCAAGAACTACAGACCAGGAGCCAGCTCTAAAAGAAGGCTGCAGGATTTTGAGATTCTCTGCTTCCCATTCTTGGAATTTGGGCTCTCCCCTGCCTGTTTGCCTGTAGTGATTAGGAAAGAAAAGGCTGAAAATAAAAGGGAACTTGGAAGTTATCTTGGAAGAAGTTGGAGAAACCCATTCCATTTCATAGTCCATCTTCAGGGCAGGGCACATCAAGGAATAGAAAATGTGGGAGCTGTGTAAGAGAAGAAGAAAGTAGGCTGGTCTCCCAGGTCTGCAGGAAGAAAGACTAGGGGCCTCTGAGCAGGTAGGTGGCATCTGAAAAGCAGCCCTGGGGCCTAAAAGGGCCTTGAAGTTTCCTGGGAGGTAATGGGCACAACAAGGAGAGAGACCTGGTAAGAACCATGTAAGTGACATCAACCTTTGATCCCACCTGTCATCTGGACACAGAAGCCCTGAGCACTTGACCCAAGGCTTACATGGCCTCACCTGCGGCAACCAAGAGTGAAGCACAAAGGCCAGTGAAAAGGCTGCTTAACTCTGACTCAGAAGCAAATACCTCCTCCCACTCATTCCTTCTGATCTCCCTAAAGCCACCCCCACACAGGACAAGGAATTTCCTAATTAAGATTTCCAGATTGATAATCTTTACCAAGTTTACAGAAGACATGCCCTTCTCTGTTCTTTTTAAATGATGTATTTTGTAAGATTTGATACATAGGAAAGTATAGATGTGTGTATAATGTGTATGCATATAAAACAGACACTCATGAGCCCACCACCCAACCTAAGAACTGCAATGTAATCTGCTGGACACATCTTTTGCTCTATTACAAAGCAGTTTTTTAAACTGCTTTCATTAAATATTGGGCACATACAGTAGAATAACTATAATGAAAAATGATACAACTAGCTTCTCTGCGCCTATCATCCACTGTCAGAGAAACAGCAATCTTATAAGCTTTGTGTTCTCCTGTGTGCCCCTCCCTAACTCTGTTCATGACTGTTTGCTACCATTGGGAATGTAATTCTCAGATGAAAGTGTTCAAGATTTAGAACATTTAGAACATTCTTAATACTTTATACTTCATAGCATAACACCTGCTTTGAGTTGAAAACATTTATTACATTCAGTTCTATTTTTTCCAATTGCAAAAAGTTACTACTTTGGGCAAAGAGGAGAGAGTGGAAGATAAAGAGAGAGAGAGAGAGAAAACAACTTGCTTTGACTTGATATTTTGTGGACATCAGGGACTATTCTTTTTTGGAGTGTCTCTAGGTGCCTAAAGTGCAGTAGATTCTCCATAAACATTCCATCCTCTTTCTTAGTAACTTCTCTTGCACCCATTCCTCAACTTTTCCATTACTTCAGGTTCTTTCACATCTGCATTTAAATATCCTCCAATCTCTCCTGTCTTTAAGCAAAGGAAAAAAAAATTCCTGGGCATCGTGAGTCCACGTCCTTCTGGTTCTCTCTTTCCCCTCCAGACTATCGTAGAGAGAGTTGTCGACACTCATTGCCTCCATCCTGCCTCCCACCAATTCCACAGCCCATGGTAATCTTGGCTTCTGTTCCCCTTCTTCTCTCATCTCAACCTTGCAAACTATTTTCAGCAGCGTCACCAACAACCTCCTTGCTAAACCCAGAAGACATGTGTGTGTCCTACTTCAACTCTCAGCAGTACAGGGCACCGTTAACCGCCCCCTCCTTGAAGCTCTTTCTTCCCTTACTTTCCAAATCATTACACTATTAGTTGTCTCCCCAGCTCTTTGCTGCTCTTTTTCAATGTCTTCTGTGGGATTCACTGCCTCTGTTCATCCCTGACATTCTTGGAGACATGTTTTCCTCTATGTTTTCTTCTCATTCTATATGTCCTCACTAGTGTGCTCATCAATTTCCTTCTCTTTCAGTAGATGTTTGCTTTTTTTCCCAAGTAACTGAAATTGACATTGCACCAGTTGAATTTCCAGGGCAGAGGCAGGATCCAGAGTCCAGAGTAGCCAGCACTGGTGATACAAAGTGTGATCCAGTGTTCTGAAGCAGTGGTGGCTTCATAATTAAACTGAGTTTTACTCATTATGTGGATTATTAATAATAACAGAAGATTAAGAAGGATATCTAGGGCTTCCCTGGTGGCGCAGTGGTTGAGAGTCCGCCTGCCGATGCAGGGAACACGGTTTCATGCCCCGGTCCGGGAAGATCCCACATGCCGCGGAGCAGCTGGGCCCGTGAGCCATGGCCGCTGAGCCTGCGCGTCCGGAGCCTGTGCTCCACAACGGGAGAGGCCACAACAGTGAGAGGCCCGCGTACCACAAAAAAAAACAAACAAACAAACAAAAAGAAGGAGATCTAATATGTATTGAGTGATTATTATATACCAGGTGTGAAATAAATTATATATATTGGTCCCTGCCTGCCCGCCCCCATTGCTGGCACAGAGCTCTTAAAATCTTTGTAATTTCCTAAGTGATAAGAACACCAGGAGCATCTATTGCTCGAATACCTGTCTTTCACCCCATCCCTGACACAAGGCTCCTGAAACCCTTCTAAATTTCAAAATGATAAGAGCACTAGAAGCATCTTTTGCTCTAATGAGGTGACTTGGGTAGGCTCTTGGATGGCTCCTGGATGGGGGCTGGTCACCAGAGAGACCAAGCCATGATTAGAAGCTTGGAATTTTCAGTTCCACCCACCTCTCAAAAGAGGGGAGAGGGGCTGGAAAGAGAGTCAATAATTGATCGTGCCCACGTGAGGAAGCCTCTATAAAATCCCAATAGTAGTGGGTTCAGAGAGCTTCCAGGCTGGGAACACGTCCACACCAGGAGAGGGATGCACTTCAACTCCATGGGGACGGAATCTCCTGTGCTCAAGACCCTCCCAGACTTCACCCTATGTATCTCTTTATATGACTGTCCATCTGTGTCCTTACCATATCCTTTAATCAACTGGTTAATGTAAGTAAGTGTTTCCCTGACTTCTGTGAGTCACTCTAGCGAATTAATCAAACCTGAGGAAAGGTTCTATAGCCAGTGAATCAGCTCAGGTGATAACCTGAGCTTGCAGGGTTTGGGGGGAGGGCAGTCTTGTGGGAATGAGCCCTTAACCTGTGGGATCTGATGCTGTCTCCAGGTAGATAGTGTCAGAATCGAGCTAGATTGCAGGACACCCAGCTGGTGTCACAGAGAATTGCTTGATGTGGAGAAAAACTTCCACACATTTGGTGACCAGAAATGAAGTGGTCTATGTAAAAATAAAGGAGACACACAGGAGAGAAACACAGGGAAGAACTGCGATTTTCCCTCCATAGAAAGAAAAAAACGGAGTTGTTTTTCTTTTTTCCTTTTCATCAGGCATCATGATAAGTGCTTTACATGTATCATCATCATTAGATTTTCTCAGCAACCATATGGGGTGATACTATTGTTATTCCCATTTTCCAGAAGAGGAAATAGAAGCTTAGAGAATTGAAGAACGTGCCCAAGGCGCCAGAGTTAGTTGGAGGAAAAGCTGGTATTGTATTCAGGAGTTGGACTACAGAGCCTGCACTCCATTCCACCGGACTATACTGACTCACAGTTTCTTTTGCAGTCGTGAATCCTTATTTCTCTTTACCAGTGCTACCCACTAAAATGTTAGTCACTCAAGGGCAAGGCTATTTGTCTGTTTTGTTTACTACTACAACCTCATAGTTGGCTCCAGAGATACTCAATAAAAATTTGTGGAATAAATAAATGATCATTCGACCTCTTTCAATCTCTCTATCAAATAGTCACATCTTTCACCTGCTTTTTGTTGCATTGTTGAACTTTTTCTTATTGATTTTTAGAATTTTTTAATTTTTGTTTTTGTTGTCTTTTAATTTTGTTATATGTATGGAAATAAGTTCTCCCAGTTTATGTTTTGTCTCTTCATTTTTAAATGATTTTTTATGTACAGAGATTCCTAAATAACAGTCATATTTCAGTCTTTTGTTTTTGTTAATGATTTTGTATCTTTTTAAAGAAAGCCTTTCCTATCCTGAATTCATATATCATCCTGTACCCTGTTATAAGCTTGACCTTCACATTTAAACTTTTAATCTATCTGGAATTGATTTGTATGAGTAATGTGATGTAGAGATCTAATTTCGTTTCCCTCCATATAGGTGTCCAATTGTCCCAGACCATTTATTGAAGTTTACCCTTTGTGCATTGATCTGCAGTGCCATCTTTGTCATATCTGAAGTTTATATCAATGTAAGGACCACGTTCTGTGCTCCCTAAACTTATCTTTGGTTTGTTTTTCTGTCACTCGCTGACACCAAACTGTTCCAGTTACCATATCTCGTAATAAATGCCCCCACCTAGTTCTACCTCAACACAGTTTTGACTATTCTTGGCCCTTTTCCAAGAAAAAGACTTTTTTTGGCCATTCCTTCCATATAAATTTTGATAAATTCTATGAAATACCACTAGAATTTTCATAATCTAATTTGATGTATTTTGCTGTGTTTTTTGTGAAATTTTCAAGTATACAGGAAAAATAGTATAATGATCACCTGTACAATCACAACCCAGGTTAAGTACTTTTTAATATGTGCTATATTTGCTTTACTTAAATATGTGGATATATTTGTAAAGGCTACTTGATTTCTAAACATTTAAAAATAATAGGCATTACGCATTTTACTCTTAAATACTTGTGGTAATTTTCTAAAAATAAGAACCTCCTCCTCCATAACTATAATGCCATTATCATATCTAAGAAAATTAACAATTCCCTGTAATCATCTCATATTCAGTCCACACCTAAATTTCCACAATTATCCAAAAATGTGTTTATACATTAGTATTTTTTGTACCAGGGTCAATTCAAGATGCACACATCCTATTTGATTGTTACAACTCTTATGTCTTTTGTATTCTAGAAGAGGCTCCTCACCAGTTTTTTTTCATGACATGACTTTTTGTAGCTATCAGGTTAGGTGTCCTATACACTGTCCCACAAATTCTGGATTTGTCTGATTACTTCTGGATAGCATTACTTAACATTATCCTCAATCTCTTGTATTTCCTATAAATAGGAAATTTGGCTTGAAAACTTGGCTAAATTCAGGTTAAATACTTTGGGCACAAATACTTCATAGTTAATGATGGGTACTTTATACTGTGTCACATCACAAGTCACATCATGACAAATCATCCCATCATTATGAATCTGAGTTTGCTCCCTGGTTAAGAGAGTGACTGCCAGTTCTCTCCATTGTAAAAGCACATATTTTTCTTTGCAATTAGTAAGTAAGCTGTGGCATGATACCTTAGCACTGTGTAAATATCCTGTTACTAAACAACTTTCATGTCGTGGTTGTTTATCCACCAATAATCTTTGACTAAATGCAAAATTTATTTCACTGGAACACAATATGTTGAGGTTTTTGGCTTGTTTTATTTTTAGATGTAAACTGATTCTATAAATCATTTCAGGGAAAACTGACATGTTTGCAATATGGAGACTCATCCATAAACATGGCATATCTCTTCATTTACTTATATCTTCTTTCAAATATTTTCATTAAATATGATAAATTTAATTATAGTGCTGTTCATAATAGCAAAAATTGAAAATGACCCAAATATTCATTGACAGGAGAACTAATAAAGAATTATATATTCATACAAAGAAATTCTATGTCTGGGTGGAAATGAGTAAACTAGAGCTATGCACATCAACATGGATGATACCAAGAAACATAATGTTGAGTGAAAAAGCAAGTTTCAGAACAATACATACCACATGAAAAGTTTTTATATGGAACTTTAAAAGGAACGTAATATATCATTTAAAATACAAACCTGTGTGGTAAAACATAAAGAAAAGCAAACTGGGACTTCAGCTTTTGAATTATGGACTAGGTTATTCAGACCATCCCTCCCACTGAAGACAGATAAAAAGAAGCGGTGAATTTTTAAAAAAATTTTTCTTTAGGTATCAGAGAGCTAACAAGACGGTAGAAAAATTACTGGACCAAGATCTAGGAAGAAAACAAACTCAGGAAAGTGAAGTCTGCAACTCATGCTGCTTTTGTCCTGGGAACATTTATCAATCTGGAAGTGATAACTGAAAGATGTAATCATGCTTTGGAGAAGACTTTAAAGAGTAGAGTACAGGGACTTCCCTGGCAGTCCAGTAGTTAAGACTCTGTGCTTCCACTGTAGGGGCATGGGTTTGATCCCTGGTCAGGGAACTAAGATCCCACATGCCACATGGCCAAGAAAAAAAAAGAGTGGAGGAAAAATATCAGAATCCAAGAACATAAAGAGTGAGGACTGGGACTTCCCTGGTGGCACAGTGGTTGAGAGTCCGCCTGCCAATGCAGGGGACACGGGTTCGTGCCCTGGTCCGGAAAGATCCCACATGCCGCGGAGCAGCTGGACCCATGAGCCATGGCCGCTGAGCCTACGTATCCGGAGCCTGTGCTCTGCAACGGGAGAGGCCACAACTGTGAGAGGCCCGCGTACCCCAAAAAAAAAAAAAAAAAAAAAAAAAAAAAGGTGTAGAACAATCAGTACAAATAAAAAGTTAGAAGACAATTTTAGCAAAATATACCAGGAATCATATAATATGTAATTGGACAAAGTGTTCCAAAAACAAAAGTTGTCAGACTGGGTTTTAAAACTCAATTATATGATTTTAAAAGAGCCACATTTAAACATAAGGATATAGAATATTGAAAGCAAAATGATTAGAAAATATTATACCTTGCAAATACAGAGCAAAATGAAACTGACATTGCTGTTTGCCCGTTTGAGAAAAAAGACTCTAATATTACAATGATTACTAGATATCAGAAGAATCACCTCATAATGGTGAAAGTTGAATTCACCAAGAAGATATAACAAATCCAAATATATATATATATATATATATATATATATATATATTTGACCATAGTACAAGGAGAAAACAATATATTCAGATCACAAAGACCTACTTTAACACTTCTCTCAGTATTCAGTCTTTGTTAGAATAAGCAGAAAAAATTCTGTAAAGAAGATATGAATATGTTCTTAATAAACACATATGGAATACTTCAGAATACACAGTATTTCAAGCACACTAAGCCATAAGGAAAATCTAAAAAAAGTTTAAATATTGAAACTATATGAATTCTGTTATCTGATGACCATGAAATTGGGTTCTGAATCAAAAACAAAAAGATACTAAAATCCCCATATGTTTGGAAACTAAGAAATATACTTCTAATTAGCCATGGGTCAAAGAAAAAAACAATTAAGAAGTAAAAGTATAAGTAATCAAAATAATTTTCATTTGAATGATAAAAATACTACATATTAAAATTTGCACAGTGCAGCTGAAACAGTAGAAAAATGTATAATCTTAAACACATATATTTAAAAAAGAAAGTCCTAAAATAATGGGCTATGAATTTATGTCAAGAAACAGCAAAATACACGAAATAAATTAGAAAGTTAGAAAATAGATATTTAAAATAAAAGTTAATTAAAAAGAAAAAACTAATAAAACCCATAACTTCTGACAAGACTGATAGAAAAAAATTGAAAGAGCAAATAAAAATGTCATAAATGGTGTAGACAATTAAAAGATAAGATATTGTGAACAATTTTCCACCAAGAGCTTGAAATTTTAAATAAAAGGAACAAATATTTTAAAAATATACAGCTTAATAAAATGAACCAAGAAGAAATAGAAAACCTGATTATTCCTAAAATTGCACAAGAAATTAAATTGATAATCATAAACACACACAGTCATGGGGGAGATCTTCAAAATGGCAGAGGAGTAAGACATGAGATCACCTTCCTCCCCACAATTACATCAGAAATACATCTACATGTGTACAACCCCTACAGAACACCTACTGAATGCAGGCAGAAGCCCAGAGATTTTCCAAAAGGGTTTTGGTGCTCCGGCCAGGTGTCAGGCCTGTGCCTCTGAGGCAGGAGAGCCAAATTCAGGACATTGGTCTACCAGAGACCTCCCAGCTCCATGTAATATCAAATGGGGAAAGCTCTCCCAGAGATCTCCATCTCAACGCTAAGACCCAGTTCCACTCAACAACCAGCAAGCTACAGTGCTGGACACCCTATTGCCAAACAACTAGCAAGACAGGAACACAACTCCACCCATGAGCAGAGAGGCTGCCTAAAATCATAACAAGGTCAAAGACACCCCAAAACACACCAGCGGATGTGGTCCTGCTCACAAGAAAGACAAGATTCAGCTTCATCCACCAGAACACAGGCACTAGTCCCCTACACCAGGAAGCCTACACAACACACTGAACCAACCTTAGCCACTGGGGACAGACACCAAAAACAACAGGAACAACGAACCTGCAGCCTGCACAAATGAAACCCCAAACACAGTAAGTTAAGCAAAATGAGAAGACAGAGAACCACACAGCAGATGAAGGAGCAAGGTAAAAACCCACCAGAGCAAAGAAATGAAGAGGAAATAGGCAGTCTACCCAAAAAAGAATTCAGAGTAATGATAGTAAAGATATCCAAAATCTTGGAAATAGAATGGAGAAAATACAAGAAACATTTAGCAAGGACCTAGAAGAACTAAAGACCAAACAAACAGTGATGAACAACAAAATAAATGAAATTAAAAATTCTCTAGAAGGAATCAATAGCAGAAATAAATGAGGCAGAAGAACGGATAAGTGACCTGGAGGACAAAATAGTGGAAATAACTACTGCAGAGCAGGATAAAGAAAAAAAATGAAAAGAGTTGAGGACAGTCTCAGAGACCCGTGGGACGACATTAAACACACCAATATTCGAATTATTGGGGTCCCAGAAGAAGAAGAGGAAAAGAAAGGGATTGAGAAAATATTTGAAGAGATTATAGTTGAAAACTTCCCTAATATGGGAAAGGAAATAGTTAATCAAGTCCAGGAAGAGCAGAGAGTCCCATACAGGATAAATCCAAGGAGAAACATGCCAGGACACATATTAATCAAACTATCAGAAATTAAATAGAAAGAAAAATACTAAAAGCAGCAAGGGAAAAAATAACATAACACACAAGGGAATCCCCATAAGGTTAACAGCTGATCTTTCAGCAGGAATTCTGCAAGCCAGAAGGGAGTGGCAGAACATACTTAAAGTCATGAAAGGGAAAAAACTACAGCCAGGATTACTTTACCCAGCAAGGATCTCATTCAGATTCGACAGAGAAATTAAAACCTTTACAGACAAGCAAAAGCTAAGAGAATTCAGCATCACCAAACCAGCTTTACAACAAATGCTAAAGGAACTTCTCTAGGCAGGAAACACAAGAGAAAGGAAAGGTCTACAATAAAAAAACACAAAACAATTAAGAAAATGGTAAAAGGAATATACATATTGATAATTACCATAAATGCAAATGGATTAAATGCTCCCACCAAAAGACATAGACTAGCCGAATGGATACAACAATAAGATCCCATATGTATGCTGTCTACAGGAGACCCACTTCAGACCTAGGGATACATACAGACTGAAAGTGAAGGGATGGAAAAAGATATTCCATGCAAATGGAAATCAGAGGAAAGCTGGAGTAGCAATTCTCATATCAGACGGAATAGACTTTAAAATAAAGACTATTACAATGGACAAAGAAGGACACTACATAATGATCAAGGGATCAATCCAAGAAGAAGATATAACAATTGTAAATATTTATGCACCCAACAGAGAAGCACCTCAATATATAAGGCAAATGTTAACAGCCATAAAAGGGGAAATTGACAGTAACACAATCATAGTAGGGGACTTTAACACCCCACTTTGACCAATGGACAGATCATCCAAAATGAAAATAATAAGGAAACACAAGCTTTAAATGATACATTAAACAACATGGACTTAAATGATATTTATGGAACATTCCATCCAAAAACAACAGAATACACTTTCTTCCCAAGTGCTCATGGAACATTCTCCAGGATAGATCATATCTTGGGTCACAAATCAAGCCTTGGTAAATTTAAGAAAATTGAAATCATATCAAGTATCTTTTCTGACCACAATGCTATGACACTAGATATCAATGACAGTAAAAAAAAACTGTAAAAAATACAAACACGGGCTTCCCTGGTAGCACAGTCATTGGGAGGCCGCCTGCTGATGCAGGGGACACGAGTTTGTGCCCCGGTCTGGGAGGATCCCGCATGCCGCGGAGTGGCTGGGCCCGTGAGCCATGGCTGCTGGGCCTGCGTGTCTGGAGCCTGTGCTCCACAGTGGGAGAGGCCATAGTGGTGAGAGGCCTGCGTACCACAAAAAAAAAAAAAAAAAAAAAAAAAAATACAAACACATGGAGGCTAAACAATGCACTACTTAATAACAAAGAGATCACTGAAGAAATCAAAGAGGAAATCAAAAAATACCTAGAAACAAATGACAATGAAAACACAACAACCCAAAACCTATGGGATGCAGCAAAAGCAGTTCTAACAGGGAAGTTTATAGCAATACACTCCTACCTCGAGAAACCAGAAACATCTCAAATACACAATCTACCCTTACAGCTAAAGCAATTAGCAAAAGAAGAACAAAAAAACCCCAACGTTAGCAGAAGGAAAAGGAATCATAAACATCATATCAGAAATAAATGAAAAAGAAATGAAGGAAACAATAGCAAACATCAATAAAACTAAAAGCTGGTTCTTTGAGAAGATAAACAAAATTGATAAACATTAGCCAGACTCATCAAGAAAAAAAGGGAGAAGACTCAAATCAATAGAATTAGAAATGAAAAAGGAGAAGTAACAACTGACACTTCAGAAATACAACAAATCATGAGAGATTACTACAAGCAACTATATGCCAATAAAATGGACAACCTGGAAGAAATGGACAAATTCTTAGAAAATCACAATCTTCTGAGACTGAACCAGGAAGAAACAGAAAATATAAACAGACCAATCAAAAGCACTGAAACTGAGACTGTGATGAAAAATCTTCCAACAAACTAAAGCCTAGGACCAGATAGCTTCACAGGCGAATTCTATCAAACATTTAGAGAAGAGCTAACACCTATCCTTCTCAAACTCTTCCAAAATATAGCAGAGGGAGGAACACTCCCAAACTCTCTCTATGAGGCCGCTATCACCCTGATACGAAAACCAGACAAAGATGTCACAAAGAAAAGAAATTACAGGCCAATACACTGATGAACATAGATGCAAATATCCTCAACAAAATACTAGCAAACATAATCCAACAGCACATTAAAAGGATCATACACAATGATCAACTGGAGTTTATCCCAGGAATGCAAGGATTCTTCAGTATATGCAAATCAATTAATGTGATACATCATATTAACAAATTGAAGAATAAGAACCATATGATCATCTCAATAGATGCAGAAAAAGCTTTTGGCAAAATTCAACTCCCATTTATGATAAAAAACCCTCCAGAAAGTAGGCATAAAAGGAACTTACCTCAACATAATAAAGGCCATATATGACAAACTCACAGCCAACATCGTTCTCAATGGTGAAAAACGGAAACCATTTCCACTAAGATCAGGAACAAGACAAGGCTGTCCACTCTCACCACTATTATTCAACATGGTTTTGGAAGTGTAAACTACAGCAATCAGAGAAGAAAATGAAATAAAAGGAATACAAATTGGAAAAGAAGAAGTAAAGCTGTCACTGTTTGCAGATGATATGATACTATACACAGAGAATCCTAAAGATACTACCAGAAAACTACTAGAGCTAATCAATGAATTTGGTAAAGTAGCAGGATACAAAATTTATGCACAGAAATCTCTGGCATTCCTATACACTAATGATGAAAAATCTGAAATAGAAATTAAATAAACACTCCCATTTACATTGCAACAAAAAGAATAAAGTATCTAGGAATAAACCTACCCAAGGAGACAAAAGATTTGTATATGGAAAACTATAAGACACTGATGAAAGAAATTAAAGGTGATAAAAACAGATGGAGAGATATACCATGCTCTTGGACTGGAAGAATCAACATTGTGAAAATGACTCTACTACCCAAAGCAATCTACAGATTCAATGCAATCCCTATCAAACTACCAATGGCATTTTTAATAAAAATAGAACAAAAATTTCACAATTTCTATGGAAACACAAAAGACCCCGAATAGCCAAAGCAATCTTGAGAAAGAAAAACGGAACTGAAGGAATCAGGCTGCCAGACTTCAGACTATACTACAAAGCTACAGTAATCAAGACAGTATGGTACTGGCACAAAAACAGAAATATAGATCAATGGAACAGGATAGAAAGCCCAGAGATAAACCCATGAACATATGGTCACCTTATCTTTGATAAAGTAAGCAAGAATACACAGTGGAGAAAACACAGCCTCTTTGATAAGTGGTGCTGGGAAAACTGGACAGCTACATGTAAAAGAATGAAATTAGTACACTCCCTAACACCATACACAAAAATAAACTCAAAATGATTTAAGACCTAAATGTAAGACTGGACACTATAAAACTCTTAGAGGAAAATATAGGGAGAACACTCTATGACATAAATCACAGCAGGATCCTTTTTGACCCACCTCCTAGAAAAATGGAAATAAAAACAAAAATAAACAAATGGGACCTAATGAAACTTCAAAGCTTTTGCACAGCAAAGGAAACCATAAACAAGACCAAAAGACAGCCCTCAGAATGGGAGAAAATATTTGCAAATGAAGCAACTGACAAAGGATCAATCTCCAAAATTTACAAGTAACACATGCAGCTCAATATCAAAAAAACAAACAACCCAATCCAAAAATGGGCAGAAGACCTAAATAGACATTTCTCCAGAGAATATATACAGATTGCCGACAAACACATCAAAGAATGCTCAACACCTCTAATCATTAGAGAAATGCAAGTCAAAACTACCATGAGGTATCACCTCCCACTGGTCAGAATGGCCATCTTAAAAAAACCTACAAACAATAAAAGCTGGAGAGGGTGTGGAGAAAAGGGAACCCTCTTGCACTGTTGGTGGGAATGTAAGTTGATACAGCCACTATGGAGAACAGTATGGAGGATCCTTAAAATACTAAAAATAGAACTACCATACAACCCAGCAATCCCACTACTGGGCATATACCCTGAGAAAACCGTAATTCAATAAGAGTCATGTACCACAATGTTCATTGCAGCTCTATTTACAATAGCCAGGACATGGAAACAACCGAAGTGTCCATCAACAGATGAATGGATAAAGAAGATGTGGCACATATATACAATGGAATATTACTCAGCCATAAAAAGAAACAAAATTGAATTATTTGTAGTGAGGTGGATGGACCTAGAGTCTGTCATACAGAGTGAAGTAAGTCAGAAAGAGAAAAACAAACACTGTATGCTAACACATATATATGGAATCTGAAAAAAAAAAGGTTCTGAAGAACTAGGGGCAGGACAGGAATAAAGACGCAAAGATAGAGAATGGACTTGAGGACATGGGGAGGGCGAAGGGTAAGCTGAGATAAAGTGAGAGAGTGGCATGGACTTATACATACTACCAAATGTAAAACAGATCGCTAGTGGGAAGCTGTCACATAGCACAGGGAGATCAGCTCAGTAATTTGTGACCCCCTTGAGGGGTGGGTTAGGGAGGGTGGGAGGGAGACACAAGAGGGAGGAGATATGGGGATATATGTATATGTATAGCTTATTCACTTTGTTATAAAGCAGAACTAACACACCATTGTAAAGCAATTATACTCAAATAAAGATGTTAAAAAGAAAAAGAAAGAAACATACACACACACACAAGAAATCCAGATTTAGATGGTTTCACTGGCAAGTTCTTCAATACTTTTAAGGAAGAAATAATTTCAGTGTTACACAAACTCTTCCAGAGAATCAAAATGGAGGGTATGTTCACAAATTTATTTTATGAGGCTATCATATTGATATCATAATTTAACAAAGATGGTATGAGAAAACTTTCCCAGCCAGTCTTATTTATGAACTTAGACATCAGTAGCATGTAACTAACAAAGGTCTTCTAACAAGAACATATAAAATATTTTTACCAATCAATGACAAAAAGGCAGCTCATCCATTACAAAATTGTGCAAGGGACCTGATCAGGCACTCCACAAAAAGGGAAATGTAAATGACCAATCAACATATGAAAATGTGCTAAGTGTCCTAAGTAATCAGGGAAATTAAGACTGTGAGACCCCAGTACACATAAAACATAGTGGTTGTCTAAGAAAAGCACTCCTGTGTTTCTCCTTTATTCTCACACCATTACCACACAATACTACTTACACCAAAAGTTTGGAGTTTCCATACATTAAGCAATTCTCTGACACCAGCTGAGTGTCCTATAATTCAGTTCAGATCTGACACTACCTATCCAGAGTTAGTGTCATATCCCACAGGTTCAGGGCTCAGTCCCACAAGACCATCCCGATTTCAGACATCAATCACAAGTTCTTGATTGTCACCTGTACTTCTGACCAACCAGTTACAAATCAATGACCCCCTCTTTAGCTTTGATAATTTATTAGAATGACTTACAGAACTCAAGGAAACACTTACTTACATTTACCAGTTTATTATAAAGGATATATTAAAGGATATGAGTGAAAAGCCAGATGAAAACATATGTAGGGTGAGGTCCAAAGAGGTCACATGCATAGAAAGGTTTTGTCCCCATGAAGTTGGGTTATTCCACCCTCCCTGGATGTAGATGTGCTGACCAACCCAGAAGCTCTTCAAACCACATACTTTGGGGATTTCTGTGGAGGCTTCAACATATAGTCAGGGTCAATCATTAATTCCACTTCTAGCCCTTCCCCTGCTTCCCAGAAGATGAGGAATGGGGCTGAAAGTTCCAAGTTTCTAATCATGGCTTCCTTTCTGGTGGACAGCCCCTATCATGAAGCTATTCGGGAGCCAACCAAGAGTCACCTGCTTAGAGCAAAAGACAATCCTATCGCCCAGGAAATTTCAAGAGATTTAGGAGCATTGTGTCAGTAACCAGGGTCAAAGACCAAATATTAGAACAAAAGATGCTTCTAGGGTTATTATCATTTAGGAAATTACAAGGGTTTTAGCATCTCTGTGCCAGGAACCAGAAGCAGAGACTGATATATACATTTTCTATTATTTCAAAGTGGATAAAATTAAAAGATGTGACAATATCAAATGTTGGCAAGTTTGTGGGCAGATGGGACTCTCGAACACTCCTAATGGGAGATTAAATTTGTTTCACTGCTTTGTAAATGTTTATCATTATTTATTCAAGTTGAAGATATGTCCACCTTATGACTGAGCAATTCTACTCTTTTTTTTTTTTTTCTTTTTTTGCGGTACGCGGGCCTCTAGCTGTTGTGACCTCTCCCGTTGCGGAGCAACAGGCTCCGGACGCGCAGGCTCAGCGGCCATGGCTCACGGGCCCAGCCGCTCCGCGGCATGTGGGATCTTCCCGGACCAGGGCACGAACCCGTGTCCCCTGCATCGGCAGGCGGACTCTCAACCACTGCGCCACCAGGGAAGCCCTCTACTCTTGATTACACACAATAAAGGAATAGTTGCCCATGTGCTTCCTAGCCACATTTTATGTAATATCCAAAAATGAGACACAAACCAAATGTCCATCAACAATTATATACAGTGTTATACCATACAGCAATGAAAATAAACAATCTGTGGTAAAAAGAAGCCAGACCAAAAGGTACATACTTTATGATTGCTTTTCCTAAATTTCATAAACAGACAAATTACATTATGGTATTTAAGGATGCATACTGTGGTGGTAAAACCAACAAGAAAAAAGGTGATTACCATAAAATTTAATAGCTATCATTAGGGGAGAGAGAGGAATATGACCAAGAAGGGGCAGAGGAATGTTTCTGAGATTCTTCCAATATTCTATTTCTTGGCCCATGTGGTGATCACATAGACATTTATTTCACAATAAGTTTTTAAGTTGTACACTTATATATATGCATATGTCTGTAGTAGTGTTATTTTCCACACCAGAAAAGATTTAATTAACATGATAACTCAAAATCTAGATTCATTTTCACTTTTGAGGGTAGAGGCAGGACATGGGACAAGAGGGAAAAGGACATGCAAAGCTTCTACTCATACCTCTCCACCCAATATAAATAGCTTTCATTTACTCACTGATGTCTGAGATTTACTTCTTTGCTAAGAATTTGCTTCTGTTAAAATATTAACACCCCACTAAGAAATATGCACTAAGATTTACAATCCCTGACAGTTTCATGAGAACAAAAATGTGTTTTATCTGTCTTTTGCATTAACATTCTGAAAAGTTTTGCATGTGGGGAAAGAGAAGAGTAGTAAGACAAAGGGTACATGAGGGCATGATATATATTTATACAGATAGAGAGATAGGGAGAGATAAGGGGGAAAGCCCAAGAGAGAGAAAGTATAAGAGAAAATTTCTCTGCTTTTAAAGTGGAAGATGACACACAAAGAAAAGTACTGTATGATTCCACTTATATGAGTTACTTAGAGTAGTCAAAATCACAGAGACAGAAAGTTGAAAGGTGGTTGCCAGGGGCTGGGAGGAGGAGGGAATGAGGAGGTGTTGTTTAATGGGTCCAGAGTTTCAGTTTTGCAAGATGAGAAGAGGTCTGGTGATGAGTGGTGGTAATTGTTGCACAACAATATGAATGTACTTAATACCACTGAACTACACGCTTAAAAATGGTTAAGGTATGGGCTTCCCTGGTGGCGCAGTGGTTGCGAGTCCGCCTGCCGATGCAGGGGACACGGGTTCGTGCCCCAGTCCGGGAAGATCCCACATGCCGCGGAGCGGCTGGGCCCATGAGCCGTGGCCGCTGAGCCTGTGCGTCCGGAGCCTGTGCTCCGCAAAGGGAGAGGCCACAGCAGTGAGAGGCGCGCGTACCGCAAAAAAAAAAAAAAAAAAAAAAAAAAAAATGGTTAAGGTAGTAAATTTTGTTATGTATTTTACCCAATAAAAAAAATTGGGGAAAAATGTGGAAGGTGACAATGACGTTTGGAAACCTTGAGTTTGAGACTACACACCAACTAAGCTTGAGTTTAAACCAATAAACTACACGCTTAAAACTGGTTAAGGTAGTAAATTTTGTTATGTATTTTACCCAATAAAAAAATTGAGGAAAAAAGTGGAAGATGAAAATGACGTTTGGAAACCTTGAGTTTGAGACTACACACCAACTAAGCTTTATTGAGTTTAAACCAAGTATCCTCAGAAGATCCGAAGTCGAGTTTCCTCAGTATGGGATCAACTCTCCATACTGAGCTTGGAGAGGAGATTCTCTGAAGTAGAAACTCACTTCACCTTACTATTGTTCTCAGGATCACTCTGAAAAACATGTCTGTGTCCCTAAATGATAAAATTGGCTACCTCATTCATCAAGATTTTCAAATTTGCAAAGCATGCCTAGAGTCATTTTTCTGGTGTTTAAATTTTAATGTTGATTTTCAAATACCACAGCTAAAATCTAAAGCTTGCCCAGGTTTCAGTAAGTTCACAATACATGTGGCAGGCATTTAACGTCTCCTTTGCTAATGGCACTCTTCTTTCTGGAACTCTCACTTTTCAAGAACTCACATTTTTCCAGGTATCTTGTTCCAATATTTTGTTGCCACTTTCTCTCCTCACTAAAGTTTTCCTATTGTCTTCTGAACTTGAAACCATAAAACATAATATTGTGAATTTAGCTTGTAAATTCTTAAATAAATACTCAGTAAAATGGAAAATTTCTTCAAGCATTCAAGGAAACAGTTATAGATGACTGGGAAAACCTCCCTGATATCACACATAACTTTCAGTTTTCTATTTCAAGTCAAAAGTCTTAATCTAGCTATTAGATTTTAGTTTTAAATTGTCTAATTTCATTCTTTTACATGTAGCTGTCCAATTTCCCCAACACCACTTATTGAAGAGGGTGTCTTTTCACCATTGTATATTCTTGCCTCCTTTATCAAAGATAAGGTGACCATATGTGCATGGGTTTATCTCTGGGCTTTCTATCCTGTTCCATTGATCTATATTTCTGTTTTTGTGCCAGTACCATACTGTCTTGATTACTGAAGCTTTGTAGTATAGTCTGAAGTCAGGAAGCCTGATTTCTCCAGCTCCGTTTTTCTTTCTCAAGATTGCTTTGGCTATTTGGGGTCTTTTGTGTTTCCATACAAACTGTAAAATTTTTTGTTCTAGTTCTGTGAAAACTAAAAATAGAACTATCATATGACCCAGCAATCCCACTACTGGACATATACCCTGAGAAAACCATAATTCAAAAAGAGATGTACCACAATGTTCACTGCAGCACTATTTACAATAGTCAGGACATGGAAGCAACCTAAGCATCCATCGACAGATGAATGGATAAAAAAGATGTGGCACATATATACAATGGAATATTACTCAGCCATAAAAAGGAACAAAATTGAGTTATTTGTAGTGAGGTGGATGGACCTAGAGTCTGTCATACAGAGTGAAGTAAGTCAGAAAGAGAAAAACAAATACCATATGCTAACACATATATATGGAATCTAAAAAATAAATGGTTCTGATGAACCTAGGGGTAGGATAGGAGCAAAGATGCAGACGTAGAGAATGGACTTTAGGACACAGGGAGGGGGAAGGGTAAGCTGGGATGAAGTGAGAGAGTGGCATGGACATATATACACTACCAAATATAAAATAGATAGCTAGTGGGAAGCAGCCGCATAGCACAGGGAGATCAGCTCGGTGCTTTGTGACCACCTAGCGGGGTGGGATAGGGAGGGTGGGAGGGAGGGAGATGCAAGAGGGAAGAGATATGGGGATATATGTATAACTGATTCAGTTTGTTATTAAGCTGAAACTAACACACAATTGTAAAGCAGTTATACTCCAATAAAGATGTTTAAAAATGTTTTTAAAATGAAATTAAATTAAAGAAAAAAGAGCTGTGCACCAGGCCCAACAACAAAATAAAGTTCCTTAAATTGCTTAATTTGCCATGGTTGCATAATGAATGGCATCAAAACCCTTCAGATGAAAAAGGCTGTATATCTCCCTTTAGAACAATGAGGTAAGTGGGTTCCACACTCCATTTGTCATGAACAGAACATAACCCCTCCAGTTAGAGACGCTTCAAGAGGAGAGGTAGCTCAGTACTGCCACCTGCTACAGGAAAGAAAAGAACGCAGAAAGCTGACCCAGGGCTGAAAAGTAAGCCTGAGACCTTGCAGGAGAAGGTTCTTGGTGGGTTTCCTGGTAGTTTCTGAGAAAGGAGGATTTGAGCTGGCTGGTCTTTAAGATTTTATAAGACTACATTTGTCCTTCACCAGGGGAGAAGACCAGAGCATCCACACTGGGCCAAGATGTAGGTATGAGGAAGTACATAGATCTGCCAACAAGGAGCCAGACTCCTGACAGGGAGCAGAAAGTAGGGTTGGAATGCAGGTTGGAGCAGAGTCACAGCAACGTGACTCCTTACAAGTTAGAGACAGGAAGAGGATGAGGACTTTGTTCTGGGGAAGCTATGCCAACCAAACCAACCATGCCCAGACATCTTGTGATGTAGGGTTAAAGCAATTCTCCTCTGAAAACGTAATTTCCCTTCATCTCTTAGGATAAATTCTTTTGTCTTGGCCAAAGTAAGAAAAAGAAGGATAAATTCACAGGGTATAACATAGTGACTAAGAACATGCTTTCTGTAGTTAGACTACCTGAGCTCAAATCCTAGCTCTACTAATTATTCTGTGACCTAGAACAAGTTATACATTTTCCCCTGTGCCTCAGGGCCAGCTTCTGTAAAAATTCTGGAGATAATAATAATTCTTACTTCAGGGAATAGTGTCAAGATTAAATGAAACAATAGAGATAAAGTTCTTAGAATAATGCCTGGTACATAACTAGAATTCAGTAGATGTTACCACTGGGTAACAAGAAGAAGCTTCAACTTCAGTGTGTAAGAATCACTAAGGAAATCTCCTCTAAATACAGATGTCAGGGGATTCTGGGTTAGATATGAGGAATCTGCATTTTTAGTGTCGCTCCAAATGACCCTGATGCAGGTCATCCAAGAGAACCCTGAAGGAACCCTGCCCTAATGATGGCTATATTTAGTGGTGTCATCTCCCCTGCCCAGTTGAAAACCCAGGAGCAATTTGTAAGGCAAACCGCAGAAGAGCTGGAGACAGCAGTGGTGCCACTCTCTTCCAGCTCAGAGCTTTCCCTTTTACACTTGCACAGAGCAAGAGGAGTTTTACGAGGTCATCTCAGTACTGTTACTAAGCAGCATCTCCCATTCCGAAAGAAACTTTTTACGAGGACTTCCCCTGCCCCTTTTTAAAACTTTTCTGTTCCTCCACTCTGAATGCTGTACTTTTAAAGAGTGTTTCAAGATTTCTGCTGTCCCAACGGGATAAAGGTTGGAATTAACACTCCATTCACACATAAGCTTGGGAAACCCTTCTGCAGCACAATGAGAAGATGAAATGGAAAAGCTTTCTTGGGCACTTTGAACAGTCTAGGCAACCCTCCAGATGTGCCCTCCAGATCCTCCAGAACTCCAGGAGTAGCCCCAGATTCCAAACAATAGCGGGCTGAGACCCAAAAATGCTCTTTGTGGTCTTGGATCCTTTCGAGCACCATCCCAGATTGAAGAGAATTCAAAATTTAGCCTAACAGATTCTCTTGAAGTCTTGCCCCACAATGTCCTAAGTAAGCACTTAGCCTCCCACTCACTTAGCAATGGCATGGCACTTAAGAATTGCAAAGTGCATGAAAGACACATGGCTTTATTTTTCTGTGCATTTAGTCCTGGGCTTGATGATGGCATTATCTCCCTAATCATCACAAGCACAGAAATGGTTTGCTTGGGGGGGCAGGGGTGCACTTGCCCTTCACACCAGAAGGCTCCTTGACTAAAAGTCTCCTTTCCATGCAGTCCTTCTGTGCTCACTGCCACAGGATTTGAAATTATGGCAAAATTATCCTACTAAGTTTGTTTTTTTAGGTAACTGAAACTCTACATGAACCATTTTCCTTATACCATCATTTCCTTATACGAATCATTTATCTACCTTTTTTTTTTTCGGTACGCGGGCCTCTCACTGTAGTGGCCTCTCCCGTTGCGGAGCACAGGCTCCGGATGCGCAGGCTCAGCGGCCATGGCTCACGGGCCCAGCCGCTCCGCAGCACGTGGGATCCTCCCGGACCAGGGCACGAACCCGTGTCCTCTAACATCGTTAAGCGGACTCTCAACCACTGCACCACCAGGGAAGCCCTACCTACCTTATTTTAAATTACATTCCTGCTTTGTCTTCTTTGGAGTATAATTGAAGAAACATGAGCTTTGAAGTCTGATAGAACTGGTTTCAGCTTGGCCCTGCCACTTGACAGCTGTGTGAATTTAAGCAAGTTACTTAACTTCTATTAATCTTGGTTTCTTTAATCTGTAAAATGAAACTGATATGGAAGCTACTTTGGAGGTTCTTCAGAAGAAAATATCCATAGCTTCTACAATCCTTGTTTCTACAACTGGTCCATCATAGATATCTATAACTTCCTTCTTCCACTACCCATTCCATGTTCAATTGCCCTCAGTCATCCCCTCATCTAGAAATGTCTCTTGATCTAATAGGGTAATTCAAAATTTCATTCCTGAAAAGTCTGAATCACTAGCCTGTATTGGGTTGCTATAGTATGCCATTAACTTTTACCACTGGTCATGGAGACATGAGAAGACACTCTAACTGGTTTATTTTATAGAAGAGGAACTCAAGGTTAGAGAGGTGAAAATGCAAGAAGGTAACCTGTATCAAGGACCATATAAATAACCAGTGTCACATCAGTATGGAGTAAAACAAGTATTATTTAAGAAGGTAGGACTTAACCAGATCTCTAAGGGAAGAGTATGAATAGAGCATTCCAAGGAGGAATGAGGGAATCAGCAAAATTATGGCAATCAAAAGGAACATGATATGTTGGGGAAAACAGTAACCAAACCAGTTTGGAGGGAGCAGAAACTTCTTTCAGGGAAGTAGTAGAAAATAAGGCTCAAATAGTAGGTTGGGGTCAAAATCTGGGAGCCCTTAAATATCAGAGTTCAGACTATCCTGCAACATTGGGGTGCTCTTAAAAGTGTTTTAATGTTAAGATGACTTGAAAAAGATGGTGATTTTGAAATATAAACCAGACACCAAGGAAGGTCAGGGGAATGCACTGGAACCAGATAGACTAGTTAGAAAGTAGGAAGTGATGATGTCTGGGCTGGGGAGACTATAAAAGAAATCAAAAAGAGGAAGCAGACTGATTCATCATTAAAACTTGAGGAAGACGATGGGAGAGGGGTAAACATCAAGAGTGAATTAAAGATTTCCAGCTTATGTGACTGGGAGGGTGAGGGTCTGAGGGGAAAAAAAGAGAGGGGGGAGGCAGAGAAAATAAACTCTTAAACCTGGAAAATTCCTTGCAGATTATCTCCTCCAAGTAGTGTGTTTTACAGATGATGACCAGGTGAATGCTGGTGCTGGAGAAAATGGGGAGACTGCTTTTAGTCAGAGTTCTTAGAATGTGTCTCTCATTACTTTAAAGGCCAAGAATGGAAACATCCACTGATGGAGAACAGCAACAGCCTTAGGCAGAGTTGCATCTGGCCCCTGGGTGGGGCTCATCCTGCTTCTCTTTCTTGTCTGGTCTGTGCAGCCCAGGATCTGCCCTGCGCGTGGATGAAATCTTCTTCAGCTGGATCTCTGTAGCTTCCCTGTTCCCTTGCCTGGAGTATTCTCTTACCTAAGTCCAGGCCTTTTATTCTGGCCCCAGACTCATCCCCTCCGCTTAGACCTGCCCTGAGCAGATGCATGCTAGCTCCACAATATCCCTTTCTCCATTCTCCTTCAGTCACTCCTTCACATTCATTCATTCAAGGTTTTATAAGTCCTGGAAATACAATAGTAAGTAAGACATGGTTGGTGCCCTCATAGGGCTTACATGCTGGAATTGAAGGCAGGCCCTTCCCACTAACCCTTCAAAATAAGTAAACAAATAATTAAAACAAAATAATTTAAAATCATGATAAGTACTAGCAAGAAAAACAGGGCTGGGATGTAAAATTATTACAATCTATGTGGGGAATCAGAATAGTCAAAGAAGGTGCTCTGGGGAGGTGTCACTTGAGTTGAGACCTAAAGGATGAGGAGGAGCCAGAATTCCAGCTATGTGCAAAGGCCCTGAGAATTTATGCACTCAAGGAATTGAAAGGAGGCCAGAGAGACTGAAGCACAGTGAGTAAGGGGGGAGACATACAACCAGGGAACTAGACAGTGAGGAAAATTCTTTCAGAAAAATAATACAGAATTTTGAATACAATATTAGGTACAAAACTAAGTTTATTTAGAATGAGAAAAGATGTCACACAAATTATAAATTTGTAAAAGCTTAGGAACTAAAATTTTAGAATTATTAAAACTTTCTAGTTGTTTGAACCTTTTATCATGAACTGAGACACTCTAATAATGCTTTCTAACTTAAAGTTTACTTGCCTGACAATAACCATACCAGTTTTCTTGTAGTTAGTTTTTTCCATGGTATCTTTTCTCATTCTTTATTTTCAACCTTTTGGAAACATTATGTTTTAAATCTTTTTCTGATAAACAGTCTATAATGGGTATTTCTTAAATTCCATCTTTAAAAAAATCTTTATCTTTTAACTAGAGTACTTGGTTCATTTATATTTAATGAAATTACTGATAAATTTGAATATAAATCTATCATTATTTTCGTCTATTTGAGCCACTTGTTCTATGTTCCTTTTCCCCTCCTTTCATGCCTTCCTTTAGATTAACTGTTTTTTATCATTCTGCCTTTTCCATCTGAGTTTGGATGTTGCACATACATTTTGCACTCTCTTCATGATTATCCCAGTGCATCTCTGAAATATCAAAGTCTGATGCTAATCTTTACTTTTACCCTCCCCCTGAAAAAATGCAAGAAACTTGGAGTACCTTAACTGTCTCTCCTTCGCCTCCAAAAAATTATATGTAGTATTATGTATTTTGAGTGCATATAGTTTCAAAACCCCACATGTTGTTATTTTTATTGTTGCTTTATATAGTTAATGGTCATTTAGATTCACCTATATATTTACCACCTTCTTTGCTCTCCTTTCCTTTCTACATCACAGAGCTTCCATCCGGCATCATTTTCCTTCTTAGTGAACAATATCCGTTAAATTTTTCTTTAGTGTATGTCTGTTGGCAGGAATTTTATATTTCCATCAGCAGTGTATGAGGGTTCCAATTTCTCCACGTCCTCCCCAAGACTTACCATCCATCTTTTTAATTATAACCACCCTAGTGGGTGTGAAGTGAAATCTCATAATGCTTTTGATTTGCATTTCCCTAATGACTAATGATAGTGAGCATCTTTTCATGTGTTTATTGGTCATCTGTATATCTTCTTTAGAGAAATGTCTACTCAAATTCTTAGCCCATTTTTAAATTGGGTTATTTATCTTTTTATTATTGAGTTGAATGAGTTCTTTATATATTCTGGATACCAATCCCTTATCAGATGTACAAACTGCATATGTTTTCTCCCACTTTGTGGATTATCTTTTCACTTTTGTGATGGGATTGTTTTTAGCATAAAAGTTTTTAATTTTAATGAGGTCAAATTTATCTATTTTTTCTCTTGTTGCTTGTGCTTTTGGTTTCACATCTAAGAAACCATTGCTTAATCAAGACAATTAAGATTTACTCCTATTATTCCTAAGAGTTTTATAGCTTTAGCTCTCACAGTGAGGTTTATGATCTACCTTGAGCTAATCTTTGTGTATACTGTGAGTTACGGGTTCAAGTTTATTCTTTTGCATGTGGATATACAATTGTCCTGGCAATAATTTTTTTAACATCTTTATTGGAGTAAAATTGCTTTACAATGGTGTGTTAGTTTCTGCTTTATAACTAAGTGAATCAGCTATAGATATACATACATCGCCATATCTCCTCCCTCTTGCATCTTCCTCCCACCCTCCCTATTCCACCCTTCTAGGTGGTCACAAAGCACCAAGCTGATCTCCCTATGCTATGTGGCCAGCAGTACTTTTTGAAAAGACTGTTCTTTTACCATTGAATTGTCTTGGCATTCTTATCAAAAGTCAGTTTACCATAATATAAGGTATTATTTCTGTATTTTCAATTCTACCCCATTTGTCTATATGCCTATCCTTCTGTCGGTACCACACTGTCTTTATTATTATATCTTTGTGGTAAATTTTGAAATAGGAAAATGTGAGTCCTACAGTTTTGTTGTTTTTCAAGATTGTTCTGCCTTGCATTCTCATATGAATTTTAATATCAACCTGTCCCTTTCTGGGAGAAAATCAGCCAGGATTCTGATAGGGACTGTGTTGAATTTGTAGATAAATTGGGGGAATATTGCCAGCTTGACAACACTAAGTATTCCAATCCAGGAGCATGCATATTTTTCCATTTATTTAGATTTTCTTTCATTTCTTCCACCAATGTTTTGTAGTTTTCAGTGTACAAGTCTTGTGTTTCTTTTGTTAAATTTATATCTAAGTATTTTATTATTTTTTATGCCATTGTAAATTGCATTGTTTTCTTAATTTCATTTTCAGAATGTTCATTGTTAAGTGTAGAAAAATTCAACTTTTCTTTGTATGTTGATCTTATATCCTGTAACTTTGCTGAATTTACTAGTCCTAATAGTTTTTTTAGTGGATTTTTTAGGATGTTCTCTACACAAGATCATGTCACCTGTGACTAGAGATGGTTTTATTTCTTCCTCTCCAAGCTGTATGTCATTTATTTATTTATTTTTCCCAGGTGTCCTTGCTAGAACCTTCAGTACAATGATAAATAGAAGTGACAAGAGCAAATAACATTTTCTTGTTCCTGATGTTAAGGGGAAAACATTCGGTGTCACTCCTTTTTTTTTTTTTTTTTAATATTTATTTATTTATTTGGTTGTTCCAGGTCTTAGTTGCAGCATGCGGGCTCCTTAGTTGTGGCATGCAAACTCTTAGCTGTGGCTTGCATGTGGGATCTACTTCCCTGAACAGGGATCAAACCCAGGTCCCCTGCATTGGGAGCACAGAGTCTTATCCACTGCACCACCAGGGAAGTCCCCAGTGTCACTCTTTATGAATCTAGTTCCCTGATGAAATTTTTAAGCTCCAAATTTATCTCTATGAAGTTAGTAAGCATAGTAGTTCCACAGTCCATATCTAATAATTCCAGTATCTTATGTCTCTGTGGAGCTACTTTTTCTGCTAGCTCTGGCTTATACTCTTTTATCTCTTAGTGTATCTCATTGTTTTGAAGCCATTTTCATTTTTAATTACTTGCAGAAGTAATTTGAGGCCTTAAATGGTGTTATCTTCCTTCAGAGGAAATTTTTTTCCCCTTCTGCCAGGTACCTACGGGCCCCCTTGCTGTTGGGAACCAAGGTTTTCTGAGTTGCCAAGATGACCTACCAAAGTATAGTCATATCCTTATTCCCAAGGCACATCTTGTTGAGGTCTCAGTCCTGAGCAGTGAGTGTTTCAACGTTTTTTCCACCCTTGGACTGTGCTGGACTCCAATCCTTACCTCTGCCAAGATAGAGTATAGTTCTACCTTTCATTCTTTTCCCTGAAATGAGCATATGCCCCCAGGATAAAAACATTTTTGAATGGTGCAACTTTCATTTCGAATGGTGCCGGAGTCTCAACCTCCTGATTCCAAATCCCTCCTACATTAACCCGCCAAAAGTGTAGCTTTGTCCCAATCAATGAACACCTCCAGGGCAGAAGCAGCTGGGGCTTATCTCTCTGAACTATCTTTCTCAAGCTGATCACAACCTCATAATTATTCACTATCATTTTTCCTCACTATTACTTTTAAGACTTCTTTTTCTGTCCAGCTTTTTTAGTTGTCTTCAGAGGAAATGTTATTACCAAATCCAGAAAATTCCTTTTCATCTTAGTAAGTTTGCTCTCCAAATAGAAGAGGATATTTCTCTTTATAGATGAAGCCCAACTAATTATTGAAGAAAGAATGACAAATTTTGAATATCATTGTTTTATAAACCTAGTGAAGTAATGAATCTAAGTATTGAATTATTAGCTGCTAAGATCACAAGAAGAGGAACAATCAGACATTGCAAGCCTCCTAATAGAAAAACACAATGCCACTATGAAGTAGTAATCTCACACACACACAAAAAAATCACACCTGAATTTAATCAAGCCTCTAAATCCATCTACAAATCTATCTACAAGAAATACTAAGGACAAAGGGGCATATTAAAATGTAACATAAAGATGTAATAGGCAAAATTCAGATTGTGAGACACTCATGAGAAATAGCTTGGTTTCTTTAACAAATAAATTACATGGGAAAAAAAGAGGATTGGGGGACTTAGAGATTAAAATAGATTTATGAGACATATGAAAGAATCACATTGCACAGATCTTATTTGGATTCTGATATTTTAAAAACTATTGAAACTATGAAATTTATGATACAACTGAGAATTTGAATACTGAATCAAAATTATTTGATAACATCTTTAAATATTTTTACATTTTAAAGTATGCTAATACTATTGTGATTATGTTTAGCAAAAAGAAGTGTGTTTGTGTGTGTACATACATATGTACACACAAATGTATATGTACATACGTACATACATAATATGTGTATATTATACTATACACACATATATAGTATAGAAGTTATAAGTGCAAATGTTACTGAACCAAACTTGAGTCCACTTGCTGGTGTGCAGTAAAGCCAATCTACTGACACCGGCTTGTGGTGAAGGAAAGTGCAGCATTTATTGCAAGGTGCCAAGCAAGGAGCTCAGGCCTTTTAAACACTAGCTGCCCAGACTCCTTGCTTGGCACCCTGCAATAAATGCTGCAATTTCCTTCACCACAACCCAGTGTCAGTAG
This sequence comes from Phocoena sinus, assembly GCF_008692025.1. Lineage (NCBI taxonomy): Eukaryota > Metazoa > Chordata > Mammalia > Artiodactyla > Phocoenidae > Phocoena > Phocoena sinus. The sequence continues at coordinate 25,365,612 of NC_045775.1, forward strand.
ATTGGCTTTACTGTGCATGGGCAAGTGGACCCAAGTTTGGTTCAGTAACACAAATATTAAGATGTCCAAGAGTTGTTTAAAACTAACACAGGAAGGTAAGAAGTGGATGAGGGTGTGGAAGCAGGGGAAAAAAAGAAGACTGTGTGGAGAATAGGAGAATGGGCTGGTAACAACAAGAATGCAGAAAAGGAGACCATTTGGGAGCCTACTGTTGTGTCCAGGTGAGAGATGATGGTGACCCAGACTAAGTCAATGAAGCAACGTGGAAATTTTTTATTATTTGAAGGTGGCCTTGATTGTAAATTGAATGTCTGGATCAGGGAAAGGGAAGAACCAAAGGTCACTTCTTAAGGGAACCCTCACATATTGTTGGTGGGAATGTAAACTGGTGCAGCCACTATGGAGAATAGCATGGAGATTCTTCAAAAAAATTAAGACTATAACTACCAAACTACCAAATGATCCAGCTATCCCACTTCTGGGTATTTATCCAAAGAATATGAAAACACTAATTCTAAAAGATATATGTATCCCTATGTTTATCACAACATTACTTACAATAGCCAAGATATGGAAACAACCTAAGTGCCCACCAACAGATGAATGGATAAAGAAGATGTGAGATATACACACACACACACACACACACACACACACACACACACACACATACATAATGGAATACTACTCAGGCATAAAAAAGATGAAATCTTGCCATTTGCAACAGCCTGGATAAACTTGAGGATATCATGCTAAGTGAAATAAGTCAGATGAAGAAAGACAGATACTGCATAATTTTACTTATATGCGTAATAAAAAAAATGAACAAACCAAACCAAACAAAAGCAAACACACCAATACAGAGAACAGAATAGTGGTTAACAGCGGGAAAGGAGTAGGGAGGAGGGTGAAATGGGTAAAGGGGGTCAACTGTGTGGTGATGGATGGAAACTATTTTTGGTGGTGAACACACTGTAGTGTATACAGAAGTAAAAATATAATGTTGCACACGTGAAACATATAATGTTATAAACTAATGTTACCTGAATAAAAAATAAATTTAAAAATAATAAAAATACCTAACAGGCAAAAACAAAAAAAGTGACTTCTCAGTTTCCAGTTTGAATAACTGAGTTGGTGTGGTAACACTTACAGAGAAAACTTGAGAACAGGTGTGGGGAAGGGCAGGTTGGTGGGGAACAGACTTCTGCTGACATTTGTTACATTTTGACTTTGAGATTTCTGTAAGAAATCCATGAATACGTAAGAAGATAGTTGCCAAGGAAAGATTATATAATTTGGAATGAACTTATATCAATGAAAAGATGATTTTTAAATCTAGATGAATTAATAAGCCTAGTCAGGAGGAGAACATAAAGGCAAACATTTATTGAAGCCTAATATATCAGGTACTCAATAGATTTACAGTCTAGATGGGGGAGACAAGTCAGTGGTAAATGCTGTGATAAACACGGGCCAAGTAGAGTTTTGAGTGGGGGTGTGAGGCAGGATCACTCTCTATTCTAGCTCCCCAACCAGTTACAGGGGATGGACTGTGAATATGGGTCAAGAAATGTAAACTGAATGATGTCTGAGATGTTGTCACTGTCTGAACTGTTCAACTTCCTCCAAAGGAAATCACCATTTTTATTGATAAAATCATTCTTCTAGCCTTGTCTTTTTAAAAAATGAATTTTAAAAGCTTTAGGCACAGGGTAAAATATCATGCCCAGCATTTTGGATGCCCTCAGTATCAGGACAAGATGGAGCCTGAAGCTGCTGGTCAGAGCAGCCACGAGCAAACTAGGCTCCAATTTTCCTTGGTAGGAAGGCACTGGAACAGCCAAACAGGATGAGGGGAGAAGCCAGTCCAAGAGTACATTCTCGCTGGCTCTCAGGCCTGTTTATGCAACCCCTCATGCCCTTCAAGTTTTCTCCCACCCTGAATGCACAGGCTGTGAGTGAGTGCTAGTTTATAGGCACGGCTGATTCCAGTCTCTTACATATCATCTCCTAATGTTTTATGACGTGTTGAGAAGACCTCTGGCAAAAAGTCTCTGTTTGAATTCCTTTTATTATTTTCTCATTTGTGATGTATCAGGCCAGAGGATGTGTGCAACCTGATCAACCTAGTAAAAATTTTAATCCGTTCTATTTTTATGGCCTTCCAGGAAAAATTCCATTTAGGGGAAAAGTAATGAGTTTCAGAACTAATTCACAAACATCCTGTCAACATGTTACCAAAAATGGGGCCCAGCCTTGTCAGGGGTCTCAACTCATCTAAAAGTTTTCCTAATAGTTTTTGTTTAAAACGTGGTGTGTTGGAGCACTTGGGAAGCAGAGACTTGAGCAGGGGACGGGTGAAGGGTTCACTGAGAGTGTGTGTGCCTGTTTGTGGGAGGAATGGAGGAAAAGACTTAGGAGTGAAGAGTTGTTAGGATGCCTATTTCCAAGACCTTTAGTGCACAGAAACTAAAGGTCTTTCTTGCTACCAGATCACTCAAAATACTAATCACAGCTAAAGTCACAATCTCTTTGGTTCTCACAAAAACCTGTGAAGTAGGTATTCCACACATTGCAACCCCATTTTCCAGATGGGGAACTAAAGCTGGGAAAAGCTAAATGACTTGCTCAGGGCCACATGGCTTAGTGAGCAACAGCTTTGACCTGGTCACTTCTGACCTCCATGTCTAGTTTTGTTCTTGCCCTGTGCATGGGCCAAACTACCTTCTACACAGAAGATTGCTCCCCAGTATAAACATTCCCCCACCTCTACTCAAAGAGCCTGGGAACCAAAGGAGGGCAAATTTGAGAGTAACACACACAAGAGCTGCAGCATCATTCCATGTATAGCATCTTCAGTCTAATGATTCTTACCTCCTTTTTATCTCACTCCCACGATAGTTCATGTACACCTGGGATCACCTCATCAGCATAGGATCACCCATCTGTAATTCCAGTACTTTGTCTCTCACTTAAAGAGAAGCATAGCAAAATTCAGGTAAGAGCGATATTAAATCAGCTCTAATTTTTCTTCATGTAAGTCATTCACAAACATTCCATAATTACTAAGCACAAGTTATTAGTAGCACCAATTACTTGCAATGTAGTTTCAAACTGTCACCAGAAGTGACACCTGTTGTTCCATCCCAGTGATAACCACTTATTCTTTTTCACATCTACTACTGTTTCCTATTCACAACCACACACTCACTTTCACTAATTGAGGTCAGACCACATGCCTGCCTTCAGATAATACCAAGAGAGAAAAGAGACCTGTCTCCATGGAGGAGGCTATGCACGGAGGTGTGTCAGAGGAACCACAATGGTGAATGACTCCCAAACTGAATCCCAACACCGTAAGTGCAGGTATGACACAAGAGATAAATCAGTAATGGAGAGGCAAAACACAATGAAAAGCGAGATCATCTCAGGATCATATGTTAGTGAATCATCAAAGGATTGATAGGATTCTACCAGAGGAGTTAGCTATATTTATTCTATCAGCTAACGAATCCATTTTTAAAATCTTAAATCTGACACTGATCACTGCTCACTCAAAATCTATAATGGTGCTATGCTGTCTTACCAGGGATTCCTGTCCAGTATTATCTGTATCAAAAAATGAAGATATGATATGTAGCCTCAGCTGGTGCCCCAGGGCCACTTTCTTCACTGACTGACTCTTAAGCCCAGTTTTACAATCATCACTCCATACTTTTTCCACTCTCTTTAATCCCTCAAATAGAAACTCACACCATACTCCCACACTCCACGTCCAAATGCATAGATGACCTAGCCTCCTAGGAGGTTTTGTGAAGCCTGAAGCTTATACAATTTGGGGAGAGGGGTTCTTTAAAGAAAAGAATACAAAAAAAAAAAAAAAGAATACAAAATGATGAATACAATAAAGAAATAATGTAAAGCACAAATTTTTTAAATGTGGAAAATACCACATCGTCATAATATATAGAAAACATACATAATGTTTTTAGTAATTAACTGCCTGACATATCTCTATATTTTTCTTACAATTTTTTGCCTGCAAACTCTGTGATCATCTCTTCATATGACAATGGCTTTATAATATAATTTTTTTATAGAGAGAACAGAAAGGTCATTATCTTTCCCTTAGCATAGTTGATCAAAATTTGTCGGTTTTTTTAATTGATATTTTAGGAGAGTTTCTTTCAATTTCCCAATTCTGTTACTGGTGATGTGAAGCAAATTTTTAGGATCATTGTCAAATTTAGGAAAACCTCTATTAAGTTTCTTTCATATATAAGCTATAAGATATGGAAAATATTCCCATAGGTTAGTTTATGACTCCTTATTTTTCAAACTTTGTTTCTCCTCCACTATCCACACACTCCTGATGCCTAGCACTGTAGAAAATGTTCGTTTGGGGTTATGACCTTTGGCCGCACACCTTCACGTCATGATGCCAGGTTGAGTCAGCTCAGTGGGCTGTAGAGTATTCCTGGATGTCATTCCTACACCGGAATTGCTATGAATGACTTAACTATACACAGAAGTGACTGAGAACTAAATAAATACACCCCACTAAACCTAATTAAATATATCCCCAACTTACTTCCCTGTAGCCAGATCCTCAGAAGGTCCTCCACACTCCAATGTCAATCCACATGAGGGAAAAGTGTGACAAATAGGAAGCTGGAGTGGAAAGAGACAGCAATCTTAACCAAACACAGTTTAAATATTGTACTTTTGCAAATCTTATAAAAACATGTGAACACATTGCTAGAAAAGGGAGGGGCCCATGAAAGTAAGGGGTTCTGAAGCTTTAAGTTTCATTAGATTCATGGTAAATCTACCTCTGTCTCTTAAGGGATTTGAAGTCATCCTACATAAACTTCCTCAGTTCCTCTCCCTTCTTTTTCAAAATGTGTCCATATCTTTAGCTATCCTCTGACCGTTCCCTTCTGTTTCTGGAGAAAAAGCATACCAACCTATTTGCAATAACAACCCTTCCATTTAATCCCATCTCTGCTGAGCTCTTGCCCAATCCATCATCCCTTCTTTTTTATCTCACCCTTCCCTGCACTATTAGTTTCTTTGACTCAGCCTGGAGATATACCAAAGTCCCAATACACCTTAAGGTGTTTAGACTGTGCTCTTCATCTTATCCCCATATCTGCTCTTTCTTTGTGTTCTCCATTTTTATTATGACTTCCATCATCATCCTAGACCCACAGGCTACAAGACTGACATATTTCACTCCCATATGAATCCTTTTGCCAAGTTTGGTCAAGTGTACATCCACAATATCTTTCTTAATCAGACACTCCATTTTTATATGACCTATATATAGTAAACAAACTAGGCTCTCAAGTCTATAGTCTTTCTGCTCTTACCCAGCCAAATACTGGGTTGACAGAGTGGACCGCTGTTGTTTTTGTCTGCCGAGCATTAACCCTCCTTTCTTACTGTCAATAACAATACCCCAATTTTTTGTTGAGGAGCCACCCCACTCCCATCCTCAGTCCATCTGTGGGCATAGACCTAAACATGGACAATCAGAGAATTCCATTTCCCCGGCCATAGTGATCAGTTCACATGTGGGCATAAACGACTTACCCAGACCAATGAGACTCCATTCTGAGTTTGGGGTGTTTTTTCTTAATTACTGGGGATGAGGAACTGGTAATGATATCTTACTGGATCTCTCACTAATAAATGGGTTAAATAAAATCTTGACACATTTATTTTACATTTGTATTGGAATCATGATTTTACCTTTTTTTTTTCAATTAATGATCTTTCTGGAGGTCCTCCACCAAGATGCTCAGTGAATTCACCTGACACAACTGAGTAAACTGCATTGCCAGGAAAGTGCACCCAATGGATAGCTTGAGGGCAGACACATATTATCTTTGCTCCCAGAGATGAATGGCAAATAGCAATTTATCTTGAACTTTGCTGACTCTCCACTTCTCTAGTTCATTTGTTTTTTTTTAAATTTCCACTAATTGTGTATGTGTATATTTCATTTATGACTGATCAATTATTCTCCATCGGTGTCAGCAAAGATTAGGAATTTGGTTTGAATGTATGACCATTTTGGCAATCTCCAAAACTGCATTAATAGACTGTAGAGATCTTTTTATGTTTTTGTTGCGTTAGAGAAGACAGAGAATTTGTTTGTTTGGTTCATCTATTTGTTTATTTTGAGCCAAGAATTTTGCTTTATTCTTGAGCCAGTCAAGAATTTGTGCTCACTGGGAAGGAGAACTGTTCTTTGATATCTAGACCAGAGTGTTTTGCTATTTCTGTGCCAACTCTTGACTGGTGGCTGAAATTATAGAACTGAAGCATTAAGCTCTCCATCTGTATGTCTATGTCTACAATTCAGAAAGGCTTCTACCTCTCTTTGTGGGTATGTAATGTTTTCCTAACTTCCAAGGGTATTAATAAATTAGATCATGAAATCTCATAAAGGAGCTCTGTTCTGATTAATTACACAAGAGACAAATAAGGCCAGGAGTCTCAGGCTATTTGAGCTACCTCAAGAAGGGAAGAATTGGGCTTCCCTGGTGGCGCAGTGGTTGAGAGTCCATCTGCCGATGCAGGGGACGCGGGTTCATGCCCCGGTCCGGGAAGATCCCACGTGCTGCGGAGTGGCTGGGCCCATGAGCCATGGCCGCTGAGCCTGCGTGTCCGGAGCCTGTGCTCCGCAATGGGAGAGGCCACAACAGTGAGAGGCCCACGTACCACAAAAAAAAAAAAAGAAGGGAAGAATTCACCCAAACTTATAGACACTGCAGGTGGAATCTGATGGAGTTCATTGGCTTTGGTTCCCTAGTTTCAAGGTTCCCCAATAATAGAGGCCTTTAAAAGTCCAATCTAAGATTCCTTTTGAAAATTTCCAAATAAAAATTAGTTTTTTAACTCTTCAATACTGTATGACTCTTGATTTGGCAAAGCAAATTTAAGGAGGCCTGTATAGTAAATTAACATTCTTGCTTCACTTATGATAAATAATAAAGCCAAATCTAATGAGTCAGATTTATTTTGTGGTAACTTTTTTCTCTTTTTTTTTTCAAGATTATTATGATCACAAGGTGGGGGAACTACCAGAAAATTTTGTCAAAACTTGGAAATGAACAGAAAAAGATTAGAGGGTATTTTGCCTAGCTCACCAGGTTACCTCAGCCTTTCCATGTCTTTGAGCTATTTCACAACTCTGTAAATTGTAAATAACTAATAGCAATGTAGATGACATTTTCCATAGTAATGCAAGTTATGCCTAGTGAAGAACCTATTGATTCCCAGCATCTTCTCCCCTACCCTTGTAGAAAAAGACAGTTTTCAAATTTAAAAATTTTTTTAATTCAAGTATAACTGAAAAATAACATTAAAATTTTAGAACTTTTTCTGGCTATTTTTACATGTCTCCCTTTCCCTCTAAATATTAGAATTAGTTTGTCTGGCTTTTAAAAATAATTTTGGCATTTTTCACTGGAATTGCATTAAATTTATAGATTAAGTTACAAATTATAACTTTGTGAAGTCAAGTTTTTTTTGTTTGTTTGTTTGTTTGTTTGCGGTACACAGGCCTCTCACTGTTGTGGCCTCTCCCGTTGCAGAGCACAGGCTCCGGACGTGCAGGCTCAGCGGCCATGGCTCACGGGCCCAGCCGCTCCGCGGCATGTGGGATCTTCCCGGACCGAGGCACGAACCCGTGTCCCCTGCATCAGCAGGTGGACTCTCAACCACTGTGCCACCAGGGAAGGCCTAGTGAATTTTTAATTTCATTGATTGTGTTGTTCATCACTGTTTGTTTGCTCTTTAGTTCTTCTAGGTCCTTGTTAAACATTTCTTGTATTTTCTCCATTCTATTTCCAAGATTTTGGATCATCTTTACTATCATTACTCTGAATTCTTTTTCAGGTAGACTGCCTATTTCCTCTTCATTTGTTTGGTCTTGCTCCTTCACCTGCTGTGTGTTTCTCTGTCTTCTCATTTTGCTTAACTTACTGTGTTTGCAGTCTCCTTTTTGCAGGCCGCAGGTTCATAGTTCATGTTGTTTTTGGTGTCTACCCCAGTGGCTATAGTTGGTTCAGTGGTTTGTGTAGGCTTCCTGGTGGAGGGGACTAGTACCTCTGTTATGGTGGATGAGGCTGGATCTTGTCTTTCTGGTGGGCAGGTCCACATCTGGTGGTGTGTTTTGGGGTGTCTGTGACCTTATTAGGATTTTAGGCAGCCTCTCTGCTAATGGGTGGGGTTGTGTTCTTGCCTTGCTAGTTGTTTGGCATAGGGTGTCCAGCACTGTAGCTTGCTGGTCATTGAGTGGAGCTGGGTCTTGGCGTTGAGGTGGAGATCTCTGGGAGATTTTTGCCGTTTGATATTACATGAAGCTAGGAGGTCTCTGGTGGACTAATGTCCTGAACCTGGCTCTCCCACCTCAGAGGCACAGCCCTGATGCCTGGCTGGAGCACCAAGAGCCTGTCATCCACACAGCTTAGAATAAAAGGGAGAAAGAAATAAAGAAGATAAAATAAAATAAAGTTATTAAAATAAAAAGTAAAAAATAATTAATAAAAAAATTTTAAAGTAATAAAAAAAAGGAAAGAAAGAAAGAAGGGAGCAACCAAACCAAAACACAAATCCACCAATGATAACAAGTGCTAAAAACTATACTAAAAAAAAAACAACATACAGAACCCTAAGACAAATGATAAAAGCAAAGCTATACAGACAGTATCACCCACAGAAGCATACACATACACACTCCCAAAAAGAGAAAAAGGGAAAAAAATATATATATATATTGTTGTTCCCAAAGTCCACCTCCTCAATTTGGGATGATTCATTGTCTAAAGGAGGGAAGGAAGGAAAGAAAGAATGAAGATAAAGTAAAATAAAATAAAGTTATTAAAATAAAAAGTAATTATTAAGAAAAAAATTTAAAAAACAAAACGGATGGATAGAACCCTAGGACAAATGGTGGAAGCAAAGCTATACAGACAAAATCTAACACAGAAGCATATACATACACACTCACAAAAAGAGGAAAAGGGGAAAATATCATAAATCTTGCTCTCAAAGTCCACCTCCTTAATTTGGGATGATTCGTTGTCTATTCATGAATTCCACAGACGCAGCGTACATCAAGTTGATTGTGGAGATTTAATTCGCTGCTCCTGAGGCTGCTGGGAGATTTCCCTTTCTCTTCTTTGTTCGCACAGCTCCTGGGGTTCAGCTTTGGATTTGGCCCTGCCTCTGTGTGTAGGTCGCCTGAGGGCATCTGTTCTTCGCTCAGATACGACGGGGTTAAAGGAGCAGCTGATTCGGGGACTCTGGCACATTCAGGCCGGGGGGAGGAAGGAGCACGGAGTGCGGGGTGGGCCTGGGGCAGCAGAGGCCGGCGTGATATTGCAACAGCCTGAGGCGTGCTGTGCGTTCTCCTGGGGAAGTTGTCCGCGGATCCCGGGACCCCGGCAGTGGCGGGCTGCACAGGCTCCCGGAAGGGAGGTGTGGATAGTGACCTGTGCTCGCACACAGGCTTCTTGGTGGCTGCAGAAGCAGCCTTAGCATCTCATGCCTGTCTCTGGGGTGAGTGCTGATAGCCTCGGCTCGTGCCCGTCTCTGGAGCTCCTTTAAGCAGCGCTCTTAATCCCCTCTCCTCGCGCACCAGGAAACAAAAGAGGGAAGAAAATGTCTCTTGCCTCTTCGGCAGGTCCAGACTTTTCCCTGGACTCCCTCCCGCCTAGCCGTGGCGCACTAACCCCCTGCAGGCTGTGTTCACGCAGCCAACCCCAGCCCTCTCCCGGCACTCCGACCGAAGCCAGAGCCTCAGCTCCCAGCCCCGCCTGCCCCGGCGGTTGACCAGACAAGCTTCTCCGGCTGGTGAGTGCCGGTCGGCACCGATCCTCTGTGCGGGAATCTCTCCGCTTTGGCCCCTCAACCCCTGTTGCTGTGCTCTCCTCCACAGCTCCGAAGCTTCCCCCTCCGCCACCCGCAGTCTCCGCCCGCAAAGGGGCTTCCTAGTGTGTGGAAACCTTTCTTCCTTCACAGCTCCCTCCCGCTGGTGCAGGTCCCGTCCCTATTATTTTGTCTCTGTTTATTCTTTTTTCTTTTGCCCTACCCAGGTACGTGGGGACTTTCTTGCCTTTTGGGATGTCTGAGGTCTTCTGCCAGCATTCAGCAGGTGTTCTGTAGGAGTTGTTCCATGTGTAGATGTATTTCTGGTGTATCTGTGGGGAGGAAGGTGATCTCCTCGTCTTACACTTCTGCCATCTTCTGATCGCCTATGAATATTTTTAACACATTTTTATTAATTAATAGAGGGCAATCAAGAGTTTGTGACAGATAGATAAATGATAGACAGATATCCAAATATATGTTCTTGTACAAACTGTAAAGTTAGGTGAATAGGAGTAACTTGGAAAAGTTAGAAATAAACTGAATAAAACTAATGGTGAAATGTTAAATACTCATCAATTGAGTTCTGTTTCCAGCCCTATGGTACCAATGAAGGTCAGAAAAATTCCTCTTTGTACTGAACATTTTTTTTAAAAGCTGGAATATACATAATTCATGGCTGAGCTGAAAGAAGAATGAGAGTACATTGAAAAGACAGGAATAACAATACTAGAATCATACTTATCCTGCAGAAAAGCTGGAACAGCCTTCCAATTTCGGCCCTGAAATACAAAGCTTCTAAGTCATCATTCCTATCTTTAGTAAAGTCTTCCAAGTGCGAAATTTTAAACTAGGAGATAAGTAGTGAAGGTAGTCTTAGCTGTCTACAGAGGTCTGGGCTTGTCCTTGCTCAAGAGATTTTCATAAATTCAATGAAATTATGACAGCCCAAAAAAGAGATCATGCAAATTAACATTGTTTAAAAATAACTAGAGACAAGTGAAAAAAAGCCACAACATACCAAACTTATGGGATGCATCAAAAGTGGAGCTAAGGGAGAAATTTAAAGCGCTAACCATTTACATTAAAAAATAAGAGTATGCTAACACATATATGTGGAATTTAAGGGAAAAAAATGTCATGAAGAACCTAGGGGTAAGACAGGAATAAAGACGCAGACCTACTGGAGAATGGACTTGAGGATATGGGGAGGGGGAAGGGTGAGTTTTGACAGGGCGAGAGAGAGTCATGGACATATACACACTAACAAACGTAGTAAGGTAGATAGCTAGGGGGAAGCAGCCGCAAGGCACAGGGATATTAGCTCGGGGCTGTGGGACAGCCTGGAGGGGTGGGAATGGGAGAGTGGGAGGGAGGGAGACGCAAGAGGGAAGACACATGGGAACATATGTATATGTATAGCTGATTCACTTTGTTATAAAGCAGAAACTAACACACCATTGTAAAGCAATTATACCCCAATAAAGATGTTTAAAAAAAAAAAAAAATAAGAAAGATCTCTAATCAAACTAACTTTACAACTTAAAGAACAAGAACAACAAACAAAACCCAAAGCTAGCAGAAGGAAGGAAATAACAGATTAGAGCAGAGATAAAGAAAATTTAGAATAGTAAAACAACAGAGAAAATCAATAAAAACAAAAATTGGTTCTTCAAAAAGATCAACAAAACTGACAAACCTTTAGCTGCATAGACTAAGATAAAGAGGAAAGACTCAAACTACTAAAAAACAAATGAAAGTAGGGACATTACTACAAGTTCTACAGCAATAAACAGGATTTTAGGCAGTTTTGGTCCAAGATGGTTATGTGGAAAGATCCTGAACCCACTTCCTCCCATGAACATTCTGAATCTATAACTATTATACAAATGGAGCAATTTCCACTGGGGGGGGGGGGAACCTAAAAGCCAGCTGAGCAACACCTACATTATCAGGGAAACAAGAAAGAAGCCACACTGAGCAGGTTGCTGGTATAACCTGGAAAGGAATTTGTAAACTGAACTGGAACCTTGATTTTTGTGATTGCAGTCCAAGGGACACCTCTATAGCACCTGGCTCTGGTGGCCAGTGGGACTTATACTTGTGGTCCACAGGACTGTATATATTTGCATACTTTAAAAGCTACAGCCTGAGGGCTTGGCTCCCAATCAGACTGAATCTAGGTGCTGACAGAGAACCTTCCCTTTAGGACACTGACAGGCCTTGGCACACCCTCAGATAAGGGGATCCACTAAAAATGGGCTGTATGGATAATCACAAGGGTTTGAGAGATAATAAAGAGTTAGGGCAGGGTTGAACAATAAGGTTCATCTACACAAGGCCATTCCATCAAGACTGGAAGAGGTGGCTGTTTTATCTAATGAATAGAAACTAACAGAGTCAAGGAAAAAGAAGAAGCAGGGGATTATGTTCCAAATAAAGGACAGACAAAACATCAGGAAAAAAAATAAAGTCCTTAATGAAATGAAGATAAGAGATTTACCTGATAAAGAGTTAAAAAATAATAGCCATTAAGATGCTAACCAATGCAAGAGGGAAGAGATATAGGAACATATGTATATGTATAACTGATTCACTTTGTTATAAAGTAGAAACTAACACACCATTGTAAAGCAATTATACTCCAATAAAGATGTTAAAAAAAATGCTAACCAAACTCAGGAATGATAAATGCAGTGAGAACTTCAACAAAGAAAAAGAAAATGTATGAAAATACCAAATAGAAGTCACAGATATATATATAGATATAGATAGATAGATAGATACAATAACCAAACTGAAACATACACTAGAGAGGTTCAACAGCATGCTAGATGAAGCAGAAGAAATGATCAGTAAACTCAAAGACAAGGCAGTGGAAATCACCAAATCAGAGGAGCAACAAAAGTAAAAATAATAATAATAATAAATAAATAAAGTGAAGATAGCTTAAGGAACTTAAAGAGACAACACCAAGGTAACAAACATTTGCATTATAGGGGCTCCAGAAGAAGAGAGATAGAGAAAGGGGCAGAAAACTTATATGAAGAAATAATGACTGAAAACTTCCCTAACTTGGGAAAGGAAACAGACATCCAGATCCAGGAAGACCAGAGAGTTCCAAATAAGATGAGCCCAAAGAGACCCACATCAAGATACTTTACAATTTAAAAGTCAACAGTTAAAGACAAGGAGAGAATTTTTAGAGGAGCAAGAGAAAAACAATTTGTTATATACAAGGGAATCCCCATAAGACTGTCAGATTTTTCAGCAGAAATGTTATAGGCCAGAAGGGAGTGGCAAAATATATATCTCATGTTCATGGATCAGAAGAATTAATATTGTTTAAATGTTCATACTGCCAAAGCCATCAGTAGATTAAATCTAAGCTCTATCAAAATTCCAATGACATTTTTCACAGAAATTGAAATCCTAAAATTCATAGGGAACCATAAAAGACCCCGAATAACCAAAACAATCTTGAGAAGGAAGAACAAAGTTGGAGGTATCACACTTCCTGCTTCTAAACTGTACTACAAAGCTATACTAATCAAAATAGTGTGGTACTGGCAAAAAAAAGTACACATTAGACCAACAGAACAGAATAGAGGACCCCAAAATAAACAAACCCCTGCATATATGGTCAACTAATATTTGGAGCCAACAAGGGAGCCAAGAGTATTAAATGGGGAAAATACAGTCTCTTTAATAAATGGTGCTGGGAAACTGGAAGACCACATGTAGAAAAATGAAACTGGACCCATATCTTACACCCCTCACAAAAATTAACTCAAAATGCATTAAAGACTTAAAATAAGACCTGAAACCATGAACTCCCAGAAGAAAACATAGTCTGTAAGCTCCTTGACATCAGTCTTCGTGATGACTTTTTGATCTGATTCCAAAAGCAAAGGCAAAAAAAGCAAAACTAAACAAGTGAGACTATATCAAACTTAAAAGCTTTTGCACAGCAGAAGAAATCATCAACAAAATGAACCTACTGAATGGGAGAAAGGCAACCTATTGAATGGGAGAAAATGTGTACAAATCACACATCTGATAAGGGGCTAATATCCAAAATATACGAAGAGTTCATACAACTCAATAGAAAAAAACTAACAATCGGATTAAAAAATGGGCAGAGGAACTGAATAGACATTTCTCTAAAGACATACAAACGGTAGATACATGAAAAGATACTCAACATCACTAATCATCAGGGAAATACAATCAAAACCACAATGAGATATCACCTCACACCTATTTGAATAGCTATCATCATAAAGATGAGATACTAAGTGCTGGCGAGGATGTGGGGTAAAAGGAATCTTTGTGTACTGCTGTTGGGAATATAAATTGGTTAGCCATTATGGAAAAGAGTATGAATTCCAGCAATTCCAGTTCTAGGTATATAGCAAAAGGAAAACAGTGACATTGAAAAGATATCTGCACACCCATGTTTATTGCATCATTATTCACAATAGCCAAGACATGGAAACAACATTAAGTCTCCATCAATGGGTGAATGGATAAAGGAGATATGGCATATCTTGAGGGCATTATGCTAAGTGAAATAAGCCAGACAGAGAAAGACAAATAATGTATGATACCACCTATATGTGGACTGTAAAAAAAAAAAAAAACACACACTCATAGAAACAGAGTAAATTAGTGGTTGACAGTGGCTTGGGGGGTGGTGGAATTGGTCAAAAGGTACAAACTTGCAGTTCGAAGATGAGAAAGTCCTGGAGTTCTTATGCACAGCACTGTGATTATAGTCAATACTGTACTAGGGCTTCCCTGGTGATGCAGTGGTTGAGAATCCGCCTGCCAATGCAGGGGATAGGGGTTCAAGCTCTGGTCCGGGAAGATCCCACATGCCATGGAGCAACTAAGTCCGGGCACCACAGCTACTGAGCCTGCGCTCTAGAGCCCGTGAGCCACAACTACTGAAGCCCCCATGCCTAAAGCCCGCGCTCCGCAATAAGAGAAGCCACCGCAATGAGGAGCCTGCGTACCACAAGGACGAGTAGCCCCCGCTCGCCACAACTAGAGAAAGCCCGCGCGCAGCAAAGAAGACCCAACGCAGCCAAAAATAAATAAATAAATAAATTTTTAAAAACTAGTAATACTGTACTATATACTTCAAAGTTGCTGAGAAACTAGATCTTAAATCTTCTTATCACACACGCGCACACACACACACAAAGATAATTATGTAATGTGATGGAAGTATAAGCTAACACTATGGTGATAATCATATTGCAATATATAATTGTATCAATTCAACATGTTCAATTCAACCTTAAACTTATACAATGTCAATTATATCTCAATTTTTTAAAAAAGAATTTTAGGTCAAGTCTTCCACCATGTCTACTTCCACTTGCCTCTTAACATTTTCAAAATATACAGAATACTAAGAATTTCTTACACTTCAGTAAAGCTCTTTTTAAAATATTTATATTTCACATATCATTCTGATGACCCCGTGTAGTAGGTAAGACAGAGATTATCATTATCTACATAGCTAATAAGTAGTATTAAAGCCTAGAGATAAGAAAATGTTAGCATCCTAGACAAAGAGGAGATTGCTCTAAATTTCTGATATGCTGAGTTTATGGAGGGAGGAGGAGTCAAATGAGATAGGCAGCTCTCTCACTTTCAACAGCTTGCCAATCTGAAAGATTATTGGTGCATAGTAGCCTAAGCTAGTACATTGTTATATCCTTTTCCGGTTTTAGATCTGAATTTCCCAGATCTGCTTTTTTTTTTTTTTTTGGCTGTGTCGGGTTGTCGGGTCTTAGTTGCGGCACGCGGAATCTTTCATCGCGGCGTGTGGGCTTCTCTCTAGTTGTGGCGGGCAGGCTCTGTATTTGTAGCACATGGGCTTATTTGCCTTGCAGCATGTGGGATATTAGTTTCTCGACCAGGGCTCAAACCTGCATTGGAAGACGGATTCTTAACCACTGGACCACCAGGGAAGTCTCCCAGATCTGCTTAAGTATCTTCCTATTCCAAGCCAGTTCAGCTTGGATACCCTCTAAATAAAATCAGAGTAGGCATTTCGTGTGCATGACTATTTGAAGCACAATGCTGACACCTAGTGTATTGACTGTTTTCTTTCATTCTTTCTACTTTCCTTTTCTTTCATCCCTTCCTTCCTTCCTTCCTTCCTCCCTCCCTACCTCCTTCCCTTCCTTCCTCCGTCCCTCCCTCCAAAAATGGCTACTAGTTGTGTTTGTTTTTTTTTTTCACACCACACGACTTGCGGGATCCTAGTTCCCTGACCAGGGATGGAACCCTGGCCCCCCACAGTGGAAGTGAGGAGTCCCAACGGCTGGACTGCCAGGGAATTCCCTAGGATACAATTTAATAATAGCAAACATTTATTAAGAACTTAACAGCATATCAAGCATTGTGCAAAGCATTTTAAGATATTTATCTTCATCAACTACAAACAATTCTTTATCATCATCCCCATTTCATTAAAAGGGGGGGTGGGAGAGGTTAAAAGTTTAAATTTTATGACTGCAAAAGTTAAGATTCAAATGCAGATATCTGACTCTGGAGCTTAGGTATGCACTCAATCACTATTTTTAAAGGCTTTTAGAAAATAGTTTGATTTGATGGCTAAGTCAGTTTACATGTTATTCACGTGGAGTACATGTTTACAACAGAGACTATTCATAAGACTATTCATAAGAGTTAAGGCAGAAAATATGACAAATATTAGGTCTGCAACTTTGAGCCAGCCCTCCTCTTGATTTAATGTCTATGACAGGACGTCAGCCCTAGGATCATCCAGGCTCTTTGCCCTTTCATTCTCCCTCTGAGGGCATAAGAAGACTCACAGAGTCTTCTAGGCAGGTTCTGGTTACCTCTGGCTTTTCAAAAAGAAGAGCAGTTATCCCATGAACAATATACATTATAGTGTAGTTTCTTGTAGGGAGAGCCTACCTTTCCTTCGGTTAACTTGTTTCTTCTAGACTGAATGCTGCAAGAAGCCAGAACGTATGCCTTTCTCATTTTCAAAGGCAGAAAACTTGGCATATAGTGGGTACTCAGTAATAATGTGCTAAATACATTAATGGAAGGCTGAGAATCTGTTATTTCTTTGCACGTTTTATTTAGAATATGCAGTTCTTTGAGTTCAGTTGCTTGGTGCTTGGTTTAAGACTATAGCGGTGAGTACAATCTCCAAGTGAGCAGCTTAGCTTCTCTCTGAGAAAACAGGGTCCCCAGGGCTTGACAGCGTCTCCATCCAAAGGCTCTTTCAAGAATTTTATTTCCCTTTACCTTCTCCTCGCCTGACAGTTCTGATACTAAGATGCATCAACTGTTCTAATGCAATGGGAATAAAGTGGTTAGAGAGGCTAAGTAACACGCACAGTGTCAGGCTTTCCAGTTAGTTTGAGCAAGCATAACTTGGCTGCTTCCAGGACTTCCCTTTCAACTTCCTTGGATCAGCCTGTCACTAAATCTTTGTGTTCAAATCTTTGTAATTAAACCTGAAAAGAAGCTGTCAAAATACTTCTAGCCTAATTCTTCTAGACTAGATTTTATTCTTCATTTCCAGTGTCTAGTATACAATGGATTCTCAAGGAGAGTTTAGTAATAGAGAAAATATTAAAAGCTAACATTGATCAAATACTTGGCACATGCAAGTTCATTGCTTAACACAGCACATACATTATCTCAGTTCACAATACTAGAAAAAAAACTATTATTATTGTTTCAATTTTACAGATTAGGAAACACAATAAAAGGAATTAAGTAATTCATCCAAGGTCAGGTTCCAGATTAAGATTTGACTCAAAACCCAACACTTTACAGCTATGAATCCCAAGTCCAGAACTGAGCTTTCTTTTGCCCCTTTTGGATGAAAAAGGTAAGCCGTTCCTGTCAGGCCTGGACTTCAGTTCGAAACTGTTCTCCAAACGTCTGTCTGAAAAAAGTAGTGATGACCTTTTAACTCTACTCAAAAATAGCCTCTGGATGCAGAACATCCCACAACGCCTTTTTTGGGAAACTCTGTAATAAATTCATTAAAATTAAAATGTATGTGATTAATGACTTGTTCACTTGAGGTACAGGCCTTTTAGGTGAAGTAGAAATTTAGAGTTGTTTTAATACCATATTATTTCTACAAAAGTTGGACAAATCCATATTCAGCAATATTACCTCCTTTTCCATAAAATCAGATTCATTTCTATCACTGACTTACAGTTTGTTTCAGGAAAGTATATTCCTTTGTCTCAAAACTGTAGGTATTAAAGATATTGAACATCTGATAGAATAACATTAATTTCCTCACACTCCCAATTATACACATTTTACAGTCACTTCAGTAGTTCTCAAACTTCAATGTGTAAATTCTGTTGGGAAGACTGCTAAGAGTTGGGGTTCCTAGACTATTCTCAGAGAATTCTAATTAATGGCTCTTGTTTGGAGCCTATATAATAAACAACTAAGCTAATTCCTTTTTTTTAAATTTTCATGACATATTTATTATGTCAGTATATGCAAAGTGTTATCATTTCAACATGTAATCAATATTAAAACTATTGGGTTATTTTACATTTTTTTGCACCAAGTCTTTGAAACATAGTATGTATTTTACATTTATAGTACATCTTTTAAAAAATTTTTATTTTATATTGAAGTATTGTTGATTAACAATGGTGGGTTAGTTTCAGGTGTACAACAATGTAATTCACTTATACGTATACATGTTTCTATTCTTTTTCAAATTCTTTTCCCACTTAGGTTATTACAGAGTATTGAGCAGAGTTCCCTGTGCTATACAGTAGGTCCTTGTTGGTTATCTATTTTAAATACAGCAGTGTGTACATGTCAATCCCAAACTCCCAATCTATCCCTACCCCGCACCCTTCCCCCCAGTAATGATTAGCTCATTCTCTAAGTCAGTGAGTCTGTTTCTGTTTTACAAGTTCATTTGTATCAATTTTTTTACATTCTGCATATAACTGATATCACATGATATTTGTCTTTCTCTGACTTACTTCACTTAGTATGATAATCTCCGGGTCCATCCATGTTGCTGCAAAAGGCATTATTTCATTCTTTTTAATGGCTGAGTAATATTCCGTCGTATATAAGTAACATATCTTCTTTATCTATTCATCTGTTGATGGACATTTAGGTTGCTTCCATGTCTTGGCTATTGTAAACAGTACTGCAATGAACACTGGGGTGCATGTATCCTTTCGAACCATGTTTTTCTCTGGCTATATGCCCAGGTGTGGGTTTGCTGGGTCATATGGTAGCTCTATTTTTAGTTTCTTAAGGAACCTCCATATTGTTCTCCATAGTGGCTTTACCAATTTACAGTCCCACCAAAAGTGTGGGAGGGTTCCCTTTTCTCCACACACTCTCCAGCATTTATTTTTTGTAAACTTTTTGATGATGGCCATTCTGACTGGTGTGAGGTGATATCTCATTGTAGTTTTCATTTGCATTTCTCTAATAATTAGCAATGTTGAGCATCTTTTCATGTGCCTCTTGCCATGTGTATGTCTTCTCTGGAGAAATATCTATTTAGGTCTTCTGCCCATTTATTTTTTTTAAGTTTTGCTTGTTTTTTAGCCTTTTTTTTTAACATCTTTATTGGAGTATAATTGCTTTACAATGGTGTGTTAGTTTCTGCTTTATAACAAAGTGAATCAGCTATACATATATCCCCGTATCTCTTCCCTCTTGTGCCTCCCTCCCTCCCACCCTTCCTATCCCACCCCTCTAGGTGGTCACAAAGCACCCAGCTGATCTCCCTGTGCTATGCGGCTGCTTCCCACTAGCTATTGGTTTTACATTTGGTAGTGTATATATGTCCTTTTTAGATTCCATGTATATGTGTTAGCATACGGTATTTGTTTTTCTCCTTCTGACTTACTTCACTCTGTATGACAGTCTCTAGGTCCATCCACCTCACTACAAATAATTCAGTTTTGTTTCTTTATTTTTTTCTTTTTGTTTGTTTTTTAATTTTTTAAAAAATTAATTAATTAATTTATGGCTGTGTTGGGTCTTCGTTTCTGTGTGAGGGCTTTCTCTAGTTGTGGCAAGCGGGGTCCACTCTTCATCGCCGTGCGTGGGCCTCTCACTATCGTTGCCTCTCTTCTCTGTGGAGCACAGGCTCCAGACGCGCAGGCTCAGCAATTGTAGCTCACGGGCCCAGTTGCTCCGCGGCATGCGGGATCTTCCCAGACCAGGGCTCGAACCCGTGTCCCCTGCATTCGCAGGCAGATTCTCAACCACTGCGCCACCAGGGAAGCCCAATTTTGTTTCTTTTTATGGCTGCGTAATATTCCATTGTATATATGTGCCACATCTTCTTTATCCATTCATCTGTCAATGGACACTTAGGTTGCTTCCATGTCCTGGCTATTGTAAATAAAGCTGCAATGAACATTGTGGTACATGACTCTTTTTGAATTATGGTTTTCTCAGGGTATATGCCCAGTAGTGGGATTGCTGGGTCGTATGCTAGTTCTATTTTTAGTTTTTTAAGGAACCTCCATACTGTTCTCCATAGTGGCTGTATCAATTTACATTCCCACCAACAGTGCAAGAGGGTTCCCTTTTCTCCACACCCACTCCAGCATTTATTGTTTGTAGATTTTTTTGATGAAGGCCATTCTGACTGGTGTGAGGTGATACCTCATTGTAGTTTTGATTTGCATTTCTCTAATGATTAGTGATGTTGAGCATCGTTTCATGTGTTTGTCGGCAATCTGTATATCTTCTCTGGAGAAATGAATATTTAGGTCTTCTGCCCACATTTTGATTGGGTTGTTTTTCTGATATTCAGCTGCATGACTTTTGCATATTTTGGAGATTAATCCTTTGTCCATTGCTTTGTTTGCAAATATTTTCTCCCATTCTGAGGGTTGTCTTTTCATCTTGTTTATGGCTTCCTTTGCTGTGCAAAAGCTTTCAAGTTTAATTAGGTCCCATTTGTTTATTTTTGGTTTTATTTTCATTACTCTAGAAGGTGGGTCAAAAAAGGTCATCAGTGTTCATGAGGGATACTGGTTTGTCTTTTTCTTTTAATGAGTTTTTCTGAATTTTTGTTTGGTTGTGTTTTGGTTTGGTTTGGTATCAGGATAATGCTGGACTCATAACTTGGGAAATGTTCCCTACTGTCCTATTTTTAATGAGTTTGTGTAAAATTAGTATTGTTTCTTTCTTAAATGCTTGGTAGAATTTACCAGTGAAGTCATCTAAGCCAGAAATTTTATTTGTGAGAAGTATTTAACTTTAACTCCTTTAAAAGGTATGCCTATTTTTCCAGTTATCTAGTTTCTTCAGTGAGCTTTGGTTGGTCAGGTTGTATCTTTCAAAGAACTATCCATTTCACCTAAGTTGTCAAATTTATTGGCATGAAACTACTAATTTCTTTAATTATTTTGATATCTGTATGATCTGTAGTGATGTTCCCTCTTTCATTCTTGTTATTAGTTGTATCTTCACTCTTTTTTGACCTACTTGGATAGAAATTTATCAGTTATATTGATCTTTCACAAAATCAGTTTTGATTCCATTTATTTTTGTTTGTTTTCTGTATCACTGAGTTCCACTCTTATCTTTGATTTCCATCTTTATACTTACAGTTACTTTGCTCTTCCTTTTCTAGTTTCTGAAAGTAGAAGTTAGATTATTAACTTGAAATCTTTTCTATTTTCTAAAAAAGAGCATTTAAATTTTTCTCTAAGCACTGCTTTAGCTAAATCCCGTACATTTTGTTTTAATTTTCATTCAGTCCAAAATATTTTGACTCATTATTTAAAAGTATGTTTTTTAATCTTCATATATTTGAAGTTTGTTCAGACAAGTTTGTTATTAATTTTAGTTTAATTCTACTGTGATCGGAAAAAATTTTTTTGAACTTACTGTGATTTACTGAGATTTGTTTTATGGCCTAGTATATGGTACATCTTGGTGAACGTTCCATGTGAGCTTCAAAGAAAATATATCCTGCTACTGTTAGGTGGAGTGATCTGTAGATGTCAGTTAGGTTAAGTTAGTTAATAGTATTGTCCAAGTCTTCTATATCCTTACTGATTTTTCTCTCAACTCATTCTATCAGTTATGAGAAAGGTGTTCTGAAGTAGCCAACTATGATTGTGGATTTATCTAGTTCCCCTTTCCAGTCTATCAGCTTGCAATTTGTGTATTTTGAAACTTTATTATTAGGTGCATCAGAGTTAAGATATTCTCATTTCCTCTTGATCAGTTAACCAGGCTGTCATAATACAATATCCTTTATTATCCATAGTAATATTTTTCGATCTGAA
The DNA here is from genome assembly GCF_008692025.1 of Phocoena sinus. Taxonomy (NCBI): domain Eukaryota; kingdom Metazoa; phylum Chordata; class Mammalia; order Artiodactyla; family Phocoenidae; genus Phocoena; species Phocoena sinus. Next base: position 25,387,814 of record NC_045775.1, read on the forward strand.
GTATACTTTATTTGACTAACACAGCCACTCCAACTTTGGATTACTGTTTGCATATAACTGGGTCTTGCTTTTTCATCCAGTGTGACAATATCATCTTTTAATTCTGGTGTTTAGACGATTTTCATTTAATATAATTATTCATATGGTTGGGTTTAAATCTACCCTTTTCATAGTTCTTTCTATTTGTCTCATGTGGTCTTTGTTCCTTTCCTCTTTTCCTAACTTCTTTTGGGTTTGCTGAGGTTGTTTTTTGTTTCTTAAATAATTCAAATATTTTTAAATACCTCTTTGTTTTGTTATTTTGTCTTAGTAATTGCTAGAGTTTACAATATACAGTCAATCTTCAAATAACATTACACCACTTCACACATACTGTAAGAACCTTACTAATGCATGCTTCCCATCCTGCATTTGCACACTGTGATATTATTTTTAGACATTTTACTTCTACATATGCTATCCACCCCAAATGCATTGTAAATATTTTTGCTCTACATAATAGATTATTCCATAAGATTTAACAATTAGAAAAATTAATCTTTTTTATTTACTCATATATATGTGTCCAAATATCTGGTTGTTCTTGTTTTTGTTTTTTTCTTGCTAGGAAAACTTACTTGTCTTTTAGTATTGGTCTGCTGTCAAGTTATTATCTTGCCTTTTGTCTAAAAAGGTGTTTATTTCGACTTCCATTTTTGGAAGTGTTTTCTTGGGTCAAATTTTTAGGTTTTGTTTTTTTTTTTTTTTTTTTTTTTTTTTTATTTTTTTTGTGGTACGCGGGCCTCTCACTGTTGTGGCCTCTCCTGTTGTGGAGCACAGGCTCCGGATGCGCAGGCTCAGTGGCCATGGCTCATGGGCCCAGCTGCTCCGCGGCATGCGGGATCTTCCCAGACCAGGGCACGAACCCGTGTCCCATGCATCGGCAGGCGGACTCTCAACCACTGCGCCACCAGGGAAGCCCTACGTTTAGTTTTTTGTTGTTGCTGTTTGTTTCAGTGCTTTAAAGGCATCCATTGTTACAGCCTGCATAGTTCCTGGTAAGTCAGTTGTCATTTTTATCTTTGTTTCTCTGTGTCTTACCACGTCTTTTTCCTCTGGTTTCAGATTCTCTCTGCATCAAAGGTTTTCAGCAACTTGTTTATAATACGCCTTGCTGTGGTTTCTTAGCATTTACTCTTTGTTCAATTTGCTTCTTGAATCTGTGTGTCCAGTTTTTATGAAATTTGGGGAAATTCTGGACATTATTTCTTCAAATACTTTTTCTGTCCCTTCCACAACCACCCCCCTCCTTTTTTTTCCCCACTGGGACGCCAATTACACCTATATTAAACTGCTTAATACTATCCCATAGATCACTAGTGCATTGTTTATTTCCTCTTCCCCTGACTCTTTTTTTTTTCATTATGGGTAATCCTGTCTTTGATTTAGTGTCTAATCTGATAATCCCATATGGAGCATTATTTCAAAGTCTCCAGTACAAGACAACACTCAATCTGGCTAAAAGATTCCAGAGTAAGTCCTTATGATAATGAAGGCCACCAAAGGCTGGCCTTATCCAAAGAAGGTGATATTGTGTATATGGTGGGATTGGAAGGGAGTCCTCTATTATGAGCCCCTTCTGGAAAACCAAACGATTAATTCCAACAAGTACTGCTCTCAGTTAGACCAACTGAAAGCAGCACTTGACGAAAGCATCAGAATTAGTCAACAGAAAACACATAATCTTCCATCAGGATAATGCAAGACCACATGTTTCTTTGATGACCAGGTAAAAACTGTTACAGCTTGACTGGGAAGTTCTGATTCATCTGCCATATTCACCAGACATTGCACCTTCGGATTTCCATTTATTTTGGTCTTTACAGAATTCTCTTAATGGAAAAAATTTCAACTCCCTGGAAGACTGTAAAAGGCACCTGGAACAGTTCTTTGCTCCAAAAGATAAAAAGTTTTGGGAAGATGGAATTATGAAGTTGCCTGGAAAATGGCAGTAGGTCGTGGAATAGTGAATACGTTGTTCAATAAAGTTCTTGATGAAAATGAAAAATATGTCTTTTATTTTTACATAAAAACTGAAGGAACTTTTGGCCAACCCAATAGTATACATAATGTAATGTCATATATTTATATAGTTATAATTTATATATTTAGATGTACTGCTATATATGTACTATTTAATTTAGAAATGCATACACACACACACACACACACACACACACACACACACCCCTATCTATATATCTATACCTATCTATCTATTTCTCTATCTACGTATATCCTTTCTAACTGCCAAGGACTCTTCTTCTCAAAAGAATGCTGTTCAAACTAAAGGGTACACCAAACGTTTTAACAATAGAAAAGACACTGAAAATTTTTTTTAATTACAAGAAAACACCTTGCTGCTTTATTGTGGGTAGTTTTGGTGAAAAGAAAAAAAAAATGACATGCTATCGGACCCTGTCCTTGCAACACCATTCTTCATCTGGAATGCCTCTGAGCCGAGAGGGACAAGGCAAGGAACATGTAAACAGGTCTGAAGAGGGTTTTCCAGGCATCATAAATAGCAGATGTAAAGCCATAGAAGTGCTGAAGCGTAATTTTGGATGGTTAAAGAAGAGGATGGAAGAGGTCATAGATGAGGTTGAAGAAGAAAGCTCTTTAAGAGCCTTATAAAAGAATTTCGACTTTATCCCATGGATAATGAAATGGCGTTCAAAAATTTAAACACAGAAAAAGCACAATCATATTTTCCTATTAGAGAACTCTGGTGCTGGTGTAAATGAGAGATTAGGGACAGTAGAAGACTCGAGGTGGGAAGACTAACCACAAGAGTCTTATCTATAAAATGTGGACAATGATATCTGCTTTGCCTATTTCACTTAGAGTACTGTGAGATGATCAAATGAGAATATATGTGAAAGTGTTTTGAAAACATAAGTAGTAAAAAAATGCTTATTATATCCAGAAGGTGAACTGTGCATAAGATCTGAGACTTCATACTATTTCTGAAGAATCAGACAGCAATAAAGGTGACAAAAGACCAAAAATTGGTAAATATTCTTCACTTTTTCAAAAGTAGTAAAAGGTGCATTTCCAGAAATTTAAGACTGGTAAAATTGACCTCAAGCCCCATTCCTACCAAGAATCATCCCTATATTTTTTAAGACATTCAGGGCCAAACACATGGGATGGTCTAAGTTCTCCCAGCCCACTGTGAATTTAGAGGTTATAAAAGGATGCACCTTAAATGCTGTGTGCAAGGCATCCTTATGATGTTGTATAGTCCCTTCTGCTTGAGCAACTTGCTTCTACCCAACTTTAAGAGGGTGTCACTTCCATAATTAGACTACAAAAGATCCTGACTTCTATCTTGCTAGTAGACTTTCTCCCTTGCTCTGATGAAGTTGTCATGTTTGGGAAGCCTAGATGACAAGGAACTTCTGGCCTGCGGCCAGCTACACATCGGAGACCTTAGTCCAACAACCCCAAAAGAACTCAATCCTGCCAAAAACCACGTAAGTGAGCTTGGAAGCAGACCTTTCTTCAGTCAAGCCTTCAGATGAGACTCCAGCCCTGGTTGACACTTTGAATCCATATGAGACAGCCATGAGGCAGATGACCAACCAGCTAAGCTGTGCCCAGATTCCTAACCCACAGAAACTGTGAGATAATAAATAGGTGTAGCTTTAAACTATTACTTTTGTTGTAGCTTGCTATGCAGCAATAGGTAACCAATACATACTAGTAGGATTACCTTGGACAAACACAATGGTTGTAGAACATTCAATTGAGCCAATATTTTTCCCCCAAAAAAGCAACTGACTATAAGCCAGAATACTCTAGCATTCTCTTGGGAAGAAAACTGTTACTGTCATGGCAACCTGATAAAGTGGCCTTATTTTAGGAGATAAAAGATGTAAACAGCCTGGCCCAGGACTTCATTATAACATCATGTTCCCATTATCAAAAGATGATAGGGCTTCCCTGGTGGCGCAGTGGTTGAGAGTCCGCCTGCCGATGCAGGGGACACGGGTTCGTGCCCCAGTCTGGGAAGATCGCACATGTCGCAGAGCGGCTGGGCCCGTGACCCACGGCCGCAGAGCCTGCTCGTCCGGAGCCTGTGCTCCGCAGCAGGAGAGGCCACAACAGTGACAGGCCCGCGTACCGCAAAAAAAAAAAAAAGAAAAAAAAAAGATGATAAACAACCCAGAAAAAAATACTGAAGATGATTAAAAGAAAGCAGACAGTGAAGAAAGATTCAAGGACAAGAATGAATTAGGCCAGGGAAGAGTAATCTGGGTTGATAGGTAAGGAAGTTGAAAATGATTTCAAGTACATAAGGGATAAATGAATACATATGTACGGTTAGGTAAAGTTATAAAATTTCCCCCTAGAGATTTGAAAGGAAGAAAGAACAGGTTATTCTCCATAACCCAGTCAAGCTCTGTGCTTCCGGAATCTACACACCAATTCAAAACACCACAAAACAATGACATCACAAGTTTGAAAATTCTGACTTGGCAAAAATATGGGAAGCAGCACTGAACAAGTACAGCCACGTGTCCCGATACTAGTCTAGAGAGTATGGGTTAGCAAATGTAGTCATGCCTATCCATAGGAGTATTAACTACTACTCTGATTACTGCTGCTATAATCTTTGGTTGTCTAGACAGCTGTAACTATCTTAGAAAACTCAACAAATACTGTATATAGATTTAATATAAATTTAAATATCAAAAGAAAATCTTCCTTATCACCTGCAAGTTAACTCTGCCAGAAAGGAAACTTGTGAATAGATGGTCATCACTCAACCCTTTACTGTGCTAGGATACCAACAGATCATTACCACATTAACCACATAACTGCACTAAATCCCCCAGGTACCTTTAAAAGACAGCTTTTCTCAAATCAAACCACTGCATCCAGAGTCTGAAGAACCAGAACTTGTTTCACTGTTTAGGAGAGGCCTTAAGAAAAGAAAAAGAAAATATGGAAAAAAAAACTATAGTGAAGTTGGGTTCTTTAGTTTTTTACAGTCTGATTCCAGCTAACAGTTTCATTCCAGATATGCCTCACACAGAAGACTTTAATTCTTCAGAGTTCTAAGTAGATGAACAAAGGAAAATAACTTTACAAGGTTTTTAAAAAATTTTTTTTTCTGGCCAGTTACCCCTTTGGTTGAGGTCTTGATATAAAAGCGCGCCATAGGAGTGATGTCAGCGAGATGACAAAATAGGAAGCCTTCCCCCAACAAACACACCAATTCAACAACAATTCATGGATAAATTCCCTTTGTGACAAACCCTGAAACTAGTTAAGTAGCAAAGATCCAAAACATTGACAACACCAAATGCTGGAGAGGATATGAAGCAACAAGAACTCTCATTCATTGCTGCTGAAATGTGATAGCAATACTACAGTCACTCTGGAAAACGGTTTGGTAATCTCTTACAAAACTAAACGCACTCTTACCATACAATCCAGCAAGCGCACTACTTGGTACTTACCCAAATGAGCTGAAAATTTACATCCACACAAAACCTGCACAAAGGTGTTTATAGTAGCATTATTCATAACTGCTGAAACTTGTAAACAACCAAGATGTCCTTCAGCTGGTAAATGGATGAATCAACTGTGGTACATCCAGACAATGGAATATTAGTTAGTGCAAAAAAGAAGTGAGTTAAAAAGCCATAAAATGACCTGAAGGAAACTTAAATGCACATTAGTAAGTAAAAGATGTCAATCTAAAAAGGTTACAATAGCCTATGATCCCAAATATATGACATTCTGGAAAAGGTAAAATTATGGAGACAGTAAAAAGAACAGTGATGGCCAAGAGTATGGAGGATGGTGGAATGAATAGGCAGGAGCATGTAAGATTTTTAGAGCAATGAAACTATTCTGTATGATACTATAATGGTGGATACATGTCATTACACATCTGTCAAAACCCACAGAAGGAACAATATGTGATGTTGTAAACTGTGGACTTTGAGTGATAATGTGTCAGTGCAGGTTCATGGATTTTAACAAATATACCACTCTGGTTCAGGCCATGATAGTGGGAATGGCTGTGTACATGTCAGGGAAGGGGATATATGTGAACTCTGTACTTTCTGCTCAGTCTTTCTGTGAACCTAAAACTGCTCTTAAGAAGTCTATTTTTAAAAAGTAAATTAAAATTAAATTTCATAGGCACAGGTAGTCTGACAAAAACCTCAACTAATTTCTTAAATGTTCCAACATGTTTCCTGTCCTTCTTAAGGCTTAAGGTGATCATTGAGAAGAATCAAAAAGAGTATCTTGCAAGTTGTGAAGATAGTTATAGAAAGTGCCAAAGTGCTGATAAGTGGTCAGCTACCCACAGATATTGCCACAAGGACAGCAGCTGTCTGTGTACATGAATTCGGATAAGTTGGTAGAAGACAAAGGTCTCTTCAGTTGATAGGCATATCTTATTCAAGGGGATCATCACATAGTATCCAGAAGTAGACTTCCTGAAAGTCTACTGTTTGTATATTGTTTAAATTTTGTTGTTATGCAGATTTTATTTTAAACAGTACTTTCTATAAAGAGATTTAACCTGTAATATAGCCTCAAATTGGCTGAATATTACAAAGTTACATATCATTTTCAATTACTAGGTATATAATATAATCATAATGCTCATCAAATGCTTTTTACCAAAAAAAAATATTTTTTTAAAATGTGACATTTTAAAAGAAATTTTATGAGAATCGCCAAGAAATAAAAACTGTTTAAGAACACTGCTGTTTTAAAAGCACAGCTAACAGTTTTAAAATGACATTACTTCCCTGAGAATCACAGCTGTAGATGCCTTAATTCCTGTGCCAGATTAAAGAACATTAATTCGTTACCAAAAAGTAAAACTGAAGGACTTCAATGCAAACATCTCTTTTAAATTTTAACGAAGTAAAAGTTAAGATTTTTCTATATCAAAATCACTAACTCAGATTTCCCCAAATTTCATAGTGGTTCTAAGGAATTCTAATTGTTAACAAACAAAAAAAAAAAAACTTTAAACTTTTGCATTTTCAAAAACTGCATTTTTATACCCGTTATCAGTTTTCACTGAAATGTCTAGGAGTTTCACATACATAATCTCTAAGTATTTAAGTAATTTCAATTATGTTACATGGCCTAAAGGCTGTCCATCAAGTTAAAATCTTGACTATCCTGCTCACAGAAGTGAATTTAAGGTAAAGCAATGATTTGAACACTTTTGAGGTGTATTCTTTCTTGCTTCCCTCCCCTCCCACACACCCACAACAGACAACACACAAAAGGGCTGTGGCATTAGGCTTCATAATGAATTCTACAATCTCACCTTGAACTAAGAGAAATTTCACTTAATCTTTGAAACTCCTCCTGGGCAGAACCTTACCTAAACCATTCTTGATGAAGCTACGTCCCCTCTTCTTCACCAAACCGTCCTATGACTGTGTGCTCTGTTATGCTCCTACAGCTGCACAAGTGTTTCCCAGGGTCTGGTCTGATTTATGACTATTTGACTGATTTATGACTATATGACTATTATGACTATGGGCTTCCCTGGTGGCGCAGAGGTTGAGAGTCCGCCTGCCGATGCAGGGAACACGGGTTCGTGCCCCGGTCCGGGAAGATCCCACATGCAGCGGAGCGGCTAGGCCCGTGAGCCATGGCCGCTGAGCCTGTGTGTCCGGAGCCTGTGCTCCGCAACAGGAGAGGCCACAACGAGAGGCCCGCATACAGCAAAAAAAAAAAAAAAAAACCCCAAAAAAACTAGCTATTGACTGAAATAAAAACAGCTCATTATCACCCAGAACATGTTCCTAAAGATAAAATCAATCCTGACCCTTCCTCTTTACTATTCCACATTTTTCTTAAATCTTCCTCCAAGTCCTATTTCCTCAAATCACATGTGCCACTTACTCTGAACTTTTTTTCTCCTTTTTTCATGTGTGGAGTCCAAAATCAAGCATAAAACTCTTACAAATGTTTAAACGATGTGTAAGGACTCTGCAAAACACCATTAGGATGGCCATTTTTCTCCCATCGTACCTATGATGCCATATTATAAGTGGATGGCAATAAGCAAAGTTTGTATTTCCAGAAGAGTTATTTTTTGTTTCTCTTTTTGAAAACTCAATGGGAAGGCTTGCATTCCGGGGTCCCTTGAAACTGAAACAGAGAGGCAGTTCTTAGTAGACCTCCACCCCCACGGCACTGCGAGGACAGCAGACTGAAACACACCCCCATCTTTCTGGGAAAGAGGCCCATTTGCTTGTCCTGGAACTTCAGCCTGAGGGGCAGCCTTCTGGTTTGGCACACACCTGGAGACTACAGAGGTGCTCTCAGGCAACAGGATGCCATCTTTGCACTCTCCATCTGCCTCACAACAGCTCTCGGATATTTTCCAGAAAGGAGCTTATACACTCATCTGACGCACAGATTTGTGCACCTGTTGCCTAGGGAACACCTGCAGATCGCCCAGCTCTAGTGGCCAACAGGGCTTATGCTTGCGGTCCCACTGGTCCCACTGTATAAGTTTGCATGCTTCAAAAGCTGCAGCCTAAGGGTTTGGCTCCCAATCAGCCTGAATCTAGGTGCTGACTAAGATACTCCCCTTTGGACAATGACAGGTCTTGACACACCCTCAACTACTGGAAATTATTAAAGATAAAACAGGCTACATGAACAATCATAAAGCCTTCAGATACAACCAACAGCTAGGGCAGGGTTGAATGATAAGTTTCATCTCCTAAACAAGGCTACCCCTGGAAGAGGTGGTTTTTAATCTAATGCACAGAAACGAGCAGAGAGATGAAACTGGACCACTATCTTACACCATACACAAAAATTAACTCAAAATGCATTAAAAACTTGAATGTAAGACCTCAAACCATAAAACTCCTAGAAGAAAACATAGGTGGTAAGTTCCTTGACATCAGTCTTAGCAATGATTTTTTGGATCTGATTCCAAAAGCAAAGGCAACAAGAGCAAAAATAAACAAGTGGGACTATATCAAACTAGAAAGCTTCTGCACAGCAAAGGAAAACAACAAAATGAAAAAATAACATACTGAATGGGAGAAAATATTTGCAAACCACATCTGATAAAGGGTTAATATCCAAAATATATAAAGAACTCATATACCTCAATAGGAAAAAAAAATCCAATTTAAAAATGGGCAGGGAATGTGAATAGATATTTTTCCAAAGAATACATACACATGGCCTACAGGTACATGAAAAGCTGCTGAACATCACTAATCATCAGGGAGATGCAAATCAAAACCACAATGTGATATCACCTCAAACCTGTTAGAAGGGTTATTATCAAATAGACAATAAATAACAAGTGTTGGAAAGGACTTGGAGAAAAGGGAACCCGTGTACACTATTGGTGGGAATGTAAATTGGTGCAGTCGCTATGGAAAACTGCATGGAGGTTCCTCAAAAAATTAAAAATAGAACTACCATATGATCTAGCAATTTCACTTCTGGGTATTTATCTAAAGAAAATGAAAACACTAACTCAAAAAGATATATGCACCTCCATGTTCACTGCAGCATCTACAGTAGCCAAGATATGAAATCAATCTAAGTGTCCATCAATGCATGGATAAAGAAACTATGGTGATCACATACCAATACACAATATTTATTATTCAGTCATTTTAAAAGTATAAAATCCTGCCATTTGCAACAACATGGATGGATCTTGAGGAGATTATTCTAAGTGAAATAAGTCAGAGAAAGACAAATACCATAAGATCTCACTTACATGTGGAATCTAAAAAAACAACAAAAACAAAACCGAGCTCACTGATACAGAAAACAGATTGGTGGTTATCAGAGGCAGGCAATGATGAGTGGGTGAAATGGGTCAAACGGTACCAACTTTCAGCTATAAAATACATAAATTATAGGGATATAATGTATAGCATGGTGACCATAGTTAATAGTACTGCATTACATATTTGAAAGTTGCTAAGAGAGTAGACCTCAAATGACCTCATCACAAGAAAAAACATTGTATAACTCTATGGTGACATGTTAACTAGACTTATTGTGGAGACCACTTTGCAATATATACTAATATACTTTATGCCAATTATGCCTCAACCCAAAAAAGAGGAAAAAATGACATTCTTTCTTAGATAAAGGGAGAAAAAGAGACATAGGATAAAAAAATGACAAAATAGAGAAAGCTGTATCCCTTTTGATGTCATATGATGAAAGAAACTGAGATTTAAGTGTTGTTTTAGGCTTGCAAAATTTGCCCTATTACACACAAAGGAACCCCATTCAAGAAGAAACTAAAAATCCATTTTTATTAATGATTTTTGTAAGAAAACAACATATTTACATACATGTTTACAAACATTTGCATAAAATGATTTTTTCCTTTCCTTTTAAAAGGTGTTGTTCATTTGGCAAAAGATTAAAACATTATTTACCATTAGCAATGAAATCCAGTAACTTTATAAATGGTTATTTCTTCCCTTCACCCTTTTCCTTATATTAAATACACTTAAACGCTATCCAAACTAACACTAATATTTAGGACAATGAACTAAAGGAGCGTGACTAATGGTAAGAACGCCTGTTAGAAGATAATGCTAAATTTATGCGTGCTAATTAAGAATATGAAATACAGCAATTGCATACTTACAAGGTCCTATTTTCCCTGATGTGTTTCATTGAAGGAAGAGGGAGAAACAGTAAAGGAGTGAGTGAAAAGGGGCAAGAAGGGGGTCGTTGCTGGTGGGGTCTTTTTTGGGGGGTGGGAGGGATGGAAAGGTCCTTGGAGGGGACCACAAAAAAGCATCTGAGACCACAAGTACAGTTAGAGAACAAACCTAACACCATTCCTGCACACAAACATGGGGCTGCTGGGTATTATCTCCTGAGTTCCACTCTCCATTAAGAACCAGGACATGGAAGCAACCTAAGTATCCATCGACAGATGAATGGATAAAGAAGATGTGGCACATATATACAATGGAGTAGTACTCAGTCATAAAAAGAAACGAAAGGGAGTTATCTGTAGTGAGGTGGATAGACCTAGAGACTGCCATACAGAGTGAAGTAAGTCAGAAAGAGAAAAACAAATACCGTATGCTAACACATATATATGGAATCTAAAAAAAAAGGTCATGAAGAACCTAGGGGCAGGACAGTAATAAAGATGCAGACCTACTAGAGAATGGACTTGAGGACACAGACAGGGGGAAGGGTAAGCTGGGACAAAGTGAGATAGTGGCATGGACATATATACACTACCAAATGTAAAACCGATAGCTAGTGGGAAGCAGCTGCATAGCACAGGGAGAACAGCTCGGTGCTTTGTGACCACCTAGAGGGGTGGGATAGGGAGGGTGGGAGACGCAAGAGGGAAGAGATATGGGGATATATGTATATATACAGCTGATTCACTGTTATAAAGCAGAAACTAACACACCACTGTAAAGCAATTATACTCCAATAAAGATGTTTTTTAAAAAAAAAAGAATTGTAGGGAAAAATGAAAAAAAAAAAAAACAAGTCAAGCCTAAGGATACAAGAGAATGAATAGATTACCTACTGCCAGAAGCTACAGGTTGTGAGCTATCTTGAAAAAGTTTCTCCCAGGTTAAAGCAGCCTCTTCAGGACTACAAAAGTAGGCTGTCGTCGTTGTTTTCAATATACAGGAAAACAAAAATACAATAAAGAGAAAAGAAGAACGGATACAGATCAGTATCTTTCTTCACATCACCATCTTTTATCTTAGAGGTAATCTTTTTTTTTTTTCCAACAGCTTTATTAACATTAGCAGCTTCGTTCGCATACCATACAGATCATCAATTTAAATCAAACAGTTCAATGGTTTTTAGTATATTCACAGACTTAAGCAACCATCACCAAAATCAATTTTATCACCCCATAAAAGAACACCTGTGCTTTTTTTGGGGGGGGGGTGCTGCATTGGGTCTTCATTGTTGCATGTGGGCTTTCTCTAGTTCGTCTAGTGGGGGCTACTCTTCATTGCGGTGTGCGGGCTTCTCATTGGGGTGGCTTCTTTTGTTGTGGAGCACAGGCTCTAGGTGCACAAGCTTCAGTAGTTGCGGCACGTGGGCTCAGTAGCTGTGGCTCACAGGCTCTACTGCGCAGGCTCAGTTGCTCCACGGCACGTGAGATCTTCCCAGACCAGGGCTCAAACCCATGTCTCCTGCATTGGCAGGCAGATTCTTAACCACTGTGCCACGAGGGAAGTGCCACCTGTGCTCTTTAGTTATCATCTCCTTCGTCTCTCTGTCTCTAAAGATTTGCCTATTCTGGACATTTAATATAAATGTAATTGGTCTTTTATAATTGGCTTTTTTCACTTAGCATGATGTTTTCAAGGTTCATCCATGTTGTAGAGTGTATCAGTCTTTCATTCCTTTCCATTGCCCAATAAGATTCCATTGTATGAATATACTACATTTTATCCATTCAGCAGTTGATTTCTACTTTTTGGGTTTTATATGAATAATACTGCTATGGACATTCATGTATAACTTTTTGTGCAGGCACGTTTTCATTTCTCTTAGGTATCATAAGATACCTCTTTGTTTAGCTTTTTAAGGGACTGCCAGACTATCTTCCAAAGGGGCTGCACCATTTTATATTCCCACCAGCAATGCACAAAGCCTCCAATTTCTCCACATCTTTGCCCACGTTGTTATCTGTCTTTTTTATTATAGCCAGCCCAGTGTGAAATAGTATCTCATTGTGGTTTCGATTTGCATTTATTTCCCTGATGTCTAATGATGGTAAGCATCTTTGCTTATTGGCCATTTGTACAACTTCCTTGGAGAAATGTCTATTCAGATCCTTTGCCCATTTTTAAATTGAGTTTCATTTTGAGTTGTGAGTTATTTATATATATATATATAAAATACAAGTCCTTTTCCAGATATGTGATTGCAAAATTTTCTCCGATTCTGTGAGTTCTTTTATTTTCTTGATGATGTCCTTTGATGTAAAAAAGTTTTAAATTTTGATGAAGTCCAGTTTGTCTTTTTTTTCCGTTTGTTCCATGTGGATATCTAGTTGTCCCAGCACCACTTGTTGAAAAGACTATTCTTTCCCCATTGAATTATCTTTACACTCTTCTTGAAAATCAATTGATCATACATGAGGATTTATTTTTAGACCCTCAGTTCTATTCCATTGATCTATATGTCTATCTTCATGCCAGTACCTCCCTGTCTTGATTACTGTAGCTTTGTAGTAAGTTTTGAAATCAGGAAATGTGAGTCTTCCAGTTTTGTTCTTTTTCAAGATTGTTTTGGCTATTTTAGGTCCCTTGCTTTTCCATATAAGTTTTAGCATCAACTTGTCAAAATCTACAAAAAAGGGCAGCTGGGATTGTGATAGTGATTGTGTTGAATCTGTAGACTACTTTAGGGACTGAGGCAATGTCTTTTTAAACGTTAGGAGATAACAAGTATTATAGAATTAAACCAGTAATACTACTGTTGAATTACTTGTATGAATTAACTAAAAGTGGGGAGAGAAACAGATAAAACTTGGCATTTACTGCTTTAGTTCCCAAATACATGAAAGATAGATACTCTTAGGAATAACCAATTTAGTTTGCCTTAAGAAGGGTTTAAATTTTTTAAACAATATTTTGACTATTCATATTATTTTCCATTTATTATATAAACCTCATTATCTTTATTTGAAAGACTATTATTCTTCAGTGAACATGATAAAATCCCCAAGCTCAGTAATCTCAGCATCTCTATTTTGCTACACAATCCACTGTTGCTTTCTTGAGGGTGTTCCTAGGCTGATCTGCAAATAAGTACAAAATTTGGTAAAGGTTTATTTTTTAACAATATTAAGTGCTGCAAACTCTGTTATAAGAGAGAGAAGTAAAGTATAGCTCCCTATCACAGTGCTGCTCATCTTGGGCAGAAAGACTAAAGTTCAGTGAAAATAACTCCACTTTCAAATATGTAGTTTTCCTAAAATTGTAGAGAAGGTACTGGCAATGTAGACTTTTTTTTTTTTTTTTTTAAGGAGGGGAAAATAATAGGATAGAAACAAGAAAAGCTAAAGATTCTAACCAGATAGCTTTTTGCTACCATGTGGTATTGAAATTACTATAAAATTTTGCTAAAAATAATTTTTATAATTCATTTTATATCAAGAGTAACTTCAATCATCTACGAGTTGGTTACAGAAACCTGAAGCTATTATAAACAGACGTAACTTCAGTTAAAGAGGTAAAATTTCAATGAAAAAAAAGGAAATGTAGTTGTACCACATAAAAGCTGTTATCACACACTGAACGAAAGGAACAAAAGTTCCTTTCAAGTAATAAACTAATGATTTAAATACTGTACATTTACCTAAATTTCCATTAGCTAAAAATTTTTTTAATCTTCATTTTATAAACAAGCCTAAATGAAGGTAGAAATTTAAAACAACACTAATAATGCAAAACCTCTACATTACACTTAAAATGTAAATTACAATCAAGCAATTTTGAATCCAGTATCAATTCTAATGTAAATACCTGAGTGGAAACTGATATCCTTCAGATATCCAATCACAAACCTAATGCAAAACACTAGATCTAAATTTAGACCAGTTTTAGTAATAACAATTGGTTCAACTTCCCTCATTCAATAATGTAAACATTTAGTTAAAAATTATTTCTGTTGAGACAATAAATGTGAAGATTTTTCAAACAGCAAAAAATGTAAATCAACCACTGCAAGGTAAATATTTTCCTAACACAAAAACAATAAGAACCAGAAATTACAAAATTATCTGTGGCAATTATGGAGATCTACTTTTTAGATAGAAATTTTAAAATATTTTAACTATTAAAACATGCATCATTGTTTCATCCAAGTTAATTTTCTCTGACAACTGTACCAAGTAGAACTTTCAGGAACAGACTAACACTATAAGATTCATCAAATTAACAAACACTCAGAAATATAACATTGTTAAATACAAGTACTTAACATTAATGTAGGCAGGGAGCACTTTTTAAACCTTAAAAAGTCCAGGTTGTACTTGAATATTTAGTACAGAGGTATTGCATAAGTGGCCTACTGGTGACGCAAAATATGTGAACTTTTGAAAAGAGACAATTTTTCAAGCTTGTTTTACATCAAGTTATCATGAGATTGTTCACATTTAGCACGAAGAATCAGCTTCCAGTAAAGACTGTAAAAAGATATTTCACATTTTTGATCTAACATTCCTTACAGAAAATATTTAGTGTTCAGGAAATGGGACAGCCTTCTTGACACATTTTAAAAATCATCTCCGGTTCTTACTCCAAATTTTCAATCTATCATATTGAGATATTTGAAATGCCAAAAGCCTTGACTGGATTTGATAATAAATTAGTTAGTTGTTGGGAAGTAACACGTCTAAAAAATAACAAGATTAATGTTTTTGAAATAACAGAACTTATATTTACAAATGAATAGTTACTTTAATAGACTACAAGCTTTTTCCAATACGCCACTGCAGAGATTCTGAGGAGACAGTTTCCACTTTAGACCAGTTTGATGTGTCCCAGGAGAAAGTCAGACTTACTCCTTTGTAACTATTTTCCCCCTAGACCATATTATCCAATTTAATCACCCAGCTGACCTTTGAACATTTCTAACAGACAAATGTAACCTCAAAGGTCAATAAATGCCCTGTCATATATTCAAAAGAACATGGCAGAATGTGAAGTTACCACAAGGCAACTGCATTGAGGGAAAATACTCAGTGTATGGTATTTTTGCTTAAAAAAAATACAAATGTTTAAAGATGTTACTTTACAAAAAGGATAACTAATTAAAATACATTCTTTAAATGTTTTGTTTTTCCTATGGAAAAATATCTGTGCATGCTAATCTTAGGATGGCCCTATAAATAGAACTATAAACTTGGTTAAATT
This sequence comes from Phocoena sinus, assembly GCF_008692025.1. Lineage (NCBI taxonomy): Eukaryota > Metazoa > Chordata > Mammalia > Artiodactyla > Phocoenidae > Phocoena > Phocoena sinus. The sequence continues at coordinate 25,403,767 of NC_045775.1, forward strand.
CATGCATGTTCCATCGCATAAACCAAATCAATAGAGAATACATTTCAGACATACAAACACAATTTTTACATGGAAAAAAGAAGACGACTGATAACTAACACATGCCTAAAAGGAATACAAATCTCCCACATCAATTTTTTAAAAAACATATAAAAATCATTATTTCTAGTTCAAAAAAAAGGTATCAAAGAACAACAAAAGATGTACACACTGAATTTAACATAGCACTTATTCAACTTTAAAACTCCATATTCTTAATCTTTAATAAATCAGAAAAAGTTTTGAGTTAACAAGGACCACAGAGCAATCTTTGGGGAAATTAGCCAGGAACTAAATTTATCCTTACAATCAATGTTCGGCAAGGCTAATCCTGGTCACGGATTGTGAATAAGCAGGTCCTGATAAGAGATGAGAAGGCTGGATTCAAGTAGAAAATAATCTATAATGTTGGCTGAACCAAATTCCATGTAAATTCAATTTCTACCAAAATAGATAACCCACTGTGTCCTTATAAAGCATTTGGAAAACCAGGCCATAATTTTTTTTAGAAGGACAAAAAGATATGGTAGAAAGATTTCCACATATTTACCCTGAAGTTCTACTTAAGAGTTTTACCTTGAATCTTTCCTTTGTTAGGAAATGAAGCTAAGGAAATTAATTCGAACATGGATGTGATTATGAGACTAATTAAAGAATCAGAATATTAAAATACTTGTTTTAGATCTTGTTCAAAATAATTGCCTTAAAAAAATCTTTCATACCTAACAAGAACACTAGTAATAACTTATTTCCCAAATCAAACATGTTTTAGTTTACCCCAGAAACAGACTCTGAGACAGGATTCAAAGACAAGAATCTCATTTGAGAGGTAATGTCAGAAAACATTGTTAAAGGAATGAGAAGTGAGACAGAGAAGAAGAGGAAGAAAATAAAGAATGCATATTTAACAGTCTCCTGTTGTGGGCAATGAGGTCCAGCCCCACTGGAAACTCTAGGAAACAACGTGAAACACGCCTCAAAGTATTACCAGAAGGGCAAGGAAGCTGGAATAATTATTCTCCGATTCCCATCTATCACTGGCTGAGGGATGCTCCCAGAGGATTATCTTCCTAGCACTTCCAGTCTGCCCTGTATGCAGGTGAGAAAATCCAAGGCAGAGTCGCAGGTGCTTGCAGGACACGTTAATGCATGAACTGGAATGGTGAGAGTGTCTGCTGCAAAGTCTCACCATCAGAAATCACAAAACTTAAATTCATTTTTTGTCACAGTCTCATTACAAAGAAGAAGTGCATTTTTAACGATGCAAGCAATAGCACAGAATTTTGAGGTCTAAAAGTAAACCTCCCAGCAAAGAGAACAGAAGTCTGCAGTTATTAGGAGTATTTTAATCCACCAAAAAAAATCTATTTTTGCCTGAATTAATCAAAGTAGATGTTTACATGAATTATTCCCATTTTCACTAAAGTTGCACAAACCCATTACTATTTGAATTCAATATGATATCTCAAAGAGCCAGCACCAAAAACAAAACATAGAATAATAATATGGTATAGCATTTGTAACACACAAGACTAAAAATTAGAAGAGCTGACTTCTTGCTAGCTCTTCATACTAACTAGCCACGCAAACTTATATAAGTCATGTTATTTGTATGGGCCTCGGAGTCTCTATCAGTAAAAATACAGTAACGTCTGGCCTACTTATTGTTGAGATTAAGAGAAAAGAAAAAGGTGTGAAACATATTTTTTAAATTACAATATGTTAAAAGTACAATATATTAAATAATAAGGTATTTTTATTATCATCATAAAAAGTCAAAGGTGGAAAGGCCCTTAGGAGTCATACTATTCACTTCTAACACACATTGATAAAGAGATAAACTCTGCTCTAGGAAAGACCAATGATTTGTTCCAGCAAATCAGTAGCAACTCACTGGCAAAGCTGAAAATGGATTCCAGTGCAAAGCTTCTAGCACCTCAAAACATCTTTTTACTTGAGAGTTGGCTAGACATGTCATTGGACAAACAGCTAAAACACAGTTTAATTAGCTGTTTTAAAAACTCTGTAACTCTTTTAAATAACAGTAAACACCACAGGATATTATAAAATATGAGCTAAGAATCATGGGCCAATGGTTTCAAATTTACCAGATCACTTATATTATCATTCATTTGGCATTACATAGAGCCTAGGAATATTAAATTCTACCATCTTTTAAAATTAATAAGGAAGCTGGTTTCCACAATCAAAAACTGAACATGGAAAAAGCCAATTAAAGATTGCTTCCAGTTAAAAGGTTTGTTTTCCTGTCCTTTAGAAAACACTTCATATAAAGATTGCCTTTTGTTCTCCTTGCTTTAAAATTCAATTCATCAAAGTTGAACCAATACCAACTGAAGTCTCTTATGTGCTAGATTTAAATGGGTAAATTTTAAATGGAAAATAAAACTTCTTAGAAAAGAATTTCCATTTATAAAATTGTTAAGGTAAAAATATTTTATTAAATCTAGTTCAACAGTCTAGGTATTTAATTTTAAAACTCACAAAACTCAGTCTTGTCATTTATATGATGTCATTCACATGTCATTCTAATTTTCTTAGTTTTCATCTTGCTTTAATACTTTTTACTTAAATGTATATAATAGCACATTCAGTAAGTAATTCAGAGAATACTGTGGTCACAAAAATTAAAATATTTTCCAAAGTTTACATTGGCAGACCTAAAGACCAGAACTAAGGTCTTACTCATAGCTGAATACACTTGGCCTTGAATAAGTTAATAACATTCTCTTTGGTTTCCTTATTAGGCTGATAGGAAAAAAATAGGACTGTATCTAGTAAAATTACAAACCTCACTTTATACAGTATGAAATATACATTTCAATATAGTGTACAATTTATAATGAAAAACCAATTGCATTATATGGCTTTCAAACTTAGGAGAACTGGCTTTAAATTTTTTCCATTATTTTTCTAGGGTGATGGCCAAAACCTTGCATTAGAATTAAATACAAACAAACACTGTAAATGTGATAAGCCCTGGGTACAAACCACTCTGTGACCACTGGAGAACCCTTGAACAAATGACAAATCTAAAACTCTACGGTTCTTCACAGAGGACCCAAAAAACAGAACATATCAATAAACTTAGGATAGGCAAACAAACTCCATACACAACAATTACGTTACAAAGGCAGAAGTTCCAGTTACCAGCATTACTTTTACCAAATGTATATAGCATGGTCAATGTAATACTGTGACATGCCACTCAGTCATATTTACAGCATAGGAAAAGAGGAAAAGCACAGAGAAAACTTATCTGCCAGCTGCTCTTGGTTCCCCTCCCAATATTTTGACATTAAAATAATATAATATAAAAAGAGCAAGCTCCCTCGATACCCTTTTCTGATACTGATATAGCTCTGTTTTAGATTTAGGAAAGCTAAGTCACTTTCACTAACAATTAAGTAACAATCATCAATTTATAATCTCTGTTGAAAGTCAGTGTTAAATGATCAAAATCAGTTTTTATTTAAAAATGATTTCCCTTAACAGTTTTATACAAATGAAATAAGTTCCATTTTATTTATACTAATTCCATTAGCTTTTTTTCAGCTTGGTGATCCATAATTTCAGGTCTACACAGGTAATATACCCCAGTGGTGGTGCTGATGCTGACAGTATAGGGCTCCTACTTTGAGAACCACTGATCTAGCTTTTGTGTGAATACTTCCAATGATTTTATGAGGACAGAGCTGATTTTCATGTAGAAATTCTCATACACATAATTCTCCTTAAATGTGGAACCAGAAACTTCCATTTCTTATAATTAATTTTTCCACCTAGAACAAGACAGAACAATTCTATTCCTTCTTACACATGGCAGTCCCTCAAATATCTGAAGAAAACTCCCTCTCTTTAAACTTATTTTCTCCAAAATAAGTATCACCAATTTCTTTGCATCCCACTCAAGACTTTCAACATTCAGTCTGCCTCCTTATGAACACTATACTTCACAATGTCATTTTTGATATGTGGCACTTACAATTTAACACAATAATATAAAAGTTTTAGTCTGAATATCAGAGTACATGTGGTTTACTACATCTCCTTATCAATAATAATTTTATAACTACATTAGATCTTTCAGCAACTGTATCACAGCACTTTCCAACTGCCAGTCTGTGGACTGATACTACTCCTTGATGAAACTTTCAGTGATACAGAGTAGATGAGAAAAGAACAGGTGGAGCAATTTTTCCATCAACTTAAAGTCATTCAACTTAAATAACTCTCTTTTATTCTAAGTTTATGTCCTTCCTAAATATGGGAGGAATTTGAGGGGGTCTTAAACAAAGTGATGGTGATGGAAGATGGTAGTTATTTTTCCAACAGTCTTTCTTTATATGGCAAAATAAAGTCTCACATTTCACAATTTCTCTTATCTGTTCCACCCTCTACTATCATCTAGGTAGCCAAGTGCTTAAGAATAATTTATATAATCTGCAACCACCAGTCACAACCTCCACTCATCACTCTTTTGATTAACTATGGCAGCAAAGCAAAACTCCTAATGGGCTCTAGCAAATAAAAGCGCTTCAAAGTGCTTTTTCCCCTAATAGTTTCTAGTTTCCCATACCCACTTCCCACTTACCTTTATAATCCTAAATAACATTCAAACCCAGCCAGCCAGGCTACATCAAATTAAGAGAGGGCTGGAATGACAGAAACTCACAACCATTTGTTGCAGTTTAAATTACTAGCCAGTAATTTGAACTACAAGTGAACTATACCATCTAGGACAGCAAACTATGGCCTACGGACCAAATCCAGCTCACCATCTTTTTGTGTAAATAAAGTGTGAGTGAAGCACAGCCACAATGACTCATTTACACATTGTCTATGGCTGCATTTGTTACAATGGCAAAAGTGAATAGCTGTGGAGCGACTAGATGGCCTGAAAAACCTAAAATATTTATTATGTGGCCCTTCACACAAAACATTTCCCAACCTCTAATCTACGATAATGAACTATTTGCTACCTAAGAAAAATATGAGATCTGCAATAATAACCATTAACTAACTCAGGACACCTACTATCTCCATTGGAATATCTAAACACTGGAATCTGAATAATCCTTTATCCCTACTCTGTATAAAAGACTTGTTGCTCACCCAAGACAGAGAGCATTTACTTACCTGCTCACTGAGCTAATCTTTAACATACATTTCTCAAGGACTCATTACCCGAATAGTGAAGAATCCATGAATATACTGCTCTGTGCAATCTAAGGTTTAAAAAAAAGGTGCTGCTAATAACTCAAAAGTATATCAAAAAAAAGAAACTGTATAGAACTACATAAAATTTCCTTTACATTTTATATTTCAAATAAAAATACTTTTAAAGGCACTTAAAGCAGGAAAGCTTAAGTTCAACAATTTAGGTAATATTAACTGCATTAAGTAATGCAAATTAATTTCCCTTTTGTATTAAAAAAAGGACTTTCGTTTTCATGTATGTAGAGTTGAAATCAAACGATAATACTTCTAATCCAATTCAACCATGTAGCTTTTTAAACATAAATGACATTAGAATCTCTAAAGAGCAAAATCACAAGATCAAAGTACTTTGAAACCGGAAAGTGCTTAAAAGATCACCTCTACATTTTACAGTTAAAGTTTTGATACAACATGAAATATTTATGGTGAGACAAATAATTAGTGGCAGAGGCAGATCCAGAACCCAACACTTAACTATCAGTTTGGAACTCTTTCTAATTTATGACTAAGAAAGATAGCTCATATTCCAGGATAAAGTAAAGTGATGTTGAAGTACTTTGGAGATTTAAATGTACAGTAAACATACTCAGAGGGCTATAGCCCACTCAACCTACCAACCCTCTTGTGTTTTTTATTAATCAATTAACTATAAAATTACAGAAGGGAAAAAAATAATTCATTATAAAGCCACTCTTAATAGAATGATCAAAAGAACAACCAATTATTTGCTTAACAAATTGTCAACGATTAGAAAAAATAATAGTGGAAAAGCGGCAGTATGATGAGTACTCATAAACTGCTAATTTGGTACAATCTTTCTGAAGGATAACTTGGTCATATTTTAAAGAGCTTAAAAAGTTCTCACCATCTAAACCAATTATCCCATTCCCATGAATATATCCTAAAGAACTAGTCTAATATAGAATTCAAATTTCACATACAAAGATGTCCATCCCACTATTATTTATAATTGTCAAACATTAGAAACAATCTAATATCCAAAGAGAGAACTGGTTAAATTATGTTGTATTCATACAATAGAATATTAGGCAGCCATTTCTAAAAATCACATTTTCAAAGACATGGGGAAGTACTTATGATGGTCAGTTATAAAAAGTAGGATATACAACTATATGATCAGCATAATCTCAATTTTGTTATTACGCACACACACAAACACATATACACACTCATACATATAAATAGCATAGACAAAGACCAAAAGGAAATACAAAAAATATTAACAGTGTATATCTCTGAATAGTGAGATTGCAGGTAATTTTTTTTCTCTTCTTTATAGTTATCAGCATTTTCTAAATTTTCTGTAATAATCATGTAATTAGTTTTATACCCAGAAAACATTAAAAATTTACTCTGTAGTCAATTTTGAAATTTTTATAGTCTATATAATAAATAAGGAATAAATATTTACAGTACTCAAAAGTATATCTGAATGATGGGAAATAAATCACTAATATGTAAGAATATAATTTCCACATATGGATTGGTGGGTAATTTTGAATCCAAAAGATTACAGTATTTTATCTCAGTTCTTGAGTATAGAAAGTTGGTATTTAGTAAGAAATGCAAAACTTTAAGTAAAATTGGTGCAAGGCATCTAAAAATTGTGCTATTCTGGCATAACACTGAAGATATAAATGCTCTCCAATGTAATAATACCCACTGTTACATTAAAATAGGTATAATCTAGTACATACATGATGGCCAATATTAACTAATTGAATTAACTTTTTTTTTTGCCAAAGTGACTACGATTGGTCTATGCTAAAGGAAGAAATACAACACCATACCATTATTTTAGTTGGAAGAGCCGCACCAAAAATCATGACAAAAAAAAATTGTAGAACTGTAAGAAAATCCAGTGGTTTTTTGTTATTGTTAATGACTTTTTGCTAAAAATTCAAGTAAGAGAGTCAAATTGCTTGAAGCACTAAAAAAGCATAGCAGCAGTGTATGGTCTGCAATGATTTGAAAACCACTAAGAACATTCTTCAGTATTTCCTCATTTGCAGACTACTGCCTATCAAGCACTATCTCTGAATTACAGGACTACACCTATGTTCTTTACCAATCTTGAATTTATATTGTGTTATAATACAGTAATGACACAAAGTGATGTCACATATAAAAAGGCAAACTGTATGTAATTTTAAAAGCTAACTTTAAAATATGATTCTAATATCTGTGATAAAAAAATCACATAAATATGTAAAATATAAAAATACATTGTAACATATTTTTACATAAGAGCTAAAGTTTACCACTTTTAACATAAAAATTCTGAAATGGAATTAATTAAAAACAATTTTCATATGTACCACAGAGCAATAAGTTTAAATCAGACTATTTTGAGTTGTGTAGCCCTTTATTAGCAACTAAAATAGAAGGTATCTGTTGTACAACACGGGTAGTAATTGACTATAACTGGAGATTTTTATATTCTAATACAGATCATTTATAAATGCAATTTCTTTATTAAAAAGCTTCCACCCTTTTTGTTTGTTTGTGTACAATTTGCAAAACTATTCTGAAAGCAGAGTATATGTGCACAAGTCTGCAAAGAGTGCAAATTTAGGATATGGTAAATGCTTTACAAGTTAACTTTCAAAAAACTGACTGCCACAACTGTGCCTTTACATTGCCTTTTTTTTTTTTTTGATCAAAATATTTTGATGCCAGCCTTCCTTCCACTGCTCTAAACTATAAAGCATTTTTTTAATGAGTTGAAATTAAGGAAGGACTACACCTACTAGAAAAGAAGAGAAGAAAGTTCCATTAGTTTGAGGTTTCAGAATCCCCCCAAACCAGGACCAGTATCTTGGTAAGGGTTAGGCTGGGACCCTGGACAGAGTATGAGTATGTGCAGGTGGCATCCCTGAGGATTCAGAGCTTCAGTGAACCGTGAGTGCTCCAGCTGCATAACTCACTGAACTATCTTGCCAGTTTCGACACTGGCTTGACTGGGCATAATTCAAAAAGGAAAAGCTCATATTCATTCCATTCTTCTGCAGCTCTGTGATAGCCTAGAAAAAGAAAAATTTGGTTATGACAGACATCACACAAAAAAGTGAGCACTCTTTGAACGTGCTGGTAGCTTAACTTTGAAGCCTAGATCTCTCTCTCACTCTTTAGTTTCTTGAATTTCTCGTCGCCCCATATTAAATAGGAAAAAGAAAGAACTCCTTATTTCATTCTCTCAAAGAACTTCTCCTAATCTAGCTTCTTGATAAATATCAGTCATCTTCCACTCTACCTCTCCCTGTATTTAATAAGGCACTTTAAAAAATAAATAAATAAAAATTTTTAAAAATCACAGTATCTTTCTTTCTATTCTCTAAACCAAACCTTGGCCACTTTCGTCTTGAAATGTTGGAGTCTTTTCTTTGTCTGAAATTTTAAATGTATATAAATTGAGTACCAAATCTAAGAGGTATAGCAGGGTTTTTACTTTAATTGTGAATTGGCTCATCATTTATTTTACTAAAGTTTTATTTGACCCAATTCAAACTTTGGTAAATTAGTATAGCTTATTCTAGTTTAAATTTCATAAATCAATTTAAGCCCTTAACAGGCTTTTCTCCCAGCCAATCAACACTGCTTAAGAGAAGACCTTTCCTAAAAATCCACAATGTACTATTTTTCGAATCACAGTAAAGTAATACTAGACCTTTAGGTTCCTACCCTAGACTATTCTAGACTACATTACCAACTCCAGTATTTCTCTGCCTCTCCAAACAATGAGCCCATTATTACTTCCTCTAACCATTCCTGAGTGTACACTGTCTTCTTTTTGAGTCTCTCATTTTCTTTCAATTTCAGTTTTATTAGGAAAAAAATTAATGCTTTATCTCTTTAGAAAATCCAGCTAACCAAAACTTCTGCCTCTTTACCAGTCTTTAAATGAAATATTGTTTTTGTTGTAAGTAGAAAAACATATACATGTCATCTGCCTTGCTTTATTAAATTATGAATATCTAAAACTCAAGAGCAGAATCTTCCATTTATTTTTTATAAAGTCAAGAACACTAAATAAAACCAAAAAATTAGTAAGACCGTATTTCTTGAGACGTTACTTTGGTTTATATTTGTAAAGAGCATATTGGAATTGGCTCAGAGTCAAGAGAAAAAAATGGGTTTCTCTTCTAAATAACTTTCTGTATTTAAAAGAAAGTATTGACCTGTCATACAGTGATGTATAGTTTTATTTAAGTAACCAAAACAATGGAAATCTAAATTATCTTAAAGGAACTAGAAAGAAAATTGACTATATATCTAAAACCAAAGCTAATAAGGTGTGACAGATGATAACAATTAAGACATTTTGAAACATAATAGGATCAAATGTTAAAAAATCAAGGCTTCCTAAGGATACTCACATTTAATAACACCCCAATGGGATGTCTTCCACATATAGTATTATGGTATTTCTTCAAGTAATTGCTAAAAGATACAGGGTCTAATTGTTCTATAATACTCATACCCTAAAAAAAAAGAAGAAGAGAAAAAAAGAATGAAAGAAAAAGAAAATAAGATAATTTATTATTTCCTAATTATATTTTAAAACTGCTACTTAGAGCTAACAATCATAATTTTTCAATTAAGGAGAAGTAAAGAAAATACATTAAACATTAAACTCTGTGAAATATCAAATTCATTCATCCAAGATAATCTCATTATAGTCAACTCTCAATAATATACATACTTTATTAAGTATGTATATTAAACATACTGAAACATTTAATCTCCAGTTTTCTCTGACCTCCTGGTATGTTTCTACACCACCTTCCCCAGTTGTCACTCAGCTCACAAATCCTCAAACATTTCATGATTTTATGTTTTTCATATATAATATTTACACAAGTAAACCTGTTGTGAAAATTTTCACACAAAATCTAAAATTAAATTTGATATATGGCTGTTTTTCCAATGTCCATTATATTTCTCATACCACTGGTATAAATAATCAAGAGCTGATTATAATTTATCTTTTTCCATAACATATACTTAAACATCAACAGTGTGTAAGGCATTTAGAATTATCAGTATTTAGGTATGTGATAAAAAGAGTCCACAAACTAAGAAAATAGTTAATGTATTTTAATCAATTTAAAGCTCATAAAAGACTGATAAAAGCTTAAGCAAAATGGGTCTTTACAAATAAGTTGAAAAAATAAAAGTTCTTTATCTCTTAAACTAGAATGCTTTGCTTTCAAGATTTTAATTGAGAATCAAAATTTTTAGACTACTATTGAAACAATAACTACCATTTGGACACTTGTTTATACTTAATTCTGTATTCTGCAAATGCATTCAAAATAATGTGCTCAAAATACATCAATACAGAGCAACTTTAACTCATCTGAATCAAGCAAATAAATCAATGATTCTAACTCATCCATTCGCCAACTACCTTACCTTGTTTTCTTATTCAGGTGAAATACTTTACATTTGTGTTTAATAAACTGGATTAATATCCTCTGGGAAAAATGTAAATGGTGGTTTAACTTAGGAATTAACTGATACATTTTTGTGTTTTTTTAATTATATTTCAACATGTTTTAACAAGCACAGTGTAAAATAACCTAGAGTAATCAGATGAACACTCAACTGAAAAATGATAGCCATCAGTAGGTAACACAGTACAAATATTGCAATGACAGTATGTAAATCAAAATTTAATTTTATAAAGAATCTTTCTTCAGAATATCCAAGTCTTTCATAAACATTATCAAATTTTTCTACAAATATATCTGAAAGATAAGCATATGTGTGTATAGTCAACTTTCAATTGCTTGCACATCAATTAGCCACTCTCAGATTTATCCATAACCAGTGTTTAAGGCTAAGCTGGTTTTCCCGTCAACTAGGAGGCTTACAGGTCACCATTCTCCACTGACATTTGGTGCAGACCGAGTGAAATATGAACTAATTTAAAAGTTAAACCTAAGATAAACAATTAGTATTATAATTCTGGTACGTAGAAAATCACTCATATTTCTAAACCAAGTAGTAATGCAGAGATGGGGTTACAAATCTCTTCCATAAATATGCATAATCAAGGTAGAACTCCCTAAAGATGAAGAAACTAAGGCATAAAAAAGGTTAAAAGCTTGTCTCAAATTTCTAATCCTAGGCTATTGGATTTCTAATCCTAGGCTTCTCATTGACTTACTCTGCTTCATATAGAATAACAAGAGACATACCAACAATTCTTTAATACTCTCACATAGGTACAATTGGTATACATATTATAAAAGAAATTTCAATGCTCCTGGGTGAAGTCTAGGACAGCTTACCTTATATAGAATTCCACTTATTAATAAATCATGTAACACTGAAGTTCAAATGTATATACTAAAATCTCAAAGCACATTGTGAACAAACATCACATTTATATATATTAACATGAGTAATTCAAAGAGAAGAAAACTAATGATCACATTTGTAGAAGAGAAAGAATTAAAAGTAACTGGCCAAGAAATTTCACACAGAAAATATAGAATTATAAATGTAGAGAAGTGTAAATAAATAAAGTGTTAAAAATGAAGATATAATGGTTAAATTACAACACAGAAAGTAAAAAATTCAGGTGATGGAAGTTAAGGTATTACATTTAAAATTTTAATTTCCTGAAGTGTGCTATATACCTACCAGGGCAAGAATCAATTCCATTATACTCAATTCTCTGACAAATATGACAGTTAAGAGGTATGCCTTTTTGGGACTTCCCTGGTGGTGCAGTGGTTAAGAATCCGCCTGCCAATGCAGGGGACACAGGTTCGAGCCCTGGTCCGGGAAGATCCCACATGCCGCGGAGCAACTAAGCCCGTGTGCCACAACTACTGAGCCTGCACTCTAGAGCCCGCGAGCCACAACTACTGAGCCCACGTGCCACAACTACTGAAGCCCACGCGCCTAAAGCCCATGCTCCTCAACAAGAGAAACCACTGCAATGAGAAGCCCGTGCACCGCAACAAAGACCCAATGCAGCCAAAAGTAAAAAAAAAAATTTATATATAAAAAAAGAGGTATGCCTTTTTATAAAGGAGGGATAGAGAGAAAAATTAAGGCACTTCTCATGAGTGAACCTCTCCAACTGGAAAATTCATGAAGTTTGCAAACAACAGCAAAAATGATTAGTAAAACTGCAAACTGGGACACCCATTAACACAGAACACTGACAAATAAGCTTTTGTATATATTTATGTTTTGATGCAAACAATTTTGAAATTACTATTACCAAAATTCCAAGAAGATAAAAATGCTAGTTTGATACTACTGCACAAATTCCAAAAAGATGAAAAACAAAAATGCTTCCCAAATACACCTAAAGAAATTTTTGATTTCTTAACATACTGGAAGATATGATTAGTAAATCTAAAGTCCAGGTGATAGAAAGCTTGCCTAGGGCCTGGTATATTGAGAGTTTGTTCACATGAACTTAATCTAATATGAAGCAGTGAAGTGGGTCACTACCCATTCAGCTCTAAGATACAAACAGACATTATAAACACCAAGAGCCTATCCATCACAGTACGGATTTCTGAGGAATTTAACAGTTTCAGAAAGAAATTCTCAGACTGAAAGCTAACTCCCTACCTTGAGGGGAAGAAGGGCGGAGGGAATCTATCATTGTGCTGACTCTCTCCAAGTAATGAGTGAAAGCTTGTATTGTCAAATCCTAAATGGTAATCCCAAACCTAATAGGCAGTTTTAACTGCCTATTTAACAGAGCTGCAAATTCAAGACTCTAATAAGACAACAAAGGTCTTCAAAGTTTATCTATATATAACAAATTATTTAATTTAAATTTTATTTAATTTTAAATACTATCACCTAGATGTAATCTAAAGTAACACACACAAAAGAGTAGCAAAACATTTTTAGAAGTCTTTGAGAAATAAGAACTAGAATCATGGCTATCAATTATTAACAGATAATTAAAACCATATTATCAAATCACTAGGACTGTGGCCTTATTTTTTAAAATAAGGATACACATTTATGTTGAAGAGATGGGTACACATTTAGGAAGATGAGGTAGGAAAAGGAAATATTCTAGTTTCTTTAAGAGGTATCAAGATAAAATCTTCATTAGAAAGAAATTTTATGGAAAAAAGAAATCACCCTAAATATAGCAGTGCTAAGAACCAGTGTACTAATAAATAGCTACCTTAAAGATGATGCTGTAAAACCGACTAAAGACTACTAAAGAAACTAAACTACTGGCCTAAGTTCAAGAGAAAGAAGTACGAGTGGACAAACATGAACAATTTCACTTTCAGAAGAGTAAAAGGAAGAAAAGAAGTTGAAGTTCAAAGTAAACAAAGTGACTACTAGTAAATTTGGAAGGAAAAGAAGTTACAAAGCTGACTACAATGACATTTTCAGATTCTCTCTGCCAAATCATAAATAGTATGCCAATAGCCATAAGGAAACACTGGTCTATATCAAAAGTAGTACGGAAAAAATAACCTGTGGTCATGTAATACATATAAAATATGTATAAATGTGGCTAATGTTTCCAGTATGTAATCTAAAAGGTTCACAAAAATCAACATCTTAAAATATGTTCTGCTTTGGTCACTATAATTACTGAAATTGCAAAGTACTAATTTCCAAAAAACATGGTCGGTAGTCAGTAATATTCTAAGACTTTCAGAATCTATATCTCTTATAACTAGTCATTTTCTCCCAAATACAACATTTGGAAGATTGTTTGTTTTCCAATTCATTCTTCCTTCCTTATGCGTTTTCTTCACATAATTAACTTCCAAGATATTCAAATGCTGGACATAAAATTTTTGCCAAAAAAAAAAAAAAAAAAGAATTAGCAGTTTTTCTTTTGGAAACTAAAAACTTTCAATTATTTTCTAGCATTTTAATAACTATATTTAATAAGACTTTTCTGATAACAAAAAAGGGACCAAAACTTAATTAACATAATAATTTTAAAAATTAAATCTAAAATTTTATACTTAAAAATAATCTTTTCACTCTATCAAACTTTCCAAACGTATAATTATAATTCACAATTGCTAACATTTTTGCAATACTTGTACAGAGAAGCATCCTACTATATTTTGCTCTGAAAAGATTGCATATAGCAACTAAGATATTAATTCTGAAATGAAAGAAATTATTTACAACATAAAATGACACTTGTGAAAAGCAATATACAGTGGGATATTCACCATTTGGTTATATAAACCAATTAAGAAAACACATTGTATAAGAGTCTGCCTAATAGTGAGTGTACATATACTCATACATGTATAAAACCATATATACATGAGTATATGTACAGACCTAACCATGCTTATTATTTTAATCCATTTATTCTAACTCCCAGAATGGACTTATAACTTGAATTAATAGCATGCTAATAAAAGAACAGACCATTTTAGACCCCTTTAAAAATTCTATATATTATTTAAAAATTCTATATATAAATAGAAATGTTTCAATAAACGGACCACAAATTCAAGTCAAATGTTACATCAAATACTAAATGCAAGCATATTAATATGAAGCAAATACTCAATAATTCACTGATTTACAAATTCTTACATTTGCAAAATTAAATGTTGCCTGATTAAAGTTTACAAATGATTTAAAGAGCTGAGTAGAAAACAAAGGGAAAGAAGATGAATAGGAAATTTTCTTCTACTTCAACAGATCAGGGGCCATAACAGGCTAGCTCAAATTCACCTACGAAGCTATTCTGGAATAAAGTTGTTGGGACTCTCTCCATATTACTGAAAGTGGATATCCAGGGGTGGGTATGGGCAGGTCTATTTTGAAAAAGTTCCACAAGTGATTTCAGTTGTAAAGATGGGGTTGAGGATTACTATAGTAGACAACCTTATCTCTGCCCTGGCTTTGATTACCATCTACATGTTGAGAATGCCCAAACTTACTCCAGACCTCTTCTCTGAGCTCCAAACCAATATAGTCAATCCATTAGCAAAGCCCTGTTGAATACAAGAACTCAAATCTATGAACTTCTTTCTATCTCCACTACTACCACCCCAGTCCAAATTACTATCTTCTCTCCCGTAAACTCCTGCCAATGCCCACTGTTACTATTCCTGACCCTCTTGTAGAATCTATTCTCTACACAACCGCCAGACTGACTTTTAAAATAATTATTTCATTACTACATCATTTCACTTCCCACTGTATTCACATAAATTTCTTACCCTGGACTATAAAGCCCTACATTATCTGATCCCTGCCCACCTCTCTTACCAGAGCTGTGTCACTCTAACCCCTATCTACTATATTCCTACAACCCTGACCTTCTTCCCATTCTTCTAACACACTAGCCTCTTTCCCATCATAAAGTTTCTGCAATGGCAGTTCTGTCTAGAATGCTCTTCCCTCTAATCTTCACTTGGTTTGCTCCTTCTTATTTATATCTCAATTTAATATTCCTTCTCAGGAAGTCTTTCTCCAATCATTCAATCTAAAGCAGTCTAGAATTATATACTGTTTAAAAACCCTTTTAATATTTTCTGCATAGCACACATCACTATTAGAAACTAACTTATATGCAATATCCTTAACTTAAAAAAAAAATGTATCTCCTCCCGTTAGAATAAAATGTTCGTGAGAGGAAGTTGGCTTGTTTACTGCCATATCTCCACCAGTGCCTAGAACTGTAAATGCACTCAAAAATAACTGGTGAGGGCTTCCCTGGTGGCGCAGTGGTTGAGAGTCCGCCTGCCGATGCAGGGGACACGGGTTCGTGCCCCGGTCCAGGAAGATCCCACATGCCGCGGAGCGGCTGGGCCTGTGAGCCATGGCCGCTGAGCCTGCGCGTCCAGAGCCTGCGCTCTGCAACGGGAGAGGCCACAACAGTGAGAGGCCCGCGTACCGCAAAAAAAAAAAAAAAAAACTGGTGAAAAGAAAATCCAAATGCCTACTTGGTTGACATCTCCACTTGGATGCCTTAAAAGCAATAGCAAATATAACATATCCTAATACAATTTATGATCACCCTACCTCGTAAAAAATCTAGTCCTATCTTCTTGTGCTTCCGACTTAAGAGAACAGAACCAAGATTTAACCAGCAGCATAAGCCAGATATTTAGGAAACATCCTTTGTTTACTTTTTTATTTTTCATAAATTGTTAACGGTTACATTCCATTTACAATTATTACAAAATACTGGCTTTACTCCCCATGTTGTATGATACATCCTTGTAGCCTATCTTACACTCAATAGTTTTTACCTCCCACTCCCTCACCTCCATGTTGCCCCTCCCCCCCTCCCCACTGGTAACCACTAGTTTGTTCTCTAAATCTGTGAGTCTGCTTCTTTTTTGTTATATTCACTAGTTTGTTGTATTTTTTAGAAGGAATTATCCTTGATACTTCCTTCCCCTCCAAGTTCAATTGATCTCCAAGTTCTATCATCAATTTGTCTCTAAAATATACTGGATACATCCACTCTGTCCCTCTCTTCCACCATTACCAACCCATCCACTGTCTAAATTACCATGTCTCACTTGGATTATCAAACTAGTCTACTCATTTCTCCTCTGGCATCCCTCCAACCCATTTGCTGCACTGCAACTATACGATCTATTCACATACAATCTGATTTTATCACTTTCCTATTAGATATCCTGATACAAAATGGACAAAGATCCTGATCTCACGAAGCTTATAATCTAATAGGGCAAGTTTTCATCAACAAATAATAAGTCACACAGTAATAAGTACTATGAAGAAAAATAAAGCAGGGTAAGGTCACAGAATAACTGTTCACCACAGGGGCATAATGGAAAATTGTGGGCACATTTCTGGGTTGTGCCAATAACTAGAAGATACTGTCAGGGGATTTGGTAGGTGGAATCCAGGGATGCTGACTGTCCTGCAATACAGGACAGTCCCACACAGAAAGAACTGTTCTCATCCTATAACACTTTCACATGTCCATGTATGCGAAAAACCTGCTTATAATTATCTACACTCTAACGCCATTTTACATACAAACACAAAGAAGTTTTGCATGATTTTAATATACAATAGATTTCCCAGGAACAAACTATCATATAAAGTGAGGGAAGACTGTACTTTGTTTAGTTTACAGTTTTGCTAAGAAATGTTCACCATTTTGGAAAATCAAGTCACCCACCAACGTAACTTGGTAAACGTAAGACAAATATAAACAACTGTTTGTATGTGGCTGTTATATTAATGATACTATGTGTAAGCATCTAACTACTTCATTGTCTCTTTTAGTACAGTTGTTGCCTGAGCATTTACATTATTAAATATATATTAATATATTATAAATTACTTTCCTTTTATTTCTTTCTCAGAGTACACTTAGGGTATTCATTTAACTCAATTATGTATATAGGAAGATTATAGTCACCAATTCATTCATTTGAAAAATATTTGTTGAGCACCTATTTATGTTCCAACTGCTATTCTAAGCACTTGGATACATTAGTGAACAAAACAAATATCCTTATATAATAAATAAGTGAAATATTCAGTTTCTTAGAAGAAAAAGTGGAACTCGGTAAGGTGGACTGGGAATGCTGAAAGGGTGGAGTGTAAGATGTCAAATTAAATACGGTGGTCAGGGCTTCCCTGGTGGCCTAATGGTTGAGAGTCCGCCTGCTGATTCAGGGAACACGGGTTCGTGCCCCAGTCTGGGAAGATCCCACATGCCGCGGAGCGGCTGGGCCCGTGAGCCATGGCCGCTGGGCCTGCGCATCCAGAGCCTGTGCTCTGCAACGGGAGAGGCCACAACAGTGAGAGGCCCGCGTACCGAAAAAAAAAAAATACGGCGGTCAGTAGGCCTCATTGGGAAGGTGAAAACGGAGCAAAGCCATAAAGTAAAAGTGAGACAGTCCAGTGCAAAGAGGGCAAAAGCCCTAAGCTAGGCACACATATGGCATTATTAAGAAATAGTAAGGAGACCAGTGTTTCCACACTGCCTCATAAATATCTTATATCTCTATATTGTAACAGCTTCTTTCTAAATCTGTTCGATGATTAGACTGTAAGATCCATTAAGTGGGAGATCATGTTTTCTCTTCTTAGTATCTTCAATACTTCACATAGTACCAGACACACAGTGGATACTCATTAACCATTTGCTATATGAAGAAAATAAATGATATAGAACCAGAAAGTTTTCTGAGGCAACTAAGAACTAAACCTCAGAAAAATAAGATTAGAATAATAGCCAGAAAAGAATTAACTGACTGAAATGGCAACATAATAAAGCCAAAAAAAAAAAAAAAAAAAAAAGTCAGTGAATTAAAATCCAAACAAAATTCCAAAGGTAAAAGCATTAGGCCATAATTGGATTTAAAGTAACAGAATAAATTTAAATATGATAAAATCTCCTAAGTAACTATTTTGTATGATAAAATCTCCTAAGTAACTGCATTCATTCCATTTGACTTTTAATAAAATAATACTACTCAATATAATCTACTTATAGTTTCAGATCCAGATTCCTTAGTAAAATGTTTTATCTACTTTAGACTAAATATTTTTATACTAAAACATATACATAAAGCTTTTCACACACTGGTAAAGTTGACTTTAACTTTAACAGATTACAGACTTAAAGGCTGGTGGAGTTTAAAGACAATTTAGAGACCAAGCCTCTCCAAGTCTCTCATCTTAGAGATGACAAATTGAAGACTAGAAAATTGAAACGATCTATGGAAGGTCAGAGAGAATTAGTGATATATCTGCTAGATTCAACTCCTGGACTAGTTAAGAATACAATAATGCTTTAAAATTCTAATTTAAAACAAATTAAAATTCCATTTAAGAAAAACCCAAATGGCCAAAAAATATAACTAAATAATAAAATAAACTTAGAATTTGCTATGGTTGTTTCTGCTTAACAGTAAGTAATGGAATTAGTATCCCATTGTCCCTAAAACTAAGACATTCCCCAAATAGTATCTAAAAATCTGTATCTAATTATTCAAGGTGTAATTAATCAAATAAAATTAAGATGAAGGAAATTTCTACTAATAGAACAGGGATTATTTTTATAATCAATATCACATGACTACAAAATATATATTGCACATTTAGTTAAAGATAGGGAAAGAATTATTAGCCCATTGTATATTTTAACATATTAAGTCTTGAATCACTAATCTGAAATTAAAGAAAAAATCTTAGAGCAGTAAAACCCCACACCTGAAGGACTTACCATTTTATCTAGATGTTCAATGGATCTATAAATCTCCCCCTGGGATTCATCATAGTAACTGTAACGGAACCTTTGACCTTGAAACAAATATCATGTACAAAATAAAATAGGGAAAAATTAGAAGCTAAAAAGAAAGCAAGCGCTTACCAAATAATTTCAGTTCTCATGGAAGGCAAAGCACAGCTTAAGCCTCTGAGAGAATCATTCCCAAGAGCCCTTGTACATAAAAATAAAAGGCATATTTGGGAAGGTAATAAAGAAATGATATATCACCAGTGCTTCATGATGTTAAAAACTATTTCAAACTGTAAAACCTTAAAGTCACGAGCAATACAAAAGACTATGGAAACAAACAGTTTAAAAGTTAGAAGCATTGTTAAACATATTATATCGGTCTATAATGGAAAGTAAACGCCAAGAATATGATTCAAGAAAATTTGGCTTAAGGAAACTATCTCAATTTAACAAATCAATGAAAGCTTAGCTTTTGTTGTACAAATGCAAAGATTTAATCTCTACTACAGAAAAGAAAGAAAAAAAGTAGGTCAGAGATATATGTGGCTTGTATAATTTTTATGACCTAGATTTTAAAAATTTATCTCATTTTTGCAAAATTTTCTACTTGGAAAAGGATCAATACAAGTGCCTTTAAGTAGGATACACAGAAGTATAAATATAACAAATAGTCCTACTCTGACAATAAAATCTCAACAAAGGTACAAGCACAGGACATTCAATGTTTAGCTATTCTCCAAAGAACAGAGAGGGTAAAATGGAAGAAGTTTAAAAAGAAGGTAGAAAACAAAAGGCTCAGGAAATAAAATTTGCTTCCTACTATAGTCAAAGAAAAGCCAAAAGTTAAACATATTCATAATTAATTACATATTATTATTCAACTGATTATGTTGTATTTCGGATATATCTAAACCTATTTTTCAGCAATGCCTTTATTTCCAAGAACTCATTACTTTTGTATTCTTTATTTTTAAAGATTCACCAAAATGCAATTTTGAAGGTATCAGAGTACACTAATCATACACACACATACTATGCATCTTGTGCTTCAATTTTACAGCGAAGTTCACATATCCAATTATTATCCTCCCATCTGAGGAGGTGGGTTTCTTTGGCTGGATAATTATGATTTTTAAGTTTTCTGTTTATCTCACTAAAAAAATCACCTTATAAATAATGAGACATGTAAAATTATAACACCCTTTTGACGTCCTTTTTTAGAGAAACTACACATCACAGTTCTTAACATTTCATTAACTTGTTGATGCTAATCATCTCTGATGGTCACCTTTCTACAATATACCATATTTCCTTAACTTTCACGTACATTAACATGCACAGCTACTCAATGTGGCAGTTCTTATTTCCCTGCACCCCCTGCCCAGCGCCACTATTAAATAAATATTTCATCTTAAAATTCATGATATCCTATAATCAAGCAATAGGGTTCTGAGACAATTACCTGCATTCTGAATATAACAACCTTTTCTGGTAAACACTGGAGATTACTGCATGTTGCTATAACTATCAGATTCATTACAGTCCTTGCACTAAAAAAATTCTTAAACAGTGACAATTCTATCACTGAGTACCCCTATATTAAATAATTCATCAGACATTTCTTACAAAATTTAGAGTTAAGTATAGCTTTGTTTTTCTTTAAAGAATATATGTACTTCCTCCTAGCTAACAACAGGAACTATATAATTCACCCTATTTTTCCTATTCGCCAGCTGGCTGCCAGAAGATTCAAAGCCAAATATAATGTCTGTCATAATAACTTAGTGATTCAATTCATTGGTACTAAATTTCTACTTCTGTTTCAAAGTTCTTTTGATGAAGCTGCCCCAAATCTTCTGTGAAATGAATAAACAATTAAAAGAATAATCTTAGACAAGAAAATTCTAACTCACTGTCACTGTAATAAGAGTAATATCCTTGGATGAAATCAAGATGAATATTCTTTGAACCCGAGCTGCTTCAGGTTTATAATAACACATTCTCTTTTTCTTGCTTCTGGTGCTAACTGTCAGTTTTAGTTGTCAATAGTCCCTGTGACTGGGACATAATTGTCTTATCTCAAGACTGCTACTCTCAGGTGCAAAGAAAAATGCATGTACTTTGTGACATTTACTATTCGAAAGTCCTTTCTATTTATTTCCAAGTTCAGAGCCGCTGTTTCAAACGCTGAAGTTGGTCAAACCTGCCTTAATCATAAGTCAGAAGTGTAACTATATTTTAAAACTCGGTATTGTTCATATGGACCATTTTCAATGTAACTTTCACTTAAAAACGACTTCTGAAGTAAGAGAGGAGTACATAGAATGTTTAAAGTAAGTTAAAATACTAAATCAACATGTGATTTAATAAGAATGAAAATATACACAGAAAATCAATGAGCAAATGTTTAATATTTTGCTATCTACTTTTTGCTACTCTTTAGTAGCCACCTCCCATTTAGTAGCTGAAGAACTGAGTAGAAATATTTGATAAGTGTTAAAGGATTTATCAGTTAAGAAGCTAAATTTACACTACTAAGCTACTACACTGAAAAAAGTATCCTACTTATGATAGCTCAAATTGTCTTACGATCATTGTTTTTAATTATACAAACATCTCAAAATTACTTTTCAAAATTACTACATTCTGGTCAATATACTTAAAGAAAGCATCTAACTTGAAGTAAACAGTTGCCATCATCCTAGCCTAAATGTATATACGTACATATGTATGAATATATGTGTGTGTGCACATGAGTACACACACACAAGTTCAGTTAAATACTACTTGGAATTTGAGTTCAAAAGATTTTTTTGTTTCTAATTATTAAAAAATAAAGTTTGTCAAAATTTTATTTAACAAGAAATAAAAAAAAGACAATCCTAGTGCAATACACTGATCATAAATGCAATTTTAAGTATTTATTGTTCATTTAAAATATATTATGATTTCATGTACCTCATGAGTTTTGTTTTACAATATTTCTAACATTCAGTTAAGTTTATGCATCTAAACTGAACAAATATAGTTGCCTATGTGCCTGGAGAACTGGACTTGTGAACTTTTATGTAAGTATGAATAAAGCATATCACATAGTAAGAGAAAATTACTTACCTGAAACTTATCCTTTCAGAAGGTACACTGGGAAAATGGATTCTTTGAGCCCCTGTTTCAACTCCAAGTATGAGCTTTCTAGCTTTAAGAGCCATTGACACTGCCCCTAGGGGCAGCACAAGCTTTGGAACTCCCCTAGTGAGTATGTCAGTAGTTTCTTCAGGTGCCTTCCCTCAGTTCTTTTCAAATTCAAAAGATGAGAGGAAAAATAACCCAAGAAAAAAATCCTGTAAAGCAGAAACCTTACTCTTTGAGGGAAGGAGGGTAGCTCATTTGTGAATCCATTCCAGAGCACGCTTTCTGAGAAAAAGAAATACAGGTAAGTAATTTTCCCATCTCCAAAGGTGACTGGTGATTAATGAGTGGATTCACAGAGTGTGGAGAATAAGCTCCAGGGATGTCTGTTTAACACACAACAATCAACTAATGAGGACAAACATAACAATGAATGGTACAAGAACCAACACTACTTTTGAATTACCTCAAAACAAAAAGTAAAAAAAATATTAAATACCTCAACATTAAGCTATACACTAGATTACAGAAATAAACATGAGCTTGGAAAGTTGTTCAATAAAGCCCCCAAAAGATCAGTCAGTAAGACAGACTACCAGACTTATGTCCAGTAAAAACTGTACTGTTATACATTTACTTAATCACTTTATGTTTATATGTTAAAACGTTTTCAAATACTTGAGTTAAACCTCACAACAACCTGTGAGATAGACTATTAAACCACAGTACACTACGGACCTAAACTGGGGACACTCATAATTGACGTCACTACCAAAGAAAAAATGTACTTCACAAAGAAAATATTATCTAAGTATCTCAAATAAGGTAATCATTTTTATAAGCAAAAAACTATAGTCCTTTCATTCTGAAGTCTTAGTTATAATGTAAAATTATTGGCTTTATCTCAAACTTGTAAAAGATTAAAACCCTAAATATGTGAAATCAGTATGTACCAGTATTTGAGAAGACAAATGTGAAAGCCTGAATAAGATATATTTCAGGAATTAGCTAACTTACACTCAAACCAATTTAAATATTTAGAAAATAGTAATACCCTCAGACCCAAGAGACTAACAACAGAAAGGAAGAAGAGTATGCATGAATAATCACGTGTTAATATATATTAAACTAGAATTCTGAATAAAGATACAAATTTCATAAACATTGACGGAGAATGCCAATTTTATTAAGTGGCACATATTTATAAAAAAGAAATTACGTAAACCTAGACAAATATAAGTTTATAGATAAAAATCCAAAACTGCTGAAGTGACTGTAGTGTAAACTCTATTCATGTTTTAACAAAATAATATAATTTATCATTAACATCTACCAAATAAATTTATTGAAACTGATTTGAACTTAAAACTACCATTTAAAAAGAAACTTAAATAGAAGCATGAACCCACTTTTAAAGAATCAATTTCTGTTAGGTCCAGTTTCATTCAGAAGCTTCTTAGAAGTTAACTGAAAGTTATATTAATGAAAGTTGTCAGTAATCTAAATTTGGAAGTATAAAGGTCAGGGTGATCAGGAAAACACAAATATTAACAGTATATACGGAAAAGAGCAAAAATGAAACTCAGGAAAATAGAATAAAAATTCTACT
Organism: Phocoena sinus; assembly: GCF_008692025.1. Classification (NCBI taxonomy): domain Eukaryota; kingdom Metazoa; phylum Chordata; class Mammalia; order Artiodactyla; family Phocoenidae; genus Phocoena; species Phocoena sinus. The sequence goes on from NC_045775.1 coordinate 25,428,024, forward strand.
AACTAGAAAAACTAAAATAGGCCCAGACAAAATCCTCTTACATGGAGCCATCCTCTAGGATGTGGAACTTGGTAAGTACACAAAGTATGGGGACAACATTACTTCACCATGGTAAAAGTCAAATACTAGCAGCAAATGTATGCCACTCTTCCTGGTAGTAGTAGGAAAGGTGAAAAGAGGTGGGATCATTAAAACATTACCAGGGAAACATCATCCTATTGGACTCCCTAATGATCAAATAAAACGCAGGAATTGAAACGCAGGGGGTTGGCGGGGTGATTCAAGTGAGGGGATAGAAAGACAGGGCACAATAGAATCTAGGTTCCCAACTCTCCCTTTGCTTCTCTCACCCAAAAAGAAAAATTGAGAGTATTTTAATCTTTCTATTTTTTCTCTAATATCTCTTTCAAGTCTAAATAAGAGCTAAATGGTATCTGAAAGATGAACATCTTTAAAGTAAAATACCCTTAAAAAAAAAGTCATTCTTATAATGGACATTGGCTAACAAATAAGGTTGACAAAGGCAAAATCCTTCCAGTTACACACATATAGGTCTCCTAACTGTCTCTATCATCAAGTTCCTCATTTTATTTTCCACAGAAGCTGGACATTATATTATATAAAGAGAAATGACCACTAGAGATGAAAGACGTCGTCACTACCAGTACTCTATTGTTCAACAAAAACAAAAAAATTCCACTGTATATATGTGAGTAATTGATCAACTGTACCATAATCAATTAAGTGATTTTTCTTCAAAAACCAGCTATTCAGAAATGTGGAGTGTGTTAAGAGCTTAACTCAATGAAACTTCTAAGATCTCTGAGTACTTGAGGAAATGAATCCTTCCTGTGAAATGACTTAGAATTCAGTGTCATCATTATTTAGTATGGTAAGATCAATCTGCACAGCATCTTTAAAACAAGAAGAAACTACTAAGTATTATTGTCATGAGAAAAAGCTAGACTTTTGAGATGGAAATATACCCCTCATTAATTTAGGAAAGATGACCAATGCCACTAAAGCATGAATTTGAAAAATATGAAACAATTTCTAAGTAACCACAGTTTAACCCATAACTAGCCAATGATTCATATTATTTCAACAGGCACATAAAATAGAAAATGAAGCTTATTTTACAAGAATGACAGTTACTATTACTATTGTAGAAAGAAGTCTACCAATTTTGGAATAGTGTCCATGTAACTCTTTCCACTCACTCCCAAACCTCCATCACATTTCCTAACAAGAATTAGCACAGTGCTTTCCATAAGTACAAAGTAAGCACTTAATGAGTATTGTTAGTGATAGTGATACTGATAAACACTTGAAAAAGTTCCATTACTTAATCACCAAATGTAAATATAAATATGTTTTAGTCTCTAGATGATTCCCATAGCTAACATTTATCAACCTCTGGAAATTTTGAGTTCTTTTTTGTAATTATCACCAAAAAATTCTATCTTGCAATTTAAATTCCAAAATTTTCAAGAAATCAGGAGATCAAATGGCCTAAATAATTTTCTGAGGACCTAGATAGAATATAAGACAAAATTCATCTTTCTCTCTCAACATTCTACTTAAATATAGTAGTGGCTTAGGATTTGCTTTATAATCATCAATGAGGTAAAAAGGATGAGTCCACATAAAAGAGCAATATTAAAACATCTACTCATGTTTTATGTGGATTTATGCTGTGGTTGTACGTGCTGCCAAACTTGAGGGAGGGCCCTGAAGAACACTATCAGGGGAGTAAATTATTCAAATCATAAAAGTGATTTTAAATGATTCATAAGAGCCTTAATTAAAAGTGAAGAGGGAGGGAACACATGCTTCAGGAACTTTTAATTTCTAAAACATGCTTTATTATCAACACAAATTCATAACACTAAGTAAAATAGCCTTTTTTTTCAATGATACTCTCTAGTTTTATTACTAAACTAAGTTCCCAAGAAAAGAACTCTTTCAAGCATCTACCTACTCAGATCTAAGTAATATACTTATATCCATAAAAAATAACTTCTGCCAAAGGTAGCAAACCAACTAGCAAATAGAATTCATTATTAAAGAACCCTGAGAGCCTCTTAATGAGTTTGACAAGGTAGCAGAGCTACATGCATACCCTAATCCAGGGCTTCCAACCTGAGCACTATCAACATTTGGGGCAGGATAATGCTTTGATGTGGGGGGCTGCCCTGTGCATTGCAGGATGTTTATTTAACAGCTTTCCTGGACTCTACTCCTTAGATGCCAATAGCATCCCCATCTCCTTCCCCACCCCAGCTGTGATGACCAAAAATGTCTCTAGGCATTTCCAAATGTCTCCTGGGGGGACAGTCAGCCCCAGCTGAGAAATCAGTGCCTTAAACAGAGATACTTATCTAGACCATTAGGGAGGATGGTTCTCTTGAACCGAAATCTCAAGGCCATGCATAGTGCAGCATGAGGTAAGAGAAGAAGAAACCAGCCTATCCAGGCCTGATAAATGTTGAATAAACTCCAGCAATCAATGATAAGACATGTAAAAGCCAGGGCTCCCTATATCTCATTAAGGATGTTTTTCTGGCCATTCTTTATCTGAAAATTTATGGTGTTGTGCCTTATGTCTTTACTATAATCAAAGAAATAACTAAAGAATGAACAGAGAATGGCATCCTTAAACCATTAATATAAATGAGTCAAAGAGATGTCCTAAAAGGAATAGGATTCAGAAATATTCTACAACAGTAATGGATAAATGAGAACAAATTGTATCCAAAGAATTCAAAACACAAAATTTACTAAACAAGGCATCCATATATGTCTCACTTCCTTTATGATCTATTCACTGTGAAGCTTCCTTATTCTGTTAATTCACAATAACAAAAATCTCTTAGGAGTCCTTACCCTTATGAACCATTACCAATTTAGACCACAGTGCTAATAGCTAACATGTAACAACCTTTGGAGGGTAGTTCTAAACTGGTAACTATGGGCAAAAATTAAGCACCAAAGGAAAACAAAGAAAGAAGAAAAGACTAATTACAAAAAAGGAAATGTGGAAAAGGACTTGCATAGCACACGGTGCTCTTCTACGGTCTAAAGAACATTTGTTTTATCTACCAAAAATTTAACTTCAGAGAATCTATCACACAACTCTACCTGGAAATGGGGTTAAAAAATCTTAACTCCCACTAACCTAAGTGTCTAAGCAAGGATGCCCTCACAGTGTGAATCCAATTATACCAGTCGCCTTTGGAAATGTATCCATAATCCCCTGTTACAATCTCATCCTTTGTAAATGACCAAAAGACTTCTTTTATTCACCTTTAAACACTGTTGCTAAAAGTAAAACTTTCCACGGAAAGTGATAAAAAGAACTGAAAATCAGAGCTTAGAATGAAAAGATACCTTTAACCACAAGTACATAATATCTACCATGAAATGTTAAAATCTAGAACTTACCCCAATGGCAGAAATCAGAAGAAACCACAAAGAGATTACTAGGATCCGCTAGATATTTACTGAAGAGTTTTCCGAATTCCTGTTCTTTTGACTCACTCAGAGCTCCAACCAATACAGGAATAATGGTAAACTCATCCTTATGGCTTAAAGAAAACAGAAAAAAAAAAAAAAAAGTCATTTAAGAAATATAAGAATAAAAATAGTTTTCCAATGTGTTGGCACTAAAAAGTGGAACATTTATTAATAGTGGAATGGATAATATACATAATATTGCTGAATTCTTAAAATCTATAAATTAATGTTTAAAGAAAGCCATTTAAAAATATGAGGTACAGAATACTAAAAATATCTATTTAAATTACAGAAATGTACAATACTTCTTTAGGTAAACAAAGCTATTTTACTACTAATAATATCTTCGAATATAAAAAGAAGCCCATCAAACCATCACCAAGTCAAGTCTTCTCAATTACCCATAAAAACTACAGTCATCTCTGCCCAATGCTTCTGTAATTTTAAAAGAGTATTAAATTCTTCCTCACTTATTTTAATTCTATCCGATTATAAATACCACCATTTCTGGCACTTGTTCTATAAACCTGCCAAGTGAGACCTACAAAACTTATCTTGGCTCCCGTAAGATTCACCAAATGCACCTTACTCCTATACTAATAAACAGATACAGGACAGTCTGAAGATACAACTCAAATTTCACTGGCATCTAGGGTGGACATAGAATTCAAGGAAATAGATATTAATTTCTAGCAACAAGAAAAAGACACCACGCCCATCCACAATGTTAATGGCATATCCACAAGTCCCTTTTTCACTCTATAGACTGAAAGATTTATGGAAAAGGAACAGAGCAGATTAATTAAGAATAACTGTGACGGGCTACAGAAACAGACCTTTTAAATTTTTCATTGTAGTGAAATTTTGTTTACATATATTCAATATTATTTATATTCTAAAGGATCCCAGATTTGGAATTTTAGAAGCATGAATCATGTTTGTCTGACTTGTTCTAAACAGGACTTTTTAAAAAATCATTGTAATAAATGCTTTTTAATATAATCCGGCACTTAATTGATGTTGGACAAACAGAATTCATAAAAGGGTCTGTAAAAATACTAGGTTTAAGTATTACCAAAATAAATGTTAGCTCAGCTTCATAAAGCTAAATTCAGGGCACCCAAGCGCCTCCCCCAAAAAGGCCCCCTTACCCTTGTCAATTGCGAAATAAACAGATCATACAGATCTCCAATCCCTCTGCAATGCAGGGGCTTCTTGGGCAGAATCTGCATCTATGGAGTAAGAAAAAAAGAGGAAGCTGGCAGAGGAAGCTGCCATGGGATATCTCTTTCTCTGATTCTTACCACTTTGCTTAACAACTGCATGAACGAATAGGGGCTCTTCAGTAAGTTAAGAGTGATTATCATATGAAAGAAAAGAATTTGAGCGCTAGTAAAAATTCAAGAAGATTGTTATGAATTGTTCAAACTTCAAGTACTACCTACATAAATAAATACACTAAGATCATTAAAGAGTCTGCAAGTAATTATGACACAGTAGGGAAGCAGTTATATAGAGTATAAAAAACAAGAAGTCAGAAGAAATGGACTCAAGTACTATCTCTATCATATACAAATAAATGTTGAGAGCATAGGTAAGTTACCAACCTAAAAATTTATATTATTTGTAAAATGATCATAATTACAATACCCTTCTCATAAAACTGTTATGAAGTAAGGAATACTACAAGAAAAGTACTTTGTCAACAATAGTTGCTTCACTCTGAGCAAACACGTCTCCTCTCTGTAACAGCCACCAAACTATTCAATTAACCTGTCTGAACTATCTACACAGAGGTAAAAGTCTAATACTACTTAGAAATCTAAGCTCTGAATCAAGATTCATCCATCCACCTCTTTGTTATTTCTCTTTTTAAAAAATTGCTTGTTGTTCTCTATCCCCACAAAGCATGACTTAGAGAAAAGAGCATTTGGCTTTGAAATGTAATATTCCTAGATTTTAGAATCCAAGTTGTGAAGTTGGACTTCCCTAGTGAAGGAGTATAAAATCTCGCCCTCAAATAACAATTATAAAAACTGGATAAAGCTGTCAAAAAAAACCAACCATTTGTGCTCTGGAAATCAACCAAGGGCGAATAACACAGTGAGAAGAGTTTATTCATGAAAAATAAACTGATTTCTTGGGAAGAACAGTGGAAGTCTGGCATCTTACCAGGAACTGACTCTATCTCCCTTCCCTGCTCCACCAACATTATGGTGAAAGCAAGGTGAGATTGCCTGTGAAAACCAGCAGCTTCACCGCTGAAGGAAGCTGGCTTTGATTTGGAGTAGAGAGCAGAATACCCACACCCAGCAGGAAACAGAAAATCCTGCAGCTTTTGTTGCCTGAAATTACCATATCATTTGGGGCAAGCCACAAACCTGAGGACTACCTAGAAATCTAACAGGGAGGTCTGGGAAAGGAGAGACCCATATAGGGACTGAATAAATGCATATATTCTGAAGAGATGCCCTGATGGTGACCTGGCTGAACAGGAGGCAGCACATGTGTGCAGGGGAGGTCCATAAGGCCCTAAGCTCTCACCAAATGCCAGGTAATTGGGAGGATGAGAGCAAGCACAAGGGTAAGTGGAGACCTGAGAGACACCAAGCTCTTACACATCCCTGGCTGACTGGAAACCTCCACACATGCACAGGGAGACCAGAGAAGATCCAACAGAAAGCAAAGGAGGCAAACTTGAAAATTTCATATGTGCTCCCCAAAACATACACAATCCAGCAGCAGAGGGTGAAAGGTATACAGGCTCAACATGTTTAAGCACAACCTCCAAACAAACAGTAGCTAAGCACTAAGCAGTGCAGATACAGGGGTGAACTCTAGAAAGCCAGGGTAAAAAATATAAATAAGAATTTTTTAAAAGCTAAGGAGATACATCAGTAGCCAAATACTGTGAGAGAGACAAATTCCACACAGAGTCCACGAAAGTTACTTTTAAAAAAATTAACGGGGGCTTCCCTGGTGGCGCAGTGGTTGAGAGTCCACCTGCCAATGCAGGGGACACGGGTTCGTGCCCCGGTCCGGGAAGATCCCACATGCCGCGGAGCGGCTGGGCCCGTGAGCCATGGCCTCTGAGCCTGTGCGTCCGGAGCCTGTGCTCTGCAACGGGAGAGGCCACAACAGTGAGAGGCCCTCGTACCGCAAAAAAAAAAAAAAAAAAAAAAAAGGTACAAATGAACTTATTTACAAAACAGAAACAGACTCACAGACTTAGAGAACAAACTTATGATTACCAGGGGGGAAGGGTAGAGGGGAGGGATAGTTAGGCAGTTTGGAACTGACACTACACACTGCTATATTTAAAATGGATAACCAACAAGGACCTACTGTATAGCACAGGGAACTCTGCTCAATATTATGTAACAACCTAAATGGGAAAAGTATTTGAAAAAGAATAGATACATGTATATGTATAACTGAATCACTCTGCTGTACACCTGAAACTATCACAACATTGTTAATTGACTATAATATAAAATAAAAAGTTAAAAAAAAAAGAATAAAGTTGCTATAATATACTATTGGACTGGCTAAAAGGTTCGTTCCGGTTTTTCTGTAAGATCTTATGGACAAACAAACTTTTTGGCCAACCCAGAATGTAAAAAGTCCAGTTTCAAGAAAAAAATTGTGAGCCAAAGAAAAAGGAACCTGTGACCCACTCTTGGGCGTAGGGTGGGGGTGGGAGCGGAAGTAGAAGCTGTATCCAAATGGGACCAGTTATTAGATTTAGCAGACAAAGATTTTAAAAGTTATTAAAAATATGTTCAAAGAAATAAAGGAAACTATGCTTAATATATACAATATCAAACATACGAGGATGCACACAATGGGAATCCCAGAAAAGTTACAGTAAAAGTATTAGAAAAAAATAATGGCTGAAAACTTTCCAAATTGCATGAAAAACATTAATCTTCAGATAAAAAAAAACTAAACAACCCAAAGTAGGTAAGTATAAAGAGATTCCCAACCTAGGTACACCATAATGAAACTGATGAAAATCAAAGACAAAGAGAAAATCTTGAAAGCAGCAAAAAGAAAATGACTCATTACTTACAGGATAGACTTTTCAACAAATGGTACTGGGATAATTGAATATCCATAGGAAAAAAGTGAACTCAGACCTTTACCTCATACCATACACAAACTGGTTAATAGCCACAACTATAATCTAAAACCGTAACACATCTAGAACTGGGTTCAGCAAACATCTTTTGAAATGGGCCATACTGTAGGTTTTCTGGGCCATACAATATCTGTAGAAACTACTCAACTGTCACTGTAAAGAGAAAGCAGCCACAGTCATTAGGTAAATGAATGGGTGTGACTATGTTCCGATAAAACATTACAATAACAAGCTGTGGGCCAGATATGGTCTGCAGAACACATTCAAGAAGAGAAAATCTATGTGGCCCTGGATTCAAAAGCAGAATCCATACAAGAAAAAAAAAAAAGATAAAAATTCATCAAGAATGTTTGCTCTTCAACAGACACCATTAAGAAAACAGACAAGCCATACAATGGGAGGAAATCTTTGCATATCATATATATGAATAAAAAAACCTGTGTCCAGAATATATAAAATCTTGTAACTCAGTAAAAAGATAAATTATCAAATTAAAACTAGGGCAAAATATATGAATAGGCATTTGACAAAAGAAGATACACGAATGACTAATAATCATATGAAAACTTGCTCAACTTCGTAAGTCACTGGAGAGATGCAAATTAACACCACAGTGAGGTTACACTACACATCTATCAGAATGGTTGTAATAAAAAGACTGACAATAACAGGTACTGGCCAGAATGTGGAGAAACAGAACCCTCATGCATTGTTCCTGGAATATAAAACAGTGTCATCACTTTGAAAAACAGTTTGGCAGTTTCTAAAAGAGTTAAAACACAGACTTATCATATGACTCAGCAATTCCATTTCCAAGTAACTATTCAAGAGAAATGAAAACATATGTTCACATAAAGACTTGTACAAGAATGTTTATATCATTATTCCTAATAGCCAAAAATGAAAATGATCCAAATGTCCATTAACTGGTGAATGGTTAAACAAAATGTGGCATATTCATACAATGGAATAACTACTTGGCAATAAAAAGAATGAACCATGGGTACATACCGCAACATGGATGAATCTCAAAAACAGTATGCTAAGTGAAAAAGGACAGACACAAAAGACTATATTTTGTATGATTCCATTTATTTAAAATTTCCAAAAACTACAAATCTATAGAGAAAGAAAGAAGGTAAATGGTTGCCTAAGGTTGAGAATGGGAGCAAGAACTGCCCTCAAATGGACACAAGGTTTCTTTTTTGGGTGATAAAAATGTTGTTTTAAAACTAGATTGTGAGATGTCTGCACAAATCTATAAATTTATCAGAAATCAGTGAGCTATAAACTTATGTGCATGAATTTTACAAGATATCACTCATATTTCAAACTTCAATAAAACTGTTAAAAAAAGAAGAAGAAGAAAGAAAGAAAATCCATCTTTGCCACTTGCAAACTGTGCTACTTGCACCAGGTTACTTAACCTACCCTAAGGCTCAACTGTCATCAGTAAAAACAGAGTTAATAAAATGTACCTTGCAAAACTCTTGTGAGCACTTTAGTAATGTAGATGAAAGTTTTATCCCTTTTTCTGTCCTATACTTTAAACTGTGCTGCAGAAAATTACTATATCCAAGATATCGTGTAACAAATGATAATTGAAATCCCAGAACCAATAGTGAAGCACTCTTTAAAAACAAACAATATGGGCATCCGTGGTGGTGCAGTGGTTAAGAATCTGCCTGCCAACTACTGAGCCCACGTGCCTCAACCACTGAAACCAACATGTCTTAACCACTGAAACCCACGCACCTAGAGCCTGTGCCCCGCAACAACAGAGAACTAGAGAAGGCTCGCGCACAGCAACGAAGACCCAATGCAGCCATAAATAAATAAAAATTTTAAAAAACCAAACAAACAATATTGGGACTTCCCTGGTGGTCCAGTGGCTAAGACTCTGCACTCCCAACGCAGGGTGCCTGGGTTCGATCGCTGGTCAGGCAACTAGATCCCACATGCCACAACTAAAAGGTCCCGCGTGCCGCAACTAAGATCCCACGTGCTGGAACAAAGATCCCACATGCCGCAACTAAGACCCAGCGCAGCCAAATAAATAAATAAACAAATATTTTTTAAAAAACAATATCACCGTATCACCAATGCTCTTAATGGTACAGACCACAAAAAGTCTAAATTCTAATGTAAAAATTCTAATATAAAAATGTGAATTTGTAGCTAACATAGTTCTACAGTTAATGCTACAGTTAATAACACTATTGAATATTCGAAACTTGCTAAGAGTAGATCTTAAAAGTCCTCATCAGAAGGAAAAAATGTGAACTCTAATATGAATATTCTAAGTGATAAGAAAACAATTTAAATGACAGTGTTTTTACTTAATTAGTGATATATAAGTAACTGAAATCTTAAAATTGATGACATTTTAAACTAGATGAGATACTGTATACAAATAGTTATTTGCTTATTCTTTCTATGGCATTAATCTGAATATTTCTCCCCTGAACAACACTGATGAACATGAGAAATTTCTTTTCTATACAAGTTCCAACTTCCCAAAGATTTTAGAAGCAGTCCAGAGCTACTCAGGTGTGAATTTAAAAAAAAAATCATACGTACTTCCCTGGTGGCACAGTGGTTAAGACTCCGTGTTCCCAATACAGGGGGCCCGGGTTTGATCCTTGGTTGGGGAACTAGATCCCACATACATGCTGCAACTAAGAGTCTGCATGCCACAACTAAGGAGCTGGCAAGCCACAACTAAGGAGCCCGCCTGCCGCAACTAAGACCCAGTGCAACCAAATAAATAAATAACTAAGCCAGTCAGAAGAAAAAGTATTCTTATCCCTAAGGTGCTGAGGCTGTTGCCACAATAATATCACTATATAATTTACCCTCCTCTCCTCTTTTAGACAGAAAATATTCATAGGGAAAAAAGAGGACAAAACATATGTAAATATAAAAAAATCTTTACTCTGATAAAAATAAAATACATCCCAATCTTCTCAAATGTCTTATGCTACCTCTTGCTCATCCTTTTCATGGTCATACAAACTAAAATTATTCCATTACGACCAACAGAGAATTTGTATTTATTATTCCAGAGATTCTCCATGTTCTATCTATAATTCTAAAAAATGCTCTCTTCCGGATACAGGTAATACTCAAAACGAAACTTCTATGTTCATGAAAAAGGGAAACTGGGGAAGGGAAAGAAAAGGGAAAAGGGAGAAGGTAAACTAGCTGTCAATGACAACTAAAATTACCATTAAGTCATTATAAACCTTTACTGTTGGATCAGGTAGGTGAATCTAATGAGATTATCAAAACTAATTTCAAAGGTTTTATCTTTCTGAATTTCCATTCCAGTAGGAATACTGATTAGAAAGGTTTTACAAGAGCAGGCATATTTCAGGTACCAGAGAATCGTACTAAACTCTGTTTTGGAAACTCAACCCTTTGAAGCAAGAGTCCTATGATAAATTGGCCCAAGTCTGCTGTCAGAATTATAGAGACATTCTAGTATTTTGAGAGAAACAAGTCAACATTTATTTCCATGCCCTATGCTCTCCTAAAATTACACCCGGGTTTACACCTAAAACTTAACAGCTTTACCATCTCTGATAATTGTACACTCTTAGGCCTTAAACTTATCTTAAAATTATCTTACTCTACCACATAGAAATATTTACCAAGTTTTGCTCATTCTAACCTTCAAATGTCTCCCATAATCTGCTCAGTCTGCTACCCTATCCACCACTACGTTAGTTCAAAGCCCCCGTGATTTCTAAACTATTTCTACCAACCTCTTCCAATTCTAATCCACCCTTCACAGTACCATCAGGCCATCAAAGAGTAATACTCTTATAGTCAAGTTCTAATCATCTCCCTCTTTTGCTGAGGTACTTTTACTAGCTCTAAACCAATCATGGAATGAAATACAAATATCTTAAAATGACATTCAATGCCCTTCATAATCCTGTCCCAACCTACTTTCCAACTTTCTAATCTTGGCCCTCTTACTCTACACCTCTACAAAGTTACCTATTCAAATGTGTCTAGTCCCACGTTGGTATCATATATGTGTGAAAAGTCAGATAAGGTATAAGATAACAGGAAGTGGTAGGACCAATATCCAACTAAAAACATTCATATCTGTGAAAAAACTTTTTCTAACTATGCAGGCCAAAAAACATCTACAGACAGACCTCAGTTACTAGCTCAGCCTTCTGTAACTCCTGCAAGCTAAGTCGAATAATTTTCTGTTCTTAAAATAAGCCCTGGGCTTTCTTACTCCTATACTTTGTATTTACAGTACTCCCTTTCCCTCAAAAAATTCTGCCCCATTCTGTGAAAATTATAGCCATCCTCAAAGTCCACTCAAATATCACCTTCTCACAAAGCCTTCTACGCTCCCCTAACTCAGTTATCACCTACATCCCCCCTTTTCTGTTCCTATAAACTCTTCAATCGTACTTATTACATTTTGAATTATATTACATTTATTTATATAGTTATCTCTCCTACTAGACTATATGCTGAGGAAACACAAAATATTTACTTATTTTGTATCACCTGTCATTCCTTGCACAATTAGGCAACTCTACTAATACCGGAAAAATTCAGATTAACCAAAATTTTAAAATTTTGAGAGTAAATGTCACCTTAAAAACAAAAACCAGGGCTTCCCTGGTGGCGCAGTGGTTGAGAGTCCGCCTGCTGATGCAGGGGACACGGGTTCGTGCCCTGGTCCGGGAAGATCCCACATGCCGCAGGGTGGCTGGGCCCATGAGCCATGGCCACTGAGCATACGCGTGTCTGGAGCCTGTGCTCCACAACGGGAGAGGCCACAACAGTGAGAGGCCCGAGTACCGCAAAAAAAAAATTAAATCTTTACATCAATAACTAGTAAAACTGAAGGCAGAGGAATTACGATTATGGGCCAAAATGAGTTTTGTTTACTAGCCTACTTAATTACTCCCCATGAATAAAATACATTATTCTTAATCTGTGATTAACAGCAACATTGGAAAAGGAGTCTCTTGTGTATTCCTGAGAAGGTGACAAATGTAAAGGAAATCCTTTTTCCAACCCAAAATAACAAGTTTTAAATAATAAAATCAGGAACTTCCCTGGTGGTCCAGTGGTTAAGAATCTGCCTTCCAATGCAGGGGAAGCGGGTTTGATCCCTGGTTGGGGAACTAAGATCCTACATGCTGCAGGGCAACTAAACCTGAGGGCCGCACTACTGAGCCCATGTGCTCTGGAGCCTGTGCGCCACATCTAGAGAAGAACCCGCACGCCACTACTAAGACCCAATACAGCCAAATAAATAAATATTTTAATATAAATAAAATAAAGTCAGAGCTATAAACTGCCAAAAAGTCCTTCTGAGACAAGGAAAATGATATAGGTCATAAACTCATATCAACATAAAAGAAAGGAAGCACATTAGAGAGGGATAAAAGAATGTAAAATAACATCTTTCGTTTATTTTATTTTTCTTATTCTTAGTTGATCCAACAGATAACAATTGTTCAAAATAATTATAGCAATAATGTGTTTGGTAATTATAGCTTATGAATGATAACAATGTTATAAGGGACAGGAAGGAGAAATCTGTTATAAGATACTTGCACTACATGAATCAGTACAGTGTTACTTGAAAGTACAATTGCATCAGTTGCAAATGTATGTTGCAAACTTTAAAGCAACCACTAAACAAAGTAAAAAGAAGTATAATCAATATACAAAGAGAGGAAAGAAAATGAATTCATATTAAATGCTCAATTAAAACCTGAGCAAGAAGAAAAAGAGGGGAAGTCAAAAAAGAAATAAAGAACAAGGGCAATGGACAGAAAATGGTAACAAATATAACAGATATTAATCCAAGTATATCAATAATCTCTTAATAGGTAAATGGATACACTGTGATACACCCATAAAATGGACTATTATTCAACATAAAGAAAAATAAGCTACCAAGCCATAAAAAGACATGAAGGAATCTTGAAAATATATTACTAAGTTAAAGAAGCCAACCTGAAAAGGCCACATACTGCATGATTCCAACTACATGATATTCTAGAAACTATATGACTATGAAGACAGTAAGAAGATCAGCAGTTACCAGGGGTTGGATGGAGGTAGAGAGGGGAGAGAAGACGAATAGGTAAAGCACAGGGGATTTTTAGGGCAGTAAAACTATTTTACAGGGTACTATAATGGTAGATACATGACATGAGGCACTTCGCAAAACCCATAAACTATATAACACAAAGAGTGAACCCTAATTAAACTATGAACTTCAGTTAATAATCATGTATCAATATTGGTTCATCAATTATCACAAATGTATTATACTAGTATAAGATGTTACAAATAGAAAAAATGTTCAGTTAATAGTAATTAATACCATACAAGGGATCTGACATTCTCACTCAGGGAACTCAAAAATATAATTAATACAAATAAACACAAGAATTAGGTTTAACAATCTGGATTAAACTATACAAAATCAAGATTTTCTAGATATATATAATGGTATAAGTACTAAGTTACCAAATCCTAACCATGGTGAATTTCTAAGATTGGCTAGAACCTGAAACATAAGATGAAACAGATTTAAATACATGGTACTGTGCTTTCAAGTTGCCCATGTTCCAAAATATTAGTAACAAAAAGCATTATATGGCTAACAAGATAATAATGATATTTTTACAGTGAACATGAACTTTTTTTTTTTTTTTTTTTTTTTTGTGGTACGCAGGCCTCCCACTGCCGTGGCCTCTCCCGCTGCGGAGCACAGGCTCTGGACGCGGAGGCCCAGCGTCCATGACTCACCGGCCCAGCCGCTCCACGGCATGTGGGACCCTCCCGGACCGGGGCACGAATCCACGTCCCCTGCATCTGCAGGTGGACTCTCAACCACTGCGCCACCAGGGAAGCCCCAACATGAACATTTTTATAGGGCCATATTTCTCAAACACTTTGAAAGTTACTAAAGAACTCTATTTACTTTGCACATTTTTCTGAACAAAAAAGAAAAGCACTGAAATTAGGGCAAAGGAATTGTTCTATATCCTGACAGTGGTGAATATTTACAACTCTGCATTTATCAATATTCACAGACTTCTATGCCATAAAGAGCACATTTTACAGTATGTAAATTACCCCAGAAATCAATTAAAAATTTAAACTGTAAATAGAGTAAATGGGAATGATATAGAGAAAGGAATAAAAGGGGCAAAAGATAACTGAACAGAGTAAAATGCAAAGAAAAAGAAGAGGTGGGATCATGTTGTTAATTTTAAGAGTGAACAGTTTTTTTCAAGACAGATGATCTCTACATATCCGAACTTAACTCTCTCAAATGTAATTATATGCAATATTAAAAACTATGAATTTCTGGACTTCCCTGGTGGCGCAGTGGTTGAGAGTCCGCCTGCCGATGCAGGGGACATGGGTTCGTGCTCCGGTCTGGGAAGATCTCACATGCCGCAGAGCGGCTGGGCCCGTGAGCCATGGCCGCTGAGCCTGCGCGTCCGGAGCCTGTGCTCCGCAACGGGAGAGGCCACGACAGTGAGAGGCCCGCGTACCGCAAAAAAACAAACAAACAAACAAAAAAAACTATGAATTTCAATCGTAAAGATAATATATGGAAAAAAAGGATCAGAATAAAATACTTAAGATATCATCTCCTATTTACATGTTTTAATTTTCACAAAAACATGTGTATGTATAAATCTTATACATATATTGTATATACACAAACATATATGCATACATATACGTTAGCACATCTATAATAATTTTTACTGTCAGTAAACACTGGTTGAGGAGAAGCAAAGCGGCTTTCACTGCTCATTTTGTACTTCTTGATGTTGTTTACACTTTTAAACCATGTACATCCATTTTTTAAATGTCAACAGAATTAACTGAACAAGGGGATTATGGGTCACTTTATGTTTTCTCCTCTATAACCTCTAATAAATATCATTTTTAAATCTGTTTAAAATAAGAAAATTATAAATAATAGATATTTAATTGTTAAACCTGTTTTTATAGTAGTGAAAAATGAGGGAAAAGTTTTAAAATTAAATGATCAATTGAAGTATTACAGAGACATATACTAGAAAGTCCTATGTATATCCAATAAAAAGGAGTTTAAAAAATGACATAGAAATAGGTTCATGATATGAAAAGCAGTTAATAAAAAAAAACTGATCTCATTTTTGGAAAAAATATTTAATAAAAGTATTAAAAATAGATTGTTATTAATTTATTCAACAATTAATTATTGAGATCCTTTTGTGTACCAGGTACTGAGATGGGTACAGAAGACACAGGGTAGACTAGCTGCCCTGGAGTAGGGAATACGTTAGGGAAGTACCAGAGAAGGGAGATAAAGAGCTATTTAACTGCAGTGCTACTGTGGTAGGTTGTCTACAAATATAATCACCAAAATTCCTCCCACTTCTGAATGCTCATGCCACCCCTCCCATTAGGTATAGAGCCAATTTCTCCTTCCCTTTGAACCTAGCCTTCCAACTTACTTTGCCAAGTAGAATGCAACATAAGTGATACTGTGCCAGTTCCAAGCCTAAATATTAAGAAGCCTATAAGTTTCTACTTGTTTTCTTGTTACCCTGAACTGCCATGTACTTCAGGATAGTCCAGCAGTAAAGGGAAACCATGTGTAAGAGACAGGCCCTGAAGCAAGAGTAACAACAAGTGGAGATAGCACCAAGATGAGAACTAAGGTGCCCAGCAGACAACCTGCATCATAGCCCCAAACAGAAAGTGAGAGCACCTTGGAACATCTAGCCTAAGTCAACCTGTCTCAACTGGCAGCAGATAAAACAGAGATGACTGGTTGCCACTCATCCCTGACCAAATTTCTAGCCCAAAGAATCATAAGCAAAAAAAGAAAAAGGTACTTTTTAAGGTGATATGCCATGCTGCAATAGATAACTGAGACCAAAACATAGTACCTGGAAAGTTTATTACTGTAAGAGAAACCTAAAAAATGTAATATTGGCTTTGTGGACACAGAGATAGGTGGAAGTTGAAAGGGCAACAAGGAGCCTGGAAACTGGATGAGCAGTAAGGACACTGCTATAGGAGGCTAGAAATAGGGTTATCCATATTATTTACTGGGAGAACAATTAGCATAACATAACTTAGAAGATTAAAAATACACTTAAAGATTAAAAATAGCTAAGAAGATTTCCAGACAAAATATTCAAAGTGTCAATGGCTTCTTTACAGCCAAGTATGAGTAGGTACAAGAAGAAAAACATGAGCTAAAGAATTATAAGCAGAATTTAAAAGAAATATTTCCAACCAGGAGTTGCTTGGTTGGAAAATAACTTTCTCATCACTAGCCTCTACAGATAGCAGAAAACTGTCAAAGAAACAGCATAAGGACAAAGATCAAATCCACAATGCTACCAAGAACATGGGCTCAGAGGCATCAAATCAAAATGCATCTGTAAAATGTATTAGGACCTCAGGAAGACTTAAGACAGTGCTTGTATACTCTCTCAGGCAGGTAAAAGGGCTTCTAAGAAACTCCAGGCCCCTAACTTGAGATCCAAAGTAGAAAGAAGCCTGTCTCAGAAAGAACTGTGGATGTGACTTTTGTCTAATGTAATGCACTTATAATCTGATGTACAGAAAACCCACAAAGTGTTTAATGGAGTTCAATCAGTTTGTACTAAAAAACAAAACAAAACACTGTTCCAAATAAAAAAAGGTCTTTAGGCTCTTAAACTGTCACATACATGAAGCAGACTAAAACTGCTACTTAGATGCAAACAAGGCCCATTTCTTATGGAAAAGTAAAAATGACTCAGAGAGGAGAGCCAAAAGCCGAAAGGATCCAGTCAAGAGCTAAGAAGGTCTTCCTCAACTTAAATGGGGTTAAGTCTCAATAAACCCACTGTAAGTCGAAAATACATTTAACACACCTAACCTACTAAACATCATAGCTTAGCCTAGCCTACATTAAATGTGCTTAGAACATTTACATTAGTCTACAGTTGGGCAAATCATCTAACACGAAGCCTTTTTCATAATAAAGTGTTGAATCTCTCATGTAATTTATTGAATACTGTACTGAAAATGAAAAACAGAATGGTTGTCTTGGTACAGAGGATTTTAAGTGTACCGGTTGTTCACCCTTGTGATCATGAGGCTGCCTGGGTGCTGCGACTCACCGCCACTGCCCAGAAACATGAGAGAGTAAGCACACACATTGCTAGCCTGGGAAAAGATCAAAATTCAAAATTCGAAGTACAGTTTCTACTTAATATGTATCACTTTCACAACATCAAAAAGCCAAAAAATCTTAAGTGGAATCATCATAAGTCAGGAACCATCTGTAATGAATTATGAAGCCACCACCAGAAGACAGAACCAAGCCATAATCAAGGATATTTTCTATTTCCTGGTTAGAGTTCGGAATTGCTTTGGACCAGCGACTACTACATGCTTCCCATTCTTTCACTCTGCAACGGAAGTAACTATTGTGCTTTACTGTCCTTGTCTCAAAACTGTATACTGAGTGTATTGGGAGGGTGAGGGGGAGACTTGCCTTCTTAGTGCACAGGTATCCAAATCAAAAAGAGCTACACCCAAGGAGCCTCATCCATATCCCAACCTAATGTATATCATAAAATAATGGATTTCGAACCTGAGGTCATAACTGGATGAGATTTCTGGGCATCTTAGGAGAGCTGGGGGTGCCCTCCATGTTGGAGAAATGTGAATTGTCCACCAGAGGAAGAATTGTGGTAGCCATCTGCAAAGATGGCTGCCAACAATACCTCTTAGTCCTGTACACATATGCTACTCCTCCTGTCAAGAGGTGGCATCTATTTCTCCTCTGAAAAACAAAATGCAGTTGAAATGATACTATGTAATTTCAGGCCTAGGCCTTAATGAGCCAAGGAACTTCTGGTTTTGTTCTCTTGTTATCCAGAATCACCATGTAAAGAAATCCAGACTATCCCTCTACAGAGAAACCAAGAAAACAGAAAAGCCCTGGTTGGTAAACAAACAGGCCATCTAGAGAACAGATGAGGTGTCTCAAGTAAAAGCCAGCACTAAGGCCATCTTGGATCCTCAAGGCCCACTCCAGCCATCTCAGTCAGTATCTTGTGGACCAGAGCAAGGTATTCCCTACTCAAACTCCTGATCCAAAAATTGTGAGCAATAAAATAGTTATGATTTTAAGTCACTAAGCTCTGAGGCAATTTGTTACTCAGTAATGAAAGACTGATACAGGTAGTGAGCGCAGCAAAGACTACAAAGGAAAAGTACTAGGTACTTTCTAAGAGTCAGTATTAGGAATCCTAATGTAATCTGAGATGTAGGGAAGGTTTTCTTGAGAAGTGATATACTTAAAAGTGGTTATTTAACACTATTTAATAGGAAATTATGAACAAAAATTTTGTTCACTGGTTTCAAATTTCTATTTTCCTAAATTTCCATTTTCCTAAATTTCCACATTATGCCTGTTTTACTTTTGAAATAACAACAAAAATGTTATTTTATTAAAGCTTCCTTAAGGATACTGTTGGCAGTTTACTGGTCCTATTGTATTGAAATTTATTAAGTCTAAAATATATTTTCTTATGACAAAATACGCAAACATTTCAGCAAATAACAAAAGTTTTCTACTGTCCTATGTAGTTGAAGAATGGGATGTTCTGATTACACTAGGATTCCAAAACTTAAACAGCCTATATTGGTTTAATAACTTCTAAAGAATTAGAATGTATTAAAATAATTAACCTAAAATTATACCGCTTATATTTAATATCACACTATTTTTGGAAACTTCTTCAGGTTTATGTTTATTCCTCATAGTTATCATTATGAAAAGATGTGGATAACATAAGACTGAGAGAAGTAAATAATACTTTGATAACAGAATTAAGAGTGGAAATAACCCCCAAAACTGCAATAATGGAATAAAAGCAACATGGAAAAATTAAACAGAAATAACTGAAGAGACAAACACATTTAGGATTAAAAAGAAATCAACCACAAAAGTACAAGAGGAGAAATAATCCAGCTTAACAGTATAAAAAAGCCTTGGGGTTTGAGCTGACCACAAGTATATCAGACAATAGT
This sequence comes from Phocoena sinus, assembly GCF_008692025.1. Taxonomy (NCBI): domain Eukaryota; kingdom Metazoa; phylum Chordata; class Mammalia; order Artiodactyla; family Phocoenidae; genus Phocoena; species Phocoena sinus. The sequence continues at coordinate 25,447,783 of NC_045775.1, forward strand.
AAGGTAAGCCACATCAGCATAATAACTGCTTAGATAATCTCAGACTTCATTAATGCATTTAATTGACAAATATTTACTGAAAACCTATAATGCACTACTTATTTTCCTAAGAGAATACAGTAATGAGGACCAGAGAAGGAATAATCTCACCATATTTAGAACTAGTCAAACTACATATGGAATATTAAGTCCATATAAAGGAAATGGTTGAAAAAATTAGAGAAATGTGACCTATAAAAGGAAAACTTCCTAATTTGAATATTGCCCTAAAAGAAGAAAGAAAACTCTTAAAACAATTCTTTCATTTTACCAAAATAAATTGACTACTACGTGACAGGCGTTGTGCTAGGCACTGGGGTATAAGTGGAAAACAAAATAGATATTGTCCCTGTCTTCACTCTACTTATAGTCTAGTGAACACCCTATCACTAGAAGACCTTTTAGCAGGTACCAAATAAGAATCTGTCAAGCACTTTTTATAAAAGAGATCTCTTTTATAACAGATCTATATTATATTTAGATAATCTCTTTTATTATATATTATTATACAATAATCTCTTTTATAATAGAGATTCATGTACTTTGATTAAGGCTGAAATAAATTACCTCCAAAGTTACTTCCAAATCTAAAATTTTATGATTACTTACTTATAGCACTATAACATGAAAGAATGTAATTGTTACTCTGAGATAAATGAATGTATAATGAATAAGATAACAGGCAAATCAATACACACAAACACACACACACGGGTTGTTGTTTTTTTCTTTTAATATTTCTACCTAATAAGACAACCATGTCACTTTACACGTTAAGCCTTCATAGGCAAACTACTCAAAACCAACTTCAATCCACATTCAGAAAATCCAATCCCAAATTTTTATTTCATTTCAACAAAAATTTTAAAACTCTTTTACCCTAATGATTATCTCACCCTAGTTAAAATAATTCCAAAGAAATTAATATCCATGACTTCTCTGGGATTTCTTATATTAATTAATATACCTTTCCATGGCTTTAGCTGTATAAGGCAAATGCATTTCAATACTGTGTTCATCTTCATCTGTCTGCAGAGACATTCGTTCAAACATTCCTGTCTTCCACAGTTCTCCGTAAACTAGAGATTTCAAAATATAGTAAAACAAATATATTAATGTATATCCTTACCCTGTGAGACTCTATCCAGTAACACAAAACTACATGCTTTGGCAAGAGACAAAAAGCACCACATAATATTCTCCATTTTTAGTTTAAAAAAAAGGAAAAAACAACTAGCTTCTTACATACCAGACAAAACAGTAAGACATGTAATGATTTATTCAGCACTTTCATATGTTACATAGTTACATAAAAAATAGTAATTTTAATTTTTCATCAATTCCTTTCATTATATCTAAAATCACCTCTGAGTCTAAGCTTATCCTTGACCTTATTCAATCAGTAGATATTAACAAGAACAGTTGATTAGAAATCTTACTGAAATATGGAAAAATCCCTTGGTCTACTTACTCATGAGGTTAATAATATAGTTTTTGAGTTTTGTTTTGTTTTTTAATACAATGTACAGACTTATTATTTTACACCTTAGGTTCCTGTCATACTAAGATAAGAAAAGAAAATTCCTTCTGAGAATGCTATTTTCCTCAACATTAAAAATTAAGCTCATGGTACAGACTGGAATATAAATTTACCACAGTACCATGCCTTAAATAATCTTAAAATCTTTAAATGATTTAAGTAATTCAAATCCTTCTGATGAATTACACTTAAAACTAAATATTATCAATATATAGCAAGAAAATGATGAAATATGTAAAAAAGATATAAGAATATTTTTATTTTTTCATTGAACAAAACCAGCATTTTTATAACTACATCCTTAAATGGGTTTACCAATAACAAAGAAACGAACAAATAACAGTACGACTTTTTTTTCTATAAAATTATACCTGATTAAAAATCCTCCATTCCTCATTGTCAGTCTATCCAAAACCAAAATTTTCTGAATGCCCCAACAAGGTTTTAAAAATAAAGCGTGTCCCAGAGGAAAGAGGAATTGGAATGAAGGTCGTAAAAAGGTACAAACTTCCAGTAATAAGATAAGTAAGTACTAGGGATGTAATGTACAACATGGTAAATATAATAAACACTGCTGTATGTTATATACAAGTTGTTGAGAGTAAATCCCAAGAGTTCACATCACAAGGGAAAAAAATACTTTTTTTCTATTTCTTTAATTTTGTATCTATATGAGATGATGGATATTCGCTAAACTTATCATTTCATGATGTATGTAAAGTCAAATCACCATATTGTATAACTTAAACCTATGTAGTGTTGTATGTCAACTATATCTCAATAGAACTGGAAGAAAAAAATAAAAATTTTAAAAGCATTTCAAATATTTGAAAAATGTGTACCCTAAAACCATTCCAGGGAGTAAAGCTAGTTTCATTAATAACCTATATCCTAACAACAAATTGCTAATACTCTATAATACTTAAAACCCCAAATTATGAAAATTTAGGCCTAAAAATTAAAGAAAAAGAGGTGATTATTTCCTCTGCAAATGGCTTTCTTCATTCTACAGAAGAATTTGTTGCAAAATTTCTTGAAACAATAAAAACACTCAACGTACTTAAAATATAATTTGATGAACTGGAAGGATACACACCAAGTTCATGAATGTGGTTACTTTTGGGAATGCAAATTGAGTTCAGACGAGGGGAAATTCTGAGTCAAGTGTGGATGATAAGTACATGAGTATTTGTTATAGTAGTCTCTGTATTGTTTGGTATTTTTTAAACTATGTACAAAATGAGACATGATTAAATAAAAACTGTGATTTCTAGAATTCTATTTGAAAATCAAAATAATAGATACGTTTTAAAAATAAAATGCACTTAAGATTTATGTGGCACCCTTCTTGCAGAGTTTCACAACTACGGTCTCAATTTTTTTCCCATAAAAATCATATATGAGGATATAAAGTCATTATCACCATTATCCATTTACGGTGAGGGAACTGTTACACACAGAGGAAGACAAACATGCCCAAAATGTTTCAACAAGTTGTTGTGGGTACCAATTTCTTGTCTCACTGTACAACAAGTACATGGTACTTCCCTGATTATAAATGTAACCACTACACTCCAAAGACTAGCGGATCTGACAGATTTTTGTGGCTGGCAGAAAAACTATAGTTGTCTTTTAGGCATATGGAAGATTTTCTTTCTTAGTTTTTCTTTTTTGCAGATTAGTTATAACAATTTTATTTTTACAATTCAAATATTACTATGATACTAATACTGTTAACTGTAAATTAACTTATAGTTCCTATTTGTAAAAACTTCAGCTGTTTACAAACTATAAAATTTCTATATACTTACTCTTTTGGTCAATACGAAGGTCATACAGAGGTGTCCTATATATATCCACACTGGAAAGTGCACATCGAGAAAGGGGCACATGATGAGAAGGCCCAAGGATGAAAATTCTCCGGCTAGGAGATATACAATAAAAAACACAGAACAATTGCACTTCTACACAAACTTTATTAAATAAAAAGGAAAAAACAAGTAATTTTAAAAAATTACATGTAATATTGTTTTCCTTGATTGAGTTCATTACCTACTGCTATATGCTAAACTGTGTTCTCTTGAAATCATACGTTGAAGTCTCAACCCCTGTACCTCAAAATGGAACCTATTTGGAGATAAGGTCTTTAAAGAGGTGATTAAGTTAAAATGAGGTCATTACCGTGAGGCCTGAATTCAATATGACTGGTGTCCTTATAAGAAGAGGAAGAGACACCAGGGGTGCACATGCACAGAGAGGTGATTGACCATGAGAAGAGGCATCAGGAAGACAGTCATCTGCAAGCCAAGGAAGAAACCAACCCTGCCAAACCATCTTGGACTTTTCCAGCATCTAGAACTGTGAGAAAATAAATTTCTGTTGTTTCAGTCCCCTAGTTGATGGTAGTTTGCTATGGCAGCACTAGCAAACTAATGTTCCTACCAATGACTTGCTCCTCAGTTAATTAATTTCAATTACTTATCTCTATCTTTTTGTTGGAAGGTCTTTAAAAGAACCATGTTTAACACCTGGGAATACTAGTTACTGATTATCTACAGTAAACCAACCGACTATGCTTAAAATCACGTCTGTATTCACAATGGCTAGGATACAAAAGGTTTTCAATAGCTGTATTAATTGAATTTTAAACATTTCAGCTATTAAATAAAATCTCAAAATAACAAATTCTAAACTTGCCTACAACATTAATAAAAATCCATAAAAGTATAAATTCTAAAAATCCAAAATATCATTACAAAGAAGCATTCTGTTAAAGCTATTTCCACATTTCTCCCATGGCAGAGAAAAAAGGCATCTTGTTGAGAACTCTGTAATAAACTTTCTCAGTTCCCATTCAAGTAGAAGTCATTCTCAAAAACAAAGAAAATTATGTGTTATTTGCACTGTAGGCTAAAGAAAAGAACTAGCCTAAACTGTAGATTAAATCTTTACAATCCTTTTATCTTAACATCAAGAGTAAAATTAACTTATTCTCATTTTATCTCAAACGTCTCTACAATCTAAATTCCAAACTCCATTTTCGCTGTTTCTCCCAGATTCATATGAACAAAAATTTCCCCACCACATACACACACACACACAAAGTTACAGACACAAAAGAACCAAAACTATAAGAAAAAAAGGACTATATGTAAGCTATATACCTAGAAAATTAAGTGCTACTCATTGCTCATCTAATGGACAAAAACACAAAGACTGAATCACAGAGCTATATCTCTTTCACATCAAAAACTTGCAGGCCAAGGAATGTGTGCTTTAGCAATATATTTATTTTGACAGAATTCTATTACAGCTAAGAAAATTAACCTACTGTCAGCTATATCTTACTTGCTATATGGGCTGTTGGGGGGCGGGGGTGGATAAGAAAGATGTGGATAAGGAAAAGGTAATTCTCAGTTTAGTCCCAAAATCTCCTCAAGATGTTGCAATCCTCAAGATGTCACTCAGAGCCCACATGTAAGACTTCACTCACAGGCCATTTCTAGTCAGAAACATAATCCCTTTCCTCGCCTCACCTGCTAATACCCACTTCTTGTCATCATCTCTATGATCAACTCAATAACCATTTCAGAAAAAAAAAATCAGATCTATAGATTCCTAAATGAACGAAAGATACCACTGTGTTCTCGTATCTTAACAGCACAAAAATATCACCACATTTTTAAAATTAAAGTTTAACGAGGGACATAGAAAATGGTAAATCTGACTGCTTAGGAAACTTGCTTAAGGATAGGTATTATATGAATCAAGAATCAAGTAAGAAAAAAAAGTATTTTTATGATTGAGGAATGTATTTCTATGAAAAGAGAGAGGGATAGAATATTTAAAATCAGAACACTCCTGGGAAATTCAGAATATATAATTAAAATATGAAATGACTTTTAAAAATCAATCTAGGCATAGATATATTTCATAGGTAAGTATAACAAGGTTCTTCTAACAGTGGCTAAAAGATGAGCGTTACTCCAGAAATAAAGACCCGAGGTCAGCTTCGAAAGCCTAACTGCCTCCTCTAATACGTGACTATTCATCTTGCTTGCCTTTTTGTCAAACCCAACCTAGATGAAAAGATAAAGTCTGGTGGGGAAAAGAGGTCCCATCAGTCTGAATTATCCAACTGTGTACCCAAAGGTTGAAACTCATCCAAAAGCAACATAGTGAAGTTCCACATTTAGTTAAGAGAGATAACAGGAAAAAAGAGATTTAGGTCCCATCAATATAAAACCCTTAAAAGTGATATACCCAAAAACAAACCAAAGAAGGCTTCTTTTCATTGAGAGAAGAAAAAAGAAACTGGATATTGAACAAGTAGTATTCTCAGAATGAGTCTCTGTGTTAGGTATATGCTATAAGACAATTAACAGTGTAAATAAAAGATAATGCATTTTTCCCCCTAGATTGCTAGATCCATAAACACCAAGACCATACAAATATTTTGGAGAGAAATGTAATATAGGCATTGGAAGTAATGCCACTTTCTCTCCCTTCAATTAATTACAAAGTTCTTTGTCTTAAAAGAGTAACTTTTAAATATTGGCATATAATCACTGTTGCCATACATGTAAAAGAAACCTTTAATATAAAAAAATAGAAAAAAATCAGTAGGCATTCTCTCAGAAATAAATGTATTTCACATATAATAATACCTCCAGAGAATCCACATTTGTGGAGTTACTTACTATGAGGAGTGCAGTCTATACACCTAACACATGAGTTACCTGAGTGTCTGTTCTCATAAATATTCAACTACTTATACTAAATAATGGAACACAAGTAATTTTTTAAAAGTGTTTCATGGTTAAGTGGAGATATTTTAACTAAAGAATAAAATGTCATGTGGCCCCAAAGAAGATTCCTTTTGGCATTCCTTTTCTGCCCTGCAAGGTTTTCTGAAAGATATGAATCAAAATCAAGTTACTATCTAAGTAACATCCTGAGTTCCGGTTTTTAATTAAAGTTTTAGTAATAGGAAAAGACTTTGCAACTCTAAATATGGGAAAGAACTTAATTAAATGTATAATTTTTTAAATTCCTTAAACAGCCTGAGTATTCTTTCTAAAACATGAATCAGATCATATCACTTCCCTGCTTAAAAAGTCTTTCAATGGCTTTTCTTGGTCAGAGGATAAAATACAAAAATCCTTAAAATAGGTTCTAAAGTCTCATATCAACTGGCCCCTTCTTGTGTTATTCTTCCCCCCCCGGATCTCAGTACTTTATGCACACTGGTCTTGCAGTTCCTTGATAACAAGAATATCTTTGCCTATTTCAAAACTTCTTCACGTGTAATTGTTTCTTTTGCTTGGCTTAAAAATCATTTCCCCAGAGATGCCTTCTCCAATACCTTATCCACAATATAAATCCAATCACCCTGAATCACAGCAGTTCGCAAAGTGTGAACTGTGAATTCACAAGAACTTTTCAAGGAGTCCACAAAATCAAAACTATTTTCATAATAATACAAAGAAGTTATTTGCGTTTTCAACATGTTAACATTTGCACTTGTAGTACAAAAGTAAGACTGGGTATACTGCTGGCTACAATCAAGGTAACGGAATCAAAATGTACTAGTAGTCATGTATTCTTCACCTTCACCCATGCTGCATTTTTTTTTAAGCCAGTTTCATTTAATTTCATTAAATTTTGAACTTCGAGTACAGTTTTATAAAAATATTCTGTATGACAAAATGCATTCAATTTGTGGTGATAAACACATAAAGCACTTCTACTGCATACAGAAGTATGTCTCAAGGAAAAAGCATCTGTGTGATTTTGAGTTATGAGCTGAAGTAGACTTTTTTCCATGGAACACAATTTTTACTTCAAAAAAATGACTGTAGACAAATTGTGGTTATTCCAATTTAGGTATCCAGCAGAAATTTTTTAGAAAATGGACAAAATGAGCCTGACACTTCAAAGAAAATATTTGACGTATTTGTTGCCAATGATAAAATTGAAACTTTTAAGTTAAAATTAGACTTTTGCAAAAAGCTTCCCAATAATTAAAATTTTTTCTCATGAAATTAATGGTGATATTAACAGATGTGATTTTTTTTTTTACATCGTATGATGAAATGTCAACATTTGAAAGATCTGCATGACTCAATGAACAAATATTTTCCAAATGTTCATGCAAGATGTTACAAAATCATGCAAAGGTAAAAGATCCATTCAAATTTTAAGGACAAAAGATGATCCTGGAGCTTCCCTGGTGGCGCAGTGGTTGAGAGTTGGCCTGCTAATGCAGGGGACACGGGTTCGTGCCCCGGTCCGGGAAGATCCCACATGCCGCGGAGCGGCTGGGCCCGTGAGCCACGGCCGCTGAGCCTGCGCGTCCGGAGCCTGTGCTCCGCAACGGGAGAGGCCCGCATACCAAAAAAAAAAAAAAAAAAAAAAAAGAAAAGAAAAGAAAAGAAAAGAAAAAGATGATCCTGGTTGACACGTAGAGAATGGGAACGGGAAAGAAGAATGGAAGCTAGTGGTATCAAATTTATCCTTCTCTCTTGGACTGTTATTTTTTCTCTATACTTATTATTCCCAAAAGGATGTTTTCTCTATTTTCTTAAAGAACTATGAAGATATTGCAAATCTCAGGGAGGGCCACTTCCAAGAGAATACAACAAGACTGTCTATGATTATTTTTAACACTGAGACCTTCACACTTACTCAGAATTCAATTACTATATACTAATTATAAAAATAAACTGATCACATCATCATCCATCATTTGCATTTCTTTTTATTGATCTCCTTTATTGTCACCTTCTTAGTCCTTGACTCTCTTCCATTTTTTTCCTTTCCATTCTCACTGTCCATCAACTTATTTAACACACAATTTCCACTTATATCAGTATAGGCTCTCTATATATTCCTAGGCCAAATTTAATTCAGGGGTACCCTTTTAGCACATATCATCATCAATAAAAGTTCTGCCAAATAGAAAAAGGTTTGGAAAAGGCTATTATATAAACTAGCCTTGATTATGGTTGATTTATAGGCCCAGGGTCAAATAAAGGAAGCTTCTGAAAAGCTTTACAATCTAATTTCTATTTTACTCTTATTCATGAAACAAGTTAAAATTATACATTAAATATGTATTATGAAATATTTGTGAAAGATGTACATCAAAACATCATAAAGGAGGTGGAGCTAACCAAAACCTCCTCAATCTGGCAATATTATCATTTTATTTATTATTAAAAACTTACTAAAAAATAATTTTCAATAAAGGCCTGATAAAATGTGCAGAGCATACTACATAAAAACAAAAGAGAGCAGCTTTTTTGCTTTGACAATTTGAACTAATTGCTCATAAAGGAGTAGGCTCAGGGCTGTTGTGAGTTACTTCTGAATGATTATACTTCATCTCTACTAGTACGGGTCTAACCTAACAACATTTGACAGAATTAAAATGACCAGTTTCACCTATTCACACAGTGTATGTACAACTGGCAATATAGACTAGAACCTGACACTGGTTCACATGTAGTGAATTAACTATTTAAATAAAATGTTGGTCAGCAAATTAAGTAATTTGGGTGGCTAATTCCAGCAGAAACTTTTGAAATTTCACAAGTTTCTTATTTTAGAGAGTGGTATACTAAGCTTTTAAAGTTCACAAATTTCTCATTTTAGAGAATAGTATACGACTCAGTCTCAATTTGACAGAAAGATTTTTTTAAGCTAATTTCAGAGCTGTCATTAAATTATTAAGAGCTAATATACTTCAAAAACCATATTAAGTTCATTGTCAGATTCTAAAATAACTCAGGTACCTTATCCTGTCAATGAGAAATTATTCTTCATTCATTAAACACAACCTAACACGTGCAATAAAGAATTTTCAATTATAAAGTGATTAAAATAGAACAAAGGGCTTTGAATTTTTCTTAAAAGTATTCATCTCCAGGTTTTCAAAGAAAATTTTAAAAACCAAAATATTTAACTGTTAATGTTCCTGGACCCAATTCCACTGTGTGCATTCATGTGAGTGGAAGAGGGGGCACACTCAATTCTGACACTATCTACCTTGAGAGGTTACGGGTTCAGTCCTACAAAAACGTCCCCACACCCACACCCATCCCCCATCACAGATGCCAGTCACAAGCCCAGGTTGTCACTTGTGCTTCTGACCAACCAGTTACAGATTGGCGATTCCAATAACCACCTCCTTGAATTTCAATTCAAATGCCAATCATAAGTCCAGGTTGTTACCTGTACTTCTGACAGACCGGTTATAAATCAGAGGTTTAATTTGCTAGAGCGGCTCACAAAACTCAGAGAAATATTTCACTTATTAGGTCACCGGTTTATTATAAAAAGATATAACTTAGCAACAGCCAGATGGAAAAGGTGCATAGGACAAGGCAAGGGGAAAGAGCCAGGACTTTCCATGCCCTCTCCAGGCAGGCCACTCTCCCCAAATCTCCACGTGTTCACCAACCTGGAAGCTCTCCGAACCTTGTCCCTTTGGGTTTTTATGGGGGCTTTATTACATAGTCATGATGGCAACTGATTCAACCTCCAGGCTCTCTCCCCTCCCCAGGGGAGGTCAGGGATTGGGAATGAAAATTCCAACTCTCTAAACACAAGGTTGGTTATCCTGGCAACCTGGCAGCCCCACGCTTAGGTGGGGTCCGAAAGTCACCTTATTAACATACAAGAAAAACCTTTGCCATTCTCACCACTTAGGAAATTCCAAGGGTTTTGGGAGCTGTGAGCCAGTAACTGTGGAAAAAGACTGAATATATATGTGAAATATATTTTGGTTATCTAAATGACCAAATACATATTTTGTATAAATCACAATACTGTATTAACCTTCTAACACTTCCAGAACTAAACATTTTACCAAACAAAAGGAAGGTAGAAGCTAAATGTTCAGATAATGAAAAATAGTATTAAAGCTTTTCATAACCTATATAAGGTATAATCAAATTTATAAAGTCAAATTCTTAATGAAATCAAGTACATAATAAGTATGTAAAACAAATTACTTCAGTGACAAAGCAATTGTAATTCCCAACCACCTAATCAAAATGGTATCTAACTATATTACTTACGTAATAGACGGATCCACTTGTTTGTAAGCATGAGCAGCACAAGACCCACAGTACGTATACCCTGCGTGGCTACAAAACAAAAAAATGTTTAACTTAATCATCAGATTCAAAATCAAGTTATTCTGGGAAAAAAAAAACTTTTGAAAGAAATCTAATAATTATGGTAAACATTATGTGTACAGATTAAAAAGCAATGTATTGACAGATAATGATGCAACTTCTAGAAGACAACAGGGAACACATCATTGTTCTGTGTTCCACTGTTATTTTATTTATTTATTTTGCGGGGGGGCCATGCTGCACAGCACGCAGGATCTTAGTTCTCCAACCAGAGATCAAACCCGTGCCCCCTGCAGTGGAAGCACGGAGTCTTAACCACTGGACCGCCAGGGAAGTCCCCCTGTGTTCCAATTTTAAATGTTAAAAAGTATTTGGTCTGAAGGAAAATTATATTTGGAAATATTCAAGGCTTATTTGAAGTTGCTAATGTAACATTAATAATATATGCGCTCTTAATATTCCTCTTCAATACCATAAACAGACTATTACATACATAAAAATGATAAGACCAAGTCAAATCAGAGCAAAACAAATAATCTACAAGAAACAACTCATGTCCCTCTGCATCTTTAGTGGTAAGAGAATTGACCTGACCTTCTGTGTATTATGCCTTTCATTTTCTCTCCCTACTACTCATCCCATCCTTTTCCTCCTCTGGTCTCAGCTTTACATTGGTTCTCTGATCACCCATACAATGACTTTGTTTCACAACTTCATTTTTCTTTCTTGACTCAAGCTATGTGAGTCTAGAAATATTTCCCTTAATGCTTACTATTTAGTGTACAGCCAGTAAATGTTTAACAAATGGCTCTGTAGGAAAAAACTGTATACATATGTACATAAGCTTATTATAAATTTTACTGAACTAAAGAGAGACGTATCACACAACTGACAAACAATGAAAAAATATAAAATACTCTTTACTGCAAATTCAGCTTAGGCAATTGATTGTCCCAGAATGCTTTCACTGATGGTAGCTGAACTCTTTGACCCACAGCCAAGCAATGGCTGCAAAAGACAAGAGTGAAATAATGAAAACATATGTCTGAATTTCACTCATTCAACAATGACTTGAATGACTTCTTTGCTTATTAGACAATAGTTTTTCAAATACTGGAAAGCGTATTTCTTTCCTCATTTTTTCGTGCTTGTCACAGTGTAAAGGTTACAGACATAACATAATTTGAAGTTTCATCTGCCTTATTAACCTTTCCCCATTACTTTTCTTGAGTACAGACAATCAACAAAAAATAAAATCCTGATTTATAGCAATCTGTCTATTAATGTGGATTAAATCATTCCCATCATGGACAATTTCAAGATGCACAGTAAACTGAAAACACAGACTGGGAGAAAATATTTGTAAAGCATATATCTGACAAAGGATTTATATCTAAATATATAAAGAAAAAGCATATGTCTGATTAAGCATTTATATCTGAATATATAAAGAAATTTCAAAACAACCTAATACTTTAAAAAATATAGGTAACTGTTTTACAAGACAAAACAAATTCTGAAGATTGGTTGCACAACAAAGTGAATGCACTTAACACTACTATATAAATGGTTAAAAGTAGTTAAGATAGTAGATTTTATGTTACTACAATTTTTTTTTAATTGTTAAATAGGAAAAGATGTGAACAGATACTTTCATCAAAAAATACACCGGGGGCTTCCCTGGTGGCGCAGTGGTTGAGAGTCCGCCTGCCGATGCAGGGGACACGGGTTCGAGCCTCAGTCTGGGAAGATCCCACATGCCACGGAGCAGCTGGGCCCGTGAGCCATGGCCGCTGGGCCTATGCATCCAGAGCCTGTGCTCCGCAACGGGAGAGGCCACAGTAGTGAGAGGCCCGCGTACCGCAAAAAAAAACCCCAAAACACCAGGATGGCAAAAAGCACACAAAAGAAGGCTCTACATCAGTTAGTCATTGAGGAGAGGCAAATTACAACTACAGTGAGCTACCACTGAACACCCACTAGAATAAGCTAAAATTAAAATGAGTGACCATACCAAATGTAGCAAGGATGTAGAACTGAAACTCAGTCTGTAGGAAATGTAAAACGGTACAACTACTTTGGAAAATGGTTTGGCAATTTCTTTAAAAAAAAAAAAAAAAAAAGCTAAACATACTTCTGCTGTAAAACTCCTGCCAACGATTCCACTCCTAAATATATATATATATATATATATATATATATTTTTAAGCATTACGTGCACACAAAGATTTGTACACAAATATTCATCCCATTTTTATTTGCAAGAGCCAAAAACGGAAACAGCCAAACGTCCCTCAAAAGGTGAATGGATAAACAAATTGAAGTATATCCATACAATGAAATAACTCTTCAGCAATAGAAAGGAATGAACTATTGACACACTCAAAATAATTATGGTAAAAAAATAAGTATGCTGAGTGAGAGAAGCCAGACAAAAAGAGTTCATACTATATGATTCCATTTAAATACTTCTACAATAAAAAATATTTTTAAAAGAATATGTATGTATAAAACTGAGTCACTTGCTGTACAGGAGAGACTGGCACAACACTGTAAATCAACTCTACTTCAATTAAAAATAAAAATAAATAATTCTAGAAAATAAGAACTAATCTATAGTGACAGAAAGTAAATCAGTGGATGTGGGAGGGTGGGAGAAGGGCAGAGAGGGAAAGAAGGGCACAAGGAAACTTCTGAAGATGATGAATATGTTCATTATCTTAATCGTGGTAATGATTTCACAGGTGTATACATATTTCAAACTTATCAAACTGCATACTTTATATGCAGCTGAATGTTAATCATACCCCAGTAAAGCTCTACTTTAAAAATGAGGGCTCCCCTGGTGGCGCAGTGGTTGAGAGTCCGCCTGCCGATGCAGGGGACACGGGTTCTTGCCCCGGTCCAGGAAGATCCCACATGCCGCGGAGCAGCTGGGCCCGTGAGCCATGGCCGCTGAGCCTGCGCGTCCGGAGCCTGTGCTCCGCAACTGGAGAGGCCGCAACAGTGAGAGGCCCACGTAACGCAAAAAAAAAAAAAAAAATGATACTCATCTGATATAGACACAGAAAAAGAGATTCACATAAGTCAATCACAACCATACAAGATAGTAGCGTGCTTAATTAGGAGTAAAGTAATATGGGACATATGCTAAGCACACTGAAATCACTGAGGCTTTATTGGTCAGATTAATGGTAGTCACTCCATCCTTACACCTCTGTCAAGGGAGCCTATCAAGTTGCCTGAATATAGCAATATTCTCACAACCCAGGTCTAATCTTAGCCAGAAGGTAATATAAGTTGTTCTGTGGCTCAGCAGATTCAGTTTTGCTGTCATCCTGCACTGATCTTGATATTCTAGGCTAACTAGGGGCTCTATTTTAACCGGTTATGTCCCCAATCTTCCAGTCCCCAAGACACCAATACCAACTACTTCAGATACTTAATACCTGTTCCTCATCTGAACATCACTGGCTCCTGTCAGTTCAGATATGCACTATCTTACCTGGCCATGCAGACCTTAAAAACCATCTGATCCATCTGGATCCGCCCTGGTCTGTCACAAACCTGAATGACATTCAGATTTTCAACACTGCTTTGCTCTCAGTTGTCCCTCACTTCACATCCCTCCACTTCTCAATCCTTACTCTTCTTGAATTTAAAGGCCCTGAACCCCAATCTATACTCCGATCTCTAAATCAACCTTTGTACTCTAAGTCTCTCCCAGTTTTACCAATGCTGTTCCTACCCAAGCTCAGTTCTTAAATGCCAGAAAGGCTTCTTAGAAACGTTAGATTCTTGAAGTATAGGCAGGAAAGAAATAGTAAGTAGAAGGATATGGGCATGAAGGGAATAAAGCCTGAAGGAAAAACATGAGCAAATGTCCAAGTGTATGATGTAAATGAGAAAATATGAAATTGGCCTGAATGGAACAAGAGAGTAATGTTAAGCCAGAGTCAGACAGAAGAGTCTGGCCTTGATAAAACAAGTTACTGAAAAACTGCTGTGTGCTCTTGGAACAGGGAGTGATAATATGAAACTGTTATCATGTACTGAAAAACACAAGCACAAAGGACGTGTTAGAGGCAAGATGAGTTACATGAAGCTCTCTTGGAAACTGTGGCGTGAGGTAGTAATATCACGGTCTAGGTCTAGAATGGTGTCAGTGTCAGTGGGAAATGAGAAATCAATGCTCTAGGGTCTAGAAAGAAACAGTGACATATCTTAGTGACCAAGTAGGAGGAAGAAGAGGACAGTTATGATTATGGTGATAATTGAGTGCTTACTGCATCTCAGGCACTCTTCTATGTAACTCAAAGCATTACTTTTAATCCTAACAACTCTATGAGATAGGAATTATTATTCTTCTCATTTGATAGATGAAGAAACTGAAGCAGAAAGGTTAAGAAACTTGCTCAAGGTCATACAGATAGTAAGTGGCACTCCAGGATATAAAGCCAGGCAGTAGAGCTCCAGAACCCATTCTTAAGCACCGTTAAGAGACCTTTACATAGTTCAAAGAAGAAGGGAGGAGTCCATGGAGTAGGAAAAGCAACAAGCCTAACAACTGGAAGAATACTTAAAGAATCATATATCCTGTAAGACTACAAGGAAGGATGATAGTTTCGAAAACACGATTAACTAAGGTAAACTTGTTTCATAATAAGAACTTAGATTTCATGGTTTCAGTCCTTTTTGAAGCTGAAGGTTTAAAAGTTTGCTTGACCTAAAGACAACATAGTGGCATAAGGAAAGGAAGATTCTTTTATCTTTTTAAAATTTTTATTTATTTATTTTATACAGCAGGTTCTTATTAGCTATCTATTTTATACATCTCAGTGTATATATGTCAACCCCAATCTCCCAATTCATCCCACCACCACCACCACCACCCCCCGCTTTCCAGCCATGGTTTCCATACATCTGTTCTCTACATCTCTGTCTCTATTTCTGCCTTGCAAACCAGTTCATCTATACCATTTTTCTATATTCCACAAATATGCGTTAATATACTATATTTCTTTTTCTCTTTCTGACTTCACTCTGTATGACAGTATCTAGGTCCATCCACGTTTCAACAAATGACCCAATTTCGTTCCTTTATATGGCTGAGTAATATTCCATTTTATATATGTACCACTTCTTTATTCATTCGGCTGTCGATACGCATTTAGGTTGCTCCCAATGACTTGGTTATTGTAAATAGTGCTGCAATGAACATTGGGGTGCATGTGTCTTTTTTTTTCTTTCTTTTTTTTCATGTGTCTTTTTGAATTATGGTTTTCTCTGGGTAGATGCCCAGTAGTGGGATTGCTGGGTCATATGGTAATTCTATTTTTAGTTTTTTAAGGAACCTCCATACTGTTCTCCATAGTGGCTGTATCAACTTACATACCCACCAACAGTGCAAGAGGGTTCCCTTTTCTCCACAGCCTCTCCGGCATTTGTTGTTTGTAGATTTACTGAGGGATGCCCATTCTAACCAGTGTGAGGTGATACCTCACTGTAGTTTTGATTTCCATTTCTCTAATAATTAGTGATGTTGAGCAGCTTTTCATGTGCCTCTTGGTCATCTGTATGTCTTCTATGGAGATATGTCTATTTAGGTCTTCTGCCCATTTTGGGATTGGGTTGTTCATTTTTTTAATATTGAGCTGCATGAGCTGTTTATATATTTTTGAGATTAATCCTTTGTCCGTTGATTTGTTTGCAAATATTTTCTCCCATTCTGAGGGTTGTCTTTTCGTCTTGTTTATAGTTTCCTTTGCTTTGCAAAAGATTTTAAGTTTCATTAGGTCTCATATGTTTATTTTTGTTTTTATTTCCATTATTCTAGGAGATGGATCAAAAAATATCTTGCTGTGATTTATGTCAAAGAGTGTTCTTCCTATGTTTTCCTCTAAGAGTTTTACAGTCTCCGGTCTTAGGTCTCTAATCTATTTTGAGTTTATTTTTGTGTATGGTGTTAGAGAGTGTTCTAATTTCACTCCTTTATAGGTAGCTGTCCAGTTTTCCTAGCACCACTTACTAAAGAAGCTATCTTTTCTCCATTGTATATTCTTGCCTCCTTTGTCATACATTATTTGACCATAGGTGCGTGGGTTTATCTCTGGGCTTTCTATCCTGTTCCATTGATCTATATTTCTGTTGTTGTGCCAGTACCATATTGTCTTGATTACTGTAGCTTTGTAGTATAGTCTGAAGTCAGGGAGTCTCATTCTTCCAGCTCCGTTTTTTCCCGTCAAGACTGCTTTGGCTATTTGGGGTCTTTGGTGTCTCCATAGAAACTTAAAGATTTTTTGTTCTAGTTCTGTAAAAAATGCCATTGGTAATTTGATAGGGATTGCATTGAATCTGTAGATTGCTTTGGGTAGTATAGTCATTTTCATAATATTCATCCTTCCAATCCAAGAACATGGCATATCTCTCCTCCTGTTTGTGTCATCTTTGATTTCTTTCACCAGTGTCTTATAGTTTTCTGAGTACAGGTCTTTTACCTCCTTAGGTAGGTTTATTCCCTTGTATTTTATTATTTTTGTTGCAATGGTGAATGAGATTGTTTCTCCTTAATTTCTTTCTGATATTTCATTGTTAGTACATAGAAATGCAAGAGATTTCTGTGCATTAATTTTGTATCCTGCAACTTTACCAAATTCATTGATTAGCTCTAGTAGTTTTCTGGTGGCATCTTTTGGATTATCTATGTATAGTATCATGTCATCTGCGAACAGTGACAGTTTTACTTCTTCTTTTCCAACTTGTATTCTTTTTATTTCTTTTTCTTCTCTGATTGCTGTGGCTAGGACTTCCAGAACTGTGTTGAATAATAGTGGTGAGAGTGGACATCCTTGTCTTGTTCCTGATCTTAGGGGAAATGCTTTCAGTTTTTCACCATTGAGAATGATGTTTCCTGTGGGTTTCCTGTATATGGCCTTTATTATGTTGAGGTAGGTTCCCACTATGCCCACTTTCTGGAGTTTTTATCATAAATGGGTGTGGAATTTTGTCAAAAGCTTTTTCTACATCTATTCAGATGATCGTTTGGTTTTTATTCTTCAATTTGTTAATATGGTGTATCACATTGATTGATTTGCATATATTGAAGAATCGTTGCATCCCTGGGGTAAATCCCACTTGATCATGGTGTATGATCCTTTTAATCATACACCATGGTGTTGTTGGATTCTGTTTGCTAGTACTTTGTTCAGGATTTTTGCATCTATCTTCATCGGTGATATTGGTCTGTAATTTTCTTTTTTTCTATCATCTTTGTCCGGTTTTGGTATCAGGGTGATGGTGGCCTCGTAGAATGAGATTGGGAGTGTTCCATCCTCTACAATATTTTGGAAGAGTTTGAGAAGGATGGGCATTAGCTCTTCTCTAAACGTTTGATAGAATTCACCTGTGAAGCCATCTGGTCCTGGACTTTTGTTTCTTGGAAGATTTTTAATCACAGTTTCAATTTCATTACTTGTGATTGGTCTGTTCATATTTTCTGTTTCTTCCTGGTTCAGTCTTGAAAGGTTATACCTTTCCAAGAATTTGTCCATTTCTTCCAAGTTGTCCATTTTATTGGCATACATTTGCTTCTAGTAATCTCTTAGGATGCTTTGTATATCTGCAGTGTCTGTTGTAACTTCTCGTTTTTCATTTCTAATTTTATTGATTTGAGTCCTCTCCCTGTTTTTCTTGATGAGTCTGGCTAAAGGTTTATTAATTTTGTTTATCTTCTCAAAGAACCAGGCTTTAGTTTTATTATCTTTGCTACTGCTTTCATTTATTTTTGCTCTGATCTTTATGTTTTCTTTCCTTCTACTAACTTTGGGTTTTGTTTGTTCTTCTTTCTCTAGTTCCTTTAGGTGTAAGGTTAATTGTTTATTTGAGATTTTGTTGTGTCTTGAGGTAGGACTGTATTGCTATAAACTTCCCTCTTCGAACTGTTTTGCTGCATCCCACAGGTTTTGGATTGTCATGTTTTCGTTGTCATTTGTCTCTAGGAATTTTTTGATTTTCTCCTTGATTTCGTCAGTGACCTCTTGGTTATTTAGTAACATTTTGTTTAGCCTCCATGTGTTTGTCTTTTTCCCTGTAATTTATTTCTAATCTCATAGCGTGTGGTCAGAAAAGATCTCGATATGATTTCAATTTTCTTAAATTTTCCAAGGCTTTATTTGTGACCCAAGATGTGATCTATCCTGGAGAATGTTCTGTGTGCATTTGAGAAGAAAGTGTCATCTGCTGTTTTTGGATGGAATGTCCTATAAATATCAACTAAATCTATCTGGTCTGTTGTGTCATTTAAAGCTTGTGTTTCCTTATTATATTTCTGTCTGGATGATCTGTTCACTGGTGTAAGTGAGGTGTTAAAGTTCCCCACTGTTATTGTGTTACTGTCTATTTCCTCTTTTATAGCTGTTAGCAGTTGCCTTATGTATTGAGGTGGTCCTATGTTGGGTGAATATATATTTATAACAGCTATACCTTCTTCTTGGATTGACCCCTTGATCATTATGTTGTGTCCTTCCTTGTCTCTTGTAACATTCTTTAAAGTTTATTTTATCTGATATGAGTATTGCTACTCCAGCTTTCTTTTGATTTCCATTTGCATGGAATATCTTTCACCATCCCCTCACTTTCAGTCTGTATGTGTCCGTAGGTCTGAAGTGGGTCTCTTGTAGACAGCATATATATGGGTCTTGTTTTTGTATCCATTCAGCCAGACTGTGTCTTTTGGTTGGAGCATTTAATCCATTCACATTTAAGGTAATTATTGATATGTATGTTCCTATGACCATTTTCTTAATTGTTTTGGTTTTGTTTTTGTAGGTCCTTTTCTTCTCTTGTGTTTCCCACTTAGAGAAGTTCCTTTAGCATTTGTTGTAGAGCTGGTTTGGTGCTGCTGAATTCTCTTAGCTTTTGCTTGTCTGTAAAGCTTTTGATTTCTGTGTCAAAACTGAATGAGAGGGCTTCCCTAGTGGCGCAGTGGTTGAGAGTCAACCTGCCGATGCAGGGGACACGGGCTCGTGCCCCAATCCAGGAGTATCCCAACGTGCTGCGGAGCAGCTGGGCCCGTGAGCCATGGCTGCTGGGCCTGCACGTCCGGAGCCTGTGCTCCACAATGGGAGAGGCTGCAGCAGTGAGAGGCCCATGTACCACAAAAAAAAAAAAAAAAAAAAAAAGAATGAGATCCTTGCTGGGTAGAGTAATCTTGGTTTTAGGTTCTTCCCTTTCATCACTTTAAATATATCATGCTGGGGCTTCCCTGGTGGCGCAGTGGTTGAGAGTCCGCCTGCCGGTGCAGGGGACACGGGTTCGTGCCCCGGTCCGGGAAGATCCCATATGCCGCGGAGCGTTTGGGCCCATGAGCCATGGCCGCTGAGCCTGTGCGTCCGGAGCCTGTGCTCCGCGACAGGAGAGGCCACAACAGTGAGAAGCCCGCTTACCACAAAAAAAAATTTAAAAAAAAAAAAAAATTTAAAAATAAATAAATAAAATAAATATATCATGCTACTCCCTTCTGGCTTGCAGAGTTTCTGCTGAGAAATCAGCTGTTACCCTTATGGAAATTTCCTTTTATGTTATGTGTTTTTCTTCCCTTGTTGCTTTCAATAAGTTTTGTCTTTAATTTTTACAATTTGATTACTATGTGTCTCAGTGTGCTTCCCCTTGGGTTTATCCCACCTGGAACTCTCTGTGCTTCCTGGACATGGGTGGCTATTTCCTTTCCCATGTTAGGAAAGTTTTCGACTATAATCTCTTCAAATATTTTCTCGGGTCCTTTCTCTCTCTCTTCTCCTTCTGGGACCCCTATAATGCAAATGTTGGTATGTTTAATGTTGTCCCAGAGGTCCCTTAGGCTTTCTTCATTGCTTTTCATGCTTTTTTCTTTATTCTGTCCTGTGGCAGTGATTTCCACTATTCTGTCTTCCAGGTCACTTATCTGTTCTTCTACCTCAGTTATTCTGCTATTGATTCCTTCTAGTGTAGTTTTCACTTCAGTTATTATATTGTTCACCTCTGTTTAAATCTTCTAGGTCTTTGTTAAACATTTCTTGCATGCTCTCCATCTTTGCCTCCATTCTTTTTCCAAAGTCCTGGATCATCTTCACCATCATTATTCTGAATTCTTTTTCTGTAAGGTTGCCTATCTCCACTTCAGTTAGTTGTTCTTCTGGAGTTTTACCTTGTTTCTTCATCTGGTACATAGTCCTCTGCCTTTTCATTTTGTCTATCTTTCTGTGAATGTGGTTTTCATTCCACAGGCTGCAGGATTACAGTTCTTCTTGCTTCTGCTGTCTGCCCTTGGATAAGGCTATGTAAGCAGTTGTGCAAGCTTCCTGATGGGAGGGACTGGTGGTGGTTAGAGCTGGGTGTTGCTCTGGTGGGCAGAGCTCAGTAAAACTTTAATGCTTGTCTGCTGATGGGTGGGGCTGAGTTTCCTCCCTGTTGGTTGTTTGGCCTGAGGCGACCCAGCACTGGAGCCAACAGGCTCTTGGTGGGGCTAATGGTGAACTCTGGGAGGCCTCACGCCAAGGAGTACTTCCCAGAACTTCTGCTGCCAGTGTCCTTGTCCCCGCGGTGAGCCACAGCTGCCCCCTGCCTCTTCAGGAAACCCTCCAACACTAGCAGGTAGGTCTGGTTCAGTCTCCTATGGGGTCACTGCTCCTTCCCCCTGGGTCCTGATACGCACACTATTTTGTGTGTGCCCTCCAAGAGTGCAGTCTCTGCTTCCCCCAGTCCTGTCAAAGTCCTGCAATCAAATCCCACTAGCCTTCAAAGTCTGAGTCTCTGGGAATTCCTCCTCCCCTTGCCAGACCCCCAGGTTAGGAAGCCTGACCTGGGGGTCAGAACCTTCACTCCAGTGTATGGACTTCTGTGGTATAAGTGTTCTCCAGTTTGTGAGTCACCCACTCAGCAGTTATGGGATTTGATTTTATTGTGATTGCGCCCCTCCTACTGTCTCATTGTGGCTTCTCCTTGGTCTTTGGATGTGGGGTATCTTTTTTGGTGAGTTCCAGTGTCTTCCTGTTGATGACTGTTCAGCAGTTAGTTGTGATTCCTGTGCTCTTGCAAGAGGGAGTGAGCGCACATCCTTCTACCCCGCCATCTTGAACCCATCTCCCAAGGACAGGGAGATTCTTAACTTAGATAGAGAATACACTGCAGTGTATCTATTTTTTGATCATTAAGTATACCCCATACTCACTTATCCCCCATAGTGAGGAACTCACTCTACTTCATGAAAGGATCAAGGTCACATTCAAAGAAGAGAATTTGTAATACTTTCCTTTACTCTGGCCCAGATATA
Organism: Phocoena sinus; assembly: GCF_008692025.1. NCBI lineage: Eukaryota > Metazoa > Chordata > Mammalia > Artiodactyla > Phocoenidae > Phocoena > Phocoena sinus. Next base: position 25,469,813 of record NC_045775.1, read on the forward strand.
TGGTAATGAATAAAGCCATAGTAATAATCATCAACTCTCACCATTAATCCTGTTCCTACACACTTCTCTTGCTAACAGAATCTATAACTCTACATGTATGTGGCAACAGGTTCCAGTAAGGAATCACTCACAATAAAGGAGGCTTCGCTAAGGGAACGGCTACGTTTTTTTCTTTAGTGGTTCTGCATAACAGCCAGAAAAGCAATGAAAATTTGAGCTCTACAGATATTTGAATATGCATCATAAAAGTGTGTCTAAGTCAGTCTTTTCAGAGTTCTTAAAACCTTTAATACAAAGTCATCCCTGCTAGGTGCTACAGGTAACTCTGATTCTCAATGTAACTTCTCATGAAAACAAATACAAAATTATACTATTATTATATATTATATATATATATTATTATATCTATAATTTGTCATTAGGCTAAAACCATACCTCTAAAAACTGATCTTTCTTTTAACATAGAGTACTTTTGCTTCTCCCTTTATACCTACACAGCAGATCCCTTGCATCAGCAACTTCAGCTCCTAACCTACCAGAATTTCTCTGCCCCTCAGAGAGCTGCAATTAAATGAGGATGCAAGGTCACACTGTCCACAATCATTCACTAGTTAAGTGACAGTTTCCCATACAGCAACCTTGCAGTGTGGTATAATTTAAATTCCTACCTCAGGAAAATTACTAATCACTACATCACATGGACTTTCACTTATATCAACTATGAATGCCAAGAGTCTACTAAACATTCTATGAGAGGCTTTTCATCAAAGTGGATATAGGGAATAATAAACACTTACTTGAATTCAACAAAGTCAGATTTCCGTAGTCCTAATTCTACTGAATAGCAGGAAAAATGCAAAATAAAAGACTGCCCTAGATGAAATGAGAAGATTAGACCAGATGAAATGAGATCTCCTCCAGCAATAAGCAAAGTTTGCAACCTTAAGTTAAGATATGAGCTACAAACCTAGAAACTAAATTTAAAAACACCTGTAAACGTACAGAATCAACCTGAATGACAACTGGCCCCAAACAGTTTACAGAAGCAGCAACCTCCATCTCAGGTTTATTTTGCTGCACCTAGCCTTTTATTCTTTTCTTTCACAGGCACTGCTCAATGGCACTAAAGATTCCTGCTTCGATAAAAAAATCAGTAAATGATTATATCCAAGAAATATTCAGGTAAAACAGTCATTATTTAGAATATTTTATTTTTACAAATGGAATCTCACAAACATTAAGCAAACAATATTATGAGCTAAAAAGTCAAGTAAGGGGCTTCCCTGGTGGCGCAGTGGTTGAGAGTCCGCCTGCCAATGCAGGGGACGTGGGTTCGTGCCCCAGTCCGGGAGGATCCCGTGTGCCGCAGAGCGGCTGGGCCCGTGAGCCATGGCCGCTGGGCCTGCGTGTCCGGAGCCTGTGCTCCGCGGCGGGAGAGGCCACAGCAGTGAGAGGCCCGCGTGCCGCAAAAAAAAAAAAAAAAAAAAAAGTCAAGTAAGAATAAACTAACCACAATGTTACATATTGAGGGTTTTTTTTTTACTGCTAGAGTATATATAATTTGAGATATTGCCATGAATAACCTACCAGTCCTTCTTACTATTAACAAGACTGGGAAAGTCTTGATGGTTTCTACCAGATTTAGCTCAAACTCTATGCTAATGCAAGGAGCCTGTCTTCTGGCCTATCATTCACACAGGGCACATCTGCTTTCACTATGTAAAAGGAAGTGAGACAAAACCAAAACCAAGCCAAATAAGCACACAACACAACACAGAACGCACTATGAGACTGTTTAGAAGATTGTTTGTTAACATTAACAAGGACTGCAAATCTCCAGTAACTTAAGTTAACTAGATAATTTATGAAGATTGTCTCATGACATGTACTGGTAGAGCTCTACAGGTATGCTTCACTATATACAACCTGGTCTTCTATATAAATGTTTCTTAGTTTTTAAATTTTTCAAACAGGTTTTTATACTAAAGGTATAATGTACACAGTAAAAAAAAGTCAAACCGTAATAAAAGGTACACAACAAAAAGTGAAAGTATCCTTTATTCCATACTATTCCTACTTGGTTAACTACTAAGAAATCAAATTCTGCTTTAAATGTATGGCCTTCAATATTCATTGTCTGTGCTTGACAGTAAAAAATAATTTCATCATGTAAATTAAGCCCCTTCCACAATTATCTGCTTATATTTTTATATTCAATAAGATGTTTCTTAAGTGATGTATACCTGTACAGCTCCATTCTAAGGGTTGCTGAGTTATTGCTGAATACTGCAAGATAAACAACAATTTTGGCATCAAGGTAACTGGCAGTCATGGTAAGAAGGCTTCTGGAACTCCTAGCTCATGAGATCATTTCAATATATATCCCAGGGCCACATACTGTCTCCTGTGCCTCAATATAAGTAAGATAGTTCCAAACGCAACCAAAGGATATTTTTTAGTCAAATTAAATTTTTTTGAATCCCTCTCCCAAATGTGCCTGGTTATGTTACATAGATTAGAATTCATTAAAATTGATCAACAGTTGGTTTATGGGTCAATATTTAATCTGTTTTTGCTTTGTTTTGTTTTGTTTTGTTTTTTTGCGGTACGCAGGCCTCTCACTGTTGTGGCCTCTTCCGTTGCAGGCTCCGGACGCACAGGCTCAGCGGCCATGGCTCATGGGCCCAGCCGCTCCACGGCATGTGGGATCTTCCCGGACCGGGGCACGAACCCGTGTCCCCTGCGTCGGCAGGCGGACTTTCAACCACTGCGCCACCAGGGAAGCCCTAATCTTTTAATAACATCAACAATAAATGACATTATTCTATTTAATCTACACCCATATAAAAATAAGCAAACTGTTTAAGCATTTTCAGAAGTGTGCTATCTAGGTTCTGAGTTTGTTATTTTAAGGTTGCCCTCATATGATTTATTCCTATGAAGGCAAAATCTAAGAAAAGGTGGTCCCAGAGAGCTAGAATTTATAAAAATTTAAAAGTATGTTTTTGATTTGAAATAAAAGTAGAAATCTTAAAAATTTTAAGTTGTCTAATTACTATATAAGCTCGTTCTTACAAAGACACTTTTGTGCCTATATAACAAGAAAATATTTGTTGTTGCTTTTCTACCTTAAAAAAAAAAAAAGAAAAGAAAAAAAAAGGAGGGCTTCCCTGGTGGCGCAGTGGTTGAGAGTCCGCCTGCCAATGCAGGGGACACAGGTTCATGCCCCAGTCAGGGAAGATCCCACATGCCGCGGAGCGGCTGGGCCCGTGAGCCATGGCCGCTGAGCCTGCGCATCCGGAGCCTGTGCTCCACAGCGGGAGAGGCCACAACAGTGAGAGGCCCGCTTACCGCAAAAAAAAACCAGGTAACTCTGGAAAGGAAAATATAATAAGATGAACTTGACTATATTTAAAGTTTTCATATATTAACAAAGTAGAAATTGCCTATATATACATAAACATAACTACAAAGTCACTATATAGCAGAAACATGCACACCAAAGCCAAAACTATTTTCAAATATTCATTTTAAAACCTAAGGTAACTTGGAAATCTTCTACAAATTAATATATTTGTAACGTAGACTCAAACATTTCATTTCCAAGGGCATTTCCAAACATTTCAATTTAAAACTAACTACAAGAAGCAAACAAGTCTAGTTACTTTTTCATGAATAACTAACCTCATTTTAATTTTATGTTGATTCAGCTCAGCTCCCACATTTAGAGTAAGTTTTAACTAGGAAGGTAGTATACCATAATAGTCAAATACCAGCAAAGTAATGGGAATGACAATAGAACATATCTCATGAGATGTTATAAAGAGATGATTACTAATCCACTGTTTCTCACCCAACCAAGGATCTCACTTATACAAACTTCCCAACTTATCCTTGCATCAATTTTTCTTTCTCTACTAGATCATGTCATCAACATTATAAACACTTTAATATCTCCCACCTTCAATAAAAATTCTCCCCAACACCATATTCCCATTGCCCTACTTCCTTGATTTATAGCAAAATTTCTCAAAAAAATGATCTATACTCACTGTCTTCATTTCCCTCCTTGATTCTTTCTTGAACCCACTCCAACTGTGCTTTCATCCCCACCGCCCCACAGAAATTGTTCTTACTAAAATAACCAGCAATCTCCATAGTATCCAATTATCAATCCTCATCTTAGTTGACCGCTTGGCAGAATTTGACACACCTGATCATCTTTTCCTCCCTGACACATTTTCATCCTTTTGCCTCCCAGAGACTTCACTCACTCTTGGTTTTCCTCCTTCCCCACTGGTCCTCCTTCAAAATCTCCTTTGCAAATACTCATCTTCATCGTGACCTCTAAATTAAGCTGGCTTGCCTAAGGCCTTAGTCTTTGAACCTCTTCTCTATTTTAGTCCCGAGGCAACCATGTCTGATTAAAGTTACACACTTAGCTGTGTTAAGTGTGATATGCCAACACAGCCTTGCCCTTCTTCCCTGTACTCCAGATTCATATACCTAGCTGCCTCACTTGGATACCTAATAGGTATCTCAACATTAACACAGGCAGAATAAAATTTAGATTTTATATAAACACTTCAAATTCCACTCCCCACCTCCACCCTTGTTTTCTCCTTTAATTAGTACAAACCCCAATTCCATCCTTCCAATTTCACAAGCCCAAACTTAAGAGTCATCCTTGACTTCTTCTATTTTATTGGTCCTGCCTTCCAAATACCCAGAACATACAGCTTCTCATCACCTCCACCTCTAGCTCCCAGCCAAAGGCATTATGTCATCCCTTTTCTGTACTATAGTAATAAGCCTCCGAAATTGGACTCCTTGCCCCCACAAAACAGAAAGTTCATACAGCAGCAAGAATAATCCTTTTCAAACCTAAGTCAGATCATGTCACTTTGCTGCTCAAAATTTCTCATTACTTGCCATATCACTTGGAATAAAAACCAAAGTTTGGGGCTTCTCTGGTGGCGCAGTGGTTGAGAGTCCGCCTGCCGATGCAGGGGACACAGGATCATGCCCCGGTCCGGGAAGATCCCACATGCCACGGAGCGGGCCCCGCAACGGGAGAGGCCACAACAGTAGAGGCCCGCGTACCGCAAAAAAAAAAAAAAGAAGCAAAAACCAAAGTTTTTATGTTCTCCTACAAAGCATCCCTACAATCTAGCCCCCGCAGCCTACCTCATCCACTACTCTTCTCCACACACACGCCACTCCAGCTACACTGGCCTTGCTTTTCCTCAAACACATTAAGCGTATCCTGCCCCAGAGCCTTTGTCCTTGCTTTGTCCTCAACCTGAAACCCTTTTTCCCTGGGCATCTGCATAACTTCTCTCTCACATCATTTAGACTCAACTGTTACCTTATGAGGAAGACCTTTTCTTACTATCCTATCTAAACTAGCAACTCCCTACCCATACTGTCACTCTCAATCTTCTTATCTGCTTTATTTTTCTTAGCACCCATCAGCACCTGACACAGAATATAATTATTTACTGTCTGTCTTCCCCAAATACTAAAAGGCAAGCACTACGAGAGTAGTGATTTTGTTTTATTCAAAGAGCAGCACAAAGAAGAGTATCTGGCATTTAGCCTGGTAGATATTTGCTGAATAACAAAATAAGTAATAGCAAGTCATTATGCTAAAAGTTTTATAAAGATTAGCTCATTTAATCTTTGGAAAAACTGTATGAAAGTAATATTATTATTCCAATTTTACCAAGGAGACAAAGGCACAAGAGATTAAATAACTTATATGTCACAGTTGGTAAGTAGTATAGTCAGCTTCCTGAATCTTTTAAACGAGATGAAGTTAGATCATACAAATGGAGTATTTAACAAAAAGTGTGGCACAAAAAATATATAACATTTATGGAATACTTATTATTACATTAATGTAAGCTTTTTATGTGTATTTACTCATTTAATTCTCTTATTGTTTAATAAGTGGTTGCTATTATTTTTACTATTTACTATTTATCAAGGTACCAACCTGAACTCAACAGAAGTCACATAAAAGATGCTGCTGTGACAGAAATAGTACAAACTCCAACATTTACCATATCAAAATTAACTGAATTCACATCATACACAGACACATAGTTAACTGTATGTTTGCTAGCCTGTAGTTCTCAAAAAGCCCTCTAACATAGACAAAATAGTCACAGATTTTCTTCATTAAAAAAAAAAAAGTCTACCCCTCCCCTAAAAATCTGGCTGCTACTCCATACTGCACCATATTATGTTTAATCCATTCTTCATTATAAGTTTAAAATTATGTGATTAAAGTAGATCTTTTCAATGTTTAAAACAGAACTTATTCATTTGTACCAAATACTACTGAAATCACCAAGTTTATCTAATGCAAACAACTCTGTTTTAAAAGTCAGTTTTATTACCAAAAGTAAATTTTGATATTTCTGCATCTGAGAAAATAAAGTAGCCAATTCCTTTATCCTTGAGTTAAAGTGAAAGCCACAGGAATCATGAAATTTAGTGAATATAACTTCTTCAGTTCAACACAGCATTTGATTTTTAATTCAATCCGTAGATACCCATTCTTTATTAATAATTAACATATGAAAGATTCTGGGTAAAGACCCTTAAAACTTACGGTGCAATAATGGCTCTAGCAGGTCTTTTTGTGGACTGTACTTGTGAAAGCCAACCTTCTAGCTGTGCATTCAGTTGCGGTCCTATAAAAAGAGAAAGAGAGAAACAGGAGTGAGCAAAGCAATACAGTACTAATAACCATACATGACACAAAGTCCTCACTGAACCTATTTGGAACTAAAATAGCTTAATGGGCAGTGGATCATCATTTTGGATGTTAATGTTTGAAACTTAACCAACTACAAAGTTTCTAGTAGCAAGCCATGTGATAAAGACAAGCACTGATTCAACAAAATTTGCTTTTATCCATCCACTTATTTATTTACAACCATCTTCATTCAAGAACAATACAATCTACAATTTGAGGCAATGATCAAACAAAATGAAACAAGAAAGAGAAAAATATAGTATATGAAAAGAAAATAACTGAATATATTTTAGAGTACCAAAACCTGCCTTAATCACTAAAATCACATCCATGGAGTGATCATTACCACACTCAAAAGATCTTTCCTGCCATCCACTCCAGCCCCCTATTCCCATCACCATATCAATAACCAGTGTAACTACACCACCTCAAAAACCTCAATTTCAAGCATCCCACTCTCTTCACTTCCTATCATTCCAGTTCACGTCTAGAAATCTGTTGGAGTCACTTTTCCAACTGTCCTTCATCCTCTCTTCTCCACTTTTTATACCCATCCTGAGATTTGATGATCCATCACTATAACCACTCCCTTGCCTGTGGCCTCCCTCCTTTGCTCCTCTTTCTCCAGTGTAGACAAATCGTAGTTGAAACCAACCTTCCACTTAACAAAGCACCTCCATCTGAACAGCTGAATGAGACTGTAAAGAAACACAACCATATGAACTTTGAAATTATACTCATAAATTACAGCAGATCCTTAGCAAACAAAGCCCAGAAATCATACCACGACAACCTAGTGAATTTGCTCACCTATCTTTAAGATAGAGAGTTACTTCATATAGCTTCTCTTTTTACCTTAAACCATCATCCCCTTCCCATTCCCATTCCCAACAGATGATCAAACTTTTCATTTCGTTAAGGAAAAACAAGCAGAATAACCAACCATCCTGGCTGCTCAGGACTTTGCCAGTTTTAGCACTGGAAGTCCTGCATCCTGGGAAACCTCCCAGTCTCAGGCAAACCTGAATGTTAGTCGCCCTAAATTCAGAAGAGAACTACTTCCTCTTCCCACCATTTATTCTGCTTTCCCTCCTGTTTCAACAAATTGTCCTTGCTCCTATCAAAAGCCAAACAAATTATTTCTGCACTGGATCTCACTTTGTTTTTCATACTCAAGGACTCTGCTCTTAAAACTACCCTTGTCTCCTGCACTAACTTTTCCCTTTTTACTAGATCATTATCATTACCATGCAAATATGCAATACTAGCAAATTGATTTCCCCCCAACTACTGCCCCCTTTTTCTCTGGCTCTCTCTTTTTAAACTTTTAATAAAAAAATATTCAAACATTACAAAAGAACCTAGATAATAATATAACAAACACTCATGGATTGACAGCCCAAATAAATTAAACCTTAACATTCTATCTTATTTACTTAAGATCTTCTTTTATTAAGAAATAAAATACTGGATTTCCCTAGTGGTCCAGTGGTTAAGAATCTGCCTGCCAGTGCAGGGGACACGGGTTCAATCCCTGGTCCGGGAAGATCCCATATGCCGCGGAGCAACTAAGCCTGTGCGCCACAACTACTGAGTCCACGCTCTAGAGCCCGCGAGTCACAACTACTGAGCCCACATGCCTAGAGCCTGTGCTCCGCAACAAGAGAAGTCACCGCAATGAGAAGCCCATGAGCCAGCGAAGTCCCAAAAATTGTTTTAAAAATAAAATAAAAACTAAAATAAAAATTAAAGGGGGGCTTCCCTGGTGGCGCAGTGGTTGAGAGTCCGCCTGCCGATGCAGGGGACACAGGTTCATGCCCCGGTCCGGGAAGATCCCACGTGCCATGGAGTGGCTGGGCCCGTGAGCCATGGCCGCTGAGCCTGCGCGTCCGGAGCCTGTGCTCTGTTGCAATGGGAGAGGCCACAACAGTGAGAGGTCCGCATACAGCAAAAAAATAAATAAATAAAAAATAAAAAATTAATGGGACTTTCCTGGTGACACAGTGGTTAAGAATCTGCCTGCCAATGCAGGGGACACAGGTTCAAGCCCTGGTCTGGGAAGATCCCACATGCCACGGAGCAACTAAGCCCGCGTGCCACAACTATTGAGCCTGTGCTCTAGAGCCCATGAGTCACAACTACTGACGCCCACACGCCTAGAGCCAGTGCTCCACAACAAGAGAAGCCACCGCAGTGAGAAGTCCGTGCACCACAATGATGAGTGGCCCCCGCTCACCGCAACTGGAGAAAGCCCACATGATGCAACAAGGACCCAACGCAGCCATAAATAAATAAATACATTTATTAAAAATAAAAACTTTCTAAAATTTAAATTAAAAAAAAAGCTAAATAAGCCTCTAATCAGCAACTCAGGACCATCTTTCTCAAGGACCCAAAAGCCATCTCTTTGAAATGTGATAATCAAGGGAGATAGTGCCCCTTTCTGCCAGTTTCTGTGGGATAGGAACTAACTTCAGAGGGCCACCTAGCCCCAAGTTGCAAAATTACCTCCTGTCATAAAAATATGTAAGTTTAGTTTTCCTTTGGATAAAGCAATTAGCTAATACATATGGTCACCTCAATTACCAAGTGAATTTAGGATGAACTATGTGTGACAAATGTTTCTATCAAGTCCTCTTACTTGAACACTACTCATAATTTATCTTGAGAATATGCATATAATGGGTTTTATCTGCTTAGCTAAATAAAAGGATAACCACTCTTCACATCTTTGCAATCTGTTAGCAGATAGCCGGTGACGTGCATCATATTGTAGCTTAATGCTTAGTCAAAAATAAAATTTTCTTTCTCTTCTACCTTTGAAGAGAAGTTTTCTGAGATGGCAGGAGGTTTTGGTTTAAATTATATTTCTCCAACATCAGCAATGGCTCAAAATTCCCATTTCCCTACATCCTTACCAACATCTGATACTGTCAGAATTTTTCATTTTTGCCAATTTGATATGGGTATGAAATCATACCCCTTTGTTTCTTCTAATTTGTACTTGCCAAATATCCATTGAGATGAAGCATTTACAGATTTGGAAATTCTGTGTTTAGGACTATATACAAAAACAAGTCAAGTTTATAAATGGCTAGCCCATCTATAAACTGCTAAAGTACAAAAAAGGTCCGATTCAGCAATCAAATGATGTACTTTATTTTCAAAACTTAGATTTAAGAACAGTTACCAAAAAACTTATATTAAATAATTTCATTACTAATTCAAGGATAAATGGTTTCTAATTTCAAAGTAAATTAAAATTTTAGCTTCCTAATAAATTTCATGTTAACTTAAAATAAGTATTTCCATGTCACAGGAAGTTTACAAAACAAATTTAAAATGAAATAAAACAAAGAAAACAATATCTCCCAATTCAGCAACCCTACTGCCACCAACTTCACTGGTTTTAAGCACTAAACCAAGCTTTCTTAACAGTCCTTCTGTAAAAGAACCAGTTTCTTCATAAGGATCCTAAGGTAAAAGTCAAACTCCAAGTTTCTCCATTATTTTTAAGTAAGATAACTGAGTGTATCTATTTATTACAAATGGCTGCTTAACTGTTGATCTGTAAAGTGTCAAATAAAAAATTTGCATTCTTCCACAGAAGCTGATACTTGGCAATATGGCATCCTTAATACATGAAGGTGATGTAGAATGCGTGCTTTCTTTCTCAAATATCACTGAATTTGAAGGCACACTGATGAATAGAAAAAATCAATCAAAAGGAAAAATCCTAGCAAAACTACTTCATGGTTGTGTGACCTTGCCCTGAGAGGAATAAATGGGCATGTACCCCTTTGGATAAACAGTAAAAGTAGGTTCCCAAAGGATCAATGCTAAGGTATTTCCTTAAGAAACAGACAATAAATAATGTGCTGTAGGCAAGTCAGTACACTTCTGTTTGAGTCCCAATTAAATCAAACAATATTTCACAAAAAAGTTTATTTGCATAGTGACAAAACCACAAAGATACTAAACACACACACACATTTTCAGGAATTCCTATGCAACTAATTAACAGATCCATTCTAAAATACGGTAATTAAGCAAGCCAAATAGATTTTTAACTCTCTTTAGTCTGCTCCTCCTATTCCTCTTCGGAGAGAAAAACAATTCAACAGCCTCCTGACTCTGAAAAACATCATGTGTTCTATAAACTGTTCTCAAAAAATGTGCAATGGAACCACCTGAGGATCTCATTAAAATACTAATTATGGGGGGCTTCCCTGGTGGCGCAGTGGTTGAGAGTCTGCCTGCCGATGCAGGGGACACGGGTCGTGCCCCGGTCCAGGAAGATCCTACATGCCGCGGTGGCAGAGGCCACGACAGTGAGAGGCTTGCGTACCGCAAAAAAAAAAAAAAAAAAAATATGAATTATGATTCTGTAGGTCTGGAGTGGGGCCTGAGATCCTTCATTTCTAATATGCTCTGCAAGTAACAGCAACGTTTGCTGGCCTATAGACCACACTCCAATAGCAAGTCTAGATCAACGGTGGCCAGCCAAAAAAGGGACTTGGACTGCAAAGACTCCACAAAACTATATGCATAAGAAGTTTTACCTAAAGATAAAATAAATCTCTATATAAATGTAAGATCTATCAATTACAGATTAAGAAATACATATTCATTTAACAGTGGTAACGAAACTTCTTTTACCTTTTTTAAATCATCTATTTTGTCAATCAAGAGATAGTAAAGAATAATTACTGTCCTCTAGGAAATTCCATACTTTCTAACATGAAGTAGCTTCCTTAAAAAGAGGAAAGTAGAGAAGAACTACAATCCTGCAGCCTGTGGAACGAAAACCACATTCACAGAAAGACAGACAAGATGAAAGGCAGAGGGCTATGTTCCAGATGAAGAACAAGATAAAACCCCAGAAAAACAACTAATTGAAGTGGAGATAGGCAACCTTCCAGAAACAGAATTCAGAATAATGATAGTGAACATGATCCAGGACCTTGAAAAAGAATGGAGGGAAAGATCGAGAAAATGCAAGAAATGTTTAAGAAAGACCTAGAAGAATTCAAGAACAAACACCTAGAAGAATTCAAGAACAAACAAACAGAGAAGAACAATACAATAATTGAGATGGAAAATACACTAGAAGGAATCAATAGCAGAATAACTGAGGCAGAAGAACGGATAAGTGACCTGGAAAACAGAAGGGTGGAAATCAGTGCCAAGGAACAGAATAAAGAAAAAAGTATGAAAAGAAATGAAGACAGCCTAAGAGACCTCTGGGACAACATGAAACTCAACAATATTCACATTATAGGGGTCCCAGAAGGAGAAGAGAAAGAAAGGACCCAAGAAAATATTTGAAGAGATTATAGTCGAAAACTTCCCTAACGTGGGAAAGGAAATAGCCACCCATGTCCAGGAAGCGCAGAGTTCCAGGCAGGATAAACCCAAGGAGAAACGCCAAGAAACATAGTAATCAAACTGACGAAAATTAAAGACAAAGAAAAATTATTGAAAGCAATAAGGGAAAAATGATAAATAACATACAAGGGAACTCCCATAACGTTAAGAGCTGATTTCTCGGCAGAAACTCTACAAGCCAGAAGGGAGTGGCATAATATATTTAAAGTGATGATAGGGAAGAACCTACGAACAAGACTACCATACCCAGCAAGGATCTCATTCAGTTTCGACAGAGAAATCAAAAGCTTTACAGACAAGCAAAAGCTAAGAGAATTCAGCAGCACCAAACCAGCTCTAAAGCTACAACAAATGCTCAAGAAACTTCTCTAAGTATAAAACACAAGAGAAGAAAGGACCCACAAAAACAAAGCCAAAACAATTAAGAAAATGGTGACAGGAACATACATATCGATAATCACCTTAACTGTGAATGGATTAAATGCTCCAACCAAAAGACACAGTCTGGCTGAATGGATACAAAAACAAGACCCATATATATGCTGTCTACAAGAGACCCACTTCAGACCTACGGACACATACACACTGAAAGTGAGGGGATAGCGAAAGATATTCCATGCAAATGGAAATCAAAAGAAAGCTGGAGTAGCAATACTCATATCAGATAAAATAAACTTTAAATTAAAGAATGTAACAAGAGACAAGGAAGGACACAACATAATTATCAAGGGATCAATTCAAGAAAAAGATATAAGTTATAAACATATATTCACCCAACATAGGACCACCTCAATACGTAGGGCAACTGCCAACAGCTATAAAAGAGGAAATAGACAGTAACACAGTAATAGTGGGGGACTTTAACACCTCACTTACACCAGTGAACAGATCATCCTGACAGAAAATTAATAAGGAAACACAAGCTTTAAATGACACAACAGACCAGATAGATTTAATTGATATTTATAGGACATTCCATCCAAAAACAGCAGATGACACTTTCTTCTCAAGTGCGCACAAAACATTCTCCAGGATAGATCACATCTTGGGTCACAAATAAAGCCTTGGAAAATTTAAGAAAATTGAAATCATATCAAGCATCTTTTCCAACCACAATGCTATGAGATTAGAAATAAACTACAGGAGAAAAAACGTAAAAAAGACAAACACATGGAGGCTAAACAAAATGTCACTAAATAACCAAGAGATCACTGAAGAAATCAAGGAGAAAATCAAAAAATACCTAGAGATAAATGACAATGAAAACATGACAATCCAAAACCTATGGGATGCAGCAAAACAGTTCGAAGAGGGAAGTTTATAGCAATACAATCCTACCTCAAGAAACAAGAAAAATCTCAAATAAACAATCTAAACTTACACCTAAAGGAACCAGAGAAAGAAGAACAAACAAAACCCAAAGTTAGTAGAAGGAAAGAAAACATAAAGATCAGAGCAAAAATAAATGAAATAGAAACAAAGCAGTAGCAAAGATAATAAAACTAAAGCTTGGTTCTTTGAGAAGATAAACAAAATTAATAAACCTTTAGCCAGACTTATCAAGAAAAAGAGAGAGAAGACTCAAATCAATAAAATTAGAAATGAAAAACGAGAAGTTAAAACAGACACTGCAGAAGTACAAAGCATCCGAAGAGACTACTACAAGCAAATGTATGCCAATAAAACGGACAACTTGGAAGAAATGGACAAATTCTTGGAAAGGTATAAACTTCCAAGACTGAAGCAGGAAGAAATAGAAAATATGAACAGACCAATCACAAGTAATGAAATTGAAACTATGATTAAAAATCTTCCAAGCAGTAATAAAGGCATCATCATGATTATGAAAAAAAAAAAAAAAAAATCTTCCAAGAAACAAAAGTCCAGGACCAGATGGCTTCACAGGTGAATTCTATCAAACGTTTAGAGAAGAGCTAATGCCCATCCTTCTCAAACTCTTCCAAAATGTCACAGAGGATGGAACACTCCCGATCTCATTCTACGAGGCCACCATCACCCTGATACCAAAACCGGACAAAGATGATACAAAGAAAGAAAATTATAGACCAATATCACCGATGAAGATAGATGCAAAAATCCTGAATGAAGTACTAGCAAAGAGAATCCAACAACACCATGGTGTATGATTAAAAGGATCATACACCATGATCAAGTGGGATTTATCCCAGGAACGCAACGATTCTTCAATATACGCAAATCAATCAATGTGATACACCATATTAACAAATTGAAGAATAAAAACCAAATGATCATCTGAATAGATGTAGAAAAAGCTTTTGACAAAATTCCACACCCACTTATGATAAAAACTCTCCAGAAAGTGGGCACAGAGGGAACCTACCTCAACATAATAAAGGCCATATATGACAAACCCACAGCAAACATCATTCTCAATGGTGAAAAACTGAAAGCATTTCCTCTAAGATCAGGAAGAAGACAAGGAGGTCCACTCTCGCCACTATTATTCAACGTAGTTTTGGAAATCCTGGCCACGGCAGTCAGAGAAGAAAAAGAAATAAAAGGAATCCAAATCAGAAAAGAAGAAGTAAAACTGTCACTGTTTGCAGATGCCTTGATACTATACATAGATAATCCAAAAGATGCCACCAGAAAACTACTAGAGCTAATCAATGAATTTGGTAAAGTTGCAGGATACAAAATTAATGCACAGAAATCTCTTGCATTCCTATGCACTAACAACAAAATATCAGAAAGAAATTAAGGAGAAACAATCTTATTCACGATTGCAACAAAAATAATAAAATACAAAGGAATAAACCTACCTAAGGAGGTAAAAGACCTGTACTCAGAAAACTGTAAGGCACTGATGAAAGAAATCAAAGATGACACAAACAGAAGGAGAGATATGCCATGTTCTTGGATTGGAAGGATGAATATTATGAAAATGACTATACTACCCAAAGCAATCTACAGATTCAACGCAATCCCTATCAAATTACCAATGGCATTTTTTACAGAACTAGAACAAAAAATCTTTAAGTTTCTATGGAGACACCAAAGATCCCAAATAGCCAAAGCAGTGTTGAGGGAAAAAAACGGAGCTGGAAGAATGAGACTCCCTGACTTCAGACGATACTACAAAGCTACAGTAATCAAGACAATATGGTACTGGCACAACAACAAAAATATAGATCAATGGAACAAGACAGAGAGCCAAGAGATAAACCCACGCACCTATGGTCAACTAATCTATGACAAAGGAGGCAAGAATATACAATGGAGAAAAGACAGTCGCTTCAATAACTGGTGCTAAGAAAACTGGACAGCTACCTATAAAAGAATGAAATTAGAACACTCCCTAACACCATACACAAAAATAAACTCAAAATGGATTAGAGATCTAAATGTAAGACCAAACAGTATAAAACTCTTAGAGGAAAACATAGGAAGAACACTCTGACATAAATCACAGCAAGAACTTTTTTGATCCACCTCCTTGAGTAATGGAAATAAAAACAAAAGTAAACAAATGGGACCTAGTCAAACTTAAAAAAGCTTTTGCAAAGCTAAGGAAACTACAAACAAGATGAAAAGAAAACCCTCAGAATGGGAGAAAATATTTGCAAACAAATCAACGGACAAAGGATTAATTTCCAAAATATATTAACAGCTCACGCAGCTCAATATTAAGAAAACAAACAACCCAATCCCAAAATGGGCAGAAGACCTAAATAGACATTTCTCCAAAGAAGGCATACAGATGGCCAAGAAGTACATGAAAAGCTGTTCAACATCACTAATTATTAGAGAAATGCAAATCAAAACTACAGTGAGGTATCACCCACACCAGTTAGAATAGACTTCATCAGAAAATCTACAAACAACAAATGCTGGAGAGGGTGTGGAGAAAAGGGAACCCTCTTGCACTGCTGCTGGGTATGTAAATTGGTACAGCCACTATGGAGAACAGTATGGAGGTTCCTTAAAAAACTAAAAATAGGGCTTCCCTGGTGGCGCAGTGGTTGAGAGTCCGCCTGCTGATGCAGGGGACACGGGTTCGTGCCCCAGTCCGGGAAGATACCACATGCCGTGGAGCAGCTGGGCCCATGAGCCATGGCCACTGAGCCTGCGTGTCCGGAGCCTGTGCTCCACAACGGGAGAGGCCACAACAGTGAGGGGTCTGCGTACCACAAAAAAAAAAAAAAAAACTAAAAATAGAATTACCATATGACCCAGCAATCCCACTAATGGGCATATACCCAGAGGAAACCATAATTCAAAAAGACACATGCACCCCAGTGTTCACTGCAGTACTATTTACAATAGCCAGGTCATGGAAGCAACCTAAATGGCCATCGACAGCCGAATGGATAAAGAAGATGTGGTACATATATACAATGGAATATTACTCAGCCATAAAAAGGAAAAACTGGGTCATTTGCAGAGATGTGGATGGATCTAGTGACTGTCATACAGAGTGAAGTAAGTCAGAAAGAGAAAAACAAATATCGTATATTAATGCATATATGTGGAACCTAGAAAAATGGTACAGATGAACTTTTGTGCAGGGCAGAAACAGACACAGATGTAGAGAACAAACGTATGGACATCAATCAGGGAAAGTGGCGGGGGCAGGGGGCAGTGGGATGAACTGGGAGATTGGGATTGACATATATATATACTAATATGTATAAAATGGATGAGTAATAAGAACCTGCTGGGTAAAAGAATAAATTAAATTAAATTCAGGAAAAAAAAAAAGAGGAAGGTAGAATACACCTCAAAAACCCCGAGGACCAAAATAAAATTAAACATTTTTTAAATAAATAAATAAAGCCTGAGGACCATTCTAGTCTTATCACTTACCTTTCCTAGAATTTTTTCTGTATTATGTTTCAGTCACCACACAGCTTTATGTTCCACTAGTTATTTAATAAACTATTATATCATAAGGTTAACTATGATCAATCATGTTATAATTTGCTTTCATTTGTTAACTGAATAAATATTTATGGAGCAGCTATTTATGTGCCAGGAAGTGGGATGAATGCTGGAGTTATAGCAATAAAAACAAGACAGGAGATGGGACTTCCCTGGTGGTCCAGTGGTAAAGAATCCTCCTTGCAATGCAGGGGATGTGGGTTCAATCCCTGGTCAGGGAACTAAGATCCCACATGCTGTGGGGCAACTGAGCCCATGCACCACAACTATTGAGCTTGCCCACCTCAACTAGAGAGCCTGCATGCCACAAACTACAGAGTCCATGCACTCTGGAACCCATGCCAGAGCTACAGAGCCCACAAGCCCTGGAGCCTGTGCACCACAACTAGAGAAGAGAAAACCCGCACGCCACAACTTAGAGAGAAGCCCGTGCACCGCAATGAAAAGATCCCACATGCCTCAACGAAGATCCCGCGTGCTGCAACTAAGACCCGATGCAGCCAAAAATAAATAATAAATATTTTTTTTTAACTTAAAAAAAAAAAAGACAGGAGAGATACCTGCCTTCATGGCACTTTATAAGTGTCAATGTCTTACATCCAAAGAATGGCAGAAAGATGATAAATTCAGACACCAGGACATGCTAATAGGAAAGACAATTTTGGTTAGGAGAGAAGCCTTCCAGTGCTAATCAAAGTATTCCACATATGTAAGGTAAAGAATGATCAACTATCACAACTTTTTTAACATTCTCTTTTAATTGGTACCAGCATAGTAAATATAATTCTACAGGACTGGTTAAAACAAAGTAACCAGGCTTCCCTGGTGGCGCAGTGGTTAAGAATCCTCTTGCCAATGCAGGGGACACGGGTTCAAGCCCTGGTCCGGGAAGATCCCACATGCCACAGAGCAACTAAGCCCGTGCGCCACAACTACTAAGCCTGCACTCTAGAGCCCATGAGCCACAACTACTGAAGCTCATGTGCCTAGAGACCGTGCTCTGCAACAAGAGAAGCCACTGCAATGAGAGGCCTGCGCACTGCAACGAAGAGCAGCGCCCGCTCGCCACGACTAGAGAAAGCCCACGTGCAGCAATGAAAAACCAACACAGCCAAAAATAAATAAATAAAATGAAAAATTTTTTAAATGTAAAAAAACCCCAAAAAACCAAAGTAATAAGAGACAAAGCAGAAGTAAAAAATACAAAGCCAAAAAAGTAGGTTGTCACCACCTAGTATTTTCTTCTTAATCACTCTAAATCTGTTAAAAACAAGCTAAGAAATAAACTCTAACCCGTGATGGAAAGTCTACAAATAATAAGATTAATATGTTAGGGAGTTCCTAGGTGGCCTAGTGGTTAGGATTTGGCGCTCTCACTACGGAGGCCCAGGTTCAATCCCTGGTTGGGGAACCATCCCGCATGCCGCACAGCGTGGCCAAAACACGAAGATAAATAAAGATTAACATGCTAGACTTTTTATGACAGTGGCTCCTGGATCGCTGAATGTTACAGGCCAATAAAATTTCAGTAGAAATTTAAGGGAGCAACATAGGGTCGCAATTTTTTTTTTTTTTGCACATGTCAACTTTATTTGAAGTACTGACAGTAAACTTATTCAAAACAATGTAATGTTGCCTTGACGTATTTTGTATATGAGAAAGATGAATGTTAACATTTTCCATCGCAGTACTGGTTGTACAATGATAATTATCATGATTATAAAATTTGTAGCAAGATGGATCCTGGTTTTCCATATTTAGTGCTATTCTAATTATATATTTTATATTAAAAAGATTAAAGTAATGAGAAGTCCAAAATGTCAAAAACATGAGCTCTCATCTCAAAACAGATTTTGTCATTATAGATGGTCTAATTTCCATACCAATAATAATGTCATGTTACTTCACTATCAATATATTATGCAGGTAAAATGAAATGATACATTATCAATTAAAGTTTTTTTTTTTTTTTTTTTGCAGTACGCGGGCCTCTCACTGTTGTGGCCTCTCCCGTTGCGAAGCACAGGCTCCGGACGCGCAGGCTCAGCGGCCATGGCTCACGGGCCATGTGGGATCTTCCCAGACCGGGGCACGAACCCGTGCCCCCTGCATTGGCAGGCGGACTCTCAACCACTGAGCCACCAGGGAAGCCCTATCAATTAAAATTTTTTAATTGAAATGTAGTTGATTTACAATGTTGTGTTAGTTTCAGGTGTACAGCAAAGTGATTCAGATATATATATATATATATATATATATATATATATATATATATTCTTTTTGAGATTCTTTTCCACTATCGGTTATAACAAGATAGTGAATATAATTCCCCGTGCTATACAGTAAGTCCTTGTTTTTTCTCTATTTTATATATAGTAGTGTCTATCTGTTAATCTCAAATTCCTAATTTATCCGTAGCTCCTGCCTTTTCCCTTTGGTAACCGTAAGTTTGTTTTCTATGTCCGTGAGTCTATTTCTGTTTTTTAAATAAGTTCATTTGTATCATTTTTTTAGATTCCACATATAAGTGATACCATATGATATTTGTCTTTCTCTGTCTGACTTTATTTAGTATGATAATCTCTAGGTTCATCCATGTTGCTGCAAATGGCATCATTTAATTCTTTTTTGTGGCTGAGTAATATCCCACTATATATTGTACATATACCATATCTTCTTTATCCATTCATCTGTCGATGGACACTTTGGTTGCTTCCATGTCTTGGCTATTGTAAATAGTGCTGCTGCGAACACTGTGGTGCATGTGTCTTTTCAAATTAAGAGTTTTCATCTTTTCCAGATACATGGCCAGGAGTGGGACTGCTATTGTAACTCTATTTTTAGTTTTTTAAGAAGCCTCCATACTGTTTTCCATAGTGGCTGTGCAAATTTTTTATTTTCTCAAGAAAGGACATTTAAAACACATCAACCATTTATCTATGATCACCATGATTTCTTAAAATAAATACTGTAACACCAAAAAGTAATAAATGCACAATTTTAAGATAACCTCAGTCCTTTAAACTGAATAACCACATTTCATTGATTCCAAGAAGGTGCACCTGTGTTTTATGTATCACTAAGAAAGAAAGAAAATAAAAAACCTTCCAATTAAAATAAGACAGATGGTTTCTTATCACTTTGAATTTTTATATTTATTGGAAAAGTTCTTAAACTTATTTAGATATGAATTCTCATAACACAAGTTTATGTAAAAAAGAAAAGCAAAATGAATTCAATATACTCTTAAAATTTTCTTCACATTCAAAATCTAATACCTAAACTGCTTTTTAACTCAGTCATCAGTGACCCTGTTTGTCCATAATATCATCCTCTGCACCAAAGGAATTAGTGATGTAATATTCCTTTTAAAAATGTTCCTCTATTGCCTCCGGACTCTAGTCCAAGAAACTGACATACATTGTCCAAGTCTTGATGCTATATCTTTTCTGATCTTACCAAAAGGTATCACCAGAAGGTGCAACCAACAGGTTTCAGAAGACAACCCAGGCATGTTCATCTCTTTCATAAATGGTCCTTAAATGGTATGTTACCAGAAACACCAATGGGTTGCAGTTGTCTAGTCATACCAACAGGATTAATTATTGAGTTCGAGTATATGTAGGCAGTGACAACTATTTCACAACTGACAATGATGTAAAGATGCCATTGATTGTAAAACACATCTCAATTTCAGAAACGTTAAAATGTGGGAAAACGTACATCTTAAAATCAATGAAATATAGTAGCACTATGAAAACCACACTCTACACAATGTTCTCCCATTTTTTTTATTTCAATGCAAAACAGTGAAAAAATTCATCAAAAAACAGCATTTGGGAACCACTTCTCACTACAATGAAAAGTATTTCTCAGAAGGCTTACTGACTATAATGACCTCATTTAATTAAAAAAATAACATTTCAGCAGTTCTCCCTAAATCCTTTCCCTCATTACTGATGTCTTACTGTGACCATATACTTATAATTTATTGCTATGCTATTTACAAAACTAAGTATCCTATTTTTAGATACATTGCAAGGGATGCTGTTTGTTTTTATGTATCGTATGACAGGACTTTTCATATAGAAAAGAATATGCCCTTAGGAGTACAACACAAGAATTGTCTCACTGAATCTGACCCAAAACCCATCCAGAGCAGTACTGTATCAAACCAAAAACACAAAAATAAAAAAAACCTTGCTATGAAGAACACTATTGTTCTCCTTGATACAAACCTCAAAGGGTTAGACCAAATCTAACCAAATATCCTGGATTCCTTATTACCCACTAAAATTATAAGCATTTTAAGAATCTGTTTATATTTTTTGCTAAACTCTGTAGTTCAGAATAGAATCCATAGCGGCAAATAACTATCCAAATGAACAATCTTTAGTGCATACCAACTAACTCATATCTGGCCAAGTGGACATCACTTACCACTTTTCTGCCCACTCATATACAGTCTCTCAAAATTTTCATATAGTTAATACCAATTCCACTGGCATTTCATATGTAAAAGGGCTTCAGATTTGATGGATCACAGTGCATTTCTCCCTTGAGGTGATTTACAAAACCATAATCTGAAAATAGGTTCAGCACTGATCCCTTTAACAGTCTATTAATTTGGACTCCCTATTCTTACTCTTATTCTGTTTATAAACAAATTTCCTATCCCTATCAAATGATGCCACTAAGTTCCTTGAGAGTGCCTGGTTATAGTATCTTACCTAAACTCCTTTTTAAGATCAGGATATTGATTTTTGTCTGCTATTTCTTCATTATAAAAAATATATATATATATGTTCAGTATGGAAATTGTGGGGAATACATATTAATAAGGGGGAAAAACAAAAATCCCATAATTATTTTTAAAAACCCACCAAAATTAATGTTTTCCAAATTTCCTTCTAGTCTTTAAAATGATATACAATTCTGTAACCTGATTTTATTTACATAACATTATACATAGGTATTTCCCTGTATTATGAACTCTTTATAGACATTTTATGGCTAAATAAGATTTCTTTGTGTAAATGGATCACTGTTTCCTTAAACATTAATATAAGATGTTTAGGTTCTTTCTTTCCAATTTTTTGTGCTATTATAAACAATTCTGTAATATGTATCTCTATTTCCAATTATCTCCTTTTGAGATTCTCAGAGTGGAATTACTATGTAAATCAATGAGTCTTAAGATTTCAATACATATATTCAAAATGTTATCCAAAATTGCATCCATTCATAATCATGCAACATGCAAGAACAATACCTGTTTCACCATACCCTCACCATTCTCCTCAAAACAGTATTTTAAAAGATTAATTTAACTCATCCCTTATCTGATAAAAATTTAATGCCTGACCTCAATTATATTTGACATTTCAGAATAAATTAATTTATTTCTTCAAAGTAATTTAAATGCCTAGAAAAAATACATTTTGACTCTTAAGATATGTATTTTCAACTTGGACCATGAAATAGCAACATAATTGTTGCTGCCAGTCACAAGTTATCCATTACTAATGTTGAGCAAACAACTACTATCTATTGGCCTTTACAATAGGCAGGTCAAATTCAAAACCAAGCCTATTATGCTGCATTATGCTACTGTTTTAAATCGCTCACAATCCTTAAGACTTTTATATTCTCCTGCCATTAAATCTTTTTAAGTAATGGGGTATTTTTTTAACCTTTTAGTTACGATAATTCTTTCTCCTATAATAGTCAAAAAGTGGTCTACAAACGAGAATCATCCAATAATGTGTTTATTTTAAAAAGAGATCACTAAGTCATCACAATCGCTGGGGATGGTTATCTGGAGTTTTTAACAAGCTTTTAACAAGCTCTCAGGTGGCTGTGATACACACTAAAATGTGGGGGCCCTGCCATAAGGGCATTCATGTACACATGCTATATGAATGAATACATGAATGAATGCAGCTAACAGGCTCTTGGACAGTTTATATTAGTTATAAACTGTTTTCATTACATAAATAAATCACATAATCTTTAAGTTAGCAATATATAAATGCATGAAGTTTTACCTCTAAACTACTTTGAATCCATAAGTGATCCACTGTTTCTTAAAATTTACATAAGTTTATTTTTAATAGTGTTTCTAGCCTCTCACTTCAATCAATGCCTCTCCAGCTTTTCCACTCAAATAACAAATGAAAAAGGAAAATAAACTCAGATTCATAGAAACTGGGTGATATGCAAACAAATTCTTTTAAATCTTCTGTTTTAGTCCAAAAATTCACGTGAGGGGCTTCCCTGGTGGCGTAGTGGTTAAGAATCCGCCTGCCAATGCAGGGGACGTGGGTTCAAGCCCTGGTCCAGGAAGATCCCACATGCCACGGATCAACTAAGCCCGTGTGCCACAACTACTGAGCCTGCGCTCTAGAGCCCGTGAGCCACAACTACTGAACCCATGTGCCACAACTACTGAGCCTGCACTCTAGAGCCCGTGCTCCGCAATGAGAAGCCATCACAATGAGAGGCCCGCGCACCCCAACAGAGTAGCCCCTGCTCTCCGCAACTAGAGAAAGCCCGCGCACAGCAACGAAAACCCAATGCAGCCAAAAATAAAATAAATAAATTTTTTAAAAAATTCATGTGAATGTAATAAACGAAATGACAATATCCATAGTAATTTCAAAATTCCCATGCTCCTATCTGCAATTTAAATGGAGGCTTCAAGAAGATACACCACATTTATCCTCTAACACAGGGTCAAGTACTCTAGTTAGGAAACACGAACCTGGATCATAAAAAGCAACAAGCTAAATGAGCTGAAGTGGTACAAATGCTTAAAGTTGGGTCCACAATACCTCCTTAATGCATATCTAACCAGGAATCATTATTTTCTTCCAATTGCAACTTTTTTTTTTTTAATGTTTCTTTAGGTTACAACCAGCCAGTTGATACTAGTGAATCCGGATAATTTGGTCCCAAATGCAAAAACATAATTTATGGAAAAATAAAACAAGTCTGCTTTAGCAGAAAGAATCAGGAATAGGATAACACTTCCCACACAAGGAAACAATTCTCAGGCAATTGCTAAAAAATAAAAGTTTCTTAAGGTAAAAGGAAAAATTAGAATTTTCACTTTTCATATATTTCTACCATAAAACAGATCTGTAGATATTATCACATTCTCACCCTATTCTGTGTAATACAGATTTTCTTCTCTAAGAGTTTTCACTTACAGAGTTTGATCAGAAAAAGTGTATCAGGCCCAGTGGACTAGACCAAATCTAACTTATAATAAGACTGCACATGTGTAAACTGCTATAACAAAAGATCTGAAACAATCTAAGCACCTACCAAAAAAGAAATTAGTTAAACTAATCATGGTAGATCCATAAAATAGAATATTCAGCAACTGGAAAACAAAGGGGCAAATTTTATGAACCTCTATGAAAGATCTTTTAATTGAGGGTAAAAAGAAGCATGGTACAGAAGGATACAATATGCTGCCTTTTTTTTTTTTTTTTTTTTTTTTTTTTTTTTTTTTTTTTGCGGTACGCGGGCATCTCACTGTTGTGGCCTCTCCCGTTGTGGAGCACAGGCTCCGGACGCGCAGGCTCAGCGGCCATGGCTCACAGGCCCAGCCGCTCCGCAGCACGTGGGATCTTCCCGGACCGGGGCAAACCCACGTCCCCTGCATCGGCAGGCGGACTCTCAACCACAGTGCCACCAGGGAAGCCCTATGCTGACATTTTTGTGTGTGCATATATACCATACATGATTATGTACTGGTTTTTATTCATGTGGAATTCCTCTAGGCTAGGCAAATACAAAAGAAATGGATAACAATGACTGAATTCTGAGAAGAGGACCAAGAGTAGAGGGAAACTTTACTTTTCACTGTATACCTTTTTCTATCTCTTGTATTTTGCACTATACACATATACTACCTACCCAAAAATTAAGTATAAAAAAAAGACAGTGCAGTCATATAACATTAAATAATGATGCTGCAGACACATGTTTACTGACATGGAAAAAAACTTATTAACACTAAACCCAGGGACTTCCCTGGTGGTCCAGTGGCTAGGACTTCGTGCTCCCAATGCAGGGGGCCCGGGTTCAATCCCTGGTCAGGGAACTAGATCCCACGTGCCACAACTAAGAGTTCACATACTGCCACTACAAAGCCCGCACACCACAACGAAGATCCTGCACACAGCAACGACAATCCCAAGTGCTGCAACTAAAGACCTGGCGTAGCCAAATAAATAAATAAACATTAAAAAAAAAAAAAAACTAAACCCAACTAACAACAAATCATTGTTAGACCTAAGACAATACCTACTTAATAATCTAGGTTAAAATAAATAAAGCCAAACGGTTGAGAATTGCTATTTGACCAATAAAATATGTATCAGAGTACTGGAATACATATGGACCAATTTGACAAGACTTCCCTGTTACCAAGAAGGGATTTCCCCTTTTACTTCACTTCCCTAGGTTTGACATTCATCACCAAATTTCTGGTAGATAGAATCAATGAATACAGAAACATTCTAGAAAAGAATGGTCCAGAAAAGATAACATTAAACACATTATTATTATTATTTTAGTTTATTTATTTTTATTGAAGTATAGTTGATTATTAATATCTTTCTTTATAATTCTTCTCCATTGAAAATGCAATACTTTCAACAGTTGTTTTTTTTTTAATTTGTCTATCAAGGACTAGAGTTATTCTCCACTCTGAGTTCCTCAGCAATCATGTACCAGATAATCTAGAAAAGTCAAATTACTTTTTGAAGTAATTAACTATAATCTAATGCAATTTTTGTTTTTGTACTCTTGTGGCATGTTTGAGGCCTGTTTCCTTCTTTCACTAAGCGTTGGTACTGCATATGCCAGCTCATCCATCTAAAGAATTATGTTTCTGATTTTGCAACCATAAGATGCAAACAAAAAGAATCTCAGCAAGTTTTTACTTGATAACTAGCCAAGAAAACATGTCTAATGTGGACTGAGAGATGGGCATACCAGGTATCAGATATGCAGAAAAGAAAAAGATAGTCGGTCATAACAGCCATCAAGATAAAAGGATTTCCAAGTTCTGAGATTGATGATTTAGGGAGAAAATTAAGTTTGGAAACAAAAGGATATGGTTCAACGTGGAAGTTGAGGTATGTGCATGTGCATCCACTCTGCCAAACCCTTTCCATATCCTTTGTACTGTTTTTTGTTTTTTGGTTTTTTTGCGGTACGTGGGCCTCTCACTGTTGTGGCCTCTCCAGTTGCGAAGCACGGGCTCCAGACGCGCAGGCTCAGCGGCCATGGCTCACGGGCCCAGCCGCTCCGCGGCATGTGGGATCTTCCCAGACCAGGGCACGAACCCGTGTCCCCTGCATCGGCAGGCAGACTCTCAACCGCTGCGCCACCAGGGAAGCCCCTTTGTACTGTTTTCATCAAACTAACACTGAAACAAATGTGTTAATGTAAAAGCTGCCCAGATTGAAGAATACCTGGGTTTAAACCCAAGTGCCACCTCTCCCATTCCCAGAAGATCATACCAGAAAAGTTTTGACAGGCTCAGCCATACTCAGGCACTAGCACCATTAAGAGGCCTTAGACAATACCACTGGAACTTTCTTTTAAACCAGAGCCACCACAAAAATTCTATTAAAGAAATAAAAACTCCCTCCCAAACTCCTCTACACTTATGCCAAGTCAAAAGAAATATAGATAACTACATAACCAATCTTAATTCTATAAGCCAACATTTCCCAAATTGTGTTAGCAAAATGAGAATATATAATTTTGTGCCTAAATAAATTGGAAAGGGGTGAGTGAAAGAATCAATGATGACTAAACTTGGGAGCTGGATAAGTGACAGTACCACTATCAGTGACAGAATTAAGACCAGGAAGTTTGTTCCAAGATGAAGACTTTGACTTAGACACACTGAAAGTTTTAGCAGACAATAAGGCAACCAGGTAAAGATATGCAATTGGTAAAGAATAAGAGTCTTAAGTACAGAAAAAAAAAGGATCAAGGACAGAAACAAAGAATTCAGAGTCATTTAATTAAGGTGGTGAAAGACAAGAATGGATAGGAACTGCCTAAATGTGTACAGATTGATGTTGACAACACAAATGTTAAACATCTGAGGCTTAGGATACAGATATGAGTAAGAAGTTGAGCTAGTGAAGGAGGGGAAAGAGGTGCAGCACAAGAAATAGAGGGAAAATACAGTACAAGGAAAGCAAAGAGGTAAGATCTTCAGGAAGATTAGCAGAATCCAATGGTCTCTAATGAATGAGCATTATGAGAACAGAAAAAATGCCAATCAATGTAGTATTTGCTGATTATGAGAAATCAGTAACCTTGGAGCAATTAGTGTTCAGTGCCTGGGGGTAAAACTTGCATTTACAAGTAGTTACAGACGAGATGAGTTACAAGAAAATGGAGTCGTCAAATGAAAACCAATCCAAGAAGAATTGAAAGCAACTATCATTGCCTTCTTTTTCATCACCGCTAGGCCTCCCAATCTGAGGTCTCCAACACTTCAAATACATCAATTTACTCACTTTATGAAATATAACCTTAGGCATTAGTAATCATATTTTTATACCTCTCAATAAAGAAAGCCATCTATTAATGTCATGGGAAAATCAACATTCGGGTATGCTTTTGGAATTTTATCCAAAATAGGCAGCAAACAACCTGAATCTGAGAGTGTATTTATTGGAAGATAAACACCTTCTAAGATTTTCTCTACACATCCACATTTAAACATGTATTACAGGGACTTCCCTGGTGGTGCAGTGGTTAAGAATCTGCCTGCTGGGCTTCCCTGGTGGCACAGTGGTTAAGAATCCACCTGCCAATGCAGGGAATGCGGGTTCGAGCCCTGGTCCAGGAAGATCCCACATGCCACGGAGCAACTAAGCCTATGCACCACGACAACTGAGCCTGTGCTCTAGAGCCTGCAAGCCACAACTACTGAGCCCGTGCACCACAACTACTGAAGCCCATGCGCCTAGAGCCCATGTTCCGCAACAAGAGAAGCCACAGCAATGAGAAGCCTGTGCACCGCAACGAAGAGTAGCCCCCGCTTACCAAAAGTAGAGAAAGCCCGTGTGCAAAAATGAAGACCCAATGCAGCCAAATATTTTAAAATTAATAAATAAATTTATTTTAAAAATAAATAAATAAAAATAAACAGGTATTATAGGTTAACAATCCTATAGCTAGTTCTACAGAAACGTAAGCCAACATTTCGTGTTAAAAAGGAGAGTGATAATTAAAAATATTAGCATTTGGTATTGGTAGTATAGCTTTCAACTAAGGACATAAAAGCAACCTTTCAATATCTATTAATAATGGCCTTTCTAACAATCCTGTTTGCTGGAGCAGAATACGAGCATGAACATGATTACAGTTTACCCTGATGACACATAAAATATAACTTAAAATATTTTTGATTAATAGTCAATAATTACAATAAATGGGGATATAACAACCAAAATTATTTTAAAGTACTTCAGAATAAAAGTAAATCTTCTCAATTTGAACTTCAGTAACTGTCATCCAGAAAGTTCAGAAAAGGAGCAGACCAAATTTTTTATTCCAATAAAGAAAAAATTTGTTAAGTAAATACCATGAACAAGGTAATACATGCAACAAAAGCATGCTGTTTTCAGCTACTTTAGGTATATCTGATGTTCAGTTCAAACAGGAGGCAAGAAAAGAAACTGCAAACAAGAGGGACAGGAAAAAACAGAATTTATAGTGTATCTGCAATGTGACAGGCATAGTACCGGGTTCCTTAAAATGTTACTCTTGATTAACTGTCATAGTAATCATATGACATAGTTATTATCTCTAGCTTACAAATACATTTAAAAAACAAAGTTTCCTTGGGAATTCCCTGGTGGTCCAGGGGTTAAGACTCCACACTTCCACCGCAGGGGGCACGGGTTCCATTCCTGGTTGGGGGACGAAAAACCTGCACACCACATGGCGCAGCCAAAAAAAAACAAACAAACTTTCCTCAAGTTCATACAGTTAATAAACGGCAATGTCAAGATCTCTGAGCCATATCGGTCTGTCTCTGAACTGTGAGGTTGTGCTACTTCACAGCACAATGCCAACTCTGAGATGCAAGTGATCCAGGTGACAATCCTAGCTTTCCTACAGATCCAGGCCTCAATTTCCTTTCCTGTAAAATGAAGAGGGTAAACTCAATTATGTCTGTAATTCCAGGTTACTGTAACATACTAAGAGGTAGAATTGTTTAGGTTGATGCTTAAAGAAGATAATTATCAATCATTTTATATGCATTTTACTAGGTATGACTCCATGCCATCAGCTTTCATTCTATGCTTTCCTCAAATGTTATATCAGAAACTAAGAAAGATCAAGGTAGGAATGACTGAGCAGACATCAAGAACTTCTTTCCCAAAAGTAAGAAAAGAACAAAATTAAGTAACATAAAAGAGAATTTAAGAAATTACACCTTTCTTGATAAAAATCCTGAAACAGAGACTTTTTTTTTTTTTTTTTGGCTGCGCAGATTGTGGGATCTTAGTTCCCTGACAAGGGACTGAACCCAGGCTACTACAGTGAAAGCGCCGAGTCCTAACCACTGGAACACCAGGGAATTCCCAACAAAGCCTTTTAAAGTAAAGCTTTGCAAAGTATGAATCTCAATGTACTTTCATCATTAAAAGAATCATCAACTTTAACAAATTCATTGATTAGTTCTAGTAGTTTTCTGGTGGCATCTTTAGGATTTTCTCTGTATAGCATCATGTCATCTGCAAACAGTGACAGTTTAACTTCTTCTTTTCCAATTTGTATTCCTTTTATTTCTTTTTCTTCTCTGATTGCCATGGCTAGGACTTCCTATACACTAACAACGAAAGATCAGAAAGAGAAATTAAGGAAAGAATCCCATTTACCATTGCAATAAAAAGAATAAAATACCTAGGAATAAACCTACCTAAGGAGGCAAAAGATCTGTACTCAGAAAACTATAAAACACGGATAAAAGAAATCAAGAATGACACAAACAGATGGAGAGATATACCATGTTCTTGGATTGGAAGAATCAATATTGTGAAAATGACTATACTTCCCAAAGCAATCTACAGATTCAATGCAATCCCTATCAAATTACCAATGGCATTTTTCACAGAATTAGAACAAAAAACTTTACAATTTGTATGGAAATAAAAAAGACCCCAAATAACCAAAGCAATCTTGAGAAAGAAAAATGGAGCCAGAGGAATCAGGCTCCCCAACTTCAGACTACACTACAAAGCTACAGTAATCGAGACAGTATGGTACTGGCACAAAAACAAATATAGATCAATGGTACAGAACAGAAAGCCCAGATATAAACCCACGTACCTATGATCACCTAATCTATGACAAAGGAGGCAAGAATATACAATGGAGAAAAGACAGTCTCTTCAATAACTGGTGCTGGGAAAACTGGACAGCTACATGTAAAAGAATGAAATTAGAACACTAACACCATACACAAAAATAAACTCAAAATGGATTAAAGACTTAAATGTAAGACCAGACACTATAAAGCTCTTAGAGAAAAACATAGGAAAAACACTCTTTAACATAAATCACAGCAAGATCTTTTTTAACCCACCTCCTAGAGTAATGAAAAGAAAAATAAGCAAATGGGACCTAATTAAACTTAAAAGATTTTGCACTGGAAAGGAAACCATAAACAAGATGAAAAACAACCCTCAGAATGGGATAAAATATTTGCAAGCAAAGCAATGTACAAAGGATTAATTTCCAAAATATACAAATAGCTCATGCAGCTCAATATCAAAAAAACAAACAACCCAATCAAAAAATGGGCAGAAGACCTAAATAGACATTTCTCCAAAGAAGACATACAGATGGCCAACAAAC
This sequence comes from Phocoena sinus, assembly GCF_008692025.1. NCBI lineage: Eukaryota > Metazoa > Chordata > Mammalia > Artiodactyla > Phocoenidae > Phocoena > Phocoena sinus. The sequence goes on from NC_045775.1 coordinate 25,500,801, forward strand.
ACATGAAAAGATACTCAACATCACTAATTATTAGAGAAATGCAAATCAAAACTACAATGAGATATCATCTCACACCAGTCAGAGTGGCCATCATCAAAAAATCTACAAACAATAAATGCTGGAGAGGGTATGGAGAAAAGGGACCCTCTTGCACTGCTGGTGGGAATGTAAATTGATACAGCCACCGTAGACAACAGTATGGAGGTTCCCTAAAGAACTAAAGATAGAACTATCATATGACCCAGCAATCCCACTACTGAGCATATACCCTGAGAAAACAATTAATTCAAAAAGTCACATGTACCCCAATGTTCACTGCAGCACTATTTACAATAGCCAGGACACGGAAACAATCTAAATGTCCATCAACAGATAAATGGATAAAGAAGATATGGTACATATATATCACGGAATATTACTCAGCCATAAAAAGGAACAAAATTGAGTCATCTGTAGTGATGTGGATGGACCCAGAGTCTGTCATACAGGTTGAAGTAAGTCAGAAAGAGAAAAACAAATATATGTGTAATCTAGAAAAATGGTACAGATGAACCTATCTGCAGGGCAGGAGTAGAGACACAGACGTAGAGAATGGATGTGTGGTCGCAGCGGGGGAAGGGGAGGGTGGGATGAATGGGGAGATTAGGTTTGACATAAATATACTACCATGTGTAAAATAGATAGCTAGTGGGAACCTGCTGTATAGCACAGGGAGCTCAGCTTGGTGCTCTGTGATGACCTAGATGGCTGGGACGTGGTGGGGAGAGAGGTCCAAGAGGGAGGGGATTATACATACATAGAGCTGATTCACTTCATTGTACAGCAGAAACTAACACAACATTGCAAAGCAATTGTACTCCAATAAAAGAAAAAAACCATCAGATGGCACTTACTAACTGCCAACATTATTTAGAAGATTTTGCTACTTTGATTTTGTTTAAGAGAGTAAAGATCTGGGCTCCTTAGGAAAATGGTGGATTCCACATCTGGGGAAGGAAATGTAAAATTAAGCCTGGAACATGTTATACCAGTTGCAGTGGTTAATTTAATATGTCAACTTGACTGAATCATGGGGTGCCAAATGTTTGGTCAAACATTATTCTGGGTGCACCCAAAGGGTCTTTCTAGATGAGATTAACATTTGAATCTGTAAACAAGTAAAGCAGGACTTTACTGGTGGCGCAGTGGTTAAGAATCCACCTGCCAATGCAGGGACACAGGTTCGAGCCCTGGTCCAGGAAGATCCCACATGTCACGGAGCAACTAAGGCCCCATACCACAACTACTAAGCCTGTGCTCTGGAGCCCGCAAGCCTCAACTACTGAGCCCGCACGCCTAGAGGCCGTGCTCCACAACGAGAGAAGCCACCGCGATGAGAAGCACTGCAACGAAGAGTAGCCCCTGCTCGCCCCAACTAGAGAAAGCCCGCGGCAGCAACAAAGACCCAACACAGCCATAAATAAATAAATAAATTCATTAAAAAAAAAAAAAAAAGAAACAAGTAAAGCAGATTGCCTTCCCCAAACAGTTGAATAGAAGATAAAGGCTGACCCTCCCACAAGTAAGAGGGAATTCTGCATAAAGCCTTCAAGCTGCACCCTGGTTTTTCCCCTCCTTTCAGACTCAAACTAAAACAATTGCTCCCCTTGGGTCTCAAGCCTACTGGATTCTTGACTGGAACTACATCATCATCCTTCCTGGGCCTCCAGCTTGCCAACTGCAGATCTTGGGACTTGTCAGCCTCCAAAACTGCATAAACAAATTCATTATAATAAGTCTCTTTATATACATTTATATATTTATATAAATATATATAGATACATCTACAGATATATATATCCTATGTCCTATTGGTTGCGTTTCTCTGGAGAATACAGACTAATACACCAGAAAGCAAGAAAGCCGTCAAAGACTATTAGGGCCATGTCAAAAGGACATAAGAGCCAGCTTAATGAGGCTCCCACTGGCTAAAGGTGAGACAACCTGAGTATCTTCTATTTTTTTATTTATTCTTTTTTTTTTTTTTTTTTTTGGCTGTGTTGGGTCTTCTTTGTGGTGTGCAGGCTTTTCACTGTGGTGGTTTCTCTTGTTGTGGAACACAGGCTCTAGGTGCACCGGCTTCAGCAGTTGTGGCATGCGGGATTCAGTAGTTGTGGCTCAGGGGCTCAGTTGCTCCACAGCATGTGGAATCTTCCCGGACCAGGGATTGAACCTGTGTCCCCTGCACTGGCAGGCGAATTCTCAACCACTGAGCCATCAGGGAAGTCCCGAGAATCTTTTAATTCTATGAGTTTACAATGACACTTGAAGAAAGAAATTTGCTGGTTACCTTTGGATACTGCTAGGGATCCAACTCATTATTTTGATAACTGGTAAATAAAGAAAAAGAATCAAGCATTACTCATCTCACTTTTTCTATATTAATTTTTCCTTTGGGTAGCCAAAACAACTGAGGATAGAAAATAGCCCTTTAAAGAAGTATTACAGATAATAAATGAAGGTAGAATAATAAAAATATCACCACTTTATAAGCCTTAACGAATTAATAGATCTAAACAATGATCATGAATGACTACCAACATCACCAAAACACACAACCAGACATGCCTTATTTCCTGACAAAAAAAAAAAAAAAAAGTAAACCTGATGAAGTCTCTAGATCTGTGCTACTCAATACAGGAGTCACTAGCCACATGTGGCTATCATGCACTTGCAAGGTGGCTAATCCTGATTGAGATGTGATATAAGTGTAAAATACAAACCAGATTTCTAAGATTTAATACCAAAACAATGTGAAATATCTCAATAATTAAATAGGCTATGCATTGAAATGATAACATTTTGGATATAATGGATTAAAAAAATATGTTAAAACCAATTTCACCTGTTTCTTTTTTTTTACTTTTTTTGAAGTATATACCATAAAAATTTCAAATAACCGATATGTGGCTAAAATTTATGGCTTTCATTATATTTATATTGGACAATGTTGCTCTAGATATAATTACCAAAATTTACATAATACTGGGAGAGAAATATATGTTGAACACCACCACAGAGATGCAATTACCAAAATCCAGTCTATGGGAATCACTAAAAATCACAATATCCAGTTTCTTCAACAACACAGTAACAAAATTGCAAGGAGGGGGAAAGAAAGAATAAGTAAGATAGAGGAGGAATATGTAGATTTAAAAAGACAATGTCAGGAACATGACAAGGATGCCCCTCTCTCATCACTGCTTTTCAACACTGTACAAGAAATTTTACCTAATACATTAAGACAAGAAAAGGAAATAAAAGTATACAGATTGGGAAGAAAGAATAAAAATTGTTCTTCTAAGCAAATGACATGATCACCTATGGAGAAAATCCAAGAGTCAACCAAAAAATTCCTGAAATTAAAAAGCGGGGGACTTCCCTGGTGGCTCAGTGGTGAAGAATCCACCTGCCAACACAGGGAACATAGGTTCAAGCCCTGGTCCGGGAATATCCCACATGCCACAGGGCAACTAAGCCTGTGCGCCACAACTACTGAGCCTGCACTCTAGAGTCCGTGAGCTACAACTACTGAGCACGCACGCCACAACTACTGAAGCCCACGCACCTAGAACCCGTGCTCCACAACAAGAGAAGCAACTGCGATGAGAAGCCTGCGCACCACAACGAAGAGTAGACCCTGCTCACCAAAACTAGAGAAAGTCCGCGTGAAGCAACGAAGACCCAACACAGCCAATAAATTAATTAATTTTTAAAAGTAATAAATAAATTAATTAAATAAATAAATAAAAAATAAAAAACGATTATAGCAAGGTTGCAGGACAGGCTAAAATTAAAAAGTCAATTGCTTTTCTACATACCAGCAATGAACAAGTGGAATCTGAAATTAAAACACAATACTATTTACAGTACCACCCCACAAAAAGAAATACTTAGGTACATATCCAGCAAAATATGTATAAGATCTATATGAGAAAAACTACAAAACTGGTAAGAAGACTCAATATTGTCAAGATGTCAGTTTTTCCCAACTTGACCTATAGATTCAATGCAATCCCAATCAAAATTCCAGCAAGTTGTTTTGTGGATATCAACAAACTGATTCTGAAGATTATATGAAGAGGCAAAAGATACAGAAGAGCCAGTACAATACTGAAGGAAAAGAACAAAGTTGGAGGACTAAGAACTGACACTACCCAACTTCAAGAGTTAATATAAAGTTGCAATAATCAAGTGTGGTACTGGTGAAAGAACAGACAAATCAAGTAATGGAATAGAATGGAGAACCCAGGAAAGAATCCACATAAGTACAGTCACCTGATCTTCAACAAAAGAACAGAGGCAATACAGTGAAGAAAAGATAATCTTTTCAACAAATGGTGGTGGAACAAGTGGACATCCAGGAGTTATATCGTAAAGCTCTGTGCCTTCTGCTCAATTCTGCTACGAAGATAAAACTGTTCAAAACAAAATCTTTTTTTAAAATAACAATAATAATAATTTTTAATAAGAGACATATCAACCAATTGCAATGTACATAGCCCTTACTTAAATCCCACCTTAAAAACAGTTTTAAAAGAAATTATGACAATCAGGAAAATGTGAGCATTAACTGGAAATGAGGGAATTAATGGTTTTTTAACAGTGATAATATTACTATGGTGATGTTTTAAATTTTTTAAAAATAGTTTCTCTCTTTTAGAGGTATATACTGAAATGTGGGCATATGAAATGTTATGCTGGGACGTGTGTTCAAGTAATGTGGGGGGAATACGATGTGGGGGCAACCATAAATGGTATAGACGAAACACACAGGTAATGGGCTAATAATTTTGTAGTTCCATGTTAGGTAAATGGAAATTCATTATACGGTTCTCTCCACTTCATTAAAGTCACAGATTTTTAGAGTTGGAAAGAACTTTAGAAATCAGAACACCATAAACATGAGGGAAAGAAATGGAGACAAAGCCAGAAATACCTGAGTGTGACCTGAACAAAAAACTTTCTGACTTTGTTTCCACTTTTTCTTTTTTTTCTTTAATCAGCCACGCTGCACACATGCAAGATCTTAGTTCCCCAACCAGGGATGGAACCCGTGCCCCCTGCAGTGGAAGTGCGGAGTCCTAACCACCGTACTGCCAGGGATTTCCCTTGTTTCCTCTTCCATAAAGATGAGGATAAAACACTTGCCTTACATGGGGTGGTTTAACATTAACTGGAATAACACATATAAAAACATATGTTTCCTTAAAACCAACTCTTTTAACCCTTTCCTAAAGTACTAAACAAACACTGGCCCAATCTTATTTAAAAAGTGAGAAAATAAAGAAAATCTCCAAACTCCACATGCAGTTAGCTCCTCTTTCCTAATACCATCCCTTCATTCCCAGTTTATACAGAGTATCTATGCTCTGTGTACCCTCTTGCTTAAATGCAGACTTACTTTAATACAAACTTGCTGGTCACCAGACAGTGATAGTTACTGCTACTGGTTATTTGGTGATTATCTTTAGAGTTCAAAACAAACACCCTTCTTTTGAATAATGGATGATATTTACAACCTTCTTCTCTCATAACTGTTTGCCATTAAAACTAACACAATATTGTAAATCAACTACACTTCAACTTTTAAAAAATCCAACAACAGCAGCAGCAGCAACAACTAGGCCTAATATTCATATCCCAAAGAAAGCTAAACCACTTGTTGCTAGCTCTACATGCATTTCAAGAATCTCACTTATATTGTTTTAGCTAAAATTTATTAAAGATTTAAGTTAAAAATCTTTGGAAAGAATATTACATTTACGCAAAACAACCTAACTTAGTAAATGCTGCCACATGTAAATGCTATAAAACCAATATTCTGTCAGCAGTTATTTCTGGGTGTCAAATTATGGTTACTTACTTTGGTCATCTCTATACATTCTAACTTTTTCTTTTTTAAAGGTTTGGTTCTTTTTTTAAACTTTATTTTCTTTTAAGTAATTTATTTATTTTTTGGCTGCGTTGGGTCTTCGTTGCTGGGCATGGGCTTTCTCTAGTTGCAGCCAGTAGGGGCTACTCTTCGTTGCGATTTGCGGGCTTCTCACTATGGTGGCTTCTCTTGTTGCGAAGCACTGGCTCTAGGTGCGTGGGCTTCAGTAGTTGTGGCACACGGGCTCTGTAACTGTGGCTCATGGGCTCTAGAGCACAGGCTCAGTAGTTGGGCACATGGGCTTAGTTGCTCCACAACATGTGGGATCTTCCCAGACCAGGGATCAAACCCATGTACGCTTCATTGGCAGGCAGATTCCTAACCACTACGCCACCAGGGAAGTACCTTTTTCTTCAGTAACTAAGTATTTTTATAATTGGAAAAAAGCTTTGTATAAATATAGGATAATGCAGGACTTCATTCTATAAAGGAAGAAGAAAAATAATGAATACTAAATTGTTTTATAGTTATCAGCATGATTTCATTAAATGAAACTGCTAACTAAAAAATATTAATATGGGTTTCCCTGGTGGCACAGTGGTTAAGAATCCACCTGCCAATGTAGGGGACACAGGTTTGAGCCCTGGTCCGGGAAGATCCCACATGCCGCGGAGCAACTAAGACATGAGCCACACTGAGTCTGCACCCTAGAGCTCACGAGCCACAACTACTGAGCCCGCATGCCACAGCTACTGAAGTCCTCATGCCTAGAGCCCATGCTCCGCAACAAGAGAAGCCACCACAATGAGAAGCCTGCACACCGCAACAAAGAGTAGCCCCTTCTCACTGCAACTAGAGAAAGCCCATGTGCAGCAATGAAGACCCAATGCAGTCAAAAACAAAAAGAAATAAATATTTTTTAAAATGTTAATATAACAGGTCCCAATCATTTGGCAATCAACAGTAATTATTTCTAATAAAAATATAATTTCTTAATAAAACTTAACGGGTTTTTAATCTGTTAATGTTTAGCAGAGGGTTTTAAATTTTTGATTTGCTGTTTATGTATGTTCTGAAAAGTTATTATGAAATTACTGTTCTGACCTCTGTTCTCAAGTATTATCTTGGAGAGCCATCTGAGGCCTCAGAACAATGAGGGATTGACCAGGATGATAAGGTAATAGGAATCAAACTCACAAGTGCCAGTCAACAGTCAAGACTCCTGCCTCTGTGTCTCAATCTCTGGTCCAAGAGCCACATTCAAGAGAACTGCTGATGTACTTAATAAAAATTCAGACCCCCCCGCACAACAAAGCCTAACTCAAAAAGACTGAATCAGAGTATACAGGAAAGTATCAAGCCTAAATCTGGCAAATAAAAGCACTTCATTGAAGATTATTCTATTTCTTCCTATAATCCTTAAATATCTTTCCCCCCAGCCAACCCATGAAACCATCTCACCTCATTTAAACAGTTCCAGGTATCTCATCTTGTGAAGTACCTGATTCTGCCTCACTTGGCAATAGGATGCATCTGCAGACCTGAGCTCTGCCTGGCTTCAGTTAACACCAAGAGGCCCAGGGCTGCCTACACCCAAGCAGGGCTGACTGCATACAGCTTCTACCCTGGGATCACCAACTCTGCTCAGGAACTCTCATGCTGATCTCCTGACCTGGAAGTCTCTGAATCTTGCACTGCCTGCTACCCTATCGGTATCAGCAGATTTCCATCTTCTGGTAGCAAACCTTCCAGTTATTTGGTTCTGCTCTGTTAGGGACCAATCGTAGCATGATAAATCCTCCAAGTGCCTCAGATTAATTACAAAGGAGGCCTCCTCCTCTTTCACTTTTTATCTTCTTGATTACAAAACTACCCTCAACTTCATATTCTTACATTCCAAACTCCATGCTTCCCCCCAAATTACTGACATATAAACTGTTTTGTTTCATAATTTAATCTCTATTTGTGCTTTTTGTTTTCATCCTAATTTTATTGTCAATGTCCATAATAGATAGAATTTTAGATAGTAAATACATTTTCTCCCTAAACAGGACATTTCCATTCCAAGTTTTTAACCCTTTCTCATAATCTAGAATATACTAGAGTCCTGGTTCAGTTTAGTACAGTATATTCATAATAACAAAATTTTAAATTTTAAACTAAAAAAATGGAAAAATATGGGTTCATAAACTACTAAAAAATGTAAAATACTGAACAATTTGATTTGCTCTTACATACACGACATACTTTTATTAATATTTACTAATAATGTTTACTTTACATAAATGTTATAAACAATTCAATACCATCTATCTTTTATATATGGAAAAGCTAGTTATTACATCCAGCTAGCCATTTAAAACTGTACTAATTACACAGGAAACTTTCTGACAGGATTCCTGATACACAATATTTCAACAGAAAGTTTTGTACATGTTAGACTTATGGTTAAGGGAATACAGCAGGATACAAAGCCATATATATATATATATATATATATATGAAATATATATAAAATTTATATATATATAAAAACTTAAATGATCCCATTTTTATACACAGGCATAGAAAAAAGCTAAGAAAGGTTCTTTTAGGATGACAGGTTATTTACTTCTGCTTCATATTTATATTTTCTTAATTTTCTTTAATATACCTGAATTCCCTTTGTAATAAAAATAATACAAGTTTGTTTTTCTTTTTCATAATTTTCAACAGAAGGAACAATTCTCTTCCTGGGCCCTCACAACATTTTTACATTCAGTATATTAGTCCTATTACTGTACTTGAAAATGTAGTTTGTTTTAAAGAATTAACATTAGTTTAGCTGATCCCAGCCTCTTTCATATTTTAGACCACTGCTCAAGCAGTTTTATAGTTAAGTTTGTTTTTACTGATTCATCCATTTAACCAAACATTTATTAAATACCCATTCAATGCCAGACACTGTTATATAGCTTGGTTTCCTAATAAGTCTTAGGGAATCTGTCTGTTAACACCTTTCTTGACCAAATAGTATAATCCTCAGTCACACTCAGAATGTGCTATCATGCTCATCAGGATCAAGTATAAAAAACACTGTAGACGCACAACCAAACGCTTCTTAATTACATGCACCCCAATGTTCACTGCAGCACTATTCACAATAACCAAAACATGGAAACAACCTAAATGTCCATCAACAGATGAATGGATAAAGAAGATGTAGTACATATATACAATGGAATACTACTCAGCCATAAAAAAGAATGAAATAATGCCATTTGCAGCAACATGAATGGACCTGAAGATTAGCATACTAAGTGAAGTAAATCAGACAGAGAAAGACAAATAGCACATATATCACTTATATGTGGAATCTAAAATATGACACAAATTTATCTATGAAACAGAAACAGACTCACAGACATAGAGAACAGACAGGGTGGGAAAAGGATGGATTGGGTGCTTGCATTAGCAGATGCAAACTATTATATATAGAACAGATAAACAACAAGGTCCTACTGTGTAGCACAGGGAACTATATTCAATATCCTGTGATAAACCACAATGGAAAAGAATATGAAAAAGAATATATATATGCATAACTGAATCACTCTGCTGTACATCAGAAATTAACACAACATTGTAAATCAACTATACTTCAATTTAAAAAATTACTTCTAAGTATTCATTTTGATTCTATCATGAATGAAACTGTTTTCTTAATTTCCTTTTTGGATTGTTCATTGTTAATAAATAGAAATACAACTGTTTGTTTCTTTTTTTTAATTTTTATTTTATATTGCAGTATAGTTCATTAACAATGTTGTGTTAGTTGCAGGTTGCTTTTTGCTTCTTGCTCTTGTATCCTTTATTAGCCCTGATGGTTTTAATGTGGATTCTTTATCATGAATTTATCAAAATTAAAAACTTTTGGGGGGGACTTCCCTGGTGGTCCAGTGGCTAAGACTCCACGCTCCCAATGCAGGGGGACTGGGTTCGATCCCTGGTCAGGGAACTAGATCCCACATACCGCAACTAAAAGTTCGCGTACTGCAACTAAGACCCAACACAACCAAATAAATAAATAAATTTTTTAAAACTTATTGTCAAGAATGTGAAAATACAACCTACAGAATGGGAGAAAATATTTGCAAGTCGTGTATCTGACAAAGAATTAATAGCTAAAATACATAAAGAATTCAACAATTCAACAATAAAAAGACAAACAACCCAATTTTGAAAACATGCAAGACCTGAAAAAACATTTCGCCAAAGACGATATACAAATGGCCAATAAGTACATAAAAAGATGCTCAACATCATTTGTGATTTGGAAACGTAAGTCAAACCACAGTGAGATACCACTTCACACTCATTAAAATGGCTATTTAAAAAAATTAAAAGGGGACTTCCCTGGTGGCACAGGGGTTAAGAATCCGCCTGCCAATGCAGGGGACACAGGTTGGAGTCCTAGTCCGGAAAGATCTCACATGCTGCAGAGCAACTAAGCCCATGCGCCACAACTACTGAGCCTGCGCTCTAGAGCCCGCGAGCCACAACTACTGAAGCCCGTGCACCTAGAGCCCATGCTCCGCAACAAGAGAAGCCACTGCAATGAGAAGCCCGCAGGCCACAATGAAGAGTAGCTCCCCAACGCTGCAACTAGAGAAAGCCCGCACGCAGCAATGACCCAAGGTTGCCAAAAATAAATAAATTTATTTTTAAAAATGAATAAAAAAATAAAAAGAAAATAACAAGTGATCAAATAAGATGTGGAGAAACTAGAATCTTCATATGTTGTTGGGGCTGTAAAATGGTGCAGCCACTGTGGAAAGCATTTTGCCATTTCCTAAAGAAATTAAACATAGATCTACCATATGACCCAGCAATTCCACTCCTAGGTAAAAACCCAAAAGCACTGTAAACAGGTATTCAAACAAATACCTGTGCATAAATGGTCATAGCAGCACTATTCACAAATGCCAAAAGATGGAAACAATTCAAATGTCTATCAATGAATGAATGGATAAGCAAGGTGTGATATACATACAATAGAATATTATTTCACCATAAAAAAGAATCATGTACCAATACATGCTATAGAGTGGATGAACCATGAAAACACCAGACACAAAAGGTAACAAATTGTATGGTTCAATTTATACGAAATACCCCAAAGAGATAGAGACAGAGAGCAGATTGGTGGCTGACAGTGATTGAAGGTAGGCAGGAATGGGAGTAATTGCTTAATAGGTATGGCATTTCCTTTTGGGATTACGAGGATGTTCTGGAACTCGATATAGGTGATAGTTGCACAACATCATGAATGCATTAAATGCCAATGAAATATACATTTTTAAATGGTTAATTTTATATTATCTGAACTTTACCTCAATAAAACAAAGACAATTTAGACAAATCTTCATTCACAGTATGATAAAAATGAAAAGTCAGTAAATCAGAAAGTGCCAATTACTCTCTCCCTCTACCTCCAATCTTTTGTACCTGCTTAATATCATGGAGAGCCATAAAATATACTGCCTTGCTCCGTAACACTAAATAAGGGCAATTTATTTACTCACTTCGTTGGTTTTTGTTTGTCTGCCGTACCGCACATCATGCAGGATCTTTGTTCCCTGACCAGGGATTGAACCCATGCCCCCCAAGAGTGGAAGCGTGAAGTCTTAACCACTGGGCTGCCAGGAAAGCCCCTACTCACCAAGTTTTTACCTGACACTCAACAAAGAAGCAAGGTCAGTGTACCACATCATTTGCAGTTAACAATTTAACTATGTGAAAATTAATTTCAATTAACATAATATTGGTTAGAAAACCATACTTTCAGTTTTCATATTCAAAACATGATTGTTAAAAAAAACATGACATGTACCTAAAAAGATAATTTGTGTAATGGATATTAAAAGCGTTATGTACCTTTCTAATGACTCAAATTGGCTTCTAAGTAAAAGTTAAAACACATGCACATGCATACACGTTTGTTTTCTCATGGCTTCAACATCTCTAGAAATCCAGCATTTCAAACTACAAAACACCAGCAAACTTATAAAAAAATCTATGGACAGATACAGAATACCAAAATCTAAATCAACTCAATCTTGTGTTTATAACCACATGCCACAGAGAAAAATAAAACAATGGTCATGAGTAATAGAAATAGGTAGTGAAATCATAAAAGTACCAAGGGGTACACTGATTTTTCTTAAGCCAGAATAGGAACACCATAAAAACATAAGGTTTCTCCCATTTAAACAGTCTGCAGTAGGAAAGTAAAACTAATGTAAAAAAATAAACACCAACACATTTGGCAAGTATAATGACTCCTAAATTATGCATTCCCCTGGGACAACTCTCCTTTAACCAGACAAAGCTGGTGTTTGAGGAAAATTCTCTGTCCAGATCTGTGTGACAGAGAGAGGAGTCAGCAGTTAATGCATATACAATAGGGTTTTATTGGGTCAGTTCAGGGAAAGCCAAAACACCTAAACCCATGCCCTACCACACAGACATACAGGAGATGCCACCTAGATTTAAAGAACACTTAGCTTACACATCCTTTACTGGTTATCTAGAAAAAGGCAATAGTGCCCTAGTTCCATTTCTTCCCCACCCCCTATGTGGGCTGAGTACTAAAAAACAAAGTGGTTTTGCCTAGAAACAAACTGTCTCTAGAGAGACTGAAATAAAAGGAAGGGAAGCAAGTACAATGCAATGATGAGCTGAGAAACAAGTCTATACTCCAAAACACATTTAAATGTAACAGAAATTAAAGATGCTGAAAATAATGTCAAACAAATACATTATAATGACCTAGCATTAGTGGTCACATTTCTAAAAATTACTAAACATATATACTCACATACTAAAATTATGAAGAGACAATTTTAAAAAAGAACCCACAACGTCCAAAAAGTTGAATTGTGCATGCAAACCACATTCTCTTTAAGTGGCCCATAAATTGAGAACAAGGTTAAGTTTAACTACCATCTGGACTCTTTTTTTTCCTTTCTCTTTTTCTTTTGTTCTTTTTTTTTTTTTTTTTTGGCCATACCACGCAGCATCTTAGTTCCCCAAGCAGGGATTGAACTCGGGGCCACAGCAGTGAAAGTACCGAGTCCCAACCAATAACCACTGGACCACCAGGTAACTCCCTCCATGTAGACTCTTAATATAGATAATTTCAATTACTTTTAATAAATATTTCTCCTAAGATTAGTGCTCCCTCAACTAAACACTAATTAGGAGAATGATAAAGTGGCAACTGAGGAAGCAAATTCTCAATTTGCTTTAAAAATTTTATATAAGAGTTCAAAGTAGAAAAAACATTAATGAACAGTGCAAACAAGCTGAAGTCAAAGTTTTCCTCAAGTACATTCCAGATTTAGAAAGTATAAGTCAAACCTATAAAGGCTATATATTTAAAATTAATATAAGGTATTCAAGAAACCATTTTGAAGTATAACTAATTAAATATATCAAATACCCATTTCTAAATACTCACAATATTAATTCCTATGATCATATTCTTGCTATTTATACAAACCAACACAAAATAATCTTTTTTTCCTTTCAGAGTTCCAACCTTTCATTTCCTGATGAAATTAAACACCAAAATCTTCCACAAGAATATAAATTTTCAGATTGTAAACTTAAGATTTATAATGAGAAAGGATAAAATATAAACATTTATTAAAAAAACATTACTGATATTGCCATATATAGCTTTTTATCCTGTTTTTCACTAGCAAGCAATTATTGAGCTCCCTGTGTGTATAAGACACTACAAAAAGGTATCGGTGACAGCCACTTGCATCTAGAGGCTTATCTAGTTGGGAAAACAGCTAAACAAAACAAGGAGGATATACACAATGCCTAATGAGGGATTAAAGAGTTCTGAAGAAGGAAAAATGCTGGGAGGGACTTCTGTGGTGGCACAGTGGTTAAGAATCCACCTGCCAATGCAAGGGACACGGGTTCGAGCCCTGGTCCGGGAAGATCCCACATGCCACTGAGCAACTAAGCCCGTGCGCCACAACTACTGAGCCTGCGCTCGAAAGCCTGCAAGCCACAACTACTGAACCCCGCTCCCCACAACTAGAGAAAGCCTGCATGCAGCAACAAAGACCCAATGCAGCCAAAAACAAATAAATAAATTTAAATCATGGCTCTTCATTCAATGTTTATTACAAACATTTTAATTTTTGGTCAAAAGTTTTTGAGTTCTCTCTGCCAGTTCACATGTATTCCCACTATAATTAGAATAAGACCCAAACCATTTTACCAGCCCTCCAAGAGTCTATATGATGTAACCCTAGCCTCCTTCTCCAACGTTCTCTACTATATTTTCAGCCATGTATTCTCTCTAACTAGAAATCTCTCTCCCCAAGAACTTCACAGCATTCTGCACTTCAACTTACTTCTACCTCTACAGAAAGGTCTCTTCTAATCCCCATCCATAGTTATTTCTCCCCTACTCACTTCTTTTTTTTTTTTTTTTTTTTTTTTGCGGTATGTGGGCCTCTCACTGTCGTGGCCTCTCCCATTGCGGAGCACAGGCTCCGGACACGCAGGCTCAACAGCCATGGCTCATGGGCCCAGCCGCTCCGCAGCACGTGGGATCTTCCCAGACTGAGGCACGAACCTGTGTCCCCTGCATCGGCAGGCGGGCTCCCAACCACTGCGCCACCAGGGAAGCCCCCGCCCCTACTTACTTCTGTATTACCACTTCACCACAGTCAAATGCAGAGACAAGTAGTACCAAGTACGGTTATATAAGGCATAATATTAAATAACCCTTCCAATCTGGTCACAGCTGACTAGAACAGGAATGGGGGTCTAAACCCAAGAAGAGCCCATTTATAGGCTGGCCAACAGCCGAGAAAGTAGCCTCAGGGGTCAAAGAATTCTACACAAAGCAGACATGGAGACCAGGTAACTAAACAGTCAGCTCCTTGGCTTCTACTTCTTATAGTCTGTTTGTTTGTTTATTTATTTAGCATTGAAATATAGATGATTTAAAATATTGTGTTAGTTTCAGGTATGCAGCAAAGTGATTCAGTTATACTTTTTTTCAGATTATTTTCCATTATAGGTTACTATAAGATATTGAATATTGTTCCCTGTATTTTACAGTAAATCCTTGTTGCTTGTCTACTTTATGTATAGTAGTTTGTATCTGTTAATCCCATACTCCTAATTTATCCCTTCCCCCACTTGTCCTTTGGTAATGATAAGTTTGTTTTTTACGTCTGTGAGTCTGCCTGCTTTGTATATAGATTCATTTGTATTACTTTTTAGGTTCCACATATAAATGACATCATATAAATTTGTCTTTGTATGTCCGACTTCACTTAGAATAACATTCTCTAGGTCCATCCATGTTGTTGCAAACTGCAATACTTCATTCTTTTTTATGGCTGAGTAATATATTCCATCTTACACACACACACACACACACACACACACACACATACACACACACGGGCATTTGAGTTGTTTACATGTCTTAGCTACTGTAACTAGTGCTGCTATAAACATTGGGGTGCATGTATCTTTTCGAATTATAGTTAACACCATAAAACTCGTAAGCAAAACATTCTTGGACATAAATCGCAGCAATATTTTATTAGATCAGTCTCTCAAGGCAAAAGAAATAAAAGCAAAACTAAACAAATGGGACCTAATCAAACTTAAAAGCTTTTGCACTGCAAAGGAAACCATCAACAAAACATCAAGACAACCTATGAAATGAGAAAAAGTATTTGCAAACAAAGGGCCCAACAAGGGCTTAATTTCCAAAATATACAAAGAGCTCATACAACTCAATATCAAAAAAACAAACAACCCAATCAAGAAATGGGCAGAAGACCTAAACAGACATTTCTCCAAAGCAGACATACAGATGGCCAACAGGCACATGAAAAGATGCTCATACTGCTAATTATTTAGAGAAATGCAAATCAAAACCACAATAAGGTATCACCTCACACCAGTGAGAATGGCTATCATCAAAAAGTCTACAAATAGGGCTTCCCTGGTGGCGCAGTGGTTGAGAGTCCGCCTGGGGACACGGGTTCATGCCCCGGTCCGCAAGGATCCCACATGCCGCGGAGCGGCTAGGCCCGTGAGCCATGGCCGCTGAGCCTGCGCATCCGGAGCCTGTGCTGCACAACCGGAGAGGCCACAGAAGTCTACAAATAATAAATGCTAGAGAGGGTGTGGAGAAAAGGGAACCCTCCTACACTGTTGGTGGGAGTGTAAATTGGTGCAGCCACTACGGAAAACAGTATGGAAGTTACTTAAAATTAAAAATTGATCTACCATACAATACAGCAATCCCACTCCTGCACATATACCTGGAAAAGACAAAAACTCTAATTTGAAAAGATACATGTACCCCAATGTTCTCATGGTTTAAATTAATCAGAGGGAGCTCCCTGGTGGCCTAGTGGAATTCCAGGCTTTCACTGCCATGGCCCAGGTTCAATCCCTGGTCAGGGAACTGAGATCCCACAAGCCGTGTGGCACAACCAAAAAATATAAATAGATAAAACAAATAAGTCAAATAGCATTAATTCAGAAGAAACAGACCCTGACTTACCTAACAGCAAAGCACTAGAGCAAAAGTATTCATCAGAATCACCTGTAAAGCTTTTTTAAAAAATAATAATAATAATAAACAAAGCCAGAATCCTCATTCCTAGAAGAGTCTAACTGACTCAACAGATCTGGTATAGGGCAGCACGGACAATTCTTATATACAACCTCTGGTTGAGAACCTCTGTAGCAGGGACTGAGCCAAGAACACTTGTTGCTAAGAGGGCAACAAAATAACCGAGAGCTCCCTGGTTTCCTAAATGACTGCTCATTCCCTCAGCCACTCTCAGTCTTACTTATTACCTTGCCATGCAACAGTTGAGATTTCTGTGTCCTTTACTTTCCCATAATAAATCTCCATCATTTAAGGTAATTGAAAACTATATCTCTGGCTTATAACCTAAACAACACAGTATCCCACTTTTCCTGTGAAGACCAAATAATCCAGATGTTAAGAATAATCATCAGATAGATAGATGTTCTTCCTTACCACATTTGGTCTAATTTTCCAAATCACTGTGATATCTATGAATCTTGTACTCAAACTTCAAATATTTTTACCAACTGATAACACAAACAAGAACCAAAGACAAAAGCATTTCATTGACAAAACCGGTATCTAAGTCTACATATGAAATTCATGCACTTTATCCCCAGAAAAGTTCCCTAGAATTCAAGACTTATTTCACTCAATTCTAATAAATGTATGCTAAAACCAAACACCGATAGATGTAATGATAAGTTTGTTTTTAGAAGGGAAAAAGAGACTGACTGCTACAAATTGGCCTGACAACATCTACAAGAAATGAGACATACACACAAACACGTTTCTAAATAAACAGATTTTATGCATTTGCCAAACCCAGAGAACTGAAATCATAAAGAATGAACTTAAATGTATGCAAATTAAACAAACAAACAAAAGAAATGTACCAGCATGCCAGGATATTCCAAGATGGAACAGAAATGGTGACAAATAAATCTAACTGTATTTATTTATAATTTATGACACCACCTCACCCGGGTAAGGGGAAAAGCAGCTGTAAAATGTAGTAACTTTCCAAAACCACTTAACTTTGGAAAATGATGTTTTCATTAGAAATTGTAAGGCTAAAGACAAAAGGAACTGTACATACACACTTTAGTTGGTAAATGTGTTTCACATAGAGATATGGGTTAACAATTCTAAGCCTGCTTTATATATATATAAACTGGGGTTGAGCAAATGAGTACACGGATGGTGGATGGTGGTTAGGAGCCAGGTTTCTCACTATTGAAGAGGGAAGTTACAGATAAGCAAGGGGAAAAGAGTAAAAATGGTGGATTAGAGTTGGAGAAATGAGTGTGAACTCATGCTTCGCTTAATAAAGAAAGAGATGGATACATATAAAAATAAAGATATAGGTATATGAGTGAGTAAAAATAAATGTATTTCCTAGTTTTATCCAAAAACAAAACCTAGAAGCAATAACACCCAGTAGCAGTAAATACATCCCAGTGCCCAGGTCTTAGCTCCTAAATACAATTACCATAAAAAAAGAAAGCAAGAATCCTTGCAGAAATGTCACATTCTATGACTAGGGCAGTGAAAATACAACATAAGCGAGGAGTATCTTGTAGAAAGAAAGGAAGTGCTCAAAA
Organism: Phocoena sinus; assembly: GCF_008692025.1. Lineage (NCBI taxonomy): Eukaryota > Metazoa > Chordata > Mammalia > Artiodactyla > Phocoenidae > Phocoena > Phocoena sinus. Next base: position 25,518,952 of record NC_045775.1, read on the forward strand.
AGCAAAAGCATGGGGCATGTAAAGGGAATGCAGGAGCCAACTTGAATGTGCTCCCAACGACCAAAGGTGGAAATATGTGAGCAACCAAAAAACTAGTGTGGGGCAGGATTACCCTCCAAAGTATGAAGTAAATATACATGTGTCCATACTAATACAAATGACTGAATAAATAAATGGGAAAATGGAACAAATCTTCCTTAGAGAAGAGCCCAAAGTATTATATGTAGATACATACCCCTCCAAAAGTGTGGGCTAGACTTCAGTGACTCACATCCAAAGAACAAAACATGAAAAGGGGAAGATAGTAAATTTACAGTGGAGATAATGATGAAAAATCTGCAAGAGAAATTAAGGAAACACTCCCATTTACCACTGCAACAAAAAGAATAAAATACCTAGGAATAAACCTACCTAAGGGGACAAAAGACCTGTATGCAGAAAACTATAAGACACTGATGAAAGAAATTAAAGATAATACAAACAAATGGAGAGATATACCATGATCTTGGATTGGAAGAATCAACATTGTGAAAACGACTATACTACTCAAAGCAATCTACAGATTCAATGCAATCCTTATCAAACTATCAATGGCATTTTTCACAGAACTAGGACAAAAAATTTCACAATTTGAATGGAAACACAAAAGACCCCAAATAGTCAAAGCAATCTAGAGAAAGAAAAATGGAGCTGGAGGAATCAGGCTACCGGACTTCAGACTATACTACAAAGTTACAGTAATCAAGACAGCATGGTACTGGCACGAAAAAAATATATAGATCAATGGAACAGGATAGAAAACCCAGAGATAAGCCCACGCACACATGGTCGGTCACCTTATTTTTGACACAGGAGGCAAGAATATACAATGGAGAAAAAAACAGCCTCTTCAATAAGTGGTGCTGGGAACACTGGACAGCTACATGTAAAAGAATGAAATTGGAACACTCCCTAACACCATACACACAAAAAAATTCAAAATGGATGAAAGACCTCAATGTAAGGCCAGACACTATAAAACCCTTAGAGGAAAACAGGCAGAACACTCTATGACATAAATCACAGCAAGATCCTTTTTGACCCACCTCCTAGAGAAATAGAGATAAAAACAAAAATAAACAAATGGGACCTAATGAAACTTCAAAGCTTTTGCACAGCAAAGGAAACCATAAACAAGACAAAAGGACAACCCTCAGAATGGGAGAAAATATTTGCAAACAAAGCAACTGAGTAAGGATTAATCTCTAAAATATACAAGCAGCTCATGCAGTTCAATATCAAAAAAACAAACAACCAAATCCAAAAATGGGCAGAAGACCTAAACAGACATTTCTCCAATGAAAATATACAGATTGCCAACAAACACATGAAAGGATGCTCAACATCACTAATCATTAGAGAAATGCAAATCAAAACTACAATGAGAAGGCTTCCCTGGTGGTGCAGTGGTTGAGAGTCCGCCTGCCGATGCAGGGGACACGGGTTCATGCCCCGGTCCGGGAAGATCTCACATGCTGCGGAGCGGCTGGGCCCGTGAGCCATGGCCGGTGAAATTGAAGTCTAGAGCTCAGTTAATAGTATCGACCAATTTCTGTTCTTAGTTTTAACAAATGTATCATGGTAATCTTTTTTCTTTTTTTTTAATTTTTTTTTTCTGGTTGTACCAGGTCTTTGTTGTGGCAGGCAGGTTCCTTAGTTGCGGCACATGTGCTCCTTAGTTGCTGCATGTGTGCTTCTTAGTTGTGGCTCACTGGCTCCTTAGTTGTGGCATGTGTGCTCCTTAGTTGCGGCCGGCGGGCTCCTTAGTTGTGGCATGTGAACTCTTAGTTGCGGCATGCATTTGGGATCTAGTTCCCCGACCAGGGATTGAATCCATGTCCCACGCATTGGAAGGCGGACTCTCAACCACTGCGCCACCAGGGAAGTCCTATCATGGTAATTTAAGACGTCACTATTAGGGGAAGCTAGGTGAGAGATATACAGAAACTCTGTATTACCTTTACAATTTTGCAGAAAATCTAAACTTATTCCAAAGTTAAAAGGTTATTAATAATAATAACAAACCAACACAAATAGCACAGGAACTGGGGACAGCAGTAAACACATTGAGAGTAGAGACAAATATCACCAGGCTCCTGACTAAATCCTGAGTGTCACTGGTTGTTTAAGAAAACAGGAGATGGGACTTCCCTGTTGGTGCAGTGGTTAAGAATCCGCCTGCCAATGCAGGGGACATGGGTTCGAGCCCTGGTCCGGGAAGCTGTCATATGCCACGGAGCAACTAAGTCCATGTGCCACAACTACTGAGCTTGCACTCTGGAGCCCATGAGCCACAACTACTGAGCCCGCATGCCACAACTACTGAAGCCCACGCGCCTAGAGCCCGTGCTCCGCCACAAAGAAGCCGCCACAATGAGAGGCCCACGCACCGCAACGAAGAGTAGCCCCCGCTCACTGCAACTAGAGAAAGCCTGCATGCAGCAACAAAGACCCAACGCAGCCAAAAATTAATTAATTAATTTAAAAAAAAAAAAAAAAAACAGAAGAGGAGTGACATCAGTAAGATGGCCGAATAAGAAATCCCTTGCCTGTATCCCCACTCAGCAATGATTTGGCATGCATGCATCAACAGAAGTTCCTTTGTAGAGCTGTGGGATCCTGCACAATATGCCAAGGGACCCAGGAGGAGTCTACCCATCCATGGGTCAAGTAATAGGCATACAGACCTCAGTCCTGGCTGTGGACCCATCAGTGACCCATTAAGTGGCTCCAGCCTCTCTCCAGTGTGGCACAGGAGCCCCTGGAGAACACTGTCTTAGACAATCACCCACAATGAGAGAGATTTTGTAGCAGTCTAGGAGTTCAGTGGAGAAGTTCCAGCATACCACTGGAGCAAAAAAATATGAGTTTGGACATACTAGAGACAGTAAGAGAAACCATTTGACTTCATCCATGTCACTTACACCCTAAGGCAACTTAGCTCAGTGCCAAAAGAAACCTTCTCAGCCTGTGATTTCTCCCATGAGGGAAAATGAAAGGATATAAGTGAGCACCCAGCTTCCCTAGCTGTGCAGGATTCTACCAGAGAGGCCCATGTCCCCGTGTACCATTATTCACAACAGGCAAGACATGGAAACAACCTAAGTGTCCACTGATGGATGAACAAATAAAGAAAATGTAGTATGTATATATACAATGCAATATTATTCAGCCATGAGAAAGAAAAAATCCTGCCATTTCCAACAATGTGAATGGGCCTTGAGATCACTGTGCTAAGTGAATAAGTCAGACAATGAAACAGACACTGTATGATCTCACTTACATGTGGAATCTAAAAGAATCAAACTCATAGAAACAGAAAGTATAATAGTGGTTGACAGGGGCTAGCGGGTGGGGGAAATTTGGAAGAGGTCAGTGAAAGGATAAAAACTTCCAGTTATAAGATAAATAAGTTCCAGAGATCTAATGCACAGCTATAGTTAACAATACTATATCGTATACTTGAAAATTGCTGAAAGAATAGATCTTAAATGTTCTCACCAAAAAAACGACATGGTAATTATGTGAGATGATGGAAGTGTTACCCTTCTGTGGTAATCGTTTCGCAATATATAAGGGCATCAAATCATCACGCTGTACACCTTAACCTTACACGATGTTATATGTCAATTATACCTCAAGGGACTTCCCTGGTGGTCCAATGGGTAAGACTCTGCACTCCCAATGCAGGGGGCCTGGGTTCGATCCCTGGTCGGGGAACTAGATCTCACATGCATGCCACGACTAAGAGTTCGCATGCTGCAACTAAGCCCTCATGTCACAACTAAAAGATCCCACATGCCACAACAAAGATCCCAAGTGCCACAACTAAGACTCGGTGCAGCATAAGTAAAAAAATTTTTTAAATACTATATCTCAATAAAGCTGGGGGGAAAAAGATATGCCATGTACTTTTCTATTTCCAACTCCCTAAAATAAAAGCTATAATGCTGAAAGCAGTAATTTACCTAATATACTTAATCCAAAATGACTTCTTGGTTATAAATAGCAATGGCTTTATTTTATTTACATATTTATTTTACATCAGAAATTACTGTTGCTCCCTCTTATATTAGTTTTAACAACTGTTTAAATCACACTTATTTATAAAGAGAAATGTCTATTCCACAGGCAATTTTATAAACCAGAAACCATAATCTGTGACACTTAATAACTAGTAGAACAAAGTTATTCATGTAAAGTCCTTAATTATTAATAAATATAACCATTACCTTTATTCATTAAGTTAAAGTTATTTGTTGAGTGATCAAATAATTTTCTTCCATACATTCTTTTCATTCATTCATTCATGTTTATTCAATAAATCTTATAAAATGCCTATTACATGCCAAGACTGTTTCTGGTACTGTGGAGACAACAATAAACAAGACAGGCAGATCTATGTTCTCATGGAGCATATATTCTAGAGGAGGGAGGCAGACAGTAAATAAGTAAACAAATAAAGTAACTTCAAATTGTGATAAATGCTATGAAAGAAATAAACAGACTATTTCATTGACATTTTATGTGCAGTAAAGGGAGTAAAAACAAAGACAGGAAAAGCACCTCAAAAGCATGTGACATCTGAATTGAGACCTGAAGAATAAGAAGAAAGAGGCAAGAAAAGAGCTGGGGGAAGAGACTTCTGGGAAGAAAGAACAGCAAGTACAATGGTCCTAAGGTAAGGAGCTTATTAACATATTAAAGGAACCAGGAGGAAAAAGGAATGACCAGTTTCATGAATCCTAAAATATAGTGAAAAGGGAGAGACTGACAAAAGATGAGGTAGGATAGGCAGGCATAAGCCAAATCATGTTAGGTTATCTAAAATCAGAAGCATAACACACAAGAGGAAACCACTGAAGCAGCAATCATTAAGCAGTACAGCCACATTATCTGACTTAAATATTTTTAAGTTCTAAAATATACTTGTAGGGCTTCTCTGGTGGCGCGGTGGTTAAGAATTCGTGGTTAAGAATGCAGGGGGGGCTTCCCTGGTGGCGCAGTGCTTGAGAGTCCGCCTGCCGATGCAGGGGACGCGGGTTCGTGCCCCGGTCCGGGAAGATCCCACGTGCCGCGGAGCGGCTGGGCCCGTGAGCCATGGCCGCTGAGCCTGCGCGTCCGGAGCCTGTGCTCCGCAACGGCAGAGGCCACAACAGTGAGAGGCCCGCGTACCGCAAAAAAAAAAAAAAAAAAAAAAAAAAAAAGAATGCAGGGGACGGGCTTCCCTGGTGGCGCAGTGGTTGAGAGTCTGCCTGCCAATGCAGGGGACACGGGTTCAAGCCCTGGTCTGGGAAGATCCCACGTGTCACGGAGCAGCTGGGCCCGTGAGCCACAAGTACTGAGCTCTGCGCGTCTGGAGCCTGTGCTCCGCAGCAAGAGAGGCCACGACAGTGAGAGGCCCGCGCACCGCGATGAAGAGTGGCCCCCGCTTGCCACAACTAGAGAAAGCCCTCGCACAGAAATGAAGACCCAACACAGCCAAAAATAAATAAATGAATAAATAAATTAAAAAAAAAAAAAAAAGAATGCAGGGGACACGGGTTCAAGCCCTAGTCCAGGAAGATCCCACATGCCACAGAGCAACTAAGCCTGTGCACCACAACTACTGAGCCTGTGCTCTAGAGGCTGCAAGCCACAACTACTGAGCCTGCGTCCTGCAACTACTGAAGCCCGAGCGCCTAGAGCCCATGCTCCACAACAAGAGAAGCCACCACAATGAGAAGCCCGCGCACCGCAACGAAGAGCAGCCCCTGCTCGCGACAACTAGAGAAAGCCCGTGCACAGCAACGAAGACCCAACGCAGCCAAAAATGAATAAATAAAATTATTTTAAAAATAAATTAATTAAAAAATATACTTGTAAAGTAAGCACAATACAAAATATAATGAAATACATAATTTAAGGCTAACTTTGTCATCATATATTTGGCAAGTTGGTGTCAGACAAATACCATAATAACCTAGTCAGATTGGTCATTCAATCACTCATAAAGCATTTAGTGAGCTCCTGCTCTGTGTCAGACACTTCTCTCAGTGCTAGAAATACAAAGATGATAGTGGTGATGTCACCTTCCACTCCGAACAGTAAAAACAAAACTGATAATGTGATGTCATCTTCTACTTTGAGCAACCCAGTTTTCTTCCTAAAGACTCAAAACAGTGTGGTAAAAATGAAGACACCTGGGTCCCACTTATCAGCAAATCTAATTCAAAAGTTTATGATAAAAAAAAAAAAAGTTTATGATAGTCCCTCACCATGCTTTTGAGAAACAGAGGTGAGGGAGGAAGCTTATCAAAACCACTTATGACTTATAAATTACATGTCCCCATTTTCCTCGAGCCACTGTAATTAGTAGAAGGAGTATGTAATATGGCATAGGGTGTACTGGGCTGTGTGTGTGTGTGAAGACAGACAGTAAGATTGATAACCACTACAATAAAGAGTTCTTGGCGGGGGAGGGGGGGGGCGGGGCAGGATGGTTGTTAATTATAATTGCCGAGGAAGAAGTAAGAATTTCTACAAACCAGAGATTCTCAAAGTAACATGTACAGATCGCTGGGATCCCCAAGACCCTTTCAGAAGGTCCATCAGGTCAAAATCATTTTCAAAATACTAAAAACATTATTGGCTTCTTTCACTGTATTGGCACTCATTGCATTTTACTCATTAGCATTTATTGATGGCTCAAAAGTAACAGCAGGTAAAAATGCTGGTATCTTAGCAGTAGCAGCACACTGTACTAGTAGTCATTACATTCTTTGCCACTACACTCACCACACTCTATTTAAAAAAGAAAAAAAAACACCCAGTTTCATTCAAGAATGTCTTTGATGTAGCTGTAGCTATAAATTTAACACATTTATAAAATCTCAACCCTTGAGTACACACCTTTTAATATTCTGTGTGTTGAAATGGGAAGTATAATGGTTGTCTCAGGCACTTACACGACTGCATTGCAAGCTGAACTAGCCACTTTTCTATAGAACATCATTTTTCTTGAAAGAACGACTGATAGACAAATGACGGTTACTTAATCTTGGGTATTTAGCAAATATTTCCTTGAAAATCAACAGTGAGCCTAGGGACTTCCCTAGAGGTCCAGTGATAAAGAATCCGCCTTCCAATGCAGGGGATGCAGGTTCTATCCCTGGTCGGGAAACTAAGATCCCACATGCCACGGGGCAACTAAGCCTACGCACCACAACTACTGAGGCCACATGCCACAAAAACCACAAAGCCCAGGCACCCTGTAGTGCACACACCACAACTAGAGAAACCCATGTGCAGCAACAAAGAACCCGTGCAGCGCAACAAAAAGATCTCACGTGCCTCAACGAAGATCTTGTGTGCTGCAAGTAAGACCCGATGCAGCCAAGAAAATAAAGAAAATAAATATTTTTAAAAAAAGAAAATCAACTGTGAGCCTATAACATCAAGGAAAACAACTGTCAACATCTATTGCTAACTACAAAATTCAAGCTTTGAGAAAAATAGAATTTTGCAAACTCATTTCTACCAGTGCGGACTTAAAAGCTTCCTACATCAGAAAGACTTTTCTGATGAGAATGTGAAATTAACAAATGTGATTATTTGACAACGAATAATGAAATGTGTAAACATTCGGAAGATCTGCATAACCCAAGGAACAAATATTTTTCAGATGATCAATGCATGGGGTTAAGAAATCCTGCATGGATAAAAGACATATTCAAAGTGGAAGACAGACCAACTGATCTTAATGAAAACAGAGTATGAAAACTTCATTTCATTGCTATGATTTCAAATTCCACATTGCAATTAAATCTTTCCGAAACTGCCTTTAGGAGTACACCATCTTGATTTCATTGATAGCTTCACAGGTATATTAAAAATGTTTAACTTACTGTATGTCAACTATATGTCAGTAAAAGTTTAAAAAGTAAGAAACTACCACTTGAGTTTTCGTATGGCATCAAAGAAGAATATTCACAATTATCTGAAAGGTCTATTAAAATACTCTGCCCTTTTCTAATTACATATCCATATGAGACCAGAATTTCCTCATATGCTTCAAGTAAAATAACATATCACAAGACAGTGAATACAGCTACAGATATGAGAATTCAGCTGTTTTCTATTAAGCTAGACATTAAATATATTTGCAAAAATGTTAATAAATGCCAATCTCCTTACACCTGAAACTAGCATAATATTGTAAATCAACTATAATTCAATTTTTAAAAAAAAGCTGGACTTTCCTGGCGGTCCAGTGGTTAAGACTCCACGCTTCCATTGCAGGGGTCACGGGTTCGATCCCTGGTCAGGGAACTAGGATCCCACATGCTGCACAATGCAGCCTAAATAAATAAATAATTTTTGTAAAAGCGAATCTCTTATATATTCCCTGTTTTGGAAAATAAAGTTACTTTCATTAAAAATGCTACTGGGGGGGGAGGGATAAATTGGGAGATTGGGCTTGACATATACACACTACTATATATAAAATAGATAACTAATAAGGACCTACTGTATAGCACAGGGAACTCTTCTCAATACTCTATAATGACCTATCTGGGGAAAGAATCTAAAAAAAAGAGCTGATATATGTATATGTATAACTGATTCACTTTGCTGTACAGCAGAAGCTAACACAACACTGTAAATCAACTATACTCCAATAAAAACTTTTTTAAATGCTGCTTATGTTATTAATATGGAATGGGTTTATTACTGTTATTTTAAATGAATTAAAAGTAAATACTTCTAATGTTTCTCAGTATTAGTTTGTAATTTGATAGGTATTAATAGACATAATCCACATAAAAGTTCTTTGAGGTTATCAGTAATTTTGAAAAGTATAAAAGAATTCTGAGACTGAAAAATTTGAAAACAACTGCTGGAGATCTGATGATACTTTATTTAGCTATTCACCTCTGGATAACCTTACTGAATGCATCATAACTATCTTCCTTTGAAGAACCAGAATAAACACTGAGAAAAAAAGGAGGTATGATAGGTAGAATAATAACTCTCTGTTGTAATATGAAAAGATCTTCAATTGTTAAATTTGTTAAGTACAAAAAGGCAAAGGATAAGACAAAATATGAGATATTGGCATTTATTACACTTCAGCTTCCATTTGCTGAAAAGAGGGAGAAAATGATGACGTGTCCATACGTGCTTGTATATGCATAAAGAAACACCAGGCACTGAAGAAACCGGTAAAGGCAATACCTATAAGGGAAGGGGAATATGGAATACACAGAAGGGTACAGGAATGAGACTTCTCAATGAATATCTTTAATTTTTAAAACATACAAATATATTCAAAAATTTTTAATTTATAATTTAATTTAAACAACATAATCCTAAACCAATATTAAGCCATAATTCAAATGTATTTTCAATTTTTATGTTGCTCTGATCTCAGAAAAACAAAAAATTTTACTCTTTTTTTCAGCTCCGAGGCAAAACAGTATCACTAGCAACTAAATACTCATGCCAGAAGAATAAGTATCTCATTTCTAAAACACAAGAGGGAAATGTTTTTTTAAACCTATAAATAAATCCATCATGTGAAAAAAAATAGTAATGAATAAAGTAATTATAAAGAAAATATTAGCAGTTTCCTGGTGGTCTAGTGGTTAGGATTTAGCACTTTCACTGCCGTGGTCTGGTTTCAACCCCTGGTCGGGGAACTGAGATCCCGCAAGCCACACAATGCGGCAAAAAAAAAAAAAGAAAAGATTCAGGTAAAACTATGAAATCAGCAGTTATTTTAATTCTTTTATACTTAAAAGATGTCATTGACAGAATTAAAAGCAAAATTAGATACTGCACAAGAAAAAAATCAGTGAACCTGAATATAAAGCAAAAGAAATTATCCAAAAGGAAGCAGAGAGGAAAAAAAGGAAAAAAATAATTCTCAGTGAACTGTGGGACAATATTAAGATATCTAACATACTTTTTTTTATTTGGAGTCTAGAAAACAAAGGAAGTGAAAAAGAAAAATATCTGAGATGATAATGATGACTGCTTTTCCAAATTTGCTGCAAACTACAACCCACACATCTGAGAAACTTGACAAATTCCAAACAGGATTAAATTCAAAGAAAATTATTCAAAGGCACATGATAATAGACTAGCAGGAAAATGTTAATAATTTTTTAAAATCTTAAAGCAACTAGAGGAAAAAAGACACCCTATATTCAGAGGAACAAATATTTAAAAATCACATAATTCTCAGAATCTGTGCAAGCCAAAATACAACAGAACATTTATAAAATGCTAAAAGAAGTAATGTCAACATACCACTGAATTCAATACCTACCAAACTACCTTTCAAAAATGGAGTAAAAAAGTTACAGAAATCAAGAGTATGGTAGTGGGAATTCCCTGGCGGTCCAGTGGTTAGGAACCTGTGCTTTCAAAAGTAGGCAAAGGACCTGAAAACACACTTCTCCAAAGATGATATACAAATGGCCAATAAACACATGAAAAGGTGTTCAACATAATTAGTCATTAGAGAAATACAAATCAAAACCGTAACGATACAAATTCACACTCATTAGGATGATTATCCAAAAAAAGGAAAATAACAAGTGTTGTCAAGGCTGCAAAAAAAATGGAACCCCCAAGCATTGCTGGTAGGAATGTAAAATGGTGCAACTACTATGGCAATCAGTTTGGTGGTTTCTCAAAAAGTGAAACACAGAATTACTATATGACCCAGCAATTATACTCTTAGATAGATATCCAAAAGTATGGAAAGCAAGACTCAAGCGGATACTTGTACACCAACATTCATAGCACTATTATTCACAAAAGTCAAAAGGTAGTAACAACCCAAATGTCTATCAACAGATAAATGAATAAACAAACTATGGTATATCATACAATGGATATTATTCAGCTTTAAAAAGGAATTCTGATACATGCTACAACATAAATGAACTCTGAAAACATGCTAAGTGAAATAAGCCAGACATAAAAGGACAAATATTGTATGAATCCACCTAAATGGGGTACCTAAGATAGGTGAAATCATAGATAAAGAAAGGAGAAGAGTGGTTGCCAAAGCTGAAGGAAGGAGTCAGTAGGGAGTTAAGTGTTTAATGGGTACAAAGTTTCAGTTGGAACAGATGAAAACACTCTAGAGATGGATGCTGGAGACGGTTGTATTGGATTGGCCAAAAAGTTCATTCTGTAACATCTTACGGAAAAAACCCAAATGAAATTTTTGGCCACCCCAATAAATAATACAAATGTACTCATGCCAGAGAAGTGTACATTTAGAAATTGGTAAAACAGTAAATTTTGTTATATATATTCTACCACAATTTTTTTTAAGTGTCTTTGTATAGCTGGGGCCTTGCCAGATAGTTTATGCTACAATGTGATTTATGGTGAACTCCTCTTTTTGTTCTCCTGCTACCCTGGGCCACACTGTGACCTCTGCAGGAGAGAGGAGGGCTGGAGACTGAGTAGCTAAGGTCAGTCACAAGTTTGCTCCATGCCTACATGACCAGCTCCCAATAAAACCCTGGGTACCAAGGCCCAGCTGAGCTTCCCTGGTTGGCAATACTGCACACTTGTTGTCACGCGTCACTAAGAGAACAACTGGACTCTCACACTTGGTCTCTCCTGCACTCCACTGTACTGTATGCACCTTTTCCTCATTTTAACCTGTATTCTTTCTCTGTAATAAACCCTGTCTGTAAGTATAACAGCTCTGATCCTTCTAACAAATCATCAAACCTGAAGGTGGTCTTGGTGATGCTGACACATATGGAAAAGAATATACCATATAAATATTAACCATGAGAAAGTTGGATTGGCTTCATTAATACAAAACAAGGAACACTTCAGAGCAAAAAATATTACCAGATATAAAGAAGAACATACACTGTGATAGTCAATTCATCAACAAAATATAATCCCTAACAGGTATATCAAATAACAGAAATTCAAAAAACTTGAAACAACAAATCAACAAAACTAAAAGAAAAAACAGACAAATCCAGAATTACAGTTGGAAATTTCAAAACTGCTCTCAGGAACTGATAGGAAAAAAAGGAAAATCAATAGGAATGTAGAGATTTAAATAACCCAATTTAACCTAATTAACATTTAGAGAGCAATCTACCCCACAATGACAGAAAACATACATTATTTTCAAACAGACACAGAACACTCACCAAGACAGACCATGTAATAAGCCATAAAACAAGTCTCTTGTTAGTTGTCTGGGCCCAATGGAGAAAAACAGATGCAACATTTCCTAAACTTATTTGACCATAAACCCTTTCTACAAAGGCATCTCCAGGGACTGTTTCTCAGAACACTTTGGGAAAACCTATCCCATTCATTCTCAACATCTCTCCCTAATTGTCCTCCTGGTTGTGACTAAGGAAATAAGGGAGTCAATAAATATACCTTTTCCTTGACTACCAATCCAGGATTAATCAATGTTATGAAGTGCACACAGAAGTCCTAAGGCAGGAATAAGCTTGACATATTTGGGGAACAGCAAGGGGGCCAGAATGGCTGGAACAACATAAGGTAAAGGACAAGTGGTAGAAGATGAAATCAGAAAGTTAGGCAGAGGTCAAAGCATATAAAACCTTCTAAGCCTTGGCAAGGATTTTTAAGTGTGATTTTAAGTATGATAGGATTTTGAGAAAAGAATATTATCTTATTTACATTTTTAAAAGAGCTCTGAGGTTGCTGTGTAAAGAACAGAATGGAAACTAGGCAACCAGTTAGGAAGCTCTGGCAGCAGCATAAGAGATGGCTAAGACCAGAGTGGCTTAGACCAGATTAAATGTGTTTGTCAAAGAAAAAAAGGCCAGAAAAATCTACATAAATTGTGTTGAGATGCCTTAAAGCATTTTCCCTACTTGGCTCCCAGGACATCTCGTTCTCTTCCTCATGAGAAGCTTAATCTATCTTCCTTACATGATATCCCTCACCTCTTCAACCTCTTCAAGTTGGAAATGTTCCAAGGCTCACTCACAAGCCCCTTTTTTCTGGCTACTCTGATTCCTATGGTGATTTCATCCAGACACTTGGCTTTAAATGTTATCTACATAATGATAATTCCCAATTTTAAAGCTCCACCCTAGGCCTCTCCCCTAAACTCCAGACTCATGTATCCACTTAACTATATAGTAAACATCTCAAACTTAACAAACCAAAATTGAGCTCCTAACCTCCCCCTCCAAACCTGTCTCTCTTAAGTCTTCCCTTTCTCAGATAATAGCAACTCCATTATTGCAATCTCAGGGATAAAGCTTAAGAAATATCCATGACTCCTCTCTTTCTCTCACACTCCACTCCAAGTATATCAGCAAATCCTTTGGACTCTACCTTCAAAATATACCCAGTAATGAACCACTTCTTACCCACTTCCACAGCTATTACTCAATCCAAGCCATCATCTGTAACTTGGATTGCTACTTTCCTCTTAACTGTTGGTTCAGCCCTTGCCACTGCCTTCACCATTCCCCAACTGTAGTCTACTCTGAACATGGCAGTCAAGTGGTTCTAGTAAGTCTAAACTATAATAGATCATGTCACCAACTGCTCAAAACTTTCCAATGGCTATCTCACTCAAGTAAAGGTCCTTACAATGGTCTTCCAGACCTAATGTCATCTGACCACAACACCTTTGTGCCTCTGCTCCAGCTATTTATTTTCCTCTTAACCTCATGTCGAACTACTCTGCCCCATGTCACTTCATTCCAGTTGCAATAACCTTCTTGCATTCCTCAAATACTCCAGGCCTGCTCTAGCCACAGGACCTTTAAACTTGCTGTACCCTCGACCTAAAACTATCTAGCCCCTAACCCCTAAAATTACCTAGAATGCAAGGCTTGTTCTTTCACCTACTTCAAGTCTTCACTCAAATGTCAGTTCAGTGACATCAACCCTGTCCTTGCCATTTAAAATTTCTCCCATTCTTGGGGATTTCCCTGGTGGTCCAGTGGCTAAGACTCTGCGCTCCCAATGCAGGGGGCCCAGATTCGATCCCTGGTCAGGGAACTAGATCCCACATGCCGCAACTAAGAGTTCGCATGCTGCAAATGAAGATCCCGTATGCTGCAACTGAAGATCCTGCATGCTGCAATGCAGGTCCCACATGCCACAACTAAGACCCAGCGCAGCCAAATAAATAATTAAACAAATAAATATTTTTTAATAAAAATAAATACAATTTCTCCCATTCTTTAACATTCCTTATGCACCAGCTCCACTTTATTTGCTTTATAATTCTCCATAGCATTTTCCTCTATCTAACATACTATGTGTTCTACTTACTTACCGTATTTATAGTCTGTCTCCCCCAACTAGAATATAAACTCTAGAGATTTTTGTCTGTTTTCATCTCCTGCTATGCACCTAGTCCCTAGAGCAGTACCTTTCACACAGAACTGAGTTTGTCCAATACTGAATGATTGAAAGTTAAATAAAGCCTCTACAGAAGTGTCAAGTTTTGGTAGGCCCAATTCAAATCCTAGGACTAGAGTAATTAAAATATACCAATTCCTTTGTCTATTTATACCATAAGAATAATATTCAATATTCTTAAGTGTTTTTAGTTATGCTTTTATTATTTTATAATATATTTAACCTGACAGTTATAGAGGTGCTTACTGATTCCAAATAGTTCAACTTCTTACTTACTCTGGCATCACTATAAATAGAACACTAGGCTTCAGCTACAAGTCCTAGGTTCAAATTCTAGCTCTACCATTTACTAGTAGTATGACTCAGGCAATTTAGCCTCCTTCAGGTCTTAGTTTCTCATCAATAAAATAGAAAGGTGGGGATGGATTAAAGACCTGCCTGCCTTACCTATCCTGTACCTAATCATAAGATTATTGTGAAAGTCAAAAATGTATGAGAAAATGCTTTATAAACCATAAATGATACATAAGTGTCAGTTAAATGTCTATATTGTAGTTTGGGAAAAACCTGAATGGAACAGAAATGTTCAGTGTTTGGGGCAGCATATCTCATCATACCTCCTGCCCCTAACATTTAACTCTAGTTTTGGAGTCAGACTGGCTCTTCCACTTACTTACTATACCTTAAGCAAGTTACTCAACCTCTCTGAGTCATTGTTTCCACATCCATAAATGGAGAATATACCAACCTTGTAGCAGCCTTCTGAAAATTAGAGGGTATACAGACATAAATGTAATGTAACTACAGAATACACTTAACAAATGACATTTTTACTTGTTGTCTTGACCTTCTTTAAAATGGACAAAAACCCAAAAGTAGATAATATAAACTACACTATGGAGGTAGGCAAGATGATTTTTGACTTGGAAATTGCATGTGAAATGATAAGAAGGAAAGTGAGAAAGAGGTAATCAAGCAATAAACTCAACAGTTTACCTATTAAATTTGTTCTTTCCTTCTTGCCTTTCTCCAACGTTAAATAATAGGATGAGACGCAAACATCATCATACAGAAAACCATATTTAGTAACCTAAAAAGTTCATTTCAAAACTAAATATTATATAGTATTTTCTCTTCAAAGGAGAATATTTGTATCAGTTTTTTAATTTCTCACACACCAAGATATATTTTGACACTCTAGAACTCAAGGTACACGCCAAAAAAAAAAAAGTTGTGGTTTTCCAATTATAGAACCCTGATATAATTTTATTAAATATATTTAGAAATATGACAGAAAGAATTAAAACAACTTAAAAAATAAAACTGCTACTAAGATATATACCATACAAACAGTTCAAGAATGCTTTATGAAATCATTAGACTCTGATAATTTCCTCACTTCTATGACACTAGTAATTATAAGGTATAACAACCACTTTCCGGGGGGGTGGGAGTGGGGGGGGAACCTCTCACATTAAATACACACTTAAGATATAAAACATACCAATTTCAGAAAACATTAAAATGTGATATATCCCTCTGAGATGGTGAAAACGTTCTATTTCTTGAGCTAGGGGATAGTTACACAGAGTATATTTGTGGATATTCATCAAAGTGTACACCCATGTTGTACACCCATTTATACTTTTTCTATATGTACATTTATTTCAAAATAAATTTATGTAATGTACCACAACCATACAGATACAGCTATCAACCAGATGAATTATTGATCTTAATATGAAAGGTGAAAAAATAAAGCTTTTAAAAGAAAACATAGGAAAGTTAGCTTCATGACACTGAGGTAGGTAGAGATTTCATAAATGGAAACAGAAGAATACTAACCAGCTGATAAACTGGACTTCTTTAAAATTAAGAACCTTGACTCACCAAGATACCAAGATCCTGAAAAAGCTACAGAGTAGAAGATATATGCAATACATATACCTAAAAAGACTATATCCAGAATATATAAAGAACTACAAATCAATATGAAAAAAGTAAATACTCTAGTATAAAAAGGGCTAAAGACTTGACAGACACTTCACAAAAGCAGAAGTCCAAATGACTAATAAACATGGGGCCCCTAATATGAAAAGGTGCTCAACTTCATTAGTCATCAGAAAATAAAATCAAAACTACAATGCAATACCACTACACACCCTTCAAGAAAAACTAAAAATAAAAAGACTGACAATACCAAGTGGTGGCAAACATGTGGAACAACTGGAATTCTCTCATATACTTCTGGTGGGAGTATAAGTTTGTAAGACCACTTGGCAAAACTTCAGCAAAATCTACTAAAAATGAACATACCATAGCCATAACCATGACCTAATAATTCCACTTAAGGTACATACCCAACAAAAATGCATATATACATTCATCAGGAAAAAGAGTACAAAAATGTTCAAAGCAGCAAAACTGTAAATAACAAAAATGTCCATTAATAGTAGAATGGGAAAACTGTGGTTTATTCACAGAATAGAACACAACAAGAATAAACAAACCACAGTATAACATGGATTAATCTCATAAATGTAATGTTGAGCAAAAGAAGCTCAAACAAGTTATTCTATATGATTCCACTTATACAGAGTTCAAAAACAGACAAAACTTTTCTATGGTGTTAGAATACAAGGAATACAGTGTGAGTTGGGAATTCCACTACTGATGTTTATTGAGCTGGGTGCTAGTTACAATGACATGCCTATTTTGTGAAACTTCATCTAGCTGTACACTTTTCTATATGTATGTCGTACTTCTTTAAAAATCTTACATTAAATAAGGTCCCCAACTATTGAATCATGATTTCTAATCTTTTCCTACCACCAAGATTCTTCACCTATACTACGCTCAGAGACTTAACTAGCAATGGTCTTATATCACCCGCCATGTTCTTAGGGACTTAAATGTCAATATCTCTGTCCATATGTACTATATGCTAAGCCCTTTAATGTTCACTTGTTCAGATACTTATTAAATTTATGTACAAAACCTGTGCTTGCTGAGAACTTGGGGTACAAAAAAATTAGTAAGACATAGTTCCTGTCTTCTAGGAGTTCATAATCTTATAGAAGACCACATACACAGATAACAAGGTAAATATATAGAGATACACACAGGATATTATGGGAACACAAAGGAACAGCCAGGGGTAGGTAAGGCATCAGGGTAGGCTTCTAGGAGGTGTTAACACCTGAGTCCTTAAAAGATGAGAAGGAGTTATCCTGGCAAAGTGCATTCCAACACAGGAAACAGCTTGAATAAAAACAGTGATAAACAGCACAGTATATTTAAAGAAACAATGAACAGCTGCTAGACAGTTGCTGAAGCATAGTAAAA
The DNA here is from genome assembly GCF_008692025.1 of Phocoena sinus. NCBI lineage: Eukaryota > Metazoa > Chordata > Mammalia > Artiodactyla > Phocoenidae > Phocoena > Phocoena sinus. The sequence continues at coordinate 25,536,727 of NC_045775.1, forward strand.
GGGAGAACTGGGATGGGGTTGGGGGAAGTGGCCAAAGAGGTAGGAAGATGCCAAGTCATGAAGAGACTTAGACCTTATCCAACAGGAAAGATGGGTCAGTGAGATTTATGCAAAGAAATTATGTGGTCAGATAGATTATTCAGGGAGCAATGCAGGGGATGGACTTAAAGGGAATAAAGTTGGCAGAAAGAAGGACAGTTAGGAAGCAGTTATAACTGTCCAGACAGAAGATCATAAGGGCTGAAATAATGAAATGAAAGATATAGCAAATCCGGAAAAAATACAGAGTACAGACACATTATGCCGCTGATCTAGAGACCACATTTTGAGAACCACAAATATATACTATGGGTTGACAATTTTTTTCTGTAAAGGCCCAAATAAATAGTAAATATTTTAGAGTTTACAGGCCACATACAGACTCTATTTCACTTCTTGGTTCTTGTTTGCTTTTTAAACCCTTCAACAATTAAAAACTGGGCTTCCCTGGTGGCGTGGTGGTTAAGAATCTGCCTGCCAATGCAGGGGACACGGGTTCGAGCCCTGGTCTGGGAAGATCTCACGTGCCATGGAGCAACTAAGTCCATATGCCACAACTACTGAAGCCTGCACGCCTGGAGCCTATGCTCCGCAACAAGAGAAGCCACTGCAATGAGAGGCCTGCTCGCCGCAACTAGGGAAAGCCCACTCGCAGCAGCGAAGACCCAAGGCAGCCAAAAATAAAATAAATTAAATAAATTTTTTAAAAAATTAAAAACCATTCTGTTAGTGGACTTTACCACAAAAAAAAAAAGGCCACAGGCTGGATTTGGACTGCAGACATAGTGAGTTTGCTGATCCCTGCTGTATACCCATAAAGAAGCAAGGATTAACCTTCCTATGAGATTAATTTTCCTAAAATGCTACTTGCACATCAGTCCCCTACTCAGAAACTTCTGCACTGGTCCTGATTACCTACTGCATAAGTTAAATCCCTATGATGCATAGCATTCACAGGCATCTACACTCTAGCTCCAACCAGGCTCGTGAACTACACCCCGTGAGAACCTTCCATTCTTATTAAATTGGCCTACTTACGCTTACCTGCCTCTGTATCTTTGTGGTGTTCCCCAATGTACTTTCTCCCTTTTCAAATCTACTCAAATACCCTTCCTTCAAAGCATAATTCAAATCCTTTGAAGTGATTCCACCCTCGTCCAAACTCCTAAAAGCACTGCCTCAATTTATCTGATATTTATTTTTTGTCTTGAGTTACTACACTTCAGAGAGAGACTTTTAAACTTGAGTAATAATTAGGGTGAATTTATCCTCCAATATCTTCTTGGAGGGCAGAGAATACTTGATACTTTTATCAATGGATCTAGCATATAACAAGGGGTAAATAAAAACGAAGGTGTGTATGTAGATATATAATACATGTATGTATACACTTTTTTTTCTGAACTAGCTATATAACTGAAGCAAATGTTATCTCACCATTTTATCAGTAATTGAGCACTTTAATTCTATGGACACAATCTGAATGCTGCAGAATTACAGAATGACAATCCAAAAGCACATCTGTCTCTCTCCTACTACATGTTTTTAGGCCTAGTTTAAGGGAACAATAATAATACAAGTAAAATTTTTCCAATGGTCAATGTTATCAATCTAGATACAATGGGGTCTAGAAGTCACTAGATCAAGTCAAAATTTACTTAGGTATATTTTTATTCATTTTTAAAATATGAAATCAGCTTTTAAAACTAAATTGCCTTTTTTTTCTTTTAAATTTGGCAGCGATGCATGGCTTGCGAGATCTCATTTCCCTGAGCAGGGATTTGAACCCACGCCCTCAGCAGTGAAAGCACAGAGTCCTAACCACTGGACCGCCAGAGAATTCCCCTAAATTGCTTTAAATTCACCCTAATTATTACTCAAGTTTAAAAGTCTCTCTCTCTCTCTCTCTCTCTCTCTCTCTCTCTCTCTCTCTCTCACACACACACACACACACACACCACATGGTCTGAATTTTTTTTTTTTAACAGTAAGGTTCTCCATGACAATTCACATTACCAAAATTGCATTACTGATTTCATTCAGAATTTAGGGAAATAAGAATATATTTTAAAATTTTAAGAAAGTTGTCCATTTTAGTTCACTACTGATAAATAGTTTTAATCACAGAATGTTTTCAGCTGGATTAAAGGACTCTTATATTTGAGATTACTGAAGAAGTCTTTTCAAGTCTGAAGTGTGAACTATGCCTAATTTTACTATGCAAAGAATGTTCAAGAATCTATAAAAATTCCTGCCACATTTTCAGTGCAAAAGTTTAAAACACTTTTGAAAGGTATAGAAAACAAAATAAATTAACCAAAAAGTGGCCATGAAAATGAAAACTGTGACTTTTTATCTCTTCAAGACACACTGAAGAAAAAGTTTAGTGACTCACAACCCTGAAAAGACTATTATTCATTGATAACTTTAATAGTAATAATGCATTGATTGGAAGACAAAACCAGGAGCCAGGGACTCCCATTCCTGTTTTGCCACTGGTTTGTACAGAATCTTGGGAATATCCCCATAAGCTGAACAAGAAAGGCTTAACTGACATGCTAAGGTTGTGAGAACTGATGAAATGTTTACGAAGCACTTTGGAACCATGAGGGAAGCCACTATAACCATTAAAAGTCATCTGCTTAATGCAAAACTATAGCTACCTGTTATGCTTGCAAATCCTTTATGTCTTCTTAACACAGCAAATCTTCAGTGAGTCAGTAAAGTGCATGTATTTAATGAGCGAGCTTAGCAACCTCAGAGAAATGAATTTTCTTTCAAATCTTTGTTTTCTCACAAACCATGTCTCTATCCAACCCAACTATTTGCAAAGGGAAACATGATCCGACCCACACTAAAGATTTGGGTCTAGGTATTGATAAGCCAATACCAAATGACTGAAAATTCAGGAATCACAGTGGAATTTTGTCAACTTATCAGAAATGTGACTCCTGAAAATAATCCCAGAAAACAGTCGTTCTAACAAGAGCTTTATTAAAGCCAAAGTCCCTACACTCTCTCACCTAAAGAGCTCTAAAGTATTTTTGGACAGTGTCGATAGAAGACTAAACTCGCTCAAAACCTGACCCAACGCGTTAAGTAGTTCCAGCACCTGCTTGGTGTTAAGCGACTGGAGACTGGGGAGGCTGCTCAGGAAAAAGTGCTGATGCCATCTCCAGCTGCCCCTTTCGTGAATGACAGTAACAATGAAAACACTGACAAAAGAGCTAGGAGGCCACCCCAAGCCTCTGCTTAGCAATACTTCTACCCTACCCCCAACAGACAGAGCAGCAAACCCCAGAAAGGGGCGTCCTCTCACAGACCTAACATGCCCAGACCCTGCCTCTGGTCTGGCAATGTCAAAAAGTACTACCCTTCACTCCTCTCAAGACGGCTGAGCACCTGAAAGGTGAGGGGGAAATGCGGCCTCTCGTTCTGAACTGCCAAGGGGAGCGGGAGAAGACTGCCTGGCAGGAGGCGGGCGAGCAGAGCCCGTGTGCACCCCGGGAGACTAAGAAGTCCTCGGGTCGCGGGCGCCGCTCGGAGCGTCGTGGGGAGGAGAGGCGAAGAGAGGAGATGGGAGGGGAAGGGACGGGAGGGGAGGGGAAAGGAGGAAGGCGCTTCCCTCCTGCGGCTGGAGGGCGGAGGGTCGCTCGGCTCCGTACGGAGGAAGCAGGGCTAGGGCGCAGGGCTAACCGTCCCCCCGGGGGGTGGCTGCGGCCGGCCGCCCGCTTCCCGGGAGCCGGAGGAGGCGACAAGTAGGCTTGGTCGGGGAGCACATTCTTTCCTCGAGCCCGGTCCTGAGGGAGGACGCAGGCTGCCGAAGCGGCAACTCTCCCTCTCGCCCAACTCCCGGCAGAGCGTGAGGAAGGCCGACGCCGGGCTGACCGGCGGGATGCCGCCCGGGTGGGAAGGCGGCGAGGCCAGCCTCCGGCCCGCTCCCTCCCCACGCGGTCCGCGGCCGGCGGCCGTCAGCGCCCTCGTCTCTCCCGCCGCCGCGCGGGGCCGGGCCGCCGACCTCGGCCGGCCGGGCGCGGGGCCAGGCAGCGGCGGCGGAAGGGCCGGCCGGCCTGGGGCCCTACCTGAGGCTGTGTACCAGCTCCCGGCATGACTGGCTTCCCGGCAGACCACTCGGTTGGACATCTTGGTGCCTGTGCCGCCTATGGTGCACGAGGATGAATGAGGAGGCGGCGGCGGCGGCGGCAGGAGCGGCTCCGCGAGGGGACGAGACACCGCGGGCCCAGCCCAGGAGGAGGCGGCAGCGGGGAGGGGATCAGCCCGGCCCAGGAGGAGGAGGAAGAGGAGGAGGCGGCGGCCCGGGAGGAGGAGGAGATGGCAGCCGGGGCGGTGGCGGCGGCGGCGGCGGCAACAATCACCTCAAACTCGGGCGGCCGCCGTAAGACGGGGCCCGCGGCGGCCTCACCGAAGCCCGGAAAGCCCTGGCCCCGGCCCCCAAAGTCGCCGCTGCTCCCCAGCCGGGGCTGGTTCCGCCGAGCCACCCCCACGGCCCCCTCCCCTACCGGTCGGCCTCCCGGAGCCACCGCCGGTGACCCCACCCCCGTGACTCCGCGCCCGCCCCCTCCCCCCACCCCCCGCGGGACTCCCCGCACCCACCCCCACCCCCGGCGGGGCCCTCCTGCCCGCCCGGCTGCCGGCCCGCCGGCCCCGCCCCGCCCCGCTCCTCCTCCGGCCGCGCGGCGAGGTTAACGGCGGACACCGGACAGGCCACACGGCATCTGGGGTCGGGCGGCCCCGCGGGGAGGCAGCGGCGGCTGCTGCTCCGCGCACACAAAAGCCCAGGGCCGGGGCCTGAACCGGGGAAGGCAGACCCGGAGAAGAGCCAACGCTTCCTTACTCGCCACTCTAACGGGTCCTGCCCACTGAGCATGCCCAGCAGCCTCTGCCAGGCCCGCCGAGGAATCTCGACGTGCGCGGTCCGCTCTCCGGGGTTTAGCGGCAGCAGAGGCTGGGAGGGGGAGGGGGAGGGCGCGGGGAGTAGGACGCAGCCGCAGGGCAAGCCCCCTCCCCCAACCAACTTCCTTAAACGCAGAGCACCCAGGGCAAGACGGTACGGCTTTCCACGTGGAAAGTCCCCTGTCTTCCCAGCCACACACAGGAATCCTTAGTGGATGCTCACCCCCAAGGTTTCACTACTAGGCACGCAAGTCTGTGGCCACGATGGGAAGTTCATTTGTAGAAGCAGGCATGTGGTAGTGTGCCTGTGGTCCTGCAAATGCTACTTTTTGCTTCACCGGGCCACTCTTACCGTCTAATCATGGCTCTTACACTGTAAACAGTTATCTTGTTTCAAGTTATATTTATGTAATTGCATGTCTTAACTCCGTAACTAGACTACAGTGTGATATAGCTAGCCTCACTTATTCTCATCTATAAAATGGGTATAACAATACTCAAGGTGTGTCCCTAGGATTATGAGTTAATAAATGTAAAGAGCCTGATAGAGTAGTCATACAACAAACATAATTTCCAACCCTCCATTATCTTTTAAATCCCACGTGTCAGGAACAAAGAATTACGTTAAAATTATACAAGAATCACAGCAAAGTAGAATATCTTGGACCTCCAAGGAAATGTCATGGAGTAGACCATTCCAAAACTGGGAAGAGAGTAAGAGAAAGTTGCATACCTTCAATGAAAGACTTGGAGTTAAAATCATAAAAATTGTTATATCTGAATTTCACACTAAACAGATCCCCGGTAGAGTCCAAAACAAACGACTGACTGCTTAATTTTCAAGTTTTCTTAGTGTCATATAATAGATTTTTTTTTCAGGTACTATATAGTTTCTATCCCTCCTCTCACCTTTTCAATTTTAAGGCTCAAGGATCTTGCATGAGATCCCAGTCGTGGTCAATTACTGGAACACTTCTGACTTTCACACCTTTTTATACACTGGTTTTAAGCTGGAAAAAGAAAAATCTCCACTCTGTATAGTTCTTTACTCAAATTTTAACCCTCTCACTTCACCACTAACCTGCCCAAATATTAAGCTATTACACAGGAAAAAAAAAAAAAGGACATGCCAAGTAGTCAATTTAGGGATAACAGAAAAAGGAGGGCTGGAGCTGATTCCCTGGTACTCTTCCTGAAGAAGCAAAACTCAGTGATACCTGATGAAATGGTAAACTTTTCATTGTAAATTTCAAGAAAAGGAAATAGTTGATATGGTTGATACGGTGTAAGAATGTTGATTGCTCTGTCACTCATCAGCTGTGTGATTATGGATACCTAGTAATTTAACTTTTTCAACGCTGTTTTCTCATCTGTCAAATGCAAACAGCAGTCATATGTAACTCACAGGCTTGCTGTGAGAATCATTAAGTGTCATGAAAACAATTCATAAGCTGTTCTTTATAAATGTTTTTATCATTATCCTCTGCTCCTAGCAACAATCCTAGGTCTCATTCCAAACTAGTAATGTAATCTAAAATTAAGCTTCCTCCCTATTAAAATGCTCAGTTGGAGGCTTCTTTCCCCAAAGGATTTTTCTTACTGATCAAACTCAGCAAAACCACAATGCCAAGCAAAGTGAAAGGTTAGAGGATCTTCTATTATTTCTAGAATGCTCTTAACATATCCCATCATTACTCCTCCTGTCCATTTTATTCTGGCTACCTTATTCAAGGATGTACTCTTGAAAGAAATGTTGAAACTACTCACCCACATCCCCTAAATTAAGGAAGATCCATATAATGCAAAATACTTCATATCCTAGAAGAAGCCTGTTTGGCAATACTGTACAATTCCCATGTTATTATTAACAATTTTCAGGGACTTCCCCAGTGGTCCGATGGTTAAGACTCCGTGCTTCCACTGAAGGGGGCGTGGGTTCAATCCCTAGTGAGGGAACTAAGATCCCACGTGCCGCGTGGTGCGGCCAAAAAAAAAAAAAAAAAAAATTTCCATTATATCCACCAGGGATTTGGGTTTGACGCTCCATAAACATCATCCAAGTTAAAGGCAAGGAGGAAATCTTCATTAACAGAGAGTCCTTATGAAGCACAGACTTCAACAAATAAGGCACCCAGAGCCCAACATTAATAACACATCTTCTGAAATAGCATGTTGGATAGTCACTGCATCAGTCTGTACTAGCAAACGACTAGAAACAACCACAGTGTCTGTCAATAAGACTTGTTAAATTAGGGTATACCCATACATATGCACCCATTAAAAAGAATAAGGTGGTGCTATATACTGTCATGGAAAGAGCTGCCCACCCCAAAAAAATGCAAAAGGCAAATTGCAGAACAATGTGTAAAGTACGCTACCATTTGTGTAAAAACAAGTACTTATATTCTCACACACTTGCATATACATGGCATACTTCTAGAAGGAAACAAACTGGTAACGGTCAATGTACATCTTTGTATATCTTTTGAATTTTGTGCCATATACATATACTACCTATACCCAACAATAATTATTTATTAGGCTTGATTTTGGGAGCCTATATGGCAATATTAAATTGCCCATTTTTAGATTTTACTTATCCACAACTGACACCTCGAGGAGCCCCCTAATTACTAAAAGCCCTTTGTCAGAAAAATATTCTAGAATGATACCACCGGGTTTTGAAAAAGTCAAGGTTGAGAGAAGGGAGTTTAGCATAAAGATGCTCTTTTAATTTCAATTAACACTGGTACTCTAACCTAGTATCAGTTGACTTTGCTCTTTTCTTCTTTAGAAACCAAACTTAATAAGTAACATTTATTAAACACTTACTATGCACCTGACACTAGGCTAAGTACTTTACATAGTTAATGATTCTTACAAGATGAAAACTTGTTCATTTCCAAATTTTTGGAGTAAATTTTGTACACAGAGCTTTTTCCAAATTTATTGTTAATATTATTCAGGATTCCCAGAAATTAAACAACTGAGTCAAAAGATTTGAAGTTTTTTTAAAGGCTGACAAGAGTTTTCTTAAAAAGAAAATTCTTATTCATTACCGATTGCCCCCTTTAGCTCTGGTGACCTATTTTCCACTATTATATTACTTTCCTTCTTTAAATCCAGAGATTTTAAACAAGTGGATTCTCAGTGATAGTCATTTACACCTTCCATCTTTTGTCCTTTGTTGCTACAGTTAGACAATATGTATCAGGCCTCCAATTTGTTACTGCCTTTCTGGAATCCAGTCCAGGAAAATACCTGGCTACAATATTTTATGCTGTCCCTACAGCCATCCTATCATGTTGCTAATGGGAAGTTATCAATCTTAAAATCTCCTATACCTTCTCCTAAACAAAGAGATTTAAACAAAGGTTCAATATTCTCCCCATAGGTTCATCAGAATTAGGTAAACAGTTTCCTTCTATCCAAACTATTTTTCTGTTCTTTCTTTTTCTTTCTTTTTTTTTTTTTTTGTGGTACGCGGGCATCTCACTGTTGTGGCCTCTCCCGTTGCGGAGCACAGGCTCCGGACACGCAGGCTCAGCGGCCATGGCTCACGGGCCCAGGCGCTCCGTGGCATGTGGGATCTTCCCGGACCGGGTCACGAACCCGCGCTCCCTGCATCGGCAGGCGAACTCTCAACCACTGTGCCACCAGGGAAGCCCTGTTCTTTCTTTTTCTTTCTTTTTTGGCCATGGCTTGTTGGATCTTAGTTCCCCGACCAGGGATTGAACCCGTGCCCTCGGCAGTGAAAGGATTAAGTCCTAACCACTGGACCTCCAGGGAATTCCCTATTTTTCTGTTTTTTCAATTCAAGGTCTCTATATCCTCTAGGAATCTATTCCTGATTTACTCTATTGGTCCTCCCACTTGTCCACATTTTTCAAGAATTCACTCTACAGGATACAGTACCTTTTACTCTATTACTGTATACGTTTATTAAACATTATCTTCCTGACTAAGCAGTCAAAGGGTAGGAATTGTTTCTATAGTATAATTGTCAGCTACACATGAAATACCTCATCAAAGTATAGTAGAAGCTTTGTTAACCGATTTCTATTTAAGCAACTTACTGGACTAAGTGATGCTGTCCATCCCCATAGTAAAATACACTGAACCATGCCCACCACAAGCTGAATTCTTGAAGATGGTAGACTACACTTTTTAGGAAACTCACACTGTTGCACTCTTCTCCCAGGTTTGTGTGCATAACTAACAAGGGTCAATCATGTTCTCCAACCTATTTATACGAGATGTACAAAGTACTGCCATTACATAATTTAATAAAATATTACATAAACCAATGAAACACAAACACATAATGCAAAAGGTGTTAGTACAAAAATTAGGTGAAATGCTTTGGACTCAATAAAAACAACTGTCAAATTAGAGGCAGATAAGATGGCTGGAGAAAAAAATCATGAAAAAGTGTATCATTATACACTTAATGCCTTAAGAATTAAGATCTTAAATGTCTAAGATCTTACGCTACTGTCAAAAAATCTGAAACTGAAATTTGTAAACCATACATTATAGGAGTGGTTTGTGGAAGGAAGATACAGAATTCCAATCAAAGAACCCATACTCAGAGCAAAGGCTGACATCAAAATATTACCAAGTTAATATAGATTAATATTTTCTAAGTTTTACAAAAAACTGTTCACAGTGTCATTTACGTTTCCTTACTATGACTCCTATTTTTCTATTTTTCATCTACCAGCTAGATAAGAGGGCTTCTATTGTATACACATAAGGGCAGACTGATTTTTCCCCCAAAGAAAAATTTTAAGGGCATCTGAGAGCATTAGAGCAGCATTCAGGGCAGGGAGGTAATATAGCATTAAACTGGGTATGAATCCCTGCCCCAAACTTACTTCCCCTGCAGCCTTAAGCAAGTTAACCAAATCTCACTTTCCTCCTCTAAAAGTGAGGTATTAAAATTAAACCTACCTCACAGGGTTTTGAGGTTAAATGACAATTCATGTAAAGTATTTAGCATGGTGCCTGGCATATGGTTAAGTGCTAAGTAGGATGTGCACTGCCAGCAAAACATGCCTATTCTCAGCCCTTACAGAAAAAAGTATCGATTTTACGATTAATTTAAGCCCTATCTTGAAGATAATTCATTAGAACACTGGAAGCCATGCAGCGTTAGGCAGAGTACTGAATTACTTCTAAGTGGTCATTAACCAAAGGTGGTATCAGAATGCCTTAGAGTTTTTGTCAAATTCAGAAGTCCAGGCTCTATCCCAGTTGAATCAGGCTCTCCAGGATCCAGGTACGCATCGATATATAGATGTATAAAAGAGATATATAACACAGAGAGATATAATTTATATATTTTTAATATATTTTTATATATATTTATATATGAAAAGTTCCACAAGTGGCTCTGATGTGAATCGCTGATGAAGAACTGTTAAGAAGATAAAATTATTGATGCTTTAATAAAAGACTACCCAGTTAGTACTTACTCGAATATTAAAATATCATTAAAAGACATAGACAGATTAACTTATGAGTTAGTCAAATCACCAAAATAAATTTAATGAAATTAATAGTTACGAAAACTACTACATAAGCATAAATATTGAGAGCTCAATATTTCCAGGTTTTTCCTATTCAAACCTATAGATCTGCAGATGTATATCAAAACCATCATATCACCTCCCCAAAAGTGTCACTCCGACTGAAATGTTTTTCCTATATTAAAGAGAACTATAAGACACACCCCATCAGCATTAAATTTCTAACTTTGCCTCCACATGTTTAGCTTGGAGACATGTCTTTAATATATGCTTCCAAAGCAGGGTTTCTCAACCTTAGCTCTACTAACATTTTGAGCTGGATGATTCTTGGAGATGGGTGGGGCACCCAGGCTGTCCTGCGCATCGTTAAGATATTTAGCAGCATCACTGGCCATTACCCACTAGATGCCAGTAGAATCCCACCTTACTCCAGTTGTGACAACCAAAATGCTTCTGGACATCGCCAAATGTCCCTTGGGGAAAGGGGGGACAAAATCACTCCCAGCTGAGAAACCACTGCTCCACCGAATGTTTATCCTTCCTGGCTCTCTTCAATTTTCTCTTTTCTGAGCTAGTGCATTATCTCAATTTCTTCATACAGGACAAAGTGAGCAGACCCAAAAAAAAGGACTAGCTGGTGTGTTTTATTGCGAAAAGAAGCAATATGTTAACTAGCACAAGTACTTCTCACTTAGCTATCAGCAGCACATTGGTAGAACTGGGTTTGAATGCCCGTTCAAGCACTTACCAGCAGTGTGGTCTTGAGCAAGTCGCTTAACCTCTCCAAATCTGTTTCCTCATCTGCAAAATGGGAATAACAACATCTACTTTGCAGAATTGCTACATTAGAGATAACAAATAAAATAGTTCTGTGCCTGACACATAGTAGAACTGCAATAAATGATAGCTATTATTATATTAATACCATAAAGGTTGATAGCATTGAAGGATATTGTACACCCTCCGCAATGCTTAACAGCACTCCAAAATTTATTGTGAAAAAAAAAACAATTTATTGTGCATTAGAATCACTGGTGATGTTTGTTAAAAACTGAAGATGCCCAAATCCTACCCTCCAAGAGGTCCAGGAACAACACTAGAAAAACTGGCTGAGATTTTTTTATATTCTACTTGACTCTGGTGTATTTTCACACTGTTGTAAAACTCTGCAGCATTCTAAGACACAAGGAATAAGTAATACATGAAAACAACTGAACCACATAAAATATTTGTCATATAGAACAAACACTACTGTAAGATAATGATGTTTTAACAGTTTATTTTGAAGGTCATTTTAAAAACAAAGTTAAAGACAATCTGAGAAAAAACTGCACAGAATACACTCATTAAATAAGTATGTGATTAAATCAATAAGGGAGATATGTCTTCTTCTGCAACTCCAAAATAAGTTCTGCTGTCCTGATGATTCTTATACTTCCAAAATGGGGGGGGGGGGGAAATCATGGCAATTAAAGTTGCCTCTTAATCATGTAAATCTACAGTGGAAACCAAATTTTTCTGTTCTTCCCAATAAGTCAGTTTCGATCTTCAAACTGTGCCTTGTTTTTTAAAAGATAAGATGCTAGAAATTCAATGGGATTTGGTGGTCTGTAAGGGAAAAGAAATCCAAAATTTAGAAATTTATATTCGAGACGTGTTAACTTAAATGTATTGTCCCATAATGAAAACATCTTTCTTTTTTCCGTTTTTTTGGCCACACCGTGCAGCATGTGGCATCTTAGTTCCCCCACCAGGGATCAAACCTGTGCCCCCTGCAGTGGAAGCACGGAGTCTTAACCACTGGACCGCCAGGGAAGTCCCTTAAACATATTTTAAAATTAGGAGGTGAGAGAGAGGGGTTGTTGGAGGAAGGTGGTACAAAATTCCAGTTCTAAGTACTAGGGGTATAAAGTTCGACATGATGGCTATAGCTGACACTGCTGTATGATATACAGGAAAGTTGTTAAAAGAGTAGATCCTAAGAGTTCTCATCACAAGAAGAAAATTTTTTTCTTTTTTTCCTTTTTATTGTATATGTATATATTGTATATATGTATATATGAGATCATGGATGTTAACTAAACCTGTGTGGTAATCATTTCACAACATATGTAAATCAAACCATCATGCTGTATACCTTAAACTTACATAGTGACGTATGTAAATTTTTTCTCAAAACTGGAAAAAAATTTTTAATAAAATAAAGAGGTGTTATTTCATATTTATCACTTTTACATATGTTGCTGTTGCTGATAAAACAGGTCCAAAGATGAAAAGTTGGGGGAAACATCTACTTTAAACCCTACTATAAAAAGGCATATTTAAAAAAAAAAAAAAAAGGCATATTTAGAATTGATTTACAATGATCTCAAAACATTCTCCTAGCACTTTAAACAGCCTTTTGAACTAACTAGACAGAGACAATACTTGTTACATAATATTTACAGTTAATTTGATGAATTATTTTGCTAGAATGCTTACTTAAAAACTGTATTTACTAATAGAATGTTACTGTAAAACTTCTTCAAGTTCTTTTCTTCTAGCATTTAAAGTAATATTTAGAATTTCTGATATATTGGCCTTCTCTAGAGAAAGAACAAAAATGCATAAAAGATGCCCATATTTTAATTGTCAGTAGTAGAGCCAAGACATATCTTGCAGTCAAAAATAAATCCTATTTTATAAATATAACAATCCAAAACAAATACTTATTGTTTATTCATTTAATTTTTTAACTTAACACTAAGTAATAAAAATAAATTAATTAAAAAATAAAACTAAGTAATACACCTATTCTAAATAACTCAGATATGTTCCATCAAGTTCCTTATCAAGTTATGTCAGTTTACTACAGTGTTCATTATTAGTCTTTGAGAAAAACATAATTTACACCCAATAAATGTTGACTAATGTAACTTACAACAAAATTTTCTTATTGGATTTACTTATACAAAAAATTTTTGTACAGAAAACATGTACAGAAAAGAGAAAAACTGTAACTGTGCTAACAAAGAAATGTAAATTAAAAAAAACTTGGCAAAAAAAAAGTTTATAACACGCATGCACTTGAGGCTATGATGACACCTGAAGAATTTTAAGGATAAACTTTTGGACAGAAATATGATATTATGTGTCAAACACTATAAAAATAGTCATGTCATTTGAAATAGCAAACCAATTCTTGGGTATTTATCATAAAGTAATTAAACGAAAGTAAAAGGGTATAAAAACAGATAAAGTACCTGGTGATCAATAATAACAAAGGAAATTGGTCCTAAATGGTCAACAACAAGAAAATGGCTAAGTTAACTGTGATATTATAATTTCATTTATAATCATGAAGGCTCTGTAAAGATATGGAAGAAGTTTTATCTTATAATTTTAAGTAAAAAGGAGATATAAAATTACATGTATACCATGATTACAAATATGCATATGATCTAAGACTAGTAGAAAAATAAGTGTCTTAATTGAGATTATGGCTGACTTGTTTTTAAAAAAACTTCAGTATCTATAAATTCCTTATATAGTAAAAAATAACTATACATAACTCATGATATTTCAACTAGGGAAGTTTTTATTTTGCTTTTTCTGGTAACTCCATTTGCAGACACTATTATCTTACCTTTCCTTTGCAAGCACAGCAAGTCCTTGTAATAAGATAGGCACAACTGTCTGATCCAGATAGGCACGAGTTGGCAAAGACTGGAGATCCACTTTCTGTTTTGATGACTTTTCTGCATTAATTTTCTCATTTTCTACTATCCTCTAGTGAATTCAAAAAACATGCATGAATATTTAAAAATAACTAGATTAGTTTGAGTGCTAAACGAAAATTAATGGAAATATAAAACTAATAGAAAAGGTAAATCAATGACTAGAAAGCTGATTGAACTGCAAATCCTTCTGCCAAAATAAAATCAGACCCATTTCTAAATTTCATTCAAGCATTTTCTGAAGGCACCATAATATCTCATTCTTTTAATGTCGTATCTCCAGATCCTACACTTACTTTCTCTCTTTCTTTCTGCCTTTTTAGGAATAAATACAAGTCCCTTTTCTTTTCTTCATGAGAATACACCTTCTTACAATGTGCTTCAAAAAATCTGGACATGACACTAAGTAACACTGAATCACAGTGAGAAAACTAGTCCTGTTTCAATTCTTTTATCACAGATAACATCAAGGACAATGTCTCAGTTTGGCACTAACATGTCTTTAACACTTCTGTAACACTTGCTAAACTCCCTTCTTAACAGAGAGCAGGCTTCAGCTTAGAGACTTCAACTGGCAACAGAATCTAGCTAAAATTTATTACCACTGTTTTGTATTCACTGTTTTCATTTTTACGGTTACCCTCTATGGCAATGAGAATGCTTTTCCATTTGTTTCTTTTCTAAACAAATGCATCTATGATTTTTTAAAAATGAGTAAATTTAAGAAAAAATATAAAGTAAAATTAGCCAAAAAATAGAAGAAATGACTAATATGGGAAAGATCATTAATGTGATATTTAAATGATGTTTCGGAAATGATGACTTACACTTCCTCCGTCTAAGAACCCCCCAAAATCTGGGCCTTTCATATAAATTCACCTGACATCCAGAGCATCAAAAACTACTTTACTGGAAAACTTTGCCTTCTTCTGAAATCTATCATTTCAGAAATTTAGAAATAAGTGGCTATCTCATAGACAAAACACTATTAAGAGCACTTTCATTTAAATGAAATTTGTTCCAATCATACTAGAACTGGATAGTCAACGATTACAAACAAACAAAAAAATTCTACACTTAATTTTTTTAAAGAAAATTTTATTTTGTAAAAACTGAGAAAAAACTTTAAGCATATAACTACAACATACATACCTTGCTTTCCAAAAACACTTGCCAGAACTATGTCAGGTAACTTGTCTAGTTTTGCTTGTGATTTTTCAATCTAATTTTTGGACTTAATAAAAATAATTACCTATACTTATTTAATGTATGAAACAGTTATTTCATTTGCCCATGAATTAAGAAACTTATAGTTCACCAGTAAATTTCAACAAATACCTATATATGATAAAAACTAGTCAATTACATGACATCCCAATACCTTCATTCAGAAACAGCAATGGGCCTTCCCTGGTGGCGCAGTGGTTGAGAATCTGCCTGCCAATGCAGGGGACACAGGTTCGAGCCCTGATCTGGGAAGATCCCACATGCCACGGAGCAACTAGGCCGGTGAGCCACAACTACTGAGCCTGCACGTCTGGAGCTTGTGCTCCGCAACAAGAGAGGCCACGATAGTGAGAGGCCCGCGCACCGCGATGAAGAGTGGCCCCCGCTCTCCACAACTAGAGAAAGCACTTTCACAGAAATGAAGACCCAACACAGCCAAATAAATTAATTTTTAAAAAAAAGAAAGAAAAAGAAACAGCAATGCCTAAGCAACTCTGATAGATCCTATAATAAGCTCCTTGACCAAATCCTCTCATTTATTTCATTTAAACATTTACTGACTATCCACTATGTGCCAATTGCTATGCTTACTTTCAGTAAAGTCAAAATCCTGAATTAATCTAAAAAATATACAGTTGATGCCTGAACAACATGACCCTCTGCCCAGCCAAAAATCCGCTTATAACTTACAGTTGGCCCTTTATACAGGCTGTTCCTCCATATCTGTGGTTCTGTATCTACAGTTCCATATCCGTGGATTCAAGCAACTGGAAATCGTGTAGTACTACAGTACTTACTACTGAAAAAAAATCCACTTTTAAGTGGACCCATGCAGTTCAAACCTGGGTTGTTCTAGGGTCAAATGTATATCCAACCACAAACACACACACACACACACAAAAAAAAAGATTAAGCTTTTAAGAGTGTAGAACAGTGATCACAAAAATGAGGAAAAATTAGGTGAATCCTATGATTGCCCCAGCTTACTGCATCCTGCCTAGAGAACTTATACAACAAAACCCAGGGAGAAGGACCCCAAGCAGAGCCCTGAAGTCTCCCTAAGTTGAGAAGACAGAGTTGAAAATTCAGGGAGACCAAGAGAACTAGAACTTGCAGAGAAGAGTACTGAAAAGGAAACTTTCACAGAGAGGAGAGAGTTGCATAGAAAGAGACTAAGAGATTGCCTTCCAGTTTTCAAGTGAGTATTTATCAGAGCATGAGTGTGAGGGAACTCTTCTTCCAAGTGGTTTTTTCTTCTGGCCTTGAGTAGTCCCCTCTTTTCATGTATGGTATAAGGACCTTATAACAGTATCCTTCCATTTCCTCTCTCCTGGCCTTTATACTATTGTTATCTTATATTTCTACATATGTTACAAACCCTGCAATTGATTTTTCTTTAAAAAGTCAATTATCCTTTTTATTTTATTAAAAATTTTTTATTGTTTACTTAACATTATAGTTACTTTATTGCTCTAGAAAATTTAGTTTTTAAAACTATCAGATTACATACATAGTGATAATGAGACTACCCCCCCCCCCCGCCCAACAATCAACTGTATATTATGAGGCTTCTCTAACTTGGTAGATAACTATTACAAAATTACAAAAATAGCTGGTTACAGTTGAGCTATCAAGTAGGTATCACATTTCTGTAGATTGAAAAGTTGAATAAAAAGAAAACTGATGTTACTGATAAGTCGCTGAGTGTATCTGAGAAATCCAAGCTACATGCACACAGAAAAAATACTGGTTACAAAAACCATTACGTTACTCTGTATTAACATTTTGCAATGTTTTACAAAGTGTGTGAGGGAACTACTGAAGGCCAGAAGAAAAAACCACTTGGAGGAAGCAGGAGGCACAAACCCTGGAGCTCACACAGGCCAGGAGTAGTTCATGTTCCTGTGACCCACGATGGGAAAACCTCATAACACATGAAGCACTGGGTAGAATACACAAGAGGAAGAAATTAAGTCTAAACTAAAGGTTGGTCTGGTCCCACCTAAAAAAGCTTAAAGGCAAACCTCAAAAGATCAAATTGTTTCCAAGTAACTTAACCAAGTCCTAGAACAAAGCCCAAGAGTATATGAAGAAATACAAAAATAACCAGTACCCAACAAGGTAACATTCATAATGCCCAGCCTCCAATAAAAATTACCAGACGGGCAAAGAAGCAGAAAAAATTACCCATAATGAAGAGAAAAAGCAATTCACAGAAACAGACACAGAAATGATACAGATAGCATAGGCAATGCCATTAAACCAGTTATTATAATATATTCCATATGTTCAAGAAGACTGAGGAAAGAATTAGTAAATTAAGCTAACAAAATACTTGAAAATATTTGAAGAAATAATGGCTGAAATTTTTTCAAATTTAATGAAAACTCTAAACCCAAAGATCCAAGAAACTCAATGAATCCTAAGCACAAGAAACATTAAAAAAAAAATTACGCCAAGACACATTATAATCAAGTTATTTAAAACCAGTAATAAAATCTTAAAAGCACAAAGAGAAGACGTTAACTACAGAGGAGCAAAGATAGGAATGATAGCAGACTTTTCAGCAGAAACAATGTCAGCCAGAAGACAGTGGAGCAAATACTCAGCAAAAATACCTCAAAAGCAAAGGCAAAATAATTACCTTTTCAGACATTCAGAACCTTAAAGAATTCCTTCCCAGCCAACCTCCACTACAAGAAATGTTAAAGAAAGCCCTTCAGGAGGATGGGAAATGATACCAGCAGGATCTACACAAAAGAATGGAGAACCCAGAAATGACAATTACACGGATAAACATGAATCACTCCTTTCTCGTACTGTTTAAATCTCTGTTAAAAAGTTAATTGGACGGAAGTCAAGGGAGCACTTCCGGGTTCAGCAATAACCTGGAGCCGGCGGCGTTAGGTCGGCCGTCTTGGGCCTTGCTCCGCAGCTCCACCTTCACTCTGGTCTTTCTAGAAACCCAGCTGTGCTTTCGGGTGTGCCGGACAGCCTCCCAGACGCGTGTGTAATAAGCCCCCCATGGTGGACACGGCCCCGAACGGCCCCCAAGAGGCGGGCGCAGTGCAATTCATCACGGCCAATAAACTGGCCACGGCAATGTTGCTTTCTGGCTTGTTCATAGTTTACTGCTCTTTGTTCTGCCTCTTCTTGGGCTGCATGAAGTAGCAAGCTTTTACCAACGTGCTTTGCTGGCAAATGCTCTGGCTAGTGCTCTGAGGCTGCACCAAAGCTTACTACACTTCCAGTTAAGCAGAGCATTCCTGGCCCAGGCTTTGTTAGAGGACAGCTGTCACTACCTGTTCTGTTCACTCATCTTTCTCAATTCCTACCCTGTTACAATGAGTATTTCCCAGTCTTGTTATTTTCTTCGCTTCATACTGCCACATACACGAAAAAGGTGCCTTGATGCAAAGGGTTCAAATAGTTTACCTCTGCTGAGACCTCTCGGATAAACTCAGCTCTAATCAACAGAATATTCTGAAATTCATTGCTTGTCATGAAATATTCTTGATGCCTGCTACAGTTTTAATGCTTTTTAGGGGTCAAGGAAGTTTGCTCCAGCCTTTTATATACCATAGATTCCTTACTGTTCGATACTCCTCTAGAAGAAATCCATATTATTGGACCTTGTCTAATGAACGGAGGATTGTTGTTGAACATCTAATAATGAAACCTGCTTGCCCACTGTTTGTGAGAAGACTTCGTCTCCAGAGCATTGTCTTTATAAGCAGACTGGCACCAACAGTTGCAGAGTTTAACATCCAGCTAAGTTATGTGTAATATAAATAAGCACTGTTAGCTGCTGGTACTTCTGCTAGGGATGGTTAATTCCAGGTGTAAAACTGACCTCACTGCAATTTACATAATTTACATAAATGCATCTCAAAAGAAAAATAATCATTTTCCTGGCATGTTCAATCAAGCCTTTTAAACACTTTCTGAGAAACTTTATTGTAATGTGTTGTTAATAGTTAAGGAAATTTAAATCTTGTGATAAATGTACCAAAAATTCTTTAGACGCTGCTGTGCCTTTATCATGAAGTACCTTTATTTCTCTTGGAAAAATAGCTCTAAAATTCGTTTTCATCTAATTAGTAACCTGAATTTATATCTGGCATGAGTTCATTATGGTAATATTAACATGTAAATTCAGTATATTTTGAGACAGTATTCTTTTGCCATTCAGTAATTTTGGTTGATGATTTTAACAAAAACACTTCCCACTATTTAATTTCAAATTGTTTTTAAATTGATTTCGTGCTGCTTTGTTAGGACAGATTTATTTTGGATGTACCATTATAATAGGAATTCTATATGTATCTTATGCTATGATCTTCCAAAATTTTATTTTCATAATTACTTCTGTGGCTTTGAATATTTTAAAAGGCCCAACTGTAAGACTGTTAGCCAATTGGGTTAAATACTTGTGGTCACCTAAGCGTTTTACATAAAAGAGCAGTAGTCAGACAGTTTTCCTTTCAGAGACCCATTGAGTAACATTTCTCAAATAGGAAATCCTTCTTCTAGAAATGTGCACACATAGGTTTTAGTATTATTGTAGTTTACACAATTACTTAGATCAGATTCTTGACTGCCAGTTTTCTCGGTTTCTTAGGCTTGAATTTTCATAGACAATTGCAGCAGTTCAGATGCTTTCTGAAAGGAATGTAACTGAAGACTGAGCATGTGACTAAACTTGGTATCTGTTCTGAAATACTGAAGACTATACATACTTACCCATCAAATCTGATTTAAAAGATTAAACAGAAAGGTTTATATAGATAAGGTTATTGAATAGAAATGGGGCCAGAGGAGGAGTTGTGGAGGAAATAGTGTGCATTTCAATGTTATAATGCATAGATAAATTTGGGAGAACTGGATGTGTTATGATGTGATTTTAGTTGTATAATATGTTAAATACGTTTGTTGAGCTTCCATCAACTCCTTTATAAAATTCATTCTGATCTTTATTATTGTTGCATGATTGGAAATGTTTAAAACATTGCAAAATGTTAATACAGAGTAACATAATGGTTTTTGTAACCAGTTTTTTTTCTGTGTGCATGTAGCTTGGATTTCTCAGATACACTCAGCGACTTACCAGTAACATCAGTTTTCTTTTTATTCAACTTTTCAATCTACAGAAATGTGATACCTACTTGATAGCTCAACTGTAACCAGCTATTTTTGTAATTTTGTAATAGTTATCTACCAAGTTAGAGAAGCCTCATAATATACAGTTGATTGTTGGGCCGGGGGGGGGTAGTCTCATTATCACTATGTATGTAATCTGATAGTTTTAAAAACTAAATTTTCTAGAGCAATAAAGTAACTATAATGTTAAGTAAACAATAAAAAAATTTTAATAAAATAAAATAAAAAGGATAATTGACTTTTTAAATAAAAATAATCAATTGCAGGGTTTATAACATATGTATAAATATAATATATGATAACAATAGTATAAAGGCAAGGAGAGAGGAAATGGAAGGATACTGTTATAAGGTCCTTATACCATACATGAAAAGATATGATACCACTTGAAGGTAAATTGTGGGAAGTTAAACTTCCGTCCGATAAGTCCTAAAGCAATAACCTAAAAAAACTGTGTCAATAATGGACATAAAATGGAATTCTAAGACAAAAAGCAGCAGCAGCAGCTGTAGAGTAGTGGTTTCCAGACTCTGAGATATCACAAACAAGTAAATTAAAAATAAAATAATACAGTGAATGAAGGGACTAACATAGGGTTGTTAACTCTATTTTACCAAGTAAAAACTTACAAACAAACAAGCATAATTATTATTTTACTATCACCATAACTCATAAAACAGGCATTTTAAAATTATGGAAGCAAGAAAACCAATCACCATATAATGTATCATCAGTACTCACTCCACTCTCCTTAGTTTTTTTCTCACTCTACCATGGAAATTGGTCTGAGGGTTTGAAAAACAAAGCATTTGGTATCACTGCTCTACTGTATTATGGCTCTGCCTCCATACACAAGCACCATCAAGAAAAGACTGCTGATGCCTAAAAAGAAATCTCTTAAATGATAAGTGGCATAAAGTATCTTCACCTGATTCAGCATAGCAGTTCAATTAAAAACTGCATTATGAAAAGACGCAGATTTTCTTAACCCTGATAATCCAACCAACAAACATTCCTAGCAATTTTATAGGCAGAGAGTAGTCACTCCACATGCCAGGGAACTCTAGTTGGTCAAGATCAGCAATACAATTTAATTCCACCTCAAAAATGTCAGCCTGCTTAGGTTTAACACACAGCTCTCCACTTACTTCCTAGTGATCTTAGACAAGTTACTCAAATTCTCTGAGCCTTGCAAGACTGAAAATACATGGAAGTTACTTAGGAGTGTGCCTGGCACATAGTAAAAGGACTAATATTAGCAGCTATTACCATTATTACTCTGCTTGGAAATGCTTCTGCCCTCATTTATCCAAACTTAATTATTGATGATGTCTCCCCACCCACCTTGTAAAACACCCACACTCTTCCAGGAACTCTCTGTTTTCCTAACCAATCCCACCTAGCTCTGGTTAATTCAACTGTTCCAGCATTTATTCATTCACTTACAAAGTAACTTCTTCTTTTAGACAGCAACTTCTTAGTACCTGTATGAAAAAGCTCTATAAAAGTATACCTTCTTTTGTACATTTTTCACATGTACTCTCTGAATTCAGACTCAACCATGTAAGGCAAAAACAGTGTCTACTACCTGTTATAGCTTCCAATGGCACCTACTACTGAACTCTGCAAAGATATCAACATTTACTAAATGTTGACTTCACCAGCACACTATTCTGCTACAAATACAATGGGCTTCTTAATTGTGATGTGCAGTTTTTCCAATGCAGTATCCCAACAGAGCATTAGTAGCCACCAGGCAAAAGTATTCTGAGTCTCCATCAGTAATGTATGTTTGTTTCTCTATATCATTTTCAAAATTCAACCTTTCGACTCAGCTGATGTGTACGTCTGCATACAACGAAGTATTAGTACCGCTAATAAAACAAGTTGCCCATAATTTGATACTATTTCGTTCGTGACGATAAAGTTTTCCCTTGTGCAAAGCAACCTAGTAAAAATGAAACCCAAGTTTTCCCCAGTTCATAAGAGACGCAAAGATACGGCATAGGAACTGGGCAAGTTACCTCGACGTTGTCTGTGAGACCGTACTCAGAGTGGGGATTTTCTGCAACCTAGAAAACAAAACACCGGTCACAGAAACATCAGCCACTCTTCCTTGCTTCACCGCCACCCTGAATCCAGGGCCTTCTGGTACCTGCGACTGTCCCTCCAGCATCTGCTCTGGTTCCATGGTGGACCCTGCAAGTCACAGTCCCCGGATACCAGTCTTGGAAAACAAGAAAAACAGTGAGTTACCCGGGAGATTTCAAGACGAAGACATCAGGATGGAGTCCAGCCCAGCCGCGACCCCGCCCCTCACCCCCACCTGGGCGCGGAGCACCCCGAGCAGTAGAGGAACAGGGTGGGACAGTCCACGACCGGGCGCCCGCATCAGGTCCGGAAGCTCCGCCGTACTCCCAAGAACCTAGAAGAGGTAGAGAAAAGGGGAAAGGGAGCTGATTACCCGCGCCCAAGCCGTTCGTTCCTAAGAGCCCTGCACCGCGCCACCAACTCCCAGCACAAACCACTTCCGCCGTAAGTGACGGATGTCGCACGACTGCCGCGCCTGCGCAGAACTGCCAGCGGGGGCCGGGCTGGGAGGGATCCAGACCGGCCCTGATTCTACTACGATAGTCTTTGCGGTAAGAAATGACCTGGGGAAGTTGTGGCCTCGGGGTCTGCCAAAGACTCGTTCCTCGACCTGCCTACCCAGAGCAGGCGCCACCCCAGCTGCAGACCCAGTGACTAGGCCAGCCGGCCGAGGTTCGGCCTGGCCAGCCCTCCGTGCTGCCTGAAATCTGCCGAAGCTCTTCGCGGAACCGAAACCACTTGCTGGATAGTTCTTACTAGAAAATCACAGACCCAAACTCAACTGTCTACGAAAGAATGTCAGTGTTTTACTCTAAAGCCAAAGTGGGGAAGAAGAAATGTTTTAGGGTTTCGTAGTAAGCTTTTATTCAAGACCTTAAATATGTGAACATATTAGTTACTGCTACCTTACATTTGTATCAAGATTAGCAATATGCAACTGGCTTTCCAAACCGTGATACTATTGATACTATTGTATTTGTAAAAATACAAAAGACACTTTGCCTCCTACACACATTTGTAAATACCAAACAGGATCTAGTAAATCGGATTGTTGTTGTAATTCCAATAAATTCCTTTTATTTTAATGTAAATATAAATGATACACTCATTAAAGTGCCTGCCTTTGATTCAGTAATCCCATTTGTAGTTGCACTTTGTAATATGAAAATATTTTAACTTCATATAAAATATTTGGAGACTTAATTATGGCATATCAATATACTAGAATAAAGCCATAACTCTACAAATGCAGAAATGTTTGTGATCATAACACTAACGTGTTTGTTTTTTAAGGCCGCGCTGTGCAGCATGCGGAATCTTAGTTCCCCAATCAGGGATCAAACCCGTGCCCCCTGTGTTGGGAGTGTGGAGTCTTAACCACTGGACCACCAGGGAAGTCCCAAGGTTTTTTTTTTTTTTTTTTTGCGGTACGCGGGCCTCTCACTGTTGTGGCCTCTCCCGTTGCGGAGCACAGGCTCCGGACGCACAGGCTCAGCGGCCATGGCTCACGGGCCCAGCCGCTCCGCGGCATGTGGGATCTTCCCGGACCGGGGCACGAACCCATGTCCCCTGCATCGGCAGGCGGACTCTCAACCACTGCACCACCAGGGAAGCCCCCAAGGTTTTTTTTTAAGGTAGAATACAACGTCATTTTACTACTCCGTTAAAACTGCATGGCTAAAAATCTAAAGTAAATAAAATTTGTTTAGGAGCCAGGCTTGTGGATACATTTTTAAAGTTTTATTTTATAATGTATATTTGATTGGGACTTCCCTGTGGGCGTGGCACAGTGGTTAAGAATCCGCCTGCCAATGCAGGGGACACAGGTTCCATCCCTAGTCCGGAAAGATCCCACGTGCCACAGAACAACTAAGCCCGAAAGCCACAACTACTGAGCCTGCATGCTGCAACTATTGGAGCCTGCGCACCTAGAGCCCATGTTCCAAAACAAGAGAAGCCACCGCAATGAGAAGCCCGCGCACCACAACAAAGAGTAGCCCCCACTCACCACAACTAGAGAAAGCCCGCACGCAGCAGTGAAGACCCAACACAGACAAAACTTAAAAAAAAAAAAATCAGCTTATATAATGTATGCTTGATTAGCATTGTGGTTGGTGACAGCTTTTTCATGTAGAACTGTTGCAAAGATGTGGATGCGTATGTACAGGATATAGAATTTTTCATGCAGAATTGATGCAAAGTTGTGGATGCTTATGTACAGGATATAGAAACTGACTAGTACATATATTGATTCAAATTAAGATTAAATGCTTTTTAGGAATGGAAAATAACAGAAAGTAAAACTAGAGAATGATTGGGAAAACTAGAGGAGAGTTATGTGGATCGTTATTATATATCCATACATTTCCCAATACATAGTAGGCATGCCATAAAAACTTCCAAATTAAAAAAAATAAAAAAACAAAACAAAAAAGTCTTCCAGAAAGTAACTGAGAGCTGCTAATTTATATTTTCTAAGTACTGACAGTATTAGTAAAGTAGGAAGCTAGACTGTGAGCTCCTTCAGGACAGAGAACTTGTTTTATATATCTTTATGCTCCACATGGTGCCTAGTACATCATAGGTACACAACATATATTGAATTGATTCACAGTTAAAACTGGATTTTAATTAAGACACTGACACTACTGAAGAAAAAGGACAGAATGTAAAAATGATTACTAAAGGAAACAGCACAGAATAATTAACTATAGGCCAGGTTTCTCTCAATCAAAAAAAAAAGTTATCAGTGTGGTTTCCAAAAAGCTTCACTAAAGTTTTTATATTTATAACATTAATTGAAAGATTCAGGGACAAAGCCATAGCAGCAGAGAGCTGAGCAAAAATAAATAAATAAATAAAAGTAAATAACAGCTAGAAATGATAGAAACAAAGTAGCAAGAAAGTTATAGGAAGTATAAAATTAATTCAAAATACTGCAGAATGTTGTTTTGATATGAAATCAAAAATTCTAAAGAGTACGGCATAGAAAACAAACTTATGGTTACCAAAAGAAAAAGGGGGGGAGATATATTAGGAGTTTGAGATTAACATATACACACTACTATATATAAAATAGATAACCAAAAAGGACCTATTGTATAGCACAGGGAACTATACTCAATATTTTGTAATAACCTGTAACAAAAGAATCTGAAAATATATGTATATATATACATAGGTATATACATATATCTGAATCACTTTGCTGTACACCTGAAACTAATGCAACGTTGTAAATCAACTATACTTCAATTTAAAAATTAAAATAAAATAAAATAAAATAAAAATAAAATAAAATAAAAAGATGGCCCTGAAAACCATCATTATGACAGAAATTTGCAATATTGTGTACTATTTTTTTGTTGTTGTTAGTTTCTGCTTTATATCTTGTGTACTGTCTAGAGTGGGATAAATTAAAAGAATGAGAATAACATTTAGCTCTTATTTGGACTTGTAGTACAAAACTTTGTTCAGTACTCCTCTCATCTACTTCCACTATGTCTATTTATTATGGTACTTACCTCATCCTGCCTTATATTTTGTTTACAGTTAAATACAATTAGATTTTTTAGTTCATCAAAGGCAAAGATCTTATTATATTCATCTTTTCATTTTTTGTTTCTTATATTTGATAAATATTTTTTTTAAAGTGAATTTATAAGGAAAGCAAGTAGTTGCACCAAAGTACTAGTCTCTAGCCTTCCCTTCTTGGGGTTTTGGGGAGATAGTAGTTATAGATTCTAGAACTAGAATTCTAGAATCTAGAATAATTTTGCTACTGTTCTTGACCCCCTTTTTACAGACATGATGCAAATTCTGTTAATAAAATATTAACCTATTTAGACAGGCAATACCTATTTAGGAATAATACAATATGTGTAGTAGAGAAAGAATTGATTTGGGATTAGTTAAACATTAAAACCTGGTTCCTTCATTTGTTTGCCATGCGGAATTAAGCAAATAGTTTAACACTTCTGAGCTTCATGTTTTTTTACATATATAATTAGCATAAAAATTCTTCACAGAGAGAATCAAATGAGATTAGATAGATGAAACTGCTTTGTAAACAAAAGTTATATAAATCTAAGTGAAACCTAAGTACTTCATTATTGTGATATTGTTCTACCTATTATTGCTGTTGTTTCTAATCTGTTTTTTTTTCTTTTAAATAATTAGAGGGAGAGAAAGTGCTCAGAGAAGTAAAGAACATGATCCAGCACACACACACACACACACAC
This sequence comes from Phocoena sinus, assembly GCF_008692025.1. Lineage (NCBI taxonomy): Eukaryota > Metazoa > Chordata > Mammalia > Artiodactyla > Phocoenidae > Phocoena > Phocoena sinus. Next base: position 25,563,646 of record NC_045775.1, read on the forward strand.
ACACACACACACAAGTGTTTGCAGAGAAATACACAGAATTTATTGAGTGTAAATGGAACCTCTGAATGCTGTTCGTGTGGAGGGACACCAACCACCTTTCAAGAAGACCTAAAGGGCTTCCCTGGTGGCGCAGTGGTTGAGAGTCTGCCTGCCGATGCAGGGGACACGGGTTCTTGCCCCTGTCTGGGGGGATCCCGCATGCCGTGGAGCGGCTGGGCCCATGAGCCACGGCCGCTGGGCCTGCGCGTCCAGAGCCTGTGCTGCGCAATGGGAAAAAAAAGACCTAAAAGTATATATTCCAGATTTGGTAAATCACTTTCCAAGGAAGTATTTTTTGTTGTCTAATATAGGAAGACAACTACTCCACCTGTAGTTCCCTTGTCTTCACTACCAAACTCCATGTCCAGGCACACTTACCACCATTCCCAAGGAACATATCAAATGGGCTTTTCAAAGACATGAATACAGGGACTTCCCTGATGGTCCAGTGGTTAAGACCCTGCGCTTCCACTCCAGGGGACACGGGTTTCATCCCTGGTCCTGGAATTAAGATCCCACATGCTGTGTGGCATGGCCAAAAAAAAAAGACATGAATAAAGTGTATTATTGATTTTTATGATACAGACATATCTCAGCAATGAGAATAATAAAAATGAAGGAAAAGGCTAACCTTAATATCACTTCCCATCCCAAAATTGTCAATTACTTCAGCCGTTTCTCATAAGAGCCTATATTTATATTTCTTTTCCACATTTCAGGAGGGAAAGCATCACTTCTCATGGGTCTACCCATGAGAAAAAAGTCTGAAGTTTTCTTTCACCTATCCAACTTGAACCAGTTATTTCGATAAGGCAGATGCCATGTGCTGATTGCCACAGACCTAAATTACTGCCTTCCCTGAGCAATGATGAAGATATGACCTGGTGGTAGTTAATACCACCTGAATTGCATGACTGCTATGCAATGGGACAGGATGGGTTTCACAAGGGAAAACCTTAGAATGGCTAGGAAGAGGGAAGAAAGGTAATGGATTCTGAGTAGTGAGTCAACAAATGTTCACTATCACGTATTATGTAAAGAGTTCATACTCAGTATGAGCTTACCACAAAAGAGATAAAATAAAATGGAATGTTCACTTTGACACACTAATTCTACTTCTGTGATTTTAATCCCATAAAAATACAAAAATGTACAAGGGTACAAAGATACTTACTGTACCACAGTTTTTAGTAGAAAGAGATTGGGAATAGATTAAATTATGATATCTCAATACAATGGACTACTGTGTAGCCATTGAAAAGAATGAGGTAGATTTATAGGTACTGGCATGTAAAAACATTCACAACATAATTTCATCTGAAAATTCATGTTGTAGGAAAATCTGTGTAGTGAGATTCTTTTTTTTTTTGCATGTATATACTAGTATATGCATAGGAAAAAGCCTGGAGAGATATACAACAAACTATAAATATGGTTACCTGTGGAGTGGGAAAATGGGGAAGGGAAGTCTTTGCTTCTTGCAAACTTTTATATTGTTTGAACTTTTTTTTTTTTACCGAAAGCATGAATTTATTTTAAAATTAAAAGGCCAGGGACTTCCCCGGTGGTCCAGTGGTTAAGACTCTGTGTTTCCACTGCTGGGGGCATGGGTTCGATCCCTGGTTAGGGAACTAAGATCCCGAGTGGCATGGCCCCCCCCAAAAAAGACCAAAAATATTTGGATACATTTTTTTTTTTTTTTTTTTTTGCAGTACGCGGGCCTCTCACTGTTGTGGCCTCTCCCGTTGTGGAGCACAGGCTCCGGACACGCAGGCTCAGTGGCCATGGCTCACAGGCCCAGCCGCTCCGCGGCATGTGGGATCTTCCCTGACCAGGGCAGGCGGACTCTCAACCACTGCGCCACCAGGGAAGCCCTGGATAAATTTTTTAAATTGGAAAATATGTCACCTTATTATTTGTAACACAGGCAATAATGGGGAAGAATATTTATATGAGTAATGAGTCTAATTGGTTGTATGACAGCATTAAAAGAAAAATCTTCCAGTTTATTCTTCCCTTTACCCATGTATTTATGAGGCATATGCAGAAAAGGGGTAACATAGCAGGCCTGAGACTGCTGGCCTTAGGAAGTCCTGCTTGCAAGATTGGCTGGTATCTAGGAATTTGAGTGATAAAGTTCCCTACACTGATATAAAACTTTCCCTAAATGATGAGAGTGACTCACTGGGCCTAAAATGTTTGTGCAAAAAATATGGTTTATGTTAAGCACGTGCTTTCCTTCTAGGAGTCTGGACTTTTAGTATGTATTAGGCATAGGGTGCCTACATGATCAGCAGGACTGAATTTCTTATGAGTGTCCCTGGTAGACAACATTTCACACATGTTGTCAAATCTCAATGCTGGAAGAATTGTGTCCTGTGTGACTTCACTGAGGGAAGACTCATGGAAGTTGATGCCGGGTTTCATTCAGACTTTGCTCCATGTGCCTTTTCCCTTTGCTGATTTTGCTTTGTATCCTTTTGCTGTCATAAATCATAGCTGTGAGTATGACTATATGCTAAGTCCTGTGAGTCCTAGCAAATCACAAAATCTGGGGGTTAACTTGGGGATCTGAAACTCTCGGAGAGCTTGAGATAAATATAAATTACAGTGCCCACCCTCATAAATTTGTATTCTAGTTCAGCTCGATCAGACATACATATGTCATACATTTAAATGACAAAAAAGATAACTGACTAAAGGTTAAGATGAATGATATAGAGCACAAATTCTGAAGGAGTTCAGATGAGGTTGAGATAAATGTAAGCAGGTATCCTTGGAGCAGTTTGGAACAAAGAATAATTATTTAAGCAAAGCAGGGAGGAATGGGGTGGAGGGGACATAATACAGACTGAAACATTAACAAAGAAATTAAATGGAGGAATTCATTTAATATCCAGTATTAACTGACTCTGCTTACGCTTCCATAGCCTCACAGCTTTAAAAATTGAGCTGAGCAAATTAGGTAACGATTTATACTGTTACACCTAATACTATTTCAAAAACATGAGTTCATTTACACTTTCACTAGTAACAGATCCTCTGTAAACTAGAGAATCTCAAACTCGTGCCTCAGTTTTGTTTTGGTTTGCTTGTTTTAAAATTTTGAGCCAGAATCTCCTCAGCAATAAATTTCACATAAAAGTTCAGAATTCTGGTTTCTCTTGATATGTTTTAAACTTTGGCAACAGAGGCCACACGTTTCTGAAAGGCAAAAATCAGCGGGAGCTGAGTAACAGCTGTCCCATTTAATAAGGGAAGGCTACTCTCCAATTTCTCAAAATCTTTATATTCACATCATATATACATTTTTGAATTCCACACCCACACATGGAACTCATATATGTTATATGTCTGACCACTGTGTCTCGTTGTTATTTGAGTTTTTTAGCCATTGTATTAGACTGTAAACTTGCCCTTATTCCCTACTATATCCTGGCAACTTACTCGTCAGCTGTCTGTGCTTACTATCTATTTGTTGAACAAATGAATGATTAATATATGTCACAATGTGAACTCAATATGGGGAAATGATTAATTGTCCGCAACGATGTTTTTGCTTATTAACATAGCTATAGGATAATAATCCCCTAATTTTTACTCTACTCTTCCCATTCCCTACCTCCAACCATGCCTTCTGTTTCTCTCTTTTAAGTTTTCTGCCTTTTTCAAAATCAGTCATCTCTTCTCTTGGTTCTAGGTGCTCCACTTTATTTTCCTTTTTTTTTTAATTGAAAAGAAGTCCTTAATAAGTGTCATTGGTCCCTACTTCAAATAATTCAGCATCTCTCCAACTGAAGGTTTGAGGAGCTCCTTAGAAAAGAAGGAGAGCTAAAATATCCAAAAAAAACTATTTAGTGGTAGTCACTTTCTAAATAAATTAATGGGTTAAAGTGATAAAGTGACCAAATGTCCTGGATTAGTTAGCTCAGTACTCAGCTCCTCCTTTTTGTCCTGGTGAAACTGGCCCAGATTCCCTTCAAGATTAAGTGTTCTGCAAGTTCTTGCCATCTGAAAACTGGGAGGCTGTCACACTGTAGGTTAAATGGCTGAGAAGGTTCGGATCTTCAGTCCAGGGAGATTATAAAGCCAGTGTAATATCCAGGCACTATTTTTCCTGAGACAAATTTTAAAAGATGTTAATTTAGAAAATGTATTTGACTGGGATATAATTCCAAAAGGCAGAAGATGTGGACTGAGATTATTAAAAATTGAGATCCTAGTGGAGTCTGAATTCTGGAATGACATTGTACATGTAAGAGATAAAAAACAAATAAAATTATTGAGCCCTCTTACATTGCAGGTATTATGCAGGAGGTTTTAGGTGTATCCTTTCATTTTGTAATTTAATTCTTATTCCACCCATTTTACAGATGAGTTAATTAAAGAACTTGCTCCATAACACACAACTAATAAGTGGCAGAACCAAAATACCAACCGCAGTCTTTCTGACTCTCAAGTCCATATTTTTACCAAAGAAAAAATGGCAAAGGTACAGAAAAGCAGTCAATATTAAGAACAACTGGATAGCAGGGACTTAGCAAGTGAGAGGCCAGGGGTCAGAAACTCAATACCTGGATGCTCAGGAATGAAAGATCACTCTTGTTCCAGGGGCTAATGATATATTTATTTCATGACTAATAAAATATAAAGTCTATGTAAAAATGTTTTTCTTTGGAAGCCTAGATTTTAACCTTAAAACCCTAAAGTAGTGTGTGTCATTAACTAATATGTGATGTTGGGCAAGTAACAGACTGTTAGAGCCTCAAATTCCTTATTTTAAAAAATGGAGACCATAATGCTTAACTCAAATAGTGATGATTGACTACAACAGTAAAAGTTAACCTGCTTAGCCTGGAGTATGGGTTCAATAAATGTTAGCTAGTAGTAGTAGTAGTAGTCATCATTATCATCATTGTTGCTGTTGTCTCCTTAAACTTCATTAATTTACCTCATGATTGAAACTAGGAATGTTTTTATGACTCACCAAAGTGACTGGGAAATGCTTTTTTAGATGTGCAATCCATCTTAAGCTCTAATCTGAAATTGAGGTAAAAGGAAATTCTGCACATAATCACTGTGGTAGATTACTTGCAAAGACGGCCACAATAATTTCTTCCATCCCTACATATACACCTCTTTGCAATGTGACTTTGCTACTCCTCCATAAGGATGTAGAATTTATTTTCCCATCTCTTATGTTGGAGCTGGCCATATGACTTGCTTTGACAAAAGAATGCAGCAGAAATTACATTGTGCAACTTTGAAGTTTAGGCTTCAAGAGCCCTTGCATCTTCGACTCATTCTCTCTTGAAAGCCAGATGCTATATAAAGAAGTCTGGAATACCCTGCTGGAGATACATGCCCCAGCCAATAGCCACCACCAGCATCTGGACATGTGAATGAAGATAACTAGGCCACTCAGCCCTGGTCAAGCCTGCAGCAGATTACTGCATTCACATAAATGAACCCAGACAAGGCCAGCAGAAGGACCACCCAGCCAAACTCAACTCAAATTGCTGACTCACAGAACTGTGAGTAAATAAATGGCTGTTATCTTAAGTCAGTAAGTTTCTGAGTGGTTTATTACACAGCAACAGAAATCTACAACGATTACCATGTTTCAATCATTTTTCAAATTATTAACATTTATTAAATGAGTACCATAAGCAAGGCATCAGGCTAGGTACAGAAAGTGAGTCAAAATATGTAAAGTTTGGCCACTGTCTTGAAATGAATTTATAATCTATATCAGGAGGTGATAAAGTATTTAAATAACAATAACACAAGACAATATACTAGAAGAGCCATAGAGTAACACAACCATATCGTTGTAAGAATTTAAAAATCGGGTCATTTCTGCTGGAGGTGATAAGGGAAGGATTTATCATGAAGATAATATTAGAGTTAAGCCTTGAAGGATTTTGACAGTGGAGTAGGAAGAAAAGAAATTCTAAGGGAAAGAAAAATGACATGAGGATAACTGTGGTCTTGGTAAAGAGCAAAGAGTGCTCAGAAACTTGCCAATACTTTTTGTTGGATTATAGTATATATGTAGATGTGGGAGAACAATTCTTCAACAAATATCAAGTCACAACTTCATTCCAGGCACTGCCTACTACTACGTTATTATGTATTGATAGATGTGGAAGCTGAACTACAGATGTGAAGGCCAAGTCACTAGTCTAAGTTCACAGCAAGTGGGGGAGCAGGGGTTTGAATGCAACCAGTCGGACTCTAGAGCCACTCTACTACTGGGCAGTGTCTTGGCTAAATTAAAAAGTTAGTTACTTAAGGAAAAACAACCAAAAAAAGGCTGGCACCAAACTAAATACCCATTTAACAGTTGCAGTGAAAACAAATCAACAAGGAGGAAATTCAAACACTTAATATTGAGCAGAAAAATCAAATTAAGAAGAATAAATGCAGGGACTTCCCTGGTGGCGCCGTGGTTAAGAATCTGCCTTGCAATGCAGGGGACACGGGTTCGAGCCCTGGTCCGGGAAGATCCCACATGCCATGGGGCAACTAAGCCCGTGCGCCACAACTACTGAGCCTGTGCCCTAGAGCCCACGAGCCACAACTACTGAGCCCATGTGCTGCAACTATTGAAGCCTGCGTGCCTAGAGCCCATGCTCTGCAACAAGAGAAGCCACCGCGATGAGAAGCCCGTGCGCAGCAGCGAAGACCCAACACAGCCAAAATAAATAAATTAATTAATTAATTAAAAAAAAAAAGAAGAATACATGCAGTATGATTATATTTGTGTAAGGTAAAAACCAGGCAACTATACAGCATATTTACATATGTTAATGTATACACAAAACTAAAATGAAAAGAAAAAAATGATGACTACAAAATTCAGGATAAATTTTCTGGAGGTCCAGTGGTTAAGACTCTGCACTTCCACTGAAAGGGTTACAGGTTCGATCCCTGGTCGGGGAACTAAGATCCCGCAGGCCGCGGGGGCGGGGCGGGGGGGGTGGCCAAAAAAAAAAAAACCCAAAATTCAGGATAGTGGCTTCCTCTAGAGGGGGAGAAAAGAGTTTGAGATTAGGGAGGGGCTCACAGAGTGCTTCAAGGAACTGGTTACATTAGTTTTTCTTAAAATAGATGCTGTTTATTATTTTTCTTTAAATTATATATATGTTATACAGTTGTTCCTTAGTTTCCTGGGGGTGCGGGGTAGGTTCCAGGAACCACCCCCCTGCCCAATACCAAAAGCCAGGATGCTCAAGCCTGTTACATAATATGACATAGTTTTTGCATATAACCTACTCACATCCTACCATACACTTGAAATCATCTCTAGTTACTTACAACACCTAATACAATGTAAATGCTATGTAAATTCAAGTTTTGCTTTTTGGAACTTTCTGGAATTTTTTTCCAAATATTTTCCATCTGCTGTTGGTTGAATTCGGATGCAGAACAACAGATACAGAGGGCCCATTGTATACATCTTGTTTACATGATATATGTATAAATCTAATAGATTTCACACAACAAAAAGTACCACAGGGTTCAAAAGAGGGAAGTTAGGAATTGAAATGAATCAGATGTGAGAGAGAGAAAGTATTTCAGAATGAGGAACTGGCCGAGGCACAGAGGCAGGAAAAGGGGTGGGGAACAGTAAGAGGGAAACAGGGAGTAAGTCATTTTTGCAATAGCCTACATTTGTAGGGGAGTAGTGGTGGGGAAAAGCTAGATAAAGTTGTGGCCAGAATGTGGAGAATCTTGGAAGCACTTGTAAACCTCACACTGTAAACAATGGGGTCTTTACTTCAATTAGTATTCCTTAGTTTTGGGCAACAAGAAACAAGAAACAATTACGGCTATTCCAAGTAAAAAAAGAAAGAGAAGAGAGAAAAAAAAGGGAGATAGTAGGAGAGAGAAAAAGAGAGAAGGAGGGAAGGAGAAACAGAAGCAGAAAAATAGAGAAATAGACTGGATAGTTTTGGGATAGGTTATCAAGTAAGTGACCAGTCCAGGAACCTGGTAGTTCTGGGGATCTCAATGAAATAAACTGATAGAGCAGTTCTTTAGAACACTCAGTTCTTACTACCTTCTACCCCAGTGTGTTTCCATCCAAGATTCCAGTTTCTAGGAGAGTATGGTTAACCTAGTGCTTCCACCTCTGTGATCTGGGAAGCAGGGTTCTGTGCTTGCAGCTCAGGAGAATACAGGAAGCGAAGTCCAGTAGAATTAAAAAAAAAAAAAAAAAGGCCCAGTCTGAATTGCTCAGGAAGTATGGGATTACTGAGCAAAACCTAAGGATTCCCTTATTCAAACATTAGTTCTTCAGATTAGACATGTCAACACGTACTAATTTAATTAAATCTCTGGAACTGATGATTTCATCACAATGAGCTAACAGTTTCGTTTTCGGTGACCTTAAGTTTTTGTACGCCTCTACAACTGCTGTCCTCTCATAATAATTACTAGATTGGGACGCATTACTTCTGTGATGGAACTCAGATCAACCATCCTTTGCGGAAGACCTGGCAGAAAATGCTGAAAGAAATATAAGAAAACTATGACACCGTAAGATGGCCCTGAGAAGTAGCCGAACGACCCCAAGCTGCAGCGGTCCCTCCAGTGAGTTGATAGCCTAAGTTCCCTGCTAAAGAGCTCCCAGGGTCAGCGAAGTCGACTGAGCGACCGGTCCCTATGGCAGACGTAGGCCGAACTGCGCACTGGGAAATGTAGTTCCGCGGGGAAGGGACGGAGTGGCGGGAGCCGCACACGCGCACTAAGAGCTCAGGGCAACAAAGACGGCGGCGTGTGCGCACGCGCCTGAGAAAGACTCGGGAGGGCGTGCGCGTACGCGTGCGCGCCCGGCCGCGGTTCTGAGCTACCGAGCGGCTGAGAGGACAGAGAGGGAGGGGCAGGAGCTACCGACCGCAGGAGGTGGAGAAGGGGTTGTGCTCCTGGCCGAGCAAGGAGAAAGGGGCGGGGCTGGAGAGCAGCGCGCCGGGGTGCCGAGCTCCTGGGACCGGCGGGCGCGTGAGGGTCTGTGGCCCTTGCCGTCCCAGTGGCCGCCGCCGTCGCTTGGCTGCCGTCGGTCTGCGGGAGGCGGGTTATGGCGGCGGCGGCAGTGGGAGCTGTGAATGAGTTCTCCGGGTGGACGAGGGAAGAAGAAAGGCTCCGGCGGCCCCAGCAGCCCGGTGCCTCCCAGGCCTCCGCCCCACTGCCTGGCCCCCTCCCGCCCCGCCCCAAGGCCGGCCCCTTCGCCCCAATCGCCGCATAAGCGAAACCTGTACTACTTCTCCTACCCGCTGTTCGTAGGCTTCGCGCTGCTGCGTTTGGTCGCCTTCCACCTGGGGCTCCTCTTCGTGTGGCTCTGCCAGCGCTTCTCCCGCGCCCTCATGGCCGCCAAGAGGAGCTCCGGGGCCGCGCCGGCGCCGGCCTCGGCCTCGCCCCCTGCGCCAGTGCCAGGCGGGGAGGCCGAGCGCGTCCGAGCCTTCCACAAGCAGGCCTTCGAGTACATCTCCGTTGCTCTGCGCATCGATGAGGACGAGAAAGGTAACTGGGGGCCTGGGGGGAGGGGGCGGCGGCGCCGGGAAGAAAGCGGTGGGGTCGCCGAGGGAGGGCAACACCTGCGTCCCTTTTCCTGCGGGAGCCGGCGGTGCTCCTCCGTAATTGATCTGCCCGGTGAGACTGCTTCCTCGGGTTAGACCCTCATCCTCCACGATTCTCAGTTAAACACCTCTCTCCTCTCAGGCACCCTAGCCGGTGACTTTGTTTCAGACACTAGCCTACACTTACACTTCTGCATGACCCAAGTCCCTATGAGACACCCAGACGTGCTGGTGACAGTGACAGTTGTCCTAGAGTGACCACACAGATCCTTTCTAGCGCTGTAAACAGTGAGTGGCTTCCTCTGAGCCAGGTTTTCCAAAAGGTTTTGATATCGAAGAAGCTGTGCCTTGTTATAGGCTTTTAGTGAAAGCAGAGTACTGTAGTGTCAGAAAAAAAGAACAAATGGTGACTCAGTTTTGAAAGGAACAGCTGCATATGATTACAGCTGAATTTGCACTATTTTTAAAAGTTTCATAACAGTCATTTTTATGAATGTAATGACTTCTAAGTATTTTTCAATAAAGTTCTATTTTAGTATAAAACTTTTGCTCCTGGTTAATTTGATCTCATCTAAGTAAGTATTCCAAGGTAACCTCTAAATTTTTAAATTGAAATATTGAGTGAGGACTTCCCTTGTGGGGCAGTGGTTAAGAATCCGCCTGCCAACGCAGGGGACACGGGTTTGATCCCTGGTCCGGGAAGATCCCACATGCCGTGGAGCAACTAAGCCCATGCACCACAACTACTGAGCCTGCGCTCTAGAGCCTGCAAGCCACAACTACTGAAGCCTGCGCGCCTAGGGCTGGTGCTCCACAACAAAAGAAGCCGCTGCAATGAGAAGGCTGCACTTGCAGCAATGAAGAAGACTCAATGCAGCCAAAAATAAATAAATAAATAAATATTTAAGAAATTGAGTGAATAGGATTAATTTATAATACCATTTTACAATAAAATTTAAAGATTTCTATTTCTGAATGAAAGCAAGGGTACTACATCCTTCAGATTTCTTTTAAGCTAATGTTTTTTAGTCTTTCTATAGGCTAGGCACTGTGTGCTCTTAGCTTTACATGTGTTATCTGTTTAGTTCTCAGAGTTACCCTGTGAGGTGAAGGTACTGTTAGTATCAGCATTTTACAGATGAACAAACTGAGGTTCAAAAGATTAAAGCAGGTCATTCCAAACCTATGCTAATTGCTAATGCCAATTTTTTTATGGAGTTAGAAGGAGTCTTATAGCATTTTGAAAATCCCTCCTTTTGTCCCAACTCCAGTATGCTGAGATCTTCTTTTCCCTCTAACTACTCATTTTCATTGTCCATTAGTTAAAAAAAAAAAAAAGCAATCTGCAGTTCATTTGTAGTGTCTCCACTACCAACTCCAGAAACTGTTCTAGAATGTGGGTTTTGTTGAAACTTATTTCCTTTGTGAGGCCTTGGACTGAGAAGTAGGATATAAGGAAAGAGGCAGGTATTCACGGGTTTTGGAGTGTAAGGACAGAATGGAGGTTAAGAACGTTGAAGAAAGGAGGCGTGGGGTTTCCCTGGTGGCACAGTGGTTAAGAATCTGCCTGCCAATTCTGGGCACATGGGTTCAATCCCTGGCCTGGGAAGATCCCACAGGCTGTGGAGCAACTAAGCCCATGCGCCACAACTACTGAGCCTGCGCTCTAGAGCCCATGCTCTGTAACAAGAGAAGTCACGACAGTGAGAAGCCTGCGCACCACAATGAAGAGTAGCCCTCACTTGCCTCAACTAGAGAAACCCTACGTGCAGCAACGAAGACCTAATGCAGCCAAAAATAAAAACAAATAAATAAATTTATTTAAAAAAAAAAAAAAGAAAGGCACATTTAAGAAAAGAATACCGGGCTTCCCTGGTGGCGCAGTGGTTGAGAGTCTGCCTGCTGATGCAGGGGACACAGGTTCGTGCCCCGGTCCGGGAAGATCCCATATGCCGCGGAGCAGCTGGGCCTGTGAGCCATGGCTGCTGAGCCTGCGCGTCCGGAGCCTGTGCTCCGCAACAGGAGAGGCCACAACAGTGAGAGGCCCGCGTACCGCAAAAAAAAAAAGAAAAAAATACCATGTGTTTTGGGAGGGAAGTCTTTAATCGCTTCATTCTTTTTTTAATATATATTTAAAATATTTATTTATTTATTTTTGGCTGCGTTGGGTCTTTGTTGCTGCCTGTGGGCTTTTTCTAGTTGTGGCGAGTGCGGGCTGCTCTTTGTTGAGGTGCACAGGCTTCTCATTGTGGTGGCTTCTCTTGTTGCGGAGCACAGCCTCTAGGCGTGTGGGCTTCAGTAGTTTTGGCTTGCAGCCTCAGTAGTTGTGGTGCCCGGGCTTAGTTGCTCCGCGGCATGTGGGATCTTCCCGGACCAGGGCTCAAACCCCTGTCCCCGGCATTGGCAGGCGGATTCTTAACCACTGCGCCACCAGGGAACTCCCTGTTGCTTCATTTTTTACCTCTAAGGAGCATCCACGATCTCCTAGGGAGGATGAAGAAGCATACCATTATCCCTTCCTAGAGAAGCACTGTTTTATTGCGCTATTTTATTATAATAGAGTCCTTTGAAGTTTACTAATCTAGGTCAAAAGTTGTTTTAGAATAGAGGGAATATATTTAAGGGTAGATCAATTCCAGTAAATACAAGGAAATTTTGTTAACACTGGGTGATGGGAGTTGGGAGGTAGCATAAGAGGTCAAGGAAAACTTAGGTATTAAAAAAAAGGATCCTGGACTCTTAGATTTAAAGAGAAATCAGTTCCATGTGAGGGGTAAGTAATGGAAGTGGAATTCAGACCTTGGGTTTCATGCTGGTGACTTATCTTAGGGTATCACATATATACCTCTATCTATTATATTTAATTCCTCTTAAAATATTTAGTGTAAATATTTTCAGCAATCTCTGTACCACATATTTCACTCTCAGCTGATAATGTTTCTATTCAAAGGTTTTGCTTTATTTATACAGTTAGTTTATAAAGTGGACAGCAGAACAGGCAATGATAACTCTAGTTTGAATTCTACAACTGATGCATTATATGAGAAAATAAATTAGATCAAACCGAAACAAATTAGTTATATTAATTTTCCTTTGACAGTGAAGTAAAACGGAGTTTACGTTGTCGTGGTTCTCTTCTATCTCAAATTTTTCCTTTAGCATATTGAAAATTTTTTTACTTTACCTTTAATTCAGTGGTTGCCGGAGTTCACATTTGAAGTCTATTTGCCTCTCAGCCATCCTTGACAATACAGAACTTAATTTCAGAAGAATTTTATTCTCCCTCTTTCCTACTGCATCAAAATATATACGAACAAATTGAAATGAATTGGATAGTGTTCAAAGGTTTCCTAACTCTGTAGTTAGCCCCTAAACCATTAAGGGGCTAGTAATGTCATGCAGTCCCTTTCCGTTAAAAACTTGACCTAGCTTCTAAATATACTGAAAGGCACTTTATTTCATCAGGTGAAGTGGGCTATTTCAGACTGTAGTGATATTAGTTAATTGACACATTTGGTGCCTTCAAATAATAAAGACCAAATTAAATCTTATTTTAACAAGGTAATACATAAATGTGGTTTATAAGGTGGCTGTTTATTTTGAATTTTATTTTTTTTTATGGCATACTCAACTTTGACACTGAATTTTCATAAAGGCCTAAATTTATCTGAAACCAAGCTATTTTTTAAAAAAATAAATTTATTTTTTCTCTGCGTGTGGGCTTTCTCTAGTTGCGGCAAGCAGGGGCTACTCTTTGTTGCGGTGTGCGGGCTTCTCATTGCGGTGCCTTCTCTTGTTGCAGAGCACAGGCTCCAGGTGCGCGGGCTTCAGTAGTTGTGGCACATGGGCTCAGTAATTGTGCCTTGCGGGCTCTAGAGTGCAGGCTCAGTAGTTGTGGCGCACGGGCTTAGTTGCTCCACGCCATGTGGGATCTTCCCGGACCAGGGCTCGAGCCCGTGTCGCCTGCATTGGCAGGTGGATTCTTAACCACTGCACCACCAGGGAAGCCCCTGTTTGTTTTATATGAAGTAGGTTCTCTGTCTTTTAATTCCAAGGGCCCCTTGGAATACTTGGGGGAGGAGAGAAGGTTGTAATAGTGGTTCTTTGGATTAACCAGAACATGACCTAACATGCTTTGGGTGGCTCCTGCTGATAGACAAGCCTGGGGTCTCCTGAGTAATACAGTGGTGCAGGTTCTTCAGGTGTGGCTCAGTTACCTCAAGTGTGTAGGACCTGACAGACAGTAAGGGCCCAATGTATTGTATGAAAGAGAGAGAGCCAGTTTCTTAGGATAAGATAGGGCTGCAGCATCTGGCATCAAAGATAGAAGTTATCTAAATAAAATCCTTTTTTATTTATTCCTAGTCAGTTTATATTTTAAATGGAAGGTTTTTAAAAAAATTAATTACCATGTACTATAATTTCATATAATCCAATGTAGTACTTTATTTAAAACACACAAAATACTTGCTTATCCACATCTATTTTCGGAAGGTGAAGCTAGAGATTAGAAATCAGAAGTATCAGATTTGGTATACTTTCTTTTATTCCTAAAAACTACTAGATACCATTTTGAAAGGATTGATTTCAGACAATTTTCTTGTGCCTAATTTCTGCTTTAAATGATTAGAACAAGGAAAGAATTATTCTGATGGATGGACATTCTGATAATATCATATTTTTCCCAGAGAATAACATTATTTTTTATTAAATAAACAATAAACACTTTATATTTCTCTTCAAGAATATTTAGTGGCATTTGCACTAAAGAGACAAAAAGGCAGCCACTTTTACGAACTTCATTCCTTGTTCTGTTTTTAGCTGATTTTTATTGCAGTTTATATTCTTCCTAGTACAGAATACAGTTGAACCGTATAAAACTCACCTGGTAACTAGATTCCTAAGATTATTGTTAGTCATCCTGATGACAATTAAGGGATAGTCAGTAAACGGATATTAAATTATTGAAGAAGGATCTTCCCTAACCCTTCCTGCCTCTTTTTCACTATCTTATTCTCTGTGCTCTACCCAATAGTAGTTGGATTTTTCAATTATGGCAAAGTGTAGATTCTCTACTTTTCTACTCGTTTTCCACTCTCTGAACCTGTATCAGATCAGTGAAGGTATTAATCAGTGACCTAGCCTTTTTTTCTCCTGCTTTGTGAATTATTAACAAATGCTCATGCTAGACATCCTATAGAATAAAACATCTTTGAGCACACTCACATCTCAGTGGTTCATTCTGGTAGTGAGGAAAGAAAAATGTCAAAATCCACAATTTTCTTGGAACTAGTAAGTGTTTTACAGCTATATAGGTATAGCATAGACGTTATACTTACTCACATATCTTTCTGTTCTTTTGGAGATATTTTATGTTGCAGTAGAGAGGGAGAGAATTAGTTTGTTGTTCTTAAGTGGATTTTGTCAGTTCCTTTCAGTGAGCTTTCACTAGAACACCCATCTATGGCTGAACAAGTGGGATTTATTACTTATTGTAACCAAGAGAACACACACCATGGGGAACCATGGTGTATCTCAGGAAAAGGCTAAAAAGAACTTATAGAATTTGGGCTTGTATTAGGTGATTTTAAGGAGGATTGAAGGAAGCAGGGTTTTGCTCTGGATTGGATGTTTTCAGGAATTGGGGATAATTCTGTGATTAAGTATCTTAAATCTAACCCACAAAGAGAGAAGACTAGAGTGAGGATAAAGCTGCAATTGGTTAAGAAGCAGTCATTAGCCCGAAGAGGGGGATGTTTGGTGTTTCATGGCTTGGCCAATGTTCACATTTTGTCTGTGTTTAGACATGATTGTAGAGTGGTCTCATTTTTGTCTTCATCCATCATGATCACAGAGTGACCTTGGCTGATGTTGTTGTTCTGTGGAATTGTTTATACTCAGTAGAACACCAAGGCTTAGTTGTAATGTCAGGTCATTTCCTTGTTACACCAAGGCTTAGTTGACGGTACCAGCTCCTCGATGTCAGGGGCTGCTTTTCTTTACCTCAGGTTTGAGAGTCTAATTTTATCCTTTTTAAATTGCAGTGCCTCTTATCCAAATTGACATTTGAATTCTGGCTCCACAGGATCTTGGGCAAGTTACTTATTATTAGACTGAGATAATGTTTGTAAAATAATTATGTCTGCACATAGTAGGTCCTCAGAAAATGGGAACTATTGTTATTTATTTATTTATTTTACAAACTTAAAAAAAATTTATTTATTTAATTTACTTATTTTTGGCTGTGCTGCGTCTTCGTTGCTGTGCACGGGCTTTCTCTAGTTGTGGCGAGTTGGGGGCTACTCTTCGTTGGGGGCTACTCTTTGTTGCGGTGCATGGGCTTCTCATTGTGGTGGCTTCTTATTGTGGAGCACGGGCTCTAGATGCATGGGCTTCAGTAGTTGTGGCATGAGAGCTGAGTGGTTGTGGCTCACAGGCTCTAGAGCACAGGCTCAGTAGTTGTGGTGCACGGGCTTAGTTGCTCCGCAGCATGTGGGATCTTCCCGGACCAGGGCTCGAACCCATGTCCCCTGCATTGGCAGGCGGATTCTTTTTTTTTAAGATGTTGGGGGTAGGAGTTTATTAATTAATTAATTTATTTTTGCTGTGTTGGGTCTTCGTTTCTGTGCAAGGGCTTTTTCTAGTTGTGGCAAGCGGGGACCACTCTTCTTCACAGTGCACGGGCCTCTCACTATCGCGGGCTCTCTTGTTGCAGAGCACAGGCTCCAGACGCGCAGGCTCAGTAGTTGTGGCTCACGGGCCCAGTTGCTCTGCGGCACGTGGGATCCTCCCAGACCAGGGCTCGAACCCGTGTCCCCTGCATTAGCCGGCAGATTCTCAACCACTGCATCACCAGGGAAGCCCTGGCAGGTGGATTCTTAACCACTGTGCCACCAGGGAAGTTCCAAACTATTGTTATTAATTTTACAGTTCTTTTAAGGTTAACAGCCTCAAGAGGTTATGTTAGAACATTGTTAAACCTTGATACCTAGTTTTTACTACTCTTTTTATGAAACAGCGGCAGTCTAAATGAGATTTGAGGAAGAAGGTGAATTATCTGAAGAGTGATATAAAAATATTTTTGCTAATTGTGACCCTTTGTTCAGAAAAAACAGATGGAAGTCTCCCCTTAGCGTCACTTAGTATCCCTTAGTCGCTTAGGCTCCCCTTAGCATCACTTAGCTTTTTATTACAAAAGAGATGAAATGATTTTTTTATTCTCATGTATGTACTCGTGTATGAATGCAAGCTCTTTTTTTTTTTTTGTGGTACACGGGCCTCTCACTGTTGCGGCCTCTCCCATTGCGGAGCACAGGCTCCAGACGCGCAGGCTCAGCGGCCATGGCTTACGGGCCCAGCTGCTCCGCAGCACGTGGGATCTTCCTGGCCCGGGGCACGAACCCGTGTCCCCTGCATCGGCAGGCAGACTCTCAACCACTGCGCCACCAGGGAAGCCCTGAATGCAAGCTCTTGATAGAGAATTGGAAAATACCAAAAATGCACAGAAGAAAATTAAAATTACCTACCATACATAGTAAATTAAAAAAGACTTAAAGACAAATTGATTGAAATTCTTAAGGTTTAGAGAAAATGTCCAAAACTGTAATGATTCCTTTACATGGGATTCAAAACCTTTCCAATTAAATGGGAAAAAATAAATCTTAACTTCAGAAATAAACCTTGATGGTTGAACATGAAAGCAAGGATGGCCTTTTTTTGCTGAATTAAAACAGAGTAGAAAGGATCCTTTCTGTGATAGTGAACTATGAGAGAATTAATCAGGGCGCTGTTAGTCTGATGCTTCATGGTCTCTGTGGTTTATTGTGGATTAGCACACATTAAAATGTACTGTAAGATTTTTAAAGATACCCATTATTCCGCTAATGTGACACTTGCAAGTTGCTAGCAAAAAATTGTGTAGGAAAATGGATGTACTTACTCCCTGGAATTGTTTGTAGAATGATGCTTAAGAAGGACTAAATAGATAAGTTAAAAGCAGTGGGCTTTATGAGCTAAAATACAATAGTGCATACAGTTCCGGAGTAGAAGGATTTATATTTATTAACAAATTTACTAAGTATGATAAAGGTAATTTTTTACATATCTCTTTATTAAAGTATTATCCCATGCCCTATTTCATTTGATCTTTGCCACAACTCATGAGGTAAAATAAATGTCATCTTGTTTTTAGGTAAGGAGACTAAAACTCAGAGAAATTGCCAGACTTTGCCAAAGTCATACAGCTATTAAATGATGGAGAAAGACTTAAATCTCTGTCTTCTAACTCACATACTTGCAAACTGACATCCTACCTCGCTACCCAAACTACTCATGTTTTGACCCTTCTTGTGGCAATCTGGGTACCACTAACATGTGAGTGAAAAGATTCAGTTGATGATTCACAAATTAGTCTGCTATTCTTTTTTTTTTAAACAGAATGTAGATTTACTTTTTTAAAAATTAATTAATTAATTTGGCTGTGTTGGGTCTTAGCTGCAGCACACGGGGTCTTCATTGTGAGATCTTTTGTTTCACGCATGGGCTCTTTGTTGTGGCGTGCAGGCTTCTCTGGTTGTGGTGCGTGGGCTCAGTAGTTGCACGTGTGGGCTTAGTTGCCCTGCGGCATGTGGGATTTTAGTTCCCTGACCAGTGATTGAACCTGTGTCCCCTGCACTGGAAGGCGGATTCTTAACCACTGGACCACCAGAGAAGTCCCTCCACTATTATTATCTTCATTTAAAGATGGATAACATCAGTATTTTTGTTGCTTGTACAGTAACACAACTCTAAAATAATGCACAAATATAGAAAGTGAAAATCTTCTGTAATCTTATCCTTAGGGAGATGATTACTGATAAGTTTCCTGATTTTGTCTAGTTACATAAACGTAAATATTCGTTAGAGGAAAAGAACCATGTTACATAGAAACTGATCTGTAACCTTTTTCACTTAATGTATGGGGACTCACTTTCTGTTTCAATATATTTAATCTTCCTCCTCTATTTTTTTCAGTTTTTAAGTACACTTTTATTAAAGCATACATAAAGTGCACAGTTAGTGTGTTGCTTAATGAATTATTAAACTGAGCACAGCAGTTTGAAACCCCACCAGGTCAAGAAATAGAATATTACTCCAGAAGCCTGCCTTTCTCATCCTCCCTTCTGCTCACTACCTTTCCCCACCCTTCACAAAGGTATCTTCAATTCCTAACTTCTTACACCATAAATCACCTTTGCCTGATCTTGAGCTTTATCAGTGAAATCATACAGTATGTGTTCTTTTTATGTATGGCTCCTTTTGCTCAACATTATGCTTGTCAGATTAATCCTTGAGGTTACTTGTGGCAGTAATTGTTCATTTTCATTGCTGTATACCAGGGAGCAGCAAACTGCCTATAATGGGTCATTTAGTCTTTTTTTCTTATTGTAGTAAAAGATAGATAACAAAATTTGCCATTTTAGTCAATTAAAGTATGCAAATCATTGGCATTAAATACATTCACAGTACTGTGTAACCATCACCACTATCCATTTCTAGAGCTTTTCATCATCCCAAACAGCAGCTCTGCATCCATTAAACAATAACTCCCCATTTCCTCTTCTCCATACTCCCTTCCTCCCAGTCCCTGATTAACCTCTGTTCTGCTTTCTGTCTCCATGAATTTGCATATTCTGGGTACCTCATATAAGTGGAATCATACAAAATCTGTCCTTTTGTGTCTGACATTTCACTTAGCATTTCAATGTTTATCAGCCTTGTAGCATATAACAGATTTCATCCCTTTTTGAGGCTGAATAATATTCCATTGTATGTATATACCGCATTTTGTTTATCCCTTCATCTGTTGATGGATATTTGGGTTGTTTCCATCTGTTGTTAATAATGCTACTTTATATAAACATTGGTATACAAGTCTGAGTTCCTTTTCAATACTTTTGAGTATCCACCTAGGAATAGAATTGCTGGATCATAAGGTAATTATTATGTTTAATTTTTTGAGTGACTGCCAAACTGCTTTCCACAGGAGCTTTGCATTTTTTAAGCATATTTTTAAAAATTAATTAATTATTTTCTTTAATCTTTGGCTGCGTTGGATCTTCATTACCGCGAGTGGGCTTTCTCTACTTGCGGTGAGCGGGGGCTACACTTTGTTGCGGTATGCGGGCTTCTCATTGAGGTGGCTTCTTTTGTTGCGGAGCACGGGCTCTAGGCACACGGGCTTCAGTAGTTGTGGCTCACAGGCTCTAGAGCGCAGGCTCAGTGGTTGTGGCTCAAGGGCTTAGTTGCTCTGCGGCATGTGGGATCTTCCCGGACCGGGGCTCAAACCCGTGTCACCTGCATTGACAGGTGGATTCTTAACCACTGCACCACCAGGGAAGTCCCCAGCTTTGCATTTTTGCATTCCCAGCACCAGTGCACAAGGGTTTCTAATTTCTTCACGTTTGTTAGTTTCAAAGTTTACTTGTTTTATTTTTATTTATTTATTTTTACTTTATTTTTTCATCTTTTGGCCACACCATGCGGCATGTGGGATCCTAGTTCCCCAACCAGGGATCGAAGCCGAGGCCCCTGCATTGGAAGTGTGGAGTCTTAACCACTGGACCGCCAGGGAAGTCTCTGTCTTTTTAAATAATGGCCATATGTGAAGTGGTATTGCATCATAGTTTTGATTTGCATTTCGCTAATGACTTATGATATCAAGCATCTTTTCATGTGCTTATTGGCCATTTGCATATCTTCTTTGGAAAAATGTCTATTCAAGTCCTTTGCCCATTTTTGCATTCTCTTGGTTTTTTGTTGAACCATTTAATAAATATTTCTCTCGTTTTTTGGAATTTTGAATTTTATTTTGTTTATTTGTTTATGCAGCAGGTTCTTAGTTATCTATTTTATACATATTAGTGTATATATTTAATAATTATTTCAAGTGCTCTTTCAAAACTATTCAACACTCTCATATAGGGGGTGTGATCCAGTAAAGCTTTATATACAAAAACAGCCAGCTGGCTCTATTTGGCTCTTGGGCTGTTGTTGGTCCTAGATTACGTAGTTCACTTGTAGTTCACATTATTGGCTATTAATTTTAACTACCACTACAACCATTGTAAGTTTCTGCCATCCCAATCTTCTCTTGGTTTGATGTAGTCTGTTGGTTGAGTTTGAATGTTGTTGGGGCCCATATAGGAAAGAGGGAAATGTGTAAGGGAAACTAAGAACTGTTCAAGTATCATGAAGGCCTTTTGTGTGCTGGACGCCATTGTAAGGTTTGATTTTTCTGCCATAATTTAGTCAAAAGGGGGAATTCCCTGACGGTCCAGTGTCAGGACTTGGCGCTGTCACTGCCAGGGCCTGAGTTCAATCCCTGGTCGGGGAACTAAGATCCCACAAGCTGCATGGCATGACCAAAAGTTAAAAAAAAAATTTAGTCAGAAGGATGATCATGTAGGAGCTTATGGGCTTGTAGTTTCCCCTAATTCAGGGGACTGAAGTGATTTGAGTGTGGGTGTCAGCCCTCGTACAGGCTGGCCTAGTTCATAACTCTTCAGTGATGCAGGGTCCCAACCAAAATCTTGGAATCATTGCCGCTTATTCTCCTTGGCATGCCCTGGAATTCATTTTTTGTCAGCTTAGTCCCGTGAGTCTGCTGAAAGCTCTGCTTAGTTTCTTGGTCACATTTGCATTCAGAATTGACAATTGTTTCAAGCAAAAAAGTGCCCCAAGTCATAGGCTCACCTCTGTTGGCTCTTCTCTTTTCCATATTTTGGTAATTTTTTAAAACAGCCATTCTAATGGGTGTGAAATGTCCCCTCCTTCAAAATTTTAGTAATTTTCATACTGTTTGGAAAATTCTCTGCTCCCTTCAAACAGATGTTTTAAAAATATTTTTCTAGTTTTTCTCTTCTAATCTTACTCTTGTAATCAAAATTTTAGTTCTGGTATTATAGTTCAAGTCACAACAAATGTTCTTATACATAAATGTTGGAGTATTGCACTTTTAAAACATCAGATTTATTGAGGTATAATTTACGTAAAGTTTGCCCTATTTAGGGATCTATAGTTCAGTGAGTTATGACAAAGAGCTGTGTAAACCATCACCACACTCAATATATTGAATGTTTTATCACCCCAAAATCTCCCTTGTGCCTCTTTGTAGTCCGTCCCTTTGCCTCCCCCTTAGCCTCTGGCAATCACTAATCTGATTCGTCCCTCTAGTTTTGTCTTCAGTGAATGTCATGTAAATGGTATTATATAGTGTGTAGCCTCTTGTGTCTGGCTTTTTTCACTTAGCATGTTTTTGAGATTCATCTATGTTCCTACATGTATCAGTATTTTGTTCTTTTTATTGCTGAGTAGTAGTCTATGTATGGTTGTACCACAATTTGTTAATATGTTCACTAAATGATGGACATCTGGGTTGTTTCCAGTTTTTAGCTCTTATGAATAAAGCTGGTAAACATTCATGTACAGGTCTTTGATGTTTTTATTTCTTAGGGTAAATACATAGAAGAAGGGCTGGGTCTTGTGGTAAGTATATGTTAATGTCATGAGGAACTACCAAAGTCTTCCAAAATGGCTGTATCATTTTGTAGTCACACCTGCAAATGTGACTTGTAACTTTTTTCCATTCAAAATTAAAATCTTGGAGTTTTAATATGTAGCTCCCTAACAGCTAATGATGTTGAACATCTTTTCTTGTGTTTATTTGCCATGTTATATCTCTTCTTTGGTAAAGTGTATGTTTTGATCTTTTGCACACTTTTTAAATGACTTTTTAAAAAAATCATTGTAAGAGTTCTCTATATATTCTGCTTACAAGACGTTTATTAGACATATTGTTTTGCAAATATTCTCTCCCAGTCAATCTGTGGCCTGTCTTTACATTGTCAGATCCATCTTTTCAAGAGCAGGAACTTTTAATTTTTATGAAGTCTGGTTTATCAATTTTTCCCCCTTTTTAAAAAATTTATTTATTTATTTATTTTTGGCTGTGTTGGGTCTTTGTTGCTGCGTGCAGGCTTTCTCTAGTTGCGGTGAGCGGGGGCTACTCTTTGATGTGGTGCATGGGCTTCTCATTGCGGTGCCTTCTCTTATTGTGGAGCATGGGTTCTAGGCGGGTGGACGTCAGTAGTTGTGGCTCACGGGCTCAGTAGTTGTGGCTCACAGGCTCTGGAGTGCAGGCTCCGTAGTTGTGGTGCACGGGCTTAGTTGCTCCGTGGCATGTAGGATCTTCCCAGACCAGGGCTCGAACCCCTGTCCCCTGCATTAGCTGGTGGATTCTTAACCACTGCGCCACCAGGGAAGTCCCACTTTTTTCCTCTTAAGGTTTGTGATTTTTATGTTCTAAGAAGTGTCTGCCTAAGCCAAGATCACAAAGAATTTTGTCTATGTTTTCTTCTGTAAATTTTATATTTTTAGGTTTTACATTTAGGTCTGTGATCCATTTCAAGTTAATTTTTGTATGTCACGTGAAGTTTTTTTGTGTATGGGTGTCTGTTATTCCAGCGTCATTTTTTGAAAAAGTTATTCTTTCTCCATTGAATCACCTTGTCATCTTTGTCAAAGTCAAATCAATGATATATGTGGGGTCTATTTCTGGACTTCTGTTCCATTGATTTTTTTTTTTTTTTTTTTTTGCGGTATGCGGGCCTCTCACTGCTGTGGCCCCTCCTGCTGCGGAGCACAGGCCTCGGACGCGCAGGACCAGCAGCCAAGGCCCACAGGCCCAGCCGCTCTGCGGCATGTGGGATCTTCCCAGACCGGGGCACGAACCTGTGTCCCCTGCATCGGTAGGAGGACTCCCAACCACTGTGCCACCAGGGAAGCCCTGGTATTTTTTAAAAATTTTCTTTCTTTTTTGTTTTTGGCTACGTCGGGTCTTAGTTGTGGCATGCAGGATCTTCGTTGAGGCATGTGAGATCTTTCATTGTGGCGCTCAGACTTCTCTCTAGTTGTGGCGTGTGGGTGTTTTTCTCTCTAGTTGTGGCACGTGGACTCCAGGGCGCGTGGGCTCTGTAGTTTGTGGCACGTGGGCTCTCTTGTTGAGGCGCATGAGCTCAGTAGTTGTGGCGTGCAGGCTTAGTTGCCCTGCAGCATGTGGGATCTTAGTTCCCTAACCAGGGATCAAACCCACGTCTCCTGCATTGGACGGCAGATTCTTTACCACTGGACCACCAAGAAAGTCCCTCTGTTCCATCGATTTATATGTCTATCCTTTCTCTGGTGGTCTTGTACTTTTAGGTAAGAAATATCTATGCATTTTCTACTGTCACACTGACTTAACGAGATTCAAATAATGCAGTAAATCAACTTCCTGTTACCAACGAATGTTAGGTAGTAGAGTAATTATTGAGCATGTGATTTTATTTGTAATCAGTCATTTCACTTGCCTCCCTAATGTGGTAAAACGCCTTAAAAGATTTTGTTCAGATGTTGCCAGTGAGAACTGTCATACACTGCTGTTAGGAGTATAAATTGGCTCAAGCACTCTCAAAAAGCATTTTGTTGATTTCTGGTAAATGGAGAATATGTGATGAACTATGACTCATCAATTCTACTTCTTAAGCATATACTCAAAAGAAACTGGCACATGTACATAGGGGGACAGGTACAAGAATGTTCATTGCAACTATTTGAAATATTGAAAAACTGGAAACAACCTATATATCTTTTAATAGGAGATAGTTGGAAATAAATTGTAGGATGGTATAGGATACTATACAGAGTCGAAATGAATGAACTAATCTCTGTATAGCAACATAGATCTAAAAAGCAATGCAAATTTTTAAAATAAAATGATATAAATAAAGTAGGAACAATAGAAAAATATATACAAGTAAGGTAGACACTCAATTCATGATAGTGGTTTCTGGGAAGGAAAGGAGCATGAGAATGGGAAGAGGCACAAAAAAGGAACTTCTGTTGTATCTGTTAAGTTGCAGTTCATTTTTAAAATTTTTAAGTAAATACGATATTGTTATCGATATTCCCACCACACAGAATGCAAATGCTATTTTACTGTTTTCTGTAATTTACCCCTTTTTTAAAATTAAAAAACCAAAAATACATGTAAGCAGATATTTTCTTCATAAAAAACTAGAAGGTAAGCATCCAAATAGTTTGAATTGACTTACAACAGATTCTTAATAATTTCTTCATGTGTCATTATCAAGTACTTATTGAGCACTTACTCTGGATCACTGTGTAAAATACTAATGGCATTTTATATGGGTAATAAGTAAGAAATTACCCTGTCCAAGGGGCTAAATCTAGTTAGTGATTTATTTTGGGGATGGAGGAGGGTAGGTAGGAGGTACATACTCGTAAGGGGACAGTATTTCTTAGTTGTTGTGTGGTGTTTATAATAAGACTTCATCTATTCTGTGTTATCAAGAGAGTCATGATATTTTATTGATTTTGAAATTTCAAATTAAAGAATAGCATGGGAATTTTTGTTTGATTAAATAGGGACATGAGTAGGGAAAAATGAAAAACAGTTCTTAGGCATGATTTCCACCTTTGCTTTACTGTATCTCTATGTTAGCCACTTATGAGGCTTTGCAGATTCTAAGGCCTAAGAAACTAATTTTTAAAAACAATGAAATTTGCATGTAATTGTTAACACTTTAAAGAAGTATCCTACACATATTTTGATTATGCTGAATTTTTAGGTCCTTTTGAAGTTTAATTTTGGATCAAGGATAAATGTTGTCATGTTTCAAAGAAAATAGAAATGTGTTACTTAATGGCCACACTTGTAATCTCATATAACAGTTCTCATGGTGCAATCATTTATGAAATAAAAGCTAACTCTGAAAGGAGCACCCGTGAACATATTACATCATATTTGACTACAGTTAGATTAAACAATGCTTTTTTCCTCATTATTATTGAAACCGTATTTATTTTTCCTAATAGTATATATTTTAAAAACCATTTATTTAAAATAAAATCTTGAATATTTGTTTCTCTAATACAACATTTCAGTGGTTATAAGCATCAATACCATGAGATGATAAACAAATAAAGAATCACAGCTCTAAAATTTTGAGAAACGTTGACGTCTATATCTCCCTCTTGCAGAGCCACATATACATTAAGATGCTAAAGTCCTAAGAAGTCACAGAGTAACAGTTTTCAGACTTGTTTGATCACAACTCTTTTTTTCATGTATCTCCTAATAAGAGCATGCTTTGCAACATGTTTAGTGCATTCTTAGGGTATACTTGTGATTTATACAAATAATTATTTCTATTTTAAAGTAGGACAAAAGGAGCAAGCTGTGGAATGGTATAAGAAGGGTATTGAAGAACTAGAAAAAGGAATAGCTGTCGTAGTTACAGGACAAGGTAAGGTTATATTTACGTTTGTTTAGTAGCATCCGAAATTGTGTTCACATGATTGTCCTGATTTCAGATCCGTTTATCTTAATAAAGGTGTTTAACAGATTTTTAAATGTTCTTGTTAAAGTTAATGCTTTATTACCTATGCTAAAAATGAAGTTGTAACCAGATATGCTCAAACTTGATTATTGTATTACTTGTGTCCTCCTTGGAACCGCTGTTCATGATATGTTAACCCTATTTTTAAACCTGTTTTTGAAACCTCATCCTTTCCTCATTGTCGAGGCAGGGAAGGAGTGGTTATTTCACAGACTCCCTTTTACACTGTGGGTAATGCTTGACTGCATGTTAAAATATGAGCTGTAATGTCTGACGTTGATTCACACATGGCTTTTTAAAACCAAAACAATTACTTCTCATCTTTACTTTCCTGTCACATCAAATTAAAAATTAGAGTCTAAGGACTTCCCTGGTGGGACACTGGTTAAGAATCCACCTGCCAGTGCAGGGACACAGGTTCAATCCCTGGTCCAGGAAGATCCCACATGCCATGGAGCAACTAAGCATGTGTGCCACAACTAGTGAGCCTGCGCTCTAGAGCCCATGAGCCACAACTACTGAGCCTGCATGCCACAACTACTGAAGCCCATGCTCCGCAACAAGAGAAGCCATCGCAATGAGAAGCCAGCGCACTGCAACTAGAGAAAGCCTGCGTGCAGCAACGAAGACCCAACGCAGCCAAAAAAAAAAATCAGAGTCTAATATTACCTTTAAATATGTAGACAATATTTCTTGCACACATACTATGTGCCCAAGCATCATTGTATGTGCTTCATACGTATTATCTCTTTTAATTTCACCACAACCCTACACTCTAAAGCTGCTACCATTATCCTTATTTTTCAGATGAAAAACCTTAAGTGCAAAGAAATTAAGTAACTTGTGTGAGGTCTCATAGGCAGGAAGTGGTAGAGTCAGGATTTGAACCCAGGCAGTCTGACTTCAGAGCCTGAATTCTTAAATACTATGCTGTGAATAGTGGTATGTGGATACCACTATTATATGAGTAAAGTACTTCAGCTTATCATAGCTAAAATAAATTCAGAAGCAAAAATTACAATGTGTGGGCTGAGAATCTTAGCCTTATGTATCAGTCCACCCAGTGGATATTTTATCTGGCTGGCTGATTCTATAACTTATATCAGCTAATCTCCAGTAACTATAATGTGTCCAATATTTACCTTTTTTTGTAATCTCTGCTTTTTATTTTGACTGTTTCTCTAGCTACTGGTCTCCTGTATAAAAGAGAGCAGAATAGAACAAGTAAATATGGAAGATTGGGTCTTGGAGACTTTTCATGAGTTTATGAGCATGACTTTATGAATTGTGTACAAAATATATTTGCTGTTCTTTGCCAAATGCATAGAAGAAGAGTTAGAAGTAAATGAGTTGGTTATAAGAAAAATAGTATTTCATTGAATCAAAAATGCCTTCAACTGTACCAAGAGAAAAAACAATGTCAATTAAACGATGACACATCCTCTTCTTATCACATAGAATTTGAATTTTAACCTTATTGAATATGCTATCTTAATCTTATTTAGACATAGCTATAACAGAAGTATTAGTATCTATGACAAAATTTTTGTATGCAGAGGAAGTGACAGACTATGTTATGACTGCAGCCTGGCTGATAGCATTAGTAGGTTGGCACAGGTTTTAAAACACTTCCCAATTTCAAAGAGTTTTAAATGTAGGGGGAAAAATATGTCTCAAAACCCGTAAAATCCATGAAATACCACAATAGGTCTGAAACCATCATAAGGAACTATAACTGATTTTTTTAAGATATTATTTGAAACTGATATTTTGTTAATTTCATAGTCTTTTTATAAAGACTATGACTCCCCATGAGATTAGTTGGTATGATAATTTATCTTGAAGCAGCATTAGTAGGTAAGTGTAGATATTTTAATTCTTTTTTTCTGCTTTTTCTTTCAGGTGAACAGTGTGAAAGAGCTAGACGCCTTCAAGCTAAAATGATGACTAATTTGGTTATGGCCAAGGACCGTTTACAACTATTAGGTATCAATTAATGAATTGTATAACTGGAATGAGATGTATTTAAAATCTTAAAATTTAAGATTTAAAATCTTTAAAGTTTAATGAAACTTTAAATGCAGATGGAAATAAATCAGTGAACTTGAAAATGTGTTCTAGGCTTTCTTTTAACTTATGAAAATTTCTAACGTATACAAAACAGAAGAGTTTATTGAACTAATTATCCATCACTCAGCTTTGGTAATTATCAACTCATTGTCGGTCTTGATTTAAGACTGGCAAACTATAGCCTATGGACTAAACCCAGTTCACTGCCTGTTTTTGTAAGTTGGCACAAAGCTACTCTCATTCCTTTGTATATTATCTGGTTGCTTTCATGCTACAGTGAGAGAATTAAGTAGTTGATACAGAGACCATACAGCCTGCAAAGCCTTTTAATATATAGCTTTTAAAAATATTTTAACATTTACTGCTGGCTCTTTACAGAAAAAGTTTGCCAACCACAGTTTATATCCCTGCTTACTTTCCCCAACTTCATATTACTATTTTGAAACAATTTCTCGATATCTTTTTATTTCATTTATAAGTATTTCATATCTCTAAAAGATAAAGATGCTTTAAAAATAAAATTGCCAAAGTGAGGAGATTGTCGCTTCTAACGTTTCCCTTCTAACGTTTTCCTTCTTTCCGTCCCTCCCTTATTTCCTGTGTATCACTTATTTTTTACTTTGATTTGTAACTAGAACAAACCTTCAAAAGAAAACTCATTTCATTATAAAACAAAGGTAATGATTCTTCCCTCTGGGGAAGCTGTGAGTATTAAATGAGATGATGGACATGACTGCCAAAAAAAAATTGCCAAAATACCATTATCACACCTAAAAAATAACCAATAATTCTTTTAATACTAACATAAACATAAAAGTAATGGCCAAAAAAATGGTCAGTGTCCAAATTTATATATAATATATAAATAATGTGCAGTCAGTATCTCAAAATTTAATAACTCCTACTATTTTTAAAATAATTTAATTGTTTGAATCAGAATTTCAAGAAGATCCATACTATACATCTTTTAATATACAAGTCTGTTTTTTCTTTTTCTTGCAATTTATTTGCTGATGAACCAGATCTTTTCCACGTAGTGTTTCCTGCAGTCTGACTTTCGCTCCATGCATCTCCATGTTATCTTTTCGTATGTTCTTCTGTCCTCCCTATAAATTGATAGTTGGATATAGAGCCTTAATTGGATTGAAAGTAGATTTTTATTTTTTAATGATAAGACTACTTGATAGGTGGTTTTGTGTTTATCCATCAGTATTTCTTGTGATGTTAGCAGCAGTTGATGACTTACGCCTAGTGACATTATAATTGTCATTCTTTCTGCATTCATCAGCTGTAAAAGGTCTATAAAGAGAAACTTCTCATCTTCTGTTTGATGGTATAGGTTTTAAAAATATATTCTTAAGGTACATCTACTCCTCAAACAAGGTGGAACTAAAACCCACCCTTCTTGGGTGGTTCTACCATAGCTTGATGTGATAGAAATAGTAGCAACTTGGTAAACAGGCAGACTTTATTTGTTGCTCTGTGCTTTTGATAAGTTATTTGGCATTTCTGAGTCTTCTTTATTTCATTTGTAATATGAGGCTAATAGATAATTATTATCTCACTGTATTTGTGACTATGAATTGTTGAAGGAACCTAACCCATAGTAAGTACTCGAAAATGCTGGTTTTTGTTCATCTCCTTACCTGTGTGTAATCACCACCCCTGCTTTTGTGTACATATATACACATATGGTTTTTATTAATTCACTTATTCATTCATTCCTATATGGTCCATGGTATTTATAAATTTTTTGCCCCACATTTTTGAAAAAGAAACCCTTACTGTTTTCAGATAGCTAACAAGGCAGTGTTCTCCTGACTTCTGTGGCTGACAGTTTGCTTTCTTACTTCCTAAGTGACGGTTATTACTGTGTCAAATAAAATTACATGTTACATCAAGGGTTGTTGTAGTAAAATAATTATCTAATTGTTCTAGTTGGTCCTTTCTATGTGTTTTAGCTATAAAACCTCTTCAGTATATGTACAAAGTATAAATGTATGTGATGCAGATTAAGTTTGATTATGGAACATTTTGTAACATGTTTCAAATTGAATAATAGTTGGCTTTTATCTTTTATCAGTATTTGAAATTGTGATATGGTAAAACATTAGAAGCAACTCATCAATTTATAGACTTGTCTTTAAATGCAACTTAGTAATTTCTTATTTGTGTTGTTAGAGGAGAGGACAAAAAGATATATAATATAACATGAATCTAGGCTTTAATAGAATTAATATTTGGTTGCTGTTGTTGTCTGTTATCCTCAAAAGTGCTATATGTCCATTCATGAAAGATGTTACTTTAAAAAAGAGATGGTGGAATAAAAGACATCATCAACATTTTCCTGTCTTCTGAGAACGCAGAATATCTGGGAGTTATATACCAAAGACAGTAAAAAAGAAGTGTGCACAAGTGCATAGTAGAGCATATTTGTGTATTATGTGCTGGTTAAAAAATGGAGCTTTTCAGAGGTGGGATGCCTGATAGGTATCTAAGTAGTATGGAGAATGATAACTGGGAGTTCCCCATACAGACTGGTTTGAGAGGATGTAGCATCTCTGATAAAGATGGGAAGAGTTCATATGTATTACATATCTTCAATTTAGTGATAGTGAACCTTAGAGCAAAGCTTAAGTGTAAAACCTGCTGTAGATAAAAAGATAATTTTGGTGTTGGTGTCTGGTATACTTGGCAATTACCCTTTTTTAAAAAAATTTAGCTTCATTCAAGGTCCAT
This sequence comes from Phocoena sinus, assembly GCF_008692025.1. Taxonomy (NCBI): domain Eukaryota; kingdom Metazoa; phylum Chordata; class Mammalia; order Artiodactyla; family Phocoenidae; genus Phocoena; species Phocoena sinus. Next base: position 25,594,514 of record NC_045775.1, read on the forward strand.
TTATTAAGTCCTTACTCTGTACCAGGAATGGTGCCAAGGGATATAAACTGAATTTCTTTCTTTTCTTTTTTTTAATTTATTTTTGGCTGTGTTGGGTCTTTGTTGCTGTGAGCAGGCATTCTCTAGTTGCAGCAAGCAGGGGCTACTCTTTGTTGCGGCACGTGGGCTTCTCATTGCAGTGGCTTCTCTTGTTGCGGAGCATGGGCTCTAGACGCATGGGCTTCAGTAGTTGTGGCACGTGGGCTTAGTAGTTGTGTCTCGCAGGCTCTAGAGCGCAGGCCAGTAGTTGTGGCACACAGGCTTAGTTGCTCCGCGGCATGTGAGATCTTCCCGGACCAGGGTTTGAACCTGTGTCCCCTGCATTGGCAGGCGGATTCTTAACCACTGCGCGCCACCAGGGAAGCGCTGAATTTATTTCTTAACTCAGGAAGTATTTATTGGGTGGTTATCATGTTCTAGGCACTTAGGATATAGACAAGGATCCTTGTCATAGAGTTTATATTCCAGCAGGGAGAATACTGACAGTAGGCAATAAACATAAAGAATAAATAAGTTATTGCATGTGTTAGAAGGTGATAAATTTGTGGAGAAAAGAAAACAGAAAACACAGTACAGGGAATTAGGAGTAGATGGGAGGTGGTCTGGGTTTTTAGTTTTAAATAGGATAGTCAGGATATATGCCTCTTGGAGAAGTTGACATGACCTGTAAGTTAGCCTTACAGGTATCTGGGAGAAGAGTGGTCTGGGGAGAAGTAAGAGCTGATGCAAAGCCTTAGAAAACACATCTGGTATGTTTGAGAGGAGCAAAGAGGCCAGTGTGCCACAGCAAGGAGAGTATAGTAGAGATGAGGTCAGAGAACTAATGGTGATGGGGCAGGCAGAGGGGGCGGCCATTACAACATGCAGGACCTTACAGGTCACTGAAGATTTGAGCTTTTGCCACCTGTGAAGTAGGGAGCAGTTACAAGGATTTTTTAGAAAAGGAGTAACATCATCTGACTTCAGTTTAAAAAGGATCCCTCTGGTTGTGATGTTGCAAGGGTATGTTATGTACCAAGGAGAGCAAGTAGGACAACTATTGTGGTAAGCTAGGAGAAAAATGATGGAGGCTTGGACCAGGATGATACCAGGAGTAACAAGTGGTTGGATTATGATTGTAGTTGAAACTTGAGCAAACAGATTTACTGATAGATTGGATAAAATGTCCTGTGTTTAGGCTCTTGTTGATATAGTGGAGAAGGCAGACATAAATAGATAAATCATCATTACTGCAGGATGGAGATACACAAATATTTTGTAGAGATGGGAAAATAGGTGTCTGAGAAATCTTCCTGGAAGAAACCTAAAGTGGGGATTTAAAAAGATAAATAAAAGTTATTAATGGTTGGGTGGAAAGATATTCCATGAGGAACTAACAGCATGAACATAGACTCAGGGACAAGGAAAAGCATGGTGCTGGTAGAGACATGAATTTGGGATTGCTCAGGCATAAGAAGTGTAGGCAGATCATGGAGGGCCTTGTTGGTCATATAAAGGAGCTTGAGTGCTAATCTGTGGGCAGTGGGAAACTGCTAAAGGGTTGTAGGCACACAAGTTATGTGGTAAAATTTCCCTTATAAGTAGATCACTGAGATGATTGTGTGGGGATTGCACATGAGGGGATCAAGAAGCAAGGTGACTTGTTTTATTTTAAATCATTGGTTAATCTACACGACCTTTAGTCATTTTAAAAAGAAGCATTAGGGCTTCCCTGGTGGCGCAATGGTTGAGAGGCCGCCTGCCGATGCAGGGGACACGGGTTCGTGCCCCGGTCCGGGAGGATCCCACATGCCGCGGAGCAGCTGGGCCCATGAGCCATGGCCGCTGAGCCTGCACATCCGGAGCCTGTGCTCCGCAACGGGAGAGGCCACAACAGTGAGAGGCCCGTGCAAAAAAAGAAAAAAAGAAAAAAAAAAGCATTAAACTAAGCTTACTTTCTTCAAAAAAAGAGAATTGGAGCAGGTTCACATTAGCTGTGTGCTGCTATTGTGTGTGTGTTTTCATGCATATAAATCCAAACCCTGCACAAAAGTTCGATGACTTATTATTCTTAGTTATTATCAAAACTAAGGATTTAATTTCTGTTTATTTTTTACTATATAATGAATGTTTATGTGAACTTTTTGTTACATTTCATTGAAGAGTTTTAATTGATAAATCAGACATTTACAAATCAGTTCTTTCTAATTTATGTCTTTTACCAACACAAATGGTTTCTTTCTCAATATGGTGATTTGAAGAGTATTATCTTTGGGAAAAATCAGATGACCTACCTGTTAACTAACAACAGAAAAAGGGCTCCAAGGTATATTGTATCAGCCAGTTCTAGGATACAAAAGCTGTGCAGTACTTTGTGCTTTGTGCAAAAAGGGTAGCTGCTATTTAACCTGTCCCAAAGGCATGTGTGGTTGTACCATAAACCAAGCATGGCGCCTGCTTGTCTGACATTAGAAATGAAAGTTTAAAAGAGTTAGTATATATGTGCTACATTTTTGCATATATTCATCGACTTCTTAGTACCGGAGGAAAGAATCAGTAATGATAACTTGGAGTATTTCAACAAAATAAATATGGTCAAAATTGAGCCCTATTATGAATGACGCTCAGAGCAAGTACTTCATGTGTTATTTTATTTAACCCTTGAGACCCTCAGAAAACTGACGCTAAAGCAAGTTCGTACTACTGAGTAAGTGGTAGAGTGTCAGGGTGTTCGTCAGCTAACAATATGGATTGACTTGACTGGGGAAAGAGTGTAGCAGTGATGTAGAGTGGCAAGGAAGCTCAAACCGATACACTCTTGGGCTTCAGGTGCTAGAGGTAGAGACCTAGATCTTGAGAGGATTTGTTGTTGTTATCTGAAGTGGGAGTAAGATTGAAATAATCCTTTAAAATCTTTGATTAATTTAAAAATAGGCAATATATGCACACGCCACAAAATTTCAAAAGTTTAAGTTTGAAAAGCATCCATCCCATGCTATGCCCCAGCCACTCATTTCCCATCCCCAGAGGTAGCTGGTATTACCAGTTTCTCTGGGTCTTTTTTAGAGATAATTTTCATATATTACAAGTATACATGTGTGTATTTAAATAAATGGTAGGGTACTGTATGCACAGTTCTGCAGCATGCTTATTCCATTCTGCTTTATTACATTTATTTTCTGCCTGACATACATTAATGTAGCTGAATATGGCGTTTCCTAGACACTCCTTACAGTTTCCTTCTGTGTCATTTCTCCTTTCCTAAATGTCCTTTTTTTTTTTTTTTTTTTAGTCTTTACAGATCCCAGCCAACTCACAGCCCACTTCCTCTGTAAAGCCTTTTTAATGTTCTCTTTGTATCTCTATCCTGCTCTCCCTACACAATGATTTGGACATATTAGATATTCAGGAAGTATTTGCTGGCGATGGTAGTGATATAGAATTGCCTCAGGTTACCAAACCTGAATAATGCATATTTTGAACATAGTCATTCACTTGTTCATTTCTGTTGCTATTTTAATGTCTGAGTTTTTACTAATTATGTTGTTAAAGGTAATTCTATGTAAATGCCAAACCCTTCATTATGTAATAACTTTGTAACACCTTGACTCGTTTTTCATTTTCACATATACATTTTATTTTTTATCATGTATTTTTTTCTTTTTGTTTATTTTTTTCTTTTTTACCCCCCTCTGTTGCATAGAGAAGCTGCAGCCAGTTTTGCAGTTTTCCAAGTCACAAACGGACGTCTATAATGACAGTACTAACTTGACATGCCGCAATGGACATCTGCAGTCAGGTGGGTTTAGGTTAACTAACATGTAAAATAACAAAGCTTGCATGCAAAGTAGAGTCTTACTTAACCTGATAATGTTGATTTGATTTTATAGTGGTAGATTTGATTGGTTTTTGTTTGCACAGGGCTGTGTGGAAAATACAGTAGCCCTATCATTCATGGTGTGTAAACATGTAATAAATAGGGCATAGCCATTCTCAACATGTTATATTTGCATATTTTACAACCTCCAATTTTTGAAATTATAAAATATGAAGGTTCGTTTTCCTAAATTATTAAAATGTTCTTTTGTTTCTATCTTACTTTGAGCTTTTGTGTTTTTTTCTATGGGTACCTGTACCAAATTTTTATGAAGTAGTGTTTATTGAGACAGAAATTTTAATTTTTCTTTGTTATATACCAATTTTCAATGCATATATATTTTCATTTATATAATACATGAATGTTTTATCATAGCACCTGTTAGAAAAAGTTTGAAGCTGAATTCACATAGTGAGGAGAAGCATTAGAATACTATTTTTCTTTTTCTTTTGTCCATGCCGCGTGGCATGCAGGGACCTTAGTTCCCCAACCAGGAGTCAAACCCTACCCCACTGCAGTGGAAGCATGGAGTCTTAACCACTGGACTGCCAGGGAAGTCCCCTAGAATACTATTATTTACTATGGGTTAAATTTGTTTTCCATAAACTTTGGTCATCACATCAACTCCTACAGAAAATTAAATGCTTTTTTGTTTTGTTTTGTTCTCTGACATCTTCCCTAGTTTTATTGGTAACTTTTTCAGAATTCGTTCTGTGTCCAGTACTTAAATTTTATTAAAGTAAATATTACTTTGTTCAAGTTGTAGTAGAAAACCCTTAGTATAGACTATAAAACAACTGCTTTCTTTACTCATATGTGATAAAAAAAAGTTTCAAGATTTATTTTTTTGTTTGTTTGCTTTTTTCATTTTTATTGGAGTGTAGTTGATTTACAATGTTGTGTTAGTTTCAGGTGTACAGCAAAGTGAATCAGTTATACATATACATATATCCACTCTTTTTTTAGATTCTTTTCCCGTATAGGCCATTACAGAGTATTGAGTAGAGTTCCCTGTGCTATACAGTAGATTCTTATTAGTTATCTATTTCATATATGGTAGTGTATATATGTCAATGCCAATCTCCCAATTTATCCCCGCCCCGTTACCCACTGGTAACCATAAGTTTGTTTTCTACTTCTGTAAATCTGTTTCTGTTTTGTAGATAAGTTCAGTTGTACCCATTTTTTAGATTCCACATATAAAAACGATATTATATGATATTTGCCCTTCTCTTTCTAACTTACTTTACTCAGTATGACAATCTCTAGGTCCATCCATGTTGCTGCACTTGGCATTATTTTGTTCTTTCTTATGGCTGAGTAATATTCCATTGTATATATGCACCACATATTTTTTAAAAATATTTTATTATTTATTTATCTATTTGGCTGCGCCAGGTCTTAGCTGCTATACCACATTTTCTTTATCCATTCCTCTGTTGATGGACATTTAGGTTGCTTCCATGTCCTGGCTATTGTAAATAGTGCTGCGATGAACAAGATTTCAATAAAGAAGAAATAGTGTGAGTGGATTTCTTGGGATGGAAGAGACAGTTGGTCATCAACTCTTTCCCTTGTGGCTTAAGGAGTTCTCAGTCTGGTTTGGTCTTCCACTACAGAGCCCCACCTTAGTAACTATATTCATTTTCCCATTCCTTCCTGTATCTGATTTAAAATAACCTTTTCAAGTATAGAGAAGTATTTTGTCTGTTTCTTTTAGCATGGCTGTGAAGGGCTGACATCTTCATAATGAACTGTTTGAAAAAACAAAGAAATGTAAGAATGCACCATGTGTAAATATTGAAGTTTCCAAAATACAAATTTGAGATCCTAATAATCCTACCTGAGTAAACAGCAAAATTTTCTAGCCCTGAGGAGCTGGTATGCCTTTCCCTTGTTATCTTGATTTTCTTCTACTTAATTCCACATGTGAGATCCCATTGTATTTTTCTGCCATGTTGGGAGACAAAAGCAGCTTTCTCTTCTGGGACCCATTAAAAAAATCAAACTGTCTTATTTTAAATACCTAGTTATCAATTCTGTTCTTTCTTCTTGTTGGGAGGACATACTGACTTCACAGCTAATTTATTCAGCACTGGTGTTTGATTCCTTTTGAGCCTTAGTGAATCAGCTGGCTCGTTCATGCCTAGTTCATTAGTGTCACCCACTTATGGAACATTCTATGATGTTTCACTTGGATGAGTTACTTCTTCTCTCTTAGGAAGCAGATATGCCAAAGTCTGCTTACTACTTTATGTGTTATCTACAATGTCCAATTTTCAAGTCAAAATTATTAGATGTGCAAAGAAATAGGAAAGTGTGACCCTTACTCAAGAAAGAAATCAGCCTGTAGAAACTGATTCTTGACTGGGCCCACATGTTGAATTTAGCAGATAAAGACTTCAAAGCAACCATTATAAATATGTTCAAAGAATTAAAAGAAAATATGGCATCTGTTAACAAACCTGCAATCTTAACAGAGAATATAAACTAAACAATAAAAATAATGGAAGTTTTAAAGTTGAAAAGTACAGTTGGTGAAAAAAATTGCTAGATAGCCTCAACAGCAGATTGGAGATGTCAAATGAAAGATTCAGTGACCTTGAACTTAGATCAATAGAAATTGCTAAATCAGATGACTCCAATATTCAGAAAGCAGATTAGTCATTGCTTAGGGCTAGGGGCAGTAAGAGGAATGGAATGCAAATGGATACAAGGAAACTTTTGGCTATGAGGGAAACATTTTGTATCTTGATTTTAGTGGCTATTTTGCCAATATATTATACATTTTAAATGCATGCAAAATATTATATATAGATTATACCCTAAAATGTTGATTTAAAAATACTGAAAAGGTTTATAAAGAGAAATAATATTCCCCTTCCCACCTGTTATATCTCCCTTTCTTACCTGCACCCCTAGTTTGGCTCCTCATACAATATTTAACTCTTTGCTATTTTTTCTCATGCTCATTATACTTTCAAATATTATGCTTTTATTGCTATTCCTGATTTATGAGTTTTTGATATGTATTGACTTCTTTTTCAGGTAGAAGAAGGTTTAATTCTCTTATGCCACCAATATCCTTCATTCCGTGTGTGTTTGTATATATGTACATATATATGTATATATATATATCACTGTTTTTAGTTATATTGAAAAATTATATTTCATATTATTAGAAACTTAGTAAATATTGTTTACCCAAAGACAAATAATATATTTTAATTATTTTCCCTTTTGGGGTTTTCCTCCCCCCAGGTTGTCTGATTTTTGTCTTGCTCTTTAGCTTCATGTTACAGTTTTTTACTTCTTTCTGTGTTTAATTTGCTTTTTAACTAAAAGACCTCCTTTAGTATTTCTTTTAATGAGGGTTGTAGATAGTAAACTCTCTCAGCCTTTCTAGTGTCTGAAAATACTCTCATTCTTACGTGACTGGTCACCTGAATATAGAATAAATGAAAGTTAACATTGTTTTTTCCTTCAGCATTTTGAGCATACTCCGTTGTCTACGACCTTTGTTATTTTTATGAAAAGTCTGCTGTCATTCTCACAATTCCTTATGAAAATTTCTATCCATTTGTAATCTTAGGACTATATATATTTTCTTTTCTTTTTTTTTTTTTTTTTTAGGACTATATATTTTCTGTTTGAAGAAATTCTTCTCCAGTCTCCTTTTTTCCCCTCTGAAATGCATGATACTTATCATCACCCTAGACAGACCTTGCTTTTATTCACACCTTGGCTTTTCCTTATTGTCATTCCCTTTTCTGGATTGCTTTCCTGCTTCTTCCTATAGGGTCATTATATTAGTTCCTTGAACATACGGTACAGAACTTTGCATTTGTTTACTAGAAAAGAACCCTTGGATCATAATTCCCTGACCAGGATCTAATCTGCTCCCCCTGCACTGGGAGCACAGAGTCTTAACCACTGGACCGCCAGGGAAGTCCCTAATTTACTGTACTCTTAAGTTCCCTTCTTTTGTTTCCATAAGCCATATTAAGGGATTTGATGACAAGAGCAACAATAAGGCTTTTGTCTTTAAGCTAGTCTTTTCTCTAGACTACTCTAATTTGCTGACTGATTTAACATCTGTCTTCACAGTGAACATTGTTATTCATAAACTCTGATGTTATATAGTATATGAAAATATTATTTAGAAGCAGTGAGATTTGAACATTCAGAAGTCTGTAATTTATGTAGAAGAGCACAGTAGCTAGGTCAGGTAACCTTTTAGATTTAATTGAAAGTGTCCTATATGTGTTTATTTGCATAGAGGGTAAAAATACTTGGCGATTTAACCATATCTTTATACTCTTCAAATTAAAATTATTTTTTAAAACTTGGGGGCTTCCCTGGTGGCGCAGTGGTTGAGAGTCCTCCTGCCAAGGCAGGGGACACGGGTTCGTGCCCTGGTCCGGGAAGATCCCACATGCCGCGGAGCGGCTAGGCCCGTGAAGCCGTGACTGCGCGTCCGGAGCCTGTGCTCCGCAACGGGAGAGGCCACAACAGTGAGAGGCCCGCGTACCGCCAAAAAAAAAAAAAAAAAAGATTTAAAAACTTGGTGGCACAGACTGGACTTTCATTCTATTTTGTAGTATTAAAAGTTTGGAACGAAATGCTATTTGTTTTTTCTCCATACAACCTATCCCTAATGCCTTTACTACATTTTGTTTGTTTAATTTTTGGAAGATTTTTTTTTTTTTTTTGCAGTACGCGGGCTTCTCACTGTTGTGGCCTCTCCCGTTGCGGAGCACAGGCTCCGGACGCACAGGCTTAGCGGCCATGGCTCACGGGCCTAGCCGCTCCGCGGCATGTGGGATCTTCCCGGACCGGGGCACAAACCCGTGTCCCCTGCATTGGCAGGCAGACTCTCAACCACTGCGCCACCAGGGAAGCCCTGGCAGCTTTTAAACAAAGAAAAAATAAAATAAAAAAACATTTTGGCAGCTTTATTGCTTGGTACCTTTTTTATATCCTCCTTCTGTCCCCACAAATAAAGTTATTTCTTTTTATAGCAAATACATATTCCTTATAAGAAAATTATAATATACATCAGGAAAAGGAAAAAGCTAAATAACCCATAATCTTGCCCACACCCAGTAATAACCCTTATGCATACCCTAGTATATATTCTGATTGAAATCTTATTTTGAAATATTGTTGAAGTAAAAAAAAAATTATTAGTTTTACAAATTTGTACTGGTCTTTATATTACTTTTTATAATGTTTAGCCACAATTTTCTAACCATGATGATTTTATTTTTTTCCTTGCTAGAAAGTGGAGCTGTTCCGAAAAGAAAAGATCCCTTAACACACACTAGTAATTCACTGCCTCGTTCAAAAACAGTTATGAAAACTGGATCCACAGGTCTTTCAGGCCACCACAGAGCACCTAGCTGCAGTGGTTTATCCATGGTTTCTGGAGTGAGACAGGGACCTGGTCCTGCAACTGCCACTCATAAGGTATTTGGAGACAGTAACTTTAATTGCTATGCTGTTGCAAATAGAAAATTTTGAACATGATATGCTTGCTTAAGTTTATTACAAGTACTTTATAATACCTTAGAGAATCGATAAGTTTCTACAACATTGAATGAAATTTTTCTTTTTTTTAATTTAGATTTTTTTTTTTTTTTTTTTTTTTTTAGATTTTTAAGACTCTTAAGTAGTAGCGGCAACTTGCTACTAAAAAGCAAACCTCTTCTTTTCTCTATTATTTATTTATTTTTGCGGTACGCGGGCCTCTCACTGTTGTGGCCTCTCCCATTGTGGAGCACAGGCTCCGGACGCGCAGGCTCAGTGACCATGGCTCACGGGCCCAGCCGCTCCGCGGCATGTGGGATCTTCCCGGACCAGGGCACAAACCCGTGTCCCCTACATCGGCAGGCGGACTCTCAACCACTGCGCCACCAGGGAAGCCTATCCAATCTGTTTTATATAATACTGTATAATTCTTTTTTTAAAAAATTAATTTATTTATTAGGCCGCATGGTGCAGCTTGTGGTATCTTAGTTCCCTGACCAGGGATTGAATCCGAGTCCTTGGCAGTGAAAGCGCCGAGTCCTAACCACTGGACCACCAGGGAATTCCCTATAGTTCATTTAAAATTTGTTATTCTTTTAATTATTTAAATCTACATAAATGTTTTATAACATTAAACATACATAGAGTTTTGTTACAATTCTAACAAGGATCAAAATTGTATGACTGCATTGTGATACAGCCTTTTTATTTTATAGTAACTGAATCTCTCTGGATAAAATCTTCTATAAACCCACTTCATGCCAAATGTAGTTCTATAGGTAATGCCATTTTATCTTGGAGTAAATATACAATTTTTGGATTTTTATATCCATTTTTTGCTACTTTTAAGCCTTTAATTCTGTGAACATTAAGGTTGACTCACATGTGAAAAGTGCAAACATTATGTTGTGTTTTCACATTAAAATTTTGTGTCCTTCAAGAGTACACCAAAAACAAATAGAACAAATAAACCTTCTACCCCTACAACTGCTGCTCGTAAAAAGAAAGACTTGAAGAACTTTAGGAATGTGGACAGCAACCTTGCTAACCTTATAATGAACGAAATTGTGGACAAGTAAGTTTTGTCATCTAAAGTGTTTTATGGGGTTTTAAAAGTTTTTTATTTATGAAATATATCATGAGTGAAATGGATAATATATACCTTGTCTAATTTACATATGTAATTTTTATGATGGTTTTCAATTAGTGTAAATGTAGAAAACCATTGCTTTACTGATATAACTATAGTTTCACAGTTAACATAAAAATGGCTATGTTACACAGAGCTTAGACTTAATATTATAATAACTGAAGTATATTTCTGTTATGGAATTAACTGAAATTATGTTTCTTAGTGGAACAGCTGTTAAATTTGATGATATAGCTGGTCAAGAGTTGGCAAAACAAGCATTGCAAGAAATTGTTATTCTTCCTTCTCTGAGGCCTGAGGTAAGGATTTTATATTATCATTTTCCTATAGCATCATCCATTACTGAATCCATAGTACAGTAAAGAACTGTTTGAGCTATACTAGAATGATTAGTTCATATAACAGTAGGTTAGATGTCTTTTAAAGGAAAAAAACATTAGCAGTTGATGTTGACTAGTTATTTATACTGGAGAGGAGAATAAATATAATGGTTCCTAATTCCCAATCCATTTTTAATTAAATTTATAGGAAAAGTAGGTAACAGGAAATAATTTTTATATCAAGGTAAGAGAGATTTAAAGTTAAGAAAGAATCCGCCTGCCAATGCAGGGGACATGGGTTCGATCCCTGATGTGGGAAGATTCCCACATGCCACGGAGCCACTAAGCCTGTGTGCCACAACTACTGAGCCTGCACTCTAGAGCCCATGCTTCGCAACAAGAAAAGCTACTGCAATGAGAAGCGTGCGCACCAAAACAAAGAGCAGCCCCTGCTCACCGAAACTACAGAAAGCCCACGCGCAGCAATGAAGACCCAATGCAGCCGTAAATAAATAAATAAATAAATAAATAATAAATAAAGAATTATTTTCAAGATATTAAGTCATCAAAGTAAGTGGAGAGCTGGTGAATGATGGGTAGGGATCTCACCTTTCATCCCTTATTTTTAAACTCACTAAGGAAGTTAGGTAATCTTGCAATTGATAATAAATATTTAATTTTCCACACAGCATTGTTTTTCTTTTTTCAGTGCTTCATTCTTTTTTTATTGGAGTATAATTGCTTTACAATCTTGTGTTAGTTTCTGCTGTACAATGAAGTAAATCAGCCATATGTGTACATATATCCTCTCCCTCTTGGGCCTCCCTCCCATCCCTTCCCATCCTCTCCCATCCCACCCATCTAGGTTGTAACAGAGCACCAAGCTGAGCTCCCTGTGCTATACCGCAGGTTCCCACTAGCTATCTGTTTTACACATGGTAGTGTATTTATGTCAAACCTAATCTCCCAATTAGCATTATTTTGGATTCTCACAATTCACAGATTGCATATTTGATGCTGTTCTGAAAATATTGCGAAAAATAAATGAGGATCCAGCCTGGATTAGTTATTTCTCTTCTCCTAGAACTTTCAAGTCTTAATTGACTCATTTACAAAATCTCGTGAAAATAGATGTTATATGGCACATTGTGATGAATATGCTTTTAAATGAATTTGTTGTGTGGCTCTATTTTTCTATAGTATATGTCACTCTCATACTACTTTCATGGTGTTTATAACTTGTGAGTACCAACTATACTGAAACTTGCTATTTTTTGAGTCCACTTTCTTTATTTTTCCTTCTTGCCCACTCTAAGAAGCAGTGTGCATGAAATCACTGGTTTAATATACTGATTGAAATTCTCTTAATACACAATAAAATAGAGAATTATTAAAATAGAAGGCATCTGTCCTTATATGAACCAAATTTATCTCTTGTACAACCTCAGGCCACACTTTGAGGAAACATATTATAGCTTGTATTTCGGCTTACTTTTTGCCTGGAGTTATGTAAGAGTAGTAAATGTAGCAGAGTGAGTATTGAAAAAACAATGCTTGTTGAAAGAACTCATATAATTGTAGACCTGAAAAGGATCTTAGCAGTCATCTAGTCCATTTGTGGATAAAGAAACTAATCCTGAAATCCAAATTTCTTGCTCAAGATTGTAGTTAAGTGGTGGTTCTAGAAAATGAAATAAATAAGATTCCTAACATTAGACTGCTGCCTCAAGGCTATAACTGCCAACTACTTCTTGTTTTTTGTTTTTACTGTATGTGTAATTTAATAGTAATTTTTTTTACATCTTTATTGGAATATAATTGCTTTACAATGGTGTGTTAGTTTCTGCTTCATAACAAAGTGAATCAGTTATACATATACATATGTTCCCATATCTCTTCCCTCTTGCGTCTCCCTCCCTCCCACCCTCCCTATCCCATCTCTCCAGGTGGTCACAAAGTACCGAACTGATCTCCCTGTGCTATGCGGCTGCTTCCCACTAGCTATCTGTTTTACGTTTGGTAGTGTATGTATGTCCATGCCTCTCTCTCGCTTTGTCACAGCTTACCCTTCCCCCTCCCCATATCCTCAAGTCCATTCTCTAGTAGGTCTGTGTCTTTATTCCTGTCTTACCCCTAGGTTGTTCATGACTTTTTTTTTTTTTTAAACTCCATATATTTGTGTTAGCATACGGTATTTGTCTTTCTCTTTCTGACTTACTTCACTCTGTATAACAGACTCTAGGTCCATCCACCTCATTACAAATAGCTCAATTTCGTTTCTCTTTATGGCTGAGTAATATTCCATTGTATATATGTGCCACATCTTTATCCATTCATCCAATGATGGACACTTAGGTTGTTTCCATCTCCTGGCTATTGTAAATAGAGTTGCAATGAACATTTTGGTACATGACTTTTTTGGTTTTCTCAGGGTATATGCCCAGTAGTGGGATTGCTGGGTCATATGGTAGTTCTATTTGTAGTTTTTTAAGGCACGTCCATACTGTTCTCCATAGTGGCTGTACCAATTCACATTCCCACCAGCAGTGCAAGAGTGTTCCCTTTTCTCCACACCCTCTCCAGCATTTATTGCTTCTAGATTTTTTGATGATGGCCATTCTGACTGGTGGGAGATGATATCTCATTGTAGTTTTGATTTGCATTTCTCTAATGATTAATGATGTTGAGCATTCTTTCATGTGTTTGTTGGCAGTCTGTATAACTTCTTTGGAGAAATGTCTATTTAGGTCTTCTGCCCATTTTTGGATTGGGTTGTTTGTTTTCTTGTTATTGATCTGCATGAGCTGCTTGTAAATTTTAGAGATTAATCCTTTGTCATTTGCTTCATTTGCAAATATTTTCTCCCATTCTGAGGGTTGTCTTTTGGTCTTGTTTATGGTTTCCTTTGCTGTGCAAAAGCTTTGAAGTTTCATTAGGTCCCATTTGTTTATTTTTGTTTTTATTTCCATTACTCTAGGAGGTGGGTCAGAAAGGATCTTGCTGTGATTTATGTCATAGAATGTTCTGCCTGTGTTTTCCTCTAAGAGTTTGATAGTTTCTGGCCTTACATTTAGGTCTTTAATCCATTTTGAGCTTATTTTTGTGTATGGTGTTAGGGAGTGATCTAATCTCATACTTTTACATGTACCTGTCCAGTTTTCACAGGACCACTTATTGAAGAGGCTGTCCTTTCTCCACTGTACATTCCTGCCTCCTTTATCAAAGATAAGGTGACCATATGTGCGTTGCTTTATCTCTGAGCTTTCTATCCTGTTCCATTGATCTATCTTTCTGTTTTTTGGTTTTTTTTTTTTTGCGGTACGCAGGCCTCTCACTGTTGTGGCCTCTCCCGTTGCAGAGCACAGGCTCCGGACGCGCAGGTTCAGCGGCCAGGCTTACGGGCCCAGCCACTCTGCGGCATGTGGGATCCTCCCGGACCGGGGCACAAACCCGTGTTCCCTGCATTGGCAGGTGGACTCGCAACCACTGCGCCACCAGGAAAGCCCTATCTTTCTGTTTTTGTACCAGTACCATACTGTCTTGATTACTGTAGCTTTGTAGTATAGTCTGAAGTCAGGGAGCCTGTTTCCTCCAGCTCCATTTTTTGTTCTCAAGATTGCTTTGACTATTCGAGGTCCTTTGTGTTTCCATACAAATTGTGAAATTTTTTGTTCTACTTCTGTGAAAAATGCCAGTGGTAGTTTGATAGGGATTGCATTGAATCTGTAGATTGCTTTGGGTCGTAGAGTCATTTTCACAATGTTGATTCTTCCAATCCAAGGACATGGTATATCTCTCCATGTATTTGTATCATCTTTAATTTCTTGCATCAGTGTCTTATAATTTTCTGCATACAGGTCTTTTGTCTCCTTAGGTAGGTTTATTCCTAGATATTTTATTCTTTTTGTTGCAGTGGTAAATGGGAGTGTTTTCTTGATTTCACTTTCAGATTTTTCATCATTAGTGTATAGGAATGCCAGAGATTTCTGTGCATTAATTTTGTATCCTGCAACTTTACCAAATTCATTGATTAGCTCTAGTAGTTTTCTGGTAGCATCTTTAGGAATCTCTATGTATAGTATCATGTCATCTGCAAACAGTGACAGCTTTACTTCTTCTTTTCCGATTTGGATTCCTTTTCTTCTCTGATTGCTGTGGCTAAAACTTCCAAAAGTATGTTGAATAACAGCAGTGAGAGAGGGCAACCTTGTCTTGTTCTTGATCTTAGTGGAAATGCTTTCAGTTTTTCACCATTGAGGACGATATTGGCTGTGGGTTTGTCATATATGGCCTTTATTATGTTGAGGAAAGTTCCCTCTATGCCTACTTTCTGCAGGGTTTTTTATCATAAATGGGTGTTGAATTTTGTCAAAAGCTTTCTCTGTATCTATTGAGATGATCATATGGTTTTTCTCCTTCAATTTGTTAATATGGTTTATCACATTGATTGGTTTGCATATATTGAAGAATCCTTGCATTCCTGGAATAAACCCCACTTGATCATGGTGTATAATACTTTTAATGTGCTTTTGGATTCTGTTTGCCAGTATTTTGTTGAGGATTTTTGCATCTATGTTCATCAGTGATATTGGCCTGTACTTTTCTCTCTCTGTGGCATCTTTGTCTGCTTTCGGTATCAGGGTGATGGTGGCCTCGTAGAATGAGTTTGGGAGTGTTCCTCCCTCTGCTATATTTTGCAAGAGTTTGAGAAGGATAGGTGTTAGTTCTTCTCTAAGTGTTTGATAGAATTCGCCTGTGAAGCCATCTGGTCCTGGGCTTTTCTTTCTTGGAAGATTTTTAGTCACAGTTTCAATTTCAGTCCTTGTGATTGGCCTGCTGATATTTTCTATTTCTTCCTGATTCAGTCGTGGCAGGTTGTGCATTTCTAAGAATTTGTCCATTTCTTCTAGGTTGTCCATTTTATTGGCATAGAGTTGCTTGTAGTAATCTCTCATGAACTTTTGTATTTCTGCAGTGTCAGTTGTTACTTCTCCTTTTTCATTTCTAATTCTATTGATTTGAGTCTTCTCCCTTTTTTTCTTGATGAGTCTGGCTAATGGTTTATCAATTTTGTTTATCTTCTCAAAGAACCAGCTTTTAGTTTTATTGATCTTTGCTATCGTTTCCTTCATTTCTTTTTCATTTATTTCTGATCTGATCTTTATGATTTCTTTCCTTCTGCTAACTTTGGGGTTTTTTTGTTCTTCTTTCTCTAATTGCTTTAGGTGCAAGGTTAGGTTGTTTATTCGAGATGTTTCCTGTTTCTTAAGGTAGGATTGTATTGCTATAAACGTGTCTCTTAGAACTGCTTTTGCTGCATCCCATAGGTTTTGGGTTGTTGTGTCTCCATTGTCATTTCTTTCTAGGTATTTTCTGATTTCCTCTTTGATTTCTTCAGTGATCACTTCGTTAATAAGTAGTGTATTGTTTAGCCTCCATGTGTTTGTATTTTTTACAGATATTTTCATGTAATTGATATCTAGTCTCATAGCATTGTGGTCGGAAAAGATACTTGATACAATTTCAGTTTTCTTAAATTTACCAAGCCTTGATCTGTGACCCAGAATATGATCTATCCTGGAGAATGTTCCATGAGCACTTGAGAAAAATGTGTATTCTGTTGTTTTTGGATCGAATTTCCTATAAATATCAATTAAGTCCATGTTGTTTAACGTATCATTTAAAGCTTGTGTTTCCTTATTTATTTTCATTTTGGATGATCTGTCCATTGGTGAAAGTGGGGTGTTAAAGTCCCCTGCTATGAATGTGTTACTGTCGATTTCCCCTTTTATGGCTGTTGTATTTGCCTTATGTATTGAGGTGCTCCTATGTTGGGTGCATAAGTATTTACAATTGTTATATCTTCTTCTTGGATTGATCCCTTGATCATTATGTAGTGTCCTTCTTTGTCACTTCTAATAGTCTTTATTTTAAAGTCTACTTTGATATGAGAATTGCTACTCCAGCTGTCTTTTCGTTTCCATTTGCATGGAATATGTTTTTCCATACCCTTACTTTCAGTCTCTATGTGTCTCTAGGTCTGAAGTGGGTCTCTTGTAGACAGCATATATATGGTTCTTGTTTTTGTATCCATTCAGCCAGTCTGTGTCTTTTGGTGGTAGCATTGAATCCATTTACATTTAAGGTAATTATCAATATGTATGTTCCTATTCCCATTTTCTTAATTGTTTTGGGTTCATTATTGTAGGTCTTGTCCTTCTCTTGTGTTTCTTGCCTAGAGAAGTTCCTTTAGCATTTGTTGTAAAGCTGGTTTGGTGGTGCTGAACTCTCTCAGCTTTTGCTTGTCTGTAAAGGTTTTAATTTCTCCATCATCTGAAGGAGATCCTTGCTGGGTAATATTGGTTGTAGGTTTTCCTCCTTCATCACTTTAAATATGTCCTGCCTGTCCCTTCTGGCTTGCAACCTTGTGGGGATTCCCTTGTGTGTTATTTGTTGTTTTTCCCTTGCTGCTTTTAATATGTTTTCTTTGTATTTAGTTTTTGACAGTTTGATTAATATGTGTCTTGGCGTGTTTCTCCTTGGAATTATCCTGTATAGGACTCTCTGTGCTTCCTGGACTTGATTAACTATTTCCTTTTCCATATTAGGGAAGTTTTCAACTATAATCTCTTCAAATATTTTTTCCATCCCTTTCTTTTTTTCTTCTTCTTCTGGTACCCCTGTAATTCGAATGTTGGTGCGTTTAACGTTGTCCCAGAGGTCTCTGAGACTGTCCTCAGTTCTTTTCATTCTTTTTCTTTATTCTGCTCTGCAGTAGTTATTTCCACTATTTTATCTTCCAGGTCACTTATCCATTCTTCTGCCTCAGTTATTCTGCTATTG
The DNA here is from genome assembly GCF_008692025.1 of Phocoena sinus. Lineage (NCBI taxonomy): Eukaryota > Metazoa > Chordata > Mammalia > Artiodactyla > Phocoenidae > Phocoena > Phocoena sinus. Next base: position 25,612,251 of record NC_045775.1, read on the forward strand.
GTCCCATCTAGAGTATTTTTAATTTCATTTATTGTGTTGTTCATCATTGCTTGTTTCATCTTTAGTTCTTCTAGGTCCTTGTTAAATGTTTCTTGCATTTTGTCTATTCTACGTCCAAGATTTTGGATCATCTTTACTATCATTATTCTCAATTCTTTTTCAGGTAGACTGCCTATTTCCTCTTCATTTTTCAGGTCTGGTGGGTTTTTATCTTGCTCCTTCATCTGCTGTGTGTTTTTCTGTCTTCTCATTTTGCTTATCTTACTGTGTTTGGGGTCCCCTTTTTGCAGGCTGCATGTTCGTAGTTCCTGTTGTTTTTGGTGTCTGTCCCCAGAGGCTAAGGTTGGTTCAGTGGGTTGTGTAGGCTTCCTGGTGGAGGGAACTAGTGCCTGTGTTCCTGTGGATGAGGCTGGATCTTGTCTTTCTGGTGGGCAGGTCCACGTCTGGTGGTGTGTTTTGGGGTGTCTGTGAACTTATTATGATTTTAGGCAGCCTCTCTGTTAATGGTTGAGGTTGTGTTCCTGTCTTGCTAGTTGTTTTGCATAGGATGTCCAGCACTGTAGATTGCTGGTCGTTGAGTGAAGCTGGGTGCTGGTGTTGAGATGGAGATCTCTGGGAGATTTTCGCCGTTAGATATTATGTGAAGCTGGGAGGTCTCTTGTGGACCAGTGTCCTGAAGTTGGCTCTCCCACCTCAGAGGCACAGCACTGACTCCTGGCTGCAGCATCAAGATCCTTTCATCCACAGGGCTCAGAATAAAAGGGAGAAGAAAAGAAAGAAAGAGAGAAAGAGACAAGGAAGGAAAGAAAGAAAGAAAGAAAGGAAAGAAAGGAGGAAAGAAAGAAACTAGGAAGGAAGGAAGGAAGGGAAAGAAAGGAAAAGGAAGGAAGGAAGGGGATAAAATTAAATAAAGTAAGATAAAATGAAAAATAATTATTTAGCAAAAAAAAAATTTTTTAAAGAAAAAAACGAACAAAAAAACCCCTAACGGATAGAACCCTAGGACCAATGGTGAAAGCAAAGCTATACAGACAGAATCTCACACAGAAGCATACACATACACACTCACAAAAAGAGGAAAAGGGGAAAAAATAATGTTGCTCTCAAAGTCCACCTCCTCAATTTGGGATGATTTGTTGTCTATTCATGTATTCCACACATGCAGGGTATATCAAGTTGATTGCGGATCTTCAATCCGCTGCTTCTGAGGCTGTTGGGAGAGATTTCCCTTTCTCTTCTTTGTTCTCACAGCTCCCAGGGGCTCAGCTTTGGTTTTGGCCCTCCCTCTGCGTGTAGGTCGCCGGAGGGCATCTGTTCTTCGCTCAGACTGGATGGGGTTAAAGGAGCAGCTGCTTCGGGGACTCTGGCTCCCTCAGGCTAGAGGGAGGGAGGAGTGCGGATGCGGGGCGAGCCTGCGGCGGCAGAGGCCAGTGGGACGTTGCAACAGCCTGAGGCGCGCTGTGCGTTCTCCTGGGGAAGTTGTCTCTGGATCTCGGGACCCTGGCAGTGGCGGGCTGCACAGGCTCCCCGGAAGCGGGGTGTGGATAGTAACCTGTGCTCGCACACAGGCTTCTTGGTGGCGGCAGCAGCAGCCTTAGCGTCTCATGCCCGTCTCGGGGGTCTGCGCTGTTAGCCGCGGCTCGCGCCCATCTTTGGGGCTCCTTTAAGCAGCGCTCTTAATCCCCTCTCCTCGCGCACCAGGAAAGAAAGGGAAGCAAAAGTGTCTTGCCTCTTTGGCAGGTCCTGACTTTTCCCCGGACTCCCTCCCGGCTAGCCGTGGTGCACTAACCCCTTCAGCCTGTGTTCATGCCGCTAACCCCAGTCCTCTCCCGGCGCTCCGGCCGAAGCCTGAGCCTCAGCTCCCACCCCCGCCCGCCCCGGCGGGTGAGCAGACAAGCCTCTCGGGCCAGTGAGTGCCGGTCGGCACCGATCCTCTGTGCGGGAATCTCTCCGCTTTTCCCGCCGCACCCCTGTTGCTGCGCTCCCCTCCGCGGCTCCGAAGCTTCCCCCCTCCGCCACCCGCAGTCTCCGCCCACGAAGGGGCTTCCTAGTGTGTGGAAAGTTTTCCTCCTTCGCAGCTCCCTCCCACTGGTGCAGGTCCCGTCCCTATTCTTTTGTCTCTGTTTATTCTTTTTTCTTTTGCCCTACCCAGATACGTGGGGAGTTTCTTACCTTTTGGGATGTCTCAGGTCTTCTGCCAGCGTTCCCTTGGTGTTCTGTAGGAGTTGCTCCACGTGTAGATGTATTTCTGGTGTATCTGCTAGTGTTGGAGGGTATCCTGCAGAGGCGGGGGGGGGGGGGGGGGGTGGGTGGCTGTGGCTCACCGTGGAGACAAGGACACTGGCAGCAGAAGTTCTGGGAAGTACTCCTTGGCATGAGCCCTCCAGGAGTCCGCCATTAGTCCCAGCAAAGAGCCTCCAGCTAATTCTTAAGTATGGATTTTAGTATTTATTCAGTGGTATGCTTCTTAGGGTACAAAAATATATCTAAAATTATAGAGGTAGTAAGTAAATATTTGGACTGTGCTAGAAGGCATTCAGCTTCTGCTCTACCCATGACTTTAGGGAACACTTCTAAAGTGGAAAGTGAGGTCAAACAGTATATGACTTTACATTTTGGCATATTTCCATGGTAGCGCCATAATGTTAGAAAAAACTGGAATTTCAAAGTTGAGTAACCTAGCCTTGGGAGGGGCAGAAACCTTAGTAAATGTACTAAAGTGGGACTTGAGGAAGGACAGCATTTGAGGTAGAGCCAGACCTCAGGGTTTGGACCATTTGTGTGTCTGTCTCCACACCTGCCAACTGGACCATTTTTATAATTCTAGTTCAGATTCTAATGCAGAAAGGGAATATGATTGTTCTAGCTCAGCTTTTCACAGTAGACCCATAAAATGGATCGTGGTAAGCCGTGAATGGGTCAGACTTATTTCATAAGGCATCTCCATTGTGCAACAAATCAGCTTTATTCATAATTCTCCACAGTGGGGCGCTTGCATGGACCACGGTGGGGACATTGTTAGGCTAGATTGGAAAGATGGGTATGACAGGCATCATGACGAACTTATTCATTCTTTAGTGTGCTAGAATTTTTATTTCATCATAGAAACACGGAATCATAATTAAGTCACCGAACACTAAAAATGGCTTTAAAGAGATTAAAAAAATTTTAAATATATGCTTGAGTTAATTTCTTCTCAGAATTACCTAAAGCAAGTACTTTAACCCTTGTTCATTCATGAAGTCATGTACTTGGAAAGGACATTGAAAAAACTCTTGTCCATCTCCCTGCCATCAAATAGGACTATGTTTTAAATATTTTAAAAGTAATTTTTAAAAATCACAAATATTAATCTTTGAAACAAGTTAAAACTGTAAGAAGAATATAAAATAAAACGTACCTTCCGACCCCAAAGCAGTACATTTCAAAGTATATCACAGTGATCTGTCTACATACTTTTCTCAAAAATTTTACAACCAAAGTATATATTCTTCTGTCCTATTTCATAGACCTCTTTCATATCCTGTCCAGCTTATTTGTCAGCATTTTTCTGAGCTCTTGTGTTTTTTTCTTAATTTTTGAATTTAATTTTATTTATTTTTTTATACAGCAGGTTCTTATTAGTCATCCATTTTATACACATCAGTGTATAGATGTCAGTACCAATCGCCCAATTCATCCCACCCCCCCACCCCCCGCCGCTTTCCCCCGCTTGGTGTCCATACATTTGTTCTCTACATCTGTGTCTCAATTTCTGCCCTGCAAACCGGTTCATCTGTAGAGCTCTTATGTTTATTTTGTTATCTTGCTGCTTAATAATAGCATTTTCTTTCTGTTTTATAGAAGAATGTGACTGTTCTCTAATTTTAAAAGGTTCTACCTACTAGTAAAATTTCCATGAATTTCTAAATATGTTATCTTTCATTATACTAGCTTGAACGTTTGCTTTTTTAAAAGTTTTTGAACTTACCTCTTTAAGTAATAATCTTATAAAGCCAATTCTTTTTTTTTTTCATGTAGAATCTTTAATTTGATGAACCCTTAGCTCCATTATATCACACATTCCCTACCCCATCCTCCCAGTGTAGTATATCACTGCTGAGGTTAAATCAATATTCATTTCTTGTAAATGTTAAGTACCAAGCTGAGTAGGATAGTGTGTTTTTTTTTCCCTTGTATAGGTTTTGTTTTTCCCCCTAAATAATTGTGTTACTTTTTTGTTTGCTTAGTTTTCATCTTACCAATTGTCAAACCAATTTGAAAATTCATTAGCTTAGTTGTTGTTTTTTTTCTTGGAATCCCTTTGTCTGGAACCACCTTTTTCTGTTCCATTCGACCAGTTGTTCTTATTTCATAGCTGTTCTATAATCTTGCTTCACCATCATCATGGAACTTTTCTTTGTCTTTCTATTTTAATGGATCTCTGGGTTTTTTGGATTCCTTATTTTCTCTTTCATGGTTTATTTTCTCATTTTGATGGCATACATCCTCCTGTAAGTTCCTGAGAAAGGGTCACGTGAGACAATATTTTGAGATTTCACATACCTGAAAATATATTTAATCTGCTGTCTTCCCTTGTTGATAATTTGATTAGATGTCAAGATTTAGGTTGAAACTGTAATGGTGGATATGTGACACAAATAGTGAACCCTAATGTAAAATATGGACTTAGGTTAATAGTATTATATCACTATTCATCAGCTGTATTAACATAGCACTATTCATCAGCTGTATTAAATGTACTATACTAATGCAAGATGTTAATAATAGGGGAAATGGGGGAAGTGAGGAGTTATATGGAAACTCTCTATACTTTCCGTTAAATTTTCTGTAAACCTAAAACCACTCAAAAAAATATTCCGTCTTTAAGTTGAATATCAACGGCTTCATATGGTTCAACTTAAAAGTACATACACTGGGCTTCCCTGGTGGCGCAGTGGTTGAGAGTCCGCCTGCCGATGCAGGGGACGCGGGTTCGTGCCCCAGTCTGGGAAGATCCCACATGCCGCGGAGTGGCTGGCCCGTGACCCATGGCTGCTGAGCCTGCGCGTCCGGACCCTGTGCTCCGCAACGGGAGAGGCCACAGCAGTGAGAGGCCCGCATAGCGCAAAAAAAAAAAAAAAAAAAAAAAAAGTACATACACTTTCACTATTAAGTAAAGTGTTATCAGTCAGGTGCTTCACCCTTCATTCCTGCCATGCCTGGTGTCCCAGAGTTTGGAGACTCTGGTTAAATTTCTCTACATAATAAGACATCTGCCTCCTTTGGTTGTGGAAGAGAAGTACTTGCCGGAGTGCTCTTGGTGGGGACAAGAGCATGGGTTCCATTGTTCTTCATACAGATTTTCAATCAGTTCCGCATTTTTGGCCAGCTACCTTACTGCTGCTTTCTCTGGTACCTGGTGCCTCCGGTTCCTGAGATGTTCCAGGGTTTTTTGTTCACATCAGCTTGCTCCTTGTATCTAGGTATCCCTTCACAAGCTGGCACTTAGGTTTTAGCTCCTTCAACTCCCTTAAATAATTTACCACACTTTATCAGCTCTCCATCTACAAAAATTTGTGTCCTCTGTTGTCTCCTTTTGTATTTTTTGTTTTGTTTTGAAGATTTATATCTTTTTTATTCATTTACTATTTAGTGAGATTTCCAAAGGAAGTAGAGAGGCATACTATGTTCAATATGTCTTGTTTAACCAATCTGCTTTCATTTTGATCAATAAGGGTTTGGTTTTAATTCATTTTGTTTTCTTCTGTTTTTAATAATTATTCTAATTTATTGGTTATGTGTTCTCTTTAGAGCTCTGGGCAGCTCTCTTTGGGAGGATGCTATTGAAAGATGGTGCTTTTTAGATAACAAATAATACTTAAAATGTCTGGAAAAATTGTCTCCAGAATCATGGTTGTGAACTAAAGTGTATATTTTTAAGTTGTTCACAGGGCTTAGAGCTCCTGCCAGAGGACTGTTACTCTTTGGTCCACCTGGAAATGGGAAAACAATGCTGGTAAGAATTCTTTTTATTTTTATTTTTTAAACTTAAAAAATATATATATTTATTTATTTGGTTGTGCTGGGTCTTAGTTGCAGCATGTGTGCTCCTTAGTTGTGGCAGGCGGGCTCCTTAGTTACAGCTCGCTGGCTCCTTAGTTGTGGCATGCGAACTCTTAGTTGCTGCATGCATGTGGGATCTAGTTCCCTGACCAGGGATTGAATCCAGGCCCCTTGCATTGGGATTGCAGAGTCTTAACCACTGGACCACCAGGGAAGTCCCAAGAATTCTTTTTTTTTTTTGCGGTACGTGGGCCTCGCACTGTTGTGGCCTCTCCTGTTGCGGAGCACAGGCTCCGGACGCGCAGGCTCAGCGGCCATGGCTCACGGGCCTAGCCACTCCGCAGCATGTGGGATCTTCCCAGACCGGGGCACGAACCCATATCCCCTGCGTCGGCAGGTGGAATCTCAACCACTGCGCCACCAGGGAAGCCCCCCAAGAATTCTTTTTAAATTTGCATGTTCTATTGAGATATTTGGGAGATAATATGAAAAAAGAAACTTTTCATTGTCCCTGAGTCTATTATTTATGACTTGCCTTTGCTATAATATACTTTTTTTATGGCCATACTGCGTGGCTTGCAGGATCTTAGTTCCCTGGCCAGGGATTGAACCCAGGGCCACAGCAGTGAAAACGCCAAGTCCTAACCTCTGAACCACCAGGGAACTCCCAATTTTTAAACTAATTTTTAATGACGAAGTAGGTGGAAACCCACATACGTTATCTTCCATAGTAGTTTGGGGCTGGCTAAATTTAATAGTGTAATTTTCATTATTTTCCCAAGTTAAATAATAAAATTTTACTGCAGAAGAGCTTACCTTACTATATTGAGTATCTTCCTAATCTTTGATTTTTTTTTTTACTATTGTTAACAGGTTTATTTAAATAATCAGCATGATACAGATTTCTTTCTTTTTTTTTTAATTGAGGCATAATTGACATACAACAGATTTTTTTTTTTCTGTGTCCTTTTGCCAAAAGTTTTTGGTAGGATTTGGATATCTTTCTCCTGCATAGCTCTCCTAGAGGGAAAACATAAATAGGGAAAGAGTAACTTTTTCCGTTAGCTGTTTGTCTTTCTCCGAGCAGTTATCTTCTATAACTAGGAAGAGAATAATACCCTCTTTTTTTTTTTTCTTTAACCTCTCCCTGTCACTTCTCTCTTAGAGAAAAAGAGAGTGGAAAGAAGCATAGCTCTTCCTAGACCTTTTCCTCATTGCTGAGAAGAAAGCACGTTGATTGCCATACGTTGAGAATTGTGTCATGGCTTATATTTTTAGGAAATCTTTTCTAGAACTTAAATTGATCAGATGTGGTTATCTTTTTAAAGCAGTTGAACTAATACAGTATTTACCCTTGTGATTTTTAAAGGCTAAAGCAGTAGCTGCAGAATCTAGTGCAACCTTCTTTAATATAAGTGCTGCAAGTTTAACTTCAAAATACGTGAGTGTTCTTTTTTCCAGTATTGTCATGTTCTCAGTTACTGTCTAAACGTTACTGTGTTAAGTATAAATGGTAAGAACATTACACCAAAATGTTTTTCTTTGAGTTTTATATCTATTATTTAGATATGCTGAATATCACTCTTCAAAGTAGAAAGTTATGTGCATTTGCTAGGCTCTTTTAAAATTGAAATTATTCTGTTAAATACTGTATTTGTTTGCTAGGGCTGTGTATTAAAGTACCACAAACTGGCTGGCTTGAACAATAGAAATTTATTGTATTGTATTTTGGAGGCTAGAAGTCCAAGATCAGGTATTGGCAGGAGTCTCAATTTTGTAAAGTAATTAAAAATAACTATAAAATGATACTTTTCCTGGTTAAATTTTGCTTCCTGTGTGAAATTTTATAAGTAAAATTGTTATGAAAGTAGGTTTACCCATATTATGCACATACTATAACAGAAAGCACTGTCTTGGAAGCTAGGAGGTAGGGATTCCACCCTAACTTTTACATGCCGAGCTGGCCTTAAGAAAGTATCACTTTAGTCTTTACTTCATTTATTTTTTAAAAATATAAACCAGGTTCTATTTATTAAATACATAGATCTTCTTTCAAATTCATGTACAAGATTTGTTAGCAGTTATGAATAAGTCTTACTGTATTTACTTCACTTATAAAGTGTTGGTGTCATAAGAGGTGATCTCTTGCAATTCCTTCCGGCTCTGAGAATATTTGTTTTGAAGATTCTAATTCTGGGGCCTTTCCTTTTTTCTTTTATTTAATTTTCAATAAAAAGAATAGATGCCACCTAGAGAACAAAATAGTTTTTGCAGTAGATTACCACAAACCTCATGACTCTTTCGTTAGATGCTTTGGTGCATAGAATGGCTTTAGTATAGTATTTCAGCCCCTGGGAATGTCTTAAGGAGTGTTCATAGACCTCCTAGAAATACTTTGATATTTATTGACAGTGATATTGTGAGAATGGGTTTTCACGGTGTTCTCAGTAGAGCAAGTTTTATTTAGAGCATTTTCCAACTTACCTGCTTCTATAAATATACCCTGCAACCTAGGGCTTAAGAATACGTGCCGCATCTCTCTCTTCTCTAGTATTCCCTCTTTCTCAGTAGTTATATCCCAATAGCTATTCCATTCTCAAGTCTTAGGAATGCAGAGTGAAACAAGACAGAGATATTTGTCATTTTTTAAAGTACTCACCAGACTGTCTTAAATAATAAATAAGTAGTCTATTTTCTAAAATTATAAGGGACAATTCAGTAACACCCCCATTCCTTAAACCAAATCTTTGGTTGTTGCAAAGAAAGGAAATTAACTTCCTAGGTTCTAGACTTTTAATAGTGAAATTTAAAAAGCTGGAATAATCTTGCATTTTATGGGTATAACAGTGTATAATGCCTTGTTTTAGGTGGGAGAAGGAGAGAAATTGGTGAGAGCTCTTTTTGCTGTGGCTCGAGAACTTCAACCTTCTATAATTTTTATAGGTAAGAACATGTTTTCCAACAACTTAGTTGAGCATTTGTAAAATTCCCTTTTCCAAATGTGAGGGATATGATGGGAAAGATTATTCAGAAGTAAAAAGGTTTTTTTAAATTTATTTTTATTGAAGTATAGTTGCAGAAGTAAAAAGTTTTAAAGAAGCACAAAGTTAAAAACTGTCTAATAAATTGAGTAGGACCCATTATATTAGTAACCTAAGTGGTAAACTAGAGATCCTTTTATTTCCTCTAGATGAAGTTGATAGCCTTTTGTGTGAAAGAAGAGAAGGAGAACATGATGCTAGTAGACGTCTAAAAACTGAATTTCTAATAGAATTTGATGGTGTAAGTATTGATTATGATATTTTTAATGTGGTAGCATTTTAGGGTATTTTCCTATTGAATGGCCCAAATTAGAAATAGATATCTTTATTATGTTTTTCTTTGTTATTTATCTAAAAGTATTGAAAAAAAAATTTGGCTTATAGGTACAATCTGCTGGAGATGACAGAGTGCTTGTAATGGGTGCAACTAACAGGCCACAAGAGCTTGATGAGGCTGTTCTCAGGTAGGGAGATTTATGTAGAAACGCACACATTTATTACAGATGTATTTACTCATGTGTTCATCTGACGTATTTCTTGTTTCCTTCTCTCTCAATTTTAAGACTAAATTCATTATTTTCCTCTCTATATCCATCTTCTGGTCTCTTGTTACCAACTGAAGATTTTGAGGACAGGGCCAGCATGATATCAGGAAAACTATTTTTAACTTTATGGTTTTAGGGAAATTACTTATTTCTTCTGGGTTGGATTAAAGTATCAAAACACCAAAACTGACTTTTACCCTCTTTTACTGGGCTTCATGAGAAGCTGATAAAGCACAGCTCGTGGGAGCCATATGCTCCCTTCTCCTATGTTTGATCAAATTTATTCCCTTTCTACTGGGAGGATAGTTTGGCTCAGCATAAAATTCTTGGATCTCCCGTTCTTTTCCTGAGGAATTTATAACATTGCCCCATTGTTTCTAGGATTGGATGTTGCAGTGTGAAAGTCTGAAGCCAGCCTGCTTTTATTCACATTTATGGGTTAATCCAGTAGAGTTAGTGTCTAATCTCCTTTCTAATACTCCTACTACTACTTTTGTAGCCTTTGTTTCTGTGGTGGTTTTTGTTTTCTTTTTTATTGGTTTCCTGATCTCTGCAAACCCATTTTTCATCTTCTGTTGTCTACTTCTTTGAGCCTTTGTATGTCATTTCCTTGAGCCTTTATATCTCACTGAGCTCTTATTTCATAGGAGCCTTTTTTTTTCATCAAATTATTTTATTTCTTGGAAAGATATTTGGTCACTATTTTAATTTGCTTTATGGCAAAATCCTCTTGTGCATGTTCTTCATTTTATCTGTTTTATGTTTACTGTATTCTTTCCCCTCTCTTTTTTGGCACTGTTTTTTAAAATCAGTCCTATGCTTTTGTCTCTTTTGCTTATTAATTTTATTTGAATAAGGGGAGTTTTCTTGGAAAACCTAATTTGGAAGGATATTGTAGAAGAGCTAGAAAAGTAAGATAGCAACCATGTATCTTGAGTTGTCCTATGAATACCCTGGACTGGTGGGCAGTCTCCCTGACTCACAACAAAGCCGTACCTGATAAAGAAGTATACGTGTATATAAATAAGCGATTGGGTTGATTTAGTCTTCTTCAACTGAAAAAGACTGGTCATTGCAAAACAGTTTGTCATCTTGCCAGACTGATTGATGTCGTCTTACAAAGATGATGTATCTTTGAGTTTCTTTGTTCAGCCTCATCTTCCTTGCCATTCCCTTGCTACTGACTAGGGTCACATGATCTACAGAGCCAGTCCTCACATGTTTGTTTAAATATGGGGAGGTCAGTTTTATTATCCCTCAGAGTGTGCTCTCTCTTTCCTCTGGAAAATTCTGCTCTGACAGCCATGTCTAAAATTTGCAGTGGCAGGTGCTGTCTGTATTCACCTTTGTCAGTGTAATTTTCACTGCCCTAGGCAGCCCTTCTTCATATATTTTAGTTCTGTAAATGTTATGTAGTTTGTTGATGATGGAGTTTACATTTCTGTTTCTGTTGTCCTTGTTGGTTTTAATTGTTTTCAGTTTCAAGAAGACAGCAGAGATCTGTTTCTTCAACTTCTTATATCAGATATTTTGTTTTAAAGTGTTACTGCTGTTAAAAAAATACAAATACATAAATGGTTAATTTAATTCTGACAATATTGAATTAAGGATTTTTAAACGTTAACTAGAATTTTTTTTAACTTTTTATTGGAGTATATTTGATTTACAATTTTGTGTTAGTTTCAAGTGTATAGCAAAGTGAATCAGTTATACATATATCCACTCTTTTTTAGATTATTTTCCCATATAGGTCATGACAGAGTATTGGGTAGTGTTACCTGTGCTATGCAGTAGGTCCTTATTAGTTATCTATTTTATATATTTAACTAGAATATTTTAAAAGAGTAACTTTTATACTGATAACTACTAAAATGTATTCAAATGCCTTCAGCATTATATTTAAAGCTTTGTTCTTGTTATGTGCTACTTGAACTGAATTATCTGTAAATTCAAAACTGTATTTCTGAGATGGCTTGAATCCTTTTTTTAGGCGTTTCACCAAACGGGTATATGTGTCTTTGCCAAATGAGGAGGTATGTATCTGTGTTTGAATTTTTTTTAAGGCAGAAACAAGAACTACCATCTTGACAGTATTAAGTCTTCCAGTGCATGGTACAGCTGCATTGGAAACGTTTGGTGGTTTCTTAAAAAGATAAACAGAAAACTTACTGTAAGACCCCAAAATTTCATTCCCAAGAATCTACCCAAGAGAAATGAAAACATATGTCTACACAGACATGTACAAGAATTTTTATAACAGCATTATAAATAATAGCCAAGAACTACAGAGAATCTAAAATAGTCTTCAGGCTTCCCTAGTGGCCTGAATCCACCTGCCAGTGAAGGGGACACAGGTTCGAGCCCTGGTCTGGGAAGATCCCACATGCTGCAGAGCAACTAAGTAGACCCCGTGCTCCGCAACAAGAGAAGCCACCACAATGAGAAGCCCACACACCACAACAAAGAATAGCCCCTGCTTGCTGCAACTAGAGAAGGCCCACATGCAGCAATGAAGACCCAACACAGCCAAAAATAAATAAATAAATAAAATTTTAAAAATCCTTAAAAAAAAAGTCGTCACTTGGTGAAAGGATATACAAATGTGGTATATCCATTTAATGGAATACTGGAATAAAAGGAATGAGCTACTTACACATACCATAATATGGATGAACCTCAAAAACATTATACTAAATAAAGATGCCAGATGCAAAAGATTTCCTATCATATGATTCCATTTTTATGAAATGTCTAGAAAAGGCTCACTTCTGGAAACAAAGTAGATAGTGATTAGGTAAGGCTGTGGGTGGAAGTCGGGATTAACTGCAAACAGGCACAAGTGAACTTTTTGGGGTGATAGAAATGTTCTAAAATTGGATTATGGTGATGGTTGCACAATTCTAAACTTATTAAAAGTCATTGAATTATACACTTCAGAAGGGTGAGATTCCATGTTACATGAATTCATATCTCTATAAAACTTTTTTTTTAAATTGTGGTGTCTAGCTCAGACCCTTAGCATCTTTGGTAGTAACAGCAGCTACTTTCTTAGTGTTTTATTTGGATTGTTTTTAACTCTTTCAGGAACTCTCAAAAAATTGTTATTTTAACAGATATATGTGTGAGGCTCTAAGAGGTAGAGTGGTTTGTATAAGATCATTCAGTTCCTAAATCCTGGATATTTTATTAAGCCAATTCTTAGGACTGATAATTCTTTAATATTTCTTTTCAGACACGACTACTTTTATTAAAAAATCTATTATGTAAACAAGGAAGCCCATTGACCCAAAAAGAACTAGCACAACTTGCTAGGTGAGTAATTTGATTTAGTCTATCTTGCAGTTTTTTTTTTTTAAGAATTCTTTTTGTTTTCTTTAAAGTAAGCTCATGAATGAAATGAGTAATTTATCTATCAGAAAACTTCTTATTGTTTCATTCTCTACTTCCTTTACCTTCTTTCATCTCATTTTCTTATATATATGGTGTCTAAATTTTAGTTTCTAGATCCTCTAGAAGACATGACCTAAACAGCTAATGATGGTAGTATATATTCTTTTTATAAATTTATTAAAACTTATAAGTGGTATTAAAGTAATTTTTAATAAATTTATTTTATTTATTTTTGGCTGTGTTGGGTCTTCGTTGCTGCATGTGGGCTTTCTCTAGTTTTGGTGAGCGGGGGCTATTCTTCGTTGTGGTGTGTGGGCTTCTCATTGCAGTGGCTTCTCTTGTTGCAGAGCACAGGCTCTAGGCGCGTGGGCTTCAGTAGTTGTGGAACATGGGCTCTAGAGTACAGGCTCAGTAGTTGAGGCTCACAGGCTTAGTTGCCCCGTGGCATGTGGGATCTTCCTGGACCAGCACTCGAACCTGTGTTCCCTGCATTGGCAGGCAGGTTCTTAACCACTGTGCCACCAGGGAAGCCCTGAAGTAATTTTTAAAATGTAAAACATCTCATATCTGCCTACACCAACACATATTTTCACTTAAACTTATTTTGCTTACACATAATTTTTTTTTTTCTTTTTTTTTTGTGGTACGCGGGCCTCACTGCTGTGGCCTCTCCCGTTGCAGAGCACAGGCTCCGGACGCGCAGGCTCAGCAGCCATGGCTCACGGGCCCAGCCGCTCCGGCATGTGGGATCTTCCTGGACCGGGGCACGAACCCGTGTCCCCTGCATTGGCAGGCAGACTCTCAACCACTGCGCCACCAGGGAAGCCCCACATAATTTTTTTAAACTTTGACTTCTTCAGCTTTTTTTTATGAGTGGTGTATTAAGTAGAAACTGAATATAGGAGATACACTCATGAATTTTAGTCATTGAAAAAAATCTCATAAAGTAATTTAAAATGTTCAACAAGAATGTGAATAGCTAGTTATGTTGGTAAAAACTCTGAGTTCCCAGATACCTATGAAAAAATAACAAATTCAGTACTTGGAAATACTGAGATCCTTCTTTGAATTCCAATAAAATATTTTGCTAATAATGTTTGTGCAGTTATTTAACATAGTACATCATAAGTAAATGCTTTTTTTCCTGTTTTATTTTCCTCTTCCTCTTTGCCTCCCTAGTTCTTAGTTCCCTTTGATAGTATCTTGGCTGCCCAGGATCTGCACTGTGGCATCCCATTCAGGTGTGCCTCCTTTTGCCAATGTCTTCTATCCCAGACCCTTCCTTCACCCTGTCTGTCCTACATTTAAAGAAATCTTCCTTGATTGGCCCTCATTTCATCAAGGCAGTTCTCTTTGTGAAGATAAAGACTCATTAACTTATAGAGAAGTAATTGTGGTTATGTGTCAGTTGGCCAGCAATGGCTTATAGATGTTACCTTTCCAGGGCACAAATTTACAATTTAATGGAGGCTCCTGGAGATATAGTATACTTTAATCTAAAGGAATGGTTCTAATAATGAAAATTCGAGGCATTATAAGGAACCAGTCGGCTGTTTGTTTTTAGCAAGTAGGCCTTCCTCTGCCCTTCAAATCAAATCACATAGCTGTCTGCTTGATAACAAAGGCAAGCTAGGTTTTACTCTTATTCTGTGGAGATTTAAATCTGCAAAGGTGAAAATAAGTTGCTCTTTCTTCTTTCCCATTCTCAGAATGACCGATGGATACTCAGGAAGTGATCTAACAGCTTTGGCAAAAGATGCAGCACTGGGTCCTATCCGAGGTAGGAATACAAAAGCTTGAAACATTTACAACTGTTTATTAGACCACTTCAGAAGTTTAAGAAGTCCCTATTGAGAGGTATTTTTTATTAGTAAGAAAGCAGTAAAACTATATCAGTGGAAAACTTGATTAAAACTTGATACAAAGTTTCTAGACTTAGGGTCAACAAACCTTTCTGAAAATAGTTTTAGACTCATGGGCTGCATATGCTCTGTTGCATCTTCTTCTCACTCTTCTTCTGACTCCTCCTCCTCCTCCTGCTCATCCTCCTCTTTTTTTTTTTTTCCAACAACAACAAAAAGCTGTGAAACCATTCTTAGCTCACAGACAATACAAAGACAGTCCGTGGATCAGTGGACCATGAGCCCTGTTCTGGACAGCAGGTTTCGCTTCTTGATAGTAGGTTAGCAGCAGAAAACTCAAGAAAATGAGAACTTTTTAAAGCAAGTGGAAAAGAATAATAAAGGGAAGATTTTCTCATCTATTTTTTGGTTGTTTTCATTTCAGTATTCTAGTATGACTTGAAATTAATGTGTGTAAGGAAACATATAAATAGAAGTTTTTACTTTTATCATTATATGTTATCTTTTGAAAAATTGCAGCAAAGTATATCATTCATTGCTCTGTTTTGATTCAAGGTAATTTGTTGACTCTGAAATACCACATCTATCATTTTTAGGTTATGTTAGATTAAACTCACTGTGATAATCACTTTAGAGTAGATGTTCTCAGCTACTCTTCCACAGGCAGCATGGGCAGTGGATGGGTGATGCTCTCAGGTATGCACTCAGATTACTGGCTATGGTGGTAAAATTGAACATGGAACATTCAACTTCTAGAACATATCTCTCACAGTGAAACAGGGTACTGATTAAGAACTGCTGCTTGAAAGAATAATAAATGTAACCTTGAGAATATAGTTTGAAACTCTGGGTAAAGCATTTTAGTCAAGCTTTCTTTCTGCAGGAGGCATGAAATCTTGTTCAGATACTGGACTCAGAATCAGTAGCTAATGTATAAATCGTGTATTTTTTAGAATATTTTAGCTGTTATTCTGAAACAAAGTTGTTGGCTTAAAATAACGAATGCCTTTTATAAAGAACAAGTTGTATTATTTTAAGTTTACTATGAAATTTGTAGAATCTGTTGTTCTTGAGCAATATATAAAGAAATTGAATGCCTTCCTAAGAAGGAATATTATTCTAAGCATTTATAAATTGTATGTGCTCTTAATATTAATGTATGTCTCTTTTAATATAATGATTTATATTGAACATATACTTTTAGATTATTGTACATCGTTAGTTTAAACTTGGAAGTCTTTTTTTTGTAAGTGACATTTATATTTTACAGAACTGAAACCAGAACAAGTGAAGAATATGTCTGCCAGTGAGGTATACTATTTTACAATTATCTTTTTTTCGTTCTGGTCCTCTAGATTGTAAAACATATCTTTTGTCTGGATTTTTCTAGTTTATCTGATTAGAAACTAGAAAAAGTTAATTTTGCTTCATTTCAAAATATGGAGGACTGTCTAACTAGTCTCTTATGGTGTCCTTTGGTAATACACAATAAATATACATAATCATTAAGTCATTTTCTGTCAAATCATATTACATAAATACTAAACAGAACAAAATTATAGGCAACTTGAGGATTTTATACATTATGAATATAGCTTGTAACAGGTTAATCGCTTGATGTTCTATTTTGTTAGTTTTTCAGTAATGTTTATGTCTTCCTTATAAAAGCAATACAGTTTCCATTGTAATGTAATTCATTACATTTAAAAAATATGGGAGGTCCCCTTATGGGATGCTGAAGCATTTCTTCTGAAAAAAATTGCCAGCAAAATATAGAATTGGATATGCAGAATGATCATAACTATGTAACCAGCCAGTTTAAATCAGATTTGAATTATGTAACTTATCTCTCAGAGCTCAGATAGCACCGAAACATTACTAACCAAAGAGACTTCATTCTTGGAACAGAAGAGAGACTAGAACTCCAGTGGAGTCCAAATGTGAACTGAAAACAAAACAAACAAACAAAAAAACCAATAAAAAACCCCAGAGGCGTGGGCTGGAGGCTGGTGGCTGGTGGCTGGCTAGGGGATCTGCACATTACATTGCAGAGAGTCCTGTCCAAGTGAACTCTTAACATAGAGAATAAATGTACTTGAGTATGAGTACATTTTGGCAGTCTTTTTTCTTCAGGCTTCCAAGTAAATTTGAGGTTGTCTTCAGGCATCTTGTGCATGGTGCTTAACCAACTACATTACTAAGAAAGCCTTCAGACTTCTTGCAACCACCTTTTTCCATTTCAGCGGTCTAGTTTACCTGGCGTGTGTTTGACATGAATGAAGCTTAGGAATAGAGAATTCCACATGTCATATACTTTAGTGTTTAGCTACTATTACCTTAAAAATTCATGTTTAAAGTATAAGTTTCAGGTCCCTTTTATCTGATTCATAATTTTGATTCCACATTTTTCTAATTTTTAAAAATGTATTAGTACTGTCTTGAGGTTATAATTTATTTACAGTATCCCATCAATATGTTATTTTTTAAGATGTTCTTATACTCATAGCATAACCTAATAGTACTTTTCTACCCAGAAAGTAAGCATTGTGCATGAATTATTTCTTTGCCACACACCACTCTCCCTACCTTGGACTCAGGACCGGTAAACTTGATATTTCATATATGTACTCTGGCCCCCTAAAGTTGAGGAAAGGCCCATTGTGTGACATTTTAGGCCTCTGTCTTTGTCCCTTGGACAGACCATATACTAAAATTAAAACTACTGAATGAATTACAAAAAATAACATTACTGGTACCTTTTGTGACCATTCCACTAATTATGTGTAGTCAGGTTACAGTGTTATAGTTTTTGGTTCTACTGTATACTTTCATTCAGTTTAAGTTTATTTTTAACCTAATGATTTTAGTATTAATAATTTGATAATAGCTTTTAGTCATTAGTCCTGGCTTATGAGTTAATATTTATAAAGCACTTAGAAAAGTCTGGCAATAGTGAATACTGCATAGGTATCCATTAAATAATTTTAAAATACATAAATACTAAATAATGGCAATTTATTATAGAGATCAAGGAAATCCATTCTATTTTCTTATTTATGAGATGACAGAAAAACACAAGTAGTTTGGTTTTAAAATTGTATACTAGAATTTTTTTCAGCCATTCTTCGGTACAATTTTAATAATTGTGTTATCAGGTGCTGGTCTATATGCAGAAATTTAGATGAGATATACCTAATTTGCCTTTTATAGTTTATAAGAATAGAAACTCAAATAATTGTGTTAGAATTCTGTGTTTTTAAAAGGTAGTGCTGAAAATCATTGGTTATAAATTCAGAGTATAATGTACTTTGTTTATAAAGCACACAGTTTGTATCCAGTTCAACTTTATTAGTTCTTTTATTATTTTGTTTTGATAAGACTTCTTTGCTCTTTATTTTTCCCTCTTTACTTAACTAGCTACCGGTTGATTTTTCCTGTTATATACATTAGTCTCTTAGTAACTTTAAAATATCATATTTTCTATATAACTTTTAAAGGTTACTTTTCATTTAAAGTTATTACAAAATATTGGCTATATACCCCATGTTGTACAATACATCCTTGAGCCTATCTTACACCCGATAGTTTGTACCTCCCACTCCCCCATGCCTACATTGCCCCTCTCGCCCTCTCCCTGCTGGTAACCACTAGTTTGTTCTCTATATCTGAGTCTGCTTCTTTTTTGTTATATTCACTAGTTTGTTGTATTTTTTGAATTCCACATGTAAGTGATATCATACAGTATTTGTCTTTCTCTGTCTCATTTAGTTCACTTAGCATAATATCCTCCAAGTCCATACATGTTGCTGCAAATGGCAAAATTTTGTACTTTTTTATGGCTGAGTAGTATTCCATTGTGTGTATAATATATGTGTGCATATATATATATTATACACACACACACACACACACACACACACCCCACATCTTTATCCATTCATCTGTTGATGGACACTTAGGTTGCTTCCATATCTTGGCAATTGTAAATAAGGCTGCTATGAACATTGGGGTGCATGTATCTTATCAAATTAGTGTTTTTGTTTTTTTCAGATATATACCCAGGTGTGGAATTGCTGGGTCATATGGTAGTTCTAGTTTTGGTTTTCTGAGAAACCTCCATACTGTTTTCCACAGTGAAATACACACACACACACACACACACACACACACACACACACACACACCAAACTATGAACATAAATTAGAATTTCATCAAAAGCTTTTGAAACCTTAATCTTAATAACAGATATTCAGGAGTATCATAGATAATACTCACATTACATTCATCATTCTTCTAAATTTTGGGCTTTAGGAAGAGCCAGTGTGTGTTTTACAGTTAAATAAGGGGCAAATAGGGGCCATGCAGCGATTACAGTAACAATATATCCTTTTCCATTTTGACAAATTTTTCAGATTAGGCTACAAGTTACAAATGTAGTTCATTTTCTTAATCTATGCTATGTTGATATTAGAGAGGATGTGGAGTAGTTAGATTGGGTTTTATAAGAGTAATAAAAAGAATAATATAGATAAATATCAGTTGTTGAAGTTTTATCTCCAGTTCTTCTTTAACTTCTTATTTGGGAGCAAAATATACATGTGATAATACATAAGTGATAATTTTTAATACTGGTCATCTTGTGCCAAACTCCATTTTGCCTTTTGAAAATCCTTAGGTAAAAATTAGGTATTTATTAACTCAGTATTGTTTTATTTTACTTTCTTGAAGCCAATTAAAAATCTCAGAATATAAGACCAAATTGACATAAAAATGTATTATAAGCAATACTAATATTAGAAAATTTCAGACATAAGCCTCCTCCATGTTGTAGTTAAAGAGCAATATTTCCTTCAAAGTCCTGTGTACATCTTGTAAACTCCTCTTTCCTTTCTGATAAACCTGGCATGAATTTAGCTAGAGTGTGTTTGTGGTGAGTGAGACTTGAGAGTGCAAAATTCCGTGGAACTATACGCAGAAAAAAAACTGGAAGGAGATAAGCCAAATAGTTGTTGTATATCTGAACGGTGGAATTGTGAGTGATTCTTTTTTCTGATTGTCTGTATTTTGTCAAATTTTCTGTAATGAGTATGTCTTGTTTTTATAATGGGAAAATATTGCGATTTAAAATGTTAATACCTAGGAGCTAAAATGTGAAATGAAAGTATATTGGTATAGCATTTTGGTAGGATTTCTTATATAGCAAACTTGCCTAATAAAGAATAATATATAAAATAAGATGATTGGCATGATTTTCTAAGAATACATCTCTATATATTTTAACATTAATAAACAGCATCATTACTTTTATCCGTCATTGGGTTAACTATTGCATATGTGTTCATCTATCATCATGTGTGTTTTTTTAATCTAGATGAGAAATATTCGATTATCTGACTTCACCGAATCCTTAAAAAAGATAAAACGCAGCGTGAGTCCTCAAACCTTAGAAGCATACATACGTTGGAACAAGGATTTTGGAGATACTACTGTTTAAACCTGCAGAACGTTTTACTTTCCAAGAGAGAAACCTACCATCTTCTATGAATAGTTATCTGCTACAGAAACTCAGCCTAAGTTTACAGGACTTTTCAGAGTCTTACAATTATTTGTGCACCCCAGAAGATGAACCATAAAATAAATTTAAATAAAGTATACAATGCAAATGGAATATTTTGTTTAAGGCCTTCTTGCCTTGATGGTCACAGATATCCCGATGGGCACTGTAAGTTAGAGCAGAACAAAAACTGATTCTGGTCTTCTTTACCAATATAATCATAATGTAAATAATAATTTGTATATTATGTTGCAGATGAAAGTATTCCAGAGACAGTGAATGGTAGAAGACACAAGAGCCTTTGGTTGTTTGTCTTCTGACATCTTTTCTTAAAATAGTAATTTTTCCTATTTTCCTTTCCTACTGTTGTCTTTACTACACTATGGGTGATTGGAATGCCAAACACTCTGTTTCTTTTTTTTTTCTTTTTACAAATTGTGTGCCAAATGAAACTTTTTCCTATGTAACAGTAGTAGGAAAAAAGTATTTTGAAGGTTTTTTTCTTCTTCATAAATCTACAGACATTAAACAATGTATCCTTTTCACTTTTTATTTTTCTATTACCTTTCTACCAAACAATTTAGAAAGTAATATGATAGCAACAAAACAAATCTAGTGAAATGGAGAAGGAGAAATTTTGAAGTTTTCAGACACTCTGTCATACAACATGTAGATCAGTCCTCCTGTGACCTGATGTATTTTTTTTCTAATATATTTGTCAGAAATCTATTGTAGACTGTTAACTTATTCCTAATGGAATTTATTTTCTGTTAGAATTCTAATATTTAAAAAAGCCAATTTTAACTGCTGTAAAAGTGGTTTCTGTACAAGAGAAGGGAAGTACTAGGAGCTAAGACATTTCTAATTTATTGCTTATTACTTTCTTACTGTTTATAGGATAATTACAAGCCAGTGGATTTACCATGTTTTATTCTTAATAATTATTAATCCCTCCAATGAAACTTTAAAAAAAATTACTGAATTTTTATACATTGCATACATTTTATAGGTTTCTTGTGCTCACTTTGTTAACTAAAAAGTTTTAGTCTGTTAAGCTGCCTTTTGTTCCCCAAAAATGTACAGTAATTCTGTTTCTTGTTTGTATAAGTATGCCTGGGTTTTTATTATAAAAACGTTATTGTAGGAAGTAGAGACTCATATCATGGCCTTTTAAATATTGTAATAAAGGCAAATAGATATTTGCCCTTAGTTTACTGGTTAAAAGTTTGTTTATAGAAATTTTCTTTGGTGCTTTTATGTAAAATGTCATGGGTGGAAATAATAATTTTATAGTAGTAACAAATTTTTCATTTAAGAAAAATAGCTTTGGTTTAGAGAGAATATATTAAAGTTAAAAACTTGCCCCCACTAGATAAGAATTTTATAATGAAGACATACATTCTTCTTCACTTTACTCTTTCTCATCTTAAAGATTTATCTAAATATAGAAGATGTATGATTTCTTAAGATCATGTGCTATCTGTAACCATAACTTAAATCATGTTTCTTCTAACCATAGAACTCCCTGGATAATAAAAATGAGGGTTGAGATAAATAGAAAAAAAAATTTTTAAGCCAGAACCATACATATTTTTAGGTCATGAGTAGTATCTTTCTAAGGTCTCAAACACTAAACCATCCAATATAAAATATTGATAATGACAGATGATGAAATATACACGATGACAAGAATTAGGAACATCCCAAATTAAAACATTTTCAATAAAGCTCATAAAATTTCATTTTTTCTTTTCATTTAGAAAAAGATTAACATTATTGATACTTGGATAACTGGTCAATCGTATTAAAAGTCTGTGTGCTTTAAACTCAACTTTAAAATATAAACTTTAAAATTATCATAAAATTATCTGCAATAATTGAATGTAGCTCACTTTTTATTGGGAAAGGTTTTAGATAACAAAGACTTCAAATGTTATATAAAAGTCAAATTAATATTGTTATAAACATTGAGTCAGAATTATATTACTGTATGAATATCCATCCGTGTATGGAAGTTACTTTAATTTCCTGATGAGGTCTAAAATTGAGCTTAGTGCTACAGAACTATTTTCTTTGACTTAACTATGACCAAGTTTTATTTTAAGCTGTGTTTCTCTCATGGAAGGGCCATAAACATAGAATAATTATATAGTAGGATGTGTAAGGGATTGGTTTGGTCTTTTTCAATAAAGATAGAAGTTGCTGAGGTTTCCCGAATTAGTATTAGGCTTAGATTGTGACCTTGTAGATTTTGCACTGAGCTCTGTGTCATGTTATTTCGTAAAAGGTAATGTTTAAACATTAAACGTTAGTGTGTTGTTCATGTAAATATGGCAGAGTTTCGTAAACTAAATTAAAACTTACTGATGTACTGGACTTTGAGCCAAGGGAAAGAATCAATACTATCTTTCCAGATATCTTAAGGGTAAAAGCTTATTCTAAGACAGTCTGCCAATTGAGGTTATTAGATTTCCGACTTGCATATATACTTTGTGCTTGGGAAGAATTGGAGGAAAATCAGATACTAGAATTCTAATTTAAGTAAATATACAGCAGTCTTTGTGTATAGTGTAAAATTCATTATATTTTGTACAAAAACTAATTCTTTTGGTAGAATGAACCATTTACAGTTTGTTTTTGGACTCTGAGTCAGAGGGTTTTCCTTTAAATGCCTGTCTCAGTTTTACTCTGGTCTTTTGTACTTTTCTTCAGAAGAAATGAATTAAAGGGTTCAGCTGCATAAGTGGGTTTTTATCCTAATGGATTGGAAATAAATTATAAACTTTATTTTGCTTTTAATTTTTTTATTTGAAACTTTTTGAGATTTCAGAGGTTGCAGTCTGGTATTGAAGGAATAGCTTTTATTGGACTGACTCTCTTGCCAATAAAAATGTAAAGTCTGAACAAAGTATAAAAAGCTGTGATTAGAAGACTCTAGAAAGCAATTAAAAACAGGCAAAAACAGCACAAAATCATATACTAGAAGAGATCCACATTAACTAGCTTTTTACCATGAGGGAAATTTCCAGCTTGTGCAGTGTGCTTGGAAATAGAATTCAAGCAG
The DNA here is from genome assembly GCF_008692025.1 of Phocoena sinus. Lineage (NCBI taxonomy): Eukaryota > Metazoa > Chordata > Mammalia > Artiodactyla > Phocoenidae > Phocoena > Phocoena sinus. Next base: position 25,635,753 of record NC_045775.1, read on the forward strand.
AATGTGACAGTCTTGCTGGGCTGAGGAGTCATTTGGGGCTTCTAGGACAGCTTGAAATTAGGAGGGAAATTTTGAAATGGAGAGAGCTTCAGAGATCTAATCCCCCAAATCTACTTGCAAATTCTTTTCAAATGCTTGGTGGATTCCAAAATTGTACCTATGCAGTGTGATATTCAAAGGAACCCAGCAGAAAGCAATAGTTGAAGTCCAAGGAACTGAGTAGTGGTAACAACGGCTGGACGAATACAGGGCGAATAAGAGGGGTTTAGTAAACACTTCTGGTTTCCCATTGAAACCCAAAACGGGCCGTGGCTTAGGAGGAAGGACAACATCCCAAAACTAAGGGATGTACTTTAGGACTCTGGGCAAAATGCGAAGAAACTCACTGAAACAAAGCTTAAAATCAGGCTTTCACAGCATCAAGGTTATACATTAGTAAGTTAACAGCTAGCCAGAATAAAACATTGTTTGGAAGAAAACAAAATCCAGAGTCTTTACGATATGTCATTCACAAAGTCCAGTACAAAATAAACCTTAAGCATACAAAGAAAAATTATATGATCCGTAATCAACAGAAAATATATAGAAGCAGATACACAGATGACCCTATGTTGGAGTTAACAAAATTATTTTTTAACAGCTTTAAAATACATTTTAAAATTTACAGGGGAAAAAATGGTGGATCAATAGATTGGGATTCTTGGCAGAGAAACAGAAACTGAAAACCAAATGGAAAGTCTGGTGATTAAGAATTAGAATCTGAAATGAAACACATAGTGTCTAAATTTAAATGTTCACTGGATGGGCTTAACAGTAAACTGCACAAGCAGAGGAAAGAAAAGTGGAAGACAGCCAGTACAATTATCAAACTGAAGCACAGAGAAAAAAAGAAACAGCAGAGATTTGAGACCTGTGGGACAGTATCAGTCTAATGTAAGGTACTTTTGAGGTCCAGAGGAGAGGAAAGGAAGAGAATGGGGCAAGAGAAATATTTGAAGCAGTAATGCCTGAAATTTTCTCAAAATTGTTGGAAAACATCAACTTACAGGTCCAAGAAGTTCAGTGAATTCCAAGCAGAATAAATGCAACAAAGATCACATCTGGGTGCACAGTATTGCAAAACACACACACATGCACAAAACCAAATCAAGTCAAAAAAATCTCAAAAGCAGCCAGAGAGGGGAAATGACATTACACTTGAATAAACAGTAAAAGTGGTGGCTAACTTCATCAGAAACAATGGAATCCAGGAAATGATGGAATGACATTCTTAAAGTGTAAAAATCATACACTACTATATAAAAAACAGATAAGGCCCTACTGTGTAGCACAGGGAACTATATTCAGTATCTTGTAATAAAATGGAAAAGAATCTAGAAAATTTTATATATATATATATATATGAGAATCACTTTGCTGTATACCTGAAACTAATACAACATTGGAAATCAACTGTACATCAATTAAAAAAAATAAAGTGCAAAAATTAACAAAAGTTAACCTAAAATTCTGCGTCTACTTAGAATGTTCAAAATAGTAAGACAAAATAAAAGCTATTCCAGGTGTACAAAACCTAAGAGAATTTCTTGTTAGCAGACTGACATTATAGGAAATGCTTTAAGAAATTCTTTAGGCTGACAGAAAGTAATCCTCCATAGGAATCTGTATCGCCAGGAAGGAATTAAGAACTTTGCAAATGATATATATGTCAGTAAATACAAAAGATAATTTTTTCTTAATTTCTCTGAATATTTGTTTTTAAAAAATTTACAGTGTGGTATTTATAGTGTATGTAGAAGTAGATGATAAAGATAGCACAAAGGGTAGGAGAGGGCAGTGAATGGAATTATGTTGAAATAAGGTTATTATATTGTACATAAAGTTGTATAGTATTATTGTAAGGTAGACTAATGAGGATGCATATTATAATCTCACCCAGCAAAGGGAACAAGAGTATGGGGCAAAGTCCAGAGGAAACCAAGCACCAGCTTCCAAGAGTCCTCTCCCAGTGGAATTACACAGGATGCACTTAATTCCTCCAGCATCAAGTTATGACAACATGGGTGAAGATGTTAGGCCTAAATGTGTTAGGCACAGTGAACCACTCTCAGGGAATAGTGGGAACCCTCCCCCAAATCCAAGTTCCCAGATGCCAACCAAACTTGGAATCTGGCCTTTCAAAAGATAGCAATCTCAGCCCAGCTATGCTAGCTTCTTTTCTGCACAGTTGTTCAGGGCAGGTTTTGCAGTGGGGAGGAGGGACACATGGTGGCCCAAAGTGGGTGTCATAGACCAAGTGGGGTGAGGAGGGTGTCTACAATAATGGGCAGCTTAGTATGGGGTATTGGGGACAGAGTAAGGAAGTTATTCGTATGCGTTGGGGCAACCTAGAATGAGGAATAAGTTCTCAAGAATAGAGAGGTGTGTATTGGGGAAAGGTGTCAGCAAAGATGACAAACTGCTTACATGCAAGAGACTTAATCAGACAAGTCAATATATTAACCATAGTGGAGCCATGTTTCTGTCAGAGAATGGAGTTATGAATACAAAAAAAATGAAACCTGTGGGGTTGGGCTGGAATTGGATTTAAGAGTATGAATTCATGATTTAAGATATATAAAAACAGATGAAGAAATGTAGATGTAAATATATTTATATTTGTGTACACATATTCCCCAGTTCTTTGCATTGAGAAGGCCTTGGAGTAGTTACACCCCAAAAGCAATGAGCACACATACCACTCCTGTCTTCTAAATTCTCTACTGTCTTAGTCTGTTCAAGCTGCCACATTTTTAGGTGTTTTTTAAAAGCAGCATTCCCCTTCTTGGTATCAAAATCTTAGTCTGCTTGAGCTGCCATAACAAAAATATCATAGACTGCAAGACTTAAATGACAGATATTTATTTTCACAGTTCTGGAGGGTAGGAAATCCAAGATCAACGTGCCGACCAATTTTGTTTCTGGTGAGAGCTCTCACTGGCTTGTAAATGGCTGTGTCCTCAGTGACAGAGAGAGAGCAGGCTCTCTGGTGTCTCTTCTTATGAGGACACTAATCCTATCTTGAGGGTCCCACCCTCATGACCTCATCTAATCCTAATTATCTCCCAAGGACCCCATGTCCAAATACCATCACGTTGTGGCGGTAGGGTTTCAATATACAAATTTTAAGGGGACACAAACATTCGGTGCATAATATCCACTAAGGAACCTGGGCTCCTTGGTGAAATGGCCAACTCCAGGTTTAGGGCAGAGAAAATACAGGATAACCCAGAATATCTTGTGCCAGAAAAGAAGAAAGTGCTTAAAGAAGGATGAGGATGAATTATTGATTAGAGGGGCTCCCACTGGACAATTTTGAGCATCTAAAGTAATTATAGTAATGGATTATAACCCATGAGGTAAAATAAACCATGAGCCAATGTGAACATATACATAAACACAAGAATAAATTGAAAGTGTGATTAAGTATGAATACATTCACATAGTTTCAAAGTACAGTTTTTACAGTGGAAAAACTTGACAGATACCACCTTAATCTAGTGATGAAAGTTATTACTGGGCCAAATTTCACATAATAGGGTCAATGAGAAAAATGCAGTACTACCATGATATTCCTGTCAAAGATTCACAACCTGAATCTATTCCAGGAGCATTCTACAAAATAACTGGAATCTTCAAAGTAACTGGCAAATTCGTGAAAGTCAAGTGAAAAACTGAAGAACTGTTCCAGACTGAAGGAGACAAAATAGAATGACAACTAAATGCAACTTGTGATTTAGAACTGGTTCCTTCTGCTATAAAATACCTTATTGGAACAACTGACAAAACTTGAACGGAGTCTAAGGGTTAGATGACAGTAATGTGTCATTGTTAATTTTCTGATTTTGATGGCTGTTACTGTGGTTACATAGAAGTACGTCCCTGTTTGCAGGGAATACACACTAACATGTTTGGGGGTGATGGGGCAGCAGGTCCACAACTTAACATTTCAAGGAAAACAAAGTTATTTGCACTGTAGTTAAAACTTTTCTGCAACTTCCTCATTGTTTCAAAATCTTTTCAAATAATGTTTGGAGAGGAATTCCCTGGTGGTTCAGTGGTTAGAACTCTGCACTCTCACTGCTGAGGGCCTGGGTTCAATTCTTAGGGAACTAAAAAAAAACAGACCTCAGGAAACTTCCAAACAACATCATCATCATCATCATCATCATCATCATCATTTTTGCCGCAAACCGCACGGCTTGTGGGATCTTAGTTTCCCAACCAGGGATGAACCCAGGCCCCCTGTAGCTGTAGCATGGAGTCCTAACCACTGGACTGCCAGGGAATTCCCTTTCATTTTTATTTAGTTTACAATTTTGAATCTTTGGTCAATCTTCCCTTAAAAGATGCTGAAATTAAGTGGTATATTTTCTACTTTTATTTTTAAACTTTTATTACATAGTGGAGTTATTTAAATCTTTTCTACTCTGCTGACATAAAACATTTTACCCTTTCTGAGGAACAAACGAATTATTTGGTACAGATCTGTAGTCCAGGACATTAAGTATCTAACAAAATCCTGAGTTCTGTAGCAATTTTTTTTGCCTGTCTTCCTGAAGTTTAGGAAAAAGATTTTCCTAAACTCCTGGGTTTTGGCTCTAGATTAGAGTTTTCATTTAACTTCTATAAATCTGACTTCTGGTCTAGTAAGTTTACAATGTGATTTTGATTTTCCTGAGAAAACCCTGAAGAAAAGGTATGTCACTTAGAAAGTCAGGGACAGCTGAAGAGAAAGCGAAAAATGCCAGGAAGGTAGGTTTCAGAAGGTTGCAAAATCTTTCAGAGAGACGGTCTTGGAGTTAGAATTTTCTTTTGAAGCCTCAGCATACCAATTAACAAAGCTGACTGTTCACTGGTGTTCTGTCTTCTCAGTTTAAAAAATTGATTTTATGTCAAAAATTCTCGTAATTGTTATTCTATGTTGATTTTTTTAAATTTACCAATGAAAATGCAAGACTTTGGATTATAAGTAATTTTATATAAGGGGCAGAAGTTCTTCTAGGAGGAGGTGGAGACTTTGACATAGGTAATTTGCAAGAAAGGGAGGCCATGGTGGTTGATCGACAATGTGTACTTTGTTAGTGTCACAGATTCTCCAGCCAAGCAGGATGACTAGGAAGAGTCTGTACAATCAACAGTCACAAACTCTACAGATCACTAATCCCAGAATATGGACTAATCAAAGTGATCTTTTTTTGACAAACTGACAAGACAGTGTTCTCATGAACAGGATACTTAAGGCAAAGTTTGATCAATCACTTTTTCAGCAATTGATTACCAATCCAATGGGACTTCCAATTGTTAGGGCTTAGGGCTGGCTTGTACTGAAGACTTACCAGGTTTATACTTCCATCTGTTTCCTATGGAACACTCCCTTATACATTAAAAATAGATAAAACAATAAAATATAAACAAAACACATGAAACAAGACTTCGTAATACAGACAGACAATAGCAAAAGCAAGAAGAAAGAGTAAGCAGGTTAATGGCAAAAATATATTCAAAACAAAATAAAACGTCTAATAACTTCATACAAAGATGTAGGCCTAATTATAGAATACACTCCAAACTAAAAGGTCTAATTATTCAACATAAGAACCTATGTCTGTGGTTCTATTCCTAGTTTGTTGTTTTTTCTGGTAGGGGTGTTAGATTTGTCAAATGTTTTTCTGCATCTATTGAGATGATTGTGTGGCGTTCGCCCTTTATTAATATGGTATATTGCATTCTTAATTCTCATATGTTGAACCTGCTTTTCATTCCTGTGAATTCCCACTCACTCATTCATGGTGTATGATTCTTTTTATATTTTGGTGGATTCATTTTGCTATTATTCTGTTGAGGTGTTTTTGTATCTATGTTCATATGGGATGTTGGTCTGTAGTTTTGTTGTGATGTTTTTGTTTAGTTTTGGTATCAGGGTAATTCTGGCTTCATAGAATGAGAAGAGAAGTGTTCCTTTCTCTTCTATTTTTGGGGAACAGTTTGTCAATGATTGGTGCTAATTCTTCTTTAAATGTTTGGTAGACTTCATCAATGAAGCCATCTTTGCCTGGGCTTTTTATGGAATTTTTTTTTTTAATTTATAAGTTCAATTGCTTGTTATGTCTAATCAGATTTCTATTTCTTCTTGAGTCGTTTTCAGTAGTTTGTGTCTTTATAGAAATTAGTCCATTTCATTTAGGTTATCTAATTTGTTGGTATATAACTGTTTACAATACTCCCTATAATCCTTATTTCTGTTAGATCAATATAATGTCCCCCCTTTCTTTCTTGATTTTAATAATTTTTTTAATTATTATTTTTTAAACTTTAATTAATTTATTTTGGCTGCACTGGGTCTTAGTTTTGGCATGCATGTGGGATCTAGTTCCCCAACCAGGGATCAAACCCAGGCTCCCTGCATTGGGAATGCAGAGTCTTACCCACTGGACCACCAGGGAAGTCCCAATTTTAGTAATTTGAATCTTTTTTTTCTTGGTCTAGGTAGAGCTTTGTCAATTTTGTTGAAAACTGCAAAGAATCAATTTTTGGTTTTGTTTTCTCTTTTTTTAAATTAATTAATTAATTAATGTTTTGGCCGTGCAGCTTGCAGGATCTTAGTTCCCTGGGCCCCTGCAGTGAAAGCAAGGAATCCTAACCACTGTAACCACTGGACTGCCAGGGAATTCCCTCTCTATTTTTTTTCTATTCTCTATGTCATTTATTTCCTCTCCAAGCTTTATTTCCTTCTTTTTAATTTTTTGGCCGCACCACACAGCACATGGGACCTTAGCTCCCTAAGCAGGGATCAAACCCGTGCCTCCTGCAGTGGAAGTGCAGAGTCTTAACCACTGGACCACCAGGGAAGTCCTTTTATTTCCTTCTTTTTGCTTGAAGTTTAGTTTGCTCTTCTTTTTCTAGTTTCTTAAGATGGAAGGTTAGGTTATTGATTTGAGATCCTTCTTTTTTTAATACACGCATTTACAGCTATACATTTCCCTCTAAGAACTGCTTTTGCTGTATCCAATAAGTTTTGGTATGTTGAGTTTTAATTTTCATTCATCTCAACGTATTTTCTAAGTTCTCTTGTGATTTCTTCTTTGATCCATTGACTAAGGTTTTTAAATTTCCACCAGATGGGAGCATCCCAAATCTCCTTCTGTTATGGATTTCTAATTTCATTCCAGTATATTTGGAGAACATACTTTCTATGATTTTAATCCCTTTAAATTTATTGAAAATTATTTTATGGCCTAACAAATGTTACGTCCTGGGAATGCTCCATATACACCAGAGAAGAATGTGTATTATGCTGTTGTTGGATGGTGTATTCTAGACATATGTTAGGTCTAATAGGTATATAGTGTTGTTCAAGTCTTCTGTTTCATTGTTGATCTTCTGTCTAGTTGTTTCCTATGATTTTATATCAATTACTCAATTCCCTGTATTAGATTTTTTTCTTCTTCTTAAAATAGCTTGAGAGATTTATTTTTGCTATCTCTAAACCCTGTTGTACTCATCAATAAGGAATTAGTTAAATATATTGATATTAAGGCACATGCCTATGATTGAATTCTCTAAGGTCACTAAAACTATATTCTAGAAAATTCAGACACGGGAAAAATGTCACAATACATCCTTACATGAAGTAGGCAGACTATAAATAATATGTACTGTTTGATTCCAGTTTTGTTAAAATAAAAAAGACTGGGGCTTCGCTGGTGGTGCAGTGGTTGAGAGTCTGCCTGCCGATGCAGGGGACACGGGTTCGTGCCCTGGTCCGGGAAGATCCCACATGCCGCGGAGCGGCTGGGCCCGTGAGCCATGGCTGCTGAGCCTGCGCGTCCGGAGCCTGTGCTCTGCAACAGGAGAGGCCACAACAGTGAGAGGCCCGCGTACCGCAAAAAAAAAAAAAAAAAAAAGACTGTAAAGAAACTTCAAGAATCAAGAATGGGGACTTCCCTGGTGGCACAGTGGTTAAGACTCTGCACTCCCAATGCAGGGCGCCCAGGCTGGATCCCAGGTCAGGGAACTAGATCCCACATGCAAGCCACAACTAAGAGTTCGCATGCCACAACTAAGGAGCCCACCTGCTGCAACTAAGACCTGGCACAACCAAATAAATAAATATTTTTAAAAAAAGAATTGAGAATGATTTGCTCAGGGTAAATGAAACAATAATGTTCTAACTTGCCTTCTTGATTCTAATCTTGTCCAGAAGTAGCAAGTACTGAGTAGTTGGTAAGGCTTTAAAATTATGGTGTACAGAATTCCAGGTCCACCTTTGACTAGGTGTGTTACCTTGGCACACAACTTTCCAAGTAGAGGCTAACAATAGTACCTATATCAAAGGGCTGTTATGAGGAGTAAATGAGATGATACATTAAGTTCTTAGTAATAATGCTTACCACATAAGTGCTTAATAAATGTTAGCTATTATCTTCCATCTACAGTTCATTCTCCATACTACAGCCAAAATGCAGAAGGTCACTCCGTTGTTAAAACCGTCCACTGGCTTCCGGTCTCACTTAGAAAAAAACCAAGCTTTTTACCCCTAATTAGAAATTCCGACTTGATCTGGCCCCTGTTTATCACTTAGATCTTCTCTTTGTTTCTTCCCCTCAAGCACAACTCTCCAGACATACTTTCAGACATTCTTTCTGATCTTAAAACACCCTTGTTTGTTTTACCTAGGTATTTGCATTACTTATTCTACCTAGAAAAAACTTCACAGAAAGACTTGCCATTTGGAAGTCAAATTTAATCTTCTTAGAGAAGCTTTCTCTGACTACCTCTCTAAATTAGTGACCCAGTTACTCTCTATACCATTACCCTATTTTCTTTTTTTTTTTCCTATTTTCTAAACGGCACTACTTACCGATATATTTTAAAATTTTCCTTCTCCTACTTGTTTTGTCTCTTCTTACTAGAATATCATTTTCATGAAATCAGTACCTGATACACACGTACTACATATTCAATTTCTGTCCAATGAATTACATTTCCATGTGTTTTATTTTCCTTTTATAAAATAAAATTAATCTTATAGAATTGAAGTCGTATTTTAGGAAGCACAACACAGTAGTCCGTCATTAGTCGGCCTGAGTTCAAATTCAGCTACTACAGCAAACTAGATGTATGTCTCTGGGCAAGTTTCTTAATCCTGGTTCCTCACTTGAAAAATGGGAATGTAATCTATTTCGTAAGGTATTGCAAAAATTAAATAACACAACATAGGTAAAAGCGCTTCAGGACTCAATGAAACTTTTCTAACATTACAAAGAAACCCTAATTGCTCCTTGACAAAGACCTCAGCGCGTACCTCTGCACCCACAACTCAGCAGGGGCCTGAAGAGTCGCTCTAGCCGCCACCTTCGCCTCTATAGAACGCAGGGGCAGCCGGGAAGGGGGAGCGGGACCCTGAGGCCGGTGCATGCACTTCCGCCCCCGCGTCGCTCGCAGCCAATCGGCCGCTGATGCCCAACCCCCTTCCGCTCTAGGGAAAAACCAGCTCCTAGGCCGTCTTCCGGCGGGAGCTGTGCCGCTCCTTATCATGGTGAGTTGGCCCGGGTTGTGAGGGTTTCTGTCGTAAATGATTCCTCTTATCCTTTCTGGTCCTGAAGCGGCCTTGAAATGCCTCAGCCACCCAGAGGTGGGGTCGTCGGAGTTATGCTCGGGGTCCCCGGGAGGAGCGGCTGGCGTCCGAGAGCGTGCCACCAGAGCTCTGATGCTCCCTCGCTCGGTTCCTTTGCTGTTCCGGACCGCGGCCCCGCTCCAGGCCGACCTTTCGGCTCTGGGCGAGTTTATGACTCTTCCCTGCAATGACATCCTTGATATAGAAATAAAAGTCTTTGCCAGTGTCAGCGACTACAAGATCAACAAAAGGTCAGAAAACAAGTCCACAGCAGCAACGACCGTATTAGTGATGCTTACAGTAGTGACGATAACACTGGTGAAAATAAAAGAGGATGGTTAGTAGGGTATTGAGGCTGACGCCCCAGTCTCCAACTTGCCTTTATCGAGTGCGACAGCCGGGTATGGCAGCAGCTATCAGAAGGCCAAAGACTGGCGAAAGTCAAGGTGTTGATAGTGCCTCTTACTGCAGCTTATTTTTTTGTGTGCGTTTGTAGATCCCAATATACCTTATGGCTTTGGGGATGTGGTATTTAAATTTTGTTAGAGGTGTTAGTCATTTTATTCCTTTAGAAATCAAGTATATAGCTCTCTGAATTTTATCTAAGGATAAGCAGTTGATTGTGATTTCAGTGTCAAAAGAGGTACACACCATTGTATCAGAAAATTCATGGGTCTCTTATTGATAGCCTGTATATGACAAAAGGACCACGTTTCTGTGCCCCAGCACTGTCACTCTAAGTTTTTTCCTTGAGTGGATATGGTCGAAAAAATGTCTTATTCACATATTTGAAAATATTTTCTAAATTTCCTGTAATCCTTCCTTTACATGCAGAAAGTGGGTAAAAATTTACTTTTTTTGCTGACCAAATAGCTGTGGTCTCCTTCAAAACATTCACCACTGTGTAGCCAGAGTTAAGTTTCTAAAACTTGACCATGCCACTCCCTTGCTTAAAATTCTTCCGTTTTTTTTTCCTTTAGCCTGAAAGCTAAAGTCCTGTTTAGTATGGCAAGCAAAGATATCTGTAGTCTAGCTTCTTACCTTTACAGCCTCTTTTTACACATACATACATACATACACCATATTCCAGCTACAGTGAACAGCTTGCAGATTGTGCTCTAAGAATTAGACCTTTGCACCGAATTCATATATGCTCTTCTCTCGCCAGAATTGCTCTCCATTTCCTGTCTTGCCATCCTTATTAGTATAACCCTTAACATGTCCTTTAGACTCTTTCATGAGCCTTTCTGCCATGTCTAAACATCCTATTAAGTGCCTCCTTTACGCTCCTGTGAGGGTGCTTTTTACCAGTAACATCTGGTGCATTTTACCAGACTATGTTAAAATTGTGTATTCACTTGTCTTTCTCACTTCCTAGGCTGTAAGCTTTTCGAGAGGAGGACCTATGTATTCACTCTGATCTCCCCAGAGCCTTTTGTACAGTGCCTGGCCCAGAGGAAATTTTCAATAAATATCTGTTTTATAGAATACTGAATAAGTAACCATGGCAGTAAATTTTTATGCGTGAAACATTAGTAATAAGGGAAATAGTAGCATTTAAGTTTTATTTTTAAAGTTACCCATTATGTATTATTTATTAATAACATGCTATGTGCAAAACGTAGTGCTTTCTTAGAATATGTCAAGGAAATATAGCCCTTGTCATTAGTGAAGTTACTAAAAAATTAACTTACCATGCAAGATGACAAGATGAAGGCTAGCCTGTGGTTCATTACAAAGCAAGTGGCATAAAAAACTCTATAGTTTGAATAATCTAATAAGGCTTCATGTAGGAAGTGAACCAGTAAACTGAGTACTTTGTTCCTTACTCCAGTACTCTTAATCTACTATTCATTACTCTCATTTGGATGAGGAAACAGAGAGGTCAGGTAATTTGCTAAGTGCTTGCTATTAGTGCTTGGGTTAGATGAGTCTGGCCTTTTTACTCTAGAATGGTATGAGATCTCATGAGAGATCTCATACTTGTCTCATGAGATCATGAGACAAGGAGAACAGCAGTTTAGTTGGAGTTGAGGATTCTTATCTGGAGCAAGAGGAAAAAATGGAAAGAAACTGAGGCTAACTCATTGAAAGCATTGAGTTCCAAGTTGTAAAATTTGGAGTTTATCCTGATAGCAGTGGAGAGCCAATATAATTTTGGAAAGAGTGACGTGAAAATTAGGATTTTTGTGGGTTTTCCCCCACTATCAGAATGGCATCATAAATGGCCCTCTGCCTTTTAGAAACCTTATTGATTGTCTTAACCTGAAACTATTTTTAAAAATATTTTTATTTATTTATTTATTCATTTGTTTGCGCTGGGTCTTGGTTGCGGCGTGCAGGATCTTTAGTTGCGGCATGCGAACTTTTAGTTGCAGCATGTGGGATCTAGTTCCCTGATCAGGGATCGAACCCAGGCCCCCAGCATTGGTAGCTCGGAGTCTTAGCCACTGGACCACCAGGGAAGTCCTTTAACCTGAAACTTAAAGTAACTGAAATAATTTAAAATGGGCTGAAGTTAGAAGATATTCAAGGATACCAGTATTAAGTAGAATTTATCTTTGGGACCAAAATATCCACACATAATTCTTTAAGACTACAGTATGTTTGTTGACATTAGCATTTATTAACATCTCAGGTGAAAATAGCATACTGTTCCTTTTCAGCTGAATTGGTGTAGCAGAGCCTTAGGGTTATACATATACACTGGTCTTTATTTGGATATGAAAATTAGTTGCACCTTTTTCATGATGCTTTATTTTTACGTTTTTAAAAATATTTTTTACTTTAACTTTTAATTGTGGAAATTTTCATACATACACAAAAGTAGAGAGAATATAATATAATGAGCCCCCATGTAGCCATAACTTGGCCTCGACAGTTATCAACATTTTGCTGTTTTTGTTAATGCCAGATTTCTAGAGCTCAGCCTATTTTCTGCCTTTCCTGAGTCTAAACATAATGCAACTAATGACATGTAAAACTTGAAGAAATGGGATGTATCATTTTATAACTATTGAGATGTTTCTAGATGCTGACTATAGGAAAATCATACCTCTGCTTGAATTGGATCTGAAAGTTTTTCACATTTTTAATCTGTTAACTCCTAGTTCCATTGCTATCTGTGGAGCTTCAGTGTTTGAATCAAATTGGCCAACTTTAATGGGGTAGAAATGTAGTATGGTTGTTATAGTGATTGTGGCCTTTACCATCTAAGAAAATGTTTTGTTAAAATTAAAATCCAAAAATTTAAGTACATGGCACTTAGCAATCAAACTATTATGTATGACCCGTTGAAAATTGTGAAGGATTTTTCTTCCCCTAGAAACAATTACTTTGCTTTTGTAATAACAAAGATTTTCACAGCTTATTTTTCCAGGGTGTTTTTTTGTTTTGTTTTTTGTATTGTATTCCCATCATGAAAGTGTAGTAAAATTGATCAATTTTTTCCCCTTTACAGCTTCTTGGTTTTATGTCCTATTAAGAAAAGTCTTCTCCACATACAAGATTATAAAATTACACATCCATGAGTTTCTTCAATTATTCTGTTGTTTTATATTTTGATTTTAAAATAATGAAAAATTAGAGTGAGTAGTAAGGATCCAACTTTACCTTTTTCCAAATACTATTTATTGAATAACTCATACTTTCTCCCACTGATACTGGATACTACCTTAATCACAGGCTAATTTCCTTTGTGTGCTTGAGCTCTCCTTTATGTTAAGGCTTTCTTACATGGTTTCCTGAACTTGAGGATTAAATCCCACTGTAATCACCACTCAGTCTTTTCTCTCATTGGTAACCCCACTGCCGTGACCTTTCTCTGCTAGTACCATACTGTGTACTAGCAGGGACCATGGAAGCTAGCTAGGATGTCAGATACTTTGAATGCCTGAGAGAGAAACTCAGAGGTTTTCCTGTAATAATAGTTGCCAAACCTTTCATATATAAAGCTTTAATTAGGTAAATTGTAATAATTTCTTTCCAATAAAGCTATTTGGCAAACTGGTTTTCTGGTTCAAAATTGCCTAATCCATTAAAAAAAAAAAAAGAGTTTGGTCTAGAGCTAAAATGCCTGGGTTTGAATTCCTGCTCAGCCATTACTAGCATTGTGTGCTTAGACAATTTACTAAAAATTGTTTCCACCACATAGATGATTGTGAGTCTTAAATAGGTAAATACATGCAAAGTGTCTAGAATAATTGCTTGGGACATAATGAGCATTCAAGAAATGTTAGTTGTTATTACTATATCGCAGGAATGAAGAAGATTAGATACTTAAATGCTGATTTGTGTACTTTTGTTTGCTTTAAAGGGGACAATTCATCTCTTTAGAAAACCACAAAGATCTTTTTTTGGCAAGTTATTGCAGGAATTTAGACTTGTAGCAGCTGATCGAAGGGTAAGTTATTTTTATTCCTTAACCCTAATTTTAATTATTGCACAAACATAACATTGAAGAAAAGTAATTTTTAAGGCAAATAGAAAATCACTCTTGATCCATCACATTGTTTTCATTTTTTTATGTTGGATAAGTAATTTTTAATGTAAAATTACAGAACTTTAGTATACAGTTGTTTTGCCTGGGAGGAAGCTAGGCTTTGGTTAGTTTTTATTCTAATTCTAAAGAATTTTGAAGAAAAATTGTTTGGTGATAGCCTCATGTTGTTAGTTTTTTTAGCAAATTAAGTGGGTGTGGTCTGAAGCCAAGTTTTCTCATTTTTAATGTAAGGCAGAAAAAATAAGTTATGCTTTGAGACTATAAATAGACAATTGATAGATACCCTTTTTGGTCACCAGTGTAGACCTTCTAATTACTATTCTGTTGTCATTGTTCTCATTATTGTCTTATACTGTAAGCTCCCTGAGGGCAGTGACTATGTCTCTTTTGCTCACTTTTTTTTTTTAAACATCTTTATTGGAGTATAGTTGTTTTACAATGTTGTGTTAGTTTCTTCCATATAACAAAGTTAATCAGCTATACATATATCCCCTCATTTTTTAATAGAAGTACAAAATAAGCACCCAACAAATATTTGATGAATTTTAAATAATCCTAGCTTCAATGTAACATAATAAGCAGTAGCAATGATATTGACCACATATTATAATACTAAACTAAAGACTTCTTTTCTTTGTTTTTTACCACTATATCTCCTGTTTCTAAAACCTTGGGATATGGTCAAAACTCATTAATTCTAGTATTTGGAAATATTATCATCTCTGAATGTTAAACTCTGAGAGCCATGGGTAGGAAATTTATCTGCTTCTTTTGTATTTAGTCATTTAGGATGATCTCTTTTTTAAAAAAAAAAAAATTATTTATTTATTTGGCTGCATCAGGTCTTAGTTGTGGCACACAGGATCTTTTATCGCGGTGTGCGGGCTTAGTTGCCCTGTGTGCGGGCTTAGTTGCCCTGTGGCATGTGAGATCTTAGTTCCCAACCAGGGCTCTAACCTGAGTCCCCTGCTTTGGAAGGTGGATTCTTAACCACTGGACCACCAGGGAAGTCCTTAGGATGATCTCTTGAGAACAGATAGTTATAGCTTTATGATGTTGATGGAAAGCAACTATATTGCAGGAGGAAGCAGCAAGTTCTTTAACAGTACACTTCATTGAAGCATAGTATACCACAGAATAGGTAGTAGGAACAAAACGAGTATAGGAACACCTGAATTGTACAGATAACCTCTATCATAATTTAAATCTTAAGAGGTACACCTGGCTTATCTCTTCATTGCTTTTCCTGTCTTAGTTCTTGGTGATTTCATATTTCACGTGGAAGATCCTTACCTCTCAGTTCCTCACCACAAATAATCTTGTCCTGTATCCCTCCCAACCATCCACTCCTATGATCATACCATAAACCTTATCATTTGTAATAACTATATCCTCCCATTGTCTCAATTTAAGCATTTTACTCATCAGTCACTATCTCTTGTCTTTCCAGTTCACTCCTATTACTAGGGCCTCCAGTCCTTTACTCTGCTATATTTTCACTATTTTTCACCTCTCTTATCCTCATTTACTTACTTATCAATTTAGATTCTCTGGTCCATCATTTTCATTTTCTTGCATATGCCTTCAACTCCTTTGTGCCCCTCTTCTGTCTATCATACTTCCTTGGCAAATCCTTAACCTCATTAAGTCCACTTTTTTCCTACTCTGTACCTGCGTGCAAGCAACAGAATGTAGCCTTAAAAAAAACACAAAACCATGCTGACTGGTCTCACTTCAAATTCATGATCAAGTATGCCATTAGTGTGGCCCATATTGTATGTTCCTAGTTTATTCAGTTTCCAGTTTCCTAAGTGACAGTTTCATACCATTTTCTTTCACTTCTGTCCTCAAACTCCCAAAAGCTTATTCATCCCCATTCTAACCTGTTCATCTTGCTTCCTGTTTCGCTGAGGGAAAAGAAGTATCAGGAGAAAACTTCCGCATCCTGTCATTAGCATATCTACCAACACTCTGCCTTCTCTCCTATTTTGTGAATGAACTGTCTGATCTGCTATATAAGGCCAATTCTTCCACTGTTGCCTACTCAAAGACAGCATTTCTATAATGGTTCCTTCTGTCTCTTGCATTGTTGTTCCTTGAATCATTCTCCTTCTCCTTCTTGCGTCATAATTACATGCCATATATTCCACTCTCAGCTACTGCTTCCTTTCTCTTATACAAAAGCATGTAGAAGAATTGTCTTTACTCTCTTTGTTCACTTTCTCTTCTGCCTGTTTCTATTAAACAAAACCAGTCTGATTCTAGTCCCCACTTATCCACAGAAACAGCTTTTACAAGGTAACTAATAACTTCTGTGTTGCCAAAAGCAGTGGTCATCCTCATTTCCCATCTTATTTGACCTTCAGTGGCATTTGACAAAAAACAGTCTCTTCTACCTTAAAGCAGTTTTATTCATTTGAACTCTGAAATGCCACTCTTGATTTTCCTCCTACTTACTTGGCCATTATTTTTAGTCTCCTTTCTTAGTTTCCTCTCATCTTTCTGACCTCTTAAGTTTTGGAGTGTCCCAGGGCTTATGGAGCTCTGGCCTCTCTTGTTTACTTTCATTCCATTTAGATGACACTTTCATTACCATATGCTGATGACCCTATATTTATATCTCAGTTCCTATCTTCTTCCCTACCTCCAATTCCTATATATAATGGACTTCTCAACATTTTCACCTGGATATCTAATAGGTATCTCAAGTTTAATATGATCAAACCTGAACTTTGATTTTCTATCACTCCTTCACTACATGGCTTAGGCCAGAAACCTTGGAGTCACTTTTACCAATCTCTCCCTCACTCCTCACATCTGCTTTATAAGTAATTCTTGCCGGCTCTATCTTCAGTATAATACTCAGAATCTGACTCTTTTTTTTTTTTTTTTTTTTGCGGTACGCGGGCCTCTCACTGTTGTGGCCTCTCCTGTTGCAGAGCACAGGCTCCGGACGCGCAGGCTCAGCGGCCATGGCTCACGGGCCCAGCCGCTCCGCGGCATGTGGGATCTTCCCGGACCGGGGCACGAACCTGTGTCCCTTGCATCGGCAGGCGGACTCTCAACCACTGCACCACCAGGGAAGCCCCAAAACACCACTTTTTATCCTCCTTTTCTGACTGCTGTTGAATCCCTGTCCTGACTAGACCCCATATCCAGTCATTTCATTAATGTTCTCACCAGTATTAGAGTCCCTTGTCTTGTTAACCTATCATATCAGTTCTCAAGTCTCTAACATCCCTATCTCACTTGCTTTTCTGGTTTTGCTCGTGGGTGTAGAGGAAGTTCCACAATGGTGTGTACCATAAATTCATGTTGGTAATTGTTCTTCTTTTTAATGATTCAATAGTATATTCACCATAACATCTATTCTGCAGATCCTCTTCTAGATTTAAGTTTCCAGTGCTACTTTACCGTATCCCCTAATTTTAGAAAATGGCCTTGTGTCTTCCTTTCAAGACTGTTACCTCTGTGTTACATCACTGTCGTTTCTTTCTGCCTTACAAGTTCTCTTTCTCTTCGTTACCTTCTTACCCTTCTCACTTTCTCACGGGTGGTGTTCTTCCTTTCTAGACCTACACCTTTCATCTGTATTGTAAAACCATTCTACCCCATACCATACTTGACCTTAGCAATTACATGTTTAATTTTAACACCTCAAAATAACTACCTTTTCACTAATTTATTTCACCTCTACTTTCAAACAAGCATAGGTCTCCCTTTACAGGGAGAGGAGCAGAACAAAAATAAAAAACAGTTCACTTGATCTCTTCTTCCTTTATTTTTAGAATGCTCTTCCTCCTCCCTCTAAATCCTAGCTATTTCAAGGTATATCTCAGATCCTCCCTTTTCTGTGAACTTCTAAACTGTGGTAATCTTCCCCTCTTTTGCAGTCCTGTTTCATACAATTTACTTGGTAAATAACCAAGTACTGCTTTTTTTTGGTGGGTGGGTGGGCAGGGTAACTTTATTTTGATGTACCGTCAAACTTACAGAAATGTTATGAGTATAAGGAACTCCCTTATACCCTTTATTCAGATTCATCAATTGCTTTACATTTTGCCCCATTTGTTTTTATCATTGTCTCTACATGTTTATGGAGACAAAATTATATTCAAATGTCAGCATATTTTCTCAACTATATGAGAGTTTGTGTGTCAGAATTTATTTTCTCTAGAATAATTCCCCTTCTAGAATTATTCTTTTAGGCTTATATATTATAATAGTAACTTGTTTGATGATAATTTTGGTAGTTTTAGAAAATGTGGCACTTCAACTCTTTGAAACAAGTTGTGCTTATTCCTTTGAATATTAGAGTATGAATCACAGCAACTTGAATGGACCCAGAGAAGTTTATCAGCATTGTACAAATAAGAATGATTTTCTTTTTCACAGTCCTGGAAGATACTGCTCTTTGGTGTGATAAACTTAACATGTACTGGCTTCCTGCTAATGTGGTGCAGTTCCACTAATAGTATAGGTATGTCACTATTCTTATTTTTAGGGGTTAATTATTTCACTTTTATTGTTCTCATTTTAAATAAAGGTATGTCTTCCTTTACATAGAATATATTATTCTGAACTATAACTCAAAAGATTTAAATGAGAGAATCTATTCCAAAAGTACCTTGTAAACTATAAAATTTGGTTCAGTTGTTAGGCGTTATCTAAAATGAGCTTTTTTTAAAAAAAAAATTAAATCTATTTGAAAAACTAAGATTTCTTTTTATTTTTTAATTGAGGTATTGATTTACATTATTATGTTAGTTTCAGGTGTACAACATAGTGATTCAGTATTTTTATAGATTACACTCCACTAAAAATTATTGCAAAATAATGGCTATAATTCCCTGTGCTGTACAATTGATCCTTGTTGCTTATCTATTTTATACATAGTGGTTTGTATATCTTAATCTCTTACCCTTATCTTGCCCCTTTCCCACTGGTAACCACTAGTTTGTTTTCTATACCTGTGAGTCTGTTTTATAAATAGTGCTGCTGTGAACTTTGGGGTGCATGTATATTTTTTGTGAGATTTCCTTTTAATGTGATAGATTAGTTCTTCAATTTATGTAGTGTATAAATAAAATTTTATGATTTATTGAGTTTTCCTTGAAAAGGGAAATCTAATATTTTTCTTGTGTCATGACTCTTATGTTTTTATTTACCATTATTTTCATCCTGCTATTTTAAAAATACATTTAAAATAGTACTCCGATGACAGAAGGAGGCAAAAAATTGATCTCAGGGCTTTTGAGCATATACTGCTTCATTTTTTCCTGATGGAGAAATCAGGTTCTAAAGTAAGCTTTTGTATTAACCAACTTTGGCTACATGTATTAGTCAAATTTACTAGATAATTGCCAACATATGAGATTAATCAGTGACTCATGTTTTCCAGTGATGGATGTCCCTGTTATGAACAATTTTGGTGATTTGCTGTATTTCCTAACAATGGATTCAGTAACATTTTAATCAGTCTTTTTGTTGTTTTGCAGCTTTAACTGCCTATACTTACCTGACCATTTTTGATCTTTTTAGGTAAGTTTTAAAAACGCTCCGTAATGTTTTTACTTCCTTCCTTCCTTCCTTCCTTACCTATTTACTTACTTATTTATTTATGGCTGTGTTGGGTCTTCATTGCTATGCGCGGGCTTTCTCTAGTTGCGTCAAGTGGGAGCTACTCTTCATTGTGGTGTGCGGGCTTCTCACTGCGGTGGCTTCTCTTGTTGCAGAGCACCGGCTCTAGGCGTGAGGGCTTCAGTAGTTGTGGCATGCGGGCTTAGTTGCTCCATGGTATGTGGGATCCTCCCAGACCAGGGATCGAACCTGTGTCCCCTGCATTGGCAGGCAGATTCTTAACCATTGTGCCACCAGGGAAGTCCCCTCCTTAGTGTTGTGTTTTTTTTTTTTTTTTAATTAATTAATTTATTATTTTTAGCTGCACTGGGTCTTCGTTGCTGTGTGCGGTCTTTCTCTAATTGCGGCGAGCAGGGGCTATTCTTTGTTGTAGTGTGTGGGCTCTCATTGCAGTGGCTTTTCTTGTTGCAGAGCACAGGCTCTAGGCGCACGGGCTTCAGTAGTTGTGGAACGCAGGCTCAGTAGTTGTAGCTCGCGGGCTCTAGTGGGCTTTAGAGCGCAGGCTCAGTAGTTGTGGCACATGGGCATAGTTGCTCCGTGGCATGTGGGATCTTCCTGGACCAGGGCTCAAACCCATGTCCCCTGCATTGGCAGGAGGATTCTTAACCACTGTGGCACCAGGGAAGACCCTTCTTAATGTTTTGAAGCTAATAAGGAATTTGTTATCAACTATATATACTTCATTTGAAAAACAGAAAAGAGACCTCCAGAATGCTTCCCCAGTGTTTTACTCCTGACCTTGATTGGTGGTTAAATGGGTGTTTTTTTTCTATTTATTAAAATGTACATATGTGCTTTATGCACATTTCTGTGTAAATGTCCTATTTTGAATAAAACGATAAAATTAAACTAAAAAAAGGTTTGTTGCACTGAATTTATGAAGTTTTCTTTACTTAAGGAAAGTTATCTGTGAAATAAGTAAAATTATCAACATGGACCATATGTACAAATAATAATTAGAAGATATGCTGGAAGAAAATACCCCATTTATATAGCAACAGAAAAGATAATACCCAGACTTTAGGTCAGGTGCCTACCTGTAGATGAGTCAGCTGTGACCAGGGAGCAGGAACACATAAGAACATACTAGTTCCCACTGTAACCATGTGGGTGTGAAAAGAAATGAGGGATGTTAATAACTGCAAAGTATATATGTAATTGTGAGCTAGAGAGACGACCTATTGGCTCCTGCTTTGGGGACCTTTCATATTTCCAAATAAAGGTTGCAGAATGCTTAGACCATATGTCTCCAAGATCCGTGCCATAGAAGTATGTTATAGGGATGTCTTTTTCATCAGTCATGTAACTAAATCTTCTTGATTGGTCTAAAACAGATAGTTATTACCTGAATTTCACACTGTAGTAAGTTGTTTTAGAGTGAATCTCCACTATACTTAGAAAGTAACCATAACTTTATCCCATCCAGAATGTTGTCAAGGTGTTATTAATATTTAGTTTAACTTTTAACAGAGATTAAATAAAGTTTATCAAAGTTAAAATGTATTGTATATGCCTAGAATCAAGTAAATTGCACTTATTATTACTGTGTCATGTTTTGCAGGCTCAGTTATGGAAACCATTTAGGGGGATAACTTTCTGAGTAGAGAAATTATGGGTTTAGGTTCTATTCTATTCTTAGTGTCTTAATGGTATATCATAACTTCTTTCAGTTTCTCCCCATGTTAAAACTCACATTAGGGTGCTTATTGTGATTAGATTATAAATTATTAGAATAACTTGTTAGTTTAGTCTGCAAACACTATTAACTTTTAGCAATTTAGGTATTCTGAAAGCTAAATTTCTTTCTGTAAGTCCTCTAGTTCTAGTTCTAATGCTAAACTTATTTTCCTTTTTATTTAGTTTAATGACATGTTTAATAAGTTACTGGGTAATGATGAGGAAACCTAGCCCTGCCTATTCATTTGGGTAAGTTCAAATTATTTTATTTTCTGCTAACTTATTGCTATTAAAGTAGTAGTTATACCAGGCAGTAAAGAGCTAGCTAGAGTACTTGTAGAAAATAAATGCTGCCTGTTTACTGGAGTAGTGATCAGATAGTGAAAGTAGATAAAAAAAATCTTCCAATAGGATTCTAGATAAGGAACATGAATGTTTAAATTTAAATCATATTAAAGTAAAATGTTCACATTAGTTTTTTTCTATTTTATAAACCAAATCTTACATAAATTGTTCATTTTAAGTTCTTTAATATTTTGGTAATCTCTTATTCCAGTTAGAGAAAGTACAAAGGATTTTCATGTACGTATCTTCTAGATGTTAAAGTAAGTGGGATATAGTTTAACATTAATGCAGCAGTAGAGATGTACTTTTATCTTAAGACTGGATTTGTGACAGCAATGAACTGACAAAGATTTTGAGATTTCTGTTTCTATAGTTTAGAAATTACTGAAAGTTAGAAAATAATCTTTTATATCAGAGGATTTTTTAAAATATGTTAGAAAACAATGAGTTCTTTTCAGATTCAAGGAAACAACTTGAAAGAAGAATTTAACTTTGATGAAGAAACTCTTGGACAAAACTTACCTTTCTTCTCCACCATACCATTTATTGGGATTATATTCTTTTGAACAAAATCAGGTTTTATTTACTTAAATAATGGGACAAAGTAAACATGAAATTTTAGTGCAAAATGAAGATATTTATAAGTGTCACTGAAATTTGATAGAGTTGGATTGATAATCATTTGTAAAGGCTTTTGGTTGTAAGTGACAGAAATCCATCTCAAACTAGTTTGGGGGAAAAATGTTAATTTACATAACCAAAGTGTGGGAAGACTGAGGTAAACTGGTATAGGGACTAGAACACTCAGGACATTGTCTTTCTCTTACCTCAAAAGGCCTGCTTTTCTCTGCATGTCAGGTTCAGTTTCTCAGACCACTTTTCTCCACTATCCTGGAATGATAACTTGTAGCAAAACTTTGAACCTCACCTTCATCCTCGAGACGAAAGGATTCCGCAGCTCTAGTTCAGAAAATAGTGAGAAAGAACTATTGGTTGGTCCACCTTGGTATAGATGTTAGTCTTTAGATCAGCTCCTGTGGCCAGGAGACAAGGTCACATAAGGACAAGACAGCTCCCATTTTGGCCTAGTTGCTTAGAGTGAATAGGAAAAGAGGGAGCAATCAAATATAATTGCAGTCAGTCACATAGCTTGAAGTATCATCTATATTTAATAATTCCAAAATTCAGTTCTCCAGCACTGAGACTTATCTCATGTCATGTTACCTTCGTGCCAGGTTCACATGGATGTCTAATTCATGTCTTAAATTCAAGCTAGGATTCTTGTTTTCTTCCCCCAAAATCTGTTCCTCTGCAGTTTTTCACATCTTAGCAAATACACCACCACTCAGTTGCTCAAGTAAAATCATTGATTATTCTCTCATCACCCACATTTATCCATGAGCAGGTTATGTCAAGATAACTTATGAACACATCCAGAATCTGTCCTTGCCCCCGTTTCTATCTCCACTACTACCATCCTAACCAAACTACCTTCATTTCTTGCCTTAACCAATGTCTTGAATCCTGACTGGTTCCCATGGTTCTGCTTTTACCCACCTTCAGTCCATTCTCCATATAGAAACCAGTGTTTTTTTGGGTTTTTTTTTTCTTTTTAAGCCTAAATCATGCTGTCATTCTACTTCTTAAAACCATCCAGTTGTTTCCTGTCATACTTAGAATAAAATCCTGACCCCTTTCCTCGTTCACAAAGGCCTTATATGATTTAGACCCAGACTACTTCTTTTCAAGTTACCACTCTCATGCCCTCTATACCACCCTGTCTTTCTTTCCGTAATTTGAACACAACTTATTCCTGCTTTAGGGTCTTTATACAAACTGTTCTATCTCCTGGAAATGCTCTTCACTTGATTCTTATGAGATAAGCCCCGTTTTGTTATTCCAATCTTAATGTCACTAAATGCTAATGTCATTAAGTGACTGGGCCCAATCTAAAATGGATTCTAAAATAGATCACCTAGTTAGCTTCTTGTCACATCAGACTGCTATAACTCTCTGTATAGAACTTATCAGAACTTATAAATTAATTTTTAAAATTTTATTTAATTAATTTATTTTTGGCCATGTTGGGTCTTCGTTGCTGTGCGCTGGTTTTCTCTAGTTACGGTGAGTGGGAGCTACTCTTCGTTGTGGTGCGTGGACTTCTCATTGCGGTGGCTTCTCTTGTTGTGGAGCACGGGCTCTAGGCACACGGGCTTCAGTAGTTGTGGCCTTGCAGGCTGTAGAGCACAGGCTCAGTAGTTGTGGTGCACGGGCTTAGTTGCTCCGCAGCATGTGGGATCTTCCTGCACCAGGGCTCAAACCCGTGTCCCCTGCATTGGCAGGTGGATTCTTAACCACTGCGCCACCAGGGAAGCGCAATTAATTGTTTTGTTTTTTTTTGTCTTCTCCTTTAAAATATAAATTTCTTGGTAGCAGGGACTGTAGCTTGTTCTGTCTTATATCCTTCTGCAGTTTGATGAATTTTAACAAATAAATATACTTGTATAACTACTATCTAGATCATGATATAAAGCATTATAAGTTCCCCCAAAGCCTCCTTTAATGACTTAATGTTAATTCAGAGTCAAACCCTGAGAAAAGTAACCAGTATTCTGATTGTTGTCATTGCAGATTCTTGTTGCCTGTTTTTGAAGTCATATAAATGGGATACAATATATATATCATCATATAGCAGTAGTTCATTCTTGTTCATTGCTCTAATATTCCATTATGTGAATATATCAAAATTTGTTTATATGTTCAGCTATTGAAAGGAATTTAGTTAATTTTTTTTTTTAATTTTTTTTTTTGCGGCACACGGGCCTCTCACTGTTGTGGCCTCTCCCATTGCGGAGCACAGTCTCCGGACGCTCAGGCCCAGCGGCCATGGCTCATGGGCCCAGCCGCTCCACGGCATGTGGGATTTTCCCGGACCGGGGCACGAACCCGTGTCCCCTGCATCGGCAGGCTCCCAACCACTGCGCCACCAGGGAAGCCCTAGTTAATTTTTAGTTTTTAGCTATTATAAATAAAACTACTTATGAACATTCTTGTACATTTCTTTTGGTATACATGTGTGCTCATTTATGTTGGGCATATGTCTTTGAAATTATTCAGTCATAGGATTTGCATATATTCATCATTAGAAGATAGGATAATACCAGACAGTTTTCCAGAGTGGTTTTACCAATTTAACATTTCCACTGACAGTATATGAGAGTTCTAGTTGCTTCATGTCCTTACCAACTGTTGGTATTGCCTTTTTTTTTTAAGCCATTCTAGGGTGTGCAGTGGCATCTCATTGAGGCTTAAGTTATTTTCCTGATGAGTATTTGAGCACTTTTTCTTATGTTTATTAACCATTCAGATTACCCCTTTTGTGAAATGCTTGCTGAAGTGTTTTATCCATTTTTAGATTGGGTTGCCTGTTTTTTCTTATTGATCTATATAGGAGTTCTTTATACATAAATATATTCTCTCACTCCCATTTCTCTTTCATTCTCTTAAAGTTATCTTCTGATGAGTGAAAAGTTTTTAATTTCAATGATAAATTCAATTTATCAGTCTTTTCCTTTATGGTTAATACTTTTTATGTACTTGTCAAGAAATCTTGGCCAGAATAAAGATATTCTACCCTGTTATTAGTTAGAAGTTTTACAGTTTGACCTTTCACATTTAGGCTTACAATCAAACTAGAATTGATTTTGGGGTGTTTTTTGTTTGTTTGTTTGTTTGTTTTTGTGGTACGCGGGCCTCTCACTGTTGTGGCCTCTCCCGTTGCGGAGCACAGGCTCTGGACGCGCAGGCTCAGCAGCCATGGCTCACGGGCCCAGCCGCTCCGCAGCATGTGGGATCTTCCTGGACCGGGGCACGAACCTGTGTCCCCTGCATCAGCAGGTGGATTCAACCACTGCACCACCAGGGAAGCCCTAGGATTTTTTTTTATTAATTCATTTTATTTATTTTTGGCTGTGTTGGGTCTTTGTTGCTGCGTGCGGGCTTTCTCTAGTTGCAGCAAGCGGGGGCTACTCTTCGTTGCAGTGCGCAGGCTTCTCATCGCGGTGGCTTCTCCTTTTGCGGGGCACAGGCTCCAGGCACACAGGCTTCAGTAGTTGTGGCTCACGGGCTCTAGAGCACAGGCTCAGTAGTTGTGGTGTTCGGGCTTGGTTGTCCCACGGTATGCGGGATCTTCCCGGACCAGGACTCAAACCTGTGTCTCCTGCATTGGTAGGCGGATTCTTAACCACTGCGCCACCAGGGAAGCCCTGGAATTGATTTTTGTGTATGGGTTGAGGTAAAGGTCAAGGCACATTTGTTTCTATATAGCTATTCAGTTTGATAAAACACTATTTATTGAAAAAAATTATTCTTTATTGCTTTTATGTGCTAATTTTTTATTAATCAAGTGACTGTGTATGTGTTTGTTTCTGGATTCTCTTTTCTATTTGGTATATTTGTCTATCCTTGAATTAGTTCCATACTGTGTCAATTACTGTAGTTTTGAAATCTTGGTTATGTGGTAGTGTAAATCTTCCAGCTTTGTTCTTTTTCAGATTGTCTTTGCTTTCCTACACCATTTGCATTTCAATACACACTTTAGTATCAACTTGTCAATTACCACAAATAATGTTGCTACATTTACATACCGTTTTTTTCATACTCTCCTATAACCCACTTTTTTTCATTTCCATCCTTCCATGTCAGTAAATACATTTCTCTTATATTTGTAATAATGTGTAATGGTATGTTGTTGATTCCAACATTTTTCTATTATAAATAGCAATGTGATGAACGTCCTTTATTATCTCCTGAATATTCTGAATTCTGTACCACCTAGAATTAAATCAACTCATTTGAGGGAAAAAACAACTAATGTGATGAACATCGTTAATTATTTTATTATCGTTTCCGAAGATAATTATTTCCTTGAAATTTTAAGCATATATACTTACAAGTGTTGAATGCCATTAAACTATGTGCAGTGGGAGAAACTAAGATAAATAAGACAACAGCCCTTGGCCTCCAGCTGATAGCTTACGGATTATAAGACATATTCAGTTAACTGCAATTGTGTGTAGATAGGAGAGGCAGTGTAGTAGTGGTTAAAATCATGAACTCTAGAGCCAGAGTGTCTGAGTTTGAAAACCTGACTCCTTCACTTGCAAGCCGTATGACTCTAAACAGTTACTTTTCCTCTTTGGGGTTCAGGTTCCTTATCTCTTTTTTTAAAAAAAAAAAGTGGATAAACTAACCCTCATAAGGATTTAGATGAGGTAATATGTTAAACACTTCGACCAGTGTCTGACACAAGATGGGTCAATTAAGTGCTGTTATTATAATAATGGTTATTTCTAGAAAATAAAAGCCCTAAGGAGTATATGTTGTACAAATAGGCACTCTTTTTAAAATCTGTGATGTTCATTGTTTATTGTCATTCTAGAAATTGTAGTCCTTTTTAACAGCGTTTGGATTATAGTAGGCACATGTATAGTGAGTGAATGAATGTGTTCTAGAGATACTAGTTTGTGAATTGAAAGAATTAGGCTGATTTAATTAATTTTCCAATTTCAGATTTGAAAGATTAGAAGTCCTGGCTGTATTTGCATCCACAGTCTTGGCACAATTGGGAGCTCTCTTTATATTAAAAGAAAGGTACATTTGTATACAATGTTACTGTCACTGCAAATTCTACCTATGCCACCTTTGGGAATATGAAAGAATCCAGTGAGACACGTCGGGTTGGAAGGGTATACAAATAAAATGAGCAGTGCTGGAGTTTTGATAGTACAATTTCTCCATGTTTCAGACTTTTCTCCCTTCCTTTCACCCTTCTTTTATTACCTTCTTTGATGCTACTAAATTTAGTCATAGGTGTGAATGAAAGGAAAGGATTCACACAGACATGTTTTAATACTTAGTATAAACCCATTGAAACAGGTTTGGTAGAGAAAGATTGAATTACACCTTGAGGATAATTTGTGGGTCTGCTTGTCTCATCACTACTAATAATCAACAGTTGGTTATCATATTTAAAAAGTTTTGTGAATTTATTAATTATATATTTAATAAAATCTTATAATTTTATAATTTGTAGGACTTATTTAATACATTATTTCCTTCTTTTAGTGCAGAACGCTTTTTGGAGCAGCCTGAGATACACACGTGAGCTTCTGCTTTTAACATAACATATAATTTACTATTGAGTTTGATTCCCAGTTGTTAATTGATATGTTATTAAGTAGTGGTTACTTTGGCCAATATCAGAGTGTGGTAATATATATTTCATTGATATTTCACAAGCAAAATCCCCAAATCCCAAGACTCCCTCTTTTCACCCTTAACTGTTCCCAAGCCCTTACATTTTTATACTGAACAGGAAGGCCTTTCTACCCTGATTTTGGGTCCCTCGGTATTTCTAGGCCCAGGTCAATATCCTAAGCCAGCCCCATCTGGTCTTCTGTAATTTAAGATTGGATCCTCCAAGTCTTTTAGTAGCAGCTGTAGAAAAGATGGAATTGCTGTTATTTACAACATAGTGGCCAACTATGTGGACTTTACCTATTCTGATCAGTTTAATTCAGGATAGTCTGACCTAGCCAGTGGACTGTAAACCAAATACCATTAGCATTTCTAAAAATTTATAACAGCAATTACCTGTAAGAAGATACTGTTAATGCTAAGAGTCTTTTTTTTTTTTTTTTTTGGTCCTGTGTAAGGTGGAACAACAGTAGACAGGACGTTGGTCATGGGGCTAGAACCAAGTTCAGATTCTGGCTCTGCAAATACTAAACCATTGAAGCAGACCACTCTGCCTTCCCATCTCTTAGTCTCTCTACATGCTGAAATTACGTATTGGCATTACCAAGAAAAAAATAATCATGAATGTTGTTTTTTTCAGGGGAAGATTATTAGTTGGTACTTTTGTGGCTCTTTCTTTCAACCTGTTCACAATGCTTTCTATTCGGAATAAACCTTTTGCTTATGTCTCTGAAGGTATGTTTTTATTTACCATTAATAAAAAACCAATTAATCTCTCATAAAAACAGGTCTTTTGTTTGTTTCATTAATTCATAGATCAATGAGAAAGTATATCCTGAAGAGAAGAGGGGACTACCCCAAAGGTTCTAAAGTCTTTCTCTGAGCAAAAAATTATGAAACGGAATCTAATTATTACAAGCTTTAAAATAACATATTACTTAAAAACAGGCAAAACTGACTTATGTATTAAATTACATGCAGTAAAAAATTACATTTACCAAATAACATGAATGAGATTTTACATGTATAACCTACCTAAGAAAAGTTTATTGCAAGCATTTTTTTTTTATTGCAAGCATTTCAGAAACATCAGTGTACATAGACTAGTTGCTATGCTCATTGCAAATAATTGTATTTTGTTAATTAGATAAGTTCCTAGGAACTTCTCTTGGGCAATGGTGGGTAGGCATATATTTGAAAGTAGCAAAACTTTATTCCTTTTGATATATTCTTTTATTTTCAAGTCTTTAAAAATTCAGATAGACTTTTCACTCCAGTGGTCTAAATTATTGGCATTTTTCAATAATTTCAATGTTTTGGAATCCCACTAACCTACAAAGGGTTAACCACTGATGGATGGAGAAGTGAGGTAAAAACAAAAGTGGGCTGTGTACACAGACCCACACACCTGTACTTTGAAGCAAAAATAGGTGAGGGTCTTTTTAGGTCTCACTGACTTGAATACCAAGATAACCAAGGGAAGAAAGCTTTCTGAAATACCCATTCAGGTTTAAACAACTTCCTGAGTGTTACAAAGTATGAGTTGTATTTGTATGAGTTAGAGTTTAAGAATTACTGCATGAACTAGAAAATTAAATAATGATATTTGTGATGACCAGAATTTTTTAGAAAAAACTTTATTAGAATAGTATAATGCTCATTCTAGAAATTCTAAGAAGGTACAGAGGTTTAGAAACTGTATCTCTCTGTGAAGATCAGAAAGATACAAGAAGGAAACAGTATTGATAATCTCATGACCCAGAGACAACATCTGTTAACATTTCTATTTTGTTCCTTTAATTTTTTTTCTATGCACATATATATATTTTTTACATATTTAGAATTGTATCAATTAACAATTTTATGTTTAGCTTTTTACAGTTAACATTATGTCTTGAGTATTGCCTGTCATTAAATACTCTTTGAAAAAATGATTTTTTAAGGCTTGCATAGGGCTTCCCTGGTGGCGCAGTGGTTGAGAGTCCGCCTGCCAATGCAGGGGACACGGGTTCGTGCCCCGGTCCAGGAAGATCCCACGTGCCGCGGAGCGGCTGGGCCCGTGAGCCATGGCCGCTGAGCCTGCGCGTCTGGAGCCTGTGCTCCGCAAGGGGAGAGACCACAACAGTGAGAGGCCCGCATACCGCAAAAAAAAAAAAAAAAAAAAAAAAAAAAAAAAAGTATCTAAGGCTTGCATAATATTTTGTCATGAATATTTTTAAACAGTCTATTGTTTCATAGAATAATATATAACCTTTTACAAATAATGCTATAACCACCCTTTTTTGTTGGTTTTTTTGTTTGCGGTACATGGGCCTCTCACTGTTGTGGCCTCTCCCGTTGCGGAGCACAGGCTCCGGACGCGCAGGCTCAGCGGCCATGGCTCACGGGCCCAGCCGCTCCGCGGCATGTGGGATCTTCCCGGACCAGGGCACGAACCCGTGTCCCCTGCATCGGCAGGCGGACTCTCAACCACCAGGGCAGCCCCACCCTTTTTTGTACCAGATTTCTTGTATGCATTTCCACTTCTTCTTCCCAAAGAAGAAATTATAAATGGGTTAAAAACACACTATTTTGGGCTTCCCTGGTGGCGCAGTGGTTGAGAGTCCGCCTGCCGATGCAGGGGACACGGGTTCGTGCCCTGGTCTGGGAAGATCCCACATGCCGCGGAGCGGCTGGGCCCGTGAGCCATGGCCGCTGAGCCTGCGCGTCCGGAGCCTGTGCTCCGCAACGGGAGAGGCCACAACAGTGAGAGGCCCATGTACCGCAAAAAAAAAAAAAAAAATACACTTTTTTTAAGTCTTTGATGTATATTGCCAAATTTATTTCTAGAAAGATCATCTAGTTTGTATTTTTATTAGCTGGAAATGAAAGTTCACAGAAACATCAACATTTATTGTACAACATTAGTTGAAATTTAAGTGGAAAATAATATTGAGCACTTTCTATCTGCCACGCACTGTGATAAACGCTTTACATAGAACCCGTTTAATTCTTCCTATAACCATAGGTAAATCATTTTATTGATATTATCCCCATTTTACACTGAGGCCCTGAGAGATTGTCACTTGTCTCAGGCTACACATCTAGTTAAGGGCAGAGCTGGGGTTGAAGCCAGGTATTCTGGCATCAGAGTCTGCTCTTAAACTGCTCTACCAGGCTACTTTTTATATGGCTTGTCGATCTTTTTTACATCATGGTACACATTAAAAAATGAGAATTTCTGTAGCACCCTGGGATAAGTGTAAGAGGATGCTTGAGCCTGGAGGCTACTTGTCCAGGGACAGTAACTGACAGGCGTCTGCATGTAGCCAGATTCCCACCTGGCCTTTCTGAGAGCTGAGCGAGTTAGTAATCGGTGTACCTGCAACCCATTCTCAGCCCACTGGTTAGGAAGCTTCGCTTTACACTGTAATAAGCCTTTAAAACTTCAAATTAATAGTGGCAATGAAATACGTTAAGTTCACTTATTCCTTCAGGTCAGCTGTATATTGCAGTTGAAACTGCTTTTCATTTAGTATCCTAAAGGCATAAAAGAGAAAAAAGTTCTAGATTTGAGGAATAACGTGATCTTTTGTAATGTTATACAGTCATGACCAAACTTATTTTTTAAATTTAAGAATCAAGTATTTCTGGTAATGGTTTATTCTATATACATAATTTAAGTATTTTCTTTTTAAAGCTGCTAGTACGAGTTGGCTTCAAGAGCATGTTGCAGATCTTAGTCGAAGGTAAGATGTTATGGGATTTCATGATACACATAACGTTGAAGGAATGCCCAAGAAATGCATCTGTCTCAGCATTATTATTGCTGAGGTTACTACGTGAATCTCACAGATCAGATTCTTATTCTCCCTTTACTTTTTCTTACTTTTTAATTGGCGATAGAAAAGAGACCTTTATGAGTGAGAGTTTTGTTCCCAAATTCTCTTTGCTTTCTTTAAAAGATATACTAAAATACAAGTCATCTTTTATATGACTTTCATCAGTATTACGTAAGTTCTACTAATGAATACTCTTTTTATTTGTTTTTTCATAGCTTGTGTGGAATTATTCCAGGACTTAGCAGTATCTTCCTTCCCCGAATGAATCCATTTGTTTTGATTGATCTTGCTGGAGCATTTGCTCTTTGTATTACTTATATGCTAATTGAAATTAAGTAAGTATTTTTATTGCTATCAAGTGTGTTTCGATTCCTGGGGCATCAGTAGGATGGCTAGGGATTA
Source organism: Phocoena sinus (assembly GCF_008692025.1). Lineage (NCBI taxonomy): Eukaryota > Metazoa > Chordata > Mammalia > Artiodactyla > Phocoenidae > Phocoena > Phocoena sinus. Next base: position 25,668,055 of record NC_045775.1, read on the forward strand.
AGCTTATAGTATGTTTGCTTGTGATCTGTGCAACTTTGGTCAAGTCTTGTCCTCAAGTGTCTTCATCTGAAAAATTATGGGGGTTGGATTCAATAAGAAATTTTCACCACAGTCTATAATGCAGGCTGGAAAACTGTTTAAATTCCTTGCTGCTGACCTGATGAGTGAGACTGAGAAGAGGGTAAAAGAGAGATGGATCACAGTGACTGTTGCTGAGCGAGGGAAGACAGGAAGTAGATGTGAATCAACTTTAGAAAAAGCAAGTCTATTAGGAAAGAGACTTTAGCAGCCTTAAGCTTAATTTTATGACGTGATTCGGTGACTCCCTGCCGTTTTGCATACTCTCCTAGCATATCACATACAATTATGTTTTTATTTACTACCTCTATGTGATTCCTACATTTTTATTTCTAGCCCAGATCTCTACTGAATTCCAAAAAGCATATCTTCTGTTCATGTCCACCTCAACTGAACCTATTTCCCCCCATCCCCAAAACTGCTTTTTCTTGTACTTTGTGTCTCAGTGAATGCTACTACAGTCTGTTCCTTTGTATTCTGCTTTTAAATTGTGTTAAAACATACATAAAATAAAATTTACTATTTTAACCATTTCCAAGCATACAGTTCAGTACTTGCATAGGCATTTAGTGCATTCACTTTGTTGTGCAATCATCATCACGATCCACCTCCAGAACTTTTTCATCTTCCCTAACTGAAACTGTACCCATTAAATAATTACTACCCATTCTGCCTCCCCCCAGCCCCTGGCAACTACTATCCTACTTTCTGTCTCTGTGAATCTGACTACTCTAAGTACTTCATATAAATGAAATTATACATATTTGTCCTTTTATGTCTGGCTTATTTCACTTAGCATAATGCCCTCAAGGTCCATCCATGTCACAAATGGCAGGATTTCCTTCTTATGGCTGACTAATATTCCATTGTGTATATATTTATGTATGTGTATGCCACATTTTCTTTATCCATTTATCTGTCAACAGAAACGTAAGTTGTTTCCATGTCTTGGCTGTTGTAAACAATAGTCTTGTCACCTACTCTTGTTTAATCTTTCTTTTTAATATTATCTTACCCTTCTTCCCATTCTTTTTCCTAAATTGAGGCCTTTGTGATCATTTCCTTGGCCTAATTAGAATAGTCTTCTGATCTTATAATTTTTATTCTCACACATCTTTAGTTATCTGCTATTTCGCTACTGATGTGATCATTAAAAGTTGCAAATCGGAACATAATGTTTTCCTGTTTCAAAATTCTCTTCTGGGTACTTAAAATAATTAAAAGTTGTTAACACAGTGAAGCTTCTACCAACCTTACTAGCCATCCGTCTATCTATATATACTTAACTGTTGATAGTTTCATTGCTGCATCAGGGTTTTCATGCCCTTGCACATGCTGCTTTCACTGTCTACAGTATCTTGCTCGCATCATCTTGCTCATCTTGAAGGCTCAGCTCAAATGTCACCTCTTTTTTTTTTTTCTTTTTTTTGCTGCTGGAACGTCCCCGACCAGGAATCGATCCTGAGCGCCCCTCAGTGGAAGCGCGGAGTCTTAACCACTGGACCACCAGGGAAACCCCTGTCACCTCTTTTTATATTTAGCGTTTCTGCGTTATCCCTACCCCAGTAGGCTTGCCACTCACTCCTTTGTGCATCCATGATACCCTGTAGGACTTCTCCTTTGTACCCAAAGTCCTTTATTATATTTTTCACATGTATGTTTCCTGCCATTTCAAAGGCAGGATCTATGTCTTTACTCATGTTTCTATTCCCAACATATGGGAAAAAGTGAAAAAGAGTACATGATCAGCTTTGTAACCATTGGCATTTTGGTCTGTCTTGTTAATAGAACAGTGAACTACTGATGAGATGTTGCACTTCAGTCACAATGTTGCTATAGCAAATTCCTAGAGAATCTCACCTTGTGAAATTCCTGGGGAATTTGAAAAATTTTAATAGTAATTATTGGAGTTATTGTTTACAGCAAAATTGATAGAATCACTGATGAATTCTATTGGTCTTCCTGTATCAGAAATTACTAGTTAAAGGTTTTTATTTGTTGCAGCAAATAAATATATATGAAATATTTATAGTTGACAAGTAGATTGAAAATACATTGTGGGGAAATGCTCATATTATTTTTCTTCATCATCTCTCGTCACACTAATTAACATAAATATTAGTTATTTCCCCCTAAACTTTGGCAAGAAAGGATTCTGAAAACCTTTTATTTTCCTTTGAGATGCTCTCATTGCCAGTAGTGGCCAGCTGTGGTAAAACAGTCCTGTTGCTTTAGATAATTAAAGTTTGGTAGATTAAATTGTAAAAAGCCCAGTGAAGCATACATTTAAGATTTAGAATTGTTTTTTCTTTTCAGTAATTATTTTGCTGTAGATACTGCATCAGCCATAGCCATTGCTCTGATGACATTTGGCACTATGTATCCCATGAGTGTGTACAGCGGGAAAGTACTACTCCAGGTAAGGCTCTTCTTTCAATATGCATGCTTAAAATTAGCTATGTTCTTTTACCTGATTATAAAACAATATGGGTTCTTCTACCAGATGATGAAATTTTTAGCTACTGGAGGGCACTGTTGGAAATGAAGCCAAACAATAATCTCTGAAATTTTAATAGTAAGAACCAGATGGTACTTCCCTGGTGGCGCAGTGGTTAAGAATTCGCCTGCCAATGCAGGGGACATGGGTTCGAGCCCTGGTCCGGGAAGATCCCACATGCCGCGGAGCAGCTAAGCCTGTGCGCCACAACTATCGAGCCTGCACTCTAGAGCCTGTGCTCTGCAACAAGGAAAGCCACCGCAGTGAAAAGCCCTCGCACCAAAATGAAGAGTATCTCCCGCTCACTGCAACTAGAGAAAGCCCACACGCAGCAACAAAGACCCAGCTCAGCCAAAAATAAATAAATAAATTTATTTTTAAAAAAAAGAACCAGGGCTTCCCTGGTGGCACAGTGGTTGAGAGTCTGCCTGCCGATGCAGGAGACACGGGTTCGTGCCCCGATCACGTGCAGCTGGGCCCGTGAGCCATGGCCGCTGAGCCTGCGCATCTGGAGCCTGTGCTCCGCAACGGGAGAGGCCACAACAGTGAGAGGCCCGCGTACCGCAAAAAAAAAAAAAAAAACCAGATGAAGTACTATTGATGCACAAAATAGGCACAGATCTTCATGTAGTTGTAAGGCAAAAGCATAAATGAAAATATTTTGCCTCTAATAATGTTTCAAGTGAAAACAATATTACTTAAAATCTTCTTTATATATTCATTTTCCCCTAATAAATGTGCTTTGGCTATCGTATAATCTGGTTATGATTGTTTTCTTATTTTCTATTCTTGAATTAGTGAGACTTTTAAATTTAAAATGCGAAATCACTACTTATTGAAACAATAGGAACACCTGTAGACAAGCACCTGAATAGAAAGGTAGTTTCCCAGGACTAGATGAATGTGTAAGCACTGCTTTTCCTTCTGTCTTTTCCTTATGCCTTTTCTAAAACTTACGGGTTGTATCTCCCTCTCCAGAAGCAGTAATAACAATTAGATTAGTTTTATAGTGCTATGCCTTATACAAAATTTTACTTTCTTAAAGATTTTTTTATTGATTATTTGGTTCTAGAGATAGCAGCTTTTTTGCAATATAAGAAATAAGCATGGGCTGATTTCTGATGCTGCTTTATTAGTGGGTCAATTAAAGCCTTTCTTCCCTAAATCATGATACGGCACATGTGAAACAAAGCAAAGGCTGGTGTAAAACCCAATTTTTTTAGTGTCAGGACTACTGTTGCAAAAGTTTTTTCTCTCTCTAGATTCATATTTTATTTTATTTTTTTCCCCAGACAACACCACCCCATGTTATTGGTCAGTTGGATAAACTTATCAGAGAGGTAAGATGGAATAATAAGTAAAATCATTTTAATTTATAATTAGAGAATGCAAAGAGTGGGTACAAATAATTTCAACTCTTTCTAGAATTTTATTTTAGGGAAGTTTTTGTTCTTTACAATGATATAGTAGGAGACATAACATAGTGACAAAAATAGAACAATTTGACGAATTGCACAGTCTGGAAGCCAGATTCACTTGAAGTATTGGGTTGGCCAGAAAGTTCATTTGAATTTTTCCATAAGATGTTATGAAAAACCGGAACGACCTTTTTGGCCAGCCCAATAAATGTAGACGGTAATGGTCTAAAGGCCCCACTATTTGCTATATAAATGCTGTGATTTTTATGATTTTGTATTCAAACCTAGGATTTTGATTAAGTCAGAGGCCACCTTTACATGGTGATTGCTTCAGCACCTAATATCTTGATCTGTAGGTTTAGATTTTGTATTGTTATAAAATTCCAACTGTTAACTAATGAAGGAATAAGATAATCAAATTATTTGAATGTTGAGAGTGTTTTAAACTATTGGTTGTCAGTATCACAGCGGCCACTTTGATCAATATAGCTGGCCACTTGCTTCACGTAGTGGGGTCTGTGCCACTGAATCAATGGGCCACACACTGTATATCTGGCCTTGGAATTTCCTTTTGGCCCACATCCAAATAACATCCTGTATTGTACAGAAATTTGTTAAAAGGGAATCCGGAGAAAGGAATGATTGAGAAGACAAAAAAATTCTGATACCACAAGTGCTGAATATAAATATATACTATACTAATAAGGTGAAAAGAACTACACACTGTTGAACAAGGTGTGAATGAGGGAAGTGAAGACCTGATTCTTGAGGGATTGGTGCAGAGAATAAACTGGAAAAGAAGGCCCTGGCTTAGTATTGAACAAGCAGAAATGGTATCTGGAGTGAATGGTCTGGGACTTCTCTTGGCTAGTAAGTGTCTTCAGGCAGGGTTTGGCCATGTCATTTCTAGGCTTACAGCAAACCCATAATGTGACTGAACTGTGTTGGTTATGTCAAATACAAAAGCCCTATTTCTGTGTTTTTGATTAGGTATCTACGTTGGATGGAGTTTTGGAAGTCCGAAATGAGCATTTTTGGACCCTAGGTTTTGGCTCATTGGTATGCTTTCTATATATTACTTTAGTTTAAACATAGTTTAAAACATAGTTATAAAACAAAGTTTATAAACTTAGTTTATACTTTTTAAAACTGAAAAAAGTATTTCTTTAAAATTTTTGTAGATCCTTTGATTCCCATTTCTGTTCAATAAAGTAAAAAATGTAGATGGATTTAGTAACCTAACTGAGAATTGTTTTTCTTCTTTCATTTTTTTCCTTTCAAACTAAATGATCTCAATACTGGGCTGTCCAAAAAAGAAAAATCCATAGTCATACATACCTAAATACAAAAATGTTGCAGAAGTAAAATGTGCAATTATTTTCTTTTTTATTACCGTTCTTATTTTGGATATTTTTGCTGAATTTGTTAAAGAGTTATAATAACAGCTGCTTCAGCATAAAATTCCGTGTTTTCTAGTCCAATTTAGACCTCATTACCAAAGAGATTTTGTTATGGCATGATTTTATTCCTGTGTCAGGAATGATGAAGAAAATACAGGAAAGTACCCAGAAAAAAAAATTTAAACAACCATAATCCTATTGATGTTTTGGTATTAATACTTGTATACTTATTCTCTTTAGAAAATGAGGTCATGCTGTTTTATAATCTGCTCTTTTCACTTAATATATAATGAACAGTTTTCCATGTTATTAAATACTACTCTTCTACAATATCATTTTTAAAAAGAAAATAGGATTTGACTTTTGTAGCATAACACAGATTTCAGAGTTAGGCAGATTAGGGTTGGTCCAACAGCTCAATGATATCACTACTTTGCAGTCTTTAGTTTCAGGCTTATACTCTTTTAGCAAAAAATGGCTGCTTCATCTCTTCCTTTTCCTTCTCTTCCCCTCTCTAGTCTTTTGGATATCTAAAACTCATTCTCTAGTAAATTCTTCAGGAAAGGCCCTTGGGAACCATATTCCCTAAATTTTTGAATGTTGAAAACAGTTGTGAACATTATACTTGAAAATCGTTTAGCCGGATATAAAATCCTGAGCACATATTTTATTTCCTTGAGTTTCTTAAATATATTACTCCATTTTCCTCTGGCATAAAGCATTATGGTGATAAAGCCTGATCATACATAGTCTGATTTTTTTTTCACCTTTATATGTGACTTGATCTTTTTGTTTCTATACCTAAAAGATTTTTTTAAATTAATTAATTTATTTTTTGGCTGCATTGGGTCTTCGTTGCTGCGTGCAGGCTTTCTCTAGTTGCGGCAAGTGGGGGCTTCTCTTGTTGCAGAGCATGGGCTGTAGGTGTGGGGGCTTTAGTAGTTGTGGCACATGGGCTCAGTAGTTGCAGCTCGAAGGCCCTAGAGCACGTGGGCTTCAGTAGTTGCAGAACGTGGGTTCAGTAGTTGCAGGTAGTGAGCTCTAGCATGCAGGCTCAGTAGTTGTGGCACATGGGCTTAGTTGCTCTGCGGCATGTGGGATCTTCCTAGACCAAGGATCGAACCTGTGTCCCCTGCATTGGCAGGTGGATTCTTAACCACTGCGCCACCAGGGAAGTCCCTTGCAGTTCACTTTTTTTTTTTAAATATTTTTTAATTTATTTTATTTATTTGGTTGTGCCAGGTCTTAGTTGAGGCAAGCAAGCTCCTTAGTTTGGCTCGTGAGCTCCTTAGTTGCAGCACACATGTGGGATCTAGTTCCCTGACCAGGGATTGAACACAGGCCCTCCCTGCATTGGAAGTGTGGAATCCTAACCACTGTGCCACCAGGGAAAGCCCCCTTACAGTTCACTTTTAATCATTCTTTTAATTGTATTGATAGTAACAAACTAGTAGACAAGTGTTTATTTAGCTGGGTGGCTTATAAACACAATCATCTCTGCTGTTCAGAACTTGGCCATCCAACAGCTACACCAATGTGATGCCTAATTAAGACCAAGGAAATTAATAAAACAAGCTTTTGGGCTGCCGGGAATAATTGTCACAAAAGCCATAGATTAATGCAAACACCATTATCATAGGACACTGTTCAAGCTCATACTTGGAAATGGTTTTCACTTATTTTAATTGCTTTGACTTCCATATCAGACTGAAAGAGGAGATACAGTATCTTTTATAATTTTGTGTAGTGAAAACTGAGATTACCATCTCACAGTGGCAAAGGAAAGGGAGAAATCAAAGATGACTCGATTTGTAGACATGGCTTTTCTTACCTAAAAGTAATAAAAATGGAAGTCAAATTCAAGCAGTAAGATATTTTCTTTATCTCATGATTAGCAGTAACGCTCTTACTAGTGCTCAAGCCATAGATTTAGACCCATTGTAACTAAGCCAACTATTTTGCTAATTTAGGTGCTCTTATAGTTTTTTCTTTTTTTGAAATCTGAGTTTATCTAAAAATCAACAATGTCTGCTATATATTTTATTTACTATATATTTTTGTTCTGTCTGTTGCTTGTTTTTTTAGTACGTATTTTTATTTAAGTTTTTATTATACAAATATACCCCATTGTTAGAAAAATTAGAACTTAAGTCAAAAAGAACAAAAATCCTTAATAATTCTACCATCTAGAGATAAGTGCTGTCATTCTTTTTTCCCCCCAACATAGTGATTTGATATTTTTATAGATTATACACCATACTAAATTATAAAATATTGACTGTATTCCCTGTGTTGTACATTACATCCCTGTGTCTTACACTTATTTTATAACTGTTAGTTTGTATCTCTTAATAACCCTTCACCTATTTTGCCCCTTCCCTCACCGCTCTCTCCTCTGGTAACCATTAGTTCTCTGTATCTGTGAGTCTGTTTTTGTTTTATTCTGTTTCTTCATTTGTTTTGTTTTTTTGATTCCACATATAAGTGGAAACATACAGGATTTGTCTTTCTCCATCTGACTTATTTCACTAAGCATAATACCCTTCAGGTCCATCCAAGTTGTTGCAAATGGCAAGGTTTCATTCTTTTTTATTGCTGCGTAATATTCCACTCTACATGTATACCATGTCTGTATCCATTTATCTGTCAGTGGGCACTTCAGTTGCTTCCATATCTTGGTATTGTAAATAATGCCACTATGAACATTGGGGTGCATTTATCTTTTTGAATTAGTGTTTTCATTTTCTTCAGATAAATACCCAGGAGTGGAATTGTTGGATTGTATGATACTTTCATTTTTAATTTTTGAGGAACCTCTGTACAGTTTTCCATAGTGACTGTAACACTTTACATTCTCACCAGTGATGTACTGTGGTTCCCTTTTCTCCATATCTTTGCCAACACTTGTTATTTTTTATCTTTTTGACAGTAGCCATTTTGATAAGTATGAGGTGAAATCTCATTGTGATTTTGATTTGCATTTCCCTGATGATGAGTGATGTTGAGCGTCCTTTCATGTTCCTGTTGGCCTTTTGTACGTCTTCTTTGGAAAAATGCCTGTTCAGGTCCTCTGCCTGCACCCCCACTTTTTTTTTTAATTGGAGTGTAGTTCATTTACAATGTTGTGTTAGTTTCAGGTGTACAGCAAATTGATTTAGTTATACATATACATACGTTCATTCTTTTTCAGATTCTTTACCCATATAGGTTATTACAGAATATTGAGCAGAGTTCCCTGGGCTATACAGTAGGTGCTTGTTGGTTATCTGTTTTATATATAGTAGTGTGTTTTTGTTAATCCCAAGCCCTTTTTTTTTTTCCTGGCCACACCGTGCAGCATGTGGGATCTTAGTTCCCCCACCAGGGATCGAACCTGTGCCCCCTGCAGTAGAAGCACGGAGTCTTAACCATTGGACCACCAGGGAAGTCCCCCAAGGCCATTTTTTAATTGGGTTTTTTTATTTTTGATGTTGAATTGTATGAGTTCTTTATGTCCTTATCAGACATCATTTGCACATGTCTTCTCCCACTCACTAGGTTGCCTTTTCATTTTATTGATGGTTTCCTTCACTGTGCAAAAGCTTTCTAGTTTGATTAGGTCCCGTTTGTTTATTTTTTTATCTGTGGCCCTTGCCTGAGGAGGCAGATCAGAAAAATACTGAGAAGACTGATGTTAAAGACCTTACTGCCTGTGTTTTCTTCTAGGAGTTTTATGGTTTCAGGTGTTAAATTTAAGTCTTTGATCTGTTTTAAGTTTATTTGTGTATATGGTATGAGAAGATGTTCTAGTTTCATTCTTTTGTATGTAACTGTCCAGTTTTCCCAGCACCACTTATTGAAGGGACTGTCTTTTCCCCATTGTGTTTTCTACCTCCTTTGTTGTCGATTAATTGCCCATATGTGTGTGGGTTTATTTCCAGGCTCTCTGTTCTGTTCCATTGATCTATGTGTCTGTTTTTGTGCCAGTACTATACTGTTTTGATTACTGTAACTTTTATAGTATAATTTGAAGTCAGGGAGCATAATACCTTTGTTCTTCCTTCTCAAGATTGCTTTGTCTATTTGGGGTCTTTTGTGGTTCCACATAAATTTTGGGATTACTTGTTCTAGTTCTGTGAAAAATGCCATGGGTATTTTGATAGGGTTGCATTGAATCTGTAGATTGCTTTGTGTAGTATGGACATTTTAACAATATTAATTCATCCAGTCCATGAACACAAACTATCTTTCCATTTATTGGTATCATCTTTAGTTTCTTTCATTGGTGCCTTATAGAGTATGGGTCTTTTACCTCCTTGGTTAAATTTTTTTTCTTAATTAATTAACTTTATTTTATTGATTTTGGCTGCATTGGGTCTTCGTTGCTGCACGCGGGCTTTCTCTAGTTGTGGCGAGTGGGGGGCTGCTCTTCGTTGTGGTGCGTGGGCTTCTCATTGCAGTGACTCCTCTTGTTGTGGAGCATGGGCTCTAGGTCTGCGGGCTTCAGTAGTTGTGGCTCGCGGGCTCTAGAGCGCAGGCTCAGTAGTTGTGGCTCACAGACTTAGTTGCTCTGCAGCATGTGGAATCTTCCTGGACCAGGTCTAGAACCCGTGTCCCCTGCATTGGCAGGTGGGTTCTTAACCACTGCACTACCAGGGAAGCCTTCCTTGGTTAAATTTATTCCTAGATATTTTATCCTTTTTGATTCAATTGTAAGTGGGATTTTCTTGATTTTCCTTTTTGATAGTTCATTATTAGTATATAGAAATGCAACAGATTTCTATATATTAGTTTTATATCCTGAAACTTTACTGAATTCATTTATTAGTTCTAATAGTTTTTTGGTGGAGTCTTTAGGGTTTTCTATATATAGTATCATGTCTTCTGCAAATAGTGATAATTTTACTTCTTCCCTCCCAATTTGGATGCATCTTATGTCTTATTCTCCTCTGATTGTTGTGGCTAGGACTTCTAATACTATGTTAAATAGAAATGTCAAGAGTGGGCATCCTTGTCTTATTCCTGATCTTAGAGGAAAAACTTTCAGCTTTTCATCATTGAGTATGATGTTAGCTGTGTGTTTGTCATAAATGGCCTTTATTATTTTGATATATGTTCTCTATATACCAACTTTGTCGAGAGTTTTTATCATAAATGGTGTTGAATTTTGTCAAATGTTTTTTCTTCATCTATTGAGATGATCATGTGATACCATTCTTGGTATTTTTCTGTGTGTGTGTTTTAATCAAACTATGAACATTGTTGTACCTGTTATTTTACTATCTTTTAAAGACAAAATGTATGATGAATATCTTATCAAGTTAATAAGCATACTTATAACCATCATTGTAATGCCTGGTGCTCTGTATCGTAGTAACCTAGGCTAGAAACCTTGAGATCATCTTTGATGACTTCATCTCCCTCATTCATTATATCCAGTTGAGAATTAAGATCGCCCATGGAATATCATGAATCCATCTGTCCCTCTGTGGTCCCACTATATCTGTCCTATCTCAGCCTTCTTCATTTCTAACCTAGACTGTTGCAGTCATTTCCTAACTAATTAGCAATTATCCATAACTGTAATTTTCTGAACACTAATTATTTTACTTCTGTTTGATTGCTGCAACTAAAACTCCATACTCATGGTTTTTAGAACCCCCTCCTAGCCTTTCTTTTTACCTTTATTACCTGACCTATCTTTCTTCTTTCTGTTCTTCCTTTCCTTATTTCTTTCCTCCTTTCCTCTTCCTTTTCTTCCTGTCTTTTCTCTCTTTCATTGTTTTTCTGCTCCCTGAAATATTGTACTTCTTTTTATATAATAATATTGCTTATTCTTGCCCAAACATGCCATGGGTTTTAATTGCTATTCCCTCAGCTTAGAATGCCTGTCTCTGCCTTTTGAAATTTCATTTGACCACCAACCCAGATCAAATGCCATCTTCTTTTGAAGTCTTCCTCAATTGAATTAATACCTGCATTCTCTGACCTTTCAGTGCATTTTCCATATACTTCATTTGTATTCTGCCTTGTGTTACAACATGTCTGCCTTCCTCCTACATGGATTTCTTTTTTTAATATTTTAAAAAGTCACATTTTATTTAGAGTCATAAATTATTTTATTAACTCTTTACATTGATAATTACTACTAAGTAGTCTTTAAGGAATATCAAGACATTAAGTTTTCTCTTGTTTTAAAGAAAATACCAAGTAATGTTACAACCAAATCATAAATAAAATGTTCATTTCTAATGGAATTTTCAGTAGTATAATTCTAAGCAGTCTCTTTCATATGATTTTGTCCCTTTTAGGCTGGATCTGTTCATGTGAGAATTCGACGAGATGCAAATGAACAAATGGTTCTTGCTCATGTGACCAACAGGCTGTACACACTAGTATCTACTCTGACTGTTCAGATTTTCAAGGATGATTGGATCAGGCCTGCCTTACTGTCTGGGCCTGTTGCAGCCAATGTCCTAAACTTTTCAGATCATCACATAATCCCAATGCCTCCTTTAAAGGGTACTGACGATTCCAACCCTGTTACATCAACTCCAGCTAAACCCAGTAGTCCACCTCCAGAATTTTCATTTAACACCCCTGGAAAAAACGTGAGCCCAGTTATTCTTCTTAATACTCAAACAAGACCTTATGGTTTGGGTCTTAATCATGGACACACACCTTATAGCAGCATGCTTAATCAAGGACTTGGAGTTCCAGGAATTGGAGCAACCCAAGGATTCAGGACTGGTTTTACAAATATACCAAGTAGATATGGAACTAACAATAGAATTGGACAACCAAGACCATGATGTTTTATTTTTATGAGGAATATTGACTCCTTGGCTTTCAGTTTATTTAGTAATCCAACGTTGCATCGACTGTTAAATCATTTACTCTAATTAGAGAATAGTAGGTTTGTTCACATTTCATGAAACCAATGAAACTATATTTTTGTAAAATGTATTTGGGGCAGTGAGAACCTTCTAAATGTTATAGGCTTTAAATAGGCTTCCTTTAGAAAGCTGTTTCTCTAAATTTGAATTTTGCTATCTTTGGTTTCGTAGTTGACTGCAGTGTGACATAACACTACCTTTATAAGAGAGCCACTTGATGGAGTGGATCTGTCACATTATTAAAAATATAATACTTTCTTCAGTGAAATTTATAAACATGCTTCTTGAGTACACATTTTAGGAAAAGAAAATATCCATTTTAAAAGTAAAAGTCTCTTTTATAGATTTTCCAAACATAATTGCTACATTTTCCTTTGAGGTCCTCCTGAATTATGTCTTGCAAAGTAAAAGCAAACATTTTTATCAGAAATTTTAAAACATATTTTACCATCTGGGACAATTTAAAATTTTTACTTATCAGTTTTTTAATAGTTTTTCTCATTAAAAAATTTCAGTACATTTGTAAGTGGCCCATCATTCTCAAAGTGTTTTATTTTGGTTAAATAATACCAAATCCTTAGGTGATATGCAGTGAAGGAATCCCAGTTTTCTGTCTTACATTTAACCAAATACTGACATAATGATAGATTTATCTTTTTGTCACCTTTTCATTGGTTGACTTTAATTCCTCATTTTATTAACAAAATATATCACATATATTACCAAAATAGGTGGAATTCCATACGTAGTAATACGATTTAATCTTTTTTCAAAGTTGCATGAACAATTTGAGTTTACATTATATAATTTTACCAAAACATAGTGGACCCTAGGTTATAGAATACAGTATTGTTATATCTGCATTAGGCAGTTTCTAACTTACTTTGTTTTGCTTTATTGAAAAGTGAATCGAAGTGTGAGAATCATGTAAATTATTTTCCAAATGCAAATGTTAAGGACTTCTAACATGGCCAGCATTACTTATAAAAAGTATAACAAGCAGCGGTCACAGATTACCTATGAGATTTTTTTCATTTTATCATGAGTTTTATAATTAGGTTTTAAAAACGGATTTTGAGAGTGGATTCAACTTTTCTAGAATCCAGTACTCCTGAAGATTTCTGACATTTCCAGCCATCAGCAGCTATCTAGAGAAGATTTTTTTTTTTTTAGATTTTGCAAGTTTCTTCAATAAACTCATCCTCTTTTAAATATGAGCAACACTCCCAAATCCTGTTTCTTTACAGTAGAATCATAAACATCTAAGAAGCCATCTCTGTCGAGCAGAATTGTAGTCATCCTGTGATAAGTGACAATGTCCCAAATAACTTGCTTGATGAGGAGTTGATCATTGTCTTTGACATCTGCAACCCTGTTCAGGCACTTGACCTGCTGAAGAAATAGAGCCCACGCTACCTTGACTGCCGGGGAAAGTGAAACTTTGTAAAATGTGATAAGGCAACCTGTTCCTTGACATTTGTCTTATGTTCTCCAACTATTACTATACCTATTATTGGTCTACTATTACAGGGTGATTTTTCCTCCATTGACCTCATCTAAACGTGAATTCGGGTCATGCATGAAATCTGAAGAACTGCCGTGTACTGAGTGATGATTAAGAGGTATGTGCTGCCATGCTATGCATGTCTTCTCCACCTCCAGGGGATTTTTAAAGTGCCCAGGTACTGAACACAGTTCTGTGAGATGTTAAATGCCTATTTCCTCAACACCCATTTAGAGGTAACACCTGTGCAATTGTCCTTCCAAAGGTGCTTTGATACCCACCTACACTATTTGAGAAGTTGCATATGGGTTCTGAAAGAATTGGCTCTACTTGCTGAAATTCAGTATTGCCAACTGCTTCAGGTGACATTGTTCCAGGCATTATTATATAAAGAAGTCTTATTTGCCAAGATCTGACCAGGTTCTGGATATGAAAATAAGAAGCTTGCCCAGCATAGGCCTAGATGTAGTAGCCTTACTAGTAAATCTTGCCACAGAGTTACTTGAAGCTAGACAAAGAAGTAAGTTTGAATTAAGTACTTGACCCATGGTTTGTGATTAAGAGCAAGCTTCATGGAATATGATTAATCCTGTTTGAGAAATTGCTATATTATAACAGAAAAAAACACCGGACTAGAAGACAAGATTTGGATTCCGATCCTCATGCTGCCACTATATAAGTAGTTTTATAACCATGGGCAAGTCATTTAACTTCTATGAGGTTTCTCATCTGTAAAGTTAGGGTGGGAAATGAAGTAGTTGATCTGGAAACTATCAGCTCTAAAATTGTATGACTAAATCTGCCGAATATATGCCCACTTGTGAAACGGAACATTGTACCTAGTATTTCTTTTCAGTGACTACCTCAGCATACAGGCCAAGTGTTAGCTATGCCAATACCCGAGCCATTAATTGGAGATGCCATGAGAGCAGAGGGTAAACTACAGGTTGACACCATTTTGGTTTTTGTTTATTTCAGACTTGCCTCGACTTAAATCTGTTTAGATTAAACAGATTTTTCTTAGACTTCTTTCTTTGTAGGGAAGGATTATTTTTGGAGGTGGTGGGGAAAAGATTAGGGCAGGGTACCCTTAGCTTCCATAGGGTACAAAATAATGGAGTCCATTTTTTCTTTCTTCCTTAATCTCTGAAGTCACAGATGGAATTACATACACGTATCAGCAACTGGTTTAGCTACTCATTCAAGCCTCTGATTTAGCTACTCATAAACTGCCAATTTTTTGCTTAACTAAAGATTGCTGATCTTTTTGGGGAGTCTGATCTGCTTATGTAAGAAAATACTTTTTAAATTCCAAATTGTTTGAATTAAACTGTTTGAATAAAGAACATACATGGAGTTTTCTCTCTGCTTTTAAATAATTTTGGCTTGTTCTTTATTGGTAACTTTATCCCATATTCAGCAAATGCTTGTTGAGAGTATAGTACATGCCAGGCCCTGTACTAAGTAAATGTGCATACAATATATAAATTTTGCTGATCTGCTATTCTTGAGACCAAAGGGAATACAAGGATAAACAGGAGTCCCCTTCAAGTAACTGATACTCCTAGTAGAAGTGATGGGACACCAGAACTATTTATAGATGTCAAGTTAAACTCCCTCCCATTTCCTCCTCTTCTTTGGGCTTATTTTCTTGGCATCCTCCTCTTTTCCTTCTCCTTTTTATTTGAATGATGAAACTAAGAAAGTAGATTTCCGTGGAAGAGGCCAGCTAGGGAGGTGATGGTGCCACACATCATCCTGATATCAGTAAAAGAAAAAAAGTTTAGAAGGGGTGAGTTAGGCAGACACTGAAGGATATTTTTTAGGTGTATAGTGGATTGCCATTTACTTTCAGACTCTTGGACTAGATGAGCAAAGATTTTTAAATCGCCAGGCTAAAAGTAATGGGGTCCCCAGAGCATTCATGGGCTTAGGGTACCCTTTATTTAAGCAGTTACTAGTTTAAAAGCACCTTTAATAACACTGACATCATCGTCATCAAATTGCCACCCAACAAGCCTAGCTTCTTGGAGAAAAGTTAATTTGGATAGCACATGGCTAAGCTTTCTGACTAATGATGCATCAGGTAAAAGTCTTTTAGTACTGAAGTCAAAAAACACCAGTTGCTTAAGAGTCTCAAATACACTCATGAAGGCAAGCCATCCATCACTGCTCACACAATTTCCTGCCAAATCCAGCTGTTGGAAGTTTTTCAGAGGGTTCTTTTCAAAAAATGCACCTGAATAAAAAGATAGAAATAAGTATGTTAGCTGGAAGCAAAACAGCTTTTTTTTTTTTTAAGAGACCATGTTTGGACTAGTGCTTTGCTTAAGAAAGAAATCAGAATTCTCTGTAGTTAGAGCAGTGATTGTGAACCTGGTCCTTTATATTTGCAAATTATATTTTTACTAAAATGTAAGGGAATCTGATAAATAGTAATTAGTATAGCAAACCAATATAAATGAATTATATATTTTTCCCTTTTCCTGACTCTTCCAGGAAACGGAAAATTGCTTAAAAATTGAGGCATGAGAGATGCAATTAAGACATTCAGTACCTGTTTTCAAAACTGGAGTTGGACTTCGACAATATTAGGTCATTTCCTCTTCTGAAGAAGCAAACACTACCTAACTATTGTTTCTTTGGATATGGAATATTCCTAACTGTGAACTTGAGTAAGTAAGTTCCTTCAGTATCTCAAGATTTGGAGCTTTGGGCTTATTTTTAACCCTCTCTAGACTCCTCAGGAACTTACTCTTTTCCTTACAGAATAGGGCACTCTAAAGTACGTCCTACAAAGGGAAAGTAGACATCCTAGCCATTACCATGAAATCAAAGATAACACCCTAAGGAATGGAGGAGTAAAGAAAAAGTAGGTTTCTGGGTCTGAAAGACTGCACAGAGCAAAGCCACCCCAACTGCCTGGCCTGCCCACTTCTGAGTATTATAGGAGAGGGGAATAAAGCTCTGTGTTCTGTAAGCCAAGTGTGGTTTGGTCTTTTGTTACACCAGCTTAGCCTGTGCCCAGCCTAGCTCATGCATAGGGCCTCACTTTCTCCTCTCTTTCTCCTTCCCATAATGAGCCCTTCTCTCTTCCTTATAGGTAACTTTCTTCCTGCTCTCTCTTATCCCTCATGTTCAAGTCCTTTCTGCCTCTGCTGTCTTTCCCATATGCCTCCCAGCATGGCATGTGGTCAGTCAAAATACTGGTTGCCAGTTAGCGTGTCTGTATATAAGGCTCCTTCCCCAAAGAGCAACTTCATTTCTCCTTCCCAACTAGTAGAACAGATTTCACCACCTAAAAGGAACTTTAATAGAGAAGAATTTCAAGCCCATTCCATCCTCAGAGGGTAAGCTCTTTATACAGGCTGTCTGCCAAGCTTAAAGAATAAGAGAGCTTCTTGCATAATTACTAGAATGTGCGCAAGCAAAAGAACCAAGAACAAGCAATATAATCCATAATCAAGGGCATGCATTTTGTTCATTTAATCTGCAGAGGAGCAGACTACTGAGAAAAGAGGAATCTGTGACATTTAGAGCTGTAGGCTATACGTGGGCTGTGGAGAACACAAGTGGCTTGATCCAAATTTCAGGCAGAATCTCAAATCCTCTGGGTAGAAGGATTCTGATCCTTGAAGGTCCCTTCATCCTAAACAAAACTCTAGTGTTGCCAGAGACCACCCTGTAGTTCCCCTGACCCAGAGCTCTTACCATTTATTTATTCAGCAAACATTTTTGTGCTAGGTGTACCCCGGATTGTGCTAGGTGCTGGGGATATGTAAAAGGACATACATGGTCTCTGTCTCATTGGGCTTATAATATAGTGCGAAAACATACATTATAAAGTAATTCCTGGCACAACATTGTAAATCAACTATACTTCAATAAAAATAAATAAATTAAAAAAAAAGTAATTAGATGGATGTTAGGTGCTGTGGTAGGTCAGGGTGCCCTGGGAGCACACAAAGGCAATAGGCTTTGCAACTCCACTTTGTTTCCAGAGCAGTGGCAATTGGGCTTACATGCTTCAGGAGTAAGGATCCTTCTCAGGTAGTATTGAATTGCCTCCAAGGAAAGGCTCCACAAAGGAAGAGTCTATTTTTCTTTCCTCATCACCCACAGTGAACCTAACCCCCTCCCTGAGGTGCACAGAGCTTCCTATCAACTTGTGCCTCACTCTAAAATGAGAAGAGAACAGTATAGGAATACCAGAGAATTGAGAACAGCCGCCAACAAGGAAGGCTGTTCCTTTGACTAAAAGCCAAACAAAAATGAGGCAACATAGGGAACAGGAGAAACTAACATCAAAAACCTAGTTTTTTTCAGAGACCCTAAAAAGTTACTGTGTCTAACACAACAAAAATAAGATGCTATTTTTTTAAAAGAATACAATTAGAAAACAAGAAAGAGCACTTGGAAAATTATCAGGATCCATGTGGCAGAATGATTTGGCCCAGGATTTACCACTGAGCTAGAACATGAGTACGGTCTGTGGTGGTTTTTTTTGAGAGCAAACTGGATAATGGAGTTCAGATGTGATGGCTGTCTTTTTGAGAACATGCTGGATAAGAGAGTTCCGCCTCAAACATTTAAATCAAACTATGTCATCTAAAAAAGGGTTAAGTTAAAACAGGTGAAATAGATCCCTGAGCTAGCAATGATTTCTTTCTGATAGTCCCAGATTGCTGATGGGCTAGAAACAAAATTTTGGGAGTCAGAATTTTAAAATGGCACTTAAAGCTTTAAGATTAAATGTAATCTCTAAGGAAGAAGAGCAGAGAACCTAGGACCAAGTTTTAAGAGAAATTTGGAGCATTTAATATCTATGTAGAGGAATTGCCATTGCAAAGGACACTGAGAAGTAACCAAGGTAGCATGGAAGTCAAGAGCACATTTCAAAAAGGAGGGGGAGTGCTCAGTGTCAACTTTTACACAGGTAAGTGAAACACTTTGGAAATTTTCCATTGAATTAAGACACATGCAGGTGTGTAGAGAATCAGCTGGAATGAGTAGGAAGCAGAGGATGATCAGGAAGTGGAGATGTACTGAGGGTACATAAATTTTTGCCTCGAAGGGAAAGACAGGGGTTGATAGATAGCCATAGTAGGAAGATAGGAGTCAGGAAGAGTTTTATTTAAAATGAGAGAGATTTGAGCATCTTTAAAAACTGATAGATAATGAAAACAAAACTGATAGGAAAGAGTCAGTAAAGAGGTGCATAATTGGTGAAATGCTGTCCTTGAACAGGAATGAGGGCAGGGCTGGGATCTGAAGCACAGGTAGAGCACAGAGACTGCCCTTAGATAGGAGGGGAGAGACCTACTATAATGTAACAGGACGGAAAAAAGAATCACATCCACTGTGAAATAGTGGAAGACTGGTGGATTAAGGAGAATAAAGTTTGAAATTGTTTATTTAGAGAGTGCTGCATACAGAGGCACAGTAAGATTGCCAGGAAATGTTGAGAGATTGTTTATTGTTTTAATGGACCTCATGTATTCAGAATTGGATAGGTCACTAATTTCACCTGTTCACTCATGAATCTATCACTTGGCCTGAGAATAAGAACATGGGTAAAAACTAGGATCTACTATGTGGTATCCCCCTATTGTACTCGTCTGCCACCTTGTGACCCAAAGAAACTACTATTCTGATGTAGAGTTTATCATTCTTTTGTATTTTTTAAAATGTGGTTTTGACAAGCACTCTATGTCTAAAAAATACATTGCTTAGGATATACTTTTATGGACTTTTGGGGGAGATATAATACACATACCATAAAATTCACCCTTTTAAAGTGTAACTGTAGTGGGTTTTAGTATATTCACAAAGTTGTACACTACTATATAATTCCAGGACATTTTAATCATCCCCAAGAATAAACTCCACAGTCACTAGCATTCATTCCCACCCTACCCCCGACATTGGCAACCATTAATCTACTTTCTTTTACTATAGATTTGCCTATTTTGGACATTTCATATAAATGGAGTCATACCATAATGTGGTCTTTTGTGACTGGTTTCTTTCACTTAGTATGATATTTTCAAGGTTCATCCATGTTATAGTGTATTCTAATACTTCATTCTTTTTATGGCTGAATAATGCTCTATTATATGGATATATCACATTTTGTTTATCCATTCAGTAGTGATGGACATTTGGGTTGTCCAAACATGCTATGAACATTGCTGTACAAGTTTTTGTATGGACATATATTTTCATTTTCTCTTGGGTACCTCAGGGTGCAATCGGTAACTCTATGTTTAACCTTTTGAAGAGGTGCCAGAATGTTTTCCTATTCTAAAATTGAATGTTTCCAATTTCTCTTATGTCCTTGTCAACACTTATTACCTGTTTTATTATAACCGTCCCAGTGGGTTGCAAGAGGCATTTCACTGTGGCTTTGATTTGCATTTCCCTGATGGCTAATGATGTTGAGCATCTTTTCTGATGCTTATTAGCCATTTATGTATCTTCTTTGGAGAAATGCCTATTCAGATCCTTTGCCTTTCTAAACATTGAGTTGTCTTTTTATCAATGAGTTGTAAGAGTTCTTTATATATTCTAGATAGTAGTCCTTTATCAGATATGTGATATGAGTAAAGCCACTACAAACATACATGTGCTTATGTCTCCATTTTGATTAATGAAATTATTTGTGTTGCTCTGTTTTTTCTTGATCAGTCTTGCTTAATTTTTATCTATTTTGTTACTCTTTTTAAAGAACCAACTTTAAGCTTTACTAGTCTTTTTTTAATTGTATTTTTGTTTTCTATTTCATTGATTTATACTCATGTTTATTGTATTGGGGTTTACTCTGTTTTTCTGGCTTCTTAAATTAGAAACTTACTAATTTTCCAGCCTTTTCTTATATAAGTATTTAAGATGATGAGAATTTTATTCAAGCCCTGTTTTTGCTGCATACCACAAGTTTCGTTATATAATGCTTTCTTACCATTTGCTCTAAATATTTTTGTTGAAACTTGTCACTATAAACTTGTAGTGTACCTATCTGCCAAATTGTGTGATTTTCCCCAGTAACCTGAGTGTAGGTACAGAAAAAGTGGAAAATTAAGGACAATCCAGGTTTTCAGTTTTGCCAGCAAATACACTGTATCTAATTTCATACCTTTCCGCCACATCTCATTTTCTCCCTGCATCTCATTAAGTAGTCTTTCTTTATTTAGAGACTCCACCTCTCATTATACTTTCTTCATTTCACTATTGTATCTGTCACACACATCCATCACTAACTGTCATTGCCTACACTGACTTGTAATACTGTGGGCCATGAGAGTTTCAGCTATTGTGACAAGAATGTTTGCAGGATGAAGGGTGGAATTTAAACTAAGTAGGAAGGGAAGTCGAGATAGACAGGGGCTATTCAGTAAGTAGATAGTAGTGAACTCAACAGACGGGAAGTCCCAATGAAGTAAAATGAACTGGTGATGAGTCATTGAGTAACCAGGATGGAAATTTAGAAGGTTGTTGTTTGAGAATGGATTATCTGAATTTAATATCTCAGAGGTAGAACAATTTTAAGTGGAATTTTCATAATCTGATAATTCCATGCTCACAGATGGGTGAAGGAGAATGGAAGAGAAGGACCAAAGAGGAGGTTCCTGAGTGTTGCCTGAGTAGCTTCACAAAAGGAGTGAAGTCTTCTAGGTGGATGACCAGAGTTAGAGGGTGAGGAATTCTGTAAGACAGTTGCCAAAGGCTTCAGTGAATAAGAAAAGGTGACAAGAAGTTCAGAATTCATAGCAATAACAAAGGACAAACCATAGTCCAGTTAAATGGCCTAAGCTTCATGGGAGTAGGAATCCTTAATGAGGTTGGAGAAGGAGAGGACTAGAAGGGCAGAATGAGAATCAAGGAGAACCTCACCTTGCCTTTGAACTCTGAGAGGCATAAAAATCAAGAAAATAAAAAGTGACTAAACAGCTGTAGGGGAGAACCAGGTTTCAGTTAGGACCAGGAGGTGTCTAAAACCTTTGGTAAAAAGGTACTTTTCTGAAAATACTCCCTATGTCTCCAGTGCATCTCCCCTACCCTGTATCTCATTAAATACTTCCTATGACATATTTCCTCCTTACTTCTTCCTATGTAGCCCTTATTTCATTAGACTCCCCATCTCTTATTACCAGTCTGCATTTTCTTATCCCATTTCAAGGCATATTGCATCTCATCCATCACATATACCGTCACTAAATGGGGATGGGAATCCCAAAGCCAGGTCTGATCCAGGAGAGGTGTTATGGACCAGAGCCAGGAAACTTATGCTAGAGGCTTGAACAATTGGTTGGTTCAGATATAGTAAAGAGGTTGTGAAATCATACAAGTGTATTTTAGAATTTTTGGTTGATTTTATATATAAGAAAATAGCATTTACTATAATTGGGTTTCTAAGAACCCAAGCTAGCCTATATCTCATGGCAAATTGCGGAAGTGCTGTAAGTTAATTTGTTCATTCATACAACAAATATTTATTGAGTTTGGGATATATGCTCAATACCAAGTCTAATGGCCTGGGCCTGTTCTCAAAGACCTCACAGTTTAGTGGGGCAGACAGACATATGAATACATTCTCTAAATTCAAATGGTAAGTGCTCTAATAAAAATAAATTCCTGTATATAATAATGAAAACCACTGTTTTTTAAAACCTGAATTGAATATAAGAACATTGGAAGACTGACATGTGTACTAAAGCTGAACATATTCTTACCTATAATCTTTACCTGTAATCCAAACCCACTCCTACATAGATACCAAGCAGAAATGTGGCCATTTGTTCACCAAAAGATATATACAAGGTTGTTCATAGCAGCACTATTCACAATATTCAAAAACTAAAAATTACTCAAATTATCAACAGTAGAATGGGAAAATCAGTTGAGGTATGTTCACACAATAGAAGATTTTACAACAATGAGAATGAATGAACCATGACTACACATAATAATATGGATGAATTTCACACACATGATGTTCAACCAAAGAAAACACAAAAGAATACATACTACATGATTCCATTTATATAAAATTCAAAAACAGTCAAGACCAATCTATGATGTTAGAAGTCCGGATAGCAGTTACCCTTGGGAGAAGGGAGCTATAAAGCTGACAATCAGATTCTGTTTCTTGATCTGGGTACTAGTTACATGGGTATGTGAACCTTATGAAAATTTCTTGTACTATCTACTTAGGATTTGTACACATTTCTGTGGGTATGTTATACTTCAATTAAAAAGTACAAAAACAAAATGAACCCTAATTCTGGCTTCATCTGCCTTTTAACATGATTCATATTATGGAGGAAATAAATCTTTTCTTCTCTTTGATGTTTATAGAGCCCAGTGGTGGAGAGGTAGAGGAGAGACCTGGAACTGAAGCCTGTTGTTTATAGAGCACATTAATATATCTTTGGCTATGTGAAGGAAGGTCCTGAACCGAGCTTGGGCTTAGGGTGCTAGATATAATTGAATTACTCATCATAATAACATGGAGGGATTTTTTGTTTGTTTGTTTTGGATTGCTGGGGTCTGTAAGAGATGGGGATGGAGGAAGACAGGGCAGTTGACAGGCAACTAGAGCCTGAATTGGCAGAAATGTTCTTGCATCTCATTGGGAATGGGGAAGTGCCAATATTAAATTTAATCTGCTATTCAGAACTATCATGTAATCCCACCCTTCCCAATTACTTATAAGCATTCAGTAAATCTGCTACATCTATAATTATACTGGGGCCTTCCAGTAGAAATTAAGGATAAGTGACTGTTCTACTGATCTGAGTGACTTGGAGCAGCGGTCCCCAACCTTTATGGCATCAGGGACTGGTTTTGTGGAAGACAATTTTTCCACGGACAGGGGAGCGGGTGTGGGTTGGTGGGTGGAGATGGCTCAGGCGGTAATGGGGAGCAGTGGATGAAGCTTTGCTCACTGGCCCGCCCCTCGCCTCCTGCTGTGCGGCCCAGTTCCTAACAGGCCGAGGACCAGTACTGGTCTGCAGGCCCGGGGGTTGTGGACCCCTGACTTGGAGGGTAGGGAAAGGAATCACTGCAGGAGGCAAGATTACACAGATCTAGAGTCACACAAGAGCAGAAATGCAGAGCCAGAAATGACCATGGAAACAGAAGCCCTGGATCCAGGATATGGATTAGAGCAGTGGGGTTTTTTTTAATAACCATTTTTAAAATTGAAGTATAGTTAATTTACAATGTTGTGTTAGTTTCAGGTGTACACCAAATTGATTGTTCTATATATATATATATATATATATGTGTGTATGTATATTTTTTCTTTCTCAGATTATTTAACATTATATGTTATTACAAGATATTGAATATAGTTCCCTGTGTTGTACAGTAGGTCCTTCTTGCCCATCTATTTTATGTATAGTAGTGTGTATATGTTAATCCCAAATTCTCCCCCTGCCCCCGCTGTCCCCTTTGGTAACCATAAGATTGTTTTCTATGTCTGTGAGTCTATTTCTGTTCTGTAAATAAGTATTTGCATCATTTTTTTAGATTCCACATATAAGTGATATCATGATATTTGTCTTTCTCTGACTTACTTCACTTAATATGATCATCTCTAGATCCATCCATGTTGCTGCAAGTGGCATTATTTCATGCTTTTTATGGCTAAGTAATATTCCATTGTATATATGCACCACATCTTCTTTATGCATTCATCTGTCAATGAACATTTAGGTTGCTTCCACGTCTCGGCTTTTGTAAATAGTGCTATGAACACTGGGGTACATGTATCTTTTTGAATTAGAGTTTTCTCAGGATATATGCCCAGGACTAGGATTGCTGGATCATATGGTAACTCTATTTTTAGTTTTTAAAGGAACCTCCATACCGTTTTCCACAGTGGCTGCACCAACTTACATTCCTACCAACAGTGAAACAGGGTTCCTTTTTTGGATAAGTGCTTTTTCTTAAGCTTCAGGGTATCCCCTCCTTTAGAGGAACATGAGATGAATTTAATGGATTGCAATCAGCATTTGTTTTAAGTGAAATTGGATAGATAGTAAGAATAGAAAATAACAGAGTGTATCACACATAGCAAAAGATAATTACTTTCTGTGAAACTTTAAAAATGTATATGTATGTGTGTACTGGATCATGAGATAAAATATATTTTTAAAATGTGGGTCCTAGTCAAAAAAAGTTCAAAAGACTCAGGACAAGAGGCTTAAAACAACCATCTAGGTTATGTATAGCGGTGCAGAAGAGGGAGCATAAGGAGACTGTTTCACCAAGAAGGAGATATGTCAGCTTGGTCTTAAAGGACTATAGGAGGAGGTGAAGGACTTCCTAGAGGGAGTGCATATACAAAGGCATTTCTGGGAACTAGCAAGAGTTCCATGAGGATGGAACCTCACATAGGTGGGGAGGCATGCAGAAGATGAAGGTGGAGAGGAAGGTGTATTGAAACTCTGTTATAAAGGGTCTTATACATCAGAAGCGAGCAGGTTATATTTTATTTTGCAGGCTAAGGAAGATCTTTTTTAAAGGAAAATGACCCTAGCATCTGGTTCCCCTTGAAGCCCCCCAGAGGATAATGATCATAGTACCATTTATTGAGCATATACAGTGGGTCAGTGTTGAACTTCTTACTTAATATGCATTAGCTCAATTACGGATTAGCACAATAACCTCTCATATGGGAGACATCATAATTTTCCCCATTTGACAGATGAGCAAACTGAGGCTCAGAGACTTCACGTTGCTGCAGACCATACCTCTATCAAGCAGAAGGGATGGGCAGGTCTGTCTGACTCCAAAACAAAGGCACCTAACCACTTCATAATGATAGAGCCTCTAGAGGGGCCTGACAGATAGCAGTCTTATCACCTGGCTAGAGAGCAAAGGCAGAGAACGCTTGGCTTTCACTCTTCAGCTTATGCCTCAAGCCCAAGTAGACTGCTTTTTATACCTCTGGGAGGTGGAGGAAATGGCTGGAGGAGAGCCATGCCAGCACCTACACTCTCTCCCTCCTTTCATCAACTCTTCTGTCTCTAACCCTCTCCCTGCTTCAGTATGAGAACCTTCTGATGTCCCTGTTTCTTTATAAAACAGGGATAATAATGTTAGGTTTTATTAGATATATAATGATAATTCCACAAGTTCTTTTTAAAAACACTTTGAGAACAAATTAGCAACTACTATTGAGTGTTCATTTAGTCATTTTTTTCACTTGCATTTTGGGGTACATCATGACAGTTAAATTTCCAAGAGTCAGCTGTCTTCTGTTATGTTTAAATTTCTCATTTACATATGGAAGTGATTAGCCACTAGGCTATTAAAGTAAAATGGCAAATCACTGCCTAGCTTAGTTCTTAATAAACACACCATCTCCTTCTCTGGTCTCGATGGCCAGCCTTAGAAGTGGGCAAATTAAGCAACTACCTACTTAAAGATTTCAAAGATGGTAAAAGGTTTTTACCTAAAAATGCCTCCCCCACCTGTAATTCTAATTCTATACACTCCCCAACAGCCTCCTTGAAGAAAAGACATATCCTTTCCAACTTGCTTTAGGTATGAAGTTACCTGAGAGGGATTATTTATTAGCTAACTAATTAGTCTGTCACAAAAGGCACCTGCTTCCAACATCAACCGGAATGGCAGGGAAGCCTGAAAGAATGACAGCCAAGATGATATGATTTGGTGGGTTAAGGAAAGTGAGGGGGTAGAGGAGGTGGAAGTAGAGTTAGAAATTAAGGGAAGGAAAGATCCATAACTTGGAGCACCACTAAGAAAGGCAAAACCTTTGGGCAGGCCTCTCCAGGAGACTACAAGACCAGCAGCCATGTGGCTGACAGGGTCTTGGTGCTCCAGCCAGCTGTCAGGCCTGTGCCTCTGAGGTGCGAGACCTGAGTTCAGGACATTCGTCCACCAGAGACCTCCCAGCTCCATGTGATATCAAATGGCAAAAGCTCTCCCAGAGATCTCCATCTCAATGCCAAGACCCAGCTCCACTCAACAACCAGCAAGATACAGTGCTGGACGCCCCATGCCAAACAACCAGCAAGACAGGAACACAGCCCTATCCATTAGCAGAGAGGCTGCCTAAAATCATAACAAGGTCACAGACACCCCAAAACACACCTGCAGACACAGTCCTGCCCACCAGAAAGACAAGATCCAGCCTCATCCACCAGAACACAGACACCAGTCCCCTACACCAGGAAGCCTACACAACCCACTGAACCAACCTTAGCCACTGGGGGCAGACACCAAAAACAACAGGAACTATGTACCTGCAGCCTGTGAAAAGGAGACCCCAAACACAGTAAGCTAAGGAAAATGAGAAGACACAGAAACACACAGCAGATGAAGGAGTAAGGTAAAAACCCACCAGACCAAAAAATGAAGAGGAAAAAGGCAGTCTACCTGAAAAAGAATTCAGAGGAATGATACTAAAGATGATTCAAAATCTTAGAAACAGAATGGAGAAAATACAAGAAACGTTTAACAAGGACCTAGAAGAACTAAACAGCAACAAGCAATGATGAACAACACAATCAATGAAATTAAAAATTCTCTAGAAGGAATCAATAGCAGAATAACTGAGGCAGAATGGATAAGTGACCTAGAAGATAAAATAGTGGAAATAACTATTTCACAGCAGAATAAAGAAAAAAGAATGAAAAGAATTGAGGACAGTCTTATAGACTTCTGGAACAACATTAAACGCACCAACATTCGAATTATAGGGGTCCCAGAAGAAGAGGAAAAGAACTGAGAAAATATTTGAAGAGATTATAGTTGAAAACTTCCCTAATATGGGAAAGGAAATAATCAAGTCCAGGAAGTGCAGAGAGATCCGTACAGGATAAATCCAAGGAGAAACACACCAATACACATATTAATCAAATTATCAAAAATTAAATACAAAGAAAAAATATTAAAATCAGCAAGGGAAAAACAACAAATAACATACAAGGGAATCCCCATAAGGTTAACAGCTGATCTTTCAGCAGAAACTCCAAGCCAGAAGGGAGTGGCAAGACATATTTAAAGTGATGAAAGAGAAAAACCTACAACCAAGATTACCCAACAAGCATCGCATTCAGATTTCATGGAGAAATTACAGACAAGCAAAAGGTAAGAGAATTCACCACCACCAAACCAGCTTTACAACAAATGCTAAAGGAACTTCTCTAGTCAGGAAACACAAGAGAAGGAAAAGACCTACAATAACAAACACAAAACAATTACGAAAATGGTAATGGGAGCATACATATGGATAATTAGCTTAAATGTAAATGGATTAAATGCCTCCACCAAAAGACATAGACTAACTGAATGGATACAAAAACAAGACCCGTATATATGCTGTCTACAAGAGACCCACTTCAGACCTAGGGACATGTACAGATTGAAAGTGAGGGAATAGAAAAAGATATTCCATGCAAAGGGAAATCAAAAGAAAGCTGGAGTAGCAAGTCTCATATCAGACAAGATAGACTTTAAAATAAAGACTATTACAATAGAAAAAGGACACTACATAATGATCAAGGGATCAATCCAAGAAGAAGATATAATGATTGTAAATATTTATTCACCCAACATAGGAGCACATCAATACATAAGGCAAAAGCTAACAGCCATAAAAGGGGAAATTGACAGTAACACAATCATAGTAGGGGACTTCAACACCCCAGTTTCACCAACGGACAGATCATCCAAAATGAAAATAAATAAGGAAACACAAGCTTTAAATGATACATTAAATAAGATGGACTTAGTTGACATTTATAGGACATTCCATCCAAAAACAACAGAATACACTTTCTTCTCAAGTGCTTATGGAACATTCTCCAGGGTAGATCATATCTTGGGTCACAAGTCAAGCTTTGGTAAATTTAAGAAAATTGAAATCATATCAAGTAACTTTTCCAACCACAATGCTGAGACTAGTTATCAATTACTGGAAAAAAATCTGTAAAAAATACAAACATGTGGAGGCTAAATAATACACTGCTTAATAACCAAGATATCACTGAAGAAATCAAAGAGGAAATCAAAAAATACCTAGAGACAAATGGCAATGAAAACACAACAACCCAAAACCTATGGGATGCAGCAAAAGCAGTTCTAAGAGGAAAGTTTATAGCAATACAATCCTACCTCAAGAAACAAAAAACATCTCAAACAACCTAACTTTACAGCTAAAGTAATTAGAGAAAGAAGAACAAAAAAACCCAAAGTTTGCAGAAAGAAAGAAAGAAAGAAAGATCAAATCAGAAATAAATGAAAAAGAAATGAAGGAAATGATAGCAAAGGTCAATAAAACTAAAAGCTGGTTCTTTGAGAAGATAAACAAAATTGAATAACCATTAGCTAGACTCATCAAGAAAAAAAAAGGCAGAAGACTTAATAGAATTAGAAATGAAAAAGGAGAAGTAACAGCTGACACTGCAGAAATACAAAGGATCATGAGAGATTACTACAAGCAACTATATGCCAATAAAATGGACAACCTGGAAGAAATGGACAAATTCTTAGAAAAGCACAACCTTCTGAGACTGAACCAGGAAAAAATAGAAAATATAAACAGACCAATCACAAGCACTGAAATTGAGACTGTGACTAAAAATCTTCCAACAAACAAAAGTCTGGACCAGATGGCTTCACAGGCGAATTCTGTCAAACATTTAGAGAATAGCTAACACCTATCTCTCTCAAACTCTTCCAAAGTATAGCAGAGGGAGGAACACTCCCAAACTCATTCTACGAGGCCACCATCACCCTGATACCAAAACCGGACAAAGATGTCACAAAGAAAACTACAGGCCAATATCACTGATGAACATAGATGCAAGCAAAAATCCTCAACAAAATACTAGCAAACAGAGTCCAACAGCACATTAAAAGTATCATACACCATGATCAAGTGGGGTTTATCCCAGGAATGCAAGAATTCTTCTATATACACACCAATCAGTGTGATAAACCATATTAACAAATTGAAGGAGAAAAACTGTATGATCTTCTCAATAGATGCAGAAAAAGCTTTCGACAAAATTCGACACCCATTTGTGGTAAAAACCCTCCAGAAAGTAGGCATAGAGGGAACTTACCTCAACATTATAAAGGCCATATCTGAGAAACCTACAGCCAACATTGTTGTCAATAGTGAAAAACTGAAACCATTTCCTCTAAGATCAGGAACAAGACAAGGTTGTCCACTCTCACCACTATTATTCAACACAGTTTTGGAAGTTTGAGTCACAGCAGTCAGAGAAGAAGAAGAAATAAAAGGAATCCAAATCAGAAAAGAAGAAGTAAAGCTGTCACTGTTTGCAGATGACATGATATTATACATAGAGAATCCTAAAGATGCTACCAGAAAACTACTAGAGCTAATCAATGAATCTGGGAAATAGCAGGATACAAACTTAATGCACAGAAATCTCTGGCATTCCTATACACTAGTGATGAAAAATCTGAAAGAGAATTCAAGGAAACACTCCCATTAACCATTGCAACAAAAAGAATAAAATACCTAGGAATAAACCTACCTAAGGAGACAAAAGACCTGTATGCAGAAAACTAAATGACACTGTTGAAAGAAATTAAAGGTGATACAAACAGATGGAAAGATATACCATGTTCTTGGATTGGAAGAATCAACATTGTGAAAATGACTATACTACCCAAAGCAATCTACAGATTCAATGCAATACCTATCGAACTACCACTGGCATTTTTCACAGAACTAGGACAAAAAAATTCATAATTTTTATGGAAACACAAAACACCTCAAATAGCCAAAGCAATCTTGAGAAAGAAAAATGGAGCTGGAGGAGTCAGGCTCCTTGACTTCAGACTATACTACAAAGCTACAGTAATCAAGTCAATATGATACTGGCACTGAAACAGAAATATAGATCAATGGAACAGGATAGGAAGCCCAGAGATAAAGCCATGCACATATGGTCACCTTATTTTTGATAAAGGAGGCAAGAATATACAATGGAGAGAAGACAGCCTCTTCAATAAGTGGTGCTGGGAAAACTGGACAGCTACATGTAAAGAATGAAATTAGAACACTCCCTAACACCATACACAAAAATAAATTCAAAATGGATTAAAGACCTAAATGTAAGGCCAGACACTATAAAACTCTTAGAGGAAAACATAGGCAGAACACTCTATGACATAAATCACAGCAAGATCCTTTTTGACCCACCTCCTAGAGAAATGGAAATAAAAACAAAAATAAACAAATGGGACCTAATGAAACTTGAAAGCTTTTGTACAGCAAAGGAAGCCATAAACAAGATGAAGAGATGATGCTTAGAATGGGAGAAAATATTTGCAAATGAAGCAACTGATGAAGGATTAATCTCCAAAATTTACAAGAAGCTCATGCAGTTCAATATCAAAAAAACAAACAACCCAATCCAAATATGGGCAGAGGACCTAAATAGACCTCTCTTCAAAGAAGATATACAGATTGCCAACAAACACATGAAAGGATGCTCAACATCACTAATCATTAGAGAAATGCAAATCAAAACTAAAATGAGGTATCATCTCACACGAGTCGGAATGGCCATCATCAAAATATCTACAAACAATAAATGCTGGAGAGGGTGTGGAGCAAAGGGAACCCTCTTGCACTGTGGATAGGAATGTAAATTGATACAGCCACTATGGAGAACAGTATGGAGTTTCCTTAAAAAATTAAAAATAGAACTACCATACAACTGCAATCCTGCTACTGGGCATATCCCCTGATAAAACCGTAATTCAAAAAGAGTCATGTACCACAATGTTCATTGCAGCTCTATTTACAATAGCCAGGACATGGAAGCAACCTAAGTGTCCATGGACAGATGAATGCATAAAGGAGATGTAGCACATATATACAATGGAATATTACTCAGCCATAAAAGGAAGCAAAATTGAGTTATTTGTAGTGAGGTTGATGGACCTAGAGACTGTCATACAGAGTGAAGTAAGTCAGAAAGAGAAATCAGATACTGTATGCTAGCATATATATATGGAATCTAAAAAAAAAAAAAAAAGGTTCCGAAGAACCTAGGAGAGGAATAAAGACGCAGACATAGAGTATGAACCTGAGGACCCGGGGAGGGGGAAGGGGTAAGCTGGGACAAAGTGAGAGAGTGGCATGGACATATATACACTACCAAATGTAAAATGGTTAGCAAGTGGGAAGCAGCCACATAACACAGGGAGATCAGCTCAGTGGTTTGTGACCACCTAGAGGGGTGGGATAGGGAGGGTGGGAGGGAGACACAAGAAGGAGGAGATACGGGGATATATGTATATGTATAGCTGATTCACTTTGTTATAAAGCAGAAACTAATACACCATTGTAAAGCAATTATACTCCAATACAGATGTTAAAGAAAAAAACCTTTGGGCAGCATAAGGACTTAAAGACATACGTATATCTAAGAGAGAATGTTTTTAAGAGGAGTGTTAGTCTTTAATGGGTAGAGTTTCAGCCAGGGAGAATGAAAAAGTTCTGGAGATGGATGGTGATGGTGGTTGCATTAGAATGTGAATGCCACAAAACTGTAGACTTAAAAATGGTAAGTTTTGGGCTTCCCTGGTGGCGCAGTGGTTGAGAGTCCGCCTGCCGATGCAGGGGACGCGGGTTCGTGCCCCGGTCCGGGAAGATCCCACATGCCGTGGAGCGGCTGGGCCCGTGAGCCACGGCCGCTGGGCCTGCGCGTCCGGAGCCTGTGCTCCACGGCGGGAGAGGCCACAACAGTGAGAGGCCCGCGTACCGGAAAAAAAAAAAAAAAAAAAAAAAAATGGTAAGTTTTATGTTATATATACTACGAATATATTCTAGAAAATCCATGAGGGAAATGAAGGCAGTCAAGGCTGTTTTCACTAGTCCTTTGCCTCAGGTAATATGGTAGTCTGCCTTCAAGTTGGCTCCAATAATTGTCATCTCATAGTATGCACTCCTCTGTGTTGTCCCCTCCCACAGTGGATTGGGCTGACCTGGGTAACCCATAGGACACAGCAGTGGTGACCAGAAATGGTCTTCCAAGGCTAGGTCATAAAAGATACTGCAACTTCTAATTGGTTCTCCCTTGGATTTCTTGCTCTGGAGGAAGTGAGCTGCCATGTTATGAGGACATGCAAGCAGTCTATGGAGAGGTCCAGGCATGAGAAACTAAGGCCTCCAGCCAACAGCCAGCATTAACCTGCCAACCAAATGAGGAACCACCTTGGAAGCAGGTCTCCAGCAGTCCCAGTCATGACAGCCTAAGCCAGAACCACCCAGCTAAGCTGCTTCCAAATTCCTGACCCACCAAAACGTGAGATAATGTTTATAGTTGTTTTAAGCCACTAAGTTTTGGGGTAATCTTACACAGACATTGATAACTAATACAGAGAGCATGCAGACCCTTCATCAACTGCCTGAAACTATCATTGTCTTCAGTCATTTATGTATCTCTGTTTGTTCCTGGATTATATCACAGCTACTTAAAGATATTCCATGACCCCATTTACATACAGTTGCACTTACATTTACATGTTTTGAATACCCAACAAGTGACATAAAAATATTTCCCAAGATTGGAAGGGCATTGCTGAATTTCAGACAGTTAAGACTAGAAGAGCAATTCCTAACACAATACACCTTGTCAGATAACGTGAATGTTTTTCCTTTTAACATTGTTAGGTGAAATGCTTAAAAACCTGAAGGCAGGCCAGTGTTTTCAATCATTTTACCCCTTTAATATGTATGAACCCTCTTTCAATATATTTATATAAAAAAGAGGAGGCAAATAAATAAATAAAGATGCTAACTAACTAAATAGAGCAAGCCAGCTGAAGAACTTTGTGAGGGCTAACTTCTTTTCTCTTGGCTCCGTGCGTATACCTACCTAGAATTCTAACCTCTGCATCTGTGAGTCTCCAGTTTCTCAGCCCAAGCTTGATGAGCTGTGGGGCCCCCTTCAGTTGCTCCAGCAGCCTGTCCAAGCTGACTCGTTCATCACTGCACCAGGGCAGCATCAGCACATTTAGCTGTTCCAAGATGTGCAGCCTGTCAACTTGAAGAACCAGAGAGCAGTTCAGGAATTGGATCCATCTCAAAATTGATGTGGGAGAAGGAATGATTTTTATCTCTGCAGGCTGCTCAATGTGCAATAAGGATCTACTTGGGATTTTTGTTAATATTTTTACGGGAAGTGTTCAAGAATATAGAAACATACAGAACAGTATAATGAAATTATATGTACTAATAAGCCAGCTTTCAACAGACTCTGAATCATGGACAACCTTGCTTCATCGTCATCAAATTCCTGCCCTTCTATATTATTTTGAAGCAAATCTCAGACAGTTAAGTATCAGGTTTTTTAGTTCTAACATAATCACAGTAGCATTATCACACCTTAAAAATCTTATCACTGGGACTTCCCTTGGTGGCGCAGTGGTTAAGAATCCTGCTGGTGCAGGGGACGCAGGTTCAAGCCCTGGTCCGGGAAGATCCCACATGCCGCGGAGCAGCTGGGCCTGTGCTCCACAACTACTGAGCCTGTGCTCTAGAGCTCATGAGCCACAACTGCTGAGCCCACGTGCTACAACTACTGAAGCCTGTGCTCCGCAACAAGAAAAGCCACTGCAATGAGAAGCCCGCACACCACAACAAAGCACGGCCCCCGCTCGCTGCAGCTAGAGAAAGCCCATGCACAGCAACGAAGACCCAACACAGCCAAAAATAAATTAATTAAAAAAAAATCTTATCACTAACTTAAGCAGATTTGTCTTCAATATCACTTACTCTCAGACACTAGCTCACTAGAGGGAGACAAGCAGGTGGGAGTCTCAGGTGCAGTGAGTATGGGAAAACTGGTAACTCAAAAACCATGGGCCAGTATTCCTCAAGGGCAGTTTAAGGAAGGGCTAAATGACTTACTTAAGGTCCATCTAGTAAGGCATATGTGGATAAAAGACTATTTGAATACCTGATAATGATGACTATTTGAGTAATTGATTTTGGCTAAGTTGTCAGTTTATTTTGTTTTGGTTTTTTTTTTTTTGGCCACACAGTGCTGCATGTGGGATCTTAGTTCCCTGACCAGGAATTGAACCTGCACCGCCCCCTGCAGTGGAAGTGCAGAGTCTTAGCCACTGGACTACCAGGGAAGTCCCTAAATTGTCATTCTTACTTAGTTCACGAAGAGCTTCATTTCCATCCTTTTCCAGATGATTTTCAGATAAATCAAGAATGCTCAGTTTGACCAAGTTGTGAAGATTCTGAGCTGCAAAAAAAAATTTTTTAATCCAAAACAAGACTTTCAGGGAACTATAAATGCATTTAAAAAAATCCTTAGAAGAATTCTGAGTCCTTGTTTTCTTTGTTTATAGTATACAAACCATTATTTGACTTGATTAATTAATTTATTTCAAAAAGTATCTGGATAGGTTTAACCCCCAATTGCCACGACTATGACTAGTGCATGGATATTTCCTTGTTCTAAGTTCTGACTAAAAAAATTGAGTTCACAAAAAGCCTAAAGCATCCGGGAATATAGTTTTTATGTCACTTTAGTAAAGTCACTCCATTTCTCTAAGCCTCAGTGTCTTCATCTTTAGAATAAGGAAGGTGAACTAAATAAACTGTGAGGGTGCTTACGATTCTAAAATGCCCTATCATGAAGGAGAAACAAAGGAACAAAAACCAGATGAGATGAGATGTTCTTTGTGTACTCAGTTTAGATGATTTTGTTAATGTCATAGTGGTGATACTAATAATAAAAACTTAGAAATTAAAAAAAGACAGATGAGGGGCTTCCCTGGTGGCACAGTGGTTGAGAGTCCACCTGCTGATGCAGGGGACACGGGTTCGTGCCCCGGTCCGGGAAGATCCCACATGCCACAGAGCCTGCGCGTCCGGAGCCTGTGCTCCACAACGGGAGAGGCCACAACAGTGAGAGGCCCGTGTACTGCAAAAAAAAAAAAAAAAAAAGACGGATGAGAAAAATAGAAAACAAATAGCAAAATGACTGATGGAATCTAGTCCTATAAATAATTACATTAAATGTAAATGGATTAAACACTCCAGTTAAAGAGATTAATAAGACTAGATTTTTTTTTAAAGCAAGACCCAACTCCATCTACAAGACATGTATTTTAATGACAAAGACACGAATATACTGAGGTTAAAATTTGGAAAACTATATTACATGTAAACATTAATCATAAAATGCTATCACTCTAGCTGATCACTGCTTAATTCTTTTCATTTCAGATATTTATCATGGTTGTTTAATCTAGTTGAAGTTTTTCCTATCAAGAATAATGAGAAAAATCTCCTTTAAAAAATAGTCAATTTTTTAATGAATATATACTCTTGTTATAATGTTAGCTATTATTTATTTATTTATTTTGTGGTACGCGGGCCTCTCACTGTTGTGGCTTCTCCTGTTGCGGAGCACAGGCTCCGGACGTGCAGGCTCAGCGGCCATGGCTCATGGGTCCAGCTGCTCCGCGGCATGTGGGATCTTCCCGGACCCAGGCACGAACCCGTGTCCCCTGCATCGGCAGGCGGACTCTCAACCACTGCGCCACCAGGGAAGCCCACTATTATTAATTTTAAGCAATCATATGACCCTTTTTCTTAGAATAAAATATCTTCTGGGATTTGGTTTAAAATAAAAAACCTGCAGAACTCCTCTTAAAAAGGGTACAGCTGCTATTTTCAGTTCTAAGCCTTTCTCTCTGCAGAGCAAGTAGAGAAGTAAACTAGTATGGTCATCATTCTCATGCTTTCCGTTGTTTATCTGGCCTTTTCTAACCCTGGGTTTCTCTAGCTTTTGGTTTATGTTGGCATATAAATAGTTTCCTTAGGAAACTTTACAGACTCCTAGCAGTTGTGTATTCTGTTTTTAAAAGGCTAGACCATCTTTTTTACCAAAATCTAAATTAAAAAATAATCTGAATCGAACATATCTAGTTTATCCAGAAATATGCAAAGGTTTCTCCATACTTGGTATATGCACACTTTAAGAACTCAAAAGACTCAACTCATATTGATGCACATTAACTCCTTCTTAACAGGCAATAGGTAAGCTTTGGAAAGCCTGAAAACATTTAAGGAAATCCTTCTCTCTCTGCTTCTCAATCACTTCTTTATCCATTCATCCAAATTTTTATTAAGCAGTTACTATATAACAGAATATGTGCCAAGCTTCAAGCACCTATTTCTTATTTTCTTCCTCTTTACCTTTTCTTAAAATGACAACATCTTCAATTATCCTGAAATTTTCTCCTATTATTCATCCATAATAAATTTTCATTCCAGTCATGAAGAAGGTCATTAAAAACAAGTTAGATATTACCTAGAAGTCTTTATTATCTTTTCCAGTTTCCCTAAAAATTAAATTTCCATTTGAGAGACTTAGCATGCCTTAGTATGAAAATATCGCATGTTTTCTTACACTGTTTTCATAATGCAGGCAGCAGTTACCTAGGGTTTTCACAGCATTTCCTGACAGGCAGCAGGAGACTAATTGGATTTCTTTAAGGTCACAGGGTTCAGCTGACAGAGACTTGACTATGTAATCCATTCCCTCCCCTATATCAGACAAGTGGGTCAAACGAAGTAAACACATCTTTTTCAGATTTGTCAGACCTTCAGCTGCAAAAAAAAAAGGAAAGGAAATGTATTAAGACACCAAGTACATAAAGGCATCCTTGCCTTGTATAGACACAGCCAGTGTTAAAGCGTCTTAGCTGTTCTTATTATCAAACTTGTATTAGTAAATATATTAGAGAAAACAAAAATCTGACCTAGTTTTATAGCATCTTCCTCATTCATCTTAATATTATCCAGTATGAGCTTCATAAGGTTCTTCAAATTACCTAAGCTGTCAGTCAGACCACCTGCCAAAGAAAAGGGATTGGACTA
Source organism: Phocoena sinus (assembly GCF_008692025.1). Classification (NCBI taxonomy): domain Eukaryota; kingdom Metazoa; phylum Chordata; class Mammalia; order Artiodactyla; family Phocoenidae; genus Phocoena; species Phocoena sinus. The sequence goes on from NC_045775.1 coordinate 25,705,753, forward strand.
TGTTCAGCTGTCATTTACTATATTTCTATTACCAATCAAAAGATTTTAGTTGTCACTATGGGCAAGAAATGCTCATAAAATTGACACGAAAATATTTTTTTTTGGTGAGAGATGGAGATCTTCCTTAGCTAAAAACATGTTTTAAAAATATAATGGAATTACAATGGAAAACAATAACAGATAACTGGGAAATCTCCAAACAGTTGGATGTTAAACAACACACTTCTAAACAAGCATGATGGATCAAACAGGAAGTCTCAAGGAAAATTAGATAATATTTTGAAAAATACAGAAATTAAAATATATCAAAATCTCCAGTTAACAGTTACTTAAAGGGAGGTTTAGAGCATTGAATGCTTATATTAGAAATAAGGAAAGTTTTCAAACCAACAACCTAAGCTTACTACTTCAGAAACTGGAGAGAGAAGAGCAAAATAAACCCAATGCAAGACAAAGCAATAAAATAATAAAGATAAGGGCAGAAATCAATAACAAATCACAAACAGAAACAATAGGGGAAAATCAATGGAAATTAAAAGATATCTTTAAAAATATCAATAAACTTGATAAATTTCTAGCAAGACTGACAAAAAATGAGGAATAACAAATTACCAATATCAGAAATGAAAGAGAAGATATCATTACAGAAATCACAGATGTTAAAAGGATAGAGAATAATATGAACAAATCTACATGCATAAATTTGACAACATAGACAAAATTGCACAATTTCTTGAAAGGCACAAACTAGTAAAATTTACCCAACATTACATAAGTAATCTGAATAGTCGTGTATAACTAAGGAAATTGAATTTGTAGTTTAAAATTTTCCAAAAAGGAAAGCTGCAGGCACAGATAGTTTGTCTTGAAAATTCTACCAAACTTTCAAAGAAGAAATAACACCAATTCTACACAATCATTTCCAGGAAACAGAAATGCAGACAACACTTCCCAACTCATTTTATGACACTACCATTAACCAATCTGAAACCCAGACTAAGGGAATAAAACAAAAGAAAACTTCAAACCAATATCACTTATGAAATCCTCAACAAAATATTACCAAGGAGTCCAGCCATATATAAAAAGAATATTATACTACCACCAAGTGAGCTTCATACAGGGAATGCAGGACTGTTTTGATATTTGGAAATCAATCCATGTACTTCACTATATTAACAGTCTAAGGAAGAAAAACTACATGATCATATAAATTGATACAGCAAAAATTGTTGATACAATCCAATAACGATTCATGATAAAAATCCTCAGCAACCTAGGAATAGAAGGAAACTTCCCCAACCTGATAAAAGGCACCTTCAAAAAAACTACAGTTAGCATCACACTTCATGGTGAAAGTCTGAATGCTTACTCCCTAGGATCAGGAACAAGGGAGGATGTTCACTTTCACCTCTCCTTTTCAACACTATACTGCAAGTCATAATCAGTGCAGTAAGGCAAGAAAATGAAATAAAAGGAATACAGGGACTTCCCTGGTGGCGCAGTGGTTAAGAATCTGCCTGCCAATGCAGGGGACATGGGTTCGATCCCTGGTCTGGGAAGATCCCACATGCTGCAGAGCAACTAAACCTGTGCACCACAACTACTGAGCCTGCGCTCTAGAGCCCGCCTGCGCACCTAGAACCTGTGCTCCACAACAAGAGAAGCCATCGCAATGAGAAGTCTGCACACCACAACAAACAGTAGCCCCTGCTCACTGCAACTAGAGAAAGCCCGTGCGCAGCAACAAAGACCCAACGCAGCCAAAGGTAACTAAATAAATTTATTTTAAAAAATGAATAAATTAAAGGAATACAAAATTGGAAAGGAAGAAATGAAAATAATCTTTTTGGAAGGGACATGAAATAAGTTTATCAAACGTATAGAGTACAAGATCAACACACAAAAATCAACTGTATTTCTGTAGTAGCAATAAATAATTGGTAAACAAATTTTTTTAAATTACCATTTACAATAGCTCCAAAAGAATGAAACAGGTATAAATCTAAAAAACATATACACAATCAACATGATGAAAAGTACAAAATGGTGAAAAAAGAAATCAAGGAAAATCTAAACAAATGGAAAGAGAAACCATGGTCATAGATTCAACATAATAACAATGTCAATTCTCCCTAAATTGTTCTATAGATTTAATGTAATTCCAACCAAGATCCCAAGAAGAGTTTTTGACGATATAAACAATGTGATTCTTGGGAATTTCCTGGCAGTCCAATGGTTAGGACTCTGTGATTTCACTGCTAAGGACTCAGGTTCAATCCCTGGTTGGGGAACTAAGATCCCACAGGCCGTGCAATGCAGCCAAAAAAAAAAAAATGTGACTCTAAAATTTATATGGAAGGACAAAGGAACTAGAATATTTTAAAATTATATTGAAAAAGAGGAAGAAAGTTGGAGAAATAACACTACCCAATTTTATGACTTACTATAAAGTAAAAGTTACTAAGACAATGTAGTATTGGCAAGGGATAGACAAGGGTATTGACAAATGAAAGATCAATGGAAAATAGTATCCAGAAATACACCCATACAACTATAGCCAAAAAATTTGGGCAAAGATATAAAAGCTATTCAAACATGAAAGAATAGTCATTTCAATAAACAGAACAACTGGATATCCATAGGGAAGAAAAATGAACCTTGATCTAAACTTCACACCTTACACAAATGTTAACTCAAAATGGATCATAGATCTAAATGTAAAACATAAAACTTTAAAAGAAAATATAGGAAAAAAATCATCATGACCTGGGGTTATGCAAAGAATTCTTTCAAAAGAAGAATTAATTCAAAAGCATGATTTATAAAGAAAAAAAATGGACAGCAACAAAATGTAAAACTTTTGTTCTATGAAAGACACTGTTAAAGAATGAAAAGACTAGCTACAGATTGGGAGAAAATATTTTCAAATCACTTATCTCACAAAGGACTTGTATCGTGAATATATTTTTAAAAAAACATGTAAAACTCAACATTAAGAAAACAAATTGACCCAATTAAAAATGGGTAGGAACTTCCCTGGTGGCCCAGTGGGTAAGACTCCATGCTCCCAATGCAGGGGGCCCAGGTTCGATCCCTGGTCAGCGAACTAGATCCTGCATGCATGCCACAACTAAGAGTCCACAAGCCACAACTAAGAAGTCTGCATGCTGCAACTAAGAGCCTGCATGCCACAACTAAAGATCCCACATGCCACAACAAAGATCCCACATGCTGCAACTAAGACCTGGCACAGCCAAAATAAAAATATAAATAAATACTTTTTAAAAAATGGGTAAAAACTTGAAGAGACATTTCACTAAGTTGCAAACAAGCACATGAAGAATTTTCAACTTTTATTAGCCAACTCTGATGATATAACACCATACACAGAGTTCCAGTTGCTCCACATCCTCATCAGCACTTGGTATTGTCTGGTTTTTTTTTTCTTATTGTAAAATGACAAAAAGAGGAAAACAGAAATAATACTAAATGCTTAGCATTAAGTGAGAATGCAGAGCAACTAAAATTCTCATGTATTGCTACTGAAAATGTAAAATGTACAAAGTGGAAAATAGTTTGGAAGTTTCCTAAAAAGTTAAACAAGCACTTGTCATATGGCTCAGCAACGCTAATCCTACATATTTACCCAAGTGAATTGAAAACTTATTTTCACATTAAAAACTTTCATAAGAATGTTTATAGTAGTTCTATCTATAATTGCCCAAACTGGAAATAACCGACATGTCTTTCAGTAGTGACTAGATTCTAGCTATAAGAAAAAATAAGTGCTGATTGCAAACTCAAATGTCAAAGAGGGCCAGGGAGATGATGTTATTATAAGAAGTAGAACAGATGGGCTTTGTGCCCAACTGGAGATTATGTGTCTTTCCAAAGAGTGTAGGAGCAGATCATGAAGCTCTAGCCAGTTGTTACCAACTGCAGTTGTCAAATCTATAATTTTCAAGAGGAATGAGAAACCTGTATTTTCACATGATATTTCCCAATTTCAAAATGGTGGCAACTCCTTTAGGGAGAAGAGTCATAGCTAGGGGAGAGAGAACGGAAGGAGACTTTTCATCATAGATTGTTTTATAAATTGGACCATGTAAATATATTACTCAAAAATAAATTTAAAATATTAAGAACAAAATATTGGCAAACATTAAAAAGAAAAATTTTAATTATATGTAGGTCAAATTCAGCATGTAAGTGACTGGTTTGCAATATCAGCACAAACGAATGGCCATCAAGAGAAGATGGTAAGCCTCCTAACAGAAAGTAGTCTAATAAAGTCTGAATGACTATCCAGAATCTTACAGAAGGCCTTCCTGCATTGAGTGGGATGTTGCAAAGCTTATCTGTACAAAAGGTTCTAGATTCTTAAAATGATAGAAAATGTCCTCTACAGGGTGACAAGTGAGGCAGAGCCTAATGGGAAGCCACTTGTGGATGAAAATGAATATCAGATTACAGTCACATAGAACAAGGCTCCTGCCGGCCCATAGCTTCACAGAACTCAGCAGCCCCTGCTCTGGGCAACAGGACTGATCTACACAGGTGTGGCTGGACTACACAGGTAAGGGAGACACTCACCTTTAGTGTTATTGTGAATCTGGGGAAAACTCCCCTTTACCTAGAAAGATTGACCCCACATGTATGTGTCTGAAGTCTGGAATTTCTTCATGTTCGACGAAAACTGTTCCCAGAATCTTCCTTCAAAATGAATGATACTTGGGGTGGGGCTGGGGCTGGATGTGCTGCAATTTCCTAGATGAGAATCTAGTGACACGGTTAGCCACCAGCTTCTGCAGGTGATTAGTTTATGGTTGGATTTCCTCCCAGACTTCAAAGAAGGAGGGGTGCTATTTGGTGGGAAAGCAGTGAATGTTGGATTAAGACAGAGATGCTGACAAGAGGGAGGGTTCACAGAAGCTTAACCTACTGTATACAAACACAGACAAACATACAAACACACACTTTACCATATATATACTACATAGCTATTCAGTCAGACTACAGAGCTTCAGCTCTGGGAATCCTTCCTAGGGCCTCCCAGTCTGACAGCCTTCCCCCGACATGGAAGTCTCTCCCAAGCCCTTCCACTTCCCTTCCAAGTCCTGACACTAGTAGAAACTATTAGAAAATTTCAAGCAAAACAAATAATAGATATCTAATATTTCCACAGTAACTAGCCAGGTTTAATTATAGCTTAAACTGCTAATGTTTACAATACCTGGTAGCTGTTGAATCTCTAGGTTGTGAATACTTAAGGTGTGCAGGTTTGTCACAGATGTGATATGCCGCTCGTCTTCTAAGGTGAGGGGACTGGCTTCCACTATGATGGAGTGAATGTTCTTACAGGTGCTGAGGACCGAACTGAGGCTTCCAGCCACGCCGGCACACCTCTTAATGTACAACCTGAGGCTTGTAGCAGAGCTGAATATTTTCCCTAGGTATTTGATATCTTGCTTATTCAACTTGCAGAAATCCCGGAGTGTAACCTCCAATGTCTTGAATTCCTGCTTCCAGTTGAAGAACAAAGACACAGCCCTGCTGGGAATGTAGGTTCCTGAGGACTCTTGCATGTGGACCCTGCTTGCGTCTTCTGTGGTCTTATCCCGCGAAGCCATAGCTCCCCCGTACAGGTCTAGTTTAACAAAGTCCAGAGCACTTGCACAATTAGGCAAGTTTTCAAAGAAGTCAAATAAGTAATCAGGGATATTCTCTGAGTTGATATGTAGGCTTTTACCATGAAAGAAAGCTTCAAATTCTTCTCTCAGGTTTGATGTGGATATACTCTCACAGAATAAGTTGATGCCACACTCTGTAAAGGAGTTGATGTTTATGGCTTTCAGAGTTTCTTGCACAGTGGTGCTTTTCACATTTTGCATAGATTCCTGCCTCCAGAGAGGCCTCTTGGTGACTAAAAGCCCACCGAGGCTGCCATGTTGATACACTGATGCCAGGTGTTTCAGAACAGTCCGGGTGGCTTCGGCAGATGACCCACACGTATACAGGAGCAGGTTGCTGTACTTGGATGTAATGTCTGAAATGGAAACCATCTTCTGCAAGTGGCTGTTCCCCTTGGTCACCTCTGCTGGCTCTTCAGACGTCAATAAACTGCTGAGTCTGCGTCCTGCTGTGTACTCCTGGAATGATTTATGAAAGAACTTATACTTCGGCTTGAACCGTTGAGCTGTGTATTTACAGAGGAGTCCCGTTGTCAGCAGAACATCCTCGTTCACACTGGACAAGTCATCCGGTTCAAAATCAAACCTGTGGGAGAACACGCCCTCCAGAGCTAGGTCTCCACAGTGGTCCAGGCTCCGAGTGACCTCACTTGGAGCCACCCCTTTACGTTTGTGCTTGTTTTTATTTACTAGCAGATCGTAGAAAGCACAGAACAGTGTGGTTTGTGTGTTAGAGTGGAACTCACTTTCCCCCATCTGGATTGCACAAGTGATGACCACAAAGAGAGGGGTCTTCATCAGATTCCTCAAGCACCTGGATTTCTGAATTTGGAGCAACAAGCCTTCAGCGAGCTCCTTTATCAGCACTTCCCGGATGAGAGCCTGGGCACTGTCCTCGGTCATGTCCCCCACCTCGGCAATCAGCGCACCAAACTGCCTGATGTACCTCAGGCACTCCGTGGTGGTGGTGACGATGACCATATTCTTGAAGCGGTGGTTTTCCTTTATTAGGGCTTCGATTTCTGGGCAGTTCTGGGCCTTGAATTCATTGTAGCCATCAAGGAGAAAAAGAACCCTCTGCCGTAGCTTCAGTAGCATGGCCATGAAAGTCTGCTTCCTGATTGTGTCAGGTATATCCAAGAGTTGGTCACACAGGGTTTCGAAGAGTCCACCCTGGGCCCTGCTCAGACGGAGAAATAAAACTAATTTGAACTTGGTCAGAGCCTGGCACTCTCCAGAGGCCCAGAGCATGGCGATTCGCTGCAGCAGAGTGGACTTCCCTTTGCCCGGTTCCCCTTCGATGATGCAGGGGCTCTGAAGAGTGTCCAGCAGGCCACTCAGGGTCAGCTGCTCCAGACGGTGATGGTGTTGGTCCTTCCTCCATAGAACCGGTTCTGTGAAGGTGCTTTTCAAATTAAAAATAATGTCAATATCTTCACCCAGTGGATAGTAGTTCAGAAAAGATGGGGTATGGTATAAGTCCTTTAAATCCTGAGCCAAACCATCTAAGTCTTCTTCTGACATCCGATAAAAAAGACCTGTTAGAGAAGAGGTGAAATTGAAGAGGATCCAATTCTGTGTCTCCCCAGAACCTAGAGTTCAGGAGGAGGAAGGAGGAGTGAGGCTGAGAATCTTCCCTTGGTGACTTTCTTTTCCTTCCCCAGTTCTGAGCTGGCAGAAAGCGTTCCAAATATTTACTCCTGCCTTTCCCTGTTACCCTTTACCCTACTTGCCCTTTTGCCTTGTGTTTCTTCCTTTCCACCACCAAATTTTGTAGCAGCTGATTGGAAAGGAGAGGAGCCAGAGTTTGGGTTAAGGAAAGTGCATGAGAATAGTGGGGATATGGTTGAGAATGATGGTCAGGGGTAACTTTCAGCCAATCAAGCCTTAACCTTGATTAAAATCTGCCAGGAGGGCTTCCCTGGTGGCGCAGTGGTTGAGAGTCCGCCTGCCGATGCGGGGGACGCGGGTTCGTGCCCCGGTCTGGGAGGATCCCACATGCCGCGGAGCGGCTGGGCCCGTGAGCCATGGCCGCTGAGCCTGCGCGTCCGGAGCCTGTCCTCCGCAGCGGGAGAGGCCACAGCAGTGAGAGGCCCGCGTAACGCATAAAAAAAAAAAAAAAAAAAAATCTGCCAGGAAAGAATTGACTAATTTAAAGAAAGAAAAACTAATATTTCATGAAAAGCAGAATCATCCTTCTTTAGTCAGTCAGGCTCTCTTTACCATGGTGCTTGGATTACAGAGTAGGTAGTCTGGGGGCCACTTGTCCACAGATGGTCCTCATCAGACTAAGGAATGTTGACAACTACTACCGCACTACTGCATTGGCTTCTTAAGTGCCTTCACTGTCCAGTTTGATTCTGAGGTCAGCCTGTGCTAAATCATTTATTCCCTTACCCTGGAGTTACTTATTTGGCTTCACCATCAAGTGACCTAGTGGGAGTTTTTTGTTTTGTTTTGTTTTCCTGAGAGTGTCTGAGCTTTTCCTCAACATAACCAAAGCCCAATGCCCAGTGATATGAGAGCATTGGAGGGAGGAGAGCAGAGGCTCTGTCGTGGGGATTATGGATCTTCTTCATGATTTATTCTATTTGTAGAACAGCTAAAAGAAAACGAATACTTACTAAGTCCATGCAAGTCCTGAAACAGAGGATAGTTCCACTTTTCAAGGGATTTAAGGAAGAGGTTACAGGCTTCTGAACCCTTCTTCAAAATCATGTGAATGATCCCTCTTGCAGCATCCTGCTCGACCTTCTCACAGAAAATGATGTTTACTTCTGCGTAATTCAGAACATTCCATACAAATAGCTCATCCAAAATTTGCTTTATAACAGTCACTCCCATCCTTTGAATGAGAATTTGACTGTTCTCCTTTATGAAATCCACTGAGGGGATGGGGGAGAAATATACATATTTAATCATTTATACAAAATGTGCATATCAGCATTATGTTGCCAGGGCATTAGGTTCATGCTTTTTTTTTTTTCCCTTTGGACCTATCTTGAGTTATGGAGATGCCAAATGCTTGAATTCCAGGCCCTCAAGAAAAGCTCTGTAAAGACCCTCATTCCTAACCCCAGAGTCCTTGGTGAGCAAGATGTTTTTTCTTTGATAACAAAGTAAAGTGAGCAATCTTGTCCTTGATATAAAAGCATCCCCACTAAGGTAATAGGGGTAAGACGATGCGCTTTCAAGTAGGGAGACTGGAGTACGATCTGCCATTACCTTCTGTGTAACCTTGGCAAGTTGCTAAACCTCTTTGAGCTTATTTCAATGCTGTGCTGATAAATGTTGAACACACTGCCTCTCTGGGGGGTAAAGGCCTGAATTCATAACACGTACCAATCTGCATGTTATAAATATTCCCACTGAGGCCAAATTCAAGCTAACAATGTATGTCAGCTGGCTAACAAAAATCATAAAAATTCAACAGTGAGTTCTCACAAAACAGTAAGAACCAGCTGTAGTACACCACTGGTTCCTTGTCTGTACAATGGAGTTGAGAACAGTATTTTACTTATGAAGTTGTAATGAGAACTCATGCATAGTATTTCATACAAAGTAATAGCTCAATAAATGTTAGCTACTATTTTTAGCCATTTTTCTGCTGTCAACACTCAAAGGAGTAGCACATTTTATCTCCCATAGAATTTGGTATTTTCTGAAGAGTATCACTGCAAAATAGTCTTCTGTATTCAGTTTAAGCTCTCTCACCTCTCACAGTGAGGTTCCCTGAAGAAGCTGTCTCGTTTCTGTGTCTGCCTTGCCAAGATCTAACTCTCCCAGGCAGTCCATGCCAGCTCGGAGAAGTGCCTCCCTGGTATTGTACTCTCAGACACTGTCTGCACTACTTTTCCTCTTGGGCTAGGCTGCTCCTGGTTTTCAAATCTTTCTTGACTCATCCAAGTGGATATCTCCTCCCGAAGACCCTGAGGCATCTCTGGTCTGAATTACACCATCAGGCACTCAGACCCCCAGGATCGTACCCCAGGTCCCCATGCAGATCTCTACTGCTAACCTCAGCTGGAACGTTACCACATCCCTGTCTACATGGCCGGTCAGCGAGTCTCTCTCTCGCCCTCTGGGGTCTCATCTGTTTTCTTGGCTTCTACATCCTCCCTATGGAGACAACCTCTAAGTCTGATTCTAGCCACTTAGAAAGGCCTAGAGACCACCGCAAGATCACAGGACTAGCCTTTTGGAGGTGACATTTCTTCAGCTGTAAAATTAAGATATTGATACTTTATTTTTTTAAAAGGCTCATGAAAAAGACTGAATAAAGTCACATAAGGCACAGACATAAAAATATTTTAAAATTTGAAAAGTGTGCTGCTATGTAACTGTAGGATGTTCTTACTACTAGCCATGGTATCTCCCTGAGTGTGGACTACCATACTCCTCTCTTATCAAGTAGTTAAGTGAAAACCATGCTGCTTATTCATTCATCCAGTATTCATTCTTAGCAGAATATCTCTGTTTAGACTAGTGCTGTACAGTAGAATTTTCTGAGATGATAAACATGTTCTATATTTGCTCTGTCCAGTAGTGGAGCCATTAGTCACATGTGGCTACTGAGCACTTGAAATGTGGCTAGCGTGACTGTGCGACTGAATTTTACATTTTATTTAGTCTTTGTTTATTTAAATTTACATTAAATAGACACATATAGCTACTTACTAGTAACTACATTGGATACCATAGTCTACACCCAGTCATCAAAGCGCAAAGAGTTACATTTTGGTCGCCACTTAGATCTACTACGTGTTTCTTCACAATGATCTTAACAGATCTCTCTGCTGTCTGACCAGGAGGGTAAGCCCGAGTAGGTGATGGCAAGAGACCAATATTTTTTCCTTTTCAACCATAAAAACCAGAGAGTTTAATGAAAAGCAAGCTTGTATAAAAGAACATTCATGTTCAATAGGCAAAAAATTAGACATATCATTGAAGAAATTAGGGGCAACAAATTGCACTAAGGGGAAAAATGCTTTCAGGTAATATAGGAAATATAAATGTACTTTTGATTCTTGAATAGAATCTTAATGTATTACAATATTCTCAGCATATAAGAAAATTCCAACAGGAGATAATTTCTAGTGGAACAGAGCTGAACTTTCTTTCTTCCGAAGGGACTCAGATTTGAATTGCTGACTTGATAAAAAGATAGATCATGTAATATTCTTCCTGAGTGCATCTTCAGGACTGACAAAGAGATCAGAAAGAATAGCATCTTTATTCAATTACTGTTACAAATAGGGGATGTGTTCTGGAAACACCCACAGAAATAAAAACACAATTAACATAATGAGATGTCATTTTGCACCTACCAATTATTTATATTTTATTTGTGTTATCATTTTTCAAATAAATATTGTTTATTGTCTATTTTACCCTTATTCCACCTTCTCCCTGTACCCTCCATTCCTGAATTACACTCGCAAATATACACCATATTGTAAGCACTGTGAGAACAAAAAGCATGCTTTGTTTTGATATTATACCCCCAGGGCCTAGAACTGTGGTTAATTAATTAACATTTGTTGAATAAATGAATTTGGTACAGATTAAAATGAAAAACCTCACCATGATGAAAAAGTTGTGAGAACGCATTTACCATTAGAACTATTGGATAGTGCTGCAGTGAACATTGGGGTGATATATGCATACATATAACTGATTTACCTTGCCGTACAGCAGAAACCAACACGACATTGCAAATCAGTTACACTCCAATAAAATTTTTTAAAAAATAAAGTGTTTGGAATAGTAAAAAACAAAAACAAACAAACAAAAAACCTATTGGATAGTTTGGGCTTATATTCTTAGTCATCTAGGATCACATTCTTGCAAGAGTTAAACATGCAGCCCAGACCTTGAACATGGTACCTTTTATTTAATGTTCCTTAAGCAAATCAATATCCCCCAAATTTGTATATTATTTCAGATTTTCCTGAGGTTTTAGGACAATGTATGTGTTTTATCTCACACAAGTCCCAAATTATTTAGAACTGAGTACTAATAGCAAAACCTTTCAAAGTGTGTGGCAATGTACCAGGAAACAGGAAATTCCCAGAAGCCATCTTTCAAACCCAGGATCTAGCCTCCCATGATGTCAGGGGACCAATATTTTAAAACAGTCACTCTCTGTGAAAGTCCTAGCTTATCTGTGGTTCTGCCATTTAACACGGGCCACCACGTTTATAACTGAATTCTCAGAACCACAGAAAAATATTTGATGGGCATTCCATATATCAATATAACTGATCAGAGAAAGGCATGAATTGATTTTCTGCTCAATATCACCCGTATTTGGAAACACGCTCTACAATCATGCAGATTTGATTTCTAGTATACTTACTTGTTCTGAATAAAAGCTTTCCAGCTTTCTATATCTCAATAGACAATATTAGTTCCAAATGGAGAAGTCAAAGATGACTCCAATACTGTCCTCTTCTTTCTGTAAAACGGCTACTCATTCTGTAAAACTAACAAAACAGAAACAATCAAGACAGCAACCATTGTCACTTTTGTATTTTTTTCCCCACACCAAAAAGGATGCACTATACATAATGTTTGACATGTTTTTTTTTCATTTAGTATATTTTTGAGACATTTCTATATCAGTTAAGTTAGTTAACTGACATTTCTATATCAGTTAAGTTAGTTAAAACTGCCTCATTTTAAAAATCAATTTCATTGACGTAAAATTTACATGCAATAAAATACAAGGAGCTTTGACAAATGTACACACCCAAGTCAGTAATACCCCAGTCAAGATTTAGAATATTCCCATCACTGCAGAAAGTTCCCTTGTGCCCCTTTATAATTCATTCCTCCTAGCTTCCATCAAAGCAACCACTGATCGGATTTATTTAACTATAAATTACTTTTGCCTGTTCTAGAAATTCATGTAAATGGACAAATGTAGGGGGTACTCTTGTGTCTGGCTCCTTTCACTTAGTATCATGCTGTTGAGATTCTCCTTGCTGTTTGCAGGAATTGGTAGTTCAGTCGTTTTTAATGGCTAAGCAGTATTCCATTGTAGGAACAGATCAATTTACCTATTAATTCTGTTGATGGACATTTGGTTTGTGTCCAGTTTTTGGCTATCATGAATGAAGCTTCTATCAACATTCCTTTGTGGACATACGTTTTCATTTCTATTGGGTGAGAATCTAGAAGTGGAATTTCTAGGTCATATGGTGAGTGTATGTTAATTTTATTGACGGTGCCAAACTTTTTTAAAGTGGTCATACCATTTTACATGCTTACCAGCAGATAAAATCAACAGTTCCAGTGGTTCCAAATCCTCAGCAGCACTTGGCATTATCCGTCTTTTTAATTTTAGCCATTCTAATGAATGGGTAGTGCTATCTCATTTTTTAATATTAATTTTCATTTCTTGATGACTAATGATGTTGAGCATCTTTTCATGTACTTTATTGTTTATTCATAAACTTTTTGTGAAGTATCTGTACAAATCTTTTGCCCATTTTACAAATTGGGTTGTCTTTTTATTATTGACTTTCAAGAGTTCTTCATAGATTCTGAATACAACTTTTTTGTCAAATACATGTATTATAAATATTTTTTACTCATCTGTGGTTGTTTTGATTGTGCCTAGGATTTAATTTACAGAGATAACTGAGTGACAAAATGAAGACGTCAATGCCAATGAAAAATGTTTTATTACTTATGATTCGCAAGAGAAGGAGGGCCTGCCGTGCCACACAGGACCACATGGGGCCTCATGGGGAAGTACCAGAGTTGATTAGGAGGCAGAAGGAGCTAAGGAGAAAGCTTAGCCCAGAGCCTCTATAACAGTTTTCACAGGAAGAAACAGGTGATGCAGGGTAGGCAAGTTCAGCAAGTTTAGGACTGGATAGTTTGAATAATTTCAGTAGACTCTGGACTATAAGGGTGGCCTGGGAGTGACTTAGGGCAGGGGAAATATTGGCTTGATGTGTGAGAGTTTGATAATGTTGGTGGTTGAAGTAGTAAACTGCCTCATAGAAACAGAAAGTAGAATGGTAGTTGCCAGGGGCTGTGGGGAGGGAAAAATGGGGAATTGTTGCTTAACAGATACAGTTTCAATTTTGCAATACACAAAAGTTCTGGAGATTGTACAACTGTGTGAATATACATAACTGCTACTGAACTGTACACTTAAAAATGATTAAGATGGGGGAGTTTCCTGGTGGTCCAGTGGTTAAGACTCCACGCTTCCACAGCAGAGGGCACGGGTTTAGGGAATTAAGATCCTGCAAGCCGTGTGGCAGAGCCAAAAAAATAAACAAATAAGTAAAATAAAATCCAATGTCTAATTTTTAAAAAATGGTTAAGATGGTAAATTTCATGTTACATGTGTTTTACCACATTAAATTAATTGTCACTTTCTGAGTTTCCTTTTTTGCCATTACTATCATTAATCTTGTTGTGTGACTATTATTGAAAATTAGTTTATATGAAGGAGGGAGGTGTACAAAATGATTTGTTTAAATGTCAAATATGCTAGGTACACCCAGCTGAGATACAAATAGTCATGCTCTTAGGGCCAAACTTTTCATCACTGGACAAATAAATGAGATTAAAATGGAACTTAGATGGCTAATGGATGGGGCACCAAAGAACTGGGCCCCATTGTCTTTGTGTGAGGAGCCAGAGGATCTGAGGCTTTCAGAGATGAGAGAAGCAAGAAAAGCTGTCAAAGGAAGAAAGAGTTTCTTTGAGGGCAGTTTTTCAAACTAGTGAACTCATTAGCAGGTCATGATATCAATTGAAGTGTGTTACAATTAGAATAATTTAAAAAATGAAATAGAATTAAAATATCAGAATGTACTGTATTTTTTCAGGAAAGCTTCATTTCAGTTACTTGTATATCCTGGCACTGGGTAGTGATGTCTTACTTCTTATTGTGTGTTGAAGTCAGTAAAAGTTTGAAGTTCAGTGTTGTAGGGGGAATCCCATGGAGGGATTTAATTCTGCCTGTAAGAGGTGACTTTTGAATTGTTCTTAAAGGAAACCAAAGTTCACCAGGCAGTAAAGGGGAAAGGCTATTTCTTGGCAGAGGAAGCAGCATAGGAAAGGAGCCATGGGGGAAAGAGCCTGAAAACACGGATTGAGACAACTCGTGAGTGTGAGCAAGGGCCTATTTTCACTCCAGGACTGAGTTCAAATTCCAGCTCTAGCCCTGACAGCCTGGGAGTCCTCAGTCAAGGGATAGTGACCGGCACACAGAAAGGATAGCAGCTACTACAGTTTCTTCCCTCCCTTCCTAGACACCTCCCAGAAAAAAGGGTGGGTCTGGGAGGAATCAGTCCTCCACTGACTAGGTTAGAGTTTAAGTGAGAACAGAAAAAAGAGGAAGAAGATAGAGGAAGGGGCCACGAAGCTTTTTATATTCACATGTAAAGAGAATAAACTAGTCCCAGAGTTAGCCATCCAGTCACTTCGCCCACTAAAATGATTAAAACTTTACGTGGACCATCAGGCAGCAATCTCAGCTGATTCTGAAGATGCTAAAAATTCATATTCAGTTTGGATACTGAATAGTCTTCCTACCCACAGAGAAGTCTGTGACTAGATCAGGAAACCTACTCAGAGATAGTCAACTAGTTATTTGTTGCTCTCAAGAAGAAAATCTGCCTGTAGTCTGAAGCTCGGGTCACCTATTGTTACCCACTGGCAGAAAGAATAAGGCTCTGACCAGTTTGCTCCCCTGGACCCTGGCTATTGCTCTGAACACCCCCCAGGTCCCACCCTTAAGCAAGATGTCCAGAGAATAACTGAATTACATGGAAGAAGTCCTTTTCCTATATTTGTGCTTTGGGAAATAATATTTAGAACTAATTCTAAAAATGGATATTTTCTTCAAAATGGTTACATGACCTCCTTAGAGAACGGAATTTACTCAGGACCCATAAACCCATGTCTATGGAGCCATTCCTACAACTTATGGATGAAATGAGAGAAAAGTTATATATAATGGGAGCAGAGAGGCAGCACACAGAAGTGGAAAATGTGTGTGAGCTTTGGCATTGCAGTCCTGAATTCAAATCCTCACTGTGCAGCTTATTAGATGGGTACCTTTACCTATCTGAGTCTTGATTTCTTTATCTGAAACACTGACATGGATAATATCCACCTCCTAGGACTGTTATGAAGATTAAACAGGAGAGCAGTTGGGACAGCGATGGTCAGTGGGCGTTATCTGTCTCCCTTTCTAGTAAAAAGGCTCTAGTCTAGAATGCTCTTAGATCTCCAATAGACTCCAGCAATCTCACATATTATTGTTACTGTTAATGTTATTGGCTGAATTGTGTTCCCCCCGAAGTCCATATATTGAAGTCCTAACCCCCAATAGCTCAGAATGTGACTGTACCTAAAGATGGGGGGCTTTAAAGATGTAATTAAGTTAAATGAGGCCTTTAGGATGGGCCCTAATCCAATCTGCTTGGTGTCCTTATAAGAAGAGTAGATTTGGACACACGGAGAGAGACCCCAGAGATGCACACCCTGAGGAGAGATCATGGGAGGACACAGTGGGCAGGCGGCCGTCTTCAAGCTAAGGAGAGAGGCCTCAGGAGAAGCTAAACCTGCCAACACTCTGACCTTGGACTTCTGGCCTCCAGAACTATGAGGAAATAACTTTCTGTTGTTTAAGCCAACCGGTCTGTGGTATTTTGTTATGGCAGCCCGAGCAGACTAACACAATTAGTATTATAGAAGGGCGCTGAACTGTTAAAGGGAACAGTGACAGGAGACGAGGTTCTATCCTAATTCTGTAGACAATTAGCTGCGTGACCTACAGCAAGTCACTTGACTTCTCTCTACATTTTCCACCTCTCTCCTCCAGGGTTGTAAGGATTAACTGAGATAAAGTCTGTAAAGACCCTATCAATAATAGGTATCCTGTAAGCAGCGGTTCCCTTCACTGCTCTGTCCAGATATCAGGTTTCTTGTAATTCAGGGGAGTGCATGGACTGAGCAGCGCCCCAGGGCTCTTCAGCTCTGACCTCCTGCAACTCTAATAGCAGTCTCACTAACAACAGTAGGTTTCATTTCTGTAAAGCCAAAAAGTATTTTCAAAGTCCTTTCCCTCACAGTAAACACAAATGCATCCCTCTGACTTAACATGCATTTAAACATCAATTCTGAAGAACCCCATGAAACTCCAGCAGACCAGACTCACCACCCCTAAAAGTCTCCCTGCAGGCAAGTCCAGCCAGCCAAGCAAAACTGCATTCTTCAGTGTTAAGGCTTTCATACCCACCAGACACAAACTTTAAATGAATGTAAATCCAAATTTCAACATTAGGTTCCAAAACCCACTTAAAACCCCATTCTCTCTCCCCACTGTACCTGGATGAACAATCCAGTTGCCCTCTTCTTGGTGGATCAAAAGACACTTTTAAAATAAAGTTTCTTTTCATTTGCTTTTTGTTTCACAGCAAAGCCTGGTGTTCCTGTAGATCTGAAGTCTCATTCTGTGGCCGGGGACTGTAAGAAAATGGCAAACATTGCCAAGTTCTTCTTTTCTTTTTTTTTTTTTCAAAGCATAGTAAGAATGGTTTGGACACAGTTCAAACTGTTCAAAAGGGATCAAAAAGGGAAGATGAGTGTAAGTTCAAGTAGCTGGGGAAAGAAGTGAAACGAGCTTAAAGATGCAAAAGCTGGAAATTCACAACAAGAAAGGAATTACTCATTTGTTCCCTGTTTATTCACAACATATGAATCCTACTGCCGTTAGTTTGTTATTCTATAGCTTAAAATGAAAACAAAGTGTTTTGAACACTTAGTGTGCGTTAATTTTTGTCATTAACTGAGAGAGAAAGAGAAAGAAATGAAATAAACTGGTTTGGTTAGTTAAAGTTTATTGCAAAGCAGCCAAAGTCATGCTTATCATCTGTACCTCGGGTCCCAGGAGACTTCTAGCAAATGCATACTCTTAGTCACCAGGGTCCTCGGCAAGGTGAGCACAGAACAAATGGACCACCACTATCAGCCCACCCAACTGATAGTGCTCAGGGCATCCTCCAACTATGAAGAGCCACAGGCTCCCACATGCACACACACATTCAGAGCTTGTGGTCACAAACTCCAGGAAGCCAGTTCACACTCGGCTCCCAGAATGGAGAAATCTCCCAGGACTTCTCTTGAGAATGACATTCTTGCATACATTTCCCCCATCTTTGCACAATCACGAAATTTTTATGTTACAAAACTTCTTATTTCAAAAAGAGCATTCCGACATTAACTTACCTGACATAGAGGGATACCTAAGTTTTACCCTAAATAAATTTCTACATTCTGGGTTTTCTATGGGAGTAACAACAGTGTTTCCCAACTTGTGAGGTGGGCGTCTCTGAAGTGAGATCAAGGGCTGTGCCATCAGCTGGATTTCTGAAATTTTAGTGAAACCTATATGTAAATGTGTGTTCACAGAGAAAAAACTGTAAAGATAGGCACCAACAATATAAATACTACTTATCTTTGGGGAGTAATTTCAAATTTTTTCTTTTGTTTATCCATATATTCTGATTTTCTATAACGAACACCTATTACTTTTGTAGTAACAAATGATGTAAAACAGGATAGAAAGGGGAAGTGTAGAAATGTGGTTGTAGTTTCCACCCAAATATATCAACTCTTAATCCCTGGAACCTGTAAATGTATCTTTATAGATATGATTAAACTAAGGGTCTTGAGATGGGGAGATAATCCTGGATTATCTGGGTAAGCACTAAATGCAGTCAAAAGTGTCCACATAAAAGAGAGGCAGAAGGAGATTTGAAAGAGATAGAAAAGGAGAAGACAATGTGACTATGGAGGCAGAGACTGGAGTGGCTGTGAGTCAAGGAACAGGGGCAGCCACCTGAAGCTAGAAGAGACAAAGGATGGATTCTCCTCTTGAGCCTCCAGAGGGAGCATGGTCCTGCTTACAACTTGATTTCAGCCCAGGGATGCTGATTTTGGACATCTGGCCTCCAGAGTGTGAGAGAATAAATTTCTGTTGTTTTAAGCCATCCAGTGTATGGTATTTTGTTACAGCAGCCGCAGGAGACTAATGCTGTAGAATATCATGGTAAAAGGAGCAAAATTATATCCACATTCATTCATGCACATCCTCCATGTGGCCCCATCACTTTCCTTTGCAAATGGATTTGCAGTCAGTTGTTTTCAATGAATTTAGAATGAATAACGTACTAGAAATCTTGGCATCTTGAAGAAGTTCCAAGAGCTATGTCCCTTGCCTTTTGCTTTTCCTCCTAGTCTCTTCCCACCCTTTACTCTCCTGGGAGTGTGGCAAAGTGGAAATGCCCAGGGCTCTGGAGCCAAAAGACCTGAGTTCAAGTGTGGGTTTCAAGTGTGGGTTTCATCTTGTTTCTAAAACAAGTCACTTAAGCTTCTTAGCAGTAAAGTGGTGGCTTAAGCCTATTAGCAGTAAAACAATCCCCAGCTTGTTCCAGGATTGTTTGAACATCATCTGAGCTACTGTATCTGAAAGTACCACATGAGTGCTATTTGGTGACTTTAAACATTTATAGATACTCATGCTTTTCACTCTCAATTTAATGGGGAAGGAGGGGAAAAGTCACAATACTTTTCTCCCTGGGGGCCTGTAACTCCTAACTCTAATAATTGTTCTAGAATTTTGCTAGTCTTCTGCCCAAAAAGTCAGTGGCAGGGGAAGCTATTGGGCCAATTCATTTTTGGCAACTTCCTAGTATGCCTTAATAAAGGAGGGCCAAACCTTCTTGAGTAACTAACTCCTTTAGAAAGTAGGGGTATATCATGTCTATTATTCTCAGCTTTATATATATATATATATATATATAAAATATATTTTTAAAACTGTATATAATTCCCCATCCTCACTCCTTACAATTGGCCTGTCTAATACTTCAGATACACTAATATAAGAGAGGCTTTAGTAAGAGAAACTGAATGTGGGAGAACAGATTGTTGATTTTCAAGGTGCCTGAAATCCTATCCTAAAATTAACATTTGAAATAGCTGGAGATATTTGTCAAGAAGAAAAAAGACTTTAAGGAGTTTTGATAGCTGTGTTCAGATGTCTACAGGGGCGTGGCATAGGGAAGAAGGAGCAGGTTTCAGATGCTTATGACAAATAAATGTTATTTACAAGGAATCAATATTTCATTCAAAATGCCAAAGACTCCCAAAGATAAAATGCACTGCTTTAGGGTAACTGGTCATGCTTTTTGCTCTCCTTGAATTTTAAAACACCCTTCCAATAATTGGGGAGTTTCCCAAATTATGAAACCCACATTCCCAAAGCAAAAGCCAAAACCCCTTTTTCACAACGTCCCTTGAAGTTAGTGCGTACTTACCCCCAGGGTTCTGCCAATTGGAAACCAATATGAGACTGCACTTGGAGCCAACATGGTGCCAATGTGAAAGCCATCCTGGTGAAATAGCGAAGAGATATCCAGCTGTGGAAGCAGTAGCACAGTTGCTCCAGCTCTGGTGTCCTGCAGAGCCTGTGTCCAATGGCAGAGACAGTAGGGTTGCCAAGTGAGCAATGCAGCCCTGAAATCACCTGCTCTTGCTTGCACAACCTCCCAATCCTGGTTCTCTGGACCCTCCTGAAGATTCTGTGAGTTACCTGACATCCTCGATAAGGTTCTTTTCTGCTTAAACCCACTGAAATGGGCTCTGTTGTACCTTTTCACATTGACTATTGTCTTAGTAGCTAATTGGCATGAATTCTTTAGGAGGTTAGTATTTGCTTTATGTGGGAAGTTGAATTAGTTCTGATCTCTATCAAATTTAAGATTCTCTGAATAAGAGTGGTTAGGGGATGACAAGTAGGAATCTGGGTAAGTAAATTTGATTAGTGTCCTATAAAAAATTTGTGATTACTTCTCCACCACAGGTGATTTAAAAATTTAAGCAAGAGTATACAGAAGACAGTTAGGCCAAGGCTTAACTAATATTCCACCATTAGTTATATAATAATTCCTTTAGGTAAAGCACAAACCAATCAGTCCATTTTTACAATGGAAATATTTTGGAATGAGTCTATGATGATTCTACTGCCTTTGATTTAGTGTATGAATTTCACAGTTATAAACTCAGGTATGAAAAGACGCAAACTTTATTTCTCTATAAATCAAGCTGCTGTCTGATACAACCTCCATTTAAGTTAATGGGAGAATTCTAATCTACTCATTTTGAGGTCAGTTTCTCCAGTTCAGTGAGCCCTCAGTCTATTCAGATCTATAGTTTAGTCATATTCCAACTTAAAACTCCTGTTGACTTTTTCTTTTCCCTCTCTCCTTCCTAGGATGTAGTCTAAGTTCTGCCTCTAACAGCAATAAGGGGGATCAGAATCCTCTCCTCAGCTCAGTTCCTGTGATGGAACTTGTTGCTGGTATACTCATCCTGAGTGTTACACTTGGCTTGGGTGGTGTGTAATTTCTGTTTCCCAGTGTGGATCCCATCTGGTTGCCCGCTGCCAGGAGACTGCTAAGATGTGGCTCCTTCCTCCTCTTGCTCCAAGTCAGCAGTTTACATCTCAGCCTTTGAATGCATGTTTTCCACCCCTGCCTTACAAACTGTCTGTCTCTCTGCTTCTCCCATCTCCTCACAGAAGATTGGGAATTTCAGACTTCCTGAATACTACAGGAAAGCCTCCGGAAACTAGGGAGTAGGGTCATCCCCCTTCCAACCACGGATGCTCTAGATATCTGGGTCAATGGACTCAGGACTATTGACTGAGAAAGGTCTTGAGAGAAAAAATGATCAAGGCTTGCTGGTTAGTATCTAAAATAATTCATCCACCACATTTTATTGAGGATGGTCCTGGATTAAGCTATTTATGTTTGAAAAGTGAACATACCATTTTCTAGTTTTTAAAAAGCTGATTCTGCAAAAGCATTTTTGTATGTAATTAATGAGATAATTACCTCTTGACTCAATGAAGAAAATACAGCAAGCGCTGAATGGGATATATTTCTATACCATTTGAAACTAATTAAACTGCTTTTATCTTTATAAAATATTTTTAATTAAAAAAGTAATACATATTAATTTCAGAAAATTTGGAAAACATAGAAAAGCTTAATATAGAAAAGCACAGAAGCCACCCACGATAATAATCACTTGTGACACTTTGAGATGTTATACTTTCAGTTATATTTTTTATATTTCTGTATCTATATAATGTTGGGAGCATATGCAAATTGAGATCACGAGCAGATCAAAGTGAAAGTGAAAAAAACAGATTTTTTTCACTTCATAAAGAATTTTGATATTGTTTTCCCCCATATCATGAAATAACTCTAAAAGATGATTCTCAGTGTATCATTTCATTAAATGGCTATCCCAAAATTTATTTACTCATTCTCATGGACATTTAAATTGTATCCAGTTTTGGACTTCCCTGGTGGCGCAGTGGTTAAGAATCCGCCTGCCAAAGCAGGTTCGAGCCCTGGTCCAGGAAGATCCCACATGCTGCAGAGCAACTAAGCCCGTGCGCCACAGCTACTGAAGCGCAGGCGCCTAGAGCCCGTGCCCTGCAACAAGGGAAGCCACCCCAATGAGAAGCCTGCACACCGCAACAAAGAGTAGCCCCCACTTGCCGCAACTAGAGAAAGCCCGCACGCAGCAACAAAGACCCAACTCAGCCAAAAATAAATAAATTTATGTAAAAAAAAAATAATACCAGTCTCTGCTTCCCAAACCAAAACATCCACTACTGTGGACAGTTTAAGTAATTATTGTAACACGAATATCTGATATGTCACTCCTTTGCTCTAATTCCTTTAATGGTTCCCCCAACACTTCCATAAAAATATTTTTTAATCCTTCGAATAGCATGCAAGATTGTTCATGATTTCTTCTTTACCTGTTCATGCAGTCTCATCTGTAGCCATTCTCTCCCACGTAAACTAAGGTCCAAGTAAACTAAATGACTTCCAGTTTCCCAAGTCCATTAAATGATCTTTGGAATGTTATGACCCAGGCTGTCAGCCCCCCACACCTCTTTGGCTGAAAATTTTTACTCATCTTTTAAGTACCAAGTTAATTGTTACCTCCTGTGAGAATTTTTTCAATATTCCCTTTTACACATTAATGGCCATGCCTTCCCATTGCTCTACCGCTGATCTATCATTTATTTCCCCAAGGCTGTCCTCATAATATACCCTCAAACTCTCCCTCTCCAAATTGGAAGTCACATTAATGTAGCTTGGATATTAAAATTAAGTATATCTATTTAAAAACTTCAAAAATTAGATGGATTTGTAAGTTTATCAGCAGACAGGGCCTTGTAGTGAAAACAGCATTGGGGACTTCCCTGGTGACGCAGTGGCTAAGAATTCTCCTGCCAATGCAGGGGACACTGGTTCGAACCCTGGTCCAGGAAGATCCCACATGCCGCGGAGAAACGAAGCCCGTGAGCCACAACTACTGAGCCCATGTGCCGCAACTACTGAGCCTGCGTGCCTAGAGCCCGTGCTCCGCAACAAGAGAAGCCACCCAATGAGAAGTCCCCGCACCACAACGAAGAGCAGTCCCGGCTCGCTGCAACTAGAGAAAGCCCGCACTCAGCAACGAAGACCAAACACAGACAAAAATAAATAAATAAATAAGTTTATAAAAAGAAAGAAAGAAAGAAAAGGGCATTGGACTAGAATTCAGAAGATTTAGGTACTTCTGTTCCTTCTTCACCTTTTCTGGCCTCAATTACCTCCCTCATAAAGGAATGTGGCTTGACTACAGCCCTAGTCTTTGGGTGGCAATTTACAGTTTATCTTCTTTTGTATCAGTCTAATCCAGCCCCCTTCATTTCCCAGATGAGGAAACTGAGTCTCAGAGATGATATATAATTTAAGCCAAGATACTATACAATTAATTAATGACTAAGGTAAACGGAATCTTGGGATCTTGGGCCGGTGCGGACCAATGCTGACCTCTAAAAACATTCCCGGTTCTAAAATTCTTTAACCCGCCCAGTTAACAAAAGCAGAGGAAATAAAGAAAAGCCAGAAGAGAATTGACTTAACGGAAACAAAAACCAGCGGGAAGCTCGAGCTTTCCACGAATTACAAGTGAACTTCCTGTCCTGGGTAAACTTCCGGAATCAACAACAGGGAGGGCCAATCAGAACCTTCCTCCGGGAGCCAATGGGCGAGCACATTACAAAGAGCCAATCGCAGCGACGCTGTCACTGTTATGGTCCTGTCAGGGCGCCGGCGTTGTGGTTTCTGGGCGGCAGCCACCGAGAGGTCTTTGGTGGGGGACCCTCAGGGGCAGACCCCCGGCCAGCTGCGCTCGTCTCCGGCCTCGTTCCCATCCTACATTATCTCGGCTCGCGGGTCGCGCCGTCGGGCGCGCGTGCTGGTCGGCGCCGCGGCCGCCTTGGGGCCTGGGCCCAGCCACAGCCTCCTCCTCCGCCGCGGGCTCGGTGGGGCCGCGAGATGCAGCCGCCGGGCCCTCCCCCTGCGTATTCCCCCACTAACGGGGACTTCACCTTTGTCTCCTCAGCAGACGCGGAAGGTGAGACTGAGCCCCGGGAGGGTACGTCGCCCTGGGGGACGCCGGGTGGACGCGGCAGTGTCTTTCTGGGGCCGAGGCGGTTGTGGCCCGGTGGGGACGGGCAAGAAGCTGACCCATGGGGGACTCGAGCCCTCTGCTCCCGCCGGGCCTTCCGAGAGGCCCGAGTGGCCGAGGGTGGGGTGTGGGGAACTTTCCAAGTGACTCGGTCAGTTTCTGGTTTTCGCTACACCGTCTGGTGGCAGGTTTTTCTGGCGAACTTACCCACCTCGAGGGCACCCACGGGACCCCAAGATTTTATTTCTAAAGTGACTTGGCATTGCTCAGAAAGGGATGGTTAGATTGGCCGGGCTAGGTGTCAAAGAATGAGAACGAGGAACGAGAGCTTGTTGCTTTGTTATTTATCAGCACATAACTTTTTGCTGAAATTAAATCAGGCGCTGCAAATACTAACTTCCCTCGAGGAGTTTGTGGGTTTTATGGAACCTGGTATCTTGCCAACGTTAAAGTTTTCCTCCTATTTTATGATGTTTGACCTCAATATTCAGAGAAGTAGACCCAGATATATTTGGGAACACCCAGCTGGATTACAAGAAGTTTCAGTTGCTTTCCAGATTTCCTTATGTACTGTTTTGAGGAACCATTTGTGCTGGAGAGATTTTTCTACAGCACGGGAGAATTTGTTTTCCTCCTTTTCTCTGTACTTTACCAGACTCTTTGTAACTGAAATCTTTCTCTGCTACTTTTGTTAGACTTTGTATACCAGTATACCAGTAATTTTCCAGTGACCAGACTTAAGTGCTGGATATGGAAAAATAAGTTATACTTAACTACAGAAATTTCATTCTAGAGAAGGACCTAGTGTGTTTCCTGAGAACTCGAGTTTTGTAATGCATCAGTTAATATAGCTTGCTTTCCCTTTTTCTGTTTTGCTTTCCTCGTATTGGTTTTTGAATGGCGTTGTTTAAAAACAAAAATAGTACTGTAGTTTTGGTTATATTAAAATGCAAAATACAATTTTTATCATAGAGAACATAGCCGATACATTTAAATGTAATATGGAAATTTGGTGAAATATAGCAACCCAAAGTATTTTAGTTTGTTTCATCTACATTTGGTAGCCTAGTGCTTGGGGAGGAATAACCAACCGTAGTTTTCCAGACTTTAAGAAAAAATTGTCTGTATACACAAAAAATTGAGTATCACAACCTGATGTTTGTTCAGACTTATATATCTGTGTTTATAGTTCTAATACCCCCACTTCCTCCAGGAATTACCTTTCTTAAATATGCCTAAGAAATCTGACAATAATATAACAAGCTAATCCATTGACTCCATATATTAAACCAAGAAACCTGGAATAAGTAAAATCCGTAAGATTTATTCAGACTTCTCCGTATAGCCTCCAAGATTGTATAGACTCCCTGTATATCCAGGGATATACAGACAAGGATAGATATTTGTATAATACCCTCAAGATTATAACATTATACAGTTTAAATTTACAGTATTTTAAGCAAACAGCTTGTTTGATCTTTCTAAGAATCCTGCTGAGCTTTATTATTCCTGTGTGTTTTTTTTTTACATCTTTATTGGGGTATAATTGCTTTACAATGGTGTGTTAGTTTCTGCTTTATAACAAAGTGAATCAGTTATACATATACATATGTTCCCATATCTCTTCCCTCTTGTGTCTCCCTCCCTCCCACTCTCCCTATCCCACCCCTCCAGGCGGTCACAAAGCACCGAGCTAATATCCCTGTGCCTTGCGGCTGCTTCCCCCCAGCTATCTACCTTACGTTTGGTAGTGTATATATGTCCATGCCTCTCTCTTGCTTTGTCACAGCTCACCCTTCCCCCTCCCCATATCCTCAAGTCCGTTCTCCAGTAGGTCTGTGTCTTTATTCCTGTCTTACCCCTAGGTTGTTCATGACATTTTTTTCTTAAATTCCATATATATGTGTTAGCATACGGTATT
This sequence comes from Phocoena sinus, assembly GCF_008692025.1. Classification (NCBI taxonomy): domain Eukaryota; kingdom Metazoa; phylum Chordata; class Mammalia; order Artiodactyla; family Phocoenidae; genus Phocoena; species Phocoena sinus. The sequence goes on from NC_045775.1 coordinate 25,731,946, forward strand.
TGTCTTTCTCTTTCTGACTTACTTCACTCTGTATGACAGACTCTAGGTCTAGTGAACCTGAGGCTTAGAGAAGTTCAGTAACCTCCACATGAAGGATCTGGAATTAAGAGCTAGCGTTCTCTTTCCTAAGATTTCTTTATACTAAACCATGATGCGTCTTACATATATTTTTGTAAACTGAATAGTGAATCTGAAGTATAGAGTCCTGGATTTGCATCCTGTCTTTACCAATTACTATCTTTGTGATGTTGGGCAAGTTACTTAATCTCTCTTAACCTCAGTTTTCGTATACATAAAATGAGAATAATAATACCCAAGTGCTCAAACATTTTGCAAATGCAAAGGGCTTAGTATACCTAGAAAAGTTAAGTGCTCAGTATTTGTTAGCAGTGTTGCTGCTGCTTTGGGTTTCATTATTAATTGGTGCCACGGTTATTTTTTTACTGTTCTCTAACATAAACATTTGACTCTGCAACACCAAGTTTCTTCTCTAGTTCCTAAGCCTGTCACGTGAATTCTTGCTTTTCCCCTCTTACGGTGTTTATCTAACCATGGATGTATTTAGCTTGTAGAGGTTTTATTGTATACCTTGCTTCTAGATTCTGTCCTAGTCTCTTTCTCAGTGATACTTATCGTTACTAATTTGTACATGTCCTTTGTTTTAAAATGTGCCTTGGTGTTTGTCTCCATATCTATTTGTATCAAGGTCCTCATGCTTAGAATGCTTTTCTCCTTCTTACCCCAAGATGAAACTTTTTTTTTTTTTTTTTTTTTTTTTTTGCGGTATGCGGGCCTCTCACTGTTGTGGCCCTCTCCCGTTGCGGAGCACAGGCTCTGGACGCGCAGGCTCAGTGGCCATGGCTCACGGGCCCAGCCGCTCCGCGGCATGTGGGATCCTCCTGGACTAGGGAACGAACCCGTGTCCCCTGCATTGGCAGGCGGACTCTCAACCACTGTGCCACCAGGGAAGCCCCCAAGATGAAACTTAAGGCTGAATTCAAATACTCCTTTCTTGCTGAAACTTTGCTTAACTGTTCCTCAGAAACGGAAATGTCCCTAATCTTTTCTATATCCCAGCACTTAGCACAGAACCCAGAATATTAACATCACAAAGTAATTGTTTGTTGAAGGAATAAATGATTTCTGCTTTCTTTTATCTCCTATGACATTGATACTTGGGACTATAAAACCTAGCACATTTTGGATGGTATAACTAAAAAGTTACTGGTTTAGAGCCAGAAGACTTCAGTTAAAGTTCTGACTCTTACAGAAGCTATGTGATATTGGCCAAGTTACATAGGTTCTATAAACTCACATTTTCATCCATAAAATGAAAATCACACTTATAAGAATATTGTGAAAATTACTTAAGGTAATGTGTATAAAAGCAAGGTCTATAAGTACAAGTTAAAAGAACGTAGACTAAAAAAAAAAAGAAGAACGTAGACTATGTGAATAAGCTAGTAAATGAATAACTAAATGAATAATGAAATCCAGACTTTATATTCAGTTCTGTGGTGTAAAGCTACATCCAAAAGCAGTAATGAAATGCATGTGTATAAATGCAAGAATGTACCACCGCAATGAGAAGCCCACGCACCACAACGAAGAGTAGTCCCTACTCACCACAACTAGAGAAAGCCCGTACATAGAAATGAAGACTAAACGCAGCCAAAAAAAAAAAAAAAAGTAATGATACCATTAAGTATAATATAGAAGTCTTTAAGACAGTCCTTTGACTTTACTTTGTATCACACAAATAAGTAGTTCCTTGCCTGCTTTATTTCCACAGACCAGCAGCATTGGGCATTACTGGGCTCTAGTAATGCAGAATCTGCCTTAATCATAATTTACATTTTGACAGGATCATCCTTAAGTGATTCATAAGCACATTAAAGCTTGAGAGGCACTGATTTAGAATATTATGAAAGATCAACAAAAAGAGGAAGTTTTTTATAGCTAGAAGATCAGGGACAGTTTAATATTGGTCATATTTTGCCAAAATTTGCAAGATAGGTAATGTTTTGTATATGTAGGATGGAGTATGTCCATATGCAAGGGACTGTATATGAGGAAGTCCCTAACCAAGAAATGGCTTAATAAGAATGGGATTTTAAAAAATTCATCATACATAATAAATGCTATAAAAAGGAGGTTCAGGAACTTCCCCAGTGGCTCAGTGGTTAAGAATCCGCCTGCCAACGCAGGGGACATGGGTTTGAGCCCTGGTCCGGGAAGATCCCACAAGCTGTGGAGCAACTAAGCTCGTGTGCCACAACTACTGAGCCTGCTCTCTAGAGCCCATGAGCCACAACTGCTGAGCCCACGTGCCACAACTACTGAAGCCCACGCACCTAGAGCCCGTGCTCCACAACAAGAGAAGCCACTGCAATGAGAGGCCCGTGCACCACAGTGAAGAGTAGCCCCCGCTTGCCACAACTAGAGAAAGCCCGCGCACAGCAACAAAGACCCAGTGCAGCCAAAAATAAATAAATAAATTAATTAATTGAAAAAAAAAGAGGTTCAAAGGTGGAAGTGGTTAACTGCAGGAAGGGATCAAGGAAGTCTTCCGAGACAGATGAGGTACATTTTGAAGGAAAAGGAGTTCTTCAGGTTGAAAAAAGGGAAGAGCATTCACTTATAAATTATGCAAATGCAATAATTGGTCGAAGCGGTCCCTGTATTTTATACTTCTCAATCTTCACAGACCTAAAACAATGCTGATTTAGACCATGAGCCCCTTGGGGTTAGAAGCTGTGTTTTACTGTCTACCAGTATCATACCCGCTGCCTAGCACAGAGCCTGGTATATAGCAGGAACTTAGTAAATGTTCGATGACTACATGATACTTTTTGATTAAGATAAAGGTGTTGTGCTGCTAGAACTGAAGCCAACACTAATTCAACAGAAGTCCAACAAGTAGTTGGAAAGGGCGTGAACAGAGACAACTAACCAAGAAAGATGATCTAAGCCACCCAATAGCCATTTTCCCGTCCTCATATTTTTCTCCCTCTAAAGATCATTTTATGTATATCAAAACATTCATCTTTTCTCCAAATCTTAAAGGAAACCTTTCTTCCTTTCTGAGGACAAGCCTCTACTAGTGCTTTTATTTGCATATCTTCTTGCCTCTTTTGGAACCTTTCTTTGTTTTTCTCCCTAGCATTTTTTATTTCTCCTCTGTTTCTTCCATCACTATCATCACTCACAGGTCCCCTCCTAATTGACAGAATTTTTAATTAAATCTACTACTTCCCTTTTTCCTTACTTTCACAGCTAAACTATCTCTTATTTCCTGTTTACTCAGCATCCAGCAATCCCTACCATTCTGCTGGAACTTGACTTGCTTCCTGTCATCTACAGAAGGACCTTCAGGAGTGTTTCCCAAAGGGGAAAGGTTGCATGACAAAAATTGGGTAAATAATGTGTTAAGCTAAGTTAAACCAGTTTCCTTAATGCAGAATTCCCAGAGCCTTTACTATGCCAATATTAGTTCTGAAACTCCAAATGGAGGTTGTAGTATGCAGGGTTTTCCAAACTTAGTGAATATCAAAAGCTTTTTGTGGAGGGCATCTCATAGGATCCAGATTCCACAGAACATGCATAAAGAAACACTTACCTATAAAGACAAGTTTAAAAATATTAGGGTTTTTTTGCCTGATATTTATTCTCTTAACACTTTGTCCCCAACCTATCTTCCACAACTTTTGAACTCTGTGCCATTTATAAGCCTTGGGCTTCCATGCCTTTGTCTCTGCCCTTTCTTTTCCTTGGAATGATTTCTTTATTATTTTTTTAAATTTTATTTCTTTTTTATTGAAGAATAGTTGATTTATAATGTTGTGCTAGTCTCTGCTGTACAGCAAAGTGACTCAGTTATACACATGTAGACATTCTTCTTTTTAATATTCTTTTCCATTATGGTTTATTACAGGTTATTGAATATAGTTCCCTGTGCTAGTAGGATATTGTTGTTTATCCATACTATATATAATAGTTTACATCTGCTAATCCCAAACTCCCAGTCCTTTTCTCCCTCCCCCCCTCCCCCTTGGCAACCAGTCTGTTCTCTGTGTCTGTGAGTCTGTTTTGTAGATAGGTTCATTTGTGCCATATTTTAGATTCCACATATAAGTGATATCATATAGTATTTGTGTTTCTCCTTCTGACTTACTCCACTTAGTATGATAATCTCTAGTTGTATCCATGTTGCTACAAATGGCATGATTTCATTCTTTTTTATGGCTGAGTAGTATTCCATTGTATATATGTACCTCATCTTCTTTATCCATTCATCTATCCATGGACATTTAGGTTGTTTCCATGTTTTGGCTGTTGTGAATAGTGCTGCTATGAACATAGGGGTGCATGTATCTTTTTTTAAAGATTTTTTAATGTGGACTATTTTTAAAGTCTTTATTGAATTTGTTACAATATTGTTTCGATTTTATGTTTTGTTTTTTTGGCCCCAAGGCATGTGGGATCTTAGCTCCTTGACCAGGGATCGAACCTGCACCCTCTGCATTGCAAGGCGAAGTCTTAACCACTGGACTGCCAGGGAAGTTCCAGCATGTATCTTTTTGAATTATAGTTTTGTGTGGATATATACCCAGGAGTGGGATTGCTGGATCATATGGTAATTCTATTTTTAGTTTTCTGAGGAACCTCCACACTGTTCCATAGTGGCTGCACCAACTTATATACCCACCAGCAGTGTAGGAGGGTTCCCTTGTCTCCACACTCTCTCCAGCATTTGTTATTTGTAGACTTTTTAATGATGGCCATTCTGACTGGTGTGAGGTGGTACCTCACTGTAGTTTTGATTTGCATTTCTCTAATAATTAGTGATGTTGAGCATCTTTTCATGTGCCTACTGGCCATCTGTATGTCTTCTTTGGAAAAGTGTCTATTAAGGTCTTCTGCCCATTTTTCAGTTGGGTTGTTTGTTTTTTTGATAGTGAGCCTCATGAGCTGTTTGTATATTTTGGAGATAAAGGCCTTGTTAGTCGCATCATTTGCAGATATTTTCTCCCATCTTTGGAATGATTTCTTATTCCTTCTCTGCTCATCCACTTATCTCTCATGGCCAGATTCCAGTTCTACTTCCACATAGCCTTCCTGACCACCTCTTTGATAGCTTAGGTCTCTTTATTCCTATGGCACCTATGATCTGTTGGCAATAGGCATTGTCGTTTACCTACAGAAGAGTGTGTTTTACAGTACTAGTAGGGTTTTGTATCATATTCAGCACTCCAAAAAGAAACCCTGTACCCATTTTCAGTCACTCTCTATTCCCTCCCTGCCTTCCAGTCCCTGGCAACCACTAATCTACTTTCTGTCTCTATCGATTTGCTTATTCTGGATATTTCATGTAAATGGGGTAATACAATATGTGACCTTCTGTGTCTGGTTTCTTTCACTCAGCATAATGCTTTCAAGGTTCATTCATGTTACAGCATGAATCAGTAACTCATTCCTTTTATGGCTGAATAAAATTCCATTGCTTGGATATACTGTCAGTTGGATTTTGAACTCCTTGAAGTATCTCACTTCTTTATATCACTTGCAGGGCATTATAGAAATAAGTAATCCTTAAATATTTATTGGTGGATTAATTAACCAATGTTGAAAGTGAGAAAGGTACTAAAGTGAAAATGACTTATTGTTTGTGATATAGTTCCTTTTGCCAAAGGCCAGAAACTTGTCTCTAGTCTCTCTCTCACTTTCTCATATTCAGTTGGTCATCAAATTATTTCAGAATAGTTCCAGAATAGCTATATAATTAATCTGTCCTTCCCTTTCTACTGACATTGCCTTAGTTCAAGTCCTTTCCATTTCTCATCTATACTTTTTGCTGACCATACTCCCTCCTCAAATCTCTCCCCCACTTAAATCAGTCCTCCACAGTGCAGCTAAGATTATGTTTACACAATGCAAATCTGATTTTGTATATTTACTTTTATTAATAACCTCTAATGTCTCTTCTTGATATAAGCTCTGTGGAGCTATTTGCCCTTATATTAATTAATTCATCCAACCAGCACACATTTGTTGGTTGCCTACTATGGGTCAGGCACTGTTATAGGTACTGGAGATACGTGTTCAAAACAAAACTACAGCAAACACACCTTAGTTCCTCCCATCAGCGAACTTACAGACATTATCCAAATAATCATACAAATACATTATTATAAATAGTGATAAATGTTATGAAGGAAGAGTCCAGGGGACTATGAAAGGAACCTAATCTAGTCAGGGAGATCATGGAAATTTTCTTTAAATAGGTATATCTGGGGGACTTCACTGGTGGTGCAGTGGTTGAGAGTCCGCCTGCCAATGCAAGGGGCATGGGTTCGAGCTCTTGTCCAGGAAGATCCCACATGCCGCAGAGCAGCTAAGCCTGTGCACCACAACTACTGAGCCCGCATGTCACAACTACTGAAGCCTGCTTGCCTAGAGCCCGTGCTCAGCAACAAGAGAAGCCACTGCAGTGAGAAGCCCTTGCACCACAAGGAAGAGTAGCCCCTGCTCGCCGTAACCAGAGAAAGCCCACACGCAGCAACGAAGACCCAGCACAGCCAAAAATAATAAATAAAATAAATAAATTTATATATTAAAAACAAAGTATATCTAGGAACTGAAGAATGGGTGGCATTTAATTATCTGAAGTTAGGGGAGACAGCCTGGTACAAAGTCCCTGAGGTACAAGGGATGCTGGTTCATTCACAGAACTGAGAGGCTTAATATGGCTAGAACATAGGGTCACGGTGGGTAGGGAGGCAGAAAATTGTTCTGGAGAAGTAGATAGGGCATGTAGAGATTGTTAGATTTGAGCTAAAAAAGTAGTGGGAGGCCACTGAAGGATTTTAAACGGGAGAGTGAAAGATTTGCATTTTAAAAATATTCTTCTGCCTATAGGTGAGAATGGATTGGAAAGAGAATGACTAGGGAGAGGAGTTAGTAGACCATTATAGTCATACAGACAGGAGATGTTAGTTTGCACGAGCATGGTGCAGGTGGTAGAAATGGAGAAAAGTGGGCAGGTTCAAAAAATATTTAGGGGTAAAAGTGATAGAATTTAGTTGTGGTTGAATGGTGTGGGGAGCATGTGAATGAAGGAAATTGTCAAGGATAATTAAACTTCTGGTTTACAGTGCTGGATGGGATTAGTGGTACTATTCACTGAAATAAGAAACTGGAGGAAGACCTTAACTATCAAGAATTCAGTTTTGGAATATTGAGTTTTAAATGCCTTTGAAATAACTACAACGTTAAAGTGACACTTGATTGTATAAGTCTACAGAAGAGGACTGGGCTCAATATATTGCTTTTTGAGCTCAGCCTTCCTCAGTGTTTTTACCTATTTTTATGGTCTGAATGTTTGTGTCCCCCAAAATTCATATGTTGAAATCCTAATGCCCAGTGGGGAAGTGGAGCCTTTGGGAGGTACTTAGGTCGTGAGGATGGGGCCCTCATAAATGGGATTAGTGCTCTTATAAAAAAGATTTCACAGATCTCCCTACCCGTTTCTGCCATGTGAGGGCACAAGGAGAAGTCAGCTAGCCAGAAGAGAGCCCTTTCCTGACCATGCTGACACCCTGACTTTAGACTTCCAACCTCCAGAACTGTGAGAAGCAAATTTCTATTGTTTATAAGCCACCCAGTCTATGGTATTTTGTTATATAGAAGCCTAAACAGACTAAGACACTCCTATATAAAAATGATAGTATATACAACTCATAATACTTTATTGTGATCAGTAATTTGTAGATATAATAATGCAATAATTTTTGTGTTAATAGGCTTTTTTGAGTAAACAATAATTTTCTGTTACTCTGTTAAGGTGTCCATTTAGCCTACTTTGTGTGACATTCTCCCTCCCCAGGAAAGATGTCACTTCTAATATAATTTAGTAGTGTTGATAGAGGAATCTTTAGTTTTTCCTCTTTAAAAGTTTCCTACTTGATTTTTAAAAAATTATATCCAGATAGATATTATCACAAGTATCTTCTGTACAATGTGCTCAAGAAGTACAATATATGATATATAATGGGTGCAAGAATAGCTTTTCTTCTGTGTTTGAAAATTGAAAATGACTTTTTAGTCAACCTTTCTTGGGAAGAAAACAAGGTAGTTAAGCAAGATTTATCTTTTAAAAAAATTAATCTATTTCTTTTCATAAATTTTAAACTTGTAAGGCATTACACAAATCCATAAGTGTGGTAAAATTGCATAGAACTATACACACATACACACAAATAAGTGCACTTAAAACTGGTAAAATCTGAATAAGGTCTATCAACTGTATCAGTGTCAGTGTCCTGGTTTTGATAGTACATATGATGGTATGGTACCATTGGGGGAAACAGGGTGAAGGGTGCATATAACCTCTGCAACTTCCTGTGAATCTATAATTATTTCAAAATAAAACTTAAAAGACTCATAAGGCAAATAAAAGAAATTTCTGTTAGATAACTGATTTATGCCAAAATGGGATTTGATTTTTCTAAAGGTAGGCTCAGGAGATGTAATTGATTTTAATTAATATTATGTGCAATATGAAAATTAACTGGCAATATTGAATAGTAAAGCTACTGAAATCGTAAACCAAAATGATATGAATAAAAATATAACCTAGGGGCTTCCCTGGTGGTGCAGTGGTTAAGAATCCGCCTGCCAATGCCTGGGACACAGGTTTGAGCCCTGATCTGGGAAGATCCCACATGCCGCGGAGCAACTAAGCCCGTGAGCCACAACTGCTGAGCCTGTGTGCCTAGAGCCCGTGCTCTGCAACAAGAGAAGCCACCGCAATGAGAAGCCTGTGCACCGCAACTAGAGAAGGCGCTTCCACACGCAGCAATGAAGACCCAGCACAGCGAAAAATAAATAAAAAATTAAAAAGTATATATATATATATATATATATATATATATATAACCTAGGACACAATTTTATACACGGCTTTAAAATTTTTTCTCATGGAGTAACATAATCAACTCCAATATAGGTCTAGCAATTATAAAATCATTATATACTTGTGTTGGTTTCTTGAGCTCTTTCATTGGCCTATATACGCATTAAAATGTTTTTATAACTAAAATGGAACAGTGGAATTTGTCCCTTTAGTATGAAACATGTGCTTGTTTTATTTTGTTGCACAATAGCCAATTCTGGTTTAGATTTAAGCACACATGGATTTCATTTCATTTTCATTCAGATAAAATGGAATTATTTTTGTCCTTGCTCTTGGTTGCTTGTTAAGTAAGAAAGCGCTTATTCATGTTATGTAAGAAGTTGGCAAGTACCAACAAAATGTTCATGTTCATTGCAGATTACTCTTCTTTCATAGAAATCTAGAACTTTTGTAGGGGCAGATCAGTAAATCTCACCCTGAGTATACTCTCATACTACACTGACTGAATTCTTCAAAGTGAAGTTCTCAGGCTGAGGAGAAGATTCAGAGAAAAGATCCCTCACCCAGTAATACACTTGAGTTGAAAGGGAGGGAAAATTACTATTGAAAGGGAGGGAAAATTACTATTAAGTGTTGTTCTGCAGTTTTTCCAGGTGGCTTTTAATAAAACTTGAAACTTACTTATATTCTTTCCTCACTCTGAACCCAAACAGTAGTGGAAACATTTTTAAGATTTCTTTCAAAGATTATTTCCTCTTAAAACCATTTACATTTATTATTATCTTTATGTTATTTTTTACTTAGAAAATGACAAGAAAAAAAAATGACAAGAATATTATAGCGTAGTAAGAAAGGATTAATTTAAGATTAGTGTTTTATAATTCTGGACACCTGTCCTAGAGTTGACGATCAAGCTAGCTGGTTCTTACCGTGGTTTAATGTAAGACAGTTGTGCTCCTGGAGTGACCACCCTCCCCCCTTTTTTTTTTTAATATTTCTCATTATTTTCCGACATTATTTTTTACCTGTTAGCATGATCACATGTTAGGCTAACTACTGAGTTGTTTTACTTTTCTGTTGCTTTTTTTTTTTGGCTGTACGCGGGCCTCTCACTGTTGTGGCCTCTCCCGTTGTGGAGCACAAGCTCCGGACGCGCAGGCTCAGCGGCCATGGCTCACCAGGGAAGCCCTTCTGTTGCTTTATTTTTTTAATTTTTTTTGCGGTACGCGGGCCTCTCACTGCTGCGGCCTCTCCCTTTGCGGAGCACAGGCTCCGGACGCACAGGCCCAGCGGCCATGGCTCACAGGCGCAGCCGTTACGCAGCACGTGCGGGGCACGAACCCGCGTCCCCTGCATGGGCAGGCGGACTCTCAACCACTGCGCCACCAGGGAAGCCCAGTTGCTTTATTTTTAACACATGTAATTGTGTTTTGGGGGAACTGGATGATTTGTCAGACTGCTGTTTCTAGCATTCTCCTACATATGTCCATGGTATTTTCCTTCTTTGCATAGAATGGAAAACACTACAAAATTATAAGCTAAAGGTGTCTTTTTGAGGTTCTACATCCCTGCTATGAAAAACTCCTAAACATATACAATTCTTTCTCACAGCACTCCTTAGCACTATAATTTATATATCCTTTTTTAGCTAGTTAAGGACTTTAACTGCAGTCTTTTCTAGAGGCCAGGAAACAGTTGTTAAGGTCCTTTCCTGCCTTATAATTCCAAAACCTTTAATGTCACTGCTATACTAATGACTTCCTGATCTAAGTTTTCCTCTTGTTAAATCAAGAAAGGCACTCTTTGTACCTGTTGGAAGTAGAATTTTAGTTAAGTTTCAACTCTTTCATTTTCAACTTAGAGTAAGACAAGCAGAAAGTAATTTTGAGAGAATATTTTAATCAGAAGATTCTATGGCAATTAGCATCTGTAGGGACTATTTTTAAGCTTTAAGTAGGGAAGGACAGTGAATTCAAAAGTACTTGCATTTTATCTCTAGCTGAATAAACTAAACTAAAAGCTTTTTAGAATCATGTAATGTTAAACCTGGAAAGAACTTTGAATGGGAAACTGGAGACCAGAAGGCATTAATGATTTGCTGTATTAATTAGTAGCTTAGCTAGGACTTAGCTTCAGAATGCAAACTTTATTATAATTAATTGCAGGAGTTGTCAGAACCAGATCATTATGTGACTCATAATTGATCCACTCACTGATTGAAGTTTAAGCCAAAATTTTTTAATGGCAGTTCTCAAAAGCTAACCTAGAATTTAGGGTAATGTGCAAATTAAGCTCTTCCTTCTACTGTATAGGATCTCCAGGAAAGGAGAGTCTGTGTTGAGTGTTGTGGTTTGCTGTTGCCGAAATTGTTTTCTAAAGTATCACTCCAGTCTTTTGACTTCTAGTTAACAACATTGATGGTTGTTTACTAGTGCATGTTGTCTGGTCCTACAAATGTGTTTTTTTATTAATTCCTGTATGACCTCAAGCAAGTCCTTTACTATTCCCAATTTTTTTTCGACCAGAAATTTTGACATATGTACTACTGTGATTATCTGTAACCTCTAAGGCACTGGTACAGACTGTGAGTGGAATTTATTTTGTAATGTGGATAACAGAGTCTCTTCACTGCTTTTTTTTTTATCTATGTAAATTTATTTATTTATTTTTGGCTGCGTTGGGTCTTTGTTGCTGCACGCGGGCTTTCTCTAGTTGCGGCAAGCGGGGGCTACTCTTTGTTGTGGTGTGCAGGCTTCTTATTGCGGTGCCTTCTCTTGTTGCAGAGCATGGGCTCTAGGCATGCGGGCTTCAGTAGTTGTGGCATGCGGGCTCAGTAGTTGTGGTGCACGGGCTCTAGAGCGCAGGCTCAGTAGTTGTGACGCACGGGCTTAGTTGCTCCGCAGCATGTGGGATCTTCCTGGACCAGGACTCGAACCCGTGTCCCCTGCATTGGCAGGCAGATTCTTAACCACTGCACCACCAGGGAAGCCCTTCAATGCTTTTTAGAATTGACCTAAAAAAACCCAACAACCTTTATTTTGCCAAAACTAAAGATAAATGATGTAATTATATAAAGAAAAAAGTTAGCTGAAATAGTAGGAAACTCTTACTAGTCAGGTTTATCCAAAACTAAGCATTAATATATGAGGCACTTAGCATAGATATTTAGTTTTAAAAGAAATAATGTATGAATAAATATATGAAAAAGTAAGGGACGTTATCTGCGGTTTTCCTTTAGCAAATGATTATGTCTAATGGTTTGTATATATAAATATGTAATGCCTTTAAAGAGAATTTATACATCACTTTGTTCTGAAGCACATAATGTACATAATAATGAAGGGACTCCAAAATGATATCCTGTTGGGAGTTCCTGGGGGTCCAGTGGTTAGGACTCCGTGCTTTTGCTGCCGGGCCTGGGTTCAGTCCCTGGTCGGGGAACTAAGATCCCACAAGCCTCGCAGTGCAGCCAAAACCATACCAAACCCAACCAAACAAACAAAAAAAACAAAGTGATATCCTGTAATATATTTTGTATATATCTTCCATTTAAATTTTAAAGTTATAGTTATAAGTCTAGATTCTGGTACAAGGCTAGCTAGTTAGATGTGAAACCTTTCATGTGAATTCACCTCTCTTGTTTTCGTTTTCTTGTTGTAAAAATAAAAAGTGGTTTTTAGATATCATTACTGAAAAAAAATTCAACTGAGTAACTTTTAAAGATTTTATTGGCTTATTCAGTGATACATGAAATGGGCAGCATTCCAATCTGCAGGTAGAAAGGAGCTCTGAGGAGCTGTACAAAATGAAAGACTTTAGGCAGAAGGAAGTGGGACAAGGAAGTTATACTAGCTAAAAGTGGATTAGTTATGGCAAGGTCACTTTCCTTTAGGAGATTGCAGGGGTCTGTCAGGCACATTACTTCACTAGTGCTGACCAGGTGATTCCTGATTCACTAGTTTAAGGTTCTGTTTCTGGGAGAGGCCAAAACTGTAATTAAGTCTTGGTTTGGTGACATGAGACTTAGCATAAGTGACTCCATTTTGGGCCTGCTGTCTTGTTTTTATCACTGTCAACTATAAAATACAAAGATTGTATACAGTAGCAGATGTTCATATGTAGAGATCTTCAAGTGATAATTATTTAGTTGGATATATACTCGTGTTGGTTAGGATTCACACATTTTACCTTGGTTTATAGTTTGTCCTCTTTTCTCCTTAGATCTCAGTGGTTCAATAGCATCCCCAGATGTCAAGTTAAACCTTGGTGGAGATTTTATCAAAGAGTCTACAGCTACTACATTTCTGAGACAAAGAGGATATGGCTGGCTTTTGGAAGTTGAAGATGATGACCCTGAAGATAACAAGCCACTCTTGTATGTAAAAATAAATATATATTTTTTGGTTTTTAGAGCTAGTCTGTGGAATGATTGTATTTTTTCATATTATTTAAGACAGGTATAGAAAATCTTAACCTTTTTGGTCAAAAGTTTTAGCTATTTTCAGTTTTACTATTATAGTTGACCCTTGAACAACACAGGTTTGAACTGTGTAGGTCTTCTTGTACATAGATTATTTTTAATACATACATTGGGAATTTTTTTTGAGTTTGCAACAATGTGAAAAAACTCGCAGACGAACCATGTAGCCTAGAAGTATCGAAAAAATTAAGAAAAAGGTATGTCATGAATGCAGAAAGTATATGTAGATGTACATGTAACATATAAAATATATGTTAATCAACTGTTTATGTGATTGGGAAGGCTTCTAGTCAACAGTAGGCTTTTAGTTAAGTTTTGGGGGAGTCAAAATTATATGTGGATCTTTGAGGGTGGTACCCATAACCCCCACGTTGTTCAAGGTCAACTGTAACTAGTAAAACTGAAATAATGAGAGAATATTTTTAACCTACTGAATGGCAAAAGTTAAAAGAATCATAATCCTATATCACACACAAATATACTCCAAACTGTTAGGACTTACCTGGGTCTATAGATATCTGAAGTGAACATACAATGTAAGTAAAAAAGCAAGGTGCTTGGGTGCGTGCTGTGGAAGTTCAGTTTAAGATTTCCAAAAAGATTACCCCTCCAAACTCTCTCCTATGTAGAAATTCTAGAGCTACCACTGGGAGGACTATAGGGATACTTTCACTTTCTTCATAGTACTTGAAAATTTTTAAGTGATTATGTATCACTTGGGGAAAAAAGGTGAAGAATTTAACAATTTTGGGAAGAAGAACCTATAGCTTTGTAAAATCAAGGTATTACCAAGTTATTCTCTGTAGTAATTACTGGTAGATCAAGTGCTAAAATATCCTGTTTCTTAACTGTTAATATACCGAATTTCATCAAATCTAAGATGGTATGGATTATAAGATGCAGTTATTTCACGTTTATTGATAAAACAGAAAAAGTACCTAAGACTGCATAAAGCTAGGACATCAAAGGGGCTATCTTATCTCCTTAGTGTAAGGATAAATGAGAAATAACCTACCATACAAAGAGAGACAGCAAGGAAGTTTGCTTGTCTGTTTGGCACTGGGTGGGGTGTTGGAAGAAAAAGTGTCTGTGAGAATATAGGATTGCAGTCTGATTTTTCAGTACGGTCCCAAAAAGTCTCAAGCAGAGAATTTTATTTAAAGTCCCAAGTTGATAGTGCCTCCAGGAGACTGGCAAAAGGAAAGGGAGATCTTGGAAGCACTTGGCTTCACTCCAGACTGACAGCAGTTGTAAGACACCAGCTATTGTGAGATGCATCCCAACTTTAGAGATGTTGAAATGATAAAAATGTTCATCATGGAACCAGTGAAATGTGGTACTTCAAATGCAAATGTTTTGTTGATCTGTGGTGACTGTAATGTTATATTTAAACTTTTCTTAAATTCTGCTGCAACTGTCTCAGTATTCAGAAGTGTGTGCTTTTTAAGAATTCTTATTTTAAAATTATAGGGAAGAATTGGATATCGACCTAAAGGATATTTACTACAAAATTCGATGTGTTTTGATGCCAATGCCATCACTTGGTTTTAATAGGCAAGTGGTGAGAGACAATCCTGACTTTTGGGGTCCTCTGGCTGTTGTTCTTTTCTTTTCCATGATATCATTATATGGACAGTTTAGGGTAAGTATATCTTACTTTTCACAAATTCTAAATAGTTTAAGAGTTTTAAAATTGAAAATAGCCAAATATTAACTGTAGTACTTCATGTTTGAGAAATGCTTTAGCTTTACCCATTATTTCTCACTTGTTTATCCCTACAAGCTGTTCTTAATTAAATAAGTGGGGAGTGCCTTGGATTAATGATTTCCAAACTCTTCTACATCATCATTCTCATAAAAAGTATTAGTATTTGTATGGCAAGTGGGTAGAATGGTTGGGACTGATCCCAGCTGCCCATACCCTTTCTGATTTCTCCAAAGGATAAAGAGTTTGAAACACAATACTCATCTTCTTATCTTTTATTCATTTTTAGTTCTGTTTTTTAAAGTAAGCTTCTTAATAAATGATGACAAGAATTCCATCCGTTTTTGTTTTTATATAATACTTTGTCCTATTCTCAGAGGCTTTATCTCTATCATCAAAATACGGCACATGCATATCATTCCCTCATCCCTAGTTTAAGGCTTTAGGGGAGTAAAAAATAACTCTTTACCACAGAGTGATTTGGAAATGAATTAGTTTCCTTTTGTACTATAACATATTTCCACAAGTTTAGTGGCTTAAAACAATGCAGATTTATTCTTTGACAGTTCTGAAAGTCAGAAACCCAAATTGAGTCTTAAAGGGCTAAAATCAAAATGTCAGCAGGGCTGGTTCTTCTGGAGGCTCCGGGACAGTCTGTTGCTTGCCTCTTCCCATATCTGGAGGCTGCCAACATTCCTTGACTTCTGGCTGCATCACTGCAATCTGTTTCCATTTGTCACATTGCCTTCTCTACTGTAGTCAAATATCCCTCTGCCTCCTTTTTTAAAGGACAGTTGTGATTACATTTAGTGCTCACCAGATAATCCAGAGTGTTCTCTCCATAGCAAGACCCTTAACGTTATATAATACTGGTCCTATTAATATTTACCTTGGATCAGTAGTTCATATCAAGTATTCTGTTGCAAGTATAAGGACCATTGAAGAAGTTGAATGGGGGTCTGGTTTCCTACCCACCACCAACCCTTCATGTAGAACATCTCTATATAAATTTTATCTATTTTGTATAATCTTTCATTTGAACAAAGTGTTCTAAGGCTAAAAACAGAAGATTCTTATCTCCATAGAATGTTTCTTTGTCATTACTTAATCATTCATTTATTTTTGTCAGTATGGACTCATGGATATTTATTTTATTTTCTGGACTATAATACAGTACTGTCATTTATTTTATTGCTCAGATTGTTGCAGTTTTAGCCATTGGGAGCGCCTTCAGGTTAGCTTCTGTATCCTTTTGACATATCCCCATCTTTTTTGAGTACTTCCTTTCTTTCTGACTCCACAGAGTGTTCTGGGCTCACCTTTTATTGTCCCTGTCCCAGCCCAGAATCAGTCATTTTTCTAGGGAGTCCTAGTGCCTTTTGGGGAATATTTAGAAACCAGGATCTGGGCAATAAGTGTGCTTATGTTGCTACTGGGTGTCATTATTTCTAGACCCCCCCAAGCAGACAGAACTTGGAAATATATACATGTATCATTACTATGTCAAGTCTCAGGAGTTAAAATTGTGTGAAGTATCGTCCACATTCTATTACTTGGATAAATGTGTAATTAATGTAAATTTTAGAGACCTCTTGAGAAGACTGGTAACTTATTTCACAGATGAATTTACCTTCCAAAATGCTATAAAGCAGGGGTTGGGAGTCAACAGTTTGGTCTTTCTTTGCAGTTCTTTTATTATAGATCATAAAATACTAAGGTTTCCTTAGGCAATTGATCATTGCTAAATTTTCAGTTTGGATGTAAAATTACATTACACATTTATATTCTTATTAAGTTTTACCTGGGAACCCAAACTCTCTATGACCTGAAGTTGAGTATACCAAAATATATGGTAGAGGATTGAGTTCGTGGGAAATTATCAGCTTATTTGGTACACAGATATTAACTGCATGAATTTTTTTTCTCTTAAGGTGGTCTCATGGATTATAACCATTTGGATATTTGGTTCATTAACAATTTTCTTACTGGCCAGAGTTCTTGGTGGAGAAGTAAGTAGTTAATTTTGAAAATAGCCTTTGTTTTTTATGGTAAGCTTTATTTTTGATAGTGCAGGTAGTATCAGTAGCTATGTTCATTGTAACTGCTTCTTGTCCCAGAATTGCTTTTAAGTTATGCTACTTCTTTTAAGGTGATGTAAATATTAGTATAAATGTTATGAGAAATAAAGAGGAAAGAAAATCCAATTTCACTCATAAATAATGTATAGCTTTTTAGGGAAGCATGCAATTTATTCTCTGTTACAGCAGTTCTCAAACTTTTTGATCTCAGGTCCCCAAAGAGATTTCTTTCTGTAGGTTGTATTTATTGATATTTACCATGTTAGAAATTAAAATAAAAATTTTAAATATATATTTATTCATTTAAAACTAAAAGTAAACCAAATACATTTTAACATAAAAAATACATTTTAATGAAAACTATTTTTCAAAACAGTGAGAAAAAGGTATTGTTTTATATATTTGCAAGTAGCTTTAATGTCTGGGTTAGTGGAAATTGTATTCTAATATCTGCTTTCTGCATTCAATTGTTACGCTATATTTTGGTTAAAGTAAAAAATAAGGCCTCACACAGGTATATAATTTTAAAAGGGAGAGTATTTTAATACATGTTTTGGATGATTATGATTATTCTACTCTGATACTACATCAACACTCAACAAGTAATATTTTCTTAAAGGTTTGTTGTAGTGAGGAATCTCAAACCATATCAGTGAGCTTTTTATACGCTGTATCATTGAAATTCACTTTGGATGGATCTTTTTACCCATGCACAATCTACTAAGAAAACATTAGTTCCCTGAGCTTTGTAGATCTTCCAAATGTTGACTCGTTTTATTATACAATGTCAGAAAGTCACATTCATTAATATCACCACCTATTTCATCAGAAAAATCTGTATTGGAAAACTATCAAGATAAGAGTGTTGGATACAAGTTTTCCAAAATTCTACTTTTTGCTTGAGAGAAATTTTGTAATTTGGAAGAAATACTGTCAGTTTTCCTTGAAATAATAGGCTCACTTCATTCATTTTCATTCATGTTGCCTGTCAGTACCTAACTCTGAATAATCATAGTTTGTCTTTCAGTTGTTCTTTCAAGTAAAAGTGGTATTCTATGGATAAAGCATCTAATTCAACTCTTCACTCACACAGTTGTACAAATGCTCTTCCTTGGGATAACCATTGAATCAAGATACAGAAGAAATGCTTTCTGTGTACTTCTCATTTTGTTACACAGAATATTAAAAAGACATATTCAAAGGTTGAGGCTTAATAAAATTAATCATTTTAACTGCTTCATTAAGGACATTCTTAAGTGAAACTGGCTTTTTTTCTTCTTTTCCTGAGTGTGGGGTAGTAAAGAACACAGTAACTACTAGTATGTTTCATGCCACCTTATTTGTGCTAAAGCAGCATGTTTTACCCATTGCTTTTGTTCTATTAGTACCAATATCAACCCAATAAAAAAGGCAAATATTTTATTACTATTATAAAAAATAGTTTTGTGGGTTTTTTTTTTTTTTTTTTTTTTGCGATACGCGGGCCTCTCACTGTTGTGGCCTCTCCCGTTGCGGAGCACGGGCTCCGGACGCGCAGGCTCAGTGGCCATGGCTCACGGGCCCAGCCGCTCCACGGCATGTGGGATCTTCCGAGACCGGGGCACGAACCCGTGTCCCCTGCATTGGCAGGCGGACTCTCAACCACTGCGCCACCAGGGAAGTCCTGGGTTTTTTTTTTTAAGTTTTATTTATTTAATTTTTTTTCCGTGCCTTGCGGCATGTGGGATCTTAGTTCCCCGACCAGGGATTGAACCTGTGCCCCATGCAGTGGAAGCGTGGAGTCTTAACCACTGGACCGCCAGGGAAGTCCCCTATTACAAAAAATAGTTTTGACGTTCCAGTCTTTAAGAAGAGTCTCTGGGACCCCCAGAGGTCCATGGGTCACACCTTGAGAATCACTGCTCCATTAAATTAGACTTTATGAATTACTATAAACCTAGGAATTCCAGCACTCTGGAATTCAACTCTCTGTGAAGAGGGTAAAGCACAAGGGATGCCAGGCGGAGTTACTATATCATGTGGGTGCTGACTCATATCAGGCTTACTGTATGAACACTGAATGCTAAATGCAGAACTCTTGAGCTTTTTTCTCATACTTGGTGGAAAGGTCTCCACCAAGCTCTTGTTCTTCTGCTTTCCAGTTTCCAAAATTAAGTTGCTCTTGTCCTGTCTTCTAATCTCCTGTTTATGCTTCTTATAAAAAGGAGTTTCCTTTTTTCCTTCCCTTTTAATGGAGTTTCAGGAAGGAATGGTATTAGATATATGCACTCAATCCATCATCTTAACTTAAAACTCTTGAATAAATGTAGAATAACATTTATCTATGTAATTTTATCACTCTGCTTATGAAAATTTAAAATAATTCTAACAGTGACATTTGTTTGCATATTATTTCTTACATTCTAGACAAAACTTCATATAATTTTTATGTGAAAAAAGGTATCACTAAATGTTTTGGTAATTTAGGACTGTTGATAGAGAAGTTAAAAGACCTAGATCTTAATTTGAACTCTTACCAACTAGCTTTGCTTTCCTGAACAAAGCTCTTTGTCTCTCTGGAATCACTTTCTTCATAATGGGGACAGTAATACCACATAGGGTTGTTAGTGCCTTTGATCTTCACAATATGTGAAGCTCTATCACGGAGTGTGGCACACAGTAGCCACTAAAAAATATTTCTCTCTTCAGTCCTCCTACCTTCTCTCCCTTCCCTTCTAGTCTGCATTTGTCACATCTAGCTTCTCTAGACTTGAATTTTTCATCAAAATAAGATGGTTGTGGTTCCTTTAAATAATCCTCCTACAACAAGGGAAGTAGTGACTAAGAGATGTACTCAAGGTAATTGGATATATAAGTCTGAAGCTCAAAAGAGAGAGGGCAGGAAATGTAGATTTGGGTATTATCAGAATTGATAATTGAAATCACGGTGGGTTGTTGACCTTGTCCACGAATATGAGACTATATGATAATTTGAAATACAATGGGTATGATACTTTTTTCTTAATTCTCACCTTTATGTAAGTACAACAAAGTATATATGATGTTTAATAGTGGTTAAAATAAGTATCTTGATTTCTGTGATATTTATTTAACATTTTGAAAATTCACAGGTTGCATATGGCCAAGTTCTTGGAGTTATAGGATATTCATTACTTCCTCTCATTGTAATAGCCCCTATACTTTTGGTGGTTGGATCATTTGAAGTGGTGTCTACACTTATAAAAGTAAGTAGTGTGTTATAAAAAGTAGTTTACTGTTTCCCAGTAAAAAAAAAAAAGTATACAGTTGTCACTCCGTATCCACGGGAGATTCGTTCTAGGACCCCCCCGCACACAAGAAAATCTGCAGATGCTTAAGTTCCCTATACAAAATGGTGTAGTATTTACATGTAATCTGTGCATATCCTTCCATCTACTTTAAATCATCTCTAGATTACTTACAATACCTAATACAATGTAAATGCTATATAAATAGTTGTCTGTAGTGCAGCCAATTCAAGTTTGGCTTTCTGGAACTTTCTGGAATTTTTTCTTCCCCCCAAATATTTTCGATCCACAGTTGGTTGAATCCGTGGATGCAGAACCCACAAGTAATAAGAGCTGACTGTACTAGTTCTCTGGCTAAGAATCTTGTAATCTATAACTGTTTATCAAACAGTTCGTAGTGTTTTGGAACAGTGACCTTACTCACTAATTATACCAGTTGTATTTCTTTTATTTTCCCCTTTTAATTGCCATAAATTATAATGTATGTCTAGGGCAGAATAAAGAACAAAGAGCAAATCAGACCTTGGGGTATTACACTCAGAGAATTTTTTAATTTAATGTTAAAATTTTCTTCTAGTTCATCTGACTTAGATTTTGTGGGAGGTATTTATTTAAAATTCCACTGGCTCAAAAGGACACCTGTACCCCAATGTTCATTGCAGCACTATTTACAGTAGCCAGAACATGGAAACAACCTAAATGTCCAACAACAGATGAATGGATAAAGATGTGGTACATATGTACAATGGAATATTACTCAGCCATAAAAAAGGAACGAAATTGGGTCATTTGTAGAGATCTGGATGGACCTAGAGTCTGTCATACAGAGTGGAGTAAGCCAGAAAGAGGAAAAAAATACCGTATATTAATGCATATATGTGGAATCTAGTAAAATGGTACAGATGAACCTATTTGCAGGGCAGGAATAGAGACATAGATGTAGAAAATGGACATGTGGATACAGGTGTGGAAGGGGATGGTGGGACGAATTGGGGGATTAGGATTGACATATGTACACTACCATGCGTAAAATAGATAGCGGGAACATTCTATAAAGCACAGGAAGCTCAGCTTGATGCTCTGTGATGACCTAGATGGGTGGGATTGGGAAGGGGGGTGGGAGGGAAGTCCAAGAGGGAGGGGATATAGGTATACATATAGCTGATTCACTTCATTGTACAGCAGAAACTAACACAACATTGTAAAGCAATTATACTCCAATTAAAAAAAAAAACCTCACTAAAAATAAAATAATATTCCACTGGGACTGGACATTTATTTAATAATTGTCGCTCATATTTGAATAGTAAGTTCTTTATCAAATATGATATATATGGTTCTAATAAATTGGCTTTTCTGTGTTGCAGAGATCAGGACTTCTTTGTGCTGTGTTAAGCTTATATTAACATATGTACCCACTTTAAACATTTACTGATAATATTAAATATTATGAGTAGTGATTGAACTTAAATTTTGGCATTTATTAATTTTGAACAACTTTTGGAAATAAATGACCACTCTAACACATGTATGTATATTACACAGTGAATATAATCTTTTTTCTTTATGGAAAATAGAACTTCGACTTAAATTTTTAAGTAGAGTAACTTTTAACTTTTTTTACTTAAAGTTTATTACTAATTCCAATATAAAATTATTCCTTTTAGAATTGAGTAACTACAGGCTAATACTGACATTATATAAGCCTTGGGTATTGAAAAGAGTTGGATTTTGGAACCAGTCAGTTCTGAATTCAGATTCTGATTCTGCCACTTACTTGCTGTTTGCCTTGGGGAGATATCTTTTAGTACCCTCCTATGCAAATTGGCAGTCTTAACTACTTTTTAGGGTTTGTTATGGATTTTAAAGTATAAATAATGTCTAGTATAGTGCTTGACAGAGTAGGCAGTGGTAGCTGTTATTATTATAAATGTTAAACAAATATTTTGAGAACATCTCTGTATGTTTGAACACTTTAGAGACCAAGGAGAAGAGCTTTCTTTCTTCTAATCCTAAATTTTTTAAATTGTCATTATTAGCACTTAGTTTAAAAGTCTTACAGTACAAGAGCTAACCCCATGCTGGCATTTAATTATCTAGCCTTAGTGAACATACCACTTTACTGAATCATTCAGGATCACTGCTTGTGTGTTGTTTTACTTGGGTTAAAGCATGTTTGAATGCTTCTGAGACTACTGCCCAAATTGCTAAAACTGTCCTCTGGTTATTTTTAGTCATTGAGTTCAACTGAAAATTGGTCTTAATGTTCTTTATGCAACATGTGAATGTTTTATTATAAAGCGGAAGAATCTTTTTTATATCATTAAAAGTTTAGGATACAATTCTTTTTAAACTTTAGATTTTCTTCCCCACATTTCTTTCCCTAATCACTTAATCTTCTGTGTGTAGCAATCTGTTTTACATGTTTCTTGTTTTAGTCCAAAGTTTGCTGAGAAATAATGTTGCAAAACTCTCGTCACTTAACTCTAGCATTAGAATACAGTTTAATCTACAAGCACTAATTTTTTTAACATTAAATCTCTGTAACTCTTACCAATCTTTAACCATTTATTTACAAAAAAATTTAATCATGCCATACAAATGCAATTTGATTATAATTTTACTTCATTTATTTCCCTATACTTTTTTGTAGGTTTAAAATATCTTGCAGGTTTTTTTGTATGTTTTTAGTTTAAAAAGCACAATATAAAATCAGACCATCTCAAATACATTTTCAGTTAGTCTGCCAGTATTTATTTTTTACCTCTGTACCAGTGGTTCTCAACTGATGGCGATTTTGCCCCCCAGGACATTTGGCAATGTCTGGAGACATTTTTGGGTATCACAAATGGGGAGGGCTGGGATGGCACTAGTATATAGTGACTAGAAGCCAGGGATACTGCTAAACATCCTACAGTGCACAGGGCAATTTCCCACAACTATTTTCCAGCTCAAAAATTTGATTAGTGCATGGTTGAGAAACCCTGGTCTGTGCCAGGTCTGTTTCTGTCATAGTTTCCCTGATTTCTACCGTTATAGTTCTTCCTTTCATTTTATTCTGTAAAATGCCTTCAGTGACTATATTGATAAGTATTATATAAATTTCTAGTTGAAATAATTTAAAATTAAGCACGTGCATAATCAGAAAACTCTCTTCCATTATGGTTTACCATGGGATATTGAATATAGTTCCCTGTGCTATACAGTAGGACATCAACTATACTTCAATTTTTTAAAAAAGCAAAAAAAATTTTTTTATTATGAAAAATTTTCAAACATTAAAAAAACTCAACCAAAATGTTACGGTTTTCCTCCTTTCCATGTAACACTATACTTCTACCTTGTCCTGGGAAAATGATTTGATACTTAATAAATGTTGTGTAAAATTTTCACTTAATATGTTTTTCTACTTCTTGGGGGAAAAAAAGGAAAAATTTCTATTTTGTGAAGATCAATTCGTTTTCTTTCAGGAAACAAATATCTTTCAGCTGCCTATCCCTATAATAGTTTTTCCGAAAGTTGCTGTATCTTAAGTCACCAGGGACACTTGTTAAAAAGTCTGATAATTAGACCCTTCTTTCCTTTAAAGATTCTGATTCAGGAGAACTAGAATGAATCCCAGGATTCTGTTTTCTAATAGGCACCCAAGGTGATTCCTATGATTAGACAAGTTTGATAACAAAAGACTTCATTTGCAGAAGTCAGGGAGCAGAGCAAGGATGAATATTCCTAACAAGTTTTAAACATTCTCAATAAGTGTTACTGCTTCTACAATTGGTTGTTAGGGTTGTTTTAAAAAAATACTGTAAATGTTATTTTTATGATACCCAAAATGTTAATTAACTTGCTAATATGCTGCCTTTTGTCTTTTTTGTTTGTTTTTTTAAAGCTCTTTGGTGTGTTTTGGGCTGCCTACAGTGCTGCTTCATTGTTAGTGGGTGAAGAATTCAAGACCAAAAAGCCTCTCCTGATTTATCCAATCTTTTTATTATACATTTATTTTTTGTCCTTATATACTGGGGTGTGATCTAAGTCATATGAATGAGTAGAAAAAGACAATGTTACCTTTCTGTATAGGCTGGGAATTCTTGCTTGAGGGGATTGAAAAAAACGTATTGCTGGTAAAATTTTACATGTTCCAGATGTAAAGGCAGTCTAAGGTCTTTTTAAAACAATATTTTTTTTTGTATTTAATTAAGCAATTGCAGTTACCTGAATATTTTTGGTCAGAATTCTGAATTCTGTTTGATTCATCATATTCCAGTGAATAAAATATAAAAGCATTGTGTTTTTAAGATTGTGTCAATATTCTCCTAAAAACTTGTGCCAAAAGCACCTGGAATGGTAATTATATTTCACTTGAAGGGTAAATATGACAGCGTCCTGAAAATCCAAAAGTGCAATTTTTTTCTTTAAAGGGTTTTCTCCTGCATTGTAGATCCTGTAGATATATATTTATATTTATATATATATTTATGAAGTAATTCTTATTATTCACAAAATGTATTTCTGAATAACCTAAAAATTAAGATATTTAAATCTGATGCTTAAACTTTATTTAATTTGGCCATTAATCTTTTTATTTATAAATTTAATTTTGCTTTTAAATTATATATAATTAAAAAAATCTCATACATGCTTCAGTCAGTATGTCCTTGTTAAGAATTCTTAATAATAACAATTGAAACTAATAACAGTTGCTGATGTAGATTTGGTTGGTTTGGGTGTGCTTTTAAAAACCACTTTTGAATGTCTAAACATTTGATTTAAAGTTTCTGTTTATCTTTCTGACCAAAAAAGCAAGAGGTATGATGGATATGGCATTCATTAAAATTGTCAATATGTAGAAAAACAGTAATATTTATAGCATCAGTAAATATTTTTAAGTGGTACTCCGAAGTCATAAAAGTTGCTGGAAAGAGACCATTAGAGTCTTGTGGTCCTGAACAATGTTATATGAAGTAGAAGAAAATAAAATGCTTCCCAGCTGTGTGTTTTGTTTTTATAACACCTTGTCCTGTATTACTTGATATTTTAACAAGTATCAGGTACTCTTTAACAAGAATACAATAATATTTACAAAGGGAAGTATTAAATTTTAACTAGAGAACTTTTTTTGGCAAATAATTTCATAGACTGTAGATGTACGTTTAATCTTAGTTTGTACAGTAGATAAAATAATTTATATCGATAAAATAGCAAATGCCTAATAACCATTAGCATATTATTATATTATCCTTTCTGGTCTCAGCTGGAAGAGTTAACTGCTGTCTTCAATATGGTAATGTGGCCACCTCTTGGTATGTATTCCTTTAGCAACCTGATCTGTCAGGAAATATCCAGCAACTCTGAAGTAAGCCTACAGATTAGCAAAATATCAAGCCCATCTCTCTTCCATTTCCCCTCTCCCCTCCCCCACCTGAAAAAGGAAAAAAAAGCTTATTTTAAGGAAAACTATGGAGCTACCTTTGGGCCAGAATAATGTGGAAAAATTACATAATGCTGGTTATTTAAATAAGTTTAGGAAAGCAGATTAGAAGCAACAGGATAGAGCCTATAGAACCTAAAATAATATGGAATAGTGAGGAAGGATCTACAGCTACAGAAGCAGCAACTGTAAAATGAACATTTGTCATACTTCAGGAGTTTCTGAGATCAGTACTTTGTTATAGTAGATTATTATATTTGATGGTCATAGTGTTGACCCTGAAATCTTCCTCAGAAAGCTTAGGGGTCCACACCCGGCAGTAGAATTTTACTAAGCAATAAGTCAAGGCATTTTAGGACCAACTCCATCAAAAAGATGGTTTAAAAATTTTTTAAGCTATCATTCCTTTAAGATGTGAATAAAAAGTTCACTTATATGAATCACGTTTATTCCTGATGATGTAAGATAAAATGAGATATTTGTGTTCTAAAAATAACAGCATTTAATCTGGGGACCTGTCCAATTTAGGATATATATAAATACAATTTATAATGTTTCAAGCTCAGCCAATGTCTTCATGTGCTAATGAGCAAAGCAGTTAAAACAGATTGTTAGTTTGAAAACATGACTTGTAAATGTGTGCAAGATACAGTACTGGTACAGCTAATAATGGTAAGCTGACTACAATGTCCTCTCCTTGAATTTATATATAATAATATTTTATGTCATATTGATTTTAAGTCATGATTTCCAACCTAATTATTAGTTCATTAGTATTTTTAAAACAATTACCCAGATAGCCTCTTCTAGGTGTCTGTGTGTGCGTATACATGTTTTAAGTGTTTTCAGTTGTAGTAATCCTGATGAATGTTAATCCTCAAAAAAAAAAAAGAAAAGAATTATGAGACATTTACTTCTGTTTTAAATTGATTATAAAATAACTGAAATTTTGAATATAAATCAAAGTCTATATATCGTTTTCTTTGTATTAAAATACAGTTTAGGGAGATTTGTAAAGTTTTATGAACCATTACTAAACCTGCTAATTTCTAAGGTCTATAAGACAGTTTTATATATATCTATTTCCAAAAATTCCCCCAATATTAATATATTAATATTCTAAATTAGTGAAAATTTGCATTGACTTAAAATGTGAGGTAGATATTTTTGTTTAAATATTGTTTAAAATTTAGTTCATTTAAAAAATTCTGATGTAATAAAACATTGAATAAAAGAATGCTTCTACAAACAATAAAAACAATATTTTTCATATTCAACAGAACAGTATTTTAAAATGATTGTTATTTATCTTTTACATTTTCAGTAGTGCATATTTTAGCTAGTGTTAGGCTTCAGGAAATTTTGACACGTTTGTTAAGTTTTGTTAAAATGTCTTACTTCCATACAGTTTTTTTTGGTAATTGAACAAATTGGTTTTCTTGTTTTGTTCTTTGCAGCAGAGGAGAACAACACACATCATGGGGAGCCAACCATAGGTTGTCTCAGAGTGTTTAAAAGGCCCTATTACAGGATTTAGGCTTGTGTTAATACAATTCATGGCAGTCTGAAATAAGTCTTAATAGAGCCAAAAATCACCCTCAGGTATTCTCTTCTCTGAAATTTTAGTCACATAAACAATATAAGCGTTTTATTATCTTTCATAAAAGGTTTCTTTAACTGAACCCTGTACCTAGTAGTACATTTTAATTTCCCTTTAGAAACTGAATTACAAGTACTCTATTCCTCATTTGTTTAATCTCCTGACAGTACTTTGTGTGTTTGAGAATCTGTTGTCACTTTTCAAATAAATTCCAAAATATGATTTTTGACATTAGTAAAGAGTAGACATTCTTATATCTTTGCACTAGAAATCATTATATTTTCTGAAGAAAGTCTGCTTGTGAATACATTTTCTTTATAACAAACTTTCTTCCTGTACATTTTCTTTATAACAATTTTAGACCCTACTGTGTCTTATGGGGTATAATGGTCTGAAGAGAAATGGTTAAGAGAATACTTATTCCCTGGTGCAAAGCATATATTATTGCAGCTTAGGGTTACGTTGCTCATTTGAAATTCTTTTGATATGCTGAGGTTGCAGTTTGGAGATTAATTTAAGGAAAGAATGTCAGGATGATTAAGATGGCATTAGTAAAATATTTTCCTATTTTACATTTTGTATTAGTAGTAACCATGGTTTCAGCTTTTCTAATTTTCAGCAAGATATCCACAAGTTTTTACTTTGAAGATACTTAATTTGAAATTTGCAAGTGCTTGGAAAAAATTCCTGATACATCCCTTCTGAAAAGTTCGATGATATACTAATGCTGTCACTGAGATTTAAGTTAGATATTAATATGAAAAAAATTTTAATGAAATATTTTGAATTTACTTGTAATTAGAGTATATGAAGGTTATTAATGCCTATGGGGTGGGGAAAGTAAGCTTTCCTACCTGTAATAATTTTGTTAAATTAACACTTGGAATATAAGTAAATTAGATTTACCAGGAGTAGAAACCTTAGTTTTTCTATAATAGTTGCCACTGAGCTGTTTTTATTAAAAATCAAACAAGCAAAAATATCTTACCAAAGTACTTATACAGGATCAAATGAAATTACACAGAATGACTGGTTATGGGAGAAATTTGTCATCTGGTAATAAAGAGAAAAAGCTAATATAAAAGTAGATTGGTGCTATTCACAAACAAGTGCTCACTGATGAAGGTAAATGATTGAAATTCTACATTTTTCTTGGTTTTATAGTGATTCTTTTGTGGAATTAATCAGTTGCTATTTAAATATCACTTAAATTGTGTGCACCATTTGATAATGAAACAACCCATATGTTTTGTAATCCTTATGCTGAATTACACTCTGATAATTTAGTGTCTCCATAGAAAACAGTGAAAATATTCTTGATGATGATGGGCCTAGGTACTAAGTCCCTCATACTCCATCTTCTTTGCTAAATGGGACTTAGGAAACTCTTTAGCCTAATACAAATTTATTTTCCAAGGATGGTACTGGTGATGGCCCCAAGAATGAAACGTTCAGAAGAAACAGCATTTGAATTGGGTAACTTGAATGTGAAGAGATAGTAGATATTCATCAGCTATTAATTGACCCCTTTCTATGTGCCAGGTACTACACTAGGTGCAGGAATACAATGATGTGCAACAAAGACCACACATGCACCCTAATGAGCCAGTATTTTTTGAAAGATAGACAATTAGTTTAACAAAGTGTAAAACAGTTGCAACAAATGGAGAAAGGCCTGTGGTGGCAAGAGAGTGTATAACAGAGGAATTAGACTAAAGCCTTGCTGAGGCAATGATGCTTAAGCTGAAATCCTTAGGGATAAGTAAAAGCTAACTAAGCAGAGAAGGGAGGGAAGACTGTTACAGACAGAGGGAATAGCAGGTGAGTAGAAGGAAATGAAAACTCGTTTGGCTGAAGTTTAGTTGTTTGTGAAATCGAGCAGGTATATTGGTACCACACCATACCTGACATTCTAAGCCATGTTTTCTTTATCAGAGCTTTTGATTAGAAATACGGTATCTGAAACATGTGCTTTTAAAACTAAGGCCAAGGTCTGCAATTCTACTCCTGATATATCCCAACAGAAATGCATGTACATATGCTATAAAAGACATGTGCAGAGTAACATGAAAAATTGGACATAGCATATCCATCAACATAAAATGGTACAATTATATGGTGGAATCTTATGCAATGAAAATGAATAGTCTTGTGCAAGAAAGTGACCACCAAAAAGTCTTAATGCTTATCCCTAATGGGGAGGGAGAAGAGTTGTATTTGGAAAGACTCTTGAGGGACTTTAATGGGTGGTTTTTAATGATGTATTAAGTTGTATGTTTCATGTACTTTTCTGTATGTGTGTTACAGTGCATCCTTACATTGTTATAATTGTTTTAACGTAGTTAAATTGCCACTTTGCATTTTACTCTTTTTCATGTATTATTATGCCATAGCCATCTTCATGTCATACAAACTTCATAACCATTTCTTCAGAGAAATCTTCCCTGAATCTTGTAACTGTCCAACCATGTGCCCCAGTTTATCTCTATTACATCATGGCTTATTTCATTTGTAGTACTACTACTATTGGTGTCTAGGTTTTGTTTTTATTTTTTTCATTCGTCCACTATAATGTAAGCTCCATTGGGGCAGGGACATTTTCTGACACGTTCATCAGTGTATCCTCAGTACTTTTGTTGAATGAATACATGAACCTGGTCATTGAATCCCGAAATCAAATTCGGATCCAGTGAATTTCAAAACCAATAGCTTAATTATAGTCTTTCATAGATTGTTAAAGTTAGGCAAAACTCTAGAGATCACTAATGAGTGTAATCATACGTCACTATACAGATGAGGAAACTAAAGCCTAAGGAAGGATTGTCTAAAGTAACACTGTTGACCGGCAGAGTTGGAATAAGAGCTTATGTCTTCAAACCCTAAGTCTAGTGCTCTTTCCATTACAATGTGGAACAACAGTGTTGCCAGTTAAGAGAGCAACATACATAGTTGCCTTCTGCTCTAATCCATCATATAGATTATTGAAACACCCTTTCTTTCTCTTTACTTTTTGATCTTTTCCATTCCACTTTTAAAAATCCACTATTGGGCTTCCCTGGTGGCGCAGTGGTTGAGAGTCCGCCTGCCGATGCAGGGGACACGGGTTCGTGCCCCGGTCCAGGAAGATCCCACATGCCGCGGAGCGGCTGGGCCCGTGAGCCGTGGCCGCTGAGCCTGCGCGTCTGGAGCCTGTGCTTCGCAACGGGAGAGGCCACAACAGTGAGAGGCCCGCGTACCACACACACACACACACACACACACACACACACACAAAAATCCACTGTTAGCTCTAGGCTTACAAGTGCTACACAATAATATTAAATAATTAAGGTTCAAAGGGCTGTTGTGAGGTTTAAGCGATCTAGTTAATATAAAGCATATAGAATCAGCCTAGTATTTAGTAAATAGCAGCTATTAAGCTGAAGTCATTTACATCAATGAAACAGGAGGGTTTCCAGAAACGTACTCAATTATATATAGGAAGTTAGTATGTTAGAAGTTAGAGGTAGTGTGCCAAATTGGTATAAAAAGATGGATTATTAAATAAGTGAGATATTGCATCAATAAGAATGTATTTGTTTGCAAGAAACAACCCTATGATCAATGGCTTCAGTAAATAGGAGTTTATTTTTCTCATAAGTAATCCAAGGGTGTATATGTATAATACAGGACTAATATGGCAGCTTAATGTCATCAAGGACTCAGGCTCCTTTTATCTTTTTACTCTGCCATTTTTGGTGAGCGGCTTTCATCCTTGTCTCAAGATAGCTGCTTCACCTCTAGGTATTGCATCTAGATTCCAAGCAGGAAGAAAGGTGAAGGTCAAATGGAGCATGTCAGTCAAAATTGCCTTTATTTAAAAATCTGTCTGGAAGCCACATTCAATGACTTCCCCTTATATCTCAGGACAGATCTGAATCACTTGGCCACCCCTTGCTGCAAGAGAGTCTGGGAAAGTATTTTAAGCTGGGCACAGTTGCTGCCCTAAACAAAGTCACATTGTGTTAGTAAGGAAGAATGGATGCCAGGTAGGTAGCTAGCAGTGTCTAACAAAAACATTATAGGCCACTTAGAAAAATACAAGGCTAGATCTGTACTTCTTATGCCAAAGTAAATTACAGATATATCACATATTTTAAAAACAAAGTCAGAAAAAAACAGGAATTTTTCATATACTCTGAGAAGATAAGGCTCTCAAAGCATGACATAAAATACGAAAGCCAAAAAAGAAGAGATTAAGAAACTTGATTACATATCATTTAAAACAATTCTATAGGAAAAAGATGAACTACAAATTGGAGGGAAATATTTGTAAGACATGTAGACAAAAGGCTAATTTCCTTAATATAAAAAGAACATTTACAAATTAGTAATTTTAAATGGGCAAAGGATATACATGGGCAATCATATAGTATATAATATATAATAGTAAAAGTATAAATTGATAAAATGGACAAGGAATATAAATGAGCACCTCAAGAGAGGAGAAATGATAAAGTCCAACATATGTACGTACAGGTGCACAAATTCATGGTTAAATACAGTTTAGACAACAACATTGGCCCTCCGTTTGCCAAAACTTTAAAAGATTGATAATATGCAGTGTTAATTGGTTGGGATTATGAGCAGATCTGATATTTAGCTGATAGACACCAGCATAGCCGTCTCAGTTAAAGTACTGAAATTTGTACCACTGGTAAATAGTATTACTGTAACTGTCATAGCACTAAAATAAATAGATTGTTTAAATTCTAAGATAAGTTCATTAGTTCTTCTGTGACAGCCATTGATAACAGACCTTTTGTTGTAATGACATCTGAGAAACATTTGCAACATCTGTTAGCTTGGCCTGTGTAAATTATAGTAAATAATAGTAAATAATGTCACTGCCTTGTGCATTACCTACGAATCATTCCATGTTCTAACAGTTGTTACTGCTCCTAAATAGTTTAATTTTTTATTTGGTTTTACTGTTTTAGTGCATTGTAATTCTTAGGTGAAAAGTAAATACAGTGGTTTAATATTTTAAAGTAGAAAGAATTTATAACAAAATAATGAACACCCCAAAACTATTTGACAGTATCTGCTGTCAGTGTTGAACATATGCATAGCTTTTGACCTAGCAGTTTCATATGTTCACCAACACGTGAATTCACGGTGCAATGGAACTTGCTGCAGTGATGCGAGTGCTCTATTCTGTGCTGTCCATACAGTAGCTACTAGCCACATAACTATTGAGCACTTGAAATGTGGTTAGTGCAACTGAGGAAGTGATTTTCAATTTAATTTTATTCAAACTTAAAGAGCTACATTTGGCTAGTAGCTATTGTATTGGTCAGAGCAGTGAGTGTTCATAGCAGTGCCATTATTAATATCCAAACCTGGAAACAACCCAAATGGACAAATTATGGTGTTGTCACACAATAGACTACAATAAGATTGAAAGATGTATAACTACGTGTAAGATTACGGATGATCCTCAAAAACCTAATGTTGAGCAACAGAAACCACACAAAAAAATACATACTTTATGATTCTATTTATGTAATGTACAAAAACAGGCTGTTGGTTACTCTTGAGTGGGAAGGAAATAACAGAGAAGGTATGGGTATTAGGGCTTCTGGGATGTTCTATTTCTTTATCTGGGTGCTAATTATATGGGCGTGTTCAGTTTATGAAAATTTATCAAGCTATTGTAACATGTACACCTTTCTGTAAAGGTATTGTGTTTGAGTTAAAAGTTGTAAATTGGAGAGAGAAAAAAACACCCAGAATGAGTGTTAGCAAAGTGTTGTTAAGCTTCTTAACATTCCTTTTAAATGCTTTAAGTATTCATATTCTAAAACTGTGGAAGAACATGATAATGAACTACAGCTTGGAACATTTCTTAAAACGTCCTGAAATGTCTTTTGATACTGTGTAAGTATTAATATAAAATAAAACAAATGATTTTCATTTCTGAAATGAAAACATGACATTGCAAGTGACATGAATGTCGAATGCAAACACTGTTCAAAATTGTAGTGTTGAAAGTGCTAAACTAATATTTCATCCAAAAAGCCATCATGTTCACTTAAAGCTCATGGTTCAAACAAAGATTTGCAATCATCAGTGAGAAAAGAAAAGGATAATCATAAATCATTTTCAACAATAAAGAATTTGAAATAATGACTTCTGAGAATTTCACCTAAGAGTTTCAACTGATCAAACAAAAAATATTTTTAAATACCATACAAATTGTTAACACCATCTACTATGTTGTTAATGTTAAGTATAATCAAAAGACTTTTAGGCATGAAACGTTTAACAAAACATTAATACAGACATTGCAATTTAGATTTATGGTCTTGTAAAACGTATCTGACAAAAACAGGAAAGAAAAACTTCAGTCGTTATTGCACAGCTTCAATTGTTACACATAAAAGTGTCTTAATTTACTTAAAAGGCAAAATATGATTTAGATGCTGTGGAGCTAAAAGTAACATCTGGGGGAAGATATCAAAATTTATTACAGGCATTCAAGTGAAATGATTCCAATAAAAACTATATAGAAATTTTACTGGGTTTTGAACAGCCAGTACTATGGAATGCTAGGGGAAAAATCTGGAAATTTAGCCAAAGTTTTAGAAAGATTTCCAGATGTTTTAACTTGGCCCAAAGACACTAAATTCAAATATCTCCAAATGATGTAATAAAGATGTAAATAAATGAATCACTTTTAAGTATTTTCCCAGTAAACTATATATTTACTATCGTAAATTTGTGATAGCAAATAAAGGTAAAATTTTTCTGAGAAAGTTAAATAATATATGAAGAGCTTAGAATTGTGATAGTGATAATTGGAATTATATTTTGGTTTCAGTGACAGCCTGTAGTGCTAGAACTACAAAGGTAATTTAGAAATCTTATCAAGCCTTGTATATTTTCTTCATTAGAGATTTTGAAATCAGAGCAAACATTTAGAATATGAAAATATTTTTAGAAATTTGTCCTTACTAAGAGGTTTTATTTTTATTTAGGTTTTCCAGAATAGAATGTTTTATTAATTAAGATTTATAAATTAATTTGACAGGAACTAAAAGTGATTGAAACTAAAAACATGAAAAAGAAGCAATGGAAATACATGTGATATTGTGTGGTAATTATAACTCAATAAAATTTTTAAAAATATAATATGCCATTTGAGGTAAAATATAAGGCCAATTCAAGTGAAACTATTGTTATCTAATAAATTGATAACATTTTTATGTATTCCATTTTGTGGTGGTTAATATTATATGTAAACTTGACTGGACCACGTGGAGCCCAGATATTAACATTCTGTGAGAATGTTTTTTGGATGAGATTAATGTTTAAATATAGACAGAGTAAAATAGATTGCCCTCCTAAGGTGGGTGGACCTCAGTCAATTAGTTGAAAGCCTGAATAGGACAAAAAGGCCTACTCTCCTCTCCCTGCCCCCAGTTAAGAGAGAATTCCTCCTGGCTGACTGCCTCCAGCTGGGACGTCTGTTTTTTCTCCCGGCCTCGGACTCAACTCTTTCTGGGTTGAGCCTTCTGGCCTTTGGACTGGAGCTGCACCTTTGACTCTTCTGGGTCTTCAGCTTACCTGCTTACCCTGCATGTCTTGGGACTTGTCAGCCTTTATGATCTTGTGAGCTACTTCCTTAAAATAATCTCTTTGCATCTATATATATGTCTAAATGTATGTGTCAGTGAGAGTTTAGGCCTCACATTTTAAAAGAAACAAAAATATTTGTAGAGGGATTTTATTATTGCTACTGTTAAGTAGAACTTACAATATAATTTAGCCCTTTCTCAGAGGTCACTGAGATGTATTCAGCTTTTTGCTGTTATAGTAAATATCCCTAGACTTCTGGGCTTCTTGGGATCATAGATACGCTTTTTAAAGTGTTTGTCTCTGGCAGCTATTGTTTCTTTATGTTCAGACTTCACATTGTATCCTCACATGGCAGACGGGACTAGGAACCTCTCTGGGATCTTTTTTATAAGAGCAAAATATACACACACACATACACAACACACACACACTTCCTGGTTCTGTTTCTCTGGAGAACACTAATACACTTTCTTTTGTTCCTTATACATACTCTTAAAACATGGACATTCTATATAAGTAACTTCTTTGTAATCTATTCTAAGTATACTTTAGTGCTCATTGATTTTCAGAAACCTATATAAGATAAAATAGAGTTATACTTACCTTTTTAAAGCATAGGGAATACAAGGTTTTCTGTAGGTGGGTTGGCATACATGTAAACAGCTTGACATAGAATATGGTTATCTGAAAGCTCAATTTCACTCACTTCTGAGTACTTTTTGGCTGTTCCTCAAATCTGGTTGTGGCCTAACTGGCATCCAGTGGGATTTTTCTCCCTCCGGTGGTCTGACCATTTAAGTCTGTCAGTGCAGTCTGGTGTGGGGTTTATTTTCTTGGAAGCTGCGTCACACTGATAACCCAGCTTATAGGTTCAGCTAATACTTCTTATACACTTATTTGAGAACCTAAGTTTCCTTGTTTTACCTTTGGTCTGGCCCATTGGTTTGGAGGTTATTTTTTTCCCTTGAGAAGATGGGAAAAAGAGACTCCTAGCTCTGTTTGCTTCCAATTATCTGCTAACAATGTACTCTCTTCTTTGGATTTGGACCTGTTCCTAATAGTCTCTAGCCTTTGCTTATTCTGCTTTCTGACATTAATTTGTAATCATTCAGGTACAAGAAACATCACATTTCTCTGTTTTTCTAAAGTAAATTAAATCTAACCTGAGCTTCCTCAGGGCTGGCTAAAGAACTTCCAATATGGGTGGGAAATGGGATTTCCTAACCCCTTCATTGGCTCCTAAAAGAACCCTTGGCCTTACCTGATGCCAAGGATGGGGTGTGGTTCATTGTTTCCATTGCATTGCTCCTTCTAGAGAATGCTATTGCTGGGGATGGCACTCTATCTAGTAGACCGTTGCTCTGTGAGGATCACCAAGATTCCCTCACTGCCATCTCCCCACTGACCAGGCTGGCACAGCACAGGGACTTATGCTTTGCTCTCAAGGTCCCTGCAATTACACCAGCCTTGACCACCCTGGACATGGTCACATAAGAGAGGCTTGTCTAAACATCTTAAGAAGATCCCCCAAACCCAATCACCTTCCCAGTCCCCAGGACCCCTCCTTTTTCCTCTAATCAGACTACTTTTTCCATCCCAGTACCAGTATCTCCCACATCCCTATTCCATTCTCAGCACCAGATTAATTCCTTTCCAACAAAGGCCTAGAAGAAATTATTTTCCCTGAGCCACTGAAATACGAAGGAGCCACAACAGACCTTCCCCTCTTCCTACTCACACACACCAATGGAGAAGAGCCCAAATTCTAGAACATAAAGGCTTGATTGGAAAAGGGGTACTACCTCTCTACCATGATGAGGAACTATGTTCGTATCATGATGAACCTACAGTCAGGAAAATAAGACCAAGGTTATTTATCTTTTAAATATACTATGAAACATTTCAGACTCATAAAAAGTATGCAGATTAATGTAACCAGCACCTGTGTTAAAAAAAAAATAAAGAGCTTAAGAAATAAAGCGTTACTAATAGTTTGTACTCCGTAATCACTTTTTCCTTCCTTTGTATCCCCCCAACCCCAACAAAAATGCCAACTCCTAAATTTGGTGATTTTCGTTTCCATGTATCTTATTATAATTTACATTTGTGTCTGTGTGTGTGTATGCGCATGTGCAAGCATGCACGCACACGTTTGTGTCCTTAAGCAATATATATAGGATTTCTTTGTTTAAAAATTTTATGTCAGTGGAATCTTTATGTATTCTTTTGCATTCTGCTTCATCTGTGGGGATACAGATAGCTGTAAATTTATACATTTCCACCACTGTAGAGAATTTACTTGACTGAATATACCACATGTTATTTACCCACTCTCCAGTGGATGGGGGATTTAGGTTGTTGCCAAATATTTGGTATTACATACAATGTAGCTATGAACATTCTTTCTCTTAGTGCCTTGTGCACACAAGTAACATTTCTCTGAAGGAAATTTTACCTAGGAGTAGAATTAGGAGGTCCTAGGGCATGTGCATCTTCTACCTCAATATAAACTTCCAAATTGCTGTCCAAAGTGGATACAGCAACATACTCTTTTACCAGAACTCCCCTTTTGCTTCACATCTTCCCCAGTGTTTAACATTCTCAGAATTCTTAACTTGCCAATCTAATTGTACCCCATTATGGTTTTCATCACTGATTACCAGTGAAGTGGAGCATCTTTTCATATATCTGTTGACTCTTCAACTTTCCTTTTCTGTAAAGGACTCTTGTGTATGTTAATACCCTATGTCATCATCATTATTAGTAGTAGTAGTAGTATTTTACGGTATTGAGTTGTCTTTCTTGTATTGATTTGTAGGAGTTCTTTACTCAAGAAACTAATTCCTTGTCATTCATTTGCATTTGCAAATATAGTGTTCCAATTTGCAGTTTGTTTTTTCACTTTGTTTATGGAAGTTTTGAATGTACAGAATTTTTAAACTTTAACATAATCAAATGTCATTTTCTTGCACGTATGCTTTAATTTTGTTTAAAAAAAACAACAACCTTTTCTATCGTACAGTCATAAGGATATTCTCCCTATCCTCAGCATTCCCTTGTTTAAAATTTTTGTTTTTCATATTTAGGGCTTAATCTTCCTGTTAATTATTTTTATTCATGGTGTGAAATAGAAACGGATTGTATTATTGTTTATGTTATTTTGTTTATGGTGTGAAATAGGAACGGATTGTATTATTTTCCATATAGATAATCAATTGTCCAAGCAACAGTTAGTAAATAATTCAACATATCCCCACTAACCTGCAGTGCATCAAGTTTCCACGTACGTATAAGTCTATACAGAGGTAATTTGTGGTGTGGCTACCCTACCACACTATCCTTAGAGTTCTTATGTTTTCTATTCATCCGTGATCTTTTGGGTTTGTCTGTGTTCATCTGAGAGCTCCATTCATGGCACTTTGGTTGCTTTGAACACCTCCCCTTCTTACTCAGTGGAATCACTGGCGCTTATATTGTTAGAATATCATTTAGGTTCCCTATCCCTTTGTATTTCCTTCAAGAATCACTGGCCTTGGTGTCACATGATGAATTTTAAAAATTTTCATGATATCACTCACAAAATTAGACATAAGGTATATGTCTAATTTATATTCAACCTTCTTCTTTTTGCTCTTACAAAATCTTCCAGGGATAAATTCACACTGGTGTCATGGCAAAGTCTACCCTCCTGGTCAGAATTAAATTTGGCTTACAAGTCATTGTTAAAATTTTTGCTTCCTTCAGAGCAACAGAGTCATGAGCTAGGCAAGAAGAGCTCTCTGGATAGGTATTAAAAACTTTCCAATATCCCACCATGAGGTATTTCTTGATTACTTTTAAAGTAATAAATATCCTTTGACCTTATCCAAAAATCCACAGTCCTATTCATCCTCCACTTTAAAAAACACACTAATTTTCTTGCTTTGCATGCATACTTTGAAGTGTGAATAAGTAGCAGGAAACGGAGCCTCAGCTTAGCCTGAGGTGAAGTCTGATCACATACACTGGATA
This sequence comes from Phocoena sinus, assembly GCF_008692025.1. Classification (NCBI taxonomy): domain Eukaryota; kingdom Metazoa; phylum Chordata; class Mammalia; order Artiodactyla; family Phocoenidae; genus Phocoena; species Phocoena sinus. The sequence continues at coordinate 25,771,048 of NC_045775.1, forward strand.
GATGGGCAGGCTCACCAGAAGCCTATTTCCACCATGGCCTGAAAATCCTCAAAGGGCAAGACTCAGCCTTAGGAAAGAGAGAATGAGGCATAGCAAGTTTGGTGCAGTTGCAGACCTTTAGTTTTCTGAGTGAAGAAGGAATTGTGTGTCGTCTCGCTTGGATTTGATTCCCAGGTGAGCAGTACATTCCCTACCTCTTCCCCAAGTAGAAAACGGGATATGACATTAAAGTCAAAGAACTCAATAAAAAATTTTAGATCATATTGGATAAACTTCCTTCTCAACCCTGGAAATACTTTTATCTTTAAATAGTCATGCTAAGGACAGGAATAAAGACGCAGACGTAGAGAATGGACTTGAGGACACGGGGCGGGGGAAGGGTAAGCTGGGACGAAGTGAGAGAGTGGCATGGACATATATACACTACCAAATGTAAAATAGATAGCTAGTGGGAAGCAGCGCATAGCACGGGGAGATCAGCTCGGTGCTTTGTGACCATCTAGAGGGGTGGGATAGGGAGGCTGGGAGGCAGATGCAAGAGGGAGGAGATGTGGGGATATATGTATATGTATAGCTGATTTACTTTGTTATAAAGCAGAAACTAACACAGCATTGTAAAGCAATTATATTCCAATAAAGTTGTTAAAAAAAAAATAGTCATGCTAATAGGGTAAGCCTGCAGCCAGACTGCCCAGGTTCCGATCTCAGCCTTATCATTTGGCTGGGAGACCTTTAGCAAGTTATTTAACGTCTTCTGTGCCTCAGTTTCTTCAATTGTAAAATGAAAATAATAGTAAAAGTGGTAGATATTTCATAGGATTGTAATGATGAGTAAATGTTAATACAGAAATACATTGGAGATAACTGTGGGTTCGGTTCCAGACCACCACAATAAAGGAAATATTGCAATAATGAGAGGCACGCAAATTTTTTGGTTTCCCAGTGCATATAAAAGTTATGTTTACACCATACTGTAGTGTATTAAGTGTGCAATAGCATTATGTTTAAAAAACAATATACATAGTTTACTGCTGGGACTTCCCTGGTGGTCCAGTGGTTAAGACTCCACGCTTCCACTGCAGCGGGCATGGGTTCAATCCCTGGTGGGGATCCCGCATGCCACACAACACGGCCAAACAAAAAAAACTTTATTGCTAAAAAATGTTAACAATCATTTGAGTCTTCAGCGAATCGTAGTCTTTTTGCAATTGTAACATCAAAGAACACCATAACAAATATAATGAAAAAGTTTGAAATATTGTGAGAATTACCAAAATGTGACACAGAGACATGAACAAATACTGTTGGAAAAATGCTGCGGTGATAGACTTGCTTGATGCAGGGTTGCCACAGACTTTCAATTTGTAAAAAATGCAGTGTCTGTGAAGCGCAGTAAGATGATTTATTCCTTTATATGTATATGTATGCATGTATGTATATACACACAAATATGTAGGTATAAATGCCTATAAATACATCTATTTCCCACATGTCTGTTCATTGAGCCTAGTAGCAGCAAGCACACAGCATCCAGATGCTGGCTTTGAAATCCCATTCTCCATTAAAAAGAACCAAGACTTCTTGAAGAAATGCTTGATTCCAGGACTGGGACAGAGAAAATACAAGATGAGCCTCGAACATCTTTTTGAGCTATGTCAATTACAGAAGCCTGTTCGAAGGAGCTCTATTGACCAAATCTGTAACAATTTGAACATCAAGATAAAAAATGAAAGCAAAGGAATATAACCTATTGAATAAAGAGCAGAACCACAATGATAGAACTAGATAGACAGACAGATAGGTAGATACATAGGTAGACAGATAGGAAAAAAAAGTTCATTTTTAAAATAGAAAGGAAAGCCATGTAGAAGAAATTAAAAATTAGAAAATCATTATTTGGCAACCATAATAGTAAAATTACAGGTGCTAAAACTAGTGGGTGAAAGTTTGAGGATAACAGAATATTTACATAGTCTCAAAGTATCTCTCTACAAGATACCTATTAACTACAAAGGGTGAACTAATAATTTGATGGTGGAGAAACCTGGCCGATAACACCTTAACCAACGTCAAAGACAGTATCACTAATATTTGGAAAAACCAATATCATATGTCTTTTGAAGCACTGAAAAGAACTCACCATCACTTCTGTGGTATTCTTGCCATATTGCATAGCCTGAATCTAATCATGAACTATCACACAAATCCAAAGTGAGGAACAGTCTACAACATGAGTGGCCTGTACTCGTCAAAAATGTCAATGTGATTTACTGCAAAGAAAGACTGAGAAACTGTGCCGGACTAAAGGATGATAAAGAGCCATGACAATTGAATGTGCAAATTCATCTTGGATTTTCCTCTGATTTAAAGGACATTTTTAGGACAAATGGTGAAATCTGAATGTATGTAGATTAGATAATAGTATCATAATAATGTCAATTTCTTTGATTTTAGGAAAAACACTACACCGAGGTATTTAGAGGTAAAAATGGCATAATGTAACTTATTCTTAAATGGTTCAGAAAAAAATTACATACCATAGACACACACACACATGGAGGGGGGAGGGAGAAGCAAATGTAGTAAAGTGCTAACAACTGGTGAATCTGAGTGAAAGATATTCAGGAGCTCGTTGTACTGTTCTTGTAATTTTTCTGTCTGAACTTAAGTCAAAATAAAACATTTTATTTTGATATGTTTATTGCCTTGATTACGCTGATGGTTTCACAGTTGTATGCATATGTGCAAACTTATCAAATTGTATAAATATGTGCAGGTTTTTGTATATCAGTTATACCTCAATAAAGTGGAAAACAATTTAAATAAATTTGAAGGAGCTTAGAATGAGGCCTGGCAAATAAGGAGTGTACATGTGCTTGCTGTTACTGTAAGGATAGATTAGAAGCTTAGGTTACATGAAGATATAAGAAGGTGAGGGTAAAGAACATGAAGGTAGGTGACATTTTCCTTAAATTTAGAAGTCCCAGGAATCTCAGGACTTGTGATGGTTTACTTTAGTGTCTAATGTAGCCTGGACTTTTTTTTCTCACTTGGAAAGAATCTAAAAGCATATGATCTTAAAGTGGAAAGTGAAAAATAGCTTTTTATTTGAAAAGAATGGAAAGATTTTGTAGGCAGATCATAAGCATACCATCTGGTTAACTCAAGAGAAATCCTAAAAGCTTTGATTTCACATTTTTACCAGCCATGTATGGTTTAAGATAGACTCCCTAAGCTAAAAATAGCGAATCATATTTGTTCTGCTATTCATAAGTTAGTTGAAAATGCCGCTCAACTGCCGTGCTAAAAGATTCCATTTATCTCATCTAAGAATCGGAGGCCACTGCGCCTTATATTTCTCAAATCGAATGTTCATCGGTATGCAAGACAAATTCATCACAAAAGAAATAAGCAATGTTGGCACAGTAACAGTACCTCTAAAATAAATTTTAGATCTTTGAAAATATGATCACACCCAATGATTCTCAACCAGGTACAAAGTCTGGGGACAGTTTTGGTTGTCACTGCTGGGAGTTGGGGAGAGGGGAGGGCATATTACTGGCATCTAGTGGTAGAAACCAGGGATGCCGCTAAATATCCTATAAGGCACAGGACAGACCTTCAACAGCAAAGAATTACGTGTTCCAATGTGTCAGTTGTGCCAAGGTTGAGAAATCCTGCACTAAATGAACATGTTTTCTAAAATTTCAGATAAAGTGCTACTAGGGATGGAATAATGCTTCTAGCCTTGTCTTGATATAGGATATTATGAGCTAGCCTTGTGCCTGGTAGGTAATATGTACTTGATATGTATTTGTTTACTGAATCTATGAGTATTTTTATGGTTTTCCCTTCATTTTTGTAGGCACTAAAACTAGATCAGAATTTCATTACACCTGCTTCATAAATATCCCACCCTTGTCTCATAAAATAGCAAAGGAGAGATTTTTATACACGATTATACATAAACTAGGTTGTAGGAAATTGTAGAAAAGCCAATATTCATTAGAGATTGAAAGAGAACCAATTTGTGTAGCTTCTAGTATTATGAAAGAATCTAAAATGTAATGAAGATATTTATTAGGAAATCTCATTTTTAAAAAAAGTTCAAATGATATTAAAAACATGGATAAGAATTCAGCCCTGCAAGGGTTCACATGCTGTGCAAATCTCTAACGCTATTTAGTAAAGAAAAATTAGCCAGTCCAGGGGACTTAAAATGAAATGCCACAGCCCCCCTGCCGTTCCTTCTCCATTCATCCCAGTTCTTCTCTGGGGCAACTCGTTTTGTTTTCCAGGTAGTCATCTTTATAACTCTGAATAATATTCCTATGTTAATACTTCTTGATGTATCAGTTGTAGACATTTATTCCTACCTTTGAAAGGTAGGGACTTTACTTAAGCTACTCTCCCTTCTCTCCATTTTTAGTAGCTATATTATCTTTAATATAACTTTATTCTATTGGAAGTCTTTATAACTTAAGATAAACTCCTATTTCCTGTTCATCAGCTTTTTTTTTTTTTGTCTGCGTTGGGTCTTCGTTGCTGCGCTGGCTTTCGCTGGTCGTGGTGAGTGGGGGCTACTCTTTGTTGCGGTGCACGGGCTTCTCAACGCGGTGGCTTCCCTTGTTGCAGAGCACAGGCTGTAGGAGCGCAGGCTTCAGTAATTGCAGCACGCGGGATCAGTAGTTGCAGCATGCGGGCCCTACAGCATGTAGGCTTCAGTAGTTGCAGCGTGTGGCCTCAGTAGATGTGGCTCATGGGCTCTAGAGCCAGGGCTTGGTAGTTGTGGCGCACGGGCTTAGATGTTAAGCGGCATGTGGGATCTTCCCAGGCCAGGGCTCGAACCCGTGTCCCCTGCATTGGCAGGTGGATTCTTAACCACAGCACCACCAGGGAAGTCCCCATCAGCTTATATATACCAGGTGTCAGGTCTTAGTTGTGGCAGGCAGGATCTCTTAGTTGTGGCACGCTGGATCTTTAGTTGAGGCATGCGAACTTCTTAGTTGCGGCATGTGGGATCTAGTTCCCCAGTCAGGGATCGAACCTGGGCCCCATGCATTGGGAGCACGGAGTCTTAGCCACTGGACCACTAGGGAAGTCCCTCATCAGCATTTTTTTTATAATAGCTTTGTCTCCCCTGTAAGATGAAGCCATTATCACACCCTCCTTTCCTTTTCTCCTCCTGTTCTTCCACCCAAGCTCTGTCAGCTTCACTTTTGCTTTCTGTATTTTAATTTTATGACAGCAAGGTAAATGACAACTACACTCTGTTCTGTAGCTATAAATAAATATGCAGTGTTTTGTCTATAACTGATTCTAAACTTTGAACGGCAGTAAGCAACATTTGCTTTATTATCACTATGTAAATATTACTCAGTGCAGCGGCAGGTGCTATGCCAGGACATTTCCTCCTTCATGAGTCCACTTTTTGACCCCTCTGCCACCTAAGAGAATGTCCCTTTCCTTAAATCCAGTCAACTGTTCAAAATCAAGCCACGTTTTAGTTTGCTTCATATCTGGACTGTGGCTTTCTTGTGAATTTTTCTGTTTTTCCTACAAATTCTAATTGCCTTTCTTTTTCCCTACTGAAAGAGGAACTACGTACCTCCTTTATCCATCTACAGCATGAAAGGCATTCTGTTCTCATTCATGAATACATGCTCCTTGGGGCCCACTGATTTACGTCCTATGGAGACAGGTTGTTTCCAGCTCTGCCACATTTTGGCATTGTTCTTCGCTGGACTTTGGTTGGTTGCTGTCTTCTTGTATCCCATGTCTTCATTGTTCTTGATATTTGCCCTTGTTTTGCTGGCATACGTCAATAGATTTTTCACAAGGATTTCTTGTTTTCTGATTTAGGACATTTCCTTGGTTCTCCTTTCTGAAAAAAATAAGTGATATGCACCCATTTGAATTTCTTCTACTTTAAATGTTCTTCCTTTTGAACTTACCTTCCAACTTCCTTCTTAGATTCCTTACAAGAGAAGCACAAGTATCCTCCTTTAAAAGGTAAGTGTATTATGAATTCTATAACTTGGAGCAATCATTGGTTCTCTGTATGGTGCAATCATTGGTTCCCTGTTTGGTGAAATAATCTAAATAATATGGAAAAACCTAATATGTATTTTGCAACATAAAATTTGCCAAATCGAGTGTGAGTTTGACTAATTTTGTCGGACTGTCTTGATTTTAACAGTATTTTCCAATAACATAGATTAACTCAATTTAAGTGTGTGGACACAATTATTGTCACTATATAAAGAGATCTAAATAATAACCACAGATTTTATTTTTTAATAATGGTCATGAGATAAAATTTTGTTTAGCCTAAAGAATTTAAGCATATTTTAATATTTAAAGTGTTTTAAAAATACTGTTTCTTAGAATGTTAATTTTTTCTTGTAAATATAGTTTAGAATAGGATTGATTCAGGAAGCTGGGACTAAAAGCAGGTAAAGATTGAGGCTTTTAAAAGGGATCCATAGTCCCAGGAGTCTTTTCTACATTAAGACATGAGCTAGTTAAGAGATCTGTCAGAAGATATAATGGATAATATAAAAGTCTTGGACATCAGTGGAAGCTAGAATCTAAAACCAAGAGATGGAACAGTAAAGATTCATGGAATAAATAGGAGGCAAGTTTCCTAGCTGCAAATAAATAATAGAGGTAAAGAGGTAACCCAATCAGCAAAGACACTACAGACCTGCATACAGAAATGATCTTCAAGTGTTTGACCACCAATAGGGAACAGTCAAGGACCAATCAGAATTGAGCCTGACCATGGCTCTGGAACCCATGCCTTGAGGACTCTGCTGGATAGAGCATTGATCTTTAGTGGATGCATTGTAGGGAGGGTCGATGTGGCCCCCAGGTGGGAGGGGAAGTGTGAGGAAGCACTGGGGTATCCAGGAGAGTGGCTGTTTCAGTATTTTAACTACCTGTACAGCCATGCTGGTGAGTCCTGTCTCTTCGAGTTGGTCTCCAGCCTGAAGTGCTTGCAGGGATCAGGGATCCAGACAGTGTTCTAACCATCTGTTTAGGAACTCAGCTTCCAGGGTGTTAGGCAAAAATCAGAAACTGAGTCACAAGTGCAGAAACTCAGCTCCAGAGGGGAGATTATGCCAAAGGATGAGAAACTTGGAACAAATGTCAGATCAGGATAAGTAGCAAAGTCAGATGGCTACTGATTTTGAGCTCTGTATATCTTATCAGCATGGGGTCAAGGTTGGAATCACAGTGAAGGACCCTGGAGTGGGGGTAATTAGGAAACCTGGATTGGAACGTGAAGGTCTGGGCAGAACATTTCAGTATATTATTATTCTCTGAAATCTTATTGATTTTACCAGCTAGGGTTCAGTGCAGGAAACAGAAACCATTGGAAGTATTTTAAGCATGAAGGGATTTATTATGCAGATTTATGTGCTTAGAAAATCTTTGAAAGGGCTGAAGGAGCAGGTTCTAGGCTGGGACTTCAGTAATGAGTCCTAGAACAATACCAAACTGACTCACCAGGCAACTGCCTTCTGAGGCCACTACTTTGAATGATCAAGTACAAGACCCCAACATCACGTATACATTCCAGGGTTCAGGAGTCCAACATGGCTCCTATTGCCACAGTAACTGCACCCTAAACCCCAGGAAGCGGTAGAAGGAACACCATAAAAAAATAAAACCCCACTTTCCCATGACCTCACCTGAAGTAAGAAAATAAGCAAGAGGAACAGGAAAATAGCGTCTACCTCACTTTTGCCTTCCAAATCTCACTCGAATGTGTTGAATTGGTGGAAGCTAATTCACATCCAGAGCTGTACCTGCAAAGGAGCCAGACCATAGATTTCAGTGTTCTAGCCTCTCCAGTCCAGGGAGGTACCCTGGAGAAGGGTACAATGCAGGCTGAGTGAACCAATCCACATTATCCACTAAAATGACACATCGACTGAAAGGTGCAAGGAAGTACACTGAGCAGAAACAGGAAGGACCACTCAGGGTGTCAGCTAGAGGCCAGGTGCTGTGCAGGGGTGCTGAATGCAAGATCAAACATTTCTCTATGGTGTTTACAATCACTACGGACTTATTGGTCAGTCTTTTCTCCTTTCAAAATAATTATTTGAGGGACTTCCCTTGTGGCACAGTGGTTAAGAATCCGCCTGCCAATGCAGGGGACACAGGTTCGAGCCCTGGTCCGGGAAGAACCCACATGTAGCAGAGCAACTAAGCCCATGTGCAACAAGTACTGAGCCTGCGCTCTAGAGCCCGTGAGCCACAACTACTGAGCCCACGTGCCATAACTCCTGAAGCCCATGCACCTAGAGCCCATGCTTCGCAACAAGAGAAGCCACCGCAATGAGAAGCCTGTGCACTGCAACAAAGAGTAGCTCCCGCTCACCACAACTAGAGAAAGCCCGCACACAGCAACAAAGACCCAAAACAGCCAAAAATAAATAAATAAAAAAAACTTTATTTATTTAATAAAATAAATTTTAAAAGATTATTTGACAGTTTAATTTTATTTTGTGAATAGGTATTGCATCCATATGGTTCAACATTTGAAAGGTTCACAAGGCTGTCCCTCAGCTACTCAGTTATTCTCCTTATAAGTAAACAATCGTATGTATGCTTCCAGAGATATTTAATGCAAATACAAGCATATATGTGTATCGTATTTGTCCCTCCCACAGTGGTGGCCTTTACACGCCTTGGTCTGCACTGTATATTTTTCACTTCTCAATAGATCTTGGAGATTATGCTGTATCACCACAAAAAGAGCCTCCCCATTCTTATTTACAGATGCCTAGTGTTCCATTGTATGATTTTTAACCATTATTTAACCAGTCCCCCACTGATGGATGCATTGATTGCTTGCTTCTTTTGCTATTACAAATAATGCTTTGAGAAGTAGTCTTATACACATGCCACTTCACAAGTCTGCAGGCATATCCATAAGATATTCCTAGATGTGGAATTGCTGGTATTTTCATTATTTAATGAAGAACATGGACTAGAAATGATGAGGAAGACCCAGAAGCACTGAGACAGCTCTGCAGAGGAAGGTAGCCCTAATGTGCTTAGGTTTGGGTCACCCTATGGTAGATCCTCTAGGACTTTCATTAGGACCTTGTGAAAACCAGGTTTTACTTGCATGTTTGTCCCTTAAGACTCCAATTTACTATGATCAACTGGTCCTTTAAAATTAAGTAAAATAAGTAAAATTCCTTTTTGTGGGACAGTTTAGCAGTATCTATCAAGATAAATAATACATGTACATTTCACCTAGCAATTTTACTAGAATCACCATAATATCTAGCAGGAGGGTCTGGTTAAAACCATTATGATGCATAGGATCAGTGGCTTACTGTTAGTTGTACAGAAGAATGAAGAAGCTTTTTATGAACTGATATGGAAAGATTTTCTAGAAACATCCTGAAGCAAAAGAAGCAAGGTGCAGATAACTACGTATAGTATGCTTCTAATTGTATAACAGTAAAAAGAAGGACAACATATACTCATATTCGATAATAAATAAATATTTAAAATTTCTAGAATGATACGTACAAAACTAACAATGGTGGTTAACTGTTAGTGGAAGAGGAGGAAAAGCCAGGCAAACAGAAGACAGAAGGAGATGGGGAAGGTGGGATGGGTAAGGAAGAGGGAGAGGGAGAGGAAATGAATTTTTAAAGACAAAGTGTAAAATAAAGTAAGCTAAGTAAAATAGTCCAGAAGGACAATATCCTGGGAAACCCAGTATTCCTTCAAAACCTCTGGAAATTCTTTTGGTCCCCACATATTTCCTATTTGACTCTGTCTTTGAGTTCTTGCTTCTGCTGACTTTTTTTCTCTGCCATTTGACCTCCCACACAGTGTTGTCCCTTTGTTGTCCTGTGTTACAGCTGTGCCTCCTCCTGATTCATTCAGTTCCCAAAGTACAACCACAAGGCTTCACGGAGCACGCTTTTACTCAAGGGGTATGTGGTAGCCCATTATGGCCCAACAAAGAGCCTCAGGTTGGATGCCGTTCTTAAAAGTCCCTCAGCCACTCCCTCCTCATGACTGCCTCTCCACAAAGAGCCTTGTAGTTGGGGACTTGTCTCCTTTTTGACATTCTCCCCTCTCCTCTAGTGTCACTCCCCAAAGTCCTGTGAATTTCTTGAGCAAAGCAGTTTGGCTCTCTCTTTGCCTCTCAGTCCATCCCAGAGGGCCTCAATCAATCTAAAGCAACCTTTAAAGTGTGTGTGTGTGTGTGTGTGTGAACTTTTTATTTTGAAGTAATTTAGACACGCTAAAGTTGCAAAAATAATACAGAGAGTTCCTGAGTACCTATCACCCAGTTTTCCCTAATGTTAATATCTTGCATAACCATAGTACATTTATAAAAACCAGGATATTAACATCAGTACAATACGATTAACTAAATGACAGACTTTATTTGGATTTCATCAGCTTTTCCATCAGTAACTGTTTTCTGTTCCAGGACCCAATCCAGGATCCCACGTTGCATCTTGTCATCGTGTCTCCTTAAATCTCCTCCAGCCTGTGACAGTTCCTCAGTCTTTCCTTGTCCTCACGACCTTGGAACTTTTGGAGAGTACTAAAATTGTGAAGAGTACAGGTCTTTTGTAGAACGTCCCTTAGTTTGGATCTGCCTGATACTTTTCTCATGATTAGATTGAAGGTGTGCATTTTTAGCAAGAAACTTCAAAGTGATGTCCTTCCCAGTAGCATGTCACATCATGGGGTTCAGATATATATATATATATATATTCTTTTTCCAATTATTTTCTTGTAGGTTACTACAAGATACTGAATATAATTCCTTGTGCTATACAGTAAATCCTTGTTGTTTATCTTGAAAGGTACAGTTTTATTAATTTGATATTAATGCTCAAAGGAAACAGTGTAATGAGAGGACAGATTGGGTCAGAGGATCTTGTGCTAGTTCTGGTTTTCCCAGGTGCCCCTCACTTTGTCCCTCTGAGTAGTAATTCTCAATCACAGGAGCCCCTCAGGCCTCTAGGGGAACTTCCTTGTCCCACAGTAGACCTACTGAGTTGGAACTGTTGCCATATGGGAGAGCAGGTTCAGGGTAGATAGATCTGATTCTTTTAAGCAAAACCATCAGTTTGGACTTTTAATGTGAAATCTGAATGAATAGGTGAATGATTTCCTCATTGGTCTTCCTATTTCTACTCTTGTAGGGTGAGGCAAGTGAGGCGCTCGCCTGAGGTGCAAAACTTATGGGGGTGCCGAAAACCTCAATGATAAATCATATTTTAATGAAGTATTTTAAAAAATCAAAATAAATGCAAAAAAATGGTGGAAAAGCATCAAAATTTTTCGTAGAGACAGGATCTGCACTTGCACGATCCTGTTGTGTTTTCTTAAGCTGATCTCAGCCCTGGCTCCAAGGAAACTTATTACAAAAACAGGGAGCTGGACTGTAGGCCATAGTTGGTAGATTTTATTTTTTTTAATATTGCTTTTAAAGTATGACTAATCTGGATCACTGAGTGTTTTGGCAGCTCTTTAAATTTCACATCCAAGGTCAGTGCTTTACCCTTGTGCCTTACCCAAGGTGAGTGCCGCTTCCTGGTTGAGCCTGGCTTGTGGGATCTTAGTTCCTGGACCAGGGATTGAACCCCAGGCTCTTGGCAGAGAAAGTGCAAGTGTGGAGTCCTAACCACTGGAACACCAGGGAATACCCCCTGCTGTTACCTTTCAATTTACTCTTTACACAGCAGTCAGAGTGGTCTCTTTAAAGGTAAATCAGATCCTGTCACTCCACTGTTAAATGGCTTTCCTTTGCACTTAATGTAAAGCCCCAAATCCTTACTGTGGCCCACACCTACCCGCTCCGACATAAGCTGGCCCCTGCCTTCCTCTTGAGCTTCATCTGTGCCATTCTTCCCACGGCTTACTCAGCTCCAGCTACACTGGTGGGAAAAAGCCAAATGCCCCAGGGCCTTCATACAGCCCAGAAGATTCTCTTTTCCAAAATACTCCTAAATACTTTCCTCTTCAACTGGTATTTCCTTTTCAGGTGTTAGATGTCAGCTTGACTTCCATGTTTGTTGAAAAGCCTGATTTCACGCTCTAGTCACTTTTTCATAGCACTATAAGTTTTTCCTTGATACACATCACATTTGTAATCACATATTTTTTTGATGATGATTTGATTAATGTCTGTTAGCTCACTTAGTTGTAATCCCCAAGGAGCAGCCATGCTCTGTGGCTTGCAGGATCTTAGCTGCCTGACCAGAGACTGAACCCGGGCCGAGCAGTGAAAGCGCCAAGTCCTAACCACTGGACTGCCAGGGAATTCCGACACCTGTTTCTTTGCTCTGTTGTTTCTTTCATCTTTATCACTAGTGGCGAGGTTGTAGTAAGTGCTTAATAAATACCTAACACAGTGACTGGACCATAATAAATTCTCAATAATTGTTCACAAAATATTATTAGAAAGGTAAGTCAGGTAGCGTATGAAAGCAAGGAGGAAAGCAAATGAACTTTCCAGGTACTTTAGTCAACTTCCAGTGAGTTCCCACTATTTTTTGGTTTGTTTTTTCAGTCCATGACTTTTCCTTTAATCTCAGGCTGCAATCCTATGCTTACCCTTATTATATCTATGGCTCCTGAAGATGTCTATCCTTAATCCAGAACAGCCTGGTGAACTTTTGTATCGTTGCCTGAAAGTGTCAAAGGTAAGTGGATCAGGTATCCAAAACTTTCAGTTAAATGCCACATTGAGCTTTTCTCCAGAAATAATGACTGCTCACACCGAAAAGGCACTAGGCTTTTCCATATGATTATTCTATATCAAATTCAGAAAATGGAAGGTGTTCAACATGCTTTACTTCCTGTGAGTGTGGTTTGGCCAAAAAGAAGAATTGAACCTATGAAAAAATAGGGGGTTCCCCTGTCTCTTGTTTCTGATCTTCTAGCTCTTTGATTCTCAAAATATGGTCTAGGCATCACCGGCATTGGCCTTAGAGCCGGAACTTGTTAAATGCAGAATCTAAGATCCCCATCCCCAGAATCTATATTTTAATAAGATCCCTGGGCCTTAAAAAATTTAAGAACATGTGTTCCTAGTAAGGGTTTAGTATAAACAGGTACCCACTTCAGAATGGGAAAAGACTCTGTAGTCCAAAGGTTTCTAAACCTGGTTGATACTAAAACCCCATGAGACACTTGTCTAAAAAATATGGATTTCGTGAGAGTCTAATTTTATAGGCTTAGGGTGGGGCTCCAGAATGACTCTGGTGCTGCCAACACATAAAATGGCTTTTGGGAACTGCTGGTTTTGTCCAGCTTTATAATTTCACACAGGAGGTGACTGAGTTAGGAAGCTTTAGCAGCTTGCTCTTAGTCACTAGTGATAAAGCTCCACTGGAAAAGAAGTCTTTTGGAGGGGGATTACAAGTGTTTAATTTTATTTTTTCATTCTGGTAAGTATTTTAAAAAATATTTTATTATGAAAAGTTTCAAACATACAGGAGAGTTGATAGAACTTTCATAGTAAACATAGTAAAAAAGATTCCACCATTAACATTTTACTATCCTTGCTTTATCCCATATCTATCCACTTCAATCCACTCCTCTATTCATCCATCCCCAACCTATCTTTTTTAATTCATTTCAAAGTAAATTGCACATATCAGTATGTCTCCCAAACACTGCATCATGTATGTGAGATAATTTGTTTGATTTCTCATCTTTACACTGTATCACATTTTTCATAGGAAGGGCAAGAAAACTATGAGGATAGCAGAAGTGAGAAAAACAGTAAAAACATGTAGAAGAAGGAAAGCAAGAAACACTGGCACATTTAAAGATGATTACCTCCAATTTTTGAAGTACAGAAAACCTCACACCAATCTAGTAAGCTTATGCAAATTACTACAGAGAGTAATTTTTAAAAAAACAGTACCCTCTAGATACATATTAACTTCATGAAGACTGATCTTTGGCACTAACCCAATATTTGGAGCTAGCGTGCTCTTGTTCCCTGTGACTGCATTTCCCTCCTAGAAATCGTGATATTCACATCCCAAATATACACATCCTGTAACAGCCCTAGCTCTGGCCTCTTTCCAGGACACTAGGATACCACTGATGTGAAACGAAACTGAATCTGGAATAACTGAGGAGACTCTAATCCCTGCCCAGTGATGAGAAACAAATGTGGACTGTGCTTCTGTTTTCTCCTGACAGTAAATTTTTTTATTAGAAAAATTGTGATACAATACATATAACATAAAACTTACCATTTTGACCATTTTTAAAAATTAATAAACTTTAGTTTTCTAGAACAGTTTTAGATTTACAGAAAAACTGAGCAGACAGTACAGAGAATTCCCATATAACTGCTCCCCTGTACTCAGTTCTCCTATTATTAACATCTTGCATCAATATGGCATATTTGTTATAGTAAATAAACAAACACTGCTACATAATTATTAACCAAAGCCCATAGTTTACATAAGTTCCCTCTTTGTGTTGTACAGTTCTGCGGGGTTTGACAAATGCATAATGTCGTGTATCTGTCATTATAGAAGCACACAAAATTATTTCACTGCCCTAAAAATCCCATCCTCCACCTATTCATTGCTCCTCCCTTCCTATTAACCACTGGCAACCACTGATCTTTTTACTGTCTCCACACTTCTTCCTTTTCAATAATGTTGTATGGTTGGAATCATACAGTAGGTAGCCTTTTCAGTTTGCCTTCTTTCACTTAGCCTTATGCACTTATGGTTCCTCCAGGTCTTTCATAGCTTGATCGTATATTCCTTTTTATCACTGAATGACAATCCACTGTACAGATGTACCACAGATTGCTTATCCATGCATCTATTGAAGGGCATCTTAGCGGCTTCCAAGTTTTGGTGATTATGAATAAAGTTACTATAAATATTTGTGTACAGGTTTTGTGTAGGCATAAGTTTTCAACTAAGTTGGGTAAATACCTAGGAGTGTGATTGCTGGCTCATATGGTTAAACTGTGTTTAGCTTTATAGAAAACTAACAAAGTGTGTTTCAAAGTGGTTTTACCATTTTGTATTCTTTTTTATTTTTTTTTGCGGTACGCGGGCCTCTCACTGTTGTGGCCTCTAACGTTGCGGAGCACAGGCTCCGGACACGCAGGCCCAGCGGCCATGGCTCACGGGCCTAGCCGCTCCGTGGCATGTGGGATCTTCCCGAACCGGGGCACGAACCCGTGTCCCCTGCATCAGGGGCAGGCGGACTCTCAACCACTGCACCACCAGGGAAGCCCCCATTTTGTATTCTTACTAGCAATGAATGAGAGTTCCTGTTGCTCCACATCCTTATCAGCACTTGTTATTGTCAGTTTAAAATTGTTTAGCCATTCTAATAGGTGTGTAGTGGTACCATCTTAATCATTTTTAAGTTCACAGTTCAGCAGCATTAAGTACATTCACATTATTGTGCCACCATCACCACCATCAATCCACAGAGCTCTTCATCTAGCATGACTAAAACTCTGTACCCATTGAACAGCTCCGCATTCACTCCTCCCTTTAGCCTCTGCAACCACCATTCCACTATCTGTCTCTAAGAATTTAACTAAGTACCTCATGTAAGTGGAATCATACAGTATTTGTCTTTATGTGATTGCCTTATTTCACTGAGCATCATGGCCTTAAGTTTCATCTGTGTAGTGGCATGACTCAGAATTTCCTTGCTTTCTAAGTCTGAATAATATCCATATATAGATATATATATCTCACATTTTGCTTATACAGTCATCAGTCATCTGTCATTGATGGAAACTTTGGGTTCCTACTGCACTTTAGCTATTGGGAATAATACTGCTATGAACATGGATGTACAAATGTCTTTGAGATCCTGCTTTCAGTTCTTTTCAGTATGTACCCAAAAGTGGAATTGCTGAATCAAATTGTAATTCTATTTGTAATTTTTGGATGAACAGCCATACTATTTTCCACAGCAGCTGTACCATTTTACATTCCCACCAATAGTGCACAAGTTTCAATTTCTACACATCCTTGCCAACACTTTTTTTCTGTGTTTTTTTTGTTTTTGTTCTCTTTTGTTTTGTTTTGTTTTTTATAGTAGCCATCCTAATGAATGTGAAGTGGTATCTCATTGTGCTTTTTGTCCTTAGAGTGAATTTTAGTGATACATATACTGGCTGTCAATATCAGGCCAGATAGAAAGAATTTCTAGGAGATCAGCCTTTCCATTAGAAATCATTAGAACTTCATTGTATTCTGCTTTGGGACAAGGCAAATCTCCCCGTAAACTTCAGCAGAGAAGTTAATTGGGCATTAGGCTGTTGATTTCCAATTTTTTTTTCAGTTTAAAGATTTCTTTATTGTCATCAAAGTTTCTTTTTCTTCCCTAAATTCAGATTCCCTTACTATATCAAGCATTTGTTTTATGCAATTTTGTATATAGGTTAAGTGTGTGTGTGTATTGTGGGTTTTACTGGAGTATGTTATAAATGTGCCCCAATTGTAGCTCCTATGGCATGACCTCAGGCATCCATTCAGACTCCCTCTAGTACTTACCAGGGAATCTTCAGGGATAGTGTTTGCTCTGTAAGCTCCAGAATCAGTTTAACCTCTCTGTTCCTATGTGGCTCCAGACAGGCCTCCACTCAGCTAGAGCCCCTGCTTACTCCTCTGCCAATCATCATCTTGTAGTTCTGGGGAAGCTTCTCTCTTTTAGACCTCACCTCTATTCCTCCTACTACAGGCTGGTTCCCCATCACCAGTGACTGCACAAGGGAAAGAGAGGGGCAGGAGGGGGTGAGAAACTCTGCTCTCACTCTCTGTCTATGCCTTTTATTTCTTTTTTTTTTGCCTTGTTGCAGTGACTTCCATTAAGTTCCAGAACTTCCAGTACTGTGTTAAAAAGGACTGATGAGAGTGGATGTTCTTGACTTGTCCCTGATTTTAGAGGGAAAGCAGTCATTATTTTACTGTTAAATATGGTGTTAGCTGTAGGTGTTTTGTGGATGCTTTTTTTTTCAAGTTGGGGAAATTTCCCTCTATTTTTAGTTTGCTGAAAGGCTTTTTTTTTCTTGTAATGGATGTTGGATTTTTTTTTAACATATTTATTGGAGTCTAATTGCTTTACAATGGTATTAGTTTCTGCTGTATAACAAAGTGAATCAGCTATACATATACATATATCCCCACATCTCTTCCCTCTTGTGTCTCCCTCCCACCCTCGCTATCCCACCCCTCTAGGTGGACACAAAGCACCGAGCTGATCTCCCTGTGCTATGCAGCTGCTTCCCACTAGCTATCTATTTTACATTTGGTAGTGTATATATGTCCATGCCACTCTCTCACTTCTTGTCAGCTTACCCTTCCCCCTCCCTGTCTTCAAGTCCATTCTCTATGTCTGCGTTTTTACTCCTGTCCTGCCCCTAGGTTCTTCAGAACCATTTTGTTTTTTAGATTCCCTATATATGTGTTAGCATACGGTATTTGTTTTTCTCTTTCTGACTTACTTCACTCTGTATGACAGTCTCTAGGTTCATCCACCTCACTACAAATAGGATGTTGGATTTTTATCAAAATGCTTTTTCTGTATCAATAAGGCCTGTTTTTTGAGTCCACATGTCTGATTCCAGCAGATTTCTCTTTCCAGAATGATTGTCTGTGAGAATTTCTACTTCCTTTAGGTGATCACCACCTGTGCCCAATGGTTGGGCTGAAGGCCCTCAAAAGGCCACCGCTTCAAAATAGAATAGCCATGAAAATCAGTACATTTTCAATGTCAGGAGTATTTGCTCTCAACTCCGCGAGCAGAAAGACATTAACAACACAGCTGATGCTAAACTTCACCCAGTCTTGCCTAATTTCATTTCCATGATCAGTTCCAAGAATCTTACCCTGGGTCCTGAAACACTTCACTGCAGTCTGGAGGTCTCATCCAGTGCTCAAACAAAAATACATACTCACAAAAACAAGCAGCAATTTTCACTAAAGATTGCTCTTTGCAACACTGGTTTTTCAGGGTTCTATGGTTATATGCGTTTGTGAAATGTTGATAAAAGGAGGTTAAACAGTATTGATATGCTAGTATGTATAATAAATCTCCCAAGAGGAGAAATACAGAGGGAGTTCTTTCTCAAAATTTTTTGATTATGAAAGTGTTGTATTTCAGGACATCTTCTGGGTAATGAGCTTTGGAGAAAGCTAATTTACAGGTGAAAGAAATCTAAATTCACAGAAAGAATTATATATTTTTTTTGTTCCAATGAAAAAATGTAACAGAGTCTAACAGAAAAAACTATGCCTTGGGCTTCCCTGGTGGCGCAGTGGTTGAGAGTCCGCCTGTCGATGCAGGGGACACGGGTTCGTGCCCCGGTCCGGGAAGATCCCACATGCCGCGGAGCGGCTGGGCCCGTGAGCCACGGCCACTGAGCCTGCGCGTCCGGAGCCTGTGCTCCGCAACGGGAGAGGCCACAGCAGTGAGAGGCCCGCCTACCACAAAAAAAAAAAAAAAAAAAAAAAGAAAAAAAAACTATGCCTTTTATTCTTTTCAATATAGCACATTAAAGTACACTAAGTTTAAATTTAGTGTTCAGGTTACTAGTTTGTTTTCCCTACCAACAAGATGGGGGGCTTGATTTGTATTAAAGGCCTATTCAGGGGAACCTTTCAGATTAATAGAAAAGTTTGGCCCTAATGGGTCTTGAGAGAGAAAATCTTTGAAATGGCAGTTTTTATAGTTTCAGCTTCAGTCCTCTGATTTAAAAAACTGTTTTGGAAGGATACCTCCAGTTACATTTAGATTTGATCATTTGCACTCCTTTATTTAGCTCAAGACACTGAAGTTTTGAGCAGGAGGCTTAAGTTTGGAGTATGGGTTTTGGAGTCAAACTGCCCGAGTTCAAACTCTAGTATGCTATTATACTCCTCCTCACAAGCTGTGAGACCTTGGGCAAGCCATTTAACCTCCCAGTGTTTCCATTTTTACAGTTTACAAGTACTTTCACAAAGACTCGTAAAAGTAGGGGAAATAATTTGATCATCTCCATTTGACTCCTGATGGAACATTTTCAGAATGTATAAGTGACTTGCCCAAGTTCACAGATAAATGAAGCCACAGTGACTCAATATCAGATATTCATTTAGACTTTAATACTTGGGTATTTTTCCCAGTTTATTATATGTTACCTCCCAACATCGGATAAAAATGGCATATTTGCCATTCTAAAATGGAATGAATATATAGATTATATAAGTACAACTTTGCATATGAATAAACAGGTTTAAGATGTAGTTGGGATAATTCATGAAGATTTCCTGAAGGATGTCTGCAGGAGTGTGGGAAGGTAATTAACATTCATAACTTTTATTGAGCACCTACTATATGTCACATCCTATTCTACACATTTAACAAATGATTCTTAAGCCTCTCAGTAGAACTTTGATTAGGTTTTTTTTAAGGAAGAGGAAATTAGGCTTTCCGGGATAATACAATGTTCCCCCAATACACAGAATAGTCCTTGATTGTGCTGCATGAATCTACACGTGATAAAATGACATAGAATTATACACACATCGTATGTCAAATCGCTGCTTTTGATATTGAACTACAATTATGTAACTGTTAGGGGACTCTGGGTAAGTAGGACCTCTCTGTCTTTCAGGAGTATTGGTCAGGTATTTTATAGAATGACCTTCAGTTTGGGTTTGTCCAATGTTTTTCTCACAGTTAGATAGAGGTTACGGGTTTTGGGGTGACAGACCACAGAAGTCTATACTATATTTGCAACTAACTGTGTATAATTATTATTTTGAAATAAAAAGTTAAAAAAAAAAGCATTGTTATGCTCCAGAGGGGGATTTGTAAATTTACTTAACTTCAGTCCCACAACACCCATACACACCGATTAACAAGTTTTGCGTTTAGAATGTGGATAAAGAAACTAAGCTTAACTATACGCTTCCAGCACCTCGTATCTGGCACTTCTGTTCAACAGAAAGATTTGGGGATGGGACGGGGGGCGATGTAATACGCGTGGGCTTGGGGAAGTCGCTCGGTTTCTCCAAATCCAGACTAGACGTTTTTCAGACTGCTAAGCCGAGGCCCAGACCTGAGGTCTCCTTTGCGCCATAGCCAAACCGCTGCACCGCGCTGCTGGGAACGGTCCGGGCGCAGCTGGAACCGTAGCAACGGGCCTCAAGGCGTCTCGGCCAGGTCGCACCGGCCGGGGTCCTCGCCTAGCGGAAATACACGTCCCAACCCCCCACTCTCCATCCATCCACCCCGCCGCGGCCCGGAGCAGGGGAGCTGGGCGGGGCGCAGGCTGCGGCCGCTCCCCGAGCTCGAAAAAAACTGGGACGTTGCGGACGCTTAGCTGGCCAGACCTGAGGCGCGTGGCACGCGCTAGCCCTCCCGCGCATGCTCCTCCCGCCCCGGGCCCCGCCTCTCTATCTCCCTCTCCCCTCCTTCGCCAGCCTCCCTCGCCAGCCTCCCTCTGAGCTTGGCCCCTCCGGGCGCGCGGCCGACGTCCCGCGTGCGTGCCGGCGCCTGACCTCACTTCCGGCTAACGCGCTCGGCTTGCCCCCCGGCCCCGGATGGTGACTGGGGGTGGTGCTGCACTTCCCGGGACTGTCACTGAGCCGCTTCCAGTGTGATTGTGCTGAGCGCAGGCCGGAAGATGGCGGCTGCGGCTGCGGCGGCCTCGGGCCCGGGCTGCTCCTCGGCGGCGGGGGCGGGAGCGGCAGGGGTCTCCGAGTGGCTGGTGCTGCGGGACGGCTGCATGCGCTGCGACGCCGAAGGGCTGCACAGCCTCTCCTATCACCCGGCGCTCAACGCCATCCTGGCCGTCACCAGTCGCGGGACCATCAAAGTCATCGACGGCACCTCGGGGGCCACCCTGCAGGCCTCGGCGCTCAGCGGTGAGTGTGCCGCACGCCGGGCGGGGGCCGGGCCTGCCGCGGGAGGAGCCGGGCCCCGGGATGCTGGGGAAAGAAGCCTCCCAGCCCCGGGGCTCGGCCTCCGGAGGAGGGAAGCGGTGTGACTGGAGCGGGTGGCGGAGGGCAGGGCTGGGGGCTCAGGCCTGGCTGTGAAGGGAGGCCCGGAAGCTGATTGAGGAGGACCTTAGGACTTGGCTTTTTCAGCGGCGGCAGCTGGGAAGAAAAGACGGGCGAGGCGGGGAGTGGTGGGAGTTGCCTTTCGGGCTTTGAGCGTCCGGTGTGGGTTGGTCCTCTGGGAGAGGTGAGGAGGCCTAGGAGCTCAGCACCGGAGAAGCCCAGGCCCCCTGCTAGGTCCTGGAGAGGGTGTCGGTACTGCCTTCTCTTAGATCAGAAAGCGACAGGGTCGCAGTGTTGGTCCCGACGTGAGAGGCCGGTGGCCAGAGGCGAGCGTCCGAGGCGACATCCAAGCCCTACCCTCTTGTGGAGAGAAGTAGATCCGTGTCTGTTCCTGGGACCTGCAGGTGCTGGGATGTACAGCAGGCTTCGCGCCCGGGTTGGGGGTGGGGTGGGTCTGGAGTGGGGGCGGGGAGGGAAGTAGGCGGGCCAGGTGCCTGAACTGTTCCGTCGACGACTTTAGGACTCGGGAGGACGCCATGGAAGACTAGCTCTTGTTCCCTAGGTCGGGGCTTCCACCTTCTACTCACCAGGGACGAGAAACTCGGCACCTGCGGTGTATGAGTTACAGATTTCCTTTGGGTTCCGAACTAGGTGAAACTTCCGGCCCTCTCTGCTGGTTTTACCACTGCGAGCTGAAAGTTGGGATACGGAGGCGCGTGTGAGGCTCACCATTGGAGGAGAGCAGTTCTGGCCGGTGTAAACGTTGGTCCAGGGATGGGACTTTGAGTATGCGTGAGACGAACGCTCGGTGGGCTGGGGTGGAGTGTTTTGGAATTGCCCTGGCTAGGTTACGTTTGGCTGAGACGACATTTCATTTGCGATAGAATGAGTGGCTTAATTTAGATGTTACAAATTGATATTGAAAAGTTAGTATACAAGTGAGTTAGACTCATGCACAGAGATGTAATGTGTATGACTGTCCATATTTAGCCAAGTGGAAGTAGTGAAGTGGTCTTACCCATTCACTTATATTTTAACAGAGACAAATAAGGAAAGGTCGTTATTCTGATTTACTGTCTGAGACACTTAAGAGTAAATGGGAATCTAGGTATACAAAGTTAAAGGGTTTAATTTTTGTTTTTGTGAGCATTGTGAAAGAAATGGGCTGTGTATAGCTATAGAAAATAAACCTGTAACACATCTAAAATATGTCTAAGGGAAAGTTTGTATTGTAGTCTTGTAATTTTTCTTTTCTTGGCTTGGGTAAAGTACAGGAGTGGTGTCCCAGATGTAGCAATGAGCATTTACTGCAACTTGGACATAACAGCTTGTCACTCTGTATGAGAGGGTGCTTCTTGCTAATAGTTGGATTTCTTTCCTCTTAAACTCACTTAAATATATTTCACATATGAAAAGGTATAAAGAACAATTGTGGCAGACAACCATGTATTCTCGACTTGGTTAAAAAAAAATAAAACATCACAAATAGAGTTGAAGTCTTGTGTGTCCCTCCTGGATTGCATTCCTTCAACTCTCCCTCCCCCATGAGCATTATCCTTAATTTGGTTTTATCATTCTTATACGTATCTTTATGTTTTTTATTATATACTTTATCTTTAAACGGTATCTATTACTGTCTTTCATGACTTTAAATTTTGAATAAGTGGTAACATATATACTTGAATTTTTATAAAAAGCCATATTAACAAAAGTCTTAAAATGTTTTCAGTAGAAAGAGGACTCTCACAGGGTGATTTTATATCTGGAGGCCGTGCTTCAGAAAGATTATATGTGCCAGAGTTAGTTATAAATGATTGGGGAAATTGGACAAATATGAATGTGCCTGTTCATGAAAGGGAAGAAAACAGTCACTCTAATGGTAGATTACTTAAGGAGAGGGCTTTAGATACATAATGTAAGTGTAAAGGTAGATATATAAACTACAGCACTGATTTGGGATACCTTAGTTGAGGTATGTTGGAACATTTAATTAGAAAGTATGGGATTGGATACAATGGTGGATAGCCATGCATTGAGAATTGAGTAGTATGTGATTAAAATTATGTAGAAGAGTTTATGGCAAATAAAACAAAAGGATTACAAAAAAAGTTTGAAAGTAACAATGGACAAATTCTGAAGTGTTTTCATATGTGAGAAGTGCAGTTTATTAATAATAATTACCAGAGGTTGTATAGGGTCCTGTGTGTGTCATTTCTTCAGATGATTGGGGAAGGAATGCTGCATTTTATGTTTTGCCTGGAATATGTAGGTACTTAGTAGGTTTGGCTTTAATGATGAATAGAGGGTGACAGTCCTATAAATAGAATGGGCAGAAGGTGCCAGTAGTGATGATGACCCTAACATGACCCCTCTTTCCAGTTCATGGGCAGTGAGCCACCTTCTTTTCTACCCCAGAGGAAAGACATCTTTGTTAAAGGGGATAAAGAGTCGTGATGTAAGTGGTTTAAGGGGATAGAGAGTTTTATTGGGTGATAGAGTAGTCTTATGGATAGGTTCAGTTTATGGGGTTATGGGTAGTCTGTTGGTGTTGATTGGAAATCGAAAAATGGGAGCAGGACTTGTATGTATAGGTATTCACTTGGATGGCCAAGATGGTGAATTTTAAACTACCGTTGTTGACTACTGTATATGTTTAAATTATCTGTATCTCACAAAAAATGTTTATAAATGCATTTTCTTTAGATTAAGAGTCATCAGTATATACTTAGGTTAGGCAAGTATTTGCCCCCTGTTAGTGTTTTAGAGTTAAGATTTCTGAGTCTCTGTGCTTGTTCTTTGGCCTGGCATTCAGTAACCTCCATGATCTGGCCTCTAGCAGTCTTTCCAGTCTTGTCTCCCTATTTTGTTTTGTGAAACTGGTTCATTTAATTTTCTTTCCCAACTCCAGTAGTTTTACTCTTTCTTGGAATTCACCAATTCCCTCCAGAAAATTAGACAAATCTTACCCATTTTTCGAGACCTAGAGCATACCTTTGACTTCCTGATTCTTTTAGCCTGAAGTGATCCACTGAACCCCTAAGCACATATTGTTGTATTAATTCTTATTTCAGTAATTTGGCAACTTAACTCTTTGTGGTATGTTTTCTGTCTTGAACTATTTAAATTCCATTTTATTTAGTTTTTTTGTGAGTATATGATGTCTGTTTAACTATATTTCAAACTCCTTGTCGCAAGGAGCCTTGTCTACTTGTTTATATCCCCTCCCCAGCATGCCTAGTACAATCTATTAATAAATATTTTTGATTTGGTATATGTATACTAATGAGTATGTTAAGTGGATGCTTCTTTACATATTAACTGCTAAGTAAACACGCTTTCTTTGGCTTTGGTGATTTTTGTTTTTTCTTTCTTAAATGGACTTTTTTAAAGAGCTGTTTTAGTTTCACAGTAAAATTGAGCAGAAAGTACAGAGTTCCTCTATTTACCACCCTCCCCATGAATATCTGACACACGTTGGTATGTTTGTTACAATCAATGAACCTGCATTAACACATCATTATCACCCAAAGTCCATAGTTTATGTTAGTGTTCACCCTTGGTACTGTACATTCTATGGGTTCTGACTGTATATGACATATTGTAGAATATAGTTTCATTGAAATTCTCTTACTCTGCCTATTCACCCTGTCTCCCTTCTGCTCCCTGGCAACTACTGATCATTTCACTGTCTCCATAGTTTTGCCTTTTCTAGAATGTCGTATAGTTGGAAGCATACAGTATGTAACCTTTTCAGTATGGCTTTGTTCCCTGAATAATATGCATTTAAGTTTCTTTCATGTCTTTCTGTGGCTTGATAGCTTATTTCTTTTTAGCATGGAATAATATATTCCATTGTCTGGATGGACCACAGTTTATTTATCCATTCACCTACTGAAGGACATCTTGGTTGCTTCCAGGTTGTAACAGTTATGAATAAAGCTGCTATAAATACCTGTGTCTAGGTTTTTGTGTGGACATAAGTTTTCAGTTCATTTGGGTAAATACCAAGGAGCATGGATCTTATGGCAGGAGTATGTTTAGTTTGTTTTCTTTCTTCTGTTAAAAAAATTTTTGGCCGTACCGTGTGGCATGTGAGATCTTAGTTTTCTGACCGGGGACTGAACCTGTGCCCTCTGTATTGGAAGTGCGGAGTCATAGCCACTGGACCAACAGGGAAGTCCCAGGAATATGTTTAGTTTTGTAAGAAACTGCCAAATTGTCTTCTAAAGTGGCTGTACCATTTTGCATTCCCAGCAGCAATGAATGAGAGTTCCTGTTGCTTCACATCCCTCATCAGCATTTGACGTTGTTAGTGTTTTGGATTGTTGCCATTCTAATATGTGTGTAATATCTCATTGTTTTAATTTGTAATTCCCTAATGACATATGATGTTGAACATGTTTTCATATGCTTATTTGTGGACTTTGGGTTTTAAAAATCAAAATAGCTCTGCGTACACCACTTGACCATATTGTTTATATTACTAGATATGTCCCTCTCTTTAGTTATTGTTTGTTAATGCCATTGAGCATAATAGGAAGGAGCAAAGTTTTGAGTTAAGATCCTAGTTTCTGTTTTGTTTTTTTTTTCCTCCCTGAACTGTGTAACTTTGAATTACTTAGCATTTCTTTTCCAGTTTCTCCATTTGCAAAAAGGGGGTGATAACTGTATTAATTGTGAGGACTAAGTGTTACACGTAAAGTGCTTAGAATAGTGTGTTTACTGTTCAAAACATGTTTTTTATTTATTTGTAAATCTCTTTTTTTTTTTACTTAAACCATTTTGATATTCTGTTAAGTTTTTTGAACTTAACACCACATTTGAACTTCTTAGGATTTTTTTTTGTAATTTACCACTTTTCACCATCTTGTAGAATCCATCTAGTTTTTGCTTCAGTGTAAGAGTAAGGTATTGTTAATTTGTTTAGTATTTTCTTATTTATTTAATTACTGGTGGTGGTGTTTTCTCTTGCTTCCTGAAATAGAGCCCCTTCTCTGCTAAATGTGTAGTACATTATATATATGTATAATATATATATAATTTATATATATACTTTTTTTTTCTTTTTCTTTTTGTGTATATATACATATTTTTTAAGCAAGCTTTTCTGAGGACATGTGGAGAGAGAATGGGCTTTATGTAGTCCTGAATTTTGAATTTTAGCTCACTTCCTAAACTTCCTGAACTCCAGCTTCCTCCTCATTTGTAAGTTATGATTAATATTTAATAGGATGGTTGTGAAGATTTAAGAGGTAAACATTTTAAGTGCCTAACACTGCTCGGCATATGTATAAGCAGATACACAGTGAATACTAACTCTCTTAAGCCACAGGGTGCTTAGTATTGCCGTGCCCCTCACTGTTACTTTAAAAATTGTTCACTGACTTAGTGTTTGTATTACAGAGGATAGATTTCATTAAAATGTAGATGGAAATAAAAATGTTGGTAACAAATATTATCTATATTTGGATAAATATCTTTCATTGTGTTGGTGTGGCTAAATGTCAGAATGAAGTCAAGACTGTTGTATTACTAGTTATGTGTGTGTGTATACACACACACACATATATATATACACATATGTGTATATATATTTTATATATATATATAAACATATATATATATATATATATGTGTTTATAAAAATATATATAAATTTTTTTCTGTGGAAAAAACCCAAATGAACTTTTTGGCCAACCCAGTAGATTGTTCATGCAATATATGTACATGAGTAAATGAAGATATAGATGGGTATTAATCAATGAGTATTGTAGTATATGTGTAAGAGTAAGTTACGTTTCTTCAGTTTCTGAAGTGGGTTACAGATCTCTGTCATAGTGAAGAGGAGGAAACTCCAGAGTTGCTCAGTGTTTTTAGACAATCATTCTAGTTTTATATATATTTTTAATGGATATCTCCCCTTTTCCTTTTCTGAGACATTTAGTTTTTGGCTGTCCTGGGTCTTAGTTGTGGCATGCGGGACCTTTCATGGCGGCGCTTGGGCTCTTCGTTGTGGTGTGCAGGCTTCTCTCTAGTTGTGGCGCGCAGGCTCCAGGGTGCATGGGCTCTGTAGTTGTGGCGCGTGGGGTACAGAGCACGTGGGCTCTGTAGTTTGCGCCATTCAGGCTCTAGTTGAGGTGCGTGAGCTCAGTAGTTGTGGCGCGTGGGCTTAGTTGCCCCGTAGCATGTGGGATCTTAGTTCCCTGACTAGGGATCGAACCCGCATCCCCTGCATTGTGAGGCGGAATCTTTACCACTGGACCACCGGGGAAGTCCCTAAGACACTGACTTTGATTTGACTTGAGAAGTTTGTACAGTGGTCATAAATGAGAAAAAAGATCATTGTACTCTACTCCAGTTGTAGTGAAGTTCAGATTGGGTGAATTTTAATCGATTGATTGATTGTCTGGTATGATGACTTCTTGTTCAGACTTAGAACTCAGAGGTACCTGTTCGAAGAAGTCTTGGAATGTAGAAAACTAATTAGGTTAGCTTGCATAGTCCTCACGAAATGAATTTTATGGATGACACTCATATTTATCATCTCTTTAGAGGTGGAAAATATTTTTCTTACTACTTCTGAATTCGGTATGCATCAGTCTGGGTAAAATGCAACATCTTCCTGTAGATCTCAGTTTTGGAAATTGTAAATGATACAGATCACTATGTCCTGACTAATTTTGGTGCATGAAGCCTTCCTAGTCTCAGTTATAAACATGGTATAGAGTTGGGGTTTCAGTAACCTTTCAAGATAGTTGTCTTCTGGATACATCTGAGTTCCTTATAAAAACTTAATTCGGCAAGTATCTTTGTGGGCTGTGACTACGTACTTTGGCTCTGTTTCAGTTGACTGACTTTAGTAATGCTACAGAATGACCTATCTTATGTCAAAGATTTGGTGTTTTATTAGCAAAACATTTTTCTGTAATTAATTAGAGTGAATTAATATTCTTAAAAAATATTTTGCTATGTTTTCAAGATCCTCTATATCTACCCAAATTTTTACATTTACCTCCCACATTTTCCTAACTATTCAATGTTCAAAGATGGCTTGGCTCTAGGAAAGAATTTACCTAGTCTTTGTTTCAGTAGTGTTAGACTTATTAATGAGAGGCAGTATAAGAGATCAGCCTCTGGAACCAAATAGCTTGAGCTTTAGTCTTGGTTCTTTTCGATTTTGAAGTTCATCAGGAAGATGAACATAATAATACTATCTACCTCATAAAGTGGTTGTGAGAATTAAAATGAGTCAACATATGTTAAACATATAGAATAGTGCCTGGTATATAGTATGTGCTCTGTAAGTTGTTCTTGTGGTAGCAGTGGCTGTTTGAAAGTTTGCTGAGTGTAGTAGATGTTTGTACTATAGATACTCTGTTGAAATTGCAGTGTTTTTTTCTTCCAGTTTGCCACGTATGTGGAAATGTGACCACTGAAATCGAATAGACATAAGAGCAGTAATTTTGTATTACAGGAGAGTAAAAAAAAATTATGTAAGTTAATTGATTTTGGACTTGAAATTGTTAAAAGAGCACAGTGATGTGAAGAGCTGGTTGATTGGTATTCATTTACACACTTATTGAACATGTGCTAGTCATGGGGGCACAAAATAATTAAGGCAACATTTTGACCTTTGAATGCATAGAGGAGGGAGTTTCTTCAACCTGAGGAGAATAGAGAAGGCTTCTCAAAGGATGTTGCCTTTATGATTGATTTGGGAAGATGAGATAGTGGGAGGGATGATCATCTTAGGCCAGGGTACTTGGCTTATGCAGAGACATATTGGTCTTTAAAAGCATGGTAGGGACTTGCCTGGTGGTGCAGTGGTTAAGAATCAGCCTGACAATGAAGGGGACACGGATTTGAGCCCTGGTCTGGGAAGATCCCACATGCCGCGGAGCAACTCAGCTCGTGCACCACAGCTACTGAACTTGTGCTCTAGAGGCTGCGAGCCACAACTAGTGAGCCCACATGCCACAACTGCTGAAGCCTGTGTGCCTAGAGCCCGTGCTCCACAACAAGAGAAGCCACTGCAGTGAGAAGCCTGCACACTGCAATGAAGAGTAGCCCCGGGGCGTCCCTGGTGGCGCAGTGGTTGAGAGTCCGCCTGCCGATGCAGGGGACACGGGTTCGTGCCCCGGTCTGGGAGGATCCCACATGCCGCAGAGCGGCTGGGCCCGTGAGCCATGGCCGCTGAGCCTGCGCGTCTGGAGCCTGTGCTCCGCAACGGGAGAGGCCACAACAGTGAGAGGCCCGCGTACTGCCAAAAAAAAAAAAAAAGAGTAGCCTCGCTCACAGCAACTAGAGAAAGGCCGCGTGAAACAACAAAGACCCAACGCAGCTGAAGAAATTAAATAAATAAATAAATAAACAAATGGTAAATCCAGGGAAGTTTTGGGGGGAAGACGAGTTGGGGTTGGATGGTTAGAGTTGAAGCTGAGAGATTGGCAAAGACAAGAACGTAATATGTTTTGCTAAAAAGTTTGGAGTTGATATCAATGGTAGGGAGCCATTGTAGGTTTTCACAGAATCACAGTTGTTTTTTATTTATTCATTTATTTATTTTTAACATCTTTATTGGAGTATAATTCCTTTACAATGGTGTGTTAGTTTCTGCTTTATAACAAAGTGAATCAGTTATACATATACATATATCCCCATATCTCTTCCCTCTTGCATCTCCCTCCCTCCCACCCTCTTTATCCCACCCCTCTAGGTGGTCACAAAGCACCAAGCTGATCTCCCTGTGCTCTGTGGCTGCTTCCCACTAGCTATCTATTTTACATTTGGTAGTGTATATATGTCCATGCCACTCTCTCACTTCCTCCCAGCTTACCCTTTCCCCTCCCCATATCCTCAAGTCCATTCTCTAGTAGGTCTGTGTCTTTATTCCCATCTTGCCCCTAGGTTCTTCATGCCTTTTTTTTTCTTATTTTTCTTAGATTCCATATATATGTGTTAGCATACGGTATTTGTTTTTCAGAAAGAAAGATTCCAAGCTAATACCCAGTTGTGAGAAGTGATGAGAGCTGCATCTAAGTTTGAGAGGTAGAAACAACATAATTTGGTGAACGTGGGGATGAGAGGGATTGACAAGGTGAAAATTACTCATACTTAGCTTTCTACTTTGGGTAACTGGATGAATGAATTAACCTGAAGTACAAGAAGTACAAGAAGGTGTGGTGAGTAGCTTTTGTTGGCAAATGCTGAGGAGCAAGAGGGACATAGTGATTTCAGTTGTGTTACTTTTGAGGTTCTTGAAGGACATCCATGTAGAGATGTCCAGAAGACATTTGGAAATTCAGGGTTGAAGCTTGAAAATTTGGGAATACAGACTTGGAAGGCATTGGCATTTATAGACAAAGCCTAGTCTAGTGGTTAAGGATATTGGCTCCGGAGCCAGACTGAGTTCCAGTCTATGATTTATCACTTCCTAGCTGTGTCTTAGGCAAGATGCTTAACCTCTCTCTCTGCACTTCATAATTAGTACCTAACTCATTTGGTTTTTGGAAAGATATTAAGTAAACTAATGCATGTAGACATTGCTTGGCCCACCGTAAGCACTCAGTAAATGTTACTTTTTGTATTGGTGTTTTAAATTATATAGTTCATTTCAACAGGTGTTTGCCACATGGGGATAATAAGATGAATTGTAAGTCCACTCTCCTCCCAAATTTGGAAAGCTTTCTAAACGCAGTGACACCTCAGTTGAGACTTGAAAGAAATGGAGTTAGCCAGGCAGAGGGAACAGCATGAGCAAGAGCAGAGGCATGAAGCAGGTAATATTTGTTATAAGCAGTTTGGTATCAGAGTGCAAAGCATGAGGAAGGGCGTGATGGGATAGCCTGAGGATCTTGGACTTGGCCCTCCTGGGCTATGGCTCCCATATTTTTCAGTTGAAGAACTCCCAGTTTAAGGTAAAAAATGTAGGGCCCTATTATGATAGGTATGTTTTTAGTATTAGTTAATTGAGAAAATATTGCAAAAAGCTGCTACTTTTAAGTAATTTTTATTTTAGACTTATTATTGTCTGTGTAATTTGAAAAATACTACAACACGTAATTTGAGCTTTCCTCCTTGCTGGCTTAACCTTGAAATTTTTATAGGGGGGAACAAGTCAGTTAATACTCTTCTACCTGCCCTCCGACTTCAAAAATTTTGTTGTTATCTTCTCACTTGGTCTTTGTGGGCTTGTTTAGTGCCCTCTTTAGTATGTCTTTCCTGTCTTTCTGTGGGAGCATGGGAGGGAGCAGAGGTAAATGTGTGTGCATTATATCCTTGTTTAACTGGAAATCTGTAGTTGTAACTGTACTTAAGTTGTTGAACATTTGGAAATCTATCCTTAGGAATGTTCTCTATAACTATAGATAGAATATAAACAATAATAGATTTCTGTAATGGAGTATGTAAAAATAGTGGGGAGGTCGTGGGAGGTACCTCTCTGATATGTGCATTGTACTGATCATAGCCTCATGCAAAGGTGGGTGCATTTGGCAAGACACTTCTCTGGGTTACCATCTCTAAAATGGGCTAACAATTCTTGCCCAGACTACTTCATTATGTGATATGATAATGAATGTAGAAATTTTTTGTAAATTGTACTTCAAATGTGAGGGGTACAAAATAGTTAAGCCAAACTCTGGTATAGAGAGGAGAAAATGGAGGTACAAATGACAAAAAGAATAAGTTATTTGCTATATAAAACAGTCTGTGACAAGGGCAGTGCTCCTAAAAACAAGTAATTGTGCTCTACTTGAGTATGTTAAATCAAGGATGTATTTTAGAGGAAATAAATATTCTTACTTTTTAGAGGAAATGATTGAAATGTTAGAGTAGGGCAGGTAGAAATGTGTTGTGATTTATCGTGGGCACCAGGAATTTAAATCTTTATGATTTGTTTCTGTGCTTTTACATTGATTTATGTAGTTGGAGAGAGACAAGTAAGACTGCGGAGATAGCACAGGGCAGTGGTTCTCAGCCCCACTTGCTCATTAGAATCATCAGGAGAGCTTTTAAAAAACTATTCTGCTTGGGTCCCAGTATTCTCACTTAAGTGGCCTGGAATGGAGCCCAAGCATACTTAAAAAAAAAATTTTTTTTCTTTAGTTTTTAGAGCATGCCTGATGATTCTAATGGGCTGCCAGGTTTAGAGGTTCACACTTCACCTAGAATCTTAAATGAGCAAGTTTATTTCATATGCCTGGGATGAATGAGAGACAAATTTTATTTGAATTGAATAGTATTGTATTTAGCCATAATTTTTTTTTTTTTTTGCTAAGAAAACCTCCCAAGTTAGTCTGCTAATAAAACCTACCCCACTGTATCTTTTTTCTAAAAATATTTTAATTTAATTTAATTTTTATTTATTTATTTTTGGTTGCATTGGGTCTTCGTTGCTGCACGCGGGCTTTCTCTAGTTGCGGCGAGCGGGGGCCACTCTT
Source organism: Phocoena sinus (assembly GCF_008692025.1). Taxonomy (NCBI): domain Eukaryota; kingdom Metazoa; phylum Chordata; class Mammalia; order Artiodactyla; family Phocoenidae; genus Phocoena; species Phocoena sinus. The sequence continues at coordinate 25,803,536 of NC_045775.1, forward strand.
CATTGTGGTGCATGGGTCTCTCATTGCAGTGGCCTCTTGTTGCGGAACACAGGCTCTAGGCGCGCGGGCTTCAGTAGTTGTGGCACATGGGCTCGGTAGTTGCGGCTCGCGGGCTCTAGAGCGCAGGCTCAGTCATTGTGGCGAACGGGCCTAGTTGCTCCGTGGCATGTGGGATCCTCCCGGAGCAGGGCTCGAACCCGTGTCCCCTGCAGGGGGATTCTTAACTACTGCGCCACCGGGGAAGTCCCCCCACTGTATCTTAAATTGTATTTAGTGTATATATAATGAAATATGCTTGTAAGCAGCAGGAATATACCAAGGGCCAAATTCCTGTTGCTTTCTATTTTGTCCTTTTCTCATGTAATTCAGTTTTGTTTGAATTTTTGGAACCAGTTAAGTGCTCTGATTCTTTTTCACCAAAATGCCGCTATAGCAAGGACAGTGATCTCATACTGAGGGCAGAAGGAGGGCAGGGGAAGTAGTGGCTACAGAGGGCAGAAATGGCTAGGATTATCTACCAGATCAACTGTTCCATGCCTCAAATGTCTTTGTTTCATGTTGTCTTAAGAAAAAAGCTAGCTGTTAGAATGTTTCATTTTATCACATTATAGCTTAGTTTTTAAAAAATATTTTAGGGCTTCTCTGGTGGCGCAGTGGTTGGGAGTCTGCCTGCTGATGCAGGGGACACGGGTTCGTGCCCTGGTCCGGGAAGATCCCACATGCCGTGGAGGCTGCAGAGCCTGTGTTCCGCAACGGGAGAGGCCACAACAGTGAGAGGCCCGTGTACCGCAAAAAAAAAAAAAAAAAAATATTTTAATTAATTAATGATTTATTTATTTAGGCTGTGCCGGGTCTTAGTTGTGGCACATGGGATCTTTGTTGTGGCATGTGGGCTTTTGGTTGTGCCATGTGAACTCTTAGTTGCAGCATACATGCGGGATCTAGTTCCCCCACCAAGGATCGAACCCGGGCCCCCTGCATTGGGAGCATGGAGTCTTACCCACTGAACCACCAGAGAAGTCCACAACTACTGAGCCTGCGCTCTAGAGCCTGCGAGCCACAGCTACTGAGCCCTCATGCCACAACTACTGAAGCCCGCATGCCACAACTACTGAAGCCCGCATGCCTAGAGCCTGCTCTCCACAACAAGAGAAGCCACCTCAAAGAGAAGCCTGCACACTGCAATGAAGACCCAACACAGACAAATAAATAAATAATTAAATTAAAAAAAACCAAAACATTTACTGTGTGTCAAGCACTGGTGATGTAGCAGTTAACAAAGTCCTTGCTTTCCTAGAGCTCATGGTTTAGTGGAAAGAGGTGTATTACACACCACACCACACCCCCCCACATACCCTATATCAAGTGGTGATAAATGCCATAAGATATCAAAACTGATGTGAGATGATGGTGGATACATTTGTGCTGTGTGGTGGTCTGGCGGGTGGAGGGGGTCTCTCTGTGATGGCACTTGAGCAAAGATCCCAGTGATGTGAGAGAGCAGCAAGGCAGATATCCAGGGGAAGTTTTTGTTGGCCTGTTATTGTAGTATGCAAAAACAGCTGGGTGGATTTTCATCATATTTGGATGGAATTTGACTTGAACTGACTTAAAATGTAGGCTATGTGAGGAATGATGATGCGTGCCATCTATGTTAAACAGAAAATAGCAGTTTCAGATATGAGCTCCAAATAGAAATTCACAAGGTCACATGTTCCAAACTGTAGAATTATATTGATTTGTAGCTGAGTTGCTTCTCACATGGGCAACTTCCTGTGTAGCAACAGGAATTTATTTACAGATGGTTAGGGGTTCTCCTGTGCAATATCAGATAGGGAAGTTAGTCCCCAGATTTTACTTAATTATAGCCAGGTCAAAATCCTGAAGGAAGCATGTAACCTATATATCCCAGACTGGTTAAGAGTTTTAACTGTGTCAAATTGAGTAACGTATATGAAAAGGGCCCCACAATTTCTTACAGGAAGTAGGTCCTTAAAGATTGAGTCCCATCCATGGAAAATTTTCAGTGGTGATTATGTTCTCAAAACTTTCTCAATTGATGTCAGATACTTAAGATTATTGTAAAAATAAGTGGTCTGGTGGTAGTTTTGGATAAAGTGAACAGGGAGAATTGGAACTTGGAACTCTTAATTCCAGTAATTCTGTATATTTCGGAGAACCTCTTCCATGTTTAGGTAGATCTGCCTAAATAATACTATCCCTGCTTTATATTTTATCCATTTGTTACTTTTTCTTCATGGCCTAGCCACTGAACTTTCCCAAACTTCCTTTGCTTTGCACCAAGTTCTCTTTTATAGGAATACTCATTTTGGCTTTGAATAATACACTATACTAACAACTTTTGTTAAATGATTTTATTTTGGTAACTTTAAATACATTTTAAAGGCTTTATAAGAACCTAACATTAATTTTGCACGCTCTTTATTGACCTTGAATGATATTTGTATGTTTGTATGTTATGGTAGACTATTTTAAGCATTGAAGTCTGATGATATCTCAGTGGACGTGGACTTTTACAGTGTGTTGTGTCAGTTTGCAAAGATAATGTATTTCTGATAGTATTTTTCGAAGTTTTATAGGGATGCACACAGATGGTGTATTTTTAGAGTTGACTATTTCTTAATATGGGTATTAAAATTGATAACTAATTTAAAAAACCCTGCAATTTTCTTCCTTTGAAAATTTCCATTTTAAAAGTGATTTACCTTATTATAGGACATCAGATAGACTAAGGGAAGGTGCAGTTACCTATGGTTTCATTACCTAGAGATGGCCCGTCTTAGCATTTTGGTGTGTAAGAGGTTCTTTTTGCCTTTTTCTATTATTTAATATATTTTTATAGAACTTGGATGGTAAGATATGTTATGGACTATTTCCCCCCTTTACTTTGTTAAAACTGTAAATTGTAAATATTTTCCTATGTCTTTATTCTTTTATATAATTTAAAAATAAATTTTGATTATGATTATAGTAAATGGCCTTTTATGTGTGTATACTAGTAATACATGCATAGATTCATGTAACCATCACCACAATCAGGGTACAGGGCAGTTTCAATACCTGAAAAGTTCCCTGTGGTATCCACTTTGGTGTCCGTTTGTAGTTAGACTCCCCCCCACAGCCCCAACCTTTGGTAATCACTGATCTGTTCTCTGTATTGTTAGTTTTGTCTTTTCTAGAATGTATGGAAATGGAACCCTACAGCATGCAACTTTAATTAATTAATTAATTTATGGCTGTGTTTGGTCTTTGTTACTGCGCGTGGGCTTTCTCTAGTTGCAGCGAGCGGGGGGCTACTCTTTGTTGCGGTGTGCGGGCTTCTCACCACGGTGGCTTCTCTTATGGAGCATGGTCTTCAGTAGTTGTGGCACGCAGGCTCAGTAGTTGTGGCTCGTGGGCTCTAGAGCGCAGGCTCAGTAGTTGTGGCACACGGGCTTAGTTGCTCTGCGGCATGTGGGATCTTCCTGGACCAGGGCTCGAACCTGTGACCCCTGCATTGGCAGGCGGATTCTTAACTACTGCACCACCAGGGAAACCCAGTATGTAACTTTTTTTTTTTTTTTTTTTTTTTTTGCCGTACGCGGGCCTCTCACTGTTGTGGCCTCTCCCGTTGCGGAGCACAGGCTCCGGACGTACAGGCTCAGCGGCCATGGCTCATGGGCCCAGACTGGGGCACGAACCCGTGTCCCCTGCATTGGCAGGCGGACTCTCAACCACTGCGCCACCAGGGAAGCCCCAGTATGTAACTTTTTGATACTGACTTGTTGCACATAGCATAATGCCTGTGAGAATCATCAAGTTGTTGCATGTATCCATAGTTCATTCCTCTTTATTGCTAAATAGTATTTCATTATTTGAATGTATCACCATTTATTTAGTCAGTCAGTCTTGGGAGGACATGCTTTTGATAATTATAAATAGAGCTGTTATAAACACCTGAATACAAGTTTTTATGTGAATAAAGATTTTATGTCTCTAGGGTAAATACATAGAAGTGGGATTGCAAGGCCATTTGGTAAGTGTATGTTTAACTTTATAAGAAGCTGTCAAACTAGTGTGGCTGTACCATTATGCATTTCCATTAGAAATTTATGAGTTCCACTTGCTCTGCATCCTTGCCAGCATTTGGTATTGTCTCTATATTGTTAAGAAGTCAGTACTACCCAAAGCTGTTTACAGATTGCAATCCTTATCAAAATCCCAATGACATTTTTTTGTAGAAATAGAAAAATCCATCCTCAAATTTGTATGGAATCTCAAGGGACCCCAAATAGCCAACGCATTCTTGAAAAAAAAAAAAAAAAGAAAAATGTTGGAGGACTCACACTTGCTGATTTCAAAATTTATTACTACAGTGCTACAGTAATCAAAACAATGTGGTTCTGGCATAGACAGACATAAAGACTGATGGACTAATGAGCACAGAAGTAACCCCTTACATATGTGGTCAAATGATTTTTGACAAGGAGGCCAAGACCATCCAAAGGGGGAAAGGACGATCTCTTTAAGAAATAGTGCTGAGAAAACTGGATATCCACATGCAAAAGAATGAAGTTCGACCATTATACAATCATATACACCATAGTCAAACATATACAAAACACCATATACAAAAATTAACTCAAAATGGATCAAAGACTTAAGTGTAAGAGCTATAACTCTTAAGCTCTTAGAAGAAAACAAAGCAGAAAAGCTTCAAGATGTTGGATATGACAGTGATTTCTTGGATATGATACCAAAGGCACAGACACCCAGAGAATAAGTAGACAAATTGGACTTCATCAAAATGAAAAACTTTTGCACATTGAAGGATACTATCAAGAGAGTAAGACGGCAGAACACAGAAGGGGAGAAAATATTTGCCAATCAGATATCCAGAGATATAGGCAGATATATTTAGACAATTACAGAGAAGCAACTCAACAACAGCAAAAACAAATAGCCTGGTTAAAGAATGAGCAAAGGACTTAAATAGACTTTTCTCCAAAGAAGATAAACAAATGACCAACAAGCACGTGAAAGGATGCTCAGCATCGTTAATCATTAGGGAAATGCAAATCAAACCCACAATGAGGTATCACTTCACACCCATTAGGATGGCTATTATCAAAAAAGAAAAAAGAAGAGTAAGTGTTGGCAAGGATATATAGAGATTGGAACCTTTTTTGCCATACTGGTGGGAATATAAAATGGTGCAGCCATTGTGGATAACAGTATGCAGTTTCTCAAATAATTAAAAATTACCATGTGAACCTGCAATTCCACATTTGAGTAATACAGTTTCTCAAATAATTAAAAATTACTGTATGAACTTGAAATTCTGCGTTTGAGTATTGGGTATAAAGAATTGAAAGCAGGGTCTTGAAGAAACATTTGTATGCCATATTCACAGTGGCATTATTCCCAGCTAGACAAGAAGTAGATGCCACCCACGTGTCTATCAGTGGATGAATGGATAAACAAAATATGGTGTATGTATACAATGAAATATTAGCCTTAAAAAGGGAGGAAATTCTGACACATGCTACATCATGGATGAACCTTGAAGATGTTATGCTCAGTGAAATAAGCCAGTCACAAAAGAACAAATTCTGTATGATGCCACTTACATGAGGTACTTAGTCAATTTCATAGAGACAGAAGAAAGTAGAATAGTGGTTGCCAGGTTCTATAGGGATGGAGGTGGGGAGTTAGTGTCAATGGTTATAGAGTTTCAGTATTGCAAGATGGAAAGAGTTCTGTGGATGGATGGTGGTGATGGTTGCAAAACATGAATGTACTTAATGCCACTGAACTTTACACTTAGAAATGGTTAAAATGGTAAATTTTATGTAATGTATAATTTACCACAATTTAAAAAATCATTTAAAAAAATCAGATGGTTATGTTTATGCAGTTCTGTCTCTGGATTCTGTTCTGTTCCATAGATCTAATGTGTCTATACATTTTCCAGTAGCACACATTCTTGTGGTAATATAAGTTTTATAGCAGGTCTTAAAGTCATATAATGTGATTTGTCCAGCTTTATTCTTTATCAAAATTGTTTTGGCTATTCCAGTTCCTTTGCCTTTTCAAATTATTTTGGACTCAGTTTATCTATATCTCAAAACTTCTGCTGGGATTTTGATTGAAATTGCATTAAATTTATAGAGGGCATCTTTGCTATGTTGACTCTTCCATTCCGTGACCATGGTTTTATTTAGCTCTTCTTTGATTTCTTTCACTGGTCATTTGTACTTTTCAGCATACATGTTCTGTATACCTTTTGTTAGATATATATCTAAGTATTTTATGTTTTTAGAGCTCTTGTAGACTGTTAATTTGGGGGGTAAATTTTGGTTTCAGATTGATCATTGCTAGTATATAGAAATACAGTTGTTTGATTTTTGTGTATTGACTTTGTTCAGTGAAACCTTGCTCAACTCGTTAGCTCTAGGAGTTTTTGTTTGTTTTTAAGATTCTTTGGGATTTTCTACATAGGTAATCATGTTATCTGTGAATAGGGACAGTTTGATTTCTTCCTTTCTAATCTGTCTGGTTCCCCGTTTCTTATTGCAGTGGCTAGATCTTCCATCATGATATTGCATAGGAGTGGTGAGAGTGTAATATCCTTGTCCTGTTCGTGATCTTAGGGGGAAAGTGTTCAGTCTTTTACCATTAAGTGTTTGATAGTGGTAGACTTCCTGTAGTCGTCCTTTATCAGACTGGGGAAATTACCTTTTAATTTGCTGAGGGCTTTTTTTTTTTTTTTTAAATCATGAAAAGATGTATTTTGCCACATGCATCTGCTGAGTTGATTATGTGGTTTTTCTTCTTTAAGCAATTATCATGATAGCTTACATTGATTGATTTTTGAATATTGAACCAGTTTTGCATCCCTGGGATAACCCTACTTGGTCCTGGTGTATTGTCATTTTTATATATTGCTAAACTCCATTTGCTTTTATTTTGTTGAGGATTTTTGCATCAATCTGCATGAGGAATAATGGTATGCAGTTTCTCTTTTTGTACTGTCTTTTTCTAGTTTTGATATCAGGTTAAATCTGGCCTTATAAAATGAGTTTGGAAGTGTTCCCTCTTCTTCTGTTTCCTGAAAGAGATTGTGTAGAATTGGTGTTACTTTTTAAGTTCTCCAGAGAAATCAGGTAAGCCTGGAGATTTCTTTGAAAAGTTTTAAACTGTGAATTCACTTTCCTTAATTTAGATTATCTGTTTCATTTTGGATAATTTGGTAGTTTGTGGTTTTTAAGGAATCTCACTAATGTTTCAAAATTTATGTGTATAGATCTACCCGTATTATTCCTCAGTTATCTTCTTAACATTTGTAGTGTCAAATTTATTTATTTTGGTGACCTTAGTTGTCAAATTTATGTGCATAGAGATGTTCGTAGTATTATTTATCTTTCGATGTCTACAGAATCTGTCCTCTAGCTCCTCTTTCATTCCTGATATTATTGGTAATTTATGTCTTTTTTTTTCTTTGCCAGTCTTGCTACAGCTTTATAAATTTCATTGATCTTTTCAAAGAACTCGTTTTTGCTTATATTGATTTTCTGTGTTGTTTTTCTATTTTCACTTCCACTGATTTCTGCTATTATCTTTATTGTTTCTTTTCTTTTGCTTGTTTTGCTCTTTTTCTGGTTTTCTTAAGTAGGAAGCTTAGGTTATTGATTTAAGGCCTTCTTCCCCACCCCAGTATAAGCGTTCAATTCCTATAAATTTTACTCTAATCACTGTTTTAGCTTCTTTTTGTTTTTAAAATTTATTTATTTATTTATTTAATTTTTGGCTGTATCGAGTCTCAGTTGCAGCATGTGGGCTCCTCGTTGTGGTGCATGGGCTTCTCTCTAGTTGTGGCACGCAGGCTCTTTAGTTGTGGCCTGCGTGCTCAGTAGTTGTGGCATGAGGGCTTAGTTGCCCTGTGGCATGTGGGATCTTAGTTCCCCAACCAGGGATTGAACCCACGTCCCCTGCATTGGAAGACGGATTCTTAGCTACTGGACCACCAGGGAAGTCCCTGTTTTAGCTTCATATGACGTTTTGATATTATATTTTCATTTTCATTCTTTTTTTTTTTTTTTTTTTTTGGCTGCGCTGCAGCTTGTGGGATATCAGTTCCCCAATAGGGATTGAACCCAGGCCACGGCAGTGAAAGCGCCGAATCCCAACCACTAGACCATGGGGAACTGAACTCCCTCATTTTCATTCTTTTAAAAATGTTTAGACTTCTTCATCGACCTAAAGATTATTTAGAAGTATGTTGTTTAATTTACAAGTATTTAGAGGTTTCCCATTATATTTCTGTTACTGATTTCTACTTAAATCCATTATGGTCAGAGAACATACCTTTTGTTTGTTTATTTGTTTTATTGAAGTATAGTTGTTTTACAACATTGTGTTAATTTCTGCTGTACACTGAACTGATTCAGTTATACATATATACATTCTTTTTTTAAATATTCTTTTCCATTATGGTTTATCATAGGATATTGAATGTAGTTTCCCATGCTGTACAGTAGGACCTTGTTATTTATCCATTCTGTATACAATAGCTAACATCTGCTGACCCCATCCCTCCCCCAATCCCCTCCCCCTTGGCAACCACAAGTCTGTTTTCTGTGTCCGTGAGTCTGTTTCTGTTTTGTACATAGGTTCATTTGTGTCATATTTTAGATTTCACATATAAGTGATATCATACGGTATTTTGTCTTTCTCTTTCTGACTTACTTCACTTAGTATGATAATCTCTAGTTGCATCCCTGTTGCTGCAAATGACATTATTTTGTTCTTTTTATTTGCTGAGTAGTATTTGATTGTATATATGTACCACATCTTCTTTATCCATTCATCTTTTGCTGGACATTTAGGTTGTTTTCATGTTTCGGCTACTGTGAATAGTGCTGCTGTGAACACAGGGGTGCATGTATCTTTTTGAATAATTTTTGTCTGGATATATGTCCAGGAGTAGGATTGCTGAATCATATGGTAATTATGTTTTTAGTCTTTTGAGGAACCTCCATACTGTTTTCCCTAGTGGCTGCACCAACTTACATTCCCACCAACAGTGTAGGAGGGTTCCCTTTTCTCCACACCCTCTCCAGCATTTGTTATTTGTAGACTTTTTAATGATGGCCATTATGACCAGTGTGAGGTGGTACCTCATTGTAGTTTTGATTTGCATTTCTCTAATAATTAGTGATGTTGAATATCTTTTTATGTGCTTATTGGCCATCTGTATTTCTTCTTTGGAGAAATGTCTATTAAGGTCTTCTGCCCATTTTTCGATTGGGTTGTATGAGCTACTTGTATATTTTGGAGATTAAGCCCTTGTCTGTCACATCATTGGCTAATATTTTCTCCTAGTTCATAGGTTGTCTTTTTGTTTTGTTCATGGTTTCCTTTGCTGTGCAAAAGCCTATAAGTTTGATTAGGTCCCGTTTGTTTATTTTCACTTTTATTTCTGTTGCCTTGGGAGACTGACCTAAGAAAACATTGGTATGATTTATTTCAGAGAATGTTTTCCCTATGATCTTTTCTAGGAGTTTTATGGTGTCATGTCTTATATTTGTCTTTAAGCCATTTTGAGTTTATTTTTGTGTGTGGTGTGAGGGTGTGTTCTAACTTCATTGATTTACATGTGGCCATCCAGCTTTCCCAATACCACTTGCTGAAGAGACTGTCTTTTTCCCATTGTATATTCTTACATCCTTTGTTGAAGATTAATTGACCCGGAGGTGTATGGGTTTATTTCTGGGCTCTCAGAGAACATACTTTTAACTTCACTTCTTGTATATTAAGGTCTGTTTTATGATCCAGGATATGATATGTCTTGATTAATATTCAGTGTGCACCTGAAATGAATGTGCATTCTACTGTTGATAGGTGGAATATTTTAAAAATGTCATGGGTTGATGGTACTGTTTTTTTTTTTTTTTTTGATGGTACTGTTTTCTATCTACTAGTTCTGTTAACTACTGAAAGTTGAAGTCTTCCACTGTAATTATGGATGCCTATTTCTCCCTTCAGTTCTGTTAATTTTTGCTGAATGTATTTTGAAGTTCTACATGTATATATATTTAGGATTGCTTTTTGTTCTTCATGAACTGACCCTTTTATCATGTAATGTCCTCATTTATTCCTGGTGATTTTCTTTGTTATGATCATTGGCTGATCTAAATATAACTATTCCATCTTTCTATGATAACATTTGCATGATATATCTTTTTTCCATCCTTTTACACCCTTTTAGAATGGTAAAAGTTTCTTGTAGACATCATAGAATTGGCTTGTGTGTGTGTGTGTTTAAATTCAGTTTATCTTTTCGTTGGCATACTTAGGCCATTTATGTTTAATGTAGTTGTTGATATTTTGATTTAGATACTCCAGTTGATTATTTGTTTCCTCTTTTTTCCTTTATTTTTTCTTTCTGCTTTTTTTGGCTTGATTTTTTTTTAAACTTATCTATTGCTTTTGCCTAATTATTTGTATGTGCTTTTGTAGTTACTTGAAGGATTGCAATATACATACTTTTCTCAGTCTATTTAGAGTCAGTATTTTACCACTTTATTTATTTATTTAGGGAACTTTATTTACTTATGGCTGCGTTGGGTCTTCGTTGTTGCGTGGGCTTTCTTTAGTTGCAGCGAGCAGGGGCTACTCTTCATTGCAGTGCATGGGTTTCTCATTGTGGTGGATTCCCTTATTGTGGAGCATGGGCTGTAGGCACATAGGCTTCAGTAGTTGTGGCACAAGGGCTCAGTAGTTGTGGCTCTCGGGCTGTAGAGCACAGACTCAGTAGTTGTGGTGCACAGGCTTAGTTGCTCCACGACATGTGGGATCTTCCCGAACCAGGGCTCAAACCTATGTCCCCTGCATTGGCAGGCGGATTCTTAACCACTGCGCCACCAGGGAAGCCCTATTTTACCACTTTAAGTGGCATATAGAAACCATACCGCCCTATTGTACCCTTCTCTCTTTTAAGTTATGGTTGACTTATTTATTACATATATGTGACATTGAAGACCCCCAGGCATTGTAGTAATTTTTGCTTTCAGTTGTCAAATATATTTTAAAGAACTGAGGTGAAGAGTCATCACTTACATTTACCCAGATATTTACCATTTCTGTTGCTCTTCCCTCGTTCTTTTTTTTTTTTTAATATTTATTTAGTTATTTATTTAATTTTATTTTTGGCTGTGTTGGGTCTTTGTTTCTGTGCGAGGGCTTTCTCTAGTTGTGGCAAGCAGGGGCCACTCTTCATCGCGGTACACGGGCCTCTCACTATCGCGGCCTCTCTTGTTGTGGAGCACAGGCTCCAGACGCGCAGGCTCAGTAGTTGTGGCTCACGGGCCTAGTTGCTCCGCGGTATATGGGATCTTCCCAGACCAGGGCTCGAACCCGTGTTCCCTGCATTGGCAGGCAGATTCTCAACCACTGTGCCACCAGGGAAGCCCTCTTCCCTCATTCTTGATACTCTAAGTTTATTTCTGAATAGTTTCCCTTCTCTTTGATGAACTTCCTTTTGTGATTCTTTTTGAGCAGGTTTGCTGGCAGAATTTCTCTTTAGTGTTCCCTCATCTGAGCATGTCTTTATTTCACCTTCATTCCTGATGGATATTTTGTTGAATATAGAATTTCTTTTTTCAGTATTTTAAAAATGGTTCAATTCCTAACAAACCCCATGGTTTTTAATGATAAATGTGCTTTTATTGTAATTATTACTTGCTTGTACGTAACATATCCTCTGGTTGCTTTCAAGATTTTTCTATGTTAGGTTTCAGCAGCTTATTGTGTCTGGCTGTGAATTTTTAACCTACTATTTTTGTGAAATTTCCCCTGCCCCAAAAGAAAATCTGTACTAATGCAAGTCATTAGTGTCAGTCAGGAGTCTGCAAACTATGGCCTGCCACCTCGGTAGCTCTCAACCTGTTTCCTGATTTTGCAAATAAAATGCTACTGGAACACATACATACCCGTTTATTTACATGCTGCTTTTGCACTACAGTGACAGAGTTGAGTAATTGTGAGAAAGACCATATGTATTGTGAGGCCTTAAATAGTTACTATCTGACCTTTTTATAAGAAGCTTGTTGATCTCTGGTATAGTTGGAGGAAATTTGAGTGTTTCGTCTATTAAAATTTTCTGCTTGAATTTCTTTTTAAACTTTATCCATGTAGGGTTCAAAGTCATTTTACAAGTATCTTCTATAGAAAATTCTAACAAGGTGTAACATGTCGTAGAGGGTAGGTGTAAAAGTTTTTCCCCTGTATTTAAAAACCAAAAACGACTTTTTAGCCAACTTTTCTTGAAAATTTAAACATTAGTTAAGCATGACTTATCTTTCTTTGAGAAATTTATTTTCAGACATTTTAAACTCATAAGGCAAACAAAATAAATTTCTATTAAATAACTAACTTATGCCAAAATGGGACTTAAGTTTTTTAAAGGTAAACTTGGGAGGTTTAGTTTAAGTACAGGTTATAAGTTTTTTATTTTTTATAAATTTATTTATTTATTTTTGGCTGAATTGGGTCTTTGTTGCTGCATGCAGGCTTTCTCTAGTTGGGGCGAGTAGGGGCTACTCTTTGTTGTGGTGTGCGGGCTTCTCATTGTGGTGGCTTCTCTTGTTGTGGAGCACGGGCTCTAGGCGTGTGGGCTTCAGTAGTTGTGGCACGTGGGCTCAGTAGTTGTGGTGCATGGGCTTAGTTCCTCCACGGCATGTGGGATCTTCCCGGACCAGGGCTCGAACCCATGTCCCCTGCATTGGCAGGTGGATTCTTTTTTTTTTTTTTATAAAGTTAGTTATTTATTTTTATTTATTTATTTTGTGGTACGCGGGCCTCTCACTGTTGTGGCCTCTCCCGTTGCGGAGCACAGGCTCCGGACGTGCAGGCTCAGCGGCCATGGCTCATGGGCCTAGCCGCACAGCGGCATGTGGGATCTTCCCAGACCAGGGCACGAACCCGTGTCCCCTGCATCGGCAGGCGGACTCTCAACCACTGCGCCACCAGGGAAGCCCAGCAGGTGGATTCTTAACCACTGCACCACCAGAGAAGTCCTGTAAGTTTTTTGTTAATGTTATTTGCAGCATTAAAATTTATCAACAGTGTTGCATAGTAATACTACTAAAACCATGGAACAAAGCAATATGAATAAATGTATAACTTAAGAGACAATTTCATACAAACCTTTGAAAAGGTGTTTTCTTACTGAGTGACACATCCTGGCTCGAACATAGGTTTCTTGGTTTCATCTCTTTTATGAACCTTTATGCACTTAAAATTGTTATTCTTATAACTAAAAATAAATGTCTCTTGTTACCTCTCATTGTGAAACCTGTGCTTGTTTTTTTGCTGTACAAATACTCAGTTTTGGGTCAGGCTTAAGCACACATGGATTTCATTTTTATCCCAAGTTAGAGAATTTGTGTCGTTGGTCTTATTTCTTATTAAGTAAGAAAAGACATGCCCAAACGTGTTAGAAGGTGAAAAGTTCCATAAAATATTCTTTGTTCATTGCAGGATATTTTTTCTTCACAGAAATCTAAAACTTGTTTAGGGCCAGATGTAAATTAAATCTTGAGCATACTATCAGCCTACATTAGCAAAGCTCTTTTTCTCGAAATAAAGTTCTCAGGCTGAGTAAAAGATTCAGAGAAAGAATTTGTGTGGTGGGTTGTATAATTCATGTGCACATGGGACCTCAGATTGTGACCTTATTTAGAAATAGGGTCTTTGCTAATGTAATTAGTGAAGATGAGGTCACATGAACTCAAAGAGCCTTTGGGGTAGTATGGCTGATAATAAGTTTACTGTCTTTCTGGTGTGTAGTACAGCAAGTCACTGTTTACAAATGGCCTTCTGTAACTTAGATCAAAAAATCGGGAATGGACTCATCTGAATAAACACGGTTCTATTACATGCTGCTCTGTGGGCCTGGAAGACCTCTGAAGAAGTTGCCAATAAGGCTGCTTGGTCACTGTGCATTACTTTGAGGGCTAATATTGTAAAGTATAAGAAGTTCCAAAAAAGTGTTGACTTTTTTTTGTCAAGATCTATTGAGGAATTTCTAGTGACATTATATGGAATTCTAGGGTTGCATGGAAACCCAGTTGAAAAGCTTTGCGTGGATTCTCACATTTTATACCTTTCTGGGAAAGTGTTCACAAAATAATGGTTTTTACAGTTCCTTACCTAATTACCTATCCCTAAAACAATAAAACAGAATTCGTAGTTTTGGTTTTAAAAATTTTATAGTTATGTGTGGGGGGCATGGCACATATGGGAAATCTCTGCCTTCTGCTCAATTTTGCTGTGAACCTAAAACTGCTGTAAAGAAGGATAGTCTATTTTAAAAAATTATAGTTAATGAGTTTTGAAACTATCTTTACAAGTTCTTACATAATTTTACTCTCAGTTCTTATAATGTGTATGATTTCTTGTGATTTTACCTAGAGATCAGAAGTGCTAGGTAAATATTCCTGTTTTATTGTATTACAGAGATTATTTTCCTATATGCTAACATATATTTCAAACCAAAAGATCTGGAAATGAGCTATAGAAATTCCATGAATTTTTCTTGGTTATATGTAGATAATGAATTAGTTCCTAATCAGTTACGTAATATCTCCAGGAGCTTGAGAGAGCTGTAATAATCTGGGATTAAGAAAGCCAATCCTAATATTAATTGATTATAACATGTTTTATAGTTGTCCTATAGGTTGATGAGTAGGACCCTGATTTATCTCCTCTTTTCTGCTTTTGTATCACTAGGCAATAATCGTACTACTATCAGGAATGTTCTGTAGCGTCGTGGTGGGGGTTTAGAATAAGGTATACTGGCGGCAGGATTGCTTGCTCCCAAAGAAGTTTCTTCATTAGTGCAATAAAATTTCATAGTTGATCATTCTTTCAAGTGTTTTTTACAGAGACTCTGTATTCATGGGAGAATACTTAACATTAGTCTCCTTATAAATCTCTTATAAATTAAAATGTAGAAATTGATGTTATCTTTTCCAATATTTTTTGGTATTTAAAGCTTCTATGTTTTACTGTCTTTTGTAATACTTCTTGAAATTCTACTCTAATTTATTCTGAGAAATTTTATTTCTGTTAAAATACTCTTCTGAAATTGATTTAGCGGAAACTTCAGGGGACATTGATTGTCAGTGATAGTTGACTGTTTTTTCAGTGGTAGTTGAACTAGAGACTTTACTAGTTCTCTTAGCTTAGGTTATAACCATTCTCCATAATTTTATCTCAGATATAAAAGCCCTAAAGCACTTTTGAGGTAGTTACCTAGAAACTGTCCACATAGACTTTATGCTTAATGACTTTTGGAAAAAAGATGTAAAGAAAATATTGAGTATTTATTTTAATTGAAGTATAGTTGATTTACAATGTTGTACAGTATTGAATATTAAAAAAATTTTTCCAAACACTTTATTTTGAAGTAGTGTAGTACAAAGAACTTCTCTACAGCTTTTACCCAGTTCCACTAATTTTTCTAAATTTATATATTTTATTTTTTTAAATTTATTTTTGGCCACGTTGGGTCTTCGTTGCTGCGTGCCGGCTTTCTCTAGTTGCGCGAGTGGGGGCTACTCTTCATTGCGGTGCACGGGTTTCTCATTGCGGTGGCTTCTCTTGTTGTGGAGAACAGGCTATAGGCACACGGGCTTCTGTAGTTGTGGCTCGCGGGCTCTAGAGCACAGGCTCAGTAGTTGTGGTGCACGGGCTTAGTTGCCCCGCAGCATGTGGGATCTTCCCCGACCAGGGCTCCAACCCGTGTGCCCTGCATTGGCAGGCAGATTCTTAACCACTGTGACACCAGGGAAACCCCCAGTTTCACTAATTTTAATTTTAAATATTTTACCACATTTTCTTATCATCCCCTCACACATACATACATATTACTTTTGCTCTCTTGTGAATAGGTTGCGTATATCATGTTCCTTTACCCTTTACTATTTCCATGTGTATTTCTAGGAATAATGATATTCTCTTATAACAGCAATATAGTTTTCAAGTTCTGATAATTTCATATTGTTACTTTAAGCTACAGTACATATTCCAATTTATCAGTTCTAATGTGCTTTAGAGCATTTTTTTTCAGTCAAAGATTATTATATTTAGTTGCCATGTAAACATTTATTTTAAATGAACTATTGGCCTTAAAATCTTAAGTGTTGAATTTTTGTTCTTTTAACAGCTAAACCAGGTGGACAGGTGAAATGTCAGTATATTTCTGCTGTGGATAAAGTTATTTTTGTGGATGATTATGCAGTAGGGTGTAGAAAGGACCTTAATGGAATCTTGTTGTTAGACACTGCTCTGCAAACTCCAGTTTCAAAGCAGGATGATGTGGTTCAGCTTGAATTACCTGTCACAGAGGTAAGTTGAAATAAGTATCAATATGCTTTTCTACTTAATGTAGTTTCAGACTTACTAGCTGTTAAATGAAATTAGGTTGTCCTTTGAGGATATTATATATGTATCCCTATAAAAACAAAGAAGTATGAACTGTACAGGTTATACCACTGTAACAGAGGCCCCAAAATACAGTGGCTTAAACAGGGTAGTTTCTTTCCAGTAACAGTACTGGGCTAAGTTATAGGGACAGCTTTGTTTACCTCAACACTTAGCTTCCATTTCCTGAGTCCAAGACAGCTGCTCCAAGTCTCATTACTTCTGTCATAAGGAAAAGATGGGCAAAAGGCCAGGGTGCACACTAGTATTACCCACCCTCTTTCTCTCCTTTTCCTTTCACCTACTTCCCTCATCCTCTCCTTCCCTCTCTTCCCCTCCATCATTTTTCTTGTTCTCTTTTACAAGCTCTTTCATATATGCCCTTTTCATATTTACTCCATTGGCTAGAATTCAGTCACATGGCCACATTAAGCTGAGGTGGTTCTTTTTTCTTTAATATTAAAAAAGAAGGAATAAATAGTAATGGACAACCAGTAATCTTTGCTATGTATCATGTTTCTTAACAATTCCAGTTTAAAATTTTAGCTATATGTATTTTTCTGTGTTACATATTCATTACTTAATTTGTACGTCTACCCTAACTTAAATCCTTTTGTGTGAGTTGATGTTCATATCATGTAATTTGAAAGTACATTTTTCCAATTTATCAGATTTTAAATCATCTCAGAATATAAAAGATTATAATGCTGTACACGCTAATAAAGTGAGATATTATTTGTCTTCATCCCAAGTTGTTGATTATTAAATGTTTTGCATTTGGCAGACTGATATGATTGATAAAAATCAATATAGCCTATTTCCCATTTTTGGGACATGAGAAGTGTTAATGTGTGAATTTTAAGTGCAGTTTAAATGTTTTATTCCCTCTTTGGAAGGCTTTTTGTAAAAAAAAGTACCAATGTATATCTACTTAGATTTCATATTTAGTGTCATATCACAGTCATCTAGTATATGTTAATATTGAAAGCATGTTGCTAAAGGTTTGAGTTCTGAAAACAGAGTAGCCATCTTTTTGTCATCAGAATATCTGGATCTGGGGGCATGTCTAAAATCTTTGGACAGAGAATTAATTAGTTCTACTTGTACTGAACATTTTTTCCTCTCCTACTTTAAGGAACTTAGACCATGTGATATCTTAATAAAGGATATACATCGTAGCCTACAGTGAAGGATGGTATCAAACTGTTGGGTTTTAAAAGGAACTACAGAATTACAATAAAATAGTTGAACATTTATATGAAATGGACTGTCAAGTCAATATTTTTCCTACTACTCTGACCTAAATGCTAGATATTTAGCCAGCTTCTGCCACCTCCTCCACCTTGCCAGCTCATAATATCTGTTGCTGGTTTTCTTTCTTTCTACATAAATAATTACAGCTCTCTTGTTCACGTAATATTGTTTGTAGTCCTTCCACCATCCCAGGCATCCTTTCCTGCATCACACTAGTTTGTTACTGTCTTGCCTAAAGAATGGGGTCCTGGGTTTGGTTGGATTAGTGTGGATGTGTTCTTTTCCATATATTGCCCAAATATTTCTGTTAACGTAGTTCATATTGAATATGTGGGTAACAATGCAAAGGACTTTTTTTTTATTACCTGCTGACTTAGTGACCCCTCTTATGGATTTGCATAGTTTGAGTATTTAAAGCTCATTGGAGGACTTTACATTTATGTCTTTACATTTTTATCTCTTTTACTTTTGTTCATGGTTTCAGCTTAGCCAGTTTTTTCTATCTTGCTTTGGTTTATAAAAGCTTCTATGTACTAAAACTTTACTATGTGGTACTACACTGAATATGTTGCTTTATCTCATTTAATTTTGTAACAGCCCTTCAAGTCATTATTTGATTTAACTAAGTTTGTTTAAAAAATGTAAAAGTAGGAAGCTTTAGTATAGTACCTATCAGAATTAAAATATTTGTATAAGAATCTGAATTTAACATTTTTGGTTGTGGTTAATTTTTTGTGGTCATCTCTTTTATTTAGGCACAACAGCTCTTATCTGCATGTTTAGAAAAGGTAGATATTTCTAGTACGGAGGGTTACGATTTGTTCATCACACAGCTCAAAGATGGTTTGAAAAATATATCTCATGAGACTGCAGCAAACCACAAAGTTGCTAAGGTAAGAAGTTAAAAAAAACTTTGTTTGGGGTTGTAATAGAAAGAACACCTCTATACTTTTGCCTTTCTCTGTCCTCCGCACACTGATGACTAAGGATGTCTGTGGGAGATGGTGCTTTGAATTAAATCCTTGGATATATTTCATTAATTTTTCTGTGTTTTTCTTTTAACATCTTTCCTAAGTTGTAAATGTAGTACATATACAATTTTTATACTGAAGGTATAAAAGGTAGAAGGTAAAAGCTATTTACCTAAAAATAACTTTTGCATCTATAAATATCTTTTTTTCTCGAGTACAGTTGAAATTATACTAAAATATTGTGATGTACTGTCTTGGTCTGTTTGGGCTGCTATAACGGAATACCACCGACTGAGTGATATTTCTTCTGGTGAAGTCCTTCTTCCTGGGTCATAGCTGGTACCTTCTCACTGTGTCCTTACATGGTGGAAAAGGCAAGGGATCTCTCTGGAACCTCTTTTATAAAGAGGACTCCACCCTCATGACTTAAGTACCTCCCAAATGCCCTACTTACTAATAACCCTCCCCTTTGGGGGTTAGAATTTCAACAGGTGAATTTTGGGGGGACACAAACATTCAGATTATAGCATATACCATGCTTTTTTTCATTGAAGGATGTATCTTGAGTATCTTTTCATATCAGTCCTCATAGATCATCTGTATTCTTCCTAATATTTACATTGAAGTTTATTTTTATAGATTTACCATGACTTTATGAACCCTTATTCCATTGATGGGACATTTTTATTTAGTAAAACAGAGATCATACTGTGTATTTCAACAGAGAGAATTTATTGTAAGGAATTGACGTAATATGTGTATGAGAACTGAAAAAGCAAAAAGGAAACCCTGAGGTAATACACAGATGGTAACTATGGGAATCAGCACTCACCTCAGTCTGAAGGAACAAGAGCTTAGGATTTTTAGAACCTAGATACTTAAAAACTTAGAGAATAGGCCCCATGGATCTGGGTCTCAGACTTCTGAGGAGGAGCTGTTATCCAGTAGGTACCTCAGGAGCTTGGAGATTGGAACTTGATGAACTGAGCCTCAGATTTCTGAAGACAGATGCTACTAGGCTAATGTTAGTGTCTCTGAGGGAGCTCTGTGAAACTGGTCCTGGGAATGCTAAGAAAACAAAACAAAAAACCTCTAAAGACCAGAAGGATCAAGTGCTGCCACCAGGTCCTTCGCTAAAACAATACTGATGGTAATGACGAGTAATAGCAGGAGCAGGTCTTTCTCCCCGCATCACGCTTTCCAGGTTCCACTCCGTGTTCCTTGTGTCAGAACTTAACAGCCAGGAAACTGGTTGGCAAAGAAGAAATAATAGTTTACAGGATCCCAGCCCAAACATGATGGAGAAGAAAGAAAAGGGTAGGTTTGGACCCGAGAGACAGTAGTTTAATAACTGGCACATGCCACTCCTTTGGCCACTCTGCATCTCCATACATACCATCTATATGTGTTTGAACTTTCATACAACAAAAATATTACGCTTTTACTTAACAAGACGTACTGTTCCTTTTTACAAATGAAGATATTCTCTCCCCGTCCCCAGAACAGACACAAAGTTCCAACAGATATTTTATCCATCCCTAGGTGATACTAACTACTCCTAAAATTTATAGTTTCAAGCGTTTAGGTAACAGAACCGTGCTACCTAAAGACTAAATTAACTACAACAAAAATTCTTACGTAAAATAATGTATCTCTCTGTGTCTGTATCTATCTAAATATATATCCACCTATCATTTATGTAATAAGGGAAGAAAATATATATAGTTGCTGTATCCCTCAGTTCTATAGTGGTCTGTAATATCAAGAGGATATATTTGATATTTACAGCCTCTTTCTTCTCCTACCTGTTCCGTATTCCCTTTGTCCTCAGCCAGCACCTCAACTGGTCAGGTGTCTTTACATGGTCAGGTGACTCAAGGCTTCACTCTTGCAGGATCCAAATCTTCTGTGGTACTGTGTTAAGTTGTAATTGTCTTTTCACTGTTACTATTAGATGTGGAAGAGCTTAGAGGCACCCTAGAGAATCTCCTGGATTGTAATTAAGTTCTCCTTGCTCCTGTTATTTAGCATCAATCCAATTTCCCTGTGTTTATCAGTTTTCATCATACCAACCAGTAGAATAACCACCTTCTTTCCCTGATGATTCAGTGACAAGAGGAACCCAAAATTGCTGGGTAGCAGTATCAATACCTAATTCAATGGAACCATTGTACCCTTGGTGGAACATTCCTTCCTTGACACAAGACCTCTAGAGCCTAAAGCTTAAAAAAAAAGTCTGTGAATGGATTATTACGTATAATAGCAACCCTGCTAGGAGAAGCTGTGTCATGTGTTTTTTGCCGATTGAAAGCATACACATAATCCTGTAAGGTAGAACTCCAGACTTTCAGATGTCTCTCTCAGTTAGTACTGAAGATGAGTCTTTGGTAAGGCATCACACTTTTCTGTCAGGTCAGCTCCTTCTGTATGATACCCTGGTAAGACCAGTCAGTCTCATGGGCAAGCGCCCGTTGCTGCCTTTTTTGTTTTTTTCCTTTGAAATGCTTTCTTGGTCAGAAGCAAAAAGCAAAGTTGTATGGAATACTTTGTTGGTACGTAAGCCCTTCTGTTAGTCCACAGTAGTGGTATAATATTATGGCAGAGCATTGTGGGCAGAACATACAAATGCACATCCAGAACACGTGTCTATTACAGTGAAGACAAATTGCTACCCAGCCTGTGACTGAAGGAATCCAATATAATCAACCTGCAATCAGATAGTTGGCTGTTTCTTCTGGAAAATGGTGTCATATTGGTGCCTCAGCTTTGGTATTTGCCACTGGCAGGTTAACCTGCCGTTAGCCTGCTCAGTCCTGTTGAGAGGAAGTTAATGTTGGGTCTGTGCATACCCTCTGTCTCCGTTGCCATGGCACTTTGCATACAGGTCCATTGAGCAAGCACTGGAGTGGCTATGGCCAGAGGGTGAGTGACATTCGTATAGTGTGTATAATTTGCCCATTTCCTCTAGAGTGGATGCCTTTTGATGAGCATTCACGTATTTCACAAATATTTTCACACTCTGTTTATTTTTGAGAGGTCCTTCCAAAGACTTTAACCGTTGACTTCCTTGTTAAGAGTCTTCCAATCCTGATCCTTCGGAATTCCTGAACATCTAGCCAAAACATTACCTACTGTTCATTAATCATTGAGGACCTTTACTTCTGGCCAACTCTCAGTCCAGACAAAGAGAACAGCCAAATGAACTGGTTGAAGTTCTGACCACTGAGATTTCACCTTCACCACTGTCCTGATTGGGACTGTGATGCTGCAGCCATCCACTTAGGGATGGTACCAACATAATGTGCAGAACCATCTGTATGTCACAGCTAAAGGTTTTCTTCCTCAGTTATCTCATCATAAGGAGTTCCCTCTGAAGCCATCAATGTGGAATGAGAAAGGAGTCATAAAGAGTAGATATTGTGGAAATGTGAGCTACTCAATTATTCAACTGGTCCAAAATTGAATTGCCTTTTGGATTTCTCAAGACTGATTTCTTATAAACCACTTATACCCAGTATTATGGTTTGGTGTGTCAGATAGCACCTAGTTTGTGGTGAACAACTCTGATTGCTTAGACATTTGTCTCATGGGTAGGTATTTCTGTCAGGGACTACTAAGAAGCCAGGAGCTGTTTCTCAAAAGGAGAAGAGTTATTTACAGGAGCGGGCATGGCTTTGCCCTAGCGTTCTGCTACGTGATTGTCCCAGAGACTCCTGATAGGATCTTTACTTGCGGCAGACACTTCTAGTGTCATTGAATATGCTCACAAGTTACAAGTGGTAGAGCATCTTGCAATTCAGCCTGGACATGCTACAGAGCTTCTTGTGCCTTATGTATTATTTGGTAATTGAGTTAGAGCAGCATACTCAAATATGCTGAACGCTGGGGTCCAAAATCCACTTAGGCCCACCGAGCATTGTGCCTCTTTTCATTGTTTGCCTTTACAAGTTATAGTAACTTATCTTTCACCTTGGAGGAAATATCCTGACATGCCCAGGCTACTGGACCTTTAGAAACTTCAAAGAGATTTTAGGACCCTGAGTTTTTCTGGGGATTATTGATTCTCTCTGGCTTGCATGTGTCTTACTAAGGCATTTAAGTTCCTTGCTACTTCCCCCTCATCTGGACCAGTTAGTGTGATGTTACTAATGTAGTAGACCAAGGTGGTGATCTGCAGGATGTTAGGCTGATCAGGATCTCTACAGACTAGATTATGGTAAAGAGCATGAGTCCTAGGGTAAGACTGCAGATTTATTGTTTCTGCCAGATAGAAGCAGTCTACTTTTGGATGGCCCTAAAAATTAGTATAGACAAAAAAGTATTTGACAGAATTGTAGCTGCCTACAAAAAATATCAAGGGATTTGTTGATTTGCTTCAGTAAAAATATCTCATCTGGAACAGTAGCTACAGTTGAAGTCATCACCTGATTTTACAGTCCATAGTCATTCTTCAAGATCCATTTACGTTTGCATGAGCCAAATAGGTCAGTTAAATGGAGACGAGATAATTTGATTACCCCTGTATCTTTCAGGTCTAGTATAGTGACATTAATCTCAGAAATTTCCTCAGGATGTGGCATTGCTTTTGTTTAGTAGCTTTGTAGAAAAAAAAGGAAGTTCTAGGGGCTTCCACTTGGCCTTTCTCACTTTAGTAGTAGAGGATCAGAGAAACAGTGTAGGAATTTTTCTAGTTGCCTATTCTGTTTCTCTTCCAGTTGTACATTTGGGAAGTAGAGAAATAGCTGCAAGATAGGTCTGGGGATCCACAGAGCTCATTGAGACAGCTTTGGGCCAAAATTCCATCAATCACTTCACCATCATGTCCCCACTTTCACTAGTGGACCACAGTGATGTTTTAGGTCAGTTCAGTGTTACTATCTTGTGATGCCTGAAAGATCACAATATTTTCTCTTGCCTAGTGCACAGTGACTACAGTGAATGTCCACAGGTGCCTTTGGGGAAGGCTTGGAGTATGATTTACAGTGTAGAGTTGGGGCATTGTTATAGGATCCTTTCTCAAGGGGATTTGGCCTCCCTTTCAACCAAGAGGCTCTGGGTCTATGAGCAGATTAGGTCTAGAAACAAAGTAAGAGCTTCTCTCTCTCTGTTTCTTAGGTAATGGAAGTCATGTTTCTGGCCACAAGTTTTTCCAGTAATATAGATAAGTAGTAATTTAGTAGGCTGCCTAGAGTGTATTAGACAGAATGGAAACCATTCATAGGCAAGCAGGAACAGGATATAAAGATGAAATTACTTTATAGACTTATTTCTCTTGGAGATTAATACTTAGCATTTTTTTCAGTCTAACTTCTTAAGTAATTATTTTAATATTAAATAATTGTAGTTAACATTTATTGAAGGCTTACTCTGTTAGACACTGTACCAGTCCTCACTTGAACTCTTGTAAAAACATTATGTGAATAGGTATTTGTTTTTTCCCATTTCACAGAAGCAGGAAATTGAAGTTAATTTGACTAGGGTCTCATGGTTGATGGAGAAGCTGGGCTTAGAATCCAAGTCTGTGTGACAATAAGGTCTATGCTTTAGATACTTTGCTGAATTATGGTGACAACAAAAAATACAACATCTGAAGTAAATCTTCGTGTAACCCAGCAGCGATGAATTGTACAGCTATATATTTATGAGTGGAGATACTTAAGTGCCTAGTCTATGTTTAACATTGTGTATGTGCTGGAGGAATGTGAAAAATGACAGATGATTTTATTTATTTAAAATTTTAATTTATTTATTTTTACATCTTTATTGGAGTATAATTGCTTTACAATGTTGTGTTAGTTTCTGCTGTACAACAAAGTGAATCAGCTGTATGTATACACATATCCCCATATCCCCTCCCTCTTGAGTTCCCTCCCACCCTCCCTATCCCACCCCTCTAGGTCATCAGAAAACGTTGAGCTGATCTCCTTGTGCTATGCAGCAGCTTCTCACTACAGATGATTTTAGTTCTCCTTAATTGTGGATGAGATATGTAAGAAGATGTGCTACCATTTGGTTCTAAACTTTCTTTTTCAGGATGGTTAGTTTCATTTTTTATGTAGTTGCAGGTTCTTACTTTAAATGATAAATTAATGGAGTAAACTCACTTGAGACTGTAAATAGTTCTTTATCTTATAATGTATAAGTCATGGTTTTGGTGAAAACTATTGAGTATGTTTTCCTTTGCTTACACTCCTGTTTTCTTTCAGTGGGCCACAGTTACATTTCATCTTCCTCATCATGTGTTGAAGTCCATTGCCAGTGCCATTGTGAATGAACTTAAGAAAATAAATCAAAATATTGCTGCCTTACCTGTGGCATCCTCAGTGATGGACAGATTGTCTTACCTCTTACCTAGTGCACGTCCAGAACTTGGGGTGGGGCCAGGTCGTTCTGTGGACAGGTATGACCTTGCTTATAAAAAGATGACAGTGAGATTGAATTGATAAGTTTTTTGATTAACAAAGAATAACTGTAAAATTTGATTATGATTTAAAAAATTTCAAAATATTTTTGAAAACCACTCAGATTTTTATTTCTCTTAAAATACTGAAGTGAAGTAAACTACTCCTTGACTTGTTAAACAATTTCTTTTGGTGCCTGGAAAGTATTTAAAGGGATTATGAAACTATGTTTTTAAAATTCCATCTTTGTACTTGCTTAGTAAATATTTGAGTCAACTTAAAAATATTATAATTATTCAATATATATGAATTATTTTGCCTTGATGAAATTTTGTGACCTTTGGCATAAATTTTGGTAAGTTAAAAGACTGCCAGAATCTGAATAAAAGAGCCATATATTATTTCCTACTTAAAAAATGAACAGAGTTAAAAAAGCAGTTAGGGATGGGCTTCCCTGGTTGTGCAGTGGTTGAGAGTCCGCCTGCCGATGTAGGGGACACGGGTTCGTGCCCCGGTCTGGGAAGATCCCACATGCCGCGGAGCGGCTGGGCCCGTGAGCCATAGCATCTGAGCCTGCGCGTCCGGAGCCTGTGCTCCGCAACGGGAGAGGCGCCAACAGTGAGAGGTCCGCGTACTGCAAGAAAAAAAAAAAAAGCAGTTGGCAATTTTGTGGTTTTTTTGTTTGTTTGTTTTTTTCTTTCTTTCTTTTTTTTTTTTTTTTGCCATACACGGGCCTCTCACTGTTGTGCCCTCTCCCGTTGCGGAGCACAGGCTCCGGACGCGCAGGCTCAGTGGCCATGGCTCACGGCCCTAGCCTCTCCGCGGCATGTGGGATCTTCCCAGACAGGGGCACGAACCCGTGTCCCCTACATCGGCAGGCGGACTCTCAACCACTGTGCCACCAGGGAAGCCCTGTTTTTGTTTTTCTAGGGCAATTTTGAATTAAGATTTTTATGCTGCCTACCCTGGATTTAAACAGTATTATAAAAAACCATACCTCAATCATTATTTTCTTCACTAGAGATTTATTGGAGTTCTGCTTTGTATAAAACTAGCTAAAAAGTCAGTAATGCATTCATTGAAAAACTTAAATGATTTGTTTTTGAAATAAAATTTGTCAGTACTGAAGTTTAGAAATGCTTTAATGAAATATTAAATTTAGCAGTTTTGATAAGTTCACATTTCCCTTTCCATGTAGCATTTTACATTTTCACTTCTTCATTGAATGTGAATTGTAACTGCCTATGCTGTTTTCTGAAGTACATTTATAAAGAGTACATGCTGATGTAGCAAAAATATTACTGAATGAGTTAACCTTTAACTTCTATTAAGTATTGCTCCCCCCCTCCCCCGCCCTCCCGCCAGCTGCACTGTGCGGCTTGTGGGATCCCAGTTCTCTGACCAGGGATTGAATCCGGGCCTCCGGCAGCAAAAGCACGGAGTCTCAACCACCGGGCAGCCAGGGAATTCCTGTATAGCTCTTATATTAGTTTGCGATATTTATTAGTTTATCCTTTTGTAAACTGAAACTGCTTAATCAATTGCCCTTTTTTTGTTAAGTGATTTTATTATTATGTACATAACTTCTCTTGGTTGTTAACATTTGGGAAGAATTTTTGTATTCCATAGTAATATTGCTATCTCTAACTTTTGGGCAAAATGTGGAGACTTTCATTTTTAATAACTGTCAGATGATATGTGCTGTGGCTACCATTAAAATGTTCTTTGGAATATGTCCGGAGGGGGGGAGAAAAAGGAAAAGTATGTATTTAGAATAAATGTTTCCTATCTGAGAGCCATGCCTATCTTGAGATTATAATTTCAGAGCTATTTTCTTTGCAATCAGTAGGAGAGTATCTGAAGAACTCAGTGCAAGCTGTCATAAATGGTTTATTTTAGAAAATGCATTCAGTAGATGGGATTTTCAGTGTTTCTGGAGGTGTTAAAATGTCTCAAAGTATTAATTTTGATACAGCGTGTGGTGTTTATTTCATTAAATATGAATCTAGGAACCTTATGAAAACCTTGATGAACTCTGTTGGAGGTTTGAGTAAGGGTCTACTGGATGCTATTGCTGTTTTGTTTGGTAATATAACTAAATGGATAGGTTTCTGTTTTGAGACTGACACAGATCTTTGAAGACATCTATAGCCTGTAGATGATAAAACTTTTCTAACTCAACAATTTTTTTTTTAATTTTTATTTTTTTTAAATTTTATTTACTTTTGGCTGTGTTGGATCTTTGTTGCTCCGTGAGGGCTTTCTCTAGTTGCAGTGAGCGGGGACTACTCTTCATTGCATGGGCTTCTCATTGTGGTGGCTTCTCTTTTTGCAGTGCACAGGCTCTAGGTTTGTGGGCTTCAGTAGTCGTAGCACGCGGGCTCAGTAGTTGTGGCACACAGGCCCTAGAGTGCGCAGGCTTCAGTAGTTGCAGCACATGGGCTCAGTAGTTGCTGTGCACGGGCTCTAGGGTGCATGGGCTTCAGTAGTTGGGGTGCACAGGCTCAGTAGTTGTGGCTTGTGGGCTCTAGAGTGCAGGCCCAATAGTTGTGGTGCATGGGCTTAGTTTCTCCACAATATGTGGGATCTTCCCGGACCAGGGATTGAACCTGTGTCCCCTGCATTGGCAGGTAGATTCTTAACCACTGCACCACCAGCAAAGTGCCTGTTTTTCTTTTTTTTCAAATCAGAACACAACTATGAGTTAAACCTAAAGCTCTCTAGCAATATTATAGGAAACCATGTACTAATTTAAGGGAAGAATTTAAAGAAGAGTATTTTTCTGGTCTCTTTGTGATGGCCTTTACCACTTTCTCTCTCTTTTTAAAAATCAGTTGCCCTTCTGTGTTAGGAAGAGGAAACTCTGCTTATCAGTCCTTTCTTATTTGAAGCTGTTTGGACTTCTTCTAATTTTGGTAGTCTCCTTTAAAAAGATACTCTAGTATTGTTACAGGTTCACTCTTAGTGAGCTAATGTATTTTAATGAAAACATATGTGAAGATTTCTTTTTTTTTGACAATTCCCTGGAGAGTACAAGTTTCCTGGAAAAGGATTCCTCTGGAGAAAGAACATATAAATTGCTTTCTACTTAAAAAAAAAAAAAATTAAAATAGAATATACTTTCTCAATATGGTTGAGATAAAACTACCATTCCTTTGGTTGTAGTTTTATCCATTTTTGCAAAACTTGTCACATGATGAAAGTGTAGGGTTCTCTGCCTCTACATTTTCAGATTTTCTGCTCTCTGATTGCTAATTATGCAACATTGGTTAATTTAATCTCCCCGGGAATTGTTTATCAGTTGTAGCTATCTTATCCTGTTTCTTTTTTCCCTACTCTGTTCAAGGGAAGTTCCTAAAACTGATCATTTTTAATTTAAAATACAAATTTGAATTGGTAATTAGACATTCCCAGTTTGTGTTGATAATCCAGTAAACTTTTTTCTTCAGTGGTAGATAGTAGTGTCACTGTAATTTGATGCCTAACTTCGGTTACATAAAGTTTGTTTACTTTTAGATCATTGATGTATAGTGAAGCTAACAGACGGGAGACGTTTACCTCATGGCCTCATGTAGGCTATAGATGGGCACAGCCAGATCCCATGGCTCAAGCTGGATTTTATCATCAGGTAAATAAGGCTGTCAAAAATTTCTTTGCAATATGACTTTGTAGCCTTTAGTGAAATTGTCAACATTTTAATACTTTTTCAGTCATTGTACTATTTTATGCACCCAGGCTCTGTGCTTGTGTGTATGTATGTAATGTGAGTTTTGTTCTTACACCTTTGATCTTAATACTGACTGGCTGTTTCCTATGTCACATACTGTGTATGAAAGGGGAAAACATTAAATGAAAAAAAGTAACCAGTAACTGAGAATGCTTTACAACTATTTTCTTTCAGATTATATATAAGTATGATATACATAATATGTTTACGTATACAGTTAATCAACGAGCAGGCAGTATTCTCCAGATTTGTGTCTTGAGAAGTGTTCTCTCTGGGTGTGTGTTTATTTTCAGTTTTGACTTACGTATTCATAACAGAATAGTACATGTTAGGGTAATGCAATAACAGCAATACATTGCAGTTATTCTTGAAATTTTAATTTTATTGGGATTAAAAATTACCCATATATTAGATAACTATGGAAGCAGCATTGTGGGTAGTACAGTGTGACTTGAATGCATATGTATTGAAGAATTGATTAAGAAATTATTTAGAAAGAGAAAGAATTAATCAGGGAAAATAGTCATGGTTTTATGTAGGAAAAGGGGAGGGTGTACAGGTAAGGATGAGTGTGACAATAAGACATGAGAATGGGACATTATAGAAAGCTTTGTGGAGCTAAAGTAGAGGAAGTTAAGAAAAATGAGTTTAGATAGGCATAATAAACCAGTTAAAGGAAACTTCAGCTGAATAATGTAGACTGGCCTACCACTGTTTTGCCATTGCTAAAGAAGCTGAGAAATCTAATAATTACATGTCAGTTTACATAAAACATGCATATTTAATTTTAGAACTAAATTAAACTTTGAATACATTGACGTTACTGTCATAAAGAATCTTAAGAGTGATGATTCTTTTGTTATCCCGAAGTGTTCTTGAAGTATCTTAAACTAGGATTAAATCAGAAAACCATATATATTTGAAGATTTTATTCAGAGTTTGTCAAATTTCCAGTTAAAGATAGATTTATCTGGGGACTGGCTAATATTAAAATCACTGAATATGTTTTCCTAAGTTAAGGATTGAATAAGGACTATTTTTCCTAATAAGTTATCTTTTTCTTATTTGGTGTCATTTCCTAAAACAGTCTGTTAGGTGATACCTTGATATTTTTTCTGTTGAGCTCTTGTTCATTGTATTCCTTTTTTTTTTTTTTTTTCCCCTTTTGGCCGCACCATGCGGCTTGTGGGATCTTAGTTCCCTTACCAGGGATTGAACCCATGCCCCCTGCATTGGAAGCACGGAGTCTTAACCACTGGACCACCAGGGAAGTCCCTGTATTCCATTTTTGCAAAGATCAAATCATAGGTTTTCTAGAATCTTCTACCTGTATTAGGTGCTGATTATTCTCAGTCTTCTAAAAAATATATTTACACCTGTAGACATACTAAGTGCTAAGTAGAGTAAGTATTCAAAAATATTAATATTAGTTTTTAGAGGTATATTTCAGTTCAGATTTAGATTTTATATATATATAAATGTCATTTTGTCATACGTGTCTTACTTAAAGAATGTTACCTTAATTACGTTCACTAGTTTGCTTTTCCTTTTTACTTGCCCTTTCCTATGTAGTAGTATAGAATTCAGTTTTTAATAATAAACCTGTTAGACAATTTCCTTTCATATACTTAACTATATTTAAAATACTTTAGTAATACAATTAGAAGATGCTAGATCAGAGATTGAGGATGTGTGTGTCTCCATATTTGATTTAGTGGTCATTTGCTGATGAAACATAATTTTTCAAATAGGGCAGCAAATTTATAAACATTTGGGGATTAAAAGTATATTGTTGAGGCCTAATAGTATAGGCTAATTATCTTTTCCTCAATATGGAATTTTACCTAAAATTATGAACTTATTTAGAAGAGTTTTTATTAAGCAATTTTAATATTGATAAACCTTTTCTGTCTTCTTTATAAATTTGCAGCCTGCCTCATCTGGAGATGATAGAGCCATGTGTTTTACTTGTAGTGTATGTCTCGTCTGTTGGGAACCTACTGATGAACCTTGGTGAGTTTTGATATTTCTGAATGTAATAGGCTAAGTTCTATAAATGTGCTTCTAAATTTTATTTTTCTGATATCTGTATATTAATATTCTTGCCTTTTGTCATCTATATTTTTGCCTCTGTCCTAAGAGAATGAGGTAATGCTGTCTATGCTCTGTCATATCACTTGGCGTACAGGATCTCTAATGTGTAACTTTCCAAGATGTGTACATGGGAGAAGTGCCAAAGAATGGAACTAGACTCTGACTGAAAACTAGAAGGCTATGATAAAATAAGTTTAAAAAGCATGATTAAATTCAGCAGTTTAGCCTTGTTCTTTTGAGGGCAGGTCATCAATAGAGAATGCACGGAGGAGGGCCTTTATGATTTGCATTTCTAATTTTGAAGTAATTCTAGGGAGTCTGTGGTGGTTTTGAATTCTAGTGCATGAAAGTTTAGAACTTGGTTAAACAATAGAGCTCATGTATTGGAACCTCATTTTTAGAAATAACTACTCTGAGGCCCTATTAATAGAAATAGTGGGACTTCCCTGGTGGCACAGTGGTTAAGAATCTGCCTGCCAGTGCAGGGGACGTGGGTTCAAGCCCTGGTCCGGGAAGATCCAACATGCCGTGGAGCAACGAAGCCTGTGCTCCACAACTACTGAGCCTGTGCTCTAGAGCCGATGAGCCACAACTACTGAGCCCACATGCCACAACTGCTGAAGCCTCCACGCCTAGAGCCCGTGCTCTGCAACAAGAGAAGCCACCACAGTGAGAAGCCTGCGCAGTGCAACGAAGAGTAGCCCCTGCTTGCCGCAACTAGAGAAAGCCCGCGTGCAGCAACGAAGACCCAACACAGCCAAAAATAAATAAATAAATAAATAAAGTAATAATAATAGCAAATATTTGTATAATATGGTTTACCAGGTACCATCCTACACATTTTATATATTTTTAACTCATTTAATTCTCACATTAGCTTTATGAGTTAGGTATTATTATCATCTCCATTTTATAGGAGGGAATTGAGAATATTCTCCAGTTTAATCCATAGTCACTCTATGAGATAAGAATTATTATACCATTTTAAAATAAAAAAAAATAAAATTTGGTGAAGAGCATTTGGCTAGTAAGTCATGGAGCCAGGATTTGGTTTTAAGATATACCACTTACTTTGTACTATAATTAGTTCGAGATCTCTGAATGTTAATCAGCTGTTGTGAACTTGCTAAAGCCTATTAGAGTGTGCATGTGGATTCCAGGTTGCAGTGGGAAATACTGAAAATATGAAAAATTGAAATTGCGTCTGCTGACTGAGAGTTGAGTATGAGCAATTTCCAGTTTAGGTTAAGGTTCTGTTTGGAATTTAGTCTTTTCCCCATGAAACCATCTTTATATATATAGCAACCATTTTAACACGTATATTTTAGTTTCTTAGGCTGATCCTCAGAAAGTTATTTAACCCACACCTGAAAAATTATACCATAACATTATAGAATGTATCTTTATTCATGAATATTTTTCTGTGGTAAAGTTGATTCAGATTTCCAACTTGGGCTGTTTAAAAGCCGTCTTTTCTTGCTATGGTCAGGAAATCAAGGGTTCTACCTTTTCTTTGCCCCGGGATTCAAGATTCCTCAAACTCTTAAGCAGTTGGTAGAGTCTCTGAGGGCCTAGGGCCAGTGCTCCAAATGGATAGAGGGAATGGGATTGATGGGGGCTGGGGAACTGAGGCTGTGTACCTTCTGAATCTGAAAGGAGGAATAGAATGAAGATTTTTCATTTTTAGGGGACGATGGGACTCATATTTTGATGGTGGGAGTTGATAGAGCCACTTTGGAGGGAGATTGAACTTAAAAAAAATAAAATAAAATGGGCCCCTTATTATCTAGCAGTTCCACTTCTAATTTACACTAGAGAATTAATTGCTCTTATATGCAAGGAGGTGCAAAATGGTCATGGTAGTGAAAAACTGGAAAATCTTACATGCCTCTCAGGAGGGAACTACCTAAGTAAAATATATTCATGTAATTGACTATGATCCAACAGTTAAAGGAATGAACAGTTAGCTCTCTGTTAATCACCAGTACCTTTTAGATATGTTATTGTATCAAGAAAGCTGTTGTAGGGACTTCCCTGGTGGCAAAGTGGTTAAGAATCCGCCTGCCAATGCAGGGGACACGGGTTCAAGCCCTGGTCCGGGAAGATCCCACATGCTGCAGAGCAGCTAAGCCCGGGCGCCACAACTACTGAGTCCATGTGCCACAACTACTGAAGCCTGCGCGCCTGGTGCCCGTGCTCCGCAACAAGAGAAGCCACCGCAGTGAGAAGCTGCGCACCTTAACAAAGAGCAGCCCCCGCTCACCACAACTAGGGAAAGCCCACGCACAGCAGCAAAAACCCAATGCAGCCAAAAATTAAATAAATAAATAAATTTATAAAAAGAGCAAAAAAAAAAAAGCTGTTGTAGAATGATTCATATGATAATATTGTTTATTTAAAATGAAAAAACCCATACTTTCTGAATGTACATGTATGTGTATAAACTTATAAAAATATTTTAGAAGTATATTAAATTCGTAATAGTGGTTACCTGGAGGTGGGATAGGAGATTACTGGGGTTGGATATTGTAACCGAAGTGGGTCTTTTGCTGTATTTCAGATAGTCATATGTTGCGTAAATAAAATTTTAATTAAAAAGTTAAAATTCAGGTTAAGAGAGAAAGATGGAAAGAGGAAAAATACCCTAAGGTTTGGCTGTGAAGGAATCCAGTTCAGATATCATGTGCCTGCAGATGCCATGTAAAAGCATTAACGTAAGACACCTTGTGTATTGTAAAGTGTCCAGGATTTATATATGGTTATAGGTAAGTTGTAGGTGCAGTGTAAAAAGAAATATGTATACCCCATGGAATATTTTACAGAGTATAGCTTTCCTTTCTTTGACATGGAAGTATAAAAATGGGTTTTAAAAAAAGCCTCTTTTTTTTGATGGCAGCATTCTCACATTTCAAATAATGCCTTGTAATTACAGCTAGTGAACGTTTAAAAAAATAAAAGAATAACCAAAAAGAAATAAAGTAGTCACAAAGTTGGGCAGATAATTTTTAAGTGTTAAGTTGATCCTGCTTTAAATATTTGAGAAAATTCTTTAAGTCAGTATACCAATCTTGATCTGAGGTCCTAGTATTTTATTCTTATTACACATGTTAGGGTTTTCTAGTAAACTGATTTACCATTTCATTTTGCTCAGTAAGTATTTATGTGAAGGAAATAATGTACAATCTATAGACATTATCCAAGTTTCTTTAAAGTTATTTGTGTGATGGAGTCTGATAGTGAATGTGAAGGGTATATCTCTGTTTTTAATATATGTTATTTTATCCATACTCTAGAGATCTTTCTGCCTTCAGGTCTTTACTAAAAAAGTTTTTTGCAGTATGAATGGCATTTATAGAGTTTTACTGTATGCTCTTTACAGCTATGGCCACTTATATAGATAGGTGGGTCTGTATCTACGTATGGATTATTTATTTATTTATTTTAAAAACAGCTTTATTGAGATACCTTTGACATGTAAAAATTACATACATTTAAGGTGTACAATCTGGTGTTTTAGTATATATACATATTGTGAAAAGATCACCATAATCAAGTTAATTAACATATCCATCACCTCTAATAGTTACCAGTTTGTGTTTGTGTGTTAAGAATATTTAATTCAAGATACATCCTCTTCACAAATTTCAAATATACAATATGGTAATGTTATCTTTTGTCACCATGCTGTAGAATACATAGAAAATTTTAAACTGAAACAAAGTATTTATTTATTTAAAGCTGTGGGAAACTGGTGTGAAGAAATATAAGGAGATTAAACAGTTTTATCAGTATATTAATATGATATAAATTTTACTGTATCATTTATCTGTTTCATCTGAGACTGGCTTTGTTTGTAATCAGTTAAAGTGAACAGTTGCTGTTAAAGTGAGTAGTTTAACATGTTAGAGTGATCTCAGTAAAATGAAACAATTTGCTATTTAAGTCTTTAATTAAAGAATACTTTAAGTTCAATTAATTGTTTTCTTTTTAAAGAAAAAATATCGTGGAGTTCTCTTTTAGTGTACAGACTTAACAGCTTAGTTGTTCAGTAAACTTTCCCTTCCTTAATTTGTGTAAAGGTCTGAACACGAGAGACATTCCCCAAACTGCCCGTTTGTGAAAGGTGAGCACACACAGAATGTGCCATTGTCAGTCACTCTTGCAACAAGTCCCGCGCAGTTCCCTTGCACGGATGGAACTGACAGAATATCTTGCTTTGGGTCCGGGAGCTGCCCTCACTTTTTAGCTGCTGCAACGAAACGAGGAAAGATCTGTATATGGGATGTTTCCAAACTTATGAAGGTATGTTTTAATTTTGAAGAAACATATTAGTAATTGAGAAAAAATCCGTTGTAAATTTAGGCTTTTCATTTACTTGTTTAGGTGCACTTAAAGTTTGAAATTAATGCATATGATCCAGCAATTGTACAACAGCTTATTCTCTCAGGAGAACCAAGCTCAGCAGTTGAATCTAGGAGACCAACTTTGGCATGGCTGGAAGACTCCTCTAGTTGCTCAGATATACCAAAATTGGAAGGAGATAGGTATGTAAATTTGTTTTGATAATATTTATAGAAGTTAAGTGTTTTCTTTTCCTAAATTGTATATTCTCTTAATTCTAATTAAAGAGGCAGAAAACATTGTTTGTCTCAAGAGATTCAGTGTTTGGTTAGAATTCTGAAAGAATTGATTCTTGAAAGAAATTGTCATTCACAAACAACATAGTCTATAAAATATACTTTATTTTCTATCTCAGTCTATGGCAATTGGGAATAATCACACCATTGAAAAGTAAAGTCTAAATAATGAAATGAAATCCTTGGATTAGATTTGTAATTTTGCCTTCTAAATCTTTTCATAGAGCAGTTGAATCATTTGGTTCATTTCCCCTTTTTTCATTAGCAGCTAAAATATAGAAGTGGTAATGAATAGTGAAATAACCCATGGCTAGGCAAGGTGGTCTAATTATTTAAAACAATAAATGTATCAGTAGTCAGCAGTGAGTTGAGGTACAATAATTAATGCTAAGGAAAGATTCTGGTAGAATTGTTGTGCTGGATTCTATTCTATTCAGCTTTTCTGGAGATTGATGATTTCTGTGGCTGTATTTGACCTATGTGGGGGAAAGAGAGTCAAATTAAAATCCCATCTTACCTACTTGTCTCCAAAGAAGCTCTGCAGTTGTAACTCTGAACTGGGTAGGATTATAGAGCAACATTTGCGATACTCCCAATGTAGGCAGAATGAAGGGGTCCATAAGCCACTCAGCTTGTTTTCAGCAATAGCAGCTACCACTTTTTAAGATTCTGACGGTAGCCATGTGAAATGGAACCTGTGTAACTGATCAGGTGTCCTGGTATACTGAGATCTATCATTTCACTTGCAGGGCTTCTTGTGTTACTGATGTGTGATTGGTGTTACACCACAGTGATTTGTCATTTTTATTTCACAGTCTGCTTATTTGGTGGCATGCACTTTCATTAAGAAGTAATGTAGGGGCTTCCCTGGTGGCACAGTGGTTGAGAGTCCACCTGCCAATGCAGGGGACACGGGTTTGTGCCCTGGTCCGGGAAGATGCCGCAGAGCGGCTGGGCCTGTGAGCCATGGCCGTTGAGCCTGCGCATCCGGAGCCTGTGCTCCGCAACGGGAGAGGCCACAACAGTGAGAGGCCTGCGTACCGCAAAAAAAAAAAAAAAAAAAAAAAAGAAGTAATATAAAACTTTACTAATGGAAATGATTTCATTATTTAAATTAATGGAGAATTCACAACATATAAAATGGGAAGTTTACCTCTGTCTAGTCCCTCTTGCTAATTAGTATGTGAAATTATTAGTAGGTAAATGAATGTGGTCTGAGTTCTGGAACAGACTGAATTAAAGCTTCATGGTGCTCTCAGTTATTTTAAGTCCCTGTGAGAGCTTGATGGGAAAGCAGCTGGCCCATTGTTGTCTTGAGTTTGACCATATTTGCCAGTAAGACTGAAAAGTAAGCATGCGTGATCTCTTTGATTTACTTCGAAATTAGTGGAAAATTATTCATAGAAGATAATGAAACTGGTGTGTCCTGAACACTGACTTTAACTAGAACTTTTGACTCAGTTTTGTAATTTGAGGATTAAAAATTGAGTCAAGATGTGGTTTTAAGATCACACACATACACACACCTTGGTAAAATGTATATTTTAGGTAAACACTTGTCCAGTATTTCTTGCGGACAGGTATTATCTGAGCTTGTGTGCTAGGGTTGAGATATAAATCGCTCTGCCTGCTTTTCTAAGAGACTTAAAATCTTTCTAGGGTAGAATGACCCTTTTTTCCCAAGATAGTGTGAAATGAGTCATATACAAAGATTACTGTGTGTCGGGGTGGTAGGAGGAAGCTGAAGAGGTGGAGCTTCAAGCCCTTTCTCTCCCCTTCCTTTCCTCCAGAGGTAGCAGGATTCCTGTTGAATTGGTGGTAGATACAAT
Organism: Phocoena sinus; assembly: GCF_008692025.1. Lineage (NCBI taxonomy): Eukaryota > Metazoa > Chordata > Mammalia > Artiodactyla > Phocoenidae > Phocoena > Phocoena sinus. The sequence continues at coordinate 25,840,937 of NC_045775.1, forward strand.
AAGGCAGACTACCTCTGCCTCTGTGGCACGAGATATAGTATATATAGTATATTTTGTCTTAAAATATGCTGTGCTTCATTAGCTTGAAGAATAATACATTAACTGAAGAAATTAAAGCTTAACCAAGAAGTTTAAAGTAATTAGCAGTATAGCTTGCTTGGCAATTGTTTTTTGTCTATTTCTACTTAGAAGGCAACATTTGTCTTTGTTCTGAATTTATTTAAGGAAGAATATTTATTTGGGACACATTTAATTTTAATGAATTAACATTTTTGTCTGGATGCCTCATTTGTATGTTATGTCTTCCAAATTTGCAAAAATTTCCTGAGTTTAACTTTGAAATTGCTTATAGTATTGTATATCTTAGTTATATATCAAAACTAAGGTACACCTGTAGTGTTAGCATATATAATCTTAACTAAGCATTTTAAACTTACCATATATATATTTTTGCATGTTTATTACTTTGGAAAAGGTTTTATATCATGTAAAAGACTTCAGTAAATCTAGTGTCTATTATATAAGTACATTTGACCCTTGAACAACATGGGTTAACTGCGTGAATCCAATTATGTGTGTATTTTTTTTAACAGTGAATACTGCACGATCTGTGGTTGGCTGAATCTGCAGATGCAGAACCACGGATACAGAAGGGCAATTAGTATAAGTTATACACAGATTTTCCACTTAATGGATGGAGTGTTGGTGCACCTAACCCCTGTGTTGTTCAGTGGTCAACTGTAATGCATGTTTATTGTAGAAATATTAGAAAATATATGGAAGTAAATTGAAGAAAAGTATCATTATCATACCATCCAGTCATGTTAACGTTTAGGTGTGTATAGTTTTTTTTAACCCATGTGATTAAAAAAAAATTTATTGATGCATCATTACCCATCAGAAGATTCACCCTTTAAGTGTACAGTTTAGTGGTTTTACTCATATGGTTTTATCACTTAGTAGTATGAACATTTTTCTGTCAAGAAATAGTGTTTTTTTAAATATTATTTTATTTTGAAGAATTTCACAATAAAGCTTTTTTGTGGGCTAATTAAGGCAATTATCTGGCAACCCTTTGTAACATTCTCTGTAACTTCCAAGACAGCTGAATTTCTTCTTTAAAATATACTACTACTAGATTTTATCTTTTGTCTCTGTAACTGGGTAATATTTGGCTATTTTTCTTAATGCAAAAGCCCTCAAAACCTATAGTTTCTTCTTGGTTTGGACTTCTTCATTCTGGATAATTCCCAATCATTCATTTTTCCTCTTAGGATTTATTTTTCCAAATATCTTTATTATTTTTTCTGAAACTAGCCAGTTAATATTTGAATGGCTTGAGGCTAATTAGCAGCTCATCTTTTTCACATTCTTTTTTGTTATTTTTAAATTATAGCACAAAATTTGTTTATGGTTAATTATTACCAGTTGAAAAGACTGAAACACAGAAATTATGTCAAAAATATCTAAGCAAGTATCTTCCCACCCCAATTTCAGACATTACTTTAAGCATTTCTAAGGGACATTTCCAGGTTACGTTTCATAATAAAATAACATTATAAATGCCTAGGTATTTCAGATGGAAGGTGCAATATATTGTTTCAAAAAGGGAGAATTACCTTTCCTTCTTGTGAAATGCATCTTTTAATTTTTGTAGTTTAGGTTATCAAAATTTTAGAACTGCTGTAAATGTGCTGATTGTTAGTTCATACACTGCCTGATGTTGTGCTAGAGTGGTCTGTAATTATATCTCTTTTCCTGTTTGCTAACAATGGAGACTGAGGATAACGTTAGATGCAAAGAGAGAGGCTGGCAATTTCTTGGCCACCTGAGTGAAGAGGAAAAAGAGTCTTGTCTTGACTCCTAAGTTATGAGTTTTAGTAGTTTTCCTGCTTATCAAGGTGGTCTTAACAGCCCCTCCGAAACAAGGAAAAAAAACCAAAAGCAAAACACAAATGAAATGCATATCTGTGTGAAAACACATACACACATATTTATACAGCTATTCTATTTGGTTTTAGGGTAACTTTTCTGAATTCAGTAATAGAATAGTTACTAAAATTTTACTACTGGAAGCTTGTGCTTGATTTTATTAGCTGTTTTTCTCTTTTTTCATTTTATTTACCCAGACTATCCCTAGTCGTACCTATTCATTTGTCGAACTCCCATAGATTCTGTTGTAAATTTTTAGAGATTACCACACTCTATTTCAGGCAAACATTTATTTAATGATTTAAGATAATTCATTATTAGCATTGGTAATCAGTTAGGGTCTCAAACTGCTTATATATCATTTAAGCTAGTTGTGTGATGCTTGTTTGAGATGCAAAACAATGGTTGTAACATTGTCCTTTTTTCTTTGCTGTCTCATGTTATGTATACTTTTTTTGAAATGGAAATTAATTTTAATTTATCTTTTAAGTGATGATTTACTGGAGGATTCAGACAGTGAAGAGCACTCCAGATCAGATTCTGTGACAGGTATGTAAAAAATATTAGACAATCTATTTTTTATATCCTTGCATTTATATAGTTTTTAGGTAAAGCTAAATACCACTTAATTCTGTATTTCTTAGTGCAAACTCTAAATTTTCATTAATACACAAAGAAATCTCAAATATTATGTATCAGAGATCTTGAATTAGTAGTGTGTTCATAGAGTTTCATACTTAAAATTTAAATAGTACCTATTTGAGCCAAAGGAATTAAAATGAATCTTATTAAATCTTTGTCACATATTTCAGGGACGTTAAACTCTTCCAAATGTGTTCAGCTTATTTGTATAGTGTATTGTATTGTTAAATAAAAGTAACATTAAAATTAATAATTATTAATTAATGATTTCTTATTCTCCCCAAAACACAGGTGAATAGAGAATAAATTTTAAAGTATAAAATCATAGACATTAAGGCATCAAATAAATGCTGCCTTGTTCATTAACTTATGAAATATTAAGGCAAAAGAGTATGCTTCATATTTTTTTTTTTTTTTTTTTTTTTTTTTTGCGGTATGCGGGCCTCTCACTGCTGTGGCCTCTCCCATCGCGGAGCACAGGCTCCGGACGCGCAGGCCCAGCGGCCATGGCTCACGGGCCCAGCCACCCCGCGGCATGCGGGATCCTCCCGGACCGGGGCACGAACCGGTATCCCCTGCATCGGCAGGCGGACTCCCAACCACTGCGCCACCAGGGAAGCCCTATGCTTCATATTTTAATGTAGTTATATTATAGGCAAGGCATCTCAGAATTCGAATCCTAACCCTGTCACTTTTTTTTTTTGGCTGTGTTGGGTGTTCGTTGCTGTGCATGGGCTTTCTCTAGTTGCGGTGCGTGGGCTTCTCATTGAGGTGGCCTCTCGTTGCGGAGCACGGGCTCTAGGTGCGCGGGCTTCAGTAGTTGTGGCTTGTGGGCTCTAGAGCGCAGGCTCAGTAGTTGTGGCGCACAGGCTTAGTTGCTCCGCGCCATGTGGGATCTTCCTGGACCAGGGCACGAACCCGTGTCCCCTGCCTCGGCAGACGGATTCTTAACCACTGCGCCACCAGGGAAGCCCAACTCTGTCACTTATTATAGTCTGATTGCACTTCCTAATATATAAAATAGTGATATTAACATCTGTTACTTAAAATTTTGGGAATTGATTAAGATAAAAATACGTAAACAGATTACCTGGGAAGTAGCCACTATTTTAAAGAAGTGAACATTATTAAATTCTGACTATTTTCTAATGTCAAATGTCATGAAATAAGGACATATATGACTTATTAAATCTCTTTAGGGGAGACTTGGTTTTGTATAGTTCAGTTGTTAAAAGTTATGTGTCTAAAGTTTGTATAGAGTAGCAGGTGCTCTCAATTCCAATTTGTTGTAAAATCTTTTTAAAGCCACCAAACAGAATACCGCACTGATTTTTGGGTTAACCCTCATTTGTCTTCTAAGGTAGTTCTTAGCAATGAAAACAATCAAGAAAAATGTAGGAAATGGCCCCAAATAATATACAAATGTGTAATTAGCTCTAGGAAAAATAATTGATTACATTTAAAAAATTTAGTCTGATGAAGAGTGCTCTTTTTGCACTTTGTTACCCCTTTGCAAAAGAAAGGGCTACTATTGCATTTTGAAAAATCTGATGAAGAATAATACCTTGGTTATCTGGAGATCTGGTTAGAGTTTGAACTCTTGCAAAATAAGTCTTTGGTCTTGTCAAGTCACTTAAACTCTCTGGGCTTCAGTTTTTCCTTTGTCAAGTGAAGTATTTGAACTAAATGTTCCTTTTTCTGCTCTTAAATTTTTTGATTCTAGCTACTATCCTTTCCTTTGTATGCTGTGGCCTATCTCTTTCCTCTGGGTCTAGGGATCTCAGTAGGTATTTTTGTAATTATAGTACTTATATATTGATCTATTTCCTTATCCCCTTTCTACCTTTATCTTTTTCATCTACGCCTGTTTGATCTTTCACACTTCCTTTAGATTCTGTAGTCCTGTTTACTTCACTTCCCACTTACCGTATATTTTTGTTGACTCTTTATGATACCTTATTCAGGGTTGGGAGTGGTGTCCTCATGCAGTATTAAGAGGTAACCATGGTAAGAGAAAAAAATTCTTCCAGTTCAGAATTTTTAATTGCCTCATTTGAGGATTTGTAAGTAGTTCATTGATTTATAGTAAAATATGTATCTTCTAAGCTAATTCTTTTATATTGAGAGACTGTTAGTGAATTTTGGAGCTTGTGATATTAATGGGAGATGTATTTTATTCCTGAAGTATCTAAAATAAGTCATAGATGCTATTTCCAAACTTAAATTTACTAACTCCAAGTTCTTCCTGTCAAATTGAATGATATGGTCTGAAAAATTGTAGAATATATTTCTTAATTTCAAAAATGTGAGTGGAGACTAAGAGACTTTTATCTGTATTTTAGTTGAAGGTTATGACTTTTGTAAGTAGATGGTGTCAGAGAGAAAAATTTGCCCTTTGGTTCATATATCAGAATTAAGGGTACATACCTTCTTGTGTAGAAGGAGAAGAATTTTTGGCAATAGTTTGAAGAACAGTTCAAATTGAAATTTGATGCTTTTAGGAAAATGCCTAATGTAAACCTCTGGAAGTTTGTCTGGCAGAACTGTGGGTTGACAGTACCTAAGTAAGCAGAATAGAGAAGGGTTTCCCAATATGATTATCTGAAGAATATCATACTGCAGGATATTTGTAGGTATGTTCTGTAAAAATTTATTTTGTGGTCCAACAGGTTTGAGAAATTCTGAGACAAGTAAAGATGACAGTTTTCCTTACTGCAGTATTTGACAGTGGTCGTGCTTTGTCAATATTCTGAGGAGAATGTACTGCGTACGCTGTTTCCTAGACATCGATTAAATAGTTGGGGAGAAACAGAGTAGTAATGCCACTTGTTATATTTTCTTTTTTAATGGATAATCTCATCTCACATGTCTTTTGAATATTGCTTAAATGTGTGTTAATATATGTAACTTATGGTCAATTTACTTTGTTTTAATATGTACATAATAGCTTTTTCTTGGCAATTTCCTACCATAACTGAAAAAAAAAATCAGTTAAGTAAGTTTCAGTTTAGTCTAATAGATAGTTAGCATCCTCAAGATTTATTACAGTGTATTGCATGTTATAAAAATCTCATTCAAAATAATGTTTCAGCTTTCAGCCTTATATCTAAATGAGTAAATTCGTAAAGTAAATATATATAAATGTTGCATGGCAATAGAAAGACTGCACGTGAATATAGTCAAATGAGTGGTTAAACAGCTTCATTAGTACAATTAAATTGTTAAGTTTATAACTAAAGTTTTTTCTGCTTTGCTAGAAATGGATTTAGTTTTAGATGATAATAGTGACATTGTGTGAAATGAGAAGTTTATGCTGAGAAAATGGGAAAGTCTAGATAAAGCTGTCCATGAGCATTTTGAAGATATTGCTTATGAAATCGTTAACAAAAATGGTGTAAACAGCTTTCAGTATATCTCAAGTGTTGGATGTTCCATGAATCTCTGTTGCTCATTCCTGTACTTGGGTAACTTTCAAACTTCATGCAATCATCTTGAGTTATTTTATACTTATTTCCTTACTCTTCTATGCTCTTCTTAATCTAAAATTGTAAAACCAATTCCAGTTTTTTTGGTATTTCCACAAGTTACATAGAGTGACCTTTACATTATTATTGCTAATAATGTTGTTGCCTGATAGTTTGTGCTATTGAGGAAAAAAACAGATTGGTTGAAACTTTGCATTCAGTATCAAGAGATTATACCTGGTTTAGAGGTTGACTGACACCTACTTCAGGGTTTTGTGTTGAGAGAGATGGTATTTTTGGAGCATTGAGACTGAGGAATGACCTTTATACTATTTGTAAGGGGACAGCTTGAAGATCACACGGTAGACAAAAGGTCAGTAAGGGTAATGTAATGTAGTTGACTTGAAATGAACTATAAATGAGAGGATAATAGTGAAGACACTTATATTTCACTTAAAATGACTAATTTTGGGAACTTTTTTTTCTAGTTATTATTTTTTCTGAGCTGAGGTTAGAAATAAATTGCATGCTATGACGGTCAGCTGATAATTAGCATGGTGGGGTGGGAGAGAGGTGATGAACTGAGATTACAGTAATGTTTCATGGATATTCTTCAAAGTGCATAAATGACATATGCATAGTGTTGAGTATACTTTTGGTTTAGAGTTGAAGGACAGAAATCTTTTGATAGTAATAATGTCTTCATTCTTTAACCCTTTTTTCCTCTTTTTTTTTTTTTTTTTTAAAAAAAAAGGGTTTTGCTCACAGATTGCCAGGAGAATGTATTCTGAATTAAAAATGATTTTTGAAACTCTTTAATACCTCTGGTTTTTCTGAGTAGATTCATCTCAGGTTTGATTAAATTTCCTTTAAAAGGTCTTAAATTCTTCCACTAGTGTAATTAAAATGCAGCAACTGGATGAGTCAAAAAAAAAGAAAATTAATGAAAATGTTATACTACAGATTTTGATTTATATTCACAAGGCCATTTGTAATGAATATTGTTCCTTTTCAAAGGGCATGCATCACAGAAGGAAGCCATGGACGTGAGCCTTGATGTAACAGCACTCAGCATCCTCCAGCAGCCAGAAAAACTTCAGTGGGAGATTGTTGCAAATGTTCTTGAAGATACTGTTAAGGATCTTGAAGAACTTGGGGCAAATCCTTGCTTAACCAACTCTAAGAGTGAAAAGACAAAGGAAAAGCACCAGGAACAACACAACATTCCCTTTCCATGTTTATTAGCTGGAGGTTTATTAACATATAAATCTCCTGCTACCTCACCCATTAGTAGTAATTCTCACAGGTCACTGGATGGTTTAAGCAGAACTCAGGGTGAAAGTATATCAGAACAAGGGTCAACTGACAATGAATCCTGCACTAATTCAGAATTAAATTTTCCTCTGGTAAGAAGGACTTTACCCATTTTGCTTCTTTATAGCATCAAGGAATCGGATGAGAAAGCAGGAAAAATCTTTTCACAGATGAACAATATAATGAGTAAAAGTTTGCATGATGATGGTTTTACAGTTCCACAGATTATTGAAATGGAGCTGGATAGTCAGGAGCAGTTGTTGTTGCAGGATCCTCCTGTGACTTACATTCAGCAATTTGCAGATGCAGCAGCCAACCTTACCTCTCCAGATTCTGAGAAGTGGAACTCTGTGTTTCCCAAGCCTGGGACTTTGGTTCAGTGTTTGAGGCTGCCAAAGTTTGCGGAGGAGGAGAATCTTTGTATAGACTCAATAACTCCTTGTGCTGATGGAATTCATTTATTAGTAGGACTGCGGACATGCCCTGTTGAATCCTTGAGTGCAATAAATCAAGTAGAGGCCTTGAATAATTTAAATAAGTTAAACTCTGCACTATGTAATAGACGGAAAGGTGAGCTGGAATCAAATCTTGCTGTAGTGAATGGTGCAAATATTAGTATAATCCAACACGAATCACCAGCAGATGTACAGACTCCTTTGATAATTCAACCTGAGCAGAGGAATGTTAGTGGTGGATATTTAATACTTTATAAAATGAATTATGCCACTCGGATAGTGACTTTAGAAGAGGAGCCTATAAAAATCCAACATATCAAAGATCCCCAGGACACAATTACCTCGCTCATTTTGCTTCCGCCAGATATACTGGATAATCGAGAGGATGACTATGAGGAACCTGCTGAGGAAATGCAGTTAACCTCAAAGAATGGCATTGAGAGAGAGAAAAAGTCTGATATTTCTACTCTTGGACACCTGGTAATAACCACTCAGGGAGGATATGTAAAAATATTAGATCTTTCAAACTTTGAAATTTTGGCCAAAGTGGAACCTCCTAAAAAGGAGGGCACTGAGGAACAAGACACATTTGTTTCTGTCATTTACTGCTCGGGCACAGACAGGCTGTGTGCATGCACCAAAGGTAAGCTATTGATTAGTTTGGTTCTTCTACAAATCTTATAAAATCAATGTGTATGGCATTCATTTATGTGCATACTTAGCATGAATTTTAGATCCATATAGATGGAAATTTATTTTTTTTATAATGAAGTCGTAAATCTTTCTACTGTTTTAACTGTTTTTAAAACTTTTTTCTACTGCCCTAGGTAAGGATTCTAATTTAAATAAGTTAATAAGTCTCTCAGAAAGTATCTTCTCTGCTTTAACCTCAAGAAAATAACCTGCTGTTGTTTCTGTGAGTCCTGACTCTGCATCTGCTCAAATTTGTGGCTTTGGACAAGTTACTTTAAACTCAGTAAACCTTTGTTTCTTTACGTATAAACTAGGACAAGGCAGCCTATTTCCAGGCTTGGTAGAATTAAATGAAATAATGTATGTAAAGTTTCTGGCACAAATACATGTCCTTATTTCCTTCTGAAATAAAAGTATTTAGTAAATAATTATTAGTTTTGCCAAATAAATTTTTCTTGTCTTATTTACTCTTAACCTTTTGCTGATAGTGAATCAGTTTTGCAACATTTGAGGCTCCATACAGAGTAACAGATAGTGTTACTAAGGAATTACTGACAATATCAGGCAAAATGAATAGTCCTATTGATTGTTTAGTAGGAATTTAGGGCCAGGAAATATTTGAAGCCTAAGTAACTATAACCAATGCTTGGCAGAGGAATTGGGTTTGGGAAGAGTTGTGCATCTTATTTGTGGTTCTGGTAGGAATTAACCTGAATTTTTCCTCTCTTTAAAAAGATTTTAAGAGTTTGGCTAAGAAGGATAATGGTGGACGTAGTGGTGTGGGTTGCCTTCTTTGAAACACATCTAGTGAAATAACAAGGGGAAAAAAAATCTTCAAATAACATCAAAATCCAACTAGATTATTTTAAAAAATGAGCAGTGTAGAATACTTTTAGAATAATAGACCTTTCAGAAAAACCATTAAAATACTATGTGGTGTCAAGGATAATTTGAGCTTATTAATCATGTATATGCCAGTTCATTTCTGTGAGAGTTTTACCTCTGTTAATTTGTTTAGTCATCACACCAACTTTATGAGTTATGTACTGTTATTGTCTCCATTTTACAGATAAGGAAACCGAGGGAAAGAGGTTAAGTAACTTGCCTAAGTCACAGAGCTAATAAATGACAGAGTCAGCGTTCAGACCTGGGCAGTCTGTCATCAGAGTGCTTAAACTATGTTAAACTGCCACAATGTAATAAAAACAGAACACCCATACATTGAATTTTTTGGAATATTTTAATCTGAAAGATTTAAAAAATGAAAACAATATAATTTGCTGTAGGCCATCTGGAAGTGGAGCTGGGTTTGGAACCTGAGTTACCTGGTCCCAGGGCACATATTCATAAGATACTAGTAGTTTCCACAAACGCAATCAGAGTTTAATGATTTGATTTATTTGATGAGATAGCTTTTGGCGATTCAGAGGAGAAATAGTATTTAAGCTATGAAATAGATTAATGTTTTCATGGAGTTTGGACGATGAAAATTTCTAGGAAGTGATCTCATGTGATGGAATTTATTTAGATGAATTGAAGGACAAGAGAAAGCCTGAGAAGTTAACCACTTTAAAAATTATCCCCCAGTTCTTTAAGGGTTGACTGATCAAGATGCATTTGAAAAGATGAGATTAATAACAATAAAGAGGACAGAAAAGTTGATGTTTTAAGATGTATGTATGACAGTCCATAAAGCAGATTTTTGAAAAGCACTGTAGACTGTAAATCAAATGGATTTGACTCTGTCTTATGAGTATATTCAAATAGCATAAGACTCTCATGGAGAAACATTGAGTCTTTTGATAAAAATCTACAATTAATGTTATAAGTTAATTTTTTTTTTTTTTTGGCCACACCGTACGGCATGTGGGATCTTACTTCCCCCACCAGGGATCGAACCTGTGCCCATTGCAGTGGAAGTGTGGAGCCCTAACCACTGGACCACAAGGGAGTTCCCTATTATTATTATTTTTTGATGAGAACTCTTAGGATTTACTCTTAACAACTTTCATATATAACACACAACTATTGATCTGTTTTTATTTCACTGATTCCTTCTCCTGTCATCTCAGATCTGCATTGAGTCTAGTGAACTTCTTCATTTTAGATACTTTTCAACTCTAGGATTTCCCTTTTGTTCTTTTAAAATAATTTCTGTTTTTTTGTTGAGATTCTTTATTTGTTGAGTCATTTTCACCGTTCGTTCTTCTAATTCTCTATACCTGGTTTCCTTTTATTCTATAAAATATTTAACAATAGCTTCTTTGAAGTATTTGTCTGCTAAATCTAAATATGGGTGCTCAGAGATATTTCTCATTGATTTTGTTTTTCTTGAGCATGTGTCACTCTTCACATGTTTTATAATTTTTAATTTAATACTAGACATTTTAAATAATGTTGTAGAAACTCTGGACTATGATTTACCCCCCTTTGGAGGTGGTTGTTGCATTGGTTATTTGGTAACCCACCTGGCCTAAATCTGTGAAATCTGTTTCGTTTGCAGTGAGCAGCCGCTGATGTTTCTTTCATTTTTTACCCCCTCTGGTTTTTATTTATTTATTTATTTTTAAAAATGTATTTATTTTACTTAATTATTTTTGGCTGCATTGGGTCTTTGTTGCTGCGGGCGGGCTTTCTCTAGTTGCGGCGAACGGGGACTACTCTTTGTTGTGGTGCGTGGGCTTCTCATTGCGTGGGCTTCTCATTGCAGTGGCTTCTCTTGTTGCAGAGCACAGGCTCTAGGTGTGCGGGCTTCAGTAGTTGTGGCTCACGGGCTCTAGAGCGCAGGCTCAGTAGTTGTGGCGCACAGGCTTAGTTGCTCCATGGCATGTGGGATCTTCCCGCACCAGGGCTCGAATCTGTGTCCCCTGCATTGGCAGGTGGATTCTTAACCACTGCGCCACCAGGGAAACCCTCTGATTTTTATTTTTAAGACTTGTATCTTATTTGTTGGCTCTCTGTCCACATAGTTTAGTATTCAGCCAATGATTTTGATAATTGGCTGTGACGAAACACCTTTACTGGTAAGGTTGTGTTCAGGTGTGCCCTGGCTGTTATTTTCTTTATTTTTATTTTCTCTTGTGCCCTTTCAGGTCTTTTCTACGTAGGCATGGGGACTTGGTTGACTGAGAATGTGTTGATGGCTTGGACCCCATCTGGTCTTTGCTGCACATATTTGCAACCTCTGATCAATGTGGGATGTGTGGAATGTTTACCAAGCCCCCTATGTTTCTCTCACTTCTTGTAATTCTTTCTTAATCTCTCGTTATTTCTAGTGTTTTGCTTGTCCTACACAGGATTCTGACTTGAGATAGTAGAGTAGATGGGCCTTCTTTTCGCCACTGAGCCACTTTAAGCGGACAAGCTTTCCAAATCAGAGTCCCCTGTGGCAGTAGTAGCATTTCTGCTGGTTTTCACCGTTTGACCCACTCTGTTTAAATTACAGTTTTGTCCAACTTTATAGATGCTTTTCAGGAATAAGATTTTTGTCTTCCTTATTATTCTGGAAGTGAAATCTCCAAATATTCTTGTTTTTTTTTGTTCTTAAATATTTGCTAAGCTCGTTTTCCATTTTCTTTTCTGTGATAGAAATAATGAAAAATAGAAATTTGATTTGATTTCATTTTATTGTGAATACTTCAAAAAATTAAGAATCTTTGTTCAGTTTTGTTACTGCTGTGATTAAGAGATTGGGCGGTGGATTCCAATATAGCTAGTGCATCAGTTTCCTCATCTGTAAAGTGGCCACAATTATACTCCCTACTTTAAGGTTATTTGTGAAGACTAAATGAATTAAGCATTTAAAATAGTGTCTTACACATGTAAGTACTAGATAAATAACTATTTTTACATATGTTTATGTATTTGCCATTTTCATCATTTAATTTTCCTTGACAGTTTGATTTCTGAATTCTTAGAGATATGTCACTTTGGTAGCCCTCTTTTTCTGCCTTTTGAGTGAAATTAAAATAAATTAAGTTTCTTAACTAAGTAGTAGACACTTGTCTGTTTACCTACTTTTCATGTACCTACGTTGATGGAATTTTACTGCACTGTAGGTGGTGAGCTTCATTTTCTCCAAATTGGAGGAACCTGTGATGATATTGATGAAGCTGACATACTAGTGGATGGATCTCTTTCTAAAGGAATAGAACCGTCTTCAGAAGGTGCCAAACCTTTATCAAATCCTTCAAGTCCTGGCATTTCAGGTATGGTATTAACTTTTTAAAATGATTCTTAAAAATGCAAATTCTTGTGATGTTCAAAGTTTTCTGGATCTTTCTTATATTATCTTAAACATTATAGTCAATTCTTGGTTACTTTGAGAGAGTTCATTTCCTTGTTGACATTCTCTTGCCAGGCTTGTTTTTGTCTATTGTTTATCACTATTTTTTCAGTAGTTGGAAAATGTTGTAAACATTAGAATAAGAAATGGTTCTCAACCTGTGGTAGGTTGATCAGTTTTGGTGAAGTCACCTAAGAGGTAAAAACATTATTTTGGTCGTTAAGGAGCTTTCGGTCTAGTTAGGGAGCAACAAAGCATATGAAAAAGAGAAGAGTTCATTAAGTAAGTGTAAAGTGAGTGGAATGGCTAATATTACTAACATTACTACTGGAATAAAAATGCTGAAAAAATATTCTTTCCCAGGGGTGATATATTCAGACTCTCATTGCCCCATTGTGAACCTTTAGATAGGTTTGGTTTTGTTTGTTGTTTTTGCCTTTTCTCCTACCCATCTTCTCTACCGTCCTCCAAAACTTGTTTTTCAAAAGAAGTAATGTTAGCATTGTTACTCCTGCTTAAAAATCTTTACTTGCTCTTTGGGCTAATAACTAGTCTTTTTCTCAACCTCCAGTTATAGGAAACTTTTCATGATTTCTTAAGTGTATTCAGTTTCATGCTCTTCATATGTTACACTAAGCTCTCTTTCCTTATCCTTTCCCTATACCACAGTCCTTTTGTACTTCCATTGTGCTGTTATGTTTTATTCTTAGCACTTACCACATTTTATTCCCCAAACCTAGCATTTAAAAGAAATTTAATGAATCTTTAAAGAAAAAATGTGTTTAAACTCAAATGTATTCCAAACAAATAATACATGAAGTTGGTATTTGTTCTTCATGAATACTTATATTTGTGCATTTGATCATTCTTCTTTGCACCAAAGGGAAACTTTTAGTGATTACTAGTATAATATATGTTAATTTTAGTGATCACTTGTATAATATATAGCAGTCTTTACTACCGTAAGGCAGGGTTTCTCATTCTCAGCACTATTGACGTTTCAGACTAGGTAATTCTTCGTTGTGGGAGGACCGTCCTGTGCTGTATTAGGAGTATCTCTGGCTTCTACCTACTTGATTCCTGTAGCACACACAATTATCCTCATCCAAATGGCCCTGGGGAGGCAAGATTATCCTCTGGTTGAGATAAAGTGACTCATGTCTCTTGCTATGTATAATTAGACTTGATTGTCTTGATTAACTACACAAGTTGGTTTAAAAAGCTAACATATTGAATGTTTTCATATTTTATAGGGTATTGGTGTAGTAAGAGTTTTCATATAAATTCCATAAAAATACTATTTAGTAAAGATGAATTAGATTATAAAGAAATAAAGAAGGAGCATTGATATGCTGTTAATGTTTACAAACAACATTTAATACAGTTTCAGTCAGATTTTTAAAAGCTCTCAGCTTTGAGGAAAAATGTAATTTGAAGTACACTTGTAATAATTTTATAGAATGCAGTGTAAACTTTCTTTGTGAAGCTATTCTAAACTTATCAGATTTCATATTTTAGTCTTTTTTAAAAGTTATTTTTGTTAATTGGAATAAGAACAACAGTTTTTCAGCTTTGTCCTACGTTAGGCATTTCACAGATGTGAATACATATATTTGTAAACGCAAACTAATCTCTCGGAAGCAGGTTGTTACTCTTATAATACTGGTATGTGTACAAGGTATTCTTAACTACCCCAGAAGTGGAAAAAATGCTGTTTAAGCTTTTGGTTTGTAAGTATTTGTTTGCCGTCAGTATAGCTTTGACTTCTAAAAAATTACTTTTTAATAGAGTAAAAAGGGGCAGATGTTATGTGCTTGCAGATGTTTAGCATTTTGTTTTGTAAGTAACAAAGTGTAAAAGTTAATTATTGATCTGATGTAAGTCAGGCTTGCATTTCAGCACCACTACTTCTGTTGCCCTTGTTAACCTGGTGCTCGTTAAAGCTCAGTCAGGGCTCTTCTAACAGGTTGAGTTTAGGTTTCTCCAATAAGTACCCTTTCTATAATTTAAAATATTCAAGATGGATTTTTCTTAATGCTAGTTATGTAGTCAGTGCTAGTTGCTTTAGTTGTATATAGGTATCTGAGCCTACATTATTAACTTTGAGGCCATTTGGTGAATGTTGTAATTGACTAGACAGAAAACATGGATTAAAACTTCTTTTTTTAAAACCTATTTCAAATTCTACATTCACTATTGTTAAGGAGTTGATTTATTGGTGGACCAGCCATTTACCCTTGACATCTTGACGTCTCTAGTGGAGCTAACCCGCTTTGAGACTTTGACTCCACGGTTTTCAGCTACTGTTCCTCCATGCTGGGTAGAAGTTCAACAAGAACAGCAGCAAAGGCGGCATCCTCAGCATTTGCATCAGCAACATCATGGAGATGCTGCTCAGCATACTAGAACTTGGAAACTACAGACTGACAGGTAAAACATTCTTCCAAGCTCATCTTATGTATTTGTTAGAGACAACATAGAATTATTATATATGTTACTCTTTCTCTTAACTTTTGCATATTAACAGCTTTGTTCCTTTCATTTGTCACCTTGATTTTAGAAATTCCTGTATTCTTAGTTGTAGGATAAAACGCTAAGAGTAATCCATCATTGCAGTTAGTTTGTTAAATAAATTTGTGATTGTGTGACTAAATACTTAAATGTTTGTTTTGTGTAGGTACTTTTTTTTTTAATATGAGTTTTCCTTTTTTTTGTTTTTTAAAAATTTTTATTGGCGTATAGTTGATTTACAATGTTGTGTTAGTTTCAGGTATACAGCAACGTAAATCAGTTATACATATACATATATCCACTCTTTGTTTAGATTCTTTTCCCATATAGACCATTACAGAGTACTGAGTAGAGTTCCCTGTGCTATGCAGTAGGTTCTTATTAGTTATCTATTTTATATATAGCAGTGTGTATTTGTCAATCCCAATCTCCCAATTGTGCAGGTACTTTTGAAGGCACTAATAATATGGCTTTCATGGAATTTACATTCTGGTGGGGATAGACAGACAGTAGCAGATATCTACTATGTCATATATAGTCATAAAAGCTCTGAAGCATGTTAAAACAGTATGGTGATAGAATAGTTGTTGGGTGTGTACATGTGTGTGAGTGTGAGAGAAGGAGAGAAGATATGTGTGATATTTTTTATATAAGGGCCCTCAGAAAGGTCTCCATGAAGACATTAATTTGGAGACAATAGCAAGTACAGAGACCCTGAGAGGTATGTTTTATGAATTTTAGGAAGAGCAAGGACACTACTATTGGAGTGCAGTGAACATGGAGGAGAGTGGTAGGAGGTGAGATCAAAGGAAATAGTTGGTAGCCAGATCATGACCATCTTTATAGGCCATAGTGAGACTTTTATGTTGAGTGAGATGGGAAGATGTTAGATGGTTTTGAATGTAGGAGTGATGCGATATAATTTATATATTAGAAGGATACATTAAGACTGCTGTGTTGGTAGTAGATTATGAGTGGTTGTGGTGTGTGTATTGGGGGGAAGTGATAGAAGCAAAGATTCTAACTTGATTGCTGTTGTGGTAATTCAGGTAATTATGGTGGTGTTGATGGTAACTTGGACCATGATGATAGTTGATGGAGGAAGTGAGGAGTGGTCACATACAGTTTGGAGGTAGAAGGAATAGTGTACGCTAATATACTGAGCATCTGGTGTGAGTGAGAATAGTTAAGGATGACTCTAATGTTTTGGATTGAGCTAATTGAGAAATGGAATTTCTTTTTACTGATATTGAAGTTAGTTATCAAGTAATTTGGGTTTATTTATGATAAGTTTGAGATACCTGGTAGGCATTTGGATATGAATCTGGAATTTAGTGGAGTTTTACTTTACAGCATATATGTAGAATTTAAAATCAGAGAATGGACAAGTATAAGAAGTACAAAAAGTTCTTATTTTAAAATACAGATTCCTGTGACCCCTCTCTTAGGCTCAGGGTGGGCCCCATGAATCTGCACATAATTCTGATGCAGAGTAGCTCACACTTAGAGGAGCAAGGGCTTTTTGGAATGTACAGTTCCGAAGGCAGGTAGAGATTCCTGAGGTAAGATTATTCATTGCCCTAAGTTTAATCTTTCTCAATAGAACTGCTTATCTTCTCTCCTGATCTGATTGAGAAGCACTAAGTTTTGTTGGAGGCTGCAAATCAGTATGAAAGGTGGTATTAGTGGTAAGATGGTTACGGCTGAAGAAAGATTTTTGCATTATTTATTATTTTCTCCCTTACTTGACAGCAACAGCTGGGATGAACACGTTTTTGAATTGGTTCTACCTAAAGCTTGTATGGTTGGACATGTGGACTTCAAATTTGTTTTGAACTCAAACATCACCAATATTCCACAGATACAAGTGACACTGCTGAAAAATAAAGCTCCCGGCTTAGGGAAAGTCAATGGTAAGAATGGATCAAATTTTACATTTGAAGATTTTATCTTGTAGTTGGTTTCTTAAAAAAACGAATTTTCAACTTGGCTGTCTAGGTTTGACGTCCCTCCTTGCCCCCCCACCCCTGTGGTATTTTCCTTCTTTACTTTTTGTGGTTCTATTTAGAAAAGTTAATCCAGAGAACATTTAAGAGCTTTTCAGTAACTCATTGTTGTTCAGACTTGCATAAACTTGAGTAATTTAATTATGGTTCTTGGGAGATGCAGTTAGTTCCTGTGTGAGTTAGTTTCACTTTTAGCATTATTAGACTTATGCATTTCTCTTCCTAAGAGGAGACTTGATTGGGAAAAGAGCTTTGTTATGGAGTCACATATTCTTTTAAGGTTATTAGTAAAACCCAGAAGGTAATGCCAGAAATATATTCATCTTTATTTATCTTTCTTACAAGTTCCGAATCTGATGTATTGAGTTATTAAAATAGATTGTACATATTTGGCATATTGGAAACTAGATGTTATTTCTCAGTGTTTTCTTCTTAATAGGATAAATTAAAAAACTGGGGATAATTTAAGAGTAAAATGGCTACTTCACATCAGGGGTAAAAACATTGAAACCTGAAAAATTTCCTGTTTCACAAATATGTATGTATGTGTTTGTGTATATATGTGCGTTTGTATATATATGTGTGTATTTGTGTGTGTGTGTGTGTGTGTGCGTGTGTGTGTGTATTATTTTGAATCATGACAGACTCTGATGTAATTGGGATAGGACTTAGGTGTTGGTATTTTCAAAAGTCTGCAGGTGCAGTACTGTGTAGCCTAGGGTAAGAATTCTTAGTTTAGTTGCCAGCAGATAGTTTCTTCAGGTGAATATCCACCATTAAAAGAGAGAAGAGTGTATGAAACAATTGAATCTAATTTTCTTCTTCTCCCAACAACCATTTTAGCATCTGTGATAAAAATCACTGCAGTTCCCAGTTTAACAGAGAATTTTAGAATTTTAGGCACATAAATCATTGATATTAAGCAAAATTAAGTTTACTAATATTTTTATCCTCTAGAAACAGCAGTAGATAGGCAGATCACCTTTCCTTTGTCTCCAGCTCTTAACATTGAAGTGGAACAAAATGGGAAACCGTCCCTGGTTGATTTGAATGAAGAAATGCAGCACATGGATGTAGAGGAATCACAGTGTGAGTTAAATTACAGAGCTGTTGTCCATGACAGTAAAAGGAGTAGTGATCCAAATGCATCATGTTGGGCAAAGATTTCCTTATGGCTTGCAAAAACGTGGTTTTAAGAACACAGTTAAAAATAACCTATAATTCTGCTTTGGCAGTATGCTTTAACTTTCAGCGCATCTTTTTGAACACAGCTGCACCAATACTTGCATTCTTGTTTTTTAATATCTTGAGATTTGAAATCATGTCATGGTTCTGTAATTTTTTTTTTAATCAAGGTGAATGTAAATAATATGGGAGTGGAAAAGCAACATAATGTATCAGATAATTGATTATAGTTCCTTAGCATGATAGTGAATTCTCATTTGAACACATTCAAATATGGAATTTTGTGTGGTGCTGTTACATGTAAATGGGATGGATATTTGCTTATTAAATATTACATTTTAAATTATAAGCTAACTTAAAAGAAAAATGTGTATTTTTCTTTTTAGGTCTTAGATTATGTCCGTTTTTAGAAGATCATAAAGAAGACATTCTGTGTGGGCCAGTATGGCTTGCTAGTGGCCTTGATCTATCAGGGCATGCTGGGATGTTGACGTTAACAAGCCCCAAACTTGTTAAAGGTGAAGTAACGTATTTTACAAAAGCAGAGTAAATAATCCCACAATTGTAAAAGTAGATTAGAAAAAACTGATTTCAGAAAAGTAAGGTATTGTTTTTTTGGGGGACTTTTCATTAGTGATTCCATCAGTTTCCTGGTAGCTGAGGTAATTTCCTCTCATAAGTGATTATTGTTATGTGAAACTTCAGATCCTACTTTCTGTGTCTTGAAGGTCTCAGTGCTTTTTAAAAAAGCATAAAGAAGATGAATGTAGGATGACTTAGCATGACATACAGAATTCTTCAAATAACCAGACATCATGTTCTAGCATGTTTGCCTTTTCCATCAATTTAAAGTCCTGTGTCTTCAGAGTGTTGTATATTGTTACAATATCTTCGCTTATGGGATTTTTATAGAGGAGTTTTGAAAGTATCAGATGTAATGATCTGAATGTCTTAAGCACAAATTATAATTAATGTATATTTTATATCTTACATCTGTAAGATATTAGATATTGCAGTAGTAGGACATTTATTTCACCTTTGTATCTCAGGGGTGAATAAAAAAAGCCAACAAATGAGACACTTACCTTGATTGTTAAAGTAAAATTGGAGGTGGGTAAGGTGTGGAGATCCTTCCCTAAACCAAGAAAATATCTGACCACCTAAGTAACAACTATTTTAATTTGTGTACATTCCCTTCATAATGTTTGTCCCTATTCACACGCTTACCTTTAGCTGCAGACATAGTATATACACAAGTTTGAATGTACTCCCTTGAGTACATCTTATTCATTCATTCATTAACTTTATGAGACTCTTTAACTTTTTGATGTGTTAGGCCACATCCTGGGTTACAGTGGTGAGCAAAACTAATAACATCTCTTCTCTCATATTGCTGAGAGTATAAGTTAATTTTGTTGAAAGAGTGTGAAACTGAAAATTTTATATGAAAATTAAAATGTCGGCTTTGACAAAATTGGGGATAAAATTATGTAACATGTATTTCAAAAGACTCAATAATGTAAAAGTGTTAATTTTCCCAGAATTTAATAGAAATGACTCTTCTTCCCATCAAATTCCTAAAACTTTGAACTGGAGAAATGATTGCTAAATTTTTGTGGATGAATAAAAGGATGATACTGGCCAGAGACATTTAGAAAAAGAAGATTGAGGCAGAGGGTCTTATTAGATTCTAGAACCAAGAATAATGCAGCAGTAAGAAGAATGTAACAGTGTGGCGCTAGCACAGTAGGCAGACAGATCAGTGGAAAACAACAAAAGTAGCTTTTGTAATTACAGAAGGATTTCATACCTGCTTAGGCAACAATCAGCTTATGGTTTGTTCATGGGTATATTAGTTTGAGGGTATTTTTGCAATAAATTTTACATATAGATTGTATAGTATGATCTCAACTTAGTTAAAACCATATAAAATTGAAGCTAGTGATAATAACAACCAATATTTATCGAGCGCTTCCTTTGTGCCATGCAGTTATAAGTATTTCAGTTACCTTTGAGGTAGGTACTATTATTATTCTCATTTACTTTTGAAGAAACTGAACCATGGAGAGGTTAATTTGTCACATGCCTAATAAAATGGCAGAACCATTATCAAAGCCAGGTAGTGGCTCCAAAGCCTGTGCTTTTTCAGCTGTAATACTATAATGCTTATGTGTATGTATGCATTCACATATGTATGTGTGTGCATGCGTGCATTAAAGGACTGGATGGATACACATATGATACATCATTATCTCTGGGCGGTACTTTAATGACAGTATTTTCTTTGTGTTTTTCTGTAGTTCACAAAATTTCTGTTATTAAAATGAATAACTTCTTTGATTGGGGTAAAACATGCGAGGTGTCAAAACTTTCTATCTTAGGCTGTTCATATAACTCCCGTGCTTTTTGTTCTTTTGCTACCAAAGGTTATTTAGCCATATTGTATGCAAACAGTGTAATTCGAAAATTCTGGCCAAGTGTATTTTTCTTTTTGTGGAGTTAATTTAACTTGCTCTGGGAAGACAAAAAACAATTTGATTTTTTGGTGATTGAATAATTTATCCCCTTCTGTACCACTCCTCTAGGTATGGCAGGAGGAAAATATCGTTCATTTTTAATCCATGTCAAGGCAGTGAATGAAAGAGGAACAGATGAGATCTGTAACGGTGGTATACGTCCGGTAGTAAGACTTCCATCCCTAAAACACCAGAGTAACAAGGGTTATTCACTTGCTTCACTCTTGGCAAAAGTTGCAGCAGGCAAGGTATGAAACAGTATCATTTTGAACTGTAACGTGCTGTTTTAAACATGGTGGTTGAGATTTGACACACTGTTAGAAGTAGTATGGCCCATAATTGATTTATCAGTAGACACTTTGTATTTTTTCTCTGCAGCAAGTTAAAAAAAATATAATCAAGGAGAAAATATTTGAATTAACTTTAAGCCGACTACCTAGCTTATATAAAGTACATTCAGTAGGGAATAATTGTTAGCAGGTACTTCCCTGTATAATTATTCTTAGTTCCTTGGGTGTGAGAGTTTGTTTCTCTGCCCTCTACTGATAATGCACTACTTTTTTTTTTTTGTTTGTTTGTTTTGTAAACATTTGAGAGACTGCAGGAACAGAAGTTGAGAAGTGATTTTAGAGATGTATCTTAATTTTCATGGTTCATTTTCTACAACTAGCTGTATATCATGCAGTTTCCTCATACTTGTTTGATCTTGGACTTTCCCGAACTCTGGAGATTTTGTTTCTCTATCATCATTATTCATAAGCAACAGTAGCAGTACCAGTAACACTAATCATCTTATATTTGTATAGGTCTTCCAATTTTTCAAGGACTTCTGTGTACTTTATCTGATTTAATCCTCAAAATAACTCTGAGGTAGGCAGAGCAGGTGTTATTACCTCCATTTTTTCATGTTGAAAGTGAGTGAACCTTAGAGATTGGGGAGCTCACATATCTTGTAGAGCTGTAGCTGGGACTTAGACTCAAGACTTTGGCCTTATAATCTTAATTCATTGGGTTATTACCTTTAAACAGTGACTATGTCTTTCTTTCTTTCCCTGTTATAATTCTGGGCTAAATTAGTCATTTACTGAATATGAGGGTGAAAGCTGTCATTTTAATTTGAGATTTATGTTTTGATAGCCATATTTCAGTTATATTCTTTTATTTATAGACTTTAATAGTAAATAATTTTTTTGTTTCATTTGTTTGCTCATTCAGTTATTTATTTTTGTATGTTTAGGAAAAATCCTCTAATGTTAAGAATGAAAATGCAAGTAGCACCCGTAAATCCGAAAACCTCCGGGGCTGTGACTTACTTCAGGAAGTCTCAGTCACCATCCGAAGATTTAAGAAAACTTCAATTTCTAAGGAAAGGTAACCTCATTTTCTTGTACTATCCTTAAAGTAATAGGAGTACAAAGGAAGAATTCCAATAAATATACCAAAATACACAAAATTTTTAAATCCTAACTTTTACTTGAAAATTTTTATTTGCTTTTCATTTCTCTTAAGAACTTATCTCAGTGATGGTATATACTGTCTTTCCACTTCATTGGTTCATCCCTGGTGTCTTTATAGTGCTTGGGAATTTTCAAAAGTTCTTTTTTTAAATTGTGATAGTAATGATTTCAAATGAAACATTGTATGTCCAACCAGGTTGAAATAGCTTTAGTTTTAACTTTTCTATTTTGGTTGTTAATGTGTTTATATATTCTTTTTTGTAGAGTGCAACGATGTGCCATGTTACAGTTTTCAGAATTTCATGAGAAACTTCTTAACACTTTGTGTAGAAAAGCAGATGATGGCCAAATCACAGAACATGCCCAGAGCCTTGTGTTAGATATTCTTTGTTGGTTAGCTGGAGTACATTCAAATGGACCTGGAAGGTTAATAAGATTTTATTTACCACGGATTGCCCTTTGGATGTTATGATTGGAAGTTCAAGATGAGCCTAAACATCTGCTATTGTTTTGCAGCTCAAAGGAAGGAAATGAGAGCCTGCTTTCAAAAACACGAAAATGTCTTTTAGACATTGTACATGTTTGCTTCTTTGAGGCAGGACGCAGCATAGCCCATAAGTGTGCACGATTTCTAGCCTTGTGTATCAGGTTGGTTTTTTTTTCTTTGTTTTTGCTGTACGTGGGCCTCTCACTGTTGTGGCCTCTCCCGTTGCGGAGCACAGGCTCCAGATACGCAGGCTCAGCGGTCATGGCTCACAGGCCCAGCCGCTCTGCGGCATGTGGGATCTTCCCGGACCGGGGCACGAACCCATGTCCCCTGCATCGGCAGGCGGACTCTCAACCACTGCGCCACCAGGGAAGCCCCTGTTTTTTTTTTAATTTGAAAATATACATTGTAGGTGCACCTGCAGTTTGGCAGGTGATACCTTGTCTATAGTGTTATTTGGTCCCTGTTGAATATATGTATAACTTAAGAGGATTTTCAAAAGTTGATGAGGATTATTGAGATTCTAAGAAAAAATTTGGGTTTTTTTGGGCAAAATGTCATGTTAAATAAATCGAGTAATAAAAGAATTCTACTAGGCTTCTTTGCCTATTAGGAAGACTTCGGGGAGTTTGGTAAGGGGATCCCTTCCCCCACTTTCACTCCTACTGTCTCTGATTGTCTTTGGATTGTTCACCCGAGGCCTTGTTCCCAGTTACATAATAATTTTACCAGACTTATTTGTAGTGTTATGCAGATCGTTTTCTCTAAACCCTGAAACTATCTAGGAAGTGTTTAAAAGCTAATAGTCTATATTGACTATACCTGCTTGTTAGCCCTTTTTGGTAAAAAAAAAAAAGAGTGGTTTAATGTGTAAGAAAACAGTTACAAAGACCCTTAGTATAAATCAATCCCTACTATCTTTCTGCATGTCTATAGGGCTTTAAGGCAGATTTTCTTTCAATTTGTATGAACACATTTTAAAGATTTTAAAAGTACTACACCATGTTTAGAGTTGGATTTAGACCTTGAATAATGTATTTAAATTTTTTCTTTTAAAATTGTTTCCAGTAATGGCAAATGTGACCCATGTCAACCAGGATTTGGATCTGTTCTGTTGAAGGCCTTACTTGATAATATGTCGTTCTTACCTGCAGCAGCAACTGGTGGTATGTGAAATTAGTTCAATCACAAATAGCTGTAGCCTTAGGAAATATCTCACAGTATGCTTGGGGTTGTGTAGTAACTTTCTTTTTATTCTCAATTAGTTTTCTTTTTTTCTGTAGCTTATCTGTTTTTTAAGGGGTTTTAAATTGTGATTGGGTAGGCAGATACTCTCTGTTCGATAATATTTTTAGGAAAAAGTTAATGGGAGATTTAAGTAAATAATCAGGTCATCTCAATTCATACATTTTCTGTACTTCATTAAAATAATTGAGCTGCTTGGTTGTTCACAAACTAAAATGTCAGTAAGTGCCAGAGAGATGACATAAATAAGAAGAATGGTTCATACACATATTGTGTGAGAATGGTAGGGTCTGTGGCAAACTCTGATTCCCTAAAAGGAGCCAGTGGGTTTTTTTTTTTTTTTTTTACAGCACCTAAAGACTGTGGAAATGCCATTCAAAAATGAATGTAGTTATCAGGTAGGAATTTACTATGAAGGGCTACAGATTTGTCCTTTACCTAGTGTTAGTTTTTTGTGGGCATTTCTCACAGTCTTTTATTTTATAAATAACCATTCAACAAGTTATCTCAGTGAGATAAACATATTCCACAAGGATTTGATCTTGGTGGTATACCAGAAAAAAAGTTTGCTCAAAGTTAGGATAAATGGTTATTTTAGCAATACCTTAATTTAGACAAAGATTCTGTTTATATTTACCTTGAACACATATTGACTAAAACTATGAACTGTTTGTTTTATAGAGTAGAATGTTTTGGACTTGGTTGCTCACTTTAATAGTCTCTGGTGTTTAAAACAGTTTCTTGAGGATAGTGTTAGTGGTAGGGTGCTTAAATTATGGGATGTATTTAGTTAGATACCTCAAGTTAGAGTCTTAAAATACATCATCATGGTCACCTTTTAATATCACCTTTGGTCTGTATCTAACTGGCAGTATGGAATAACTATACTTCATTTACTTGCTAAAGTATATTATTTGTAGCTCACTGCCATCGACTGGTTTTGAAATTTTTAGTGCAGAGAAATAGTATTTTAGGAAAGATAGCTTGAAGGACCTGACATCTCCGCTTTTCTAGCTATTATAAAATGTCCCTCAGAGTCATCTCACGTTACTGAAAACCTAAACGACTAGGTTGATCCTATACACTTCTCAAAAAATATGATTGCAATTCTTTGTCAGTGTCCTCTTAGAGTCCTCCAAGGAGTTAGTCCTTCTTTGTAATTTGCCCTTACAGATTTTATTTCCAGAAAATCCTTCTAGGAAAAGGGGACATACTGATAAATATGAAATCTGAAGTTCTCTTTGTTAGGGAAAAAAGAGGAAAAGAAACAGTGATTTAAACAACTGATTTGTTGTTGTTTTCAGGTTCGGTCTACTGGTATTTTGTCTTACTGAATTATGTTAAAGATGAAGATTTGGCTGGGTGCAGTACCGCGTGTGCATCTCTGCTTACTGCTGTGTCCAGACAGTTACAGGACAGGCTAACACCAATGGAGGCTTTGCTTCAGACAAGGTATTTTAATCTATGAAATGACTAATCATGGGCCTTTCTGGATATGATACCACCTTTGCACATAATTGTTATTATATATATTTGCTTAAGTTTTTCTTCCCTTTATTTTCTCCGAAAATAATTCCCTTTAACAACTTTGGAAGTCCTGGAGATAGTTATTCAGAGGGCTAATTATATTAAAATACTTAAAAGTGGTGTATCTTGCTAATGGTAGAAGCACTTAAGGTAATTTGTTTCTTTGTTGTTAAAACTTTGTAAGCAAAATTATGTAAATCACTTACTGCCCTTAACTAGTATTCTTTATCTGCTGTTTGATTTTCTAAAACTTAAACATAATGAAATAAGAAATAGCTAAAGGTTAGATTTGAGTTCTTGCCTAATCTTCATTATTTGAAGTATCTTATTTAAAGCAAGGATTTTTGTAATCTTTATAGAATAGAAATCTTGATTTCAATGAGATGTTACTCAAAGCCTTTGTACCTTCTGCTGAGTCAATGTAATGATTGAGGCAAGGGAGGGGTGCTTGATAGCTCTTTCTTGATTCAGACTGCAGATGAAGGTTGTCTTGGTTCATTAGTTATCAGCTTAATTGAAATCACATTTATTGAGTCTCTGGACTGTATCTTGTGGAGTATAGGTTTTCAGGGAACACAGTTGAGATTCAGTGAATTTAAGGAGTTAATAGTGTCTCCTTCTGCCCTGTGTAAAAACTGCTTTGAAAACTAAGTAAATAGATAATTTGTTAATTAGATGGCTGACAGGAAAATTGTTAGGACATTATTTTATTTTTCAGATATGGATTATATAGTTCACCATTCGATCCAGTCCTCTTTGATTTGGAGATGAGTGGCTCTTCTTGTAAAAATGTATACAACAGCAGCATTGGTGTCCAGTCAGATGAAATTGATTTATCAGATGTCCTTTCAGGTAGTAAAGTCTTTTATTAAAGGAATTTCTGAATTTTATATCTTGGGTTTAAGTTACCATTAATTTTTTAATGGATTGTAGTCACTACATTCTATCTTTGAGAACTAAAAGTTTTTAGAACTTAACTTTAGTATCTGTGAGTCATTAAACTATTTGCCTTTGTTTCTTAATTCCCCCCTCAAAAAATATTGAAGTTATTTTTGAAAGGGTTGCAAATTTGGTTTTTGTGTGTGTTTCATTGCATGTCAGTATGACGTTAATGCTAATAAGAGATTAAAATTTGGTTATTTGTTGTAGTCCTTTCAGTTTTATGTGGTGTCCTTTGTTGTTCATAAACTCAAAGAACATGTTATTTCATATTACAAAATATGAAAATAAAATTAATTTATACTTATTTTATTAAGCAAAGATGCAGAAAGAAAAAATAATTTTCTGCATCTTCTATCACACTGTCCTGAGGTGAACTTGGTACACCATGTTACATGTATTCTTGTATGCATTTCTAAAGATGTTTTTAGGATTGAATGTATAACACTATTTGTATAATCTTTTCAGGTGCTAGAATTTGGTGTTTTTCTAGTTTTGTCAGATAGAGCAATGATCGCTTTGTTTTTTGTTTTCTTCCATCTTACCGAACTTACTGCAAGTGTTGCTAGTAAACCAAAATGTTAAAAAATTTATTTGTAAACATATTATGATAAGTACCACATTAATTATAAGTAAAATTTGGGAGTTAGTCTCAGGTTTGTAAATTATGAGTTGTGAAAAAAGCAAAAGAGAAAAATCAAATATAGAAATATAAATAAAACATAAAATGTCTCAACTCTAACCTCTTCATCCTTTTAGATTACCGTTGTTAACAGGATGCTTAGCTATTTAGACTTATTTGCTACACGTGTTTATGAGCATTTTTAATGAAAGAGGTCATACTATACTTCTGGTCTGTTACTTGCTTTTTAATGACTTATTCTGCCTTAGATACTGGTGTTATCTCCTCTGTTTGATGACTTAGGCTCCTGACTACCTTACTGCCAGTGTGTCTCTATCTAAGTGACTTGTCAAATTATGAACAGAACTCAGAGGAGGGGTTAGAACTAGACCTGTAGATGCCTTCTGAACTCCTTAGGATAGAATGAGATTCCTTATAGAGAGAACGTAAGGAGAGGACGGTAAAGCTCAGGCCAAGCCTGGGGGTTAAATAAGCAAGAGCAACCATACTCTATATTATAGAGTATCATAGTCTCAGAAGAAGGGACTTCGAAGTCGTGATATGCGTCTCCATATGAACGTCTCTTCATTTTATTTCTCACCATCCAGCATTCCTTTTTTCAGTTAATGGCATCCATGGCACAAAACAGAAATCTGAATGTTATCCTCTCTTTCTCATCCTCCACAATGAGGCTGTCATCAGATTCTATTTTTCCACCAACATGTATTTCAAATCTGCCCATTCTCTTACTTCCCACGATCGCAGTATTACGATCTAAGCCACAGTCGTTTTGAACCTGGACTACAGTAATAGCTTTCTAACTGGTCATTCTGCATCTGTTCTTGGCTCACTTCTATACATTCTCCACAATGCAATGAATGCAATCATTTTTGAATGCAACCCTGATCTGATCATTCTCTGTCTCTTCCTAAAATACTTTTCATTTCTTTCCATAATTGTGCAGTCCAGAGTCTCTAATATAGCATAGAACATCTTGTGTGATCTGCCCTGTTAGTTTTCTTTCTGTGGCCCAGTGATTCTCAAAGTGTGGTCCATAGGTCCCCTCAGGGTTCCTGAGATCCTTTCAGGGAGTCCACGGGTTAAATGTTTTCATGATAAAACAGTGTTACTTGCCTTTTTTCATTGCATTGACTTTCATACTGATTGTGCAAAAGCATGATGTTCTTCCCCATGCACTTAGAGTAAAAAGTATGGCAGTTTCACTTAGAAATACCTTTGATGAAACAGTAAAAATTGTTAATTTTATTAAATTTTGAACCCGCGAGTATGCATCTTTTAACTATTCTGTGATGAAATGGGAAGTGTGCATGAAACACTTCTGCTGCATGCTGAAGAACCATGGTTGTTTCAAGGAGGTGCACTTGTGTAGTTGTTAGAGTTATAAGCTGAACCAGTTGCTTATTTCATGGTATACCATTTTTATTTGCAAGAATGACTGATAAAATACGTTTATTCAGATTTGATTATTTGGCAGGTATTTTCTCAAAAATGAATAAAAAATGCCTGTCAGTATCCATCCAGTTGATAGTATTTGTTGCCAATTTTA
Source organism: Phocoena sinus (assembly GCF_008692025.1). Lineage (NCBI taxonomy): Eukaryota > Metazoa > Chordata > Mammalia > Artiodactyla > Phocoenidae > Phocoena > Phocoena sinus. The sequence goes on from NC_045775.1 coordinate 25,869,784, forward strand.
GAAGTAGACTTTTAAGCAGAAATTAGAATTTTGGAAAACTTGTTTCCTCTGAAGTGAGCTTTAATGACTTTTCTGATGGGCTACGATGATGTTAGTGAGTGTCATTTTCTGATATTATATGATGAAATGTGTTAACATTTGGAAGATCTGTATATAGCAGTGGACCAGTATTTTCCCTATGATTGATGCATGGTGATTCAACATCAAGCATGGGTTTGAGAAGTTCTTTTTTTAAGATTTCGTAAGATAGAGTTTGAGAAGTCCTTTTTTTAAGATTTCAGATACCGTATTGCAACTAATCCTAAACTACCACTTTTCAAGTTTTTGAATATTTAATACTTTATTAAAATATTCCGTTCTTTTCCAATCACATATTTGTATTGGGTCGGCGTTTCTTCGTGTATTTCTTCCAGAGCATCCTATTGTAATACACTGAATGCAGAGGCAGGTAGGCAAATCCAACTACCTTCTGATAAGCCAAATTTTAAAGAGATTTGCAAGAATGTAAAACATCACCAGTCTTCTCATTATTTTTGTTTTTTTCTTAAACTATAATTTCCATTTTATTGTCTTTCCGGGGGACAGTATTTCTTTAGTCTTTAAGAACTTAGCTTCTTACATGGGCTTTGGTGGAGGTCGTGGGGCAGCACCAGCAGGTCTAAATCCAGGTGGAGGTGTTCGGTCCTTCCCGGCTTCCTGAGAACGATTCCTGACTGCCTTGCTGTGAATGGCACAACTCACACAGTAATGCAGTTTCACATACAGCTTGGGAAGCACATAGGCATCGAAAACACTCGCTTTGGAAATGTCCCGGATGGCTGCGGGCCTCTACGATGTTCCGAATGACGAGCTTCTTAATGGCCTTATCCTCGGGCACGCGTCGGGCACAGTTGGTGCAGCGAATAGGCTGCATGTGGCTGCGGCCCTTCTTGGCACGACCATTATTCCTTGTTTTCTTGGTCATAACAGTCATTTTTCATCAAAAGATGCTATTTAGTTTTATACCTAATGAGTTTATTAGTGTTATACTAATTAATGTTTAAAATATTCTCATCTTAAAATTTCTACCTTGATAAATATTTCTATATAGACACACACACACACACACACACACACACACACACACACACACACACACAGAGCCAACATAAATGAAAACTCAATTTTCAAGTTCTTTTAATTATTTTAAAGATGTGTAGAGGGGTTTTAGGGTTGAGAAATGTTCCTCTAGGCACATTTTTCTTTCAGTTTCTCTAATGTGTCATGTTCCTTCCTACTGAAGGGATTTCACTCATGTCATTTCTTCTGCCTGGATTCCCGTCCCAGTGGAATAAAGACATAAAAATCTTTTATTCTTCCCATATGTCTCATCACCTCATCATGGAAGTATTTTATTACCCCTGGCATAGACTGATTTCCCCTTGATTTATTTATCCTTTGAACTTCTCTTAAGTAAAGCATAGGAATTTTTTTTTGGTTCAGTTGTATAATTAATTAATACCTGGTAACCTTGAACAGAATATGCATTTCATGACAACTAGGACCTGTCCCTTTTCTTGTATCTCCCATGTCTTCTATTGAATAAGTGCTCAATAAATATTTTTTAACACACGTGTCAGGTCCTATGCTGGGTGCCAGTGGGACGTTGGAGAACAAGGTTTTGACAGTTTAGTCTTGCGTTTAATTTATTCCTTCAGATGTTTGATGATATTTTTCATATCTCTCCATTCTTTCCATCTTCTCTTTCCGTTCTACTTTGTGTGTTAAAGAATTCTGTTTAAAAGTAGTGCTCTGATTAGAACATTTGAAAAGTACTAAAAATAACCCTTCCCTCTTCCTCCCCTTGTACGATATACACCACTCTTCTTTTGTGTTCTTCTGTCCAGTCTTCTTACTGTGGTTTTATGATTCGCATAGTTGTGACCATTTGATTTTTCTTTCTTACTACTACATGTGCCAACTTAAACTTTTTATGATTATAAGGTAGCATATCTCATTCTAGAATATTGATATTATATTTAAAATATAAAATTTATAGATAAACCTTGCTAATATTTTAGAATATTTTTTTAGTTTTTAATAAGTGTCATTTGTACTGTTGACATCATAGAATATATTCTGATATTTTGCATACTTAAACAGATTGAGTAATAGCTAATCTAAGTAGCTGGTTATTTTTTCCCCTCATTTAAAATCTATTTTATTTATTTATTAATTGTTTTTCTTTTGTCTTCTATTCCTCATTTAAAATCTAAATCACTTGTTATAGTTTCTTGTTAATGTGAATGGCCACTAGGTTGCTTCTCTGCAACTCTGCTTTTGTAGTAAGGAGACTAGTATCTATTTGTGTGTTTTCTTAATACCACGTCCATTGTTGAAGCCCTGTGTAAACCCTGTGTTTATGCATTTATACATCTTTCTAATTAAAATCGAAGTAGTAGCTATAATTCTCAATATGATTATTGCCTTTTTAAGGTTAATTCACGTTTTATAAAACTTGTCTCTTTTTTGTATTAGGAAATGGAAAGGTCAGTAGTTGCACAGCTGCTGAAGGTAGTTTCACATCTCTCACTGGACTTCTAGAAGTTGAACCTCTGCACTTTACTTGTGTGTCAACTAGTGATGGAACCAGAATAGAAAGGGATGATGCAAGTACGTTTACTGGTATATACCTTCTCTTATTATATACATTCTTTTATTACATATTTTATGTTGTAATAAAGTGATATATCAATATTTACATATCAGTTTATAGTATACGTAAATTCCTTTGCTGTCATGTTTAGTAGAAACTTATTGGTAGGAGGCACACTTTGGGGAAAAATCATAAGTGGTTTCATATTCTTTTCTAAGTCTATTCATGGGTTTTTTCCTACCCTCTAGAACCCTATGTTAAATCTTTTTGTTTTATGTATATGCATTTTTAGAAACATTTTAATTTGGAAAATATCAAACATAACGAAAGTAGAGGGACGAGTACAATAGACTATATTTTCATTACCCACCTTCAGCAATCAGTCTTGATGGTCAGTTTGGCATCATGATGTAATTTCTTGCGTTTAAAGTTAAAGGTATATTTGATAATGTCTTTGAGAAGGTTGAGATGAGTGAAGACGAAATACTGTTTTTTCAGCTAGTTTAAAACAACTTTGGATATATGAACCAGTATTTGTGTGTGTTGAATATATGGTGTTGTTGATGCTTTAAATGAATAATCAGTGGGAAGGACTTCTGTTTATTCTGTATATCTTACTTCCTGTGTTTTTTCTTCACATTGTAGGATCAGTGTTTATTTACAGTTAGTTCTATCTGGGCACAAATAATTGAAGTTTTTATAATTAAAAATATTGGTATATGGTTTTACATTTATATTACAGTCCCAGAAGTGTTTTTGAATATTGTCTTGAATGAATTCTGCTGTTGATGGTTTTTTGTAAGTAGGTGTCTTTTTGTTTCTTCAACTGTCTAACAGAAAGTAAAAATAGTTCGCTTGAGAAGTCTTGAAAAATTTAATCTTGCACTTGGGTCCAGAATGACAAAGTGTTTTAAAGGGAAATTAACAGTCCTTTGAGTGCCTTTTTATTCAGAATCATCTTATATCTTCCAGTTGTAGAAGTAACCACTAAGTGAAATCCATGGCTTATGTAGCTGAGAGTTTTAATTTAAAAATAAAATTTTATATTTCTTTCATATGGAGATGCCAGAAGGGTCAAAATTCATTTGTGTTTGTTTTCTTGGACTATTGCAGTCATTTTGTAGAAACTTATATATTTACAGTGGTATGGAAACATGCGATAACAAGAAATTAAACTTCCAGAAAACTCTTTGGTTCTAAATCAGACTTTTTTTTTGGAACTGTCATGAAATTAATTTTTTATTTTAAGAAAATTAATGTGTTTGAATAATACTTTCAGAAGTTATAAAATTTAAAACATAAAAGATCTGGTTTGAAAAAGAAAAGTATTTCCTCACATTCCTACCCATTTCTACTCCTGTAAAACATACAATAGGACCCGTTTCTTGTCTTTCCAAAGGTAGTCTATGCTTTTATAAGCATTCACCTCTGTATTCCACCCAGATTGAAACCACCACCAGCAGAGGGATACTTATTAAATGTTAGGGCAAAGTCCTGACTAGTGATCATAAGGTGCTAGAAGATGACTGTAGTCTCTCAGCTTCCTGTCTCCTTTTCTTTTGAAACATGTTAATTGTGAAATATAATGCGCATACAGAAAGGTACAGAAAACAATTGTATAATGAAGCAATTTATCACAACACAAACTGCCCATGTGACCACCAAGTCAAGAAATAACATTTCCAGTACTCTAAAAGAAGATTTCTTCATACCCCCTTTCCATTTATTTTTCCCTCACTCTCTCCAAAAGGTAAACACTGTCCTAACTTTTAGAGTAATCATTTCTTGGTTTTTATTTGTTTCTTTGTATAACCTCTTAGCTACGTGTTCCTAAACACTGATTGAGTAGGGTCTGTGTAGTATAGAATTGCATTTATGTATTTTTTGGTCAGCCTTCTGTTCCATGTTATCGTTGTTAAATTCACCTATATCATTGCATATATAGATAGTTTGTTCATTTTCATTGCTGTTTACGATTCTACTCTCTGAATAAAACAAAATTTATGTACCCACTATTGATTTGTGTACTCTTGAGTGACATTTGGGTTGTTATATTGTAGTGCTGTTAGTACTAGTGGATACACTATTTTCTTAGCTATGACTGTAGAAGTTGATTTGCTGCTTTATAGGGTTTTCATATATTCAACTTCAGTAAGTAATGTTAAAAAATGCGCTCCTTAATTTACAAGCATATTAAGATTTTCTAGTTATCATCTTATTCATTTCTATTTAAAATGCTGTGGGGTCAAAAGAAATACTTTGTCAGTCTGCAAAATTTATTGGGAATTGCAGAGGATCAGCAATAATGCTTGACAATAATGTTTACTCTGCACTTGGTGAAGTGTGCTCTGTATATCCACTTGGATTAATTGTGGTCTTCAAATTCTCTGTCTTTGATTATTTCATCTGTTTTTTTTTGTTTGTTTTTGTTTTTAGTTAATAAGATCAGCATGTTAAATTCCTTTCATTATACCTGTGGATTTGTCTATTTTAGTTTCAACAATTTTTATTTTATACATTTTGAAGCTACCATATAAATTTAGAATGGTTGTATCTTTCTTGTGAATTGAATCTTTTATCGCTAGGTATTATCTCTCTCTCTCTAAGATTGATTTTCCTAAAATTACTTTGTTTGATTTTTCTCTACCAGTTATCAGCTTTCTTTTAGTTACTATTTGTATGGTATATATTTTTCCTTCTTTTTACTTTCAACTTTTCAGTGTCTCCTTTCATTTTAGTCATGTCTTTTATAAGCAGAATGTAATTGCTTTTTTCCTCCCCTTCTTTCAATTGGAGTATTTAGTTTATTTACATTTAATGTACTTAGTAATATATTTGGATTCAGATCTACCATGTTTTTCATATATGCTATTAGATTTCTCATCTTGCCTGTTAGATGTTTCTTTTTCTCCTTTGTTTCCATTTTATTGGTGATTGTATTTTTATTGAGCTATTATTCTACTTTTTATTATAATATTTTTAGCAATCATCCCAGAGAGCATAATATACACATATCCTTGACATCCAGAAATCCAGTTGCTTTTCTTTTTACCATACAGTGCAAATATATTGAACATTATTTATCACCTTTCTAATTTATATGGCAATGTGGCTTTATACCTTAATTTTATATGTATTTTAATTCCATGGTTATTATTATAGTTTTTATATTCAGTATTCATTTGGATTTATTTCATAACTCCATTTTCATTTCTCTGTTTCTTTGCTTTTGAGCTTTTCTGTGGTTTGATTTTTCTTTATGTCTGAAAACTCTGTAAGATCACTTTTTTTGTTCTTGTCTACTGATGATGAATTAACTTAGTTTTCTGTAGGAAAATTTCAAATATTTCTTGAAAAATTAGATAAATGACAGCCATTATCCATACATAGTATCTGTTTATTTTTTTTATTATTATTTTTTTATTTTTATTTTTTTTTTGGCAGTACGTGGGCCTCTCTCTGTTGTGGCCTCTCTCGTTGCGGAGCACAGGCTCCGGACGCGCAGGCTCAATGGCCATGGCTCACGGGCCCAGCCGCTCTGTGGCATGTGGGATCTTCCTGGACCGGGGCATGAACCCGTGTCCCCTGCATCGGCAGGCGGACTCTCAACCACTGCACCACCAGGGAAGCCCTGCATACGTAGTATCTTAAACAATGCGGATGTCCTCTTTAATAACTGATTCCATTTTTATTATAATTATCTAAATTAACTATGGTTTATTATGATACACTTTCTCATAATCTAATAAATTAGTATAATCAATGTCATAGTATCATCTAATTTTCAGTACTTAATTAAATTTTTCTGAACATCATAATAATAACTTTCTACATTTGGCTTGTTTGGATCAAGATATGTCATCTTCATTCTTTTTTTTTAATAAATTTATTTTATTTATTTTAATCTTGGCTGCGTTGGGTCTTCATTGCTGTGCACGGGCCTTCTCTAGTTGCGGCAAGCGGGGGCTACTCTTTGTTGTGGTGTGCGGGCTTCTTATTGCGGTGGCTTCTCTTGTTGTGGAGCATGGGCTCTAGGCACGCGGGCTTCAGTAGTTGTGGCACGTGGGCTCAGTAGTTGTGGCTCGTGGGGTCTAGAGCGCAGGCTCAGTAGTTGTGGCGCATGGGCTTAGTTGCCCCGCAGCATGTGGGATCTTTCTGGACCAAGGCTTGAACCCATGTCGCCTGCATTGGCAGATGGATTCTTAACCACTGCACCACCAGGGAAGCCCCCATTTTCATTCTTGAAGAATATTTCACATGTTACAGAATTGTAAGCCAGCTATTATTTCTTCTAGTTATTTAAAGGTAATCTTTCATTTTACTTTACACTGTTTTTGTTAGACATCACTTGTCAGTCTTATTATTCCTTTTTTAATGTCATTGTCAGTTTTCAAGGTGTTTTTGAGATTCATACTCTTCCCCCACCCTCCTTGATTTCTGCCCTTCACCTCCTTTCTCTCTGTTTTCAGCATTTTTCTCTGATTTCCTACATGTGGTTTCAGTTGTAATTATCCTGGTTGGGATTCACAGAGCTTCTTGAATGCTTACTTCATATCTTCCATCAGCTTTAGAAAGATCTCAGCCATTAACTGTTGAAACACTGCTTCTGCCCTGTTTTTTATCTTCTTTCTTCTTGCATCTCCAGTTTCATGTATGTTACACTTCATCACTATAACTGACATAATTTCAACTTTTAAATCTCTTCTTTTACGATGGGTATTTTCTTCTAATTCATCTTAGTTTAGTCTTTCTCTCTTCTGGTGTGTAATCATTTGTGGGGGAAAAGCTATCTTTCCTTCACTCTACTGCAATGTCACCTCTCTTCAGAATTATGTGTTTGCTATCTGTGTGGGTCATTTCTGTTCCTTTGGTCAGTTTATCTAGCCTTATGCCAGTACCTCATTGTCTTAATTACTGTAACTTTATGTTAAGTCTTAAAATCTGCTAGTACAAATCTACCAACTTTTTTTCTTTTTTGGTAGATTTACAAAATTTATATATGAAGTTTTCATAGTGTTGTGTAGTCATTACCACTAATTCCAGAGCGTTTTAATCACTCCAGAAAGAAACCCTGTAACCGTTAACAGTCACTCCCAATTCCCCTCTCCCCCATCTTCTAGCAATCACTAATCTGTTTTGAGTCTATGGATTTGCCTACCCTGGACATTTCCCATAAATGTGGAATCATATAGTATATGACCTTTTTGTCTGGGTTCTTCCACTTGGTTTAATATTTTCAAGGTTTGTCCATTTAGCATGTCTAAGTACATCATTTTTGTAGCTGAATAATATTCCATTTTATATTTACCACTTAAAATTTTTTTTGGATGTACCACATTTCGTTTATCTGCTCAGCAGTTAATGGACATTTGGGTTGTTTCCTCTTTTTGGCTATTAAGAAAAATACTGCTGTGAACATTTTTGTGTTAAGTGTTCATTGTGATGTATGTTTTCATTTCTCTTGAGTGTATACCTAGGAGTGTAATCCACCAACATTCTTTTTCTTAAAGGTGCTCTTTCATAAAGATTCTGGGTCTTTTGTATTTCCATTTTTTCCAGCTTTATTGAAATATAAATGACATACAACAGTGAGCAAGTTTAAGGTGTACAGTGTGTTGTTTTGAAAAATTTATATATTGTAAAATGATTCCCTCCATAGCATTAGCTAATACCTTCATCACGTCACAGAATTACTATTTCTTTTTTGTGGTGAGAACATTTAAGATTTACTCTCTTTGTAACTTTCAAGTATATAACACAGTATTATGATCTATAATCAATGTGCTGTACATTAGATCTCAGTAATTCCATTTAAATTTTAGAATTGGATTGATAATTTATACTCAAAAAACGTATTGTATTTTAATATGGGGTTTGAATATAAGTCAGTTTGGGAGGATTGACATCTTAACATTAAGACTTCCAGTCCATTAACATGGTAATATTCTTTAGTATATATTTATGCTAAATTAGGTATTCCATTTATCTTGGTGATGTCTTATAGTTCTTGGTGCACTAGAAGTTTTGCACATCGTTTTTAGATTTGTACCTAGCTATTTGAATTTTTATGCTATTATAAGTGCTATTTTTCTTAATTTTATTTCCAGGTTTTTCTTGCTGGTCTATAGAAGTATAATTGATCTGTGTATATTAATCTCATACCTGGTGACACTGCTATATTAACTTATTAATTCTTGTAGATTGTACATTCTTAGGGATTTTTTTTTAGGGAGTTTAAATATACACAATTATATCATCTGTTAATAAAGAGATTTTTACTTTGTTGTTGTTCTAGTTGTTATATCTTTTATTTCTTTTTCTTGCTCTGTCATGCTTCCTAGGACTTCCTGCATTTATACTGAATAGAAATGGTGATAGTAGTCATCTTTTTCTTGTTCTCACCTCTGTTTTTTTATATCTAGTTTTAGAGGCTCTTAGTATAAAAATAGGAAATGATATTGAAAACTCTGTGCAAAAGATTTAAAAATTAGTTTTATAGTAGCAGGATGACTTATTTTTCTTGGGTTGTTTATGTCTCTTAACGTGTTTCTTGTGACTTAGCTCATTTTCCTTTAAATATTATTTGGGCATTAGATTTTTAAAATCAGTAAAGGGCTAAAATACACATGGTTAATATTGAAAAACCACTTAAATTACCCCAAAGTACAAGTACAACATAAATGCCTTAGTAAGTCTAATAATTTTCCCTCTAGAGTTGGAATGAACTGCTGTTGCTTTGGTGGAACACTTGATGGAGCAAATGGATTTCATTTTGCAGCACACAGCTTATATGAGTTATGATTGCTCTTTCTTTGCCCAAGCTTATATAGTTGAATTTGTGCAAGTTAAATGAGGTGTATGATGGCTACACTGTAATGATCATTTTTTTTTTTAAGTTGAGGAGAGTTTTAATTGTTAAGAGGCTATGCACAGTTTTGTTGTTATTTCAATCTTGTGATTATAGCTTAGTTTTTAAAAATAGTTTATTTGAATTCTGGCATAATATAGTCATTGTTAGATGTTAAGATAGGCTGTCAGATTACCTTTTTTCTCCCCTTTTCAGGTATTTATGAGCAGGTTACTTCCCTCAACTTTATTTTATTTATTTTTATTTTTATTGGAGTATAGTTGATTTAAAATGTTGTGTTAGTTTCTGCCATATAGTTCCCTCAATTTTAGATACATTATCTGTAAAATGGGATAACATATTACCTACTCATGTGCCATTGCAAAGATTAAATGAGTTGATGTAAGTCCCATGCTTAGCACTATGCCTCATGTTAGGTTTGATTTCACACAGCCCTTGGTTCTAACCCTAGTTCTACCATTAGGTAACTTTACAGGGTAACTTCTCTGAGCCATTCTTTACTTAATCAACTAAAGACCAGAATCATAGTACCTGCCCTTCAGGGTTCATTTGTTGAATGTAGTAATTAACTAAAACAGTGTAAGGTAGTAGGTAATACATACTAAACATTTGTTATTATTGTAGCAGTTATCTTTCCTTAATATAAGTAAGTCTTTCTCTTACTTCACTTAGTATAATAATCTCCAGGTCCATCCATGTTGCTGCATATGGCATTATTTCATTCTTTTTCATGGATGAGTAGTATTCCATTGTATATATGTACCACATCTTCTTTATCCATTCATCTGTTGATGGACATTTAGGTTGCTTCCATGTCTTGGCTATTGTAAATAGCGCAGCCATGAACATTGGGGTGCACGTATCTTTTCAAATTAGAGTTTTCTCTGGATGTATGTCCAGGAGTGGGATTGCTGAATCATATGGCAATTCTATTTTTAGTTTTTTAAGGAACCTACATACTGTTTTGCATAGTGGCTGCACCAGTTCACATTCCCACCAACAGTGTAGGAGTAGGAGGGTTCCCTTTTCTCCACACCCTCTCCAGCATTTGTTATTTGTAGACTTTTTAATGATGGCCATTCTGACCAGTGTGAGGTGGTACCTCATTGTAGTTTTGTTTTGCATTTCTCTAATTATTAGTGATGTTGAACATATTTTCTTGTGCCTATTGGCCATCTGTATGTCTTCTTTGGAGAAATGTCTATTTAGGTCTTCTGCCCATTTTTTGATTGGGTTGTTTGTTTTCTTGTTATTGAATTGTATGAGCTGTTTGTATATTTTGGAAATTAAGCCCTTGTTTATCACATCGTTTGCAAATATTTTCTTATAGGTTGTCTTTTTGTTTTGTTTATGGTTTCCTTTGCTGTGCAAAAGCCTGTAAGTTTGATTAGGTCCCATTTGTTTATTTTTGCTTTTATTTATATTGCCTTGGGAGACATTGGTACGATTTATGTCAGAGAATGTTTTGCCTGTGATCTCTTCTGGGAGTTTTATGGTGTCATGTCTTATATTTAAGTCTTTCAGCCATTTTGAGTTTATTTTTGTGTATGGTGTGAGGGTGTGTTCTAACTTCATTGATTTACATGGGGCTGTCCAGCTTTCCCAGCACCACTTGCTGAAGAGACTGTCTTTTCTCCATTGTATGTTCTTGCCTCCTTTGTCGAAGATTAATTGTGTGAGTTTAGGAAATTAAGTTTTTATTTCAGCTTTTTCCAAAATGTTTTACACAGATACTGGTAAATATATCATGGGAAAAAAGTTCTTTTATGCTGTATATTTGAATAACATTGAAAAGAGGGGTGAAAAAATTTTAACTTTGTGCGATTTCATAGACCTGTAATGATGATAATGTTCATGGGTAAGCAGTATGTGCCAGACTTATTTGACTGTGCATCTGACATGCTTCTCCTCTTCTTAGTGTTCTGAGGAGCATATGGTAGGAAACGTTGCTTTGCATATTCTTTGTGGGCAAGATTCTCTTTCCCAGGCTATGCTTTAAATGAGGAAATAGGTGTTGTCAGTTTTGTTAAATGATGTTCTTGTAATTGAAAGTTGTTTGAGCTTTTTAGGGGACGGAGAAGAAGTTGGTGTTGCTGTAAGAAACTTAGTAAAGGAAACTCAGCCTGTTTCTTATGCTCAAATTGCGTAAGAGTTTAGCCATGTTAAATGAAATTTCTTCCATGCTGACAATATTTTTAAACTCAAAAGCATACTAATTTTTCTTTGATCAAAAGTCATTCCTGGATCCCTTATACTTGAATACTATTATTATTGATAGACTTTTACCATTAAGATTGCCTCTAAAGAATCTTATTTTTAAAGGAAAATTAACTGTAGTTTTAGTGTGAAAGTAGTATATACTTTGTATATGTTTCTCTGTGAACCTTTTCTTCATCCTGTTTCTTTTCCCCCCTTGTCTTATGCCAGTGAGTTCCTTCGGGGTTACTCCTGCAGTAGGTGGACTATCATCTGGGACAGTTGGGGAAGCTTCGACAGCCCTGAGTTCAGCAGCCCAGGTAGCTTTGCAGTCTCTCTCTCATGCAATGGCTTCAGCCGAGCAACAGCTACAGGTGCTGCAAGAGAAACAGCAGCAGCTTTTGAAGCTTCAGCAACAGGTTGGAGACTATTTGGCTCTTTGTTCATGCTGTCTCTAAACTTCAAAAGCTGAAAAACTGTAAAAATGACCATTATTTTTGTAAAGGTTGACCGATCTGAGCTAATCATTTTCTACAAAAATTGAGGTAACATCTTTGTGATATACTTAAATTTTTAAAACTTATATAAATGCATTTTCTTTGATACATATCTGGGGGTATATAATTGATATTTTCTTTGCAGTCTTTAAGTAAGTTCCATTCTTTACTCTGTTTATAAACACTCTTGGTCAAACATAAGAGCTAAAAGTTACTATTTTAATGGATTGAAAAACCTAAAACAACATTTTAAAGACCAATTAACTTAACGTGAATTAAAATTTACTAATAATAGCAGATGTTTTGGAAACTTCATACAATTCCAGGTGACAAATTGTATCAGGTTAGGCAGCGTGAGAATCCATTTCCTGTTAATATTTTGTTTTGAGGAGAACTTTCTTTCCTTATTTACATTTAATTGTTCTGGTTCCTTTCCGCCTTTGCTTTGAGAAATTCCTATTTCCCAAATACTCAGGAAAGTTTATATCAAATATTTAAGGAAGTATGTGTGTGTGTGTGTATTATACACACACACACACACACACTCACACACACACACATATATCGCATAGGAGTACTCCATGTTGAGTCCATTTTTTACTTAATTTCCTTTTTATTGAACTAGGATACAGTTAATCATGTTTATTTTCACAATATATACCCACGTAGTATTCCCCACAATTTAGATAGGCAGGATTAGTCTATATTTGTTGCTTTTACTTCTTTTACAGAAAGCGAAGCTGGAAGCCAAGTTACATCAGACAACAGCTGCAGCAGCTGCAGCAGCATCAGCAGCATCAGCAGTAGGTCCTGTTCACAACTCTGTGCCTTCCAACCCAGTGGCAGCCCCTGGATTCTTCATCCATCCATCTGATGTTATTCCACCCACTCCAAAAACAACACCACTTTTTATGACTCCACCACTCACCCCACCCAATGAAGCAGTTTCCGTTGTGATTAATGCCGAACTTGCACAGCTTTTCCCAGGCTCAGTTATTGATCCCCCAGCAGTCAATCTTGCTGCACATAACAAAAATTCCAACAAGTCCAGAATGGTAAATTACTATATTTTAAATAGGTGTTCGCTTAGACATTTAAAAGTATTTTGATGTATACGCTAACTTTAGAAAGCAAAGTTTTATTACGTTAACTTGTTATATCAAATTAGATTATTTTATTTAATGTTACAGAATATACATCTGGAAATGGGACTTGTTAACTTTATATTATGGTTATTAGTTTTTATAGAGCAAGAGTGATATCAATATAGAGTTATACTTTCTTCTTTTCTAGAATCCACTTGGCTCTGGTCTAGCCCTTGCAATTTCTCATGCTTCACATTTTCTTCAGCCTCCCCCTCACCAGTCCATTATTATAGAACGGATGCATTCAGGTAATCTTTGATTTGCTTAAAATATTCTTTTTGCCTTGTCTGCTGGCCCTTTGAAGACTTAATATTTTGTAGTTTGATTTTCCTGTGCAAATAAATCACATCTGCTCTTGGGAAAGTGCTTTTTACCAAGAATAAGCATTACATAAGGCTCAAGCTGTGAGCTTACCAAGTTGAATGGAAGAGTGGTGCTGAGTGGTTTCATTAATTGTATCCAAACAGTGGATTTCTTCTGTATAAGAATCTCACCTGGGGCTTCCCTGCTGGTGCAGTGGTTGAGAATCCACCTGCCAATGCAGGAGACACGGGTTCAAGCCCTGGTCTGGGAAGATCCCACATGCCATGGAGCAGCTAAGCCCGTGAACCGCAACTACTGAGCCTGCGCTCTAGAGCCCACGAGCCACAACTGTTGAAGCCCGCGTGCCTAGAGCCCGTGCTCTGCAACGAGAGAAGCCACTGCAATGAGAAGCCCGCGCACCGCAATGAAGAGTAGCCCCTGCTCACCGCAGCTAGAGAAAAGCCCACACGCAGCAGCGAAGACCTAATGCAGTCAAAAATTAATTAATTAAAAAAAAAAAAAAAAAAGAATCTCGTCTGTTGAACTATGGTTGACATAAATATCTGTCTTTATTGTAGCTGCTCAATTACCATTACACTAAAAATTATGCTTAAAGAAGTATTCATTAAGACTAGCATTCTAGTGTTGGAACCATTTTTTGAGAATAGCTGACAAGATTACTGCTAATTAAAATAACTGAGTAGGATTACTAACATTTCATGGTCTCTGGATAGTTCAAATTTTACTTAGGCTTGTACCATGCTTATGTGCTACAGACCTGTGATCAGGATAGTTGCTTTTAATTAGAGCATGTTTACTAATACACTGTAGGCAATATTTGCCTCATTATCCTACCAAGTGTTATTTCTGGGCTTGAACAGCAGCAGAATTTAACGAAGTCCTTAGGTGTGTTTTATAGGAAGAATTAACATGAATATAGTGCATACTGGATCACTTTTCATCATATGAAGAGTTGAACCATATTTGCTTTATTGCAGTGGGTTGTTTCCTCTTTGGAAAAGAGAGTTTTAAAAATTAAAGTGTTACATGCTGTTTTCTGCCCAACTAATCATTCATTGGTAACAGTAATTAGTGTTCATGGCATATAGACTTGAAATTCCAGTCTTTATGAAATGTGAGCAGTTGTTTACACTATGATTTGGTTTTCTATCTGTGGACTCGACTGTGGCACGTAAGCCCCCCAAAGGGGGGAGAATTATGTTTTTTGTTCAGTGGTCTTTCTGTTTAGGAAAATACTGCCTTGTTTTCCTTAAAATGGCTCTATGGAGATGGCACTAGTCCTACAAGTTAAATTTAGTTGGGTTCCTTCACTGTAAAATGTAACTGGTAAGGTTACTATCTGCCCCTAACACAATAAAGAAGAAAAATAAGTAGGATTTTTATTAATGCCTGCTGTTTCACTAATTGAACTTATTCCTGAAATGTGTGTGAGTTGAGAGATGCAAATCTGCTCCTCTGTTTCTCTCAGATCATTCTTTTGTTAATATATGAGCTTACACATAAAAGACATACTGTCTCTTTAGTGTGGCCCTTAAGAGTAAGCCTTCTTCTTCATTTGGTACTGAGCTGAAGAGACAGTGATGTGTCAGTATGGGAGGGAAGCATTGTTTGTAAGTAAGTTTTATCTGTCTCCATTGGAGGACCTTCCTCAGAGATTTTTTAGTGTGGTAGTAATGACTACATGCGATTTCAGCCTTACGCTTGTCCTTTACATCTTAACCCAAATGTAAGATGCAACTCCAAAAGATGTTAAATAAGGCTTAAGAAAACCAAAATCAAATAATAAAATTTGGTATCAATAATAAATACATTTAGTTGTAAAATTAAAAGACCAAATGACTGAAAGATGAACCGATAGGTGCTTCATTGAATTAATCTATATTTTTGCTGATTTACCTTTTTTTGCTCTAAAGTTTTAAAATAAGCTTATATGTACAGTTGATTGCCTTCACAGTAACAAACTTATTCTTGTATATTTTTTACTTAAATCTTGGGGTTCAAACTAATATAAATTGAGGTTTTAGACAGTTTTTGAATGAGAATTATTAACATTTCTTCTTGTTTATAGTTTAGTGAGTTGATTTCCTATTTTAAGATGAATGTTCCAGAGTGTGTCTTTTGGTTAATTGATACGTGGTATTTTGTGTCAGCTGTTGCTCTCTATTTCTCATAGGAGCAAGGAGATTTGTGACCTTGGATTTTGGTAGACCAATACTGTTGACAGACGTATTGATTCCCACTTGTGGAGACTTGGCCTCCTTGTCAATTGACATTTGGACATTAGGAGAAGAGGTTGATGGGAGGCGATTGGTAGTGGCAACAGATATAAGCACCCATTCACTAATTCTTCATGATTTGATACCACCTCCAGTGTGTAGATTCATGAAGGTAAAGAACTTCAAGAAAATGAATTGATATGCCTTCCATGTTTCTGATAAGTTATGGAAAATATTCAGACATATAATTTAAAAGTATCCTTACAGCACAGGGAACCATATTCAATATCCTGTGGTAAACCATAATGGAAAAATTATGTATAACTGAATCACTTTGCTGTACAGCGGAAATTAACACAACATTGTAATTCAACTACACTTCAATTAAAAAATAAAAACAAAAGTATCTTTTTATAATTTATAATATAATTATCTTTTAAAATACACGACTCAGATTTTTATTGTGGTAGATGGGTGGTTATGTATATTTATAAGTTTTCATTTCAGATCACTGTCATTGGACGCTATGGAAGTACAAATGCCAGAGCTAAAATCCCATTAGGATTTTACTATGGTCATACCTATATCTTGCCTTGGGAGAGTGAACTGAAATTAATGCATGATCCTCTGAGGGGAGAGGGAGAATCTGCAAACCAACCAGAAATTGACCAGCATTTAACAATGATGGTTGCTCTACAGGAGGATATACAGTGCAGGTTAGTAGAAAATTGCAATATATTTTAGTCTTATTGAAACCCTATATTTTCTATAATGTCTCCCACATACTTGTCAAGAAATGACTTTTCATAAGTGTATAGAAAAGAGAAAAAGGCAGTAGGACACTAGCATGTTACAATAATGTTTAATGCATTAATATATTGTGATTAAGTAATTGGATCTATTTTTTTTAGTACTTACCAATTGATGAATTGACATTGATTAATTCTTTTTAATGGTTTAATGGTGTTAACTTGTTTTAGAGATTTAATTTTAGTGTGTATTCGTACATGTATGTCAAAGAGAACATTGCAGGAATTATTCATTTATTTTTTACTTACAGGTATAACTTGGCTTGTCATCGACTAGAAACTCTTTTGCAAAGTATTGATCTTCCTCCTCTCAACAGTGCTAACAATGCACAGTACTTTCTGAGAAAGCCAGACAAGGCCGTCGAGGAGGACAGCAGAGTCTTTTCTGCCTATCAGGACTGTATTCAGCTACAGCTTCAACTAAATTTGGCTCATAATGCAGTGCAGAGGCTCAGAGTAGCTCTTGGAGCAAGTAGGAGGATGTTGAATGAAACTTCAGACCCAAAAGATTTAATTCAGACGTCTTCCACAGAGCAGTTACGTACTATCATCAGATATTTATTGGACACTTTGCTCAGCCTTCTTCACTCTTCCAATGGTTTGTATTTGACTTAAGTATTTAAAAAGGCCGGAAATATATTTGATGTGATTTTGTTGCATGTTTTGTTGTATTCATATTTCCTGGGTTCTGTTTATTTTGGTATCCTTTCTGATGTATTTATGTAATGTGTTTTTAGGTTAATTCATTTTTTCCCCTTATTTTTGTTTTTCTTAAATAGATTATTTTTTAAATTTTTTGAATTTTACTTTACTTTTTTTATACAGCAGGTTCTTATTAGTAATCCATTTTATACACATCAGTGTATACATGTCAATCCCAGTCTCCCAATTCATCCCACCCCCCCAGCCGCTTTCCCCACTTGGTGTCCATACATTTGTTCTCTACATCTGTGTCTCTATTTCTCCCCTGCAAACCGGTTCATCTGTACGATTTTTCTGAGTTCCACATATATGCGTTAATATACGATATTTGTTTTTCTCTTTCTGACTTACTTCACTCTGTATGACAGTCTCTAGATCCATCCACGTCTCTACAAATGACCTAATTTCGTTCCTTTTTATGGCTGAGGAGTATTCCATTGTATATACGTACCACATCTTCTTTATCCATTCGTCTGTCGATGGGCATTTAGGTTGCTTCCATGACCGGGCTATTGTAAATAGTGCTGCAGCTATTGTAAATAGTGCTTCCATGACCGGGCTATTGTAAATAGTGCTGCAGTGTGTCTTCTTGAATTATGGTTTTCTCTGGGTATATGCCCAGTAGTGGGATTGCTGGATCATATGGTAATTCTATTTTTAGCTTTTTAAGGAACCTCCATACTGTTCTCCATAGTGGCTGTATCAATTTACATTCCCACCAACAGTGCAAGAGGGTTCCCTTTACTCCACACCCTCTCCAGCATTTGTTGTTTGTAGATTTTCCGATGATGCCCATTCAAACTGGTGTGAGGTGATACCTCACTGTAGTTTTGTTTTGCATTTCTCTAATAATTAGTGATGTTGAGCAGCTTTTCATGTGCTTCTTGGCCATCTGTATGTCTTCTTTGGAGAAATGTCTATTTAGGTCTTCTGCCCTTTGTTTTTTTTTTTTTTTTGCGGTATGCGGGCCTCTCACTGTTGTGGCCTCTCCCGTTGCGGAGCACAGGCTCCGGACGCGCAGGCTCAGCGGCCATGGCTAACGGGCCCAGCTGCTCCACGGCATGTGGGATCTTCCCGGACCGGGGCATGAACCTGTGTCCCATGCATCGGCAGGCGGACTCTCAACCACTGCGCCACCAGGGAAGCCCTTCTGCCCATTTTTTGATTGGGTTGTTTGTTTTTATAATATTGAGCTGCATGAGCTGTTTATATATTTTGGAGATTAATCCTTTGTCCGTTGATTCGTTTGCAAATATTTTCTCCCATTCTGAGGGTTGTCTTTGTTTATGGTTTACTTTGTTGTGCAAAAGCTTTGAAGTTTCATTAGGTCCCATTTGTTTATTTTTGTTTTCATTTCCATTTCTCTAGGAGGTGAATCAGAAAAGATCTTGCTGTGATTTATGTCAAAGAGTGTTCTTCCTGTGTTTTCCTCTAAGAGTTTCGTAGTGTCCGGTCTTACGTTTAGGTCTTTCATCCATTATGAGTTTACTTTTGTGTATGGTGTTAGGGAGTGTTCTAATTTCATTCTTTTACATGTAGCGGTCCAGTTTTCCCAGCACCACTTATTGAAGAGACTGTCTTTTCTCATTGTGTATCCTTGCCTCCTCTGTCATAGATTAGTTGACCATAGGTGCGTGGGTTTACCTCTGGACTTTCTATCTTGTTCCATTGATCTATGTTTATGTTTTTGTGACAGTACTATATAATCTTGACTTCTGTAGCTTGATAGTATAGTCTGAAGTCAGGGAGTCTGATTCGTCAAGCTCTGGTTTTTTCCCTCAAGACTGCTTTAGCTATTCGGGGTCTTTTGTGTCTCCCTCCAGATTTTAAGATTTTTTGTTCTAGTTCCGTAAAAAATGCTATTGGTAATTTGATCGGGGTTGCATTGAATCTGTAGATTGCTTTGGGTAGTATAGTCATTTTCACAACATTGATTCTTCCAATCCAAGAACATGGTATATCTCTCCATCTGTTGGTATCATCTTTAATTTCTTTCATCAGTGTCTTACAGTTTTCGGCATAGAGGTCTTTTGTCTCCCTAAGTAGGTTTATTCCTAGGTATTTTATTCTTTTTGTTGCAGTGGTAGATGGGAGTGTTTCCTTAATTTCTTTTTCAGATTTTTCATCATTAGTGTATAGGAATGCAAGAGATTTCTGTGCGTTAATTTTGTATCCTGCAACTTTACCAAATTCATTGATTAGCTCTAGTAGTTTTCTGGTGGCATCTTTAGGATTCTCTATGTATAGTATCATGTCATCTGCAAACAGTGACAGTTTAACGTCTTCTTTTCCAATTTGTATTCCTTTTATTTCTTTTTCTTCTCTGATTGCTGTGGCTAGGACTTTCCAAAACTGTTGAATAATAGTGGCGAGAGTGGACATCCTTGTTTTGTTCCTGATCTTAGAGGAAATGCTTTCAGTTTTTCACCATTGAGAATGATGTTTGCTGTGGGTTTGTCGTATATGGCCTTTATTATGTTGAGGTAGGTTCCCTCTGTGCCCATTTTCTGGAGAGTTTTTGTTATATATGGGTGTTGAATTTTGTCAAAAGTTTTTCTGCATCTATTCAGATGATCCTATGGTTTTTATTCTTCAATTTGTTAATATGGTGAATCACATTAATTGATTTGTGTATATTGAAGAATCCTTGCATCCCTGGGTTAAAACCCACTTGATCATGGTGTATGATCCTTTTAATGTGTTGTTTGATTCTGTTGCTAGTATTTTGCTGAGGAGTTTTTCATCTATATTCATCAGTGATATTGGTCTGTAATTTTCTCTTTTTTTTGTAGTATCTTTGTCTGGTTTTGCTATCAGGATGATGGTGGCCTCATAGAAAGAGTTTGGGAGTGTTCCTCCCTCTGCAATTTTTGGAAGAGCTTGAGAAGGATGGGTGTTAGCTCTTCTCTAAATGCTTGATAGAATTCACCTGTGAAGCCATCTGGTCATGGACTTTTGTTTGTTGGAAGATTTTTAATCACAGTTTCAATTTCATTACTTGTGATTGGTCTGTTCATATTTTCTATTTCTTCCTGATTCAGTCTGGGAGGTTATACTTCTCTAAGAATTTGTCCATTTCTTCCAGGTTGTCCATTTTATTGGCATGCAGTTGCTTGTAGTAGTCTCTTAGGATGCTTTGTATTTCTGTGGTGTCTGTTGTAACTTCTCCTTTTTCATTTGTAATTTTATTGATTTGAGTCCTCTCCCTCTTTTTCTTGATGAGTCTGGCTAATGGTTTATCAATTTTGTTTATGTCCTCAAAGAACCAGCTTGTAGTTTATTGATCTTTGCTATTATTTTCTTTGTTTCTATTTCATTTATTTCTGCTCTGATCTTTATGATTTCTTTCCTTCTGCTAATTTTGGGTTTTGTTTGTTCTTTCTCTAGTTCCTTTAGGTGTAAGGTTAGATTGTTTATTTGAGATTTTTCTTGTTTCTTGAGGTAGGCCTGTACAGCTGTAAACTTCCCTCTTAGAACTGCTTTTGCTGCATCCCATAGGTGTTGGAACGTTGTGTTTTCTTTGTCATTTGTCTCTAGGTATTTTTTGATTTCCTGTTTGATTTCTTCAGTGATCTCTTGGTTATTTAGTAACGTATTGTTTAGCATCCATGTGTTTGTGTTTTTTATGTTTTTCTCCTTGTAATTCATTTGTGTAATCTCATAGCATTGTGGTCAGAAAAGATGCTTGATATGATTTCAATTTTCTAAAATTTACTGAGGCTTGATTTGTGACCCACGATGTGATCTATCCTGAGGAATGTTCCGTGCGCACTTGAGAAGAAAGTGTGTTCTGCTGCTTTTGGATTGAATGTCCTATAAATATCAATTAAATCTGTCTGGTCTGTTGTGTCATTTAAAGCTTCTGTTTCCTTATTTATTTTCATTTTGGATGATCTGTCCATTGGTGTAAGTGAGGTGTTAAAGTCCCCCACTATTATTGTGTTACTGTCGATTTCCTCTTTTATAGATGTTAGCAGTTGCCTTATATATTGAGGTGCTCCTATGTTGGGTGCACATATATTTATAATTATATCTTCTTCTTGGATTGATCCCTTGATCATTACGTAGTGTCCTTCCTTGTCTCTTGTAACATTCTTTATTTTAAAGTCGATTTTATCTGATAATGAATATTGCTACTGCAGCTTTCTTTTTTTTTTGCCATACGTGGGCCTCTCACTGTTGTGGCCTCCCCCGTTGCGGAGCACAGGCTCCAGACGCACAGGCTCAGCGGCCATGGCTCACGGGCCCAGTTGCTCCACGGCCTGTGGGATCTTCCCGGACCGGGGCACGAACCCGCGTCCCCTGCATCAGCAGGCGGACTCTGAACCACTGCGCCACCAGGGAAGCCCTGCAGATTGCTTTTGATTGCCATTTGCATGGAATATCTTTTTCCATCCCCTCACTTTCAGTCTGAATGTGTCCTTAGGTCTGAAGTGGGTCTCTCGTAGACAGCATATATGTGGGTCTTGTTTTTGTTTTTTTTCTTCAGTGCACGGGCCTCTCACCGCTGCGGCCTCTCCCGCTGCGGAGCACAGGCTCCGGACACGCACACTCAGCGGCCATGGCTCCCGGGCCCAGCCGCTCCATGGCATGTGGGATCCTCCCAGAGGTTCTTGTTTTTATATCCATTCAGCAAGCCTGTGTCTTTTGGTTGGAGCATTTAATCCATTCACGTTTAAGGTAATTATCGATATGTATGTTCCTGTGACCATTTTATTAATTGTTTTGGGTTTGATTTTTGTAGGTCCTTTTCTTCTCTTGTGTTTCCCATGTAGAGAAGTTCCTTTAGTATTTTTTGTAGAGCTGGTTTTATGGTGCTGAATTTTCTTAGCTTTTGCTTGTCTGTAAAGCTTTTGATTTCTCCATGGGAGCTGAATGAGATCCTTGCTGGGTAGAGTAATCTTGGTTGTAGGTTCTTCCCTTTCATCACTTCAGGTATATCATGCCACTCCCTTCTGGCTTGTAGAGTTTTTGCTGAGAAATCAGCTGTTAACGTTATGGGAGTTCCCTTGTGTGTCATTTGTCGTTTTTCCCTTGCTGCTTTTAATAATTTTTCTTTGTCTTTAATTTTTGCCAATTTGATTACTGTGTGTCTCGGCGTGTTTCTCCTTGGGTTTGTCCTGTATGGGACTTGCTGCGCTTCCTGGACTTGGGTGGCTATTTCCTTTCCCATGTTAGGGAAGTTTTCAATTACAGTCTCTTCAAATATTTTTTCAGGTCCTTTCTCTCTCTTCTCCTTCTGAGACCCCTGTAATGCGAATGTTGTTGTGTTTAATGTTGTCCCAGAGGTCTCTTAGGCTCTCTTCCTTTCTTTTCATTCTTTTTTCTTTATTCTGTTCCGCAGCAGTGAATTCCACCATTCTGTCTTCCAGGTCACTTATCCATTCTTCTGCCTTAATTATTCTGCTGTTGATTCCTTCTAGTGTAGGAATCACTTACTGTATTGTTCGTCTCTGTTTGTTTGTTCTTTAATTCTTCTAGGACTTTGTTAAACATTTCTTGCGTCGTTTCGATCTTTGCCTCCATTCTTTTTCCGAGGTCCTGGATCATCTTCACTATCATTATTCTGAATTCTTTTTCTGGAAGGTTGCCTATTTTCATTTAGTTGTTTTTCTGGGGTTTTATCTTGTCCTTCATCTGGTACATAGCCCTCTGCCTTTTCATTTTGTCTATCTTTCTGTGAATGTGGTTTTTGTTCCACAGGCTGCAGGATTGTAGTTCTTGTTTCTGCTGTCTATCCTCTGGTGGAGAGGCTATCTCCTAAATAGATTTTTGATGATTTTTTTCTTGAGTTTCTGCTATTGATGTGTCACATCATTGTGTTACTAGCAAAATAATAAATAATGTTTGAAAGTGCAACAGTGAAAACTGTTAATAAATTGCTAATCTAATACAGAACTCTCATTTTCTAACCAGGAGCTATTTTTGATTATTATATATGATGTAATGTGCGCACACGCACACACAGCCATCTGATACACTGAACTCCACAGAAAAAGAAACATAATTGATATAATTGCTAATTCTTCTTTTCTCCAAGTATTTGACAGTTAAAATTCTACATGGAAGGAGTAAATAAATGAATAGGAAAATAAATAGACCAAAAATATGCTGGTAAAGAGGAAAGCCTGTCTAGGGATGCTGATGTTGATACTACAGCATGCTCTTAAATAGGAAATTTTACTGTTTTCTTTCTTGTAATAGGACACTCTGTTCCTGCAGTTTTGCAGAGTACATTCCATGCCCAGGCCTGTGAAGAGCTTTTTAAACACCTGTGCATCAGTGGAACCCCAAAGATACGGTTACATACTGGTCTTCTACTGGTTCAACTCTGTGGTGGTGAAAGATGGTGGGGCCAGTTTCTTTCTAATGTTCTTCAGGAACTGTACAATTCAGAGCAACTTCTCATCTTTCCACAGGATAGGTAGGTCAGAAAATATTGGAGTAATTTGTTATTAGTGACTTATGCTTCCCGCAGTGTTCAGATTTGGAAATCTTATGTATGTGGCTACCGAGTGTGGAGAAATGAACTAAAGCCTGTCTTTTCACAGTTTGAGGAATGCCCAGTGAAGGGCATTTTGAAGAAGATTCTACATGATGTAACTGGACTATATTCTTTAGTTTCCTAACTGAATCTGTGGAGTTTATAGATCTGTGTTTACAAATATTTCCTATCAGATCATGTTATTTTATGTATCAAATTTATATTTTTGAGTCTATTATACAGTTCTCTCTAGTTGATTTCTTGTAGATAAAATTAGAAAATATAAGCAGTAGCTGAAAAAGAGCTAATTTTAACATTATACTTCCAGATATAAATCTTACTAATAACCAGATAGTCTATCATTACTCTCTTAGATTACAAAGTGAATTAATTTTAAGATGAACACTTAGAGTGATTCATATTGGCTACTTTATTTGTATCTTTGTTTTTTTTTTTAGGGTCTTCATGTTACTTTCCTGCATTGGTCAGAGATCACTTAGTAATAGTGGAGTATTAGAAAGCTTACTTAATCTGTTGGATAATTTACTGTCACCTCTTCAGCCGCAGTTACCCATGCATAGGAGGACAGAAGGTATTATTTAAATTAGTGATCTTTAGTAAAAACGTAAGATTCCTGTAAATACTGCTTTTATAAAATGAGTAGTCTGAAATATTTATTTTACTATTCATTTTGCTGCACACTTTAATATTTTTATGATGTAGACTTTTTAGAATGATCAGCCTTCGTGTGATTGACTGCCATATGGTTACTGCTTTTTTAAAATATGTTACCTTTTCTTTATGTGAGTTTTGAACTTGGGAATTGTTGTGGGTATGTTGTTTTTATACTATCATAGATAAAATCAAACTCTTGTGTTTAAGCTTTAAGGCAGCATTGCTGTTCTCATCATGGATAATGAGCTTCATTTGAGCAAGAAAATTGTTATTGGAATAAAAACTTTAGAGCAGAGTTTAAAACTGTATGAATTGTAACTTGAGAGACTTTTTAAATTTCAGTCACCTTTAAGTCTAAGAATAGCCTCTTATACCTTGTTTTCTAGTTTATAAGTTATTACCTGTTAGATTCAAGCTACACTTATGAATCTATTTTTGTACCAAGAAGCATTTGTCATGTCTTCCATTTGATTTGATGTGTTACTTCATTTTTGGCCATAGGTTTCAGTTTTGAGGCTTACTATAAATAAATATTAGTGTTCATAATTATATGGTGTGTTTTGGATTTATAAAATGTCTTAATTTTATAATTATTTTATCAGATTTCATTAGGATTCTTAGAGTCACCTGATTATTTTTTCTCCTCACATTTCTATTCAGGAGTACTAGATATTCCCATGATCAGTTGGGTTGTTATGCTGGTGTCCAGGTTGCTAGATTATGTGGCAACTGTAGAAGACGAAGCAGCAGCTGCAAAGAAACCTTTGAATGGTAAAGACAGGGAGAGGTTTATGACAGGTATCAGAAGTTTATAATAATCTGTTGGTGGGGATTTTGAGTGACTACCCAGTTTTTCCAGAACTGGCATTGGCCTGGAGATTCCAGCTGTATGTGATTTATGTAAAATATTAACTTTACCAGGAATAACATACATATAGGTGAAGTTTATAAAAAGGAATCTGTGAAGAGTTATTGTATTTAGTTTAGTATATCATTCCATTTACTATTATAAAATGTGTCTACTAATTAACTACAAATGACTTTTATGCTTAGATATAGAAATTCTCAGATTTTTGCGAGTTGTAATCTTTCTCCATAAGCTTAAAGCACAGAAAATTTTTTAAATGAAAGACAAAGTGCAAGACAAATTTTCTTCTCCTCTTCCAAGTTAACAAGACTTTATGAAGTAGCTACATCTAATATGTAAATACAGGTAGTAAGTGCCTTAAAACTTAGAATTTTATGCATTATTAGGATTAT
This sequence comes from Phocoena sinus, assembly GCF_008692025.1. Taxonomy (NCBI): domain Eukaryota; kingdom Metazoa; phylum Chordata; class Mammalia; order Artiodactyla; family Phocoenidae; genus Phocoena; species Phocoena sinus. Next base: position 25,895,595 of record NC_045775.1, read on the forward strand.
AATATTAAAAAAAGATCACTTGAGATGTTTTATAGGTATAAGATGTTACAGAAAATCCTGAATGAACTTTTTGGCCAGCCCAATGAATCAGTTGTTTATGGTACACATTATGTTTGAGAATAGGGTGGGGAATTCTTTTCATGTACAGGGAATATTTTTAACAAATGCTATATGTCTCAGTTATAGGATGTAGAATTAAGACACAAATACAACTACCTGTAAAGTTGGAATGTAACAGATGGTATGGGAGGAGTTAGTTTTTTATTTACAGTATTCATGTATTATGGAAATACATTAGTAGAAGACATTTTTTTAGGGCTTGAAGAATTTGAATTAACTTGACAAAAGGATAATAGAAAACAGAAAAAGATGTCATTAGGTTAAGTAGACCTGAAAAAAATCATTGAGGATGGTTAAAGTATGGGATTAAGCCTGAACTGAGCAGAGTGACAAGGAATAATCTGGACACATTCCAAAATGAGAATAAGTAGAGCTACACAGCATGTTTTTTAAACTATCCAACTTTATTTTTGCAGTCATTAAATCAGATTATTGAGTATCCCTTCTTTTGGGTCCCTGTACAAAAAGCATGTGAGTTCGAAATAGGCAATAGTGAGCATTTTGTTGTTGTTAAAGTTGAGCGACATTATCAAAGTTGTGTTGTACAGAGATCAATGTTAAACAGTTGTGGAGAAAGTTGGCTGTTAATGAAAGGATTGGAGGCAGAGAGAACTGTGGTCTTAAAGTCATTTAGGATCTAGGTTAACTTTGCTAAGGTCAGATGTTCTTAGCAATTTCTTTACGATGGTTTCCTTAATTTTTTTAAAAAATTGCTTTGTCGTTATCGACACATCATTTTATGTTTTCTGGGTGTGAATAGTACTTTAAAATCACATTTAACAGAATTATTAATACAACTTTTCCTTGCCCTGTAGGTAACCAGTGGAGTTTTATTAATAATAATCTGCACACCCAGAACATAAATAGGTCTTCCAAAGGCAGCAGTAGCCTTGATAGATTATATTCCAGAAAAATAAGAAAGCAGCTAGTTCATCATAAACAGGTAATTTTCAGTATTTTTTTTTGTTTGGTTGGTTTGTTTTAATGTTTGAGACATTGCATGAGATAGACCTGCCATCAGACCTTAGGTATGATATTTAATGAACTAGTTAATTTAGGGAAATTATTTGACACTTTTGAGTCTGAGTTCCTTATTTGTAAGATGGCAACAATATGTATTTTACAGATTTTTGGTAATGTCCTTTAAACTGTAGGGACATCCCTGGCGGTCCAGTGGTTAAGACTTCACCTTCCAATGCAGGGGGTGTGGGTTTAATCCCTGGGAGCTGAGATCCCACATGCCTCACGGCCAAAAAACCAAAACATAAAAAAACAGAAGCAATATTGTAACAAATTCAATAAAGACTTTAAAAATGGTACACATCAAAAAACAAAAAAACTGTCTACCTCTTCACATGTCTATTACTACCATTCTAAGTGCAGCCGTCATTTGCCTAGTCAGAAGGCCTATCTGCCTTGGTTCTTTCTCAGTCCAATCCATTTTTCATGCTGCCCCTACAGAGTTCTTTTAGATACAAACCTAATCATATCACTTCTTCTCTAAATTATTAGTGGTTTCCAGTTGAACTTTGGATGACGGTCAAACTCCTTAACATAGCTTTAGTATCTCTGTCATCTGCCCATCTAACTTTCAGGTTTGAATTTTGGTCTAGCCATATTGAATGTGGGTTCCTGGACCACCTACACCATTTTTTTCATCCAGGATTTTAATATGTGCTTATCCCCCATCCCTCCCCTCCTTCCCACCAACTACTGAATTTACTGTTTTGCTTGGATAATCTAACTTATTTTTCACATGTTAGTTTACATTCACTTCCTCAAAGATGTTTTCCCTGGTTTCTCAGTTATTGTCCCATAAAGTATGTTTCCCATGTACCCTATAGTTTTCGTTTCATTATATTTATCATACTTTTTTGTTGGGATTCTTTTATTAACCTGAGTTTATAGCTGATGTCAGATTCTTATGAGCCAGTTCTTTATTTTAAAACGTGTCTTCCTCTTTGTCTTACAGTATATACAGGAATATATACTGTATCTTTGATACCCGGTATAGAGCCTAGTGTGTCATCTAAAAAATATTTGTATAATTGATTTAAGATGAAATGAGATTTTATAAGAACGCCTTTAAGATCTGAAAGTTTGTGAAAGCTTTTGGGCTTTTTAAAAAATAGGAACTCAGCAATAAATTATTTAGTTTTACTACTGAATTTTTCAACTATGAGCAACTATTGGCCTTTTGCAAGAAAAATGATGTGAAGCTTTTCCCTCAACTCCTTTTTCCATTTGAGACTCCTAACTAATTTTAGGTGGTACTAATCATCACCTGAAATTTCAAATTCAGCTAAAATTTATCGAGCACTGAATGATTATATTTGCTGTATTTACTTTAGGATATGAAGATGGAAAACAGACCTAGAGAATGATCCAGTGGATTTTTCTTAGCAGTATTTTACTATTTTATGCTTTATTATAAAGGACATTTTTGGGACAGTTAGCAAAACTTAAAAGTGGGGTCTGGGGCTTCCCTGGTGGCGCAGTGGTTGAGAGTCCGCCTGCCGATGCAGGGGATGCGGGTTCGTGCCCCGGTCCGGGAGGATCGCGCGTGCCGCGGAGCGGCTGGGCCCGTGAGCCATGGCCGCTGGGCCTGCGCATCCGGAGCCTGTGCTCCGCAACGGGAGAGGCCCCAACAGTGAGAGGCCCGCGTACCGCAAAAAAAAAAAAAAAAAAAAAAAGTGGGGTCTGAGGAATAGTTAGTTGTTAGTAGTGCATGGATGTTACTTCTTTGATTTTAGTGGTTGTGTTACGGTTTGTAGGAGAAGGGTCTTGTTTCTAGGAAATACACATTAAACTATTCAGGGGTGATTGGTCATCAGGTTGCCAACTTATTCTCAGATAGGGAAAAAATGTCTTTGTACAGCAATATAAATTGTTGATTAAGATTATGGTTGTTTCAAAATAAAGATTATATTTTTTCTTGATTGCAGTTGTTATATATGTTAATTGTAGAACTTTTGGAACAATTTTCTGAAAATACTGATTTGTTCTTCTCACATTCACATACCATGTATTGATTATTTAATACACGTGCATGCTGGTTTTAATTTATGATATATTTTTCTTCATATATGGAGATAACAGCCAAATGGATATTTCTTTATAATATAATGTTCTTTTTCTTGCTGATAACAAAAATATGTAGAAACAGTAGAAATTTAGGAAATATTCCTTGAAAAGGTAGATTAAGTTCTTAACTAAATTGTGCATTTATAATTATGGCTATAATGTTCTAGTGACTTTCTGTTTAGAGTAATGTTCTGCGTAATGGATATATGGCAAAGTGGTTTTGTCATTCAGCAGATTTTCAAGGTCTTTCTAGGCAGAAATTTTTTTCTCCTTGTTGGTCTACTTGTTCATTTCAACCTACTAGTTGTTGCCAGGGGTAGGGATGGGACAGATAGGATAGGAGGGAGGAGGGCAGGCAGCATAAGAGGACAACATGAGGAAACCTTGTGTTGGTGATGGTGTACAGTATTAACTGTAGTGGTGGATACCTGAACCAACAAATTGGGTAAAGTGTACAAAAGATCTCTGCATTATTTTTTAACAACTGCATGTGAATTTACAGTTACTGCAATAAACTTTTTAATTAATAAAAAACATAGACATACCAAAAAATGTTCTACTTTTGAAGATTCCCATAAAAGCCAAGCTAAGAATATTGTACAATAAAAGAATTTTCCCCATGTATTTAAAAATAATTCTTTTCCTCTGTTTAAAAAATACTCCATCAGTCAGTCTCATTAGTGGCTTACATAAAAAAGTATTCCAGTTATTTCCCTTCTCCCATGGGTAAGAAATTGATTACTTCTTAATTACAACAGGGGGAGATCTTTTATTTGGAATTTGGAAGTGATTTTTAAAAAATCAGCAACACAGTTTAAACTAGATTTTTCAGAGAATTACTTATTCCATTAGTTTGATGTATGGATTCTGAGGAGTATAATAATTTACTGTGTTGTTTTTAACACTGTTAACTATAAGATTAACTTTTTTTTTTTTTTTTTTAAGCAACTTAACTTACTAAAAGCAAAACAGAAGGCTTTGGTGGAACAGATGGAAAAAGAAAAAATACAAAGCAACAAAGGATCATCATATAAACTTCTGGTAGAGCAAGCCAAATTAAAGCAGGCGACCTCAAAGGTATGATCTTTACTTTTTAATGTAATTATCTTAGAAAAGTCACTCTCCCTTTTAGTATTTTAAGTTACTTGAATAGTTAAGTATTTTTAGTAATGATCAGGAAACTTTGTTATTCTCCTTATCAACAAAAATCTATTCTATGTACCTTTTTTGGGAAAGGTAGTTTTTAACTCAAGTAAATATATGATTAATGTGGGCTTAAAGTATTTTTCTAGTGTATTTCTTCTAAAGTGAATTGTGTTCCAGTAAATTGAAGATAAAAGGACTCAGGAAATATATGGTTTTCCTAATGTGTCCTTTATACGTAAAATTTTTAAAAATAATGATATATTTTTTTAAATTTGGGGGATAACATTTGTATGTAGCAACCAAATTGACATATTGTGTTTCTGTAAATATGAAATTACAGTTACTCCATCAGAGTTTGAAATGAATTAATACTCTGTACCTAGTATATATAGGTTTCTTTACCATTCACCTTTTATGATTATATTTAGGATGTTTTGGTAATATTTATTTAAAATGTTAGATTTGACCTGATGTAGCCTTTCTATAGAATTTCACCTTTCTGATATTCTGTTATGTATCTGATACCTTATTTTAAAATAGGACATGAGGTATATTGGTCAGTATAGTTTTTAATAATCTTACTTTTTGAAGCTTATGGTTTGCCTAAAAATTTTGTTCTTTAGCAGTTGTAAGTTTTCTGAGTGAATATTTTCATTTCATAAATAAACTTTTACTGAAAGAATTTTCATTCAATAAACAGTGGTTTAAATATTGTAAATTTCTGTGTACAGCACTTTAAGGATTTAATTCGATTACGTCGGACAGCAGAGTGGTCTCGTTCTAATTTAGACACAGAAGTTACAACAACAAAGGAAAGCCCAGAGATAGAACCACTTCCATTTACCCTGGCCCATGAACGTTGTATTTCAGTAGTCCAGAAACTTGTCCTTTTTCTCCTCTCCATGGATTTTACATGCCATGCAGATCTCTTATTATTTGTTTGTAAGGTAAGTAAACGAATAGGCATAATTTATAATTAGACAGACTTAGTAAGAAAAAGAAATAAGAAAAAATGCAGTTTTTAATTGATTTTTAAGAGAAATAAAAGTGCTTTCACTGGTTTTCCTTTTATGCAGTTTAGTTTTTTTTTTTAATGTGCCTTGAAAGGTTTTAAAAATATTTTGGCACTTATTTCTTAGGAGACCTAATGTGTATATATATATATTTTTTGCGGTACGCGGGCCTCTCACTGTTGTGGCCTCTCTGGTTGCGGAGCACAGGCTCTGGACGCGCAGGCTCAGCGGCCATGGCTGACAGGCCCAGCCGCTCCGCGGCATGTGGGATCTTCCCGGACCGGGGCATGAACCTGTGTCCCCTGCATCGGCAGGTGGACCCCCAACCACTGCGCCACCTGGGAAACCCCTAATGTATATTTTTAACCTAGTTAAAACTAGATTAATGTAGATTTGAAATGTAAGTAATGTGGGTATGTCTATCTACAGCCTACCTTTTGTCTATTAGGATAGGAAATTATTATTATCAGGATAGGAAATCTACAAACGAGTGTCAGATTATAGCAATGAAGGGTGTATTAATGCCCTGAAAGCTTTCCTGTAGCATATTCATTGCTTATAGAAATTATTTTAAACTATTCAACTCAGGTTTTTACCTGGATTTTAATATTTGATCCATGAAGTTACATTTCTTTTGCATTTACATCAAATAATTATTTTGACATCAAAAGCATATCTCATTGAAAGCAGTTACTTCAATGCTTTATTTTTGGAGAAAACATATCTAATTGCTATTTAAGTGTATGATTTTATAAAATGTATTACAGGTTCTTGCACGCATTGCGAATGCCACGAGGCCAACTATACATCTGTGTGAGATTGTGAATGAACCCCAACTGGAAAGACTGCTATTACTTTTGGTTGGAACTGACTTCAATAGAGGAGATATATCTTGGGGTGGTGCTTGGGCTCAATATTCCTTAACTTGTATGCTACAGGATATTTTAGCAGGTTTGTTAGGATTTATTTTTAATAAGGTATGTCAAAATTAGCTTGTTGCTGCTTGACTAATCTTTAAAGGAAACTGTGAGCTCCTCAAAAGTATAAAATGTCTCTTTCATGTATGGCAGTAGCAACCATTTAGAATTACTTTTGCGTTTAATTATGTTGACACTTGTAATAAATGCAAGTTTTTATGGAGGAGTTAGGTTACAGAGTACAGGGGTATTGGAGCTAGTCAACTTCCTTGTTAATACCAGCAGTGGGCTGCTTCCTAATTCTTTATGTGCACTTGAGGAAGGTACTCCCTGCTCCTCAGTTTTTTCATCTGTAAAATAAGGATAATAAAAGTATCTTTCTTATGAAGTTATTTTGATGAATAAGTGAGTTAATGTGTGTAAAGTGATTATAATAACTCCTTGTTCATATCGCACATTTTGTGTTTGCTATTAGTTAGCATTTGAGGGTAATGCAGTGAGCCCTAGCATTTCCTTGGGTAGGTGTGGACTCATTTGCCTCAGAATCTTTTGTGGTTGGTAGAGTACACATGCTATTCTCAATACTGGATGAAAACCTGTGTTTTGGATGTCTGTTTACTAATTACTAAAGCAGTTAGGATGCTCTTCTTACCTGCAGGAGAGTTGCTGGCTCCAATAGCTGCAGAAGCCATGGAGGAAGGAACAGTGAGTGATGATGTAGGTGCAACAGCTGGTGACTCTGATGATGCCCTGCAGCAGTCTTCAGCTCAGTTGCTGGAAACTATAGATGAACCTTTGACACATGATATCACAGGTACATTCTTTAAATTTTTTACTTAAAATATCCATAGCTCTTTTTTAAAAAAATGAAACATGTTTCAAAATTAAGAATATTAATGAAGTATAAAATTAAGTTTTATATTAGGTCTTTGACCTTAGTAACCATATCAGTTATTTTCCTGATAAGTATATTTTGCTTTGATTCTCTGAATGCATATTAAAATAAAATGGTATCCTTTCACAGGGTCTGTGTTACCTTGATATGGTCTTATTTGGCTATGTTGAAAGAATTACAACCTAGAAAACAGTTAAAGATACACAGTGGTAAAGATAGCAAGGCTCTTGTTCTCTTTTTCTTTTTTCTTTTTGTTTTCTGCCTTTTCAAAAACTATAATGTGTATCTTAGTGTGTGCAATCCTTTGTGGTGTACTCCTTACTTTTGAAGAGTGTTTTGCAATGCTGTGGTCATTTCATCTGTTTCATTCCTTAATCTTAGATTCTCTCATGATTTTATCCTTTCTGTCTGATAGTCCCTTTATCTGGAGTAGACTTTCTTCTCTAGTTTGCATGGTGAACTTCTTATCTAAGATTCCCATAAAGCATGCTCTCCTCCAAGAAGCTTTTTCCATTACCACCAGCAATGCTTGAGACCGCCGTCGGTGCTGCCTACATTCTAGATTGTCTCTGATAGCACCTATTACGTTGTAGTTGGTTTAATTTCTGTAGTGTACCCTCACCTCTGAACCTCTGTTAATTTGTTGGAGGGTGGACATTTGTTTTATTAATCTTTATATACTCAGACCCTAATACAGGCTAGTATTTTCTTGGCATTCTACAAATATATGTTGAATAATAGAGGGTGGGAAGGGAAGGAAGATAAGAGTTGTAAGGCATAAAAGCCTAGTTAAAAATTTGGAGTCATCTGAGAGCAAAATCATTTCCAATTCATGATAGAAAAATAAGGTGAATAGCAGCCTTAAAACTAAAATCTTTGCTTTTCACTTTAATACCTGGTATTATTTCCTTAACTACTGGATGTAATATAATGAATTACATATTGGAGGCAATAAAATGAATAACATTGTTCATTCTAGAAATGGTTAATGATTATTTTTAACAACAAAGTTTATGTAACTTGATTCAACAAGGATTAATCATACGGTCTTTTCTCCTAGGAAGTCACGTATTATTGCACTAGTGTTCTTAATGGCGTGTTATAGGGTGATATTTTTGCATACTTACGCTTAATTGTCAAGTATAAAAATTTAGAGATTTTTGTATCAGTAGAAATATATATTATGTATAAGTAAATTAACTTTTTCTGTAATTAAAAGCAATATGTTGGTTAAATTTTATGTTATGTACTCTACCAAAAAAAATCACTTTCAATTATTTGAAGGTGCACCTCCTCTTTCCTCTTTGGAAAAAGATAAAGAAATTGATCTTGAGCTACTTCAGGATCTAATGGAAGTTGACATTGATCCTTTAGATATTGATTTGGAAAAGGATCCTCTTGCAGCCAAAGTTTTTAAGGTACGATATAGTAGAGTATTCTTTGCAATTAAAACCTTTCATCTTATATTTCTGGTTTATTAATTACTTAAAAGACAAAAGTATACACCTAATATAACTCATTATTTAGCTTACTCAAAATTAAATTCCTCTAGGTACTGTAGTAGATTTTTTATAGGACTAGTGGAATAGTATATGGAGGACTTACATCGTTTTATTAATATAGCCACTAACATTATCTTATATGATAATAAGAACCACTAATAAGCATGGGAGGTATGGTTATGGACTCTTGACATTTCAAGCAGCATTTAAGCTTATCCAAGTTGGGTTCATTGCAGAATCTACTTCTTTGTTAGCTGCTACTTTTTCTAAAGGAGATACCTCCCTAATACTTTATTTTGGTTCATTTTGTGTGTAAGAGATTTTATTAAAGATGCTAATTACCTCTCAGAGTCTAACAAATAAGGTTTTTTTAGATTTTGGGATAAAATGGAGAGAATATTATGAACCATTCCTTTAATCATTAAGATAATGTTTTAGAAATTTAAAGGGTAAGGAGAACGTTTATTTTGTAGCCCTGTTTGACTTTAGGTAATGTAAATAATATGTCACTCTTCGTGAAGAGGCAAAAATAAACCACAGTTTTTTCCTATTCTTTTAAGCCAATAAGCAGTACATGGTATGACTATTGGGGTGCTGATTATGGCACCTACAATTACAACCCATACATAGGAGGTCTTGGAATTCCTGTAGCAAAGCCACCAGCAAATACAGAGAAGAATGGATCACAGACAGTTAGTGTTTCAGTGTCTCAGGGTAAGTGTGTGTTCATATTTTAAGGCATAAGCTATTCTTAAAACAAGTCCTCAATTTATGTATTCTTTGTCTCCTGAGAATTTGATCCTGAGTGTTTGCTGAGAGGGTTTATTATTGCAGGGGTGCCGTGAGAGTGACTGTCATTCAGAGCTGTGTGTCAGTCAGTTTAGAAGAGCTTCTATTTATGGTCTATTTTTCGTTTCTCAGAATAACACTTTGCAAAATATATTTGTGAGTTGTGTGGGTTTGCTGGTGGTTTTAATTAATTGTGCTTCCTTTTATTTTTATTGTTAATAATAAATTTATATTTTATCTGTAAACAGAAAGAAATCACGTTGAGTATTATTTTTGCACTCTTCTAGTCACATAGAGTATATAACTTTTTTTAAAAATAAAATCTTTTCTTAAATTTTGAAACAATCATACATTTACTGAAAAGTTGCAAGTTAATACAGAGAACATTTGTTATCCTGACCCATTTGGGAGTAAGTTGGTAATCTGATGTTTTTTTGTTTTATTTTGTTTGTTTTACAAAGCAGAAAATTTCTTCTACATAAACACATCAGGAAGCACATTCCATCAAAATCAGGAAATTAACATTAGTAACTTTAAGACCCCATTCAGGTTTCAGCAGTTATGTCTAAATTATGCCCTTTATGCAAAATGATCCAGTACAAAATTGGTGGGGGTGGGGGGCCCACTCCCACACAGTTGGAAGTCTGTGTGTAACTTTACAGTTGGCCCTCCGTCTCCAAGGTTTTGCATCCATGCATTCAACCAACTATGGATGGTGCGTACATATTTGTTGAAAAAAGTCCATGTATAAGTGGACTCATGTGGCTCAAACTGTGTTGTTCAAGCATCAACCATAATTATCATATCTCTTTAGTCTTATTCAGTCTGCCACACTTTGTCAGAGGTAACTTTCATGACCTTGGTGCTTTTGATGATTATAGGCCAGTTATTCAGTAGAATGTCCCTCAGTTTGGGTTTGTATGCTATTTCCTCACAATTAGATTGTGGTCATGTGTTTTTGGCATAAATATCAAGAAAGTGTACTGCTCAAGTTTTCTTACTGCATCCTATTAGGTGGCTCATGATTTTAATTTGGACCACTGCTGGTGGTTTTAAGTTTACTTGATAAAGGAGATGTCTACCAATATTTTCCAGTGAAAAGTTATTCTTTTCCCTTTTGTAAGAAAATTTGGATGGGTTGGAGTGGCAGAATAATACTTGGAATCTATTCTTTTTTTAAAAAGTTATTATTTTAGTCACTTAGTTTCGAATAGACCAGTGGTTTCCTATTTTATTCAGTAGGTTATAATTTGTTATCATTATTTTCATGTTTTTATTGAGGTAAATTCAAGAGATCATAAAATTTTCCATTTTAGCCTTTTTTTTTTGCGGTACGCGGGCCTCTCACTGTTGTGGCCTCTCCTGTTGCGGAGCACAGGCTCCGGACGCGCAGGCTCAGCGCCTGTGGCTCATGGGCCCAGCCGCTGCGCGGCATGTGGGATCCTCCTGGACCGGGGCACGAACCCGTGTCCCCTGCATTGGCAGGTGGACCCTCAACTACTGCACCACCAGGGAAGCCCCATTTTAGCCATTTTTAAGTGTACAATTCTGTGGCATTAAGTACATTCGCAGTGTTGTCATTATTTATTTTGATGTTCGAAATGTCCCTGATTTGACCATGGTATCTCCTTTAATCTGGTCTCTGTCTTTTTGAAATGTCCTCATATTTCTTTGAACACTTCCTTGTTTTCTGGCATAACAAAATGCCCCAGGCTCATCATTTACTTTCCCTTCCCCAGACTGGGAATTAGCCACTTCATGAAGGAAAATGGTATTTCAAAACCTTTTAGTGGAGAAGTGTGATTAAGAATTCAAGATTTGAGTGCTAGATAGACTTGCTGTTAATTTTTGGCTGTTCCACACTCTCTCTTGATGGAAAAATCTAGGGAGTGTGTACACACATTTGTGTTTATATTTATTTCTATATTTGTCTGTCTATCCATCTAGAATGCCATGAGTCCACATTGATATATCAGTTAATCTAACAGTAATCTACTCCATAAGCTTCATATTAGTTTTTTCCTTTTCCATATTTCTCTTTTCTCTGATAGTGAGGTACATGATTCTCATTATTCTTAATTTATTTGCTTCCATTATCATTACTTCACTTACTTGATCTACCTCTCTTTATATATCTACTCTCCCATCTCTAGCCTCCTTTGCACAGATGTTGTTACCTGCTGTAACTCTGATACCCCATGCCAGGTTGTTCTGATGTGAAGATACACTCCTCACCCTGTTTTGGGTTCAGATGTCAACATTTTATTGTAGGAAGTAGGACGTGAATAATAATTATCAAATAGGTTTTGTTTTTTCTTTTAATTGCTTTCTGTAGCCCTAGATGCTCGTCTAGAAGTTGGACTTGAACAACAAGCAGAACTTATGTTGAAAATGATGTCAACCCTAGAAGCAGATTCCATTTTACAGGCATTAACAAATACATCTCCTACCTGTGAGTAAAAGTCACCATTCTTAGAGAATTACCATGAACAGTTTATCTCCTGATTATTTTCAGGTGCACTCAGTAAGGATAGATTTTTAAATTCTCCCTTGCTAAGTTAGTAGGAAGTTGAGAGATAAGACAAAGGATTAATGAATCAGGAGAGCAGAGGGGGAACAAATTACCTCCATGTAGTGTTCATAAGTTCAGTCCAAAAACCCGAGTCATGTTTTTGTTATGGTGGTGGTGTGCGGTTAATGAAATTCCTGGGGGAGCCTGCATAGCTAGCTGCCTGGGAGTTCGTTGCATTATATCCAAATTTATGATAAAGTGGGTTTCTTAATAGTAACATCTTTATCTTCCTTTAAGACCAAGATGGAAGACTTAGATAATGAAGATAGCTAAATGGGCCTGATTGAACTACAGAATTGAGAGGATTTACTACCTAATTATTTACAGCAAAAGAAGAAAAACTTTTTATAGTAAATGACTGGATAGTAAATATTTTAGGCTTTCTGGGGCTATACAGGGTGTGTTGCAGGTCTACTCTGACTTTGTAGCAGGAAAGCAGCTGTAGACAATATATACCTAAATGAATAGGCACGGCTATTAAAGAAACCGTGTTACAGAATCTGGTGGCCTGTCAGATTTGGCTGTTAGGACATGGTTTGCTGACTGTTGATGTTGTTCTAGGCTTGGGTAGATCCCCTTCTGTCAGGTGAGTATAGTTAGATAGCAGCCTGTCTATCTTAAGATGGGAGCTGTGCTGAGGTGATGGTGATATTTTTATTTTTCTTAGGCCAAGAAAAATAAAAACATGGTGGGTAATGGTGGTGAGTAAAGGTGTAGAGATACTAGTTAGAACCTAGGAAGCACATCATGTCCTCCTCCTATGAAGTAAAGTTCCCAACCCATTTCAATAGAGAAATTTGGATTTTTAGATCTTCCTATGTTAAATTGAATTCTTTTGGTTTGCATTCTGTATTTCTTGCCTTAGGAAGTATATAAAAAAGGAGAAAGAGAGAAGATTCGTCTAGTGTTCTGTTTCTTGATATATTCTATCTTTTGATTATTTTCCTGTGCAGAACTGTGTTCTCCTTTTAATATAAAACTTTCTAAATATATGAAAAACTCTCTTAACATCCCTTTATTTCTCTGCTCCCCATGAATATATACTCAGTTAGTTTGGTGTGTGTATCCTGGCATCAGAATTTTTGAACACTTCCCAGGCAATTTTAATGTGCTATCAAGGTTGAGAATCAATGGATTAGAGTCTAGGTTATTCTAAAACTACCTTCTCAAGAAATAGGCAGGGTTCTTTTTTCTTTCCCTTTTCTCCTCCCTCTTATTAATTAGGAAAAAATTGAAAATAAAAATTTATAGAGAGTAAGGTTCTTCTCCCTTTGTGGACAAGTCCTGTGAATTTGGGAGCTTCTCTTTGTGGTGATTATCTTTTGAACTTTCAAGTAATGTTGTAAAAACAGGTTTTCAAATAATACAATGCTGAACCATTTTAAAGAATGCAATTTTAATTTTTAAAAAAATATACCTTGACTTACCTGTACATATTAATAACTAGTTAACATTTCTCCTGATACTTTGTGTATAAAATCATAACTGTGTTTAATTTTCAGTATCACAGTCTCCCACTGGAACAGATGATTCGCTTCTAGGGGGTTTACAAGCGGCGAACCTATCCAGCCAGCTCATTATACAGTTATCATCTGTCCCAATGTTAAATGTTTGTTTCAACAAACTTTTTTCCATGCTTCAAGTCCATCACGTTCAGGTATGACTTCAGGAGAAATTGTGTATTTTTAGACATTATTGCCAGCCTAGAAAAGATGAAAATAAACAGGCAGATCAGTCTCAACCAAACAGGGATGATTTCTTTGTCATACTCAGATGAAAAAATGTTGGAGATACTTTGATTAACCCAGCTCCTCAGTGATAGGTTATTTATAACTTTTATGATTTTAAGCTTTACTGCTTTTGTTCCAACTACATATTATACACACAGCTGCATTTAAAGACTTGAATCACATCTTTTAATTTAGTAAAACATTTATATTAGGTAAATTATAAATTTTAATTCATTTAAATTTCATTTGATCTAGAATTTTAAGATGTGTTTGCTTGTGAACTGAATTGAAAGTAACCAGAAGTATTTTTTTTAACATTTATTTTTATTTATTTAATTTATTTTTGGCTGTGTTGGGTCTTAGTTGTGGCACGCAGGATCTTAGCTGAGGCATGCAGGGTCTTTTGTTGTGGCATGCGGGCTCTTCATTGCAGCGCACGGGCTTCTCTCTAGTTGTGGCGTAAGGGTTTTCTCTCTCTAGTTGTGACACGCAGGCTCCAGGGTGCATGGGCTCTGTAGTTGTGACGAGCGGGTTCCAGAACATGTGGGCTCTGTAGTTTGCAGCATGCAGGCTCTCTAGTTGAGGCACGCAAGCTCAGTAGTTGTGGCGCGTGGGCTTAGTTGCCCCATGGCATGTGGGATCTTAGTTCCCTGACCAGGGATCGAACACGTGTCCCCTGCATTGTAAGGTGGGTTCTTCACCACTGGACCACCAGGGAAGTCCCCAGAAGAAGTATTTAATAGAAAAATTATTTACTCATAATCATAAGGATTCATACATGAGATTTTTGTTTAAATGGTATTTCCTAATAGGTACATTTTCTTTCTGTCAATTTACATTCTTTTTCAGTTGGAATCGCTTCTCCAGTTGTGGCTCACATTGAGTCTGAATTCTAGTTCGTCTGGAAACAAAGAAAATGGAGCAGACATTTTTTTATATAATGCTAATCGAATACCTGTCATTTCATTAAATCAAGGTAAGATTTATTAGAAGGAAAGTTATTAATGTAGCATAAACAATCTAAAAAGGTATTGATTAGGTTAACACCTAATCTTTGTCATTAGGGTTGTAATGTTGTAGTGAAAAAAACATATTTAAAATACTGACTTAATAATTTGCAGGAAAGAGAACAGAAAACTTATTCTGTGGTCTGTATTATGTCTGTGTATAACACAGACATAAAATCTACAATGTTCTGTTTATCTTTACATTGTAGTTCCTTAAAGTATTGTCTTGTTCATAGGCTGTTCTTTTGCAACTGGTCTTTTTGAAAAATGTGAAATACCTCTAGGGAATTGGTAAATTGGAGAAGGATGTCAATTTTTTGTAGAAATTGTGTTCTTTCATTTTTTTTCTCGGCAAATGCAGGAATGTGGGAATAGTGGGACTTGAATAATATCCTTCAACAGGAATAGAACTAGCTTTCAGCTTGGGCTATAGGAATCTATTTAAAGAACAGTAAAAATCATTTATTCCTGATGCTTTCTCTCTAGAGATGTGCATCATGCATGGCCTTCACATGGCCTGTCAGCCTCAGTGACAGCCACACTGGCTTACGGTCCTACTTAACATCTGCATTCTCTCAGCAAGAGCTGGCCCTACTTTAATTATTAGGTTTCCTTCTGTTTCACTGTATTAATGATTATTATTATAAATTTTACTCCCATCAGTTTTTAAAACTTTTTTATTGTGAGAAACATTAAGCATGAACAAGAGTGAATAGAAGGATAAAAAAAGTAATTATTTCTTACTATCATCAGGTATTTTGTGAGTATTCAAATTTCCAATTGTCTAAACTATTACAGAATTTTTTTTGTATATTTGAAATAGGTTTCATATGGAGTCTACCCATTTTAATTAATTATGTTTCTTAATTCGTCTAATCTGTCTTTTTTTTTTTTAAATCCCCTTACAAAGTTTGTTTGTCTTTCAAGATTCCCTAGGTCCCAATTTTTAGTGATTGTATCTCTATGATGTCCTCTCTACTTTCTATAAATTGGTAATTAGACATGGAGCTTAATCTGATTTGAGTTTTTTTTTTTTTTTTTTTGTGGTACGCGGGCCCCTCACTCTTGTGGCCTCTCCCGTTGCGGAGCACAGGCCCCGGACGCGCAGGCTCAGCGGCCATGGCTCACGGGCCCAGCCGCTCCGCGGCATGTGGGATCTTCCCAGACCGGGACACGAACCCGTGTACCCTGCATTGGCAGGTGGACTCTGAACCACTGTGCCACCAGGGTAGCCCAGAGGTTTTTTTTTTTTAAGGCAGTTTCATAGGTTGTCTTTTTTTTATGTTGTTAATAGACACTAATGATTAATGCCTAGAATTAGTAGCAGTTCACAGGAAGTTTTGAAATGAAGATAGTCTAATTTTTGTTATTCCTTTTTTATTAACTGAAATACTTACATAAAGAGAAACTTCCTTTCATGTGCTATCATGTCACCCTTTGGAGATACAGTTTTTATATAGAGCCAGGAAAAATGCTGGAAATTTTCTGTATTTTAAAATTAAATTTAAAAATTAATTGGTTCACAAGTAGTCTATAATCATGACCACTTAGTTTCCTTAGTAAATATCTGTATAAGTTCGTGATTTTAAAATATTTCTTACGTTTCTGTTACAATCATTATGTTTATTGATGCTGAAATCACGCTATTTGTGGTAAGATGATGCTTCATTAGATTCTTTTGGTTTTGCTTTTTTTTGTGAAATACACAACTGTATCTTTGTTAGATTTTAATAGCATAGGTGTTCCAAACTATATTTCCTGCCTGAGATCTGGAATCAGCCATTCTACACAGTGTTTTAAGGGCAAAAACTGGGCACTGTATTATGTTTGTTTATTTTTAATAACTTTTTTGGCTTCTCCACCTGCCACATGTGCTTCTTATTTAGGCCTTGCAGGTGACTTAGTTATTGTTTTAGTTTGTGCTTTTTTTGTAAAGTTACATTGGTTTTGAACGGTCAGCCGCATCCCTGTCTTTCCAATATGCCCTATTATTTTCAGTTTTTGGCTTTGCAGAATGTGAGGATTTTTAGTAAAACACAAATTGTGTTACAGTAGAAATGCCTGTAGTTTGGAAAGGACAACAAATGTATAGTGATGACATCTTATTTTATTTGTCATGGGATGAGCTTTAACCATAGATATAAAATGTTACTGACTCTCTAATGCTTTAGTTATGTTTAATGGGGAACTTTTATTTATATGTTTTGAGGACACGAGGTAGTGAATTGATTTAAAAAAATAATGTCATGTTTTAAAATTTATTCTTTTTGTTTCAATTCTCAGTAAACATTTGCTTTTTCTGAGTTAAAATTTCCCCTTTCTCTTTTCCACGTAGCATCAATAACTAGCTTTCTCACGGTGTTAGCGTGGTATCCCAATACTTTGCTCCGGACATGGTGCCTTGTTCTTCATAGTCTAACACTCATGACAAACATGCAGCTTAATCGTAAGTCCAAATATTTATTCCTCTAAATCTCTGACATATACTTTATTATTCTTGCTATGAGATTCTTAAAAAAGATTTTTTCAAGAAGTGATATAGTTGTGAAAATGATTAAATTCTTTATTTGAATATGTCTCTTCTGAATTTGTTCTTTTTGTTGTTGTTCTTAATGTATCTTGCCCTTTGTGCTTCTTTACTTTGATTATATACTCTCATCTATCTACAGTTACAAGATCAAATTATATGTTTACCTTCTAAAAACTTTTACTAGTTTTTAAAAATTGATTACTCTTAGAGTACAAAGTCAAGTATTTAATGTTAGTCTATGTCTTGTGTTGGTTATTTATTCTTTTTAAAGTAACTTAGCAGTTAAAAATGATTTATTCATTATAATATTCATGAACGTATATGACTGGGTTCCTCGGTGTATGCTTTTCACATCTAAAACCTTCATTCACTGAACCTAATCGCTTCTTCTCAGATTCTAAAGTCCTATTAGTTTCCTACTTCCTTCACCCCACTCCTTTATTTCCCATTTAAGATAGTAAAATTAATTTCTGAACCTTTTAAGAAAGGAACTTTTAGTGCTTTCTGTGGCTTTCTGTATCTCAAAGTCACAAAGATACTCTCATACATTATCTTCTGTACTGCTTACTGGTTTTACTTTTTACATTTAGGTCTAGATTTTATCTGACATTCTTAGGTTGTTGGGAAGTAGGTATCCAAGTTCATATTAGAGAGCAAGGAGTAGCCATTTGTGAATTGAAATCTTCATTCCATCTGTAGGTTATGACAGCAGGTGGGTGGATTTCATCCCCATTCTCTTTGGGCTTAATTTCATTGACTAGAAAGCAGCGTCACATTGATAAAGGTATTAATTAAAATCATTGCTGAGAATCAAATGCTACTTCATTTTTCGTTTGGAATATAATATTTTCCAAATATGGGATTGAAAACATCCCTATGTGATACTGAAGATAGATTTGACTCAAGGATATTTTATTCACTTCAGAAAACTTGTGCATTGTCTGTGTATCAGTTAACAGTATACAACCTTTATGTAGCTGACATGCAAAAATGAATAGGTTTTGCTTCAGTTTATCTTAGAAGGCTGTGTTAAAATTTACCTGAAAAATAGATCTTTATTTCTGGAAGGGGGAAATAATTACTAAGAATAGGCTCACCAAAAGGACAGTAAGCATTTAGTTATTTTCCACTTGACTGTATACTGAATAAGATGCACATTAAACTAGGTATTTTTCACAGCCGAACTAGGAGAGAGGCAGGAGATCTATGGCAGATGAAAATAGAGAATGAGGCTCAGTCAGTGCAGTAGAGATTCAGATCCTTTTAGTAACTCCCAGGAATATGTGAGTTTCCTTTGAAATTAAAAGATGTTTTAAATACTGCATTTCCATTGTTTCGGGGTCCTTTTGTTGGGGACTTTTTTTTTTTTTTTTTAATGTTTTATAGCTGGTTCCAGTACTGCCATTGGAACTCAGGAGAGTACTGCCCATCTGCTGGTTTCAGATCCAAACCTGATTCATGTTTTAGTGAAATTTCTTTCTGGCACCAGTCCACATGGAACAAATCAACACAGTCCACAGGTAATGTGACTTCTGAAAGCCAGTGATAGGCCCAGATTATACAGTAAACTTATTTGTAAAGGAAATTTTAAGTGCAGCTAAATACATAAAATTTTCATTGCTAAAGCGTTAAATGATGACCTCTTATGTATCAATGTAATAAAATGTTTTGAATTACATATAATAATAGCTATGCTGAAACTGAATTATAGCAGGTAGTAAGTTTTCTCTTGGAATTTTGCTGGATTTTTTTATGTAGCGATATATTTTTGGTGTTAATTTTATATAATTTGAGAAACATTCTAAACAGATATTTACCTTAATGTTAGGGAAGCATTTAAAAAATTGGGGAATATAAAAATTTTTTTAAATAATGTGTTATGGGCTTCCCTAGTGGCGCAGTGGTTGAGAGTCCGCCTGCCGATGCAGGACACAGGTTCGTGTCCCGGTCTGGGAGGATCCCACATGCCGCAGAGCGGCTGGGCCCGTGAGCCATGGCCGCTGAGCCTGCGCGTCCGGAGCCTGTGCTCCGCAATGGGAGAGGCCACAACAGTGAGAGGCCCATGTACCGCAAAAAAAAAAATCGTGTTATGTTAAATGACCTCTATTATCAAGATTGACAGGTCACCTAACTTAATTCTTTTATACTATTAACTATTTTATTTAACAAAAAACAAAATGATGACATCAGTGGACCTAAAGGGTATTACGATACGTGAAATGAAACAGAGAAAGACAGATGCCATATGAGTTCTCTTATATGTGGAATCTAGAAAACAAAGCAAATGAAGAAACATAAGAAAACTGAAATTGAGTCCTAGATACAGGGAACAAACAGTTGGTTGCCAGAATGGGGGATGGGGGATGGGGGTGGGGGTGGGGGAAGGAGGGTGAGGGAAATTGAGAGGTACACATTTCCAGGTACAAAATAAATGAATCACCAGTATAAAATGTACTGTGTGGGGCGTATAGTCAATAATAATGCAATATCTTTTTGATGACAGATGGTAACTAGTCTTATTGTGGTGAGCATTTTGAAATGTATAGAAATATCAAATCACTGTGTTGTACACCAAGAACAAATATAGCATTGTAGGTGAATTTTACTTCAAAAACAAACAGGGCTTCCCTCGTGGCGCAGTGGTTGAGAGTCTGCCTGCCGATGCAGGGGACACAGGTTCGTGCCCCGGTCTGGGAGGATCCCACATGCCATGGCTGGTGAGCCTGCGCGTCCAGAGCCTGTAACAGGAGAGGCCACAACAGTGAGAGGCCCACATACCGCAAACAAAACAAAACAAAACAAAACAAAATAAAAAAACACAAACAAACACATAGAAAAAGAGAAAAAGAGATCAGATTCGTGATTACCAGAGGCAGGGGTTGGGGGAATTGGATGAAGGTAGCCAGAAGGCAAAAACTTGTTGAGAGAGTAAATCTTGAGACTTCTCATCATAAAGAAAAAAACATTTTTTCTTTTATTTTGTATCTATATGAGACGATGGCTGTTCTCTAAACTTACTGTGGTAATCGTTTCATGATGTATTAAGTCAAATCATTATGCTGTATACTTTAAACTTATGCAGTTCTGTATGTCAATTATATCTCAAAACTGAAATGAAAAAAAATATTGCTTTTGTTAATTCAGAAAAAAAAGATATATCAGAGCTTATAAACATTTTTAGTCTAACCACAGATTTCTTTTATATCAGTTTAGCTTTTGTTATATTGTACTACTTTAAAAAATATCTTTCCTTCATTATATTTCTTTTCGCATAAAATATATTTAGTGTTCATAGCATCTTTCCAATGGACGTTATTCAAGATTATCTTGCAAGGTTATCATCTTTTATTTCTTAGCTATGTGCTTATCTATGTGCTAGGTCTAGGTGCTGTTCTAGGTGCTAGGGATTTAAGTAGTTACCCTGTCCGAGTCTCTGCCTTTCTTGGAGCTTAAGTTCTGTTGGATACATTTAGTCAGTACTCTCATACTGAATAGACTTGATTTTTGTAGATCATCATAAAATAAACCAGACAAGGAAAAAAATGAGAAGGAACAAACTACTTGTAATTAGTTTGGGCCAGAGTTTTGATAGGGTTAGAGGCATGTTATCAAGTGATTATTACACATAAAGATTGCATGAATTTGGAATGTGAAGATTCCTGAAATCACTAATTCCAGCTTCTTTATTTTACATATGAGTAAACATGCATTATTTGCATTGCCCACAATTATACAACTAGTAGTGATAGAGCCTAGGTGTCGGGGAACATGCCGCTGTATAAAGTAGTGTTTTTTCCTCTCTTTTTTTTTTTTTAAAGGCAAAGTAAAAGTTACTGAAGGTCAAGCTTTCCTCAGATATTTTGGTTTTGTAGTTTGGTTATGAATGTTATGATTTTTATACTCAGTGTTAGAAATTGTTAACTTTAAAATGGTTTGGAGAATTACATTGCATTTTGTTTTTCCCAAAACTCCTCTAGGATTTTATGATCATAACATTCCAAAACATACTTCAGGGTACTTGGTGTGGTTCTCGCTATCACTTTTTTTTCATTGAAGAGATAGAAGTTTGGGAAAGCATTTTTTTTACAAATAGATACAGGTTCGTTTTTAGCTTTAAGGGGTTTTTTGTAGGGTTTTTTCCCCAATTCACTTTAGTATTTGCTCTGCTAGTCATTAGAAGCATGACCTTTTGTGAATCACTTAATGTGAGTCTGAGTTCTTTTGTTTTGAAATGGGATAATTAAGAAGATTGTGAAAATCAGTACATAAGTTCTTTGTGCTTTTGAAAGCATTATAAAGATATTCTTGTGTAATTCAGGTGAGTCTTTCTGTATTGAATTAAATAAAAGTAACATAAGTTATTCTAAACCGTAAGGAAAAAAATATTGACAATAGAAGCTATAATTTTCGATTTAAAATAAGTATATCAAGATCTAAAAGCTTAATTGGTTTCCTGCTATCACTGTTAATATTTTTGTTCTTCAAATGAAAAGTTTCACCCGTATGGCTCTTGACTTAACATTTGATGCTTTTTTTTTTTTTTTTCTCTACGGGGAAAGAGAATTTTTTTCCCCACATCTTTATACAATGTTGTGTTAGTTTCTGCTATACAACAAAGTGAATCAGCTATATGTATACTTATATCCCCATATCCCCTTCCTATTGAGCCTATCCTCCCTCCGTATCCCATCCCTCTAGGTCACCACAAAGCATTGAGTTGACCTCCTTGTGCTATGCAGCAGCTTCCTACTAGCCATCCTTTTTACATTTGGTAGTGTATATATGTCAGTGCTACTCTCTCACTTCATCCCAGCTTCCCCTTCCCCCGCCGTGCCCTCAACTCTGTTCTCTACGTCTGCGTCTTTATTCCTGCCCTGCCACTAGGCTCATCAGAACTGCTTTTTTTTTTTTTTTTTTTTTTTTTGCTGTACGCGGGCCTCTCACTGTTTTGGCCTCTCCCGTTGCGGAGCACAGGCTCAGCAGCCATGGCTCACGGGCCCAGCCGCACCGTGGCATGTGGGATCTTCCCGGTCCGGGGCACGAACCCGTGTCCCCTGCATCGGCAGGCGGACTCTCAACCACTGTGCCACCAGGGAAGCCCCAGAACCACTTTTTAAAATTCCTTATATGTGCGTTAGCATACGGTATTTGTTTTTCTCTTTCTGACTTACTTTACTCTGTATGACAGATTCTAGGTCCATCCACCTCACTACAAACAACTCAGTTTCATTCCTTTTTATGGCTGAGTAATATTCCATTGTATATAGGTCCCACATCTTCTTTATCCATTCATCTGTTGATGGAAATTTAGGTTGACAAAAGATTAATCTCCAAAATATACAAACAGCTCATGCAGCTCAATATCACAAAAACAGACAACCCAATCCAAAAATGGGCGGAAGACCTAAGTAGACATTTCTCCAAAGAAGGCATACAGATGATACTTTTTAAATGAATAATTCTGTAGATGGGATCAGTAAGCAGTTGTCAACAGAATTTCATTTCTCTTCAGGTTGGTCCAACAGCTACGCAAGCTATGCAAGAATTTCTTACCCGATTACAAGTGCATCTTTCTTCAACATGTCCTCAGCTATTCAGTGAATTTTTGCTCAAGCTAATTCATATACTTTCAACAGAAAGGTAAATGTCAAGGTGTTACATATATTCCTGATATAGAAGCAATAGGTAATCCTCCAAATTAATTTTCCCTTAGCATTTGTTGGGAGTTTATCTGGGAACAGATAAGCAGGACGATATTAGGAATTAAGAGGGAAAGGTTTATTGGTATGTTTCCCAGTTGTTTTCACTTCTTTTCATTATGGCTCTCCCAGATCCTGAACTCCTTCTATTGTGAAAGGAATAACGGGTTCATAGATTAGGAAGTATAAACCTTCTAGGTGAAATTTACTTGAAGCTGTTTAAATTATTCTAGAATACAGGTAGAGAATTAAAGCTACCAGTAATTTTATTTGAAACCTATATTTGATAAAACCCAAAAAAGATATCTTAAAAAAGAAAGTTAAATACTAATCTCATACAGAAATCCTAAATAAATTGATTACCAAAGTCAGGCAATAGGTTGAAAAGAATAAACTGTGACCGTGATGGGTTGATTCTTAAAATGCGTGAATGCTTCGATACCATATTAATGAGTCATTTTTGTCATAGTTTAAGGCATTTCATAAAATCCAACATTACTTTCTGATAAAACTTTTAATGAAATATAAACAGTATCATCTTAAAGTTACAAAAAACAACATTATGAACAAACCAAACTCTAGTATGTTTGATTATTTTAAAACTTCCCATTAATATCAGGAAGAAATTAAAGGTGCTGTTTGCTATATTTATTATTTAATTTCATTGTGGAAGTGCCAGTGAAATTTTAAAAAATTAATGTATGTTAGAAAATGATTCAAATCACTTGTAGATTATATCACTCTTTAAAAATTAGTTTGAAAATATTAGAAATCAGAAAAAGGTATGATTTATAATAGTTATAAAATTAATTCATAATAATAGTTATTTTTCATAAATCAGTAGCAAAATGCCTGAAACCAGTATAAAAATTAACACAAAAAATTTATATGGCGTATGTTTTCATAGCTGCAGAAAATTTTATAGTACTATCCTCATTTGTTTTCTTCCTCCTTCATAACTATTTTAAAACACTAATGTGGTTGTAGTTCAACTTGTTTGTAGTGTATACACAATGAAGCACAGGTGTGGGAAGGAGTAGTTTCACAAAACCAAAAACATGCTGTTATGATATGCATCTGTGTATTTGGAAAACATGAACTTGAGGTTTTTGTGTGATATAAATAAAACCAACTAAGAAGCAAAAACCAGTTACCATGGAGTTCATTTTTCTTTTAACTAGGCTTTTTTTAAACTGTATGTGAGACCTCTAAATACACTCATTAGATGTAGACTTTAGTATAGTTCTGTCTATGTAGGGTCTAGCAGTAAAAGGTTTCATGTGAAAATTCAATACATTGACTCTAACATTTCCTACAGAAATATCAATCTTGTTTTAGTTTATAACATGCTGTCTTTTTTTAAAAAATCTATTTTATATCTTTTTTTATAAGTAAAGGTATTTATAGGTTTACGTGCCTCAAAAACTAATTAGAATTCTTTTTTCCAGCTCCTCTTCCACACCCTTCCACCCTGTACACACCTCATACATTTTCTAGCACATTTTCTTTAATAGGGTCCATAACATTGGCCCAAATATATTCTTAGCTTTTGTTTTCTTTGTATGTTTTTAAGAAAGTGTCTGGCATCCGTATAAATTAGCCTGCAGCTTTTTAGTTCAATTAATACTATAGGTTGAGAAGAAGTACCCAGACTTCATATGAAGAGGGTACTCATTTATATCACATAAGTGTTTTGCAGATATATTCTCTTGGTCTGTGGATTATATTTTCATTTTCTTAACAATATCTTTGAAAAAGCAGCTTTTAATTTTGATGAAATTTTGTTAGCTTTTTCTTTTATTTATTATTATTTTTGTTTCATAGCAATATCCTTGCTTAACCCAAGGTCATAGAGATGATTCTCTATGCTTTCTTCTAGAAATTTTATTGTTTTAGGTTTTACACATAGGTTATATTGAGTTAAATTTTGCATTTGGGTCTAAGTTCTTTTTTTTCTTTTTTTTGCCTGTGGATGATGTCAAATTGTTACTATACCATTTGTTGAAAAACACATCCTTTTTAAATTGAATTCTCTTTCTGCCTTTTCCAAAAATCAATTGACCATATTTGTTTTGCTCTATTTCTGGACTCTATAGAATTGATGTTTTTGTCTGTTCTTTTCCGATACCACACTGGTTTGGTATTTTTATATTATTTCTTGAGGTCTGGTAGTGTGGATTTTCCAACTTTGTTCTTGTTGTTTTGGCTATTCTGCTTTCTTTGCTTTTACATGTAAGTTTTAGGATCAGCTTATTGATCCCCCACCACCCCCACAAAAACAAAAACAAAAACAAATCAAACCAAAAAAAACACTTCTCCATTGTGACTGAATAAGCGTGAATCTGTAGATCAATTTGGGAGGAGTTGTAGGTATATTTATAGATACAGATATAGTTATTCATATAGACATAGATACAAAAATATAGTTATAGGTAGAGTTATATATATATTTGTGATTTTTCTTTGTACAGTCATGTGGTTAGTGAATAGTATGTATGTCTTTTTGCTTTTTTTGCACCTACTGAAATGATCATATATTGTTTCTTCTAAAATCTGTAGGTATGATAAATTACACTGATTTTTTTTTTTTTTTTTAAGTGTTGATCAGTATACATTCCCAGGATATATACTCACTCGGTCATGATGTATTATCCTTTTTATATCTTGCTTGTTTAAGTAGTTAATGCTTTGTTGCTTCCCTGGTGGCGCAAATGCTTTGTTGAAGATTTCAAAATCTATGCTTATGAGAGATATTTGCATTTTTAAAAATAATACCTTTGGTTTTTATGTCAGGATAATCCTGGACTCCTAAAATGAGTGTTTCCTTTTCTGTTTTCTGGAAGAGGTTGTGTAAATTGGATTATTACTTATTTAAATATTTGATAGTAATTGCCATTGAGGCAACCAGGGTCTGGAGTTTTCTTTGTATTAATAGAAAAAAGTTTCTACTTATTTTTTTTTCGTGATGCATAAAGAGTTCCTTTATTATAAGTAATCAAAAGTAAACAAATACTCTCTTTTTTTTCACTTTGAGACAATTATATATATATATTTTTAACATCTTTATTGGCGTATAATTGCTTTACAATGGTGTGTTAGTTTCTGCTTTATAGCAAAGTGAATCAGTTATACATATACATATGTTCCCATATCTCTTCCCTCTTGCGTCTCCCTCCCTCTCACCCTCCCTATCCCACCCACCCCTCCAGGCGGTCACAAAGCACCGTCTACTTATTTTATAGGTAAAAGATTATTCTTTTAGGTTTTCTTTCTTCTTGAGTGAACTTTGGCAGTTTGTGTCTTGAAGGAATTTGTTCATTTCATCTGTGTTGTTGAATTCATTATTTGTAATTTTTTAAATTATGCTTTTAATGTTTATAGTATGTAGTTTGATTCATTCTATCATTTCTGATATTGGTAATTTTAATCTATTTATCTTGGTCATTCTTGCTAGAGGTTTATAATATTATTGATATTTTCAAAGAACCAACTTAAAGCTTTGTTGATATTCTTTATTTTTTTATTTCCAATTTCATTAAATTTTGCTCTAATAGTTATTATTTCCTTCTTTCAGTTTTTCTTGTATAAGCGTTTGACAATATGTGTCTCTTAATTGATCTGTTAGACCACTTTACATTTAATGTGGTTATTGATTTAGTGGACTAAAATTTATCACTTTGCCAGTTTTGTTTATTTAATCTATTCTTCGCTTAAAATTTTTTTTCTTGCCTACTTTTGGATTAAGTAATTTTTATAATGATTTCATTTT
This sequence comes from Phocoena sinus, assembly GCF_008692025.1. Taxonomy (NCBI): domain Eukaryota; kingdom Metazoa; phylum Chordata; class Mammalia; order Artiodactyla; family Phocoenidae; genus Phocoena; species Phocoena sinus. The sequence goes on from NC_045775.1 coordinate 25,922,368, forward strand.
GTTTCTAGTATTATTATTTATAACAAAGAAATTTTGATTATAGTGTTTTCCCTAGCTTTGCAATATACGTCTTTATTTCATCACGTTCTGCTTTCACATATTATTATACCTTAGCTCACATATAATGTAAGAACTTTACAGCAGTAAATTTACAGTTTCTTTCTCTCATCTTTTGTGATATAGGTATCATATGTTTACTTTTACATATGCTGTAAACATAATACATCCCTACAATTTTTGCTTTGGATAATCACATATCTTTTAGACACTGAAGTAAATAGTATTTATGCCCGGAAATGGACAAGCCTCTTCTACTGGGTGATTAGTGTGAGGATTTGAATCACTCTTTTCAAGATTTGACCTGGCTTTGGTTTTATTGTTGCTATGGTTACCTTTTGTGTTTTGTCAGCTTCAAAATGATCTAGTTAGCTTCTGTTTCGATGTGAGTCAGGGTAAAGGGGGTGGTTTCCAGTTTTATTGTTCCATCCTTAGCTTTTGTTGTTCCTTATACATTTGTACCACAGAGGGACTCTTTCTCCATGGCTCCATCTCTAGCAGTCAACTGCTTTTGCTTGTTTCTTAATGTTCACTAGACTCGTAGTGATGGCAGGTGTTTTCCGATATTGTGTCCAGCCTCAGTCTTTGGCAGGCCCTCTGTGACTGAACCTCAGGGAAAGGAGCTTTCTCAATAAATTTTTCCTTTTTGTCAGCCAAACTCTGGCTTGTATCTTTGGCCATTTCTGAGGAGAGCATTTCCTTCTCTCCAGTGGTAGGAAACAGCTATTGGTATTTGAGGGGTTTTTTCACTAGCACCAAATACATGGTGTCTTTTTTAACACCATTTCCCTGATTATCTGACATCAACCTGTGTCCTACAATTCAGTTCTATTCTGCCACTATCCAAAGTTAGCCTCAGATTTACAGTTTTAACTGCTCAGTCCCACAAGACTGCCCTTACTTCAGAGGGCACTTACAAGTCCAACATCCCCAGGTTACCCACATTTTTGTATCATTTGACTACAAATTCAGGGGTGCTCACAATCCCCCCCCCTCAGGTTCAGTAGTTTGCTAGAAAGATTCACAGAACTCAGGAAAAACACTTTACTTATTTTACCAGTTTATATAAAGTATAGCTCAGGAACAGCCAGATGGAATAGATGCACAGGGCAAGATATGTGTGGGGGTTGGTGAGGGAGGGTGCCTGTGAATGGATATGAACTCCAAGGGTTCAGTGTTACCACCCTTACATACCTGGGGTTTAACAACTTGTAAAGTATTTTAGCTGAATTCTTCTTAACCATATGTATATTGCCAGCATCTCGACTTCCCAGATTCTGTGACAGGAAAGCCAATGATCATATTCTGTCTTCTTGGAGGAGGTGCCTATCTTTTCATGGATTTCAGGCTTTTTGGTACTCTTTTGACCTTAGCTCTCTGATGGGTTCAAGAAAAGTTATGACTTTAGAGTTAATTTGGCTTTTTTAATTGTTAAGTTGGGGCCAATGATCTTTCCAGCTTTCTATTTCTTAGGCATAAGTAGAACTTGAGAGCATTCAATTTTGATGCGTAAGAATTACTTGATTGAATCTTAATTTTTGAAAATCAAAATCAGTAAGAAATATTTAAACTAACAACATTTGAGGTTGTAACAAACCAGAGCTCATTCATTATGAGGAGTGCCTTGTGATATATAATTATTTTAGTCTGTAGCTTCAAAATCATCTCTTTGATTTACTTGTCCTTCAGTTTTCTATTTGGAAGGGAATTCATTTTTTATTTTATATGATAAAATGGAGGCAAGAACAAGAAGGACTCAGGAAGAGCTGGAAACTCTTTGCTACAAAATGAAATAGCGAATACCAGCAGTTTAATTATTGTTTAGCTTTCTTGTATTCCGGTGGTTACTTCTTTCAGAGCAATTTAAAATGGATTAATTTTTAATCCTCTCTCTTTTTCTGCAGGGGTGCCTTCCAGACAGGCCAAGGACCTCTTGATGCCCAAGTAAAGCTCTTAGAATTCACTTTGGAGCAGAATTTTGAAGTCGTTTCAGTTAGTACTATTTCTGCTGTGATAGAGTCTGTCACTTTTTTAGTGCACCACTATATCACTTGCTCAGACAAAGTAATGTCTCGAAGTGGATCAGATAGCTCAGTGGGTGCTCGAGCATGCTTTGGGGGACTCTTTGCCAACCTCATTCGTCCAGGTGATGCAAAAGCAGTTTGTGGTGAAATGACAAGAGATCAACTCATGTTTGATTTGTTAAAACTGGTTAACATTTTAGTACAGCTGCCTCTTTCGGGCAATAGGGAATACAGTGCAAGAGTGTCTGTGACCACCAATACGACAGACAGTGTTTCAGATGAAGAAAAAGTTTCAGGAGGCAAAGATGGTAATGGAAGCAGTAGTAGTATTCAAGGATCACCTGCATATGTCGCTGACTTAGTGTTAGCCAACCAACAGATAATGAGCCAGATTTTGTCGGCTCTGGGCCTGTGTAATAGCAGTGCCATGGCGATGATAATTGGTACGTATTAATATTAAGAATATTAATCTTATACTTGTTTCTAGTACTATATCTCTTTCCTTTAGCAATGTATGAATTCATTTTCTTTTTACTTTATAATGCAGAGTTACTTTTTTGTAAACTTCTTAGCATGACTGATTTTTATTAGTGAAAACTTTTATAGAGTGGCTTCAATCAGTTGAAAATTTTTAAGTGTGAATTTTTTAAAAATTGGAAAATACTAACAAAATAACTTGTAGTGAATTAAGAAAAAAAAATCAGTCTTGTAAGTTAGGTACCATAATTTATAGTCACGTATCGCTAACATTTTAAAGATGGAGAATTTCACATCAAATTTTGTATTAGGGAATGAGTAAGATTTATTTGTTCACAGTTTTTTAAAATGTTAAGTATAAAATTTTGTTCAAGTTTAACAGTTTTATGACACATATATCAATGTAAAATTTATATATTGTTGCTTTACTTTTCTACCTATTTGAAAGCTAATATATTATGTTAATTTTTTTAACTAATTAAACTTCTGTAAATTGTGACAAAATCCATTCCTGATATATTTTTGCTTATTAGTATTTCTTTTTTCATGTAAGGGAAACAACCATATCTTTTTGATTAAAAGTTTTGAAGTTTAGTTACATAATAGTATCACTTATTTTTCTTTCCTTTTCTTTTTGGTATGTATAATGATGTTCCTCAGTCATGTAATAGAGCAACTTTATTGTTACCAACAACAGAGGTATCTCCTATAAAAGATACCAAAAAACATCCTCTACTGAATGTTATGAGAGATATTTTAATTTCTAGATATGTGTATATGTATACACACACACACATAGCTTTTATGTACCCATCCTTCAGTGGTTTGGGGGTAAAATGGCTTTTAAGACTCTATTTTAATTATTATGGTTTTTAAGGATATGCTTTTTAAAAATGTGTCATCTTTTTATTTAAACTAGGGGCAAGTGGATTACATCTCACCAAACATGAAAACTTTCATGGTGGGTTAGATGCCATATCAGTTGGGGATGGATTATTTACCATACTGACAACACTTAGTAAAAAAGCTTCTACAGTTCACATGATGCTGCAGCCAATTTTAACCTACATGGCCTGTGGATATATGGGCAGACAGGTAAGTTCAATCTAGCAACAACTGCAGTAATTTAAGTAGTTACTAGCAATGGGAGCAGAGAATTATTTGTAAGACAGAGACAGAGTATTCTAGTTATATGTTGGAAAATGAACGGAGTCAGCAGGTGAGAACTATAGATTACTAGTATAAGTTGGAGAGGAAAGTTTCCTTGAAACTGTCAAAGATGACTACAGTGATGTAAGGATAAAATGTTTAACATATTTTAAAATTTTAGATTTTCTTTCCATTGTCTTAAGAAGTAGTTCTTTCCTTTTCCCTAACCATAGCATAGTTGAAAACCAACATGTTCTTCGTAGATGCTACATATGAAAATTTAATACGAGTATTTTTTTTCAAGCTTAAGTTACATATTTAGTTTCCTTTCAGTTAAAAGGTGTTAGGGTAATTTTAAAAGAGAAATAGGTTAGAATGTTACTACTTTTTAAATTTCCTTTTTAAAAAATGAGATTTTAGGAGCCAGTGTGATTATTTTAATTTCTAGCCCATTTACCATTTTTTTCAAAAGCAGATTTTAAAACAGTTTCTTAAGGAATCTTCTATTTGTCAGTGTATAATTATCATTTTCATAAATATACACTGCATGTGTATATATATTTCCCCATTGGAAGATACAAAGATATTTGAGAAGGATACATTTTTAAGTGAAAGTAGTGTCTACTCGAAAACAAAATCGATGCACATTAATTTAAGGTAGAAAATGATAATAGTAGGTAAACACAGATGCAAAAAATGCTGAGTTCAGAGAGGAGACTGTTCACTTCCTTTTTGATTCAGGTTAAGATTTCCTAAATATTTTGGCAGACATTTTGTATTTAGTGATTTAGGTTAAGGTTGCCATTTTATAATAACTAACTGTAAAAGAATATTACATTCAATAAGAAATTTAGTTGTCCTAATTCACAGGAAATTAATAATCACCTTTTAAAAATCACAGTATACATGTATGGTTTTTTTTTTTTAGGGCTCTCTCGCTACTTGCCAGTTATCTGAACCATTATTGTGGTTCATTTTGAGAGTACTGGATACTAGTGATGCCTTGAAAGCATTCCACGATATGGGTAAGACAAAGTTACAAAACTGTCATTTAAGTGTAACCATTTGATAGTAAATTATGTTCTTATTTTTGTAGTCTTCTGTGAAAGTTGACTCAATGTCAAATCATGTGTGTTAAGATAATTTTCATATAGTATTCTCTTTAAATTTAGGTGGTGTTCAGCTCATTTGCAACAATATGGTTACTAGTACAAGGGCTATTGTAAACACTGCAAGAAGTATGGTATCAACTATTATGAAATTTCTTGACTCTGGTCCGAATAAAGCTGTTGACAGCACTTTGAAAACACGAATACTAGCTTCTGAGCCTGACAATGCAGAAGGGATCCATAACTTTGCACCCCTGGGTAAGAAAAGAGTTATTTCATCTTATGGGTATGAATTTAAGTAGCAGTTAATTGGCTGGTATGAAGCAAAAATAGTTGTCAAAGTAAGTTGATTGTGTTACAGTATCACCATTTCAATTACAAGCCATTGATTTTAAAGGTAGTAGTTTTCCAAACATTCTACTGATTAGAAGGAAGTTTTTAATTGTTCTTTAGTAGTAAAATTTGTTTTTATTTCTGAGTTTAAATAGAACACAATTTATGAAACTAAGTAGTAGGTTCTTATGTCAGTTTTCATTGTAAATGTTAGTTTTAAAGGACTTATTCCTTCTTATTTGGAGTGGTACTTTTTTTTATAAGAAGTTTCAGATTTATATAGTTATTCTTTTTTTCCATTCTACATAGTTTCTTTTTATATTTTTCTTTTCATATTTCTAACTCATGAATATTGACAATTTAGAATAAAGGTGATTATTTTCAAGCTGAAGCCTGTATTGGACATTGTTTTTTACTTAAATCATTTGAGAATTACTGTGCTAGATTTGTTGTTGCTAGTTTAGTTTTCATTTGACATGTTAGTGCATAGAAATTAGGCAGCAGTTAACAGAGAATTTGTCGCCTTGCCAGTTGACTGGATGTCCTGAGGTTTTGTGAATACTGTAACAAATTATGCTAAATGTATTAAGTACATTCATAGTATTAAATGTTCATGTTTTTAGCTAATTTTTCTAGTGTAATTATTATGGTTTGAATAGTTCTTGATGCCTTATTGGGTTTCTTTTGCAAGTTTTTATTTTATTTAAAATACTTCTGTAGGTACAATCACATCTAGCAGTCCTACTGCCCAACCAGCTGAGGTGCTTTTGCAGGCCACACCACCCCATAGAAGAGCTCGCTCTGCTGCTTGGTCCTACATCTTTCTGCCAGAGGAGGCTTGGTGCGACCTTACCATTCACCTTCCTGCAGCAGTGCTTCTTAAAGAGATACATATCCAACCTCACCTTGCATCTCTTGCAAGTGAGTAATATTTTTTGTAAAGATCCATCATGAAAATAAACGATAATTTAGAAGCATTTAAAAAATGAGAAAAATACTTAGCAAACAGTGATTAACTTAGATACACTTTCCAGATTGCTAAATTTTGAACAGTTTTAATATATTTAACACTACCACCAAATCATTTCCCATCAAGTGAATTGACATGGCTATTCCCCTGAAACAAATAGAGTGTGTGATGAAATTTAAACAAATATATTCTAGTTATATGTTATTTTGCCTTTCCTCTTCCCTCAAATTTATGAAGCTATCTATATAGCATTAAGATAAAATGAGTTAGTTTATACAGCTGTAGACAGCAGTCTTAGTTTTTCTAGGTAGTCCTCAGTCCTATCTCTGTAATGTGAAATTAGCATAGATTCCCCTTCCCATTGTAAGGTAGTTACATCTGCCTTAATACTTTGAGTGTGATATTTTGAATATTTATGATCTTTAGATTTTTAATATTTTGAGTATCATTCATTTGATGCATTTTCATTGAATACATTTTGTTGTGACTTTGCAACGTTAAATAATTGAAAAGAATTTTTAGAAAACAAGCTGTACATTAAAAGGAGCAGAAACTCCTTTAAGTATTCATGAAGGAATATGAAGTACTATTTTAAGTTTATGAGGGTCCCCAAATTCTTTCAATATAAATATAATAATTTGTACAGAATTGTTGAAGTTATCACATTTATCTTCATTGATTGATTCTCATTGCTATCATATGTCACTCAGTAATTTAATGAAGAACTATAGAGAATTTTGTAGACACCTGGCATATTTGGAAGAATCAATTTTTCCACTTATTTGCAAGATTAGATTATTATACTCTAATACAGTTGTGGAATCCACACGTTAGATAAAAATAGATATAATGAATAAAATGGCAGAAGAAAAATAGACTAATGCACAGTGTTTTAGCAGGTCAAAAATAACTATATTACATGGCAAAATATAAGTCAGTGTAAGACTTAGGGGATAATCTAAGATGAGGAGGAAGCTCCTTTTATTCAGAAGGAGAAAGTGGTTCATGTGAATGGTGGCTTTGGAGTGTAGCTAGAATTTGCACATAGGAATTGGAACAGGAAGGATGTTACAACGGAGAACTCTGTACATTATGAAAACTCAGTAGGTTAGGTGTTCTCCAATACAAGTGTGATTAATAATTTTGGTTTTGGATTGGAGCAGAAACTGAAGATATAGTGTGTTTCAGTGGAAATAGCATAGCCTTTAGAATCAAACATGGGCTTGAATATAAAATGTGTCCTTTGTTCATTTGGGGGTTTGAATTATTTAATCTCTTTGTCAGTTTGTATTGACAGATTCAAAGAGATTAAATAATGTGGATAATGCTTATCTCAAAAGGTAAGATTAAACTTAAAAATTGATGTGACTTGTCTAGTTCTCAGTGTAAACCAGGGGTGTAATTGGCATATAATAAAAGTTACTTCCTAATTTTACAGTTGAAATTAAAGGCAAAGTTCAAAGGTTGTTTTAGTTGATAGATAAATTTATTATATGGGCTTCCATGTTTGTGGAAAGAAATTTTCCCATAACAGCTGCCAGTTATTACTTCATTGGGCCTCCTTAAATTTTAGCAGGAAATGGTTTTATTTTTAAGTATTCTGAATGTTTGTTTAAATTTTGAAAGGCAAAAACAGATTAGAGGCAAAAGCAATTTCTAAATTCAACTGTGTTTAAAATCATAGCAATATGGTAGTAGTGAAATAATGAGTTTGTTTGTGAAAAAGTATTTTTTAAGTTACATTCCTCCCAATTTACAACAGTAAACCATAGCATATTAATCACCATATTGTTGGTGATAATTCTGAGTAAAGTAGAAATAATAGAGTAAGTAATTGCCTATTTTTCTTTTCTTGGAGCGAATTAAGTACATGTGGATTGCATATCTTGTTACTCTTTTTTAGGTTAATGTTAGAATTTTTTAAATACAATTTTTATTATACTGTGAATTTCATATAATAGCTGTAAAATCAATTATGGTGAAAGTCAGTGACAAAGTATGACTTGGTGTGTACATTTTCTTTTTATGAGTTCATAATGAATATAACTGAAAGCTGTTTTACTGGGATTGCCACTAAAATATGAACTCTGGTTTACTTTTCCTTTAGTAATTGTTCAATTTTCTCTTCCTGTAGCCTGCCCATCCTCAGTGTCTGTTGAAGTAAGTGCAGATGGGGTAAATATGCTACCATTATCCACTCCTGTTGTCACAAGTGGTCTCACCTACATAAAAATTCAGCTTGTAAAAGCTGAAGTAGCTTCTGCTGTCTGCCTTAGACTTCATCGTCCACGAGATGCCAGCACATTAGGCCTTTCACAAATTAAATTACTGGGCCTCACTGCTTTTGGTACCACTTCTTCAGCAACAGTTAATAATCCTTTTCTTCCATCTGAAGATCAGGTATCCAAAACAAGGTATGTGGTTTCTCATTCTTAAAAAAACCTTTCTGTGCTTTTCATAAAATTGTTTATACTGTGTTTTTTTTTTAGAGTTTAGGAAATTCTTTGTTCCATAGGTATCTGAATAATATCATAATTTTATTAAGTGTCATAAAGAATAATTCTATAGAAGCAAAACCTTGAGGCTGGTTAAAATTGAGATTTATGTGTGTTTAATCCTTGGGATGATCCACAATGTGGTATATGTGGGTGTGGGTTCCAGTTCTTTGGATTGTAGTCTTATGTAAGCATTTCCAAATGCCTATCCCCAAGAATACATCTGAAGCATACAAATGGATCATATAGATAGGCACCTAGCCCTATATGGTCATTCCTAAGTTGCCAGTCTGCAGAGGGTTAGATTTGAACCATACAAACTGACCAAACAAAGAAGGACCTGAATATATCCGTTAATTTACATTCTTCTGGTAACGTTTGATGGTTGAAAATTTTATAGATTGTCTTAATATAAGTTTTACCTGACAAAAAAATTTAGGATTTCTTTTTTATTTTTGAGCTGCCAAGACTTTACAGTTTTGCAGTTCTATGATCCTTTGCAGTTTATATTTATGCATATAAATATATGTATATACAAAAACATTTCCTGACTAATTAAATAAAAAGGAAGTTCATAATTCCTAAATGCTACTAGCACTTAAGTATTTTTTTATGTTATAGGGGAAACTTACTGTGTGTTTAATTCTTTATTGATGTTACAGTATTCTAAAAGTATTTTTTAACGTAGATTGGTGCTACTTACGAAATACAACATGCTGATCTTTTCGGTTTTTTCTTCCTTTTTTTTCTGCTTTATAAGTCACAAGGAATTTTTTTTTTTTTTTTAAATATTTTATTTATTTATTTTTGGCTGCGTTGGGTCTTCGTTGGCACGCGCGGCCCCTCTGTAGCTGCGGCGAGCAGGGGCCGCTCCTCATTGAGGTGCGTGGGCTTCTCACTGTGGTGGCCTTTCCTGCCGCGGAGCATGGGCTCTAGGCGCGTGGGCCCCACCAGCTGCGGCACGCGGGCTCAGTAGCTGTGGCTCACAGGCCCAGTTGCTCCGCGGCATGTGGGATCCTCCCGGACCAGGGCCCGAACCCGTGTCCCCCGCACTGGCAGGCGGATTCCCAACCACTGCGCCACCAGGGAAGCCCAGAATTTTTTTTTTAATACATATCCTCTCCTTGTTTTTTATTTAGATTCTTTTCCCGTGTAGGTCATTACAGAGTATTGAGCAGAGTTCCCTTGCTATACATCAGGTTCTTATTAGTTATCTATTTAATATATAGTAGTGTATATATGTCAATCCCAATCTCCCAATTTATCCCTCCCCCAGCATACCCCCTGGTAACCATAAGTTTGTTTTCTACATCCATGACTCTACTTATGTTTTGTGAATAAGTTCATTTGTACCCCCTTTTTTTTAAGACTCCACATATAAGCGATATTGTATGATATTTGTCTTTCTGTGTCAGACTTACTTCACTCAGTATGACAATCTTTAGGTCCATCCACAACATGCTGATCTTTGAGAAGTTTTGTTTTACCCCTGAAGTAATTTAAGCTACTTAAATTTACCCATATAGGCCATTTTGTGTTGTGTATTGCAGTATTGGATGGTTACGGTTATTACATCATTGCCTTACTCACATAAGTGATCTGGAAGGAATGATGGCAAGTGCAGCTGCACCTACTGCTAATCTGCTACAGACTTGTGCTGCCTTACTGATGTCTCCATACTGTGGAATGCATTCACCCAACATTGAGGTTGTGCTTGTGAAGATAGGACTGCAGTCCACTAGAATTGGCCTGAAGCTTATAGACATTCTTCTGAGAAATTGTGCAGCATCAGGCAGTGATCCTACAGGTGACAATTTTGATATTTTAATTTTTACATATCTGCAAAATAATGACAGTTGAACTATGTGATATTTGTGATTAATTCTGTTTCTGAAATTAACTTCTATTATGGCTTCATTATTTTTGGAGTTTTGTTTTTGAAATTTACAGAAGTTATTTCTAATGAATAATTTAAAATTAAATTGAGCAAATCTTCTCATCCCATTTGCTTATTTAGCAAATTTTTCCTTTTGATTCTTTGTTGCAAGATTTGAATAGCCCTTTACTTTTTGGAAGACTGAATGGACTCTCTTCTGACTCTACGATAGATATTCTTTACCAGCTTGGGACAACTCAGGATCCTGGAACAAAAGACAGGTAGGTATGTGGTGATCTCAGTTTTCATATGAGGACACACATACACACAATCACATGTAGTGAATGTTACTTGGAATGCTTTATTTTCCTTTTTTTAAATTAATTAGTTTATTTACTTTTGGCCGCGTTGGGTCTTCGTTGCTGCTCGTGGGCTTTCTCTGGTTGCAGCGAGTGGGGGCTGTTCTTCATTGTGTTGCACGGGCTTCTCATTGTGGTGGCTTCTCATTGCAGAGCACGGGCTTCAGTAGTTGTGGCACGCGGGCTGAGTAGTTGTGGCTCGCGGGCTCTAGAGCACAGGCTCAGTAGTTGTGGTGCATAGGCTTAGCTGCTCCGCAGCATGTGGGATCTTCCCAGACTAGGGCTCAAACCCGTGTCCCCTGCATTGGCAGGTGGATTCTTAACTAGTGCACCACTGGCAAGTCCTGGAATGCTTTCTTTTTAGATCTTTTCATAAAAGTTAAGCTTAGGTATTACTAAACATGTAGAAATATAGGAATATTGTGTCCATATTAGGTACTTGGAGTATTTTGTTAATAGTAATAATGTTTGTTTTTATTGATTACTTATTGCTATTGATTATATTATTCACGGACAACTTTTCATATACTCCTTACCCTCTTTCTCCTGCTTCCTACCACAAAATGAAACACTATCATACCAAGTAAATAATATCTGAATGTTTCACCTAAATGTTTAGTGATCTTTCGTTATAGGTAATTTTAGATGAGTTTTACTAGTGTAGATCTTCCTTGATGTCTTTTACCTCCAAATTGATAGGGACTCCAAGTAATTTTGAAAAATGTTTTAGTTGATAAATTTTTGAATGATACTTTGGCATTCTCTGGTTTTATGTATATCATCTGTATCTGGAGAACATATTTATAGAGTGTGTGATTCTATAAATAATATAAATTATCTTCATACTAGAGATTGTTTCCTGAGTTAATATCCTTTGAAGTATATTGAATATTTTATATCCAATTAATATTCTTTAATATTGTTATTAGTTTGTGTTTAAAATGAAATCATTTGGTATGTTATTAAATGTCTTACTTCATAAATTATTAACAGATTATTTTTTGTGGGTGCTTACTCATTTTATAGCTATTTACCAAGTAGTTGCTATATGCTTGACATTGTGCTAATACTAGAGAGGTAAAGTTTATTGAGTCCAGCTTGTGCCCTCAGGACTGAGAAGACAGAGCAGTATCACTCATAAGGGAAGATTTATGAAGGTCAGACTTAAGGGTATGAATTAGAGTGCCAGACAGTGAAGGCATCTCGGAAAAATTGCTACTTAATCTCTGGTAATGTAATAGCTTTCATTTAGTTTAGGCTCATTGCTTTCAGGTTCTCTGGATTAAAAATATTTAAAGAACATATTGAACAAAGTATAATTAGTTTCAGCAGGATAACTTTAAAATATTAAATAGGCTGGCTTCCTTTCCATTAAACTTTTTGCTTTATATAAACTATGTGATACCTGTATTATATTTAAAAATATACTGGAGTATTTTTGACAAAGTAGATACGAATTTATGTCAATTCATAATTGTTAATAGGATTTAAAAATACATTAAAAATATGTGCTAAATATTTTTCTAGAATAGGTTTCTTTAAATCTCTTGTGATTATTTAAAAAAAATTTTTATCATAAGAAGAAAATTGCATTTAAAATTATTTTCTTAGCATTAATGCAAATGTGAATATTTCAGAATGTTTCAGAACTAACATTAATGACAAGATTGTTGGCTGCTGTTTTTCTAGAAAATGTTACTCTTCTGTAATTGCCTCATCTCCCTTCTTTTTCTATGACTTGTCCTTATGTCCTGTCATATGAAATTTAAAGCATCTTACCCTTCAGTCCTTCAAGGTAGAGAGAGGGATTAAGTAGTATTATATACGTTCCAATTCCCATTTCTTTTACCCTGAAGCAGAGAATCTTGTGCTCTAAACTAGACATTTAAAAGTAAACAAAAACAAAGATAAATACAGTGTTTTAAGAACTTGACAGTAAGTCTCACCTCCCACCTCCCCCCCACCCCCCAAATACAAACTCCAAAGCATTACTGCTTTAAAAAGCCTTTTGCTTTCATTTTGTGGTCTCCAGCTCTAGGGGATTGAGTGTAGTGTGGCACTTGAAAAAGAACATATGTTGGGGCTATTCTGTTGTCAGAGTGAAAGAGGGTGGGTGGCTACTACTAGTATTTAATGCTTGGGGGCCAGAGTTGTGAAACATTTCATGCTGTATTGCATGAAATTCTGCACAATGAAGAACTGGCCCCAGATCACTGCTCTGTGGTATGTGGATTTGTTACAAGGTGAGTGAAAATTTAGAGGACAGAGTGAGTTTTTTAAGTTGTGTATCCTGTAATTCTAGATAGGTATATATTCTGTCACAAATGAGGTAAGAATCAATGATTATTTGCTGAATTAGACTTGAGTCATCTCAAACATTTTCATTGCTTAAGATTGGTAGGGTTTTGGAAAATTAGAGTTACTATGACCTTATTGATTGTATAATTCCTTTTCCCTTCTATTTTATTGATATATTAAAACTATTGAGAAAAATCAGTATATTATTCCGATAAATACATTGCTTACATGCAGTGGTGGTATTTATCTGTATTAAATGTCAGCTGGAGTATAATTGGTTATTCAAATTCATCTTCTTCTTTTAAGAATTCAGGCCTTGTTAAAATGGGTCAGTGATTCTGCAAGAGTGGCTGCTATGAAAAGAAGTGGCAGGATGAGCTACATGTGTCCTAACTCTTCAACAATAGAGTATGGTCTTTTGATGCCATCTCCTTCTCACTTGCACTGTGTAGCAGCAATTCTGTGGCACAGTTATGAGCTGCTGGTAGAGTATGATTTACCAGCACTGCTGGACCGAGAGCTCTTTGAGTAAGTATGATTTGTGAAATTCTCTTTTCCCCCAGTACTAGATCACTTTAGATTTTTACTTGATGAAACAGCATTTTACATTTTTATTTATATAAAAATAATACTTCAGAAAGTACTAGTTAAGTATAATCAGTATAAGTTCGAAATGAGATGCTACACAAATTTAATTAATTTATCTTCAAGTTTTAAGAAGCTACATTAGTGTCATTGCTGCTTTTCCCACCTAAAATTGGAACGTTTAATATATTCTCTTGCAGGTCATAATGTTTATTCTCATCTGCAAATTTACCTGCCAGATTCTTTTATCTTTAATATGCAACTTTGGAGGGAAAGTGTAGCTAGAAATTTTGAGAGACTACTTTAGACAGTTTTTACAATTGGTTGTTTTTACTTCTTTCTAGATGGCTGTTATGATTGCTCTTTTGACAAGTAGTTTCCACTTAACCCACATTTCTTCACCATACTCAGTTAAGGCTTTGTTGAGCTGACTGCCTAATAACTGCTAAGTCTATAGCAAAATATAATAATTTATTTCTGAAGAGTTCCATGACTCTTAAAAGGTTGGCTTTTTGTCCTCTAGTTTGTCATTTTCATATTTGGTCCTATCAGTTGGCATAATCCATGACTTATTAGTGAAACTTGCTAACAGTTTTCATTTTGCTGATATGAATTAAAGCCATTAATAATGTCAAATTCAGTCTAGACATTTCTTAGGTATAATTTTTTAAATTGTTTCTTTATGTCATTGTTTTGAGGTCACACAGAGAATGGTAGAACCATTTTGATATAGATCTCTTGGTTTTCTATACTCATTTTACAAATCTAACTTCCAATCTACTGAAGTACTTAATGATGTTTATCAGTCTTCCTGAAACATTACAGTGTCATTATATTGAACGTCAAACTATATAATTTTCATGAAAGTGATTTCTAGTAGAAATAATTGACAAAGAGGTCATACTAAATATATGTATATGTTGTTAACATGGTATCTTTTATTCCCTAGGTTACTTTTTAATTGGTCCATGTCTCTTTCCTGCAACATGGTTTTGAAGAAAGCTGTTGACAGTCTACTTTGCTCGATGTGCCACATACACCCAAGTTATTTTTCTTTGCTTATGGGCTGGATGGGAATTACCCCTCCTCCAATGCAGTGTCACCATGGACTGTCCATGACAGATGATAGCAAAAAGCAAGATCTTAGTTCATCTTTAACAGATGACTCTAAAAACGCACAAGCACCTCTTGCACTAACTGAATCACATTTGGCAACCCTTGCTTCCTCTTCTCAATCTCCAGAAGCTATCAAACAATTACTGGACTCAGGTTTGCCTTCTCTTCTTGTGAGGAGTCTGGCTAGTTTCTGTTTTAGCCACATTTCTTATTCTGAAAGCATTGCTCAATCAATAGATATTTCCCAGGACAAACTCAGGCGGCATCACGTTCCACAGCAATGTAATAAGATGCCTATCACAGCAGACCTGGTTGCTCCTATTCTTAGGTTTTTGACAGAAGTTGGCAATAGCCATATTATGAAAGACTGGCTTGGTGGGTCTGAAGTCAATCCACTATGGACAGCACTTCTGTTTTTATTGTGTCACTCTGGGTCCACTTCTGGAGGACATAATTTAGGTGCACAACAGACCAGTGCAAGATCAGCTTCTCTTTCTTCAGCTGCTACAACAGGATTGACTACTCAACAGAGGACAGCAATTGAGAATGCAACTGTTGCATTCTTTCTGCAGTGCATTTCATGTCACCCTAATAATCAAAAGCTGATGGCCCAGGTAAGAGTAGAAAAACTGGCTTATGTTCCAGTGTCTTATTATTGTAATGTGCTGTCACATGGCACTCTTGAAATTAGCTCAGAAAGGGTCATGTATTAAGGCCAGGTGATGGTGAGGTTTGGGGTTGGTTGCATTTAAGGATTTGAATTTAAACCATAATTAAAATTAAGTACTGATGTCTCCTCCCTCCTCTCCTCAACTGTTACATAAATCAGTTATTCTTTCTGATGAATGATGGACAAATTCATGGAGATTCTAGCTAAAGATCATACATTCCTCCTTTTAAAAAACTGCCTCTAATCAAAAGAGCAACGCTTCAGGGACTTCCCTGCTGGTCCAGTGGCTAAGACTCCGTGCTCCCAATGCAGGGGGCCTGGGTTCGATCCCTGGCCAGCGAACTAGATCCCACATGCTGCAACTAAGAGTTCGCATGCCGCAACTAAGACCCGGCACAGCCAAATAAATACATAAATAAAAATATTAAAAACAAAAAAACAACGCTTCAGCTATTGGAACAGGATTGACCACTTGAAGGTGGCCATCAAGTGCCTCACAGCATTGAGGCATTGCATTTCATAGTAACCGGATTGTTAGAGCTGTTGATTTGCTTCTAATGAAGCAGACATTAGAATAAGATTCAGATAGGAGACTCCTGACAAATCACATTAAAGGTATGAAAGATGATCTTATTGTATTAAGTCCACAGAGCCAAAAATCTTGAAAGCTGGAGTTATCTGGAGCATAATTCTAGTTGCTTTTTGCCAGTTTCTGCTGCTTTCTGTCTGTTGTGATCTTCAGCAAGTTGTTTAAACTGTAAAATGGAGATAGTAATACCTGCCTCTCAAAAGGTTTTCTTCTTTTGAGAGGATTAAATATGATAATGTATATGAAGTATCTAGCATACAGCCTGTCTGAGACATGGCAGACACCAATAAATAGGAACCAGCTTCTATTTTTACCCCCTGATTTGATAGTGCTTATTCAGGTTAAACTATTAATGAAGGATGAGCTATCATAATTTTCAAAAAATACTGAATGATTTAACTTTAAGAAGAGGAAAGTACTTTGTTGCATAAAGTAATTAATTATTGGGAAACTGTATCTACTTAATGTGTCTAATTTGAAAGAAATGCTTAAATTACCAATTTTAACCAAGTCCTTGAATATGGACATTTCACAATTTGGTTTGTGCCTGTGGGTAGTATGAAACTTTGTGTTCCATTGTCTTCTGGCCTAATAATCATCACTTAGCTTTTTGTTAAGGCTTTGTTTTATATTTTTAATATATTTTTTCAAAATTTTTGTTGTATTGTAACCACATTGATATTGACTGAAGTTAAAATTAAGTTGGTTTTGCTGGGTATTTATTATGTGAAAACCCTGTAGTAGTAACTTCTCTCATCCACAGAAATTTGTATTTCACTTTTAACTTTTCGTCTACTTCCGTATAATCTTTAATTGCTGATTTGATGAATTCAAATACACTTATTAATCCACATTTAAAATTTCCTCTTTGTTCTTTAAAATATAAAGCTGCAAGTAAATATTTCATTTAACTTTTTAAATCTCTCACGTTGCCAGGTTCTCTGTGAACTATTTCAGACATCTCCTCAAAGAGGGAACCTTCCAACATCAGGGAACATTTCAGGGTTTGTACGTAGATTATTTTTGCAACTGATGTTAGAGGATGAGAAAGTGACAATGTTTCTTCAGTCTCCCTGCCCAGTGAGTATTTAACAAATTAAATCTTTATGATGAGCTGTGTGTAAAAATATTTTATGTTTTCATGTCAGAGCTTTCAGTTATCTCTGTTCTAATTTCTAATGAAATGAAATGAAATTAGAAATCAGAGGTTGTGCTAGCAAAGTAAAACTAGCACAACCTTTATACTTAAGGATAGGACTTAAAAATCTCAGCTAACCCTCTCTGTCCAAAATAACCTAGTTGTAACTTGCCATGAATAGTATAATTTGATTTGGGGCGGGGATTGACAGATTATTAGGTACAACAGTGCTAATGCAAAGTATGATGAACAAATCGCATGGCAGACATGCCACATTTGAAGAAATATATAAAATAAACTCTTTACATTTTTGTATGCATTACTGAATTGTTTGTTTTTTTATGCTTCTGAAATAGTTATATAATGATATACATTTCAAAAAAAACCTTCTTAATTTCTTTTAAATTTATTTCCAGCTGTACAAGGGTAGAATTAATGCTACTAGCCATGTCATCCAGCATCCAATGTATGGAGCAGGCCACAAGTTCCGTACACTTCATTTGCCGGTCTCAACAACATTATCGGAAGTTCTTGACAGAGTGTCAGGCAAGTCACATTTAAATAATTGTGTTTCTTTAACTTTATGTTAGATGTTTATAGGAATTTTATTATTTTTATAATTTTATTGCATTCACTCACTCACCAACCATTTAATGACTAGAAAAGGTCAAGGTAGCTTCACATTTAGAAGCATGATGCAGTGGACAAAATGTACAATACATTCCAGCACCTGTAATTCTTTTGCTGTGATGTTTGTTATGTGTAGTAATGACAGAATGGGCAGTTGGAAATGTAGACAAGCTGTGGGAAACCATTGATGGAATTTTCTCATGATAAACCATCAGGCTGTGTTTTTTTTTTTTTTTTTTTTTGTGGTACGCGGGCCTCTCACTGTTGCGGCCTCTCCCGTTGCGGAGCACAGGCTCCGGACACGCAGGCTCAGCGGCCATGGCTCACGGGCCCAGCCGCTCCGCGGCGTGTGGGATCTTCCCTGACCGGGGCATGAACCCGTGTCCCCTGCATCGACAGGCGGACTCTCAACCACTGCGCCACCAGGGAAACCCTGGGCTGTTTTATAGTAGATGAATTACAGTGTATTAGGTTGCATGACAGAATTCTAAGTAATAAACATTTACTAAATCTAGGGGAGAAATGAGTGGTCAGTAGGTAGAATCAGCTGGTGACCTTATTGTTTATAACAGTGAAGAAAGCAGAGAGCACGTTTCCCCTAAGTTTATCAAGAGCTCTCCAATGATACCTTTAAACAGGATATAAATTATTAAAGTTAAAGCATTTTTTTGAGGTAGAATACAAATTGACTGTGGTTAGTTTGGGTTTATTGCCTCTCAGAAATCCTAATCAGTGATGAATTCATTGAGCATCTGCTATGTGTAAACACAGTAATTTCTTCTAGGGATGTAAAAGTGAGCAGGACATATATTCTACCTCTCAGAGTATTTATGATCTATTGTATGTTGTCAGAATAAAAAATAAACTGAAAATTTTAAATGTTTGCATTTTAATTTAAATGTAAGTCAGTGTGTTTCTATCTGTATACATTAGAGGGGGTACCTAAGTCTTTAAGCAACACTGATAATTGAAAGAAGTTAGGAGTATCCAGAAAAAAAACTGGCGCTATTTGTTAGTTGGAAATAGAAATCTAAACTTAGAATAAAAGACTGAGTTGAAGAGATTTGGGAGTTGTTACCATACATACGTACATAGATGGTAAGTTAAACCACGTGAACAGATATGATCACTTTGAGAAAATAATGTAGAAAAGATTCTTTACCAGTTTTAGACACTGCATCTAACAGAAATGTGTGCATAAAATTATAATACTTTCCTACATTTTTACATGTTATACAGTAAAATGTTAGAATATATTATAAATGTGTAACAGTTTTTTCTTATTTGAAAATGTCCACCTTACCTGTTACAGCTAAACTTTTGTGAAAATTTGACTTTGCAAACTTTTTTCTGAATTTCAATTTTCTGAAATTGTGCCTTCTACATGATGAAGAAAAACTTTAAAATTAATTAATTGAAGGAAGGAAGTGGGGAAGAGTACTAAAATTCAATTTTTGAGATTTCATACATTAACTTGATAATGGAAAAGTATAGACATAGTACAAAATAATTGGAAATTTAACATTTTTATTTATCTTTAAATGAATACTATTTTCTAAAATGTCATGGTCTGCCATTTAGGATATTTAACAAAATAGTTCCCTTTATTAACTAAAAATTAACAAATAAAACTTATTGCTGTGGAAGAATAGTACATCCTAGTAAAAAGTCCAACAAAGTTATCCTGAGCAAATATCCGAAACTTCTAAGTGCTGAGTTTAACCTTTGATTAGCAATGCTTTGGTACTTTAAGGTGTATTTGTGATATTTAGCCATATCTTAGGATATATTAACATGTGCCATGTGTATTTTATTAACATGTATGAAAACAATCCAAAATTATTCGAGCCATAGTTTTACCCACTGTCTACAGCTTTCAACTATACTGCTTTCAAGTAATAAAGGTTATGTGTCTTTTTTTAAAATTCTATTATTGTTTTTAAGCAATTTGATTATTATTATCATCAAATAATATACCTTGTAGTTATCTTCATGTTTCTTATGATTTGAGTTTTTGGACATGAATCTGTGTGGGTGTATAAATTTCATCAAATTTGGAAATTTTTTGGCTATTAGTTTCTCAAATATATCCTGTCTCCCCGTCACTCTCCTCTCTTTTGGTGATTCCAGTTACACATTTATTAGGCCTCTTGAAGTTGTTTCACAACTCACTGAAGCTCTGTTCCTTTTTCCCCCTGTATTTAAAAAAAATTTTTTTTTGACAACTTTATTAGAGTATAAGTGCTTTACAATGGTGTGTTAGTTTCTGCTTTATAACAAAGTGAATCAGTTATACATATACATATGTTCCCATATCTCTTCCCTCTTGGCGTCTCCCTCCCTCCCACCTTCCCTATCCCACCCCTCTAGGTGGTCACAAAGCACCGAACTGATCTCCCTGTGCTATGCGGCTGCTTCCCACTAGCTATCTATTTTCCATTTGGTAGTGTATGTATGTCCATGCCACTCTCTCGCTTTGTCACAGCTTACCCTTCCCCCTGCCCATATCCTCAAGTCCATTCTCTAGTAGGTCTGTGTCTTTATTCCTGTCTTACCCCTAGGTTCTTCATGACATTTTTTCCCTTAGATTCAATATACATGTGTTAGCGTACAGTATTTGTCTTTCTCTTTCTGACTTACTTCACTCTGTATGACAGCCTCTAGGTCCATCCACCTCATGACAAATAGCTCAATTTCGTTTCTTTTTATGGCTGAGTAATATTCCATTGTATATATGTGCCACATCTTCTTTGTTAGTTCATCCGATGATGGACATTTAGGTTGTTTCCATCTCCGGGCTGTTGTAAATAGAGCTGCAATGAACATTTTGGTACATGACTCTTTTTGAATTATGGTTTTCTCAAGGTATATGCCTAGTAGTGGGATTGCTGGGTCATATGGTAGTTCTATTTGTAGTTTTTTAAGGAACCTCCATACTGTTCTCCATAGTGGCTGTACCAATTCACATTTCCACCAGCAGTGCAAGAGTGTTCCCTTTTCTCCACACGCTCTCCAGCATTTATTGCTTCTACATTTTTTGATGATGGCCATTCTGACTGGTGTGAGATGATATCTCATTGTAGTTTTGATTTGCATTTCTCTAATGATTAATGATGTTGAGTATTCTTTCATGTGTTTGTTGGCAATCTGTATATCTTCTTTGTAGAAATGTCTATTTAGGTATTCTGCCCATTTTTGGATTGGGTTGTTTGCTTTTTGTTATTGAGCTGCATGAGCTGCTTATAAATTTTGGAGATGAATCCTTTGTCAGTTGCTTCACTTGCAAATATTTTCTCCCATTCTGAGGGTTGTCTTTTGGTCTTCTTTATGGTTTCCTTTGCTGTGCAAAAGCTTTGAAGTTTCATTAGGTCCCATTTGTTTATTTTTGTTTTTATTTCCATTTCTCTAGGAGATGGGTCAAAAAGGATCTTGCTGTGATTTATGTCATAGAGTATTCTGCCTATGTTTTCCTCTAAGAGTTTGATAGTTTCTGGCCTTACATTTAGGTCTTTAATCCATTTTGAGCTTATTTTTGTGTATGGTATTAGGGAGTGATCTAATCTCATACTTTTACATGTACCTGTCCAGTTTTCCCAGCACCACTTATTGAAGAGGCTGTCCTTTCTCAACTGTACATTCCTGCCTCCTTTATCAAAGATAAGGTGATCATATGTGCATCGGTTTATCTCTGGGCTTTCTATCCTGTTCCATTGATATATTTTTCTTTTTTTTGTGCCAGTACCATACTGTCTTGATTACTATAGCTTTGTAGTATAGTCTGAAGTCAGGAAGCTTGATTCCTCCAGCTCCGTTTTGCGTTCTCAAGATTGCTTTGGCTATTTGGGGTCTTTTGTGTTTCCAAACAAATTGTGCAATTTTTTGTTCTAGTTCTGTGGAAAATGCCAGCGGTAGTTTGATAGGGATTGCATTGAATCTGTAGATTGCTTTCGGTAGTAGAGTCATTTTCACAGTGTTGATTCTTCCAATCGAAGAACATGGTATATCTCTCCATCTATTTGTATCATCTTTAATTTCTTTCATCAGTGTCTTGTAATTTTCTGCATACAGGTCTTTTGTCTCCTTAGGTAGGTTTATTCCTAGATATTTTATTCTTTTTGTTGCAGTGATAAATGGGAGTGTTTTCTGGATTTCACTCTCAGATTTTTCATCATTAGTGTATAGGAATGCCAGAGATTTCTGGGCATTAATTTTGTATCCTGCAACTTTACCAAATTCATTGATTAGCTCTAGTAGTTTTCTGGTAGCATCTTTAGGATTCTCTATGTATAGTATCATGTCATCTGCAAAGAGTGACAGCTTTACTTCTTCTTTTCCGATTTGGATTCCTTTTATTTCCTTTTCTGCTCTGATTGCTGTGGCTAAAACTTCCAAAACTATGTCGAATAAGAGTGGTGAGAGTGGGCAACCTTGTCTTGTTCCTGATCTTAGTGGAAATGCTTTCAGTTTTTCACCATTGACGATGATGTTGGCTGTGGGTTTGTCGTATATGGCCTTTATTATGTTGAGGAAAGTTCCCTCTATGCCTACTTTCTGCAGGGTTTTTATCATAAATGGGTGTTGAATTTTGTCAGAAGCTTTCTCTGCATCTATTGAGCTGATCATATGGTTTTTCTCCTTTAATTTGTTAATATGGGGTATCACATTGATTGATTTGCATATATGGAAGAATCCTTGCATTCCTGGAATAAACCCCACTTTATCATGGTGTATGATCCTTTTAATGTGCTGTTGGATTCTGTTTGCTAGTATTTTGTTGAGGATTTTTGCATCTATGTTCATCAGTGATATTGGCCTGTAGTTTTCTTTCTTTGTGACATCCTTGTCTGGTTTTTGTATCAGGGTGATGGTGGCTTGTAGAATGAGTTTGGGAGTGTTCCTCCCTCTGCTATATTTTGGAAGAGTTTGAGACTGATAGATGTTAGTTCTTCTCTAAATGTTTGATAGAATTCGCCTCTGGAGCCGTCTGATCCTGGGCTTTTGTTTGTTGGAAGATTTTTAATCACAGTTTCAATTTCAGTGCTTGTGATTGGTCTCTTCATATTTTCTATTTCTTCCTGATTCAGTCTTGGCAGGTTGTGCCTTTCTAAGAATTTGTCCATTTCTTCCAGGTTGTCCATTTTATTGGCATAGAGTTGCTTGTAGTAATCTCTCATGAACTTTTGTATTTCTGCAGTGTCAGTTGTTACTTCTCCTTTTTCATTTCTAATTCTATTGATTTGAGTCTTCTCCTTTTTTTCTTGATGAGTCTGGCTAATGGTTTATCAATTTTGTTTATCTTCTCAAAGAACCAGCTTTTAGTTTTATTGATCTTTGCTATCATTTCCTTCATTTCTTTTTCATTTATTTCTGATCTGATTTTTTATGATTTCTTTCCTTCTGCTAACTTTGGGGATTTTTTTGTTCTTCTTTCTCTTATTGCTTTAGGTGCAAGGTTAGGTTGTTTATTCAAGATGTTTCCTGTTTCTCAAGGTAGGATTGTATTGCTATAAACTTCCCTGTTAGAACTGCTTTTGCTGAATCCCATAAGTTTTGGGTCATCGTGTCTCCATTGTCATTTGTTTCTAGGTATTTTTTAATTTCTTCTTTGATATCTTCAGTGATCACTTCGTTATTAAGTAATGTATTGTTTAGCCTCCATGTGTTTGTATTTTTTACAGATCTTTTCCTGTAATTGATATCTAGTCTCATAGCATTGTGGTCGGAAAAGATACTTGATACAATTTCAATTTTTTTCAAATTTACCGAGGCTTGATTTGTGACCCAAGATATGATCTATCCTGGAGAATGTTCCATGAGCACTTGAGAAAAATGTGTATTCTGTTGTTTTTGGATGGAATGTCCTATAAATATTAATTAAGTCCATCTTGTTTAATGTATCATTTAAACCTTGTGTTTCCTTATTTATTTTCATTTTGGATGATCTGTCAATTGGTGAAAATGGGGTGTTAAAGTCCCCTACCATGAATGTGTTCCTGTCGATTTCCCCTTTTATGGCTGTTAGTATTTGCCTTATGTATTGAGGTGCTCCTATGTTGGGGGTATAAATATTTACAATTGTTATAACTTCTTCTTGGATCAATCCCTTGATCATTATGTAGTGTCCTTCTTTGTCTCTTCTAGTAGTCTTTATTTTAAAGTCTATTTTGTCTGATATGAATATTGCTATTCCAGCTTTCTTTTGGTTTCCATTTGCATGAAATACCTTTTTCCATCCCCTTACTTTCAGTCTGTATGTGTTTCTAGGTCTGAAGTGGGTCTCTTGTAGACAAGCATATATATCGGTCTTGTTTTTGTATCCATTCAGCCAATCTGTGTCTTTTGGTGGGAGCATTTAGTCATTTACATTTAAGGTAATTATCGATATGTATGTTCCTATTCCCATTTTCTTAATTGTTTTGGGTTCGGTATTGTAGGTCTTTTCCTTCTCTTGTGTTTCTTGCCTAGAGAAGTTCCTTTAGGATTTGTTGTAAAGCTGGTTTGGTGGTGCTGAACTTCTCTCAGCTTTTGCTTGTCTGTCAAGGTTTTAATTTCTCCATCAAATCTGAATGAGATCCTTGCTGGGTAGAGTAATCTTGGTTGCAGGTTTTTCTCCTTCATCACTTTAAATATGTCCTGCCAGTCCCTTCTGGCTTGCAGAGTTTCTGCTGCAAGATCAGGTGTTAGCCTTATGGGGATTCCCTTGTGTGTTATTTGTTGTTTTTCCCTTGCTGCTTTTAATATGTTTTCTTTGTATTTAATTTTTGACAGTTTGGTTAATATGTCTTGGAATATTTCTCCTTGGATTTATCCTGTATGGGACTCTTTGTGCTTTCTGGACTTAATTAACTATTTCCTTTCCCATATTACAGAAGTTTTCAGCTATCATCTCTTCAAATATTTTCTCAGTCCCTTTCTTTTTCTCTTCTTCTTCTGGATCCCCTGTAATTTGAATGTTGGTGCGTTTAATGTTGTCCCAGAGGTCTCTGAGACTGTCCTCAGTTCTTTTCATTCTTTTTTCTTTGTTCTGCTCTGCAGTAATTATTTCCACTATTTTATCTTCCAGGTCACTTATCCATTCTTCTGCCTTAGTTATTCTGCTATTGATCCCATATAGAGTATTTTTAATTTCGTTTATTGTGTTGTTCATCGTTGCTTGTTTCATCTTTAGTTCTTCTATGTCCTTGTTAAATGTTTCTTGCATTTTGTCTATTTCCAAGATTTTGGATCATCTTTACTATCATTATTCTGAATTCTTTTTCAGGTAGACTGCCTATTTCCTCCTCATTTGTTAGGTCTGGTGGGTTTTTATCTTGCTCCTTCATCTGCTGTGTATTTTTCTGTCTTCTCATTTTGCTTATCCTACTGTGTTTGGGGTCTCCTTTTTGCAGCCTGCAGGTTCGTAGTTCCCGTTGTTTTTGGTGTCTGTCCCCAGTGGCTAAGGTTGGTTCAGTGGGTTGTGTAGATTTCCTGGTGGAGGGGACTGGTGCCTGTGCTCTGGTGGATGAGGCTGGATGTTGTCTTTCTGGTGGGCAGGTCCACGTCTGGTGGTGTGTTTTGGGGTATCTGTGGACTTACTGTGATTTTGGGCAGCCTCTCTGCTAATGTGTGGGGCTGTGTTCCTGTCTTGCTAGTTGTTTGGCATAGGGTGTCCAGCACTGTAGCTTACTGGTTGTTGAGTGAAGCTCAGTGCTGGTGTTGAGATGGAGATCTCTGGGAGATTTTCGCTGTTTAAAATTATGTGGAGCTGGGAGGTCTCTTGTGGAGCAGTGTCTTGAACTTGGCTCTCCCACGTCAGAGGCACAGCACTGACTCCTGGCTGTGGCACCAAGAGCCTTTAATCCACACGGCTGAGAATAAAAGGGAGAGAGAGAAAGAAAGAAAGAAAGGAAGGAAGGAAAGTAGGGACGGAGGGAGGGAAAGAAAAGATAAAATAAAATAAAGTAAGATAAAATAAAGTTATTAAAGTAAAGAATAATTATTAAGAAAAAAATTTTTTAAAGAAAAAAACACACGGATAGAACCCTCGGACAGATGGTGGAAGCAAAGCTATACAGACAAAATCTCACACAGAAGCCTGCACATACACAAAAAGAGGAAAAGGGGAAAAAAATCATAAATCTTGCTCTCAGTCCATCTCCTTAATTTGGGATGATTCGTTGTCTATTCATGTATTCCACAGATGCAGGGTATATCGAGTTGATTGTGGAGCTTTCATCCGCTGCTTCTGAGGTTGCTGGGAGAGATTTCCCTTTCTCTTCTTTGTTCACACAGCTTCCGGGGCTCAGTTTTGGATTTGGCCCTGCCTCTGCGTGTAGGTCGCCGGAGGGCGTCTGTTCTTCGCTCAAACAGGACGGGGTTAAAAGAGCAGCTGCTTTGGGGGCTCTGGCTCACTCAGGCCAGGGGGAGGGAGGGGCACGGAGGGCGGGGCGAGCCTGCGGCGGCAGTGTAACATTGCACCAGCCCGAGGCGCGCCGTGCGTTCTCCCGGGGAAGTTGTCCCTGAATTCTGGGACCCTCGCAGTGGCGGGTTGCACAGCCAGCATGGAAGGGAGGTGTGGATAGTGACCTGTGCTCACACACAGGCTTCTTGGTGGCGGCAGCAGCAGCCTTAGCGTCTCATGCCCGCCTCTGTGGTCCGTGCTTTTGGCCGCGGCTCACGCCCGTCTCTGGAGCTCCTTTAAGCAGCGCTTTTAATCCCTTCTCCTCGTGCGCCAGGAAACAAAGAGGCAAGAAAAAGTCTCTTGCCTCTTCGGCAGGTCCAGACTTTCCCCAGTCCTCTCCCTGCGCTCCGACGCTCCGACCGAAAACCGAGCCTCAGCTCCCAGCCCCGCCCGCCCCGGTGGGTGAGCAGACAATCCTCTCGGGCTGGTGAGTGCCGGTCGGCACCGATCCTCTGTGTGGGAATCTCTCCGCTTTGCCCTCTGCACTCCTGCTGCTGTGCTCTCCTCCACGGCTCCGAAGCTTCCCCCTTCGCCAGCCGCAGTCACTGCCCGCGAAGGGGCTTCCTAGTGTGTGGAAACCTTTCCTCCTTCACAGCTCCCTCCCACTGGTGCAGATCCCGTCCCTATCCTGTTGTCTCTGTTTATTCTTTTTTCTTTTGCCCTACCCATGTACGTGGGGGAGTTTCTTGCCTTTTGGGAGGTCTGAGGTCTTCTGCCAGCGTTCAGTAGGTGTTCTGTAGGAGTTGTTCCACGTGTAGATGTATTCCTGGTGTATTTGTGGGGAGGAAGGTGATCTCCGCGTCTTACTCTTCCGCCAACTTCGGCTCGTCCGCTCTAAAATTTTTTATAATTGTTCTATCTTCAAATTGTCTTCAGTATCTAATCTGCTGGAAGTTATAGCTAGTTCTTTTCTATATATGTCCTTCTCTTTATTTAAAGTGTACAAGCTTTCTTCTAGTGTCTTGATTTTTTGTTTTTTGTTTGTTTGTTTGTTTTGGTCGCACCGCTCAGCCCGTGGGATCTTAGTTCCCTGACCAGGGATTGATCCCATGCCCTGTGGAGTGGAAGCACGGAGCCTTAACTACTGGACTGCCAGGGAAGTCCCTAGTGTCTTGAATATATTGAG
Organism: Phocoena sinus; assembly: GCF_008692025.1. Taxonomy (NCBI): domain Eukaryota; kingdom Metazoa; phylum Chordata; class Mammalia; order Artiodactyla; family Phocoenidae; genus Phocoena; species Phocoena sinus. Next base: position 25,949,809 of record NC_045775.1, read on the forward strand.
CTATTTATGTAGATTTTTTTTTTCATTGTGGATTGTGTGTTACTGCTTTTATTTATTTATTTTTTTTTTTTGCGGTACGCGGGCCTCTCACTGTTGTGGCCTCTCCCGTTGCAGAGCACAGGCCCCAGACGCGCAGGCTCAGCGGCCATGGCTCACGGGCCCAGCCGCTCTGCGGCATGTGGGATCCTCCCGGACCGGGTCACGAACCTACATCCCCTGCATCAGCAGGCAGAGTCTCAACCACTCCGCCACCAGGGAAGCCCCTGCTTTTTTAATTTGCCTAGAAAATTTCGTTGGTTGCTAGACAATGTGATTTTTACTTTTCTGAGTGGTGGATATTTTTGTATTCTAATAAATATTTTTTATTTCTTTCTGAGATGTAGTTATGTTACTTAAAAACAGAACATTACTTTTAGGACCAGCTTTTAATAAGCTTTATTAGGTGGGACCAGAGCAGCTGTTAATTTAGAGCAGAACTTACTGTGATGATGGAAATCTTTTATAACCCTGTACTATCTAGTGTAGTAGCTTTTAAGCATATAGAATGTGTCTGGTGAGACTAAGGAACTAGTGTTTTAATTTTACTGGACTTACGTTTTAGGAGGTACCGTATTGGAATAGAAGCACAGTAGCACATTTGAAAACAGAGGTCTGGGGTTAATTTGGCCCCACTGCTGAGGTTATACTCTTCTGATAATTCTGTTAGAAATTCACTAGGCATTGGGAATACTAAGTATTCCAGCCCTCATTTTAGAACCTGGGATTCATCCCCTTGCTACTTTTTTTTTTAATATTGATTTATTTTATTTATTTATTTATTTGCTGTGTTGGGTCTTAGTTGTGGTGTGCAGGATCTTTCTTTGCAGCACACGGGCTCTTCGTTGTGGTGTGCGGGCTTCTGTCTAGTTGTGCTGTGCAGGTTTTCTCTCTAGTTGTGGCTTGCGAGCTTCAGGGCACGTGGACTCTGTGGCGCGCGAGCTCAGTAGTTGTGGTGCCCGGGCTTAGTTGCCCCGTGGCATGTGGGATCTTAATTCCCCGACCAGGGATTGAGCCGGCGTTCCCTGCCTTACAAGGTGGATTCTTTTTTTTTTTTAATTTTTATTTATTTATATTTGGCTGCGTTGGGTATTCGCTGCTGCACACGGGCTTTCCCTAGTTGCGGTAAGTGGTTGCCACTCCTCGTTGCAGTGCGCGGGCTTCTCATTGCGGTGCCTTCTCTTGTTGCAGAGCACGGGCTCTAGGCATGCTGGCTTCAGTAGTTGTGGTTTGCGGGCTGCAGAACACAGCCTCAGCAGTTATGGCACATGGGCTCAGTTGCTCCGCGGCATTTGGGATCCTCCCAGACCAAGGCTCGAACCTGCGTCTCCCGCATTGGCAGGCGGATTCTTAACCGCTGCGCCACCGCAGAAGCCCGCAAGGTGGATTCTTTACCAGTGGACCACCAGGGGAGTCCCCCCTTGCTACTTTTTTAAAGTATTTTCCTTGCCCTTTAGGTGGTTTCCTTGTATGTAACGCTTGTCAGTATGCATTCCAGATTAGAGGAGACCCTCTGTAGATCACTGGGGCTCACTCTCTGTGCAGATCTCTCCTCGTTGGCACTGTGCCCTGTGAACTGCAGCCAAACCTGCCTTTGTCTTCCTGGACTCCCATCTCTGTATCCTCACCTTGAGTGATGCCTGGGTTATGCTGAGCTGTGGTCTGGGAAATTGCGGGAAATAAGCTGGTGCAATCATAGTGTTTACTTCATTTGTTTCCACTCACCCAGGAATCACTGTCCTGCCTTCCTGATGCCCAGTATCTGAAAACTTTATTTCATATATTTTCCTAATTTTTAGTTATTTCAGGTAGGACAGTAATCTGGTCTTTGTTATTTCATTTTGGCCACAGGTGGAAATCCAAACCAGAACAGTTTTAAGCAGGAAATTGAGCAAAAGCTTTCTCAGTGATACCTTTTAGTGTTTGAATGGCATTTATTGAGATAACACTATATATATTCTTGTTTTATTTTTATTTAGTTAGGAGTCTTAGATAACAAAGTAATATAAAAATAAAGAATATAAATTCTTATCACCTAATGAACTATGATTGTGTGAATTTTTTATTACTTAAATATTTCCCTCTGACTTGTGTAACTCTTTTTGCCATTTGGGGTTACTTGCTTGTTTTTCTGAGAAAGTAAAATGTATTGTTGCATTATGTATTTATTACAGTGTCCCCCTTTATCTGCAGGGGATACATTCCAGGACCCCCAGTTGATGCTTGAAACCACAGACAGTAGCGAACCCTGTATATACTATGTTTTTTCTCATCCATACATATCTATGATAAATATGATATATATGCTAATCTCTTACTGTGCCCACAGTAAGAGATCAACAAGAATAACTAATAATAAAATAGAACAATTACCTAATATACTGTAATAAAAGTTAGGTAATGTGGTCTCTCTCTTTCAAAGTAATCTTACTGTACTGTCTCACCCTCCTTGTGATGATGAGAGATGATAAAATGCCTATGTGATGAGATGAAGTGAGGTGAATGACATAGGCATTGGGAACATAGGCTTAGGTTACTTTTGACCTTCTAACAATACATCCAAAGGAGGAACAGAAGAGGGATCATCTGCTTTGGGTGATCCTGGGTTATCCAGCCATGACGACTGACATCCGTGACTGAATGTCAGAGCAGACGATGACATGGTTGGGAATTCCAAGTGGGATGGATCCAGTGAGATTTCGTCATTATAGTCAGAACAGCAAGCAATTTAAAACCTATGAGTTATTTCTGGAATTTTTCATTTAATATCCTCAGACTGCAAGTAACTGAAACCACAGAAAATGAAACCATGTTTAAGGGGGAGCTGCTGTATTAACAGTGGTTTTTTTTAATTTCACAAAAATAGAAATGGTCTAAAGGCAATCTGTAGTTTAGAAGAGGTTCTAGAAATTGAGATCACAGGGATATTTTCAGATATTCAAAGAAAGCTACAAAATAGGAAATAATATAAAAGATGCTGTTTTATCACTTGATCATTTCACCTTGACATTATAATAAAGCACTGGATCATAACTGTGTTAAGTTAGAAAAGTAAAAAGAGAGCCTGTATCAGTCATATCCATTTAGTGAAAAACATTCTTAATGTCAGAACAGTTCATCCAGCTTTTTGAGCTTCTTAATGGTTAAATAAGATCACTGTATGGTCATTTATTTCATGATTTATAATAGCATGCCATATTCAAAAGCATGAAAGAAAATATGATTTCAGAGTAGTAACTATCTATGAAAGTCTTTAGTATTCATTTTTAAAGTACTTGTAAAATATATCACTTTTTCTAAGATTCCTAACCAAATAAAAACAACAAAACCAGAAACCTCTGTTACTTACATTTGTTCCTTTATACTCCTATTTGTAGAAAAATATAGACGTCTAATGTAATGCATTAGGAGGAGTCCTGAGCTTGAATTCCATATTGCCCTTTGCAGATTGTATGAGTAACCTTGCTAATAAGGCTGTTTACCCTATTTTGAAAATAATATTCTTCCTTGGTTTGCATGTTGTGAGGACGGAAATTGATGTTATGTGGCAAACAGATTGAACTATGCCTACAGTAAAGCAAATGCTCTTGATAATGGTTTTCAAAACTGCCTCTAGAGGTAGTACTATTGTAATACATAATATTTTCTAGAGATTAGAGTTTAAGTATCCTGGCCTAAGGAGAGTGATGAGTCCCTTTCGTTGATAATGAGAATTGAATGTCAGATTTTCCTTAACAACGTTCCTTCCAGACCATTTACATTGCCTTTGTATTAGTGATAATAATAATCTCATGTAAACGTCCCCAAGATATTTATTGCTTCCCTTCTTAACCATTTTGAAAAGCAATGTATTTTACATAAAAATTTCTTACAGATACACCAAGTATCACTGCTAAACTAATTAATGAACAAAAAGATGACAAAGAAAAGAAAAACCATGAAGAGAAGGAAAAAGTTAAGGCAGAAAATGGATTTCAGGACAATTACAGTGTTGTTGTTGCTTCAGGTATGCTTGCCTGCTTTTTTTTTTTTATGATCTTGATTTTGTTTGGGTTTCTGTAAAATGTAACAATTTATATTTATAGGAACTTCATGTAATAAAAAGTATTAATGCAAAAAGCTGGCATAATCATGTTTTAATATTAAATACACAATTATTGCACCAGAAGTCCATTACTTTTTGGCACTGGAATTATTAAACTTATTTTGAGCTTAGTATATTTTAATCAGATACTCAGCATGTGTAAATAGATATTTTGTTTCAGTTTGACAGCCTACTGGGAATTATACTCTTGAAAGTTCACTAAGTGTTAAGGAATTTTTCTGTAACCTCCTATTGATTGATTGATTGCTGCATCAGGTCTTAGTTGCGATGCGTGGGCTTCTCTCTAGTTGTAGCACGCGGGCTTAGTTGCCCCGTGGCATGTGGGATCTTACTTCCCCGACCAGGGATTGAACCTGCATCCCCTGCATTGGAAAGAGGATTCTCAACCACAGGACCACCAGGGAAGTCCCTGTAACCTCTTTTTTTTTAAAAAATGAAAAAGTATTCACTAGTTTTACTTATGATATTGTGCTTATTACATAAAATTAGAAAATAAAAATCATCAAAAGAAAATTGGTTGAAAAATGAGTTTTTACTGTTAGATGGAGGATGAAGAAAAAATGACCATGATAAATGATAATTTTGGAGGATATTTTCTTTAACAAAATTCTTAGTTCAGAAGAGAAAGCTCAGCCTAGATCACCCTACTCCTCAAATAGCAGACCTATGTATTGGTTTAATCCATCCTATCTCAGAGAAAAATTAAGAACACAAGATTTTCTGTACATATTTGCACAAAATTACATTCTAGTACATGGATGGTCATCTATATGTATCTCAGAGAGTATAGGAGTTAATTTATACTTTCTTGGAAAATAGTTACACATGCAGCCAGTTATTCATGGAGTATAATACATGACAGGTAGAATCAAGAGAATAGATATTTAATGAGAAGAAATATTTCTATCTTTTGGTGTTAGGAATGTGGCGCTTTAGTAATATATTGTAGAAATAACACTTTTACTTCATGAGTGTGTTGGCTATATAAAATCTTGGTGATTTTTTTTCTTTTAGGGCTGAAATCCCAATCTAAACGTGCTGTGTCATCTACACCACCTCGCCCACCATCCAGGAGAGGGAGGACAATGCCCGATAAAACAGGAAGTGCTTCCTCTGGAGCAGAGGCTGCCAACAAAATAATCACTGTCCCTGTGTTTCACCTGTTCCACAAACTCTTAGCTGGTAGTGTTCACAGTGATAAAACATACAAGAAATTTTAGTAATCTTATAAGTGTACAAATCAGATGTGTAATCAGGTGCTATTGATGAGATAAATAATTTAGTGAGACTTTGTCCATATAGTTCCCTCCAAAAGAAGTGAGAACAAAAAGGGAGTAACCTATTTCGTACCCCTTTTAACACTATAATGTTGCATTTTTACACTTTACTTGCTTCCTAAATTTTCTTATGAATGTGCCATAAAATGATCAGTAAAATTAATGTTTTTGTGTCTTCATAACAAGTTATGTAGGATGCAGTGTGAGGCTAATTTTAAAGAATTAGTTCCAGCTGTGGAATTCTTAGATGTAGCCCTGACAGTTAAGCTTCCTCTCTACCTAAACATATTCTTTGACCAGTATACTTTCCGTTGGTCAAGGTGATAACCATTTTATCTGCATTTTTGTGCTGTATCATTATAATCAAATTGCCAACTAACTTTGACTGGATTTTACTTCTTAGCTTTACATTGTTGATTTAAAGCAGAGGTCAGTAAACTATCTCAGGTGGACCGGATGCTTCTTTTTTTGTAAAAACATTTTTATAGGAATACAGCTATGCCCATTCAGTTATGTATTGTCCATAGCTGTTTTCATGCTACAGTAGAGTTAGTAGGTTACAGCAGAGACCATATGGCCTCCGTAGCTTAAAATATTCTTTATCTGGCCTTTTATGGAAAAGATTTGCCAATCCCAGATTTATGGGAATGTTTCTTTTTTTTCTATTCACTGTGGCTCTCAGAAGATGTTGGTGGGATTTGGTTAGCAACTGATTAAAACTTTGTATAGATATTTTTGTTCACATATGTCAGAAGTAAATTTGAGTTTTGTAAACTTTCTGTGGGCAGTTTTTAAATTGCTTTGAAATTGGTGTCAGAATCAAACTCTTACCTGTAATTTAACTTAGTAAAAGCATTAAATAATTGAGTAAATTGAATCAAGTAAATGTCTCCCTCTTGGATTCCAGGTTTAACTTAGTTATGTCATTTTTAGGCCAGCCGTTGCCAGCTGAAATGACGCTTGCCCAACTTTTAACACTGCTATATGACCGAAAACTTCCTCAAGGTTACCGTTCAATAGATCTGACAGTTAAATTGGGTTCTAGAGTCATCACAGACCCAAGTCTGTCAAAAACAGATTCTTTTAAAAGACTGCACCCTGAGAAAGGTATGTATATTATATTTCTTTAAAATTGTGGTCTGTAATCTGAGTAGGCAAGGATTTCTATAGCTGATGACTTAATGTACATTTTTGTTACATCAACTTGAGATCCTTTTCTTTCTTTATGACTGAGTTATCTGTAAATATAGAAAATTGCCATTATTTCCATTGGAAATTAATGTTAATTCCTTGTGTAGCATCACTTATTTTATGGGCCCATATGCTTTAATTTCTGCTTTAATTTTTTTTTTCCTTTGGCCACACTGTGTGGCTTGCAGGATCTTAGTTCCCCGACCTGGGATCGATCCTGGGCCCTCAGCAGTGAAAGCATGGAGTCCTAACCACTGGACCACCAAGGAATTCCCTGATTTTTAAAAATATTATTTCTGCATGAGCCATGTGAATTGTTCATAATTTTATAATCAAAGTGAGAATCCCAATTTAGAATTTCCAATTTACTGATAATTTATATTGAGTGATATTTTGTGCTCATAAACATTTTTTACCTTAAACAAAAGTGGGATGATACATTTTCTTACCTTTTTATTTTTATATATTCAATTAAATATTTATAAATGTGCATTTTATTGCCTATTTTTAATATGGATATAATAATTTATCTGTTTCACAATTGTTGAAGGAATCTGATTGTTTCTGATTTTTCACTACTATAAATGGTATTTAAGCAATGATTTTCATAGTGTGCATATGGTGTCATCTTATTTATTGTCAGTCTTTCTCATGATGAAAGATTCAATTATTAGCCTTTTGTACTCTTTAATAAATTGCAGTACATTTTCTTTGCCCAGATTTTCAGCAGGATCATTTGTCTGTTGTAATGTTCATAGGGTCTGGTTATGTGTGAACATAAACTTTTGGTTTTCCTCTGTGAGTGATTCGAAGTTAACCAATATGGTATAATTTTCAGTTTTCAGTAAGAAAAGTCTTTGTCATTATTCAGTTTTTCCTAATTGGATACTTTAGAGCATAACATGCACATACATTAATATTTTCTGGAGTCTCTGATGTTTTACTTATTTGCCCTAAAGGACAATACTTCTCAAACTTCAGTATGCTTGTAAATCACCTAGAACATTATAAAAATGCAGATTCCCACACAGTCTAGGATGGGACCTGAGAGTCTACATTTCAGAAGCTCTCAGGCTGATACTGATGCTTACTAGTCCATGGACCATATACTTCGAGTAGTAAGACTGTAGGAAGCAACATCAGAAGTTATCTAGACGTGTTTTTAGCATCTAGCCTAAAATAGCTGTATCTGAATAACTTAAGATAATTATGCTCTTTTGTTTAGTAGAGAGATGACAACAATATTTGCTTTGTAAATGAAAAAGTATTATAGAAATAGGTCCTCTCTTAGCTGTTATTTGTGATTATTCTTCTAGATCATGGTGATTTACTTGGTAGTTGTCCCGATGATGAGGCTCTCACTCCAAGTGATGAATGTATGGATGGGGTACTGGATGAATCCTTACTTGAAACCTGTCCCATTCAGTCACCATTACAAGTTTTTGCAGGAATGGGTGGACTGGCTCTTATTGCAGAAAGACTACCCATGCTATATCCAGAAGTAATTCAACAGGTAAGATAAGATTCCTAATTAATTATATCATTCCATGGGAAAGACTGTCTGTTTTCTGGTTTGTGTTTAAGTTAACATTTGGAAGTACCGTTTCCCTTAAAGTCTTTGAGTAGTGTATAAACCTTTCAAAGCTCAGCCTATATGGAGCTTTGTAAGAATTAATTTGGTAAAGAAATGTTGAAGACCAGGCAGATTTGCCAGGGGCATCACACTGTAGCATTACTTTGATTTCATGGTCATCACACTGTAACATTTTTGTTTCTGTGCTTCCTAAGGTTTGATATTAATTACGGATATTACTGGAAATGGGAGAGTGAAATAGTAGTGTATACTTCTACCCAAATACACTGTCTTTTGGCTTAACTTTTATTCCTTTTTAAGTGCCATTTCCATTTAAGTAGTTTTTAAAACATTAATTTAACCTCTTCCCCTGTTCATTGATGTTACTGTCACTGAGGTGTGTACTTTTGATGTTCTGTTATTAATGAGGGGGGAGTGTGATGCGTGGAGAGTTGTAAATACCAAGCTCTTTATTTCTGTTGATTGAGGTAGGGGAATTATTCTCTAATTTTATATACTTGGGTGTGTGTGTGTGTGTGTGTGTGTGTGTGTATGCTTGCATTAGTTTCTTAGGGCTGCTGTGACAAAGTATCACAAACTGGGTGGCTTAAAACAACAGAAATTTAATTTTCTTACAGCTCAGGAGGCTGTAAGTCTGAAATCAAGGTGTCACCAGAGCCATGCTCACTGATGGCTCTAGGGGATTATCCGTTCTTGCCTCTTCTTAGCTTCTGGTTATTGCTGGCAGTTAATGGCATCCATTGGTCTGTAGCTGCATCACTCCAGTTTCTGCCTGCCTTTTCACTTGGCCATCTTCCTTTTGTGTATCTGTGTGTCTCTGTATCTCCCTCTCCTTATAACAACACTGTCATTGGATTTAGGGTCCACCCTAAGCCATTATGACCTCATCTCTTAATTGCTTACATCTGCAAAGACCCTATTTCCAAATAAGGTCACATTCACAGGTATTGGGGGTTAAGACCTGAGCATATCTTTGGGAGGATACAGTTCAATCCACAATAACACCTATTCAGTAAATGGTTATTACTTAACCTGCTATTCAAAGAGCTTATGCTATTTTTATTTTAAGATAATATAACCATGATATAAGATGACTGTCACAGAAAAATATGAGTAAAATTTTATTTCTTCCTAGAAAATGTAATGATACAGCCAAAAGTTTGAAATGGAAAAAACTTCGACATTCTCAAGATTATTGTTGTTCAATGAAAATGACTTCCCTAATTCAGTATTCAGTATGCTTTATTATATTATATTGAGTGGAAATTGGGTGCTGCTGTAATAAATACCTAAAAGGTGGAAGTGGCTTTAGAATTGGGTAGTTGTCAGAGTGTGGAAGAATTTTGAGGAGCATGATAAAAAGAGGTCTAGATTGCCTTGAACAGATGACTAGTAGAACTATGGATGGAAAGCCTTTGCCAGTGAGGGCCCAGATGAAAGTGAGGATCACAGTAGAGAGAACCTGTGTATCATAGAGAATACCTAAATTGGCTTAAGCAGACTGTTGGTAGAAATATGGATGTTAAAAGTACTAAGGGTGCAGCTTAGAAAGAAATGAGGAACATGTTATTGGAAACTGGAGGAAAGGGTATCCCTGTCTTTTATTGGTAGAAATCCTAGCATATTTATGTCCTGAATGTGGAAGGCAGTGCTTGTAAGTGATGAACTTGGATATTTAGTTGAATTTCCAACCCGAGTGTGAAGTTACCTGTTTTCTTCTTGGTGCTAATAGTAAAATGTGAGAGGAAAGAACTGTTGAGCAACAAGCAACTATCACTTGACAATTTGAGAAATTCCCAGTCTATCCAGATTGCAAAAGATGCTAAAATTAGAGATTTGCTGTCAGAAAAGCATGCTCTGGAGAAAAAGCCAAAGATGTGGCTGTTCAACCTTTGCTGGTGCCTCAGAAAAATCAAGATGCTAGTGCATTCAGTCACACAGAGTGCTATTTGAAGAGATCAGTCATATTATTCATGGATCCCCTCAGCCATCTAAACAGAAGCCAAGAATAGAGAAAGTTGTGTGACAGTGGTAGCAAAGTCAAAAGAGGAGATGTGACTGTGGAAGCAGAGGTTCAAATGAAGCGGCCAAAAGCCAAGGAATGTGAATAGCCTCTAGAAGCTGGAAAACACAAGGAACCCACACTCCCTGAGAGTCTCCAGAAGGAACACTTGATATTTAGGATCAAAAGCTTTGATTCTAGCTCCATAAGACTCTTTGGATTTCTGACCTCTAGATCTTTAGTATAATAAATTTGTGTTGTTTTAAGTAAGTTTGTGGTGATGTGTTACAGCTTACCATATAGGAAATGAATACAGATTTTGGTCTGTACTTTCTTAGGATGTTTTTGTCTCATTTTGGTATCAGGGTAATACCATCTTGTAGAATGGGTTGGGAATTTCTAATACTTCATATTAAGAAAACTGTTAGATGGATTTTTCTACAGATTAAACACTAAAGATTACAAAATTAGTGATAGAGAAGATGCGTCAAAAGAAATCATGCAAACTGAAGCATGGAATGTATAAGGAATGAAAAGAACATAAGAGCTATATGGACTTGTAGCTACAAGTGAAAAATTCTGATGTGAATTTATGGTTGCAGAAAAAGAGTGGATTGAAACAGGGACAGAAACAGTACAGAAAGGAATAAAATTTCCAGAACTGATATAAAACCTAAATCCAAAATTCAAGAAGCTCTGTAAACCCCAAGCAGGTTATTCATGTCTAAGAACATTATGATAAACTGCTTAAAACAAACACGAGAAGAGCTTAAAACCAACCAAAAAAGCAGTCAACTCATTTCTTTTCAAAACAGTAACAATAATACTGACAACTAACCTTTCATCAGAAACCTTGGGAGCCAGGGAATTACATCTTTGAAATGTAAAAAGAAAAAAAATCTGCCATCCTAGAATTTTATACACAGTGAAGAAAATTTTGTACATTTCCCTCAACAATTACTACTCTTTCCTTAAAAGGTACATTGGTAAAACAGAATAACAGGTTTAGGATTAACTCTCCTGTATATGTAAACTCTGGACAGACTATTTAAAAAAAAATGTTGAAAGGCTCTGGAGAGCGACTAAAAGTAGGCACATGTTGAAGAGGATTTAAACACAAAAAGAATGGAACCACATTGGGTGAGATTAGTGTCTACGTGACTTTTCTCCTGAGAGTACTCCTCAGTCTCTGTGGGGTAGGATGGTAGAACTCATGCAAAAGCTACAGAGGAGTTTGGTTCTTCCATCCTGGCTGGAAATTAAAAGGGGAGGAATTCAGAAAGGAGGGAGCCACAGATGGGGGAGCTCCAGGAATTCTGCACATGAATTTCTGTACAACAATAGCTGGCTCCTGAATTATGGATACATAGGATTCTTGAGGGAAAACTAGAAGGGTGAAAGAGCTGTCCAGAGATTTCAGCGTCTATCCAGCATGGAGGAGACAATTTGCAGTTCTGTTCCTTCCAAGTTAAAGGTAAAAATCTTGTTGTATTGGAATTGCAAATGAGTCACACATTAAGAGTATAGATGGCATCCCGGTAATCAGGGATTCACTTGAGAAATAAGAGCAAAACCAAAATAGACTCTCCTAATAAATTTACAGAAGGCCTCAAGGTGACCTATCAGTAATTTAACTATTTTCTAAAATAAAACTGAACACATTGCAGAGTGTGATTATAGAACTAAGAGTTGCTACAACATCTCAGCAACAGTGTACCGTGTATAATAGAAAAATTACCAGACATGCAAAGAAATAAGAAAATGTTACCTGTGGTTAACAGTAAAATAAGTCAGTGAACAGATCTTATTCACATTTTGCCAGTTGTCCCACTAATGTTCTCAAGGGCAAAAGGAAAAAAATTCAATTTCTTTTGCATGATTTGAGGGAGGTAATCGTCAGAGATTCAGTTCAGGATCATATATTGCATTCAGTTGTCTCTTTAGTCTCCTGTAATCTGTAACAATTCTGTTACCTTTGTTTTTCATGACCATGGCATATGGAAGAGTACAGGCTAGAAATTTTGTCTATATATGTAGTCACAGATATACATGTTTCTATATGTTTTTTCCTAGACTTGTTTGCTTATAGGGCATGGAATCAGACTACCCCCAGCAGTGTGTACATACCTATATACCATATGTTCTTCTTAAAATACTGTTTCCACTAAAATCAGTGCCCCTTGGAAAAATTCTAGGATTAGGGCAGAGAATGTACAAGATGAGCCTAGATACAGAAGCCTGCTTTAAGGGGGTTCCACTGACCAAATCTGATTCTCCTTGGGCATCAGATAAAATGATAGTAACAGATTATAACTTATAGAGTAAAATTAGAATCCATACGGATATAAATAAATGAATGAATAAATAGATGGAGAAGAAGGAAACGTTTTTGTGTACAGTTCAGTGCCAACTAATGTAGCAGGAATGGTAGAATTAGAAAATCACCATTTGGCAACCACTGTAATAATTATTATTTCACACAGCATAAAAATGCTAACTCTAATGATCAAAGTTTAGTGCAAAACAGGGTATTTATATAGTCTCAAAGAACCTGTCTACAGATACTTAACTAATTCCAAAGGAGAAAATAGTAATTTTTAGAGTAGAGATACTTGGCAGACACCACCATACTCATGGTATCATGTAACTCATTTTAAAAAACATGTCCTTTTACTGATTTTTTAAAAAAAATTTATTTTATATTGGAGTATAGTTGATTAACAATGTGTTAGTTTCAGGTATACACCAAAGTGATCAGTTATACATCCTTTATTGATTTTTATATTCTTATATTTTAAGGAGATCATTTGAATTCAAGTCTTTAGTTTGAATCTGATGTTGAAACATACAAATAGCCAAACAAAATTGTTTTTTCTTTAGGTGAGTGCTCCAGTTGTAACATCTACCACTCAGGAGAAACCAAAGGATAGTGATCAGTTTGAATGGGTGACTATTGAACAATCAGGGGAATTAGTTTATGAAGCACCAGAAACCATTGCTGCTGAACCTCCACCTATCAAGTCAGCAGTACAGACCATGTCTCCCATACCTGCCCATTCTTTGGCTGCTTTTGGATTATTTCTTCGTCTTCCGGGCTATGCTGAAGTGCTACTAAAAGAAAGAAAACATGCCCAGTGCCTTCTTCGCTTGGTTTTGGGAGTGACAGATGATGGAGAAGGAAGTAAGTGTTTAGTGTTATTAATGAAATTTAATGTAGGTAGGTTGTGTAAAATTACTCAGATCATTACCTATTATTCATCATTTATTTATTTCATAGTTTAGCTACTAGATAATTTCTTATTGGCAACTTAGTTCCAATAATAGATATAATAAATCCTAAAGAGGCTTTATTTTCACTTCTTTATTCATTCAAAAGTTATATATTGAGTGCTTACAAAACTGCTGGGCATTGTTGGAGGCATTTAAAGATGAAGCAGGTATTTAGATCCTGCCATCAAGTAGCTAATGTGTTCCAGTAATAGCAATGAGGAATGTATATACACATAATAGACTTAGCAAGTTATAAAAGCCTTGAGAGAAGTACAGTATTATGGAGGCTTACAAGTGTGAGCTCATTTCCTTACTACCCAGCAATGTGAATAAAACAGCATTGTAGTTTTTAGTGGGGCCTTGAAGGAAATTGTCAATGTAGGTTGAGAGTGGTTATTTCAGAAAGAAGGAATGATTTGAGCAGTGTTTATATGCTCATATGAGAGGGGATAAGTTGGCTGATGAAATTTGCATAAAGCAGGACTGAGAACTCATTTAAAAAGTTGTTATTGATAACAGATCATGGAAAGGCTTCTTAAGAACTTAAGATTTTATTCCAAATAGTAAATAAAATTTATTAAAATATGTTAAGTGAAGTAGTGATATGATGAGAATCTTTTTAAAGAATTCTTCAGTGAATCTGGTAGCAATATTTAGATTAAAGAGAACAGAATGGGGCTTCCCTGGTGGCGCAGTGGTTGATAGTCTGCCTGCCAATGCAGGGCACACGGGTTCGTGCCCTGGTCCGGGAAGATCCCACATGCCGCGGAGGGGCTGGGCCCGTACCGCAAAAAAAAAAAGAACAGAATGAAGAAAATATTATAACAATATACTATATGATAACCTATTTCATAATATAATAATAGAGAATAATAATAGAAAGCTATGGTGATTATTTCCATTGGGCTGGCAGCTGTGTTGATAGAAGAAGCAAAGAAAAATCATAGGGTAGCCTAGCAAGTACATTTTCATTTGGTTTACCTCTAATTCTTCAATTACCATTACATTTGATAATTAGTATTTTTTTTTTTTTTTTTTTTTTTTTTTTTTTTTTTTTTTTATGCGTTACGCGGGCCTCTCACTGCCGTGGCCTCTCCCGTTGCGGAGGACAGGCTCCGGACGCGCAGGCTCAGCGGCCATGGCTCACGGGCCCAGCCGCTCCGCGGCATGTGGGATCCTCCCAGACCGGGGCACGAACCCGTGTCCCCTGCATCGGCAGGCGGACTCTCAACCACTGCGCCACCAGGGAAGCCCGATAATTAGTATTTTTTAATCTTACTTTAAACTCATGTGGTTTTGATTAGAGGTGATATCTTTCACATGCCATTTAGAAAGTATACACTTTTAAACCCTACAACAAAGTATATATAATCCAATAAAATTATATGAATTTATTCGTGAATCCTATAACTCTGAAGCTGTTGAATATTCATTGCATGGACTTTTTCTTTTGTATTTTCATATTGATGGAATTCTTCAAAAATGTTGACATAATTTTAAATGTTTTTGTAATGATTGTTATTAAATTACAGTGTCTATATACTAAATAAGTCCTGCTTGTTTGGTTTCATATATAAATTGTATATACTTATTTTAATAGATCGGGAATTTCTAATTGCTTTATCTGATTTTTTAAGTACCTAGAGGGATAAGAACCACAGTATTTTAGGACTCTATTATGAGATAGTAGGTGTAACACTAAACTGAAAAGGAAAAAGAATTGTCTTTAGGTCATTTCAAACTATTTCTAGTGAATATACAATGAATGTTTATTAAAAAAGCATAATTCTGACATACCCTTTTACAGTAGTCTCATCTCCCATTCATTTAGGAATGGGTGTTTGTTTCTTTTTTTATATTTAAGGCTCTTCCCTAGCTAGAACATAGTACAAAACTTTATTGCAAACAAAACAAAATTGTTACACTCTTGCATTCATGGTTGAAACTACTTCCAAGGCAAGCAGTTACTTTCATACTCTTGTAAGAAACTTTTAATGCTTCTTTTTTAGTTGTTAGTTTTTGCTTAAATTCTAGATTATAATAATTTTGACAGTCTGTAACTAATATCATATGAGTATATTTCAACTTTCTTTTGGAGTTTATGTATCTGATGTCTTCTTACTGAGCTTTTCTAGACACTTTATTATTAAAGATTAAGATATCACTATTTCTGATATTATTTTGTGGTTACTTTCTAATAAGTATAATGATATAATTTTATATTACATTGCCATTATAAATTTGTGAGCTTGTGTGTTGTTCCTTATTGTGTTTTTAAATATTTTTAATTTTGAGTTCTCTTCTCCTTTTAATCTAGGTCATATCCTGCAATCTCCATCAGCCAATGTGCTCCCAACCCTTCCTTTCCATGTCCTTCGTAGCTTGTTTAGCACTACACCTTTGACGACTGATGATGGTGTGCTTCTGCGGAGGATGGCATTGGAAATTGGAGCACTACACCTCATACTTGTCTGTCTCTCTGCTCTGAGCCACCATGCCCCACGAGTTCCAAACTCTAGCCTCAATCAAACAGAGGTAGGTTCAGTTGTTGTTGTTTTTTTTTTTAAAGAAGGTGTCATTTTATTTATATCTATTTTTGGCTGTGTTGGGTCTTCGTTGCTGCGTGTTGGCTTTCTTTAGTTGAGGGGAGCGGCAGCTACTCTTCCGTTTGGTGCATGGGCTTCTCATCGTGGTGGCTACTCTTGTTGTGGAGCACAGGCTCTAGGTGCGTGGGCTTCAGTAGCTGTGGCACGTAAGCTCAGTAGTTGTGGCTCACGGGCTCTAGAGCGCAGGCTCAGTAGTTGTGGCACACAGGCTTAGTTGCTCCGCCGCATGTGGGATCTTCCCGGACCAGAGACTGAACCTGGGTCTCCTGCATTGGCAGGTGGTTTCTTAACCACTGCGCCACCAATAAAGTCCCAAATGAGCTTTTTAAAGATGTCTTTTAGAATAGTATCAAAAATAGAAAATGTCGGACTTCCTTTGGGGGTCCAGTGGTTAAGACTCTGTGCTTCCAATGCAGGGGCCACGGGTTCAATCCCTGGTTGGGGAACTATATCCCACATCCTTTGGGCGGCACGGCCAAAAGAAAAAGAAAAGATCTATAAATAAATCTGGAAAAGATGTGTAAGACAGCTCATAAAATATATAAAACTTTTTAGAAAGACAATTATTGATTAGACTTTAATAAACTGAAGCATCTGTCCATGTTTACCTCTCACAGAGTAGAAAATACGGCATTTCATTAACATTTTTTTTTTGACCGTGGCAAAAATAAAAAAGAAGGAATACAGTGAACAATAGCTCAATGGAAAAAATATCAAGGCATCACCTAACAGAGACTGTTTTAGGAAATGACACCAAATAAGAAGGAAGAAGATAAATTATAAGGAAAAATAGTCCTTGTTCAACCCTTAATTTAGGAAAATAATTTCAGTGATTCTGATATTAGCCAGTCTCCAAACAAATCCATCTTTAACTGGAAATCTCGACAAACTTTGAATAAAATCTTCAAATATATATGGTTTTCTGATTTAATCTTAGTTTGATACTTCAAAAACACTTCAAGATAACAAAGGAGTAATCACTCTTAAGAGTTTTTATGACAAAAACTTCAATGTATTCAAAGTTTAATTTAGTTCTAAAATTAAATAAGCATGCTTTATGTAAACTGACAGGTGATTATTAGATTTCTTAGCTTCTTTAGCAATGGCAAAACAGTGGTGAGCCAGTCTACATTACTCAGTTGAAGTTTCCTTTAATTGAAAACATATGACACCATTATAGATTCATCCTAAAAGATCTGGCTCATATCCCTATTCCTTTCACTGTTTTCTCTGTTTAATTTTGAGTTATTGACTCTTTAGGCCCTAAAATGCTTTGACCTACCTATTCCTGGGAAACATTGTTAAAGTTTCATTTATCCTTTTTAAAAAATAATTAATTTTTATTTTTGTCTGCGTTGGGTCTTTGTTGCTGCGGGCAGGCTTTCTCTAGTTGCAAGGCGTGGGGACTACTCTTCGTAGCGGTGCGTGGGCTTCTCGTTGCGGTGGCTTCTCTTGTTGTGGAGCACGGGCTCTAGGCGCGTGGGCTTCAGTAGTTGTGGCCCATGGGCTTAGTTGCTCCACGGCATGTGGGATCTTCCCGGACCAGGGCTCGAACCCATGTCCCCTGCATTGGCAGGTGGATTCTTAACCACTGCACCACCAGGGAAGTCCCCATTTATCTATTCTTAAATATAAGCATTTGTTCCCCATTTTTCCCTTCCCCTAACCCTTGACAGCTGTACTTTGCATTCTGTCTCTGTTTATTTACCTACTTTGGATATTTCATATAAATGGAATCATACAACATGTTACCTTTGTGTCTGTCTTCTTTGACTTAGCATAATGTTTTTGAGTTTCATCCAGGTAACATGTATCAGAACTTCGTTATTCCTTATGGCTGAATAATATTCCATTGTATGTATAAACCAGTTTGTTTATCCATTCAGCCATTGGTGGGCTTTTGGGCTGACCCTTTGGCTATTGTGAATGGTCTTGCTATGAATATAAGAGTAACATATTTGTTTGAGTATCAGTTTTTATGTCTTTGGATGTATACCTAGGAGTGGAATTGCTGGGTCACATTGTCTTTCTTTGTCTAATTTTTTAAGGAGTGCCAAACTGTTTTCCATAGCAGCTAAACATTTAAATTTCTACTGATAAATTTTTGACGATAAATGAAACCAAATAGTAATGCATTTTTATTTTTTGTTATAAGCCACCAGTATCAAGCTCTCACAACCCTACATCAACAGAAGAACAGCAGCTCTATTGGGCCAAAGGGACTGGCTTTGGAACAGGCTCTACAGCTTCTGGATGGGATGTGGAACAAGCCTTAACTAAACAGAGGCTGGAAGAGGAACATGTTACCTGTCTTCTGCAGGTATATTTGCAAAGTTGATATTGTCAGTGATAATAGTTAAATTTTTTGTTGTTGTATTGATTTTCAAGTGTTGCTGACTATCCATCTCATCCTAAGCTACTTTTATACAGCCCATTGTACTCCTTGCTCTCGGTACACTTAAGATACTGGACAGAGATTTCTCTTCCCTACTTGTAACTCTAAATTCTTCCCTCTTAGTTAGCTTCTTCACTGAGAGGAAAGTGACAAAGATGAAATTATCAAATAACTGGAATGTGCCATGTCTACTTTCTTCTGGTCAACTTCTCATCTAAAGTGCTATATCTGGACTCTTTAAAAAAATCTATTTTTT
Source organism: Phocoena sinus (assembly GCF_008692025.1). Classification (NCBI taxonomy): domain Eukaryota; kingdom Metazoa; phylum Chordata; class Mammalia; order Artiodactyla; family Phocoenidae; genus Phocoena; species Phocoena sinus. Next base: position 25,968,541 of record NC_045775.1, read on the forward strand.
ATATCTTTGTTTCTCACATTTTTCTATAAGTTTTCTAGAACTGGGCAAGGTGAACTAGCTTATAAAGTCTTCAGTACCACAGAAATGAGAAGAGTACGTTCTTAAAGTTTAGCTTTTGTTCCTGGATCAACTAATTGACTAAAATTAGTTGTCCATTTTTTTTTAAAGAGCATTGGTGAAGTCTTTGAACATAATTTTTGCAGTTCTAGGATGCTAAGCTTATTCTTATATAAAATTCTAAGATTCCATCACCCTCAAACTATAAACTGAATCTATTCAATGAAATAAATAATCTCAGAGTTGCTACTAAGCTTTTAAGTTCATGTTCTTAGGTGGATTGCTTCTGTATGTCTGGTCATACACTACATCATCATGCGAAGCATACCCTCTTTTGAAAATCTAAAGAAAAAACGTCATTTTAAAAACATGTAGTATGAGGCATTGATTGAGTTGAAAATACATTCTCTTGGTATTCAGATTGACTAACATAAAATATGGGCTTTTAAACTACAAAGCTAGAATGCAATTTAAATCCAACAATTTTTATTTTTAGGTTCTTGCAAGTTATATAAATCCTGCAAGTGGTGCTGTAAATGGAGAAGCTCAGTCATCTCACGAGAGTAGAGGACAGAACAGCAATGCCCTTCCATCTGTTCTTCTAGAGCTTCTCAGTCAGTCCTGCCTCATCCCAGCCATGTCATCTTATCTACGAAATGACTCAGGTAAATCACACTGTAACTAGTCCTTTGAAATATCTTAGTGGATGATTACTTTTGTTTACTTATTTTATCATTATCAGTTTAAATAATAAGGTTCAATTGGAATATTTGAAATTATCCTTCACTAATATATATAGGTGTGAGTTTGATGGATTTATTTCTTAAAAGTTATTTGAGAAACAGTTGTTTTAGGGGGCCCCTAATTTGTTACTATGTAGTCATCTATAACATAAATAAAAGTTTTCATTATCCCTTTGTTTTCAACTGTGAAAATACATTTTTTTCTTTTAATAACCTGTAACTGAAAATGATAGGGCAAAGGCTAGCAGTTTCATGACAATATTCTTATCTGAATACGATTAATTGAATTTCTATGTGCTTTTAATGTTTGTCTCAAATATTAGAATTTCAGACAGTAGTTATTTGAAGAAAGGCAGATAGATGAATTATTCAAGTCCATAGATACTTGACAATAAGTATTAGTTTTTACAAATTCAGTAATAAAAGTACCATAGTTACTTACTTTGTCAATATACAATTGATTATTGATTGAAACTAGTTTATTATTTTCTTGGTTGTGGAATTATCTTCCAAGAAATGTATTCTTTTCCTAAATAAGAATAGAAAGTTTATGTTTTATTTAGACACCCAGTGACATACAAGTATTGCCAAGAAAAACAAACAGTTAACATTTCCTTTTAGCCAGGACCTTTAATTTTATTTATTCATTTTAAAATTTAAAATATTTGCTCTGCTTCTTATCTCTGCTTTTATTCATATTCTTACTCAAGAAAATAAACACTTACACATTTAATTATATTATTAAGGAAGAATAGGTAAGGAAAGCAATGGAAATGAATCTTGAAGTAGTTTATTTTGATTTGTGGTAGCAGTTCAAATGCAATTGGATGGATGGAAAATGTACTTGTATTTGAAAAGGGATTACTGCCCATATTCTCCACTTGGAAAAGTTTATTGTGCTTCCAAACACACCATTTCCCAGCCTACCTCAAACTTTTTCATAAAAATATTGAGGTGTTATGTAATTGATTTTCTTTTTTAGATTGACCTGTTTGATCCATCAGATTTGTCTTTTTGAAAAAATAGATGTCAAATGCACAATACATTTTTTGATTAAGTAAAATATTTGGAGCTGTAAACACTTAAGTATTTCAGATCAGTGCCACAATTTAATATTAAATCGTTTAGAAAAATTGAACAGAGTAAGATAAGGTTTCTCTTTACTTCCTTCCACATTGTTAAAATATTATTAATCCTTTTACTTTCAAACTATATGACCTCTCAGAAATTTTTAATTTTGTCTTGTTCGGAAATTCAGTCCTTGTGTAACACTGAGCTTTTATCTTTATGGTTCAGAATCAAAAAGGAAATCTGGTATTACTTACTTTTACTGTTTAAAATAGTCTATTCAAGTAGGTGCACTTTCTGTTAAGTGTGTATTTTAATAAATAAGCCTTGATTCTGGTAAATATATGGAATTGCAGAGACTTAAGATAGTCTATCTTGGAACTACTTTAGAAATTTAACGTTTGCCTTTCCTTTGTGATTATTTTCCCAGAGTAAAGACATTTCTTTGCCCAAGGTTGAGATTTATATGCTTGAATCTGGTACTTTGTCCAGTGGTATAATTTTAATTTTAATTGATAGTGGTATAATTTTAATTGATAGATTTATATTTGAACCACATTTATATTTGAACCACGTTTTGTAACCACATTACAAAAATTATTTTGAAATAAGATTTTAAGTTAAGGTAAATTAATATAAAATAATTAACTTAGTTAAGATAAGTAGGTCAGATAATTGGCAGAACACCTCTTAAATGATGTTTTCATTTATCAGAAAAAATTTTTTGGAACTTGGGATATATTCAATCCATAGTTTTTAAAGAACAAGGTATATTATTTAAGTATGCCCATTTAGAATATTCTAAATATGAGTTATAGATGTATTTCAAGAAAATGTAACTTAATATATTAGTAAATATGCTACTTATATAAATTATCAATTTTGGTTAAAACGCTAATTTTTAAAGTGACATTTTAAAATCTGAACAAATTATCTAGTCAGTCTTCTCGGAACTTAGTAAAATTCTTATTTTATAAAATTAGTGTTAAGTCCATTTTCCAGTTTTGTCACTGGTCTGTAGAGTATTATTTTTGGCCATTTGAGGGGTTGGGATAAGGTAGAGCATCCAATACAGAATCTATTACTTCATGTAATTGTCATATCTTTGTTCTCCTTTAATCCAGAAAAGTTCCCAACTTTTCTTTGTCTTTCATGATATTGACATTTTTACAGAATACAGGCTATTTTATAGCATACCCAGCAAGTTGGTTTTTAAGTGTGAGAGCAGTGCTAATAATTTCGTGTGAGATGTTATATTCAATGGTTTGCTTACATTGCTAGCAGATGATATGCAAAAACACAAGCCTAATGTAATAAGCTCTTTCGAGAGCTGTAGTAAAATATAGTTAACCCTTGGGAGATTGGTTCCAGGACCCTCCACCAAAACTAAAATCCACAGGAGCTCAAGTCACTTATATCAAATGGCATAATGTTTGCATATAAGCTCTGCACATCCTCCCGTATGCTCTAAATCAACTCTAGATTACTTATAATACCTAACACAATGTAAATGTTACATAAATAGTTGTTATGCTGTATTGTTTAAGGAATAATGACAAGAAAAAAGTCTACAGGTTCAGTACGGAGACACTCATCATAGACCTAACTACATAGTACACACCAGCAACAACATAATATTTTCTTCCTTTCAGCACATACAGACGGCTTTCATTTAATGAAAGAGAAATACATAGAATGTTTAAAATATAAGTACATATAGAAAATATAGTTATAAATAGAGAAAATATAAATTTATTCTTTTTCTCACACACACTGTTAACACTCACCAAAACCCTGGTTCTTCTCTTTTGTTAACCGTCATGTGATGATGATTGCTGTCTTATGCCTATGGTGAGGCGACAGATGTGTAGCATGTAGGTAAGCAGTGAGACATCAGGCTAACTTGAACCTACTGACAGGACATCTGTGTTGGAAGAACCAGCTTCTAATTGCATATGTTGATACTTTGGAGGAGGTCCAATAATAATGATGTCTTGATGTGTGGAGGTTGAGAGCTGAGGGTCTTGAAGTATTGAAGATCAAGGCTTCACAATTGCAGGTGCTTTAGTTAGAAACATTGTTGTAAGCTGTTTCTTTTTTTCTTTGCATCATCAAACAAATCTTGCAGTGGTTGTACTTATGTTGTTATCCCTCGGGTGACACAGAGGCTTCATTCCATTGGAGGATGTACTCAGGATCATATCCTTTAACAATTCCACCTTTTGAAAAATGGCTGCAAATTTTTCAAGTGTCCGCATTGATAGCCCTGCCTCTGCTGCTGCTGCATCATCATCATCATCATCGTCATCATCATCATCATCATCATCATCATCGTCTGTCAAGGATTTCAGTAGATCTTTGAGTTCCTTGTTGGGAAAGGTTTCTCTGTGTTCTTCTGTGTGTTCCTTGTTGTCCTCACATCATATCAGTGAAGTCTTCTCCACCAGCTTCACTTGCAACATTCAAGATACTCCTGACTTCTGCATCAATAATGGGTAATCACTGACTACCCCACTCCATAATGGCTTCCAACATGCATTAACGGTCTTGGGCTTTAGGGCATCTGCAGCCTCTGCAATAAGGACAGTTTCATCTATAGTTGTGAAGCTCTTCCATAAATCCATGATGCTGAAGTCAAGGTTAGTATCAAGGGCAGCAGGGATCCTCCTGAAGGTGAAGTGGGTGTAAGTCACCTCAATAATGCACTTGATGATCCATTGGTCAAGTGGCTGTGGTAGTGAGGTAGTGTTAAGAGGCAGGAACATCACTTCCATGTCCTTGTTGGCAAAGCAGAGACATTGGGGATGGCTGGGAGCATTGTGAGGAGGACCTTATTGGCAGCCCCTTCTCTTTGAGGTATTTCTTCACTTCAGGAATGAAGCACTGGTGGAACCATCTCAACAAGATGGCTGTCACTCAAGCTTTCTTGTTGCATTGCCAACACACGGGCAGGCAATTTTTGTTTTCAAGGGCCTGGGGATTGTTTGCTTCATAGATGAGGCCTAGCTTGATCATGTGACCTGCTGTGTTGTCACACAGCACCAGTAAAGCTATCTTTCCAGGCCTAGAGGCCCCGCGGCCTGCTTGATGGTTGTAGGTATGATTGGACATCTTATTCCCGAACAAGCCTGTTTCATCACAGTTGAAGACTTTCTCTAGAAGATAGCCTTTCTCTTCTGTGAGTTTCTTGCGCTCTTCTGGGAATGCCGATTCTCTTGTGCTCTTTAAGTTCTTAAGACTGTGGCACTTTCCGTAGCTAGCCAACCATCCTTTACTAGCCTTGAACTTCCTCTCCTCAGCTCTCCTCAACCCCCTCACAGTAGTGCTCATAGAGGCCAAGTGCTTTTTCACACATTGTTTTGCCTTCAACGGGGATATGCTTCTGTGACATGTCCTCTAGTCACAAACTTGATGCTTTCTCAGTCTTTGCAGGCACTTTATCACGAACCAGAGAAACCATTTTTGCCATTGTAAGGACAGCACTAACACTTCCACAAATTTTGACTTCTTTCCGTTTTATTTTATGAACGTTCAGTTTATTCTTATCAGCCTTACCAGTCCACTTTGGCAGGCAACACGCCACTTTTTAAATGATCTAAGATTTTTATTTTCTCGTCAAGAGATAGCACTTTATGTTCCCTCTTAGCCTTTGAGGTGTTGCTTTGACCACTTAATTGCTTTTTAGGAGCCTTTTTTTCCATAGAAACAAAGGGTGCACACAGCACAAGTAGTGAATGAGTGAGACTTGAGGCGAACAATGCTCATTAAGGTAACTCTGTGTATAAAACAGTGAATTTGAAGCCACAGCTTCAAGGTAGGTAACTGAAACAAATAAGTGATTTATATGTTTGTATTAGGCTATTTTTATCTCTAGTATCATTTTTAAAAGGAATGATAAAAGTCTTAAAAGGAAGAAAGTAGTTATTTTCATGAGATTTCTTAGGTAGATAGGAGAATATTCATATGAAGGATGTGCTCATTTTAATTTCTCTCTCCCAACATTCTCAGTTCCTTTGTCACAGCCATGTTATTTTGAAAGCTGCGTTGTGAACAAGGATCGTTTTTCCCCAGGCTGCTGTCAGTTACATACACGCTATTGAGTAAGCCGTCAGTTACCCCACTGGCCACTAGATGGCGATCTCATTTCATTGCTAGAAATACTTTGTAAAACTGTATGAATGTGAGAATTAGCAGGTAAAATGTTACTTTAGAGTCTCTCACCCTTATCATTCTCATTTCTGTTTTGGAAAATGACATGTTCCTGTCTTCAGAAAACAGCACCACTGAGCACAACTAAATTACTTGCCATTAATATAGTAGAGCATGCTGGAAACTCTTTATCAAAGTGTTATAAAATCTCTACCTTTTTAGTGCGTGTTTCATAGTGTCAGATTAGGAAACAGCAAATGAAATCCAGAGAAATTTATTCAGTTGCCCATGTTTTACTGTTTAGCTGTCATGTGGCCATTACTAAGCTCACATATTTTCAAATTTTAAAAAAGATATAAATGGATTTTTTCACTATGGAAGAGAGAAATGAATAAATGTGATATGTTAAAGGAAGGAAGAAAGGAGAATAAGCACAAAACTTTTTTTTATTGAGAACATTATAAAGTATCTACTAATTTGGCTTGGTTGTCTTAGCTAAGTGATAGTATACACTAGTATTAAAATTTCCTCATTTTTATAATATTGGTATGGTAGTTCTGTAACTAGCTATAATGGGACAAAAGCCATTAATGCAAGCTTTCTTATACAACCTGATTTTCCTCAGGAAAATGGATTTTGGGTTAAAATCCAATATATCTTTGGAATATATCTTAGGTTATATTCCTCAAAAATTCAGTATTTAAGTTTAATTTTATGAGAGAATAAAGTTAATTTTGTTGTTATGGCAAATGTCTTAAATATGACCACATTCTTTAAATCCAAAAGTTATTACTAAAAAGATCCTTCAGAGTAAACGTAGAGTTGGAACCGTTGCTATCTTTTCAGGCCTCAGGGCAGCAAATTCAGGAGGACCTGTTGTTTGTAGAGGGCTTACAAGTTATATTAGTACTGTTACATGAAAATATAGTGGTTTATCAGTAGAAAATATATTACTTTATCATTTACGAAAATAGTTATTTTGCTTGTTTTGTTGATACACATTGCCTGAGAAACAAATAAGTAGAAATTATTGAGCTGTCATAACACATAGTTCTTAACATCATATCCTTATTTACGGTTTTCTTGGTAATAGTTCATTTGAAACTTTTGAGTTACATTGTATTTTATTGCCATTTCTTTACACTGCTTTAATAATGAGTCTGTCAGAAATGGGTGAAGATTCCTGCCGGGGCTGGCGGGGATGGGAGCTGAGGCTCCGGCTTCAGTCGGAGCGCCGGAAGAGGACTGGGGTTGGCGGCATGAACACAGCCTGCAGGGCGTTAGTGCACTGCGGCTAGCCGGGAGGGAGTCCGGGGAAAAGTCTGGACCTGCCGAAGAGGCAAGAGACTTTTTCTTCCCTCTTTATTTCCTGGTGCACGAGGAGAGGGGATTAAGAACGCCGCTTAAAGGAGCTCCAGAGACGGGTGCGAGCCGCAGCTAAAAGTGCGGACCCTAGAGACAGACATGAGACGCTAAGGCCGCTGCTGCCGACACCAAGAAGCCTGTGTGCGAACACAGGTCACAATCCACACCCCCCTTCCAGGGAGCCTGTGCAGCCCTCCACTGCTAGGGTCCCGGGATCCAGGGACAAGTCCCCTGGGAGAACGCACGGCGCCCCTCAGGCTGGCGACATCATGTTGGCCTCTGCTGCCGCAGGCCCGCCCCGCACTCCGTGACACTCCCTACCCCCGGCCTGAGTGAGCCAGAGCCTCCGAATCAGTGGCTCCTTTAACCCCGTCCTGTCTGAGCAAAGAACAGACGCCCTCCGATGACCTACATGCACAGGCGGGGCCAAATCCAAAGCTGAGCCCTTGGGAGCTGTGAGAACAAAGAAGAGAAAGGAAAATCTCTCCCAGCAGCCTCAGAAGCAGCGGATTAAAGCTCCACAATCAACTTGACGTACCCTGCATCTGTGGAATACATGAATAGACAACAAATCATCCCAAATTAAGGAGCCGTGTGGATGAAAGTCTCTTGGTGCTGCAGGCAGGAGTTAGTGCTGTGCCTCTGAGGTGGAAGAGCCAACTTCAGGACACTGGTCCACAAGAGGCCTCCCAGCTGCACATAATATCAAACGGCGAAAATCTCCCAGAGATCTCCATCTCAACGCCAGCACCCAGCTTCACTCAACGACCAGCAAGCTACAGTGTTGGACATCCTATGCCAAACAACTAGCAAGACAGGAACACAACCCCACCCATTAGCAGAGAGGCTGCCCAAAATCATAGTAAGTCTATAGACACCCCAAAACACACCACCAGACGTGGACCTGCCTACCAGAAAGACAAGATCCAGCCTCATCCACCAGAACACAGGCACTAGTACCCTCCACCAGGAAGCCTACACAACCCACTGAACCAACCTTAGCCACTGGGGACAGACTCTAAAATCAACGGGAACTACGAACCTTCAGCCTGCAAAAAGGAGACCCCAAACACAGTAAGATAAGCAAATGAGAAGACAGAAAAACACACAGCAGATGAAGGAGCAAGATAAAAACCCACCAGACCTAACAAATGAAGAGGAAATAGGCAGTCTACCTGAAAAAGAATTGAGAATAATGATAGTAAAGATGATCCAAAATCTTGGACGTAGAATAGACAAAATGCAAGAAACATTTAACAAGGACCTAGAAGAACTAAAGATGAAACAAGCAATGATGAACAACACAATAAATGAAATTAAAAATACTCTAGATGGGACCAATAGCAGAATAACTGAGGCAGAAGAACAGATAAGTGACCTGGAAGATAAAATAGTGGAAATAACTAATGCAGAGCAGAATAAAGAAAAAAGAATGAAAAGAACTGAGGACAGTTTCAGAGACCTCTGGGACAACGTTAAATGCACCAACATTCGAATTATAGGGGTTCCAGAAAAAGAAGAGAAAAAGAAAGGGACTGAGAAAATATTTGAAGAGATTATAGTTGAAAACTTCCCTAATATGGGAAAGGAAATAGTTAATCAAGTCCAGGAAGCACAGAGAGTCCCATAAAGGATAAATCCAAGGAGAAATACGCCAAGACACATATTAATCAAACTGTCAAAAATTAAATACAAAGAAAGCATATTAAAAGCAGCAAGGGAAAAACAACAAATAACACACAAGGGAATCCCCATAAGGTTAACAGCTGATCTTTCAGCAGAAACTCTGCAAGCCGGAAGGGAGTGGCAGGACATATTGAAAGCGTTGAAGGAGAAAAACCTGCAACCAAGATTACTCTACCCAGCAAGGATCTCATTCAGATTTGATAGAGAAATTAAAACCTTTACAGACAAGCAAAAGCTGAGAGAGTTCAGCACCACCAAACCAGCTCTACAACAACTGCTAAAGGAACTTCTCTAGGCAAGAAACACAAGAGAAGGAAAAGACCTACAATAACGAACCGAAAACAGTTAAGAAAATGGGAATGGGAACATACATATCAATAATTACCTTAAATGTAAATGGATTAAATGCCTCCACCAAAAGACACAGATTGGCTGAATGGATACAAAAACAAGACGCATATATTTGCTGTCTACAAGAGACTCACTTCAGACCTAGAGACACATACAGACTGAAAGTAAGGGGATGGAAAAACGTATTTCATGCAAATGGAAACCAAAAGAAAGCTGGAGTAGCAATATTCATATCAGACAAAATAGACTTTAAAATAAAGACTACTAGAAGAGACAAAGAAGGACACTACATAATGATCAAGGGATCGATCCAAGAAGAAGATATAACAATTGTAAATATTTATGTCCCCAACATAGGAGCACCTCAATACATAAGGCAAATACTAACAGCCATAAAAGGGGAAATTGACAGTAACACATTCATAGTAGGGGACTTTAACACCCCACTTTCACCCATGGACAGATCATCCAAAATGAAAATAAATAAGGAAACACAAGCTTTAAATGATACATTAAACAAGACGGACTTAATTGATATTTATAGGACATTCCATCCAAAAACAACAGAATACACATTTTTCTCAAGTGCTCATGGAACATTCTCTAGGATAGATCATATCTTGGGTCACAAATCAAGCCTTGGTAAATTTAAGAAAATTGAAATTGTATCAAGTATCTTTTCCGACCACAACGCTATGAGACTATATATCAATTACAGGAAAAGATCTGTAAAAAATACAAACACATGGAGGCTAAACAATACACTACTTAATAACGCAGTAATCACTGAAGAAATCAAAGAGGAAATCAAAAAATACCTAGAAACAAATGACAATGGAGACACGACGACTCAAAATCTATGGGATGCAGCAAAAGCAGTTAAAAGAGGGAAGTTTATAGCAATACAATCCTACCTTAAGAAACAGGAAACATCTTGAATAAACAACCTAACCTTGCACCTAAAGCAATTAGAGAAAGAAGAACAAAAAAAAACCCCAAAGTTAGCAGAAGGAAAGAAATCATAAAAGTCAGATCAGAAATAAATGAAAAAGAAATGAAGGAAACGATAGCAAAGATCAATAAAACTAAAAGCTGGTTCTTTGAAAGGATAAACAAAATTGATAAACCATTAGCCAGACTCATCAAGAAAAAAAGGGAGAAGACTGAAATCAATAAAATTAGAAATGAAAAAGGAGAAGTAACAACTGACACTGCAGAAATACAAAAGATCATGAGAGATTATTACAGGCAACTCTATGCCAATAAAATGGACAACCTGGAAGAAATGGACAAACTCTTAGAAAGGCACAACCTGCCAAGACTGAATCAGGAAGAAATAGAAAATATGAAGAGACCAATCACAAGCACTGAAACTGAAACTGTGATTAAAAATCTTCCAACAAGCAAAAGCCCAGGACCAGGTGGCTTCACAGGCGAATTCTATCAAACACTTAGAGAAGAGCTATCACCTGTCCTTCTCAAACTCTTCCAAAATACAGCAGAGGGAGGAACACTCCCCAACTCATTCTACGAGGCCACCATCACCCTGATACCAAAACCAGACAAGGATGTCACAAAGAAAGAAAACTACAGGCCAATATCACTGATAAACATAGATGCAAAAATCCTCAACAAAATACTAGCAAACAGAATCCAACAGCACATTACATGGATCATGCACCATGATCAAGTGGGGTTTATTCCAGGAATGCAAAGATTCTTCAATATACGCAAATCAATCAGTGTGATACACCATATTAACAAATTGAAGGAGAAAAACCATATGATCATCTCAATAGATGCAGAGAAAGCTTTTGACAAAATTCAACACCCATTTATGATAACCCTGCAGAAAGTAGGCATAGAGGGAACTTTCCTCAACATAATAAAGGCCATATATGACAAACGCACAGCCAACATCGTCTTCAATGGTGAAAAACTGAAAGCATTTCCACTAAGATCAGGAACAAGACGAGGTTGCCCCCTCTCAGCACTCTTATTCAACATAGTTTTGGAAGTTTTAGCCACAGCAATCAGAGAAGAAAAGGAAATAAAAGGAATCCGAATTGGAAAAGGAGAAGTAAAGCTGTCACTCTTTGCAGATGACATGATACTATACATAGAGAATCCTAAAGATGCTACCAGAAAACTACTAGAGCTAATCAATGAATTTGGTAAAGTAGCAGGATACAAAATTAATGCACAGAAATCTCTGGCATTCCTATACACTAAGGATGAAAAATCTGAAAGTAAAATCAAGAAAACACTCCCATTTACCATTGCAACAAAAAGAATAAAATATCTAGGAATAAACCTACCTAAGGAGACAAAAGACCTGTATGCAGAAAATTATAAGACACTGATGAAAGAAATTAAAGATGATACAAATACATGGAGAGATATACCATGTTCTTGGATTGGAAGAATCTACATTGTGAAAATGACTCTACTACCCAATGCAATCTACAGATTCATTGCAATCCCTATCAAACTACCACTGGCATTTTTCACAGAACTAGAAGAAAAAATTGCACAATTTGTTTGGAAGCACAAATGACCCCGAATAGCCAAAGCAATCTTGAGAACGAAAAACGGAACTGGAGGAATCAAGCTTTCTGACTTCAGACTATACTACAAAGCTACCGTAATCAAGACAGTTTGGTACTGGCACAAAAACAGAAATATAGATCAATGGAACAGGATAGAAAGCCCAGAGATAAACCCACGCACATACGGTCACCTTATCTTTGATAAAGGAGGCAGGAATGTACAGTTGAGAAAGGACAGCCTCTTCAATAAGTGGTGCTGGGAAAACTGGACAGCTACATGTAAAAGTATGAGATTAGATCACTCCCTAACACCATACACAAAAAATAAGCTCAAAATGGATTAAGACCTAAATGTAAGGCCAGAAACGATCAAACTCTTAGAAGAAAACATAGGCAGGACACTCTATGACATAAATCACATCAAGGTCCTTTTTGACCCACCTCCTAGAGAAATGGAAATAAAAACAAAAATAAACAAATGGGACCTAATGAAACCTAAAAGCTTTTGCGCAGCAAAGGAAACCATAAACAAGACCAAAAGACAACCCTCAGAATGGGAGAAAATATTTGCAAATGAAGCAACTGACAAAGGATTAATCTCCGAAATTTATAAGCAGCTCATGCAGCTTAATAACAAAAAAACAAACAACCCAATCCAAAAATGGGCCGAAGACCTAAATAGACGTTTCTCCAAAGAAGATATACAGACTGCCAACAAACACATGAAAGAATGCTCAACATCACTAATCATTAGAGAAATGCAAATCAAAACTACAATGAGATATCATCTTACACCAGTCAGAATGGCCATCATCAAAAAATCTGGAAACAATAAATGCTGGAGAGGGTGTGGAGAAAAGGGAACCCTCTTACATTGTTGGTGGGAATGTAAATTGATACAGCCACTGTGGAGAACAGTATGGAGGTTCCTTAAAAAACTACAAATAGAACTACCATATGACCCAGCAATCCCACTACTAGGCATATACCCTGAGAAAACCATAATTCAAAAAGAGTCATGTACCAAAATGTTCATTGCAGCTCTATTTACAATAGCCCGGAGATGGAAACAACCTAAGCGCCCATCATCGGATGAATGGATAAAGAAGATGTGGCACATATACACAATGGAATATTACTCAGCCTTAAAAAGAAATGAAATTGAGCTATTTGTAATGAGATGGATAGACCTAGAGTCTGTCATACAGAGTGAAGTAAGTCAGAAAGAAAAAGACAAATACCGTATGCTAACACATATATATGGAATTTAAGGGAAAAAAATGTCATGAAGAACCTAGGGGTAAGACAGGAATAAAGACGCAGACCTACTGGAGAACGGACTTGAGGATATGGGGAGGGGGAAGGGTGAGTTTTGACAGGGCGAGAGAGAGTCATGGACATATACACACTAACAAACGTAGTAAGGTAGATAGCTGGGGGGAAGCAGCCGCAAGGCACAGGGATATTAGCTCGGTGCTTTGTGACAGCCTGGAAGGGTGGGATGGGGAGAGTGGGAGGGAGGGAGACGCAAGAGGGAAGACATATGGGAACATATGTATATGTATAGCTGATTCACTTTGTTATAAAGCAGAAACTAACACACCATTGTAAAGCAATTATACCCCAATAAAGATGTTTAAAAAAAAAAGAAGATGTGGCACATATATACAATGGAATATTACTCAGCCATAAAAAGAAACGAAATTGAGCTATTTGTAATGAGGTGGATAGACCTAGAGTCTGTCATACAGAGTAAAGTAAGTCAGAAAGAGAGAGACAAATACCGTATGCTAACACATATATATGGAATTTAAGGGAAAAAAATGTCATGAAAAACCTAGGGGTGAAACAGGAATAACGACACAGACTTACTAGAGAATGGACTTTAGGCTATGGGGAGGGGGAAGGGTAAAAAAAAAAAAAATCTAAGGCAACCATGAAAATCATGTAATAAAACTCATAAAGTTAAAAAAAAAAAGAAATGGGTGAAGATTTTACAAGATTCTTCTGCTAAGTAAAGTTGCAGGTCACTTGGGTTTTAATTCCAAACTGTGTTATAATATGGCCCCGGTTTTCTTAAAAATTAGCTGAGTAGTACAAATAAAATCTGAAACACTTGCCTGCATTTAATGTATTTTATTTCTGCATATGGGTCAAAAACAAGATCCTGTCTGCTGTTTCATTCTTGGTAAAAGAGTACAGAGTACCAAAATTTTGAGCATGTTTGTGGCCACTCAGAGTATCTGGCACACATAAGTACTCATCAATAAATATTAGTTTCTTTTATCTAGAATTTTCCTGTTTGTCAAAGGTATTCTATTTTGAAATGTCTTTGGTATGGAATACATTACTCTGTCTCTTAAATGATTATGTTGCATAAATTTTATAAGGGAGAGAGAGGTTGCTTAAATTAAAAATTATCTGGTCTCCAGTTGATTTGATTTGTATAGATTTGTATGGGTAAAATATCTGGAACCTTTTAAAGATACCTTCCTTGTTTACCCAAAGTAGAGGTCCTTCTCTTCCTGTTAGTTGCCAGTGTATCTATTGTTTATATTTTCACTTCTCACATTGTAGTCTGTTTATAGTACACACCTTCTTAATAAAATTCCACCTAACCAACCTGCCAAATGAACTATAACTCTTCATTTCTTCTATAAACAACTTGACTTGTGCCATATATATATATATATAATTTCCCATTAATTAAATTGTAAGCCTATTAAGAGTTATATTTGTTTCCAAATTTGTTTATGCTAGTTATATTGCCATTACATAGTCAAGTATTACACATACTAGATGCTTATATGATAAATTTGTGAAATACTTTTTTTGTGTGTGTGGCTGTGCAGTGTGGCTTATGGGATCTTAGTTCCCTGACCAGGGATTGAACCTGCGCCGTGGCAGTGAAAGTGCCGAGCCCTAACCACTGGACCAACCGGGAATTCCCAGTAGAATACTTTTTAAAAGCATAAAAAGGGGATTGGCTAAAACAATCATTGAATTAGGCTTACATGAGAAAATGTAAAAGATGTGTGTGTGTGTGTGTGTGTATCACGCCCCCAGTAGAATATCCTTCTTGCAGAGTAGAGCAAGTTGGCCTTGACTTGTGTAAAAAACATTCATACTTTGATATTCTGCCAAAAATCTTTGACCTCTTGATAGGGTTTCCGTTTATTTCATTATTTTGCCCTAGTGGCTGGCTTAACTGCCACCTTCAGCCAAAGTTTAACATATTCTAGGGTTGACATGAATCCCCAAAACAGTTTGTTGGCTAAGGCTTGATTGAAAAGTGTAAATTCAAGAAATTAAACAATGGAAAAATTGAAATATTGTGTATGAATCCTTAGATACAGAAGTTATTTTTATCGAAGTATTTGTGTAAGACTCATTGATGTTTTCCTTACAGCACTTGTATGTGATAGAGTTATTACTAATTATATATTAAATTCATGGCTCTGCAGTAAAACAGCTTCGAACTAACATTTTATTAATGTACAAATATTCTTGATGATATATGCTCACTTAAGATATCCTTTCAGTAATCTCATTTGCAAAGATCTTTATTGCAGAGCCATGTTTTGTTTTTAAATGTATAGTATCAAGGAAGAGTTTTTGGTTTATTCGTTGAGTTACATTTTAGTGAGAATTTAAGATCCTAGATGAAAAAATTCTCTCTTACTTTACTGTATCCAGTGTTTATTTCAGCCTTTTTAAAAAAAACTGTATGTTCAAGTATAATTTCTACAACTATTGATGTGCTAGGGAAGAAAATAGTTTAGCGTTAGGAAGGTTTATAAGTGTAAAAGTCAAATTATTGGATTGTTACTTTGAAAAATGGAGCTGGCTTTTGAATAAGGTAGTTTACCAGACAGAATATATTTGTTACATGATTATCTTTTAAGATATGCATACTAGCCACGCTAGTTGTAGGTATGTTGATTGCATATAGTTATGGATTAAATTTTAGTATTCAGTTACTTGAAAGGATTTTTAATTTACAGAGAAATAATTTAAGGATCTCTGATCGCTTTATTTCCATGTGATATTTCCGTGAAATGTAGGATGACTTTATATTTCAAGTTAGGCAAAGTAGGATGAATAAATTCTTTAATTGAAAATAAATATTTGAGCAATTTATTATTTAATTTTCACATTAGTTTTTGAGTCCACTCAAATGAACATTCCATAAACAAGTATTACTTTATTAGATTGAGTTGAGGTTTTTATACTTTAGGTGGGCCTCTCGTTTTGTATTACTGAAATTGATCAGAGAAATAAAATCAACACATGCTGAAGAACATCAGAAAAAAACAAGACGCTTTTTCTATGTAGTATTTATTTTCTATGCAATCTTATAGTTACAAATGCGTAACTACCAAAAAATTATTATAAAGCATGCATTTCTTTTGAGAGATTAAGTATAAATCCGGAGGAAGACAGTGCTTTTGTGAATATTCAGCATTTATTGATACTGAATAAAACTTTTTTTTTCTGTAGATTTTGTTACTTTTCTTTCCCATGCTGAAAAAATTTTCCTTTCCTATATTAGGTAGATTATTAGAGGCTTAAAATAAACATAAATTTAAAAGCAATTGGAATGAAAATGATATATATTCAGTATGTACTTTTAGAAAAAAATCCATTGCATGGTTGCTTTTGTGTCTTATTTCTATTACTGGATCTTGTGTGTTTTCTGGCATACAGAAATAAATCTTTATTATCCATATATTCACTGCAGTGCCTAGAGTAAGGCACTTACCCTGGTTACTGCCCTTAGAGCCAGGCACTTGCCCTGGAATGTTTGTCATAATCTTCTGGAAATATTCTTTTTTTTTTTTTTTTTTTTATGCGTTACGCGGGCCTCTCACTGTTGTGGCCTCTCCCGTTGCGGAGGACAGGCTCCGGACGCGCAGGCTCAGCGGCCATGGCTCACGGGCCCAGCCGCTCCGCGGCATGTGGGATCCTCCCAGACCGGGGCACGAACCCGTGTCCCCTGCATCGGCAGGCGGACTCTCAACCACTGCGCCACCAGGGAAGCCCTGGAAATATTCTTTTAAAGGTTATTCTTAGAAATCATTTTTGTTAGAGCTGGCTTTTTTCCTGAATGCAACCCCATGAAAGAGACTATCAGCTTGTGATATAGATATACACAATAACTACTACCAAGAAGTTAAGTACTATCCCAATAATGCCTAACATGGTGAAGACAGATTCTTCATTTTCTTCTTTCTCTTCTTGCTGCTTTACATCTTCTGTTGTAGTGATGACAGGAGTACCCATTTTCCCCAAAAATCTCTTGGTCTAGAGAAGAAGAAAGTTGACTGTGAAACAAATCCTTGGGAAAGGTATCTTTGAACTATACAGAGAAATAGGAAATAAATTTATTGTACTTGCTTTTGTTGCATTATTTTTCAGCCTGCAGTTCTGTTTTACTCTGTTGAAGGTGGTGGAACATGATAGAAAATAGAGGCATTTTAGTAGAACTTCAAATAATCTATTATCATTTTAACAGTTGGGTAGAATAATAGAAAATATAATGAAAAGGCACACAGATACTGCCATTTATATATTCTGGGTGTATATTTAGTAGCTATAAATACATTTTTAAAGTCTTTTATGTATATTTAACTAAGCTGATGTATTTAATGTGAATTACAGTTTATACCTAATATGTATAATCACCACATATTTTAGCCTAAAATAATGAAGTTACTAAAGATCTGAGATTATTTTTTTGAAGTATAGTTGATGTATGATATTATATAAATTACAGGTATACAAAATAATGATTCACAATTTTTAAAGCTTATACTCCATTTATAGTTTTTATAAAATATTTTCTATAAATGTCCAAGTTCTAAAATAATTAAAAGAGAAGTGTTCCTTACCCTACATTGCATCAGGAATAAAGTATTCCCAGTTATCCTGCTTTAGTCCACAGTAGTGATGAATGAACCTTTTCTCTTTGTGGAGAACTTCTGTTTACACTCAGAGAAAAGGAAGTGAACAAAAAACCTGGACAAACTTCTTTATTGAACATGGCAAATGTTTTCAGTTCTCCAGAAGGGGTGTGTCTTTTCCATTAGTAATCTGTGGTGAATTTCACTGTAACTGTTTGGTAAGAATTGATGAGCTTCTGCCAGTAGTCAGCCAAGCAGTAAATGTTTTACATTTTTTCTTAGAATTATTTTTAGCTTTTATACATGCTGGATCATGTGTTTCATGGAAAAAATGACTAATCTTTTTGATTATTTCTTATAAATTTCTTATCAACCTTTAAACTATTCTGTTTTTTTCCAGCCATTTGAATATCCTTTTCCCCATTGAAATGTTTCAAATACAGAAGATGAGAATTTTATTATTTTACCTAGTACTAGTAACTACTTTCAAATTCGAAAATTTCTCTTACTGAAATAATTATACAGTAGTGTCACACACCTGTATCTGTAGTTGTTGATGATACTTCCAAGGTAGTTTTCAAGCTTTGCATAATTCAGCAAACAGGTTCATCTGAGGATCCAAAGGATAGTGTCTTTACTTGGTTGGTGGTAAGCAGTAACATTGAACGTGCACTTGGCATTTGCCGAGTGAAGAAGTTGCTGCAAGCCACCCTTGCAGACATGGAGTTGCATAACAGTGTCATGCCCCTGCTCTTCTTTGTCAGACTGGTCACATTTAATCCTGTATTAATGATGAAGTGTGCTGTGTGGAAAAACACCTAAAGTTTTCTGATGAAGTTCTGCATGGCCAAACATAGGATTAAGGAATTCAGGATTGAAACACTTGGTGTATTTTGTACTCGTTTGTATTTCATTAAGAGTTTGTTACATTTACTGACTCCTCTTGTTCGCTGACCACCCATACATGTTAGTTTAAAAGTGCATATCTTAAAAAAGAGAGCAAAAATTAGCTCTCCCTTAGTTTTCCAGATTCCCTTCTGCAGGGATATTCAGACGTAAGTCTTTAAAAGAAAAACACGAGTAATGTAAAATCAGATATGAATAATCATTTTCCAGTTTCCTGTCATAAGCATAGATTGCCAGATGCATTAATATCTGGGTGGAATTTGACATTAAAATGAGCACACTTGTTTATGTAACTGACTGTTGTCAAGAAAAATGCAAATATACAAAAACTTCCTATTTTAAGTTTAAAATGTGTATCATAAGAAATGACATAGTACTGAAATTTATTTAAAGTTCTTTGTAAATCAGAGCCATAATTTTGTCTTGCCCTGTTTTTACTATTTTCAATCTCATTGTCCACTGCCTATTACCTTGCCTCCACAGCTTTTGCTTGCATCCCTCCTTGATATGAAGAGAGTATCTTCTCTTTCCATAATTTAAGATTCCCAGTTGGAATCCTCTCACTGCTAACTTAATTGAATAAGATAAACAACAGTAGCATAAAAAGAAGTATCATGTTTCATTTATTTTAGAAAAGCTGTCTTATTTTCTCTACACCCATTTATTTCCAGATTTTAAAGTGTTTTAAAAATTATCAACCCTTCATGTTTGTCAGATTCTTTTCCCCCTCTCTTCAGTATTGAGTATCAGCATGGTAGGCTGTCCTCGGCTTTATTCGTATAATGGAGAGGTAGCCTCTCATTTTGTGGTTGTTCTTGATAACTTCATAACCATTTAATTGCTTTTGAAAAATCAACCTGTCTTGGATTACCTGTATTCTTATGTAATTTTAGGTAAAGTACTATAATTTTAGGTAGTTAATTTTTTTTAATTAATAGACTAATATTTTAAAAAATTAATAGACTACTAGTTTAAAAGCAGTTTTGGGTTTACAGAAAAATTGAGCAGATAGTACATATCACCACCCCCTTCCACTCATAGTGTCCTGTTACATCTTGTATTAGTGTGGTACATGGTACAATTGATAAACAAATAGTGACATGACATATTATTTTTAACTAAAGTCAGTAATTTACATTAGGGTTCACTCTTTGTGTTATACCATTCTATGGGTTTTGACAAATGCCTGGTGTTGTGCATTTCACCATTACAGTATTGTACAGAATAGTTTCACTGCCCTGAGAAATTTCCTGTGCTCTATTCATCCCACCCTCTCTCTCCCAACAGTGAAACCTCTGGTGACCACTGATATTTTTCCTGGCTCCATAGTTTTTCCTTTTCAAGAATGTCATATAGTTGGAATCATAACAGTGTATAACCTTTTCAGATTGGCCTCTTTTACTAGGCAATATACATTTAAGTTTCCTCCATGTCTGTTCTTGGTTTGGTAGCTCATTTCCTTTTATTGCAGAATAATATTCCACTGTATTGATATACAACAGTTTGTTTATCCAGTCACCTTTTGAAGAACATCTTGGTTGCTTCCAGTTTGGGGCAGTTATGAATAAAGCTGCTATAAACCATCATTTACAGATTCTTGTTACTGTTTTTGTTCCATTGATCTGTTTGTTCTTTCGCCAGTGCTACATTATCTTGATTATTGTAGCTTTATAGTAAGCTTCAAAGTCTGGTCATATCAGTCCTCTGACTTTGTTCTTCTTCTTCATTATTGTGTTGGCTCTTCTGGGTATTCTGCCTTTCCATATAAAGTTTAGAATCACTTGGTCAATATCCACAAAATAACTAGCTAGGGCTTTTATTGGGATGATTTTTGTACTCTGTTCTTTTTTTCCTTGTATGCCACATGGAAGGGGATTGGGGAAGATAAAACACTGTGTGCAATACTTTGATAAATAAGTTTATAAAGCAGTACAAATGGAAATCTTTGGATAACTGGCTACATTTATAGTAATGGAAATTCTAATGTTTCAAATACTTAAATAGAGAAATGGAAGCCATTCAAAACATGAGTGAAAGAAAGTTTTTCTAAGACTTCATTCTTTTGCTGGTCCCAAGTTGGAAGAGGCTATATGAGTATGCATTTACATCTATGTTTGCATATATTTGAAAATCAAAACATCATATTAGGGGGAAATGTTTGGAAAGCTTATTGTGTTCTTTGTCTCATATACAAAGTAATATTATTAAGCAATTGAAGAAAATAAACAGCCCAGAAGAAAAAGGAGCAAATGGTATGTGAATAAGTACTTAAAAAAATTAATAACAGCTTTATTGAAAGATAATTCACTTACCATACAATTTGTCCACTTAAAGGGCACATTCAGTGATTTTTGGCATGTTCACAGTTATGTGCAACTGTTATGACAGTCAAATTTAGAACATTTTTGTCAATTTAAAAAGAAACCAGAGGTGGCTTCCCTGATGGCACAGTGGTTAAGATTCTGCCTGCCAGTGCAGGGGGCATGGCTTCGAGCCCTGGTCCAGGAAGATCCCACATGCCGCGGAGCAGCTAAGCCCGTGCGCCACAACTACTGAGCCTGTGCTCTAGGGCTCACGAGCCACAACTACTAAGACTGTGTGCCACGACTACTGAAGCCCGCGCACCTAGAGCCCGTGCCCTGCAACAAGAGAAACCACCACAGTAAGAAGCCCGCACACCACAATGAAGAGTAGCCCCTGCTCGCCGTAACTAGAGAAAGCCCGTGCACAGCAACAAAGACCCAATGCAGCCATAAAGAGAGAGAGAGCAAGAGAGAGAGGAAGGAAGAGAGGGAGGGAGGGAGGAAGAAAGGAAAGAAAAGAAAAGAAAAATGAAACCGGGGCTTCCCTCGTGGCACAGTGGTTACTGCCAATGCAGGGAATGTGGGTTTGAGCCCTGGTCTGGGAAGATCCCACGTGCCGCGGAGCAACTAAGCCTGTGCGCCACAACTACTGAAGCCCATGCGACTAGAGCCCGTGCTCCACAACAAGAGAAGCCACTGCAGTGAGAAGCCTGCACGCCTCAACGAAGAGTAGCCCCTGCTTGCCGCAACTAGAGAAAGCCCGTGCACGGTAACGAAGACCCAGCACAGCCAAAATAAATAAATTAAATTAATTAATTAAAAAAAAAACCACCATATACACCTTAGCTATCATCCCTCTTTCTCCTTACTACCCCTCCAGCCTTAAGCAACCACTAATCTACTGTCTCTCTATGTATAGAGAGTTGCCCACTGTGAACATTTCATATAAATCAGATCATGTAATATGTAGTCTTTTGTTTAAATTTTTAATCTCAGTACAATGTTGTCAAGGTCCATTGATATTGTTTCATGTATCAGTACTCGATTTCCTTTTTATGACTGGATAATATTTCACTGTATGGATATCTACTGCATTTTGCTTATTCATCATTTGATAGACATTTGAGTTGTTTATACCTTTTGGCTATTGTGAATAACAGTGAACATGAGTGTACAAATATGTTTTCGTTCCTCCTTTCATTTACTTTGTCTGTATACCTAGGAGTGGAAATGCTGGTTCACATGGTAATAAGTTATTCCTTGACTTTTATTTAATTAATTAATTTAATTATTTCCCGGTACGCGGGCCTCTCACTGTTGTGGCCTCTCCCGTTGCGGAGCACAGGCTCGGGACACGCAGGCTCAACGGCCATGGCTCACAGGCCCAGCCGCTCTGCGGCATGTGGGATCTTCCCGGACCAGAACACGAACCCGTGTCCCCTGCATCGGCAGGCGGACTCTCAACCACTGTGCCAACCAGGGAAGCCCCTCCTTGACTTTTAAATTACAGCCATCTTAGTGTATGTGAGATGGCAGGTATCTCATTGTGGTTTTGATTTGCATTTCCCTGATGACTAATGATGATGTGTTTGCTGGTCATTTGTGTATCTTTTTTGGAGAATTATCTATTCAGGTCCCCTGTCCCATTAGTGGGGTCTGGGCAAAAGGAAGCATCTGCCTCTTAGCTCTACTTATCTGAAACTTAGCCACAGCAGCAAGTAGCTGGTGGTAGGGTGAGAAATGCTGAGATCTTCCCCTCCTGGGGAGATAATCTTCTAACTCAAGCTAGGGGAAGAGGGAGCTCAGGTTCTACCAGTCTGTGGTGAATTTGCTTTCTTGCTGAGCTGAGAGCAGGAAGAGAGTAAGATCTTGGTTCAAATACTTTAGGTTCTTGTTTTTCTTACTGAGTTTTAGTAGACTTTCTTAAATGAATGTTTTCTCAGTTTGTTGTGTGCTCTTTGGACTATTTCTAGGGCCTTGAGTGGTGATGTTTTTTAAAAAATTTGTATCTGTTTCATGGTGGAGCAGGTTCACTGAACTCTTCATGCTGTCATGCTGGTGTGAAAAAAAAATTAGGTTTCAAAAGCCTAGTAAAATTTTTAACCTCATTAATTGTTCTATATCCTTATAGTGGGATATTTTGCATCCATTAATTCCTTGAAAGTAAAAATTCAGCACATACCTAAATGTACTATATCATGTGCCTTTTACCTGTAACATTAATCAGCTTTATTAAATATTAAATTACACATTTTTTTCTTTATCCAAATATTACATTCTTCATTTGTTTTAAAATTCAAAAGCTTTAAGATGGTATCTAATAAATAGTTGTCTTCCTGCACCTGTCCTCTAGCTGACCAATTTAGCTCCCTAGAGATAATCAATAGTACTAATTTCTTATATTTTTTAATAGAGATCCTGTGTGTGTGTATATATATGTATTTATAAAAAACAAGTAAATATGAATACATATTCTCTTTCCTTACCTTTTACGTTGTTGTTATATTTACCGAAATGGCACTATACCATACAACCCCATTTCTTTCTTTCTTTCTTTCATTTTTTTTTTTTTCCCCACACCCATGAGGCTTGTAGGGTCTTATAGTTCCCCAATCAAGAGGTTGAACACGGGCCCCCGGCAGTGAAAGCACCATCTCCTAACCACTGGACCGCCTGGGAATTCCCCATACAACCCCATTTCTATTCCTTGTTCCTCCTGTTCCCACCTTAGGTATTTTGGAATTTGTTCCAATGCAGCGTAAGGCACATCTTCATTTTTATGACTGTGTAATTGATATTTAGTAATCGAAACAGCTCCATCTAATGAGCATAAATGGATTATTTTGCTGTTATAAACAATGTTGCAGTGACTAATTTTGGTGACCTTGATAATTTTATCTGTAGGATTAGTTTTCGGAATTAACTAGAATTGATGATTCAGAGGGTATGCCAATTTGTTGTTTTGACAGATTGTAACTTGTGCTCCATAGACATTATACCAGTAATGTTGAGTAGCTATTTCCCCACACCTTTCTTTTTTAAAAAAATATTTATTTTATTTATTTTGGCTGCACCGGGTCTTAGTTGTGGCACGCGGAGTCTTCATTTTGGCATGCGGGATCTTTAATTGCAGCATGAGGGTTCTTAGTTGCAGCATGCATGCGGGATCTAGTTTACCGACCAGGGATC
This sequence comes from Phocoena sinus, assembly GCF_008692025.1. Lineage (NCBI taxonomy): Eukaryota > Metazoa > Chordata > Mammalia > Artiodactyla > Phocoenidae > Phocoena > Phocoena sinus. The sequence goes on from NC_045775.1 coordinate 25,992,810, forward strand.
GAATCCGGGCTCCTTGCATCGGGAGCATGGAGTCTTATCAGCGAAGTCCCCCCGCACCCCATGCCTTTCTAGGAGTTTGATAACAACTTCCTTCCTTTCTTTTGTCTATCTATACATGTAAGCATATATAAATTTTATACATGCACACATTATTTTTTCTGCACCAATTGTGAGACATATGTTGCAGATATGATAGCTCTATTACCCCTAAGTATTTCACTGTTTATTTGCTAAAACACAAAGGCAGCCTACTACATAACCACATTACAGTAACCAAAATCAGAAAAAAAGCATTGATAGAATACACCTATCTAATCATCCAGTCCACAGATACCATTCATATTTCATCTGTTGTCCCAATTATGTCCTCTATAGCAAAGAAAAAAATTGCTTTTTGTCCAAAATTTAATCTAGGATCATTTTGTAACCTTTTCCACCTTCTACAGTTTGTAACATTCCTCCAACTTTGTCTTTAATGACCATGACAATTTAATAAAATTTTTTATTATGTAAAAGTTCAAAATATGTAAAACTAGTGAATGTAGCATAATGAACCCCTTTGAGTTCCGTCACCAGCTTCATCAGATAAACATATGGCCATGCTTTTCAGTTACATGCTCACTAACCCATTTTTTCCAAACACATACATATATACACATAATAGGTTATTTTAAGGCAAATTTAAGACATCGTTTTATGCAGGCTATAAGTATTAAGCAATGCCTAAAAGCACAAAGGAGAAAGTAAAAATAAATTTTAACATAAATTACCTCATGGACCACCATCCAGAAATAGTAATCAGTAACATTATATCTAGCATGTATAGCTAGAAGTATGAACAGACAGATTGGTAATAGAAGATGAGAGTATGAAAATATTTGGAACTTACACAGATTAGCTATTTCTACCAGAATTGGAGAGAAGAGTAAAAGGCTGGTGTTGGGACATCAGTGATTATATACCCAAGCCCTTGTAACTTTTATGTGGGCTAGAATGAATAGAAATTCTACATGGAAGTATTTTTGTCAGTCATAGGTATTCAGCTAAACAATTAGGCTTTGCATGATTTGCAAAATATTTTTGTTTTGTTTTTACCTAGAGGATTTCTACTCTCAGAGATTTTATTAGTCAAAGTATCATTGTAAATTTGTTTGTTTCTTGTTCCTTTGTCCTACTAGATAGTTTCAAAAAAGGCAAGCATTTGACCAGTTAATATTTATAAAGTTTACTTAACTCTTAAGATGCATTAATTGCAGAATTTGTAATCTTATGGCAAACAAAATTCAGCTGTAATTATTTTGACTCTCTAGGTCCTTTGCATTTCCATATATATGAGTCATCTTGTCAGTTTCTACCCCCCAACTAAAAGCCCATTGGAAATTTGATTGGAATTGCATTCAATCTGTACATGAATTTGGAGAGAATTAACTTATTAACAATATTGGGTCTTCTATGAGCATTGTATATCTAGTTGCTTAAATTTCCTTTAATGAGCCTCAGCAGTGTTTTTATACTTCTGAAATTGTCAAATTTATCCCAATTTCATTTTTTATGCTATTGTAAATTATACTTTTTTAAAATTTTATTTTCTTGTTACTAGTATATAAGAATACAGTTGATTTTTATTTATTCACCTGATAGCCTGCTACCTTGTGCAGCTCAGTAGTTGTGCTACATTCCTTAGGATTTCTGTATAGAAAGATAATCGTGCCATGAACATTAAAGACAGACAATTTTATTTCTTCTTTCCAATTTATACGAGTTTTGTTTGTTTCTTTAAAAGATTTTTTTTTTTTTTCTTATTGTACTGTTTAGATCTTGCAGAAGTTGTCAGTTTGGGGGAAAGGTGTTCAGTCTTTTCACCATTAAATATTGTGGTTGATGTAGGGTTTTTTTTAGATTCCCTTTATCAGCTTGAGGCAGTTTTCTTCTGTTTCTGGTTTGGTTAGAGTTTTATCAATGGATTTTGAATTTCATTAAATACTTTGTTTAGATCTGGTAAGATGATCATATGGCTTTTCTTATTTTGTTTGTTAATATGGTGAATTACATTGATTTTTCAAATGTAAAGTCGACTTTGCAATCCTGGAATAAAAGCCACTTGGTTGTGATTTATTTTACTTTTTTGTTTCTGTGTTCATGAGGGATACTCATCTGTAGTTTCTTTTTTCTTTTCTTTCTTTTTTTTATTGGTAATGTCTTTGTCTTATTTTGGTATCTGGTTAATTTTGTCCTCATAAAATGAGTTGTTACCACTTCCTCTGTTTTCTGAAGTAGACCACATACAATTAATAGTATGTGTTTTTTAGGGAATTCCCTGGTGGTCCAGTGGTTAGGACTAGGTGCTTTCACAGCCGGGTTAGTGGGGGGGTGGGGTGGGGGGTGTGTCAGTCCCTGGTCATGGAGCAAAAATCCCACAAGTCACGTGGTGTGGCCAAAAAAAAAAAGTATGTGTTTTTTAAGTGTTTGATAACATTTACCTGTGAAGCCATATGGAGCTTTTTAATGAAAAGGATTTTAAGTAAGAATTCAATTTTTTTTAACTGACAGGGGGCTATTGAGATTTGCTATTTATTTTTAAAGAATTGATTTGGGGGAATTCCCTGGCGGTCCAGTGGTTAGGACTCTGTGCTTTAACTGCCGAGGGCTCGGGTTCAATCCCTGGTCAGGAAACTAAAATCCCACAAGCCGCACTGTGTGGCAATCAATCAATCAATAAGTAAGTGGTTTTTTTAAAATGTTTAAAAAAAAAAAAGAACCGATTTGGCATTGTTGGTTTTCTCTGTTGCTTATCTGCTTTCTACGGTGACAGCATAGGAGTGGTTGCCTGAAGCTGGCCAGAGGACGATGATTAACTACAAAGGTGTTTGGGATGGTAAAAATATTACGTATCTTCATTTTGGCAGTGATTACACAGGAGTGTATATTGTCAGATATCATTGAATATGTACTTAAAATTAGTGCATTTTATTGATTGTAAGTTGTGCCTCAATAAGTTGATTTTGAAAGTTATAAATAATTCATCGGGAAATGATTTTGTGATTTTGCTTGGATTACTTAGAGTTTTAATTTTTTTTAATAACAAGTGCCACTTAAAGATTCTAGAGAATTAAATTATATGAAGAGGGAAATTTCTTATTTTACCATTTGAATGTTGTAGTAGAAAGCTAAATTTGAGACTATGCTGTAAGGTATGTTGAAAATATTTAAGATTATGAACTATACAGATTAAAGCTTAAAGGCATCTAGCACTTTTTAGTGTGCTTTAAGGAACCTGTTAGGAGGAATTTCAGGCCATATTAAATTTTTTCCCATGCCTAAAACACTTGTTTTTCCTCTCTGTTGGTAAATCATGTTAGTGTTTTTTTCTGAAATTGTGACTATTGAGTGCCATTATATTTTAGTAGTTAAGTGTCTGGACTTCAGAACTGGATGACCTGTGTGTGCATCCTGCTTGCTCCACTTCACTGATTATACAGTCTTGAGCAAGTTCTTCATGCAAGTTCTTTCCTATGTCAAATCATTTCTTATATTCTTTGGATCAAATAGTTTATATCTCAGAACATTTTAGATTTAATTCTCCAAGTTTATTGTCTTATAATAAGAACACAATATTGCCTCATTTTCAATCGCATTGATTGTTATCCTGGCAAAGTGTCTGTTATTAAACCCCTAACACAGTTTTTGTGTATACATAATAACCCTCTGTCACTTTAATGTTTAGAATTACTTAACGTGATGTGATTTAGCAGGTAATTTATATTACTGCTTTTCTAATGTAAGAATATATGTTATTTACTATATTATAAAAAAACATGCTGGGCTTCCCTGGTTGGGCAGTGGTTGAGAGTCCGCCTGCCGATGCAGGGGACACGGATTCGTGCACCGTCTGGGAGGATCCCACATGCCGCGGAGCGGCTGGACCCGTGAGCCATGGCCGCTGAGCCTGCGCGTCCGGAGCCTGTGCTCCGCAACGGAAGAGGCCACAACAGTGAGAGGCCCGCGTACTGCAAAAACAAAAAAAAACAACTATGCTTTCTTATAGTTGGCTTTATTTTTCTGGGAATAGAATGTTTAACAGTGAAGTGTGGATTAGTTGGAGGTAATATTGTAATACGGAGCATAAATTACGTTCATAGAACTCCATTCAAAAGAATGTAAGGAGAAACAGCAAATTCTGAGGAAAGTATTATAACTATACATTATTTAATAACATTGGGAAATAATCTTCTACCTCTTAATGAACACACTATCTAAAACACTAAGTATTTTTCTTTTTTATAGAGGTCAGATTAATTTTTAGGATTAATTAATATTGTTTGTTGCTTTTTATAACTGGGATAAGATCACAGCTTAGGGCTTCCCTGGTGGCGCTGTGGTTAAGAATCCACCTGCCGATGCAGGGGACACAGGTTCGAGCCCTGGTCCGGGAAGATCCCACATGCTGCGGAGCAACTAAGCCTGTGCGCCACAACTACTGAGCCCGTGTGCCACAACTACTGAGCCTTCATGCTGCAACTACTGAAGCCCACGCACCTAGAGCCTGTGCCCCGCTACAAGAGAAGCCACCACAATGAGAAGCCCGCTCACCGCAACGAAGAGTAGCCCCCACTCGCCGCAACTAGAGAAAGCCGCATGCAGCAACAAAGACCCAATGCAGCCAAAAATAAATAATAAATAATTTTTTAAAAAAGTAAATAAGTAAATGTATTTACTGCCATAATGTATTATCTGGACTATTTAATCGTTTTTATGTGTGATATAACTAAATAGTTACTTAAGTACATTTTTTGCTGTCTCCCCAACTCTGCCATTTTCATTTTTTTTTGTTCCCTAAAAGTGCCTCTTATACTTTGTACATTGGTGCTTCATGAACATCTACTTTAGTCCACTTACGAACCAAGCAGTTAATCTTAAGATCCAAGTAGAAGCTACATTGCTGTGGACTTACTTTTATATTGCACATCTGCTCATTTTATGCTTTCCCCTTCTTCCTTCTTACAGTTCTCGACATGGCAAGACATGTGCCACTCTATCGAGCTCTGCTAGAATTGCTCCGGGCCATTGCTTCTTGTACGTGCATGGTGCCCCTATTGTTGCCTCTTTCTGCAGAGAATGGTGAAGAGGAAGAAGAACAGTCAGAGTGTCAAACTTCTGTTGGTACATTATTAGCCAAAATGAAGACCTGTGTTGATACCTACACCAACCGTTTAAGGTACTATACTTTGTTCATTTCTTTTGACCTTGGCTTTTACTATCTTTTTAAAAATAGCTTTGTTGGTTTTTTAAAAATGATGTATGCTAATTAAACAAACATATGCACAAGCAGTAAATAAAACTACAAAGAAAAAGTAGCCACCAAATCCTACACTCAGAAACGTTTATTAACAGTGGCTTACCAGACGTCGCCCTATGCGATCTTATAGCTATAGATAGAGTTTTTCTTAAATGCTATCACATTGTACCTATTATACAGATAGATGCTAGTTTTACTCAATATTGAGGTGAAAGACACCTTCACTCTCAGTAAATACATATTGCTGATACTGTTCTTAATATTTCTGATTATGCATTGTATATAGATGCTGTATTTTACTTAACCATCTATTAGTGGACATTTGGGTTATTTCTAATTTGTAATAACCTCTGACATACATCTTTTGGGACTTGCAGAAATCTCTGCAGAGTAGATTCATAGAATTAGAACTGTTGGCTTTAGGAATTACTAGTTTCATTTTGATACGTATGTTATAATTCATGCTATAATGTTTTTTAGAAGGTAGAGGATTTGGTATTTATTTGTTGAAGTTATAGTAAAGTTAGTATTTTATCTTTGTGGAAAATTGAAGTTTTAAATGAATCTTTGATTAAGTTTATACCTTGCTAGAAATCAGATGATGAGTCCTCTTATCAAAAACTTTTTTAAAAACCTTTTCCTGGTAACCTTTTTCATTCTCTTAGCAGAATCTGTTTAATGGTTGTCAGTTTTACTTAAAGATGGCATAAATTCTGATGTTTGCATAAACATTCAGAATTAGGCTAGAGGAAGCTTATTTCTTTGTTAGTGGTCTTTTGAATCAGTTAATCTTCTTTACCATCTTTGCAATATATTTGTCCTACCTGTTCTCACTTATTTTTTTAGTAGCCTAAAATTTGAGAAACTCAGTATACATCAAATGATGGCAGAGAATTGGTCATTGGAGGAATAGTTTTTGTCAGCTTTCATTTTTCAGAAGAAATCAGCTCCTCAGATTATTCTGACTCTTTTAGCTTTATTGTACTGTCAATATCACTTTAAAAACTAGTGGCTCACTGCCAGGCAGTAAGAAACATGAATTAGAGAAGAGATTAAAGAAGACCCAGTTGGTAGCAATATAAAAAGCTGTAGGTTCATACTCTTTTACCAGGGAGGGAAAATGTAAAGGTATATTTTCTTTCATAGTGTGAGACTTTTTTATGTTGTAGAGGAGAAAATAATATTATCTTTGGTCCCATCCTTCATTATGGCAAAAATCTTTCTAACTGGTAACCTAGGTAGCTAACATAATTGTACAAAAATAATGTGGTATCATCAGACTAAAGGTCTGATTTTCTATCTGAGCTAAGTGAATGGAATTTGTAGACCTAGAGTGCCGTTTTTGCTGCTTTTCTTAATGTATATCCTGTTCACATAACATGCAGTACAGTTTCTTAAAAATTAAACTTCTGCATGAAATGTATTAATGAACCACTACAAAAATTTAATTGCAGATAGAGGATAACTGAGTTTCAGTTAACAGGAGCTCTTTATTTTTCAACTTGGTTACCTGGAAAAAAAAATTCTTTAAAATCTTTCACCAAGAAAAAATGACACTTCAAACTTTTAAATTTTGTACCAGCAAAACATGCATGTAGGGAGCTTCCCTGGTGGCGCAGTGGTTGGGAGTCCCCCTGCTAATGCAGGGGACACAGGTTCGTGCCCTGGTCTGGGAAGATCCCACATGCCGCGGAGCAGCTAAGCCCATGCGCCACTACTACTGAGCCACAACTGCTGAAGCCCACACACCTAGAGCCCGTGCTCCGCAACAAGAGAAGCCACCACAATGAGAAGCCCGCGCACTGCAACGAAGAGTAGCCCCCACTCGCCGCAACTAGAGAAAGCCCACGCGCAGCAATGAAGACCCAACACAGCCAAAAATAAATAAATTAGTTAATTTTTTTTAATTGAAAAAAAAAAACATGCACATAAAGATCATAATGACTGTTCACAGAGATCACTTCCTTTTTTATTTTATCTTTACAGTGACCCTGTGCAGTTTAACTATATTTTAAAGCTATTTTACTGACAAGCACTAAAGAGAGTTTTGTATTATGGTTTGAATGTGCCTCTTCATCAAGATTCCTCATGATATCTGCTATTTTTTTATGTATGTGTAGAATACAGCCTCTGTTACAAAAAGAAGCCAGCAAAGACATACATGTTGTAACATCCCTACTTTCCTATCAAGGTTTGGCACCTTGAGAATTCACTTTCCACTTCACAGAAAGAGGGGGAAATCTACTCTTTTCCGGCCTGTCAAAACTTAAGTGTATTTCTTTTCATATTTTCATCAGACTAGAACTCTAATAAAGTGAACAGTATAGTCCAATTTCCTGTAAAGTTTATACCCACAGAAATTGGTCTAAATTTATTTTTAACACTGTTTCAATATGCAAAGCTTCCCCCTCCCCCCTCCCCTCTACCTGATCCCCAACTGTATTTAAAAACAAAAACAAAACCCAGGATACTCTGAGAAGAGGATGGTCAAGGCAAATTACATTCTGTTTACATATCACTTTTAGGATGTGTTTTAGTGCTTCATCAGGATTTGGAGTTATGACTTTAAAAATAATGTGTAGGTGTTCCCCAGCTCAGAACATTTTTGCATTATTTTTGTCTCTTTTTCTCTCAGTAAGAAATAAGGCAGGTGGGGGGGATGCGTTGACTGTGGGTGATTCCCTGGGATGTCCTGGCCACATCTGCACCTGGGGGCTCAGGGGAAAAATAGGTAAGGCTAGATAGAGTACATCTATTTAGTATAGGTTTTTCTTTTTTTTTTTTTAAGCAAGAAAGCAAGTACTAGTTTACTAATTATGTTTATGTATATTATTGTATTGCCTTGTTTTCTTCTTCTCATTTCTTACTTTTTTTTTTCTTTCTAAAAGCCAGGAATACACAAAAGGCATGCAGTTTTTTCCCTCCAAATGAAAATTTAACATAGCACAATTTTGTCATATTAGATAAAGAAAAGATAGATTTTCTATGTAATTTGCAGGTCTCTGGATGATAATTGTGGTTACATATAATGATTTACATTGATATTATTTCTTCTGTATATGTTATACTTACAATTTTTAGCTTTTTTGGATGAAAGAAATTAAAACGTTTTGCCCAAATCTAAAGAGGAAGTTTATTTTTACTGGTTGGAATAATCCAATTAAGAGTATCCTATCTTGGGCTTCCCTGGTAGCACAGTGGTTGAGAGTCCGCCTGCCGATGCAGGGGATGCGAGTTTGTGCCCCGGTCCAGGAGGATCCCACATGCCGCGGAGTGGCTGGGCCCGTGAGCCATGGCCGCTGAGCCTGCGCATCCGGAACCTGTGCTCCGCGACGGGAGAGGCCACAGCAGTGAGAGGCCCGCGTACCGCAAAAAAAAAAAAAAAAAGTACCCTATCTTGAGGACAATGCTTAAACCCAACTAATTTTGATCCCAAAATTCAAAGAATGATAGAGATTATATAGGTTAACTGACTCTCCCCTCCAAGCCTGAAACCTTCTATAAGAGGAAATAGGAAAATATCATTAAGAAGCTGAAAAGGCAGATCATTTACTTTGCTTTTATCTAATTTGTGTTTTAGAAACTTGCGCTTATATTCAGATAGGTGATATCTGGCGTGGTCACAAGAGCATCACTGATTTGTTCATTTAACGGATGTTTATTGAATGTTCATGAGAGCATAACAAGAAAATTAGGTCTTTTTCTAAGGGACTGACAGATAATGGGGGAAACAATAACTAGGCAGTTTTAATAACACAGTACATGGCATATTAGAAGTTTAAAACATTACTGGAGGATCAACCCAGATTTGGAAGCCCAAAGAATACATAAGAATTGGCTAAATAAAGAGGAGCAGGGGCCTGATATACCAGGCTGTGTGAAGAATGTTAGGAGTAAAAGAAAGCAACAAGTATTCAGCAAAATGTAGAGAATAAAGAAGTTTGGTGTGCCTGGGTGTCCTTTGGGTGAGAAATAGGGGTGGGAAATGAGGCTAGAGAGGAAAGCAGGGGCTTGAAGAACTTCATAGTTACCTACTCTTAAATGTGATGAGCCATTGAAAGGATTTCAGCAGAGATCTAATCAGATCTGCATTATAAAAAGATTGTCTTGCAGTGTACCTGAATGGTTAGGGTGGGAGTTAGAACAAGACTAAATTGCCATGGAAGAGATTTTCATCCTTTCTATCTTGACAGTTGAGCTGTTTGTGTCCTCTCCCATCCTGCCATTCTGGGGACTGAGGATTTGAGTCTATTAGCATTCTTGCTCTAAAATTATGGACTTAAAAGAAAGTTAGTTCCTAGGTAGAAATACTGTCTATGTTTCAGATGTTTGACTTTAAAAAAGAAATAATATAACTCAGGCTTTAAATTACTTATTAACTACATTATTCTGCCTATGTGTTAGTATCAGTGACTGCGGATTTATCCCTGGGGATCTCCTTCAATAAAGTGTAAGTGCTATCGAATAAATGGTTTTCGGAGCATGGTTTCCTTTGTTAACATACCAGAATCTGAAGTCTGTAATCCTACGCAGAAGTTCTCCAGTACTAATGCTACTAGGTTATTTTACTGAAGACAGAAAACAATCATCTATTGGCTTGACAGAGGCTCAGAATCATTAGCAGAGAATCTAAAATCTTTTATATTAAGGTTTAGGAATGACAGGGTGAGACTACATTCATTTTCATACAATTCTTCTATTTCCTTAAAGCTGTCATCCAGCCAAAATTGTATATGTGGAAAACTTATATGATAGTAAGTAGGCTTTAGATTTAATTTTTCTGGAGCCTTTTGTCTATATTATTTTAGAATTCATCTTAAAAGAGTATCATGTGATAATGGGATTTTTATTAATCAGATCAAAATAAACCAAACCATTTTCATGGTTGAAAACTGAAGGAAATTTTTCTTGGTAGAAATTCTTTGTTAGAGTGAAGAGCCTCAGCATTTATGAGGAGGAACTTTCAAACCTTATACCACCCATGTTTTTGCTAGAATCTTTCTTTAGATCAGATTTTCTTTTTTAACCAAACATTTTATTTAAAGAGGAAACTTCACATTACTAACATATCAGACAGACCAGTATCATTTGCCATAAATAGAAGATAAGTCTAAAAGTGAATAAACTAAATTTAAAAAATTAGTGCCTGGGACTTCCCTGGTGGTCCGGTGGTAGAGAATCCACCTTACAAGGCAGGGGACGTGGGTTTGATCCCTGGTCAGAGGACTAACATCCCACATGCTGCAGGGCAACTGGGCCTGTCTGCCACAACTACTGAGCTCGTGCACCTCAACTAGAGAGCCCACGTGCTGCAAACTACAGAGCCCAAGCACTCTGGAACCCATGCGCCACAACTACAGAGCCCATGCGTCCTGCAGCCTTTGCGCCACAACTAGAGAAAACCCACACGCCACAACTAGAGAGAAGCCCACACACCACAACGAAGAGCCCAAGTGCCGCCATGAAAGATCCTGCGTGCCTCAACAAAGATCTCATGTGCTGCGACTGAGACCTGATGCAGCCAAAAATAAATAAATAATAAATAAATATTAAAAAAAAAAAAAAAAGTTAGTGTCTGACTCCAGACCCGTTTTGTGTTTTAATAAGGAAGATTTAACAATGCTAAGAAATTACCAAAGGCTTACTGAGACCTTTCTTTTCATTGGAAAGAGACTAGTTTTCTCACTCTTCAGTTAACTAATACCATGTCTAATTATCACTTAATGTTTTCTCACGCTTTGGGAAACTTTATTAATAGGATATATCAAGTCCTCTAAAAGTAATGGCATTTTGCAAATATAAACTAACAAAATTAAAAAGGAGAAGAAATGGGATGATGTATGTCCATTGACTGTCTTACTCTCCTTCCCCCTTTTATCTGTGCTTAATTGGGAGAAACGAAAGTTAGCAGAAACCAGACTAGCCTTGCTTTTGTTTTAATGTGGCTACAATTTAGAGTGGTATTTTGATTCTCATCCTCACTCTCCTGTGGATGAGGATTAGTTTGGTGACAGATAATTACAGTATTCTGATGGGATTGGTATTAGTGTAAACCAGAGCACTATTCAAGGAATAAATGTATATACTTCTAGTTTATTATGTTCATCTTTCCTGGCAAGACTAACTTGTTGACATGGTAAGGTGGCACCTAGGAGTGATTTAGTCTGTCTTTAAAAAGTTGTTAAATACTTACTGTACAAATTGCATTAAGAACTTCCTAAAGATGATGATATTTTAATATTCTTTTACTCATGATTCTATATTTTACTGTCTACCACCTCTCCTAATAAGTCCTCTCAAGATTCACAATTGGCAGTAACTGCTTAGAGTCAATTTGAGTCTAATGGTTAACATAAATAAACTGATTAATATTGCTGTTGGCTAATTATTAGTAAATATTTATATTGAGTCAGGGAAACATTCCTAACTAAAGACTAGGCAAAAGTGTATTGCTTCAAAATAGAGAATTTTTACATTCAGCACTTTCCAACTTTTGTCTGAAACAGATAACATTTAGATAATTACGAGGACTATTTCAGAAATTATTTTTTTTCTAAGTATATAATAGCATGTTTTGTACACTGGTTTTATACCATTTTGAAAACATACCTTAAATGTACCTATAATGTTAAATGTAATTTTCTACTTAGGCCATTTTCTAACATCATCTATCACTTAAAATTTAAACAAAATTGGGACATTTCATGATGCTATCATATGGAAATTTTGTACTTTTTTCTTGTTCAGTTGAAATATTTTATAATAATTTGAACAAAAATAGGAAATGGTTGATTTAAATATTGTTTCTATTTAACTTCATTTGCCTCATTAATATTAAGTAGCTTATTTACTTTATTACAGAGAAATTATTCAGAAGCCACCTTAATAATCACTGCAATAAAAAGATCAGAGGACCTCCAAAACAATAAAATTCTTTTGCCTGTCTATTGCTGTAATAGACACGAAGAACAAAAAGTTTAACATTTGTCTATGAAGGATAAGTAGAATTCACTCCCTTGCATAGTTTTTGAAAACTTTATTACCATAAATGTTCCGTTTTTCAAGTGCCCTCAGTATAGCAATATTGACACTTTTCTTTCTTGCCGAATGCAGAAAAAAACCAGTTTTTCATTTATTTTATCCAAAAAGCCTTACTTTCTGTTTTTTTTTTAGTTTTATAATTTGATGATTTTTGTGTTTAATACTTTTAATTTTTATATCTACAAGCAGTGGAAGAAATAGTTCCCTAGGGGCCAAAAGAGAGAGGCTGGGGCAGGGGGCGAGGGAGAGCGCATGTGAGAATGACACCCTGATACAAAAGTAGGAGGTAAAGGATGTATAAAGGTGTAAGCAGTGTTTGTTAGACACATGCCGAAGACAGCCTGTGATTAGATGTTTACTGCACGTAAGTCCAAGGTCACTACCACTTAATTTTATGCCAGTTATGAGAGATCAAAATCTGGTAAAAATGGGGCTTCCCTCGTGGCACAGTGGTTGTGAGTCCGCCTGCCAATGCAGGGGACACGGGTTCGTGCCCCGGTCTGGGAAGATCCCACATGCCGCGGAGCGACTAGGCCCGTGAGCCATGGCCGCTGAGCCTGCGGGTCCGGAGCCTGTGCTCCGCAACGGGAGAGGCCACAACAGTGAGAGGCCCGCCTATTGCAAAAAAAAAAAAAAAAATCTGGTAAAAATGAATTTTTCTAACTGTCAGATAATGACTTAGGCAGATAAAAGACAAAAGTATTTTCTGAATTCCTTTTGTTCTGTCAGTTTGAAATAATTTTGATTAGTATAATATTTATGTTCCAGCCTCTATGTTTTTATTGATTTCCCTTCTTGTTTCTGAAGAATAAGCCAAACTGCTTTAAATGTGGGAAAAGTTATAATAAATATATAGTAGCATATAGCTGTGTAAAAAATACAAGGAATAATATTATAACCTAACTTTTGTGTAGGATATAGAGTTTCAGAAGTTCTTAGATGTGTATCACTAGTTTTTTCTGCTCTGTGTGGTAGACAAGAAAATATTCTTATTCTACAAAGAATGAAACTATTACTTAGAATTTAACATTTAAAACTTACTAATAGGTAATAAATCTGGGATTTAGCTCCCCACTTTCCTGATGCCTGTAGTGTTCATTATCAAAAACAACATTTATGAAGAAAGAGGGACTTCCCTGGTGGTTCAGTGGGTAGGACTCCATGCTCCCAAGGCCGGGAGCCTGGGTTCAATCCCTAGTCAGGGAGCTAAATCCCACATACAGTGACTAAAGATCCTGCATGCTGCGGCTAAGACCCAGCACAGCCAAATAAATAATTAAAAAAAAAAAAAAAAAAGACGATTGACCCATAGTCTAGATACTTCTATTTTTATACCCCATTGCTACCTTTTACCAAAATTGTTCATTGATCACTAAGGTGACATGCTTGTGTAATGGCTAGACTTCAGCTTTAGCTGATTCCTGAAAAACACTTAGATCAAGTACCAGAGTACAGCTTATTCTATTATTTAAGTGATTAACAAACATAAACTCATTAAAAATTATAAATTGACTTAATACTTCTACCTCAGTAGCATAACATATAAAATGATTATTTATTCCTTGTCAGATTGCATTAGATGAGCTTTATGTTTCAAGATGGTTTCCACTATCTTACTTCTGACAAAATCTCAAGCAATCTTAATTGCTGAATTTGAAGTCTCTTGCTAAGTAAGATTTAGTTTGTAAATCTTTCTGGGCACTTCACGATAAGTAACCTGTCCCATAATATCTACAGGGTTTTAGAACTATAAGGAATGCTCTTAAGAGTTCAGATAGTTCATATCCCCCTTTTTATAAATGATGAAAACAAGGTCCATAAATACTGTGATTTGTTCCAAGGTCTCGTGCTTAGTGGCAGAGAGCTATGATAAGACCTCAGATTTCCTAATGTCCCAATCAAGTATATTTATTTACTAAATTGAACTTAACTTCCAAAGAACAATTGGATTTATGCATCAATGAATAATTAGAAATTGAAGTGTGAACTTATTTCTGATTTGGCTTTGGAAATTTAGGATACATAAATATTTTTAATGTTGACAAGTAAAATTTTTTAATTGAAAATTTTGCTTTTGATAATTAAAAAAGTATATATAAGAATGCAGATTCTACAGAATTTTTCTTATATTTTCTTATGCTTATCTTTTTTCACTCCCCTGAAGAATTTTTTTTAACACTATGATAAGATGTTAAAAGGCAGCATATTTCGTTAGATATGCATAGCCATTCGAGTTGTGCCTAAGTAATAATTACTAGATCACTAAGGTCACCTAAGTAAGGCAAACTGTGTTTTGTGGTCTGTAGAACATGAGCTGGTAGCAACTTCATGTAATTATCACTTAAATGAGGATTAAGTCAGCTTTACCCATTTGATTTTTTTTTTTTTTGCTCAAAAGAATAAAAACATTTCCTCTGAAAATTTCTTAGTTATTGATGTATGTATTTTTCCTTTACTGTCTTTTCAAGCTGATTTGGTGTCTACTTGCATAGACTAGGGTGGTGTGTTGGAGATATAATTATTTTCTCTATGTTGCTGGAGAAGCCTCTTCCCACCCCACTAAACACCCTATTGTTTTCCATCTCCTGAATTTTGTTACTATCTTAGTATGTCCTATATTTGTAATATCTTTAACTCCCTTGTCAAGAAGAAATTAAAGAGTTTATTAGCAAAACTCGATATTTAAATAACAAATAGCAAAAACAACTCCTGCCTGTTTATGACCAGTTGTCGATCAGCATTTTATTTTAGATTCTTAAAAAAGAAAGAACTTGAAAGCAACTCTGTCACCTCCATTAATAAAGGGATTTGTGGCATCGGTAGCGTAATACTTCAAACCTTTATATATGTATTGTTTCCACTTGAAATATAATTACCTAGTGTGAAAATTCATTTTGTTGCCCACAAAATAATCGCAGTGTGAAAATGTGAGCCCTTCAGATTTTAAGTACCATTCTTGGTGAAATTCATCTGCTGGTCATTTCAACCTCAAAATGAAGTCAAAGTACAGCCATAGTAGTTTGGTTTCACTTTTGAGTAAGTGTGGCACTTCGTAGCCTCCTTGGAGTTGGAGCAAAGGCAGATATTTTGTCCTTGATCTTTTGTGCAGACTCTTCCTGCTCGACTCCAGTAGACAAATAATCATATTTTGTATATTTAGTATTTGATAGCTTCACCAAAAGTTTGAAAAAGGCACTTGCCGCCAATCAGATAATCTTAATTGCTAATAAGGACGTGACACAAAGGACTCTGTTGAGTGTAAGGTGTTCTCAACATTGAACTTCTCTTTAATAGCATTATTAAAGTAAGCATCCTTGATTGCCCTTTCCCTTAGCTATCCCAAAGTGTCTTCTGGTGCAAAGTTCATCAGTTTTAAAAATAACTGAATTGTCTTGTAGAAATACCCAATTCCTTTTTATCCAGCTAAGCAATAAGATTAGTTGGTTTACTTCTTAAACGGCATATTCTCTATCAAACTCTCTTGTTTTAACTCCTTTAAGTTAGTTCATTTAGGGCTTCAGTTGAGAAAGAATTTCAGTTCCAGTCCTCCTACATTTGTTTTCATTGGAAAAACATTTCCTATCTTTTCTTTTTCCTCTGTTTCTCAAACCTACAAAGTGAAAAAGGCCTGATTTCTTAGACAAGAAGCATTTGTTGCAACCATATATATATATTTTTTAAGTTTCTTTTTGTGATGACCTTGAACAAGTTCAGTGGTTCGTCAACCTTTTTTACCTGGTGGTGGAGACAGCAGTGCCAACATTTGTTTTAATATCTCTTAGCCCCGGTTGGATTGTCCCCTGGTGAAGCATATTACTTGTGGCAACTCCATTCCACAGCAGCAGACAGTGCCGTATTTGTCCTGTGATGTTTAATCTGACTGGAAAACTATTATATTTTTATCTAATCTAAAAATCAAGGTTTTATTTTCAAAGGCTTCTCATACCTCTGTTTTGAATATTCCCTTCTCTCCTATTGCTCATTTATGCTTCATTTAAGACAAAGAAGATTTTATTTTCTACTTTCATTTAAATCATATTGAAAACTAAAACCAGTACTTCCATTTGGAAAGAATTTAAGTAAAAACAAAAGGGAATCTAAAGTTTAAAACTAAGCTTTAAAATAAGCATGGAAAACATTCATCTTACAAAGGTCTTATCCCATTTAGTAGTGCATTTCAAAAATTATTTTTGTGTTTTCTATAGACATTAGAAGCAAATAATTCTCCACAGTAATATTTTTGAAAATCTTTCTGCTTACTTTTACTTTTAATTTTTTTTAAACTATAATTCCTGGCAAAGAGCTTTAGAACTGTGGATATGGTGCATTGTTTTATAGGTAAATATAGAAGTTTCATTCTCTTGTAGTTTTAGAATCTTCCTCTAAGACACTAATTCTTAATACTTCTGAATCTGGACATTTCAGCACATGGTGTCCTGATTACTTCTTCAATGTGGCTCTGCTTTTTAAATGTTTATTTCAACAGCTTGATAGTTTTGATTTTAGTATTAGGAGTTCAGGGGATTGAAGTGGTCTTTCCTAATGTCCAACCAAGAAAATAGTTGTATTAAGCTGTTTTTAGTTTATAGATTATAAGAGAACATAATTCTGATATCTTGTAGTCATACAAATATCCAACTTAATGTGGGTGGTAGAATTAGAAGAAGCAGTTCAATATAACTGAATGTTGAGTTATGGGTTTCTTTTTTCTTTTTGTTTTCACAAGAAAGATTTGCCCATTCTGCTCACATCCTAGTTTAGATTATATGTCACAGAGCCAAAATTTGCTTAATTTATTAGCTGTGTCGTTGGAATTCACAGCATAGTGGAAAATGTTTGCAGATAATTCTGTGCAATAGTAGAAACTTCAGTTGATTCCTCGTATTTCTTCAGGGCAGTGATCACAACCAGATTCAACGTATGCACAAAGCAGCGGATACCATGGTAGCGGCCGTCGCTGATTGCTTTTACCATGTTGGATCCATTGTCAGTCTCAAAGACCTACTTCCAGCTAGGTGCCTTGAACTCAAATAGCTTTTCACACAGACTTCAGGATGTGAGCTAAGGTATGGCCTTTTTTCATGAGCTGGGCCTACATATGGGTTGACAGTAACCTGCAGCTTTTATAGAAAAGAGACTGCTGTCTGTAGTTTAATGTCAGACAATGACTAGTTGTAGTCATCATCAGGCAGGTAGTGTGTGTTCTTCATATATTTGAAGTACTTTTACCTTTTGAAGATTATTCCTTTTTCTGCTGTATGTTTTTTCAAAAAGACTATCCACATAAAAAATTCTCGTTAGAACCTGCTGTAAAGGTCTAATTATGTCTGCTTTATGATTCAGCCATTATCTTCAAGATGTATGTGATTATTTCTTTTACGCATTTGGTGTAAAAAATGCTGTTTTTAAAATTTCTGTGGATTTTTTTGCACAATTCTTAAACATTTTTAAAATTTTGTGGTCAAAAATAACAAAAATTTTTATCCTATTTGCAGTATTTTAATAATAGAGATTTCTCCTACTAATCATCTTTTAAAAACTGGAGTTAGGAAATTGGTATTCATGAATAGGGCTTGAAATTTAGAATCAGTAGTTTTCTGAGGGTAACTTGCTCTAAATTGCATTGAGGCAGTTTACTCTCCATGCCAGAGGTTCTTGTTTCTTCAAGGAGAAAATACCCTAATTCTGGAAAAATGAGCTTCACTCCTATAATCTTCCTTCTCTGCTTGGCAAGATATGTTTCTTTAAGTGACATCTTTATTGAGAATATAATGGATCAACTGACTAATGATAGATTTAGGAAACCATCTTTATTTTATTATAGCTGTAACCATAACTCTTCTGTTTTCTCAAACTACTTACTGTTGTTTTCCTATTGTTCAGTGGCCCTTCTAATTAAGAATTTTTTTAAGCCCCAGGAAGAGAATCATTTGCAACTGGGGAGAGAGAGAGTCTTTATAAATTCAGAGGGGGTACTATCAATCAACTTAAGTGTTTTTTCTTGACTCTCAGTGTTTCACAAAGTTTGTGAACAGCCATTGGTAAATGCAGAATTTGAGAATCTGTTTGATCTTGTCTACCAGAATCATATCTTTATTTAAAAAATTGTCAGACTCACTATTAAACTGTAGTCTCAGCTTAACTTCATAGCTATAAAAGATGCAGTATGTTATTTGATTCTAGCAGTAAAATGTCTATTTCAGTCTTAAAACATTCATTCACTATATTCTCCTTACTTACATATGCAAACATATATGTTCGTATACATGTTCACACACAGAGGTTGATGCCTAATATGATACACAGCAAAACATCTACCAAGTGGTTCCTGAGTAGCAAATGAGAGTTGGCCATGTGTTCTCTGTGACTCCCACATATACATCAGGGAAGATAAGAGAGGGCAGGAGAAAAAGCAGTAACCCAGTGACACATTATGGTTCTTAAGTTAAATCCTCTTGCCAGGTGAGGTGGTGTATGAGGTGGTATAAAAATATCTGTGGATGCTAGATTTTCACACTGTGGGAGCCAATTCAAGACTCATGCATAACACTAAATCCGGTTACCCTTGTTATCCATCTGAGTGGCTCTTCTTAATTTACCTCTTATTATCTACCTAAAGTTAAGCACTGAATTGCTTCTGAGCAGATTTTTGTCTTTGTGATAAAGAACAGTTTATTTGGACATAGATTGCATGATATTATTTTGTTAAAGACTCTTCTATCTTCTGTTAGTCTTTTTATAGTTCTCTAAGGCTCCATGCCCACTTTGTGAAATGTTGTTTTAATATAATAGCCATGTCCTTTTGTTAGTAGCTGTACAAACTAGAAAAATGAATGATGCGTAGTTTAGATCATACCTTAGCATAAACATTTTAAACGCTTTATATTTATATGTGATTTCAGTTTGTTTTAAATTATCTATTTAATGAATTAACAAAGATGTAGATTTTTAGTATCTAAGAAGTAGTGTAATGATGATGTGAATAAAACGTGCTGAGAGTTGAAATAGAAAAAAGGAAATTGATATTTAGTTGCTGTTTTTAGTGAGCCTTGTTAATAAAATGCTACTGCATTCACCTAGAAAATTTAATTTGAGTCTGTATTAGACCCTGAATAGGGAATACAGAAGAATATCTTTAAAATGATTATGCCCTAAAACTTAACGTTTAAATAAAGATTCAGTGTATAGAAGAAGCACATTAAATTAAGTTACCTAGTAGTGAACCTGCACTTTATTCTGGAATTTTTCTTTTTTTCCGCCCCTTGGAAATTAATATACTCTAAGTGAACTACAAATAGTATTAAACTGAAAAACCACCTATGGATCTTTGATTCCCAAGTCTTAGAAGGCAGAGGATCTTTTACTTTTAGATATAGAAGTGATTTCTCTACTTCTAGGTACATAGTTACTGTAAGTATGTTTTTAAAGGTGTGGATCGAAGGACATACCAGGTATTGGGGTCTTTTTACAGTATGACATTTCTACAGTGTTTAACTCTTGTCTGTTTTTGCATATGAAGAGACAACCTACCGGAAACTTTGGTTATTATGCTAGGCATTATCCTATGGTTTCAAAAGGAATCTAATTTAAACCACTCCTGGTATATATCATGTGTATGTCAAATGAAATGCAGACTATCATGTTGATTTTTAAACTGTTACTGATTTATGGAAGTATTTATTTTTCAAAACTAAAATCTTAATTTTCCTTGCATTTCTTTCCATATTAAAAAAACCTTTTCAGATCTAAAAGGGAAAATGTTAAAGCAGGAGTAAAACCAGATGCATCTGATCAAGAGCCAGAAGGACTTACTCTTTTGGTGCCAGACATTCAGAGGACTGCTGAGATTGTTTATGCAGCCACTACCAGTTTGCGGCAAGCAAATCAAGGTACAGCACTATTCTCTTTATGCTCCTTTTCTCTTGATACAAAGATATTTCATTTACTACTGAAAACCGCCTTCTCTTCCCTCTATGTTAATGGTTTTCCAGCAAGTTATTTACTTAAAGATTCTGTTCTATGTCAGGTTTTCAAGCTAATTATATATAGTCTCTAATTTTAAAATATTTATCTCTACTGTGTATGATTTCTAAGACTGTTGGTAGGCTGACAGCATGCATTATAAATTTCTCTTCCCACTGAAAGTTATGAAATTGAAAAATGCAATTGTATTGGATAGAAAACAGTACATTAATAGTGTGTAAGAATTCAGTTGAAATTGGCATTTTCACATATTAGCAATGGAAGAAATAAATGATTCTTCATCATCTATTGCTTTATTTCTGCTGTTTTTGCCTGAATAGATGAAATCTAATTAGCATTTTAAGAATTTAAGCTTTAAAATTGATAAGCTTTTTAGCCCTATTAGTTATTTTTATGAAATAGAAAGAAATCTATTAATTTTAAAATGGTACAATAGGAAGATAATTATGAAGAGTTTGGTAATTTTTCAGAATGCAAATTCTGAACTCTAGAAGTTAATAGTTTTCTTGTTTTACTCTTCGAAAATGTATACTTATGTTATTTATCTTGAAATATTAAATAACAGAAAAAAAACTAGGTGAATATTCAAAGAAGGTGGCTATGAAACCCAAACCTTTATCAGTATTGAAATCACTTGAAGAAAAATATGTGGCTGTCATGAAGAAATTACAGTTTGGTAAGTTGAAATTGTACTCTTTATTTCTTCAGCTCTCATTTTACATTTTTAATAGTGCTATTGAAATGTGTTCTAGTAAAATTAAAGAATTTCAAACTTGCTTTTACCATGAATTATTCATATACTCTATGTGTGTGTGTATGTATGTTTATATATACACACATGCAAAAATTTTTATCATCTTTCTATCTCTGAATTTATATCTGTGTTTATAGTTATGTTTGGAAATCATGATTCAGTAGAAACCAGGAAAAAAACAAAGCCAAATGTCTAACAAACAGGCAGAAAATGGTTTTCTTTCTTTACCCCTCCATGTCTGCATATCCTTGCCTGAAGGAAGCCAAGACCTGGGACTTTGAACCAAGTCTGTTACTCTTACCATTTTAGAATTCCAAGGGATATACCTTTGGAAAATGTAGCCTTTCCCATTCCCAAACTCTTGACAAGTAAGGACTGATGAAAAGATCATATAAGCACCCTTCATAAGGTGCTGGTTTATGAATAAACACTAGAATTCCAAATTTTGATGACCATTATTAACTATTATTGTATGTCCCTCTTTTTTATTCTTGAGAACCAGCCCAAAGGACATTGACTATATTAAAAAGAACACCAAAGTAGGAGTCCAAAAAAAAATGTAGTTTTATGTCATAACTGTCAGAGTCATAGGCCAGAGCCTTTGACTAATGTTAGTCAGCCAGGAGGCTTCTCTCATATCACTTAAAATCATAAACTCTGCCAGTTGGACGTGACTTTAAATGTAATTGAGTTTTGCTATCCATTGACTTTTAGAATAATTTAGAAAAAATAACGGGTTTTCTGTTGTGTTGTTTTTTAGTAATCTGCGTTTTCTAACTTACGTATCAAATATTTTCTCATATCATGATTCTTATACAACTTGATATTTATTGACTGCCTAATATTTTTTATAAGCCTAATTATTTTTTTAAAGTACTTTATATATTTAAAAAAAATTTTTTTTGGCTGTGCTGGGTCTTTGTTGCTCCATGCGGGCTGTCTCTAGTTGTGGTGAGCAGGGGCTAGAACGTGGGCTCAGTAGTTGTGGTGCACAGGCTTAGTTGCCCCTCGGCATGTGGGATCTTCCCAGACCAGGGCTTGAACCCGTGTGCCCTGCATTGGCAGGCGGATTTTTAATGACTGGACCACCAGGGAAGTCCTTGACTGCCTAATATTCTCATATAAAGTACTCTCATTTGTTTAACCAATAACTAGACCTTTAGGTTGTTTCCAGTTTTTTAGTAACGTCTGCAACATCTCAGTGGGCATTATTGCATATAAATATTTGTACACATCCAGGATTATTTCCATAGGACAAATTAATAGAAGAGGAATTGCTGAATCAAGCAGTATGTAGGTTTTTAGCAACTAGCCATTATCTTCGATTGTATATTTTAATAAAATTTTGGTATTAGAAGACCCTGTTTTCTTACAGATATATGATATAAAAATTTCATCCAGGCGTGGGGATAAGCTCATGTATGTATCTGGTGGATTGCTGTTTATAAAACTCAAAGGAAATTTATCCCTGTATTATGTGAAAGGCAGCAGAGTTGAGCAGATGAAATAACTCTGGTTTACAACTTTACTGATAGAAACTACTCAGAAGTCTTGTTGAGACATAGTACATTTGTAGTGCACAGACCCATGACACTGTTTATAGGTCTTCCCCTTTTTTCTAGATTATAAACTTCTTGAAGGCAGATATATTTTCCTGTTTATTATTTAACTGAAAGAGCCTAGCCTAGGACCTAGCACTTAGTAAGTTCTTGGTAAAATTTACTGCATTAATGATAATTATAATGTAGTTTTCTTGTTTTTCTGTATATTTAGAATTGTATGAACACAAGATCAAAAGTTACCATTGTTTCTTTGTATTTGCCCTTGTATCAGTAAGTGGTTTTAATTTAGTTTTATAAGATATTTAAATATCTTTGTTTTCATCCATTGGTGGGGTAGGGTTAATCTGAATTAGAGATGTAGTTCAAATCCACTTTTTTTTCTTTCTATTTTGTATGGACATATAGCTTATAAGTAAATCATAACTTTAAGTCCTTCCAAATCTGCCTGAATAAATGGTTAAGAATTAACCCATTACTTATATTCTGCCAAAGTACTTCAAAGATTTCCCTAATAATCCTCTTTTATCCTATTAACTTAAATTTCAAAAGTAATACAGAAATAAACTTCAGCCTGTCATTTCTGTTTTCTGATTCCAAATCAGTGCAAATATATAAAGACTTATTCTCTTTTTAAAAATGAAATATAATGAAATACTTTTTGGCATTTCATGTTCTGAAATATTTTGGCAAAAAACATTATATACCATTCATTTTAAGAATAAATGATCTACTACTTTGCATTTTGATTTAAATGCTGGATGTTATATAATCTGCCTGCCAAATTGTAAATTTAAGTTGATTTCTTCCTTTGCTTCCATGACACATTCCATCGCTCTAGCAGCATTAACACACATGTAGGTATTACGTAAACATTTATAGTTTGCTCTTCTTCCACATTGCAGTCCTCTCCATTTTGTGGGGGAAGAAGGGTTAGTGATTTGTTTATTTGTAATTTTTTGTTATTATGACAGCTATCCTCCATTCTGGTTCCTTTTTTTTTTTTTTCAGTGTTTTTTTTTTTTTCTTTTCTTTTAGATACGTTTGAGATGGTTTCTGAAGATGAAGATGGGAAATTGGGTTTTAAAGTAAACTACCACTACATGTCTCAGGTGAAAAATGCAAACGATGCTAACAGTGCTGCCAGAGCCCGCCGCCTTGCACAGGAAGCTGTGACGCTGTCAACCTCACTGCCTCTTTCATCGTCCTCTAGTGTTTTTGTGCGCTGTGATGAGGAGCGACTTGACATCATGAAGGTAGAAAAAACAACTTTTTTTCCTATTTCCCTGGCTAATCCAGTTATTCAAGTATTCATATAAAGCACTAGAAATAACATGAATTTAAATAAATTTAATAAAAATTCTGTTGACCATTTTGGACATCAGTGAAGGGAGTCCTTTTTTTTTTTTTTTGCGGTACGCGGGCTTTTTACTGTTGTGGCCCCTCCCGTTGCAGAGCGCAGGCTCAGTGGCCATGGCTCACGGGCCCAGCTACTCTGCGGCATGTGGGATCTTCCTGGACCGGGACACGAACCCGTGTCCCCTGCATCGGCAGGCGGACTCTCAACCACTGCGCCACCAGGGAAGCCCAAGGGAGTCCTTTTCTAATGTTAGTTCAGAGTATGTGGATGAGAGTACTATTCAAAATAAAGATTTAGAAGAAAATACCAAGATACCTTCCCTGAACAAAGGCTGTGTGCAGCCTGTCATAGTTTTAGAACATACTATCAAAGGATTTAATGCTGGTCAGTTGAAAAAAAGTTACAGGACTTCTTCTTTGTAATCCAGAGTACTTCTCTCATGTTTTATACTATCAGTCTTCAAAATTTTTTCTCTCTTTTTCTTTTCTAGGAAATTTATGTATTTACAGGCTCATATGATTTAAGTAATGGTAGTACAATAATAAATAAAACCAGCAGCTTTATGTTTTAGCACTGTGGTGATCTGCCCTTAAATTCCAAGAGACGCTGCAGCTAGTAATTTTTAAAGATTTGATGCCTGGGGTGGGAGGAACCTTTCTTTACTTGATTTAATTCATGGATTAAATATTGTGTCTTCTTTAGATACACAGCTAAAACTATTGACCCATTGATTTGAAAAAGGTTTTTTGCTTGTTTGCATTTTTGTTTTGCTCTTTTGGATAAATTTTCAGTAGAAATCTCATAGACGTTGCCTATTGATCACACTTTTCCTTGTTACAAACAGTAGAGCTGATTATTGTATGATTGTCTAGGGAAGTATTTTATTGCTAAATAGACCAAACAAGTTCAAACTTGTGACTGTTAAGCATTATGCTGTACCTCACATAAAGGATCCCAAGTTGGAGCCCCAAAATGTAAATCAGAGTTGTCACAGAATGGGACTCTAGTACCACTTGCCTCCACGCACAGCTGTTCGGGACCCGAGGCTTTGCTGCTCATGTCTTGTATACTAAATATCTGTTGATTGACTCAAACATAATTCATTAAATAATTCTGACACTCACTGTTGGGTTCTCTGCTATTTTTTGGACTACCAGTAACCCTAAGGGAAACATCACACCTACTGTTCTCTCAGAACCTTTTTATCATAAGTTGTTAGGTGAAAACATTTATTCCTCTTACCCACTTGTCTCATTATCCCAGAAGAAAATAGTTAAAAGTAAGCTATTTCTTGGACTTCCTTGGTGGCACAGTGGCTGAGAATCTACCTGCCAATGCAGGGGACACAGGTTCGAGCCCTGGTCCGGGAAGATCCCACATGCTGTGGAGCATCTAAGCCTGTGTGCCACAACTACTGAGCCTGTGCTCTAGAGCCTGCGAGCCACAACTACTGAGCCTATGTGCCACAACTACTAAAGCCCACATGCCTAGAGCCATGCTCTGTCTGCATCAAGAGAAGCCACCGCAACGAAGAGTAGCCCCTGCTTGCCTCAACTAGAGAGCGCCCGTGCACAGCAATGAAGACCCAACGCAGCCAAAAATAAATAAATAAAATAAATTTATTTTTTAAATGTTAATTTATTTTTTTAAAAAGTAAGCTATTTCTTAAAACATTAACTTGAAGATTTGAAGCAGAAAGTTACTCTCTTACCTTTGAGATATGATAATGAATATATCTAGAATCTCAAATTGTTGACAGTAATGTAGAGATCATGAAGGAAAGCTCTTAGAAAAAAAGTAACTTAATATTTTAAAAGGTATTTGCTGTTAAGGTAAGCTTTCCTGCTGCCAATTGGGCATCTCTCTTTTAAAAGCCCATTTTCACCAAAACCAAATCACTTTAATTGTAATTTAAAACTGTTTCCTAGTCCTGTGTATGTTTTTAACTTTTAACTTCATTTTTAACACATTTTGGTAGAGATGTATATAGGATGTAAGAAGATTGTTCTTATTTCATGTTGAATTATTTTTCTAAATAGTAGCATTTAGGAATAGTAACACAGGCTTTTGTGTTTGTATGTGCATACTAGGTTCTGATAACTGGTCCAGCAGACACTCCTTATGCAAATGGCTGCTTTGAGTTTGATGTCTATTTTCCTCAAGATTATCCCAGTTCACCTCCTCTTGTGAATCTAGAGACGACTGGTGGTCATAGTGTGCGATTCAATCCAAACCTTTATAATGATGGCAAGGTAATGTAATTGCAGTCTTTTGTTTCTAATGCCAAAGTATTGTAACCCAAAGTTTCTTTGTAATTTGAACAGAAATTTTGTTTTAGTTATCATCTTTTCAAAAGTACATGCGTTTCTTTGTGCTTCTTTTCCCTGTGTGCAAAGATTAGCCTGAGGAATGAGAGAGAAGGAACCAAAAATGGCAGAAACACAACAGTGTTACAAAGCACTTATAGTCTTAAGGGGTTATTGTGAGGGACTAACTTATTCAACACATTCCTTGGCCAATTGAGAGCTATCTCCACTCAGAAGATAATAGAACCAGATGCCTGTCTTTGCCATTCACCTTTCTTTACTTTCTTTTTACTTTTTTTTTTTTTTTTTTTTTTTGCGGTACGCGGGCCTCTCACTGTTGTGGCCTCTCCCTTTGCGGAGCACAGGCTCCAGACGCGCAGGCTCAGCAGCCATGGCTCACGGGCCCAGCTGCTCTGCGGCATGTGGGATCTTCCCGGACCGGGGCACGAACCCACGTCCCCTGCATCGGCAGGCAGACTCTCAACCACTGCGCCACCAGGGAAGCCCCTGTTTACTTTCTATATCTTCAATTCCAGTTATCTTTTCACAATTACCTGAAGATACTATCCATGTTTTCTATGATATGTACCATTGTGTACCATTATTTTTAAAGTTTAATTTGTGTTAAAATGTTTTATATTTTCTTGTAAGTAGGAAGATGCGTTCCTGTCTCCACAAAAATAGTTAACGAAGAGGTATAATAAAAATCATTTCATATGGCAATAAACCTTTAAAAATTCGATTTAAAAGAATAATCATCACCTTTCAAAGTAATTTTGGACAGTTTGATGAAATTTCAATAGTAAATTCCATGCTGAGAGTATTTAATGTTTAAAAATTACTAGAAGGTCAGAAGAAATTTCTCGATTTCATAAGCAGACTCTTTGATGATGTGAGAATAATAGATGCTTGAATTTGATCTGGTTTATTAAAGACGGCCCAAGTTTTCCCTTGGTTTTGTCTTCCTGTTTTTAAAAAGTGCAGCCTGCCTCCGATCTGGGCTTACAAGTTATCATTTTGTCTTCACCATAAGCTCAAATCATAAAATTGGAATTCATTTTCTGGGTTTATTGTAGGATACTTAACCAGAGGTAAACCTTACTTTGTTGGGGAAAGCAAAGAACAGGTCTTTTATAACTGGGCAAATTAGACAAAGTAGCAATGTTGAATTTATTCAAGAGAGAGTCTGGAACTTGAATAGAGTTTAAGTGTAGATGTTAAGAATTATTTAAGAAATTACTTCCTTGGACTTCCCTGGTGGCATAGTGGTTAAGAATACGCCTGCCGATGCAGGGGACCTGGGTTCAAGCCCTGGTCTGGGAAGATCCCACATGCCACAGAGCAACTAAGCCTGTGCACCACAACTACTGAGCCTGCGCTCTAGATCCCACAAGCCACAACTACTGAGCCCACATGCCACAACTACTAGAGCCCGTGCTCTGCAACAAGAGAAGCCACCGCAGTGAGAAGCCTGCACACCACAGCAAAGAGTAGCCCCTCCCCCACTCGCTGCAACTAGAGAAAGCCCACGTGCAACAACAAAGACCCAATGCAGCCAAAAATAAATAAATAAATTTTTTAAAAAATAGAAATTACTTCCTTAAGACTTACTGGTATAGGGAAGAGGTTTAGAGTTTGAGATTCCAGTACCCTGAATTGTATAGTCTGTTCTATTATACATTGGGACTAACATTTAACCTTGGGATCTAGATCTGTAGTTAGGGAGAAGATCCCTGCCATTGGTAGTCACAGGGATGCTCTAAAAACCAGGAGGGATGGTATGTATGATAGTGCTTCAAACAATAATTCACAAAACTGTTCAGATACAAGTCTTTTAAAATTATTAATGAATTTATCTACTAAACAAATTGATGTATTTTGCATTATTGTTTTCACAGAGCATTAAAAGAATAGCAAGGAGATGGACTTCTCTGCTTTTTTAAGGACCACTTATTTTCTAAATCTGTTGCCCATTACATGAAATTATTAGTTTACAAGTACAGATAACATATCCCTGGTTCTCTTTTTCCTGGAGTGACTGTTGACCTGTGTTTGGCAGATGCTTTGAGTTCATTCTTGCTCTTTGAGTGAACAAATAACTAATGCGTCTTCAAATTTGTTCTGAGGAACTCTAGGGATCCTCAGGATAATATAATAGCATAATAACATTTCAATTTTATTTCTAGTTCAGGCAGATTACTTCTAGTTCAGGGAATCTGCAGGGTCCTCCCCTTTCCCACTTCATGTTTGCGTGAGGCCAGATTTTATTCATACATTTCAAGCAAAGCAATATATAACAACAAATCGAATGTAGAGGCAGGTATGAAATCAAGATCTCTTCTATTGGGCTTCCCTGGTGGCACAGTGGTTGAGAGTCTGCCTGCCGATGCAGGGGACATGGGTTCACGCCCCAGTCCAGGAAGATCCCACATGCCGCGGAGCGGCTGGGCCCGTGAGCCATGGCCGCTGAGCCTGCGCGTCCGGAGCCTGTGCTCCACAAGGCGAGAGGCGACAACAGTGAGAGGCCTGCGTACCACAAAAAAAAAAAAAAAAAAAAAAATCTCTTCTATTAAGCTATAACCCATTTTCAAAATTTACAGAATTTTGAAAGAGATTTTCTTAAATGTAAAACAATACCACTTTTCCTCACCAAAAATTTTTTTGTTGTTTGGAAAAGAGTTATTTTTCATTAAAAAAATATGTTATTTGTATTAATGTGTAATAGCTGCTAACTCACTTTTCATTATGAAGAAATTGTAATGCCACACAGATCTGGATCACATTTGAAGATACCAATTTGTTTTAACATACCAACCCTTAGGGTTTTCTGGGGGTACATAAAACTGAGATACTTTGACATAATAACATTTCAATTTTATTTCTAGTTCAGGCAGATTACTTTTAAAAAGCACTCCTTTCAATCCTGTTTATACTTTTCCCCCTTCTTCCTCAGGTTTGTTTAAGCATCTTAAATACATGGCATGGAAGACCAGAAGAGAAGTGGAATCCTCAGACCTCAAGCTTTTTGCAAGTAAACAAATTTCTCTTACAATTTCACTTAGAAAATAAGGAACCATCTTGGTTTAAGAACATTTTTTTTTAGCGACCAAGAATAAACATAGTAAACGATAGGAAGTACATACTAAATAGCTTATAGGTGAGCAGTTAGTACAATGGAGTTATATCTCATTTTGAGTTTAGAATCTTAAGTTAGGACATTAGAATTTTCTTTTTGTCAAAATTCCCTTTTAAAAAATCCCTAACTTGCCTTAAAGTACACTCTGGTGCAACAAGATCAGGCAAGACAGATTAGCCTCTTCCATCTCCCAGTCACTATAAGGCTCAAACTCAGGTGAGTAGAATTTAATAACTACTAGTGTTACATATCTCTCCACACATGATATGGTTCTTCTGTAATCTAGTTAATAATGGGACTCGGTGCTTCCCTGGTGGCGCAGTGGTTAAGAATCCACCTGCCAGTGCAGGTGACACGGGTTCGACCCCTGGTCCGCGAAGATACCGCGTGCTGCGGAGCAACTAAGCCTGTACGCCACAACTACTGAGCCTGTGCTCTAGAGCCCGTGGGCCACAACTACTGAGCCCGTGCTCCTAGAGCCCGTGCTCTGCAACAAGAGAAGCCACCACAATGAGAGGCCCTCCCACTGCAATGAAGAATAGCCCCCAACTTGCTGCAACTAGAGAAAGCCTGCATGCAACAACGAAGACCCAACACAGCCAAAAATAAAATAAATAAATTTTAAAATAAAAATAAAAAAATAATGGGTCTCATCTGAGGTTTAGAGGTACTGTCCTGGAATTCATAAAACTTGGGATTTGCCATTCTCATTTGGCAGAGCACTTAGCACACATGTTTCATAGTCTTGAATTTTTTAAGTTAATTTTCACAAGCCATTTGAGTACATAAAATAAAATGTTATATAGTATCCCATCAAATTTTCTTCGCCGATGCTTTATCTTAATAGTTCAGAATTCCAGCAAAGAGACAGACATATTAATAATAGGAATTAACTTTGTTGCTTGATCATTGAGGAAACAGAAATAAACCACTGTTGGTGCATGATAGTTTAAACTCACATTTGCAGTTTAGTGTTTATTTTAAGAAAGACCACCATAAATTATGCCCAGGTCAGCCTGTTAAAGTTGACCTACCTTGAAAGGATTCTTTTCCTACATTCTTACATTGAATTAGGTAAAAGAGATATGAAAAATCATTCTTTAGGATGTGACTTTTTTAGGTTCTCTGAAAAGACCTTGAAGCAGCCCCGTGAATTAAATAGTACTGTAATATAAGTTTTTCCTTTGTGCTAATATGGAGACTCAAGAAAAACAGAGGTTATATGATTCATGCAAAGTAACTAAGGAAGTTACTAGAATGTTCCCCCAAGTAACTATAATACTTCTTCATTTGAGAAATGATTATGTAGGGGGAGGGATAAATTAGGAGTTTGGGATTAGCAGCTATAGGCTACTATATATAAAATAGATAAACAACAAGGTCCTACTGTATAGCACAGGAATCTATATTCAGTATCTTGTAATAACCTATAATGGAAAAGAATCTGAAAAGAATATATGTATTCGCTTTGCTGTACACCAGAAACTAACACAACCTTGTAAATCGACTATACTTCAATTTAAAAAACTAAAAAAGAAATGATTGTCAATTCTAGTTCAAAAACCTTAAAATATTTGTCTACATGTATGTTACTCTTGTCAACAGAAACTATTTTTATGATCAGTTTTACTCTGAAAGGAAACTCAGAGATATCCTGTTTTTCATGAAGTAAATTAGACTTACCTGAGAAGTGGAATCAATTTTTGAAATTTTTGTTGGATTTATGTAGTTTTAAAAATAAATTTACAGTTTTCAAAGTTTTTTAGTTTAAAATTGGATTGGCTTTTAACTTTTATATTATCTGTATGTCTAATATATACCAAAAATCCTGTGAAATAAAGAAACTTATTCGGAAGTGTTTAAATTTTACAACTTTGAAACCTTACTACACATAAAGTATGATCTTTTCTGTATTTTCCCTTTAGGGTTTTTTGTCATATACATAGTTTACAGTCATAATTAACATAGTAGATAATTATTTGTATATTGCTTTGTTCACCTAACATTAGAGCATATCCATCTTCCCTGTTTACAATTTTATAATTTGTAAATGCTATGTAATAATCTTTTGAGTTCATATAGTATAATTGAACTATTTCAACCACTGTTGACTAAATATTTCACTTTTATTATTTTAGTTTTACAAATAATACCATTATTATATGACTTTCTCTACATTTTAGATAGTTTACTGAATATAGATTTCCAGATCTGTGACAAAATTGACTTGAGCAAGAACAAGAGAGGCTATATCTTTTCTGTGGCAAGAGTGAATCGCCTTGTTTTGTCCAGATCTTAGGGGAAAACTTTCAGTCTTCCCCCATTGAGTGTGATAACAGCTGTGGATTTTTCATAAATTCCCTTCATCACGTTGAGGACATTCCCCTCTACTAGTTTCTTGAGTATTTTTAACATGAACAGATGTTGGATTTTGTCAAATGCTTTTTCTGCATCTATTGAAATGATTGTATTATTCTTATTTTTTATTCTATTATTATGATATATTAATTTTTTGATATAAACCAACTTTGCTTTCCTGGGATAAAGCTCAGTTGGTCATGGTGTGTAATTCTTTTTGTA
This sequence comes from Phocoena sinus, assembly GCF_008692025.1. Lineage (NCBI taxonomy): Eukaryota > Metazoa > Chordata > Mammalia > Artiodactyla > Phocoenidae > Phocoena > Phocoena sinus. Next base: position 26,024,825 of record NC_045775.1, read on the forward strand.
TGTAACTGGATTGTTTGCTAGTGTGTGTGTATATATATATGTGTGTGTGTGTGTGTATATATATATATATATATATATATATATATATATAGGCCATGCTGAGCGGCTTGCAGGATCTTAGTTCCCCAACCAGGGATTGAACCCTGGCCCAGGCAGTGAAAGCGCCGAGTCCTAACCACTGGACCGCCAGGGAAGTCCCAGTTTGCTAATATTTTTCTTAAGGATTTTTGTATCCATATTTCTAAGAAATATTGGCCTGTAGTTTTTTTTGTGTTATACTGCTTTATAAACATCATACTAGAAACAAATGCATCTAGTCAGGAACACATTGTCCTTTGTTGTCTATTAGATTCGTTCTTCAGAGGCAGACTACAGAGCCTTAGGAAAAATTACTTAATTTCTTTACTTTTTAAATTTTATTTATTCTTGGCTACGTGGGGTCTTTGTTGCTGTGCACAGACTTTCACTAGTTGTGGCGAGCGGGAGCTACTCTTCGTTGCAGTGCGCAGGCTTCTCATTGCGGTGGCTTCTCTTGTTGCGGAACACAGGCTCTAGGTGCACGGGCTTCAGTAGTCGTGGCACACAGGCTCAGTAGTTGTGGCTCGTGGGCTCTAGAGTGCAGGCTCAGTAGTTGTGGCGCACGGGCTTAGTTGCTCCGTGGCATGTGGGATCTTCCCGAACCAGGGCTCTCATCCGTGTCCTCTGCATTGGCAGACGGATTCTTAATCACTGTGCCAAAAGGGAACTCCCATATGTGACTGGTTTTTAATGTTGCTGTAATCTACCTAAAATACATATTAATGCGTTATGAATAGTTTGTTCCAGTTGGATGTTAATAAAGATGTCATGTGCAAGAGGAGTTAAACATATTTAATGTCACATAATCAACCATTTATAAATATATTTATAATATAATAATATATAAATACTACCATTTTTCTTAAGATGGAAAGTTCTGGAAATCAGCCACTGATTATAGTTCTACTCAATAGCAGCATAATTTTCCGTAGAGGAGGATGCTTACTATTTTCAAAGGCTAAAAGCATTTTTAACTAAGACTGTTTCTTTCCATTACCCTAAACAAGTTATTAGTTTGTATAACATAGTTTCTTGTTGCCAATTAATATTTTGGATTGTATACTCTGTACTTTCCTGTGTTTGAAATACCTATAATGAAAATTTTTAACATACCAGACCAGGTCAAAGAATTAAATCTTCTGACAAGTTATAATTTGAAAATAAAGGCATTCGTAGGAGGCAAGATTGCTGACTGGTTATGGCCTGGTAGGGTTAAAATTTTTGTTTGACACAGAACAGTGAAAGGAAGCTGTTATATGGTTCTTGATTTAGTCAGCCTCTGAATAAAATATAATGAGAACATCTTGCAGTTTTGTGGGTGCTAACATAAAGCTAAAGAGGAGAGGGACTGTAAATTCAGCCTGTGAATAAAAGCTTTTTTGACTCTTGACTTTATGAAAATGTCAAAGAGCTGACTAAGAATCGGTGAACTTCCACTATGGAATGCAAATATATTCTGTTTATTATTAAGTATAACTTATATATAGTATATTATGGTACGTAATAGATATTTTTCTGTTAATTACCGACTCATTTTCAACTCATTCTAAGAAAACACTTTAGCCAGATGTGGCTATGATAAATATTGTTTTTTTGGTTTGTTTTTTGGTTTGATCCAGAGAGCTCTTTTAATTAAGTTTTGTTGATCAAAATGGAACTCATGCTGACTGCTTTTTTGCATATCCCTATTACATAAGTTAAAATTTATTGTTTTTAGAGTAGAAGTGATTTTGTTTTGCATTTTGCTATCTTCTGGATGTATGCTGTCATTTTCACTCCACGAAAGAATAGCTATTGTGTATTAATTACACGTATGAGCCCTATTGTTTTACACCTCTCAACCCCTTATTTAATTCTCACAGTCATCCTATATAGGTATTATTTCTATTTACAGATGACCAAAAAATGGATTCTGAGGGGATAAAGTTATTCTGCCTACCTTGGTCTCTCTGACTTCAAAATATAGTGTTTCTCAGAGTTAGATAAATCCTATTAATTTAGAATATTGAAAATCAAATGCTTTTAAAAAAGAGAAATCCTCTTCCCAAGGATTTATTTACTGGTTTTTCATGAGAGTGTTTTATGGGCTACAATAAAGTGTGCTGTGAAATAAAATGAGTAAGTAGGTCAGATAATTCAAGGCTCCAGAAATTCCATAAAATGAATATTTTGACTCCGAAATAGCTGAGTTCCCCAAAGAAAAATAAAGTGGCACTTATATATTTCCTAAAAGGTACATGTTTAAAAAGTAAATAGAAGATGCCCATAAAGAGTAAATAATAATGTCACCCAGTGAGAAAAGAGCACGTGTTATAAATTATTCTTTGAATTTAATTCCAAGAAATATCGATCTCTGCTAATTTATTTGTTATCAAATGCAGATGTTATAGTTCAGTTTTTTTAGCAGACAATATTAAACTCAAATTTATTTTCAAATATAGTTTTCTTTGTTCTGTATACAAAACATCTATTTTTCATTTCCTGTATATAGTTTAGCTCTTTTAAAAAACCAGATGTGTTATGAATCTGAAGTAGTTTGTAAATTGTTTGAATCTCCAGCTGCTTGAGATTTATAAAACTATATTTTGTCTCAAAGGAGTTGAGGTTAAGTAAGTAACTGAATCCTATGTTACAAAATTTCTTTCTCTGCCTTTGTAGATAATGGGAATATACCCTACTCATATAAGAGGAAGATTATTTAAAAGGGAAAAGGAAAGGAACTAATAAATATGCCCTGGAAGATTATTTCAGAAGTGTCAGATTTGAGTTGGGGGAAAGTATATAGCCAAGGGAAATCACTTTCCTTTAGTGATATATTTAGTTTCAGTAAGTTTAAAAATTATGAGATCTTTGCCTCAGAATTATACAGGTTAATTTTTTTTTCCGTAGCTGACCTTGGCCTCAGCAACATGGTTACTTCAGGTCATATTTAACTTTGTGTATTCATAGGTCATATATTTCAGGTTCAAGTTTTCCATTTTTTAAGAAAATGTATTCCTTGACTTCTAAGGTGCATATCCTTGATGTTGTTTAATCATCTTCCCTAAAGAAAAGGCAACTGCTGCTAATTGTTTTTCATTTATGAAGTGGGAACATTATAGCTAATATTTTCCTGCCTCCAAAGATGTCATATTAGCCAGTTATGTAAGTATATTAGCAAGCAGTACTATACTAACTAAGAGTGAACTCTCAATGTTGGTTATATCTAGAGAAACAAACCTTCTGGTATCTAAGTAGGGGGTCAGAGCTGGTCTTAGAGCCATGTCATCTTGCCATTGAAAGCTTCTGGTAATATTTTTGTGATACCGTGAAAGTAAATTTTCCTTGGAATGAAAGTAAAGACTGCGTCATGTGTAGTTTTTCTTACAAGTGAGTATTGTTAGGAGTACATTGTTAGCTTTATGCCCTTTAAGAGTAAGGACAGTTCGAGCAAAATGATGTCTAAATTGGTATGGGATGTTTATAAGCAAGTGTTTTTTTTAGTAGTTTCAGGAAATAGGATCTTCGTACCTATTTTTCTTCTTCAAGGATTCAAGAATATAAAACATATATATAAATATTATATAAGATTCTACTGTACCTATTTTAATTTTGCTCTAATAATAAAGTATTTCAGTGTCAATTATTAACATCAATTTTATGGTGATAAAGTTATGTGGAAGCACATATTAAAAGGCACTCCTAGTTGATAAAGCAAGGTATTAGTTTACTGGTAGTAAAAATGTCCTATCATAACTAATCTTTATTTCTTTGGTCCTCAGGTGTTGGTGTCTGTTCAGTCCCTTATATTAGTAGCTGAGCCTTATTTTAATGAACCAGGATATGAACGGTCTAGAGGCACTCCCAGTGGCACACAGAGTTCTCGAGAATATGATGGAAACATTCGACAAGCAACGGTTAAGTGGGCAATGCTAGAACAAATCAGAAACCCTTCACCATGTTTTAAAGAGGTATGTTTAATAAAAGTAATGAAATACTTTATTAAAGACATAATAGAATATAGTTTAGGTCTTATACTTCCCTTTATATCTGTGGTATACTAAAGTTTACTCTTGTTTTTAGTCATGAAAAATCAGTAATAATATAGTACAGATGAATTTTTTAAACCGTTTACTTCCTAAAAGGCATCTGACTATATTTTTGGACAGTTTTATTAATTCTTTATTTTTCATGGCTACTGTTCTACTAGCATACTGTGCTAGTTATTATGTTAGTATATGCTAGACTATGTTACTAAAATATTCTTCATAAAAATATTCTTTTTTATTAGAGATTAAGATACTTTCTAATTGTCTTGCAAATAGAAACTTTGCCCTTATACTAATATCTGTGTGTGAAATTGAAGAAAAAGACATTTTCTTTTCTTTAGGAAAAGTTGAACTTAGTTTCTGAAACCAGTCTTGATACTGTCACGTGCTTTCATTTTTACCACATCCTGAAGTGTGGCTCTTTTCCTGTACTTAGTTATCTCTCCTTAGTCTGCCTAAAATATGGTTGTATTTTTACTTATCACATCAGATTACTTCATCACATCTTACTTTAACTCTGTCATGAAACATTTTTCTTTCCTAAATTGTTTCCCTTGATCATCAGTTTCTTAGCTTGTGCTAGAAACACACTTTAGAGGAAGAATTGGCGTATTTACCTGATAGAAAATTGATCTTTAATACAGTTAAGCAAATATTATGTGTGAACTATATGTAGCATTATACGCGAAACTCTCCTCATTAAGTAGTATCGATGAATATACTCTGAAGGAATGTAAAAACGTTTCTTCCTTTTGTTATTACTAAATGACTTTGCACTTTGAATGACATAGTTGGGTATTTTACTTTTGCAAAGGCTTGTATTCAAGGCTGTGGGTAATTACTTTTCCTAATATTACAGGAAATACAAACATGCATTTCTTTGTACTCTTAAGCATAATGTTCCGTCCCTTTTCAAGTTTGGGCTACTTACATTAAGTAATTCATTTGGCAGCCGTGTGGAATATCAGCTGTTACTAGGTACTGCACTAAGGTACTCTGAACTCAGGGAAAAGTGAAAGTCAGTTCCTGCCCTTGATAAACTTATATTCCTCCTGTTTGTATCATAAATTAATTTCTTAGTGCCCTTAAGACTCAAATAACGTATCCAGATATGTAAACTACTTGACAAGTCTACTAGAATGTATAATAACCACCTCAAACTTAACACTGCAAAACTGCACTCTTGATTCTTCCTTCCTTTCTTCTCTCAGTAAAAGCACCATGGTCTAAACCCAAAACCCTAACCACGTGTGCCTTCATTCTTTTACTCACATACCACATTCAATCTGTTGACAAATTTCACTCCACCATTCAAAGCATAATCAAAATTTGATGAAAAATATATTTTCGCTGTGACCAAAAAGGGCTTAATTTCCAAAATATGCAAACAGCTCATATAGCTCAATAACAAAAAAAAAACCCAGTCAAAAAAATGGGCAGAAGACCTAAAGAGACATTTCTCCAAAGAAGACATAGAGATGGCCAATAAGCATATGAAAAGATGCTTAGCATTGCTAATTATTAGAGACGTGCAAATCACAACTACAGTGAGGGGGGCTTCCCTGGTGCAGCAGTGGTTAAGATCTGCCTGCCAATGCAGGGAACACAGGTTCAAGCCCTGGTCCGGGAAGATCTCACATGCCGCGGAGGAACTAAGCCCGTGGGCCACAACTACCGAGCCTGCGCTCTAGAGTCCGTGTGCCGCAACTACTGAGCTCGCGTGCCATGACTACTGAAGCCTGCGCACCTAGAGCCTGTGCTCTGCAACAAGAGAAGCCACCGCAATGAGAAGCCTGCGCACCACAATGAAGAGTAGCCCCCGCTCGCCACAACTAGAGAAAGCCCGCGCGCAGCAATGAAGACCCAACACAGCCAAAAATAAATAAAGTAAATTTTTAAAAAATCTACAAATAACAAGTGCTGGAGAGCGTGTGGAGAAAAGGGAACCCTCCTACACTGTTGGTGGGAATGTAAATTGGTACACCCACTCTGGAAAACAGTGTGGAGGTTCCTTAAAAAACTAAAAATAGAGTTGCCATATGATCCAGCAGTCCCACTCCTGGGCATATATCCAGAGAAGACTCTAATTCAAAAAGATATATGCAGGGCTTCCCTGGTGGCACAGTGGTTAAGAATCCGTCTGCCAATACAGGGGACATGGGTTCAAGCCCTGGTCCAGGAAGTTCCCACATGCCGTGGAGCAACGAAACCCGTGTGCCACAACTACTGAGCCTGCGCTCTAGAGCCCGCAATCCTAGAGCCCATGCTCTGCAACAAGAAAAGCCACCACAATGAGAAGCCCGTGCACCACAACGAAGAGTAGTGCCCGCTTGCCACAACTAGAGAAAGCCCTGCACACAGCAACGAAGACCCAACGCAGCCAATAAATAAATAAATAATAATTAAAAAAAAATGATACATGCACCCTGATGTTCACAGCTACACTATTTACAATAGCCAAGACATGGAAGCAACCTGAATGTCCACTGATAGATGAATGGATAAAGGTGTGGTATATATGCAATGGAATACTACTCATCCATTAAAAGAAATGAAATAATGCCATTTGCAGCAACAAGGATGGACCTAGAGATGATCATACTAAGTGAAGTAAGTCAGACAGAGAAAGACAAATACCATATGATATCACTTATATGTGGAATCTAATTGAACATTAGATTGAACAAGCAAATCTAAAATGAACTTATTTACAAAACAGACTTTCAGACACAGAAAACAAACTTATGGTTACCAAAGGGGAAAGGGGGTTGGGGAGGGATAAAATAGAAGTTTGGAATTAGCAAATACAAACTACTGTATATAAAACAGATAAACAACAAGGTTCTACCATATAGTACAGGGAACTATATTCAATGTTCTGTAATAAATTATAATGGAAAAGAATATGTATGTATACGTATAACTGAATTACTTTGCTGTATCCAGAAACGGACACAACACTGTAAATCAACTGTACTACAATTAATTAATTAATTAATTAATTAAATCTTCACTCTGGCCAGCCTATTTCAAGCTCCCATTACTGGGACTTCCCTGGTGGTGCAGTGATTAAGACTCTGTGCTGCCAATGCGGGGGGCCCAGGTTTGATCCCTGATCACAGAACTAGATCCCACATGCATGCTGCAACTAAGGAGCCAGCAAGCCACAACTAAGGAGCCCACCTGCCGCAACTAAGACCCAGCGCAGGGACTTCCCTGGTGGCACATGGGTTAAGAATCTGCCTGCCAACACAGTGGACATGGGTTTCGATCCCTGGTCCAGGAAGATCCCATACGTCGTGGAGCAGCTAAGCCTGTGTGCCACACCTACTGAGCCTGCGCTCTAGAGCCCACGAGCCACAACTACTGAGCCCGCGTGCCACGACTACTGAAGCCCACGCATCTAGAGCCCATGCTCCGCAACAAGAGGAGCCACCACAATGAGAAGCCCATGTACCGCAACGAAGAGGAGTCCCTGCTCCCCACAACTAGAGAAAGCCTGTGCACAGCAACGAAGACCCAACGCAGCCAAAAATAAATAAATAAATTTATTTAAAAAAAAAAAAAAAGACCTGGTGCAACCAAATAAATAAATATTTTTTAAAAACCAAACAAACAAAAAAAATCAAGCTACCATCACCTGTTGCTTGAATTGTTGAAGTAGTTTTCTGATTTTGCTGCTTCCACTTTGTCCTTCTACAATGGTTCTCCACGCATAATCAGATCATCTCACTCCATTGACTTCCCATTAAATGAAGATGAAAACACAGCGTCCTTACCATAGCCTTCAAAACTCTACATTGTCTGGCTCCTGTCTACTATCCTTCAGCATCTCTAAGAGTTCAAAGGCTTTTGATACCTAATGTTAGGTTGTGGAACAACTGGAGCTCTGATATATCAATACTTTCTAACATATCAATACTTTCAGGTAATAAGCTTAATATATGCTTTATGACTAGCAATTCCATTCCTTGGTATATGCTCAATAGCAGTTGTGTACATATTGGGTGTAGAGAATGTTCATAACATTGCCAAAAATTGGAAACAGTCTGATCAGCAGAATGAATGGAGAAATTATGGAATTTTCATAAAGTGGAATACAGCAGTGTAAATGAGTGAACGCCTTCACACATTAAGATGGACAAATATCATAAACACAATAAAGAGCATAAGAAGCCAGGCACAAGAGTACTTTCTATATGATTCTATTTATAAAAAGTTCAAAACTGAGTTAAACTCATACTTAAAGAAGTTAGTATAGTGTATACTTTTGGATGAGGGTTAATGGTAAGAAGTAGCACAAGGGGATCTTCTGGCATGCTTGGTAATGTTCTGTTTCTTATCTAAGTAGAGGTTGTTTTCTTGTGTTCACTGTGGGAGAAAATGCGTTCAGTTATACACACGATTTGGGCACTTTTCTGTATATGTTAAACATCAGTTTTTAAATGTATTGAAAGAAATTTGTAAGTATACACAGTCAGTGTAATTTGTTGGTTCATGCTTAAAGTTTTGTTTTGTTTTCTGGAAGAATAAACTGCTAACACAGGGGACTCAGAGTGGGGACATGACTTTCACAAAAAGGAAATACGTATAATTTGAAACAATAATTCTTTCTCATCTTTTAGAACGTAGCTCACATTAAAGGGGTACCCCTTGTCCATGAATGCTTTTCTAATTTTCCCAATCAGTTGTGGCCTGCTACTTTTTTAATTTCATGGGATTTGTTTTTGTTTTTTGTTGTTGTTTTGTATTTTTCAAAACGTATCTTTTTCTTGTGCACTCATCTCCCATCTTATTCTGTGGTTATCATGGTTCTTCATATCAGGTGGTTTTGTACTCATTTTTGTATCCCTGTATGCATCAAACTCAATAACTTATTGGTGGTGTTTTACGTCCATTCCCAGTTTTTCCTAATTTTTCCCTTGTAGGTATTATTGCCTTTTCTTTAGAGGAGACAAGCTCTTTGGGCAACGTAGTAAGTAGCTCACCCAGAATACAGAATAATAATTCCAAAATGATCTATTTTGTAGCTTAAATTTGTCAAAAATAGACTTTTACTACATACACAGAAATTTTACTCAGTTTTTCAAAGAAAGAATTTTAAAAATCTGAATGTAAAGCACATTTATCTTAAGGAGTTAAACGTCATAAAATAAAATCTTGTTCATAAGTTAACCAGAAGACAAAATTAAAAGAGTAATAATATTGCCTATTTTGGGCTATGTTCTGATATCTGTGCGAATGCCTGTGATTGAGTATCTCTTTACTCATCTAAATGTTCTTTGAGTTCTCTTTGAAAGATAGAAATTGACAGTTTTTCTGTTGTCAATACTTTTTCTCCTGGTTATTCTTTTATTTACATTTGCCTTCTGACTCTATGTTCTCTGGATAGGATTAACTACTGAAATGTCTGAGTGGGATTGGGCATTATTTTCTGCTTATAGAACTGGGTATTTCAACACAAGTCATCTGATGCCATAATCCTGATTCTTCCCTGTTAATAATGTAGAGTGTTCACCACATTGAGTTTTGTGGAGAAAAAAAATGCCATGTCTTTTAAATTTCATGTTTTTGTAATGCCACATACTTTGTCTTTTAAATTCTGACCCAATCACATGTTGTTCTCTTGCTTGGTTTATTCTTAAGGTTATACATAAACATTTTTACTTGAAAAGAGCTGAGATCATGGCCCAGTGTGAGGAGTGGATTGCAGACATCCAGCAGCACAGCAGTGATAAGCGGGTAGGCAGGACCATGTCTCACCATGCAGCAGCTCTCAAGGTGAGTAACCCTCCCTAACAGGAGCCTTGTCGGTGGCCTCAAAAGAAGAGTTGTATATTCACTGACAGAACCGTGATGACTGCTAGAAAGAAACATTAAATTTATTAAGTTCAGAGGTTACCCAGAAGTCTATAGAAAAGATACATTCCTTTTGACAATGAAGTGACAGTTCCTAAAATTAAAAATGAGTATAGGGACTGAGCCAACAGAGTTTCATAGAGTTGTTTGACAATGATGGCAACAAAATGTTCTCCATGACAGTTTGCATTAGCTTTTCCCTGAGCCTCTTACCTTCCAGAATTTTATTACTTGGAGTAATGAGGGAGATGGTAGCTGCAGAGCCTCCAACAGCTGATTGGTGTGGAAGCATCTGTGATACAATCGTGTTTTGGGGGCAGTGAGCTGTTGTTTTCAACTAGGGCGTTCACAGAAACATATTACTGGCATTTTTACTTGGATGCCCTGTCATCACTCTTCATTGAAGATCTAAAAGAGAGAACTTATCTTTCCTTCAATCAAATTTTATAACCTTCTGTATTTTCTTAATCTTAAACAACTTTTTCTCTGTCTAAAAATCTTCAGATTTTATTTAACTCCCGCTTCATCTAGTATACCTACCTGGTCAGTGCTAGGTCCTATCAGTGCTGTCTTCATATGGGGATTCTCCTCCCCATTATTCTCCTCAGTTCCCATAGTTCAGTCATTTAGATATATCTTTCCCTTACACAAAACCTCGGTGGCTAAAGTCCAGGCCTCTTTTGCTTTGTTATTTCAGTCAGTGTCTTGTTTTTATCTCAAATTCTTATTCTTTGTTTCTGTAATGCCCTGATTTGGAAATCTCTATCCTGAATCAGTCCAAATTTATATCATCTCAGGTATACTTTTGCTGCTGAGTGCTACTTGAGAAAAGTATGCAGCTCTTCAGTTTAATTTCACAATAAAGGCATAGTATTCCCACCTCAACTGGGCCTTCATAATTGTCCTTTTTTTCTTCTTCTTCTTCCCTAGTTAGTGTTTTCTTCTGTTGTCCATGGTGGAAGGGAAATTGGGACTAGAAAAATTTCGAGTTACCAGTATGTAAATATACTTTGAAACCTTAAAAATGGCTGCAAATGTGTAGTTGTCTTATCTTGCCTGTATGTCTTCTACTTCTAACCAAAGTTTAGGCTCTGTAAAATCAGAGATCATATAGTTGGTCCTTCATATCCACAGGGGATTGGTTCCAGGATCCCCTGCAAATACCAAAATCCACAGATGCTCAAGTCCCTTAGATAAAATGGCGTAGTACAGTCAGCTCTTTTTATCCAGCTGTGTCCTCCTTATTTTACACATTGCTTTTACATTGTTACTGTTGAGCACAGTTCCTTGTTCTATAAATGTTGGTTAATTTTCAAAGTCAGCTATTGACACAACTAATTTTCAAAGCCCTTGGTGTGAGATTTGAGGTCATTTCTCTCCCACTAGAAATTTATAAACTAAAACTTAATGTTTGTAAACAACCAGCCACTCTCTGTTAACATCTCTATATCCTTCCCTAAATGGCAGTATGGGGTAATACAAAGTTATGTACTCTTTCTAGATCTTCTTTTTCATTTGCTTACATTTTAAAAACTTCTTATGATTAAATTATTTATAAGGTGTAAGCCAAGCATTACATGAGGCAATGAGTATGAAAGATTTCAAACGTTTTACATAGGGCCTAGTTTTTATTCACTAAAATAGCAGTGGTTTTATTTTAATTTATGGACTGTCTCTCAAAAATTTTAGTCAGAGGCAGCATGTATTACAAGTTAAGATGTTATTCTCTTTAATTTAAAACTCTATATGGCAAATGACGGGTGTCCTCTAAGTCATTAGTAATACTGTTTTTGTTACAGGTGTTGGGGCATTGGTAGGGTCTGTGGGCGTGCTACTTAGTACTCAGGGCTTACCAGCAGCATCAGTTACTTTGAGGTTAGAGATTTGTGCCAACTTTGTTCACTGCCTGTTAGAGCAGCTAGCTTAAGGAAGGTCTTAATAGATTTTTGTAGACCTAATGCTTTGGGTTTTGTTTTGAACTCAATTCTTCCCTCCAGTGATGTTGTGCTAGTATCCCAGGGTTTGCAGTTCTAACATCACTCATTTTCCCCTGCGTAGCGTCACACTGCTCAGCTCCGAGAAGAGCTACTGAAACTTCCCTGTCCTGAAGACTTGGACCCTGATGCCGATGATGCCTCGGAGATGTGCAGTGCCACAGCGGGTACTGAGGAGACTCTAATGCATGATCAGGTCAAACCCAGCAGCAGTAAAGAACTCCCCAGTGACTTCAAATTGTGAGCTGCATTGATGTGGACTTCATAGACGCAGAGGCTTTGAAGCACAAGCCAAATATGTCAATATTTGTATGTAAGAAACTAATTATGTAATAGGTAATGAAACTGAAATTATACTACACCCTTAAGGAGATCCAGTTTAATTCAAGGTGATCTTTTATTTACCTGTACAAGAGTGTAAACTTTTTTGTGCTTTTACTTTTCACTTGTGAGAACCACTGATTGGTATGTTCAACAAATTTGTGTATACAAAGAAATGGATAAATCACTGATTATATAAGGGAAACTACCTTAGGAAAGAATGTTTACTGAATTTTTTTTTTTTTTTTTACTGTAGAGTGAAGGGTTGTTAACAAAGAATATATATTGGTCATTCTTACAACTACTATTTAAAGTCAGCAACTTTTCACTGAATTTGATAGATTTTATGTTTGGCCATATCTTCATGCTCATATATGATTTCTGAAGACCTCCTACATACACTTCAATAAAAGTTAAATGGACATACTCCCTCTTTTTTGATTTACTGGTACATTTTTTAAATGATAAATCTGCCATAAAATGCATTATAGCTGGAGACTTGCACTTGTATGGATGAATTTATTACATTCAACGTATTTAATTTTATGCTTTCTAAAATTCTAAGATGCAGAAAAATAAATGAACATGATTTTATTCTATGCCAATATTTGGGCCTGTGAATGTATCTGTTATTTGAATTTAAGTATATGAAGAGGAATGGTCAATTTGAAAAGTCACTCTAAGCTGAGTTTTTCCTAAAGGGCTCCTTTCTTCCTGGACTATCTGGTTTTATTACTAACGTCACATGTATATGTTAAACATTGAGGCTCTGTAGAGCAGAGAGGATGTACCTCTCTGGTGCTGTTACAGTACATTCTGTACTTGCATATAGGCTCATTTTCATGCAAATTCTTCCTAGAGCCAAATAAATAAAGACTTAGGTGTATTGGTATGTCTTGTTTCTAAAACAGTTTGCCATGGTGTGAAATGCTATTTCTACAAAGAATTGGACACTTTCAAGAGCTACTCACGGGAAAGGGAAGGCTATTTTTTTCAAGACCAGTTATCACAAAGGAGCTAAGGCGATTCTTGATAGTGTTAATATAAAATAAACGGGGAACCCTGAATCTGGAGCTGGCCTGAGGGAGAAGCTGTATCCTGAGCAGTGGGTTACTCTCTGAAGGAAAAGGGGAACTAGGGATCATGATACCCTCTCAACAAGGTACAGAGCTCCTTAAAGTGAATAAAGTGTGCGGCCAGGAAATCAGCTTCCAAAACACATAGCATCAGGTCTAGTGGGTGATGATTACACAAGCATGACAAAATCGAGTCAGTTCGTGAGGAAGCAGAGTCAATTAAATGTTACTCACAGACCTGCTATCTTGTATCTCAGTATAAAACTAGCAGCAATAAGTAGTAAAAGGACGGTCATCAATCCTCTAGGCCTTTTGTTTTTCGGTCTGTCAGGGTCCTGTCAGGGACAGGTGATAAAAGCTTCTATCCAAGTATATTGTTTACCTCCAATTTGGGATTTTATTTTTAATCATTAAAATAAGGTAGGGTCATTTTCCCCATTTCACACCATTAGTCCTCAGAAAACTTTATAAAAGCGAAGTAACAATATCAGTACTATAAGTTCCAGTTCATGTTTTTTAAAAACCAAGGCCTAAAGTCTGAATTTGAGACTTTAGTCTAATTTGGTTCCACCTGGAATCTAGACTACAACAAACATTTGAGCACTCCGTTTGTACTAGGTACAGGTTCCTGCACTTGAGGATTGAATGACAAACATGTCAGTGCAAAATGGTAAGTTCTCTGATACTGTTATTTACAGGGTATATTGGGAGCACAGAGGAGGGACACCTACCTCAGGCAAAATGTTGATGGGTACTGAGGTGATATGGTCAGGAAGAGCTTCCTAAAGGAAGATATCCTGGACTTCCCTCGTGGCGTAGTGGTTAAGAATCTGCCTGCCAATGCAGAGGACACGGGTTTGATCCCTGGTCTGGGAAGATCCCACGTGCCGCGGAGCAACAAAGCCTGTGCGCCACAACTGCTGAGCTTGCATTCTAGAGCCTGTGCACCACAACTACTGAGCCTGCGTTCCACAACTACTGAAGCCCGTGTGCCTAGAGCCCGTGCTTCACAACAAGAGAAGCCACCGCCATGAGAAGCCCATGCACTGCAATGAAGAGTAGCCCCCGCTCGCCACAACTAGAGAAAGCCCACGCACAGCGACAAGGACCCAATGCAGCCAAAACAAAGACAAAAACAACAAAAAAGGAAGATATCCTGAGTCTAGAAGGGTGAGGATAAGTAAGTTAGCCAGGCAGAAAGAAGTTATACCAGATACAAGAGAGCAAAAAGGAGAGCTTGAGTTAATGGTACCATGTTCGATACTATTGGACTTTAAGAGGCAAAGTGGGGATAGTTGAATGGGTGCGATGTGGGCTGTGGTGTCAGGAAGATAGGAGGGGTTGGGTCATGGAAGAACTTGGTTGTCCTGTTAAGGAGCTTTGACATCCTGTAGGTGATGGAGGGCTGTCCAGTAGCTTTAATTAGAGGAGCAACCTGGTCAGATGGTATTTCAGGAAGATCATTCTGCCAACTGTTGGGTGGCAAGGAGGTCAGGAGAGAGCCTACACTAGAGTCAAGGTCGTGGTCATAAACTAGGACAATGAAAGGGTGGAGAGGAAGGGAAAAGTGACAGAACTTGGGGAAATACGTATTTTTTGGTATGAGAATAACTCCAGGATGTTTACAGGCTGAGGAGCCAGGGGAGAAGGGTGAGTGTGAAGGCCTTGGAGAAGGCTGGGGCAGATGCCAGCAGACATGGGATAGCCTAGGTCCAAGAGGACGTGAGGAAATCAGTAAATCCAATGGTCAGTTCATAAAACTATTAGCGATGAAGTTGTGATCTTAAAGAGAAGTACAAAAATAAACTGCTTAGTTAGCATTTTAGTGTTAAGACCAGTATCCCCGAAGTCAGACAAATGTAGAAAGTACTGTAAACTCTTTTTTCTTTTTTTTTTTTTTTGGCCGCACCTGCTGCTTGTGCGATCTTAGTTCCCCAACCAGAGGTCGAACCCGGGCCCTCAGCAGGCAGTGAGACTGCAGGAGTCCTAACTACTGGACCTCTAGGGAATTCCCGACAATTTTTCTTTGATGTCCTATAATTTGGTTTACTTAGGGTAAGATGGGTGAGGTGAAATATTCCAGTTAGTGTGTCAAACTGTGGTGAGGGACCAAGGTTTTCGGTTACCCTTCTTTCCATTAGAGACCAGTACTTTATAAAATACAGTGAAAACATTGCAGCATTGTCCTGTTGCTTACTCACTTTCTGTACGTAGCCCCCTGCCAGCTGGTCGCAGTCTGTGGACTGTGGCTTGATCGGCCCTGTACTAAGTAACTCAAACGAGGGTTGGTCCCTAGCTAGGCATTGCTGACTGGCCATCTATTCCTTAAACCAAAGCGAATTATTTAGTAGACAAATTTCTACAGTTACATTTTTTTCCACCATATTACATACTTTTCCACAATTAAGAGTTAATACTCTGGTACGTCCATGAGATTGGTTAGACCAAAAGATTCCAAGGAAGAAACAGACATGCCTGCTGGATCAGCCTAGAGATGGGAACAGACCCAGTTGCAGACCTGGGAGCTAGATACTCAGCTGGAGCAGGCAGCCAGGGTACAAGAGGACTGGAATGAGGAGCCTGGGCCAAGCTGCTGCGCTGGTGTTTCAGTCTTAGACAAGATGGTCAGAACATGACAGGGCCTCAGGTTCATTTGGTTTCAGTAATACTGAGCTTTTTGAGTTGTGTTTTTTTTTCTCTTTGATGATAGTTATACTCTATAATAAATAGCTCACTAAGGAAAATTGGGAAAATACTGAAAAATACAACATGTGAAATTAAAACACTTAATTTTCTGATATCTTTCTTCATAGTCTATTTTCTATACTTCTCTTTTCTATATAATTGGTATATTGTATGAACAATTTTAGCACCTTTTTAACAATATATTATGCACTTTTTATCATAAAGAAAATTAATGGTGGGACTTACCTGGTGGCGCAGTGGTTAAGAATCCACCTGTCAATGAGTAGGACATGGGTTTAAGCCCCGGTCCAGGAAGATCCCACATGCCGTGGAGCAGCATGTGTCACAACTACTGAACCTGTGCTCTAGAGCCCATGAGCCACAGCTACTGAGCCAGCATGCCACAACTATTGAAGCCCGCGCGCCTAGAGCCTGTGCTCTGCAACAAGAGAAGCCACCTCAATGATAAGCCCGCACACCACGAGGAAGAGTAGCCCCTGCTCGCTCACTGCAGCTAGAGAAAGCCTGCGTGCAGCAACAAAGACCCAATGCAGCCAAAAATAAAATAAATACATTTATTTAAAAAAAATTAATGACTGCATGATATGAATGTAGTTAACTAATCCCTTACTGTTGGACATTTAAGCTATTTCTATTTTGCTAACTATAAATAATGCTCTAATAACCATGGTCTATATCTTTTATTTCCTTATGATAAAGCCTAGAATTATTAGGTCAAAGGGTTTGATATTTAATTACTAATTGCTTTCCAGAGAGATTGTATTGATTTCACACTTCCAGGTTCAGTTAATGTTCCTATTCCCTGGCCAGCATTGGGGATTATAACTTTTTAATCTGGCATTTTTGTGTATCATCATTAAACATGCTTTAGTCTGCTTTTTTTTTCAACGGTGTTTATATCAATATTTATTAGCCATTTGAATTTCTACTTTGTCAATAATCAGTTTATACCTTTTCCCCATTTTTTGTATTGTCTTAGGATGTTTTAATGTAAATGAGCTACTTGTGTGGTGGAATATTAATTTTTATCATATTTGTATGTTTTCCAGGTGGCCTTTTAACTTTTAATTTTTCTCATAGAAGTTTTTTGTTTGTTTTAATTTGGCTGCATTGGGTCTTAGTTGTGGCATGCAGGGGATCTTTGTTGTGGCGCGTGGGCTTCTCTCTAGTTGTGGCACGTGGGCTCAGTAGTTCTGGTACATGGGCTTAGTTGCCCTGTGGCATGTGGGATCTTAGTTCCCTGACCAGTGATTGAACCTACGTCCCCTGCATTGGAAGGTGGACTCTTAACCACTGGACCACTAGGGAAGTCCCTCATAGAAGTTTTAAATTATCATGAAATCATCTATTGATCTTCTCCTTTGTGATTTTAATTACTTTTTTACTCTTTTTCAGAACTCCCCTCTACAAAGACGAAAGAATCATATATATTTTCTAACTAGGATTGGTTCTGGTATTGGTGTAAACCTGTCTGAAGCTAAATTGGAACAGGCCTAAAAGCTCTCTGCTTCCCATCCCATCCCCTCCAGAGCCCAGCAAGGTGGTAAGAATGTAGGGGCCACATGCTTGAGTTGGACGGGGCACACCAGGTTGAAAGGAAACTCTTTCCTCTTTTTCTCTTCAAAATCTGTCCAGTTTCCAGCAGCCATCCTCCTTTGTCTCAGCTTCTAGTCTCCTGATTCTTCAAACTAAAGGAGCTGACAGCCCTCTGAACTTATGCATTTCCTGGGCAGTAGAGGCATCCTCTGGCCTTCTTCCCTCAGCCCCTGGATGTGATCCTGTAGTGATCCCATGGGCTCCACCAAAAAACTGGTTTTCTTTGCTTTATTCATGTGTCCCTCCTCAGGTTGCACCAGCTATGTTTTCCAGTGCAGGAAGAGATTGCAACAGGCCACCGTTTTGATAGTGTTTTAGTTTTACTCACTTGGAGCTTCTCCAAGGAGGGAATGCCCAGTCCAGCTATGTCAGCTTCAGGTTGCCCTGGGTCACTGGCAGCACACAGCCTCTGGTTAAGTATCTCTGCCTAGGGGGGTTCCTAGGAGAGTGATTGATCTTCTCCACCTCCCTGGCCTCTCTCTTTTCCAAGGGCTGGGTCACAAGGGTAGACACAGATCTCCCCCATTCTCACCACCCCCTCCCCTTCTGTTCCTTGCTCTTGTTTTTCCCTAGCCTTTTTACAGGTTTTGTTCTTTGATTTATCTCTTCCTCTTTTCACCTTGTTGTCTGCAAAACTGGCATACCTAGCCCCAGAGTACCTCCCATTTCTCTGGAGCCATTATCATTATTTAGAGGGACCAGCTAGAGCTCCTTTAGCTTGTTGGTGCCCCTTTTCTACAAGTGGCTATCCTTGTTATCTTAGCTCTAGCTCTATAAGGTTTTTTTGACCAGTTGGCTCTTGTAATTGCTGTGAGGCAAGGCTAAGCACTGGCTACTGAATTAAAGGATATACTTTATCTGGCAATGGTTCTTCAATATGTACCATGTTATTGAGGTAATACTCCAAAAGTACAGACTAACATTTTCAATATTTGTACGAAAAGAAAGATTTATAATTTTCTAGGAATAGTTAATCTGGACTCTTCTGTGTTCATAATCTTCCTGTGTTTATCCTATATTACCTATAGAGATTCTCTGATCAGAGGTATTATTTTTAATAATTTCCTGAATTATACATAGTCTAGGTATTCTAATGTCTAGTTCAGCCATAATCTGATCCTGCATAAGAGCTGCAGTACCTTCTGTCTGGAAGCAAATCCTAAAATTGTAGGTGTTGTGTCCCATAGAATAAAGAAGTATTCTTCTACTAATGGTTCCAAAACACTAATCATAGGTTAGGATATAGGCTCATTAGAGATTCTTACTACTTGAATGCTTCTATTAAACCAATGTAAATAAAGTTCATTTCCCTTCAACCTCTTTACAGTTTACTGTATACCCTCAAATTTGTCTTTTATCTTTTTTCCCCCACACACTGGCACAAGAAGTTCCTCTCTTTTTTTCTTAAGAAAAGTGAACTTGCTTTCCTTTCTGCTTTTCAGCCAACTTTAAAATTGTTCACAGCAAGATTTTATGTTCTACAGTAGTAGGAATGAGGTAGATAAAATGGCACTATATCAACAAGAATTATCGTCCCATTATTATAGATAATTCTCCTTGGGAGTTTAGAGGAAGGACAGAATATTTTTGGGTGCTAATATCTCTTGGAATGGCACCATTGGGCCGATTTTAGACACTTGTCCTTTTGTTTTTTAGGCAATGTGGATCAATGTTTCTTTCAATGGGCCTTCTGCTTGTAATCTGTACCATTATCCTTATATGTAGGCCCCCAAGTCTTAAAGAAGAAAGGCTCATTTTGTTGTTTTATAGAGAGAGACATAAGTTATATGGGTTTCTCACTTGCTTACTTTCTAAGACTATCCGGAAATATCTAACTACACAGTGGATATTTTTAACCTGGCAATTTCATGTATTATTTCTGATTGAATTCAATAATTCATGCTTGAGCCCATTTATAAAAGAGGTTATTAGGCTCCCTTTATCTCACCTTGAGTCTACTCTAGAATATTGCCTGAAACTTTCTTAAAGTCTTTCAAATCCGTATTTCATAATTTTGAAACTTTAGGTTTTAAGTTTAATCCAACCTTAACAGAAAGGCTTCTGAACTTTATGTAGTGTTTTTATTTTCAAATTTTACTTAGAGGCTTTATTGAAATCTTTTTTTTTATAAAATTTTTTTCTTTTTATTTATTTTTTATTTATTTATTTTTGGCTGCATCGGGCCTTCATTGCTGCGCACAGACTTTCTCTAGTTGCGGTGAGCGGGGGTTACTCTTTGTTGCAGTGCACGGGCTTCTCATTGCGGTGGCTTATCTTGTTGCGGAGCACGGGCTCTACGCACGCGGGCTTCAGTAGCTGTGGCACTTGGTCTCAGTAGTTGTGGCTTGCGGGCTCTAGAGCGCAAGCTCAGTAGTTGGGGGGCACGGGCTTAGCTCTTCTGCGGCATGTGGGATCTTCCTGGACCAGGGCTTGAACCCATTTCCCCTGCATTGGAAGGCAGATTCTTAACCACTGTGCCACCAGGAAAGCCCAAAATCTTTTTTTTACCCTGCTATTCTGAAACTTTTTTTTTCCCATCTAAGAGTCTAACAGTTAATTGAACTAATTGATACAGAGCTATAGTCCAGGACTGTAACCTATCTCAAATATCTTGTCCCTTTATCTGTTTTCCTGAAGTTGATGATGAAGTTAATTATAGTCCTTTACTTGACTCTTGACGGTAGTTTTTTTTTTTGTTTTTTTTTTTTTGTAGTACGCGGGCCTCTCACTGTTGTGGCCTCTCCCATTGCGGGGCGCAGGCTCAGCAGCCATGGCTCACGGGCCCAGCCGCTCCGCAGCATGTGGGATCTTCCCGGACCGGGGCACGAACCCGTGTCCCCTGAATTGGAAGGCGGACTCTCAACCACTGCGCCACCAGGGAAGCCCATTGACGGTAGTTTTAATTTAACTTCAAATCTGTCTTTCTGTCCTAGCAGTTTTACAATGTACTTGTCTTTTTGTTTGATTGGTTTTTGTTTTTAGATTTTCTTTTTGTATTACACAAAAGGATATTTATTTAAAATGAGAAAAGAGACCCTAATCAATTAAAATGCCACAAACATAAAATGCAGAAAAAAATCAATTAATTAATTGACAGGTACACCTTTATACTACTTTTCCCTTATATATTTTGGCTGCAGTTTTTTAAAAAAATCTTTTTTTTTTGTTTTGTTTTTTCTTGCCTGTAATCTTTTGATTACCTCTTCATAGGACCACGGTTTTTGTAATATTTTCTAAGATTGAATAGAAAGAGAATTCATTATTTCTTCCTGCATGGTTGAACAAACTTTGTTTTTATTATTGATGGTAAGGATGCATAAAACATACAACTTCTTCCATGGACGTATACACTGTTTATAGTATTCCAACAGGTTTGTGGCCCACCAACACATACATTCTGTATTCTGTGATTCCCATCACAAAAGAAAAGAACATGATGGATTTATAATGATATCCATACTCAGTGTAAAAATCAAGTATATTCCTGATAGGAGTGGATTTCCATTTTGGCCAAGCATTGATGTGGATTGAATCTTCTCACAATTTTAGATTACTCTGATTACTGGAAGAATTTTACATTGACAGCTTCTGGTTGTGGGCATTTCAAATCTTGTTTCTCTTCTATTACCCACCTACCTCTCGTGTTGAGCACCACAGGACTCATTCATTCATTTTATTCTAAGACCTCCAGCCTTCAATTTTGTTTCATGGTAGGTCAGTACAGAGGCTGTAGGAATATTCCTGGAAGCCAGTTCCTACACTGAAGTGGTTAGCAATATCCACAGAAATGACAGCATGCTATATAAATCTATCTCACCCATCCAAAATTAAACACATCCCCAACTTCCTGGATCCCCCAGATTACCACAGCCACTCCAAAGCCACCTGAGTAGAGGGGAAGTATATCTCAGTGAAAGGTACAATAGACCTAAGTGATTGACATGAAAGTATCTGTTTTTTGGCCACACCGCATAGCTTGCAGGATCTTAGTTACCCAACCATAGATTGAACCCATGCCCCCCACAGTGGAAGTTCAGAGTCCTAATCACTGGACCACCAGGAAATTCCCAAAAGTATCATTTTTTCAAAAAGTTGTATTAAGATATATTTCACATACCATACAATTTAACCATTTGAAGTGTAAAATTCAGTGGGTTTTAGTATATTCATAGATATATGCAACCATCACCACCATCATCGCAAGAAGAAACCCCATATCTTTTAGTTATCACTGTCTGCTCCCCTTGTCCCCCCACCAGCCCTAGACCATCATTAACCTACTTTCCTATTATGTATTGCAAATTTTATGCAATCTTAGGATCAGGTCACTAAATTGTTAGGTCCGTTCCCAGAGTCTTGAGAGGGGCCATAAAACCTAAGCTGCATTACCTTTGTGGTTTATCTGCGTCTGTACCTTTATTCTGCCAGAATCTGTACATTCAGTTCCCTATCGTTCACAGAGTTGATTTGATCTACTACAGTATGTGCGTGAGTTTTGTGAAAATTCTGTGGGTAAAGAGTTCATTTGAAAAGTCAGGTAAAGCTGAGTAAAACGAGAGTAACTCAAAGAGGATAGGATTCTGAAGGTTACAAAGTCTTTGAGACTGTCTCTTTTTAAAAATATTATATTTATTTATATATTTATTTATTTACTTTTGGCTGTGTCAGGTCTTTTTTTTTTTTTAACATCTTTATTGGAGTATAATTGCTTTACATTGTTATGTTAGTTTCTGTTGTATAACAAAGTGAATCAGCTGTACATATACATATATCCCCATATCCCCTCCCTCTTGCATCTCCCTCCCTGTCCCACCCCTCTAGGTGGTCACAAAGCACCCAGCTGATCTCCTGTGCTATGCAGGTGCTTTCCACTAGCTATCTGTTTTACATTTGGTAGTATATATATGTCCGTGCCACTCTCAAACTTCGTCTCAGCTTCCCTTTCCCCCTCCCTATGTCCTCAAGTGCATTCTCAATGTCTGTGTCTTTATTCCTGTCCTGCCTCTGGGTTCTTCAGAGCCATTTTTTTTTTTAACATTCCATATATATGTGTTAACATACGGTATTTGTTTTTCTCTTTCTGACTTACTTTACTCTGTATGACAGACTCTAGGTCCATCCCCCTCACTACAAATAACTCAATTTCGTTTCCTTTAATGGCTGAGTAATATTCCATTGTATATATGTGCCACATCTTCTTTGTTAGTTCATCTGTCGATGGGCACTTAGGTTGCTTCCATGTCCTGATATTGTAAATAGAGCTGCAGTGAACATTGTGGTACATGACTCTTTTTGAATTATGGTTTTCTCAGGGTATATGCCCAGCAGTGGGATGGCTGGGTCATATGGTAGTTCTATTTTTAGTGTTTTGAGTAACCTCCATACTGTTCTTCATAGTGGCTGTATCAATTTACATTCCCACCAACAGTACAAGAGGGTTCCCTTTTCTCCACACGCTCTCCAGCATTTATTGTTTGTAGATTTTTTAGATGATGGCCATTCTGATGGGAGTGAGGTGATATCTCATTGTAGTTTTGATTTGCATTTCTCTAATGATTAGTGATGTTGAGCATTCTTTCGTGTGTTTGTTGGCAATCTGTGTATCTTCTTTGGGGAAATGTCTACTTAGGTCTTCTGTCCATTTTTCGATTGGGTTGTTTGTTGTTTCATATTGACCTGCATGAGCTGCTTGTAAATTTTGGAGATTAATCCTTTGTCAGTTGATTCGTTTGCAAATATTTTCTCCCATTCTGAGAGTTGTCTTTCCATCTTGTTTATGGTTACCTTTGCTGTGCAAAAGCTTTTAAGTTTCATTAGGTTCCATTTGTTTACTTTTGTTTTTATTTCCATTTCTCTAGGAGGTGGGTCAAAAAGGATCTTGCTGTGATTTATGTCATAGAGTGTTCCGCCTATGTTTTCCTCTAAGAGTTTTATAGTGTCTGGCCTTACACTTAGGTCTTTCATCCATGTTGAGATTTTTTTGTGTGTATGGTGTTAGGGAGAGTTCTAATTTCATTCTTTTACATGTAGCTGTCCAGTGTTCCCAGCACCACTTATTGAAGAGGCTGTCTTTTCTCCATTGTATATTCTTCCCTTCTTTATCAAAAATAAGGTGACCATATGTGCGTGGGTTTATCTCTGGGCTTTCTATCCTGTTCCATTGATCTACATTTCTGTTTTTGTGCCAGTACCATACTGTCTTGATTTCTGTAGCTTTCTAGTATAGTCTGAAGTCAGGGAGCCTGATCCCTCCAGCTCCATTTTTCTTTCAGAATATTGCTTTGCTTATTCGGGTCTTTTATGGTTCCATACAAAAATTGTGAAATTTTTTGTTCCTGTTCTGTGAAAAATGCCAGTGGTAGTTTGATAGGGATTGCACTGAATCTGTAGATTGCTTTGGGTAGTAGAGTTATTTTCACAATGTAGATTCTTCCAATCCAAGAACATGGTACCTCTCTCCATCTGCTTGTATCATCTTTAATTTCTTTCATCAGTGTTTTATAGTTCTCTGCATATAGGCCTTTTGTCTCTTTAGGTAGGTTTATTCCTAGATATTTTATTCTTTTTGTTGCAATGGTAGATGGTAGTGCTTCCTTAATTTCTCTTTCAGATTTTTCATCATTAGTGTATGGGAATGCAAGAGATTTCTGTGCATTAATTTTGTATCCTGCTACTTTACCAAATTCATTGATTAGTTCCAGTAGTGTTCTGGTAGCATCTTTAGGATTCTCTATGTATGGTATCATGATCTGCAAACAGTGACAGTTTTACTTCTTCTCTTCTGATTTGGATTCCTTTAATTTCTTTTTCATCTCTGATTGCTGTGGCTAAAACTTCCAAAACTATTGAATAATAGTGGTGAGAGTGGGCACCCTTGTCTTGTTCCTGATCTTAATGGAAATGGTTTCAGTTTCTCACCACTGAGAATGATGTTGGCTGTGGGTTTGTCATATATGGCCTTTATTGTGTTGAGGTTAGTTCCCTCTATGCCTGTTTTCTGGAGAGTTTTTATCATAAATGGAATTGAATTTTGTTGAAAGCTTTCTCTGCATCTATTGAGATGATCATATGGTTTTTATCCTACAGTTTGTTAATATGGTTTATCACATTGATTGATGTGTGTATATTGAAGAATCCTTCTGTTCCTGGAATAAACCCCACTTGATCATGGTGTATGATCCTTTTAATGTGCTGCTGGATTCTGTTTGCTAGTATTTGGTTGAGGATTTTTCCATCTATGCTCATTAGTGATATTGGCGTGTAATTTTCTTTTTTTGTGACATCTTTGTCTGGTTTTGGTATCAAGGTGATGGTGGCCTCATAGAATGAGTTTGGGAGTGTTCCTCCCTCTGGTATAGTTTGGAAGAGTTTGAGAAGGATGGGTGTTAGCTCTTCTCTAAATGTTTGATTGAATTCGCCTGTGAAGCCATCTGGTCCTGGGCTTTTGTTTATTAGAAGATTTTTAATCACAGTTTAAATTCAGTGCTTGTGATTGGTCTGTTTATATTTTCTATTTCTTCCTGGTCTAGTCTTGGAAGGTTGTGCTTTTCTACGAATTCGTCCATTTCTTCCAGGTTGGCCATTTTATTGGCATATAGTTGCTTGTAGTAATCTCTCACGATCCTTGTATTTCTGCAGTGTCAGTTGTTACTTCTCCTTTTTCATTTCTAATTCTATTCATTTGAGTCTTCTCCCTTTTTTTCTTGATGAGTCTGGTTAATGGTTTACCAGTTTTGTTTATCTTCTCAAAGAACCAACCAGCTTTTAGTTTTATTGATCTTTGCTTTTGTTTTCTTCATTTCTTTTTCATTTATTTCTGAGCTGATCTTTATGATTTCTTTCCTTCTGCTAACTTTGAGGGGTTTTTTTGTTCTTTTTTCTGTAACTTCTTTAGGTGTAAGGTTAGGTTGTTTATTTGAGATGTTTCTTGTTTCTTGAGGTAGGATTGTATTGCTGTAAACTTCCCTGTTAGAACTGTTTTTGCTGCATCTCATAGGTTTTGGGCCATCGTGTTTTCATTGTCATTTGTTTCTAGGTACTTCTTGAGTTCCGCTTTGATTTCTTCAGTGATCTCTTGGTTATTTAGTAATGTATTGTTTAGCCTCCATGTGTTTGTATTTTTTACAGATTTTTTCCTGTAATTGATATCTAGCCTCATAGCATTGTTGTTGGAAAAGATACTTGATATGACTTCAATTTTCTTAAATTTACCAAGGCTTAATTTGTGACACAAGATATGATTTATACTGGAGAATGTTCCATGAGCGCTTGAGAAGAAAGTGTATTCTGTTGTTTTTGGATGGAATGTCCTATAAATATCAATTAAGTCTGTCTTGTTTAATGTGGCATTCAAAGCTTGTGTTTCCTGGGCTTCCCTGGTGGTGCAGTGGTTGAGAGTCCACCTGCCAATACAGGGGACATGGGTTCGAGCCCTGATCTGGGAATATCTCACATTCCATGGAGCAGCTAAGCCCATGCACCACAACTAGTGAGCCTGTGCTCTAGAGCCCGCGAACCACAACTAATGAAGCCCAAGCGCCTAGAGCCCATGCTGCACAACAAGAGAAGCCGCCACAAGGAGAAGCCAGCACACCACAACGAAGAGTAGGCCCTGCTCACTGCAACTAGAGAAAGTACAGGCAGCAATGAAGACCCAACACAGCCAAAAATAAATAAATAAATAAATAAAATTTATTTTAAAAAATAAATAAAGCTTGTGTTTCCTTATTTATTTTCAGTTGGTTGATCTGTCCATTGGTGGAAGTGGGGTGTTAAAGTCCCCTACTATTATTGTGTTACTGTCAGTTTCCCCTTTTATGACTGTTAGCATTTGACTTATGTATTGAGGTGCTCCTTTGTTGGGTGCATAAATATTTAAAATTGTTACATCTTCTTCGATTGATCCCTTGATCATTATGTAGTGTCCTTCTTTGTCTCTTGTAATAGTCTTTATTTTAAAGTCTGTTTTGTCTTATGTGAGAATTGCTCCTCCAGCTTTCTTTTGATTTCCCTTTGCATAGGATATCTTTTTCCATCCCCTCACTTTCAGTCTGTATGTGTCCCTAGGTCTGAAGTGGGTCTCTTATAGACAGCATATATATGGGTCTTGTTTATGTATCCATTCAGCCAGTCTGTGTCTTTTTGTGGGAGCATTTAATCCATTTACATTTAACTTAATTATCGATATGTATTTTCCTATTACCATTTTCTCAATTGTTTTGGATTTGTTATTGTAGGTCTTTCCTTCTCTTGTGTTTCCTGCCTAGAGAAGTTCCTTTAGCATTTGTTGTAAAGCTGGTTTGGCGGTGCTGATTTCTCCTAGCTTTTGCTTGTCTGTAAAGGTTTTAATTTGTCTGTTGAATCTCAGTGAGATGTTGCTGGGTAGAGTAATCTTGGTTGTAGGTTTTTCCCTTTCATCACTTTAAATATGTCTTGCCACACCTTTCTGCCTTGCAGAATTTCTGCTGGAAGATCAGCTGTTAACCTTATGGGGATTCCCTTGTAATTTGTTGTTTTTCCTTTGGTGCTTCTAATAATTTTTGTTTGTATTTAATTTTTGATAGTTTGATTAATATGTGTCTTGGTGTGTTTCTCCTTGGATTTATCCTGTATGGGACTCTCTGCGCTTCCTGGACTTGGTTGACTATTTCCTTGCCCATATTAGGGAAGTTTTCAACTATAATCTCTTCAAATATTTTCTCAGTCCCTTTCTTTTTCTCTTCTTTTTCTGGGACCCCTATAATTTGAATGTTGGTATGTTTAATGTTGTCTCAGAGGTCTCTGAGATCATCCTCCATTCTTTTCATTCTTTTTTCTTTATTCTGCTCTGTGGTCGTTATTTCCACTATTTTATCTTCCAGGTCACTTATCCATTCTTCTGCCTCAGTTATTCTGCTCTTGATTCCTTCTAGCGAATTTTTTTTTTTTTTTTTTTTTTTGTGGTAGGTGGGCCTCTCACTGTTGTGGCCTCTCCCGTTGTGGAGCACAGGCCCCAGACGCGCAGGCTCAGCGGCCATGGCTCATGGGCCCAGCTGCTCCGCGGCATGTGGGATCTTCCCGGACTGGGGCACGAACTGTGTCCTCTGCATTGGCAGGCGGACTCAACCACTGCGCCACCAGGGAAGCCCGCTTCTAGCGAATTTTTAATTTCATTTTTTTGTGTTGTTCATCATTGTTTGTTTGCTCTTTAGTTCTCCTAGGTCCTTGTTAAACGTTTCTTGTGTTTTCTCCATTCTATTTCCAAGATTTTGGATCATCTTTACTATCATTACTCTGAATTCTTTTTCAGGTAGACTGCCTATTTCCCCTCCATTAGTTTGGTCTGGTGGGTTTTTACCTTGCTCCTTCATCTGCTGCATATTTCTCTGTCTTCTCATTTTGCTTAACTTACTGTGTTTGGGGTTTCCTTTTCGCAGGCTTCAGGTTCAAAGTTTCCGTTGTTTTTGGTGTCTGCCCCCAGTGAATAAGATTGGTTCAGTGGCTTGTGTAGGCTTCCTGTTGGAGGGGACTGGTGCCTGTGTTCTGGTGGATGAAGCTGGATCTTGTCTTTCTGCTGGGCAGGACTGTGTCCTGTGGTGTGTTTTGGGATGTCTGTGAACTTAATATGATTTTAGGCAGCCTCTCTGCTGATGCGTGGGGTTGTGTTCCTGTCTTGCTAGTTGTTTGGCGTGGAGTGTCCAGCACTGTAGCTTGCTGGTCGTTGAGTGGAGCTGGGTCTTAGAGTTGAGATGGAGATCTCTGCGAGAGCTCTTGCCAATTGATGTTACGTGGGGCCAGGAGGTCTCTGGTGGTCCATTGTCCTCAACTTGGCTTTCCCACCTCAGTGGCTCAGGCCTGACATCCAGCTGGAGCATCAGGACCCTATCAGCCAGACAGCTGGAGTTCAGAGTTGGAGAATCTGGCCTGCGTTGGCTGTCCTTCAGTGCTGCACATTAGAATCACCTACTTATTTTTTGTTTTGCAGGCAGTGTTCCACAGAGAAAAACAGTAGCATGAAAATAGTCACAGTTCTGAGATGGCTTTTTTTTTTCATTTGTGCTTAGTTGGGTTTCACTTGCTCACGGGGCTACATGTGGAGGCCTCACATCTGGCTCTTCTAACCAGAGCCTGAGTTGGGTCTTAGTTGTGGCATGTGGGATCTTTCATTGCAGCACACAGGCTTCTCTCTAACCGTGTCGCGTGGGCTCAGTAGTAGCAACGCCTGGGCTCTAGGGCTCTATAGTTGCCGTGCACAGACTTAGTTACCCCACGGCATGTGGGATCTTCGTTCCCTGATCAGGGATCAAACCCGCATCCCCTACATTGGAAGGCTGATTCTTAACCAGTGGACCACCAGGGAAGTCCCATTGGGTACTGTCTTGGAGTTTGAATTTTTTTTTTTTTTTTGAGGCCTCACTTTTCCAATTTTAAAGAAACTGATATTGTCTATTTGGTGTTTTGTCTCCTAATTTTTTTTTTAGAATGCCTCTTAAACATATTTATTCTTTATGACATGTCAAAAGCTTCCCATGATGGCCATTGTTTTTTAAGTTTTAAAAGATTTAAAAAAATTTTTTGCTTAATTTTTCCATTTACCAAAGAAAATTCAAGAGTTAGGATTATGGTATAGCTTTGTATAAGAGGTAGAAATTCTTCCAGGAAGAAGTTTAGACTTTGTCACAGGCAAACCTGTGACACACCAAGAACAAGGCCAGCACAGTTGGTTAACGTATATGCTTGGTAACTGTATGTCACATTCTCCTTTACAAGAAGGACACCAGTCACTTTGGATTAGTGCCCACCCTAATGACCTTATTTTACTTTAATTACCTCTTTAAAGACCCTATCTCCAAATACAATCACTTTTTTTTTTACAATCACATTTTGAGGGATCCTAATTGGGGGGCTAAGGAATTAGCATAGGAATTCAACATAGGAATTTGGGGGGCCTACACAATTCAGCCCATAACATATAGCGAGGTGTCAATGCAAATAATCAATAAACAATCTGTAACAGGAATAGAAAAAACAGAAAAATAGAAAAATCCAAACTGAGGATTATAGCTTGGGAAACACAAATTCAGGACACATTTGAACAGTGTTCCGCTGGACCACAAAATGGGAGAGGCTTATAGAGGCTAAAATTGAAAAGTTGCGTAAATTGTTAAGAATGAGGATTAGAGCTGGCATGAAGGGTGCTTGTTAAGCAAGGATTGATTGGGGTCCAAAATGGTTGCATGTTTACAAGGGGAGACCTTGAGGCCGTATGGTTGCATCTGGTAGCTGCTAGCTGATATTGTTTTGAAAATGGCCGGTGGTGTCCTTGAGTTTGATACAGTTCAGAAAATTTAGATTCTCAGTTGATGCAGGAGTGTGTCTGAAACCACATTCACAATGGCCACCAGGCTCTACTTTGAATGCCTGAATCACATTTACTCCATTTTGATTTTAAAGGATCTTAAATATATCATCAGTGGGAAAGTTATGCTGGTCAGGCCCCGTCTCTCACAGCTGAGCAGATTGCTGGTCTTGCATGGGTTTGGGGCAGTGTGGAGATCAGAGTCTGGCAGACTTTCAGAGCAATAAGGAATTGACATCATCTGAAGTATGACTACCTAGTTGACACCCTTGTTGGTTGGTTGGCACTCAGAGGTAAGTTTATTTGATTGAGTCCATCCCTGACAGGCTGACTTTCAGAAGCAAGAGTCTAACACTGATTGGATGGCTTACAAAAGTATATTCAGTGAGGTAGGTTTTCATTCGTTGATTGAATAGGTTTAATGGCTGGCAGAATAGCCAGTCTTTTCCTAAATTTGGGGGAATGTTATTCTCAACATAAAAAGTGACTTTCACATGTCCCACTTTTCTTCTAAAGTGGCTGAACATCTCTTAGCTCTAGACAAGGGAATTTGTGGTACTTTCTGGCTGATTGACAAGTTTACACTCTGAATCCAAGTCAATGATATCTTGTTGGTCTACAGAGGAAAGAAGTTTGGAGTCATCCTGGTTCTTCAGATCACTAGTTGTGTGGCCTCAGACAAGCCACATGACTTCTCTGAGAGTCATTTTCTTCATCTGTAATTGGAAACAATAATAACTATCTGTGTTATTATAAGTATCAAGGGCATAACTTAAGGGGAATGCCTAGCACAGTATCCATGGTACCTACCAGTTCATGGTTCTCGTCCCTGGCTTATTAGACTCACCTGGAGACCTTTAAAAAATCCTGAGAATCTCCCCATCTGCCAGAGCTTCTGATTTAATTAGTGAGGATTGATTCCAAGCAGGCGATTACAAAACTCCCAAGGTGGTTCTGATGGACAGCCTGATTTGAGGACCACTATTAACTGCTCCCAAAAGTGGTAATTCTCTCTCAATCCACTCTCTTCTATTTCTATTAGTTTTCCCCCGAAGTCGATGCCCTTCCCAAACTTCAGAAATTTTTCTCCTATATGCCTGAGAGGGAAAAGTCCTCCCCATGCCATGTGTGTACTGATTTTGATAGGATGTCTATGGCTCTGATATTACTTTAAAGTGGCTATCCTCTTTTTTTTTTCAGTTGAGGTAAAATTGGTATATAACATTATATAGTTTCAGGTGTACAACATTCAATTTTATGTCCGTATACTCTGTAAAGTGACCATCCCCCAAAGTCTAGTTACCATCTGTCACCATACAATTGACCCCTTCACCCCTTTCCCTCAGTCCCTAACCTCTTTACCCTCTGGTAAACACCAATCTGTTCTCTGTATCTACGAGTTTGTTTTTCTTTCTTTGTTTGTGTGTTTAAATTCCACATATGAGTGAAATCATATGGTATTTGTCTTTCTCTGTCAGACTTGACTTAGCATAATATCCTCAAGTTCCATCCATGCTGTCTCAAGTGGCAAGATTTCCTTTTTTTTTTCTTTTTAATGTCTGAGTGGTATTCTATTATATATACATACCACGTCTTTATCCATTCACCCATTGATGGACACTTAAGTTGTTTCCATATCTAGGATATTGTAAAAAATGCTGCAGTGAGCATAGGGGTGCGTATGTCTTTTCAACTTAATGTTTTAGTGTTCTTCAGATAAATACCCAGAAGTGAAATAGCTGAATCACATGGTAGTTCTATTCTTAAAATTTTCAGGAATCTACATACCATTTTCCACAGTGGCTGCACCAATTTACATTCCCACCAGTAGTGCACAAGGGTTTCCTTTTCTCTACATCCTCTCCAACACTTGTTGTTTCTTGTATTTTTGATAATAGCCATTCTAACAGGTATGATGATTAGTGATGTTGAACATCTTTTCATGTGCCTGTTGGCCGTGTGTGTGTCTTCTTTGGAAAAATGTATATTCAGAACTTCTGCCCATTTTTAAATTAAGTTCCTTTTTGTTGTTGTGTCGTATGAGTTCTTTATATATTTTGGATACTAACCCTTTGTCAAGTGTATGATTTGTAAATATCTTTTCCCATTCAATAGGTTGCCTTTTCATTTTGATGATGGTTTCCTTCACTATGCAGAAGCTTTATAGTTTGATGTAATCCCATTTATTTATTTTTGCTTTTGTTTCTTTTGCTTTTGGAGTCAGATCCACCAGACGTTGCTAAGACCAATGTCAGTGCGTTTACCACCTTTGCTTTCTTCCAGGAATTTTACGGTTTCAGGTCTTAAAATCTTTAAGCCATTTTGAGTTAATTTTTGTGTATGGTGTAAGATAGTGGTCTAGTTTAATTCTTTTGCATGTGGCTGTCCAGTTTTCCCAGCACAATTGGTCAAAGAGACTGTCTTCTCTCTGCTGTATCTTCTTGGCTCTTCTGTCGTAAATTAAATGTCCATATATACATGGGTTTATTTCTCGTCTCTCAGTTCTGTTCCACAGATCTGTGTGTCTGTTTTCTTATGTGAAGTGGCTATTCTTTTCTTGTCTGTGAAGCGATTATCCTCTTAATGCATGAAAGTACGTGTTACATTGATCATGTGGATAAGAGAAGTGTCTTCAGATCGAAAACTGGAACTGAGGAGGCAGGTAGGGAGACTGGAAGGTAGAAATCTCCTTTCTTGTTCCAAACTGTAAAAGGACATCACACAGAAGTCTGCTTATAACATTTACAGGGTGAGAGGCAAGATGGAAATGAAGATACACATGCCATTTTTAGGTTCTTAATCAAGCTAACAAAGTATTATGTGAAATATGACCTATAATACTACTTTGACAAATATATTTTCATAGCAAAAAGTATGTTAAACTAAGTTTTATATACGTGCTAGTCATCAAAATAATTAAAATAATTTATTGGGCAATTGAAGGGCCAGTAATGTTTGGATAAGTAATGAAATAAAGACATACATAATTAACATTATATATTCCATAAAATGTATTTATCTTGCCTTTACTTCTACAAAATCATTAATTATGTTTTAATACTTGTATTAGTTCCTAGGGCTGCTGCAGCAAATTACCACAAACTCGGTGACTTAAAGCAACAGAAATTTATTCACTCACAGTTCTGAAGACCAAAAGTCCAAAATCAAGGTCTTGGCAGGGCTACTCTCCCTCTGAAGGCTCTAGGGCAGAATCCATTCCTTGTCATTTCCAGCTTCTGGTGACTGCCAGCATTTGTTGGCTTGTGGATGCAGTACTCCAACCTCTGCCCCCATCTTCACATATCTTTCTTGTGTGTGTGTGTGTGTGTGTGTGTGTGTGTGTGTGTGTGTATAATCTCTCTCTGCCTGTCTCTAATATGGACACTGCTGATGGCACTTTGAACCCATTGGGATTATCCAGGATTATCACCTCATTTTTAAATCCTTAACCACAACTGCAAAGACTCTTTTTCCAAATAAGGTAACAAGGATTAAGACTTGATGTCTTTGGGGCTACTAGTCAGCTCACTATAATAATCAAGGGTTTCCTGCTTCTTTTTACATTAATCAACTAAAGGATTTAAAAACATGTATTTTTATTTAAAGTATATGAAGTTTAAATGTATTGTTGGCCTGAAACAAATAGACTGCCAGATACTTCTTCAGCAAAGATGGGTTTATCTAGGATCATCAGAGAATTGCAATTTGGGGCCTGCAACCATGACAAGCCACGTGTAAGTACCCCCTTCTGGTCTCCCAACTCTGTTTAATTGAAACGTCTGTTTGTTAATTTTTTACATTTCCCTCTATTGATCAAGGTCTTTCTCTGAAAGCATCCCTGATCAATAGTCAAGTTATCTAGTTTCAGTGGCTTTTTGTTCCTCTATGTCAGGAAGGACCTTTCCGGAGCGTAATGTCTCACGTCAGAGGGAAAGTCGACAGATTGGAAACTGATTAAGGTCATATTCAAGTAACAAGGACAGGTAGGAGGGAGAACTCTCAGGCACTATTTGTCTGAAGTCCGTATGGTATCAAGATCATAGACGATGGAAATCATCTGAAGCATAACATCATCATCAAAGGTTTGGCAACAAAATTCTAACAGACCTAGTCCAGATATCTTGGGAAAGCTGTCTCATTAGATGTTGTTTGCTTCAAATCCAGGAAATCTTTACTTCAGGTCACCAGATGATATGTAGGTCCAGTCAGGTTTTGGCACTTTCTTTAGCTGTGTCATGTGAATCCAAGATCTGTTGATTGGGATTTGGGGGCACAAGGGTTGGTTAGCGATACTTGGTAGGGGCCTGTCCGGCGTGGTTGAAGAAAGTGCTTCTGAAAGTTTCCTTTCCAATAGATGAAATCTCTAGGTTGCAAGATGTCTCCTGAGGGTTTGCTCTACCAAAACAAGGTTATTTTTAATAGAAGCAATTAGCCCTTTGCAGTATTGGACTACCTTTCCTTTTATCCATTGTGGATCAAATGAAGCAGGGGCCAATTGCATTGGGCATCCTGTGACTATCCCAGTAGGTGAGAGTTCATGAGTTTCAAAAGGGGTGGGTCTGAGATTTAGAAGGACCAATGGCAATGCTTTTGCCCAGCGTATTTGGAGGACCTCTACAAATTTTGCCTATTGGGTCTTAATAATGCTGTAAGCGCGTTTGACTAAACCAGAGGTTTGAGCTTGGTGAGCACAGTGAAAGTGCTGTAAAACCAGCGAAGCAGCATAGACTTGTTGAAGCACATGGCCAGTAAAATGGGTTCCTCAATCAGTGCGAAATTTGGGAGGAGTTTCCCAGGTAGGGGTATTGTTTTCCAAAAGGACTTCAGCCATAGAAGAGGCAGTAGCCTGTCTGCAAGGGAATGCTTCAGTCCAGTGTGAAAACATACAGACCACGACTAAAACACATTTATATTCACTAGACACAGGAAGTTGTATCAAATCCATTTGCCAGAGCTCGAGCAGTCCATTGGGCAGTTTAAAATGTCTGGGAGCAGTACCAACAGGCTTCCCTGGGTTGTACTTTGGACAAGTGGGACAAGTGAGGTAGGTGCTTTTGTGGCCTTGTTGATATTGTGGCCTTGTTAATAATCACCGGTATTGATTCATGCAGGCTACTATTTTGTCAGTAGACCAATGGTTTAATGCGTGCAGCATGGTGAGGAGTGGGAATTTTAGAGTCTCCTGTAGGACTGGGTTGTTATTTGGTCCAAACCAGAGCTTTCTCTTTTTATCAAACCAACAACTGTTGAGTTTCCAATCTTGTTTTTCCTTTTTTGAGGCTAATTGTTGAGCTCTCTAGCCAGTTTTTCTAAATTATCATTTGGGGAAATATCTCTTCGAACCATGACAGAGATTTGGCTGCTTTAAGGGCAGCATTCCTTGCAGCAATATTGGCAGGATGATTTTCCCCTAGCTTCCAGAGAGTCAAGTTTAGAATGCCCCAGTATCTTAAAAGTAGCTAAAGAGACAAGTAAAAGTATTACATTAAATAATTCCTGAACATAGGGGCCATTTAAAATTTTATTTCCACTAGAAGTTAGGAAGCCACACTGCTTCCACAACATTCCAAAATCACAGGTACTCTAAAAGCATATCTACTATTGGTATAAATATTGGCAGTTTTGTCCTTGGCTAAAGTACAAGCCCATGTAAGAACATATAATTCAGCTTGCTGGGCTGAAGTAACCATAGGTAAAGATGCTGCCTCAACAACATCAAAAGGAGTTGTAGGGGCTTCCCTGGTGGCGCAGTGGTTGAGAGTCCGCCTGCCGATGCAGAGGACGCGGGTTCATGCCCCGGTCCGGGAAGATCCCACATGCCGCGGAGCGGCTGGGCCCGTGAGCCATGGCCGCTGAGCCTGCGCGTCCGGAGCCTGTGCTCCGCAACGGGAGAGGCCGCAACAGTGAGAGGCCCGCGTACAGCAAAAAAAAAAAAAAAAAGACAGTGTTATAGAGGTCTAATTGACATAGAATAAAGTGCATATATTTTAACTGTACAGGGTGATGTTTTTCCATACGTACATTTCCATGGAACCATCAGCACAATCAAGACAGTGAACACATCCATCAATCCCCAAAGTGTTCTTGTTCCTCTTTGTAACCTCTCCCTGCTTTTCTCTCCGCCTCCCCACCCCAAACAACCACTCATCTGCTTTCTGTCATTAGAGTTTAGTTTACATTTATATAAATGGAATCATATAAGATGTTCTCTTTTTTCTTCTGACTTATTTCACTCAGCGTAATTATTTTGATACTTGTGTATGTAGGGTGGATCTATAGTTCATTCTTTTTTATAGGGGAACAGTATTCAATTGTATGAATATACCACACTTTGTTTATTCATTTACCTGTGGATGGACATTTGTGTTGTTTCCAGTTTTTGGCTATTACTAAAAATGCTGCTATAAACATTTTCAGGGCTTCTCTGTTAGCGCAGTGGTTAAGAATCTGCCTGACAATACAGGGGACCCGGGTTTGAGCCTTGGTGCAGGAAGATCCCACATGCCGCGGAGTAACTAAGCCTGTGTGCTACAACTACTGAGCCTGCGAGCCTAGAGCCCGTGCTCCGCAACAAGAGAAGCCACCGTAATGAGAAGCCCACGCATGGTAACAAATAGTAGCCTCCGCTCACTGTAACTAGAGAAAGCCCGCGCGCAGCAATGAGGACCCAGTGCAGCCAAAAATAAATAAATATAAAACAAAAACTCCAAAAAAAATTGCAAACATTAAAAAATTATCACTATTAAACATGAGAGTTGTTAATGAATATGAAAAGGGATTGAAGGGTCATGAAATGCTGGTTACAATCCTGACTTCTCCATGCTAGTGAAGAATGTCTTGAGCTAGTGAAAAGATCCTGCCTCCCCTTTACTACCTGAAAGACATGAGATAGAATTGGTTAAAACACATAAATGCATCAAACCTGAAGCTACTTGGAGAAAGGTGTCATTTACAACACAATTTAAGGTTCTGTGTAAACATGGCATATTGAATGTATGCATCTAATTTCCTTCAAAACCCATTAAAACTACGGTAAAGACAGCTCATGCAGCTCAATATCAAAAAAACAAACAACACAATCAAAAAATGGGCAGAAGATCTAAATAGACATTTCTCCAAAGAAGATGTACAGATGGCCAAAAAACACATGAAAAGATGCTCAACATCACTAATTATTAGAGAAATGCAGATCAAAACTACAATGAGATATCATCTCACACCAGTCAGAATGGCCATCATTAAAAAATCTAGAAACAATAAATGCTGGAGAGGGTGTGGAGAAAAGGGAACCCTCCTACACTGTTGGTGGGAATGTAAATTGGTACAGCTACTATGGAGAACAGTATGGAGGTTCCTTAAAAAACTAAAAATAGAGCTACCATATGATCCAGCAATCCCACTCTGCATATATCTGGAGAAAACCATAATTTGAAAGGATGCATGCACCCAGATGTTCATTGCAGCACTACTTACAATAGTCAGGACGTGGAAGCAACCTAAATGTCCATCGACAGAAGAATGCATAAAGAAGATGTGGTACATATATACAATGGAATATTATCAGCCATTAAAAGGAATGAAATAATGCCATTTGCAGTGACATGGATGGACCTAGAGATTGTCACACCGAGTGAAATAAGTCAGGAAGAGAAAGACAAATATCGTATAGTATCAGTTGTATGTGGAATCTAGAAAAATGGTGCAGATGAACTTATTTGCAAAGCAGAAATAGAGTCACAGATGTAGAAAAGAAACTTACGGTTACCAAGGGGGGAAGGGAGGGGTGGAATGAATTGGGAGATTGGGATTGACATATATACACTACTATATGTAAAATAGATAACTAATGAGAACCTACTGTATAGCACAGAGAACTCTGCTCTGTGGTGACCTAAAAAGATTAGATATATGTATATGTATAACTGATTCACCTTGCTGTACAGCAGACACTAACACAACGTTGTAAAGCAACTATACTCCAATAAAAATTTTAAAAACTACGGTAAAGAAAAAAAATTAAGACATAACTCTCAAGGAAAGAGAAGATGAGAGGAGTTAACAGTGTTGGAAGCTAGGTAACTGATTTCACTGACCAAAGAAAGCCCAATCCTAAAAATGCAACAGAGAATGCTAAGGCCACCTTTTATCTACACTGAAGAATCCCCAAAAGACTCAGGAACTGGGAGCACTAGGTGCCTCTAGGACCGAAGATTATGGGGTGGGAGAAGGAGGGGCTAAAATGAGCAGGACTCCTGCACAGCTGAGTCAGTCATTTGGAACGTGCATCCACTGCCTTCCCTCCACCACCCCTGCAGTGGTGTATATGGACCCTGTAGAGGGTCCCATATACAGACTGGGTCCTGAATGCTGAGACTCCTGGCTTTCTTGCTCCACTTGGCTTTGAAATTCTGGCAACCAGACACTATCCAGGTGGGAGATTTAAAGACTCTCCCTGAGAAATCTGACTAGCATAAGAAAAAGGACTTATAAATAGTGACATCTGGGTTCCCAACAGACCTTCCAGCCAAGGCACTCTACACTGATCCTAAAGTGGACATAGCTCACCTACCAACTCAGTTTCCACTCCATATTTTCTTTTTAATTTTTATTTATTTAATTTTTTTAAAGTTTTATTTATTTTTTAAAGTTTTTTGATGTGGACCATTTTTAAAGTCTGTATTGCATTTGTTAAAATACTGCTTCTGTTTTATGTTTGTTTTTTTTTGGCCTCAAGGCATGTGGGATCTTAGGTTCCTGACCAGGGATCAAACCTGCACCCCCGGCATTGAAAGGCGAAATCCTAACCACTGGACCTCCAGGGAAGTCTCAGTATTTTTTTTTTTAAATTGAGATGTTTTTTTCTCCCATTTTTATTACTGGACTCTATTTTGTTTCAAGGGAGATTAATAGATTTGATGACTATCATTGTCTCGCAAATCACATTTAAAATAAACCTTGATACAGCAAAACTTAACACAACAGTGTAAATCAACTATGCTTCAATTAAAAAAACAAAACAAAACTTGAATTATAGTGAGAGCTCCAAGTTCACCCTGTGGGTCAGTGGGGCTCTACACACGAGTGAGGAACTTGGTGTAGTGGTTAGTGTGTTTCTGCAACTGTTGATCTTTAACAACTGTCAAATAGTTCCACAGCGCTAGATTTTGTGCTTGAAAAAACAGATGATCGCACCGATCAAAAATGGTTCCCTGCACAAATACCTTTTCATTACTTCTCAGTGAGAAAACATTCTAGGGCATCTGCTCTTTTCTCACAGCCCAGGTCTGGCTTCTGTTGGCATCTGCTAGCAGCTGCTGAGCTAAGCCGAGCACCTCTTCCTTCCAAAGTCTAGAGGGGCTCTGGGTCCTGAGGAAGAAAGTGAATTAAGAATTCGTAGGAGGTGCCGACTGTCCCCATGGCGGCTGCGCTGGAGCCCGGGGGGCCCGGGAAGGCAAAGGTAGAATTAGAAGATCATGTGACGTTCGAGTAGGAGGGTTTATCTTGGTGACTTTAGGATGCTGGTTCCATTGTAGGTATAATTATGCAAAGCTAAGAATCCAGGAAAGACTTGCCAGAGAAGGAATTAAAAACAAGATTTTATATGAAAGTACCCACCTTGATCTTGAAAGAAAACAAACCAACAGCGGCAGCGGCAGCAATTGAGCAGTCTTGAGCACAGAAAACCCAGACGCAACTCACTTCGGTGTGAACAAAGCTGAGATCAACTATAGAAAGCATTTTATGTACCATAAGGCTTTCAGTCAAGTATATAAAGTATGTGTAAGTTGTAAAAAAAAAAAAAAAAAAAAAGAATTACTTCGCTTCTTGCCTTGGAGCCGGTACTGGGCAAGGCTCTTCCAGAACTGCACTTGATTCTTCCATGAATCCCATGTGGTCAGTGTCACCATGCAGCTTTCTCCTGGATCGTGTACAGCAGGCGCACTCACGGTGCAGGCTTCAAGCTGACTGGGGCAGAGTCCTGTTCCACCAAGTCCGGCTCTCAGAGTTCCGTTTTGGCCTAGGAGTGCGGCTATGATGATTAAAAGACGTGCGACTAAGGCGCCAGCTCTGGGCCGGCAGCCGGCACGCAGGGCTGGGAGGTTTCTCACAGTCTAGTCTCCAAAAGTTTCTCTGCACCAGTGGCTGGGCCAGATGTCCCACCTAATTATGATTTATGTAGTGGCAGCATCAAAACCGGATACTTTTCTTACGCTTGAATACATTCAAGAATAAAGACCTCTGCTGACAGGGTTCTTTTCTTTTTTACAGTATTTTTAAATTTAAATTTTTATTTATATATTTTTGGCTGCATTGGGTCTTCGTTGCTGCACGCAGGATTTCTCTAGTTGTGGTGAGCGGGGGCTACTCTTTGTTGTGGTGTGCAGGCTTCTCACTGCGTTTGCTTCTCTTGTTGCAGAGCACGGGCTCCAGGCGCAAAGGCTTCAGTAGTCTGGCACGTGGGCTCAGTAGTTGTGGCTCGCGGGCTCTAGAGCTCAGTAATTGTGGCGCGCGGGCTTCATTGCTCCGCGGCATGTAGGATCTTTCCGGACCAGGGCTCAAACCCGTGTCCCCTGCATTGGCAGGCGGATTCTTAACCACTGTGGCGCCAGGGAAGCCCTGCTGACGCGGTTGTTAACCTGGGGTTCACAGACTCCACTTCAGAGTGTCTTTAACTCCCTGAAATGGTACCCCAGTGTTGGTGGTAAGGGTCCCCGTGCTTTTGCGGGAAGGACTATGGCTTTCATCAGGTAGTCTGGAGGGTTCTGACCCAAACAGGTTTAGGAATCAAAGCCTTAGACCTTCCAAGTAAACCGCAGCTGGGCAAAATCGCGACTTTGAACTGCATTTCAACCTGCCTCCTCGGTGGCCGGTACAAGATGACTCCACGCCCTCCACTCCTTCGGCAGCACCCCTGGGGGCAGGGCTGAGGTCGGCCACGCCCTCAAAACACCGCCCATTCCCCTGCTCGGGGTGGGGCATTCCTACTGGGCATGCTCAGTACCAAGGACTCGGGTTGGCCTCCTAGGCGGAAGCGGGTCCCTGAGAGTTTGTGTGTTCTTCCCAGGGTTCTCCGCGCTACCGTTATGGTCGCCTCCTTGTGCCGTTGTCTGCACATGGGGTTCTAGGGCTGTGGATGTGCTTACAGGAACTGTAGCCACTACTCTTCGACGTCTTTGGACCCTCTTCCTTTCACTTTCTTTTGTTGACTCCTGTGTGACCCTCGTAGGGCTCTGTTTTGGTTGCACCGATATCTGGGGTGATGTGGACCCCGGAGCTGGCCCTTCTGAGGGGCTTCCCCACTGAGGCTGAGCTGCAGCAGTGGAAGCAAGAGGGAGTCGCCGGTTCGGGTGAGAGGGGTGCACCTGCCAAGGAGGGACTGAGGCCAGCGTGAGGACTGTGGGGAGAAGGGGTGGCGGCGGCTGGGTTCTCATCCCTTCTGGTTTTATTTTTTTCCTACCCAAATCTATCTGATTCTTAATGCTTTGGGTTGCTGCATCCTTGACATAGTGGGCGCGGTCCAAAGCCTCCGTGCATGTCTTTACCTCAAACTTCTCACCGTCCGGGTTCAATAATAATGTCAATTGTTTTTCTAATCCCTTAACATTTCTTCACTCATTTAATGCTTAGAATAGACCTGTAAGGTAGACACTACTTTTATTCCCGTTTTGCAGATGGAGGCATTTAAGTACAGATTAAGTAATTTATTCAAGATCACACAGCTGGTAAGCACAACAGCTGAAATGAGGCAGCAAAGATGTAATCTTGTAAGCAAAGCACATTTACCGGAGAGAGAAAGAGTTAAAAGGCACATGTACTAGTGGGATATAGGCACATCTGGTTGTGGGATTTAGGCTGGACCCAAAAGAGAAATAACAATGTAGGACAGTATATGTCCTGTCCTATATATTTGTGTGTGTATGTACGTGTGCGTGGACCCGTGTTTGTGTGTATATGCAACAGGTGCTTCAGGAGAGAGGTAGTTTCTGAAGTTTGGGTCTGGAAGTCTCATGGAACAAGTCAAACTTGACCTGAT
This sequence comes from Phocoena sinus, assembly GCF_008692025.1. Taxonomy (NCBI): domain Eukaryota; kingdom Metazoa; phylum Chordata; class Mammalia; order Artiodactyla; family Phocoenidae; genus Phocoena; species Phocoena sinus. The sequence goes on from NC_045775.1 coordinate 26,066,854, forward strand.
TTTTGTTTAAAGAGTAAGACTGACAAGTGGAAAAGTTCACCAGGAGGAGTCACGAGTGTAAAAGTGTGGAGGCAGAATGTGCATATGGATATTAGGGGAACAATGAGTGAACCAGCTTTTCATCAGGGAGGACAGTGGGGGTAGGAGGAGCCAGATAGTGAAAGGAAACTTTGTAAGGAAACTTTTCTGTTGTCAGTAGGAATTCTTTTGAATTCCCAGCAGAATTCCTTTTGATGTTACTTGCTAATGAGGAATATTATTTCTGGGTCTAACTTCTGACATGCTGCTCATGGTATGAATGAGCTTCTAATTCTAGGAGAAGTGATGGGCATTTGCTCAGTACTTTGTGGTTAATGTATAGGAAGCATTCTAAGTATATACTTTTTTTTTTTTTGGCATGCTGAAATGATAATAGTTTTACCTTTTACGGTATGAAAGTAGTTGTTCTTTGGATTATTGGACTAATTTTTTTCTATTACAGAGAGTGGATCTTTCCTACAATTGCTGCTAGAAGGGAACTATGAGGCCATATTCTTAAATTCATTGACTCAAAGTATTTTAAATTCAGCAACGATGACTGAAGAAAAGATTGACAGCTACCTAGAGAAGCAGATAGTAACATTCCTGGATTACTCAACAGATTTGGACAAAACCAGAAGGTAGAATTTTATTCGAAATTTTCGTAGGGAAACAGATTCTGAATACATTTAATATTGCCTTGACAGTGTAAGGCACTGATTTTTGCAGTTGTTGAAAAACCTGGCTTTATGTTTACTCAGGACTCATGATGTACCAAATAATCTATGTAAGAGTTTCTGTCCAGAGGACCATTGAGAATGAAAAGGTAAAGTCGTGTAGGATATACAGGTTTCAAATATAACACTGACTTATGACTGGGTGGTAGCTGCTAACCCACTGAGTTTCTAAATGCTTAAGTCTCATAGGTTTTAGCCGACAAGACTTCAGACCTTCTTTTCTTTTAACTTGAAAGTGTACACTCTCCATCTTGCTATTTGTAGATTGCTGAGTGACAATTGTAACTACTTTTATTATGTTTTAGGTTATCTTTAATGTTTTTATTGTGGAACCCTTGGTTTATCTTTTTCCATTGACGTTTATGTAATTTTATAGGATTAAATATAATGGATAGTTACATAGCAGTGTAACCTAAGTTTTTCAGTGGCTTATATTTTACTGTTGTTAGTTTGTTAATACACCTTCCTTTTCTCTAGCATCTCTGGCAACCACATCAAGCTTTAGTTGTCTTTAAAACACAGTTTTGTTTTACCGTTATTTCTAGGGAATGGCTTCATTTAGTTCTTCAACAAATCAACTCCTGACTAGGTGTTGAGGTTGTGAAGATGAATAAAACATAATCTGTATCTATGAGGAGTTCACAAAAGAGTGCTACTATAGGCATTTTATTTAAAAAATTAGTGTCATTCATTTTTATTTTTCTGGTTTACTAGTAGTTTACATTCCTCTGATGTCGTTCCTGATTATTATTTTGCTGTCAGATGTGTGTGTGGTGTCATAGCCATTAGCTTTGTGTGGTGCACATGAAAACACACATACACACAAATACATCATACACTGGTAGACCGGAATTCGGCTTGTCACACAGAGCTGAGAAGAGACATTTCAGTTACCTCATTATGAGGTATTTGGAAATTGAACTCTATTCCCAATTCCCCTTAAGGATTTTGATTTTTAGTTATGACAGTTATGTTAAGGCTTTGAGATCTTGCTGCACACCTGTTTCCTCAAGTTTCCTAACTTCTAATTACAAACAGCCTCTTCTGTCACCTGTTTTCTGCTCATTCTTTGCTGTCAGTTGTGCTGCATCCAGAGCACTCCAGCTACCACAGGCTTGTAGGCTTGATTTTTTTTTTTTTTCCCTTAAAGAATCTTCCTTTTGAGGTAGGGCATAGGGGATATGGGAAGAAGAGGGTGACTGCTTTTATTTTTCCTTCAGTGTGAAGCTACAGGATTCTCTGGCTGCTCTTCGTTAGAGTTGAATCCCCACCTGTTTGTGTCTTAATCTAGGGGTTGGCAAATTACTGCTGGTGGAGCAAGTCCAAAGTGCCTAAGAATGATGTTTACATTTTTAAAGGGTTGGAAAAAAAAGAAACACGTGTGACCCACAAAGCTTAAAGTTTTTTAAAAAAATCTCTCCTTTGCAGTATAGGTTTACCTACCCACTCCTGTCTTCAGCCAAAGTAGGATTGAAAAGAAATGGGTTCAGGTGAAATTTCTAGGGTTTTTTTTTTGTTGTTGTTCTAATAGTTGGTAGTACCGGATCAGTAAAATATTTGAAAACTTTTTGTTGTCCGCTTTCTTTTGTATAAAATCAGTTTTCCATCCAGTGTCAGAGCTGTTAAATAGAACACAAGACAAAATTCTAAGTGCCTGATAGGGTCCTAAACCGGTGCTGTTCAGGAGAACTTCCTGTGATGATGGAGGTGTTCTGTATCAGCGCCGTACAGTACGGTAGCCAGTAGCCACGTTTGGCCATTGAGCACTTGAAATGTGGACAGTGCAACTGAATTTTAAATTTTATTTAATTGTAATTAATTTAAATTTAAAGCAGCCGTATGTGGCTCATGGTGATAATATTGGATATTGCAGATCTAAACTGTTTCAGAAATTTTTTTTTGTAATACTCTCAGATAATCTCAATAAATGTTGATATCTTACATTTTTCTTAATAAAACTGAAATGAAATAGTGTGTTGTGGTTATATAGTGATAGTGGCTCATGTTTATTTCTTTATTCTTATATGCAGACAACAGCTGATATTCCTACTTGGTGTGAGCAGTTTGCAACTTTTTGTTCAGAGTAACTGGACGGGACCTCTTGTTGATTTACACCCTCAGGATTTTTTGCCGTCTGTTTTGTTCCAGCAGTTTAGTGAGGTACGCTTCTTGGAAATGTCGTATATAGGTATTATTGTGTTGTTTATTCTTTAGGAACGGCTCTTTATAAACTGGAGTTAATAATAGGTAGGAGAGAAACATGACTTTATTGCTTGTACAGAACCTACTAAGAATGCTTGTTCATTGATCAGATTTTCAATTCCAGCAGTTCCATTATCAGACTCAAACTCCTCTTCAGATGCTCCCCATTTTATGGAGCTCTGTTAGCTGCTCTTTTTATTAAAGTGCAGGCAGCTGCACCAGTCACCCAGCTGCATATGTTACCACAGTTACATAAAGATCTTTTCTGGCAAAGCAGAGAATGTGGAGATCTGTTTAGTTTTGTTGCAGGAAACTTTTGCTGCTGTCCTTACTAACAGTTCCCAGAGGTGATTTCCTTTATGTCACAGATATACTTATTTGTATATACTTACAGTGTCTGGCACAGAGGTGCTCCATGGTGATAATGATTCTTCTTATCCATATATGGAGATAATATTATTGACCTGCATCAGTAGGTCATCAGTAGAGCTTGCAGTTTGAATTCCTCAGTACTGTTTGAGCACATATACGCAGGGCTTGGGGGATATGACATGCTCTGAAAAGAAGTATGGTAACTGATTTATCCAGCCACCTCAGAACTAGAGCATTACTATCGACCACTCGGCCTGGAAGGCTGCGCTTAGCATCCAAAACTTGCACAGCAAAAGGGACCTATTTACTGTTACCTGGTTTCTCAGAATTAGAAGTAACAAATGAAAGGGGAATGGAGTTGTTAGAGATTAGTGTTAATAATTTGATGGTGGTTGGAAAGAGAAATACAAAAGCAGTCATAATCTGAAGCCTCTGTACACATCAGTTTACTGAGTCATCATGTTATATTGCAATAGAGTAATTGAGATTCATAATGCTGGCCCTAAATCGTAATTGAAAGGTTAAAAGCTCTTCCATATCTTATGTCTAAGAAGGGAATTTAATCTATACTTTACAAAAGTTTTCATCCAAAACGGTTAAAATAAAATCCCCAAGATTTTGGCACTTAAAGAGATATGCTTCAGTTATCTAGGAAATTACTTATAAGGAATGTCTCATTCCCTCTCTTACTGTGTATAAAACAGTTTCTGGCCTCTATTGCCCTATAGTGCAGGTTAGAAACCCACCAGACAAAGTCGTAAATACGTACCGAGCGCTAATGTGTGGTTGGAGTGGTACTTCATTCACGTATGCTATATCAATTTGATGTGTTCTCTAGATGAGAAGACTGATGCTCACAGTGGTGAAAGACACTTGTCAGAGGCCTTATAGCTGGGGGATTGGAACACACATTTTCTGGGTCCAAATTCAGTACTCTTTCTGCTCTACTGAAGTAGAAGCACCTGTAAAGTTAGGTAACAATTCAAACAGTACAGAAATGGGTTACATGAGAGGTTCAACCTATAAGAAATACTGAAATTAGGGCTTCCCTGGTGGTGCAGTGGTTGAGAATCTGCCTGCTAATGCAGGGGACACGGGTTCGAGCCCTGGTCTGGGAGGATCCCACATGCCGCAGAGCAACTAGGCCCATGAGCCACAACTACTGAGTCTGCGTGTCTGGAGCCTGTGCTCTGCCACAAGAGAGGCCGCGATAGTGAGAGGCCTGCACACCATGATGAAGAGCGGCCCCCGCTTGCCGCAACTAGAGAAAGCCCTCGCACAGAAACGAAGACCCAACACAGCAAAAATAAATAAAATAAATTAATAAACTCCTACCCCCAACATCAAAAAAAAAAAAAGAAATACTGAAATTAATGAAGACGTGTGGAAAGTGAATTTTGTCTGAGAAGACCTTTTCGTCAAGAGTGGACCTTGAGTTAGAACCTGAAAGATGATGAGGAAATGGACAGGTAGAGAAGAGAAAGAAATACGTTCTAGGTGCAGTCACATGAGCAGAAATTTAGAGGGGAGAAGAGTGCGGTGTTTGTGGGAAACGGATGCTTTGAGCCTGTTGGAGCAGCAGTAAAAGGTCAGCCTTGATGGGGCTCAGACCAAATCATAGGAAACTTTAAAAGACCTTGATTTTAATTTTTTTATTAGAAGTGCCTCATATGGGACTTCCCTGGCAGTCCAGTGGTTAAGACTTTTCCTTCTAATGCAGGGGGTATGGGTTCAATCCCTGCCCTGGGAGCTAAGATCCCACATGCCTCGTGGCCAAAATACCAAAATCAATAAACAGAAGCAATATTGTAACAAATTCAATAATGACTTTAAAAATGGTCCACATTAAAAAAAAAAATCTTAAAAAAAAAGTGCCTCATACATTCCAAAAAGCATACAGAATATGTACAGTTTAAATAACAAAACTCCTTTGTTCCCACCACCTGGCTTGAGAGAGAGAACATCACCAGCATTGTAGAACAGAGCTTCCCGACTGCTGTTCCCCAGGTGTTGAGCCCCTTTGCCATTGCAGTAGCTGTGTGGGGCCGGGCCTGGGGAGAGCTTTTGAACTGGTCTCGTTTGGTGTGGTAGCTTTCTCTAGTTACCTGATGTGCACTACAAATAATAGCATCTTCTGCATTTGCTCTGACTTGGAAAAGGTTGGGAAATACAGGGTTACAAGGTCCCCTGTGTGTGCTTCCTGGTGGTATCCCTGGCCCCCTTTCTCATGAACCACTCTCATGAATTTTGTGTTAACATTCCATTGCTTTTTTTTTTTTTTTTTAATTTTATTTATTTATTTGGGTGCGTTGGGTCTTCACTGCTCCAGGCGTGCTTTCTCTAGTTGCGGAGAGCGGGGGCTACTCTTCGTAGCAGTGCGCGGGCTTCTCATTGCGGTGGCTTCTCTTGTTGCAGAGCGTGGGCTCTAGGCACGCGGGCTTCAGTAGTTGTGGCTCACGGGCTCTAGAGCGCAGGCTCAGTAGTTGCGGCGCACGGGCTTAGTTGCTCCGCAGCATGTGGGATCTTCCCGGACCAGGGCTTGAACCCGTGTCCCCTGCATTGGCAGGTGGACTCCCAACCACTGCACCACCAGGGAAGTCCTCCATTGCTTTTCTTCATGATTTTAGCACCTATGTATGTATGTATCCCCAGAGGACATATTGTTTAGTTTTGCCAGTTTTTGAACTTTATATAAATGAAACAAATTGTGTGTGTTCTGTGACTTGCTTTGCTCAGTGGTGTATTTCTGAAATTATACTATTATTCATTTTTACTATTGCATAGTATTCCAGTTGTATGAATATACCACAGTTTATATATCTGTTCTACTCTCAATGGCCACATGGGATGTTTCCATTTTTTGCAATATATTATGTACAGTGCTATTAGGAACACGTCTTCTGGGAATCATTTGCAGGAATTTCCAAGCACAGCATGCTTAAAAAAAAGGGATAGTGTTTGGTGCAGTGTGCTAAATGGAAGAGGCTGTTTTTACTGGCCCTCGGGCTGTAGTCGGGCAACCGCTGAGGGCTGAGGGGATTGATATTTTGCCACACGTGGAAATGCTTCCCAGCACCGAGTTGGGAAGCTCTGCTGAGGACATATATCTGTGAGTGGAGTTGCTGTGCCCTAGGGTATATGCATGTTCAGCTCTTCTTGGTCATGTCATGTTGTTTTTGAGAGGATTATTCAATTTATACTCTATACCAGCAATCTGAGAATTTGGAAGGTAAAGGGAGTTGAAGTTTTTAAACTGGGGAGTGACACATCAATATTTTCTAGTTGTCATTTTCCTGTGCTGATTTATGTTTCATAGTTCTTGTGAAGGACAAATATTTGTGAATATACTTTACGGTCATGGAGTATAATCATCAAAGCCAAATTAATTTTCCCTGCCTCTAAATTACGGCCTTGGCATTTTTAGCACTGTTTTTTGACCTCTGGTGCTAACCAGCCTCAGGGGAATAGCAGTGAAGGTTCATTTCTGAGTAGGTCACCTCTCACACAGAAAAGTTGATCTCCTAGTTTTATATTCAGTTTATGTCAGATGTTGACTTTTTTTTCACTATTCTGATAAATAAGTATTTTTGTATGTCCTATGCTCTCTTGACTGAGGAGTTGTTCCTAAGGGAATTGTAACCTTCATTTTGTCTGTTTTAATTGAGAATATAAACAATCCTCTTTATTTATTTTTTGGATTCTTTTATAGGTTATTACAGAGTGCTGAGTAGCGTTCCCAGTGCTATACACTCATCCTTATTGATTATCTGCTTTACATATAGTAGTATGTATTGTTCATCCTCAAGATTTATCCATGTTGTATCATGTCAGAATTTTCTTTTAAGACTGAATGATATTCCATTGTATGTACATACCAGTTTTTTTGTTTTGTTTTTTGTCTTTAATTAATTTTTTTTAAATTTATTTTTGGCTGCGTTGGGTCTCCACTGCTGCACACGGGCTTTCTCTAGTTGCAGTGAGCGGGGGCTACTCTTTGTTGTGGTGTGTGGGCTTCTTGTTGCAGTGGTTTGTTGTGGAATACGGGCTCTAGGCGCATGGGCTTCAGTAATTGTGGCACGCGGGCTCAGTAGTTGTGGCTCATGGGCTCTAGAATGCAGGCTCAGTAGTTGTGGCTCGCGGGCTTAGTTGCTCCACAGCATGTAGGATCTTCCTGGACCAGGGCCTGAACCCGTGTCCCCTGAATTGGCAGGCGGATTCTTAACCGCTGTGCCACCAGGGAAGTCCCACATTCCTCTTTAAAACTCGGCCATTTCCCAAAACCTCTGGAAGCACATTTAGAATTCGGTTGGAATATCAGTGTTATGTCACAGGAAGATGGGAAAGCATTTAATTTTTTAATGATGGTGATGCAAGGTAACTCTAGGAAAAGAAGTTTATTTATTTGTTTATTCATGCATTCACTCCTTTATTTATTTATTATTTACCCTATTAATGACATTTCCAGAGGACTTAGAGTAGGAGGTTTCGTAACCAACTAAACCTTTGAGTATCAGAGGTAATGAGATCCAAGTAGTATATCATGGAGTATCTCTTTGTGTAATTTTTTATTTGTTGCCCGGTTAAATTACTTGTTTGTTATCTTTAAAGATTTCGTTTAGAAGAAAATGATCTAAATTTGTGCTACAACAGGTCGACATCTTTCTCATCTCAATGTGATTAGAATAAGGATTCTTTTTCTTAAAGGCATGTCTTGTACTTCACCAGCTTGGTTTGGATGTTAGGAAATAAAGATTGTTAAATCCATCTAAATGGCAAGATGATTTGATGAAGCTGCAGGTCCAACTTGGGCACATTAGGTAGGGTCTTCTTTCTATTTCTTTTTTAAAAAAATTTATTTATTATTTTATTTTTGGCTGCATTGGGTCTTTGTTGCTGTGCGTGGGCTTTCTCTAGTTGCAGTGAGCAGGGGCTGCTCTTTGTTGTGGTGTGCGGGCTTCTCATTGCGGTGGCTTCTCCTGTTGCGGAGCATGGGCTCTAGGTGCGCGTGCTTCAGTAGTTGCAGCACGCAGGCTCAGTAGTTCTGGCTCACGGGGTCTAGAGCGCAGGCTCAGTAGTTGTGGCGCACGGGCTTAGTTGCTGTACGGCATGTGGGATCTTCCTGGACCAGGGCTCGAACCCGTGTCCTCTGCACTGGCAGGCGGATTCTTGACCACTGTACCCCCAGGGAAGCCCTTCTCTCTAGTTCTTAAGCAGTAGATTCACTTGTGTATTCGGTACCTCCACTTGGAGGTCTCACAAGGTACCTCAGACTCATTGTGTCCAAGACTGAACTCATGGTGAGGTTCTTCTCCAAACCAGGTCTTCTGGTGTCTGTGTCTCAGTGACCCACACTACCATCATGCAGTTGTCCTAGTCAGAAGTCTAGAAGTGATCCTGGCCCTGTCCTTGAGGACTTCCTCATGCTTAGCATAGCCCTGGAGCTTGCTGAGGGGCAGGAAGAGGTAGAGAGGTCTGAGGGGAAGGCAGCATGAGGTGGTAGGAAGAACACTGGTTTGGGAGTTGGAAAACTTGGGCTGTAATGTCTCTTCAAACGCTGATAACTTCTGTGTGATTTTGGACTGCACTTAACTTTTTTGTATCTGTTTTCTTCTGAAGTTGAGGCAGTTACAGTACTTAAATAGTTCCTTGATTATTGAACTTAAAAAAAAATTCCTTCTACCCTCAGTGTAGGTAACAGTAAGCTTTATTTGTGGTTTGGTGGTGGTCATTCACGTTATCTTTATTCCTCTAGTACACTTTTCAGTAATGATGAAAGTTAGGCAGAGGATGAACCCACAGCTATTACTTGCTTACCTTTATTGAATGTTTCAACAAAGCATTGAGCCAGACACTGATCACTTGGATTGTTTAATCCTTACAAGAACCCTGTGAGGTTTAGGTTCTGTTATTTTATTTTATAACTGATGAAACAGAGGCTTCAGTTGAGAAAAAAATTACCTATGCCCACAAATTAATAATCAGAAAAAGGACCGTATCCTGTGTCTGTGACTTACAGCCCATGTTCCTAACATTGAGCATTCCTACTATCGATTTTGTGGTGACTGTCAAAATGATTCAGTCCACATTTTAAAAACACAGGTGCTTGGTCTGTTGTAGAAAATCTCTGTTCAGTAAGAAGTAGATTTTTCAGAGGCATCCCTTTTGGGCAGCCTCTGTTCACATTGGTCCATGATTGTATGCCTACTCAGCATTTGATATGTAAGACCTTGTTGTTTTTTGGCTTTATAGTAATTATGGAGCAGCAATGGTTTGTAATGACATTAGCCAGCTGGTGAAGCATATATGAAATGTAGGTGTTTAATATGAATACTTTCACGTAGGGATGGTTTTTATTGAGAAGCTATTTTGTTGTAAGTAAATCTGTAAAGTCGTGACGCTTCTTCAATAGTAGCATTTTCTTGGGCTTCCCTGGTGGTGCAGTGGTTAAGAATCTGCCTGCCAATGCAGGGGACATGGGCTTGAGCCCTGGTCCCGGAAGATCCCACATGCCACGGAGCAACTAAGCCCAAGCACCACAGCTACTGAGCCTGCACTCTAGAGCCCGTGTGCCACAACTACTGAAGCCCGCACGCCTAGAGCCTGTGCTCCGCAACAAGAGAAGGCACCCGTGCTCCGCAACAAGAGAAGGCACCCGTGCACCGCAATGAAGAGTAGTCCCTGCTTGCCACAACGAGAGAAAGCCCATGCACAGCAGTGAAGACCCAGTGCAGCCAAAAATAAATAAATAAAATAAATTTATTTTGAACAAAAGGGTGCAACTTGGGAAAAGCAAATTAAAAAAAAAAATAGTACCATTTTCTTGATTGCCCTGTTCTCTAAAGTACAAGCAAGCTGTCTGTCAGGGCAGGCTGGAGTTGTAATGTTAGGACTCCCTCCAGTGCCAACTGCTGTGTAATAGATCAGTGCCTGTGTTTCACAGCTGATTACCTGGAAAATATGTATTCTTGTAAGACATATAATGATTAATATGTTGCTAAATTATATCGTCTTAAATTTTTTTTTTTCAGGTCAAAGGACTGGATGCACTCGTTCTGAGTTTGCTCATTCTAGATGGTGAATCAATCTACAGCCTGACCTTGAAGCCTATACTGCTATTATTAGCACGAATTTCCCTAGTGAATGTAAGACATAGGCTGACAGCTATTCAGGTAAGGGAAGAAAAGGAGCCAGGAGATTCAGACCCAGGTGTGACTTTTGTGCCGATTAGCATAAAACTTTAGGTGTGATGCTGAAAATGTCTTGGTATATTTGTTTTCTAAGTCTTCTTTAGGTGTTTAATTTTAAAATCTGATGAAAATAAGCAAAAACTGTCTCCTCTCATGAGATTTGTCTAGTATAAAATGAGATGTTGAGCCTCTTTAATGGGGTTGTATATATGTGTTGTGTGTATATTTGCATGTGTATAAATGTTCATTCTCTGAATCTTAAAAATAGGTTTAAAAACACCCTTCATAGTTTTTTGTGAATTTCATGTAAGGATAATGAGTAGCTAGAAGTATAGCACTTTCAGTAGATCTTTTTTTTAAAAATTAATTTCACTTTTTACTGTTTTTTATTAAAGCTCCTAGAAATTTTTTTTAAATAAATTTATTTATTTTATTTATTTATTTTTGGCTCCGTTGGGTCTTTGTTGCTTGCACACGGGCTTTCTCTAGTTGCGGCAAGCAGGCTTCTTATTACGGTGGCTTCTCTTGTTGCAGAGCACGCGCTCTAGGTGTGTGGCCTTCAGCAGTTGTGGCATGCGGGCTCAGTAGTTGTGGCTCGCAGCTCTAGAGCACAGGCTCAGTAGTTGTGGCGCATGGGCTTAGTTGCTCCACGGCATGTGGGATCTTCCCGGACCAGGGCACGAACCTGTGTCCCCTGCATTGGCAGGCGGACTCTCAACCACTGCGCCACTAGGGAAGCCCAAGAGAAGGGTTTTTAATAGATGGGTTTCAACATATCCTAGCAGGTATAAGACCTTATCTTTGATTTTTTGTTTAGTGATGTTAGCTTGAATAAAAAAATGTTTTCCCAAGTTGATATGAATTAAATGGTCTTATAGACCGACTAGTACTTGGCCCTGAAGGAAGTATCATCAAAGCATGAGGTTGCTAAATGGCATTATTTTCTTTCTAGTGAGACTAATGGTCAATGAGTTAGTGATACAGTTTTCTTGGTGGAAAACTTTAATCAGCAAGTACCTTCGTTAAGCATCGTTTGTAAAAAGATACATGTAGTATCAACAGCTTAGGAGAACAAGTAAATATGTGAACTGCTGGTTGCAGGTGTAGAATTGGAGAGATAAGTTACCTGAGTTTCTTGGCAGATGCTAAACAGCTTTTGACTTCTGTTTCAAAACCCTATTTTCTTGTACATCTCCATGCAAAGATCATTCTGTGCTGAAACCTTGCCTTTCAGTTGAAATGTTATAGTTTTCTTTCCTTTGGGTCTTTGATATATTATTCTGTAAACGATGATGTTAAAAATGATTTCTTTGAGAAATGAAGATAAAATGATAAAGAAGCATGACATGCTTACCCAAGTTAATCTTAACCTTTTAAATTAATTTTGAAATGGCTGGATCTTAAGGAACATATCAGGTTGTTTATTATGGTTTTATTTTTGTGGAACTATAAAAGAAGATGATTTTCCCCCACCCCCTAGTCTGTGAAGTGGATAGACTAGTGTTAGTAATATGTGAATGTTGAGTAAAAAGAATTTTGGCTTTGGAATCAGACCAGAGTTTGTCTGGCTCAGCCACTTAACAACTGTGTGGCCTTAGGCCAGTGAATTTCTCTGAATATCAGTTTTCTTATTTATAAAATGGACTAAGTTGGCAAACATTTATTGGGTTTCTTTTGAGTACACTCGTGCTCCCTGCCTTCTAGGAGGTTATTGACTAGTGTGACTTGTCAATCAGAATATTCTGTAATTGACTAGTGTCACTTGTCAATCAGAATATTCTGTAATAAGTGTGATAATCAGGAGACAGGATCTAGGAACTATCTAAAGCAAGGCTTCTAGTTTTCTTTTTTATTAATGCTTCAAATTGTCTATTAAGTGATTCCTGACAAATAGAAAAAGGCACTTATATTTTCTAGTAGAGAAATAGGCTATGCTTTCTTTCTTTGTTTCACACTCCCCCTTCTCCCATCTGAAGATTTTGGGTTAAGAGTTAGTTTATAGATCTGATTTTAAGAGTTGAGCATCTTATGTTGTATGTTTTCTTAAAAGGGCAGTCTCTTTGACTGGATCTATCTAAATTCCCATGTCCAGAAAAGGAAAGACTGCTGCCAGACCTGACTCACTTATTGCTGACAGCAGATAAGGGACAGATAACTGAAATATAGACTGACTTCATCAGCCTAGTGATAGGAAAAGAATGAAAATGAGACAGCACCTCAGGGAATTAAATTAAAAATGATGTGAAACTTTATTAGATAATTCTACCTTTCCTCTCCTTAGATGGACTGAGGGAACAGCATTAATAATTAGAAAAGATTTTGTCAGAGGGTCAAAATTCATTTGTGATTTTTTTGATTGTTGTAGCATTTGTGTGTAGTTTAGAAGGGGAGCAAGCAGTTTTACCCCTTAATCAAATGAAGAAATTAACTTCAAGTAAAAAAGAAAATGCTTTTGGTAATTTTTTGATTGTTGGAGCACTTGTGTGTAGTTTAGAAGGGGGGCAAGCAGTTTTACCCCTTAATCAAATGAAGAAATTAAGTTCAAGTAAAAAAGAAAATGCTTTTGGTAATTAAGCTTGATCTCCTATTAGTAGGTATTGCTTTAAAAAAAAGGGAAATTAATTTTTCACTCCTTCGTGCAATATAATTTAGAGTAACATAGTTGCAATTACTTCAGATGGTTCAGTGCATGATCATACTTGGTAATTTAATGAGCCTATCAAGAATATTTAACACTTACTACTTGCATGTGCGCGCGCGCACACACACACACACACACACACACACATGCATAGCAGAAGATCTAGAAGAATATAAACCTTTGTCATGGATTTTTCTGGGGGAGGAGAATGACGCTGAGGCAGCAGAAGAGAGACTTTCATCTTCACTGCGTATGCTTCTGTATTGGCTTGTTGTTGTTTGTTGTTGTTGTTTAATAAGGATGTGTTGAAAAGTAAGAGTAAGCATCAGAGAACTGAGGAAAAGCTACTGTGTTCTCAGCCTGTGCATTAGTCAAGGCAATGTATAAAATGCAGTTTCTACCCTCCAAAATATATGGACCAGGTATTTACACACTTGAAAAACAAGAGCTCTGCAGTGTGGTGCTAACTTCTAAGCACAGTGTGGAAGTTTAGAGAAGTGAGAGACCAGTGTGTGCCCTACTAGTGGGAGAAGGTTTCATGGAAGAGGGTGTGGAAGAGATCTTCCCAGTTTGGGGAATATCTGAACCCAGGGTATATCTTACCTTGTAGTTTGCATAGCATACGTTGCTTCAGGGAGGATACAGAGATGAGTAAGACATGATTCCTCATCTTGTTGGCTAGATGGCAGACAGCATTGAAAGCTAGGATGATATACACGAATACGGTGGAGTGTGTCTGCAAAGAGAGGTGCAAACAATGTGCTGGAAGTTGAGATGAGGGAAAATAATCACCCCATAGGAGGTTCTTGGGGGAGGCCTCCTAGGATTGTTGGTATTGGATTATGGTGCTGGTAGAGTGTCACAGTAGAGCAGCACGATTACAGTAGGCATTTTAAAGGAGGAAATGGTAGGTTCGAAATGACATCAGGAAGCCCAACTGGCTACAAATACAGGCTTTGAGAGAATGGAGGAGAGATGTTATTCTTGTGGAAGACATGGCAGTGGATTTGGTATTATTCCTGAAGACATAGCAGCTTATTGAAGGGTAAATTTAATCTCACAAATGTAAAAAAATTCTAAAAATTGATTTGAATTAATGTGAAATTTTTTTCCTAAGGGTCCTTTTAATTCAACGTAAGCACATTGGTGTTTCCTTTTTCTAGAGCTTGCCATGGTGGACTTTGAGATGTGTGAATATTCACCAGCAATTGCTTGAGGAACGCTCACCTCAGCTCTTTGCTCTTGCTGAAGACTGTATTGATCAAGGTATGTCGTGGATGTTGTTTGCTATGAGCATGTAGCTCCATTCTGTTTTCTTGGCTGAGACATTCCTCTTTTCGTCTGTTGTTTGACAGCAGATGGTAACTTTTTGTGTTCCATTCCTTCTGGATGTGGAGTATCACAAATTATTAGGATGTCAGATTATAGGATTTCTTTTTTGTCTTTGAATTTTTAAAAAGGCAATCACTATTATTTATATTACCTACTTAAAAAGAGTGATTTATTCTATGTAGCTCACCATGATTTTATCACAAACTGCCTGAAGGTATTTAAATATTTTCTCGGTTCTTTAATGTAAGAAGCCTCATTAGAAACAAATGTAAACTCCCTTTATTTAAAAAAATCTTTAACTAATTTGAACTGAAGTAAATTGTGCCAAATTGCATGCAGAACAGGAAATTATTTATCCTATATCCTACTGAGTACATGAAGAAAGGATTCAGGTTTTCTTTTTTTTAAACATTTTGTAGAAAATACAGTTTACTGAGGATGACAGTGGGTAGAGAGGCATTTTTGCATTTTGTTTTATTGTTTTTTTATTGTAGTACATAATGTACCTATAGAAATGTGCCTAGATATAAATATAAAATTAAGTAAATGATCATAAACCACACACCCCTGTAAATGCCTTTGTTGCAGATGCCTCATATGTCTTTTAGGAAAACATTTTGAAGAAGGGGGAAGATCTTGGGTACCTTGACCCTTGATTTCCCTGGGATTTTGGAACAATTATTCCTAACAAAAGTTGCCAAACAAAAACAAATTCTCTTGTAGTGAAGGAATACAGAACACAAGTAAACTTGAGTTCAGAAATGAACTTCTGAGTTTCAGAGAAGGGATTTGACATTAAGTGTGCCTGATTCCAGAGCCCTTATTCCTCTCACATCACAAGAGTATGAAGTCATTATGTATGTGGGTGCGCATGTGTGTTGGGGGTGGTGGTTAGTATCACTCTGCGTGGAGAAGCAGTGATCTGCACTTGACTGAGGCGGCACATTCGTGAAGGCGTAAGACAGCTCTTGTGGGTGTGGGCATGTGTAATTGCAAGATGCTGCTCTACCTTTCTGGAGTCTGGTTCCTTTAAAGGTGCATCCGTATAGTAACAGGCTAGGTCACGATGCACTAGAGAGGACATTAGTTTGTGCGGTAACACATACTACTAAGCTAGAAACTAGTTTCTCAATTTTGTTCTAAGACAGAAATACATACACATATGCTAATCTTAGATAAAATGAACATCTATATGTGACTCAAAATGAGAATGTCAGGTAAATATTATTCAGTCAGTATAATTGTTATTTATATACCTGGACTTAGTTTATATTTGTTCAGGATTTTAGGTTATGTAAGAGTGTGGAACAAGCAAGGGTATGTTAGATCAGACTTGTACATGTAAAAAAAGTTATCCTGAGCTTAAACTTTGTATATATAAAACAATATTTGTTCTGCCATGAGATTTAAACCTGACATGTTAGCAGATTGTTTTATTAAATGTAAGCAGTTTACTTTTCTATACAATGACATTTCACTACATGTACAATGATGCAATGATGTAACAGAACTGAAAAACAGTATTTCTTTTTCCTGTAAAAGTCTTTGGTTTAATGCTTTTGGATTACAAAAGGTTTTTATGAGCAAATTTAGGCTGCTGAACCATCTATATTTTTGTTAAGACTGTAAGCAACTCTCTGTAAGTTGTGAGCAACTTGAGGGCTGATTTTTTTTTATAATAAGTTTTTTTCTTTTTTTTTTCTTTTTGCGGTATGCGGGCCTCTCACTGCTGTGGCCTCTCCCGTTGTGGAGCACAGGCTCCGGACGCGCAGGCTCGGCGGCCATGGCTCACGGGCCCAGCCGCTCCGCGGCATGTGGGATCTTCCCGGACCGGGGCATGAACCCGTGTTCCCTGCATCAGCAGGCAGACTCTCAACCACTTCGCCACCAGGGAAGCCCTTGACGGCTGATTTTTTTCTTGTTTCTGCTTAATGCCTAGAAAATAATAAATATTTAATGCATATTTGTTGAATAGTGATAGCTAACATTTATTGAGCCTTTTCTACATTCACTTTTCAAGGGAGAAGTTGCAGAACTCCCTCTACTTGTCCTCCATCTTGATAGCAGTTTTTATCTGAGTTTACTTCTATACAGAGGTTTTTCAAAAAGTGAAATGTTATAGAAATTATGAGAAAATTGATCCTATCCAGATACCCTATGGGATCTTGAATCTTCTCATTATAGTGTTGCCTAAGTGTGGAGTTCTCTTGCAAATGAAATATGAAGTTGGACTTGGAGAAAATTAAGACCTGATGCCCAGTTTAGCAGACGTCATTGTCCTCTTTCTATTTTTAGTAAAATGAAAACTGTATAGACTAAGTCTTCCCGCATTCATGCCATTTCATATTTTTAAAATGAAGTGAGATACGTTCCATAAACAAACTTAGTGCAAGGGAGACAGAGGAGTGGGGGCTCACAAAACTGGTAAAGTTTTGAAAGTCAGAGATGAGTTGAACTTTACTGATATTAATGGGGATAAAAGTTGATTTTTCCTGAGGATAATGAAAGCGTTTGGAAGAAGATGGCATCAGGATTCAGCCCACTATTTAATTTTGTAAAGGGTTATTACATTATACTGTGTAGCATATTATACAGTTTCGTATGCTTCATTATACTTTTATGGAAAATCGGTAAATGAACAAAAAATCAAGGTGTCACTGGGAGTTTTTATTTCTCTTTTTGTAAAGGAAATCAGGTTTGGTGCAGTTGCCAGAGGGAAAGCTCCATCTCTTCCCTTTATCCCATATAATATATATAAATCTGCATTTATGTCTACATCTTTACCACATCTCAGTGACTAATGTTCTTAATGATGACCCTTAATTATTAAGAAAAGAAAAAAAAATACCTTTTTATGTACCATTTTCAAAGGTAGGAACCATATGAATGATAGGAACCATTCTCTTCTTAGAGAGAATTCTAAGAGGTAAAATTAGGTCCTCAACAGAAAGGGTTAACTAAGATATCTGGAAGATATGACTCTAAGTGACTCATTCCCCAAGTGGTCTCAGTTCTTTCCTGCAGTATATTTTAGCATATCACTTGCTTTGCCTTGCAACTAAGAATTTTTTATGTTGCTGTTCTAGGCTAATCAACGACATTTTTTATTTTATCTTCTCGTAAATTGGTCCATTTTGGCTATGTCTAAGTGTGCACATAGTCTTAAACTGCAACATTTCATAAACAATTTTATTTAAAAAAATGTTCTGGGATTTAACCCAAATGTTGACCCAACAGTCAGTTATAACTGAAATATTGTTCAGTGTCCAGAGAAGAATATTATATTTGAAATGTTGCCCTTGAAGGATCATCAAAAAGTTGGCAAGATTTTTTTTTTTGCTTCAGTCTATGAAACATAAGCAACTGAGATCTTTATATTTTTGTCCAGGAATGTTGCATCAGTACAATGTAGTGGAATATAACCCATCAGAATGTCAGCATAACTTTGCTGGACTGATCACATCTCTGAAAGGAGTGAGTTAGAATGTTGAAAAGTCTGATCCTCAGCGCACTCTGAGATCCTCTTTTGGATGTCATACTGATGAAACCGTGGTTCTCTGAAGGCTGCTTAAGGGCACACAATCATTTATTGTGGGATCTGATACTGAAAAACGTGTTCCGTATAGTGCATGAGATGTAATATTGAGGTTTAGGTATTTGAAGATGAGCTTATGTCTAAGAGAAAACAGGCTAAAATGCTTTGTCCGAGATTCCACTGTAACATTTACAGGCAGCTCTGTGACTCTAGGCTTAGATTGTTTCCACATAGAAAGAGTTCGTCAGGAGATTAGTTTCTTGATGACTGATGAATGTATCGATTTTTAAAGATAAATTTGATACTTTGGGATGGATGTCTTTAAATATACTAAGTATAATTATCTAATAATAATTATCCATATGAATCCATAGGGATTTCATTTTAACATAGCTTTCAGTAATCTCATGAGAAGAGATTTTGGTTTTAGCATACATTTTAAATATATGCTAAATATATTAAATGTATGCTGGCTGACATTTTGATCCAGAAAGTCATGAATATTCATTTCCATGGAGAACCTACTGATTTATTAAAATAGTAAATATATGTCTGTTGGGTCAATATGCTCCTCTTTCTATTTAAACTTGAGTTATCCAAAGCTTAAAACTTTGTGTTCACGGTTGACTCATTGTTTTCCATCATTCCTCGTATCTAGCCAGTTCTTAAATCTTATCAGTTCATCCCTGAGAGTTCCATATCCATCCTTCTTTTCCATTCCTACAACTGTTATCCTAGTCCATGTCTGAAATCTTTAGTTTGGAAAGGCCCTTTAGAGATTATCTTGTCCAGCTAACTTATTTTACAAAGAATTGAGACTCAGAGAGATTCTCCAAGAACCAGAACTATGATCTGGAGTTTCTGACTCCAAATCTGTTTACTCTTCTTTCCATTACTTTTCTCCAAACTGGTCAGTAGGGCAGAATTCTAACATCTAATAATAATAATGCAGTTTACATTTCAGTAGTTCTTACTCCACACCAAGTACTGTTCTAAATCTTTAAATATGTTAACTACCTTATTCCTTGCAACAATTCTATGAGATAGAACTGAAGACTTGATATAGGAAGGTGTAGCAGTGGATTTGTGTGCTTTTGTTTTTGCAATGTTTTTGAAGTATAATTAACCTACAGTAAGACTCATATTTAAGGTGTACAGTTGGTGATATTTTACATATGTATATACTTGTGAAATTATCACAATCAAGATAATTAACAGAACCTAGAGTTTTAAGATCTGACTTTCAGTTTTTGTTCTGTCACTGACATGCTGTGTGCTTCAGGGAGCTCGTCTGACTTCCAAACCAAGAGTTTTCTTCTGCGTAAAAATGGTCTTTAAGTTCTTACTAGGTGTAAAATAATGTGATTCTTTGTAGGCCAGCTTCCCACCCATCCTAATGCTGGGATCTGTTGGAAGATTGTGTCCAAAAATGTTATTTCCAGGCTTCCCTGGTGGCGCAGTGGTTGAGAGTCTGCCTGCCGATGCAGGGGACACGGGTTCGTGCCCCGGTCCGGGAAGATCCCACATGCCGCGGAGCCTGCACGTCCAGAGCCTGTGCTCTGCAACGGGAGAGGCTGCAACAGTGAGAGGCCTGCGTACTGCAAAAAAAAAAAAAAAAAAAAAAAAGTTTTTTCACTGGGCTTTCTGAGATGACCTTGAGAAGGAGCTCATTCCATTGTTGGGAACTGTAATTGCTACAAAGTGCTTCCTTTTAGTAAATAAAACAACCTGCTAGTCTTTCACATGCTAGCTAGCTAGAGCCGTGCTGTCCAATACAGTAGCCGCTAGCCGCATGTGGCTAATTAAAATAAAAGAAATGAAATAAAGAATTCAGTTTCTTCAGCCCCATCTCAAGTGCTCAGAAGCCACCTGTGGTAAATGGCTACCATTTTGGACAGTGCAGCTGTGGAGTATTTACATCGTTACAGACACTTTCATTGGACGGTGCTCCTATTGAGCAACAGAATTTCTTGGTAGGTCTGTCCTTCTTTCTGTGTGACCAGCCCTGCAGTTCCTTAAGGCTGTTATCACCATCACTTTGTGTCTGAAGGGTTGCACCTGACTTGTAGGCTCTTTCTTGGCCTTCCTTTCTTCTGCCTGTACAGTAGTGCTGGATTTTTTTTTTTAAATACCAATTTCATCATGTCATTTTTAAATTAGGAAAATCTTTAATCATTCCCAGTTTTATTTTTGACTTTCTGTTTCCTGCCCAACTTGATATTTAATTTAAAAAATTTTTTGGAATGATTGCTGAGTTCCAGTCACTGTGGTAGTTGCTAGGGATATCAGTGAACTCAGTGGGTTAGGGAATAAAATGCAAGTGGAACCGTGCACCTCAGATTGGGACTTGAACCCACGCAGCCGGGACTTGAACCCAGCCAAAACCCTGATTGGGAACTCGAACCCAGGTGGCCGGCACTCGAACCGGGACAAAACGGACAGGTGATACCTCCAACTGAGATCACACACTTGGTTTCAGGACTTAATGAAGCTCAGGTTCTTGATGTCTCATTGCAGAAAGAATTCAGTGAGAGACAAAGTGATAGGTAAGAAGTGGATTTATTTAGAGGGAAACACACTCCACAGACAGAGTGTGGGCCATCTCAGAAGGCGAGAGTGGTACCAGGGTACGGGGTTGTGAGTTTTTATAGGGGTGGGTAATTTCATAGGCTAATGAGTGGAAGGAGTATTCCAGCTATTTTGGGAAGGGGTGGGGATTTCCAGGAATTGGGCCACTGCCTACTTTTTGATCCTTATGGTCTGTCTTGGAACTGTCATGGCGCCTGTGGGTGTGTCACTTAGCTTGCTGATGTGTTACAGTGAGCATATACTGAGGCTCAAGGTCTAGTGGAAGTTGACTTGTACGCCATCTTAGGCCCATTTGGTTCTAATCAGTTTTTTTTTTTAAAACATCTTTATTGGAGTATAATTGCTTTACAATGGTGTGTTAGTTTCTGCTTTATAACAAAGTGAATCAGCTATACATATATCCCCATATCTCTTCCCTCTTGCGTCTCCCTCCCTCCCACCCTCCCTATCCCACCCCTCTAGGTGGTCACAAAGCACTGAGCTGATCTCCCTGTGCTATGCGGCTGCTTCCCACTAGCTATCGGTTTTACATTTGGTAGTGTATACATGTCCATGCCACTCTCTCACTTTCTCTCAGCTTACCCTTCCCCCTCCTTCCCTGTGTCCTCAAGTCCATTCCCTAGTAGGACTGTGTCTTTATTCCCGTCCTTCCCCTAGGCTCTTCATAACCATTTTTTGTTTTTTTTAGATTCCATATATATGTGTTAGCAAACGGTATTTGTTTTTCTCTTTCTGACTTAACTCTGTATGACAGACTCTAGGTCCATCCACCTCACTACAAATAACTCAATTTCCTTTCCTTTTATGGCTGAGTAATATTCCATTGTATATATGTGCCACATCTTCTTTATCCATTCATCTGTTGTTGGACACTTAGGTTGCTTCCATGTCCTGGCTATTGTAAATAGAGCTGCAATGAATATTGTGGTACATGACTCTTTTTGAATTATGGTTTTCTCAGGGTATATGCCCAGTAGTGGGATTGCTGGGTCATATGGTAGTTCTATTTTTAGTTGTTTAAGGAACCTCCACACTGTTCTCCATAGTGGCTGTATCAATTTACATTCCCACCAACAGTGCAAGAGGGTTCCCTTTTCTCCACACCTTCTCCAGCATTTAGTGTTTGTAGGTATTTTGATGGTGGCCATTCTGACTGGTGTGAGGTAATACCTCATTGTAGTTTTGATATGCATTTCTCTAATAATTAGTGATGTTGAGCATTCTTTCACGGGTTTGTTGGCAATCTGTATATCTTCTTTGGAGAAATGTCTATTTAGGTCTTCTGCCCATTTTTCGATTGGGTTGTTTGTCTTTTGATATTGAGCTGCATGAGCTGCTTGTAAATTTTGGAGATTAATCCTTTGTCAGTTGCTTCATTTGCAAATATTTTCTCCCATTCTGAGGGTTGTCTTTTTGTCTTGTTTATAGTTTCCTTTGCTGTGCAAAACCTTTTAAGTTTCATTACGTCCCATTTGTCTATTTTTGTTTTTATTTCCATTTCTCTAGGAGGTGGGTCAAAAAGGATCTTGCTGTGATTTATGTCATAGAGTGTTCTGCCTATGTTTCCCTTTAAGAGTTTGATAGTGTCTGCCCTTACATTTAGGTCTTTAATCCATCTTGAGTTTATTTTTGTGTGTGGTGTTAGGGAGTGTTCTAATTTCATTCTTTTACATGTAAATGTCCAGTTTTCCCAGCACCACTTATTGAAGAGGGTGTCTTTTCTCCATTGTGTATTCTTGCCTCCTTTATCAAAAATAAGGTGACCATATGTACATGGGTTTATCTCTGGGCTTTCTATCCTGTTGCATTGATCTTTATTTCTGTTTTTGTGCCAGTACCATACTGTCTTGATTACCATAGCTTTGTACTATAGTCTGAAGTCAGGGAGCCTGATGCCTCCAGCTCCTTTTTTCTTTCAGGAGATTGCTTTGGCTATTCGGGGTCTTTAGTGTTTCCATAAAAATTGTGCAATTTTTTGTTCTAGTTCTGTGGAAAATGCCAGTGGTAGTTTGATAGGAATTGCATTGAATCTAAATTGCTTTGGGTAGTATACTCATTTTCACAATGTTGATTCTTCCAATCCAAGAACATGGTACTTCTCTCCATCTGTTTGTATCATCTTTAATTTCTTTCATCATTGTGTTAAAGTTTTCTGCATACAGGTCTTTTGTCTCCTTAGGTAGGTTTATTCCTAGGTGTTTTATTCTTCTTGTTACAGTGGTACATGGGAGTGTTTCCTTAATTTCTCTTTCAGATTTTTCATCATTAGTGTATAGGAATGCAAGAGATTTCTGTGCATTAATTTTGTATCCCTCTACTTACCAAATTCATTGATTAGATCTAGTAGTTTTCTGGTAGCATCTTTAGGATTCTCTATGTATAGTATCATGTCGTCTGCAGACAGTGGCAGCTTTACTTGTTTTCCAATTTGGATTCACTTTATTTCTTTTTCTTCTCTGATTGCTGTGGCTAAAACTTCCAAAACAATGTTGAATAATAGTGGTGAGAGTGGGCAACCTTGTCTTGTTCCTGATCTGAGTGGAAATGGTTTCAGTTTTTCACAGTTGAGGATGATGTTGGCTGTGGGCTTGTCATAAATGGCCTTTATTATGTTGAGTTAAGTTCCCTTTAGGCCTACTTTCTGGAGGGTTTTTATCATAAATGGGTGTTGAATTTTGTCAAAGGCTTTTTCTGCATCTATTGAGATGATCATATGGTTTTATCCTTCAGTTTGTTAATATGGTGTATCACATTGATTGATTTGCATATACTGAAGAATCCTTGCATTCGTGGGATAAGCCCCACTTGATCATGTTGTATGATCCTTTTAATGTGCTATTGGATTCTGTTTGCTAGTATCATTATTATTATTATTTTTTTGCAGTATGCGGGCCTCCCACTGCTGCGGCCTCTCCCGCCGCGGAGCACAGGCTCCGGATGCACAGGCTCAGCGGCCATGGCTCAGGCCCAGCCGCTCTGCGGCATGTGGGATCCTTCCTTACCAGGGTACGAACCTGTGTCTCCTGCATCAGTAGGCAGACTCTGAATCACTGCGCCACTGTGGAAGCCCTGTTTGCTAGTACTTTGTTAAGGATTTTTGCATCTGTGGTCATCAGTGATATTGGCCTGTAGTTTTCTTTCTTTGTGACATCTTTGTCTGGTTTTGGCATCAGGGGGATGGTGGTCTCGTAGAATGAGTTTGGGAGTGTTCCTCCCTCTGCTATATTTTGGAAGAGTTTGAGAAGGATAGGTGTTAGCTCTTCTCTAAATGTTTGATAGAATTCACCTTTGAAGCCATCCGGTCCTGGGCTTATGTTTGTTGGAAGATTTTTAGTCACAGTCTCAATTTCAGTGCTTGTGATTGGTCTGTTTATATTTTCTGTTTCATCCTTGTTCAGTCTCAGAAGGTTGTGCTTTTCTAAGGCCCTGTCCATTTCTTCCAGGTTGTCCATTTTATTGGCATATAATTGCTTGTAGCAATCTCTCATGATCCTTTGTATTTCTGCAGTGTCAGTTGTTACCTCTCCTTTTTCATTTCTAATTCTTCTTATTTGAGTCTTCTCCCTTTTTTTCTTGATGAGTCTGGCCAGTGCTTTATCAGTTTTGTTTATCTTCTCAAAGGGGCAACTTTTAATTTTTTTGATCTTTGCTATTGTTTCCTTCATTTCTTTTTCATTTATTTCTGGTCTGATCTTTTGATTTCTTTCCTTCTGCTAACTCTGGGGTTTTTTGTTCTTATGTCTCTAATTGCTGTAGGTGTAAGCTTAGATTGTTTATTTGAGGTGTTTCTTGTTTCTTGAGGTGGGACTGTAGTGCTATAAACTTGCCTCTTAGAACTGCTTTTGCTGCATCCCATAGGTTTTGGGTCATTGTGTTTTCATTGTAAATTGTTTCTAGGTATTTTTTGATTTCCTCTTTGATTTCTTCAGTGATCTCTTGGTTGTTAAGTAGTGTATTGTTTAGCCTCCATGTGTTTGTAGTTTCTACAGATTTTTTCCTGTAATTCATATCTAGTCTCATAGCATTGTGGTTGGAAAAGATACTTGATATGATTTCAGTTTTCTTAAATATACCAAGGCTTGATTTGTGACCCAAGATATGATCTGCCCTGGAGAATGTTCCACGCGCACTTGAGAAGAAAGTGTATTTTGTTGTTTTTGGATGGAACGTCTTATAAATGTCAGTGAAGTCCATCTTGTTTAATGTATCATTGAAAGCTTGTGTTTCCTTATTTATTTTCATTTTGGATGATATGTCCATTGGTGAAAGTGGGGTGTTAAAGTCCCCTACTATGATTGTGTTACTGTCAGTTTCCCCTTTTATGGCTGTTAGCATTTGCCTTATGTGTTGCGGGTCTCCTCTCTTGGGTGCATAAATATTTACAATTGTTATATTTTCTTCTTGGATTGATCTCTTGATCATTATGTGGTGTCCTTCTTTGTCTCTTGTAATAATCTTTATTTTAAAGTGTATTTTGTCTGATATGAGAATTGCTACTCCAGCTTTCTTTTGAGTTCCATTTGCATTGAATATCTTTTTCCATCCCCTCACTTTCAGTCTGTATGTGTACCTAGGTCTGACGTTTGTCTCTTGTAGACAGCATATATGCGGTCTTGTTTTTGTATCCATTCAGCCAGTCTGTGCCTTTTGGTTGGTGCTTTTAATCCATTTACATTTAAGGTAATTTTCGATATGTATGTTCCTATTACTGTATTCTTAATTGTTTGGGGTTTGTTATCATAGGTCTTTTCCTTCTCTTGTGTGTCCTGCCTAGAGAAGTTCCTTTAGCATTTGTTGTAAAGCTGGTTTGGTGGTGCTGAATTCTCTTAGCTTTTGCTTGTCTGTGAAGGTTTCAATTTTGTCCATCGAATCTGAATGAGATCCTTGCTGGGTAGAGTAATCTTGGTTGTAGTTTCTTCCCTTTCATCACTTTAAATATGTCCTGCCAGTCCCTTCTGGCTTGCAGAGTTTCTGCTGAAAGATCAGCTATTAACCTTATGGGGATTCCCTTGTGCTGTTTTTCCCTTGCTGCTTTTTAATATTTTTTGTTTTTATTTAATTTTTGATAGTTTGATTAATATGTGCCTTGGTGTGTTTCTCCTTGGATTAATCCTGTATGGGACTCTCTGTGCTTCCTGGACTTGATCAACTATTTCCTTTCCCATATTAGGGAAGTTTTCAACTATAATCTCTTCAAATATTTTCTCAGTCCCTTCTTTTTCTCTTCTTCTTCTGGGACCCCTATAATTCGAATGTTGGTGTGTTTAATGTTGTCCCAGAGGTCTCTGAGACTGTCCTCAATTCTTTTCATTCTTTTTTTCTTTATTCTGCTTTGCAGTTGTTATTTCCACTATTTTATCTTCCAGGTCACTTACCCGTTTTTCTGCCTCAGTTATTCTGCTGTTGATTCCTTCTAGAGAATTTTTAATTTCATTGATTGTGCTGTTCATGATTGTTTGTTTGCGCTTTAGTTCTTCTAGGTCATTGTTAAACGTTTCTGTATTTTCTTCATTCTATTTCCAAGATTTTAGATGATCTTTACTATCATTACTCTGAATTCTTTTTCAGGTAGACTGCCTATTTCCTCTTCATTTATTTGGTCTGGTGGGTTTTTACCTTGCTCCTTTATCTGTTGTGTGTTTCTCTGTCTTCTCATTTTGCTTAACTTACTGTGTTTGGGGTGTCCTTTTCGCAAGATGCGGGTTTGTAGTTCCCGTTGTTTTTGGTGTCTGTCCCCAGTGGCTAAGATTGGTTCAGTGGGTTGTGTAGGGCTTTCTGGTGGAGGGGACTTGTGCCTGTGTTCTGGTGGATGAGGCTGGATCTTGTCTTTTAGGTGGGCAGGACCATGTCCGTTGGTGTGTTTTGGGTTGTCTGTGACCTTATTATGATTTTAGGCAGCCTCTCTGCTAGTGGTTGGGCTTGTGTTTCTGTGTTGCTAGTTGTTTGGCATAGGGTGTCCAGCACTGTAGCTTGCTGGTTGTTGAGTGGAGCCGGGTGTTGGCATTGACATGGAAATCTCTGGGAGATTTTTGCCGTTTGATATTACATGGAGCTGGGAGGTCTCTGGTGGACCAGTGTCCCTGACTCGGCCTCTCCCACCTCAGAGGCATGGACCTGACACCCGGTCGGAGCACTAAGACCCTGTCATCCACATGGCTCAGAATAAAAGGGAGAAAAAAAGAAAGAAAAATACATAAATACAGTAAAGTTATTAAAATAAAAAATAATTATTAAAAATTAAAATATTAAAAAGTAATAAAAGAAAGAAAGAAGAGAGCAACCAAACCAAAAAAAAATCAACCAATGATAACAAGTGCTAAAAGCTATACTAAAATAAACCAAAACAGAGAGAACCCTGGACAAATGGTAAAAGCACAGCCATACAGAAAAAGTCACACACAGAAGTGTACACATACACACTCACAAAAAGAGAAAAAGGAAAAAAATATATATATCGTTGTTCCCAAAGTCCACCGCCTCAATTTGGGATGATTTGTTGTCTATTCAGGTATTCCACAGATGCAGGGTACATCAAGTTGATTGTTGAGATTTAATCCACTGCTCCTGAGGGTGCTGGGATAGATATCTGTTTCTCTTCTTTTTTCGCACAGCTCCTGGGGTTCAGCTTTAGATTTGGCCCTTCCTCTGCCTGTAGGTCACGTTTAGGCACCCGTTCCCCGCTCAGGCAGGACGGGGTTAAAGGAGCAGCTGATTCGGGGGGCTCTGGCTCACTCAGGCGGGGGTGGGGGGAGGGTACAGAATGTGGGTTGAGCCTGCAGCAGCAGAGGCAGCATGATGGTTGCAACAGCCCGAGGCGTGCTTGTGGCGTTCTCCTCCGGGGAAGTTGTCCCTGGATCACGGGACCCCGGCTGTGGCGGGCTGCACTGGTTCCTGGGAGGGGAGGTGTGGATAGTGACCTGTGCTCGCACACAGGCTTCTTGGTGGCAGCAGCAGCAGCAGCCTTTGTGTTTCATGCACATCTCTGGGGTCCGCGTTGATAGACGCAGCTCGCGCCTGTCTCTGGAGCTTGTTTAGGCAGTGCCCTGAATCCCCTCTCCTCGCGTACCAGGAAACAAAGAGGCAGGAAAAAGTCTCTTGCCTTTTAGGCAGGTCCAGACATTTCCCCGGACTCCCTTCTGGATAGGTTTGGCGCACTAGCACCCTTCAGGCTGTGTTCATGCAGCCAACCCCAGTCCTCTCCCTGGGATCTGACTTCTGAAGCCCGAGGCTCGGCTCCTAGCCCCGCCCGCCCTGGCGGGTGAGCAGACAAGCCTCTTGGGCTGGTGAGTGCTGGTTGGTGCCGATCCTCTGTGCGGGAATCTCTCAGCTTTGCCCTCTGCACCCCTGTTGCTGCGCTGTCCTCTGTGGCTCTGAAGCTTCCCCACTCCGCCACCCACAGTCTCCGCCCGCAAAAGGGCTTCCTAGTGTGTGGAAACTGTTCCTCCTTCACAGCTCCCTCCCACTGGTGCAGGTCCCATCCCTATCCTTTTGTCTGTGTTTATTCTTTTTTCTTTTGCCCTACCTAGGGATGTGGGGAGTTTCTTGCCTTTTGGGAAGTCTGAGGTCTTCTGCCAGCATTCAGTAGGTGTTCTGTAGGAGCTGTTCCACATGTAGATGTATTTCTGATGTATTTGTGTGGAGGAAGGTGATCTCCACGTCTTACCCTTCCTCCATCTTGAAGGTCTCCTTGGTTCTAATCAGTTCATGTTATGCCCTCGGGCTATGTCATTCTTTCAGTGGTTGTGCCCTGCCCCCTTGCCTCCTGTTTCCCAAGTAGAAGAAAAGAGGAGGGGATGGCAGCCATTAAAAAAAAAAAAAGAAAGAAACCTTGCTATTTGTGACAACATGGATGGACCTTGAGGGTATCATGCTAAGTGAAGTAAGTCAGAGAAAGACAAAAATTGTGTGATCTTACTTATATGTGGAATCCAAAACAAAGAAACACAACAATGAAAACTAACTCATAGATACAGTGGTTGCCAGAGGGGAGGAAAGGTGGGAGGGGCAAAATAGGTAAAGGGGCTTAAGAGGTACAAACCTCTATTTATAAAATAAATAAGCCTTGGAGACTTAATATACAGCATAGGAAATGGGTCAGTAATATTGTAATAACTTTGTATGGGGACAGATGGTTATTAGACTTACAGTGGTGATCATTTCATAATGTATACAAATGTGAAATCCCTATGTAGTACACTTGAAAATGACAGAATATTGTACATCAACTATATTTCAATTAAAAAAGAAAGAGGAAGGAATGAATGAAAGGATATGATTAGTCTAAACTTGAGAGACCAGAGAAGGCTTTACAAAGTGGCTAATGCTTGAACTGATTCTTGAAGAATGAGTAAGAATTTATTAGATGAAGTTGGAAATGACATATAATATGTACAGAGAGAGGCACATAGACTTGAAACATCTTTGTGCATTTGGGGATTCCGGTAGTTTGGAATGGTTGGAGCGATGTTAGGAGTTGTGTGTCAGGTTATGAGGTTGAAACAGGTTGACAGAAGCTAGATGGATAGGAAATTGGATTTCTATCTTGTTGGTGACAGCCGTCAAAGGGTTTTTAAATATTTGTTCACTCCTAGGATATTTATTAAACACCAACTATGACAAGTGCTAGACTTAAACAGCAGTGAACAAGACACTGCTGTGACCCTTAGAGTCTAGAGGTGGAGTTATAGCCAAATTCTACCCATCTTTTAAGGCCCAGCCCTTCTGACAAGGTTTGTTCAACTATCCCAGCTTTATGAATTTCCCCCCCTTTGGTATTTATGGTCAGTACCGCCCAATTTCAAATCAAATTAGCTGTGTGTTGAATAATGATTATGTGTCTTCTCTTCCTAGTGCTTCTTCCCCCATCTTCATTTTGCGGAGAGTAGGGCTTAAACTGTGCTGTAGGATATAGCACAATTGTAAGCATATATAATATTTCAGTAGATATTGATTAGAATTGTGGGATGGAAGAAGAATCAGAGAGGACAATGTAGGAGACAAGCTTGCAAAGTATGGAAGTTGGGGAGAAGAGGATTTTTGTTTGTTTTTTTTAAGAAATGAATTGAAATTAGCTGTCACTTTCCTATG
Organism: Phocoena sinus; assembly: GCF_008692025.1. Classification (NCBI taxonomy): domain Eukaryota; kingdom Metazoa; phylum Chordata; class Mammalia; order Artiodactyla; family Phocoenidae; genus Phocoena; species Phocoena sinus. Next base: position 26,096,554 of record NC_045775.1, read on the forward strand.
GCTGTGTGCCTCCCTGGTTTTCATGACTTACGATGGATACCCTCCATCCAACTATTGAGGATCTTATGAAGTTTCCATTTGGTTGGCATGTTACTGAGGCAACCCAGGCTACATTTGGCTCTGAAAGTGCAATCTGTCTCTATTAATCTTAAGTACATATCTAGAATTCTTTTGTAAAGAACTCATCCTCATCAACCAGGGCTCTGTGAAAACCTTAAAATTTGGTTTATGTAGGAAAGGCCAGATATGTTCTTAATTATTTTTCTTTATTAGTTGCTAATATTTTGGACTTAAAAATTTTTTCTTGAAACATAAACCTCTAGAAAGGTTGCAAGTATAGTACAAAGAACTTTTTTTTTTCCCCTCTGAAACCATTTAAGAATAAGTTGCTGCTGGGCTTCCCTGGTGGCGCAGTGGTTGAGAGTCTGCCTGCCGATGCAGGGGATGAGGGTTCGCGCCCCGGTGTGGGAAGATCCCACATGCCGTGGAGCGGCTGGGCCCGTGAGCCATGGCTGCTGAGCCTGCGCATCCGGAGCCTGTGCTCCGCAACGGGAGAGGCCACAACAGTGAGAGGCCCGCGTACCCCAAAAAAAAAAAAAAAAAAAAGAATAAGTTGCTGAATTGATGGCCTATCACTCCTCCATAGTTTAGGGTGTTTTTCTATGAAGGAATTTCCCTATACAACCACAATACAACAATCAGTATTAGGAAATTATCATCGATACAATACAAATATTTAATTACTGCCATTCAGGATTTGCCAGTTGTCCCTAAAACGTCCTAAACAGCACAATGACCCAGTCCAGAATCAAGTGTTACATTTAGTTGTCATATCCCTTTAGTCTCTCTCAGTCTAGGTCTGTCACAGAAATCATGCTGTGTTACTGTCATTGCATCCTATCAGATGGTGCACGATTTCAGTTGGTTCCATTACTGGTGATACTAACTTTGGTCACTCGACTAAGGTGGTATTTGTCAGTCTTCTTCACTACAGAATTATCCAATTTCTCTTTATAATTTTTAATTTTTAAAACAGCTTTATTGAGATAAAATTGACATGCAGTACACCTGTCATACTTAAAGTGTATAATTTGTAAAGTTTGGACATATGTTTACACCCATGAAACCATCACCACAATTGAGATAATGAACATATACTTTGCTCCCAAAAGCTTCCTTGTGCTTCTCGGGAGCCCTGTCCTCTCACCCTTCCTGATCTCTCCTTCAGCCTCTTCAGGCCACCACTGATCTGCTTTCTATAGCTATATATTAGTTTGCATTTTGCTGAATTTTATAAAAGTTGATTCATACAGTCTGTACTCCTATTTTTATTTTTTTTTGTGGCCTGGCTTCTTTGACTCAGCATAATCATTTTGATTCATCCGGTAGGTCATTTCGTTTTAATTTTTGAGTAGTGTTCCATTGTATGGGAATACCGCAGTTTGTTTATCCTTTCATCTGTTGATGGAAATTTGGATTGCTTCCAGTTTTTGGCTGTTACTCTTTATAATTAATTGCTGCTTTATGGTGATATACTTAGAAACCATGTAAATCTCCTATTCCTCACTAAACTCTGAATTTATGCATTTATATATTGATACTGGTACGTGGTCACAGATTCCTAATTTATTCAGTAGATTGTAATTGTTACTATAATTGTTTTGGTGCTCAAATTGTCCCAGATTTGGCCAGTTGGAGCTTGTTGAAATTGGCTTCTGTGCCCTTTCAACATATCTTTGGGTACTTCTTTATTTTCTGACATAAGAAGATGCTTTAGCCTTATTTGCTCTGGCCCTGGAATCAGTAATTTCTCCAAGGAGCTCTGGTTCCTTTTAAAGTCTTTCAACAGACATAGCTGGAAAGTATGTGTATATGTATATATAAGTACATGTACACATCTGTATCTATTTCTATATTTATCTTTGTATTAAAAACCATGAATTTACATAATCTCCAATTCCAATCCAATATCACAGGGCTTATTTTAGTCTTCTCTCTTCCAAATTTCTAACTCTTTTCTTTGACAGTGAAAAACCAGGCTCCCATTAACCTCAATATGAGTACTTGTACGGTCTTCCTAGCCATACCTCTACCGTGCAGGCTGCTCCCTTGGCTCTGACCTTGGGGAACACACTGCTTAATCCTTGAGCTGGCTCTGTTGAATGTTGGTTAAGTCCCTGGCCCTGTTGAGCACACCAGTTGAGACCCCAGCCCCGCAAACATATTGCTCTAGTCTCTGACTGATCCCCAGCCCCAGCAGACTCTCCGGGTGAGCCCTGGACCTTGCAAACATGCTGGCTGAGTCTTTGGTCAAGTCACCAGTCCTGGTTTTAGGAAAGCATAAGTCATGTCTCAAACTTAGGGCAAGCACCCAGCTGAGGCCCTTGTTGAGACTTTGTTCTTGGCAAACACGCTGGTTGAATCCCCATTCAGACCAGGCCCCAGCAAACATGCCTGTTAAGTCCCTGACCCTGACCAAAGAGCTCCAATTAAAATTTAACCTTACAAAGTGTTTATAATGGTATTTATATCTTTTTCTTAAACTGGAGATCTTGTTTCTAACAATATTAATGTAATTACTTGTTTTACTTTACATATAAAATGTTTCAATGGGGAAAGAGTAGTCTTTTCAACTGGGACAAGTGGGTAACCACATGCAAAAGAATGAAATTGGACCCTTACCTTATACTGTCTACAAAAGTTAAATTTAAGTGGATTAGAGACCTAAATGAAAGAGCTAAAACTATAAGACTCTTAGGAGAAAATATAGGGGTAAATCTTTATGACCTTAGATTTGGCAACAGATTCTTAAATATGACACGAAAAGCATGAGCAACAAAAGAAAAAATAGATATGTTGGACTTCATCAAAATTTAAAAAACTTTTGGGTTTCAAAGGACACTATCAAGAAAGTGAAAAGACAAGCCATAGAATGGGAGAATATATTTGCAAATCATATATATCATAAGGGACTTGTATCTGGAATATATAAAGAACTCTGACAACCCAATTATAAAAAAAAAAGACCCAATTAAAAATGGGCAAAGGATCTAAGCAGATTTTTATCTAGAGAAGATATAAGTACATGAAAAAATGTTTGGTATCGGGCTTCCCTGGTGGTGCAGTGGTTGAGAGTCCGCCTGCCGATGCAGGGTACGCGGGTTCGTGCCCCGGTCCGGGAAGATCCCACATGCCGCGGAGCGGCTGGGCCTGTGAGCCATGGCCGCTGAGCCTGCGCGTCCGGAGCCTGTGCTCCGCAATGGGAGAGACCGCAAGAGTGAGAGGCCCGCGTACCGCAAAAAAAAAAAAAAAAAAAAAAAAAAAAAAAAAAAAAAAAAAAAGCTCGATATCATTAGCCATTAGGGCAGTGAGAATCAAGACCATGGTGAGATGTAAGTTCACACTCCCACGACTGGCTATAATAAAAAAAAGTGAGATAATAACAAGTATTGTTGAGGATGTGGAAAAATTGGAACACTGCTGGTGGAAATGTAAAATGGGATATAGCCATTTTGGAGGACAGTTTGGCAGTTCTTAAACAGTTAGGTACAGAATCACCATATGATCCAGCAGTTCAACTCCTAGGTATATACCCAAGAGAAATGAAAACGTAGGTCCATACAAAACCTTGTATATGAATGTTTATAGCAGCATTATTTGTAATAACTAAAAGATGGAAGTGTCCATCAAGTGATATATGGATAAACAAAATATTGTATATCCATACAATGGATTCCATTGTAGTATTATTTAGCCATAAACAGAGATGAAGTGCTGATACATACTACAACACAAGTGAACCTTGAAAACATCATACTAAGTTATAGAAGCCAGTTATGAAAGACTACATAGTATATGAGTTCATTTATATGAAATGTCCAGAATAGGCAGATTTAGAGTCAGAAAGTAGATTCGTTGTATTTAGGGCTATGGGAGGGGTGGGCGGAGGAGAGTGATAGCTAAAGGGTTCAGGATTTATTTTTGAGGTGATAAAAATGTTTTAGAGTTGACTGTTGTGATGGTTACAGATTTCTTGGAATATACTAAAAGCCATTGAGTTTCACACTTCAGGTTGTTGGGCTGTACGTATGTGAATTATCTAAATAAAGCTGTTGAAAAATTTAACCTTGCATGTACAGCATAGTGACTATAGTTAATAATTCTGTATCGAAAGTTGCTGAGAGAGTAGGTCTTAAAAGTTCTTATCAGAAGAAAAAAAACTTGTAACTGTATGTGGTGATGGATGTTAACTAGACTTACTGTGGTGATCATTTTGCAGTATATACATATATTGAATCATTATGTTTTATACCTGAAATTAATATCATGTTATATGTCAATTATATTTCAATAAAAAGGTGAAAAAACGATTTAACCTAGGAATTTCTTAAAATGTCCAAAAGCAAAATGAAGTCAATTGTATAACTTTACTAAAAATGTTAAAGACATACTGTTTTCTTGAATAGGATGATCAATATTGTAAAGATGCTAATTGTGCAATTACAGTAAGTGCAATTACATTTTGAAGAGAGAATATGCAAATTGATTTTGGAAGAAAAAGTATGTAAGAATAGTCAAGAGGATTTTTAAAGAGAAAAATAATGATGCAGACTTTCCCTTAGATATAAAAGTTACTCTAAAACTATAGTAATTTCAACAGTATGATAGTAGTAAAGAAATAATATGATATAAAAAAATTTAACCTTGCAGTGTATCAATATCTTTGATTTCATATTTATATCCTTCTTCTCTTAAACTGAAAATCTTTTTCCTAACAACATAAACATAATTACTTACTTGCTTTGTTGCATATATAAAAAGTTTCAAAACAATGCCAGCGTTCCTACTAACAATAAGACCACAGAATAAGGCTCAAGATTTCTTTGCAACTCTCTTTCCCCTAGAATATGTTACCTTAAGGATGTATACTATGCTCTAAGGCAAAACATTTTAAAGACATTTGCAATAATTCTTTCCCTTGTCACCAACTTGTTATATAGTTAGAGTTATATTTTTCCATTTGTTTTCAATTTTTAGGGATTGATGTTTTTATTTTTGATTTTTTTGAATATATAAAATAATTACATGATTCCAGAATCAGAACTCTTCAGAGAAGAGTCAAGGTCAAGTTAAGGTCTCTTCAGAGAAGTTTCTCATCTATCTCTGTTTTCCTTCTACCCTATTCTCTCTTTTTCCCTTTATTAGTTTTATTAATTTTTGGTTTATTCTTCTAGTTTTCTTTTTGCTCTTTGGTATTCTCCCTTCCTTCATGTTACACAAAATATTATATATATATATATATATATATATGTAAAACATATTTTATGTATATACACACGTATACACACACACATTGCTGTTTGGGACTTTATTTCCTTAATTTTTTTTTTTTTTAAAGTTGAAAACCAAATCCTGTTCTTTTAATCTTTTTTTTTTTTTTTTTTAAGATGTTGGGGGTAGGAGGTTATTAATTAATTAATTTATTTTTGCTGTGTTGGGTCTTCGTTTCTATGTGAGGGCTTTCTCTAGTTGTGGCAAGTGGGGGCCCCTCTTCATCGCGGTGCACGGGCCTCTCACTGTCGCGGCCTTTCTTGTTGTGGATCACAAGCTCCAGATGCGCAGGCTCAGTAGTTGTGGCTCACGGGCCTAGTTGCTCCGCGGCATGTGGAATCCTCCCAGACCAGGGCTCGAACCCGTGTCCCCTGCATTAGCAGGTAGATTCTCAACCACTGTGCCACCAGGGAAGCCCCTCCTTAATGTATTTTGAAGATCATTCCTTTTAACAGCTGTCTAATATTCTAGTATGTTGGTGTTTCATAGTTTATTCACCTGTCTTCTTTTGACAGACGTGAGACCTCTGGACTATGTCCAATCTTCTGCTGTGTTTGGATCCTCGAAGGTAGACTTTAAAAATTAGCTGAGGCAAACAGGAGCCCCAGGTTCCCCTAAGTGGCAAAAGCTTCTATTCCTCATGTATTATAATTTGCGCTCTTACTTTTCCCTACCCTTTGTTATATTCTGGAGGACTAGTTCTACCTGTCCATTCATGTCCAATTTTGCTGCCAAATGAGGTCAGTTCAGATCTTTTCCCCCAAAACAAATTGCAAAAACACTTTAGGTTTTCAGGGATTTTAAAAAATTTCATCATTGCAGATAAGGGATTTTAGATGTATAATAGGCTAAGATAAGCAGTATCTTATAAATAGATGACAGGGTAGTCGATAAATGTCTGACTTGGCAAACGTTGATGCCAGAAAGAAGGGCTTATGTGAACCGTAAAGGCTCTGTAGCATGAGCGAGATGGTCTAAGGTCATTGTGGTTGAAGCAGAGAGAGGACAGTGTGGGAGGTGGAGGTCCAGGACTGTATAGGATATGATAGGGCATGTTTAGGAATTTTGTTTTTATCCTAAGAGCAATGGGAATCAGTTAAATGGCTTTAGCTAGGGCATATTTGATCAGTTTTGTTGATGGTTATGCTGTATATTTAAGAAATTAAATAATCCTGTACGTGCTTGTCTAGTTAATATCCATGAGATTCAGCTTCTCATGAGAACGTTGTCACTAGGATGATGGGGTTGCTTTTGGGGAAGCACCAATTCTCTACCTTTTCATTGCTCTTTACTCTTCTAAGTTTTATGTCTTCATCAGTAGCTTAATTAACATTGGAGAGTATCTCTGCTGAAGCAGATACAGTACTTCCAGCAGCTTTCAACTTTTACTCTAAATCAGAAGCTTTAAAAATAGATAAAATTCTCAACACTCCTTCACACTTGTTCATAAAGAGACTTGGCCTTCTTCCTTTCCACACTCCAAAGATGTACTGTTTTTTGAAGACTGAAACTGCAGTGTTGGGTTATGGTCCTTGGCTTTTTCCAGTCTGTCTTTGAAAAATGTTTTCTCATTTTTCTCTACCTAGGGGAGGTATAGAGGTAATAAAAGTTATGTTTTGGGGGACTTCCCTAGTGGTGCAGTGGTTAAGAATCCGTCTGCCAATGCAGGGGACATGGGTTCAAGCCCTGGTCCAGGAAGATCCCACATGTCGCGGAGCAACTAAGCCTGTGTACCACAACTACTGAGCCTGCGTTCTAGAGCCCATTAGCCACAACTACTGAGCCTGCATGCCACAACTACTGAAGCCCGTGCACCTAGAGCCCGTGCTCCACAACAAGAGAAGCCACCGCAATGAGAAGCCCATGCACTGCAACGAAGAGTAGCCCCCACTTGCTGCAACTAGAGAAAGCCCATGCGCAGCAACGAAGACCCAACACAGCCCAAAATAAATAAATAAATAAATTTATTTTAAAAAGTTATGTTTTTGTATACTAAAAGTTATTTAAAGTAATTTAGCAGTTCAGTTTTAGCAAACATATCTTGGTGATAAACTCTGCTTGTTTTTACTTGGAAATATCATTATTTCACTCTCCTTGAATTGTTGGCTAAAGGATTCTAGGTTCATAGTTATTTTCTCTCAGTACCACGAAGATATTAATCTGTTTTCTTCTGATTCCACTGTTGGCATTGAGAAATCAGGCATTGGTCCAACTATTCTTCGTTTGTGTGCATTTTTCCTTTTGCTGTTCTTAAGATCTTGTCTTTGTATTTGGCATTCTTTAGTTTGACTGTTACTGGACTAGGTGTGGATTTCTCTTTATCCTGTTAGGGATTTAGTGGGCTTCCTGATTCTGAGATTTAGTTTCTTTCCACATCTCTGGAAATGCTTAGCCATTGTCTCTTCAAATATCATCTCTTCTTCATTATCTATTTTCTCCTTCTAGATCTTCAGACACATTAGAACTTCTCATCTGCATCCTCAATGTTCTTTAATTCTTTTATTTTCTGTCTCTTTGTTGCCCTATGTTGCCTCCTGAATAATTTTATTTGGATCTATCTTCTAGTTCTCTGGTCTGTCCATTTAATTTTTAATTTTAATTAAAGTGTTTTTTCTAAACTATTTTTGGTTTCTTTTCTGATTTGCCTGGTACATTTCTATAGTTTCTTTTTCCTTGTTCATATTTTCTAGCCTTTTATTTTTTGAAACCTATTGAATATTTCATGTATGGGTATCTCACAATTTCAGCTTCTGAAGGCTTTGAAGGTGTGTTTCTGCCTTTTGCTGTTTCTGCTAATGTTCTGGTTTTTGGTGGTGGTTGTTGTTTTCTATGAGCTCGTGTTCCTTGGAAATTTATTTGTGGGAATTCATTGAATCCTGGTTAAAGTTGCATTCCTGCAAAAGAGGGTTTTTCTTTGTTTGTGCTACTTCTCTGGGGACCTAAATTCTTGGCTTGAGGGGTAGGGGTTTTTTTTGTTTTTGTATTTGCGGTACGCGGGCCTCTCACTGTTGTGGTCTCTCCCATTGCGGAGCACAGGCTCCGGACGCGCAGGCTCAACGGCCATGGCTCACGGGCCCAGCCGCTCCGCGGCATTTGGGATCTTCCCGGGCCAGGACACGAACCTGTTGTCCCCTGCATCGGCAGGTGGACTCTCAACCACTGCGCCACCAGGGAAGCCCTATTTGTTTTTGTGGGGTTTTTTTTTTTTTGACTGAATATTGTCTACAAATCTGTGTGAAAGCTGGCTTATGGTGATGAATTCTTGGGATAAATGTTTTCCCCTTTGCCCACTGCCATTTTCCTTTTGACCTCTTCTGTGCGGCAGACCTAGTCCTTTTTAACTTCCTTTGAAGACACAGTTCTTTGGGGCTCAGTTTTAAATGGAGCTCTCTGGCTAGATTGCCTACTTTGGGTAGGTTCAGGTCTGATCTTTTGTCTTTGGTGCTCCTTGCAGCCATCAGAGTGGAATCCTAAGGTCCCTAAAGGTTTGGTAGGTAGCTTCCGGGCAGAATATGGCAGACTGTGTGCTTAATTCCTAAGGTTGCAGTTTTCATTTAGTTTTTGTCTTTTGATGATTCCTTATTTTGTTCTCAGCAGTCATTTTGTTCCCAACACAATCATTAACACAAAAATATATTAAAAATTTTAAATCCAGTTTCTTAAAGGTATTTTTATTGGGAGAGTAATTGGTCATGCTGGTGGAATTAAAGATTAAACTAATTCTTAAAAAAATTAGTATGTATCCTACTTTTTGAACAGTGTTTGACCCCTGAACACGTAAGAAATGCAGAAAAAGCACAGAAGTACAAGATCAGAACCAATTGTACTAATATGTGTTTGTGTGTATACACACACACACACACACACACACACACACATATTTCTACAAGTAGGTAAGTGGGTAGGTAGGAGGGATGATAGATATACACATCTTGCTTTGGGCATTTATGTGACTTACGTGTTATTAGGACAGTTTAAATTTGATGGTCCTCCCTAGACCTTTGTGAGTGATCACAGCATAACAAGCCTACTTAAGTGCAGAAATGGCCGTTTTGTGATATTTGAGAGAGGATTTTGAAAAACCTTAGGTAACATCCCTTAATACAGTTTACATCCAGAACCTTTAGAGAAGATTACTGTCATTGACAATTAGGCGAAATTGTGTCATTTGTGAATTGTGCTAAGCTCATAGAAGGTTCTATTTCTGAGAGTAGTGGCTAGACACTCAGGAATAATGGACAGACAAAAGAAGAGAAAGTTTAAAAAGAAAAAGCACTCACTAACAGCATGGAGTATCATCAGATCCACCTTTTCTTGAGTTTGGTTTGCATGGAGGAAATCTGTTGAAGGATTTTCACAGTGAGGAGTTCGTGTTTGTATGCCTGTCTGCCTTTTGAAGTAAGACATGTACATCTTTTAAAAACAAGAATTAATTAATTTATTTATGGCTACATTAGGTCTTCGTTGCTGCATGCGGGCTTTCTCTAGTTGTGGCAAGCAGGGGCTACTCTTCGTTGCAGTGCGCGGGCTTCTCATTGTGGTGGCTTCTCTTGTTGCAGAGTATGAGCTCTAGGCACGTGGGCTTCAGTAGTTGTGGCATGTGGGCTCAATAGTTGTGGCACATGGGCTTCGTTTTTCCATGGCATGTGGGATCTTCCCAGACCAGGGCTTGAACCCGTGTCCCCTACATTGGTAGGTGGATTCTTAACCACTGCGCCACCAAGGAAGTCCTAAGACATGTACATCTTGATTTAGTCTCTTTATTTGAGTTAATCTCTTTAAAGGACTGACAGTACATAGAAAAACACTTTCTTTTTCAGACTCATTTTATTCAGTTCATGGTAAGACAAAGGATGTCTGTTTCTTAGCTGTAGGTTTCTGTCAGATTACTTGGTGAGAAAGTAGATTAGGTTTTGTAACATCATCTCTACACCTTTGTCCTTCCTCTGCCAACTCCCTCCTCCCATTTTCCCAACAAGTTTGGATTCAAATTCTGGCTTTGTCATTTAACAGGTGAGGTGACTAGTCAGTAAGTGATGTAAGCTCAGTTCAGTGGGGTTAATGTCAACCCTAAAGACATCATTGTGAGAATTAACACAACATGTAAAATACATAGTGCTGAGCAGAGTAGCCATCGATCAATATCACTTCCCTCTCAGCTTGAATTATAGAAAACTGATTCTCAATTTTTGGACATTCTAAGTGTATTTTCTATTCATTCATTATACTTTCATTCATGTAAACTGTTTTGTGCAATGCTGATCCTGTTCCGGGAACATTTGTGAAGGATAGTTTTTCAGGGATATTGTAGAGGGATGGATGAAGTGACCTGTTGGAAACTCCCTTGGTGTATGCCAACTAGTCACTTTATTATATATAATTAATTTTGAAAATCATCTTATTTCAGATACCATGTTATTAGGCTATTATTCTCCCATCTTTTCATCTCATGTGTTTAGAGAAATAAAGTAGAATATGACTGCTAAGCCAATACTTATTCATTTTCTATTTGATACTCATATTGTCTTAGCTCTATATGGATATATATCTGTTTCTTCTTTTAAGGGAGAAATTCTACATTCTTTATGTGGAAAACTGTAAGCTGATCTGTTCATTAGATTTTCATATTGTTTAACTTTGCAGATTCACTTGGTATATTGTGTCATCACCTTGTGTTGTCATATTTTTTTATTGTACGATTAAGACAAGTACTCTAAAATAAGAAAGAGTAGGGTTATGAATCATATCTCCTAGGATTGTGTGGAATAAAGGAGATAATGTATATAATATCCTTAGCTTCAAGCTTGGAACGTGTAAGTGCTCAGAGAATGCTTACTGTAAACTATTATTATAATGTGTCCCTCATCTTCCAGATTTGAAATTCTTTAAGAGCAGGAACTGTGTAATATATATATTTCATATATTATGGACTCAGTGTTTTACTTATTAATATATTTTTATTTTCATCATACTTTTTAATGTTTCATCTTTTGTCTTACAGTGATGAAACTAGAGGATCTGTTTGTAGATGATTCAGGTCGGTATTTGGCTGTTCAGTTCCATCTGGAATGTGCATATATATTTTTATATTATTATGAATATAAAAAAGCAAAAGATCAGTTCAGTATTGCTAAAGAAATCTGCAGATTACAAATTGATTTGACAGGTAAGATTTTTTTTACGTTTTGTGGATAATTGATTTATTTTTATGATAAACTAATATATAATTGGCAGTTTGGCTGTATTGTATGGTTGTATTTTATATCTGTGTCCTCTTGTTTGCTTTACAAAAATAGATTTTATTTAAAAAATTCATAGTTTTAGAACAAAGTTGAAATCATATACTTTATTCCTGCAGATGCCCATGTCTAGTTAGACATGTCAGTAGTATGTGGCAGCTGGGCAGTACACAAATGAACTTTGTGTATTTGGTTGTGCATGTGGGCTTCCCAAGGCCCCTCCTGATCCCCAAATTTAGTTTGCCCTTTCTGTTAAATACCCACCTGCAGCTTCCATCCTGCCTTTCTTGTATTTCTTAAGAACAGAAATTTTTGACTGTTTTGTTTAGATGTTTCTTCATGGCCTTAGAACACTGTCTGGCATACAGTAGGCACTCAATAAACATTTGTTGGAAGAAAAAATAAATTGCAGAATTTTTTCCAAGATCTCTGTGTTTTTTTCTGAGTACCAAATAAGAAACATTATTTTCTCTTAATGTATTGCCCTGTCCCTAGTCTCACAATGTAATTGGCATTCTATATTGAAGACATTCATGAAAATCAGACATCATCAGTGGGTCACACCATTTATACCTGTTGAACCTGGGCTCTGTGAATGTTGAAACAACAATCTGTGAATGTTGAAATGATTGAAACTACTTGTCCTGCGTAGCCTTGGTCTAGATTATCTCTAAGGCCCATTCTTAGTCCCCAAACTCTGTGCTTATTGAGGTAGTCCTGTCAATAAAATCCTTCAGATACATTATGAGGTAAATGTGACTTTGTGGCCTAGTCTGGCATCTTACCCACCTTTTATTACATTGTTTGTATGGGGAGAATTATTAAATATCCAACTTACAACTTTGTGACAATGGCCAGGTGTAAGTTGGAGTCTTGTATTTGAGATATGTGTAATATAAGTTGTGAGGTTAGTTTCAGAGATTTTGTTTTTAAATATTTCGGTCCTAGGAGACTTCTTTTTTTGGATTATTTAAAAAACTAGTATCATGGTACCCAGTATAGTCGGCTTTAGCTGTTGGTGTATTTACTAGCTAGTTCTCATATTTTTTCCAAGTTAAGGCTGAAGAACTTAAAAATACAAATGTGCTCACAAATATAAAATGAGGATCAGATTATTACTTTTTTCTTTTCAGCTCTAGCCTTACTATAAAAAAAAGCTGTGTTAGACCATCTCAATAGCTATTTTTAGTACAACATGTTTAAATGGTTGTTGTATAAAGTAGAGCCAGACTCATCACAGGATAAAATCCAGACTTCTTAGACTGGTCTTTGTAATCAAGGGTCTTTGTAATCTGACTCTTGCCAGAGAATAGATGTCAGAGCTTTTGCTTCTCTTAAAGCTGTTCTGCAGCAAGTTATTTCAGATACAAAATGAAAAAAAAATTGGTCTTACGTGGAGCCAGATCGTGTAATAGAAAGACTGTGGGATTTAGAACCTGAAGACCCTGGCTTTAAGCCCTGGGTCTGATACTGAAAACCCTGTGATCTTGAGCAAATGACTGTACTTCAGAACTTCCCTTTTTTCATCTGTTGTATGGAGAGCAAATGGGAGAGTATTTCTTCTCCCTATGACACCTAGTGAGTTATCTTTTTTGAGAAGGGAGGTAGTTTAGTGAAAAAGTAAATATGTGGAAACTAGTGGCAGAAATCCTGGGTTTGAGTTCTGGCCTTATAACTTACTGGCTTTATAATTTTATAAAAAGTCATTTTAAAGTCATCTTTGAGCCTCAGGTTTCTCTTATTTGAAATGGAGAAAATACCTCATAAGCTCTAAAGCGCTCTGAAAGTACTACTCTTTAAGATTGTACTGTACGTCTGATTGACAAGTTGATACATATAATTTAATATATATTTTTTCAGGTGCTTTGGGAAAAAGGACACGGTTCCAGGAAAATTATGTGGCCCAACTTATTCTAGATGTAAGAAGGGAAGGAGCTGTGTTTTCAAATTATGAATTCACTCCAGCACCCACTCCTCAGGAATATTTAACCAAGGTAAGTAGGTTTGTAAGTTATTTAAATTAGCATCCAAGTCTAACAGTTTCCATAGGTGAGTTTTGTAGAAACACTGGATGGGGTGGGAAGAGGCTTCTTTTGACCCTTCTTGAGCTTTTACAAGGTGGCTGGATGTTTTAAAAGAAACAAAACAAAACAGGACCCATTTTTTAAAGCCATTTTTACCCTTAAATAGAGATAAAATTGTTGTTTTTTTTCCTAGACTTCAGTAAGTATGAATTAGTAATGCAGTTAGTTATGTATTACTGCCCTTGAAAAAGTCCAAAAGGCAGACTGAGTAGAGACTAATTTTTCCAGTGGCTACCATATTTTTTGCCTTCTGTTGATATTTTCAAATATTGAGAGCCTTGAAATTTCTTGGGTTTCTTCTAAATATGTAAACAGATGATCAGAATTCCTTTTTACCAGTTTTCTGATCTGTCCTTAGTTACTGTGTCATTACTGGGCTGGTTGCTGCCTTAGTATGTTTTCTTGACTTGGCTAATACATTCTCTTGTAGCTTAAATTTATAACTTTTAGTCAGTTTACCTGCTCAATAGGCCTCTCCATCTGCTTCCATGGAGGCCATTAACATTTACATTTTCTTATCCCAGAGTCCCCAAACCAACATTTTTGCTTGTTCTTTGGTTAATGTTACTGTCCCTGAAGCCCATGTTTTGCTACTTTTCATTCCAGAGCCTGCAAACAAATTTACCTGGTGCATTGAACACAAAAATTCTGTTGTGTACTGAAAATAATGCCAAGGTTAGGGACTAGGGAGATGGGAAAGAGTGGCAGCAGTAAGGAGTCCTGAGGAAGGCCTTTGATGCGATCTTACGTCCCTCCTGGGCTTGCTCCAGCTTCTCTGTTTGCTTTTGTGGTAACTTCAGGGTGGGGACAGTTACTGATCTAAGAGGAGAAGGAAGGAAGGAAGGAAGGAAGGAAGGAAGGGAAAGATGGAGAAACTCAGGGATGAGACTGCACAGGGGACAGCCTATATCTCCTGATGTGGGTAGAGCCACAGTTGAACAAGTATTTGTACTGCTGTGTTGATGCTGGTCAGGGAACTGTGTTGATACCTGCTTCCATCCTCCATTTCCTCCTTGTATATACCAGACCCTCGTCCTTCAGCTATCTGATGTAACCCAAGTCCCTCCGTGAGTCTTAGATTAAGTATCATAAGCTGCTTTTTTGGCCATAGCACAGCATCAATGAAAAGAGATTTAATTCCGCAATCTAAGCGTTTAATTCAGTAATCCATTGTTGTTTGTTTGTTTGTTTGTTTATTAGTGTGGAGTTCTCGTATTGAAAATTGTCTCCTATGATTATAAATAGGATGTGATGACTCTTATGAGGAATGTATAAAAATGGTATACAATTTAATACAGAATTTATTCTTTCATACTTAAAATTCTGATAATTTTATGATCTTCATTAATTACCACTTAAAGGTGGAAAGTACAAATTATGTGATGTAGGTATGGATTAGATAGAAACAGCTTTTTACTCATGGATGGAAGATAGACTTGCTTGTTTAATTAGTTATGTATGATATTTTCTTATTCAGATACCATTAGATTATAAAATACACCATCTGTTTAATAACCAAACTCTTCAGGAAAAAAGGAACACTATTATACCAATTATAGTGATTATAAAATACATCGTGATTAGAAATGTTACAATGTGAAGATGTATATCTTAGAATTGAGGAAATACAGTAATTTTATTGCCAGTGAGGAACATAGTGTTTCCCTTTGGGCCTTGCTAGACTTTTAATCTGTTATTAATGGGGAATTACATAGCCTGAAGCTATTGGACTTCAGGCTTTAATAAGCCAACACTTATGAGCAACCCCAATGTGCAAATCAAAGGCGCAGTCTCTGTTCTTTATTATTCAATCATGGGGGCACGGTGTGAGGAGGGAGAATAAATTAAAATTGTATATTCACAGAAAACACAAACACATACATGAGCAGCATCATTGAAAAGAAATATACATTAAATGCTGAATATGGTGTGTCCCATGAATTGGAGATAAATTACGTGCTAATTTCTTTTTCTCTTTTTTTTTTACATTAAGCACAATACAGCAATTTATAAAGATGCTTAAAATGAATACAAAGGGAAATAAAGACCACAGAATTACACATTGAACAGCAGTGTGTCACATATAAGATGGTGTAAATGAATACACCAGGATGGTGTTCATCTAAAGATAAAACAGCACCCATTGATTTGCTGCTTCTACACAACCCAAAGCGTTCATACAGATTGAAAGGGTGTCAATATGAGTAGTTGCAAAGTCCGTTCTTTCATGTGATTTTAGCTTTAAAGGTTTCAGAAAACAGATCTGCAATATCAGTTTTCATTTTTGTCAGCTGTAATGTCAAGGATGTTCAGAACAAGAAAAATGCAATAATACAGGACAATCCAGATCTGTGCCTTATGTGACTGGCCTCTGTTGCAGGATTGGACAAGGTTATGTGCAAAAACAAAGTCTGTCCAAAAGTCCACACTCTTGCAGTTACAGGCTTTAGTTTGATTATCTAGATATAACGTTTATTACACAGCAAGGGCAGCATTAAAAGAAGAAACAGATTTATGATGGGTGAGCAATAACAGTATCATAAGCATCACTTGACTAGGAGGTCTGAAAGACTAGCTAAATTTCTGATTCAGTAGAACGTTATGAGGTTGGAGTGGGACTAAAGCAGAACAGTATTTTAAATTTGTGGCTTGTAGAACACATAGGCAAGTAGGTAGTGCAGCCAAACAGTTTTAATTTCGAAAAGAGCTGAATAGGAATGCAGAGTATCTTGAATGAAGATTGAAACTATTTTGATCACCTGTTTGTAGCTGAAGAGTAATAAATAATGCCTTGTTGTTAAGGCTGACCTGTCTCAGGTCTTCTGTGGGGGCTGGAGGGGAAGGAGTCCTCGCTGGGAGGTGGAGACTGGGGTCCCTGTCACATCTTTATTGTCTAGCCGAGGTGAGAACCTGGGAAAGTTATTGTATTTTTAGCCTCCTCATTTGTTTATCCCCACATCACACTTTTTTTAAAAAAAAAATTTATTTATTTATTCGGCTGCGATGGGTCTTAGTTGCGGCACGTGGGGTCTTAGTTGCGGCACGGGGGCTCTTGGTTGCAGTGCGCGGGCTTCTCTCTCGTTGTGGCACGTGGGCTTAGTTGCCCCGCGGCATGTGGGATCTTAGTTCCCCGGACAGAGATTGAACCCTGCATTGGACGGCGGATTCTTAACCACTGGACCACCAGGGAAGTCCCCACATCACACTTTTTTAAAGGGATCAGATTAGATCTATAAAGGTGCTCCACAAACATTGGATATTAAAAGCAGGTTGATACAACCCTATCTGGATGTGAAAAGGTGAGAGATTTGGATATTCTGGAGCTGCACTGTCCAATATGGTAGCCACATATGGTTATTAATCACTTGAAAATTGGTTGGTCCAAACTTTGATGTGCTGAAGTGTAAGTGTAAAAGATGTACTAGATTTCATAAGCTGTGTATGAAAGAGTGTATAGTATCTAATTAATTATTTTCTGTTGATACATGTTACAAGGATAATATTTTTTTTTTTTTTTTTTTTTTTTTTTTTTTTTTTGCGGTACATGGGCCTCTCACTGCTGTGGCCTCTCCCGTTGTGGACCACAGGCTCCGGACGCGCAGGCCCAGCAGCCATGGCTCACGGGCCCAGCCGCTCCACGGCACGTGGGATCCTCCCGGACCGGGCCACGAACCCGTGTCCCCTGCATCGGCAGGCGGACTCTCAACCACTGCGCCACCAGGGAAGCCCCAAGGATAATATTTTTGATGTATTAGGTTAAATCACTTATTATTTTTTTTTTACTTTTTTTTTTTTTTTTGGTAGGAGTTTATTAATTAATTATTTTTGGCTGTGTTGTGCCTTCGTTTCTGTGCGAGGACTCTCTCTAGTTGTGGCAAGCAGGGGCCACTCTTCATCGCGGTGCGCGGGCCTCTCTTGTTGCGGAGCACAAGCTCCAGACGTGCAGGCCCAGTAGTTGTGGCTCACGGGCCTAGTTGCTCCGCGGCATGTGGGATCCTCCCAGACCAGGGCTCGAACCCGTGTCCCCTGCACCAGCAGGCAGATTCTCAACCACTGCGCCACCAGGGAAGCCCTTTTTTTACTTTTTAAAGTGTAGCTCTTAGAAAATTTAGAATTACATAAGTAGCTTCCTAAAAAAAAATATGAAAGGCTTGTATTGAAAATGGTTGGCCACCAGGGTGCGCTGTGCACCTGCCAGCTCTGCCTTTTGAGGTTGTGCGGGTCAGGGAGGAGGAGACACTTTTTCAGTGGAGCCTGAGTAGCCACCTAAAGTTGTGTGTTTCTCCTGTCAGCAGTTGTTGGAGGTTGTTGTACTCTTTTCTCTTTTCTCGAAACCTTATAGATAGAGCTAGGCCTACAGTTTAAAGTCTTCCTAGTTTTAGCTACTACTTCTATTGAATTAGAAAAAAATTTAAATCAGGTTTATTGAGGAATAATTTACATAAAATAAAATGCACTTATTTTAAGTGTCCAATTTGATGAGTTTTGACAAATAGGTAGACCCATGTAATCACCACTGTAATCAAAATACAGAACCATTTCCATTAGGCCAAGAAGTCCATCCATACTCCTTTGCAGTCAATCACTTTCCCTCCCACTGGTCTGCTTTCTGTCACAGATTAGAGCTGTTTTTTCCTAGAATCTCAAACAAATGGAATCATATAGTATGACTCTTCTGTGTCTGGTTTCTTTCACTTAGCATAATGTTTTGAGATTCATCTATATTTTGATACCAATAGTTAGCTCCTGTTTATTGCTGAGTTATTTCATTGTATGGATAAGCCACAGTGTGTTTATCCATTCAGACAATCGAGCAATTTTTAGTTTTTGGCTGTTATGAATAAAGCTGCTTGGAACATTCATGTGTAAGTCTTTGTGTGAACATATGCTTTTAATTCTCAGGGGTAAACGCCGAGGAATGGAAGGGCTAGGTTGTGTGGTAAGTGTATTTTCAACTTGAGAAACTGCCAAAGTGTTTTCCAAAGTGGTTGTACTATTTCACATTCCCACCATCAATATATGAGAGTACCAGCTGCTCTGCATCCTTGCCAGTGCTTGGTAAATTTTTTTTGCTATTCTGGTGAGTTGTGTGTAGTGGTTTCTCATCGTGATTTTACTATTTTTTGATGATTAATTTTTTAAAAAATCCATTTTATTGAGATATAACTTATACACAGAAAATTTTTAATTGTACAGTTTGCTGAGATTTGAAAAATATATACACACAACCATTACAGTCAAGATACATTTCATTACCCTAGAAAGTTCCATCCTGCCCCTTTGCAGTTAATTCCCTATCCTCTCTGGCCCTAAACAGTCATTGATCTGCTTTCTGTGGCTACAGGTAGTTTGCCTTTTCTAGAATTTCATGTGACTGGAATCCTACAGTATGTACTCTTTTGTATCTGGCCTCTTTTGCTCAGCAGTTGAGATATATCTATGTAGTTGGATGTGTCAGTACTTGCTTTTTATTTCTGATTAGAATTTCATTAAATGCATATAGCATAATTTTTCTTTTTAATCTGTTTACCTGTTGACAGACATTTGGGTTGTTTCCAGTTTAGGGTTATTACAGATAAAACTATGAACACTTTTAAATTTATATACATATATATATATATACACACACACACATGTTTTTGGGTGGACATATGTTTTTGTTTCTCATAGGTAACTACATAGGAGTGGAACTGATAGTTCATATGGTAAATATGTTTATTATAAGAAACTAGCAAACTGTTTTCTATGGTTGTACCATTTTACATTTCTACCAGCAATGTATGAAAGTTCTAATTGTTCCAGATCCTTGTCAACAATTCGTATTGTCAGTCTTTTAAATTTTATCTATTCTAATGTGTGTGTACTAGTAGTTCATTCTGATTTTAATTGGTATTTCCCTTTTGACTACTGTTGTTGAGGATCTTTTTATGTGCTTACTGCCCATTCTTTTGTGAAGTGTCTGTACAAATCTTTTGTCCATTTTTATGTTGGGTTGTTTATCTTCTTAAGTTGTAATTCCATATTCTGAATACAAGCCTTTTTTCAGATATTTGTTTTGTGAATATGTTCTCTGAGTCTGTAACTTGGCTTTTCATTTTCTTAACAATGTTTTCAAAGAGCAGAAGTTTTAATTTGCTGAAGTCCAGTTTATTAAGCTTTTCTTTGATGGTTTGAGTATTTTGTGTCCTAATTAAGGACTGTCTCCCTACCCCAAAGTGGCAAAGCTTTTCTCCTATGATTTTTTTTCCTAGAAGTTTTTTAGTGTTAGCTTCTACAGTAAGGTCTCTGATTAATTTTGATTTAATTTTTGTGTATTGTGTGAGATCAGGACGGAGGGTCATTTTTTCCCAGATGGATATACAGTTGTTCTAACATCATTTATTGAAAAACCATTCCTTTGTTTGACTCACCTAGACACCTTTGAAAATCAATTGACCATACAACATGGGTCTAAAATTTTGGACTTTATTCTATTCCTTTCATCTGTATGTCTGTCTTCATGCTAGTACAACACTGTCTTGGCTTTGTAGTGATTCTGAAATCAAGTACTCTACCAAGTTCTCTAAGTCTTCAGGTTTTATTCCTTTCTCAAATTGTTTTGCCTATTCTAAATCCTATTGAGAAACAGAGTTGGCAGTTGATGTTTTAGATTATAATTTAGAATCAGAGTAGAAAGATCTGGTTTTGAATCCTGATGTGTTAGAGGGGCTTTTGCCTACTAGGCTGAATCAACAATAGCAGTCATTCCCTATTATTGATGTTGTCAGTGCATCCTGAGGTATAGATGTGTGTCCTCCATTTCTGCACAGTAAATTGTCCCCAAATATGTGTTTCACAAGAAGCAGCCTATTGACCATATATAGACATTGTAAAATCTTGATCAAAAAGATGTTATCCCAAAAAAAAAAAAAAAAAAGATGTTATCCCACCAGCAATCTGTTGTGTATAGTCTGTTGAATGAATCAGAATTAATTTTTTGTTCTAAGTAGTTTCTTTTGTATTCCACCAGAATATTGAGCTCAATGATGATACTGTTCTAAATGAGATAAAGTTAGCAGATTGTGAACAGTCTCAGATGCCTGACCTGTGTGCTGAAGAGCTTGCTGTTATCCTTGGAATCTGGTGAGTTAATGACTTACTTGGCTACCTTGAACTTCTAGCATATTGGTTCTCTTGTGTTGGGGAAATCTTTGTTCGAGCAGGTCCCCAGAGTTGTGGATGAATAGAGAATCTTGTCATGGCTTATGAAGATGAAGAATAGTTGGGCAACCAATTAAAGGGTTAGAGATGAGGAATCTCAGGAATCTCCTGTAAGTTGGTATACTTATCCTTCTCTTTTCTTCATAAACAAAATTTCTTTGGTTAACCTTGGCTAGGAATAGACTCTTAATGAAGTATTTAGGATAGGTGACTGTTTTGACCTTTGAGGATATTTACGTTCAGAGTATGGAATTATTTTTTATTTTATTTTATATTTTAAAGATTTTTTGATGTGGACCATTTTTAAAATCTTTATCAAATTTGTTACAATATTGCTTCTGTTTTATGTTTTGTCTTTTTGGCCCTGAGGCTTGTGGGATCTTCGCTTCCCGACCAGAGATCAAACCCGCACACCCTGCATTGGAAGGTGAAGTCTTAACCACTAGACCTCTAGGGAAGTCCCTAGAATTTTTTTTTAATACAAGAGAACCTTATATGTGGTAGAAATAGTTTTTCATTTTATTTTATTTTTCTATTTTGAAATAATTTCAAATATGGAAAAAAGTTGCAAGGGCAAGGCATTGGAAATAACTTTTTTGAGAATAATTTTCCGACATGATATTCTATCACCCCTGAATACTTTAGTGTGTGTTTTCAACAAACAAGGGAGCTTTTGTGCATAGCCATAATACAGCTATCAAAATCAGGAAATTTAACATTCATACTTTACTGTTACTTCCTACTCAGACCCCATTCAAGTTTTGCTAGTTGTCCCAATAATCTCCTTTATAGCACAGGATCCAGTCTAGAACATATGTGTTACATTTAGTTGTCATGTCCCTTTAGTTTCTATCAATCTGGAATAGTTCTTCATTTTTGCTTGACTTTCATGATCTTGACACCTGAAATTTATAAGCCAGTTATTCTGTAGGCTTACTCTCAGTTTGAATTTGTCTGATTTAAAAAAAAAAAGGATTAGTTTCACATTTTGTATCATTATCAGGGGTATCAGAAAATGGAGGTTTTATGGTTCTTACTGCATCCCAGCAGGTGGAAAACAATTTTGATTTGTTCCTCTACTGGCCATGTTAAGTTTGATCACATGATTAAAGTGGGGTCTGCCAGGCTTCTCCAATGTAAAGTTACTCTTTTTCAACTTTTGTTATTAACATGGTCTTTTAGAGTATATAAATATCCCGTTTCTCATCTGGAGATTTAGTAATGTTCAAAATAGGATATTTCACAAAGTTATAATATTGAGACTGGTTAAATTAGTAATAGGCAATTTAATAGAGGGAGCATTTATAAAAAAGTTTGTGTTTTAGCTCAGTAGAACTTATCTTTCTGTGTTCACCTCATAGCATTTTATCTCCTTTACACTAACAGTAGGTTTTCATTTATACAAAAGTTAAATTCAGTTCTCAGTCCCCTTTTGTTTGATTAAAAAGAATCACTCATGCAGAGTTCTATTTCTAATCCAAATCAGTTGTCTTATCACATTAATTCATCCAGTGACAGAATTTATGCTTACTGCCAAAGAATTATTTGTTCAATTCATGATACTTAGTATATAAATAATATAAACAGCAATCATTTACAAGCAATGTTATGTGCTAGGAATTATGCCATGTACTTTCACACTATCCCTCATTAATGTTCTAACAGTCCTAGAGGTTGTTGTTTTTCTCCATTTTTCAGATGGGAAATCAGGGTTCAAATGGCAAAGTGACTCAATCCAGAATTACAGTACAGCATTTAGGGCTTGAATCCAGGTTTTACGGACCCAAATTCTGAGTTTTCCTTTATGCTATTTCTTAAAAGATTATTTTGGGAAACATAATTGTCAACTCAACAGGAAACTAAATCAAACCCAATATATATATTCCAGGCTTCTCTCAGTTGTGCTTTAGCTTTATTGAGTTTGACTTCACAGTTGAGAGAGGACTGAAAAACCAAGAAAATGCTTGTCTTCAAATACTTTTTTTCCCCCAAATATGATCTTGGTAGAATCTCAATATATAGAACAATTAAAAGTGCTGAATGGATTTCATGGGCAGTTTAAATCTTCATTGTTTGGTAGAAACTACTTGATTATATTCTGAATCTTGGGGCATCTGATGCACTTTATAAACCCCTGGGTTGGAACATCCGTGAATTGATGATTTGCATGTGGGGGTCGTGATTTTATTATACTGTCTGATCTCTGCGTGACCTCCGTGGCCACTAACCCCTGTGAAGAGGTGATTTGGACATTGTGGTGGGCTGGGTTCTTTGGAAAGGAGACATAGGGGGAATTCATATAGATGGTGGATTGACCAAACAAACTGTGGGGCCAGCTTCATGCTCTTTTTCTTCAACTCCTTTGCTTCACTGGCCTCCTGCTTGAATTTGATTTTACCTGGAGGCCACGTGTCTCATACATCAATGTACCTGATTGCTTTTATGTAAAGTAACTGTGGGAGAAATTCCTTAAAATACAGCAATCCTTCAGTAATTCAGACAACTGGAGTGAGAAGGGTAATTCCTTTTGAATTAATAGTCTGATTTTCAGATATGCAGAGTAATATATTCTAAGCCTAAGTTAGTAAGTTACAGTGAAGAGTGGTGGCCTGATTCAGTTACTGTATCATAATTACTTGTAATGAGCCTGTAGCATTTCAACTTTATGTATATACTTTATGCAGTGAAGTTAAGATTGGAATTTTGTATGTGAGGGATGAATTTTCATCCATTTTGGTTGAGGTTCTTATTTTAGAATGACTTTTGTTTTTGTTCACTTATCAGAGTCATAGTATCAGAACCAAAAGGACCTTAGGGGTTATTTGGATCATCTTGCCAACTAATACATAATTCCTTTGTGCAATCAAACTAGAAATGTCTAAGTATGTATGTGCGTATTGTGTGTGTGTATGTTTTCAGATGAGGTAAATTTGAGAAATAACATTGTATTAATTTCAGGTGTACAACATAAAATGATTTTATAATTCCTTCCTTCCATTCATTTATTTTTTTTGACCAACAATATGTTCATTTAACAATTATTATGTAAATATTTTATGCGCATTATAAAATCCTCCAACAGTATGGAAAATTATGAGGAAGTGGTACTATTTTGTGAGGTGGTATTTTCTTTTCATTCTTAATACAAGTAATATTTGCATACAAAATAACTTATGTAATATATAAATATAAGTTATATAATATAATAATAAACTGAAACCACCACCCAATTTAAAAACTAGAAGATTGCAAATACCACTTGCTCAGTCTGTGTGCTTCTTTCCCATCTCATCTTCCTGCCTCTCTTTAAAAGGTAATCACTGTCCTGAATTTTGTCTTTTTCTTGCCTTTTCAAAAAATGTATTTATTCACATGTTTTATACCTCTAAGTCAGTGGCTTCATTTTGTTTGTTTTCACGCTTTATAAAAGCGCTATCTTACTATATGTAGTCTTCTGTGATTTGCTTTTTTCTCTCACTAGTGTCTTTCTGTGACTCATCCATGTTGTTATACATAGCTGAAATTTACTTTGCTGTATAACATTCCATTGGGTGAATACTTTACAATTTATTGGTTTCTTTTTTGGACATCTGGATTGTTAACAGATTTTTCCTATTACACACAATATTACTATGGATATTCGTGTGTATGATTCCTGGTACACCTGTTGAAGAATTTCTCTCAGCTCTATACCTAGGCTGGAATTACTGAGATTAGGATATATGAATGTTCACTTTACAAGATAATGCTAAATTGTTTTCCAAAATTATCCAATCAAATCATCTGCCTCTTTGACAACTTCTTAATTTTTGCCTGTCTCATGGTGATACTAAATTTTTTTTTT
Source organism: Phocoena sinus (assembly GCF_008692025.1). Lineage (NCBI taxonomy): Eukaryota > Metazoa > Chordata > Mammalia > Artiodactyla > Phocoenidae > Phocoena > Phocoena sinus. Next base: position 26,121,252 of record NC_045775.1, read on the forward strand.
GTATGAGTTTGATAAATAGGAGTTGTTGCTATATTCTTTTCATTTTCTTTGTGGAATGACACAGATTGGGTTTCATTTTTTTCTTATAAAATAAATTGTGTTGATATTTTGTACACCAACCACATTTCATTTCTCAGCATTTTATTACTTTTTGTACTTATCTTTGGCACACTCATCTCTACATTTCTATACAATGCAGTAATATTAAAATATGTGCTTTCAAATATGTAAGTATAGTTTACTTGCCTTTTAAAAATTATATTTCATTCATTATGACATGCATTCTGGAATTAATTTGCTTTTTTTTTTCAATATAAAGCACAAATCTCCAAAAGAATAACCCAGTGCATAAGTTAACTGAAGAGGAGCTGCTGGCGTTTACATCCGTGAGTAATGTCTCTTTCCTCTCCATTTCTTTTTTTCTTTCTTTTTTTCCTTGTAAATTATTTTGCCTCTGGTATATTCTTGCCTCAGATTGCTCATGATGAAACACTGCCACCTAAGGAAATTGAGGGGAAAAAAGCTCATCATTTTAGTTTCCAAGCTGCATATATCTTGCTGCTGATTTAGACATAAGCATTTTTCTTTGCACTTGCTTAGATTTGGGAGCGGTGACCAAATATTTCTTGCTCTTTGTTTGATCCCAGGGCCTAGTCCAGTATCTCACACATAATAGGTGCTCAATAAATACTTGTTGAATGAATAAATGAAGTGACAGAGCAAGAGTTTGAACCTTTACTCCAAAGCCAGTATAGTGTGCAACTCTTTCGTCTCAGATTGAAGGTGATGCGACATGGATGTGATGAGAAAGAGGACTTCAGAGAGCGAGGAGGAGAACCAGCAGAGGGAATGGGTTTTGGAGGCTGAGGCAGGAGGCAGTGTCAAGAGCCAGGGGTACTTGTCAGCGTTCAGCAGTGGAGAGCAGTCTGAAGGAAAGGCTGAGGCTTTGATGTTTTGCGTTGCTTATCTCTATGACAGTTTCAGTGGAATAGCTGGGTAGTCACCTCACTACAGAGAATTAAGGAGGGAATGGGGTGTAAGAAAATAAAGTTGATAGATGAAGACCACAGTTAGAGAAGAATGTCAGTGAAAAGGGAAGATAGAGTAATCGATGTTTGAGGATTCATGATCAAAGAAGGCTTTTCTAGAAGAGGAAAGTCAGAGAGCAAGAGGTCAGTCAGTATCTTTTTAGCTTTATGGATAAGAAGAAGATACACACGTCTTTAATGAACACAAGTTGCTTAAGATACATCATTTTTTCAAAGACATTTTTATTATCATAGTTAGGGATCAAGTTAGAATTCTGGTGTTTTCTTCCTTAGTTATTTTTCAGATAAGGCAAAAATAAAGCACTTTTATCTGGTAGAAAGGAAAGCTAGCTTACTTTGTACTGTAAAATAAATTTTGCAAGTTACTATTTTCTACATACAGTTTTGGAACTGGTTGGATGTTAATCTTCTGAGTCCTCTGGGTGCCTGTTTTATTTTCTCACTTAAGTATTCTTAGAAATCTGCTGTTTTTCATTATAGCATATGAGTGTTTAGGTAACTATGTAGAATGTCCCTAATTAGTCATTACATATGCTATAGGGAATTTGACAAGTAAAGTGTTAAACAGTTTTTAAAAGATATATTTTAAAAATTGTTATGTACCTCCCATTTATTCATTCAGCTAATATCGATTGAATACTTAATATCTACCAGGCATTGTGCTGGTTATTGGAGATACAGCAGTAAACAGTCTTTTCCCTCTTGGAGTTTACATCAGTTTACACTCTTGTGAGGGAAATAACACAGTAGACAAAAAAAGAAATAGATATTTAATAGAAGTGCTCAGTGTAAATATAAAACAGTATAAGGGAATAAGAATGGGTTGGGGATGGCTGTTTTATTTTATTTATTTATTTGTTTTTTTGTGTTACGTGGGCCTCTCACTGCTGTGGCCTCTCCCGTTGCGGAGCTCAGGCTCCGGACGCGTAGAGCCTGTGGGATCTTCCCGGACCGGGGCACGAACCCGTGTCCCCTGCATCGGCAGGCGGACTCTCAACCACTGCGCCACCAGGGAAGCCCGGGGTTGGCTGTTTTAGACAAGAAGGTGGGGGAAGATCTCAATGGGAAGGTGATGTTGAACATGGATCTTCCTGATGTGAGGCACAGGAAAGGACACGGAGGGTCTGGAATGATGGGGAGCTTGAGTCAGTGTAAGGAAGTACAGAGCTGGATGGGGACAGTCACCAAGTATCTAGATGATAAATGATGACCAGGATGCTTGTGTTTCTTCTGATGACTGAGCTAAACAGGATGCAGCATATGATAGGAAGTATTCCTGCTGTCCTCTCATGGGGACAGTGGTCAGCAGTAACGCCTTCTTGGGATTGGCTTCATAAACAGATTATTGTGGAATGTAGATTATCCACAGTTATCCTGAAATGACATTAAAACACTCTATTTACATTCAAGCAGTTAACTTTTTTTTTAGTGTTTTTTGTGGGTGGGGTGTATTCTTTTCTTTAACCTTTTCTTATTTCTTTTCTGATTCTTTTCTCTTTCTCTCTTTCTTTCTTTCTTCTTTTCCTGTTCTTGTTCCTCTACACAGTGAGGTGCTTCTGAAGTAATTAACTCTGGTAACCTGTGATGGTAGGTGACTCATCCCTCCTAACTTGCAATGAAGGTCGTAAACTCAGGTTTCATACTTTCCCCCCAGGGCTTTATAATACATAAGTTTTCTGCTCTCCTCCTCCAGCTCTCTTCCAAGTCAGCACTGACCTGAGGACTGATCACTTTTTCGAGGAAAGCTGTTCAGTGACAGTGCTTTATAGTGCCAGGCCTAACTCTTCTAAAGAGATGAGTTTGTTAATGCCAAGTAAATGTTTAATTGGTAAGAAGTAAGGCAAGGAACTTATAGTGAGGAGGGCTTTGAGGAGCCCCAAGCATGCTTTGGGCTGTGCACCACCCATTCCATTTCTTATCCCAAAGGAAGCATACGGAATACACCAGAAAAACCCAGATCAGCTCTTCCTTTTGTCATTCAGTCCTTCCTCTTATCCCTTCTTTGTGCATGATTCTGAAGTGGGTAATAAGGTGGCCCCTGGTTTCAATGAAGAATTTCACTAAAATTTATATCCTATATAACTGTATGTCCTGGACATAAATATTCTTTATTTATATCCTATATAACTCCAGAGGAGTGTTTGAGACAAGAGGGACCACTTTTAAGTGCTACCCTGCTTCTGAACTCTCTTTTAACAAGGATCATATTTGGGCTTACAGTATTGTAATTATTTATGTGTATGTCTTATCTTCCCCATAAGGCTATAAACTTCCAGTTTTAGGCACTGGTCTCTGTTCTTCTCTGGGTCTTCTACAAGGCCTACTGCAGTGCTTCAATGCTTTACTCACAGTTGTTGCTCAAGAAAAGTATGCAAAATGCAGGAATGAATGAAGTACACTAGAACCAGAAACAGGATTTATTTCTGTCCTGCAGCAAGGTGCTGCATTGCTCCACTTAGTTCCATAATATAGGTAGTACTACCACCCAGCGTACTACCTGGTGTATCCTTAGGATAACCACTTATTTCATCTTCCTCTTCAGTGAAATGAGGGAAGGAGTGATGTGTCCCTCCCTCGGCACTGAAAACTTGTTTTGAGGATCAAATTACAGGATGTATGTGAAAATACTTCAGAGTGGGTAGATAGAGCCTGATGCCCCCATAGCATTCAGGAATGAGTCAGCTTATCTGGTTGCTGGTTTGTAGGAGCGCGCTACTGTTTTCAAGGAATAGGACTTCCTAAGTGGGTAAGGCCGGTTTGGAATTGGCTGTAGATGTGGAAGAGAAGGGAGTAGAGAGGAAAGAAGCAGCATCCTCTTCCTTCCTGAGCATACGTTTCCATGCTCTGGCTGTGACGTGGTGGCCCGGGGTCTGGAGTTGTGAACTCTTGAGGCTGTGAGGTGTCTTCCTCTGTTGATAGAAGAGCAAGTCCTGTAGAAATCTCAGTCCCCTACCAGAGTATTGTGAGCACTTGGAGGGACAGGAATGACAGTTATTGAACATTTGATTTATACTTACTGAACAAATGAATGGCTTATTGGTCCTGAATTTTGTTCAGTTTTCATGTGCTATCCTAAAGTTTACTAAAATAATGGTGAAATCTCTTTTTTGGAAGAATTTTTGCCACTGTTTCCAGGTTGGTGTAGCATGTTGAAATATATGTGAGATATGTTGGGAAAAAGTTTTAATTCAGCAATGGCAGAAGATTTTCCCAAGAAGAATACTTCACCTTTTTAATATTGTTATTATGTAATGCTCTTCCTGAGATATTCTTTCCTCACATTTCAGGAAAACTGAATGAGTCATAGTAAAAATAACTCACATTGTTCTAGAGAGTCATTTATGTTGTGTCGGCTTGATAATTTAAAATTAGCTGTGTTGTCTACGTTATTTCCTTTCAGATGAGCCAAGTCAGTGACATTCAGTAATGCCTTTAATTTCCTTTCATTGTTGAAAATGGGAAAATTTAGTTAATTCATACAGGTGTTTCAGTTTTCATTGGCAAAAGTTCTGCTTAAGTGTGAATTGGTACTGGCAGCCTGCCTTCTCACTGTCTGCCTGAAGCCCCAAGGTCTCTGTAAATGAAAAATGGAAAAAGACCTTTGAAAGTTACACATTATATTGTATGTATTTTCTCTTTCTGCTGTTAATTTTAAGGCTACTTAATAAGTACTTAACTATGGAATTAAAATAGTTTGCTAACCATTTTTGAAGAGAAAAATTATACCTTTTTTTCTTCTAGGGCATACTTATTTCTTAATTTTAATTTTTTAAGATAGGCAATATAACTGTGAGATAGTCATGATACTTTGCATTACATGTTGACATGTCTATATTAAGCAGGATAACCCAGGATTTTGATTTTCTTTCTGGTTTGAATACTTGTCTCCCCAGATGTTACTCATGCATTTTAATTTAACAGGCATTCGGATCATGAGCCTTGTAGCTATATCTGGGTCATAACTTGGTAACTTTTAAAGAAGCAGGAGATGGGTATGTTTTGTTTCAGTTTGTGGGTTAACTGTTATTAAACAGAGGCTTAAAATATTTTTTTTTGATTGGAATTGAACTAGGTTACTTGTATATATCTTACTTCAAGAATAGACAGAGAAAGAATAATGAGTAATAGGATTTGTGGGATCTTACATGGCTCTTTTCTTACCATCATCTACTCTGGTAACTGCTAGATTTCTTTCTTCACAGTTAACCATGGCTTAAGGTTAATGCTTATTTGTGGGTCTATTTCTAGCCATGTTTGAGTAACTGGTACTGCATTTGAACTCTCATTGTAAACAACCACAAATCTGGGGCAAAATACATATATGAAACAGCAGTATATAAAAAGGATAGTAAGTTATGACCAAATAAGTGTTTATCTCAGGAATGCAAAATTGGTTTAACATTAAACAGTCATTGCAATTCATCTTATAATGTAGTAAAGGAGGAAAGCTGAATGATTATCTCATTATATTTATTTATTTTAGCATTTGAAAAAATTCAACACTCTTTCATTGTAAAAACTTAGTAAACTATGAATAGAAGACAATATCAACCTGATAAAGGGTATCTATGAAAAATCAGAGTTAAAATTATTATTGATGAAAAACTAGTTTTTCCTCTAAGATCAGGAAAGTGGCACTTCTATTCTTCATTGAACTGGAAATCCCAGCTAGTGCAACAAAACATTAAGAAGATGCAAAGGGAGTGCAGATTGGAAAGGAAGATATAAGATTATCATTTTGCATAGATAGCACAATTCGTTACATAGGGAAACTCTATAAAGAATAGACATGAAAGCTACTGGAACTAATAAGCAAGGTCTGAGAATGCAAGGTCAATATAAAAAAGTCAGTTATGTTTATATATACTAGCAGTGAATAATTGGGAAAGCAATTTTAAAACTACTTACAATAGCATAAAAACAGCAAATGTTTAGTGATGAATTTGACTAAAGTGTAAGACCCGTACACTGAAAATGACAAATATTGCTTTAAGAAATTGAAGATCAGAATAAATGGAGAGACTTACCATGTTCATGGATTGGAAGGCTTAATATTGAGTTGACAGTTCTCCCAAAATTGAGCTATAATTTAAATCCAGTAGCAATTGGAATCCAGGAGAACCCCCTTCTCTTTTCTATTTTTGCAGAAATTGACAAGATGATTCTAAAATTTGTTTGGAATACTTTTGCTTCTGTGATGGCCAAGTAAGCTCTTTGGACCCATCTGTCTGCAGATAAAAATTAAAAACTATAGACAAAATACAAAAAAACAAGCAAAATAAACTACCTGGTGACATTAGGTTATATGAATGACCATTAAGAGAATGAAAGATTGTTAATATCACTAGTCATTGGGAAAATGCAAATTAAAACCGCAACAATATACCACTATACACCACTTAAAAGGTATATTACCATACAGAGTAGTTGGAATTCTCATACATTGTAAATGTAATGTGACATAAAATGGCACAACCACTTTGGAACACAGTTTGGCATTTTCTCATACAGTTAATCATCAATCCCACCTCTAGGTATTTGTCTATGTGAAATGAAAGTATGTGGCTCCACAAAGACTTACACAAATGTTCATAGTTGTTTAATGCATAATAGCTTAAAACTGGAAACAGTGCCAATGTCCATCAACAAGGAAATAATAAATTGCAGTATATCCATCTAAAGAAATAATACTCAGCAATAAAAGGATGTATTGATACATGCAACAATGTGGATGAAATCTGAAAAACATGATTTTGAGTTAAAGAAGCCAGATTGTATGATTCCATTTCATTAGAGTTCTAGAATAGGCAAAACTAAATCATAATCACAGAAAATAGATCACAGATTGATTGCAAAGAGGTGCAAGGAAACCAGGGAATTTTTGTGGCTGATAGAAATTTTGTATATCTTGATGTTTGTGGTGTATACATTTGTCGACACAGATCAAACACTATACTAAATATGGGTTTATTTTATTGTACCTATCATATACTTCATTAAAGTCACTAAGAATAACTAAAAGGGAAAATGCATGTATGTTATTTAGAGCTGTAATATTTAAGATGGATTAGTTTGTCAAAGTAGATTTCGGTTTCCGTGTAGATTAGTCCTTATCATCAATTTATGAAGTACACCAGAAATACTCAACCTACCTAAAGTGTTAAATGGAAAGAATGTAGAAGGAGAAGAACAAATTCCCAATGGGAAATTGCTCAGTGTTCACATTCAGTATGAAGCTTACTTCTTTTTCAAGGCAAAATCAAGCTAGTTTTACCCAAATATTTTTGGAAACTTGTGTTCAAAAGAAACCCTAAAATTGAGTGGATGGATATACTGTATAGATCTCCAGTTGGGGGTCCCTTTGATTCTTAGCATCCAACACAGGTTGTCGATATTAAAATGTTTATTGAATTGAATTTTTTCCCTCTCATGATTGAGAGTCAACAGAAACAACAAATAGAAAGATAGTTAGGATGAATGTAGTGCACAGGGCAGGAAACTTGTGTATACAATAAAATAAAGTGAGGTACTAATATATGTTTTCAGGTAACTTCTTGTGTTAATGGACATAAAAGTAGTTAATTAGTAGAATTTAATTATTTTAAATCTGTAAATGCCATCTTTAGTAGAATCGGTATTGGGCCTGCAGATCAGACTATTGGTTGTGTGGCAAAATGTTAACACTTGGGTGAAGGGTGTATGGGAATTCTTTGTATTATTCTCAGAACTTTTCTGAAGAAGAAAATAAATTTGAAAATAAAAAGTTGAAAGACCTCTGGCACAAAACTATATGGAAAATGAGCAAAGTGCATTATTGCCTCATTGCTAGATAACCATCCTTATTTGGGGTTGAAGATATACACAGGCTCTCTGGAGCATACTCAGGCTACCTTTAAACTTCGGTCCGTCTCCCTGTGTCTCTTACTGGGTTTCAACCTTGTCTTGCCCCATATTGTCTTTAGCAGCAAAGGAAATAGGGAGGAGCTACGAAATTTAAAGACGTGGCTTAAAATAAAAGGAAGAAGGGGGACTCCTGGACCAGAGAGCAGAGGCTTTCACGGTGTTAAGACACTGCTAATCTCATAAGAGGTAGAAAAGGTGTCTAAGGAGTCTTCAGACCTGATTTAAACACGTACATATGTGCATAGACACTCAGAGATGTTAGCAGCTGGGGTCAGGGCCAGCAATGAGAGGCAGGGAGCGGAGGCCTCGGCAGGCAGCCGTGAGGGATGGAGTTACCTGAAGTAATAGCACTTTCAGAACTTTCCACTGAGCTAAGACTGAAGCAAGCAAGTCTGAAGCGATCGTGAATGCATGGTGCTGCTTGACTGTGGCAGCAGAAACCAGTCTGTCTAGAGGAAAACATCTCCTAAACCCAAAATAAAAATTGAGCGGTGAGCTCATAATTAAAGATCAATAAACAGAAGAGAAGGCAAGCCACTGTGGTTGAGAGTCAACAAACAACAGATTAAAGGATGAATTGCAGTTTTCTCATTCATAATGTATAACAGCTATGTGTGAAACGTTTACAGAAATATAGGATATAATCACAAAGATAACCTAGCAACTTATGTTAGTTATTAGATGTTCATGATTTGGGAGAGAAAATGTAACTTCTAGAAATAACTTGAAATTAAAAAGCAGAATTAAAAAATAATGTAATCCATGTTTATCCACATCAGAGAGATGTCCAAAAACACCAAGAAGTTGTGTATAACAGGTGTTCTAGAAATTCCAGTCTTAGAAGTACACCTAAGAAACTCATGCACGTGCATTAGTGGATGTGTATAAGAATGTTTAACAATAGCAGTGTTTGTAATGGCAAACAAACTGTAAACAGCCTAAATGTTGACAGGAGAAGGGATAAATAAACTGTGATGTCTTATATCACAAGTATGAAATATTATACAACAGTGAAGTGAAAATAAATGAACTATAGCTGTAAGTAACAACATGGATGAGTTTTATAAAGGTAATGATAGGTTAAAAAACCAGTCCCAGGGACTTCCCTGGCAGTCCAGTGGTTGAGACTCCACACTTCCAATGCAGGGGACGCGGGTTCGATCCCTTGTTTGAGAAGTAAGATTCTCACATGCCGCAAGGTATGGCAAAAACAACGACAAAAAAACCAGTCCCAGATTCACAGGTGCTTATATTATACTTTATAACTTGCACTTTAGTTACTTTTAATCTTCTTTGTATATCAAATAATAAAAAAATCTGAAAAGCATTTTGGGCAAGAGCAAAATCATTTAAATGTTATTAGATAAACGATTTTAAGGAATAAACGACACTGACATCATTGTGTATATTTTACTTTTAAAGTGAATCTTGTTGTTTATTAGGTGGTGATAATGGAGAGCTTTAATGTAAGGTGAAGGAAAAAACCTTAAGAAAGAAAAGCTCCTTAGTGGAGCTTCCAGTCCCCAGATAGGAGAAATATATGGGGCTTATAGCTAAGATGTTGATACATTTGATATTGAGGAGTCTTACTCAGACTCATGGCTTTGTGCTTCGGCTTTTGGCCATCATTGAAGCTACAGGTGTTAGGCCTTTTGACATTATGAATTCACATGGTGTTAAAGGATGAAAAATCCAGTTCAAAAATAATTTGTATGCTTTAAATAGGTCTGCTTTTCATGACCATGTGAAAGGTGCATCTGGTACTGATGAACTGGCATCTCCAGAATGCAGGAGATCTTTCTTTTTTGAGGCAACCAAATGACCATCAGCTTGATCTTTCTGCTGTCTGCTTTCTATGTGAAAATTTGCAGACTGGAGAAAAGAACTTTGAGTGCGTTGTAATAGCAGGAGACCCAGAATCTCAGGATTTGCCAAGCATGCTGCTAGATACTGTGGAAGAAATAAAGGTATAAAACATAAGCCTTGCCTTCATGGAATTTTTAATTTAGCCAAGATCAGATAAACTTATGAAAATGTAATTAGCAGTACCAGGCAATTTAAACTACAAATTGATAGCACAGATAAATAAATCCCCTAACTGCTTAGAAAAGAAGAAAATATTTAGAACAGAGCAGTCAAAGAAGGCTTTGTTCACTAAGGGAGGATTAGAGGGGCCTTGAAAGACAGATGGGATCTAGATGGAGTGATAACACCAGCAAAGGCAAAGAGATGGCCATGTGTGAGCTGCACTGGGTTCATTTGGCTGTGTTGGAAGGTTTGTTTAAGGCAGTAGTAAGACTTGGGGGAAAAATAGCTTTGAGACAGATTTTAAATGGTCTAGAGAGCAAGGACAGGGCATTTGGACTGCTGTTCTACTGGGAATGATTTATAGACTACATTTGGAATTTAAAGTTATTTGGTACTGATTTTCACAACGAATGCTCTTTTAAACAGTTCGTTTAGAAGGGGGAATAGTTTTGTTTTTTTAATAATATTTCTTTGTTCCTTACTTTTATAAGGTCAGCCTGACCTGGGTTGGCGTTGATTTGCCTTTAGTGTAGCCAAACAACTATGCATCCACAGGAGAGCTCTGAGTTGCCTTGATTTACGTGTAGAAAAAGCAACTATGTGAAAGTTCCTTCATATTTAAAGGAGCAGACTGGCTGTCTGTCATGTAAAGGGTCCTAGTGACCTCTGGAAGAAGAGTATTTGAAATGTATAATGATAAGAATGAAAGGAAATTTGTTTTTAATAGAAACAACACTCCAGATCCTCTTTGATGGTGGTACATAATTTTCTTGGCTACTTATCTGGAAATGAGGGTAATGTTGCATATGGTGGGAAATTGTTAGCTAAGTAAAATCATGCCTTCTGTATAGTGTGTCATAATATTAAAATTTACTTTTTAATGTAAGTTAAAGTGGTATTCACTGACTTTTTCAAGTAGTTACTGGCATTTCCTCAGATGTCATCAACAGATGATTACAACTCCCTTTCTGGTCTGAGCCCAAGCATCAGCTCAGGTGGCATAGTTTAGTGAGAAACTCCTACTGAGGCGTGCAGAGCTGTCTCCCTTTTGCTCTCAAGGTATCTTGTTACACTTCTTATCAACAATTGCTGAAGTGGATTGATTCTTTAACTTATAAAATAGTCTAACTATAAATAAAAGAGTTTATTTCAACTTTCACAACAATAGAAATGTTAAAGTGTGTATGAAAAATTATACACTTGTAGAAGCCTACTGACTCAGTGAGTAACCTTTCAGCAGTTCTGGTTAATGAGATTTGAGATATGAGAGAACTTTTCTTAAAAAGAGACACACAAATGTTACCACTTACTTTTAGGGGGTTTCTGGCCTCTGCCCTGGTATGTGAAAATGGTGGAAATTCCATTTCACATAAAAGTATATGGTTGCAATAGGCACAGTGTTCTGTAGCAATTGTCCTAATTCTCAAATTGCTGCTAATTGAACACACCAAATTTCTTTTTTCTTTCTTTTTTTTTAACATCTTTATTGGACTATAATTGCTTTACAGTGGTGTGTTAGTTTCTGCTTTATAACAAAGTGAATTACCTCTACATGTACCTACATCCCCATATCGCCTTCCTCTTGTGTCTCCCTCCCATCCTCCCTATCCCATCCCTCTAGGTGGACACAAAGCACTGAGCTGATCTCCCTGTGCTATGCGGCTGCTTCCCACTAGCTATCTATTTTACGTTTCGTATTGTATATATGTCCATGCCAATCTCTCACTTTGTCCCAGCTTACCCTTCCCCCTCCCTCCCCATGTCCTCAAGCCCATTCTCTAGTAGGTATGCATCTTTATTCCCATCCTGCCCCTAAGTTCTTCGTGACCTTTTTTTTTCTTTAAGATTCCATATATATGTGTTAGCATACGGTATTTATTTTTCTCTTTCTGACTTCACTCTGTATGACAGACTCTAGGTCCATCCACCTCACTACAAATAATTCATTTTTGTTTCTTTTTATGGCTGAGTAATATTCCATTCTGTCTATGTGCCACATCTTCTTTATCAGTTCATCTGTGGATGGGCACTTAGGTTGCTTCCATGTCCTGATGTTGTTAATAGAGCTGCAGTGAACGTTGTGATACATGATTCTTTTTGAATTATGGTTTTCTCAGGGTACATGCCCAGTAGTGGGATTGCTGGGTCATATGGTAGTTCTATTTGTAGTTTTTTAAGGAACCTCCATACTGTTCTCCATAGTGGCTGTGTCAATTTACATTCCCACCAACAGTGCAAGAGGGTTCCCTTTTCTCCACACCCTCTCCAGCATTTATTGTTTGTAGATATTTTGATGATGGCCATTCTGACCGGTGTTAGGGGATACTGCATTATAGTTTTGATTTGCATTTCTCTAATGATTAGTGATGTTGAGCATCCTGTCACGTGTTTGTTGGCAATCTGTATATCTTCTTTGGAGAAATGTCTATTTAGGTCTTCTACCCATTTTTCGATTGGATTGTTTGTTTTTTTGATACTAAGCTGCATGACCTGCTTGTAAATTTTGCAGATTAATCCTTTGTCGATTGCTTCATGTGCAAATATTTTCTCCCATTCTGAGGGTTGTCTTTTCATCTTCTTTATGGTTTCCTTTGCTGTGCCAAAGCTTTGGAGTTTCATTAGGTCCCATTTTTTAATTTTTGTTTTTATTCCCATTTCTCTAGGAGGTGGGTCAAAAAGGATCTTGCTGTGATTTGTGTCATAGAGTGTTCTGCCTATGTTTTCCTCTAAGAGTTTGATAGTGTCTGGCCTTACTCTTAGGTCTATAATCCAGTTTGAGATTACTTTTGTGTATGGTGTTAGGGAGTGTTCTAATTTCATTCTTTTACATGTAGCTGTCCAGTTTTCCCAGCACCACTTATTGAAGAGGCTGTTTTTTCTCCGTTATATATTCTTCCCTCCTTTATCAAAAATAAGGTGACCATATGTGCATGGGTTTATCTCTGGGCTTTCTATCCTGTTCCATTGATCTATCTTTCTGTTTTTGTGCCAGTACCATGCTGTCTTGATTACTGTAGCTTTGTAGTATAGTCTGAAGTCAGGGAGCCTGATTCCTCCAGCTCCGTTTTTCTTTCAGAAGATTGCTTTGGCTATCCAGGGTCTTTTGTGTTTCCATACAAATTGTGAAATCTTTTGTTCTAGTTCTGTGAAAAATGACGTTGGTATTTTTTAATAGAGATCGCATTGAATCTGTAGATTGCTTTGGGTTGTATACTCATTTTCACAATGTTGATTCTTCCAATCCAAGAACATGGTATATCTCTCCATCTGGTGGTATCATCTTTAATTTCTTTCTTTCATGTCTTACAGTTTTCTGCATACAGGTCTTCTGTCTCTCTAGGTAGGTTTATTCCTAGGTATTTTATTATTTTTGTTGCAATGGTAAATGGGAGTGTTTCCTTAATTTCTCTTTCAGATTTTTCATCTTTAATGTATAGGAATGCAAGAGACTTCTGTGCATTAATTTTGTATCCCACTACTTTACCAAATTCATTACTTAGCTCTAGTAGTTTTCTGGTAGCATCTTCAGGATTCTCTATGTATAGTATCATGTCATCTGCAAGCAGTGACAGCTTTACTTCTTCTTTTCAGGTTTGGATTCTTTTTATTTCTTTTTCTTCTGTGATTGCTGTGGTTAAAACTTCAAACACTATGTTGAATAATAGTGGTGAGAGTGGGCAACCTTGTGTTGTTCCTGATCTTAGTGGAAATGGTATCAGATTTCACCATTGAGGACGATGTTGGCTGTGGGTTTGTCATATTTGGCCTTTATTATGTTGAGTTAAGTTCCCTCTAGGCCCATTTTCTGGAGGGTTTTTATCATAAATGGGTGTTGAATTTTGTGTAAAGGTTTTTCTGCATCTATTGAGATGATCATATAGTTCTTATTCTTCAATTTGTTAATATGCTATATCACATTCATTGATTTGCATGTATTGAAGAATCCTTGTATTCCTGGGATAAACCCCACTTGATCATGGTGTGTGATCCTTTTAATGTGCTGTTGGATTCTGTTTGCTAGTATTTTGTTGAGGATTTTTGCATCTGTGTTCATCAGTGATATTGGCCTGTAGTTTTCTTTTCTTGTGACATCTTTGTTTGGTTTTGGTATCAGGGGGATGGTGGCCTCATAGAATGGGTTTGGGAGTGATCCTCCCTCTGCTATATTTTGGAAGAGTTTGAGAAATTTCATAAAATTCGCCTGTGAAACCATCTGGTCCTGGGCTTTTGTTTGTTGGAAGGTTTTTAATCACAGTCTCATTTTCAGTGCTTGTGATTGATCTGTTTATACTTTCTATTTCTTCTCGGTTCGGTCTTGGAAGGTTGTGCTTTTCTAAGAATTTGTCCATTTCTTCCAGGTTGTCCATTTTATTGGCATAGAGTTGCTTGTAGTAATCTCTCATGATCCTTTGTATTTCTACAGTGTCAGTTATTACTTCTCCTTTTTCATTTCTTATTCTATTGATGAGAGGCTTCTCCCTTTTTGTCTTGATGTGTCTGGCTAATGGTTTATCAATTTTGTTTATCTTCTCAAAGAACCAGCTTTTAGTTTTATTGATCTTTGCTATTGTTTCCTTCATTTCTTCTAAATTTATTTCTGATCTGATCTTTATGATTTCTTTCCTTCTGTTAACTTTGGGTTTTTTTTTTTTTTGTTTTTCTTTCTCTAATTGCTTTAGGTATGAGGTTAGGTTGTTTATTTGAGATGTTTCTTGTTTCTTGAGGTTGGCTTGTATAGCTATAAACTTCCCTCTTAGAACTGCTTTTGCTGCATCCCATAGGTTTTGGGTGATCGTATTTTCATTGTCATTTGTTTCTAGGTATTTTTTGATTTCCTCTTTGATTTCTTCAGTGTTCTCTTGGTTGTTAAGTAGTGTGTTGTTTAGCCTCCATGTGTTTGTATTTTTTACAGATTTTTTCCTGTAATTGATATCTAGTCTCATAGTGCTGTGGTCGGAAAAGATACTTCATACAATTTCAGTTTTCTTAAATTTACCAAGGATTGATTTGTGACCCAGGATATCATCTATCATGGAGAAGGTTCCATGAGCACTTGAGAAGAAAGGGTATTCTGTTCTTTCTGGATGGAATGCCCTATAAATATCAATGAAATCCATCTTGTTTCATGTATCATTTAAAGCTTGTGTTTCCTTATTTATTTTCATTTTGCATGATCTGTCCATTGATGAAAGTGGAGTGTTAAAGTACCGTACTATGATTGTGTTACTGTCGATTTCCCCTTTTATGGCTGTTAGCATTTGCCTTATGAATTGAGGTGTTCCTCTGTTGGGTGCATAAATATTTACAATTGTTGTATCTTGGATTGATCCCTTGATCATTATGTAGCGTCCTTCTTTGTCTCCTGTAATAGTCTTTGTTTTAAAGTCTTTTTTGTCTTATATGAGAATTGCTACTCCAGCTTTCTTTTGATTTCCCTTTGCATGGAATATCTTTTTCCATCCCCTCACTTTCAGTCTGTATGTGTCCGTAGGTCTGAAGTGGGTCTCTTGTAGACAGCATATATACGGGTCTTGTTTTTGTATCCATTCAGCTGGTCTATGTCTTTTGGTTGGAGCATTTAATCCATTTACATTTAAGGTAATTTTCGATATGTATATTCCTATTACCATTTTCTTAATTGTTTTTGGTTTGTTATTGTAGGTCTTTTCCTTCTCTTGTGTTTTCTGCCTAGAGAAGTTCCTTTAGCATTGGTTGTGAAGCTGGTTTGGTGGTGCTGAATTCTCTTAGTTTTTGCCTGTCTGTAAAGGTTTTAATTTCTCCGTCAAATCTGAATGAGATCCTTGCTGAGTAGAGTAATCTTGGTTGTAGGTTTTTCCCTTTCATCACTTTAAATATGGCCTGCCACTGCCTTCTGGCTTGCAGAGATTCTGCTGAAAGATCAGCTGTTAACCTTATGGGGATTCCCTTGTATGTTTTTTCTTGTTTTTCCCTTGCTGCTTTTAATATTTTTTGTTTGTACTTAATTTTTGATAGTTTGATTAATATGTGTCTTGGCATGTTTCTCCTTGGATTTATCCTGTATGGGACTCTCTGCGCTTCCTGGACTTGATCTATTTCCTTTCCCATATTAGGGACGTTTTCAACTATAATCTCTTCAAATATTTTCTCAGTCCCTTTCTTTTTCTCTTCTTCTTCTTGGACCCCTATAATTTGAACGTTGGTGTGTTCAGTGTCCTCTCAGAGTTCTCTGAGCCTGTCCTCAATTCTTTTCATTCTTTTTTCTTTATTCTGCTCTGCAGTAGTTATTTCCACTATTTTATCTTCCAGGTCACATATCTGTTCTTCTGCCTCAGTTTTTCTGCTATTGATTCCTTGTAGAGATTTTTCATTTCATTTATTGTGGTGTTGATCATTGTTTGCGCTTTAATTCTTATAGGTCCTTTTTAAATGTTTCTTGAATTTTCTCCATTCTATTTCCAAGATTTTGGATCATCTTTACTATCATTTTCTGAATTCTTTTTCAGGTAGACTGCCTATTTCCTCTTCATTTGTTAGGTCTGGTGGGTTTTTATCTTGCTCCTTCATCTGCTGTGTGTTTTTCTGTCTTCTCATTTTGCTTATCTTACTGTGTTTTGGGTCTCCTTTTTGCAGGCTGCAGGTTCGTAGTTCCCATTGTTTTTGGTGTCTGCTGCCAGTGGCCAAGGTTGGTTCAGTGGGTTGTGTAGGCTTCCTGGTGGAGGGGACTAGTGCCTGTGTTCTGGTGGTTGAGGCTGGATCTTGTCTTTCTGGAGGGCAGGACCACGTCTGGTGGTGTGTTTTGGGGTGTCTGTGACTTTATTATGATTTTAGGCAGCCTTTCTGCTAGTGGGTTGGGTTGTGTTCCTGTCTTGCTAGTTGTCCAGCACTGTAGCTTGCTGGTCGTTGAGTGGAGCTGGGTGTTGGTGTTGAGATGGAGATCTCTGGGAGATTTTCACTCTTTGATATTATGTGGAGCTGGGAGGTCTCTGGTGGACCAGTGTCCTGAACTTAGCTCTCCCACTTCAGAGGCACAGGCCTGATGCCCGACCAGAGCACCAGGACCCTGTCATCCACAAGGCTCCAAATAAAAGGAAGAAAAGAAAGAAAGAAAGAATGAAAAATAAATAAAATGAAGTCATTAAAATAAAAAATAATAAAAATTTTACAAGGTAATTTAAAAAGAAAGAAAGAACAACCAAACCAAAAAGCAAATCCACCAATGATAGCAAGTACTAAAAACTATACTAAAAAAAATTAAGAGAAAATGGACAGACAGAACCCCAGGACAAATGGTAAAAGCAAAGCTATACAGACAAAATCACACACAGAAGCATAGACATACACACGCACAAAAAGAGAAAAAGGAAAAATATTTATATATCGTTGTTCCCAAAGTCCACTGCCTCAATTTGGGATGATTCGTTGTCTATTCCGGTATTCCACAGATGCAGGGTACATCAAGTTGATTGTTGAGATTTAATCTGCTGCTCCTGTGGCTGCTGGGAGAGATTTCCCTTTCTCCTCTGTGTTCGCACAGCTCCCGGGACTCAGCTTTGGATTTGGACTCGCCTCTGCGTGTAGGTCGCCTGAGGGCGTCTGTTCCCCAGCTCAGACAGGGCAGGGTTAACGTATCAGCTGATTAGGGGGCTCTGGCTCACTCAGGCTGGGTGGAGTGAGGGTACGGAATGCCGGGCGAGCCTGCGGCGGCAGAGGCCAGAGTGACGTTGCAACAGCGTGAGGCGCGGCATTTGTTCTCCCGGGGGAGTTGTCCCTGGATCCCGGGACCCTGGCAGTGGCGGGCTGCACAGGCTCCCCGGAAGGGAGGTGTGGATAGTGACCTGTGCTTGCACACAGGCTTCTTGGTGCCCGCAGTAGCAGCCTTAGCATTTCATGCCTGTCTCTGGGGTCTGCTCTGATAGCCACGGCTCGCACCTGTCTCTGGAGCTTGTTCAGGTGGTGCTCTGAATCCCCTCTTCTCATGCACCCCAAAATAATGGTCTCTTGCCTCTTCGGCAGCTTCAGACATTTTCCCGGACTTCCTCCCAGCTAGCTGTGGCTCACTAGCCCCCTTCAGGCTGTGATCACGCAGCCAACCCCAGTCCTCTCCCTGGGATCCAACCTCTGAAGCCGGGGCCTCAGCTCCCAGCCCCCACCCGCCCCAGCAGGTGAGCAGACAAGCCTCTGGGGCTGGTGAGTGCTGGTTGGCACCGATCCTTTGTGCGGGAATCTCTACGCTTTGCCCTCCGCACCGCTGTTGCTGTGGTCTCCTCTGTGGCTCCGAAGCTTTACCCTCCACCACCCCCGTCTCCGTCTCCGCCAGTGAAGGGCCTTCCTAGTGTGTGGAAACCTTTCCTCCTTCACAGCTCCCTCCCACTGGTGCAGGTCCCATCCCTATTCTTTTGTCTCTTTTTTTTCTTTTTTCTTTTGCCCTACCCAGGTATGTAGGGAGTTTCTTGCCTTTTGGGAGGTCTGAGTTCTTCTGCCAGCATGCAGTAGGTGTTCTGGAGGAGTTGTTCCACATGTAGATGTATTTCTGATGTATTTGTGGGGAGGAAGGTGATCTCCATGTATTTGTGGGGAGGAAGGTGATCTCCATGTCTTACTCTTCTGCCATCTTGAAACTCTCCCAAATTTCTTTCTTAAGTGTCTGTTTTTACTGGATTTTTAGCCAGTACTCAGTTTAGTGAGCCAGCATTTCATCAAATTGCTTTAGTTAATAGACTCCAGGTACAAATAAATGAACTTTAAAAAAGATAGCATTTGCAAACTGCCTGTTTCCACTTATTTATATGAGGTACCTAGAGTAATCAAATTCATAGAAAGAAAAAGTAGCATGGTGGGGACTTCCCTGGTAGTCCAATGGTTAAGACTCTGCACTTCCACTGCAGTGGGCATGGATTCGATCCCTGGTCGGGGAACTAAAATTCTACATGACATGCCCAAAAAAACACGCTCCCCCAACTCTGGCAAAAAAAAAAAAAAACCCAAAACAAAAAGCAAGCAAACAAACCAGAAAGGAGCATGGTGGTTGTTGCCTTGGGGTGGAGTGGGGTATTTTTGTTTAATGGGTACAGAGTTTCAGTTGCAGGATGAGAAGAATTCTATAGATTGGTTGCATAAGTAAACTGTACTGTTAAAAGTGGTCAAGAGGGTACATTTTATGTTATATGTATCTTACCATAATTTAAAAAAATTAAAAAGAGGGGAAAAAAGATAGCACCTGCAATAATGTTAAAAAACATCAAATTCCTAGGAGTGAATCTGTCAAAGGATTTACAAGCCCTCTGTGCTAAAATCTACAAAACATTATTAAGAGAAATTAAGACCTAAATAGAGGAATATGCTATGTGCGTGGGAGGCTCAATATTTTAAAATTTCAAGTCTCCTCAAATTAACCTACATTTTCAATGCAATCTGTAAGAAAATCCCAGCGCTTGATTTTTGTTGTTGCTGTTGTTTTTTCTGGTTTTGTGGAACTCAACCTGACTTTAAAATTCATATGGAAATATGAAAGGCTAAGAATAGCAAAGTCAGTCATGAAGAACCGAATTGGAGTACTTCCGCTGGCAGATACCAAGACTTATTATAAAACTATATCAATTAAGGCAGAGCTTAGCCTATTGTGGTTCTTGGACTGGCAGCATCAGCATCACCTGGGAGCTTGTTAGAAATGGAATTTCTCCGGCTCCACTTCACACCCTGTTCAATCAGAATCTCTGGGGTTGGGGCCAAGGAGTCTGTGTTTTAACAATCTCTCTAGATTATTCTTATGCACTTGAAAGTTTGAGAAACACTGAATTAAGACATTTTGACACGAGGAAATACAGACTAACTAGTGTAACAGATAGAGAGTCCAAAAACAGAGCCATACATACACAGTTCATCTGACTTATGTCAAATCTGGCGTTGCAGTGCAGTGGGGAAAGGGTAGGCTTTTCAATACATGCTAGTAGATGATTTATATCCATATGGAAAAAAGCTACCTTAACCCCTATATCATACTAGATATACAAAAAATCAATTCCAAATTGAATATGCCGAAGTAGAAAGCAAAACTGTAAAGTTTTTAGAGGAAAAATACAGGAGAACATCTTTGAGACCTTAGGACGATCAAAAAGGACAATAAAGCTCTAACCATAAAACAAAAACGATAAACTGGATGACTAGTAATATTAAACACTTTCAAAAGATACTGTTAATATTTGTAAAGCAGTTAGACCAGTGCCTTGCCAGAACAAGTATGTGTTGTGTTTTTGTCAAAGAAGAAGAAGAATATGTTAACCTCTTCCAGCAAAAAGACAGGGGGGCTTGTGTTCAGAAAATATAAAGAATATTTAACAAATTATCAAGAAAAAATGTTTTAAATTTATTTATTTAATTTATTTATTTTTGGCAGCATTGGGTCTTCGTTGCTGCGTGTGGGCTTTTTCTAGTTGCGGTGAGCAGGGGCTACTCTTCGTTGCCGTGCACGGGCTTCTCATTGCGGTAGCTTCTCTTGATATGGAGCATGGGCTCTAGGTACGCGGGCTTCAGTAGTTGTGGTACCAGGCCTTCAGTAGTTGTGGCTCGCGGGCTCTAGAGCGCAGGCTCAGTAGTTGTGGCACAAGGCTTAGTTGCTCCATGGCATGTGGGATCTTCCCAGACCAGGGCTCAAACTCATGTCCCCTGCATTGGCAGGTGGATTCTTAACCACTGTGCCACCAGGGAAGCCCAAGAAAAATTTTGACAACCCAATAGAAAACAGCAGGCAAAGGACTTCAATAGGAACTTATAAGAGAGGCATTAAAATGGTCATTAACATATTAAAAGGTGCACAACTTATTAACCAGTAGAGAAATGCAAATTTGTTAGAGAAGTGAAAATTAACCATAACGGAATACTACTAAATACCCACCAGAATAGTTAAAATGTAAAAAATAGACAATATTGAGTGTTGCAGGGTTGTGAAGTAACAAGGACTCTAATGTTTCTAATAAGAGTGTAAAGTGGAAAACCTTTTAGAAGATTGGGTGTATTCCTGAAAGCTAAATACTCTGACCTAGGAATTTCACTCGTAAGTATATGTCCAACAGAAATACTTGTACATGTTCACCTAAACTGATGGCACATTCTGATAGCACATCTAGAATGTTCATAGCAGATTTGTAATAGCCCCAGATTGGAAACTACCTAAATGCCCATTAGCAGGATAATGGTTAAATAAATTGTATATTGCAGTGAAATATTATTCAGCAATGAAATGAACATTCTTCAACTATATAGAGCATTAAAGCATATATATCCTGTTTAATTTTCTTTTTCTTTACCTAATGTCTCATATTCTGACTGATTTTTACCTTGTGGGCAGCAGTGTTTTGTAAGATACATTAGACACAGCCTATCTGCAGTTACCTCCTTTTAGAAAGACTTTCCCAAGTCTGTATATCTCCCAGCCAAACAAATATAAGATAAATGCATTCTTCAGTGATATCATTATCCAGTCAGTTCCTTCTTTAAAGCTTTTCAAATGTCTGTTTTTCAGATTGCGTTTTACTTTCAGCGTTTAGTGAGAATGTTTTGCTTGAGCTTCACATAAAAGTCTCAAACTCTTGTTCTCATGCCAGCATAGAAAACAGTCTGAGTTGGTAGTTTTCCGAGGAAAATATCTCCCCGCTTTGGTATGCAAACCTTTTAAAGCTAGGCTTTAACTGACAAGCCCACGGCCTGTGCTAGCCCATGTGCCATGATGTTATTGGTGTAAAGTGACCGTGTGGCTGGGGACTGTGGGGGAGGACAGAGTTTTCCTCCACGCTCTTAGGGTTCCAGACTGGGTCTGAAAATTAAACTGACAAAGACAGATTAACAGGAAAAAAGGGCACACATTTACTTAATAGAGATTTTGTGTGACACAGGAGCCTTCATAAGGAAATGAAGACCTGATGAAACAGCTCAACCTGAGTATTTTTGTGCGAGGTTTGATGAAGTGCGGGCAGTCGTGGAGGATTATGATAGTTCAAAGGTAAGGGTAGTAAACTGGGAGAAATTTAGTAAGGTCTGCTTGTTGGGATTCTTCTCAGGGTCCCTTTTTCTTCAGAGATAAGGATGCACCTTTCCTCTGGGTATAGGGAAGGCACCTCTCATAGAGTTTTATGACCTGTTTCAGGAGAAAAGGGCAGTGGGAAGGTCGGAGTGGTCTTCCTGCTGCAGCTGTTTTCTCAGATTCTTTCAGCTTAAAATGCTCAGTATGCCCAGGTGCCATATTTTGGGGGTAGCTGATGGTTAGGGCCATCACCTGTGCCCACTCTGGATGCTGCATTCCTGCTGAGGGTGAGAGAGAGCATTACAGGAGGAGAAATCCCAGAGGGGACCACATGTGCTTTTTTTTTTGCGGCTTTTTTTTTTTTGCGGTACGCGGGCCTCTCACTGTTTTGGCCTCTTCCATTGCGGAGCGCAGGCTCCGGACGCGCAGGCTCAGCGGCCATGGCTCACGGGCCCAGCCACTCCACGGAATGTGGGATCTTCCTGGACCGGGGCATGAACCCGTGTCCCCTGCATCGGCAGGCGGACTCGCAACCACTGCACCACCAGGGAAGCCCCACATGTGCTTTTTAGCAGGTACTCTCAGAGGCTAGTTAAGTGTTAACCTGTTCATGCTTATTTAATCCTCACAAGTTTGTGAGAGATGGGAGTTACTACTCCTATTTTAGAGAGGAGGAAAATGAGATCCTAAGAGGTCAGGTGGCTTCCCAAGGTCACCCAGCTAATCACCTGACTTGGTGGAGCTGGGATTCTGATCAAGCTCTGGCTGACTTGGAGATTATCCCCACTGTTCTACAGAGCCATTTCCTCAGTGCTCTTCCATCCTGTCATGAGGTTACCGAGACAGTCCCTTTAATAAAATGAAGAGAAAACAGGCGACCCACTGTAGGTAGTAGAATCAGTGTGCAGATTTACTTATTTCATGTCTTCTGTTTCATCATGTATATATTTATAGTGCCATATAACTGTATTCCAAGGAGATAAAAATATTTTAATTTGCAAACTTAGTTATAGAAGAATTAGGTTACTTAATAGTCATTGCATTAGAATGTAAGTTCTCTGAGCGCAGGGACCTTGTCTGTCTTGCTCGCTACTTTGTCCCTGGGGCCTTGTGCACACTGCCTTGTACAGGGTAGGCGCTCTAGTGAATTAATGAATGAACGCATTTCAGTAAGAATTTATTCTTCTGATTCCCCTTCTCCCTTATTTGCATATTCTTTGTTTACTCCTCTTCTTCCACTTCCCTTTAATGGAGCAGTTTCCTAAAGTTCTTTACTGAGTCCTCTTCTTACATTACTCTACCAGTATTTCCTGGGTATTGTCATCCACTTCCTTGGAGAAAGTGTTAAGAAAACAATGTAAATGTGTTCTGCGGCTGTAAAAAAAGTGAAATCTTGCCATTTGCGACAACATGGATGGATCTAGAGGTTATTATGCTAAGTGAAATAAGTCAGAAAAAGATTGCATGATCTTACTTATATGGTGAATCTAAAAAACAAAACAAGCAAATAAACAAAACAAGATGAAAACAGACTCAGATTCAGAGAAGAAACAGGTGGTTGCCAGAAAGTGAGGTGGGGTGGGCGCAATAGGTAAAGGGGATTAAGAGTTACAAACATCCAGTTATAGAATAAAATAAATCATGGGGATATATTGATAATATACAACATTAGGAATATGGTCACTAATATTGTAATAACTTTGTATGGGAAAAGATGGTTACTGGACTTATTGTGGTGATCACTTTATAATGTATGCAAATATCAAATCATTATGTAGTACTCTTTTTTTAAATAATTTTTGGCTGCATTGGGTCTTCACTGCTGTGCATGGGCTTTCTCTAGATGTGGGGAGCAGGGGCTACTCTTCCTTGCAGTGTATGAGCTTCTCATTGCAGTGGCTTCTCTTGTTACGGAGCACGGGCTCTAGGCGCATGGGCTCAGTAGTTGTGGCTTGCAGGCTCTAGAGCGCAGGCTCAGTAGTTGTGGCGCACGGGCTTAGTTGCTCCATGGCATGTGGGGTCTTCCCAGACCAGGGCTCGAACCCGTGTCCCCTGCATTGGCAGGCAGATTCTTAACCACTGTGCCACCAGGGAAGCCCTGTAGTACTCTTGAAACTGACATAATATTGTATGTCAACTATATTTCAGTTACAAAATGAAAATGGTTGAAGCTCATGCATCCCAGTGCAATTTCCAAAGTAAAAAAATGTTGTTTTGGGGATCGAGACCAAGTATTAGAATCAGCTTTTGCTCCTAATGAAGGTGTGACATTGAGCAAGTGATCTAACCTGTTGGTGCTTCAGTCTCCTTTTTATTGTAAGAAAGTTGGCAAAGATTTGAAGTCGAAAATTCACATACCTATAGGGGCCAGGCAGGTAATAGAAATGATGGAAGTGAGCTGGGCATGGTACAGTAAGGCGTTGCAGGTCAGGGATGGTGATATAGTTTATATATACTCCATTGAAGGACTTCTTGCTAACTTTTAATGAGAATTTGGAGTTACAAGGGAATTTGACCAAAAACAAATACTTGTATTAGCTTAGGCTACTAGTTCTTAAATTTGGCTATGCCTTAGAATTACCTGGGGAGTGTTTTAAAAAACACCGATGCCCAGATCCTGCTCTCAGAGATCTGATTTACTTTTAAAATACCAAAAGCTTCTCCTTCTAGTGCGCACCTAGGTTTTGAATGATTAATTGGACGCTAATTAACTAGGCTGTTTTTTATACCTGACTTTTAGAAATAAGGAGATAATCAAGGATGTAGTCAGCTTTCAGACAAATAAACCTTTTGCCTTTCTTCGAAGCAATCTTCACTGAAAGTTATTGTTGTGAATGATCACTCAGGGACAACATTGGTTTCCATGTCATCAGCAAAGAGCTTAAGTTGTGTTCATTATACCAATCAGTCCCTATTGTCTCATAATACATTTTGCTCCTGTTTTCACGCACCCAAAACTTTCACTTTTTCCCCACTACATTTGTGGTCATATTCAGTGGTTTCTGCTGCACTCTGTGAACTGATGGTTGGTCACAGCTTTCTCTGGGGCTAGGATTCAGTATGTGCATATTCAGAGTTTTCTTATGAGCCAGTCTTTCTTAAGATGCCCTCTCTAGGATAGCATTTTAACTAACATTAGAGACTCCCTACCCTAACCAAGACTAGAAACCATTCTCAAAAAATTTAGAGTGGTTTTCTTAAAGTTTGATTTGCATTTGCATCAGTGGATTAGGATATTTAAGTGAAAGGTACCAGATTTCTAATTATTTGTTTTTGTTTGTGAGTTTGGATGATTTTTAAAAATTTATTTCAAATTTGAGAAAGATGGCATTTATTTTATGTAGTTTATTTTCTCACATTTTTAAATAACTCGTGAGATAAAAAGATTTATTAATTTATGGTATGATACATTCTGCTTACCTTTTTGATTATATGGAAATACTCTGATTCATTCCTTAAGGAATTTATTCAGTAGAACAGGTCAACTAGGTTAAGTAATGACTCTGCTCAGATGAACACATTCTTCATAAAAAATATTCTTCATAAAAAATATAAAGCACATGTTGTCTTTTATTATTTTTCACTGAGGTGATTTTCAAATCTGCACTCAGCAGTACCTGATATATTCATTTTGTTATATTCAGAGTGGAATTATCCAGCTTATCCATTCCTTCTGTGGTCTTTTTTTCCCTTTCTTTCTTCCCCTCAGTGTTTGCTTTCACAACCCAAGTTCTGGGCCATTCAGACATCAGCTTTGATCCTCCGGACAAAACTTGAGAGAGGAAGCACACGCCGAGTGGAACGGGCAATGAGGCAGACACAGGTAAGAATTAATGTGGCAATTTTTGTTATTCTTCCAGCTCTTTATTATTATCAATAACCGTACATGTTTGTTGTGAGTATAAAATCATTTTCCTCTAACACGTTTTATTATTGAAGAGTGTTGTTTTAGAGTTTGCTTGGCTCCAAAGCCCAACTCTGTCACTTAGCTCTGTGACTGTAGTATTTAACCTTTCTAAAGGAAAGCTGTTCCGCTACTCAACATTTCTGACGCCAAGTGTGTGGGTCTTTCACACCAAGCATTTCATCATTTCCCTGTGGACATCAACTGGGTGTCCTACAATTTAATTCAATTCTGACCCTCCCTGGAATTAGTGCAGGGAGCCCATATGTTAAGGGCTAAGTTCCAAAAGACTGCCTCCCACTTCAGATTCCAATCTCAAGTCTTCTCCTTCTGACTGACTGGCTATAAATCAGGGGTCCTCATGACCTCCTCCTCACCTCAGGTTTGATAATTTGCTAGAACTGGCTCACAGAACTAGGGGAAACACTTAATTACGATTACTGATTTATTATAAAGGATGTTATAAAGGATTCAAATGAACGGCCAGATGAAGAGGTATATAGGGCAAGGATCCTGAGCAAAGGAGCTTCTTTGTCTTTGTGGAGTTTGGGGTGCACTCCCCCTCCCAGAACGTCGGTGCGTTTTCCAACGTGGGTGCTCTCTGAACCCATTTGTTCTGGGAGGTTTTATGGAGTATCTATTATGTGGGCATGATTGATTAAATCAGTGGCCATTGGTGATTACCTCAATCCCCAGCCCTTTTTCCCTCCCCAGACCTTGGGGTGGGGCTGGAAGTTTTAACCCCCTAGTCACATGGTTGGTTCCTCTGACAACCGGCCCCCATCCTCCCAGAGTCACCTCATTGCCATAAGCTCAGGTGTGGTGAAAGGGACTTACTATGGATAAAAAAGACACTCTTCTAACCCTACAACTCAGGAAGTTACAAGAGTTTTAGAAGCTCTGTGCTGGGAACCAGAGCTTATATATTTCTTATTATATCACAGCATCACATCCCTAAGTTTCATTATCTATATAATAGGGTAGTAATAATTGTACTTATAGCATAGGTTTGTGGTGAGTGGTAAAGAGATAATACAAGAGTTAGTGAAAAAGGTATGCAGTTTCACAGACATAGATTGTATGAGGAAACAAAATTCATCCTAATGCAAAAATATTCACTGATGAACTGGAATGAATAGTCTCTATTCCAAAGTGTTTTTTTTTAAACTACTGAAGAATATTTTATTAATTTCTTTGTTTAAGAATATTTCTGATAGACACTTCACTAAGCTTAGAGCACTCTATTGATGCTGCTGGAAATATAGTACAAAGTTATTCCTTAGGTTCTGTATCTTTCCTATCTTTTCAGTTTGAAACCTGCATGATTCTCTGAATTGTGCACATGATGCTTTTAGATATCAAATAAACAGGATGTGCTTTGCTTGGGGAAAATGGATTTGAAGAAAGAGCAAAATCACCATGCTTTGGCCCTTTGCCCCATCTTGGCCTTACTATATCTGGGGTCTCTTCATCTTGCCATGCAAATGCTATGTGATGAAGAGAGTGGTATACCTTTCTACCTATACAGCAGCATGAGGGAGTTGTTATTCCTGCCTCTGTGGGAAAAATCAGAGAAAGTCTTTTCACTCCCCAACCCAGAAAATTTGGAAATTAGTCAGATCATGGAACAAGAAGAATTAGACAAAATTTGTCCAATTTTCTGTCACTTGTTGAGCCATTTACTTCATAATCTGAACTTTTGCCAATTCCTCTGATTCAGAGTTTGATATTACTAATTCTTGAAGTTATTGCATCCCTGAAGAATAAGATGAAAATGATTTTAAAAATACATGTATACATAAAACAATGTTTTAAAAAAATTCTCTTTTAGTTTCTGTGGAAATCTGTTACCTTGCTCAGCTGTACAAAGTGGTAAAATGATAAAGTGTTAAAGCAGAAAGAAAAATAAGCTAGAAGGAACTCTCAGGGAAAAGCTTAATCTTGTCACATGATAAGTTGAAGAAATGCAGGTATGATGAGGTCAGGTGACTTGCCCCAGTTTGTCTGGCGAGTTAATGACAGGGTCTGGACTTTAACTTACACAGTAGCAGGCAGTTACATTGAAGAATGCAGACCGGCTTTTTGGTGGGTCTAATGGCAGACTCTGGGAGGGCTCACTCCAAGGAGTACTTCCCAGTACTTCTGCTGTCAGTGTCCTTGTCCCCGCAAGTAAACCACAGCCACCCACCACCTCTGCAGGAGACCCTTCAACACTAGCAGCCATGTGGCTGACAGGGTCATGGTGCTCCAGCCGAGTGTCAGGCCTGTGCCTCTGAGGTAGGAGAGCTGAGTTCAGAACATTGGTCCACCAGAGACCTCCCGGCTCCATATAATGTCAAACGGTGAAAGCTCTCCCAGATATCTCCATCTCAACGCTAAGACCCAACTCAACTCAACGACCAGCAACCTAGAGTGCTGGACACCCTACACCAAAGAACTAGCAAGACAGGAACACAGCCCCACCCATTAGCAGAAAGGCTGCCTAAAATCATAATAAAGTCACAGACACCCCAAAACAAACCACCTGACACAGTCCTGCCCACCAGAAAGACAAGATCCAGCCTCATCCACCAGAACACAGGCACAAGTCCCCTCCACCAGGAAGCCTACACAACCCACTGAACCAACCTTAGCCACTGAGGGCAGACACCAAAAACAACGGGAACTACGAACATGCAGCCTGCGAAAAGGAGACCCCAAACACAGTAAGATAAGCAAAATGAGAAGACAGAGAAACACATAGCAGATGAAGGAGCAAGTTAAAAACCCACCAGACCAAACAAATGAAGAGGAAATAGGCAGTCTACCTGAAAAAGGATTCAGAACAATGATAGTAAAGATGATTCAAAATCTTGGAAATAGAATGAAGAAAATACAAGAAACATTTAACAAGGAACAATAAGAACTAAAGCACAAACAAACAATGATGAACAACACAATAAATGAAATTTAAAATTCTCTAGAAGGAATCAATAGCAGAATGACAGAGGCAGAAGAATGGATATGTGACCTGGAAGATAAATAGTGGAAATAACTACCATAGAGCAGAATAAAGAAAAAGGAATGAAAAGAATTGAGGACGGTCTCAGAGACCTCTGGGACAACATTAAACATACCAACATTCAAATTATCGGGGTCCCAGAAGAAGAGAAAAAGAAAGGGACTGAGGAAATATTTGAAGAGATTATAGTTGAAAGCTTCCCTAATATGGGAAAGAAAATAGTTGATCAAGTCCAGGAAGCACAGAGAGTCCCATACAGGATAAATCCAAGGAGAAACATGCCAAGACACATATTAATCAAACTATCAAAAATTAAATACAAACAAAAAATATTAAAAGAAGCAAGGGAAAACCAACAAATAACATACAAGGGAATCCCCATAAGGTTAACAGCAGATCTTTCAGCAGAAACTCTGCAAGCCAGAAGGCAGTGGCCGGACATATTTAAAGTGATGAAAGGGAAAAACCTACAACCAAGATTACTCTACCCAGCAAGGATCTCATTGAGATTTGACAGAGAAATTAAAACATTTACAGACAAGCAAAAGCTAAGAGATTTTAGCACCACCAAACCAGCTTTACAGCAAATGCTAAAGGAACTTCTCTAGGCAGGAATCACAAGAGAAGGAAAAGACCTGCAATAACAAACCCAAAACAATTAAGAAAATGGTTAATAGGAACATACATATTGATAATTACCTTAAATGTAAATGGATTAAATGCTTCAACCAAAAAACATAGACTGGCAGAATGGATACAAAAACAAGACCTGGGGCTTCCCTGGTGGCGCAGTGGTTGAGGGTCCGCCTGCCGATGCAGGAGATACGGGTTTGTGCCCCAGTTTGGGAAGATCCCACATGCCGTGGAGTGGCTAGCCCATGAGCCATGGCTACTGAACCTGCATGTCTGGAGCCTGTGCTCCACAACAGGAAAGGCCACAACAGTGAGATGCCCGTGTACCGCAAAACAAACAAACAAACAAAACCAAAACCCAACAGAACCTGTATATATGCTGTCTACAAAAGACCCACGTCAGACCTACAGACACATACAGACTGAAAGTGAGGGGATGGAAAGAGATATTCCATGCAATGGAAATCAAAAGAAAGCTGGAGTTGCAATTCACATATCACACAAAGTAGACTTTAAAACAAAGACTACTACAAGACACGAAGAAGGACACTACATAATGATCAAGGGATCAATCCAAGAAGAAGATATAAGAATTGTAAATATTTATGCACCCAACAGAGGAACACCTCAATACGTAAGGCAAATGCTAACAGCCATAAAAGGGGAATCGACAGTAACACAATCATAGTAGGGGACTTTAACAGCCCACTTTCACCAATGGACAGTTCATCCAAAATGATAATAAATAAGGAAACACAAGCTTTATTTTTAAAATTTTTTATTTTTTTATAATTTTTATTTTTTTGGCCATGCTGTGTACATGTTGGATCTTAGTTCCCTAGTCAGAGATCAAACCTGCACCCCCTGCATTGAAAGCAGAGTTTTAACCACTGGACCACCAGGGAAGTCCCTGAAACACAAGCTTTAAATGATACATTAAACAAGATGGACTTAATTGATATTTATAGCACATTCCATCCAAAAACAAGAGAATACACTTTCTTCTCAAGTGGTCATCGAACATTCTCCAGGATAGATCATATCTTCGGTCACAAATCAAGCCCTGGTAAATTTAAGAAAATTGAAATTGTATCAGGTATCTTTTCTGACCACAATGCTGTGAGACTACATATCAATTACATGAAGAAGTCTGTAAAAAATACAAGAACATGGAGGGTACACAATACACTACTTAATAACCAAGAGAAAACTGAAGAAAACAAAGAGGAAATCAAAAAATAACTAGAAACAAATGACAATGAAAGCACAATGACACAAAAACCTATGGGATGCAGCAAAAGCAGTTGTAAGAGGGAAGTTTGTAGCAATGCAAGCCTACCTCCAGAAACATCTCAAATAAACAACTTAAGCTTACACTTAAAGCAATTAGAGAAGGAAGAACAAAAAAACCCCAAAGTTAGCAGAAGGAAAGAAATTATAAAGATCAGATCAGAAATAAATGAAAAAGAAATGAAGGAAACAATAGCAAAGATCAGTAAAACTAAAAGCTGGTTGGTTCTTTGAGAAGATAAAAAAAATTGATAAACCATTAGCCAGAATGATCAGGAAACAAAGGGAGAAGACACAAATGAACAGAATTAGAAATGAAAACAGAGACGTAACAACTGATACTGCAGAAATACAAAGGATCATGAGAGATTACTACAAGTAACTATGCCAGTAACATGGACAACCTGGAAGAAATGGACAAATTCTTAGAAAAGCACAACCTTCTGAGACAGAACCAGTAAGAAATAGAAAATTCAAACGGACCAATCAAAAGCACTGAAATTGAGACTGTGATTAAAAATCTTCCAACAAACAAAAGCCCAGGACCAGATGGCTTCACAGGCGAATTCTATCAAACATTTAGAGAAGATCTAACACCTATCGTTCTCAAACACTTCCAAAATATAGCAGAGGGAGGAACACTCCCAAAGTCATTCTATGAGGCCACCATCACCCTGATACCAAAACCAGACAAAGATGTCACAAAGAAAGAAAACTGCAGGCCAGTATTGCTGATGAATATAGACGCAAAAATCCTCAACAAAATGCTAGCAAACAGAATCCAACAGCACATTAAAAGGATCATACACCATGATCAACTGGGGTTTATCCCAGGAACGCAAGGATTCTTCAGTATACGCAAATCAATCAATGTGATACATCATATTAACAAATTGAAGAATAAAAACCATATGATCATCTCAATAGATGTAGAAAAAGCTTTTGACAAAATTCAACACCCATTTTTGATTAAAAAAACCCTCCAGAAAGTAGACCTAGAGGGAAGTTAACATAATAAAGGCCATATATGACAAACCCACAGCCAACATCGTCCTCAATGGTGCAAAACTGAAACCATTTATATTAAGATCAGGAACAGACTAGGGTGCCCACTCTCACCACTGTTGTTCAACATAGTGTTGGAAGTTTTAGCCACAGCAATCAGAGAAGAAAAAGAAATAAAAGGAATCCAAGTCGGAAAAGAAGAAGTAAAGCTATCACTGTTTGCCTATGATGTGATACTATACATAGAGAATCCTAAAGATACTACCAGCAAACTACTAGAGCTAATCAATGAATTTTGTTAAGTAGCGGGATAAAAAATTAAAGCACAGAAGTCTCTTGCATTCCTATACATTAATGATGAAAAATCTGAAAGAGAAATTAAGAAAACACTCCCATTTACCATTGCAACAAAAATAATAAAATACCTAGGAATAAACCTACCCAAGGAGACAAATGACGTGCATGCAGAAAACTGTATGACATGGATGAAAGAAATTAAAGATGATACCAACAGATGGAGATGTATACCATGTTCTTGGATTGGAAGAATCAACATTGTGAAAATGAGTATACTACCCAAAGCAATCTACAGATTCAATGCAATCCCTATCAAAAAATACCACTGGCTTTTTTCACAGAACTAGAAAAAAAATTGCACAGTTTGTATGGAAACACAAAAGACCCCGAATAGCCAAAGCAGTCTTGAGAAAGAAAAATGGAGCTGGAGGAATCAGGCTCCCTGACTTCAGACTATACTACAAAGCTACAGTAATCAAGACAGTATGGTACTGGCACAAAAACAGAAGTATACATCAATTGAACAGGATAGAAATCCCAGAGATAAACCCATGCACATATGGTCGCCTTATTTTTGATAAAGCAGGCAAGAATATACAATGGAGAAAAGACAGCCTCTTCAATAAGTGATGCTGGGAACACTGGACAGCTACCTGTAAAAGAATGAAATTTGACACTCCTTAACACTATACACAAAAATAAACTCCAAATGGATTAAAGAGCTAAATGTAAGGGCAGACACTATAAAACTCTTAGAGGAAAACATAGGCAGAACCCTCTATGATATAAATCACAGCAAGATCCTTTTTGACCCCACCTCCTAGAGAAATGGAAATATAAACAAATGGGACCTAATGAAACTTAAAAGCTTTTGCACAGCAAAGGAAACCATAAACAAGAGGAAAAGACAACCCTCAGAATGGGAGAAAATATTTGCAAACGAATCAGCTGACAAAGGATTAATCTCCAAAATTTACAAGCTGCTCATGCAGGTCAGTATCAATAAAACAAACAACCCAATTGAAAAACGGGCACAAGACCTACGTACACATTTCTCCAAAGAATATAAACAGATTGCCAACAGACACATGAAGGAGAATGCTCAACATCACTAATCATTAGAGAAATGCAAATCAAAACTACAATGAGATATAATCTCACACTGGTCAGAATGGCTATCATCAAAAAATTTACAAACAGTCAATGCTGGAGAGGGTGTAGAGAAAAGGGAACCCTCTTGCACTGTTGGTGGGTATGTAAATAAATACAGCTAATATGGAGAACAGTGTGGAGATTTCTTAAAAAACTAAAAATAGAACTACCGTACAACCCAGCAATCCCACTACTGGGCATATACCCTGAGAAAACCATAATTCAAAAAGTGTCATGTACCACAATGTTCATTGTAGCTGTATTTATGGTAGCCAGGACATGGAAGCAGCCTAAGTGTCCATCGACAGGTGAATGGATAAAGAAGATGTGGCACATATATGCAGTGGAATGTTACTCAGCCACAAAAAGGAAGGAAATTGAGTTATTTGTAGTTTGGTGGGTGGACCTAGAGTCTGTCATACAGAGTGAAGTAAGTCAGAAAGAAGAAAACAAATACCGTATGCTAACACATATAAATGGAATCTAAATGAAAAAAAAAAAAGGTTATGAAGAACCAAGGGGCAGGACAGGAATAAAGTTGCAGACCTACTAGAGAACGGACTTGAGGACACGGGGAGGAGGAAGAGTGAGCTGGGACAAAGTGGGAGAGTGGCATGGACTTTTATATACTACTGAATGTAAGATAGCTAGCTAGTGGGAAGCAGCCGCATAGCACAGGGAGATCAGCTCAGTGCTTTGTGACCACCTAGAGGGATGGGATGTTGGGAGAGAGACGCAAGAGGGAGGAGATATGGGGTTATATGTATATGTATAGCTGATTCAGTTTGTTATAGAGCAGAAACTAAAGCACCATTGTGAAGCAATTATACTCCAGTAAAGATGTTAAAAAAAAAAAAAAAAAAAGGATGTAATGGCAGGTCCTAAAGGTGGCAGATTTGGAAGAGATGTCTAAGTGAGATGTGCCAAACTTAGAAGGGACTGTTGTGTCACACCTAATGGTAAATAAATCAGTATTATAAGATCCACAGAGGAAGAAGGAACTCCAAGTTGAGGACAGTTCATTAAAAGCACTGTATCTGGGCTTCCCTGGTGGCGCAGTGGTTGAGAGTCCGCCTGCCGATGCAGGGGACACGAGTTCGTGCCCCCGTCCGGGAAGATCCCACATGCCGCGGAGCAGCTGGGCCCGTGAGCCATGGCCGCTGAGCCTGCGAGTCCGGAGTCTGTGCTCTGCAACGGGAGAGGCCACGACAGTGAGCGGCCCACGTACCGCAAGAAAAAAGAAAAAAAAAAGCACCCTATCTAATGGAAATTATTCTAGGCTAGAGTTGTTTAATTATTGTATCTTCAGGACTATGATGATGGTGGTAATGATGAACAAAATAATGTTTATGGAAATACTGGTTATTTTAGAATTCAGAAGCAGCTTGAATTAAAATATTATATTCTCCAGTATTTATTTATACCCTGCTTTTTACCCGTGGGGTACAAAATACCTACCTATCTATCATGATTCTGCTTCTACCCCACCCCACCATGCCATGTCTGATCCAAGTCCAAATAATCGATATCTTCTGTCTCATAAGATCACATCTTTTTCTTCTTTCCTTTAGTATGATGAAAGCAATGTATTATACATATCCAAATATGAAGGAAATTAATTGAAACCACATACATTCAAGGGAACCCTCTTACTTATGTTCAATCCAAAGAAACTTGGGCAAACCAAATGTCATCGTCTAATAACGTTCATATTAGTGTCAGATAAACTCAGTTCAGTCATTGAGGGTTAATGTTAGGTTACTTTATGTTCATTATTAAGTAATTTTGCTGATGAATTTTAATTACCCAGTTATGTTTTAAATCTTTTAATTTAAATTGTGAAGATGTGTCCCTGTTGAGCTAGTTTTGCCTCTGAAGATGTTTGTATGGCAAGAGTCTTTTCCTTCACCCTTGAATTTCTGGGAGGACATTGCACTGAATTGGGAATTTGAGATTGCAGCAGTTTTCTGTCACTGGAGACTGTTCATACTGCCATTTGACTTTCTTAACTGTGGGAGCTAATTGAGATTTCACAATTTTTAAATGAGTATTTTTAGAACAGTTTTTTTTTCTTTTTTAACACCTTTATTGGAGTATAATTGTTTTACAATGGTGTGTTAGTTTCTGCTTTGTAAAAAAGTGAATCAGCTATACATATACATATATCCCCATATCTCTTCCCTCTTGCACCTCCTTCCCACTCTCCCTATCCCACCCCTCTAGGCAGTCACAAAGCAGTGAGGTGATCTCCCTGTGCTATGCAGCTGCTTCCCACTAGCTATCTATTTTACATTTGGTAGTATATATAAGTCCATGCCACTCTCTCACTTCGTCCCAGCGCACCCTTCCCCCCCCATGTCCTCAAGTTCATTCTCTTCGTCTGCGTCTTTATTCCTGTCCTGCCCCTAGGTTCTTCATAACCATTTTTTTTTTTTAGATTCCATATATATGTGTTAGCATATGGTATTTGTTTTTCTCTTTCTGACTTACTTCACCCTGTATGACAGACTCTAGGTCCATCCACCTCACTACAGATAACTCAATTTTGTTTCTTTTTATGGCTCAGTAATATTCCATTGTATATATGTGCCACATCTTCTTTATCCATTCATTTGTTGATGGACACTTAGGTTGCTTCCATGTCCTGGCTATTGTAAATAGAGCTGCAGTGAACATTGTGGTACATGACTCTTTTTGAATTACGGCTTTCTCAGGGTATACGCCCAGTAGTGGGATTGCTGGCTCATATGGTAGTTCTATTTTTAGTTTTTTAAGGAACCTCCATACTGTTCTCCATAGTGGCTGTATCAATTTATATTCCCACCTACAGTGCAAGAGGGTTTCCTTTTCTCCACACCCTCTCCAGCATTTGTTGTTTCTAGATTTTTTGATGATGCCCATTCCAACTGGTGTGAGGTGGTACCTCATTGTAGTTTTGATTTGCATTTCTCTAATAATTAGTGATGTTGAGAAGCTTTTCATGTGCTTCTTGACCATCTGTATGTCTTCTTTGGAGAAATGTCTATTTAGGTCTTCTGCCCATTTTTGGATTGGGTTGTTGTTTCTTTATTATTGAGCTTCATGAGCTGTTTATATATTTTGGAGATTATTCCTTTGTCCGTAGATTCGTTTGCAAATATTTTCTCCCATTCTGAGGGTTGTCTTTTCGTCCTGTTTATCGTTTCCTTTGATGTGCAAAAGCTTTGTATTTGCATTAGGTCCCATTGTTTATTTTTTAAAAATTTCCGTTACTGTAGGAGGTGGATTAAAAAAGATCTTGCTGTGATTTATGTCAAAGAGTGTTGTTCCTATGTTTTCCTCTGAGAGTTTTATGGTGGCTAATCTTACATTTAGGTCTCTAATCCATTTTGAGTTTATTTTTGTGTAAGGTGTTAGGCAGTGTTCTAATTGCATTCTTTTACATGTAGCTGTCCAGTTTTCCCAGCACCACTTATTGAAGAGGCTGTCTTTTCTCCATTGTATATTCTTGCCTCTTTTGTCATAGATTAGTTGACCATACTTGTGTGGGTTTATCTCTGGGCTTTCTATCTTGTTCCATTGATCTATGTTTCTTTTTTTGTGCCAGTACCATATTGTTTTGATTACTGTAGCCTTGTAATATAGTCTGTAGTCAGGGAGTCTGATTCCTCCTGCTCCGTTTTTTTCCGTCAAGACTGCTTTGGCTATTCAGGGTCTTCTGTGTCTCCATACAAATTTTAAGATTTTTTGTTCTCGTTCTGTAAAAAATGCCATTGGTAATTTGATAGGGATTGCATTGAATCTGTAGATTGCTTTGGGTAGTATACTCATTTTCACAATATTGATTCTTCCAGTCCAAGAACATTTTATATCTCTCCATCTGTTGGTATCATCTTTAATGTATTTTATCAGTGTCTTATAGTTTTCTGCACACAGGTGTTTTGTCTCCCTAGGTAGGTTTATTCCTAGGTTTTTTGTTTTTGTTTTTGTTTTTGCAGTACGCAGGCCTCTCACTGTTGTGGCCTCTCCCGTTGCGGAGCACAGGCTCCAGATGCACAGGCTCAGCGGCCATGGCTTACGGGCCCAGTCGCTCCTCAGCATGTGGGATCTTCCTGGACAGGGCCACGAACCCGTGTCCCCTGCATCGGCAGGCGGACTCTCAACCACTGCACCACCAGGGAAGCCTAATTCCTAGGTATTTTATTCTTTTTGTTGCATTGGTAAATGAGAGAGTTTCCTTAATTTCCCTTTCAGATTTTTAACCATTAGCGTATAGGAATGCAAGAGATTTCTGTGCATTAATTTTGTATTCTGCAAGTTTATCAGATTCATTGATTAGCTCTAGTAGTTTTCTGGTGGCATCTTTAGGATTCTCTATGTATAGTATCATGTCATCTGCAGACAGTGACAGTTTTATTTCTTCTTTTACAATTTGTATTACTTTTATTTCCTTTTCTTCTCTGATTGCTGTCGCTAGGACTTCCAAAACTATCTTGAAGAGTAGTGGCGAGAGTGGACATCCTTGTCTTTTTCCTGATCTTAGAGGAAATGCTCTCAGTCTTTCACCATTGAGAATGATGTTGGCTGTGGGTTTGTTGTATATGGCCTTTATTATGTTGAGATTGGTTCCCTCTAGGCCTGTTTTCTGGAGGGTTTTTATCATAAATATGTGTTGAAATTTGTCAAAAGCTTTTTATGCATCTATTGAGATGATCATATGGTTTTTATTCTTTAATATGTTCATATGGTGTATCACATTGAGTTGCATATATTGAAGAATCCTTACATCCTTGAGATAAACCCCACTTGATCATATTGTATGATCCTTTTAATGTATTGTTTGCTAGTATTTTGTTGAGGATTTTTGGATTTATAATCATCAGTAATATTAGTCTGTAATTTTTTTTGTAGTATCTTTGTCTGGTTTTGGTATCAGGGTGATGGTGGCATCATAGAATGAGTTTGGGAATGTTCCCTCCTCTGCAATTTTTGGAAGAGTTTGAGAAGGATAGGTCTTAGCTCTTCTGTAAATGTTTCATAGAATTCACCTGTGATGCCATCTGGTCCTGTGCTTTTATTTGTTGGAAGATCTTTAATCACAGTTTCAATTTCATTACTTGTGATTGGTCTGTTCATATTTTCTATTTCTTCCTGGTTCAGTCTTGGGAGGTTATACCTTTCTAAGAATTTGTCCATTTCTTCCAGGTTGTCCATTTCATTGGCATAGTGTTGCTTGTAGTAATCTCTTAGGATGCTTTGTATTTCTGCAGTGTCTGTTGTAACTTCTCCTTTTCATTTGTAATTTTATTGATTTGAGTCCTCTCCCTCTTTTTCTTGATGAGTCTGGCTAATGGTTTATCAATTTTGTTTGTCTTCTCAAAGAACCAGCTTTTAGTTTTATTGATCTTTGCTATTGTTTTCTTGATTCTATTTCATTTATTTCTTCTCTGATCTTTATAATTTCTTTTCTTCTGCTAACTTTGGGTTTTGTTTGTTCTTCTTTCTCTAGTTCCTTTAGGTGTAACGTTAGATTGTTTTTTTGAGATTTTTCTTGTTTCTTGAGGTAGACTTGTATAGCTATAAACTTCCCTTTTAGAACTGCTTTTGCTGCATCCCATAGGTTTTGGGTGATCGTGTTTTCATTGTCATTTGTTTCTAGGTATTTTTGATTTCCTCTTTGATTTCTTCAGTGATCACTTGGTTATTCAGTAACATATTGTTTAGCCTCCATGTGTTTGTGTTTTTTACGTTTTTTTCCCTGTAATTGTTTTCTAATCTCATAGTGTTGTGTTCAGAAAAGATGGTTGATATGATTTCAGTTTTCTTCAATGTACTGAGGCTTGATTTGTGACCCAAGATGTGATCTCTCCTGGAGAATGTTCCGTGAGCACTTGAGAAGAAAGTGTAATCTGCTGTTTTTGGATGGAATGTCCTATAAATATCAATTAAATCTTTCTGGTCTATTGTGTCATTTAAAGCTTCTGTTTCCGTTTTAATTTTCTGTTTGGGTCATCTGTGCATTGGTGTAAGTGAGGTGTTAAAGTCCCCCACTGTTATTGTGTCACTGTCCATTTCCTGTTTTATTGCTGTTAGCAGTTTCCTTATGTATTGAGGTGCTGCTTTGTTAGGTGCATATATATTTATAATTGTTATATCTTCTTGGATGGATCCCTTGATCATTATGTAGTGTCCTTCCTTGTCTCTTGTAACATTATTTTAAAGTCTGTTTTATCTGATATAAGTATTGCCACTCCAGCTTTCTTTTGATTTCCGTTTGCATGGAATATCTTTTTCCATTCCCTCACTTTCAGTCTGTATGTGTCCTTAGGTCTGAAGTGGGTCTCTTGTAGACAGCATATATATGGGTCTTATTTTTGTATCCATTCAGCAAGCGTGTGTCTTTTGGTTGGAGCATTTAATCCATTCACTTTTAAGGTAGCTATCAAAATTTGTGTTCATATTACCATTTTCTTAAACGTTTTGGGTTTGTTTTTGTAAGTCCTTTTCTTCTCAATGTTTAATTTTTAATTACCTACTTATTAGCAGGAATAATTGAGAGTTAGCTGAATTAAAGATTATATTTTCATCTGGCAATTTAGCAATCTGAGAGCAGTAGAGACCAGCCTTTGTAATATCCTGCAGTCCAAATCTTCTGTCGAGTGCCAAAGCTAACAGGAACAGAGCAATCACTGTGATCACACTGAGGGTAACGTAGAGGTCTCAGCGGGTAGTAATTCACAGTTTGGTTGGTTGTATTTTTTTTAAGGGGGAAGAGGTAAAGGAATTTCAGTTTTTTCTTTTAGGGTTTCCTAAAAAATGATAAACTGCATGCATAAATCGCTACCCTTTGTGGTCATTAGAAGAAGTGATAAGAATTGTAAAGTGAGTATACTCCAATAAAGATATTGGGCTTTCCTGGTGGCGCAGTGGTTGAGAGTCCACCTGCTGATGCAGGAGACACTGGTTCGTGCCCCGGTCCAGGAAGACCCCATGTGCTGCGGAGCGGCTAGGCCCGTGAGCCATGACCGCTGAGGCTGCGCATCCGGAGCCTGTGCTCTGCAACGGGAGAGGCCACAACAGTGAGAGGCCCACGTGCTGCCCCCCAAAAAAAAAGATATGAAAAAAAAAGAAAAGGAAATGATAAGAGACCGGAGTTCATGAATTAGCTACTTAATTATCTCGAAATATGTTCACTGTATTTCTCAATATACCATAAAACAGAGCTTTTCCTCTGTATTACAAACTGGTCATTTGTTCTGCATTGCAGACTGCTCTCTGAAGTTTTGGTGTCTCATAATATGCACCTGCTCTATTACATTTTCACATATCTTCTTCATGAAAGTACATCCACATGAATTATATTTGGCAGGCTTGGCATTGACCTTGATGTGCAGCTATTTGCGTGAGTGGAATATATGGCTGTCATTATGGATTACAGGAGGTGGAGGGGAGCACGTGATGTAGTAATTCAAGCTGACCTTGGCCGTATTTGGCTTACCCCATGAGGGGGTATGGCTTCAAAATTTGAGAAGTTACATTTGATTTTTATACTTTAAATATCCTTTTCTAAATATAAGGTGCTTGTAATGGACAGATTGAAGTTTAGAGCTTTTTGAGACTTTTTATACTTCTACTTTAGTACAATTCAAGGACAGGTCTCAGTAGGAAACTTTTAGTTGTAAGGGACAGAAACCCAATTCAAACTGTCTGTAAAAAAGGAAATTGGTTGACTGTTATAGTAACTGGGAAGTCTAGGGGTATTCCGATCCCATAGTTAGCTGGATTCAAGGCTCGAAGAGATCATCGGGTTTTTCTCTCTTTTCTCATCTCTGCTTTTCTCTGCCTGCTTCAGTGTCAGAATGTCTGTTGTCAGAAAAGCACCAGATTTTATTGTCCATAGACCTCACAATCCAAGAGGAAGAGATGTCACGTACTGTGGCCAAGGCTAAGCACCCTAACCTCTTATGCTTCACTTCCCTTATCTGGAGAATGGAGAGAGCGGTAATGCCCACCTCATTCAGATACTGAGGGGTTAAATGACTTAATATTTGTGAAACACTCCAAATAGCACCTGGCACATAGTAAACCCTCAGTAAATGTTGACTGTTTCTATTATCCTGACTTTAAAGGAGGTACAGGAAAAGAAAACTGCCCAATCCTTCATAACTCACTGAAAGCAATCATTACTACCTAGAATAGAATGCTTTAGATTTAGAAAATCTAAAAACATTGAGATAAGTACAATGCTTCACGTTTAGTGTGCTGAGTCCCGCCATTGAGTTTTTCAAATATCTGAGATATGAAATCATGTCTTCCGTTCTGGCTTTGTACTTCACCTGCCTTAATAACCACATGTAGCGCTTGAAAGTTATTGAAAAGTATACTAGAACTTGCTCCTGTGACTGTAGCTATGCTTTTTTTTTTTGGAGTCATTATAGTTACTACTGTTTATTCAGAACTGTGTACAGTTACTACCGTTTACTGGATACTTATGTGCCAGGTTCTAAATAATCCTAGGGAGTAGGCACTATTTATATTTTTACTGGTGAAGAAACTGAAGCACAGAAAATATAAGTGACTTACCCAAGGTCTAATTGAATTCACACCAGGTCTGTCTTGGATTTCGAAATCCATGCTTTTTTTTTTTTTAAATTTATTTATTTTATTTATTTTTGACTGAGTTGGGTCTTTGTTGCTGTGCGCGGACTTTCTCTACTTGTGGCGAGCGGGGGCTACTTTTCGTTGCGGTGCAGGGGCTTCTCATTGCAGTGGCTTCTCTTGTTCCAGTGCACGGGCTCTACTTACACGGGCTTCAGTAGTTGTGGTGCCTGGGCTCAGTAGTTGTGGCTCGTGGGCTCTAGAGTGCAGGCTTAGTAGTTGTGGCGCACGGGCTTAGTTGTTCCATAGCACGTGGAATCTTCCTGGATCAGGGCTCGAACCCGTGTCCCCTGCATTGGCAGGCAGATTCTTAACCACGGAACCAGCAGGGAAGCCCCTGAAGTCCATGCTTTTATTCACCATGCTGTATTCTCAGGAAGCTCTGAGAAAGAAGATATCAGTGGAAGACTTGGCATCATCTGGGGGAAAGGGGTTGAACCAGCATAGGCAGGAAGAAATGAATAGAGGCTTTTGTGAGGAATGTTTGGTTGCAGAACTCAGCATCTGAATGCCTACAATTTAGGTGAAAGGAGAGGAAATGGATTGTACACAATATCAGGATGCAGTCCCGTGTGGGAAAAGAACGTGCACCTGGGTGAGTGAAACTGGCTTCTGCTAAGGCCAAGAAAGGGGGATGCCTGGACAGAGGCTGATGGGCTGAACCAGGATGTGAGTTTCGTGATAATAGATTAGTAAAAATATAGGCAACAATTAGTTCATAAATAAGTGAGATAAAAGAAGGGAGAAGCGATAAACAACATAAAATATTGTTAATAGTTAAAAAAATATTTTGAAAACCTAGAAAGTTACAGGACAGTGAAAACTCAGTAACAGCAGAGAAACTTACTAGTGGAATGGAATAAAGTACACCCACTTAAAGCACACTTCTAAAGGCACTAAATGCTAACTTCAGTCAGATTCCAGTAGGGGCACACTGAAGGTCTTTGACAGAGTCAGATTGTGTTGATTGAACTGACACATTGGTGTTTCCTGGGACAGCACCCTGTGTACATCTTATGAGCCTTATACAACATTTCTCAAACTTGCCTGAACATATGAACCACTTCCAAGGTGCTTGTTAAAATATAGCTCTGCATGGGGCTTCCCCGGTGGCTCAGTGGTTAAGAATCCACCTGCCAATGCAGGGGACACGGTTCGAGCCCTGGTCCGGGAAGATCCCACATGCTGTGGAGCAAGTAAGCCCGTGTGCCACAACTACTGAGCCTGTGCTCTAGAGCCTACGAGCCACAACTACTGAAGCCCGCACGCTTAGAGCCCATGCTCCACAACAAGAGAAGCCACCACAATGAGAAGCCTGTGCACCGCAACCAAGAGTGGCCCCTGCTTGCCGCAACTAGAGGAAGCCTGCACGCAGCAACAAAGACCCAACGCAGACAAAAGTAAAAAAAAAAAAATATATATATATATATATGGCTCTTCAGCCCATCCTGCAGAAATTCAAGGTCTGGTGAGGGTGGTGATTATGGGTGCGTTTGGAAGAGACTGCCCCTGACAGAGGCAGATTGTTAATCTTTTGTAGCTCCAGATATTTTACTGTCTTACATCCAAGTACAAACAGAACAGAGACTAAAAGGGCATTTACCAAGGCCTGGAGGCCAGCGTTGTGATTTAACAGGGGGCTGGGTGCCAGAAGGAACCTTAGAGGTGAGTGTTACTGAGGGCTGCAGACGAGGGCCAGGTGGAATTGAGCTGGCTGAGGAACAGATGCTTTGCATCTGACTGGGGCTGCTCAGGAAAGTAGGTGTAATTATTATTAGACTTAACTATTTTAACTTTTTTAGGAAGGATAATACTGGGAATTTAAAACATTCATTTAAGTTTTAATAAATATTCTTTGCACTCTTATGATACTTGCAGACTGTAAACAGACTGACTTTTCTCATTTCCTAATCTTTTAAGACAAGATAATAAAGGAGAACTTCTAAGTATTGCCTTAAATACTAAGGAGGGTCCCCTGGAGAAGTTGTGGGAGAAGGTTGGAGGTGGGCAGCGTCTGGGGAAGGCACGAGAGATTGTGCATCTCCCAGTTCTCAGGCAGCAGTTCTCAGGGGGTGATTGTGGAGCCCCGAGGCTCCTCAGCCCTTTCAGAGTGTCCAAGGTCACAACTGTCTTCACAACAATATTAAGATACTATTTATCTTGTCACTGTGTTGATACTGAATCACTAGAAGCAATGGGGGGTCACACTGTTGGCCCCTTAACCGGAATCAAGGTCAGGACACCATACTGTGCTGGTAGTCATCCTGTGCTTCACCACCATGAGTTTGTAGCTTAAAAAAAAGAAAAGACAGTTTTTTTTTTTTTTTTTTTTTTAATTTATTTATTTTTTGGTTGTGTTGGGTCTCTTAGTTACAACGTGTGGTATCTTCGTTGTGGCACTCAGGATCTTTTGTTGTGGTACGCGGGCTTCTCTCTAGCTGTGGTGCACGGCTCCAGAGTGCCTGGGCTCAGTAGTTGTGGCATGCGGGCTCTCTAGTTGTCGCACGCTGGCTCTAGAGTGCGTGGGTTCAATAGTTGCGGCATGCGGGCTTAGTTGCCCCATGGCATGTGGGATCTCAGTACCCCAACCAGGGATTGACCCATGTTTC
The DNA here is from genome assembly GCF_008692025.1 of Phocoena sinus. NCBI lineage: Eukaryota > Metazoa > Chordata > Mammalia > Artiodactyla > Phocoenidae > Phocoena > Phocoena sinus. The sequence goes on from NC_045775.1 coordinate 26,165,758, forward strand.
CCTACATTGGAAGGTGGATTCTTAACCACTGAACCACCAGGGAAGTCCCAAGACAGTTTTGTTTATGAATGTCTTTGATAAAGCAGTAAATATTATTTTATTAAGTCTTCACCCTTGACAGCGTGCTTTTTAATATTTTACGTGATGAACTGGGAAGTACTTGCGAAACACTTGTGCTGCATGCTGAAGTACAGTGGTTGTCTCAAGAAAAGCTAAGCGAGTTGCTTTTCCTAGGAAACACAGTTTTTACTAAGAAGAACTATTGACAGACTATGCGTATTCATACTTGGGTATTTGGCAGAAATTTTCTTAAAAATGAATGAAGTGAGCTCATCACTTCTAGGAAAATAATTGACAGTATTTCTTACCAGTGATGAAATTTTGAGCTTTTAAGAAAAAAAATGAGACTTTTGGAAATCTTTTATATGCAGTTATGAATTTGACAGCTTTCCAATACTTCAAGTACTGGGCTGAGAGTTTTCTTGTGAGATTATTGGTGATATTAATGCATACAATTTTTAATATTATATGAAATATGTCAACATTTGTAAATCTGCACATTTTCCAAATGACTAATGCATGATGTGAAAAATCAAGCATGGGTAAAAGGTCCATTCAAAGTTCAAGATACATCAGTGAGTAGTTTTTTGGTTTTTTTTTAGACCAGTGGATTTTACTGTAACAGGGTATTTAATGTAACAGGGAAACATTCATTGATAGGATTTCAAATTCCACATTGCAGGTAACTCTTAGAAGCCACCACATTTTGAATTTTGATGTAGTATCAAAGAATAATATGCACAATTAACTGAAAAAGCTGTTAACATACTTCTCCCTTTTCCAACTACCTATCTGTATGAGGCCAAATTTTCTTCATAAATTTCAACCAAAACATCACATTGTAACAGATTGACTACAGAAGATGGTATGAGAATAGATGACAGAATAGCTGTCATCTATTAAGCCAGACATTAAAGACAGTTGCAGAAATGTAACACATTGACAGTTTTTTTTTTTTTTTTTTTTTTTACTTTTTTCTTTGTGCCACTCAGCTTGCAGGATCTTAATTCCCTGACCAGGAATTGAACGCGGGCTCCCAGCCGTGGAAGCTCGGAGTCCTAACCACTGGACGGCCAGGGAATTCCCAAGACATTGTCAATCTTTTCAAGACTTTTTTTTGGGGGGTGGGGGGGAGATATAGTTATTTTTCATGAAACATATTATGTATGTTAATGTAATAGATTCATTATTTTCTTTTAGAATGGATTAATATTTAAATTTTATTCAGTTTTAATTTCTAATATGATAAATATTGATAGATGATAGCCCACACAAACAAAAGCTCTTTGGAGTCCCTCAATAATTTATAAGAGTTTAAAGAGGTCCTACAACATTGTAAAGCAACTATACTCCAATAAAAATTAATTAAAAAAATAAATATAAAGAGGTCCTGAAACGAAATGGTTTAAGAACTGCTAACGTGTGACTAAGGGGAATGTTCCAAGATCCTTGTGTGGGCTTCCTTGAAGCCTCCCTCTTTATGTTCATCTCTTCTGTCTGGAATCATAAAAAAGACATCTAGGCTCTCCCAGCCCCCTTTAGTAGACCCAGCTCCTACCAGCCAACACATAAAAGTCTTTGGAACAGGAAGTAGTGATTAAAGATCTTCTTGGCCAGGCCACACCCTGACTCCCATATTATGTGATTAGGTGGGGAAAAACCCAGTTAATTAGAGTTCTCAGTATTTTTCCAGTGAGAAGCTGCTTTTTATTTTCACAGCTCTGATAATTTCCACTTAGGAGGTAAGGTTTTAATGAAGCTGTCAACTTAGTGTTTGGAATCAGACAGGCTCACCTATTTCATAGCTTTAAACTTTGGGCAAGCCATTTTTAAAAAAATGAATGAATGAATGAATGGCTGAGTTGGGTCTTTGCTGCTGTGTGCGGACTTTTTCTAGTTGTGGTGAGCAGGGGCTCCTCTTCGTTGCAGTGCGCGGGCTTCTCATTGTGGTGGCTTCTCTTGATGCGGAGCACGGGCTCTAGGTGCACGGGCTTCAGTAGTTGTGGCTCACGGGCTCTAGAGTGCAGGTTCAGTAGTTGTGGTGCATGGGCTTTGCTGCTCCGTGGCATGTGGGATCTTCCTGGACAAGGGCTCAAACCCGTGTCCCCTGCATTGGCAGGTGGATTCTTAACCACTGCGCCACCGGGGAAGCCTGGGCAAGCCATTTTTTTAATCTCTCTGATTCCCTGCAATTCCCTATACACAAGGTAAAACTGAATTAACAATAGGTTTAATGGTGGTGTTGATACTTAGTTGGTTGTTGATAGGTTTTGATTCTCATTCCCCTTGTTCCTATTAGAAGTTTTCTTGGGCTTGGGAGTTTGAGATGGCAGTTAGCTTCACCACTCTGAATCATGGTGGAATGACTGCAGACTCCTGTCAAAGAGAGCAGTTCAGCCCAACTGTTGGATATATTTGATTAAGTACGTATTTTTATAATTAATCCCACCCTCCTACACACACACACACACACACACACACACACACACACACTCACATTGCACAAAAAAGCAAGGTGATTTGGCATATGATCAATCATACCTTTTAGATTATCAGCTAATTTCTACTTGGCTCTTCAGAAAGTGGATAAACACTTTGATATCACGCAAGCAAGAAAGAATAGCCTTCAGTGAAAGTGTAGGTTCTTAGGGACTAGCTCTGTTCTTTTGAAGATATGTGTGCCATACTTTTAGATACGAGCACATAAATAAAGTCTAAATCATACCAGACCTTGTTCAGAATTGTCCTTCTATACTAAGTCATTCTCCATGTGCTAATTTTAAAATGTAGTTTTGATCTTCTCTAGTTTTTTGGAGGGAAGAAGTTCTTTCGCTACTGAAAACAGAGCATTGAAAAGAGAGGACCCATCATTGTTTTCCAGGGTTTTATTCCCCATTCCTTAGAGGTATCTTTTATTCCCCATTCCTTAGAGGTATCTCCTGACCTCTGGTACAGTGGCTTCTGGAAGGCTGGAGAGTCGTTATTGTTTGGGGTTAGAGAATCTATATGCACAAGCACGTTGTCTCAAAGGACACTCAAAGTATAAATGCTTTGTGATGGAGTTTGGGGAGAAAAAAACATTAAAAGGGAGTCTTAAAACTTGAAAACAGTTTCATATCACAGTAGTTTATACATCATGAGGTCATCTTTGATGTCTCCCAGCAGTTATCATACCTGGATTTTCTGTGACTTGGCTGTCCCCCCACCTCCTGACTGAGCTCTAGACTCTTCCTTACTCTTTACTCATCGTCTTTCCCGTTTATCCACATTTCTTCTGTCACCCTCCTATGTACACTCTGCTTGCTTTCAACTCTTAATGATTGGTCTAGGGTATATTCATTTCTCTCTCTCTCTCTCTCTCTCTCTGTCCATTTCTGATGTTACCATTTTCCCTTAAAGGCAACTTCTCATACCAGTTTTAACTTATGACCAAGTGCCCATGACTTTCAGGTGTGAAATACATGAAATTTAGAAACTGGAGAGAGACAATGGCAAGTGAAAGGGTAGGACACTGCTTTAGAGGTCATTTACCTCAATTTCTGGGGGTGTGTGAAAGCTTACAAAGTGCCAGTTTGTCTCTGAGCTACTGTTTCTGTCCACTTTCACACACACACGTATACACGGCAGGAGCTCGGGCTTGCTGTTCATTCAGTCCCATTCTCCTAGGACTTAATGTCCTGCCGTTGTCTTCCAGACCAATTTGGTACAGTTTGCCCCTGAGGAATGAACCTGATGCTTGTGTTCGGCTAATGGTACCTGAAACTAGCAACCTCCTCAGATGCTTGAAATTAAACAAAATACTCTTTTGATAAAGCCATATTCTCAGAGTGTTTGGAGTGCAAAAGATCATTTAGAAAATCATTTCGTAGATGAGTGCCTTTGTGTTTAAATGACTTGCTTGTTGGAGGTTGACCTAGAACAGCAGGCAGGCCACTTCACCTATCAGTACTCTTTTTCTTGTAAAGGACTCCAGCTCATTTGACTATAATGGGATTATTCCAGAATGAGTCACTAGAAATAATCCTGCTCTGAAAAACCTAGAGATGCATTGTAAATAAGTTCCTGTATTTGGAGTGAGTTAGCAAATAAGAGAGTACTTTGAATTCAGTAGAGGAAATAGACAAATTAATTTGATGTTCTTGGTTTTATTGGTAGGTGAATCTTTAGGTGGTTGTCATATTTAAGGTAGGAGGAAGTATATTCTGTGCAGGAGTGAAAATAGGTTAGAATTCTGTTTTTAATCTTTATCATACACATGGCCTATTCGAGTTCTATAAAGCATGGCTGTACTTGTACAGGGGCTTATTTATGGTATCAGATTCAAATAAATGTTCATTCTCTGCTCTCTCCGGTGGTCTCTGACATTTTGGAGAGTATCTGAGAGTACCAGAGACACTCTGAGATCATCTAAAAGTATCTGAAATACATAATAAATCTGTTTATTAATAAATTAGGAAGTATTTACTGAGCACTGATTAATACGTTTTAGCTAGATGCAGTAAGTGCAGCAAACAGCGTGAGTTTTGTTTGAAAATCAGATGTCTTGCATGTAATTAAGACGTCTTGCATGTAATTAAGACTTTAAAAGTAAATGTTGGGATGTTGCTTTTGGCTTTTAATTATTAAATAAGCATTATTTATTTTTTCTTTCCAAAGGAATAAAAAGAATTTGATAAAAGGGAAAAGTTGCCCTCCTTAATGAAGTAATTCAGTGAACCTTCTATTTATGTATTGTAAGCATATGTATTCAGCCAGAGGTTTTTCTTCTCTTCTCTCTCTCCTACAACTAAATAGCTTTGGGCAGAAGCATGCAACCTTTTTGCTATTAAGTTTCTCTGAAGTAAGGCCAGAAAGCTTTAAAAATATTTTGATCAAGATGGTTTAGGAGTCTGGTTATGACTCAGTTTGTTCTGACTGATTTGATTGAATAACATCTTGGATTGTCAAAGAAGTGATGTAATGAGTGTTTTCTCATTCTGCAGGGTATTCTTAGACTAACAAATATATCTCCCACCTATTATAATATAGAGAACTTCCCTTCTCTCCCAATTGAGGAGCAGTTCCCCTGCTCAGAAACTGGTCTCCTCTTACTTATAGTGGGATTTGTTAGATTCTTGTCCTTTTCTTTCTCCTGAGGAAGTTTGAACTTGCTACCTCTTACTTTTTTTTGTTGTTTTTGAAATTTTCAATTTTAATTTCATAAAAACTTGAAAAAAATTTCAAACTTACAGAAAAGTTTTAAGTACAGGACCAGCTGTCTTTTGTATCCTGAAGTTTTGGAAAGTAAGTTGCAAACATAGAGCTTCATACGTGGACGCTCTCCTACATAACTACAGTATGTGCATTAACATCAGAAAATTAACGTTGACGTATTGTTGCCATCTAATCCTTATATGATAGGCCTGTGAAAATTAGTCAATTGCCATAAAAAGAAAATTTGAGCACTGCATTATGCAAAAAGGGTCATGATAATTCACAGTTGAGAGGTCTCCGTATAAAACAGAAAAAACATATATGCTTACTGTATAGCGAATGAGGAGGCAGGTGAAGATGATCACGGTAATGGAACTACTGTCTGTGTATTTGCCTAGGACTCCCGAGCGTCTGCATTCACTTTGATGCTGAATATGTGGGGTCTTGTGATGACTCATCACGTGACTACCAGTTAGTGCCAGCCTTTGGCTTTGCATTTGGCCCTGGTACCTTTTCTCAGAGTCAGCCATCTTGGTCTTGTTGGTCTGCTTCTTGACATAGCCTCTTCGAGTTCAGTTACTTAGTACAAAGTGCAGGTATTTCAGACCAGCAGAGGGATTCCTCAGTGCATGCAGCTTGAAGCTATCCACTGCACCTTAAGGGTGGTCTCACATGAATGAATGTCCTGCCCTATGTCTCTCTTGCTGAAGAGTAAGAGAACTCACCCTCTGTGATCAAATAGACACACGCTATGATTTCACTTTATTCGTTAGAAAATTCCTAAATGAAGTTCTTCATGTAATTTTTCTCTGATTTATGTTAGAAAGTGCCGTTGTCACAGTGACAGTATGGCTGTGAAATAGGTATGCTGAAGAACAGTTTTTCTTAGAAAAAGTAAAAAGGCTGATTAATAAGGCTAGTTCTCTGAAAGAACTATTATAGGAAACCTCAATTTAAAAAACTATTTTCCTGGGCTTCCCTGGTGGCGCAGTGGTTGAGAGTCCGCCTGCCGATGCAGGGGACAGGGGTTCATACCCCGGTCCGGGAAGATCCCACATGCCGCGGAGTGTCTGGGCCCATGAGCCATGGCCGCTGAGCCTGCGCGTCCGGAGCCTGTTCTCCGCAACGGGAGAGGCCACAACAGTGAGAAGCCTGCGTACCGCCAAAAAAAATAAATAAATAAAAATAAACTATTTTCCTGGTAAGTTTTAAATGTACAAATTTACATAGATGTTGATTAAAGTTTTTTTCAAACATTTAACGAAATTCAAGGACTTCCCTGGTGGCACCGTGGTTAAGAATCTACTTGCCAATGTAGAGGACAAGGGTTCGATCCCTGGTTTGGGAAGATCCCACATGCCGTGGAGCAACTAAGCCCGCTTGCCACAACTACTGAGTCCATGTGCCACAACTACTGAAGCCCACATGCTCTAGGGCACGAGTGCCGCAACTACTGAGCTTGCATGCTGCAACTACTGAAGCCCTCACTCCTAGAGCCTGTGCTCTGCAACTAGAGAAGCCACCGCAATGAGAAGCCCATGCACTGCAACGAAGAGTAGCCCCTGCTCACAGCAACTAGAGAAAAGCCCGTGCGCAGCAACGAAGACCCAATGCAGCCAAAAAAAAAAAAAAAAAATGAAATTCAAGAAAAAATTCACACGTCCCATCACCTTATCAAAGTAACTTGTGTTCTTTATTGTTTATATGTCTGTTTGTATAACTTGCAATAAGAATCTTGTTTATATTAAAAAGTTATTGCACATATAGATTCTGATTATGATACATGCTTTTAAGGCTCTTGCAGACCAATTTGAAGATAAGACTACGTCTGTATTGGAACGTCTGAAGATTTTCTATTGCTGTCAAGTGCCACCTCATTGGGCCATTCAGGTATTTTTGTTGTTGTCATTGGGTATGGAAAATACTTCGCATTTGAAAGATAAACGCATTAGATGTTTATGTTTGAGTTTTCAAATATTTCAGTGAAAAGAATAAAAGTATCTAGCTGAGGATTGCCAGTTACTTCAAACTACTATTTGAGTAAAGTGATATTAGACTTTTATAACATTAAAAAAATTTTTAAACTAGATTAACTAGAACCACAGAAGTCTTCATTTTCAATGTTTAAAAGCCCTTTAAGGACCTTCTGCTAAAGAATGAACCTTTTAAGCAAGTTGTGTACGAAAGGTAAATGAAAGCATTTATTCGATACTTGATATTGTGAGATACCCTTAACTACTCTCCTCTTTCTAATGATATGAGAATACCTAGTTTAGCTCCCACACCATGGTTCTCCTGTGTAAGAGGCGTCGGTTCTCTAGTTTGTAAAATTTTAAGCACTGAAGGCCACTTAAGATATGTGGTCCAGTTTCTTAATTCTACAGAAAAGAAAATTGAGGCCCAGTGCAATTAACTACACTTTTCCAATGTTGATCATATAGCTGCTCATGAACTACATCTCTAGTTTCCCAACTTTTAGTCCAGTTTACCTCCTTTCCTGTATCTCCATTGGGTTGTAATTATTACAAATAATAACAGCCAGCTTTTACTGCACATTTATTATGAGGTACACATTTTGTTCTGCATTTCACACACATTATTTTATTGCAACAATTTTGTGAAATAGCCCCATTTTACAGATGTGAAAGCTATGGTGCAGAGTGGCTAAGTGGAGTTAAATGATGCTAGCCAGAAATTTCTAGATGATTTAGTAACTATTGTCATTTTAACCAGCTTTCTGTCCTCTCTTGTGGATTAGGCACATAGGTAGTGATTTAGAACTATAAATGCCAACCCACAATTCAATGACTCAGAATCTCCATCATAAGATTTCTTAGAGAGTGGGTTATATTCTTAAGCACAGAGTAAATGAGGGGGTTTATTACACATTGGGATTCATTTTATCTATTGAAGGCATCTCAATAAAACATAGGCACAAAAAAAGCTTTGTTATATCACCTCAAAAGGAGTAGCTTCTTCATCAGGAAGGTGTTAAAAACTGGAACTTTTTGGCATGCTTTTGACCCTGATCTGTGAAATTTAACTGCTTTGTACTGTGTGATTTGTGGTGTATAAACCTCTCAGACTGTTATTACGACAAAACATGTCTGTTGAGGGTGTAGCTGTTACTCTGTTTCTGAACAGAAGCATTAGGAAAATTAAATACTGTTCAAATAAATTTAGGATGTAGGCTAAGTGTTTATTTTATCTGCTTAGGAAGCTGTGGATTTTAGGATATTTGGGCAGTTAGATAAACATCCTCTTTCATTAAGAAATTAAATCATTTTTCTTTCATAATAGGGAGTAACCATATCTTTATGTATTATTTTTAAAGATCAAGAAGTAACAGCATAGTTTATTATAAAAGGAGAATTCATCTTTACTGCTAGCTAAAGATCATATCAGCTTAGATGTCATAACTTTCTTCATCTATTAAATGAAAAGATTAAACTACTTACTACATGAGCATTAAGATTTATTCCAGCTCCCACATGCTATGTTTGCTAGGTTTTGAAAATGTCCAACCACATATTCTAAAATAGCCAAATTCTCTTGTATTTCATAGGATACAGAAGAATTGGACCATCCCTTTTATTTATTTCGATAATATGTTAGCTTATAATTTTCAGGCATATTTCATTTTACTTTCTAAGTTTGTTAGTCCTGCATGTTCCATGTCCATTAGCCTCTTAACTCTTAAATATGTATTGAATTTTGAAACCAGACCTTCAAGAGTCTCACCTACTTTTTAAACCTTTTTAATATTGTTTTTCTATTCCTGCAGGTTGGATCACTTGTACAGTATGTTTATTTTTGAATATATTTAACCTTCACTCACCTTACCATAATTTGCACCCTTTTATCTGCCAAGGACTGGGAAATTAGTAGCTAAGTTTTTTAGGATGTGCTTAAAATAAATTAGTGTTTTCATTTTCCTCAGCTATATGCCCAGAAGTGGAATTACTGGATCATATGGTAGTTCTATTTTCAGCTTCCTGAGGAACCTCCATACAGTTTTCTGTAGTGGCTGCACCAGTTTACATTCCCACCAACAGTGCACAAGAGTTCCCTTTTCTCCACGCCCTCAGCAACACTTACTTCTTGTCTTTCTGATAATGGCCATTCTAACTAGAGTTTTAAAAATTGATTTATTGGATATCAGCTTTACAACAGAGATTGTCCTATATAGAATCTCTAGGTAATGAAGAAATACAGATTTTGCCTTTTAAGTTCTGAATTCTTGGGAAAAAATTGATATATTGAGTGCTTTGAACAGTTCCCATATTGTTTTTTAATTCCTTACCCCCTCTAAAGAGGCTTGCTAAAGTAAAGGTAAGTATTGAATGATTGCAAATTTCTAATTAGTAGAGGTTGAATTGTAGAAATTAGGCATTTAATACAGTAAGCAGATGCTTAAAATGGCAGATTGGATAGACCTACAAGTGGAATAGGAATCTGTCTTTGTGTAAAGGATTGTTCATTATTTTAACTTGATTTTCTAGCGCCAGCTTGCAAGTTTACTCTTTGAGTTGGGATGTACCAGTTCAGCCCTTCAGATATTTGAGAAGCTAGAAATGTGGGAAGATGTTGTCATTTGTTATGAAAGAGCTGGGCAGCATGGGAAGGTATGTAATAGTAAAATTCTGTGTACTGGCTAGGGGGCCTTTCATCTTTGAGCATCTTCTCACTTGTTTTTTAAGCCTACTTTTGCCAACAGTTCACTTATATTCCTTTTTTCACTTTTTTCCCCAGAAATCTTTTTAATGTTTTCTCTGATTTCCGTTGGGGCAGATTATTTTGTCTGCATGTGTATGTGTATATAAAAGAGAAAAGCAAGGCCCAAAACTGATACAGTATTTGATGTTTGTGAATAAATAATGAAAGCTTTAAACACATTGCACCTTGCGATCTCTTTCCTTTATTAACTCTCCTTCTGTAGACAACTTCAAAATGAACTATTAGGAATTATTTTAAGCACCATTGTGTTGCCTTATGATCAGAGGCTGTGGGTCTGAAGGAAGGTTACCTAGGAGGGAGGGCAGCTGGCGTGGCCTGTAGAAAATCCAAAGAGTGTGACAACCCACCCCGCCTTGGGGCAGAAGAGTTGTCAAGTGTGTAATGCACATTTAATTCCACCCTTAAATTGGGTCAAGAGAGAAAATGTTGCCATATTTGCAACATTTGCAAATGTTGCATATTTGTTATTAATCTATTGTTTTTTCCCTCATAAATGAAAAGAATTTTTAAAGAAAGAACAAAGGACTATGCAGTGTGTGTATTTAGCCATTTTAAATGGCTAAATTTCTATCATAAATGTAGTACACAGGCAGAGTAAAACCCACAAATTGGATCATTTGTGTCTACAGTCAGCCTTTTGCCATCAACCTGAAAAAGAGAAATGGTGGTACATGTGTGTCTGTTTCTTAATACCTTTCTAAGTGTGTGTATTTTAGACTAATAGTAAAAGTTACATTCCTTTCACTAATCACTAATGTCAGTGAAGGTCTTAGAATTGTATTGGGTTAAGGAGAGACTACCATGGTGATAACATTTTACTATAGAAGATTATAGAATTATAATATTTTCATCCTGGGAAAGGGCTCCATAATCATCCATTCCATTTTTCTCCTTTTCCAGGTAAGGAAAGGAGTCTCTAACGATTCGGGTTAGGTCACAAAGCTAGTTATTGATTAATAACTTAAGAGACCACATGACATAATGGTTAAAAGCATAGCCCAGACTGCCTGGATTCAAAAGCTAACCTTGGCACGTGCTAGCTTTGTGATATTGGGGCAGGTTACTCAAACACCCCCTAGCCCCCAAGCCTCAGTTTCCTCATCTAGAGGCACATAATCTATCTACCTTACAAGTTTTCGTGGCATAATGTATGTAAACTACATAGAATGGTGCTTTCCTCATAGTGCTGTGTGAGTGTTTGCTGCTATTACTGATTCTAAGACATAATGTTTTTCACATTTTAACGTCTTTGAATTTGGAATATATCTGTCGCTTGATGGCATCTGTCAGTCGCTGTCAGTCAGGTGGCCATTTGGCCAGGTTGTAATTGCTTGTGCTTGTACAAGTTTCGTTGTAGCTATATTTAGTATCATCATTTCAATTGAGTTATGTACACAGTGTCAGCTCTACATATGTTGGGTTTAATTGCCATTTAAGATATCTTCAAAAAGATTCCATTATGATATGGCGTTGAAACACAAAGTTATTGAACACACAGTAAAGGACCAAAACAAGGTCAAGAGATGTGAATTTAGATTAGTGAAGTAAACATGTGCCATTGGCAAAATCATCACAGTTCCATTTTCTTTTCTTTAATAACACTGAATGCTTTATGGCAGCCAAGAAAGGAAGACATCCCAAAGTAAATGAAGCTGTGTTTTGTACTGAGATCTGTGAAAAAATGGTTGCCATTTAAAATGTCAAGCAGTGTATTGAAGGCAGGAAAAATTGCCAAATTTTTCTGAATAGATTTAAAAAATATCAAAGCACTGAGAGGCTGATGTGATTCATCCACGGCATTGCGTCATAGTTTAATTGAAAGCATTTTTTCTTTTTTTTACGGTACGCGGGCCTCTCACTGTTGTGGCCTCTCCCGTTGCGGAGCACAGGCTCCGGACGCGCAGGCTCAGCGGCCATGGCTCACGGGCCCAGCCGCTCTGCGGCATGTGGGATCTTCCCGGACCGGGGCATGAACCCGTGTCCCCTGCATCGGCAGGCGGACTCTCAACCAGTGCGCCACCAGGGAAGCCCACAGTTTTTCTTTATTAGTTAAGAGTTAGTCTTACTATTGATGGCATCTCACATTTGATGAAATATAGTATTATGTTTCTTCAGGGACTTAAGTTGTTTTTTTTTTAGTGCCCATTGTCTGGCACACAGGTAGTACTCAGATATTTGTTTAACAAAGAAATGAATGGATGAATGAATGGTATCTTGACTCCCAGGATACCACTGATGTAGTTCCCATTGCATCATTCTTCACATCGGTCAGTGAACAAATAATAACTATATAAAAATATGGAAGTTTTTGAAATAGTGATTTTTGAAATAATTAAGCAAGTTGGTGAATCACAAATACCCAAAGCACATTTTGAAATATTGAATTTATTTAATTATTTTTAGAAAGTATGGAAAGTAGAGACCTTCTCTTATTGTTAAAAATATATATATAATGAGTCCATTCCTTTGGATGGATGGACTATGGAATGGATTTGACTATGTTTCCTAAAGTAGTTGTGGTATTATTATTTTTTAAATTTGCACATAACCTTGTAAGAAATGTCTTATAGTAATGATAAATTCCTATGTCTTTAATCACTCTATAAAATGTGCATATTTTAATTTTTAGGAATGTATAGTCATTTACTTTGTCTCAAGTCTTTTGTGAGTTACAGCCAAACATCCTTCAAAATCTTGATATTAGCTTTTTATTTGCCACATAAAAGACTTCCCTTACCTGTTTTTCTTATGCTGTATTTACAGATCAGCTTAATCATAGACCCTAAAAATGTTTGCATCAAGTTGGAAGCAAATGTTTTATTTCTAAAACAGCTAAGATTCTTTCAGTGTTTGGTTTTGTGCCAGTAGTTGTCACCACATTTTGATTTAAGTAGAAGTTTGTGAAATTTTAATCCTTGCATTTAGTGCTTAATGGCATAATTCATTTTTAAAAGGCAAATTCGGAAAAGTATCTAAGTCTAATTATTATGCTCTGGTGCTCATGTTTGCACCCCACTAGTAAGATCTCAGACTTTCTAATTTAGAAACTACCTACAGAAATTCTCGTTATTTAATGACCACTGGCAAAATAGCCAAGATTAGTTTTGCTTGACCTTGGGGTCAGAACTGGTTCTCATCTGCTAGCATTTAATTTTTTAAAGCTATTTGGCACACTGCAGTTTCCCCAAGGCTTTTCTATAACAAAAGTTTTATTTTGTTGCTCAAATTGGGTCCATAAGTGAAAAGACAAAAGACTGAGCAGGCGTAAGCTGCCTGGAGAGGGCGGGGGGGAGGAAGCGGAGAGATTCAGGTTGGGACCTCTCTTATTTTCTCTTGTTTCTAGGAAACAAGGCTTACCTGAGATGCAGAGCCTTATCTTTCATTATGCTACAGTTGCAGGTCATCGTAGCCTTTGGGCTTTAACATTTTTTTCCTTTAAATTGCCAAGTAAATCTTTTATTTCTAAAACAGCTGAGATTCTTTTTAACATTTGGTTGGGGTTTTGGGGTTTTTTCTTCTAAGGTAGTTTCTTTATATGATTTAAGAGAGTTCCCACATGTTCTTTTCTCACACTACAGTTGAGTAAGCTTCCTAAAAGGCAAATCTGATCATGTTGTTCTGACTCCTCAGGAACTTCCCTGTGTCTCCAGGATTAACTCAGAGCTCTTTAGCCTGAATGGTCTTTACTTCATGATCTGACTCCTGCTTACCTTGCTAACTGCATTGTCTACCTACTTTTTTTTTTTTTTTAATATTTATTTATTTATTTTGGCAGCGCCGGCTCTTAGTTGTGGCATGCGGGGTCTTTGTCGCCACACATGGGATCTTAGTTGTGGCATGGGGGATCTAGTTCCCTGACCAGGGATCAAACCTGGGCTTCCTGCATTGGGAGCACCGAGTCTTAACCCCTGGACCACCAGGGAAGTCACTACCTATTCTTTTATCTCTGCTTTGTTCCCCTTTGTACTTACTCATCCAGGTTGTGCCCAAAGTTCTGGTAGGACTAAACTACTTGTAATTCTTGAATTTTCAGCATTGTTTGACCTCAGAACCTTTGCACATGCTATTGTCTGTCTAGAACTTGTCCTCCTTCAGCTCACTCCTTATTCTTCAGATGTCTCTTTGGTGATTGCTTCCTACAGTGAACTTTCCCTGAAATCTCCCTTGAAGATTTGGTGATATTTTCCTGTGTGCTCCTATAACACCTAACAGTGCTTTTATCCTTCATGTGCTGGCTTAGCTCACCTGCTAAGCTGTAAGCTGTTTAAAAGCCAGACTTGTGTCTATATTATTTATAGCTGTCTCGCCAACACTTACCACAGGCCTGGAGCCTAGGGAGAACTTAAATATATTTGCTGAATGAATGACTAGTAGGTGTTCGTAGAATAGTGATTGCATTGAAGCAAATCTCCAAGTAGACACTCCTTATGGACTTTACATGTGGTGAAAGATACCTCTCCAACCCCTGCTATATATTTTCTCTCCAAAAACAAATTATAACATCTCACCCCTCTCATTTCAACCTTTTAATTTTAGGAATAGAAATAGGAGCCTTTGAGAACTTTTATTTTTGCTCTGCAGATGCTAAGATACTGTGAGCATGCTGTTATTATGTAATGCAATTTTGAGAGCCTTTTATGTACTACATTCTTTATAGAATTATTTTGTCACTGTCATTTAATATTTGTAACAGCCTACAAAGTATGAATTGTTTTTGCCACTCTACTGATTAGCCTTAGTAAGTGGCAGATTTTGGAATCCAAGCTCAGACCTTCCTTTCCTCTAAAGCCCACACTGCTTCCCCAGCATCTGCCCCCCATCCTTGTTGTTGTTAATCCTTTAAAATTTGATGGTCAATTTGTAAGTTAAAACCTGTTGTGTTCACTTGAATGAGGAAGATAGGCAAAACAACTGAAAATATAACTTGGTGTACAAATAGGAGATGATCAGCTAATTGGATAACAAGGGCTGTTTTTAATTATTCTGTTTTATCTTGGACCTGGAATATTTATGTTGGCAGGTACCCTTTGAAAAATCGAGCCAGAACGTGGTGCAGTTACACATGTAAATGTAAAGAGCAATTAGTGAATAGTTGGCTCAGTCAGAGAGTGAATCAGACTAGGCATCACCCCACGGAAAAGGGGAGTGAGCGACTGGGGTGAGATGAAGTGTTTTGTACTTTTCACCTCTCAGTTGCCTCTCACAGAACAAGAATGTAGGCTAGGGATAAACTACCTTTCTGCTAAAAGGATTGTCTGTGACAGCCATAAGAGTACAAGGTTCTTTGGTGCTCTCTTAGTTCTGCCCTCTCGTCCCATTCACTGTGTCAAGGGCAGTAGAGCACCTTTCCAGTGGTCCAGCTCCCTGTTTTTGAGAACCAGTCTCTGCAGTAGTAAAAATTAGAATCCATTTTCCTCTGTGCTTCAGAGGAAAAGACTGAGTTAGACTATGCCCAAAGTTGTTTGAGCTGTATGCATAACACACACACACACACACACACACACACACACACACTTTTAAAAACCTGAAGCTATTGTCAGGTGGCCAAATCTAATTCATAATATGACTTTAAATTCTTAGCCTGCCATTTATTGGTCCCCTTGGAGCAAACCTCTACTTGTTAAGCCTAATTCTGTCATTTCTGTAGTCCTCAAATGCACTCGTTATAATTAGTACCATCTCTGGGTCTAGAGCTCATTTCCCCACCTTCATTTTTTTTGCCAGGAGAGCTTCCTGTGGTTGTTGGTCTACCAATTCCCCTACCTACATACTGACCAGATGCAGTGTCAGATGAGGGCCACTCTTATCGCACATTAGAATTTTTAATTCCTTCCTCTCATTCACAAAATCAAGGCCCAAATTGCAGCCAAGAAGGGCAGTTTGTTTTGATAATTCCCTCTGACTCAAGTAGGAATAATTTTCTTGAAATGTTTTATTTTTCTTTTTATTAGATACTGAACTGAACTTTCACCCATATTCTTTACCCCAAATGCAGGGCCTTGTCTCTGACAGGGTGCTTTCTGGAATCCTAGTGTGCTTAGGGTAGGGTCCCTGCTTCAAACCCGAATATCCCATATAACAGCTTGTAGAAAAATATACCTTCATAAATGTAAGTGAGTCCCAATATGGCATAGTTTTCACTATATTAACTTTTTTCTTGCATATATCTAAAATTCTCAGTTACCTCTCAACACTGGACTGTTTGATCAAAAGGTACATCACCAGGGTACGGAGCTCAGGCTGTCAGTTTTGCTCCTCGGTATTTTTAGTCCTAAGGAGAGTCACTTCTTAGGTGTGATCACTTGCGTGAGAAGGGCCTGTGAAATTCAGATTCTGCTGTATGACCTCTCTGTTTGCTAGGACTAACTTGTTGTTAGATCATTCCTAATTTAGTCATGCTCAGTGTTGATGTCAGCCAGAGCATGTCCCCAAAATGTTCTCCCTTGGTTCTCAATAGGAAGAATCTTTTATGTCTCTATTTAGAATCTGAAGCCCTTTGTGATTTCAGTGTTAGTTTCAGTTGAATTCATCCAACATTTATAGAGTACCTGCTGTGTGCTGGGCAATGGTATTCCAAAGATGGGAATGAGAACAAAAGTTACCTCCAAGGAGCTTATAGTCTGATAGTGCAGATATTTGTGAGCAGAATACTTTAGTAGTGTGACAGATGCTAAGATGGAAGTGTGTAGATTCCAAGTTCTATTTGGCCAGCAAAATATTTCTCCCACTGCTATCCTTCTATAAAGCAACATTCTACTCAGTTTGTATCTTGTTCTTTCTCTGAGATCTACAGGGCCTCCTCCTGTGACTCTACACATTTTCATAAAAAACTGATGTTTGTTTGAAATCAGCCTTGAGTGGAAAAATTCAGCTTTAACCTTGTAGCATCAGTACTTTTCCCCTTTGTCCTTACTTCCTCCAGTCCTGTTACATGAACACCTGGGTTACATGAACACCTGGGTTACATAAACACCTGTTTAACTGTTGACAACAGCAATTCTTCTATCTTTGGAGAAACTGTACACAGTGACTAATATGATTATTTATAGAAAATTTTAATGTTTCTAGAAGCTGTGTCAAGTTTCTTTCCTTCTTCCTAGTAGTGAAGCCTCAAGCATCTTGCTTTCCAATCTGGTTTTCCAGTGGAGGGATTGAGAAAAAACACAAACATTAGTTTAGGGCTTACTGTGTGCCTGACAAAATGCTAGATACATTTCACATCTAATTCTTCATCTTAATTTTTGGATATAAATTTGTTATTTATTTATTTATTTGGCTGAGTTGGGTCTTCATTGCTGCGCGTGGGCTTTCTCTAGTTGCAGCGAGCGGGGGCTACTCTTCATTGCAGTGCACGGGCTTCTCATTGTGGTGGCATCTCTTGTTGCGGAGCACAGGCTCTAGGCATGCGGGCTTCAGTAGTTGTGGCGTGCAGGCTCAGTAGTTGTGGCTTGCGGGCTCTAGAGCACAGGCTCAACAGTCGTGGCACACGGGCTTAGTTGCTCCGCGGCATGTGGGATCTTCCCAGACCAGTGCTGGAACCCGTGTCCCTTGCACTGGCAGGTGGATTCTTAACCACTGCACCACCAGGGAAGTCCCTCACAGATCTTCTTATTGTTCGAAGTCTATAGAATGAATTATGCAACACAGTTTTCTAGGGACATGTTAGGGCCCTTTTGGTTTTAAGAGAACCAACATATACTAGCTTAGGCAAAAAAAGGAATTTATAGGTTCACGCAACTGAAAATTCTAGTAGACCCATCATGATAGCCGTATCCAGGGGCTGAGATGATGTTCTCTCTCAAAGAGCCAGGCAAGATGGCCCCTGGAAGCTCAAGGTTAGTAATCCCAGTGGAAAAATACAGTCAATTCCATGGCTGTAACAGAAAAGTTCTGAACTGCCTGAGGCATGTGCCCTTGCCTCTGATAGGCCCTACCTGTACCACATGGAATGGTTTCCCCTCAGGGAAGGGGAATCAGAAGATCAGAGAATAGATGCTGAGCAGGAAAAAGAGCAGTTGGTGTCCACTGTAGGGTGGGAGTTTAATTTTCTAAATCTGAAGTTGCAAGAGGTATTTTGTTTGGCTTACATAGTGTTTTGAAAAAAAATTAGAGTAAGCATTTTCAGGCAATTTCATCTAAAAATCTAGATTTCTTGTCTTAAAGAATCAAATGATGTGGAAACATTGGGGCAAATTCCCATATTATTGTGCTAACTGGCTGGAGTTGAGGAGTGGCTCCTTCCTTTGTATGTTCAATTGCCAGCCTACTTTATTCATTCTCAATAATTGGCAAGAATCTCTGGGCATTTGAGTGAGTGACCCTTGCTCTAAGCACTGCAGGTTTTCCTGGTAGAGTAAGGAGAGTGTTATTCCAGCCATAATTCATAAGGTTCTGTGTAAGTCTTGGCTGACTTAATTTTATGCTGAGATTCACTGTGCCTAGTCATTGCTGTAATGTTGTATTAAGAATAGTAATTAGTTGTGTGGAATTACAAAATAAAATAGATATGTAAGATATGTATATATGTGTGGGTAAGGGAATGGTCTTTGGGGTTTGCAGGTTCCTGTAGGCACCCCAGGTTCATTGCAGCCATTTGCCACTTGAAGTGTGCCTTTGCATGTTTGGGAATGTATTTTTATCCTACTTCATAGATGTTAAGATGACAAATTTCTTGTATTGTGTAAGAACATACATCTGTGTTTTCCAGTAGGGAAGACAGAAATACCAAAGCTTTTCACATTCTGTGAAGATTTCTGACCACCCACATTTTGACACTGCAGAAGTGATATTATAAGCCCTCGTGCTTTATTTATGTTCACTGGGCTCATCTTTTGTAGTTCTTTATTTGGTAATAAATTATATAAATTGAGTGGATAAGTGGAGGAGGGAAGAGAAAATAGAACATTTTGGAGAGAGTGAGGAAGACAGGGTGTGACTAATTGAAGAGAGCAAATATATTGCCTGCAAGCATCGCCCTTGGGGGAGATAAGTCTGTCGGCAGGATGAAGAGGTGTAAGTGCTCAAGGAGAAAGAATTGACTTATCTAAAGAAACGTGGGATAGGAATTTGAGGAGAAAAGAGGCCAATTTAGACTAAGCAGAGTCACTGCTCTAGTGTTTCTTACCTTCTTCTGGAAGCTGCCCCACTCTGGCCCTCCAGACCCATCTTCCAGAATTGATATTATTTATTTTTGATATATAGGCATTTATAACTGTAAATTTTCCTCTAAGCACTGCTTTCACTGCATCCCATAAGTTTTGGCATACTATATATTTGTTTCCATTTATCTCAAAGTGTTTTCAATTTCCCTGTGATTTTTTTTTTGACTTACTGTTTATTTAACAGTGTGTTGTTTAATTTCCACATATTTGTGAATTTCTCAAATTTCTTTGTTACTGATTTCTAATTTCATCCCGTTGTAGTTGGAGAATATACTTTTTGTGACTTCTACACTTTCAGATTTATTGAGACATTTTATGACCTAACATATAGTATATCTTCTGGAGAATGTTCTGTGTGCACTTGAGAAGAATGTGTATTCCGCTGTTGTTGGACAGAGTGTCCTTTAAGTGTCTGTTGGGTCTAGTTGGTTTATAGCATTGTTCAAGTCTTCTGTATAGTTGTTCTATTCATTATTAAAAGTTGGATATTGAAGCCTCCAAATATTATTGTTGAATTTGTATTTCTCCCTTCAGATCTGTCAGTTTTTGCTTCGTGTAATTTGGGGCTCTGTTGTTAGGTGAGTATATACTCGTAACTATTCTGTCTTCTTGATGGAGTGAATATTTATCATTAAAATATGCCTTTCTTTGTTCTAGTAACAATTTTTGTCTTAAAGTGTATTTTTTCTTATATTAGTGTAGCTACTCCAGCTTTCTTTTGGTTACTGTTTCCACGATGTGTTATCTTCCTTTTTATTTTTTAAAAATTTTCAATCTGTTTGTGTCTGAATCTAAAGTGTGTCCCTTGTAGACAGCATTTAGTTGAATCATGATTTTAAAATCCTTTCTGCCAATCTTGCCTTTGATTGGAGTATTTAATCCCTTTACATTTAATTTAATTACTGATAGTGTAGGATGTATGTTGGTCATTTTGTTTTCTATATGTCTTTTTTATTTCCCCATTACTGCCTTCTTTTTGGCTAAATGGATGTTTTCTACTTCTAGTATACCATTTTAATTCCGTTGTCATTTCTTTTACTTTTTTTTCTTTTTGAGTTTCTTAGTCCTTGTACTAGGCATTATTTAAAATAGCAGATTTTAAGTGTCTTTTGAGTCCATCATATGGACATCCTCAGGGATGGTTTCTACTTTTTTTTCCCATGTAAGGGCCATACTTTCTTGTTTCTTTGTGTAGTTTCAGATTGGTTAGCTTAATGGTCAGCTAATGATTGGACGGAAAATTCCTTAAATGCCTAAATTAAGAAGTCTCCCAGTCTTTGATGGTGGGCTGTAGGTGTGTGTGTGTTGGGGTACGCTTTCAGCACTTAGCCAGCAGTTGACAACTCTGCCTTAGCATTCACTAACTGCTTGTGCAAAGCCTCAGGGTCAGCCTGAGGTGAGAGCATAGGGCCTTCTCAGGTCTTTCCTGAACATGTGCACAGCCCTACACATGCATGGACTTAGATTCCCCCCAATATGGTGGAGTTTTTCAAAGCCCTTATGTATATCTCATTCCCTTATTTTCCTTTAAGTGTTTTGTATAGCCTGTTGTTTGCCCCAGCTGTTACTGCCTCAGGCAGCTGCAGAATTAATTAATTGTCTCTAATTGTTTTTGACAAAGGGTAGTCACTGGACAAGTTCAGAGTTAGGTTAAGTAAAGACAGCTTTGCAAGTGGGCTCTTCCAGGGAACCACCAGACAATTTTCTGGGAATGAAACTTCAGAGGAGCTCCAAACCCATTTTGTTCCCTCTCGTGGCTGCTGGGCTGATAATTTTCCCATGATAATATGCTGTTGGTTTTCAAGGCTAGTGCAGAGCTGGAGAAGAGGGAATAGGAATGGTACATGTTAAAATGACACAAAGCTTGCTGTTCTTCCCAAGAGTTTTATCATTTTCTTGAATAAACACTCCCTGGGTTATTTCAAATCTTTGATTAATTTCCAGAGTTCTGAAATAGTTGATTCTAACACTTTTTTCCAGTTTTCTTTGTTGCTTTTGTGGTGCAGGGAAATTTTAGAGGTCCTCATACCACCATTTTTGCTGATGTGAAAATAGGAAAAGTATTGAACCTGAAATCAAGGTCCTGTTTTTCAACTTAGTAGTTTTTGGTTTTGGGCTTACCAGTTGATCAAGGAATCTAAACTTGTATTTGTCTTAAAAATTGGCATATTAGTATCTACCTCTCAGAATTATTACAGAGGTTAAAGTGAGATAATGCATTTAATAATGTGCTGAATAAAAACTAATCTGTAAATACTGTCAGATGGAAGGACACGTAAGGCATTTAAAAGGAAAAATGAAAAAAACGATTTTATCATTCAGGTTTTGTTTATGAAAGCAGAGCCACTTTGAGTATTTTGGGGAATAGAGGTTCGCTAAAAGAATAAGATATTACACACATGTGGGAAGGAAAATGAAGGAGTGAAAGAGGGAGTAAGAGGATCAGGGAAAGAATCATTTAACGATCCACTTGAAGCCTTGGCACAAGTGCATCAGTCAGAACTTACAGGGGAACCTGAGAAGCCACGTACTTCCAGCCATTGCAATGGGAGGATGAAGAAGGAACTTGTGGAGAGGTCTGTGGAAAGCTGTTGGATCTCTGTAGCTACAAGCTCTGTGGGTCCAAAGTGAAGTGTCTTATGGTGGGCCCGGGGTTGCTATTGGTTGGCAGGACCAGCAAGTGGAAAGACAAGATGGACACATAGAGCATGGTCAAGCTGGGATCTTCAGGACATCTCTGCCTCTTGTTTGATGTCATATTTAACCATGACAACCTTCCAAGAGTAAAGAATGTTTGTTGCTTTACTTCTGCCTTTCAAATCCTTAGCAAGTTTCCCTTCTGACCAACTCTAACACGAAATCAGAAGGGAAAGGGATTTTAGGAAACGTAGTTCCCAGCTTAAGCAAGTACATAGTATGATCTGGTACATATGACTATGCAGTGGTTTAGTCCTTTTACTTGGGAGTTTACTTATTTGGAAAGTGACAAACTACTAATAGGCCCAGAGTATTGTATTTTTTAATACAATTAATTAATTAATTTTTCTTTTTTTGGCCAGTTTTTTGGATCTTAGTTTCCTGACCAGGGATCAAACCCACTGGACTACCAGGGAATTCCCAGACACAGAGTATTTTATAGATTGTGTTGTATATGTAAAGAAGAATTTCTGATTTGGGGGAAACGTACAGTTTCTTCAAAAGAGGTTTAGATATTGAAGCATTCTTAGGGCATATAAGAACAAAAATAACTAGAAATAATAACAAAAATAACACATAAACATTTATTTTACATATCTTGCTTTATTTAATAGATAAGTTCCTTCTAAGGAACGTATAAAATGAATTTTTATAAATGAAAATTTTCCTAATAACAAGTTACAGTGACAAGAGTATGTAATTTCCCATTGGGTTTTGGTTGACATTGGCATATAATTTTTTATTTTAGTTTCTTGACCTTTTTTATTAGCATGATGTCATCAAGACTGGTAAGATCTAATGGGATAGTGAGACAATCAAGGTCCTTGCAGACTGAATTATACCATAAGTCTATGTAATTCTGAGGAAAGACAGGGAAAGTCTACTTCTCTCTGTGCTAGTTAAAGCCCACTGCATTTGATGTTGCCTGGTTATTGGGTAGAGATATTTGCTGTATCAGTACCTGCTTAGCATATGTCAGGGGCTGTGATTATTTGCTGCAGTAAAGAGATCATGTCTGGAACAGTAGCTATAATTAGAGCACCATTACATTAAGTTTATAATAATCTATGACATTTTCCAGGACCCGTCTGTGTTCTCAATTTAAATGGGTAGGTTAAACGGCCCATGCACACACGTACAAACACACACACTTCGCAGTGTCTCTCAAGTTTTTGATAGTGGCACACATGTCTGTGGTTTACATAGATAATGCGGTGTTGCTTTGGGTTTTCTCTTTTAATGAGGAGAAGCAGCTTCAGAGGCTTTCACTTGGCCCTTTATTGGCCCACAGTAGCACTCACTGTGGACTCTGCTTGTTGCTGGATGTATGTAATTCACCTCTGTATTCAACTAGGGAAGTAACCACTGGGTGGGTTCGGGACTTAGTCCATCCCATGGTAGGCTTAGTATCTCCCATAAACCCGCTAACTCAACATGGTGATATTCTGGGTCCCCAGGGATTAGCAGTACCTAAGAGCTAATCAACCCTGAAAAGAGGAGGTATTTCTTTTTCCCCAGGATAAAATTACCTGGTAAATGGTTATAATTACTTATTTAGGGAAGAAGAATTGTGGTATACACTTGTTATGTTATCACAGGGTCCTTTCTCACCAGTACTGAGTTGCTTGCTTATGTATTTGTTTGCTTATAAGAGGCTCTGAGTCTGTGAAATGACTTAGGGATAGGAATTGGGTGAGAGAGTGTGTCAGCATGGTGATTCAGGTCAGACATCTAGTCTCCAAATCTAGATTTTTTTTTTTTAAGTCTTACGTAGATCAGGTTGTACTTAGTTGGCTGTTTATCTAATTTGGTTAAAAATCTCTATGATCAGTTGGCCATCACCTATGATCCATGCTAGTCAGACCATTCTCCTTATCACTCTGGACGTGCTTGTTACAAAGAACTATGTTCGTCTTGCTTCCAGGGGCTATCAGCAAGTCTCTACTACCTTGGCTTCTGATCATCCCCACTGAAATCAGGAAGCCCATTTAACAGAAGGACCTCTCGGCTTTACCCCCAGCTTACATAGGATATCTACTATAGCACTTTTCACAGTGCTGGTACTCCCAGGTACAATGTATTTCTCAAAGTCAAGGTGAAAGGAGTATCCCCTTGGCCTTAATGGGGGACACAGGTAGGGTGGGTAACAGGTTGCAGATGCTAAATTAACAACAGCCTTTTCTTCTGAGTTGTTGGATTCTTTCTTCCATATTACACCAAGGAATTTTTGGCGTCTCAGCCTTCGTTTTGGCCATGTTTGAGGCTAGGTTTTAGTCAAGCAGTTGAGCAAATAGTTGGAACCATCCCCAGCTGCTTGAGTTAGAACTGTGAATCAGAATTTTCTGATGAGTGTCTACATTAAGCTGATTTAAAATTATGATCCTCTTTGTCTATGGTCTAGCTCCCTTAGAATCTTTTTCCACAAGGTCCCAAGGTTTTCTCTCTAGAAAGTAACAACATCTTGCAGTTCTTTTTGTGTATAAACCCATTTACATGTCTGGAGGCAGTGAGGGGTGGAAGGGGTTAGGTAATAGGAGAGAATTGGCATTCTCTTGCAAGGTAACTCCTTGAGGTGTAGTTGTTACACTGTCCTTAAGCAAGGTAGCACTAGTCTTATCAGATAGGGGAGGGTTGCCTCTGCTGGCTTAGGAAACTCCATAGAATCTGGGGGTTTTCTGTTATCTGAATCGTCCCAAATGTCCCCATTTACATTCTTGGGGCTTGCTCTTTTATAATCAGTGCCCTCTTCTCCTGGCCACGATGAAGTAACTGGCACTAGAGTAACCCTCTCGCTTTAAACAACTGTTGCAGTTATTATTGGTATATAACAAACCCCATCAAAACATAGTGGCTTAAAACAATAGCAGTCGTTTATTTCATTGTTTCTGGGGAACAGAAATTTAGGAAGGCCACTTGAGACATGAGAAAGGTGAGGTGATACAGTATTAACTCTAAATGAACGTAGATCAATTGAAGATGAACATGAGAAGCCCTAGAGCAATCATGAAAATTCAATAAATGATGTGTAGCTAAGAGGCAATAGAGGAAATAAAATGAATCAGTAAAGCATATTTGATTAACCCAATCAAATGCCCTAACTTTCACATAGAACTAGTGAAACCGAATTCATCCTATATTGTAATTCAGCA
Organism: Phocoena sinus; assembly: GCF_008692025.1. NCBI lineage: Eukaryota > Metazoa > Chordata > Mammalia > Artiodactyla > Phocoenidae > Phocoena > Phocoena sinus. The sequence continues at coordinate 26,190,755 of NC_045775.1, forward strand.
GTCCTACAAGAGCAATGCCTGCATCTGATTTTTGCCTGTACCAGCTTGGCAGCTACAAGGAAAACAAATTCTTTTAGGAAATTATAGAAATACCCTGGTTCTCTGGCCTTGAGGATTTAAAACACTGAGTGTCATTTTCTCTTTTTGAGCTGTCCGGTGAACTTAGGAGCAGCTGACCTACCTCACAGTCTTGCGCTCTCTCACAAAGTCCTGTCACTCAAACTGCAAAAGCCTTGCATTAGATCGGTGCTTCATTCTAAGTTACCGCAGGTGATAATTTAAGTAATCCTTTCATCACTGTATGTCATGGACTAGTAGTGACGTTAAACCCTGTCATGATCACTGGATCCTCATTGTCTTCAACTCCAACCACATCAGATAACCAATCACAAAGTTTCACGGTTTTCTTTTTTAACATCTTTATTGGAGTATAATTGCTTTACAAAGGTGTGTTAGTTTCTGCTTTATAACAAAGTGAATCAGTTATACATATACATATGTCCCCATATCTCTTCCCTCTTGCGTCTCCCTCCCTCCCACCCTCCCTATCCCACCCCTCTAGGTGGTCACAAAGCACCAAGCTGATCTCCCTGTGCTATGGGGCTGCTTCTCACTAGCTATCTATTTTACGTTTGGTAGTGTATATATATCCATGCCACTCTGTCACTTTGTCCCAGCTTACCCTTCCCCCTCCCTCCCCGTGTCCTCAAGTCCATTCTCTAGTAGGTCTGCATCTTTATTCCCGTCCTGCCCCTAGGTTCTTAATGACCTTTTTTTTTTTTTTTTAGATTCCATATATATGTGTTAGCATACGGTAATTGTTTTTCTCTTTCTGACTTACTTCACTCTGTATGACAGACTCTAGGTCCATCCACCTCACTACAAATAACTCAATTTCGTTTCTTTTTATGGCTGAGTAATATTCCATTGTATCTATGTGCCGCATCTTCTTTATCCATTCATCTGTCGATGGACACTTAGGTCGCTTTCATGTCCTGGCTATTGTAAATAGAGCTGCAGTGAACATTGTGGTACATGACTCTTTTTGAATTATGGATTTCTCAGGGAATATGCCCAGTAGTGGGATTGCTGGGTCGTATGGTATCAGTATCAAAAAAACAAACAACCCAATCCAAAAATGGGCAGAAGACCTAAATAGACATTTCTCCAAAGAAGATATACAGATTGCCAACAAACACATGAAAGGATGCTCAACATCATTAATCATTAGAGAAATGCAAATCAAAACTACAATGAAAAAAAAAAAAAAAAACTACAATGAGATATCATCTCACACTGGTCAGAATGGCCATCATCAAAAAATCTACAAACAATAAATGCTGGAGAGGGTGTGGAGAAAAGGGAACCCTCTTGCACTGTTGGTGGGGATGTAAATTGATACAGCCACTACGGAGAACAGTATGGAGGTTCCTTATAAAGCTAAAGTTTCACTTTTTTCAGGAGTGTATTGACAGCAGTAACTTCTGTACCCAGTTACTGTAATGGTCATTGTTTAATTGCAGACCACAGAATCCACTCTAGCCGTTTAAAGCAGAAGTGGGAGAGTGTGGGTATCGAGTTTTAGTGACATGATGTCAAGAGAAATGCCTCAACTACACTGTAAAGTCATTTCAGCAAAAATCCTGCTGTGGCTACAATTTGTTATACACAATTTGGTTGAATACATACACGCATATACATAAAAATAAATATATTAAATACAAAGTATATTGAAATGTACCTACTGAAAATATATCGAATATGGAATTATAGTTAGATACATTAATAAGTGCTGTATTATCCGTGAATAAAGGAATTACATGGATTATATTTGAAAATTTCATGTTTATTTTGGCCGTTTAGGACTTGGAATTGTTTTCTCTTAGAACCTGTTTTATAAATTCTGGTTTCATTTTCAGACTAGCCTAAAAGACCTACATAACCCATACTGTATCAGAAATGCAAAAGAGGCCATAGCATCCAAAGACACTTTTAGAAGCACAGCCATCTTTTAAAAGATTTCACAAAAATTAGACTGCTTAAGACTTAAATTATAGATATGTTGAACCTAAAGAAAATAAGATATACAGACTTTAAGATTGCCAGCCATGCAAGTTAGGGGGTCTAAACTACCACTTTAGCTACCAAAGGATGGCTTCCTGAATATCTACATCCACTTTAGCCAAGGCTGTGTTGGCATATTTGGTAACCCCACTGCTGTTTATGTGGAAGTATTTGTATGTGAGGATGGAAAGTAGAGCTGCTACCATGCTTCTTGCCCTCTGTTGAAATTAATCAGAAATGGGGGTGGGGGTGGGTAACAGACATGGGTGGGGGAAGTGAGATAGTATATGTCACAAGTACAGAGTTAGCTTGGGTGACAAGGTGAATCCGAATTGTGGACACATGAGAATATTACCCAAGACATGTACTGAGGATGGTCTTTAATTTCTACCGTGAATGGACTGTCTGGAAGCAGGTCTCATGTGGGCAAGGTTTTTTTGTTTGTTTGTTTTTTTGGCCAAGCTGCACGGCATGCAGGATCCTAGTTCCCGAACTGGGGATCGAACCGTGCCCTCTGCAGTGGAAGCACGGAGTCCTAACTACTGGACCACCAGGGAATTCCAGCAGGTTTTATCTGTGAGGTGTGATGTAGTTCGGTTAAGAGGTAGGTGCTTAGCAGTGCCTATTAAATTGTACCCTCTCCCTTCTTTTATAAATTTTTCAGTGATCCCAGGCTCCTGAAGCATACCATTTTTAAAAAGGGAAAACATACTTTTCATTGCTATTGGGTGGAGGTGAATTGAAGGCTCTGCTCTAACAAACGGTCACAGTGGTGACAACTGGAACAGGGAGCAGGGAAAAGGGGAGCTAAATGAATCTCCCCCAGTATCATGAAGTCAGCCTCTCCTCGGGGCCTTTCCTTGAGGATTCCAGAGGCCAGCAAAGCGTGTTCACCTCTTACTTCTTGTTCCTCTGTTACTTGTACCATATTGATCTTCTACTGTTCCTCTCTTTTCCAGCCTGTGTGCTAGATGCATGAAACAAGCAGGTCATCTCACACTTTGAAAATAAAATTTTGGATCATGTGACATAAAAGATTGTATATGTGCTAAAAAGTAGGCATTTGTCACTATTCAGCAATTGAGTTATTTCTGTTGTTATTTCTAGGCAGAAGAAATCCTCAGGCAAGAGCTGGAGAAAAAAGAAACACCAAGTCTATACTGCTTGCTTGGAGATGTCCTTCGAGAGCACTCTTACTACGACCAGGCCTGGGAGTTGTCTCAGCACCGCAGTGCTCGCGCCCAGCGCTCCAAAGGCCTCCTCCATCTTCGAAGCAAAGAGTTTAAAGAATGCGTGGAGTGCTTTGAACGCTCGGTGAAGATTAATCCCATGCAGGTTAGACAGTTCATAAAGCCTCATCTGCTCTTGTCTTTCTTTGATTTTGACTTACTGAATGAATACCCATTTTCTTTCATAAAGACTGGGGAGCTCATCTGTGAGCTAAGAACCTAGCCTTTAGAATACTTCTTGCTTGTCACTAAGAGTGGACAGGTTGCTTTTCTCTTACTCGCTTTCTTTTTTTTTTTTTGCGGTATGCGGGCCTCTCACTGTCGTGGCCTCTCCCGTTGCGGAGCACAGGCTCCGGATGCGCAGGCTCAGCGGCCATGGCTCACGGGTCCAGCCGCTCCGCAGCACGTGGGATCTTCCCGGACCGGGGTACGAACCCTTGTCCCCTGCATCAGCAGGCGGACTCCCAACCACTGCGCCACCAGGGAAGCCCTTTTGTGCTTCTTTTATTCACTTTTCTGTTTCGTTTTGTTATTTCTCTCTGTTAACTGTCCTTAACACAAATACAGCTATTAAAGTTAGGCTCCATTTTGAGTAGATATACAAGGAAGGAAGTGAATGAGAGTCAAAATTACAGGCAGTGAAGGACTCTGCAAGTAATTGTTGATGTCAATAATGAAAGAAAAACCTTTATATAAAAAGGGTAACATATAGAATGGGTAGTTGATCATTTTAGGAAAAAAATGTCTGTATTTACATGCACAGAAGCATTTTTAAATGTTTAAAAAAAATTTTTAAGATTTGAAAAAATAATGCAAAAGGAACCTGGATCTTTAAAATAAGTAAGTGCAAGATAAATCCACAGGAGAGGACCTAATTTTGAGGGGAAAGAGATCAACCTATTTTGTATTTAATGATATTCAGTTAGTTAAATGGTTTTATTCCTAGAAATGGTTATTTTTTTTAACCAAACTTTCTTTATGACTGCTTTCCCAATCACCAAAGTCACACATACCTGTCAACCATGCTCCTGACAAACATGCACACCGACTTAATATAATTTTAGTTATAATACTAATTTAATATCAGCCACTAATATTTACTGAGTTACTTACTATGAGCCAGGTACCTCTTTGGGCACTTTGCCAGTATTTGAACCCAGACAGTCTCACTCCAGAGCCAGCAGTCTGTTCTTTTTAAAATTGTGATAAAAAGCCTGTAACATAAAATTTACCATGTTAACCATTTCTAAGTGTACAGTCCAGTAGTGTGAAGTACATTCACTTTGTTGTGTAGCCATTGCCACCACCCATCCCTACAACTCTTTTCATCCTGCAGAACTGAAACTCTGCACCTAGTAAATAGTAGCTCCCGGTTCTCCCCCCACGACTCTAGTCCCTAAAAACCACTGTACTTTCTGTCTCTTATGAATTTGGCTACTCTAAGTACCTCATATAAGTGGGATCATACAGGATTTGTCCTTTTGTGACTGGCATATTTCACTTAGCATAACGCCCTCAAGGTTCATCCATGTGTATCATGTGTCAGAATTTTCTTTCTTTTAAGACTGAATGATATTTCACTGTATGTACATACCAGTTATTTTATCCATTCATCTGTCAATGGACACTGGGTTGCTCCTACCTCTTGTCTGTTGTGTAGTGCTGCAATGAATGAGGGTGTGCAGAAAGGGTCACTTTTGAACTGGGTAGACTTGGGGCATATCTTTTACATTGAAAAAAAATCAGAACACATTTTTTTTTTTAATGACAGGTTGAGCTAATTGCTTACTTTCCTCACTCTGGGTAGTGAATACAATGAGAATCTTTCTCATCTGTGGGCTGGTGAGAAGCCTGGAGAAGAGAGTAGGGCAGGTGGGAGTACAGAATATCAGCAGAAACTGACAGTTGCATTTCGCAGCAAGAATGCTTACCATAGAGTTGGTTGTTGTTGACAACTTGCTCTACCTCAGAGTTCTCAACTGGGGACGATTTTGTCTCTGGGTCCTTTGGCAATGGTGGGGAGGTGAAGGGGTGCACTACTGACATCTAGTGGGTAGAGACCAGGGATGCTGCCAAACATCCCATAATGCTCAGCACAGCCCTCCACAATAAAGAATTATCCCAGCTAAAATGTCAGTAGTGCCAAGGTTGAGAAACCCTGCACTAACTTGATTATCACTGGACACTTTTTTTTTGGTAGAAAATAGAACTCAGTATTGTGTTACTAAAATTTTACTTTTATGGAAAACTGTATCATATCCTTGCTTATCTGTTTAAAGTTTACCCAACCACAGCTGCCATGAGGAGTGGGGAAAATAAATTCCCTCCCTTAGCCTCCATTGTCTAAGTTAAATCACGCACATGGATTGTTTTCTCAAGCACACAGTCTCTTAACGTCCAGCCTTAACATTGTCCTCCTGCCTCACTGGCTACTCCTTCTCAGTCTTCTTTGCTGGTTCCTAGGGCTTAGTCGTTGGGCTGTATATCTCTGTCTACACTCACTCCCTTGATTTAATCTAGTCCCATAGCTTAAATACCATCTGTATGCTGACAACTCCCAAAAGTTTATTTTCAGTCCTGTCTTCTCCCCTTAATTGTAGACTTCCGTATCTCACTGCATTCTCAGTCTCCCCATTCGTTACTCTGACTAAACATTTCTAATATCCGGAATACTGTTCTCCCCCTCCTAAAAGCTTTTGCCCCCAAGATCATCCCCATCCCTATAAGTGGCAGCCTGTTTGGTCTTGGAGTCATCCTTGATTTCTATTTCCCTCATATCCCACATCTAATCTATCAGTAAATCCTAGGAGATCGGCCTTTGAAATGTATCCAGAATTGGACAACTGCTTTCTACCTGCAACCATTCTGGTCAAATACCCATCACCTCTCACCTACTTAATATATTACCTCCTTACTGGTCTTCCTGCCTCTGTCTTGGTACAATCTGCCTATACTCAATGAACATCCAAGTTGATCCTTCCAAATGCAAGTCATATGTGTCATTCCTCTGCTCCATCACCTGTGATAATAGCCAGGTCTCTGACTGGCTCAAGGCTTTTCCAAGCCTAGCCCCTGTTGCTTCTTTACCTTCCTCCTTCCATTCTCCCCCTCGCTCACCCCACATTAGCCTCTTTGTTCTTCCCTGAACATTCCAGGCACATTTCTGTCTCTGGGTTTTATCACTTGCTGTTCCTCTGCCTGGAATGTTCTTCTTCTGGATAGATATCTGCATACCTTGCTCCATGACCTCATTCACTTCTGGGATCAAATGTCACTTTCTCAGAGAGACCTTCCATAATCATTCTATTTAAAATCACACCCCCACTTTCCACCCTTACCTTACATTCCTTATTTTCCTTCCCTACTTTATTTTTCTCCATAGTACTTAGCACCTTCTAATATTATATATAGCTTACTTAAAAAAAAAATCTTTTTCTCCTCCACTACAGTGTAAGTTCTATGAAGGTAGAAATTTTTATCTGTATGGTTCATTCACATTTTCCTAGTGCTTGTAACAGTGCCTAGCACATATTGGGTCTTTAATAAATAATTGTTGAATGAGTGAACAAATAATATCTTCAACCAGTTATTCAATCAAATACATATTAATTGTCTGCTGTACACATGGCACGGAACCAGAGGAGGAAGCAGTAGCAGCAGATCACCAGATGGCCTGGTTTGTACCCTCTGCTACAGTCTAGTGAAGTGGACATAGACAAAGCTAGCCAACAGTATGAGGCCTCAAAGAAAAACCCAGAGAGTAATTTTTAAGACACTAGTTTTATAGAGGCCAAAGAGACTATTTCTGCCTTTTGTAGACAACGATGAAGAGAGGATGGTGAATTGGGCTTTGAAGGACACATAATACTTGAACAGGCCAATGGAAAGGCAGTGGTGAGGGCATTCCAGGCAGGTGAACAGTTTGAGCCCAGCCCTGGAAACACAAAGAGAAGGGGTGTGTGTGTGTGTGTGTGTGTGTGTGTGTGTGTGTGTACAGAGTGTTAGTGAATAGGCTAGTTTTTTAGAGTGAAAGGGAATAGGACAGTCCCAGTGGGAAAGCTAGACTGGAGCCAGATTATGGAAGGTCTTGAAGGTGAAGCCTTTGTTTTTTTTATTTGGCAGGTAGGAGGCTATTAAAGGGTTGATTTGTGTTTGGCTTTGTTGAATTGAAGGAATGTGGTGTGCATGGAGGTGATTTAAGAATATTGTTTTGGCAACTCTGTGGCCATGGGAGACACTAGATGTAGGCAGGCTTAGGAACTATAGCAGTGGTCTAGCAGGACAGTTGTCTGTGGGGGAGGGGCAATAGGAAAGAAGGGGTGGAGTAAGGGAATTCGCAAGGGAGGACTTGACAGGGCCCAATGGTCTCATTATATGACTTCAAATTAATTACTTAGCAAGACAAAGAAATGACAATTGCTCCAAGCAGCGTCACAGAGCAAACAGTTATTATGTGAGGATATTTTGCGGTTTGTCATATGGATCGAATTCAGGCAGGCTGTAAGCCATGCCAAAATATGCAGGCGTATGATGCTACAGTTGTATAGAACTACTACAGGATGCAAACTTGAATGCTGTAGACTTACTATAACTCTTGATGCAAGTTTGAATTGTCTCTGAAGAAGGAGAGCTCCTACATGCTATCGTCTCCTCTAAGTCCTGGAATGAAAGGAAAATAGAAAAAGAGAATTTTAAAAATTCTATCCCTGCTTTTCTGACATATCCAAACAATTAGGTTTAATAACAAAACTCAGGCAAATGAGAGAGATATTTGAATGGCTTTTGTGCATTGTAATGGCTTCCTGAAATCAAATTGTTATAAAAATAGGAATGTTTGGTTTTATGTCAGGGATAGTCTACAAAACTAAATGCATTTATCTATGGTGCATTTGTTAGAGAACCAGAAGATGTGTGTACCATTTGCATTTGTGTTGAGATTGCTAGCTACCATTCGTTTACCCCTACCTGTTTCATTTTCCCAAGTAACTTTTGAAACTACTAAAATTCAAAATCAACCGTAGACTTCTGGGGATTGTGGGCTGTTAGAAGCTGAAGTGAATGGTAATAGGAACATACATATTGATAATTACCTTAAACGTAAAAAGATTAAATGCTCCAACCAAAAGACATAGACCGGCTGAATGGATACAAAAACAAGATCCCTATATATGATGTCTACAAGAGACACACTGCAGAACTAGGGACACATACAGACAAAGTGAGGGGATGGAAAAAGATATTTCATGCAAATGGAAATCAAAAGAAAGCTGGAGTAGCAATTCTCATATCAGACAAAATAGATTTTAAAACAAAGGCTATTACAAGAGACAAAGAAGGACACTACATAATGATCAAGGGATCAATCCAAGAAGAAGATATAACAATTGTAAATATTGATGCACCCAACATAGGAGCACTCAGTACATAAGCAAATGCTAACAGCCATGAAAGGAGAAATCAACAGTAACACAGTTATAGTAGGGGACTTTAACACCCCATTTTCCCCAATGGACAGATCATCCAAAATGACAATAAATAAGGAAACACAAGCTTTAAGTGATACATTAAACAAGATGGACTTCATTGATATTTATAGGACATTCCATCCAAAAACAACAGAATACACTTTCTTCTCAAGTGCTCATAGAACGTTCTCCAGGGTAGGTCATATCTTGGGTCACAAATCAAGCCTTGGTAAATTTAAGAAAATTGAAATGTATCAAGTATCTTTTCCAACGACAACGCTATGAGACTAGATATCAGTTACAGGAAAAAATCTGTAAAACACACAAACACGTGGAGGCTAAACAATACACTACTAAATAACCAAGAGATCACTGAAGAAGTCAAAGAGGGAATCACAAAACACCTAGAAACAAATGACAGTGAAAACAACGACCCAAAACCTATGGGATACAGCAAAAGCAGTTCTAAGAGGGAAGTTTATAGCAATGCAAGCCTCCCTCAAGAAACAAGAAACATCTCAAATAAACAATCTAAGCTTACACCTAAAGCAATTAGAGAAAGAAGAACAAGAAAACCCCCAAAAGTTAGCAGAAGGAAAGAAATCATAAAGATCAGATCAGAAATAAATGAAAAACAAATGAAGGAAATAATAGCAAAGATCAATAAAACTAAAAGCTGCTTTGTTCTTTGAGAAGATAAACAAAATTGATAAACCATTAGCCAGAATGATCACGAAGAAAAGGGAGAAGACACAAATGAACAGAATTAAAAATGAAAACGGAGACGTAACAACTGACACTGCAGGAATACAAAGGATCATGAGAGATTACTACAAGCAACTATATGCCAATAAAATGGACAACCTGGAAGAAATGGACAAATTCTTAGAAAAGCACAACCTTCTGAGACTGAACCAGGAAGAAATAGAAAATACAAACAGACCAATCACAAGTACTGAAATTGAGACTGTGATTAAAAATCTTCCAACAAACAAAAGCCCAGGACCAGATGGCTTCACAGGCGAATTCTATCAAACATTTAGAGAAGAGCTAACACCTATCCTTCTCAAACTCTTACAAAATATAGTAGAGGGAGGAAAACTCCCAAACTCATTCTACAAGGCCCCCATCACCCTGATACCAAAACCGGACAAAGATGTCACAAAAAAAGAAAACTACAGGCCAATATCACTGACGAACATAGATGCAAAAATCCTCAACCAAATACTAGCAACCAGAATCCAACAGCACATTAAAAGGATCATACACCATGATCAAGTGGGGTTTATCCCAGGAATGCAAGGATTCTTCAATATATGCAAATCAATCAATGTGATACACCATATTAACAAATTGAAGAATAAAAACCATATGGTCATCTCAATAGATGCAGAAAACACTTTTGACAAAATTCAACACACATTTATGATAAAAAAATACCTCCAGAAAGTAGGCATAGAGGGAACTTACCTCAACATAATAAAGGTCATATGTGACAAATCCACAGCCAACATTGTTCTCAATGGTGAAAGACTGAAACCATTTCCTCTAAGATCAGGAAAAAGACAAGGTTGTCCACTCTCACCACTATTATTCAACATAGTTTTGGAAGTTTTAGCCACAGCAGTCAGAGAAGAAAAAGAAATAAAAGGCATCCAAATCGGAAAAGAAGAAGTAAAGCTGTCACTGTTTGCAGATGACATGATACTATACATAGAGAATCCTGAAGATGCTACCAGAAAACTACTAGAGCTAATCAATGAATTTGATAAAGTAGCAGGATATAAAATTAATGCACAGAAATCTCTTGCATTCCTATACACTAATGATGAAAAATCTGAGAGAAAAATTAAGCTAACACTCCCATTTACCACTGCAACAAAAACAATAAAATACCTAGGAATAAACCTGCCTAAGGAGACAAAAGACCTGTATGCAGAAAACTATAAGACACTGATGAAAGAAAGATGATACAAATAGATGGAGATATACCATGTTCTTGGATTGGAAGAATCAACATTGTGAAAATGACTCTACTACCCAAAGCAATCTACAGATTCAGTGCAATCCCTACAAACTATCACTGGCTTTTTTCACAGAACTAGAACAAAAAATTTCACAATTTATATGGAAACACAAAAGACCCCGAATAGCCAAAGCAATCTTGAGAAAGAAAAACGGAGCTGGAGGAATCAGGCTCCCGGACTTCAGACTACACTACAAAGGTACAGTAATCGTGACAGTATGGTACTGGCACAAAAACAGAAGTATAGATCAATGGAACAGGATAGAAAGCCCAGAGTTAAACCCACGGACACATGGTCACCTTGTTTTTGGTAAAGGAGGCAAGAATATACAATGGAGAAAAAACAGCCTCCTCAATAATTGGTGCTGGGTAAACTGGACAGCTACATGTAAAAGAATGAAATTAGAACATTCCCTAACACCGTACACAAAAATAAATTCAAAATGGATTAAAGACCTAAATGGAAGGCCAGACACTATCAAACTCTTAGAGGAAAATACAGGCAGAACACTCTATAACGTAAATCACAGGAAGATCCTTTATGACCCACCTTCTAGAGAAATGGAAATAAAAACAAAAATAAACAAATGGGACCTAATGAAACTTAAAAGGGTTTGCACAGCAAAGGAAACCATAAACAAGATGAAAAGACAACCCTCAGAATGGGAGAAAATATTTGCAAATGAAGCAACTGACAAAGGATTAATCTCCAAAATTTACAAGCAGCTCATGCAGCTCAATATCAAAAAAACAACCCAATCCAAAAATGGGCAGAAGACCTAAATTGACATTTCTCCAAAGAAGATATACAGATTGCCAACAAACACATGAAAGAACGCTCAGCTTCATTAATCAATTGAGAAATGCAAATCAAAACTACAATGAGGACTTCCCTGGTGGCACAGTGGTTGAGAGTCCACCTGCCGATGCAGGGGACACAGGTTCGTGCCCCGGTTCGGGAAGATCCCACATGCCGCGGAGTGGCTGGGCCCGTGAGACATGGCCACTGAGCCTGCGCATCCGGAGTCTGTGCTCTGCAACGGGAGAGGCCACAACAGTGAGAGGCCTGCGTACCCGCAGCAAAAAAAAAAAAAAAAAAAAAACTCCAATGAGGTATCATCTCACACTAGTCAGAATGGCCATCATCAAAAAATCTACAAACAATAAATGCTGGAGAGGGTGTGGAGAAAAGGGAACCCTCTTGCACTGTTGGTGGGAATGTAAATTGATACAGCCACTATGGAGAACAGTGTGGAGGTTCCTTAAAAAAGTAAAAATAGAACTACCATATGACCCAGCAATCCCACTACTGGGCATATACCCTGAGAAAACCATAATTCAAAAAGAGTCATGTACCACAATGTTCATTGCAGCTCTCTTTACAGTAGCCAGGAAAGGGAAGCGACCTAAGTGTCCATCAACAGATGAATGGATAAAGAAGATGTGGCATATATATACAATGGAATATTCCTCAGCCATAAAAAGAAACAAATTTGAGTTATTTTTTGTTTTATTTTTCTTTTTTTGCGATACGCAGGCCTGTCACTGTTGTGGCCTCTCCTGTTGCAGAGCACAGGCTCCGGACGCGCCGGCCCAGCAGCCATGGCTCACGGGCCCAGCTGCTCCACGGCACGTGGGATCTTCCCAGACTGGGGCACAAACCCGCGTCCCCTGCATCGGCAGGCGGACCCTCAACCACTGTGCCACCAGGGAAGCCCAAATTTGAGTTATTTGAAGTGAGGTGGATGGACCTAGAGTTTGTCATACACAGTGAATTAAGTCAGAAAGAGAAAATCAAATACCATATGCTAACACATATATATGGAATCTAAAAAAAAAAAAAGGTCATGAAGGACCTAGGGGCAGGATAGGAATAAAGACGCAGACTTACTAGAGAATGGACTTGAGGACACGGGGCGGGAGGGAGAAGGGTAAGCTGGGACAAAGTGTGAGAGTGTCATGGATATATATACACTACCAAATGTAAAACGGATAGCTAGTGGGAAGCAGCTGCATTGCACAGGGAGATCAGTTCGGTGCTTTGTGACCACCTAGAGGGGTGGGATAGGGAGGGTGGGAGGGAGGAGATGCAAGAGGGAGGGGATATGAGGATATTTGTGTTTGTATAGCTGATTCACTTTGTTATAAAGCAGAAACTGACACACCATTGTAAAGCAATGATACTCCAATAAAGAGGTTAAAAAAAAAAAAAGCTGAAGTCGGGGAAGTGGTCACCAAACCTCCCAAGCAGGATTTTGTAGACTCAGGACCAGAATTAAAACATAAATCCTTAGGTCTACTCTTAGGTAGTTATTCTCATTGTCCCCTACTTTTATGCAAAAAATAAAAACAAAGAAATTGTTCAGATATCAAGCTAGTATGTGTAGCCCTGAAAAAGGAACATGTCACTTCCTATCATTTTTTTACCCCTCCCTCAGTGCAGATACTTTATTCCTTTTATTTTGTCTATTTCCCCCCTTACCCCAATAAAAATTTAAAATTTTCCTTGACTTTCCTCCTCAATTAACTGGTCATCCTTGTAAGGTTATATGATATTACTGGCAGTATATATATGGAAAGATACATGTATAGGCAGAAGGGCTATAGGAGTTGAGAGGAGGTGAGGGGTCGCTGTGGACTGATGGAGCCAGAGATGGGACAGAAGTTAGCTTAGATGTTCACTGATTGATGCAAAGTGAGTAGATGTGCAGGAGGGGAACTGGCTTCACAGGTAGGAGAAAAGCATGAAGAAAGGTGAAGATTTGAGAGTTTACTAAGTGGCTATCCTAATTTGTGCCTAATATCCTGGTAACACATCCAGTTTATTGTATGTCCCAGATTTTTTTTTAAATTTTTGGCCACACTGTACGGCATGTGGAATCTTATTTCCCTGACCAGGGATTGAACCCGCGCCCCCTGCATTAGAAGCTCAGAGTCTTAACCACTGGACCACTAGGGAAGTCCCCAGATTTTTACTTTTTAAATGAAGTGCTGTTATTAATAGTTACATTAAAAGAAGTTGGAATGGGTTTTCATAGACATTCATTTTGTACTTCTGTCTTCAGCCATAGCCTCATCTAGTGTTGTGTTTAATGCATGTTGTGGATGGATCTCCCACTTTACAACGTGCTATAAAATCTGAAAGGTGGCCAGTAGGAGCCTGTGTCTCTTTTCCCCAATGCTTTCCAGGTGCAACTTAACTAACATTGCCCTTTAGAGGACAGTGTGTAGGATGCTTGCTGATAACATAACTGTGTTTGCTCTGAGTGGCTGAGGGCAGCCACCTCCTTCAGGTTTTGGGTGGTGGTAGGAGAAATGTTTGAGCCAATGTCTCTATAAGCCCCTTGGTATATATCAGACACTTGTGCCAAGCTGCAGCCTGTGAGATGCATGATGTTGCCTGGTTACCAGTTGGCAGAATTAGTGGGAAATATGGGGAATTGTAGGCTAGATAGATGTATGGGGAGTAGAGGCAAAGCAGTCCTGCCAGAAATAAAAGCACATGGAGAATAGGCTGAATTCCCTTGCTGCAGGGGCTTGGTCACTTACTGTATGTTCTAAATGTACCACTATTTCTATATTATATTGCTTGGTAACTTTTTATATAGTTTATAGTAAACCCTTTTGGCAGCAATCATCTCCAAAAAGCAAACAAATTTTTAAAATGTGTTTTTAGGGAATAATTAAGAACTTAATTTTCACTTGTCAAGAGAGTAAATAAATGTATTAATATAACTTGTCCAAGATTTAGCTGATATAATTAAATTCCACCTCAGGGGCCGTAATCACTAAATGTCACTAATCACATGAAAACCAGAAGACCCAAGATTTCTGAAGAAACATTAGTGTTTATGTCAAAAGTTAGTAGTTGTTGTTGTTGTTGTTTTAATAGGAAGCATGTCCAAAGATGACAATTTAATATGCAGCTGTAGGAGGTGTATTTTCATGTCATTCTGTGAGACTGGACTTTTATCTAGAGCAAATGAAAATGCACAAAATTAGTTTAGAAAATTAGTTGATACCAGATTTTTTCATGTGTGTGTGAAAAGTGAGATCATAACTGTTAATGTGCTAGCTCTTAGCAGAAGTAGTTCATTAACAGTTGAATCTGCCAGTTTTATATCAGTGACATCAGATGCTTCAAATAGAAAACTCATTAATTTGGTTCTCACAATGGTTTTAATTTTTTTCACCTAATTATTGGATTCAAAATAAAATTTTTGGAAATTCTATTAAAGTTGAAACATCTGACATTATTCTGAATGCTATTGTTAAACATCAAAGATAAAAGTATTTCTTTTAGTGGTGATAATAAGGATACAAATTTTCATGGAGCATGACAACATGGTAAAAGTAATTCTCTTTTTGAATTAAGAAAACCAGTGGAACAGAAATGTACTTGGAATGGGTTGTAGTGGTGGACATAATATGGTCCAAACAAGCTTCTACCAATGGAAATAAAAACTAGCAGTCATCATTTACACATACTTTAATATACACTGTTTGGGTAATTAAATTACAAAATTCTTGTGATGTCTAATGTGATGTCTGATGTTGAATTAAAATAAAATTAGCGTGGCAGTATATACTTTCTCTTGTTGTTGCCCATCACCTAATGCACTATAAAAATGTTTGAGTTTTTTTTTAATAAATTTATTTATTTATTTGTTTATTTATTTATGGCTGTGTTGGGTCTTTGTTGCTGTGCACGGGCTTTCCCTAGTTGCAGTGAGCAGGGGCTACTCTTCATTGCGGTGCGCAGGCTTCTCATTGTCATGGCTTTTCTTGTTGTGGAGCACGGGCTCTAGTTGTACAGCCTTCAGTAGTTGTGGCATGTGGGCTCAGTAGTTGTGGCTTTCAGGCTCTAGAGCTCAGGCTCAGTAGTTGCGGCGCACGGGCCCAGCTGCACCGTGGCATGTGGGATCTTCCTGGGCCAGGGCTCGAACCTGTGTCCCTTGCATTGGCAGGCAGATTCTTAACCACTGTGCCACTAGGGAAGCCCTGTTTGAGTTTTTTGAAGAATTTTTTAATAAATCAATTTAAGTGTCCTATAATGGTAGGAACTTTTTTTTTTTAAGGAGTCTTTTGTTTGTGCTGCATTGTGTTCAAAATCAATTGGAAATCTTTTATGTATTCAGTTAACGGAGTTCAAAAAAATTTCAGCTTTTACAACTTTTACCAGATTGTAATTATTGAAAGCAAACTTTCAAACAGGAAGACATTGAAATTTATCTTGAAGAGGAACAATGAGAGTTTAAATCGTGTACAGGATTTAATTTAATAATGTATAATTGTACTTTTGAATATCCCTACTGTGTTAGTCTGCTAAGGGCTGACTGATACTACAGACTGGGTGGTTTAAACCACTGTGGTTTAATTATACTACAGACTGGGTGGTTTAAACCACTGTGGAAATTAATTTTTTCACAGTTCTGGAAGCTAGAAGTCCAAGATCAAGGTGCCTTCAGGGTTGGTTTCTGGTGAGGTCTTTTCCTTGCTTTTAGATGGCTACCTTTTCACTGTCTCCTCACATGGCCTTTTCTCTGTTCATGTGTAGAGAGAGCTCCAGTGTCTTTTCTTCTTCTTCAAAGGATACCAGTCCTGTTGGATTAGGGCCTCACCATTATGACCTCATTTAACCTTAATTATCTCCGTAAAGGCCGTATCTCCAAATACAGTCACACTGTGGGTTGAGCTTCAACATATGAATTTTTTTTTTTTTTTTTTTTTCCTCTCTGCAGTTCGTGGGCCTCTCACTGTTGTGGCCTCTCCCGTTGCGGAGCACAGGCTCCGGACGCGCAGGCTCAGCGTCCATGGCTCACGGGCCCAGCTGCTCCGCAACATGTGGGATCCTCCCGGACTGGGGCATGAACCCGTGCCCCCCGCATTGGCAGGCGGACTCTCAACCACTGCGCCACCAGGGAATCCCCAACATATGAATTTTGAGAGGGATACAGTTCAGTCTGTAACATCTACCTAGGAGGAATCTTTTCTTTGTAACCTTTTGTTATGAAACTTTCAATTATACAAAATATATACTAGCAGAGACCAGAATAAAGAGTCCCCTCCCATGTGCCTATGAACCAGCTTCAACAGTTACTAACTCATGACTGGGCCTGTTTCATCTATATTTCCCCACTCCATCCCATATTATTTTGAAACAAACCCAATATATCATTTCATTTTTAAATGTTTTAGTATGTATCTCTAAAAACATAAGGACTTAAAAAAATAACCAAGTACCATTGTTCTTAAGATATCAATAATAATTTGCCAACGCTTTTGATTTTAACTGAATAAATTTATATTCTATTCTAGAATAGAATGTAATTGAGAAAGCCTATAATTTATAAATTTGTAAGTTTGATGAAACCTACAAAGAATCATAAATTTGATGAATTATTTGATGAATATTGTCCTGTTAAAAATATTTGTTGAAGAAAGGTACTCTAAATGGAGGCCAAAAGACAGGACCAAAGAAAAATATTTATAACCTTCAGTATTAACAAAACTAGAATTCAGAATATCCTTTGTTTAGCAGTGGTTGCTCTGAGCTTCCTAGTTATCTCAGTACATTAAAAAAAATTTTTCCCGGCTTTATTGAGATATAATCGACATATTGTATAATTGACATATTGTGTAAGGTATACAACGTGATAAGATTTGATACATGTATATATTGTGAAATGATTACCACAGGAGCATTAGTTAACACCTCTGTCACCTCACCTCTGTCACCTTTGTGTGTGTGTGATGATAATATTTAAGATCTACTCTTCTAGCAATTTTCAAGTATATAATACAGTATTGTTAACTATAGTCACCATGCTGTATGTTAGATCCCCAGAACTTATTTATCTTATAACTGGAAGTTTGTATGCTTTGACCAACATCTTCCCACTTTCCCCCACCCCCAACTCCTGGTAACAACCATTCTTCTATTTCTATGAGTTTGGCTTTTTTAGATTCCACATACACGTGAGAGCATATGGTATTTGTCTTTCTCTGTCTAACTTATTTCACTTAGCAAAATGCCCTCAAAGTTCATCCATGTTGTTGCCAAAGGCAAGCTTTCCTTCTTTTTCGTGGCTGAATAATATTTCACCCTGCGTGTGCACACACTCACACAGTTTCTTTATACATTCATCTATTGACAGACAGTTTTTTACATGTCTCAGCTATTGTGAATAACGCTACAGTGAACATGAGGGTGCAGATATCTCTTCGAGGAGTGATTTCATTTCCTTCAGCTATATACTCAGCAGTGAGATTGCTGGATCCTATGGTGGTTCTATTTTTAATTTTTCCTCAATACATTTAGAAAGAATATTTTCTCAGATAAAATTATTATGACGTACAAAGAGTCAATCAAAAGTTTTAACAATTTTAAATGTATTAACAATAAATTTGACAATTAACAATAAAGAACAACTTTGAAGTAGACAGTAGGCACTTTTATGAAAAAATTAAAAGTACTAAGATACTGAAAAAATTATCAGAAAATATCAATGACATGGTATTAGAATTAGATATGACTAAGGAACTGATTAGAGGATATGAATATCTGCTAAGAAAAATTGATTTTAATTCTGTAATATATTAGAGAAATATGCAGATGTCACAAATATATAGCTTGCTTAATGTTCCTTTTGTTATTTTTAAATTTCAGATAATCAATTTACAAATTTTTAATATATTTTATTCAATAAATAATTTTACTTTTGAAAATGGTTTTCGAATAGAACCATCTTTAGGTCCCCTGTTATATTAGTAGTAAAACCAATTTGACAATCAGTAGTTTGTTGGTCAATAAATAAGATCTTTTTAAGGTCCTATAATTTTACTGGTTTTTTAATGCCTTGTTTCATTTTTAAAAATGTTGCAGTTTGAACAGTACATTATGTGGTTGCCTCACTAAGCATTATCAAGATCCTGCTGTGAACCAGACATGGATGTGGGAATGAACTGGGCTGTGTCAGTCTATCAGCAGAGAGCAGAGAGTTTCCACTGGGAAATGATATGGACAGAACTAGTTTGTGAAGGGCCTTAAGTGCCTTTCTTCAGGATTAGTAACCCTACAGATATGGAAGTCTGTTGTGGTTTTGAATAAAAGAGTGATATGACAAAAGTGATATTCTAGGAAGTTTAAATAAGGGATGAATGTCATGGATGAGTGATCAGTGGCTTTAGCAGTGAGGATGGAAAGATAGAACAGGTTGAAGCTCATTATAAAGGAAAATTTTCTGGGCCTTATTCACTGGATTGGCAGCATTGAGGGAGAGTTCGGGATCTGAGAACATGCCAGTTTTCTCAATTGTTTGGTTAAAAAGGAAATGTCCCTATTGATAGATACAGAGAATTCAGGAGGAAGGGAAAGTATCTTTAGTAGGGGAAGATGATGTGTTTTGAGTGTTGAATATGAAGAGATGTTGCCGTGTCGAAGTAGAGAGGGCTCACAGTCCACTGAAAGTCAGTCCAAGCCTGAAGCCTAAGAGTGAGGCCAAGAACTGAGCTTGCAGATTGGGACTTTTCTGTGGAAGTAAGGTGAATCCATGCAAGTGAATGAACTCTTGACAGAGAACTGTGTTGGAAGAGAACACGAGGCAAAATCTTGAACTTCGGGCATCTCCAGGGGTTGGAGGAAGGTAGAAGAAGTAGCACCAGTGAAATATGATTCAAACAAAATATACCAGAGTCTTGGTCAGAGGGATAGAAGGACCCCAAAGAAGGGAGTCATGGAAACTAAAGGAAGAACAAGTATCAGTAAGAAATGTCACGTGTAGTGATAAAGTCTAAAGAGAGCTAAGAAGAGTTTATTGGATTTGGAGCTCACTAATGACCTTCAAAACCAGCTTCAGGAGGCAAAAGAGTGTGTGGCCGCTGAGGAAATGGACATAACATCCATAGACTGTTCTTTTTAGGAGCATGTCAAGGAAATGAGAGTCAAAATGTAGAGTGTTGTACCAA
The DNA here is from genome assembly GCF_008692025.1 of Phocoena sinus. Taxonomy (NCBI): domain Eukaryota; kingdom Metazoa; phylum Chordata; class Mammalia; order Artiodactyla; family Phocoenidae; genus Phocoena; species Phocoena sinus. The sequence goes on from NC_045775.1 coordinate 26,210,506, forward strand.
GGGGCAGAAGAGTCAAGTAACACTGTTCAAGATACTGGAGACCTTTATGTGGTTGAATCCAGTGAGTGAAGGAGAGATTGAATGTTATAGAGAGAGATGGCTTGCTAACCTAGGGAATGTCACTCTAGGAAAGAGTGAAATGAGAAGAGACGAAGGCATTAACTCTGAAAACAGAAAAATGTTTCCAACGAAACAGGAAAGAAGATGAGAGCATTAATATTATAATAGCAGTTTCTGTTTATTAAGCATCTTCTATAGTGTAAGCTAGAATATAAGTGTAAATGAACTCTTTATAAAATCACTGTAGGTATTGGGGGAGGGGTTACGAAAGAATTGTGTTGAGATGTGGCCTCTTGCTCTCCTGTGGTTTATATGGGCTAAATAGAGAGAAGAGGCAGAAGTAACTTTTCCTGTGACCAAGGGGTAGAGTAAATAGACGCCATGCTTTGGGTGCCTAGTGATGGCTTGATGAGAAGGAGATAAGGCCTGATGCAGATGAACTAAGAGGAGTGGTTGGGATTTAGATAGGAGGCAAAAATTAGGAAAATAATTTTGGGAAAGGAGACTAGCAGATGCAAAATTCAAGCATGTAGCAAGCAAAGGTTTCTTGGTAGCTGTAGGTTTTGACTATTTATTCTTTTTTTTTTTTTTTTTCTGCGGTACGTGGGTCTCTCACTGTTGTGGCCTCTTCCGTTGCAGAGCACAGGCTCCGGACTCGCAGGCTTAGCAGCCATGGCTCACGGGCCCAGCCGCTCCGCGGCATGTGGGATCTTCCCGAACCGGGGCACGAACCCGTGTCCCCTGCATCGGCAGGCGGACTCCCAACCACTGCGCCACCAGGGAAGCCCTGACTATTTATTCTTAAATTCAGTTGTAATAATAATTCTAGCAGCCAATGTTGAGTATTTACTAGGTGCCAGGTACTATTCTAAGCATTTTGCATACAGTTTAATCCTCAGCCCAATCCCCAAGGTACTTACTGTTATTCCCCTCATTTCACAGGTGAGGAAATAGAGGGTTAATTAATTTACACGAGATCCCACAGCTTATGAGGCGTGGCGCTGGGATCGGGGTGGAGCTGTCTGATTTCAGAGCACTTACTCTTAACCTGTTCATTGTTTTGCCTCTAGAGGATGTTGTCTTATTTAGGAAGGAATGGCAGATTTGGCTGAGGTCAAGTTAGACGTTATGGAAAGCCTTGAATACAAGACTGTCGGGTTTGAATGTTTTTCTTTAATACATAACCACTGGGGCTTTTGTCAGGAGCAAAGTGAAGTTGTAACTTTGATGTAATGGTACAGTCCAGCACATGACAGCAGGTGACTCTCTGCGAGACCAGGGAGTTTTAGAGGAATCAAGGCAACCTTTCCCTGCCCGTGCTATTTGTAAGACTAGACTTCCACGATGTAGTACTCTGATAGAATTGTTAATTAACCTGAGAACTTTTGTTCTTCTTTGATTTGTAGGGGTCAACTTTTTCTCTTTCATTTCAGTTTTTGAAAGAAGAAATGTTTTTATTTGAAATGGAGTTAGAGTTTCTATTGTGCGCTTGTGTTACTGTGGTGGGGAGGTTCGAGGAGATTGGAGCTTACATTCCAGTGGAGAAGAGAATAACCATATGCGAATAATATGTAGAGAAAAAAGAGATTCCTTCTCTTTTGTTCTTCCTTTCTCATATTGGTAAGCAATAAAAAATGAAACTCTTAAGGTCTAACTTGCATAACTGCCAAGAAATACGAGCACTGTGATAACATCTGGGCTGTAGCTGGGACTAAGGGGTAGAGGGGAGGGCAGAGCTCTGCGGCCATAGACCTGACTCTGAATCCTAGTAATCCCAAGGTAAATCACTTCATCTTCCTGAGCTTCAGTTTCCTCATTTGTAAAGTGGAGATATAATCCCTATCTCAATTTGCTGTTGGGAAAATTAGAGCCAATATGTATAAAGTATCTAGCATATTTCCTGGCCCATAGTAAGTTCTCAGTTGTCGTGGAGTTTTCTGTCCTGCCCATTGCAGTGTGGTAGAAAATCATTGTTACCCCATTATCTGTAGCCTAAAGATAGGAAGGTATATCTAACAGGAGAGTTTCATGCAGATGATGTGTAAACACCCATGTTACCTCACATGTGAATTCTCTGGAAAGAGTAGGCAAATAGAAGAACCAGTGGTAACCAAGTCTAGGACAGGAATAAGAGGAGGACACTAAACAATACCCTTTCTAGTAAAAGAAAAAAAGTGTGTATAAAATTCAGTTGCTCTTGTAGTTTAAAAGAAGGCACTGACATAGAGGAAACTTTTGAGAGAGAGGGAGAAGCTGGCAGGTTAAGACTTGTGTTTCCTTAGGGAGGAGAACATAGTATTTAATAGTAAATGAGAAATTTGGTTACGAAAGAGTTGGTGGTGCACATTTTTAAAAACTATGAGCAGCAAGCATCATTTTAGGAAAAGATATTACCAGACAACATTGATAGCTCTCTTGGATTTGGCTTGGGTCATTTCCTGTTTAATGAAGCCGCATTCAACAACTTATCTGCATTTGGGGTCATGGGAATGAGTCAGGGGTATAGAAAGGAGAGAATGGAGAATGTAGCTTGGCTTCAGGATTCAATTATAATGTGTTACACTTTATTATATGGGACATCAGAAAAATTCAGTCAATCCTGTAAGGAAAATTAGTAAAAAAAAAAAAAAAAAGTGAAGCTACTGATTATTCATTCATTCTGCAGAAGCCTTGAGGAGGAAGGAAATTTGAATAGTAGGCTCATAATTTAAGAAAGAAAATTGTAATACATAAGTAAATGACACCTATTGCAGATGTGCTTTAAATACCCTTGTAAAAATTAACTTTTAAAAGTAATCCGTGCCCACTGTCCAGTGGTACTTAGTGTTCAATTTCTATTTTAATTATTAAGGTTTAGTAAGTATTGCAGTTACTCTCTTCATCACATGTATTGCACACCAGAAACCATTGTGTGGCTTTAGGCAAATCATTTCTTTTCTAGGCCTCATTTTCCTCACCGCCTCTTTTCATTGATTTCTAAGCCTGTAATTGAACTGATTTCCTCCTAGTTTGTCAACCCTGCTGATTCTAAGTATTCTATTTGCATCATCAGTGTACTTGTTCTGCCACTAGATGGCACTAATGTACCTTTGAACCCTGTCACCTCCAGGTTTTCAGAATCTGAGGTCTGAAGGAGCCTTGGAATTTTTGCTTAATCCACCCCCCCACCCCCCTATTTAACAACTGGGGAACTAAGACTCAGAGGTTAAGTGACATGGCCAAGGTCATACAGTACCTTAGAACCTCTTGAATCCCAGTCATTTATCTTTCCCTCTATTGCACTGTTTCTGTAGGGGGCTTTTGAGGGAAATTCAAAGAGATCATGTTTTCAACCATTCCTGCTTTTTGATAATTATCTTTAAAATAATTTAAAACCATTCTTCAAGTGCATATATCATCATATTAAAGATAAATAGTTGGTCTGCTTTTGTGTTTCTGTACTGGCTCCCTCAGAGGAAAAAGCTAGACTGTCAGCTTCTAAAGATCACTGCCCTGCCTACAGATTGCCTGCCTTCACAATTTGCCTTGGAAATAAGCTCCACAGAAATCTCCACCAGAGCTTCTCTGTCAGATGATTATCTTTCTCCATCCTTGCCCAGTCCCTTGGTAAGAGATTTGCCTTTCAGCTCTTTCCTCCAACCAAACAGCCATCGATTCTTCTGCTTCATCTTTGTCCACTTGCCTAATCCAGAGAGCTTTTGGAGGGGGGAATTAGATGATGCCCTGGTTCTTAAAAAATTGGTCTCCTGGGTTTCCCCAGCACATGTTAATTGGACTCTTTCCTTCCCCCCAACACCCCGCCCTCTCTACTGGTGACAAGGATGGCACTGCCATAAATCATGGCTGTGTGTGGGGCAGACGGTGTAGCGGGTGGCAGCATGGTCACATGGAGATGATGTGGGCTCTGGAGTCACACTGACTGGGCCTCGAATCTCCTCTTTTGCTGACTGCCTCTGGTCCATGGTCAACTCTTCAATGAGGGTGATATTTACTGCCTCACAAGGCTGTTGTGAGGAATAGATGAGGTTAATGTGTGGAAAGCTCGCAGTATCAGTGCTTGGCAAACATTGTAGGTGCTCATTAAGTGCTAATTATTCTGGCTGCTGTTGTATGGAGAGGACAGCAGTGACTATAGTATATGAAGAGTTGGAGCCTAAGGGAGGGTGTCAGCCAGAGGAGCTAGTCTTTTCAATGGAGAAAAAAGGGAGGGATGCAGGTATGCCAGGGTCTGTCTCAGTGTATTGGAGAAATAGTGTAGAAGTGTGCCGCCCAGTACGGTAGCCACTAGCCACACGTGGCGGTTGAGCACTTGAAGTGTGGCTGGTCCAAATTGAGATGCTGTAAGTGTAGGACACACATCAGGTTTCAAAGGTGTCATACGAAAAAAAAATGAACATAAAATATCTCGATAATTTTGTATATTGATAACATGTTGAAATGATACTATTTTGGATATGTAGAGTTAAATAAAACATGTTATTAACATTTATTTCACCCATTTCTTTTTACTTTTTAAAATAGCTACTAGCAAATGTAATGAGGCTAGCATTATATTTCTATCTGATAGCATTGGACTAGAAGATAGAGACCTTTGGTACTCAACCATATACAACTTTAATTTGGGGAATCATGTGAGTTTTCTTTTTTTTTTGAAGCTTCTTTTGATTTTTTTTCTTTTATGATGTTCTGTTCTTCAGAGCATGACCATCCTAAATCAAGATGCCAGTGAGGATTATATAGATTAAGTAATAGTTTAAAATGAAAAGAGTAAGAGGCACTGAATATTCTCCTTAGTCTGCCAAATTCCGAAGACCTCAATTGAGATGCAGGGTATGAATGCAGTTTTGATGGTTTAGTGGGTCAGCCAGAGCAGTTAGAAGATCCTAGAGTTGTTTTTTTTTTTTAAAGCCATTTCATGATTTCAAAGAATAGGATGTGTACAGAAGTCATCTCCCATCATAATTATATGTTATCAGTAGATGAAAACATACTAGCAGTTAATGATTCTAGAATTTTCTTTCAGATGCAAATTAAAAAGCAATTACACAAATTACCCAGAGCGAAAAGAGAATCATAATACTATATATTAAATTGTCATCTGCCTGGTTTTTATCAAATTTATTTTGGTTTTAGGACATTGGTTACAAAATATTGACTTGCTTTAAAAACCTAAAGATCAACAGTAATCTCATCACCAGCTTGTGTTAGAGCTGTGAGATAATTGCTAATTTCAGATGTTTGTAACCTTTGTTTTTTCAGGTGGATTGAAAAATAAAGTTCTTTATTTACATCTTAAATTTACACTTGATGTTTTTTATAACACATGTGACATAGTTTTGTGGGGAGTTTGTCCTTTGCTGATGCAGGAAGCAAGCAGGGCACATGCATTTTGAGAACTTTGAGGGCAATTCTCATTTTTCTTGATTTAGTCCCAGAATGAGGTATACCTCATTCCACGTAAACTTGCTGCCATGATTTATTGGGGTATAAGATGCTGTCAATTGTAAGAGGCACATGTAAGTGCCACCTTGTATAGAAAATTGAATGCTGCCAGTAAAACTGATCAGCTATGGGTTATTAAGATGCATCTATTGCAGAGATGTTAAATGGAAAAAAAAAAGTGCACCTTATAAATGATGAAATATAATACACAGATTTTGAAACTTTCAACTAGGTTAAAAGTAAGAGAGCTTGTTTTATATGTTGTTTTATACGTTAGCATCAGACCCTCCCAAAATGAGTCACGTTTAGTGAGTATGGAACTCTTTGCAGTTAATCCTGTAAATAACCAGACAAAAGCAAAGTGTAATGAGCTAATTTTTAAGTTGCTAGAGTCCCTTGATTGAGAAAAATGAACTTCTAACTTTATTTCCACCTAGTACCTCTGCATCCCCCCCACCCCCCCAAACACACAGCCACCCCGTTTCTAGCCATTACCTATACCTCTAAAAAAATCTCTTCTCTTAAAGGCTCCTTGTAGCAGTTATTTATAGCCTCTTGTGAATTCAAGGCAAAGTGTTAAATTGCCCAAGGATGTTTGCTTTCTAAGCCTTATCTCTAATTATCCGCTAAAAATCTATATCTGCTTAAAGAAATTTCAGGCCTCAACTAGCCATATGGAACAAGTTTTGTAGGAATGGCAGCGGGAGGAGGGATGTAGGGACAGCTTCCTACTCGCCTCTGTGGAAGGCTATGGACAGATAACAGAGCACCTCATTTCCTTTCCCACCCTAAAGTGTTCAACCAAGTCTGTCTGCTGGCTTACTGCCTTTGTACTGGAAGTCAAAGAAAGTAAGAAAGTAAGCTGCATTCTGCTGCTGGCCTTACTAACTATATCTAAAAGGAAAGCAAAGTTGTAATAGCTGCATTTCTGACTAATTTCATTGAATTTTTATCAGTCTTATCTTCCTTTTGACAGAGGCTATTGAATTTTAAGGAAACCCTGTGATGTAAAGAATTCTTTTGTGATTTCAATAGCTACTTCCTAATTTACCTGTTTTCTACATCTCTAAGTTTACAAATCATACTGACTTAAGTCAGGCTTTCCTCTTTGAATGACTCTTTGGTAATCCAGATTCTCAGCCTGCTTTTTCTAAATTATTTTGGGCATGCCTAAACAGATACATGCTAGGGCAATTTGGCTCTTGGTTAAACTGCAGAAGTACTTGTGGTCTAACTTGAAGATGGAAGCAAAAATGTTTCCTCTCCAGTTTGTAATACATTCATCAGTTGTGAACCTGCTGATGCTCTGTATACTTTTTACACAGTTACATAGATGCTCAGTAAAAATGTTAGATTAATCCCACAGTTATAACATCAGGGCTTGTCAACACAGCTCTCCATTGCTTTCATGGAGTTGGTTAACACAAAGAATGGTCTTTCTTGGTAAAAGACGTGCAGTGATATTGCACATGCTTTCAGTGTTGTATTAGCTTTGAAAATTATATGGAAAAGTGCCATCTCCATTGCTAAGTTTCGTACATTTAAACTAATATAAAATGTAAGCCAAATTATAGCTCTGCATTCTTTATAGTAGTGTAGTGTGTTTGTTGATAGTATCTTAAATGATTTTCAGATTAATTCTATAAATGTCTATGTGTTTGAATGACTTTGTCTTTTGGTCTTTGCAGCTCGGGGTGTGGTTTTCTCTGGGCTGTGCCTATCTGGCCTTGGAAGACTATGGAGGTTCAGCAAGGGCATTTCAGCGCTGTGTGACTCTAGAACCCGACGTAAGTTTGTTTGGTCTTCTTTCCTTATTACAGCTCTTTGGTACTCTTTAAGCTATTTGAATTGTACTGTAGTTCAGAACAGCAATTCCTAGGGGTCTGTAGTTTCAGTTATGCAAGATGAGTACACCTAAAATTTTTAAAAAGGGTGATCTCACGTTAAGTGTTCTTATGACAGTAAAAAAAAGAGAGTGAGAGAGAGAGAAGGCGGCAAAAAGATTCAAACTTTGTATTATTTTATGTCAAAAAAAAAAGAAGAACACCAATTCCTTTTGTGTTGGAGGAAGGTATCCCTTTGGCAGAAGGTCACACCCTAAGTTATATGAGTTATAAATCTAGAAATAAGTCTCTTCTCGTAATAGCTAAGTTATTCATTGTTTTGTTTAGAAAATAGTTTTGATAAAACAGTTTTTTAGTTAAAAATATACTTTGCTGAGTATACAGCAAAGTGTCATATATTTTGTCGCTCACCAGCATGTGCTGCCTATGTTAATTGCACTATTAGAAAGTTCTTTTAGTCTATAAATATTTAACAGCTTTACTGAGATGGTAAATAATTCGCATGCCATCTAGTTCATCCATTTAAAGTTTACAATATAATGATTTTTAAAATTATATTCAGAATTGTGCAACCATCCCCACAGTCAATTTTAGAACATTTTTATTACCATAAAAAGAAATCCCTTGTACCTGTTAGCAGTCACTCCTCATTTCTCCCAAACACCTTCCACGTCTACCCCCCATCCCCACCCCTAGGCAGCCACTAATGGACATTCTATCTCTGTAGATTTGTCTGTTCGGAATATTTCATATCAGTGGAATCATACAATGCGTGGTCTTTTTGACTGCCTTTCTTCACTTAGATTAATGTTTTCACAATTCATCCATTCTCTATTCAAAAATTTGAGCAACTGCCAGACTGTTTTCTAAAGCACCGTTTTACATTCCCACCGGCAACGTGTGAGGGCTCTAATTTCTCAACATCTTTGGCAGCACTTGTCTTTGATTATTGTCTGTCTTTTTGGTTATAGTCATCCTAGTAGGTGGTATCTTGTTGTGGTTTCAATTTGCATTTCCTTGATGGCTGATGATGTTGAGCATCTTTTTATGTGCTTTTTGGCCATTTGTGTATCATCTTTGGAGAAATGTTTATTGATATCCTTTACCTATTTGGGTTATTGGTCTTTTTACTGTTGAGTTGTAAGAATTCTTTATATATCCTAGATACAAATCCGACATCAGATATATGATTTGCAAATATTTTCTCCTATTCTGCAAGTTGTTTTTCACTTTCTTGATAGTGTCTTTTGAGGTACAAAAGTTTTTAATTTTGATGAGGTCCAGCCTGTCTGTTTCTTCTGTTGTTGCTTGTGCTTTTGGTGTCATATTTAAGAATCTGTTGCCAAATCTAAGATCATGAAGATTACCTTATCTTTTCTTCTAAGAGTTTTATTGGTTTAGCTCTTATGTTTATGTCAAATCTGCTGTTAAACATATTCATTAAACTTGTTACACTATGTGTGGTGGTGGATATTCACTAAACTTATTGTGGTAATCAATATATCCCACTGATATATACACATATATCAAATCATTATGTAGTACACCTAAAAGTAATACAATGCTATATATCAGTTACATCTCAATTAAAATAAAAACTAAACATCATTTCAGACGATGTATTTTTTTTTTTTTAGTTCAAGAATTTTTATTTGGTTCTTCTATAGTTTTCATGTTTCTACTGAGATTTCCCAGTTGTTACCTTATCGTGTTCTCTTCAAATCTTTTTTTATATTTATAACAACTGCTTTGAAATTTTTGTATGCTTATTCCAACATCTCTTTAATTTCTGTGTCTGTTTCTATTTACTGATTTTTTATTTGGTTATGGATGAATTTTCCTGCTTGTTTGCCTGTCTACCAGTTTTTAAAAATTATATCCTACACTTGTGGATGCTATGTTGTTGAGTTTCTGGGTTTTGTTGTCTTCCCCTTGAGGAAGGTAGAGTTTTATTTTGGCATTTGGTTAATTTACCTGTGAATCAGCTTGATTTTAAGCTTAAGGTGGGTCTGGAGTTGTCCGTATTCCAGAGTTGCTGTCAACCTTCTTTTGAGGTATAACCGTTTGGGGGCTGAACTTAATCCCACAGGTGATCAGTAAGAATTCTCCTCTCTGGTTGGTTGGAACTTGAATAACTCCCAGAGCTGTGTGACCTCTAGAATCTCCATTCAGCTCACAGCTGTCTGGTAGTTGTTCCCTGCCTGGCCTTAAGAAGTTTTGCCCTGCACACGTATAGCTTAGTATTCAGCCAAGGACTCAAGGAGATGCTTATTGAGATTTCTGGAGCTTATTGTCTGCACAGATCTCTCTTCCGTGTTATTTTGTCTTGCAAATTCAGCCGCGTTTTCAGCCCTGAACTCTTTTCCCGCTCTTAGTAAGACTTGCTGTGCTTTGTTTGGTTTCTACCTTTCCGTGCTGCAGCCCTCAAAGTGCCTTTAGATAGAAGTGTAGGTTGATTGTTGAGACAACTCAACTGTCCTTCTCTCAGGGATCATAGTCCTGTGTAACCCTTTGTCCAACTTCTCAAAAACAGTTGTTTCCTAAATTTCGTCCGGTTTGTAACTTTTTATGGTGATAAGGCTAGTCTGGTACTAACAGTGCTCTGTCTGTAAGGAGAGGTCCATTGCCAATTAATTTTTATATCATAGGTATGGAACTTGAGAACTATATACTATATGTTTTATAAAATGTGGAACAAAGAGGAACAAGCATAATTTATATCATTCTTGTTAGAATCAACATTTATATAGAGGCTTTAATTTATTTTTGTCATTGCATAGAGGAATAGGTAGAGAAATATGTTTGATTGATGAAATACTTAGGCTTAACACTGGAGAACACATACTCCTTTACTCTTCCATCTGATGAAGGATGATGGTAAAGTAGCAAAGCCTTTTATGATAGGAAAAACAATATTTTGCATTACTTTAGATTTGTAGTTTATATATTGTGTAAATTATGTTGTAAATTGTCCAACTATTTTGTAAATATAAATTTGGAAATAAAATCTTAACAAACTTCCAAATTAGTGCTATAATAGTTATATCATTTTGTTGACTTAAAAAATTATTTATTTATTTATTTATGACTGCGTTGGGTCTTCGTTGCTGCACGTGGGCTTTCTCTAATTGTGGCGAGCGGGGGCTACTCTTCATTGCGGTGCACACACTTCTCATTGTGGTGGCTTCTCTTATTGCGGAGCACGGGCTCTAGACGCTTGGGCTTCAGTAGCTGTGGAATGTGGGCTCAGTAGTTGTGGCTCGCGGGCTCTAGAGCACAAGCTCAGTTTGTGGCATATGGGCTTAGTTGCTCTGCAGCATGTGGGATCTTTCCAGACCAGGGCTTGAACCCATGTGCCCTGCATTGGTAGGCAGATTCCTAAGCACTGTGCTACCAGGTAAGCCCTTGTTGACTATTTTTGTTCTAAATTATAAGTGTTAAGTTTAATTTATTTAATTTTCCTATACATTTTTAAACATACCTTATTGAAAATTAACATTGTAAAGAGTACATCTTGAGCTAGGAAAATGTTATATTTTTGGTTGCAGCAATTATACCTAAATGAGAATAGTCTATAACTGTTGTCTATCATTTCAGAATGCTGAAGCTTGGAACAATTTATCAACTTCTTATATCCGATTAAAACAAAAGTAAGTGCATCAGAAAAAGATGAAGAACTTTGCTTCCAAAATAAATGAATGAGATTTCCTTCAACTGAACACTGAAACATTGTGCCTTACTCTTTGTCTTTTTCCCCTTGCCTACCCATATCTTTGAGTTAGAATGACTTAATATCGCCATTTGCATTCCAGGTGTAGTTTATTTCTTGAAAACATTTAGTATGTAAACATATATTTTTTTTTTTTTAAGAAATATTTTTTGACCTCTTTATTTGATACTGAAGTTTTGTATCCTAAATTTCATTGCATGGTAAAAGCAAGCATGCCTTTAGTCAGTCAGCTCAACTGATAGATTCTTAATGATTGCTTGCTGTGTACTGGACATTATTGAGACATATAAGTATGAACCAATGTCTTCAGGGAGTGTGGGTTTAAAAAATAAAATATTATGCCATATTATTTTAAAAATTGATTAATAATATAAGTAGTATGTGGTAAATCTCATGTGAGAAGTACAAAGAGGGCTATAATAATGGTAGGTGATATTTGTAGAACAGTTATATTCTCTGCCACTCATGTAGTCCTGTGAGGATCTCAGAGGAGAGAAGGTGTGTGATGCTGGTTCAGAAATGCTTCTGAGAGAATGTTGGATTCAAGCTAAAATTTGAAGAATTGGTAGAGGGGAGACAGGGAAGCCTTTCAGGATTTGGAAATAAATGGTCATTAATTTGTGTACCTAGCGTTCTGAATCCGTGTGACCAAATGCGGAGTGGCGGGCATGAACGCCACACTTTAGGATATAGGAAGTAAAATAGTCCAGCTCGAGACCAGTGAGATCTGTAGTGGGAGATGAGGTTGGAAAGGTCACTTGGGGTCAAATGGCAGCGTGTTCTGATTATCTGACTGACTAGTTGAGACTATCCTGTTGGCAGTAGGAAGCCAGAGATTTCAGTGGGGTAATTTCATGAAGAAAGAAGTTTTTTAGGAAGATTTATCTGGTGACAGTGTGTGAGACAGAATAGAGAGGGAACTGGGGACAGGGAAACCAGTTAGGAGACAGCTGTGGTAACAGTCCAGGCAGGCGATAACTAGACTGGAAAAAGAAGGGGCAGATGCCAGTTTATAAAGAGAACAACCAACTGGGCTTACTGACTGGCTATAGAAAGCGAAGGAAAGGGAAGGGGCAAGGATGGCTGTTGCCCCAGTTTTAAATAAATGAATTAAAGGGTAGATATATTTCCATTTTTATTTCGCCTTATTTTCAAATTTAATTTCTCTTTGTGGATTCACGAGTATTTCTGAAGATATCATTAAATCCACATTACGTGGAGATCATGAAATGCTTCCGCTGCTCTTGGATGACAATCTACATAAATAAAGTAACTGTTTGTTCTACTGCTCTCTTTGGAAAATAATATTATGTTCTTGATTGCAACTGATTGCGTTAAAACTCACTAGAGACCCTTTTGGTTTAGTTAAAGCAGGGGCAGGGGAAATCCCTGTCATAGTTGTAGAATGATCTCAGTGGGTTTTTCTAGTAATACTGATAATTTTGTATGTAGTGAGGCTCTTGATACTCTATGTTGTCCTCCAGCCCATTAATCCTAAGAATTCTGATTGCTTTCTCTCTTAGTGGCTCTTGCACGTTGCTCCTCAGCTTCTTTTTGACACTTTTTTGTCTTCCTGCAGCTCCATGAATAGGTTTTTGTGTCAAAGTGGGGTTGTAAGGTCAGAGGTAAATCACTCCTTTATTCTTGCCTCTTTACTCTTTGCTTACTTTGCTGCTGCTGCTCCAGAGAGAGCTCAGTTTTGACTCAGGAGATTGTTACTTCAGGGGCAAATTATTAATGCTCCTCTCAAAAGAATCCTACCTCTGCCTTAAAGTGACCCTTTAAACTATCTCATCTCTCCCTCTGCTGTCACCAGGTTCTTCACTAAAGTGCTCTTTCCCCCGTTTCATCTGATTCCCCTAGGCATCATGTCCCTACCAGTCCCGTGGGAAATTTTTCCATCTTCCTATATAACTGTCATAGTGCAGTATCACTACCATTGTGGGTTTGATAAATGAATCCGGAATTGAAACTCCTTAGAAGGAAGTCATACTTCCAAAAAAAAGGATTTCATTGCAAAAATTTTGAGGCCAAAAAATTGTGATTAGAGGATAGGAGGACATACAAAAAGGATAATCCTCCTGGTGTGGACTGCTGCTTGTTGAGTGCTTTTCCAGTAGGACAACTTCACGCCCACCCGCTATGTAGATGGGAGACCTGCAGAATCTCAATCCACTGCCTTTGAAGGCAGTTGCTATCACATATGAGGTGGGCATAGGGAGTAGAGTAGAGAAAGAAAAAAAAAATCACATAGAAACAATTTATGGCTGAATTTGAAGAAGTATTAGAGCAAGAGCACTTACATTTTTAACTGTAAAGGAGGGTGGGTCAAGGGATAAATGAATCAGTGCCATGACAACTTTCAGTAAATTGTTTAATAGAGGGTATAAGAAACTAAACTGTAGTGAATTGTGGTTATGAAAAGACTAAAAGGACTTAATTGTAAAGAAATTTTGATTAGTACAATAGGTATATTAGAGAATGAGTAAATGACTTGTGTGTTCAGTGACTAGCAGGGAAGGTTAGTAAAAAGAATTTACACTTCTTTTTAAGTGCTTTAGGGGGTGACTCTCAGAGCAAGGGCCTGAGTCAGCCAGAAGACCCCCCACCATCCTCTCTAAAATTTGCCTTGTGAAGTCAGCAAAGAGAAGGGGTCTTGATGAAACCCTGTGAGGCTCAGCAGGGAAAGGGAGGTGGACCTTGTAGTCTTAAGTTAGCAAATTCAAAATGGCTCTTGGAGAGGGAGATTTGATAGCATACCTTTGAAAGAGGTTACTATAGTTGTCCAGTAAAGCATTTATGATCTATAAGGGAGCTATAGTGTTGTTCAGCCAGTAGAGTAAAGTATTAAGAATCTTTTTGAGAGCTGAGATGTTTAACTTTTAGAATAGGTGACATGAAGTTCTGTTGATTTCCTTGTCAATATCAAGTTTTTAATAGTGTTTTTCTATTTTTTGAAGTAGCTTGGATAAGGCAAGGATTCTGTGATGGTTTGATAAACCTTATCTGTAAAACCACCTAGCCTGGTTTTAATTTTTATTGATTTATTTGGCTTTCTATTTTTTAGCTCATTTTGCATAATTTGTTCATAATGTTCTCTTACGATTTTTTTTTAAATTACTAATTTTATGTATACCATTTTTCTAAATTCTAAATGGAATTTAGTTAGACATTTGTCTGTTTAATTAGTCTTTTTCAAAAAGCCAGCTTTTGGTTTTGTTGATCATTTATATTCTTTATATTTTATTTCGTATTTTCTTCTTTCTTAGAATTTCTTTTCTTCTTTCTTAGAATTATTTGGTGTTCTTTTACAAAATTAAGTTGGATGTTTTAGCTCATTTATTTCCCATCTTTCATAATTATAATCAATACATATAAAAATATAAATTTCTCTCTAAATACTGCTTTACATATATCTCGCAGATGGTGGTATATAATGCTTTCATTAAATTCTAAATATTTTGTACTTTCTAATATGAATCTCTCCACGCCCTCCCCCCCGCCCCACTGTAGGTTCCTTTTTTTTTAGGAGTGCATTTTTAAGTTTGCAGGCATATATTTTTTTAACTGTCTCTTTACTGTTGATTTCTTATTTAGTTGCAGAGAATATGGTCTATATACTTGTAGTTTTACTTTTTTTTTAAACACAACTCATAATTGTTTTTGGTCTCAATAATTATTTAAATTTACTGACATACTTCATTTTCTCTTCTCACCATTGATCATTTCTTGTATCCCTTTTCTTCTCTTTGAAGTCCCTTTTATTTTTGCAAGAGGAGATGCTTTAATAGTTCTTTTAAGTTAGGGTCAGTAGGTGGTAAGCTTCCTTAGTCTTTGTACATGTAAAATTTTTTATTTTGCATTTATTCTTGAGTGGTAAGTTTAGTTGATTATAAAATTTTAGGCTGACAGTTATTTTTACTTTGCACTTTAAAGTATTTTATTGCCTTCTACCATCTTCTGCTGCTAATGAAATATCTGCTGTCCTCTAACTGTCATTCTTTTATAGGTTTTAGGATTATCTTCATGTTCTGCAGTTTCACACAAAGTGTCTAGGTGTTGGTTTACCTTTATTTATTGGCCAACCCAATATAATGCTCAGTACACAAAATATACTTTTGATCATAGAATTTAGATCTTTGTTCAGTTCTGGAAAATGCTCAGCTATTATCTTGTCAAATGTAGTGTCTTGCCATTTTCTGCATTTATTTACTCTGGAATGTCTATCGAATATATGCTTAAATCTTACCTCTCATTCTTTCCTCTCTTTATTACTCTTTTATTTTTTAATCTGAATTCCTCACTGTTATCTTTCAATTCATCAGTACTCTTTTTGACTGTGTGTAATCTAGTTTTTGTCACATGTTGAGGTTTTTTGGTTTGTTTGTTTGTTTTTGTTTTGTTTTTTGCGGTACGCGGGCCTCTCACTGTTGTGGCCTCTCCCATTGTGGCTCACAGGCTCTGGATGCGCAGGCTCAGCGGCCACGGCTCGCGGGCCTAGCCACTCTGCGGCATGTGGAATCTTCCCGGACCGGGGCACGAACCCGCGTCCCCTGCATCAGCAGGCAGACTCTCAACCACCGCATCACCAGGGAAGCCTGGTTTGTTTGTTTTAATGTCTCTTGCAATTTCAAAATTTCTACTTGGTTTTTATATATGTCTCCCTATTCTTGTTTCATTTCTACTTGTTTTTGTTTGTCATTTCCTGTTAGGGAAATTTGAGGTGGTTTCGGGTTGTTTGAACCTCTAATTCTGTTTATTAACTTGAATGATTAAGGACTGACAGAAAGTCCACATTAGTATTTTATACATGTAGCTATAGTTTATTTAGCTATGGTTATTCATTATTGTTTTTTTTGTTTTTGTTTTTTTAACTTGACCTTCAATAGAGTGAAAGCTTTTAGAACTTTACAAGAAGCCCTCAAGTGCAACTATGAACATTGGCAGATCTGGGAAAACTATATTCTCACTAGCACTGACATTGGGGAATTTTCAGAAGCCATTAATGCTTATCATCGGCTCTTGGACTTAAGAGACAAATACAAAGATACTCAGGTAGGATATTCATATTTTGTTATTTCAGTTTGTGTTTGGTATTAATACTTCATTATATAATGTAAATTGTTTCCTTGACTCTACATAGGAAGATTTTGTTAAACACAGTAATATATAAAAGAGGGCTTTTTTGTATAGTTGAATATTCTCAGTTACATATTAATTCTGGCATTCCAATGTCAAATATGTTTGTGTAATCATAGACTGAGACTCAGTTATGAAAATCTGATATGTGGTTTACATATGTATAGTCAGCTTGCAGAAACCTAATAGAGTGACGCTCGTGTTATTTATAACTTTGGTTATCTCAGTGCAATAGCTGGATTAACTCCCATACTCATTTATCCACTCATTGAACAATCATTCACTGCATACTTTCAGATTGTTTGAACAATATAGAAATGAAGACTAACATTTTCTTTGCACTGTTTAATGAGATGGTCTTCATCTGGGATGAAGTCAGGACTGGTTGATTCTTAACAGTACAAAAAATACTGTATCCTTTCAGAAACTATGGGAGACTTGAAGCCCCTATGTTTGACATCCAATAGTATTAAATATAAAAGATCTTGTGGGTTTTATTGTGGATGAAGAGAATGTTTAAAGATAGGGTGTATAGGAGCTTGTAGGTTACAAAGTCCAGGGGCTTGAAAATTTAATACTTTATTTGCAATAATCAACATATATATTATTTAAAGTGGTGAATTTGGAATTATGAAAAAACAAATAACATGTAATATATGATAATACCTCACTACTCTAATGGCTTATTATAGATGTACTCCAGCTGTTCCAAAATTTACCTTGTCTGGTTTCTGGTTTCGTAGCCCCAGCCCTCAACCTGTTTGCATGTTCTTGCAAATCCAGCTATATAATTCACTAAATTGCTTTAAAGCTCAGGTTCTGGGCAGTTCACTTAAAGATCTGTGGCTTCAAGTAGAACCATATGCCTACTTACAGGAGCATTGTTGACCCCTTCAATTACTTTTCTTTTCCTTGTTTTTTTTTTTTTTTTTCCCTTTTTAACTGTTGTACATTAACCATCCATTATAGAAAGAAGGGACTTGAATTTTATAGAGTGAAGATCACTTAAAACGTGCATGGAAGCATAGCAGAGTTTTACATCCTAGAGAGGATAGGAACCCTAGCCAATCTGTTTGCACAGTCCTCTGGTCATCTAGTACTTGTCCTGTTCACCATTGTGATGGCTCTTTCTCTTCCGCACTTAGCGCCTTGGCAAAGGGCACTGATGAGGCTCTGAACAGTTCTCGGTGTGTTGCTGAACCACTGAGGATGGTGCAGAGATTGCAAAGTACTTGTCTCTTGTTTATCTCAACTGTAATTTTTTAAAAGACCTTTCTTTACTAAGAAAGCCTTGTGAAGCCTGTTCTAAAATCTCAGGGAGAATGTAAATAATTTGCATTGGTAGTATATTCCATTTTACACTTGAAATAAATTCTTTTTTTTTTCCTTTCACGAAGCTTGTTCTGAATGCATAGAGATGTATTTTGAGAAAAGGAAAAAAAGTTTTAAAAACACCCCAAAACTTCTCCCAGCATAAATTAAGATGCTTTCATTTAATTTTTATCTTAAATAGAGTTTCCAAACATATTTCAGTGATCATATTCACAGTTTTAAACTCCTTCAGGCAAATCTAATCATAAGAATTTTCACCCGTAGCAAAACTGTGTTCTAATTCCCATTGAAAATTTTCTAATCCTCTACCTGTTTTAGCAGAGTATTTAACTTATATCATTTTTAACTTAAGTGAAAATTGAGTCATTTCCTACCTAGAGAAAATTATTAGGATTTAGTTTAAATTCACGGCCAGCTAATATTTTGATTTCTTTTTTCCTGTAATTCTTTTGTTCCTCAAATTCAGAATATGAACCAAACCTCCTTTCGTACAATAGTACTTCATCTGAGCACTAATATTTTGATGAGTTTGAAATTAGTTTTTAAAAAAGTTCAGTATTTTTAGAAACAATCAAGGGTGGCATCTGTATTCTTAAGACTTCTTCCCTCAGCACCCCTGCCACACACAGGAACACCAAGAATCATTCCTGTTAGACAAAATACTGCTTATAAACAGAGCACCTAGAAAAACATAAGGTGCTATAAAGATGTCAGATGGTATGGCTGTTAGCTTAACTTTTATACTTGGATTTGGGGAAATATTACTCAGAACGTAAGAACTAGATAACCAGTGACTTGCTCGGGTCAAATGATCATCTTTAGCACCTTATAATAGAGAACTTTCGGGTATTCAGATGGAGAAATAGCCACAGTGAGATAATTTGTCAGTTTATACTAGGCCCTGTTAATAGCTTTCTCCAGAAGTGTCACAGAATACTGATGGAGGTGTTTGCTCTCTGGCAGGTGTGGGTAGACTCACTCCAGAGTGGTTAAATCATCACTGAAGGAAGGTCTTGATGGCTAGCATGGTCTCAGTCATATTTAGCTTCGTGGCATATTTGTGTCTGCCATCATGTTTTCTCACTGCTAGTCAGCGTGGACTGAGACAGTTGATAGATTGTCTGGAATATTTTTATCGTGGCTAAAATAATTTTACTGAATTTGACTCTGCAAGTTTGGCAACAGGTGTCTTTCAAAAAAACTCTGATATTCTTATGTTTCACACTACCTGACCTCATTCTATTTCAGTTTGCTTTAAAATTCTCTTTTTATCTATTCTTCTTCTACTTCTTTATAGATGTGATTACTGCCATTTTAATATTTTTATTGTGTGTGTGTGTGTAAATTCATATTCATTTTAATACAGACACATGATAAATTAACTATAAATTGTTTTTCTCACTATTTGTAATAGGAGAATGGGTGGATATACTGCCTTTATCATTTACTGCCTTTTCTCTCTATGTCCTAATTTTGACTAATGCATAGATTAGTATAACTCAAGAACACTGTTCTATAGTAGATATTTATATTCATGTCTGGATTGTACACACTTTTATTAATCTATCATAAAACTAATTTTCATGTTTCTGTGTAATTAGTCCCTGTCTGATTTTCCAGTTTTCTACTATTGTTAATAGTGCCATGAATATCCTTGCAGACAAGTCCTTGTGTATATTCATGCTTCTTTCCTTGGGATAATTTCTAATGTTGATGTGTTCATTTTTTTCTCTTTCCTTTTCTTTTTTTCTTTTTCTGCTCTTCCCCCATCCCCCCTCCTCCTCCCCTTCCTCCTCTTCTTCCTTCTTCTTTGATAACTTTCAGTCATTTGGGGAAAAATTTAAGTATTGCATTATTGCACCCCATTTGCTGTTTATAAATGGAAGAGGAAGGAAAGGGGATTAACATATATCCAGTGCTTACTATGTTCTTGGCACTATGTTCTTGGTATTTGAGGTGGGTACTAAATAGTCGTCATTTTACAGTGTATGAATATGAGACCCAGAGAGGTTATATAACTTGACCAGTCATATATCTAGTAGGAACCAGAGATAAGATTCACATTTAGGCATGTCTGTTTTTTGGTGAACCAAGCCTTGAAGTCTATGGGAAGATTTATATTAAAAAGCACATTTCCCCATCATATTAATGTGCATTTGAACTATATCTAACAAAGTTTTTTTTCCTTCAAATTGGGGTATAATTTACATATAATAAAATGCACAGATCTTAAGTGTAAGTTTGATGTGTTTTGACCATTAAGTATTCTTATGTAACTACTTCCCAAAAAAGATATGGAACATTTTCATCACCAGAGAAAGTTCTATTATACCCCTTTCCAGTCAACTGAACCACCACCCTTTCCCCTCACCCAGGCAACTACTATCTGATTTCTGTCACCACAGTTCAGCTTTGCTTTCTCTTGAATGTCATACAATATGTATTCTTTCCTATGGATGTTGTTCTTTGTGTGGATTTCTATTTGGGGAAGGAGGGAGGTGGTGTTGACGGGCAGTGGGGCAGGTTGCCAACCAGATTGAAGTCCTGGAGCAAGTGGTGGCTGGGCTTACCTGAGAGAGAAGAGCAGAGGGAATGGATATATTGTATACAAATTCTGTCCCTGTGAAGTAGATACTCTCTCCATTTTACTGCTGAAGTATCTGAGGCTCAGCAAGATGAACTAATAAAGTTGATCTTTCACAGCTAACGAGCAGTCAAGCCAAGACTTGAAGTCTGACCTATTTAACCTGAAACCTGTGCATGCCTTTTCCACACGTGAAGAAATTTTTTCTTTTTTTGGTGAAGGAGTGAAAAAGACAATGTTAAACTGCCTACGTCTCTCTGATAACTGAGGTGTGGGGAAGCCAAGGGTCAGGGTTATCAGACCAGGAAACAGAGTAGGTTCTTTAGAGAGCTCCAAGTGGAGGGGGGACTTGGCCAAGCCAGGGAGGCGGGAAATGGCCTCATTCCTGGCCTCCAGCCCTCCTGGAAGTGTTTGTAACTGGACCTGAGGCAATCCTATTCCTTCCTGCTTTGAAGACCTCCAGGATTCAAAGGGCCAACGCCTTGTGCTTTCAGCCAAGATTTTGGGGAGACTTGGCCAAGGACCTCAAGGTTAGTGTTGGGGAAGAGGATAGTTATACTTTTCTCTTTGTGGAGATTAGAATCACTGCACCTCCGTGTGAGAAAAAGTCAGCTTTCTTCAGGGGCTAGTGGTGGTCCCCCACAGTCACACTCTGCTTGATGCAGTCCATGGACCATGATGGAAGTGAGAAATAGGCTGAGGAAAGAGAATGAAACAAAAGTGCTCTATCACTGAAGTGATTAGAGATGTGGGTTAGAGATTTAGACGTCATTACATGAAGTTGGTGGTGTGGCATTGGTTTAGTTAGGAAGTGAGGGACTGCAGGGCTGTTTATACTGATTAAAATGAAATCCCTCTAAACATCCAGGCTCAAAAAATATACTTAGATTATTTTATGATACACCAAATGAATTCCAAACGGGCTAAATATATGCTAAATATATTTTCATCTCCTAGAAAAATTAGCAGTACAAGTGGGTATTTATCATATTTCCTGAACTTTGAAGCAAGAAAAAAAAAAAGTGGAGGAATTTTTATGACTTCATGGAAAAAATATGTGATGAAATATTTGTAACAAATAGAAAAGATAAAAAGCTAATAATATCCTTATTATATTAAGAGTTAACATCTGCTACAGGAATGAAATGGGACAGGAGAGAGGATTCAGAAACAGACTCAAGTATGAGAATTTAGTTCATGTTAAGGATGGCATTTTAAATCTGTGGGATAAAATAAAATATTCAATATGTATTGAAACAGTTGGCCAAGCATTTGGGACCCAAAATGAAGGCTCTGCTTCACTCCTTAAACCAAAATAAATTCAAATGGATAAGATATTTATTTATTTATTTATTATTATTTTTTTTTTGGCCGTGCCACCTGGCGTGCGGAATCTTTAGTTCCCCGACCAGGGATTGAACCTGTGCCCCCTGCAGTGGAAGCACAGAGTCTTAACCACTGGACTGCCAGGGAGGTCCCTGGATAAATATTTAAATTGAAATGGCCTGAGAAGCAGGATCATGTTGTAGGTAAGAGCATAGATTCTGGGGTTAGACAGTCTTTGCTTACTACCTCTGCCAGTCACTAGCTATATGACCTGAGCAAATTACTGACCACTTTTGTTCTTCAGTTTCGTAAAACAGGGATGATATTAGTACCTCACAAGATTGTTGTGAAGAGTAAGTAAGTTAATATATGTAAAGGGCAGAGAATAGTGCCTGGCACATATGAGTGCTGTGAGTATAGCTGCCGTCAGCATCGTGATCGTATCGTTGCTATTATTGAAAAAGTAAAACCATAAAAGCACTTAAAAGAAAGTATGGTAAATATTTTTATAAGCTTGGGGGTGGAGAAAACATTTTAAATCATGACACAAAAGCCACACTCTGCTAAAGAAAAGATGGAGAGATTTGAATTGAAAACTTCTACACATGAGGAAAGGATGACTTCTGACCAGAGGGCTGGACGCCACTGTCCTGAGGAGGGACAGGCTGAGACATGACAGCCTCATTTAGTGCTTCTGAACTGAAACTGGAAGAGGGTTAGTAGAAGCCAGTTAAGTGTCCTGGGAAGCGTTCGTTGTACTCTTCTCCATGTTGCCTTAGTCTTTCTACATAAGACTGCTGGATTCGTTACCTGGGGCTATACTACCAAATTACTACATGCTTGGTGTCTTCAAACAACAGAAATTGATTCTCTTCAGTAATGAAGGCTAGAAGTCTGAAATCAAGGTGTTGGTGGGGCCATGCTCCCTCTAAAGGCTCAGTGAAGAATCTTTCCTTGCCTCTTCCAGCTTCTGGTTCCTGGCATTCCTTGGCTTCTGGCTGCATAATTCTAACCTGTGCCTCCCTCTTCACCTACTTCACCTCCTTCCCTCATGTCTCTGTTTCTCGGCTCCTTTTCTTAGAAGAACGTTAGTCATTGGATTTAGGGCCCACACTAATATGACTTCAGCCTAACTAATTATTTCTACGAAGACCCTATTGCCAAACGAGATCACATTCTGAGGTTCTGTTTCAACATGAATTTGTGGGGGGGACACAACTTTCACGCTCCTTTTCAGGGAGAAAGCGGTGGCTTTGAGAATAGTGAGGTTGGTAAAGGTAAGGGAGTGTGTCCAACACACACCTCATTGGTAGCTTTGGTAGAAGGAGAGGCGACATGCACAGAGGTGCCCCCAAGAGAAGGCCAGAGAGACCTCAACTGATCACATGAAGGTCTTGCCTAAAACAATACCAGAGATTTGAACATCTGGAAGGGACAGAAGGGATAATAAGAATAGGGAAGGAGTTGATAGAAAACTAATAAAGCTTTTCAAAGAGATACACTTACTTAGTCATATGCAGTATTGAGAGAGAAGACCGGAATCCCATGCCATGGTGGACAAATTAGAATTTCTAAGAAGGATCTATTTTTAGGCTTCAGAAGATTGTGAGATGACCTGAAATATCATGAAACAAATTTGTGTATGTGGCTGTGTACCTGTTCTGGGTAGAGGGTTCAAAACTCTCAAATACATCCCCAAGGGTGTCCAGACCCCCAAGAAAAAAACCACAGACGAAATAAAGAATATCTTTGGAGTAGGGTATTAGGACTAGTTTTCCAATAAAAAGGCAAGTGGACCTTCCCTTATAATCACCATGGGTAAAAGTTTACCTGTATGGCTGTGTTATATTACAAATGCATTTATCGTTGCTCTTGTCTTTTGAAAGTTCTCAAGCTTTACAAACTGCGCAAATAATTTACGTGCACTCCCCCCGCCCCCAGCCCAGTCCCCAGCCCATTCCTCTGCTGCTCTTCAGGGCTGACTCTTTGGGAGAAGCATCTTGCTGCACAGTCTCCACTTCCCCTCTTCCTGTCCTCTTTGGAACCCACGCCCTCTAGGCTCATCTCCGCCAGCCTACTGAGCGTGCTGTTGTCAGGGTCTATACTGCCACATCCAGGGGACAGCTGTCAGCCCTCAGGTTTCCCAGCCTATCTGTTACACTTAACGCAGTTGATCTCTCTTCCTTCTTCAAATGCTTTCTTCGGCTGGCTTCCAGAATTTCACAACTCTTATGCTACCAGATGCAGCTTCCTCATCTCCTCTGCAGAATCATTCTCGCCTTTCCTTCCCTGTGAGAGCAATTCCAGGCTCAGTCCTCATGCTATTTTTCTTCCCCGCTTATACTGCTACCCTGGGGATCTCACCATTTCCTTGGTTTTTCCCACTCATCTTCCTGAGGATATGTATTATGAAATCAAGTTTTCCTCCACATGTCCCTTTAATTCTTTTTCACATAGGCTGTTCAATTTGTTTCTTTCATTATGCTTGCACTTTTCAGATGTCTTAATTTTGTCCCTATTGGCTCAACTCCCCCGGGGGTATTGGCTGCTTGACTGGTAATGCGTACTTGGTGAGAGGGTCTAAAGCAAGCCCAGGACCAACTATGCCCCTCCTGGTGAGTTTGGGTCACAAGGGGAGCTCACCTTTTGGAAACACCTTGCCACTGCCTCCTCCCACCACCACCACCACCACCACCACCGCCACCGCCAAGTGGCCTGGCTCCTCAGGAAACCTTTCTTATCTCTGCCAGGCACTGCTTTCTTCCAGTCCCATCTTCCTGAGTAGTCATCCAACCTCAGCAGGTGGGGGGCTGGCCAGGCCCTCTGCCCCCAGGCGGTACCTGCCTGGTCCCTGGCTTGCACTGGGCTGGCACTGCTGTGTTTCAGTCTCTCCACGTTGATGGCAAGTGGTGTATAGAGTAGTGTGTGGAAGAAATAAAAAGCACAACTAAACAGCTTTTCTCAGCCCATCTGTGAACCTTGGTCCCTTGTACGTTCCATCCTGGGCTGCTCTTCTCCACCAAACCAGGACCCAGCCAGTCTGTCTCTCCAGGGTTTCCCATGTGTTTGCTGTTACTTTCTCAGATTCATCAACTTTCTCTTTTTTTTAAGCAGTGTACAGAATTGGGGTTCAGAAAAAGAGGCTAGCAACGTGTTAGTACATCAGCTTGTAGGCTATGTAATCTCCATATGAAGATGAACAATAAAACCATTTTCACATTGGAAAATAATGAGTTCCGTACAAATTAAGAAAAAATTTAAATATCTTAAAAAGGAAATATACTTAACAAAAATTTGGAAAGAGATTTAAATTCACTAATAATAAAGTAAAATTCAGAATAATAGCTGCGTATACTTTTAGTGGAACAAAATATCAAAGATTAAAACACCTACACACGCGCGCGTGTGCGCGCGCGTGCACCCAGTGCTGGTAATATGCAGTGAAATGACACATTTTCATATACTACAGATGGACATCTAATTTGATTTAGCCCTTTTTGAAAGTATCCAGCTTACCTCTAGAGTCTTAAAATGTCCATTCCCTTGATTGCATAGTTCTGTTCCTGGAATTCTAACCTAAAGAAGCTTCAGTATGAAAAAAATCTTTAGGCACAAAAATATGCAGTGAAGTGTTCTTTATAATGATAAGGACAATGGCAGTACATGGAAACAGCCTAACTATCTAACTGCAGGGGAATTGTTAAATAGACTGTGCTCTGTCAACCCAGTGGGAGGCTTTGAATCTATTAAAGTGATCTATCTAAAGAATATATGAAAACATCAAAAAATTCTATGACATAATGTTAAGTGAAAAAGGAAGATAAAACAGTTTACATAGTATTATATTTTAAAATTTACATACAGTAAAGAAATTAGAAATTAATGACAGTAGTGCTTGTGTTTGCGAATTTTATTTTCTCTTTATTTTTTATTAGCTCCAATGTCTTGGGGAAATTTTTAAGTTAAAAAAGAAAAAAACAACAAAAACTTGTCTGGTTTGGGTTGATTCAAGATTTGGCAAAAAAATGATAGTGAACTAATCAAAGTTATTGGCATACATATTTCATAAAAGAGCAAATCTTTCCAATGAAAAGAACTTATTAGAAAGGAAGGAACAACAGAGGAGTAAGGAACTGTGCTTTATCATTTAATACAGCAAATGCTTGAGAGCAAGAGTCAGGATGCGAGCTGCAGGTTCAAATCCACCTCTGCCTTCCCTAGGTGTGTGACCTTGGACAAGTTACTTACCTTCTCTGTGCTCCAGTTTCTTCATCTGCAGAATGCAAATAACAAGAGCACCTTCCCCCTAGGGTTGTTAGGAAGATTGTGTTCATAGGGCCCCCGGCTCATAGGAAGGTGTATATGTACGAATATTACCTGCTATCATCATCGTCTTCTCTTCATCCTCATCAAAACTCAGGAGGCCAGTATCACTTGTGTTCAAGACCCAGCTCCACCATTCACTTGCTCTGTGCCCTTGAGAAGTTCATTTTGCCTCTCATGCTTCAATTTCTTTGTAAAGTGGAGATAATAAAGTCCCTGCTTCCTAGGGTTACAGTGAGAACTAAATGAAATCATGTTGGTCGCATACTTAGAATGGGGCTTAGCACATGGTGAGTGCTCAGAGCAGGGGTAGTGGGAGGTATTGAGGGCTGATACCATGGTGGTAGAGTTTGTTCTTCTTTAGCTCCATTTTAATCCAAGTAAGCATAGGGGCACATAATGAGTGGGCGATGATGAGGGCTTTGCTGTCCCCTTTTGACAGAGTAAGGAAGTTGAGGGTCAGTGATGATTGTGGTAGTTTATAGGTTTATATTGCTTTACAGTTTTTGAAGCTCTTTACCTGTATATTGACTCCTTGATACAACAGTTCTGTGATGTTGCAGACAGAAGACCTGTCCTCTTTACCGCTGTTTACCAACTTCCTAGCCATTCCCCCATATTCATGGTGGACTTCAGCAACCGACTATGTATATCTTCCTCTCCACTCTAGATCTACTGTTCTTGAACACTTGGTTTTAGGTAGATGGCACGTCCAATACTTTGGACTTAAACTTCTTTGCTCTCATCTTATTTCATAGGAGCAACCCATCCAAGTGGCCATATCTTGGATCCTGTTTCCCCAAGAATCGTTTACCTCTAAATTCTTAAACTTTAGTACTCTACCCTTCAGCCTCTTATTATATACTTAATAATTTATAGTTTTAACTAGTTACCGATGGGTTCAATAATCATATTTTTACCCAGTTTACAGTAGATAAAAACATTTACCTGTTAAAAAAAATCTTTTTCACCTTTGATGGTGCAAAGGACTATAATGCAGGTAAACTTTGTAGACTGCCCAGGAGAAAATCATAATCCTTGGTGGTTCATTTTATCAAAGAAATCCTACTACAACACCCTTTGCTTTTATTAAGTTAAAAATATCTGTTTACTAAAGAAGGGTTAAATATATGTTAAAAGTTACTATTTTGGTAGTCAGTCTGGATAACAAGAGTGTGATTTTTCTCACCAGTTAGAGGGAAGGAAATGGTGATATTAGCCAGTAAATTATAACATTAATAGTTTAAAAAAAAATTTTATCACTCTAAACCCACTTTTGAAGATTACATATTAACTCCACTTGTTAATGTATTTTAATAACTCTTATTTTTTTCCTTCACTTTATGGGGCTTTCTTTTTTTTTTTTTTTTTTTAAAGTTAATTTTTTTTTTTTTAAATTAATTCATTTATTTATTTATATTTTTGGCTGTGTAGGGTCTTTGTTTCTGTGCGAGGGCTTTCTCTAGTTGCGGCGAGCGGGGGCCACTCTTCATCGCCGTGCACGGGCCTCTCACTGTCGTGGCCTCTCTTGTTGTGGAGCACAGGCTCCAGACACACAGGCTCAGTAGTTGTGGCTCACGGGCCCAGTCGCTCCGTGGCATGTGGGATCTTCCCAGACCAGGGCTCGAACCCGTGTCCCCTGCATTGGCAGGCAGATTCTCAACCACTGCGCCACCAGGGAAGATGGGGCTTTCTTAATTGCAGGAAATACCTTTTTAATTAACTTTTATTAAAATAGAGTGAAAATATAGAAAAGTACACAGGTCATAAGTAAACATGAATTTTCACGAAGGGCATGCACCTGTGTAAACCACCCCGCCGCCCCACGCCCCGCCGAGTGTGAGTCACAACATCACCAGCATCCCAAAGTCCTCACGGTCCCCTTATAGTCTTTGCCCCTCCCCCTCCACCTACACACACCAAAGACATAATTTTAAAGTTTGTAAATGAATATTCATGTGTGCTGTCGTTGTTTGTTTCCTCTTTGCCAATCTTCGTATTTATTCTTTTTCTCTATTTTTAAATTAAATTTTTGTGTTATTAAAATAACACATAACATATAGTTTTTACAAGTTAAGTCGTAGTATAAGGCTTATAACAAAATACAGCAATTTCCTGCTCCACCGCTCCCCGCTGCTATTTTTTATTAACCAAATTTTAGGTATTATCAGTTGACTTCCTATTATAGTAAATAAGGACTTAATTCTTTTATATTAGCATTTCCACTGCTTCCCTTTCTTATTTTCTCAATATATTTATATTAAAATTTTTGGTTACATGAATATTTTCTATTAATATTATATGCCTATGCAAATTATATTCAAAATAGGTATTACAGGATACTATGATTGGGGGTTATTTTTTGCTTTTTGTTTTTTATGATGTTAATACTTGTCTTGGTTTTCATGTGATTCTCTTTGTGAACCTCTTGTCTAAAATCATGATCTCTCATGCCCTCCTTTTTCTGGCTTTAGCTCTGCATACAGTCACTGACCCGTGTACCTGCCAAATCCAGCAGAATCTTCCAGTCCTGATCTTCTGTAGATGTACTCTCCTTGTTACTTTCTCCTTCCCTGGTTTCCATGACATCACTTTCTGCCACCTTTCCTTTGTGCATAGACCTCTGTTCATCAACCCTCCTTTTAAATGTTGTGTTCCCTTAAGACTCTATCCTTGGTCTGATGCTTACCCAACACGGTCTGTCTAGGCAGTGTCTGCCATGGCCATGAATGACTTCTGTTATGTATTCTTCCATATAGAACTCTCTTCTAAGGCCCAGATCCAGCTGTTTAACCATTGTACATCAAATAGAGAGTATAAAAACAAATTTGTTATTGCCTCCCCTTATATTCAGGGTCTCTCTGCTTATGGTATCTGCATATGAACTGGGTAGAGGTGTTTGGTATCTGCCCCCTAACCCCAACACAGAGGCACTCTATCTACCTCCTTACCCTTTTGCAGTTCCCTCTATGCACCCACAAATACACACACACACCCCGCTTCACCAACTTTCCCCCTCTCAAACACCAGTACTGCAGCTCTCCATTTTTATTGGCAAGAAGGCCAAAAGATTTTTCTTCCCCTTTGGCTACTCATCGTGGCTAAAATGAGGGGATAGGGTGTTGGGCCAACTGTGATATCCCAGAAAAAACAAAGAACTTTACTAATTTAGTATGCTTCATTTGTCCATGTTAGTAACTATTTCAATAGACCATCTCTTTCGAAGTATGTTAATCCTTGAAACGTTTACAGAATGATTACTCGAAACAGGTAGTGCACATTCATACCATTTCTCCTGCATTGTGACTTTCATATTTAAAACCATGAGTGGAATTGTAATATCTATTTCATTACTTTCAGATTTAAAACTGTACATGTTGGATTGTAATGTGAATTTATAGGCAGAGATAATTTACCTTGTCCATCAAAAAAGAAAGAAGCACAATTGAGTGTTCTCCTGTCCACTTTTATCCCTGTATATAATTAGGACCATAAATCTGAGCTCACATTCCTAACAGTGTTCACGGGCCAGAGGAGCCTTGATTCCTTGGATGCATCTCATGCCTAGATCAGAATGCTCTTTGGGGAGACAGAGCAAGGTGTCACACTGGTTGCATTTCTCTTAGCAAAGCTTTCTGAAAGAGGTGTGTTCATTCAGTCTTTCTTTCAGGCATAAGTACTCCTTGCATCAGAGCTGTGTGCCAGGCTTGATGTTAGATACTGGGGACACAAGGTGATGAAATGTGGTCCTCTCCCTGAAGTTCAGAGGAAGAATAAAGATGTGGCACCTTGTCTCTTGGAACCTTGCCACTCAGAGTGTGATCTGTGGACCATCAACACCAGCATCACCTGGGAGCTCTTTAGAAATGCAAAATCTCAGTTAAGATGGAGTGGCATCTCCATCCAGGATTCCTCATTTACAGCAAGCTCCTGGGTGACGCCAATGCTGTCAGTCCAAGGGCTGCACTGAGTAGCAGCAAGGTCTGAGGGCAGTCTCCTCGAGCTGGTTCTTTAGGTGGATCCATGTGTCTTTGCTGGTCTTCTG
The DNA here is from genome assembly GCF_008692025.1 of Phocoena sinus. NCBI lineage: Eukaryota > Metazoa > Chordata > Mammalia > Artiodactyla > Phocoenidae > Phocoena > Phocoena sinus. The sequence continues at coordinate 26,240,331 of NC_045775.1, forward strand.
TCACAAGAGTGGATGATGGAGGATGCACTTTCTCTGCTTCCAGGAAGCCTTGAGATACATAGCCTAATATAGATGTGACAGATGTAGCTTGTCATAACAGTGTAACCCATGGTGGGGCTCACCTTAATTCATCTATCAGCATTCAAGGCATCTGACTAATGAAAATGAGATGGCCATGAAATTGCAAATGGTTGAGCGGACCTGGGGTAGTTGGAAGGGCAAGAGTTACTTTGTGGGTACCCTGCATACCTAAGGCAAATGCACTAGCAGTTTATTATGCAACAATTAGGAAGGGCCAGGACCTCTTTTAGCAGAATTAGAGTGTTATCACTGCAGTCCAGGTGGGAATAGTGAGGCCCAACCTAAAGGAGGAGAAGCTGGATTTAGGACTCATTAGGAATGTTGAATCAAATTGGTTACATGTGGCCCAGCCAGGAGAGAAGAGACTCTAGGTTGGTGCTCAGGTCACTGGCTCTGAGACTGCAGGAGGAAGAGGGATCTGGGATCTAGGTTTCCCTCTGGGATCGATGGAGCATGAGAGGTTGATGGGACATGGCTGGTAGATACGGAGGTGCACAATCCTGGGGCTCCAGAGAGGAGTCGGGCTGGAGCTGCGCTGACAGTATCGGGTAGACTTGGTCATAGTGTATTTGCAGCTACAGGTGTGGAGCAGATCATTCAGAGAGAGCCCTCAGAGTGTGAAGAAAGGTGCACAGAGCCTAGGGCCCTGTGGAAGCAGAGCCCTCCAGGGAGCCTGAAAAGGGACACTGGGAGAGGTAGTCGGCCTGCGATTCCAGACCGTGGTTCTGGATGGCTCGTCTTGTATTTTATTTTTCAAAAGTGACGGGTGATATTCTTACAGGCCTGACAAGGTTTTTCACTGTCATCATCGTTGATGGTGAGGGTAGCTCTTTGTTTTTAGTTATTGTTTGGTTGTTTCTAGCTTCCCAGTTTCTCCTGTGCATCTTTTAAGGTCCTTACAATTCTGGTCAGGGCAGTGATGGATGGGACGGCTGATCGTAGTGGAGATGTTGCATCTGGCCTCAGAGGAAAGCTGCAGGAGCTGTTTGGCAGAGTAACTTCAAGAGTGACGAACGACGGAGAAATCTGGAGGCTGTATGCCCAAGTGTGTGGAAATGGGCAGAGTGACAAGCCTGATGAAAATGAAAAGGTGAGTCCTGCCTCAGTCCTCCGGGGCTCTTGCCTTCTGTTTGAACATAGGTGTAGTGGATCTGCTTTTTTGATGGTTGGAGGAAGACTGTGATAATTTGAAAGGTAAGATGAATACACTCAGGTTTTCAGGTGTGATTCAGAGTTCTTAACGTAAGCATCCTGAATTGTGGACACGTTAAGATTTGTAAGTATTCATCTTTTTTCTTTCCATGAATTTTTCTTAAATAATTATTCTCTGTTTCCTGCAAAAGGGTCTGTCTTAACCTGCTCTCCCTCCAGAGCTGCAGCGAACAGCTGGTTCTTGTTATTTACTCCACACCCCTTTCTGCAGGCTCCTTGCTGAAGACTAAGGTAGACGGTACAAGGACAAAGGAGTGTTTAAATCCGAGATGGAGACTATGAAAAGGAGAAAGAAAAAGGGGCTAGATAAGAATATCAGAGAGGAGCTTTTAAAGTCTAAACATAAAATATTTTACAAAGGTTACCCTGCCCCTTTCTCACAAGTGCAGTAGAACACCAGATAGATTCAAGTTATGCCTTTAGCTTCTTATCTTAGAATGTAGATGCACCTCCAGAGTTTCCAAGGTTGGAATACTAAATATTTTGTGCTCTTTTCAAAACATCCACAACAAATCAAGTGTACTTCTTGTGTAAGTTTGGAATTCGCCACAGTACAGCTAATCTGTGGGATTCTTAGCCATTCTCTCCTCCCTCAGTCCACCCAGCTGGGTTCCACCAAAGCCCTGTCAGCCCAGAGAACACATACTCACACGCAGGCATGCACACACTCCTGCTTTCCATCCTTCCATTTTGTCTTGAATTATGTCCCCTTTTTATGTGCAGAATTAAGGGTACTCTGAATTCTCTGATCTGTGACTTCTCCCTCAAGAATCCACAAGGGTGGGGTTGTGAAAGAGAGTGTTTTAAACATCTGTGAGTTTACACACCTACCAGTAATTCAGTAGTTTTCACCAAGTTCACACCTCATTCTCTAAACTGGTCTCTCAAGCTGATGGCTACAAATGCTAGGGAAATGTGTATACTTCTTATAGATTTCCAAACCAAGCATTTTTATTTTTCTGTTTGGAGGGAAGTGTCTCTATCCAGACACATCCTGTTGATTTCTTTTAATTGCTCATTGTTGTTGGATGTGCATCTATGCCCCTTCTTTGATGAGAATCATAGAAACTGTGCTACATAACAAGAGAGACTGGTTTTTCGGTTGGAATTAGTTCCATGTGACTTCCAGGAAGCTGAGTTTGAAATGTGAATTCTACTTGTTATTCTGAAAGTTGTTCTTTTTCTTTCCTCAGGCGTTCCAGTATCTCTCTAAGGCATACAAGTGTGACACACAGTCCAGTTGTTGGGAGAAAGATATTACATCATTTAAGGAAGTGGTTCAGAGAGCCTTAGGACTCGCACATGGTATTTGATGTGATGTTTGATATCCATGGCATATTTTAATGTATTTTTACTGATAAGAAGAAGTATTAGTCAAAAGCAAAGTTCCATTACAAATAATTTCAGGTTATTTCATTATATTAAAATTGTTGTAGTTAATTCAGCAAATATTTACAGACCAACTATTATGTAGTAGGCACCCTGGAGCAATAAGAAGAAATAGGCTAGAGGCTTAAATAGTGTTTGAATAAGTGACAGATGATAGAAACTTTAGAGATAGGAAATGCTTTTACAACGGTATTTAATCTTCACTTCACAGAGAAGTAACCTTCTCCTGCATTGATGATGTAGTAGTAAGAAAATATTAACTTTTCCTGACTCATGTTCTTCTTTTATAAATGAAAATATTTATTCATAAAAATACATAGATTTCTGGAGTGCATAGCAATATACCTAAGAGCTATGGCATATACAAAGGAAATTAAAAATATAATCTAATCCATAACTTTGGGAAATTTAGTGGGTGGTATTTGAGGGGAGGGAAAACCTTACATATAAAATTGTAGGCCAGTTGGGGAAAGATACTCCAGATAAAGGCCGCCTTTAATTATTTGCATTAATGAAAAATATACTAGTTAAAGGTAATAATGCACTTTTATATTTATGTTTGAATATAGGCATGTGATGCCCTGGGAATGCAATTCAAATAAAATAATGAAGCCACACTGTCAAGAACTGAATCACAAGGACTGTGAACCTATCCTAAAGTCCTCCTCTAACTTCTGCAACTAATAGTTGCAGCAAATAGGTAGCCAACAAGGGACAATAAAAAGGGCAGAACTTTGGACTCAGGGAGGCCCAAGTTCCAGGACCAGCTCTACCACATACTAACTAGGTGACTTGGGGTCACCATTACTTAGCTTCTCTGACTCTTAGTTCCCTCATGGGGAAAATGGGGATAATATCTACCTATGGTTGTTATGAAAAATAAGTAAAAACATATTTAAACACTTACCGGTATCTTACACATGGTTTAAATGTTAATCCCTTACCTCCTTACCCCCACCCTGTTCCTTCTATGGTAGAGGATCTGAGCTGTATGATAAGGGACTCAAAACTAAAAAGAAAAACACGAACAAGAATAAAGTTTAACTTTGCCTTGAAAGAAGTCATAGAACATTCAAACAATTTAGAAATGGGCTTAGTAGTTAATAATTCTACTTATCTTTGACAAAAGGATATAAGTATCCAAAAGGTTGAGATAATTGCCGATAGACCAGTGGAAGGATGGTCTAGGGTGGCTAGAACTTATGTAGCTTGTGCTGGCCTCCTGGTGGGTGGGCTTAGATGAAGCTCATTCTTTATCCCTTTGGCCTTTGTGGATATGGTGCTGTATTTCGGTAAACCCATGCTAAGCAGTTATAACAGGGTGCAATTTTCTCTGAATTTATCTGAGCTACTTCAGCTTGCCAACCCTAAACATTTCGGTGAACAGCAGGCTCTATAACAGTCAAAGCCAAGATATTTTCTGTAATCACTAAGTGATAGTGTTAAACCTGTCAAATATAAATATGCAGGTTAAAGAAGTACTCGAGGAAAAATCTTCATTTTGCATCTTAAAGTTGATTGCGAACTATTTTTGGTACCTTTTTTTGTTTTTTCATCCAGGCAATACTTAGAGAAAAACAAGTGTCTGTTCTTTTAAGTTTCCCTTTGACTTAGTGAGTTATGTGTTCGTGCTCCTACATTTTAAGCATACTTGAGTGGATGCTCAGCTTTCTTTTCTCGTGATATTTTAGATTTATGGAGATAAATCTTAACCTTTTCTGTGTTGCTTTTGTATACCAGTGCTTCATGGAAGAATGAGCTGAGTTTCTCTGTTATTTCTGTTCTCTTTTTTATCTTTCTCCCCATCACTGTTCTCCACCTCACCCGATTCTGGAAAAGGAAATATAACATTTAGAAAAATCTCCATATGATTTATTCCCTTCTGGGTTGCTATTTTTAAGAGTAGCCATGTGCTTCAGAAAGCTTGGTGTAAGACATTGTGGTCTCCACGTAGTGTTGGAGACCCTTCTATAATAGTGTTGTCATCGTGTACCCATTGTTCTGTCTGGAGGGTATTCATTTACAGTCTCTGCTGTTCTGTCTTCTGGGAAAGAGTGGACAAAAGTTCGTTCCTTCTTTGCCATCCAGGAACTTCTAAAATAATAGTTACGCATTTTAACTACAGTCGGCCTGCAGGAAGCACAGCTGTCTTGGATTTCCCGATGATTTGAAACAGCAGGTTATTTCTTTCTCTCCCTGTCTCTCTGTCTCTCTCTCTGTGTCTCTCTGTGTCTCTCTCTGTCTGTCTCCCCCCACCCCCCCACCCCGCCCTGTCTCCCCATCTCTAACACCTTTTGGAAATGGGATTGAGGAAGGGGACTAATGGAGCACTGTTTGTCTTTTTGCTTTTTTGTTTTTCTCAAAATGACAATGAAGGATTGAAAACAGAATCACGGCTGTTTTTGATATGTTACTAGGTACTAAATAGCCCAAGTACCTCAGTAATAGCAGTTACAACCTTCCTCTATTATGGGACACAGACATCATAATCCTCACTATCTCCATGTTAACTGTACCCTTTGAAAATGAGTATAACGTTGTTGATTACCATGCATCCTTTCAAAGTCTGATTATTATTTTAGAATAGGAATGTCAAGCATAGTTCTCACCAGCCATGGAAGGTGTTAATGAATGGCAAAACTATTTTGCCAGGCACAAGCAACCTCCACCAATTGGTGAGAGTTTGCATACAGAAAGAAATCTGTTTTCCATCCCTGTTCTGAGATACAGGATACTAAGTAAACTTCAGTTGTTGCACTGTTTAGTGTAGTTTTAAAATAGGATCTGCTTATTGATCTGTTTGTAGTGAGCATAATTTAGAGGAACAAGAACAAATCAGTGGAGAAGTACGAGGCATTTTATATATATATATATATATATATATATATAAGCAAGACATTAAATATTATTTATTCCAAGTTAGTTTTATTCTTCTAGAATTTCTCATTTTGTGCATGTTTTATTATTTTTTTTCTTTCTTAATTCAGCAACATTTTATTTTGCCCCTCTGCTCATTAGGCATTTACTGTCTTTTTTTTTCTTTTTTTATATATACACATTCATATATATATATATGTGTGTGTGTATTTAAAAACATTTTTTAACATCTTTATTGGAGTATAATTGCTTTACAATGGTGTGTTAGTATCTCCTGTATAACAAAGTGAATCAGCTACACATATATCCTCATATCCCCTCCCTTTTGAGCCTCCTTCACATTCTCACTATCCCACCCCTCTAAATGGTCACAAAGCACCAAGCTGATCTCCCTGTGCCGTGTGGCTGCTTCCCACTAGCTATATATTTTATATTTGGTAGTGTGTATATGTCAATGCTACTCTCTCACCTCGTCCCAGCTTCCCCTCCCCACCCTGTGTCCTCAAATCCATTCTCTACATCTGCATCTTTATTCCTGTCCTGCTCCTAGGTTCATCAGAACCATCTTTTTTTACATTCCATATATATGTGTTAGCCTATGGTATTTGTTTTTCTGTTTCTGACTTCACTCTGTATGACAGACTGTAGGTCCATCTACCTCACTACAAATAACTCAATTTCATTTCTTTTTATGGCTGAGTAATATTCCATTGTATATATGTGCCACATCTTCTTTATCCATTCATCTGTCGATGGACACTTAGGTTGCTTCCATGTCCTGGCTATTGTAAATAGAGCTGCAGTGAGCATTGTGATACATGACTCTTTATGAATTATGGTTTTCTCAGGGTATAGAGGCATTATATTTTTACAGAGCTCTTCACTTGTTCTTTTTTTTTTTAAATTAATTTATTTGGCTGTGTTGTGTCTTTGTTGCTGCGCAGGGGCTTTCTCTAGTTGTGTTGAGCGGGAGCTACTCTTCATTGTGGTGCGCAGGCTTCTCATTGCAGTGGGTTCTCTTGCTGCAGAGCATGGGCTCTAGGCATGCAGGCTTCAGTAGTTGTGGCACGTGGGCTCTAGAGCACAGGCTCAGTAGTTGTGGCGCACAGGCTTAGTTGCTCTGCGGCATGTGGTATCCTCCCGGACCAGGGCTCGAACCTGTGTCCCCTGCATTGGCAGGTGGATTCTTAACCACTGTGCTTTAACCACTTGTTCTTAAAAAGCATTAATAGGCAGGCCCTGTGCTAGGAAGGGTTACACACTCTTGATAATTTCAAGTTTTAGGAAAATGGGCTCTCCAGAATGCTGGAGGTAGAGGTGTCGAGAATGAGTGACTGTCCTCTCCCCCACTTCTTGCTAATGGGTACCAAGCATGGCTTAGTGACCCCAGAGCCTGGTCGTGGTCACATTCCCTAAATGCAGGCACCTAGGTTGTTGGCGTCACTTCTTCCAGAATGGTGATGTAAACTCTGAATACGAAAATGCAGTAAGAATTGAGCTGTAAATATCTGGCATGTCACTTCTTTGGGCTGGTGTCATCCGCAATTGTGATTCCCCATTAGGGACTCAGTACCGTGAGAAGCCACATTAAGATGAGCTGCATATGTTTTTGTTCTCTGTGGGTACCTTGTGTTCAATTAGACCTTGTCTCTGCCTAATTTCATTACTCTGTGCTTGTGTGTGTGCACTTGCGTGTGTGTTTTCACGGTCCATTCCCAACAGTCTGTAACTCACCAAATATCCCTCATTTTCCTCAAAATTTTCCTTTTGGCAATAAGCTATCCTTCTTAAGGGATAAAAGGAAATTTTATGCATATAACTTATTTTCCTTTCACCAAAATAAAACTTGTCACGTAGAAATATTTCTGAAGTCTGTTACTATAAAATCCTAATTAACTAATTGGTTTTTGTACTTACAAATTATCATTATCAATTTTTAATGGATGTTTTCCCCATATTTATCTTCCAGTGGCTATAAAATGCAGTAGAAGCAAATCCAGTCCCCAAGAGGCTATACAAGTGCTTTCTTCAGTTCGACTCAATTTACGGGGCTTGTTATCTAAAGCAAAGGTGAGAGTGAAATGTGAATTAATTAGAATTACCATAGAAAATAAAAGGTCTTTGGTATCAGCCAGCTGCTCTTAAGTCTTCTTTTACATGAAGGATAATTTTAGGCCCATGTTATATTTTAGACATCAGCCCCCAGGTGATTAGTTGTACTGGTGAGGAGATCATTGACCCAGTGGCTAAATCACCCTACACATGGGTAACTTAGGAGTCTTTGAAATTAATATTTATAATCCAGCTCTTGATGCTTTCTTTAAGTCAAATTAAAACACTGCTCTACTACTTACTATCACTTTTTCCCGAAGTGTGGCATATATACTACTAGTAGCACTTGGGTAAACACTTTATTTTAATATGTATTTATTTCAGTGCATGTTAGAAAAAGTATAACTAGCATATCAAACCTACAATTTCATGAATATTATTGCTTATTTTCTATTTACAGTAGTGTTCTAATGTTTCCTTTAAAATACTTTTATTTAAATAAAAAATTGATTTAGAGACGAATATTAAGTAGGTGATATATGGATTTGACACAAATATTAAGGTAGATAGGTTGACTCAAGCCTGACAACTAAAACATACGCTATCAGATTACAAATACCAACCTATGAACCAGTGCTAGGATGGGGACACCCGAGAATTATGGAGGGAGGTTTTTTGAAGATTGGACTCCACATCTCTACCTGTGACAGATTGGGTCTGGGACAGAGCCTGGGAAATTTGTGTTAAATTTCCCAGGTAATTCTAACATGCAGCCAGGTTTGGAGTACACCTCAGGAACAAAATTTAAAGGAATATAACTTCTAACGCACTTCAGCACTTTTTTTCCTAATCTTTCCTTGCCTTCACTATTTAATCCTGGGTTGCAAACTAATTTTACTTCACTTCTGAGAGCAAGTCCACGGCAAGTGAAGGTCACTTCTGGACACGTGTAATAACCTTTCCAGACTATGCTTTATATTAATTGATGATCTTTTCAGATCACAGCATCATTTTTGCCTCTTTAGATTATTAACTCACTTTTCTGTCCTTATTAGTCTGCATGCTGGAACCAGGTTTCTGTAATCTACCTGGGGAAACTGTATTTCCTCCCAACAGGAAACTTCAAACAACTTCCGATTATGAGTCTCTCAGAAAACTGCAAGAGCTCTCTCAAAGAAAGTCAAGGTAGCAGACTTTTTCTGTGACTCTCCTTCCCAAATTGGGAGCTAATTTTCCTAGTTTTGGTGAGATCACTAACCTACCCATGATTGTTTATTTCTTCAGGATGTACTCTACAGATTTCCCTATTCTGTGCAAAGCTTTTTCTTATAATGTATTAATTTTACATAAACCTCTACTTATACGACTTAAATAGTCTTGTCTGTACTACCCATCCATTCATATTGTGGAACTCCAAACATTGAAAATGAGACCTCAGAACATCATCTGTATTTAGATTTTGTTCTCATTAGATCGCAACTGGATTATCCGAAAATGGGAAAAATTGCTTCCCAACATCTCCTTTGAAAGCACCTTTTTGCATATAATATTTGGGAGTCTCTGATTCTGTAGTAAATCATATGCCTTCTCTACTTTTTCAACAAATTGGGTTTGCTAAGCGGAATTGCCTTCCAAAAGAACACTTTTGCAGAACACTTTAAAAAGTGAAAATGGGGCTTCCCTGGTGGCTCAGTGGTTGAGAATCTGCCTGCCAATGCAGGGGACACGGGTTCGAGCCCTGGTCTGGGAGGATCCCACGTGCCACGGAGCAGCTAGGCCCGTGAGCCACAGCTACTGAGCCTGCGTGTCTGGAGCTTGTGCTCCGCAACAAGAGAGGCCGTGACAGTGAGAGGCCTGCACACCGCGATGAAGAGTGGCCCCCGCTCGCTGCAACTGGAGAAAGCCCTCGCACGGAAACGAAGACCCAACACAGCCAAAAATAATAAATAAATAAATTAATTTTTTTAAAAAAAAGTGAAAATGAATGACGATAACTGTGTTAAATAGCAGGCTTGGTTTGCCTGAATCTCTGGTCTTTTCTTGCCAGGCCTGGGACTTCATGGAATTAAACTCCTAGGTAGAACCTAGAGATTCACCTAAAGTCATGAAGTCCCTGCTTGGCCAGGACACAGTAACTCCTCGGCCCTCAGCACCCTGTCCTTGTACAGATTTGCTGCAGGGGGTCATGAGGGCAGTTGGTGAAAACGCTGGAGAGCCTGGAGACAGAACAGATTTACCACTTACACTCCATGGGATCCTCAGCAAATTATTCATTCTTTCTACGCCTCAGTTTCTTTCTGCTTTCTCCTTACTTTATAGGGAAGTGATGCACACTATTTTTTAATTAATTTATTTATTTTTGGCTGCATTGGGTCTTTGTTGCTGTGTGTGGGCTTTCTCTAGTTGCGGCGAGCGGGGGCTAGTCTTCGTTGTGGTGCACGGGCTTCTCATTGTGGAACACTGGCTCTAGGCACGCGGGCTTCAGTAGTTGTGGCTTGCGGACCCTAGAGCGCAGGCTCAGTAGTTGTGGCTCATGGGCTTAATTGCTCCGCGGCATGTGGGATCTTCCCAGACCAGGGATCAAACCTGTGTCCCCTGCATTGTCAGGTGGATTCTTAACCACTGCGCCACCAGGGAAGTCCCAGTGGTGCAGATATATGATGATTTGCAAGTACTGTAATTCTTAGTGAAAACAAACATGCTATGTGAGTCCAAGTTACTTTCCTCAAAGGTGTTTTCTCTACTGATCACATCTCAGTGGTTGGTATGTCAATCTGTTGTGAAATGCTGTACACGGTGTGACTACACAGTAATGTGGCAAAGCTTTGCAAAGCATTTTTGAAGTTCTGCATTCAAGTGAATGTTCTTTGCTCCATAAATCACTATGAGAAACTCTAAGCTTACTGTAGTGATGATGCCGTCACTCAGAACATCTTCAGGATTCCCTTTTTAAAATAGCTGTCAGAACAATTGCTATCATCTATGGTGGTAATAAATAGTTATATTGTAATGGTAAATCTGATTTTTGTAAACAAATCGTCTAGTCAGTTGTGATGAAAAAGATTTATGGTAAACTGAGTAAATTACATTTCTGATTAAAACACACACACACACACACACACACACACACACACACACACACACAGAGTCATAAAATCCTGAAGCTGATTTTCTTGGGTGCCTATACCGGCTCAGCAGGCAGCTTCTAGAGAGGCATTCCAGAATGTTTCAGCCATGGTGGCATTATTGGAGTATGTTGCAATATGCCTCCCAAGGCAATTCCTTTTACTGAAGGAGGGCACTTTTATTTTGCTGGGCTTTTTTGCTGTCACCAAATTTTGATGATCTTTGTGGCCTCTGAGTCCTAAGACATATTAATTTTCAAATAATTAGCATAAAAGTATGATTTATATGAACTTGAATATAAAATACATTTGTTTTGCTTGTATACACAAAGAATAGATTTCTTTTGTTTGGATGAATGATGTCTCTTTATCCAAAAACCATCTTATGACATTGAAATGAATAATATAATCAACATTCAAGGCAACCATTTTGAAGAGCAGAGCTGATTTGAATTTACAAGTTCAGGCATATTGATTCATCCTTTAATTGTTGCAGCTTGTATATTTCAGGATGGTGAATAGAACAAATACTGTTGCTACTATTATGTATTATTAAGCAAAGGGAATTTTAATTCTGTACTCTATCTATATTATTTTAAAGAGATTTTCATTGTTTTGATAGTTCTGCCTTGTTCTTTATGTTGCAGCAACTTTTTACAGATGTGGTAAGTGGAGAAATTTCCAGGGAGTTAGCTGATGAAACAGCAGCAATGGACACCTTAGTAACAGAGCTTCAAGACCTAAGCAACCAATTTCGAAATCAGTATTGACCATCCTCGGAACAGCTTCTGGAAAAGGTGCTTCACCTTCTGGAATTTCTCTTATACCTGTGTATCTAAACCACAAGATACTAATTTTTTTAATAAATTTCTCTTGTATGGGTAACATTCTTGCTTTCGTGATCTTTCCAAATGTTTGAACTTTCTGAAATACATTAAATAAAATGTTCCTTCCTTCTTTCTTTAGGCTTAATTACAGTTGAATTCACTATTTTTATTATCCTTCAGGTGTTTCAGCACAAAGAGCAAAAAAAATGTAGTTTTCTTTTTAGCATAGGGTTTATTCTGTCACAGCCTAAAATGAATTAGATCATTCTTTGGAAAAAGTCTAAACAGGAAAAAAAGAAATCACACGCTACAAGTTTGTGGAATCATTAGATTGGCTAATGTATTATCCAAAAGTGATAAAAGAGTACTTATGGTGATGGAAACCTTTACGCTTCTTGAGATTTTGTATTTGGGTCCAAAAGATACGGGCTTGGCTAAGTTAGAAATGTGGGTATGGTTTAACTTCTAAATCAGGGAAAATGCAAGAAAAAAATGACATAACTCAAATTTTGACTCAGCCATTAGCCACTAGTAACCAGGCTGACCCTCATTGTGTATACTGCCAGCCCTAAAGATGGTTATTTAATAAGGTTATTATGAGTGAAGACAGCTATAAATGGTGCCATATTACAAAAATGCCAAAGTAAAATGTTTTCTTAGTAATGTCTATGGAAACAAATATTGAAGGCAGCAGCTGAGCTTAATAATCTTACTACAAAAGTCATAGTAAGGAATTTGAAGTCCTGGCTTGGGTTGCTGAATATTGGGTCCCATGCATAAGTCATTTGACCCTTGCTGTTTTCCATGTTCTTATTTATAAAATGTGAATAATTTCTATCCCTTGCTGCTTTGTGAGTTTCTACTGCCTTTGGAAATTTAAAAATATGTAATCCACAAATGTAAGTATTCTGACCATTAAAAAAAAAGTTTTTAAAAGCTTTCATCAATGAATTTTGGTTATGAATGCTTAGCAGTGCTTCTTTTACTTAACCACCTGCTTCTCTTTTCTAGTATCATACTAGCCTAAAAAAAAAAAGCTGATGTATGTCTCAAAGCAGTTTCTCTTACAGGAGATGCAGTAACTATGAGAAAGACCAGTAAAATGATGTAGTAGCATGAATTAACATTAAATGTCCACTTGAATCTTTTATGGAAGCCATTGGGGAATAGGTGGGTGGGTGGATGGTTGGATGGAGGGAACGAGGTTTTAAGATTAAAACCTCTTTATCGGTACCTAGCTGTGAACCCCAATAGAAAACAGATAAACACTGAAAGGGGTAAAGATTTCAGGAATCGAGTAGAAGATTGAAGAAGAATTTCCAGGTTTTAGAAGTTTTTAGTTCTCAGTTTGTTTTCCTTTGGGTTCAAAGTAGAAAGGCACTGGTGAGTGTGAACTGCCGCAAACCAAGTCCTAAAAGGATTATTACCTTCCAGTCCTATTTTCAAATGCTATAGTGGACCAAAGTCTCCAGGAAGGTGCCCTACACCTCTTTTTTCTTGGGATGATCTCACAAAAGAGCTATTAGATATCTTCTTTTAAAGATATAGACCTATTAGTTATGTTTAATAGTCTTACTAGCAGAGTGAATGTTAAGTGAATGTTTAACGTAATTGAAGAAAATGTCGGGGGTAGGTACTATGGTAAAGTAGGAAAAACTTGGGTTTTAGCAAAACCTCATCTCTACCACCTCCTAACACTTAATACTTAACGCTCTGGTACTTGATTTTTTCATCTGTAGAGAGTGTTGTGATAATAGTACCTCCTATCAAGTTCTTAATATCTCTTATAGCACTTTCACCCAGCTGCAGAGTCAGTAACAGAGTATCTGTTTAAACAGCTGTATATCATTTCCAATAGGGTCTTTGACGCTTTGTATTGCTATGTTATGATTTATATACTTGCTATTTCCAAATGCCTTATCTTCTATAGATTTCAACTTTGGTTTTTTAGTATTAATACATTGGTTTTCAGAATTACTTTTTTGTCTTATCAACTAGAAAAATATAAAGATGTTATCCTTTAATCTTTATTTAGTTCCCACAGCATAAATAATGATACTTACTGAGTACTCACTATGTACTAGGTAGGTTTGCAACATCACCAGTAAACTAAAGAAAGAGAAATAGCCGGAATTCGAAGACTGCTGAAACCTGCATTCTTTGTACTTGCTATGTTGGGGCTAGAAAGAACTTCCAATGGTCAGCTGATTTCAGTCTTCTCTTTCCAACAATGGGATACCTGGAAAGATTGCCTTTCATTGTTTATAAAGTTTTTCAAGGAGAGAAATTCTGTGAGATCTCAGTTAACAATTGCCTGTGGTCTGTTAAGATTATTTAGGATTATTTGATCTTTATTTTAATGAATTCTTTGTTGGCCCTTTTCCAAAGACGCAACATAGTAAATGGGGACCCTAACTGCAAAGGAGTTAAAATAAACCCAAATGGAATAAGAAATCACTTCCCTACACCCAAACCCAAAACTCAGGAAGCTTGGAGAGTTGATACTGAGTCTGGGAAGCAGCGCCATGGGGGGTGTGTTGAGGGGTCGTGAGTAGAGTGGTGAGGTTCAGAACTGCAGAATCCCAGAGTGGACTTTGAGGTTCCCATGTAGGGGTGGGCAGCTTGGCCTTACCTCAGATGGAGCCTCAGTACAGTAATGAGAACCCCAAACATTGAAAGCACTGACTTATTTAATTTTGGTGTGTTTATTTTTAGATTTCTTTTTGTGTTTGTGGATCATTTTTAAAGTCTTTATTGAATTTGTTACAGTACTGCTTCTGTTTTATGTTTTGGTCTTTTGGCCCCGAGGCATGTGTGATCTTAGCTCCCCGACCAGGGATCGAACCTGCACTCCCTGCATTGGAAGGCAGAATCTTAACCACTGGACCATGAGGGAAGTCCCCGACTTATTTAATGTTGTATCAAGGCTATTCTCTTCATGCTGTACTTGTTTCTGTTGGACATCTATTAGTGTGCTTTCATAAGCAGAAATGTGAAGAAATGGTATCAAGTATGTGTAGTAAATTCACCTACTTTCCAGACTACATTCAAAGATTGTGACATAAGCAGAGGTATGGCCAAGTTTGGGCTATTTGTGACCATTTATCCAAATTATGGTAAGTCTGCTAGGTTAAAACCCTCGGTGAGTCTGATGAAAAGTATTCTTTTTTCCTTTTTCTGTTTGTGTAACATTCACATTCGTCTAAGTTGGTGTTTAGATAAGGTAACTCTATTTGCCAAGAGTGAGGAATAAAACCTGTTAAGTGGGTGCAACACACTTCCTTTCTGCCCGTTCATTCAGCAGGCTCTATAGTGAAATGGCAAAGAGCCTTTATTCAAATGGTGGGCGCCATGCTGTGGTGATACAGATGGATTTTTCACAACATGCAGAAGTGCTTATAAATAGATAGGTTTCAATCAACAAGCAGCTTATTCAGGCATGTGCTCAAATATAGTAGCTGCATTCATTAGATAGACATTTCCACTAATCCCAAGACTATACTAATAAAAGAGTAATCCTTTATGGGCTAAAGGTAGTGCTGGCTTGCTCTTAACTCTTAGAGAGTCTTTCACAGACGAAGGCCTAATAATAATTGTAGCTGCATTAGGTTTTCACCAAGTGGACTATAAAAGCTGAGCTTATCTTGAAATTTTTTCTTTTCTTATTTTTTAAAATTGCAGTAGCTTAGTGGACAAAGAGGTACTTTTTACTCAGGATATGCAGCTCACAGCAAAGCCAATTGAGAAACCAATTTTGTGTGCATTTGTGTGTGTGTTCTCATTACTTTATTATAAAGTGCCTTCTCTTTCACCGTGGTTAATAAAGTGGTTAATAAAGAGTTCGCTTGAGCAGATTTTGTCTTTCCCTTTGACCTTAGGATAAATAACAAGTTAATGTCAATTTTGAGGAGATTTGCAAACTCTTAGTAGAGTGGTTGGACTTTCTATGTGGACCTTTTTGGGACTGGATTTGTCCAACAAGGTCTTCACTCCTCCCACACTGTTCAGAGCTAGCTTTAATTAGTTCGCTTTGCACAACACTAAAATTTTTCTCTTGCCAGTGATGTCAGATCTGCCTTCCTTTTTATTATTCTGACTTTTTATAAACACAGTGACCTGTGAGTCAACCACACCATCTCTTGGCCGTGTGCCAACATTGTGATTTATGAAGAGGGACTCCCGCCAAGTACTGTGAGGCAGAAAGCTGCTATTATGAAAGTGGTCCTCTGAACGGTAAGTATCAGCCATTTTTGAATCTTTTGTGGTGTTGCCAAAAAGGGGTGGGGGAAGGTAAATCATGTTAATGTTGTTAAGGAGCTGACCCATGCATTGCTAACTTTTTCCAGACTGAGGGCTCAAATGAATATGAGCATCTATAGGCACACAGATATTATTACACAAAGCTGCTCACAGACAGAGAAATGCTTCTTGAAGACTCTATTACCATGGGACTTGAGGAAGTCCTTAGCCTCTCTGTAAACTGTCAGTGATCCATATGACAGAGATGTTATCACAAGATCAATTGGGAAGATGCATGTAGAAGTGCTTTGAAAGTAAAAAAGTTTAATAGAAATACAAATAAGAGTGTCTTAGAAACCACTTGGTAATAAGCATTGATACAACCTTTTCTGTTCTCCACTGGGAGCTTAATGACATTTAGTGCTGCTGGACCATGATGCCAAAGTGTCGTGATTCTCAGCATTTTCATTCTGTTGCAAACTTTCCACGTTTCTGGGCTACAAGTGCGGATAGGGGAAGGGAAGAAGGAAAGACTGTGATAGATTTTTATAAAGTCAAGGAGAAACAAAACCAAGTTCCTATCATCAGGATTTCTTGGGTTGGTGCTAGGAAAAGGAAAGAGTAACAGTGATAAGGGAGAGTAGGCAGAACAAATGGTGAAATGGGGAATTGACTGCCTAGGATAAACTCAGGGTTAGAAGACCTAGATTTAAGTCCCAGCTTCACCACTTCCTAGCTGTGACCACACCTGAGCATCTGAACCTCTTTGGGTCTCAATTTTCTCAACTATAAAATGCAAATAGCCTACAGACCAGACAGAATTGCTATAGGGGTCATATCAGATGATGTGTGCAAAGTGTTTTGTGAGCAACTGAGCACAATTAGTTCTTGTTATGATCAAGAGAAAGGGGCATTGTGGATGGTCTTTTGGGTCCCAGAGACTGGTGGAGTCCCTGGATGGGGGCATCCAGCAACTTGGCTCCAATTTCTGTAATCCCTGTGGGGTCATGACCCTAGAGCTTGAGAAACAATGCTGCAGAATTGTTTCCAGTCTTCTGTGTGCCCTTTATCACTCTACTTACTGAAATCAGTTTGGCCTATAAGATGTCTGGTGCCAGGGTTGATAAAAGCTGTCGTGGTATTTTTACAGCCGTCTGGCCAGAAAACCTGTTTATGCCCCAACAGTTCTTTTTCACAAAAAAAAATATGTAGCAGTAGCAGAGCTAGAGTGTGCTTCATATGCGCAGTTGGTGCCCTTGATCATAACCAGTAGGAAACAAGGTTATTTATTTTGAGGGGGTGGGTAGGCATGCCCTGATTAATGTTCACCTTCCTACTTTAATAAATTACACACGTGTTCCTTCCACGTTCATTGTCAAAAAGTTAACAAGCTAGAAGAAAAACACTAAATCACCCAAAATCCCACCCCCACACTAGATAACCATATTAACATTTTTCTGCATATTCTTCTAGACTGTTTCCTGTGAATGTGCACGTACACATCTGAGAGAGAGAGAGAGAGATAGGCTTTAAAATTTTTTTTAATTAATTAAGTTTATAATTAAGCACATGGAAGTAGGCCTGCCTTTAATATGGTGGGGCTTTGAGCCAGAGTACAAATGGAGGCCCACATACCATATGTCTAAATTATTTAAAAGTTATAAACCAAGCTAAGAAACTGTTAAATAAAATTTGTTTTGTTTTTTGATCTTGACAAATATTCCTTCATTCTGACTTGGAAGGGCATTTAAAATTTTTTAAAATTTATTATTAAAAATTTTTATTGAATGAAAGATTGTTTAAATTCTATAGTGCTTTACAGTTTCCAAATGTTTCACACACATGATTTCATACAATCCCATAAGAACTCCTTTTTTTTCCCTACCCCTATATTGCCCCTCCCCACTTCAGTCTCCCTACTGGTCACCAGTAGTTTGTTTTCTATTGATATATCTGTGAGTCTCCTTCTTTTTTGTTTTATTCACTAGTTTATTGTAATTTTTAGATTCCACATATAAGTGGATATCATACAGTATTTGTCTTTCTCTGACTTATTTCACTTAGCATAATGCGCTCCACGTCCATCCATGTTGTTGCAAATGACAAAATTTCATTCTTTCTTATGGCTGAGTAGTGTACCATTGTATATATATACCATGTCTTCTTTATCCATTTATCTGCTGATGGACACTTGGCTTGTTTCCATACCTTGGCTATTGTAAATAATGGTACGATGAACATTGGGGTGCATGTATCTTTTCAAATGAGTGTTTTTGTTTTTTTCAGGTATATACCCAGGAGTGGAATTGCTGGGTCACATGGTAGCTCTATTTTTAGTTTTTTGAGGAAGCTCCATACAGTCTTCCACAGTGGCTGCACCAATTTACATTCCCACCAACAGCTTACAGGGTTCCCTTTTCTCCACATATTCACCAACATTTGTTATTTGTGTTTTTTTTGATGATAGCCATTCTGACAGGTGTGAGGTGATATCTCATTGTGGTTTTGGTTTGCATTTCCCTGATGATTAGTGATGTTGAGCATCTTTTCATGTGCTCAACATCTGATGAACTGTTGGCCATCTGCATGTCCTGTTTGGAAAAATGTCTATTCAGTTCTTCCCATTTTTTAATCAGGTTGTTTGTTTTTTTGATGTTGAGTTGTATGGGCTATTTATATATGTTGGATATTAACCCCTTATTGGTCATATCATTTGCAAATATCTTCTCCCATTCAGTAGGCGTCTTTTTGTTTTTTCAGTTGTTTCCTTTGCTGTGCAAAAGCTTTTAAGTTTAACTAGGTCCCATTTGTTTATTTTTGCTTTTGTTTCCTTTGCTGTAGGAGATGGATCCAAAAAAATATTGCTCTAGGTTATGTCAAAGAGTGTTCTGCCTATGTATTCCTTTAGTAGCTTTATAGTATCTGGTCTTACATTAAGGTCTTTAATCCATTTTGAGTTTATTTTTGTATGTGGTGTTAGAGAATGTTCTAATTTCATTCTTATAAATATAGCTGCCCAGTTTTCCCAGCACCACTTATTGAAGAGACTGCCTTTTCTCCATTGTATACTCTTGCCTCCTTTGTTGTAGATTAATTGACCATAAGTGCCTGGGTTTATTTCTGGGCTTTCTGTTCCCTTCCATTGATCTCTGTTTTTGTTTTTGTGCCAGTACTATACTGTTTGGCTTACTGTAGCTTTATAGTATAGTCTGAAGCCAAGGATTGTGATTCCTCCAGCTCTGTTCTTCTTTCCCAAGATTGTTTTGGCTATTTGGGGTCTTTTGTGTTTCCATACAAATTTTTTAAGATTTTTTGTTCTAGTTGTGAAAAATGCCACTGGTAATTTGATAGGGATTGTATTGAATCTGTAGATTGCCTTAGGTAGTATGGTCATTTTAACAATATTAATTCTGGAAGGGCAGTTTTAAAAATTGAATGATAGTTGACTTACAATGGCAGGTCATATTTTAACTTAGAATATTCAAAACCTCAGAATTCCAGACCAGAAGAGGGTGGTGCAGGGATAGTCGGCCCTCTTTCAGTGCACCCTAGTCTTCTGGGGCCTCTTGTGCACCAGTGTGCACACCCCAGCACACGTCTCAGGTCTATCATAGCCCCCACAAACAGTTATAATGCTACCCCTCAGACCTAGGGGTGCAGGACCAGAGGCCACTCTACCCTTGGGAATATAGGCCTGGGAAAGAGGTCTACGCAGCTCTGTGATGCAGGCTTTGGGTGTTTGGGCATGGGATTCTGTGGTCTCAGTTACCTAAGCATGGCCTAGAAGGTGGGGGTAGTACCGGCTTTAGGTAGGCATGTCCCTTTCTCTTGGTCCCATGAGTGAGGGGTGTCTGTAGAGGGACAGAGAGGGACCCGTCAAAGTGAAAGGCCAAGACAGAGGCCCCTCTTGACTGGTTTTAAGGGAGGTACTGATAGGAAAATAGTGTCAGACATAGGAGGTGTTGAAAGGAACACCTATTCACCAGTCATTAATTTTCCTTAAAAGAAACAGAATTTCCTTCCACATTCTAGGAAGGAGAAGAACAGGAGGAATAATTTAGCATCTCTACTCTGCGTTTACTTCAGTGCAGGAGTGACTTAAGGAACTAGACAAGTTCGGCCCTCCCTCTCTTCCTCTCTTCTCCTTTCCCCTCCCTCCCTCCCCCGTTCCCCTTCTCACTTTCCTGCCAAAAGAGAGGTCGCATTCTCTTCCCACCCCTGCTCTCATTGGAAGCACAAAAAGTCAAGGCCCAGCCTTGTCTGAGAGTTAGCCCCCCTCTTAGTCTCCTTTAATGGGGCAGTAATTCTGGGTTGAGGAATGTATCTGCTCTGTAGTCCCAGACTCTTCCTTTATGGATCAATCCAAGAACTAAACTTCAGGAGAAGTATCAGGAGGCCCAAATGTGATAACACATCAAAATAATAAAACTGACATTTTAATTTCCATCTGAGTCCAGCATCATCAGTACGTTAATTAGTTTCAAAATCAGTTCAGAGCGGGGAGGGGGGAGTAATTAATTAGAGGCAGAATTCTTGGATTCAAGCCCTAGCTGTGTTCAGTGAGTTGTCCAGTGGATCTTTTTAAGCATGGTGAATGTTTAACCAGGGCTGTGAATCAGAACCACCTGAAGAATTTTACAAAAACCAAAACACAGGAAACAAAAAAATCCTAGATTCAAACCTAGGAGATTTAGGTCCCCTAGCCCTGAGCAAATGTGTTTTTTTAAAGCTCCAAAGATGATTCTGATACTTGCCTGTGTTTGGGGATTGCTGAACATAATTAAGCTTTAGAAAATGAAAATAATTCCTGTATTGCTTCGTAACAGACTGATGGTAAGGATTAAATGAAAAGAAAAGCACTGAATGCTAAAGGTCTCTCTCTCTCTATATATAAAGTATTGTTACTTCTATTATGAATAATTATTTAGTATTACTAGTATTAATAATTATGTAGTATTATTAATTACTACAGCTATTAAGTAATGTACATTTGGAACAAAATATAGTAAAATAAATATCAGTGTTAGTTGCCAACAATATGATTAGACATCCAGAGAAACCCATACTTAAAAGAACTGAACATACTGGATAAAACATTTATTTAAAAATTCCTTTTAAAGGGATGGCTGAATTGGTGGGGAAATAGGGAAATTCTTGGTGGTCATAAAGCATGAATCGAGAAGTAAATAAATGCTAAAGGGGCTGTGTGCTCTGAAAGCATCTACTGATTCCTGGGGGGTAAACTTAGGTATTAATGGGCTGAGCATGCTTGGAGACATGGGACAAAACCTAGGATCCATTTGAGTAAGAAGATTGGCTCAGGGATCCTCTGTATCCGGGACCATCCTCCATGAAAAGTGTAACAACAGTTACAACAAAAACTCACTCCATAGAGGGACATTGATGGAATATTTATCTGTCTCAGACTTGGCTCTGGGTTAAGGGGGAAAGAAAATGAAGAATCTCTTCTCTGAAAATCCTCTGATAATTCCTAACAGCAAGGCTGCTTAATATTGGAATTCATACTCCCTGTGTGGGCCTAAAGACAAAAATTATATCTGGCCCACCCAGATTGATGTGCCACCAGATATTTGTGATAAAATAAACCTCTTTGGAGGCATGCATTTTGAACACAGACCTCAATGCATTATTCCAATAAGGTTCTAAGGAATCAGTATTCACAATAAAAAGTAAGAAATGCAAATATGTAAATGATATCCAATAAGGGATTAATATCCAAGATGTATAAAGAACTCATATAATTCAACATAAAAATAAATCCCAATTTAAAAATGGGCAGAGGGGGACTTCCCTGGTGGAGAATCCTCCTGCCAATGTAGAGGACACGGGTTCGAGCCCTGGTCCAGGAAGATCCCACATGCCTCGGAGCAGCTAAGCCCACGTGCCACAACTACTGAAGGCCGCATGCCTAGAGCCCATGCTCCGCAGCAGGAGAAGCCACCGCAATGAGAGGCTCGCGCACTGCAACGAAGAGTAGCCCCCGCTCACCGCAACCAGAGAAAGCCCACATGCAGCAGCGAAGACCCAATGCAGCCAAAAATAAATAATAAATAAATTTATAGAAAAAAATAGACAGAGGATCTGACTAGACATTTTTCCAGAGAAGAGAGGTACATGAAAAGATGCTCAACATACTAATCACAGAAATGCAAATCAAAATCACGGTGAGATATCGTGACCACAAAGACCACAAATAACACATGTTGGCAACAGTGTGGCGAGAAGGGAGCCCTTGTACGCTGTTGCTGGGAATGTAAATTGGTGCAGCCACTATGGAAAATAGTATGGAGTTTCCTCAAAAAACCAGAAATAGAACTACCATATGATCCAGCAACTCCACTCCTGGTATTTGAAGGAAATGAAAACACTAATTTGAAAAGATATATGCACCCCTATGCTCATTGCAGCATTATTTACAATAACCAAGATACGGAAGCAGCCTAGTGCCCATCAATAGATGAATGAATAAAGAAGATGTGGTATAAATATACAACGGAATATGACTTAGCCATAAAAAGAAGGAAATCTTACCATTTCATGGATGGACTTAGAGGGTATCATGCTAAGTGAAATAAGTGGGGAGGTAGTCAGTAACTATGTAATATCTTTGGTGACATAACTAGACCTATCATGGTGATCGTTTTGAAATGTATAGAAATACTGAATCACTACCTTGTGTAACAGGAATTAACAGTGTTGTGGTCAATTATACTTCAAAAACAAACAAACTTACAGAAAAAGAGATCAGACTGTGGTTACCAGTGGTGGGTGGTGGGGGGGAGGGGGAACTGGATGCAGCCAGTCGGAAGGTACTAACTTCTAGTTATAAGATAAGTACTAGGGGCTTCCCTGATGGCACAGTGGTTAAGAATCTGCCTGCCAATGCAGGGGACTCAGGTTTGAGCCCTGATCTTGGAAGATCCCACATGCCGCAGAGCAACTAAGCCCGTGCACCACAACTACTGAGCCTACGCTCTAGAGCCTGTGAGCCACAACTGCTGAGCCCATGTGCCACAACTACTGAAGCCTGCACTCCTAGAGCCCATGCTCCACAAGAGAAGCCACCACAATGAGAAGCCTGCATGCAGCAACGAAGACCCAATGCAGCCAAAAATAATAAATAAATTAAAAAAAAAAGATAAGTACTAGGGATGTAATGTACAAAATGATAAATATTATTAACACTGCTATATGTTATATATGAAAGTGGTTAAGATAGTAAATCCTAGAAGTTCTTACCACAAGGAAAAAGTCTTTTTCTATTTAATTTTGTATCTATATGAGATGATGGATGCTTACTAAACTTATTGTGGTACTCATTTCATGATGTATGTATGTCAAATCATTGTGCTGTACACCTTAAACTTATACAGTGCTGTATGTCAATTATATCTCAATAAAACTGGAAGAAAAATAATCAGAAATGCACCATGGGTAAGAATCAGTTGAAACAGCAACAGAATAAGATTGAGAAAGACCACAGATGTTGGAATTACAGAGTATACAAAAAGTACATTTTTTTATGTTTAAAGAAATAAAAGGGGAAATCAACTTTGAACTCAGAAGACTATCAGAAAGTTTCAGAAAGATTTAAGAAGAACCATATTAAACTTTGGGAAATGAGAACTGTGATAATTGAAATGAGAAATTCAGTAGATAGGTTAAACCAGGGTTTCTCAACCTGACGTTTTCAACATTTATGCTGGATAATTCTTTCTTGTAGGGGGCTGTCCTGTGCATTGTAGGATGCTGACTAGCATCTTTGGCATCTATCCTCTAGATGCCAGTAGTATGCCCCTCCCAGTTGTGACAACCAAAAATGTTTCCACACACTGCTAAGCGTCTCCTGAAGGATAAAATCACCCTCTTTTGAGAACCGCTGAGTTAAAATGGCAGATTAGACAGAGCTGAAGAGAATTTGTGAAGAAAAGGATAGCTCTGGACATAACGCAGCACATTCAGATCAGAAGGGAGAAAAATGAAAGAGAATTTAGGACACATGGAGGACAGATTTCCAGAAGGATGTTTCTAATCAAAATTTCAGAAGAATATTAAAGAGAATGGGAAAGAGGCATTTGAAGAGTTTATAAATGAAAATTCTTCAGAATTGATGAAAATTATTCTCAAATTCAGAATTTCCATATAGATTTAAAACTCAACTTCTCAATTTACGCATTTACACAACCTTCAGGGATTTTGAAAAGAAAAAACTGATACCATTTGTAGTAGCATAAAATCAAATACTTAGGAATTAATCTTTTTAAAGATGGCAAATACCTCAACAGAAAACTAAAACATTTTCAGAGAAATTTTTAAAGTCCTAACTAAATAAGTGGTAGGAGATACTATATTCATGAATTAGAAACTCAATATAGTAAAGATGTTGTTTCTCCCCAAATTGATCTATAGATTTTGAAATAGTCTTAATCAAAATTCCCATAGATTTTTTGGTAGAAAATAAAATTTTAATTTTAAAATGTATATGGAAAGTCAAGCACTGAGAATGCCAAAACAATCTTGAAGAACGAAGTTGAAGACTTACAGTACCAGATATTGATTTATTATAAAGCACCAGTCATTAAGACAGTGGAATATTGGTGCAAGGACAAATAGACCAATGAAGCAGAACATACAGTCCAGAAATATACATATACAGACACTTGATTTATGACAAAGGTGGCATTGCAAAAGAGTGGAGAAAAGATAATCTTTTCAATAAATGGCGCCAGGTATTTAGATATCTATATAGAAAAAAGTTACTCTTGACCCTCCTACCTCACACCATACATTAAGAATCAATTGTAAGTGAGTAGACCTAAATGTGAAACAATAGTGCTTCTAGAAGATAATATAGGAGAATATTTTCATGACATTGGGGGAGCTAAAGATTTTGTTAATGAGAAACAAAAAAGCACATTTAAAAAAATGTATTGAACTACGTTAAAATTAGGAGCTTCTGTTCATCAAAAGACATGACAAGGGGCATCGAAGCTAAAAGGTGGGAGTAGATATTTGCAATACATATAATTGGAAAGGATGTGTATTCAGAATATTAAAAATAAATAAATAAAAACCATAATAAGAAAAAACCAACCCAACTAAAAAAACTGAGTATTTCACAAATGAGGATAACCAAATGGCCAATAAATTCCAGAAATATGCTCAGACTCAGTCATCAGAGACTCAGTGATCAAATGCAAATTGAAGTCACAATGAGACGACCACATACCCAACAGAAGGGCTAATACTGAAGTGACTGCGCATACCTAGTGTTGGTGAGGGTGTGGAGTAACAGATGCTCTTAAACATTGCTGATCAGAGTATAAACTGATACAGATATTCTGGAAAACAGTTGAGCAGTGTCTACTAACTGAAGACATACATATGCTAGGATCCAACAAGTTTACTCCTAGGTGAACACACATGCACAATACAAGTGCATACACACGTGCACCAAAACTCTCATTCAGGAATGTTTATAGCAGCATTATCCATAATAGCCTCCAAATATCCACCAACAGTAAAAGGTATACACGCATGGGGGGATAGCCACGCAATGGAATAGTACGCATCAGTGAAAAAGAACTTATTATAGCTGCACCACAGCAACAACATGAGCGAATCTCTAAAACATGTCGAGCAAAGGAAGCCAGACATGAAAAAAATGCATGCTACATGTTTCCACGTACATAATATAAAGTTCAAAAAGCATCTGAGGACTTACCTGGTGGCGCAGTGGTTAAGAATCCGCCTGCCAGTGCAGGGGACACGGGCCCTGAGCCCTGGTCCAGTAAGATCCCACATGCCGTGAGCCCTGGTCCAGGAAGATCCCACATGCCGTGGAGCAACTAAGCCCGCGAGCCACAACTACTGAGCCCGCATGCCCCAACTACTGAAACCTGTGTGCCTAGAGCTCATGCCCTGCAACAAGAGAAATCACCGCAGTGAGAAGCCCACACACCTCAATGAAGAGTAGCCCCTGCTCACCGCAACTAGAGAAAGCCCGTGCAGCAGTGAAGACCCAACACAGCCAAAAATAAATTTATTTAAAAAAAGAAAAGCAGCTGAAATTATAATACTTAATGATGCAGGCATGGGTGTCAAAACTGTAAAGGAATGCAAGGAAGTGATTACCACAAAAGACCGGACGGTGGTTACCCCTGTGGGTACACAGGGGTGATGGCTGGGAAGGTGTACGGAGGGCTCCTGGGGAGTTGGCAATATCATTTATCAACTTAGGTCACGGTTAACGTGATTCTTTTGCCAAATCATTGAGTTATACGTTTTTGTTCTATATATTTTTATGAATGTGTGTTACAGTTCATAGTAAAAAACTTTAAAATATTAGAAACAGAACAGTCAGGCTTAATGTGAATCTGGGTGTCTGCTTTCCCCTCCGGATCTTTGCACTTTTCTACCTCTTTGGCCTTTCCGTCTTTTTGAGGAGACCTGACTCCTTTTACTTGCAAATCATAAAACTGACTTTGAGAAAGCATACTTCTTTTTGAGGTAAAATTTAGCATCACAAACCCAAACTTAACCCCATGTAACTTTAACTCTCCATCCACCCACCCCAGCCTCTCAAACACCTTAAACAAAACATTTTACAACTAACTCAAAGGTGGTTTTACCCTAAGACCAAAATGTGGATAATTTTACAGTATACTCTAAAGTCTCTATTTCTTTTGTCTAACATAGTTTACATCCTGTGCTTTCCACATTGCTGCCTGGCTAAGTAGCAGGGTGCTAACCTAAGGGAACCTGGCCAGCTCTGACTCATTGATAGAATGTGGCCATCTTGGTGACCAAAGCCAGCTTCTCACATTTCTTCTTGAAAAGCATGGTGTTGACATGTTTTATACCCTGTGGCATTTCCTCTGGGCTCTGTAGTCTGATGGAAAAAGTTCCTGTTGTTGTCTGATGGCCAAGTTGAGTAGCAAGGCCTCGAGACCCTCCACTCGACAGCTCTGGCTGGGGTGGCGATTTCCCTTGAAGCTGTACTGGGAATCCTGATGGTCATATTTGGCAGGATCCCTACACTGCCACCTTCAGGGAGAGCATTTATGTGTGCCTGGATGGCTTTTGAACAAATAAAGGTGAAATCTCACCCATAACTTCATAGGGAATGATAAATCAAAACCCAGCACACCACAAAAAAAAAAGAAAAGAAAAAGAGAACCCTAAGAATTTTAGCTTTTCTGGAAGAATTCCAAAAACATATTTCAAGGGAATTTCTCAGGGCAGCCCTAAATAAACTGGCGACCTACAGATCAAAGACACTGTGTTTTATTAGCCATCTCCTGAGCCAGCCAATCCTACAGTCCTTCTCTGATTGTTACATGCATTCAGATAAACCGTCTCCGTCTTTCCTTTCCTCCTCTGAGAATCACAAGAATCACAAATCAGCCCTGACAACATTTGGTTTCTCATCTTCAGGAATGTAGCTGGTACATTCTTCAAGTGAAAGAGGCAATCCTAGGAAGGCATATGAACCAGACCAGACAGAATGAAGAGTATCTTATTTCATCTGCACAGAACAAAAGAGCGTCTTTCCTTTCCCAGCGCCTGTGCAAGTCTGAGGACTTGAATGAAAGCAGACTGGCCGAGCTTCGTCCTGAGGACAGAGTCACAGCTGGCCAGGGAGAGGGGCCCACTGAGGTAAGGGGGACCACTTTACCTGCTCCAAGACTGTTCTTACAATAGGGTTCTGACTTGCCAGGAAAAGTGATTGACACAGTTATTTCTCCTTGATTGTAACATTCCACCAAGATATATGCTTCCCGCACTGATCCCAAGTTCTATAGGTTCATTTAGAATATAATTATTAAAACGTTATGAGTTTCTCATAAGTTTAATCTGGGCTAGGAAGTTAGTGACCTATATAGGCAGCTTGATGTCACTTCCCAGATTAGGTTACATAAGACAGTGACTTCTATCTTACAGGCAGACCTTCTCCCTTGCTGGCTTTGATAAAATGGACCTGCCTGTTGGAGAGGCCCAGGTGGTCAGGAACTGAGGGTGGCCTCGGGCCAGTAGTCCGCCAAGCCCTAAAGGAAGCAAGGATCTGAGGCAGCCCTTCAGTCCAGCAACCTTCAAGAAACTGAATTCTGCCAAAAATTACTTGTGCTTGGAAGCAGGTCCTTCCTCAGGTGAGCCTTCAGATAAGACCCTAGTCCTGGCCAACTCCTTGATTTTGGTTTGGTGAGAGACCCTGAAGTATAGGATCTGCCTCAGCTGGCCCTGGCCTCCTGTGTCCCGAAAATTGTGAGATAATAAATGTGTGCTTTAAGTTGCTAGGTTTACCCTAGCAATCTGTTAAATAGCAATAGGTAACTAACACAGTAGATTTCACCTGTCACCTTTCTTTCCATAACATAAATCCTTAAAATTCCTAATAATTACAAAATAGAACTTCTTTGGAAAACTTCTCCACTGTTATTTCTAAGACGGTAGACTGGCACGAATTAAACTCAGTATGCTTTCACTGTATATGATACTGTGTTGGGATCAGTCATCTCCTTAGAGAGTTATGTGTGAACTAACAGATGGTATAAGGGTAAGCATCAGGAGGGCTCTGTGGTCTAAAATGTGGCTCTAGTTATGTCACCCCCCCATCCCCCGCTTAAAGAGCTTCCAGAGTTCTCCACGAAATACAGACTCTTTGTGGCATTCGTAATGTGAGCACAAACCTCCTTCCCAGGCTTTCTCTCCGTGACACCACTCCCTGCCCCCTCCCCACGCTGGGGCCTGTCCCTCCCCGTGTGTGTCTCCCCCTGCCCTTCATAGCACTCTCCCCTCCGCCCACCATCTCATGTCTGCCAGTGGACGGCCCACCTCTTCCATGAGGTGTCTCCCTGATCCCATGGCCACCCCTGAGCCAGGGGCTCTGTCTCCCCCATTGTGCCCTCACACTGCTTTTGGCCTTGCTTGGAAACCTGTCATGTGCCGACCTTCATCCCGGTTTGACCTCTGCCTCTTCTCTGATTCCTCCTTCTCTCATCTCCCACGTGAGACCAAAAACTCCACAAGGGGAGCGACTGTCCATCATTCTCCGTGTGGCCCTTCCCACACCCAGAACATCACCTCGGCACAGGGAGGAGGGGGTGACTCGATGTTTGTGGCATTGAATGTAATGCAGGGCATATCCACATGTGGTGCAGCACTACCCAGAAGTTCTACTAGAGAAGTACCACGTGGCCCAAGGAGTTTGGGAAACAAGGTGTGCCCTGTCCCTTCAGGAAGAGTCCCCAGGGACATCAGATGACGAAAGTTTCTAAGAAGTGCTGCAGTAGAGAAATGGGTGCCCCACCTTCGGGCTCTGGCTTTCTGTAACGCTGGGATTTGGGCAGGAGGTTTGGTAGCAGCCTCGTCATGTACCTACAGCGCCGCTGCCCATTTGGAACTCACAGTGGATGCCACGTGCTGGCTTTTTTCTTGGTCAGGCTGTGAGTTTATCATGCTAAATAGTCATTCATTCCCCTGGTTTACTCACAGGTGATGCCAGAATGGTTTCAAATCACGATGCTCTGAATGGATTCTCAACTCCTAAAAATACACAGACCCTACTGTTAGAAACAAAGCCATCTATACTGTGTTTCAAGCCATGTTTGGTAACTAGTTTGACCTGACCCTTGTCCTCCTGGGACTTTCTGCTGACGTTGCAGAGACTGTATTTAAAGATTTCAGATGTTAGAGACTCACCTTTTCACCAACCTTTGCCAGAGTCAGTCCTACTTAATGGATGTTTAATAAGCATTTCCTGTGTGTCAGGCACTATGCTAGGTGCTTAGGGTACAAAACTGTTCCTGCCCTAAAGGATGTATAGTCTGACCCAGAACATAAGAGATCCTCTTGCTACAATTCTGTGAGCGCTAAAACCCTGTTATACATGGAGAACACAAGCAAGAGTTGGGGAGGAGTCATAGTCTAGAGGAGGCAGGCCAAGGATGCGAGTTAGCTGAAAGATGCCAAAAGCTTACTCTGGGATTAAAGGTAGAAAAAACTAGTCCAAATTCAACAGACTTTTTTTTCTTTTTCTTTTTTTTTGAATTAATTTTTATCGGAGTATAGTTGCTTTACAATGTTGTGTTAGTTTCTGCTGTACAGCAAAGTGAATCAATTTTATGTATACATATATCCCCTCTTTTTTAGGTTCTCATTAGTTATCTGTTTTATACATAGTAGTGTATATATGTCAATCCCAATCTCCCAATTCATGCCATTTCCTTCCGCGCCCCCATACATACAGCTTTTTGTTTTAATCACACTAAATTACCAGAGACGCCCAAATCGCAATGCTCTGTCACCTCCAGCCTGTGTTGTCCCTTCTCTGGAAACACTCCCTTCCTTTTCTCTGCCTATCCGACTCCTGCTCAACTCCCAGTCAGACTTGTTTTTTAACACTCACTGTCTGCCAACAACTCTGTCCGCTAGGTCCTAATAGTTCTAAGATGAATGAGACACACTCCCTCCCGTCCAGGACTTTAGCTGGGGGTGATGGGGTCAGAGGTCAGGTGAGGGACTGATTAACGGACACTGAGAGACTCCAAGGACTGCATGATGAATTGCCAGTAGAGGAACCTTCCATTTTAATTTAAGCAATCATTTCTTGTGTCTAATCTTTTTTTTTTTTTTTTAAAGAGCTAACATCATTCCTCTCAGTGTCTTGAGGCCATAAATGTAAAGACCTAATAGCTGTGAGCTTAAGAGTTTCTGTCTGGTCACTGATCACACGCCCCCTGCCTTAAACACTGCTCCGCCTTCCTTTCTCTCCTCGTGCTTGGCTTCCATGAAGGGCAGTGGAAGGGAGGAAAAGGAGGAGGGCGTGCCTCCTTCTGTGCTCTTGATGACTCTTCTCCTGGGATTCATTCTGGAGAACCTATGGAAAAGTGACAGCAGCAACTAAATCTGGAATCTGTGTCCATGGCTGCAGCCAGGGAGACCCTGTGGTAGTTTTGACTCTGCTGCGCATTTATTCTGTGTCCTTGGGCGTGTTTCCTAAGTCTCTGTGCGTGTTTACCTCATCTCTAAAATGGGGTAAAAGTATACTTCACAGGGCTGTGTGTGGATTGGTATTCTGTGCTGAGCACGGTGTCTCATAAAGGCTGTATTTGGTGCTTAATAAATACTAATTCTCTCCCTTGTTTTCCTTTTCTTTTAAATTTTTATTTTATGTATTTATTTTTGGCTGCGTTGGGTCTTTGTTGCTGCATGTGGGCTTTCTCTAGTTGCGGCAAGCTGGGGCTACTTTTCCTTGCGGTGCACAGGCTTCTCATTGTCGTGGCTCCTCTTGTTCTGGAGCATGGACTCTAGGTGCATGGGCTTCAGTAGTTGTGGCACACGGGCTCAGTAGTTATGGCTTATGGGCTTCGTTGCTCTGCGGCATGTGGGATCTCCCCGGACCAGGGCTCGAACCCGTGTTCCCTGAATTGGCAGGCGGATTCTTAACCACTGTGCCACCAGGGAAGCCCCTCCCTTGTTTACTTTAAAGCAGGTGTCACACATGTTCTGAGTGTATAAGAACATTTAACTTTCAGATCAGGAACTCAGCCATCAGGGACCATTGACTGTAGCTTTAAAGGCTGGATTTTTTATACGGTGACCCTGGTTACAAGTAGGCTGTTCTCTTCTCCCTGGTAAGTGCAAGAGTTATACCTTTTCTGTTGGAGTTAAGAAAATTTGGCCATTGTATTTGTACCTAAAACAGGTGATGTGGAAATTTTTGTTCCATTCTTGGAGAACTCCATCTCATTTTTCTCCAGGTTACTTGAGAAAGCCAAAGGAGTTGGTAGTTTATGTTGGCATGCAGGGTTGAGACAGAACATAAAAATGGGTGGGACATATCTTCAGCGATGGATGGAGATGTGAACGTTTTTGGCTTAAAAGTCAATTTTCCTTTGCTATTGTACTCAGGCCAAGAAAGCACCAATTACTTTAGGTCTTTCCTGCAGTAATTAATTCACCTGGAATGCCTTCCTCTCCTCCCTTCCTGTAGTCCTGTCCCCATGAATTATTTCTCTTTATTCAGATAATATTTACTGAGGTTCTGTTCTGGATGGACGCTGTCCTAGGGACAGAGCTGGAAGAAGCCAAGCCGGGCGGCAGAGAAGCGGGGGAGGCAGCGGAGACAGACACGCATGCGCTCACTGCCTCCACTCCTTGTCTTGAGTTTAAAGCATCTGGCCTTGTGGCTCTCAGTACAGGGAGAAAGAAGGGTGCCCTGGGACCTGAGGGTCCTGAGGGGATAACTAAACTTGGAGCAGGGGAGTAAGTGGACGCAGGCGCCACAGGACCCAGAGGGGAAGCAGCAGAACCAGGATGGGTGGTGGGTTTGGGGGCTCATGGGTGGCGCTTGAAGAAGCAGCACAGGTCAGCAGGGACAGCACGCGGAGGAGTAGCGAGAATGCCAGCAGTGCATATGCAGCAGGCCAGGGCCCTCTCCGCTCACATCTCTGTGGGTCTGACCCCTTTCTGGATCATTTTAGCTACAGTTAATGAGCTGCCATCCCATCGTTTAGGGAAGTATCCAGTGGGTCAGGCTGCAAATGCAGCAGGCCAGGGCCCTCTCCGCTCACATCTCCGTGGGTCTGACCCCTTTCTGGATCATTTTAGCTACAGTTAATGAGCTGCCATCCCGTCGTTTAGGGAAGCATCCAGTGGGTCAGGCCCTGTTCTGGAAGCGGGGATACAAACAGAAGTGGGACGTGGTCCAGCCCCCAAGGAGCTGCAGGCAGTTGCTGCTTTCCCAATCCTGGCTGTGTGAGAATCTCCCCAGAACTTTAAAGCACACACCAGCCAACATTTCTGACTCCGGCAACTGGACCGGTCTGCCATTTCCCCACCTAGTGAGTGAATATGACCTGGAGGAGGAGGTCAGCGTCCCTTCTTTTCAGGTGCCACGCTAAGGGCCTCACATAAGAGGGGGTAAGATAAGTAAACAGTGGTGTGCTTGAGCGGCTCAGCTCAGCTCACAGGAGTCAATTATGCACATTTCTCAACTTGATACGCAGTGACATCACGCTGATACTTTGAAATCAGCCATGGAGGTATTATTTATGCAGTGGAAGTCGGCAAATGATAAAAATCACTGACATTTCCCTTTCTAGAAAGCCAGTTGTTAAACACCTCTGTGTGGTGTGTGTGCTGTGAATGTTCGCATTTAACCTTCACAGTAAGCCCAGGTTTTATGCATGGAATAACACTTTATGGCTTTCAAATCACTTTTTTTTTAATGTGGACCATTTTTAAAGTCTTTATTGAATTTGTTACAATATTCCTTCCGTTTTATGTTTTGGTTTTTTGGCCACAAGGCATGTGGGATCTTAGCTCCCCAGCCAGGGATTGAACCCGCACCCCCTGCATGGGAAGGCAAAGTCTTTAACCACTGGGCCACCAGGGAAGTCCCTCAAATCACTTTTAAATATGTTATCTTCCTCTCCCTATAATCCCATGAGGATAGGTAGGCAGGTGCATTATCCCCATTTTGAAGAAATAATGGCTCAGAGGGGTCGCACATCTAGGAGGGCCATACCTGACATGGAGTCCAAGTTTGATTCCTGGCTGTACTTTTCCTACTCTGGCAGGCACTGCCCAGCGGTCAGATTTCTGGTTCTGAGTCAGTGTCCTGATCACAAGAGCTGGAGAGACCAGACCTGACCTCATTCTCAGATATCTGATAACCGGAAGTTTCCCCAACACTGGCAGGTGTCACTTAATAAATGACATTCCTGCTCTGTTTATTTTTATGCATTGCATCTTCTCCTGCTAGGTTCAGGGCCTAAATAGGCAGGCTTAACAGAGGCCTCCAATCCAGAGGGTTTATATTTTGAAGGGGTGTTGTGCTGTGCCAGGGAAGCCTGCTTTTGGCTGGCATGGAAAGAAGAGAATCCAGAACATAAAAAAACCCACCCCATTAAGGTCTTGGCCAAGGCCGTGGGAATTTCCAGAGTTCACTTGTTCTAACTGAGGTAGCAATTAATATACTTTGCTAGTATGAGGCCTAGAGATTTATATCACCATGGAAAATCCCCAGCAGAGAAGGAGCTAGTTCTAAAGTGGTGAAAATAGTGGCAAACTCGCCGCTAATACTGCCTGCTGTGGAAATAAGAGTGTGTCCTGAAGAGGGGAGGAAAGAGAAAGTCCTAATTCCTAGGGTGTCACTCCCCACACTTCCGGTTTTGTCGAAACCTACCTGGTATCTGCCGGGAAAAACAACTGAGTGAAAAGCTGGTCACGTCATGGAAAACTCACAGTGAAAGACCTTTTTAAGATAGAATTTTCCATTCTGTCTGGTGTTTGGGCGCCTGGGATTGTTCCACTCCCGTGAGCAAACACTCCAGATGGCAACACTCATACTTCTCAGTGTGTCTCTCACACTCTCTGACCACGACCTGGAATTTCCACAGAGGGTGTCAGATGTCACTTCCTCTTTATGTCCTGAAGGGTGTCCTGTCTGAGGGATGGGCTTCCAGGTGGCACCGGACGGAAAACTTGGGAGGCTCGTGATTTGTATTGCTGTGGGTGGGAGAGGGGACATGAGGGCTGCAGACGTTCTCGAATGGACGGGTCCAGCGCCCCCGGGGCCTGTTGGGGAGAGGCAGCTGACCCCTTCACCAGGCACCTTCCACAGCCCCCGCGCTCCCTGCCACCCCCAGTGCTCAGCCCCACAGTGAAAATTCGTTTTCTTTGGAATCCGTAAACACGAGGGTGCCCCAGAGGTGTCTCAGACCACGTGGATCCGCAGCAGTCCCCACGGTGTCTGCGCAGAGTGCCCCCAGGTTGGGGCTGTTGACGGGAACTCTGGGACTCAGCCCTCCCGGGTGGACCCAGCCGTACTGCAGTGGGGGAATTGGCCTCAGGAGCTCTGGTGCTTTGGGGAGCAATGTAGACGGACCCAGAGTTTCAGACTCAGGATGTGAGGGGAGACTGGAGGCAGCTTGTGTAACCAAAGAGACAGTAGCAGGAAGGTGCAGGATAAAGCAGATTTGCTGGCCAACATTTTCAAAAACATTGCTGCAGTGTGGTTCCCAGAGAAGCAGCACCGGCCCTACTTGGAAACTTCCCTGGCGGTCCAGTGGTTAAGACTCTCCGCTTCCACTTCAGGGGGCACGGGTTCAATCCCTGGTTGGGGCACTAAGATCCCACATGCTGCACGGTGCGGCCAAAAAAACAAAAACAAAAAAAAGGAAACTTGTTAGAAATGCAGAGTTGCTGACCCCACTCCACCCACCTGAATCAAAATCTGCATGTTAACAAGAGCCCAGGGCATTCCTGTGCAGTTCCAGCTTGAGCAGCACAGCTCTGGATGAAGCCAGGCCTGGCAGCTCCCCGTGACTCTACCCGCTGACCAAGACGAGGTCCAGGGCACATCCAGGTGCTGAACTATTTATTCTACTGTAAATATGTTCAAGTAGAGAGTTCAGTGGGGGAGATCTCATCTCTCTCTCCCACACATACATGTATATTATGTCATAAAGGACCCAGACTCAGAAGAGATTGAAGTTTCATGCTCGGTTTTGTCACCTAATCCTTGTGGAGCCTTGACCAAGTCCCTGACTTCTCTAACATGTTTCCGTATCTCTAAAAAAAAATGTAATCGATGACTCCACTGAGCTGGGCACTCACAGGGAGCAAGCAGTAGACATTTCATGCGTGCTAACGCATTTAGTCCTCTGGACAGCCCATACACGCCAGCGCTGTTTCCCGCATTTGACAGGTGAAGAGCTGGAGGCACAGAGCGCTAACCTACTTGCTGGGGATCACACGGCTCGTGCATGGTGGAGTGGGTCTGGCGCCTGGCTGGTCTGCCTCTGGAGACCCTTGAAAAAGCAGCCCATCCCTCATCTCCATCCTGCCCTCCAAGAGGGGCAGAGTGTGCCACTTGCAGCAGAACTTAAGAAACTCTCTTAGGTCTGCATTTCAGCACTGTCCCCACCCCAGGGACCAGAACCCTGGGGAAGGGGGACTGTCCCTGTGTCTCCCTAGTTCCACTACAGCCAAAATGAACACTCTGGAGAATAAGGCTTTCAGTGCATAAAGTAAGGGCATGGAAGAACATACATATTAGAGACTCAGGGTTAATGACTTTCTAAGTGTGGAAAAGTTTCCTCCAAAGTGTTTCCAATTATAGAGAACTCACGTAATAAATGATGAAGGTTCCTAGACCTTGGCGGCAGCAGTAGCAGAGGTCAGAGTGAGGAAGAAGAGGGAGTTCTCAATTCCCAGAGCCCAGCATGCCACACAGTCTTCTGGGCTACTGTGCTACCACACCTACCTAGGGTCTCTTTAGATAAATAATCGAAGTGGGAAATCAAACGTATTACTTTTTTAAAAGGTCATTGACAAAGCCCCTAAAATAGATTTCATTTCTCCTCTCCGTTCTGGACTAGAAATGTTTGGGAGTTTGAGACTGGCACTGATCACACTGTTCTTTTCCTATGTCCCTAAAGGGGTTTGTTGTTGTAGGTTTGTTAATGGCGGTCAAATACACACATGCCTCAGTCATTTTTAACCTGCTAGTAGCTTGTTGGACCAAACAAACAAACCACCCCTGATTCTCTGCTGACTACTTTTACCAGAATTAGGTCCTATAGTTATAGGACCTAATCACATTGCTGCCTAAGCCAAAGTCTACTCCCAGCCTTCCTGGCTGAACCGTCTTTAGCTTCTTGACAGCTGTGAGCCCCCTCACCCCTATGGGTGGAGGAAACCAGTAAGGGTGCAACTGACGGAAGGATTGTGGACACCTACATCTCTTTCATGTGCCCAAACCTTCCTTTCCTGAAGCAGGGAAGGGCCTGGTCTTGGCACAGAAAGAATACTCAAAGATGTATCAAAAATGCTCAACCGGATGGAAATTATGAACTAACGTTCCTGGGATCACAGCTGCTTAAACAGGTCTGTTCCAACTCTGGCTAGTCCCCAAAGAATGAGGAACCTGTCAGAAGCTCCCAGAACATCTCCTTAAAAATCAAAAGCCCTGAGGAGCCCTGGGCTTTTAGTGGGCCTCTAGAGGAATATACTAGACCAATCACTTGTCATAGCATGAGAGACATGAGTGCTGTACTGGATATGAACTCATGGCTGTGATGTCCATTTTATGAACAAGTTGGGACTCATCTCCTGAGAGATTGTCAGGGATTGCAGGGCACATATTTTGACTCTGAAAGTCCTAGGGGAGTAGAGGGAAAGGTCACCATGTTATTTTAAATTCAAACTTGATCCTCGGATATATTAATGGCCTGGCATAATAACTTCATACAGCAGTTGAAAAATAACTCCCTGCTCCCCTTGCCACTGCTCAAGGCTTCACCACACATCATTTTGGGGTTTGGACTCTACATTCTGAGAAAGATTAAAGTATCTAAAGAGATTCCAAGAAGGTGGAAAAAAAATCAACATGAAAAGAAGGGATGGAATTAGGTCTTATGCAGAATGTTTAAACATATTGGGAAGAAAGCCACAGGACAATGAAATTGCTGTGTTTAAGTAAAAGAAGGTTGATGATACAAACAGTGCCTGTTTTCTATTGTCAGCTAATTAAATGATTTTATTGCCTGGCTCCCATGAGGTTCTATCTTGGGCAGCGTAGGCACTGAATAAGAGCATCTTCTAAGGGAAGACCGTGAGAGTTGTGTGGACGGAAACCGAGGAACAGATTCACCCTCCATGATCCATGCAAACAAGGGCCTGTCAGGTTTCAGTGGTTCTTCCTGAGCCTACCTGGTGACCTCAGGTGATTGATAGAGAATCAGGGATCCATTCTAGATAGGAAGATTGAAAGACATGTAGATAAGAGACAAATAAGGAAATACGTAATTTAAAGGATATGAAAGAAAAACTGGAGTTTCTTTCCATGGAGAATCTTAAGTATGGTAGCCACCTTTGTTATTTTAAGGATACTTTTGCCTGGAGGGAGAGGGCTGTGTTGGATATCCTCTCAAAGGTCTACCTATTTTTATGAGTCTATGATGTATTAGGACTGTGAGGACGGAAACCCAACTCTGGCTAGCTTGGACAAAGGGGCAGACGTAGGGCTCATATAACCAATCTCCAATGGGGCAAGTTTGTGGTTGGTCTGGGGGCCCCTGGAACCAGGGAATGGCGTGCCACCAACACTCTATTTCACCTCTTCCTTTCTCACAGAAGAAAACAGTCACCGAGAGGCCTGGCTTTGCGTCTCACTCTTCACTGTTAAAAGAGAGCTGCCTCTCTTTCTTTGGTCCCAGGCCAAAATACTCTAGAGAAGGGCAAGGTCAGGTGCACACCTCTGAAGGCAGGCAGCCCACCTCTCCCTGGTTGGAGTGAAGGGAGGAGCAGATCTCAGGAAGAAGGACTGAGCAGACACACCATAGATATCCAGCATGGTACCTATCAAGATGCCAAATTCTAAGGATGTGTGAGCAGGGGCGGAGAAAAGAGAGAGAAGTAGGAAAAAATGTCTGGGTAGGGCTGGGAAGAGTGGGGGAAACAGTCATTCTGTAGCGTAAGCATGCTAATCATTAAGGACATTCAGTGCTGCTCTTGAGCCAAGATGCCTCAGGTCATACACGTTTCTTGCCAATTTCCTTTCAACCTTAACTAATAACTTTTCCTCCTTAAATTCTGTCTGAGCTAGTTGGCAAAGTGTACAAACATTTTCTGTTTATTTGTGCTTGGTATGGCTAGAAAGATTCCCATGAAGTGTTTTGCCCTCATCGTTTTGTCTGTAAATTTCTACCCAACATGAACCTTTTCTTAATAGGCTACCTGGGAAATGGTGAGAGGTAGTAGTATTTGTCAGTAATTACATCTTTTTACTTGGTAGAATATATCTTCCAGTGATGAACTCCACCTGTGAGTGTGATGGAAGCATGTTTGCCCTTGAAGCTGGACACAGAAGCAGGGTCTTAGCTTTCCCAGAATGCATCACCAGCCTGACAGTGGTGGTAACAGGGATGTGCAGTGGACACGACAGGACTTTGGAGCCAGAAAGACTAGGACTTGAATCCAGGTTGTAAAATAAGGACAGTAATGACTAAGGACTGATGGAGTCAGAGCTGTAACGGAGGATGTAGTGCACCATTCAGATCACCCTTCCCGACTAAGGCATTCATTCCCCCAACTACTAAGGGTATCAGGGGCTGATCCCTCACTGCCAGGTCCCTTCCAGGTGTTGCCATGGCCAAGGGACCAAAGTTATAGCTCTCCCAGAGTGGCCTGAGCTGATTCAGGGGTTCAAAGGCCCAGCACTCTTACCTCAGCTCAAGGCAATCTTGAATGTGTCCCAGCTCTGTAATTCCCATGGGATCTGCTGTGGCCTTTTTTTGTGACTTCCTCAGTGTTCAGCCTCTCCCTCTGCCTCGTCCTGTCTCCTCACTCCCTAACAGGTGTTGCTTCAGAGAGCACTCCCCAAAGAAGCTTCCTACATGCGAATGTCCATCTCAACGTCTAAGACAGGCATTTACCTCGTAGGACTTTTTCCATTGGGATTAAAGCCAATGTATGTCTTGAGCAGGTGCTTGTAACGTTATTTTAATGCTTTTAAAGCCATGACTTACGTGGTTCAGTCCTGGAGTTAAGCCACAATTAGATAGAATACAGTTTATTCAATCAGAATAATTTCAAAATAACTCAAGTCCTTTACTAGTTCTATTAGGAGCAAGACTTTTGGTTGCAAGTTATAGAAAACCCCACTAAGATTGTTTATGGAGAGGAAAAGTATCTATGTGCATCCATATGGTTGCTGGGGAAGATCATGGAACTACGAAGTCCAGGGGTAGATGTTCATGCACACTGCAACCAGGGACTTGGTGAGGTCATCAGGACCTAGTTTCTCTCTGTGTTGACCCCATTCTCAGGTAGTCTTTAACCGCCTGGTGGTAAGATGGCTGCCGTTACCTGCATTGTCTACACCAAAGTTTCAACCCCGCAGCTCATGTCCAGTGGAAGAGAGGATGCCTCCTTTCTAAGTGCTCAAATAAAACAGGCATGTTGGATAGTGGTTAAGAGCATGGACTCTCCCCCCAGATTGCCCAGGTTCACATCCCAGCTCTGTCCCTTACCAGCTGTATGACCAGGGCTGAATTACTTATCCTCTCTGTACCATAGCTCCCTTATCAGTACAGTGGTTGATGGTAGCCTATGCTTTTCCACAGGATTACACATGCGAAATGTGTTAATATTTGTAATGTGTTTAGAACAGGGCCAAGCATATTGTAAACACTACATAAGAGTTTGTTAAAATTAAAAAATACATATCTGATTAACTTGACTTGGGTCACATTCCCACCTCTGAATTTATAACTGTGGGCCAGAAGGAAACGATGCCCACCCCAGGAAGTGAGGGTAGAGTCAGCTCCACCGAAATACAGGGTCTGAGGCAGGAGGTTCTCTAAAAGCATTCAGGCATCCGTTACCAGGAAGGGGAATAGGTGCTGGGCAGGAAAATAAAAAATGGCCCCTCTATTTGTATTTTTAAAAATTATATACATGGGACACACAATTGTTTAGCCATAGTTTTAAAAATCTTTTTAAAAAAATTAAGATATCTTTATAATTAAGTGATCTGCTAGACACCAGATATTATCCAAGTGAATAAAAAGTTAGCATCACCTCAAATGAAACAAATTTTATGCTTCCTAATTTAACACAATGAGAAGATATTCTCCTTTATTATCTTCTAAAAGTTTCCTTAGGACTATCTGGAATTGTGTGTGATGTGAGTCTCCAAATTTATTTTTTTCCTATATGGATATCCAGTTTCCCTGGTATTATTTATTGTAAAATCCATCCTTTCCCCACTGTTCTGCTCTATCACTTCAATTATATTTCAACTGTTCATAAAATTACGAGTTTACTTCTGGCTTTCCATTCTGTTCCATTGGTCTATTTTATTTCTCTGCCAGTAACACACTGTGTTCATTACTACACAGGCTAAAGCAAGAAGGTTTAACAGAGAATAGGTCCTAAAAAGAGTAGGAGAGTCAAGAAGGCAAATAAATCCTAAGTAAGATACATAAATATTAATAATAAATAATGTAAGTGGGGCTTCCCTGGTGGCGCAGTGGTTGAGAGTCCGCCTGCCGATGCAGGGGATGTGGGTTCGTGCCCCGGTCCGGGAAGATCCCACATGCCGTGGAGTGGCTAGGCCCGTGAGCCATGGCCGCTGACCCTGCGCGTCTGGAGCCTGTGCTCCGCAACGGGAGAGGCCACAACAGTGAGAGGCCCGCGTACTGCAAAAATAAAAAAAATAAAAAGTGTAAGTAATAAGATGAATAAACAAATGAAGCAAGAGAAAGCAATAACAACAATCAATTCACATGAAACACATCAACAGAACTAAAGAAAATAAAAAACAAATGGGAAGTTTTAAAAGAAGCTAGAGAAAAACAGATTACTTATTAATAAGTGACGCTTGACTCAATGGAAACAATGGAAGCCGGAAAACAGTGAAATGATACCTATAATGTATTGAAAGAAACAACTGCCATCCTAGAATTCTGTACCCAGTGAAAATATTCTTCAAGAATGATGGTAAAATAAAGATATTTTTAGGTAAAAAGAGTAGTTTGCCACCAACAGAAAAGGAAAATTATTCTAAATGGAAAGTCTGAGATACAAG
The DNA here is from genome assembly GCF_008692025.1 of Phocoena sinus. Taxonomy (NCBI): domain Eukaryota; kingdom Metazoa; phylum Chordata; class Mammalia; order Artiodactyla; family Phocoenidae; genus Phocoena; species Phocoena sinus. Next base: position 26,281,754 of record NC_045775.1, read on the forward strand.
CAGTAAAGAGCAAAAAGCTCGGTAAATGTGGCTACAACAATTATAACGGTCATTTGCGATGGGTTTTTTTTTTTTTCTTGGTTGACTCTTTTTGTATAACTTTCATTATCTCTCATGATTCTGTGTGTTGACTGGACTCAGCTAGGCAGTTTCTGCTAGTTTCACTTGGAATGTCTCATGTGGTTTCTATTAGATGCTGTCTATAGCCAGAGTCATCTGGAGGCTCAACTGGTCCACCATCATATCTGGGCCTCTCTCACTCTCTGTTTGATGTCAGGGCCTCTTCTTCCCTTGTGGTCTCTCCAGCAAACTAGCCGGATTTTTTATATGGTATCTCAGGACTCCTAAAAGTGCAAGAGGGAAAACTGCCAGGCTGTCTCAACCTTTGGTTGAGAATGTCACTTCTGTATTAGTCAGGGTTCTCCAGAGAAACTGAACCAATAGGGTATATATATATTTAAATATAGAGACTTATTAGAAGGAATTGGTTTATGTGATTATGGAGCCCAAGAAGTCCCAAGATCTGTAGTCGACAAGCTGGCAACCCAGGAGAGCCGATGATGTAGTTCTAGTCTGAGTCCAAAAGACTGAGAACCAGGAGAGCTGGTCATCTATGTTCCAGTCCAAAAGTTGGCAAGATCAAGACCCCAAAAGAGCCAGTGTTTCAGTTTGAGTCCAAAGACAGGAAAAGACCAATGTTGCAGCTCAAACAGGCAGAAGGAATTCTCTCTTTTTGTTCAGCCTTTTATTATTTTATTAATTTATTTACTTTTGGCTGTGTTGGCTCTTCATTGCTGTGCGCAGGCTTTCTCTAGTTGCAGTGAGTGGGGGCTACTCTTCATTGCGGTGCATGGGCTTCTCATTGTGGTGGCTTTTTTTGTTGTGGAGTACGGGCTTCTAGGTGCGCGGGCTTCAGTAGTTGTGGCACACGGGCTCAGTAGTTGTGGCTCGCGGGCTCTAGAGCGCAGGCTCAGTAGTTGTGGTGCACGGGCTTAGTTGCTCCGTGGCATGTGGGATCTTCCTGGACCAGGGCTCGAACCCATGTCCCCTGCATTGGCAGACGGATTCTTAACCACTGCGCTACCAGGGAAGTCCCTGTTCAGCCTTTTTGTTCCATTCAGGTCTTCTATTAAGTGGATGAGTCTCACCCACATTCGGGAGGGCAATTTGCTTTACTCAGTCTACTAATTCAAATGTTAATCTCATTATGAAACACCCTCACACACCCAGAATAACGGGGTTTTTTAAATTTTTTATTGGACTATAGTTGATTTGCAATGTTGTGTTAGTTTCAGGTGCACAGCAAAGTGATTCGGTTATACATACACATATATCTATTCTTTTTCAAATTCTTTTCCCAGTTAGGTTATTACAGAATATTGAGCAGAGTTTCCTGTGCTATACAGTAGGTTATCTATTTTAAATATAGTGGTGTGTATATGACAATCCAAAACGCCCAATTTATCCTCCCCCTCCCCCACTTCCCCTTTGGTAACCATAAGTTTGTTTTCTATGTCTGTGAGTCTGTTTCTGTTTTGTAAATAAGTACATTTGTATCATTTTTTTGTTAGATTCCACATGTAAGTGATATTGTATTTGTCTTTCTCTGACTTACTTCACTTAGTGTGATAGTCTCCAGCTCCATGTTGCTGCAAATGGCATTATTGCATTCTTTTTAATGGTTGAGTAATATTCCATTGTATATATGTACCACATATTCTTTATCCATTCATCGTGACATTTTTCCAATTATCTGGGCACACTGAGGTCTAGTCAAATTGTTTTATAAAACTAACCATCACAGCTTCTATTGATTAAATCAAACCATGGGCCAGAACAATTAGACAGAAAACCACTGTGGAAATAGAAAACCTGAACTACATTATAAACTTATTAGATTTCACATACATCTCTAGAATACTCCACCTAAAAAATAATGCATTCTTTTCAAGTGCACATGGAATATTCTCCAGAATAGAGCACATGCTAGACCATAAAACAATAGGTTCAAATGGACTGAAATCATACAACAATGGAATGAATTTAGAAATCAGTAACAGAAAGAAACTTGGGAAATTCACAAATGTATGAAAATTAAACAACACACCCCTAAATAACCAGTGGGTCAAAAAGAAATCACAAGGGAAATTAGAGAATACTTTGAGATGAATGAAAATGAAAACACAACATAGCAAAACCTAAGAGATGCAGCTAAGAGATGTAGTGGTAGTGCCTATAGGGAAAATTATAGCTATAAATGCCTATATTAAAAAAAAGAGGGACTTCCCTGGTGCGCAGTGGTTAAGAATCCACCTGCCAATGCAGGAGACACGGGTTTGAGCCCTGGTCCAGGAAGATCCCACATGCCGCGGAGCCACTAAGCCCATGAGCCACAACTACTGAGCCCGCGTGCCACAACTACTGAAGTCCGCGCGCCTAGAGTCTGTGCTCCGCAGCAAGAGCCACCGCAATGAGAAGCCCGTGCACCGCAGTGAAGAGTAGCCCCCACTCGCCACAACTAGAGAAAGGCTGTGTGCAGCAACGAAGACCCAACGCAGCCAAAAATAAATAAATAAAAAGAAAAATCTCAAATAATTAACTTAACATTCCACCTTAAAACACCGGGTGTGGGGGGGGAAACACCGGGGGTGGGGGTGGGGTGGAAGCAAGCTACATCTAAAGCAAACAGAGGGAAGAAAATGATAAGGACTAGAGTGGGAATTAATGAAATAGAAAATAATAAAGAAAATCAACAAACCCCAAAGCTGGCTCTTTGCAAAGATCAACAAAATGGACAAACTTTTAGCTAGACTGACCAAAGAAAAAAGAGAAAAGCAAAATTAATAAAATCAGGAATTAAAGAGGGGTTGTTACTATCAACCTTATATAAATAAAAACACTTATAAAGAAATACTATGAACAACTGTATAACAATAATTAAATAGATGAATAAATTCCTAGGCAGGAATTTATCAAACTGATTCAAATAGAAAGAGAAAATCTGAATAGACCTATAACAAGTAAAGAGATTGAATTAGTAATAATAATATACCTTGCAAAATATACCATTTGCAAAATCTGCGTGTAGAACAAAAGAGCAGACGATTTTCAGCATGTAGCTGGCTGCTTCCAGAAACTCCTTTTGCTGGAGCTTTTTCTATGTTCAGGCTTTGAATCTCAGTAAATGCAAAAGTCCCTTGAAGAAGTTACACACTAAATTGGTTTCAGTCATTTACACCTTAGTACAAACCAAGGACTTGAGAGATGTGATCTTTAATGTGATAAAAGGAGATATTTCAAAGCCTTGAGACTCAAAGTAGAAAGAAAGGAACTTTACGGAAGGATGGGTGGATAAGCTGGATGCCAAGATCAGAGCCCAAAACTTACCTCACTCTTTAAATTTCCACAGTACCAGGCGTGCTTAAGTCCTTTGCAGATAGTGATAGCCAAGTGTCTCTCCAGCAGAGGATCTTAAATAGGAATCTCAGTGCAAAGCCATGAATCTATAATAGTACGGTTTTGGACACATACCAGCAGGAAGGTAATGGGTTTGGGAGCATCAGAGACTTCACAGAGCCCCTAAAATCACGAATTAGGTTTGCAGTTAAGTCTGCTGGCAGCCTCCTAATGGATGTCCAAGCTACAATTACTACAAAGATTCTAAACTTTTCCCTAAATATCATGCTTCTCTTAGAGACTGGAGGATATACGAATCTTTGAAAACTGCTGTATAAATATTGACATCATAGTTATTTTGACCTCAGTAACCCCAAGCTACCAGCAACGGCAGAGGAGCCAGAGGGTTCAATGTGATTAGCCAGTCTGATAGTTTTTCTCTGATTTCAGAAGGCCACTGATTCCTTAAGTGTATTGGGAATGGAAACTGTAAACAAGAGACGTTGCTTTCCTCTTACGTGGTGGTTTCCCATCTGAGCCTCACATTTCAAGTCCTACCTGTACCTAGCACAGCCTTTGGCGTGAAATGCTTCCATGAATAAATTAATGCTTTTAAATGGCTTGCTTAACTCCGTTCTCCTGCACACATTCAGTGAGCTAATTCTATTAGCCCAGGCTGTTAATGGTCCGAGAAAAACTGAAGGAGTTCATTTTTGGCAAAGACTCCTCATTTATAATGTTAGTGGTTACCGCACCCAAGCCTTCCAACTTAATTGGAAACAGTGGAATGTAATTTAGTTGTGGCTGTTTCTCTAGCTGTTAATTTAGCTGATTTGAATGCCATTAAGGTTTTAATGGAAACAATTACTCACTAATTAAGCAGAACCTCTATTTGCTGGTAGCTGGTTACAGGTAGGATATGCACCCAGGTTCACTCCTCTCTGCTTCTGAAAGCAAACTCTGCGAAGGTGCTCAGCCCCAGCTCTGGATACATTTGGCATCTAGAAACTCTGGTGTTTATAATCAAAACCAGAGTCTATTCAGTGACCAAACACTAAAACTGCTTGAGTTTTGCTTTTCTAGCTGAATTTCCAATGACAAAATATTGAAGGCGTTTTGTTTATTGCCTCTTTCCAGGAGATCTTCTCCTAAGATAAGGCTAAAGCTTTATGACTTTGTTTAAAAAGAGAAGTTAGCATCTTAAGAATCGTCTTTTGAGGAAAAAAAAATGGATAGAGCCAATACTTTCCACTTCATTATTTTATTAAGATTTTAGTGACTTTGAAATCTGATATTTTTGTCTGCTAACACTTGTGGGCCAATTGTGGTTTTCTAAGTTTTCCACAGGAGTGTTCAAGCTGATCAGGCAGCCCCATGCTCTGAAATATTTACAAGACACGGACAGTGATCCATCTCAGCCATTTCTCCAGGTCAGGAACCAGCCTCAGCTTAGTTCCAAGGGAAGAGACCTGAACCCCAGCTATTTCTGCTTTAGGCCAGTCTAGAAGCCTCCTTTCCCCTTATATAGGTAACTCTATGCCATGGAACCCCAACACAAAAGTTTCTTCTACAGGGTCATGGTAAAATATTATCACTTTTAAGTTGCAAAGGCAAATGTAGCCAGAAATAGAGAGCTCTGTGGTTGCATTCCCGGCATCTGCTCCATCCCCACTCCCCCAGCAGCTGAATCTTCCTCCTTCATCCATAGGAACTCACTCCACTGCCTGTAAATTGCCCTAGTTTTCAGCGGCAGCTTAGATGTTGGCAGCGCTTTATTCAGTCTGGGAAAAGGAGTCTGTAGTCAGCGCATTCAATCCTGAGGTCTGATGGGAATGTGTGTGACCACACAGCGACAAGGTGATTCCACCAGCCCCGCAGGGATCAGCCTCGTTACTTCACAGTGATGTCACATGGGTCCTTGAGGGAGAAACTTCTCTTAATTCCTGCTTTCATCAGGCCATTAGTTAAACTATATGCTTGTCTCATCTCAAAATTCACTGTGTAGCTTACCCAGACTGGAGACCTAAGGATGAACACATCACTTTACTGAGGGAAAATAATCTGTTCTCATTCATTCATTTTTCAACAACCATTTATTGAATGTCTAATCAGGAATCGGATAATCTAGATTTTCCAAGATAACCCCATTTAAAGAAATTTTGATATTTCCCATAAAGACAATTTGTTAACGGTATCTTAAATATGGTCATAATAGTTGAGATTCCTTATAAGTATACAGATTGGGAAAACAAAGGGGGGTTGAATTATGTGTTCCACATTTGAGGTTTGACTGTCTGATCACTTCAGCTGTGTGTTGACATCTTCGTTAGAAGCAATGATGAATAAGGCAGGATCCCTGCTTTAAATTGTTCACGTGTCGCGGGATGGGAGGCGTGTATGTCAGTAACTCTAAATAGAAGGTGGAAAGGGACAGGGGTGAGAAGAAACTCACTGGGTGGCTCAGAGAAGATTGTGTTGTGCTGGAAAGGCCACCCAGAAGTGTTTTAGCCAGTGTGAGGGACACGGAGGTTTTGGATTAGCAGAGGTGTGGTGGAGGGTATTGAAGGCAGGCAGCAGCAATGTGCAAAGAAGGGGGAGGAGTTCAGGGCGTGGGGGGAGTGTAGTGAGAGGAAGAGGGCATGATAAACCCACCCGTAAAGCTCAGGCCAGGGAGACTGGACACCATGTAGTAGGCAGTGAGGGTGGGGTGAAGCTGAACGTTCAGGCGGGCGGGGGGGGGGGTGTGATCAGAAGGCCGATATGACATCATGATAGAATGGGGGTGGGCAGGGGAGGCACGGGGGGAACGAGAGGAACACAGGGAGCTAGGAAAGTGGGCGCACCTTCATGGTGTGCAGGAAATGGTCAGCCTCCCATGCAAGAGGCAAAGGATTATCTGTGGAGATCTGCGGCCATGTGGGGTGGCAGGATGCGTTCTGACATCTGACAGTGTGCGTGGCCGCAGTCTGGCAAAATACTCTGACCAGGAGAAAAAAGCCTCTGGGCGAGTCAGAGCAGCACTTCTCAGGATTTAATGTGTACACAAACCACTTGGGATCTTGTAAAAAGGTGGATACTGAATGTGTAGGTCTGGGTGGGGCCTGAGATCCTGCATTTCCAACAGGTGCCCACCTGAAGCCCATGCTGTTGGCCCAGGGACCACTCTGAGTAGCAAGGAGCTAGAAAGACACACTTGTTAGTTTTAGGCCATGATTTATAATGGCTGAAAATCTGAGAAAGTGACTCAGTTGTTTCTTAGTGTGTTCATTTCTTTAAAATCTCAGTTTCAGTGTGTCAGGAAGCTGGCACGTGGCAAAATTGTGTTTGCTTTTTGGTTCTAACTTGACCCATGCAAAACTAGCCCTCTTCTCAGGAGCGTGTGTGAACTGGTGTTCTGAGTGGAGAGGTCACAAAGGAGACTCCACTTGGCTGTGAGCGACCCTTTGAGACAATGCACGTGGCTGCCCTGGGTTCAGGGAGGGGATCCCTCCTTTGTTCCAGAAGGCTCCCTTCTCTGAGATCCAAAGGACTAGAAGGAAGGAAGAGGACTGTCCAGAGATGACAGATCCTTGAATGCATCCTGACCCAGTGTTCTGAAGTCAGGTTGCAGCTTGGGAGGGGCTGGGGTGGGCCAGTGCCCCAGCAGGGGAGCAGGCTCTGCCACGTTTAGGGTGGGCCCCATGGCACTGAGGGATGCTGCCGCCTTGGTCCCTGTTACAGTGTGAGGCTCTTCATTTATGGGGAGACCAGCTGCAGCTTCGTGACAACCCTCGAGCGGCAGAGACCCCTGGCCTCTGTGTGAATCAGAAGAGCTGGCTTCAAGCTTCTTCTCCTGGAGCTGGATGAGGGCGTTCATGTGTCCATTAATGCATTTTGAGTGATCCACTTATAAATATGGGGTCACTGTTTATCCCCCTTCATTATCTTAGGCCACAGAGAAGGTCATATTTCTCTTAATAATCAAGTTAGTAGTATTCTGAGCCACCATTCACTAACTTGGGCCGTGTAAGTACATCCTTCTTTCCTCTCCTGGGACAGCCTTCTGGTCTCATCTCCGAAGTCAGAGCTCCAGCCGGACCCAGTGAGCCTGCAGAAGGGCTGGGCACTGCTATGGACCGTGGGGCTTGTGGTCCCTGTGCACAGCCCAGGCCCAGTGCTGACTGGCCAGAGCACCATCCTGGAGGCTGGGAGCTGGGGGATCAGCCTTGCTGTCATATGGGATTTTTGCAGAAGCCTGTGGCTTTGCATAGTGTGCCTGTGAGCCCCTGCTGCACAACAGCCGCTTCTCAGGGGTGGTGATGGGGGGTAGTAGATGGTTCCCCCCCAGGCCTGGGCCCAATGGTGCTGCAGCCATGTGATTTTCACTCATCTGGGTCCTTAATATCCAAGCCCAGACAGAGGCCCCACTTCAGAGGCCCCACCATAAGGATCCCCAACACAGTTCATCCCCAGACAGTCGAGGTCCTGGGATAGAACTGGGATCAGGGGTCACCTAGCTGGTCTCCCCCTCTCTTGAAGTCAGTTCCTTCTGGTTGGGGGGGTCCTTAGGTGTCATGTTCACCCACTGATCAGCACTTGGGCCCAAGTAATCATCAGTTACTCTAATAATTAGAGGTGCACACATGGAACTTCTGGAGTTGAACAAAAAGGGTTCAAATTCCGGTTTGCCATACATACATGGCCTGCCCGTCAGGCATTCACATTGGGGCCAGCTTGACTGGGATCTACGTTTCAAATCCTTGTCTTCCTTGTTGTTAGACCTTGGGCAGGTCATGTAGTCCTCGTGAGCCTGGGTTTTTCCGGCCATAAATCAGAGATGGTGATGCTCCCCTGCCTCCTGGGGTTGTGGGAAGAATGGAGTGATGAGATGCACAGGGAGCTCTTTCACACTGTGTGTACATGGGAAGCATCCAATAAATATTAGCTATTACCGTGAAGTGCTGCTTATTCAATAAGTAAGGAGTTGTGGTTTTATTAGAAACAAAGTAGGTTCATCTGCTTCTTTAGTCCCTCATCCCTCTGGGAAGCCAGACCGTGAGCTCGTAAACGCATGGCGTCCACCTGGTGGCCGCATCCCCAAACCTCTCGTCAAAAACCTTGGAGGAAATGAAAAGGCTTGTAATTTATAAAGCGAGGCTTCTCAAAGGGGTGAGGGGAGTGGTGAGGAGGGTGGAGTGCACACTCTGGGGCTTTGTGGAGGCTGCACAGGCAGCTTGAATACAAAGCAGCACTTTGTCCTGTGACTTTGCTTTGTTTTTTGTCATAATATTTAATTAATTTTGAAATTTCAAATAACATTGAAGGAAGTGTGAGATACATCCACTCAAGGAGGGAGCCTGGGTTGAGAGCCCATCTACCACTTAGAAAACGCAGCGAAGCTCACAGGAAAGTGACAGCTACAGGGAGCTAGGGCGTTCCACACCTCTGCCCGGCCAGCCAGCCAAGGCCCACCCACCCCCAAGCTGGTAGTGAAGGAGTGGAGCCCGTGAGCCCTTGCAGTTGTGGCCTAATTGGAAAAAGCTGGCACCTGCACAGGGCGCTTCTGTGTCCTGGACCCTTGCTTTGGCTTTATAATGCTAATGAGTGAAACGTGAACAAACGTTCGTTAAAACCATTTGAAACACGATGCCCCTTCATCCTTAGGTTTTCACTATTATTCCAGGGACCCTTTAGGATTTGGGGCATAAATCCTTTATTCATCCTAAGAAGTCCATTCGCCACCCTGGCTAAATAAATTTCTTTGTGGATCTTTTTTTTCCACCCAGTTCTAATTTTCTGTACACTAAAGACTTAATAGAAATTTAACAGTTCATAAAAGTGAAAAATAAACTCACTGAAAGGTGCACAAGTGTGTGGCTTAATGAATTGTTATGAAGTGGATGGAACCAATCAAGAAACAGCATTACCATCCTCTCCACATGCCACGCCCCCCTCTCCCGCCTCAGGCTAGTCACTAACCACCCCCAGAGGGTGAGCCCAATCCTGGTTTATAACACCACAGAATTATTTGGCTCGTTTTTGAACTTTATATAACTGGAATCACACAGGATGTATTCTTTGGGGTCTGCCTTTGTCCAGCATTCTGTTAGGAAGACACGTTGTAGATCATTCCTTCTCAGTGCTGTCTAGTGTCCGTTGTGTTGTGTCCTTCATGATTGGAGACATCCCCGGAGGAGGTGGGTGTATGTCCCTCACAGCATTGGTCCCAGGGATGGACATGTGGCCTGGGTCTGTCAATTGGGATTTCCCAGACTGGAAGATAGTATCTGTCTTCCCCATGAGAAGTGGTCTGTCATAGCCGACCCTGGAGTCAGGCCATCTGTGCTCCATTCTGGCTGTGTCATTTACTAGCTGTGGAATCTGCTGTGAGTTATTTAACGTCTTCATTTCCTCTTCTGTAAAAGTAAATAATAATAATAGCATCAATGCCATAGAGTTGTTTCCAAGATTAAGTGAATGCTTAGAACCACACCAGACGTATGTTAAATGCTAATAGGTGGGTTTTTATTCTTGGATTATGAACTCTAAAGGTGTAAGAGCTGTGAGTTGCCTGCAGTGTGAACACTGAGTTCTCCGAGGTTCTGTGTGCCACACGCCTGCCGTGCCTTTGCACGTGCTGTTCCCTTTGCCTAATCTATCATCCTCCTTTGATTCTCACACAAAATTTCCATCCCTCTTGCATGTCTCAGCCCAAAAGGACCAGAGTACCTACTTTGTTTGTAATAAAACACCATCCCCATCGCTGCCCCGACCATCATGCTACAATAGCTCTCAAAGTGTGGTCTGCAAACCCTGGGGAGTCCTCCTAAGACACTATTTCCCTTTCCTACTTTGGGGTCACTTGCACTGATGGTGAAACCGAGGCTGCTTAACATAAATCGAGGCAGTGACACCAAACTGTACTACTGGACATTGGATCTTTCACCATCATGTGCTAGTTAAAAAAAAAAAAAAAAGCCAGTTTCACTTAAGAATGCCTTTGATTAGGGAGGAAAATTTGTTAATTTTTGACCCTTGAATGCATGTACTTTTAAATTTCTGAGATACCAAATAGGAAGTATGCATAAAGCATTTCTTAAGTACACAGAAGTAGGATGGCTGTCTCAAGGAAAAGCACTTGTACGAATGACTTACAAGCTGAATTAGCTGTTTTTTCCATGGAATACCATTTTAACTTGAAGGAACAAATGACAGGCAGACGGTGGTTATTCAGACTTGGGTGTCTGGCAGACATTTTCTTGAAAATGCATAAAGAGAGCCTGTCATATCAAGGAGAATATCAGTCAGTATGTGTGGCCAAAGATAAAATCTGAACTTCAAGTAAAAATGGGAATTTTAGAAAACATGTCAGTGCCACCACAAGCATGACAGCTTCCTGCTACTTAAAGACTTTTCTGGTGAGATGGGAGGACATATTAACAAATGGGACTTGGCCAGCATATTACATCTGGTTCTTTACAGGCGCCTCCCCGTCTCCTCCCAATACTAATTCCATCCCACTCATCGTCTTCCTCCATCTACTGACTTGTACTTCATCCTTAACATCTCAGTGCCACCATAGATGTGATGGACTAGTTCACCCCGGCAGGGGCTGGGCTGACCCCAGGACACCTGCCCGTGGATGACTCCTTGCGGGGACAATGCTGGTGGTGCTGTGATCCCTTTGTTCAGGGGTCCAGGAGGGATTTGGATTCTCATGGTGGGAGGCTAAAGCCAGCTGAGTGCAGGGAAGCTGGCTCCCTGGAGGGCTGACTCGACCCTCAGTGAATCATAGAAAAATTTAAATTACGTTCTTATTGATAACTGATTAATATTACTCCTTAGCAATTATTGTGAGATACCTTTTAAAGTCCCTTTTGAGGAATATTTCTCTTAGGACATCAGAATCTCTTATGTCGCATTCCTTTATTTGCTTTAGAAAAATTTTAACATTATTTGGAAATAATTCTATAATCAAAACTAGGTGCAAAAATAGTACAGTGAGTAAGTTACTCTATACCCGTCACCCAGCTTCCCCCAGTGATAATGTTTTACCTAATCATAGTCCATTATGAATACTGAGAAACTGACATTTGTGCTATTGTCACTAAACTACACACCTTACTTATTCTGTTGCCACAAAGAAACTCCTTTGTGCTACTCCTTTATAGTTATACTCTATTCACCTTTAAAATACAGTTTTTATTTTAATGAAAATTACAGTTCATAAAAATATCTCTGATTGGAAACACTAGCACCAAGCATAGGGCCATGAATGTAGTAAATTATGTGGTATTTAAGCTTGAAAGCCTGGCTATAAACATTGACCTGTGGCTCACTTGCTGTGTGATTTTAGGGAAGGAACATAACCTCTCTGAGCCTTGGTTTTATAACCTACAGAATGAAAGTAATAAAACCCACTTGGTAGAGATGCTGCACAGGCTAGATACAAAGTATATGAAGTGCCTAACACGTCCGTCACAGGCACCCTGTTGTGGTCAGTGTCTTAGGTCTGGTTATCCAGGAAGCAGAGAGATGGAGATCTGCATGCAGGTTGTTGACAGGGAGCACTCAAGGGATCCACACTTATGAGCTAGTTGGGACACAAGACTGGGCAGAAGGAGAAGGTGAACTATGATGCAATTGCAACAGGAGGCATCAGATGGTCCTGCCGGGAGCTGCGATGGCCCTTTAGAGCTGTCTAGGCCTTTGTACCCCTGCATCGACCAGTTGCTGTATGGGGCTGCTCTGAGGGAGGGGTGTAACTCTGGGCAGGGTGGCTCCCTGCAACCAAGGGTAAGGCCTGAGGACAGACTCAGCTGTGAGCCTCTGCACTGCCGGGGAATCTAATCAGTGCTATCACAGCATTTACTGTGCTCACTATTACTATTACGGCTCTGAGGAAGGGGGACATCAAAAGCAGAGACATTGATAGGTTTCTCATCCGCCCCACGTGTGAACCACATCAAACGCAGGCAAATGTGAATGGCTTGATAGCCCTAGAAAAAGCTGTTTCCTTTTCTGTGTTAGGCCATCGAAGGGGATCTGTTTATGTCTTCAGGAATTGCTATTTTGGGAGAAAGGAAAAAAAAAAGGCAACGGATTCTACTCTTCCTTATAGCTGCTAAAGGGAATTTCCTAAAATTCTCTTTGCCAGCGCCATAAAAGAACTCCATCTTGTACTATCCTGCCCCTGAAGAGAGATTTGGAGGCAGACTTTTAATAATAACTTTTCAAGAAAGCCCTTCTCAGTGTGCCAAGGACAAGTTGGTATCAGTGACATTATCAGTAGTTGTGTTTGTTTAGTAATAGCTGGAAACCTACTGGAAGGCTGACACTGAGCTAAGGCCGGTGGAGGACACCAAAGAGGAGGTACTGAGTCTCCCACTCAAAGGATCCCACTTTGTGCCTTCTCCCCATGAACAGCTACTCAGAGATAGAATAAATAGTGGAATTTTGAAAGTACCAACCTAAGAAGCACAGTATTGCTCTGATTACTCAGAGGATGTGGATTAAGATCCTGATGATCCATACCTAAACTAGATTACTGTAGTTTGGTCTATAAATATTATGGTATCGTGTCTCCTTTCAGAAGGTAAAGATCATATATGTTGAAGCACACCTGTTCTGGGCAACATCCTGAGTTTTGGGGTGAACAGTTGAAATAAGTGCTCCTGACTTGTTAAGTCTCTGGAATAAATTTCTTTGGCCAGTTATCCAAGCAACTATTCGACTTTATTTGTTTATAAATAAAGATACAGGTCCATTGTACACAATTATAATGAAATGATAGCAAGAAGAATTTTCATAAATTAAGGAGATTTTTCTGCCAGAAAGCTTGATACACACTTTCTGCCTTTTTCAAACATCCATGCTCAGTATTTGGGGGAGGTGTCTGCACTAACACGTAGTAGAGATTGACCTAGAAACTTCCACATCTGTGACAAGGGTACAAGCCCTCATACTCTTCAGAGCTGGGAAGGGTTAAACTCAACCCCACTGGTCACTGTCCTCCAGTACTCTGTCTCTCTCCAGACATACAGACAGCCGTGGCCTTCTCAGGATGGGAGGACAGAGGGGGATAGGTCACTGCCCTGGTAGGCCAAAGGATGAAACTCTGCCAGGGGAGCGCCCTTGCAGGATGAAGGGAGGTGAAAGCACGTCACCCCAGCGGTCTTAAATCACACATGTTCCCCCTTTCCTCCTCACTCGAGGGAAAGGTCTGGGGGGAAGGAGCCAGATCACATTCCCTTTGTGTCTCCACAGGGCCTTGCACGGATAGAGTTGGTAATTAATAAATGTTGGGTTGCTTCCATGTCCTGGCTATTGTAAATAGAGCTGCAATGAACATTTTGGTACATGACTCTTTTTGAATTATGGTTTTCTCAGGGTATATGCCCAGTAGTGGGATTGCTGGGTCGTATGGTAGTTCTATTTGTAGTTTTCTAAGGCAAGCTAAGTGTCCATCAACAGATGAATGGATAAAATGGATGTGGCACATATATGCAATGGAATATTACTCAGCCATAAAAAGAAACGAAATTGAGTTATTTGTAGTGAGGTGGATAGACCTAGAGTCTGTCATACAGAGTGAAGTAAGTCAGAAAGAGAAAAACAAATACCGTATGCTAACACATATATATGGAATCTAAGAAAAAAAAAAAAGGTCATAAAGAACCTAGGGGTAAGACAGGAATAAAGATACAGACCTACTAAAGCATGGACTTGAGGATATGGGGACGGGGAAGGGTGAGCTGTGACAAAGTGAGGGAGTGGCATGGACATATATACACTACCAAACGTAAGGTAGATAGCTAGTGGGAAGCAGCTGCATAGCACAGGGAGATCAGCTCGGTGCTTTGTGACCACCTAGAGAGGTGGGATAGGGAGGGTGGGATAGGGAGGGTGGGATAGGGAGGGTGGGATAGGGAGGGTGGGATAGGGAGGGTGGGAGGGAGATGCAAACGGGAGGGGATATGGGGATATATGTATATGTATAGCTGATTCACTTTGTTATACAGCAGAAACTAACACACCGTTGTAAAGCAATTATACTCCAATAAAGATGTTAAATAAATAAATGTTGGGGACTGAATGGAGTTTTCTGTTACCTTATTAACTGCCAGAAAGTGACAATATGAGTCAAGCAGCAGTGATCAACACCACAGATTAGTCATCCTTAGAGGCAGCAGGGTTTTTGGCTGTTACATCAGAGATCTTGGGTTCGTGCCTGGAAACTTCCTTGGGCAAGTGTCCTTTTAAAATCAGAATCTGTGGTGAACTCATCTAATGGATGGTTCACACTCGTCTGGGAGTCAGAGGAGGCCTGGGCTCAGCTCCTCTCCCAGCTATGTGACCTTGGAGAAGTGGCCAAACCACCTTAAGGCACAGTTTCCTCAGTGGTTAAATTGGTTGATCCAGTGCTGCCTCTTACAGGCCTGTTTTACAGGTCTGATGAGCTCATGCCTGCAAAGCATCAGGCTCACCCCAAGTGCTTAATAAACGGTGGCCAGTATTATCATTACTAGGATAACCATATGTCATCCAAATCAAGATACCTTGACAGCAGAAAGGGGTATAAAACAATTAGAATGATAACTTTTTCTGAAAGATTTACTACCTGACCCACAAATTGTTGTCTTATATTGGTAGACCAATAAAATGGTTCTATTCAGGAGCTATGTTCAATTGTAAAATTCCTTTGAAGAAATTAAACATCTATCTCTGTACATTAAAGACAATTTGAAAACTTTCTTAATGTTGATGATGTGGTCATTAAAAAATATTTTTCTTGATATATTTTTTAACACCTTTATTGGAGTACAGTTGCTTTATAATGGTGTGTTAGTTTCTGCTTTATAACAAAGTGAATCAGCTATACATATAATCCCATATCTCCTCCCTCCTGCGTCTCCCTCCCACCCTCCCTATCCCACCCCTCTAAGTGGTTACAAAGCACTGAGCTGATCTCCCTGTGCTATGCGGCTGCTTCCCACTAGCTATCTGTTTTACATTTGGTAGTGTGTATATGTCCATGCCACTCTCTCACTTCGTCCCAGCTTACCCTTCCCCCTCCCTGTGTTCTCAAGTCCATTCTCTACGTCTGTGTCTTTATTCCTGTCTTGTCCCTACGTTCTTCAGAACTTTTGTTTTTTTTTCTTAGATTCCATATATATGTGTTAGCATACGGTATTTGTTTTTCTCTTTCTGACTTCACTATGCATGACAGACTCTAGGTCCATCCACCTCACTACAAATAACTCAATTTCGTTTCCTTTTATGGCTGAGTAATATTCCATTGTATATATGTGCCACATCTTCTTTATCCATTCATCTGTTGATGGACACTTAGGTTGCTTCCATGTCCTGGCTATTGTAAATAGAGCTGCAATGAACATTTTGGTACATGACTCTTTTTGAATTATGGTTTTCTCAGGGTATATGCCCAGTAGTGGGATTGCTAGGTCGTATGGTAGTTCTATGTGTAATTTTTTTTTTTTTTTTTTTTTTTTTAAGTACGTGGGCCTCTCACTGTTGTGGCCTCTCCTGTCGCGGAGCACAGGCTCCGGACGCGCAGGCTCAGCGGCCATGGCTCACGGGCCTAGCTGCTCTGCGGCATGTGGGATCTTTCTGGACCGGGGCACAAACCCATGTCCCCAGTATCGGCAGGCGGACTCTCAACCACTGCGCCACTAGGGAAACCCTATTTTTAGTTTTTTAAGGAACCTTCATAATGTTCTCCCTAGTGGCTGTATCAATTTACCTTCCCACCAACAGTGCAAGAGGGTTCCCTTTTCTCCACACCCTCTCCAGCATTTATTGTTTGTAGATTTTTTGATGATGGCCATTCTGACTGGTGTGAGGTGATAACCTCATTGTAGTTTTGATTTGCATTTCTCTAATGATTAGTGATGTTGAGCATCTTTCATGGGTTTGTTGGCAATCTGTATATCTTCTTTGGAGAAACGTCTATTTAGGTCTTCTCCATTGAGCTGCATGAGCTGCTTGTATATTTTGGAGATTAATCCTTTGTCAGTTGCTTCATTTGCAAATATTTTTTCCCATTATGAGGGTTGTCTTTTCATCTTGTTTATGGTTTCCTTTACTGTGGAAAAGCTTTTAATTTTCATTAGGTCCCATGTGTTTATTTTTGTTTGTATTTCCATTTCTCTAGGAGGTGGGTCAAAAAGGATCTTGCTGTGATTTGTGTCATAGAGTGTTCTGCCTATGTTTTCCTCTAAGAGTTTGATAGTGTCTGGCCTTACGGTTAGGTCTTTCATCCATTATGAGTTTATTTTTGTGTATGGTGTTAGGGAGTGTTCTAATTTCATTCTTTTACATGTAGCTGTCCAGTTTACCCAGCACCACTTCTTGAAGAGGCTGTCTTTTCTCCATTGTATACTCTTGCCTCCTTTATCAAAAAGGTGGCCATATGTGCATGGGTTTATCTCTGGGTGTTCTATTGATCTATATTTCTGTTTTTGTGCCAGTACCATACTGTCATGATTACTGTAGCTTTCTAGTATAGTTTAAAGTATGGGAGCCTGATTCCTCCAGCTCTGTTTTTCTTTCTCAAGATTGCTTTGGCTATTCGAGGTCCTTTGTGTTTCCATACAAATTGTGAAATTTTTTGTTCTAGTTCTGTGAAAAATGCCATTGGTAGTTTGATAGGGATTGCACTGAATCTGTAGATTGCTTTGGGTAGTAGAGTCATTTTCACAATGTTGATTCTTCCAATCCAAGAACATGGTATATCTCTCCATCTGTTTGTATCATCTTTAATTTCTTTCATCAGTGTCTCATAGTTTTCTGCATACAGGTCTTTTGTCTCCTTAGGTAGGTTTATTCCGAGGTATTTTATTCTTTTTGTTGCCACAGTAGATGGGAGTGTTTCCTTAATTTCTCTTTCAGATTTTTCATCATTAGTGTATAGGAATGCAAGAGATTTCTGTGCATTAATTTTGTATCCTACTACTTTACCAGATTCATTGATTAGCTCTTGTAGTTTTCTGGTAGCATCTGTAGGATACTCTATGTATAGTATCATGTCATCTGCAAACAGTGGCAGCTTTATTTTTTCTTTTCCGATTTGGATTCCTTTTATTTCTTTTTCTTCTCTGATTGCTGTGGCTAAAACTTCCAAAAATATGTTGAATAATAGTGGTGAGAGTGGACAACCTTGTTTCCTGATCTTAGAGGAAACGGTTTCAGTCTTTCACCATTCTGAACGATGTTGGCTTGTGGGTATGTCATGTATGGCCTTTATTATGTTGAGGTAAGGTCCCTCTATGCCTGCTTTCTGGAGGGGTTTTATCACAAATGGGTGTTGAATTTTGACGAAAGCTTTTTCTGAATCTATGAGATGATCATATGGTTTCTCTCCTTCAGTTTGTTAATATGGTGTATCACATTGATTGATTTACATATATTGAAGACTCCTTGCATTCCTGGGATAAACCCCACTTGATTATGGTGTATGATCCTTTTAATGTGCTGTTGGATTCTGTTTGCTAGTATTTTGTTGAGGATTTTTGCATCTATGTTCATAAGTAATATTGGCCTGTAGTTTTCTTTCTTTGTGACATCTTTGTCTGGTTTTGGTATCAGGGTGATGGTGGCCTCGTAGATTGGGAGTGTTCCTCCCTCAGCTATATTTTGGACGAGTTTGTGAAAGATAGGTGTTAGCTCTTCTCTAAATGTTTGATAGAATTTGCCTGTGAAGCCACCTGCTCCTGAGCTATTGTTTGTTGGAAGATTTTTTAATCACAGTTTCAGTTTCAGTGCTTGTGATTCTTCTGTTTATATTTTCTCTTTCTTCCTGGTTTAGTCTCGGAACGTTGTGCTTTTCTAACAATTTGTCCATTTCTTCCAGGTTGTCCATTTTATTTGCATATAGTTGCTTGTAGTAATCTCTCATGATCCTTTGTATTTCTGCAGTGTCAGTTGTTACTTCTTCTGTTTCATTTCTAATTCTATTGATTTGAGCCTTCTCCCTTTTTATCTTAATGAGTCTGGCTAATGGTTAATGAATTTTGTTTTCCTTCTCAAAGAACCAACTTTTAGTTGTTTTTTTGGTTATTATTTTTTCTTTTTCCAACTTTTAGTTTTATTGATCTTTGCTTTTAGTTTTATTGATCTATCATTTCCTTCATTTCTTTTTCACTTATTTCTGGTCTGATCTTTATGATTTCTCTCCTTCTCCTAATTTTGGGGGTGTTTCGTTCTTTCTACTTGCTTTAGGTGTAAGCTTAGGTTGTTTATTTGACATGTTTCTTGTTTCTTAAGGTAGGATTGTATTGCTATAAACTTCCCTCTTAGAACTGATTTTGCTGCATCCCATAGGTTTTGGGTCATTATGTTTTCACTGTCATTTGTTTCTAGGTGTTTTTTGATTTCCTTTTTGATTTCTTCAGTGATCTCTTGGTTATTTAGTAGTATATTGTTTAGCCTCCACGTGTTTGTGTGTTTCACAGATTTTTTCCTGTAATTAATATCCAGTTTCATAGCGTTGTGGTTGAAAAAGATACTTGATAAGATTTCAGTTTTCTTAAATTTACCAAGGTTTGATTTGTGACCCAAGGTATGGTCTATCCTGTGGAACGTTCCATGAGCACTTGAAAACAAAGTGTATTCTGTTGTTTTTGGATGGAATGTCCTATAAATATCAATTAAGTCCATCTTGTTTAATGTATCATTTAAGCTTGTGTTTCCTTATTTATTTTCATTTTGGATGATTTGTCCATTGGTGAAAGTGGGGTGTTAAAGTCCCCTACTATGATTGTGTTACTGTTGATTTCCCCTTTTATGGCTGTTAGCATTTGCCTTATTTATTGAGGTGCTCCTATGTTGGGGGCATAGATATTTACAATTGTTATATTTTCTTCTTGGATTGATCCCTTGAGCATTTTGTCGTGTCCTTCTTTGTCTCTTCTAATAGTCTTTATTTTCAAGTCTATTTTGTCTGATATGAGAATTGCTACTCCAGCTTTCTTTTGATTTCCATTTGCATGGAATATCTTTTTCCATCCCATTACTTTCAGTCTGTACATGTCCCTAGGTCTGAAGTGTATCTCTTGTAGACAGCATATATACTGGTCTTGTTGTTGTATCCATTCACCCAGTCTCTGTCTTTTCATGGGAGCATTTAATCCATTTACATTTAAGGTAGTTATCAATATGTATGTTCCTCTTACCATTTTCTTAACTGTTTTGGGTTTGGCATCGTAGGACTTTTCCTTCTCTTGTGTTTCCTGACTAGAGCAGTTCCGATAGCATTTGTTGTAAAGCTGGTTTGGCGGTGCTGAATTCTCTTAGCTTTTGCTTGTCTGTAAAGGTTTTAATTTCTCCATTGAATCTCAATGAGATCTTTGCTGGGTAGAGTAATCTTGGTTGTAGGTTTTTCCCTTTCATCACTTTAAATATGTCCTGCCACTTCCTTCTGGCTTGCAGAGTTTCTGCTGAAAGATCAGCTGTTAGCCTTGAGGGATTCCCTTCTTTGTTATTTTTCCCTTAAGGCTTTTCATATTTTTTCTTTGTATTTAATTTTTCATAGTTTTATTAATATGTGTCTTGGTGTGTTTCTCCTTGGATTTATCCTGTATGGGACTCTCTCTGTTTCCTGGACTTTATTGACTCTTTTCTTTACCATATGAAGGAAGTTTTCAACTATAATCTCTTCAAATATTTTCTCAGTCCCTTTCTTTTTCTCTTCTTCTTCTGGGTCCCCTATAATTCAAATGTTGGTGCATTTAATGTTCTCTCAGAGGTCTCTGAGACTGTCCTCAATTCTTTTCATTCTTTTTTCTTTATTCTGCTCTGCAGTAGTTGTTTCCACTATTTTGTCTTCCAGGTAACTTATCCATTCTTCTGCCTCAGTTATTCTGCTATTGATTCCTTCTAGAGAATTTTTAATATCATTGTGTGTTGTTCATCATTGTTTGTTTGTTCTTTAATACTTCTAGGTCCTTGTTAAACGTTTTTTGTATTTTCTCCATTCTATTTCCACAATTTTGGATCATCTTTACTGTCATTACTCTGAATTCTTTTTCAGGTAGACTGCCTATTTCCTCTTCATTTGTTTGGTCTGGTGGGTTTTTACCTTGCTCCTTCATCTGCTGTGTGTTTCTCTGCCTTCTCATTTTGCTTAACTTTCTGTGTTTGGGGTATCCTTTTTGCAGGATGCAGGTTCATAGTTCCCATTGCTTTTGGTGTCTGCCCCCTGTGGGTGAGGTTGGTTCAGTGGGTTGTGTAGGCTTCCTGGTGGAGGAGACTGGTGCCTGTGTTCTGATGGATGAGGGTGGATCTTGTCTTTCTGGTGGGCAGGACCACATCTGGTGGTGTGTTTTGGGGTGTTTGTGACCTTAATCTGATTTTAGGCAGCCTGTCTGCTAATGGGTTGTGTTGTGTTCCCGTCTTTCTAGTTGTTTGGCATAGGGTGTCCGGCACTGTAGCTTGCTGGTCGTTGGGTGGAGCTGGGTCTTAGCATTGAGATGGAGATCTCTGGGAGAGCTTTCGCCGTTTGATATTACATGGAGCCAGGAGGTCTCTGGTGGACCAGTGTCTTGAATTTGGCTTTGTCACCTAGAGACACAGGCCTGACACCTGGCTGGAGCACCAAGACCCTGTCAGCCACATGGCTCAGAAGAAAAGAGAGAATAAATAAAGACAGAGAGAAAAAAATATAAAATAAAATAGTTATTAGAATAAAAGTTATTAAAAATGAAGAAAAAATTAAAAAGTAATTTAAAAAAAGAAGGAAAGAAAGAAGAGAGGAACCAAACCAAAAAATAAATCCAGCAATGACAATAAGTGCTAAAAAACTATACTAAAAAAGCAAACAAACAAAGAAACCGAAAACGGACAGACAGAACCCTAGGACAAATGGTAAAAGCAAAGCTATACCGACAAAATCATACAAAGTCCACTGCCTCAATTTTGGGATGATTCGTTGTCTAATCAGGTATTCCACAGATGCAGGGTACATCAAATTGATTGTGGAGATTTAATCTGCTGCTCCTGAGGCTGCTGGGAGAAATTTCCCTTTCTCTTCTTTGTTTGCACAGTTCCCGGGGTTCAGCTTTGGATTTGGCCCTGCCTCTGCATGTAGGTGGCCTGAGGTCGTCTGTTCTTTGCCCAGACAGGACGGGGTTAAAGTAGCAGCTGATTAAGGGCTCTGGCTCACTCAGGCCACGGAGAGGGAGGGGTATGGAATGTGGAGCGAGCCTGTGATGGCAGAGGCCAGCATGACGTTGCCACAGCCTGAGGCGCCGTGCGTTCTCCTGGGGAAGTTGTCCCTGGATCACGGGACCCTGACAGTGGCGGGGTGCACAGGCCCCCGGGACGGGAGGTGTGGATAGTGACCTGTGCTTGCACACAGGCTTTTTGGTGGCTACCACAGTAGCCTTAGTGTTTCATGCTCATCTCTAGTGTCCACGCTGATAGCTGTGGCTTGCGCCTGTCTCTGGAGCTCGTTTAGGCGGTGCTGTGAATTCGCTCTCCTCTTGCACCCCGAAACAATGTTTCTTGCCTCTTCGGCAGTTCCAGACTTTTTTCTGGACTCCCTCCCAGCTAGCTGTGGTGCACTAGCCCACTTCAGGCTGTGTTCATGCCGCCAACGCCAGTCCTCTCCCTGGGATCTGACCTCTGAAGCTGGAGCCTCAGCTCCCAGCCCCCACCCACCCTGGCAGGTGAACAGACAAGCCTCTCAGGCTGGTGAGTGCTGGTCAGCACTGATCCACCCTGTGGGAATCTCTCCACTTTGCCCTCTGCACCCCTGTTGCTGTGCTCTCCTCTGTGGCTCCTAAGCTTCCCTCCCACTACCCCCCACCACGTCTCCGCCCACAAAGGGCCTTCCTGGTGTGTGGAAACTATTCCTCCTTCACAGCTCCCTCCCACTGGTGCAGGTCCTGTCCCTATTCTTTTTTCTCTGTTTTTTTTTTTTTCTTTTGCCCTACCCAGGTACATGGGGAATTTCTTGCCTTTTGGGAAGTCTGAGGTCTTCTGCCAGCATTCAGTAGGTGTTCTGTAGGAGTTGTTCCACATGTAGATGTATTTCTGATGTATCTGTGGGGAGGAAGGTGATCTCCATGTCTTACTCTTCCACCATCTTTAAGGTCTCCATTAAAAAATATTTAAGCAGAATAATTATTCTTGTTAGGTACTTAGGTAGTTTAATCAATTTCTTTGCCTATCTGTCATCATATTCTTCTGCAGAATATAGTTTTCAATAGTTTTATACTTTTTAACTTTTTCCACAAAATTCCCTGCATTTTAAGTTTAATAAATTTGAAAATGCTGTTACTTCAATTGACTTCTCTACAGAGCACTATATATTTCATTGAGAAAATACTCTTTACCAGTGATGAAGTACCTGGTAAGCCAAGAGCAATTCTGCTAAATAAAGGCTATTCTTAATTCTAATTTAAAAAAATTTTGAAATGTAGAAATAATTCAGTCCAAATATTTTCTCAGGTAATTTTGTCCTCTATTCAGAGTACCTTTTTTTGACAACTATTTTAATGACACAGCTTGTCAAGTAAGTTGTGTCTGTTTGTGATTCTTTTGAATGGTTCCCCAAATTTAGAGGATTCAAGATTGTATGCCTTCTCAATTACATCCTGTTCTAGGACAGAAGCTAAATTTATCCAAATAAAAATAGGAGCTCCATCAAAATATTCCTCTCACAGGTTGAGATCATCCCGGGCACAATTATAGAGCTTCAAAATTAAATCTTATACTTCATTAGAGGGCTCATGGTACCCATCCCCCTCTTTGCAAGATATATTTCAATGCCTTCCTGTTCACAGGGCTGGCTTTGTGGGCTTGTGACTTCCGTGCAGTGCTTAGAAAGGCTCCACACTCTGTTTATGGACCCACTGTCGCCATCTTGAAATTCTTTATTTTTTACCAAGGGATTCTGCATTTTCATCTTGCACTGGGCCCCAGAAATTATGTAGCTGTTCCTGCCTGTTTGTCAGCTTGGTTTTCAATAATTGTATCTTTCTAAAAGATTCAAGCTCAAAAGCTGAATTAAAAAAGCAAACCAGGGCTTCCCTGGTGGCGCAGTGTTTGAGAGTCCGCCTGCTGATGCAGGGGACACGGGTTCGTGCCCCGGTCCGGGAGGATCCCACATGCCGCGGAGCGGCTGGGCCCGTGAGCTATGGCCGCTGAGCCTGCGCATCCAGAGCCTGTGCTCTGCAGCGGGAGAGGCCACAACAGTGAGAGGCCCGTGTACCACCAAAAAAAAAAAAAAACAACTAAAAATAGAACTACCATATGACCCAGCAATCCCACTACTGGGCATATGCTCTATGAAAACTATAATTCAAGAAGAGATATGTACATTGCAGCTCTATTTACAATAGCCAGGACATGGAATCAACCTAAGTGTCCATTGAGAGATGAATGGATAAAGAAGATGTGGCACATAGATACAATGGAATATTAGCCATAAAAAGAAGTGAAATTGATTTATTTGTAGTGAGGTGCATGGGCCTAGAGACTGTCATAGAGAGTGAAGTAAGTCACAAAGTGAAAAATACCGTATGCTAACAGATATATATGGAATCTAAAGAGAAAATAAAACATTTTCTGAAGAACCTAGGGGCAGTACAGGAATAAACACGCAGACATAGAGAACGGACTTGATGACACGCAGAGGGGGAAGGGTATGCTGGGAGGAATTCAGAGAGTGGCGTGGACATATATACACTACCAAATGTAAAATAGATAGCTAGTGGGAAGCAACCGCATAGCACAGCGAGATCAGCTCGGTGCTCTATGTCTACCTAGAGGGGTGGGGTAGGGAGGGTGGGAGGGAGATGCCAGAGGGAGGAGATATGGGGATGTATGTATATGTATAGCTGATTCACTTCGTTATACAGCAGAGACTAACACACCATTGTAAAGCAATTATACACTAATAAAGATGTTTAAAAAAAAATGAAGCACCTGATATATGTTAAATTGCCTGAGGCTGTCCTAGGAAAACCTGAAAGTTAGTCAACCAGATTATCATCCCTTGCTTTGGTTTTCCTATACCCTCCGGATGAAGGGTAATCTAGGACTAATTTTACAAGCAACTTGTATGTAATAAAAATGACCTGTTGTTTAAATGAGAAGGAGAATGAAGTTGGTGCAGTCTGGAATGGGATAATGTAAAACTAAAAGATGCAAGGCAACTCGGGCTCATTCAGACATCATGACTTACCTCTCCTGGAAGCTAAATCCTAGGGACAATTTCTGATCATTTTCTTACCGGTCCAGAGTGATTTCCAGTTAAAGCAGGCTGAGTTCTCAAGGGGCGGGGGAAAACTGGGTAATTTATCTTACTCTTGCTTCATAAGCCCGGGGCGTGCATAAATGCGAGCCTACAGCACTGAAATCCCCTTTTAACTGTGCCCCAAGTGAAGTGTCAGGAAATCGCTGCTCTTTTTCTTGTCTTTTTTTGAGGAGGTGGTGTTAGAAGTCCAAAGTTGTATTCAAGACCAGCTGTATACAAGTTGTGTAAACTTTATTGTCTGAGGGCTTCATCACCTGTAAAATGGTCCTTCATAGCATGGGCTGCCAACACATCTGGGTCACAACAGCTGGCAACAATTTTCGATTGGAAAAATAACTTATGTGGAAAAGGAGAATAAACTTTCATCATATACTGGCTGGTTGTAAACTAAGGCCATGTCAGAGATAAGTTCTAATGGCTTGTTTTTCTGTTTGGTTGTAGTCAGATATTTTGGGGGCATATAAGGCACACATTTCCCAGGTGATGAAACATTATAATAAAATGAGGTGGATCACCTTTTTACCTTTTTTGAGTCCTTTACTAGTGGATTTTGGGAAACAGACGCTGAATGTCTAACAAAATTTTTATATTACTTTGTTAGGGCTTTTTCACAGTAACCTGATCAACACATTGTAGAGCAAACACATCAAAGTAAAAAAGCATATCAAAGTATATAAGTATGACCTAACACAGATTAAAATTGAATTTTTAAAAATATCAAATAATGCTATGTGGACTTGGGTGATCAGATGCCTGTGACTAGAGAGTCCAGATAGGAGAAAACAGAAGAGAGGGTCCTATCCAGAAGCAGAGTAAAACCATATTTCAAATTTGGAATCTGTTATAGTTTTAATCATCAGATAGCCTGTTCTTTTTCTGGTTTAGGAAGGGAAAAGCACGAGTGGACCTCAATCCACAGAGTGTTTCAGAAATAGAAGTACACGTAGTACTTGTAAATTCTACCTAGATTTGTATCTTGTCAACTCTAAAAGTCTTTCTGTTTGCCCAAAAGTCATGATAAAAGGTTAGTTTTTTTACAATTTCATTTGATGTATTTTTCAACTATTATTTATTTTATAATTTCTAATTTTAAAAATTTGTTGTAGTAGAACATAACATTTATCATTTTAATAATTTTTTAAGTGTACAATTCAGTGGCATTAAGTACTTTCACAGTGTTGTGTAACCATCATCCCTGTCTATTTCCAGAACTGGATTTCTAATTTTTTAAGCTTCTTCAAGTTATGACACTTTAGTGTTAAAGAGGGAAAACTGCATGCTTTTGCTTTAAAGTGAGATCAGTAAGCAGCTGTTTGCTTTCTTCCTGCCTGGGGATGTAGATTATCACTGAGACAGTTCTTGTTAGGTATGTCTGTAGTTGTCAACTTACTGTGTTTAACCCTTTTTTGAACTCTGCTTTTATTCTGGGATGATTGTAAACCAGGAAAGAGCTACAAAAACCTATACATGCTCTGAAAAGAAATTTCAGCAGGACTATATGGCTGGTGTGGGAGCCGAGGAGAAGTTTATTATGTTCATATATGGAAGAAAGGAAAGTCATTCAAGACTCACAATGGTTAGATGTGACTATCTGTGTTAACTAAATAGGGGGACAGATAGGAGTTTAGTTTCTAAACTTCTGCAATTCAGATTGTGTATGGATGTTATGTCAAATGAAGATGCTTGTAAAATGAAATCTCGGAGTATGTATGTGTTAAAGGAAATCAACAAAGCGTAGACCTGAGTAACTTTAGACTCGAAGCTCCCCGAAGCTCCTGATCATCAGATCTAGCCATTTGGGTGTTTACAGAATGTTTAATCTCTCCTAAATGTCCCATGTTAATATCCCCTGCAGACTCCCTCACTGGCAATAGCCCATCTCTAGGTAGCAGTGAAACCCTGCTGAAGTCCCATTTGGAATATTTATGGTCTATTTCTGAACCCATGTCTCTTCTGTTTTGAAATCATGGTTGCAAAGGCTCAGAATTGAAAGGTTTCATTGTAAATGTCCCTTAAAGAGAAAAATGGAAATGGGACTCTTGGCTTAATTTACTTCATGAGTCAAGTAGCGATATCCATCATTATAATTGGTTTTGACAGAAATATGGCAAAATGTTAGCGTTTGTTAAATCATTATGGCTACTATATGGATGTTGGTTTTAGTACTCTCTATACTTTTCTGGATCTACTAGGACAAAAATGAATATATACAATTTATAGAATTGACAAAGCAGGGGGCATTATCCTTCTGGGGTAGGCAAGGAAAATTTCACCTTTATGTTAATTTGGAATTTACTGGGCTCCCTAGAATAAAGTTGCTTCCAAACTCCCAAGCAATCTTATATGCACATCTTTTGAAAAAGACTTCATTGTTGCATTCATCCCATTGCTTCAGGGGCAGTACAGCTTACAGTGAAAGAACAATTTCAACAAGTACTAAAGATTGTCCCTATGTTGGCTGGTTTGGAAACTGGTAAGTGAATTCAGAAAATAAATCGTTCTGATTCTTTCGAGCTTGGAGGCTTTGAACAAAATAATGAATACCCCTTAGTAATTAACATGCTTTGTTTGGTTTTGGTTCTTTTGAAAGCAATCAAGGAAAGGAATGGAAAGGAAAGAAGTGCTCAGAAAGCCCCCCAAAGCACTTTGGCACTCCCAAAGCAACCAGATGATGAATTACGCAGTGGGGGTATATGGCTAAGTGGGTCCTATTTTTGTGTTATTCAATAACACTAGGAAACATGCTTTAGTTCACAGCATTGTTTCTCTTCTAGTGTCTCCAATCAGCAACACGTAGCTTTTGGTATTGCTAGAGTGATTTCAGTGTACCGAGTGTCTTTGAGTAGATGTCTAAGGGGATAAAGCTAAGGAAAAGAAGAGGGTAGACAGAGGGCATTTGACCACAAAGACTGAGAATTTCATTGATTTGTGGAAGAATTCCTTGGCTAGTACCTCTGGGAAATAGGATGGTTTATAGCAAAGATTCCCAGGCGTACATGTTCTCAGTAACAAAGAGGCTTTGGGATGCTGTGTTGGTGAGGGTGCTTTTAGCTTCAAGAAACCTCGGACCCAATTCAGGATGGCTTGAGCCATGAGGGGATTCATTATCTTGCATAACAAGTCCTAAAGTAGGCATGCTCCACTCAGGCCACACCAGGGCGCTGGTTCCACTTCTCTGTGGCTTTCTGGATTTGTCCTCTTCTCCGTGTTGGCATTATTTTGCAGCAGCTCTGAACACAACGGTGTTTTGTGGTCTTTTTTGCACCAGTCTTGCTGGACAAGTTCATATTCACTAGGGAGTCCCAGGAGCTGACTCTTCTTCTTTTTTTTTTTTTTTTTGAAGTGTAATTGATTTACAATATTGTGTTAGTTTCAGGTATACAACAGAGTGATTCAGATACACACACACACACACACACACACTTTTTTTCAATAGGTTATTACAAGATATTGAATATAGTTCCCTGTGCTGACTCTTCTTAATGAGGAGGTGCTGGAACCAGCTACCACTGAGGACAGCTGAGGTTGGAAAGACGGAGGTGCTACAAAAGTAAGAAAGGAATAATTGTAAGTAGATCACCCCCAATTCTTGAGGAGGACACACCCACCTTCAGTTACTGTTTTCTGACTTCTGGGATAAAACAACCAGCAAAGTCAAGTGAAAATGATGCTGTGCTCCATAGGTCACTGCTCATTCTTACTCTAAAAGTGGAAACAGTGTGCCTTTAAATCTGTCTCTTAACAGGATTTAAGTCTGTATGCCTAAATTTGTAAATGCAATTTTCTCATTTTCTTTATTTTCTAAATACGTTGTGATTGTGGTTTTCATTTCCTCTTTGACCAGCTAGTTATTTAGGAGCAGAATCTTCAATTTATAGGAATTTGGTTTGTCGTTGATGTTATCTAAACTTCTATAAGTTCTATAACTTTTTTCTTTCTACTAAACAATGTGGCGGTCTTAATTTTTTTTAAATACCTATTTATTTATTATTTTTGGCTGCGTTGGCTCTTTGTTGCTGTGCACAGGCTTTCTCTAGTTGCACTGAGCGGGGGCTACTGTTCATTGCGGTGCGCGGGCTTCTCATTGCAGTGGCTTCTCTTGTTGTGGAGCATGGGCTCTAGAGCACAGGCTCAATAGTTGCGGCGCACGGGCTTAGTTGCTCTGCAGCATGTGGGATCTTCCTGGACCAGGGCTCGAACCTGTGTCCCCTGCATTGGCAGGTGAATTCTTAACCACTGCGCCACCAGGGAAGTCCAAACAATTTAAACAAACGTGTACGTAGAAACAGTCACGGCCTAAAATTCCAAAGGCCAGGTAGTTATGCCATTTTGTATGCTATGGATTCCATGTTGGGCCGTGGCTCTTTAGTGAACCAACTGGAGACATAATTAGCTTAGGGAAACAAGAATATCTTCAGAGATGTGTCTGTTTGTTTAGGCAGGCTTGTATAACTCTTTAGAGGATCTCTGAAGAGGAGTAGTAACTATGGAGAATGCCTAGCTTTTCTATGTCCCAATCAATCCTTAGGTTTCATGGTCTGGAATAAATACTAAGAACCAAAGAATTAACTGACATATTATGTGGCTCTAATAATAAGTAAGGACTCTAATTTTTTTTCAATTTTTATTTTATATTGAAGTATAGTTGATTAACAATGTGTTAATTTCAGGTGTACAGCAAAGTGGTTCAGTTATACATATATATATATATCTATTCATTTTAAAGTTCTTTTCCCATTTAGGTTATTACAAAATATTGAGCAGAGTTCCCTGTGCTATACGGTAGGTCCTTGTTGGTTGTCTGTTTTAAATATAGCAATGTGTACATGTCAATCCCAACCTTCCGATCTATCCCTCCCCCAACCCTTCCCCCCGGTAATCATAAGTTTGTTGTCTAAGTCTGTGGGTCTGTTTCTGTCTTGTAAATAAGTTCATTTGTATCATTTTGTAAGGTTCTGCATATAAGTGATATCATATTTGTCTTTCTCTGTCTGACTTACTTCACTTAGTATGACATCTCAGGTCCATCCATGTTGCTGCAAATGGCATTATTTCGTTCTTTTTAATGGCTGAGTAATATCCCATTGTATATATGTACCACATCTTCTTTATCCATTCATCTGTCAGTGGACATTTAGGTTGCTTCCATGTCTTGGCTATTGTAAACAGTGCTGCAATGAACATTCAGGTACATAAGAACTCTAATTTTTAAACAAACATACCGGAAATTGTGCATTCAAATGAGTGCTGTCCTCTTCAACATGGTATAATGCAAAAGGACAAATTAGTTGAGTACCCCAACTTCACTGGTTTGGTTCCTTAAATAGCTATGTTGGGGATTCTGAGGCTGAATCTTGCTCAGCAGAAAACAGTACCTTGATCTACTGTAAAGTCTGCCCTGAACCTGGGTGGGGAGGGTGGGAACACAAGTGCTATATAATTGTCCTTCCTGGTCTCATGGTAAGACCCCTGGATTTGGGGGTTTGAAGACCTGTGCTTGATGGCTCTGTCATTTACCAGCTGTGAGATCTTGTGAAAACACATGCTGTGCACCTCAGCTTCTTTAATTTAATGGTAATTAGTCATAAAAATATTTCCACTTTCTATTTCATAGGTATGTATGTGATAGCCCCCTTCATAACCTATAACGCACTAATTGTTATGCTATTCTTCAAGATGGTCACTCTGGTAGGCTGTGATCTTATTTGCAATTATTTGGTCATTGTACATGCTACTAAATGGGAGTACATTTACATTTTGAGCAACTTGGGAAAAGCACTTTTATATGTACCTTGTTTTCTTAATTCAGTTAGATTACCTATAAATTAATTGATCATGACCTTTGGATCTGAATGACATGACTCTTCCCCCAATTAAATTCACTATCAATAGGTGAAGATTTGTCACCACTGGGTTATTAAATAGAGTATGCCACAGGTGTTTGAAGGTTCTTCCCAAAGAGGAATTCCAAAAAATGATTTGTGCAATGGCAGTCTCATTAGTACTAGAGTATGGTCTTCTGAGGATACTCTATTGAAGGTCAAAACTCACTTGCATGTATAACTTTCTGTTAGCTTGTTTATAAATCAGTCATTTTGCATTAGAATCTCATGGGCTGTATAGCAGTATTCCCATGCGTTGAATCAGAATGATGTTCCTAGGCTGAGCCTGCAGTAATTTCTAGGAATGCACAGTTATGTAAACAAGGAGCCCAGATGAACTCTCAGCTCCAGATAGAAAGGGAATTGGAGCTTTCTGGTGTTTACTGATAATATGTCAATCTCCAAGCAAGCAAATGTTGGTAACTCCAGAATTACAAAATATGGATTTAATACAGCTGTGAAAAACCTGTCTGTCCATAAGCACTACTAAGGTGAGGGGGAGGCAAGAATTATTGGCAGGAAAGCAAATGAATGGAGGAGAGTCTTTCAGCATTGGAGTCTGGGCTTTCTGAAGGGAATGTTGACATAGTTCTAATCCTAAGCTATGATGGGGCGTGCAGTACCTCTCGGGGGTGAGGGGCCTCTGCCCCAGGCCCTGAGCTTCCAAAGGTCATTCTCTGGCCTTCCTCTCACCCTGAAATGAAGAGTCCACAGGGCCACAGGATGTAACCATCTTCAGTCCACTGTGGTAGGAAGAATTCTAAGATGCCACCTACGATTCCCACCCCCTGTATCTTCCCGTCTCCCTGTGGTGGGACCTAATAATATAATGGATGTCACTCCTGTGATCAGATTATGTTATATGGAAAAGGCATTTGGAAGAGATCCTTATAGTTCCTGGTCAGTTGACTGTAAGCTAATCGAAAGAGAGATTGTTCCTGTTCGGCCTCATTTGATTAGGTCCAGTTCTTTAAAAGGGGGACTGAGCCTTTCCTGACAAGAGAGATTCTCCTACCGGCCTTAAAGAAGCAAGTTGCTAATAGTTCTGCAGCCACAAGGAATGGAATTCTGCCGACAGCCAGTGACCTTGGAAGAGGACCCTGAGCCCCGGATGAGACCCCAGCTCTGGCTAATACCTCGATTGCAGCCTGGTGAGACCCGGAGCAGAAGACCAAGGTAAACCATGCCTGGACTCTTGACCCCTGGAAACTCCAGATAATAAATATCTGTTGTTGTAAGCCACTAAGTTTGTGGTGATTTGAGATGCAGCGTAGAACACCTATGTTCGTCTTCTCATCCAGTGGTATGCACAGTGTGGTCTGTTTGCTACTGGTCCACGATGAGCTAAATAAGAGTCAGTGTTCAGTGCTTTCTATAGCAGTTTGACACTTCTCAAACATTTAAGTTGCATTTTATAAAAGTATTGATCCGTAGTGGAGAGGACATTTTAAAAACACGACAAAAAATAGCTCTTGCCCAGAGAAGCATGGTCCCAGTTCATGAGCTGGGTATCTGTAACCCTGACTTCCCTGCACAAATGACCCAAAGCCAGGGCCTGCACAGTCCTCTTTCTCTGTTTGCTCATCTAAGGGCAGGTAATCCTGCTGAGGAAATGACCCTGGGCCTGGGGGCAGCCAATGGGCAGCTTTTTATGGGGAAGTGGGGATGGAGCTTAGGAGGTGTGGGTTGGAGTGTCCGCAGGTGATGTGAGCCCCTCAAAGTGCTTGTGGGAGGTGAGAAGAGAAGGCGCTGGAGGCTGTGGCGATCTCTCTACACGCCCCCTCAGGGTTTCCTGACAAAACATGGGAAGGCCAAATTTCCTAAATTCAAGTATGGCTTTCATGTCATTGTGAAGCTCTATTGGACAATGTAGGAGGAGAGAACACATTTTACTTAATGTAATCTTGATTTGTATTTTTTAATATTCTAGACACATGCTATGTGAGGGGCTTCCACTTGTACTTTTGCACTGGGCTTGCACGTGTTAGGAGTGAGCCTGGAGTGTGATCTTTGCTTGTGAGACTGTTCCAAGTTCTTCTCGTGGTGCCTGCAAACCTAGACCCCTGGTATGCTTAAATGGAGGTTTTCGTTTCTTTGTTTTGTTTTTAGTGAGGCCCTACTGTAATCAACACTGAAGGGCTTTCTGCCCTGATTATGCTTAGATTTTTACTCCTTTTTTCTCAGTTACAAAATAGTGGGTTATCCCGGATTTGTAATATGCAGCAGGAACCCAGGGAAGCAGCACCTTTCTTGAACAGCATTTCAGATACATAGCAAATGCATTTGCCAATGTGGTAGGCTGAATAATGGCCTCCAAAGATATCTCGGTCCTAATCTCTGAAATTTATGAAAGTTACCTTTTGTGTGAAAAGAGACTTTGCAGATATGATCCAGTTGAGGAGACTGAGATGAGGAATTTATCCTGGATTACCAGGGTGGCGTCTATATGCTATCACGAGCACCCTTATAAGAGGGAAACACAGAGAGATTTGACTCAGTAGAGGAAGGAAATATGACCTTGAACTATGATGTGGCACTGCTGGCTTTGAAGATGGAACAAGGGACCACAAGCCAAAGAATGCAGCTCTAGAAACTGGAAAAGGCAAGGAAAAGGATTCTCCCCTAGAGCCTCCAGAGGGAGTGCAGTCTGACGGACACCTTGATTTTGGCCCAGTGAACTGATTTTAGGTTCTGACCCTTCAGCCACCAGGTTTGTGATAACTTGTTACAGTAACCATAGGAAACTAATACACCAAAAATTGAGGCTCTTTCTTTCAATCTGAATTAAAAGTCTGGGGGGTTTGGTGCGTATGTGCAACCACTGTCACTTTTCTAGATGCTTTCACTATCAGTTTTCTAGAAGCAAGCTTTCTGGAATAGGCAGAGTACATGAGAGTGAGGAAGAGAGTAACACAGGCCCAAAGGACACGCTTCCAAAGCTATGTGGAAGGCTGGGTCCCAGCTGGTACAGTACTTTAGAACAAAAGAGTGTTTCCTTAAAATAACTGACGGAATGCGGGAAAGGACTATATACGTGTTCAGTTTTATGAATGGCCCACAGTTGACATTTATGATGTATCAGTCCCTGTTAATAGCTTGACTGACAGACAATTAAGGGATGCATAAGACTTCCACCCGTAAATAGTCCTGAGCACGCCCGAGAAGGAGCATGGTTTAGGACAGCCTCTGGGGACTAGATGGAAATTGAAAAGTGAAACCAAGCGAAGGAAAACTCAGGGAAAAACTTAGGGAACAAAATTTCTGACCAAGATGTCTGAGCCTGGAGTCACCTTTTGATCAGCAGGAAATGGTGAGAAGCCCCCTATCTAAAATGACTGGGACGTGAAAGGATTTGTGGCAGGATAACGGGGAGTCTTCTCCACCTCTCACTTCACTGGTCTCCGCTGAAGCCCTGAGTTAGTCCCGAGGACTGTGGATACCCTTGAGGCCAAGAGAGCGCCAAGTAGTGGAGCAGATGAGCTGAACTTTCATTCCTGTCTTCCCTGGGGCTCAGAGGAAAGGCTATTTTGCAAGCAGCTGCTGCAGTTCTCCCAAAAGGCCCTTCTTTGTTCCCTTCGGCTCCCAGCCTTTGAACACGTTCTCTGTTTTTCTGTTATGCAGGTGTATGCTTGGGTCCAGCCTGGAAAACATCGCTGAAAGTTACTTGTGTAGCACCTCGTGCGTCTGTGAGGAGCTTGCTGCTGTTGACTTTCACCTCTGCTTTTGCCAAACAGGTTTTAAACATTTTAAAAAAATTTTTTGAATCAGACCTTCTGGCCATAATGTTGTCCAAACAGCTGCAAAATCGTCTTGCTCAACTAGTCTAAATTTGGATTTGATTTACATCAGAAGAAAAAACTGTAGAAAAGAGAGCTTGCCACCCCAAATCCACTACCTCCTCTGGCTTCCCAAGAGGTCAGTGTTTGCTGGTTGTGAATGACGGTGATCTGCATGGTGAGAAGAAAGATGTTCCCCAGAAATGCTTTGTTTGTTTTCTTTGGTATTTAACACATTCCACCTGAGATTTATTGCTGTGTGTGCTTTTATCCCTCCTGGGACACAGTGAGATCCTCAAGGCCATGGAGCACATCTTTCTTGTTTTCATATTCCTTTCTCTTGCCCACCGCCCTTGGCTGTCCAATAACACTCCAGCAACTGCTGCAATTCCACACTTAATATGCAGTCCATTGAATGAAGAGAATTTGACTCAGTTATTGAACAAATTGGTATTAGTTATTTAACAAATTGGTAACAAAAGTACCTTGAATGCGCACAGCACCTAACCATTTTGACATGTTTTTTAATCTAATGTCTCATTTTATCTCTACAACATCCCTGAGGACTCAGTATAACTAGTAGTAATAGTTCCACTGAACAGGTCAGAACATTGAAGTCTGGGAAAGTTGTGACTTAGAAAGGGTCACGCTGCAAATTATTGGCAGGGTTCTTGTTAGGATCAGTTTCTTATTCTGCATCCTTGCCATGAGAGCAACAACGTGATGCTTTAGTCCATCTAGTTGACCCACAGTGAAGTATAAAACTTCTCATTTTTGCAAATTGGGAGGAAACGGGGACCCAGTCATCTGAGTTTTGACCTGGCTGTAAATTGTGCCAATAGGGCTGGAACTGTGGTCTCCCAGATTGGAGAGTGTCAATCAAACCTTCACTCTATGGATAACCCACAAGGACAGCCTCGTAGTTCTGAACCACAGCAGGTAAACCATAATATCAACTCTGTCCATTTTCTTAATGTACCCTCTTAATTAAGTCAAGTTATTTTGTTGGCAGTGACGGTGGGAGGCTCCAGGTATGGTGATTTCCAGAAAGAAAATCTTATAGCTGCTTTTGAAGACTCGGAACCCAGAGGATGATACAGATTCTTGCTTCCTTTCCCATCAGGGCACTGCCTGTCCATATTGGAGCCCACCCTGGAGGCTAACTAGGATTTCCTTGCACACCCACAGTCCCCTCTGCCCTTGGACCGCCCTTCCCAGGGCCCCCTCAGCTGAGTGCTTTCAGTCTGAAGGGGCAGCAGTAGATTCTTTAGGTTTTCCCCAGAGAAACCAAACCCCCCAACTCAAATCACACTTATCTTGAAACGTTAACCACTTTTCACAGCATAGCATCCATGAGTTACTCTGCTAACCGAGCATCAGTCTCTGCTTCATCTTACAAAAGATATTTTCCCAGCAAATATCTGGGAAGTGAAGGCAAGAGAAGAGTGAGAAGGGAAGCAAACCCCAGCCTGTCCCACTTAGAGTTTCGAGTGTGATCATATGTCCTACTCTCTCCCACTCATTCATTCAACAAATGTTTATTGAGGATCTGCCTTGTGGCAGGAATTACATTATGGAATATAAATATGAATAGGACATAGTCCTTGACTTGAGGGAGTTCATGGTTTAGAAAAGAAAACAGGTTTATTTTAAAGGGAGGTAGAATTACAAGGTTAGAGAAATGCCCAGCATAGCAGGAATGAGGAGCATTCCTGAAGGAGGTGAGGCTTCCTGGAGAAGAGGGTACTTGAATTGCCCCGTTTTGCAGGTGAGGTAATTGAGACTCGGCAGAGAATCTGTGGCCAGATGACAGACTGCAACGCCGGGAAGAGCATTGCGTCCACTTCAGCACGATCGTGGCATGAAGAAAAGTCTGGCTTCACCACAGTAAGAGCCTGGGGGTCGTCAGAGTGGACCTGGGAACAGCACAGCCCAGGGAGACTGAGGAGAGCCTCCAGGAACAGGAAGAGGATCCCCAAGAGGTAGCCAGGAGGAACTTCTATGACCCCTTAGGTGTTCACAAGATGAGGTATGAGGGCTTTGGGGTTCCAGAAAATTTACCCAGGGTGGGGTGGGGTGAGGTGGGGCAGCAGTAGGGGAGGAAGGTTGAGAAAAACTAGGATTTTCTCAGAATTTTATAAAACATCTCTCTTTACTTTTCCCTGCATTCACGTGCAGCCTTGCAGCACCTAATAATGGTTAATAAGCTCAGCCTCTGAATATGTCATTTCATTCCCACAACAGCCCTGCAAGGAAGAGTCTTTCATTATCTCTCTCTTTAAAAATAGATGAAAAACTGTGGTTTCAGAGGTTTAGCAGTGCATTCCAGACTGCACCTGGAGTTTGAACCCTGGTACTTGGACTTTGGGGGTTCTCAGTTCCCACACTAACTCAAAGACCAGAGGGAGCCTTGACATGAGACTAAATCCATAAATATCAGGTATTAGAGCAGTACAAAAGGGGGCTGGGGAGTGCGCTAGCTGATATTTATCTCACCTATTAAGAGGTTTGTCTTATTAATCCTCACAACATCTCTATGAGAACAGCCCAGTTATTGCTCCATTTTACAGGTGAGAAAATTGAGGAGCAGAGATGTTAAGTTACTTTCTCCAGGTCACACAGCTAGTAATGTGTGGGCCGGGATTTGATTCCAGATATGTTGGATTCTGAAATCCATATACTCACGGCTATAATATGTAAGTTGTGAAAATAAGCTAATGCCACAAATGTTTTGATATTCTAAGTCAGTGATTCTCAACTAGGGCATTTTTACCTTTTAGGGTATACTTGGCAATGTCTGGAGACGTTTTGATTGTTGCAACTGGGAGAGGCATGCTATTGGCATCTAGGGGGTACAGGCCAGAGACTCTGCTAAACATCCTACAATGCACAGGACAGCTCCATGACAAAGAATTATCAACATGTCAGGAGTGCGGAGGTTGAGAAACCCTGTTCTAAATTTAAATAAATTCTAACACATTTTGAAGAAATAGCATATTTTTCTCTACACTATGAATTCCTAGATTAAAGGTCAGAGGATCCTGATTCCAACTTCCTTCCAACTTAACTTTGCTCGTTCCAGAACCTTTGGGGCCATGGGACCACTGCCTCCTGTTTGCAGTCCCTGTGAGGATAGATGATGTGAGTGCCAATGGTGGGCCCACCCTAGCCCTGAGACCTGGCTGAGAACACAGGAGCATACCTCAGCAGGCTCCAGGTCTAAAGCAGAGACACTGACTCATGACCATGACAAGGGCAGGGCTCCTGGGAAGTGGAGCATCATATCTTACTTGATAGTCGTTGGGTATAAAAACAAGAACAACAACAATAGAAACACACTTGACCTAAAGTTGAGAGTTATGTTTTATTTAGGGAACTTACTGAGGACTATAGCCCAGGAGACAGCCTCTCAGATAGCTCTGAGGGACAGTTCCAAAGAGGTAAGGGAGGAGCCAGGATACAGAGGAGTTTTTGCTGGAAAAAAAAAAAAAAATGTAGTCAAACATCAAAAGATTACTGCTAATCACAAAAACCAGACATCTCAAGATAATGATTTTAGTGCTTTTCTATGTATGGGAAGATGCAAGAGTCCGGGCTTATTGGAATTTTTTGTTCAAGAAGCATCTTAACCTTCTAGGGCCAGTATTCTGTTTTTCTCCATCCTAAAATCCCCTCAGGGCACAACACTGGGGCAGCTACAGTGGCTGATGGCTTGATGCTGGGCAACATTCATTGTTTAAATAAATGCTGGAGAGGGTGTGGAGAACAGGGAACCCTCTTGCACTGTTGGTGGGAATGTAAATTGATACAGCCACTATGGGGAACAGTATGGAGGTTCCTTAAAAAACTAAAAATAGAACTACCATACGACCCAGCAATCCCACTACTGGGCATATACCCTGAGAAAACCACAATGCAAGAAGAGACATGTACCCCACAATGTTCATTGCAGCTCTATTTACAATAGCCAGGACATGGAAACAAATTGGTAACAAAAGTACCTTGAAACAAATTGGTAACAAAAGTACCTTGAAAATTGAAATCATATCAACAGTGTCCATCAACAGATGAATGGATAAAGAAGATGTGGCACATATATACAATGGAATATTACTCAGCCATAAAAAGAAACAAAATTGAATTATTTGTAGTGAGGTGGATGGACCTAGATTCTGTCATACAGAGTGAAGTAAGTCAGAAAGAGAAAAACAAATACCGTATGCTGACACGTATATATGGAATCTAAAAAAAAAAAACAAAAGTTCTGAAGAATGTAG
Source organism: Phocoena sinus (assembly GCF_008692025.1). Classification (NCBI taxonomy): domain Eukaryota; kingdom Metazoa; phylum Chordata; class Mammalia; order Artiodactyla; family Phocoenidae; genus Phocoena; species Phocoena sinus. The sequence goes on from NC_045775.1 coordinate 26,320,344, forward strand.
GGACAAGACAGGAATAAAGACACAGATGTAGTGATTGGTTCAAGATGGCGGAGTAGAAAGACGTGCGCTCACTCCCTCTTGCAAGAGCACCAGAATCACAGCTAACTGCTGAACAGTCATCAACAGGAAGAGACTGGAACTCACCAAAAAAGATAGCCCACATCCAAAGACAAAGGAGAAGCCACAATGAGATGGTAGGAAGGACACAATCACAATAAAATCAAAGCCCATAACTGCTGGTGGGTGACTCACAAACTGGAGAATAAATGTCCACAGAAGTCCACGCACTGAAATGAAGGTTCTGAGCCCCACCTCAGGCTTTTCAACCAGGGGGTCTGGCAACAGGAGGAGGAATTCCTAGAGAATCACTTTGAAGGCTAGTGGGATTTGATTGCAGGACTTTGACAGGACTGGGGGAAACAGAGGGCACACACAAAGTAGTGTGTGCATCGGGACCCAGGGGAAGGAGCAATTACCCCTTGCTAAACCAGACTAAACCAGACCTGCTGCTAGTGTTGAAGGTTCTCCTGCAGAGGTGGGGGGTGGCTGTGGTGCACCGTGAGGGCAAGGACACTGGCAGCAGAATTTCTGGGAAGTACTCCTTGGCATGAGCCTTCCCAGAGTCCACCCCTTTAGACCCACCAAAGAGCCGGGTAGTCTCCAGTATTAGGTCGCCTCAGGCCAAACAACCAACAGGGAGGGAACCCAGCATCACCCATCAGCAGACAAGAGGATTAAAGTTTTACTGAGCTCTGTCCACCAGAGCACCAGCCAGCTCTACCCATCACCAGTCCCTCCCATCAGGAAACTTGCACAAGCTGCTTAAACAGCCTCATCCACCAGAGGGCAGACAGAAGAAGCAAGAAGAACTACAATCCTGCAGCCTGTGGAACAAAAACGACATTTACAGAAAGATAGACAAGGTGAAAGGGCAGAGGGCTATGTACCAGATGAAGGAACGAGATAAAACCTCAGGAAAACAAGTAAATGAAGTGGAGATAGGCAACATTCCAGAAAAAGAATTCAGAATAATGATAGTGAAGATGATCCAGGACCTTGGATAAATAATGGAGGCAAAGATGGAGAAGACGCAAGAAATGTTTAACAAAGACCTAGAAGAATTAAAGAACAAACAAACAGAGATAAACAATACAATAACTGAAATGAAAAATACACTAGAAGCAATCAATAGCAGAATAACTGAGGCAGAAAAATGGATAAGTGATCTGGGAGACAGGTGGAATTCACTGCCGCAGAACAGAATAAAGAAAAAAGAATGAAAAGAAATGATGATAGCCTAAGAGACCTCTGGGACAACAATAAACAGAACAACATTTGCATTATAGGGGTCCCAGAAGGAGAAGAGAGAGAGAAAGGACCTGAGAAAATATTTGAAGAGATTATAGTCAAAAACTTCCCTAACATGGGAAAAGAAATAGCCACCCAAGTTCAGAAAGCGCAGACAGTCCCAGGCAGTATAAACCCAAGGAGAAACACGCCGAGACACATAGTAATCAAATTGACAAAAATTAAAGACAAAAATTATTGAAAGCAACAAGGGAAAAATGACAAATAACATACAAGGGAACTCCCATAACGTTAACAGCTGATTTCTCAGCAGAAACTCTACAAGCCAGAAGTGAGTGGCATGATTGATGAAAGGGAAAAACCTACAACCAAGATTACTCTACCCAGCAAGGATCTCATTCAGATTCGACAGAGAAATCAAAAGCTTTACAGACAAGCAAAAGCTAAGGGAATTCAGCACCACCAAACCAGCTCTACAACAAATGCTAAAGGAACTTCTCTAAGTGGGAAACACAGAGAAGAAAAGGACCTACAAAAACAAACCCATAATAATTAAGAAAATGGTAATAGGAGCATACATATCGATAATTACCTTAAGCGTGAATGGATTAAATGCTCCAACCAAAACACACAGGCCTGCTGAATGGATACAAAAACAAGACCCATATATATGCTGTCTACAAAAGACCCACTTCATACCTAGGGACACATAGAGACTGAAAGTGAGGGGATGGGAAAAGATATTCCAGGCAAATGGAAATCAAAAGAGAGCTGGAGTAGCAATACTCATATCAGATAACATAGACTTTAAAATAAGAATATTACAAGAGACAGGGCTTCCCTGGTGGCGCAGTGGTTGAGAGTCTGCCTGCCGTTGCAGGGGACGCGGGTTCATGCCCTGGTCCGGGAGGATCCCACATGCCACGGAGCAACTGGGCCCGTGAACCGTGGCCACTGGGCCTGCGCGTCCGGAGCGTGTGCTCTGCAACGGGAGAGGCCACAACAGTGGGAGGCCCACGTACCGCAAAAAATAATAATAATAAAAAAAAAAGAATGCTACAAGAGACAAGGAAGGACACTACATAATGATCAAGGGATCAATCCAAGAAGATATAACAATTATAAATATATATGTGCCCAACATAGGAGCACCTCAGTACGTAAGACAACTGCTAACAGCTATAAAAGAGGATATCAACAGTAACACAATAATAGTGGGGGACTTTAACACCTCACTTACACCAATGGACAGATCATCCAGACAGAAAATTAACAAGGAACCACAAGCTTTTAATGACACAATAGACCAGATAGATTTAATTGATATTTATAGGCCATTCCATCCCAAAACAGCAGATTACACTTTCTTCTCAAGTGCACACAGAACATTCTCCAGGATATATCACATCTTGGGTCACAAATCAAGCATCAGTAAAATTAAGAAAATTGAAATCATATCAAGCATCTTTTCTGGCCACAACGCTATGAGATTAGAAATCAATTACAGGGGAAAAAACGTAAAAAACACAAACACATGGAGGTTAAACCATACATTACTAAATAACCAAGAGATCACTGAAGAAATCAAAGATGAAATCAGAAAATACCTAGAGACAAATGACAATGAAAACACGACGATCCAAAACCTATGGGATGCAGCAAAAGCAGTTCTAAGAGGGAAGTTTACAGCAATACAAGCCTACCTCAAGAAACAAGAAAAATCTCAAATAAACAATCTAACCTTACACCTAAAGGAACTAGAGAAAGAAGAACAAGCAAAACCCAAAGTTAGTAGAAGGATAGAAATCATAAAGATCAGAACAGAAATAAATGAAATAGAAACAAAGAAAACAATAGCAAAGCTCAATAAAACTAAAAGCTGGTTCTTTGAGAAGATAAACAAAATTGGTAAACCATTAGCCAAACTCATCAAGAAAGACAGGGAGAGGACTCAAATCAATAAAATTGGAAATGAAAAAGGAGAAGTTACAACAGACACTGCAGAAATACAAAGCATCCTAAGAGACTACTACAAGCAACTCTATGCCAATGAAATGGACAACCTGGAAGAAGTGGACAAATTCTTAGAAAAGTATAACCTTCCAAGACTGAACCAGGAAGAAATAGAAAACATGAACAGACCAATCACAAGTAATGAAATTGAAACTGTGATTAAAAGTCTTCCAACAAACAAAAGTTCAGGACCAGATGGCTTCACAGGTGAATTCTATCAAACATTTAGAGAAGAGCTAACACCCATCCTTCTCAAGCTCTTCCAAAAATTGCAGAGGAAGAAACACTCCCAAACTCATTCTACAAGGCCACCATCACCCTGATACCAAAACGAGACAAAGACACTACAAAAAAAGAAAATTACAGACCAATATCACTGATGAATATAGATGCAAAAATCCTCAGCAAAATACTAGCAAACAGAATCCAACAGCACATTAAAAGGATCATACACCATGATCAAGTGGGAGTTATCCCAGGGATGCAAGGATTCTTCAATATACGCAAATCAATCAATGTGATACACCATATTAACAAATTGAAGAATAAAAACCATATGATCATCTAAATAGATGAAGAAAAAGCTTTTGACAAAATTCAACACCTATTTATGATAAAAACTCTCCAGAAAGTGGGCATAGAGGGAATCTACCTCAACATAATATAGACCATATATGACAAACCCACAGCAAACATCATTCTCAGTGGTGAAAAACTGAAAGCATTTCCTCTAAGATCAGGAACAAGACAAGGATGTCCACTCTCACCACTGTTGTTCAACATAGTTTTGGAAGTCCTAGCCACGGCAATCAGAGCAGAAAAAGAAATAAAAGGAATACAAATTGGAAAAGAAGAAGTAAAACTGTCACTGTTTGCAGATGACATGATACTATACATAGGTAATCCTAAAGATGCCACCAGAAAACTGCTAGAGCTAATCAATGAATTTGGTAAAGTTGCAGGATACAAAATAAATGCACAGAAATCTCTTGCATTCCTATACACTAATGAAAAATCTGACAGAGAAATTAGGGCAACACTCCCATTTACCATTGCAACAAAAACAATAAAATACCTAGGAATAAACCTACCTAGGGGGACAAAAGGCCTGTATGCAGAAAACTATAAGACACTGATAAAAGAAATTAAAGATGATACCAACAGATGGAGAGATATACCATGTTCTTGGATTGGAAGAATCAATATTGTGAAAATGACTATACTATCCTAAGCAATCTAAAGATTCAACGCAATCCCTGTCAAATTACCAATGGCATTTTTTACAGAACTAGAACAAAAAATATTAAAATTTTAATGGAGACATAAAAGACCCCGAATAGCCAAAGCAGTCTTGAGGGAAATAAAACAGAGCTGGAGGAATCAGACTCCCTGACTTCAGACTACAGTACAAAGCTACAGTAATCAAGACAAGATGGTACTGGCACAAAAATAGAAATATAGATCAGTGGAACAGGATAGAAAGCCCGGAGATAAACCCACGCACCTATGGTCAACTAATCTATGACAAAGGAAGCAAGGATATACAATGGAGAAAAGGCAGTCTCTTCAATAATTGGTGCTGGGAAAACTGGACAGCTACATTTAAAAGAATGAAATTAGAACATTCCCTAACACCATACACAAAAATAAACTCAAAATGGATTAGAGACCTAAATGTGAACCGGATACTATAAAACTCTTAGAGGAAAACATAGTAAGAACACTCTTTGACATAAATCACTGCAAGATCTTTTTTGATTCACCTCCTAGAGTAATGGAAATAAAAACAAAAATAAATAAATGGGACCTAGTGGAACTTAAAATCTTTTGCAAAGCAAAGGAAACTACAAACAAGAGGAAAAGACAACCCTCACAATGGGAGAAAATATTTGCAAACGCATCAACGGACAAAGGATTGATCTCCAAAATATATAAACAGCTCATGCAGCTCAATATTAAAAAAACAAACAACCCAATCAAAAAATGGGCAGAAGACCTAAATAGACATTCCTCCTAAGAAGACATACAGATGGCCAAGAAGCACATGAAAAGCTGTTCAACATCACTAATTATTAGAGAAATGCAAATCAGAACTACAATGAGGTATCACCTCACACCAGTTAGAATGGGCGTCATCAGAAAATCTACAAACAACAAATGCTGGAGAGGGTGTGGAGAAAAGGGTACCTTCATGCACTGTTGGTAAGAATGTAAATTGAAACAGCCACTATGGAGAACAGAATGGAGGTTCCTTAAAAAACTAAAATTAAAATTACCATATGACCCAGCAACCGCACTACTGGGCATTACCCAGAGAAAACCATAATTCAAAAAGACACATGCACTCCAGAGTTCATTGCAGCACTATTTACGATAGCCAGGTCATGGAAGCAACCTAAATGCCCATCCATAGACGAATGGATAAAGAAGATGTGGTACATATATACAATGGAATATTCCTCAGCCATAAATAGGAACGGAATTGAGTCATTTGTAGAGATGTGGATGGATCTAGAGACTGTCATGGAGAGTGAAGTAAGTCAGAAAGAGAAAAACAAATATCGTATATTAACGCATACATGTGGAACCTAGAAAAATGGTACAGATGAACCTGTATGCAGGGCAGAAATAGAGACACAAATGTAGAGAACAAACGTATGGACACCAAGGCTGGAAAGTGGCGGGGAACGTGGTGGTGTGATGAATTGGGAGACTGGGGTTGACATATATACACTAATATGTATAAAATGGATAACTAATAAGAACCTGCTGTATAAAAATATAAAATAAAATTCAAAAAAATAAAAAAATTTTAAAATCACACACACAAAAAGATGTGGACATAGAGAATGGACTTGAGGACACAGGGAGGAGGGAGGGTAAGCTGGGATGAAGTGAGAGTGGCATTGACATATATACTCTACCAAATGCAAAATAGCTAGTGGGAAGCAGTTGCATAGCACAGGGAGATCAGCTCGATGTTTTGTCTCCACCTAGAGGGGTGGGATAGGGAGGGTGGGAGGGAGACACAAGAGGGAGGAGATATGGGGATATATGTATATGTACAGCTGATTCACTTTGATATACAGCAGAAACTAACACACCATTGCAAAGGAATTATACTCCAATAAAGATGTTAAAAAATAATAATAATTTGCAGTATGCTTTAGAGGTCTTCTCCCTCTCTTGGGCCATTGACGTTTTCGTGCTTTTGAAGAGTATTCACTCTCTGTTATGTCTTTATCATACTTAAATCACCTTATATTCATCTGCAAGATACAGTGTGTCTCATGATTTGCTGTGGAGATCAGTGCATTACTGATACTTTGATACTTTTCCTTTCATATGCCTTCTAAAGAAAAAAGAAAAAGAAGCATGGATGCAAAAAAAAAAAAATTCATTGTTTACTGAAATGGGGGGCAACATATTTTGTCCACAGCATTCTCCAGGATTCAAATTTAGCCTTTTCAGTTCGAAGAACTTTTTGAATATCAAAATATATCAGGACTGCAGTGTATTGTTGCGCAGGTCACACCCTTGGGGATGAGCTGGGGCTGAAATCCCTGGTTTGCCTTGCTCTAATTTGCACAAAGGCACCAAATGAGCTAGCAAAGACCCAACGCTTCAGGTGTGCATAGCTGACTTTAGAGTCTTTTGACTGAGAGAATATATGATAACCCCTTAACTGCTATGAATTTGGTAACATGTTAAAGTGAATTTGTATTTTATTAAGCATGGCATCGCCTACACTTTTGAAAGACTGTAGTGCCAGTATAGGCCAGAGGTTATTTATTCAATCTACAGACACTGCTTGGCCCACATGGATTTGTGGACTCTTTGCAATAGCTCCAAGTTCTCCCAAGAGTCTGGGGCTTTAGGTCAGACAGTCCTACCCTGGACCATTGTACACAAAGTCCTTCTATTCCCTAGCTTAAGAATTTATTTTAGGGGCAGAGGGCCAGTTGGCAACATATGAAAAGTTTTAAACATTAATGTTACACAATAAAAAATGCAAACTTTAAACATTTTCCATTTCCCCATTTGAAAGAAATTATCCTTGGATAAAAACCAAAGAAATAATGGCATTGTAACCCACTGCCAATCCCCTCTCCTTCCCGGATCTGCCACAGCTTTGTCGTTATGTATTCGAAGACCTCACTTGTCCTATAGACAAGCTCTATCCAATTATAATGCAAGCCACATATATATGGTAAAACTTTCTAGTAGTCATATTAAGAAAGAGATGAAATTAATTTTAACAATATATTTTATTTAGCCCAATATATCAAAAATCTTATCATTTCAATATGTAACTGATGTGTTAAAAATTATTAATATAGACTAGAATTAATATATGTGCTGACATGCACTCTGACGCTAATATCTTCCATGATCTAACAGTTAAAATCAAGTGTAGTCCAACTGAAACAATAAAGTTGTGTCTAACAGAAAAAGATTTTATACCACGTTCCATTTTAAAATTTAAAATTTGATTTACTTGAAATTATATAAAATTTAAAATTCAGTCCCTCAGTGACCCTGGACACATTTCAAGTGTTCACCAGCCACAGGTGGCATGGCTATGGTATTGGACAGCATAGCTCTGGACCTTCCATGTGTTTTAACAGACCTGTAGCTAAACCTCATAGGCCCCTTTACCATATGTCAATGGTTTGGGGAGAAGTTCTAGAATCTTCTCTGTGAAATATTAGAGCAGATCTGTGGTTGTTGTTAGGATGCTCTTGGTTTATGTTGAACTTAAAACCTTCCTGTAGTGTTAGTCCGTTTCAGGCTGATGTTCCCCTGTGGAGATGAAGAATACTCTGCTATTCTGGGTCCCGTAGCGACTGCCATCCTCAGTCGAAAGCCATTCCCAAGCAGAATGGTTTTCAGGGAGTCGTGCGCCTTTCACCTTGTCTCCAGGAGTGTGGTTTTCTAAAGGATGAAGAAAGGTAGGATCCTGAAGAAAATTTTCATGGGTGAAGTTCAGGCTGAAGCAGAGGAGGGGAGAGGACTAAGGATGGAGCGGCTCCCACCTCTGAGGGAAATCCACCCCCCACTAGAAGGAAGCCCTGTGGTGTGGTCAAAGCTGGGAGGAAGAAAGAGGATCTCGAAAAAAAAAATCAGGCAGAAAAGTTTATGTGGACCCAGAGCAGCAAACCCAAGGTCTACACAGCTACTGTGAGACAGTACATGGTCAGGACTTCTACTGACCTCTCGGCTACTCCAGAGTAGTTCAGTAATTAGACACACCCCAAACACCCGCTGCTTCTCATGGTCAGCATTATTTGTCATAAAATTTGATCCCAGTGTTTGCTGTATTATTAGATATCCTATGAAACAGAATCTAATAATATACTTCTTTCTTTCTCTAAATGAGTCCTAACCTTGCAACTGGGGTTGCAACTATAACATTGTTGCCTTTTTTTTTTTTCCCCACTTTCAAGGATTAGGTAATAATACTAAACTCCCTATCTCATGCTACTCTCTGCTATTTGCACTTGGCTTGGTGCTTGAAGAATGTATTTCTAAATTAAAGCTGTGCTACTTTTTATCTCATGCAATTATCCCACACAGTTACGGGTTTATAGATTTGCCGTATCTCCGAATGTTTTCTGTCAAGCTGAACACATCCAGTCACTACCAATTGAAGTTCCTCAGCTGAAATTATTTTCATCTCTGAGAATTTCTTCAGAGCTGTTTCTGTTATGGAGGATAAAAGGGATAAAGGATTCATAGTTGCCCAGAGTCCGTGCCTCTTTAAATACAGGCCTTGCATCCAGAGTTTGATTTCTTCCTTTTATGGGGGAGAAGTCCTGCTGTCTAGGATGGAAGGATTTAGGGAGTAGTTGAGGTAGCAGGTTTGCCTGGGCTGGTGTTCTGCTCTTGTGTGGCTGCTGAGGACCTTCTGGCACATTCTTAGAAAGCCAATTAAAGCAGAAAAGGCCCTTAGAACCAAATCTATTGCCCCCAATATAGCTGTTAAACTTATAACTTTTCGGTGAGCTGCTGGTGCTTCTTGTGCCCCTACAGCAGCCCATCTATGCTGCCTTATGCTTTTCTGTAGCCCTCTTGAAAACCCTTGTTAAATTTAGTTTAGTGACATGTATTCATCAGAAACAAAAACCACTGGAGTATTGACTGCAAAATCAGTTCATGGAGTGAAACACACATTTCTATATCTTCATATTCTTCTAAGCACCTATTCAAATACACAATTGTTTCCAGGGTCTATGACCACACAACGTTTTGTCTGTGATGGGTAGATAGTTTAAGAAATTTATTTCTGTTTGATTTCAAATAGAAAAGAGACAGCATTTTTTTTTCCAGAAAGGTACATTGCCTCTGACTCTTAAAATAGATTTTCTTCTTGTTCTCACTTTGTAACTGCTGTACGTACGCTATTTGTTTTAATTCTCTAGAAAGAGTTAAACGTCTTAAGGATTTTAACCCCAAATGGAAATAATTGGTCCCTAAACTAAACTTGCTCTTTATGTGAAATATAAGACTCTAGGGACTCTAGCCTTTTAGAATCATCTCAGAATTTGCCCAGGAAATATGACATTGGCAGAAAGGGGATATAGGTGCCTTTTCCCATGTTTATATGGACATGGATTCTGGGTTTTACAAATAGAGAAATACGGTACAAGTCCATGGAGATAGTGGAGTGAAATGTAGAGAGAGAAGGAGAAAGATCTTTTTGTATTTTAAAATGAAATAGTTTAACCAAGTCAGAGAAAAGAGAGTATAAAGGTAAAGCTATTTTGACGTTGTTTGCTCTCTTTAGTTCTCTGTATGGGGCATCTCAGAGAGAGAACACAGTTTCACAGCATGGATGGAAAGTGTAGGAAACATTTTTAATCTAGAATAGCCAGAGCAACCTTGAAAAAGAACAAAGTTAGAGACTCATATTTCCCATTTCAAAACTTACTACAAAGCTACAGTAATCAAGATAGCGTATTGGGTTGGCCAGAAGGGCCGGTTGGTTTTTTCCATAAGGTGTCTCTAGTAGCGCTTAGTTGTCTTTAACTTCATTCGAAACAATTTTGTTAGATTGTATTGTGACAGCTGTCATATCATCGTGCATTTAAAAAAAACTTATCAGAATTGGTGAACTTTTGTGTAGCCATTTTAATAGTGAAGGTGGAAGGAAAAAGCAACATTTTCAGCATATTATGCTTTATTATTTCAAGGAAGGTAAAAACGCAAAAAAAAGATTTGTGCGGTGTGTAGAGAAGGTGCTGTGACTGATCGAACGTGTCAAAAGTGGTTTGTGAAGTTTCACGCTGGAGATTTCTCTCTGGACCATGCTCCATGGTCGGGTAGACCAGCTGAAGTTGATAGCCATCAAATCGAAACAATAACTGAGAACAATCAACGTTATACCATGTGAAAGATAGCCGACATCCTCAAAATATCCAAATCAAATGCTGAAAATCATTTGCACCAACTTGGTTATGTTAATCGCTTTGATGTTTGGATTCCACATAAGTTAAGGGGAAAAAACCTTCTTGACCATATTTCCGCATGCGATTCTCTATTTAAACGGAATGAAAACGTTCCATTTTTAAAACAAATTGTGGTGGGCGATGAAAAGTGGATACTGTACAATAATGTGGAATGGAAGAGATCGTGGGGCAAGCGAAATGAACCACCACCAACCACACCAAAGGCTGGTCTTCATCCAAAGAAGGTGATGTGTACATGGTGGGATTGGTGTTCTCCTTCCAGAAAACCAAACGATTAATTCCAACAAATACTGCTCCCAGTTAGACCAACTGAGAGCAGCACGCGACAAAAAGTGTCTGGAATTAGTCACCAGAAAACGCATAATCTTCCATCAGGATAACGCAAGACTGCATGTTTCTTTGATGACCAGGCAAAAACTGTTACAGCTTGGCTGGGAAGTTCTTAATGGAAAAAATTTCGATTCCCTGGAAGACTGTAAAAGGCACCTGGAACAGTTCTTTGCTCAAAAAGATAAAAAGTTTTGGGAAGATGGAATTATGAAGTTGCCTGAAAAATGGCAGAAGATAAGGGAACAAAACGGTGAATATGTTGTTCAATAAAGTTCATGGTGAAAATGAAAAATGTCTTTTATTTTTACTTAAAAACTGAAGGCACTTTTTGGCCAACCCAATAATACGGGCATAGGATAAACATGTGGACCAATGGAATCCAAAGAGTCCAGAAAAAAACCCATACATCTATGGCCAATTGTTTTTCAACCCATGTGTCAAGACTACTCAATGGGGGAAAAATAGTTTTTTCAACAAACTATTGCTTATAAACTAAGTGCTTATCCACTTGAAGCCAATGAGTCTTACCCAGAGTGAGCCATCATCTTGCAAGAATCTGGGAGGGGAGTGCTCCCGTGGAGAAGACGACTCCTCCCAGAGTGGGACTGGAGAGGGGAATAGGCCTCCCCTACCTCCCCCACACCATCCCCTTTCTCAGTAACTTGCTATGGTACTTGAAATTCCACCAGCAGCCAATTCCCTGGGTTACTGAAGGGCTCACAAGTGGAAAGGCCTGTGAGAGCCAGAGGGTGCTGGGAGAGAGCAAAATGGGTGGGCTGGCAAGCTGGGAAGCACATCCCACATGAGAGTGCTCAGGACAGAAGCTGCAGGAGCTGTGTACATGAAAGAGCTTGAGAGCTTGGAGTCAAGCAACAAGTGGCTTCTCGGCCCAGTCTACGAGATTTGGAACGTGGGCCACGCTAGCCTCCCTGATCCGTGGACTAGCTCTGGCATCCCGGGGGCTCAGAGATGTCACTGCAGAGGCGAGCCAGGCCTTGCAGGGTGGGCTCTCTTCATAAGTATCAGCACCTCACAGTGGCCTGAGACTTGAGCCAGTGAGTGAGGGTGGGCTTGTTCCTGAGCCATGGGGCTCTGCCACCCCAGCACCCTTTTGTTAACCTTTTAGGAGGTGATGGCTAAAGTTCCATATGGGGGCTAAGAGCCATCATAACTTGGGCCATAATACTGCACTCAAGGGCCAGCAAGGCTGGGGTAACTTAGGATTCATTTCTAAAACAATATTGTCTGTTCCGCAGCACATAGAATATTTTATAATCCAAATGGGCCGATGGCCTCTTGGCTTGCATTAGTGCAATGCTATTATCTCAATAAGTGTAAATCTCCACTCTGTTTGTTTTGGACAAGTTTTGGGGCCTCAGATTGCTGTTCTTTGGTCTTGCTCTGAGCTTTGCTAGAAACATACAAATGTGCAGACGACAAGAACAGATGTCAGAGCCCCTAGAAGATCAAAGTGTCGGCACTGCCTTAGAAAATCTGCCTAGGCCACGTAATTCTCTGAATCTGCAGGAAGACTGTCATAAATATTCAATACAGATCTGCTCAATTGAATCAACTCTAAAGCAGGCCTGTTCTTCACCACTCTTCACTGAGGCTGGGGCATCGGCGGTCGTGACTGAAAGCCAGTCGTGGGGTGGGACTCCTGGCAACATTTGTCACTGCTGGCGCCCTTCCTCCTAGCATTTGTCCCTTTCCCCAATATTCTAATTAATTTGGTGCAAAGAAAATTTTCTCTCTCCTGCACTAAAATTACCCTAAAATTGTTTTCGTGGTTGTTTGTCTTTTCAAAACGGAAAATAAGAACATACTGTTTCTAGTGTTGTGGACAGTGATTCCAGACAAGGGGAAACCAGAAGGGTTTTATGACTCAGGAAAAGAGAGTTCCCAGAGGGGCCCAAGCTGTTTTTCTTCTGTCTTTCCCTATTGCTATTCTCTAAATCTCTTTTTGATTATTTTTCAGAGTTTCTCAACTTGCCACTCCACACGCCAGCCCTCTCTTTGCCGTCCACTGCTTCACCAGGTTTCAGGTACAGATTTCTGCCAGGGCTTCTCTCTCACATTTATGCAAAAGCTCAAAATTATTATTGTTTTGGATAAAGATGAGCAGAATGCCAGTAGGATGATTTATAAAAAGAGAAGCTCCCCCGCATGCCCACTCCTGACTGCGTTGACTCCTTCTTGTGGGAGCATGCTTAATTGACGCGGCATTGTTTGCAAGGTTTCATTCAACTGGCTGACTCCGTTATCTTTTAAATTGTGTACTTTTCTACAAAGACGTTTCACTAGTACAGCTGGATAAAACAAATGTCAAATGGAAAAAAAAATCAAAAGTTGATATTTTTAAGACCTATCCTTAACCTCATTAAGGTTATCTATGCCAAAACCAGCATCTGGTAGTAAAATCTGTCTTTTTCAAACATTGTTTTCTCCGAAGAACCCTCCAAAAGTTGCTACTGTGTGAAAGCTCTTTAGCCATTTATACGTTGTGGCTTTTAACAGCCACGTCTCCCTGGCTGACTTTTCGTGGTCAAGGTTATCACCCAGGACTCAATAGACACAGAGTTCTGACGAGATCATGACGTGCAGTCTAAGAAATCACCTGCCGCCGAGGATGATAATTGACAAGAGTCTCGCCTTTTGCCATATGGCATGAGCTATCTCTGTCCCCAAATATGCACCTCTCATGGTGTGACAAATTGTTTGTGGGACAACACATGTTATAGCTCAGACAGTTAGACAAAACACCCCATTGGGTGTTGAAACCACAAGCCTAGGCCCTTGAATAAGAAACAGGCAAAATCACACCTGCTGGCCAGCATTGCCCCTTGTGTTTTCCTCCTCTCTCTTTTTCCTTTCCAACAAAGAACATTAAATGTCAAATGAATTTAATGTTGAGAAAAGGACCCAGGGTTAGGTTCCCACATAAACTTCATTCCATCAGTATTTTAGGTGGCCTAACTATGGATAGCTTGAGTAGTGTGGCTGAGGTCACGCTGTTTGTGATCTGGAGTTTAAAACCTGATGTTTGATTGATGCCAGACAGATGTGACATAGATGGCTGACAACACAACAGATCTAGTCTCAACGGTTATCTGTGGTTTAGGCCTGGTTATCTTTTAAAGATTGACATATTCCAGCAAAGAACTCTTTTGCCACAGTTATATTCTCATGTGTATGGCCGTTAGCACCCAATATTGATGAGAGGATTCATTTGGCTGATCTATTCTGATATGAGAAAGACTTAAGTCTTAAATTTCAAAAACTTCTCTTTACAAGAGAGAGTTTCTCCTGGTGACTTAGCAAGATGAGAATGCTGTGCTGTCTTTAGTAAAATTTGTGGTATTTGTGTCTGTTGGGTGTTAATGTATATTATGTGCATTGAAAGCACGAGTGCCTTCTCTATTTTAAGCTATGAGCAAGGGACTGCAATTTTATAAGCCATATGTATATACAATATATAGTATATATAATAATATAAAATGTATTTATAATATACATATAACAAAGTATATATGCAACTTTGCTAATCTTCTTGTTGTTTTCACTGGGAGCACTGTGAGTTTCCATAGAAACATGCTTGTGATAAAGTTTATAACCGTTTGCAGTTTAAGAATTGTGCCAAACCAAAAGCCTCTTTTCTGGAGCTTTTGGTAGACCCACAGCATGAAATGGGTGCTTGACATGTGTTTTCTTGAGTTCTGTTGTCATCACTGAATCAAATGCAACCTCAGTCTTTCCAGTCCATCCTGCCAGCCCAGTTCCGGGTCCCATTTTGCAGGGTCCACTCAGGTGGCCATTCACTGCCTGCCACCCAAGTCAAGTTATATATCATTCTAGCCATTTTCCCCCTATCCCTCAAATTCCGTATTCAATTTGTCAGTAAATTCTATGTTACTTCAAAAAAAATTCAAATGAACTTCTCTCCAACTTGACTACACACCCTCAATGCACACTTCAGCCTCATCTGAATACTACAGTAGCCTCCTAAACACTCTCCCTGCATCCCCCCAGCCCCACACGGGTCCATTTACCACAGAGCAGCTGGAATAACTATCAAAACACACACATCAATCAGATCGTGTGACTTTCCTGCTCAAAGCGTTCAACGGCTTCCCATACCTCTTGGCACACATTCTACATTCCTTAGGATGGCAACATCTTGGTCCCTGATTCCTGTCTGTCTCTTCAGCCTTATCTCACAACCTCCCATCTTCCCTTCTCTTGCTCACCAGGTTTACTTTCCTGGCTCCTTTCAGTTCTGGGAAGAAGTCAAGCTCTTCCAGTCTCAGGGCCTTTGCACTTGCTGTTCTCTTTGCCCCAAAGTGTTCACACAACTCTACCCTTGCCATCATATAGGTCTCAGCACAAATGGCATCTCCTCAGAAAAGTTTTCCCTGAAACCATCTTTAGATAGATACTCACTGTTATTCTCTCTTTCCCCTGTTCCTTCCTTCCGGGCTTTGCTATAATCTGTGATTATGTTCCTTGTTTACTTGTTTATTGTTTTCCTTCACAAGACTAAGTCCAATGAAGGTGGGAACCGTATTTATCATGTATCCTCAGTGCTTAGCACAGTATCTGGCACAAAGTAGGTGCTCAAGGGAATTCCCTGGCGGTCCAGTGGTTAGGGCTCCACGCTGTCACTGCGGACGGTCTGGGTATGATCCCTGGTCAGGAAACTAAAATCCCACAAGCCGCGTAGTGTAGCCAAAAAAGGAGAAAAAGTAGGTGCTCAATAAACACTTGTTGAATGAATGAACAGAAAATACTTTCAAATATTAAAGAAAAATCTGCGTATTTAAAATTTATACTGTTGATTCTAGTTCTGTTTTTGAAGGCAACATAAAATGACTCTACGGCTTTTTATACAGACATTTCAAATCTTTGATGCCCTTCTTAGTCATCTGATTTCTGTGCTATACACACCTCTGAACCTTCCCTTGTCGGGCATGGCTTCCAACTTTCTCATCAGTGTTCATTCTTTGTTGGAAGATACCAGTTTCACAACATCCCTCATTGAAAAAGCAGATGTGTTCTGACCACCACAGGGTCCAGTGGGACTCACCTTCTTTGATGAGAATCATATCCAGCTTATGGATCTTTAGTTTTCAGGATCTGTTGCTTTTTCCCCCAATATATTGCAAAACAGAACATTTCCCAGGGTTTCTGGCATCTTTCCCTTTCTTTATGATTTCTCAAACTGACTGCTATGAGATTATATCTGCAAATTCTTTTTGTACTCTGTAATATAATTTGTCTGGATCTGGAGGTTTGAAATAATCTGTATGCCTAGATTTTTCTTATTCCCTAAATTATTGTGGACTCCACTTTCCTCTTTTCATGGTCTCCTTTGCTGCACAATTAGAATTCAAAATCTATTCTCCTTGCTTCAGAAGATAGAATTTGAGTATTTGGCAACTTGGACATTTAGTTGCCTGTTAACATGACACTTTCTTCCTGGATGTGTCACTTCCTTGTTCTCCTCTTCCTCATTCTCTTCCTCCTTCTTCCTTTCTTTTTTTATGTTCTTTTATTTTATGTTCTCTCCCTTCCTCCTTTCCTCCTTTCTCTCCCTCCATCCCTCCCTTCCTTCCTCCTCTCCCAGCCCATTCTCTCTCTCTGAACTGAATTTTTCATGGAAGACCTTTTCAATCACTTGTGTTTCTTAGATTTCCCATTAGCTGAGGCTTTAGCCTTCCTGAAAACCATCATTTTTTGTATTGGTTCTTGACTGTATGTCCCTCATGAACTGGTCCTTTAAAAAATATGAGTTCATGAGAAAGTTTTCTGTGTGGCCACGCTGGCTTACGAGTTTACTTTTCCTTTTCACTGGAATTCTTCATTATTACGTTGCCTTAGAATGTATGTAACCCTCCCCTTCCTTGCTATTATAGACTCCCAAAAGACATGGTCATGTTCTCCCAAGGTCCCTGTAATTTCTGTACGGAAACCAGTTCTTTCTCATTGGTTAAAATTATATCCAGAATGGTAGTTCCTCCTTCTGTCTGAGAGCTGAAATTGTTAGCTAGGAATGTTAAAAATTTTTATAAGCAACTCTATTTTAGCAAACTGTGAATTCCAGCAGACATAAAGATAGCTCAAGTCCCCATCCCCGTGATTGCTCGCTTGTACTTATGTGGTCTGCCTTCAGAAAGCCTCATCCCTGCTTGGGCCATCCATGGTAGAGGCTCACCCCAGAAGGACCCTTGTTTGTATTCCTCCTGTAATTCTATCCTGCTTCCACTCTTCCTGAGTGGCTTTCTGGAAGCCACAGGACCGTGACATCGTTTGTGTCTCTTTTTCATATATAAGGCTATTTCTTCCTGCTTCTTTTGAACCTGCTGCTTCCTTTTCCTGCTGCATTTCAGGCAGGTGACTCATCTCACCTGCATGAGAATGGTCATGCTTATGTTAACATTCCAAGTTCTCTTTCTTTACATCCCGTCCTCTGTGAATCAAAGTCAGAAATCTTTTAGCAGGTAAGGGTTTTCCCTGATGAGTTTCTCTCATTTTCAACTAAGGATTAGGTATGAGGTACCACCTGTAGTGTTCCATTCATTTCTCCAGATTGTCCCATTCTTCTCACCCTTGATTCCCATTCTCCTTCATCCCTTCAGAAGACTTTCCCTATGACTTCCCTAGTCTTTTTTGCCTAATACTCTTGTGTATGGAAAGGTGTTCCTCCAGGAACTCTGTTGGTTAGGGTGATTAACTTTGGAATCAGGTTATGTTTGAGAGCTGGTTCTGCCACTAACTAGCTGTGTGATGTGGGGCAAGATACTTAACCTAAGCCTCATTTTCCCCAGCTATAAAATGGGAACAATTATAGAACTTACCATTTAGGGTTGTCATGACTAAATGAGATAATCCACGCAAAGCACCCAACCCAGCACTTGATGCTTAACGAGGGCTTCCAAAGTTGTTGTTACTATTACTGGTGACATTGGTAATTTTGTTCACCCTGTTGCCCTCTGCAGCCCTGGGTCAGGAGAGAATTTGGTTCCCTGGTGAGGGAAGAGAGGAGGAAAATGAGCAGAAGACCCCAGAAGGCATGAGAGAGATTCAAGCCCTTGGGAGGAAGGGAGAAGATGGAAGGAGCAGCTGGAAAGGACAAGCTCAGAGAGGATGTGGGTTTAGTTGGATGAGCACCTGGCACTCCGTTGCTTTTATTCTTGTCTTGTGCCTTTTCCATCATTTTTACGGGCTGGTGTGTAGACATTTGCTGAAAGGGCTATCCCACCTGGATCTCATTGAAATCATGCAGCCTTTTCCTTCGCCGAACGTTTTTCTATCCCCGTGACTATATAAATGTTCCATTTGTGATGTAATTGTTCTGTTTCAGATTTTCTTTCCTAAACTAAAAACGAGAGTTATCCAAAACATTTGAGACAATGGCTTGAATGTAACGCTTTGTATGACAAACTCTTTGTTTCCTAAGGTTTGCATATCTTTTTCCTATTTAGTTGTCTACCTCTGGCTCGAGGTGGAGGCTCCAAAGGTCGGGGGTTGCACTGTGAAGAGGACGGAAAGATGAAGGGAATTACTTCTGTTGTAAAATTTCCACTTCCTAGAGAGTAGGGGGAAGCATGAGCTAAACAGGCAGCTTTCACTTGTTCGGAAATACAAATCCCAACCCTTGTTTTGGTTGCTTAAAATGTCTGCAGAAAACAGCCAGGTTCTGCCAAAATTATTTTTCTAAAGAGAATATTCTGTTGCTTTAGTTGCCTATGGCAGTGACTTTTTCTTGGAGTCAGTGAACCTTCCTTCCGTTTCATGATTCTGCCCTATAACCACGCATGGAAAGAGGAGGGAGGAAGGAGGAATGGACCAGAATTTAACTTTGACCTTTTTAAAGGTAGAAGATGGAACAGACCTTGTTCAGTGAGGAAATGAGGTAGGGCATGAATTATTTAGTTGTGGTAAAGTGGAAGGAGGAGGAGTTTCAACGTTAAAGACCTGGGCTCACTCTAGGAGGGAGACCTCCCTTCCCTCGTGCTCAGGTTCTCTAGGGCTCCTTAACTGTCTTCCTCTGTCCACCCACCTGCAGCCCGCAACCTTGAGCTGTGCTCTTATGGAGGCATAATGGAGAGGTTATCCGACCACAGAGAAGAGTGCCCTTAATCCTGACTGAAGATTTGGGAAAAGGCTTCTCAGAGAAGATGACACTTGATATGGACTTTGCAGGGGGCTGAGCAATTCGAGAGGCAGAGTAGTGGGAGAATGGCATCCAGGCAGGTGGAGAAATGTGAGCAGTCATGGAGGTGGCAGGACTTCATCTCCCATGAAGACGGAGAGGAGCCTTTGTGTGCTTGGGTTTTATTCTGAAGGCAATGGGAAACATCAGTTGTTTTTGAGCAAAATGGGAATATGATGAGTTGTATGGTTTGGAAAATAAATCCAGCAGCCATGAGAGGTGCAGATTCAAAGTAAGGAAACCCCACAGGGTTTGGTGATGATGTTGGTGAGAAGTGGAACTCGGGCAGTGGGAATGGAATAGAAAAGAGGGACACAATTCAATAGAGACTCATCAGGGAGGGTTGGAGCAGAGTAAAAGGCTTCTCTGAGCTTACATCTGGAATGTTGAGGGGTTGGTGGTGATGTTAAGTGAGTTGGAGCTCAAGGTGGAAGCATGACTGAGAGGAAGATGATGCGTTATGGATGAGAATAAGAAGTGTCTGTAGGTCCAGCTGAAAGCAGTTGGAAATACAGATGAGGAAAAAAGATGAAGTTGAGTTGAAAAGTTGGGCTCATTTTCATATGCATGTTAGCTAAAACAAAAGGAGGAGAGATCGTCCAGGGGAAACATAAAGAAGGAAAAGAAAAAGCAATTGAGCATGGAATCTTGAAGAATGACTGTACTTAAGGATGAGTAGATGAAGAGGAACCCCCAGTAAAGACTGAGAATGGGCCTCCGTTCGTTCATTCATTCATTCAGTCAACAAATATTTATTGGTCACCCACCATGGGCAGGTCCTGGGCATCAAGGGTACAGTGGGAAAAGACGCCCGCCTCCCACAGCTTGCGGTGTTGGAGGTGCTGGAAGAGTGCAGCACCCTATGGAAGCCCAGCAAAAAGGGAGGTGGTGGCTGGAGGGTGGAGGATGCGGGCAGGCAGGAAGAGCTGGGTCTGATGATGCTGACTGCACTGGAGGCTAAGACGTAGAGAGGAGAGGTGGCAAAGGGGGCGGCGAGGAAAGAGGGACCGATGGGAAAGGAGACAAGGCAGAGGCCCAAAGGGGGCATTTGTCGCACTCGCCGAGCCCGACCTTCTTTCTCCTGCCTCACCTGGGGGAAAGTGAACGCCGGCCCAGTCAGCTTTACCTCGTAGCTGTAGCAACCGCTGGGAGTGGCTTTGTTGCACATTCTTGAAACTTTTAAGAGAGGAAAATGCTTTTTTTTTTTTACATCTTTATTGGAGTATAATTGCTTTACAACGGTGTGTTAGTTTCTGCTTTATAACAAAGTGAATCAGTTATACATATGTTCCCATATCTCTTCCCTCTTGCGTCTCCCTCCCTCCCACCCTCCTATCCCACCCCTCCAGGTGGTCACAAAGCACCGAGCTGATCTCCCTGTGCTATGCATCTGCTTCCCACGAGCTATGTACCTTAAGTTTGGTGGTGTATATATGTCCATGCCTCTCTTGCGCTTTGTCACAGCTTACCCTTCCCCTCCCCATATCCTCAAGTCCATTCTCTAGTAGGTCTATGTCTTTATTCCTGTCTTACCCCTAGGTTCTTCATGACAACCTAAGTGTCTATCATCAGATGAATGGATAAAGGAGATGTGGCACATGTATACAATGGAATATTACTCAGCCATAAAAAGAAACAAAATTGAGCTATTTATAATGAGGTGGATAGACCTAGAGTCTGTCATACAGAGTGAAGTAAGTCAGAAAGAGAAAGACAAATACCGTATGCTAACACATATATATGGAATTTAAGAAAAAAAAATGTCAGGAAGCTGCTTTATATCGAGTTACACACTAATTAGAAATACAGCACCGTTCCTGTCTCTTAAGACGTTCTCTTAAAGGCTTGCCCCGTTGTCTCTTTCCAGAATTCACTTTCCCCGTACTATTTCATTCACAGAGATTCTGGGCCACAATATATATAAACTAACAAAATATTAAAGATATAATATAAAATTATGCTACTATCTGATTATAAAAGTTCTCATTGCAAAAACTTGGAAAATAGAATACAAAGTAGAAAATACAAATTATTCATTTCCCTTTTTCTTACTATTCTTTTGTTTTTCTTCCTAATCCTGTTTCTAGACACATTTTACTACATTTAAATGTTTGTGATCATTTTGTATTTACAGTTTCATATATTATTTTGTTTACTAATTATATCATAGGTATTTCCTCATGTCACTAAAATATCTATAAAAACATTTCATTCTACACATGCGTTACACTTTATCCATTCCTGTGTTATTTATTTAGGTTCTTTCTAATCTTTCTCTATTTTAATGCAGCAATCATCCACCTTTATACATAATTTATTGTCCCTGACTCTTCAAATCCACTCGTACTTCAAAATGATTTCTGATATATTTTCCCCTAGAATCCTTATGTTTAAATGAATGTCTCATTAATACAATGAAAAGTGATTTCACCATCCTTTGTCTCAAAATGCAAGTTATTTTGAAATGTTATCTGATTATTTTGTAAACTCCATTTTTAAGTCAAGAAATTTGACCAAAATTGCAATAATGATAAATTGTATTTATTTTTGGCTCACTATTAAGCCCCAAGTTTCTACCCATGCTTGCTTGAATTCCACAGGTATAGCAAAAGGGGAACTATTTTTCCATGTTTTTAGGTTTGTCAGAGGATATTAATTTTGAACCCAGGTCATCTCTCATTTCTCTCTTCATATTCAGCTTTTCTTTTTGCTTTATTATAACACATCACTTTGTATGTGGATTGAAAGGCTACTCCAGAAAGCAAATAGAATGTATTTTTGTTTGCTGGAAAAATTAATCTGCCTTATAGAGCTTTTTGGGTTATCTTACCCTCAAACATTTGGTGTGCTTATGTTTTAAGTGTTTCTTATAAGAAGAATAAAGCTGGATTTCAAAAAAATGAACTTTTAACTGGCAAGTTTAATTCATTATTTTTTGTGATCATTGATATATTTCAATTTATTTTTACTATCTTTTTCATGCTTTCTATTTGTCCTGTAAACTTCTTTACTTATTTCACTTTTTTTGCTCCTCTAGTAGTTTGAAATTTATAGATTATCTTTCTAAATTTTTAATGGTTAGAGTTTTTAATTATGGCAATGGGAAGTGTCTTCCTAAAACTTAGAGGGCTTTAACTCTTTCAGCTTATAGGCTATTGTTACCCAGTATTTTACTTCTATTAAAAATGTTTTGCAAAACCTATCATATATAGAAAAGAAAAAAAGCACGCACACACACACACACACACACACACACACACACACACTCATGAATACTTATGTACCTATTTTTTTGTACCTACTATTTTAAGAGACAGAATATTACCTCTATGTGCCCTCTCCCCCAATTTTTTTTTACTTCACAAATTAGATGTATTAGTGTTGATGTTTATTTAGATTTATCCACGTGATAAATGCACTTTCTTTGCTCATCTGGTTACCATCCTTCTTAAATCTCAAATCTCTCTTCTGTGGTGCTTTTCCTTCTTCCTATAGTATATATTTTTAAGAAGTTCCTTTATTTCTTCTGTATTTTAAATCTAAAGAGGATCTGTTGATAATAAATTATCTTAGCTTTTGTTTGTATAAAACATCTCTATTTCATCCTCATTATTTAAATTTTGTTGGATATACGATTATAGATCGACAATTATGTCCTTCCAGCACTTTGAAGACATCATCTTACAGTATTTTGATATCTGCTGTTGTTCATAAGAAATCAGATATAAAGCAGGTAAGCTGTCTTTTGGTGTGGAGGGGGACAGTTTTTAAGCCATTCAATTTGTCTTACATGTTCTGCAATTTCACCAGGATGAGTTTGGGTGTAAGTATTGTTTGGAATATTTTGTAGTTCCTAAATATTAGTATCTATGAAAATTCTTGACTATTATGTTTCTCCCATTCTTTCTACTCACTCCTTCTGGAACTCTGATTAGATGAATGTTAGAACTCCTCACTCAAACTTCATGTCTACTAACCTCTCTTTCATATTTTCCTCCTCTATCTCTTTGTACTATATTCTAAGTAGTTTTGTCATATCCAACTTTCAACTTGCTAATTATGCTTTTCAGTTGTTCTAATCTGCTAGTTAACTCATATGTTGAATCCTAAGATTTCAACTATACCTTTTACTTGCAGAAGTTAAGAATCTGCCTGGATATTAATGATAGTATTTCATTCCTTGTTCATATACTGAATTCTTTAAATATTGAAAACATACTTACTTTACAAACTATGGCCTGCCAGCCAAATCTAGCACACAAAAAATTTTGTATTTAATTAATTAATTAATTTGGCTGCATCGGGTCTTAGTTGTGGCACGTGGGCTCTTCCTTGCGGTGCGCGGGCTTCTCTCTAGTTGTGGTGCGCGGACTTAGTTGCCCTGCGGCATGTGGGATCTTAGTTCCCCGACCAGGGATCGAACCCACATCCCCTGTGTCGGAAGGTGGATTCTTAATCACTGGACCACCAGGGAAGTCCAACACACTCCTTATTTTTGTAAAAAAGGTTTATTGGTACACAGCTAAGCCCATTAATTTACATACTGCTTGTGTCTGCTTTCACTGTAGAATGGTAAAGTTGAATCTTTTTGATACTGACTGCATAGCTTGCAAAGCCTAAAATATATACTACCTGGGCCTTTAGAGAAAAAATTTGTCAAGTCCTGCTACATGGGATAACTCTGCTAAAGAAATTGTGTGTCTGATTCTGCTATTTGATGTTTCTGCTCTGTCCCATGATGTCTTGCTCAGTGAGTGGTCTTGTGATTTTTCACTGTGAGCTCATTTTTGTTGGGGCATTATCTGTGAGAATTTTAGGAGGCAACTTGAGAGAATATTCCCTTTATTTGTGTTTACTTTGCCCAAGTGCCTAGGGAGCTAAAAATCTAGGACTATTTTAAATTAGTTTCTTTGGTTTAAAATAGTTTCAGAATAGGCAAGTAGAGTGAATTTGAACCCCAGGCTTCAAGTCTGGGGTATGGTTATTTCTTCTGGTTGGCAGGTGGCTACCTTTTCTTCCCTTGCAACCCAAATCAGAGCTGAGACACAGAATTTTTTTGATGTCTCCTTTTGCAGGGCAAATATTTTCCAGTCCATTCTTTCACTGGAAATTTGGGCCTTCAGGGACTCATTCCAAAGTCTCTGTGCTGACACTCTCCTGCCTTGTCATGTCCCGCCCCCCCAACAGTGGCAAATGCCATTAGGGGTCCACTACCTGCTTGAGTGAGCATTTACCATGCTAAATCTGGCTTCTGGCTTCTACTTCATTTTTAGCCCCTGAGTATTTACCTTAATTTTTTGCCGAGTCAGCTATTCATTTTATTCAGAATTTTACAGGTTTTTTTTTTAGGGGAGGATTTTCGTGATAGGGAGTCTGTCATAATGCTGGAAATAAATGTCATGAAAATTTTAAATTAAAAAATGTACAGTTAGGATAATGGAAATGGGAAAGTTTTATAATACCCCTGCAGGCTCCAAGCCTACCTAGTATTTACTTATATCTGAATTATGAGCTGCATCTCTGGAGTTTGGAACCAGGCCTTGTGTAGAGTGCGGGGAGAGAGGGAGAGTGGGCAAACGTTTTCTGAAAAGGGCCAGATGGTAAGTATTTTCAGCTTTGCAGGCCATATGCAACTACTCAACTCTGCCACAGTATCATGAAAGCAGCCATAATTACATACTGTGTAATGAATGGGCATGGCTGTGTTCCAATAAAACTTTATTTACAAAAACAGGCAGTGAGCTGGATCTGGCCTGCCGGTTATAGTTTGCAGACCCCTGGCCTCATGCAAATTAATAAACGTCTATAAGCGTAAGTTTCCTAATCTCTAAAATGAGGGTAATAATAGCTGTGTTACACATAGGTTGTTATGAGCATGAAATTAGAAAATTCATGTAAATGCTGGTGTTAGCTATGATGATGCTGGCAATGAGGATGGTGGTGTCAAACCAGTTCCCTGATTTTGTAAGATTATCAGGTGTGTCTTCACTTCAAAACCTTCAAATACATCCAGTGCAGCAGCTGAGGACTCATAATAGAAAGCTAACAATACTGCAGCAACAAACAACTTAAAAATCTCAGTGGCTTTAAAGAACTCAGATTTCAGTCTTGCTCACATTAGGTTTCCAGTACAATTGATAGGAAACTCTCTTCCCTGTTGTCCCTCTGGGACCCGGGCTGATGGAGCAGCCACCATCTTGAAATTGCTGGTTACCAGAGGGAAGGAGCTCTGGAGGGTCTTGCAGCAACAATTAAATGCTTGGTTTGCAAATGCCACGTGTTATTTCTGTGCACCATTCATGGTCAGAATGGGTCACGTCTTCCCCTCCCGCCCCTGTCACCCCAGTTGCTGGGCATGCTGTCAGCAGACAGTGCCCCCCTGTCAGCCCCTCCAGGAGTGCGTGCGTTGCAGAGCTGCCCCCCTTCCCAGGGCACCCCACATCCAGTGACTGCTCCAGGTGGGGCACCAAGGCCCAGCCACTCTGACCCAGTGCGGGACAACTTGAATGGCCATTTTAGCTTCAGAGATCCTCGTGGGTTCGGCTCAGTCTGCTGTTGGGCAAACTCGACTTCTCCTTCTGCCCAGTCCTTCTTCCTTTTCCTTCTTTCTATAGGATTACTCCCAAGGACAGTCCTAAAATAAACATCCTATACACTAAACTCCATCTCAGGGTCCTTCCCAGAGAACCCAATCTGTGACACCCTCCATATGCCCAAGATGGGGAGGGCTAGGAACATCTCCCAGGGAGACCTGAGGACTACCTCATTCACTAGGGTGAGCAACGGTAGTGCACACACACGGGAGAGTCTAAAATCGGAGCAATGATAATAGCAAATAGTTATTGAGTGCTGATCTGCTGCATGCTGTACAAGAATATGTTGCTTGGATTAGCTTATTTAATCCTCTTAACACCCGACATATTAGCCCAGGGGATTAGACCAGATGACGGCAAGCTATGGCCTGCGGACCAAATCTGCCCATTCATTTCTGTATTGTCTAGGCAACTTTCATGCTACAATGGCAAAAGTGAGTAGTTGTAACAGAGACAGTGTGGTGTGTAAAGTTGAAAATACGTACTGTCTGTCCCTTTTCAGAAAAGCTTGCTAAACCTTGTGTTAGGTATTATTCCCATTTCACAGATAAGAAGCTTCAAGAGGTGCATGGTTTATTAAATCATGGAATGCCATTTTTTGGTTACAAAGGTAAATGTCTATCGCGTGGCCCCCTTCAGTGATGGCAGGTGCAGAAACCCCCTGTGCCATTTATGGGTCTTTATGAGTGCTCAGCAAATGAACATGAATGATTCTCTTCCCTTCCCTTCCTCCCACCATCTCCCTTTGTAAAATTAAGGTCTCCTCTCCCAGCTCTGCTCTTAATCTCACAGAACACTCATCAGTTGTTGGTGTCTTTGACTCTAAAACCCCTGGAGGAAGCTCCATGTTCCCAGAAATGGCTCCTGGAAGAGTTAGGGCAGTAAGTGTGTAGAGGCTGAGCAGGCTATCAGGAAACCCTTCATGATCACTAAGAAATTATTCTGTGTGCTGAACCATACAGTGATTAAAAAAAAAAAAAAGCAGCCTTGACAGATCTAAGGCTGAGATTATCTAAGCGGTTCCCAGGGCAGAACTGAGTAACCCAAGAACATTCCCTCATAAAAGTGCTTGTTTGAGGGGGATTCAAGAACTTAGTTACTTAATGCCCAGTCAGCTTCTTCCCAGATTCATCCAGAACATAGGCCGAGGCACACAAGTTTACTCGCAAACTCAGGAGCAGAGCTAAGAACTGAGCCCAGGTTGTTTGACACCAAAGTTTGTGCTCTTAACCATATATTCTACTCCTTCCCGGCAAGAAAATATCCAGGATCATGTCCTTACATCCTACAGATGCTGTTCTACGTGCTCATAGATTTTCCGTCAATGATTTTTCTAGCAATTAGCTACAAGAGGACTGTGGGAAGAGATTCCATTTATCCATCTCTTTATCCCATGCCTTCTAAAGAAAACTTCCCCAGCTTTCAGAGAGAATCCTTGCATCTATTCAGGCCTATTAGATCCCTAAGCAAAAATTTCTAAAACCCATTCTCCATTCTTAGTTAATTAGAAAACAATTGGGGGAATTCCCTGGTGGTCCAGTGGTTAGGACTCTGTGCTTTCACTGCCGAGGGCGCAGGTTCCATCCCTGGTCAGGGAACTAAGATACTGCAAGCTGTGTGGCGTGGTAAAAAAAAAAAAAAGAAAACAATTGGCTCTCAAAAATGGCTAGTGAATGAATAAATGAATCTGTGAATGAATGAATGAATCAGTCTCCAGACCCCTGACAACTTAGGGATCTTGGGCAACGTTTTTTGCTTATGATGAAGACAAGATAGGGACTTCCCTGGTGGCGCAGTGGTTAAGAATCTACCTGCCAATGCAGGGGACACGGGTTCCAGCCCTGGTCTGGGAAGATCCCACATGCAGTGGAGCAATTAGGCCCGTGCGCCACAACTACTGAGCCTGCTCTCTAGAACCTGAAAGCCACAACCACTGAGCCTATGTGCTCTGGAGCCCGTGCACCACAACTACTGAGCCCATGTGCCTCAACTACTGAAGCCTGAGCTCTCTAGGGCCCACGTGCTGCAACTACTGAGCCTCCGTGCTGTAACCGCTGAAGCCCACGTGCCTAGAGCCTGTGCTTCACAATAAGAGGAGCCACCCAATGAGAAGCCCGCACACCGCAACAAAGAGTAGCCCCCGCTCGTCACACCTAGAGAAAGCCCGTGCACAGCAATGAAGACCCAACACAGCCAAAAAAAAAAGAAGGAAAGATATTTGGAGGTTTTTTGTCGTGGACTGCTCATAGCAGTTAGGTGTCCAAAAGGATAGTCATTCACTCAACAAACACCATGCATTTACTTACAACAAACATTTACTATGATTTGCAAACTGTGTTAGGCACTGGGAACATGATACACAAGGTGTCTGCCCTCAACACAGGCCTCTAGTGATGAGGTGGAGGCCTGGAAGTCAGGTAGCTTCATGGGGGTGGGGTGGCATTGAGGGTTGGCCGGGTACTTGTATGTTGGGAAGAAAACATGGGGGGAAATATAAAGATGGAAGATGCTTTTCGAAGTGAAATGGAAGTGTAACATCCAGGTTATGGATTGAAAAGGATTAAGTGGAAAGTTCTGGAGCAGCTGGCAAATGTAACCTGATCCCTCTCAGCAGTAGCTTGGGCTTTAAAACCAGGAAACCTGGAGGAATCAACAGAGACTGGGCTGGTTTTACTGATCTCCCCTCACTGTTTAGAAAGCCAGGCCTCTCCTGGTGGAGCTAGTGTTTCTTTGGTGGTGTGACTTACTTCTGTATATTGCTCAGTTCATCCATATTATGTGGATTTTTACTAGATCCATTCTCAGTATGTCCTGGCCTCCCATAACAGGGTAAGTTGAGAGGGCAACAAAAAAGAGATGCTATAAAAGCCTTCACTACTTTAATGGTATTACTGGGAATGTAACAGTTTTCAGACAGAAATACGACAAAATTCTTTCTACAGAACTTTTCAAACTGTCAGTTCAGAGGGAGAAAACTTTTTTTTTTTCCTACAGAGAGCCACTGCTTGATTCAACTTAATTTAGGTTTGGGGGGAAATTTGGGCAAACCCCATTGTTCAGCAGAACCCTGCCTTCAAAGAGCTAAAGACAAGTCACTTTGTCATCCGTTGTCATTGTAACCAAACCTCAACTATTATTAACCATGACTTGCCTTAGTTCTGGTTTATCTTAGTAAGACCAAGAAGAAAAAAAGTCTTCAGCTGCAAAAGTATTCTGTGTCTACTACCAAGCATGTATTCTGTGCTTAATGCCAGAGATGGATGAGAAATGCTATAAGACTTAGGAAGAGAGAGTAAACTGAGGTTTAGGGTGGTCCAAAGAGCTTCATGGAAGTAAAGGATCTTGAATTCTATTTTGAAGGAGGAGTAGGACTTAGGTGAAGAGATGATGGTATGTCAGGAGAATGATGTAAGGTGAGACTAGAGGCAGGAATATGGGTGTCCTTTTTTTGCAGATTAGTGGCTGGCCAGCCTTTTTTTTTTTTTTCTTTCAAAGAGAAAGAAGAAAAATGGGTAGATAAATGTAGCTGGAACAGAGGTTCATTTGGGAGAGTAGCCCAAGATGAGGTTAAAAGAGTGAGAAGGAAGCAATCTTTGAAGGGCCTTGGGTCTTAGAAGACCAGACAGGCTGTCTAGGAATTGATACGTAGAGGTGGTACAGTAACTTCCCTCATTTTCTTCTTTTTTCTAGGCTGCTTTATTCACTGTATGATATTTTAATCAATTTTATGGGAGGCAGAGAGAAGATTTTTGGAAAAAAATAATTAGAATCAAGGGTTAAACGCAGGCAGCGTCACATACTTGTGCCATTGGGTGAAAATTCTAATGTAGACGAGAGAAATAACAATGACTAGTGTCCTGAAATTTACACAAAGAAGCAATTCCCTCAACTCCACAACCCGGGAAGCATAGGGGCTGACACAAAGCAGAAGGTTCCTCTTCAAATTGGATCATGACTTGTCAGTACCTGCATTTGAGGGAAGAGAGCGTTACTCTGCTTGCCTACCAGGCACTCAACCAACCTTGCAGGTGTCTGGGCATCTTTGAACTTAAATTTAAGCAGGGAAACTAGGTAAATGTCCACTGACTGAATGGAAGGTCAGAGTGTTTATAACTGAGACACCAAAGTGAACTGCATTTCACTGGAGGCTGTTTTGTGATCAAAAGGCATGTATTTCATAGAGTTGAAGGGCATCTCAGTTCAGTGTACATCCAAGTATTTTCCAAGATGCAGACCCTTTGGGACAAAGAACACATTTCCTTTGTGCCCTCTTGAATGTTGACCAGCCAATGACCCAGTGAAGTTTGGAGGAAGTGAATGAAAAGTATAAATAAAATTGTATTGATAGCTACTTAATTATTATGTAGTTTCATGTTTAATATTCAAAAATTTGATTAAATGGGTATGAAAAGCCTCAATGAAAGTAAATTAATGAACAGATTTTTGTTCCCTGAAGACAGAGAGGCGTTTCATTGGCAGCTGCCACTGTGTGATACGTATCCTTGATTATACTCAAGGTAAGTAAGAAAGGACCAAAATAATCAGAAAGGGAAATTTAGTGTACATAAAACTTTACTTTTGGTGAGTTTCTTTTTGTGGATGGGCTCTTCAAAATTTGTAGAAAGCTAGTCCATAACCCTGACACTTTTCCTTTTATGGGTTTCATTTCCCACAGTCCTTTTTTCAATACTCACCACACATGTAATTACTTGTTCCAGGTCTGTTTACCTCATTAGACTCCACGTGGACAGGGTCTGTATTGCCATGGCCAGGCACTCAGGGTCAGCACAAAGGCACTCGCTGGCCCGGGGCAACTTTGGATTGCAATCCAGCCAGGCGTTATTTAAACTTCTCAACCTGAAATGGAAGTTTGTTTTGATTTTGCTGTATGGGTTTACGTAGGCTAGCTGGGGGCCCTAGGGTCAACAAACATCTGTTGAGTGACAACTAAGGATGCTTGGATTTCAGACCTGAAGCTTTAAAGGGAAGGAAAGCACTGGTGTAAACCTTGGTTCCACTTGTTGCTCAGTTCCAGGGGCACCTCATCTTTCTCTGCGCATCAGCTCTGTCTCCATCTTGCTGACACATCTTGGCAGAAACACTGATACCTCCATGGGTTGAGTCTCAGCTTTTTTTTTTTTTCTTTTTTTAAATTGGCCTTGCAAACGCAAGACCTCAAAAAATTGGGTAAAAACTCAGAATTGGGGCTTCCCTGGTGGCGCAGTGGTTGGGAGTCCGCCTGCCGATGCAGGGGACATGGGTTCGTGCCCCGGTCTGGGAGGATCCCACATGCCGCGGAGCGGCTGGGCCTGTGAGCCATGGCCGCTGAGCCTGCCCGTCTGGAGCCTGTGCTCCGCAATGGGAGAGGCCACAACAGTGAGAAGCCCGCGTACCGCAAAAAAAAAAAAAAAAAACTCAGAATTGTTCCTCTCCACGGAAATCTTTAGTAAAAGGCGAAAGATTTATACGATCTGAAGAGAAACCAGAGTATCAGCTTTACTTCTTCATTGGTAAAGCTCCGTGTGATTTTTCATGGAAGCTGAGTTAAACGTGGAGGAACTCACACATTTCTAATCTCCTTCATCTCTGCTCTTTCGATGAAATGGTCGAAAGAACAAGGGAGAGGACCACAAGAGTAAATGTAGTACCTACTTGCAGGCATCTCGAGCTGAAGCTGCGGTCTTTGGCCACCAGCTTGTGTGAGAGAACACGGGACGTCCTGTGCCTCCCGCTTCGCATGTGGTGTAGGGCAGCCAGCCAGACACCATGCTAGCACCTTCCAAGGTCACAGGTTTAATTCTAGCCCAAACCTGGACAAGCTAATGTTCAGGTGAGAACCCACCGAGGTTCAGAAATGGCTGCCAGGATCCTGGTGAGCAGCCTGAGGAGATTAGCCCGTGGATGCCGGGTATAATTCTTCTCTCCCTATGTTTCCTTTTCCCCTCCTCCTACCTGTTTCCTCCTCTTCTCATTCATTGATTTCTCCTTCATTTTGCACTTATCCAATCCATCCTCTTCCTAGCTTCCCTCCACCCACCTCTTTTTGTCCCTCCTTCCACTGCATCCCCTCTCTTTTTGTCTTCACACTTTCTCTCCTGTTTTCCCGTCCCTTTCTTTTCCATTCCTCAATCTCCCTCTCTCTCTTGCTTTTACTCTCCTTTCTCTCCCTTTTGTCTACAACTCACTGAATTCCTATTTCTCTCTGTCTCTTCTTCCCTCTCTTTCTAAGAATTTCTTGATGAAATTAGAACTAAGAGGGGCTTCATGAAATCCTTGGCTGGAAGAAAAGATGGGTGGAAGGGATTCTGATCGTAGGCAGCCACAAAAGTTGATTTGTAGCTGATCTTAAATGTGGGAAAAGATTTTCAATTACAAAACTCATAAAATGTAAGGATGAAGGATACTGGCTGCATTTAGAATTTGACTAATGGTTTCAAAGTGCTTTAAAAAGTTTGGCATTTGCCAGCCTTCCTTTCTTCCCCTAATCCTCAAACCCATGAGTTTTTATGGGAAATATAATCCTTTTTTCTGATTCATTTACACTTAGCTCATCTGAGTATTGTTTTGTAAAAACCATCTGAAGTCCAAGAAGTTTTATGAGATCTTTAAAGACTTGTGTCTTGAACCAGGAAGTTGTGTACTGCCAATATAAATGGACCTTGAAACCTAGGGGTCTTGGCATTAAACAGGGTCTAAACTTGGCAAAGGCTGGTCCCCATGCCTGACAGAAACTGGGCTTTCATTTTCAGATTAATAGCGAGTTCAGTGTTTTAGATGAGTGACCATCTCATATGATAGTACATAGGTTGCACAACACATTTTTCAAGGATTATCTTACTAGTTATGTAGATAGCAAGAGACTAATGTGGAAAAGCTATGACTTTGCTGGAGTTTCTCAACTAGAGTGGGGCTGCTTGCTTATGTGTATATTACCACATTAATGGTTGTATATAAACACACATGCATACAAATGTATATGGATCATTCACGGATGAGATTAACATTTACACTAGAGATTCTTCCTGTGGTTACATTTCAGAGATTATCTGATTGTAACATATCCAAATCTGTCATAAGGCAGGTCGTAATCAGGTTGAAGACTGGGGTGAGATACCCACCTCTGCTTTGCTGTGGGTGAAGAGAAAGAAAGATTGCGTTGTATCTTTTTAAACATTTTTTTTCTGCAGAGTCATAGAGCGTGGTTGAGCTCATTGCTGTCCCCAGATGTGAGGACCTTGGGTTGATCTCCAGGCCCTCTGGAAACAGGCTCTCAGGTGAAATGACTTGCTCAAGTTCCCGTGGGAAGTGAAGCAGCCACACTGCTCCAGCCCAGCCCTCTGGATCCCTGTCCAGGCTCTGCCCTCTGCGGGCAGCTGCCTCTCATTGACCGAAACAGGCTTTGATGTATGCCGTCCATGTGAGTCCTGCAGTGCCTAACAAGAAGAGCTCACCCACCACCATAGACTGCAGTCTGGTCCTTTTGTCATGCTGTCCATCACTATTTCCTGAGCTTTCACCTGTCTGACACGTCTTCTTTCCAGCCTAGGCTCTTCAGCATGGAGTTATTGCTTGTAGACACCCCCTGTCCCCATCCACTTCAACTGTTGCTCATAATCCCTACCTGAGAGAGAAAATCTCTGTACACTGATTTGAGCTGCGGGTAGGAAATGTTTTCCCTACATGTTGTGAATTTTCCATGAGATGACAAAGAATTGTGGGTTGTACAGTGACATTGGCCTCTCACAAATCAGATACTGCCTTGGGAGAGTTCGGTTATTATCTCAAACTGTTGCTTTATTTATCTTTTCAAAAAGCTTTTGTTTATTTACATTTTTTCTCTCTAACCAGATAGGAAGTTTCTCCAGAACAAAAAGGTTGTGCCTGTGATACTTTGTTTCTGCAAAGGGTCAGCCTCTCTGCTTGCCTCAGAGTAGCACTTGGTGAATATTTATTAGCTTGTGCTCTGTCCTTTCTACAGAATCCCAGGCTGGGAGGCAGTTTCTTCACCCACCTGCCTTCCTCAGTCTTCTCAGCTGGTTCCTTTTGGCCTGGCTCAGAGACTGACCTTGAGTGACCTCACTCATCTTGTCCACAGGGATGTTCTTAGAGCCACAGACTCTTAGGGCTGGGAGGAATTTTTAATCCAACTTCTCTGTTGGATTATAGAGGAGGAAGTCAAGGTTCAGAGAGGAGAGGTGAACGGCCTGTGGTCTTTCAGCTACTTAGCAGCAGTGTTAGGACTGAACTGAGGTCTCTCCCTCTGGTCAAATGCTGTTTATTCTGTGCCTGGCTCTCAGAGTGTGTTCTCACATGAAACTGGTGGTCAGGCAGATGGACTGAGACCCTCTCCTGCCAAATCAAATATTGGAGGTCTTTCTCCAATGTACAGAAAAAATAGATTAAGGGATTAAGTTTCTTCAACTTTAAATCATTTTCTATTAATTCTTCTTAAACCATTGTCACCTGCTACCAACTGTCCACTAGCCAATGCGGGGTTTTCTATTGCATTCATGTAATAAAAGCGTGAATGCTGCTGGAGACACCGTTTTAAATTCAAATGCTAGAAGTAAATATGTTACTATTTCATGGTTTCCACCCAAAAGCACCCTGACCCCAGGGACTCTGTCCCCTGGGACATTCTGCATATCCCTTAATGTGATTTTGTGTCATCTCCAGTGAGTGATCCTTTCCTTTCGGATAGGGGTCCAGGGAACTGATCTGACTTTAAAAAGAGACTGATAATGGCTTGGCGTTGTCATGGATCCTAAGTCCTGTCATAGAGGCCTGTATTCCTGTCATAGAGGCCTTTTCACCAGGAGCAGGGCTGCCTGCGGGGTCGATTCCTGTTGCGGTTTTCCCAGTCTACGCGGGCGCCCCCTGCTGCCCACCCTGGTACATGCCAAGAGGAGTAGGGTACCAGAAGCTGCACACTCAGAAACAGTCACGCGGAGTTTACAATCCCAAAGGGAACCATCTAAACACTTTCGATGGACACTTCGCGCACCCGGAACAGTCCTTTCTGGGGCCCGATCTAGTATTTTAATCCAATACCCGCAGCAAGTATCCGAGCAAACACGGATAAGAAAATGACTGGAAATGCCTTCCAGACAGTATCAAATGAGTCCTGTGGGGCTTCTAGAAGGAAAGGACTGTTCAGTGACTTTGCCGAGTCCTTTGTCCTTTCCCGGGAGACGGGATCGAGGAGCGGGGACCTCTGCCTTGCCGACCCATAGGAACAATCGATGTGGATGTGGAGGGTGGCGGGGTGTTCTCGGGCTCATCTCACGCTTTCCCCAATTAGGATTTACTGCCTGACGTCACGTCTGCCGGAGATTGGCTGTTCAGATCTGACACTCGGTTCCACGGCGAGAGAAACTTTTTAAAGACTTTGCAGCCCGGGCTGCGGCTGAGCGTCCCGCGCGCTCACACCCGCCCTCGTCCACTCTCGCCGGGTCCCGGGCGCGGCAGCCCCTGCGCCGGCGGCGGGGCGAGCGGACCCTCACCTTTCGCGGCCCGCGCCCCTCGCCCCTCCCCTCCCGGGCCCCGCGTTCCCCACCCCCACCCCGCCCCCTCCTCCCCGCCGCTTTCGGCTGGGGTCTGGGGCCGTTCAGCAGCCCGCAGAACTTCCTCTCCTGCAACCGAGTTTTCCTCCTCCCTGCCTTTCCCGGGCTCCCGGTTGTTCTCGGGGGAGCCTGAGTGCGCGTGGGCGGCCGCACCGGGCGAGCGGCGCGGCCGGGGGCGGGGGCCGGGGGCGCCGGCTGGGGCCCGCGATGGCGGGGGCCTGGCTCAGGTGGGGGCTCCTCCTCTGGGCAGGGTTGCTCGCGTCCTCGGTGCACTGCAGGGTGCGGAGGATCACGTACGTGGTGCGCCCGGGCCCCGGCCTGGCGGCGGGCGCCTTGCCCCTGGGCGGGCCCCAGCGCCCGCGGACCTTCAACGTCGCGCTCAACGCCAGGTACAGCCGTAGCTCGGCGGGCGCCGGGGCCCCCTCGGAGCGGACTCGGCGCCCCAGCCCGCCCGGCGGCGCGGCCCTGCAGGGGCTCCGGCCGCCGCCACCGCCACCGCCGGAGCCGGCGCGTCCCGGGGGCTCCGGCGGGCAGCTCCACCCCAAGCCTGGCGGTCACCCGGCGGCCGCCCCGTTCGCCAAACAAGGCAGGCAAGCGGTGCGCTCCAAAGTGCCGCGGGAGACCCAGAGCGGCGGGGGCTCGAGGCTGCAGGTTCACCAGAAGCAGCAGCTGCAGGGGTAAGCCCACACCCTCCCTCCTTCCTCGCGCGCGCCGCCCGCGCGGGGACCCGGGGAGTCGCTGCTCCTCGGAGCCCAGCGGCGGCCGTGGGCGTAGTGCGCCGTCGGTGGGTTGTCTCCTCCCCGCCCGCCTCTGCCTGCCTCGCTTGCAGCGCGGCGGGAAGAGCGGAGTGCGGGGAAGCCGGGGAACTCTGACTGAGGATAAACTCCGATCGCATTGTTACTGAGCTGCGGGTAAACACAAAAGGCATTTCTGCCTGGGGCGTAACCTCCTGTGCGCGAACCAAACTGCTCCTAGAAGATGGGCGTAAACATGAAGTCACTACAGCTTAATCCCTCAGCATCAATTAAACTTCTCTTTGCAGCTCAGTTTAATTTTTTTTTTCGAGCTAATGGAAAAAAAAAAATGTTTGGAGGAGGGCTGCCTGTAAAGATCCACTTCCTGTTTTGTGACCTGGAATTTTCAGCATCCTACTAATTGTGAGCTTGGCTTCTCTGCACCTGTGGGGTCTGTTTTCCTGGGGCGGCGTGTCTTAGCATTGACAGGAGTTTCGGTTGGATAGTTTCTGTTACTGGGCGTTCATAAACGTCCTCCTTGCCCCTCCTCCTCATTAATCACAGGTTGAGAGTGTGTGGGAAGACTTGTTTTGCTTGTTTGTTGTTGTTGTTTTCTTCAGGGGTGGTTCCAAGAGTTGTGATTTCACTCCCGTTTGGATGCCTCTCTCTGAAACTCAGATTCAATTTAAAACGTGGGTGCAGATAATACACAAAATACATTTGGCTCTCCTTTACCTTTGGAGTTAAGAAAACCGTTTATTTGGACCTTGTTCTCCCCTCCTGTATAGTTCTAGGTTACGCAGGTTTTGGTTCTCCCATCCTTCCCTGATACACTGTCCTTACCCTTCTGCTTGGGCAGCTTTGGGTTGGACATCCTGGGTCCCTGCTTCGAAGCCAGAGGAATGTGGAAGCAGGAAGCTGGGCTTGCAGGAGCACCCTGGAGGCTTGGGTTCTCTGGAAGGGAGTGTTGCTACTACTGGACTCAGGGGTCTTGCTTTGTTTGTTTCAGGGTCAATGTCTGTGGAGGGCAGTGCTGCCATGGCTGGAGTAAGGCCCCTGGCTCCCAGAGATGCACCAAACGTAAGTTTCCACGTTCACAGCAGCCCTGCACAGTAGGTGAAGTGGGTCTGTCCACATGGGACATCCCACAGGGGTCACTTGAAGAGGCTATGCAATGTCTGTGATGCAGTCTACCCCGTTATCTGAAGCCTTCATCACCACCCAGGAGGGGCTGGGCCAGGGTAATGACGGTATCAAGGCCAGCAGCGATTCATTGTACAAAACCGTGCCGTGCATCCAAGATTCCCTTGCGCCCAACCGTGGTATTAATTACTCTGTTACCACCGTGAATCAGGGGCTAGGAAAAGAAATTCCCATTGGAGGATGTGCCATATGGCAGAACCAGTACAATTAATTTAACCATGGATATCGACAAATGAAAAACATTCTTTAAGTTGATGGTAGGAGGGGAATGGGAAGTAGGACGCTCTGCTCTGGAATAAAGCATCAGTAGTGTTAAAGCTTTCTGAAAACAGCACTCAGAATCTGCCGTCCTTGTGGCCTGTTTCCTAGGAGGTAACCACTCTACTGTTCTTCAGAACTGACAAGTGGGTTTTCCTGCATTGCTTCTCCAGCTAATACACAGGCTTAGGAGTGTTTTGAAACATGTATTAATGATGCATATAGATTTGAGAACATCAGAAAATACTCCCCTCTGCATTTTGAAATTAAGGATTAAGGTAAAATATTCTTTGAGGGTCCTCTTGACGAGTTGATTCTGTCTGGTGCTACCTGGACATAAAGAATTCTTACTTCCATTCAGAAATAGTTAAGCATTCTTATGTGTTCTCTGCATAGAGTTTGAACCATAAACATGTGGATTAGAATCGTTCAAAATTTTAGCTGCTTTTTGGTGTTCAGTGTAATAAGTAAAATTTAGCAATTTGTCTTGTATACGGTTTGGATTTTTAAATGCTGGTGAATTAATTTAAAATTTTTTCTATTATGGTCATTTCTATTACAGTCATTCTGGTGAACTTGCTTGTTGGAAGATGCCTTCAATCCTTGAAAGAAACAGGACTTTGGCATAGTGGCTTTAGTTTTATAAAAAGCAGTGTCCAGGTGGGTTATGATTTGGCTGTGATCAAGGAGTAGTGGCAGACATGAACTCACTAATCAGCCTCCTTGATATTGAACTCAAACCGCTAGATCAGAAATACTCAGGGTTGTAGGCATTTCATTTTTAATTTTAAATTTATTTTATTTATTTATTTTTGGCTGTGTTGGGTCTTTGTTGCTGCTCGAATGCTTTCTCTAGTTGCGACGAGCGGGGGCTACTCTTCGTTGCGGTGCGTGGGCTTCTCTTGTTGCGGAGCACAGGCTCTAGGTGCGCGGGCTTCAGTAGTCGTGGCATGCGGGCTCAGTAGTTGTGGCTCGTGGGCTCTAGAGTGCAGGCTCAGTAGTTGTGGTGCACGGGCTTAGTTGCTCTGCGGCATGTGGGATCTTCCCGGACCACGGAGGCGGATTCTTAACCACTGTGCCACCGGGGAAGCCCCAGGCATTTTAGATTGTCGTAATTCTTCACATCTTCTTAGATTACACTTGGCAATAGCGCACCAGCATTTTCCTGAATTTACAATTGCTTGGGTCCAATTACATACCCTCTCCTCCCTTCGGTAACTCCTGCTATGATGTTGTTTGCCTGTTATGTGCAGACAGCTCACCCAGGACAGCAGCATTGCTGTGCAAAGTGGGGTATTGCTGTGTAAAGATTAAAGATACAGAGCAGGTTGTTATAGGTGATGGTGAGTGCTCCTTGACGCCCATTAGAGAGAATGTGTTAAGACTTTCAGAGAAGTTTACTTGGCAAATGATGCCGTTGAGTGCCCTCTCTGAAAAGAGAGTAGTACCCCACTCTTAGGTTGTCTGAGGATTTGCAGGTCCAAAGAAGATGCTCTAGAAGGAGAACATCCGACCTTGAGGAATCACCTCATGGCTTCCTGCTTCTCCAGATGAGGGAGGCAAGGGCACAAGTGTGCCCTCTGGTGACCCAGAAAGAGAAAGGCTGCAAAAGGCTACCCGTCAGGAAAGTTAGGGTTGCACGGTTACTGTATACGGTGTTCCAGAGGAAGTTGCTCCGTTGGCTTACTCTCGTGATACCAATAACAAATGCTTCCGGCTTTGGTTTAAGTTATCCTTCCAGCTTCTAGAAGGTAGCCCTTGGACAGCACCGGGACCTAAGCAATCAGTGTAACATTAGCCTTCCAGTGCTGCCCGATCTGACAAATTAATTCAGGCCCAAATGGTGGAAGCTTAAATCACAAGTTCTTTCAAGAACAGTTGTGTTTTTAAAAATGATGCTGGGTTAGGTCAGTGCTCAATCCAAAGTAATATACGCTAGATGGATATGTTTCAATGGGGGGTCTTGTGTTTGTCTACCTGTGCAGAGCCAGGGAGATGAGGGAGCCTTATACCTTCACATGGGACAACTGGGGTTACCACTGATGCGGCAAAACTTGTGTCCATGGCTAAGCAGTGTGACACCAGAAAAGACCCCTGGCCTTGGGTTCAGGAAACCTGAGTTTAAACCCTCGAGTGTTCACTAGCTGTGTGGCCTTGGGGAATTCATTTGACCTCTCTGACCCTTATATTTTCCCATCCTGAAATGACTGTGCTAAAAACTTGACTACTGGGACTTCCCTGGCGGTCCAGTGGATAAGACTCCACGTTTCCACTGCAGGGGGTGTGGGTTTGATCTCTGGTTGGGGAACTAAGATCCCACATGCTGGACGGTGTGGCCAAAAAAACAAAACAAAAAAACCCCCAAATTTGACTACTTTCTAGGATTGTTACAGGTATCAAGGTGAAATAGAATGATGGATGTGAAAGCCTTGATGAAACCAGAAGGAGTCTTAGAGTTTATTATTGAATCAAGCCAAGTAAATCCTGTCTCATTTGTCTATTATTTGGTTTTCGTTTTTCCCTATGTATGTTTCTCCAGCTATTGTCGTCATCTTCCTTTCAAAGAATGTACATGTGGATCCCTTTTTGTATTACAGCTTTAAAGTAGTTTAGGGCTGGGGGAGGGGGAAATAGGGAGATATTGGTCAAGGGGTACTAAGTTTCAGTCCCTCAGGATGAATAAGTTCTGGAGATCTAATATACAGCGGTGTGACTATAGTTAACAGTACTGTGTTATATACTTGAAATTTCTTCAGAGGGTAGATCTTAGAGTGTTCCCACCACACACACACACACACACACACACACACACACGTTAACTGTGTGGTGATGGGTATGTTTATTAGGTTGACTGTGGTGCTTATTTTACAATGTGTGCGTATATCAAAACATTGTTATACACTTTAAATATATACAATTTTTATTTGTCAATTATACCTCAATAGAGATGAATAAAAAAAGGGATAAATGAAAAAGCCAGTCACTTCCATCCTGCCTGGCTTTGATTACTGAGAAAAAAGAAATAAAGTAGGCTGGGTTGTTCTGTATCCCAGAATGATTTATTTTAAAAGAACTTTGAAAGAGACTAAATATTAGATTATTTGTGTGTCTCTAGTTCTCTTTGTGTAAAGCTTGCTGTTTAGATGGAAAATACTCCCCTAAGGTATTCATAAATTGAATGGAAAAAATTCTGACACCAATTTTTGTGACTACAACTACTTTGGTAAATACTAGTGAAATTTAGACTGCAAAAGAAATTGATCTGTGGTCTCTTTCCTCTCTCACTTCCTTATTATGCTGAGATTGAACAATTGCACTTGGATATGGTTTATTACACTTAACAAATACAAAAACCAATGGCACGTCAACATGAATTTCCTTATTACGATAATCGTCATATACATAATTAACACAACATTGTAAAACAAGTATACTTCAAATTAAAAAAAGGCAGTAGTTATCATACAATGTGTATGCACATTTAAATCTGCACATTAAATTTAAATCAACAGCAAGGATGCCTTGTAATTGTCAGTTCTATTTTGAGGATAATTGCAAGGGTTTAGCTGAAGAATTTCAGTTTGTAGAGACTGTTTTCCAGTTGATACAAAAAATATTTCTGCATAAGAGTTGGGATGTGTTTCTGTTGTTCAGTTTGCTTAATCCTGTGAGGAAAACAGGGTGCCCCTGCGAGGCAGACTGGATTGTTTTTAGTTGATTGAAACTTAATTTAAATAGGCCATAGGCAAATGCTTCTGAAGACTGAAGATTTAGCGAGCCTGAAATTGCCAATCAGAGAGATGTGAAACAAACGGCAGCAGACCCACACGGGCAGAGAGAATGGATGTGGGTGTCCGCAATGGCAGCCCCGAGGGCTTTAGCCACCCAGTCTCTACATAGAGATGCCCAGTTGCATGTTAATGCTTCTTCTCCAGACACCCTCTGTATGTGTGTCTCTAGGAATTGAAATCACAGCTCGAGATACGGCATTTTAGTTATTAATGTGGAATGACTGCTGATAGCGATGTCCATTTTGGGCAAAGGAGAAGGCACTGCATCTGTTCCCTTTCCAAGGGGTTCACATTTATTGGGAGGGTGTTAACTTTTTTTTGCCTATCCCCATTTTTACATTTTGTTCCCTCTGTCTAAACTGAACCCACCCCCTCTTGGTTGTTCTAATCTTTTTGTGCCCCTCTCAGGGTAAGTGCAGGCCAGAGAGAGACATTACCAGTGGGCTCAGCTTTAAAGAGGAGACTGGACCTGGGAACAGACAACACAAAAGAATAAAGGGGAGATGAGGGTGAGGCCGGGTTGGCAGGATGAGGTGGATGGAACAGGAAAGATGGCAGACCTGAATCCAAATCGGGAGCCTGGCACATGGCAGGCCCTCCCTAAAT
Source organism: Phocoena sinus (assembly GCF_008692025.1). NCBI lineage: Eukaryota > Metazoa > Chordata > Mammalia > Artiodactyla > Phocoenidae > Phocoena > Phocoena sinus. The sequence goes on from NC_045775.1 coordinate 26,362,424, forward strand.
GCATGGATGGTTCTTTCATTTCTTTAACGGATATCTGTTTAGCTTTTACCATGTGCCAGGGTCTATGAATAGAGGAGAAACACAGCCAGCTGTAGAGAGTGCGGGGTCTGTTTTTACTCACTTAACTCATAGCACATCAAATGACTTGTTCTCTCCTTAGCAAGAAACAGAAAATCGATATTCCATTGCTTTTCCACTGGCATTCAGCCCACAGTGCTTTGGGGGAAAAAAACCCCAAAAGCCAACCCTAGACATTTTCCTTAATTATATACAGAAGAGACATAGTCACGTATACCCTTGGTGCTTAGAGTTGCTGCAGTCGAGGGCATCGTCCATGAGTGTGGGGTGTGGCTGGAGTTGCAGGTGACAGAGGCCTTTCAGGCCATCTCCTGTCCCTCTTGGCTTGGCGTTGTGCTAGCTGAGCTCGGGAGTTGGGCCCGGAGTGATCACACGGCTTTCGTCTGCCCGCTGTGGCCATTGACAGCTGCTTCGCCAGTAGATCCACAGTGAGGTTTATTGTGGCAGCTGCTGGGAGCACCGCCCCGGCCCCAGTGCTGGGAGCAGGGGTGGGAGGGTCGGCTGGAAAATCTTGTCGTGTGGCACAGACCGCCCGGTGAAGGGAGAAGGACCCAGAGGTCAAGTTCACACTGGGTCAAATATGTGTTCTCAGCACTGGTTAAAACAAACATTTAGGAACCATAAATCCTGGGCTGCGATCATACTTAAACCTTCATTGTGAAACCCTGCAGCCCCTGGGCCAACCTGAACACCCCGCCCTCCCACCCCTGCCCGGCCTGCTTTAGTGAAGTGTTTCTTTGCCCATTGAACCCTTGGCCCTTAGGAAGCCTGCCTTGTTCAAAGGACCTTTGGCCACCACAGGAGTCTGCTGTTTCTGAGCCTGTTATTTGTTGTCTTGGATATTCCAAACATACTCACACATGTTTGGGAGCTCAAATAAGTTTTCCTAAAATGCAGATTTTGCTTCCAAGTTCTTGCTAGCAATGAACAGGGCAACTAGGAGTGCCAGGGCGGTGTCACCACTCTTGTAACACTGACCAGGATCAGAGCAGGGGCTGAGAAGCTGCTAATGAGGGGAGGGTAATCTGTGCAGTGCCTTGGAGCCTGTGAAGGGCGTTCGCTTTCTTTCTTTTACTTTAAAAAAAAAAAAAAAAAAAGGAATGCTTCATGAATTTGCATGTCATCCTTGTGCAGGGGTCATGCTAAACTTCTCTGTATCTTTCTAATATTAGTATATGTGCTGCAGAAGCTAGCACTGGAGAGCATTTTCTTGACCTTCACACCCTGGGAGTGTAGACCAGGCAGCCATGATTTATTAGCCCCTTTTTAAACGGGGGACAGGGCTCAGACGCCACCCCAGCTCTGTGGCTCTTGGTTTATTGTTCCTTCTACTGCCCTAGGCTTCCTGGACGTCCGGTGTGGCAGCATCTCTCTTGAGGTCTTGGTCTTCGACTCTCCTGACATCCCTGCTTTGGACTGGCTTTCACTGCCTCTGTTCGCTGTGTGATCTCCCAAGCCTGTAACAAAGTACCGCAAACTGGGTGGCTTAGAACAACAGAAATGTATTGTCTCGGAGTTCTGGAGGCTAGAAGTCCAAAATCAGGGTGTCGTGAGGGTTGGTTCCTTGTGAGGGAAGATCTGTTCCAGGCCTCTCTCCCTGGCTAGCAGAAGGCTGTCTTCTCCTTGTGTTTCTTCACCTCATTTCCCCTCTAGGCATGTCTATCTTTGTGTCCAAATTTCCCCTTTTTATAAGGACACCTGTCATATCAGATTAGAGCTCACCATAATGACCTCATTTTTAACTTGGTTACCTCTGTAAAGACCCTGTCTCCAAATAAGGTCACAAACTAAGGTACCAGGGATCAGGAATCCAACACAGCTTTCTTTGTGGGGGGGGGGACCATTCAACTCATGATAGAAGGCCATAGATGCTCTGCACGTGGGCTTGAGAAGTGGGCTGCTCAGAGCTGGGCCACCCCTGAGGCAGTCAGGGATTCCCTAGCAATGACCCCAGGATGGGTGGGCAGAGGCTCAGTTGCGCTCCTCCCACATAGTCTGTGACTGTGGATCTAATGCAGCTTCTTCCCTAATTCAGGAGCTCTGGCTGCTTCAGGGAGCAGAAAATGTGAGGAACTGGCCACTGGTGATTTTGGTTATACCTCTGGGCATTTCCACTTGTTCTGCTTTAAAGAGATTCTGTGGTGCCTCTTAAACATGAATGTGCAGCTGGTCGCTGGAGGAGTTTGTTAAACTGCTTTCTTGAATCAGAGTCTCTGGGATTTTTATTTAATGAGCACATCAGGTGATGCTGATGGAGGTGGCCCACCTTTTGAGAAACAGTGATCCGGAAGGAACCCTGTCCTGGGCAATATTTATGACACTTTGTGTGGGAATCTGAAGGCCAAGCCTAACACTTAGCAGTTTAGAAACTTGTCAAGGCGGGAGCCCTCTAAACATTGCTTTAGGTCAGTTTTAAATAGTATGTACGAAGATGGCTGCATACAGGGTTATTACACCCAGTTTTTCTTTTGTTAGTTGAATGATAAATACATATATATATATTTTAAATTTTTAAAAATTTTTTTAATACATATATTTTTACAAGAGTTGGACACTTGCAAAATTGTTAATGATACATAGGTGGTTAAATAAAGTGGTTTTAAAAAAGGTTGAAACACTTTGGAACATATTGGGCGCTTTTTCCATTAAATATTTTATTTTTAATTATAAAATATTTTAAATACACAAAAATGCAGGAAATAATACATCCAGCTGCTCATGTTTTTAAAACCACCCTGATGTGATATTAAGCACAATAATTTACAGATAAGGGAGAAACTATGGTCTTATCTTGCTCTTTTTTTTTTTTTTTTTTGGCTATGTTGGGTCTTCATTGCTGCACACGGGCTTTCTCTAGTTGTGGTGAGCGGGGGCTACTCTTCATGGCGGTGCACAGGCTTCTCATTGTGGTGGCTTCTGTTGGTGGAGTACGGGCTCTGGGTGCGCAGGCTTCAGTAGTTGTGGCATGCGGGCTCAGTAGTTGCAGTGCACGTACTCTAGAGCATAGGCTCAGTAGTTGTGGCACACAGGCTTAGTTGCTCCGTGACATGTGGGATCTTCTGGGACAAGGGATCGAACCCGTGTCCCTTGCACTGGCAGGTGGATTCTTAACCACTGTGCCACCAGGGTTATCTTGCTCTAACTGCATGTTTTACTAATGAAGTTTCCTATCTTCCTAGGGGAGAGAAAATAGTACATAATTTGTTGGTGTGACACAAAGTGGTTGTTTTGGTACCTATGGAAAAATACATCAGAGCTGTATTTGTATAAGCTCACGTGCACCTATTAATTTGCCTAGCTTATTATTAAGGATTGAACATTTCATGTAAGCACAGTCCATTGGGCACCAAGAATCTGTGTGCACGGTGTCATTTAGACCCAAGACAATGTGGTTACAAGAAGGAAATGCTACCTGTTACTGTCCCACCTGACCCTCCTTTCTTGCTTTCCTCCTCTTTCTCTCTGTCCTTACTAGGCCTCAGTTTCGCTTGCCGTGAACTAGAGGCAGTATAGGTCCATGGTTAGAAGTTCAGTCTTTGGAGTTAGAATACAAGGCACCTAACTTGATGTTAACACTTTGTCAACACATCCTCACTATGTGACCTTGGACTGTGAGAGCTGGGGCAAGGCTAAGTTACCCCATTCACAGGACAGGTGTGATGATGGTTTGTGCCATCATTCAGAGGCTTGTTGGGGGACCGCATGAAGTAATATACAAAGAGTTCTTGGAGAGCAGCTGTCCCCCTGCCCCCCGCACAACAGTATTTGACAGATGTGAGCTCTCAGGGGTTCCTGTTTGCTTGCTTAGACCCTCTCCCTCCTGGGCGCCTCAGCTTTTTACACACCCCTCTTGGTGTTTCTCAGATCCCCTGGTGAAAATCATGGCTCTCTCTTCCCCTCTCTGGGAGCACTCTGTTTTCACTCTTACTTTGCTCTGGGTATGGCTGGACCAGGGGAGAGGAGCATCTGCCTCCCCATCAACGTGGAGCTCCTGGAGAGCAGCATTTTCTTTCTTTTTATTAAAAAACACTTTTTAAAAATAAATTTATTTATTTTTGGCTGTGTTGGGTCTTCATTGCTGCACACAGGCTTTCTCTAGTTGCGGAGAGCGGAGGCTACTCTTCCTTGCGGAGCTCGGGCTCTAGGGTGCGCAGGCTTCAGTAGTTGTGCTACATGGGCTTATTTGTCCACGGGATGTGGGATCTTCCCAGACCAGGGATCCAACCTGTGTTGGTCCATTCATCGGCAGGCGGATTCTTAACCACTGTGCCACCAGCGAAGTCCTGCAGGATTTTCTTTGTGTCATTTTAAGTACCCAGGCTCTGTTCCTTGCCATAGTACAAATGCTAACTGAATCGAGTAGAATTGAATTCAACCAGCATCTCTGATTTTGCTGTGTTGTAAATACTATCCTCTAAATTCTACCTAAAGAATTCTACTTCCTTTTTTGTTTCCTCTCACCTTTGGGCAATAATTCTCCTTTGGTTCTCTTTCTACTATTTTTTTCTGTGTGCTTATCCCTTGCCTGACAGACACTGCTTATTATGACAGCTTTTCAAGGACACACCACCTTATTCCATTTCCTCCTACTTCTCTGAAGGCTACCCTGGCATGGCCCAAACTTTAAGACAGCTTTTCCTTTCTCACTGCCAATTTTAGAATCTTTCAGCTAAACATCATCTGATAGAGATTTGGGACTAAGTAAAATGAATGTTGTATGATTTTCCCTGTAATTTTAGATCCCCGAATACTTCTCTTGGCCAACTACACTATTCCCTGTGGTTTTTTCACTCCACTACATTTGAGTAATATTGTTGGCATGGACCTAAGTAAACAGTTTGCAAAATGTCGTGTTTTGTAAATTAGGAGATGGATGGGCTGGTTTTTTAATACATGCTCTTGGTTCTGCTGGACCAGAGGAAGGATGAGTTTGGTCAGTAGATGGGAAGACAAATTGGAGGAAGGTTTGTTTTTTTAAAAAATTTTGTTTTATTTATTTATTTTTGGCTGCATTGGGTCTTCGTTGCTGCATGCGGGCTTTCTCTAGTTGTGGCGAGTGGGGGCTACTCTTCGTTGCGGCGTGTGGGCTTCTCATTGCGGTGGCTTCTCTTGTTGCGCAACACGGGCTCTAGGCGCGTGGGCTTCAGTAGTTGTGGCACTTGGGCTCAGTAGTTGTGGCTCGCGGGCTCTAGAGCACAGGCTCGGTAGTTGTGGTGCACGGGCTTAGTTGTTCCACGGCATGTGGGATCTTCCCGCATCAGGGCTCGAACCCGTGTCCCCTGCATTGGCAGGTGGATTCTCAACCACTGTGCCACCAGGGAAGTCCCTGGAGGGAGGTGTTTTTAACTGAAGTTGATGTGGTCCATTTACTCATCAGTTATTTAAAGGTGAGAACTAAATGGTTGGAGGGAAACCTTCAGAAGTATATTTTGGTAATGAATTAAGGGAGAATCTTCACAGGGGAAAGAAGATGTAACCAGCAAAAAGCCACTGGAGGAAAAGAGGATCATAAAATAAGGAATATATAATAATAAGGATCCTTTGTCTTTGTAGACTTTAAAATGTTTGTATTTCTTATAGGATTACCAAACAATTCCAGTCTCCCTTTCAATCTTGCAGGAACTTCAGTTTATCATTGTTACTATAAAATAAGAGTAGAATCTCTATCCTTTCACCCATATGTGTTACATTTAACACCATATCACGTGGGCAGTTAACAATTAGCATCTTCAACATGTTTCATTGTAAAAGCCATTTAAATCAGCTAAGAGGTACCACTTCACCTTGATGAATCAGTTGCTACATTGGTTCAAAAGTGGGAGTGCTTCCGTCTCTGCCATTAGCTGTGAAGTTTCAAGCAGATCAATTAGTTAACTCCGAAGATTTTTTTTCAAGCTGAATGAAATGAATGGGGATAGGGCCATTCATCACCCAACCTAATTCAAGTCATTCTTGTGAATATTGGGCATACAAATCCTCTTCTGTCTTAACTTTTTTTTTTTTTAATTGGGGTATAATTGCTTCACAATGTTGTGTTAGTTTGTGCTGTACATGAAGTGAATCAGCCATATGTATACATATATCTCCTCCCTCTTGGACCTGCCCCCTCCCCGCCCCAAATCCCACCCATCTGGGTCACCACAGAGCACCAAGCTGAGCTTCCTGTGCTATACAGCGGGTTCCCACTAGCTAGCTATTTTACACATTTTTCACATTGTATCACTCTTGTGTGTGTGCACTTGTGGGTGTGTGCTTCCCGGCTTGATGTGGGCTCTGTCTGTGAGGGTAGTGATCAATACCATAACCATCTTTTTATCCTCGGACCTAGTAAGCACATAGACTTTTATGGAAGGAATGAATGAGTGAATGGTTAAATGGATGAATGAATTCATTTGTTGTACTTCCACTGAGTCCCTGTGTGCTAGGTACTGGCACACAGAAGGTGTTAAGATTTATTTTCTATGAAGAAAATAAAACAGGGCGAGAGGACAGAGAGTGATGGGGGCCGGGGGAAGGGGGATGGAGTAAGGAAAGGTCACTGTAAGGAAGTGGTTTATGAGACCTATGTGATATGAAAGGGTCTGGTGGAAGAGCCTTTTTGGACAAGGGAACAGCTAGAACAAAGGCCCTGGGGTGGGAATACGCCTGGCCCTGTACAGGGACCCAGAAGTGAGTTTCATTGGGTTGTTAGTATAGGCTAGAGTAATAGGTGATAAGGGAGACAGGGCTGGATCGCCAGTCAGGTCTTGTAGGCTGTGGAAAGCCATAAATAGGGGACTTACAGCTTACAAATGCAAGTAGATTTTATTATTAATGAATAAACACAATACAGGATTTGGTATTTATCAGCACTACTTTTCTATGTCTGTGAGTCTGTTTCTGTTTTGTAAATAAGTTCATTTGCATCATATTTTAGATTCCACGTATAAAGTGGAAGTAAGTAAGTGGACTTAATTCACTTAGTATGACAGTCTCTAGGTCCATCCATGTTGCTGCAAATGGCATTATTTCATTCTTTTTTATGGCTGAGTAGTATTCCTTGTATATATATGCCACATCTTCTTTATCCATTCATCCATTGATGGACATTTAGGTTGCTTCCATGTCTTGGCTATTGTAAATAGTGTTGCTATAAACATTGGGGTTCATGTTTCTTTTCAAATTATAGTTTTCCCTAGATATATGGCCAGGAGTGGGATTGCTGGATCATATGGCAACTCTATTTTTGGTTTTTAAAGAAACCTCCATACTGTTTTCCATAGTGGCTGCACCAATTTACATTCTCACCGACAGTGTAGGTGTTTTCTCCACACCCTGTCCAGCATTTGTTATTTGTAGATTTTCTGATGATGCCCATTCCAACTGGTGTGAGGTAATACCTCATTGTAGTTTTGATTTGCATGTCTCTAATAATTAGTGATGTTGAACATCTTTTCATATGCCTATTGGCCATCTGTATGTCTTCTTTGGGGAAATGTCTATTTAGGTCTTCTGCCTATTTTTTGATTGGGTTGTTGTTGTTTTTGTTGAGTTGTGTGAGCTGTTTGTACATCTTGGAAATTAAGCCCTTGTTGGTCACATTGTTTACAAATATTTTCTCCCATTCCATAGGTTGTCTTTTCATTTTGTTTATGGTTTCCTTTGCTGTGCAAAAGCTTATAAGTTTGATTAGGTCCCATTTGTTTATTTTTGCCTTTCTTTCTATTGCCTTGGGAGACTGACCTAAGAAAACATTGCTAGGATTTATGTCAGAGAATGTTTTGTGTATGTTCTTTTCTAGGAGTTTTATGGTGTCATGTCTTATATTTAAGTCTTTAAGCCATTATGAGTTTATTTTTGTGTATGGTGTGAGGGTGTATTCTAACTTCATTGATTTACATGCAGCTGTCCAGTTTTCCCAACACCACTTGCTGAAGAGACTGTCTTTTCTTCATTGTATATTCTTGTCCATTGTATATTATTGTCTCTTTTGTCAAAGATTAATTGACTGTACGTGTGTGGTTTTATTTCTGGGCTTTCTATTCTGTTCCATTGATCCATACGTCAGTTTTTGTGCCAGTACCATGCTGTTTTGATTACTGTAGCTTTGTAGTATTGTCTGAAGTCTGGGAGGGGTATGCCTCCAGCTTTGTTCTCTTTCTTCTGGATTACTTTGCAGTTCTGGGTCTTTCATGGTTCCATATAAGTTTTAGGATTATTTGTTCTAGTTCTGTGAAAAATGTCATAGGTATTTGATAAGGGATTGCATTAAATCTGTAGATTGCTTTGGGCAGTATGGCCATTTTAAGTGTACTAATTCTTCCAATTCAATGTTTCATTGTTCTTAATGTATAAGTCTTTCACCTACTTAGGTTTATTCCTAAGTATTTTTTTTTTTGGATGTGATTTTAAAAGGGGTTGCTTTATTACTCTCCCTTTCTGATATTTCATTGTTAGTGTAAAGACATGCAACAGATTTCTGAATGTTAATTGAAAAATAATGTTTTAAATAGAAAGTTGAATCACCTTTATTGTTAATTTTTTTTTTTTTTTACGGTACGCGGGCCTCTCACTGCTATGGCCTCTCCTGTCATGGAGCACAGGCTCCGGACGCGCAGGCTCAGCGGCCATGGCCCACGGGCCCAGCCGCTCCACGGCGTGTGGGATCCTCCTGGACCGGGGCACGAACCCGTGCCCCCTGCATCGGCAGGCGGACCCTCAACCACTGCGCCACCCGGGAAGCCCCCTATTGTTAATTTTTATTGATGAGAAAGCTGCATATAGAGTAGTGAAGTACCCAAGGCCATACACAAATTACTGTTGCAGTCTAACTTCCTGCATTGTACCCAGATCGCCAGACCAGCCCCATGCTGATTGGACCTCTGTGCCTTTGCTGAGCTCTGGCAGAAGGTGACACTCTCACCAGAGCTATGAGGCCAAGACTTAGGATGGAAGTTTGAGGATCAAAAAAAGAAAAAAATAAAAGTCTCTGGTCACTGCTATGTTGAAAAGCAAACTAGGGGGGATCTTCACATGGTACTAAATAAAAAATAAAACGTTAAATCCTTTAAAAAAAACTTTAAACATAAAAATGCCAATCTTGTGCTTGTAGAAAATTCACAGAGAGCAGTTAGGATGTGTTAAAGTAAGAGTGTAAAATTTTTGGAATACATTTGAATTCTGTTCTGAAGTTTTCTTCGATGCCTCTGCCCCATGCAACTTATTGTTGGTGGGGTGAGCCCGAGATAGGTGCAAAGGTAGCCTCTGCTGGGAGATTTTGTTCCTATTTGTAAATGAGGTTAATACCACCCTCTGCAGTTAAGATCAGACAAAATGAGGCTCATGAACAAGCTTCACAGGAGAGCCCTATAAACATAAGGTGATATTATTAATAAAGTTTTTCTGTCTGTTTTGTGAAAACTTTTCAATTGTTGGTGAAAATTTTTTTTCTGTAATGTGTTATTATACTTCTTTTCTTGAAAATTAGAATGCTTGGGACTTCCCTGGTGATCTAGCAGTTAAGACTCCGCACTCCCAATGCAGGGGGCCTGGGTTTGATCCCTGGTCAGGGAACTGGATCCCGCATGCATGCCGCAACTAAGAGCCCACATGCTGCAACTAAAGATCCTCCACGCGGCAATGAAGATGCCGCGTGATGCAACTAAGACCTGGTGCAGCCAAATAAATAAATATTTAAATATATATATATATATAAAAGAAAATTAGAATGCTTAATGTATTTCAGTAAGTTTTGGGGGGCATAGATCTTGTGTATCACACCTTTACATTGATCATCCCATTTATGGTCTCTGGGGGCACATCCTGGAAGTTGGCTGGAAAATAAGCAAAAATACCTAAATCTCCACGTTAATTCCCCGTCCACATGCACGAGTGATTCGCTTTATTCTCCTAAAAGTAGAGTGCAGGCAAAGACGAAGATTTCTTCTTTTGAGAAAGCTCCGTTTCTTTCTTATTTTGATAGTGAAAAGGTTATGTTTTTAGTCCGAAATTTCTCAGTAATTGGAGGTGAAATAATACAGATGATAAATTAAAGTCAGGGACCCTGTTTTTGTTTTACTTTGTATCCTTTGGGAAGCTGGCCTACCCAGTGGTTCTGCATATACAATAGACCCTTAGTTGCTTGATTAATAAGCATTACAAGTCACATTTGTTTTGAGGGAAAGACCAGCTGAAATTCATTTAACTCAGTGGCTACCGAAATTATGTCAGTAAGCTGTTCCTTTTGTTATGAGAGAATGTATATTGCAACAAACCTCCCTGGGTGACAGTTTTTAATGCTCAATGTTGAGTGCTAGACGCTCTTTCTCTGGTAAAATTGCCCCATTCCTTCCTATAATACAGACTGCTTGAGTGGCACTTCATAGACCTAGGGATTCTCAAAGCATGGTCCCTGGACCAGGGGCAGCAGCATCGCCTGGGAACTCATTAGAAATGCAGATTCTCAGGCCCCACCCTGGACTCGCTGAAGCAGAAACTCTGAGGTTGGGGCCCAGCACTCTGTGTTTTAACGTGCCCTCCAGGAGGTGCCGTTATAGTTGTGGTTTGAGAACCACTACTCTCGCTAAACCCATCTCCTCCTCCCTTTCTGTGTCCCCCCTGCACCCCTCCTTGATCATCCAAGGGGGAGAAGGAGTACAGGGAAATTGGCTCCTTTGGGCTCCAGGCCTTGGGGACTAGAAGCGTGTGTTTTCTCCCCTTCCCAACGGAACGGAGCGATTCCCTTGTCTCAGGTGGGAATTCTGGACCTGAGCAGATGCAGCCGTGCACATTGACACACAGTCTGTTCTGCACAGTGACTGAGGAGACTTGGAGAAGACGTTTTGCCATCCAGTGAACGTGGGTTTTGTACCTTTGGGCCTTCCTAGTTCTGTTCTTTACTGTGGACAATGCTGAAATCACTTCTTCATGTTCTTCAGAGCTGCAGTTATCAGCTTTGTGTGGTGCATGGATCCCCTCTGTCTCACAACCCCCTGTGGGATGTATAAGAAATGCAAGTTGTGGGAATGAACTTATTTAGGAGACAGAAACAGACTCACAGACATAGAAAACAAACACGGTTACCAAAGAGGAAAGAGGGTGGGGAAGGGATAAATTAGGAGTTTGGGATTGGCAGATACAAACACTATATATAAAATATCAATAGATAAATCACAAGGTTCTACTATATAGCACAGGGAACTGTATTCAATGTCCTCTAATAAACCATAATGGAAAAGAATATGAAAAGGAATATATATATATATATACACACACACACACATACTGAAAAACTTTGCTGTACACCAGAAACTAACACAACATTGTAAATCGAGTATACTTCAGTTAAAAAAAAAGAAATGCAGGTTATGGGGCCCCACCCCAGACCTACCACAGTGGAACCCCCAGGGGTGACCCTCGTTTTCACAAGCACCCAGCCGACTGATCCACATGGAAGCTTGAGGACCCTGGGCTTAAAGTGGGTATACTGAAATAAAAGATGTCACAGGCAAGGAATGATGAGAAAGGTATTACACAATAAATAAAAGGAACAGGAGTGAATGTGACATCTTGTTTTGGAGGCAGGTGCTGTGACTCATTTCCAAGATAGTTTAGGAGCAAGCTGTGGTCCAGAACATGCCCTCGGCATTGGCAGGGACAAAGCTTTCTTGTGTGAAGATGAGGAAGTTCAGGCGGAGAATGGACAAGGCAGAGTTGCTTGGCCATTCCTTGGGGTCCTGCTGACTCATTCCTGGAAGTCACTGGAGGAATGCATCAGATCTTTGGAAACTGACCAGTTGAGAATTTCAGCAATGACACACACTTTTGAGATATGTATTTAGGAAAAGAATTGCCTATAATAAGACTAGGAACCTTTGTAGAAAAAGAGTGAATGAGGAGTTGCTTTGCTTGTCCTGTGAAATAGGGACTGTTTTTCCCCATCACATATCTTTTTTTTTTTTCCTGCAAAATAATGAATGCAAAAACACTTTATCTGCATATGGAAGAAAAATTAGGTTTTTAAAAAATATTTATTTCTTCTCCAAGTAGAAAGTTTTTTTGGGGGGGAAGGTAGCTTATTTAAATCATCAGTTACTGTGGTAATAGTTATATATGGTTAAAAGTAAATATTTTATCTTTTCTTCACAAACATGTAGTTATTTCCAAATACCTACATGTTACTTTGGATAAAACATTCAAATGTTTGAATACCATGTAGACAAGGCCATAATACTAGAAAATGGTGCTAAAATTTTGAAAAGACCCAAATTTCAGGAATGGCTTAAAATATGAATTTAAAAAAAATTAGTTTTCACTCCTTCTTAGTATGGGTAAACACTTTTTTTTTTTTTTTTTTTTGCGGTACGCGGGCCTCTCAGTGTTGTGGCCTCTCCTGCTGCGGTGCAGAGGCTCTGGAAGCGCAGGCTCAGCGGCCACGGCTCATGGGCCCAGCCACTCCACGGCATGTGGGATCCTCCCGGACCAGGGCACGAACCCATGTCCCCTGCATCGGCAGGCGGACTCTCAACCACTGCGCCACCAGGGAAACACTTTTTTTTTAAACAACTGTTAACATTTTTATAGCTGAGTTATCTCTCTGTATATGTCCTTAGAGGCCTATATCTCACATTTGCTTATTAACCTTTCATTTTAATTCACTAAACTTCTTATAAATTACCTACTATATAGAAGGCCTTGTGTTGTGGGCTAAGAAGACCCTGCTCTGTGGAGCTGACAGTCTAGAAAGGACAAGATGACATAATACTAGGAGTGTGGCAGACACACCCTAAGATAACCCCTGATGGGTGACACCCTTGTATAATTCCCTCCTCTTGAGTGTGAGAAGAACCTGTGACTTGCTTCAAGTCAATAGAATATGCGAAAGGTGACGGAATGTCATTTCCTTGACTTTGTTGTGTTATATATGACCCCATCTTAGCCAACTGGAGTGAGGGACTTCCTGCTGGCTTGGAAAAAGTATGCTGCCCTGCTGGGCTTGTGGCTTGCCTATGCAGAGGACCATGTGGCAGGAAGCTGTGGGCTGTCTCTAGCTGGTAGCCAGTATGAACCTGGGGTGCTCAGTCCGACAGACACAAGGAAATGAAGTCTGCCAAAAACCTGAATGGTCTTGGAAGTAAATTCTTCCCCACTTGAGCCTCAGATGAGACTGCAGCCCACTGACACCTTGATTATAGCCTTGTGAAGAACTAGGTCCTGAAGCAGAGGACTGGGTTCATCTGTGCCCAGACCACTCACTTATAGAAACTGTGAGATGATAAATGTGTATTGTTCTAAGCCTTGGAAATGGTGATACTTTGTTAGGTACCACTAGAAAATTGATACAAGGAAGAATGTGCAGGTGCCGGAAGAGCAGCCCAGCCCCAAGTCATCTAACGAGCACCTAGTGAACACGTTCTATGTGTCATCCACTTTCCCAGCACTGGAAATGCAAACATGAATAAAACATGGTTATACCTTCAAGTAGCTCCCAGTCTGGAGTAGTGGGGCTTTGAGGGAAGGACGTTGCTCTCCCTTGGGGGAATATTAGAGTAGAAATTGTTTGAAATGGCTTTTGAGATTAGAGAGAACCTGGACTTGGGGAGTCTGTTGGTGGGAAAACCTCTTGTTCAGGTAATGGATGGTGCTGACTTTACAGTTTGGCTGGAAAAGGGGTTTTCACTTTTGGAGGGTTTGGATTTGCTTTAACCATAAGTCTTTATTGAAGAGGAAGAATACCATTGCAGTAGATGAATAAGTCACCCTCATAGATTAAAGGGGTAAGCTCTATGGCCAAAGTGGACAGCATAACATTTTATTTTAAAAACAATAAAATTACAAATCATAAGGGCTCCGAAGCATCCTCTGATAATCTTTCATTCAAGTCCTATATTGGATCACTGAATCATAAAACCAGATTGTCAAAATAGTCCTGAATAATTTTCTTCTAAGCCAATTTTTTTTTTCTTATTGAGGGGGACTTGTGGGTAATAAAGACAGCAGCTTACATTTGCTATGTTTTTAGCCTTTAGCTGAGGGCACTCAAATGAGGTCCTCTAAGGACCCCTTCCAAGGATGCTGTTTACAGAAGGTACCTACCATGCTACAAGGTGGTGTCCATAACAGGATGGCCTCACCCACAGCTCTGAGTTCCTAAATATGTCAGTCCAAAGAGGACCATTGTGTCTCTTCTTTCCAGTGTGTACCTGGACAAGCACAAGACTGTTGGCTTCTGCTTTATGGCCGGTGATCATCTCATAATAGTGCTGATATTACAAGTGCTTTTGGCCAAGCCTCTTTTTTTGGATCTGAACACATTTCAGGTTCCCCTTCATCTCTCCTGATCACTCAGCTTGGTGGTGTAACACATGGCTTTGAAGGGCTTCTCTGATCTTGTGATCTTATGAAATCTCCTTTCCTGATTGTTTTTCAAAAACAGGAGAGCAGTTTCTCTGGCCTGTTTTAACTCAGGTGTACCTGTAGAGTGGGCTTGATTTGTGGGCCTGTGGGGCCAGGATGTGAGAATGGAAATCAAATTCTCTTCTCCTCTAGGCTCCAGGCCCCAGTGGGGTGGCAGAGGTCCTGTAGGCAGGTCTGGGGATGTTGAGGGGTGAGAATGTGGACATTCAGGGGTGGATGGTGCCCTGTGTAACCCTCCAGGGGCACTTCTTGGTTTCTTCTGGAAACAGCAGGGAAGACCAGAGTGTTCCCTTTTCCATCCCTTCCATATCTGGCTTTTGATCAGCTTTTTTCCCTTTCCCACACCTTTAAGATTCTCTGCCCATCTATTCCTGAAGGAAGGTCACAGATAATTTGAAACCTTCTGAGGGTGTTTTCTGCTATCAGTTGCAGGTGCCGGAAGGTTTCTTTCCTATTCTTGTGCCGAGTACATGGTAGACACTCAAAAAATATTTTGGGGGCTTCCCTGGGGGCGCAGTGGTTAGGAGTCCGCCTGCCGATGCAGGGGACACGGGTTTGTGCCCCGGTCCGGGAAGATCCCACCTGCTGCGGAGCGCCTGGGCCCGTGAGCCATGGCCGCTGAGCCTGCGCGTCTGGGGCCTGTGCTCCGCAACGGGAGAGGCCACAACAGTGAGAGGCCCGCGTACTGCAAAAATAAAATAAAATAAAATAAAAATTTTGAATGAATGAATCTTTCACATCTTTCTGACCCTGTTGGCACAATTGAGTCTTATACACACAGAAGACTGAATTTGATTCATCTATATTTCTGAGGGAAGTCTAGACTCTCAGGGCAGGGGATCAGCTAGGACTTTTAGGATGATGTTGGTGAGCGCATCGATTGACTGGAGGATAAAGCAGAAGCAGCTGGAGCCAAGTGGAGTGGGCGTCTGCAGGGTGTGGTGCGAGAGAGGGTGGACTCTGAGGCAGGGTTAAGCAGGACCCTGTGGTCCTAAGTGGAAGTTACACAGACTGGCCGAAGGAAAAGAGGCTCTTTATTGCCAGGTAACTGGGAGGCCTAAGGTTGATGCTGGCTTTAGGTCTTGCTGGATCTAAGGGTTTGCATGGTCGTAACAGGACCAAATTGGCTACATAATCTGCAGCGCTCAGTGCAAAATGAAAATGTGGGAACCCTTGTTAAAAACCATTCACCTAGCAGTAGGTTAAGTGTTAGCTATTGTTAATTTCCAAGCAGGACTAGTAATAACCAAGTGTAAGTCCTGCATGTTACCATTTGGGGAGCTGCTTGATCCGGTTCTTATTATGCCCACCGATATTCTGTGTCTATGCAGTTTGCAGGGTTTTCAGGCCAATTAGCTTACAATCTCTTCAGGTCTCCTGGGTATTATCATGATCTCTGGGTGTTCTGCCAGCCTGAAGTGCTTCTAGAGCTCACATTTAATTTTCAGATTTCAACCCAGTGATGACTATTTTTATCAGATCATATGGAGACAAACTATAGAGGAGGTAAAAAAAATATTTTTTAGTGTGAGTTTAGTATGAGTAACTTTTCCATCAAGTTCTAAGGGAGTTCCAGTTTAAAAATCTCAATTAGAAACACATGGAGTGAGTTTCCCAAAGCTTCACACTGTCGGTTTGGACTCATTATTCTTTACTATTTGCTTATATTGTTTACATGAAGACTGGTATCTGAGTCACTAACCACATTTTCATGAATTTGGGTGCTTTTCGTCTAGGTTTCTTGAATACCGTCTTTGATGACTGTTTTATAAACTGCTAAATAAATGAACGTGTGTGGGGGAGGGTTCTTCAGATACCTTGTCTGATTCATAGCACAGCACTGCAAAGCAGCTGTGGGGGGAAAAGTCCGAACGTTCCCTTAGTCATTTTTATGACTCAGGTTGGTATTAGGATTCTACCTGGCTGTGCAGCGTTTTCATCTGAGACAAATTAACTAAGCTTTTGGGTGCCACGTAGAGGAAGGTGAATGTCAGAGTTTTCCACGAAGAGATTAGTCACCTCTTTAACTGTGTAAGGCGGTTGAGGGGCATCCTTTCTCTCGGGAAGCGCCGGCATTTGTTCATTGCTCACGGTGGACAGTTCATTGCTCACAGATAAACAGTTTACTTTCAAAGATTATAATAGCTACTACCCCTGGCTCCAAGTAGGATTACGCAGTTAATAAAGATAGCTGTGGCAGATTTTTGTAAGTATGATGACAAAACTTTGACTTAAGAGAGTGCTTATTTTCTTTTGCTTGAATTTGTTACTCATTTTGCTTTTTATCTCCTATCACAGAACTTGTTACTCAAAGTTACAAAACAAAATATGATCTCATACTTGCTTACCTTTCTTTTTATATATTTGCCCACAAAAATACATGTAACTATAGAGAGTTTAAGCCAACACGTTTTTTTAAAAACATCTTTACTGGAGTATAATTGCTTTACAACGGTGTGTTTCTGCAAGCCAACACTTTTTTTTTTTTTTTAAACATCTTTACTAGAGTATAATTGCATTACAATGTTGGGTTAGTTTCTGCTGTATAACAAAGTGAATCACCTATACATATGCATATATCCCCATATCTCCTCCCTGTTGTGTCTCCCTCCCATCCTCCCTATCCCACCCCTCTAGGTGGTCACAGAGCACGGAGCTGATCTCCCTGTGTTATGCAGCTGCTTCCCACCAGCTATCTATTTTACTTTGGTAGTATATATAAGTCGATGCCACTCTCTCACTTCGTCCCAGCTTACCCTTCCCCATCCCCGTGTCCTCGAGTTCATTCTCTACGTCTGCCTCTTTATTCCTGTCCTGTCCCTAGGTTCTTCATAACCTTTTTTTTTTTAGACTCCATATATGTGTTAGGATACGGTGTTTGTTTTTATCTTTCTGACTTACTTCACTCTGTATGACAGACTCTAGGTCCATCCACCTCACTACAAATAACTCAATTTCGTTCCTTTTTAAGGCTGAGTAATATTCCATTGTGTATATGTGCCACATCTGCTTTATCCATTCGTCTGTCAGTGGGCATTTAGGTTGCTTCCATGACTTGGCTATTGTAAATAGTGCTGTAATGAACACTGGGGTGCATGTGTCTCTTTGAATTTTGGTTTTCTCTGGGTATATGCCCAGTAGTGGGGTTGCTGGATCGTATGGTAATTTTGTTTTTAGTTTTTTAAGGAAAGTCCATATTGTTCTCCATAGTGGCTGTATCAATTTACATTTCCACCAACAGTGCAAGGGGTTCCCTTTTCTGCACACCCTCTCCAGCATTTAGTGTTTGTAGATGGTTTGATGATGGCCATTCTGATGATGGCCACTGGTGTGAGGTGATACCTCACTATAGTCTTGATTTATATTTCTCTAATGATTAGTGATGTTGAGCATTCTTTCATGTGTTTGTTGGCAATCTGTATATCTTCTTTGGAGAAATGTCTATTTAGGTCTTCTACCCATTTTTCGATTGGGTTGTTTGTTTTTTTGATATTGAGCTGCATGAGCTTCTTGTAAATTTTGGAGATTAATCCTTTGTCAGTTGCTTCATTTGCAAATATTTTCTCCCATTCTGAGGGTTGTCTTTTCGTCTTGTTTATGATTTCCTTGGCTGTGCAAAACCTTTTAAGTTTCATTAGGTCCCATTTGTTTATTTTTATTTCCATTTCTCTAGGAGGTGGGTCAAAAAGGATCTTGCTGTGATTTATGTCAGAGTGTTCTGCCTATGCTTTCCTCTAAGAGTTTTATAGTGTCTGTCCTTACATTTAGGTCTTCATCCATTGTGAGTTTATTTTTGTGTATGGTGTTAGTGAGTGTTCTAATTTCATTCTTTTACATGTAGCTGTCCAGTTTTCCCAGCACCACTTATTGAAGAGGCTGTCTTTTCTCCATTGTATATTCTTGCCTCCTTTGTCAAAAATAAGGTGACCATATGTACGTGGGTTTATCTCTGGGCTTTCTATCCTGTTCCATTGATCTATATTTCTGTTTTTGTACCAGTACCATACTGTCTTGATTATTGTAGCTTTGTAGTATAGTCTGAAATCAGGGAGCCTGATTCCTGGAGCTCCGTTTTTCTTTCTCAAGTTTGCTTTGGCTATTCGGGGTCTTTTGTGTTTCCATACAAATTGTGAAATTTTTTGTTCTAGTTCTGTGAAAACTAGAACTAGAACAAAACTATGGCATTGGTAGTTTGATAAGGATTGCATTGAATCTGTAGATTGCTTTGGGTAGTATACTCATTTTCACAATGTTGATTCTTCCAATCCAAGGCCATGGTATATCTCTCCATATGTTTGTATCATTTTCAGTTTCTTTCATCAGTGTCTTATAGTTTTCTGCATACAGGTCTTTTGTCTCCTTAGATAGGTTTATTCCTAGGTATTTTATTATTTTTGTTGCCATGGAAAACGGGAGTGTTTCCTTAATTTCTCTCTCAGATTTTCATCATTAGTGTATAGGAATGCAAGAGACTTCTGTGCATTAATTTTCTATCGTGCTACTTTACCAAATTCACTGATTAGCTCTAGTAGTTTTCTGGTAGTGTCTTTAGGATTCTTTATGTATAGTATCATGTCATCTGCAAACAGTGGCAGCTGTACTTCTTCTTTTCCAATTTGGCTTCCTTTTATTTCTTTTTCTTCTCTAATTGCTGTGGCTAAAACTTCCAAAACTGGGTTGAATAATAGTGGTGAGAGTGGGCAACCTTGTCTTGTTCCTGATCTTACTGGAAATGGTTTCAGTTTTTCACCATTGGGAATGATATTGGCTGTGGGTTTGTCAAGTATGGCCTTTATTATGTTGAGGTAAGTTCCCTCTATGCCTACTTTCTGGAGGGTCTTTATCATAAATGGGTATTGAATTTTGTTGAAAGCTTTTTCTGCATCTATGAGATGATCATATGGTTTTTATCCTTCAGTTTGTTAATATGGTGTATCACATTGACTGATTTGTGTATATTGAAGTATCCTTGCATTCCTGGGATAAACCCCACTTGATCATGGTGTATGATCCTTTTAATGTGCTGTTGGATTCTGTTTGCTCGTATTTTGTTGAGGATTGTTGCATCTATGTTCATCGCTGATATTGGCCAGTAGTCTTCTTTTTCTGTGACATCTTTGTCTGGTTTTGGTATCAGGGTGATGGTGGCCTTGTAGAACGAGTTTGGGAGTGTTCCTCCCTCTGCTATATTTTGGAAGAGTTTGAGAAGGATAGGTGTTAGCTCTTCTCTAAATGTTTGATAGAATTTGCCTGTGAAGCCATCTGGTCCTGGGCTTATGTTTGTTGGAAGATTTTTAATCACAGTTTCAATTTCAGTGCTTGTGATTGGTCTGTTCATATTTTCTTTTTCTTCCTGGTTCAGTCTCGAAAGGTTGTGCTTTTCTAAGAATTTGTCCATTTCTTCCAAGTTGTCCATTTTATTGGCATAGAGTTGCTACTAGTAATCTCTCATAATCCTTTGTATTTCTGCAGTGTCTGTTATTCTTTTTCATTTCTAATTCTATTGATTTGAGCCTTCTCCCTTTTTTTCTTGATGAGTCTGGCTAATGGTTTATCAATTTTGTTTATCTTCTCAAACAACCAGCTTTTAGTGCTATTGATCTTTGCTATTGTTTCCTTCATTTCTTTTTCATTTATTTCTGATCTGATCTTTATGATTCCTTTCCTTCTGCTAACTTTGGGGTTTTTTGTTCTTCTTTCTCTAATTGCTTTAGGTGTAAGCTTAGGTTGTTTATTTCACATGTTTCTTGTTTCTTGAGGTAGGATTGTTTTGCTATAAACTTCCATCTTAGAACTGCTTTTGCTGCATCCCATAGGTTTTGGGTCATCGTGTTTTCATTGTCATTTGTTTCTAGGTACTTCTTGATTTCCGCTTTGATTTTTTCAGTGATCTCTTGGTTATTTAGTAGTGTATTGTTTAGCCTCCATGTGTTTGTATTTTTTACAGATTTTTCCTGTAATTCATATCTAGTCTCACAGCGTTGTGGTCAGAACAGATACTTGATATGATTTCTGTTCTCTTAAATTTACCAAGGCTTGATTTGTGACCCAAGATATGATCTATCCTGGAGAATGTTCCATGAGCACTTGAGAAAAATGTGTATTGTGTTGTTTTTGGATGGAATGTGCTATAAATATCAATTAAGTCCATCTTGTTTAATGTATCATTTAAAGCTTGTGTTTCCTTATTTATTTTCATTTTGGGTTTCCTTATGTATTTCTCATTTTGATCTGTCCAGTGGTGAAAGTGGGGTGTTAAAGTCCCCTACTATGATTGTGTTACTGTTGATTTCCCCTTTTATGGCTGTTAGTATTTGCCTTATGTATTGAGGTTCTCCTATGTTGGGTGCATAAATATTTACAATTTTTATATCTTTTTCTTGGATTGATCTTTTGATCTTTATGTAGTGTCCTTCTTTGTCTATTGTAATAGTCTTTATTTTCAAGTCTGTTTTGTCTGATATGAGAATTGCTACTCCAGCTTTCTTTTGATTTCCATTTGCATGGAATATTTTTTTCCATCCCCTCATTTTCAGTCTGTATGTGTCCCTAGGTCTGAAGTGGGTCTCTTATAGACAGCATATATATGGGTCTTGTTTTTGTATCCATTCAGCCAGTCTGTGTCTTTTGGTGGGACCTTTTAATCCATTTACATTTAAGGTAGTTATTGATATGTATGTTCCTATTACCATTTTCTTAATTGTCTTGGGTTTGTTATTGTAGGTCTTTTCCTTCTCTTATGTTTCCCACTTAGAGAAGTTCCTTTAGCATTTGTTGTAGAGCTTGTTTGCTGGTGCTGAATTCTCTTAGCTTTTGCTTGTCTGTAAAGGTTTTAATTTCTCCTTGAAATCTGAATGAGATCCTTGCTGCATAGAGTAATCTTGGATGTAGGTTTTTCCCTTTCCTCACTTTAAATATGTCCTGCCACTCCCTTGTGGCTTGCAGAGCTTCTGCTGAAATATCAGCTGTTAACCTTATGGGGATTCCCTTGTATGTTATTTGTTGTTCTTCCCTTTCTGCCTTTAGTATTGTTTCATTGTATTTAAGTTTTGATAGTTTGATTAATATGTGTCTTGGTGTGTTTCTCCTTGGACTTATTCTGTATGGGACTCTCTGTACTTCCTGGACTTGATTGACTATTTCCTTTCCCATATTAGGGAAGTTTTCAACTATATTCTCTTCAAATATTTTCTGTACCTTTCTTTTTCTCTTCTTTTTCTGGGACCCCTATAATTTGAATGTTGGTGTGTTTAATTTTGTCCCAGAGGTCTCTGAGACTGTCCTCAATTCTTTTCATTCTTTTTTCTTTATTCTGCTCTGCAGTAGTTATTTCCACTATTTTACCTTCCAGGTCACTTATCTGTTCTTCTGCCTCAGTTATTCTGCTCTTGATTCCTTTTTGAGAATTTTTCATTTCATTTATTGTGGTGTTCATCATTGTTTGATTGCTCTTTAGTTCTTCTAAGTCCTTGTTAAACGTTTCTGGTATTTTCTCCATTCTATTTCTAAGATTTTGTATCATCTTTACTATCATTACTCTGAATTCTTTTCCAGGTAGAATGCCTATTTCTTCTTCATTTGTTTGGTCTGATGGGTTTTTACTTTGCTCCTTCATCTACTGTGTGTTTCTCTGTCTTTTCATTTTGCCTACCTTTCTGTGTTTGGGGTCTCCTTTTCGCAGGCTGCAAGTTTGTAGTTCCCGTTGTTTTTGGTGTCTGCCACCAGTGGCTAAGGTTGGTTCAGTGGTTTGTGTAGGCTTCCTGGTGGAGGGGACTGGTGCCTGTGCTCTGGTGGATGAGGCTGGATCTTGTCTTTCTGGGGGGCAGGACTGCATCTGGTGGTGTGTTTTGGGGTGTCTGTGACCTTATGATTTTAGGCAGCCTCTCTACTAATGGGTGGGGTTGTGTTCCTGTCATGCTACTTTGGCATAGGGTGTCCAGCACTGTAGCTTGCTGGTCATTGAGTGGAGCTGGGTCTTAGCGTTCAGATGGAGATCTCTGGGAGAGCTTTTGCCGTTTGATGTTACAGGGAGCTGGGAGGTCTCTGGTGGACCAATGTCCTGAACTTGGCTCTCCCGCCTCAGAGGCACAGGCCTGACACCCAGCCAGAGCACCAAGACATTGTCAGCCACATGGCTCAGAAGAAAAGGGAGAAAAAAAGAAAGAAAGAAAAAATAAAATAAAATGAAGTTATTAAAATAAAGAAAAAAATTATTAAAAATAAAAAAATTACAAAGTCATAAAAAAAGAAAAAGAAAGAAAGAAAGAAAGAAGAGAGTAAGCAAACCGAAAAAGAAATCCACCAATCCACAGGTGCTAAAAGCTATGCTAAAAAAAAAATAAATGGATAGACAGAACCCTTGGACAAATGGTAAAAGCGAAGCTATACAGACAAAATCACACAAAGTCCTCTGCCTCAATTCTGGGATGATTCGTTGTCTATTCAGGTATTCCACAGATGCAGGGTACATCAAGTTGATTGTGGAGAGTTTATCCAGCTGCTCCTGAGGCTGCTGGGAGAGATTTCCATTTCTCTTCTTTGTTCGCACAGCTCCCGGAGTTCAGCTTTGGATTTGGACCCGCTTCTGCGTGTAGGTTGCCGGAGGGCGTCTGTTCTTCACTCAGACAGGAGTGGGTTAAAGGAGCTGCTGAATTGGGGGTTCTGGCTCACTCAGGCCTGGGGGAGGGAGGGGCACGGAGTGCGGGGCGAGCCTGCTGCGTCAGAGGCTGGCGTGACGTTGCACGAGCCTTAGGCGCGCCGTGCGTTCTCCCGGGGAAGTTGTCCCTGGATCCCGGGACCCTGGCACTGGCGGGCTGCACAGGCTCCCGGAAGGGGGCTGTGGATAGTGACCTGTGCTCGCATACAGGCTTCTTGGTGGCGGCAGCAGCAGCCACCTTAGCGTCTCATGCCCGTCTCTGGGGTCCGCACTGACAGCCGCGGCTCACGCCCGTTTCTGGAGCTCCTTTAAGCAGCACTCTGAATCCCCTCTCCTCGCGCATCAGGAAACAGAGGCAAGAAAAAGCCTGTTGCCTCTTCGGCAGCTCCAGACTTTTCCCCAGACTCCGTCCCGGCTAGCCGTGGCACACTAACCCCCTGCCGGCTGTGTTCACGGTGCCAACCCCAGCCCTCTCCCTGCAATCCGACCGAAGCCCGAGCCTCAGCTCTCAGCCCCCGCTCGCCCCGGCGGGTGAGCAGACAAGGCTCTTGGGCTGGTGAGTGCCGGTCGGCACCGGTCCTCTGTGTTGGAATCTCTCTGCTTTGCCCTCTGCACCCCTGTTGCTGTGCTCTCCTCCGCGGCTCTGAAGCTGCCCCCCTCCGCCACCCGCAGTCTCCGCCCGCGAAGGGGCTTCCGGGTGTGTGGAAACCTTTCCTCCTTCACAGCTCCCTCCCACTGGTGCAGGCCCTGTCCCTATTCTTTTGTTTCTGTTTATTCTTTTTTCTTTTGTCCTACCCAGGTACGTGGGGGGGTTTCTTGCCTTTGGGGAGGTCTGAGGTCTTCTGTCAGCTATCAGTGGGTATTATATAGGAGCAGTTCAACGTGTAGATGTATTTCTGATGTATTTGTGGGGAGGAAGGTGATCTCTACGTCTTACTCCTCTGCCATCTTGAAGGTCTCCTCCTGCCAAATCATTTTTACATGGACCTCAGGTGTCCAGAATTGCATTAACCATGCTTTTTGGTTCTTTGCACACTATCATTATTACTTGCAAATGAACTTTTGTGATTCTAATGAATTTTTTTTTCTCGACTCATGGTTGTATAATTTAACTTTTCAGTGAAGTTTGCAGAATAATCGCCACTTGAGCTATCTAAACACGAAGCTGGCTTTTGGTGGGTTTGGAAAGCGTGTAAAAGT
This sequence comes from Phocoena sinus, assembly GCF_008692025.1. Classification (NCBI taxonomy): domain Eukaryota; kingdom Metazoa; phylum Chordata; class Mammalia; order Artiodactyla; family Phocoenidae; genus Phocoena; species Phocoena sinus. Next base: position 26,386,752 of record NC_045775.1, read on the forward strand.
CACGTAGACTTTCATGATCAAAACAAGGTTTTGGGATCAGAGGATGAACTCATTGGCTGCTTTGACTTTTTCATGTTACAGAACTTCAGGGATAAGTGACACATTGATGCTTGGCAAAGAGACATGGGGTAGGTTTCAGGGAAGTGTTTTCAGTTGTTGTACATGACACATCATGCCTGTCATCTTCAGCGGGTGTCCTGACAACGGGAAGGGGGGTGGCTGGGATCCTACTGGAAATGATCTAGAAAACCAGACCTCTAATCCAGCTACCCCATCCCGACTCCAGCCCAGGAATCCTCCAGACACCTCTTCCGCAGGACACTTAGCCTCTGCTTAAATCCTTCTAGAGACAACAAGCTCAATTCTCCATGACCAACCTTTTTTTTTTTTAAACAATTGTGAAAAATTAAATTGACTTTGTAGAGCTTAAATATGCTTCATTATAACTTTCATTCATTTGCTAGTATTGTTAGTCACTACTTGTAGGTGACAAAAAGAGTCCTCACGGACATAAGGAATTCTTTAAAATATTGGTAGAGGTAGGATGATGACATGTAATTTCTGACTCTTGCGGTTTCTCAGCGTGCTTCTCCTTGACAGCGTCTTACAACATCTGCTCAGTTCGGCAAGTATTTGTCGAGGATCATTTATACACGAGGCACTCTCAATGCTAGGGTGGAAGATGTAGGGACACAAAGATAAGTTGGTTCCTGCCACCCAGGAGTATGCTGCAGTGTGAAGTGGATCAGAAAAGCACACGGATTGGTATAAGAGGGAAACCAAATTCCGTGGGGTCCGAAGGAGAGAGGTCTGTATCAAACCTGGCTGCATTAGAGAAGTTGCAGAGCAACGTGCAGAGGAAATTGAGGTAGTTGGGTAGGATGCTTTTGCAGGCTGAGACTGGGAGAAGGGCATTCTGGGCAGAGAGATCAACAGGAACCAAGCCTGGGGGTGGGAAGCATGAGTTGTGTCCCTAAGGTGGGGATTTGCTCAGCTTACAGGATGCTTGTGGAGGAAGGGAAGGTGATAAGGACCACGTGGTAGGCTGAGCCAAGAGCTCCCAGAGGCTGGATTCCCCGCCTCAGTTATTTGTCCAGCAGCATCATGATTTCAGTGGATTGGAATCCAGGTGTTGTCACGGAGCCTCAGCTTCCTGGTCTGAAAATGGAGATCTGTGCGCATTGTAAGGGTTGCAGGACAGGTAAATGAAGAAGCCAGCGCCCTGCCTGGCACAGAGCAGAGGCTTGATAAACAACAGCTGTTGCTATCTCTGCATTTGATAGGCTTAGACAAGCCAGAGAGCGGAGCAGATCCTGCTGTGGGGAGTGCAGGGTGATTTGTTGAGGAAAACAGGCCACTTCAGAGGTGGTGCCCCAGGAAAGAAAGGAAGGTGTAAACGACAGTGGTGCAGTGGGGAATGGAAAAGAGGGCCAGAGACATTGATCCAGGAGGTGGAATCAGGTTTAATGTTGGGGCAGGAGGAAGAGGGGAGAGAGGTGGTCACCTCAGGTTTTTGTGGAGAGGGAGGGGAGGCAGGAGGGGGTCCAGGGTTGGGCGTGTTGACGTGGAGAAGCCTGCAGGTCCTGCAGGGAGAGCGAGAGGCTGGGCCTGAGGGGTGGGCTGTGAGGTGGGAAAACTCAGTGAGGGGAGTCTCCCTGCCCCCAAGGGAGCGCGCAGGGCACTCGGGCGGGCGGCAGGGAGCCCCGGTTGCACCCAGCGCGCAGGCCAGCCTTGGATGTGTTGCAGGGGGAGCCAGAACCAAAAAGGGGCTCACTTAAAAGCAAAGAAAGGAATGAACTCAAGAGGCGCAGTGAGAGGAGAATTGGCGGAGACAGGCTGACGAATGGTTCCTGACGTCTTAGAGTTCTCAGGGAAAAAACCCAACACAATCGCCACATTGTTTTTACACACACACACACACACACACACACACACACAGTCACACTCATGTATGCAAGTACAAACCAAACACCATCTATTATTTAGGTCTGTTAGTTTCCTAAGAAAAACCCTTCAGGAAATCCTCAGCTCACGCAGAGAATGTGTCTATACTTAGAAGACATTCAGAGAAAGCCTATTGTTCAATTTCAGTTTGCAGGCTAATCACTGAGAGACTGCAGGAATGTCCATCACAGAACTGCACTGAGTGCGCAGTGGGAAGAGGGCTGCCTTTTTTGTTCTATTGAAGACCGTGAGGTGAAAACACGACCTAGTCTTTTGTGAGTGCCTCTTCCTGGCACTGTGACCCCAGGTAACCCAAGAAGGGTGATGCTGGAGGGACCCAGGACCACCTGGCCTAACCCCTTGTGTAATGGATGAGGAAGCCGAGGCCTAGAGCGTTGTGGCTGGGCCAGGGTCACACAGCTTATCGGAGGCAGAGCCCAAGGCTTGATGCTGCGCGTTCCTGCCGCTTCAAGTGGTGCACTCATCCCAGGCCAGGACCTCTGGGCTGCGTTCACACCAGTGGCCCAGACAGAAGGGGTCTTCTACTAGGAGTATGTGTATGTGTGCATGTGTGTGTGTAGGGGGTCATTCAGGGACCATCTGGCTACAGAGCTTAGAGCTGGACTGTGGGAAAGGCCAACCTGAGTGATTATTGCAATGCCCTGACCCCAGAGCCTGTACACTTATTCTGTACTAGTGGCTGTCAACCTTTGCTGCCTTAAGAAGATTAAAAAAATCTCAGTTCTCAGGCTACCTCCCAGACCAGTTGAATCAGACTTTCTGGGGGTAGGGCTTTCCATGAATATCCATGAATATTTTTTTTTTAAGCCCCCAGATGATTCCAACTCAGCAGGGCTGAGAACCACTGCTGTACTCCGTAGCTGGTAGGGTTACTACTGTAGGGCAGTGGTGCATAGGAATCTCCTGGAGGTCATATTAAAATGCAGAGTCTGATCCAGAAGGTCTGGGGTGGGCCTGAGATACTGCACATCTAAGTGATGCTGTGCTAATGGTCTTTGAGTTTCCTTTATTGGCTGAAAGCTAAACATCAAGGTTCCTTCCAGCTTTGAGACTTTATGGCTCAACTGTCAGAACTGTCATGTATCTGTGATTTTACTGAGTGACAGCCCTCTGCTAAGTACATTATGTACATTATTTCCTGTCCTCAACAGCCTTCAAGTGAGGTATCATTTCCCCCATTTTAGAGCTTGGTCCGAGTGCTACCCTGAGTCTTCTGAGTCTAACACCTGAGCGATTACCCTGCTACATTGCTTTCCCCCAGGCATATAGATATTGTTCCGAGAAAAGCTTCTTGGCGTTGTCTTCCTCTTTAAGCCCATGGGTTAGGTTTGGAACCTCAAGAAAAGTCTCCCAGGAAACCAGCAGTGATCTGGAACTTGTTTAGTTCCACGTGGCCTTCTTCCGTCTTCCTTAGGTCCTGGTTTATGGGAGTGTCTTACGGGTGCGGTGGTGACACATTATAAAGTACGTTTATGATGTTCAGACTCTGTTTCCCGTAAAGCTTGCTATCAGTACCTGATACGTTATTGCATTTGTGGGATGCAAATTCTAGACCTGAATATGGTCCCTGGCCTAGAGGATGACGGGAGTCCCTTGAGAAGCTTGCAGAGCTGTAATTCTTGGGCTCCTCCCCAGGCCTAGGAATCATCTGCATTAAGCCTGGTCATCTGTGTTTCTGAAAACTCCCCAAACTGTTCTAATGTACACTCATATTTGAAAACCACGTCCTTCCTGGTTCTCAAAGTGTGGTCACTGGATCGTCAACCAAGCATCCCCTGAGAACTCGTTAGAAATGCACATTTTAGGGTCCTACCGCAGGCATATTGAATTAAAAACTGTTGGGGTGGACCCAGTCATCTGTATTTTAACAAGCCCTCCAGGTGATTCAGAAGTTTGAGAACCACAAGATCCTTACTGCTCAGAATGTGATCCGCGGACCGGCACGGCAGCAGCACCTGGGAGGCTGTTGGAAATGCAGGGCCTCAGGCCCCACCTCTACCCTCTGAACCAGATATTCATTGTAACAAGATCTGTGCATATTCGCGTTTGCACAGGTCTGCCCTAGGCTGTGATTTTCTTCCCTGGTTGTGCATTATAATCCGAGAGGCCTTTAAAAAATCCCCCTGCTCCCACCCAAGGCAATTAAGGCAGGATCTGTGGGGTTGGGTGGCGCCTAGGTGCCTTGTTTTTTAACGTTCCTCACGTGATTCTAATCATGCAAACCACGTTGAGACCCACTGGCCTGAGTGTTGGTGCCTGGTTGTCAGCGATCCTGTTCTGGCACGTAAGGGATGAGACTGAAAAGGAGTCCAGGCCCCAAGACGTGCCTCATTCCTGCTCCTCCAGCATCTCAGAGCGTGACTCGACATCCAGGCTCTGGGAGTCAAGGCTCCGGGACCGGCCAAGAGGACTCCCTGCCTCAAGAAGATCAGGAGGGATAAGTTCTCTTTATATTTTCAGGTGAGAGAGTGAGAGACTGAGAACATGAGATTGAGGCGAGGGGGTGGTGAAGGTGAACAGTCAGTACACCACAATGCCGCTTATACCTGATGCACGTTAAGAACCGCCTTCCATTGCAGCTTCCTGGGCTCTACTCCTGAGAACCAGCCTTAGCAGGGCTTGGGAAGGGCCCAGGAAAATATGCAGCGTTAACAGGCCCCCCCAGATGATTCTGATGTAAAAGTCCAGGCCCTGCTCTGAGACAAGCACTGCTCAAAGGCTGTGAGCTGGCTGATATCAGGATTGCCTGGAGAAACTGAAGGTCTCTAGGCCCCATCCCCAGCTCTTCTTATTCACTCTGTCTGGTGAGGCTCCAGAATCAGCTTGTTTGATAAGGAGCCCATGCTTTTCGACCTGTGCTCTCAGAAACCCTCAGGATTCCACTGAAGTATATCAGGGGCTGCAAAGGGGGAGAGGTAAGAGGAGAAACAGGGTGGGGAGGGTGCTCAGTCACTCATCCCTGCTTTGTCTGTTTCATATATTAAGTTTTAGCGTAAAATTGCATTTGAAGAGAGAACTGTGTTTTTTATAAAATGATGAAGACGAGTCATGGCTCTCCAGTGGTACAGGACCTCCCTGAAGCTGACAGGGTTCTCACCTCTCAAGCCACAGTTCAGGACAGATCACCCATCCTTCCTGTCACTTGGACACTTGGACTTGTCAATCCCTGAGCTGCCCATGGTGTTTATTGTCCTGAATGACCCTGACTCCACTCATATTATTGGATTGCCTGACTCTGCCTTTTGCCCCAAGTCCCAAACTATTGATACTTAACAGCTAATGAATGCTGGTTACCCCAGAAATGCTCTTTGCATAGATTCCAGCACCTTGAGACAGTGACTCTCAAATTTGACTGTAGCTCACAAAATTTTTCATGCATTGGAATCACCTGGAGTGCTTGTTAAAGCACAGATTGCTGGCTTGCGTGTCTGAGGTAGGACATGAGAACTTGCCTGTCTGGTAAGATCCCAGGTGATGCCGCTTGTCGAGGGACCACACTTAGAACCACTGCCTTAAGATTAAATAACTTTGATGCACCTGGGGCTCAGTTCACCTGCTAAAGAGATTTTTCTCATTGGGTCGCCCTTCCTTCAGCGTTAAGAAGGATGATGAGAGAAAATGTCTTGCTTGAAGAGTAAATGGTAAGTGGCATGAAGAACTCTGTGCATTCAGATGATGGCTCAGTCCTTTGTGTCCTCAGTAGGTTTTTCTGGGCTCACCTGCTAGGCTGACAGCCCTTTACCGTATGGTTCTGCTGAAAGGAGCATTGCAAGTGTGTTCCCCTTGTCACTCATCCCCCGGACCCTGCCGGAGGTGACAGGGATCTGCCAGTGGCTTCTCGTTGCCCAGGGCTTGGTCAGGCGAGAGTGTGGCTGGCCATCTCCAAACACTGGTTATCAGAAAGGCAATATTTTTTCCCTTCTGAGGCGTCATAGGACAGAAGTGTCCGGTATTAAACGGTATTCTTAAGGACTCCCCTCCTTGCAGTCCCACACTCTTGCGTAGAGCTGGGCATGGTGGCAAGTCAGAGAGCGATGTCCTTCCAGTGGCCAAGCAGACACGGGATCATGGACCCTGCTGCCTGGGTGGGAGGTATCACCAGTCACTGGCGGGAAATCTGCCTGGATTCCCCCTACCATCTGACGTTTTGATCAGGCAGATGACTATAATTATTGTGACATTAAAAAATAGCCCTTGTGCTTTTTAACCTCTGTAGTGGTTCAGCTCTGTGGTGGAATATATTTAATTTCAGTTTTCAACAGTATACCTGTATGACTCCATTAACTACTTGTGAACAAGTGCAGAAGTTTAGTTAAGAAGGTAATTACATTTGTGCAGTTGATGGGGCGGGCGTCTGTGGGATGGTGAAAGGAAAATGTGTGTTTAATGTTTGCTGGGGTGGCGTCAGGTAGAACCACTCTTCCCTTTTCTGCCCGTGAGGCTGGGTCAGGGGCTGAGAGTCAGGATGAGTACTCGTAGGTGAGTGTGAACTGATGGGCACCGGGCGGGAATGTCCTGGAAGGGGAGGACCGAGTCTCTTCTGCACAGTACTCTTGGGGGTGGATGTTCCAGATCTCTCTAACCTGCCAACTGAAGGAAGTGGAAGATAATCAGAAACAGAAAACGAGGTGCTGGCATGACATTTCAAAAAACCGTTCCCATCACTGTCCCACTTGTAGGTCTGCTCTGTCCCATGTTGGCTGGGCTGACCGCTTTGGAAACATCACGTTAGATTTTGTCCTCCCCTCCCTGGAATCGCAATAGATAGAATGATAGAAGCTGGTCGTTTTGGTGGGCTTCCTGGGTTCCAGACCCTGTTGCTCCTTGCTTATTAACATTGAGGTGGGTTCTGTTCTAGTGAAGTTGCATCATTCATGCACTTAATGAGCTTGAATTACTACATGTGCTTGGCAGAGGGGGAGAGATGGTGTTTAAACAAAGAAATGGTGCCTTGTTAAATGCAGAAAGACATTTGAGAGATAGTGTGTTGCCCCTACTAAGTAGATTTGCAAGAGTCATTTTGACTACAGGTGGTCGTCATCTCAGGCCCTGATTTCACTCCCTGCCTCGCTGCTTCCCAAAGGTGAGCCTTCCTTCCCCTACTCCCATTTTACACATGTTGAAATTGAAGCTTCATGTGGCTAGTAAGTGATGGAACTCAGATTTAAACCTAGGCATTCTGACTCCAAAGCTCATGGTCTTCTCCAATACCGGGAGCTGCTGGAATATACTCAGAGCTGTGCAGCCAGGTGATGGAGGTGGCACAGTGCTGACCTGAGAAGGAGCTGCTGGAATGGGTATCTTTGAGTCAGGAGAGAAGAAGCCATGGGCAGGACGGTAGGGCTTTCTTCAAATACTACGGAAAGGGGAGTTGGTGAATGAAAGCTGTGGGCAGGCAAATTTTTACACAATATCAGGAAAAGTCTTTTTAAGATAGAGCTGTTCAAAGATAACCTGGGCTGTATGCAGTGTGTAGCACCTTATGGAAGGCGCTTCTTTATTGAGATATAATTCACATACCATGTAATTCACCCATTTAAAGTGTACAGTGTGTGGGTTTTTTTTTTTTTGGTGTGTATTACATTATCTTAAAAGTTGTGGTAAAGTATGTATAACAAAATTTGTAATAATAGTACTCAGTTGTGGCTACTGTTATCAAAGATGAGTATTTTTCTGTACTTGGTAACTTGGCCAGGAAATTGTTGGAAAGCTGTCTTTGTCTTTGATCATATTCAGTGCTTGAAAATGCATAGATACAGAGGCCTGTGCTGGGTCTTCTCCCTGCTTCATATGATTCAGGAGGTTCTATGCTCATTTTTATTTTGAAGACTTGATTACACAACCACAGTCTGTAAGTGCGTAATGCAGGATAATTTAGCATGGTAGAATTAGAATTAGCAGAAGCCCTGGAATGAGAGATGATGACTCTTCTTCAGGAACATTGTTTCTATTTATATCTATTCCTGTGAGACAAATTATCCTAACACTTAGTGGCTTAAAACAAACACCGTCATTTATTTACTCATGATTTTGCAATTTGGCAGGGCTCAGCAGGGATGGCCTGTCTCTGTACCACGTGGCATCAGCTAGAACACTCACATGGCTGGCAAGATGACACTGGCTGTTGTTGATTGGGAGCTCAGCAGGGGCTGTTGGTTGAGGGCCTCAGTTCTCTTCCATATGGGCCCCTTCCTATGGTTGATTGGGCTTCCCCTTAACATGGCAGCTGGGTTCCAAGAGGGAGGAAGTATTGCTTCCTGGCTTTTCAGGCCTGGGCTTGGAGGTTCTCAGCAGGGCACTTCTGCATTTCTTTGGTAGAATAGTCCTAGACCCAGCTCAGATTCAAGGGGGAGGGACATAAGGTCCACCTTTTGATGGGAGGAGCAGCATGGGGGTGGATTTGGGACCATCTTTAGAGACTAGCTACCACAAAGAACCACAGTTGTCTTTCTTCATCATTCTCACTCCACAGAAGCCTGCCCCTAATCATGGTGTGAGCTGGTGATGACCAAATAATGGGAATAAATCTAAGGAAAAAAATGGGTACCTGGAATACATGATCTTTGGGGGATTGTGGCTTGAGAACAGTGACTGCATATCAGTCTGTTAAACAGGCAGTTGTGAGACATTTGTGATTATTGTATTTTTCACAGTTTACTAAAATCTCTACTTCAAGAATTGTGTAAAGTTTCTGTACTTTCTTTCTCTTACTTATGTTTTCCCCGAACTGATTAGCAGGAAATTTAGCAGTTCTACTTTGTAAGAAAACAGAAACAAATAAAATAACTACTAAAATAAGTAGGTTATTCATGGCATATTTTGAACAATGAAAGCAATTACTTGAATTAAATCTTTTAAAATTTATATGCTTTATTTTCTTGGAAAACACAAAAACATTAAGAAGTTGGGAATAGTAACACCCTGTGTCGACATCATCCATTACTTAACACTTTTGGCATCATGTTTTAAATGGAAATAGTTGGTTTATTTTAAAATTGACAACTTTAACAGAAAGATCATTCTTGTTAATTTTCCTCCTAATAATTTTTAAATTTCTGTTTATTTGCTGATTACACTTTTTTTTTTTTCACTTCTGAAATGATCAGATATTATAGAAGGGACCTGAGAGATTGACTCAGTAAAAAAAACAATTTAAATGCATATGAAAGATAGGCCCAGTATATGGATAAAAGGAGCATTTTACATTCACAATGTTTACTAAAATAATTTCTCTATTCTGAAGGATGTCAGAAATAAGAAAAGCTATTTAAACAATTTTAATTTTTTATATTAAAGTTTTGAAAACAGAGCTTTGCTTATTCCTTTCAACTGCTTGCTGATGGGCCCTTGAAGTTCTTAGTTCCATTTCAGCTTCAGTTCTGAAAATGGTTATATCACATTTCACAATAATAGAGCTAGTAGTCAGAGGGCTACGTGTTTGCAAATGGCATCATCTGCTGTGCTTCTTCCTTCCGTTTAGAGGCATGGCCTTATATTTCACAGTGAGGCTTCAATTGTTGCTCCCATCTTGGGTTTTAGAGCCCAATTATTGTGATCCCTGTAGCTGGGGCTGTGTCCACAGTCCGTCGAATGTTTGTGTTCTACATTGATCTCAGGCATCAGTGACATTTGCAAGTGTTTTTATTTTAGCAAGGAAAGGCTTTGCATGGCCTGGATTATATCTCTTCCAGGGTATTCCCATCCTTGGTCACATAATACTCTTAATTTACCTAAAGGAATGCTGTCAAAATGAAGGGTAATTTTTAAAGGCTCTGTCTCATTCATGTAGCTATTATTCTTTTTTCAGTTAAGAGAATTTGTTTCGAAATACGAGTCTTGAGCATGAGAACAACCATATAATATTTTATTTTGGACTAATGATGCTCTCTGTCACTTTTTTGCCACCCACAGCTTTATTCTGGATGATTAAATGTGGGAAAGAAAGGAAAAAAGTTAGCTTATTATGTTTGATTCAGTGTGAAAAGCTGTCTTGGATAAGTTTAAAATTCCAGTGGTAGAAGTAAAATTCTATCCCAGATATAGATGTGACCTGCTTCTCAAAAGCTTCCTTAAAGGCTATTTTGGGGCACGTATGGGACGAATTTGATGTGTGGAATAATAATAATAGCTGACACCTGTCAAATCCTACTGTGAAGCAGGCCCTATCCTAGTGCTTTGCATATATGCATTCACTTAATCCATACAGAAACCCTCTTCTTTTTATCACTCCCATTTTACAGATGGGAAAACTGAGATGGAAAAAAAAATACCCAAGGGCACACAGCTAGTCAGTGTCTGAGCCGGGCTTGGTTTGGGCTGCCTGGCTTCAGTAGGCTCTTTACCACTAGGTGACGCTCCCTAATCAGAGTAAAGTTATGTTTTCTGTCTTAGTCTTTTTTTCCCTTTATTGTAATCCAAGTTTCAGATACTTGATTCTCAAGTTGGCAGTCATTTTGGCCTAATAATGTTTATCTTTTATTGCTCTGATTTTCAAAAACATTTTTGGTTGACAAAAATAAAAGAAGTCAGCTTTTCTAACAGATTAAACATGTAAATAATAGTGCTAGACATATTACCCAATCACAGTATGTTAAGAATAAGTTTCAAAGTAAAACTATTCAGTGTTCCAATATAGTACAGTTATCATAAAGTCTAGTGTATGGTACTCTGTCTCCCATATTATTTAGATGGTAGGACTTACACCCCTTAAAAATTTAAATATGTTTAAACTTGCCATTAAGTGAATGAACATCTCTTTTCAATAAAGTATTGTTGATTTTTGCCATGCTATGAAAGTAAAAATAGGCCATTGTGGAAAATATGGAAAGTATAATATGGTATAAGCAACAACTTAATAACTTGTGTAATTTCACCACTCATGGGTATATAATTCATGCTAGCATTAGTAGATTTTTCTTCCAGCCTTCCTTCATGTGTTCATTCATTCAGCAGTTATCTTCTTTGAGCCAGACGTTATTCTGAACCCAAGGGAAAAAGCAGCTATCAAAATCGTCTTTCTGCCTGAGGAGCTGATATTTTAGTGGGAGAAACAGACGATGAATAGATAAATAATATAATGTTGGGTTAAGGATAAGTGCTTTAAAGAAAAATGAGGCAGACTGATCAAGGCCCAGAGATTGCTGTTTCGGAGTGGACAGTCACAAGGGAGGCTGAGTGATGTGAGAAAGGGAGCCCGTGAATATCTAGGGAAGAATGTTACAGGCGGAGGAATAGCCAGTGCAAGGGCCCTGCAGTGGAAGCAGGCGTGTTCTGCCCAGGGACTAGCAAGGAAGCCAGTGAGACAGGAGTATGGTGCTCAAGACATGCTAGGAAGTGACATGGGAGAGGTGGTGGAGACTTGCAGGCTGTAAAAATAAGGGCTTTGCATTTCACTGAGTGAGTTGGAAGCCTTTGGAGGGTTTAGTGCAGAAGAGCAATGTGATCTGACTTTGGTTCTAACAGAATCCCTCTGGCTGCCCTGGTGAGAATAGATTGCAGGGGACAGGGTGGCCTGGAGAAGGGTTTGAGGACAGGTGGTGAGACATGCATAGAGGGAAGACATGTGAAGAGAGCTTCTACAAGCCAAGGAATTCCCGAGGCCACTAGAAGTTTGGAAAGAGCAATAGGACAGCCTTCAGAAGAAACCGTCCCCTCCCACACCTTGATTTCAGACTTCCAGCCTCCAGACTGTGAGACGGTGACTTTCTGTTATCTAAGCCGTGAAGTTTGCGGTGCTTTGATACGGGAGCACTAGCTAACTAATACACTTGGTGAGCAACTTTGCAAACAGTGGAGCCTTTTAAGGAGCTGAATGCTGAGGAGGAGCTGGGGGTTGGTGGGAGGAGGGGAATCAAGGTGTGCTAGATTTGAGCTCCTGTTAGACGGCCGCTCGGAGCTGTTGAGGAGGTGATTGGATGTGGAGACCTGGAGCTCACAATAGGAGGACAGGGTTTGAGATCCGAACTGGAGCACAGTTTGCGTGGAAATCAAAGCCGCGTGACTAAATGAGGTCATCAGAAGGGTCCAAGGACCAAGCAAGCCCTGGGAAATGTCAACATTGAGAGATCAGGAAGGGAAAGTGGAGCCGGAGGGAGACTGAGAAGGTTGATGGTGAGGTCGGAAGGAGGCTGCTGGGGTGACGGCTCAGCCTAGGGAAGAAGGTGGTGAGGGAGGAGGGACTGACCCAGCGCTGCTCTTGGTCGAGAAGGGACAAGGCCCACCTTAGCAGCCAGGAGGGGACCAGGGACTCTGACTCGAGGGTTTTTTTGTGTGTGTGTTTTTTTTTTATCTTGGCATTACATAAGCATTATCCCATGTCATTAAAAATGTTTTTAAAACATCGTTTTTGATGATGTAATCAGATTTCATGATTTTTATCTATTCTTTGTTTTATGGGTAAGATATTTCTTTTTTTTTTAACCACCATATTGACTGTAATACTGCAGTGAACAGATTTGAATATAAAATTTCCTAGATTAGGAATGATAAAATACAAATGGCACGAGTGTTCTTAGGGCTTAATCTTAAATACGGCCGATTGCTTTGTAGATAGTCCCTACCCGTGGACACTCGCCTTGGCAGTGCCGGAGCTGGCTTGGTGCACGCCTCTCGCATACAGTATTGAGTTGACCAGAACGGTGTTAAGTTCCAGTGGTGATGATGGGCATCAGGGTTTTGTTCCTGATTTACAGGGTAATGTCTCTGCTGGTTACATTAAATCGTACTAGATCAGCGTTCTGGACACATACATTTAAGAATATATGGTAATTCCTTCCCTGTTCCCCTGAACTTGGTCTCTTACGAAAAGTCATTCTGGAATCAGTAGAGTCAATTTGCATTTTGCTTCTTGACAGCTTTGTGGCGGGTTTCACCACTAACATTTGGCCCTGCACTCTGGGACTGGGCATAGGAGTTATTTATTTTTCTCAGCTTTCAGATCTCATAGTAAGTTCAAGATCTCAAGTTCTAATACCCCGAGTCCCCTAGGGATGGCCTCCCCGCCACACACCGTCTTCCCCTTCCAGAATGCTTGTAATAATTATAATCACTGTTGCTGTTGGTCTGCTGGCTGGGCTCCACGGGGCAGAGATAGTGTTTTCTCCTCTACAGTTCTAGTCACAGGGCATGTGACAGTGCCTGGTGCAAAATGGAGTGCAGAATTGTTACTCGGGATTTTTTTGAGTGAGGGACTGAGGCACAGGTCAGACTTGGAACTGGCCCTAGGCCACACAGCTGGGGCTGGGGGGAGGGTTCAAACTCAGGTCTGTGTGACTCCAGAGTCCAGCTTCATCTCACTCCACTGCCCACTGCCATCAGTAGGTGAGCTTGGGCAGGGAGAATTTTATATTGCCTCAAGGAAACAAACCATACTGAGAATTCTTTGTATCCTTTTTGGTCCCTTGAATATAATAATTCAAAATATTTGTTGATTGCCCACTTAGGGCCCTTCCTTCCTCATTTCTTCTATACCTTTATTATTCTAACACATACTGTATGGTGATGATTTTTTTTTTAATATATACTTGTCTGTCTTCCCTACTGGACTGTGATCTTCATGAGAGCAGGAAATTTGTCTTCTCCATCTTTTTATCTACAGTGCTTGGCACAGTGCTAGTATATAAGAGGGAGGGACTCAATGTTTGAATAATGAATGGAGAAATATTATGCTGGTACTAAAACAGAGATTAAAGATTTATTATTTAGAAATATATGGTCTTCTTTCCAATGAGCTATAAAGGTATCATTTATAATCATACTTTATATGTGCATAATAGTTTAGTCTGTAAAACCCAAGATTTGTCAGAAACTTGTGTTTATTATACATACGTGCTAGCATTAGTGCACAAAATAAAATGATACTATTATTAGAGAAGGTACTTAATGAATGGCTGACTGATAGCAATATAACCTTGTGTTTTTATTCACATTAATAGTATTGACATTTAAAAATTTATAGTATCACTTTATAATTCTAATTTTGAAAGGCTGTAATGACATATTTTACTCAATCTATATGCTGCTTTTGCATTTTCATTGGTATAAATAACACTGCTGTGGACAGCTGGACATATGTATGTGTATAGTTATTTCCTTTTTTAAACTATTTTCTTAGGGTGAATTTCTAGAAATGAGGCTACTGAAACAGCCTGAAACATATTGTTAAACTGCTTTCTAAAAGGCTTGTATCATTTTACTACCACCTTTGTGACATGTTGTATTAATACTCTTACATGCCTTTTAAAAAACAGCCATAATAGTGTACCTCCTTGTTTTAGTTTGCATTTCCTTTGATGACTTAATTTAGACATTATACCACAGGTTTATTTACTAATTGTATTTTCTTTTGTCTTAATTGTCTGTTTCTGGCCTTTTTTCATTTTTTTCGATTTTGGTCTTAATTTGTTAAAGACAACTTTGATCAGTTCTTTCTATATAATAGCATTTTCTGAAAAATTTCTGGTTTTTCTTTTGCTATTTTAAATTAAATATTTACATAGTCTAAACTGTAGATCTGTAACTTTGTTTCCTTTTTCACTGACTTAAAAAAAAAAAAAACTTAATAAAACAGCAGTAATAAGACCAGAAACAGAACCCAGAAAAACTGCTGGTAGTTTTTCATTACATGACTTATGACTTAATTATATTATACTCCGTGAGCGATTTCAGTTACCCATGGCGTTGGGAGGAGTGTGTTTGGCCTCAGCTGACCATATATTTTAAATTAAATCACATGGTAACAAGCTACCCCTGCTGAGCTCAGGCTTCCAGAACTTCCACCTTGCAGAACACAGCTCCTGGGGAATCAGGCAGCTGAGGGTGCAGTCCTTGACATAAAGGCAGTAAACTCCTCATAAAGCCATGAGATTCTGCACACAACTTTTGTGACTTGTATCCCATGTAATTTGTGCTGTGCTCAACCATCTGACTCTCTGCTTGGTTAAACTGTCACTTGAGAGTAGATTAGATAAAGGAAACGGCGTAGAAAGGGTAGGGAGAGAGCCTGGCTTGGAGGGGAGAGAACAGTGAAAGCACACGCACATCTGAGGTTTTTCGTAGAGATGTTCATAACGATCAAAACCTGCGAGTTATTAAATGTGTTGGTGCGTGGTTCACCTGTCTAGAACATTCGTTTTCGTGGAATTCTTCATTATTTCACAAGGCTGGATAGAAAAGGCATTGGGGTGTTATACTACAATTTTTTTGCTCCTTAGGGATTTTGGAGGAAGCGGACCCAGAGACATTTGCAATGAAAGTGCAGCATTTTATTTGGGTTTGGTACAAGGAGCATACAGAGTGAGAGGTAGATGAAACTGTGACCTCATGCTATGTTTCTTGTGATCTGATATCACTTAGTGTTGTTGAATGACTTCAAAGGGCAGCTGGGAATTACTGTGAAGACACACACAGCAAAGCAATTTCTCACCTGCTGTCTCTGATCACAGAAGACACAGTTAGACTCACATTTCTCCCTGGGACACATGCGGTCGACATGCTGCAACTTGTTTGGAGAGAAAGGCAAGGGGCAGAGAGTCACTCTGTTTGCCCTGTGTGGGCTGGGACGAGTTTTAAATATAATCAAGAGTTACTTTTTTGGAAATAAGAGCAATAGAGACTAAGCTTCAGGGCATGGGATACTTCCTAAAAATACAGTCACTGAACTTTTAAAGAACGTTAGGATCAGCTTGTTAAATTGGCATAGGATTCAAATGTGGAAGAAATCTGAGAGTATTGTTTGGGGCATTAAGGGTCAGGTTTAACTGTCTTCAATTCTCAATTGCCTTTTGTTGGCTTATTTAAAAAAACTTTTTTAAATTGAAAGGTATACAGAAAAGTAAAAAGGCTACCATAGTCAGCACCTATGTATCTACTACCCACAGTGAATACAGGTCTAACCTGTTGTCAAACTTTCTACCCATCTTTTTTTTTTAAAGAAAAAAAATTCCAATAAAGTGACCCATTTCCTTCTCTAGAATTGTTCTGCTTCCTTCCCTGAGGTGTCACTGTCATGAATTTAGTGTGACTCCAGTACATATTTTTATGCTTTTGTTGATTTCCTATGTATCCATAAGAACAATGAGTATTGCTTTATGTATTGAAAAATTACATGGACAGTTATTATATAAAGAACAGTATTATAAAGTAGCATCCTATAATTTACTTTCTTCAGTCAATGTTATTTTCAAAAGATTCATCCATGTTGCTTAGTATATAGATCTAGATCATGATTTTAACTGCTGTATACTATTACATTATATGAAATACCACAGTTTATCAATTCACCTATCAGTGCCACTATTTTCCTACTATAATTGGTGGGCAATGAACATTCCTGTATATGTCTGCTTGAGCGCATGACAGCCTAGAAGTGATATTGCTGGGTATTAGGGTTTTCACATTATAACCTTACTAAATATTGCCATATTGCTTTTCACAGAGGTGAGTATCAAATTACCCTCATGAGCAGTATATAAGAGTTCCCATTTCCCTATATCTTTGCTAACACTTGATGGTAACAGACTTATTGCCAGTGTCTTGGGTGTAGAATTGCATCTCAATGTTGTTTTGATTTGCAGTTCTCTGATAATTGGAGAGGTTGAATATCTTCTCACATTATTTCACATTTCATCATCTGCGAATAGCCGATTCATGTCCTTTGTCCATTTTTTTCCTGTTGATTTTTAGGAATACTTGATACATCTGGTTACTAATCCTTTGTTAAATATATTGCAGGTTGTCGTCTTTTTATCATTTGTGTTTCAGTGTTTTGTATGGTATCTTTTAAATTTTGTTTTGGTCAAGTTCATCAGTTCTTTTGGATTTTTACTTACTGTTTCACATTTGAGAAATTCTTTCTTCCCCCAAACCATGAAGATATTCTGTCACATTTCCTCTTAAAAATTTTAAAGATCTGGTATGTATATTCTTTTTTAAAATTAATCTACTTATTTGCGGTACACAGGCCTCTCACTGTTGTGGCCCCTCCCGTTGCGGAGCACAGGCTCAGGACGCGCAGGCTCAGCGGCCATGGCCCGCGGGCCCAGCCGCTCCGGGGCACGAACCCGCGTCCCCTGCACCGGCAGGCGGACTCTCAACCACTGCACCACCAGGGAAGCCCTGTATATTCTTAAGTGGGGTAGGGTAGGGATCTAGTTTTGATTCTTTTAGATGGTTGGCTCTTTCTTTTCCAACCCCAGTTTTTTAGCCCATTGTTCTTCTGTAGATTTGTTATACCTTCTCCATCATGTTGCAAGTCTCCATTTGTATTTGAGTCTGTTTCTAAGCTTTTTGTTAAATTTCATTCATCTGTTTTCTGTTTCTGAACTGGTACCACATTCTTATCAGTTATGGTAGTTTGTAGAATCTTTTGGATTATCTACATAGACACATAGGTAAACTAAAATAATGATACATTTGTTTCTCCCTTCCTACTCCTTAGACCTTTTCTTTTTTCTTGTTTTGCCAGCTTGGCTGGGACTTACAATATAACATCAACGGTAGAGGTTATTGTGGGCGTTTAAACTTGTTTCCAGCTTTGATAGGAACGCCTCTACAGTTTCCTCATAGTATTTGCTGTAGGTTTTGGTACACTCTTTGTGTGTGGGATTTGCTGTAGTTACTGTTTACCAGAACAAGGAAATCCCTTTGTATTCCTAGTTGGCTAACAGTTTTTGTTTGTTACTATGAATAAGTGATGAATTTTATGGGAAAATTTTGTGTATTCATCGAGACAAGTTCTCATTTAATTTTTTTTTTTTTTGCGGGACGTGGGCCTCTCACTGTTGTGGCCTCTCCCGTTGCGGAGCACAGGCTCCGGACGCACAGGCTCAGCGGCCATGGCTCACGGGCCCAGCCGCTCCGCAGCATGTGGAATCCTCCCGGACCGGGGCACAAACCCGCGTCCCCCGCATCGGCAGACGGACTCTCAACCACTACGCCACCAGGGAAGCCCTCCTTCAATTTTTTAACATGCGGAATTCCATGGATAGATTTGGTGACATTTAAAACCATCCTTATATTTCTGGAATTAATTTGGCTTGCTTTTCTGTTTTGGAAATACCATTGTATTTGATTTAATAATATTTTATTTAGGAATTGTGCATCTATATTCTTAACTGTGATTTGTATCAGAGTTTTCTTCTGTGTACAGTTCTTGCCTGATTTTGATATTGAGGTTTTACTCTTAAAGGGAGTTTAATTCTGGGGTCTGTACTGAATGTCCTGACTCTGGCGGGTCAGGACTGGGAAATTGCAGCTTACAGGTCCTGGGTAGTTTGTTGCACCCTATGCCTGTGCAGCTCAGTATCAGGTGAAGAGTCCGGGGCCCTCTGCAGATCTCTGGACTATCTGTGTGTGCAGGTCTCTCCTCTCTAGGACTCTGCCCTGCAGATTCCGGCCACTCAGCCTCCATCACGCTGTACGTGGGCTCCCTCTCTGCGCAGTGATTTGCCGAGTGCTTCCTGCAGGTGGTTGGGGTGATCCTAGGGCTCCCCTCTTTGTGCCCTTCTCTTAGGATTCACAGTCCTCTCTTGCCAGTTGTCTGGTATCTAACAACAGTTGTCTTATAGCTTTCATCCAGTTTCCTAGTTGTTTATGGAAAAAAAGCCTTGTTTGGTAACAGTTATTCCATCATGGCCACCTGTTTCCATCATGGAAATCCGTTTCTTTAACATGAAAACAATCTTAAAAATGATTGTTCTGTGTTTGGAATGGGGGACGGGGTAGAGGGTTAATTCACTGTGCTTATCTCGAGGAGAAGTCATCTTACAGGATTATCTACTTAATGAATGGTGGGCTCCCCCCAACTTCTGGTTCCTTTTCACAAACTGAGTATCTCTCAGAAGCTTTTTTTCCTACTGCACCTGAATATCTTAGGCTAATTCCCTTAATGCGCTTTTGTACTGGAGGTTTAGTACCTTGTAACCGCTCCTATCAGCCCATTGTGATGTTCTCTTCTGTGGATCCACAACCAGTTTGTTTCTGAGTGCCCCTACCCTTCAAAGTTCTTTTAGAACAGGTTGGATCTGGGCTTCTGAAACTGTTTAACAGCATACTGCTAAATGCCACTGCAGACCATGTACATGAGCAGAGTACAAATTAATTTAAATATTAATTTTGATCTAAAAACATCTTTGAAAGATTGGAGACTGTTTGAACAACTGGCAAACCAAATCCAGAGACGTAGTTGTTATTATGTAATGGATTAAGAGCCCACTTATTATTATTTTTTTAACATCTTTATTGGGGTATAATTGCTTTACAATGGCGTGTTAGTTTCTGCTTTATAACAAAGTGAATCAGTTATACATATGTTCCCATATCTCTTCCCTCTTGCTTCTCCCTCCCTCCCACCCTCCCTATCCCGCCTGGGGTCACAAAGCACCGAGCTGATCTCCCTGTGCTATGCTGCTGCTTCCCCCCAGCTATCTACCTTACGTTTGTTAGTGTATATATGTCCATGACTCTCTCTCGCCCTGTCACAGCTCACCCTTCCCCCTCCCCATATCCTCAAGTCCGTTCTCCAGTAGGTCTGTGTCTTTATTCCTGTCTTACCCCTAGGTTCTTCATGACATTTTTTTTTTCTTCTTAAATTCCATATATATGTGTTAGCATACAGTATTTGTCTTTTTCTTTCTGACTTACTTCACTCTGTATGACAGACTCTAGGTCTATCCACCTCATTACAAATAGCTCAATTTCGTTTCTCTTTATGGCTGAGTAATATTCCATTGTATATATGGGCCACATCTTCTTTATCCATTCATCCGATGATGAAGAGCCCACTTATTATCTTCCCTTTATAGATGTCCTTAAATCCCAACATTCTTTTTTTTTTTTTTTTGCGGTACACGGGCTTCCCACCGTTGCGGCCTCTCCCATTGCGGAGTACAGGCTCTGGACGCGCAGGCCCAGCGGCCATGGCCCATGGGGCCCAGCCGCTCCGCGGCACGTGAGACCCTCCCAGACCGGGGCACGAACCCGCATCCCCTGCATCGGCAGGCGGACTCCCAACCACTGTGCCACCAGGGAAGCCCAATCCCAACATTCCTGGAAAGAAATGGCAGTACTTTGACATCAGTCAACCAAGATGAGGTTCAGGCTCCTGTCCTTGGGTACAGAAAGTTTTGTGTTAGCCAATTATAACTGACCTCACGGCTTATATTCTAGTTGGGAAATAAAAGAACTTTGTTAAAAGATGATTAATGTATGTGACAGTACATGTGAAATGTGAAGTGAATGATGAAAATGGCGCAGGAGGTCGGGGTGGGCGTTTGGGAAGGACTTCACAGAGAAGGAGGAGCTTTCAGATGAGCAAGAGCTTGAGGGGCCGGCCTGTGTTTCAGGACAGGGCACCGGGTGTGCAGAGGCAAGAAGGGGTGAACTTTTGCAGGGATGGACCAGGGGGCACTGAGGGTGGAAAGGGGCGGTTGGGATCCAGATGTAGAGGGTCTTGAATGTATCTCAAGGGCAGCTAAAATGTGTTGCAAATTTTTAAACAGAGAGAAAAAAATTAAAAGAGCTGCACTTAGGGAAGATTAGTCTGCCAGCAAGTCTTGTAGGATTTTGTTCCCTCACCTACTGGCTCTCAAGTTTGGCTGCATATTGCAATCACCTAGAGAGTTAAAAAACTGAAAAACAAAACTAAAACTGATGTATGAGCCCCTTCCCCCAGATATTCCGATTCAATCAGCCTGGAGTTAGGCCTGGGTTTTGAGAGTTTTTAAAAGCTCCCCAGGTGATTCTAATGTGCTGCAAAGCCTGAGAACCACTGCCCAGACCACCGCTAAGATCTTTTTTCTAATTAAAAAAAAAAATTTTGTTTTTAGTAATTAATTAATTTGTTTTTTTTGGCTTCGTTGGGTCTTCTTTGCTGTGCACAGGCTTTCTCTAGTTGCGGCGAGCGGGGGCTACTCTTCCTTGCAGTGTGTGGGCTTCTCATTGCGGTGGCTTCTTTTGCTGTGGAGCACGGGCTCTAGGCGCGTGGGCTTCAGTAGTTGTGGCACATGGGCTCAGTAGTTGTGGTTCGTGGGCTTTAAGGTGCAGGCTCAGTAGTTGTGGCTCGTGGGCTCTAGAGCACAGGCTCAGTAGTTGTGGTACAGGGGCTTTGTTGCTCCGCGGCATGTGGGATCTTTCCGGACCAGGGCTTGAACCCACGTCCCCTGCATTGGCAGGTGGATTCTTAACCACTGTGCCACCAGGGAAGTCCCACTGATAAGATCTTGATGTAGTGTCTACTCATTGTGTTCAACCACAGCTGGCCAGGCAAATGCAGAATGAACTGGTGGAAAACATTTTAAAGAACTTCTGTAAGTGTTAAAATATTCCACATGGTTCAGAACCTCGGTTAGAATAACAGTTTTCTCCAGAAACAGAGTCACAGAAAACAAACTAGTGGTTACCAAAGGGGAGAAGGAAGGGGGGAGGGACAAATTAGGGGTATGGGTTTAACAGATATAAACTAGTATGTATGAAATAGATAAGCAACAAGGATATATTGTATAGCACAGGGAATTATAGCCCTTATCTTATAATAACTTTTCATGGAGTAATCTGTAAATGTACTAAATATCTATGCTGACACCCGAAACCAATGTAATACTGTAAGTCAACTATACTTCAATTAAAAAAAAAGAATAACAGTTTTCTCATAAATGCCTACAAATTTTTACATTGGCCATGAAGTAGATGGTGACAAATGTATAAACTTTTGGAAGGGACCCATAATTATCTTGAGAATTTGGTCACATGGAAAAAACTTAATTTTTTGCATTAAAAACAGAAGGGCAACATAAGACAAACACATCTGTCACGGCAAGAATTCAGTAACATAAAAGCCACTGTAGTGTGAAAATACCAAACTTGCAGTGATAAAAATGCAAGTTCTCAAAAAACTTTGGTGGAAGGCTGCCAATTTCCAAATCCTGTGTCAGTGGTTCTCAAACTTGAGTGAGAATCAGACTCACCTGGAGGGCGGTCAGATTGCTGGGCTCCAGTTTGGGATTTAGCAGGCCAGGGGCAGCCTGAGAACGTGCATTTCTAAAGTGCTTCCAGGTGATACTGCTGCTGGTCCAAGCACCACAGTTTGAGAAGTTGACACGTGGGAACCGCTATTGCACAAGGTCCAAATATCACACGAAAAAGGGCCTGACAAAATGTGGTTGCAGAACGTGAGTTTTGCTTTTCGTGTCAGGGGAGGGGCTTGTCTTGGCAATTAGGGAATCTGTCCCTGCCCCCAGTTTAAGCCAGCCCCTCCTGTCTGCGTGCTCCAGGAGGCTGCTGTTGGAGCCCAGTGGGGAAGGGGGAAGAGGAAATTGTCTAATCATTCTCCTTATTGTCTTTTCAGACTTAGTGTGAAAGGGTGTTATTGTATATAGTCGTACTGTTATGTTCTTTTCTGTGTGAGTTTAAATTTATTTTTTTCCTTAATTATTCTTTCCCCACTCCCCTCACCCTACGACGTGCAAAATTTGAAAAGTTAAAAGAAAATCGCTACCCTGTTATCCTTCTAACCCATCCACGTCCTCCTCAAGATAGGCCCTTGTTGCATATTCTCGGTGGTTTGGGGAAGATTTCCGTGCTTGGCTTCCGTCTAGGTACCAGCTTTTGTGAGCCGCTCGGTGCAGCCTTCCTGGTAGATTTGTAGACATTTGCAGTACACCTTGGGAGGGAGGAGAAGTGGAAATCATTCTCAGATGTTAAACTGAAACATGTTTCTAATTGAAAGCATGAAGAGAATGTATACATGAAAGTGCCTGGGGGGGGGGGTGGTGATCTCTGGCAGAGTCTCAGCTTTGAAAGCCCCATCCAGTCCTCGCTTGTGGCCACTTCTGTTCTCTCTGGGTGGAGCCCATTTCCATTCCTGTGACATTCCATAAATAACCGTGGCCGAGTAGGGACCTAATGTTCATCACTCGGCCAGGAAAACGCTGATAAATTAGAATCGTGAACTTTAGAATTGCATAGTTTTTGACTTTGAATTTTAGAAGCCTAATATGGAAAGAGCCCTCAGGGACCATTTTAGAACAAGCAGCTACTGCTCTCCCCCCTGCCCTTGGACTTGTACAGGTGCAGAGGCCAAGCTTAAGTAACTTACCCCAAGGTCACCTCAGGAGCTGGCTGCATTTTTCTTTCCTTTTATTTTTTTTCTCCCAAGAATCCTTCCAATTTTTAGAAAATTTGTCAGCCTAGTATTCTGACACTTGACAGCCATTTGTTATCATTATTTGCTGTAATTAATAGGAATTGTAGGGAGATAGGAAAAGTATCTTCTCTTGTTTATAGAAAATCAGTAGGTTTCAGGGCTTTTAAGTCTTGGTCATTTGGTTCCTCCATAACTGAGCCTCCTCTGGTTCATATTCCTCATCTATTTCGTGATTGTTTGTAGACTGAACCTTGTGCTGAATTTTATGGGAGATTTAGTACTAGGATCTGCCTCAGGACAAAGAGTTTAAGTCAAAGGTGGGCTGATAGCAAATGGTTCATTTAAATAAGTTAATTTGGACAAATAAAGAAAGGAATCATGTCCATAGGCCTATGATGTTCATAAAATTTAAGTCAGTAACATCTAAACTCCCAGGGGACCTTGCCTATGATAAAATCCACTCACCCTACCTGTGACCCATAGCTCTGCTAACTTTACAACTGCTTGACCGCAAGTCTGGTGATTCAAAGTACATGCATCCTAGTTAATAGGAGATAAAGAGGTTGTTTCTTTTTGGTTGCCTTTTGTTATAAGATTAGGGATGTACTTGCTTAAAAAAAGAAAACAATCTATGCATATATATATACGTATATATGTGTGTGTATATATATATATATATACACACACATAAAGGTTGACTCTCAAGCTTTCTGCCCTTGGTTTTTCTCTCAAAAAAAAAAAAAAAGGTAGATTGGACTAGATTTCTGAAACAGTCACTCCAAGCTCTGATAGCTTATGCAAGATGAAGGCTGTAACACTTTTGGGGGTTTGGGTTTGGAATTGGGCTTTTGTTTTTTGCCAAATGTTGTTTGGATACCTAAAATTTAAACTTAAGCCACAGAACACAACTTAAAAAAAAGGGCAGAATACTTTCTTTTATTTCCCTGTATTTCGGATGCATTTCTGAGTGGCAGCTATAGTAAAGCGGTTAAGAATGATGACTTTGGAGCCAGTTCACTTGAATTCAAATCCCAACTCTTCTATTTACTAATGATTGTGTGACCTTTGGCAAATTATATAACCCCAGTGCCTCTTTCTTCGTCAGTAAAATGAGCAAAATAAAATATCTACTTAAAACAGTTGCTGGGGAGTTAAATTTGTCGATATCTATTAGAATAATGCCTGGCACATAGGAAGCCATTAATAAATATTATCTATTATCGTCATCATCATCAATATCATCATCATTTTGTTTTATTGAGGGATAGCCCGATGCTACTGGTAAGCCTTTGGAAGAATTAGTAAAGTCTACAATGCTTTTCTTCAAAGTGTGTCTTCTATTTCTTTCTGCAGCAAGCTGTGTTCCTCCATGTCAGAATGGAGGGATGTGTCTCCGGCCTCAACTCTGTGTGTGTAAACCAGGGACCAAGGGCAAAGCCTGTGAGACAACAGCTGCCCAGGACACCTCGTCACCAGTGTTTGGAGGGCAGAGTCCTGTGGCTGCTTCCTCCTGGGTCCCTCCTGAGCAAGCAGCAAAGCACACTTCATCTAAGAAGGCAGACACTCTACCAAGAGTCAGTCCTGTGGCCCAGATGACCTTGACCCTCAAGCCGAAGCCTTCAGTGGGACTCTCACAGCAGATACATTCTCAGTGAGTGTTTTGAACTTGCCTCCAGCTCAGGAGCATCTTAAGTTCTCTCTTGGATGCATTGCTTTAAATCACTCTTCTTTTCCTGCACAATTTGCAGAAATCACTTGGATAGTAATGTCCTTCTTTCCTTTTCTTAAGGTTTTACATGTTATGTTTACACATCAAGTGTCTTAAAAATACTCGATATGTGTGTTTAGCCTCTGCAGGGAAGATTTACCATAAGCATTAAGCAAAGCAGTAGTGAGGATTAAGGGGATCAAGGTTGGAAGGGAATAATAAAGGTAGTTGTTTGGTTATGGTGGAGTTGTGAGTTAAACAATTCTCTTTTTTCGAGGTGGGGGATGCTTTAAAGTTTTTGAAGTCATAATTGAAAAGGAGAAACAGTGAGTGTGATTTTTAAAGGTACATGGAAAAGGTCGGAACTCATCTTTCCACAGAGAAGGTATTCAAGTGAAAGTGAGTCCTGGGAAAGAGAATTTCTCCACCTTGGTAGCAGGTTAAGTGTATCTTCTATTAAACACCATGTTTTCCTCCCAGTTGGCCATGCAGGTCCATTTTTGGTGAATGAGCTTGTGTTTTATTTATAGGAGCATGGTTTTTTTTCTTAGCGTTAGGAAGTAAGTGCTATTCTGAACAAAATGAGAACTCTGTAAGGACAGGGTCCTTACACAAATTGTTTCCTTTTAATTAGCTACTCTACATGGATAACAAGATGCAGAATTACTGCAGCTATCACTTGTCATTTGTCTAGGAATGTAAAATACAGGAAGTTCTCAACTTAAAAATGACCCAGCAGCTCATCTGTAAGTCACTTGCTTGGAATTTTGAATGCTTTCCCCACCAACCCCCCGGGATAGCTTCCACCTGGTGATTAGTATCCCGTCAGCCCACAGAAGTTATTTAATCTGTTACTACAGATGAAATTATCCTAATTTATACTTCCCCTTTGAGTAGGCCACCTACTGTCCCTGATGAGTGGGGTCCTGATAACTTTTTCCTTTCTCTTGTTCCCTCCTCAGTCCTTTTCTTTCTTTTTTTCATTTTTTCCCTCATTTCTCCTTGCCTCATTCTTCAATTCTACCATGATAAAGAGATTTGGGAGGCTGTGCTGGAATCTAAGCACTTTGCTACCATTTCAACTGGAAAACACATCCTGCAGCCCTCAAGAAGAAGGAATTGTAGTTATAGCCAGTACTTAGTAACTGCTTACTGCATGCCGGGTACTGTTTCACACGCTTTGTATGATTGTTCATTTATAACTCACAGTGATACCCCATCAGGTAGGTGGCATTACAAACCCCATTTTACAGATGAGGAAACTGAGGTGCAGAGTGCTAAAGTAATGTATTCAGGGTCCACAGTTAATAAGTGAATAATAAGTGTTAGGATTTAAATAGAGGCAGAATAAGGAGAATACATATCAGGCTTTAAATGGAGGCAGCCAGGCTCCAGCATCCATGCCCTGAAGTGTAAAGGGTGGCAGACTTTCTCTGTAAAGGGCCAGATAGTAACTATTTGTAGCTTTGTGGGACATATGGTTTCTGTTGCAGCTTCTCAATTCTGCCGTCCTTAGCACAAAAGCAGCCATAGATAATGCTTAAGTGAATGAGTGTGAGTGCTCTAATAAAACTTTATTGATGGATGTTGAAATTTGAGTTTCATATCAATTTCATGGCACGCAATATTATTCTTTTGATTTTTTTTCTCAACCATTTAAAAATGTAAAAATCATTCTTAGCTTATGGGCCATACAGAAACAGCCTGTGTGGGCCAGCTTTGGCCCTTGAAGTGTAGTTTGCTGACCCCTTCTCTAAGGGATAGTAGTGTTTTTTTGTGTCAGAACATGTGTCTTTGAAATAATATAAAGCATTGATTATATCATAGCTAGACATCTCTCTTCCTGCATTGTTCTGGTTCTTAAAAACAAAGAACAATTCTGTGTTGAGCTATGCCTTGGCAATCAAGAGTCAGATTACCGTGCATTGCAGTTATTTTTTTCTAGCATTATTACTTACATAAGCTGTGAAGTCATTTACAAGCGACATTATTTATCTTGAATATCACCATCCCCTGTTAGAATTTGACCCTCTATGATGTATATATATGGATTGTTAGTGAGAACCATATGTCAGATGTCAGATAAAGGAACAACCTTTTCCCCCCTCCCCCTTTTTTCGTTTTTTGGTAGCAGCAGTGTAATTTAGACAAGAATGTTGTGAGTCAAGGGGGAGGCTAAGGTTTCAGCTCCAACTTGGCTTTGGGAAAATAAAAGTTATTAGATAATTTGCTTCAGAGACCTCATCTGCTGAATGAAGATGGTTTTTACGATCGCATTGTTATAGGCATGTGTTTATGGGCGTGCCTACTGCATGCTTTGGGGTGAGGAGAAGAGATGGCCCAAGATGCTAACAATTCTGATGTTTTCCTAATAAACTTTTGTCAGTTGCCCTGTTATCTGGGTACTGCAGGGAGTATTAAGATGTACAAGATCCGGTTCTGCTCTTAAGGAGATTTTGAAACGATAGATGAGCTATCACTTGAGAGGGGTACAAAGGAAGGGGTACAGCTGGCCCACTGATGAATCTAGGTAATGACCCGATCACCTGAAATTTAAACTGTCAAGGAGGCACATATGATAGGACCATTTTGGCTACTTTTGAGAAATGTAACAGTTCTTAAGTTACCTATTTGTAATATTGCCTACTTTAGGGTGTTTCAGGTTTGGTTTGGTTTTTGTTTAGTGAAGGAGGAAATTAATTAAGCCTTCTTAAAATGCTTGTAGACATAAAGGCACCTAAAATATCAAAATGTGTAGTTAGTGTTGCATCCATTGTGTGGCATATGAAATGCTGCAGTCTTGATCATTTATTCAGGTTTTTATTGAGCACATGCTATGTACCATGCGTTGTTCTAGGGGCTCAGGATGTAGCACTGAAAACTAAACATAATGTCTGCCTTCCTGGAGCCTACAGTCTGGAAGCGGGGGAGACGATTGATGAGTGGTGTAATTAAAACATATGTTAGATTGTGGTAAGTGCTGTGGAGAAAATAAAACTGCAGTAATGGACAGGGAGTGCAGGGTGGGTGTGGGATGGGAAGGAGTGAGGGCCCTGGTGGTTTTAAATAGGCTTTCAGGGAGGGTTCTGCTGAGAAGGTGACATTTAAGCAAAGGCCCGGAGGAGGTGAAGGTGTGAATCATGGAGAAGTGTGGGGTTAGGGCAGAGGCCCCAGCGGGAGCCTGCCTGGGCTGTTTGAGGAATAGCGACTTTAGTAAAACTGTAATGTTAAAACTACACATTTTAGGCAGGTGGGGGTTGGATGAATTGGTTTTACTTTGGCCACATTGGTTTTAGACAGTTTGACTTAGAACCAGATACAAAGTTCTCTAGAAAAATCAAAGGAGGGAGCAATTGTTTATAGATTTTGGAGCATTGGGGATGTGGAGGACTAGGGACGGCTCTGGAGAGTGTTATCTGTGAGCTTGAAAAGATGGTTAAACTTGACCACAAAGAACTGGAGAAGAGCATTTCTAGGAAAAGCAATGATGTGACACCAGAAAGACTGCTTTATTAGTTATCTACTGATGTGTAATAGGTCCCCACAAACTTGGCAGCCTAAAACAATAAAAATTTATTGCCTGACAGTCTCCGTGGGTCAGGAATCCAGGAGGTGCTTAGCTGGAAGCTCTGGCTCAGAGTCTCTCATGAGGTTGCAGTCAGCAGGGGTGGCTCGACTGGGGCCAGAGAACCTACTGCCAAGGTGACTCACTGCCATGGCTATTGGCAGAAGGCTTCACTTCCTTTCCCCGTGGACCTCTCTGCAGAGCTGCCTGAGCATCCTCACGACATGGCTGCTGACTTCTCCCTGAGCAAGTGATCCTCAAGCCACAGGGCCTTCTGAGTCTTGAAAATGACACACCTTTACCTCTGCCTTATTCTGCTCATTAGAAGTGAGTCACTAAGTTGAGTCCACTCTCAGAGGGACTGTAGTTAATAAGCTGCATTGTTTGAAGAGAGAAATATCAAAGAATTTGTGAACATATTTGAAAATGACCACATTTAGATATGATTTGAATGGAACTTTATATAAATGAAGACTAGTGGTGATGAAAGTTTTTAAAGGTTGGTTAAGAACCAAGTTAAAGACTAAGATTTCAACAAAACAATTCCAAAAAGACCCAACAAGACAAAACAGAAAAAGTAACGAAGGGGGAACCTATAGCTTAAAAGAGGTTTAAACCACAATGTTCATTACAGCTCTATTTACAATAGCCAGGACATGGAAGCAACCTAAGTGTCCATCGACAGATGAATGGATAAAGAAGATGTGGCACATATATACAATGGAATATTACTCAGCCATAAAAAGAAATGAAATTGAGTTATTTGTAGTGAGGTGGTTGGACCTAGAGTCTGTCATACAGAGTGAAGTAAGTCAGGAAGAGAAAAATACCGTATGCTAACACATATATATGGAATCAAAAAAAAAAAAAAAAAAGTCATGAAGCACCTAGGGGCAGGATGGGAATAAAGACGCAGACCTACTAGAGAATGGACCTGAGGACGTGGGGAGGGGGAAGGGTAAGCTGGGACAAAGTGAGAGAGTGGCATGGACATATATACACTACCAAATGTAAAACCAATAGCTAGTGGGAAGTGGCCGCATAGCACAGGGAGAACAGCTTGGTGCTTTGTGACCACCTAGAGGGGTGGGATAGGGAGGGTGGGAGGGAGATGCAAGAGGGAGGGGATATGGGGATATATGTATATGTATAGCTGATTCACTTTGTTATAAAGCAGAAACTAACACACCATTGTAAAGCAATTATACTCCAATAAAGGTGTTGTAAAAGAGGTTTAAGAAACATATTAACCAATCACAATATTTAAATTATGTTTCTCCTGATGCAAGCACACTGTAAATAAAAGAAAAAAGATAATGATGATAGGACAACCATGAACATGCTGACATTGATTTGGAAATTTGATGATATAAAGGAATGATTGTTGATTTGGGGGGCTGTGCTGATGACCTTGTAGTTATGTAAGGAAGGGGAATAATATTAAAGTATTTACAGATGACATTGTATGATGTCTGAGCTTTGATTGCAATTATCCAGTGGGTTGAGGTATGGTGGTAACAAGATTGGCCATGAGGGGCTAATTATTGAAGCTGGATGATAGGCACACAATTCTTACACAATTCTCTCTACCTTTATGTATTTTTGAAATTTTCTGTAATGAAGAGTAACAAAGAAGAAAGTTTCAAGGAGGAAGGCTGCTACAATTTTTCTTCTGCCTTGGGAGATTAATCTGACTGCAGCGTCTAAAATGGATTAGAACTAGTGGTAATTGGAGGGTGGCTCTGTAACGGGGTAGTGGTGCTGGTAACCTAGAGGAAGGACATGAGCTCGGGAGGTGTTGTTAATGAAAGATCTTGCTGCTTACTCAAATGTGGGAGGCAAAGAAAGAGAGAATCAGGTACTACCCAGGCATGGGACTGTGGGCGAAAGGGAGGGCGTGGAGGTCTTTCTGTCCTACTGTCTTCCAATATTTCTTGGTAATATTGTGGATCTCCACGGTCTTTGATGATGGTTGATGTTTGGTGAATGCATGATTTCTGACAGAGCTTTATAGATGAATAGCCAAGATCATCCTCTGTTCCCCAGCAGGGACTAAAAGCAAGTGGGTATCAGTGGTACATGCCTGGCCACTTGGTCAGGTACTGGTTTGGAAGGACCTTGGTCAGGGCATTCTGGCAGTAGTCATTGCTGTAGTTGGTACTTCCATTCATACTTTCCGTGGAAGTTTATTATTATGGCGTTCCTTTTTCCAGTTTTCCGGGCCACATCATGGATCCTCCATGAGCTAAAGAAAAGACCAAATGATGCCTCATCTTCCTGTATACAAACTTTGGTCGTCACTTTTCTCATTCTTTGAACTTATATGTCCCTTGATAATACTGCATTCCTTAGAAAGTCCATATTAACACTTCAGGTTACTTTCATAATTGCATCCTGTAGATGTTGTTCATGTATAGCTCTCCACGTATTCAGCGAAGAATTGCTGCTGTTAGGTCACAGGTGCACCCCCAGTGTCTGTCTTTAGTCCTATATGTAAAAAGGTGTTAATGCTTATATGTTGTGGCCAGGAGCTCCACAGAGGAGCAAAAATCAAAACTGTTCAGTTTTCCAGAGCTTTTTCATCACCTGTCAGTATCATTTTTCACACGTATGTTGAAGTTTCCCACAAGAATTTGTTTTCAGTCCCCAGCGCTGCTCAGTGAGGCTGTTTCAACTTGTGTGAAATGTCTGTCTTTATCCTTGTTAATCATGATGGGTGTTACAGGCACTGACCATGGACCCATGAGGCAGAGGTCGTAAGGGACATTCTTCAGCTGCTGATGTCTTCTGCTTGTTTAGAGAATGTAGGTGCAAATGACCACTGCTTTGCCAAATGGGGAGCTGTTATCTGTACTGTGTAAGGAGGAGGCACTTTTGCAGGACACAATGTGCCCAGTCACCGCTCTTTGAGCTTGAGGAGGAAGTCTGGTTTCACTCAGGATGTGGATGTCAAATCTATCTCAAGAGCTCACATGTTTCCAGTCTTTTTTCTTCCCTGGTGATGGCTATTTTCATCATTTTATGTTTCAAAGGATGGTGGTTAGTTTCTCTGGAAAAAATAGTTTTTTCCTGTCTCAAACCAGTGGAGGGGGCCTGTACTTACCTAATGTCATTGATGTCTTTTCTGTCATCGTCTCCTCAGGGATGGGGTAAAGAGAAAAGAAGCAAGTTAGAAAATGGTCTCTTTTAAGACAGGCATAATTCAAATATGTTCTCTGTTTATCAAGTGAGCTTATACTACACCAGATATTTTCTAGCTATAGGGGAGGGCCCTTTAAAATCCACATTGAGATAACGGGTTCCACTTTCAAAGGTCTCGAGAAATGCGTACTTAACATTTACCACGGGTTGGTTGATAGGAAGCAGTGGTGAGTGATGTCTGTGCCAGGGAGAAGAGGGTGCTACACTGTCCTTTATCTCTTTCCAGTTCTTAGCTTCCTGTCCCTGTGGTTGTTTGAGCCTTAAAAAAACTATATGCTATGATATGTACAAGGATGGGAGACTTCGTGGAATGTTCCTTGAAGTATTCTGCTCTCCAGATTAACGGCAACAACAAATGTAAGCTCATTCGCTTTACTTGGACTCTCTCACACTACTCCTAAAGGGAAAAAAAAACTCGTTATAAAACTACACCAACAGGTGCAATTTTAGGGAGACGTTTCAAGCTTTTCGTGCACTAATAGCTGAGGTTGCGACCTTGTCTGAATTTATTAAAGTAGCCAAGGAAATGGTCAGTACTTGAATAGACGGTTTCCCCAAATGATCTCTCAGACTGTGGGGGGCCCTTGCTTAGTGTTGACCCCCCCACTCTGCTGGCCCTCCCCCATGTTTTTCTTCTGTGCTTCCTATACTTAACCATTGTCTTCATGCTTACTGCACTACCTAGGTACACAGAGGGGCTACAATAAACGTTTAATACATTTTTGTTGAGTTTTTCCTGGAGAAAAAAATATGAATGCCTACGTCCCTGTCCAAGGATTGTTTCCTGAATACCGGTAGTGCAGGAGGGACCTTATTCTCTTGGAATAATACCATTTGCCTTCGTAAAGCCCTGTACTTTCGCACAGTGCTCTGCCTTCCTTGTTGTATTTGCCCAACAGGTCTGTAAGATGAAGGTTTTGAGCCTTACTTTATGATGTGGGGGAAAAAAAAAGGCAAAGTGGTAGAAAGTTGAAGAAAAGGAACTCAATCTGGGGATTTTAGCGTTCATGACACTTTATGGATGCTATGGGAACTAAAAATGTGAACCGATGACTGATTTTTATCATTTTATGTGCATGCTTTGTAAACTTTTTTTTTTAGAAATAGACTTTAATTCAATTTGTCATTAGTCTAACTTTCTAAAAGCCAATTTATTTATTTTTTGGCCGCACACCGCACGGCATGTGGGATCTTAGTTCCCCGACCAGGGATTGAACCCACACCCGCTGCATTGGAAGCGCAGAGTTTTAACCACTGGACCACCAGGGAAGTCCCCTAAACTTTTTTTAAAAGTAGGAGTTAAATTGAAATTATATACAGAAGAGTAGAGAAATCAAAAGTGCACACGCCTGGTGATTATCGCACATACATGGAACTACCATCCACGTCAATGAGTAGAACGTTGCCAGCACCACAAAACCCCCTTTTTCCTAGATTTGCCCTTTATCTTTTCCCTAAAAGGAGCCACTATCTTGACTTCTAACACCAGAGATCAGTTCTGTCTGTTTTGAACTATATAGAAATGAATCATACGGCGTGTATATTTTCACTCACCATGATGTCTGAGATTCATCTACATAATTATGTGTGGCGGCTGCAGTTCACATTTACATTCCAGAGATGATTCCATCATATGAGTATACTGCGACTTATCATTTGTTCTGCTCTTGATGGATGTTTGGAATTTTTCCAGTTGTTGGCTCCTACGAAGAATGCCGTGTACATAGGTATATGTGCAAATTCCAGAAAAAGACCTTTGTGAATCTAAGTCACCAGAAAAACAAGCCCAACTAGTTACAACAATGTCAGGGTTTGAGACGGACTTGACAATCCGTTGTGTGAAGTTTGATCATGTTGGTATCTGTTGGCTCTTTGAGAGAAACAGGCACGTGAGAGAAGGGATGGGGTGACAGAGTGTCTGAGGAGCTGGAAGCAAGGAACTTTTTCCTCCTGAGCAGGACTTGTCAGGAAGAGTGGACTGTGGAGTTGGGGTGGAGAGGCAGGGGAAGAGTCGGGGAGGTCACTTTGTACTCCATGCTGTCTGCACCTTACTGGGTCGCACAAGGAAGTCTTGGCCAAGCGTGGTTTTGAGATACAACCAGTATCTGACTGGGTTTAAGTTCTGGACAGAGGTATATAAGGAATTATGTGGAAACTCAAAGTCTGTGATTGAAAAGGGTAAGTGCTGGGAGAGTTTGCTCTCCAATTTAATTGCTAGATATCAGGATGGTGCTTGGTGCAGTATAGAAATAATAATAGTTAATATTTACTGAGTGTTTATTCTGCGCCAGGCACAGTTTTAATTACTTCTTGAGTATTATCTCATTTAACGCTCTCAAAGGAATGTGAGATAGATATTTATCATTATTGTTATTATCCCCATTTCATATGATGAAGCAATTCAGGTGCACAGGGTTAAATAATTTGCCCAAGGGCTTCCCTGGTGGCACAGTGGTTGAGAGTCCGCCTGCCGATGCAGGGGACACGGGTTCGTGCCCCGGTCCGGGAAGATCCCACATGCCGTGGAGCGGCTGGGCCCGTGAGCCATGGCCGCTGAGCCTGCGCGTCCGGAGCCTGTGCTCTGCAATGGGAGAGGCCACAGCAGTGAGAGGCCCGCGTACCGCAAAAAAAAAATTGCCCAAATGCACTCAACTAATAAGTGTAGGGTCAAGATTCAAATTTAGGCAGCCTGTGAAGTTAACCTCTGTCTGTATCCTGCCTCTTACTTTGATGGCATTCTCATTAGTTTCCTATCACTGCTGTAACAAATGACCACAAATTTAGTGACTTCAAACAGTGCACGTTTGTTCTCATAATTCTGGGGTCCGAAGTCTGAAATGGGTCTCACTGGGCTAAAATGATGATGTTGGCAGGGCTGCCTTCCTTCTGAAGGCTCAAGGGGAGAGCCTGTTTCCTTGCCCTTTCCAGCTTCTAGAGGTTGCCTGCATTCTGTGTCTCGTGGCCCCTTCTCCATTGTCAAAGCTGATAATCTCGGGCTGCGTCCGTCTCACTGCCAGTCTCTGGTTCTTTCTTCTGCGTCCCTCTTCTACTTTTAAGGACACTTGTACTGACCTTGGACCCACTCGAGTAGTCCGAGGTAATTTCTCCATTGCAAGGTAAGCTGATTAGCAGCTTTAATTCCGTCTGCAACTTTAATTTCCTTTTGCTCCATAACCTAGCATAGTCAGAGCTTCTGGGGAGTAGGATGTGGACATCTTTGGGGGGGCTGTTATTCTGGCTACCACAGACTTTTACCAGGGACCCGGTCCTGTCCTGGCGGTCTTCTCTGCTACTCACGGGTGAGCTCTAATCAGAAGGGAGAGTATTGATGAATAGTCGGCACAGTCCCCTTCAGTGAAGAGCAGACACAGCCCTTATGACTCTTACCATTGTTAGGTTTAAACACTTCACGTAGATTTAAGGTCTAAAAATGGCCCCCAGTGTTCTCTGAAATCTTGGGACCAGCACACTCAGACACTTGTGGTGGATGGAAAGGGGGAAACCAAGAGATCAATAGGCCAGACATGGCCAGGCATCAGGAGGGGCTGGCTGTCCTCATGCCCTTCGCCTCATGGAACTAGGGGTTGAAAAGTCAACACCACTTTTGACATATAATGGCCCCACCCACTAGACAAAGTGGCCTGTGGACTCTGATTGCAACTCTCTTGGGAGGTGGAGCAGTGAGGAAGGGGGGTGGACAGGCGTGGGGAGGAGTGGGGAGAGGGCTAGGAGTATCCCTCCCTTCAACAGTTAGACTGGGGCCGTCGAGTCTGATAAAGTATTTCCCATGTGATTATTCTTATATGATGAAATAAATCTGTGCACTGAAAGTTGAATTAATTAGTTGTCAGAGCACTTGCTGTGAACGGACCGTAGAACTGGGATTGAAACACACACGAAGCCACTGATAAGTAATTGGAGCAGAACACAGTTTGGCTGACACATGGAATCCATGAGCTTTAGCCTGGCCTGCATGGTTGATGCCAAGCATGAGAATGATTTTTAGGGCCTGACTATGGGTGTTATGCAGATTAAAGTAAAGATTCCTCTTTACATTTGGATATGTTTGGCATTCCATAGATACTGCCTGTGAATCCTTCCAAGGTGCCTCTGGGGTTGCACTAAATCCTCTTTCCTTGTTTTCCTTGGCTTAGGTATTTGTTTATGTTTGAGAAAAGTGAAGACTAAATTATAAGACTAAATTTTTATAGCAGTTCTCTGCCCTGGAGTTGCCTGGGATTAGGATAAAGAACCTATAAAGACGTGAGTGCTGTGTGAGGGAGGTGACAAGTACACCTCACATAATACAAAATATGCACAAATAGGAAATAAAAATTTGAGTTAAATAACTTGTGTGGTAAATATGCCTACAGTTAGTATATCTTCACTGAGGTTTTCAAGGTTGAGTATAGTTTTTACCTATTTATCTGTTAATCATACTAGAGATGGCCTAGCAGAAATAGCTGATCCTAGGGGTCCAGAGACAAGAACTTGTAAGTGGAAAGAAGGTCTACTTAAACACTGTGGAGAAGAGAAAGCCTCAATTTGCTAATCCAGGAAAAAATATCTGTCATTTTTCAGGACTGCAGTTTTTGAACAAGATGTTCACGCATTTAGGCAGGAGGAACCAGCAAGACTGGGTGAAATTAAATTGGATTGGAGATTGTTCCTGTACCCATTAGAGTTTGGGGGGCTTTTCCATGAGTGGAGCAGAAAGGGTCTGACTGTCCCCTGTATGCCAGGTGCTGGGGACTTTATGAAGCTTAGTTCAAACTAGAGGGATCTTTTCAAAATGTGAGTCTTGTCCTGCTCTGCATAAGTGCCTCACTGGCTTCTCAGTGCATCCTAGGGGATGGGACTCCATGGTCTCCCCTTGCCCAGCCTGTCACCATGTCACAGGCAGCTCCTCAAGTCTGCCCAGCTCCTTCCTGACACATTTTCTCTGTCTGCAGCTACATGTGCCATACATGTTCGTCTTCCCTGTTAACACCTGCTTGTTCCACTGGTCTCCGTTTCCTAGGGAAAGCATTCCCTGCTACCCCCCTTACTCCCTGAAAGATGCTTTCCTAGCACCGTATCTCCTCACCTCCTCCCTTCACAGCATTCATTTCAATTTCTGTGATTTACTGTACCAAGCACAGTGCTTATTTGGTGAACGGAAAAATGTAGGTGATGATATGACTGCTCTGAATCGGAAAGTCTGATCACACAGGAATGCGGATATTAACCCATCTTCTAAGCTGCCTCCATTTCCCCAAAGTAATCAGAAGAGACAAGTTCAATAAATCGCTGATCAGAGTAGGCACAAGTTCACTCAGTCATCCCGCTCACTATTACAGGACAGTAGTTCAGCCTTGCATCCATCCCATTCTTCTGTGGTACCTCTAGGTGATGATGGGACTTGCTTTCTGTATGTCTCTGAATGTTATAGGAACTTGAATTGATTAGATTCCACTTAGTTCTCTGGATATTATCTTCTTGACGTTGCAGTGCCAAATCTCCTTGCTCCTTACACTTCCTAGAATGCCTGTCATAGACACAAGGCACATTAACAAACAAGAAAGTGACAGCAGAGCCCAGGCAGCCAGTCTCTTGGGAAAATTACTGAAACTGACACTATAAAGCCAGTTTATGAGCTCGAATTTCCTAATACTCATGAGTATTTAATTAAATATTAGTTGATTTGAACCTTGACACAAGATTGGCCTCAAGTCTCATAGAAAGCATACAAGGACATTCAGACAGACTTCAGTTATTTTTCACTTAGAGTTCATGATTCCAGAGTGCTGTGATTCATGGAGTTATAGCCCTTAACCAAAAAACAGAAGAAGTATTTTATCAATATCTTTGAATAGGATTCGTCTTGTGTACTTGTCTTTTTTGAAAGTTATTTGAGCATAGCAGAAAATAGAACAAGAATGTATTAGATACAGATTTTTTTTTCATCATCCAGAATTTTCAACCACCACAGATCATAAAGTTTTATTGCTTAAAGGGGCAAATACCTTACCCAGAGTCACACGGTAAGGTAGCAGCAGAGCTGTGACTTGAACCTGACCTCTTAGTCCATGTTCTTAGTCCTTGCTATCTTTTATATGCCATGGTCTGATTCTTTTACCATAATAATAAAAAATTGCATAGTAATTTTGAAGCCCAAAAATATAAATTAAAAGGGTGGAGGGAAAACAAAAAAAAGAAAAGAAAAAAAAATTGGGCTTCCCTCGTGGCACAGTGGTTGAGAGTCTGCCTGCCGATGTAGGGGACACGGGTTCGTGCCCTGGTCCGGGAAGATCCCACGTGCCGCAGAGCGGCTGGGCCCGTGAGCCATGGCCGCTGAGCCTGCGCGTCCGGAGAGTCCCCAACAGTGAGAGGCCCGCGTACCGCAAAAAAAAAAAAGAAAGGGTGGAGGAGTGAAAAATTTTAGTCATTGCATGAATTCTCAAATAAACCACTCTTGTTTGACAAAAAGATGTTTATTTTCAAAACAATCAAGATTCAGTCAAAATGTATTTTGTTTCGTGAAGAAAATGTGACAGTTCATTATAGTAAGTTACCAATGTAGAAGCTGTCCTAAATCTTTAAAAATTAGTATCTCTGCCACAGATACAGAAATTATGTTTTAAAATTCTCATTTTAGGGCTTTATTGCCATGGGTATCACTTTTATTGCTTTAAAGCACCGCCTTTTTTTTTTTTTTTTTTGCCTGATGTTGGTGTTTTGCCAAGTCCCAGTATTTGGAGATTTGATGGACAGAACCTAAAGTGAGACATCATTCTTTCTTAATTTGTTCAAAGCCTCTTTATGCAGCAGCTAATCCTTCCTAATTATATTTCTAGGAAGGATGTTCTTAACTCAAACAGGAAGATGACATGGACATTTTGAGGAGATTAGGATGTGCTTTACTTTGAGATAAGAAATTTGAAAGGAAGCACTCTCTTTTCCATTTCTCATTCCCTGGGCATAAATAACCCTTTTCCTCCTTGACCCTTTGTGGAACTCTTTCTCTCTCTTTCTGTTTCTCTTCCATTCCTGTGGCTCCTCCTGGTTTAAGTAAGCTATTTGAAGGAATAAAAAAAAAAAATTCTTAAGAAACTCATTTCCAGGTATGAGGCAAGCATTTCACAACTTAATTGGCTTAATGTCTTGAAAGGGGACCTGGGAATCTAAATAGTAGGAAAATTTAGTGTGTGTATATTAGAAATATTTTACTCAAGGTTGAAACACTTTGCAATCTCCTTGATTAATTTCTTTGCTGCAATATTGTTTTGTATTAATTTAATGTAGTGATTTTTATGTGGAAGTAAATATGTTAGTCAATGACATGTTTATTAGATTGCTTCAGATCCTTAATATTTTGAACAGAGTAAGTGTGGTCACTGTCAAATAAGACTTTGATAAATTATAGTCTGTAAAGTCTTAGAGGTTTTGAATATTCCTATGAAGTATGATATCACATGCTCACGGAATAATTTTAATTTGTTCTTAGTTTTTTTAAATTGAGGTAGAACATTTTCCACGTTTATTAGCCCTCTGTATTTTTATGTGGATAATCTATTTACATTCTTTGCCTCATTTAAATTACATGTAATTTATATTTCATGCTGTTATAATTATTTATTTTTTAATTTGTAAGAGCTCTCCTCATATTAAAGATCCCTTTGTTAAACATTTCAAGAACTCTCAGAGGGGGAAGCCGTTGTATGCAAAGAATATTATTAGTATTTATTGAATCTTTTTATATCCCCATTTGGAAGAAACTTCTTAAATTGGATTTCTGAAAAATCCCACTTGCACATGAGGACAAGAATACAATCTATGACTCATTGGGTCATTTATTTCATAATTCTTCTCTCCTATAAGAGGCTTGTGGATTGACACAGGCAGACATCTTTAGGTTCTCCTGAACCATCTACAACTTTCCAAGCCTAAATCGTTCTCAGGCATTTTGAACTGGTTGCCTTAACCCAGGCTCACCTTAATGAAGTTACAAGCTCTGTTCTCCTCACCTCCACAATCCAAAATTTTAATTTACTATAGTTGATTCATTTAGTCTGTAGACAGATGTTTATTGAGTGCCAGCCACGTGCCAGGTAATGTTCTAGGCACTCCAGTTGGAGGGATCAGGCTAAAATGCCTGATAAATAGTTAATAATACAGGATAATACCCAGCTGACTGGTAAATTATAAATTCAAGCGAAGAATCAGGAAAGGGGCTATCGGTGGGGACAGGAGTAAGGGAAAACATACTAGAATCTGGAGGACTTAGAAAAGTGAAGGAGAAGCTGGCCTTTAAGTAAAGGCAGTAACAAGATAGAAGACACGGTGGGAATGAGTCTCCTGTTTCCGTAGGACAGGTGGGAGATTAATCTCATGAGGGGGCATTGAAGAAGAGTAGGAAATGAGATGGGTGGGTAGATTCTGATTATGGAAAGCCCTGACAATCGGGGAGAGGATCTTTGAGTGTTGAGACATGAGAGACATCACTAAAGAAACATATGACTCACCTGTGGGAAGCCAGGTCAGGTAGGGTGCTGTGAACATTTGAGGGGAGGCCCAGGGGTTGATGGGCAGATTAGAGAAAGCAATGCCTGAAGGAGCCGGCTTTGCAGGCTACCTACCCCTCATAGTAACTTCCTGAGAGCAAATCTGATTTTCTGTAAAACAGAAGGAATACAGACTACAGGTCAAGAAAACAGTTCCTTTGGATCCAGGCTAAGGAAGTATATGTATGTTTCTCTCTCTCTAGATATGTTAAATCAAATGATACATGACCATCCACCTGAGGAATGGGAAAATGCGGGACTGTCTTTGAAAGCTTCCTTCTCCTTACTCCACTTTATCCCTGGATTTAAATCCACCCACCTGTAATCAGAACCAGATTCTATTTTCTTTTGTGTTGATCAAGCTAACACTTCAGAACGTATTTGGGGACATTTCATCATGTTGTATACAAAAATCAAGGTCCCTTTTTACTTTTTCAAATGTTCCTCAGACTTCAGTTTCCTACCTTTACGTTTGTTGGTTGGCAGCTTTTGCCGTTCACGTTATTTTTGCCCCTTCCGGCATCTGTGCATCTTCT
The DNA here is from genome assembly GCF_008692025.1 of Phocoena sinus. NCBI lineage: Eukaryota > Metazoa > Chordata > Mammalia > Artiodactyla > Phocoenidae > Phocoena > Phocoena sinus. Next base: position 26,427,409 of record NC_045775.1, read on the forward strand.
CTGTGGTTTTCATGCTATGCTATAGGAGTGATCAACTCACCTATATGCCTCCTCCACTAGGGCTGAAGTCCCACATCTTCCATGATGTCTTTACTGATGAGCTGGAAAGGAGCCTTGGATAGTCGTGTGTGCACACGCGCGTACGCACATGTGCACACACACACACACACACACAGGTCTGTGTAACAACCTACATGTTGATAGGCTCAATATCTTTCTAGTTGGATCGCATTATCTAGTTTCTAGTTGGTCTCATTAGTTATTATTATTTAAAATAATGTAATAAAAAGAATTAAAGTCTGAAACAATTGCATTATTATTTATTGTGCAATAAATAATAAATAATGCAGTTTTGTCTCAGAAGTGACTTACCTTTGCTGTTTAATTTAGTTGTTAGGGCCTAGGGTTGCTAGGAAAGGTTATATGATTTACTTAGTGAAGTAATCAGTCCAGCAACATGCTACTTGATAGTAACAGTAGTGTTGTCTTTCACAGAATCAGAAATACTTTCCAAACGCAGAAAGGAAATACTGTGCTTCTTTAAAAAAAAAAACTTATGTATATCATCTTCATGTTCAAAGGATGGTCTTTAAAAAAGGAAGGATTTGGTCCAAGGTCCATTAGGAATTCTTTGGCAAGAAACCAAAGGAAATGATTTGGGACTTTGAATCTCAAGTATTTTTATTGAGTACTTACTATGTACCAGGTACTGTGTTAGTGGCTAAACTAAAGATTCTTCAATTTCAGTGAATAATCCATATCTGTTATGTTTCTCGCCTCCCTTTCTAGTATTTCTAGAATGAGGAGTTAAATTTTTATTTGTTTTTCAGTAAAGAGCTATATTTTTATGGGAGAAAGCATCTGCAGTGCCATTCCCTCTATCGATATTAAATCAAATATTTGACCTGTTCCATGAAAGTCCAGTTCTGGTTTTAACAGGCCTGAAATCAGTTAATTAGATGATTAGCCTGCTGTAATATCATGCCAGGCATCCTTCTGACTTGTAGACAGTACTGTGGGAAGATCTCACTAACCCCTAACTAGCCTTTCAAACTCAAACCGCTGCAGGTGTGGACCATTAAATAAGAATGAGAAAATAGATTTTTGCCCGACTGGAAACACTGAGCAACAGTAGTGCATGAGTTGATAGCTCCTTTAGAGTTTTTGAAGAATAGGGTAAGCCAGCCACAGAAAAGAAGAGGGGCACTTTGTGTTTGTGATATTTCCCAGGAAGAGCAGAATCTGAATGCTAACTGGCTTCAGCTGGATGGGCTTCCTTTTGTATGGAGACGCTGCCTCTAGTGTTTAGGAAAAAATGCACACTAGAAAATAGTGCAACATTATGGTGCCATCTATCTTGAAAATGAATTATTTTTTATTGTCTGCTTTAAAGTAGTTCCCAGACGAGTAAAAAACTACAATGAGAGTTGGTGCTATTTTGCATATGGACAAGTTCCGCAGGCAAAAGCCTTTAAAGGTGTATTTCAAAGGGGCCTCAAGTGTTATCCATGTGGTGTGATGAGGCTGCTTCTCATAAAGCTCCCAAGAATTCCACCTGCCCAGCTTCCTGGGCGCAAGGCGAGCATGTGGAGGAACGCTTGCACTTTTCCTCTGTTGATCCGGCTTGTGACAGGTTTTCAAGACATCTGTCTTTCTCTCAGACGGTATTTTTTCCCTAAATTCAAAGTTTCACTTTCTTCCTAAGAGTGCTTTGTATTCTTTTTTTTTTTTTCTTCTTTGAGGGGATGAGGGGCCTGGATACACAAATCTATGGAGTTAGAAGGATAAGGCAAAATTGGAAGGTTTGTTGTCTTTGTTTAAGGGAAAAAAAAGGCTAAATGGTTTTCCTTCTCAGATTTTCTTAGGATAAATTCAAATGAAAAAATAGTGAAAGTATTTTAACCTATGAAAATGCTTGCCAAAATTAATACAATTAAGATACTTAAGAGTTTAAATGTTTAGCGCTGACAAAGCACTGGTGAAATCTCGGAGGTGAGTCTTTTCTTTTTGGTTGGCGGGGTTGCTACCTAAAACTTTGTAATATAAATGTATATAAACTTCAGTTAAACTATTAATATTTGGATTTTAAAGTCTGCCTGGATCAGAAAATGGATTTAGTATCCCACATCCTCTAGAATGATGACAGGCCATGGAAGCCCGGGACAATGCTGGCACGTTTTCAAAGGAATTCTTCCCTGGTCTGGATACTATAATAAACACAACTGCAGTTTGGTCGATTTATTATATACACAACATGTATGATAGTTTGGAAGTTGGGTTTTTGCTTTTGTTTTAGGCTGGTTATAACACTGGTTATAGCTGATTTTGTAAAGGGTTTGAAATAGCATTTAGTTAAAAACGGGGGCTGGCATTCTTAAAAAAAAAAGACGTAATGATGAATACAGAAAATGCAAACATCTATACCAATCGATTCATAAAAGGATTCGAGTCGAAACATATGGACACAAGTTGAACTTTTATGATTATGCCATTGGGCAGCAGGTGGCAAGCTTTGCTTTTCAATGAACTTGGGTTTTATTTTTATACCATAGAATGCCAAAATTTTAAGAGGGTGGTTTGAATCCACTGGAATGTGTCGTTTCTTGGCAGTGCGACCTTAAACCACCTCCTTTGCTCATCGTGCATAATTGCCTTTCTTTGGATGCTGAAGCCGGCCTTTGGGTTCCCATGTTCCAAATGGATAGGAATTAATTCATATGAGGGATGCTTTATTCTCTCGTGATTTTTAGCAACACATTGCTGATGGAGAAAGTAAATTAGAAACAAATGAGTTTCTTAGGGCAGTCCCTGTATGATTTATAAGACTTTTTATTGTACAGTTTTACCTAATAGTAAATCTTACATATGTAATCTTTGGGGTTTTCTTTTGGTTTCACTTTAAAAAATCACTTCTTGGGCTTCCCTGGTGGCGCAGTGGTTGAGAGTCCGCCTGCCGATGCAGGGGACGCGGGTTCGTGCCCCGGTCTGGGAGGATCCCGCATGCCGCGGGGCGGCTGGGCCCGTGGGCCGTGGCCGCTGAGCCTGCGCGTCCGGAGCCTGTCCTCCGCAGCGGGAGAGGCCACAGCGGTGAGAGGCCCGCGTAACGCATAAAAAAAAAAAAAAAAATCACTTCTTATTGGCTAGATACCTTGATATGGAGGTGTGAGAAGTAATTAAACAGAACTGAACAGATTTCCATGAAAGTATTTTTTTGGAAAATTGGAGAAGAAAAATACATGTTAAGACCAAAATTGAAAACCATTATCTTCCCTTAGGCTATACTGTGTGCTTAGTGAGGATTTGAATTTCAAGTCTGGAAAAAAGATTAAGCTTAAAGATGGGAGTGATGGTGAAGTGGGCACCAGATTATAGACTCTTTGTTTATACTTTCTGTAAGAAATATTTCTTTTTGGATTGTTCTGTGCATTGTGAAAAATTCAGGAGAATATAATGAAGAAGGCTATGAATCACTGTAAACATTTAATAGTCTATAAATATCAAACACCTGCTATTTACTTAAATAGTTTTCTAGGCCTTTTGTTAGAATTGAGTTCATATGGGCTATATTTTATGTTCATAATTGTTTATGTTCTCAAACTTTTTTCCTATTCCAGCTCTGCATTTTTGTATTAGAAATCATATTTACAAAATAGTTTATTACGGAGTTTAAAGGGTAATAACGAAAAACCAAAGTGCTCATACCCACTGCCTAACTGGGTAAAACACTACCGTTATCATAGAGGCACTCTATGTGGCTCCTCCCATGCGTGATTTGTATGAATCATTCCCTGCTTCTCTCTCCCTCTCTCTCCCTCTCTCTCCCTCTCTCTCCCTCTCTCTCCCTCTCTCTCCCTCTCTCTCCCTCTCTCTCCCTCTCTCTCCCCCTCTATCCCTCTCTCTCTCTCTCTCTCTCTCTCTCTCTCTCTCTCTCTTCTTTTTTTATTATAGCTTTACCATGTGATTTGGTTCTTCTGAACACTGTTAATTCAGTAGCCATTTTTTTGACTTATATTAAAAGTATAAAATAAGTATATTGTTTGTATTCTTCTGAGAGTAGCTCTTCTGCCCTTTGTAACAGTGGCTCTCAAACTTGAGTCTATCAGATTCACCTGAAGGCCTTTTAAAACCACGGCTTGCTGGGCCCCACTGTAGACTGACTTATTCAGTAGGTCTTGGGAGGAGGCCTGGTTAACAACCTTGCAGGTGATGCTGATGCTGTTGGTCTCGGGGCCGCTCTTTGAGAGCCACTGATAACCCTGATGCTTCATAGCTGGCATTCATTTATTCTTCCTTTTGATAGTATTCCATTACGTGAATATACCTCCGTTCTCTTGGTGATGGGCATTTAGGTTGCTTCCAGCGTTTTGCTGTTCCAGCAGTTTTGTGAGGAGCACTTTTGTGTGAGTCTTCTGTCAGATATTAAGTTTTTATAGAATGGAATAAGGAAACATCCAAGTGTTCCACTTGTCTTTTTTTTTTTTTTAACTTGTGGTACACGGGCCTCTCACCGCTGCGGCCTCTCCCGCTGCGGAGCACAGGCTCCAGACGTGCAGGCTCAGTGGCCATGGCTCATGGGCCCAGCCGCTTCGCGGCATGTGGGATCTTCCCGGACCGGGGCACGAACCCGCGTCCCCTGAATCGGCAGGCAGACTCCCAACCACTGCGCCACCAGGGAAGCCCACCACTTGTCTTTAAGGGTAAGTTTTGTTTTGCAAAACTTTTTGTTTTAAAAAGTTTTTTCACACACTCTACCATATGAAATGACTATTTTTTACAGATATCTCTCATCACAAGAGTTTAAAACAACTTGTATGGAGTAGTTAAATTGATCAGTGTTTTCCTTTATAAATTATCTTGTTTAAGAAATCCTTCCCTCTCATTGCTCTAAGATACTTTTCTAAAAGCTTTTCCATTCACATTTGTTTAGTGCACCTGGAATTGATTTTTGGGTATGGTGTGATTTTATAATATTTATTTTACATATGGGTAACTTACTGGCTTAGTGCTATTTATTGACAAACCCCACCTCTACCCCCTACCCCCTCCCCCCGAACTGTGATACCATATTTGTCATATGCAAATTTCTAAATATATGTAAGTCTGTTTCTGGATTTTCTATCCTGTTATGTTGGTCTCTATCCTCGAGTCAATACCTTAAGTACTATAATTGCATAGTAAGTCTTGGTAGGCAGTTCCTCCCTCTTTGTTCAGCTGCATTTCCATATAACTATACAATCTACTTGTCACACTTTTTTCTAGAAACTTGCCTGGACTTTTGATTATTGCATTGAATCAGTATAACATTTTGAGATGAATGCACATCTTTTTGATATTGACTCTTCTTATCCATAAATGTGTCCCTCCATTTATTTAGATCTTTTATGTCTTTTAACATGTTTTTATAACTGTCTTCATGACGTTCTTGCACATCTTTTGTAAGATCTATTGACCTAATATTCCCGGGTGCTGTAGTAATGGAATTTTTCCTAAAATTTCATTTTCAAACATGCTTTCTTGTAGAAATGAGGTTGCATGTTTTTTGTACACTGAAACTTTGCTCACCTAATTCTGGTACGTTGTCTGATTCTTTTAGGTTTTCTATATAGAAGTATATCTTGGAGAGAGATTATTTTTCTAACCTTCACATCTGTAAGTTTTATGCCTTACTGCATTGGCTGGGGCTGCCAGCTCATTGTGAGGCAGAAGTAGTGATAGTGGGCTTGGTTCCTTCTTTCAAGGAGAGTTCTTTTAGCCATTAATTGTCGAGCACTACATTTGCTATAGGTTTTTTTTGTAATTAGCCTTTATCAAGTTAAAGGAGATCCCTTGTATTGCTAGAATGCCAAGAGTATCTGTTACAGATGTTGAATTGGATCATTTGATTTGATCATATGGTTTCCTTTTATCTTTAATGTGGGGAATTATATTAAAAGATTTGGTAATGTTGGAACAACCTTGCATTCGTATAATAAACTTCACTTGGCCATGATGTCTTTTTTAATCTTTCAGTGCTCTGAGTTTGTATCTGTATTCATGAGTGGGACTGGTGCTTTCTCACACTGTTTTGATATGATTTTGGTATTAAGGTGATGTTAGCATAATAGAATGAGATGGGGGGAGGGTGTTCCTCCTCAGTCCTTTCTTGAGAAAATTTTGTATAAGATTGGATGTTTGGTAGGATTCATTTATAAAACTATTTGGGTATTTTCCATGTAAGGTGATCTAATTTTTATTGTCATTTTGTACTTACTATTTGTACTTGATTTTTTGGTCTTTTTTGGGTTCTCCTTTTTGGATTGTCTCTTTTTCTGCTGTTCCTCCCCCGCACCCCTAGTACTTTGGATGATATACGCCATTTCCATTCTTAGTGATTAGCCTAGATATTTACCCCAAATAAACACGTATATTTAAATTAACAAAGGCGAAGGTATTTAGTATTTTTACCCTCCTACCAAGCAGTATAAGCCCTGGGATGCTTATATTATACTTGGATCACTCCTTCCAGAGGTCTGGGCTGTTATTTTTCAACATTTGAATTAAAAAAACTTTAATCCTACAAATTAAATGTTATCGTTGCTTTATACAGTTAATACTTATTTAGATCTTACCACATTTTGACCCTTTTTTTGTTGTTGCTCACCATTCCTACTTGCGTTTTACACAGTCTCTTTGGGAAAATTTTTCTTGAAATGCCACTTCCAGAAATTCCTGTGGCGAGGGTCTTGATTTCATTGAATTTTTCTGGGTGTGCAGTTGTAGCTTGACGGCTATTTTGTAAGCAATTCGAAGCCATTGTTCCCTGGTCTTCTGGCTTCCCTTGTTAATTGTTGATAAATCAGCTGATGGTTTGATTCTTGTTCCTTCATAGGTAATCTCTCGATTCTTTTTAGATTTTAAAAATTTATCTTGGGATTTATTGGGATGTGAGGACTCATGTTCTTTCCTTTTGGAAGAGTCTTAGTCATTTTTTTCTTTGACTATTTCCTCTCCCCAGCTCTCATTTTATAGGTGTGGTTAGACAACTCTTAAACTTTCTCAGTCTCTTAATTTCTCTCTCATATTCTTCCTTGTCTCTCTGTGCTGCATATGGAGCAGTTTCTTCCAGTTTACTAATTCTCTGTTGAGCTCTGCTATACCTGCCGTCATCTTTGGGGTTACCCATTCCAAATGTTACATCTTTTTTAAATCTAAAAGTTATATTTCAGTTTTTTTCACCTCTCCCTATTCTTACTATATTAAGTCTTTAATCAGCTAGTCATAATTTCAATGGCATCTTTATTTATGCATATTCAATAGACCGGAATCATAAGATACAGAATATGTGTAATAATCTCAGTTGTTACTGGACTGAGACTGCAGTTTGATTTTTGTGCTGATTGTGGCTTATTTCCTTGTACATTTTGTGATTTCTGATTATGAGTAGATATTCACTGGAATTTTATTTCTAGAATTCCTCCAGATCTCATTTTAAGATATGTTCCTACAGTGGGCGTTTATGTTTGCTTTTAACAAGTTCCTGGGGCACTACTCATCTCGACCCACATTTAAATTTGAGTTGCCATTGTTCTGGTCACTCAAGTTTTTGTCCTTTTTTTTTCCTTCCCTCTTTTTCAGGTATTTTTTAATTTGGCTGCTGAAACTGCCCAAAGGTAGATCTATAATTAGCAATTCTCACCCCAGATTATTTTTGTTACTGTAACTTCATGTATACCCAAAGCCCAAGCTGAGATGGGCACATATCTGTGTAGCCTTTCTATAAGGTGGCTTTCTTGGGTCAGCTACTGAAAGTGTTGCCGTTTGGTCTCACATGGACCTCTTACCTCTTCTGGTTACTGGGTTTGTGCCTGTGCCCCATACAGCACATTAAAACCCATAATCTAGACATCCAGAAATGGCAGATACCCCTTCAGGGCAAATACCTCTTGTGGTGCCAACTCATTTCCCTGGATTCATGCTCTCAGGTTGTGTCTGGCCTCTGAGAGTCTCTTACTCTGCTGCCAGCTCACCCATAGTTTGGTATTTTGTCCAGCAATTTTAGTTGTTCGATTCTGGCAGATTTTCTCTAGACATCTAACCCTCTGTTCTGCCAGAAGTAGTGATCCGAGTTAATTTAGTTTAAAGAGCTTCTCTTCTGAGAAATCAGAAACCTAATATTTGGAGGATAAACCTAAATTTCCCTGTGCTGCAAGCAGCTCATCTCACAGTTGAATAAGTATACTCTAGGTCTTTGGAGTGATTCATGCATTCTTGTCGTTTATAGCATGAGAAGTCTTATGAAAACCTCCCTTTTTTGGGAGGGGAGGGAACTCATCCAACCAAGCAGACAGTGAGCCTGAGGGACCTGCAGGCTCCTCTGGGGCAGCCCCCCCCCTCTCCCGTCTGCCCCTTGGCACCCTGACGGGGACACCTGTGCTCTGGGCTGGGCCTCCATTTCCTGCCCTTTGTCTTTTTGTCCCCAGCCTAGTTAAGCCTCATCTCCTGTTGCTTCATTTTGTTCAACAGTTTCATTTGGGCGTTCTTAAGCGCTCACAGACATGTACTTTTGGAGTACTGATGAGTGTATTCAGAGGTTGAATTGGCTTTTGTGTGTTATAATCCCTCTCTTCTCTTTCAGGGTTTGATGAAGGAAAATTGAAGTGCTGTTTATTATTACGCAGGGCGGGAGGAGGAGCGGGCTAGTAATCTGGGGGTAGGAAAAGAGCAGACACGTAGTTATTTCTTCTACGCCAGTGGCACCTGACAGGAGGAAAAACATAGCCGCTCTTACAAGGGAGAGTCGAAGGCCCATCGATACACACGTTAATATGCCTGAATTAGTGTAGCTGTATAGCTATAAATGAAAATAATATTGTGTCGGTCTTGAGTGTGCTACTTCTTGGGTCTCAAGTCATAAGCTTTAGTGCTGTTTTAGACTCATCCCTTGCAATGACCACCTGTAACTTGGCAGCCTGAAGAGCATTGCCAAATATACCAGGACACCAAGTTAAACATCTTTTCTAGCCAAAATTGAGATCAAGTATATTTTTGGCTGACCAATTCTAATCTCAGACTTGTCTAAATCATTGAGAAATTACATGTTACATTTGTGGGGGGCTATAATAATATAATCATGGGCAATTAAATTAAATTGAGGGAGTGAGTGAAATTCTATTTTTGGTTTTTTGCCCCACATTGTTTCTGTTTCAGGAATCCAAGTTGGAATTTGCTAACCATCCGTTTAGTATGTCCTTGTCAAATGCAGGGTGATAACAGGTTTGGAGAGGCAGCTCCTGGGCGGAGGAAAGGCTGAGAATGGTTGCTTAAAGTTGAGGCTTCAGGTATGAAAGCTTGGTTTTGTGTGCGATTTACATTGGGACTGAAAACAGGATGAGGAAGGAGGCTAGGTGTAGAATCCTGGAGTGTAGGCTAGGAATCGAGGAGAGAGCAGAGATCTGATGGGGCAGGTTTTGGAGTCTGGGAGTGGCTGGCAAGGGCCAGGTACTGTAGTGGGTAGTATGGTGGGTACCAGAGGACAGAGACTCATAGAGGCTTCATCCCCTGGCGTGGAAGAAAATGAGCAAGGGTTACTTGAAGGATAAGCTTTGGATTTGTGATCATGAGTACTTACTAAGGTGATAATCGTCCTTTCAGTAGTTAATGAGGATCTGCAGGCAGGGGGATGGAAGCCTGTCAGTTAGAGGGCGTTCACAGGGGATCTGAGGATAGGTGTGGACCCAGGTGTTTGGAGCAGTACGTATTGTGGACTCCAGCTCCGGAGAGCGCTTCTCCCAACACAGTGGTGATTAGAGTCCCTTCCTTGCAGTTAAGGAGCTCCCAGTTCAGTGGAAGGCATATGTACATACAGAGAATAATGTGTCATTGTGGTAAAGGTAATGGGAGAGGTTTTGCTGCAGGTGCTTTGGGAGTTGAAAGAAGAGTGACTTACCACTTCCTGCTCCATCCAACCTAAACCCATTTCAGAGCCTTCTGTGATATGGACCCATCTACTACTTGCTCAACCTTACTTTTCATTAGTTTCTAGCCCATGTCCCCCCGCCTCCTGGCCCAGTCTCCTCTCCCAGTCTGTTACTTCCTTCTCATCCCACCCCTCATCCCTCATCATCTTTTTCAGCTTTGCACTTGTGTTTTCTTCATCAAATCCCCCTTGAATTGTAGGGCATGATTCAATTCCTAAGAGCCTCCCTTGAACTTTCTCAGTAGCCAACATTTATTGGGAACAATGTTTACAACACATCTGGCGTTTTGCATGCATGATCTCTTTTAACGGGTGTCGTTTAAATCATTGTTGTACAACATAGGCACAGAGCAATTGGAACAGAGCCAGCTGTGGTGTGGGGCAGGCAGAGTCCCCAAGGTCACCTGCTGTCCTGGAGGTTATGCCTTTGGCAGTGAATTATAGAGAGGTCTTGGGGAAGTTTCATGGGGGGAACGGCACTCGGGAGGCTCAGGACAGCACCTATTTGCCATCTGCTGTGGAAGAAAGAATTTCAACAGTTTTATGATGGTAGCACCGTATTGATATCTACTAGCTGACTGTCAGGCTGCCCTTCAACAACCCCATCATTAACACCCTCTTCTTGCACATCAGGAAAATTTGTTTCAGAAACATCTAGTAACCTGCCAAAGTGACAGCTAGTCAGCCAGAATCAGACCTTGAACCCAAGCCTGTCTGACCCCAAAGAATGACGGAGGACTCTTTACTACCACGTCACTTAACACAACTAGTGGTCAGTCATTTGCGGTCTTGGGTTCACCATTTCTTCTGGTCAAGTCTGTTTCTCTAGCTGTATGGCTCTCTAAAGACAGAGACCACATCTTTTCCATTGGCTGTAGTCCCAGTGCCTTGTCTGGAATGGAGCACGTGGTAAATATCATTCATTCTTTTATTTATTCAGCAAACAGTGAACACTCAGGTACCGAGCTTTGTGTTAAGACATAAGCAGGGGGATAAAAAGATATATAAGACAGGATGGTTCCCCATAAGGAATCCACAGTTTACTGGAAGGCATATATGTATACAGTCATCCCTCAGACTTCCCTGGGATTGGTCCCAGGACCAGAATCTTCGGATACTCAAGCCCCTTATGTAAGATGTTATAGTACAGTCGACCCTCTGCTGATCCATCCGTGGTTGGTTGACACCACAGTTGTGGAACCCTTGGATATGGAGGGCTGACTATATATGCAAGCACACAGAGAGAAGTATAGTGCCATGTGATAAATACAATGATAGAAATTTGTGCCAGGCGCATCTATTTGCATCTTTTTGACTATGTTAGCTGGATGAGGGTCATTTGGTAAGGGGATGTTTAGTTGTATAAGAAGCTGACAAACTATTTTCCAGTGACTCTACTGTTTTGTATTCCTAGCAGCAGTGTGAGTTCCAGTAGCTTCTCATCCTCACCAGCACTTGGTAGTGTCAGTTTTTCTTGGTGCCTTTTAAATAGGAGTATAGCGGTTGCTTATTTTGGTTTTAATGTGAATTTTCCTAAAGAAAAATGTTGAGCAGTTTTTCGTATGCTTACTTGCCATTCATATATCTTCTTTGGTGAAATGTCTGTTTGGATCTTTCCCCCATGTTTTTTAATTGGGTTATTGGCTTTCTTATTATCGATATGACTGATCTTGAACAGAACTTCCTTTTCAAGGATTTGTTCATTAGGTTTTCAGTGGCTTTTGATATAAATAGTTTATAAAGTGCTTCAAAGAAGATGACCTAGGAGTGATTGCCAAGGAAAACTGAAATGGACTTTGATCCTGACTGGAGCACAAGTGGTGAGGATGACATTTAATGTGTGCTTTTCCTCAATGTGGTTTTGAAACAGGAAGACAGAGAAAAGGGAGAGAGAGAAAAAAGCCAGAAAGCACAGGAGGGGCTTTGATCTTCAGTCTAAAAAGGAAAACAGGGATTTGTTCAGTTGCCAGTGGAAGCTGGGAGGGTTAGAAATGCCAAAGGGATGGTTTACTCTGATGAGAAAAGCAATTGCACGACAACAAGAAGAAATGCAGGGAGGCTGTTAGATGCTCATCCTTTTCAGCCCAGTACTGGATGAGGCAAGGCCAGTGGGAGGTCGATACCACTGGGTGGTGACCTCAAATTATTTCTGTAACCCGGGAGTCATCTAAGCAGGTATCCAATACTTCGAGGAAGGGTAAGAATGCCTTAATCTATGCCTCGATATTGACATGATGTATGTAGTTTCAACATCTATACTGGTAATTGTTTTTCCTTAAAAAAAACCCCACCAATTTATTATTTGGCTTATTACATAAAAATGTCTGGGAAGGAGTCTGTACAGCTAAAACTCTCCCTTTCTGTCACCTGACTTGCAGGCCCTTTGGCATTGGGAGAACCAACCAGGCGGCTTCTTCTACTTTTACTGGGGTTCAAGGCCTTTGGGGCATCTGACCCCCCCCTTTCCCTTGGCATTGTCATACACTTTTGTGTATGAGTATTTTTATGGGGATGGTTACATAGCTTTCCTCAGCCTCAAAGAGGCCTCTGATCCCCAAATAGCTGTGAAGCACTGCCCTAGAGGGTGTGCTTGGCAAATTCACTATAGTGATGGCACAGCAGACATTCTGTGTGTCAACTTGAAAACCTTATGGCAGGAAGGCCTGCGTCAGATGAAATTAGGTGTACATTCAAGTAGTGGGATTGAGCCCAGATTCTTTTTAGCTCTTGTATAGGCAGCTTTGATTCTCTTCCCAACATAATTAACAATTGGCCAAGAAAACTTTTTTTAACTTAATAAAAGAAGTACTCCAGATAATGTGTGTTCCTGGTTATATAGCTGTAATTACACAAACTATATTTTTGTGTTTAATAAAAAATCAACCCAACTTATAGGGTGACCCTAACTTATGCACTGTACCATGCTATATATTGGAGAAGACAAGACAGTGTACATTATGATCTTTTTGAGAAGACAAGGGGTCTACAAGCAGAGCATGAAGCCTAAGGGATTGTGTTAGGAGGAGAGCGGTAGGCTGGGTGGCAGGTTTTAGCCACAGCTGGATGGATGGGTGGTATTCAAGAGGCTGAAAGTAGAGGAAATGGCATTTTAGTTGGGGGAAAATGTGTAAGCACTTGCTCAGGGGAGGAAATTTAGGGAGAAAATGGTCTGAGCCTGTTTCACGTGGAGTATTCCTATTAGGGGAATCAGATGCATGCAAGGTTGAGAATATGACATAAATGAAACGACATTTTGGGAAAACCTGGTTGGGGGGTCATGTGTTGTAGAGACGAAAAGGGGGTTAAGGTCAGATGATTCTGACTCAGACTCCATGTTCACAGTATTTATTTATACCTTGTTTTCTAGAAGATGTTTTTAAATGTTCCAAAGGAAAAGCGCTTGGACCTCTTATTAAATAGAGCTGTTAAAGGAAACAACTTAAAAAAAACCTATGTGGTTATAAACCCAGCACTGTGGCTCTGAATAAGGTAAGATCTGTAGTGCTGTTACCTGGCACCATTCTGGAGTGGTAGATTCCAGAGGTCTCTTGTAAAGAGAACAAAAGGGCCATCAGGAGTTTGGAAGCTGAGGATTTCAGGTGGAATTGTCTTGGTGGAAAGAGGCTAAGAGCGTTTATTTAGTACGAGGAGGTGTATGACCATAATTGAACCCATTCCTTACAGTGCAGCCAAGTACTGGCAGGAAAGACAGAACCAGAACCATGATGGGATTCTGGGAGTGCAGTACAGATGCTCCAGGTTTCTTCCGGAGAACAGTGTTGTTGGCCTCTACTAGAAGAGCAAAACAAGCTGGGTTAGAAGTGGTTGCAGCAGTTAAATGTTTGCCTGGCACAGTGATATCTACAACAGCTCTTTCCAAGGTCTGAGGTGCGAGTACCTCACTTGTGTAAGACTTTCCATTAGGATGCAAGAAAAAAAAGTAGACATTCTACTTATACATACTTGTATCTAAAAATAGGAATTAAACTTCACTGATAAGCAGCGTACAGACTGACCCTGATGCCTTCATGTGGTCCAAATGCCAGAAGGTCAGTGGCAGGGCGTGCATCCTGAGCATTTCAAGGGAAGAGTGTACATTCTGCCCACAGGTGGGCTGACTTCCTTGATAGAAGTTTATCTCTACCCAACTGAAAAGATTTACAGATTATACCATTTTAAAAGGCCAAAAAAAAAAAAAAAATCTTACCGTACTTTATAACGATATGCGGTGGTGATCATTGTAATCTTTTGTACCACAATTGGTAACTGGAGCAAATTACTTAAAGGAGAGTTGTTGAATGTAATGTGGGTTAAGAATTTTTCTTGCAGGGACGGGCATTTCAAAATTGCTGGCCTTTTACGTAGTACATGGCTATGGTATTATTGCCCTGCAAATACTTAATTGTGGAAAGAACATTGATAAAATAAGTATATGGAAATACTTCCATTGTTAGGTGATTTTCATTGGTCAAAACGGTAGTTGTGTTTATGTATAAAACTCATATCTGCACACTTAACCCTTGGAAACAAACCAAAATCTTCCAAAGGTTTTCAAACTGAATTAAAACATCTTCCAATTAGTTTGCAAGACCAATCGAGTGACGGGAAAAAAGAAAGCTACTAATTTTAATTTTTTTTAAAGCCTTTGAGTAATTAGTGTATGAGACTGAAACATGAGGTTTTTGGAAGCACGTTTCTTTCTGGGTCTGTCTTTGTCAGGTGTCTGTTTTAGCTAAACCAGACCTTGAAGCTGAATGTTGAAATACACTGAACTTAGACCTTTGAGTTGCTCTATCGGAAAAGTGTTAAACCAAGATTTAAAAAAAACAAAAATGGGGCTTCCCTGGTGGCGCAGTGGTTGAGCGTCCTCCTGCCGATGCAGAGGACGCAGGTTCGTGCCCCAGTCCGGGAAGATCCCACATGCCGCGGAGCGGCTAGGCCCTTGAGCCATGGCCGCTGAGCCTGCGCGTCCGGAGCGTGTGCTCCGCAACGGGAGACGCCACAACAGTGAGAGGCCTGCGTACCACAAAAAAAACCCAAAACAAAACAAAAATGAAGCAGATGGTCACGTTGCAGTCACTGAAATGTTTTTGGTGAGAACAAAAAAGATAAAGCAAAATCGTTTTTTAAATTCTTAACTTCATCTTTATCTCAGCTTTCCAAATTTGTATTTGATATATAATGTACATATTAATGCAGTAAATATGTATATAATTTGTAAATAACCATATATTGGGGGTTAGGCTAAACTTTATTTCTGATGTGGTACATGATCATAAAAGTTGGTAGGCCATTGGCATACAAAAGGAAATGTGCTGGAACTTATTTACAAAATCATCCTGGTCTCAGAGACTGAAAAATCCCTGAAACACCCCTCAGTCTTTCCTGCACTGGGAAAGGTGGCAGCAATGACAGGAGAGGGGGAAGAGGAAGGAGAGAAGGCCGTGCCCCATAGATTGAGTGGGGCCACCGCTTACCTGAGAGTCCGGGAGGTGTGGGCTGGACTGTGGAGAAGGAGGGGGTCTTTTACTGAAGGAAGCAGGGCTGTGCCCTGCTGGCGAGGCTCTGGCAGCTGGGAGGGAAGGAGGGAAAGCCTTGCAGAGGTTCTGCGAGGCCTGTTAATGCCATCTCTCTGGTAGTGACAGTTTTGATGGCGAATTCTGCCTTCAGGATAGCACTGTTCGCTAGTAATATGATGCGAGCCACGTATGTAATTTTAAGTTTCCTAGTAGCCACATTAAAAAGCAAAAAGATGAAATTGTTCAGTAATACACTTTGTGTAACCCCATATAGCTAAAACTTTATTTCATGTAATCAACAGAGAATGAGATCTTACAGCAGCTTTTCTACGTTAAGTCTTGAAAACCAGTGTGTAGTTTTACACTTTTCATCTCAGTTTGAACTAGCCCCATTTCGAGGGCTTGATAGACCGAGTTAATGCAGCTTTAAAACAAACACAATCAGAAACCTTACTGCGAAGCTAGAAGAGGAGATCATCTAACCTCATGGATTCAGGATCCTCAACTACCACCATTAAAAAAAAAAAATTGGAGTCCTATATATTTTTAAAGAATATATAATCATTAACTGACTTACACATTTTGATAGCCAACATATAGGTGAGTTGTGTACTGTTTCTGGAATCAGTTTTTTCCAGACAGAGACCGAGATGCTACTACTTACCTTTTGACAGCCACTCAAAGAATAGGAGTTATTCTATGTATAAGATCATGCAGATATCTTTGAACCTATGTTGTCACCTGAATGTCCTAAAAGTGGGGTATGAGAGCTTTGGTCTAGGGGAAAAAGCTCTGGATTTAGAACTCTTGGGGTCAGGTTTTTCCTTTGCCTCATCCTAGCTTTATAATCTGGGCAAGTTATTGAACCTTTTGATGAAGTTTCTTCAGCCAGAAGATGAGCACGGTCACTTCAGTCTTACTGTGAAGTTCAGTGAGTTAAGGCAGGGAAAGTGCTGTGAAAGCAGGTAGGTAACCGCCTTCATCCCAACTATGGTGGTGCTGCTTTTGCCGAAATTGAGAATTCTCTGGATGTACCTGTCAATATATCAGCGTTGCCTCAGAGCAGGGTTTTGTTTGTGATGGCTCACTTGCACTTAGGGCTACTCTTGGGTTCCCAGAGCTGGTGTCGCCAAGTTTTATGATCTGTGTGAAGCTGCTGGGGGTCTGCAGCCTTGGCCTCCTGCATAGTGTGTCATGGGCCCGGGGATGCTGGTGATTTCTAATCAAAAGCCGGCTGATTTCTGTTCCCACACCTTGTTCATTCTGCTAGGCTTACAAGCATCTCAGTCCTAGTAGGCCTGTCAACTCTCCCCAGGAAATGTTGAACCCAAAGACATGGGCACATACGTTCATTTTCTTTTTAAATGAATACAGGCCTTTGCAGTTTTATTGGAATACCGATCCATGGTTTGCACAAGCTGTTTGAATTTTAAACAGATGTGTGTGAAGCTGGGAGTCAGCTTTGCATATCTCAGTCCAGTTTTATAGTCGTTGACTTTTAGGGTTTCAGCCTGGTCTCATGCCTGTGCCTCAGGCGGACAAGCTCATGTGGCATTCCATGTGTTTTTTTGTCCAGAGCCATGACACTTCAGCCAGGACCAAGGCAGCTTTCTGGCTCTCCAGTGGAAGGCCATGTCATATGACCGTTGTTATGGGAAATACCCATGAGCGCTCATAATCCAAATTTTACTGATGGCCAAATATATGCATGTGTGGTATTTGGAAAGCTGTAGGTGAAAACATTTTGAATGGTGCACTGATTCTTTGAAAGAGGTGTCTGCTAATGTTCATTAAATTGTGAACCATTTTTAATGTTCGTATCTAGCTAAGATTAAACTAGGTTCTCTAGACATATTTAAACATTTTCTATCCAAAACTGAATGGGAACATGCTGGACAAAACAAAGAAACTCCTTTATTGAAATCTAGGAGAAATGTGTTTTAGGAAAACCCAAATAGTCAGTGTCTGGTATTACGTGTGAGTCTAGGGACCCGATTTACTATTTGGCAACCATGCTTTTTATCGACAATAAACTTATATTGTCTGAAAGAAAAACACGTAGAGCCAAGATACAGGACAAAGCAGAGACTGAGATGCTAAGGGAAATACGTTTATCAAGGAGCCTTTAACAATAAATGGTTTTATTTTTCATAATTGCCATTTTAGAACTATGCTTTGTTAAAATCTACCATCTTGGTCAGAGTCCATGATTTTTGGGTCTCTTTCAGTTTTAAAACTCCAATCCCAAACTAGACTAAAAAATTCTCCTTCTCTTTCAGTCTCTGTTGAGAGTTGGGGCTAGGTTGATGGAAGAAGGAAGTGGTGCATGGTCTACTTTCAGTCCTCTGAGGTTTGGGGCAGGGTGGAGGGATGGGTAAGGAATGAGTGTCCATTGGTGGTATCTATGAGTAAGCACCTTTAGTAGGATACTAAGCAAGGAAGCTTAAGCTATCTTTACATTAATGAGGATAGACCAAGTTTCGCTGTAATAACAAATACAATCTCAGTAGCTTAACACATTCATGTCATAGTCCAATGTGGCACTCGGGGCTCACCATGCTGGCTCTTCTCCAGTAGTGAATCAAAGGCCCAGTTGCTTCCACGCTGCAGCCCCTCATCTGTAGTTCTTTGCTTCCAACTCTGAGTTCAGGAGAGAGAGCTTAGAGACTCATACCCACGTGTTCCCCCCCCAACCCCGTAACATCCTTTTAAAGATAGTATTAACATGCCACACAATTCACCAGTTTTAAAGTGTACAACTCATTCAGTTTAGTATATTGTTATCTCACACCCACTCTTACCTGCCTATAACTAGAATTAGAGAGTTATTTCCACTCACGTGTCCATTGGGGAGAACTTACAAGGTCCTGACCTAACTTCAAGGAAGGCTGGGAAATGTAGTCCCTCTAGGTGCCCAGGAAGAAGAAAACACTAGGGCAAACACAGAACGTTGTCACCGCCCTGCTCATTTTGTGATTGTCCACTTAACTCATGGGATGGTCACTCTTCTTTGCCCTACAGTTGACAGAAGGGCAGGCTGTTCGTTTCACAGCTCACCTCTCCATTCGCTGGGTTCTCCACTTTTCTCACCTGTGCAGACAGGCAGGGAAGGGGGCACAGATCACTCAGTGCATCGCCTAAGCAGATGTCTGACTAGGGCGCAAATGACAGACTCCTTGTGCTGTGGGAAATCTCAGATTACACACGAGGTTCAGTCTCAGTGTTCTCCCTTATTTGACTTTCAGGAAGATACTTTCTCCATGAGGTCATTGACTTGACAATTTTCTGCATTCCTTTCTCAGTCCTCCCTTTATAGTTCAGAACTGGAGTTAAAGGTGAGGAAGTCCAAGTACCTAGTAGATATCTCTGGCATTGGGGAGAGTTTTCCTTTATGGAAACTGGGAGGCTTTTCTTACTTTATAATTGCATAAAATCGTGAGTTATCATGGAACAGTGCTTTAAAGCAACGAATGTATCTCAAAATTTTCTTTAGGGAATATCTTTGAGGTGTTAAGATGTTTATTTTATTCAGCATATTTCAAAATTCCTTGGATTATTGGCATATTTTTAAAAAATATATTTATTTATTTTGGCTGTGCCGGGTCTTAGTTGCAGCACGCGGACTTCTTAGTTGCGGCATGCATGTGGGATCTAGTTCCCTGACCAGGGATCAAACCTGGACCCCCTGCATTGGGAGCATGGGGTCTTACCCACTGGACCACCAGGGAAGTCCCATATTGGCATCTTTTTAATTCAGTGAGTTTTCATGGAGTTTGAGTCACCATGTAAAACATTTGACTCTAAATGTTTAAAGAACATCTTGATTTATTAATATTAATAAACTGTAGTTGGAATAACTTTAGTTTTTCAGGAAACTTGCAAGGATAATAGTGGGAGTTCCCCTATCTTTACCTAGTTTCTTCTAATGTTACATTTTGTACAATGATGGTACATTTGTGAAAACTAAAACTCACATTGGTGTAGTGTTACAGACTGTATAGATTTCATTCTGACTGCACTAGTTTTTCCATTAATGTCCTTTTTCTGTTCCAGGACAGGATAACACTTCACACTCAGTTGTCATGTCTCCTTAATCTCCTGTAATCGACAGTTTTTCAGTCTTCCCTGGACACTTTTGAAAGTATTTTGTAGGATGTCTGTAAATTTGGGTTTATCAGTGCTTTCTTATGACTAGACTAGGATTATGGGTTTGGGAGAAGAATACTGCAAAGGTAAAGTGCCTTTTTCATCACATCGTATGAGAGTGTTTGAGAAAGGAACTTGAATTATCACTGGTGATATTTATCTTGACCACTTGGTTAAGGTATTGTCTGCCAGATTCTTCCACTGTATAATTGTTTCCACATTTCATACTCTGTGCTTTGGAGGCAAATCACTGAATGCCATCCACACTCAAGGAAAGGGGAATTAAGCTGTCTCTCTGGAGGGGGAAGGGAGCAGGGACATATCTTCATACGTTATTTGTAAATCAAGGGTCTGTCCCTTCTTCCCCATTTGGTTATTCAATCATTTATTTATGTTAATTTAGCCTCATTTTATTCTTCCGGTTATATGATCATTATTTTGTTCAAATTATCCCACCTTTGGCCATTGGGAGCTCTTTCAACTTGATTCCTAGGTAAAGAGTTAGAAACCTAGAAATGTTTCTATCTTTGGATTCTAGTTACTTTGGCCTCGGTATACCTGGACTTCTCCACTTCCTCAAAGTGGTAACTGTTAAATGAGAAGTGTTTTACGGTGTTTCTAAAGTTCTTGGAGACCAGTAATAACTATCTACAAGGAAGTATATAGAAATTTGCCAATATTTATGAAAGTAGTAAGAATTTAGTAATGGAATTATATTTAGCATTAAAAGCTATTATTTGAAAGAGATTAATGCCTGCAAAAGACCATTGATTATAGATTCTTAGAGGCCTAGATGAAATTGGAAATGAACTTAACCTACCTCCATTACAGATGAGAAACTAAATCTTCCAAAGTGTGATTTGCCTAAGCAAAGCCAGAAATAAAATGACTTGAATAACTTTTAAACCTAGTTCTTCCCATTAAATCAAGCATTTTTTTCAAAAATGTGAATGTTCTGGAATCTTTTTCTAGATATGGAATCATGCATAGTTGCTGTATAATAAATACACAAGATCAATTTTGCATATCTGCATTTCAAGTTGATAATTTATTAATAGCACATTAAGAAGCAATTTTTATTGAATTTCGTATTTTGATATGATTTTTAGCACAGAAAAGCAGTGTCAAGTGTTTTGGTTATACTTTTGATTCCAGAAACTGTTTAACTGGTAGTAATTCAATTGTTCCTATTTTTATTTGATGTTGAGAATGTCAGTTTCATGTAAGTGTAGCAGGAGAAAAAGCATTTCCTTTTAAGCTCAGGAAGTGACATGACGTGTGCATTGAAATGACAATGCTTCAAGGAGAAGATGGAAAATGTTGCCAGCTTGTTAATTTTACCTGTGGTTTACACAAATACAGGCACTTATCTTCTCACAGCCATACACCTTCACGGTCACTTGGAGTTATCCTTATAAGTGATCATCATTAATTTAAGTTTGCCTTTCAGGAGCTGAAGGATGATGTGAATTTCATCTTTAAAAGGCAGAATTAGGTAGTACAATGTTTAAGAAATGTCTTGCCTGTGCCCATAACAAGCCATACCATTATGTTGATGGATTTGCTACTTTGTGTCCTGTTAAGTATAAAATGTGACCATATATTTTGGATTCCAGGGTCTTTTCTGGTTTGTTGAGCACACTGGTGCTTAAGATGATTTAAATTAGTTTTAATGTACTTGGGTAACCAAGCGTACAGTGCTTTGAAGCCACTGGTGGAGAGAAAGAAGAGAGCTATTTCAGCCATCCCCAGTAATGAGACCCATAAATCAAAAGAATGAATGTGGAAACCTCAAGTGAGCCTTGGGATCTAATTTCAAACACCTTAAAGGGACTCCTTTTTTTGTTTAGACTTGCTAGGGCCACAGTGCCCAGTGTACCGGTTGAACTGAAAAATCTAGATGTAAGACAGAGAACCTCTATAGGACTAAAACAGCTGAGCCAAACACTCTCACTCTTAGCCTTCAGATTTGAGAGGCTTGTGGTTAGGAAGTCTGGGTCTAAAGAGGTGGGAAAGGTACAGGGATACATTCAGTTAGGGGTATTCACATGTTCATATACCAGATAGGTAAGGAAATCGTAAGATGATTTTGCAGGAGGGGAGAATGTTTTTCGTTCAGCATATAATTATAGTGGATTTTTGAAACTAACTTGGAGGCAATAAAATAAGAGCGTAAAAGCTTTTTCACCGAGACAGAGGAAAATGGTGTGAATTTCTGAATATAAATCAGACACATCCCTGAAAAATGGAGAAGTGCCTTCAAGACTTCAGATACGTCTATGGCAAATATGAAGACAGTCTATTCCTAGACTTCTGGCAGGCAGACTGGCCT
The DNA here is from genome assembly GCF_008692025.1 of Phocoena sinus. NCBI lineage: Eukaryota > Metazoa > Chordata > Mammalia > Artiodactyla > Phocoenidae > Phocoena > Phocoena sinus. Next base: position 26,449,361 of record NC_045775.1, read on the forward strand.
TTCATTCAGTTCTTTAAAAAAGAAAATAGGCAAGAGAAGTTTGGAAAAAGAGATCCAACTTCTTCTAGATGTTGGTTCAGGCAGTATTAGAAATTTTTCATAGTTCCTCTCTTGCAAGCTGACTTTGGACTGTGCACATAGGCCTATTTTTAAACTGCAGACTTTCACTCCCACATGCTTTACCCTTCTACTGTTCAAGTTCTAAAACCAGGTATTATTTAAGTTAGTTTACAGGCTGGTGCATGATGGGTTGAGAATTTGGGTTTCTGAAACTGTGAAAAGCAGGTTGAGAGGAAATAAATGTGGATGGCTAAATGACAATGGTAATACAGATCTCTTTTCTTTTGAGTTAGCCCTTTTAAAGTTCACTAGTCCTAGAACACACACAGATATTTAATTCTAATATCTGTAGGATTAAATGCATTCAGGGTAAGTGGATTTTAGTAACGTGTTGCTTTTGCTTCTTATTGGGATTATTTAAGCAATAAGTATAATGGCACAATTATTTTGCCATTAAGGTTTACATTTTAACTTGGGCTTGTGTGTAAATGATCTTGAGGGTCTGTGTGTGTGTGTGACTGTGATGTATGCGGGGGTGGGGCAGAGAGGGGAGGGAACTTTTACATGCCATTTGTAGCACTGAATTTAAAATTCAATTTTTTGTGTGGAAATGTGTTTCTGATGGATAAGACTGAAATATTTGTGGTCTTCAATAGCAAAGTGATCAGAGGGAGGATTATTTTCATTTTCAAAGGAAAGTTAGGAGGTCAGAAAGGCTTCTGGTTTTCAAGTTAAAATATAGTGTTTATATTTTTTAAAAATTCATGTTTTACAGCAGCTGGAATTTTATTGTGTGTGGCAGCTTTTTTAAAAATAAAAATGATATTTTTATGATTTTTTTCTGAAACGGCTCTTGGAGACAGTTGAACAAATGAAAACTGAAAATGAATTGTAGCCAAGTACTTGATTATATTAGATCATATAACAATAACAAGGGGCTTTTTGCCTGGTACTGAGATGGAGGAACTACTAGTTTGGGTTGGCATGTTCCTTTCACTTTGATTACTTTGTCCCTAATTATTCCCCAAAGTGGTTATGGAGTATAATTTAGTCTATATTTATGAAAAATTTCATTTTCCTAACAAATCTCATAGTGGTTTTTCTACCTTGGAACTACAGTGTTCATCCATCAATCCATCCTGGTTTCTTGATGCTTTTCAGACTAAGATGCTACATCATCAGTATGTTTTTACCTGTAAATGCTTTAGCATACATATCACTATGTAGAGGTCAATATTTGCTTATACTTAAATGTAAATTTTACATGCACTGAAAAGCACAATTCTTACATGTGCCCTTTGAATTTTGAGAAATGTATACATGTTACGTAGGAGGTCTCTTCATGCCTTTTCCTACTTAATCCTACTTTCTACCCCAGAGAAAACTGCTCTTCTGCTCTTTTCATTATTAGTTTTCCTTATTCTAAGACTTTATATAAATGGAATCATACATGCAGTGTATACCTTTTTTATAAGGCTTCTTTTCCTCTCTGTATTGTTTTTGAGATTCATTCATACTATCATCTGAATAAGTAGTTCATTCCTTTTCATTGTTGAGTAGTATTCCTTTGTATAATCCACCAGTTTGTTTATCCATTCATCTGTTGAATACCAAGGGATTGTTTCTAGTCTTTGCGTGGACATATGCTTTCACTTCTGTTGGGTAAACACCTAAGAGTGGAATTGCTGTGTAGTAAGGTAGGTGTTTGGTTAGGTTGGTAAGTAACTGTCAGACCTTCTTCTAAAGTGATTTTACTATTTGACTCTCCCACTAAGAGTGGATGAGAGAGTTCTGGTTGCTCCATATCTGTGCCAACATATGATATTGTCAGTCTTTTGAATATTTATCTTCCTTAGGAGTGTATCGTGGTATCTCACTGTGTTTTTCATTTGCATTTCCTTGATGACTAATGATGGTGAATGGTTTTTAGTGCACACATTGGCTACCTGTATATTTTCCTTAGTGAAATGTCTGTTAAATATTTTGCCCATTTGTTTACTGGGTTTTTCCCTTATTGAGTTGTAATTCTTTACATATCTTGGATATCAGTCTTTTGTCACACATACACTGCATTTTTTCTTCCCATCTGTGGCTAGCCTGTTCATTTTCAAAATGTCTTTGAGCAGGAGTTATTTTGAAGTCTAATTCATCTGTTTTTATATGGTTGATTTCTGTGTGCTATTTAAGAAATCTTTCCCTATCCCCAAGTTAGAAAGATATTTTCCTGTGATTTCTTCTAGAAGCTTTATAGTTTTAACTTTTACATTTCGGTTTGTGATTAACTTTTGAGTTGTGTGTAGTGTGAGGTAAGGATCCAGGCTCATTTTTTTTTTTTTTTTTCTCATACTGTTGTCTAGTTCCAGCATTATTTTTTTTTTTTTTTTTTTTTTTTTTATGCGTTACGCGGGCCTCTCACTGCTGTGGCCTCTCCCGTTGCGGAGGACAGGCTCCGGACGCGCAGGCCCAGCGGCCATGGCTCACGGGCCCAGCCGCTCCGCTTCATGTGGGATCCTCCCAGACCGGGGCACGAACCCGTGTCCCCTGCATCGGCAGGCGGACTCTCAACCACTGCGCCACCAGGGAAGCCCCAGCATTATTTTTTGAGAAGGCTCTTTTCCCCTTTTGGAATGTTTTGGCACCTTTTAATAAAAAATCAATCGACTATATCTCTGCTGCTTTGTGGTAATTATTAGCCTATTCTGTTGATCTATTTGTTGATCTCCTTATGCTAGAACCATGCTGTCTTGAATACTATAGTTTTGAAAGTAAGTCTTAAAATCAAATTCTGTAAATCTTCCAGATTTGTTCATTTTCCGAACTGTTTTTTGATGTTTGTAGGCCCTTTGTATTTCCATATAAATGATAGAATCAGCTTGCCATATTTATTTTTTAAAGCCCAGTGGGGTTACAGTTTGCATTGTCTTGAATCTGGAAACCCTGACATTTACCAGATCAAAACTGTTTTCATAATACTAAGGCATTATTTGCTTTCTTGCTCCTATTCTCTCAGGAGTTTACAATGAGTTTTCCAGAGGCTATGTAATATGGGATATTGTAATAGATTAGATACAGAAGCAGGTAGGAAAATCCAGCTATCTTATATTACGTTAAATATTAAAAATATTTGCAGAAATGTAAAACAATGCAAATATTTTCACTTAAAATTTATTTTAGGAAGAATGAATTTTTATAATATGTTAGCATTTAATGAGTGATCATTTAAAATATTTTTTTCATTTTAAGTGGTAAAATTTATATAACCCACATAAATTGAAGCTTTTTGGGATGTTCAGTTATTTTTAAAGTGTCAAAGGAGCCCTGAGAACAGAGATAGAAAACTGTTGCTATAGATCAATTTGGAATAATTGACACCTTAGTAATATTTATTCTTCCAATTCATGAACATGGTATGTTTCTACATTATGTTTTATAATTTTCAGATTGGCGTTTTAAAATATCTTCTGTTAAATGTTTTCCTAAGTGTTGTATGCTTTTTTACTCTGTAAATGGAATAAAGTTTTAAATAGAATTTTCTAACGAGCTGCTGCTAATATATAGAAAAACATTTGATTTATACTGGTTGACCTGTATCTTGCAAATCTGCTACACTGAGACACCAGTCTGGTGGTGGTTTTTCAAGAACTGAGGAGTTTGAGATTTTATCCCGATCACAAGCTAACAAGTTACCCTCCCACAGTTTCATGGATGCTGATGGAAGACACAAGAATCCTAAGTCAGACAGAGGACTTTATTATTCACAGCCTAGCAGGTGGCCGTACTTTCATGTTCACATTGATTCCTCATAGACCCTAAGTCCTACTGGGAAATGCGCAGGTGGATGCTACTGACTTAGTTGGTTTGTGTCACAGGCAGGGAACCCTGAGCTCAGAAAATCCCATTCTCTACAAGAAGCTCTAGCAAACCTTGCCTCATCTTTGCTCCAGAGGGAGATGTTCTTTTCATTTTCCTGGACAGAAAACAAATCAGCCCTTTGCCCCAGAGGGAGATGTTCTTTTCATTTTCCTGGACAGAAAACAAATCAGCCCTTTGCCCCAGAGGGAGGCATTGTCTTCCAAGTCTGTGGGCTGTCCAGAATCCTTGAAAAAATCATCCAGAACAAAAGCTGATAGAAGACTTGCAGAAGCAAGAGAGACAATGTTTCTCCTAACTACCACTATAGGTTTTTTCTGGTTTCTCTGATTCTAACCCCTTCAGCGGGATCTATGTCTTTTACAGATGCTACATTTGATAGCTCCCCAGACCTTGTTCTGAAATATTTCCCTACTCTTTGGGGCCATAGTTCCTGTAGTCTTAAATTCATGTTACTCTGACTGCCTTAAGCCCACTTTGTTTCTCCAGCATCATTTTTCATACTTTCCATCTGTGACCCTAACGCTTAGCCTCATTCTGACTTAGGGCAGTTTTCTTCCTTGGCATGTTGTCATGTGTTCCTTCTGTCTCTCCAAATCCTACTTCTTTTTCGAAGCATACATCAAACTAGATCAAATTGCACCTTTTTATGTACTTGCCCAACCTGTTCTCTCTCCCCGCAACCATTAATATTTCTCTTTTCTAAGTACCTAGGGCAGCTAGAAATTTGAAAAAAGTTTAGAAAACTAACATTAAGGTATTAATGACCTATGATAATTTTCCTTAATAAGTTCTAGCATTCTAACCAAGTCTTCCTTCATCCATCCAGGTGGAGCTACTGGGGAGATTTGGGTACTCATCTTTATCTTATTGGCAGGTTCCCAGGCCAGTCTGTTAAGGAAGATGGAAGAGGCCAGGAATGGGATGGGGGAGGAGTCAAGTTGGATAAACACTTTCCCCTCCCTCTTCTACTGCCCATGACCCTGGAGCAGTCACCCAGGAGGGATGGAAACCATGCTCATCCAAAGACAGGTGCCTCTGCATGGGACCTACACACTTGCCTTTCTTACCAGGAGGAGGTGACGAGGCTGTGCTGTTCTATACCTGCTTTCACAGGATGTGGCTGGCTTGATGAGAACCGAATCCCTCTCTTCTTTGAACCATGTCTGCCCCTAGTAAGCCTCAGTTTTGGTCAAAGATAATGACTTTCCTAGTTAGAGGGGCCATTCTTTGCTAAAGGACTGTTTTTTTTTTTTTTTTTTTTTTCCTGGCCTCATTTGCTCTTTCCTTGAGCTCCCTTCCCTGACAGCCCAGGTGCCCTACTCAGGCTGTCCACAGCAGTGTTAAGGATCAGACAGGCCACAGAGTTCATACTTTTGCTCTGCTATTTACCAGTAGTAGGACTGGTGGGAAATCCTGTGACCTGTCTGAACTTTAGTTTTCTCATTGGGGAATAATATCACCAATGTCATAACTGTATAGAGAGGATTTAAATGTAAAACTCCAAGGTCATTGCCTGGGATGTTAGTCCATAGATGGTGGTGGTTAGTCCATAGGTAGTGGTGGTTAGTCCATAGATGGTGGTGGTTAGTCCATAGGTGGTGGTGGTTACTGTAATAACAACCAGACCTGTAATCAAGCATCAGGGATCTCGTCATTCGAAATTTCTCTGAAGGCAAATTGACTAGACCTGAGCAAAACTATGAAATGGACAAGGTTTATCTGTGGCATCTCTAATCCCCCTCTTTTCTTCATTCTCTATTGTCATTATGTCTACTCCCTCATGGACCCAGTGGCACTCTCCTTTCTGTCCACCTTCCTCAGATGGAAAGGGTAAGAGTATGATGATGACGTAACCTTGCTGATGGCTCCAAATCCATCGGTGTAAATCAATGGCTAGTTCCTGTTTTTGTACTGCCTTTAAGAATGTTTTTTCATTTTAAACTGACTGAAATCAAAAGAGTAACGTTTTATGACATACAATGTAAAAATTTATGAAACTCAAGTTTCATGAGGTTTGCCAGAAGTAAAGTGTTCCTGGAGCACAGCATGCTCGTTTGTTTATATATTGTCTATAGCTGCTTTCTCGCTGCAACAGCAAAGTTGAGGAGTTGTGACAGAGGCTGTGTAGAGCACCCTTGTCACCTAGCACTGCCGCTCTGTGCACTGCAAATCAGTGATAAAGGTCTCACTCAGCAGTGTTCACTGCCATGTGTATTGCTTTACAGTGACACTTTATTTATCAGTGCATATTCTTGATGTCAAAACAAGGAGAGAGGAGAAAAGCGGGCTGTGAGTGGTGTGCTTTAAAGGCCCAGTGGAGTGTAGGTTACTTTATTACTGGTGAGATGGCAAAGCATCTTATTTATTACATGCCGACAAGATAACTGCCCTAAAAGAATATACATCTCCATCAGCAGATTAAGCACTCATTACAATATGCCCAACTCACAGGAATGTGACAGTGAAAGATGGGAAAACTTAAAACCAATTATCTCATAACAGCAGTTTCTTCCCAAAAATCAAAACTGAAAATGAGGTGCAGCCAGTGTAAGTTTCCAAGTGGCTTGTGTTAGCCAAGCCAGAAAAGCTGTTTGACGGTGAGTTAATGAAAACATGTTTTCTTGCAGCAGCTGAAGAAATGTGTTCAGAGAGAACAAAATCGTTCAAACTATTAGTCTTGAGGAGAGAACTGTTGCTAAAGGAGTTGAGGACTTTGGGCTCAATGTCAGTAGCTAATTAACAAGGCAAATGGCTTTGGGCTGGTTTTTCTTGGCTCCTGATGAGTTGACAAATAGTACCGGTACCACTCAGTTGCTGTTTTCCTGAGGGGTCAGCACAGAGTTAGAAGTGACAGAAAAGTTAGCCTCTTTGAATAGTCTGTGTAGAACGTAAGATTTTCAAAGAAAAATCAAGAGAATATGAATTCAGTACAGTGTGAAGTGGAATCTGCTAAGGTGGTTTAGGATCGATGATGATAAAAACATTGGGTTGGCTAAAAAGTTCGTTCGGGTCTTGATGTTTTGGAAAACCAGAACAAAGTTTTTGGCCAACCAAGTACGTGTAAAGCAGAAAAAGCCTTGGTTGGATAAATCTACAAAGCTCGTGGAAATGTAAGGTATTTAAAGCCTTTCGCTGTTTTCATCACCAGGACTTTGCAGATACTTGAATTTGTCTTGTGCTGTTGAACAAGTGATGCTAGTAACCTTCATTTGTTCTCTTAGGTTCATGTTGGACAACTATGAATTTTTGTCAAACAGAACCTGTATATCCTTATTTGCCTTACAGCACAAAGAGTTTGATGGCCTGATAGTGGTACAAGTGTGTGTGTGTTCTTCGCAAAAATCTTTAAGCCCAGGCTGAGGTGAAAATTCTTAAAAGGAAGAATTGCCTTTAGCCACCATTATTGAACATTGAGTGGCTTTGGACGTTAAGCTTTCACTGAAGAGTTGATGGTGAATTCAACATAAAACTACAAGGCAAAACAACACTTATAGGTGAAACTTAATATTGAAGTTGTCATTTAGTCAAACAATACTGGTTGTCGTCTCACTAGTAACGTCAGGCTGCTTTATGTATTTCCTGTGCTGTCAAAAATGAAGAGATCTCTGTTCCCAAACAAGGTTGTAGCAAATACATTTTCTTAAACTAAGTACCAGTACTGCTTTTCAGACCTCAATGCAAGGACAAAGGAAGTTTCCATATTTCAAAATCCATTTAACTGAAAATCAGGAACTTCCACCTAATTTCAATCGGAAGTGAAAAATCTGCAATCTAATGACATACTAAAAAGAAAATATCAAGAGAAGCATTTAACCGAATTTCTTAAACGCCACCCAAATGATGAATATACTTAACTGAAACCCTCTGCTCATGGATATAAGTATTTGGTATTGCCCGTAAGCGTGAAAAGACATTTCAGAGATGAAATGTGTAGAATTGCATTACAGATAAGCATTGACAGATTAACGTTCACAGTTGATTTTGATAAGGGGCACTGACTTGAACCCCAGTTAAGCAAATTGTCATCCCCCAAACAGGATATTCTTCACATTAGGAGGTTTATATTACAAATAATTGTCCTATATTTTTCAAGTTTTGTCAAATTTGTGGGAGGTTTTCTTTTGTTGTTTAGGTATAATATCCTTTATTACTTCTTGGCTCATAGGCTCAAATATTTACTCTATGGCCTTTATTCGAAAATGTTTGCTAACCTGTGATTTATTATCAGTGTTCACTTTTTCTAACTGTCCATATACAGGGAATGAATGGTTTTCTGTTCTGAGAAAGATCTATTTCAGAAACCAATGTGAAGGAAATTTTGAGGCTGAGGTCGTTTTGCTCTAGAAGCTATGATAACTTAAATTTTACTCTTGCCTTTGAACTGTGTTCAGGGCAGAGCGCAGAACAGGATGGTTCAAGATGGATCCTTCTCCCTGTTTACTTGTGAGGTATCCCTGCTGCCCTGGGAGGATGGCCCCACTCAAGGCCTGGTTTCTGACCGTTTGAACTGAGGAGGGGAAGGAGGCTGCGGGCTCTGTGCACTGATTCCCTTCTGCCAGTCCACCGAGGGCTCTTCCTCCTCCTCCTGTTGATGGAAGCACCGCTCTAATCCCGCAGCTCCCAACCTCCGTGGGTCAGCACCCATGCCTGCCACTCGCTCTGGACAGTCCCTTTTGGGCTGGAGGATGGTGTCACCTCCTAGAAAGTCGCAACTGCTTGCCCCAGAGTTCCTGCTGTTTCCTTAGGCTTCCCTGGGGAGAAGAGGGAAGAGGAAGCAGGTAACTGTGATTCTGCTGCCCTTGAAACCCAGGGAGAGGGAGGGAGCGTGTGTGTGTGAGAGCGCGCACATATATGCACACGGGCAATAGTCTGGAAGTCCTGGATCAGGACTGATTATTCTCAAGTGTTATAGCTTTAGGTTCCCGCAGCACAGGCGTCAGCTTATAGACCAGTCTTCTCTTAAAAGTTGGAGAAGAATGGATACAGTGTACTTGCACCGTTTGCCTCTTAGTTCCCTCTTTCTTGTCCACAAATTTTTACTGTCGTTACTGTTTTGTGCAGTCTTAATTGCTCTGGGTTCCTGGTGGGCAATAGGTCGGCACAGTGCTGGAGACATCCTCAGAATCTGAGCCACTACCCTCCAAAATGCCGGAAACAGCTTGCAACCCAAAGGAAGGTCATGGAAAACTTGGTCTATTGATCATATTGAAAGGTGAGCGTAGCGTGTGGGAAAATGAGTCATTGATGGGACTTCACCTTCGCTCTCATTTTAAACTTCTTATGGTGAAAGCATAACCCAGTTCTGACAAAGATTTTCAGCCGGGGCTGGACCTGCCTTTGACTCAGTGATGTGTCATATTCTCTCTGCCGGAAACTTGCATTCTTAACACCAGTCATCATGGTCCTGGCAAGAAAACTTTTGGAGAAGTGTTGGTATTTGGTAGATTTATTTTTTTTTCCAGCTGCCCACAAAAAATAAACTCAGAAATATCTTTTTTTTTCCCCTCTCTTTGAAAAGTTGGTTGGAATAGTTTGTCATTTCTCTGTCTGGCTTTGGTTATTGCCCTGACAAGGATCGTTTGCTTAGGGCCACGGCAAGATGACGATGGCCCTAAGTGAAGGCTAAAATAAACTGGGGCGGCGTGCCTGTCTGGGAAGATGGAACCTCTTAGCTTGTTTTAGGCGGTGGGTGGCTAGCTGTGGCTGGTGGCCACAGATGCTCACTTCAAGTGTGGCTGGGATTTGCTTAAAGAGGCCCTTTAATTGATGCCTGCCCAGTTCCCCACCTAAGTGGATACCTCTTCACCGTTGAGTAGTTTTGTGCCAAGAGAATGCCTAGACTTGCTAGCCTGCATTGGGAACTTCCCCAGAGCCTGAGGACCACACCTAATTTACAAGAAGCAGAGCCTCTGTTCCAGTCTTCGGTTTATTCTTACAGCTCATGGAAGAAACATGTTCCAGCTGGCTCCTTCACTCCTAATTTATAGATTTCTTGCAAGCAGATCCTTGAAGGCAGGGCTGTACCTTCCTCCTGTGTCTCCCTTGTGGTGTTAGCTCGCAGCAGGCCCCAGTAGCAAAGGCAGTATGGTTTGGGGGAATTACACCTGTATAGTGGTCGGGGAACCAGATCAGAACTCTGGGCTGGCCAGTAGCTCTAAGATCTTGACACAGACAGTTCGTTTCTCTGGGTTTCCCCTCATTATCTAATTACTAGGTTGAATGAGAGATGCTATAAAGCAATGGCTCACATCCTTGCTATGCATCAGAAACACCTGTGGACTCTTATTTAAATATACCTGATTGGACTGTACTTCCACGGTGGGTTCAACAGGTCTGGGTAGAGCCCGAGGAGTGAATATTTTGCCAAAATTCCTTACGGCCAAAGTTGAGGACCTCTGCCTGTAGTCCCACCTGCCTGTTAGGAATTACTTTAAGAACTAGCTAGGTAACAGGAGCAAAGACTGAGTGGTTAATACACCTTATTTTAGGTGTCCTTAACATATCTTAAGCATGACTTTGTGTGCAGGTTTTAAAAATACTGAAAAGGGAGAAATATTTTTTTCTTTTTTTTTGCCTTAAGAGAAACATCTGAATTGTTCTGTGCTCTGGCAGGTGGAACATCACATTGAGTGAAATTTTTGGAAAGACTCTGGGGGCAGAGGACAGGATGGGACAGAAGCTTAGGGATAATAGCAAAAGAGGCGGCAGAGGGGTGCCTGAGCACAGGGTTGGGATTTCGGGTTTTTACGAAGGTTGAAGGTGGTTTCTTATATTTTTGATCCTTTTGATTCGCAAACCACTCTTGAGTTGAACACTGAGGAGTGTTCCTAGGCTATCTAATAAAATTCTGCCGAATACACTGTTATATCCTATTGTGGACTGGGATCTGTGCTAGATGCTAGAGGTTCTCGGGTGAGAGACTCAAAAGAGGGAGAGAGGCATATAAAACGATAACTAGAGTACAATCTGCTAAGCACAGTGATAGGTGAGTAGAGGAATAATTTACTCTTGGGAGGTTATCAGGAAAGGCTTTAGAAAAGAAGTAAAGCCTGAGTAGTTTTGAAGGCTGGGTAGGAGTTCACTCAGCAGCCTGGGGCAGGTGAGTGTGTGAGCTAAGAGGAAACAGGGTGCAGGGGTGCACAGGACCAGAAGCGTGACAGAGCAGGCCGAGTTGGGAGGACTGCGAATGTTACTTGATCGTGAAGTTGGTGGGAATGTTAGAAGACCAGGCTCATCATCAGAGGCTTTGGGTTCCAGGCTCGGAGACAGGAGTTTCATATCTCAGACCTTTGAAATATTGTTAGCAGGAGAGGGATGTAGTCTTTGCTGTTGAGAGAGGTCACAGTGACTAAGACTATTAGTGTGAGAGATTGGGGTGCAGAGGGAGATGCCTGGGAAGGAGGTATTGTGCTCCTGAACTAAATTGGTAAAGCTTGGTAATTGGATATAGGAGGTAAGGGAGAGGGACGGTCCAGGCTGATTCTTAGGTTTCTGGCTGGGGTGCTAAGGGGAAGGCTTGGACATCATTTGACGTATGGATTACGAGGGACAGAAAGCAGTTGAGTGGAGGAGGTATCAGTTGCGGAGGTTGAAGAGATGTGTGGACCTTCAGGCAGAAATATGTAGTAGGGCATTTGAAAGGGGTCAGTGCTTAAAATAGAGATTCAGGAGTGATCATTGTGAAGTTAATACCACAGAAAAGAGTAAAATTGCCCTACCTATATAGAGAGTAGGGGAAAAAGAAATGCCTCAATCTGCGTTAGTTATCTATTGTTAGGTAACAAAATTATCCCAAATGATGCTGTCATTATTTAGTGATTTAAAACAATAAACATGTTATCTCCCTTTTTGTAGGTCAGGTTTCCAGGTGCAGCTTAACTGGGTACCTCTGTTTCAAAACCTTGTAAGGCTGTAGTCAAACTGTTGGTCGAAGCCATGGTCTTGTCTGAAGGATTGACGGGGCAGGATCTGCTTCCAAGGTCACTCGGGTGGTTTTGGATAGGTCTTGGTTCCTTGCTGGCTGTTGGCTTAAGGCCTCCTTCCTGTTTCATGACTGGGCCTCTCCTTACGGCATCTCACAACTTGGTAACTAGCTGACTTCCTTCAGAGTGAGCAAGATAGAAGCCAAATTAGTATCAGAAGTGACATCCTATCACTTTGGCTGTATTGACTTGAAATGATTCGCTGTCTGCCCCCTCTCAAGGGGAAGGAATTACACAAGAGCCTGAATACCAGGAGGTGGGGGTCATTGGGGGCCATCTTTGAGGCTGCCTAGCACAGCATCCAAGAGATGAGCTGACTAGTGGGTTTTGGAGCAGGGCCAATAACAGTGGTAAAGGCAAGAGAAGAAGAGTGTGGTCCCACAAGCTAATGGAAAGGAGGAAAGATTTCAAGCATAGGCTAGATTATGATATAACTCAACTCATCTGAGGGACTTAAAAATAACACATTTATTTCTGGTTCATGCAAATACCCATCATAGGTTGCTTTGGGCTCTGTGTTACTTAATCACCCCTGGGCCATGTCTATTGAGGTAATTAGGGAACTAAGCTGACAGAACTTGGGTAATTTTCACTATCTGACACATTGCTTGTTGCCATGGCAGAGGGGAAAAGTTAGGGAGACCCAGGCATTAGCTTTCAAAATTTCAGCCCATGTTCTTACCTTTCACATTTCATTGGCATAAGTGATATCATAGGGCCTGCCTCACCTCAAAGGGAGTGAGGACATGTACTCTTATTATGTGTCCAAAGATTGGTGATTCAGAGACATTTAGTGATCGGCACTAGTGTCCACACAGAGGGGGCAACATGACGACTAAAAATGGCGTTGGAATTGGCGATGATGTGCCTTGTTGGTACTGGACAGGGGAGTGGTTGTGGAGAGATGAGGTATTCTCTGATTGCAGTGGGTTGAGAAGAGAATGGCAGATGGGAAAGTGCACAGAGGTAGGAGGAAGAAATTAGAGAAATAGTTTCACCAGGCAGAAAAGCTCTAATCACTAGTCTTTCCTCATTCTTGATTTAATCATTGACTGGTGTCATGGTGGTTTTTCTGTGTATCAGATACATCTCAACAGATTATTCCTTAACCGTGAAGTACTGCTGTGCGCTTATGCTTCGAGAATCTCAGAAATAACCAGTGGGAGTTGAATCAATTTTGTGTTCCTTTTCAGTATTGCGTTCAAACAAGAAATCACTCCCTTTTTCTAAGTTTTCCTGTTGTGCCAAAGTCAGGGTATTAGGAGAATTGCCAAGCTTTTTGAGGAAGTGGACTTTACATTTCTTTTTTCTTTATGTCGCCTTTTTAATTTAGTGGTTTTGGAAGTTTTGAAATCATTAAATCTGATTCAGTCTCCAAATTTGCTCCAAAACATCAGTTGTCCATTTTTGCTGAGTTCAATGTTGTGAGCCAAGCAAGATATGTGAAAGTACTTGGTAAGTCGTACGGCAATAGATAAGTTGTTGCCGCTTTTTCCATCATTTCTTGGTGGTCAAGAAGTAGTGGAGTGCACCTTTTATTCCTATAGTGAGCTAGTGGTCTGAAGTCAAGATGCAGGTGATCTGCAACTGGCAGTTGAGACATCAATTATACTTGACTTCACAGGACTTCAAAAAGTAGATTTAACATACAATATGCTGTCCTGAACTAAATATTTAAATAAGTTGGTACTTCATTAACATACAAGAATTGATCAAGAGTAATCGTGGCTGCAAATCAGGTCTGATGTACCCAAGGGCAAAAAATGTTTTTTTAAATTTTTTAGCTACCATTTTCTTCTCATTAGTCTCCCATTTCTTTCAGGCAGTAGAATTTCAAGTAACAGGTAAGGGCTGGAGAGAGCTGACTTCTGAAATAAAAGTCAATATTAGGTATATATTTTGATTTCTTACTAATTAACTTGCCTTGTGATTTTTCAGCTTTAAAATTTGAAGTGCAGTAAAGTTATTAGTATAACTTTAAATTATCCTGAGATGGCTGCAAAAAACATTTGGTCCCATCAAAAAATTGACATTATTCAGCTATGAATATTATACTGGAATTACGTTTATGAAAAATTCCTTCCCACCTTCTTGGCAAGACGCAAGAATGATGGACTGTAAAATTGTACCATTAAAATGGTCTGATGTGTGTTTGTACCCACATCTGACTTTGAAGTTATCCAGCTGCCTGTTACCAATTTACTGATTTTACTAGGTGTTGTGTTTTATTCAATGGGGGTTATTAAACTTAATACTCTAAGCAAGTGATATAAGCCATACTTCTTAGAATAGGATGGTATTCTGATAAAAAGTCATTTCCAGGTGCTTTAAAGTGATTTGCTTTAGGAAGCAAATCCTTCTAAAGGTCGTTTTTTCTAATATACACCTGCTTATTTTGCTGGACATTGGGCCTTTTTTTTTCAGGTTATTATATATGTTCAGCGATTGACTTTTTAGTGAGCAGAATTAGGCAACTAAAAGTTTTCTGATTTCTTGGTAACATATTAAACCTCTGAGCTGTTGAAATGATTACTGGTACTCTAAGCCAGTACACCAACAGTAAAAAAAAACAAAGGAGTATCAAGCGTATGGTGGAGGTTGTGTATATTTTGACTATGGGTAGTTGGGAGAGATTTGTTTGTGTCTCTGCTCTGTCAGTGGAGATGAACTGGTAGCGATAGGGAGGTGTATTGCTCCCTGTTACACAGGGAGGGCAAGCTGTCGGTCTTGAAAGAGGGCAGAGTCAGCCATGACTAGTTTAAGAAGATCATTTGGCTTAAGCGGATGTCCCATATTAGAATCCCAAACCAATGGCCAGGCCACAATTCTTCTTCCCACTTGGAATGTTTCTGCATTGCTAGGTGAAAGTTCTTGTTTTAGAGCTTACCTTTGCTTGTATCCCAAAGAATTATGAAGGGTGATTCAGAGTTTCTTCTGCTTGCTTATCTGGTTTTAGGAAGGCATTGTTATTCCTGAGTTTTACTCTCAGAGATAATGTTTAAAAACTGTTGAAACTGTAATATAGGTAATACCGATAGATTGTGTATTCTTTTCAAACCTGATTTTTGGTGGATGTGGGCAGTGAGGTACCAGTTCACTGCTAAGGGGAACCCAGAAGGAGGTGAAGCTGATGATTCATTGTTGGATGTTTTGTAGCTGAGTTTGCCTGCAGGAGGATGTTCATTTGGGTGTAGATGCCCAGTATGCAGTTGCAAATAAGTGGAACTGGGAAGGTCCCATCTAGATGTATACATTTTGGAGACATTTATGTGTAACTGGATACTTGAGATGATTGAGTCTGTTCATTCATCATGAAATGTGATAACCCCTGTCATAACATCATGAACTTGGAATTGGTCACATAACTGATG
Organism: Phocoena sinus; assembly: GCF_008692025.1. Taxonomy (NCBI): domain Eukaryota; kingdom Metazoa; phylum Chordata; class Mammalia; order Artiodactyla; family Phocoenidae; genus Phocoena; species Phocoena sinus. Next base: position 26,464,647 of record NC_045775.1, read on the forward strand.
TTAAGTGGTGGGAACACAACCAACATTTTCTCTCAAGGAAGTGGAAAGGCTGCATTTTTGACCTCTGCAGGGCAGTCAACAGAGTTTTAATGAAGCATACACTTACACAGGCCTGCAGACCTGAATTTTTTTTTTTTTTTTTTTTTTTTTTTTTTTTTTTTGCGGTACACAGGCCTCTCACCGCTGTGGCCTCGCCCGCTGCGGAGCACAGGCTCCGGACGCGCAGGCTCAGCGGCCATGGCTCACGGGCCCAGCCACTCCGCGGCATGTGGGATCCTCCCGTACCGGGGCACGAACCCACGTCCCCTGCATCGGCAGGCGGACTCTCAACCACTGCGCCACCAGGGAAGCCCCAGACCTGAATTTTGAAGCAATTAGTTGCCTAAAATTAACCAAGCTGTTAGAGAGAAAGATGAATACTAGTGATGTGACCAGAAGCACTGTTGTTAAGGTCAAGCTCACTTTGAGTACGTGTATATTTACTGTGGGATGCATAGTTGTGGAAATAACTATTTGAAGAAAAATTGGGGGAGCAATAAATCTTTATGTAGATAATTATTTTTAGTTCAAAGGAAAACAAAATGTTTATAATCTAATCAGATTTTATAGTCACAGTTTAATCAAAGGTGAGTTTGAGTTAATTTTAATGAAAATCTTTAGTACTTTTTTTTTTTTTTTTTTTTTGGTATGCGGGCCTCTCACCGTTGTGGCCTCTCCCGTTGTGGAACACAGGCTCCGGACGCGCAGGCTCAGCGGCCATGGCTCACAGGCCCAGCCGCTCCGCGGCATGTGGGATCTTCCCAGACCGGGGCACGAACCCTCGTCCCCTGCATCGGCAGGCGGACTCTCAACCACTGCGCCACCAGGGAAGCCCTTTAGTACTTATTTTTAAAAGTCGAAATTTGCAAGTAGTTAATCATCACTAAACTGGACTTAATGTATGGTCAGTTCAGTAAGGTTGTGTTTTTACCTTCCTGTGGTCTTGAGATAGGATAATTACGTTTTCATTTTACCTGTTAATTTTGTCTTCTCCTATATTCTGACTGTTTTAACACTATTTATTCAACGTTAATTGAGCAGTTAATTTGTGTCAGGTGCAGGAGATACAAAGATAAATAAGTGAGACTGTCCTCAGGGCTGAAACATTCTAGTGGAGGAAACAGTAAACCAGAATCACAGGACATGGGATGGAAATTATCATAGTCAATGAAATGGGAGTACAGATGAAGGATAAAGAAAGCTTTTTGGATGTTTCCAGTTACTGCGCTAAAATGACAAAACCAACAGGTGGGAATGTGGTAATTCTTTTAATTAAACTGATTATATATCTTGGCAAGTCAGGCAATTTGGAGAATTAATGTAGAACAAATACTAAGAAATACTGTGTTAATAGGATGTATGAGAGATTAGTAGTCATTATCCAGAAGCATTTCCACTTTTCCTGGGTGATAAAATGTGAACCTTTAGAGTGAAACTTGTGATAGATATATGTACTATGACATACTTCTGTTACTGACTTAAAAAGGATCCATATCGTGAAGTGACCAGTTGCAGTCTGCACTCTGTTGTATAGTCCGGCTCCCTCTGAAAGGCAACCAGGCTATCCTAGACCGATGGCGCCACCTAGGGTGTGTCATATGGACTGCAGCATCTACAACTTTACCCTGTCACCTCTTTTCTTGCTTCTTAGGAACCTTGTTTCTGTAATTTTTTTTTTTTTTGATTTTGTGGATGAAATTTATTTATTTTTGCAGAAGAGACTATTTATTTAGAATGAGAACAAATCACAAGAAATTATAAATTTTAAAAAGACGACAAATGCTATAAACTCACAAAACCCAGAAAAATAACGCTGCAATCAATTTTAGAACATTGCGTCACCCTGAAAAAACTCTCACACCCATTAGCAATTATTCCCCTTTTTACCTCCCCATCCTGACAGCCCTAGGCAACCACTAATGTACTTTTTCTCTATAGATCTGCCTATTCTGGACATTTTAAGTAAATGGACTCATTCACCTTGTGATTCTTCGTAACAGACTTCTTTCACTTAGCTTTCATTCTTAATGCTTTAAAGAATCAGCCATGTTGTACCATGTATCAGTACTTCGTTCTTTTTTATTGCCAAGTGATATTCCATTGTATGGCTGTGCCACATTTTAGTTGATGGGTATTTGGGTTGTTTCCACTCTTTGACCATTTATGAATAATGCTTGTATGAACATTTGTGTACATATTTTTGTATGAACATATATTTTCATTTCTGTTAGGTATAGACTGAGGAGTGGAATTGCTGGGTCATAGGGTAACTCTATGTTTAACCTTTTGAGGAACTGCCAGATTGTTTTCCAGAGTGGCTGCATTATTTTACATTCCCACCAGCAGTGTGTGAGGTTTCCATTTTCTCCACATCCTTGCCGACACTTGTTATCATTTGCCTTTTTGATTGCAACCCTCCTTGTGGGTGTGAAATAGTATCTCAGTGTTGTTTTGCTTTGCATATCCTTGATGGATAATGTTGATCATCTTTTCACATGCTTATTGGCCATTTGTATATCTTCTTTGGAAAAATGCCTGTAAAGATCCTTTGCCTTTTCTTTTTTTGACTGTGCCATGCAACATGTAATTCTTTTTTATTTTTTTATTACTTTAAAAATATTTTTAAAAATTTATTTTATTTTGGCTGTGTTGGGTCTTCGTTGCTGCGTGTGGGCTTTCTCTAGTTGCGGTGAGTGGGGGCTACTCTTCGTTGCGGTGCGCGGGCTTCTCATTCTCTTGTTGCGGAGCACGGGCTCTAGGCACGTGGGCTTCAGTAGTTGTGGCACGCGGGCTCTAGAGCATAGGCTCAGTAGTTGTGGTGCATAGGCTTAGTTGCTCTGCGATGTATGATATTCCCGGACCAGGGCTTGAACCCATGTCTCCTGCATTGGCAGGAGGATTCTTAACCACTGCGCCACCGGGGAAGCCCCTGTAATTCTTTAACTACGTGCACTGCAGCTACTTCCCCAATAGATTGCCTTTTAAAACATGTTCTTCTTAATCCACGTAATACTGTTCTTTTTGACCTGATACCCTTTCTTTCTGTGTTGCAAGTGTAGGCCAAAAAGAGCCCTAATTGTCACTAATGATAATGAAAATAACACAAATGATATTGCTATGTTAAGGCAGATCACATTTTGAGGTAGAATCAATGTCCTCGTTTCTTTAAGCCTTTGAAAAATTCCAGAAGTTCTATTTAAAATTTCCATGTCTTTATCTGTTTGTCCATCATCTACTTAAATCTAAGCTATTTTTATATCTGGGTTCAAAACACACTCAAATGCATTTCTATTTTTAATATAAAATCTTTTAAAAATATATATTTACATCATATTTTGTCTTATTTATAAAACGTACTTTCTGTGAAAGTGTTCTGTTTCAAATAACTGACATAGAAATTAATCCTTGAAAGCAGCTTTATTTATCCATTTCTTTGTGTCTCTGTCTCTGTGTATCTGGACTCCACTTGGGAGGCAATGAACAGGAAGCCCGGAGTGACACACGGTCAGGGTTGTGCTTTGGGAAGACGCACCTGACAGCAGTGGGAGGGTCTGGGAGCAGGGCTCTTGTTGTGGTCCCTGCAGCCATGCACAGTAGTTAGTTCCTGTGCCTCAGTGAGTTTCCCTAACAGTGCATAGCTGCTGCCTTGCAGGCCTCACTCAAGGGTTTAGTTCCTGGAACTCTCAAAAAGAAGCTGTATTAACTCTTATCTGGCTGTGCCCTTAAGGCAGGGCTGTTGCAATTGCAGAATGTCACTATTTGAATGGAAAACTTCTGAGGTCAAGAAACAGTCACTGAAAGAGGAAGTTCCAGAAGGTCATTTTTAGAAGGAAATGTTCTTTTTCTGTTGTGACCTCCTGATGCACTGTGAAATGGAGAAAGCTTAAATTCCTAGTGGTTTTTTGACCTGAAAGGCCATTTGACGCTCTAACAGAGGAAGTTCCTCTAAGAGGATCAGGGGCTCACCCATGGCTAATAGTTCGTTAACTTGAGGAGGCCTAGTTGAGTGTTAATTAAATTTGCATTACGGGTGGAGGAATCTGAGGTCGAGAAATGCTTTTTCCTTTCAAAGGGTGAGCTGTGGATCTCCAAGGCATCCTTTGTGACTCTTCAGAAAATAGCAGACAAAGAAGGCTTTTATAGGATTAAAAAACACGGAAAACATCTCAGCGAAACTTGATGATCCCATATTTGCGGCACATACATGTATCAGATTTGTGTGTGTGTACCCAGATAGGTATTTATGCTTTAAAATTTGAAGTCTGGTTCAATTACCTACATCGTTCAGGTAGACATATTCAGGGCAAGACCAGGAGGAGAGAGGCTTTCAGGTTGTGAAGGGAACTGTGAAGCAGGAAAGCCTCTGGGGGCTGGGAAGATGCTGTCAGAGAGGGTGTCTCCAGGCTTCTGTCTGTATCCGCATTGTTTCTGTAGCAGTTCGTGCAGGACTGCTGGTAGATCCTGGGCAGTAGTAACAACCTGCATTTAGGGAACTCTCTTGGATATCCTGTAGGCAAGCAGGTAACTCAAACTATTCTGAAGGATATAATATGAAAAGTAAGGGTCACCTTCTTGCCGTATCCCACTCTCTAGAAGCCACCAGTTTCCTGTTTCTTCCTGCTTTAAAAAAAATTCTTTGCACAAAAAGGCACACGTTTTAAAAAACATGAATATCCTTTTTCCCATTTAAATTGTACCACTTGACACATTGTTCTACAAACACCTTTGCCAACACCATCCTCAGGTGCCGCCTTCAGCAGATCAGTCCTGCCCAGCCCCTCCCGCAGCTGGGAGTATTCCATCACATTCCACAATCTGACCAGGTCTCTGTGATAAACACCTCAGCTGTCCCTGGTTTCCAGCCTTCAGTGGGTTGAAGGGTGGCCTCCAAAAGATAAGTCCATGTTCTAATCTCTGGAACCAGGGAAGGTGACCTCATTTGGAAAAAGTCTTTGCAGATGTAATTCGTCTAAGGATTTTAAGATGATATCATCCTCGATTAACCAAGTGGGCCCTAAATCCAATCGCAGGTGTCCTTACAAGACAGAAGAGGAAAAGACAGGGAGAGGAAGACAAGGCCACCTAAAGACAGAGGCAGAATTGGGAAGGATATGAAGTCAAAGGCCAAGGAGTACCTGGAGCCCCCAGAAGCTGGAAGAGTCAGGGAAGGATTCCCCCTTAGAGTCTTTGGTGGGTGTGCAGCCCTGCCAACACGTTGATTTTTTTTTTTTGACGTGTGGTGTTTGTAACAGTGAGAATAAGTTTCTGTTTTAAGTCCCTTAGTTTGTGGTAATTTTATGGCAGTCCTTGGAAACTAACACATTGCCCAAACGCTAATGAAATCCTCTCTCCCTGTTCTGAAAGATACTGAACACCCTCTCCAGGCACATCCATGCATACCCGCTAGAGCTCCTCTGTAGGGCAGGTTTCCGGAAGTGGAATTCTCATTCTGAATCCTGATAATATTTTTTCCCCTCAAATGTGTCATGTGCATCCTTGTCTTAGGAATCATGTGAAAAGCAGCTATGTTGAGCACTCATTGTGTGTTAAGCGTGTGTTTACACTATCTTACAGCAACTCTTTCTCATTCTTATGCACCCTCATTTTAAAGATGGAAAACTGTGGATTAGAGAACTGAAGTCTCTTGTATAAGATCAAAAGTAAGTAGGAGGCAGGACCAGAATTCAAACTATCCTGTAACTAGGTTGAAAAACCACATTTTAAATTTCGGGGTGCCATGTTGTGTGGACATGGCCTGGCTGCTAGGTGTGGTGGGTCTTGGGTGGTGACTGGCTCAGCTATAACTGCAGAAGGAAGGCTGGCCTGGCAAGCAGGATGTGGGATCCACAGGGTATGGTGAGGCGGGGAGAGAGCACCACGCATGGCCCATCTTGGAGTAGCGGAGTGCAAGCAGGTGAACTGAAAATCCAGGAGTTGGAACACAAGTAATAACTCTAATTGTTAGCCTTTTTTAATACGACAGGCATTGTTCTAAATGTTTAACACGTATTAGCCCATTGTGAAGCAAGTACTATATTAGCACAGAAAGGGACCATCCATAAGTTGTCGGGTATGACTACTTGGACTTAGGTACAGAGAAGTTCTTGAGTGAGGGGAGGGCAAGAAGTACAGAGGTCTATTCAGGAGGAACTGAGGTACCAGGTAGATTACCAAGAAGGAGATATCAGCTCGGGCTGTCTGATGGGTATGCAGTTGATGGAAATTGCAAGGTGGTGGAACTGGGGTTCATAGGCAGTGGTGAACCCCAGTATGCAACAGGAATGACTTACACCAAGTCCAGAAGTCGGTTGGGACCCCTGGGAAGAGACAGCGGCTGCAGGCTGATGGGAAAAAGAGCTTGGCATTGAAACCCCCAGGGTTATGACCTGATGGTAACGGTGACATACAATAGGCCCGGAAGTTTTCTGAGTAAGCCCTTGATTTCAGTATGGTTTCTTATTTATCTCTTTATTATGACTAGGGAACATGAGGGTTCAGCCACGCAACTTCTGGGTAGTACAACATAGGATTTCTCTAAGCCTAATGACGTAATCATTTGCTTAATTTTCATTTTCACTAAAATTATCTTTACAGCGTTTACTAGTATCTATTAATTCATTAGAAACATTGAGAACAGTTTCTGTTGATTGAGCAGCCAGAATCGTTTGTGCATTCTTGACTTGTTCGGCCCCGTTCCATCTTTTATTAACTTCTGGCAAAGAAAAATAGAGTAACGCTTTGGTTGTTTGTTTGTTTTTTCTTTTTTTTTGGTAGGAGAATATCCCCATCTTGTGGATATTTGTGTGGTGTTTTAGCTTCTACAGGTGCAAACAGAAACTGACTAGGGAGTTCCCTGGTGGTCTAGTGGTTAGGATTTGGGGCTTTCACTGCGATGAACCGCGTTCAGTCCCTGGTTGGGAAACTAAGATCCCGCAAGCTGTGCAGTACAGCCAAAAAACCCCGCAAAAAAACAAACAAAAGTTAACTGGTTTGTACACTTTCTCATAGACATACTTTTTTTTTTCTTTTGCGGTACGCGGGCCTCTCACTGTTGTGACCTCTCCCGTTGCGGAGCACAGGCTCCAGACGCACAGGCTCAGCGGCCATGGCTCACGGGCCCAGCCGCTCCGCGGCATGTGGGATCTTCCCGGACCGTGGCACGAACCTGTGTCCCCTGCATCGGCAGGCGGACTCTAAACGACTGCGCCACCAGGGAAGCCCCTTCTATTTTTTTTTTTTTTAATATCTTTATTGGAGTATAATTGCTTTACAATGGCGTGTTAGTTTCTGCTTTATAACAAAGTGAATCAGCTATACATATACATATATCCCCATATCTCCTCCCTCTTGTGTCTCCCTCCCACCCTCCCTATCCCACCCCTCTAGGTGGTCACAAACCACCGAGCTGATCTCCCTGTGCTATGCGGCTGCTTCCCACCAGCTATCTGTTTTACATTTGGTAGTGTATATATGTCCATGCCACTCTCTAACCTTGTCCCAGCTTACCCTTCCCCCCCTCCGTGTCCTCAAGTCCATTCTCTACATGTGTGTCTTTATTCCTGTCCTGCCCCTACGTTCTTCAGAACCAATTTTTTTTTTTAGATTCCATATATATGTGTTAGCGTATGGTATTTGTTTTTCTCTTCTGAATTACTTCACTCTGTATGACAGACTCTAGGTGCATCCACCTCACTACAAATAGCTCAGTTTCGTTTCTTTTTATGGCTGAGTAATATTCCATTGTATATATGTGCCACATCTTCTCTATCCATCCATCTGTTGATGGACATTTAGGTTGCTTCCATGTCCTGACTATTGTAAATAGAGCTGCAGCTTCTTTGGAGAAATGTCTATTTAGGTCTTCTGCCCATTTTTGGATTGGGTTGTTTGTTTTTTTGATACTGTGCTACATGAGCTGCTTGTAAATTTTGGAGATTAATCCTTTGTCCATTGATGTGTTTGAGAATATTTTCTCCCATTGTCTTTTCATCTTGTTTATGGTTTCCTTTGCTGTGCAAAAGCTTTTAAGTTTCATTAGGTCCCATTTGTTTATTTCTGTTTTTATTTCCATTTCTTTAGGAGGTAGGTCAAAAGGATCTTGTGATTATGTCGTAGTGTTCAGCCTATGTTTTCCTCTAAGAGTTTTATAGTGTTGTCCTTACATTTAGGTCTTTCATCTACTGTGAGTTTACTTTTGTGTATGGTGTTAGGGAGTGTTCTAATTTCATTCTTTAACATGTAGCTGTCCAGTTTTCCCAGCACCACTTATTGAAGAGGCTGTCTTTTCTCCATTTTATATTCTTGCCTCCTTTATCAAAGATAAGGTGACCCATATGTGTGTGGGTTTATCTCTGGGCTTTCTATCCTGTTCCATTGGTCTATATTTCTGGTTTTGTGCCAGTACACTACTGTCTTGATTACTGTAGCTTTGTAGTATAGTCTGAAGTCCGGGAGCCTGATTCCTCCAGCTCCATTTTTCTTTCAGAACATTGCTTTGGCTATTCAGGGTCTTCTGTGTTTCCATACAAATTGTGCAATTTTTTGTTCTAGTTTGGTGAAAAATGCCACTGATAGTTTGATAGAGATTGCACTGAATCTGTAGATTGTTTTGGGAAGTATAGTCATTTTCACAATGTTGATTCTTCCAATCCAAGAACATGGTATATCTCTCCATCTATTTATATCATCTTTAATTTCTTCCATCAGTGTCTTACAGTTTTCTGCATATAGATCTTTTGTCTCCTTAGGTAGGTTTATTCCTAGGTATTTTATTCTTTTTATTGCAGTGGTAAATGGGAGTGTTTCCTTAATTTCTCTTTCAGATTTTTCATCATTAGTGTATAGGAATGCAAGAGATTTCTGTGCATTGATTTTGTATCCTGTTACTTTACCAAATTCATTGATTAGCTCTAGTAGTTTTCTGGTAGCATCTTTAGGATTCTCTATGTATAGTATCATGTCATCTGCAAATAGTGACAACTTCTTTTTTTCTTTTTTCTTTTTTTTTGTGGTATGTGGGCCTCTGACTGTTGTGGCCTCTCCCATTGCAGAGCACAGGCTCTGGAAGCACAGGCTCAGTGGCCATGGCTCACAGGTCCAGCCGCTCCGTGGCATGTGGGACCTTCCCGGACCGGGGCACGAACCCGTATCCCCTGCATTGGCAGGCGGACTCTCAACCACTGCACCACCAGGGAAGCCCTACTTCTTATTTTCTGATTTGGATTCCTTTTATTTATTTTCTTCTCTGATTGCTGTGGCTAAAACTTACAAAACTGTGTTGAATAATAGTGGTGAGAGTGGGCAACCTTGTCTTGTTCCTGATCTTACTGGAAATGGTTTCAGTTTTTCACCATTGAGAACGATATTGGCTGTGGGTTTGTCATATATGGCCTTTATTATGTTGAGGAAAGTTCCCTCTATGCCTACTTTCTGGAGGGTTTTTATCATAAATGGGTGCTGAATTTTGTGAAAAGCTTTTTCTGCATCCATTGAGATGATCATATTGTTTTTCTCCTTCAGTTTGTTAATATGGTTTATCACATTGATTTATGTATATTGAAGAATCCTTGCATTCCTGGGGTAAACCCCACTTGATCATGGTGTATGTTCCTTTTAATGTGCTGTTGGATTCTGTTTCCTAGTATTTTGTTGAGGATGTTTGCATCTATGTTCATCAGTGATATTGGCCTGTAGTTTTCTTTTTTTGTGACATCTTTGTCTGGTTTTGGTATCGGGAGGTGGTGACCTCGTAGAATGAGTTTGGGAGTGTCCTTCCCTCTGCTATATTTTGTAAGAGTTTGAGAAGGATAGGTGTTAGCTCTTCTCTAAATGTTTGATAGAATTTGCCTGTGAAGCCATCTGGTCCTGGGCTTTTGTTTGTTGGAAGATTTTTAATCACAGTTTCAATTTCAGTGCTTGTGACTGGTCTGCTTATATTTTCTATCTCTTCCTGGTTCAGTCTTGGAAGGTTGTGCTTTTCTAAGAATTTGTCCATTTCTTCCAGGTTGTCCATTTTATTGGCATATAGTTGCTTGTAGTAATTTCTCGAGATCCTTTGTATTTCTGCAGTGTCAGTTGTTACTTCTCCTTTTTCATTTCTAATTCTGTCGATTTGAGTATTCTCCCTTTTTTTCTTGATGAGTCTGGCTAATGGTTTATCCATTTTGTTTATTTTCTCAAAGAACCAGCTTTCAGTTTTATTGATCTTTGCTATCTTTTCCTTTATTTCTTTTTCATTTATTTCTGATCTGATCTTTTATTTCTTTCCTTCTGCTAACTTTGGGGTTGTTTTGTTCTTTCTCTGATGGCTTTAGGTGTAAGGTTAGGTTGTTTGTTTCTTGAGGTAGGATTGTATTGCTATAAACTTCCCTGTTAGAGCTGCTTTTGCTGCATCCCATAGGTTTTGGGTTGTCGTGTTTTCATTGTCATTTATTCCTAGGAATTTTTTGATTTCCTCTTTGATTTCTTCAGTGATCTCTTGGTTATTTAGTAGTGTGTTGTTAATCTCCATGTGTTTGTATTTTTTACAGATTTTTTTCCTGTAATTGATATCTAGTCTCTTTTTTGTGGTTGGAAAAGATACTTGATATGATTTCAGTTTTCTTAAATTTACCAAGGCTTGATTTGTGACCCAAGATATGATCTATCCTGGAGAGTGTTCCATGAGCACTTGAGAAGGAAGTGTATTCTTTCTTGTTTTTGGATGGAATGTCCTATAAATATCAATTAAGTCCATCTTGTTTAATGTATCATTTAAAGCTTGTGTTTCCTTATTTTCATTTTGGGTGATCTGTCCATTGGTGAAAGTGGGGTGTTAAAGTCCCCTGCTATGATTGTGTTACTGTTGATTTCCCCTTTTATGGCTGTTAGCATTTGCCTAATGTATTGAGGTGCTCCTATGTTGGGTGCATAAATATTTACAATTGTTATATCTTCTTCTTGGATTGATCCCTTGATCATTATAGAGTGTCCTTCTTTGTCTCTTGTAATAGTCTTTATTTTAAAGTCTATTTTGTCTGATATGAGAATTGGTTACTCTAGCTTTCTTTTGATTTCTATTTGCATGGAATACCTTTTTCCATCCCTTCACTTTCAGTCTGTATGTGTCCCTAGGTCTGAAGTGGGTCTTTTGTAGACAGCATATATGGGTCTTGTTTTTGTATCCATTCAGCCAGTCTATGTCTTTTGGTTGGAGCATTTAATCCATTTACATTTAAAGTAGTTACTGATATGTATGTTCCTGTTACCATTTTCTTAATTGTTTTGGGTTTGTTACTGTAGGTCTTTTCCTTCTCTTGTCTTTCCTGCCTAGAGAAGTTCCTTTAGCATTTGTTGTAAAGCTGGTTTGGTGGTGCTGAATTCTCTTAGCTTTTGCTTGTCTGTAAAGGTTTTAATTTCTCTGCCGAATCTGAATGAGATCCTTGCTGGGTAGAATAATCTTGGTTGTAGGTTTTTCCCTTTCATCACTTTAAATATGTCCTGCCCCTCCCTTCTGGCTTGCAGGGTTTCTTCTGAAAGATCAGCTGGTAATTTTATGGGGATTCCCTTGTATGTTATTTTTTGTTTTTCCCTTGCTGCTTTTAATGTTTCTTCTTTGTATTTAATTTTTGATAGTTTGATTAATATGTGTCTTGGTGTGTTTCTCCTTGGATTTATCCTGTATGGGACTCTCTGTACTTCCTGGACTTGACTGAGTATTTCCTTTCCCATATTAAGGAAGTTTTAAACTATAAGGTCTTCAAATACTTTCTCAGTCCCTTTTTTTTTCTCCTCTTCTCCTGGGATCCGTATAATTCGAATGTTGGTGCATTTAATGTTTCCCCAGAGGTCTCTGAGACTGTCCTCAGTTCTTTTCATTCTTTTTTTCTTTATTCTGCTCTGCATTCGTTATTTGCACTATTTTATCTTCCAGGTCACTTATCCGTTCTTCTGTCTCAGTTATTCTGCTCTTGATTCCTTCCAGAGAATTTTTCCTTTCATTTATTGTGTTGTTCATCATTGTTTGTTTGATCTTTAGTTCTTCTGGGTCCTTGTTAAATGTTTCTTGTATTTTCTCCATTCTATTTCCAAGATTTTGGATCATCTTTACTATCATTACTCTGAATCCTTTTTCAGGTAGGCTGCCTATTTCCTCTTCATTTGTTTGGTCTGGTGGGTTTTTACCTTGCTCCTTCATCTTCTGTGTGTTCCTCTGTCTTCTCATTTTGCTTAACTTACTGTGTTTGGGGTCTGCTTTTCGCAGGCTGAAGGTTCGTAATTCCCGTTGTTTTTGGTGTCTGCCCCGAGTGGGTAAGGTTGGTCCAGTGGGTTGTGTAGGCTTCCTGGTGGAGGGGACTGGTGCCTGTGTTGTGGTGGATGAGGCTGGATCTTGTCTTTCTGGTGGGCAAGACCGCATCCAGTGGTGTGTTTTGTGGTGTCTGTGAACTTATTATGATTTTAGGCAGCCTCTCTGCTAATGGGTGATGTTGTGTTCCTGTCTTGCTAGTTTTTTGGCATAGGTGTCCAGCACTGTAGCTTGCTTGTCATTGAGTGGAGCTGGGTCTTAGCGTTGAGATGGAGATCTCTGGAGAGCTTTTGCCATTTCATATTACCTGGAGCCAGGAGGTCTCTCATGGACCAATGTCCTGAACTCGGGTCTCCCACCTCAGAGGCTTAGGCCTGACACCCGGCCAGAGCACCAAGATCCTGTCAGCCACATGGCTCAGAAGAAAAGGGAGAAAGAAAGAAAGAAGGAAAGAAAGAAAGAAAGGAAGAAAGAAAATAAAGTTATAAAAATAAGAAATAAAATAAATTATTAAAAATAAATAATTAAAAAGTAATAAAAAAAGAAAGAGCAACCAAACCAAAAAACTAATCCACCAATGGTAACAAATGGTAAAAACTATACTAAAAAAACCCCAAAAAACAAAACAAAAAAATGGACAGGCAGAACACTTAGACGAATGGGAAAAGCAACGCTATATTGAGAAAATCACAGAAAGAGGCATACACATACACACTGACAAAAAGAGAAAAAGAAAGAAAATATGTTTATTAAAGAAGAGCACCCAGATCAACAAATGTACCAATGATAATAAACTCTAAATACTAAACTAAGATAAACATAAAACCAGAAACAAATTAGATGCAGAAAGCAAACCCCAAGTCTACAGTTGATCCCTAAGTCCACCGCCTCAATTTTGGGATGATTTGTTGTCTATTCAGGTATTCCAGAGATCTAGTGTACATCAAGTTGATTGTGGAGATTTAATCCGCTGTTCCTGAGGCTGCTGGGAGAAATTGCCCTTTCTCTTCTTTGTTCACACAGCTCTTGGGGCTGAGCTTTGGATTTGGCCTTGCCTCTGCGTGTAGGTCGCTGTCTGGCGTCTGTTCTTCACCCAGACAGGAGGGGGTTAAAGGAGCAGCTGATTTAGGGGGCTCTGGCTCACTTGGGCCAGGGGGAGGGATGGGTACAGAATATGGGGTGAGCCTGCAGTGACAGAGGCTGGCGTGATGTTGCAGCAACCTGAGGTGGTCCGTGTGTTCTCCTGGGGAAGTTGTTCCAGGATCACGGGACCCTGGCAGTGGTGGGCTACATAAGCTCCCAGCACGGGAGGTGTGGATAGTGACCTGTGCTTGCACACAGGCTTCTTGATGGCTGCAGCAGCAGCCTTGGAGTTTCATGCCTGTCTCTGGGGTTTGCACTGATAGCCAAGGCTCACGCCCCTTCTCTGAAGCTCGTTTAGGTGGTGCTCTGAACCCCCTCTCCTCACGTACCCCAAAACAATGGTCTCTTGCCTCTTAGGCAGTTTCCGACTTTTTCCCTGACTCCCTCCCAGCTAGCTGTGGGGAACTAGTCCCCTTCAGGCTGTGTTCACACATCCAACCCCAGTCCTCTCCCAGCCCCCACCCTTCCCAGCGGGTGAGCAGACAAGCCTCTCAGGTGAGTGCCGGTCGGCACCAATCCTCTGTGCAGGAATCTCTCTGCTTTGCCCTCTGCACCCCTGTTGCTGCGCTCTCCTCCGTGGCTCTGAAGCTTCCCCCCTGCCACCCCCCGTCTCCTCCTGTGAAGGGGCTTCCTAGTGTGTGGAAACTTTTCCTCCTTCACGCTCCCTCCCGCTGGTGCAGGTTCTGTCCCTACTCTTTTGTCTCTGTTTATTCTTTTTTCTTTTGCCCTACCCAGGTACGTGGGGAGTTTCTTGCCTTTTGGGAAGTCTGAGGTCTTCTGCCAGCATTCAGTAGGAGTTGTTCCACATGTAGATGTATTTCTGATGTATTTGTGGGGAGGAAGGTGATCTCCATGTCTTACTCCTCTGCTGTGTTGAAGGTCTAACAGTCTGAGTGGTCTTTACTTCAAAGGGAGGCGTTGATCTGATCTTTCATCTTCTCAGCTGTTGCTCACCAGCTTCCTTTAGATACTGTTTGAACTAAAAACCCCTCATTTTCTGATTTGCCATATCATGAATTGCCATGATACTTCTAATCCTCTCACTTGGAAGCTACTAGATGTACTTCTTGAAGCCTTCCTTAGTCTCCAAGTTTCCTATCACATTGGTTCTGGACATATGGAATTCTGGACAATCTCATGTGATACTGATTTATCTTTACCCTAATATTTCACTTTTAATGCTTTCAGAGGCTTCTAAAAATGATTTCATTTCCTCCTTCAGATCATCTTAAGGAATAGGTTATACATTCTATTAGGATAACGGTATTGAGGTAACATATAGTACATCAGTATTAGACCCAAGGTTAGAAATCTCTAATTCTTTCCTACAGATCACTTACCAGCCCGTACTCCACCCTGTCCCCAACTTCAAGCATGGGAGGAAGCAGTATGTAAATGATATCATTGTCTCAAACCATCTTTTGGAAAGTTGGACACAAATACGTCATTTTTTTCAAAAAATGCCAGTGGAGTTTATCCAAACAGAATTTGCTTGGCCTTTATTATTTCAGTTTAAACACTAAGTACATTTCACTTTGAAGAAATTGAAATGAGTTTACTTGACAAGTCATACCATCCAGTTCTGATTGCTGTCTTAAATTAGAGAATTCCAAAAATTGGGCGTGACTTGTGGGTAACTGTATGGTGTAGGGGCTTGAAGTGATTTTTGTCTGGTGCATTGAAATGTAAACATAGTTTAAGAGAATTAGACTTTTTGGTACTAAAATAGGAAACTTCAGTCTTCAGGCATTCACTTTGATAAAATTCCTGGATAACACGAGGCACATAAAGTGTAGAAACTTTTTACAGATAGAATGTTTGAAGTGGTTGTCTTCCTTGCATAGAATAATGCAGTAGAAGTCTTTTGTTAAATAGTCAGTGCCTTCTTGGAGATAGGATTTTGAAGCAGAAAATGCTAAAGCAGATTGTTGATTTGCCTGTGCTGATGTCTTCATGTGTTTTGCTTGGAAATGTCTCACTAGATTGTGCTTCATGAAGGCAAGCGTTGTCAGTTTTGTTCATCACTGAATCCCTTGGCCCAGAGCAGTGCAAAGTAGGGACTTAATATGTATTTGTTGAGTGAGTTAATGAATGGGTATATAAAGACTTTAAGAAACGAGGGTACGTTTTTAGTAATGACTAGTAAGTGAAACCGTAAATTTAATAAGAGAGGGCTTGTATGCTTCTTGATCATGATCATAGTGATATGAATATGTCATCTAAATACATCATTTAAGTATGTATACTGTAAGTGCATGACAAAACAGGCAAAGCTGGGGCTTCAGAGCTAGAAAGACTGCTCTGACCATGTTTTTCTTTAATGGGAACAAAATACAGCTGTGAGATGGTAGATGATGTGTGTAGAATACCTAGCATAGAACAGTGGCTTTCTGTTCTCATTAGTGTTTTTTTCAGATAAAACTGAGAAGGAAGCAGTCATGTCTTAAGTCAGTGGTTCTCATCCAGGGTGCTTTTGGCCCCCCATGGGACATTTGGTAATGTCTGGAGACATGGTTGATTGTCAGGACTAGAGAGGATAGTAGTGGCATCTGTGGCCATAGGCCAGGGATGGTGCTAAATTATCCTCCAGTGCCCAAGACAAGGCCTCCCGATAAAGAATTATCTGGTGGGCTTCCCTGGTGGCGCAGGGTTGAGAGTCCACCTGCCGATGCAGGGGACACGGGTTCGTGTCCTGGTCCGGGAGGATCCCACATGCCGCGGAGCGGCTAGGCCCTTGAGCCATGGCCGCTGAGCCTGCACGTCTGGAGCCTATGCTCCGCAACGGGAGAGGCCACAACAGTGAGAGGCCCGCATACTGCAAAAAAAAAAAAAAAGAATTATCTGGTACAAAGCATCAATAGTGCTGAGGTTGAAAAACCCTGTCCTAGTCATTCATGAAAGTTATAATATTAAAATATTGATCAAATTAAAAAGTGTCACCATATATATCTTAAGTTGGATGAGATATTATTCTGTTAATATATAGCAAATGAATTTTTTTTTCAGTTCTTGATACTTCGGTTCCTGACCTAAGTTAGTTTTCTTAGATTCTGTCAATATCAGGGATTCTTTTCATCAATATACTTATGTATCTTAAGAAGTTATTTGCTTTCCAAACAGTAGAATACACATATATCTAATGAATCATTGCTGAGCTCAGCAAATACTATTATTTGAGACTTACAGCTGCCACAGAAGGTTGGAACTATTAACTTGTCAGTTAGATCAAAGTACATTTGACCAAAATAATTTGATCAGTTTACTAATGTTGATTAATGAATGCATGAAACTTGATGATATTATCTGCTTGGTAGGCACTTAGCCTGCTTTCTAAATCTGTTAAGTTTTTTTTTTTTTGAAGACATGAAAATAAGATTTCTACTTCCTCTGGAAGAATATTGTGGATTTCTGAGGCAGGAGAAGAGATTTGGAAAATTTGGGTAATTCCATTGTTTCCTTTCTCATTAGACATTGGGCGATGTATCATGTTTGTGTTAATTGTATGGAGTGGAAAAGACTTAGAAGACATATTTTGTGTTTATTATTGTTGGCTTAAAAGTTGACTCCTTTTCCTGGATGTTGCATGACACATCAGTTATTCGTTTGGTATTGACTTTGGTGGTCTGATGTTTCCCCAGAGGGGCTCTGATGTTGCTGAATCTTTCATGCTGTGACTTTGTTTTCAACTCCTGGGTGCTGTCTCAAGTATAGCTTCTTGTAGTGAAAATTGATGATACTTAGGACTTTAGTTTGTTTCAGGTACCCCACTAAATGCTTTTCATTTTATTGATGAAAATGCTTTTCGTTTTATTCTCTCACAATGCCATGAGGCATAGCTATTTTTACAATTCCCACTTGTCCGTGGTTGTATAACCTAGAGGGTGGTGGGGCCAGACCTGCTTAATGACCTTTGCTGTCTTCAAAGGAGGGGGGCTAGGTGGTGGTGGTGTACCTTGAGGGGGATAATATGGAGGGAGATCTGATGACATCAGTGAACTATAATACAACACCATTTCTTAAAGTTCTGCAAGGACAGGGAAGGCACTTGCTGGTGGAGGAAATGGGGTTTTAAAAGGATTGCCTTGTGAAGTCAGTTTTCCCTCCCTTTCGATAGCAGCTGGGGCAGAATCGGGGGGTAGAGACTTGCAGTAACACCTGTGACCCGAGAAGAAGCTCCCCAAGTCAGGTTTGGCTGCTTGAGTTTAGACAGACCTCTGCAGGCCCCATGACCCTCTAGTTCTGCCTGACGACGGTCTAGGATGGCAACATCTCTGGGGAGGAAGCCATTCTACAGGGTTTTCACGTCTAGGAAGCTAAATGAATTGAGGTTTGTACTACGCTTTTTGTTCATGTGTGCACGCACTTGTGACTCCTGTTGGCGGTGACGAGGGAGGTATTGTCTCTCCTGTGGGTGCTGGGTGCATGCCTGATAGAACTCGGGTCCCATGGGAGTGTAACTAGTTAATTGTGCCCAGTTCTCTCGGGTCTGTGAGCTCCTTCTGGACGGATAATGTGTTAACGCTAGTCATTATAGAGACCAAATGTGTTCTAGGTGCTCTTGGTTTGAATGATGCGGAAACTGAGCAGCTGCCTAAGGTTATCAGCCAGTGAGTGGAAAAACTGGGATTCCTACGCAGGACTGTCTGACGTGAACACCTGTGCCCTTTTCACCACTTCTTCATCTTTTCTCCATCTTTCATCTCCATCTCTGGCACATGGTAGTTAATAAATGTCAGTTGAAGGAATGCACGCTGCCTGTGCAACCTTACAGGTGGAAACTAAGTATTGCTTTTACCTGAACATAATGCAGAGCTGCAAAACAACAGAAGAGTGACAAAGAGCCGCAGGTATTCGAGCCTGATGAGCTGCCAGAAGGAAGCCCCATGTTCTAAGGGTCTCCACCTGTTTGTGTCTCTCAGGTCTGGATTTCCCAGTCTCCACTCCAGCTTCAGAAATCTGCTTCTGGAGCCTTTCCAGGGAAAGCTTTCCAAATGTTCCTTGATGCCATTTGGACTTTGACTTTCAGTATGATTCTTCATTCTGACACTCCCTGATGGTGGATCCCCTGCTGCCCTGGAGGGAAGTCCTTACCCACCCCCAGCTCCAGGTGTGGGCCCCCTCTAGCTGTGGGACTGGAGAAGAGAGGTTGGCCTTTTTTGCATCTCAGGTTTCTCCTCTGTAATGTTAGGGACTTGACGTAGTAGGTAGTCTATTTCCATAGTTCTTCACCAGTTTTTTTTAAATCGGGCTTCTTAAGAATATGCTAAAAACACACAGTTTTGTGGGACTCAGATCCCCCTCACACAAAGCCCATCTATCTACAGTTACACCACGTAAAAGATCTCTTCTTTACTGGGTTCTCTCCGTCTCTGACAGTGTATGGCATGCCATTATAACATTGTGTTCTTTTTAATTAGCAAATTTATTGTGAAGATAAGTCTGTATTAGGACTAGTCAAATTCATAGACCTTTCAACCTGAGCTTTGACACAGAAAAAGATTGAGGATTTTGGCGTAGGCTCCTATCAAAGAGGTGCTGACAGCTCCAGACTTTAAGACTTCTGGATTATTCCTTCTGACTTTTTACCCCGTGTTCTCATCTATATTATACAAACAATGGATGAATATGTTTTTCTTGGAGGAGTAAATAGTGGAGAGATGTTTTGTAGGTGGAGTTTTAGCCTTACAGGGAACATCAGTAATTTATCTCCAGTGTAGTTTAAACACTTAATGGGTAAAGCATTTGAGGAGCTGTTGGGTCCCACAGAAAAACTTGAAATCCTCTTTCCTCATTACTGTCGATCTCTGCACATAGCAGCTACCCTCCAGAGTCCCCATTCCCATGACCCTAAATGCTCTGAACCTCTTTTCACCCCACCTCCTTTCCTGGCCTTGTTTTCTGCCAGTAAACTCTGTTCTCTGTTGAAAGAATCCCACCCACCTTTCTGGGGCTGCTTCAGAGATCTGGGCTGCTTCCTTTCACGGGGATGTTTTCGGTCACTTAGGTTTTACGTATGTTCTTTCATTCCTGTCAGAGGTAGAAGGTAGGAAACTGAAGGGGTAAGAGGAAGAGACAACCTCACGGGCATCCCAAAGTATTACAGGACCATGTGGTACCTACACCACTCACTCCAGCAGACAGTCTCTCAAGTGGAACATACCTTTCAGCAGACGAGCAGTTTATTCATAACATTCTAACCAGTCCCTCATACATTTGAATCAAACCTTTGTTTTACTCGCATGTATTTTTGAAGGGAAATAAGTAAGCAAAATCAAATATTTGGTTTACAGCAGTTAAGATGGTTAAATGCAAACGTTCTTGGCTCGCCCCTCTGCCCCCCTCCTTATTTTGGGCCCCTGTTCTGCCTCCCAGATAGTCTGATAGCCTGTTGCCCTGGGACTCGGATGGGATTTATTTACTGCCTGGTGGAAACAGCTGGGAGGTGGGGTAGGGGAAGCAGTTAGAATAATACAGGCATTTTGAAACAGTTTCTTGGCTTTTTTCTTTTTTTTTTTGGCAGCTAAGATAGGCCTGCTCAAAATATTTTTTAAAAAATGTTTTACCTTAGTGGGCTCTGTGTTTGCCAGTGTAAATGTTTCCAAATTGTTCTCTTGATTTCATTCTTAAGAATCTAGGCAACTGGTATAATGTATATATACACAGAGATTACTTTTGTTTTTTTGGTTTAAAAATGCAATTATTTTTGTTGAGAAATAATGACTGTGAAGTTCCCTATCAGAAGCCAGCTAATTGAACTCCATGCAGAGTGTTTCTATACATTATAGTAATATAAGGTAGTAGTAATGACAATGCTGATCTCATAGGACTTGCCTTGGCATTTATGAGAAAATCCCACAGAAGTGAGGAAGTTACCAGTCCTTTTATTTTCAACACTTCAACAAATTAGGGCATAGAACTCAGTATCTCCTGGGTCCCATATGGAACTGAATTTTACTGAAGTTTAATGTGGAACTGAAAGACCTGAAAAGAGAATTTAACAGGACAAATGAGTTCTGGCAAAAAAGGTAGCAGGTTAGTAATGTAAGTTAATAATAAGCAACTTTTGGGCTTCTCTGGTGGCGCAGTGGTTGAGAGTCCACTTGCCGATGCAGGGAACAGGGGTTCGTGCCCCGGTCTGGGAGGATCCCACATGCCGCAGAGCGGCTGGGCCCGTGAGCCATGGCCGCTGAGCCTGTGCGTCCGGAGCCTGTGCTCCGCAATGGGAGAGGCCACAACAGTGAGAGGCCCGCGTACCGCAAAAAAAAAATAATAAGCAACTTTCAGTGGCGCTCTTACAGTTGATCATATTTGTGAACTATTGGCAATAATTTTTGTTATTCTGTAAGGACTGCTCTTTTGGAATACGTTTTTTTTTTGCTGTCTTTAGTCTTTGAAGACACAAGAAGGTTAAATGCCCAATCTTATTAAGCAGTGAGGGGGAAAAAGTTTAGGTGTTTTGCTTCCTTAATACTTTGGTCTATTTTGTACCTTTTATATTTAATTTTTTTTTTTTTTTTTTTTTTTTTTTTTGCGGTACACGGGCCTCTCACTGTTGTGGCCTATCCCATTGTGGAGCACAGGCTCCGGACGCGCAGGCTCAGCGGCCATGGCTCACGGGCCCAGCTGCTCCGCGGCATGTGGAATCTTCCTGGACCGGGGCACGAACCCATGTCCCCTGCATCGGCAGGCTAACTCTCAACCATTGCGCCACCAGGGAAGCCCTATATTTCATTTTTTTTTCCCATATGTAAGAGAAATAGTGTGAGGTGCAGGAGGAAGCAGTTGGCTCTAGTCTTGTTTCTGCCATTGTTGACAGTCACTTAATTTTTTGGTCTTGAATAAGTTACTGAATTCCTGTGGCCCTCAGTTTCCCCATCTGTAGAGTGACGTGATTGGACTCAATCATGTCCAGTCTCTTAGCTGTCTGAACACTGCTTTCCATCAATGAGGGTATAACTGGCCTCACTGCAGAATGTAGAATACCAGACCATTATCCCATGAGTTTCAGAGTAAGTCTGGGGAAACTACACAAAGCCGCTTACTCTAATTGACTTGCCGTCCTCAGTGTGTATCACATAATGATGCTATCCTATTGTTCAGTGAGTTAGATCCTACAAACCCCCCAGTTGCCAAGACCGTGAGGGATCTCCTTGCCTTGGCAGACACGTTACTTTCATGAGTTACTTTGCACGTGATGATAAACCCCCATGGCTTTCTGAGCTAATGTGCAAGGTAACGCTTCCAGTGGGGGAAGCCCTACATCTACCTGTTTCTCTAAACAGGACATATTTTTCCGCACTTTAAAAATAATTCCATTACCAAATGTAAAGATGCATAATAAGATGTTATCATTTCCAAGTTTATACTGTTTTTTGTTTAGTGTAAGCAAATTTTGCTGTCTCTAGTCTTTAAGGACGTAAGAAGGTTAAACGAAATGAAAGAAAAACATGTTTCTAGGGCTTCCCTGGTGGCGCAGTGGTTGAGAGTCTGCCTACTGATGCAGGGGACACGGGTTCGTGCCCCGGTCCGGGAAGATCCCACATGCCGCGGAGCGGTTAGGCCCGTGAGCCATGGCCGCTGAGCCTGCACGTCCGGAGCCTGTGCTCCGCAATGGGAGAGGCCACAACAGTGAGAGGCCTGCGTACCGAAAAAAAAAAAAAAAAAAAAAGAGAAAGAAAAACATGTTTCTAAAATATCATTTCAGGGAACTTCTTATTCTGGTCATGCCAATAGCAGCATACTTTTATCAGAGGACCCTTGATGCAGATAACAATTATAAACGGTGGACAAGATATAAAATCCATATTTGAAGCCACCAGAGAGCAACTGATAGCTGACAGAAATTGGAGGGAAGTTGATTCTTGAAAGATGTGAATTGCACTGGATAAAGTTAACGTTCATGTACTGTTTTTGCCTGGTGGCATTCCCACTCTGTGCATAGTGGGATGGCTAGATGTGGAGCAGAAAGTGGCAGTTACTGGCTGGAGGAGTTGGGAGATGAACGGCATTTGTGGCTGCCAGAGTGACTGGAAAGTGAGGAGACACATCCAGGGACGGAGGGAGTCACAGAAGAGGAAGCCGCAACATTTTACATTAAACTCTGTCCAAATTCCTGGCTGATTCATGGAGAGACTCTAAAGTTCCCAATGAGAAGAAACAGCTGGAAAGCTGAAAGAACTGAGTAGTTCCAGCCACTGTACACCGTAGTGAAACAATTTGGAGTTTGAATCTAGCTAAGTAACTGATCAATATTCTTCAGAAAAAGATGGTCTCTACAACATAATATTCATAATAGCCTTCCCATAATACCAACCACATGAAGAAAAGGGAAATGACTCATAGTCAAGAGAAGAAACTGTCAATAGAAAACAACCCCAAGATGACTGAGATGCTGGAATTTAGTGCACAAGGACTTTAAAAGCAGATATTATAAATATTGTAGGCCCAAAATATGGTCATAATGCAACAATAGATGGGAAATTTTAATAGAAAAACAGAAAACAAAAAACCCAGATGGAAGTAAGATAAGGTAATTTTGATCAGGCTGTCTTCAAGTTCAGTTATTCTATTTTGAACAAAGATAAATGATTCAAGAAAAATGGAAAAGTGTCTTGGTGCTGTTAGGATAATATCAGCTGTTAGGATAATATCAAATAGTATATATGTAATTGTAACCTCAGAAGATAAGAGAATGTGTCAGGAAAAATATTTGAAAAGATAATGGCTGACGGTTTCCCAGGTTAGGTGAAAAACAAACTTAAAGATGAAAGCAGGTCAGCAAACCTCAAGATGAATACAAGGAAAATCACACCTAGGCACTTCATAGAAAACAGCTGAAAATCAATGAGAACGTTGAAAACAGCCAGAGCTAAAAGATAAATTACATACAGTAGAACAATGATATAAATGATGGGTCACATCTCATCAGGAACAAAGGAGGTTGTAAAGTGGTAGAACATTTTTAATGTGCTAAAGAAACAAGCTATTTGAAATTTTATGTCCAAAGAGAAATCCTTCAAAGGCAAAGGTGAAATAAAAGTATTTTCAGAGAAATGAAAATGGAGACAATTTGTTGTAGATCTTCCCAACAGGAAATTCTGAAGGAAGTTCTTCATACTTAAGGGAAATGACACCAGATGGAATAGTGTGGGGTTTATAGCATAAGTAGATGTAAAATTCATACATTTTAATATATTATGAGTGCTGTAGAGATATTAAGGATAGTGAGATCTGTGAAACTGTCAGTGTTCTTACAAGAAGAACAAGAATTTTATGGTGCTTTGTAGTTTTGTAGTTTTTTAAAAACATGTAGGTTGGGCTTCCCTGGTGGCACAGTGGTTAAGAATCTGCCTGCCAATGCAGGGGACACGGGTTCGAGCCCTGGTCCACGAAGATCCCACATGCCACACTAAGCTTTTGTGTCCCAACCACTGAGCCTGCGCTCTAGAGCCTGCAAGTCACAACTACTGAGTCTACGAGCTACAGCTACTGAAGCCCACGCGCCTGGAGCCTGTGCTCCACAAGAGAAGCCCCTGCAATGAGAAGCCTGTGCACTGGCTTCTCAGTGCAAAAATAAATAAATAAATAAAACTAAAAAAACCCATGTGTAGGTCATTTATAAAATCATTCTCACAGAATTGTTTGGGAGAAAGAACTTAGATGATATGAAAATCAGATTGTAAGAGATAAGGAAGTGGTGTGGTGGTAGTGGGTGTAGATCAATCACACATTAAGGGGACTGGAAGTAGTTGCAGGAGAAAACAAAGTTTTTGTAGAATTATTTTAAATAAATTCTGAGAGATCCTTCTCTTACAGTAATTCTGATAGGATAGAAAGGGTGGGGATGGAAGGAAGAGGAAGGCACTGATAACCAACTCTTAGTAGAAACAATGCCAGAATCTAGGTTATCTAGAATTATAAGTCTACAGAATCCATAGGTAACTAGGTGATCAAAACTTTCCTGAAGGAGTCTTGGTGTAAAAAGTATTCTGCTCACATGTATCCACTCTGCTCTCCAGACTTGTGGATCGTACCCTGATATCAGCAAAAACGTCTTAGTATGTACCCTATATATGTAGCCCATGAACTATTGAGCTAATATATTATGAATGTTATAAAACATTCTAAACAGAAGATAAAAAGGAAGAGAAATACAAAGAAACAAAAGTAAAGTTCTGGTATTATTGGATCACAGCATTATATTTTGTACCTTTTGAGGATTGTATCTAGTTTGAAGAGCACTGCAGTGACAATAAAATGGGATGTACTTGTAGTTATTTTGTTTCGGATCATCTGTCTATATTTCTATTTATGGAGTATACATAAAATTTTATACAACTGGAATATCATATGCCTTTTTAAAAAAATCATGGACAGCTTTAAAATTCAATCTTGCTTTTTACCTTTACTATCATTCCTCCCCACTTGAACCATACTACTCCCCTTCATAGATAACTTAATAACCTAGTGCCTAAGCTGTGCTATGTTTCCCATGTCCATCCAGTCATTTATTATTGCTTAATAAATAAGGACATAGTATATGAATGTTTCTGCGTCTTCATTTTCTAACTTAAAATAGGTTGTAGAAAATCCTCCAACATAGATAAAACTCATTTTTAATGGTTACATAATATTCAATGTTGTAAATGTGCTGATTTATTGAACCATTCTTCTATTGGCCATTCAGCTTGTTTCCAGTGTGTTCTTAACTTTTTTTGCTGTTATAAACAGTGATTCAATAAACATGTTAAATATATATCCTTATGTACTGGGATTTATTTCTTTAAATTATAAAAGATGCAGTTACTAGGTCATTGGATAGCTTTATCTTGAATTTAAGTTTTCTAGATTGATTTCCAAGGTCTTAGAACTCACATTTCCACCAGTGATGCCAAAGAGTATTGTTCTTCTCCCACTTTATGTCCCTGTCAGCCATAGTTCCATCCTTTTTTCCCCACATTTTCGTGATTTGAAAAAATCTTGGCAGAGTGGGTGTGAAATGCGGTTTTATGTTTGCATTACTGGTGAGGCTGGGCATCTTCTCAGTCTTCTGGATTTTTCTCTTCAGGGAATTGCATGTTCATGTCCTTTGTCCATTTTTTTTACTTGGTTTTGTTCCCATTGGGTTACCCATTTGTTTTGTTGTTAATTTATAAGAGATCTTTGTATCTCATACCCATATTTTTCACGTGCATTGCAGGTATCTTCTCTAATCTCTTATTTAATTATTAACTCGATTTGTGGTATCTCTATGCACAAACCAATTTCTGTTTTCTAAAGTCAGTGTAATTTTTCCCAAAGTCAAATATGAATTATTTGCTTAGAAATTCCAGTGCAGAATAGGGTAACAGCCCTGAGAGCAAAGTTCTCCTAGTATATACAGGAGCTGGAGAGGCACTGCCTTCACCATGTTCTCTGGATAGACCTACCATGCAGGGGACACATTGGGCACATACCCAAGCAAGGTTTGTTATGAGCCCTGTTGCCCTACTGTGGGAACATCCAGCAGGGCAAGATTTACTTGATCGCATTTTGCTGCCTCTCACATAGTTTTGTCCTCCTTGTGCCTCAGACTTATTGAAATAGGCCATATTTTTTCATTAGGTAATATTGGCTTTAAGAAAACAACATTTCCAGCAGTGTGGATCTTGCAGGTCCTGTAGGGCAGTGGATATTTTATTTCAGCTGGATCAAACCCTGAAAGAGGAATGGAACAGATGTTTGAATTTGGTTAAATGCTTTCAATATTTATTACTTAGGTGACCTAGTTTAGCAGCAGTTGTGTTAGAAAAAAACAAGGCCATTCGGGAAAAACAGAGTTTATTGCATTCACCTTAAAAATCAAAAAACTTTCCCCTTTTAATTTTAGTTAGCTTGAATGTGGGGAAGTAAAACCCCAAGAGATTCTCTTCCCACTTTGAACAGATATTTACATGTATACTACATTAAAAATAGTGTCCCATATGAAATATTTTTTGACGTGACTAGAGAACAGTTTTGGAGCTACAGTTCTTGATGTGCTTATAACTGAGTTTCAGAGCTGGGGGACTTTTGAGGTCGTCTCACAGAGCCTTACACCTTATAAATGAGGGAACAGACTTAGAGGAATTTGATCCACGGCTCTCCGAGATTCAGTGGCACAGGCAGAAGTACACTTTGAATTTCCAAAATCTGATTCATTGTTTATGCTTTCTCCATCTTGAGTGCTGTGGATGCCGTGTCCTGGAAAAGTGAGCTCTTGGATCCTTGTACCATTGTATCCATCCTTGACTCTTTAGATGCCAGTCTCAGAGCTCAGTGTAAGGAAGGTGCTGGCTAGGAAGAGGGAAGACTGTAGAAGAACAGCTTGTCTGACAGGTTCCCACTATCTTTTTCATTCTTCCGGGTTTATAGGTAATGAGGAAGGAGTGTACAAAGTTAACATCCAAAACCAGAAACCATGAATGTCCCTTTCAGCTGCCATTAGGGTCCATGATGGAGAGTTGACTAAAAATTCATGTAAATACAATAGCTCTAACAGTGCTGTGGGAGAAGAATTTGGAGAATGAGCAGTTGGGTATGAAAGGCTTCCCGGACAAGTGGATATTTATTTCCCATATCTGGCCAACCAGCCATTTATTCCTTGCCGTGCTGTAAGACATGGGTCACTGGAGAATGTAACAGCAGAGGCTAAAATCTCATCATGTGGTATAAGGAGCAGCTACCAAAGGGAAGAGTGTTAGAAAGCAGGAGGGGAAAGAAACTGAAGTGATAATGTGGGGGATATAACATATACCTGATTATTACTGTAAAATTGGCATCTTCAACAGTTGGCTAAAAGGAGACAAAAACATACTTGGAATAGACTGAGATGAATAAGCCTTACGTTTTATCATCCAGAAATACTGAAGGATGGGGACCAGGAAGGGTAAGAAACCTGCCCTTTCCTTCCCTGTTTTTTAATTATTATTTTGTCTATTTTGTTTAGTTTTGGGTTTGGTTGTAGGGATCTGGGGTCTTTTTTACATAGGATTTTTTTTTTAATAGTGGTAAACCTTGGCCATTTTAACCTTTTTAAGTACACAAGTTACTGGCATTAATTACATTCATGCTGTTGTGCAACCATCACCACTGTGTTTTCAAAACTTTTTCATCACCCCAAACAGAAACTCTGTACCTATTAAACTATAACTCCCCATCTCTCTCCCACTATTTTTCCATTCTGCTCTGTCTTTATAAATTTGCCTGTTCTTGGCACCTCATTTAAGTAGAATCATACAGAATTTGTCCTTTTGCATCTGGCTTATTTCACTTCACATCATGTTTTCACGGTTCTTCCAGGTTGTAGCATGTATCAGAACGTCATTCCTTTTTATGGTTGAGTAATATTCCATTGTGTGTATATCACATTTTGTTTATCCATTCGTCTGTCAAAGGGCACACCTTAGGTTGTTTCTACGTTTCACCTGTTATGCATGATGCTCCAGTGAACATTGGTGTACAGGTATCTGTTCGAGTCCCTGTTTTCAGTTCATTTTGGTCATATACATGGGAGTGGAATTGCTGGACCATATGGTAATTATGTCTTTAGCTTTTTGAGGAACTGCCAGACTATATTCCATAGTGGCTGTGGTGCTAGGTTCCTTGGCTCTCTGTTGGAAACTGGTGGAGGTCTCTCACTTGTAGGTATAACTATATAGATAACTGACCTCAGGGTTGCTGAATGGGACTGTAAATTCCAAACTCAATATTTGCAAATAACTTCAGAATTTTTTTTAATAAAAATTGTTTGAAACAAACATTGCTTTTAACTATACATTTGGGCAGTCTCTGAATATGAATTCTAATGTTACCAGAGGGGTGAAATCCTATATTTGTGTTCTCCTCCTTATTGGTGGAGGGGAGTAAAAGAATCTGACACCCTTGTGTGTGCATCAGATATTGTGCTAGGTATTTTCACACACTTAACTCACTGATACCCAAGAAAAGTATAGGTAAAGTCATATAATTAATGTACCTCCATGTTTACTAAATAATGAGGCTTCATTTTGTAAACCATAGAACTCACAATTCTCAGATCATTATGTCAGAGGAATGAAAATGTTTCTCTATGCTTGTAATCTGTATTTTGATCAAGGATCACACAATGAATTGTAAAAGACTTTATTTAGATTATGTGTGAAATTAATATATGTTAATTAATAAAACTGAATCGTTTTTAAAAAAACAAATCCCACTTCATGTTGTCTTTACATTAACTTTGTGAGGTGGATATCATTACTCTCATATTGCAGTGAGGAAATGGAGATAATTCTCCCCTTCCTTCCCACGGCAAGTGGTAGAGTTAGGATCTGGTTCCTAGAATTTGATGAAAAAGCTTTGCAGTTGTCACTTCCTCAGTAGGGTAGAAGCCCTTAATTATTGTTTACATTTTGCATTTTTCTTAGATTGTATTTAGTTAGATTTACCCTGGCCTCTCTTAGTTTAGATAAATAGGAGATGGCTGCAATTCCTTTTAAATTTGTGTGCAGGGATGCTGTCCCAAGTAACCAAACATAGTAACTCATTTTTGACAAAACTAAGGACTTTGGTTATTAACAATATTTCCTTCCATGGTTACTTGCTAAATAAATCATCAAAGCCTTGAACTGAAAAAAACAAAAAAAAACCTTGAACTGAATAAGTTTAGTCATCTGTGCTTTCCAGAGCTTTTGAGCAGTTACCTCATCCTTTGCAGATAGGATATCTGCCTCATTAGCTTGTAGCTTTTAAAAAAAATTTTATTTTATTAATTTTTATACAGTAGGTTCTTATTATCTGTTTTATACACATCAGTGTATACATGTCAATCCCAATCTCCCAATTCATACCACCACCACCACCACCCTCCCACCCCCGCTTTCCCCCCTTGGTGTCCATACGTTTGTTCTCTACATCTGTGTCTCTATTTCTGCCTTGCAAACCAGTTCATTTTTCTAGATTCCACATATATGCCTTAATATACGTTATTTGTTTTTCTCTTTCTGACTTACTTCACTCTGTATGACAGTCTCTAGGTCCATCCACGTCTCTACAAATGACCCAATTTCGTTCCTTTTTATGGCTGAGTAATATTCCATTGTGTATATGTACCACATCTTCTTTATCCATTTGTCTGTCAGTGGGCATTTAGGTTGCTTCCATGACCTGGCTATTGTAAATAGTGCTGCAATGAACATTGGGGTGCATGTGTCTTTTTGAATTTTGGTTTTCTCTGGGTATATGCCCAGTAGTGGGGTTGCTGGACCATATGGTAGTTCTGTTTTTAGTTTTTTAAGGAACGTCCATACTGTTCTCCATAGTGGCTGTATCAATTTACATTCCCACCAACAGTTCAAGAGGGTTCCCTTTTCTCCACACCCTCTCCAGCATTTGTTGTTTGTGGATTTTCTGATGATGCCCATTCTAACTGGTGTGAGGTGATACCTCATTGTAGTTTTGATTTGCATTTCTCTAATAATTAGTGATGTTGAACAGCTTTTCATGTGCTTCTTGGCCATCTGTATGTCTTCTTTGGAGAAATGTCTATTTAGGTCTTCTGCCCATTTTTGGATTGGGTTGTTTGTTCTTTTAATATTGAGCTGCAAATATATAAAGAGCATGAGCTGTTTATATATTTTGGAGATTAATCCTTTGTTCATTGATTCGTTTGTAACTATTTTCTCCCATTCTGAGGGTTGTCTTTTTGTCTTGTTTATAGTTTCCTTTGCTGTGTAAAAGCTTTGAAGTTTCATTAAGTCCTATTTGTTTATTTTTGTTTTTATTTCCATTACTCTAGGAGGTGGGTCAAGAAAGATCTTGCTGTGATTTATGTCAAAGAGTGGTCTTCCTATGTTTTACTCTAAGAGTTTTACAGTGTCTGTAGCTTGTAGCTTTGATAATTAGAAATAGAAGAAAAGTGGGGATGTGCATGGCTGGAATTTCTTTGTCTTTTCATTCTTTTTTCCTCTCTTGCTATTTGTTTTCTCTTTTTCTTTTTGTGAATACTAAGCAATATTGCCACCTTACATGTAAGTAATGTTTTCTACTTTTTAACTTTTTTCTTCTAGTTTTACTGATTTTTTTCCTACTTTTCAAAGTACTTGTAAATAGATGATCTCATTTGATACAGGTTTTAAACAATTTCATATACTTGTAGTTTGTAAACTCTTAGAGAATGGTTTAGACACATAAAAACAGAGAAAATAGTATGGAGAAACTCCAAAGTATCCATCCTTATCAATTCAGAGCCAATTGTGTTCTTTTATACTCTGCCTACTTCTCTTCTTCCCCCTGATTATTTTGAAGTCAACCTGTAAATATTTAGCATATATTTCAGTATCCCTAAAAGATAAGGGCTCTTAACACATACTCTCAAGACCTTTATCCCACCTAAGATAATTAATAAAATTTATCATTAAGAATCCAGGTAAATTTCCCAAGATGTTTCATAAGTTTTTAACAGCTTATTTGTTCAAATGGGGATCAAAAAATATTTATCGTGGCAGTTTTTGTTTCTTAAATATTTTGATCTGTGAGTCCCTCTTCCCTCTTTTTTTGTTTCCTTGAAATCTCTTCACTGAACTGTAGATTTTGCTGGGAAATTAACATGGACTCTGCCCGTTCACTTTGCTGTAAGTGGTGTGTAGGTCTAGATGCTTGATCACATTCAGGTTTGCTTTTTGATGGGACTGCTTCCTAAGTGGCAGTGTGCTCTTCCATCATGGGGCATGTGTTGTCTCTTTTTGAGATGTTAGCAGTTATTGATTATTGACTACATTTCAATAGAGGTAGCAAATATGGTGTTTTAATTCTATCCTTTTTCTGCTAGAAAAATTTTCCAAACCATCTTTCCTCAGTTGTTTGCTTGAGGTTCAGTTTGTATAGAGAGAGTAGCGGGTTATATGTTGGGCTTTTTCAGAGAAACAAAACCAATTGCATGTGTGCATATGTGTGTGTGTGTATATACCATATATAATGAGATTATTTTAAGAAGTTGGCTCATGTGATTATGGAGGCTGGCAAGTCCAGATTTGAAGTAGAGCCTACAGGCAGAGATCCAGGAGAACCTAACCAATGGTGCAGGTAATGTTAGAAGGTAGTCTGCTGCACAATTCCCTCTTAGTCAGGGAGGCTGGTCTTTTTGTTCTATTCAGGCCTTCAACTCATTAGATGAGGTTCACCCACATGATGGAGGGCAATCTGCTTACTCAGAGTCCACCAAGTTAAATGTTAATCTCATCCAAAAACACCCTCCAAGTTGAAACATAAAATTAACCATCACAGGCTTCCCTGGTGGTGCAGTGGTTGAGAGTCCACCTGCTGATGGAGGGGACACGGGTTCGTGCCCTGGTCTGGGAAGATCCCACATGCCGCGGAGCGGCTGGACCCATGAGCCATGGCCTCTGGGCCTGCGCGTCTGGAGCCTGTGCTCCGCAACGGGAGAGGCCACAACAGTGAGAGGCCTGCGTACTGCAAAAAAAAAAAAAAAAATTACTGTCACATGAGGGTGTAGTGCTAATTGTTGATTGACCAGTTTTCAAATAATGAGTTGATTAACATCTTCCGGAGGTGACTTAGTTTTTTTAATGAATGGATACATTTAAACATATTTCAAATGATTCAACTCAATCACAGTTATTCTTTGGCTAATGGAGGCTTCTTCAAATTGCTTCATTAGACCTTTTGAACTTCTAGACCTATAGTGATGTCACTTCTCTCATTTCTAATATTGATAACTTGTCTTCTTTCTCTTTTTATCAGTCTAGCCAGAGATTTATCAGTTTTACTGATCTTCTCAAACAGCTTTTATTGACTTCCCCCCACCCCCAAATTAATATATTTCTGCTCTGGTCTTAATTTCATTTCTTTTTATTTTCCTTTTTGCTGGTTTTTTTATTTGGAAGCCGAGGTCATTGATTTGAGACCTTTCTTCTTTTCTAATATAGGTATTTAGCATTACAAATTTACTCCTTGGTGTAGTGGTTTAGCAACATCCCACAAATTTGGATAGGTTGTGTTTTCATTTTCATTCAGTTCAAAATAATTTTTATTTCCCTTTTGATTTTGTCTTTGATCCATTGGTTATTTTGAAGTTTGGTTTTTAGTTTACAAGTATTTGGAGCATTTTCTAAAGATACTTCTGTTATTGATTTCTAATTTAATTCTGTTATGGTCAAAGAACATAATTTGTATGGTCCAAACCCTTTAAAAGTTACTGAAATTTTTTATATGGCCCAGAATGTGTTCTATCTTGGTAAATATCTTGTATGCATTTGGGAAACGTGTGCTCTGCCCTTGGGCAAAGTGTTCTATGAATGTCAATTGGGTTAAGCTAGCTGATAGTGTTGTTCAAGTCTTCTGTATCCTTACTGATTTCTGGTTACTTGTTCTGTCAATTGAAAGGTACTAAACCTGCAGTTACAGCTACAAAGTTTTGTCTGCTTCTCATGGCTTTTTTTTTTTTTTTTAGGTTTTCGCTTCATGTATTTTGAAGCTCTGTTAACAGGTTCACAACTGTTGAGGATTCTTATGTCCTCTTGATGAATTGACCCTTATCCTTATGAAATGATGCTTTTTATCCTTGATAATATTTTTTGCTCTGAAATCTACTCTGCCTATTATTAACAGTGCCACTGCAGCTTTTATCTGACTCATGTTAACATGTCACCTCTTCTTTCATCCTTTTGTTTTTAACCTATTTGTGTCTTTATATTTAAAATGGAATTGTTGTAAGCAGCATATACAACACCTGGGCGTTTTTATTCAGTCTGACAGTCTTTGACTTTTCATTAAGACCATTTACATTTTTTAAGCACTTAATTTCAGTCCACTTCATTTTTAAAAAAAAATTTTATTGGAGTATAGTTGATTTACACTTCATTTTTTTTCTAATCTCCCACGCATTATGATTATTAAACTTCCCGAGAGGAGGCCTTGCTCACTGTGCTTCTTAGAGTCTCTTCTTCATTACAGCTCTTTTATTATAGTCCCCTCCCTCCTAGGAACTTCGGATTAGAGGGCTGGAGAATTCCTTGAATGTTCGCATGTAGCAGTCAGGTGCAGAAGACTCTTCTAACCAGGGCTATTCCAGGGCACAGTGTGCCTCTGAGAGGCCAGCACTTGAGGTCAGACAGATGTCTTCAGAGGAGAATGTGAGGACCGTGAGAGTAGTGTGGAGAATTGTTGGTGCAGCCCTGAGCCTTTCTCCCTTGTTATCCCAGACAATTCATGTCTGGCCCCAAATGCTTCTGACCTTGTTGGCATAACCAAAGCCATACTTTGGTTTGGATGGGAATCACCTTCCTTAGAAAGTGGTTTAGTGACTGACCAGATCTTATTTTTGCATCGTGTCTTTATGGCACACCCTCAGCCCAATGCTAAGCAGTTTATCTTCAAGGGTTTTCTCCAACCACATTCTATACTGTTCCTTTGAGGAGTTCTAATAAAAGTGATTATTTTCTTGGCCATCCCATTACATTTTCAGTGATATTCTAGCATTCCTTACACCCAAACCACCCAAACAACTTGAGTACAAGGCCACCTTCCTGTGGCCTTAATGGGGCTTCCAAAAGACACAGGTGGAAGTTGTATGGTTTTTTTTTAATCAATTTCTTTATTGTTGAATCTAAATTCCTGTGTTCCTGGCTGCATCATTTCTGTGGAGATCTTCGTTGCTACTCCTGGAGGCCACTGGCTCTTTACTCAGGTATTCATTACACCTGTTTTGTGATAAAAGCTCATGGTTACAGAAGTGTTTCTCAGCCTCAGAACTGTTGACATTTTTAGCCCGATAAGTCTTTCTCATGAAGGACTGTCCTGTATGTCATAGGATATTTAGTAGCATCCCTGGCTTCTACCCACTAGATGTGAGCACCTTACCTCCAAGTCCTGATAATTACAGATGCCTTCAGATATTGCCAAATGTCCCTGGTTGGGAGTCAAATCACCCCAGTTAAGAACCACTGGTAAAAGAAAATCGGTTCAACTTGGTTGAGTTTACCATGTTTATTCATGATGACCACCAAAGCTCCCTTAATTTCCATGTCTTTCCAACATGCCCCCCAACCCCCAATATCTATCTTCCTTAATTTTATTTTTTCAGTATTTTTTGTCTTTTTCATCTCATTTGCAGTGTAGGACTTTTTACTGGTCTATCCCTACATTGATATTTTCAGTGTAACCTTTACTTTCTTCCTGTTCTCATGACTGTGTTTGCTTGTTTCGTTTCACTTTCTCTGTTTGTTCTGGCGTGCTCCAGCCCTCACTCTGTTACTGGAAGTCTGTGATGTCCTTTAGTCTCCTCAACAGCAGCCTTTTACCTCCTTATTTTTTTTGGTTGGATAGATAATTTCCTATGAATGGGGTTACTGAAAACAAACACTTGTCTCCCCTTACCTCTGTGTGTGTGTGTGTGTGTGTGTGTGTGTGTGTGTGTGTTACTCTGCCTAGCGACCTCTTCCTAGAGGGAGGTTTTTCTTTGTCCGTCTCTGTGCACATTGTCCTTGAACTTTGCAGGAAAGAGCCTTTCTCCCTCAAATCACAGCTTGCATTTCTTATTTACTTTGGTGCATTCTGTTCTTTGAGGAGCATTCACCCACGCTTCTAAGCTACTTGAAACACAACCAGGGCACATGTGACCAGTTGAATTTTGTAAAGAGAAACAGGCCCTGAAAGACTGGAGGTGACTTCTCTGTGGAAACACTGTTTCCTCTCCCAGTTTTTCTTCATCCTGATTATAAACCTGAGTGCCCTAATCATAGGGGAGAGGGTTTGATCATGTCTGACCTACCTTCTGTGGGAAACATTTTATGGCCTGTTGGAGGCTCCCTTCTGTGAGGTCCAAAGCCCTTTCCTTAAGTGGAAAGGGGCTTGGGTGTTGCCAGATCCTCCCACCTGCTCTACAGGTCAAATAATGGATTTAGTAGAAATATGGAAAAATTTAGTCCATTCTCGTGCCAAAAATTGCCACTGTGAAGGCAGAAGTGTGAACAGTGTGTAACTAATCCCTTCTTTTAAGGAAAGAAGTTTTATGTAATTGTTTCCTTTCTAGTTACAAAGATACAGAGGTTTACACAGATTCAAGTCTTCAGATGGCTGGCTGTACCCCTGATTTCTGGCCTGCTTCTCTCCTTTTCCGAGTGTCACCAGTAGAGCACCCATCAAGTGTTTCACCCCATGCAGTCCCACTCCTGTCACTAGTAAAGTGGCAGTGCTGAGGGGGCTGTTGACCTACAACCCAACCCAGTGGCATTTTCCAATTGCTTGTTTCCCTGCCTTTTCTGCAGCAATTTTCAGATGGTCCTCTCTCCTTTCCATCTAGAAACTTTCTTCCACTTATCGTTTCTGTATCTATGTTAGTTTTGTTTTTGTCTCCTCTTGATTTTCTTTGTGTCCCCACCACTTAAGTGCAACTAGCCTCCAAGACTGTGTGGTTCATAGCTTTTCTGAAACATTTTTGCCTTAGAAGAATTTGGAACATCACTGTCCCTAAACTCAGAGGCTTTCTGTATCTGCTCCCCAGAGATCCACCCCACATTTCTATCTCTAAAACTAACGTAATTATCTTCCTCACACACTGGCCCTTTTTTTCTGACTGCCTTAACTCGGCACACCTCCTTGCCTTTACTTTTCCTCTTGGACTTGAACCAAAAATACCCTTCTAGTCAACCAGGCTGGAAACCTTCATTATCACTTGACTCCTTTTCCTTTTGCTCCCTGCCACCCTTAATTTAATCCTCAAGTCCTATTACTCCTTCTGGTAGTGACCTCTGGCCAGTTCTAGATTTATTCCCTTTAAATGTTGTCTAAAAACTGCTTGCCGTAGGAGGTGAAGATTCAGCTCGTTCATTTCACCTCTCGTTCCCCACCCTGCCTCTCAAACATCATTGTTTAGTATTAAGAGTTTGTCTCTGCATACTCCGCCAACACATTTAAACCTCTATTTCCTCCTCCGTCAACCTCATCTTTCAAGGTTGTGAATGTTCTCTCATGACCCTCCAGTTTGTAAGATGAGGGCAGTGGCTCTCCTCATCTTCCCTTCACTTCTCCTCTTCCTCTTCCAGAATTTTCCAACCTCCTCCAGCTAGGTATGTACATTTATATCACCTACGTTGGTCACATGGGTTGTTTCTAGCAGTTACAGCCTTCGCAATATTGTCTGTGGGTGTTCCACTCAAGGCAAAGCCCCGTATAGGGTGCTTGGGTTGCTCCCTCTGTGTGTCCACAGCCAACATCTCTGTGCTTTCTGAAGGAGTGTGTTCCTAGCATCAAATGGGAATGGATTCTCCCTTTTCCCATTCCGTCAATTGCGTATATATAGTCAAGTTTCTCCAAAATCTCAATCATGTTTTCCATTCTCATGACTCCCCCTTTTCTCCCTAGGATCATTCTCCTGGAGCTCCCTGTCTCCTGGTTGCCTGGCAACCTTCCTTTTAGGGGAAATATGGGAAACCAATCTTGAAGCTAGGGGATCTCCAAACACCAGAATGAGAGGGCCTTACTCTGGGGGAGTAAGTTTTGTGCTTTGTACTACATAGTTCCATTCTTTTAGAGAAGAAGACTCATTTTTTCCCTGATGGGGGTAGAAGCCTGACCCTTGGATGTTCTCTTTGCTAGAATCAGGGAGAACAGCTGCCTTCATATGTAGCCTTCTTAGTGACGACACCAGTGTTCAGCCCTACTTCTCATTATCACCCTGTGCTTTACTTGGTTTGAGTATCCAGAGCATGTCTGTGGTCTCCTGGGAAGACAGCTTCCTCTGTGCCTGTGCGATTTTTTTCGACCAGTGTCCTTAAGCTACTTTGTGACCCATTAGGAGTCAGGAAGTCATGACATCAATGTAGTAGTTCAAGACTGTCATTTTAAAAAGTGACAGGAGAGAATATTCGTGTCCTTTGCATAGTAAGGATAAATATACTATTTTGTAATACTTAGCTGTATTTAAAAAAATATGTATGGATGTGTACTGGATCTCCATGTAAAATGTGCTTCTTACTGTAGATTGAGATAAAAGAAGTTAAAATATTTAGGTATGGCTTCCTTCCTGCTACAACAGTCAACATTTCTCAGTCTGCCCTGCTCTCTTACAGATTTGTTGAAATTTTTCCTGTATGTGTTAATGGGCTTTGTGAAACATTTTTAGTATCCTTGGTCAGTACCTGTGCCACACATCAGAAAGGATGCTGGAGCTGAGACCCTGAGGTCTCCAGCTCTGTCAAATGTGAAATTCTTACTTATGGGACTGAGTGGATATCCTGGGGAGTCCAGTGGAGTCGGGGAGGGAGGAACACTAAGGGCTTGGGACAGTAGATGTTTGTCAGAACAGAGTACTTCAATATTTTAATGACTAGTGTGGCTGTCCTATTGCATAACAGCCAAATGTCAAGTCTGGATTTCTTTTCTTTTTTTTATTCCTTACCTATAACTTTTAGGGCTTCCTTGGAGGAAGGGAAAATATATGGGTGCCCCCAAATCCATTTTGAACCAGGGGTCCTGTAGTTTTCATTTTAATCTAATTTTCTTTAAACATTTTGGTTTTCCCTTAAAAAATTATTTATAGTGCTATGACAGATCTGATTTTCACTAGCGATTGTTAAGCCTTTTTTTTTTTTTTTTTTTTTTTATGTAAAGGGATGAGGGAAGAGAGGAGAAAATCCCAACTGAAAGGAGATTTTTTTTCTTCTTCCCTGGGAGATAGGAAACACTACATATACTTGAGTAAAAGAGAAGGAAAAGAAGAGTTAAAGAGGATATATATTTGTAAGGCTGAGAGACGGTCCAAAGTGGAAATAATTGTGAAGGGTGAAATTAGAGGAAAAGGTAGATGCCAACCATGAAGCAGGAAGTGAGGAACAGAGAGTAGGATGGTGATTACACTTAATTTCTATTTGTGGAATGAGTGAGTGGACAGTTGCCTCTACTTGCCCCACATGGTGTCACTTCTTATGGCTTTGCTTCTGCATGAAGCCACGAGACAGAGTGGCCTGTCTATTCATCTGTGTATGTCTGTGTGTCTTTGCGAGCACATGTATTTATTTACCTACTCAAATTGGAGGAAAGTGAAGGAGATGGAGGACGAGGAAGCACAGCTCTGTGTAGTTTCATATTTGCAATGTGTTTGTTGCTTGTAGGATAGTTATAGTAAGACGTGGGTACCATTACCAGTACTATTACTCATTTCCTTTAGTTAATGATGGCTGAGGTTTGTTACTCAAGTTCTAGACCTGGTACAGCTCTCTTGTTGGTTCATCACCTTTTTGTTATGTTTAGGGAAAAGGAGCCCACACACTTACACAAACCGAGTAAGCTTAAGGCTCGGTTTCTTACTGCTTCTCACTTCTGTGATTCAGAGGGGAGAGAAAGGGAGGACCTCAACTAGAAGGCAGAGCCCACGGTCACCCTTATCTGGCAGCGGTCAGAGCAGGAATTAGTTGTAGCAGCTTCAAGGTCTCTTGGAATGCCGGGCTGTCCTCTTCTGAACAGGAGTCAGCCTGTACTTCTCTCAGCAGGTCCCAGTAGTATAGTGACGGGGTTGACAGTGTAGCTGGGGAGCGAGTTGCCCCTGAGATGAGAAGGAGGGCTTCCCCTTTCCACAAGGCTGACAGAGCAGTCTTGTGGTTCTTATCAGTCACCACTAGATGTGTCCAGCTGTTTCACTTTCTACTTCATCCCAATCAAACATACTTAAAGTTCAAACCAACACTTATATCATCAAAACAAAAGTGTTTACAATGTTAAGCTTTAGGCTTTTAGTAACTTAAGTCAGTCATCCAGTGACAAAGAGAATGCCCGTCCACGGCATTGTGTCTGGAAAAATCTAGGCGCAAGATGTATTTTCCTAGGCTTTCCTGGGACTACAGGGTTGAAAGTAATAGGTTTAGATCGCTGACTGGCTAAGAGGGAAGCACCCTTAATCCCAGCCTCTTCTATTTGTCTCTAATGGTTGTCTTGTCTCACAAAATACCTCATCCATCCCCACCAGAATGAATCCAATAGGCTGGATTTATTCAAGATTCTGCTACTGCTTTTGATGAGACACTGTGGGTGTTTTTGGTGGCTTGATGATTTATCTTTCTTGCTCACCACCCGTGGTGTCTTTTCTTCCTCTTGTTCAGATAGTCCCTCACTAGGGCCAGTCTTTTGGGAAGATGGTTGACTGGGCTAAACTCATGCTAATAAGGTGCCACAAAACCCCAGTTATAGTATGGTAGTTTGGAAATATTGTTCGGTTTAGATGGCTTTAACGTGTCACAGTCAATAATATTCAAGATTCTAGCAGAGGGCAAGTTTCCTTCCAGAGGCTCAGTTTGCTGCTAAAGTGGTCTGTTCCAACAATTTTAATAGCAAGCTTGCATTTTCCAGAATTAGTTGGTATATCTTCTTTATATTCTACATTGTTTGTCTTAGTGAATGATTTCAATTCAGTCCCTCAGGGAGTGATTAAATCTTGATGAAGGCTTATTTTAAAGTATACAGTACATGCAGCAGTAGAGAACTGTCATAGAAGAGAAAAGGGTTCAACCAGGAGGGTGAAAACACAGTAATCGTGTTCAGGAGTCCTCAGAGGTCTTGACTCATGTCATTGACAAAATTATGAGATTGTCATAAGTTATTATTCTTATTCTTAGAGACTAGTAATTATGAAACACTTAACCTAAATAGTACAGTTTTAATCATTGAGATACAGCATAAAATATTAAAATAACTGTTAACTACAATGTTATGAGTGTGGTTTTCCCCATCATCATAATTTATATTTCAAAAGATTATAAAATATTTTTCAGTTTTTGTGTTCAGATTTTTACAAGAATTTTGTTCTTAGCCCTGTGCAGTAGATATTCCATGGTACAGAATAGGGAAGTGAGGCTCAAAGAGGTTTAATACCTTCCTGATATACATACCTGTTCATGTATGTTTTTGTCTTAAAGATAACGTGCGTGTGTTGCATGAGGGCTCATGGTAGCTGTGCTTTCAGTGCTTTGATAGACTCCGTCTGTTGACGACCTGTATGTCCTTATGCTTCTTGACTAGACAGGCAGAGTCTCCTTTATGCTGGAGGTTTCCAAGGGTAAGGTGTTATTATTTCTTAATATGTCATGACTACAGTATTTGAAGGAAAAAATTAGCCTTCCATGAAATTTTTATGCTCCTTTTTAAGTTTAACTGATTTCTTATTCCTTCCTTCTTAGTTGACTTTAAGAGTCCGTTATTAATTTCCTTATCCTTACTTTGTTTCTTTCCAGAGTGACACCCCTTTCCTCACAGAATGTGATGATTCATCATGGCCAGGCCCAGGAATATGTGCTCAAGCCCAAGTACTTTGCAGCTCAAAAGGTGATTTCGGGAGAGCAGTCTACTGAAGGTTCATTCCCTTTAAGATTTGGACACGATCACGTGGCAGCACCTTTTCAGTGTGAGTATGTCCTGTCAACCATCTTTCTAAGTTACAGTATCATGGTTTGGAAACACTTCGCCCTGTAGATGGCTTTAACGTGTCACAGTAGATAAAATTCAAGAATCATTTTTTTAAAATCCATACTGGCTCCTGAAACAACCAGACAGCAATATGGTTTCCTTCTTCAGAGGAAAGGCAGTTTTCCTGGACATTGCAGGATCTGAAGTGACTTGCCTGTAATACTGTTTCTGCAAGATGCCTCCATTTCCAAGATATACTTGCTCTAATTTTCTGTACAGTTGTATGGCTGGTATGTTTACATTGATAAAATATTTTCCTTAGTGAGCTAGCCAGGATTTATTCCTTGTGAGATGTGTGCAGCGTCCTGCATTACCCTCCGAGATTTACCTACAGTGGGTGTTTTCATGTTAGGAGGGCAATGTGTTTAGTATGTCGGTTCCACGGTGTGGCAGGTTTTACTGAGTTTGTAAAGAGCTATTGTATCAGTGGCCAGCTTGGTTAATATCTCGCTATGGGGGAGGTTCAAGGACAAGCCCCAGCTCAGAGGGTGGGGAATGTGATGATTTGTGGGTTAAATATTACAGAGTGTCTGCTGGCAGCATCTGGAGAAAACGTTCTTCAGTGAGGCGGCAGACCGTTCAAAGGGGAGAGCTGGATGCACACACTCCTTCCAGCAGCTTCCTGCTCTGTCTCACGTTGACGGATGGCCTGCGCCATAAGTAATGAAAGAGAATGCCAGTTGTGAGGTTGAAAAGGACTGTCTTTCACCACCCAGAGTAGTGTGGAGAGCTGAGAGAGAATTCTTACTACTGTTTGGCACTTCAGAAGCCTGTGTCTGTATGGGCTTGATTCCTGGGGAACACCTCCACATCCCGGCATTGGCCACTTAACAAAAAGAGTAGCTAATATAACGTATGTACATCCCACTTTTCATCTTTTGAGAAAATTGTGCTCAGGACTTGAGGCTGGACCCCAGAGCAATAGTCTGAGGTCATTTATTGGGATGATGAGGGAAGAATGGAGAAATTGTGTAGATCATCTCCTTGCCCTTTAGAAAGGATAGCTTCCAAGTTATTTGCAAAACAATAGACGTATCATCTTGTTTTTAAAGCTCCTTTGATTTCAGTGCTTAATAGCCTGTTCTCAAGAAATATCCCTAAGTATATAATATTTTTCTAATCTCTAAAAATCTAAAGAGGTACTACTATTTCCTTGAAGCTTTATATAGATCATATTTTATAGAACCTCTCCAAAATTAGAATGTGATGGGAAGAGTTTTTGAAAGCTTATGATCATACTGATAAAAGAATTCTGAATTTCATGGAGGTGTCAGGAAAAGATGGTTTGGGAATCTCTGGTATTAAGACTGGAGACTAGTTTAATTTGCATGAGTATCATCTAGAGCGAGGGTCTGCAAATTTTTTCTTAAAGGACCAGATAATAAATATTTTAGGCATTGGGAGCCAAGATACAAATTGTGGATGTTACATATAGGTACATACATAACTATTTAAAATGTAGACATTTAAAAATGTAAGAACTCTTAGCTAGTAGGTTGTTTAAAAAAAAAAAAAAAGTCAGGTAGCTGGCTGGATTTGGCCCATGGGCTGTAGTTTGCCAACTGGTAATCTAGAGACTTAGTTTCTCAATCTACTAAAAAGACAACCTATGGAATGGGAGAAAATATTTGCAAATGATGCAACTGACAAGGGGTTAATATTTAAAATATACAAACAGCTCATACAACTCAGTATCAAAAAAAAAAAAAACAACCACCCA
Source organism: Phocoena sinus (assembly GCF_008692025.1). Taxonomy (NCBI): domain Eukaryota; kingdom Metazoa; phylum Chordata; class Mammalia; order Artiodactyla; family Phocoenidae; genus Phocoena; species Phocoena sinus. The sequence continues at coordinate 26,507,303 of NC_045775.1, forward strand.
ATCAAGAAAGGGGCAGAAGACTTGAATAGACATTTTTACAAAGAAGACATACAGATGGCTAACAGACACATGAAAAGATGCTTAACATCTCTATAAGAGAAATGCAAATCAAAACTACAATGATGTATCACCGCACACCTGTCAGAATGGCTATCATCAAAAAGTCTACAAATAACAAGTGTCGGAGAGGATGTGGAGAAAAGGGAACCCTTGTACACTGAGGATGGGAATATAAATTGGTGCAACCACTGTGGAAAACAGTATGGGGGTTCCTCAAAAAAGTCAAGATAGAGCAACCATAAGATCTAGCAATTCCTCCATATGATCTAGCAGTTCCACTCTTGGGTATGTAAATGGAAAAAATGAAAACACTACTTTGAAAAAATACATGTGCCCCAGTGTTCAGTGCAGCACTACTTACAATAGCCAAGATATGGAAGCAAACCAAGTGCCCATCAACAGGTGTTTGGATTAAGATGTGGTGTGTGTATATAAACAATGGAATATTATTCAGCCATAAAAAAGAATGAAATACTGCCATTTGCAGCAATGTGGATGGACCTAGAGAATATTTTGTTGTTGTTGTTGTTTTCGGTACGCGGGCCTCTCACTGCTGTGGCCTCTCCCGTCGTGGAGCACAGGCTCCGGACGCGCAGGCTCAGCGGCCATGGCTCACGGGCCCAGCCGCTCCGCGGCACGTGGGATCCTCCCGGACTGGGGCACGAACCCGCGTCCCCTGCATCGGCAGGCGAACTCTCAACCACTGCACCACCAGGGAAGCCCGGACCTAGAGAATATTATGCTTAGTAAAATAAGTTGGGCAAAGACAGATGCTGTATAATATCACCTATATGTGGAATCTAAAAGATAATACGAATGTATATACGAAACAGACTCAGAAGGAGGGGGGAAAAATTAGGGGTATGGGTTTAATAGATACAAACTACTATATGTAAAATACATAAGCAACAAGGATATACGTATAACACAGGGAATTATACCCATTGTCTTGTAATAACCTATAATGGAATATAATCTGCAAAAATGCTGAATTAGTATGTTGTATACCTGAAACTAACACAGTATTGTAAATCAGCCATGCTTCAATTGAAAAAAATCAATCTGCTGAAAATGTATAGATTTTGGACCTGATTGACTGGTGCCTCAAACAGGACAATTAAACCAAAAGATGCTCTAGAGGCCCTGTGTGTAAACAACTGTTCTTCAGTGTCGCTGTTCCCAGCAACCCCCCCTCCTCCCCATGGTGATTCTCAGACGTAGCTCTACTTGGTTTGGAGGCAGCCAGAAAAGCATGAACTACCAGGAAACCAGTTGTGCTAGATAAGTCTAGTTTCCTTTAATGTTAGTGTGACATGCCACACAGCGCTGGGGAAAGTAATGGATGTTACTCCTGGTTGTTTATAGAAAGCCTTTTGATACTGATGGAAATAACATTTTCACTGGTTGACCCATTAATGGCCATGCGGCTGGACTGAATTGCATGAATCACCATGAGTTCCTCAAAAAGTTAAACATAGAGTTACTCTATGACCCAGCAGTTCCACTCCTAAGTATATACTCACGAGAAGTGAAAAACGTGTGTACACAAAAACGTATGTACAAATGTTCATAGCAGTGTTATTCACAACAGCCAATAAGTGAGAACAACCAAACTGCCCATCAACTGATAGCAGATAAACAAAATGTGGTATATCTTTGCCATTGGCTGTTCAGCCACAAAAAGGAATGAAATATGATACATGCCACAACGTGAATGAACCTTGAAAGCATACTGAATGAGTCCAGGTACAAAAGAATCCAGATCACATATGATTCCATTTTTATATGAAATGTCTAGAACAGGCAAATTATATGTAATATCCATGCAGACAGATAGTAGATTAGTGGTTGCTGGGGGCTGGGGAGAGCAGGAATGGGGTGTGACCATTGATGGGTAAGGAGTTTCTTTTGGGCTGATGAAAGTGTTCTGGAATTAAATGGTTATCATGGTTGCACAAAGTGTGAATATGGTAAAGCCATGTTATGTTAAAAATAATACAAAAATACTTAAAAATTATTTCCAAATAAGTAGTTATAAAAATTTCAAGGCATGGAGGTCACTGGTTCTCTCAGAAGTGCTAAGAATGGTGTTGGGTAGAGGGGATCTGCTTTATCCAGTACCTCCTTCAGTAATTTGTAGGAAAGATTTGACTATGTAAACCGAATTCTGTTGTGGTTGGTTTAGTAGTGTTTTTAACCTAGAGGGAGGGAAGTTGAAATGACATGATGATAACATTTAAAGGCAATCTTATAAAAACAGTCAGTTCAGATTATCTTAGTAACTGCTCAGGAGTAGACCCAAATATCTCTCTCACACCTAAAGAGATTATTTCAACACAATGCACTAGAAAAAGATCTTGCTTGAGGGTAATAAGTATCCATTCCAGACTATCTGCTGTTGTGCTGAAAATACCATGGGATGCTTGATGATATTAAAACCAGAAAATAACATTTCTGTTTTGGTCCATGGTGGAAGGATTTTGTTATCATCAGGGTTAATAATGGAGAGCTTCCTAAGGTAGAGTGTGGAGTTACTTATAAAGGAGAGCTTTAGGAGGTAGCTGAAAAAGTTCCCTAGACTACTGATTTGCGGCATTATGCAAAGAGTCCTAGAGCTAAGAAATTGGAGAATCTCTGATTTGAATATTCACCTGCTCCACTTTTTTTTTCTATTACCTCAGTTTAATATTTGGAAATTTTTAGAAATGTAAACTTTTATAATTGGATTTCTCATTGCTAATTCCAGTGGTTTTCCTCTCAAGGTGGACTTAGCTTTTAAAAAGGTTAATTATATTTTAAAGTTGTCTATTGAAATCTTACTTCAGGTTCAACAAAGCCAAAATCTTAAATTTCAGGAAAGGCAGACACCATCTTTTATATACTACCTTCCTAAAGTTTCTAAAATTGATACAAGTCAGACTCTTAAAAGAGTTGCTAATTTATCTCCTGATGTGCTGAGAGACATGAGAGAGTGATTGATTATTGGCATTGAGAAAATATGATACTGTTCAGTTATAAAAAGTTAGGAGAAGCCCACTTTTAATTTTTACTTAAATTGTTAAACATAAGCTTTCTGCTTAGGTAGACACCCATAATGGTGCAGGAAACACATACACAGCCCCATTAGGCCGCTTCTGACAGAAGAAAACCTTATTGTGCCTGCACTGGGACCCCAGGAAACATCTTAGCCCTGGATCCTGTGGTCTGTGCTGACCCCTCCCATTCCTTGCAACAGGCCAGTCGACTCAGCTTCTGCTCCCACCCTCACCCCCCCACATGAGTCACGGGCTGACTGGAATTCCTGGCTCCCCCATTTGAAGATACAATAGCCCTCCTCAGCAGGTCTTAGGTCTGAGAGGGAGGCAAAGAGGCCACTGAGCAACTTTGCTGCCCAAACCCCTGCAGCCCAGTTCTGGCCTGACCGCAGTCCATGTTCCCATACTCTGAAGAGCACGGGCCCTTTGGGCACACGAGCCTTCCTCTTTTAGCGACACTGTGGTTGAATGTGCTAGCATTAGCCTTCAGGCTGTGTTCACACTGCCACCAAGAAGCATAAGACATGAAAGTATCTCAGGGTTTGATGGCAAGTGTTATATCTCCCCAGGAAAAAAAGTTCATGTGTCTGGAGTACAGATTTTCTGTGGTTGCAGACTGATAGAGCGAAGATGTTACCATTAAAACGGCATCTTCCTGGTTGTCCTGAGAGAAGAGAGTAGTTCTGCAGAAGGTTAGAGGACACATCCAAGATTTTTGCTTTAGCAAAACAAATCTGAAGTTTAAAGGACAGGCAGGCAGTGTTTGGCTTAGGCTGTTGTGCTTATGCCAGCCATTTCAAGTAGGTGGGCAGGAATACTCATTAAAGGCTCGATGCACAGGGCTGGTAACAGAATCTTCACAGGGAGGGAGTCTGTGGTGTAGTTCAGAGCACCCGCCATAGATGGAAGTTGGCTTTAAGGAAGACCAGATTCATCCTCCACTTACCGGGCCTTTGCCAAAAGGGAGAAACCATGGAGTGGCAACTAGATGAAGGCAAATGTAGGTGTAATAAGTACAGATGAGAAGAATTGGAACGAGATTCTTAAGTGCAGGATGAATTTGCAATATGGATACCTCCAGAAGAAGAACAGTTGGAAAATGCAGGTGAGGAAGAGTCTGGTCCTGAGGACCACCCTCACCTCATTTGGGTGTTGAAGTTTAAGATATGAGTGATAGGAAGATCGTGTGAAGAGAGAAAAGGGAAGGGGAAATCAAGTGTGCTGGCAATCCCAGTTCTCTGAGATGCCCTCTCTGTTAGTTCCTGATTGGTTGGGAGCCCCACTAGGGCAAAGCTTTGCAGACGGACAAACTGGGCACTTTGGAGGAAGGAGAATTCCGTAGACTTAACATTCTTCAGCACTCAGAATCCTTCCCTGCATGGAGACTACCCTGAGCTTGTCATGTGCAGGTAAGTGTGTCTCGAGGGAATGGCTCCACACCAATACAACAAGTACGAAGTGACAGTGGAAGCTGTACCAGCCAGAAACGATCTTACATGAAGCTGATGCAAACTAACAAACGCTTTAGCATTTGAAAAGGATACTAGGGGGCTTCCCTGGTGGCGCAGTGGTTGGGAGTCCGCCTGCCGATGCAGGGGACACGGGTTCGTGCCTCCGTCCGGGAGGATCCCGTATGCCATGCAGCGGCTGGGCCCGTGAGCCATGGCCACTGAGCCTGCGCGTCCGGAGCCTGTGCTCAGCAGCGGGAGAGGCCACAACAGTGAGAGGCCCGCGTACCCCCCAAAAAAGGGAAAAAAATAAAAAGGATACTAGGTGTGAAAACATACTGCCTGGAGGAAGGGTTCATAGTAAAGCTCTGTGCCTTTTCCCTTGTAAAATCAGCAAGTTCCTGGAGCTGCTTGGTCATCCTCACACAGTGTTGTTTGGGAATCAGGAACATTGAGCCAGTTCCCCAGCCATGTGGCTATGTGGATCTTAGCACTAAGATGGCCAGAAGAAAATCACCCAGTCTTCAATAATTTCTGGTAAAATCCTTGTTGGCCTTAAAAGCCTAGACAGCAGAGCATCTGCATACTGGGTATAAAAATTGCTTGAGAAAAGCCTTCTGGTGGATGTGGGTGAACACCAGGGTTTTGCTGAGTTTGATGTCCTTAGGAATTCGGGTTCCTTTGAAGGACAGAGTATTACCTATTACAGAAGTTGTTCCATGTGTGGTCTTGCTGTGGTCGCCGTGCCTCAGTTGGAGGGGCGAGGGCAGGTGGTTTATTTCATCCAGGGGTTGTTTGGTCATATCCCAGTCCCGGAAGGTATGTGGATGTGAACTTCTCATCGCCTGATTACTCATGCACAGTTCAAGATAGCTGGGCAGTGGTAGGCATGGACTGATTATAAACGCTGCCAAGAAGCTTATCCAGCAATGTGAAAACAGTGGAGGAAAACCTAGAGTGAGAGGATTATGTAACCTAAATTCCCCAGTGGGCAGCTTTCCGTGCCAGAGAAAGAGGCTTTAAACCCAAAGGGCCCAAGATTTCATAACAAGCCAATCCAAGGATATTTCTGGGTGTTGAGACTGAGTTCAAGATATTGAGAAACACTGTGTGGCTCCAGAATATTCTGTGACCAAACTGTGATATGTCTAAGGAAAAATAAAACACATGAATTTACGGTTTGCCTGAGGGAAACTACAATGCAACGTTTTGGTAAGAGAAAACCTGAATTTGCAAAAAGATGGTGCCTACTCAGCCTTAGGATTTATTTACCAGAAACTGAGGGCGTGACTTGCTTTTTCTTCTTTTTTTTTTTTTTTTTTTTTTGCGTTACACGGGCCTCTCGTTTGTGGCCTCTCCCGTTGCGGAGCACAGGCTCCGGACGCGCAGGCTCAGCGGCCATGGCTCACGGGCCCAGCCGCTCTGCGGCATGTGGGATCTTCCCGGACCGGGTCACGAACCCGTGTCCCCTGCATCGGCAGGCGGACCCTCAACCACTGCGCCACCAGGGAAGCCCCGCTTTTTCTTCTAAATAGGAAAATAGCTTCTAGAAAATTAATCATCATTAGAGTTGAAATGATACTTTTGATACAAAAGTTCTGCTTATGAGGTGTTATAAAAGGAATTAAAGTAGAATGCTTTGTCTTCTTGTGGGTCAGTCTCCTTATAGAAAGGTCCTCTTAACATTGAAAATGATGGCCTTGTGGTGAATCTGTACCCACTTTGTGGAGGTAAAGACCTCAGTACCTTCTTTGTGTTTTTGTATGACATTTCTTAAAGAAGTTTTTGTGTCGTCTACAATTTTAGTTGTGCATTATTTTTCAATATTGACTTAGTATTAGCGTCTTATGAAATTGTACTTAAGCTGAAAGCCAGCTGTCCTTGTTCTCCCTTGCTCCTCGCATACGAAGGTAGTAGAAATTAATACATGGCAGGAGTAGGAGGAAAACCTTTCTTCCCTAGAAGGTAATTGCAACATGGTTCTATGTGAGTAATTCTTCTGGCAGGCAAACTTTAAATAATGAAATATGTGTATATACACATAAACACACAAATATATTCAATCAAATACATAAATGTGTATTATTTAAAATTTACTTTTTTGGAGCTCCTTATAGTATCCATATAACAAGTATCCATTAAAAAAGTTTTCTTGTAGCCCTAACTGTGCTTCACAAGTTTCTCTCAAGATACCAGTTTAACTAAATGAAAACATTTTAGGTAGGCAGTGGTTGCTCTTGTAAAAAAATCATAGATATTTTAAAACCCTTGTATCCTAGAGACAGATTTGGAAAGCTTTGCTGAAAGCAAGCAAGCATCATAGAGCAGGTGAGAGGGTGTTAGTCATAGTTTCTTTTGGTTGATGGCCTCTGGGCTTCTTATGTGGGATTGAGCACTCTCCATTAACAACGTCTGGAACCCCACGCACCAGGCAGCTGCGCTGCTTGTTTTAATGATCACCATTTAACGGCTGCAGGTGCATCTCAGGATCGCTCTTTCCCCAGCAGGAATGATACTGATGAAATGAATCAGAATCTCTCTTAAGGTGTTTGTAAGTTAGAGCTAAGCAGTACACAACTGTAACAAAAGTGAAACACCAGCAGAAGCAGCCAGAGAGAAGCTTTCTATCTCATTAATGTTGTATATAAGAATGAAGTTCATCAGCCTTTTCTGAAAAGCACTGGGGACAGGGCAACATATAATGGGGTGCTACAAGTACTGTGGATTCTCAACATCATCTCTGCAGTTACTGAAATGGGCCTTAGTCTCCATGAGGGCTGGCTATCCCTGGATCTTCTTGGGGCTTATCTCCCTTATTGCTTCACACAGCTTTACTATACCATTCCATCACTCCAGATAACATACACCCCTCACATTGTGTTGTGGACAGAGACTCTGGCTAACACATGTTCTATTTGTAGCCTTCCCTCTAACAGCTGCCTGTCCTGACATCGTACCCTTCCCTCTAACAGCTGCCTGTCCTGACATCTCAGAGCATCGAACATTGGGGTGGGCTTGTGATGGATAGAGGAGTGGATGGGTCAGTTCTGTCATTTCCTCACGACTACTGAAACACCTAAAGAATTGTTCTGCCTGGCCTGGTTTCAGTAGGACCTGATGTGTTGCCACATTTATGTCTGAGCAGCCCTTGGGATTTTTAACAGAAGCATTCTTGGGTCTCAGGGATTCTTGCTCATATGGAATGGAGAATGTCCAGTTTAGAGTTTGTTAGTGAGTGCGGGTAGGAACACTTTCAGTAACACTTCCGAAATCCCATTATACCTTTTATTCGTTCATCATTATTTTTGGTATGGGTTTTCAGGCAACCACAAAGCGGGGGGCGGGGAGTGTGTATAAATTCATAGCAGACATTCTCTGCCATGTCTTGAACCTGGAAATATAGTGAAGTTAGAGGCCTCTTTTAAAGGAGTTTTAAAAATACTCTTAGCAGAGAAAGTGATTCATAATGTCTCTTGTCAGAGATCCCAGTTTCCAAACCACACCTTAATATACCTCAAGAACATACAATACATATTTTAGAAACCTGCTCTTGGTGTTGTAAATTATATTCATGTCTCTGAAGATCAGGAAATTTGGACATAGGCTCATTTATATTCTCCAAAGACACTGTGGATTCAATCCTGGTCTTTCTCCTCATCTGTTTAGCACTTACCATATGCCAGCCACAGTGCTAATTGCTGCATATGCATTAATTCAATATGTTACATTGTAATATTAGTACATTCTTCTTTTTTTTTTTTTTTTTTTTTTTTTTTTTTGCGGTACGCGGACCTCTCACTGTTGTGGCCTCTCCCGTTGCGGAGCACAGGCTCCGGACGCGCAGGCTCAGCGGCCATGGCTCACGGGCCCAGCCGCTCCGCGGCATGTGGGATCTTCCCAGACCGGGGTACGAACCCGTGTCCCCTGCATCGGCAGGCGGACTCTCAACCACTGCGCCACCAGGGAAGCCCTATTATTCTTTTTTTGAAATAAGTTTATTTATTTAATTTTTGGCCGCACTGGGTCTTTGTTGCTGCACGTGGGCTTTCTTTAGTTGCGGTGCGTGGGCCTCTCATTGCAGTGGCTTCTCTTGTTGCAGAGCGTGGTCTCTAGGCGCGCAGGCTTCAGTTGTTGTGGCACATGGGCTCAGTAGCTGTGGCTCGCGGGCTCTAGAGTGCAGGCTCAGTAGCTGTGGCGCACGGGTTTCGTTGCTCTGCGGCATGTGGGATCTTCCCAGACCAGGGCTTGAACCCGTGTCCCCTTCCTTGGCAGGTGGATTCTTAGCCACTGCGCTGCCAGGGAAGCCCATTAGAACGCTTTTTGACTGTTTAAACTGTTACCCTACGTGTTATGCATGTATTTGTTAGGAAGCAAAAACATAACAAGGTATAAATTGCCAAAACAAAACTTGTTCATTGAAAAGATTGCTACTTTAGCTCTTCGTGTAAGTTACTTTCAGGTGAGTCCAAAGTCAAAATTTGACTATATTTTAAAAAATTGTCAACTTTATTGTATGTAGGACTTTAATGACCATGACACATTTAAAAAATTATCTGAATATAGAGCTTCTGGGAAGAATTTTTTTAACAAAAATAATCCAAATGCAAAATAAACCTTTCTAATCAGTGGGTTCCTATTGCCGTTTGAGATCCATTTCGATAGCTTTCAAACAAAATGAAGCAATCAGATCTTACCTGGAAATTGTGTCAGAACCAAAGTCCACAGTAGAATTTTACTTTCTTCTAGAGTTTTTAGTAGTAATTATGATCATAAAAGCAAACATTTCGAGGTGAGATTTCCCCATGTTTAGAAGCTCTTGTGTGTTCTGCTCTGTCATTTATCTTGGAGTAAGTGTTGCTGCTTATTTGAGTTTTTCCTCTAAGAGCTGACTGCATGTAATGAGAACCTCTTGAATTTGCATATTTACCAGCTTATTAATCATATCCATACAAATTATTTCATATGGCCCCTGCCACAGCCTTGTGAGGTAATGGGTTGGATGGCTTTATTCTGCATGTCTTTGTTCTACTCTTGACTGCAGGATTGGGAGGGTGGAGCCAGAGAGTGGTTTCACTGTATCCCATCTTGTTGAACCTCTATCCGTTTCTTGGACAAATAAAACTCTTAACACTTATTCCATAAGACTGTTTGTTGTAAGAATGAAGTGAGATGGCATGTGACACCTAACATGCTGCCAGACACGTAGTCTGTGCTCCGTCTCTGTTAATTTCCCTCTTTCATCCTGACCTTCCCATATGTGCTCCATCTTCATTTCTCTCCTTCATCCCAACCTTTCCAAGTGCCTCGTGTCGTGTAATTTTCAAAGTACTGCTCATTAAAAGTGTGGGAGAGGCACTGGGGTTTTGATGAAAGAGCAGGGCTTGCACTGAACTCCCAGCTTCTACCATTTCCTAACAAAATGACCTTGGTCAAGTGTCTGATGAATGTCTCTGTAGTTTCCTAGTCTGTGAAACGGCTGTGAGTGTAACTTACATGGCCATGGTGTGTGTTTGAGCTTTGTAGCTTAGTAAGCGCCCAGTACATGTTTCATGAGTCCATCAGTCACGCATACAGTGCTCTGTACATTTAGAAAGGCCCATATATACTCTCTGTTCTCAGAATCTAGGCAAAAAAAAAAAAAGTGGAGAAGGGTGTGTGTGTTTATATTATCTATTGCCGTGTAACCGAGCATTCCGAACCTTAGTGGTTTAAAGCAACAAGCAATATCTTACAGTTTCTGTGGGTCAGGAATTGGGAATTACCTTAGCTGATTGGTTTCGGCTCAGGTTCTTTTATGAAGTTTCAGTCAGGGTATCAGGGAAGGGCAGCAGTCATCTGAAGGCTTGCCTGGGGCTGGAAGATCTGCTTTCAGGATTGCTCAATCACATGGTGATTGGCAGGAAGCTTCAGTTCTTTGTAGCCTGGGCCTCTCCATAGACTCCTCAAGTATTCTCACAGCATGGGAGCTGGCTTCCCTCAGAATGAGTGATCCAGGAAAGAGAGCAGGATGGGAACTGCAGTGCAGTGCCTTTTATGATCTAGTCTCCAAAGTCACAAACTATCACTCTGCTTTATTCTGTTCTTTAGACACGAGTCACTAAGACCAGTCCGGGCTCAAGGGGAGGGGAACTGGACATCATCTCCTGAAGAAAGACATAGCAAAGAATTTGTGGACACGTTTTAAAACCATCAGTGTTCAACAGGAGAGGCATTAACTTGATGAGAGTCAAAAGGGAAAAGTTGAAAATGAGTAACCTAAAAAGAATTAGCTGACAGCTGAAAAACTTAAAATGTGTAATTACACATCAGTAATTCATTTTTTATTGGCAACTAATCATTTTTCAATTTTATTTATGACATGATACTGGACCATATTTAGATATAATATGACGACTTTGAGAAAAGCAATATTTAGGCTGAAATCTTGCCTAATGGTGAGATCTATTGAATTTGGCAGTAATCCCTTGGGGAGAGTAGCTGGGGCCATTTGATGGAGTCATTTAAAAACCGAGCCAGGGAGAATTTTGTGCTGGGGAAAAAAGAACTGACAGAATTGGTGTTCTGCAAGCGTAGATATATCTGATTCTATAATTCTAAATTACTTTAGAGATTTTAAAAAATGCCAGTTTTCTTCTATTATAACTAATAGCGTCAACAGTTTTTTCTTTCAGTTGAATCCATCAAACTTTGGAGGAGTTTTGATAGTTGCACAAATATTCCTATGTTCAGCTTCCTTAGTGCTTCTCAAAATACAAGGCATTCACATTTCTAATATTTTGTTTGTACTGGGTTTTCATTACCTACATGAAAGAGCTGGGATCTCTCTCAGAGGCACATCACGGTATCTACTCCTGGCCTGGCAGCTCCAGTAACTCAGAATGCCTGTCCAGGGCCCAGTAGGTTTTGGTTTCCTTCTCTATCCTGTCTTTTGACTTTTTCTTTCAAGCAAATTTAGGTTTCGTAAAGTGTAACAGGTCGTTTTCTTCCTTGTGTCTGCCTTTAATATAAGAGGGAAATTTCCAAGCCCCTTGTGGAAATAGTAGAACGTTGGTGGCATTCAACTCCGTTAATGTTTTTGTGACTTCCAGGTATTAGCTGTTGGAGTTAAAGTCACTTCTCTGCCCTTTGTTTTGTCTGTCTTCCCCTGTATTCCCGGCCTGAGTTCGTTTCCTCCCACTGTGTTCTTTCCCATGCCACTCCCCTCTCATCACATACTCTTTCCCATTCCCAAAAAGGGAGAATCACCAGGTGGGACATGGGTTAAAAATAGCAAGGGAGGATGAGAATACAAACTGTTTTCTTTGGCTTGACTGAGGCCAAGGGAATGTTGGAGGAGAGAAACATACATAAATAGAAGTATGTGCGAAGAGCCAAGAAAAAGTGGAATGTATGGCCGTGCCTAGGTTGGTGAGAATCGTGGATGGGAGTGAAAGGATGAAAGGTGGAGAGAAAGGAGGAAAGGTTTTCTGGGTGGGGGGGTGGGGGGGGAGGAGACCATGAGAAGGAAGCAGGCGTGTGAGTGAGGATCGTTGGACAGTTCTGCCCAGCTGATCCCCTGGCTGTATGCGTGGTTGCTGAAGTTGAGGCTAGATTGGATGTAGGTGGGCAAGAGTCTTCATTTCCTTTGAAGGAGTTTGATTTTGTTGGAAATATTTGTTTTAACAATTACATAGACTAAATGGAATCCTATTTCTCCAAGTATATAGTAGAGATAATTGGGGACCCTCATGGGGAATGGCCCCTACTCTGTCAAGCTTGTGAGTAAGTCATGAAATTTGTTCCTTGGTACACACGCAGCCCAGTAGATATGGATCATTTTAGTCAGACTTGCTTCTCCACGTGCAAGCAAACATGTTATTTATGGAAATGGTGAGTGATAGACTGATAACAAGTGCCTCCATTGACTTCTTTTTGGAAAAACAACAAATGTGGGGATAAATAAAACTTAATTCTGTTCTAAAATTAAGGGATAGAAAATTCGAATCATGTGAAGCGTGTCTAGCCCACTGCTTCTGTAAGGAGCCCACACAAACTGGCCAGATTGAATGAGTGTTAGAGATGGAAGACAGGTAAGTGTTTACTGCCCTGCAACTTGTTCTTTTGATTCAGAGACAGTGGTGAAGTCCTTCTCTTAAGCCTCTTCCGCTGCCCTGGCCACAGTGTGGAAGCTAGAGAGTTACGCTGTGGTGAACGCTGACATAGGTTGAGGGAAGTGGAGACTTTTCACGTGAAAAAGTGCGTCTTTTCAGTGGTATCTGTCCCTCGGGAGATGAACTCTTAGAGTAACATCTTGAACCATGATGCCAAAAAACTCCTCTAAAAAATCCCTGGGCAAACTTATTTAACCCTCGCCAAGTATGCTTGCCACAATTGTCAGGATTCTAGATCCAGGCCATGAATTATACTCTCAATTCAGAATTGAGAAAGTGGGTATATTGTGCTCCCTCAGGTTATTCTTTATTACTTTTAAAGTTATTACTTTATGACTTTTAAAGTATATTGTGCTCCCTCCTGTTGTTCTTTATTACTTTTTTTTTTTTTTTTTTTTTTTGCGGTACGCGGGCCTCTCACTGTTGTGGCCTCTCCCGTTGCGGAGCAACAGGCTCCGGACGCGCAGGCTCAGTGGCCATGGCTCACGGACCCAGCCGCTCCGCGGCATGTGGGATCCTCCCACACCGGGGCACGAACCCGTGTCCCCTGCATCGGCAGGCGGACTCTCAACCACTGCGCCACCAGGGAAGCCCCTTTATTACTTTTAAACACAAAACACATTAAGTCTTGTGTTTCTTCAACTCTGCAATCACAGCATCTCAAATACCACTGTTCATTCTGGAGGGGCTGGTTCTCTGGTACTAAGAATTAGCAGAGGAGAGATTTTCACATGCTCTAGATGGGGGCTTTTAAAGTCATGTTGAAGAAAACACCACGGGACAGTGGCCTGGTGCAGTTGTAGGACACCAGAACTGAGGAGGGTACCCCATGGAGTATGCCTGGTCGGTTGAATCCCCTCAGGGTCTGTGATGTTAAAGAAACATATTTTACAGAAAAGGTCAGAAAATGAAAATGTCAGAAAGTCATCCGTTTGTTTTGCTAGTTCTCTACTTTTATTACCAACTATATTTTCTTTCCCCAAATATACTGGGTCAGATCCTGCTGGGTGAGTAAACTACTTATTGGGTAAAAGTTAGCTTCTCTTGACTGTAAAATATATTATACCTTGAAACGTATTTGATTTTGTTCCAGGGATAAAAATAGGACCTTTTATTATATTTCTAGAGAAGAGAACTTAGGTTTGGTATTTAAAGAGAGAAAACTCCAGGGAGAAAAAGGAAAGATTAAAACAATCCCATAGTCTCAAGGTGTGCTTTTTAAAGTCCTAATGGGGGTAGTGGAGTCTGGCTGGCAGGGCAAGGTTGAAGTTGAGAAAACGTGCGATTCTAGGTGAAAATCCTAGTCCTTAAATCTCGAGTCAAGCTAAAGCAAAGATTAAATTAGTGAAATGGGAAATGAGACCCAACTTCTAAAATAAGTGGAAATTTGGGATGAAATCTGCCATCTTTATCGCTGGACTTCTGGATAGTCCCTCTCCCAGTCTCCCTGAGCTGGGAACCAAAGTGTATTTCTCTTTTTGGGTGGATTTAATGGCTTAGTGGCAATTCACATCAGACTCGAAGAATCTGGGTAGTAGTGTTTTTAATTTCCTAGTTGTTCTTAGCCTAACAAAGGGAATGAATACTAAGTAAATCAGAAATATATTAAAAAACTAAAATCCTTGGACATCATCATCAGTTTTATTTATAAAATTAGTGGAAGTTTTCCCTTATGTGTCAATTTGATTTTTGCATGATACATTGTGGAATTTTGGGAGCAAGTAATTGTTTTTCTTTTGAAAAAGTGCTTGAGAAATTTGTTTCCTGTTTATTCAGTTATTCTGTCATTGGCATGTTTAATTGAAAATTTTTTGGTAATGGCCACTTTTGGGTAATGTTTTAATGATTTTAGGGAAAAATGTTTAGTAATGATTGCAGGGTTTCCTGAATAACAGCTTGTGCTTTCCCTTGATCTGAAGCTTTTATGACTAAAAGATTTCTCTCTGACAAATATAGCATAAAATAAATGTTTTGAGGCTAAAGGTTTCATAGAAGTGTTCTTTATTTTTTTAAAAAAATTACTGACAGTTATCCCTTAGATAAATGTTATTTCTTTAGTTCTCTGTCAGTGAAGTTTATTCATTCATTTGATATTTCTTGAGCACTTGCTATGAGACACATGTTGAGTATTTAGTAGTGACCAGACACATTCCCGCCCTCATGGAGCCTGTGTTTTTATGACAGTGATCCAATGCTAAATCTATAAAGCGTACTTATAAATAGGAAACGTAAAACAGGACACAGGGAATCAATGGGTGTGGGATGTTGCAGTTTTATGCCAGGTAGTCGGGAAAAACCTCCTGGTCATGTGACGTTCTGGTGAAGTCTCGAAGGTGAGGGAGGAAGCCATGTATATCTGGGGAAGAGTATTCTAGGCAGAGGGAACAGGAGGTTCCCTGAGATAGGAGTGTGCCCAGTATGTGAGGAATAGCAAGGAGGCCAGAGGGAGTGCTTCGGGAACATGTGTAAGAGACAAGGTCAGGGAGCTCACAGCTTGTTGAGAGCCCAGTAGGCCCTTGTGAGGCCTTTGGCTTGTATTCGGAATGAGATGGGAAGCCACTGAAGGGAGGAGTGCCATGATCTGACTGCCATACATTAAAGGATGCACTGAATGCCGTGTGGGAAAAAGCTGTAGGAGGGCAAAGCTGGTAGCAGGAAGTCCAACTGGGAGACTGTCGAAATAATCCAGACAGAAGATGATAGTGAATTGCACCAGTGTTTGCCATGAAGGTGGTGAAAAATTGTCCCCTCTGGAGATAGAGTTAACAGGGTTTGCTTGTTGTATTGAGTCTCAGATGACCAAAAAAGGATGAAGAATAGACTTGCCATTTTCAGAGATGGGGGAAGACTTGAAAAGGAACAGGTTTGGATGTGGATACAGAGAGGGATCGAAGCTTAATTTTGAATGTTTTCTTGGGACAGCCACTAGACCTTAGACACCTACCTAGTAAAGTCTCATAAGCAGCTGGACAGCTGGATTCTTGGACACACATCTGTAGTACTCATATGCACATATACAAGGTCGAGGGGGTCCAGGCTAGAGTTAAACATTTTCTCTACAGAAATCTGTAGATGGTATCTAAATCCATGAGATAAGACAGGAGAATAGCATCTGGGAAGTCAGTATGGAAAGGAAAAGGCTACAAAGACTGAGCTCTAGGGCTTCCCCTGGACAGGGTCATGAGGAGCAGTGGCCAGCAAGGCAGGAGAGAACCGTGAGAGAACAGGGTAACCTAGAAGCCGAGTAAAGAAAGAGTAGCACGAAGCAGAGTGGTTCTTCTGTGTCAAATAGGCTGGAAGTTTGAGTCATAAGGAGCCAGAGGATGTACTGTTGGTTTTGGCAACATGGGGGCCAGTGGTGACCTTCACAGGGGCAGCTTTGGTGAAGGGTTGACAGCAAAAGCTTGGCTGTGGCAGGTTCAAGAGAGAACGGGAGGGGAGGTGGTGGAGGCAGCCAGTAGGGCAGCTCTTTGGAGGGGTTTTTCTTTAAGGAGAGCTGGGAAATAGAGTGACAGCTGCAAGAGAGTGGGATGGGGACGATGAGAGGAGAGGTGTTTTCGACAGATGGGGCGCAGTACAGCGGGTTTGCCTGCTGATGGAAATGAACGGGGAGGAAGTCTTTCGGCAAGAGAGGAAGAGGATGCATTGCTTTAGTGGAAGGGTTGGCTTTAGGTAGAACCACCTTCTTCATCGGGAAGGAGGCAGGACAACTATAGATCCAGGTAGGTTGGTAGGCCTGGCTTCGTAGCTTCTATTTTCTCCATGAAATAATAAGTGACGTCATACTTGAGTGTTAACTAGTTAACCATCTGCTGCATTTCTGCCAAATGAATATTTTGGGGACTGTCGTTACATTTTTAAACATGGCTTATGTTTAGTACCTGCTTTTTGAGAACTAAGCAATTCTTCAAAAAACTCAGAATATATCCAGAAACGTATTCTTGTATTAAATGATTTAATATACTCGCCTTCTTTGCCTCACTATAGGCCTGTCTCTTTACATGTATAAAAATGGAAAGAAATCATACATGTATCTGTAAGAGATGAGTAAGTGATACCGTTTCCTTCAGTGAATATTAAGGGAACATGGAAAGGAGGAGGAAGCACAGATGTTTTACTTTATATCACCTGCGTACCAACTCTTTCTCTACCTCTTCATTTAGTTAGTTCTATGTGGAAAAGCTACAAGAGGTGGTACTGGAAAGTAACACTAGATTCTTATCTGAGGAAGTGCCCACAGCAGAACTAGAGATCTCTGAGTTTCCTTCCCTCTTGGAGAATTTTCCATGACTGGGGCAATCTGATGAAGTAATCGATTTGATACTGATTTCTATTTACATAGCACCTTCCTTGAGGAACAGAGTATTCTGTGGGCATTATTTTAAGAGTCCTGGAGGAGTTCAGCAAGGCTGGAGAGCTGAACGATCAAGTCTTGTTATTCTAAGCATTATTTAATACGTTTATGATTTGTCCTTCAAAGAATTCTTGGCCTCCCGGCAGGCAATGGATTGCAAAATGGGAGAATGAGCTGTTAGCTCAGTTTTTCTCCCACGTGACCTGGGTATTGACTCGGCTCCGAAGTCCCACTCAGTCAACAGGGCCGGATGCTTCTCCTTCGCAGAGGATACTGCCGGCGCTGGTTGGCCTCCCCTTGTTGAAGTCGGATGAATGCTGAAGTGCTGTCGCAGCATTCTGGTTGAATGCAGAGGCGAGACTCTTTGTTCATGACCTCTGATGTGAGTCTTGAACTCGTTATATTTATTTCTTTAGCTGCCTTTGCTTTTGGTCACATCCTAGTTTAATGACTGAAAGATGGCAGCTAGACTGAAGTCCATCTGTCAAGAACAGTGTTCACATTTTTGAATTTTGCTCTGTCGTTAATGATTGGGAAGCAGAAATGAAAGCTTTTTATATTGGGGAGGGTATCAGCTCCACTTCCATCCCATTTGCCATTCAGTCTGAATGTCTGTGGTTTGTTTTAACCCACGTGCCAGCACCTCTTCTTGGAGGTATGAATGCACACAGGGTCTGGCAGAAGCTGCAGACGGGATGTTGACTTTTGAGTGTCTTGACTGACTGACTAGGAGGCCCAGTGGAGGTGCTGTGTGGCTCCAGGCAATCTGTTTCTAGCCAAGGACTCTAAAACCCAAAGTTTGAAAGTGCCTGGTTGACATTTCTGGGGCTGATTTACCTACAGGGTAACTCACATGTTTTTGTCAGAGGGACCAAGCAAGAAAACTGTGCCAACAGTTGCCCTGTTAACTCCTGACTCGTCTGACTTTGGCTTCTCAGGTTTGTAATTCTTAATCAGCCAATGCGTGCAGCTAGGGATGATCTTCTTCCACTGATTTGACCCGTGGGCTTCACTCTCATCACTGGTGAAGCAAGGCTCTTGGACCAGAATGGCCTCCAGCATCCTGTACGCCCCGATCTCTGTGGGGTTGTACAGTCATCGTTTGAGTCACTTTGTTCCACATTTATTGGGTTACCTACTTTACAGAAGGCACTAGGGGTCCTTAGGTATTAATTTATTCAAGGCATTTGAGGAAGATGCCTCTTAAACAGCAAATGGCCTGTGTAGGAAAGGCCACTGTCACTGAAGTCCCACTGAGCTCTTGAGAGATGAGTAGTATTGTCTTCAGCTTGTCACATTGAGGAATTTGAAACTCAGAGCACTGTATGTTAGTTTTGAGTGCTTTAAAACTTAAACTCTTTTACACAATACCCTAGATAATGTGGAAATGATTTTAAAGTAGTGGAAATGATTTTAAAGGAGTGAACACAAGGAGAGAATATTATCTAATGCATTTAATGTTTACGGAGGTCCTCTCAGAGCTATGGATGACAGTCTAGTGTCAAACAGTTAAGTTTTTCAATGCCGATTTTGAGATTGTGGAAAACTTAACTAATAAGAATGGAGAAGTATTATAAATGCTTCCTGTAGACACAAGAGGATCATCTGAGAGTATAAGGGTCTCTTTTAGAATTAGATTACTTTATAGCAGAATGCTTATGAAACACGAGGGGGGAAATATGAAATAAAATGTATTTTCTGCTTCCAAGAAGATGTGAACATTATAAAAATCAGAATTAAGTCATATGAAACTGTCTCTGCCTCTTGAAAATACAGATGATTCCAGGCCAAAAAGAATTTTTTTTGGCAAAGAAACATACTAAGTTTTTTTTAAAACAATAAGCCCAGAGAATCTCAAGTGCCTATAAAGTGACTACTATAGCTGGGAGGTAACATGGGCATAATGATTAAGGGCCTGCTTTCTTTGGATGTCTCAGTTCGCTGAAGTGAGCATAATTTAGGTGATGGTATGAGCATCTGCATGGCAGCTGCTGGTACTGAGAGTTAATGCCAGAGAAGACAAAATAGTTGGCACACCATTTCCAACTTCATTATTGTTCCAAGGGCCAGAAAAAAACAAAGAAGTTTATATTCTTTTGAAGTGGGACGATGTTGTCTCTTTTTTCTCTTGGGCTTCACACCCTTACACACACACAGTATTCTCAAGATATTTGTAAGCTTGGTCTGACAACTTAGAGTAAGCTGATTTTTTTTTTTCTTCTACTGTAAAAAAAAAAAAAAAAAAAATCAAACTAGGTGAGTTTTGTCTGTTGTAGAATCAGCATTCCATTGTAGTTTTTAAAATTGATGAGGTATAGTCCTAGAGAAATTTTAAATGTCCTGAAAACATTTAAAGCACTGGTTTGAAAACTGTGTCTTTCAATAAAGTTTTATTGGGACACAGTCACACTCATTCATTGACATACTGTTGTTGACAATCTGCTTTCCTGCTACCGCAGCAGAGTTGAATAGTTGCAACAGAGTCCTTTAGGCCTACAGCTCTAAAATATTTACTATTTGGCTGTTTGTGGAAAAAGTTTCTGGATGCCGTCTTGCAAGGGGCTGGAAGACCTGGTTGGCCACTAGGATATCTTCACACACCAGACTATGTGTCTTGATCTCTTGCATTAGAACCACGGGTGAATGAGAAACAGTCTTGGAAAACCATTTGAAAAGAACTGAGGGTATCTCTGCTCCAGAAGAATCATTTTCTTTTAAGCGAGAGGGCCAACCCAAGTGGATCTCTTCAGGTCCCTTGTAACGTCAGCTTTCTTGGCTTCTGTGGTAATGTCTGTGAGGAGATGAAGGGCTGTCAGGTGGAAGAGGCATTAGATTGTGAGAATGTGGGGAGGTGAATTAGGATTAATGGGTGCAGCTGACTGTGAGGACGTAACTTCAGCTTAAGAATAGCACTTGTTAGGGACTGCCCATAACTAGAATGTGCCATCTTAGCAGGTAATGAGTTCCCCGTCACTAGAGATGTTCAAATAAAAGTTGTCAGAAAACCTTTGATGTCCCATTCCAACCTTGAAATTCTAACGGCTCCTTTGGGTAAGGTTTTTGTTTCCAAGCTCAGACTTGACCACATTTTATTTTGTTGTGGGCCTTTAGAGGCTTCTTGGATGATTTTCTGAAAACACAATGCTGGTCAAACCAAAGCAATATAAAGGGGGAGAATCTCTTCTGTTGGGCAGGGGATGGTAGAAGATAGGCTGACCCAAAGGCAGGCTTTCCTTTGCCCACTGCAGTAACAGTGACCACAGGAAGGGCACTGCTTCCAATCAGCCTTAAAGCTTCAAAGATGAATCATGTCTCTTCCGCTGTCTTGAGCTGCTGCTACCATTTTTGCTTTCTGCCTAGGCTCCTGGGAAGCGGAAGGACCTGGCTGGGGGCATTTCACAAATGTGGATGTCAAAATAGGGTTTCTGTATTGTGCTTTGCCCGAGTTTATATAGGGGCCTGGCTGCAAGTGGCAGTCCTGGTTGAGGCCATCCCTTCTCTCTGCAACTCTGTTGTTACTGCACAAAAGCAGCCGTAGACAGTATGTAAATGCACGAGTGGCTGTGTTCCAATAAAACTTTATTTACAAAAGCAGGCAGTGGGCCTGATTTGATCCCAGGGCCATTGCTTGCTGACCCCTGATAAACATAGAAAATTAAAACTGGCTGGAAAACATCATTTCTAATTCTCTCATGTTTTGGAGAAAAGGTGAAATGACAGGTCCAGAGTCGTAGCATGGCTGAGCCAGGATTACCACCCAGGATCTGACTTGAAGATGACTGTCCATTATGTGATATTGTGCTGCCCCTGCTGTGTAACAGGTGATAGCATCTGGTTTTTAGAAGAGGGCTGTATGAATGAAAGAAATACCTCCTTTAGGTGGCTTGTGAGGAGCCGCAGTGAGAGCTCCAGGGTGGCATTTTAACCGAGGCAATCCTTTAGCCCAGGGCCTTGGCCTCCTTTTCTTAGATGGACCCTGTTCACAGTAAAACAAAATATAGGTTGCATAAATTCATATGGAGAAGGAGTGCCCGGAGTTGTGAAAAAGCACTGGGCTCCTGCAGCTGCGTCACAGGGTTTGATCACTTCAGCTGGGAGTGCCAGGAGATTTGAGACAGATGTTTTCAGACATGCTGCATGCCTAAAACATTTCCAGGGGTCGGGCTGCAAATAGTGACTTAATAAGTGGAGGAACAGGGAAAGTATGCAAGTTGAGGACACAAGAGTTTATTCACCACTAGGTGCACGGCCAACCTCTGTGCATTACATCTGCCTGTCAGGGCTGGCTCTTTCATCTGTCGTGCCCTCCGTACTGCTCTTTGTCTGCCCGTGAATAAAGTGCAGCATTGTGGTTAGTAATCCCACTCCAGTGACTCGACTTCAAATGTGGTTTTGGAGTGCATCCCAGAGTTCTGTTTGCTAAGCTTCCTACTCCTGTTTCAGAGACACCACTGGATACAGAGCAGCGAGCACTAAAGGCTTCCCTCTTTCCTTAACCTGTCGGGTTGTGGGCTCTCTCTTTCCCCCTCTCCCTCCTTTCCTTTCTCTTTTTCCTTTTTTTTTTTTTTTTTTTTTTAACCTTCCAAGGCAAGTTCATGGATACTAAGCTGATGTGTTTGTTGTTCTTTTTCTCCCTGCCTCCACTCCTAGTGAGTAACCACACTGGCCGCATCAAGGTGGTCTTTACTCCGAGCATCTGTAAAGTGACCTGCACCAAGGGCAGCTGTCAGAACAGCTGTGAGAAGGGGAACACCACCACTCTTATTAGTGAGAACGGTCACGCTGCCGACACCCTGACAGCCACGAACTTCCGAGTGGGTGAGTTCTAACTGTCCTTGCCGACTAGAGTTTGAGATTGTAGCATTTAGACACCCCCTCCATTCACACTGCTCTCTGCTTGAATGGGTTTCTGTCTATGAGTACGCATATGCTGCTTTCATGAGATCCTTTAAATTACTTTCGGAATAATTTTTAACTTGGTATTTGGTTTCTGAGAGAGATGGCAAGGAGAGTATTGCTCCTAATTGTTTATCATGTATACAGCCTTGTGATGATGGGGAGGTATCAGTAGGACAGAAGGGAAGAGGCTTTAAATTAAGACCCTAATGTACAGCTTGCATTGATCAATTTCAAAATTTTATCTGCTCAGTGATAAGTAGAATTTATGTTAGATTTGATTCATGTTATAAAATTTAGATGGTAGTGATTAAACTTTTATGTCATAAATAGCCAGGTTCTAAAAAGTTTCTAAAAATTGTCAAAAATCTGTATTTCAGTTGTAGAAAGGGATACAGACTTGCATCTTTTGCCACGTTTCTGCTGTGTATCAAAAGGCTAAATTATAAGTTGAAATATGACATGGATTTGGGAGAAGATATGCTAGTGGATTACTGTCAGCACTTAAAGCCTTTTAATCTTTTGTAATTTAAATATGAACTATGGTAGTTACTGCAAAAAGGCTTTTTACTTTTAAATTCTTGTCTCTTTTTTACTACTTTGTAAATGGAGAAAGTATTGCGGACCACTGAATGCTGTCACACTGCCATGTTGTCACGCAATATGGTATTTTTGTCACAGAAAAATGCCTTTTATTATTTTTTGACCAATTATGGTTTGCCATGTGTACTCAAATAATCACAGACACCCACGATACTTTATGAGTTACTCACAAGAATAACCCAAATGTCAGACAGATAATAACACTGGCTAGATCTGGTCTTTTTATGGAATATTGCTGTTTAGTCTTGAGAGCATATGTCTAGGAGGTGGCGGGGGGTGTCTGTTTCAAACTGATTTCCATCAAGACAAAATACAAGGAGGCAGTTCGAAGTCCTTATTAGCTCTTTGATTATCCTACTGTTTTACTGTGACTCTGGTTTCTGTTGAGGTCATAGCACTGCTCTCGATAGTCTATACTTGGAAAAAACATGTGCCCATAGATACTATTTAAAGGGGTATTGTTAATTTCCTGGCTATGATAGGGGTACTTCAGGCATATTTTTTAAAAGAATTTAACTGTTAGGTGCCAAAGGGCACAGTATGCTCTAGCAGGACAGAGAGCTGAGTCTAATGGGAAGTGTGTTAAACTGATGATCAGGAAACTAGATTCTGGTCCTGGTCCTGCCAGTAACTAGCTAATCCACAGGGTGCGACAGTTAATATTTCTGGACCTTAGTGTTTCTCATCCATAAAATAAGTGGCTTATATTTAGTGATGTCTAAAATTCAGTCCATCTCTAAAATCCTAGGACTTTTTATCAGTAATAAGCCAAATTGTTTTTCAGCTGTTTTACAGGGCTGTAGACAAGGAAGAGAAAAAGCAATTCCCAATTAGATGATTATGGGCTAAATGGCTTATTCCCATTTTTACTTTCCTTGTTTGCCTTCCTTACTCTCATTGCTTTTCTTCCTCCATCATCATCGATAATGTCTGCTCCTCTTCCTTTTGGCATTTTTCATAAACCTTTACAGTAGGAATGACAGAGTAATTGGGTGGGTGGTAATTTTTTGGCTTACAGTGTATTCACTTCGAAACTAAATATTTGAAGGCTTTGAGAAGCAGAGGAAGTCTTCTTGTTAAAACATGCTGCACACTTTCCTCTCTGGCATTAGAGCAGATGTTTAGGAACAGGATACACACAGCCTATTCAAAATACAAAATGGGACACAACTATTTACCAAAAAATCTCAAAACTGGCACTAAAACTCTGCCACAAAAGGATTGGCAAAGTAGTTTAATTAAAAAAAATAATAGTAAAAGGGAGAGGGCATAGTAATGAATAGTTTCACATTGGAAATCATGGGAATTGTTTCATTTCTTTCCTGAGCTATTTCTCTTCTGTACTTCAAATATAGGGTAATCTGACAGACAAGTTTTAAAAATTATTTTACTGAAGATGGTAATTTTGTAGAATTTAGAGATTATGATTCTCTAGAAATACAGAGAATTTCAAAATTCATTTTTAGGCATGTAAGATATCTTCTGGGGATTTACTGGTTTAATATAATGTTATTACTTACAGGAAGTGGTTTTCTGATTGATTTTTTCTCACTATATTTACAATATGTTAAATCTTTTGACAAATAAGATGTGTTACATGGAAAATAGTAGTTTGAGGACAATTCAAAATGTATTGTAACTTGTCAGCTACTCTTTAGCCTCTGATATTTAAGGCTACTAAAAGGTGGGGACTGGTAAACTTTAAGGGGCCAGATAGTAAATATTTTAGACTTTGCAGCCCATACAGTGTGCGTCACAAGCACTCAACCCCGTGTGGTATCGTGACAACAGCCAGAGATGGTAGGTACGGGAAGGGTGTGGCTGCATTACAAAAACAGTCAGTGGCCTGAATTTGACGCTAGTGCCAGCCTTTGCTGACCCCTGCCCCAAGGAGTCAAAATAATACAGGGAAAACCATGTAGATTTCATAGTTACGGCACCTTAATTAAATAATCCACTTTGATGATCGGAAGAGCAGAAATAATTTTTAACATTTCCATGGTGATGTCCAGTTATTTGGAAAGAGGTAGAATGGATATTATTGTCACCATTTTTTTGGACAAGGAAACAGAGGTACACTGACTTAAGTGAGTCTCCCTTCGTTACACAGCAATTCAGTTAGCTGGGGCTAGAGCCCAGGTCTCCTTGTGTCCTCTTTAACTCTCTGGGGTCTGACTGTGATGTGTAGGAGGGACAAGTAAGGGAAGAACCTGAGGGAGTTGGGTTTTCTGGGAAGGCCAGATGGTATAAAAGAGAATTAGCAACCGGGAGTCAAATAGCCCTGGGTTCGAATGCTGGCTTCTTCATATCCATTGGTCGTGCTTACCTGGCTCACTGTCCTTTCCAGGTTCAGGTCACTCATCCACACAATGCAGGTGATAATAGGTAGGTGGTGGGTTTAGTAGGCACAGCGGTGACATAGGTTCCTTCCTCCCTTTTTTGTGCTGCTCCTGTTTTTTCTTTCTGGTCTATGGTGACTATGAGTCTGGGCTGGTCAGATGTGAGAGGCAGGTGCATTTCTTGTGACAAGTAAGCATGTACTCTCTTTTCCTGGGAGTTCAGTGGGAGAAATAACCTTAACTTCTACTCAATGTGACTCTAAAAGCGAGGCCTGAATGAAGATGATGTCCAAGGGAAGACTCTGAGATTCTAAGAGAAACTCATTTTTGTGAATGTGATACTGACATGATATAACAGAATATTTACATGAAGGGGAATTTTCTGTAAAGCAAACTCTAAATACCACTTTTGTTGTGGCATTCTGACCTTTGCCTCCTTGCACTTTCCTGCCTTTGCCTTTTTACAAAATGGAAACATATCCCCGGTTTTCATGGCTTCTTTGCATTTCATGGGGGTATAATGAAGATGACCTCCTGGGACTTCTAAGTTGTTGCTTATGGAGTTATAAGTTTTCTCTAATAAGAAAAACATAGGAATTCTCTGTTGCCACAAGTAGAATATTTCAAATAAAATAATACTGTTGCTTGGCATATCTTACTTGGAGAGAGAGAGATTGAAAGGCAATCACAATTGCAAAGCTAACACATTTGGTTTATGTGATGCTGCTTTCTCTGAGGAGTTATGAGGGACTCACGTTTCATTAGCACCAATTGAATGCTGATAAAAAGTATTTGAGAATTTAAAAACTATGATCCCATGGTATTTCATTTGGTGCTTGCTTCCCCTGAGAGAGGTAAATGGTAGTATCCATATTTTATAGATGTGAGTACCAAGGCTTTAGTGGTTTGATCAAAGGTGACTTTAAGTCAGGTTTTCTTATTCCAGAGTCTAAAAACCTCTTCTCTTCCTGTGTTGCCTGCTATGACCATGTGTTAAGTGATTATGTAGACAACATTGTGCTAGATTTTCCAGGACAAGAAAATCGTAAAGCTGCCCTCGAAGAGCTTATGCTTTGAGGAGGAGATGAGGAGTGTATGTAAATAACCCTCATTAAAGGTAGAAAGCTCATAGCAGGACCTCAGAAGAGGAGATTCCACTTCTAGCTGAGGAAGAATACTTTGAGAGAGAAGGGATGGCATGTGACTTTTCTGTTCAGTTCTTTGTGCTCTCCCCAGCTGCTAAACATGTTGGCTCATAGTAGTAGGTTGTCTGACGGCAGACTGATGGGGGCAGTGCAACTTGACACGACGATACGTTCCAAAATAAAGATGGATGGGAAGGGAGAGGTAAGGTTGATAAGGGAAGGAAGAATTTACCCATTTGAATGAGGCATGGAGACATGCAGGCACAGGTGGTTTGTGGAAACTGAGAGGAGTTGCATTTACTGGTGAAAGCATGAAGGGCAGTGATCCTGGATGGCAAGTCTGGGAAGGTAGGCTGGGGCACGGCTGTGGAGCACCTTGAATTTCAAGCTTAGGAATTTGGCTTTTACTCTTTCAGAACTTACTAAAGAAGTTCTCTGAAAAGGGGACATTGATATTTATCATTCTGAAAAAGAGAGAGGGAAGGTTTCTCAGTTTTTTAGGCAGGAAACTGGTGATCTAATAGTCTAAATAAGCTCTGAACAGCCCATAGTAATGATGACAACCTCTAGCTGCTTTCACCTATTGTGAGGTTCCTTTGCTGCCCTACACTGGGAATCTCCCCATGTATGTCAGAAAGCCAACTCAATACTACAGTGTTTTGGGGTGGAATGGAAGCGTCCTTGATGCTACACTCATTAGGTAGGTTCTCCTCATAAGGATGGAAAAAAATTCACTCTCAATGAGGCATTAAATAAACCAGCATCACTGCTCAGTCGGGAGAAGCATTGAGACTTTTTGCGGAGCGGCTTAGTTCAGACACTGAGCCCTTCACCTTCTTATCATTGTTTGGATCCCTTGGTGTTTATCCAGCACAGAAACCAATGAAAGGCAACATGTCACTCTTTGAACTGGTGCATATATTTTCCCCTTAACACATTGTACAGGTTTTATGTTTTTTAAAGATTAGCCAATACAGTACTAAGAAGATGGTTGCCTTTCATTTGGGCAAGTTAGAGTGCTTACGAACTTGTGCAACTACTCCAAAATATATCTAGCCTCATAAAATTATCTTCTAATACTGAGTAAATGTCATAATGTAGAGCACTGCCTTTATTTAAGTTGTGAAGCACCCTTAAAAGGCAGGTATTGGGAACGTTATTCATCTAACGTATACTTACTGAGCACCTACTATGTGCCAGGGATTGGTTTAAGCTTTAGGAATATATAGCAATGAATAAAATAGGCAAAGTCCTTGCTCTCCTGCTATATTAAAAACACGTGGCTATATATCAATACTATATGAACCTTTAGGACATTACGTTGAATGAAATGAGCCAGTCACGAGAAGACAAATACTGTGATTCCACTTATGAAATATCTAGAATAGTCAGATTCTTAAGAGAAAGAGAATGGTAGTTGCTGGTGTTGGTGGAGGGGGGGAAATAAGGAATTATTTCATGAATACCGAATTTCAGTTTTGAAGGTAACATTCGAGAGAGTATATGAATATATAACACTTAACGCTACTGAACTGTACACCTAGAAATGGTTAAGATGGTAAATTTTACATCACATGTATTCGACCAAAATTTTTAAAAACTACAAGAGGGTGTACGTTACTGTCAGATGTATACTATCAAAAATATACTGTCAGAAACATTATATATGATATAATGTCAGGTAGTGATAGATGTCATGAAGAAATAAAAAGTTGAGAGAGGGGAGATCATGGGGAGTGTTGGTGGGAGGTATGGATCACTTTCGGGCATGTTAGGAAGGGCTCTCTGGTTAGATGCTACGTAAGCAGAGACTTAAATGAAGTGTGAGTGATGAACTCGTGGAGGGAACATCACACACTTAATAATCTAACTCTGTGACTGTGTTTGTTATTTCAACTGTAGAGCCTCTCCAAAGGCTGGTGTGAGAAGCATTTATTCATACTCTTCCAAATGTCATTTTGAGTTAGGTTTCAGTGATGTGTATGGTATCAGGGAATCACATTTAATAATAGCTTTAGATAAAGAGCCTCATGTACAGAGGATAGAGCCAAGCAAATCTTGTCCCCTGGGTGGAAAAATGGTCCTGGAATTATTGCACAAGGAATCTTGGTTATTTATAATTAAAAAAGGATAGGGTCTTAGATGTAGAAACAAATTACCAAAGAAGCTGTGTCACTTCTTTCTTCAACGTTATTTTGTATAAGACAGATGACATGATTTTGGGCTGGAGCTTTTAAGTAAGGGAAATAAAATCCGTTCTGTTTATGAGGGCGCGCACGCGCACACGTGTGTGTGTTAGGGGGAGGGTAGTGGGTGGAAGGGAGCTTCATGGAAGGGTAGTTCCAGGGGTTGGTCGGACCAAGGAAGAGCAGTAGGTTGACCCTAAAAGCCAAAATTGGGAGAAATCTTCTGATGCCCCTCACTTTCCCGGCTTCAGAAATCTTCATCTGATTGAAGATGAAGATTTCTGAAGCCGGGAAAATGAGGGGCATCAGAGTGGGTAGTATAGAAAGTATGTCCTGTAGTCAGAACAGTTTAAAAAAAAACCTTAGGTAAAAGAGGGTTCAGCAGTCTGCTGGCTCTGTGAGAAAGTCATGTGTGATCGATTGCTGCTTTTAAGCTATGTCTGGCCTGTATCATGGGGGTGGATGGGACTTCTTAAAGGAGTCTTGCTAGGCTAGCCTAGGATAAATGACCTTTCAAAATTCCTTGGAGTCTGCAACACAATGTCACAAAGCATGTGTTCTTTCCTAGTCTGTCAGCTTGAGCATGTGGAATGATCTTTGGAAAACTCCAGACTGCTTAGCATAGCACACGGGGCCCCTCCAGGATCAGCTGCCGCCTGGCTCCCTGGCTGTGCCCCTTTCTCTCTGCTTCTGCCAAACTGAGCCTCTAGGGGTGCCAAGGTCCCCCAGTGCTCCAAGCCTTCTGTGCCTCTGTTCACACTGATGCCTCTGCCTGGGGGGGTGTGCTCCCGCACCCAGTCTGCCTGGGCATCACCCACTGCTTCTGCAAGAGTCAGCCAAGCACCACTCAGGCTACAGGGCCTCACTTCCCTTACTTGTTGCCATGCCTGTTTCTTCCACTGAACTCCAGACGGGGGACAGGGCCCTGTCCGCTTCACGTTGTTATCCCCAGCGCTGGTGTCGTGCCTCACTTGGGAGATGCTTAACTCATTCTGGTTGACAGAGTACATTGTCTCTGCAGGTGCCCATGTGAGGGTGGCATGTACACACCTACCCAGCACAGCTTCTTCGTGACTTCTTGGGCAACTGAAATCGCGGGAGCAGAATAATCATCTGAGAAGTCTCTACAGGGCTTGGGGTCACAGGAAAGAACGCATTCCAGTATCTGCAAGATGCATGAAAAAGGGCACCTTTGTAACACTGTGCTTGGAGTTTGGATTTTACATTTTTAACACTGACTGCAGTGTTCTTTCTACTCAGGGCAAAGTGCAGTTAGATTTCCATACCTTTAGTACAGTTTCCCACTGCACGGCGTTCCTGCTCCCCATGCTGCGTCTCTCTAAATACTGACAGTCTTTTAAGGAACAACCTCAAGTTCCATTTCAAACACTTCTGTCTGTGCTATTTTTTTTTTTTTTTCTTTCCTATTTTGCCTCTAGTCATTACCATGCCAATTGACACTCGGTGGTCTAGCTCAGGTGTATTACTGACTGGTCCCAAGACCCTGGGCTGGTGATTGAACCTCTTTGATTCCATGCTGGTAAAATGAATCGATAATGCCTTGACCTTCCTGTAGAACTGTTCTGGGGCTCACGAGAAGCAGCAGGCTGGTGGTGTACGTGGGTCCCTTGGATCGCCTTGAAGATCTTTCTCTACTTCTGAAAATAACTGATCCTGCTCTTAATTAGCAAACCCTACCTCCTGTGAACTGGGGGAGAGTACTTCCCTTTCTTGGATAGGGTGTGCTACCTGTGTCACACAGAGACGGTGGTTCCTTTGTTTACTGATCCCTATAGCACAGTAGCGTCAAGGACACAGGAGGCTGTTTCTTACTCCTCCATGTTGGCGCTCTACTAGCACCAACTCCACTAGTGCACGGAAGGCTCTTTACTTACATGTAGGCTTGCTCTGGGTGGGTTAGACTACCCACAAAGTATTGTCAGTTACCATCATCACATGGCAGAGACAACCTACTAGCACTGTGCCCACCTCTGCCTCGGATCATGTACCACCTCCCTGAGGGGTTCATTTGCTTACCCAGGAAGCTCTTGCATGTTGCCAAGCCTGCTGGCAAGGGTGAGAGCATTTAAGCAATGTAGCAAGCTTTGGAACCAAAAGCTATGGTCAGGAGGAAAAGTAATCATCTTGAAGAGATGGGGCATCCCCAGAGATGGAGGATTATAACATTTGATCCTACTTTGTGCTGTTCACTTGGCCGTCGTTTGTGTCATTTACCTCTGGACTCCTAGGTTGGAGTCAAATTAAAGATGCTGCTGGACTTAAAATAGATATTGAAGTCATATTTATGTGACATAGTACATACCTGCAGCATTTATTGGCTTACAAGTTGGGCTCAGTTTTGTATCTGTTGCCTAAAAGTCGAACATTTGTACCAGCTTGTCATATTCAGGTATATATAATTTTTCCAAGTGGAGGAGGAATAATGAATTTGTATATTGTTGGAAAAACCTCTTGGAACTAACATCACAGATGATGTGAAAATGTTTTTGAGGGCAGCCACACAGTCCTCTTCAGCCTATGCAGTCCAGGAAAATAAAATAACTACCAAATGGGGAAGGATGAAGTTAGTGAGGAAGTTTGTTTGTGATTTATTTCCCAAAGTTATATCACAAAGAAAGTGAGATGAGCCAGATGCCTTTCTATTGCCAATTTAATGTAATGCTCTCACTGATGCACTTATTAAAACTCAATTTTCTGTCGAGTTGAAGGGTATGGGTTTAAGGAATGGCTTACTGCTTGACTCCATTATCTTGAATTTAGACTCATGCAATAATTACTGAAAAACTGGCATGACTGCAATGTTGGCTTTTTGTAAGATTTGGTGGAAAAAAAGAAAGAACTTTATGCAGTAATGAGAGATTTCTTCACTCTGAGACCAAACTTCAGATGCCCATCAGATTCAATAAAAATTTGTTCTGGATTATGGGGACTTTCTAAGCTTTCCTAGTACAAAAACTCAGCCTGATTTTCATCAAATTTTCCCTAGAAGAGGTAAAAGGGAAACTTGACATTAAAATCCTTTGCAGTGAGGAAAGCAGACCACTGCCCTTTTCCTGGCAAATTAGGAAAGTGCACTAGAACATACTTAAGTCTATTTAGCAAGATTAAAATATGTCACTTTTTGCCACTGCATTGTCCCTTTCTAAAGGAAGGGTGATTTATGAGTCCTTTGGATCTTCTTGTGGTATTAGTAACATCTTAAGCCAGCTGTTTTATTGGGTGTACACACAGGGTAATTAGAAACATCTGAGAGTCCTATAATGTGCCTGGAAATCCATCATGCTGTATGGAAAAGAAAAAAATAATGTTCATGCCAAAGTTGTGTACTTGATAAATAGATGCATTAGTATTAACAAAATTTATTCTACCATTTTTGGAAAAGAAGCTAGGCTCTTCAGGCTGAAAATATTCTTTCATTGAAATACACTCATTGCAGAAATCATAACCTTATTTGGTAAAAGACTCCTGACTGTGCTGTTCATACAGTAATTATCATTTCCCTTCTGTCAAACTCCATCATATTATAGACCATTTTCTGCCAGAAGAAGTATTTCTTCTTTCTACCTGGCAGTTACTTGAAAACCTTAGAATTCTGAGGGATCTCATTTAAGGAAATTAACTCTTAGAAACGTACTGCACCAGGGACTAATAGTGCCCAATTTGCCTAATAGTCTATCCTAGAAATTGGGTTAGGATTCAAGAGTTCTGGGCTCTATTTTAGCTGGTTATTTGAAATCTGATCTCCAGTGGTGGCTGAGTTTGAATATTTGGGTATGCAGCAATCACAGCGGCTAAGTCAGGGTCTGATTTAAATCAGGTCCTGTTCTCTCCTCCCTCAAGACAAAATCTAAGACAAGAAAACCTAACATTTGGTGGTGGCTGGTGAATGGTTCCTTTCATCTTCATTCACAAATAACAAGCCTTTATGAGAAGTCAGTGCTGAGTCAAACTGACATATCCCAGGCAGCTGTGGACAGGGCTCAAGTTGGAGGCCTCCGGTGTCTTTACAGCCTGTCTTGCTCTGCATGTCCCCACTGGGTGTGCCATTTTTTGTCCTTTTGATCATTTCGAATGGGAGTTTTCATCACTCACAGAAGCAGAATTGTAGCCAATTGTCCATTTTGTTAGAGATTGGCGGTGACTTAATGAAGCCTCTGGACGGAGGAGTGGATTCACCTGTGTAAAAATGTTTACGGTGGGGAGGTGGGACAATCATTAGGAGCATTAAGCATTTAAAAAATTTATTTATTTAAGATGGGGGTAGGAGTTTATTAATTAATTAATTAATTTTATGGCTGTGTTGGGTCTTCGTTTCTGTACGAGGGCTTTTCTCTAGTTGTGGCAAGCGGGGGGCCACTCTTCATCGCGGTGCACGGGCCTCTCACTATCGCGGCCTCTCTTGTTGCGGAGCACAGCTCCAGACGCGCAGGCTCAGTAGTTGTGGCTCACGGGCCTAGTTGCTCCGCGGCATGTGGGATCTTCCCAGACCAGGGCTTGAACCCGTGTCCCCTGCATCAGCAGGTGGACTCTCAACCACTGCGCCACCAGGGAAGCCCAGCATTAAGCATTTTGAAAGTATTTTAGGCTAGTCTTTAAGAGAAAATACATTTGAATGATATCAAGTTGACTAAACCTGTCATAAGCCATTGTCCTTTCTGATAACGTAAGGTCTCTATTCTGAACTTTCCTATCCACAGTGCCTGGATTTTGACTTATGATCATGGTGCTTGAGAGCACTTTCAGCACTGTAGAGAAGTTGAATTAATGGACAATGGTCAACATGAATTTATTAGTTGGGACAGTAGAGCTGAAACTCCCCTTTCTTTGTGCCACCAAAAGCCCGCCGTATTTCCTTCAGGGTGGCCTCTTCCTCTTTCAAGTGTCATCTACTGACACATGGGTTCTGTGTCTTTGTCTCTGAGATCCTCTTATTTTAGGTACATCCAGCAGGTAGAGCCTTAGCTGGGGGCTCCCTCAGTTTCCTTTCTTCCTCTGAAATATCTGGTTCGCACCCATAATGCAGATAGGAAGGGGAAAGTTGAGTTTGTCTAATGGTTCTCCACCAGGAGAAGTTTGGCTTCCCAGGAGAGATATTTGACAGGGTTACAAGACATTTTGGTTGTCCAAACTGGGAGGGGGACGTATCCTGTCATGTAGTGTGTAAGAGACCAGAAATGCCACTAAGTAGCCACAGTGCGTAGGACAGTCCCCACAACGAAGAATTATTGGCCCCAACGTCAACAGTGCCAAAGTTAAGAAGCTCTGCTGTAAGCATCGCCTTTTTCCCCATTGGACAACATCTTGGACCCACACCCTGGTAGTTTTGTCCGGGTCCCCGGACAACCCTCCCTCTTAAATCTAAATCTCCAGGTAGTTCTCTAGGTAAAACCTCCAGCATTTTGACACAATGTATTCTGTTTGTGATGATTCTGGGCCTCAAACTGACAGCTCCTTCAGCCCCTCCTCATACGTGTGTTCCCTAGTAAACTGGACCCTGCCTTCTGTAGGCTTGATTTGCATTTGACTGTTTATATGAGATCTCGTTGGATTTTAGAGGGTGCAAGGATCGAGATGGTTTGGGATATCTCAGGATGACTCAACAAGTAGGATTGATTGGCCTTTATTATGAGGATTCTTAGAAACTGAAGAATAACAAATGGGAGAAACACTTAGCACAGGAGGCATTTTTTTAAAAAAAGCACATCTCAGAAGTGATTGTATAATAGAAACCACTTTTCAACACTAACCATTGCTACTGTGGATACCCGTTTGCGAAGTGTCTGTGCTATGGCTATTGGGAAAGGAAAGAAAGCCAAGTGTGTTTATTTGAACGATAGCATCATCACATGTTCAAATAAACACAGCACCTTGGGAGGGTACAGGTTTGTTATTTCTAACCCAAACGTCTTTACACATGCCTTTTGAAGGGTCGTGTTGCCAAGTTTGAAAGAAAAAGCTATCCAAGCATTAAAAGTCTGACATATTATTTAACTTGTTGAAAAAAGAAAAAACTTCCATGGCCAAAACACTCTAGGTTAGCTAGACAATGAAGTGTATATCACTTTTTTCAAGAGCTCACTTTTGGACAGATCAGGAGCACTAGAGAGCGAGTAAAGACATTGCCTTCACCTGCCTATAACCTCTTATAGCAGTTTTCTGTTATGTTTTTTTTGTTTGTTTGTTTTTTGCGGGTACAACGGGCCTCTTACTGCTGTGGCCTCTCCCGCTGCGGAGCACAGGCTCTGGACGCGCAGGCTCCGCGGCCATGGCTCACGGGCCCCAGCCGCCTCCGCAGCCTGTGGGATCCTCCCGGACCGGGGCACGAACCCGTGTCCCCTGCCTCGGCAGGCGGACTCCCAACCGCTGTGCCACCAGGGAAGCCCTTCTGTTATGTTTGGTCATCTTGCCGGGAAACTTGGAATTTCACAGTTGATTCTTTGGTGCTTTTTCACTTGAATGAAATGCCTGTTCTTAATTCCGTCAATAGAGCGGTGATACATTTTATTGCTTATCTTCATAAGACTCCAAACATATAATTCACGTGGCTGATTCTTTTCTGTTGTATCTTTTCTTTAGTTGTGGTAAAAGGTAACATTTACCATTTTAACCATTCTTAAGTGTATACTCCAGGGGCATTGAGTACACTGACAATGATGTACAGCCGTGACCACTATCCATTTCCAGAACTTTTCATTTTTGCAGAGACTCAGTACCCATTCAACAATAACTCCCCATCCCTCTCCCTCCTTGGTCCCTGATAACCTCTGTTCTATTTTCTGTCTCTATAAATTTGCCTCTTCTAGGTATTTCATATAAGTGGAATCATACAACATTTGTCTTTTTGTGTCTGGGTTATTTCACTTTGCGTAATGTTTTCAAGATTCCTCTATGTTGTGGTGTGTGTCAGAATTCCTTTTTTAAGCTGAATAATTCTTCGTTTTATGTATATGCTACCTTTTGCTTGTTCATTCATCTGTTGGCGGACATTTAAGTTGTTTCCATCTACTGTGAAAAAAACTGCTATGAACACGGGTGTACAAGGGCTGTTGGAAGCCCGGCTTTCATTTCTTTGAGGTCTATATCTAGAAATGAAATTGCTGGATCATATGGTAATTCTGTTTACTTTTGAGGAATTGTTAAACTGTTTTCTACAGTGGCAGCACCATTTCACGTTGCTACCAGCAGCGCACTAGGGTTCTAATTTCTCTGTGTCCTCACCAGTACTTCCTTTTTTCCCCCCTTTGGTAATAGGATCCTAGTGGGTATGAAGTAGTATCTCATTGTGGGTTTTTTTTTCCAGAAAAATAACACGCTATTTTTTATTATTTAAATGCTCAACACACCTCTGTGATACCTTTTTGTTTGTTGTTTTTTTTTGCGGTACGCGGGCCTCTCACTGTTGTGGCCTCACCTGTTGCGGAGCACAGGCTCCGGACGCGCAGGCTCAGCGGCCATGGCTCACGGGTCCAGCCGCTCCGCGGCATGTGGGATCTTCCCGGACCGGGGCATGAACCCGTGTCCCCTGCATCGGCAGGCGGACTCTCAACCACTGCGCCACCAGGGAAGCCCTGTGATACCTTTTAACCTATATTTTGGTTGCATGATTTGTGACAATTCTGCAATATCATTTTCTACAGAGAAACATAATTAAGTCCTTTCTTTACCAGGGTTGATAAAAATTATACTTGATTATTGACAACATGTAAAGTATTGTTCATCTTTACAACTCTTTATTGGTGGTGTCATGTAAATTTTTGGAACGGCTGCATTGATGAAGAAACTTTCTCATTTGAACTGTAAGATTTTGGGGCATTACGAATTTTTATTTACCATGAGTATTCTTAATACTGTTTTGTTTTTTTTAACATCTTTATTGGAGTATAATTGCTTTACAATGGTGTGTCAGTTTCTGCTTTATAACAAAGTGACTCAGTTATACATATGTTCCCATATCTCCTCCCTCTTACGTCTCCCTCCCTCCCACCCTCCCTATCCCACCCCTCTAGGTGGTCACAAAGCACCGAGCTGATCTCCCTGTGCTATGTGGCTGCTTCCCAATAGCTGTCTATGTTACGTTTGGTAGTGTATGTATGTCCATCTCATTGTGGTTTTGATTTGTGATTCCCTAATTACTAATGATGTTGAACTTCTTCTCATGGGCTTATCACCCTTTTGCATATCTTCTTTAGAGAAATATTTATTCTAGTCCTTTGCCCAATTTTGAATTGGTTTGTTGTGGTAGATTTTTTAAAAACTGGGATTTCCGCTTAGCAAGTTAGGCGTTTAATTACAGTGTTATCTATAGTTGATATTAATTGTGAATCTTCTGGGAGACCTGAGTTCTAGTCCTGGTCCTGCCATTTGGACAAGACTCATTTTTAAATCTTAAGTTTTTCATCTGGAAAAGGAGGAATTTAAGGAGTAAATGTTCAAGATCTTTTACAGCCCTGAAATGCTATTATCCTATCTAATATAAAGCCCTTTTAGGAGAATGATTTTAGAAGTGTAAATGGAATTAAGCTATCTTTAGTATGTTTTATTCTGAAAATATTTACTACGATTTCCCAGTATGTACAGTGTGTTCCCTTTTGTACATTTTTGGCTCCACTCTCCACTTTAAATCAAAGGATGATTTTATACTAGTTTAGTAATGTATTGTGTGGTGATGTGTCATCGGCCTGACAAGCTTGATCAGAATACTGGAGGCCTGAAGCATTTGACAAACTTACAAATAACTCTGTAGTTTTCTTGCCTAGTCATTTAGATCAGAGTGCTGAGAAGAGTTTGGCCAGAAACAGAATGCCTCCATGGTGGCCTGAAGGAAGCACAGCTTGTATGGAGTGAGATGCAAGGATGGAGTTGCTGTGGGTTCAGCCACTCAGTTTATAAAGAGCTAATTTTTTTTCTCTTTCTTTTTGGTGGTGAGCACTGAAATGAAGGCCTGCATGCCTTAGAATGTGCTGGACCCCTTCTGCAAACTATAACAAATGTGTGGTTGAGGATTAAAAATAGGAGCTGTAAGGGTTTAAATCACCTTACAGGGAAGATAAAGTCAAAACCTAATTTTAAACTTAAGGAACATAGTTTTTATTGTAATTGAAGAGGTAGCTTTTCTATCTGACCCATGTTTGAGTTCATTTATCTCTTGCCAATTCCCCGGGTTATCTCAATTTACTTGGATTAACAGCTCCTTGAATTTTTTTCTTCCTGTGGAATTAAAGAAAAAGCCAGATGCACAAGTGTTCTGCAGCAGTCAAAATGCAGAGTTTAATGGTTGCCTGTGCTGGAAATCCAGCCTGCTCTGCACCCCTAAAGGCATCAGTGAGCTCCCTTTTCCTTCAGGAGATGGGCGGGTGGAGCGGGAGAGAGGTCGGGGTGTTTATTTGCAGCCCGTGTCATGAGGAGCTCTCTGCCAGGTCCTTATTTTTGCACTACCAGGATACTATTCTCACTGTGGTTTTCCCAGAACTCAGCGGAGTTCCTATGTACCGATGTCAAGAATCTCTTTATTAGTCTTCAGTTTTGCCCCACTTTAATGTTCCTCTTTTTCCTGAGTCTTTTGACTCATACTAAAATTAGTTAAAAGACCTGAAGGCAGATTTTTTAAACAGTCGATTTGTATGGCATCTACTTTAAAAAAAATATGTATAATTAGCTTTTTTGATTATGTAATACATGGTACAAAACTTAAAAGACACAAGAAGGCCTACTCTAGAGTGAAAATGAAGTTCTCTTTTGTAGGGGCAAATACTCTTACCCATTTCTTGAGTATTCTTCTTGCATTTGAGCGTGGGAGCATATAACCTTGAAACTGCTAGAATATTTTATTTAGTATATTTCACTGTGCTTTGCTCACCTGGCAATTCATATCGGCACCAACAAATCTGCCTTGTTCTTTTTGATGGCTGCATAATATTCCATGCCGGCATACACTATAATAACTAGACTGTATTGTTCAGCATTTGCCTTTGCAACTTCTTCTGTTATCATCCAAACTGCAGTGAATAATAAATTCTTAGTACACATGTGTGATTATCTGAGAATAAATTATTAGAAGCAAAATTGCTGCATCAAAGGGTATGTTCTGATTTAATTTTAACAGATATTTACCAAATCATCTGCTATAAAAGCTGAATCATTTACATTCCTGATACTGAGAAATTAGGATTTAGAACCTTAATTTGCATCTCCCAATCAACCTCAGCATTATTCCCATTTGGGCTGGAAAATTCTTTGTTTCAAGGGACTGTCCTATGCATTGTAGGATGTTTAGCAGCATCCTGGTTACTACACAGTAGATTCAAGTAGCATTCCCACCCCTACCCTGCACCCAGGTTGTGACAACTAAAAATGTCTCCAGTTGTTGGCAAATGCTCCTGTGGGCAAAGTCACCTCTGGTTGAGAATACTCCAGTTAATTGCATCTGACTCAAGTCATTCACTCAGTCATCAGTCTTGGCCTGAACTCTGTCACATCCGTGTGTGAATCTGACTTTCCTCATCTCTGGAACGGGAGGGATTAATACCCACCCATAGAGTTGTTGTGAGGGTTAAATATGGAGCATGTTTTTTTAAAAAAAAAATGCTTTATGGTCAGAACAATGTCCATATAATCAGGTGTTAGTTTTCTTATTAATTGCTTGATTATGATACCACATACATTTGATTACATCAAAATGCAATTCATTAAACTACAACACTGAACATATTTAAACATATTGTAACATATAAGAGATTGGCATTAACAAAAGTAACCAATATATATTGAATAACTTGTGTACGTTGAAATTGACCAAACGTCACAAATTAATGGCATTGCCTGGTACTTTAATCTTACACCATTTAGCTGCAGTTTCAAGTCTAATACAAAGAAATTATTTTCTCCTATATATGGCTTTAACTTTAGGAGAATCCAAAGAACTTTGATCCCATTTAATTTACTATTTGGGGTTTTCATAAAGAATGTAAACACTTCACAGTTCTGCAAATGGCAGATTTTTACACAGTTGATAGTCACTCCATTGGTGACTAAAGAGCAGATTTTTAAAATTTGGACTCAGGGCGTGCCTGGAAAGCACACGTTGATTTCCCTCCCTCCTGAAATACTTGGACTTTGAAATATATAATTTAACTTTAAAATTGCAGATGCTGAAAATTTTGTAAGTCAAACATCAAAGGTGTTAGATTCCAGAGAATTATTGTTTGGGTTTGTTTAAGATGTCATTAGTGCAGATAGAATTATCACGTGGCTAATACATGTATGGAAATGAAGAGCTGTGAGGACGGTAAACAAGGAAGGAAGGAAACTGACATTTCACAGGTGTTATTTACCGTTAGTGTGTTTCTGAAAAGTCAAAATTTATGATCGTATGATTGTGCCAAATAATCTTGTGCTCATGAGGGGTCATAATTTCTTGGAAATCTGTGGGGATTTGTTTCGTGAAGTGAATGCCAGACCCTTAGCACTGGGAGTGGCTTAGAGAACATCTCGTTCACCCTTTTCATTTTACACATCAGAAAATTGAGGCCCAGAGAGGGAAGGGGATGACCTTAAGGTCACAGCTAGTGGCAGAGCTCAGATTCAGACCCTGCCTTGTGATTCTCATTGCATTGCCAAAGGAGATTGTTTTTGTAAGGTTATTATATCTGGAGATTTCGTAAAGTGGCCTCTTGTTGGCCATTGCCCCTGTGTGGCGATTTCTAACTCAGCTTGAATGTACAAGAGTGGAGTATCCGAGAGGGATTCTGCTCCAGCCACTCCCTCCCCAGCCCATTCCCACCCAAATAAGGTGAGGGTGAGAGTCACTGGGTAATTGGGCAAAGATAGACTGACCATACTCAAAAAAACATAAATAAGACAGTATTCCTCAATCACTATGAACCTTTGCTCAACAAAAGAATGAGTAGACTATGCTGTGTAAACTTTAGATAGAGTGATGTGTAGAATACCAAATTCAGATATCCAGGGATTAAGAATTAAAAATACAAGTAGTCATGCAGAAGGAACATCCCGGGGCATTGGCAGGTGGGTCCTCCAGTCCCAGCCACAGAAGGCTACTCTCCGCCCATAGCACCTTCTGCAGGGCTTGGTAAAGACTGGATGCCCCAGTTCTTTACCACTTTCTGGAATTAACCCAGAGAAGAAACGGAGAGAGGAAATTTCAGATGAGCTCAGGTCTGAGACGCTTTCCCCTAGCTAATTCCTAGAGGGATCCTGAGTGACATTTTCTTAGCTCATTTAGGGAAAGTCGAGTAATAAAGTACCGATGATTCATGGACATTGTGGTTATCAAAGGAGACACCTTCTAGCCAGAAAATGAAAGATTTCTTTCCAGTGATTCACACGTTTTACCCAGAACACTTCGACTTCCTGGAATTTAAAATATAAACTGAAGTCCCCTGGCAGTAACTCTTAAACACCAGAAATCAATTCATCTTCCCTTCCTATCTCCTCTTCTTTTCTCTCTCCTACTCTATAACCCTGATTCTTTGTTTTTTTTTTCTGGACGGGGAGACCAAGCCATTATTATTGGAGAAGGTGGCATTTGAGCAAGCCCTTAAGAGTGTCTTTTTCAATCGACAGAAAATGAGAGAAAAGAGAGGCATTCATGGTGAAGTGTAGAGTCATAACAAAGGTATGGTGGTGCCCGTAACCCTGATGCTTCAAATGCATCGTAGCGCACCTAAACGCTGGGTAACTGAAGACAAAGGATGGTTGCTCTTCTTCAAAATGGCAGAAACACAGAGTGTACCTTTTCTCTTTTCTGCAGAATGATGACACATTTTTAGTTTAGCACATCACAGAGTGAGACAGGAAATGCATTTGTTTGGAGAGCTCATTTAAGGTGAGATGAAAATGTCTCTTGTGCTGCTTTGTCTCGTGGCCAGACAGAATGCAATGAGATGGGAATGCAGGGGGCTTAGGGTCTGCTTAATCCTGGCCCTGAGCGTGCCTCTGTGAGTGAGGGAACAAAGCTGCAGCCTGGTGAGCTGCGGCCATAGTAGCAACAGCTGCACTTAGATTGGTTCCCTCCCCTTGGCCTTGACTGAGCCCTGCTCGTCTTCACGGAGAGGAGCAAGCCTGCTGCCGCTGTGGCCCTGTGACTCAAGGGATTCCTATAGAAAATAATAGAAAATATGGGTCCCTCCAGGCTGCAGCTAAATTAATGATAATAGTCCCTCTGAAACTTGAGTGCTTGCTGTAAAATCAAGGCTCAGCCAGTTCAGCTGCCACTTAACCAAGTTGTTGAGTTTGAGTTATCAAAAAAGCCACCACTGCCAGCACTTCCTGTCCAGCACCTTTTAAAAGTAACATCACTAGTTCTGTTGTTAAAGAATTTCTGTTCCTTATCTGTATCTTATCGTGTCTGATGATTCAAGTCTTTAAATAATACCTTTAAAAATAGGAATACCAGTGGTCGTGCTTGTTTGAAGGCCCCTACTGATGCTGCTTACTGACTCTGCCTCTTGGATTATGGTCCAATTTAGGCCACTTTAGTTTCCTGTGTGATAACTGGATGGATTATTGAGGGAAAATTCCCAGGGTAAAACCATGGGGAAAGATCTGGTCCAGAGCTGGAAGGAAAGGAAAACTCCTGTTTATTGAGTACCTTCACTGTGCCCATCATAGCTTTAGATGTTTTCACATCAAATTTCTTTTCATCCTGAGAATAATAGGTATATTATTCCCATTTACTAATTAGAAAACAGAGGCCTAGCAGATTTAGGTAAAGTACTCGATCCAGAGAACTGTAATACTGAATCCAATTGTAAAAATAACTCTTGTGGACAATTTCCATTTCTATAGCCACATGGAGAAAATTTATTAGGGTATTGAGGAGACTGGCCCCTTTTAATTGTTGGTAGATGAATAGCGAAACTTGAAATTAATGGAATCCAAGTGCTTTGGAATTATTTTTGAGCGGGTCATTCATGTGGTTAGGGCAACACTACTTCCAAGGGAGTATTTTGATTGATTGTGTCAGCATCCTTGGGTGGCCCTCCCAAGAGCTTGAATGCCTGTGTAAGTTTGGTTTCCTCTAGCTAGCTTTTAAGCTTTTACAGATGAGGCGCCACATCTTTATGTTGTTTCTCTAATAATGATTAGTAAAGTAAATTGAAAAGTATGGGAATTCAGTACATTGGGTCGGCCTACTATAGAAATAGGCTTTTTGATCACTGTTGAGAATAACTACGTATTGTAGACAAGCACACTGTCAACGAGGTGTTTAGCCCTTGTGATTAGTAGCAACTATTCTGTCTCATTATTGATGATTGCAGTACTTTGGAATGGAAAGTAGATTTTACCCAACTCTACCTGTGACTGACCAGTGTAGTGTGTTGAGAAGGATTCAGAGTCTCTTGCTAGGCCCAGCAAGAGCCATGGTAGACAAGTAATTTTTGTTAAAGATAGAGGAGGAGAGAGTATAGCACCTACGCTGCAGCTGCTGCTTCCGTGGGTGTTTGCAGCAGCCCACTGGTCATAGCAATAATGACTGGGCCTTTTCATTCCCTCCTGGCCCTTCTAAAATCTGCTGGGACAATATGCATACTTTGGATATAGATAGCGTGGTAGACTTTGAATATCGATTCTACCATTTTGGGAAGAAAACAAAATGTCTCAGAATCTGTTAACTCTTCTATAAGTTGGTATAAAATTATGTCATTCACAGAGTTGCTTGAAGGAGTAGCTGGGATAGTGAATATAGTACCCTGTAAAAGAGTAGAAGTCCAACAATTGTTAGTACCTTTCCTTTGTGTACAGGCCATGTAGCCATTTCCTTATTGAAACTTTATTGTTCTTGCCTTCTGCAAACAAATATTTTCATATGGATAAGTAATGTCAAGAGTGGCATTAAAGCATTTTCAGATAGGTATGTTATTTCCATCACTTTTATATATTAAATATATTAGCTGTAAAGGGTTAATATATTTTAATTTATTAACAAATTAAGTGGAAACTTTTCAACAGGTTTATGTGGGGCATATTAAAGAATCTGCATCTTGGAGTAAACATTCAGTTGATAACTTTACTGATGATCAGTTGTATAAATTTTGAATCATTTGGTTAGTTACTGAATAATGTCTTCTGTACTTCTAGACAGTTCTCATGGAATTCTTTTTTTTTTCTTTTGTCCTGGATCCTTCATGGCTTTTGAATTGCTTCTTTCAGATGGGAATGGAGTGACTTGGTGAAAGTGATCATGCTTGCTAGCGTTCTTTGATTGCCTTACAAGAGCCTGAAAAACACATGGTGAGGAACTTGTTAGACTCATCGTTTTTAGGATAGAGTGACAGCCAGATATAAATAACTTGTTTGGCTCAGAAAAGCAAATTTGAAGGGACACAGTAGTGTCTTTCTTATCTACCTTTTGTGGCTGAAGTGTTGAATTCAAGGTACTAGAAATAGAGGATGACACTTACCAATTGTGAATGTTTAGTAGACTTGCATTTGTTTGTATGTGTGTCAGTGGATTCATACATAATAAGTGAGCCTA
The DNA here is from genome assembly GCF_008692025.1 of Phocoena sinus. Classification (NCBI taxonomy): domain Eukaryota; kingdom Metazoa; phylum Chordata; class Mammalia; order Artiodactyla; family Phocoenidae; genus Phocoena; species Phocoena sinus. Next base: position 26,551,036 of record NC_045775.1, read on the forward strand.
TATAAGGGTAGTGGCCAAATAACCTCTTAAAAATCAAACTGAGTTCTTCCTTAATCATCATTTTTCTTCTTGGCTTTAGGAATTCTGACTGGATATCGTGATCATATATGTAATAATTACTTGGAAAATTCTATCAATCTCTGGTTTTTCCTTTTTCCCTGGGGTACGGGACGATGAAAACCTGAATTTTCCATTTTAATAGTAAGAACTCTATGGTTTTTTGCTAATGGTGAAAGCAGAAATTCTGTTCTAGCCTTCAAATCAAGTTTAAGCTTTCCTAATCTAGACCCCATTGATTACACACACACATATATATTTTAAACACCAACTTTTATGGATTGGTGCTGTTATTATTATTTTTTAAATTTTATTTATTTATTTATTGACTGCGTTGGGTCTTCGTTGCTGCGCACGGGCTTTCTGTAGTTGCAGAGAGCGGGGGCTACTCTTCGTTGCGGTGCCCGGGCTTCTCCTCGCGGTGGCTTCTCCTGTTGCAGAGCACGGGCTCTAGGTGCGTGGGCTTCAGTAGTTGTGGCGCACGGGCTTAGTTGCTCCGTGGCATGTACATGTATTTTTGACAAGTAAGATTCAGTATCTTTCCTCTGCTTGGCTGTTGATCAGCGTGCTAACAGCTGGAAGATCTAATCATAAATCACTCGTAAAGATTATGAATAAGCTGTAAGTTTATCCACATGTATAGCCTTTCTCTCCCAGTGATAGATACTTCATATTCAAAAATGAAATATTAGTGAAATATTTATGAAATTTTATTGTAGTTTTCTTGCTTTTTTAAAAAAGAACAACAAAGTAAGCTAGCAATTAATTGAATTTTGTAAGGAGAATCCAGAAGAGGCCTGCCAGATACAGACAAAAGAGAAGGGCTTTGGTAAAGAGAGTGAGATAATGTTCATTTTAGACCTAAGAAATAGGAAGCTTTAAGAGCTTTATCACTTAACACTGGAAATACGCCAGTACGTTAACAATGACGGAAAGAATACAAAATATGGCTTTTAAAGTATTCTGGATGTAATATGAAAAGTTTTAAAGACAATTTGAGGGTTGTGACTAAGGTAGCAGAAAAATCTTTCCAGGATTGCTGCTATCTATTTCGTGGAAAAAGCATTGGAAGCAGTCTAAAATACCATGGAATCCTAGCTGAAAACTATCACTTCACTTCAAATGGTACATATTTTGGTGTCATTTGGAACAAAACGGAACATACAAAGCTGTATTGGGAAAAACATTCTTACTTGGTCCCCGTATAAACCCAGAGAGTTTAACTTTGGGTCTTCTGGCTTCTGTCAGAAGGCTGAAGGGTTGGCCCCACTGAGGTGCTTTCAAATCACTGGCGTTTACTGGGCGCCTACTCAGCGCACCCCAGGTGCAGGGAAGGCAGGAGCACCTGAACCTCACGGAGGGTCACAGGAGGCCTCGCTGAAGGGGGGGTACATGGAGGGGGGCTGAGGCCCAGCAACTGAAGAAGAGGGAAGAGGAATTCTTCCAGAATCTAGCCAGAGGCATGCCATGTGCATTGGCTTGGGTTCAGGGGAGAGAGAGTGGTGTGTTTCAGGATGCAGGTAGATCAATTTTGTGGTCTGAAATGCCCAAGGCAGGACATGGTGGAGGTAAGACTGGTAGCACCTGGCATTTAATGTACTGTTACCATGAGCCAGGCCTTTGACGCTCACTGCAAACCCCATGAGGCAGCCCATGGGCTTATTACCCAAATTCCACTGAGAAAATAGGATTTTTTTTTTTTTTTTTAGGTGATAGCCATAGATATAGGGAAATGAGCTAATTAAGTATACGTGTCAGACAGTACATTCTAGCCAGGGTATGGAGAGAACATATTGGAGAGAAGTAAGAAAGGAGGTGGGGAGGCTATCAAAACTGCTTTGCCATAGTCTGTGCAGGATACAATAGCCTGAACTTGGACAAAGGCATTGGGGAATGGAAAGGAAGAAATAAACAGACATACTAGAGAGAGAGAATCAGTAGAACTTGGTTACAGTCGATGTGCGTGTGTCGGGATGGTGAAGCGAGGCTCCAATGTTTGTGGCTCCTAAGCAGTATTCTTTCATATTTAATAGATTATAGGACCGTAAAAGTTTAGCACTGGGAAAAAAATTTCTATCAGTTAGAGCTATTGTTTTACCAATTAGAGAACCAAGTTTCAGAGAGCTGAACTGAACTGCTGAGGGTTGTTTAGCTGTATGAGGCAGACCTACGAGGTGGAACTCAGGTGTCTAGTCTCCCAGTACGTGGACCTTCTGACACGCTAGACTTGAAACTTGTATCACATCCAGGAAGTATTATTATTATTAATTATTATCTATTGGTTGGGTCTCTTTCCTGATAAAAGTAATGGACTACAAAATGTGAATCATGTGGTCAAGTTCCATGAAGAGAATAGAATTTTAGAAGTGAAGCAGTGAAAATGTTTTGCTCTGAATGGCTTGTGAAAATATGTATTTGAAGTTGCTGGGGTTCAAGCTCTGATGGTATTGAACGTATTAATAGATATAAAAGGTGTAAAATGCTGTCTTCTTTCCCCTTCTTCAGCTTTTTCAAGTTGCCAGTTCAGTTGTGGCAACTGCCTTTTCCAGAACAGCATTAACTCTGAAAGTATTGATAGATGCATATCTCTCTAAGTAATGTATAGGCTTTTTCTTATTGTTTGGATCAAATATGTGATAAATTATACCACTTCATGTTGAAATCAATTTGGTAAAATGTTTTAGCTTGTAAAAATTACAGAGAAATGATTATAGTTTATGAAAAGACTTCATTTTTTATCAGTAGCAATCACTGTATTGCCCTATAATTCTGAATTAAAATATCCTTATATACTTTCCTTAACTTCATTGTCTGACTGGCCATAAAAGGAAAGAAGAATGAAACAGGAGGAATACTAGGGAAAAGTTTCTGAAATTCTTCTTCGTATGCCCAGGTAGTTTCCCCGATGATACTTGGTTTATTTAGGAACTTTGCCAGGGGGATTTGGAAATTTTTCTAGTCCTGATTAATGATGGTAGTTTTAATTTACTCTTGCTCCATGCCTCGGATTCTTACCCTGTGCAAAATCTAGATCTCTGATTGTTTTATTGTGGTAACTGTGTATTAGAGTATACACTAGGATGTTTCAAAAGTCAACTTAGTCTGAGTCTGAGCTACATCTCAAGAGAGTTAATTAGAAACATATTCATGGGCCAATATTGGGGATTAAAAGGAATTATCTTTAGGAAGTCAGTTTTGATACATATTGTCTTGATTTAGTGGAATGTTCCAGATTCAGGAAGTATATATGGAGCCCTGAGGAATGAATAGGCATATTTTAATAACCTGAACTTGACATATCAAGTCATTTAAGTTAAATGGAAGAAGACATCTTGGCTCATCTTACAGTCAGTAATGAATCACGTGGCTTTGAATAGCTTTAGCATTTGACTCTGGAAAGTTCTGCCATGTGATTTTAAGCTGTCTGCAGCAGAAGCTTTCTAAAATGACCTCCGTGTAGCTGAATTTGCATATGAACCAGTTCCCTCCATTCCTCTTTAAAAATACACTGACTGATGCCCATGGCATGCTGAATATTCCTAGCTGATAGTTCATTCCACACATTATACCTCCCATGTCTGAATAATATGACTTCCAAGGGTTAATTCTTTTGTTTCTGACTGGAAATGACATCATTAAATTAAATGGTATTTAAGCTGATCAAAAAAAAAGAGTTGTTTTTATGAAAATTCAGTTGAATCATTCAGAGAGACTCAGTAAAAGCAAATAACTAATATTGTATTGACTGTCAATTTAGGGTAAGGTAAGACAACATTAAGAAATTGGAAAGGAAACGACAAACTGGAGTTTGGCATTCAGCTGGCTCCACAATTTAAAAGCAATGTTTTGTGAGAAGCTCCATTTGTTCATTTGTTCATTCAAAAACACGTACTGGGTACCCACCATGTGATTAGCATTTTGTTAAGCTCTAGGGCTGGGCAGCTGAAACAGGCAAGATCCCAAAGACAAGGTTTCCTCCCTTCCAGGCACTCATGACCTTTCAGAGAAGTCAGACGTGCCCTCAATTATAGTGGAATGCTGGCTGTGCTGGGCTGGCGGTGCACATGAATACATTGCTCTGAGACTATGTGGCAGAAGTGGGAGCTATCAGTTTTTCTCTGGCGTCATCAGGAAAGACCTTAGTGATGAGGTGAAGCATAGGCAGATGCTTGGGTTGACATAGTAGGGTTGGGGTGGTGAGCCAGGAGGAGAGGAAAGAGCCTGTATAGAACCGCATGTGTGTGAGGGAGCATGGTGTGCTCAGAACAGACCAAGGGTTGGGTATGACTGGAACTGAAGGGAACAAGACCACAATGGTGGGGAACCAGGCTGGATAGGTAGCAGGAACTAGATGAGGAAGAGCCCTGCTGGGCTTCCCTGGTGGCACAGTGGTTGAGGGTCCGCCTGCCGGTGCAGGGGACGCAGGTTCGTGCCGCGGTCCGGGAAGTTCCCACATGCCGCGAAGTGGCTGGGCCCGTGAGCCATGGCCGCTGAGCCTGCGCGTCCGGAGCCTGTGCTCCGCAACGGGAGAGGCCACAACAGTGAGAGGCCCGCGTATCGCAAAATAAAAAAAAAAAAAAGAAGAACGCTGATGCCACGATTGGGTTTAGATGTCTTCCTTTGGTGATACAGAGAATCTCTGAAATTGTTAAGCAGGAAATTGATGTATTTGGCTTTTAGCTCAAATGAGCCTGAATCTCAGAAGGAATGATCCAATAAAAACTATTTGGGAAGCTCTTCACTACCATCCTAGTGTGTGATCATATCCATAAATCACCTTCTCATTCCCGTCAGGCAGTCTCATCCTTCTTTACCCCTAGATATGAGACCCAAAAATGGGATGCTATGTCAGATAAGAAATCTGAGGTAGGGTTTTCTTTTAATCTAACAGGTTGTAGAATTGAAACTTGTGATGCAGTCTTACGAATTTTTAGTATTTAGTATTTGTAAAAAACCCCTCTTTTACCTCCAACTTCAACTCTTTCACTAAGGCCTGTATGAGTCTAAAAGGCAAAGAAGTGAAAAATCAGTTCTTACTAACTGAAGCAGAAACTGATACCTAATTGTGACAGCAGTTGTCAGGTGGTTGTTCAGCCCCTTTTGATTGTGAGTTTAGGCAATCTCTGTCTATACCTATGTGTATATTCTGTCACCTATATGTAAAACTTTGAAATTCATCAGTATTGGGGATAGTTCACCCACCAGTGTAGACAGGCTTCTAAACTGGTTTTCCATGTGCATTTTTGTGTCACATGGAGGTTTTAAGGTCACTATCTGCCTGGACTCTTAAGTACGTAAAGAAGGCATTAGGAGTCTGTTTTCCTGCCTAAGGATTTTCTAGTTCAGATATCTAGAAAGATCTGTGGCTGCCTTGCTCAAATGCATGTCCCATCAGCAGCTACACAGGATATTCTGTATCCTTCGCGTTGGATGTTTTCCTAATCATGGTGATTGTGACGTCCTGCACTGCATCCCAGTGTCACCTTCCTTTATGCTCCTCAGTGACAGCTTACTACTCAGGAAGAGAATGCTGCAAGGGATCCCTGCTCTTTAAAAGAAAGAAAAGACCAGGATAAAGAAATATGCTCGCCTAGGGTGGCATAGTTAGGTGGGAGCCATGGAAGAGTAATAATCCATGGAGGGTGGGAATAAAAGGAAGCTGTAGACGGGCCATGCAGATTTTTGTTTATAGTAATGGTTCCCAAACATTGTCTACTCAGAATTTATCCCTTTTGGCATCTGACTGAATTTTACAGACCCCATTTTATTTTATTACCCAGTGAGTTTCTTCTTTCATGGCTCTCGGGGAATGTTTCTCTGCTTTTGTATTAGTCCTGGGCCTCCGCTCTGTTATCCTGCATTCTCCTTCCTCCTCCCATCCTTGACTCCACCCTAAACTGCCCTTTTTTCTTTCTTTTTTCCACCACATTATGATTTCCCCTTTTGAAGACTTCCATTCAAAATAACTTAGCTTTTTAAAAAAGTGGGAAAGGAAGTTTTATTTAATAACTAATGTGAAGCCATTTAGATTGCAATTTGAAGCAAAATGAGTGATAACCCGTATTTATACACTGGGTAAAAACTCCAGATGGAACAAGTTAAATAAGCAAGAAAGAGATGGAAAGAATCTAAGGAGCTAGTATGAAATAGCTTATTTATCAGACACTTGGAGGGGTAGCAGCTTTTAAAGGAGTGAAACAGAACATTACAGAGAAAGGAACCTATAAACTTAATTCTATGGAAATAATAAAATATCTGTATCCAAACAAACTAAACTAAAATGAACAGGAAATATGTTTGCAAAGGTATTTTCATCATTAGGCCAAATAAAATCTTAAATTGTATTATCCATAAAAACCATCATTAAAGTAATTTTTAAAATCATTACGATTCTAAGGGATAGGTAAAATATAAAGATAGTTCAAACAAGAGGAAATAAAAACAGTAAAACAAAGTTACAAACATTAAAACCATTAAAAATCTTTAGTAAATAGACGTGTGAAATCAACGTTGTTATAGTTTAACCTGATTGCAGGTAGAATATTACAGCTTAGAAGTTATTTTGAAGCTATTAAAGTGGTAGTAATGTTTAAGAACAAAATCCAGTTTTGACAAGATGTGAATTTGGATATGTTCATATACTGCTCTTGATGTTAATAATTGATAAACTCTTGTTAGAAGCTTCATCTATTGATATACTCAGCAATTCAACGTCTCTTCATTGGATACCGGGAGCAGAGTAGTGAATGAAACAACATGCAGTCAGTGACCTGACTGGTGATAAGGATATTCACACCCCTTCCTTGCCAATGCACTGGTGTGCTTTCCCCTTTTATATGTTCCCACTGTATCCTAATCAGGGAGATTATGCAGATGGCTAACATTTGCTGAGTGCTTCCTGTGTGCTGAGTACTAAGTGCTTTGAATATATGACTTCATTCAAGCCACACAACAACCATATGAGGGGTTACAATTTTTATGCTCATTTTATAGGTGAAGAAATGAGGGGCAGAGAAATGTTCAATGACTTGTCCATGGTCATACCACTAAGAAACGGTGAAACTGTGATTCGCACCCCCTCGAGATCGGCTTCCAGGCCCTTGCTCTTAATGCCTATGTTCCCTGTCCTCCCCATGATAAGATGGTTACATTGCTTTAATTGGCTCATATGGTTTTCTTGTTGATGATATCACCTAGCACGTTGCCTGTTACATACTAAGCAATTGCCCAATGTTAGTTGAAAGCATGAGGAAAGAATTACTAAGAAAGATACAATTACATGCTTGAGGATGTTCCTTGCAGCCTCACCTGCAGTAGTTAAAAAGAAATTCAGGCAATGTAAACAAATAATAAAGGAATGACTGTAATTTACCACCTGTCAGCTTCATGGGATATTATGTAGCTTTTCAGGCTCTGTAGCAGCTTATAGCATGGAACAGTATCATGGCTATATAGGGACAAAAGACTGCAAACGTGAACTGTGGTAATCCTGACTGTAACCTGGATGCCCCTCTAGGCATTATCATTGCAGGTATAGATAATATAATGATAACGATAAACCCAAGTTATGCTAGCCCCAAACCCTTGCCTACTTACACAGAACCTTCATCCCTACTGTACCCCTTGCAAGAGTGCCTGAGGATCCCCAAGGGTACTCTCCCACTCCCCACCCAGTGCTGGTGAGCAGCTTTCACCACAAAACATCTGCCCAGGTCTTCCTATCCAGACCCTTCAGGGACCACTACAGATGGAGCCCCGAGAGAGAGCCCCAGCCCTGCCCTGTGGAAGGTCCCTCCCCGGAACACCCAGCTCTGTGCCCTGCCTGACCTCTGTTCATGTTCAGAGAGGTGTTTGGTAGCCTGTAGAACTGAGAGAACAAGTCTTTATCGAACGCCGTCCAGCTCCTAGGCCCCAAACCAAGATTCTTCTCATGCCCAGAGTCTCACAAAGATGATGAGATGACAGAAGGTAAGAGCCAGGAGGGCAGGTTATCTTGGTTTGCATTTTTTTTTTAACATCTTTATTGGAGTATAATTGCTTTACAGTGGTGTGTTAGTTTCTGCTTTATAACAAAGCGAATCAGCTGTACATATACATACATCCCCATATCTACCCTCTCTTGCATCTCCCTCTGACCCTTCCTATCCCACCCCTCTAGGTGGACACAAAGCACCGAGCTGATGTCCCCATGCTGTGCAGCTGCTTCCAACTAGCTATCTGTTTTACATTTGGTAGTGTACATATGTCCAGGCCACTCTCACTTTGTCCCAGCTTACCATTCCCCCTCCCCATGTCCTCAAGTCTATTCTCTACGTCTGCGTCTTTATTCCTGTCCTGCCCCTAGGTTCTTCAGAACCTTTTATTTATTTATTTACTTTTAGAGTCCATATATATGTGTTAGCATACGGTATTTGTTTTTCTCTTTCTGACTTACTTCACTCTGTATGACAGACTCTAGGTCCATCCACCTCACTACAAATAACTCAATTTCATTTCTTTTTATGGCTGAGTAATATTCCATTGTATGTATGTGCCACATCTTCTTTATCCATTCATCTGTTGAAGGACACTTAGGTTGCTTCCATGTCCTGGCTATTGTAAATAGAGCTGCAGTGAACATTGTGGTACATGACTCTTTGAATTATGGTTTTCTCAGGGTATATGCCCAGTAGTGGGATTGCTGGGTCGTATGGTAGTTCTATTTTTAGTTTTTTAAGGAACCTCCATACTGTCCTGAATAGTGGCTGTCTCAATTTACATTCCCACCAACAGTGCAAGAGGGTTCCATTTTCTCCACACCCTCTCCAGCATTTATTGTTTGTAGATTTTTTGATGATGGCCGTTCTGACCAGTGTGAGACGATATCTCATTGTAGTTTTGATTTGCATTTCTCTAATGATTAATAATGTTGAGCATTCTTTCATGTGTTTGTTGGCAATCTGTATATCTTCTTTGGAGAAATGTCTGTTTAGGTCTTCTGCCCTTTTTTGGATTGGGTTCTTTCTTTCTTTGATATTGAGCTGCATGAGCTGCTTGTAAATTTTGGAGATTAATCCTTTGTCAGTTACTTCATTTGCAGATATTTTCTTGCATTCTGATGGTTGTCTTTTTGTCTTGTTTATGGTTTCCTTTGCTGTGCAAAAGCTTCTAAGTTTCATTAGGTCCCATTTGTTTATTTTTGGTTTTATTTCCGTTTCTCTAGGAGGTGGGTCAAAAAGGATCTTGCTGTGATTTATGTCATGGAGTGTTCTGCCTATGTTTTCCTCTAAGAGTTTAATAGTGTCTGGCCTTACATTTAGGTCTTTAATCTATTTTGAGTTTATTTTTGTGTATGGTGTTAGGGAGTGCTCTAATTTCATTCTATTGCATGTAGCTGTCCAGTTTTCCCAGCACCACTTATTGAAGAGGCTGTCTTTTCTCCACTGTAAATTCTTGCCTACTTTATCAAAGATAATGTGACCATATGTGCGTGGGTTTATCTCTGGGCTTTCTATCCTGTTCCATTGATCTATATTTCTGTTTTTGTGCCAGTACCATACTGTCTTGATTACTGTAGCTTTGTAGTATAGTCTGAAGTCAGGGAGCCTAATTCCTCCAGCTCCGTTTTTCTTTCTCAAGATTGCTTTCGCTATTCGGGGTCTTTTGTGTTTCCATACAAATTGTGAAATTTTTTGTTCTAGTTCTGTGAAAAATGCCAGTCGTAGCTTGATAGGGATTGCATTGAATCTGTAGATTGCTTTGGGTAGTATCGTCGTTTTCATAATGTTGATTCTTCCAATCCAAGAACATGGTATATCTCTCCATCTGTTTGTATCATCCTTAATTTCTTTCATCAGTGTCTTATAATTTTCTGCATACAGGTCTTTTGTCTCCTTAGGTAGGTTTATTCCTAGATATTTATTCTTTTTGTTGCAGTGGTAAATGGGATTGTTTTCTTAATTTCACTTTCAGATTTTTCATCACTAGTGTATAGGAATGCAAGAGATTTCTGTGCATTAATTTTGTATCCTACTACTTTACCAAATTCATTGGTTAGCTCTAGGAGTTTTCTGGTAGCATCTTTAGGATTCTCTATGTATAGCATCATGTCATCTGCAAACAGTGACAGCTTTACTTCTTCTTTTCTGAATTGAATTCCTTTTATTTCTTCTTCTTCTCTGATTGCTGTGGTTAAAACTTCCAAAAGTGTGTTGAATAATAGTGGTGAGAGTGGGCAACCTTGTCTTGTTCCTGATCTTAGTGGAAATGCTTTCAGTTTTTCACCATTGAGGACAATGTTGGCTGTGGGTTTGTCATATATGGCCTTTATTATGTTGAGGTAAGTTCCCTCTGTGCCTACGTTCTGAAGGGTTTTTATCATAAGTGGGTGTTGAATTTTGTCAAAGGTTTTCTCTTGCTTTGTTTCTTGACGTTTGCTAAGGGCTTAGAACAGTGCTTGGCCATGGCGGACATCGAATAAATGTTCACTGAATGAGCCAACACTACTTTTTGAGCTTCTGGCCTTTACTTCTCACCTCACTGGAACTGACGGGGACAGTGATAGACCAGCAGAGCAGAATAGCAGTTTCTGCAGTGATGGAAATGTTCTCTGTCTCTGCCGTCTAACAAGTGTTGTTCAATTCCTTTTTTATTTCCTCCTGCTCCTACTCTTCCTCTCATGTCTGTGTGTCCTCCTTTAAAAAAAAAAAAGGCGGCTTGGTAGTTTCTACTCATATATTTCGATCCCTGAAGGAGTTCATGAGTGTACCTCATCTGTAACTGGCCAAACCTCCATCTAAGTTAGGGTTCCATTAGCACATCTGGTGACTAATTATGAAAAATGTTTCTGTGGCAGAAGGAAGGAAGACTTGGGACAAGACTATGTGGTGAGACTTGAGGGACACCTCTAGGTCCTTCCATCATAAGAGCTATGTGGAAAAGAGCACTGCACCAGGGTTTAGGAAAATGTGGTCTCACATCCATTTCTGTCACAATCTGGCCCTGAATCCTAAGGACACACAGTCTCTGTAACCCACTCTTTGTCTGTAGGATAAGGTGATTGAATTAGGTTATGTAGCAGGTCCTTTTTAGCACCTCTGTGGAAACTATAGTGTGTTCTGGAGGATAGTTTGAAGACTACTGTTTTAGTACAGATGGTCCCAAATTTACAGTGGTTTGACTTACTTTACAGTGGTGTGGAAGCCATGTGCCTTTGGTAGAAACTGTACTTTAGATTTTGAATTTTAATTTTTTCCTGGGCTAGTTACAGGCAGTAGGATCTCTCTCATGAGGCTGGTCAGTGGCAGCCAATGCAGCTCCCAGTAGCCACACCATCACGAGGGTAAACAACCAATATACACACAACCCTTCTCTGTACCCATGCAACCATTCTGTTATTCACTTTCAGTATAGTAATCAATCAATTAGATGAGATAGTCAACACTTTATTATAAAATAGGCTTTGTATTAAACCATGTTGCTCAACTCTAAGTGTTCTTAGCATGTTTAAGGCAGGCAAAGATAAGCTAGGTAGGTTAGGTGTATTAAATTCATTTTTGACTTCTGATATTCTCAACCCATCAACCAATCTCAAGATGGGTTTGTTGGGATGTAACCCCTTTGTAAGTTGAGGAAGATCTGTGTGTGCTAAAGTTAAACAGCATCAGAAGAAAAATGAGGAGTGTGTTACAAGAGGTAAATGCTGCATTGTTTTTCCATCTCAAGTTTTTAGGGAATTAATGGCAACATTTTTCTGTTGAGTTCTTGTCTGCAAAACGCTGTTGTATGAGAAATGTGGGAGATACAAAGTTGAGACCATGGACTCTTTCCTACCGTATCCATAAATCTAGTAGGAGGAAGAGAAACAAAAAAATAATTATAATACAAGGCAGATAAATGACACAGAAATTATATTAGATGCCCCCCACCTCATTTGCAGATCCTTCTAGGATTCTTCCTATTCAGCATCTTCCTCTCTTTGGAGGAAAGTTTCTTTATTGGAGGCCATATTTAGACCTGACTTGAAAGGACTCCAAGAATTTGTACTGGCTACCAAGATAGGAGGTTTTAGTGCAGTTTTGTGTTCTCAAGTAAGATATGTACGTCAAGGTTTTGACTTGGCAAATATTTTAAAATTCTAAATTTAGATTAATCTGTAAATCTATCCTGAAGGTTCAGGATAAATAAATAACAGGCAGATCATTAATGAACTTGGTCTCTAGACCAAGTTTGCAAATTACAGTGGTGCAGTACATTTTTTGATTTAACATCTTTATTGGAGTATAATTGCTTTCCAATGGTGCGTTAGTTTCTGCTTTATGACAAAGTGAATCAGCTGTACATATACATACATCCCCATATCTACTCCCTCTTGCATCTCCCTCCCACCCTCCCTATCGCACCCTTTTAGGTGGACACAAAGCACCGAGCTGATGTCCCCACGCTATGCGGCTACTTCCCACTAGCTATGTATTTTACATACGGTAGTGTATTTATGTCCAGGCCACTCTCACTTTGTCCCAGCTTACCCTTCCCCCTTCCCGTGTCCTCAAGTCTATTCTCTACATCTGCATCTTTATTCCTGTCCTGCCCCTAGGTTCTTCAGAACCTTTTATTTATTTATTTATTTTTAGATTCCATATATATGTGTTAGCATACGGTATTTGTTTTTCTCTTTCTGACTTACTTCACTCTGTATGACAGACTCTAGGTCCAACCACCTCACTACAAATAACTCAATTTCATTTCTTTTTATGGCTGAGTAATATTCCACTGTATGTATGTGCCACATCTTCTTTATCCATTCATCTGTTGAAGGACACTTAGGTTGCTTCCATGTCCTGGCTATTGTAAATAGAGCTGCAATGAACATTGTGGTACATGACTCTTTGAATTATGGTTTTCTCAGGGTATATGCGCAGTAGTGGGATTGCTGGGTCGTTTGGTAGTTCTATTTTTAGTTTTTTAAGGAACCTCCATCCTGTTCTCCATAGTGACTGTATCAATTTACGTTCCCACCAACAGTGCAAGAGGGTTCCATTTTCTCCACACCCTCTCCAGCATTTATTGTTTGTAGATTTTTTGATGATGGCCATTCTGACTGGTGTGAGGTGATACCTCATTGTAGTTTTGATTTGCATTTCTCTAATGATTAATGATGTTGAGCATTCTTTCATGTGTTTGTTGGCAATCTGTATATCTTCTTTGGAGAAATGTCTATTTAGGTCTTCTGCCCATTTTTGGATTGGGTTGCTTCTTTCTTTGATATTGAGCTGCATGATCTGCTTGTAAATTTTGGAGATTAATCCTTTATCAGTTGCTTGATTTGCAAATATTTTCTTGCATTCTGAGGGTTGTCTTTTTGTCCTGCTTATGGTTTCCTTTGCTGTGCAAAAGCTTTTAAGTTTCATTTGGTCCCATTTGTTTATTTTTGGTTTTATTTCCGTTTCTCTAGGAGGTGGGTCAAAAAGGATCTTGCTGTGATTTATGTCATGGAGTGTTCTGCCTATGTTTTCCTCTAAGAGTTTAATAGTGTCTGGCCTTACATTTAGGTCTTTAATCTATTTTGAGTTTATTTTTGTGTATGGTGTTAGGGAGTGCTCTAATTGCATTCTTTTACATCTAGCCGTCCAGTTTTCCCAGCACCACTTATTGAAGAGGCCGTCTTTTCTCCACTGTAAATTCTTGCCTACTTTATCAAAGATAAGGTGACCATATGTGCATGGGTTTGTCTCTGGGCTTTCTATCCTGTTCCACTGATCTATATTTCTGTTTTTTTGCCGGTACCATACTGTCTTGATTACTGTAGCTTTGTAGTATAGTCTGAAGTCAGGGAGCCTGATTCCTCCAGCTCCGTTTTTCTTTCTCAAGATTGCTTTGGCTATTCGGGGTCTTTTGTGTTTCCATATAAATTATGAAATATTTTGTTCTAGTTCTGTGAAAAATGTCGGTCGTAGTTTGATAGGGATTGCATTGAATCTGTAGATTGCTTTGGGTAGTATAGTCGTTTTCACAATGTTGATTCTTCCAATCCAGGAACATGGTATATCTCTCCATTTGTTTGTATCATCTTTAATTTCTTTCATCAGTGTCTTATAGTTTTCTGTATACAGGTCTTTTGTCTCCCTAGGAAGGTTTATTCCTAGGTATTTTATTCTTTTTGTTGCAATGGTAAATGGGAGTGTTTCCGTAATTTCTCTTTTCAGATTTTTCATCATTAGTGTATAGGAATGCAAGAGATTTCTGTGCATTAATTTTGTATCCTGCTACTTTACCAAATTCATTGATTATCTCTAGGAGTTTTCTGGTAGCATCTTTAGGATTCTCTATGTACAGTATCATGTCGTCTGCAAACAGTGACAGCTTTATTTCTTCTTTTCTGATTTGGATTCCTTTTATTTCTTTTTTTCTCTGATTGCTCTGGCTAAAAATTCCAAAAGTATGTTGAATAATAGTGGTGAGAGTGGGCAACCTTGTCTTGTTCCTGATCTCAGAGGAAATGCTTTCAGTTTTTCACCATTGAGAACGATGTTGGTTGTGGGTTTGTCATATATGGCCTTTATTATGTTGAGGTAAGTTCCCTCTGTGCCTACTTTCTGAAGGGGTTTTATCATAAATGGGTGTTGAATTTTGTCAGAAACTTTTTCTGCATCTATTTAGGTGATCATATGGTTTTTCTCCTTAAATTTGTTAATATGGTGTATCACATTGATTGATTTGCATATATTGAAGAATCCTTGCATTCCTGGGATAAACCCCACTTGACCAGGGTATATCATCCTTTTTTTTTTTGACACCTTTATTGGAGTATAATTGCTTTACAGTTGTGTGTTAGTTACAGCTTTATATAAAGTGCATCAACTATACATATACATATATCCCCATATCCCTTCACTCTTGCGTCTCCCTCCCTCCAACCCTGACTGTGATCCTTTGAATGTGCTGTTGGATTCTCTTTGCTAGTATTTTGTTGAGGATTTTTGCATCTGTGCTCATCAGTGATATTGGCCTGTAGTTTTCTTTTTTCGTAGCGTCTTTGTCTGGTTTTGGTATCAGTGTGATGGTGGCCTCATAGAATGAGTTTGGGAGTGTTCCTCCCTCCGGTGCAGTACATTTTAAAACTCATTGTTAATATTGTGTACAGCTTAAGTGGTATTACTTGGTTCTTGAGAAAGCATTTTGCAATGACATTAAAGAAAATGCCCTGCTACAGTAGCTAAAATGACTTCGTGTCCCTGAAGATAGTTGCAGTGATACCACTGTAAAAGGTATGGTCTTTAAGGATGAAGCATGTCATCATTTTTGTGAAACCTATCTCCCTGTCCATTAGTGTACAGCACTATCATTTCCCCAATTATGTTTACATAATTCTCCCAAGTGAAGTCAGCTTTGCATAAACCTCTGGGCATTTTATTAACTGCATTGTTACGAAGTAGGCAACTTATGTTTGAATCAGTGTCTGATTATACATTAAAATAAAAACAAAGCACACCATGTAACAGATTAACCCTTTCCCTTCTACGTAAATTGCAAGTGGCTGGATATGTATTTGTCCCTTTTAAAAATTTTATATCATGCCAGTTTCATTAGATGAGATGAGGAAATCTGAATTTCACTCTACTAACTTGGTTAGCGTTTTGAGAACTTTAATTGAAGGAATAGAACTTTAATTGTAGAAACCTGTGGATTATGTCATTGGACCACCCCCTTTTGCAGAGGAGGGCACAGTAATCCACAGAATGAAATGATTTGCCCCTACCCCAAGTTGTGTGGGACTGGTGTGTTTACTCTGCAGCCTGCAGATGTTGCTGTGTTATTCCTAAGGGTAAAAGAGCCCAGGGTTTGCAAGTTATTGAGAGCAAGCCTCTGTGGATGGAGGATATAAAGTGGAATTTTGTGATTTGCTTGATATAGGAAGCTCCGTATGTTATGAAAAATATAAAACTAGATCAAATTAGATAGCCCACAGCTATGGTGAGGTTGATGGTCAGTGAGCAGAAAGCCATAAACAAAGCTGAGATGATGAATGGTCTTATCCCATATAGGAAGCTCTGATGCATGTGTGGGTGGTAGGGCTTCCTATCTCCTGGATTATAAACAGAACATGCTATCTAAGCATTCGCTAATGTGCACCAGCATTAAAAATTAGATTTGTGGGATTTTTGTTTGTATTAAGGTTGAGATATTGCATTTGTTGAAATGTGAATTTCCTTTAATTCTAGTCCAGTGTACTTGAGCATTTGATAGATGGGGATGGGATGAAAACGGTCATCTTAATTTCCAGAGCAGGTAAAACAAAGAGATTGTCTGTGGCAGCAAAAAGTATGGTGGGTGCATTTTTAGCTTTTGTGGAAGCATTTTCTCTTTGCTCCAAGATTTCTTTAGACTCTGTTTTTCCCTTTTACATGTACTATGAAGAGCATTAGTCTCATAATGTTACACACATTGTATTATTGTACCTTTTTCTTCTTCTTTTTTTTTGCTTAAAACAATAGAGATGTATTCTCTCACGGTTCTGGAGACCAGAAAGTCAAAATCAGGGTGTAGGCAGGGCCATGCTCCCTCTGGAGGCTCTAGAGGAGGGTCTGTTCCTTGCCTCTTCCCGCTTCTCATGGCTGTTGGTGCTCCTTGACTTCTAGCTGCATCATTCCGATCTCTGCCTCAGTCATATTGTCTCTTCCTCTTCGGTCAAAGCTCTCTGGCCCCCGCTATTAAAAGGACCTTTTCACTGAAATGAGAGGTCACCTGGATAATCCAGGACAAGTACCTCCTCTCAGGATTTCTAATCGCATATGTTTTGCATTGTAAGGTGGTGTTCACCCATCTACCACATGAAGTAATATTCAGATTCTGGACATTCACAGGACATGGGTGTATCTTTTGGGAGACCACCGTTCCACCCACTACGATTATCATGCCCATATGTAATCAATATAAAGAATTTTTAAAAAGTCCTCTTATCTGTAGAATCGTTATCTATTTGGGTCTTAAATTAAACCTTCCAGAATTTAAGTTCAATCTGGCTAAGGTCCAGAAACTCAAAGCCAGGTTTACAATGCACATTTCTTGTGTATACAATAGATGATTCTACTTACCCTTACTTATCCTTGTTCTTTCTCTTCCCCTGGTTCTGTCTCCTGTGATTCATAATCTGTCCTGGTCCCAAGTATTAACTTACTTACATTTTTCCTGTTTACTGTATTATAGGCAGCCCTATATCCTTGTGGAAAGAAACAGGAATCTGGCCCTGCTTTGTCTCTCCACCTAGCTTTTCTCACTTGCTCTCCTCTTCTGACATTCCCACCGCATCAGCCTCCTTTCAGTTTCTGGACCTTTCTAAGCCATGTCTCACCTCAAGGTCTTAGCTCCTATTATTTCTTCTTCTGCAAACATTGTTCTGCCAACTGTCACATCATGGGATTCTTCTCCCTTTAGGTTTAGGTGAAATGTCACCTCCTTGGACAGGTTGTTCCAGACAGCGTGTTACTTGAATGTTTTCTTGGTTCAGCCTGGGACTCAGTATACGTTAGAATTGGCTGTAAGCAGTTTTGGAGCACAGCAATGATACATCTGTGCATTCAGTAAAAATACTCAAACTTAGATATTCGTAAATGCCTACTAATCTCTGTACTTCCTTTCTTGGCTTCTGTGTAAGACGAGGCCTCCTCAGTTCCTCTGTCGTTGCTCCAAGGGAACGTGACTTCCATCTTGGCTTTCGGCTTCAGTTGCTTTATTTATTTAATTTTATTTTTTGGTGTGGCAGGATGATGCATACTGAATTAAAAGGCAAAAATGCAGGTTTTTAAAAAGTGGGTTAGGTTCTTAAAATGAGCAGTGGTTTGCTGTGGCATTTAATTATTATCTGACATAGTTGTTATCTGAAAGCTTTAAATAGCTACATTTTTAACCTACTTTCTGGCTGAATAGAATCTATGGGTACCCTTTAAAAGAGGGCGATGTAGGTATATTGAGGGAGAAATAAAATGGTACCTTGTACTTTCTAAAAATGTTATTGCTTTCTTTTCACCCTGCAAGGGACATCAAACAAAATGTTGAAAGCCTTTAAGGGAACGTTATTCTCCTAATCAGAGACAAGTGGGAAAGTTGAAGTAGCTATTCAAATCAAAATCATGTGTATGTCTGTTCTGTGAAATGACAGATGTAAGTTTTCCTTCAGATGGAGGTTTGTTTTCCCTGTTCTGCCTTAGCCACAATAACTTGAAACAGTCTGTCTGCTGGCACACAAAGCGAGGGGGTGGGTGGAGGGGCCCCGGGTATTGCTGTAGGAAAGTCAAGTACATTCTTAGAGCGCCTTTTGGGGACAAGCAGCTGAAATATTTTTATAGTCAGCTAAGATAACAGGGAAGAATGAGAGTCTAGCTTTTTATAACTCAAATCTGCAGAAAATTCGGTTTTCCCATATTTGTATCCAAGTCAGTACCTATTCATTTAAAACTAAGTTCCAATTTGTGGCATAGACTGTGAATATTATCCTGTCAGCCCAGTTTCTTGAGTCCTGCAAGTTGTTTTACAGACCATTGTGAATGGTGGAATGCACTGAAATGCTGGGCATATTTAAAGCCTCCAGCTTTTTCTTCCAGCCTGGATCCTTTTGCTCATTGTGACCTTTTATAGTTGTACCATGAGATACTTGGAGTGGTTGTCACGATATTCCACTTTCTGGAATAACAGGCTGAAGGCCCATATACCTCTTGTTATTTGCTGTAGGTCCCAGGTGACCGTATGATGCAATGTAGTGAATTATGGTGATGGCCAGCAAAATGTCAAGCTGACAAGGTTATGGAATTTCTCAGCCAGCATTCTACATTACACCTTCCAGTTATATGTTCTAAAATATATGTGCCATAGCTAGACTTACAACCAGCATTCCACAAGCCAGCCTTAAAGATAACTTATTCTTTTTCCTCTTCATATGTGGAGAAAGTTTTATAGAACGCTGGCTGCACAGACTATATATCACCAGGTGATGTCTTGAGAGTGGCATGAACTTTTGAAACAGAAAGAAACTATTCATAGTTAAATACTTAACTTTTGTAGGTTGATTTTAAATTTGTTTTCTTTGACATAAAAGACTATTTAACTTTAAAAATAGCACCTGCCACAAAGAACTCAATGTACAGTGAGTGAGCTGGGGCAAAGAACTTTAAATTATAATTTAGATTTTGTGAAAATGCTGGAACAGGAGAATAGGTATTTTATTTCTCATTCGTAAATGGTTATAAATAGTGGCCTGTTATTGGTTGGAATAAGTCAGCAGAAACGGTTTCCTTTATGACCAGAGAGAAACAGGGTTATTGGAGTTCTCTTCTGGGATTATTGCTGTATCCACTTAGACTAGTACAGTTCTTGAAATATTTGTGTGGAAGCTATCTCAGAGGTTTAAAAATAGTTTTGAACAAAGCTAATTAAATTCATGTTGGATTCCAAAATCTGCTATTGATATTAGAAATAGAAGTCAGCTTCTTTGTTAAAAAAAAAAAAAAAGATAACATAGATGAAGTTATTTTAATAAAGATTAAAGGTAGTCCTCTTTGCATGGTGATGCAGGACCATAAAAATAACCATGCAAGCTGTAACTGCAAAACAATCTTAATAATCAATGGGAAGATTACTAGTTCTATCACCTTAAAATTTTTTTTTGTCAAAACATTACAATTGTTTTACTGTAGGTGATGTATTTATAGGGAAAGGAAAAAAAAACGGTAAAGCTGATATTTATCTAGTGCCCTGTAATTTAAAATGTTAGAAACACTGAGAATTAAAGTGTTTTCTTTCTTCGAGTAGAACTTAACAAGAGTAGTTAGAACATTTTTGCTTTCTTCTCGTATACTTTATGATGTGGAGTATCTCTTCTTTGCCTTAGTGAGCCGTTATACTCCTTCCCAAGTTTGAATCAGGTTCCAATATGTTACCATTATGCTTTCAAAGTTGTGGAATATCTGTGAGTTCCTTTAATGTTATTTCCTTTGGACCATCTTTATCCTACATCACAACCACTTTCCAATTTCACTTCCAGTGTCACCACTTTTCATTTCTTTGCCGTGCTTTTTTGTTGTTGCTGTTGGCCCTTTTGACTATACACTTCTGTAAAATGTCATGCGAGTTTATCAATGTAAAGTGAGGAGGCAACACAACTACCTGCTTTGCTGTCTGTGCATGAATTGAATAACAGATATGCTGGGATCAATCGCCAACAGCCTCTGAAGGAAGTGACGTGATTGATTACTGATCATGGTACACATCTGTTATTTATGTAGTGGTTTGTGGACCAAAGAGCTAGCAGTGAAGTTTGTACTTTATGCAGTTACCTAGTTAATATTGTGGCAAATGAAGTTCAAACCTTGTTGTTGGGGGATTGAAGTTGTTTAGCTAAACTGCATTAACTGAAATTCATGCATATTGGAACCATACATAGTGAGGAGTGCTTGTATTCCAGTTATAAATTATTTGTAGTATTGTGAAATCTTGGCCAGGCTCCCTGTGTCCTTCCCTATTACACACTGAACCCATCCAGCGTAGCCAACCTGTCATTTAGAAATTCAATTCAGAATTGAACTGGGAGTTACAAAGTCTTTGACTCAACCTCAGAGTCAGCTTTGACTCTTCTTCTTACTCTGCACCTCAGTGTGGATCAGACACTGGTGGAAACATATTCCAGACCCTATCCAGCGTGGGCAGTTTTGACTTCATCTGCCACATAGTGAGATCCTGGACATAGTTCTAGGTGCTTACCTTGGTCATTTTTTCCAGCTGTTTCCTTTCTCCTTCACTGTCTTCCCTCTTCTTTGGCTTGCTGTTTATTTCCTGTGTCCTATCTCCATGTTGTACTGATTGCCCATCTATCATAATATTACTTCATGTTTCTTTTTTTTTTTTTTTTTTTTTTGCGGTACGCGGGCCTCTCACTGTTGTGGCCTCTCCCGTTGCGGAGCACAAGCTCCGGACGCACAGGCGCGGCGGCCATGGCTCACGGGCCCAGCCGCTCCGCGGCGTGTGGGATCTTCCCGGACCGGGGCACAAACCCGTGTCCCCTGCATCGGCAGGCGGACTCTCAACCACTGTGCCACCAGGGAAGCCCACTTCATGTTTCTTTTAATTCTTGTTGCCATCATCCTAATCCATGGATTTTTCAACTTGTCTTTCAGTTATTTTAATAGTCTCCTATCTGACTGCTCCACCTAGGTCACTCTCCTTTCCAGCTAATGCCACATGCTATCACAAGAGTAATCTTCCTGGAAAATTTTCTCCTTGGGGGTCTACAAAATAACTTGCTAGGGCTTCCCTTTATCCACTGTCTGACTTAAGCCTACATCTCCCAGTTTATCACCTGACCCCTTCACTCAGGAATCTGGGGTTTCAACAAGATAGACTTTCTCGTTATCTCCCAAATATGCCTACCTCCCCCTTTCTTACACACTATCCTCCTAGGATATAATCCTTACTGTTTTTCTGAAGCCTATCTAGCTTCAAGGTCTTATCTCAAATGAGCTCTCCTGTAAAGTCTATTTTGACTTCCCAGAAATGACTTTTCACTGGAGTTCCACAGAATTTACATTTTCCAATGTTACTTATTTGTATTTTTAGTTATCATATATTACCTAGTAGTTCCAGTTAGCTTTTACTTTCTTCTGTAGTATGTTATTTGACAAAGTGGTAGCCATAAATGTGTTCATTCTTTCATCTAGTATTTTTTTTTTTTTTTGAGCTGCAGCCTTTTTTCTAAAAGCTGAGCTACATGCTAGAGGTAAAACATTAAAGTCCCTGACCTCACAGCACTCTAGTTGAATGAGATGTACGGAAAAGTAGTTAGGTGATTGTAATGCAGTAAGCCAAGCAGCACGATGAGCAGTGAATGTGAGCCCACAGAAGCACAGAGGAGAAGCACCAAACCTAGATGAGGGGCAATTAGAAGTGCTTCCAGGGAACTGAGGTTTAAGCAGTATCCAGAAGGTGAGTAGGAGTTAGGTAGGTGACGGGGGACATATGGAAAGAGTGTTCCAGGCCAAGGACACAGGGTATATAAAGCTTAAGGAGGGGTGAGAGGCCCTGTCCACTGAGGAACTGAATCAAGGTCAGTGTAGCTAGATTGTAGGGAATGATGTTTCAGAGAGAACAGGATCTCTATGATGAGAAAGATGTGGGAATATTTGATGAATGTTTAGAAGGCAGGACCTGGAGATGGATGTTTGGGTGGGTGAAAGAATAGAGCAGCCCTCAGGTTCCTGTTAAGGGTCTCTCAGTGAATGGAGATGTTAGGGGAAGATGATCAAGTTCCGTTTAGGACATTGTAAGTTTGAGATGCCTGTAGAAGATCTACAGGAAATAAACAGTAGTAGACAGTGTGGAGCACAGCAGAAAGCTTTGGCTAAGAAATACAGTTTTGGGTGACATCATCATATGATAGGCTAAAATCAGAATGTATGGAGTTAGTAAAGCAGAAGATTTTAAGACCAAATCTTGAAGCACATCAGTGTTTCAAGGGTGAGGAAAGAGTGGAGTCTGCAAAGAATATTAAGACACAGTGAACAAAGAGGAAAGAGCAAACTAGATGGGTTGAGATGTCACAGAAGCCAAGGGAAGACTGAAATCCATCCATTGGA
Source organism: Phocoena sinus (assembly GCF_008692025.1). Classification (NCBI taxonomy): domain Eukaryota; kingdom Metazoa; phylum Chordata; class Mammalia; order Artiodactyla; family Phocoenidae; genus Phocoena; species Phocoena sinus. The sequence continues at coordinate 26,573,691 of NC_045775.1, forward strand.
TTTAGCAACATGGAGACCATTAGTGACCTGAGTAAGAGGAGTTTCAGCATAGGAGAGGTGTGGGGAAAGGGAAACACAACGTTTTTGGCTGGTAGTGAGTGGAGAAGTGAGCAGACAATTCTTTTGGAAAGTTTGGTCATGGAGGAGAGGATTGAAGCAGAGTAGAAGCTGGAAGAAAATGGAGTTGAGGGGCTATTTTTTAAGCTGCTGGAAATCCGATCAATTCAAGGGCTGATAGGAAGAATTCATTCGTGATAAATAGGTTGGCCTGAAGTTGAATTTAGCCAGGATTTAAAACTCCTTTTAAAATTCTTCACCCAAACATGTCCTTTTATCTTTTGGTATTCTAAATAACTTTCCAACTATTAATCACTGCTACTTCTAGGTTTCGCTGTGGTCTTGTTATCCCAATGAGATTGCAAATTCCTGTAAAGCAGGATTCAAGCTATTCTCCCTTATTCTGGGTAGCACTTATTTCAGTGTCTTACGTAGAGAAAATTCTCAACAGATATTATTTTTAGCACTCTCCTTTGTTTATTCTTTGAGGAAATATTTAATGTCCACTGTGTGCCAGGCATTATTCTAGGTGCTGAGGGTACAAAGGTCATTAAACTAGGCATATCCCTTTCCCCCAAAGAGTTTATAATCTAGGGAGACAGTAAATAAACTAGTAATTAAATAGGAAAACACAGTAATTATAGAATGCAAGAGATATCCTGAGTGGCTACTTTATATATATAAAGTAGCTTTATATGTATAAATATATGTAATATATATATTATATGTATAAATATACATGTATATTTTTTCCCATGAATTCTTGCCACCATTGTGGGTGAACAACCACAAGCAATTGGAGAGCTAAATGACTTACTTAAGGTGGAAAGAAAAAGATAGTAAAAAAAAAAAAAAAAAAAAAAGGAAGTATTTTGTCATAGTGTATACTCCTTTGTTTACCATTTCTAAAGTCATTGGGAATATGATGGCTGTGCTTTGGGGGAGTTTTGTTGGTTGATTGTTACTTGGCATTTGAGAACTAACCACGCTCCACATTTTCTCTTTTCCTTTACAGTAATTTGCATCTTCCATGTATGAATGGAGGCCAATGCCAGTTCAAGGACAAATGCCAGTGCCCTCCAAATTTCACAGGGAAGCTTTGTCAGATTCCGGTCCATGGTGCTGGCATGCCTAAACTTCATCAGCATTCCCAGCAGTCAGGCAAGGCGTTGGGGAACGCATGTCGTCCACTCAACACATACTTTGCCTCTGACCATGACCAGCCAGCAAGGAGTCAAAGGTAAGCTGATTATTTGATTTTGCCCATTCATCAGTACCTCTGTTAACATGCCAACCCATACAGAAGCCAAGTGTCTGCAGGGCTGGTATTGGAACAGAATATGGGCCCAGGTATATGATGCCAGTGCTTTCTAGGCTGTAGGGAATGGTATCTAGGAAATAAGGAAAATGGAGCCCATCTTTCTCTGGTGATTCAGGACCAAGAGCTGATAAACATACATGGCACTGTTCTGGTAGGTCCTGGGAAATGGAAAGATGAACAAGATGGTGTTCTGGCCCTTATGGGATTAATAAGCTAGGAGATCACACAATACCTGCTGATGAACACCAAGTCTATTTTGTAGTCGAAGAGCTCTTGGTTTTAGTTCTAAACAATCTGTAACCTCACCTCCCTGGGCTTCAGTTTATTCATCTGTAGAGGAAGGTAAACTAGGTCACTTGGAGCTCAGAAATTCTATGACTAATCCATTCTTTTCAACCTGGCACCTCTTACACATGCACAACTTTTAAAAAAGGAGTCAGAGAAGTGTTACTGGCTCTTATTCTTTAAAACCTGAATCTTAGCATCAGAAGATGAAATTCTGTGTGAAAGCTGCAGAGAAAGAAAATAGAGATGTAAAATATCACACTTTGGTATTTTGTGTGTGTCACAGGAAGCACAAAAGTATGTACACACCAGGTTTAAGGGTAAGAGAACTATGCTTTGTGAAATTGTGTTGTAAATCCCACAGTCTCTACGATGGAAACTTTGTGAGAAATTCAAAAATAATCAAACTCTTGAGTCTTTATTACTTTTGTTTGATAGAATGTATGACCACAAGTAGCACAAATTTCATAGTTTTATGACTCCTCTGAAAAAAATTTTTGTCTCATGGATCTGTTACTGTGAGAAGTTTAAATTTCTCTTTGTAAAAGCAGTTTTATTATTTAAAGTATATAAATTCAGGATTCATTTTTGAGTGTCCCCTTTTACTCTCAAGAGTTTTTTAATGGCTGTGCAGCAAAAATAGATACACACTAAAAATGTATCACTTATCCCAGGTATAATGTATAGGTACTTAAGTATATGTGTGTATATAAAATTTAGTTTCATGCTGACTAGCATGAACATTTACTTTCATCCTGATGTGCGTATTAATTATTTATGACTGATAAGTTTTCTTCCCAATCTGTTTTAGTGAAATTTCCTCCTAACATAGTCAATATCCATGTGAAGCACCCTCCTGAGGCCTCAGTCCAGATACATCAGGTTTCAAGAGTTGATGGCCCAACAGGCCAGAAGGTAAAAGAAGCTCAACCAGGCCAGTCCCAAGTCTCTTACCAAGGGCTTCCTGTCCAGAAGACTCAGACGGTCCATTCCTCATACTCCCACCAGCAAGTCATTCCTCACGTGTATCCGGTGGCTGCTAAGACGCAGCTTGGCCGGTGCTTCCAGGAGACTATTGGGTCGCAGGTGAGCCACACTGCCCAGCCTATTTTAGTGATGTGTTCTAGGTATAGTCTCATTGTAGTAGGAAAGACAGACTTGGTAGAAATAAGTTTTTTTGTAGAAGGGGTTGGCAAACTGACCTGTGGGCCTGTTACTGTAAATAAAACTTTATTGGACACAGCCACACCCATCATTTACATACTGTCTATGTCTGCTTTCATGCTATGGACAGACGGATGGTATACTTTCAATGAGGTCATATGATCTGAAATGCCTAAAATATGGTCTGCAAAGCCCTTTTCAGAAAAAGTTTGCCATAATTTGTCATCTTTTATTTTCTTATACAAATTTATAACTAGAATGGCAACGCATGAGTTGTTTGAAGTGCATTTTAAATAGCATTGGATTTATGTGTAACTTTAGGTCTATATATCGTAAAGTGAGAGAGAGGCTGACTTCTCTTTAAAACTCATCATTGAATGTGCATAGTAAAAGCAACATAAAATTACTGGTTCCTCTACCCCAGTTACTTGGTGCTTCCTGCTTTGGAATTATGTGATAATGACATAGCTTTGTCCTACGGTTCTTCTCCTGTCACCTGATTATGGTTTGAACCCCCTGTGAGAAAAATAGGCGAGATCTATTTATTATTCCTGCTGTTACCTGAATATTCAAAAAATTGTGTGTGTGTTTGTGTGTGAGTGCAATATCTGTTCGTAGTAGAATCAATCGTTCTTGCTTTTGAAACCTGGAGAACACTTTTAGATGCTGGGCAGGTCCATGGTTGGGTCATCCCCTTGCCCAGGGGAAGAGGTAAAATTGGTTTGTAGACCAGAATGGAAAGAACAGCCATGTAGAGTTATAAGACCTTGGTTAGAGCCATGGGCTCAGCACTTGGTGGCAGGGAGCCAGCTTCCTTATTTGTAAAGTGGAGACAAGAATATGGGGCTTTGTCAAGATTAGACAAGGTAATGTGACATGCTCTGCAAATGTTACAGAACTATGCAACTACTAGCTTAGAAGACACTTACCTATTGATAGAGTCAAACATAAAATGAGAGCAGGTGATTGCTTATGTCATGTAACTTCAGTAAGACAGGGAAGGCTTGATGCCCCACACAACCTTGGTCTGCCTGCGGAGCCTGAAATGCCTACTTAAGAGGGACCTTTTCCTTCCTCATTGAAGACCAGGTTTAAACACATGCTTTTTGGAGAAGGAATATCATCAGTTTACATTTAGCTTAGAAGTAAAGACTGGATTACTGTGTTAAGGGCAAGTTTTTATAGGGGCAGTGGGGCTGAAGTAAACCTCATATGCTGCACAGTTTGCCCCAGACAAGCCTTGGAGAAGGAGGATGAATTTGGTGCCATTTGCATTGTTTAGTCATTTCAGCTTAGGTTGGTCATGAGAAAGGAAAAAAGCAGGTCCTTTTAAAATTCTGTGCCCAGTATCCTTCTCCCTAGTTTCCAAGTTGGAACACAGATGGTAAAAAGCAAGAAAATGAGATGTCAACAGACTTGTTATTCTTGTACATATAATCGTAGGCAGATGATTGCTAACTAGAAAGAATATAAACAGATTATTTACTTTTAGGCCTAAGCTGGACTATACAATCCACATGAATTGGGTAGTTGGTGGAGTTACCCAAATAATCCAAACTCGGTGGAACACTTTTTTGTCTTATCTGGATACTTCTCTGACTTTTGGTCTGTATGATCCAGACAGTGATCTCAATACTTAATTCATTTTGCATGTGTAGTAACTAATACACAGCTTCAAAATAAGACCTGTTTTGCGAAAACATTCTCAGAAGATATTTGTTGGTGAGAAATATTGCTGAATGCCCACGATTGTCCAGTTTGCGCAATTAGGATGATCCAAGCATTAAAAAAAAAAAATTACTGGCAAATTGTCAATAGTATATAAGATGTATCCTACAAAGGTGTTTGGAAATATTTGTGCCTTCTTGCTGTGGTTGGTGTGCAAACATAGTTACAGAGGGAGGTACAGGTGGATTTTAAATAAATGGCAGAAACGACTGCATAAATACTCACTAGTGCTTTGCTCAGTGAGAAAACTCTTATTAGATACAGATTACAACTACTGGGACCTTCATGTCATAGTCATCAGTAAGCACTTATGTTTATGTATTGCCATTAGAGGTCATATACAAAACAAATTTAGTAGAAAAAGACCTTGTTTCTGTGGCACATTCTAAAAATGAGGTAGTAAACTTGAGGTTGAAAAGCCAACATGAACTGTGATCAGTGTATTTAAATTCATGGGAGCTTCATAGAATAGAATTTCAGGAACTGCTTGGATGTTGGAGGAAAATGGATGATTGGTTAGGAAACTAAGCTCACAGAGAAGTGGGGGAGAAATTAAACAGAAGAGAGAGAACACTGCAAGAAACAGGTAAGGAGGAAGTGTCAGAAGAGACCAGAGAAGTAAACTAGTTTAGAGTTCCTGGCAGGCTTTGGCACAGATATGAAGCCTTTTAAACCTGAGGCATAGGGCAAAGTAAAAGATTTGGTATCAAGGTAAAAATTGCATGATGCCCCGTTGATCAGGTGATCAAACTCAGAATCATTAAAAGGGGGACAACTGATATCATATGCCTCCTGATGGGATGCAGTATGAAGTGTAGAGCAACACCTTAAAGGTATTCTTGCCAAAGATGTGTGAGCTGAATCTAATCAATCCTTTACACCTAACCTCCAGCTCATAGGGAATACTGAGGGTGAAGAAACAAGCCAAAACTATCATACTCCCTCACATCAGAAAGAATGATAATGTAGGGTATTATTGCTTGGTTTCTTCATATCGTTAAAAAATAAAGATTGACTTCCTCAGAAAGAGACTAAAGAGAGACAATAGCGCATATAATATATGAGCCTTAATCATATCTTGGTTTTAAAAAAATCAAAACCCAGCTCTGAAAGACATTTGAAGAACAATTGAGGAAGCTTAAATACTGGATATTAGATGGTATTTTGGAACTATTATTTTCTTAGGTGTGATAATGGTGTTAGAGGTATGTAGGGTAGTGTCCTTATTCTTGAGTGAGGAATGCCATGATGTCTGTAATTTACTTTCAAATGCCTTTTATACACAAATATAACAAAATTGTAAAAATTGTTGACTCTGAGAGGTGGGAAAGCAAGTGATCACTGTATTATTCTTTGAATTATCTCAGCATATTTGAAAATTCCTTATGAGGAAAAGAAGGAAAATGTGAACATTTCCTAGACTTATGAATAGAATAATTTTATGATGAACTTAAAAGCTCTAAGTTTAATACATTTAATGAACTTTTAGAAAATTTTAAAAGTTTCAACTTTTGAATGAGACGGGAGTGGACGTGGGGCTGGTAGACATGAGGAGGTCAGGGAAGAGAAGTTGGCCTTAGTCCAATTGTGAAATGATCAGGGTCCAATCTAAGAAGTAAATTTAAAGATGAAGAGATTAATGCAGAGGCTTTTGTGAAGAATCCAGCATCAGGATTTGATTATGGGCTGTTGTGAAGAAAAAGATGGTGCTGAGTTGGAGAGTATTCTGAACTCCCTGGCTTCAGAAATCAGATCAATGCGCTCTCTGATTGATTAACTGACCCTTGGAGGGGAGGACTGTGAGGTAAAGATGAGTAGCTACATCTTTGTTTTAACCAGTTCCATCTTTGAGTGATGTCAAGAATCAGGTATTCTTGAATATCAATCATGGAGTCCAGTGCTGTTTTAGAGATGAAGTGAGAGAGGATTAATGGAGAAAACTCAGTGCTCAGTGACTAGACTTAGTGATGATAGTTAAATTAATAAGAACAGAGATTGTTTTGGCTTGTATTATAAAGTGGAACGAGGAGGAATAATGGGATTGGAAATATCTAAAGTGTTTTTCACCTTGATGGAAAGTGTCAAGATAAAGGGGGAAATACCTTTCCTATTGTAGAAAGTGATGTTTCGTCTTTCAGAGTCCTAAAAATAATTTCTTGTTCTTAAGATTATATAAACTGTTGATTTCTGTGTGAATCAGGCTGGGTACAGGCATCACTAAATTCACTTTAAAGTATTAGAAGAATAGAAATTAATCTAATAGAACGTACAGGGTGGCTAAGAGGAATTGGTTTCTTGAATGTAAGTCAAGTTTGAAGTAGCTGAAAAGTCATAATTTTGGCAGAGATAAGTATCTGTGCTGTCTGCAGTAAACAGTGGTATGCCATATATATTTGAAAACATTTCTGAGATTTTGCTCAATGTATAGATAGATCAAATTAGGATTACATTTCTAGGGGTTATAATTACCAGCTACTTGGAGTATAATCTCATGTTTTCATGTGCTTAAAACTTCAACATTTCCAGTCAAGTTTTCATCTCTGGGGACAGGCCAAATTTCAGAAAAATACCCCTCAAATCTATTTTTGCATCACAGGGTCATCGAATGTGTACACTTTTTCCATTGTGCAAGGGTGTCCTTTATTTTAAACTGGTTCTCTTAACAGTGACTAAATTTGAGATTTATTTGGCATCTGAGTGTTTGGTTGTTTCAAACATGTTTTATTTATTGCCCAATTACTGGAAATAAATGTTTACAGTGACCTAATGATGTCAGATGGTATGAAAAGACCTTGTGTGAGAGGTAGGGTTCAGAGTCCAGCTTCCATGTTGGGTGTGCCATTGCTGCCTTGTGAAATCATATGCTTTTTGTTCATTGTGGAAACATGCCCCTTAATTAGACAGGAGTTACAAGATGAGACAAAAATTCAAGTGCCTCAAGACTTTCCGATTGCAAGTGCCAAAAGAGCAGCAAATTCCATGTATAAATACCTGAGTTAAATAAGGATAGAAATACTAGAAAACCTGAAGTAGATGTAAACAGAAGAGAGAGGGTATTTTTAGTACAGCACTCTAGCACGGATAAAGATAATCAAATAACATACAAACCCACTTTGATAGTTGGCAACCATAAAATCCCCATAATGATTAAAAAAAAAAGCCCATGGGTACAAGACGTACAAACTATAAGGTATAAAATAAGCTATAAGGATATACTGCACAACATGGCGAACATAGACAATATTTTACAATAACTATAAATGGAGTATAAACTTGAAAAGTTGTGTACCACTATATTGTATATCTGTAACATGTAATATTGTATAGCAACTGTACTTCAATTAAAAAAATACAGTTTAATTTACAAAACCATAAGAAACACTCTAAGATTAAATTCTCTAATATATGTTCTATAGAAGAAAACAAGCTTTATGTGGATTAGGAAGAAAAGGACCACTTCTTGATGTGAAATCCTGATATCGTTGGAAAAACCTTTCTTTCCTTTAATTACTGGTCATATAAATTTTAAGCCCTGGGGCAAAAATTGAGTTAAAATGACACGAGAACAGCTTGGGATCCTCTTAGAGGTTCCAGAAGTTGTTCTAACAGTTCTTTTTGGACAGGAAGAATAGAAACAGAATGGGCCACCGGAGAAAAAGATTCTTTAATTGGAGATTGGTCTCTTTTGGCAGACAAATTCAATAACATCCTCAAGCTCTAAACCTTAACACTGGAACGAGCATACACACACACACACACACAATTCTGAAGGGCCAAGCAGATGCACTTTGCTTTTGTTTAAAAAAACTTTAAAAAAATAAGCATCATGGAGAAATTAACCGGAAAGTGTGAACTCACTGAAGTGGAAAAGTAACTGAACTACATGGCTGAAAGTACTTTTTTAAAAAGTCTCAGGACTTTGAAGAAAAGTATTTCCTGGTTTCTTCCACACAGAAGCCAATGAGAAAGTAGAGAAACAGATGCCTGTCAGTTCCACACGGCAGAAAAAAACAGAGATGGATAAGTAGAGATGTAGCTGTAGATATGGGCTGCAGACTTTGCAAATCTCTTCTCAGTGATGGAAAAGGAATTTAGTGCTCAATTAAGGGATCAAGGACATGAAGTTCCGCTTAGAAACCTCTTCTTTGATTTCCTCAGACTCTTCTCTGCCCTGATGATGAGCATTACTGGGGTGAGGCCAGAAGCTATGATGAAGTACCAATTTTATCCTGATGGGGGGATGATGCCAGCCTGGTTGTAACACTTTCGGTCTGGTTAATTCCCTAAATTGAGTCCATAAACTGCATAAATAGATGAGAAGTCTAAACAAAGAATAACTATAAAACATTTTACCAGAGGCTCTTTGCCTCTTGTATCTGTGTTATCCCTTATGTGGGAAGGAGAACTGAGTCATCCAGGCTGGGTCAACAGTGGGCACAGGTGTGTATGTGGCTCTCTTCTCTTCCCCATTTCCCCAGGCCACATGCTCTTGGGGTCGGGGCCCTCCGGGTGAACTTGGCCTTCTTGCAGAGGGGCTGCTGGACAGTGATGAGGGAAGGCAGGGCCAGAGCCACCAGACATCTGCCTTCTCCAGGAGCAGAGACCCCTGTGGGGGTGTGCTGATTGCATTTACTGAAGTTTGGCCTCCTTCAGGTGGAATAAGTCATAAACACCAGGCACTTCCTATGCCATCTGGGGTTTACTTCAGTATCCTACTCAAATAGTCCTTTGGCATAATCTAAGAAATATTTAATTGACTGTTAGGGAGTCTGGTTGTCCCCAGCAACTGTAAAATGGCCATCCTTGCCAAACCTTACCTGTGTCAACAGCAGAGGGTGTCACTGAAGGTGTCACATGCATCGCAGTGATAGGTCTTGGACCTCTGCAGTGTCGATTGGTCTTTCCAACTGCCTCTGCCAGATGGACCTTGTGCAGGGGCCCTCTTCCTTGGGGTTGAAAAGATCAATAAAGACAGGGATAAGACCCAAAGGGGAAACACACTGCACATGAAAGAGAACATGTCTCCATGTCACTGGGCTTCTGCCAGTGGTGGGAAGAACCGCTGGTTTTACTTGGATTGAGAATGTAGGACTGAGACATTAGGATAATCAAAATACAGATTCTTAGAACTGAAGTAGAGTACTTAAGAGAATGGGTGATGACCCAGACATTACCCTTCCTACTGCCTAATATCGAGTCTTTACCCAGGCCGATGTCCTCTGGGCACCAAAGAGGCTGTCAGCTTCAGGTGTTCACTTACCCTGACCTGTTTAATAGATAAGCAAGTTTACGATTCTTCGGTCCGCTCAGATGTTTTTCATTTTATTTATGATAAAGGCAGTGAAAATGCCTTTATATATACCTATTAACTAAACTCCTGTTTTTTCAGAGGAGTAGGCATTGAAAATAATCATGGGGCAGTTCAGAGTGGATGCATGTTGTGTCACTTCTGATGTTGACAAAGTGGCAAGATTTTGTGATCATTACATTTGAAGATGACAGTTCTGAGCACGTTGGAAGTGGTTTTAAGAGCCCGTGACTTGAACTGATGGCTGGTTTAGGCTCTATACGTTACAAAAATGTGTGAAGTGTCAAAGCTGGTATTTCTAGGATCTGATGTTGTTTCTTGGCTTTGTCTGCATTACCCCTTGGAACTGAGATTTGCTAAAATGAAGTGGAATCATCTGATTTGCTGAAAAACAAAACAACACAGTTCTTCAGAACCTGACCCATAAAGTTGTAGTGAAAAAAGCAACATTACCCTTTGTTGAAAGACAATAAAAGGATTCCCCAACTCTGCCCCGCACCTTCCCCCACAATGATGATAAATACTGTTTTTTTTTTCTCATCCTCATTCCATTTTTTCTCCTTTTGTATATCAAAGAATTTATAGGGCTTCCCTGGTGGCGCAGTGGTTGAGAGTCCGCCTGCCGATGCAGGGGACACGGGTTCGTGCCCCGGTCCGGGAAGATCCCACATGCCGCGGAGCGGCTGGGCCCGTGAGCCATGGCCGCTGAGCCTGCGCGTCCGGAGCCTGTGCTCCACGACGGGAGAGGACCACAGCATGTGAGAGGCCCACGTACTGCAAAAAAAAAAAAAAAAAAAAAAAAAAAAGAATTTATATATGAAATTGGATATTGTTTCAACAAGATCTCTCTTTGAGACTTGTGCATTTACTCTAGTGATACTGCTGTTGTGTAGTTTGGAAACTGGTTTTGAAGGAAGTGTTTCAGAACCGGTTAACAAGCTGCACGTGAAAACTAGCCTTCGATTTTCTGCAGCTCACCCATTTAACGTATTCTCAGTGAATCCGAAAGCTTCTGATGCTCAGTTCAGCCTCTCGTGGGCTGAATACCACCATTGAGGGCATTTAAAATAACATGTATTCAGCCCTGAAGAGAATTCTGAAATCCGGACAGAGGAGTTATAAATATTTTGAACAAAGACAGCAATGCTTTCAAGATGACACTTTGGAGAGGACTGGCTTAGAGTGTGCAGGCTTTGATGGAGTTGAGAAAATGGTCTGACGGCTCTGTGGCTTTGGGGCAGGCATCTTAGTAAGGCCGTGTATTTTTATAAAATAGTTGATAGTGAACATTCACATGTATGGCCTTACCTGACCTTCAAAACAACCTCATAACAAGGAAAAGTAGGTATTCTTGTCTCCCATTTACTTAAGTGAAACTTGAGGCTCAGAGAGGTAAGGGGACTAGCTTGTGTTGGTATTTCCAAATAATAGCTCTTTTTCCACTTTGGCAAACTCACCATATCTCTGGCCCTTGGTTTCTTTATTTTTCAAATAACTGGTTTGGCTGAGAAGACTACCAAGGCCTCTTTTAGTCATGCAGTCCTCTGACTGTGATGATTTTGATGTCTCTCTTCTTTTCTGCAATCTTAGACGCCACTGATACTTACATATGCACAGGATCTGTGGACAAAGCAAACTGTACAAACCTCGAATACAGTCAGTACCTAGAAAGATCTTTCAAATCCACCCCGACTTCAGAGACTCAAGTGTTTGCTCCTCTAAAAAGCATTTCAATCCTTTAGTGCACATTGCTCTCCCCTCCCGACCTTTTACTGCATGTAGAATCCAATCAGACCATTTTGAATTTAGTTGTTTTAAAGTTGATGATCTTGTGCCTCTCTTCTCTTCCCCACAAGCTTGTGCTTTGCATGAGGACAGGGCCACTTACAGACTGAGCTCAGTACTGGGCACAGGTGAGTCGTCAATAAGTATATTAGTATTAGTCAGTGTAGGCTAGGTTCTGCTGCAGTAATAAACATTACAGAAGCTTACACTTTGTATGCACTATATGTCTAACAGGTGAGCAGGGGGGCTCTGTGCTACACATCTCTCAGGGACTCAGGCTGTTGGTGGTTTCCACCATGTTACTGCTGTGCTATATGGAATACATGACCTCTCAATTCTGACAGCAAGAGAAGTCTTAACCCCCAATGTGACTGTAATTGGAGATAGTCTGTAAGGAAGTAATTAAGATTAAATAAAGTCATAAGGGTGGGGCCCTGATACGTTAGGATTAGTGTTCTTGTAATAAGAGATACCAGAGAGCTCCCTCTCTTCATGTGAGGACATAGCAAGATGGCAGCCTCTTATAAGCCAGGAAGAGAGTCCTCACCAGAACTGGCCATGCTAGCACCTTGATTTTGGTTTTTGACACTCCAGAACTGGGAGAGAAAATAAATGCTATTGAAGCCACCCCGTCTCTGGAGTTTCGTAATGGCAGCCCAAGCTGACTAACAGTAAGGGACCAGAGCATGTGGGGAAGCAAGTGGTTCTTTGGTGAGCAGTAAATGTTCCCACCACAAGTGGCAGAGCAGTGGTCAAGACAGACATGGTTCCCTGCTCCCAGGGAATTAAAGAAACTTATTAATATGGCTTGTGGCATTCAGTTTTTCTATACTACTTGTGACCAAACCACAGGTAATTATGAGTTTTGAGTTCTGTGTACTTGGATGAGATACCGAAAAACTGAAAGCTTAACCAAGTGAGGCACATGTTACAGCTGACATAGTGTTATGAGGCCTCAAATGGGTTTTTGTTCCTTTCAGTATCTCTATGTAAACAAAAATGAAACTGACAAACAATGAAGCTTCATAGAAAGAATTTCTCTCAATACAATTCTAGAAATAAGCACTGGGGAGAGTAGGCCTTATGTTCATCATTTGTGAGTGATCTGATTGCTGTAGTAATAACCATGCCATGCCTACATGCCTGTCTTTATTTCCTCCCTCATCTTGAGTCTAACTTTATAAAGGAAATATCCTTGGTAATGGAAGTTTGGATAAATTTCATGTTTGTACCATCTAGTACTAGGATTTATGGTGTTATTTGTGTTTTGCTGCAAGGAAAGGCTAACAGGAATTATGTTGGGATATAATCATGAAAAAACATAATTCTTTTTGCAATTTAAGAATAGCAAGACACATACATCATAGCTTGCTAGACTTGACTGTTGAAATACTCAAATCATTGTAGAGGTGGAGAAAATAGGCAGCCCAAATTTGATCGTTTATTTAGAAAAGATGTCAAGTAGAATCATACGTTTCATGCTTAAGAATTTTTTCTCCTTTTATGTTACTTTAAAACCATTTTTGCCTTAGTGTAACTTTAAAAATACTGTTTCATAAAACTAAAGTAGTTGTCTGGAATTCCTTGAAGCCCATGGTTTGGCTTCAGCAGGCTTTAAACAAATACACTGTCAGAAATCAATGTGGATACATTTCCAACAGTTAATGCCCTAGTCACAGTAGATACTTTGTAAAATCAATACCCTGAAATATCAGAGGATTATGGTTGTATCAGATACACCACATGCCTAACATTGTTTTAATTACTCTAATAAAAGAAAGCTGGGTGGACTTTAAAAAAACAAAACAAAAACAACAAAAAAAATCTTGCCTGTAAAGAATGTTCTGCTCAAGCCAAAGCAAATTTTTTACAAGTTCTTTTAGAAAATCTGGAAGTATTTAAGCGTTTTCCTCTTCTTCTTATGAGACAATGCCTGTTACCCTGCCAGTGCTCCATCGTACAATATTCTCCTTTATGACAACAGGCGTTTAGAACAAGTTGATCAAATATGTTGCTATAGTTACGTTAGTGATAGGGTTCAGAGATTTGGACCCTTTTTCTCATTGGCACATAGACATGAACATGTTTAATGTTCTGGTATATGGATGCTGAAGAGTTCTCATGAGGTTTTCTAGTTTGATTTGGAGCCATAGTTGGTCCACAGGCTGGAGGACTGTTTTGCTCGGAAGATGGGCAGAAGTCATTTTGCCAAAGTGGAGATGTGTTTATATCACAGCGAAAAGATTAATAGAAACAAAGAGGCCCTGTGACAGAAGTTTGGATTAATTGTTACATTACATACAGGGAGAACTTTCCCCATGAGTGTCCTGGTTCTGGTTTTTATGAGAAATCCAGATTTTCAAAAATGGGATTCACATTCCCTCAACCAGATTCATAGAGCTGAGGGTGTAGCTTCTGTTTGCCAGAATACCTCAAGGCTTTGTGCCAGAACATTGAATAAGGTGCTTCTGGGTGGGGTAGAGGTGAGCATGGCAGTTGCACAACTTGGAATAATTTATGGGACAACCTGTGCAGAGTGGGTTGATCAACCATAATGTGACTTTAAAATGAGTCATCGCTCAGGGCATGGAAAATCTGGTCTCATGACTGTCTTGAATATTTCTGATATTCGCCTATTGATAATCATCTATTCATTATAATTCTTATAATTTAGAAGGAGCCATTTAAAAGCCGTGACTGTTTTTAGAAAGAGCTGCCTTTTTTGTGTGAATAGTGACTAGCAGGAAAGGGAGAGGGTATGAAGCAGGGTCCAGAAGAGGAGGCCCATTCTGGTCATCACTGATCAAGTTGGTCCAGGTCATGGTATGATGTTAGGACTAGGAAGCATGTGGCAGCAGGGAATCTAGTGTATCAACCTGGCAGGCAGGGAACATTTAAGGAACATGGAGCTTCACAGGTTACCCTCACCCCTGCTCTAGAGTCTTCATAAAATCATAGAATCTAGGTGCATCAACGAATATTTGCAATTAGTCTATCCTTAAAATTTGATTGGTGAGGAAGCTAAAGTCCAGAGATAAATAAATTTGCTTCACGTCTTGTTTTGAGTTTATGGTAGGTAAGGGCCAAGACTGAGGCTTTCTGCTTCCTACTCCAATATTGTTTCTACTGTTCCATCCAGGCTCTTAGGTCATTTCTCCTGGGTGTGGAGGATTCACAAGAAACCATTGCTGTCTGTATAAGTCAGCTTGGGCTGCCATAAAAAATACTACAGACTGGGAGGCTGAAACAACCAAAATTTATTCTCATAGTTCTGGAGATTGGAAGTCTAAGGTCAAGATGTTGAGAGATTCAGTTCCTGGTCGGGCTCTCTTCCTGGTTTGTAGATGGCCACCTTGTCACTGTCTTCAGATGGCAGAGAGAGAAAGGGCTCTGGTCTGTCTTCCTCTCCTTCTAAGGACACTAATCCTATCACAAGGGCCCCACCCTCATGACCTCATCTAAACCTAATTACCTCCCAAAGGTCTTACCTCCTAATATCATCCTGTTAGGGGTTAGATGTGAATTTGCATGGAGGGGCCACACCAACATTCAGTCCATTAATACTAGCTGAACGTGAAAAGAACAGATACATTCGCTGGGACATGTTTTAGGGAGTTCCATGTTCTGCGGTGTCCTTGTGATTGCACCATGTATGCTTGGGAGTAAATGCAGAGTAGGCTTCACTATTTTGGCTTCATGGTCTTGGTCCTCTGGCACCAAGACATGGCATGTGACAAGAAGGATCTTGATGTCCCCAAAGTGAAATCATCTGCTGCTTGAACATTGATATTAACTGGTTGACTTATTGTGATACCATGTTGTCCTTATTGAGTAGAACTAAAAATGAAATCCAGATAATCACAAAACTCTCCACAGCATTTACTCCCTGACCATTTTCCTACCGGTCAGAGTACTTTTGTGAAACCTGAACATTTTTAGCAAAATCTTAAGAATATCGTGTTTCTTCTTAAATATCTAGAGCTAACTATTATTTTTTTTTATACATCTTTTCTCTGTAAGTTGAATATGGGACACTGTATTATATTGGAGTAAACTGTTAGATTACTTTGTCATTTGTTAAATAAGCCCGGATTTTTAAATGAGGGGCCCAGAGGAAGGGGTCTAATATTGACTGTGAGCCATGCTGTCTGACATGTGGCTGTCTCACGTAGAATCTGCCTCATGTTTGTCTAAGTTTTGAGAGCTCTGTGAAAATGGACATTTTTAGGTCCCATTTTATAGACAGAAAATAGGCAGAGATGAGGTTGAGAGTTTTGCCTGCATGGCCATGTAGGTGATGATGGGTAAAGTGAGGATTTGGACCCACGTTTGTCCAACTTCAAGAACTATGCTCCTGTCATTTATATTCAGTTACGGGTCATCTTTACACTGCTTTTCACTGGACCCACGGGGTAGAATTGTGTGCGAAGGTCAATTTCACAGTCATAAAGCACTAATTCTGCCAAACATGGAGATTGCCTGGGAGTTTGTTTTTGTTGGGACCTCTCTTACTGGGACAGCATTTGTGGGAAAGAGATCATTTGTGGTGAACTAAAAACCGCCTTCTGCTAGTCATGTGAGGAGAAGTATAGCTAACGGGCCTTTAATAATTATCCAATTTTATATTTTGGTCCTCTGTTACTGATCATGTTGACCTTAAATATAATTTCTTCCCTTTTTCCCCCCATGAATGATGTACTCTATCCCGATAATTCTTACTTACTTTTGAGGGGACAGTACCAGATGTAGAATACTATACTTTTATAAAAACATACTCTTTTCTTCCTCTTCTTCCTCCTCTTTATCAATATTTCCATGTTTGCCACACTGCTTCAAAGATGTCAGATATCTCACTGGAAGCAATCCAAAACTTTTGGGGAAAGGAATGGTTACCTTTGCTTTTCCCTGTCTCCCTGATTAATTTTGATATCCAGCTACAGATTGACTCCCACATTGGGAGAATTCTCCATGGCTTAGCTCCAGCCTCATTCTCTGACTTTCCCCACCGGCTTGCTGTTCCTTTGCATTTGGCCTGCCTTCCTCTGTCCTTCCCCCACCCTCGCCCCTGGGGTCTCTTCCAGTTGTATTAGGTATTGGGCTTAGTTAAAGCTGCTCCATCCCTTTGGAATCTCTCTCCCCAGTCCAGCCGTTGAGTCACTGCCTCGTTTCAGTTCTTGCCTAAACACAGCTCTGCATACTCTTGCAAGAAAGAGTTGCAATGCATCAGCCTCTCTTCTTTCATGTTTTACTCTGGTGCAATCTCTAGGAGCATTTTAAAAATCTGTATTCCTTTAACATTTTAGGTTCTGTTTATTTGTTTCTTTGGTTCTAGCGCCTTAATCTCTTTGAGAAAATGTTCTTTATTCAAACTCAAAGTATTTTATACTTCAGTGTATAATGGTTCCTGATAACAAAATAAAGTGAGCTACATACATGTGATAAGGATAATTTGTAAGAGTACTTCACTATTAACATTTTTAAATGTCTTAAGTAGTGGGTCCTTGACATGGTGGCCATCTCCATGAAGTGACCCTTCTACTACTGAAATATCTGAACCCTTTTAAGAAATGTATCCTGAGAGCCTAACAAATTGGCCAGCACTGTACCACTTGCTAGGTTGCACCCACACAAGATATAAGCTGAGGAGGACGGTGCAGATCCAGCCCATGCTCTGCTTACCAAACACTATGTCCTGGTGCAGAACACACCCCAACAGATCACCTTCTTTTAGTCCCTGCACAGGGGCTGATGGGGCAAGGTCAACCATGCTTGGACATGCATCATTTGATCTCACCACAATCCTTTGAAGTTGGGATTACTGTCCTATTGTCTCAGTACTGGTCAGGAGAGGCTGGATACTCTGTGGAACATCTCATCAGAGAGAGCTGGGGTTTAGATCCAGCTGTAATGATTCCAATCCAGTACTCCTTCCTTCTCCCCAAGGCCGAATCTTCCTTGGAGAAGATCCACTGGCCCAGTGTAGCAAACATTCTTGAAATGAGGATATTATAGGTACCAGTAATCTTAAGGTATGGAAATTGAATCTCTTGAAACTACACTCCAATGTTTATTACAGTCTCTTCAAGCGATTGTTCATCTCTGAAGCAGCTCCAATGGTGAGATTTTAATTGACAAGAAATATAAGCCATGATAAGTTGGAAACGTATCATTCCAGCTTATATATTTATAGGGAGATCTAAAACCAGTTGTCATCACAGCTTTATTTTGAGTATCAGGAAAGTGGTATGTTAAAACTGAGGATTTGCGAGGTAAGTTTTTCAGGTAAGTCTCCAGATAAGTGTTCTCAGTCAGGTCAAGATTTAGAAGAGTACAGTATCTTGCAGTCTGTTAATTCTTAACAATGTTTAACAAAGGCTTTTACACCATTGATTGCAATAATTTTTTGTTGCAGAAGTCAAACCATGAACATTCATGGAGTAATTGTAATGATTTTTAGATAGTCTTACCTTCTGATATATAGTGCTAATACAGGTATGCAGATAGGAAAGGTCGGGTTATTTTCATGCCCCCAATCTTCTAAGAATCATGGTGATTAGGACTTGGAGTAGCTCTATTTGTTTTTCCCTTTTCTCTCTAGTTTGCATAAGTCCTCACCTCTCAGGCTGAGGTGAGCATATCTGGTGATGTTGATTTGAGGGACGAGGTGTGAGACACAGGAGATGGGTAGGAATGCGTCTGCCCAGACACAGTCCTGTAGAGATGTGAGAACAACAGAAGTACTTGGGGTTTCTCTAGTGTGTAGTAATTTGCATTTCCTAAATCAAGTAATGCAACCTGTCAGTGTATACTGAGCATGGAACCCTAGACCTGGCAGAAACCCTAAGAGTCATCTACTTCATACCCTGAGCATTCCTGAGAGATGGTCCTCCAGCCTCCATTCCCAGGAAAGATATTGACCTCTTCCATAATCCTTTCTTCCTGTGATTTGCAGCCTTTAGTCCTGCTAATACCTTCACCATGCAGCTAACTTCAAACAACAAGTTTGTTTAACATATCTGAACTCTGCCATCTGTCTTATTATCTCTACTTTCTTCAGTTGATACTCACAGGACCCGGTTGCCAGAACCTTCCTTGTTCTGTTTGGACAACTCTAGGTGGGTCATACATTTGCTGAATCCTAGAAGGGACATGTGGGGTTAGAGTGTCCCCTATCTGCAGCCAGAGGTTGTGGGAACTTTTTGAGGAGCTTTATCACATTGATCGACGGACAGGATAGATTTTTCTTTCTGACTTGAAATAGCTAAGTATTGGGTTATAAAGTTGGCACGTTTCTCCTGGATTTCTAATAAGATATGCCTTGCAATGAGAGACAGGCTTTCTCTGAAAATGTGGTGAGTGATTCACATAGGAGAAATTCATTTGTATTTTTTTTGTTTGTTTCTTTTGTTTTTAAAAATTTTGCATTTTATTTTATTTATTTTATTATACAGCAGGTTCTTATTAGTCATCAGTTTTATACACATCAGGGTATACATGTCAATCCCAATCTCCCAGTTCATCACCCCCCCACCCTCCCACTGCTTTCCCCGCTTGGTGTCCATATGTTTGTGCTCTACATCTGTTTCTCAATTTCTGCGCTGCAAACCGGTTCACCTGTACCATTTTTTTAGGTTCCACATATATGCGTTAATATACGATATTTGTTTTTCTCTTTCTGACTTACTTCACTCTGTATGACAGTCTCTAGATGCATCCACATCTCTAAAAATGACCCAATTTCGTTCCTTTTCATGGCTGAGTAATATTCCATTGTATATATGTGCCACACCTTCTTTATCCATTCATCTGTCGACGGGCATTTAGGTTGCTTCCATGACCTGGCTATTGGATATTGTAAATAGGGCTGCAATGAACATTGGAGTGCATGTGTCTTTCTGAATTATGGTTTTCTCAGGGTATATGCCCAGTAGTGGGATTGCTGGATCATATGGTAATTCTATTTTTAGTTTTAAAAGGAACCTCCATACTGTTCTCCATAGTGGCTATATCAGTTTACATTCACACCAACAATGCAAGAGGTTCCATTTTCTCCATACCCTCTCCAGCATTTGCTGTCTGTAGATTTTCTGATGAAGCCCATTCTAACTGGTGTGAGATGATACCTTATTGTACTTTTGATTTGCATTTCTCTAATAATTAGCGATGTTGAGCAGCTTTTCATGTGCTTCTTGGCCATCTGTATGTCTTCTTTGGAGAAATGTCTATTTAGTCTTCTGCCCATTTTTGGATTGGGTTGTTTGTTTCTTTAATATTGAGCTGCATGAGCTGTTTATATATTTTGGAGACTAATCCTTTGTCCGTTGATTCATCTGCAAAT
Source organism: Phocoena sinus (assembly GCF_008692025.1). Classification (NCBI taxonomy): domain Eukaryota; kingdom Metazoa; phylum Chordata; class Mammalia; order Artiodactyla; family Phocoenidae; genus Phocoena; species Phocoena sinus. The sequence goes on from NC_045775.1 coordinate 26,593,677, forward strand.
GTTTTCTTGCATTCTGAGGGTTGTCTTTTCGTCTTTATGGTTTCCTTTGCTGTGCAAAAGCTTCTAAGTTTCATTAGGTCCCATTTGTTTATTTTTGTTTTTATTTCCTTTACTCTAGGAGGTGGGTCAAAAAAGATCTTGCTGTGATTTATGTCAAAGAGTGTTCTTCCTATGTTTTACTCTAGGAGTTTTATAGTGGCTGGTCTTACATTTAGGTCTCTAATCCATTTTGAGTTTATTTTTGTGTATGGTGTGAGGGAGTGTTCTGATTTCATTCTTTTACATGTAGCTGTCCAGTTTTCCCAGCACCACTTGTTGAAGAGACTGTCTTTTCTCCATTGTATATCCTTGCCTACACTGTCATAGATTAGTTGACTGTAGGTGCCTGGGTTTACATCTAGGCTTTCGATCTTGTTCCATTGATCTATGTTTCTGTTTTTGTGCCACTACCATATTGTCTTGATTACTGTAGCTTTGTAGTATAGTCTGAAGTCAGGGAGTCTGATTCCTCCAGCTCCGTTTTTTTCCCTCAAGACTGCTTTGGCTATTCGGGGTCTTTTGTGTCTCCATACAAATTTTAAGATTTTTTCGTTCTAGTTCTGTAAAAAATGCCAGTGGTAATTTGATAGGGATTGCATTGAATCTGTAGATTGCTTTGGGTAGTAGAGTCATTTTCATAATGTTGATTCTTCCGATCCAAGAACATGGTATATCTCTCCATCTGTTGGTATCATCTTTAATTTCTTTCATCAGTGTCTTATAGTTTTCTGCAAACAGGTCTTTTGTCTCCCTAGGAAGGTTTATTCCTAGATATTTTATTCTTTTTGTTGCAGTGGTAAATGGGAGTGTTTCCTTAATTTCTCTTTCAGATTTTTCATCATTAGTGTATAGGAATGCAAGAGATTTCTGTGCATTAATTTTGTATCCTGAAACTTTACCAAATTCATTGTTTAGCTCTAGTAGTTTTCTGGTGGCATCTTTAGGATTCTCTATGTATAGTATCATGTCATCTGCAAACAGTGACAGTTTTACTTCTTCTCTTCCAATCTGTATTCCTTTTATTTCTTTTTCTTCTCTGATTGCTGTGGCTAGGACTTCCAAAACTGTTTTGAATAATAGTGGTGAGAGTGGACATCCTTGTCTTGTTCCTGATCTTAGGGGAAATGCTTTCAGTTTTTCACCATTGAGAATGATGTTTGCTGTGGGTTTGTTGTATATGGCCTTTATTATGTTGAGGTAGGTTCCCTCTCTGCCCACTTTCTGGAGAGTTTTTATCATAAATGGGTGTTGAATTTTGTCAAAAGCTTTTTCTGCATCTATTGAGATGATCATATGGTTTTTATTCTTCAGTTTGTTAATATGTTGTATTACATTGATTGATTTGCATGTATTGAAGAATCCTTGCATCCCTGGGATAAATCCCACTTGATCATGGTGTATGATCCTTTTACTGTGTTGTTGGATTCTGTTTGCTAGTATTTTGCTGAGGATTTTTGCATCTATGTTTATCAGTGATATTGGTCTGTAATTTCCTTTTTTTGTAGTATCTTTGTCTGGTTTTGGTATCAGGGTGATGGTGGCCTCGTAGAATGAGTTTGGGAGTGTTCCTTCCTCTGCAATTTTTTGGAAGAGTTTGAGAAGGGTGGGTGTTAGCTCTTCTCTAGATGTTTGATAGAATTCGCCTGTGAAGCCATCTGAACCTGGACTTTTGTTTGCTGGAAGATTTTTAATCACAATTTCATTACTTGTGATTGGATTGTTCATATATTCTATTTCTTCCTGGTTCAGTCTTGGAAGGCTATACCTTTCTAAGAATTTGGCCATTTCTTCCAGGTTGTCCATTTCATTTGCATAGACTTGCTGGTAGTAGTTTCTTAGGATGCTTTGTATTTCTGCAGTGTCTGTTGTAACTTCTCCTTTTTCATTTCTAATTTTATTGACTTGAGTCCTCTCCCTCTTTTTCTTGATGAGTCTTGCTAATGGTTTATCAATTCTGTTTATCTTCTCAAAGAACCAGCTTTTAGTTTTACTGATCTTTGCTATTGTTTTCTTTGTTTCTATTTCATTTATTTCTGCTCTGATCTTTATGATTTCTTCTGCTAACTTTGAGTTTTGTTTGTTCTTCTTTCTCTAGTTCCTTTAGGTGTAAGGTTAGATTGTTTATTTGAGATTTTTCTTGTTTCTTAAGGTAGGCTTGTATAGCTATAAAATTCCCTCTTAGAACTGCTTTTGCTGCATCCCATAGGTTTTGGATTGTCTTGTTTTCATTGTCATTTGTCTCCAGGTATTTTTTATTTTCTCTTTGATTTCTTCAGTGATATCTTGGTTATTTAGTAACGTAGTGTTTAGCCTCCATGTGTTTGTGTGTTTTATGTTTTTTCCCCTGTAATTCATTTCTAATCTCATAGCGTTGTGGTCAGAAAAGATGCTTGATATGATTTCAAGTTTCTTCAATTTACTGAGGCTTGATTTATGACCCAAGATGTGATCTCTCCTGGAGAATGTTCCGTGCACACTTGAGAAGAAAGTGTAATCTGCTGTTTTTGAATTGAATGTCCTATAAATATCAACTAAATCTATCTGGTCTATTGTGTCATTTAAAGCTTCTGTTTCCTTATTTATTTTCATTTTGGAGATCTGTCCATAGGTGTAATTGAGGTGTTAAAGTCCCCCACTATTATTGTGTTACTGTCGATTTCCTCTTTTACAGCTGTTAGCAGTTGCCTTATATATTGAAGTGCTCCTATGTTGGGGGCATATATATTTATAATTGTTATATCTTTTTCTTGGATTGATCCCTTGATCATTATGTAGTGTCCTTCCTTGTCTCTTGTAACATTCTTTATTTTAAAGTCTATTTTATCTGATATGAGTATTGCTACTCCAGCTTTCTTTGATTTTCATTTGCATGGAATAACTTTTTCCAGTCCCTCACTTTCGGTCTGTATGTGTCCCTAGGTCTGAAGTGGGTCTCTTGTAGACAGCATACATATGGGTCTTGTTTTTGTATCCATTCAGCAAGCCTGTGTCTTTTGGTTTGAGCATTTAATCCATTCACATTTAAGGTAGTTATCGATATGTATGTTCCTATGACCATTTTCTTAATTGTTTTGTTTTTGTTTTTGTAGGTCCTTTTCTTCTCTTGTGTTTCTCACTTAGAGAAGTTCCTTTACCATTTGTTGTAGAGCTGGTTTGGTGGTGCTGAATTCTCTTAGCTTTTGCTTGTCTGTAAAGGTTTTGATTTCTCCATCGAATCTGAATGAGATCCATGCTGGGTAGAGTAATCTTGGTTGTAGGTTCTCCCTTTCATCACTTTAAGTATATCATGCTACTCCCTTCTGGCTTGTAGAGTTTCTGCTGAGAAATCAGTTGTTAACCTTACGGGAGTTCCCTTGTATGTTATTTGTTGTTTTTCCCTTGCTGCTTTCAGTAATTTTTCCTTGTCTTTAATTTTTGCAATTTGATTACTATGTGTCTTGGTGTGTTTCTCCTTGAGTTTATCCTGTATGGGACTCTGCGCTTCCCGGACTTGGGTGGCTATTTCCTTTCCCATGTTAGGGAAGTTTTCCACTATAATCTCTGCAAATATTTTCTCTGGTCCTTTCTCTCTCTCTTCTCCTTCTGGGACCCCTATAATGTGAATGTTGTTGCATTTAATGTTGTCCCGGAGGTCTCTTAGGCTGTCTTCATTTCTTTTCATTCTTTTTTCGTTATTCTGTTCTGCAGCAGTGAATTCCACCATTCTGTCTTCCAGGTCACTTATCCATTCTTCTGCCTCAGTCATTCTGCTATTGATTCCTTCTAGTGTAGTTTTCGTTTCAGTTATTGTATTGTTCATCTGTGTTTTTTTGTTCTTTAATTCTTCTAGGTCTTTGTTAAACATTTCTTGCATCTTCTCCATCTTTTCCTCCATTCTTTTTCTGAGGTCCTGGATCATCTTCACTATCATTATTCTGAATTCTTTTTCTGGAAGGTTGCCTATCTCCACTTCATTTAGTTGTTTTTCTGGGGTTTTATCTTGTTACTTCATCTGATACATAGCCCTCTGCCTTTTCATCTTGTGTATCTTTCTGTGAATGTGGGTTTTTTTCACAGGCTGCAGGATTGTAGTTCTTATTCTGCTATCTGCCCTCTCTCGTTTGTATTTTTAAGTTGTAAAAATCACTTTAATCTGGGAATAAAAATGTGGTTCAATAGAGTCAGCCTGTGTCCATGTGATAATGTCTCATGGAGAAGTAGAATCTTCCATTCAGAGAGAAGGTCATCCCGGATTCTAACGTCCTTTTCAATGTGGTTGTCTCCAATGTGGCCTTTTGGTGTGGAGGGGAGATTCTTTCTCTGCCTTCTTTTACTCTAGATGCTTCCTGCATCCAGGTAAGACGTAGTGGTGCTGAGTAGTCTCTTGTGTGAGAGCCCTCATCTGGCCACAAAGACATCTCAGGTGGAGTTTCTAGCTACACGTTGAAGTCTCTGCATTGTTAAATAACTAAAGGGGCGTACATGAAACCTTGTGCCTTGTTATAAGCCTGGTTTCATCCCTTGCAGTCTGTCCTCATACTGTGCAGACCCAGTTTTGAGAAGAACACACAGTGTCATGGTACCACCTACGCTGCCATTTATTTAATCGATTTGGATGGCTTGTGCTGCTCTTGGAGGTGGACCCGCAAAACAAGGCCATGGGATAAAGCGGCCTGAATCCTGTAATGAAAACCTTGTACATTTTTGGAGGCCTGGTCAGGAAAAATGATTTATTTTTGCCTTCCCAAATAAAACATTCTCGGAATCCAAGGTGAAAATTGGATTTTAACTGCTACTAAAATTTAGAGCATATAAAATCGGCGAGTGTTGAGAGTTTTGCTTGGTGAAAGGAAGAACCTAGAGAGTCTGTGACAAGAATGGACTACATGGGATGTGCACTGGTGTCTTATGTCAGTCTGACTGATAAAACTGGAAATAAACCATAAGCAAATTTTGGCAGTGGACTGCAACAGTAGACACCTCTGGCCTCTCACTGTTGTGGCCTCTCTCATTGCGGAGCACAGGCTCCGGACGCGCAGCCTCAGCGGCCATGGTTCACAGGCCCAGTCGCTCTGCGGCATGTGGGATCCTCCGAGACTGGGGCACGAACCCGTGTCCCGTGCATCGGCAGGTGGACTCTCAACCATTATGCCACCAGGGAAGCCCTTCTGTGTTCTTAACATAATCATTTTGTTTCCAGTCTTATGCCTGGAGCACTGTTCTTTCTTCCGTGCTTCATATTTCAGATTTAAGCCTTCTGTGATTAAGGTAAAGGAGTCTGGGAACTACCTCAATCCAGCCAGTGTGTGCTCTTCTTCCCTCAGGTTCTCCATTTTGTACAAGTGTTCACACTCCCTTCCCCTTTCCCCCCTCCCCTCCTCCTGCTTATCGTACGCTGTTTTTGGAGAGCATACAACATCCTGTTGAAATCATTAAAAACCACAAAAACCTAAGGAATTCAAAGCTATGATGTAACAAAAACTTCATTAGCTGAGCTGAGCCTTCTCTCATTTTGTTTTACAATTGGGACATGTAGTTACTTAGAGCCTCGTTGGGAATGCTGCATGGGTAGACCTGGTGGGAAAGCAGCACTGTCCCTGGAGGCCTGCCAGGTGACTGGTGTCTACTCACTGCTGCCCTTCTTCGAGTCACCACCTGCCCCAGCTTTTTGTCCCTGAGTTCTGCTTGCTAGCCTGGGCGAGTTTACTAATTTCCATGGTTTTTCCCAGAACCACTGCTTGCTTGAGTGGATGGCAACTAGTTTGTTGGTTTCCTAGTTCCTCAGGTTGTTTGCTCCTTTCTTCCACATTTATTGAGCGTTTATTTGCAATGTGTACTGTGTATTGGGATATAAATAAGCTACATCTGTGTGTTTAATTAAAATGCGTAGTGGAAGCAGTGGAATTGTGTAGAAAGTGCCCCGGAGTAGAGGGGATGGTTGGAGGAACTTGCTGAAATTGAGGAGAGAGGAGGCTTTGTGGTGAGGGTTCTGCAGGGCTGGGGATTAAGGGATAAAGAAAGTTTCTCAAGGCAAAAGAAGAAGGAAGGGCGTTCCAGAGAGGAGAAACTTTTGGAAAGACAGTTTGTACAGAAGATAAGGAGTCCTTTGGTATGCCTGAAGAATGGATGTAGAGAGGTGGAAGGGGACAGAGAGAAAGATTGTCTAAGGTGAGAACAGGAAGGTCCCATGTATCACGCTAGGGAGATTGCAGTCTGCAGACAGTGGAGAGTCGCTGAAGGTTTTCAGTCAGAGTGATGTGATCAGACTGGTCTTTGGAAGGATGACTCTGGAAACCATTTGGAGAATCTTACAGAGACTGAGGCAGAGGAAGGCAGAGGGACCCCTTAGATCTGGGGCGTGGGCTTAGCCTGCACAATAGGGATGAAGAGTCAGGTGGCCCTTCCTGCACAGCTGGCCTCCAAATCCGTACACAGAGCAGAATCTGTTGTCCTAGAGCCTTCCCAACCCCACTGAGTTGGTCTGACTTTAGGATCCTGCCTCTCAGCCTTTTCTGACCTTGGTTGACCACAAGGTGAGATGGATCTTCACATCTGTCAACTCGTGTTGCTCAGGTGGCCTCTGCGCCTGGCTCTTCTGCCTGCTGGCCTGACTTAAACCTGCCAGCACCTTCCTAGCTGGGCTGACTTCCCTGGGTCAGGATGCCTGGAGCCTTTTGTCCAGAGCTGATCTGGCTCAGCCCGTGATCATATCCTGTCCCTGCCCAGGCCTTGGTGTTACAGGAGGACCAATGGCCTCTTTAGGTGGGATCTGTGCCACATTCTCAAGGTCTCTGTACCTGCCTCACCCTTACAGCCCTGTTCCCTGAGTGTCCACGGCAGAGATTTCAACAGACAATTAAACCTCAAATTTTAAAAGTTTATCTTTTATTAATTTTTAAAAATTTTTTTAAATTAATTTTTTAATCAGAGTATAGTTGATTACAATGTTGTGTTAGTTTCTGCTGTACAGCAAAGTGAGTCAGTTATACATATACACATATCCACTCTTTTTTAGATTCTGTTTCCATAGAGAACATTACAGAGTATTGAATAGAGTTCCCTGTACTATACAGTAGGTTCTTATTAGTTATCTATAAAAAGTTTATCTTTTAAGTTTTGAGGTTCTTACTAAGGAAAACATGACATTGGAAAGTTAAATTTTATAAAGCGCTCTGAACAGTGACAGGTTTTCTGAAGACCCTAAAAATGCCAAGGAGCTCTTGGAAATATGCATGTTTACTTGAGTGCGGTATTGTGTGCTGGTGTTTGTTCTGAGGTTTTAGAGGTCTCCCTGCACACCCCCCCACCCCGCCCCGTTCTGTGTCAATAACAAGGGACCTGTTTTATAATGTGGCTGTGAAGCACAGCAGTGCTCTGGAGCTGGGCATCCTGCATTCAATTAACCTTTGTATTTCACACCTCATCATTGCAGTGTGGCAAAGCGCTTCCTGGCCTTTCAAAGCAGGAGGACTGCTGTGGAACCGTGGGTACCTCCTGGGGCTTTCATAAATGCCAGAAATGCCCCAAGAAGCCATGTAAGTGATGTATCATCATTCCTTTGCAGGTTAATGTAACGTATCTGTTTCCTTATGATTACAGTTTTAATGGTGAGACAACATTAGACTTCAAAGAAATCGTATTGAATTGTAGAACGTAGTGTGATAAGTTGCATTTTCAGAAACCTTGCAAGTCTGAGAAAGCTTTCACATGGATTCTGTTTATTCAACTGAATATTAGGCAACTGATAAACACAGTTATCAGCTGCCTCGTCCAGCCGGATTACTTATTTAAAAAAAAAAAAGTCTTTAGAAAGGGGATGTGCTATAAGTAGGCTCTGTTTTCTGAGGTGAAAGAAAAATAAGACCTCTTTTAAAATGATAATTAAATTTCCAAACCCTATAAAAAGTCAGAGCAGTTGCTGTTTCTTAAATTACATTCCTTAAATGAAATTTTTATTAATATCCACGACTTCTCTTGTAGTTTTTATTACACTATAGGTTTTCAAATTTCACTGAAAGGAAAAGCTAAAATGGAGAAATGAATGATTGCCGATTTGTGAAAGAGAAACTTACAGTCACTAGGACACAGTGCTTTTCTCCTTTTCCTCTTAGTTGCTACTGTTAAACTATCACATTTTCGTGACATGAATCTCTGTTGACACCCACATGCATTTAGTCTATAAAATTTGTTGTTCAGAACCTGTTGAAGTGAATAAATCCAGATGTACATCTTTCTATTACTTTTTTCACAATTTTTCTAATACTTTTCAGAAGGCCAGAGGTAACTTGTTTTAAGTTGAGCTTTTTTCCTCTTATTCGTCGTGTTTTTGCCAAGAAAGCAAGTGATGTTTTTCTCTTCATCATCTTTTGCTTTGTGTTACTGAAGATTTTTGTAGTTTTTTTTAATAGTTTATGCGGCAAGGATTTTCTCATTGGCTTCAATTGGCTAAGTTTTATTTACCCTTCTTTAAACGTCTGTTGATTTGATTGATATTCTCAACTGCCTTTTAAACCTGTTCAATCTAGAATCTGCCATTTTAGAATCACTGCTCCATAGGTCTGTCTTACATACTGTTCTTCCATCGCCATCATAATTTGTTTTAAATAAATTGTCTCTCTTCCTTGTCTTTCAGACTTACATGTTCTCTAAATCTTTTGATGTCTACGTTAATTTCACTTATTTTCTTGATAATTGCTCCTATCTTCCTTTAGAGGAATAATTTTTGGAAACACCTACTAAAGTTTCTGATAATTAATGAATTCTTCATATAGGGGGGGAAAAAAACCACGTAAATAAAGACATTCAGTACCGAGACATTGTCCCCAGTGGACTTTCTCTGAGTTTCAGTAATGATTACCAACGTAAATTTCCAGCAAGTGGGTTGAGTGTGATGGTCCTGCCTCACTGAAAGATCCATCTGCCTAAAATTATTGTGGCAACCTGACTGAAGGGACATCTAGGGGACATCTGGTATGATTTCAAGAGCATGGAGTTTAGAGTTAGGTAGACCTGAGTTTGACTCCAGCTCTGTCATTTGCTGTGGAGTCTTACGGATCATGAAACGAGTCTATATTTAAAATGTTGAAGAAGCATTGCCTTTTAAAAAATGTCTTCCCTTCATTTTTGGGTAAGTTTGTCTTCAGGAATATTGTGATGGGTGGTATGTTTCCCACTGCTAAGTCTAAGGGCTGAGGAAAGAAGTCCAATTCTTACAGCTTGGTTTTGGGGCTACATTTATATTCACTAATACTTTTTCCATTTTATCTCTTATTTTTCTTTTCCATTTCTCCCCTTCTCTGTGTATCTTTTGCTTATTTAGCTTTTTCTCTTTCCTCTTATTTCCAAATCCCAGCGTTGCAAGACAGGGACAGAAGTTAAGAGTAAAGGGAATCATACTGTTGTGTTTTTCTGTTTTGCTTTGTTTTTTAATCCCTAACTCCTGACCTTCTATCATTTTCTATCTAGAATTTTATCATCTGGGGATAAATTCACTGCTTTATATGGTTTTATATCTTAATATGATAATTTAAGTAGAATGTGAAAGTACAAAGTTGCTATCACTTTTAACTAAATGCTGATGAAAATAAGGTCATATATGGGCTCGCCTAATGTATAAATTGAAGACATTGATTCTGTTTCACGAAGAGCAGTGCAGATTATGAATGAAGTAAACTATTAACATCTTGACATTTTCTCCTTCTGTGCCGTCCTATGATGTGACTCACTCCCAAGAAACACACTCAGGGTCACATTCTTCCTGTGTCATTTAACAAACTTGCCTTGGTTGGTACTAATCTAAATCATACTCGTTTTGGTAAAGAGCGGACTTTCCTTGGCTTTAGACGCTAGGGTTCTGTGTTCCATGCCTTTTTTTTTTTCCACTCAAAGTAGTTCAAAATTCAGTTTTCAGGTGGCTGTTATTTAATGTTTTGAAGTTTTTGTTTAGCCACATACAGAAGGACCTTTCACTGTTGATCAGTTCTTACTGTGAGAACGTAATTTTAAATCTGCAAATAATTTCATTAGAAAGTCTGTACTCTATTAAAAATGTACTTGGTATGAACAAGTCGCTTGTCCTTTAAACATTTTTAGAAGAAAATTAGCATCAAATTCTAAACGGAAGAAGAATTTAAGATCATCTGGTCCAGCTCTTTCTGCCTTGAGGTAGATGACTGTTAATTTTTAAACAAGATATGATCTCTCTTTTGCCTTTGAACAATTCACAGCCAGAGATAGCACAGTCTCTGTAGGTAACCTGCTACAAGGTGTCCTTGTTATATGGGATAAGACTGGACATGTGGCCAAGAGCCTGAATGGGCGACTCCCCCGTACCAACCTCTTTTTTCTTTTAACCCAACATTTCCAGATTCCTCACTTTAACCATTTTCCGGCAGGAGAAATACGGCAAAGAAAGGAAGTAATAGAGGAGACGAATGCCACTAGTAAATACTCACGCTGTTCGCTAGTGGTGAGAAGAAAGAGCATGTGTTAGGAGCAAAATAATTTAATTTTTCCAAAGAAAATTTCCATTTTACTTGCAACTTTCTTTTTTTTTTTTTTTACTCCTTGTTCAGGTCTTCGAAGTGGTTTGACCATTCATCCTATTTTGATGACAGCCCATCTTCTGTTACTCATTGTCTTAATAAAATAACACCTTATTGCAGGAAACAATGATATCTGGGCTTATTTTTGTCAGGCATTGCAGTAAGCATTTTGCATAAATTATCTCTAAACTCCACAACAACCCTGACCTGCTCAGTAGATGGGGATACTCCCATTGTACAGAATTCCATTTGAAACCCAGGAGGCTTGTCTTCCAAGGTGGCAGAGCCAAGATTTGAACCTAGGTCAACTTGGTCCCAGAACTTATGCCAGAGAGTTCTCGGGTATCACGTTAGGATGTCAGAATTTCAGTGACTAGGATTTTGTTGATAAATTGGTGACCGCGACATTTGTATTGTTGATGAGTTTTCTGAGTTGATGAACCATACAACTGATCAGAGCAGCCCTTCACCTCTCCCAGCTTCCTCTCCTCACCTTCTATTCTTCCCAGCTTCATGGTATAAAGAATCAGCTCATCACTGGAATATGTGAGCCTGTAAATGAGGCGAGCATACAATTTATTGTCTAAACTGGGACACTTTTAAAAGTGAAATGGAGTGCTATTGATGAACTTTGCTGGATCAAAGGTATCACCAAGGGTTGTATGAGGCAGACCAGGATGTATAGTCACCCTCTGTGAATTTATAAGAAAATTCAACTCCCTGCAGTTAATCATTGGGGAGGAATTGATTCTTTTTTTTTTTTTTTGGTAATAAATAATCACTAATTGGAAGAAAATATAGAACAGTCTTATGTTTCTTTGAGCTAACATAATCAAGATTGACAACTAATTGAGATTTATGTCTGTTGCAAAATATGAGGTATACTGAAAAACAAGGAAAATGTGAAAGAAATGCATATACCTTGGGTTGGTATCTTAGAAATAAGATCACTGATGCTTTATATGGCTTTGGTTATCACATATAGTAGTTTAGGGTTGTAAGAATTTAAACTAAGCATGTAACATAACTGTTTCTTCTTTACAGCTTATCATGGATATAATCAAATGATGGAATGCCTACAAGGTTATAAACGGGTTAACAACACCTTTTGTCAAGGTAAGATTAACTGACTTCATTGGTGTACGAGCTCAACAGCTGTTTGGCTTTTGCGAGACCCGAGTTGCTTTGCCATGCTTGGTTCACTAGCCCGGCATGTGAAGGTTACGCAGAGAACCACCTCTTGCTCCCTCTGTTTACGAAATAGAAGTTTAGTGTGTGGTTGCTAGAATTACTTCACTACCATTTAAACTTTATGGAACTTTTCCCCCTCCTGTCTATTTGTGATGAAATCCAGGAGAGTTGGTATTACATTATGGAGCCCTCTGTGGGCTCCACGCTAGTCACCTGCTGTCCACGTGTGGGTGTGTGTGCATGTGAGCACGTACATGGACCTGGAAGCGCTACTTCTTTACTGACATATGATTGGGCAGCACAGTCCCCTTTTTTCTTTCATCAGACTATTTCTGGCTACCTTGAAGTATTCAGGTATTAAATATCAGAGCAAACACACATTTCTTAGTCAATAGGGTAAAACTATGTAGTTAAATGTGAAATGCCCTGAGTGCTTTTTTTTTTAACGTATTTATTGGAGTATCATTGCTTTACAATGGTGTATTAGTTTCTGCTTTATAACAAAGTGAATCAGCTATACATATACATATATCCCCATATCTCCTCCCTCTTGTGTCTCCCTCCCACTCTCCCTATCCCACCCCTCTAGGTGGTCACAAAACACCGAGCTGATCTCCCTGTGCTATGCGGCTGCTTCCCACTAGCTATCTATTTTACGTTTGGTAGTGTATATATGTCCATGCCACTCTCTCACTTCGTCCCAGCTTACCCTTCCCCCTCCCCGTGTCCTCAAGTCCATTCTCTACATCTGCATCTTTATTCCTGTACTGCCCCTAGGTTCTTCAGAACCATTTTGGTTTTTTCTAGATTCCATATATATGTGTTAGCATACGGTATTTGTTTTTCTGTTTCTGACTTACTTCACTCTGTGTGACAGTCTCTAGGTCTGTCCACCTGACTACAAATAACTCAATTTCGTTTCTTTTTATGGCTGAGTAATTTTCCATTGTATATATGTGCCACATCTTCTTTATCCATTCATCTGTTGCTGGACACTTAGGTTGCTTCCATGTCCTGGCTGTTGTAAATAGAGCTGCAATGAACATTGTGGTACATGACTCGTTTTGGTTTTTTTGTTTTGTTTTTTTTAAATAAATTTATTTATTTATTTTTGGCTGCATTGGGTGTTCGTTGCTGCACGTGGGTTTCTCTATTTGCGACGAGTGGGGGCTGCTCTTAGTTGCGGTACACAGGCTTCTCATTGCGGTGGCTTCTCTTGTTGTGGAACATGGGCTCTAGGTACGCGGGCTTCAGTAGTTGTGGCACTCAGGCTCGGTAGTTGTGGCTTGCGGGCTCTAGAGCGCAGGCTCAGTAGTTGTAGCACACGGGCTTAGTTGCTCCGCAGCATGTGGGATCTTCCTGAGCCAGGGATTGAACCCGTGTCCCCTGCATTGGCAGGCAGATTCTTAACCACTGCGCCACCAGGGAAGCCCATGTGGTACATGACTCTTTTTGAATTATGGTTTTCTCAGTGTATATGCCCAGTAGTGGGATTGCTGGGTCGTATGGTAGTTCTATTTTTAGTTTTTTAAGGAACCTCCATACTGTTCTCCATAGTGGCTGTATCAATTTACATTCCCACCAACAGTGCAAGAAGGTTCCCTTTTCTCCACACCCTCTCCAGCATTAATTGTTTGTAGATTTTTTGATGATGGCCATTCTGACTGGTGTGAGGTGATACCTCATTGTAGTTTTGATTTGCATTTCTCTAATCATTAGTGATGGTGAGCATCCTTTCATGTGTTTGTTGACGGCCCTGAATGCTTTTGTTCAATGTATATGGAAACATACAGCCGAGGGACCTTCAGAAATCATCCAGTTCAGTGTCTATACTTTACAAGTGAGGATATTCAAGCCCAGACTGGTTAAATGACTTTCCTGTGGCTAAATAGAGCTGAAGTTGTAACTCACGTTTACCAGTGCCTAGTTTAGTATCCATATATGATAGCAAATTCGTTTCAGTTACTTTGGGAGGTGCCCAGTTAATGCTGCTCATTTCCCAGTACACATCTAGGATGAAGGTGGTGGTGTTAGTAACTTAAGTGTACTTTGGAATAAATGTTGAAAGAGACTCCAAGAGTCTTATTGAACGAAAATCCATATCAAAACACAGCACATGTCCTTGGACTTGTGGTTTCGGGCTCTCTCTTCTTGGCCAGTATGTGTTTATAGGGCTGAGTAGATTTAGGTAATGTTAACAATATATAGATTAATCCCTATTAAAGTGGTTCACGTCAAAGGAATATCTTAATTACCTGAGAATTTTCTCAAGTAAATTGTCTCTATAATACTGTGTCTGTTTAACTTTTATGATTTGTAGAGCTTTTACTGACTTAAAAAGAATCTTTTTTTTTGAAATGCACATAGATATACCATGTCTTTAAAAAGTTTTGCCTTCAAATATTATAAGCCCTCATCCTAGATGAAAGAATGTTGGCAAAGGAGAGGTTGCCCAGGGTGCTTTTTGAGAAACATCTGCAAACCTGTAGTACTGCTAGGTACATGGGAGTAATGGGTTAATTAACATTATGTAAGAATCAGTAGAATTTAAGATATTATTAAAAGTTCATATTATATGGATGGAAGGTTGAATTAAATGGATGGAAGAATGAATAGATGGCTAAATGTATATTCTACAGTATAAACCAAGTTGTTTCACAGATTTGGATAAAAATATATATGAAGAGCCCTAGCCCATTACGAGGATGTGTTAGTAGAAGCAGAATGAGCGGGGCATTGGAAGTAATGACCTTGTACTATGCCAATCAGACTGAATTTGGGGTTTGGGTATTTGGTGTTCATTATCTTTTGGCTAATAAGGTCAGCCAGGCTTGTGAAGGGCCTGGTGTTAAACATGAGGGTGTTTAGCCTCGAGAAGTTGAGACTGAAGAGAAATATAATGGCTGCCTTACAAACATGGCTTTAAATAAATGTTTGATCAACTTTCCTACAAAACAAGACTTTTATGAGTTGCTTCAAAGGCCAAAGTCAATAGAATGGAGTTATAAGGAGGCATATTTACAACAACTACAAGCAAACCTTTTCTGTGGGTTAGAGTTCCCCATCACTGTAATGAAACACCTTTGGAAGTACTGAGCTTCCAGCACTTAGAGGTGATCCAACAGATCCTTAATAACTATTGGCTTGGGATGCTACAGGGACTTTCTATCCTATGCAGTACATAATGTTAAATAACTCTGTAGGTTCATTCCAGTACTCTGATGCCAGTATTACTCTGTCACCAAGGACAGAGGTTGTGCATGAGAAGAGGGAGATTACTTTTTGGTCCGTCGCACAATTTTTAGACATGTAGTTTCCTGAAGTGTCCCCTTGATCAGGCATATCTGGTTGCTTCATTAAGCTGTAGAAAGAGGAGGATCCTTATTTATCCTTCACCATCCTAATCCTACATGGCTAATTGTTAGATACTCTCCAGAAATGTCAGATGCTCCTAATTTCTCTGAATGTCAAATGATGAAGAATATACTTATTTTCTCGGGGTGGGGTGGGATTTGGACCTTAAGAATCCCAATTAGAAACAGAGAGACAGAGAGTGTCCAAGCTCACACAGAAGAGGCCCAGCTAGGATTAAACTCCCAAGCCACCTCTGTTTCTGTCTGCAGTATGACCTCTTTTACCAATTTTGTATATATCTGTGAAGTATTACTAACGTAGGTACGGTATGCCATCTGTTTTGAGAATGAGTAGAAGTCAAAGCAATTAATGTCAATTTGGTTTTGTTTAATAAGAAAGGATGGTTATCTAACATATTCCTTCAACTGGCCGGTTCAAGGTTCTAACACTTCATATTCATAAAAATACCACTGTAGAGGTGGGAGTGAAAATTTGCAAGTAATCATTTGCCATCTCATTTAGCAAAATAAGATGGAGAATCCTTTAAATAATTCCTTGAGGTTTTTTTGTTTTTTCCTCTTCTGGTTTGGCTGGTAAGGAGTGACCTTTAGCAAGTTTTGTTCGTACTGAGCATATCAAATGGTTCCACCTCAGTCAGTTGCACTGATGTTCAGTAACGCCAAATCCTGGCTTATGTCTGTCTCAGGAAGATATTTGCAAAACAGTGTTGTACTTTTTGGCGTGAATTCTGGAGTGAAGTATCAGAAAATTCTGTTTCATGGTGCCTCAAGAAGGCACAGATAAATTACACTACAGAGAAGATTGACTCCTAACATAATATGAATCTATTGAAATTGCTTTTGAGAGAAGGGCTTAATTTCACTCCCTTGGTGATATTATTGGTCACTAAAATTGGGTAGAACTTTCTCACATTACATATATACACTTGGATTTTCCTAGAGCCTTGAAGCCTTTTGATTTTATGCTGAAGTTTTTCAAAAAAAGCCCATTAACCATCTAATTACTTGTGCATTCCACATTGTTCTTGGAGTTTAATGTCTTCTCAGTTTACAAAGCACATTTAAAATTAAAGTGATTAATAACTAGAATTACATTATTTCCTTCAACTAAGTGAATTAATATCCTGAAACAACTTTTCATAATGGCCACTCCGTAACAAAGAACCAACTGTTCACAAGTTAATTTGAGGAGCTTTCAAATAATTGCCCTAAAAGTTGGGTTTTTTCCCCCTCCTTTCTAGTGGTGCTACAATTATCTTTTCAAAGGAATGATTTATTACATATAAACACATGGAGCTCTAAAACCTTGCCTCACTACACTCAACATTATGGAATTGTTATAATTTGCTTCCTTTATCATAACAAACAATACAATTAAATTTCCTGGTGGATCTAGAGCAGCTTTTGTCATTTGATTATTATTCTAAAGTTTTGATGTAGAACTAGAATTAAATGAAGTAGTACCTCATGGAAATGATCATAGGAACTCCTACTTTCATACTTCTTCCCTGCATTTTGATTACTCATTTGCCCATAACTTTGCCATGAAATAAATGAGTTCTTAAAAATTAGGTGTAAATCTAACTTTTAAAACTAGAATTGGGTTCTGAAATTACTTGGGGACCAGTCTTTTCAGTGAAATCTTTTATTAAAAGCAGATACCTCTTGATATGCTAAAATCACTTACCTGTTTGATTTTATAACTGTAAATTAATCAATCTACTCTTTTCTACATTTTTAGCATGTGCAGAGGTGCTGCGGGCAATGCCAAAATACATAGCTAGAAGACGTCTACACTTTTAGAATCCAGTGTATGCGTATTCCTTTTTCGAGAATAATTTTGAGATCTTTAAAAAATATTCCATAATCCACAAACATTAGTTGGTGGAGCACTGCTGAGCTACAGACTGAGGATATGTGATGAATGATGAATAAGACATTGGTCTTGCCCTTTGGATTTAGTGTAATTAAATCAGTTTGAATCAGCAGGATGTGATTTGCTTTGTTCACTCATCCATCTAGCTGAATTTCAGCTGCCTCCAGATGAGCCTGTTAAAACAAGTATGAAAGAGCTGTTCACATAACTTTCTTTTGGCATTATTTTATTACACTGGTTATTCTGCTTTAATAAAATAAATTTACAGCACAGATACACTAAGACAGTAATACTCTATTAAAACTTTCACCGCAGGTCTCCTTTTTGATAGAAAGTCCCCCGAAGTGCATCTAAAACTGAATTGTATTCAGACCATAGAAAAGATAATGCACTTTTTTTTTCAGGGGCATATCTCTGTCATTAAGTGAAACTCACCAATCTTGGTTAATAATCCACATAAGGAAGCTGTACATGGAACTTCTTGGTTATGAAGAGCTTGTCTGGACTGTAGCTTACATTTCAGACGTCTTAATGATCATCAAAAGATTGCTTGTGAATGGAGTATGGTGAACACATAGAGAAACACTGGTCTTTGAGTGCTTTGAGGGGACTAGAAAGTACAGGAGAGACCCTCAGGAAAACTGACTTGGCTGGAGAAAAGAACGTGGCCTATGGCATAGTGTTGGGTTAAAACAGACAGGTAGGATGAGATGAAGTGATGCCTAATTTTAAGACAAATTTCTTATGTTTCTTACGATTAATTGCATGTATCATTTGTAATATATTGCATGTATCATTTGTAATATAACGGGCTTTGTGATACATGCTGGGAAAACAGCTGTTGGATTTACACTTCTTTTAACATAGAAATGTCCAAAGGCCATTATGACAACTTCTTGCACATTTAAAAGAAAATGGATTTGTGGCTTAGAGAAGAGATACCATTTTAGAATTATCTTCAAAGGTATGGTTAATGTAAATAGTCTTTTTCATACAGTTAATAGTTAAATGAATTTACTGACACTGTATCAGTTTTTGCACTCAGCATTGTTTCTTGTGTCCTCTCCTTACTTTGTGGGTTCATGTTTTCTTTTGTGGTAGGATTGCCAGGTAAAATATAGGATGCCCAGTTAAATCTGAATTTCAGATAAACAGCAGATAATTTGGGACATGTATTTTAAAAGTATTAGTTTATCTGAAATTCAAATTTAACTGGGTATCCTGTATTTTTATTTGCTAATTTATATTTTGAGATCACATCCCTTAACAGCTCTTTAAATGAGGATCACTGAGAAGTATATACTTTACATGTCTGAGAATATCTTTATTTTGAGCTCACTCTGTAACAAGATTAGTCAGGTGTACAATTCTAGGATAACAGTTATTTTCCAACAATACTTTTGACCTACATTATACCAGTGTCTTTCTGACCTCTTTTTGATACTTTCTTCCTTTGTAGATAATGTTTCTCTCTTTGGAGATCATCTCTGAATTCTTTATGTTTTGTAGTTTTACCACGATGTGTGTCTATATTTGGATTTATCTTGATTTTACTCAGTAGGCAGAGTGTTGTGTTGTCCATCTGAAGACTCAGGTCTTTCCTCAAATTTGAAAAATGATCTGCTGTTATCTCTTAAAATATTGTTTCTCCACCGTGTTTTTCAGCTGAAACTCCTTTTAGACAAGTGTTGGAGCCTCTGGTTTTCGTGTCTCTTATAACACGTCTTTTGTGCTTTTATCCTCTTGTCTTTTTTGCTGCCTTATGCATGAATACCTCAGTTCTGTCTTCCAATTTTCTAATTGCTGCTTTACTATGCCTATCTAGATTCTATCCCATCTGTTACACTTTTAATTCTAAGATTATTTATCAGTTCCAAAATTTCTCATTGTTGTTCATAGCTAACCTGTTCTTTTTTCATTTTTTAAAATGTATTTATTTAACTTTTTAAGCAAACTGAAAAGTTTAGCTGGATTTTAGTTGCTGAGGGAGGAGTGTTTTTGCATAAATAGGTTTAGTTTGTTATCCTCAGTTGTTAAATCCACTTTTGACTGGAGACACATATTACAGCCACAGGCATTTGTTTCTGCCAAAATCCCCTGGTCAGTAATGTGTTAAACTCCTGGCTTCCCCTGCTGCTTTCTAGACAGCAGACCCAGAGCTTCAGTGACCACCAGGTACCATGTATTTCTATACCATTTCAGGTTTACTGGGATGTTGACCTCGTTTTTTGACCTTGATATTTTATCTGTAATTGCTTTATGTTAGGAACTGGGGTGAATGCCAAAGCATGAACTTACTGTGTTACTTTTTAAAAAAAAAAGTATCCATATCAGGATTGAGGTTTTTTTTTTTTTTTTTTAAGAGATCAGAATGTGGTTCTTAACATATATATATATATATCTCAATATAATAAATTGCTTTTCCTTGAGAATACAGAAAAGCTTTTCAGAAAACTTCATATTATATAATTGTTATCCACAGATAGTCTTTTTAACCATTGTAATTAAGCAGCCCATCAACATAAATCTATTCACCATCTGCCGTGCATTCACTCATTTGTTTTATGGATATTTAATGACGATTTAAGTGGGGGCACACTGAGAAATATATTAATAAAACTCAATTCCTACCCTTACAAAAATCACTGTCTCACATGTAATTAAAACATCAAGGCAGCATGTAGTTAGTGCTGTAAAAGAAACGGACCAAAAACACTGTGCAGTTTCAGAGGACAGTTCCCACTGAGTTCGAAAATCACAGATGGCATTTAAAAACATATTCCTTTAAAAAGAAAAAAGCACTTTCCTTCCTATTTATAAAAATAATTCACACCTATTGTTTAATATTTAGGAACTAGAGAAATGTATAGAAAATAAAAATTACCAAATAAATGTATTTTGTTATATTTTCTACCAATCATATATATATGTATATATATACATATACATGTATATAAATTTGAGATTATATTTCATGGATACTTGTGAAAACTGTGTTTTTACTTAATAGATAATGAACACTTTCTGATATTATTAAATAACGTCCTAAAAATTATTTTAATGCTGACATAGAATCCCAGTTAATGGATATAGGATAATTCATTTAACCATTCCCCTAAAGTTGGATTTTCAGATTAGTTTCTTTTTTTCCTTTATATATATATAATGCTGTCAGGGGTGTACTTGAACATAAACCTTCACGTGAAGCTATGATTACGTATAGAAGAGACATTATTGGTTCCCAAGCTTTCATTCATCCTGTGCACATTAGGCTTCAGAGAGGGTGTACAGTTTCCCTTCCCACTAGGCTTAGAGAGCCCACGGACTGTGTCCTCCTCTCCTTCCTTATTGCCTTTTCTTTACAAATTTGAAAACACAAAAAGGGCAGTTAAGTAGTATGTTTTTCTTCATTTAGGCTTTCCCCAGGTACTTTATATTGAATATGGCTATGAGCAAGATTGTTTTTTTTTTTTTTAACAATCTTGGAACTAACTCCTGTTGGTTTTAATAATTTTGTCTGAGTTTTGTATGTAGAAAAATAATTTTACTTTCAAATAATTGTAATTTGGGGAAGACGGTGATATATGGGGCAGGGTAGTTATTAGGGCTGAAAGGAACTAAGACACGAGCATGGGAAAACATGCACCCGTGGAGGTGGGTAAGTCAGTTGAGGTATGCTGGGGGTTGAGGCAGGCTGAATTTGAAGTTTGTCTGGTATGGTGCCTAAGGCTAGTGAGTGTAAGCTTCTTTCAAGGTTTTATTTTAAATACATGGGAAGTTGATATAGTTGGTTAATTTTGTTTTTTCCTCCATTGACATTTTTGGTTTGCTTCAAAGATTTTGGGTTGTGACCAACTTGTCATGGAGCTAATATAAATGTCTTCAAATTAGTACAGTCGGCCCTTCACATTCGTGGGTTCTGCATCTGCAGATATGGAGGGCTGGCTGTATTATGCCGTTTGATGCAAAGGACTTGAGCATCCACAGATTTGGGGATCTGCATGAGGAGAGGGGGTCCTGGAGCCAGTCCCTCAGGGATATCAAGGGATGACTGTAGTGAGTGCTCTGGACTCTCCCTCCCATTTTCTCTCTTTCCCATGCTCCCTTCCTCCCTGTCTCCCCATCTCTTTCAAGGCCCACTCACCTTGTTCTGGGTCTTATTGCAGTGATGGTAACAAGGAACAAAGGAGACAGTGATGATCTGTAGACATAACTATGTTTTTAGTGACAGTGATCCTGACACAGCAAGTGCCATAAAAGGTCTAAGTTTGCTAAGTTCTCTGCTCTCAAGCCCACTTTAACCCTTTTGTACCTACCCCAACTGCTTCCTCTAGTATTCTTAGGTTCTCACCCAACTTTTCTCCAGACTTTCTCCTGAGGTGGAACTAGCTAGGCCACCTGCTGCTCTAATTACTGTTGATTTTATTTATGTGCTACTTTTTTCCTTATGGTAATACTTGCATAAGAAACTTGATAACTTTCTCTTTTCTAATACAATAAATTTCCTTTTTGGTCATTATCGCCTACACATCTTCTTATCTACCTGTTTATGTATTTTGCTAGTGTTTATTGAATGCCTATTTAGTGGAGCCGTTGGGTTGGGTGCTTAGCTATGTCATAATTCTCACAGTAACCCTGTGAGATAGTGTTATGTTTTTTTAAACTTGTAGTGAAACTGAGCCCTGAGGCTCAAAGAAATTAAGTAATGGAAGATAGCATACCTGGAGAGTGCTAGCATCTACCTCTGATGCCTGGGCTCCCTCTCCCCATTCTGTGCTACTAACATTTACTTAGTAGTTTGTAGTACTTCTTATCATGCTTTTTATGTCAGTAATTCCTGACAATGACTGCATCTGCTTGTTACAGGTGGCGAAACCATGGCTTAAAGCAGCAGCACTGGGGGGGATATTAGATGCTCTCTGGTTCTTTTACTCTTTAGATCAGACTCTCCTGTTAGGTGCTTTCAGTAACTTGGTTTAGAAATCAGAGTTCTCCACACTTCATTGTTTACTTTCACAGCAAGTTTTCTTGTTTTAAATGTGTCTGCTTTGTAGGTAAAATAAGTGTTTTTCTCTCTTGTTATTAGCAAGCCATTGTACCTTATAAGTTTTATCCTGAAGTCCTTAACAAGCAGAACGTTGAGGTCTCTAGAGGCTGTTTGTTTAAGCTTGCATTCCTTTTGAGCAGTCCTCCTGAGGCACTCCCCTTCTGTATCACCTCTTCTCCCTTCCCCTGTAAGTTAACAGTAACTTTACTAAAACAATCATGTGTTTCTCACGCTTCTGGGGGCAGCTGGACAGTTCTGCTGACCCAGGCCGGGTATGGGTGATGTCAGCCAGGCTCAGTCTTGGGTCTGTGATCAGCTGATGGCTGCCTGGGGCTGGATGGTCCAGGATGGCTTCAGCAGGGATGGCTCAGCAATCTTCCACAAGGTGTCTTATCTAAAGCTTTTCAGGCCTAGGCTTGGGATTGACACACTGTCACTTCAGCTGTAACTGGTGGCTGAAGGAAGTCACAGGCCAGCCTGCATTCAAGGAGTGGGAAAATAGACTCTACTTGCTAGTGGGAGAAGTTACAAAGTCACATAGACAGGGTCATGGATACAAAAAGAGGTAGAGAATTGCGGCAATTTTAGAAATCGGTCTGTAACACCTTGAAGATCTTTATTTGTATTACTGGGAGGTCACTTTACGTCTAAACTTATGAGGCCATGTTGAAAAAGTGTTGGTGAAAAAAGTCTGATAATATTAGAAATTATGCAGTTTATTATCTATTTAAATTTTTATTAGTAGTGTAACCTATATATAGAACAATGCACACATCACAGGGAATTAGCTCAGTGAATATCACAAAGTGAACATAACTGTGTACTTATCACTCAAGTCAAGAAATAGAAGATCCCCTGCACCCAGAATCCTCCCTCTGTCCCTTCTCAATTTTTACTTTCTCCCTCTTTTCCAGAAGTAATCACTGTCCCGACTATTATAAGCATAGATGAGTTGTCTTTTTAGAACTTTCAGATTATCCAGTAAGTGTTTCGTGTCTGTCTTCTTTCACTTAGCAGCATGTGGCCAGTACCATTTCTTTAATATTCAGAACTGTGACTAGTGACGTAATATCCACTGATGTTTTCATTTAAAAGCTTTTCAGTGACTTTTCCCTTCCTTCAGCATGTTCTTCTGTGACTTCTTAGTTTATGCAACACTCGCTACAGTTAGTGTTTTCTCTAAAGTTCCCTTCAGTTCCATTAACATAAGGGAATTTATTGCTCTGATATTTCTTTCTTTCCAGGAGGAAATAAGCAATATGTATAGGAGACTAATGTGGGTATGAAAATGAAACTTAGAATCCACTGTTATTGCTATATATTTGGGAAATCATAGTAGAAAGTCAGTAGGCGTGAACTAAGACTGCAGTCAACCAGACTTGATAATTAAGTTATTCAAAGTACTTAAAATGTTTAAAATTCTTTTTATTTACCTATCAGATTCATCACAGTGCTCTGCTGTATTTAGTGATTTAATCCCAGAAACTGGGGGGGTACTTACTGTGATGCTGAATCATGTTTTGCAATCTCAATGACCAAGAGGCAATTGATATGTTTTACTGATGTGAAGGTGTTACTTTACTGGCCTAGACATCCTCTTGGAACTCCTGCTGCTTTTTCTAGTCTAAATAGGCACAATATTTTGGGTAAGAATTTAAAGTTTTGATTTGGACCTGAGCATCATTTTAGCATTTAAAATCATTTGGGGCCCATTCCCATCCATTGTAAAATCATTTTCTGGTGTGTCCTCTTACTGTGCTCCTATCACTGGGATAGGATTCAAAAAGGAAATGTCTGCTTATTTTATTCACTTTTCTTCAGGAAAGACAGTGGTGAAGTGAGTCATTAGCACATTGTGTTTTCCAATAGCTCTTTGACCTTAGTCTCTGGGGCTATAAAATCAATGGGAAGATGCCTGTTGAATCACGAGTCATGGGCAAAGCCCATAATAGATATGTTACTATGAATGTTTCAAGGAGAAATTAATGTACTGTCTGTAGATTATAGTCGGAAATCCAAGACCAGCAGAGATGTGCATCTTCCATGTGTAGCACACATGTATTGAGAAATAAATACAGGCTGTTCTCTGGGCTCTGATAATTCTTCTATCATGTTACCCTGCAGACAGAAGGATTGGAAGGCAGGGAGTTGTTCCCACAGTGGTTTACTTCCTTTGAGTGAGTTCAGTGATTGAATCCACCCCATGCTAGATGATTATTTTATAAATGTGGGACAGTTACAGGTCATGAGGCTATGGCTGCAGCAGGGCCTAGGTTGAAACAAATACAATCACAAAGAGACCCATGTGATAGTTCCTGGGGCTGACCCAAGAGAGCGACATTTCACAAAATGTGCTCCACAGACCATTAGGTCAGCTCGATGTTAATAGGTGGTGTGTGAAAAAAGATTCCATGGCCAAAAGTGTGGAGAATACCAAGTTAAACAGAGAAAACCGAGTCCTTGCCAAAGAACTTCTCAGGGGGTCTTCCATGTGCAAATGTATATAGAATATGTAGCGTTTCTCAATCATATTCGGCCACAGAACTCTTCTTTTAGCAGAAGTCTCACAAAGCTTGTGTTTTGTATAAAATACCTTGGGTAAAATTGCTCTTGAATGTTGATCTTCTAACATTTTTTTGTTGCCTTATCTCCTAAAATAATTTTGAAAAACTTAGGTGTTCACACATTTTTAAGCCAATATCTGCATTTTTTAATCAAAACTTAAATGGGTGCAGTAGATTCATTTCTGTCATGTTTTATTAAATATGGGCTTTCAACATATTTTCAGCAGCAGCATTGGCTCATTACTCTATGAATGATGTCTGCCGTCTAACCTAATTGGCAAAACCAGACTTTCTTATGAAATAAATCAGACTTGTCCCTTTTCCTGTGACTGTGTCCCTCAGGAGGGATATATTTGTGAATTGTTTATTCGTTTGGTGCCTTTGATAATTTCACATTGTAGGGCAGTGCACCTAGAGAGATTCCAGATGGGCAAGAGGGTGCCTTGAAGAGAAAGCAGACACTGAGTAAAGGAGAGAGGGCAAAGGAGATTGGCAAGTGTGTTGTTAGAGCACTTTTAGAGAAGGAAACACATGAAGGCTCAAGATCTAGGAATTGATTCCCTTAAATAAAAGTATCCAAGCATGGGCCTCCCTGGTGGCACAGTGGTTAAGAATCCGCCTACCAATGCAGGGGACACAGGTTTGAGCCCTGGTCCGGGAAGATCCCACATGCTGCGGAGCAACTAAGCCTGTGTGACACAACGACTGAGCCTGCGCTCTACAGCCCACGAGCCACAACTGCTGAGCCTGTGTGCCACAACTACTGAAGCCTGTGTGCCTAGAGCCCATGCTCTGCAACAAGAGAAGCCACTGCAGTGAGAAGCCCGCGCACCAAAACCAAGAGTAGGCCCCGCTCAAAGCAACTAAAGAAAGCCCACGCGCAGCAACGAAGACCCAACACAGCCAAAAAAAAAAAAAAGTATCCAGGGGTGTGTGTACCCAGTGTGAAGCTGCTTCCCGGGGTGGGGGAGTTTAAGAAATACATATGTCCTCTTAGAGAGTGAACTCCTCCTTTATCTAAATTAAGTGATCCCTGTTAAACAGCCAAATGGTCTGTCTGGCTAGGAAAAGTATTTACCTCAGAGGTGGTTTTTTTTTCCTGCTTTCAACTGGAAGTCAAATTGCTGAATTGTGTGATGGCATTGCTGTCCATCAGCAAAAACCAGAATCTCCAAAACACTTCATATTTTCACACAGTGTAAAGATCTGCATGTACTGTTCTCACCTGGTACCTAACTCCTGTTGGTTACTGGACATGCCTCATTTCCTGTATAAACTTGTGTTACTAAAAAGGCAGTAAATTAGTGCTCACTTTGGTAAACATACATACTTTCCTGTAGGAGCATAGATACATAAAAGTGTGTTTATTTCCCACAGGGTACTTACGCTAGTCATGATATATATTATGCAGTAAATGTCATAGTTTATTTATTCCTTGGCATTTTCAACTCTGGCAACTTGCAGATCGTTTTGAAGTCAGGATATTTAAGCTAGGAGCAACCTCGGGGATTATCTGCGTTGCAAGAGAGGAAAGTGAGATCAAGAGAAAACAAATGACTTGCTTTAGGTGACATGATTTAGGATCCTAGTTACCAAACTAGGTCTTAATGAGAGATTTCTCCCATTAGATTTCCCCATTCTCCCTTAACCGTTTTAAAAAATAAGAGCTTGGACAAAGTTATCTCTATAAAACTGTGAATAACTGTTGTGTTGCTCACCGTCCAAAATTGTTACAAAGTTCCAGTGAGAGAAGGTGTGCTGTACAAATACAAAGGAGGAGGATCCTTGCCTCGTAGTACTAGATTGTTGTTATCATCCTCTGATGCTGAAATGCTAAGGCTGTGTTACATTAGGTTGTGTAGAGTCTCTTGTTGGGCTTCCCTGGTGGCGCAGTGATTGGGAGTCCGCCTGCCGATGCAGGGGACACGGGTTCATGCCCCGGTCCGGGAAGATCCCACGTGCCGTGGAGCGGCTAGGCCTGTGAGCCATGGCTGCTAAGCCTGCACGTCCGGAGCCTGTGCTCTGCAACGGGAGGGGCCACAACAGTGAGAGGCCCACGTATCCCGCCCCCCAAAAAAGAGGGTCTCTTGTTATGCATATGTCCCAACTACTCTGTATTTTTATACTATCTGGGTAATAGATGGCCCAGCCTTCTGTTTCTTTTGTATTAGGTTGAACCATGTGACACTGCCAATATTCAACCATTTTAAATTTATAAGACCAGTTTTGTATTATTGAACTTGATAAATGGCCAGAGGTTCATGGTAGGCTGTACTGGGCAGAGACACTCTATAAATGTTCTTAGTGAATGGAGAAGTATGTAAATCTTCATATGAGCTGTAGCCTCCCTGTTCCTCCACCCTAGATTTTGCCTACTCTAAAGGTATACACTGGGATGTATGAGTTTCTCCCTTCCCTTTTGCTTCGGCAAACTTCTAGACTCCCCAGCCCAGCAGCTCAGATGGAGATGCGGGGCGGGGTGGGGGTGGTGGCGGTGACTGGTTCTGAGTCAGCTCCTTCTGCCATTCATCTTGACCTTGTTCTTGAACTCAGTAAGCTGTGTTCTATGCAAGTGGTTACACCATTCTTTCAAAGGATAGAATTCCACAATTGTCCAGAGAAATTTGGTGGTCTGCAGAGGGAAAACAATGAACAAATTCGTTTGTTTACCATTGGTTTGTTTTTTTAAACTAAGTACTACAATACTTTCAGTTTAATCAGAACACATTAAAGGAGATTGGCTGATCCTGTAAAATACGAGACTCCTGAAACAATTATTTTTGTCAAATATAAGTAGTTTATAAAAAATTATAATCAAGTTAGAAGTTTTATTTAATTTTAAATAAGAAAATAGCCTGAGGAATTGAAGCCTACATAGAACTATAATTCATAATTAGCCGATCTTGTTTCGTATAATTGTTAAACTTTGGCCCGATAACGCCTCCTCTCAGCATAATCCTTAAACTTCTCATATCCAGAGAGCACACTTTCGGTCAACCCGTGTTTTGCCCTTAATGCATGTGTGAATCTTTAATTTCCCTCAGTTTATTTATAAAGGTCTTAAAGAGCCTGACTACCTCAGAAAGTCATTTAGATAATTGCTCATGTTTCATATTAATTTCTGGGGTTCTAAATTTAACAACACGGGGCATAAGTTTTTTGCCTTTTCCTTTAAACACAAAGGATATAAACTATCTAGCCACACCACAATCCTCTCAGGAACGAAGCAGGGGATGGAAGAATGAAGTGGCAAAAAATAAGGGAATTCCTATCCAATTTTTAGATTTCAGATTTGGCATATTAGGAATGAACAATTTATGAATGGAATGCTTTTTAAAGTTTTACTTGTGAATGAGCTGTTGAAACCTGGAATATGATTTTTCACAGAAATAATGTCAGTGATTTTCAAATTTTCTTTACAAATGCCATCTTAGAAGTTCGGTTTTTGAAGCAGATGTAAAGGAACTGCCTTGCTTAAAAGAGATGTGTAGGGTGCCCAGTCTCCAGGGACAGGTCCGCAGGTCACAGTTAAGTCTGCTGAATTACCTTAGCGCCCCGGTCAGACATGGTGAGGCTAGGATTGTAGTCTTGCAGATCACAAACCACACACAGCCCCGAGCTCAGCAATCTGGGGAACCTAGTCTGTTTTGCTTCTTGCTCGGGCCAAAGCACAGTCTCAGAGACAGCAGGAGACCATCCAGATGTAGACAGTATAGAGGCTGAGTTGAGTGAATGCAGCCCTTCAAGTCCCCTCATGGAGCAAGCACCCACCTCCACTCCATCATTCCTCAGACAGCTTTACTTCAAGATGGTCCCTTCTGTACTTATAAACTCATATTTTCGTCCCCTGTGTGTGAGTTTTTCAGTGAGGGCATTATTGACAATTTTCTTTGTCAAGGGAGACTAACCGCACTTTGTTCAGTTCCCTAGTGTCCACCCAGTGAGTGTTCCCCAGTCCTTGGAACAACCCAAAGTGTCCCGTAGCTAAGCATAGCCCACTTTGAGAATCAGCTAAGAGGGAAGCAATCTTATTGACCTACAACATCCCTCTCTAGGTATTTACGCTGTAGGAGAGATTGCTTTTAGATCTAAATGGCTACTAAATATACGAAAAGGAAATGCAGGTCAAAACCACAACGAGATAATACTACACTCCCGCTCGATGACTAAAATGAAAAAGACCGACAGTAATTTGATGAGGACGTGGAGCAGTTGGTACTGGAAACTGACACATAACCACTTAGGACAACTGTTTGACAATGTTTATTGAAGTAAACGTGGGCCTTATTTAGTGACCCAGAAATTTTACTCCTAGATATGTACCCAAGAGACCTGAGTGCCTAGGCCTACCAAAAGAGATACATATAAGAATGTTCACAGGGCTTCCCTGGTGGCGCAGTTGTCGAGAGTCCGCCTGCCGATGCAGGGGACACGGGTTCGTGCCCCGGTCCGGGAAGATCCCACATGCCGCGGAGCGGCTGAGCCCGTGAGCCATGGCTGCTGAGCCTGCACATCCGGAGCCTGTGCTCCGCAATGGGAGAGGCCACGGCAGTGAGAGGCCCGCATACTGCAAAAAAAAAAGAATGTTCACAGGTGCATGGTTGGAAATAACCCCCCAAATGTCTCTCAACCGTAGAACAGATAAATTAACTTTGTACTCACACAGTAAAGTGTAACAGAGCAGTGAAAGATGAATTGTATGCAACAACATTGATGAATCTCTTAGGCGTAGGAAAGTCAGACAAAAGAATATATACACTATGATTCCCTTCCTGTGAAGTTTAAGGACAGCTAAGACTAATCAACCATGATGGGAATCAGGGTAGTAGTTACCTGGGGGGGGCAAAGAGGTTGACTGGGAAGGGACATGAAGTGCCTTCTGAGGCACTGGGAATGTTCTAAGTCATGATCTGGGTGGTGGTTATACAGTATGTGCGTACACACGTGTACACACTTATCTACTTGTATGTATACGTGTATGTATATGCAAAAACCTCATATAGTTGTACACTTAAGATGGATATACTTAGCTGGATGTAACTTTAAAAAGAAAAAATCTTGGAAATTTCATCTCTAATTTATGATATTTTCTAGAATATGATAAAAATAAATTGAGGTGGTTGAGGGAAATGGGAGTTTTTCTGGAAGCTGTGAGAGTGTGTCCGTGCTTCTGGGTTTCTGGAGCCAAAATTAGGGGAAGTGGTATTGCTAGGGGCACAAGCTGATTAGAATAGAGATGGTAGGAAAAGGGAAGGGAAAATTTTATGATTCCTCTTCACTCTACTTCTTCCTGTCTTTAGCCATAGTGTTTTTGTTTAAGGCTTAATTTCTGTCCTCCGTTCCCATGGCATCATGGTCAAAGTCGTGGGCAATGTTGAGAATCAAAGAGGGGACATTGGAAGAGAGCATAAGGCAGTGGTTGTGTACCAGGTATCTATGCTTTGTGGGGGACAGACACCACCTTAACCTACAGGGAGGTTAGCCAGCAGGGAGACTGGATGGTACTGTCATAGAAACTTCCAGATAAGGGAAAATTCTGGGTCCCAAGACATAAACACGGAAGGTGTAATAGTGCAGTCAATGAACAGGAGTAAAAGCCCCTCAGAGAAAGAGGAAGGCTGATGATCACACCCTAGTGGGAACATGAGGGGAAACAGTGGTCCAGCCTTTTTGACCACAACTGGCTGGTTACCCAAATTTGAGGTTTAAGTGGGGACATACAATAGGGGCTTCGCTTGTACCCTGTAAGCCCCAACTGGACTTGGCACTCTTCCTGGTCCTTCATGGTGGTTCTCTTAAAGAGAATGAGTCATAGGGGGATATTTTCAATCACATGCTGTGCATAAATGTGCATTATAATACAACACACACTCTGATCAAGAGTAAGATGGGGGGCCTTCCCTGGTGGCGCAGTGGTTGAGAATCTGCCTGCTAATGCAGGGGACACAGGTTCGAGCCCTGGTCTGGGAGGATCCCACATGCCGTGGAGCAACTAGGCCCATGAGCCACAACTACTGAGCCTGCGCGTCTGGAGCCTGTGCTCCGCAACAAGAGAGGCCGCGATAGTGAGAGGCCTGCGCACCGCAATGAAGAGTGGCCCCCGCTTGCCATAACTAGAGAAAGCCCTCGCACAGAAACGAAGACCCAACACAGCAAAAATTAATTAATTAATTAATAAACTCCTACCCCAAACATAAAAAAAAAGAGTAAGATGGGCAGGTGCTGGACCATATGCTGGTCCAGGTGTCATCTAGCTATACCAGTTTCCAGCTGCATGCAAGCTGGAATGCTGTAGAATTTACACAACAAACATGGGTTGTCATTTGAATGTCGTTGAAAATGTCATATTGTCATGTGTCGGGTACGATATGTCCATGTAGATATCTTTGGCTACGTAGAATATGAAATATAAGCAAATAGTGATTTATTGCAGGCTGCATTTGCCTTTTTATGTGACGATTCTGCTAGTAATGTTTTGCTACCATGGCGTTCAGTTTAATGTAGAAAATTAACATTTTAGGATCCTTAATAGAAGTTTTATTAGAATTAATGATTGAAAGAAGTAAATATAATTTCAAGTGGAAACACTAAAAGCCAAGTCTGTTAACTGTTAAGCTTCATAAGACACCCTGAATAAAATAGATGACTACTAATTCTTTTTTACTTTTAACTTGTCACATTCTGTTTATTTTTAATTACCTTTGCAAATGACTCTATAATCTTTTTTTTAAAATTGCCACATTTTCATCTCTCCTCTTCCAAATCATTTTGATTTCCCCTTGGGCCACTGTCTTAGTCCATTTGGGCTGCTATAACAAAATACCACCAACTGGGTAGCTTAAAAAGAGCAGGTATTTATTGCTCGCAGCTCTGGAAGCGGGTAAGTCCCAGATCAAGGCACCAGCATGGTCACCTTCTGGTGAGGGCCCTCTTCCAGTTACACATGTCTCCATTGTGTCCTCAAATGGTGGAAGGGACTAGGGATCTCTCTGGAGCCCCTTTTATAAGGCACTAATCCCATTCAGGAGGGTTCTTCCCTCATGACTGAAACACCCTGCAAGGGCCTCACCTACTAATACCGTCACCTATGGGGAGGGTTAGGATTTCAACATATGAATCTGGCGGTGGAGTGGGGGGCCCCAAACGTTGAGACCATAGCAATCACCACATGCAGATGACCTTGAGGCTCTGTTTCCAGTGATGCTTTCCTTTCACTTTATTCCTGAATCTGCTGCTGTGGCTGGATATTTATACAATACTTGAGTATCCCAGCGTGACCTTCTAGTGTAAAACTTACCTCTTTTTTTTTTTTTTTTAACATCTTTGTTGGAGTATAATTGCTTTACAATGGTGTGTTAGTTTCTGCTTTATAACAAAGTGAATCAGCTATACATATACATACGTCCCCATATCTCCTCCCTCTTGCATCTCCCTCCCACCCTCCCTATCCCACCCCTCTAGGTGGTCACAAAGCACCGAGATGATCTCCCTGCGCTATGTGGCTGCTTCCCAATAGCTATCTGTTTTACGTTTGGTAGTGTATATATGTCAATGGCACTCTCTCGCTTCGTCTCAGCTTACCCTTCCCCTCCCCGTGTCCTCAAGTCCATTCTCTACGTCTGCATCTTTATTCCTGTCCTGCCCCTAGGTTCTTCAGAACCATTTTTCTTTTTTTTTTAGATTCCATACATAGGTGTTAGTGTACGGTATTTGTTTTTCTCTTTCTGACTGACTTCACTCTGTATGACAGTCTCTAGGTCCATCCACCTCACTACAAATAACTCAATTTCGTTTCTTTTTATGGCTGAGTAATATTCCACTGTATATATGTGCCACATCTTCTTTATCCATTCATCTGTCGATGGACACTTAGGTTGCTTCCATGTCCGGGCTATTGTAAATAGTGCTGCAGTGAACATTGTGGTACATGACTCTTTTTGAATTATGGTTTTCTCAGGGTGTATGCCCAGTAGTGGGATTGCTGGGTCATATGGTAGTTCTATTTTTGGTTTTTTAAGGAACCTCCATCCTGTTCTCCATAGTGGTTGTATCAATTTACATTCCCACCCACAGTGCAAGAGGGTTCCCTTTTCTCCACACCCTCTCCAGCATTTATTGTTTGTAGATTTTTTGATGATGGCCATTCTGACTGGTGTGAGGTGATACCTCACTCTAGTTTTGATTTGCATTTCTCTAATGATTAGTGATGTTGAGCATTCTTTCATGTGGAAAGCTTTTCTCTTCATCTGCCTTTTTCCTTCACAGAACTTTCTACAAAACCAATAGTGTCTTTTCCTCTTTGCTCAGATTAGAAGCCTCAAGGGCATCTTTTACCCTCTTCTTCTCTAGTGCCACGTTGGCCAAACACCAAACACCATGCACTGTCAGTTGCCCTTCAAAAACAAACAAACAAAAAACAAAACTTCATTCCTTCTCTTCCTGATAATTCTCACTAACCTGGCTTGTCACCAGTCTCATGCTTGCTTATTCCTTCAGTGATCAGACTTTTAATCTCATCTCACCAAGCCATGTGCTGGCCAGATGTGTTTCCCTAGAGCCCGCCCTTGATTATATCTTCCTCCTGCTCACAGACCTTTCATATATTTCCCTGTTTTCAATAAAATTGCATCCAAACCTAGCCTGGCTTTAACCAGCTCTTTTTCCGACTATTCACCTTCCTGAAACTTCTTTTCCAGCCAACAGTTTGACTCATGATTTCCTGATCCCTTTCCTTCTCCAGTCTCTGTCACTCATGCTCTGATGTCCACCCATGTAGATCATTCACCCCTTCCTGCCCATCCATCTGGCTTCTCCCCAAATTCAACACCTGATGAAGTCTTACCTCCTTCTCCATGCTGCAGTCTCCCTTACCTCCACCTTCCTTTAGTAGCTCTTATTTGTCTATACATGCAATTTCATAATTTAATTTCTTCAGGTTTATGACCTTTCTTCTGATTGTGATAACGATTTTCACTTCTTTAATTTTTACATAGTTATAGGCACAACTAGACTATAAGTGTCTCCAGGGTGAGAGTCTTCGCCTTGCCTGTATGCCCTATAATAGTTAAAAAGCACTAAGACTAAAATATAAGCTCTGTGAAGGCTGGCATCTTTGGTCAGTTTTGTTCACTGGTAAGTCTCTAGTATCTAGCATAGAACCAGGTACATAGTAGGTGCATAGTAAATATTTGCTAAATTGTAGATGTTCAGTAAATGTTTGATTTGATTAAACTGCTGCTGCATTAAGAGTTGCTCGCATCTCTTACTTACTATAACCGAGAGGTATTATAGTGATGAAGACAGGGAATGCAATTTACAGCCAGAATCTGTTCCATAGAACTTGACTTCTCTTTCTAAAAGAATTGTTTTCCTGCAGATATTAATGAATGCCAACTACAGGGTGTGTGCCCTAATGGTGAGTGTTTGAATACCATGGGCAGCTATAGATGTACCTGCAAAATAGGATTTGGGCCAGATCCTACCTTTTCAAGTTGCGTTCGTAAGTAATGATCACTTTTTATTACTATTTTGCATGTTTTATTGGGGGGGGTGGGGGGAAGGGGAAGTATCCAAAAGAAGGTAAATACTCAGCGGTCAACTGAGTACTGTAAATATGCAGGGAAATGTCATTAAAATGACAGGAGGGAGGAGGCGGCCTGATATACTACAATAAATCTGTTTATTTAAAAAATGCATTTTATTGTGTTCAGAAAAAAAATGACAGCTTAAACTTAAGGTAGAGAACAAGCACACAGAGGAATTATGCAAAGAAACAGTTAATTAAAATTAGCATACCTAAGACATGAAAACAGATTTTTCCTTCATGAGTATTTTAAGCATTATTTAGGTGGAGTGAAACTTTGTCCCAGCTTCTGTCTTTAATTAGTCCAAATTCTGAGTCACTTCTGTCTGATTTAATGAGGCTTCACTGTACTTTCTTGGTTAGAAGAGTCTGGGAAATAGTTAGCAAGGCTCTGTTTCAGATTTTTTTATTCAATTCTAATTTCAAATATTCTATTCTGTTGTCCTCAAAAACCACTGATATGTGTCCCTGAAGTTAAACGATTTTGCCTTACAAATCTGTGTCTAAGATTTTTTTTTTAACTTGTTAAGGATAAAAATCATCCATCAAATCTTATGTGCTAATATTGGTACAGAAAATGTAGTTTCTCCAAAAAGACACTCTTGCCACAAAACCTAATCCAGCGTAATCAATACAGATCACCTGACAATTAGATGTGTGCATTTTAGATGTAAAGGGCTCAGACACAGAATTTTTTAAGACTACCTTATTTTTAAGGTACTTGTGTCCATTATTACGAAGTAGGTAAATGCAACAGATTTTTCAAAGTCACATACAATTAAAGGTTAAACATTTTAAACTAATGTATGGCAGAAAACTGTCGAGATGTTAAGAGCAATCCTGCATTAATTTTTGTCTTGCTAGGTTTTTGTTTTTATTTACCTGTTTTTATAATGTGGCATTGGTATATGTTAAGTTGTATCTTTCTGGTCCCCAGTTTTAAATTTGTCATATCATCAAGACATATTTTTCATGAAGGTACCATCGTTTGCTTTTAACTGTGCATCTCTAACTCTGTGCCCTAAGCTGATGGATAGACATGGTGAAATAAAGACAAATGTAATAAAATTAAAATGGCAATCTCATTCATTACTTTTAGAGGAGTTTGTTGAGTGTTTTGGAACGTTGTTACTAATTACTACTATTTTCCTTTGAAACCTGTCAAATACAGATTAGGAAATTTTGCACGTAAGTTCTTCCGTGTTCTTTCACAGACAGTTCTGATCATAAAGCAGGCAGGCACCTAATTATAGGGCTTTTTATGGCGGGTGATAAAATTAGACTGTAAAATTATGCTTGCATACAAGGTACACTTGAAAACTGATGCAAGGATTTGGAAATTTCAGGCCAAAAATGACATCATTGACAATATCCAGATAATTTAGGGATAACTTCTGGCTGATTGGAATTACATGAGTAGAGTATTGTAAATACAGTTGTATACTTTAAGCATAAAACATTTTTAGAGTTTGAGTATAGAATTTGTTGTGAATATTTGTTTTTCCTTAAATAATTTGCTTTGTAGTCTGGTTAAAATGACTACATTGAATGTTGTAGATTAGGTACACTTAGAGGACTGGTCGCAAAGTGTTTTGTTTGACTAGATCTGATGTCTAGAGCTAAGGACAGACATCCAGGTTTTAATAAGATTGTAGAAACCTGCCAATGAGATTTTTGAAACACACTTTCCTTAGCATTTATTTTCCCTGTCATTGCCCAGATAATACTGAACTTATTAAACAACCATCCATTCGTATTTGAAAAATAAATAATTTAATTTTATGGTTCAGCTACAACAGCTGAAACGATAAGTATTAGGAGATGTTTGTTGCTGGTTAAATGTTCCCGTTTAGAGTTTGAAGTTAAAACCTGGGCTCTTTACCAGCATTGAGTGGGCAGATTTATTTCTCTTTCCTCTGAATCTACCACATGTAATATCATAGAGAGATGTAAAGTCTTTCAGGATTTGTGACGTGGTTCAATCCAGTCTGATTTGTGGGTGAACCATATTTTGGAGAAGTTGATAGGGAAGTCTGAAGAGAAGGAATGTCTTGAGAAAGAATGAGGGGAGAAGATGATACTTACAAAGTAGGGGGGAAAAGCACTGGCAAGTTGGTGGTACCCTTGATAGTCATGGGGGAAGTAGCAGAAGGAGACCGGGGATCACACATGTGCACACACGCATGCACAGACATGCACACAGACACACAAAGGCACTGAGCAAAGCTATCTGTCATTTGGAGTAAGTGCTCTTGCAAGATATAAAAACAGCCTTGGATAGACTGTGGAAGCAGATGGAGGAGATTGACCACGTTTGCTCAGGCAGCATGAATTTAGGGCATATCCAGGCCATAAAAGGTGTGGCTGACTCTGTGAACTCAAAGAAATGCACTTGGCAGTGGCTGAGGAGCAATGGGAAGCTCTCCCTGTTCTCGAATACGCTGAGGTGAACACCCTCAGAATTCCTTGACTGCAGCCAAAGGTTGCAGCCACTTCACTTTCTCTCCTTGCCCGCGCCCTGTCCTTGACTTAGCCAAGCTGAAAGAAGAAAGTAGGAGAGTTCTGGCGTTTGCTGTCTCCGACCTCTGTGTCTGTGGATCAGGGCGTTGCTGCAGTAGCATTCTCCAGACTTGCTCCTACCTCTCTGTGGGGAATGGTGAAACTCCAGGATTTCTCAGAGCCAATCCAAGAAAAGTATAATAACCTGTGCAGTCGGAGTAGGAAAGCTTTCTGACTTTTTAAGCTGCAATTAATTTTCTTCAGAAATTCAAGAGCTCCAGGATGCATGCTGGGGAGGGTGTGTCCACAGGTTCAAAGGGACCAGGTAAAAGAATTTTGAGGGGCTTCCCTGGTGACGCAGTGGTTGAGAGTCCGCCTGCCGATGCAGGGGACATGGGTTCGTGCCCGGGTCCGGGAGGATCCCACATGCCGTGGAGCGGCTGGGCCCGTGAGCCGTGGCCACTGAGCTTGCATGTCCAGAGCCTGTGCTCCGCAACGGGAGAGGCCACAACAGTGAGAGGCCCGCGTACCGCAAAAAAAAAAAAAAAAATTTTGAGCCTGCATATTTGCTGTTTCATAATATTCTTGACCAATGGACTTGGTGCTTACTGACAGAAAAAGAGGGTTAGAGAGAAGATGTGCTTCTGCGCTAACTCTGGAAATCATGAGATGCCG
Source organism: Phocoena sinus (assembly GCF_008692025.1). Classification (NCBI taxonomy): domain Eukaryota; kingdom Metazoa; phylum Chordata; class Mammalia; order Artiodactyla; family Phocoenidae; genus Phocoena; species Phocoena sinus. Next base: position 26,631,048 of record NC_045775.1, read on the forward strand.
AACTCATCCCTTCGAAAAGCCAGTCATATTCATGAACATCATTTCTTTTTAGTTTCTGCAGCTTCCTTATGAGATATGAATTATTTTACACAATAGGAAGCTGAAGCTAGGAGAGTTTAAGTAACTTTTCAAGATCATATAGCTTGTAAATGACATTTGAGGTTTAAAATTGGGTTTTGTGCCTCTAACTTTAGGGTTCTAGATCAGGGATTGGCAAATTATAGACCGTGGGCAAAATCTGTCCCACCGTCTGTTTTTGTAAATAGTTTTATTGGAACACAGCCATGTCCGTTCATTTATATACTGTCTAAGGCCGCTTTCACGCTGCCATGGCAGAGCCGAGAAGTTGAAACAGAGACCAAATGGAAGAGACCAAAGCCTAAAATATTTATCTTGCCTTTCACAGAGAAAATTTGCTGACTTTTGGGCTAGATCAATGCTGTCCAATAGAACTTTCTGTGATGATAGACAGTGCAGATACAGAACATTTCTGATGTGATAGACTAGTCACAAGTGGCTGGTGTGACTAAGGAATTGAATTTAAATTGTATCTCATTTAAATTTTATCGAAGTAGTAGTATGTGGCTAGGGTCTAACAAATTGGATCTCATAGTTCTAGATCTTTTTTTTTTTATTTTTTATAAAGCTGATTGGGTAAATGACTGCTAGATCTCTCTAGCAGAGAGAGAAAAATGGGCTTTCCTTCCTGACTTGGTGGTTTTGTCCATGGTGACGTTGTTCTCCCCAGAAATGAGGCTGGGAGCCTCTGTGTCACCTCTGGCTCTGTCATCTCCTTTGGTCTCCAAGAAAGTCATTAGATCTTCATAATCTATTTTCTACCTTTTCCTTTCTTCCCACCTCCTCTGTGGCTGTCTCAGCTTAGGCTCGTAGTTTTCCTCACTTAGTGGTCTCACAGCATCATGGCCTTGAGGTCATACAGACAGATCTGTGCCAACTGTTTGCTCCCGCGTAAAAGCAGTAACAACCAAAACCGTGACAGTAATGTAGTAATCTTTACTGTGTACTTACTAAGTGCCAGGCACTGGGATGAGTACTTTATACAGATTATCAAATATAATACTTACCAGATTTCTATGAGGCTTGTAGTGTTGTTCTTCCTATTTTAGAAATGAAGAAGTTGAGGCACAGAGAGTTTAAGGATATTTCCAAAAGTCCCACAGCCTAGAAGCGGTAGAGCCCAAATTTGAAACTCAATTTGTCTCACTCCACAAGCTGAGCCTTTAATCAGGAAGAGGAAACGGGTCTAAATTGACAGGAGCAAGTCATCTATTTAAGCGGAGCCACTATTTGGTCTCACTGTAAAATGCTGGTCTGACTCTGCAGTGGCCTCAGAATCATTGTTTTTTTTTAAATTTTGGTTCTCGCAGAATTTATTTTTAATAACCCATTTCCTGAAAAGGGTGCCTGTGGGCTCTTACTTCCCTAGGAAATTCATCTCTCAGACTCCTTCTAACAGTGTTACTTGCTCCCCACACCTGCATCCCAGCACTCATCCCATTGGGACTTTAAGCTTTAATGGCATGAAACTCTAATGTGGAATTTCATCCAAGAAGTGAATAAGGATATTGGAGGTGTTTGGGGGAGGGGGGAGTGAAAACAAACTAGTAGGAGAGGCTAGCTTATATGCTGTCTCCTCAAGTCTTCTGTTTTTCAACTTGTTCCAAGTACGAGGTTAATTTATATCTGCTTAATAATATTTACATTTATGTTTGAATTGATAAGAGCAGCATGGCTTTGAAAGTTTAATCAGAGTTGGTTGTACGACCCTATAATTAAGTTGGTTAATACATTACTGGGGAACCCAAATGTGAGAACCATAGCATCTTACCTTCTCACGGTGGTTTGTTATGTAATCACCGTCAGCATTGGATATATATGGTGAAGATTCAGTACTATACTTGGGTATAGAGCTATATGTTTATTTCTTTGGAAGATTTTTCCCATGTCTGTCACCAGGAGCAAAAGATTTGTTTTCTTGACTGATGTGGCATTTCTAGTAGGGTTTATGCTTCTGAAATGTTTTTCCCTCTATATAGAGTACCTGAATCTGTGCACCTGAATCTTAGCAACACATCCTACAAAAAATACAATCTGCAAAACCCATATTTCAGGGTACCTACATATATGAACCTACCAGCACGCTTTGTAATTCCTCCTTATTGCTCTGTCCCATTCCCATTTCTACCAATTCTTTAGCAGTCTTTGGGCAATATTGACTTTTTTTTTTAGTATAGTGTAAATCCTTATGATGCAATAGACTATATAATCACGTTTATTATATTTTAAATAATAAATGTAGTATACTAATGAATTAGCCTTTACAACCAGCCTTTCAGTCTGTGGTTAAAGATACTCAGACAGTAGAAACACCAATCATGTATCATTCTAGGTAGCATCTTGTTCCTGGGTTTATGTATCATGTTGAATGTGAAAATGCTAGAGGTGTTTAATGAAATAAGTGAATTGCCATATATGTCACTTGATAAAAGAATAACAGGTGGCTTAGACATTAAAATAGAGGCCATTTTAAAGGGCACATCCTGTTAGAAATCTGAGGGAGGCATAAATTAACACTTTTTGATCCACATAATTGTAGAGCAAAGAAAATTTGAATCATAGGAGCATTAGTATAATTTAGGCATGTAAGCCAGACCTTTCCAATGGCTTCCTCCTGGGATTTCTTCCATCTTTGAAGGAGCAGATTTTTTTTATTAGTTAATGGCTTATTATTATGTGCACTTGGGGTGAAGCACAGTGTTTAGCTACAACATGGTCTGATGTTCCCCGACACGCCGACAGCTGAGTTTGGATGATTCTGTAAGCCAGTGATTCTTATTCCCTTAAAGACCCCCACTTGAAGTGCGTTGGAAGCTGTCGTGGAAAAAAAAAACAAACACCAGTATCCTAGCACTTAGGGAGAATCTCTGGGTTAGGAAATGATGCAAGGAGAAAAACCTATAAAACAGAGACCTTTCAGGAGAAGATGTTTAGGAGGAATTAGCTTCCTCGACTTCTGTCGTTATTCTCCACATGATAAAATGCCTAACATTTTGCTTTTTCTGTGTGTGTGTGTGCCATGCATGGAGCCTCAACCAGAGACTTGCTTTAATGAACAAGCAATCTCTTATAATTCACTTATACACAAATACACATACTAATCCCTTAAAAACTGAATTGCTGATTTGGAGTTTGGGGTTAATCTGGGCGGTGGGCCTGATATGTTACCCTAAAGTAGAGTCCTTGGATAGAGGAGCAGAGTAAGTGTAACAGGGATGGTGCCTAAGGTGGTATCACTACCCTGGATATGAGGGCGAAGTGGATACCAGGGAGCGAGTGTGGACAAGTCAGCACAAGGGGCCAGTGTCACCGTCTGCCAATGTCCAGGGTTTGGGGAAACTCTGCCCTGCTTTAAATGGCCCTTGTTCTTGGGATCTAGAACTAACCTTAATGCGATTAGTGTTATAATTAATCCCTACCACGTGTAAAATAGGCTCTTGTGAGTTGACCTGACGTCGTTTCTATGGAAATATGTGTTGTGAATTCCAAACACTTTGGTTGGAGAAGAAATTTTGGAGCAAAATCCTTGGTGAGCTGATTATCCTAGAACTATGTATATGTTCTTAAGATTATACAACTTATATAGAGAGACAGACACACACCCATATGCTATATAATTGATGGTCAGTCATTCCAGAAACTTATCCTTTTGGGGGTAATAACCATACTCATAAATTTTCTTTTACTTTTCTTCTGTGACCTTTAATCTTTCATAGCTGACTTGCACAGACTCCAGAAAGTGAGTAGGAGGAGGGAGAGGAAAAGACTCAAACTTCTCCCTTTTACCACATTTTTAGTAGTCTTGGGCAAACCTGGCCTTATTAGAGGAACTAAGTTTTGAAGCCTTAGGGAGGTCTCCTCTGCTCCCCTCAATCCTCAGCTCCACCCTCCAATTCACCCATATCCTTTTTTCGACTGTTTTCACTTTGTTGAAATTCTACCGCTACAGCAGTGATCAAGTCGTGTACAAATGCCCCTGAGAGGATGGAGATACCTGCTTTTATTAATAAGGCAGGCTGACGTGTATTTTGTGTCTACTCTGAACCAGACGTTTAGCATATGATATTTTGAGTCTATACATTGAGCTTGTCACCTATAAGTGAGGGAGTTACTGAGGCTCAGCCAGTGTATGAGTTAGCATTCTCTCCAGAGAAATGGAGCCAATAGCGTGGGTGGATGAGAAGGGATTTTTAGGGAATTGGCTCACATGAATGTGGAGGTTGGCAAGCCCCAATCTGCAGGGTAGGCTGGCAGCCTGGAGGTCCTGGGAACAGCTAATGTTGCAGCCAGAGTCTGAAGGCTGTCTGCTGGCAAAATTCCTTCCTCCTCTGGGGAGATTAGTCTCTTTTTCTCCTAAGGCCTTCAACTGCTTGGATACGGCACACCCACATCCTGGAGAGTCATCTGCTTGACTCAAAATCTACTAATTTAAATGTTAATCTCATGTGAAAAATACCTTCACATCAACCTTCAGACCTGTCTTTGACCAGCTATCTAGGTTCCGTGGCCCAGTCAAGTTGACACATAAACCATTGCAGCCAGTCAAGGTGACTTCCCTAGGTTATATTGCTGGCAAGTGGTGGACACACTATGTGAGCCCAGGTCTGTCTGGATCTAAAAACCCTTGCTCTCTTCACTGTGCTGTAGTGCTTTCATTGAATCAGGTTGTTTCTTGTAGCAGAGATGTCAGTCGTTTTGTGAGAATGCAAATTTAGCTCTGAGCGGGAAAGGAAGGTGATTTGGAAGTGCCAGGTGCTAGAGGAATTGGGTAAGGGAAAGGCAAATCGGGAAAATCTCATTTGGACAGTGATGCAGTAGAGAAGAGCTTTTGTTGACATGGGGAATGAACAGAGGTGACCATCAAGCTTGGTCTATTCAGCAGTGTGGACTTGGCCTGGAACTGGCTCTGTAGAACATTCTCCATGCACATTTACTCTAGAAAATGATCTTTGTGAAGGCAGGGACGTGTCTTTCTTATTCTCATAATTGCCCTATGTGCCCAGTAGCTGTTAGATTAATGAAGTCTCATCTACTAAATTTATAGAAGAAGAATCAGAATGAGGACTTAGGTATTGGATGACTGTGGGCGGATGTGCTTTTGCGATGTTTCCTGAGGGGTTGAGGATGTCATCTGTTCCTTCTCTGGTGTGCTGTCTGGCTGGACCGGGGGCCTTGTGTGGCATTTCCAGTCAGAAGCTGTCCTCTGCCTCCCATTTGCTGGTCGCTAGCCTAGGATGAGACCAGACAGGGCCCTGCAGGCTCTCACGGTCCTCCAAGCAAGAAGAGTGATTGCTGATTTGTAGTATCTACTATGTTCAGTTCCTGATTTTCCATGATACCTGGCTATTTACCAAATTCTGCCCTACAACTACCTCTCTTATGGCTAAATACAGGACAACAAATGAGGTAGTGATTGTGACAATTAGGTTTTATAGTTAGGTTTATTTGGGCAGGTTTATTTTGGTTGAAATTATTTGTTCTCACTCACGCACACATAGTTGATTTTCAACACTCACTAAAATGGAAGAAGGGACCAGACAGAGACAGAGACGTTTGATGTCCTGACTCGCAAACTCATTTGGTCAACTGACCCTAAATCAAGAAGGGTAATGCCCTACATCTAGACAGATTTATTCTGAAGTATGATTTCTAATCCAAACTTTTAGGTTCATTTTACTATTATGTGAAATGTCGAACTGGTTTTTGTCGTTTCTTGGGTGACGTCAGGCCTTATCTCTCTGCTTCAGCGGATACCCCTGTGATCTCTGAGGAGAAAGGGCCCTGTTACCGACTTGTCAGTTCCGGAAGGCAGTGTATGCACCCCCTGTCTGTTCATCTCACCAAGCAGCTCTGCTGTTGTAGTGTGGGCAAGGCCTGGGGCCCACACTGTGAGAAATGTCCCCTTCCAGGCACAGGTAAGACATGCCCCGCTGTGCGCTCACATTCATTCCCAGCCACACAAGCACACAGGATGATTTGGGCAGCTTGGGTTATTTGTGGTTTCTGACTTTAAAATTAGTTATTAATAATGCGATGTGTTTTTATCCCTTTTATAAAAACCATGACCATACGAGGTTGAATCAGTGGGAAAAATGACATGCAAAGAGCTTTTCCCATTTGTATGTAACATTAGACTTCCTTTTGGATGTTAAGAAAAGCCATTGCGTTTTATCCCTAGCTTCTAGGGCCCTAAGTCTGTTGTTTGAAAGTGTGGAGAGACCAGAAGGCCCTGTTGGACTTGCACTTTCCTGATGATTGCTCACTGCCTGCACAGCGACTAGACCTGGTGCAGGTTAACTCTTTCACTCATGTATTGAACAGGTGCCTCTGAGGTCCTGTTAAGAACATTGTGCTTGATTTCTCCAGTTGGAAATGGAGAAAATTATATTCACTATGAATATAATTGATTGAATTTATGCTATGAAGATTAATAACTCAAGGGCAGATCCTGCCAAAGCTCCCATGAACTTCTGGGTGGGGGCTGAATATTAAGAAGTGATGATTCTTTATCCTTCAGTTGAGTACATAATGGCCTAATGCCCTGAAAGTCTAAATTTATCCAAGTGCCTTGCTTATACCAGGGAGTCACCAACTTCTCAAGCAGGGTCAAGTAGAGTTAAAGAGAAGAGAAAGAAATATGCCTGCAAATACTGGGCCTGATATTATCAAAAAAGGAGTGGCCCCAATTTCACTGGCATGGGGTAGGCCTAAAAAAAGTCTACTCAGTTTCTTGTTCCATAAGGTGCTTCCCACATAGGGAAGTGTATTAACTCTCACAGGGCCATTTAATGTCTTAAGCCTATAACTTGCACTGTTGCAGACAAGTTTTAAATATAAATTTAACTATCGTGAGCCATGTTTGTTGATGGCTAGGATCAGAAAGAACTGGTAAAGCAGAAACGGTATAATGTTGATGGTAGTTTGGTTTACTGGGTAACTTGACACATCTCCAGAAGGCCCTAGTATCCTCCTGTGGGATCTGATCCTCTCAGTATTAAAAAGTAATAATCAGTTAAATTCATGATCTTGATAATTCACAGACCCACTTTAAGTTCAATTTTGATAGCTTTTGTAACCCTTACATGAAGCATAAATCATGACGGTGAATGTAACAGCAGAAGACTTTTCCATAAAGTGCAGTAACTAAGTTTGAAAATAATATAAAGATAAAATTTTGGCACTTAACCAGTTTTTGGATGTATGGTGATTTTCATAAGAGTAATGTTTAGTTCATTTATGCTTCAAATATTTGATAGAAAAACATTTTTGCTAGAAACATCTATTCTTCCACATGAAAATTGTATTTCATAGTTAAACATAAAAATGAGGTTCTGCCATTTAATGTGTGATCCTTAGAAAAACAAATTTTAGCATGTTTTAAGGAGTATTTGGGGGTTTTATTTTTACCGAGAGCTAATTTTAGGTCCAGAACATCAAGAGGAGATCTCTTGTTCAGTGGAAGTGAAAAGTGACTTATTTTACTTTCAGTTTTAAAAGTAGAAATAAAAACGTGGACCATGAGCTCCTTGGTGTCTGCATTTGGTAACTTGCCTCCAGCGCTGACACCAAAGGGTTTAGGTGGATCGTTCCTCCTCGGGCCACACACTGCCTTGCCTCTCTTGTCTTTCCCCTTGACTCATTCCTGGCGATTATGCGATGGAGGCTAGCAAATCTCAGGTCCCCAGTCAACCTTTTTTTTTTTTTTTTTTTTTTTTTTTTTAAAAAGCATACAAAACCACCTTCCTGGCGGGAATAGCAGTTCCAGTGCATAGAATATTTCCTAGCCCTCAGGATAATTCGACCAGTTGGTCATGGTCAGGCTTTTGCTCACTTGTCATCCCTCTCCTTGAAAATACCTACATTCTAACTTGGCGTGTCCTTTTTTCCTTTATTTCTACCCGTCATCTCTTTAGCATGTGTATTTCGCTGGATTCCTTTTCACCATCTTGAGAATCTCTCTTCAAAGCCACTTGCCCTGTTTCAATCCTTCTTAACCAGCCTCCCCATATCAGCTGATAACCTCCATCCTGGCTGAGTCCTTTGGTTTCTTCAACTGGAAACAAATTAGGATGATTTCAGCACCTCATTTCCCTCAATAGTGATTTCTTTTTCTTTTTCAATCTTCTTGCTAGTCATTTAACTTAGATGTTACTGAGTTCCTGGTTAATAACTAGTGAAATTAGACCAAAGCAAGAGGGAACAGTCTGATTTTTGCTGATATTACACTCCCCCTGAGATATATATAATATATATAGTATGTTCTGTACCTAAAAATCTAATGTATTACATATATTTTATGTGTGTAATACATGATATGATATAGAATATTAAATAGAAAATATGATATGTATGCTATCTCCTAATTTGTAGCTGACATATGTTAATATATATAAAATATGTGCTCTCTATATGCTATATATATATATATATATAATTCTGATTGGGTAGGATAAGGGATTAACAGATGGAGAAATGTTTAGTAAAAGAAAGGGTTGGGTTTTTTCTGTAAATATGCAAGTTTGACAGAAATTCAAGCATTTTGCATCTGTTTTTGAAGTTTTTAAATGTAACTATATTAGTGATGATTTATTAAGAGATATTCATCATGCTGTTTTCCTCTGTATAAGTTTGCACTTTTAGATTTTTAAAAGGAATATTTTCCCATCCCAAATCTAGCTGCTTTTAAGGAAATCTGTCCTGGTGGAATGGGTTATACGGTATCTGGCGTTCATAGACGCAGGCCAATCCATCACCATGTAGGTAAAGGACCTGTATTTGTCAAGCCAAAGAACACTCAACCTGTTGCTAAAAGTACTCATCCTCCACCTCTCCCAGCCAAGGAAGAGCCAGTGGAGGCCCTGACCTTCTCCCGGGAACAGGGGCCAGGAGCGGCAGAGCCAGAAGGTGAGAGTGGAAATGGATCGCGGACCTAGCCATCTGTCTGTGGGTCTTTGCTTTGGTTTCCCTGCTTATAACCTCTAGAACAGGGGTTTTCAGCCTCGGCACTATTGACAATTTGGGGTGGAGAGTTCTTTGATGTGAGGGGCTGCTCTGTGCATTGTAGTATGTTTAGCAACATCCTTGGCCTCTAACCCCTAGAAGCCAGTGGCACCCTCCCCCTCCCAGTTGCTACAACCAAAAAGGTGTCCACGTATCACTAAGTGTCCCCTGAGGGCAGAATTACCCCTGATTGAGAACCACTGCTGCGGAGTAGTATGTACCTAGCAGGTGGCAGTATTCCACGGTCGTCTCAGGACATTGTCTTGTGTTTGGGAGCTACTTTTTCTTGGTGTTTATTCCTGGAGAGTGATTCACATTTTTCAGGGAGTAGCCTGAATTCACTTCTGTGTCTACAGGGCCATTTAATAAATACGTATTTACTTTAAAAATTGGAATCCATAGACTTTAAAAAGTTAAAGTGTCAACTGAGCGTCCATGAAACAGAGTCTCACAGGCAGTCAGGGATAAGGGGAAGCAAAGTGAAGAAAGACAGGATCAATGAAAGAGATCTTGGAGATCACCTAGTGAAGTCTTTTAATTTACATTTTGAGAAACCAAGACTTAGAGCAACTGACTGGCAGATGTCATACAAAGAGTATGTGATATGACCAAAGAGCACATTTTTCCGAGGAAGTGGTTAAGGCCGGCTACTCCAGAGGGAGACTGGAGACAAGGGGCTTTGACTCTCTGGTTCGGAAAGAGGGCTTATCTATCTCCGTCTCTCCATAGAAACCAGCATGTCCAATACTTTGAATATCTTTGTCACCACAAAAGTGCTCACCCCAGATGGGAGGAACAAAAATCTTAGCTTTGTGTGGAATAGGGATTGGCTTTAATAAAGCTCCTGTTGGCCTTTCACACTTGATTCTTAGGTCAGAGTTCAGGGTGTCCATTTATGGGTTTTGTGAGGGGAGAACGTGCCCAGGTTAGTGAGGCGCTGGGAGCTTGGCAAGGAAGAGAGGTCTCTTTTCAGGACTCTGAACCTCTGTGTGTTCTAGCCTATTTTGTTCCCCTCTCTCACTTGCTGCATTTCTCCTTGGTTAGGCAGACGAGGTAGGACCTCACCTAGAATTGACAGTGCTGGCCAGTTTGCTCCTGTGCACTTGGCCAGATGTTTGCACCTTCTCCGTCTTGGCACAGGCGGGAGGAAATGGGCTGTGGTCCAGATTCTGCCTCAAGAGTTTCTTGGTGGTGGGTTAGACAGGATAGAAGGTTAGTTGACTTCTTCTAGCCACAAGAACATCGCAGCAGTGGTAACAATCTGGTGCCCTGATTGGTTTTACAAGTTAATGCATCTACCTTTTATACTAATGTTTATAGAGACGTTGACTCATGAGAAAAATCCCTGTGATTATTGATCTAAGGCTTAAGGACTAATTCTACATACTGATTTTTGAAAAGTGTTTCAAAATAGAAAGGCATAATCACTCCTGCCACCACCCTATAATAATGTCGATGATGGTGTAACCTGTGATTTGTTCAACATACTGATGCTAATCTCTCATTGGATCTTGCTGGCTTGTGATTTTTTTCATGATCTTGTTAGCATATCTTCCTGAAAATGCTCACAGGGCTTCATTAAAGATCACTACGCACTAAGAATGCAGCACCCTTTCTTTGGTGTCTTATTGAAATAGGGTGTTCTCTTTTAACAACAGTGGCATCAGAAAGCATTTGAAACATTATTTATTATGTTAAGGATAAGTATAATGAATATGTTTGTTTTCCAAGGTGTGGGAAGTTCTACAAAATTGAGATTAGGCATGAAACAATGTACCAGGAAGTGTTGCCTCCTTTAACTTTTTTAGTTAGCAAGTGAGTTCGAAAGAACTTCATCACATCTGCTACCTGATCTCCTGTAATTGAGGAATGACATAGCACAGATACTTTTCCCCTGTCAGTCGTGTAAAATTCTCCAAAATGGTAGATGACCATAATTCTGCATTTGATTTAGTTTGATTCTTAATCCTGTTGGAGACATACTGAACTTTTGTTGCTTTTTAGAAAATGAAATATTATGTAGTGGACTGTCTTAAATTGTACTAATGTCCTTCTTTCTTTTTTGATTTTAGTGGCAACTGTACCTCCTGAGAAGGTAATTTATTCATTGTTTGCAAATCGTCTTTTGTTACCTTCAAAATGACTTTCTTCTAGATTATGTGTGATGTTTTAAGACTTAAATACAGTAACATGTCTATTATGTATTATTTGGTTTAAGGAAATATAGCATTCATTCAGTAAATATTTATTGAGCACCAACTGTATAACTGGCACTACTCTGAATGTTAGGAAAACAGTAGAGAACAAATCAGACAAAACTCCTTGTTCTCATGGAACTTAAATCTAGGGAGAAAAAAACGATAGGACTGATGGGAATCAGGGGCTTAAATGAAATTCAAGGAGTCAGTTCATGGCCTGGACCATCTATGGAAAGAAAGGTTCTGACATGTTTATGTAATTGTGTATTCTCAGAGTGCATATATATACAGAGTGATGTACTTCTTAGTTCAGCTAATATTTGACGTGCATGTTTGAGTTAAATTGGAGTAGGAGCAGAGCTTACCCTTGAAATTTATAATCAAATGCTGGGATATTGCTTCTTTAAACTTTTAGAGAAATTTTAATCTTTTTTTGGCGCCAGAAAAAGGCTATGAATTGTGAGATTTATCAGTAGAAAATACTGGCATTTGCTGGAGCTCTGGCCTATTTATGTAATATTGAATATTTCTGAATATTTCTTTATTGGTAACATGAAAATTAGGTAATTATTAAATGTTTATACATTTGTGTAGTGTTCATTCAGTTGGCAAGAATGCAGTAATTATTAGGATTTAGATGGGTCATATACTTACGTGAATTATTATAGGTAGTTTTTTAACTCTTTAGCTTATAAATAGGGGGATAGAATAACGTAAGTGTTAAAAGTGCTGAAAGAATCCAGAACAAAGGAACAATTTTAGACTGATAGCATCCAATAAGGAAAAATGTTACATTATATTGACCCCAAAAGAAGTACAACAGATATGCATATTTCACATACATATTTGCAGCTCTTGGGTAGCATTTCCAAAGATCAGTGACGTACAGTAGTTTGCAATTTTGTTGATTTTGAATTTCGTTCTGGGTGATGAGTGGGAGGAATCCTTTAGCCCATGAGTGGGCCAGCCAGCTCCCTGACAACCTCATCGTATCTGATTTTGTCCTCCTCTGTTTATGATTGAGTTTATGGTAACTCTCATAAAGGATCTGAAAGAGGGCCTGAGAATTTGCTTGTGTACTTTTCCTGCAGTTTATATGGAGAGGAGGCAGTGGGGAAAATGCAGCCATAGGCTTTGCGGTCTTGACTTTTTGCAGAGGTCTCACGATATTAAACATTGATGAAGAGAAAGCAGGGTGGTCCCTTGATGGGAAATTACGTGCGCATAGGTGCAGTGGAGGGAGGGGACAGCAAGAGATCAGTTAGGGGAGCAGTGGAGACTCCGTTAGAAAGAGAACTTGGTGGGGGGGGGACGCTGCTTTGGAAGGCTTGGAACACCAAACTGCAGTTGCAGTCGGTGGGGAAATACCCTCCTCCTCAACTGGACCGTACTTGTCAAGTGGAGAAGTGACGTTGGTTAGGAAGTAGGAAGTCGGCCGCCCCATGCTGCTGGGGGCGGGGAGTCGAGGGGCAGGTGTGGAATTCTGTCTGTAAGCTGCGGGAGTGGACTCACATCTGGTCATGGTCTGCTCCTTGCTAGCATTGACCATGGGCTGCAGGGGGTGGGCTGCAGTTGAGACTGACTGGGGTCACCTTTTAATAGATAATAGAAAAGCTAGTCTGTATTCTTAAGAAGAGGAGGAGACTCACCGGACAGGAAGCGTCTCGGAGACAGTCGGCGACCGGACGGCTCTAGGTGAGACAGAAGCCAAGCAGGAGGAGGAAGTGGAGGGGTCAGCTTTTGAAATACTTCAGTCATGACGAAAAGAGAAGCAGAGGAGCTGATAGAAATTGAGATTGATGGAACAGAGAAACCAGAGTGCACAGAAGAAAGCATTGTTGAACAAACCTACACTCCAGCTGAATGTGTAAGCCAGGCCATAGACATCAATGAGCCAATAGGCAATTTAAAGAAACTACTAGAACCAAGACTGCAGTGTTCTTTGGATGCTCGTGAAATTTGCCTGCAAGATATCCAGCTGGATCCAGGACAAAGTTTATTTGACCAAGGAGTAAAGACAGATGGACCTGTACAGCTTAGTGTACAGGTAATTTCTTACCAAGGAATTGAACCAAAGCTAAACATCCTGGAAATTGTTAAACCTGCGGAAACAGTTGAAGTAGTTATTGATCCAGATGCCCACCATGCCGAAGCAGAAGCACATCTTGTTGAGGAAACTCAAGTGATAACTCTCGATGGCACAAAACACATTACAACCATTTCAGATGAAACCTCAGAACAAGTGAAGAGATGGGCTGCTGCTCTGGAAGGTTATAGGAAGAAGCAAGAACGTCTTGGGGTACCCTGTGATCCCATACAGTGGTGCATAGACCAAGTCCTGCATTGAGGGGTTTGGGTAATGAAGGAATTCAGCATGACCGATATAGACCTCACTACGCTGAATATTTCCAGAAGAGAACTCTCGTCTCAACCAAGAAGATTTTTTTCAGCGGGTTCCTCGGGAAGAAATTCTCTGGAGTCATCTGGAACTTCTTCGAAAATATGTATTGGCAAGCCAAGAACAACAGATGAATGAGATAGCTACAGTTGATCAACCTGTGCAAATTATTCCAGCATCAGTGCAGTCTGCTACACCAACAGCCATTTAAGCTATAAATAGTAGTGCAAAGGCAGCTAAAGTACAAAGAGCTCCAAGGATTTCAGGAGAAGATAGAAGTTCACCTGGGAACAGAACAGGAAGCGACGGCCAAATCCAACTGTGGCAGTTTTTGCTAGAACTTCTTACTGACAAGGATGCTCGAGACTACATTTCTTGGGTTGGTGGTGAAGGAGAATTTAAGCTAAATCAGCCCGAACTGGTTGCAGAAAAATGGGGACAACGTAAAAATAAACCTACAATGAACTATGAGAAACTTAGTCGTGCATTAAGGTATTATGATGGGGACATGATTTGTAAAGTTCAAGGCAAGGGATTCGTGTACAAGTTTGTCTGTGACCTGAAGACTCTTACTGGATACAGTGCAGCAGAGTTGAACCGTTTGGTCACAGAATGTGAACAGAAGAAACTTGCAAAGATGCAACTCCACGGAATTGCCCAGCCAGTCACAGCAGTAGCCCTGGCTACTGCGTCTCTGCAAACAGAAAAGGATAATTGAGCCCAGGACCTTTTGGGAGTCCAAGGTCTTTCTTCAATGTTAGAGCAAGTATTGCTCTTACCTTTATTACTGAATTTGAATCTTCTTTTATTTCTAGACTGTACAATCAGATGTATGATTTTTTTATATGTATTTCATACTCTTGTGGAAAAAAAGGGGGAAATGTGGGAAAAAGTAATAAGTGCTCAATGTTTCTAGAAGACGCATCACAGCAGGATTAACTGAGATGGGGAGAAAGAGGAAGCTTGAGAGGTCGATTAGATGACCACAGGAAACTGAGAATGAGAGAGTGAGTGCACACGAGGGTAATGGGGGCTATGGATGTGGAAAAAGATGAACAAATATAAGGAATAGTGGAAATGAGCAGGGCTTGGAATGAGGAATGAAAGAGGGGGTACTAAAAAGTGACTTTAAACCTGGACAGGTTAATGACTGTGGCGTTAATAGAAATGAAGAAGGTGGAATCAGAGCCTGGATGCTTTGGGGAAGGGATGGGTTTGAGGAATTTGTGGAATATCTAAATGGAGTTAACCATATAAGCACTCATGCCTACACAATTGGGTCTTTGATGACATACTCAGGCAGGATATCTATTTTATCAAAAACGGAAAAGGTGATAAGGTAAAAGGGAAACAGAGGCCAGGGGAGTGAGCTTTCTGGAAGATGACAGTGATTAAAGCAAGGAGTGCTTTAACCAGGAGTGGTGATGTGAGCGCTCTGGGCCCACAGTGGTGTGAGTGAGGTCTCGGATCCTTACCTAGCCCGATTGTTCAGTCTGCAGGAGCCCTAAGGAGCTGTAACTGGAAAACTGAGCCCTGGGTGCCAGTCTGTTTCTTTGCTTCTGGCCCAGAGGACAGGAGTGGTCAACAGGATGTGTGAGGTGTTCCTCCAGGTCCCTATTTTTCTGTTGCTGTTTGACTACCAGTATTCTGAGAGGTGGAGCTGTAAAGTTACTGTAATGACTGACCGGCTTACTGTATTTTAATGTATTGTGTTCTTTGTTATGGCACACCTGTATCCATTACTTAATCTGCAAAGTGTGACTGGTCATTTTATTTGGGCAGAAGCCACACGTGAATGAGGTGATGGTGGAGTTCTCCTCTGGGGTCAGTTTTGCCTTGTTCCAGACCAAATGTGGGCCCCTGAGCCAAGGCATTCGTTTAAAATATCTGAAGAGACCTTTTGCTTTGGGCCCCCCGGGAAATGGGTGAGGGTGTGTGCACATATCAGCACTGCTGGGAAAACTCAAGGGCTTAGTATAGTAGCAGCACAGCAATGGTTCATTTTTTTAAATTTCAAGCAATTGCCAAAGTTTTTGTGTACCTGTGATATCTGTTGCCTTTCTAAGAGTAAAATTTATAAAAATAGTAATATGTGGAAACTAAAAATTCCTACCTTCTGTTTTCTTCTTTTTTTCTTTTTAATACAACCATCTAGGAAATACCTTCATTGGATCAAGAGAAAACCAAACTTGAGCCTAGTCAGCCCCAGCTCTCTCCAGGCATTTCCACTATTCACCTGCATCCACAGTTTCCAGGTAGCCTGTGTTGATTTGTGCTGTTTGTAAGAGTACTCTGAATAAAAGAGTAAGATGAGGATTTTTTTGTGTCTTTGGTTTTAAAGTTTTAATCAGGAGAGTTCCTAAGTGAAATGTGAAGTACACTTATGTATATTAATATACTCATATAATGTTAGCGTAAGTATGGTACAGTCAATCCTTCTTTATCCGTGGTTTCACTTTCTGCGGTCAGCTGCAGCCCAAAAATATTAAATGGAAAATTCCAGAAGTAAACAATTCATACATTTTAAATTGTGCATTGTTCTGAGTAGCATGATGAAATCTCGCGGCGTGCTGCTCCATCCTGCCTGGGACGTGAATCATCCCTTTGTCCAGTATCCATGCTCTATATGCTTCCTGCCCATTAGTATAGGAAAAAACATAGTATATGTAGGGTTTGATACTATCTGCGGTTTCAGACATCCACTGGGGAGGTCTTGGAACATATCCCCCTCAGATAAGGGGAGACTACTATATTATTAGTATTATAATGATAAAATTTTTTCACTATTTTCTGTGGTCAGGAGTAGTATATATTATTAGAACATTATTGAGGTTCATCATGTGATGAAGGGTCATTTTTCTTGGCTTCCAAATTGCTCTCAGATTTTCTTGCTAAATGTTGAAACCAGGGCTACAGGCTAATACCATGAGCTTTAGGGACCCATAGCTGTTCCTATATCCAAGAATTACTGTGGTATGTTGTTAGATTAAATTATGCTTGCATTTTGAAATGGGATCTCAATGCACATAACAGCCTTTAATTTTCATTTTATTCCCTCCTTCCTCGTGTAGTAGTGATTGAAAAAACATCACCTCCTGTGCCTGTGGAAGTAGCTCCTGAAGCTTCAACATCAAGCGCCAGCCAAGTCATTGCACCTACTCAAGTAACAGGTAGGTGCAGTATTGATGTCACAGAGCCTGTGGAGGAGACGTGGATATGAACTTCATTTTAAATGTAGTGTCAAAGCTGTATCACATTATCACAAGATTGCTCATGGCAGAGTTAGTCATAAGAGCAAATATTTGGAAATAATCTAAATACTGTTTAAAGGAGGAATATGTTTAAACAAGTTATGGTACATATGCAGTGGAATATCACATAGCTATAAATGTTTTAAAAGTATTTAATGTTGTAAGGAGATGCTTATGGCAAAATATTAAGAAATATAGAACACAGTGGTTCCAATTTTATTTTTTAAATGTTTACAAACAGAAAAAGTTCATCACAGTGTTTAACCATCCCCAGTTGTTAGGATCATGGATAACATTTATGCTCTCCAATATATTTTTATATATTTTAAAATTCTTTATAGTAAACATATATTATTTTAATCATTAGTGACAAATTATAAAGATTTATCATAATTTGTAACCAACCGCCTAAAAGTTAATATCCTTAATGTATAGTGAGGTCTTATACATCAGCAATAAAAATGCTGATAGAAAAATGGAAATAATGTAATCAGGTAATTCATAGATAACATACCAAGAAACACATATGTAATAGGAAATTTCAACTTTACAAGTAGTCAAAGAAATGCAAATTAAAATGAGAATTCTTTATTCTTAACAAATTAGTATTTAATTTTTACTAGAGTGAAATTGAGGCTCTCACACATAGCTGAAAGGAATGTAAACTAGTTCAGCTTTTCTGGAAAGCACAAACTGGCAATATGTATCAAGAACTTAAAAAAATCTTCAAGACTTTTAAGTCAGTATCCCATATTAAAATAACTAGTATAAGGAAATAACGTCCCTGCAAACTGTTGTTATGGTTTATATAAATGGACGCTTACCACAGCACCATGTATAATAGAGAAATAGAAAAAAAAACCTAAGTATTTAACTATAGGGAAATAGATAATTATGTCTACATTGAAACAGTATGCTACCATCAAATATTACAGTATTTTTGAAGAATTTTTATTAAAATCTCTCAGAAAATGGTCACAAGATATTGTTAAATACAAGATGAAGTATATAAAAATGAAGGATACAGTGTATTAAACCAAATATGTATAGCTGATTCACTTTGCTGTACAGTAGAAACTAACACAACATTGTAGAGCAGCTATACTCCAATAAAAATTTAAAAACAAAGAAACACAAGGATTTACTGTATAGCACAGGGATCTATATTCAATATCTTGTAATAACCTATAATGGAAAAGAATCTGAAGGAGAATATAAATATATGATTGAATATAAATATAAAAAAAAGACATATGTACATTGAGAAAATGCTAGAAGAAAATACACCAGGTATTAGCAGTGATTATTTTTTGTAGTGGGGTCTGAGACGTTCGGGTGTTGTTTCATTTTAGAATTTTTTGTGTATTCCACATATTCTTGTGTGGAAATATAGTATTATAATCAGAGAAAATATCACTAAGATGTATCACAGCAGCTTAAGTTCCTGATGTCATTGCAGGATGAGGCTGGCAATGAGGTTGGCAGGAGAAGCTAATAGAGGAGTTTGCAGCCTCCCTTAGAATTTCACCTCTTCAGAAACATGACATGCATCATTTCCAATAGACATGTGCTTGGCTAGATGTGTTAATTAATGGGACTGTGGTGATCATTTCACAATGTATATATATTAAAATATCAAGTTGCACACCTTAAATACATACAGCTTTTATATGTTTTAAAAAACCAAAAACTTTTACCCATTTTCTCAAAATTGTGGATGTAATTTCTCTTAGATACTTGAACTGATACAGCAGACTAGAAAGTGTTTTTAAAAAGCACGCCTGCCCCAAGGTGAAATGCAGTTGACTAAGTAGTGCAGAGTCGCATCATGGACCCAGCAGTGTGTTTTCACCTACTTCAGGGATACCCTCAAGGTGCAGCTGCACCCAGAGCCATGGTCTTCCCACGTGAATGCAGGGCAACTGCTCTTTGGTTTTACTATAAATGCCGAGTAAAGTGTTATAGAAATGTTAGCTATTCTAAATATTTCTAGTGATATGGTGAAATGCTAGTGATTTTTTTTTAATGGCTGTGGCTAAAATTGTTATTCTCTGTTCTGAAGTCACATGTATGTCTACCCACTTTATTAATCCCATCTATGAGAGACTCTGCTATGCAGTGCAAGGCATACAAACATGTTATATACCATCTTGGTCAGGGAGGATCTTCTCATTGTTTATATCAGCATTAAAAAGAAAACTTGCAGTCTGTCAGTGCAAAAGTTCTTTCAAGTACTGTTTCCATTTTCCAATGTGAAGACATACTTTTGTGCCTTTTTTTTTTTTTTTTTTTTTTTTTTTTTTTTATGCGTTACGCGGGCCTCTCACTGCTGTGGCCCCTCCCGTTGCGGAGGACAGGCTCCGGACGCGCAGGCCCAGCGGCCATGGCTCACGGGCCCAGCCGCTCCGCGGCATGTGGGATCCTCCCAGACCGGGGCACGAACCCGTGTCCCCTGCATCGGCAGGCAGACTCTCAACCACTGCGCCACCAGGGAAGCCCTTTTGTGCCTTTTTAACAATGGCTGACTTCAACCATCAGACTTCTTGCAAACTAGCTTTGTAGAGGTTAAGTTTGGCTGGATAAAGGTAGTTTCATCATTTAAATGCAGGCCTGTGAGGAATAATAAATAGCAGTTACTCAGCTTCAACTGAACTGCGGAGCTGACTGAAAGAAATGAAAGTAGCTGTGCTATATGAAGTTGTTAGAAGACAGCTTAATTTGAGTTTGGCAGAGATACAGGGCTAACATCTGCTATCCCATGTTTGAAGCACAAATATTTCCTTCCAGGAAACAAGTGACATTGAAATTTTATTTTCATGCAGCATTTGTAGGTGCTCTGACTTCATATAGTAAAAGAATCTTTCTAAAACAATCCATGGGGAGAACATTGTAGATAGTCTTTGAATTTAAATGGCTTGCAATTTTTGGAGCCATACTACATGATCTGTAATCTACACTAGAACAAGAGGACTGTTTTGTATCAAATTTAATTGAAATCAAAATATAGATGTTCCCATTGGTTTTGATAAGAGAGCCAAACATGTAGATTGAAGGAGCAATCTGATCATTTCTTTCTGTAACATTAGGCAGTGTTTTTTTTGTTTTGTTTTGTTTTGTTTTCCCCTAGAACACAAAGGAGGTAGATGTTTGTCACTCTTAGTTTCATCCATACATTGAAGAAAGGAATAGAATAATAAGTAGGTGCCTAAAATAAACAAAATAAGCTCCACATTGCTCGACGATGATATCTTTATGATGGTGAGATTGGAAGTAGCCTTTGCAGATTTCATCAGACTCACTTTGACTTGCAATAATTATAAAGTGAGCCACATATTTGCAGGGAATAAGTGTGATACTTTCCACTCTCAGCAGCTCAGTTGGTGGTTTGCAATATTATTGGTATACTGTTTCCAAATAAATGATACATTTCAGCATATAAATTCTTGATTTAGCATAGTATCTTAATAGCTCAAGGATAGGTTGGAAAATCAAACCTTTATTTCTCTGGCGAGTATTTACAAAGTGGAAACATCTACTTCAGTTGTTGTGGGACAGTTTATGCTCTTTGTGGGGCAGTTAGGAAGCCAGGGCATTTCTGTAAACCTTTCCATGAGTTGACATTTGATGCCTTCCTCCAGCTCTTCCTAAACTTTCTCCATGGCCCTTGCAGACCAGCCAGAAATTATTCTTTGACTTTCAATGACTGCTTTGTGTAAACCTTTGTAATCATCATGGCCCAAACATTATAACAACTATTTTGCTCATTGGATCTTTTCCAGAACTCAGAAATGACCACTTTATAAAAACCTTTGTCCCTGAAGCATATTACCAGTATCATGACAGCCTCAATAAACTATGTACGCTAATGGAAGGTGAACTTTTTCCATGTTAACTCATCATGCTTTAATATTTCCAGGTCTGTTTATTTATTTATTTTGAGTAATCACATGATGAGGAAAAAAGCTATAGGTCAGCATACTCATTTTCATATTTTGTCAAAAACTCTTTTCCATTTAATTCTTAAAAATAAAGACACCAAACTCTTAAATCCACCACTGGCCTTTTTGCCGGGATAAATAGAGCATTTGGTTTTCCACTGGCTTTTGGTCATGGCTCTTCTTCCAAATTCTAAACGGGCTCCCGGGAAAGAAACAGTAAGGTCCTTGGCCCAGTGCAGGTGAAGCTGTTTCAGGGGCCACATGTAGTAGGAAAGCATAGGGTGGTCCTGCAAACCCGGGGAAATGTGATAGGTGTAATGAAGGAGGATACCTGGAAGAGTCCAGTGGGAGCAGTCTCTTGATCTCTGGGAAACCAAACATGCTTTAGAAGAGAAGGCATTATCATTAAGCAGAGTGCCCGGGAGGCCAGTAATTAGTGCTTCCTGTGCGAGGCTTTGCCATATTCCCAGTGCTTGTGTTGACGCTATCAGCATGTACAGAGAAATGTATGTTTTGACCTGAACTGATCCCTTCCATGGGAAGAGGCTCACAAGCCCACGTGTGAGTGACCTCTTAGAAAAATGTAAAGCATAATGTCTGTGCCCCACAAAACACAGAGAAAGCCAGCAGCTTTTTTTCAGTTTTAAGACAATACCCTCAGGACTTGGCTTTCTGTATAACTTATACGTGATCAAGAATGAAAGCGGGGCTTCCCTGGCGGTGCAGTGGATGAGAGTCCACCTGCCGGTGCAGGGGACACGGGTTCGTGCCCCGGTCCGGGAGGATCCCACATGCTGCGCAGCGGCTGCGCCCGTGAGCCATGGCCGCTAAGCCTGCGTGTCTGGAGCCTGTGCTCCACAACGGGAGAGGCCACAGCAGTGAGAGGCCAGCGTACCGCAAAAAAAAAAAAAAAAAAAAAAAGAAGACGAAGAGGAATGAAAGCGTAACAGACAAGGAGGGAAAGCATGGGAAGAGGTGGTGGGAGACATATTTTTAAAGTTTTAAAATAGGAGTAGCAGTAATTTACTTTTTACCTTAAAAATAGTATTGATCAGTTTTTTTGGTTCTTTTTTTTTTTTGAGACGTGGTTGACATAACATTATATAAGTTTAAGGTATACAGTGTGTTGGTTTGATACATTCGTATATTGCCCTATGATTACTACAAAAGCATTAGCTAACACCTTTATCATGTCACATACTTTTCCTTTTTGTGTGTTGAGAACAGTTAAGATTTAATCTCTTAGCAACACTGGAATTTATAATACAGTATTGTTGACTATAATCTGGTAAATTTTTTGATGAGTAGTAAAGAGAAAGCAGAGGTGTTTCGAAGTTGTTATGGCTTTCTTTTTTTGTTTAATTTAGAAGGGTGGAATCCTCCTAGCAAATGGATAAAAGGTATCTCTGAGGACAAACTGATAAGTTACACTCATCACTCCTATATTAAAAAAAAAAATGGGGCAAACAGTGTAGAAATCAAGTATACGTTAGTAAATGTCCCTTCGTTCCTTTGATGTATCTCTTAGTACCCTCTAGTGGTGTCAGAGTAACATTTTCTTACATACGTTAGTACCAACTGGGATCAACATTTTCAAGCTGCATCTTTATATACTTAATCTGAGGTAATCAACTAAAAATCCTCAAGCTTTCCTCATAACTATTTCAACCTCATAGCTTCCATTTAAGATACTAGATTGGAAGGAAAGGCTATTATTATTCATTTCTTAAGACTAAGGAATTAAAATTCTTAACCATTTCTCCTATCTTAGATCTGACTTAAGAAGAAAAGATCTAAATATTGGCACACTGGTATAGGAATGTATCTCATCTGAATTAAGCATCACATATTTTTGAAGACTTTTGTTCACACATGTAAAAAAATCCATCCTAAAGCTATACCTGAAAGGACAAATAAATATTTGGTAATCAACAAATTGGTATGTGTGGGGCTGGGGGTGGGGCAATGAGTACTGATCAAGCCTTTCCTGAAAACCCCAGATGTACAGCCTTTTAATTCTGAATTCTTGTTCCTAGTATATTAAGTCATCTTCTAATTTTTCTTTTTGCAAATCTGATCAGTATGTCTTTTCTGTTTTAAGAAAATGGCAGATAAGAACATAATGGAAATAATTACAAAGAAAATCAAGAAATCTAAATACCAATAATTTTCAAAGAAGGCATCTACCTACATTAAGAATAGCTGGTTAAAGATGTGCTTCTCACACTATTCTACTAAAGAATTCTTAGAAACAGAGAAGGGAGTGCTTACCTGAGGGTCTAGGAGTAGAACCTGGAGAAGATTACCTTTTCTACCTTCAGATTTTTGTGGCACATAAAAATAATAATTTTTTAAGAAAGACTTTTCTGATTATAGAAGTAATTATACCTGTTCATTGTAGAAATTTTGAAAAATACAGAAAAATATAGACAATACAAATCCCCATAATTGTAACACTTAAGATTTATTTCCTTCCAGTCTTCTTTTCTGTGTATAAAATAATTTAGATCATATCCTATATTATAATTTGTACCTAACTATATTTTCTTAATAAGCATTATCCTATCCTGTTAATGATTATATAATGATCTATGCTACGTATGTATCATAATTCATTGTTTTATGTTGTTAGTATCAGTCACTTAAGTCTAGGCAATCATGTTAATCACCCATGTTTTTTTAGCCTTTTGGATTATTTTTTCTGTAATTTGATATTATACTGACTATAAACAATCTATTTTTCTGATAGTGAATTAGCATAAATAGGCTCACTAAAGGTATAAGTAACTTGTAAATGTGTGGTTTTTTCATAATCCAAGTGATTTGGTGCAAAATACTGCAGCTCTGTAGTCATATGCATCCTTATAAACCCTAGCAACTTTTCAAATGACTTGCATCGGTTGTCTTAAAATCACAGCACAGTGAATAACACTTGATGAAAAATGAATGTGGTTTGGGTTTTGGAGAGCAACCTCAACCCCAACTTAGGTCATTTCCATAGGGAATTTTTGTTAAAACACTGTTTTTCACATCTTTCTTCAGAATTCACAGTGGGTTATCGGTGACAGTAGCATGCCTGTTTTTCTTTTCCTTCAAGCCATAGATTTCTCTAACAAAGGTGTGATTTAGCTTGTCATGCTTGAGGCCCCGTCTTCCTCCACTGGGCCACTTGGGCTCATCCATGGTCTCATCTGTGTTAAGCGTTGTTTACTACGTGATGACAGTGAGATAATAGCCCAAGGTAGTTATTATAAATGTGCTGTTTCTTTGTTATCTATTCTTAAATGACTTCAATAGGAACAACCACAGTAATCAGTTAATAATGGCTAACTTTTAAATTTTTTTATTTATTTTTTTATTTTTGGCTGCGTTGGGTCTTCGTTGCTGCGCGCGGGCTTTCTCTAGTTGCAGTGAGTGGGGGCTACTCTTCGTTGACGTGGGTGCTCATTGTGGTGGCTTCTCTTGTTGCGGAGCAAAGGATCTAGGTGTGCAGGCTTCAGTAGTTGCAGCACGCGGGCTCCGTAGTTGTGGCTCACGGGCTTAGTTACTCCGTGGCATGTAGGATCTTCCCGGACCAGGGCTCGAACCTGTGTCCCCTGCATTGGCAGGCGGGTTCTTAACCACTGCGCCACCGGGGAAGCCCAATAATGGCTAACTTTTATTGAGCACATATAATGTGCCAGGCATTGAGCTACATGCATTATTTAGGTTAACTCTTTAGAACTTCACGCTCTGAAGTTGGTGCTCTGATAATTCTCATTTACACAGACAGAAAAGTGAGGCTTAGATTGTTTAAGTAACTTGCTCTTTGTTACAGAGCTAAGAAAGGGCAGCGAGGTTGGTACCTGTACTGTCCTCCAAGGCTGGGCTTCTGACCACCAGCTGTGCCCCCTGCCCCCCACTATTCTATTATACATTCTTACAAAGATCATTGAAATCAACAGACTGTCTTGGAGTAATTCATCTCAGGTCACCTTTGAGTCCTCAGGTCCTCTTGGTAATAAAACACGCCGTGATGGCCTTCACCCACTGGGAGCTCCTCTCACCTTGCCTTGACCACGGCCTTGTCTGTGGGTGGAGTGAGGACTCGGGGCTCATCTTCTCAGGCTTCATAGAAGAAGCCAGTCTCATGCAGGAATCAGGAGGAGAGTGAGGGAGGAATTGAGCAGAGAAGATTTGGAAGAAGATTCTGTACTAGTGTAAATAAAATATGCTCCTGTTGAAATTGGCAAATGAAGAGTAAGTTGCATCCAGAAGTTCTGCTTTGATTAGAAGTGGTAAATCTTTCTGGAGAATTAATGAGAAATTTGGAAGGAGGTTGAATATAGTTTTTGGAACTTGAATTTGGCCTGCTAACAAATAGAAAGTTACCATCTATTTCTTATCAGGAGAAATCATGTGATTGGTCCATCATTCAAAATGAACTGGAGTGGATAGAAACTCATTGATGGGCCATCTTGGAAATTCACAATTGACTATAACGTTTTAACATGGCCTCTTTCTGAATTTCCACCTTCTCCAGTTCATCTTAGAAGTTGTTTCATTAAGAATTATTCATGACCTTGGCTGGGACTAACTGATCAATTATGGAATGATGATCATCGGTAATCAAATGAATTTATACTTGATTTTAGAGTATAAAATTTTGTTTTCTAATTGCATACCTGGCAATAAGGTAATCAGGAAACACAAGTAATGGTTTGCAAGTAGCAATGGAATCTTTGTTTATATCTGTTTTTCCCTACATTTTTTTATTTTTAAAGAAATCAATGAATGTACTGTGAACCCTGATATCTGTGGAGCAGGACACTGCATTAACCTACCGGTGAGGTATACCTGTGTATGCTATGATGGCTACAAGTTCAGTGAGCAACAGAGGAAATGTGTTGGTAAGAAGAGACACTTTTGGTAGATGAGATTATTAAATATCAGATATTTGCACATAAAGAACATTTTTTTTATTATGGGGAAAATGTTATTGTGTTTAACATTTTTTAAATTTTATCCCTGAGCTAAGGGTACTCAAAAAGAGGTTCAGTAAACTCCTAGGAGGCTCTTACCACTTGGTTCAATGCTACCTACCTTACCAAGTGTAATACAATTACATAAAGGTGGAATAACTTCCCAAAGCCTTTCAGGTAAAGAATATAAAATTAAGAGTTCTAGAAATAGCTATCTACAAACATATTTAGCAAAACAAATTCATATATTCTGCAGTAAAGAATTATGTTCATCTAAGTTCATAAAATTTGATTTTTAAAAGGGATTTCTATATTGAAAATCAGTATATGCTGACACAAAACTATTCATGAATTTATGAAGTAGGGATCTCATATATGCTTCTTTGGGGAAAAAAATGAATCTCTAAAAGGGGTGTAATAGTGTTAAGTAAGTCATTTTAATGTGTTAACACTAAATTTAATATCTTTTTTTTTAGAAAAAGAAAATTCAGCACTAAGAGTTATAAGGCAGATATAGAGCAACAAAGGCATATACCTAGTTAAACCCACTTTAATATGCTAAATGCCATTACGCAGATATGACTTTTGCCATTTTGTTTTGCGTATATATGCGGGGTGAGGTGTGAGGGGAGCATCCACCTGCTCCATAACATGGCTCTTTCTCTTGAATCTGTACACATTAGATGTATTATGTTTAGAACCCCAGCACATAAAGTTGAAAAGGGCAGTCGGTTGAGATGATCCAGTCTCGCTTTACCCAAGTGCACAGCGAAAGAGTGCCTGTCCCAACATTTCTGACTGTCTCTGCTGAGCTGGCCTGGGAGTTGCACAGTGAATTCCAGTGCTGACATGACCCCAGTTATCAGGCAGGTCCTTTTGTGGTGACCTGAAATCTTTCTCTTTGAAACACCTATGTCAGGGTTGTAGCTTGAGCTTTCAAAGCAGTACACCGTATGTGTTTTCCCTTTTCCCAGTAACAGCCCTTCAGGTATTCAGGAAGACTGATTGTGTCTCCTTTTACTGTTTTCCTCACTTATAAAGGTTTGTGGGACACAGGGGTTGGTGTGCTGGTATTTCATGAACAGAGAGACTGAGAATTTCATGCTAGACTACACTAATCCTTTTATCTGTCTTTTTGTTAACAGATATTGATGAATGCGCTCAGGCCCAACACCTCTGCTCCCAGGGACGCTGTGAAAACACTGAGGGAAGTTTCTTGTGTATTTGCCCAGCGGGGTTCATGGCCAGTGAGGAGGGTACTAACTGCATAGGTAATGACAGTGTTCTTTCTGATGCATAAATTCCCACATGCGGGTTTCTAGCTCCCCTAAGGTTCCATCAGTCTAGGGCTTATTCAGACAACCCCAAATTTATTATTAAACCCCTGTTACAACATAGTTATCTGCTAGATACTGGAAGATTAAAAAATGGAATTTTTTCCCCCAACAGTTTTGAATGAATAGTATCAAATGTCTGCAAAAACCAGAGGCGTTAAATGTTTCTTTTGGATTCGAGTAAATCAAAACCACTCAATTTTTTGGAACAAATCAAAGAGATGATAGATGTTAGGAATCAGTTGTTTCATTCTTAACATCGCACTAACCTGGGAGATGGGAGAGGTTTGGAATTATGTTTTGGGAAATAAAACTCGACAGCGTTTTCTGCTTTGCGTAGATGTTGATGAGTGCCTGAGGCCAGACGTCTGTGGGGAAGGGCACTGCGCCAATACCGTGGGGGCCTTCCGGTGTGAATACTGCGACAGCGGGTACCGCATGACCCCCAGAGGCCATTGCGAGGGTGAGTCTGATGAGAGGATGGGAAGCCTGCGCCCCTTTGAAGTGCTGAGTGCACGTGACCGTGAAATGCAGGGCTGGGTCCGGAACCCAGGGCTGGCGGGCACCTGGCCTGGTACGAATTTTCCTTCACCACCGATCTGTGCAGGATACCAGCTCATCCAAGCTCTTGCTGCCTTCTGGGGTCACAGCCCCTTTGCCTTACTTCAGTGGCTCTGTCTGGGTCATTTTCCACCTTCATATGCTCTTTATTACTCATTTCAGTATCTGCCTTCTCTGGTATGTGGAGTGAAATCACTTTAGAACAATTAACTGCAGAGGATTTTAGTACAAACCCAGACTTCATTGTAGTGTCTGCATCATTCATCTCGGGGCATGGTGCAGGTGTCACCAGTGTGGACTTTTTGTTTTCGACCTTTTCGCCTTGTTCCATTCCTTTGTCTCAGCTTCTTTCTTTCGCATGTGTTCTGGGACTTGCTTGCAGACTGTCTACAGAAGTGCTGTCTGACCAGCTCCAAGTCAGATTCCAGCTGTGCTAGATAAAATTTCTTTCGTATTGACCCCAGCAATGGATTTGCTCCCGTTGTAAAAATGTTTTGAAAAGTTTTTAACTTTTCAAAATTAGAATGATTAACCATTGAGTATTTCTGCTCGTGCCTGTGTCCAAGTCACACAGGTACTTTTTGAAACCACCATGGTACGCTTTGAATAATTATTTTCGTGAAGAAATATGTTGAACCTCTGCTTAAATCTTGCCAAAGAAATGTGAGGGCGAAGGAGCAGGGGTCTCTGGGCACGTTTTTGAGGATCCTGTCTGTAGGGATGGTGCTGGTTCTGTGGGGTTCCCTGCCCGGCTGCCTGACATTGAGCCTCTTTTCAGACGTGGCTGGGCCTCCAGCACTCGGGAGGGATGGGCCGGTTGGGGCAGGCTGCTCTCAGCTGTCTCTTGGCTCCTACGTGTTGGTTTTCTTCGTGGTTCTAATGACCAGGTCTGGAGGGAGAGCTCATTAGACAGTTTTTTGGCAGCCTGCACCTGCCTTTCTTGCTGGCCCCTTGCCTCAACCCCTGAGTTATCTGGAGAGAAGTGGGGAGCGTTTTATGTTACTGCATCTCTGATCAGCTCCCATCGGAACACAGATATGAACTCTTCTCCTGACGGCTGAGGGCCATGGGACAGCACAGGTGTGAAGTGTCCCTACTTTCCTCTTACGGGGGACTCTCCCTCTGCTCTGGAGGTAGCTTGAGGATGGGGAGAGCACTGAGTAACTGTCTAACTTGGAGCCAGGTACGTAGCCCCTTCAAAACTTAGTTCTTCATCTGTAAAATGGGAACCATGCAGTGAACTTTCAGGCTTGTGTAAGTAAATGGGTGGTGCAGAATGTTGTATGGTGCCTGTCACCTTGTGAGTTCTCAAGAAGTGTTAGTTTCCTTAAACTTCCCCTTTCCCTGACTTGTTTTGTTTTTGCATAGATCTTCTCAGAACATCTGTAATTGTGGGAATGTTTAAAAAAAAAAAAAAAAAGGCATGGGTATGTCTGACAAGCATTTATTTGCAAAGCAATGCTCCTCCAGAAGGTCGAATATGGATCCTCAAGTTCTACACACAGACTCAGGACAGGAAGATAAGCTATTTAGGAATTACCAGAGCATAAGGATGGACAGTAGAAAGGAATAGAAAAGAAATTTGAAGATAAAGGAAATAAATGGAAAGCAGTTAGGAGACTATTCAGTGTATAGAAATTATTTAACAGAAATATCACCAGCATTCCCTGAGTAAATAATTATATACTTCTATCCCCATGAAAAGGCTTGAAATGAAGGAGTCAAATAATGTAGCTGTTTTCTCATTTCATCATGGACTAGAACCAAAGGTCCCCGGGCTTCTGGCTCACTGAAGATTTTCTCAGCTGTCACTGACAAAGTTGCTTTCAGACAGCGCCAGTCTCCAAGGAGTCTATTGTAGTTTACAGACGTTATCTCATGCATCCTTACTTTATTCTGTGAAGGTATTACCAGGCCGGTAGTCCCTCATTTACAGATGAGGGAACAAGCAAACAGAGGTGAGAGCAACAGGAAATGCAGGGATATTGTCTTGTGTTTCTCAGCATTGTACCTTATTTATCAAACCAGCCTATCTCAATGACCCTCTCTGACTTAGCAGTTGTAGTTCCATTTTTAAAATATCCCATACAGAGAAGGATGTAATGCTGTTTGGGAAATGAAACTGGCAAGCATCATCTTTTTGTAGAACAAGAAGTCCCAGAACATCTGACCTAAAAAAAAAAACACTGTGTGTCATTGTCTATTGGCAAGAATTTTTCACTGATAGGAAAAAAAAAATTACAACACTGACCTGGTGCTTATTCTATTAATAACATCTTTTACCTTAAGCATCTTTTCACACATGTCTAGTGATATATAATGAGAGATGATTTTTGAGAATTTACCAGAATGATGACCTCAAATACCCATGTATGTTCAGTGTATTCATTATATATTTCTTTCACTTTTTAGCTTATGTCCTGAAAAATCTGTTTACACTTTAGGTATGATTAGAGGTCCTATATACATCTCATATTGAGACACTTAGACATTGAATCCACTCACTTGAATTCAAAACTCAACTCCAGAAAAACACCTATTTTTGTTGGGGTTGGTACCCAAGGTGTTACTACTCATTTAAAACTGTTGAACCATCTCCTATATGTTACTTTTCCTCCATTTTATTGTTTTACTATTCTTAAAAAAGCCTGAAGCTCTTGTATCTCTGCCACAGTTCCATCTGTATTTAAGGGTTTTTTTTTCTCCTCACATTGAAAAGAACAAGGATTAATAACTTTCGTTAGCTGTGAATGTGAAAAGTAAGGTGTATTTTAAACCAGAATGTATTACCCTATGATCATTCACTGTATTTTCTGGAAAATCTTGGAAGTATTTGATGAGTTCATTCTCTCCTAATATTCTTTCTCCACCTCCAAGGAATTCCTATCATATGCAATGTTTTAAATTATTCAAACCTAGGATGTTTTGGGGGCCATGAAGCCAAAGCAAGGATTTCCCTAGGGCATCCAGTGTCTGCAGAGAGAACCTCTAGCCAGGTGGATAAATGGCTTCCTCACTCTCATGTCCATTTCTTGTACTTCTTTCTGGCAAGCCATGCTATTACTTGAAAGGTTTGATGTCCAGAAAGTGGCCCCAGAGAACTGCCAATTCCCAGAGTGGAGAGGTCTGGGCCTGCCAGTTGGAGAATTGGGGCCATAAAGGTTTGCATGCATGGTATGCGTGGTATACTCGGCCATGCATTCTCACTGTGTGTTTAAGTACAGACCCAGTGTGTCACTTTTTCAGTTATTGTTTTCCTCACCAAAATGTAGATAAAACATGCCTCTTTTCCCCTTCATCATATGAGTCAGTTTGTGTTTTAGTATTCTGATAAAATGTCTGTGACCTAGCTTTTTTATTTTTTCAGATGTTGATGAATGTTTGACTCCAAGTACTTGTCCAGATGAGCAGTGTGTGAATTCTCCTGGATCTTACCAGTGTGTTCCCTGCACGGAAGGGTTCCGAGGCTGGAATGGGCAGTGTCTTGGTAGGTACTAGAGTGTTATTATAGTTGTGTTTCGTCTGTCTGGCCTGTTTTCTGACAGAGTGGTATAATGCCAAGTGAGGCATCTTTCAAAGTGGAAAAAGAAAAAAAGGGATGTAACAAACTCATGTCATTCAGAGAAAAGTTCTAAGTAACTTTTAACCATGAAGAAAGTAAGAAATTCAGTTGACATGAAGGAAGTGAGATTTTACATGGAACAGATAATTCTGATTGAAACAAATTGTTAGCCCTGGTGTGATTAATACCCAAAACCAAATAAAATAATCAGTGCCACAGAGAGAGACAAGTGGAGAGCAAAATGCTTAAAAAGAGAGAAAAGGCATGAGAAGCTACCATAGACTCATAGAATCAGGAAATATACACAGACTTGCAGCACAAGTTGCAAATGTGGAAAGAGAAATCTGGACTGATTGCCCATGCCCCTTATGTTCATTCATTCATTCATTCATTCAAGTATTTAACAAATATGGAGTACCTACTTTAGGCACTGAGGAAGCTAAGTGATGAATCTGCTTTGGTCCCAATTACCTGTGCTCTAGTTAGCTTTCCCTGTTAATGGTTTGCCTTTGTGTTTCTGATCTTTTTCTGCTCCATGCCACGTTCTGACAATGTGAGTTAAACTTTTCCATCCTTCCTTCCTTCTTTCCTGTCTTCCACAAATGCAGTAGAACTCACTATCTATACCCAGAGTTGTACTCAGTGCTGGGATACACTGAGAGACCAAAAAAGTACCTTCTTCATGGAACTTACTATCTAGTTGAGGAGACAGATACTCAGCTAGACATGTCATAAGTAAATGCAAATGTACAAATGAGCCAAGTGTTAGGAAGGAGGGTTCTTTGACGTTACAAGAGCATATGACAAAATGAGTTGCCTCAAGGAAAATTCTTGAGTTAAGCTTTGGCCCGGGGTTTGACTGGGGTAGGGGATGGGAGGGAGATCATTTTGGACATTTGACATGTGCACGGGGCTCGTGGAAGGAGGAAGCAGGTCATGTTCCAGAAGCTGAAAGGCTAGTGTGCTGAAGGCCAGAGTACAAGGGAAGATTTGCTGCAGGATGAGGGGGCAGACCGTGCCAGACCCTCTTGGTTCTACAAAAAAAAGTTGGTCTTTATTCTTACATCTCTGGGAAGACGCGTGGGTGTTCTAGAGGAGGTGGGATAGGTAGGCTTGGTGGAAGCACTCCCAATTTCAAAGCTTTGGACTCATCACCTGGCAGCATGAGCTAAGCCTCTACCAGTTGCAGGTGGCCCCCTGCCCTGAATCTCATGCCCATCCCCAAGGGTCTCTATCAGTGGAATTGTAAGATGTTGATCTTTGGGGAGAAGAAAATTTTTTGTTTTCGTAAGCATTTGTTTATGTAATCAGTGTTGGTCAGAATGTGCATTTGGTTTTAATTTTTCCATTTGGCATAAATTTCATAGTTGCCTATCAAGGTTCCATTCTTATACTCGTTTTCACATATCAATGCATATTGTAATCCAAGAGCAGAGCCTGAACTCTACCTTAACTAACTAAAATTCACAATCGTGGTATAAACACAGCCCTGATTCATGAATTTGCTAATGCAACATGACTGACCAAATGGGAAAGTGATGCTCTTCAATGTAAATGCATGGATCTAGGTTGGGGAATAATAACAAATGAGTTCTTACACCTAGATGTGCGTAATCAATCTGATTGTGACCACGCTGCTCCAGTTGAGTGACAGAAACAGAGCACCTCATTTAACAGCAATATCATGTTGCCAGCCAGATTAGTAAAATCATAAGCAGAACTATTAGGTCACCATGTTACTCACCCCAAGTCACACGCTTGGCCACTTGGCCAAGCAATAACTTTCGGCTTTGCATTGCTAACTAAGGTTACACATTTCCTATTAAAAGTAGGCCGGGTACTTTTCTCCTTCTGCCTTGGGTAGAGTTTTAGGTTCTATGTCATCTGTCAATCAAGCTTCTCCTCTGTGATGTAATTACAGTGCCATCCATTGCTCATCTTGAACTTGCAGTTCTTATAAATTTCTCCTGTGGGCTTTTGCAGATTGTACCAAAATGGATTTTTCCATCTTAGTTTTTTATGGCAGTTGAGCTGTAAATGTTAAAGTTGAGTGTGATGAAAAGCAGATATTGCAACGTACTTTCTGCTCAGATTGAGCCAATGAATGGACTGGATTTTTCTGCAATACTCTGACAGTGCTTGTGAATACCTAGTCATATCTTTTTGGTTTTGTTCCTTTATACATTTTAGGTCGTATCTTTCTACTTCTGGTACTCTAAAATACTTTTCAGAAGGTGCAATCCTACCTAAGCTCATCTTTGAGTTGAGCTCATTGATAACACAACCTGACATATATTCATTTCTTCATTTGCCACTTTCATCGTTCAATACTGTATTCATACTTTGAGCCAGGCATTTTGTTTTAGACCCTGGGAGATGAGGGTGAACAAAATAAATTTCCTCCCTTCGTTGCACTTAGCCTCTAGAGTTCACAAGTAAGAAAGTAGAGTATATGGTATGTCAGGTGTGATGAGTGCCATGAAGGAAAAAAAAAAAACTGCCTAAGGGATATAGAGAGTGTTAGAGATTCTATGGAGGTCAGAGAAGGCGTCAAGTGATAAATGGCTTACAAAATGTTCCTTGCTAATCGACTGTTTCTGTGTCTAACAGTTAAATGTGACTAGTTTTGAGGCTTTCTCTGTCCTTTTAGTGCAGACAATTCAGGGTATATTGATGAGATATTTTCCCCCAAGTTTTAATGTATGAGGGCATTAAAGACTAAAAAAAAATTCCTGAATCTCACTGTTGGGAGAAAAGTCCTACACAGAACATTTGTTAGTTGTCATCTGTAGAGATGATAATCCCTACCTCGCTGGGCTGTTCTGTAAGTCTTAGTATCCTTCTTTTTCTACCACTGTCCTCTCACAGCATATTTTTAAGTTATTATAATTAAACTTGTACAGTGTTGTACAGAATAGTACTTTCTTTGGCATTACGCTTATGGTTTTTTTTTTTTTAAAAAAAAACTCGATCTTGATGTCCAGTTGGCTCTTTTTTCTATTAAATGGTTTCATTAAGAATTAAGAATTGCCATTTTGACCCTTATGTTCTGCAGGGATTCGATGCCAGTTACACTTTCTGCTGCTTTCACTGACTAAATGGTGAACTTGCTGAAACCATTAATGGCCTCTTTGTATTCATGCCATGTAAACTGGATCTTACTGATTGATGCTTCTCCTTGATTTATGAATTAGAACAGAAATTGTTTGGGGCAGAAACAGGTCAAATGTCAGCAGGTGCTGTCTGGGGTTTTATACTTTTTCCTAGGGTTTAGTTCAGGGCATATGATCCTTCATTCTCAATAGTTTATTGTGCACTTTCAAAATTTCTATCCCTTAATGCTTTTTTGGCAACTCGTGTTGGCTCTTCTGTTAATGTACCTTCTTCTTTCCAATTGTGGATTTCTGTGCTCTCTTGAGAGCCACTTTCATCGTTTTAACACTGTATTCCTTGGACCTCACATTCAGCCTGGAGCTGTTGCCCACATGATCCCCACCTTTTAGGACTATTTCGTCACCCTGGGTTCTGGCCAGTTCCATCTGGCTGCTTTCAATCAGAACCTTTCTTGAAGGAAGCTAACGTGTCAAGTCCTCAATTTACAGGCTTGACTCTTGAAGTACTAGCCTGATTCAGACCTGACTAGAGCCATCCCCCAAAGGAAATTCTCTAATGTATAATTGTTTAAAGGTGCATTCAGTAACTGTGATATAAAGATCATATTTCCCTGAATTTAGGCAGATTATGGGCTATGTGACCTCTCTGAAGCTTGGTTTCAATATCTGTAACATGTGTATTGAAATACTTTCTTCATGGGGTTTATTGTTAGAATTAAATGTGATATAAAGCACTGAGTAAGGTGTCTGACACAAGGTAGGACCCAAGAAATGTTATAATCCTTCTTCCCCCAACCCTATTACCTCCGTTTTAGTTCCCTTGTCCTGAAATAGAAGAAATGCAATAATAACTGATACCTGTTAAAGTAAGTTATATGTCAAATTTTTATGGATAACTGTCTTCTCTTTGGCTTTCTTTAAGCTCATTTCATATAGTTTTTGACTGTCATAGGAGCTTTCTCTTTTGAATCTAAGTTATCTCAATCTTACAGTTTCCTTTCAACTTCTGAGCATTTTTGTTTTGCTGGAATATACTTCTTGAGAATCATAATGCTTCTCTGCAGGGTCATCCCTAACAAATGTTTTCACTTCTACAGTACTGCCATCCTCTTTCTTTTGCTTCACTTTCTTTGCTCACCTTCACAATGTCTACACAATAGACACAATATATAATATCTGTCACCTGGTAGATGTGCGCAGCTAGCCTTTTTTGAGTTTATTGCCTTGCCTTATAGTTGAGTCTAACAAACCATGTGATACGGGGACACAAATTTCTGAGATTTTAATCAAAGCGATCCTTCTTTGTTGGCCGTAGTTAAGTTAATGATGACTTTGTGACTCCCATTTGAGTGTTCTAAATGTAGTAGGTCTTCAGTATTTGACGAACTTAGTATTGTTCAATCCACTTGACAACTGGTTAGCCACAGTCTTAGCCAAAACCAGGTGCAGAAAACTTGCAGGATAAACGTGGAGAGCTTGTTCTAGGAGTTCTTTTCACCTTAGCATTTCTTTTCAGATTTTAAGACTCATTGTTAACCTTTATGGAATATATGAAAATTCATAAACTTAAAATAAATTGAAGACTTTAGTCCTACAATTATTCTTTTTATGTCAGATGGCAGCTGAGCTCACGGTCTACCTTTTGTGGATATTATAAAATGTGCAAACATCAGCCTTGTCCCTAAATCATTATATGCTAGAGGAATCTTCTAGTCAGTCAGTAAGTAGTTATTGAGTGCCTACCTACGTATATGTCTGCTAGATGCCAGAGAAGATTTGAAGTTGTAAAGAAGCAAAACAAAACAGTGTAGAATGGTATAAGGGCCTGGGGGTGGGGGAATTGGGGAGATGTTATTAGAGGATAACACACATTTGCAACTAGTAGGTAAGCCCTGGAGATGTAATGCACAGTTTAGTGATTGTAGTCAACAATACTATATTATAAACCTCAAAGTTGCGAAGAGACTGGATATTAATTGTCTTCACCAGGAAAGAAATAATAATTCTGAGACATGATAGATGTGTTGGTAATGCTACAGTATTGATCATTTTGCAATATGTGTACCAAATCATCCCTTAAACTTGCACAATGTTACGTTTTATTGAAGTATAGTTGATTTACAATATTGTATTAGTTTCAGGTGACAACGTAATGATTCAACATTTTTGTAGATTATGCTCCATTTAAAGATTTTACAAAATAATGGCTGTATTTCCGTGTTGCACATTACATCCTTGTTGCTTAACTTACGTAATGTTATAATGTCAATTATATCTCATCGAAAAAAACAAACTACTTCTGAAGGCAGGAAATATACCTGTGTGGGAATACTAGTTACTGTAATAACAATTTCTCTTTACATAGTTTACAGTATACCTGTAGTACAGATATATAAATATTTTCCCAAATAGGTTAATGGGCTTGTTCCTGGTCATAGGTAATAAATGGCAGAGCTAGGGCATGATCCCAGGTCTCTTAGCTTCAAAGCTACTATTGTTTTGTTTTATATAATGTCTCATATACCTCTCATGTACACCCAAGACAATTAGAGGACAAAACAATATAATTAAGATAAATAAGGAAAATAAAAGTTCATAGAATGGAAAGACTCATGTGGACTGGAATTGTCCCTTACAAGCAGCAATAGTTCTGGCTCAGGGGTTCTAGAGCCTGAGATGGCAGGCCAATCCATAGGTAGCCCAGTTGAGATTTTCTGAAAGACACAATGTTCTTTTAGAAAGGTGAGGTAGAGGGTTAGTGATTTGCTCAGAATAGTGGGTTAATTTTCTGAGGTCATCTTTGGGTCTTCATCTGCGATGTACGTAGCATTGACTGTTTTCCAATTCTGAAAAGCAGTGATGAGTCGTTGAGGAACATATAACCTATTTTTGTAGGCAGCTCTGCTACTGCATATTTTTAACTTCGTCAGAATTGACAGAGGGGTGATATCCTGAGGATTTACTGTACCTCAAGTGCAGGTGAGGTGATTTCATTGCATTGGCCTAATCAGCATGTGTCTCTCATGTTGCCATGCTTCCTTTTTTTTTTTTTAAACATTTTTATTGGAGTATAATTGCTTTACAATGGTGTGTTAGTTTCTGTTTTATAACAAAGTGAATCAGCTATACATATACATGTATCCCCAAATCTCCTCCCTCTTGCGTCTCCCTCCCACCCTCCCTATGCCACCCCTCTAGATGGTCACAAAGCACCGAGCTCATCTCCCTGCGCTATGTGGCTGCTTCCCAATAGCTATCTATTTTACGTTTGGTAGTGTATATATGTCCATGCCACTCTCTTACTTTGTCCCAGCTTACCCTTCCCCCTCCCTGTGTCCTCAAGTCCACTCTCTAGAAGATCTGTGTCTTTATTCCTATCTTGCCCCTAGGTTCTTCATGACCTTTTTTTTTTTTTTTTAGATTCCATATATATGTGTTAGCATACGGTATTTGCTTTTCTCTTTCTGACTTACTTCACTCTGTATGACAGACTCTAGGTCTGTCCACCTGACTACAAATAACTCAATTTCGTTTCTTTTTATGGCTGAGTAATATTCCATTGTATATATGTGCCACATCTTCTTTAATCATTCATCTGTTGATGGACACTTAGGTTCCTTCCATGTCCTGGCTATTGTAAATAGAGCTGCAATGAACATTGTGATACATGCCTCTTTCTGAATTATGGTTTTCTCGGGGTATATGCCCAGTAGTGGGATTGCTGGATCATATGGTAGTTCTATTTTTAGTTTTTTAAGGAACCTCCATCCTGTTCTCCATAGTGGCTGTATCAATTTACATTCCCACCAACAGTGCAAGAGGGTTCCCTTTTCTCGACACCCTCTCCAGCATTTATTGTTTGTAGATATTTTGATGATGGCCATTCTGACTGGTGTGAGGTGATACCTCATTGTAGTTTTGATTTTCATTTCTCTAATGATTAGTGATGTTGAGCATCCTTTCATGTGTTTGTTAGCAATCTGTATATCTTCTTTGGAGGAATGTCTATTCAGGTCTTCTGCCCATTTTTGGATTGGGTTGTTTGTTTTTTTAATATTGAGCTACATGAG
Organism: Phocoena sinus; assembly: GCF_008692025.1. Classification (NCBI taxonomy): domain Eukaryota; kingdom Metazoa; phylum Chordata; class Mammalia; order Artiodactyla; family Phocoenidae; genus Phocoena; species Phocoena sinus. The sequence continues at coordinate 26,669,512 of NC_045775.1, forward strand.
CTGCTTGTAAATTTGGGAGGTTAATCCTTTGTAGTTGCTTCATTTGCAAATATTTTTTCCCATTCTGAGGGTTGTCTTTTCGTCTTGTTTATGGTTTCCTTTGCTGTGCAAAAGCTTTGAACTTTCATTAGGTCCCATTTGTTTATTTTTGTTTTTATTTGCATTTCTCTAGAAGGTGGGTCAAAAAGGATCTGGCTGTGATTTATCTCGTAGAGTGTTCTGGCTACGTCTTCCTCTGAGAGTTTGATAGTGTCTGGCCTTACATTTAGGTCTTTAATCCATTTTGAGTTTATTTTTGTGTATGGTGTTAGAGAGTGTTCTAATTTCATTCTTTTACATGTAGCTGTTCAGTTTGCCCATCACCATTTATTGAAGAGACTGTCTTTTCTCCATTGTATATTCTTGAATCCTTTATCAAAGGTAAGGTGACCATATGTGCGTGGGTTTATCTCTGGGCTTTCCATCCTGTTCCATTGATCTATATTTCTCTTTTTGTGCCAGTACCATACTGTCTTGATTACTGTAGCTTTGTAGTATAGTCTGAAGTACAGAGGCTGATTCCTCCAGCTCCGTTTTTCTTTCTCAAGATTGCTTAGGCTATTTGGAATTTTTTGTGTTTCCATACAAATTGTGAAAGTTTTTGTTCTAGTTCTGTGAAAAATGCCATTGTTAGTTTGATAGGGATTGCATTAAATCTGTAGATCGCTTTGGGTAGTATAGTCATTTTCACAATGTTAATTCTTCAAATCCAAGAACATGGTATATCTCTCCATCTGTTTGTATCATCTTTAATTTCTCTCATCAGTGTCTTATAGTTTTCTGCATACAGGTCTTTTGTCTCCTTAGGTAGGTTTATTCTGAGGTATTTTATTCTTTTTGTTGCAATGGTAAATAGGAGTGTTCCCTTAATTTCTCTTTCAGATTTTTCATCATCAGTGTATAGGAATGCAAGAGATCTCTGTGCATTAATTTTGTATCCTGTTGCTTTACCAGATTCATTGATTAGCTCTAGTAGTTTTCTGGTAGCATCTTTAGGATTCTCTATGTATAGTATCATGTCATCTGCAAACAGTGAGAGCTTTACTTCTTCTTTTCTGATTTGGATTCCTTTTATTTCTTTTTCTTCTCTGATTGCTGTGGCTAAAACTTCCAAAAGTATGTTGAATAATAGTGGTGAGAGTAGGCAACCTTGTACCTGATTTTAAAGGAAATGCTTTCTGTTTTTCACCACTGACAATGATGTTGCCTATGGGTTTGTCATATATGCCCTTTATTATGTTGAGGTAAGTTCCCTCTATACCTACTTTCTGGAGAGTTTTTATCGTAAATGGGTGTTGAATTTTGTCAAAAGCTTTTTCTGCATCTATTGAGATGATCGTATGGTTTTATTCAATTTGTTTATATGGTGTATCAATTTGATCGATTTGAATGTATTGAAGAATCCTTGCATTCCTGGGATAAACCCCACTTGATCATGGTGTATGATCCTTTTAATGGGCTGTTGGATTCTGTTTGCTAGTATTTCGTTGAGGATGTTTGCATTCATGTTCATCAGTGATATTGGCCTGTAGTTTTCTTTCTTTGTCACATCTTTGTCTGGTTTTGGTATCAGGGTGATGGTAGCCTCGTAGAATGAGTTTGGGAGACTTCCTCCCTCTGCTATATTTTGGAAGAGTTTGAGAATGATCAGTGTTAGCTCTTCTTTAAATGTTTGATAGAATTTGCCTGTGAAGGCATCTGGTTCTGGGCTTTTGTTTGTTGGAAGATTTTTAATCACAGTCCCAATTTCAGTGCTTGTGATTGGTCTGTTTATATTTTCTGTTTCTTTCTGCTTCAGTCTCAGAAGGTTGTGCATTTCTAAGAATTTGTCCATATCTTCCAGATTGTCCATTTTATTGGCATATAGTTGCTTGTAGTAATCATGATCCTTTGTATTTCTGCAGTGTCAGTTGTTACTTCTCCTTTTTCATTTCTAATTCTATTGATTTGAGTCTTCTCCCTTTTTTTCTTGATGAGTCTGGCTAATGGTTTACCAATTTTGCTTATCTTCTCAAAGAACCAACTTTTAGTTTTGTTGATCTTTGCTATTGTTTCCTTCATTTCTTTTTCATTTATTTCTGATCTGATCTTTATGATTTCTTTCCTTCTGCTAACTTGGGGGGTTTTTTTATTCTTCTTTCTCTAATTGCCTTAGGTGTAAAGATAGGTTGTTTATTTGAGGTGTTTCTTGTTTCCTGAGGTAGGATTGTATTGCTATAAACTTCCCTCTTAGAACTGCTTTTGCTGCATCCCATAGGTTTGGGGTCATTGTGTTTTCATTGTCATTTGTTTGTAGGAATATTTTGATTTCCACTTTGATTTCTTCAGTGATCTCTTGTTTATTTAGTAATGTATTGTTTAGCCTCCGTGTGTTTGTATTTCTTACAGATTTTTCCTGTAATTGATACCTAGTCTCATAGCGTTGTGGTTGGAAAAGATACTTGGTATGATTTCAGTTTTCTTAAATTTACCAAGGCTTGATTTGTGACCATGAGCACTTGAGAAGAATGAGTATTCTGTTGTTTTTGGATGGAATGTCCTATAAATATCAATTAAGTCCATCTTTTTTAATGTATCATTTAAAGCTTGTGTTTCCTTATTTCTTTTCATTTTGGATGATCTGTCCATTGGTGAAAGTAGGATATTAAAGTCCTCTACTATGATTGTGTCACTGTCGATTTCCCCTTTTATGGCTGTTAGCATTTGCCTTATGTTTTGAGGTGCTCCTGTGTCTTTTAGTTGAGGCATTTAATCCATTTACGTTTAAGGTAATTATTGATATGTATGTTCCTACTACCATTTTATTAATTGTTTTGGGTTTATTACTGTAGGTCTTTTCCTTCTCTTGTCTCTCCTGCCTAGAGAAGTTCCTTTAGCATTTGTTGTAAAGCTGGTTTGGTGGTGCTGAATTCTGTTAGCTTTTGCTTTTTGTAAAGGTTTTAATTTCTCCATCAAATCTGAATGAGATCCTTGCTGAGTAGAGTAATCTTGGTTGAAGGTTTTTCTCCTTCATCACTTTAAATATGTCCTGCCACTCACTTCTGGCTTGCAGAGTTTCTGCTGAAAGAGCAGCTGTTAACCTTATGGGGGTTTCCTTTTATGTTATTTGCTGTTTTTCCCTTGTTGCTTTTAATATTTTTTCTTTGTATTTAATTTTTGATAATTTGCTTAATATGTGTCTTGGCGTGTTTCTCCTTGCTTTTATCCTGTATGGGACTCTCTGCACTTCCTAGACTTGATTGACTATTTCCTTTCCCATATTAGGGAAGTTTTCAACTGTAATCTCTTCAAATATTTTCTCAGTCCCTTTCTTTTTCTCTTCTTCTTCTGGAATCCCTATAATTCTAATGTTGGTGCATTTACTGTTGTCCCAGAGGTCTCTGAGACTGTGCTCAGTTCTTTTCATCATATTTTATTCTCCTCTGTGGTAGTTATTTCCACTGTTTTATCTTGCAGGTCACTTATCAGTTCTTCTGCCTCAGTTATTCTGTTATTGATTCTTACTAGAGAATTTTTACTGTCATTTTTTGTGTTGTTCATCATTGTTTGTTTGCTCCTTAGTTCTTCTGGGTTCTTGTTAGACGTTTCTTGTATTTTCTCCATTCTATTTCCAAGATTTTGGTTCATCTTTACTATCATTACTCTGAATTCTTTTTCAGGTAGACTGACTATTTCCTCCTCATCTGTTTGGTGTGATGGGTTTTTACCTTGCTCCTTCATCTGCTGTGTGTTTCTCTGTCTTCTCATTTTGGTTAACTTACTGTGTTTGGCGTCTCCTTTTCGCAGGCTGAAGGTTTGTAGTTCCCATTGTTTTTGATGTCTGCCCCCAGTGGGTAAGTTTGGTTCAGTGGGTTGTGTAGGCTTACTGGTGGAGGGGACTGGTACCTGTGTTGTGGTGGATGAGGCTGGATCTTGTCTTTCTGGTGGGCAGGACTGCATCTGGTGGTGTATTTTGGGGTGTCTGTGACCTTATTATGATTTTAGGTAGCCTCTCTGCTAATGAGTGGGGTTGTGTTCCTGTCTTGCTAGTTGTTTGGCATAGGGTGTCCAGTACTGTAGCTTGCTGGTCGTTGAGTGGTGCAGGGTCTTAGTGTTGAGATGGAGATCTCTGGGAGAGCTTTCGCCGTTTGTTATTACGTGGAGCCAGGAGGTCTCCGTTGGACCAATGTCCTGAACTCAGCTCTCCCACCTCAGAGGCACAGGCCTGACACCTGGCCGGAGCACCAAGACTCTGTCAGCTACACAACTCAGAACAAAAGGGAGAGAAAAAGAAAGAAAGTAAAAAATAAATAAAATAAAGTTATTGAAATAAAATATTTTTTTTAATTATTAAAAAGTAAAAAGTAATAAGGCTTCCCTGGTGGCACAGTGGTTGAGACTCCACCTGCCAATGTAAGGGACACAGGTTCGTGCCCTGGTCCGGGAAGATCCCACATGGTGCGGAGCAGCTAAGCCCGTACGCCACAACTACTGAGCCTGCACTGTAGAGCCCACAGGCCACAACTACTGAAGCCTGTGTACCTAGAGCCCATGCTCCACAACAAGAGAAGCCACCACAGTGAGAAGCCCGTGTATGACAATGAAGAGTAGCCCCCACTCACTGCCACTAGAGAAAAGCCCACGCAGCAACTAAGACCCAACACAGCCAAAAATAAATAAATAAATTTATTAAAAAAAAATAAAAAGTAATAAAAGGAAAAAAAAGGTAAGAAAGAAGAGAGCAACCAAACCGAAAAACAAATCCACCAGTGATAACAAGAGCTATTCTAACAAATAGCTATGATAAAACAGCTATGATAGCTATTTTGTTATCAAATAGCTATGATAACAAAAACTATTCTAAAAAAACAAAGAAACACAAAAACGGACAGACAGAACCCTAGGACAAATGGTAAAAGCAAAGCTATACAGACAAAATCACACAAAGAAGCACACAGTCACAAAAAGAAAAAGGAAAGAAATATATATATTAATAAAGAGGAAGAGAGCAACCAAATCAATAAACAAATCTACCGATGATAATAAACTCTAAATACTAAACTAAGATAAACGTAAAACCAGAAGCAAATTAGATGCAGAAAGCAAACCCCAACTGTAGTTGCTCCCAAGGTCCACCGCCTGAATTTTGGGATGATTAGTTGTGTATTCAGGTACTCCAGAGATGCAGGGTACATCAAGTTGATTGTGGAGGTTTAATCTGCTGCTCCTGAGGCTGCTGGGAGAGATTTCCGTTTCTCTTCTTTGTTCGCACAGCTCCTGGGGTTCAGCTTTGGATTTGGCCCTGCCTCTGCGCGTAGGTCGTCTGAGGGCTTCTATTCTTTGCTCAGACAGGATGGGTTAAAGGAGTGGCTGATTAGGAGGCTCTGGCTCACTCAGGCCAGGACGATGGAGGGGTATGGAATGCGAGGTGAGCCTGTGGCTGCAGAGGCCAATGTGACATCGCTGGATCACGGGACCCTGGCAGTGGCGGGCTGCACAGGCTCCCCGGAAGGGGGTGTGGATAGTGACCTGTGCTCGTTCACAGGCCTCTTGGTGACTGCAGCAGCAGCCTTAGCGTTTCATGCCCATCTCTCTGGTGTGTGCGCTGACAGCCGCGGCTCGCGCCCATCTCTAGAGCTCATTTAGGCAGTGCTCTTAATCCGCTCTCCTCGCACACCCTGAAACAATGGTCTCTTGCCTCTTAGGTAGTTCCAGACTTTTTACCGGACTCCCTCCAGGCTAGCTGTGGCACACTTGCCCCCTTCAGTCTGTGTTCACACAGCCAACCCCAGTCCTCTCCCTGGGATCTGACCTCGGCTCCTAGACCCCACCCGTCCCAGCTGGTGAGCAGACAAGGCTCTTGGGCTGGTGAGTGCTGGTCGGCACTGATCCTCTGTGCGGGAATCTCTCCGCTTTGCCCTCCGCACCCCTGTTGCTGCTCTCTCCTCCATGGCTCCGAAGCTTCCCCACTCCACCACCCGCAGTCTCCGCCCAAGAAGGGGCTTCTAGTGTGTGGAAACCTTTCCTCCTTCACAGCTCCCTCCCAGAGGTGCATGTCCTGTCCCTATTCTTTTGTCTCTGTTTTTTTCTTTTTTCTTTTTCCCTGCCCGGGTATGTGGAGAGTTTCTTGTCTTTTGGGAAGTCTGAGGTCTTCTGCCAGCGTTCAGTGTGGTTCTGAAGGAGTTGTTCCACATGTAGTTGTATTTCTGATATATTTGTGGGGAGAAAGGTGATCTCCACATCTTACAACTCCGCCATCTTGAAGGTCTCTCCGCCATGCTCGCTTTTCTGTCAAATACGTTCTTCCATCATCTTTAGTATTTGTTTGGCCAAAAAGTTCATTTGGGTTTTTCCATAAGATGTTACAGAAAAATCTGAATGAACTTTTTGGCCAACCCAATGTAAAGACTGTGTGAAGAATAGTTGAGGGATAATTGATGTAATGTTTGTGTGGGGAGTAATCCTGTATTTTCATGTAGCATGGTGATAGAATAAGATGTTTTCTTCCCATACCAAATGGTGCTCACTCACTGAAGTCTCTTGGTCACTAATGAATTACATGAGGTTGAATGGCTTCAGAAAAATGACTGGTTCACCGTGCTGACAGATTCATGTCCTTGGTAGTAAAGGAAGTAATGCAGGTAAACTCTTGCTCTGGACCCTATTCTGACCAACCTCAAGGTGGGTGAAGTGGAAGGGGTCAGTGCAGCCACGGGCTGGCCTGTGGGAAGGTGGCCACTGCGGACCCTTAGAACTTCAGAGGTCCTGCCCGCCACAGAGGGGCTTCGGGCTGTCTGGTTTGTTCCCAGGATATTAGGAAGGGAAATTTCAAAAGGGTTCCTGACCCAGATGAAGTACCTCTCGAGGCAATGAGAGAATTTGCAGGTGGGATTGCTGGCCAGCTGGGAATCATCTTTGTGACATTGTGGAGAATGGAAAGTTGCCCAGGACCTGGAGAGAGATTAATGTCCTCATTTCCCCCCAAAGAGGAAAGAAGGTGGAGTTCGGGAACTAACGACCACTGAACTTCACGTTGATCTTGAAAAAGAACTGTAGACTGCAAGATTCCAATGATGAGGTGAAACATTTTTTAAAGGATGTGATGATCATAAAAGTCAGCCAGGTTCATTAAGGACAAATTATGCCTCTGACTGCCTCTTATGATAGAGGAATCAGGAAATCCTGTAGGTGTGGCATATCCAGTTTTCACCAGGCATTTGTGAGAGTCATTCACAGTATTGTGGATGAGAAGGATTAATTTGGATCGGGTGATAGTACAATGAGGTGGATTCATAATCTCGTTAACAGTCATCCACAAATTGCTGACCTAGTAAACTCCTGGCAACTTCCTTACTGTGGGAGGTTTAATTAATTCATGAATGGCATATGCCAAATTATGTCCCCAAAGCCCATAGGTAAATTGTTTTTCTTGAATTTGTGACCCGTTTTTCTATGGGCAGTTTCCCTTTTGAACTCATTATGTATTATGCATGTAAGAATTTGGGTGATACAACTCTTCTATATGACTGTAATCCTAAAATGAGTTTTGAGCTCCAATACAGAAAACAGAGACATAACCATCTCCCTCTGCTGCAGGGGTAAAAGGGGCTGTGGGTGTTGGGTGGTAGATAGTAGGGTGGGTAGAGACCACCTGTTTCCCATGGCATTGGTCCTCCCAAGGGTTAGAAGTAGGGATTATGGGAGCCTGACTTTCTGTCAATACCATTCAGGGCCCCACAAGTTTGTAATGAATCCTTGACTGAATTGAAAAACCCTGGAAACGATTGGAAGTTTTTAAAGTAGAGGAACAACATCATTGGTCAGATTTGTATTTTAGAAATATTGCTGTGGCTGCAATTTGGACAATGGATTTGATAGGGTAAAACTTTAAATAGAGAAACAAAAGATTATGCCAGTAACCCAGGTGAGAGATAATGGTAGTGGAGGGAATGAAGTAAAGTTGGGTGTATTTGAGAGCGATTTGGTAAGTAGAATTTACATGACTTGGTAGTAAATTGATTGTGGGGAAAGAGGGAGAGTAAGGAATCTAGAAGGGATGACTCCCAAGTTTCTGACTTGGACATCTGAGTGGGTCGTGGTAGCCTATATTGACATGAAAGACAGCTTAAAGAGAAGGCAGGAAAAGGATCAGTTTGGGCCATGAGGACTGTGGGACATCAAGTAGAGATGTCCCAGTAAACTAACAGAATATAACAGTAAAATTAATTTCTAAGATCGTAGCTGTGGTGATGAGCAGTTAAGGAGAGAGGTCTGGCTAAAGATACAACACTGAGTTTATTTCATTCCCTTTACATCCACCAAGTGAGACTCCACTCTAGACACCTTCCTTCTGTATAGAGATTCTTTTTTTTTCTTAAATTGAGGTATAATTGTGAGATAGCATTACATTTCAGGTGTACAAAATGATTCAATATTTGTATACATTGCAACGTGATCACCATAATAAGTCTAGTTAACATCCATCACCGTACATGGTTACAAATTTTTTTTTTCTTGTGATGAAGACTTTTAAGATCCACAGTTGACTCTCTAACAATGAGGGCGTTAGGGGCACCAACCCTCTGTGCAGCTGAAAATCTGCATATAACTTATAGTTGGCCCTCTGCGTCCACGGTTTCTCCCAACCACGGATCATGTAGTACTGTAGTATTTACTGCTGAAAAAAATCCATGTGTAGTTGGATGCATACAGTTCAAACCCGTGTTCTTCAAGGGCCAACTGTATTCTCTCGGCAACTTTCAAGTACGCAATACAGTGTTACTAAGTATGGTCACCGTGCTGTACATTACATCACCATGACATTTATTTTATAGCTAGAGGTTTGTACATTTTTAGTGATATTTTACTATATATCATTATCTCCTTAAGAGCCTAAGTGCCACTAAGCTCATGTACTTATTCAAACTGTTCTATCTACAGGATTCTGGTTCCATGCAATTATGGCTGTAGTAAGTAAAGAATAAACACACCAGGGTCTCCTAGATATTTCAAAGCATTCTGCTTCATCGTTAATCATGGTAGTAGCGTGGTAAAATAGAAGTTTTATAAGTATCTCCTGAATGGTAATCTGCAATGCCTGTTAATTTACTTTAAGAGAAAATATGGTCTTAGAAATTCATTTTACTGTTATACTCTGCAGTCTTATAAATCACACTGTCTGGTGCATGAAAAATTAAAAAGAGCAATTGATACGTTTTTCAACTTGTAAACATTTTTGAAACCAAACCAGATCCTAGACGTGACATTTTTGCATTGCTGTTGGAATTTCCATGCCCAGCGTCTATGTTCATTCTGTCCCATTATTTATTTTGGCTCCAGTGTTTGGCTTCTTCTTTGAAGTAGTTTGCTTTCAGTGTTTACAAAAGTGGACTCCCACAACCAAAGAAAGGATGGATAATGAGTCAGTCTGAAAGTGTTACAATTTTCGTTTGTAATGGAATAGGGTCACTCTACTATAATTAGTGATGTTGTGAAAGCAAGGCAGAACGCCTAGGCAGTGTCAATTACTTGGCTGTTTTCAGTATGCATATGGCATACACACACGTGGACACACACAAGATCCCCGGTGCCTTATTTTGGTAATACTCTACTTCTGAATTCCATTGTAAAAAAGAAAAAGATAGAGTACAGTTTTAATGAAATGCAGTGCGAATGAATGATTGCTGACTTAAAACTAGGTCTCTGTTAATGTGCTCGTGATTCTCTGTTAATACTGAGGTGGAAAGCTGTATTGCTTTTGTGGCAAGCATTGTGAAATGAAAGGGATACAATCAAGAGCCTTTTCCTTTTTATTGTCTGCCTTATGTATAAAATACTTGGATTTAAGTTGTAGCCCCCTGTAAAATTAAGTATAAATTGTGATGCTGTGTATATTTTTGATACTTTATGGTTGAAGTTTTTTCTCTTTAAATTTTTGATCTTTTATGCTACATTATATACCTTCTTTCTGAAATATACAGTGGACTTACCCAGGGGCATTCAAATGGGGCACAGAACTCAAATTTTTCTTTCTGAATTAACAATATTCTAGTAGGAGCTTAATGAAAGTTTCTTGAATGAAATCAGTGAACACTTAGATAATGATTATTGATATAAATGCTGTGTTAGCAAATCATAAAAACAAAGTCATGCTTTTTCTGTTTGACTTTTTCTATCTCTAGACTTAACTTTGCCTGTGACAGAATCTTACAGTTTAAAAGATGGTCTTTGGAGTTAGGCTGACTGAGTTCAAATCTGAGCCATCAGTTTCTAACCATGTGGCCTTGGACAAGCTTTGAACTTCTTTAAATCTCAGTTCCGTCCTCTGTGAAGGGTTAACCCATATGGATTTTGTTAGCATTAAATGAGAGAATATGTGTAAAGCCTTCAGTGCCTTCATACAGTAAGTGCCTGATAAGGATTAGCTATTATTCCATTGTATATATGTGCCACATCTTCTTTATCCATTCATCTGTCAATGGACACTTAGGTTGCTTCCATGTCCTGGCTATTGTAAATAGAGCTGCAATGAACATTGTGGTACCTGACTCTTTTTGAATTATGGTTTTCTCAGGGTATATGCCCAGTAGTGGGATTGCTGGGTCATATGGTAGTTCTATTTTTAGTTTTTTAAGGAACCTCCATCCTGTTCTCCATAGTGGCTGTATCAATTTACATTCCCACCAACAGTGCAAGAGGGTTCCCTTTTCTCCACACCCTCTCCAGCATTTATTGTTTGCAGATTTTTTGGTGATGGCCGTTCTGACTGGTGTGAGGTGATAACCTCATTGTAGTTTTGATTTTCATTTCTCTAATGATTAGTGATGTTGAGCATTCTTTCATGTGTTTGTTGGCAGTCTGTATATCTTCTTTGGAGAAATGTCTATTTAGGTCTTCTGACCATTTTTGGATTGGGCTGTTTGTTTTTTTGATATTGGACTGCATGAGCTGCTTGTAAATGAAAAGAAATGAAATTGAGTTATTTTTAGTGAGGTGGATGGACCTAGAGTCTGTCATACAGAGTGAAGTAAGTCAGAAAGAGAAAAACAAATACTGTATGCTAACACATATATATGGAATCTAAAAAAAAAAATGTAAAATTGATAGCTAGTGGGAAGCAGCCGCATAGCACAGGAGATCAGCTCGGTGCTTTGTGACCACCTAAAGGGGGGCGGATAGAGAGGGTGGGAGGGAGGGAGACGCAAGAGGGAAGAGATATGGGGATATATGTATATGTATAACTGATTCATTTTGTTATAAAGCAAAAACTAACACACCATCGTAAAGCAATTATACTCCAATAAAGATGTTAAAAAAAAAAGATTAGATATTATTATTGTATCTGCCTCTTCAGCCTATACCCCACCTTCACACTACCCAGTAGGCTTATGTTTGTCCCTTAGATTGTGTTTTCTTCTTTAATCACTGATTCAGTGCCATCTTAGAATGTTTTGCCTGATTTTTTTTCACCTTTCTGTTAAAACTTTCCCATGGTTTTTGTGGGTCATGAGTCATATCTCTTGTTTCGGTGAACACTGACATTCTACTGAAGTTCATCAGTTCCCTAACTAGACCTCCACACATCTTTGGTTCTTTGGAATATTTTACCTTGCAGGGGATGTTGCTCTACATATATCCTCTCTTCCTCCCTCCCCTCTAAAACAAGCCTTCCATTGAGTTTATTTGTAGAGCATGTTTGGTTCCTTTTTTGAGTTACTTTGCAGAAAGTAAATTAAGCCATGGAACCATCATACACATACCTCATACCAGAGCTTCTCTTCCTCTTAAGCGCTAATTTGAAAGCTTATCTTAAAGAACCTGCCCCTCTTGGGAATTCTCTGGTGGTCTAGTGGTTAGGACTCCACACTGTCACTGCTGAGCACCTGGGTTCAATCCCTGGTTGGGGAACTAAAAATCCCAGAAGCCGCATGGTGCGGCCAAAAAAAGAAAAAGAATCTGCCCCTCTTTAGAAGATCCACTATTTCTAACCAAATTCAACTTTATTTATGTTTTATTTCTTTTTTTCCTCTTTGTCTTTTTTTTCCTCTTTCCATTATACCCCATTCTTTAAGATGTGGATGAATGCCTGGAACCAGATATCTGCACAAATGGTACTTGCTCCAACCTCGAAGGATCCTACATGTGTTCATGCCACAAGGGCTATACCCCAACTCCAGACCACAAGCACTGTAAAGGTAAATACTGTGATCAGATGTCTCATTTTTATTTGAACTGCACTTAAAAACATATTAGAGTAACTAGCCTTCAAAAAGGGAAACATACTACCTGTCATTTATTTTGATTGAGCTTCTTGGAGCACATTCTGGTTGGCATCTTTGAAAGTGACTCCTCATGGTGATTAAATACAGACCCTATCTGTTTACATAGAGGAAAACAGTGTTTTTTTAGAGAACATCTGTAAACCACAGATCTATTTTGTTTTTTCCAGTTATAAAAACAAGACATGCAGTTGTACAACTCTGTGAATATACTAAAAACTATTGAATTGTACACTTTACATAGATGAATTATGTGGTGTGTGATTTTTATTTCAATACAATTGCTATTAAAAAACATGCATCTGCTATACGAAATGTGGCAAATGCAGAAAGGTAAAAAAGATAAAGTAATAATCTTTCCACCTCATTTGTGGATATTCGTATCTCATGGATATTTTATATCATTATGTTCTGTGTACAGTTTTCTATCTACTTTTTTGTCATTTAATAGTATGTCATGAGCATTTTACATTTCATTAATAACTCTTTTCAAACGTTAGTTTTAAAGGCAGTGTAATGTCCCGGTGCATCGCTGTGTCACCATTTTCTTGCTGTTCTTCAGGTGTTGAACAACATACTTTTTCCAGCTTCTGATTATTATGTAAAAATAAAACCTAACAGGCATCTCTTTAAAAAATAAACCTTTGCCTGAATTTTCGGATAACTTCCTTATTTATAAAAGTGGGATAATCAGGCAAAGTGTTCTGTGTTTAACTATTAAAGTGGAAGAACACTAATTTCTAATTTTAAAATGTGTGTTTCTTTTACTTCTAAAAGATTTAATATGTATTTTATGTGCTAATTTCCTAAACACTTCTAATTATTAAACACTTATTTCATACCTCTGTTAAACATTTATATTTCCTCTTTTGTAAATTTGTTAATATCTTTTCCCATTAATCAAGTTTTTAAGTCAATGTGTATGAACACTTTATATATAGGATATATATATATAAACCTACGTACAGTGTGTATATTTAACGTATACCGTTTTCTTTAGAATATCAGTGTAATTTGTCCAAGGTTTTGCTAATTTTTTAAATAATTTTTTAAGAAGTTTTCATTTTTTCTGTGGTTAAATCTATGGATTGTTTCCCTTCTGCTATCTTCCATCACTTTTATACGTAAAAGCATGCTCTTTCAAAGGGAGAAAGAGGAAATAAGTAAAAAAAATTTTCTTTACTGTCTCAGTGAAAGTGAAGGATCTAGGGTAGTGGTTAATTTATCACTGTGGTAGGGAAGCAGTAAACAGTTACCCTACTACTGACCTGTAAGAATTGAAGCATCTTCCACTGGCGGTAGGGAATTCACAGACGTCTGAATTTGCCGCCTTACTCCTTCCATACAGCAAAATACTATCCACTCCCAGGAGAGTGTATGAAGTAGGCACATCTCCCTTTCCTCCTGGTCCTTTCCCACATCCGCAGCTTTCCTTCTGACTCCTTAAGCTGGGCATCTCCTCAGAAAAAGTTAAACGTGAGAATCACTTGAAAGGTATTATATCTTCCTTACATACAGGACTAATGGTGGCTGAAGGTCTCAGCATTAGAAGCCATTGTTAATCTTTATTTGATTGCTGTATCTGGTTTATTGCCTGTCATGTTACTTTCTCTTCCCAGTCTGCCTGCTTCTTCTCATCTGCTTATTCATAAAAACCCTTGTAATCGGCCCACACTTCATATTCCAAATTTGTCCCCACTGCTTTCTTCAGTTTGCAATCTCTGTCCCATCCAAGTGATGTCACAACTGCCCTGGGTATATTCTGTGCTTATTTTGACTCAAGTACTTGCTCATAATTATCCTGCCCTGCACACCGATCTTCTTCCTCACTACTGACCTGAATCCTGGCTCTTCCAGGGATTCACTATACCACCTTGGATAAATAATCTCAGGTTTCCTGATATCACGTCATCCCTAAAATTCGAGGATTGGGCTCTCTAGAGGGAAAATGCCCAGAGTAAACACATGTTGGATGAATGACTCATTACCACCGTCTTCCTCTTGGCATTGCCCTCCCAGATGAGCCTGCTCCTCTCTAGTCAGTCTCCCTACTACCTGAGAATTCACACCATCAGCCGATGCCACCCCTAGGAACACTCGTATTTTCTAGTCTCTGGGGCACTCTGCTGGGCTGCTGCAGAAGCTTCTATTCATCCTTCCTTTCCTTCCTCTCAAGTGTATGAAGGAACCAACATGTTCCAGCCACTGCGTATGTTACCAAGAGGCTGAAATCTCTCAAAGAACTATTACTCATTGGAAGAGATGCAAACCTGCATCAGATAATTGGAGACAGTGAAGTACTAAGTGATGAAAGTTAAGTTGTCAGTGATGTCATGTGAATGTCATGTACTCCTGACATTATGTGAGGACCAAAGCACTTTACCTCTGTGCTATTCTTTCCAAAAACCTGTAACCCCTGTCTTAATCATGAGAAAAACATCAGACAAGTCCAAATTGGGGACATTCTGTGGAATTCTGGCCCATATCCTCAAGGCAATTGACGTTGTCAAAACAAGGAAAGACTGACTGGAGAGATGAGACACCTGCATATAATGTGTTCCCCTGGATTGGATCCTGGAACAGAAAGAGGACCTGCATAGAAAAACTGGTGAAATCCAAATAAGTCTGGAGTTTCGTTTTTTTTTTTTTCTTTTAAAAGGCAGTATGTCATATTCTAGCTGTGATACTCTGAAGCTGTGTTAGCTTGGATAAGTTATCTCATTTCGCCAGGGCTTACTTGCTCATCTGCAAGAAGGTAACAATGATGGCATCTGTGAGGGTTGATGTGAGGATTGCATGAGATAATATAGGGTAATGAGATATCAGAGATAATACATGGAGAATGAGATATAAGGCAGGGGCAGAGCATGACATTTTGTGGTAGATGTTGTTATTCACCGAATAATAGGCATGTACAAAGTTCTGCTGAAGCCAAGAAGTGTGTGACTAATTCAGATTGCATGCTTCTGGGAAGGCTTTGCAGAGGTGTCGCTATTTGAACTTGGTCTTAAAATATTGAATACAGCGGGGAGAAAACCTTAGCAGGCAGAGGAAACAGCACCGCATTGACTGTGTCTTCACCTCACTCAATGTACTGACAACTCTTTTCAGGTTGTAAATACATTATCTAGTGTATTAATCCATTACTTATTTGTATCTTTGTATTTCTTTGTACATTTTAGTGCTGTATGTACTAAATGTATAGATACCCTAGAGATAGTCTCTATTTTAACTCTGAGCAGGACTTATCACAGTAATATGGGCAAAAAGTCCCTTAAAGAAATACCTTTTGGGACTTCCCTGGTGGCACAGTGGTTAATAATCTGCCTGCCAATGCAGGGGACACGGGTTCGAGCCCTGATCCGGGAAGATCCCATATGCCACAGAGCACCTAAGCCCGTACGCCACAACTAATGAGCCTGCGCTCTAGAGCCCAAGAGTCACAACTACTGAAGCCCACACGCCTAGAGCCCGTGCCCTGCGAAAAGAGAAGCCACCACAATGAGAAGCCCACACACCGCAATGAAGAGTAGCCCCTGCTCGCCGCAACTAGAGAAAGCCTGCGTGCAGCAGCAGACCCAACGCAGCCAAAATAAAAATAAGACAATAAATTGATTAAAAAAACCAAACAAACAAATACCTTTTGTGAAGAATAATATTTTCTGTTCATCTCTTGGCACAAGAGAGAGAAGACATTTGTCCTGCATGCCTATTTTATTAGAAAGTATTCTTCTGTCATAGGAATTTTGTCCCTCATCGGAAAAGAAAAAATGCTTTTTAATGTGTAGAATTATGCTGCCTCTGTTCCTGTGTCCTTTTAAAGACCCAAAGATCACCTCATTCAAGATAACAGAGTTGCCTCGAGTTTTTCCAAATATGTGTATCATTACTTGTAATGAATTACTTCTGACAGTCTTCCCAACATAAATGAGTAACTTATGTAAGATGTCTGGTGTATCCTGACAGTACTTGGAATGGAGGGTATAGTCTTGCAAACATCTTCACATGGGAATGCTTAATTTTTCATCTTCTTTGAGAAAGTCAAAAAGAGGCCAAAGCATTAAAAATGTTGTCAGACATTACGTGAGATCCAACCAGCTACATGAGCTATTGTTGGTCTTAAATTCTTGAACTGACGTCTCAAGTATTTTATAGAATGTGCTGAAAGAAAACATGGTGTGGGCTCGTCTTTGCTGTCAACCACTTGAAAAGCTAGTAGACTGAGAATGCTGGAAAGGTGTAAAATCATTCGTAAGACAAAATTCTTACTTAATTTCTCTATTGGTAGTCAGCAGTTGGCAGCCAGGAATTATATGTAAACAAAAGGGATCAACTTCACAATAAGTGAAACAAAAGTTTCTAGTAAACTCAAGTAATTTCTGCAAGAAATTAAATCAGAAACAAATTTCTGAACTCCAATTACATTAATAGTCAATGTGAGCTTTTTCAGGAAGCATAACCTGACACCTTGCTTGCATGAAGATAAAATTCAAAAGGTTAATGCCTCACTAGAGGTTAAGAAATGCAACTTTGCTCAGGAAACAGGTAATTGTCAGTGATACTTGAGGGAAAGGACTGTGCAGTTAATTGAGTTCTCCTGGCAAAAACTTGTGGATGCAAGGGGGGAAAGTGGTGGAAGAGGGGCGTGGTGGTGGGATGAATTGGGAGGTTGGGATTGACATGTGTACACTAATATGTATAAAATGGATAACTAATAAGAACCTGCTAGATAAAAAAATTTTTTAAAACCTTGTAGATGCGTTTTAAGTAACAGGATATTTTCAGAAGGAAGCACTAATCAGACATTGATCTTTAGGATGTGATTTCCTTAAAACAAGTTCTGCTCTTTTAAAATCAGGACTCCTCTCTCCCACCCTGAGTACCGGGCTGGTGTGTTTTCATCCATTGTCTCCACTAATCCTCACAGCAGACCTGTGGTGGAGGTGGTGAAGCTCAGTCCTTCCATATTTTAACGATCATAAACTCTTACAAACTGACTAGCTCTTCAGCAGAACATTCTGAGGCTGTGTCCTCATAGAGAAGGCAAGACAGCACTATCTAATTAGATCAGACCAACCTGACAGCCAAACAAAAGCGTTTAGAAAACACGCGCTGCTTCTACCACAAGTGTTCAAGATATTGAGGAGGCCAGGCTTTTCTTCATTCGTGTAAATTCATATCCACGACTAGGAAACTTATAAAGAATTATGTTCTTTCTCAGTCAAGAGCTCTATGTTTATTCAAGGCATTTGAGAAAAAGTCCTCACTCATCACTCTCTCCTTAGACATTCCAACATCTATCATCAAAACATCATGCCTCTTGGCTTTCCTTGTTACTTTGAAAATGAGCTCAGTGTCCTTTAACACAACTGTTTGACCTTATAGTTTTCCAGGTTCTTCTAGTACAGTAGAAATCTCTATTTCCTCCCATAACTGCCTCCGTTATGGTTTTGTTTTGTAAATTCTTGGGAGAGTTTTAATTCTGCCTTTTTTTCTGCCTTCTACAGGTCTGCAAACTGCCTCGTAGCCATTTGTGCTGAGGTTCTTTCTTTTTTCAACTCTAAAATATTTCACATTGTGTTTGTGCTATATCCAAAGTATGAGAGAGAGAGAGATGGCAAAGAGCTTGATGTTGTATTGAAAACAATTTTACTTCATCATAAATTTATCATCTATTTGTAATTATTTCTTTTCTACAGTTCAGCATACTGAGGTTGATGGCTGGTACACCGGTGGGCTGATTCAAACTAAAATGTAGAGTGCCTCACCTAGGAGAAGTACTATTATTTTTGTGATAATAACCCCAGAATGCATTGGAAAGGGCAGAGCCTTTTTTTCTGCTTATTAAAAAGTTTCTCTTGTGGTTCATGCCTTAAAAGGCCAGCCTGGAAATGGAAGGCTTTGAGGGCAGCAGCTTGGTTTACAGTCTCAAACTTTAGCTGATGGGGTGTTTAGATATAAGAACTAATGTAAACAATTGTCATTGTGTTTACAGATGTTGACGAATGTCAGCAAGGGAATCTGTGCATAAACGGGCAGTGCAAGAACACCGAGGGTTCCTTCAGGTGTACCTGTGGGCAGGGCTACCAGCTGTCAGCAACAAAAGACCAGTGTGAAGGTAGGAGTGTAGCACCATGAACTACTGTGATTGCAGTCTAAGGCACGTGCCTACAAAAAAATGTGCACTCAGTAAAGTGAGTGGGTTTTGAGAAGCTACCTACGTGATTGTTTTATTGTGCCAGAAATCAAGGGACTTACACTTAAGTCAGGAAAGTCGATGAAACAGGATGGGAAAAGTCTAAATTTGAAAACTAAGGTATTAGTGGTCAGTGGCTGGGCATTTCTATTGGAAAGAAAAATGGTTACTCTGTGTAATTCCTTACTTGCAGAAAATCAATTGTATTAAAATCATTTGAAAGTTTCACCTAATAGGATTAACACTTAGAAGCGAATTATGTCAGCCTGGTATTATGTTTTGGAATATTAATGATCTAGTTTTTGTATGCATTGAGTTTTTTTAAATTCTTACTTTAAAAAAAATAATCACTAAACAAGACTTTTCAGGAAGACTGAAATAGCATCCCCCTTATACTCAGGGATAAAGTTTGTGAAATATACCCTGTTCCTACAGGTGATAGTGAGGATTTTGGACCTCACTGGGGTTGACCTTAGACTCAAAAAAAGTATTTTTCTTCATTGAACTTCATACAGAATTACAGATTGGCCCTTCAACAACACACGTGTGAACTGCATGGGTCCATTTATACGCAGAGTTTTTTCAGTGAATACTTAGTAGAGCACTACACGATCTGTGGTCGGTTGAATCCTCAGACGCAGAGCTGTGGAGACAGAAGACCAACTGTCAGGTTAAATGCAGATTTTTGGCTGTGTGGTGGTGGCCCCCCCAACCCCCTCATTGTTCAAGGGTCAACTGTACTTCACTTCCCAACACGTATATGCTCCCTGAGCTTGAAAATACTATGGTATCACCAGTGACAAGCACAAGTGTCCAGAGTTCCTGAAAAGAAATGTCATTTAAACATCATTTATTTAAGAATACACATTGTACTTGATCAGTTGTTTTATTACAGGGAAACAAATCATATCCATGTCTGTATGTAAACTTTAGATATTTAATACGTAGAAAGGTCTCCTGAGGTAGTGCTATAAAAGAGACAATGTATGGTGGTCCTACAAAGGGATCTACCAATATTATCATAACCTTCTTCAATTATCCCTTTCTAGAACAAAGAGAGTCATTACAATACCTAATCTAGAGGTGAAGAATGATCAAACACACACAAACACACTCATATACACACATAAATTAAGTAATTTGTTCTAGATTCTCGTCCCTCTCAAAGTTTTTATACTTTATTTAATGAATCCTGACCTTTACAGTGTGTGTGATAAGGGTAGACGTCCACTCATAATAAGGCTGTCGTGTTCATAGTCCTTCCTTTTGAAGAGCCAGTGATGTCACTCCTAGAGATAAGTCAGACACAGGAGAATCACCCACCAGGTTAGACATAGGGGCAAACCAATGTTAGGTGCTAAATGCCAGGATACTCAGAATGATGCTATAAAGCAGAGTAGGATAGAACAGTGCTGTAGGGTCCCTGTGGTGTTAACTCTTGCAGAATCACATTGCCAGAAGTAGATACACATACGCAAAATGTGATGAATAAAGTTGATCAGCAAACAACATGAAATAAGTGCCTGCTGATTGTTGAAACACTAGGTCATCTAAGGAGTCAAAAAAGATGTGGTAGACAGAGGCCCTGCCTCAGGAAAGTCAGGATCTGATGGTGAAGGTAAATGATGGAATACATGCAGTATATTATCATGCCTTTTATGTGTGGATATGATGCAGGCACGTGTGTGAGCCTGAGCTCAGGATTGCGGTTACAAAACAAATCATCTCTAAGCAGAGGATGTGTGTGTCAAGCAAGAGAGATTCAGAAGCAATGTAGGCATCAAATGGGCTGAGAGCCCATTTGAAGGACCATTAGATTTGCCCAGAAAATCACTGAGAGAGAGAGAAGGTGGAAGCCTGATTGCTAGGGGTCTAAAGGGTAAATTACTGAAAAAGAATTGAAGACCTTCACGCCATGACACTTTTCAATCAGGGGGGTCAGCAAACTTCTCCTGTAAAGGGCCAGATAGTATATGAATGTGTGGTGCTATTTTCCAATAAAACTTTATTTATTTATAATAATAGGCAGTGGTGGGCTGTAGCTTGCTGACCCCTGCTTTAGACTATCACAGGCCTTAGTGCTTTTAAACTCAGAGTGTTAAACTTGAACCTATAGAAGGAATTCCAAGAAGCTTCGTTGTGATTCCCAGATTACAGCCAAGTATTTGCCCCTCATCAGTGACCAGTGGAATTAATATGTACAGATTCTTAGCTCACTGCTTAAAATTTTAAGCTCATCTGGTTTTCCCTACAGGGATATTAATGAGTGACTTTTTACTAGAGGTCAGTTTGAATCACATAATGAAAATTCTAAATTAATTAGAAACCAGATAGTTTATAGACCTCCCTTACATGAATGATTAAAGACTCACTTTTAAAGCACCACTTCTAAGTTTCTTTTTACTCTCTTGCTCATAGATATTGATGAATGCCAGCACCGTCATCTCTGCAGTAATGGGCAGTGCAGGAACACGGAGGGCTCCTTCCGCTGTGTTTGTGACCAGGGTTACAGAGCGTCCGCTCTTGGAGACCATTGTGAAGGTGAGAATTGCTCTTGATTGCAGAATCATAAAATGTGAGAATCAGGATCAGGGAAATCTGGACATCATCCTGGCCTCTGTCCTTGACCCCATACTTTGGACTTCACAGTTGAGGACACGAGGTCCCTGCAAGATGTTTTCCCCATGGTCACACAAATAGTGCCAAGAAGTGCATAGAATCAAGGTTTTCCTTACGCTACTCAGAGCAGTTATGCCAGAAGAATTATGCCAGCTAAATGAATAAAGAATCAGTTTAACTTTTCTCAGCTGTGGATGGTTTATCCTGGGTGTATAGTTCTGTATAGCATCCACTGGGATGCAGGACCAGTGGTACCAATGATCCAAGTAAGTAAAGACAAGTTAATTTTCCAGAAAAATGTAAAGTTTCTAAAGCCAGACTTTAATTCAACTTTGAGCTTTTCACATAAAATATTTCTTCAAGATAACCCATGTATATAGCATTTGTGAGCTGTTAACCACTTTCACTACCTGCCTTGGCTCAGAACCCCTTTGGGTGGTCAGAGCTGCTGAAGCTGCCTGTCACCAGCCTGTCACTTGTGAATTCTCTGTGTTCACTGTGTGTTTTTCCCACTCATCTGCTGATTTGCTGCATTTAGACCCTGTCAGTTATGAAAGCAGAAATGTGAACATGGCAGGGTTTGCCTCACATGGCGAGGTGGTGTCTGCTTGAGGGTCTGAACCCCACCTTTGATAGAAGAGAATGAGCTTTGCAGTGATTGGTTTTGTGGCACATACTTCAGTGGCCCCAGGTACTTTTGGACTTTTCAGTCCCATTGGTTGGGAAAGATCAACTGTATTGTATCCTTCTCTTCTGACCAGAGAACTTGGCTCAAACAGTCACAACCTGTCTGGAGGGCAATTGGTACCGTTTCAGAGGTGTTAAAATGTACATTATTGTTGAATCAGTGGGCCATCTTCTAGGATTTTATCCTAAGGTGACAACGTTTTTCAAAGGGTTAATACAACCGGTGAAAAGTTGTAATCAACATACCTATTGAAAAAATAGGCAAATGATCAAGTGATAAGTCATAATAACAATAATAATTGGTTGTCTGAAAACTATGGATGGGGAACTCTCCAACATATGGGTAAATGTTGATGATTCAACATAGTGGCAATGCAAGATGGAAGAGGCAGTCGTGTTTCTGGGAGCCAGTCATGGAAGAATCTATTCTAGAAGTAAGTAGGTGGTAGGGCACATGCTAAGGCACTGAAAACCTACACTGACCACCAGTATGTTTTTTGCCCTAATTCCTGGCCTAGCCAAGAGGATAACCAGGCCATTGACTAAGTCTTGGGTAATGGGTGCTTATTATAGGACATGTTCCTCTATTTTGGCTGTTTTAATATGTAACCATTTCACCAGAAGTCCAATATTTTTATTCTAAAACCATCCATTTCAAGAAAAGCCAAATAAAAACGTTTCCCCAGCTTCCTTGGTATTATTAATATATATGTTCCATTAGAAAGCTTCTTTTTTTTTTTTTTTTTTTTTTTTTAAATTTATTTTTATTTTTTTTGCGGTACGTGGGCCTCTCACCGCCGTGGCCCCTCCCGTCGCGGAGCACAGGCTCCAGACGCGCAGGCTCAGCGGCCATGGCTCACGGGCCCAGCCGCTCCGCGGCACGTGGGATCCTCCCGGACCGGGGCACGATCCTGTGTCCCCTGCATCGGCAGGTGGACTCCCAACCACTGCGCCACCAGGGAAGCCCTAGAAAGCTTCTTTTTAAGTATATAATCAGGCTCTTTTCAAGTCAGGACTAATTTCCCTAGTGTCTTAGGTTATAAATAGGACTGGAGTCCAGTCAATTAATTCAGAGCTCCTTTTGAAACGATATTAGCACTTCAGCCTGCTAATTCCCAGCCAGCACTGTTTCTGACCCTTCCCAGTCTTATGCAGCCGTAATTAACTGAGCTGTGACGGCTCACTTATCTTTCACGGCTGTGGGAGGAAGAGCCATCTTTCTTGTTGGCATTTCTATTTACATGTGTAATTTTCCTCTTCTAACTCTGGCAGAGACTTGTTTTCTTGCAGCGTTTTCCTGCAGTCCTGCTGGCCTTCTCGTGGAGTCAGAATCCCAGGCATTGTGCTGATTTCTGTGGGCAACGTATGCCAGCACACTCAGTAGCCACTCAGTCTGTGATTCTGGGTGGCCTCAGTTGTCCTGGTTATTAGAGATCTTGGCATCTCAGCCTTCAAAGGCTCTGCCTCTCTGACTTGTTTTCCCTCCAGGCACAGTCTCTGCTTCCATACCTACCTTGGCACCTTCCCCAGCCCCTTGCTGTGGTTGCTCCATGCTAGTCCCTTGCAAAGCCTGAGAAGAGGATTCATGATTTACTCTGTCTTCCTATGGCCCTTCTCTGTTGGTCATTTCTTTGCAGACCAAATCGAAAAAGGGAAGAAGTGCTAGTATTTCTTACCTTCTGACATTTCTTTCCAAGTCAGAGTCATCCATTTATTCATTTATGCATTCATTCAACAAAAATTTGAGGGTCAAGGACGTGCCAGGCACTGTTCTAGGTACAGGATGTACAGCAATAAACCAAACAGACAAAAAGTCCTGCCCTCGTGGAGCTTACATTTTAGTGAGGGAGATAACAATAAAAATGATAAATAAATAAACTATATAGTTTGTTAAATGGCAGTAAATGTTAAGGGGAAAATTAAAGTGGGGTACATGGGGGGTGCGGAGGGAGGGAGGGAGAGTGATGGTCTTAAATAAGTAGGCAAGCAGAGGTTAGCCTGAGATGATGGCATTTGATTATTTCTGGGGGAGTGTTCCATGAAAAGGCTTTGTGGAGGAGATTAAGAGCTTGACTTGGGCACTTTCAGTTTGTGTTGCCTACAGTGGGTATCCACATGAAGATATCCGAAAGACAATTGGACCTATGTGTTTGGAATTCAGGGGTGAGTTCTGAGCTGGGATACATCAGCATGTAGACAGCGTTTAAAGCCGTGAAGTTGGATGGGATCACCAAGGGAGTGAATGTAGCTAGAAGAGAGAAGTTGTCCAAAGACTGAGTCCTTGTCCCTCATTTATTTAGAAGTGAGGAGGTGATAAGGAACAAGCAGAGGGGATTGAGAAAAAGTGGCAAGTGAAGGAGCAAAACCAGAATCCAAGAGAACATTTCAAAGAGGGCGTGATGAGCTTGTGTCAAACATTGCTGCTAGGCAAGATGAGGACCAAAAGTTGACCATGGCATCTAGCCAGGTGGAGGTCCTTGGTGACTGCCAAAGCAGTCTCAGTGGAGAGGTGACCACGACTGACTGTTGCTATCCTTAAAGCCTGATGGCCAACTCCTAGAAGAAATTCCTCTTTCATATCACCCTAGTCGGTGGTGTCAGACAATCCCACATCGGGCTCTCTTAATATTCCACCTACTCTTTTTTTTGCTTTTGAAGATAGAGATCTTGCAAAATTTTTAAACTAAACCAGGCTCTAACATAGTGCACTGGGTTTTAAAATCTGTACAATTATTTATAAACATTTTTTAAATGCTTCCTTTTACTCTCATATACATTATTTCTCTTAGATTTTGGAAAGTGAATGAAAATTATTTTAGGATAGGGTGAACAAAGCTGACACATTTCCATTATGCTGAGGCACGTATATTGGTAATAGAGTGTTGTTCCTGAAATTCATATCCTCAGGATTCTACTTGCTCTATTTTGAATTGAGATTTTTCACATAATGCTAATGATCAGATGTGCCTTTTCTTATTTTGTTGTCTCAATTTCCGAAAGAGCAAAGAAAGAAAGGTAAATCTAAAAATGGACCTCCAACTCAACACCTGTTAGAATGGCTGTGGAGCTATTAGAATAAATATGGAACAGTTGGAACTCTCTTACCTTGCTGGTGGGAATGTAACATGATACAGCCACATTAGAAACTTCAAAAGTGAAACCTACTGTGTGACCCAGCCATTCTATTCCTAGGAATTTACTCAAGGAAAATGAAAGCATATATTCACACAAAGACTTACACATGAATGTTTATCAAAACTTCGTTCATAACAGCAAAACTGTAAACAGTCCAAATACTCATTATAGGTGAAGGGTAAACAAATCGTGGTGCATTCATACAATAGAACACTACTCAGCAGTAATGAGGAGAGAGCTATTGATACACATGACAACCTGGATGACTCTCAAAAGCGCTATGCTGAGCAGAAGAAGCCAAACAGAAGAGGGGCACAAGTAACCTTTTGGGGCAATGGAAATGCCTATGCCTTTTTGGTAATGATTGGTCCAGGTTATTCCTTCAGTACATGGTGTTTTGTGGGGTTTTTTTGGTTTTTTTTTTTAGCTGCATTGGGTCTTTGTTGCTGCATGCAGGCTTTCTCTAGTTGCGGCGAGCGGGGGCTACTCTTCGTTGCAGTGCACGGGCTTCTATTGTGGTGGCTTCTCTTGTTGCAGAGCACAGGCTCTAGGCACGTGGGCTTCAGTAGTTGCAGCACGCGGGCTCAGTAGTTGTGGCTCATGGGCTCTAGAGCGCAGGCTCCGTAGTTGTGGCGCATGGGCTTAGTTGCTCCATGGCATGTGGGATCTTCCCAGACCAGGGCTCGAACCTGTGTCCCCTGCATTGGCAGGCGGATTCTTAACTGCTGTGCCACCAGGGAAGCCCCTTTAGTACATGTTTTATGGCAAAGATCCATAGACAGTAGACTAGAATATCCCCATTTGGCTCAACCACTTCAAAATCATGAAATAAGCAGAGAGTTGGGGCTTAAGAATTATTTTCACAGAAGTTATGTCTAAAAACCTTTTCTCAATTAAATTTGGTTCCACTTTTAGGAATCTTGATCTACCAAAGGTCAGTTAATCAGTGAATAAAACCTTTGTTGGCATAGTCAGGCTTTGCAGGAGACACTTAGTCCTCCGTGCTGTTATCTTTCTTAATTGTGCATGATGGTTCCTTTACGGATTCTTTCACAGAAAGTATAACACCCAAGGCATTAGATTAACAGGAATGGAGGTTTTAAGGTCCGGCCGGAAAAAAGAGACTAAGGAAAATGTCACCAGGCTTAATGTTTGTCACTACAGAATGACATTCTTACAAAGGTGTGTCATTAATTCCTTAAAAAACATTGCATTTGCAATGATGTTAAGAATCCAGCAGTGGATCCTTACAGGTATAAATTGATACAGAAATGCCTGTGCCTTGATTGTGATGGTGGTCACAAGAATGTGTCTACATTTGTCAAAACTCATTGAACTGGACTCATAGACACATTCGTTTTATGTAAATTACACTTCAGTGAAGTTGGAGAAACACACTAAAGAAGAAGTGATAAATCACTTTAGTTGTGACGGAGTCACATCAGCATTGTTTTACATTTTAGGATCAAGTACTCAGAAACACTTTAAAAATGGGTGAACCTCATAATAATTTATTTTGATAGAATGAAATTATAAGGTGCTTCTCTTTTATCTGCCCCATGAATGGTACGGAAGGCAGTTAATTAGTTGCTTGGGTTCTATGAGGAATATTTAATTCCTGTGCCCACATTTTCAACCAGACAGCGAGGAGAATAAGGCAGCAACAGTCTCCATATTCACTTCTTCCTGGACCTCCTCATGTATTTTAGCAGCAATCATAATTATTAGCAAGAAATGCCATAACATGCCAAATTTCTGAGAAAACAAAGAAGGTTTTGTTCTTTAGGTTTCTTCAGTGCTAATAATTTGAATCCTACACATACAACAGAATCGGGGCTCATGGAGTGTGTTAGGAATAATGAGCTCTGACTAGGAGTAAATGAGGTAATAAACAGCCCTAGTGAAAGATCTGCCTCAAGTTCATGCAGCAAGGGGGGGTCATTAATTGTCTTACATGCTCACAGTCAAGACCCATTATTGGTTACATAAACCATTTTTAGTTGCATATACGTTATAAGTACATACGTTAGAAAAAATCCAGGCAACATTATACCTGTTTGTGATAACTGCTGAGTAAGTGACTTTTGATTTTGTTGACTCCCTTGCCCACCAAAAACTCTTCTTCCGCCTCTGCCACTTTCCACCCTGCTGTCAAGGCTCCAGGTAAGTTCCTTATGTTACCCAGGCCACCTTTGACCTCTGTAGTGTCTCTTCTCTAAATTCATGTGACACTGGAAGTTGGTTTTAGTCTTTTGACAAATATCTTTTTTGACAGTTCTTATGTTAAATTATTTTGAACTTATAAAGCAACTCAATATTTTTGTGTTTTTTCTTATTAATATAATTTGGGTTTTTTGGTACAATCATCTTCCTTTGGAGGCAGGGAGCATGCCAAGTACTTTAAAAACCTTTCCTGTAATGCATAATATAGGATCTTGTATAAATAGATGCTCAAGATATTCTTATTTGAGGAATAATTTTATTCTCTATCATCACGGAGAATTTAACCAAGTAAATTACTGTTTGTTATAGAATCTTTACTTTCCTCTTTGAATTGATTTTATTTGATGTTAAAACTTGTTTACTGTGCAAAGCTAAAATCCTTTCAAAATATTTCATTTCTCAAAAACTCTAAAAGGTAAGCCGTCATCCATTTAAAATCATGCGTTATGAGAGATGTAAAATAGTGTTCATTTATGTGAGTCTGGTGTGTAAACATAAGGAAAATGTTTTGCTAAATATGTTTTGTCTTTTAAATTTTGTAAATTGACTTGTAGATATCAACGAGTGCTTGGAGGACAATAGTGTTTGCCAGGGAGGAGACTGCATTAATACTGAAGGGTCCTATGATTGTACTTGTCCAGATGGATTCCAGCTAAATGACAATAAAGGATGTCAAGGTACTTCTCTCTCCATCTTCTAAACTATAATTTACATTATTGTTCAGTTCTGCGTTGCTTCCTGATGATAGTCTGCGGTTTTACCACTTTATATGTAAGTGAGCTATGCCAATTTGTATTTGTATAATATTTTTCTTGAGTCTACATCAAGTACAGGAAGTTCTCGCTTTGCACTGCACCATGTTAACTGAAACTCATGTGTTTTGGAACTGTGTCCTAGCTTTGCGTGCTTCTGTGGTAACTGAGATCACCTGTACTTTGCTGTTCCTTTCATGGGCCAACCTTGGTACTTGATTCTAAATTATCTTCTAGCTTTTTTATCTCCTTCATGGGTCTATTTAATTTTGTCCCGTAGCTGATATGTATCTGCTTTTTTTTTTTTTTTCCTGATCCCTGTTTTTATCCAGTATCTAGCTTCTCCTCTCCCCCAAAAACCTCACTAATGTTTTGGTCACAATTATAGAGGACAGGATTTTATGTTTTTTCAAAGTGCTATCATGTTTAATCTCCTAAAGAGCAGTCCTCCTCCCCTTACCTGTGGTTTCACCTTCTGCAGTTTGTTACCCACAGTCAGCTGCAGTCAGAAAATATTAGGTGGAAAATTCCAGAAACAATTCACAAGTTTTAAATTGCTCACTGTTCTAAGTAGTGTAATGAAATCTCATTCCATCCCATTTCATCCCACCCGGAGCATGTATCATCCCTTTGTCCAACGTGTCTCATCTGTTAGTCACTTAGTAGCCATCTCCATCGTCAGATCCACTGTCGAGGTATCACAGTTCCTGTGTTCCAGTAACTCTTATTTTACCTAATAATAGTTCCAGAGCACAAGGGTAGTGATTCAGCAATTTGGATATACCAAAAAGAAGCCATAAAGGTGCTTTTTTTTTTTAAATGAAGAGGTGAAAGTTCTTGACTTACTAAGGAAAGAAAAAAAATCATGTGTTGAGGTTGCTAAGATCTATGGTAAGGAAAAAGAGGGAAAAAGAAATTTGTTCTAGCTTTGTTGTCACCCCTCAAACTGCAAAAGTTACGGCCACAGTGCATAAGTCCTTAGTTAAGATGAAAAAGGCATTAAATATGTACAATAAGATAATGGAAAGAGAGAGAAATTACATTCATATAACTTTTATTACAGTATACTGTTATAATTCTATTTTTAGTTAGTGTTGTTAATCTCTTACTGTGCCTAATTTATCAATTATACTTTATTATATGTATGTATAAGAAAAAAGTAGTATATATACGGTTCAGGCCCATCCATGGTGTCAGGTATCCACCGGAGGTCTTATAATATATCCCTTGGGGGTAAGGGAGGACTGACTCTACAGTGGACACAAGGTACTAATAAGAACACAGCACCAATCACAGCACAGCTTTAACTGAACACCTACTATGTGCCAGTTGCTGAATTACCTTACTTAATTTGTAAAGAATTGAAGAGGCAACTTTTCTTTTATCCATTTTGTGCATGAGTAACTGAAGCTCAGAGAAGTTAATTAGTATGTTCCTCACTAATAAGTAATTGAGCTGAGATTTGAACCCAAGATCTTTCCCCACTATTTTCTCTACATCGCCATACCAGTTATTGTTACACTTATAGCCAAAGGAAGGAAGACAATGAGATTCAGTGAATTTTTTTTTTTTTCCCAGTGTAACACATTGAGTTATTGTTGATGCTGGGGTTAAAAAATCAGATTGTCTAGATCATTTGTTCCACCATTTTTAGCTACCCCTAACTGCCCCACAAGTTTTCCTATAATTATTAGTCTAAATAAATCCATGCCTTTTTTCCCATTGAAAACTCAAACTTACCTGTACTCTTACTTATTTCTAATACTGGATAAATTTTTTTTTCTCATTGTTCCCCCGCCATTATGGAACTCTGTAGTGTATCCCAAAGTACATATAAATAAAAGCTTGTTGGAGTCATTTTTTATCCATTGCTACTGGACATGTATGACTTTTTTGTTCTCGATTGTCATAAATTATATCCCTCTCACGTGTCCCAAATCACAGTATTCTTAAAAGAGAATATGGTGTCTATTCTCTTAGTTGTGAATATTATACTCTGTGTATCATTATCTACACTCAGCTTTGTGTCCCTGAGATACAAAAGACATGGGCCTTTGCCTTACTGATCCCAAGATTTAAATATACTGCAGTGTGTACTTCATTTGATATCATATATTTATTTACCTTCAAGGTGAATTTAAATTTTTCAGTATTTCCAATACAGAAATTAAATGTGCTTGGATTTAATGTAGTTGAGAAGAAAGGTTTGAATAAATTTATGTGACAATATTTCCATTTGGGCTGTTTTACATCTTAATAAAATCTTGATTTATATAAAATGCCAAGAGATACCCCCCAAACCACCTGAATCTTGTTTTTATTACAGACATTTGGGCTTAGAAGTAATATTTTTTCTGTTTCCTCTTGTCACAAACTTTTGACCAAATAGAGGTAAAACCAAGTCTTGTATAAAGAGACCATGATTTCATGTTGCAAATTATATGTACTTTTAGAGTTAAAGTGCATAAAATTCATTTAGCTATCTGATTAATTAATTATACTGTCTTCTCTCCGTATATTAAATCTGTGTTTGTCATTTGATAGGAACTCATATGTGACTGCTCCAAACGTGATATTTTATTGACTATAAATCATTATTAAATTGACTTTGTTCTCAGTCACGTTGATGATTCCTGATTTCCAGAATAAATTAATGTCTGCTTGAAAAACTGATATGAAAAATGTTCCTGAAGCGGGATAGAGTACCATTTAAAAAATACTATCTGTGAATATGCTCCATCACCCACCTTCTCTGATTAGAAGTCTGTCTATAATACCATGTGCACTCACCTTGTTTTGAATCATCTCTCTTTGCCACGTCACTGGAGGCAGCTTTGTGATCCTTCGCTCTGCCTGAAGTTAGTAGGCTACTTCTATCTAATCCCCTGATCGTGTCAGCATTCTGTACGTGGGTGTAGATTTCAGAGTTTGTTTTAATGCTGAAAACATAATTGATGACAATGTGAATAACCGTGGAACATAGTTGGATAATAATGCATGATAGGCCTAAACTTTAAACCTCACCTAATAATCTGAAGATAGTTCCATATTCAGGAAGGAATTTTCAATTGAAAGTGTAAGAATGTCTTCCCCCAGCAAAGTTAACGATGTCATACAGACGGCATGGAAATTCTATGTTAATTACTCTCTTTAGGAATGTGGCAGCACACATTTGATCTTCAGAACACACTCAGTTTCACGTTTTGACTTACACGTGCCAAATTGTGAATTTCTGTGGAATCTTGGACCTATGAAAGAAACCCAACTTAAATATAGTCTGGCTTTCAGCAGAGTTACTAGCAGCATAGTTTAGAAATGCCTCAATAAGTGCAACCCAAATTGAATGCATATGTTTCTCTGGTTCCAGATATTTGTGTTGTTCTTTCTTGGTGGTTTCCTGGAAAAAAAGTCTGGGAATTCATCTTCAGTTCCTGTCATCAGACTTTTTAGACAATTATTTGTTAATCAGTGACTTCTCTTTAAGCAAGAAGTTTATGCCCATTCTTCCCCGTGCAAAGTTGCAAAAGTCTGACAGCTTTTATAGGGCCGTATTGAGTCACAGATAAAATAAGGAGGTGGTCTCGGATAACCTCTAGGGCTCTACAAGATGGATATCGACCTGGGACTTGATCTCCAGGCCAGTGGAAGTTTATGGCACTTTGTTGCCCAGGTAGAGGGCAACAGATTCTAGGCAGCAGCTTGGAAAGAAAGAATGGAGCTAACGGGTAAAAGAAGGTCAGAGTTCAAGAAAGATCACAACCTAAGGTATTATCAGTAGGTAGAGAGGAAACACAGAGGATACCAGAGATTTTATAAAAGAAGTGACGAATTTCACGGAGTGTAATCACGTTGAGAAATAGTAAAGTAGGAAATGATTCGTTGCTCTTCCTTGAAATATTTTAGTGACAATTAGAAGAATGGGAGAATTGTTAAGAAAATGAGTAACTCCTATTTGATTTCTTAGTTGGGTTCAGCAGTAGATAAGCCAGTTAGCCTGAAATATATGGCAGAAGGAAGGGTAAAAAGTTCAGGCTTAATACAGAGATGGCTAAATCAGTAATATTGCCGGAATTCCTATTACACAGTGAGATCAACAGGGCAAAAAGAAGAGCCCCAGGAGATCCTGGATACGGGGAAAGGGATGACTCTCTGAAGGAGGTGAGCTGCCGGGTTGGTGGCTAAGCATGTTCTAGAGGTCTCTAGGAAGGTCCCATCATCTGTACCTTTCCCATGTTCCCATTAAGTCTCCCCTGTTACATTGTGAGCTTCATAATGGCAAGGGCCCCTTCCTACTCAGGCTTCTCATAGGAAGCCTTCAGCCAAAGTTTTTAATTGAATTAAAGATGTATTTTTAAGAGGATATGTTGAGGACCTCTTTAGCAAGAGATAAAGAGGAGGACCTAGGAGACTTCAGAAAGATAGGAAAATGACCTTAGTAGGGCTACTGCCTGGATGGTGCCAAGGACCTGTGATACTTTTTATGACCCCCCAATTAACTACGAGAGCCTCAATCAATCACTCTTCAGTTATTAGAGAATGAACAAAACTGAAATTTTTTGGTGGGCAAACATTCATAATACACTGTTCACTTGCTGTGCTAGGAGTTGGGGACTCAGAGTTAAAATATGCAGTTCTCCTTAAGAAGCAGTGAGTGCAAGAGGGACACAGATGAGACAAACAGCAGTTAAAATGCAGTGCGCCTAGGCAGTTGCATGTGTCAGCACCAGTGGTGAATAGGTGAACCATTCTCCATGATTCCTTACGTTGTCCACTGTGGGCACTCTTAGCCAGCATGGCTAGGATTAGTTTGAAAGAACACTGCATTTACACCAAATACTTCAGGCATTAGCAGTGTTTAGGAGTGCGTCATCACCCTGGCTACGGGGAGCATAATCATCCTTCATTGAGGGCAAGCAGAGTATGAGATGGTCAACACAACTACAGCATCCTTTGTTCATGGTAATAGTCGCTACCACTTTTTGACTCTTGGTTGTGTTGGGTACTACATTAAATAGCGCCTGATGCTCATTCACTAATTTCATCATCACAGAGCTGTGCCAATATTAAGACTTTCCCTGGTATAAAAGGCCTTTTTCTTGTACTTTATTTCTTGTATCCATTTTCAGTGAAATACAGATTGTGGTCTATTTCACCTGTATATTCAGACATCTGAGAAGTGCCATTTTTGAGCCAAACACTGTAAGACACGTCCAGCCTTGCCCTTAAGAAGTTCACGTCCCAGGGATGGATAGGCAATGGACATGGGGAGACGTACAGGCCACAGGAGAATTGTTTGCATGGTGGTGCGAGAGGACAAAGGACAACACAGTATTCACACTGAAGAATATTTCACAGAGGATTTATTTGATTGTAGACCCTCAAGCCTCCAATATGTCTTTTAAAAAAAGGGTACCTTTGGGTTGACACTATGAAACTGCTTTTTTTTTTAGGTTGAAAATGGTTTGAACATTGGCTAGTTCCTGTGATTCAACCTAAGTAGTTTCTCTCCGCTGACAGTCCAACTTGTCTTGTGGTCTGGTGTGTGTACAGACTGTATAGTTGTGCCATCAAATAAGTGTCTGACCATGTTGTAATAGATTTTTCTTCCTGTATGTCTAGTATCGTAAGAAAACAAAACAGATTTTTTTCAAGTATGTGGAACTCTTCTCGATTCCAGATATTAATGAATGTGAACAGCCTGGACTCTGTGGTCCTCATGGAGAGTGTCTAAACACAGACGGTTCTTTTCACTGCGTCTGCGAGCAGGGTTTCTCAATCTCTGCAGATGGACATACATGTGAAGGTAAGACAAACCATAAGACATCACATAATTATTGCATGATAAAGCAGAGAGGAGATCACTCTCTATTTTAATAGGCAAAGGCTCTGAGACACTGAAAGACACGCGTGATTTAAGGCCTTAGAACATGTATGCACCAAGATGACCCCTACCCGAAATCACAGCTCGGGGTGGCTGGGATTTACAGACAGGATAAACGGCCAGTATGATGGTGAAAATACTCACAGGTGATTCCACTACTGGTACTGAATTAACAAGTCAAAATGTGTGGGAGGTGATGATTTTAGGTGCACATGGGAGACCTAAAGGAAAACGGGGGCAACATCCTGATGTAACTCGAGACTCTGCCAGTTTTGATTATGCTTCATATAGACCATCTGAATCATTCTGTTTATAAAAATGCCTTGCTTGATTTTTTCTCTGCACCACTGTCAGCAGAGATTTTCCAGAGTTATTCCTCTAATATCCTTAGCTCTAAGCCAGTATATTTTCTTATCTATCAGTATTTATTATGTCCTAAAAGCTAATTAACTTGTAAGATGTTAAAATAACACTGTGGGCTTCCCATTGGCAACCTCTATGTTTGCAGGGATACAGCACTGGTTATATTCATAAGATTTATATCTTGATGACTTATTATAGTTTGATAAATTGAGGAATAATTCATCTGAACCTTTATAAAAGTAAACCGAGAAGATTCCTATAATCATATTTTAATCCATCCCTTTGTGAATCTAGGTTATCAAAACCCAGCTATGTTTTAAAGAAGTACGAAGGTTTTTGTTCTGGGCCTATGATAGGATCCAAATGCTTTGCTCTAAAAATAGTGCAGCAGGAAGTGTGTGCTCTCCTTACCCATACCACAGTGGAATCAAGCGAGGAACGGCAACCAGGTTCATCTGAACTAATTATTATATTGGGAAGAATAAACTGATCTTATAAAAAGCAGAGATTGTTGAAACTGCTCTCTTGCTGAGCAGACAAAACATTGATACCAGATTTGGTTTCAAGTGAAAGAGAGATAGTGCAGGGTGGGGTTTAAACAAGCAGATTCTGAGGGTTTGAAAGTGATCAAAAGTGGGGAAATGGAGAAAAACATCATAAAGATGGCCATGAGAGGTTTACTCCATGTTTCAGTCGTTCGAGTTTTAATTAATTTTATATTTAGAGCTCTTAAGAAAGACAGGGCATGAATGCATACATTCTGGGGGAATCACAGTATCCTCTGGTGGAGGGAATAGGGTGCTAGCCCATCTGAGTCACGGACGAAACGAATTTGCAGAAGGCACATTTCCCTGCCTTCTAGAAAGGTGCAGGTTTGCTTCTTCAGCTAGCTCTAAAACATGGATAGTAAGGGCTTCCTTTGCTGAAAAATGGTCCCAGTTACAACTGCCAGTAGCTGTGCCATGCAAAAACTATATTCAGAAAAAATGTAAGTCACCTCAAGTGCTCACCAGTCAAAGCCATTGCTCCAGAAGAATATACCAATATAAGCATATTCACATTTATTTTTTCTTTTGTACTTTATAATTTGTCTTTAATTCTGTATCTTTTAAAATCCTGATTTCTGCAACTCCAGTTACATAATCACTCTAATTTAGTTGCAGTTCTAATTTTGTTAGTCATTTACTTGGCAGAGATTTTAATTTTAAAATGTGTTTTGAGAAAACTTCCAGTGCTTTGTAAATTACTGTACTTTAGTATGCTGTCTTTGACACTTGTTCCATATTTTTTACTCCAGAATCTGGATAGTTTTACAAAAGTAAAAAAAGTAGATAATTTAGAATATTGTGCTGATATGTGGCAGTATAACTAGAAAGCTCCCTAATTATTAGGCATGTTAATCTCTTTTTAGAATAAGCTTTGCAAGATTTTCATTTTTTTGTGGTCTTAATCCAATATATTAAACTGGTCCAAATTTTCTGTTGTTGGACTTAGTCTGAAACTTGTGACAGTAGCAGTATGTCCTGATTCTACCTTTTGGCAGTGGTGTAGGACGAAGCTAGTCCATTTGATGGGAATTTAACTATGGAGGTGATGTGCATAGGACTTGAATTAACATCGAGAAGTGGCTGGCACCCTCATTTCATGCCCATCCGCCAGCTTACTTCCGAACTTCTAATTAAAGCAGTTGAAGCCACGTGGATGTGTGAGGGTTGGCATACCCTGCTTTAAGCAGGGCTGAAGGAATCCCACCCAGATGAGGGAAGGAGGGCCCTTCCCTGATTTCCTATGACTTGGAGAGTTGTCAGCCTCTCTGCACAGTTATTGAACCGCAACGAAGAGGTGTACTCTTCAACATGAACTGTCTGAGGTATCAAGTAGCATGGCCGATTCTTTGGAAATACAAACAGCACCACTGGCTCCTTCCTTTCCCTTATGTATGTGCCGCTCTGGGAGCACGTAATGTGGGAGAGGATGGAGAAGCATCTTGTTTTTCCCACGTGAGATAAAGAAGAACAACAGTGTCATTTGAAGTTTGAGTGGCGTGGGAAGGAAGTGATGGGTGAGCAGCTATTTATTTACTTATTCATTCCCTCAGCAGTGACAGAGTGCCTGTCTTGTGCCAGGCACCATAACCGTTCCGAGGGCAAGACACACACTGTTCTTGTCCACATGGAGCCTGCATTCTAGGAAGGGATTCAGGGATCAATAAGTAAATAGTACATATAGAAAATTACGTTGTTGTAGTTAAATAATATAACTTGGTTATACTTCATGGATATAAATAAGTGCAGGGTATGGCATGCCATATATAATTTACAATGCACAGGGTTTTTTCCCCCAAGTCCTACATGTGGATGTCAGGAAAGTGCAGGGGAGCAGGACCCTTCTGGTTTACTTCCACCTCGGTAGTTCTCGGTAATTCTTTCTTTTCTTCTCATGACTGCAGTTCATCTTTTCCTGCCACCTCCTGCACCCTATAGCCAGAGCTTTCATTTTGTGTAGGAAAACAAAGGAAATTTTTTCTTCTTTCATTCAGCTCACTGTTTTATATTTCAATTTATCTTATCGATTTGTTTTAAAAAGTTACACTTCTTTGGCTCCTTTATTTTTCCCCACTTTTTAAATTGCAGCGTTTTAATTCTTAGGAAAAATATGTATCATCCCGTTTATAAGCTGACTCAGGGTTTTGTTTCTTCATCCTCAGAAGAATGTGAGTGAGTGGGAAGAAGAATAGGGAAACTTGTGACTGTATCCTCAGTGTCACCATGTCTGTCCCTGACTCCATAGAGAAATGCCTCCTGGTCTCTGACTTGGCATCACTCCATTCACGTGCCTCTGGCAGGCTGCTCTTGGCCAGGAATGGCTGTGCTCTCCCAGTTGGGTGTCCAGGTTGACTGAGACCTTGTATGACAACAAGTAGAATTGGGGACATTGGGCATCTCTAGACCCCACTGTGCTTTCTAGTCTGTTCACGTAATAGACTGGGCACACTGGTCTAGCAGGGACCGCAGAGGAGCCTGGCAACACAGAGGGAGTGTTGGTGACTTACGGAACCTGCTTAGACATGGCTAATTAGGCCTCCAAACCGTGACCAAAATAGCTCCCTAAAGCCCTGTCCTTTAGAAAGAAGCCTCATTCATTCATCCATTTGACAAATATTTATTATGTGTGTGCCATGTACTGGCCACTCTTCTAGGAACTGAGGCTGTGTCAGTGAACAAAAAAAGATCCCCAGTTTCTTGGAGGCAACAAACTAATAAGCAAACTATGTAATATGCTAGACAGTGATAAACCCCATGAAAAAGAGTGGAGTAATGGGGTTCTGAGGTCTAGAGTGAAGAATGGAAGCTGGTACAATACAGACTAGGGTAGTCACAATGGGCTGTTCTGCCTCTGTAATATGGGTTAATGAAAGTAATACTAAAATAGTGTCTGAGTAACAGATAAAGCCATATTAAGTGCCTTTCTTTTTCAAACTGATCATCTCCTGGCTAAGTGATAATAGCGTGTCAATAAATAGACAAGAGGACATGAGATTATCTGCTAAAGGCCTTTTTCCAATTACCAACATGAGTTCTGTTGTCCAGACAGGGGAATAAAAAATCAGAGTACAACACCAAGAGCAAACCCTAATGTGAATTATCGGCTTTGGGTGATCATGTTGTGTCAGTGTAGGTTCATCAGTTGTAACAAATGGACCCCTCTGGTGGGGGATGTTGACAGCGGGTGACGCTAGGGGAGGGTTTTGGGAAAACAAGGGGAATATGGAAACTTTCTGTGAAATTTTACTGTGAACCTGAAACTGCTCTTTAAAGGCTGTTTTTAAAAATCAGGCCTTCCTGGCATTACCTGTTTTTCATCAGAAAAAAAACAAAAAATCAAAACCTTTAAGTTCAAGTCTATATTCGACTGCTCTCTTTTTCTCCCCTGAATTTTGTTGTTTATTTCTCACTTTTCAAAATAATACCGCCGATGGAGTACGTGATCAGGAACTTCTCTCATATTCAGAACAACTCATATTGATTTAAAAATTGAGAACTATAGGATTGGAAGGGGACTTCTTAGAACATCTAGGCTGAACTCTGAATCCCAAAGCACTCAAATCAAATCAAGCTGTAAAGGCTCTAATCCTGTAACCTATTTAGATATCTACTATAAAACACTTCTTGCTAACTCATTCATTTGGAAGGGAAAACACAACAAATGCAAGTGGTAAGGATGGCTAGTTTCTTGAAGTTGACTGAGAACAGTGATATCAGAAAGATTAAAAGAAGTTGGGTCCAAACTCTTAGGCCAATTTTGTGTTCGCTGGGAACCAGAAAATACAGTAAAGGCAACCTTTGCCAAATCAAAGAAATAAAAACGAACTGGGAGCTAGTGTGGTTTTGTTTTCAGACTTTGAGGTACATTTTCTATGAACAGTGTAGAAAGAAAGTATAAAACCATTGTTGACAACACTCCAAGGCAGTTGGTGGTTTTGTGGCATGGAGATAGAACTTTATGTCTATCACCAAAGAGAAAATATTTTTGAAAATGACTTAGCCAAGTAGGACATTGAAGTACCCTGACACAATAATATATTACATCTGGCTGCTTGGCGCAAAGATTTTTAGGGTTTTTTTTTAGTACTTTTAGAGTTGGAAACTGAAAAGCCCAGTAAGAGAACACAGCCGGAGTTCTCTTGCTTTTCTCAAGACAGGGAATTCAGCTTAACAACAGGATCCTTTCCCTCCCTTGTGTAAAAAAGGATCAGACAACATTCCAGGTAAGGAAGGGAAGTGGCCTCTTGCTGTAAAGGCTACTGTTCTTCACACTCACTCCTCCTGTGAATGTACTTCTGCAGAAGTGAATGAAATGGATGATCAAATCATTAGGGAGAGAGCTGAGGAAATCTTGCTGGAAT
Organism: Phocoena sinus; assembly: GCF_008692025.1. NCBI lineage: Eukaryota > Metazoa > Chordata > Mammalia > Artiodactyla > Phocoenidae > Phocoena > Phocoena sinus. The sequence continues at coordinate 26,708,570 of NC_045775.1, forward strand.
AAGCTGCTTTTGGACCTGGAATACATATTTTCCATGCATTGTTTGATTGTCCTCCATATATGAACATTTTTATAAAGAAATTCATAATGGTAGCAAAAAAAATTCAAGAGCTCTTCCTAAGCCTTTTATTGCTGCTGACCTTTTAAAACCCCAGAGCTATGGAAAATCATCTATTTATAGAAGAAGTAAACACTTTTCCTTGCAGCCAAAAAAATAGACATGAAACTCCCAGAAAGGGAAGTCTGTGGACAGGCGGGCTGCCCCTCACACTTCCTACTGTGGCCCCCACTCCCCCAGCTCTCGTCTGGGGCACCGAGAGCTTCCTGCGTCTACTTTGACCAGTCTTTTGATGTCATCAACAACCCAAGTTCTTGAGAGATCATGGAAGGTTGTTGTGAATAATATTTTTATACTTCAGACCTACATTGTAATGCTTAATATATCGATTCCAGAATCAGTTACTTTTTAGGCATCTAACAGAGAATATCATATGGTTGTCTTGGACGCCCAGTGTGAGTGGACTGGAGATACTTCACACGTCTGATTTCATGACTTTATTGAAACAACAGCAGTAACAGTAATAGCCAGCATTCACTGAGTTCTTGTTAGGAGCCAGGCACTATGCTAAGCGTGTTGTACCCATTTTCTCTTTTAATCTTCACGACAAACCTATGGGTAGGTTAAGTACTAATTGGTATGCTTTTGGCTGCAATGAGCAGCTTACTATAAAGAAATTTATTATACTAATAAGTGCAGAGATTGTCACCTCTCATCTACTGTAGGTCTTTATTTAACGTCACTTTCTCAGTAGGCCCTTTTTTTTCTCATTTTTTTTTAAGTATAGTTGACTTACAGTGTTGTGTTAATTATTGCTGTACAGCAAAGTGATTCGGTTATACATATATATATATACGTTCTTTTTCATATTCTTTTCCATCATGGTTTATCACAGGATATTGAATATAGTTCCCTGCGCTATACAGTAGGACCTTGTTGTTTATCCATTCTACATATAATAGTTTGTATCTGCTAATCCCAAACTCCCAATCCATCCCTTTCCCACCCTCCTCCTGCTAGGCAACCACCAGTCTATTCTCTATGTCCCTGATTCTATTTCTCTTTCATAGGCAGGTTCATTTGTGTCATATGTTTGATTCCACATATAAGTGGTATCATGCGGTATTTGTCTTTCTCTTTCTGACTTACGTCACTTAGTGTGATAATCTCCAGTTGCATCCATGTTGGTGCAAATGGCATTCTTTTGTTCTTTTTATGGCTGAGTAGTATTCCATTGTATATATGTACCACATCTTCTTTACCCATTCATCTGTCAGTAAGCCCTTTTCTTTTTTTTTTTTTTTTTTTTTTTGTGGTACGCGGGCCTCTCACTGCTGTGGCCTCTCCCGTTGCGGAGCACAGGCTCCGGACGCGCAGGCTCAGCGGCCATGGCTCAGCGGCCATGGCTCACGGGCCCAGCCGCTCCGCGGCATGTGGGATCTTCCCGGACCGGGGCACGAACCCGCGTCCTCTGCATCGGCAGGCGGACTCTCAACCACTGCGCCACCAGGGAAGCCCAGTAAGCCCTTTTCTAACCACCCTTTCTCACCTTCACTCACCCCCAACATTCCCGTTCCCTGTTTTTTTTTTTAACTACTTTATTCTCCTTCTGTGTCTTATCTATTATTTATTGTCCGACCCCCCTGCTAGACTCTAAGGCTGATAAGACAGGAATCTTCATCTGTTTTGTTCACTACTTTGTGCCATTAGTTAGGGCCCAATAAATACTTTGTGAACGAATGAAGGGATGATGAACTGTCTGTAACTCATCCTGGACTGTCAGGAAACAGACATAATTGAGTGTGTTGTGCACTTCTGCGAAGGTTTCCCTTTTTTTTTGGAGGATTTCATTCCCTAAAGCACACCCTGCTTAGTATTTGGTGCAGCAGTGGTTAAGACGTTAGGCTGTGGGGTCTGAGTATACATGGGCTTGAACTCTTGCTCCAGCACTTCCAAGCTGTGTGGACTTGAGTAAGATGCTCACGTGCCCCGGTTCCCCACTGCATGATGAGGATAAAATACAGCCCCTACGTGGAGTTTGTTGGGAGAGGTAAGTATGTCGATATGTGTTGGCAAGTATCAACTTAGAATGCAGCCCGGCCCCTAGAACATGCTCGATGAATGTGAATTACTGTTAGTATTTTAGCACTTCTTACGTGGGCACTCTAGTTATTGCTGTGTGTTTCCCTTAATATGTGGGCACCTAAAAGGAAGGGGACATTTAACATCTATTTATTTTTATACGATCTGTGCTTAGGAAATATACAACACACAGTTGTATTGTTTGTGAATTGTCGATAGTTCTAAGTCCAGGTCTGGATATAAACAAATGACTATATTTTTTCCATTTTTAAACCCCCAATTTTATTAAAGTTATGTAGAATACGGTACAGTAACTCGTTTATACATAATGTGCTTTAAATTCCTCCCCTTTTGTGTTCCCTAAGCATTACATGTGACTAACTTTCCCCATTCACCTCTGAGGTATTTCAAGTTTTTAAGTGTGTGATGTGTCAATTGCCAGTAAACTGATGGCTCGTGCAAATGCTTCTTTGCATTTAAGTATTGACACTGTTATTTCTAGAGGTACACTGTCTATCTTCTGTGGTTTCATAACTAATCTTTCTTGGCCTCCTGTTTGAATATAGAAAGAGAAAAAGTAGAACAGTGAAAAAAAAAGGGGAATTTTTTTGGCTGATCTCATATTGCCTCTGGGACCCAAGTGTCAAAAAGATGAATCTGGGGTTTGATGTAGTTGGCCTGTGCTTAGCGTTTTCTCCCAGTCTCACTGGCAGCACCTCTTAGTGTAAGAGACACTATATGAGAAGGGAAAATGTACAGCATGACTCTGAAGTTAGAATGAGATATTTTTTAGAAAGGCTCAGGTGTTAAAATGTAAAACCATTAAATGAATGCAGAGATAATCCAAACGGTTAAAAATTGACCTGATAAGACAAAACATTGCGTTTTAAAAACTGATACAATGTAAAAACACACAGAGTATCTTTTTCAAGTAATTGTGGCAGAAGAAATATGCAATTGGAGTTCAGGATATTTTCCACGAATATCTAAAGAACTTTTTCTTAATGGCATGGAATTTATTCAAAATGGAGAATTTATTCAAACACTCCACTTTTTGTGATATTCCATTATATGATGGTAAATGAGGATTATTCTTTACCTTTGGGAGTAGAAAAGTGTTTTTTAAAAGCTTTCATCCAGTTTCTTCTCTTTAAATTTTTAGAAATGTTTTTTTCTGTGGCAAATTCAAATCCTTCTCATTCAGTTTCCCAGTTTTTATATAACATTTTTTCAGTCCATCGTGGGAAGAAATAGGAAGAAAATGGCTTTTTAAGTTCAGAAATCACTTTGATTCTCTTTCTCTAGAAAGAAGCATGGATGATTTATTGTGTTTACAAGTTTTGCTTTTGTGAAAAGAAGAAGTGTTTGGTGTCTCATTAAAAATATACTATCTTTTCAACTTAGAGTTTTTCCTTTAAATGTCACAGATACTCAGTTTTGGATTTTCACCGATAATACCGAGGTTTTATCGTAATTGAACAAACATCTGGTGCTTGCAGTGGCTTCCCCAGGCAGCGCCTCTTCCCTCCACCTGTGTCTCCGTTTTCTGAGGGGAAAGATCCGTACCCAGTGCCAACTGCGGGCTTTCAGAGCTGTTTAATGACACAGATGCCCTTTGCAGCTACAGAACCTGAGGAGAAGTGAGACAGACCACTTTCCCCATTTTCTTAGTCTTTCACTGCATGAGTTTGTTAATACGGTTTGGAATGTGAAAGCCAAAACACTCTTCTGAAGTTTTTTCTAACGCAGTTGACCTAAAATTGTTTCATTCATGAGGATTTTCATCCTTGGCCTTATTTTGAATAATAGAGATAATCTTCTGTACATTTATTCCACTTCCTTTTCTTCAAAAGCCAAATGGAAATGAGAAGGGACATAATTTAAATACTTGAAAAATTCTTAGGACTTTTTGGGGTCTTAAAAAAAACCCACAGAATTTAAAAACTCATTAATTTTATATTTTACCCTCATGTAGAAGAATATTTTTACTAGCTGTATTAATTTTGAACTTATGAAAGGGCATGTGGGGTAGAGAAAGAGAGAACTAGGAACCCACTCTCAGCAGTTCAGATGCACGTGGGAGGGAGTGTTGCCAGTAAGGGCCTGGGGAGCTGTACTGATCCAGATCAATCATCATTAATGCTTAATAGTCAAATATGACCTCCCTTTGCACATCACATGTTTCTGTTTAAATATTCATGATTCCTAAAACCCTATATCCTGGAACATTAGGATTCCAGTCTGTTCTGAACATACAGCAATGCTGTTATAATTCTAAGAAAATGATTTAAAAATTCATTCCATAGTAATTTTCCATCACCTTCTACGAGACAAAAAATAGTAGCATAGTCTGGACAGTATTCAAATGATTCCCTTGACTTGCAGTGGGTCACATAGAAACGTTAAAATTTTAAGAAAAGATGTATTGTGTTACATTGGTTCTCTTATTTTCACCTGTATTCCTACCTAAGAAAAAAACAAAAACAGAAAAATAACGACTTCATTTGCATATGGAAGAAATTTAAGTGTCAGAGTATTTGAATGGCTTACAATGGACAGGTAGCGAGTGGTGACCAGGATTGCTACTTAGAGTCCCTTAATATTTTAGTCTAATAAGTATATATCTCTTAGCAAGGAGAAAGGGAGACAGAATGAGCTTTTGAATGTGTAAGATGGTCTTTAACCAGGAAATACAACAGCGTGGATTGACTTTTTTTTTAAGTAAATTTTTTTAATTGCTTAAAATATATAAAGAAAAGTGCATCAGTCATAAGGGTACTTTTGATAAACTTTTACAGAGTGAGCACACTTGGCAATGAGCCCCTTGAATGCTCTCTCAAGCTTCTTCCTGATTATTACCCATCCCCCTGCCCAATACCCATACACAGCAGTAACCACTATTTTGTCTTCATTACCATGGCTTTGTTTTGCCTGTTTTTGAACATTGTATCAGTGGAATTATGTAGTAGGTATTCATTTGTGTCTGGCTTATTTCATTCAACATTATGCTTATAAACTTCACCTGTGTTATATGTAGCAGTACTTCATCTTCAGTGCTGTACAGTATTTCATTGTATGAATATACTACAATTATGTATCCATTCTACTGTTGATGGCCATTTGGACTTCTTCAAGTTTGGGACTGTTGTAAATAAAGCCTTAGTAATCTTGAACATACCTTTTGGTGGATGTAATCACTAATTTCTGTTGGATATCACCTGGTAGTGTAATTTATAGGTCATAGAACATATGTATGTCTCATTTTCATAAATACAGCCAGTTTTTCAGACTACCGGTTTACACTGCCACCAGTTAAGTTTGAGACTTCCAGTGCCACATCTTGTCAACAGTTGGAATTGTCAGTCCTTTTAAAGGTTAGCCATGCTGAGTAATGGTATCGCACTGTGGTGTCAATTTGCATTTCCCTTGTGAGGACTGATCTGCAACAACTTTTCATACCTTTATATTGGCTCTTTCAGGATTGTTTCATTTGTCTACTTCTGTATAACAAACCTCTTCAAAAGGAGGTACCCTACACAACAATTCTCTCCATGGTAACTTCAGTTGAACCCAAGTTCTTAATTTTAATGAAGTCCAGTGTTTTCATTTGAGATCAGTACTTTATTGTGTCCATAATCTTTGCAAACCCTGAAGTCATTATGATACCTTTTATATTTTCTTCTGAAAGCTTTATTTTATATTTTACATTTGGAATCTGTCCTTGCCATGAAATTGATTTTTGCATATGGTGCGAAATAGAGGTCAAGATTTATTGGGTCGGCCAAAAAGTTCGTTTGGGTTATGGCGCCATCTTCTGGAAAAACCCGAATGAATTTTTTGGCCAACTCAATACTTTTTTCCTATGTCCATTTGGGTCGTGGCTGTTTGAGAAGAGCAGCCTTTCCCCACTGATCTGCACTGGTAACTCTGTTATGAAGCATGTGGTCAAATATATATGGGTCTATTTCTTCCTCATTCTATCCATAGGTTTACTTATCTACCCTTGCTCCAATAGCATACTCTCTTAATTACAGTGGCTTTATAATCAATTTAAATATATGGTGCTGCAAATTCTAAATTGTTATATTTTGTTGTCCACTGAGATTTTCAGGCCTATTCTTGGCCCTTTTCATTTCTATATAAGTTTTATAATCAGCTTATCAATTTTCACCAAAAAAAACTCTGCTGAGATTTTGTTTGGAATTGCATTGACTCAATAGGTCAATTCGGGAAGATTTCACATTTTACAATATTGAGTCTTCCAATCCATAAATAAGATATATCCCTCAATTTGTTTAGGTTTTCTTTCATTTATCTTGGTGTTTCATTGCAGCTTTTTAGTGTAAGGTCTTACACAATATTTTTAGACTTATGCCTAGGTTTTTAATATTTTTGTACTGTAGTGAGTGGTACTTAAAGTGGTTTTTTTTTACCCTTATAATTGTTTGTTACTAGTGCATAGAGCTACATTTGATTTTTGTACATTGACCTTGTATCTGTTACCTTACTAAATTTACTTGTTATTTCTAGTAGTTTATCTGCAGATTCTTTTGGATTTTGTACATAAACCATTATGTTGTAGATGAAAAACTATTTACTTATTTTCTTTTGATAATTATACTTTTCTTAGTCTTTCTAGGACCTCTACTACATAAAGGTTGTGATAGCTAGCTTCTTTGTCTCATTCCTGATCTCAGCAGGGAAAGCATTTAATATTTAAGTATGGTGTTTGCCATAGTTTTGTTTTTGTTTTTAATATGTACTCTTTATCAGATAAGGAAATTCTTTTTTATTTATGATTTGCTAAGTCTTTATTATGAATGGTTTTGAATTGTCATAGATGCTTTCTCTGTGTCTATTAAAAAAAATTATTTTCTCCTCTATTCTGTTAATGTGAATCGCATGGGCTGATTTGTTTAAACAAGATGAAAGTTTGTTTCTCTCTATGTAGCTGTTCAAGAACAAGTAATCGAGGGTTCAGAATGCAAGTGTACAGCACTGGAACCCAGACAATATCTGTTTTATTCTGCTCTCCTTGACATGTGGTTTCCATATCATGGTCCAAGATGGTAGCTCTAGTGGTCACCATCACATGCGCATTCCAGCCATATTAATTTTTTTTTTAGTGAAAATACCCTTGCATTCTTACAATAAACCCATTGGTCATGATGTATTTGTCTTCTTACATATCCCTAGAGGCAAACTGATAACATTTTTTTTAGAATATCTACATCCGTGTTCACGTAAATTTTCCTTCCTCTTAATGTCCTGGTAAAGTTGTGGAGTCATGGTGGTTCTGGTTTCATAAAATAAGTTGAAAGTATCCCTTCTTTCGGTTTTTCTGAAAAAAGTATTTGTTAAATTGGTGTTACTTTTTCCTCGGATTCCTTGAAGAATTTACAGGTAAAGTCATTTGTGCCTGGAATTTTTGGTTTTGTTTTATTTTGGGGGGGTGTGTGTTATGAAAGTTTTTAAACTGTAGTTAAGATGTACTTAAAAGATAAAATAACATTGTTTTTTGACTTTTCGTGTCAGTTTTGGTAACTTTTGTTTTTCAAGGAATCTATACACTTTAGGTAAAATTTCCAGTGCATTGGCACAAAGTTGTTCTTAATATCATCTTCTTATCTCTTCCTAATGTCGGTAGAATGTGTAGTAATGCCTTCCGTTTTTTATTTTAGTAATTTATGCTTTCACTATTTTGCTCTCAGTCTTCCTAGGGGGTATTGGTCTTTGCAAAGGAACAACTTTCTTTCGTTAAGTTTTCTTTGTTTGCGATTATATTAATTTCTGCTTTTATACTTTTTACTTTCTTGGGGTTTAATTTGTCCTTAATTCTAACTTCTTGTGATTGATCCTTGGATCATTGGATCTCAAACTTTTCTAATATATGTATTTATGTCTAAGAATGGCTTTACTGCATTCACAAGTTCTGATGTTTTTTTGTTATTCAGATAAAAATATTTCAAGTCCATTGTCTTTTTTCTTTGACCAATGAACTATTTAGAGTTGTTTTGTTTAATATCTAGAAATTTAGAGATTTTTACTTATATTTTTGTTATTAATTTCTATCTCTAGTCAGCTAAACATACTTTCAATGACTTCAATCCTTAAAGCTTTTTGTGGCTCAGAATATGGTCACTTTTAGAAACTATCCCTTGTGTACTTGAAAGCAATGTATATTCTGCATTTGGACCTGTGTATATTGATTGGGATCAGTTTGTAAATTGTGTTGTTCATATCATCTATATCCCTATTGTTTTTTTTGCCTGCTTATTACATAATTTTCTGAGGGAGTATTTTATAATCTCCATTATTATGGAGATTTATGTTTCTAGTTTCAGTTTTCTGGATTTTGTTTTATATATTTTCTGACACAGGAATTAAATATAGATTTTTGTATCTTCCTGGTGGATTGAACCTTTCATCCCTTTGAAATGTCACTATTTGTCTCTATCAGTGCATCTTACCTTTAAATCTACTTTATCTTTCATATAGCTACATATGCTTTCAGTTAAATTTTGCACAATTTATCTTTTTTTTTTAACATCTTTACTGGAGTATAATTGCTTTATAATGGTGTGTTAGTTTCTGCTTTATAACAAAGTGAATCAGCTATACATATACATATATCCCCATATCTCTTCCCTCTTGTGTCTCCCTCTCTCCCACTCTCCCTATCCCACCCCTCTGGGTGGTCACAAAGCACTGAGGTGATCTCCTTGTGCTGTGCTGCTGCTTCCCACTAGCTAGCTATTTTACATTTGGTAGTGTATATATGTCCATGCCACTCTCTCACTTTGTCCCAGCTTACCCTTCCCCCTCCCCATGTCCTCAAGTCCATTCTCTAGTAAGTCTGCCTCTTTATTCCCATCCTGCCCCTAGGTTCTTCATAACCTTTTTTTTTTTTTAGATTCCATATATATGTGTTAGCATATGGTATTTGTTTTTCTCTTTCTGACTTCACTCTGTATGACAGTCTCTAGGTCCATCCACCTCACTACAAATAACTCTGTTTCGTTCCTTTTTATGGCTGAGTAATATTCCATTCCATATATGTGCCACATCTTCTTTATCCATTCATCTGTCGATGGACACTTAGGTTGCTTCCATGTCCTGGCTATTGTAAATAGAGCTGCAATGAACATTGTGGTACATGACTCTTTTTGAATTATGGTTTTCTCAGGGTATATGCCCAGTAGTGGGATTGCTGGGTCGTATGGTAGTTCTATTTGTAGTTTTTTAAGGAACCTCCATACTGTTCTCCATAGTGGCTGTATCAATTTACATTCCCACCAACAGTGTAAGAGGGTTCCCTTATGTCCACACCCTCTCCAGCATTTATTGTTCGTAGACTTTTTGATGATGGCCATTCTGACTGGTGTGAGGTGATACCTCATTGTAGTTTTGATTTTCATTTCTCTAATGATTAGTGATGTTGAGCATTCTTTCATGTGTTTGTTGGCAATCTGTATATGTTCTTTGGAGAAATGTCTGTTTAGATCTTCTGACCATTTTTGGATTGGGTTGTTTGCTTTTCTGATACTGAGCTGCATGAGCTGCTTGTAAGTTTTTGAGATTAATCCTTTGTCAGTTGCTTCATTTGCAAATATTTTCTCTTATTCTGAGGGTTGTCTTTTCGTCTTGTTTATGGTTTCGTTTGCTGTTGCACAACTTATCTTTTCCTGTCTTTCTGTGTTCTTATATTGAACGGTCTTTCTCTTGTAAAAGGGATATAATAGTTCTTTTCTAATTCATGTTGACAATCTTTGTCTTTTAATTGGAGAATTTAGTTTGTATACATTTAATTACTGGTATTTGAGAGGTTCAAATCTGTACCTAATTCTGTTTTCCATTTGTCTCATCTCTTTGTTCCTTTTCCTTTCTTCCCCACCCCCACCATTTAGAGTATTTTTGATTATATCACCCCAACTTGTTTTTTTATATATATTTTGGAAAGAATGTTTTCCTATGATTTTTTAACTGAATAGTGAATTAAAGGAAAATAAAATGCACCAAAAGTTAAGTTTGAGATCTAAAATGTTTTGGTCTAAATTCTATTTTCACATAATAAAAAGTGAAATTGTATACAATACTTATCTGTAAGCAGTAGAAAAGTCAATCTTCAGATAGAAGCATTTACAACTGGCAATGTACTATTTGTGTTTGAGGAAGGGATTAGGTTCAAAGTGTTAATTTTTCATTCAACAGAATCTCTGAATTCATGTTCAGAAGATTGTACTTTTGGACAGGGTCTCCAGAGTTTTTGAAACTAAACAAACACAGCTTTGTATGAAAAGAAAAAAATCTTGGTTAGATTAAAAAGCACTTAAAGTTTTTTTGTTTGGATTTTTTTTGTTTGCTTTATTATTTTCAGTTGCAGCTGTAATTGTTGAAAATTGCTATGGTTTCCTGACAAAATATTTCCTAACTTAATAATTAGCAGCAGCATTTCTCTTAAGTAATTTTTTTAAATCATTTCAAGCAAAACAGTTTATTTTAAAGTAAAACATTCAGCTTTCTTAATTGTCAATTTGAAGAAATATTTAAATGTTACAAGTTTTTCAGTATATTTTAGAATATTTATGAATGTCTATCCACTTCTGTACAGTTTTATTCATTGCTGTTAGAGTGCAGAATATACTTAGGTATATACTCAAGTAGAATAATTTTTTACTTTCATATCTTCAAATAGTTGACTGCAAACAAATAATTTTTCTGATTTTAAGAGTAATATGTCCTCGATCTGAAAAACTTAGAAAATGTTAAGAAGTGAAAAAAAAAATCATTTATCAACCAACCAGTTGCTATTTGGTCTATTTCTTTTTTAAGTTTTCAGTATTTAAGTGTTTTAATAAGATCATATGCTTTTATCTTTACTTTTTCACTTAGAATTATGATTGTACCATACGTTTTTAAAGATATGCTCCTAATTATGGAGATAGACTCTGTCCTGTGTTGTTGTTGCCGTTAAAAATGTTTTATGAAGAAACTTGTATATAAACATTTCTTTTCATCAATGATCATGTCCCTAGAGTAGATTCTAAGACATTTAATTATAAGATCAAAGGATATTAGCAGCTTTATGGGTCTTCACAACATATGTGAGCTCCTTGCTTTCCAGAAATATTGTACCAGTTTCTGCTTCCACCAGAACCCAATGAGACCTCCTAGTCTAGACCTCCTAGACCTCCTAACATTCTCTCCAAAAAGAAACTCATGTTCACATTTTTCTGTTAATTTGATAAGAAGAAAATAATATTTAATTTGCATTTTATATTAGGTTAACCTCTTTTATATTTATCTCCTTTCTTCTGTGAGGTTTTTTTTTACCTACCTACCTGAGGTAAAGTTTTTCTAACTGATTTATGTGTACTGAGGATAATAATCACTGATCAATATTTTACAAATGCTTTCCCCATTCTTTAACTTGCCTTTTAATTTTATAGTGCTGTTATTTCTTTCATTGCTTTATACTTGGCCGTTTTCCCTGTTCTGTTGTGAACAATTGTATATTTATATTTCTTATAGTATTTTATCTTTGTGAGGTTTTTTTTTGTATTTAACTCTTTCATACATCTGGGATATAAAAATGAATGTTTTCTTGCCCATCAGTTTGTCCTTTTCTCTTCATTCTAGAAGAGCGTTTTAAATTGGAATTTGAAAATTTCAAATACACGTTCCTGCATTATAAATTCTACTTTTTAAACTGTCTGCAGCACAGCTTTAATTTGACTGTTGCTTTCGGATGGAATGGGAAATGGCTAGGTTACCAGCTGTTTTTCTAGCTCAGCTCCATTGCTTCAGTAGTTCTTCCTCCCATGCTGTGGCTGTGAGTGCTCAGCCTTGTGTTTTGGTGATGATGTGATATACCATCGTTCTAAGATCTTCGTAAGTGTTTAGTGAGGGTTAGGAAGAGCCTGTGTGAGTAGACACATTTTCAACACAAGGTTGGGTCCAAAAATCTTCTAAGAAGCTCCAGCTGAGACTAGAAGAGCTTGGAGGGCAGAGGAACATTATCTAGGTGAAAAATATGACCTGAGATCTGTGGGGAAGGGATGGGGGGAGGGTGTCCTGGCATAACAGATGCCACTAGCAAAGATTTGGAGACATGAAATATGGCATGGATTTTGGGACATAGCAATTAAATTAGTTTCAGTTGAACATGTGTGATGGGGGAAAAAGTGATACATAAGCTATAGCTAAAGAGGTAGGCAAAGGCTGGCTTGTGGAAGGCTTGCTTGCTTTTGTATTCAACAGTATTATGTTTAATGTTGCCATTACACACCTATTATGTGCCAGACTTTGTTCAAGGCTATGGACATACAGTGATTAGCAAAACAGACATGATCTCTGCCTTCTAGGAACTGCACTTGCAGGGCGCAAGCAGTAAATACACAAGTAAACGTTTCAAAAAGCATATGACCACAGATCATTATGCTGCTGCAAGGGAAAAAACAGAGTCAATGAGAGGAAAGAGGAGGGAAAGCTCACTTATTTCACCTGAAGGGTCTCTTAAGAAATGGCATTTGAGCTGAGCCCTGAGGAGTGAGTTCCCCATGGAAGAGGGAGGTGGTGTGGAGCGTCCCCAGGTGGAGTTGTAGGAAGGGCAAAGGCGCTGAGGTAGGAAAGTACTAGGTGCATTCAGGGAGGTGAAAAAGACCAATGCCTGGTACTTAGAGGGAGGGAGACACAGCGAGGGATGGACTGGAGAGTTGGGGATGGAATGTACAAAGCCTCACAGGAGACATTAAGGGTTTGAATATCATTCTAAGAATAATTGAAATAGACTGATAGATTTTAAGCAGGACAGTGATATACTATATTTCATCATTTCTAAGATGCATATTTTTTTCATACTTTAATATTGGGATGCTTCTTCCAGTTGATGTGATTTGTCTAAAAATAAGCAGTATGAAATACTTGAATTTGCAGAGCCTTTTTTCTTTCTCTTTTGGTGGTATATAAAGTAAACTCTTAGGTTTGATGTTATTCAATACTCTATATTTTTGAAGTGTATATTGCCCCGGGGACATTTGAAGATGGGATTAGAGGGGCAAGAGAAAATTCAGGGTGTCTTCTCAGATGTTGTTCAGACCAAGCATGTTGGTAGCTCAAGCTAGAGTAGTAACAGTATTATGGAGAGAAACGAATGACTCAAGAAATGGTTTGGAGAGAGAACCTGGTACTGGATTAGAACATAGTGCTGGTTTGAATGTAGGGTAAGGAGGAAAAGGGATACTGAAGATAGATCCCTGGTTCTGAATGTAACAATTAGATATTTGGTGGCACTATTTGCTGACATGGTGAAAAATTAAGCAAAAAAAAATTTTAACATCAGAAGTACGATTTGGGTGTATTGAACTAGAGTTGCCTTTGAGATGTCCATGTGGGTATGACAGTCAAGCAATTGGATCAAGTTAGATCTGGTGTTTGAAAGAGAAGTCTATGCTGGAGATACAAACTGGAAGTCCCCAGATATAGATGGCGTTGAAGCTATTAGAATGGATGAGGCCATCAAGAGAGACCATGCAATGAGAAGAAAAGAAGGCCTAGGACTAAGCCCTGAAAAACACATCTAGGGGTAAAGTAAAAGAGAAGGACTGTGGAATGTGGCTAGAGGATTAAGAGAAAACCCTGGAGCATATAGGACCATGGAATCTAAGGGAAGAGCCTGCTTTAAGAAGAGGAGAGTTGTCAAGTGTGTTAAACACCACTGAGAGATCTATTAACGTGACAATCAAGAGTCCTTTGGATTTTACAAAATGATGACCTTATCAAGAGCCATTTTGGTGGAGTACGATATATGAGAGCCACCCAGGAGCAAATGAGAACTAATGGAGTAGACACAGCACATGTAGGAAAGTCTGGAACCTTGACTGTTAAAGGGGGTGAGAAATATGGTTCTAGCTGAAGAGATTTTGTGCCCTGAGGCTCTTTGTTGTTTTTAAGATGATAGCAGGAAGTGTTTGATCCTGATGGAATGATCCAGTAGACGGGGAAAGGGCAGTAGAAGATGCAGAGGCAGAGGGGCCAGCTAGGAAAGCAAATAATTTGAGAAGCGAGTATGGATGAGCTCCAGAAGGCACATGGCATGGGCCTTGGTACTGTTATCCCTGGAGAAAAACTGAAGAGGCTTTAAGCAAAGAATTATTTGGTTGGACTATTTCAATAGGTTAATCATTCTCTCATTGTGGAGGATGGGTTTGGAGCGGCAGTGAGTGGCTGAGAGCACAAAACCCGGTAGAATGTCATTGCAGGAATTCCGATGAGAGATGAGGAGGCCCCCAGTAAGGTTGGAAAAGAGGGGAGAGGTTGGAGATAGAACAAGAGAGAAAATCAGAGGAGTGGGATGCTTGTATGTGGGGAGGTGACCAAGGATGAGTCCCGTGTCTTTGGATAAGTTTGGGATTATGATGATTGTGATTTTAGGGTGGTTTTCCACTAGGTTATCTTTAACTGTGGCTGGTGAATGTATGTTATTCATGTAATGACTGATTAAAATCAGAGCAGAGTTTAAGTTTTGTTTCTCGGGAACTTCTAGCTATTCCCATATATCATTTGGGAGGCTGCTCTGGGTAATTTTTAAAGAATAATTCAAGTAAATCTCTTTTAAAGTAGTGAGTTTCAAGGCTGGAAAAAAAAAAATTGATCTCTCATTGGCCAGCCTTGTTTTCCAGAATTTGGGGCTAGAAAGTTGGATTTGAAATAACTTGCTATACATCTGTCATTTCTCGTTGCTGATCTTAGGCCACTGGCTTTCAAAACATACTTGTGACCATCAAGGTCCACAGGTTTTCTCCCCAACTTCTCTGTCAGGCAACAGCATGGAAGTCAAACTCTGCACAAGGATGTCGTCTTCTGCTGTTTTCTGGCTCATCCCCATTTCCCAGAACAAAGTTATTTTCCATAACAAGGCCCATATTCTTCAGCCTTGTTGACGTTGCCAGACCTCAGTGGACCTTTTTTAAAAGGCTCTTTCCATATCCTATTGTGTTGTCTGGACTGTCTCCAAATCCAGTTTTTAATTTCCTATTGGCTAAACTTTATTTTTTTTCTTTAGGCCTGCGCTCATCTTCCGTTTAATCCTGGCTTCTCTCCTATGCTGTGAGAGAGACCTTAATCTCTTTTGGGCCCATAGCCATGCCATTTAAAAATTCCTTTGGGCAGATATTCAGCCGGTTTAACATTGTTCAGTCCCACTTCTTGGCTGGGATTTACCGTCTCCTGGTCTGCTTCTGTTCCATTCAGTAAAGAGTCTGAGGGCTGCATTTCTCCTGAAGCAGGAACCCTACATCCCTTCCAGTGTAAGCCCCCTTTCTTTGGCTCTATTCTCCTAAGAGTCTAGTGCCAAACATTTAAACAATTCCAATTGGGCAGGAAGCCTTGGGCTGAAACAATGGGTCATTCCTTCTCATGGAGAGATCCAAAGAGCACCAATGCTGGACATGGTCCTGGGACATTCTGTGGGTTACACATCCCTGGTGCTTGATGGGTCTTTCTTTGCAAGGGTCTTCTAGAAAAATAGCGTCTTCAGGACCTACAAAACCTCAGATCTTTAGATTTCAGGTATGATGATACTTGATGTCAAGGCCTTGTTGAAGGACAAGAGGAGGTTACTTGATTAAACTGTAAGTCAGTAAGTGGTAAGTCTAGGAGTATGTGTTCTGACTTGCACCTTCATAGTGGACACACTCCAGTGTACTTGATGGGCTCACAATTGGGTTAGTTCTGTTCATCCTCTCAGTTTTATAACCATGGTGGGAGGCAAGAAGATGTGGTGGATACAGCCACAAACTTAGATTCTGAAGATTGTTCCTTCACTAAGCTCTGCTCCTTTGCCAGTTGTACCACTGGTTGACTGCGTAACCTTGAGGCAAGTTACTTCCCCTCTCTAGGCCTCAGTCTTCTGGTTCTTAAAATGAAGAGATTGAACTGGATAAACTTCAAAGTCCCTTTGAATTAAGATAAACCTTATCATTCATCTAAAAATGCTTTGATGGGGACTTCCCTGGTGGTCCAGTGGTTAAGACTTTGCCTTCCAATGCAGGGGGTGCAGGTTCAATCCCTGGTTGGGGAACTAAGATCCCACATGCCTCACAGCCAAAAAACCAAAACATAAAACAGAAGCAATATTGTAACAAATTCAATAAAGACTTTAAAAATGGTCCGCATCCAAAAAATCTTTTTAAAAAAAATAATAAAAATGCTTTGATGACAGGAAGGCTTTTTCTTACCAACCATCCAAGAGCTGTGGGGATTTTCCTATGAGTCATCCCTTATCAAAAATGACACCCCGTTCCCATCATGCACCTCTCTAGAGAGCCCTGGCAGCAGAAGGAAGGCTCGTCAGAGAGCTCCTTCCTTGAATAGATGGATATGTCTTGCTCAGAATAAGGAAAAGGAAAAGCAAGAAAACAAAGGTAGGAGATGTTAAGAAAGTGAGAAAGACTCTTGTTAATTCAAAACAAAACAAAAAACTGAAGAGCATATCTGAAAAGAAGAAAACCACATCATTTATTTGACAAAATATACCCAAATACTCCTTTTCCCCATGCACATGGACTTTTCTGCATATAACACAGAACATCTAATGGAATCATTGAGGTTTTTTTTATGAATTTCATTGTTTGAGGTCTTTGAACACAGTTGTAATTTCTTAGTTAGTAAATAAAGTTTACTTGACCCCAGCTCCTTTTAGAAAATCATGTTTCCTCTCCATACGTTCATGTTATTTCGTAGTTCACTTTACCTAAGTGAGAATCGAAGGACATGGTACAAGGTTGGAGTTCTGCTGTTATATGTAGAATCCCTAATAACAGTCAGTAGGTTTTGAAAAACTTTTGGTCCATTGAGAAAATGGACTAAGTAAAAAGCATACGGACAAGGAAAGTTGATCTACCAAGTAGGACAGTGGTTAAGACCCTCAAAGTGTGGGCCTGTTGGTCATTGACAACATTGCTCCTTTAAAAATGAGCCCCTGGCAGTTCCGTTCATCCAGGACTATGCTCTACTTCTCTTTCTGACATTTAGGTTATCTTGTTATTGGAAAATTCACATCAGTGATCTGCTTTCCTTGGTCTGTGTAATTTTTTCTTGAATTCATTTCCATTGAAATGGTAATATTTATATCTGCCTTGCTTAGTAAAATATAACTAACAAAAACTTGCATGAGAAATCAATTTTTACAGTAGTGTATCAAATTCATCTGGGTTGTCAGCTGAGAGATCTCTGGACGGTTACTCCTGTATCACTTACCTGGTGGACAGTATGACTGGTGATAGATAATATCATGCATGGCTTTTACAGATGCCCAAGCAAAATCCTTTTAGTAATTTAACAGAGTCATCCTTAATTAAGCAAAAAGAAAATCTGTGATATATGAATCATTCAAAATTTAGTTTCATATTCAAAATTCAACTTCAGCAAAAATGGGATAGCTTTTACTCATCCATTTAATGAAGTTTGCATCTTGATCAGGCTTTTATTCTAGCATAATAATAAATTCTCTTAACATTTAGCTTTATTCTTAGAGTTAATATTAGTTGTAGCAGTTCTTATAAATCTATTTATAGACAGGACTAACAATGGAAAAAAATCTCTGAGAGCTCATGTCATCAAAAAAAATTCTAATGAAATGATGTTTTTTTTTAAATATGTCATTAGAGAAGTGAAACAAACACCCTCTAATTAAGCTATTACTTCACCTCATTGTTGAAACATGAACCTGCTGAAAGTTAGAATATATCGTTTTCATAAAATATTAGTTGTTGAAGAGCTAGTCTATTTTTCCTATTCGTTGAAATCCAAAATATTGCTCATCTAAACTTTCTCTGTTAATCACTATTACAGTAAGTCTGAGACTGCAAGACACCCAGTAATTCATAACCGGCTCAGGATTTGTTCACCTTAAGGTCAGTTATTCAGTCCCTGAGCTGGCAGTCATTAACAAGAAATCGTCATCTGTAAGTGCACAGAGTTCATAAAAAGGAAAGCAAGAGCTTTTACTTCCAGAATCTGGACTGAAAAGCCACCAGGTTTCCAGGCACTGCTTTCCCTTCCTCCTCCTTTGCTGTCCACTGTCCCATTTCGTAGGGAATAAGTTGCTGGTGAGGTTTAGTTGAAGGTTCCCCAACCCCAAAAGTAGCCCTGATAAGCACGGTAATGTCCCCAAACACTCTGGGAGTACAAAGAAGGGTCCCTGAAATCTGCCACACAGGAGGGACCACACAGGAGGTGTCTCTTGGGCTGACCAAGGGCCAGGGAGAGTTTCTGAGCAAAGCAGACAGAGGGGAGAATTTCTAGTGGAGGAAGAGATGTGCACAAAATCAGTGAGAAATTAAAGACTCCAGGGTTTTCAAAGAACTCTACTGCATATCCTCATAGGACTGGAGCATAAATTAGGAAGGAGGTTAGCTAAGAACCATGGCCAGACATGTAGCCAGACGCCAGACGATGAAGGGGGCTCGGGGCTCTGGGCTCTGCCAAGGAGAGTGATTGGTATTCTCTAGCCGTGAAGAGGTGGAATATTCAGAGCTACGGAATGTCCCTGGCAGGTTTGCAGTTTGGTGGAGAATGGATTAGAGGGAGGCAGACAAGACCAGAGATAAACCAAATAGGAGTATGAGGGATATCAGGAAAGATAAGAGGGTATGATTGGGGAGGCATGAGGAGAAGGAGAGAGGGAAGGATTGACACTAAGGTTCATGGCTGGGGTGACGCGTTGGGTTCTCGGGAGAAGGGAATACAGGAGAAGTGGTGAGTAAGTTCACTTACTATGAACATGTCCAATAGATATTAGATAAATGGTTCTAAAGGACAGAGGGCCAGCCCTTGAGAGAGACTGGGAGACCGTCAGTACGTAAGTGGTAATTAAAGCACTTCTGAGTTTCTTTCCAGCCCTTAAATCCCGTGGTTCAGTGAATAACGTAATCTCTTCGACAAGTGCCCATTTCAGGAAGTCTAAAATTAGCAGTGGCCTGTGTGAAGTGACTTGATGACACAGTGCAGTTACCCTTCTCATGGTTGTGATTAGTAAATCAATTGTGATCCCAGCCTGATGCTGACATTGAAAATCCATCAGGGCAGATTTATTGAGTGTCTTTGTGTTGGATGCTGCAAGGGAGATTCATTTTTTTAAGATGTGAAATAATTTCATTGACTTTTTCCATTGAAGTTGAGGTAAGATGAAGAGGCAAAAAAGGAAGGATAGAGGTGAGAGGGATTGCTCACGAAGGTCAGCAAGTCGGGTTTAGTAGGAAGACAGTGAATGTGGTTTTAGGCTTGGTAAGTTTGAGATGATGATAGAAGATGAAATGATCAAGAATAAGAAGGATCCTGACTGGAGACAAAGTTCTGGGGATTTGTGCCCTGTGGAGTCTGGAGAGTGTGGAAAGGGTGGAGAACAGAGAAGAAGGGAGTGCTGAGGATGAAGCAGATCCCAGGGAGGGCTGAGCCCTGGCAGACACCACCTTCAGGCTGGAAAAGGATGAGAGTGAGCCAGAGTGTTTAAAGATAGAATGAGAATAATACTCTGCCTGGGGTCGTGAAAAGGGAGTTCAAGGAGAAGATGTTGACCAGACATGGAGGTCTAGGGTGATGATGACTGACTGGGAAATGGTCATTGAACTTAACGATAGGTTGGCCATTGGTGTTTTTTCTCAAAAGGGTTTCGTGGGATAAAGAGTTAGAAAGACAGATTGTAGGTCATTAAGGGAGGAGTAAGAGGACGAGTAATAATTATGATAGTTATAATAGTAGGTAACATGTACACGTCCTACCTTACATACCAGGCAATGTTCTAAGCACTTTATACATGTTATTTTGTAAATTATCATAGTAATTCTAGAAATGTACTAATATTATTAATGTTATTAGTATTTTTACTGTTTCCTTTTTACTGTTAAGTATATTAGGAGATAAAAGCAATGCACGTAGGTAGTTCTTTTGATATGTTTTGCAATGATAGAAGGAATGGAAAAACACGGTTGGTGACATCATGGTAAAATGAAAGCTTTTCCAAGAGATTTTAACATGTTTGAAGGCAGTGAGGGAAGGAGCCAGGGAGGAATGATCGAAGATGCAGAAGAAAGATGAGCAGGTGGGACTATAGGAAGAAGAGACTGGTAGGGATGGAGAAGGGGCCCCGGACACAGTTTTGAGTTGAGAAAATTAAGAAAAGTTTGTAGTCACTCATATTTTATAATTCAGAAGTGAGACAGTCTCTGAAGTTATGCTTGATAGTGTTGGACAATTAGGAAGAGAAGTGAGAGAGCTGCTGAATATCATTGCATGCATCTTCTTTATCTTCTTGAAAAATTTTTGACTTGGTGTTTAAAATTTTAGAAAGAGAAAACTCAACTTTATTAGTATGAACTCCACCCAACTAAATTCTGTCGAGTGCAATTTAACTTGTCATTTTCTTTATCGTTTGTTATTTCTTTATTTGAACATAAACGTGAAATCTTCTTCACATGTATTTGGATGCCGTAATTGCGTTTTCTCTTGGTTGTTTCTCCAAAAACTTGTGTTTGGGGCCTGTGTAGTCCAGAGGCAGAGAGGACAGGGAGCCTGGAGGGTGGAACGTGCAGTGTGGCCATAAACAAGGAGAACGGGAGTGATGGGGGTGGGAGAGTGGAGAGGAAAGTGAGTAGCTGTGAGGGTAAGGAAGAACTGTATTGAAAAGTCCACTTGTAACTTCACCACTGAGGCATCACTTTTTTTTTTTTTCGGTACGCGGGCCTCTCACCGTTGTGGCCTCTCCCATTGCGGAGCACAGGCTCCGGATGGGCAGGCTCAGCGGCCGTGGCGCATGGGCCCAGCCGCTCCGCGGCATGTGGGATCTTCCCGGACGGGGGCACGAACCCATGTCCCCTGCATCGGCAGCGGACTCTCAACCACTGCGCCACCAGGGAAGCCCGAGACATCACTTTTATGAGAACATCTTTTTTAACAGGGGATAGAAAGCACAGGACTACTATCATCAAGTTTATAGAGAACAAAGTGAATTCACAAGTTGGCCACTGGCTAATCAGTTGGAGCAGCACTGACATTTAGGACCTGAGTGGCTATAACTTGGTGACAGGAAAGTGTTTCTTGTGAATAAAGTCTTTTTTCTAGAATAACTGGGACTGGCTGGCTACACCGCTGAACTTATCAGATCAAATTCTCCCTCTCCCCCTTCCCCTCTCCCCCTAATCCCACCCCCCATTCCCAGCCCCCTTCATGGGAATGCTGTTTAGACTTGACCAAGCTTATCTCTAGGGTTGAATAAACCTTTGCCCAGGCAGGCCAATGCTTTCAGCTCCTAATTCGCCAGATAGAACTATTAGCATTTACAGCAATCGCAAAAGGTGACAATACTTTCACATATTTCCGCTGTAGGGATCTCCTCTCCTTGGAAATAAAGGGTTGAAAACATTTAGAAAACACTGACCGTGGCAACTGCAGCAGTCATTTCAGTTTGAAAACATTTCCTGAGGAAAAGTAAATGTTTTCTTTCTCATAGAACCCAATATTTTGTCTAATGAGATATGTTCATCAAAACATTTTATGTATATGTAAAATGTTTTAGAAGCTCATTCTGTATAAACATGATCGTCTCATACTAATCGGGGTGTGTTGAGCACCTCTGTCCATTAATAGCTGGTGTTTGTCTGTCTATGTTTTGTGTCTCATGGTCAATGTCTTTTTTGCAGATATTGATGAATGTGTAAACAACACTGTCTGTGACAGTCACGGGTTTTGTGACAATACAGCTGGCTCCTTCCGCTGCCTCTGTTATCAGGGCTTTCAGGCCCCACAGGATGGGCAAGGGTGTGTGGGTGAGTTTTTAGACTTTTTTCTCCCGACATGTTTCATATCTCTCTATCGAAAAGAAATCAAAGTCATCAACCACAGGAGAGATGGAAGCAAGATAATTGGGCAGAATTGCATCATAATTTGATCTTGTCGTACGGTTTGGAGATGTGCAAAAAGATCCTGTGGCTTCTGAAATGGTTAGGGACATTCAGAAATAGAGAAGCATAACTTTGGGTTTAAATGTATATTAAAAAGAGCATCTGTTTAAACTCTTAGCTGGGTATGCGGAACGCTTCAGTCCCTCCTGCACAGGAAATAGAGTCTGGTGTGTGGTGGAGCTTGTCTGTCTTCAAAATGCACCTCCCTTAGGCAAGTGCATTTAAGGAAAAGTGTTGGCAAGAGTTTCTGTTTCCAGGAATGACACCCGTAAAATGATGCTTTGGGTTGTGCAAGCATATTTCTTCAATCTGTTCTGGGATCGTCGGAGCTGGAAGGAATCTTGAATATCGTCAGATGTCCTAGAATATGGTCCAGCACATGCTCACATAAAAGAAGATACTTTATAGTTCATGTTCTGATCAGCCATGATTTCTTTAAGTGAAATTCATTATGAAACATTTGCAATTAGAGCAGTTAAATGGGAAGGAGGGTATTCTTTTCATAACTTTACCGATAACAAGGCTTTTTCTTTATTCTTAATTAAGGAGGAAACCTCTGGTCGTTACATGGCAGATGACACTTGATGAGGAGTCAGTTAACTTTTTAGTTTGGCAATTTGCAATTAAAGCACCAGTTCATTTCCCATCCAGATTAAACTGGAAACACAAAATCTAGAAATTGAACAATAAAAGCACTTGAATAGTAACCGCCTTTAAGCTAACACTGTCGTTAACACTTGTTCCAATTCCTGCTGTAGTCTCCTTTGCACTAAAAAACAAGTGGTAAAAACCATCTGCTATTCACTAAATATTTTGACTTAATAGGTTACGTGGTCTGGCCCCCCACTTAACCTTCTCAGCCTCACCACCTGCTTCCTCCCCATTTACGTTCCTGCAGCATAAAACTGCTTATGGTTGTTCACGTAACTGGGAAGTTATTAGGCTGTTGTTTGCTCCTTCTGCTGGGAATATCCTCCTGGCCTCCCCTTCCCTGAGCCTAGATCCATCCCATGCGTTCCTAAAGCTGGAAGTTAGATGTCATCTCCTCCCAGATACCATCCCTGCTCCACTTCTCCCTCCAGCTGAGCTGTGATGCCTTCTCCTGCTTCCGGAAAACCTTGAACAAATTCTATTATAGTACTTACAACCTTTTTTGCAAGAATTTAATCATGTATGTACTGCCTGCAGCTGCCTTTTCCAAGGCAATAAGCTCCGTGTGATTGAGAATTTTGTGTGTCTCTCTCTCCTTGCTGGGCCTAATGTTGGGCCTGTTGTAGGTGCTCAGTAAATGTTAACTGTTACCTAATGGGGTATCAGATGTCAAACCACTGACTCCACATAGCTCCTGGGCCCCTGGTTAATGTTCATTTCTAACCAGTCAGAGGAGCACACCGAACCCATGTTGATGCTTCATTTTGACCCATAAAATACCACCCTTATAGAAGGAATATTTGTTATGTTAATGAACCCAACAAATATCGTTATATTTGTCTGTTTCTTCTCTCTTTGAAAAGTATGAACTGAACACCTCTTATATGTACCTCACCACTCTGGGTGTTCTATAGAGTTTAAGAGATGAATCAGCCCTCTGGGGTTGTAGCCTTTGGCCACACTTTTCCCTCTGCTTTGGACCCTGGCTGCCCAGCCTTCTTATCTACGCATCCTTCAGGTAGATCTTGGCTCCTATATCACTTCCCTAACCCACCCCTGCACTTAAGGTCCACTGTTGCATGCTGTCATCGTGCTCTGTACTTTTCATTCCCAGCACTTCTCCTGGCCTGTATGAGTATATGATTAATTTCCCTGACTGGACAGTAAGCTCCCTGCAGGCAGGAGTTGGGCCTGCCTGACTCATCATCACTGTCTCCCCAGTCTGACCCATAGAAATAAACTAGAAAATATTTTTTGATTGAATGTACAGTCTGGTAGGAGAGACTTCAATGGCCTTGGAAATAGTACAGGTTAGAAAGTAGAAAATTCCATTTGACAGTTACCTAAAATTGATAAATGCAAACTGGCAAATTTCTAAAGTCAATTTTTCTGGTCTAAGTTATGACTGTCCAGGTTGATTAAATATACAAACTGTCTGCTTTACTTTGTCATAATATCTTTTCATAAGCAAAACTCAGCTCATTGGATTTATATCTGTTTATATACAAAGTGAAATGGAAAACCGAGGTAATTATCCAAATAAGTCAAGAGACATAAACTTTTTGTCCAATTAACTGGGAATAGCAGGTGAAAATAGTATTTTTTTTCCTGAATGATTTGGATAATTGCTCAAATTTTTAACTTTGTATAAACCATCTCAGAGTGTGCTCATGAAAACTGATGTTTGTAGATGTTTAATCACATTTAATGCATAAAATACATGAGCATTTCAGATGCCAAGTCAGGTGCTTTGTTTAACTGGACACTCATTAATAAAATTTCTTCCGAGGAGAATGGGTAAAAAGTAGTATTGGGCAAGGGCAAACATAAACTTAGCCTTTCTTTATGGCTATGTACTTAAATAAAATGGACTTATCTGTGAGTTTTTAGTGTTTTAATTAAGTATATTTAAGTACAAAAGAAAAATATCTGGCAAAATAGAAATGACACTGTGGAACACCAAACAGAATTTTTAAAGGCATCGTGAAATCACTGAGGAGTTACTGGACCAGTTTGTTTCCCATGAATGATTAATATAGCCCAGTAACTACTTACAGGGGTTGTTCCTTCAGTTCTCAAAGGGATACACAACCTGAATTCTGGTTGTTAAGTTATGGACATCTTGGCTGCTAGGAAACTATAGTTTTAGACATTTGAGTAGATTTAAAACAATTTCTAAAAATGCACTTAAAGAATTCTGCAGTTTCTGACGTGCCACTGCTGCTAATTTTCCTTGAATTAAGAACTGAGAGAGAAGTGTCATATTATTTAAGACCTCATTATGTCAAAAAGTCAGGGAAGAGAAAATTAAACAAAGTGTACCTACGATGCTTGCAGTACAATTCCGAGTTGTTCCTTAAAGCCAGGATCGGAGTTTGGAAACTTTGCTTTGTGTTTTCATGGTCCTTTCACACAAACCAAAGCTTTCAGCCCTGCCTCTGGGAGCCCCTCCCCCCAAATAGCTGAAGGGTTTGATTGCTCCCAGGGGGTCACCTTGTTTCCAGCAGACACCACTAGTCTTGGCACAGCTGGTAAAACAAAGAGCTGTCAGGAGTGAGGAACACGTCTGACTTGATCTGTGCTCCCTTTTCCAGATGTGAACGAATGTGAGCTGCTCAGTGGCGTGTGTGGTGAAGCCTTCTGTGAAAATGTAGAAGGGTCCTTCCTGTGTGTGTGCGTTGATGAAAACCAGGAGTACAGCCCGATGACTGGGCAGTGCCGCTCCCGGGCCTCGGCAGGTAAGTGACACTGTGTCGGGACGGAGGGCTTCTCTCAGGGACCTGTACCTACACAGGTTTGGGCCAAACACTCTGGGAGTGAGGAAGAAATAACCAAATATTTTGGCGCCGTGCTGTTTCTGGAAGCTTCCATGCTCTTTCCGAGCCTGCCTTATCAGTGGAATTAGGATGTGGGTGATGACTGTTGGAGCTACATGGCCTCTAATGTGCTTTCCAACCCAGAGACGCCATGGGGAGGGTGAAGGATCCAAAATGATGAGCACATTGGCTGGGAATTGCCTAAAACTCAGAACCGTCAGCCCCGGGTTTAATATGGCAACATCTCATTACGTTGCATAATTCTTCTTTCTTGGCCCTTGGAGAAACGTATTTTGACACTTCTCTAAATTGAAAGCAACTTAAAGGCCCCTCAGGACCTACAAAGACTTCCTTCCACTTGGAATTCTTAGGTGTTTTTTGCTTTTTTTCCCCCAGAATTTGGCCGAGAGAGTGGCTATGATTGTGTTTGTTTAAAATTTGATGGAGGCTGTGTCATCATGGCACATATTGAAATGGAGAGCTGATGCTTTTCCAGATACATCATCAACTTCCAGATCACCGTTTTAGTTTATGCCATGTGGCTAAAGCATGGTTATATTTTGAGGGAAGCAGGAGACTAAATGGTCCTTTGAGACCCAAATAAAATGAAACATAGACTGTGTTACTATCTTGCTCAATCCCAGTTGATTTTATCTATGCTTCTAAGAAATCTATGCTTCTAAGAAAGCTTTCGCTCTTCCTCAATAGGGTACACTTGTTCTGTGTGAGATAATTATCTTCGCAAGCAGTAGGGAATAAAATATAACAATATTTTCATCCACACACATTTTCTTCTCAATGATTAAATATAGAAAGGTGATGGTGCAGAATTAAATGTACAGACACTAATTCAAAAACACTGTGACGGGAAAGAGTGTTTCTGGAGGGAAGGGTTGCTCTTCCTTCAGTGACCACCCCTGCAACGCACGAGCCATAAAGAAAGGACTTTTCATTTTAGCTCTACTTGTAATGGAAAAAAACAAACCAAAAATCAAACACCTGGCTGGTCAGTGACAGGACTAGTGAAGTAACTGCCTTTCTCTTATTTGTCTTTGGGTCTATAGAGTAGCACCTTCCCCGTAGTATTATTTTGACTGGAATAATTCACATATAATATTGTATAGTCATTAAGTCATCTATATGAAGGTTAGGTAGTAATGATAGATGCATGTTGTACAATGTCAGGTGAAAAAAAAGATACTCCAGTGATCACAGTCTGTGGAGGGAGGGAAGGAAAGACGATGTAAAAAGATAATTATTAGAATTAATAGAAATTTTAGTTTTTTCCTTTATTTTCCAAACTTTTTGTAGTACTTGAAACTGGAATGACCAGGGTTCTGGTCTGCTATTTTCCGGCTATGTAAGCTTGGGCATATCATTCAGCATCTATGAGTTTCAATTTTCTCGCCTATAAAACAAAGGTTATATTTACCTCACAGAGTTTTATCCTTTTTTAAAAATTATATACATAAAAGCCATTTGTTAATAACTAAGTACTATATGAAGTATTAAAATCCAAACACATAAGGGTTATCTATTTCTCTTCCTTTTGTGACCTCTTCTGAGATGGTGGGTTTTTTGAACTATAAATACAGTTTTGCTGGAATGTTTTAGTAATGTCAAGAAGTGGTTTGTTCAGTTCACACAGCTTCAATTAAGGTACATGTCTGGGATCCTAAAGTTTGCTCGTGTCTTTTGTAGAGATTAATAATGCTTTAGGGGCTTCCCTGGTGGTGCAGTGGTTGGGGGTCCGCCTGCCGATGCAGGGGACGCGGGTTCGTGCCCCGGTCCGGGAAGATCCCACATGCCGCAGAGCGGCTGGGACCGTGAGCCATGGCCGCTGAGCCTGCGCGTCCGGAGCCTGTGCTCCACGGCGTGAGAGGCCACAGCGGTGAGAGGCCCGCGCACCGCAAAAAAAAATAAAAATAAAAAAAATAATGCTTTAATAGGATCGTGAGACGATCTGAACCATTTTTGATGAACTGGATTAGCTCACTGTAAACTACTTCTTAAAACTTTACAGTGGCTCTTTTTGTAAGCCTTGTTCCTCATCTCCTATTTTTTAAGTTCTTCTGTAACCAAGTCCTTAACACCTGCTTTGCCTTTTTGCTCTCTTTATCTCCTTGTTCTCTCATTGACTCTTTCTGGAAAGTTCTTCCAGTCAGAGTTCACTAAGTACTCTCCTACTTTTGCAAAGAACAGCATTTTGAATACTCAGCTTCATAAAGCTTGTCTGCCAGTGAATACATAGTTAGTTTCTCTTTCCGCTTAACATTATATCTGATCCTTTAATAGCTTCTTGCTTATTTTCCCCATAGTTCTCTGGCTTCTGCCAAATATTGTACACACTCAGTCGTTTTATTGGTCCATGTCAGTAGAATCTGCCTTAGTAACTGGATAAGCTTATTAACTTGTATAGTTCCTGGCAATTCTGACTTCTACCATACCTCAATTTGTAGGGTTCTTGGCAAATGCGAACTGATTGTATGGAGTCTTCAGATTGTCTATGATAACATCTTCATTTTAGCAATTCTCTATCCTGAGAGATAGATCGGCTATAAACTGCAGCAAGAGTTTCCCTCCCTGACACTTCATCAGACTTCATCATAGCCCACTTGTTTGGAAAAGGTGATTAAAACTGGAAATCATAAAGACAGATAACACATCTTTTAAATATTTAAGTTTTAACTTAAAGCACGTAATGTACATTTATTCCCCAGTCTCCGAAGAAGAGCCAAGGTCTGTCTTCGGGTAGAAATCCGTTTGCATTCCGTATGGGCTTGTCTTGCATAAACCATATCTATTATGCATTATCTACACTGCCCACTTTAAAGGGAGTAAGAAATTAAAGGCCTTTGCTGAGTAAATAAGTGCAAAGTCACTTTAGGTTTTCACTTTTTTTTTTCGATTTTCTGCAGTTGTATTATCCATTCCTAGCTTGATAATCTTTTCTTTTCTTTCTTACTTTTTTTAACCTTAGTCTTTCTAAAGGTTTAACTTGTTCTAGAAACAACTCTTCTACTCATTCATATTTTATTGGTTTATATACTATTTAATTATGTAATTACAATAATCAATACATTGGCACAGAGTGTTTGAGAATGAACGTAGCTGAGTCTCCATTGGCATACCGCTCAACACGTCAGTACAGAAGTATGCTGACCCACCTGAGAACAGCCAGCTGGCTGTGAGCCTTCCACCTGCTTGTGGGCATCAGCCAGGATGTTTTTCAGAGGACAGGAGAACATTAGTTCATCTAACAAGGTGGTTCAGTGGAGGCTAGTTAAAAGTTTGTATCATACTCCAGTCAAAGAATCTGCTGTTATACAGAACAAAACATTTTGTACCAAATTGAAGTTAAAGTTTTTATCAAGATAGGATTCAAATTAATTTCATTATATACATGATAGACTAACAGCTTAGATCTCATCCCTCCTGGAAGGTAATTAGGAAAAGAAAGATAAATTTGCTCTCTAGGCTGTAATATCTCCTCGGCTTTAAAATTTCCCCAGGACAGCAGACATTCTAACAAGAAGCAGTAGCGTCATCATCTGAAGTGGTGTCTTACTGAGGACAGAACTGGGGCTGGACGTCAACAAGGCACGTTTCAGATCAGTACGCAGAAGAACTTTGCAATAGCTAGAGATAGTCAGCACATACCTGTCTCACGAAATCGTGGGTGTTTCCTTAGAGGTGTCCAAGAACAGGTGAGATACTCACTGGCTGGCAGAAGGGCTCCTACTTCCAGCGTGACATTGTCCCAGGTGACCTTGAAGGTACTTTTGAACTTTAATGTCCTAGGATTTTTATTTCTAAAATACTTGTTGGCTCCCACCTAATTTTTTAGGTCTGGTCTAATGTTTTCATTGCCTGGGCCTTTGGCCACTAATTTACATTGCTATACGTTGCATAAAAGCACCTGAAACAGAAATAACTAAAAAATGTCCATATCAGACCACTCATCACCTGTAAGAGGGTATGGCTATGAAATATAGCCTGATGCTTTTATTTCCTCAGTGCCTGTGATAATTACTCAATACAAATTTTATGTCCTTGGGCACTCTAAGGGTAGCAGTAAATATTTAGTGTTGGCAACTGCAGCCTTCAAGCCTTACACACAAAATGCTGTTCTCTGTCTTGATTGGTGCACAGAGGGGAGACTCTGTGGTGGTGGGAACTGAATTTTATTTTTAAAACAGAAGGTATAATGAAAGGAACACAAAGATATATATTATAATTAATGCAGGTGTGCCTTGCTTTAAGAAAACAAAGTTAACAAGATCAGAAATTATAAAACATGTAAATCAGGCTGATTATTTGCATTGTGTAATAATTGTTCTTCACTTTAAGACAAGCAAATAAACAAGATCAGAAATTAAAGATCTATAAATAAACAAGATCAGAAATTAAAGATCTATAAATAAGCAAGATCAGAAATTAAAGATTATTTGTATTATACAATAATGGTTCTTCACACAATTCATGATAGGGTTTCCTTAAATATCAGTTTTCTCTAATATATTTGAGAGCTTATTCTCACATCGCAAGCTAAGTCCTAGACTTCTACATCTAGAAAACACCCTAGTGTTTTTCCAGCCCAGCAACTTTATTTCCAGGTGAGGAAGCTGAGGCCCAGAGAGAAGTTCTAAATGTTATACGTAGGGCCATATTGCTAACGACTGGCAGAATTGGCCCAGGAACCCGACTCCAAGGTCTTTCCCCTTAATTCTACTTCTCAAGGCTGAGGATCCCGTGACAGCACATTCTTCTAAAAGTTGGCTTCCTTTTCACTTTATTTCTTTGTTTTGTTCTCGTTATTGAAACAATGCATATTCTTAGAAAATTGGCAAATACAAAAATATATCAAAAAAGAAAATCCCCTGCTGTGTTACCATCCAGGGATAATCTCTGTGACCATGCTGACCTCCAGATTCTTTGAAGGGGCATCCCTACCTCCACTGAACTGTCTCCCAGTTGATCCTCAACGCACTGAGATCGAGCCCTCAGACCCTTCATCCGGGTGAAACTCTTTCCTCTTGTGACAGTAGTTTCTCATCTTCCCTCCCCCTTTCCCTTGTCTTGATTTCAGGACATTACTCTTCCCTGTATCCTCCTACCTCTTGCTCTGGTCTTTTTCTGTCTCATCCTTGACTCTTTCTTTCGCCATTCCTTAAATAATAACGTCCCAGAGAGTTGCATGGTTAACCCTCTTTTTACTCTGTATTCTTCTCCTGGGATATTTTATCCTCTTCTCCAAGTCAACTTACCTGGAGTATTACTTACTTGGTGTGGATGACCAAGTGAATGTCTATGCCTCTCCACCTCTCTCTTGAGTGCCACACTCCTATTTCCAGCTGCCTGTTACTGGACCTTCCTCCCAGGGTGTCTTGGAAGCATCTCTGCCTAAAATTATCCAAAAGCAAATTAATTACCATTCCTTCTCCAACCTGTTACTCTCCCTGTGTACACTCATTAATTGCCAAACAGCCATACTATAGATCCTGAAGTCATACTTTACTTTTTCTCTCCATCCATCCAAGCCATCATAACATTCTGCTATCTCTACCTCAACAGTATCCTTCAAATCTCTCTGCTCCTCTGCTACCACTGCCCTGGGCCAGTCCTTCAGCCTATCTTCCCTGGACTGTGGCACTTGCCTTCTGACTTCTCTCCCTGCCTCTCCCATCAGTTCCTGTTCCACATTGCTGCCAATTGACATTTTTGAAACATACATCTGGTTTTAAACCCCTTTCAGCTGCTCATTCCTGCCTCCAGCATGAAGTCCAAATCCATCAGCAGGGTAACAGGACCCTTTATCCTCAGTCATTCATTCCTCTTTGTATTGTCTGTCACCCAGCTCACTGCTAGGCATCGTGCCTGACCTACAGCAGACACTGTAGCCTATTGAGTAATAGGCTTCTCCGCATTCGAGAATGTGTTCCTTCTGTATCCCATCATCTCATTCCCAGCTCGTTCTGCAGAGTAAGAATTATTCATTTTATCAAAGGTATCATGGGGGCTTCCCTGGTGGCACAGTGGTTGAGAGTCCGCTTGCTGATGCAGGGGACGCGGGTTCGTGCCCCGGTCCGGGAAGATCCCACATGCCGCGGAGCGGCTGGGCCCGTGAGCCATGGCCGCTGAGCCTGTGCATCCGGAGCCTGTGCTCTGCAACGGGAGAGGCCACAACAGTGAGAGGCCCGCATACGGCAAAAAAAAAAAAAAAAAAATATCATGGACCACACTTAATTGATCTATTCACACTTCTAGGTAGAGGGGACAGTACCCCTATGTGCTTTGGTTAAATTACAAGTAGAGGAAAAAAATTTAAAAAGAGCAGGTCCCTGCTATCAGAGGAAACTGTGCAAATCATCCTCGTGGTTCTGACAATTGAACCTAAACAGCGTGCTTGTTCTCTGTTCCTGGAGAGGTCCACTACGGGTTTTGTGTATGCACATATTTTTTAAAGGCATGGGACCACATATAATATCACTCAACCATTATATTTGGCACAGTGCGGTGTTTTTTTTTTTTTAATGTGTTTAGGTAACCTGTAAAATAAATTAACTTTGGAAGAATTTTTTTTAAATAATTTCTGATTGGAAAAAAAAGACCTTTGGTAGGAAAAAAATTAAAGACAGTGAAACCACAGTATTTAGAATTGTAAAATGCCATAAAACATGACATGACATTGTAAAATGCCATAAAACTCCTGAGGTCTTACTCCTCAGCTAAGGCTGAGGAAGATATGCTCATTTGTTATTTAAAAAAAAAAAAAAGTCAGGTTTCTTCCCACCTTCAAAAACAAGAGTGAGAAGAGTTTACTACCAAATGGTGCTTTTATTTTCATGAAGTTTTATGCTTGCTGTGTATAGTATCTAAAATGAGTTTTTAATAAAGAGGTGTTGATATTTGAATGAACTGACATATCAGTTAAGTAAACCATGTACATAAACCATTTTATCCTCTTAATACAAGAGACACCACACTGTTGCATTAGAAATGCATTTTGTATCCTAGAATTCACTACCAATAAGGCCTGGAGAGGAATGGTTTGTACAGTTCCTTTTAAACGTTTCCAGACATTTTACATGTCGCTGCAGATGTGGCTTTATTCTTGAGGTCGTCCTCACAGGGCCTCGCCATGCACGTGTGCGGGTGTTGTGACCGCTCTCATGCTTCTGTGACGTCATCTCCTTTCCGACTGTGCTGCCTGTTGCACCTCGTCCCAGTGTGCGTCTCCCGGTTTTCTTTCTCTGGGCCGCTTTATTCTGCCTTCAGGAGTCTCTTCTTCCACCGAGGTCTGCCCGCTTTTCTTCTGACTTCTCCAGTTTCTAATAATATTTCCATCATTGAGACTTTCACTTCTCACCGTCTCCCCAGCCTGTTCCTATCCCAGGCTCCCTCCTCCCGGTGTCTTCTAACTTCTTCACCAGAAAAAGCAAAACCAAAAATATCCTCCATTCCACCTGGCAAGGCTGAGGCGACTCTCTTCCAATAGAGACTGGCATTGTCCTCTGCCTCAGCACCTAAGTCACAAACACACCTATCTTGTTCACATGTTAATGCAACGCTGCCCTGTTCTCTTGTTCTCAAAATCAGTTCTGTGACTCCTGCCACAGACCACTTCTCCCCTTGCCCGCTCTACCCACACAGACCTAAGGAGAGTTGTACTTTTTACTCCTCCTCACCTCTGTCACACCTTACTTTCTAGTCAATTTTTTTAAAGTTTATTTTTCAAGAACTTGACTCAAAATGTCAGCTCCTCCAGGCAGCCTTCCAGGATTGCCTTGCCCCCTGACCCTTTACAGTGTGGCTTACATACCCAGCTTGCTTTCCTTGCACTGTCATACCTGACCACCTGATTGACCTCTTTAAGGATAGGCATTGCTTTGAAAGTATTTTTGCTCTCGCACTTCACTTTCTAAACTTTATTTTGACTTCTTCCATGTCTTTTACTATCTGAAGTTACCACCTTTCTACGATCTTCCTTTTTATTTGCATCCCTTCATGTTCAGTCCATTCCTATTGTCAGTGCTTATTTTCTGAAACTCACCAATGGCTTTCTTTTAAATTCCACTTAAAACACATACACACTTCTCATCTTCCAAGTCTTTGAATGAGAAAACGAGGGGAAAAAAATGAATTTCCAAGTTCTCTTTTACTCCCTTTGGATTATTACACTGGAATGCTTTCTCTCATAAAATTATGAGTTGGTATAAAACATTAGTGCTGTGCTCGCTTCGGCAGCACATATACTAAAACATTAGTGCCTGTGGTGATTTTTAAAATAAAGAGAAAGCTTACTGAGTAATCCTATTCAAAGTCATTTGCTGAACATTATTACAGACACAGACTTTTATAAATTGATATCTTTTTCAGGACTAGGGCAGGTGTTTCATTTGGGGGCATTGTTTACTCACACGTATTTGTGATGTGACTTTTGGGTCACTGTCATCATCCTGTCTCAGAAGGATATGGAGGGGATTGGCATCTGAAGGCCTTCACAAAATATTGCAAGTGGAAAGTGAAAGCAAAGGCAAGGGCCATTTAGAATGTTTGTGTCCACTCTAACCAAAGAAATGTTCCAGATCTCCCCACTCCAACAGCAAGCTTAAGATTAGACATATTTAGGGAAAGACTAAAGCAGAAAATAATCCTGTAAGTGCACACCCACATCCTCTTCTTTCTGACAAAGCAAGAGAGAAGAGCTTCTAGAAAGGGCAGTTCACCAGTGGTACCTACTGCTCAAACCCTGTCTTTAAATATTCAGAGCAAGGGAAGAGGGTCACGCTGCATGCTGCTTTGTCACTGAACTCTACATCAGCAGGATTGTCTGCTGCCCCCTGGGCAAAGGCAAAGCAAAACAAGCTCATGCTCGCTGAAATGTTAAGAAGCTGAGCCCCACAGAAGAGGTTTAGGGAAAGCATTAGGCACTGGACATTGGACCCAACCTAAATGTTCTCCTCCAAAAAGTGAGGATGCTCTATAACCTGTGCCGTCTAGCTCATGGAGTTACTTTGTGTATCACATGAAAAGGCATCTGAAAATTTCTTCAAAAAAGGCACACACGTGAGAGGTCCAAAAAGTCATTTCTTATCACCAGCCATACATACCCCTGGGATTAAAATATACACATTGCTTTTTATACACAGATGTTAAGCTAACCTCTTAATACATATTGAAAAATCAAATCTGAAAATACTGGAGGTGAAGTAATATATTTCCTAGAAGTCTATGGCATGAGATATGAAGTGTGGCTAACCTTATTCATAAAATCTTTCCAAAAAATAGAATTCATTCTTTTCTGAGCTTGGCACCTTCTATAACTTTTGACTTGATCTTTTAAAGTTATTTTGTGATAGAAAAATTCCTCCCCTAACGACATTGACAAGCTCATAGAGATTTTTTAAAGAAATCACATTACATGTCTTTACTGATTGGAGTGTTCCCCCTGTGGAAAAATGCTCTAGGCCGTTAATTATTTAAAGGTTAAGAAGATAAGGAAATTGTAGCTTTTCACAGAATGACCTTTGTGGACCAGTTTTTTTTAAAGGAATTTGCATCTCTTTCCAAACACGGATGAGGGCCTGACTAACCCTCAATTTCAGCTGTGTAAACATTGAAGCTTCAAACTGCTTGGAAAGAAAATAAGAGCAAAACTTGTAATAACCAATGTAGAACCTGAATAATACAGTGATATTGATTATTTCCCTATGCAGTCACCTTTGAGTTTCCTTCCAAAGAAAAAAGAAAAAACTATTTTATTTCTGTGAGTATAAAAAAACATGGTAGAAATAGTGTTTAAATGTATATGAAGTTTTTGACTCAGAAGCCTGTGGTCTCTAATTACCTATGAATATAGCAGCCTTCATTGAAGTGTTACTGTACAATGTTTCCATATTGTAATAAAAACTGTGACATAGCTACAACTTTGTACAAAGAGAAAAACAATTATTGAACACTCTTTTAACATAGACTGTAAACCTGATTGGCAAAACTCTAGTTGTGTTGCTGACTTGATTTATATTTCTAAGTGCATTCGTTAATAACTGTGTTTTAGGCAAACTGAATAAAATGAGTGGAATTGTCCATAGTAATAGTCTGTCAGTTTATTCACACATATTGGGAGAAAGTTTATAAAAATTTTTTACAGGGTTCATGATTGATTTCATATTAATTTAAAATACCTACCCTTAATTTTCCTCAATAATACCCTGTGTAAGAGCTTGGAGCCCCGCCTGAAGGGAATGAACTGGTGATGGTGATCCATTCCATGAAAGCAGGCAAAGCACATGTCTGTCCCCTGCACACTTGAAAAGCTAGTTGAGACGAGGGATGTGGCAGGTTTTATCCAATTTCACACACAAGGAAATGATTTAAAACCACTTCATAAACTGCATAGGAATCCGCATTTCAGTTTTTTCCTGGACACTTATTCTAGGTTTGAATTCGTCATCAGCTATTAAGACTAAGTTAGAGTCCAAGCTGAATTGTCAAAGGTAGAATAATCTGAGAATTAGCCAGAACCAAGGGTGAGAGGGATCCTTTACATTCTCATTGATATTCTGCATCCTGGGAGTAATATATAGGTCGAAGTTTTGTTTGCTGGCTTTTACTGCCATACGGGGAAACAAAGGGCAGTAGCTCTTCTGATAGAATTTTATGAACTTACATTTTTAAGAATACCTTTGTTATATGCCATATTAATCAGGTTTCCGCAGTCAGTTTGACCCTGCCAAGGTAAATACATAGGAAACTATTATGAAAATAAATCATTAAACTTTCCTCATAGTATAATGATCTGCCAACTTTTTTTTAAAAGGTAGGTATTGAGATTAAAGTCTTATCCTTACTGGCAAGTGTTATCCCCTTGTCCCTATAGTTTCTTTGGGTTAAGAGTCTGTAGATAGCAGTTCTAATGAAAATATTTCATTAGTATTAATCTAAGTAATTGTGACGGCAGTAGTCAGTTTATCTGACATAGCATAAAATTAAAATAAGAAATTCTAACTGGATCATGGGCAGTAATTTGAACTCTATAGCATTTAGTAGGGAAGAGGTTTTTTTTATCATTTTTTAAAAGCACAAACTTGTTTGTAGACTTCAAATCTGATGGAATTAAATCATTTTTAGTATTAATTGAAAGTAGGTGGAGTTGTTCTTATCATTTGTATTCTATCATATCACCTTGACTTTTATCACAGAGGGTTAAACAGACTCTGTTGAAATATATCAATGTATTCTTTAGGATACACTTGAGCTGGGACTAGAACCCAGCCTTGAAATTCTACCCCGAGGATTAGCTGGCTCTTATTGTTTCATTCAGAATCATATATTTGCAGCACTATAAGTAGATTTCTAGTAATGAAAGGGTTCTTTTTAATAGACTCAGGTTACTGCAGTGTTTTTCTATTTGTCTTCTTCTGCTTTGTACTGTTGAGAAAATTTGGGGGGGCATGGTTATCTCAATAACCATCTAAGGGTTAAATATTATGTGTGGCCCCATATCTCTGGTCCAGTGTTGGCGAATATTTTCACTGATTTACGTAGGTGTTCTAGCTCAGTAAAGAATGACCCTATGTTTGGCAAGAAAGCAGATATGGAAACTGTACTCACAGCCAAATTTGCAAGAATAAAGTAATTGGTTAAGGTAAAAGGAAATGATTTTGACAGACTTACACTCTTGGGGTGGGTTAGAAATCCACCAAAATTCAGGATTCACGTGCATTTTTATCTTGAAGTGGAAGAATCCAACGTAAAGTGTAAAGCAGCTTTCTGTAAATGAAGTGCCATTGGCACGTCCAATCTTTTTTACCACTGTGTTTTCAATTCTGTTGTGATACAGGTGGATCTGATGTATCCTGTCAACACTCTTTTTTACTTTCTCTGCTCTTTTTAGACTTAGAAGTAGATCAACCCAAAGAAGAAAAGAAAGAGTGCTACTATAATCTAAACGACGCCAGTCTTTGTGACAACGTGCTGGCCCCCAATGTCACCAAACAAGAATGCTGCTGTACCTCTGGTGCTGGGTGGGGAGATAACTGTGAGATTTTCCCCTGCCCGGTCTTGGGAACTGGTAAGAATTAGCTAAGTGCTGTGTTCATACTGGTATTTGTTGTGTGGTGTTCATGGGCCTTGGAATGTTCTCATTTGGGTTATTGAAGCCTTGAAATGGTAACATCTATTGGTACCTGCCATAGTCAAATTGAAGTGAGATTACCTTAGAGTGGGTTTCATTCAGGGCTGGACCCATACCCTTATCCCACTTCAGTATGAATTCTTAAACTTCTGTTTCTCACAGAATATGCTGTTATAGTGATATTCCATATAATATTTTGGCAGAAAGATTCCATTTTTAAGGTAAAACTAATCATTTTTGCTAACAATGACACAGCATTATTCCTAACTGGAGCTTGCATATTTAAGCTAGGATTTTGGATTCTTATTGAAATTTGAAAATACTAGAGACCACAGTAATGGAGAACTAAGTCATAACACACCATAGTACCCATAGCTAAAACATGTGTAAATAATATATGGGTGAACTAGCAAGGATTTTTGTAAATTATACTTCTGAAGTCATTAGGTTTATTTACACCTAGTCTGTAATTTTTGAGATTGTACTGAATTTTTTTGTCTGAATTAGATGGCAAGATTTGCCTTAAAGTCTCTGAGTCTGAGAAAGCAAAACTGAATTTAAAACATACTAATGGAAGATATTGGTTGGTTTTTTTTTTCAACTTTATTTCCCCCTTATCTCTCCTGAAATCAGCTGAATTCACTGAAATGTGTCCTAGAGGGAAAGGTTTTGTCCCCACTGGAGAATCCTCTTACGACGTTGATGGCGAGAACTATAAAGGTCAGAATCAAGCAGAAACTAATTTGCAATGGGTGTGCATATTTGACATTCAAGTAAACGTGTGGCTTGGGTTAGACAGAAGAAGAATTCTTTTCCGCCATGGGAACTAATTACAAAGCCTTGAATCCTACCATTGGAAGAAGGCTCCAGTGGACTCTAGGGAGAACCGTGACTTGGGCGCTAGAACATTTAAGGCTGTATGACAGTGGGACTTCACTTAAGATTCTGAGTTTCCACTTCTGAGATAGGAATAATGTTTCAAAGGTTGTCATGAGCATTAAATGAGATAACATATGTAAAAGTACTTAACACAAAATTCTGTACTTAATAAATTCATTCTTTTATTGTAGAATTATATTAGAAATCATGTTAGAACCAATATAAATTTGACCATCATCATGTTGGCCTTTAATGGTCATCAACAAAGCAAAGATTCTTGCCTTTTTAGAAAGCATCCTACTTTGCTAGGACCATTTACTGATGGCCACAGATGAATAATAAGGAATGGAAAGGAAGAAAGCAAAAGTAGATGTGTGTTTTATATATTTAATGCTATTAGCCTGTAATTCTAAAATAAATGTGCAGCTTTTTAATTTTGGTGAAATTTAAACTACAGATATGAGTACTTCCTCATTAACCACTAACTTTTAACATTTCAGTGATAGAGATATTATGACCTTTTATATACAAAGTGATTTTTTTTTCTTTACAGTTTAATATT
This sequence comes from Phocoena sinus, assembly GCF_008692025.1. Taxonomy (NCBI): domain Eukaryota; kingdom Metazoa; phylum Chordata; class Mammalia; order Artiodactyla; family Phocoenidae; genus Phocoena; species Phocoena sinus. The sequence goes on from NC_045775.1 coordinate 26,747,714, forward strand.
GAAAACTGTTAAGTGGCTGGAAAACAAACTAAAAACATTTTTATTGTCTATCCATTTTTTCAAACCAGTGTTTTACTAATATGGTATAATTCAGCAGCTGGATAAGAAATTCTCTATGTGTTTTTTTAAGTACATCTATGAGTTAATTCAGTGAAATAACAAGAGTTAGTTGGCAAAATGTGTTTAACAGTTTTCAAATTCGCAAATATCATATACTATGTTCTTTCAGAGATGTAGTTAAATTTCACTTTGTGCTATGAAGTGGAGCCCTGATTTCACCATAAAGTCATCCTCTTTTTTAAAATAAAAATAAATTCCTCTTCACCCTGTCTTAGCAGTGCTGTAAATGGTTGAAAGAATATTAGACTCGGATTCAAACAGTCATATATTGTCGACTTGGTTTTGCCATTTTCCAGCTGTGTAACTTTGAGCAATTTATCTATGAAGTCTCCAGTTTTTTAAATGAGGACTAGATGACATTAGCTTTAAAATGTTAGAAATGATGCTAATAATACTTGCACAAAAGCAATAGATCACACTTTTTGAGAGTATACCGAGTCCTCTGCATGGATTTTCTCATTGAATCCTTTCAATCCTATCAGGTCGATGTTCCTCTTATCTCCAGTTTACCATTGAGTAAACTGAGGTTTGTGGACAATAAGCTCTGTAAATTCTGTGGAGGAATGGGTCTGCCAGCATTCTTAGCAACTGTGCTTTCATTAGCTCATTATCAAGAAAGAAGACTTCCATCAAGTTGCATCAAACTCTTCGTGGGAGTTTTCTTCATCTCAACTAGTTAATGGGCCAAAATATACATTTATAGAAAGGCACATGTCTTAAAGGCTGTTTTCTTCAGAGAATATTATTGGTGCCATTATGGAACCCGTAGACTATTTCATCAGATACGAGGTAGCATCTCCGAAGCTCTGTTTACAAATATACCTTCTCTGATAATGTTTTGGGCATTGCTCCTTAAACAGAGAAGCCTGATTATATTTCTACCTCTGTGAATTAGTCCTAACTTTAAGAATTTGATATTGCTGTGTTTTTAAGACTCTTTGTAATATAAATATTATAATATCTAACTTGCCCAATATTGGTTAGACTCTTCTATTTAACTGAAAATCCCCAAATAACTCCTCTTTCTAAATATTTCTCCATTTTTCCCCCATAGATGCAGATGAATGCCTGCTTTTTGGACAAGAAATCTGCAAAAATGGCTTCTGTTTGAACACTCAGCCTGGTTATGAATGCTACTGTAAGCAGGGGACATACTATGATCCCATCAAATTGCAGTGCTTTGGTAAGTTTTAAGAGGATATAGTGTGATGTGCTATGCAAATACATGGGAAAAATAAGTAATGCTACATATAAAAGCAATTTCTTTGAATCTAAATCATGTGTTGAAAAGATCTGTAAATGTTTTATGGATCTTTTTCTTGAGCAATATTTAAGAAAATAAAAACCCTTCATACTACTATTTGAATAGATTTCAAAGAGTTAATATTCAATGTAGAATTATAATTCAGGTCACTGGTATAACTGAAGTGTTCTTTTGGTCTGGGGAGCCTCCTGTTTCATCACTCATACCATGCACTGAAAGTCAGTTTTAAATACTGACCCAGACTTTAATGCCTAAGCAGAAAACCATATACGCTAGGCAGAAAAACATAGCAAAAGGAAATAATTTAAAAACTGTCATAAAGAGACATTTTATCTTGAATTTCTAAGCGTATCCTGTTCTTAAATGTTTTCTTTCCTTATTTAATGTCAGCAGCTGTAGGGCAGTGTTATTTTTCCAATCAATACAACTTAACATTTTTATAGTCGGAGCTGTTCTCTTTTGGATGATGACGTGTAGCTGATTAAAATGTGGCAGCCCCTGGAATCTGGACTAAATTTAGCAGTGTATTAAGTGTGGTTAAGTGTATGAGGTGCAGCTGATTGCTGATTTTCTTTCATTTTTTTTCTCTTAAGATATAGATGAGTGTCAAGACCCCAACAGTTGTATCGATGGCCAGTGCGTTAATACAGAAGGCTCTTATAACTGCTTCTGTACCCACCCAATGATCCTGGATGCTTCGGAAAAAAGATGTATCCGACCAACTGAATCACATGGTATGTTTGGATATGAGATGCAAGTCTGTGTCCAAATAAATGTCATAAGGTTTTCCTTTTGACTGAAATGTGAGCTGTTGGAAAATTTAAAAATTGATTCCTTGGGTATTTTGAAATAATTAAAATGAGATGCTAAGAGAAAGAATAAGATGCGTATCATCAATATGTAGGAGATTTAACACCTTACACATACTGATTTAATAGACAACAGAATACGGAGTGGCTGAGCAAATGGCAGAGCTATTCAGTGTCTGAGGGTTGATCACATTGAACCACTGAAGGCAACTGAGGAAGATGTAAGTTGAGGGAAAAATAATTAGGTTTGCTTGACTGGACTGGAGGACACAGGTGAGGCTGGACAGAGCAGAGGGCAGAATTCATCAGATTGGTGGAGGGCTCTGAAGTCCATCGGTAGGAATCCTTGTTCATCCCCGAGAAGGTAATGTGCCACTGTCTGATCAATGGCTTAATTGATCAATGTATCAGCACATTCAGGAGACCGCTTTGGTTGAAATCAATTGGAAAGTAGAAAGGTTCGCGTTAAGGACCCTAGGATGAAGTGTCACTAGTTCAGGGCTTCGGCAAATGAAATGGATGAAAAAGGATGAATCCCAAAAATTTTATGTAGAAAGAAATGGTAGGATTTGACAGACGAGTAAATGTGAAACATCAAAGATCAGAAGAATAAGAAGTCCGTCGGGATTATGAAGTACAGGCAAGATAGTGGAGGATTTTATGTAATGATGGAGGCAACAGAGGGAAGGATTTAATTGGAACATGATGGGCAGGTTGAATTTCAGCTGATTGGAGTGACACCCAGTTGGAGATGACAGAGGTTTGATCCATGGAAAGACCCAGACTGGCCTCAGACTTTTGCTTGGAAGTCACTCTTAGAAATAGGGATGGAAACTTTGAGACTCGCTGGCTTCTACCACAGTGTTTATGAAATAGGAATAACAGTGCAATTGTCATGGAACCATGTCTTCCCTTTCAGAACAAATTGAAGAAACCGATGTCTACCAAGATCTGTGCTGGGAACATCTGAGTGATGAGTATGTGTGTAGCCGGCCTCTTGTTGGCAAGCAGACAACATATACTGAGTGCTGCTGTTTGTATGGAGAGGCCTGGGGTATGCAGTGCGCCCTCTGCCCCATGAAAGATTCAGGTGAGCCCTCACCTAGTTCCTTCTATTGCAGGCCTTTGGAAGTATCCTTTGGAGCCTGACAATCCTCTTTTACTTATATATCTTCACCTGCACTCCTGATAGCTTGCCTTCATCAGAGGGGTGTGTGTGTGCACGCGCGTGCCTGTTTAGGGAGTGGAAGAGCAGGACTGCATAACATCCGGCTCCTGGTTTACCTCCAATCCAGACCTTGTCATTAATTTTTTTTTTTTTTTTTTTTTTTTTTTTGCGGTACGCGGGCCTCTCACCGCTGTGGTCTCTCCCGTTGCAGAGCACAGGCTCTGAACGCGCAGGCCCAGCGGCCATGGCTCACGGGCCCAGCCGCTCTGCGGCATGTGGGATCTTCCCGGACCGGGGCACGAACCCGCGTCCCCTGCATCGGCAGGCGGACTCTCAACCACTGCGCCACCAGGGAAGCCCTTGTCATTAATTTTTGAAACCCTCATTCCATTTCCCCAAAGAATGCTAAATAACCCAAAGAAATATAATGCATCTTAGCAGTTGGAGGCATAGGTCTTTAGAATTTATATTTCCTGATTCTTCTTTTTTTTTTTTTCCCTACAGTCCTTCTCATTTCTAACAGTTTCTACTTAGAGCAAAAAGTATTAATATAGACAATATAGGTCAAAGCCCAAGTTTTTATGTCAACCTCTTTGTGGGAGAGATCACAGAAGGGTTAGAACCATAAAGGAAGAGAGTAGAAAGTAAGTAAAATGTACTTGAACAAATCTCCTTGACTTTTAAGTTTTAGACCTGGGGTTAAAACCTTTGGTCAAATGGGAAAAAAATGGGACTGGCTAAGCTCTCAGTTTCCTCCCCTCTCCTCGTGTGGGAGGAGGGCTGGAAGGTGCTGACTCTTGGCTCCCAGGCTGGGCTACTTGGTGACTGTTGGGTTGTGCGCTGATTGCTTATTTCTCTTCTTGACGCTGCAGCTACTTACTGCCTGTTAAAGGAAATCACTTGAAAGTGTTCAGTATAGCATTTTGTCTTTGACTATAGAACCGATTTGTTAAAGCTGGAAAAATACTGTGTGGATATAAAGTGAAAGAGTTTATAATGAACAGATTCTCAGAATGGCCAAGAGGGGAAGAATTGCTTGAAAAGAGGAACTGCATTAATTGTTAGTTAACTAGAATGTAATCTTCAGGATATTTAATAATAAATTAGCTTTTTAGCTTGGAAGTAACTGAAACCAATGTAGCACAAAAAAAGAAAGTAATTTGAAATGCCAGAAAAGGAAAAGGAACAGCAAAGGATGAAGAGCAACCTCTTAAAGATATAGATGGTAATGATAGTAGCCCAGAAATGGAAAGAGGATGGGTTCTGGGGCCAGAAAATCTGGATCTGGAATTCAGAGCTGCCCACAGCAGCTGCGTGACTTGGGGAAAAAGAACCTCACCCAATGCAGCTCATTAATGGAGGCATCTGTCTTGTTGGGTTGTTGTGAGAACTGGGAGGTTGTAGATAGGGCAGGAACACAAGGAGTGGGGTATATTATTAGTGTCACTATAGCCTCTGTCCCGAGAGGCGATTGCCACAAGGAGAAGAAGGTGAAATCCTAAGGAAGTGACTATAATATATATGACTTGAGTCATCTTCTCACGATGCTTGAATACCTCAAACCTTTCTACTTAGGCAGTGTTTTTATTGTTTAATTTTTTTTTTGCATGTTTTATATGTATGTTTTACTCTTTTTTTTACATCTTTATTGGAGTATAATTGCTTTACAATGGTGTGTTAGTTTCTGCTTTATAACAAAGTGAATCAGTTATACATACACATATGTTCCCATATCTCTTCCCTCTTGTGTCTCCCTCCCTCCCACCCTCCCTATCCCACCCCTCCAGGTGGTCACAAAGCACTGAGCTGATCTCCCTGTGCTATATTGTTTAATTTTTTAAAAAAATATATCATTCTTCTAAAGAAGTAATCAAAGAGGTTATGTCTCCCTCCATCTACCCCATCACAGCTGAACTCCACTCCTTGAAGGTGTTCACTCTTTTTCTTTAATTGAAGTACAGTGTTGATGTACCATATGTTACAGGTGTACAATGTAATTATTCACAATTTTTCAACATTATACTCCATTTATAGTTATTGTGAAATATTGGCTATATTCCCCATATTGTACAATATATCCTTATAACTTATTTTATACCTAATAGCTTGTACCTCTGAAGATGTTCACTCTTAACAGTCGGTTTTAATTATCCAAGTCTTTTTTCTATACATTAATTATTGTTATATTTTTAATCTATATTAGTTATTATAAATTTATATTTAAGAGAATATTTAAAGCTGAAATCCATATCATCGATCTGAGACACACGTTTTTTGATTTACTCATTAGCATCTCTGAAATTGGGGGTATCTTACAATTGATGACATCTATTAATGGCCACAAGCAATTTTTTCACATTTTAGTGTCTGTTATATCAGGATGTATTTTGAAATCTAGGGTATCTTAGAACTGGTGAAAGATGGTAACTTTTAAATGGCTGCACAGACTCTTTTATGGATGTACAGGCATACCTTGGAGATATTATGGGTTCAGTTCCAGACCACCACAATAAAGTGAATATTGCAATAAAGCAAGTCACCCAAATTTTTTGGTTTCCCAGGGCATATAAAAGTTAAACTTACACTGTACAATGTTTATGTCTGTTAAGTGTGCAATAGCATTATGTCTAAAAAAATATGCATGACAGTAAAAAATACTGTATTGCTAAAAAATGCTAACCATCACCTGAGGTTTCAGCAAGTCATCTTTTTGTTGGTGGAGGGTCTTGCCTCGCTGTTGGTAGCTGCTGACTGATCAGGGAGGTGATTGCTGGGGATGGGGGTGACTGTGGTAATTTCTTAAAACAGCCAACAGTGAAGTTTGCACCTCAATTGATTCTGCCTTGACAAACGATTTCTCTGTGGTATGTAATGCTGTTTAATAGCATTTTCCCTAGAGTAGAACTTCCTTCAGAATTCAAGTCAGTCCTCTCAACCCCTGCTACTGCTTTCTCAATTAGTTTTATGTAATATTCTAAATCCTTTGTTTCAACAGTTAAGTTTACTGTCTCATATAGGTGGGGTTTGTGGCACCCTACAACAATTACAATAGTAACATCAAAGATCACTAATACCATAACAAATATAGTAATAGTGGTAAAGTTTGAAATATTATGAGAATTTCCAAAATGTGACACAGACAGGCAGTGAGCGAATGTGGTTGGAAATATGGTGCAATAGACTTGCTTGATGCAAGGCGGCCACAAGCCTTCAATTTGTTAAAAAAAATTAAAAAAACACACAGTAAAGCGAAGCACAGTAGAACAAGGTATGCCTGTACCATGGTTTATTTAATCACCTCCAGCACTGGACATTTGGGCTGTCTGTCTCCCCCAACCCCTGCCCTTCCCCAGTCTTGATTTTCCTATTATAAACAATGCTGCAGTGAACCTTCACATATGTATCTTATATATAGCTGTGGAAGTGTCTTGATAAGAAAATTCCTACAAATGAAAATACTATACTATATTACTCTCCAGAAAATACAGGACAGATTTACACTCACATTGACAGTGTTTGAAATACCTTTTCCTCATACCCTTTTACCACTAGATCTTCTCAGCCTTTAAAATTGTTATCATATGGGTAAGAAGGGTATCTTATATGCGTCTCCCTATTTCTAGGGAATTGGAGCATCTTTTCCTTGTTTATAGATGATTTGTATTCCTTTGTCAGTGAATTATATCCTTTGCCCTTTCTTTGGTTGGACTTTGTGTCTTTTTCTTGCTGATTTGTAGGAGCGTTGTGCATATTCTGTCCACAACCCCAACATTTGGCTTTTTGGAAACTTCTTTCTGAAAGGTTCTGCATATATTTTCGTTTTGTTCTGTCCCTGTCCTGATGCTGTGATATTAAGTATTTACTGAATGAAAATCTGATGAGCTAGTTGCCTTTGCAAATCAAATCTAAGTTTTTAAAGGAATATTCAAGTTATTTTGGTGTTAGAAATGAATTTTAGAATATTGCATCAATTATTTTTAACTGAGGCTTTACAAAACAAAATTTTAAATGTAAATTCAAACAAATCCATGTGAACAAGTATATACTGTCTAATTTTTTAGGAAAGTATGGGGTACGAGGAAATAGTGGTACCACATGCCAAATTAAAAAAAAAAAAAGCTTTCTAGCTTATATATGCACAGTACTGGTGATGAATTTTCCAAAAAGAATCACTAGTCTACAGTCAGCCAAATCCTCAAAAATCAGTGATTTTCAGTCTTTTCGTTTTTTAGAAAAAGGTAGTCTTTTGTCAACTGAATTATTATTTTAACTTCCAATATATATAAATTCATTAACATCAAAGATGCTGGAGCTACCGGTAGGGAGAACAACTAGTTAGCCTCTCGAGGTATCTGTGAAAGACCCCAGGGTTCCAGGAAACACATATTGAAAAACACTATTCTGTTTCTGTTGGAGTATAGGAAGTAGTTAGACATCCCCGAAGGAGTATTTCTTTTATACTCCTGAAATTATGGGCCTTGAACTAGACTTAGGGATACTCTACCCTGAATCCAGGGAGAAGCCCACGGCAAAGTTAAGCAGTTTTTCCAGAGGCCCTGTGATTAGCTGGCCTTTCCTTGATTGGTACCTGATGTTCTGGTCATATCTACACCAAACCGTCTCCCGTTGAGCATGTTTCTGCCCGAGTATAGCAAGCAAGAAGACCCAGAGCAGAGGGGTTAGCATATGGACTCTGGAGCCAGGTTGCCTGGGTGGGAATCCTGGTTTGGCAACTTTCTATCTACACAGCCTTGTTCCTCTGTCTCTCTGTGCCTTAGTTTCCTCGCAAGAAACTAATATCACCTGCCTCACAGGGTTGTTGTAAGAATCAGTTAATACATGAACACTTAGCATAGCGCTTGACACGTAGTAAGCATTTAGAAGGTTGTAGCACCTAATGCTACTACTGCCGGGTGAGTCAGATCAAATGCATTTTCAAATGTAACTGAAATCTAAGGTTCTTATGAAAAACACACTTACTTAATAGCATCTGAACATGAATTAAGAAATTAAGGATAGACAAATGCAGAAATAATTGTCCTCATATAAAACTTTCTCTTCTAGACCACTGCTTCATAAACATTAATGGGCCTGTTAATTACCTGGTGATGTTATTAAAAAAAAAAAAAAGATACTGGTTTCTAGGTGGAGGTGGGTGGGCAGGATTCTGCATTCTTAAGTCCCAATGCAATGCTGCTGCTGGTCTTCAGACCACACTAGCAAGGTTCTAGAGACACGTAGCAGCATTCAGCCGGATTTTGTTAAAACCGACTTTAATGCCGTTATTAATTTTTCGTAGAGGAAGCAGAGAACGTGTGAACTTTAAAACTGATTTGCTCATTCTGCCATTGAGCCTTTTAAATGTTGCTCTTCAGGAATACATGATAGTTGAGAAAGGACCATATTGTCTATTTGTTAATAAAAGCACTGGATGAATTCCAGCCTGTCAGGCACTGAACCTTCCAGTTTCCCGAGGAGTGCAGCACTGCTTTGGGGAACAATTAGTTACTGATGGAAACAGTGCTGGAGGAATTTAAGTAATAAATCGCAGTGCTTGTCATCAGCTTTGAGCATTAAAGTGCAGTATAAAGTAAAGCTTTGGCTCCCAAACAGGCTTTCACACTTCTGGTCCAATAGGTTATGGGCACTAATTCTCACTAAGGCATCAACTGCGTCTGAGAATACTGGTAGTTGGAGGAGGTAGGAGTGGCTCCTGAAATAGTGTTCTCTGAAGTTAGATGGCAACTTGCAGATTGGTACCAGGTGCAGACTGGTACCACATGCAGGGTGAGTGAGTGGAGGCTGATGGATTGTGTCAGGGTAACTTTACATGAGAAGAATTGCCTAGTTGTACCATGCAGTACCTTTCTGGAGCTGCTTGGGGCTCCCATTTCAATCCTCAGCTAAAGTCTGGGAGGCCAGACACCAGGCATTAGGAGGTTTCAGATGGTTGAGGGCGGCCCGGCAGTGAGTTTGCTGAAGTGGTCGTGTCCTGACATCCTCCCCCTCCTCAGCCTCTGGAGTTTCTCTGTGTGTGTGTGGTGGGTGGGGGTGGGGGGGGGGTACGTGGGCCTCTCACTGCTGTGGCCTCTCCCGTTGCAGAGCACAGGCTCCAGACGTGCAGGCTCAGCGGCCATGGCTCACGGGCCCAGCCGCTCCGCGGCATGTGGGATCTTCCCCGACCGGGGCACGAACCCGTGTCCCCTGCATCGGCAGGCGGACTCTCAACCACTGCGCCACCAGGGAAGCCCTGGAGTTTCTCTTATTCCTGCCCCAGCGTCCTCTTCTTCTCCTGCCCCTCTCAATACCCTCTAATCCGGCCTGTTCTTAAAATTTTTTTTTTTCCCTTGGTTTGGGGGAGTGGCTGAACTGCTTTAGGAGGACCATCAAATTTGGGTTCTTTATCATGATATCATGGCCAGCCTCTGAGAGAAAAAGCTATTCGAAAAACCAAGTCAGGAAAGACAAAGCACTGTGTCCATATTTTGAATGAGAAAGGGTGGTCATTGTTTGATCTTTCTGGAAATTTTCAGTGCTGTGCTAGAAGGAAGTCATGAACCCTCAAATCTGGAGTTTATTGAATACGAGTTTCATGTAGCTTGGTTTTTCTGGGTCTCCACCTGAGTAACAAATGATGGTAGCTGACATGTGAATAACACAATGCCAGGCACCGTTCAAGAGGCTTACCATCAATTAAGATATTTAATTCTCCAAGCCATCCTATGAGGTAAGTATATAATTACCTCCTTTTTGGGGGGAGAGGAACTGAGACACACAAGATTACCATCCGTGGTCAGATACCAGGAAGTGGCAGATTCAAATCTCGGCATCCGTGCTATCAACCACTTTAGTGTTACCCCAGTCCCTATCTCCCCAAGGTCTCAAAGCACATCTTAGATAAATAGTATCACTTAGAATATAAAAGTAACAAAGTGAAAAGTTAAAGATGAGATTTTTTTTCAATTTCCTCATGCGTTGTGTGCTTAGAGAGAAACTCTACAGCCTTAGAGCCAGTCAGTAAGCTTAGCCAACTTAGACTTTGTATCAGAGTCGAGCACACGGTGGCCGTAATAGATAACAATACATACTTGATGAATTAATGGATTAAAGCAAGTCAGTAATCCTCAGTGAATTAAACTGTTGGTGATGCCTAGCACATAGATAAAATGAACTTTTAATGTTTTTATTTATTGCTACTCTTAAAAGTATAAACTCAAAATTTTCTGGAAAAATGTACCTATGGGTTACAAGATATGTAGGGTGCTATTATCTCATGGAAATAAAAACCTATTGACCTGCAAATGAAAGAAAATTAGACACATTTGAACACTGGAATCTAAAGTACCCAGGGATCCCAGTGTCTGTGGTTATCTTGCTAAAATAATTAGACTTCTGTTAAGTAAATTATTAAAATAATTAGACTTATTGTGAACAAACTGAACATAAAGAATTGATAAAGTCTTGGTCTAAAACGTAGAAGAAATTTTGAGGGGAGACTTAGTGTGTTGAGAGATTGCCACCTCTTGGTTGATACAGTGTACTGCACCACAAGTGTTTTAACCTCTGAAGTACTAGGTGCAGGTCAGGCATAGAAAGGTCACAGTGGGGTTAAAAAAAAAAAATCTCCGAGGAAACTGAAGTGCCACAAAAGAAATTGGCAAATACTTAAAATTTTTTGTGAAACACTGCTGTTGATCAAAATGTGGAGGCATCAGTCCTCTCAGTTTTGCTCACAGAGCAATTCAAAAATATAGATATATAGATAGATTTGATAAGAAAACTCTGGTTGTGGGAATAGAGATTATCCTTGTACTTGAGTGCCAGGAAGAAAAATATAATCATTACAGCATAAGAAAAATTTGAAATCAATTCTGTCAGTAAAGAATCCTATAGATCATAATATAGATTTATGTCTAATTCTTATTTTTTAAAAAGTCAAATAGCAACATATTTAGTAAACTATTATATGCAAGGTACAGTTAGTAAGAACCGTGTCTGAAATGCAGTCTAAATTACTTATAGTTTGCCTGTCTTCAGTTTCAGTTAAATTATCTACGTATTCCTTCATTTCATTTTTTACTTGAACCACCTACAAGGCAACATCTAGGCAATAAATTTTGGAGCAGACGTACGGTCTGTATTTACAGGAAATGTAAAATTCTGTAGAACTGACATGATATAAAATTATGTTGTACCGCTAAATTAGAAGTTCATTCCTCAACGTTGCTCATTCAAATGTACAGATATGTAATAAATTCATCATCTCCCGTGACACACTATTTTTTTTAATACTTCCTAGTAACTTATCTACCCCGTCTTTTCATATGGTTTTGCAAGAGTGAAAGAATCTGGAATCTGTCTTTGAACAGTTAAGCTAGTGATTTCTTTCCTGTCTGTGCATGGCTCTTACATGTTCCCGAAGATCTGAGTGTAAGAAATTTCATAATACCCTTGGAGGTGTGAAGGAAGACAGGGATTTGACTCATGGACTAAACTTGAAAAAATATTGTAGTTGGGCAGTGGTTGCAAAAGGCCTTTCAGCAGTCACAGTTTAAAGGCTTTTCCAAGAACTATGTTTCCAAAGAATGTTAATAATAACTCTGGAACATCCTACATGTGAAGCACAGTGAGTGGTCACCGCCTTTGGTTTGGGCAGTCCAGGGATCTCGTTCTGCTTTTGGCGCTGCTTCTGTCAATTGCACTGGGCGAGTTGCTTCAGTTTCCTATATGCGAAGTTGAGAACTCTTTTGAGGTTATGGTAATTAATACTCTTTAAGTATGAAAGCATTTATCATTGTGATCATAGATCCTGATTATTATGATCAAAGCAAGTGCAGCTATTAATAAGCTATAGTGGAGAATGTAAACCAAACTGGAAAGACATAAAAGGCCTCCTAAATTGCGTGGCCACCGTATGTGTACACTGTATATGCAGAGAGAATACTCTCAGAGGTAAGTGGTCCAGTTCTTTGGGACAGAATTCTTGGTATCCATGGAACTAGACTGAATTGGATACCATATGGAAGGACAAGTAAGGAGAATATAACAATTTATATTGTTTCTTATTGCAAAGATTCTTTGTATTTATTTAGAAGGCTACCCCTTACTTTTCCGAAAAGGGTGAAAGTACTTTTTTTCTCACTATAAAAGGCTTATTGCAAAATAAAATTTAGTAGTGAATTATGCACATAGAGCCTTGGTATTAAATGTGATCATTACGTTAGTTTCCTCACTTGTAAAATGGTAGTAGCAACATCTTCCTAAGGATTGTCTGAGGGTTAAAAATGTGCTAACACATGTTAGATGCTTGGCATACAGTAAATGCTTCGTAGGTGTTAGCGATGATCATAGATCAAATCTTGTTCCAGGATATGAGTTGAGCTAATGATTATTCCCCATCGTTACCTCACTATACAGTGCTAGAAGTCTCTTTGAAAGTAAGCAAGAGTCAAAGACGATGAGGGGCAGGTGAGAGTTTGGGGACTAATGCAGAGCCAGATAATCTCTGCAGCCGCTGAGAGAACCTGCTGCTTCTGTGCCCCTCGAGGCTCCCAGGCTACCAGTGTGAGTTATTATATAATGTCTGAGAGAGGCCTTGTGCCTGGAAAAGACCATTCAGGGTTGGGTTTTAAATGAACATTCAGTGTATCCAATTTATCAATGTTAAAACCTGGACTTACCTAAGAATTTAAGTTCAACGTAAACATTTTGTCCTTCTGTTTATAAGTCCAATATTTTTATATAAAATAAGATCAAGTTTTATTTTGTGATTAATGTTTATATAGCTCAAGGAACAGATTAAACTTTCCTTGAGAGTTATTTCTATATCAAAACTCTGTTAATTAAGTCTCTAACACTTTGGCCTCTGATTTATAAATTTTATGTATTTGATTTTATCTCATGCATTTTATATACCTGAAAGGGCAGCCTCCAATCCTAATAAGCATTTTCTTCTTAGGTATTTAAGCAGCTCTTATCAATCTAATAAATCAAACTTAAAATGCAACAAATTGAATTCCCTAATGAATCTAAATACTTACTGACCTAATAGAGTTCTGTGAATTCTCATGTAATATAAAATCCTAGATATTTCAAATTGAAATCACAAGGCCCATCAGATTATCTAGTATATGGTTCTCTTAAACATTATAGACATATTAAATAACAACAACAAAAAAACCCTTACTCTAAAACTTTCACAGTAAAGTATTAATATTCTAAACTTAATGTATGTCATTATCTGTGTAGCAGAATTATCATCTTAGGCCAGCTAAGGTTACTGGGTAGAAAAATTCATGACTGTGATTGCCAGTTATTAGAGAATTAAGACCAGGACATGGGATGTGTATACGCACAGTGTGAGTCTAAGTAGCCATGTGTGACATGCAGAGCACATTCTATCGTTTCCATGTTAACAGGGGACCCCACGTGTTCCTAATGTGTACTGTTTTTATAAGCAATACCTTCCATTGCAGTGACTCTCAAGGGAATAATAGGGCAGATAAAATTAATAAAAGCTTTTCTCTAACTACACATAACTCCCCTCAAGAATCAGGTACCTTCTGCTAAAGGTATGTGCTCACCTTAATTGAAATTCTCTACCACACAAATGACAAACTTCCCCTGACCCAGTAAAGAAGGTTTGGGGCAATATTCAGGGTTCGATTGAGTCACTGATTCATTTTAAGGAATTGGCTCATGTGATTATAGAAGCTGGTAAATTCAAAATCTCTAGGGTGGCCTGATGTTGTGGAGGCCCAAAGAAAGCCGAGGTTCCAGGTCAAAAGCCGTCAGCCAGAAAGAGCCAGTTTTGTAGATGAAGTCTGAAGTCCAAAGGCAGTTGGGCAGTGGGCAGTGGAATTCTCTTTCTCATAGGAGGGCCAGTCTTTCTGTTGTAATCAAGCCATCAACCCATTGAAGGAGGCCCACTCACATTATGGAGGGTAATTTGATTTACTCAGATCCACCAATGTAAATGTTAACCCCATCCAGAAACGCCCAAAATAATGTTTGACCAACTTCATCTGGGCACTCCGTGGCCTAACCTAGTTGACACATGATATTAGCCATCACAACTGGGATTGAAAAAAAGGTTGAGAACCAGTTAAAGAAAATACTTGTAGAGCTTCTCCAGCTCCCACTACCATCCTGTACAAACACACACGTAAGCAAAGGTCTTTATTTTCAGTTGGGAGTGAAATGTCGTTCTTCTCCTTCCCCAGATATACACTGGAAAAGGGCAGGGAGGAGGTGGGATCCTGAACACTCAATCAGGACCCCCGGCTGGACAGGGCTTTTATGGCAGGTCAGGGAAAACCAGGAAAGAGATATTGGACTTGTGGAAGGGAGTGAATAAACAGGAATGAATGATACAAAGGCCAGGCACAAAAAGAGGGACTGCGTGAGAGGAAGAACACTAGAAATGAAGCCAAATGTGGATTCTTAAAACAACATTGTTTGGGGCAGGTGCTTTAAAGGAAGAGACAGCAATAGGCAAGTAAGCCATGTTCAGGTTATGATCATATTGCAGTCATATTAGGAAACATGATTTGTCTCAGGGTAAGGAAAGCTAAAAAGGAAAATTTTAAAAACTCTCATAAAGGGGAAAACTTACTCCATTTCCTGCTAAGCTGTTGGTGACAGAACTTGGGAGGAGTGTCCTGGAACTGGGCTGCAGTTCCCAAACCCAATTCCCTGGAGTTGGTGTGAGTCAGCGAGGGTTTGGGATGCCAGCCGGGAAGGACCAGCACGCTGGTTGAAGCTGTCTCAGTGGCCTCAACAACTATTATAGAACAGCTAAATGTGAGGGGAATTTGATGGAAAGTTGGTGATAAGAACACTTCTGAAATTTTAGTTTGTGTACGATTTGGACTTTGGGGTATCAATTTTATTTTTACTTTTGTTGCTGTTGGAAATAAGTTTTTTTAATTACATCTTTATTGGAGTATAATTGCTTTACAATGGTGTGTTAGTTTCTGCTTTATAACAAAGTGAATCAGTTATACATACACATATGTTCCCATATCTCTTCCCTCTTGTCTCTCCCTCCCTCCCACCCTCCCTATCCCACCCCTCCAGGCGGTCACAAAGCACCGAGCTGATCTCCCGGTGCTATGCGGCTGCTTCCCACTAGCTATCTACCTTACGTTTGGTAGTATATATATGTCCATGCCACTCTCTCGCTTTGTTACAGCCTACCCTTCCCCCTCCCCATATCCTCAAGTCCATTCTCTAGTAGGTCTGTGTCTTTATTCCTGTCTTACTCCTAGGTTCTTCATGACATTTTTTTTCTTAAATTCCATATATATGTGTTAGCATACGGTATTTGTCTTTCTCTTTCTGACTTAATTCACTCTGTATGACAGACTCTAGGTCTATCCACCTCATTACAAATAGCTCAATTTCGTTTCTTTTTATGGCTGAGTAATATTCCATTGTATATATGGGCCACATCTTCTTTATCCATTCATCTGTCAGTGGACACTTAGGTTGTTTCCATCTCCGGGCTATTGTAAATAGAGCGGCAGTGAACATTTTGGTACATGACTCTTTTTGAATTATGGTTTTCTCAGGGTATATGCCCAGTAGTGGGATTGCTGGGTCATATGGTAGTTCTATTTGTAGTTTTTTAAGGAACCTCCATACTGTTCTCCATAGTGGCTATATCAATTTACATTCCCACCAGCAGTGCAAGAGGGTTCCCTTTTCTCCACACCCTCTCCAGCATTTATTGCTTCTAGATTTTTTGATGATGGCCATTCTGACTGGTGGGAGATGATATCTCATTATAGTTTTGATTTGCATTTCTCTAATAATTAATGATGTTGAGCATTCTTTCATGTGTTTGTTGGCAGTCTGTATATCTTCTTTGGAGAAATGTCTATTTAGGTCTTCTGCCCATTTTTGGATTGGGTTGTTTGTTTTTTTATTATTGAGCTGCATGAGCTGCTTGTAAATTTTGGAGATTAATCCTTTGTCAGTTGCTTCGTTTGCAAATATTTTCTCCCATTCTGAGGGTTGTCTTTTCATCTTGTTTATGGTTTCCTTTGCTACGCAAAAGCTTTGAAGTTTCGTTAGGTCCCATTTGTTTATTTTTGTTTTTATTTCCATTTTCTAGGAGGTGGGTCAAAAAGGATCTTGCTGTGATTTATGTCATAGAGTGTTCTGCCTATGTTTTCCTCTAAGAGTTTGATAGTTTCTGGCCTTACATTTAGGTCTTTAATCCATTTTGAGCTTATTTTTGTGTATGGTGTTAGGGAGTGATCTAATCTCATACTTTTACATGTACCTGTCCAGTTTTCCCAGCACCACTTATTGAAGAGGCTGTCCTTTCTCCACTGTACATTCCTGCCTCCCTTATCAAAGATAAGGTGACCATATGTGCATGGGTTTATCTCTGGGCTTTCTATCCTGTTCCATTAATCTATCTTTCTGTTTTTGTGCCAGTACCATACTGTCTTGATTACTGTAGCTTTATAGTATAGTCTGAAGTCAGGGAGCCTGATTCCTCCAACTCTTTTTCTTTCTCAAGATTGCTTTGGCTATTCGGGGTTGGGGTATCAATTTTATTCAAGGCTTATTTTCTTAATAGCTATACTACATTGAAGTGCTAAGAAGGTATTTGGCCATGCTCTGTTATTGAAAATATTCTGACTGGAGAATAACTTGCATTATTATTATAATCATACCTATCTATTAGAATCTTTCTAATGTAAAGCCAAAGTAGAGAAATTAAGATATGCTGTAAAATGAACCATCAGATCACAAAAAGCAGCACTTTTATTTTTCACTAACAAGCAATCAAATTTTTAGCAGTTTAAACTTTCTACCTTGAAATCAGACATTATGACTAGGCATTCAATTTTCTAGAAATGCCTTTTTGTTGTTGATTTTCTTTTTAGTGGAAATTTTACTTTCATGTATTTTAAAGAAATTTTGCTGATAGGATTTTTTTCTCTTCATTGATAGTTGAAATGTACTCTAAGAAAATGAACTGTGCTGAGTGGGACTATGAAAAATATCACTGTATGTGATTGCTTAAAGCCCTGTTCTGTGTTTGAGGTTTTGAAATCAAATAATGTTGTATTTATTTTGACCTTTTCCTAATTGACTTTGTAAGACAACTATGGCTGGAAAAAAGCCACTGGCTGCCCATGTCTTTTATATGCTGACCTCATGGCTAGAGCAGGCATGCCTGGCAGAGGAAGGGTGAGGGAAATTTTATCTCCTCTCCCTTCATGCAGCAGACAGATTGTACCTCTTATGACTGTGAGGAATGCATCTAGGAAGTGCTTAGGAAGCGTGTTGGCATAAATCTGCAAGGAGCAGAAACTAGCATGATAATTATTTTGCTCAACATCAGTAGCCAGTGTCTTAAGAAGCAAATTACAAAAGATTAGCTCATTGGAAGGCTTCCAGGCACAACAAGGCCTTCTTTTATGCTTCCTTCTGAGCTTCAAGTCTCAGTGGCAAGCAGAGCTGTTATGAACAGTTGTGTTGGTTGTGCACTGTTCAACCCTAGAAGTTACCATTCACATCATAATCTTTCAGTGCCTACCAAGGTAGCCAAATAAGTCATTGCCAGAGGGAGGAGTTACTAGGACTGTATCTGATTCTGAATAGATCCGGAGGGGAAGGTAAGAAGGGAGTTACTTCAGATTAAGATAAATAGCAATATATGAGCAAATCATAAAACAGAGTTACAGATCTTAAAACAGTTCAGTTTTGCTTTGCAGCTTTAGCTTATTTCCTGTAATTAAATGGGATACATATTTATGAATAATCTATTAATTATGTTTAGCAGTACTTTAATATTGCATTAATTACCTAGAACTTGCTTTTCAAATGATGATCCAGTAGTACATCTTTATTTAATAAACTTGAGGTCTATACTTCTGAATATTCATCGAGAGTTTTGAACAGCTTCAAAACTTAAGATACAATTATTTTTACCCTTAGATTTTAATAATTTAGTTTTATTAAAAGAAAACAATATTTTGAAAATTTAACCTGACTTGACCTTTGAAATATCATTAAATTTCTCTGGACCTCCGTTTCCTCAGCAGGAAAATGAATGAGGTTAGACTGTCCGTGATTACTTACAGTGCATTCAATTCCACGATTGTCAGTCGCCTGGGAACACCCGTGTGAGCATCACCTGAAGACAATAGCGCCATCTGGCGGTGATTATCTCATATTATAGCCCACAAGTTTCAGTGACAGATTGTCTTCCCAATATTTTGCAGCCTAATAGTAAAAATGTCTGCTTAGAATTGTAGAATATGTAAGCTAGAAAGGACCTTAGAGATCAACTAGTCTTGTTTTCTCATTTTACCAATTAAAAGTAGAAAGGTTAGATGAATACCAGACTTTAAAGAATACATTTTTTTGTTTCTCTTGACTTGTTTTTTAATTGGGGTTAAATTCACATGACAAAGTTAAGCATTTTATAGTGAATAATTCAGTGGCATTTAGTATATGTTCCGTATGTTGTACAACATTCTCTTTAATCTTAAGCACATGTGTAGCTCAAATTTTAAAATAATTCTTACTTGATTAATGCAAAAAACATAATAGAAAAAACAAAATGTATTCCTTCCATATAATATCTATTTTACCTAATTGTTGACTTCTCAGATTGTCACTTCAGAGTAGTACTTAATGAGTAGGAAAGCAGGAAATGAAACAGTTTATCTGTCCTTCCAGTTGGAAAAATATGAAGTAGGTCAGCTTAGAAAATTAACATGTTGAACTTTCCTCCTATTTGCCTGTTCATTGCATTGTCCAGTCTTGTCTCTTATCGAATATTAGAAGTTACTTCATTCCTAATTTCCTCTGAGATTGCCTGAATGCAAGACTTAATGTTTTATTTCTAAAGCCCTGTTTACTTAGAAATGGGGGAGACCTTTCATGCAGTCCTTCCTGAGAAATTCATGTTATCAATCATTATTTTAAGGTTTTTATGTGTGGCATAATTTAATGCTGTTACAAGTCTATAAATTTTGAATCCAGGTTTTAGAAATGGATTTCTAAATGGAACCTCCATTGTTTTGGCATTCACACCCAACAAATCTCTCTCTCCGGTTATAGTCTGGCTACGTAAACAGCAGTGTGATGGAAAATGCTGGGAGTGACTGAACTTGGAAGGGGCAGCATTAGGTGAAGGTTGGAGGTGAGGGAACTTGATTGGCCTACAGCCTGTGAGTTTCCTTAGAGCATTAACATTTACAGGCGTCCCACAGAATGTAAACCCTGCCGAGACTAGACTTCATTACTTCCCTCTCCTCGACAAGTACAATTTAATTGAACATTAAGCAATTTGATCTCTTCCACCTAATAAATTGAGCAAATTCAATAAATATAAATCCTGCTAATGATAAAGCTGACCCTGGTGGGGCTGAGCTCACCAGCATTCACGGTTATTACTCTCCCTGGAATTTTAGTCAGAAATGCTTATTGCTGAACTAAGTACTTACCTGATACTTACAGTCTAGGGAATGTACTTAATAATTTTCTTCTAAGGGTTTCAGAAGGGCAGCTGTGGAATTGAAAGAGCATGGTTTTGCAGATAGACCAACAGAGTCAATCCTTCAACTAAGCTAGGACAGTTATGCTATAAACCTTGGCTTCCTTATCAGAAACGAAAGGAGCTAATTACAGTTATTTCATAGGATTCTGAGATTTAAGGGGAAAAGTGTGTGCAAAGGTACACAGCGCCTAGCACACAGGAGCTTAATAGTGCATGTTCGCTAACTTTCCTTTTTTCGATTGTTCTTTAGCAGGGATCGGTAGTAGGCAGCGTTTATGTGGTCCTTTCATTTCCCTAAGACTTTCTTATCTATTATATATGCCTATGACTCTGAGTTACCTTCCCTCCTCTGCTTCACCTGGCTGACCCCCTTCCTGTAGATGCTCATCTCCAAAGTGAAGGCTTCCCCAGCTCTTCCTGGCTGACTCTAGGCATTACCTCTTCTTCAAGCACTATTGCACATGTCAGTGTACTGTCATTTTATCCTTCCTCTCTCTCTCTCCCAAACTCCACACTGCCTGTAATATTCTCAGCCTCTGGTTGGATGAGTGAGTCGATCACTGAATGGAGCAATGCACTGCCTTTAATGCTGCTAAGGCACAGTACCATAATCCTGTTCAACAGACAGAGCTCAAAGGAAGGTATCTAGTCCGAAGGGTAGGAAGCAGTAGGACTAGAACCCCGGGCTCTTGACTCTGGGTGCTTCTCTTTTTATTTTTATTTTTATTTTTACACCTTTATTGGAGTATAATTGCTTTACAGTGGTGTGTTAGTTTCTGCTTTATAACAAAGTGAAGCAGTTATACATATACGTATGTCCCTGTATCTCTTCCCTCCTGTGTCTCCCCACCCCTCCCTATCCCACCCCTCTAGGTGGTCACAAAGCACCGAGCTGATCTCCCCGTGCTATGTGGCTGCTTCCCACTAGCTATCTATTTTACGTTTGGTAGTGTATATATGTCCGTGCCACTCTCTCACTTTGTCCCAGCTTACCCTTCCCCCTCCCCGTATCCTCAAGTCCATTCTCTAGTAGGTCTGTGTCTTTATTCCCATCTTGCCCCTAGGTTCTCCATGACCATTTTTTTTTTTTTTTAGATTCCATATATATGTATTAGCATATGGTGTTTGTTTTTCTCTTTCTCACTTACTTCACTCTGTATGACAGACTCTAGGTCCATCCACCTCACTACAAATAACTCAATTTCCTTTCTTTTTATGGCTGAGTAATATTCCACGGTATATACGTGCCACATCTTCTTTATCCATTCATCCGATGATGGAAGCAGTAGGACTAGAACCCCGGTCTTTTGACTCTGGGTGCTTCTCTTTTTAGCAGGGGTCCCCAACCCCCAGGCCGCGGACTGGTACCGGGCCGCACCGCAGGAGGCGAGCGGCGGACGAGCGAGCGAAGCTTCATCTGCCGCTCCCCGTCGCTCGCATCACCACCTGAACCTCCCCCCAGTCCGTGGAAAAATTGTCTTCCACGAAACCTGTCCCTGGTGCCACAAAGGTTGGGGACTGCTGCTTTTTCAGATACCTAATTTTCTCTCACAACTCAGCAAGTTTTAACATCAGGAAAGCAGGTTTACTGCCTGCTCACCAGGCACTGTGGATAAGAGTGTACTCTCTGAGAATAAGCATAAGCAGGCAGACACCTAAACACATGTCCAGTTCCACAGGGTGTGGCATCAGCAGTAGAATCCTCTCTCTTACGTTCCTTCTTCTGTCATCAGTACTGGATGGTATGTTCTGTAAATGGTCAACATTTTTCTAATTCCGTAGCTTTCGCTAATTTCAAAGAAAAGTGTCAATTATACTACTGGCTCAGCATGCGCTCAGGTAAATATTCGTTCCGTTCTCCCTGTCTCCGTCCTCCATTTCCTGGTGTGTATGTTTTCCAAACACCATCATCAATTAATAGTACATGTGGAGGCCTGTAGGAAAAACACCTGATCTAGAAGTTTCAGTAAAATATGACCCATTTTTCCTTATGCATATGAATTGGTCCTTCTCCTTTTTTGGAAAATCATGCACTTCAAACTTTAGAGCATTAGCTTTTCATCCCTGATGTGTGGAGAACAAAACGCAGCCTCTTCATCATTTCTAAAAGCAGCTGAATTTAATCTGCCTCAATCAGACTTCACCTCCCAGTTTCCTCACATGCCTGATTGGCATTGTGATGTGTGACTGTCCAGACCAGCCCTACAGATGTGTCTGTCATAAGGAAGGAGATTTCCTGCCAGGATATGATAATGTGCTTCCCATTGCTGCTGACAGCGGGGGCCCCAGACCTCTTGGCTCCAGGGGGGCAATTTTTAAACTTTTTTTTCAATTTAGTATTAAAATCAAAGCAGTACCATCTGTCATGTGAATCTGCCATGCCAGGGAACTGAGCGTAATCCATGGCCTGGATCTTGTTTAGACCACGTAAGTGATGGCAGCCCACACCATCCCATGTGTGGCTTTCATAGCTTTGATCAAGAGCTTAGCATTTGTGCCTGCAGAGGTGAGGAGTGCAATGAATGGGGGGACTTTGAGGTGTGAATATTTCTACTTCCTATTCATTTCACATTCATATTTGGCTAGATCCTGGACGGACACATTTTGTCCCAGAAATGGCATTTGCCTCACAAAGTACAAGCCCTGCTAAGCAGAGCTCTTCCTTTGCACCAAGCCCCAGACAACTAGGTGCTTAATTGTTGTCAACTTGCTTAAGTAAGGAGTGTCTTGCAGAAGGAAAAAAAACTCTAGGGACAAAAAATGTGTTCATCTCGACATGTTGAGCTGGATGAAGTGGCAGCCACGAGATTCTCATGGGCCGCCATCAGGAGCTGTGGCAACAGTTCAGGGATCTGCTATTCCCAGCTCCACAGCCTCAGCCAGCCACAACTCACTGCCTCCCCAGCTGGACTATAGCCGTGACCCAGCCCTAGGGATAACCAAGGCCAAGCGCCGCCAAGCTCAGTGAGCTCTGGTGTGGCTTGGGATGCTCAGAGATCCAGCACATGTTAGAAAGGTGCATGTGCCCAGATCCTGGAGGAGACGCCTTACCCAGGATTCACTAGAAAACTCCACGATATTCCAGTTGTTGCCTTAAAAGATGATGAGAAACCTACTGGCTACTCAAGGCGTTTCTAAAGGGGTCGAGCATATACTAACAACTGCTGAACATCAGTTTTTCCCCCTGTATTTTGAGTTTCGTTGATCTAGTGTTATAATGTGTTGTTGCTGATACCTTATCACTGTCTGATCAAGTGATTAAATTTGCCCAGGCAGTCAATAATTTTTGAGATGAAGACATCTTTCTCTGTTTACTGAGTTGGAGTTTTCCTCCATCTATTTAAAAATTTCAAATCTTGAAACAATATCTAAAAACATCTGGAGACTGTGCTTTCATTGCTCTTAATTTATTGTACAGGTCTTTGCCCATTGACAACTACGTTTAAAGTTTTGCTAACACTATGTTATATCAATCATTCTGATACCGTCTTTGCAAATCCTCATTTATTTCCAGGTGTTCAGCAGGGACATGAGTGATTTTACCTTAAAAAAAATTGTAACCTCCATTTCCTTGGTGCTTCAAAATTTATGAACAGTTCCATAACATCATCTCATTTTTTAATACACCAGTAACAGAGAGGCAAACAGGAATTATCCCCATGTGACAGATGTGAAAACTGAGGCTTGCCCACAGTTGCTAAGCTGGAAAGTAAGTGGTACAGTCAGGACTTGAGCCCCGGCTTCTGCCTCCGAAGCCCATGTTCTTTTCATTACCCCGTGCTCATTCACCCTTGACCCTGGCCAAGAATGAGAGCAGATGTGTGCAATGGGAGAGGCAGCATGGATGGATTAGGATAGACCCATCATGCTCCCAGAAAAATAACTCAAAATGCATGTCTTGGTGTTGATGGGACCGTAGCACATCTTCAAATACAAAAGAGAGTACATTCAATATAGAAATGATGTTTTGATAACTGACCAAAAATCTTGACGTTTGGATTGGTAACGTATTAGATAAAGTGAAGCAGCAAAGGACAGTAAGCTCTAGAAACTTGAGAAAAATGCATGTCCAGGGATGAAGGGAGGGGAAGGAAGATGCAGCAAACCGCAGAGGGTCCCCCGCCCATTACTCTCCTCTGCTTCCCTTTACGGCCTGGGTCACGTCCAGAGCCTTTCTTAGTAACTACTTGGTAGTCCCCAAACACAGCTTACAGTTTGCTTCTGTGATGCCTTTGGGTAAACTCTTTTTAGAATCCCAAATATCTTCTATTAAGTAAATCCTTCTCATCTACTTAGTTTCAGGTCAAGTGTTCCTTTTCTAGGAAGCTGTTCCTAAACATCACACAGGAACAGAAGTCCATTCCTCCTCCACTCCCCTCCCATTTGATCCCTTCCTTTTGTGATGTTAGACGGTGAGAGCTTGGAGGGTGGAGACCAGGTCATTTCCTGGTGGAAGAGGCGTGGTCTAGGGGAAAAGCCACGGGCCCGGGACTTGAGAGCGAGATGCTGAAGAGGAGCATATACTGCTCAGCCATCTCTGGACTTAGGTTTGCAAAATAAGAGCATGAATTAATTTTTTTTAATATCCACTCTTGATCACAACTGTTGCCTGGATACAAAATGTTGTCTCCCTTTCAGATGTACAACAAATATATATAAAAAGTCATGAGAGAAAATGACCTCAGTGTGTGAAACTTGTAAACATTTTTGCGATCTTGCCTTTGCAGGGAAATCCTTAATTCTTCTCTTTCAGACCTGAAGCAGAACTGACAACCATTTGTGTTCTCTTTGTTTGAAGCTTTATTTTTGTGAGTCAACGGTCTTTTTCCAGGTTTAGCTACTTCCTTAATGAAATTAATATTTCTCATGAAATGGTTTCGTGAGGAAGTGCTCGGGGATGGCTGGGATGGGGGTGTGCGCCATTCCTGGAATGCTTCCCACAAGAAGAATTTTAGGAAGGGGCAACCATGATCCTACCCTGTCTAGGGGTTCAGGGTCTTTTCTGCTTTTACGCTCCCGTTCTGCACTTTAGGGGAGAATGTGCGGGTGTGTGCACGTACATACATGCGCGCACACACACATACCTCACACACACCTTTGACTCCTTTAAGAGGAGGGTGATGGAAGAAAGCCTTGAGAGTTCACACACTTGCCTCAGTGCTTTTCTTTAGTTTTGTTACAGAAGGAACTAAAATAGAGGAAAACTCCTTCAATCTGTGGTCCAGACAAGTGTGGCTGCTGCCTGGTGTGGCTGCCCTGAGTGTCCAGCCAGTCCTGGGGCCGGCTGACCTGCAGCTCCCAGTTCCGGCAGAGATGTTGAAGTCTAGGTAGCCCCAGAATTTTCACCAACTGCTAGATGAATCCTCGGGCAGTATATTTTCTATAAAATGTGCGTTTGGAGCATGAAGATATCTCTTCTAAAGCTTTCCTCTCTAGACCTTCTAAATAACTCTGCTCCAAAGTACGGGTAAGAGCCTGAGGCCGTGAAATGCACTGAAAGCACAATCATCGCTGAACATGTGGAGAACCAAGATCCCATGTGCTATAGGTGGGTCCTGTGAGGAGGACTAAAGGGGGAGTTAAGTCAGATGGCCGTGGGAATGGGAACGTGGCCTCAAGAAGTGGTAACTGCAGATGAATTTAGCTGAGGTGCAGAAGAGGCAGAGACAAGAATTACAAAGGAGCAAGGTAGATGTAGGAGAGGAAGCATGTTAAGTGTACACCCTTCAGCTGCATGACTGAGTTCAAGTATGGCGCTGCCTCATACCAGTTGTCATTTAGCCACTCCATGCTTCTATTTCCCATTGGTAAAATGGAGATAATAGTAGCTTTTCATAGGGTGGTGTAAAGAGTTTAGTGAATTAATGTGTATTAAGTGCTTAAAACAGTATCTGGCACAGAGCAAACGTTATACAACTCTTAGCTATTATTACTAGTACCATTATGTCACTATTACTGTTATGATGAGATCATCATCATCACTGCTATAATGTTATTCATAAGGGACCAGGTCTTGAGTAGAGAAGTATAATAGTAGGTACTAAATTCAAATGGTATTTAGTTGCATCTTCATTTGGTTGTGTCTCGTTTTTGGATCACCAGAGATGCATTTTTTTTCTCTCTCTCTATTGAGTGGAAAAGTGTATCTCTGTATGAATGACTACTTTATACGCTTTAAATGTTTTGATGAAAACACCTGATGGGTTCAGATAAAGCCATTCTTCCAAAAGGCTTGAAGCAGTCTCCGATGGCTCATTTTCTCAGTCCTTTACTCTCCTGGGACACATTCTACCAACTGTTCAGCTACTGTGTTGGGTCTGCTATTCAGAATCTTAATTATGCTGTACAGCATGAATTGTATGTGGATGAATAGAGCACCCATAAAGAATATTGAGATGTTTCAGGATCAGGGGTGTGTGTGGGAGATGGGGCACGCGGTGACTGGGTGCATCCAGGTGTGAGCAAACAGCGACGGTGTGTCACGTTCATTGTCATTTCCTTCTTAGATGACTATGCCCAGCTGTGTAACATCCCTGTCACGGGACGCCGGCAGCCATATGGACAGGATGCCTTGGTCGACTTCAGTGAACAGTACGCTCCCGAAGCTGATCCCTACTTCATTCAGGACCGTAAGCAACATTTTTAGTTACTTTGGAACTAAATTGTGGTTCTGAAGTTTAGTCAGTGGTTCTCAAAATGTAGTCCCTGAAAGCTTGTAAGAAATGCAAATTTGCGAGCTATGCTGTAGACCTGCTGAATCAGATACTGGGGTGAGACCCACCAATCGGCTTTACCAGCCCTCTGAGTAAGCCTTACATACACTCAAGTTTGAGAACCACCAGATCAGATTATGAGTCTCACTGGTGGGAATGCTATTACGTTTATTTTCTTTTATTTATTTTTTTTTGAATTTTATTTACTTTTATAAATTTATTTATTTGTTTTTATTTTTGGCTGTGTTGGGTCTTTGTTCTGTGCACAGGCTTTCTCTAGTTGCAGCGACTGGTGCACGGGCTTCTCATTCTCGTGGCCTCTCCTGCTGCAGAGCACGGGCTCTAGAGTGCAGGCTCAGTAGTTGTGGAACATGGGCTTAGTTGCTCCGCGGCATGTGGGAATCTTCCATGGGCCAGTGATCGAACCCGTGTCCCCTGCATTGGCAGGCAGATTCCCACCCACTGTGCCACCAGGGAGGCCCTATTTATTTTTTTATACAGCAGGTTCTTATTAGTCATCAATTTTACACACATCAGTGTATACATGTCAATCCCAATCTCCCATGCATCACACCACCACCCCCACCGCTTTCCCCCCTTGGTGTCCATACATTTGTTCTCTACATCTGTGTCTCTGTTTCTGCCCTGCAAACCAGTTCATCTGTACCATTTTTCTATGTTCCAAATATATGCGTTAATATACAATATTTTTCTCTTTCTGACTTACTTCACTCTGTATGACAGTCTCTAGATCCATCCACGTCTCAACAAATGACCCAATTTCGTTCCTTTTTATAGCTGAGTAATATTCCATTGTATATATGTACCACATTTTCTTTATCCGTTTGTCTGTCGGTGGGCATTTAGGTTGCTTCCATGACCTGGCTATTGTAAATAGTGCTGCAGTGAACATTGGGGTGCATGTGTCTTTTTGAATTATGGTTTTCTCTGGGTATATGCCGAGTAGTGGGATTGCTGGATCATATGGTAATTCTATTTTTAGTTTTTTAAGGAACCTCCATACTGTTCTCCATAGTGGCTGTATCAATTTACATTCCCACCAACAGTGCAAGAGGGTTCCCTTTTCTCCACACCGTCTCCAGCATTTATTGTTTCTAGATATTTTGATGATGGCCATTCTGACTGGTGTGAGATGATATCTCATTGTAGTTTTGATTTGCATTTCTCTAATGATTAGTGATGTTGAGCAGCTTTTCATGTGCTGCTTAGCCATCTGTGTGTCTTTGGAGAAATGTCTATTTAGCTCTTCTGCCTATTTTTGGATTGGGTTGTTTGTTTAATATTGAGCTGCATTAGCTGTTTATATATTTTGGAGATTA
Organism: Phocoena sinus; assembly: GCF_008692025.1. Taxonomy (NCBI): domain Eukaryota; kingdom Metazoa; phylum Chordata; class Mammalia; order Artiodactyla; family Phocoenidae; genus Phocoena; species Phocoena sinus. Next base: position 26,775,656 of record NC_045775.1, read on the forward strand.
ATCCTTTGTCCGTTGCTTCGTTTGCAGATATTTTCTCCCATTCTGAGGGTTGTCTTTTTGTCTTATGGTTTCCTTTGCTGTGTAAAAGCTTTGAAGTTTCATTAGGTCCCATTTGTTTATTTTTGTTTTTATTTCCATTACTCTAGGAAGTGAATCAAAAAATACCTTGCTGTGATTTATGTTAAAGAATGTTCTTCCTATGTTTTCCTCTAAGAGTTTTATAGCATCTGGTCTTACATTTAGGTCGCGAATCCATTTTGAGTTTATTTTTGTGTATGGTGTTGGGAGTGTTCTAATTTCATTCTTTTACATGTAGCTGTCCAGTTTTCCCAGCACCACTTATTGAAGAGACTGTCTTGTATATCCTTGCCTCCTTTGTCATAGATTAGCTGACCATAGGTGCGTGGGTTTATCTCTGGGCTTTCTATCTTGTTCCATTGATCTATGTTTGTTTTTGAGCCAGTACCACCATATTGTCTTGATTACTGTAGCCGTGTAGTATAGTCCAAAGTCAGGGAGTCTGATTCCTCCAGCTCTGCTTTTTTCCCTCAAGACTGCTTTGGCTGTTCGGGGTCTTTTGTGTCTCCATACAAATTTTAAGATTTTTTGTTCTAGTTCTGTAAAAAAATGCCATTGGTAATTTGATAGGGATTGCATTGAATCTGTAGATTGCTTTGGGACGTTTATTTTCTTTAAAGAAAAATCTTACAATTTCCATGACAAAATCATTTTTTTACCCATGAAATGGTGGCCTAATTTAAGGGTCAGTTTTCTTGATAGCTTGGTTATTATATTGTAGTCTTTTTTCATACAAGGAAATGGTAAATATTAACTGTACTGAGTTGATCTTTTTTTTTAAACATCTTTATTGTAGTTGCTTTACAATGTCGTTAGTTTCTGCTGTATAAGAAAGTGAATCAGCTATACGTATACATATATCCCCCATATCTCTTCCCTCTTGCGTCTCCCTCCCACCCTCCCTATCCCACCCCTCTAGGTGGTCACAAAGCACCGAGCTGATCATCCTGTGCTATGCAGCTGCTTCCCACTAGCTATCTACTTACATTTGGTAGTGTATATATGTCAATGCCTCTCTCTTGCTTCATCCCAGCTTATCCTTCCCCCTCCCCATGTCCTCAAGTCCATTCTCTTAGAATGGGAGATAAAATGATTGCTCTCCTGGTCAGAGATTAATCTTTAGAATTCACTTGTGAGGGGGTTTATTGAGTAAGAAATGATGTCACTTGTGAGGGGGTTTATTAAGTAAGAAATGATGTGTGACGCTTTTCCTGGATTTGTGAGCAGACTTTTCAAATGGGAGGTGGAGCGTGTATGTGTGAATCCTGTTCCCATTTAGAAAGTAAATGCCTAAATGCCTAAATGTACAACCAGAGTGTCCTGGATAAGGAAGCCACACAAGCTAAATATGTCTGTGGGAGAGATCAGAGCTTTCAAATACAGACTAATTATGTGAAGTCTGAAAAATGGGATGGTACAAATTGAAATATCAGTAGATAATGGGTTGTCTGCCTTCAAGAATGGGACTAGAGCAGTGGAGTCCAGGTACCTGTTCCACATCCTGCAGAGGGTGGTGCCTCATTGCAGCAAGTGAAGCTGCTCCAGATTTTCAAGACAGAATCCCTGCAGACCAGGTAGTTGGGGTTAGGACTTTGGAGACACTGCTGAAATTATAAAATACAGCAATGCTGTTCTTTCTTTGGGACCTTTCACCTGTGCACAAAGCAAACTAGCTGTGACCTGGGTCCTGAGGAGCAACACAAACTTTGTGGCTGCCTCTGGAGCTACTTCAGTTCTGAGCCAAAGAGTGTTTTCCTCTTTCCCTTCCCTCCTTTTGTTTTTTAAAGTATGCAGTATATTGATCCTCCAGCCAAATTAAAACTGCTTTAAAATTTACATGAAAACAGCATTCTATTAAATCAGCTGGGTTGGGTCTTCTAGACCTGAGTGGATCTAGAGCATTGCCAGCATCCAGAAGGACCCCTGGTTCCCTTTTCCCAGCCACCCCCTCAGGGTAACCACTATCCTAACACCTTAGATCAGCGGTCCCCAACCTTTTTGGCACCAGGGACTGGTTTTGTGGAAGACAATTTTTCCACACATGGGGGGGTGGGGGTTGCAGGATGATTCAAGCTCATTACATTCATTGTGCACTTTATTATTACATTGTAATATATAATGAAATAATAATGAAATAATTATACAACTCACCATAATGCTAACAGGAGGTGGAGCTCAGGCAGTAATGCGAGCAATGGGGAGCAGCAGATGAAGCTTCACTCACTTGCCCACTGCTCACCTCCTGCTGTGCGGCCCAGTTCCTAACAGGCCATGGACCAGTACTGGTCCGTAGCCCAGGGGTTGGGGACCCCTGCCTTAGGTTTTCTTTTAATCAACCACAAATAATCATGCACTACTTCAAGAAATGTGCTTAAATACATTGACAGCTATAAGCCTGTGCACTTATGATTTCTACACTTCTGTGTATATATTTATAGGTCAGTAAACATTTACTTTAAAAAAAAAAGGGAGAAGAAATATTAAAGTTGCAAGAAAGTACAGTTTGCCTGCCCCATAAATCCAAAATACCAGGGTAAATCTACATGTAACTCTGACACGATCCCATGGCTTGTGTGTACAGCCTCTAATGCACTATAGTTCAGATGCCAGGAATTTTAATGTTGAAATGTTCTGGCTTATGTAGTTTTTTTTTAAGCTGTCATTGCTTTAAAACTTTTAAAATTCACTACAAATGTTAAGAAATAAGCATGTTGGTATCAGGTCAATTTCCTGTTTAGCAACATAGGAAGTTGCAGATGCAGTTCGAAGACCCCCAGCTTTGACTATGTAACGGCCTTTAAATTTCTTACAAGTTGCAGAGAAATAGCTCCTCCTTCCTAGACCAGGATCAAAGGCTCTCTGGCCCTACTGAAGACATAAAATCGTATGAGGTAAGATAGTAAAAGAGAGGCTGAATCACACCACCTTTATTATTCATCATCTTGTGCCTCTCTGCTGAAAGTTGGGCTAATGACTGGTGTCACCTTTAGTTAGAGCAGTATTTCTAAAACTGGAATTTTCTAGAGAAGAGATCAACTTTTTCTATAACTGGCCAGATAGTAAAATTTGTAGGCTTTGGAGGCTATATAGTCTCTTTTGCAGCTACTCAACTGTGCTCTGGAATCAGGAAAGCAGCCACAGACAGATATTAGCAAATAGGTGAGGCTGTGTTCCAGTAAACTTCATTTATAAAAATAGGTAGCAGGCTCACTTTAGAGCACGGGCTGTCGTTTGCTGACTGCTGTTGTTTTAGAGTCCTGTAGAAGTATTTTGGGGAGTCTGATTAATGCGTGTGTAGGAGTTTCAAATTTTAATTTCATGTTTTAACTTCTATAATAAACATAATTTTACTAGTTAAAATGGACTTTGCTGTGTTACCTGGACTTTGAAATATTTCCATAGGTTGACTTTCTTGTCAATATTTCTCAAACTGGCTTCAGGATCTGCTGACAGTCTTGATGCCCAGTCGTATTTTTTTTCCTTTTTAGATGTATTACTTAATTTTTAAAATCATTGTTAGACCTTACAGCCCTGCATGAGAAATGATATTTTGCTGCCCCCTGCAGTTCGACCTGAGAATTACTTCAAAGGCCAGACGTAGACTTCTGACCCTAGGTTGATTTTTTTTTCCCCTTAAAAGCTAATACGTGGGGCTTCCCTGGTGGTGCAGTGGTTAAGAATCTGCCTGCGAATGCAGGGGACACAGGTTCGAGCCCTGGTCCAGGAAGATCCCACATGCTGCGGAGCAACTAAGCCTGTGCACCACAATGACTGAGCCTGTGCTCTAGAGCCCGTGAGCCACAACTGCTGAAGCCTGTGCTAGAGCCCGTGCTCTGCAATGAGAGAAGCCACTGCAATGAGAAGCCCACACACTGCAACGAAGAGTAGCCCACACTCGCTGCAACTACAGAAAACCTTGCACAGCAATGAAGACCCAACACATCCAAAAGCAAATTTATAAAAAAAAAAAAAGCAAATACATGGTGCCTTCAGAAGGTGGGGGAGAGGATGAGACCCCCCCCCCCCCACATCAACAGTGTGTTTGGGTCACTGTGGATTTATATTTACAACTTTCTAGAAACAGAGGAAAATATTCTTGATGCCTGGCTACATTGTTTTTGTACTACTAAACTCTAGCTCTGAATCAGTTTAAAGATATCTTAAAAAAAAAAGAGCCAAACAAGAGCTTCCTTGTTTCTTTAAAAGAATTTTGGTTTTCTAAACAGAAATATGACGTATTTCTCGTTTATCAGGATGTTGTGAGTCCCTTTTACTGCCTTTATCCTTTGATCCCCCAAGAGCCCTTTTGTAAGGCTCATTCCAAAGCCAGAGCAAACAGACCTCACATGGCAAGGCCAGCCTGGCTTTTCTCCACTCCCGGGAACTCCCCATGAAAGAGCACTGCCTCCAATGCTTGTGCATCTTAGCAAATGTCTACTCTCGTAGTGAGTTCCATCGGTTCTATCCTGAAAGATGTTCTGACATTTACCCCACTGAGAACTCAGGAAATTTAAAATCTTAGACAAAAAATTTTAATAATTAAGGGCAAAAAAATACCCTACTTGCTGTTATCGTTTTATGTGATTTTAGTGTAGAACATCAGAATTCAAGATGTGGGGCTAATCTGTACAACCTACACAAGGTTGGTAATAGTTTGCTTAATATCGTGTACACTTAAATTTTAATGGTATCTTTAAGGAATTGGAAATACGTATGTATGATGAACCATAACCTTAACCTCATGTCATTTTCAAAAACGGTGTAAGAGGTTGAAAATTTGTAACTTGCCTCCTGTCCTTTCCCTTCCAGGTTTTTTAAATAGCTTTGAGGAGTTACAGGCTGAAGAATGTGGCATCCTCAACGGCTGTGAAAACGGGCGCTGTGTCAGGGTGCAGGAAGGTTACACCTGCGATTGCTTTGATGGGTATCACTTGGATATGGCCAAGATGACCTGTGTTGGTAAGAATCATATGTATTTGTTGGGAAGTTAACCTTTTCCTGAATGCCCTTTGGCTGGACCTCAGACAATCTAGTACCTTTAAGATTTGCAGAGTTTCAGTTTGGGAAGATGAGAAAAGCTCTAGAGATGGACAGTGGTGACGATTACACAAAAATGTGAAGGTACTTAATGCCACTGGACTCTCCGCTCAAAAATGGTTTAAAAAATGGTCAATTTTATGTTCCATATATTTTACCACAAATTTTTTAAAAGTTGATATTTAAGAGTTCATATAAATGGTACATACCTGTGGAGGAAAGGCCAGAAAGTTTGGGGTAATTAGTTTGACTCTTTTAAATTGAGCTTTTGACTCTGCAGCAAATGTTTTCCCTGAATACCTGACACCAGCAAGAGGGGAATATAGATGAAAAAGAAAATACAACTTCCATTTTAGAGAAAGTTCTTTTCATAACTCTCACTTTGCCTTCCCTCTTACTTTTAAGAGAACAGTAAAAATATGTTTATCCTTACCGTGTGATTGAGGCTGTGTTCCTGAGCCCGTTGGCCTCCTTGCTAAATGACCCTTGACTTGTAGCATTTTTTTCCTCTATTTTTGTGGCCGTTTTGCTCCGTCGTGTAGTTTCCCCACTTCAATTTTGTTAGTCTCAATCTGAGGTACGTCTAAAAAAAAAGGTAACCTGGGTTATTAAAGGTGTTTCAAGTGCATAGAGCCTTTCTTTCCCGTGGAAAGAAATCTAAGAAAGTAACTTAAACCTTTAGAGAGGCTGCTCAGAGGCTCTCTTTATTTCTCTTGACAACCTAACAGTTCTTCGGCATGTGCAGAGAGGAATTTAGAAGTAGGATGGTTGTTCCAGCTTTCTTAAGGTTTGACTATAAAAAGTCAAGCTGACAAAATGGTCCCTGTTGTGTTAAATAACAAACAGGGAAAGAAATTCTAGAACCTCCTGGATAATCACCTTTTTAAGATCTAGAAAGTAGTATTTCTCTTGCATGTAATTGAAAGACAATAATGGGAAAGACTGCAGTTTACTGGGGGGAGAGCACAGAACAGCCAGGCTGTGTTCAGGCCGGATGCCTCAGGTAGGGTGTAGATTGCATTTCCTCCCGGAGCAATGTTGAAGCTTGCTAACCTGCGTGGTTTGGCTTATTGCAGATGTCAACGAATGTGATGAGTTGAACAACCGGATGTCTCTCTGCAAGAATGCCAAGTGTATCAACACCGAAGGTTCCTATAAGTGTGTGTGTCTGCCCGGCTTTGTACCTTCCGACAAGCCAAACTACTGCACTCCATTGAATACTGCCTTGAATTTAGAAAAAGACAGTGACCTGGAGTAAAAGTGAAGCTACATAACCTAAGCCTGTATACTCTGCACTGTGTAAAGGAGAAAGAGAAATGTATTATACTTCAGACATTTCACTTGACCCAGAATGTTGGAAATATGGAAACATCATGGAATTGTATATCCTCAGAAGCGAAAGGATTCAGTGTGAGCCTGACTTGTGTGACAGACCAAATGGACATTTCTCTGAAAAAACAGTATATATAGTCTGTTCATATGTAAAATTCAGTGGAAAAGAGGCAGAACAGTGCTATTATTTTAAACAGAAGGTTGTATTATTATGTTTTTTGTTTTGATATTTTTTACTATTGCTTGATTAAATCTGGCATTTAAATAGTGGTGGAAATATTTTATATAATTTTCATTTTTTGGTTATGCAGTTCCTTGGCTACTGTTTCTTTCAAATGTCAAGTGCAAAAGCCTTTGATAAAATATTGTTTAAACTATTATAAGTATTCTTACACAGGGTTATGCTTATTCCTGGTCTGGAACATTTTTAAAATCCAAATTGTCCTGTGGAGCAGGCAGTGATTGTTTCAAAACTTTTGGAGAAAAGTACTTTATATTTACAATGCGGTGGAGAAAAGTACTTTATATTTACAATGTGGTATCTGATTTTAATGTCCATTTTTAGCCAAGCTGCTGGTAGGTGTTCATTGGATCCCTTTCCTACAAATGGAAGAACTAATGAGCTTACATTACTGTTATAATGTGTAAAGCAGGACCAGCAAATTTTAAAACTTGATGATCCCAATATATTTACCATTGTATGTTAAAGCAAAATAAATCACCATTTTTTTTAGAAAATTTCTACATCCGAGTAATGTCAATGACCATGTGCACACAAGTTGTTCCTGGCCACCCCACTCTATCAATGGTCTTCTATGAATGTAGAGTCTTTTACAGGTTAATTATTACATTTGTTAGATACTGTTATGGGTGGAATTGTGTCCCTGGAATTCATGTTGAGTCATGTCCCCTCAGTACCTCAGACTATGACTGTATTTTTAGATGAGCTAATTAAGGTTGAAGAAGGTCACCAGGGTGGGCCCTAATCTAATAGGACTGGTGCTCTTATATGAAATTAGGACATAAACAGGAAGATCCTGGGAAGGCACAGGGGGCCGACAGCCATCTACAAGCCAAGGAGAGAGGCCTAAGAAGAAAATTCTATAATACCTCGATCTTGAACTTCTAGCCTCCAGAATTAAAAATAAATAAATTTAAGCCACCCAGTCTGTGGTACTTTGGCAGCTTTTAGCAAATGAATACAGATGCATAACATAGGAAGAATAGCTTTCACTGTTCCAAGCCTTACTTAATACAAATCCACAGTCATACAGTTGTCTTATTTAACCTGAATTTCAGAATCTTTTTTTTTTTAAGACTTTTTTGATGTGGACCATTTTCGAAGTCTCTATTGAATTTGTTACAATATTGCGTCTGTTCCATGTTTTGGCTTTTTGGCCGTGAGGAATGTGGGATCCCAGCTCCCCGACCAGGGATCAAACACGCACCCCCTGCATTGAAAGGCGAAGTCCCAACCACTGGACCACTGGGGAAATCCCTCAGAATCATTTTTAATAAGAGCATCTGAGTTTTCAAAAACAAACTATGGATAGGCATACTCAGCAGAAAATATCCCCATTTAACATTTTCTTGTAAGACAGGCTTTCGGATTTTAGTATCTGCCATAGGAGGAATGGTACATCTAAAATGTCCATGTCCTCTACCACCGAGAGCCCTATGACCAGGCACCAACCACTGTCCCTGCCTTCCCAGGAGCTTGCACGGGCCACGCACCCGCACACCCCCTGTCAAGGGGATAATGGCAAGCACACGGTAAGGAAAAAAAACACCCAAATTAAAAGCAGCTCTCACACCAAAAAAATATTAAACGCACACAACCCACACAGGAACACTCCCGCTTATAAACAGACCTCCAAGATTACAGTAGATAATTGTTTCTTCTCAACTCATAGAGTAAGAAATATAGTATAAGCAAAATGAAGAAGCAGAGGAACCACTCCCACTTAAAAGACCAAGAGAATTCCCCTGAAGGAACAAACAATGAAACAGACCTCTTCAGTCTAACAGACACCGAGTTCAAAAAGGAGGTAATGAAAATACTGAAGGAATTAAGAAAGGCTATCAACAGAAATGCAGATTACTGTAAAAAGGAACTCGAAATTAAGGTGGAGCCAAGGAAAATTAGAAAATTCATTTGCCAAGACAGAAGCTGAGCTCAAGGCAATGAATAGCAGGATGAATACATTAAGTCCCCTACATACGAACCTTCAAGTTGCGAACTTTCCAAGATGTGAATGTGCATTCCATCAACGTCAGGCGTGAGTGAAATTGCAGCTTGCCCTCCATCTCCTATTGCTGATGATCCTACCATCTCCCACCTCCTCTCCCTCCTCCAGTCAGTAACTCTTCTTGCCTGTTCACTCAACACCAGCCCCTGTACGCCAGCTCTTGTACTGTACTACTGTACTTCTCAAGGTACTGTACTGTAAGATTAAAAATGTTTTATTTTTGTGTTTTTTATGTATTAGTTGTAAATACATTATTATGTATTATTTGAAAAGTATTATAAACCTATTATAGTAGAGTACTATATAGCTGATTGTGTTAGTTGGGTACCTAGGCTAACTTTGTTGGACTTATGAACAAATGAGACTTAATGAATGCACTCATGGAACAGAACTCATTTGTATGCAGGGGACTTACTGTACATAATGCAGAAGAAAGAATAAGTGATCTGCAAGATAGAATACAGTGATGGAAATTACCCAATCAGAACAGGAGACAGCCAAATGAAAAAAGATGAAAGCAATATAAGAGACCTATGGAATAATATAATAAATGTGACCAATATAATGTAAAAAAATACAAAGCTTGCCAGTCTACGCAAAATAGGGATTTCAGAAAGAGAAGAAAGAGAAAGGGGGATTAAAAATGTATTTGAAGAAATTATGGCTGAAAACTTCTCAAACCTAAAGAAGGAAATAGATATCCAGATACAGGAAGCACAGAGGGTCCCAAACAAGATGAACCCAAACAGTCCTACACCAAGACATATTATAATAAAACTGGAAGAAGTTAAAGAGAGGATTCTAAAGGCAGCAAGAAAAGAAGCTAATTACAAGGGAACCCCCTATAGGGCTATCAGCTGATTTCTCTACAGAAATGCTGCAGGCCAGAAGGGAGTGGCAAAATATATTCAAAGTCTTGAAAGGGAAAAATCTGCAACCTAGAATACTCTACCCTGCAAGATTATCACTTAGGAGGAGAGAAGGGACTTCCCTGGTGGTATAAAGAATCTGCCTTCCAATGCAGGGGTCAAAGTTCCGATCCCTGGTTGGGAAACTAAGATCCCACATGCTGCGGGGCAATTAATCCTGCACACCATAACTAATGAGTTCACACCTCTCAACTAGAGAGCCCACATGCCGCGAACTACAGAGCCCATGCTCTCTGGAGCCTGCGCAGCACAACTAGAGAAGAGAAAACCTGCAAGCCACAACCAGAGAGAAGCCTGTGCACTGCAATGAAGAACCCGTGCACCACAACGAAAGATCCCGCATGCCACAACTAAGACCTGACGCAGCCATAAAAGTAAATTAAAAAAAAAAGAATTTCTCAGATAAGCAAAAACTAAAAGAATACAGCAATACTAAACCTATCTTAAAAGAAATATTCAAATGTCTTCCCTAAATAGAAAAGAAGCAAGAAGATATAGGAAAGAGGGAATCACAATTGGAAATTAAATCACTTAAGCCGGTTTACAGATCAAAAAGAAAAACTAACCTATTTGTGAAAGCAATGATAAACGTAAGGAACAGCAAAAGGATAAACATGAATATGTAAAAAAGGACATCAAAATCACAAAATGTGGGGAAGGAGAATAAGAAAATGTAGATTTTGTTTTTTCTTCTTACAATGTCTATTCTAAAACTATCAGTCTAAAGCAAGCAGTTATAGGAAGGAGTCAACATACCTGAAAAACAGGGTAACCACAAATCAATAACATACAATAGATTCATAAAAGCCAAAAAGAAGAGGACACAAACATAAAAGGAACATCAAACCATAAAAAGAAAAAGAAACAAAGAAGAAACATAGAATCGACTGGAAAACAAGGTTTAAAATGGCAATAAATACAGATGTATTAATAATTACCTTAAATGTCAATGGACTGAATGCTCCAATCAAAACAGAGTGGGGGAGAGGGGGAAGATGGCAGAAGAGTAAGACGCGGAGATCACCTTCCTCCCCACAGATACATTGGAAATACAACTACACGTGGAACAACTCCTAGAGAACACCCACTGAATGCTGGCAGAAGACCTCAGACCTCCCAAAAGGCAAGAAACTCCCCCACGTACCTGGGTAGGGCAAAAGAAAAAAGAATAAACAGAGACAAAAGAATAGGGATGGGACCTGCACCACTGGGAGGGAGCCGTGAAGGAGGAAAGGCTTCCACACACTAGAAGCCCCTTCGCGGGCGGAGACTGCGGGTGGCAGAAGTGGGGAGCTTCGGAGCCACGGAGGAGAGCACAGCAACAGGGGTGCGGAGGGGAAAGCAGAGAGATTCCCCCACAGAGGATTGGTGCCGACCAGCACTCACCAGCCCGAGAGTCTTGTCTGCTCACCCACCGGGGCGGGCTGGGCTGGGAGCTGAGGCTTGGACTTCGGTCGGATTGCAGGGAGAGGACTGGTGGCATGAACACAGCCTGAAGGGGTTAGTGCACCACAGCTAGCCGGGACGGAGTCCGGGGAAAAGTTTGGACCTGCCAAAGAGGCAAGAGACTTTTTCTTCCCTCTTTGTTTCCTGGTGCGCAAGGAGAGGGGATTAAGAGCGCTGCTTAAAGGAGTTCCAGAGACGGGTGTGGGCCGCGGTAAACAGCGCGGACCCCAGAGACATGCATGAGACACTAAGGCTGCTGCTGCCACCACCAAGAAGCCTGTGTGCAAGCACAGGTCACTATCCACACCTCCCTTCTGGGGAGACTGTGCAGCCCGCCACAGCCAGGGTCCCATGATCCAGGGACAACTTCCCTGGGAGAACGCACGGCGCGCCTCAGGCTGGTGCAACATCACGCCAGCCTCTGCTGCCACAGGCTCGCCCCGCACTCCGTACCCCTCCCTCCCCCCGGCCTGAGTGAGCCGGAGCCCCCGAATCAGCAGCTCCTTTAACCCTGTCCTGTCTGAGCGAAGAACAGACGCCCTCCGGCGACCTACACACAGAGGTGGGGCCAAATCCAAAGCTGAAACCCAGGAGCTGTGCGAACAAAGAAGAGAAAGGGAAATCTCTCCCAGCAGCCTCAGGAGCAGCAGATTAAATCTCCACAATCAACTTGATGTACCCTGCATCTGTGGAATACATGAACTGACAACGAATTATCCCAAATTGAGGAGGTGGACTTTGAGAGCAAGATTTATTATTTTTTCCCCCTTTCCTCTTTTTGTGAGTGTGTATGTGTATGCTTCTGTGTGAGATTTTGTCTGTATAGCTCTGTTTTCATCATTTGTCCTAGGGTTCTATCCGTTCTTTTTTCTTTTTATTTAAAAAGATTTTTTTTCTTAATAATTATGTTTTTATTTTAATAACTTTATTTTATTTACCTTTATTTTATTTTATCCTCTTTCTTTCTACTTTTTCTCCCTTTTATTCTGAGCCGTGTGGATGAAAGGTTCTTGGTGCTGCAGCCAGGAGTTAGTGCTGTGCCTCTGAGGTGGGAGAGCCAACTTCAGGACACTGGTCCACAAGAGACCTCCCAGCTCCACGTAATATCAAATGGCGAAAATCTCCCAGAGATCTCCATCTCAACAACAACACCCAGCTTCGCTCAATGACCAGCAAGCTACAGTGCTGGACACCCTATGCCAAACAGCTAGCAAGACAGGAACACAACCCCACCCATTAGCAGAGAAGCTGCCTAAAGTCATAAGAAGTCCACAGACACCCCAAAACACACCACCAGACATGGACCTGCCCATCAGGAAGACAAGATCCATCCTCATCCACCAGAACACAGGCACTAGTCCCCCCACCAGGAAGCCTACACAACCCACTGAACCAACTACAGCCACTGGGGACAGACACCAAAAACAACGGAACTACGAACCTACAGCCTGCAAAAAGGAGACCCCAAATACAGTAAGATAAGCAAAATGAGAAGAAAGAAAAACACACAGCAGATGAAGGAGCAAGATAAAAACCCACCAGACCTAACAAATGAAGAGGAAATAGGCAGTCTACATGAAAAAGAATTCAGAATAATGATAGTAAAGATGATCCAAAATCTTGGAAATAGAATAGAGAAAATGCAAGAAATATTTAACAAGGACCTAGAAGAACTAAAGATGAAACAAACAACGATGAGCAACACAATAAATGAAATTAAAAATACTCTAGAAGGGATCGATAGCAGAATAACTGATGCAGAAGAACAGATAAGTGACCTAGAAGATAAAATAGTGGAAATAACTACTGCAGAGCATAATAAAGAAAAAAGAAAGAAGAGAACTGAGGACAGTCTCAGAAACCTCTGGGACAACATTAAACACACCAACATTCGAATTACAAGGGTTCCAAAAGAAGAAGAGAAAAAGAAAGGGACTGAGAAAATATTTGAAAAGATTATAGTTGAAAACTTCCCTAATATGGGAAAGGAAATAGTGAATCAAGTCCAGGAAGCACAGAGAGTCCCAAACAGGATAAATCCAAGGAGAAACAAGCCAAGACACATATTAATCAAACTATCAAAAATTAAATACAAAGAAAACATATTAAAAGCAGCAAGGGAAAAACAACAAATAACACACAAGGGAATCCCCATAAGGTTAACAGCTGATCTTTCATCAGAAACTCTGCAAGCCAGAAGGGACTGGCAGGACATATTTAAAGTGATGAAGGAGAAAAACCTGAAACCAAGGTTACTCGACCCAGCAAGGATCTCATTCAGATTTCAAGGAGAAATTAAAATCTGTACAGACAAGCAAAAGCTGAGAGAGTTCAGCACCACCAAACCAGCTTTACAACAAATGCTAAAGGATCTTCTCCAGGCAAGAAACACAAGAGAAGTAAAAGGCCTACAATAACAAACCCAAAACAATTTAGAAAATGGGAATAGGAACATACATATTGATAATTACCTTAAATGTAAATGGATTAAATGCTCCCACCAAAAGACACAGACTGGCTGAATGGATACAAAAACAAGACCCATATATATGCTGTCTTCAAGAGACCCACTTCAGACCTAGAGACACATACAGACTGAAAATGAGGGGATGGAAAAAGATATTCCATGCAAATGGAAACCAAAAGAAAGCTGGAGTAGCAATTCTCATATCAGACAAAATAGACTTGAAAATAAAGACTATTAGAAGAGACAAAGAAGGACACTCCATAATGATCAAGGGATCAATCCAAGAAGAAGATATAACAATTGTAAATATTTATGCACCCAACATAGGAGCACCTCAATACATAAGCCAAATACTAACAGCCATAAAAGGGGAAATCGACAGGAACACACTCATAGTAGGGGACTTTAACACCCCACTTTCACCACTGGACAGATCATCCAAAATGAAAATAAATAAGGAAACACAAGCTTTAAATGATACATTAAACAAGATGGGCTTAATTAATATTTATAGGACATTCCATCCAAAAACAACAGAATACACATTTTTCTCAAGTGCTCATAGAACATTCTCCAGGATAGATCATACCTTGGGTCACAAATCAAGCCTTGGTAAATTTAAGAAAATTGAAATTGTATCAAGTATCTTTTCCGACCACAATGCTATGAGACTAGATATCAACTACAGGAAAAGATCTGTAAAAAATACAAACACATGGAGGCTAAACAATACACTACTTAATAACGAAGTGATCACTGAAGAAATCAAAGAGGAAATCAAAAAATACCTGGAAACAAATGACAATGGAGACACGATGACCCAAAACCTATGGGATATAGCAAAAGCACTTCTAAGAGGGAAGTTTATAGCAATACAATCCTACCATAAGAAACAGGAAACATCTCGAATAAACAACCTAACCTTGCACCTAAAGCAATAGAGAAAGGAGAGCAAAAAACCCCCAAGTTAGCAGAAGGAGAGAAATCATAAAGATCAGATCAGAAATAAATGAAAAAGAAATGAAGGAAACGATAGCAAAGATCAATAAAACTCAAAGCTGGTTCTTTGAGAAGATAAACAAAATTGATAAATCATTAGCCAGACTCATCAAGAAAAAAAGGGAGAAGACTCAAATCAATAGAATTAGAAATAAAAAAGGAGAAGCAACAACTGACACTGCAGAAATACAAAAGGTCATGAGAGATTACTACAAGCAACTCTATGCCAATAAAATGGACAACCTGGAAGAAATGGACAAATTCTTAGAAATGCACAACCTGCCAATGCTGAATCAGGAAGAAATAGAAAATATGAAACAGACCAATCACAAGCACTAAAATTGAAAATGTGATTAAAAATCTTCCAACAAACAAAAGTTCAGGACCAGATGGATTCACAGGCGAATTCTATCAAATATTTAGAGAACAGCTAACACCTATCCTTCTCAAAATCTTCCAAAATATAGCAGAGGGAGGAACACTCCCAAACTCATTCTACGAGGCCACCATCACCCTGATACCAAAACCAGACAAGGAAGTCACAAAGAAAGAAAACTACAGGCCAATATCACTGATGAACATAGATGCAAAAATCCTCAACAAAATACTAGCAAACAGAATCCAACAGCACATTGAAAGGATCATACACCATGATCAAGTGGGGTTTATTCCAAGAATTCAAGGATTCTTCAATATACGCAAATCAATCAACGTGATACACCATATTAACAAACTGAAGGAGGAAAATCCATGTGATCATCTCAATAGATGCAGAGAAAGCTTTCGACAAAATTCAACACCCATTCATGATAAAAACCCTCCAGAAAGTAGGCATAGAGGGAACTTTCCTCAACATAATAAAGGCCATATATGACAAACCCACAGCCAACATCGTCCTCAATGGTGAAATACTGAAAGCATTTCCACTAAGATCAGGAACAAGACAAGGTTGCCTACTCTCACCACTCTTATTCAACATAGTTTTGGAAGTTTCAGCCACAGCAATGAGAGAAAAAAAGGAAATAAAAGGAATCTAAACTGAAAAAGTAAAGCTGTCACTGTTTGCAGATGACATGATACTATATAGAGAGAATCCTAAAGATGCTACCAGAAAACTACTAGACCTAATCAATGAATTTGGTAAAGTAGCAGGATACAAAATTAATGCACAGAAATCTCTGGCATTCCTATACACTAATGATGAAAAAATCTGAAAATGAAATCAAGAAAACACTCCTATTTACCACTGCAACAAAAAGAATAAAATATCTAGGAGTAAACCTACCTAAGTAGACAAAAGACCTATATGCAGAAAATTATAAGACACTGATGAAAGAAATTAAAGATGATACAAATACATATACCATGTTCTTGGATTGGAAGAATCAACATTGTGAAAATGACTCTACTACCCAAAGCAATCTACAGATTCAATGCAATCCCTATCCAGCTACCACTGGCATTTTTCACAGAACTAGAACAAAAAATTTCACAATTTGTATGGAAATAAAAAGACCCCAAATAGCCAAAGCAATCTTGAGAACGAAAAAAGGAGCTGTAGGAATCAGGCTCCCTGACTTTGTAGCTAAAAAGCTACAGTAATCAAGACAGTATGGTCCTGGCACAAAAACAGACAGATAGATCAATGGAACAGGATAGAAAGCCCAGAGATAAACCCACGCACATATGGTCACCTTATCTTTGATAAAGGAGGCAGGAATGTACAGTGGAGAAAGGACAGCCTCTTCAATAAATGGTGCTGGGAAAACTGGACAGCTACACGTAAAAGTATGAGATTAGATCACTCCCTAACACCACACACAAAAATAAGCTCAAAATGGATTAAAGACCTAAATGTAAGGCCAGAAACTATCAAACTGTTAGAGGGAAACATAGGCAGAACACTCTATGACATAAATCACAGCAAGATCCTTTTTGACCCACCTCCTAGAGAAATGGAAATAAAAACAAAAATAAACAAATGGGACATAATGAAACTTCAAAGCTTTTGTACAGCAAAGGAAGCCATAAACAAGACCAAAAGACAACCCTCAGAATGGGAGAAAATATTTGCAAATAAAGCAACTGACAAAGGATTAATCTCCAAAATTTACAAGCAGCTCATGCAGCTCAATAACAAAAAATCAAACTACCCAATCCAAAAATGGGCAGAAGACCTAAATAGACATTTCTCCAAAGAAGATATACAGACTGCCAACAAACACATGAAAGAATGCTCAACATCATTAATTATTAGAGAAATGCAAATCAAAACTACAATGAGATATCATCTCACACCAGTCAGAATGGCCATCATCCAAAAATCTAGAAACAATAAATGCTGGAGAGGGTGTGGAGAAAAGGGAACACTCTTGCACTGCTGGTGGGAATGTGAATTGGTACAGCCACTATGGAGAACAGTATGGAGGTTCCTTAAAAAACTACGAATAGAACTACCATATGACCCAGCAATCCCACTACTGGGCATATACCCTGAGAAAACCATAATTCAAAAAGAGTCATGTACCAAAGTGTTCATTGCAGCTCTATTTACAATAGCCAGGAGATGGAAACAACCTAAGTGTCCATCATCAGATGAATGGATAAAGAAGATGTGGCACATATATACAATGGAATATTACTCAGCCATAAAAAGAAATGAAATTGAGCTATTTGTAATGAGGTGGATGGACCTAGAGTCTGTCATACAGAGTGAATTATGTCAGAAAGAGGAAGACAAATACTGTATGCTAACACATATATATGGAATTTAAGAAAAAAAGAAGTGTCATGGAGAACCTAGGGGCAAGAAGGGAATAAAGACACAGACCTACTAGAGAATGGACTTGAGGATATGGGGAGGGGGAAGGGTAAGCTGGGACCAAGTGAGAGAGTGGCATGGACATATATACACTACCGAACGTAAAATAGATAGCTAGTGGGAAGCAGCCGCATAGCACAGGGAGATCTGCTCGGGGCTTTGTGACCACCTAGAGGGGTGGGATATGGAGGGTGGGAGGGAGGGAGACCAAGAGGGAAGAGATATGGTTCATATGTATATGTATAACTGATTCACTTTGTTATTAAGCAGAAACTAACACATCATTGTAAAGCAATTATACGCCAATAAAGATGTAAAAAAAAAAAAAGATGTAGAAATCTGGGGGATAAAAAAAAGACAGAAGGGGCTTCCCTGGTGGCGCAGTGGTTGAGGGTCCGCCTGCCGACGCAGGGGACACGGGTTCGTGCCCTGGTCCAGGAAGATCCCACATGCCACGGAGTGGCTGGGCCCAGTGAGCCATGGCCACTGAGCCTGCACGTCCGGAGCCTGTGCTCCGTAACGGGAGAGGCCACAACAGCGAGAGGCCCGCGTACCAAAAAAAAAAAAAAAAAAAAAAAAAAAAAAAGACAGAGTGGCAGACTGGATAAAAACACAAGAACGTACAATATGCTGCCTATGAGAGACCCACCTTAGGGGATAGAACACACATAGATCAAAAGTGAGGGGATACAAAAAGACGTTTCATGCAAATGGAAATGACAAGAAACCAGGAGTCATAATACTCATATCAGACAAAATAGACTTTAAAAGAAATGCCCTAAAGAAAGATAAAGAAGGACACTATATAATGATAAAAGGATCAATACAAGAAGAGGATTTTACACTCATCAACATATATACACCTGACACAGGAGCACCCAAATACATAAAACAAATACTAACAGACAGAAAGGGGGACATTGATGGGAATACAATAATAGTAGGAGCCTTTAACACCACATTCACGTCAATGCACAGATCTTCTAGACAGAAAGTCAATATGGCAACAGAGATCCTGAATGATACAATAGAACAGTTAGACTTAATTGATATTTTCAGGGCATTACATCCAAAAAAACCAGAATACAGATTCTTTTCAAGTGCACATGGAACATTCTCTAGGATTGACCATATACTAGGGCACAAAACTAACCTCAACAAAGTTATTATAGAAAGTGTGTCAAGCATCTTCTCTGATCACAACAGCATGAAACTAGAAGTCAACCACAGGAAAAGAAATGAGAAAAAAATGATTACATAAAGATAAAACAACATGCTACTAAAAACCACTGGGTCAATTAGGAAATCAAAAAGGAAATTAAAAAATACCTTGAGACACATGACAGTGAAAACACAACAATACAAAATCTATGGGATGTAGCAAAGTGGTTCTTAGAGGAAAGTTCATAGTGATACATGCCCACCTCAAAAAGAAGAAAAATCTCAAATAGACAACATAAACTACCACCTAAAAGAATTAGAAAAAGATTGATATATATACACTAATATGTATAAAATAGATAACTAATAAGAATGTGCTGTATAAAAATCAAATAAAATTCAAAAAAGAAGAATTAGAAAAAGAAGAACAAGTAAAACTAAAGTCAGCAGAAGGAAGGAAATAATAAAGATCAGAGAGGAAATAAATAAAATAGAAATTTAAAAAATAGAAAAAAAATCAATAAAACCAAGAGCTAGTTCTTTGAAAGGGTAAACAAAACTGAAAAACCTCTTGCCAGGCTCACCAAGAAGAATAGAGAGAGAACCCAAATAAACAAAATAAGAAACGAAAAAGGAGAAATCTCAACTGATACTGCAGCAATACAAAAAAAATAAGAGAATACTATGAACAATTATATGGCAAGAAATTTGACAACCGAGAAGAAATGGACAACTTTCTAGAAACATACAGCCCACCAAAATTGAATCAAGAAGAAATAGATTTTTTTAAATCCCTATAAATAAAAGCCCAGGACCAGATGGTTTAACAGGTGACTTCTACGAAACATACAAAGAAGAACTTATACTGATCCTTCTCAAACTCTTTCAAAAGATTAAGAGAAGGGAACACTCCCAAAGACATTCTATGAAGCAACCATCACCCTGATACCAAAACCAGTCAAAGATACCACCAAAAATGAAAATTACAGGCCAATATCTTTGATGAATATAAATACAAAAATTCAACAAAATATTAGCAAACCATATCCAACAACACATAAAAAAAGATCATACACCACAACCAAGTAGGATTCATCCCAAGTTCACAAGGATGGTTTGACATACAAAAATCAATGTAATACACCATATTAACAAAAGAAAAGTCAAAAACCACATGATCATCTCAACAGATGGAGAAAAAGAATTTGATAAAATTCAATATCCATTCATGATAAATACTCTTACCAAAGTGGGTAGAGATGGAACATATCTCAACATAGTAAAAGCTATTTATGACAAACCTACAGCCAACACAATACTCAATGGTGAAAAGCTGAAAGCCTTCCCGCTAAAATCTGGAACAAGGCAAGAATGCCCATTCTCACATCTTCTCTTCAATATAGTATTGGAAGTTCTAGCCACAGCAATCAGACAAGAAAAAGAAATAAAAGG
Source organism: Phocoena sinus (assembly GCF_008692025.1). Classification (NCBI taxonomy): domain Eukaryota; kingdom Metazoa; phylum Chordata; class Mammalia; order Artiodactyla; family Phocoenidae; genus Phocoena; species Phocoena sinus. The sequence continues at coordinate 26,795,627 of NC_045775.1, forward strand.
TATCCAAATTGGAAGGAAAGAGGTAAAACGGACACTATTTGCAGATGACATGATACTATATATAGAAAACCCTAAGGACTCCAAACAAAAACTACTAGAACTGATAAATGAATTCAGCAAAGTAGCGGGATACAAGATTAACATTCAGAAATCAGTTGCATTTCTCTATACTAACGATGAACTATCAGAAAAGGAATGTAAAACAACATCTTTTAAAATCACACCCAATATATATACATACATATATATATATGTATATATGAAAGACTTATATGCTGAGAACTACAAAACATTAATAAAGGAAATTAAAGAGGATTCAAAGAAATGGAAAGATATCCCATAATCTTCAACTGGAAGAATTAATATTGTTAAAATGCCCATACTATTCAAAGCAATCTACAGATTTAATGTGATCCCTATCAAATTAGCTATGACATTTTTCACAGGACTAGAACAAATAATCCAAAAATGTATATGGAACCATAAAAGACCCAGAATTGCCAAAGCAATCCTGAGGAAAAAAAGACAAAGCAGGGGGCATAACCCTCCCTGACTTCAGACAATACTACAAAGCTAAAGTAATCAAAACAGTGTGATATTGGTACAAAAACAGACATACGGATCAATGGAAAAGAATAGAGAGCCCAGAAATAAACCCACATACCTACAGTCAATTTATCTTCAAGAGAGGAGGCAAGAATATAAAATGGGAAAAAGACAGTCTCTTCAGCAAGTGGTGCTGGGAAAGTTGGACAGCTGGATGTAAATCAATGAAGTTAGAACACACCCTGACACCATGCACAAAAATAAACTCAAAATGGCTTAAAGACAAACATAAGACATGACACCATGAAAACTTCTAGAAGAGAACATGGGCAAAACATTCTCTAACATAAATCATACCAACGCCTTCTTAGGTCAGTCTCCTAAGGTAACAGAAGTAAAAACAAAACTAAAATAACGGGACCTAATCAAACATAAAAGCTTTTGCACAGCATAGGAAACCATGAACAAAATGAAAAGACAACCTACGAAATGGGAGAAAATATTTGCAAATGATATCAAAAAGGGCTTAATCTCCAAAATATACAAACAGCTCATACAATTCAATAACAAAAAACAAACAACCCAACTGAAAAATGGGCAAAAGACCTAAACAGACATTTCTCCACAGAAGACATACAGGTGGCCAGTAGACACCTGAAAAGATGCTCAACATCACTAATTATTGGGGAAATGCAAATCAAAACTACAATGAGGTACCATCTCATAGCAGCCAGAATGGCCATCGTTAAAAAGTCTACAAATAACAAATGCTGGAGAGGGTGTGGAGAAAAGGGAACTTTCCTACACTGTTGGTGGGAATGTAAGTTGGTACAGCCACTATGGAAAACAGTATGGAGCTTCCTCAGAAAACTAAAAATAAAATTACCATATGATCTGGCAATCCCAGTCCTGGGCATACATCCAGACAAAACTATAATTCAAAAAGATACATGCGGGCTTCCCTGGTGGCGCAGTGGTTGAGAGTCCGCCTGCCGATGCAGGGGACACGGGTTCGTGCCCCGGTCCGGGAAGATCCCACATGCCGCGGAGCGGCTGGCCCGTGAGCCATGGCCGCTGAGCCTGCGCGTCCGGAGCCTGTGCTCCACAACGGGAGAGGCCACAACGGTGAGAGGCCCGCGTACCGCAAAAAAAAAAAAAAAAAAAAAAAAAAAAAAAAAAAAAAAAAAAAAAAAAAAAAAAAAAAAAAAAAAAAAAAAAAAAAAAAGATACATGCACCCCTATGTTCATAGCAGCACTGTTCACAATAGCCAAGACATGGAAACAACCTAAATGTCTATCAACAGAGGAATAGATAAAGATGTAGTACATATATACAATGGAATACTACTCAGCTATAAAGAATGAAATAATGCCATTTGCAGCAACACGGGTTTAACTAGAGATTATCATACTAAGTGAATTCAGAAAGAGAAAGACAAATACCATATATCACATCACTTATATGTGGAATCTAAAATATGGCACAAATGAACCTATCTACAAAACAGAAACAGACTCACAGACATAGGGAACAGACTTGTGGTTGCCAAGGGGGAAAGAGGTAGGGAGGGAGATGGACTGGGAGTTTGTGGTTAGTAGATGTGAACGATTATATTTAGAATGGATAAACAACAAGGTCCTACTGTATAGCACAAGGAACCATATCCAATCTCCTGGGATAAACCATAATGGAAAAGAATATAAAAAAGAATGTATATATGTGTATAACTGAGTCACTTTGCTGTACAGCAGAAATTAGCACAACATTGTAAATCAATTATACTTCAGATAGATAGATAGATAAAATGTCCATGTCCTAATCTCTAGAGCCTGTGAATGTTACCGTATATATCAAACGGGAATTAAGGTTGGTAATCAGCTGGCTTTAAAATAGAAATTATCCAGATGGGCCCCCTGTAACTGCAAGAGTGGAAGGAAAAGCAGCAGGAGAAGAGAGTCAGGGGGATGTGTGACTACAGAAGAAGTCAGATGCCATATGAGACTGCCTGCCACTGGTGGCTTTAAAGATGGAGAAAAGGGGGCTTCCCTGGTGGCACAGTGGTTGAGAGTCTGCCTGCTGATGCAGGGGACACGAGTTCGTGCCCTGGTCCGGGAAGATCCCACATGCCGTGGAGTGGCTGGGCCCATGAGCCATGGCCGCTGAGCCTGCGCATCCAGAGCCTGTGCTCCACAACGGGAGAGGCCACAACAGTGAGAGGCCCGCGTACCACAAAAAAAAAAAAAAAAAAAAAAAAAGATGGGAGAAAAAGGGAGACAGCAGGAGCCAAGAAATGTGGATAATCTCAATCAGCTGGAAAAGGCAAGGTGTGGTTATTCTTGCCTAGCGCCTCCAGAATGCAACACTGTGGACACCTTGATTTTAGTCTAGTGAAGCTTGTGTCAACCTCTAACCTATACCACTGTAAGATAACAAATGTATGTTGTTTGAAGCCACTTAAGTTTGTGGTAATTTGTTGCAGTAGCACTAGAAAGCTAAAACAATACCCCAGCATCATAGAATGTACCTATCTCAACATTTTTCAACTAATGTTTATATAGTAAAGATTCATATCCCCACAATTCAATACAGCATTTTGAATGATGTTGGCACAGTCTTGAGTTATATTCCAAATATAATAGTTGGAATCATAGATGTTTGAAGAGCACAAACACTATTGACCAAGTGGACGTGCACTGGGACATCACTAACACTGAGAAGCCCGGCACATCATATTTAGTATGACCAGCCACTAGCTCCTGTGCTGGTCCTGAATGCATTTCCACAGTGTTTCCCATGGCCAACTAGCTCTTGTTTTCTCCTAGTGATATGGAGTCACAAATAAGATTAAGCAAGTGTCAAATTGTAGAGAAGGAATCCATGTGAGTAAGCAATCACAACAGAAAAGACTACTGCACACTAAGGAAATCTCACTGATGATCAAGAAGAGGTGTTTTAAGCATGTTACATTCCAGCATCATTTTATTGTGTTTTAATTGTATTTCTAGGAAAGTGGTTGGGGGATTTTGGCTGCAGTGAATCATAAATTCTTTTAGCATTTTCACACAGAAACTTTAATTTTCACAGGTTACTAACATTAAGCAGGAGATGCCTATATATGTAATGAAGATACATAGACAAAATAGAAGTTACAGTTCAAGTTAAGTTTTGTTTCACAGACCTGGAAAAAAGTTTTTATAATATATACGATTCTTTTAGCTCTTTTCAGTAGTTACACAATTTTAGTTTTAATGCCAAACTGTCCTCCAAGTCTCAAGTTTGGGATTCTATGGCCGTGCTCCTAATTTATTAGCCGTGAAGAGACAGGCATGTAGTAAGTACCTTCTCATCCATTTTATTTAACCCAGTATGCTAATATATGTATTTTCCAGCTGCCTGAGTAAGGGGTCTCTTCCTCTGTCCATCCACAGAACTGTTCTCTGTACCTTAAAATACTAGCAGTTAGTAAACTGCTAGCAGTTAGTAAAAGCATTCTATGCTTTTGGCATAAAAATGAAACATTGTTCCAAAACTAGACCTGGCTATCCAATTTAAGCCTATGCAATTTGAATTTACATTCTTCAACTCTGCAATATTTGTTGAAATGAGTACTAAGTACAAATCGAGCAAACCAAACCCTTAAGTGTATCAATGTTGTTTTGCATGATTTCATCATGTCTCTAAAAAAAAAAAAGTTTATAGGTTCAAAGGAATACCATAGTTTAGCTTTAGTGTTTTCACACCAAAGGACTAATTTTCTTACTCTAACATGTATTTGAATTCTCCTGGTAAATCTTAATGTTCTCATATGGGCAAAAATAACTCTAAATGTAAAAACTGAGGTTCATGAACATTTCAGTTGGGTCAACAGTACAAGAAGACACTTAAGATGCCTGTCAATGCCATATGCCCCTCCTTGTGGGGACAAACCATAACCATGGGTTTATGAATTGCTCTAATAAGTGCAGCACTAAAACACTTTCTAATCATCTCTTCGACTCTCAAATAAGAATGATTTAAATATGTACTAGAACACCTATGATTTACTACTCAAATATTTGGCAAGAAGGAAGTAAAGATTCTGGTCAATTTTGGGACAAGATGGTAGAGTAGAAGGACCTGAGCTCACCTCTACTCATGAAGACACCAAAACCAAAACTAACTGCTGAACCACCACCAACAAGAAAGGACAGGAACCTACCAAAAAAGATATTCTTCCAAAGACAAAGAAGTCACAATGAGATGGTAGGGGAGGAGGGGTACATTTACAATACAATCAAATCCCTTACCTGCCAGGTGGGTGACCCACAAACTGGAAAATAATTATATCGCAGTTCTCTCACAGGAATGAGAGTTCCGAGCCCCACATCAGGCTCCCTGATCTGGGGGTCTGGTATCGGGAGGAGGAGCCCCGAGAGCATTTGGCTTTGAAGACCAGCAGGGCTTGATAGCAGGAACTCCACAGGACTGGGGGAACAGAAGCACCACTCTTGGAGGGTGCACACAAGGTCTCATGTACACTGGGACTCAGGGGAAAAAGCAGTGACTTCATAGGAGCCTGGGACAGACCTACCTGCTGGTCTTGGAAGGTCTCGTGGGGAGCTGGGGGTGGCTGTGGCTCACTGCGGGGACAAGAGCACTGGTGGTGGAGTTACTGAGTACTCACTGGATTGAGCTGTCCTGGAGGCCACCAATTTGACACCAAGACCTAACTCCACCCAACAGCCCAAAGGTTCCAGGGCTGGGACACCACAGGCCAGACAACCAACAGGGCAGGAAAACATCCCCACCCATCAGCAGACAGGCAGCTTAAAGCTTTCCTGAGCCCACAGCCAGCACATCCTTTGACATGGCCCTGCCCACCAGAGGGACAAGATCCAGCTCCACCCACGAGTGGGCAGGCACCAGTCCCTTCCACCAGGAAGCCTGCACAAGACTCAGACTAGCCTCACGCACCAGGGAGCAGACACCAGAAGAAAGAGGAACTATAATCCTGAAGCGTATGGGACCACAAACACAGAAAGTTAGACAAAATGAGATGGCAGAAGAATATACTGCAGACAAAAGAACAAGATTAAAAACTCCAGAAGAACAACAAAGTGAAGCAGAGATATGCAATCTACGTGAAAAAGAACTCAGAGTTATGATAGTTAAAGATGATCCAAGATCTCAGAAAAAAAAAAATGGAGAAACAGATTGAGAAGATACAAGAACTGTTTAACAAAGACCTAGAAAATTTAAAGGACAAGCAGATGAACAATACAATAACTGAAATGAAAAATACACTAGAAGGAATCAATAGCAGAATACATGAAGCAGAAGAATGGATAAGTGAGCTGGAAGACAGAATGGTGGAAATCACTGCCACAGAACAGAATAAAGAAAAGAGAATGAAAAGAAATGAGGACAGCTTAAGAGACCTCTGGGACAACATTAATCACACCAACATTCCCATTACAAGGGTCCCAGAAGGAGAAGACAGAAAGGGTCTGAAAAAATATTTGATGAAATAATAGCTGAAAACTTCCTATCATGGGAAAGGAAATAGTCACCCAAGTCCAGGAAGCACAGAGAGTCCCATAAAGGATAAACCAAAGGAGGAACAACCATGACACTTATTAATCTAACTGACAAAAATTAAAGACAAGGAGAAAATATTGAAAGCAGCAAGGGAAAAGCAACAAATAACATACAAGGGAATCCCCACAAGGCTATTAGCTGATTTTTCAGCAGAAACTCTGCAGGCCAGAAGGGAGTGGCATGATATATTTAAGGTGATGAAAGGGAAGAGCCTACAACCAAGATTACTCTACCCAGCAAGGATCTCATTCAGATTCGACAGAGAAATTAAAACTTTTACAGACAAGCAAAAGCTAAGAAAATTCAGCACCACCAAACCAGCTTTACAACAAATGCTATAGGACTATAAAATACACAAAAGCACAACTACTTGTAGAGGATGCATGCATGTGACAATGTACAACGGACATGTGAACTAACTTACATGACTGGAGACATGAACTCACGTTTGCATCTTTGAAAGTTCTCAACTTGAAGGTTGTAGGGGACTTACTGTATAGACTGCTATATCAAAATCTCATGGTAACTGCAAACCAAAAATCTACAATAGATATACACACAAAGAAGAAACAGGAATCCAAACACACATTAAAGACAGTCATCAAATCACAAGAGAAAAGAACAAAAGAGGAAGGGAAGAAAAAAGACCTATGAAAACAATCCCAAAATAACAAAACGGCAATAAGAACATACATATCAATAATTACCTTAAATGTAAATGAATTAAATGCTCCAACCAAAAGACATAGACTGGCTAAATGGATAGAAAAACAAGACCCATATATATGCTGTCTACAAGAGACCCACTTCAGATCTAGGGACACATACAGACTGAAAGTGAGGGGATAGAAAAATGTATCCCATGCAAATGGAAATCAAAAGAAAGCTGGAGTAGCAATACTCCTGTCAGACAAAATAGACTTTAAAATAAAGACTATTACAAGAGACAAGGAAGGACACTACATAATGATCAAGGAATCAATCAAGAAGAAGATATAACAATTATAAATATTTACACACCCAACATAGGAGCACCTCAATATATAAGGCAAATGCTAACAGCCATAAAAGGAGAAACTTACAGTAACACAATAATAGAGAGGGGCTTTAACACCCCACTTACATCAGTGGGCAGATCATCCAGACAGAAAATCAATAAGAAAACACAGGCCTTAAATGCCACATTAGATCAGATGGACTTAATTGATATTTATAGAGCATCCCATCTGAAAGCAGCAGAATACACTTCCGTCTCAGGAATAGATCACACCTTGGGTCACAAATCAAGGATTGGTAAATTTTAAAAAATTGAAATCGTATCAAGCATCTTTTCGACCACAACACTATGAGATTAGAAATCAACTACAAGGGGAAAAAAACTGTAAAAAACAAACACAGGGAGGCTAAACAATATGCTAGTAAACAACCAGTGGATCACTGACGAAATCAAAGAGGAAATCAAAAAATTCCTAGGAATAAATGAAAACAAAAACACGAAGATCCAAAACCTATGGGACACAGCAAAAGTAGTTCTAAGAGTGAAGTTTATAGCAATTCAGTCTTACCTCAGGAAAAAAGAAATCTCAAACAGCCTAACCTTACACCTAAAGCAACTAGAGAAAGAAGAACAAACAAAACCCAAAGTTAGCAGAAGGAAAGAAATCATAAAGATCAGAGGAGAAATAAATGAAATACAGATGAAGAAAAGAATAGAAACTATCAGTGAAACGAAAAGCTAGCTCTTTGAAATGATAAACCTTTAGCCAGACTCATCAAGAAAAACAGGGAAAGGGCTCAAATCAATAAAAGTAGAAATGATAAAGGAGAAGTTACAACGGACACCACAGAAATACAGAAGATCATAAAAGACTACCACAAGCAACTATATGCCAATAAAATGAACAATCTAGAAGAACTGGACAAATTTTTAGAAAGGTGTAATTCTCCCAAAACTGTACCAGGAAGAAATAGAAAATATGAACAGGCCAATCACAAGCACTGAAATTGAAACTGTGATTTAAAAACTCCCCAAAAAAGTCCAGGACAAGATGGTGTCACATACGAATTCTAGCAAACATTTAAAGAAGAGTTAGCACCTATCCTTCTCAAACTATTTCAAAAAACTGCAGAGGAAGGAATGCTCCCAAACTCATTCTATGAGGCCACTATCACCCTGATACCAAAACCAGACAAAGATACCACACACACAAAAAGGAAATTACAGGCCAATATCACTGATGAACATAGATGCAAAAATCCTCAACAAAATACTAGCAAACTAAATCCAACAATACATTATGGACCATACACCATGATCAAGTGGGGTTTATCACAGGGATGCAAATATTCTTCAATATTTGCAAATCAATCAGTGTGATACACCACATTAAGAAACTGAAGAATAAAAACCATATGATCATCTCAATAAATGCAGAAAAAGCTTTTGACAAAATCCAACACCGATTTATGACAAAACCTCTCCAGAAAGTGGGCCTAGAGGTAACCTATCTCAACATAGTTAAGGCCATATATGACAAACCCACAGTTAACATCATTCTCAGTGGTGAAAAACAAAGCCTTTCCTCTAAGATCAGTAGCAAGACAAGGATGTCCACTCTCACCAGTTTTATTCAATGTAGGTTTGGAAGTCCTAGCCACAGCAATCAGAGAAGAAAAAGAAAGAAAAGGAATCCAAATTGGAAAAGAAGAATCAAAACTGTCACTGTTTGCAGATGACATGATAATGTACATAGAAAATTCTAAAGATGCTACCAGAAAACTACTAAGGCTAATCAATGAATTCAGTAAAGTTGCAGGATACAAAATTAATACACAGAAATTTGCTGCATTTCTACACACTAAAAATAAAAGATTAGAAAGAGAAATTAAGGAAACAATCACATTTACCATCACATCAAGAAGAATACAATAATACCTAGGAATAAACTTACCTAAGGAGGCCAAAGACCTGTACTCCAAAAACTATAAGTCGCTGATGGAAGAAACTGAAGATGACACAACAGATGGAAAGATATACCGTGTTCTTGGGTTGGAAGAATTAATATTGTCAAAATGACTATGCTACCCAGGGTGATAGATTCAATGCAATCCCTATCAAATTACCAATGGCATTTTTTGCAGATCTAGAATAAAAAATCTTAAAATTTGTATGGAAACACAAAAGACCCATGAATAGCCAAAACAATCTTAAGAAAGAAAAACAGAGCTAGAGGAATCAGCCCCCCAGCTTCAGACTATACTATAAAGCTACAGTAATCAAGACACTATGGTATTGGCACAAAGACAGACTTATAGATCAATGGAACAGGATAGAAAGCCCAGAAATAAACCCACACACCTATGGCCAATTAATCCACAACAAAGGAGGCAAGACTATACAATGGAGAAAAGACAGTTTCTTCAATAAGCGGTGCTGGGAAAACTGGACAGCTACATGTAAAAGAATGAAATTAGAACACTCCCTAACACCATACACAAAAATAAACTCAAAATGGATTTGAGACCTAAATGTAAGATCAGATACTATAAAACTCTTAGAAGAAAACATAGGTAGAACACTCTCTGACATAAATTGCAGCAAGATCTTTTTGTATCCACCTCTTAGAGTAATGGAAATAAAGAGAAAAATAAACAAATGAGACCTAATTAAACTTAAAAGCTTTGCACAGCAAAGGAAACCATAAACAAAACAAAAATACAACCCACAGAATGGGAGAAAATATTTGCAAATGATGCAACTGACAAGGGATTAATCTCCAAAATACACAAACATCTCATACAGCTCAATATCAAAAAAACAACCCAATCAAAAAATGGGCAGAAGATCTAAATAGACATTTCTCCAAAGAAGACATACAGGTGGCCGAAAAGCACATGAAAAGATGCTCAACGTTGCTAATTATTAGAGAAATGCAAATCAAAACTACAATGAGGTATCACCTCACACTGGTCAGAATGGCCATCCAAAAGTCTACAAACAATAAATACTGGAGAGGGTGTGGAGAAAAGGGACCCTCCTACACTGTTGATGGGAATGTAAATTGGTACAGTCACTATGGAGAACAGTATGGGGGTTCCTTAAAAAACTAAAAATAGAGCTACCATCTGATCCAGCAATCCCACTCCTGGGTGTACATCTGGAGAAAACCATACTTCAGAAAGATACATGCACCCCAATGTTCATTGCGGCACTATTTACAATAGTGAAGACATGGAAGCAACCTAAATGTCCACTGACAGATGAATGGATAAAGAAGATGTGGCACATATATTCAATGGATTATTACTCAGCCATAAAAAAGAACGAAATAATGCCATTTGCAGCAACATGGATGGACCCAGAAATTATTATACTAAGTGAAGTAAGCCATACAGAGGAAGACAAATATCACATGATATTCCTTATATGTGGAATCTTAAAGAACAATGGTACAAATGAACTCATTCACAAAACAGAAACAAACTCACAGACTTAGAAAACAAACTTATGGTTACCAAAGGGGAAAGGTTGTGGGGGGATAAATTAGGAGGTTGGGATTAACATATCCACACTACTAAATATAAAATAGATAATAACAAGGACCTACTGTACAGCACAGGGGAGTATATTCAATACTCTGTAATAACCTTTATGGGAAAAGAATCTGAAAAAACAGATTTATGTGTATGTATAACTAAATCACTTTGCTGTACACCTGAAACTAACACAACATTGTAAATCAAATATACTCTGATATAAAAAATTTTTTTTTTTTTAAAGAGAGGAAAGAAAAGAAGAAGGTAAAGATGGCTGTCATGAATCAGTATCAAAGTAATGGGTAATTGCAACTATGAGAAAAAGTATAAGAAGGTATCTGCAAAGCACAAGAATAAATTACAATCTGATAAGACATTTCTCAGGGAAAATAGCTTCCTAATTTAGGACAAAATATTTACAGTCATAGGACTCAGATTTCCCTAAATGTTATCAACCCAGGTTCGTTTTACTTGACTCTCACCAAGTCAAAATGCTGAGACACCCAGGTTTGTGGCAAAGAGAGACAGCCAAGCAAGGAGATGGGAGAACAAATCTCAAATCCACCTCCTAGAATGCAAGGGGCTCCGAGTATTTATGGGGTAAAGAATAAAACACAGTGGTCTGAGGCATGGAGAACCTGGAGACAGTCTCTTTTCCAGTGTTCCTCCTGCTCGCAACATATACATTGGCAGGGTTTCACTATCGGGTATCCCGTTTGAGTTGAAGTTGGGGGCTTAGGGCCTACCTTTTGCTGAGTTCCTTGTGGGAGTCTTCAATTTGGTCTGGCTCATCACTGTCAAGGCACCTGCCAGCAGAGCAGCCTCTTTCATTCTCTATTGTTCCTTTTTCTCCTGAACCTGGTCCCTGCCATTAAAAATTTTGAAGACAATTTTAACAAGTTGAGACACAGGCAGTCCAAAAGTCCCTTCCATCTTTTGCATGTTCTTCAGTGTATCTGGGGCTCTCTAATAGTCATTAACCATCTGTAAATTCTCTGGGCTTCAGGGTCTAGATCTGTATATTGCCTATAGGCATTAAAGACCCTTTCTAGAAATTCTGAAGGATCTTCTTTCAGGGTTTCTGTTTTGCTTCCTGCACTTTATTATGGCTTCTTTGTTTGGTGCCCCTCTTCACAATCCCACAAGAGTGCAGTCTCCATAATGGTCAAGTTTTGGCCTCTCCCCTCCATTTACATCCCAATTAGGACTCATTGTTGGCATAGCTACTCTTGCAGCAGCCAGTAGTGGGTTGCCAGGGGTTTCTGTATGAAGCCCATCTACCTCCTTCCTAGCTTTATCCAGCAGCATTCTACATTCTTCTGAAGTGAAGAGGGTACTTAATACATTTTGAACATCTGCCCAGGTTGGGTTGTGTGTTGCAACAACAAAAAAAATAAATGTGAAGTTGAAAACAGGGAGTGGACCCAGATCAATCCCACCAGCTGCCCAGTCTCAGCATTCATACCCCCAATGGGAACTTGACTTAATGGATATCATCCCACCTGAGTTAGGGTACCTCCCTGGCCAAATTGAGTACCCTGGCTGGTGTGAGAGGGGGAGACCATTCCTATTTCTCCATCCTCAAAGACAAGGGCTGGGTTGGTGGGCAGAGCAAGCCTGAGGCTGTGGCTTAGGTGCTGGAAGCAAAGGAGCAGTGGCAGCATCACGTAAAGGTGGAGGGAGAGCAGTCAGTGTTCAACTGAATTAGTAGCAAGTCATCCTCCTTTTCATTAGAATCAAGCCAAACAGGCTTCTTTGCCTTTCCTTCCTATTGGAACAATCTTATTTTATTTGCACAGGTTTATTCTGTTACAATAAACACAAGACTCTACGTAAGGTATTTCATCCCATTTTTCTTCCCAATTACAAAATAAGTCTAGTTGAAACACTGTATTGTAATTTAAGGATTAATTTTCAGACCATTTTGCTCCAGAATCTAAATGATATGGTTGGGCTTCCCTGGTGGCGCAGTGGTTGAGAGTCCGCCTGCTGAGGCAGGGGACACGGGTTTGTGCCCCGGTCCGGGAAGATCCCGCGTGCCGCGGAGCAGCTGGGCCCGTGAGCCATGGCCGTTGAGCCTGTGCATCCGGAGCCTGTGCTCCGCAACGGGAGAGGCCACAACAGTGAGAGGCCGACATACCACAAAAAAAAAAAAAATTGAAATAAATGATATGGTTGCCACACAGTGTTACCAAAAAATACCATCTTTTTCTTTTCCCCAAATTCATAACTGAAAGTTCCCCAATTTTAGAGAATGCAGCCTAGAGGGCTGCAAAAGGAAAGAGAATTAATGTTTCCCATTTTGAAGGGGCTTTTCTTTCAGGGGGGTCACAGCAACGAAATCTTTCTAAGGGTCCTTGCTACAATCACCAAGAAGCTCAATCTCCAGTAGCCACTTCTTAATAATAAAGACGCTCAGACATAGATAGACATGTCCAAACAGACCAAAACAAGACCAAAAAACAAAGCCGCAGGCCTTTAACACAGATAGTGAGTACCTCAGCAGCTGTAACCTTTTCTACTGTCTGCCAAATCCCACCAGGTTGGCCTCCAACCCACCATCTGGTCAGGATTGCAAAGACCACCTAGGCACACGTGTGTTTCTTTGTCACGGTTACTCACCCAAAAGGTGTCTTCCAAACCCAAACCCCAAAACAACTTGTTTCTCCGCTGCAAAACTAAACAAAGCATTGAAGGTCAGCAGCACCCACCAGAGAAATCCAGGGACAGTCCCAGAACTAACGGATGAGGCAGGTGCTCGGACTTGTCCACAGGCTCTCAGTTCCTGCAAGGGACCCGTGAGCCACGGGCAAAAGGTCCATCTAGACTTCTCTCACGGACTTGCCTTCGCCGAATACATTACCGACCCAGGTTCATTTTGCCTGATCCACAGCAGTCCAAAACACTGAGATGCTGAGATTTGCAGCAAAGAAAGGATGTATTTGCAAGGCAACCAAGCAAGGAGACTGCAGAACAACTCTCAAATATGTCTCCCCAAAGGCAAGGGGCTTAGGGTATTTGTGGGATGAAGAATAAAGGCACAGGGAGCAGTGACTGTAAAAAGGTACGATAATCATCACTCCGTGCCAGTGTCATGAAGCTACAGGCACCTGCACATTCAAAAGGTCGCCAGGTGCACACACACATGCCCAGCTGAAGGGCTGGTGGTCCCATCCAGTTTTAACCAGCTCAGCTGAACTAGACACAGCTGATGCAGTTGCTTGAGAACAATTTGGAGAAACATCTTATTGTTTAGGCTACATGCCACTTGGAGGACATGCAAGTCTTTTGTAGGAACAATTAAAATGACCTTGATTAGTAAAGGCAGGTTACAGGTGAAGAGGATTTAACTAATGATTACCCTTGGTTTCAGTCCTGGCATATTTTGATCATTCCTTAATCTTGAGGGAAGAGGGGCAATGACCACTCTGGCTACTTCTTGTTGATAAGGAGTGCAGACCTAACAATGGTTAGCATTCATTGGAAAACCTTTTGTTCCTGGTTTCAAGTTAACATTTTGCATAATTAGAATTTTTATACCTTAACAGTCTTGGTACAGCATTTAAGAGCACAATTTATAACTAAAAACCAAAATAAGAGGATGAGACGTATAGATAACCCATTTCTTAATAGTCCCTGAAGAATAGGTCTAATCTCTTGGAGAATCCAGGAAACTCGTCCTAAAAATCAGTCTGGATGCAGTAATTCCGGGAATACTTGTAGCCACGTAGCCTGTTGCCTAATTTTGTCTATATGGGTTTCTCTTTCAACAGAGCATTAATATATTCACAACAAGAGGTATTAGCAATAGCACCAATCCCACCCTGTCCTGCCAGTACGACATCTAGAGCTATATGGTTATCTAGGACTACTTTGGCTTATGAGTCCATTTCCTTCCATAGGTTAGTCATAGATAAGGCACTTTCATTGGCTTATTCCCTGTAAGGTAGCTGAAAAGTTTCTAATCATGCGCTCATGTGATCCACCTCCCCACCATGGTGAAAGTGCTCTACTGAATATGTACCAAAACCTATCTTCTCGATATCCAGGGAGATAGGTGGCCTTTTTTATTCTAGAGAACAATTTTAAAGAACTGTCCAATGTTGGGTCTTATTTGGATTGTGGATAGAAAAGGGAGTGACTAAGTATCCCAATAAACAAATACCACCTATGCACCAGATGTTGAGGCAGTCACAGGCCCAAGACTGATCATCAAAACTGCAGACAAAGGTGTACCATGAGAGGGCACCCAGAATGCCAGACGAATTGTTAAAACTTAGGCTCTTCTTTTTAGGAATTTTGTCTAGGACACGGTCAAGCCAGGGATAGGTTTAAGGCTACATCCAGAAGGAATCGTTTAATTTGCAAATCAGCAGAGGTGTGGGTGGCCCTTGAGAGTATGTTTTACCTTTTTGCATATTAGAGTGTCTCGATCACTATCAGTTTGGCTGAAACACTTAGGTGTTAAATATGGAAGGGACATAAGCTGCGAAAAATAAGTACAGCTTCTATACAGTATTTTGACCAAGTAGAACTTTGACAGAGGTAGATGCCAGGGTCATTTCATTTTTAATCTGAGGATATGAGGAGAAGACCCAATTTTGGCCTAGTCAAGAAAAAGCAGGAGGCAGGAAATTCTCTGATTAACCTAACCTGGCATGTTATATCTGAGGGCTTTCTATCATAAATCACAGTGAAGTTAGGGACAGTCAAGAAGCTGATCACGGCACAACCAAAAGGGCAACAAGATTAAATACAGAAAAAAGTTCTGGATGACTTAGCCAACAGCTAGAAATTAGCTGCTTTGACCAAAGTCTGAGAAATCCTAATCACTGAATTGTCTTTCCAAGCCTGGGAGGTTGGAAACAAAAAGAAAGCATAACAAAGAAGAACAGTCATTCTGGTAACATGACAAGTTATTTAGATTGCTTTCTAAAGAGTTTTACTTTACCAAAGTCACCACAGCAGCAATCCCCTTCACCTCTATTTCTTTCGAAACTTCCTCCTGGAAAGCATTTAAGAGCATTAGGGCTTCACTTTTCCACTCAGGAAAGCCAGTATCAGGGGTGAAAAATCAGCCAAGGTTTGGTTGATCTCAATCCCGGTTCCCTTCTGCAGTGTGGTTTCCCTTTCTTGTTGCATTCCTAGAGATACGATGGGTGTCTCCGTTATCTCTGCAGGACTGGCTAAACTTGAGTGTGATGGATCCATGGCTTAATTCCCTTCATCTTCACCAAGAATGCATCACGAGTAGCACTTCATAAGGTCCAGCCCGGCAAGGATGAAGCTGGTTTTCTGGATGTTTATTCTTCCAAGATTTCAGCAGGACCCAGTTTCTAGGACAGAAGTGGCAGAGGGGAACATCTGTGGGAAACATTAACCTTCTAGAAGCAAACTTATTTATATCAGAGTAGCTCCCAATAATTGTACATAATTGACAGCGTCTAGTTCCTTACTTTGAGTTCCTTCCAGATCTCCTAAACCATTTCTGGAACATAGAAGGGTCTCCCATACAACATTTCATAGGGGCTCAACTGGAGCCTGCTTTTATGGGCTACCCTCACTTGAAGCAGGGCAACTGGTAAAGCCTTATTCCAGGATTAGTCTGACAAATTTTAGCTACAGTATTTTTAAGAGTACGATTCATGTTTTTCATTCTTTCCGGTAGATTGGGGTCACAAAGAAGCATGTAATTTCCGATGAAGGCTCCTGATACTTGAGTTATTCTTGCTATGAAGACCCGCTCCATTGTCGCTCTGAATGGGTACAGGTAACCCAAACTTTGGAATTATTTCCTTCAGTAGGGTGTTAACAACCTCACAAGCTTTTTCAAACCAGCAAGGAAATGCTTCTACCCCAACAAGCAAAAGTGTCCACAAATACTGTTAAATACCCAAGGTTCCTAGTGGCTCCTGGCATCACACTGACATCAACCTGACAGTCTTTGCCTGAGTCCAGCACCTAGAGTCTGAACTCCTTTGACGATTGGAGGTGGCCCAGTTTTAGGATTATTTTTAGCACATACGATGCATACCTGTATCACCTTTTGAATTGTCCTTTGCATATTTGGTCTTATAACGAACTTTTTTTGTTTGTTTGTTTGTTTTGCGGTACGCGGGCCTCTCACTGTTGTGGCCTCTCCCGTTCCGGAGCACAGGCACCAGACGTGCAGGCTCAGCAGCCATGGCTCACGGACCCAGCTGCTCCGCGGCATGTGGGATCTTCTCGGACCGGGGCACGAACCCGTGTCCCCTGCATCGGCAGGCGGACTCTCAACCACTGCGCCACCAGGGAAGCCCTATAACGAACTTCTGAATCCACTGGAGGGTGGCATCTCTACCATACTCTGGTGTACGTAGTTTATTACATCTTCCATAAGCTGTTTGTGTATGAGGACCTTGCCTCATCTATTATAAATCCACCCTTGTGTACCTACAGTCAGCATCCTGAGAATGGCCAGGACTCCAATCAAATCCGCATTCATTGGTACTACCTAGGTCTATCAGGAGAATACTCTGGATAGCATCTTGTCAAATTCACATCAGGGATCTATGTGTTTTTGTCCTGGCTGCTAGCTTTGCCACATGATCTGCTAGATTCCTTCCTCAAGCAGTCAATTTCTGATGTCCCGGGCAGTGGACAATAGCAATTCTTTTGGCTCCATGAAAGCTTCTAATAAGTTTAAAATTTCTTTAGCATGTTTAATTTCCTTCTTCTCTGCAGTTAACGGCTCTCTTTCTCCAAATGGCCCCATGGGCATGGACCACCAAGAATGCATATTTGGAATCAGTGAAAATAATTACTTTTGTCCTTACCTAGATAGAGGGATCTCATCAGGGCTATAAGCTCCACCTTCTGTATGGAGGTACCTTTTGATGAGTCACTACCATCTACCCAGACTTGCGTCATCCCTGGTCCATAAAGCTTCTCCATCTGTGAACATCTCAAGGTCTGGAAAAGGGCCCTTCAATGGCCAGTCTGTCAGGTCAGAATGGCTGGAATAGATCTGTTCAATTATCTGAATTATCTGAATACAATCATGCATAGGCAATTTAGTATTCATCGGGCGTAAAGTGGTAGGAATCAAGATAAAGACTGCTTTCAGAGTAACAGTAGGATTATCCAATAATATAATCCTAGTATTTTCTCAATCTTCCTGAAGTTAACCTATATCCTCTCTTCTGTTCTAGTGAGGGAGCCGGGGGAGGGAGTACACAGTGAGGGGAGTATACAGGCAGACTGGCCATCCCTTAGTTACTCTATCTACTGGCTTTGAGAAATATGCAACAGGTCTCCTTATGCTGCCCAGGTTCTGACTTAGAACTCCAAGTCAGAGTCTGACTCTGACTCCTTGTGTCTCATAAATAAGTCAGAAAGCTTTCTGATATCTGGAAGACCTAAAACCAGGGCACTTTTTCTTTGGTAACCTGGAATTCCTTATGGCATTCCCCCAGTCCAGTTAAGAGCTTCACAAAGGGATTTTGTTATGAATCCAAAGTTGGGTATCCAAATGCAGCAGAACCCAGTCATTCCCAGGAATCCCCATAATTGTCTCTTGGTAGTGGGAACTGCAACCCTAGCTAGAACTTCCCTTCTGTTAGGGAGCAAGTTTCTGTCCTTGTGAAAGTTTTGACAATGAAAACAATCAGTAAAAGATGTATAATAGTAATAGAAGAGTTTTATTTGAGCCAAACTGAGGACTATAGCCTGGGAGGCAGCCTCTCAGATAACTCTGAGGAACTGCTCTGGAGAAGCATGGTTCTTTTCAGCACTATTTTATATCTTATCAGAACAAAGAACATCAAACAAGTCAAGGATACCTTCCTACAACCTTCAAAAAAAACCCCAAAAAACAAAAAACCCCAGCATGTACACATCAAGTCAGTATGCACTTGGCTCTGAGCAGGGAGTCTAATCATTGAAGGAATAGCAGCACTGGCATCCCAGAAAGGGAGGCATTTTAATCTTTATTTTTTTAACTTATGGTCAATGAACCCTTTTCTTTACTAATTAAAGCAGGTGTATAATGTTTGATAGGCTACAAATAGGCTGTTTTAGTTAGTATAAAATTCAAATTAAATCATGTATAAGCCAAAATGACTCCCCTATTCCTCACTATGTGAAACTATCTTCTATCACTTCCCTCTTTTGAACATAAGTCTTTCAATAGAAAGCACTGATGATCAAAATATTTGTTCTTCACTGCAGGGTGGTTGCCACCTTCCCTGGGTTCTTCATGGTCCTCAGTGCTAGGCCTTCTTTTATTGGTTTACATATATATATATTTATATATGTATATTTATATATTTTTATATAGAGAGAGAGAGGAGAGGGAGAAGAAGAGGAAGAGAGGGAGAGGGGGAGAGGGGGAGAGAGGGAGGGGGGAGGGGGAGAGGGGGAGAGAGGGAGGGAGGAGGAGGGAGAGAGAGAGAGGGGGGGGGGGGGGGGGGGGGGGGGGGGGGGGGGGGGAGAGAGGGAGGGGGGAGGGAGAGAGAGAGAGAGAGAGAGAGAGAGAGAAAGAGATTGGCCTACTTATCTACATTGGGGGTCGGGGGGAGAACTAATCAGGTACACTGAATAAGCACAGAGGTATGCTAATGGGGATATTTTGTAGGCTATACATTTTATCAATTACATTGATGGTCACACAAACATTGTATATATGCTTTTAGCAGTAGACTTAAAGCAAGCAGTGATCTATGTCGTGAGTAGTTTGATGGCTAGGAAAATAATACGTACTGTGACAATGATAACTATCTACAAAGCAGAGTGGAAAAGACTGTCTATTGTTCCTTGATCAGGAACAAGAAAAGGATGTCCACTCTTGCCACTTCTATTCAACATAGTTATGGAAGTCCTAGCCATGGCAATCAGAGAAGAAAAAGAAATAAAAGGAATCCAAACTGGAGTCACTGTTTGCAGATGACATGATACCATACATCGAAATTCTAAAGATGCTGCCAGAAAACTACTAGAGCTCATCAGAGAATTTGGTAAATTTGCAGGATACAAAATTAATACACAAAAAATAGATAGCTAGTGGGAAGCAGCCACATAGCACAGGGAGATCAGCTCGGTGGTTTGTGACCACTTAGAGGGGTGCGATAGGGAGGGTGGGAAGGAGGGAGACGCAAGAGGGAAGAGATATGGAAACATATGTATATGTATAACTGATTCACTTTGTTATAAAGCAGAAACTAACACACCATTGTAAAGTAATGTTAAAAAAATTAATACACAGAAATCTGTTACATTCCTATACACTAACAACAAAAGATAAGAAAGATAAATTAAGGAAACAATCCCATTTACCACCACATCAAAAAGAGTAAAATACCCGGGAATAAAATTACCTAATGAGGCAAAAGGCCTGTACTCTGAAAACTACAAGCTGCTGATGAAAGAAATCAAAGACAACACAAACAGTTGGAAAGATATATTGTACCATGTTCTTGGATTGGAAGGATAAATATTGTCAAAATGACTATACTACCCAAGATAATCTACAGATTCAATGCAACACCTATCAAATTACCAATGGCATTTTTTGCAGATCTAGAACAAAAAAGTCTTAAAATTTGTATGGAAACACAAAAGACCTTGGATAGCCAAACAATATTGAGAAAGAAAAACAGAGCTGGAGGAATCATGTGCCCTGACTTCAGACTATGCTATAAAGCTACAGTAATCAAAACAGTATGGTAGTGGCACAAAGACAGACATAGATGAGTGGAACAGGACAGAAAGCCCAGAAATAAACCCATGCATCTAAGGTCAATTAACCTATGACAAAGGAGGCAAGAATATAAAATGGAGAAAAGACAGTCTCTTCAATAACTAGTTCTGGGAAAACTGGACAGCTACATGTAAAGGAATGAAATTAAAACATTTTCTAACACCATACATGAAAATAAACTCAAAAAGGATTAAAAACCTAAATGTAAGACTGGATACTGTAAAACTCTTAGAGGAAAACATAGGCAGAACACTCTGACATAAATTGAAGCAATATCTTCTTGGATCCACCTCCTAGAGTAATGAAAATAAAAACAAAAATAAACAAATGGGACCTAATTAAACATAAAAGCTTTTGCACAGCAAAGGAAACCATAAACAAAACAAAAATACAACCCACAGAATGGGAGAAAATATTTACAAATGATGTGACCAACAAGGGATTAATCTCCAAATTTTACAAGCAGTTCATGCAGTTCACTACCAAAAAATAAACAACCAGGCTTCCCTGGTGGCGCAGTGGTTGCAAGTCCACCTGCCGATGCAGGGGACATGGGTTCGTGCCCCAGTCCGGGAAGATCCCCCATGCCGCGGAGCTGCTGGGCTTGTGAGCCATGGCCGCTGAGCCTGCGCATCCGGAGCCTGTGCTCCACAACGGGAGAAGCCACAACAGTGAGAGGCCCGCATACCACAAAAAAAAAAAAAAACCCCATCAAAAAATGGGCAGATCTAAGTAGGCATTTCTCTATAGAAGACAGATGGCCAAAAGGCACATGAAAAGATGCCCAGCAACGCTAATTTTTAGAGAAATGCAAATCAAAACTGCAATGACTTATCACCTCACACCAGTCAGAATGGCCATCAACAGAAAGTCTACAAACCATAAGTGCTTGAGAGGGTGTGGAGGAAAGGGAACCCTCCTACACTGTTGGCGGGAAAGTAAATCTGTACAATCATTAGGGAGAATGTATAGCGATTCCTTAAAAAACTAAAAATAGAGCTACCATGTGATCTAGCAATCCCACTCCCGGGCGTATATCTGGAGAAAACCATACTTTGAAAAGAGCCATTCACCCCAATGTTCATTGCAGCACTATTTACAATAGCCAAGACATGGAAGCAACTTCAATGTTCATCAACAAAGGAATGGATAAAGAAGATGTGGTACATATATACAATGGAATATTACTTGGCCATAAAAAATGAAATAATGTCATTTGTGACAACATGGATGGACCTAGAGGTTGTCATACTAAGTGAATTAAGTCAAAGACAAATATCATATGATATCACTTATATATGAAAGTTAAAAAAAATGATACAAATAAACTTATTTACAAAAGAGAAACAGACTCAGAAAACTTATGGTTACCAAAGGGGAAAGGTGGGGGGCAGGAGGGATAAATTAGGAGGTTGGGATTAATATATACACAATACTATATATAAGAGAGATAATCAACAAAGACCTACTGTATAGCACAGAGAACTCTACTCAAAACTCTAATAACTTGTATGGGAAAAGAATATGAAAATGATTTAGTTTTTATATATATATATAACTAAAAGATTTAGTTATATATATATAACTAAAAGATTTAGCTTTATATATATATATAACTAAAAGATTTAGTTTTATATATATAACTAAAAGATTTAGTTTTATATATATAACAAAAAGATTTAGTTTTATATATATATAAAACTAAAAGATTTCATTTTATATATATAACTAAAAGATTTAGTTTTATATACATATATAAAACTAAGATTTCGTTTTATATATATATAACTAAAAGATTTAGTTTTATATATATATAAAACTAAAAGATTTCGCTTTATATATATATAAAACTAAAAGATTTAGTTTTATATATATATAAAACTAAAAGATTTCATTATATATAACTAAAAGATTTAGTTTTATGTATATATAAAACTAAAAGATTTAGTTTTATATATAATAACTAAAAGATTTAGTTTTATATATATAACTAAAAGATTTAGTTTTATATATATAACTAAAAGATTTAGTTTTATATATATAACTAAAAGGTTTAGTTATATATAAACTAAGATTTAGTTATATATAACTAAAAGATTTAGTTTTATATATATATAACTAAAAGATTGTTATATATATATAACTAAAAGATTTAGTTATATATGTATATATGTGTGTGTGTATATATATATATAACAAAATAACTTTGCTGTACACCTGAAACTAACACAACATTGGTTGTGTTAAATCAACTATACTCCAATATAAAATAAATCTGAAAAAAAACCTGTCTATTCCTGATGGAAGCCAATTGAACAGATCATTTTATAAAGAAGTTTTTTTGTTTTTTACATTTTGTAGCCCATTGCACCTTTTGCGAAAGTTTTTCTAGGCGCGTCTCAACTTCTCCAGGGGTATTGATTAAAAGTGCAACAAATAGTCTGAGCGATAGCACAAATGACTCCTTGTTTAGCCAGTAGAAAATCTAAGGCAACCCTGGTATCTATTATTACATGGGCTAAGGAATTTAGGGATGTCTGTTGTGTTGCAATGCTTTTTGTAATCTTTTCGGCTATTTGACCAATGGTGGCTGACAGATTTCTGATCATCTGTTTGCATGTATTCATTCATTAAGAACCAAGATCCCCAAAGCATTTTGCCACCTGTTTGTATTCTGTTAACATGGACCTCTCAACTCTGCAATGAGGAGAAAAAAGAAGTTTAATAATTTCCTTATGTACAGACAATGGGGTAACATAATGTCCCAATAAACATCATCATTGTATTTACGCAGCTATTAAAAACATGTATATGCCCATCCTTGGAAAGGTGGATCAATTCCAATACCACATATGAAGGCAAAACCTGGGGAGCACAAACGATTCCTCCTAGAATGCTCTCATTGATAGCCTTATTACTTGGAAGCTTCATCAACACAATATTCAACTATGGATCTCTTCTCTTGTAGTGTTTCCAAAAGTCTTTTGCATGGTACTTAACATATGGGAGTTGCTGGCTTAATTACTCTTTTTTCCCGTTAAGACATTTTTCCATTAAATAAGGGACAGAGCGAGGGGGTCCTGGGGTAAGTTGTGGTTGGTCTCTAATGACTAAGGATAGTATCAGACAAAGAATGGACCTATTAATATGTTGAAGAATTTGAACCTGAGAGATTAGGCCAGAGAGAGGTTGGTCTGGGTAAGTGGTAATGTTAGGAATATCTGAAGAGTCTGTAATAGGCATTATGAGGGTTCTATCCCAGTAGCTATACTTTGCGACAACTTCACAAAAGAATTTTCTTTCTGTCCTGAACATTGGCACAAAAGTGAAAACAATAATTTTCAATTTTCATAAGGAGACAAATATTTGGTAAACAGTTCAACTGAGCTAATAGGGTGGGTCTTACAGGCCTGGTCCAGATTCTTGAGTGAGCTGTCTACCACTGTTGTCATCTTCTTGTCCTGGCTTGATGGTTGTTTTAAGGTGAGTTTGAGTTTCACAATTCTCTCTATAGGCCAGTCCAGTGCAGAGGCTCTTTTGAAGTGGGAAGTATGAATTCAGGAGTCCATTCACTTCAGTTTCATTGTGCATGAGCTAGTTAGGAGTACCTGATAAGGGTTCTTGCCTCTAGCTTAGAGAGAGCCGTTTAAATGATGTCTTTTTCAGTTTCCATGATCTCCTGGTTATAAGTCACAGGGCATCTGATCTTCATCCAAAGGTAGATTACGAGATCAGCTTCAGAAACAAACTTAGAATAGCCTTTTAATAATTCAATTAAACTTTACAATAATGTAACATAGTAATGAGGAGCCTTCTAGGAAGTGAGCTTAAGGTAAAAAATACCAAACCTTAAAGATAGTAACACTAGAAATATCTACAAAGGTGTATTGTTGAAATTTCTCTCTAAAATTACCCTTATTTCTATCTAATAGTCAAATTAAGACTAATTTGTTTGCAAAATAAATCTGGCTTCAATAAACTTGGTCTGATTATTTACATAAGGGTAATTGATCATATAGGCTCTTTTAAATTTGGCTTTCCTGGAACTTTTCCTAAGGAAACTCAGATTGAACTTTTAAAAAAAGGTCTCTCAAGACCAGGAAAGCCATGCCATTAAATTCTGCCTGCAATGCCTACAGATTTAGGTGGATTCCTCTCTTCTCGAGGTTCTTGCACCTGTCAGAAAGTGCCCTTTCTTATTTACCTAGAAATGCTCTCGGGAAGCTAAGAGTTTCCAAATTCTGGAAGGATCAGGTATAAAGATAAATGCTTCAATTCTATTTATAAATGTATAACTTATTAAATTGCTGTAAGTCATAATTAGCTTAAAGGGAAAGGTTCCCTTATATCTGTAAGGCAAAGATTAAAGGCCAGTAATATTTCAGAAAAAAGTCATAAAAATTATCCTATTTATCAATTCATTCAATTCCATGAAACTAATTCTTTTTCTGCTTGAGTCCAGTTTCTCCATTAGTTCTGTCGACCTTGCCTGATGACTGAGGGTGATAGTGACAGTGATAATTTCAAGAAGTTTGTGAGGTTTTTGTTAAGGCTTGTATGATTTGTCCAGTGAACTGGGTGCCTTGATCACCGGAGACTGAGTAACATACCCCAAGTGGAAAACACATCTAACAGTTTGTCATTGTGAGGGCATCAGCCTTGCAGCAAGGGAAGGCTTTAACCCATCATACAAAAAAATGGGGTTTGCCAGGGAGCTAGAAAGAGCTATGTGGCTGCCTTGGGTTTCCTGTAGCACACTGATTGTTTAATTCACAGCTACTGATTTCCCATCTTAGTTTCTCTGATTTAGGAGCAGACTGTTGCCATGTTACAGGGACATTAAGATAGGAAAAGTCCGACAATGAGGGGTTAATTTTTTGCAGGAGCAGAATGAACTTTATACATGCCATAATCTTGACAGATTCTGTTGTTGTTGCCTTTGCATGTAAGTCAGCTGGGCATTTCCCTGATACTTGTGTTCAGGCCCTTTAGTGTGACCGTCAGTTTTGATACCAGGTAACACTTTATATCAGGACACATAAGACTTCCAGGAATTTCGCATAATTTCTAGAGCACTTATAGTACATACTGTACTGGCATTGAAAGGCTTAATATTACCTTTTGACAATGCTTCCCATGTAATTTAACATACCAAAGAAGACTCATTAATCTCTGAGATGCTTCAGGACCAAAAAAAAAAAAAAAGTCACTTTCTTTTCCCTTAAAGTGCATTTCCATTCTTCATACCCTTTGTTGAAAACACACATCTTATTTTCCTAGTAAATGGAAATATTTCCCTTATTATTTCTAGTAGCTTAAAATTACATGTAATTTTTTTTTTTTTTTGCGGTACGTGGGCCTCTCACTGTTGTGGCCTCTCCCATTGCGGAGCACAGGCTCCAGACGCGCAGGCTCAGCGGCCATGGCTCACAAGCCTAGCCGCTCCGCAGCATGTAGGATCGTCCTGGACCGGGGCAGGAACCCGTGTCCCCTGCACTGGCAGGCGGACTCTCAACCACTGCGCCACCAGGGAAGCCCTACATGTAATTGTTAACCCTTAAAAAAAAAAACCTTAATCTCTAGCAAAACCCAAGAAGCAAGAAATTGTAAATTGTTTTTCATACTAGCATTTCCTGATTGGCAAACTTATGAACATATTCCATAACCTCCAGAAACATACATTTTCTCAGAACAGAATTTCTTTTCTCAGTGTGGTACAAGACATGAGCCCAAACATCTTTAGTTTCTCTCCAATAAGACAAAGTAGGACAACTTAGACTTGCTTAGCCATTGATTTGTCAGTATTTTATCTTAATTAGAAATGATCTGAATCTTCAGTGAATTCCTATCATCTAGCTTAATTTAGCAAACACTAAAGTTTCAAGTTACCAAAAGTCTGGAGAAACAATTTTTAACTAGGCATACCATAAAACATAACCATTCTTAAAGAGTTCACCTAAGAACTTTTATCCCATTTAACTCTATTACTTATAAAAATATCATACCAATTTCTTGTTGACAAATTTATGAGCTTATAGACATTTTAGTAAACCTAGGTACAATAAAAGTACTTAATGTTGATGACTCTAAAGACATGTTTGTATTAAACAACTTGAAATTGTTTTTCATTAAAGATAATCCTAGATCACATGATCCCTTAAAATTTTGGGTTAGTTTTTGTTATATTTAGAAATACTTGATTTGTAAGTGCTTACTTTTAAGTCAATTCAATAGAGCTCTTTCGTATCATCCAGAGGTAAAAACATTTATAACAGATATACATAAATCCAGAGAGAGAGATCTCAGTTTTCCTGCTTGAATTTTAAAAGGCCTCTTTTCATTTTTTTCCCCTTCAGTTTTAGGTTCTACTAGTTGAGTCAAGGTTATAGTCTCAGGCAATGTGGTCTGTGTTTACATTTCAAAGACTTAAGAGTTACGATTTCAAGCTTTCTCTGGAATACTTTTGTTCTCTCAGGAACAGAATTTTGAAAGTGTGTTTCATCAAGCCAGCTTTCATTAAATGTGCAGGCAAAAATGAGTTTTGGAATGTCAGAAGAGCTCTACTCCAGCTGTTTTAGGGTTAGAAAAGTATTTTCAAGTATTGGCTCCATAACAATTATAGAAACCAGCTGGAGTTTCAGTGGGTGGCTGCCTATCCGGGAGCTGGTAAGCTTTAGAAACACAATTTCCCACTTTCTTTCAGTTTTGTTTTATTACATGGTACAAATCTTTCCAACTTTAAGCCACATTAAAAAAAAAAAATGTCAGCCAACCCAGTTCACTCAGAGCTTCCCCTGAGGCCTTGTCTCTTCTGTTAACTCTGAGAAACTGCTCTGGAGTAGTATGATTTCAGCAGTTTTGTATCTTGTCAGAACAAAGAACAAATAAGTCAGGGATACAGTCAAGATTTAAAAAAACAAAACAGAAAAACCCAGCATGTACACAGTGAGTCAGTACGGCCTTGGCACCTGGGAAAGGAGTCTCATCAAAGGAGTCCCAGCACTGACATCCCAGGAAGAGAGGCATTTAATCTTTATTTTAAAACATGAACATTCTTTACTTCTGGTCAATACACCCTTTTCTTTAATAAGAAAAGCAGAGGGGGGAGCTCAGGCCAAGGTGTTGTAGACAGCCCCTGAGCTCACCAGAATTACAACTATGTGCAGAACAACCATCAATGCAAAAGACTGGAAGCTACTAGAAGAGATTTTCTACAGCTGAAGACATAAAGAAGAAACCACAACAAGGGTAGGAGGGATGGACTTGCAATATAATCAAGTCTCATACTCCCAGCTGGGTGACCCACAGACTGGAGAATAATTATATTGCAGAGGTTCTCCAACAGGAGTGAGAATTCCAAGCTCAACATTGGGCTCCCCAGCCTGAGAGTCCTGCACCAGGAAGATGAACCCCAAGAGCATTTGGCTTTGAAGACCAAGGGGGCTTAATTTCAGGAGTCCCAAAGGGCTGGGGGAAATAGAGACTTCACTCTTAAAAGCACACACAAAACCTCAGATGCTCTGGACCAAGGGCAAAAGCAGTAATTTGATAGAAGCCTGGACCAGACCTACCTGCTGGTCTTGGAGAGTCTCTGAGAAATGGGGCATGGCTGTGGCTCACCCTGGGTGTATAGACCCTGGCCACAGCCATTCTTAGGAGCTCCTTCTACCATGTGGACCCTAGCACTGGCAGGTGCCACATGCAAAATCCTCCCTCTAACTCATTAGTGCCAAGACCTGGCCCCACCCAATAGCCTGTAGGTAGGCACCAATGCTGGATACCTCAGGCCAAGCAACTAACTGGGTGGGGACACAGCCTTGCCCATTAGCAGACCGGCTGCCTAAAAGCTTCCTGAACCCACAGGCACGTCTAGATGCAGCCCTGCCCAGAGGTCCAGGACACAGTTCCACCCAACAACAGGCAGGCACTGGCCCCGTCTTCCAGGAAGCCTGCCTTAGCTTCTGGACAAGGCTCACCCACCAGGGAGCAGACACCGGATACAACAAAATCACAGTCTTGCAGCCTACCAACCCAGCCTGCCCACAGAAGGCCAGACCCTGCCCCAGGACCAGCTAGACCCCGGCCCTGCCCACCAGCAGGCCAGCACAGGATTTGGGACACTCTGGACCCCATATCCAACTGTGCCATAAATAAACCTCACTCACCTGCAATCTGACACCAGCTCTGGGATCCCTGTGCCCTGCAGCCAGAACCCAGGACACAGCTCTGCCTGCCAGTAGCCTGTCATTAATCCCAGGACCTGGCTTCACCCACCAGTGGGAGGGCAATGGCCCCTGAGTCTTCTGGACCCTGACTCTACCCATCAGTGAGCCAGCACTAGCCCCAGGGCCTCCTAGGGTTCTGTAGTCAGCCACCTAATGACCAGGACCTACAACCTGCAGCTGGCAGCCTCTGCAGAAGGCAGGGCCTGGCAACCAAATGGACTAGGGACAAACCAAGCCTACCAGACCACCCACATAGTCAGCCCACCACAACAGAAGGACCAACGCAGCCCTCAGAGCGGGAACCCCTATAACATATAGCTTGAGTGACAAAAGGGGAGTGTGCTGCTGGGATACATGGGACACCTCCTACAGAAGGCCACTTCTCCAAGGTCAGGAAATGTAACTAACCTACAGATACATAAAACTACAAACGGCAACTCAGACAAAACAAAGCAGCAGAGGAGCATGTTTCAGACAAAGGAACAAGATAAAACCCCAGAAGAACTAAGTGAAGTGGAGATAAGCAATCTACCCAAGAAAGAGTTCAGGGTAATGATTGTAAAGAGGAGAAGAATGGAGGCACAGAGCAAGGAATTAGAATTTTTAACAAAAGTTAGCAAATTAAAACATCAAGCACACTAATATTTGCATTATGGGGTCCCAGAGGAGAAGAGAGAGAGAAAGGGCCTGAGAACCTATTTGAAGACATAATGGCTGAAAATATCCCTAACCTGGGAAAGGAAAAAAAATCATCCAAGTCCAAGAAGCACGGAGAGTCCCACACAGCATTAACCCAAAGAGGAACACACCAAGGCACACTGTAATTAAAATGACAAAAATTAAAGATAAGGAGAGGATACTACAAGCAGCAAGGGAAAGTAACGTACAAGTTAACTCCCATAAGGCTATCAGCTGATTTTTCAGCAGAAATTCTGCAGGTCAGAAGGGAGTAACATGATATATTTAAAGTGATGAAAGGGAAAAACCTACAACAAAGAATACTCTACCCAGCAAGGCTGTCATGCAGATTTGGTGGAGAAATCAAAAGCTTTACAGACAAGCAAAAGCTAAAAGAGTTCAGCACCACTAAACCAGCTTTACAAAGAGTGTTAAAAGGAACCTCTCTAGTTGGGGAAAAAAAAAGACCATAACTAGAAACAAAGTTACAAAATGAAAAAGCTCACTGGTAAAGGCAAACCTACAGTAAAGGTAGGAAATCATCCATGCACAAAGCTAGTAGGAAGGTTAGAAGACAAAAGTAGTAAAATCATTTATATCCACAATAAGCAGTTAACGGATACACAAAAAAATTAGCTGTAAAAGATCATATCACAAAGAGTAATCATGAGTGGAGGAGTGTATGAATGCAGGGTTTTAAAAACTACATTTGAAATTAAGAGATCAGCAACTTAAAACAATCGTGTGTGTGTATATATACACACACACACATACATATATACACACCTCATGGTAACCAGAAACCAAAAATCTGTAGTATACACACACACACACACACACACACACACACACACACACACACAAAGGAATCCAAACATAACACTGAAGATAGTCATCAAATCAAAAGAGAACAAAAGAAGGACAATAAAAGACAAAACAAAAACAACCACAAAACGATTAACAAAATGGAAATAAGAACATACATATCAATAATTACCTTAAATGTAAATGGACTACATGCTCCAATCAAAAGAAATAGAATGACAGAATGGATACAAAAACAAGACCCATATTTATTCTGCCTACAAGACTCATTTCAGATGAAAAGACACACAGGGGTTGAAAGTGAGGGGATGCAAAGCAATCTACAGATTCAATGCAATCCCTATCAAACTACCACTGGCATTTTTCACGGAACTAGAACAAAAAATTTCACAATTTGTATGGAAACACAAAAGACCCCGAATAGCCAAAGCAATCTTGAGAACGAAAAAAGGAGCTGGAGGAATCAGGCTCCCTGACTTCAGACTATACTACAAAGCAACAGTAATCAAGACAGTATGGTACTGGCACAAAAATAGAAAGATAGATCAGTGGAACAGGATAGAAGCCCAGAGATAAACCCACGCACATATGGACACCTTATCTTTGATAAAGGAGGCAGGAATGTACAGTGGAGAAAGGACAGCCTCTTCAATAAATGGTGCTGGGAAAACTGGACAGGTACATGTAAAAGTATGAGATTACATCACTCCCTAACACCATACACAAAAATAAGCTCAAAATGGATTAAAGACCTAAATGTAAGGCCAGAAACTATCAAACTCTTAGAGGAAAACATAGGAAGAACACTCTATGACATAAATCACAGCAAGATCCTTTTTGACCCACCTCCTAGAGTAATGGAAATAAAAACAAAAATAAAACAAATGGGACCTAATGAAACTTCAAAGCTTTTGCAACAGCAAAGGAAAACCATAACCAAGACCAAAAGACAACCCTCAGAATGGGAGAAAAACATTTGCAAAATGAGCAACTGACAAAGGATTAATCTCCAAAATTTACAAGCAGCTCATGCAGCTCAATAACAAAAAAACAAACAACCCCATCCAAAAATGGCAGAAGACCTAAATAGACATTTCTCCAAAGAAGATATACAGAATGCCAACAAAACACATGAAAGAATGCTCAACATCATTAATCATTAGAGAAATGCAAATCAAAACTACAATGAGATATCATCTCACACCAGTCAGAATGGCCATCATCAAAAAATCTAGAAACAATAAATGCTGGAGAGGGTGTGGAGAAAGGGGACACTCTTGCACTGCTGGTGGGAATGTGAATTGGTTCAGCCACTGTGGAGAACAGTATGGAGGTTCCTTAAAAAACTACAAATAGAATTACCATATGACCCAGCAATCCCACTACTTGGCATATACCCTTAGAAAACCAAAATTCAAAGAGAGTCATGTACCAAAATGTTCATTGCAGCTCTATTTACAATAGCCAGGACATGGAAACAACCTAAGCAGCCCATCATCGGATGAATGGATAAAGAAGATGTGGCACATATACACAATGGAATATTACTCAGCCTTAAAAAAGAAATGAAATTGAGCTATTTGTAATGAGATGGATAGACCTAGAAGTCTGTCATACAGAGTGAAGTAAGTCAGAAAGAAAAAAGACAAATACCGTATGCTAACACATATATATGGAATTTAAGGGAAAAAAATTGTCATGAAGAACCTAGGGGTAAGACTAGGAATAAAGACGCAGACCTACTGGAGAACGGACTTGAGGGTATGGGGAGGGGGAAGGGTGAGTTTTGACAGGGCGAGAGAGAGTCATGGACATATACACACTAACAAACGTAGTAAGGTAGATAGCTGGGGGAAGCAGCCGCAAGGCACAGGGATATTAGCTCCGGTGCTTTGTGACAGCCTGGAAGGGTGGGATGGGAGAAGTGGGAGGGAGGGAGACGCAAGAGAGAAGACATATGGGAACATATGTATATGTATAGCTGATTCACTTTGTTATAAAGCAGAAACTAACACACCATTGTAAAGCAATTATACCCCAATAAAGATGTTTAAAAAAAAAAAAAAAGAAAGTGAGGGGATGGAAAAAGGTATTTCATGGAAATGGAAATCAAAAGAAAGTCAGAGTAGCAATACTTATACAAAAATTGACTTTAAAATAAATACTGTTACAAGAGACAAAGACACTACATAATGATCAAGGATTCAATCCAAGAAAAAATAACAATTGCAAATATATGTGCACTCAATACAGGAGCACCTAAATATGTAAGTCAAATATTAATGGGCATAAAAGGAGAAATTGACAGTAACACAATAGTACTAGGGGACTTTAAGTCCCCCACTTACATCAATGGACAGATCATCCAGATGGAAAAAAATAAGGAATCACTGGTGTTAAATGACAGATTGGACTACACATACTTGATATCTATATATACAGGGCATTCCATCCAAAAGCAGAAGACTACACATTCTTTTCAAGGGCACATGGAACATTCTCCAGGATAGCTTACATGCTAGGCCACAAAACAAGCCTCAGTAAATTTGAAATCATAACCATCTCTTCCAACCACAACGCTATCAGACTAGAAATCAAATACGAGAAAAAAAACTGCAAAAAAACCAAACATGTGGAGGCTAAACTATATGACACTAAACAACCAATGGATCACTGAAGAAATCAAAGAGGAAATTAAAAATTACCTAGAGACAAATGAAAATGAAACAGGACAATCTAAAACCTATAGAATGCAGCAAAAGCAGTAGTTCTAAGAGGGAAATTTATAGCAATATAAGCTTACCTCAGGAAACAAGAAAAATCTCAAACAACCTAAGCTTACACCTAAAAGGAACTAGAGGAGAATAAACAAACCCAAAGTTAGTAGAAGAAAGAAATCATAAAGATCAGTGCAGAAATAAATAATATAGAGACTAAAGAAAACAATAGAAAAGATCAATGAAAATAAAAGCTGTTTCTTTGAAAAGATAATATTGATAAACCTTTAGCCAGACTCATCAAAAACAAAAAAAAGGGAGAAGGCCTAAATCAATGAAATAAGAAATTAAAAAGGAGACGTTACAACTGAAACCACAGAAATACAAGGGATAAGAGACTACTATGAACAACTACATGCTGATAAAATGGACAACCTTTAAAAGGGGACAAATTTTTAAAAAGTACACTCTCCCAAGACTGAAATAGGAAGAAACAGAAAATATGAACAAATTACCAGTAATGAAACTGAATCAATAATTTAAAAATTCCCAACAAACAAAAGTCCCGGACCAGATGGCTTCTAAATGTTTGAATTCTACCAAACACTTAGAGGAGAGTTAACATCTATCCTTCTCAAACTGCAGAGCAGGAACATTTCCAAACTCATTCTATGAGGTCAGCATTACCCTGATAGCAAAACCAGATGGATATCACAGAAACAAAATTATGGGCCAAGAACACTGATGAACATAGATGCAAAAATCCTCAAAAGAATATTAGCAAACTGAATCCAACAATATATTAAAAGAATCATACACCATAATCAAGTGGGATATACCCCAGTGATGCAAGGATTTTTCAATATTTGCAACTCAATGTGATTTACCAAATAAACAAATTAAAGAATAAAAACCATATGATAATCTCAATAGATTCAGGAAAAGCTTTTGACAAAATTCAACATCCATTTATGATAAAATAACTTTCCAGAAAGTGAGCATAGAGGGAACATACTTAAAAATAAAGGCCATATACGACAAACCCACAGCAAACATCATACTCAAAAGTGAAAAACTGAAATCATTTCCTCTAAGATTAAGAAAAAGACAAGGATGTACATTCCTGCCATTTTTATTTAATATAGTATTGGAAGTCCTAGCCACAGCAATCAGACAAGAAATAAAAGGAAGCCAAATTGGAAAGGAAGAAGTAAAACTGTTTGTAGATGACATGACTCTATACACAGAAAATCCTAGAAATACCACCAGAAAACTACTAGAGCTCAATGAATTTGCTAAAGTTACAGGATATAAAATTAATATACTGCTGCATTTATATACACCACCAACAAACTATCCGAAAGAGAAATTAAGGAAACAATCCCATTTACCATCACATCAAAAAAGAATAAATAACCTAGGAATAAACCTACCTAAGGAGGCAGAAGATCTGTACTTGGAAAACTATAAGACACTGATGAAGGAAATTGAAGACAACACAAACAGATGGAAAGATATACCATGTTCTTGCAAGAATCAATATTGTTAAAATGACATACTACCCAAAGCAATCTACAGATTCAATGCAATCCCTATCAAAATAACAATGGCATTTTTCACAGAATTAGAACAAACAATTTTAAAATTTGTATGGAAACACAAAAGAACCTGAATACCCAAAACAATCTTGAGAAAAATCAGAGCTGGAGGAATCATGCTCCCTGACTTCAGACTATAGTACAAAGCTACAGTAATCAAAACAGTATGTTCATGGCACAAAAATAGACACACAGATCAATGGAACCAAATAGAGAGCCCAGAAATAAATCTACTCACTTATGGTCAATTAATCTATGACAATGGAGGCAAGAATACACAATGGAATAATGGGATATTTTAGGCAGTAAAAAGAAATGAGGTACTAATACATACTACAACATGGGAGAATTTTGAAAACATTATGCTAAGGAAAAAAACAGTCACAAAATGTCATACATTATATGATATCATTTTTATGAAACATCTATAATAGGCAAATCCATACGGAGAAAAGTAGAACCAGGGGCTGGGGGCAAGTAGGAATAGGGAGTACTGCTAATGGGTCTAGGGTTTCTTCTGGGGATGATGAAAATGTTCTAAAATTGATTGCACAACTCTGTGAATATACTAAAAAACACTGAATTGTACACATTAAATGGGTGAATTTTATAGTATATGAATTATATCTCCATAAAGCTGTTTTATTTTTTAAATACCACTATACTGCTGGTAATTAAGACAGAAAAACAGAAATAAATAAAATTTTAAAAAATTTACAATAGAGAAAAGACAGTCTCTTCAGTAAGTGGTGCTGGGAAAACTGGACAGTTACATGTAAAAGAATGAAATTAGAACATTCTCTAACACCATATACAAAAATAAACTCAAAATGGATTAAAAACTTAAATGTAAGGCTGGATACTATAAAACTCCTAGAAGAAAACATAGTCAAGACACCCTTTGACATAAATCACAGCAATATCTTTTTGGATCTGTCTCCTAGAGTAATGGAAATAAAAAATAAACAAATGGGACCTAATTAAACTTAAAAGCTTTGACATAGCAAAGGAAACCATAAAGAAAATGAAAAGACAACACTCAGAATGGGAGAAAATATGATTTGCAAATGATGCAACTGACAAGGGATTAATCCCTGAAGTATACAAACATCTCATACAGCTCATTATCAAAGAAAAGCACAAACAACCCAATCAAAGAATGGGCAGGGCTTCCCTGGTGGCGCAGTGGTTGAGTCCGCCTGCCGATGCAGGGGACGCGGGTTCGTGCCCCGGTCTGGGAGGATCCCACATGCGAGGAGCGGCCTGGGTCGTGGGCCATGGCCGCTGAGCCTGCGTGTCCGGAGCCTGTGCTCCACAACAGGGAGAGGCCACAGCATTGAGAGGCCCGCGTACCGCAAAAAGAAAAAAAAAGGGCAGAAGATATGAATAGATATTTATCCAAAGAAGACATACAGATGGCCAAAAGGCACATGAAAGATGCTCAACGTTGCTAATTATCAGAGAATGCAAATCAAAACTACAGTGAGGTATCACTTCACACTGGTCAGAATGGCACTCATCCAAAATCTACAGATAATAAAGTCTGGAGACCACAGATTTCTCCAAACAAAGTCTGGAGAAAAGGGGATCTTCCTGCACTGTTGGTGGGAATGTAAATTGGTACAGCCACTATGGAGAACAGTATAGAGGTTCCTTAAAAAACTAAAAATAGAGCTACCATATGACCCAGCAATTCCACTCCTGGGTATATATCCACAGAAACCCATACTTTGAACAGATACATGCACCTCAGTGTTCACTGCAGCACTACTTACAATAGCCAAGACATGGAAGCAATCTAAATGTCCACTGACAGATGAATTAGTAAAGAAGATGTGGTGTGTATATATATATATATATATATATATATATATATATATATATACACACATACACATACACAATGGAATATTACTCATCCATAAAGAAGTATGAAATAATGCCACTTGCAGCAATATGGATGGACCTAGAAATTATCATACTAAGTAAGTCAGACAGAGAAAGAGAAATATATGATATCACTTATATGTGGAATCTAAAAAATGATACAAATGAATTTATTTTCAAAACAAAAACATACTCACAGACATAGAAAACAAACTTTTGGTCACCAAAGGGGAAAGGTGGGTTGGAGGGAAAAATTAGGATTTGGGAGTAACATATACACATTACTATATATAAAATAGATAAACAACAAGGACCTACTGTATAGCACAGGGAACTATACTCAGTATTTTGTAATAACCTATATGGGAAAAGAATCTGAAAACAGAACGTGTGTGTGTGTATACGTATGTGTGTATATGTATGTGTGTGTGTGTGTGTATATATATATATATAAACCACTTTGCTGTACACCTGAAACTAATACAACATTGTAAATCAACTATACCTCAATAAAAAAAAAAAATTACACCAATATCTCTCAAAAAAAACGAAAAACTCAAATGAATTAAAGACCTAAATGGAAGATCAGAAACCATAACATTCCTAGAGGGAAACATAGAACACTCTGACATAAATAGTAGCAAAATTTTTTGGATCTGTCTCCTAAATCAAAGGAAATAAAGGCAAAAGAAATAAATGGGACCAAATTAAACTTAATTCCACAGCAAAGGAAACCACTGACAAAATGAAAAGACAACCTGAATGGGAGAAAATATTTATAAATTATATGACCGATAAGGGGTTAATATCCAAAAGACATAAAATACATAAACAGGTCCTACAACTCAACATCAAAGAAAAAAGAAAAAAAGAAACCCGATTTTAAAAATGGGCAGAAAAGAACATACAGTATGCTGCTACCTACAAGACAGCCACATTAGGGCAAAAGTCATAGACAGATTGAAAGTGAGGAAATGGAAAAAGATATTTCTTGTCATTCTAGAAATGGCAAGAAAGTGGGGGTAGCAGTACAAAACAGACTTTAAAACAAAGTCCATAAACAAAGACAAAGAAGGACAGTATGATGATAAAAGGATCAATACAAGAAGAAGATATCACACTCGTTAACATATAGGAGCACCCAGTATAGGAGCATCTAATACCAATCCTTCTCAAACTCTTCCAAAAAATTGAAGAGGAGGCAACACTCCCAAAGACATTCTATGAAGCCACAATAACCCTTATACCAAAACCAGACAAAGACACCACCAAAAAAGAAAATTACAGGCCAATATCTTTGAGGAATATAGATGCAAAAATTCTTAACAAAGTATTAGCAAACCAAATCCAACAACACGTAAAACACATCGTACACCATGACCAAGTGGGATTCATCCTAAATTCACAAGGATGGTTCAACGTATGCAATCAATCAATGTGATACACACATAAATGAAAGACAAAAACCACATGATCATCTCAATAGATGCAGAAAAAGCATTTGATAAAATTCAACATCCATTCATGATAAAAACTCTTACCAAAGTGGGTATAGATGGAACACATCTCAACATAATAAAAGCTATTTATGACAAACCCACAGCCAATGTAATATTCAATGGTGAAAAGCTGAAAGCCTTCCTGCTAAAATCTGGAATAAGACAAGGATACCCACTCTCACTTCTTGTATTTAACATAGTATTGGAAGCCCTAGCACAGCAATCAGATGAGAAAAATAAAAGGTATCCAAATTGGAATGAAAGAGGTAAAACTGTCATTATATGCAGATGACATGATACTCTATATAGAAAACCCTAAAGACTCCACACAAAAACTAGAACTCATAAACGAATTCAGCAAGGTAGCAGGATACAAGATTAACATACAGAAATCAGTTTCATTTCTTTACACTAACAATGAAATATCAGAAAACGAGTGTAAAAACACAATACCTTTCAAAACCACACCCCCAAAAATAAAATACGTAGGAATAAACCTGACCAAAGAGGTGAAAGACTTATACACTGAGAACTATAAAACATTAATAAAGGAAACTGAAGATGATTCAAAGAAATGGAAAGATATCCCATGCTCTTGGATTGGAAGTATGAATATTGTTAAAATGGCAATACTACCCAAAGCAATCTACAGATTTAATGTGATTTCTAACAAATTACCCATAACATTTTTCACAGTAGAAAAAATAATCCTAAAATTCATATGGAACCATTAAAGACCCAGAATTGTGGCAATTCTGAAGAAAAAGAACAAAGCAGGAGGCATAACCCTCCCAGACTTCAGACAATACTACAAAACCACAGTAATCAAAACAGAGTGGTACTGGCACAAAAACAGACATATGGATCAATGGAACAGAATAGAGAGCCCAGAAATAAACCCAAACACCTATGGTCAATTAATCTTCAGCAAAGGAGGCAAGAATATACAATGGAGAAAAGACAGTCTCTTCAGCAAGTGGTGTTGGAAAAGCTGAACAGCCACATGTAAATCAATGAAGTTAGAACACATACACAAAAATAAACTCAAAATGGCTTAAAGACTTAAACGTAAGACATGACACCATAAAACTCCTAGAAGAGAACATAAGGCAAAACACTCTCTGACATAAATCCTATCAATGTTTTCATAGGTCAGTCTCCCAAGGCAATAGAAATAGAAACAAATGGGACCTAATCAAACTTAAAATCTTTTGCACAGCAAAGGAAACCATAAACAAAATGAAAAGACAACCTAAAGAATGGGAGAAAATATTTGCAAACGATGATCCCAACAAGGGCTTAATCTCTGAAATATACAAACAACCCATACAACTCAACAACAAGAAAACAAACAACCCAACTGAAAAATGGGCAGAAGACCTAAGTAGACATTTCTCCAAAGAAATGCAAA
The DNA here is from genome assembly GCF_008692025.1 of Phocoena sinus. NCBI lineage: Eukaryota > Metazoa > Chordata > Mammalia > Artiodactyla > Phocoenidae > Phocoena > Phocoena sinus. Next base: position 26,834,863 of record NC_045775.1, read on the forward strand.
TGGCCAATAGGCACATGAAAAGATGCTCAACATCACTAATTATTAGAGAAATGCAAATCAAAACTACAATGAGGTACCACCCACACTGGTCAGAATGGCCACCATTTAAAAAATCTATAAATAGCAAATGCTGGAGAGGATATGGAGAAAAGGGAACCCTCCTACACCATTGGTGGGAATGTTAGTTGGTACAGCCACTATGGAAAACAGTAGGGAGGTTCCTCAGAAAACTAAAAACAGAATTACCATATGATCCAGCCATCCCACTCCTGGGCATATATCCAGACAAAACTCCAATCCAAAAAGATACATGCAGCCGTATGTTTATAGCAGCACTATTAACAATAGCCAAGACATGGAAACAACCTAAATGTCCATCAACAGAGGAATGGATAAAGAAGATGTGCTACGTATATACAATGGAATACTACTCAGCCATAAAAAGGAATGAAATAATGCCATTTGCAGCAACATGGATGCAACTAGAGATTATCATACTACGTGAAGTAGGTCAGAAAGAGAAAGACAAAAACCATGTGATATCACTTATATGTGGACTCTAAAATATGACACAAATGAACCTATCTATGAAATAGAAACAGACTCATGGACATAGAGAACAGACTTGTGGTTGACAAGGGGGAGGGGGCTAGGGGAGGGGTGGAGTGGGAGGTCGGGGTTAGCAGATGTAAGCTATTATCTATGGAATGAATAAACAAGGTCCTACTGTATAGCACAGAGAACAATATTCAGTTTCCTATGATAAACCACAATGGAAAATAATATTTAAAAAAGAAGTATATATATGTATAATTAAATCACTTGGCTGTACAGCAGAAATTAACACAACATTGTAAATCAACTATACTTCAATTTAAAAAAAAGATATAGGAGCACCTAAATACATAAAAATACTGACAGACATAAAAAGAGAAACTGATGGGAATACAATAACAGGAGACTTTAACACCTCACTGACATCAATGGACAGATTTTCCAGACAGAAAAAAATCAGTAAGGCAACAGAGATACTAAATGACAAAAGTTAGACTTAATTGGTATCTAAAGGACACTACATCCAAAAAACGCAGAATACACATTCTTTTTAAGTGCAAATGGAACACTCTCTGGGATAGACCACATCCTAGAACACAAAACGAACCTCAACAATTTAAGAGGATAGAAATCATTTCAAGCATCTTTTCTGACTACAACAGCATGAAACTAGAAATCAACCACAGAAAGAGGAATAAGAAAAAACAATAACATAGAGACTAAACATCTTACTAAAAAAAAAAAAAAAAGGCTCAATGAGGAAACCAAAGAGGAAATTTAAAAATACTGAGACAAATGACAATGAAAATACAACCAAAGTTTATGGGATGTAGCAAAAGCACTTCTTAGATGGAAGTTCATAGTGATACAGGCCTTCCTCAAAAAAGAAAAATCTCAAATAACCTAACCTGTCACCTGAAAGAAAAAGAACAAATAAAACCTAAAGTCAGCAGAAGGAAAGAAATAAAGATCAGAGAGGAAATAAATAAGAGATTAAAAAATAGGTAAAGTTAATAAAACCAAGAGCTGGTTTTTTGAAAGGATAAACAAAAATCAACAAACCTCTGGCCAGGCTCATCATGAAGAAAAGTGAGAGGATCCAAATATTGATATAAGAAATGAAAGGGGAGAAATAACAACTGATATGGCAGAAATACAAAAAAAATACTATGAACAGTTATATGCCAACAAAATGGACAACCTAGAAGAAAGAGATAAGTTTCTAGAAACATATAGCCTGCCATAGCTGAATCAAGAAGAAACATAATTTGAACAGACTGATCACTAGAGTGAAATAGAATTGGTAATTAAAAAAAAAAAAAAACAACTCCTGCAAGCAAAAGTCAAGGACCAGGGCTTCCCTGGTGGTGCAGTGGTTGAGAGTCCGCCTGCCGATGCAGGGGACACGGGTTCGTGCCCCGGTCTGGGAAGATCCCACATGCCGTGGAGTGGCTGGGCCCGTGAGCCATGGCCACTGAGCCTGCGCGTCCGGAGCCTGTGCTCCACAACGGGAGAGACCACGACAGTGAGAGGCCCACGTACCACCAAAAAAAAAAAAAGCCAAGGACCAGATGGCTTTACTGGGAATTCTACAAAACATATGAAGAACTTATACCTATCCTTCTCAAACTCTTTCAAAAGATTGAAGAGGAGGGAACACTCCCAAAGTCATTCTATGATGCCACCATCACCCCAATACCAAAACCAGACAAAACACTACCAAAAAAAAATTACATACCAGTATCTTTGATAAATAGATGCAAAAATCCTCAACAAAATATTAGCAAGAACACATAAAAAGGATTATACACCATGATCAAGTTAGATTCATCCCAAGATCACAAGGATGGCTCAACATATGCAAAATCAATGTGATATACCACATAAACAAGACAAAAACCACACGATCATCAACAGATGCAGAAAAAGCGTTTAATAAATTTCAACATGCATTCATGATAAAAACTCTTATCAAAGTGGGTATTGAGAAAATATCTCAACATAATAAAAACTATTTATGACAAACCCACAGTCAATGTAATACTCAATGGTGAAAAGCTGAAAGCCTTCCTGCTAAAATCTGAAACAAGACAAGGATGCCCACTCTCATCACTTGTATTCAATATAGTACTGGGAGTCCTAGCCACAGCAATCAGACAAGAAAAAGAAATAAAAGATATCCATATCAGAAGGGAAGCGGGAAAATTGTCATTATATGTAGGTGACATTATACTCTATATAGAAAACCCAAAAGACTCCACAGGAAAACTATTGGAATTGATAAATGAATTCAGTAAGGTAGCAGGACATGAGATTAACATACAGAAATTTGTTGCATTTCTTTACACTGGTGGTCCAGTGGTTAAGACTCTGGGCTTCCAATGCAGTGGGCACAGGTTCAATCCCTGGTCAGGGAACTAAGATCCCACGTGCTGTGTGGCATAGCAAAAAAAAAAAAAAAAGAAAGAAAAGAAAAGATACCTAGGAATAAACCAAACCAAGGAGGTGAAAGACTTATACTCTGAGAACTATAAAACACTGATAAAGGAAATTGAAAATGATACAAAGAAATGGAAAGATAACCCATGTTCTTCAATTGGAAGAATTAATATTGTTCAAATGGCCATACTACCCAAAGCAATCTCCAGATTTAATACGATCCCTATTAAATACAGGTGATATTCTTCACAGAACTAGAATAATCCTAAAATTTCTATGAAACCACAAAAGCCCAAGAATTTCCAAAGCAATCTTAAGGAAAAGAACAAAACTGGAGGTATAACGTTTCCAGACTTCAGACAATACTACAAAGCTACAGTAAGCAAAGCAGCATGGTACTGGCACGAAAACATATAGATTAATAGAACAGGATAGAGAGCCCCCAAATAAACCGATACCCCTATGGTCAATCTTTGACAAAGGAGGCAAGAAAAGACAATGGAGAAAAGGCAGTTTCTTCAGCAAGTGGTGTTGGGAAAGCTGGATAGCCACATGTAAATCAATGAAGTTAGAACACTCCTCACACCATAAACAAAAATAAACTCAAAATGCCTTAAAGGCTGAAAGACATGACACCATAAAACTCCTAGAAAAGAACATAGATAAAAAAATCCTCTGACATAAATTGTAGCAGTATTTTCTTAGATAAGTCTCCCAAGGTAAAAGAAATAAAAGCAAAAATAAACAAATGGGACCTAATCAACCTTATAAGCTTTTGCATAGTAAAGACTGGAGAAAATATTTGCAAATGATACAACCTAAAAGGGATTCGTCTCCAAAATATAAAAACAGTTCGTACAACTTAGTATCAAAAAAACCAAACAACCCCATCAAAAAATGTGCAGAACAGTGGTTGAGAGTCCACCTGCCAATGCAGGGGACGCGGGTTCGGGCCCCGGTCCAGGAGGATCCCACATGCCGCAGAGCAGCTGGGCCCGTGAGCCCTGGCCGCTGGGCCTGCGCGTCCAGAGCCTGTGCTCCGCAATGGGAGAGGCCACAACAGCGAGAGCCCCGTGTACTGCAAAAAAAAAAAAAAAAAAAGTGCAGAAGTCCTAAACAGACATTTCTCCAAAGAAACATACAGATGGCCAAAAGGCACATGAAAATATGCTCGACACCACTATTTACTAGAGAAATGCAAATCAAAACTATGATGATTTATCATCTCACAATGGTCAGAATGGCCATCATCAAAAATAATAAATGCTGGAGAGGGTATGGAGAAAAGGGAACACTCCTACACTGATGGTAGGAATGTAAATTGGTGCAGCCACTATGGAGAACAGTATGGAGGCTCCTTAAAAAACTCGAGTTACCACATGGGTCTGCCTATATAGGGTATTTTCAGTGGTAAATACCACAGTACTATACAATCAATGGTTGGTTGCATCCACAGATATGGAGGAACCACAGATATGGAGGGCCAACTATAAATTATAACTTAGATTTTTGACTGCCAGGAGGGTTGCACCCCTAACCCCTTCATTGTTCGATAGTCAACTGTACTCTTATGTGATGTTATTCATAACCATGGCTCTACCACCTATAATGTTAGGCTGACTCCCAAACCTGCAACATGAATCCCAGCTTCTCTCCTGCTCTCTAAACCTTCTATTTAATATCTTCACTTATACATCCCATAGTAATTTTAAACTCAGTATGTTCAAACAACTAATCCTCATCTTTCATCTAAAATCTTTTCCAGTGCATGGTTTCTCTTTTTTTGATCTTCCATAAAACAGGGCAACACAGAACGCCATAACCTAGCTTCTTCTGCCTACCTTGCCAACCTCATCTCTAGTTTGTCCTGTGTGATCATGTTCTTGTCCAGTGTTCTGCAGGCTCCTTTTTAATTGAAGTATAGTTGATTTACAATGTTGTGTTAGTTTCAGGTGTACAGCAGAGTGACTCAGTTATACATATATATCTATTCTTTTTCAGATTCTTTTCTCTTATAGGTTATTACAAAATATTGAGTATAGTTCCCTGTGCTATACAGTAGGTCCTTGTTAGTTATTTTATATATAGTAACGTATATATTTTAATCCCAAACCCCTAATTTATTTCTCCTCCACCTTTTCCCTTTGGTAACCACAAGTTTGTTTTCTATGTCTGTGGGTCTTTTTAGATGCAAATCTAAAAAAATTTGCATCAATTTTTTTAGATTCCACATATAAGCAATATCATATGATATTTGTCTTTGGCTTATTTCACTTAGTATGATAAACTCTAGGTCCATCCATGTTGCCGCAAATTGCATTATTTCATTCTCTTTTATGGCAGTGTAATATTCCATTGTATGTCTGTTTACATACATACACACATACACACACACCTTTATCCATTCATCTGTCAATGGCAATTTAGGTTGCTTCCATGTCTTGGCTATGGTGAACAGTGAGGTGCATGTATCTTTTTGAAGTATGATTTTCTCCAGACATATGCCTAGAAGTGCAATTGCAGGATCATATGGTAGCTCTATTTTTAGTTTAAGGAAACTCCATACTATTCTCCATAGTGGCTGTACCAATTTACGTTCCCACCAACAGTGTAGGAGGGTTGCCTTTTCTCCACAACCTTTCCAGCATTTATCTGTAGACTTTTGGATGATGGCTATTCTGACTGGTGTGAGGTGATACCTCACTATAGTTTTTTTTTTTAATATATTTATTTATTTATTTTATCTTTGGCTGCGTTGGCTCTTCGTTGCTGCGCGGGCTTTCTCTAGTTGTGGCGAGTGGGGGCTACTCTTCATTGCAGTGCGTGGGCTTCTCATCGCGGTGGCTTCTCTTGTGGAGCATGGGCTCTAGGTGCACGGGCTTCAGTAGTTGTGGCAGGCAGGCTCAGTAGTTGTGGTGCACAGGCTTAGTTGCTGCATGACCTGTGGGATCTTCCTGGACCAGGGCTCGAACCTGTGTCCCCTGCATTGGCAGGTGGATTCTTTTTTTTTTTTTTTTTGCGGTACGTGGACCTCTCCCATTGCGGAGCACAGGCTCCGGACGCGCAGGCTCAGCGGCCATGGCTCACGGGCCCAGCCGCTCCGCGGCACGTGGGATCCTCCCGGACCAGGGCACGAACCCGCGTCCCCTGCATCGGCAGGCGGACTCCCAACCACTGCGCCACCAGGGAAGCCCTGGCAGGTGGATTCTTAACCACTGCACCACCAGGGAAGCCCCCTCACTATAGTTTTGATTTGCATTTCTCTAATAATTAGTGACGTTGAGCATCTTTTTATGTGCCTTTTGGCCATATGTCTTCTTTGGAGAAATGTCTATTTAGGTCTTCTAATCCATTTTTTTTATTAGCATGAGCTGTTTGTATATTTTGTAGATTTTGTAGATTAATCCCTTGTTGGTTACATCATTTGCAAATATTTTTTCTTATTCTGTAGGTTGTCTTTTCTTTTTGTTTATGGTTTGCTGTGCAAAAGCTTTTAAGTTTAATTAGGTCCATTTGTTTATTTTTGTTTTTATGTCCATTAATCTAGGATCCAAAAAGATATAGCTGCGATTTATGTCCAAGAGTTTTCTGTCCCTCAGGCTCCTCTTTTTTTTTTTTTGCAGTATGCAGGCCTCTCACTGTTGTGGCCTCTCCCGTTGTGGAGCACAGGCTCCGGACCCGCAGGCTCAGGAGCAGTGGCTCACGGGCCTAGCCGCTCCACGGCATGTGGGATCTTTCCGAACCGGGGCTTGAACCCGTGTCCCCTGCATCGGCAGGCGGACTCTTAACCACTGCGTCACCAGGAAAGCCCCCAGGCTCCTTTCTGGTAAACACTCTGATGGGGAGAGATTTCTCCTTATCCCAAGAGGCTCAATTTCTCCCTTTGTCTGCTTGTTTATCCTTAACATAGCTAAGATTTTTATTTAACTTAGCTTTTTAACAAGTTTTACTATGAAAATACCTTGTGCTTTCTAAAGTATAAAGATTTAAATCACAGACTGCCCATGCTCACCCCACCCCTTTTGGACCATCATGATCAATCGCAAGTATTCCAGTTCCTTCCTCAACGTGCTGTGTGTTCCCCCACCCCAATACCCTTTGCAGACCTTGTTACTTCTGCCCGGAATGCTTCGCCCTTCTTTGTGGCCAAGTGAATACCTACTTATTCTTTAGGACTCAGCTCCAGTGATACTGTATCCATAAGGATTTTTCCAGCCCTTTTCAGTCAAAGTTACATGTTCCTTTGTTTCTGCTCCCTTAGTCGCCCCCTCCCATGTTATCATAAAACACTGCTTTATAGTCGTTTCCCTTATAAGATGGCAAACTCCACGTTTTAAAAATCTATCTTTATACACAGTGCTTAATGAATGGTAGGCCTTTAGTAATATTTCTTGAATTAATAAGAGGCATTCTTAAGTGATGAACTCTGCACAAAAGGGATACTGCTACTGGATTCCAAATTGCCATGCCCTCTATACCAGTGGTTGACAAGGTCAAGAGGCAATTACTCCGTAGAGGAGTAAACTATTTAGATTTAGAACCTGAGAAAACAAATTGATCTTCAGATGCTGGGAACTCCATTTTATATTTTTGGCCATGCCACACGGCTTGCGGGATCTTAGTTCCCCAACCAAAGATCGAACCTGGGGCCCCTGCAGGGGAAGTATGAAGCCCTAACCATTAGACTGCCAGGGAATTCTCTGGGAACTCCATTTTAACCTCACAACGCTTGTGAACCACTTGGGTCTCTCACTGGTTGGTACACTGATGAGAGCACTTTTAGGTACTTTTTGTACAGCTTTGTCATCCCCCCATACAATTGGAGAATAATTTGTTGGCCATAAGAGTTATAATGCTTTTTTTTTTTTTTTTTTTTTTTAAACATCGTTATTTGGGTATAATTGCTTTACAATGGTGTGTTAGTTTCTGCTTTATAACAAAGTGAATCAGCTATACATATACATATGTTCCCATATGTCTTCCCTCTTGTGTCTCCCTCCCTCCCACTCTCCCCATCCCACCCTTCCAGGCTGTCACAAAGCACCGAGCTAATATCCCTGTGCCTTGCGGCTGCTTCCCCCCAGCTATCTACCTTACTACGTTTGTTAGTGTGTATATGTCCATGACTCTCTCTCGCCCTGTCAAAACTCACCCCTCCCCCTCCCCATACCCTCAAGTCCGTTCTCCAGTAGGTCTGCGTCTTTATTCCTATCTTACCCCTAGGTTCTTCATGACATTTTTTTCCCTTAAATTCCATATATATGTGTTAGCATACGGTATTTGTCTTTTTCTTTCTGACTTACTTCACTCTGTATGACAGACTCTAGGTCTATCCATCTCATTACAAATAGCTCAATTTCATTTCTTTTTAAGGCTGAGTAATATTCCATTGTGTATATGTGCCACATCTTCTTTATCCATTCATCCGATGATGGGCGCTTAGGTTGTTTCCATGTCCTGGCTATTGTAAATAGAGCTGCAATGAACATTTTGGTACATGACTCTTTTTGAATTTTGGTTTTCTCAGGGTATATGCCAAGTAGTGGGATTGCTGGGTCATATGGTAATTCTATTTGTAGTTTTTTAAGGAACCTCCATACTGTTCTCCACAGTGGCTGAACCAATTCACATTCCCACCAGCAGTGCAAGAGTGTCCCCTTTTCTCCACACCCTCTCCAGCATTTATTGTTTCTAGATTTTTGGATGATGGCCATTCTGACTGGTGTGAGATGATATCTCATTGTAGTTTTGATTTGCATTTCTCTAATGATTAATGATGTTGAGCATTCTTTCATGTGTTTGTTGGCATTCTGTATATCTTCTTTGGAGAAATGTCTATTTAGGTCTTCTGCCCATTTTTGGATGGGGTTGTTTGTTTTTTTGTTATTGAGCTGCATGAGCTGCTTGTAAATTTTGGAGATTAATCCTTTGTCAGTTGCTTCATTTGCAAATGTTTTCTCCCATTCTGAGGGTTGTCTTTTGGTCTTGGTTATGGTTTCCATTGCTGTGCAAAAGCTTTGAAGTTTCATTAGGTCCCATTTGTTTATTTTTGTTTTTATTTCCATTACTCTAGGAGGTGGGTCAGAAAGGATCTTGCTGTGATTTATGTCATAGAGTGTTCTTCCTATGTTTTCTTCTAAGAGTTTGATAGTTTCTGGCCTTACATTTAGGTCTTTAATCCATTTTGAGCTTATTTTTGTGTATGGTGTTAGGGAGTGATCTAATCTCATACTTTTACATGTACCTGTCCAGTTTTCCCAGCACCATTTATTGAAGAGGCTGTCCTTTCTCCACTGTACATTCCTGCCTCCTTTATCAAAGATAAGGTGTCCATATGTGCGTGGGTTTATCTCTGGGCTTTAGATCCTGTTCCACTGATCTATCTTTCTGTTTTTGTGCCAGTACCATACTGTCTTGATTACTGTTGCTTTGTAATATAGTCTGAAGTCAGGGAGCCTGATTCCTCCAGCTCCGTTTTTCTTTCTCAAGATTGCTTTGGCTATTCGGGGTCTTTTGTGTTTCCATACAAATTGCGAAATTTTTTGTTCTAGTTCTGTGAAAAATGCCAGTGGTAGTTTGATAGGGATTGCATTGAATCTGTAGATTGCTTTGGGTAGTAGAGTCATTTTCACAATGTTGATTCTTCCCATCCAAGAACATGGTATATCTCTCCATCTATTTGTATCATCTTTAATTTCTTTCATCAGTGTCTTATAATTTTCCGCATACAGGTCTTTCGTCTCCTTAGGTAGGTTTATTCCTAGATATTTTATTCTTTTTGTTGCAATGGTAAATGGGAGTGTTTTCTTGATTTCACTTTCAGATTTTTCATCATTAGTATATAGGGATGCCAGAGATTTCTGTGCATTAATTTTGTATCCTGCTACTTTACCAAATTCATTGATTAGCTCTAGTAGTTTTCTGGTAGCATCTTTTCCTGTAATTGATATCTAGTCTCATGGCGTTGTGGTCGGAAAAGATACTTGATACAATTTCAGTTTTCTTAAATTTACCAAGGCTTGATTTGTGACCCAAGATATGATCTATCCTGGAGAATGTTCCATGAGCACTTGAGAAAAATGTGTATTCTGTTGTTTTTGGATGGAGTGTCCTATAAATATCAATTAAGTCCATCTTGTTTAATGTATCATTTAAAGCTTGTGTTTCCTTATTTATTTTCATTTTGGATGATCTGTCCATGGGTGAAAGTGGGGTGTTAAAGTCCCCTACTATGAATGTGTTACTGTTGATCTCCCCTTTTATGGTTGTTAGTATTTGCCTTATGTATTGAGGTGCTCCTATGTTGGGTGCATAAATATTTACAATTGTTATATCTTCTTCTTGGATCGATCCCTTGATCATTATGTAGTGTCCTTCTTTGTCCCTTTTAATAGTCCTTATTTTAAAGTCTATTTTGTCTGATATGAGAATTGCTACTCCAGCTTTCTTTTGGTTTCCATTTGCATGGAATATCTTTTTCCATCCCCTTACTTTCAGTCTGTATGTGTCTCTAGTTCTGAAGTGGGTCTCTTGTAGACAGCATATATAAGGGTCTTGTTTTTGTATCCATTCAGCCAATCTGTGTCTTTTGGTGGGAGCATTTAGTCCATTTACATTTAAGGTAATTATCGATATGTATGTTCCTATTTCCATTTTATATATTGTTTTGGGTTCGCTACTATAGGTCATTTCCTTCTCTTGTGTTTCGTGTGTAGAGAAGTTCCTTTAGCATTTGTTGTAAAGCTGGTTTGGTGGTGCTGAACTCTCTCAGCTTTTGCTTGTCTGTAAAGGTTTTAATTTCTCCATCAAATGTGAATGAGATCCTTGCTGGGTAGAGTAGTCTTGGTTGCAGGCTATTCTCCTTCATCACTTTCAGTATGTCCTGCCACTCCCTTCTGGCTTGTAGGGTTTCTGCTGAGAGATCAGCTGTTAACCTTATGGGGATTCCCTTGTGTGTTATTTGTTGTTTTTCCCTTGCTGCTTTTAATATGCTTTCTTTGTATTTAATTTTTGACAGTTTGATTAATATGTGTCTTGGCGTGTTTCTCCTTGTATTTATCCTGTATGGGACCCTCTGTGCTTCCTGGACTTGATTAACTATTTCCTTTCCCATATTAGGGAAGTTTTCAACTATAATCTCTTCAAATATTTTCTCAGTCCCTTTCTTTCTTTCTTCTTCTTCTGGAACCCCTATAATTCGAATGTTGGTGCGTTTCATGTTGTCCCAGAGCTCTCTGAGACTGTCCTCAGTTCTTTTCATTCTTTTTTCTTTATTCTGCTCTGCAGTAGTTATTTCCACTACTTTATCTTCCAGGTCACTTATCCGTTCTTCTGCCTCAGTTATTCTGCTATTGATCCTATCTAGAGTGATTTTAATTTCATTTATTGCATTGTTCATCGTTGCTTGTTTCATCTTTAGTTCTTGTAGGTCCTTGTTAACTGTTTCTTGCATTTTGTCCATTCTACTTCCAAGATTTCGGATCATCCTTACTATCATTATTCTGAATTCTTTTTCAGGTAGATTGCCTATTTCCTCTTCATTTGTTAGGTCTGGTGGGTTTTTATCTTGCTCCTTCATCTGCTGTGTGTTTTTCTGTCTTCTCATTTTGCTTATCTTACTGTGTTTGGGGTCTCCTTTTTGCAGGCTGCACTTTCGTAGTTCCCGTTGTTTTTGATGTCTGTCTCCAGTGGCTAAGGTTGTTTCAGTGGGTTGTGTAGGCTTCCTGGTGGAGGGGACTAGTGCCTGTGTTGTGCTGGATGAGGCTGGATCTTGTCTCTCTAGTGGGCAGGTTCACGTCTGGTGGTGTGTTTTGGGGTGTCTGTGGCCTTATTATGATTTTAGGCAGCCTCTCTGCTAATGGGTGGGGTTGTGTTCCTGTTTTGCTAGTTGTTTGGCATAGGTTGTCCAGCACTGTGGCTTGCTGGTCGTTGAGTGAAGCTGGGTGCTGGTGTTAAGATGGAGGTCTCTGGGATATTTCCACCGTTTAATATTATGTGGAGCTGGGAGGTCTCTTGTTGACCAGTGTCCTGAAGTTGGCTCTCCTACCTCAGAGGCAGAGCCCTGACTCCTGGCTGGAGCACCAAGAGCCTTTCATCCACACAGCTCAGAATAAAAGGGAGAAAAAGTAGGGAGAATTAGTAGAAGTATGAGTAAAGAAAGAAGGAAAGGAGGAAAGGAAGGAAGGAAGAAAGAAGCAAAGAAGGAAAGAAAGGAGGGAGGGAGGGAGGGAGGGAGGAAGGAAGGAAGGAGGGAAAGAAGGAAAAAAGACAGAAAGAAAGATGATACAGTAAAAATAAAATAAAGTATAATATAGTTATTGAATTAAAAAATATTTAGAAAAAAAAAAAAAAGGGACGGATAGAACCTTAGGACAAATGTTGGAAGCAAAGCTATACAGAGAAAATCTTACACAGAAGCATACACATACACCTTCACAAAAAGAGGTAAAGGGGGAAAAATCATAAATCCTGCTCCCTGAGACCACCTCCTCAATTTGGGGTGATTCGTTGTCTAAAGGAGGGAAGGAAGGAAGGAAGGAAGGAAAGAAAGAAAGAACGAAGGTAAAGTATAATAAAGTTATCACAATTAAACTTAATTATTAAGAAAAAGAATTTTTTAAAAAAAGTCATGGACGGATAGAGCCCTAGGACAAATGGTGGAAGCAAGAGTATACAGACAGGATCTCACACAGAAGCATACACGTACACATTCACAAAAAGAGGAAAAGGGAAAAAAATCATAGATCTCGCTCCTAAATTCCACCTCTTCAATTTGGGATCATTCCTTGTCTATTCAGGTATTCCACAGATGCAGGGTATATCAAGTTGATTGTGGAGCTTTAATCCGCTGCTTCTGTGGCTGCTGGGAGAGATTTCCCTTTCTCTTCTTTGTTCTCACAGCTCACAGGAGCTCAGCTTTGGATTTGGCCCTGCCTCTGCGTGTAGGTCGCTGGAGGGCGTCTGTTTTTTCGCTCAGACAGGACGGGGTTAAAGGAGCCGCTGATTCGGGGCCTCCGGCTCACTCAGGCCGGGGGTTGGGGGATGGGGGTAGGAGGGGCACTACGTGCGGGGCGGGCCTGCGGCTGCAGAGGCAGCGTGACGTTGCGGCAGAGGCCGGCGTGATGTTGCACCAGCCTGAGACCCGCCGTGCGTACTCCCGGGGAAGTTGTCCCTGGATCCCGGGAACCTGGCAGTGGCGGGCTGCACAGGCTCCGCGGAAGAGGGGTGTGGAGAGTGACCTGTGCTCGCACACAGGCCCCTTGGTGGCGGCAGCAGCAGCCTTAGCGTCTCCCGCCCGTCTCTGGGGTCCGCGGTTTTAGCCGCGGCTCGCGCCCGTCTCTGGGGTTTGCGCTTTCAGCCGCGGCTCGCGCCCGTCTCTGGAGTTTCTTTAAGCAGCGCTCTTAAACCCCTCTCCTCGCGCACCAGGAAACAAAGAGGGAAGAAAAAGTCTCTTGCCTCTTCGGCCGGTGCAGGCTTTTCCCCGAACTCCCTCCCGGCTAGTCGTGGTGCACTAACCCCTTCAGGCTATGTTCAAGCCGCCAACCCCAGTCCTCTCCCTGAGCTCCGTCCAAAACCAAAACCCGAGCCTCAGCTCGCAGCCCCGCCCGCCCCGGCGGGTGAGCAGACAAGCCACTCGGGCTGGTGAGTGCCGGTCAGCACCGATCGTCTGTGCAGGAATCTCCCGGCTTTGCCCTCCGCACCCGTCGCTGTGCACTACTCCGCGGTCCCGTAACTCCCCCCTCTGCCTCCCGCAGTCTCCGCCCGCGGAGGGGCTTCCTAGTGTGTGGAAACTTTTCCTCCTTCACAGCTCCCTCCCACTGGTGCAGGTGCCGTCCTTATTCTTTTGTCTCTGTTTTTTCTTTTGCCCTACCCAGTTACGTGGGGAGTTTCTTGCCTTTTGGGAGGTCTGAGGTCTTCTGCCAGCCTTCAGTAGGAGTTCTGTAGGAGTTGTTCCACGTGTGGATGTATTTCTGGTGTATCCGTGGGGAGGAAGGCGATCTCCGCGTCTTACTCTTCCGCCATCTTCCTTGAACCACCAGTTATAATGCTTTTAACTCATGTATTTAAAAAAACAATGAACAACAACAAAAAAACCCCCAGAGTTACATATGATCCAACAATCCCACTCATGGACATATATCCAGAAAAAATGAAAACTCAAAGATACCTGCACCCCTATGTTCACTGCAGAATTATTTAAAATAGCCAAGACATGGAAGCAAACTAAATGTCCATCAACAGATGAATGGATAAAGAAGATGAGATATATATATTATACATACACGCAAACAAAATGGACTATGACTTGGCCATAAAAATGAAATATTGCCATTTGAAGCAACATGAATGGACCTAGAGGTTATCATACTAAGTCAGACAAAGATATATATTATATGATATCACTTGTATGTGGAATCTAAAAATTACAAATAAACTTACTTACAAAATAGAAACAGACTCATAGAAAACAAAGTTTTGGTTACCAAAGGGGAAGGGGGGAGGAATAAATCAGGAGTATGGGATTAACAGATATACACTATTATATAAAATAGATGAACAAGGATTTACTGTATAGCACAAGGAACTATATTCAGTATCTTGTAATGACCTATAATGGAAAAGAATCTGAAAAAATACCTGTATACATGTAACTGAATCACTTTGCTGTACACCTGAAATAGTACTGTAAATCAACCATACTTCAAAAACAAAATGGGCAGAGGACCTGAATAGATACTTTTCCAAAGAGGAAATGCAGATGGCCAATAGGCACATGAAAAGATGCTCAACATCACTGATCATCAGGGAAATGCAAATAAAAACCACTATGAGATATCACCTCATATCCGTCAGAATGGCTGTCATCAAAAAGTCTACAAATAATAAATGTTGGTGAGGATCTGGGGAAAAGGGACCCCTCATACTCTGTTGGTGGGAATGTAAATTGGTGCAGCCACTGTGGAAAACAGTATGAAGGTTTCTCAAAGCTAAAAATAAACCACCATATGACTCAGCAATTCCACTCCTGGATATATATCAAAAAAACAAAGAAAACACTAATTCAGAAAGATTTATGCACCCAGTGTTCATAGCAGCATTATTTACAATGGCCAAGATATGGAAGCAACTTAATTGTCCATCAACAGATGAATGGATAAAGCTGTGGTGTATATACAACGGAATATGACTTAGCCATAAAATAGAAGAAAATTTTGCCATTTGCAACAACATGGATGAACTTGGAGGTATTATGCTAAGTGAAATGTCAGGCAGAGAAAGAAACACTGTATGATGTCACTTATATGTGGAATCTAAAAATACAACAAACTAGTGAATATAACAACAAAGTAGCAGACTCACAGATACAGAGAACAAACTAGTGGTTACCAGTGGACAGGATTAAGAGGTATAAAGTATTGTGTATAAAATAAGCTACAAGGATATATTGTTCAACACAGGGAATTTAGCCAATATTTTATAATCACTATAAATAGAGTATAACCTTTAAAAATTGTGAATCACTATATTGTACACCTATAACTTACATAATATTGTAAAACTAACTTTAAAAAATAGTTTAAAAAAGCAGGTGTACAATATATGTTTGATAGGACACCAACAGCCTGTTTTATGTAGTATAAAATTCAAGTTAAATCACGTGTAAGCGGAATGACTTTCCCATATATCAATATGTCAAAATTTCTTCCGTCAGTTCAAAACCCAAAGATTTTAGAAGGCTGAGAAATCTGTGCCTTTTTCTTTGACTCCTTATAGCCTCATTCAGCCAAAAAGTTCAGTCAAAACTGTATTTTGGTCTGAGGTGTCCTTTGTCTTACTAGCAATCAGAGTATCATCCACATACTGGAGCAGGGCTCCCTCGTTTAGTTAAGGGTCTCTCAAATCTTTTGCCAGGATTTCTCCAAATATTGTGGAGGAATTTTTAAATCCTTGCAGTACTGTCTAGCAGCACTGTTGTTTAACTTTTGTATCTAGATCTTCACATTCGAAAGCAAACAACTCCTAGAATTCAAAACTGAAGGGTATACCAAAATAAAAGGTGGGGGGGGCATCCTTCAAATCCAATACGGTAAACCAACAAAAATCTCTGGACAGAGTAGTGAGCAGAGTGTATGGGTTAGGGACTACTGGATGAATATCTTCTAGAATTTGATTATTTGCTCTTAAGTCCTGCATAAACTGATATTCATCTGTGTCTGGTTTCTGGACTGGTAAAATTGGAGTATTGCAAGGTGACCAGCAGGGGCATATTAAAACATACTCAAGGAAGTCTGTTAGCAGGGGTTGAACTCCATACTTTGCCTGCTCCTTTATGTTTGGAATTTTTGCCCGAGGGCCAAGACTAACCTTTATAGACATAGCCTCCTTGCTCTTGCTGGTGTCCCACCTACCCATACCTCTGGGCTCACCTTCTGTAGTATCTCTTCCAGAATGGTTGCTGGCCATTCTCTTTGGGTTTCAAGCAATAAGAGTCTGCAATGCATAAGCCTGCTCTGGTGGTACTTCAATGTCCATTCGTCTAGGTGCAAATGTAATCTTGGCATTTAATTTAGTTAGTAAATTTCATCCCAGAAAAGGAATGGGGCATTCAGGCAAGTATAGAAAGCTATGCTTCAAAAAAAAAAAAAAAAAAGCTATGCTTCAGATGGATCTCCCCTTTTGACAGTTTATCAGCTGGAAAAAAGGCTTTTCCAAAATTTCTCCAGATACCCCAGTTACTAAGTCTCAGAAGAAAGTTTAGAAAGTCGGGTATTCAAAACCAAGTAAGTGGCCCCCAAATAGATCAGAAAGTCTAAAAGTTGATTTCCCACCATCATAGTCACCTGGGATTCCAATATTGATGTACTCAGTGGGATTTAAAGGAACCCCTGGGCCCCGTTGTCATTCACTGTCATTCTCACTTACATGGGCATCTGATGTGCCGCCTGTTATTTACCTTCAAGAATCTTATTCAGGATGGGACAGTCTCTTTTCCAATGTCCCTCTTATTTGCAATATGCACATTGGCGGGCCCCTACTATCAGGTGCCTCATTCGAGTGGAAGGTAGGGGCTTGGGGCCTCCTACCTTTTGCTGAGTCCCTTGCTGGGGTGCTTCATTGGGCCTGGCTCTTCCCTGTATTAAGACAGCTTCAAGCAGAATAGCCTATTTCATTCTTTTTTTGTTCCCTTTTCCTGAACCTGGTCGCTGTCGTTAAAAACTTTGAAGGCGATTTCAACAAGTTGAGATGAGATAGGCTGGAACCTGGGACCCTTTGCTGCTGTGCTTTACCTGGACAAACGTATCCTCGAGCAACAGAATACAAAGAAATTATAAGGAACTAAAAATAACTGCGTGCAGTTGGGACAAATTATAGGCAACAAGATACAAAAAGACCAAAAGGACCCGACTGCCACTTCTGAAGAGCTGGGAGCAAAAGCAGGGTATTGCGCATGCTCCCTGCACACCCACCACAAAGGGCTGGGCCCAACCCCTGGACACACCCCTACACTCACCCCATATAAGGAACCAGCTTGCTCCTCCTCGAGGAGTAACCAAGGGAACCTGCTGCAGCAGGAGCCAATAAAGCCTTGCCTGAATTTCTCGTCCAGCCTCTTATCAATTTCTATCGATTAAGGAGGCCAAGAACCCTGGTTGGTAACAGAGACATAGGCAGTCCTAAAGCCTCTTCTACCTTCTGCAATTTCTTCTGTGTATCGGGGGCTCTCTGACCAATAAAAGCCATTAACCATATTTAAATTCTCTGGTTGCCAAGGGGGGGGGGGGCAGGGGAGGGTTAGATTGGGAGTTTGGCACTAGCAGATGCAAACAATTGTATAGAAATGGGTAAACAACAAGGTCCCACTGTATAGCACGGGTAACTATATTCAATATCCTGTAATAAACCATAATGGAAAAGACAAAAATAAATTCTCTGGGCCTCAGGATGTAGATCTGTATACTGATTCTAGGATTTAAAGACCTCTTCTAGAAATTCTGAAGGATCCTAATGCAGTTTGTTTTACCTCCTGTACTTCATTAGGATCCGCTGTTGGCACAGCTACTCTTGCAGCAGCCAGTACTGGGTTGCTGGGGGTTTCTTTATGAAGCCCATCTGCCTCTCTCCCAGCTTTATCCAGCACCATTCTACAATCTTCTCAAGTGAGGAGGTTACTTAATACGTTTTGAACAGCTGCCTAGGTTGGGTTATGGGTTGCAGGAAAAGAAAAAAAACTGATGAAAAAGATTTTCCATTCTCTTTGGGTCATCTCTAAGTTGACATATTGTTCTTCCAATGAGATAAACCCAAAGTTGAAAAAGGGGAGTGGACCCAGATCAGTCCCATCAGCTACCCAGTCTCAGCATTCACATCCCCAGTGGGGACTTGACTTAATGGAGGTTGCTCCACCTGAGTTTGGGTAGCTCCCTGGCAGGTATGAGGGGGCAAGACCATTCCTATTTCTCCCTCTTCAGAGACAAGGGTGGGAGTCGGGGATGCTATGCCTGTGGTTCAGGCCTTGGCAGCAAAGGAGCAGCGGCAGCATCAACGTAAGGTGGGAGAAGGAGCCTTCTGAGTGTCCAACTAAACTAACAGCAAGTTGTCCTCCTTTTCATTAGAATTAAGAAAAACAGGTTTGCCTTTCCTTCCTCTTGGATCATAATCTTATTTTCTTTGCACACATTTATTTTGATACAACATACAAGACGGTACATAGGTATTTCATCCCATTTTTCTCCCCATTTACAAAATACGTCTATTTGCAAAATTATATTGTAATTTAAGGGCCCATTTTCAGACCATTTTGCTCTGGAGTCTAAAAGCTATTGTGGCCATGCAGTATTACCAAAAAATACCATCTTTTTCTTTTCCCCAGATTCATAATTGAATGTACCAGTTTTGGAGAATGCAGCAGAGAGGGCTGCAAGAGGGAATTGAATGAACGTTTCCCACCTTGAAGGGGCATTGCTTCCAAGGGTCACAGCAATGAAATCTTTCTGAGGGTCCTAGCCAAGAAGTTTAATCCCCAATAGCCAGTTTTTTTTGTTTTTTTTTTGCGGTACGCAGGCCTCTCACTGCTGTGGCCTCTCCCGTTGCGGAGCACAGGCTCCGGACGCGCAGGCTCAGCGGCCATGGCTCACGGGCCCAGCCGCTCCGCGGCATGTGGGATCCTCCCGGACCGGGGCACAAACCCGTGTCCCCTGCATCGGCAGGTGGACTCTCAACCACTGCGCCACCAGGGAAGCCCCCCCCAGTAGCCAGTTCTTAACAATTAAGACAATCAGACGTAAACGGACATGGACAAACAAGATGAAAACAAAAACCAGAGCCCCAGGCCTTTAATCCAGGTAGTGAATATCTCAGCAGCTGTAACCTTTTATACTGTCTGACAAAATCCAGACAAAACCAAACTGTTTTTGCCCAGTTGGGCCACCAACCCACTATCTGGTCAGAATTGCAAACACGATCTAGAAACGGGTGTGGTTCTTTATTGAAGCTACTCACCCAGAAGATGTCTTCCAAACCGAACCTCCAAAACCGTTTGTTTCTCCGCTGTAAAACTAAGCACTGAAGGTCGGCAGCACCTCACCGCGGAAAGCCAGGGATGGTGCCAGAGACAGCTGCTGGGACTAGTCCACAGGTTCTCAGTACCTGCACGGGACTGAAGAGCCATGGGCAAAAGTTCCATCCGGACTTCCCTCCTGGACTTGCCCTCAACAAATCTGTTACCAACTCAGGTTTGTTTTGCCTGACGCACAGCGAGCCAAAACACGGAGACGCAGAGGTTTACAGCAAAGAGAAACCTTGTTCGCAAGGCAGCCAAGTGAGAAAACTGGAGAACAAATCTCAAATCCGCCTCCTGGAGGGCGTGGGCTCGGAGTATTTGAGATAAGGAATAAAGAGGCAGGCAACGTAAGGAAACTGGTGGGGAGTGTCGGGAACGTGGGGAGCGTGGAAAGGCGTGGAGCCGTGATTGGAAAAAGGTGCGGGAATCATGGTAATTAATCATCATTCTGCACAGGCGTAGCTAAACTACAGGTCTGTGTACTTTCAGGTCACCAGGTGGACACTTGCGCCTGCCCAGTTGAACAGTCAGTGGTCCCATCTTGTCTTAACCAGCTCAACTGAAATAGGCACAGCTAACTCCAAGTTTCTGGAAGACACCTGGGCCAAACATCTTACTGTTTAAGTTACTTGCCCCTTGGAAGACATGTAAGTCTTCTGTGGCAACAATTAAAACGGCCTTGATAGGTCAAGGCAGGTTACAGGTGAATTGGATTTAACTAACGATTACCCTCCGTTTCATCACCAACTTTCACCTATCTTTGAGAGTGTCGGACAGCCATCGCTGAAGGAGTAACAGTTATCTTCCAAGGCGTTTATGGAGAGGGTTTTTCTTTTTTATAGATGACTCTAAGCATAACTAGGACATGCAGTGCTTTCTTGTGAACAAACACAGAATATTGAATAGGACTCTGATTATCCTGATGCTTCCTCCCCACATGCTCCCCATGCGCACACATGTATTTACATAAGAATTCACTGAAGCCTGCGTGAGAATTCCACCCCCTCCCCGAATACCCCTGAAGCCAGGTACACTCAAAGTGTGGTCCTCAGACCAGCTGTATTTCTTGAGAAACCGTCAGAAATGCAGAATCTCTGGCCTACAAACAAGATTCCCCAGATGATTCCTCTGCATATTAAATTTTCAGAAGCATTGTTTTAAAGAAGTGGGTTTTGTTTGGCTGTGTATTAGAATCACTTGGGGAGCTTGAAAAACTGATGGCCCTATTTCCAGAAGTTCTGATTTAATTGGCCTGGGGTGCAGTGGAATTCTTAGAACTGTTACTCTTTGAACCATATTCCTTATCTATAAAATAGGGACAATGATACCTGCCCTTACTACTTCACAGGAGTGTAGAAGGGATCAAAATAAGATCATATAGGAAAAGCTTTACAAACCAGGATTCATTGTGCGCAGATAAGGAATGATTATTTGTTGCCCCATGTCACTAAACACTTTAAAACCTTGACTCTTCTACATGATCCTTTTACTACAGCAAAGAATTAGTCTGGATTCCTTCTTCTCTCTTCCCTTCCTAGCTGCTTTCCTCCAAACCCGAGGCTTTCTTTTGATACACTTTCACTTAAACTCTCCACGTCTCCAGGATCTAGAGACCCTATTCCTTGCCCAGATACTGAAATAAAATTTTCTGGAGGAAATGGCTGCAATGGAGGATCAGAAACAAAAGATCTTGGAGGGTCAAACTAGAAAAGTTATATGTAAAATTTAGGAGTCATCTAAACCTTCTGACAAAAAGACATCGTATAGCACAGGGAACTCTGCTCAATATTCTGTAATAACCTAAATGGGAAAAGAATTTTTTTTTTTTTTCACTACGCGGGCCTCTCACCGTTGTGGCCTCTCCCATTGTGGAGCACAGGCTCTGGACGCGCAGGCTCAGCAACCATGGCTCACGGGCCTAGCCGCTCCGTGGCATGTGGGATCTTCCCGGACTGGGGCACGAACCCGCGTCCCCTGCATCGGCAGGTGGACTCTCAACCACTGCGCCACCAGGAAAGCCCCAGGAAAAGAATTTGAAAAAGAATAGATACAGGTATATGTATAACTGAATCACTTTGCAGTATACCTGAAACTAGCATAACATTGTTAAAAAAAAAAAAAAAAAAACATGGGATTTTGGAGGCAGAATCTGTGTTAGAAGGTGTGGGAGAAAAAGGGAATTAATCAGAGAACAAAATGGCTTTAGCTGCACAAGATGGTTAAGTGTCATTTGAGACACAGTTTAAAAGTATTCAATTTTCAAGGTCTTCTTGGATCCTCTCTTCTTTGGAGAAAAAGGGCCACACTGACCCACATAATCAGGAATGTACCTGAGGCTTTATTCTCCCACCCTGAACGGGATCGTGAGACATAGCCAGGGCCCTAGGAGGGAGGCCCTGCCATCAGTGTAGCCAGAGTCCTGCCATCACCAGAGTCCTGGTGATTCAGTGAGAATAGGCCAGAAACCTTCCACCACCATGTAGAGTGAGAGGCAAGCAATTCCTGGATAGCATGGTAGGCTCGGTCTGAGAACACCCAGCCTGTTTTCCTGGGACACCTTTCTTCCCAGCAAGGCCATGACATTGAGCTTGAGGACCAAGAAGCTGTGTGACCAAGAAACAGTGTGTTGACCAGAAAAGCACTCAGATCATTCAGTGCAATTGCCATTCATGAGTTTCAAGCTCTAATTGCAAAATTACTTAGCTGGACAAGGGCCGGGACACCTTTGGACGACTTTCACCTTTGTTCACTGAATTGAAAACACTGCAGTTTCTGCACATTGTCTGAGAGCAGTTAAATGTCCTCCAAAATCTTCCCAGCCTGGTTGATGGAGCAGAAACTCACTTCCCGAGGGATATCACTCCTTCCCTCCTTTTCAAATCCTCCTTTGCATTCTCTTCATTAGTCCTCTGGACCAGTGCTGTCCCGTAGAACTTCCTGCCATGATGGGAAGGTTCTATATCTGAGCTATCCTGTATGATAGCCACTAGCCACATGTGACTATTGAGGACTTGAAGATTAGCTAGCGCAACTGAGGAGCTGAGCTTTAGATTTCATCTGCTTTTAGATAATTTTATCTAAAATTTACCTAAATTTAAATAGGCACCTGTGGCTAGTGTGGACAGCACAGCCCTATGGTCTGACCGTACACTGGCCCTCACACTTCACGAGGATCCATTCTCTCCCAATTCCCTCCTCCAACCTGTGGTTCCCCAGTGAAGTACTAGGCAGAAAGCTGTTTATGGCAAAGGAAACAATGTCTTTGTGGCTACCACAGCCCTCCAAAGCAAATTTACAATCAATGTTTAAGAAAAACAACAAATGAACTCACATAAATCATCTTGTCTTACCTTCAGAGATCACTACACACATTTCACTTCTGCCAAATATAACCAATCATTTTTGGCATAGCAGCAAACAGGGGCAAAAGGAGGATTACGGAGCCCTGAACCCCGGAGAAAGAAAGCCAGAGATACCTGCCAAGACAGAGAAAACTCCATCTCTAGCTCCTCTGGCCGTCATTGCCATAACTCAGGTGTTCTCCAAGTGTGGGCCCCAAACAGCAACATCGGCATCACCTGGGAACTCATTAGAAATGCAAATTCTCAGCTCTATCCCAGACCTACTGGACCAGAAACTCCGGGGTTGCAGCCCAGAAATGTTTTAAGAAGCCCTCCAGAGAATTCTGATACATGATAATGTTTGAGAATCGCTGCCATAAATAACCGTCTGTTTGGTGGGCAACAGGTGTCCAGTAGGCTCCAGAAATCATGGGACTTCTTTCAAGAAGATCCTACACCCAATGAGCTCCCAGGCACAGATCTTGAGATAAAAGCTCAGTTTCATTCTCTTTTTCCTATTTCTGCCCCCCAACCCACCAGCTTTCCCTATTAACCAGCCTGAACTTCACCCCTCCTAGTGGGCCCAAAGTAAATGCCTTTTTTCTCACCTTATCCAATAGTATTGGATAGTATTTTATTTATTGATGGTCTACTAGAGCACTCCACGAATTATTTTTCATACATTTCACACTTAATCATCATAACAACCCTGTAACCTAAGTATTAAGAGGTGTTGCTGGAGCTGGCCGTTACCAGCTCATGAGAGCTAATCGTGCATATTTATTTCCAGCTCACTGGTGGCTGGAAACTGGCCATGTGAGAGTATTTACACCAAAGAAATTGGCAGATGGAGAGCAGATTATTAAACATTTACCAGTGCACCACTGAATGATCCTTTCTTATAAATGAGGGAAACAGGATCAATGAAGTTGAGTTGGCCAAGATTGCATATATAGGAATTTTAACCCAGGTCTTGTAACTCCCAAATCAGCCTGTTTTTGTTACAAGGCTCTCCTGGTGATACCTGAGTTTGTTTTAGTCAACTGGGGGGCATCCAGAAGGCACCAGGCTCTGCCCTTGTGTAGGGCAGAAAGGGCTGTATCAGCTCAAACTGATAGAATTAGGTGGGGTGGAAGGGGAAATGTATTAATTGGATAACAATAAAGCCACGCCTTTGAGTACAGCCTTAACTATTTTTGAAATCATTCCCCTTTAAGAAGGTCTTTTATGTTTAAGGTTTTCTTGGCTCCTCTCTTGGAAAAATTGGCCACACTGACCTGCAGAAATCTCAAGTTTAACTGTGGATTTGTTCTCCCATCCTGAACAGGATCTTGAGACACAGACAGGGATTTTGATAGGGATTGCTCTGAATGTGTAGGTCAATTTGGAGAGCAATGCCATCTTAACAATATTAAGTCTTCCAAACCATGATCAATCTTTCCATTTACCTAAATCGTCTTTAATTTCTTTCAACAACTTTATGCAGTTTTCAGAATGTAAATTGTACATTGCTTGATTAAATTTATTCCTAAGTATTTTATTCTTTTTGGTGCTAATATAAATGGAATTGTTTTCTTAACTTCAATTTCAGTTTACTTATTGCTACTGTAGAGAAATACAGTAGTGTTCTACATATTGATCTTATGGGCCCCACTCCCAGCAAAGCACTTTCTGCCATAGCTGCGTTAACCATCCCTTTCTGTGCCATCTCTTTCTGGTCTCCTTTTCCAAACATTAAACCTGCTACTTATCGATCCCTTGTTCTGTGTCAAGCCTATCGTCTGATTTTCATGAGAACCTTACTCCATCTCCATATTATACATGAGCAACTGTGGCTTGGAGAGGTTAAAGAAAGGCCCAGGGTTCCACAAGGAATATTACCCAGAGCCTCAGCTGAGTTCCCAGCCCATACTCCCATCCATCATGTCTCAATTGCCCACAGTCTTGCATACTCTTGCTTAGGAAGAAAACATACACTCCTCAGTTTACGTCAGGAAATTAAAATGGGTGTAGAAGATATTCTCCTGCAGAGTCTCTTAGGGCAAGTCTTTTATCAGACTCCTGGTTACTTAGCATTAATGAGCCCCAGGTCACAGAGGCTGAAGAACAATGTCAGGCTCAAGTGCATATATCTGCTCCCATTCATTCATTCCTTCATTCATTCCCTCAATAAAGATTTACTGAGTACTGCTATGTACTGGCTGGCATATGAGGTGCTAGGATCCAGCAGCAATCTTACAAACAATATTCCTGTCTTCATGGAACTTCCATTCTAGTGAGGGGGCAATAATAAGTATAACATCATGCTAGTAAAACCTCTCTAAAGTTAGATGGAGGGCGATGGAGACAGCTATTTCCTGTAATATCAGGGAAGGCATCTCCTGGGATTATATTTCAGCAAAGGCCTCAGTGAAGTAAGGGCATGAAAGGCCTGCAAATATCTTGGGGAAGGAACTCTTCTGTCTTAGAGGAAGTACAAAGAACCTCAGGTGGGGGTGTCTGGGGAACATTTGGGCCCGCAAGGCTGGTGTGGATGCAGTGGAAGGAGCACCGGGTAGAGCAGTAAGTGATGGCTTCAGAGAGGCAGAGGGAACCCTTCTCCTGTGAGGATTACGGGCCCGGGTAAGAAAGTTTTCCTACTTCTTAAGACTTGTTTTAAACGTTCCCCTTCAACCTTAGGCATCTCAACTTTTCAAGACTCAAATGTCCTTAAATGGTGAATCATTTTTCTGCTATTTGTAAGCAAACTCTGCTTCCTCGCCATAGGGGTGATCCCCGCTTGCTCCTTCCCTTGTGGCTTTTACAGTCCCCTACAGATTATTCTGGGCTATAAAGATCCCAGGGCATCCTACGGCATACAGAACAGGATGTCACGTTGCTCCTGAGCCTTAGGTGGCCAGCTCTTGGAAGAGAAAACAGCCCTTTCCTCTCACCATTTGGAAGCCCAAAGAGCAATTGCAAGGGGTGGGCACTAGGAAACACGCCCAGCAGGGTCCATTTCAGCTCCTTTCCTTTTAGACCCAGAGGTTCCTACCAGGTAGGATCCTTGGGGTGTTATGTACACCTTCTCCACAGGTGGGCAGGGAGCAGAGGGAAAGTGGTTGAAAAGGGGGAAATGATTTGATTAGATTTTTCCCACATAGAACTGGATGGGCACTTATTAGCTTCTGCTGAGATTTTAAAGGCCAAAGAGAATTGTCATTATCTCATCTATCCAATAAACATGTGTTAAATGCTTATTTTACCAGGTATTGTGCTTGACCCTGGGAACACGGAGATGAATAACTTGTAGTGTCTGACGCCACAGCTAGCTCAGAAAACAGATGTGAGCCCAACTAGCTGTACTACAACGAGGTAAGTAATTCAGTGGAAGCTAGAGCTCAGTGTTATGGAAACAAGGATGACCCAATTGACTCTGCCTGGCTGCTGGGGTGGGGTGGGATGGGGTGGAAGCCCTAGGGAGAAGATGAGATGATTGAAATTGTACTGGACTTAAATTTCACTAGGAAAAAGAAAGCAACGTCACAGCCACTTCATCTGTCCTTCCTTAGAGCACCGAACTTGGCATCTTAGACTACCTACCTGGTCCTAATTTCTGGCTCTTCCACAGCCAGCTATGAGACCTTGAACAAGACCCTGTATCTCTTGTAACTTTGGTTTTTGGTCAGTAACGTGAGCTCCGAAGTCCCTACCATGTCAAAAATTGTCTAATTCTTCTATTTCCTTTTATCGAAATGTCTTCTTTTTCCCAGCCTGATTTCTTAATCCTGTTAAGTGTGAGCACATACATGATTCCTTACTTTCGAATGGCTTAAGCAATCTCAGGAAAAATCTTTGGAAAGCTGGGTGTTTCTGTGTTCCACAGATGCATAAGAACAGGTGGTGAGTGCTCTAACAATACACTGCATTCTGCAGATTAGAGCTTCAACATTTCAAAGACTTGACATGAAAAACATTGATCAGACCCCAAACCCACTGGCATTATGACAAGAAATTTCAATTTTATATTTGCCAATGTGAAAAAGGAAGAACTTCTTTAAATATTCTTTTAAATGTCTTAAGTTTCTGAATGATTTTTAGAAGATTTAAAATTTGTTAGCCATCTATTTGTGCAAATTTTTCACTCAAGGTGACTGTTAAAGTCTGAGAGATCAAAGCAAAAGTCTTGATAAGAACTGCAGGTGGTCATTTAAAAGATAAAACATTAAAGTTTGCAGCTACAAGCTCGAGTTTCTCAATAAAACTTTAAAAAACATTTTATTAGGAAGGGGTAGGAAAATTGTCCCATACTTAATATTATACCTGCTGCTTTCATATTTTATCTTTCTTAAAAATGAGTATACGTATAATGTAAAGAAAGTTTAATGAATTTTTTTCCTTCAAGCTCCATTTAGTGGCCTCAAATTTCCTCCCTCTTACCCCAGTGTGCCAAATAAATACCTGTGAAATAGGCTTTTTCCCATCATTTGAAAAACACTAGGAAGCATTATTTCAGGGTATTTTCCTGTGGGTGGAGGCAATCGTTTTATTTAATAGTCATCCTTTACCCCACTGATCTGCAGTGACAGCTCTGACATAGATCAAGTTCCCACTATGCATGGTTCTATTTCTGAGCTCTCTGTTCAATTCCATCACTTTTGGTTTATCTCTGAGTCTATACCATAGGTTTTTATTATTATAGCTTTTTCTTAAAGCTTTCATTTTTGGTAAGATCAATTCCTCCATTCCCCCCCCTTTTTTTGTTTTAAGGAGTATATTCACTATTGCTTTTGTTTTTTTTTTTAATTAATAGACTTTGTTTGGGGGCAGCTTTATGTTTATTGAAAAATCGAGAGAAAGGACAGAGGGTTCTTGTCTACTGAGCTAGTTAAGACCTCCAGTACAATATTGAATTGTAGAGTGGTGAGAGCAGCCATCCTGATTTGAAAGAAAATCCTTTCACTGTCACCCTCTTTAATATGGTGTGTGCTTAATTGTTTTCATGTATGCCTTTTATCTGGTGAATGTTCCTTCCTATTCCTAATTTGCTAGAGGGCTTAATATGAATATAAATGTTGAATTTTATTGAATTATTTTGCAGCTGAAGAAAATATTCCTTTTGGTTTTGTTGCCTACAGAAACCTCATGCAACTCAAGAATAAACCTTTAAGTCTGACATGCCTGAACTGGCCTCTGTTTGGGGGGAATACTCAGTGAGTCATCCAAGAAACCCAGGTCACATAGGATTATAAAAATTTTCATTGATCGATTGAGATAATAAAATCTTTTATTATTCTCCCTTTAAGCAGGCAACTAAGTTAGTCAATTACTGGAAATTATAACTTGACTTCTCAAACAGTGTACAACTCTAAGTACATACATTGGTGCAAAATTAAAACCATGAGTGTATTGTATTTCCAGAGGGGCTTGTCTAGGAAGCCTTCAGTTCAGAGGCATAGAACAGTCAAATGCAGTGCCCTAGCATCTAGGAAGCACAGATTTACTTTATTTGCTCTGGCGGCATACGTCCTCCCCACCCCATCCCCCAATGTACCCATATTAAAGATGAAAGAGCCAACAATGTAGAGAGGAAGTAAGGAAGGGTGGAGTAAAAAACAGGAAGACAATAGCAATAATGAGATCTCCTAGTGAAAAGAGCATGGAGACACCAACATCAGAGCAAAGTGGATATTGTCCATCTAAGAGCCAATGGAGGCATTGCTATGATGTTAGTGTCAAGGGTTTGCACTAGAATCCATTAACTTTTTTCTGCTGTTTACTGTATGTAGTCGGCCCTCTATATCACAGGTTCTGCATTCTAAGATTCAAGAGTTGAATCCTCTGGGATATGGAACCTGCAGATACGGAGGGCCAATGGTCCTATGCCATTTTATCAATGTATGAGGCGTCTGAGGATCTGTGGGTGTCCTGGAATGAATCCCCCACAGATACGGAGGGATGACTGTACTAATATCCAGTGAAATATTTACTTTTACTATATGTATGAGTGTGAAATGGGCATTCTTTCACGTTTATTTTCTTGCTGTGTGTTTTGTACCAAGTTTTTACTGACTCCTTTTGCAACTGTAGAAGATGCTGTTCTTATGTATTCTGTTTTGCTAGTTGATTTGTCTTAGCTTTTGTAAAAGTTTATTCAAATTTATCTCATGTTGTTATTAACTTTTGGTTTCCATTATTTGTTGGAAGAGTGTATTGATATCTATTTATACAGAATTCCATGTGGGATATGGGATTTCACTTACCAGTAAATTTGTTTTGTTTTATAGCCTGCTCAGTACCAAATGTCACTGATATATTTCTTTTTAACCATGTGAATTTTTTTTTCAGGATTAGTAGAATATTCTTGCATAATCAAAACCAATGATTTTCATCTGGACGTCTGTATATTGAATACTATATCTACAGAACCCCTTTAAAACTCTCTTTAAAACAAGTAAGATGAAAACTATTTCAATTTTCTCCTCCACATTCCCATCTACCAAATTTCCTTGTAAAACTGGCATAAGTTATCTGCCAGTAAATACAATATATATTGACCTTTTATTGGATGCCAACTGCTTGCTTTGGTCTTTACATCCTTATGAATTATATAAGCAGAGCTTGCACAGCATTC
The DNA here is from genome assembly GCF_008692025.1 of Phocoena sinus. Lineage (NCBI taxonomy): Eukaryota > Metazoa > Chordata > Mammalia > Artiodactyla > Phocoenidae > Phocoena > Phocoena sinus. The sequence continues at coordinate 26,864,372 of NC_045775.1, forward strand.
TCTGGAGGTGGTTTGGGGTTTTTGTTTTTCTTGTTTTGTTTTTGGTTTTTGGTCTGGGCCAGTCCCTGGAAGCCAGCTGCTCAAACCACTAGATACAAGCAAAGCCCTGTGGTCTCCTGAGCCCCTACCCATTGGCATCTCTACAATGGACTACAAACCTGCAGGAGAAAGGAAACAGATCTGGGTGGTGTTTGTTTTTAGTGTCAAGGAATGACATCACTGCCAGAGATTATGGCATTGGACAAGCTGGTGTGTGGTCTTGGATTCACAGCACAGAAAGGTCAAACTTTGGTTAACAGGACACATCGTTAGTGCACAGAGAACACTATATGTGAATTTTAAAAGTAGGAAACATTAATGCTTTTATGAGCTTTGTGTAAACTGGATGGTGTTTGTCAAGGCCAAAAAGTGTGCTTTATATAAAACTTACATTATATGCTTGGGCCAATTTTTTTCTTTTATTCTAAGTTTGGTGATAATTTTCTTTTTTTTTTTCTCCAGTAGGCAAAGGCTCTTGCTGGGTTAAAATCAATGAGTTGGACTTTGGCCAATTCCCTTTTTTATTTCCCTGGGCCTGAAATAGTCAATATAGGAGCTCACAGTTAAAATGTAGGAGCTCACAGATAAAGAATGACTTGGAAATGTCCAGTAGGGACTGAAAGGTGAATCAGTGATGTTCTCTCTCTATAAGGGTGTGTAAATGGGCAGAGCTAGGGAGAACAGGGCAGGGGTTTGGGGTGTCATCAAGACAAGGGCTCTAATGGGCCAGATTCTCCCCACATTGAATACACTCTCAGAGTAAAGTGGTTGCTCTGGAAGCATATGATCTTCTTCAGGACCACAAGAGGACAAACTGAAGTCATTACTTTAAAATCAGAAAACCATAATACAAATTTCATGGCAAGTTAGCATTGCAGTTTAGTCCCTAAACTTGAATGAATGGCATTTGGGACTTTGCAGTGGAAAACAGAGATTAATGATGGGCTTTGAACCATCTTTATCTGAGAGCACCACCACTGGATGGCAGTAACAATCCTTGGAGTTCTCTCCCCTCTTTTTTTTTCCCCTTCTACTCATTAGCTAGTCCATCTTGTCCACTTACAAATGCCATGCTTTTAGAGTTAACTTTTACCAGAACACCTTAATGTGATATGCTTATGACTTGCTAGGCTAAAGTTCAAAAATAAAAAAAGGAAAGATAATTATGTGTACTGTGGTTAAAACAGGATACAGAAATTTGGATGCCCACAAAAGTCAGGCAATTTCTCCATCATTTAAGGTCAATACTCAGTCATTATGTCATTTAAAAATCAAATTAGGTCCAAAGTGATGAGATATTGTTTATACAAGGTCTCATAGGGACTTCAAACTTCTAAATGCTAGGGAGAATAATGGTCTCAAAAAAGGACACAGGAGTTATATCTTTACTTGTTACCTTCAGAATTGAGCAAAAGGTTATTCAGTCCCTAGAGTGGACTTTCAAAAGAGGACTCACAGGCACTCAAAGGTCTCCATATCCAAAACTGAACTCATTATCTTAACTTCCAAGGTTACTCATTAACTCATTCATTTACTCAATAAATATTTATTGAATACCTACAGACTGGAGCTGAGTGCTGGAAATATAATAACACCCAAGGGAATCAGAATCTCTGAGAATGGTATACGGTCTGGTCACTTTACTTTGGTAATTTTTAATATTGATGTAAATTCAAACTTAAAGAAAAGTTGCAAGAAGTGTATAAATAACCTCCATAGTTTTTACCCACGTTCGCCAACTGTTTCCATTTAGCCCTATTTTCTTCTTTTTGTCTGATCTTCCACCTCTCCATGTACAATTTTTTTCTAAATCATTTGAAATTAAGTTGCAGATATTGTGTGCCTTTATTCCTGTTTTTGTCAGTGTGTTTCCTAAGAACAAAAACATTCTCTTATATAAACACAATATATGATCAAAAATCAGGAAATTTAACATTGGTACAACCCCATTGTTTAAAAAAGAGTCCATATTCAAATTTCATCAGGTGTCCCAGTGTTTTTGTAGTAGGGTGGGGTTCCCAGGAAGCAAAGTCTGGGATGGAGATCAGTGTGCAGAAATTTTTCTAGGGAGCACCCTCAGGATCAGGGAGAGAAGGAAGGAATAGGAGAAACTGCACTGTGATGTGGTCTCAGCAAAGGCTAGGCTAACCCTCTGGGGACCCTGAAGCTCTGATGTCCTTTAATGTCCTGAAATAAGGTGCGGGATTTGGGCCTTTATATTATACATTGACCAGTTATTAGATCTGAGCTGCCCTGGGGAAGGAAGCATGGGAACTTTGTGCAAGGCAGAACTCTCCAGCCTATAGTAATTTCTGAGGACTGTCAGCCAATGGTGCCCTGAATAGCTGGAGGAATAAGTCCTTCAGTCTTCAAGGAGACAGAGTGGCACATCACAGCTTCCACTATGGTCCACCATTTGCACTACTCAGATCCATATAAATTCTGGGAAGAGTTCCTCCAAGATTCTGTTGGATCTCTTTTCCTGGGGGATATGGATAAGAAGGTTAATAGATAAATTACACTCCTGGCTGTAAGCAGTCGGAGCCCAAACACTTGGGACCACAACTGATACTCATCATCTACTACCCATTCCAGATTGTCTCATTCTCAGCCACTGTCTTTGCCGAGTAGATGCTTTACCTGTTGGCAAGACCCAGATCTTCATTTCTGAGGTCTCTGAGCTCCTGATCTCCATGCCTTTCTTAAGTATTACTGCTGTGTTTATCCGTTTATCATCAAGATGAGCAAGGAATTGTCAAGAGGCACTCCAGTGGATCAGGAGGATACCATCACATTCTTCTCTGTCCCATTATATAGAGCAGCCCTCCTCCTTCTGATGATCAGGGTCCTCACTGCTAGCTGGCTAGTCAGGTGGCAGCTTCAGAATCCCACATGAGCATCTGTTTTCTTGGACCACTCCTACCACTGTTGCAAGTTGAGTTTCCTGGGAAGCAGACTCATCACACAGGAATTGCATTAGGGAGTGTTTTTGGGAACCATGCTTGTAGAAGGAAGTGATATTAGGTAGAAGAAGAAAATGGATTTTCAAACTCAGCAGACTCTCCATCTCCTTACAATCTTATAAAGTTCTACTGTTTAAAGGTTTTCATTAAAACCAATCACATCAGTGGCATCAAGTAGTATCACTGGCACTTCTAGCCTCAATTTCTTCACTGAATTAGCTCCCCCAAAGAATGAAACATTGGATGAACACCACAGAGATAAACATCCCTGTGAGGGTTTCCGAAATCCTTGTATTCCTCTGCAGGAATACCTTTTATTCTTCGAATTCAGTGGTTATACTTCAATAGGTTTCCCATAAAAATATTGTTTTTATTTATGAAATCATTTATCACTGGGATATTCTTTGGTAGGATTTTTCAGTAAGATTTTTTAAATGCCTCACAAAAAAAGCAGTTCTTTGGGAATGTAACTGTTGAAATAGAATCTAACAAGTACCATAGATGTAGACATGTTACAAACATTTGTACTTTCACCCCAGTACATGGCCAATCTGTTCTAATATTTGTTTCTTCATATCTTCAGCAATGTTTTCTATGTGACTTCACCAAAAATGTGCTGACAAAGCAATGCTTTTGAGTTTGTTGGTCCTTTGTTTTATAATTACTTCAACCATCTTTTACTGTGGCAGGAAGAACCAGAGACACTGATGGTTCGTGGCTTTTGTTCCTTAACTGTGAACTGAAAAACCTCAAAAGAGGCTTCTAAGCAATTATCAGTAGGTTTCATGAGATTTGTCAAGAACTGGGTTTGTTCCACATAACTTTAAAAATCTCCAAAAAACTGCTGAAGTTTGTCTTCCTGTTCTGAATGCTTAGCTTTTAAATGTCTGGTTAATCACTGGAATTCATATTATTAATAGATAAGATCTCAAGACATAATATGCTAGCCAACTAGGGAGAATTTTATCATGAATGTATATGTCCATTAGTGTAAGTCGATGTAAATCCATATTTTAAATGGTCTTCTTGATAATTTTAGATTTGGAGGGACTCCTTCTTGCTGTTCTAATCGCATTATCATTCTTTTTTTTTTTTTTTTTTTACCATAATGCAGCTGACTTGTACTCAGAGTAGGAAGGTTTGCTATGCCATTTTCTTTAAGTTCATTTTGCTGTTATCTTTCTTTCACCAGTTACTTTTTTGTAGAAAGCTTTTTAAACCATTTTTCCAAAATGAGTGTTAACCTAGTTAAAATGAGATATTATCTGAAACTCTCCTTACTGGGCACACGTTAATGGAATGTCTGAAGACTTGCTAGATAGAAGCAGTCAATTGACTGAGCCAGGACTGTCATCTCTTTGGCACTTTTTCCTCCCTTGGATATCTTAAAACCACTGAGGCTTAGAAATTATAGCAATTAGCATACGCTGACTAATGTAACATCAATGACAAGTTTGAAAAGTATGGGATCCTGTTAAGCCATGTCCCCCACTTCTGAATTTGTGCAACTGTTTTTTTTAACCTCAATGTAGAATTTTACCTTTGCTCCTATTAATTTCACTTTCTGTCCTTTGTCCCTGTACTTTAGCCTGTCAAGATCTTTTGAGATTCTGATTCTGTCATTCAGTATGGTTGCTATCTCTTTCAAGTTTGCATACCCTCGACGTCTTTATTCACAACTTTAATATACATATTAAGAAGGATATCTCTTTAAGACAAAAATAAAACAATACAAAAAAACACAACTTCCTTCTGCTCCAGTTGCTCAGCCCCTTGTGTGGTGGACAATGGCAGGATGGTGTAGTCTGTACTCTCCACAGGGTTGCCTGCCAGGGCACTTCTGCATTTCAGAATCAGGCAACAGGAGTCAAACAACTCTTTGAATTTGTGTTCTCAAACTCCTCCTGCAGATCAGAGCTAGAGATCTTCAGAATTCTCTCCCCATGTTTCTAATCACCAGCCCCACCCCCCATTTGCTCCTGATTCCCTTGTAAGAGAGACATTTGAATAAAAGTCTTTCCCAGATTTACCTTTTACTGATTTTTTTCCCAATTAGGCAACAAAATTTCATTTTATTCACTGATACGTCACATAGATTTTCCAAGCAGTTTGAAGTCAGTAAGAGAGAGGAAAAAGGGAAGATTCTAGGATGACACCAGATTTCTGGTTTCAGTGGCTGCATTGAAGAAAGCTATTGCTTCTCACCTACTTCTCATGAGGAAAATTGAATGAAAAAGAAATGGAATCCAATCTTGAACATGATGAGTTTGAGATGCCCAGGAACATCCAAGTGGAGATGTTGGGATGCCATGAGATGAACCAGTCTAGAGCTGAAAAGGCCACTGGGATTAGTACTCTGCAATGTTCAGGTAGTAATTCTGAGGACACATTGAGTAAGTGCTCTCATAACTTCAGTCTCAAAGCAATTCTGGTCCTTGCAGTAAACATGGTGGGCCAGAAAGAGCCACAGGGCAAAAAAAATCCCTCTTTTCCAGGTGTGTCGTACTCTATGATCATAGGCAACAGACATTAGGAATCATTTTGCAAGCTGCCTTTGGAATTCATCAACCCCAAATCTAGACAAATGGAGATTGCTACCTGACGAGTTAGTTTCCGTCCTCAGCCTACACAACTCCAGGGGTGAACTGCAAGCCACAATAGCTGGTTATGGTCACCACTGCCTGCTGCCACCTCCAGGTGGGCACATAGCCATCCATGTATTGTGCTGGGGCACGTCACATATATGGGGACTGGTCTGAGCGGCACACATCTGCTACTGGGAAAATGAAGCTGGCCAGGCCCCACACACAGAGATCAGAACAATCAGTACCCACCTCCAGGTTCAAGCCATAGTAGAATCAGAGGCTCCCAACAGCATCAAAATTTCCATGCATGACTTGGGAGTAGCAATTCAGCTGGGAGGGGGAGCTAAGGAGTCTGCCATTAAGCTGCTTTTGCATAACAAACATCCTATTTTTACTTAGTTTGTATGCTTATTTGGGATGACTTTGGGTGTGGAGGCTAACGGATGTCATGGGAGCTAATGGCCCTCTTAAGACACCCTTTGGTGCTATGACTTGGACCACCAATTCTGCTATGAAAACCACGCCGTAACTTAGGGATCCGAATAACCTATTAGCCAAAGAACTCTCAGACTTCCATATACCTCCCAGACTTCCTTGTTCCTTCTCAACCTTAGGATCCTTACCACATCTAGTTCTTAGCAAGATGCTTTCATCATTGAGAAGAAAAATCGTGCCTCTGCACCAGGAGAGCATCTTCCTGTTACACAGCACTTGACTCATGTCCTTGCCCAGTAGGTAGTTATTGTTAGAATTTGAGGTGTAGATAGGGAAATTGATATTTAGATGGTTTAAAGCACGGGTCCTCAAGCCCCTATCCGCGGCCTGTTAGGGACCGGGCCGCACATCAGGAGGTGAGTGGCGGGCGGGCAAATGAAGCTTCATCTGCTGCTCTCCATCGCTCCCCATCGCTCGCATCACTGCCTGAACCATCCCCTCCTTTCCCCCCGCCACCGCCCCACTGTGGAAAAATTGTCTTCCACAAAACCGGTTCCTGGTGCCAGAAAGGGTGGGAACCACTGGTTTAAAGGTCAGTAGAATTTGAAGTTGGGTGTGTCTGGCTTCAAAGTGTAGGCTCTTTCTACTTTTTCCATGCTTTCTTTCCTAGAGCATGGCTTGGATGAGCTTCAGAGCTACTCCAGCATACACAGCAGGAGAGGTGTCTAGTTCTCCAGATTGATTAGTTTAATGTTTTGGAGGAACCTTCATATAAGTTCTTGACTTCCTTCAGGCCATCTCCCCAGCCCTGTTGGATGATCCTGGCCTATTCAAAGCATTAACCATGGCCCTTCAGAACTTCTGATGGCTCTGTATTTCGAATGGTGCCTTTTGACACTTAATTCTAATGACATCCGTGCCCAGAAAGCAGAGACCCACAATGCCCCACAGGCTGCCTCAACCACTCCAGTCCTAGTAAACTATCACAGTGGGTTTTATCACAGATCTGCCCATCTCCCAAGTCTGCAGCAAATTTTGGAGGTGGTAAATATCCTTTATAATCCCCAGTCTTCATCCTCTGACCTCCTTCTCATCTACTTTCATCATAGTCATTTGTTCACCAAAGATGTAGGAAGATTATCTGATACGACAGTGGTTTACAGTTCTAATCTGGCTTCAGAGAGCACACCTCCCTGGCCTCCAACACCCACAGCCAGAAGGCCAAATTCTATCAACTCAGTTCTGGAAAATGCCTCTGCTTCTACATCCATCTGTCTTTGCTTTGCTCCCTCCTTCTGCTTTATGATCTCATTTCTTAACTCCAACCCCCAATTTTGGTGTTTAGACTCAACTCTCCTTGCTCTCTTTTTCTCAGACCTGACACTTTGTCATTGGATAGTGTTTTAAAAATGGCTCCTTCATCTTAGAAACAGAAAGTAGCATGGTGGTTACCAAGGGCTTGGAGGAGGGTGGAAAGGGGGAGTTGTTGTTTTAAGGGTATAGAGTTTCAGTTTTGCAAGATAAAAAAGTTCTGGAGATCTGTTTCACAACAATGTGAATATACTTAACACTACTTAACTGTACTTAAAGTTTGTTAAGACTGTAAATTTTGTGTTAGGTGTTTTTTACCACAATAAAAAAAATGCAGAAAAAAATTTTTTTTAGCACCCAGAAAAAAACAAATGGTCCCTCCATCCTGATTTTATCTGAGAGACACAAATTAAATTTGAACTTGTTTTAAGGGAAGTTTATGCTATAACATGTATTCCAATATGGAACCTTGATGTTGGCTACGGCTATAGTCAGAATTCATGCAGTAATTACATAACCTGATCCTTTGGATCACTCTCTTGTATTAGTTAAAAATATATGTTTTGACCCCTGGACCATGGGTTCTCAAACTTCAGTGTGTAATAACAATCACAGGCTTATTATATATGCATATTCCAAGGCTTACCCTATGCCTACAGAATTAGAAATCCTTTGAGTCTGAGGCCCAAAAATCTGCATGTTAAATAAACTCTATGTTATGTTGAAACAGGCTGTCACTGAACCACAGTTTGAGAAATTCTGTTTTAGAAGGTATGCTGTTTTTAAGGCAAGGACCAAATATTTAATTTTATTTTTTCTTCTATGGGCTCAATCTCAGAGATTTGTACTTAGTAAGGACTCCCATGTGGTTGAAAAAATACAGTTAAAAAAAAAAAAAAGCATTTTGCTGGACTTGTCTAAATAAAATACAATCTGTAGCATGTGGTTTATTTTAGAATTAATTGTGCATTAATATGTATTTGAGCAAGCCATATAATAAAGAGCTATAATGTGATGCTATCTCCAAAAATGTGGCTTTAGTGTTTAGTGTTTTGAAATCCAGACTCTGAGAGACTCTGATCTCATATAGCTCTAAAAATGTCATTTCCTTTTTGAACTTTTTATCCCTCTTCAGCCTCTAGATGGAAATGAAGCATTCCTAGTTTCAACCTGACTTGCAACTTTCAATGTGTTCTAAAGGAAGTGTTGGAGAACATTTATAACATTCATTTCATCATGTAGTCTGTCCATACAAGAATAACTGTGAATATACTTTTAAATACCATATACTTTAGAATTTAACTTTTTGTCTGAAGAAAAATAGTGTCATTTATCTAGTGAGCAAAGCAATTTGGAGTTGCCTCATTCAGATTAAATTCATAATTTTAATAGTCATTTACATTTATGATATCACAAGGATGTGCAATGACAGTATTTTTACTTAGAAATTAATAAGACAATTTGTTCTTCATGTTCTGGAGGATTTTTGCCCATTAGATGGATGTTTAGATAAATGTCTGTGAAGGCTCTATCTAACCCTGAGAATCTGTGAATTTATACTGCCAAAGTAATTTCGGATACACTCAATATTACTTGGATGTAACGTGAAATGTAATTTGTTCCCCACGGAGAACACAGTTTTAGCCCAAAATTTGTCTGTACAAAGTGAATTGTCTAATAGTTTTATTTTCATGTATTTTTAGAATGATGTCATACTTTAGAAATATAAACATTCAAGTGGAAAATCAAACGTTGGATCAGAGAGTAACACCCCAACTGATTTGTCTTTTAAGTTTTCTAAGGGATTAAGCTTTTATATATGCTCTTCCCCACCCCCACCCCCATTTTAAGGTTTCAACAGTAACACAATGGTCACCAAATGCATTGTATGAATACAGCCAGGATTTGTGACATTCCAAAATGTCTTTGAGGCTTGAAGCGGCAGGTCCAAAGTCACAGAAGCTTAGAACTGAAAGGACCTCCGAGTTGGAGCAGAAGAACATTTAGGTTACTGAGTTGCTCAAGAGTGTATAATGGTGGAGAGATGACCTGCTTCTCTGTTGAGACAGTGCACTTCCCACTGCTTTGAAGGAGGAAGAATTAAGAAGTTGTTTTGTCTGTTCTGCCTGTGGATAACACTGTCCTCACTATCCTTTAGAAATCCACTTGGTATTATGTCTACTTGTTTCTTCTTTCTAGGTTGGTTACCCACTGTGGTAGACAAACTCTAGGGTGGCCACCATGATCCCCTGCCTCTTGGGATTCACACACTTTTATCCCCCTCCCCCCGAGTATAGGCAGGACCTATGACTTCCTGCTCACTAATAGAATGCAGCAAAGGTGATGGAATATACATGGTTATGTGTATATGATGACCTTACACATGACTATAAACCAACTTGATAGGAGACTCTCTTAGCCTGCCTGGCCAGACATGAAATAGCTGGGTCCACTGATTCAGAGTCTTACAAGGATGCAATCAAATTATCAGCTGGGGCTTTGGTCTCATCTGAGGCTTGACTTGGGAAGGAGCTGTTTCCAGCTCATGTGGTTGTTGGCAGCGTCCAGTCCTTGCATGCTGCTGGATTGAAGGCCTCAGTTTCTTGCTGACTGTTGGAGGGAGGCTGCGTCAGTACCTTGCCATGTGGTGCTCTCCAGAAGCAGCTCACAACATGACAGCTTGCTTCTTCAAAGCCAGCAAGGGACAGTCTTTGGGTCACATTGGCTACACCCAGAAGACTCAGTTATTTTATTTTATCTTTTTTATTTTTTTAACATCTTTATTGGAGTATAATTGCTTTACAACAGTGTGTTAGTTTCTGCTTTATAACAAAGTGAATCAGCTATACATATACATATATGCCCATATCTCCTCCCTCTTGCGTCTTCCTCCCACCTCTCTAGGTGGTCCCAAAGCATTGAGCTGATCTTCCTGTGCTATGCGACTGCCTCCCACTAGCTATCTATTTTACTTTTGGTAGTATATATAAGTCCATGCCACTCTCTCACTTTGTCCCACCTTACCCTTCCACCTCCTTGTGCCCTCAAGTCCATTCCCTATGTCTGCTTCTTTATTCCTGTCCTGCCCCTAGGTTCTTCAGAACCGTTTTTGTTTTTTTTTAGATTCCATATATATGTGTTAGCATATGGTATTTATTTTTCTCTTTCTGACTTACTTCACTCTGTGTTACAGACTCTAGGTTCATCCACCTCACTACAAATAACTCAGTTTTGTTCCTTTTTAGGGCTGAGTAATATTCCATTGTATATATGTGCCACATCTTCTTTATCCACTCATCTGCTGATGGACACTTAGGTTGTTTCCATGTCCCGGCCATTGTAAATAGAGCTGCAATGAACATTGTGGTACATGACTCTCTTTGAATTATGGTTTTCTCAGGGTATATGCCCAGTAGTGGGATTGCTGGGTCATATGGTAGTTCTATTTGTAGTTTTTTAAGGAACCTCCATACTGTTCTCCATAGTGGCTGCACCAATTTACATTCCCACCACCAGTGCAAGAGGGTTCCCTTTTCTGCACACCCTCTCCAGCATTTATTGTTTGCAGATTTTTTGATGATGGCCATTCTGACTGGTGTGAGGTGATACGTCATTGTAGTTTTGATTTGCATTTCTCTAATGATTAATGATGTTGAGCATCCTTTCATGTGTTCGTTGGCAGTCTGTATATCTTCTTTGGAGAAATGTCTATTTAGGTCTTCTGCCCATTTTTGGATTGGGTTGTTTGTTTTTTTGATATTGAGCTGCAGGAGCTGCTTGTAAATTTTGGAGATTAATCCTTTGTCCACTGATGTGTTTGAAAATATTTTCTCCCATTGTCTTTTCATCTTGTTTATGGTTTCCTTTGCTGTGCAAAATCTTTTAAGTTTCATTATGTCCCATTTGTTTATTTTTGTTTTTATTTCCATTTCTCTAGGAGGTGGGTCAAAAAGGATCTTGCTGTGATTTATGTCATACAGCGTTCTGCGTATGTTTCCCTTGAAGAGTTTTATAGTGTCTGGCCTTACATTTAGGTCTTTAATCCAGACTCAGTTATTTTAACTTGCTGCATCTAACTGGTGTGAATTTGCACCCCGTAATTTTTTTTTTTTTTTTTTTTTTTTTTTTTGCAGTACGCGGGCCTCTCACTGTTGTGGCCTCTCCTGTTGCAGAGCACAGGCTCCGGACGCGCAGGCTCAGCGGCCATGGCTCACGGGCCCAGCCGCTCTGCGGCATGTGGGATCTTCCTGGACCGGGGCACAAACCCGTGTCCCCTGCATCGGCAGGCAGACTCTCAACCACTGTGCCACCTGGGAAGCCCTGCACCCCGTAATTTATATTAGGATTCTAGAGCTCGTGATTGCATTCACCTTGACAACATCAATATAAACTCAGTTTATAATTTTTTCATTAATTGTATAGTTATATGTTTCAGGGGATTATGGAGTATATTGACTCTATTATGAATTCAAACTAATCTATTGTGTAAGCGAGGAACCTGTGTGAACTATTAAATCAGCAACCAACCTACCTCTTGGCCTTCACTAGACTAGAGTGTCTGCCAAAGCAATAAATTTTACCTTAGATAGGTAAATCAATTTCACTGCCATGTTCTCTCCCCTACTTCCTTCCCTTCTTCTTTCCAAAGGTTGCACCAAAATGTTATATTTGGGCACCAATGCTCTTGGAGACCATGGCAATCTCCCTCTGTCTTCAGAAGTGTGCCATGCACTGTGCCTACAATGATCTGCTTTCTTTTCTGCATATTTTCCTCCCAGTGATGGTTTTGCTTCTTCTTGCCTCCACCAGTGATTAGCTTCACAAACCACCTTATGGTTGAGTCCAAAGGTTTTTCCCCAAAAGAACACACAACTGACAGAAACAATAAAATGAAAGTGCCCATGTTTTAAAATTAATAGAAAAACTTTTACTACAACACCAGTTAGAATTTCCTTCAGTTATTATGACATCAGATTTTAGTCTTGACAAAACTGATAAGCTCTAGACATTCATAACTGGAGAGTTTCAAGATCATTGTTTTTAAATCATCATTACATGGAAACTAGTGCTGTTTTATTTTAGGTGCATGGCAAACTGACAGAATACCAATCCAGTCCAAAGCTAAATCCAGTGAGGGCAGTCTAATTTAGATTTCTGCACTGAATTTTAACCAAGGCTGGGCTTCTGCTGGGCGATACTGTGAACTGTTTGATTTGTGCCAGGATTACTGTAATTTTGCAAGGTAACTTTAACATTATTAGGCTAAGTAAAAAATAAACTACTGATGAACAAAATTTATGGAAATTAATGGAAATGTTTCACCTTTATCCCACTAAGTCTTCTAATTCCTTCAAAGAGTTAACGTTTATATTTTATTTTTATAACATAGAGCTCATTCCTGACTTTCAACCAGCTTTTCAATGTTCCTGCTAAAATTTAGAGACCCGTCCTTTACTGATGTCCTTTTGATTATTCATTCCAGCAGCCCTGATTTATTTTTATTAGTATGATACAACAATTCAAGTCAAAGGAACACAGTTCCCCACAATTTGGTAATACCTAGAACTTCTGCACTTTGTGAACGAAGACAGGCTTTTTAAAAAAATACCTGCAAGGCATACAGGCTCAGATACACGCAGTGCATTCAGGTCATTTGAGAAATAATATGCAGACTTCTTTCACATTTTCCTTGAGGACTTTTGCTTGGGTTTCCTTTATATTGTATACATTGAAATTCTTTGTAGATGACTGCAATAAAAAAAATGTATTTTCCCCCACTTGCAAAACCAAAGCAGTTGAAGAAATTTGCACATTACCTTTCCTTGCGAGGCCTTTGGCTTTTTCCCCCTAATGCCTTTTAAGAGAGTCTATCGTTAATTTTAGATGAAGAGTACAGAGCCTTTCTGTTTCCATAAATGTTTTAATGCTTCGTTCCTAGAGATGGGCTATATGGGGAGCTCTGTGAAGTTGTTCTTTTTGAGAAGTAAAATGTTTCCCCACAAAAAGAGAAGGAAAGTTTCCAGAGAACAATGAAAGCCTGGTAATTGTACCCGGAGTTCCTTAGAAGAGTTCATTCTTCTCACATGGGAGGATGGTTTGCTCCCAGAAACTTATTACCCCGTTGCCAGTCATTTTTCTGCCAAAGTCAACCCATGCACCTTTTAGCCACTTCAGTACACTGCAGCTGTTATATCCTGACCACCGGGGACTTCCTTCTTCCTTTCTGCTATTACAACGAGGTCATTCATTCCTTTCTCTCTCTCTCTCTCTGTTTTTTTTAAAAGAAATCTTTTCCTCCCCATCTGTGCCTGGGATGCAGATACTGTTGCTTTTCCCTCACCAGCTGGGGCTGCGCTCATTGTTCAACCTATTGTTTCTCAAAGATAGGGCTTTGCATTAAGGCTACGAATGGATAAAAAACGGCTGGCTCAGAAAACCATCATCAAATTACTAAACAAAAATAGGGAGTGGAATATTTTGTCTGCATTTAGAGACTTTTCTTTTAATTTCTTCATATTTTCTTTGTTTTGCTTTATTTCAGGTAGCAACGATTTTCAAACATCCACATTAGTAAATTCTGCCTTGAATTCATCCTTTTTAACTGCGATTAACCCCAAATGAGAGAGTGCTTTTGTCTCTCCCTTAAATACCATCGGCTTGCTCTTTCCACTGCTTTTGCCTTGCTTTAGATAGCTTCCTCCAAAGTAACTGGGAAATTAGTATGTCTTCTTAACCTTTATGTGTAAGAACTCTTCTAGCCTTCTAGACAGGAGTCACTGGCATTAAGTGTTTAAAGTTATCCTTATTTTTCCACAAAATAAAATCACTTGTCTCAAACCCTTTTATTTTCATTCATTTTTTGCTTATTTTGATTGAGGTATAATTGACATATAACCTACCTAACCTACCTAAAGGTTTGATATTTGTGTATATTGCGAAATGACCACCACCGTAAGTCTAGTTAACATCCCCACCGTTCATAGTTGCAAAAAATTTTCTTTCTTGTGATGAGGACTTTTAAGATTTCCTCTCTTAGTAACTTTCAAATATGCAGTATGGTATTATTAACCCTTGTCACCCAGCTGTACTCTCAAATTCTTTTTAGAGGGTGGGATACTAATAAACAAACAAACAAAATAATTCTATAGGCTGGTGCTTCTCATACTTTAGTGAGCATGAGAACCATCTGGAGTTAAAATACAGATTGCTGGGCCCTGCCCTGGAGGCTCTGATCAAAGTGCTACTGATGCTATCGATCTGTGGACAGCGCTCTCAGTACTCAGCCCTTCCCCCCAAAGAGATTCCTGGGTATTCCAGGGTTGCTTCTTAAAGCGTTACCCGATGTAAACCAATGAAAAGAAAAGCTTGTTGAGACGGTAAGTGTATAATGATTGACAGATAGATGATGGATAATAAATAGATAATAGAATCCTATGAATCCTATGTTATTATTTATTACTTAAGTAATTTAAAAATTCTACCTTTTAATAAGTTTTTAAAGCATGGGATACACAGTATAAAAGTTAAAAGAGGGCTTCCCTGGTGGCACAGTGGTTGAGAGTCCGCCTGCCGTTGCAGGGGACACGGGTTCGTGCCCCGGTCCGGGAAGATCCCGCCTGCCGCGGAGCGGCTAGGCCCGTGAGCCATGGCCGCTGAGCCTGCGCGTCCGGAGCCTGTGCTCCACAACGGGAGAGGCCACAACAGTGAGAGGCCCTCGTACCGCATAAAAATAAATAAATAAATAAATAAGTTAAAAGAGCACAGAATATGTATATAAGAAACGAAGCTGTTCCCCGTTTCCAGATCTCCACTCCCGCTTTGCAGAATCAAGCATGTTTAAGTATCTTGTTAGAGTATGTGCACTTAACATTTTGAAAGAGGTTGAGAATTGCCCTCTATCAGATAGTCTACGCCAGTTTACACTCCCATCTACTATTATACAGATGCTTATCTCTCCACACTTCAATGGTAGCAGACAATATCCAAAATTTTGATCCGCCATTCTGACATGTGAAAAATGACGTCTAATTTTTATTTTACTTTGTGTTGCATATAATTATAAGAGAAGTTAAACAACTTTGAGTAGCAAGACTGTGGACAATCTATTAATTTAGTACAAACAGCTGACTGGCTTATAAATTCGACGTCATACTTTCATCCAAGCAAAAGTATCTGCTTTTCTTGTTCACCTGATACTTTCCTTTTGTTGAATCTTGCTTCAAAAAGTACTGCTTCACCTCCTTTTGAATGAAAAGAAACAACTACGGTAACCCCCCTTGTCTGCCCCTTTCCTCAGTTCCCCCGGAAAATTTGATTTATTTGGCAACCCTTTGATAAATGAAGGCTTAGATGTAGATTTTTTTATGGTCTGTAGAAAATAATACATCTCTAAACCCAAGCTTTGCTTATGAGAAATGACAGCTTATAGCCAAACTGAGGTTATAGGAAATCAAAGAAAACATTGACTATGGTGCACACACCAAAGCTGAATTTTCCTTGTTTATTGGTGTTCACTTGAAAGAAACACACACACACACACACACACACACACACAACCCTAAGACTGCTTTTTGAAATCAAATGTATTTCCTGCCTTCTTCTTTCCTCCGGACTCTTACGACCAGCCTATTTATAGCCCAGGAAAGGAAAAAGCTCCGCTGGAGGCAGGAAAACTAAGTTCAGAAAGAATAGAAGGAAGTGTGCCTGCCATTTAGCCAAACAACCTTTAATTCAGTGAGCTCAAAGCTTAGCAGCTTCGCTGTCGTCGTTAGGCGTAAACAGCTTGCAAATTCGAATTTTTTACTCTCCCCATTTTTGAACTGGATTTGGGCAATGGAGGTGAACGCAGCATTTTAGAAGAGAGAACAGGAATCTCTAGGTGTTTAGATACGTGGAAGAGAAACTTGTAACGGGTTGGTGAAGCAGAAGAGAGGATTCAACAGAGGGATGCGCTTGAAATGATTCCACACCTGCGAGTTAAGGTAAGTGTCCTTTTTAAGACTGTCTATTGTTGTGTCTACATGCATATTATGCACTGTGGATATTAACCCCAGACGGTGCGTATAATTTGAGGGTGGTCACTCATGAAGAGCTCATAAGCTTTGCTTATATCTCTGAAAATATGTGGAAATCAGCCTCACTTGTGACATCTTCGCTTTTTAACAATAATGTTTTTAAAGTAGTTGTTTCCTTAAGATAGCTTTATAGCCACTAAGTTTTCTTTGGTTTCATTATCACCAGGGGATTAAACAGTATACATAATTTCATTGAAGATCATTTTTGAAAAATAATTTCTTGATATTTGTCTGTTTTTCTACCCTTTTCAAAGTGCTGATGAGTGATCCATATACCATTTTGGGGGTATCAATACTGGTTTAGAATACATTTAATAGAGAGGCCCTCAAGCAAAAGTGGTCTATTTTAGAAAAGTTATTTTAACTAAAAATTAAATTTTGTATAAAATTATGTGAAGATTAAATTTTTTTTAACACAGAGCTTCTCCTGAACATTCATTTTCAGACCAAGAAAAACCCTCTAGAAGCACAAAAAACAGCACTTAACAGCTCCAGTGATAGAAACTGTTCACAATAATTATTTACATTTAAGTTATTATTTCAAAACAGTCATTCAACATATATTTTTGAGTGACCTGAAAAAATGTCCCTGGGTTTGGAAGTGGAAAGGTCAAAAGGGAATGGATTAAATCCAAGAGCTGTTGATGCTGCCCACGAAAACTTGTAAAGCTCCTAGAGACATTCCAACTTCTGTTAACGTTCTTTGCCATCAAACAAGTACGTTTGTTTAGATGATGCACCATATTTGCATTCACCGCTGATAATATCCACATTCGTGTCCTGGAGAAACGTGATTAATGTCACCGTGATGTCAAACAAAGGAATAAGGTTCTGGTGGTTTATTGAAAAGGAAGAACCAAAGGAAATGTGTTGCTGTTATTTTGGCTTATCCCAGTTTGAGACTGGTATGTTTAGAATCTGTCTTAAGAAGATAGCAAATCTGGAAGCCAGAAAAGCTGAGCCAGCCAGATTGCAACTAGTGCAGGAGGCCAAGGCTCAGTTCTGTCTCAATGTGGATCGCATTGGCTGTTCTCTTTCATGGAAGAATTTAAGGGTTATTTTCTTCTGATTAGAAAATTATAATTCATTCCATGGAAATAGCAAAGTATAATATTCTTGAGTAGAAAGAGAGATATTTCTTAGTTAAAATTAGGTTGTAAAAAATAGAGTGAAATAAAATTAATCTGGACAAATATGATGGGTCTGAAGAAACAAATAAAACAAACTCTTAGCCCTTGTTTCCAGGACATTCCAGTGCTGCAAAGTCCTGAATTCAGTGCTGAATCCATTTTATTATTTCCACAAAGAAAAGTCTGAGGTAACCTAATTAATTGCTACTCCAGGTGGGTCAGCGATAGGGACACTGCTTACAGTGATCCTGATTTCTGTTCATGTTGAACCTTTCCTCTTATAATTTCAAAACAACATTCTCACTTGACACATTCATATGTTTACATGATGAGAATAAAAATGTTTTAAACACTACTGAAGGTTTAAATAATAGATAAAATAATGAGTTATGTATTTTATTCTAAGAATATATATTTTTTCACTTTTAAAAGTCTTGTTGTTGGTCATTGGTTTCTGGTTGCCCATAGATGCTTACAAATGTATCCATGAAATGCCAGCTATTTAAAATAGATTTCTTGGGAATGGCTTAATAGTTTCATAGCTTTCCTGATGTATTCTCAAGCTCCTGAGAATACGGTACATTATTAGAGTTAGCTAATTCTGAAAAAAAAATTGCCAATTTTTTAGCTTCTCTATTAATTAAATAGTCATTTATTTCTTCATTTCCTGCATAACTCCTATAATCACCATATGTTTATAGGTTGCATAGTATAGCCACCCCGACTCTCACATAGAAATATAAGTGAAATCAGATTACTCTTCAGATAGAGTGGAGTTTTAAGAAATTTAGTCACCAATGTAATCCACAACTTGTAGGATGTATTGAAGGGGGGGTGTAGGAAGAAGCATGCCAAGGCCAGGCAGCCATACCCACCTGGCCTGATGCTATCGAAGGAGGGGGAATTGCAAATTGATTTTCATGGGTCTATGAGCACCTTAAATCCAGATTAGTGGCCGCTGGATGTTCTCTTTCTCCTGTGCTCTCATCCTCTCACATCCTATATTGCAGGTCAGCACAGCACCACACCACCAAAGCATATTTGTTAAGTTCTCCTACTTATAATACATTCTCTACCTTTGATAAACTCAACATTTACTTGGAGAGTGGGAGTTATACAGAACACAAGGCATACTATATATGGAACCAAATGAATGATGTAGATAATAAGTACAGATAAGGAAGGCCTGATCCGGGCAGTCTTCATGGAGGGATGAGGCTGAGCTGAGCCTTGAAGGGCAGAGGGAGATCTGATGGGTACGGCAAGAGATAAGGGCATCCAAGACAAGAACGGAGCTGTGTGCATGGGAAGAGACAGGAATGTATTGACACTTGGGTTGCTGGATGAAATACAAGATTCCCACTGAAATACGAATTTCAGATAAACGACATATACTTTCTCTAGTAAGAGTATGTCCTATTTCACTGGTGTGTATGAGGCGTATTGCATGAGACATACTTATACAAAATATATTTGTTGTTTATCTGATTCACATTTAACTAAGTGTCCTGTGTTTTTTATTTCCTACTGGCAACCCTACCAGCGAACTCTGTGTCAACCAGCTTGATAGGAGCAGGGGCAATGCCCATAGAGAACAAGAAGAAAGCATCTGGAGAAGGTTGAAGTCAGACTGCAGTGGGACAATAATGCCAGACTAAGGAATTTAGAATCTAATTTGAAGACACTGGGGAGTCACTGAGGATTTTGAGAAGGGAAATGACATCAATAAGACCTGCCCATTCAAGGCAGGACTTGCTGGGGCAAAGAGCAGGTCACCAAGGTCTGGGTGCTGGTGACAACAGAGAGAAAGAAACCATCCAGATTGGAGACACATTAGAGAACATATCCCACATGTTTTGTAAACTGATTGGATATGGTTTTAGGAGGAGAAGAAGTGTTAGAGAGGATATTATGTTTTACTTAGAGTCCATTCAAAGAAATAGCCAAAGAGATAGAAGCAGGTCAGGGAGTTAGTGAGGGAAGCAAGGATTTTATTTTCAGACATATTAAATTTGAGGTGATGATGGGATAATCAAGTAGAAATAGTAAGTGGACAGCTGGAAATGGGAAACAGCTCAGGAAAAAGGTGAGGGCTGGAAATAATAACAACGGCCAACATTGATGGAGAATTTTCTATATGCCAAGCTTTTTTTTTTTTTTTTAACATCTTTATTGGGGTATAATTGCTTTACAATGGTGTGTTAGTTTCTGCTTTATAACAAAGTGAATCAGTTATACATATACACATGTTCCCATATGTCTTCCCTCTTGGGTCTCCCTCCCTCCCACTCTCCCCATCCCACCCCTCCAGGCTGTCACAAAGCACCGAGCTAATATCCCTGTGCCATGCGGCTGCTTCCCACTAGCTATCTACCTTACTACGTTTGTTAGTGTGTATATGTCCATGACTCTCTCTCGCCCTGTCAAAGCTCACCCTTCCCCCTCCCCATATCCTCAATATGCCAAGCTTTTTAATATACATTCTCTTATTTCGTGCTCACAACAACCACCTATGGGCAGGTTCCATTGCTAACCACATTGTATAAATGAGAAAACTAAGGCTCAGAGAGGTTAAGGGACTTGTCCTTAATTACCTAGCTAGAGACAGAAAATGGAAGCCAGGTGTGCATGAGCTCAAAGCCATGTACCCACTCATTCCCCTGGAGAATGTATCTGCTGTGGATTCACTTTCTCCACCTGCAAAGATCTAAGGGCACAATTGTTCATGCTGTAACCCAATTTTTAACCAGATGCCTGGTCTTTGTTCCTCACTACGGTAGCCCTCAGAATTCTGCACCTTTTGGTTAATCTCTCTGAGGAAACGGGAATAGTTTATACACAGAGATTTTCTTATTGATTTTACTTATTTGTATATTTATTACCTAAATTGTTTTTCCCTTCAGTGCCTCATTTTTAGATTTCTCCTCGGTTATCTTATGAAATAAAGATTATACCATACCGAAGAGAAAACAGGACCAAGAAAGGGGTTAAACACCTCTCCCTGTCCTCGGCTGCCCTCTAGTGGCAGAACCAGGTAACAATGCTCAGCCCAGGTCAGGGACAGTACAGGCAGCCACTAGAAGCGAGCTCTTTAGGAAACTAAGAGGTCACAGAATCACTGCAGAATCATCTGTGGGCTCCTAAAGGGTTTGCAGGCTAGTTGTACTAAAAGATTCTGGAAAAGGATTTCGTGGAATTACTTAGACTTTTACAGCTAGCTGGCCCAAAGGGCATTTCGGATAGACCCGTTGTAGATTTATCTTAAACTTTGTAATCATTGAAAATATTTCACTTGTTTATCCTGTTAGGAAGGTACATATATCAGGCTTGGTTATTAAATTTTTAATGCACATCTGTGCCTTGATTGTTAAGGAATTTTCCTAGACATTTTATTCTAAATATTTATTTCAAAATACACAATATTTTTTCTACTAAAAAGTAAATAGTCTGGGACTTCCCTGGTGGTGCAGTGGTTGAGAATCCGCCTGCCAATGCAGGGGACACAGGTTCGATCCCTGGTCCAGGAAGATCCCACATGCCATGGAGCAACTAAGCCTGTGTGCCACAACTACTGAGTCTGTGCTCTAGATCCCGTGAGCCACAACTACTGAGCCTGCGTGCTGCAACTACTGAAGCCTGCGCACCTAGAGCCCATGCTCCACAACAAGAAGCCACCGCAATGAGAAGCCCGCGCATCTCAACAGAGTAGCCCCCGCTCACCCAACTAGAGAAAGCCCACGTGCAGCAACGAAGGCCCAACACAGCCAAAAATAAATAAATTTTAAATATATATATATATATATACATAAAAAAGTAAATAGTCTATATTTTAGGAATATATCCTAAGGAAATATTCATAGATTGAGGCAAAAATCTATGTAAAAGAAAGTTTATCTATTTGAAACAGACAAATTTTGGACAAATATACAAAATAAGGAAATTGCCAAATAAGATCCCACAATATGGAATTACAAATAGCCATTAAATTACATTAAAATATTTAATGGCATTGGAAACTCTTTGTAGTAAATGTTAGTTGAAAAAGAGAAGACAAAAAATTATGTACATGGTATGATCCCATTTTCTTAAAAATTATAAATGTATATATGAAAAAGAGTTAAGAACTAAAAATTCGTACACCAAAATGTTAAGAATCTCTGGTCAGTGAGGTAATGGTGATTTTTATTTTCTACTTTGTCTCTGGGATAGCATGTACTACTTTTTATTTTTTAAATTTTTATTGGAGTATAGTTACTTTACAATGTTGTGTTAGTTTCTGTTGTACAGCCAAGTGAATCAGTTATACATATACATATATCCCCTCTTTTTTTAGATTTCCTTTCCATTTAGGTCATCACAGAGCATCGAGTAGAGTTCCCTGTGCTATACAGTAGGTTCTCATTAGTTATCTATTTTATACATAATAGTGTATATAAGTCAACCCCAGTCTCCCAATTCATCCCACTCCCCCACCTTGGTATCCATAAGTTTGTTCTCTACAACTGTGTCTCTATTTCTGCTTTGCCAATAAGTTTATCTGTACCATTTTTCTAGATTCCACATATAAGCAATATTAGACAATATTTGTTTTTCTCTTTCTGACTTATGTCACTCTGTATGACAGTCTCTAGGTCTATCCAGGTACTTTTATAATCAGGTACAAAAACCAGTATATTTTGAAAAAGTGGAAAACTAAGTCCCAGTGCTCTAATTTCTTGCTGTCACGGCTGACAGTCAGGTTTGTGCTAATTCAGCCCCATTTTGGCTTCTTTGCCCAGTAAAGCACTGTATCCTGTTTGTGACAGCATAATTCATTGTAATGGAAAAGATTATGATGCACTAGTCTGGTCTATGACTTCACTGTATTCATGGGCAACAGGAAACAAAGACAGACACTTGTTTTTTTCATAATTGTTTTAGCAATAATTGACAATTGGAGGAAATGAATGGCAGAAAACAATTATGGGCAGACAAGATGGTCAGCAAATCAGACTGGGAAATGCAATGGAGCCTGTCTTAGTTCTATTAGTGCAACAATTTCAGAACATTACAAAGATATTATTGTTTTGTTTTCAATCTACTCCTGAAATCACTATTGTTTTTACCAGCAGTTACACAACTCTTTGCTGGAAGTAGTGACCCCCAATGTGTTTTTAATTCAGTAATCTGGTAATCCCACATCAGTGATTTGGGAATGAATTTTTATGTAGGTTAATATCCAGTGTCAGTGTGAACTTCTCCACGTGCATGACGTGTCCAGTTATAATGCTGCTATAATAATAACTAGCCCCCTGTTGCCTGTACACAGAATCTTAAAAGTTTTATTTTCCATTAAATTTTTAAAAATCAAATTCACGTTTCTATTTTCTGTGAAAAGATCCCTTGTTTTCATTTTAACAGCAATGGTGGGGGAAACCAACAACAAAAAGTCAAAACAAGTGAATTCATGATTCCCTCTCCTGTTTCCGTGCTATGAAATGAGTACAGTTAACAACGACTGAGATGAAAACGAAGGATGTGTTATCAACTGGGAAAGAGCTAAGTAAGGCAGGTACTGCGTGCACTGCAGTGACATTTATAAGTATCTCAACCAGTGACTTGTGTCCTTAGACATGACTTAACTGTCCTGTTGGGTATTATTAAAATGCTTTGCTTGGGAAAACTAAACATGTAGGGGTTGCTTTAATCTTTACTCCTGGTCATATTCTCCTGTGATTAGCCCAATTTGGAATAAAATTCTGCAGCGGCTCTGACTTCCAATCTGAAAGACTAGTTACTGGTCATGCAATTTATTGTGGAGGCCTCTAGACCAAGCACTGTCCAGTAGAAATATAAAGTGAGCCACAAATGTCATTTTATATTTTCTAGTGACCACATTAAGGAAGTAAAGAGACAGGTAAAAATTAGTTTTAAGAATCTCATTTGTTGAACCCAATATATCCAAAACATTATCATTTTGACGTGCAATCAAAATAAAAGACTGTTAATGAGATATCTTACCTTCTTCTTTGGTACCAAGTCTTTGAAATCCAGGGTGTATTTTATGCCTGCTGCATATCTCGGTCCGCGGGCCTCATTTCATGTGCTCAGTGGCTTGAGGTGCCTAGTGGCTACTGGAGTGGGCAGTGCAAATCTCAACAGCAGAGCTGCAGTGCTATGCAGTTACATGAATGGCATGTGAAGTTTGGGCTGAGAGATTCTGCTGTCTGTTCAGGACTCACAGTCTTCTTTCTGATGGACTCAGCAGGCCACTCTTACATGTCTCAAATAAAACTGAATCACTGAAAGGCAAGCAAAGGATTGACAGTTTCTAAGTTTTGGCCTCTTAGAACAGTCCAACTGTTCGTTGGATCAACTGGAATGCTGTGAGTAACGGTGGGTTTTTCAGTTGAGAATAAGGGTAATAGAGGTTTTAAAAAACTCTCAATTTTTGAAATCTGGGTTATATGATTATAAGAAACTTTATTTTATCATGATGTTTCCAAGTGAATTTAGACATGGTAACAGATATTACACAGCCTAAAATGAACTTCTAGAAAGCATTATAGATGTTGTGCTCTTAATAATGCATAAAACTTAGTACAAAGAAAGAAATCTTTAGCAATTCACTCACACACACACACACACACACACACACTTCTTCTACCATTGTGACCATTTCTGATGTCTTTTCTGCAGTCTGCATTGTCTTATTTGAAGGGTAGGAAGTATGCTTCAATAATCTTGTATAACTACTATGCCCTGGGGACTGTTATGCCAGTTAGCTGGAGTGACAAAGATAGTTCTGTGTGCTAAGTATGGAGATACAAAAATAGAACCAATGGAAGTGGATAAAACTAAAAGACACTGTAGGTTCCTAAGGCCCCGCCAATGGCAAGAGACCTGGAAACAAGGGCTTCTGAAGTCCTGGCAAGGAGTCACAGCCAACTGAAATGATCATATTTTGGGTTCATTTCTTATTCCATGAAGGTTTGGTTACAGAGCTAGATTTAAAGCAATCAGAAAATTCTAAAATCAAAATAAAAGTTAAAGGCATTTAAAATATAAATAATGACCATCCATTGCATGATATACAGATTGGAAGTGTTCCAAAAGCTTGTTTTTAAGAATGTTCTTGGCCCTCTGAATAAACTTTTCGTTTTTCCCATAGAAGCAAAGTTGTAGGGTGACTGGTGTGTGCACCTATAATATCATATCTCATATACTTACAATGAAATCATTACAGTGTAATTACAACGTATTCACAATGTATTACATTAAATTATTATGCTTAAATCATTATAATTTATTATAAATGTGTATTATTAAATTATTCCAATGCATTTACAATGAAATATAACTATTAATGTATCGTTTCTACATTAATACATTATACCACGCACTAATACTATGTTAATAACTACATTACATTTATACGTTAATAATACATGAATAATTAAACTAAACAGAAACATAATATATTGAATCAACTTACAATCTCCATCTACCCAAAGCAAAAGCACTGATAGAGAATCTAGGAAGTGCCAGGTGCTCTATCAGATGCCGGGACAAGCATAAAAGATAAATTGTATTTATCTTGTTTGCTAATGTCAGTAGGAAAGTAACTTCACTGGAGAAGAATGAGGAAATAGATGGAATTCTTTTCTCAGGAGACAGCCTTATTATCTGCGTGACTCCTAGGTGGAGAAGGCCTTTTCATTTGTGTCTAATTTTAACTTCTAAACTTTGGATTCTCCTTTTTTTCCCCCGACCTTAGGACCGAGTACCTCTAACGCTGCTCTTCAGGATGTAGCCATAATTAGGAGCTTTTTTTGGTTCCTAAATAGGGCGTGATTTTCCTAAGTCACATTTGGCAGAGAGGTAGAAGAGAAGAAGGTAAGAGAAAGGTTGCAGTGAAAGTGAATGTAGGGACACCTGAGAAAGAGAATTCTACAAGCTTGCTCCGTCCTTCTGGGGACGTGGGCGGGCGTGGGGAGGCAGAGCACGGGGGAACCAGGACTTGGGTCACTCTCTAAATTTTCCTGTGCAGCTTCCAGAAGGGGAAGAAGGAGGGGAGGGAGGCGGCGTGTGCAACTGACCTTTGCGTGTGGAGTGTGCTTTCCGAGTCGGTCTTTCATATCTTCGTGAGCGCCATTAGCTGTTGGATCCTGCAGATACTACTGCTGCTTTTCCTTATCACTAGTAAACGAGGAGCAGGTGGCAACGTTAGGCACTAACTGGTCTTTAGGCAAAAGGTCAAGAAGCCTGAGTTGAGTGGGGCCACTGATTGATTTCACAGATCAGCAAGAGAATTCAGGGACATACAGGTGAGTTGAGTTATCCCATTCCTCCTTTACCGTCACTATTGCTTCTATGTTTGCTCCTTTTCCCCTTATTCAAGGACTCACTCCACCTGATTTCCTTCCCTCAGGGTCCCCCCTCCCCACACATTCAACTCTCCACACGCCTGAGAGCAGATTCGTCCCTTAGTATTCTCTATCCACAGGGATTGGTTCCAAGACCCTTGCTGGTATGAAAATCCTCAGATGCTCAAGTCCCTTACATAAGATGGCATAGTGTTTGCGTTTAAACTACACATACTATACTTTAAATCACCATCTCAGATTATGCGTAATACCTAATTCAATGGAAGTGCTATGGAAATAGTTGCTAGTGCATGGCAAATTCAAGTTTTGCTTTTTGGGATCTTCCGAAAAAAAATTTTTTTGAACCCACGGATACAGAAGAACTGACCAACTGTAATCTGTCTTGGGGGTTGTTGTGACTTCGCTGAATTAACATTTGTTAAGGAGAGCCCCAGGTGTAGGATGGTGAGCAAAACAAAAGACCACAAGAGAAACTGAAATGGAGAGGTTTATCCTGGGGGAAGCGCTCAGCAGCCCTGGAGGGGGAGGTCAAGGCAGGCACAGGACATGGGGCACACGCTTATATTAGGGTAGAATCCGTGGGTGGAATGCTTTGGGGTTCCTGAGCTAAGGCTCAATTCAAACCAAAAGGAGCAGGGTTTTGGTGAGCTCCACAGGGCTCCTAACAAAGGGACACAGGGCTCTTGGAGGTAGGGGGGACTTTGATCACAAGGGTTCTTGGGGAAGTCATAGTAGGAAGTTAACTTACCTGTGACTCTTCTGGCCGTTTTCTAGGGCATGCCCTTGTATGAGGGGCGAGTGTCAGTTTAAGGCACCCAGAGGGCCACTTAGCCGAACAAAATGGATGCTGAGGCAGCAAAAAATATGGAGTAGCTTAGCTAAACGCTCGGCAGGCAAACTGCTTGGGATCTTAGCCAAGTTGCAATGAATGGAAATATATTCAAAGTAGCTATAGTGGTTATAAGAAAAAAAGTGTATCTCACAGAAGCACAAGAAATGAAGCTGAGACTGGCAGGGGCCTCCCTCCAGAAACCAGCTGATAAAGGGTCTGAGACCTGACTGGAGAACTTGATGGTTCCTTACCTCCACTCCTCCTGGGAGGTTCTGCTTCTCTCTCTCTCTCTCTCTCTCCATCTTTCCCTGCTTCACCATGACAGGGAGAAAGAGGATGTCCATTAGCTCCTGTTTGTCCTTTTTGTTCAAGCACTGATAGCTCTAAATTCCAAATTCTCTTGAGAAAGAATCTAATTATCCAGCTGACCTATACTTGCCTCAGGTGTCAATACCTTGTCTAGTCATTTATGGCCTTGGGAGTGGGGGGTCACTATACTAATCCTGCAGATGGGAGCAGTTTTCAGCAAAGAGGGGCTTGAGCTGGGACCTCCAAAGCTGTCTCTTACACACCTGGCATTCAGGTGTAATAGGGCGTCTTACTTTTTCTGACCTCTTTTTCTCAGGCCCTAACCAATGTGTCTCCTAACTTTCCCTGAAAAGTGCCATGTATTTTCTCTTCCTCCAGACTTTCCTGTACTGATCTGGCCAGCTAGAGTTATGCCACCCCACTCCTTTCTCTCAATTCAAAGCCTGCATATGCTTCCTGATGCAGCACAGATGTGCTCTCTTTGATAAAACCATCGCTAGTCTTCTGTGACATCACCTCTTCTGAAATACTATAACACACTGTCTAATTGTCTAATATATTTAATCACATGATGTTTGGTGGTATTTCTTTCATTTATTCAGCCATTATTTGCCTATATAGTTAATTTTCCAGGAGTTCCTTCTCTCATCGACCTAATTATGAATTCCTTGAGGTTTGAGCCATGTTTTGTGCTTTGAAAAACTCCCTCTGGAGTAGGTCAGTATTCATAGAAGCATTATTCACAATAGCCAAAGAGTGGAAACAACCCAAGTGTCCATCAACAGATGAATGGATAAACAAATAATGGTATATACATATGATGGACTATTCTTTAGCCATAGAAAGGAATGAAGTTCTGATATATTCTACAACATGGATGTGTCTTGTAAGTGAAATAATCCAGACACAAAAGGAGAAAAATTGTGTAATTCCACTTATGTTAAATAACTTGAATAGGCAAATCATAGAGATAGAAAGCAAGTTAGATGTTATTGAAGGCTGGAGGCAGGGATGAGTGGAGAATTCTTCATTAATGGTTATAGAATTTCTAATCTGGTGGTAAAAAACTTTTGGAAATAATGGTAATGGTTGCACAACGTTGTGAATGTAACATCCTTATGAATTGTAAACTTAAAAACGGTCAAAGTAGTAATTTTTTGTTATATATATCTTACCACAATTTAAAAATAATAATAATGTAATATACCCAAACCAATGAATTGTATGGTATGTGAATTATGTCCCAATAAAGCTATTTTTTAAAAATTCCCTCTGGGAACCAGATACTATGTATAATAAGTGTGTAAGTAATACTTTTATCATTTGTTATGAGTCATCACGACATTATAATTTGTAATGAGATTCGTTAAGACACAAATTTAAATGTGACAGATGAGGAGATATGTTTCCTCAGTTATATATACAAGGTATAACATGATTACTCTGCACTTGGTGCTAAGGTAGGTGTTGAGACACATGTCAAGTGCTGCCCAGGTATGATTTGAGATCCTAACTTCTGTCAATCGTTTTTATCTTTTGTGGAGTACCTGCTATAAAGTATTACACACCAATATACTAATTTTATGTTTGGTGAAAGAATGAATAAAAATATTAATAAGGTATACAGAATTTCTACTCATATATGTATTTTTTTCTGCCACCAACTTACCATCACTGGGGTTTCATTCTTTAGGACTGAGACATTGTTTTCCAAATATCTGCTCTTAAGACATAATATATTAAAAGAGAAGTTGATTTGTGAACTAGATTCCTGCTTCTCCATTCTCTGGCCATTAAATAAAGCTTTATGCTCTTTCAGTCTCAAAAAAAAGACATAATATAATATACTGTGTAGGTAAGATGGGACATTGTGCAGCCATGGGACAAATCATGTTTCAGAGGAGTATTTGATGACATTGGAATCTTTGAGAATATTTATTGACATTGGAAATATTTATGATAAATTAAAAAGGTAGACTGAAAATCTATATGCCCATTTTAAATTTTATAAAAGATAGGAAAGATATTTATTAGTTACCTATTTCTGTGTAACAAGTCATTCCCAAACTAAGTGCCTTTAAAGAGTGGGTTGCAATCAGGTGTCAGGTGGGGTTTCAGTCATCTGAAGACTTGATCTGAAGTAGGGACTTGAAGACCTACTTTTGAAGCACATCATGCCCATGGCTGGCAGGTCAGTGTTGGCTGTTGGCTGGGACCCCCAGTTCCTCTCCTCTTGGATTTCTCTGTAGGCTGCTTGAATATCTTCATGACATGGCATCTGACTTCCTTCCGAGTGAGAGATCCTTGACTAAGATGAAAGCTGGAATGCTTTTTATGACCTTGCCTTGAGAGTTACACACCACTGCTGCTCTTGTATTCCAGTAGTCGTGCAGGGCCAGCCCTGGGTCAGCCTTTAGTCAGCAAGGACAACACAGGGCATGTGAGGATCACTGGGGACCATTGGCAGGTGACCACAAATATACACTGAAATAAGAATTTTAAGAATGGTATGATTAGAGCTGATCTTATTTTTCTTTGTGCTTTTCTATACTTTTCATTTTTTTTTATGGTGAACATACATGATTTTTGGAATCACACACAGTTTATTTTTGTGTATGGTGTTAGGGAGTGTTCTAATTTCATTCTTTTACATGGAGCTGTCCAGTTTTCCCAGCACCTCTTATTGAAGATGCTGTCTTTTCTCCATTGTATATTCTTGCCTCCTTTACCAAAGATAAGGTGACCATATGTGCATGGGTTTATCTCTGGGCTTTCTATCCTGTTCCATTTATCTATAGTTCTGTTTTTGTGCCAGTACCATATTGTCTTGATTGCTGTCACTTTGTGGTATAGTCTGAAATCAGGGAGTCTGATTCCTCCCCCTTCATTTTTTTCCTGCAAGATTGCTTTGGCTATTCGGGGTCTTTTGTGTCTCCATACAAATTTTGAGATTTTTTGTTCTAGTTCTGTAAAAAATGCCATTGGTAATTTGGTAAGGATTGCATTGAATCTGTAGATTGCTTTGGGTATCCTTCAATTCATTTTAAGGCTTCAGAAAAATAGTTAAAAGAAGTTGAGTCAGGGAGCATTATCTGATCCTCTTATCTGTGTGTGTAAACACACACACATACACTCATATACACATACTCTTACACTCATACACACACATATCCTACACCTGTGGAACTGAATGGATTAAAAATGGATCCATCTTTTTTGTTTGTTATTTAATGATAGTCTTTACATTTTAATGGTGAATTCAGACAATCAACACTGTGGTTATTGAGGTATTTTTTATTTTCTATTTTCCATTCTTTTTCTCTCCTCTCCTGCTTTCTTTTGGATTTTTCAAGTTTTCTGTATTCCAATTTCTCCCCTCCAGTGTTTTGGGAGTTATGTAATCTATTTCTTTTCTTTTATTAGTTATACTTAAAAATTTTAAATACATATTTGATTTAGCAAAGCCTAATGTTAATATCTTCATATTAACATCTTCTGAATAACATAAAGAAATCTTCTTCTGAATAACATAAAGATCTTAGAAACCTTTGATTCCAATCTCAGGCTCCCATCTTTTATGTTCTTACAGTTGCAAATTTTAGCTCCACTTTTTATAAACAATTTTGTTGAGGTATAATTGACATATAATAAATGGCATATAATAAAAATATACAATTTGATGTCTTGACATATGTATACATCCATATGTATCACCACAATAAATATAGTAGTCAACCCCTTAAAAAAAATACTGATTGAGTTCACACACGAACATACCTGATTGCATGTAAACTTGTTTTACTTAAGGAGTTCTGTTGCTTCTGGACAGAAGTAACTATGATAATCACCATTCATCCAAGCCCACTAGGCATTCTGCTAAGTGCTTTACATTAATTATTTCTCATTTCTTTATTGTCTTTCATTTTTAATTATAAATGCACTGCCAGTTTATTATAAGTGAATGTACTCAATATCAAAATGAATAGTATAAAAGAGGAAAGACTTGCAATCCTCTTTTTTTTTTCTTCAGAGTAGATACATGTTTATTGCTTGTTGTCACTGCAGATATTTTCTATGCATTTGACAACATAAACGATTGTAATAAAAATGGGGCTAGATACATTGGGGGGTTGTTTTTTGGCTTAAAACAATAATCGTTTATGCTTACTGTTTTTTGCAGCTTGCTTTTTTCACTTATTACATCAAAGCCATCTTCCCATCCATCCTTCTCATGACTGCATGGTTTATTCAGCATTGATAATACATTGTGATTATTTTGATCAATCTCCCTTAATTTTAGGTTGTTTCCTTTTTATTGTTGTTATTACAAGTGTTGTATTGAACTTGTCTTATGTATATCCTTGTGCATTTATTGAATATTTTTAATAGGCTAAAAGTCTGAAATGCAACGCAATGCATTATTTCCAAACCATATAACCACCCTTTGAGTCAGATATTATCATTTCCCTTTTGCAGTTGAGGAATCTTACACAGATCTTCCTCTACTTACAAGGGGGTTATGTCCCAATATGTCCATCGTAAATTGAGAATATCGTTAAGTGGAAAATGGATTTAATACACCGAACCTACTGAATATCATCGCTTAGCCTAGCCTACCTTAACTATACTCAGAACACTTACATTAGCCTATAGTCAGGCAAGATTATCTAACACAAAGCCTATTTTATAACCAAATGTTGAGTATCCCACGTAATTGATTGAATACTGTACTGAAAGCGAAAACAGAATGATTGTAGGGGTTCAGAATGGTCGTTAAGTGTATGGGTTGTTTTCCCTTGTGATTGTGGGGCTGACTGGGAGGTGCAGCTTGCTCAGCATCACTACAGAGTATCGGAGTGCACACTGCTAGCCTGGGAACAGATCAGAATTCAGAATTCAAAGTACGGTTTCTACTGAATGCATATAGCTTTCACAGCACCATAAGGTCAAAAATTTGTAAGTCGAACCATGGTAAATCGGGGACCGTCTGTACTTAAAGGATTAAGTGACTTAGCTAGTGAGAGGCTGATGAGGGTATGAGAATCCTGATTTCCCAGTTCTCCAGTGTGCCAACATCCTCACCACTCACTGCTCAGCCTCTCCTACTAGTTTGGAAAATGGTTAAAAAAGGAAAAGTTTATTAATGTTGGAATTGTCAGGAAGATTACTGGGGATTTTCAGCTAATAGTAGTCCTATGGAATTAGAATGCGGGGGACATATTTCAAGCAATTTATAGTTTCACTTGGCCCTGAAGTTGAGGACACTAATATAAGAGTTGAGGGGCTATTTTTAGCAGGTTACTTTTAAGCATCCCTGGAGGGGTTGTGAAATAGCCTGTCTACCACAGGATGCTAGCAATTGCTTGCCTAATTTTTTGTTCTGAAGGAAAGGACACAGACCATCTAGGCCAGTAAGTTGGGTCCAAAACCGGACCCATGTTTATTTTACTTAATAAATGTGTTCTTGAATAATATGAGTTGAATTTTTGTTGGTCGAATGCCATTTTTAACGCACCAGGGGTACACATATTTCTTGTAATCCTGCAATGAGTGGCTTTCTAAAACAAAGAATGCTTTGGTAATGTGAACAATTTTCCCTTAATTTATGTTGAATATAACTTTTTTTTTTCCCCTTAAGGCAGGGAACCCTATGCTCAGTCGCTTGTGTCTTAGAGTGTGTTGGCTGGTATAGCCATATTAGTTAATGGTAATGTGGAATATATATGCTGTTAAATTACAGACTAATATAGTCCAAACTCTCACTCCAAAGTCCCAAAGCAAACGACATGGTGAAAGCATATAAATCAGAAGAGGTGGTTTGTGATAAACACCCCACGCCAGGAGGAGTGTAGTTGCAGACCTTGGGTGCTCCTATCCTTATGTTTGGATTGTGGGCCCCATTCCTGCCTCACTGAGATGGCACGTGGAAGAGGTGTCTCTTCAGTTACTACAGCCACAGTCCAGAAAATAAGATAGAAACAAGTGAGGGTGCGTGAGACCCCTTTTCACACTAGTACCATTGCATGCTTTGAAAGTATAGTCCAAAATTTCTAGTCCAACCTTAACATTTTTGTTCCTTCTATCAGTTCACATTTGCTCATACATTTTAAAAAATCAATCAGCAGTTGATTTTACAATTGGAATGGCCTTTAGAGTTCATGGAATTTTTGGTGTATGCGGATAATAAGGATTAGCCAGAGAGCAATAGACTCCAGCTTTTAACTTTGGCCAATTTTAGTCACTTTGGCTTAAGATGCTTTGTTTTTTTTTAAAAAAATATTATTCTACATGAAAAGCAGGCAAATATCTTCAATACAAGTGATTTAGTTAATATGCCTGGTAGGATAGGATTCTGAAAATGAATAATGAATAATCTTGATACTCTAAGTTGACATTTATCAGTCTTTTAAAGGCCATGACTCTTGCATTGCTTTTAGTTTAGTCTTGGGAAAATAACTGAGAATGCATAGTAAAATGAATAACTTTGCAATCCCAATAATCCCAGTTTTGGAGATCTATACTCTGGAAATAAAAGCACCAGAAACTAAGATATATGTGCTAGAATGTTTAGTGTAACACTGCTTACAGAGGCAAAACACTGGGAGCATCTTTAGTGTTCAGCAATAAGGTGAATTAACTATAATATAACTACACTGTGAAGGAGTATGAAACTATTAAAAAGAATAAATTAAATCTGTATTATTGATCTTGGAGCCAATATATATAATCATGATATACTGTTATGGGGGAAAATCAAATTACAGATTAATTTTTTAATGGAAAAATAGAACCCTACATGTGTATGTATGTATGTATGAGATACATTTCTCATAGGTGTGTGCTATCTCAGTGAGAAAGAGGGGTTCCATAATAATATATTTTCTTTATGTGTATCTCTGTATTGTTTGACTTGCTACAATGAGCATTATTGCTTTTTAAGTTTAAATATCTTATAAATTAAAAAACACACAAGCATACTGTTTTTCTTATTTTGTAAAGGGAAACAAGACCATTCTTCCAAGTGATAATGTAGTTTTTCTGACCACTAAAATATATATTTAAAAAGAATTTATAGGCATTCAAATACCTATTGAAGCCTCACCATTTAGGTTACTTTTCAGCTGTTTTAGCCCATGCTCTCCTGCATTGATCTCTCACTACCATGTGTTTATTTCCACCAGCCAAGAAGCTTTGGCTGACCTTCTTACTTCCTATGGTTGTATTAAGGAAACAGCACCCACCTCTCAGCTCTGACCCCTCCCCTGCGCTTGCCTTTCAATTTGAGAGTTTTACCACAACATAAATGGATCTACTGCCTTTCACTGATAAGAATGGCAATCACCAAGAAAAACCCTGAGAACAAACACTCCTTGTTTAATTAAAACATGAAGGAAAACTAGAAATGTCCCTACCACTTTTTTATGTGCTTCTAAAAGGGCTTTCTTAGTTTATTCCCTGTGATCTGCAAATAAGAAAACCCTGTAGCAAAATATTAGCTCCTCATTCCTCGGCAGGTTCCCACTCTGATTGTGGTTGCCTTTGTGTTTTACCAGGAAGTCATAAAAAAGAATATCTTATCCAAAGGCTTTCTACACACAAAGAGTATAAGTAAGCCTGAGATGCAGCCAAAAATTTCAGCAAATAAAGTGCAAGTAAACCATGGCGATATTTAACCAAGTGTATGATAAAGACAATGATACCTTAGGAAAAGATATGGAAATGAGGTTAGAAGCTCAGGCCTCACAGATTTATTACCTACAGGTGGTGATGGTTGGATTAAAACTTGAGCAAGTAGTTTGGCACTAAAGGCTGGAAAACAGTGTGGAGAAAAGGGAACCCTCTTGCACTGGTGGTGGGAATGTAAATTGATACAGCCACTACGGAGAACAGTATGGAGGTTCCTTAAAAAACTACAAATAGAACTACCATACGACCTAGCAATCCCACTACTGGGCATATACCCTGAGAAAACCATAATTCAAAAAGAGTCATGGGGCTTCCCTGGTGGCGCAGTGGTGAGAGTCCGCCTGCCGATGCAGGCGACACGGGTTCGTGCCCCGATCCGGGGGGATCCCACATGCCACGGAGCGGCTGGGTCCGTGAGCCATGGCCACTGAGCCTGCGCGTCCAGAGCCTGTGCTCCGCAACGGGAGAGGCCACAACAGTGAGAGGCCCGCGTACCGCAAAAAAAAAAAAAAAAAAAAAAAAAAGATGTTAAAAAAAAAAAAAGACTGGAAAACAGGACTTGTAGTCAGCTGACTGGGTTTGGATAATACGGTAAATTGAAAAGCAAAAGTGATTAAGTAGAACATTGACATTGTTTAGAACTATGCACAATTTTGAACAATTGGATTTGGTATCAAAATATTGTGGCTATTTATAAGTATAACCATGGTGTAAACATAAATTCATTCATTCAGAAAGTGTCCACTGAGCATCATCCTGCAGTTCAGGCCAGTGGGCTGTGGTGTGAACCCAGGACAGCTTAGCTGACTCAGAAGGAGGCCAGTGTCTAACAGGAGCAAAACAGCAATGAGAGGATGGGGAGAAGTGAGGCCGAGGGGGCCTATAGTTTGCATATGAGAATAAGAGGGTTCGGAGTTTCTCACTACTCTTTTCCTATGATTCCTAGGAAGATCAAATTGTGCCCCACCTCTTGCACTTAGCTATCACACATTTCAAGAAAAAAAATAAATTTAAATATTTTCTTTGCCTCATTTATCACTGAATCAGATTTGTATTTTATGCTTTGAAATAGCAATGATGCTGACCCTTAAATAGAAAGGAAACCATAATTCTGAAAACTCCCCTCCTATTATTTTCTACACACTAAATGATTCTCAGAAAAATGCACAGAGGTGGCCTCAGGGATTTTATTTTTATTTATTTATTTATTACTCTAAGCAGCCTTTTTCAAGAAAACTAAAATAATTGTGGAAACAGCAGTGGCATTTTAGAAGATTTAGATTTAGTTTAACTTTACCACAAGTCTGTGGTTTCTAGGGGTGAGATCTTCAAAGACTGATGAAATTTGCTGTCAAGTCAGGGTTTTGAAATAAAACTATTGGGGGAAAAGTTATTATGTAAGTAATTATGCTAAGTAAGGTGTTTTATGCCGTGAACGCTTAATTCTCCTTCCTGGGTTATTGAATACAGCTTCAGCTAGAAATCTAGCGTAGTCTAAGAAGCTATGCTAAGAAGTCTAAGAAGCTTACATGGAAGGAAAAATGTTGCCATAAAGATAAATTAAAATGAACTAGATTGAATAAATGCAACTATACTAATATGTAATGTGTTTTTAAAAAGTAAATGAAATTTTATAAAAAGGAAGAAGAGAAGAGATAGGCAGGAAAAAGAAAGAGACTGAAAGTGGAAGCCTATTTTTAATCTGGACTGATTTGTCCAGAAATTTGCGAGTTTCTTCAGGGATGGTGCATAAAAGGGGGGCGTAGAGGATGGGGTGTGAAGGCATCTTCTGCTGAGGCATCCTCTGGTGAAGACTGTCCTCCTTATTCATTCTCCTCTTTATTTTTCTACAGCCCGTCTCCAATTTATGAAAGGCTTCGGTTCCAAAGGTTCACTTGTGGATCAGTTATTTGGAACTCAAGATGTTTTTAACCCATAGAAGCAGTATCCACAGAAGCAATGTTATAAATGCCACTCAGTCTACCAGGCCACCTCACGACCACTTAACCAATATCACTGGCTGAAACAGCGCACATTTGCAATGGATAATAGCAGCAAACTACTGTGGTGATGCCAGTAGTTAGCCCCCAAAGGGCAATACAATTGACTTGGCTGTTGTGCTTGAGGATAAGCAGGTTTAACTAGAAAAGGACAAGCAAGTCTATGAAAACTTCTATGACTACTAAATCATTTTGTGGGGTAAATGTGCAGGGTTTGGAGTCAGACAGGCAGTCACATCCAAATGTCTCCTTTGCTGCTTACTAGCTGTGGGCAGGCTAGTTAATCTCATTAAAGGTCATCTGGGGATAATAACAGCATCTCCATAGAGCATTGCTGTGAGAATTAAAGGAGCATTTTGCAAAGATGTTAGCTTGTTATATACTATTAACAATATATTAATATAGTATAATATCGGTTTCGCCAAAAAGTTTGTGCGGGTTTTTCTGTACAATGAAAAACCTGAATGAACTTTTTGGCCAACCCAGTACTGATAGATACTGATTGTTATGATATATAATTATCATTATTCCTTATATATGGCTTTCTACATGTTCCACTTTTCTCCCAGAGACATTATAAGCCTTGAGAGCAGAAATTTTTGTCACGTACTTTGGTGAATCCTTAAATGCAATGCACATTAAACACAAGACACTGTATTTTCTCATTTATTGACAATGATTTGCTTTGTTCAAGGGCTTTGGAGATTAAAAGCTCTACTCTGATTCTTTCACAATTTTTTTCTTTCTATTTGTTACAGGCATGTAGCCAGCACAGCTCTTATAATTGACGGTGATTCGGTATTTATTTTGTCTCGCACATGGTTCAAGGGGTAGAAAAAGGGAAGAACAAGAGGGGTAGAGAAAATTCCCCATGATTCTTAGACAAATGTTGGACAAAAAAGAGAAAGGACCCCAAAAGTATATGTATCTGAGAAAGAAATGATCAGGTAGAATTTACTGAATTCAAAAAATAAGAGAGTAATGTTGCCTACAATGTCCCCTGAAAAGAAGGTGGGAGTGGGGATGCAGCATGGAATTAGTACCTCAAGTTGACCAGCAGGTGGTGTGTCACCAACTTGGAGCAGCTTGTTTGGAGTTTGGCACAAAGTAGATGGCTGGCTGGGCAGCTTCAGGAGGGGGCAGCTGGCAGGGTTTGGTTCATGCTACCTAATCATGCGTGCATGGGATGGATACCATTTGAGAATTTCTGCTTATGGGAATGCCTCTGATAGGCACAAAGGCCCATCAGGACGTCTCTGAGAAACTGAATCCAAGGTGTTCAAGCCAGACC
The DNA here is from genome assembly GCF_008692025.1 of Phocoena sinus. Taxonomy (NCBI): domain Eukaryota; kingdom Metazoa; phylum Chordata; class Mammalia; order Artiodactyla; family Phocoenidae; genus Phocoena; species Phocoena sinus. Next base: position 26,902,393 of record NC_045775.1, read on the forward strand.
ACGTTTCCCTCTTCTTCCTGCATCCTTTAAACTTGGTAGTTCCATCACTTCAGTGATTTGCAATATTTATTGTATCCAGGACCAGCAGTTTAGAGAATAGAGACTTAGTTGAGAGGAAGTGCCTGGCTTTGTTAATGAATGGTGAGGCTTTCCTGCTCTTGGTCCTTTTTTCTTGATCATATTTCTTGTCAATGGCTTTCTCTTTGCGTAGATGATTAAAGTACTTAAGTAGAGTTATAGGTCTATATCTTTTTTCTTTTTTCTTTTTTTTTTTTTGTGGTACGCGGGCCTCTCACTGCTGTGGTCTCTCCCGTTGTGGAGCACAGGCTCCGGACGCGCAGGCTCAGCGGCCATGGCTCACGGGCCCAGCTGCTCCGTGGCATGTGGGATCTTCTCGGACCGGGGCATGAACCCGTGTCCCCTGCATCGGCAGGCGGACTCCCAATCACTGCACCACCAGGGAAGCCCTATATCTTTTTTCTTATATAAAAAAGATCTTATTTGAAAATGAACAACTGATACACATTTGTCATGGAAACAGTAGAAAAAAAGCGGATAAGCATAAAGAAGGGGGGAAAATTGCATGTGACCCCAACTCCCAAAGATAACCACTATTAAAAACTTGATATCTAAAGTTTCAGACTTCTACATGTTCACATCTTTTCTTAGAAAAATGAAATCATACGGAATAAATTGTTTTGTAACTTGTGTTTTTCACTTAATCTATGCCAAATATTTTTCCACGTTAATATATTTCAACATTATTTTATAATGATTCCATAGTGCTACCCCTTATGAATGTGTTATGATTTATTCTACTACTTCTGGCACATAGATTGTTTCAAATTTTTCACTAGTATAAACAATGCTGTGAGAAACACCATTATATATGAAAATCCATGTTATATTTTTGGGATATATGTCTAGAACAGGAACTGAAGAATTAAATATTATACATATTTTTTAAAGTTTTGCTACATATTACAAAATTATCTTCCTCAAATGTTGTAACAATTTATACTCTTGCCAGCAGACTATGTTGGTGCCATTTTCCAGACCTCCTGCCAACATTGGGAAGTATCAGTTTTCCATCTTTGTCAAGCTTATAGGTAATAAATGGTATCCTATTATTGTCTAATTTGTACTCATTTTTAGGAAACAGTATTTTCCAGATGTATATTGGTCATTTATATTTCTTCCCTTGTGAACTATTTATAATATCCTTTGCCTAGTTGTTAATTACAAATGCTATTCATATGTTAAGGCTCTTAAACCTTTAACATAAAGGTTTCATTTTTTAATCTCATTTTGTCATTTAATTTTGGCTATGGTGGGATTATTTCTGACATACACAAATTTTACATTTTATTCATTTAAATAGTAATTTTTTCTTTATGGTTTCTGCTTTTATGATCATAGAATAATTTTCATGATAAAAATATTTAATCATGATGAAAATGATTTTAAGGTTACACATTTTCTTCAAGTTTGTGGTTTTATTCTCACATTTTACTCTTCGGTTCACTAGGCGTTTACTTTGTGTATGATGTGAGGTAATAATGGATCTTTATGTTTCCTAATAATTAACTATTCAACAAGTTACTGAATAATTTTTCCCCACTGGGTTTAAATACTATATTTAACAAATAAACATTTTATTCTAGTACTTGTATGTATATTTCTGGGCTTTCTGTTCTGTTCTATTGCTCTGCCTCTTTTGGCATCAGTATCAAACTTTTAATTCTTGATTTTTTTAGCCTATTTAATACCTAGGACCACTCCCCTGTTGTTTTCTAAAAATTTCTTTACCATTCTGTTTTTTATTCTTTCAGATAAACTTCAGGATTTCTTTTTTAAGCAGTTCAAAAAATCTCTTTGGGATTTTAACCAAAAATTAATTATGTTTATAAATTAAATAGGGGAGAATTGACATCTTGGCAATGTTGAGTCTTCCGGTCCCAGAAAATTGTATAACTCTCCATTTATTGAAATATTTTCTATTTTCTCAATAGAGTTTTATAAAATTTTTTAATATGTTATTCACTTTTTTTTGTCATTCCTAGAAATTTTGTTGTTGTTACTATTATGAATGAGGTTTTTTTTTTCCCCCATTATGTTTCCTATGAGGTTTTGGCTGTTATGTGGAAAATTCTATTAATTTCATGTATTTATTTTTTAACTGTTCACCCCACTGATATTTCCAATTATTTAAAAAGTTGATTCTGTTGAGTAAATGATTATAACACGTACAAGCTGGGTAATTTTGTCTCCTGCTCTCTCATGATTCTTTTTTAGCTTCTTTTTCTTATCTGGTCCAGAATAGTATGCTAAATGATGGTAGTGACAATGAGCATCCTTTTCTTGTTTGTTTCTGATCTTAATGTTAATACTTCTAGCATTACACCTTTAGGTATGATGCCTGTGTTTGGTTTGAGATACACAATCTTTACCATGCTAAGAAAAATTCTCCTATTTTATTTTTTAAAAATTGATATTTAATTTTATCAAAAGACTTGTTAAGATTACCTATTGTGCTAAACTGAAAGCTTTTTTCCATTGATATATTTATGTTACTATGCTAGTGCATTCTTTAATACTGAGGTTTTTTTTCATCTCAAGGGTAAACTATGTTTATACAGGAGGTTAGTCTGTGGTTTCCTTTATTATGTTTTATCAGTTTGTTTGTTTAAGTCAAGGGTATTATGTTAGCTGTCTGTTAGTTTTGTCCACTTGAACATTTTATATAGCCTGGGAATTATCTGTGGCTTCAAGCCCCAAGAGAACTTGATTGTGTAAGTAATTTGGACCAAAAAGTTTTCTTGGAAACAAGTTCTCAATAACTTTTGCTTTTTTCCATGATTATTGAGCTATTGTTTTTCAGGTTCTTTTTGAGTCAGTTTGCCTCTAATTAACTGTTTTGGCTTTGTGCACACTTTTTGGTATGTGGTGTTCTCATTATTGAAATCTTCTAAGCATTCTATAGATGTTTTCTTCTTCTTTACCAGTCAATGATTTTTTTAAAGAAGAGTTATAAAAATTTTCCAAGAGCTTGGCTCCTTTCTAACTTACACTTTTGTAATTGTTTTATAGTTTTACTATAGCATGGTCATAGAATGTGGACAAAATAATTTCTTTTGGGGGGAAATTGCTTAGGATGGTTTGATGACCTAATATAAAATGTTTTTGCACACTCTAAAAATTATCTTTTCTTAAAGGAGTAGGCAGAAAATCCTCCTCTTTAATCATTCATTTATTCATTCAGCATGGTTTCCGCCACGTGTCTCCTATATGTCAGGCATTGTATTAGGCGTTGCAGGCTATAAAATGAGTAAGTCATACGCTTTCTCTAAGGTAGTCAACATTTAGATGCAACATAGATACATGAAGACCTAATTATAATACAGAGTAAGAAATGCAACAGCAGCAGAAAATACAAGAGAAAAATTCAAGCCCAGTCATAGGTTCTGGGAATATGAAGGTACCAAAGACACCACCATGGCCCCTGAGAGGCTTTCATTCTAAAAGTGTAAAAATAAATAAATAAACTGAAGGCAGAGACAGGCTTTTGGAGGCAAGGCGACTAATTAGGAAACCACTATAGTCATTCAGTAATAAATTAAGACATATGAGAGATGTAAGAAAACACGAAGAAAAGTGGAGATTTTCACACTTAAGGGGCAAGTAGAAGAAAAGTCCATATAGGAGGCTGAAGGAGGTAGGAGTAACATTTTACGGTTGTCTCAGGAGAACATTTGAAACAGTTGGGTCAAATGCAGCTGAGAAGTCGAGTAAAATAAAAGCAGAGCCAATAGCCTTGGTGTTTGGTGACTTGGGGAAGGCAGTTTCACTGAAATGGATGGCAGGAGCCAGACTGTAAGCAGGTTGAGACTTAACTGGGATGCGAGATGATGGAGACATGGAGTATTTCCCCAGAAGCTTAGTTGTGAAGGGAATGAGTGGGTTAGGGCAGGAATTAAAGAAGCAAAGGATCCTTTTTTTAAGAAATAGAAAACCGTGAGCATATTTAGATAATTAGGAGGGTGAGCAGACAAGGAATGAAGGCACGGCTGTTGGCAAAAACATCCTAAACATTTAGGAGTTGCAAAATTAGACACAAACCCAGGGGGTGGATGGCCTCTGATCGGAGGAGGGCGACTTTTTTTGAGTTGAAGGAAATGATTGGTACCTGTAGATAGTATGGGCAGGGAGGTGGGATCTCCCCATTTCTTCATGAGGCTGGAAGGTGTCATTGTAGAACCTTCTATTACATTCCTGGACCCGGGAAGTTCCCAGGTCTTGGTCTGCAGTTGACAGTTTGCTTCCTAGGTATGATTCAGGATCCATCCCTTCCTCTCTGCCAAAAGGAGAAAGGCATTTCTGTGTTTACGTTTCCTGAGTTTGTTTTATTTTTCTATTGGTTATTGAAGGGTTTCTCTCTTTTGCTAAGGATGTGGTATGCAATAGATCCTCAGAACAATTAACAAGTCAATTGCAAATAAAGTAACTGATGGATGTCATAAGGTCACAAAAGTTTCTGTAGTTACAAAGTAAAAATAAATCAAAGTAATATTTTAAATCTTCAATAGGCCTCCTTTTCTGTTTCTGATTAATGATTGTCATATCAACATACAAGGAAAAAATGTCTATGAAGCTGACATGTATTTTAGCACATTGTATGTTGATGTCTTATTTCTATTACTAACTTTGAACCCTTAAAAAGGGATACATTTTGAAGCTTGTAAAAAATTTTTCATTTGTACTTTGGGCTCTCACATGTTGTTAACAAGTGAATCCCCTGAAAGACTGGTAAGACTGAGGGGTTTTTAGTCCTTTGCTGTTATTCTAGAAAAAGAGTCTATCTTCAGTACGGAGGGAAACTTCTGGTTTGATTAACACTGTAAATAATTATGAGACAAAATCCAGATATGAAAAATTGCCCACACAGGCTCTTCTATTGAGTAAGATCTCACTTATTAAAAATCAAAGTTGAAAGTTTAACAGGCTCGTTATGGTTCAGAAATCCCCTGGGACATTTTAACTTTTTAAAATCTTTTTTGGATGTTCAGTTTGCCCAAAGGGCTTACTCTCTCTGTCATATCTCCACTCTACCCTGCTTGGGCACTGATTTGGGGAAGTGTCACTCTTACTACACTAAGAGGTCAGATACCCGAGGTTAGATACCACCCAAAGTCAGATAGTTTAAGGGCTTTCTTTGGAGAGAGGGACGATTAGGAAGTGGAGGGTGGAGGGGTTGGGAAAAGCAGCCCAGGTGAGAAGCATGAATTCAACAAAGCATTCAGGATGGTTTGCCACTTTTGTGAGCAACACAGGAAACAGCAGGCTGGTCCCATTTCCTAGCATACCAAAGGGGGCAGCAGCACATCTGTAAAGTGCTTTGTAAATTTCTATAATTTCTGTTTCCACTCTCATTCCCTGGCTGGTAATTTCAACAGTGCCCCCAAATGTTGACACAATCCAACAGGTAACTATGCGGAAGTTTGGTCTTCAGCTGCCTGAAATCAGTTCCATTAGCTCTTTAGATAAAGCTGCGTTTTTGATATTCCTCATTAACCCCACACACATCTGGCCCTCAGCATCACTGGGCACAGCAGCCCTGTCCTTTGAAACTAAACCTAAGCATCCTTAGGCTGCTAGTCTGCCCTCCTCAGAAGAGTCCACTTAGTCTGTGGCTCTTCCAACAAACTGGAGGCTGGGATGCTGAGAAAACGAAACCAAGATGGAGCAAAGTAAGTGGCAGATTGATGTAGTCTAGGGGCACCTGGAAAGAAGAGCTGCTGCCACCTGCTGTACTGCCTGGGGTTCCTTCTTCCTGCTGTTCACGTGTCCCAATGAAAACCTGAGGGAGATAAGAGAGCAGACGGACTGCCAGCCCATCCCTCCCAACGCCCTCCCCAATACAAACACATCAACTTTCCACTTGCAGTGACCTGCTCTCCAGGGTGACCTAACAGCTGTTTGGGTTTTGTCACTAAAAGAAAACAAATTATGGAATGTACTGCTTTACAGGCTAATGAAAGGGCTGAGCCAGCACAAGGATTACGAGAAGGTTTGTGAATTAGGAGAATAATGATCTTCAGTTTCTGACCTCCTGGCATGCAGCGGCATTTATCAGGAGGTGCATGTGACTGGTTAAGACACAGCCCCAGCATGAAGGAAACAGCTGCTCGCAGAGTGCTCTGGCACTTGGCAGCTGAACAGGCAGGGTGCTGATGTGAGGAATACCGCGCCCAACCGCCCCAGTAAGTAACTGGAGAACTTTCTTCTGTGTGCGTGTGCGTGTGCGTGCGTGTGTGTGTGTGTGTGTGTGCGTGCGTGTGCACACGTGTTTTGCAAGCCACTGACAATTTTTAATTTTTATTTCCTTCTGGCACTAAAGGAGGTATTTTATTTGTTCCTGTTCCTAATAACCATTTGTCTTTTTACTGATTTTTTTTTTTTTTAGAAACTGTTCTTTTCAGCAATGTTGTTTTCTAACTTTCAGGATTAGTGAGGCGTATTGCTTGATTCCTATCTAGGAAACAGCGAGTTTATTTCCTGGTATTCGGAATTTTTATGGTCCACGGTGTTTAGGTTCAAAGCCAAGATTCAGGTTACGAAGTAGAGACTATGAAGCGAGTTGATGACTAGATTTGATTTTAGTCAGTTTTATCACTGAAACTTTTTTTTTTTAACCATTGAAAATGTTGTTTGAGAAATAGCTTGTGAATCAATTGTATGTCTGACTGGACCATTCCTAGTCAATTTTGAAGACTGTCTCATTTAACTATGTGTAAAAATCTGCAATACAGAAAGCTGACAAAATATTTAGATTAGCAATTATATTTAGAGTTTATGCTTTCTAATTCTTTGAAAGATATACTTTATAATTCTTTTCTTCTCATCTTCTTTACTTTACAGCTTTTCTAACTCACTTTCATCATTTTACAGCTAAAATTTTTAGTTGTCCCTGGTCTTCCTTCTTTTAGATATGGGAAAGTTCATGTTTTTATAATGTGCAGGGTCTTTCTTCCTTGTTTATGACCTGGATCATAAAAGTGTTGTCTGAAGCCAATTATCAACTCTAGGGTGTGTGTGTTGGGGGCTGTCCTGGCATCCAAAACTGAGAGGACTTGTTCTTTCTTTGGTTCATTCGGCAGTCATGGAGCTTTCTCTTGGGAAAGCAGCGAAGCAGGCACAACCCTGGAACAAAGCTGTTGTTCACAGGCTTTTGTCTTTCCATGGTTGTCACCAGACAGAATGTTTAAGAAGAAAGGAAAAGGGGAAAGGGAGAGGGCAGAGCCCTGCATCAATGATGTGAATCTCTGAAAGCGACAGGCCTCTGAATCAGACCAGTGGGGGCAGGTAACCAAACAAGTTCGTTTTTCCGGATTGCCTGGACATCAAAGAGGGGGGCAGAGAGTGGTGTTTTGATTTAAATTCTGACCAAGCAGTTATTTTGCTTGTGAGAAACCCAGGGCACCCTGAAGTGTGCTTGTTTCCCCAAGTGACTGACAGATGGTCACACAGGCTCAAGCTGTACAGTTTGCTTGCAATTTCTGCCTGCAACATGGAGGGAGCACTGCTCTCCCTGCACCCCTGCCACCTCTCCTCATATATGGAGGATGGATTGAAAATGACATGCTGGTTCTATCCAAGTTTCCCTCAGCATGGTTGGTCTTGAGTTGCCACATCAGCCAAAGATCTGGGATGGAAGCAGATTCAGATGCCTGGCTAGTCTGGCATTGGGAGGTTTTTCTCCTTCTTTCCCTTAAAATGTAGGATTCACAAAACCTAGAATGTCCAATGAGAAAATAATATTTGCAACTCTTGTTCCTCTTTATGCCAGTTGGGTGAGGTCCTTGGGTCAGCCTGTGGCCACGTGGCCAGTGAGTTCCCTGTCTGACTGCAGGGCACCGGCTGCCCAAGGGGCCATTCTTTAGGGAGTTTGCTTCTGGTATAGTTAGTTTCCCTTTTTCTGAAGGCTGATAGTGGAAAAGAACTCTCAGGTGAAATTTTGTCTCCAGAATCATAGAGTCACACACCATAAAACTGAGAGGGTCTTAATGGCAATCTGAGTATCCTTTGAATTATAAAGAGTGTTGCATTTTTGAAAGCCCACAGATTATTTTGAAAAACCCAATGATATCTTGACTTTCAAAATGTTAATATCAGAATAACAGAGATAATTATTTTACATGCAGATAGTATGTCCCTAGAACCAAAGCTTTTAATTCTAGGATAGGAATTATAGAACATGCAACTTAATACCTTCATTTCAAAGATGAGGAAGTTGTAGAACATTTTTCTGGGTCCCAGTGCTAGTGAGTGGTAGAGCTTGAAAAGAGCTCAAGGCTTCTGCTACTACTACCATCATAATATTAACACTAATAGTTATAACTTACACTTATTGTACACTTTGCCAAATGATGTGCTGTACAAGTGTTATTTATGTTCATATAATCCTCACAGCAAGTCTATGTGCTTTATATAATTATTACAGTTTTATAGCTAGAGAAACTGAAGTTCAGAGACTGTAGCCACTCAGCTATACATGACACAGGCAGAAGTGACACCGAGATCAGACTCCAGAATCTGCACACATTAAACAAATAAAAGTGGAGCTCATATGCTAATCTCACACATTGAAGCTTAAAAGCTCATGAAATGCAAATGAGACTATTTCAGCACAATACAATTAGACACACAATGTGTGTTACGGCCCTTTAGAACTCTCCATGGCGGGAAGGGTGAGGTTTCCCCTTGGGACAGTCCAAGCCCAGGCTATGTAGCAGCACTGACCGGCAGCGTGTTTTTCTCCGTGAGAGTAGTTCACTGATGGCCCTCACATTGGTCAGAACAGCAATTGAGAGCTTTTTTATTTCCCAAGAATGCACTGCTCTCGCTGCCCCTGCTGGCCTTTGCCTCGTTTTTTCCTGTCACTCCTTTCCTTTGGAGGACAGCCACTCCACCCATGCCCCACCCCAAACAGCTGGCTTAGTGGCGATAACACTAGTGTCAGTCCTGTTCATTGTGTGACTCAACCTGGAAGGTTGGTTGTCCAAAGAGGTTGTTGTTGTTTAGGACTTAGAAGCAATGCAATCCTTCCCTCTCTTTGCTCCGTTTGTTCCCGGCTGTGAGAGAGGGTCGCTGGCCAGGGGACTGGGGGTGGGGGGCGGGGGGCGGGGGAGAGGAGAGGTGTGCTTTTTCTCTGCTGACTGGGAGGCTACCTGCACCTGCATTTGTCTGGGTGCACACTCCTCCCCCCACCTGCCCCATAGCTGAAGACTGACCTTCTCACTTGTGGGCCATGAACCTGTGGCTTGCCTGGGTCATCAACCAGAGACAGAGCCCTGAGAAAAACCTACTTCTCAAACTCTTCTAAAAATTTAATTTAACTCTCTGTATTCTTCCATGTGGTTAAATGTCAAAATGAGGGCTGGCGATGAGAAAGAGCACTGAGTAAGTAGCAGAAGGGTCTTTTGGTCAATCAGGAGGAAAGTTTAGTAAGCAGAGCATTCAGGCATGTCTTTGAGAAAGTCTTCAATGTTTTTTCAAGGCTGTTATAACAAGATTACACATTTTGAAGACCAAGCTCTTTGTAAAAAGAAGAGGGAATTTTTCATCTACTTCTCACCTGCCTGTTGCTTCTAAACCTAAGCCCAATTCAAGAGCAGCCAGCAATACAGTCTGCTAACCCAGAGCCACTGGAAATTACCTCCAATTCTTAGCAATTTGTGTGCTGTGGTGGGTGTTAATATGGGGACTCGTGAGATGGATTTAGAATCGCAGCAGAATCCACAAGTCATACTCCAGACCTGGTTTGAAGCAAAATAAAGTGATTATTTTCGTGGGATCTTTTATAAGGAAACAAATTTTGTGATGCAGTGCTTGTTTTATTTATTTATTTATTTATTGCCAGCTTGTGTTCCAAAGAACCTGTTCCCAAAGAGTTAACTTCCTTGGGTCCCACTTTCTCTTTGTATTGGTTGCTCAGGCGCCCCCCCTGGAGTTGCTTAGCTGTTTGTGTGTCACATTCCCATTGTTTTATGGATTTGAAAGTTTGGGTTTCTTGCTTTCAAATGATCACAGTAGGGTACCTCTGGAGTCTGCGGTGTGTATCTGAGTTCACTGTGCTTTCATCTTTTTTGAGCCCATCAACTCTATGGAGAAGACAAACTCCTGCATTTTTATGGAACTCTTCCAGTATTAGACACTTTTTTGCACGTTGCCACAATCCTATGAAAGAGAGGAGACACTGTTACCATTGCTTACAGTGAGGAAACTGAGAATGAGAGAAAGTGAGTGACTTATCCATGGTCATGGGACCAAGCCCAACTAAATCCCCAGTTTTCAAACTCTGAATAATATCCATGGAATTGATCTTTGTGATCATAGGGCTATGATTTGTGTTATCTTCTCATGGGTGAAAGGTAAATGGATGACTGATTCATGATGTGCCATCTCACATATGTCCATGATGATGTTTCCAAAGCCTTTGAATATTTGGCTTCAGAAACAGGGTCAGCTTAGTTACAGACACAATAATATTTGCTTTGGTAATATTTGTAAAGGAACTTAGTGGTCATTTTCCTACCCTGCAGATCCAATGTGGTTAAGTTGGAGTCATATCGACCTTGGCATGATGTAATATTCAGCTTTTAGAAGGGATCTTGTTGTTTTTTGAGATTAAAAAGTATAGTCTGAGGTCCACTATGCACTCCCCTTACCCAACAAAACCATCAGCATTCTTGGAAGTTCTGCCTGGTTATAGTACCCTTATTCCCATGGGAAAATAGTGTACTCTGACCACCAGGAAGAGAGTCCCTGCCACCATTTCCCTCTGCAAAGTTATCTGCCCACAACTGAGAGAGTCTTAGCTTGCTAGACTAGTTGAGAATCTTCACTACTAGTCAATTTTCTGTTATAGCCATCCAGTCCATTGTGTAACAGCATAATCAGTACATTGGCAAGGTCCTAAAACTGACAGGGTGTGTTGCTTGATGATTTTACAGGGCTTAGAGGCAGAGGATGGGGAAAACAAGTGAACAGCTTAATGACAATAACAGCTATTACATTTTTTCTTTCTAAAGTAGCTTTTTAAAAATATGCATGTGAAAAATATCCTTCTTCAAATTTAAAAACTCCTGCATAATATTTAATTCATAAAATGACTCGAAGAGCATTTTCCCTTAGTGATTACAGTGTAATAATCAGAACTTTATGCGCCTGTCAAGAAAAAAAAAAAAAAGAAAAAGATGAAATAGTGGGTTAAAGGCTTACCTTCCTGTGTTATAGTCTGTGGAACCTGAAGTAATATAAACTTAATGCCCCTATTGTAAGTGGAAAATTCAACTCAATATATGAATGACTTACACTGCAAATATCCCAACATATTTTAGGTTTCTCTGTGATCAAACTGGTAATTTTGTTTTCTGAAGGCTTCTCTATTTGCCAGTTGCTGCCCTATCTTTGTACTTCACTTAGTGTTGGTTTAGGTGAACCTGTCCCTACCTCACAAAATGTTCCAAGACCCTTGCATAGATCATTATGCCATTGGCTTACTTTAGTATTATAAGCGTACTCAGAGTTTCGTCTTTGAATGTGTTCCGGTACAATGTTTGATTGAGGACTAGTAAGGAGGGAAAATATCAACAACATGGAAAAATTAAGTTCATAGTTAATTACAGAATTTCATTTTAGTCACCACTTTGCTGATGCTTAAATGTTGCAAAAGTCACAGACAAGTAACTACATTGGAATGTGTCTAAGTGATTTTAATTGCTTCTCTTTTCCCCCTCTGAGGTATCTGTGGTAGAGACTTTAGCAATTGATAAGCTGGCTAAATGGAAGGAGAAGAACTCAGGCAAAGGGTCCATCAATCAGCCATGGAATCAGACTCCATAGTTTTTAAAAACAGAAAAGAAAAAGGGACTATTTAGTCACTCCTCTGATTTGTTTTGAGAAAGTAATATTTTTCCTTTCATCCAACAACTCAAAATGGGCTAAAAGACTCCTTAGAGTCTTTTACTTAAGTTCACTTTGGGAATGTTCCACCTAGGGATTCCTTTTTAGGAATTGACATACTGTAAAACCACCCTGGTTTTGCAGAACTCTTTAGACCTAGGATCAAGGAGCTAGGAAGGACTAATGTTGTTTTCCAGCCACACTAACAACTTGCCCTGTAACTATGAAGAATGAACGTTCCCAAATCTCTAGTTAATATAGATTTCTGAAGCTCATAAACTATGCAAGAATTTAAAACAGTCTTAAATAGAAGAACTGAGTATAATTTCCATATTTGGTTCTGGAAAACTAATACTATAAGTTCAATTTTACTAAACTTTGCATTCTGCTCCACTTAACAGTTCTGCTTTTTAGAAGCAGATAGAATTTCATTTATGCATGGAATGACTGCCATTCAAAATCCTATAAGTTGACAGAATATTTTAGAGATCACTATTTTTTTATGGCTAGGACAGGGCTCAATCTGAATGGTGGTGCTCGAGATTTCTCTGTGGTCTCTTTCTGTCCCCAGTCACATCACTCTGATTCTAAGATGAATCTGTCTATTTTCCTTCTGTAGTAGGCATTTAAACTGAATCTGCTGCTGGGAGAGGAAAGAAACTGGTGTTTATTTTTACAACACCCAGAGGCAGACACTACTGCTGACACTTACAGAAGAAAAACTAAATTTCAGGGAGAATGAGGGCCTTGCCCAAGGTCACAAGGCAGTGAGTAGTAAAGCCAGAATTGTGGCCCTGGTCTTCATAGAAGCAAAGACCATGCCTTTTCTATTCTATCACACTGTCTATATCATTATGTTTATGTTAAAAACTGATGCTCACTATAGAAAAGGCAGCCATTCTGTGGAGTCCGGATTCTGCTGTTCTTGTCATGCCCAATGCATAGCGATTTCCATTTGAAGCATGCTGCAAGACAAAGAAACATCCTAGGAATCTGGATTCAAGATGGGATTCTGCAGTCTCATCCTGTTTCCATTGTTGAGGTGTACCCTCAACTGTGGTGCTCTGTACACTGGCCAGGGCACCCCTGCAGAGCTAAGCCTCTGGCAACACTCAAAAATTATTATACTGTCTCAGATGATGACAGGTATAAAAAAGGTCATGACTCTAGGACCTGGCTGATTAACCAGCAGTGACAGTTTGCTTTACATTATGTTTGGTTTTTACAAGAAATGACACAATATTGGCACCAGGATGGCAATTACATTCACTCCATGAATTGTTTCTTGGGGCCATAGTCACAAGTAGATAGAAGGGCTGAGCAGAACTTGAAGCAGGACCAGTGGAACATATTTCACCTAATTTTAATTCTCCATGTTTTAGAAGAAATACCTTCAAACTCTTTGGAAGATGCGAGACCTTTGATTGACTTAAGCCACTGATGGTGTTATTGTGTAATAATTAAGGCTTTATCTTTTTAGCTACAAGGATCACTGAGAAATGTGTCATGCATAAAATTCTGCAACTATTTGGAATACTGTCTCACATCAAGTTTGTGGAAGAGGCTAAAATATTTGAAAAATGGTTTAGCGTTGTAATCCTCATATTTGGAAACTTCACTCAACCAGAAGTTATCAAAACCTCACTAAGTACATTCTAGTTTATGGGACCTCTTACATGGAAGTCAGAATTCACATTTGGGTGACAAAAGTAAAAGAAAAATCCAAACTATATTTTCCTATGATTCATTTGGCAAGTATTTTTAAACATATGCTTTGCACTGCATATTGCACAAACATAAATAATGGCACAGACTTTACAGGACATTACCACTTAGTTAAGCACATTGATATTTAAAAACATTATTACATCAAACATCTTACAAATATTTTTCTATAAAAGAGGTTTGTACAGTGTTCTATAGATGTCTGGGGAAAGGAGATGACTATATTAGGGTGAGTCAGGGAAGGTTCCTTAGGGTTGGTGACATTTGAACTGGGTATAAAAGGATAAGTAGTCATTGTTCAAGAAGAAAAAACTATATTTTGAAAGATTCCTTTCCAGGAGTAACATGTAACTTGGTAGAGCTGAATCATAGGGTACATGTTGGAGGAGGAACTGGATAAAAGGCTCAAAGATAAGGAAGTTCCAGATGGTTAAGGGTACTGTTTGCCCTTCTGAAGCATTTAGATATTTTTGAAAACAATTTAAAGTTAAAAAATATTTTTATTATAGAAAATTTCCAACATACACAAAAGTAGGCAAAATTATATAATGAGACCCCATGTGTTCATTACCTGACCTTAACAATTTTCAATAGTCAATCTTGTTTCATTTACATCCCCACCCATATTCTCTGTCCCATATTAGTTTTGAAACAAATACCAGACATTTCATCATTCTACCTGTAAATATTTTAGTATACATTTCTAAAAGATAAGTTCTCTTTTGAAAAATCCATAGTACCATTAATAAATGTAAAATACTTAACAATAGTTCTTAATGATTATTGAAGCTTGTCAAGTAAAGGAGTGATATGAATATATTTGCATTTTGGAAAGAAAACTCTGGAGGCAATGAGGAAGACAGGTTGGAGAGAAAAAATGCCAAAGACCAATAGAGGACTCCAGAGATGAATATGAATCAAGCCAGTGGTGAGGATGGAAGAATTTTCAGAATGTTTAAAAAGTAAAGTTGATAGTTCTTGAGAGCAATTGGATATGCAGATGAAGGAGAGGAGGGAGTTGAGAAAATTTTAACTTGTGTTAAACTTGTGTTAACTTGGAGATTTTAAACTTGTGTGGTCAGCATATGAATATGCCAATAACTGATGTAGTGTAGGGATTCCATGAAAAGAAATTTAGCCTGATTCTTCATTAGCCAGAGACTATTGGAAACAAATCCAAAAATATTTTCTTATTACCCTCAAACAAAACTTTGAGACTTGGACTACTTGGAGTAAGTTTGATTGCTCCACCTTAAGAAAGTCATTAGCAAAAATTGGAAAACATCCAGAAAATAGCATCTAAAATTCTCCAGGGGAGAAAGGAGCCACTTGGACAGCCTCATAACTGACACCTCTTTGGTTTATATATGACTGATAGTTATAAAATCATAAAGGCTAATGAACATGACTTATTCACCAAATCCCCAAACACTAAAAGTTTGAAAGATGTGAATTTAAAATAATGGCAGGGCCCAACAGATAAAAATCCAGGACCAGATGGCTTTGCAGGTGAATTCCACCAAACATTTAAAGAGGAGTTAACACCTATCCCTCTCAAACTATTCCCAAAAATTGCAGAGGAAGGAATACTTCAGACTCATTCTATGAGGCCAGCATCATCATGATACCAAAACCAGACAAAGATACCACACACACACATACAAAATTACAGACCAGTATCACTGATGAACACAGATGCAAAAATCCTCAACAAAATATTAGCAAACCGAATCCAACAATACATTAAAAGGATCATACACCACAATCAAGTGGGATTTATCCTAGAGATGCAAGGGTTTTTCAATCTCTACAAATCAATCAATGTGATATACCACATTAACAAATTGAAGAATGAAAACCATATAATCATCTCTATAGATGAAGAAAAAGCTTTTGACAAATTTCAACATTGTTATGATTAAAAAAAAACTCTCCTGAAAGTGGGCATAGAAGGAACATACCTCAATAAAGGTCATCTAAACACCCATATATAACACACTTCAGCTAACATCATATTCCACAGTGAAAAGCTGAAAGCATTTCCTCTAAGATCAGGAACAAGACAAGGATGCCCACTCCAGCCAATTTTATTCAACATAGTATTGGAAATCCTAGCCATAGCATTCAGACAAGAAAAAGAAATAAAAGGAATCCAAATTGGAAAGGAAAAAGTAAAACTGTCACTGTCTGCAGATGACATGATACCATACATAGAAAATCTAAAGATGCCACCAGAAAGCTACGAGAGCTCATCAATGAATTTGGTAAAGTTGCAGGATACAAAATTAATATACAGAAATCTGTTGCATTTCTATACAATAACAACAAGCTATCAGAAAGAAAAATTAAGGAAACAATTCCATTTAGCATCACATCAAAAAGAATAAAATACCTAGAATAAACCTACCTAAGGAGGTAAAAGACCTGCACTTGGAATACTATAAGACATGTCTGAAGGAAATCAAAGATGACACAAACAGATGGAAAGATATACAGTGTTCTTAGATTGGAAGAATTAATATTGTTAAAATGACCTTATTATCCAAGGCAATATACAGATTCAGTTCAATCCCTATCAAAATACCAATAGCACTTTTTTACAGAACTAAAACAAACAATTTAAAAATTTGTATGGAAACACAAAAGACTATTGGTGGGAATGTAAACTGGTACAGCCATTGTGGAAAACAGTATGGAGGTTTCTCAAAAAATTAAAAATAGAACTACTGTATGACCCAGCAATTCTACTCCTGGGTATATATCCAAAAAACACCCAAAAAACACTAATTAGAAAAGATACGTGCACCCCAATGTTCCTAGCAGCATTATTTACAATTGCCAAGACATGGAAGCAACCTAAGTGTCCATCTACAGATGAATGGATAAAGAAGATGGAATACTGCTCATGCATAAAAAAGAATGAAATTTTGCCATTTTGCAGCAACACAGATGGACTTGGAGGATATTATGCTAAGTGAAATAAGTCAGACAGATAAAGATATGATATCACTTATATGTGGAATCTAAAAAATACAACAAACTAGTGAATATAACAAAAAAGGAGCAGACTCAGAGATATAGAAAACAAACTAGTGGTTACCAATGGGGAGAGAGAAGCGGGGAGGGGCAATATAAGCTTAGGGGATTAACAGGTATAAACTATTATGTATAAAATAAGCTACAAGGATATATTGTACAACATGGGGAATAAAGCCAATATTTTTAATAACTATAAATAGAGTATAACCTTTAAAAAATTGTGATTCACTACATTGTACACCTGTCACATATAATATTATACACCAGCTATACTTCAATTTAAAAAAGATTAGTTGACTGTAAAAAACATAAAAATAAGATATAAAATAATGGAAGGAATTTTTCACACTTTATGATAAAAATGTTCAAAGAAGAAGAAGTTGAAAGAATTGTATAGTGAATATCCATCTACTGCCAATTCAATTTTACCATTAATAATTTACTATGTTTGTTCTTTCACATATCTATCCATTTATTCATTCCTCTATCCATCCATTGGTCCATATTTTTTTTCAGTATTAGTTGTAGACAGCAGTACACTCCATTCCTCAACATTTCATCATACATATCATTAACTGGAGTTCAATATTTGTTTATGCAGAATTTATATTTTACACGAGAGATTAAATTTATACATTTGTTTTGCCAAAAGGAAAGGCTGTGATTCTAGAAAGATTAACAAAATTCATGGCTGATTGTTACTGGGTCATTTATGAAAACGAAAAGCTGTTTGAGAACCTCTTGATCCTCAAAAGTTGTTGCCATATGGAGCAGACACACCCTCCCACAAAACAGCCTTTGAGGCACCGTCAAGTATTGACTTGGCCAAACTACCTGCCTCTCAGTAAATGTTAATTGGATTTGAATGTGAAAAAAATGAGACCCAGAAGCATAAGCTATTTGCCAGTAAGTGATAGAGCTGGTAGGAGAATAAATCACCTCTAATAGTTTCACATTGAGCATCACTCCCTGCCTGGAACAACTCTGCAGAGTAACAAGGGAACAGAGTGGATGATTTATAAGTAAAAACTGTAATACAGGCAATGCATTCTATATAGAATCATCCTGAGATTATTCAAGGGGAGCCAGTATTTGGACAATGGGAAAGGAAGTGAACTGTTCTCGCAAAATAAGATTCTTTATTCACATATTGAAAAAAAATACCTCTGTTCATAAATATTTATCCTCTGATATCATCCAAAAGGAGTTAAAACAGCTTATGATAAACAGCAAAAATAAAATAAAATGAAACTCCAAATAATTAACATAGGAATAAAACAAGCATCAAAATATGCCAGTTAGTAGAGTGAGGAACAAGTTTAGACTTAGAAAGCTTTGAAATGTTGTAAATTGAATCAAATTCTGACATGTTAAATCTTGCCAGTTGGTTTAAGAATTGAAACTCAAGCTGAGATGATGTCTAGAAGATGTGTTTGTTCAAATGTTTGTTGTTGCTGAAGATATCTAAGATTCATTTGAAAACTGAAAAATTCAAATAGTCAGACATTTGTCTACACAAAAAGCAGACATTCTGATACTAGAAAAAAATTTTAAATGTTTGATTGACTTTTTCAGTTTCCATTTTGATGTTATGACATCTGTCTATATCAATGGTTCTTAACTAGGAGCAGTTTTACCCTCCACGGGACATTAGGCGATGTCTGCCAGTTTAGGGCTGTCCCTATTGGGGGTGGGAGTGGAATGCTCCTGGCACCTCGTGGGTAGAGGCCAAAGATGCTGCTAAACATCCTACAATGCACAGGCTGGACCCCTGCAGCAAAGAATTATCTAGCTGAAGTATCAATTGTACCAAATTTGAGAAGCCCTGATCCATATGAGTCAGTTACAAATCTTACTCTAACATGCCTTCAAAAAACTTTAGATTATTTACAGACGACATTTCTTCTCCGTAACTGCTGTTGAACAGTAAGTAGTGACAACCTAATACTCTTAATGAAATGCTACTGC
Source organism: Phocoena sinus (assembly GCF_008692025.1). NCBI lineage: Eukaryota > Metazoa > Chordata > Mammalia > Artiodactyla > Phocoenidae > Phocoena > Phocoena sinus. The sequence continues at coordinate 26,921,089 of NC_045775.1, forward strand.
ATCATCACCAGGGCAAAAATAAGATGCAAAATGACTAGTCATTCAGAATAAGGTTCACGAAAAGCCAAGGTGAGTGGTTCACAACACAAGCTGACAGCACTCTTTGGTGTGCAAGAGCATCAAATGTTGTCAGGCAAGAATACAGATATTTAACTAACAGTATTTTTACTGTTAGTTGTTAATAGTACAACAGCAGTATTCCAAGGAATTAGGGCCACATTATTTACTGGAGCAGGAAAAAGGATCATTAGATCCTAAGTCATGGGACGGTTCATCCTGGGACATCTCCCTCTGGGACTTGGGAAGTTCATTTCTCTCTTCATTTTCTCCTTTTCAAAAACTCAGGAAGGAGATCTGAGGGTATTGGAAGCAGGTAGATTAGATAAACTCCTGCTGCCAACCTGATGATTATATGCCTCTGATTGATGTTATTCTCCTTCCTCTTACCCTTACCAATTGTATATACTCTACCTGTGTTTGCAACCATGTTCTCCTTCTTTCTTCATTCTTGTTACAACTGGCACCCATGCCCTCATCTTCAATTATCTCTTCCTCCTTCTGAATCTTTAACGTCTTCCTCTCTACTAGATCATCCCCATCAGCATCCCGGTATGTTCCAGCAACTCTCATCTTATAAAAAACCCCCTGATCCCCACATCATCTGCCAATTTCTCTTCATTCTAATCCTAGACAAACTCAATAAACTCACATTCTACACATGCTGTCTTTGTTTCTTTATCCCCCATTCACTCTTCAACTTACACTAACGTGACTTCTGCCAACAGCTCCGCTAAAGCTGCTCTTGTCAGGGTTACCAGTGATCTCCTTGTAGCAAAAATTTTAAAGCAGATAGTTTTCCATCCTTCTCCTATTTGACCTCTCAGTAGCATTCAACATAGTTGATTGTTTTAACTTCCACGAGTATGTTCTTCTCTTGGCCTCATGGCACAAAATGATTTAAGTTTTCCTTCTACCCCTCTGACAACTGCTCCTTAAGATGCTTTGCTGCTTTGCCTCTTCTCTCTGACCTTTAGATGTTGGAATGCCTGAGGCTTAAGCCTGGACTCTTTCGTCCTTTCTCTTTATACTTTCTTCCTAAGGAATCTGAGCCATTCTTATGGCTTTAAATGCTATTCACATGGGGTTAACTCCGAATTTTAAATTCCATCTCAGAACTTTTCTTGGAGCTCCGTATTTGTATAAATAATAGCTTCCTGAGACCTGCACACAGGAGTTTCACAGGCGTGTTAACATTAAGGCATCTTAAGCATTGGATTTCTTCCAGTATACCCACTCTCTCCATCCAGTCAACCTTCTCCAACTTGGCAAATGTAATTATGATCCAGCCAGTTTCTCAAGCCTTTCTTTCCCTCACATCTTTCTCTAAATTAATCTCCGAGTTTTGGCTCTTGGCTTAAGTATTATCTTTTCAAAGAGATCTTTACTTATCACTCATCTAGAATAATCCCTCTTTTTCTCTAGCTTACCATCTGGTTTGGATTTTCATTCATAGCTTTTATAAAAATTTGTAATGATATGCCAACTTGTCTGTCTATTTGTTTGATGTTGGTTTCCCTCGGTAAATTGTACAGTCCACTGGACAGGGACCTGATCTGTTTTATTCACCACTGGATACCCTGGCCCTGGCATAGTGTCTGGAAGGTAGAGGTATGTGCTCAGTTGATATCTGTTGAAACAATAAAGGACTTGGGATTGGGATACTGAACATAAAACAGACTCCTTTTTTTTTTTTCCTGAGAAGGTAAGAATCAGGTCCTTTGCTGTTAGAATTATATTTTTAATTATATTAAAAGGTAGCATTTAAACATCACCCAGAGGGGGGAAAAAAAGAGAAAAAAACAAGTTATTTAATAAATGCCTGTTGATTGATGGATAGATTAACCAATTGAATATTTACTTAATTCCTTTAATTCCCATTTAGTTATAACATAGAGATAATACTATTAATTCTCTTTTCCAGAATTATTTTATAGGGCAAAGTTAGATTATTGCCCTTTAATCTCCTTTGAAGAAAGACATTAAACACATACAAAGTCCCATTTGAGATGGTGCAGAGATTACACATACTATCAATTTCTTTAGTCTGAGAACTGCACTGCACTAATGTCTGAACTCCTGTGGTTTGTGAGCCAACAAAATGTCGTCAGTCTAAATCGTTATACGCCCTATTTGAAAGGACACCATTTGACAGTGTTTTTGTGGAGTGGCTAGAATTATATCATTGTCAATGCAGCCTCAGAGCACTCCTCTCAGCTGCCCTGCCCTGTGGGAAGTATCTTATGAAGCTGGTGGACCACACAGAACAGTGCCTACCCCCCACTTCCCTGGCTGATGGCATCTGGCCAAGGTACTGAAGGGTAATGGAGGTGAACGAAGTGGTATGAAGGAAGCAACTTCACAGGGAGGAGTAGGGGTAGTATTTCTAGACCTTGACAGGGGCATAGATGCCTCTGCAAAAAGGAAACCTTATGTTTTTTAATTGGATATTAAGTCTAAGGTGGCTCATGGACTCTTGGGAGGGTGTGAAAATTTCTATATCTCAAATTTTTGTGACTCTAAAAAGCCAGTGGTGAGAATCAGGGAATAATGTTGTGTTTCCTCTCCTTCTGCATTAAGCAACTTTATCTGTTTTAAGATATAAAAAAAATGACATCAGATGGTGCCACCTCAGGGAATACGGATTTTCCTGTGTCTTCTGAAATCCTCTAAGGCAATCATTCTCTGTGTGTTTGGGCAGTGGTTCTTTAACTTTCATTGATCACAGGCCCCTTTGAGACCCTCTCTCCAGAAAGAAGCTCATGGGCACAAAAACAAAATTCTGCGTATGATGTCAGGGGTTTTACAAATCTCTGATTCTTGGTTAAAAGCCTTGGTGTGGACTGAATTGTGTGCTCCCAAATTCATATGTTAAAGCTTTAACTCTCAATGTAACTGTATTTGGAGATAGGGCCTATTAAGGAGGTAATTAAGGTCAAATGAATCCTTAGGCATGGGGGCCTAATCCAATAGGGCTGTGCCCTTATAGGAAGAGACACCAGAGTTCTTGCTCTCCACCACGTGAGGACACAGCAAGAAGGCTGAAAGCCAGGAAGAGAGTCTCACCAGGTACTGAATTGGCAGCACCTTGATCTTGAACTTCCTAGCTTCTAGAACTATGAGAAATTTCTATTAAGCCACCCAGTCTGTGATATCTTGTCATAGCAGTAGGAGCAAACTAATACAAGTCTCTATCCTAGAAACTGCTCTTCCCCTCAAAGTAGCTATGTTTATGGTCACGGATTCATGAAGGAGTGGAGCTGGGGAAGGGGCTCCCCAGTGAGCAAGCTCTGCGTGTGGGAGAACTGCGCTGAGGGGTGTGTGGGAGCCTGGAAGCACAGGGACAAGATCAGCTGGCAGCACCAGGCCTGGCTCTCTGTCTGCCCTGGGCTTCATGAGTCCACACTACAGAGCAAAGTATGAAGGCCATGCAGAAGGATTATGTGCTCCTATGCTGGGCTTGGACATTTTCTATAGGTTCTCCTTCATTTCACTGGGCAGTTTGTCCATCTGAGCCCAGAAGCCTCCTTGAATTTCTTTCAAATATTTAATAAGAGGCAGGTTCCTCCTGAATACAAAAATCCCTTTTTGTAAAGTAGAGAAATCCTTTCCCCTGGAGTTAAGATTGGAGCCACCTGAGCCAAAAACAAATTGCTGGGAATGTGGGAAGTATTTGCTCCATCATTATCCCTCTTGAAAAAGCTGCTGCTGTCTGATGTGAATGGAATTTGAGGACAAGGACAATGAGAGCTGCAATTCGTAGACTATTTGGTCCCCAACCTGGGAGAGCAGGAACAGAGTCTCAAAGCCCGTAGCGGTGTTGAAGAAGCGAGTTTAGACTGGGGGAGTGGAGCATGTGCAGCTCTTTTCTAGAAGACTTAAAAAGAGAAGTCAAGGTTTGAGTGACCAAAGGTAACCAAGAAAATATGTGGGGTTCCACGTGATAAGAGTAAATGACAGGATAGGGTTTAGGATCCAAGCATCAGAGCCAGAGAGCCAGATGTGCCAAGATGAATTTTGAGTTCCAAGGCTCTACCTTCTCATTTCACCTTCACTACACGTCTTTACTCATCTCAGAGGTACCCAGAACTGCTTCTGATGCCCAGCATCCACCAACCAGGGATTTAAAACCTCCGTTATCATTTTAGACCCCTGAATACAAAAATTATTTTGACGAAGGGAGATGATTAGGTTGGAATAGTTTTTGCAAAATCAGAGAGTCAAATTCCCTTGAAATCAGACCGGTGAACAGAAATTCCACATCATCAATGCTGATTCATTTCTCCATATCTAAATGGCAAAAGAGCTGCTTCGTATCAGAAAACTCACACTTCCTTAGGCAGACGCATTAGTTCAAAATCAGCCTCTGAAACATGTACTTTTTATGTCCCAGGGACCCCACCCAGTATGAGCCTGGATTCTATGGAAGCTCTACTGTGATGGCATATTTTCCTTTCTCCCATTAACTCACTGTTTAAACTTGGGCAAATTATGTTATCTTTTTGGTCCTGGGCTTTCCCTTTATAAAGTGAGGCTGTTAACCAGATAAACAAAAGGTCCCCTTGAAAAGTGGAAAAACATCTCTCTGTCTCTCCTGTACCACAAGCTGTTTTTCTATTAGAACTACAGAGTTTCTCTGAATAGACCAAAAAAAGCTCCATCAGAAGACTTGAATGAGCAAAATGATGAAATCAGGTGTTTAGAGGCTAATCCTTGCAGCTGCACTGACTAGTAAATAACCCTCCCCTGATTGCTGGTTTCTTTCTTTAGAATCGTAAACAACAACAAAGGAAGAATACCAGCTCAACTTGTATAGTCCCTAGTCCAAGTGACTCATTGTCTAAGTGCTGGAAATGATCTTGGGAATTATCCACAGGAAATTATCCTGAGAAGTCCATAGTACCTCTGAGTTACTTGAATCTGACAGGGAGGAATAAGTTGTCACTAATTGTAGTCAACAAATCCAAAGCAGCAGAGAGAGGAAGTGGGAGAGAGTGAAACTAGATACTTACTGTAGTGTGAGGAATCTGAAAATGTATTTGCCTCTAAGCATGAGTAGGTACATATTTTTTGTATAGCTATCCCAGTATACATTCTATTTTACCATAATCTTTCCAGAATCTACAAAGTAAAGTGTTGAGAGGGCATTGGCACCAAGTCCCATGCTCTTTGGGAATCATTAGTGAACATCTGTTTTGTTGATTATGAGAACTTTTCTTCTTTCTTTTTTTTTTTTTTTTGGCTGTGCTGTGCAACTTGCAGGATCTTAGTTCCCCGACCAGGGATGGAGCCAGGGCCCCCTGCAGTGGAAGCATGGAGTGCTAACCACTGGACCACCACGGAATTCCCCAAGAACTTTTCTGTAAAAGAAAAACATAGAAATCTGTGGAAATTGCAAAAGTTGGAGGTCATCTGGACATTTTAAGCATATTATAAGTGGAAATTAATAAGAATTTATTAGCCTGACCAGCCTTGACAAATGTTATAGAAACCCTCAAACTTACTTTCTTGCTTGGGCAAGGGTTTGTCTTGCAGTTTGAACCTACTTTTTTAATGGAAATAGGCCAGAAGACATAGTAGTGGGCTTGTGACTCTTCCTTGTCTAATCCAAAAATAGGAACATTGTGAAAAGTCCTCCTTAGCATCTGTGATGTCAGGGGGCAGCCTGGTGGGCCTGAGGTAGGGGTTTGCAAAGGCAAATGTTTGCAGGGCCAAGAAGATTCCAGAATAAGTGACGTGGATTAGGGATAAAAAGAATTATCTTTGGGACAAGTGATATTTCACTTTCCTCTTAAATGTACTAAAAAAGAAAAGGCACATAGTGGGATGATAAATGGCCATGACACTTGGCCGCAGATTGGGGAGACAATAGAGGGTAGTGGAGAATTTGGGGAACTGGGAGGCTGTTGCTACTCAGTTCCAAACACATGTTGCCTCGTGGGAATGCAGCCCTAAAGCCGGTAGATCTGATGTTTCCACAAGAATCTAGAAAACTGGATTGTTTTAAGTGGAAGTCTGGGTTTGTACATTTTTGCAACTTTTGTGAGAGCCAGTCCTGTGTGAGCCTAACAAAAAAGTACATCTATGAGTTAGATCTCTGTTTAGGAGGTCAGTATTTTATAACCTGCAGACGCTGAGTGAGGAAGAACTTGTTAACATACACCATCTTCACTTTGGAGAAAAAGCTAACACTTGTGGTTTATTATTTGTATGTCTTTAAGTAGGCTTTCTCAGATAAAGGGAAAAATGCAAAAGAGAAGGGCATTTGAGAACAATGTTTATAATGTGTATACAGCCACTATACTTTCATATCTAATTGCTGTAACATCAGAGCTAGAGTCCTTGGGTTATTACAGAAATCACGGTTTTGTGTTAAGACCCACAAGCATATCTATGTGGGATGTTGCTGATGTCAAGCATGACATCTGTTCAGTCACCTTGGTGTGAATATGGTTCTCAATAAAAAAAAACCCAAAAAACTCATTGGAAAGACTCAGGTTGTTCCATATTATAATGAAGAGATGGAGGTTTGGATACATTATAAAACAGATGTTTGGCACTTTATAGACAACACATTATTGAATTAAAAACTCCTTATCCAAAATCAAAATTAGATTTTAGGAAAGAACCTATAATTACTGAAAAACAGAAACACTTTTACAAAACCTGGACTCCCTTCACATTACTTTAGATGCATGAAGGTACTATATGTTGGTCTTGAGCATTCTTTGATTTCTCAGTGAGATACTGCTTCAGATATTCCAGTACTTTTTGCCAGTCATTGATGTTTTTATGGTGGGTTTTTGCCTTTATCACCCAAACCAAGTTTTACTACATTATTATGGAGTGGTAAGTTAATGATTGATTTAAACATTTTCTTTTGTATTTTTCTGTTTTTAAAATGCCATAACTAATTTGTGTTGCATTTAGTAGTGAGGAAGTATCTTTTTACCAAGTTCTTGGTGAATACCTTCAAGTTTTATGTGATTAATAGTTAAAGAGGATCTAAGGTAAATAAATAAATACATGTCCAATCTCCTGGACTAGAAATTAGAAGCAATTGTTGAAAAGAAGTCACTGAAGATAAGATATTGTGGTGAGATAAAGATTGGCAAGGGTATAAAACTGTGTGAACATGTAGACTTGTGAAATCCCCACAAATTACCACAGAAGCCGATGAGGTTCTTGTTCTAATTTTAGCACACAGCTCGGTTTCACTTACTATTTCAACTCTTCAACATCTTTCTTGTGACAAGTAGATCCATCAGCAAAACTTCTGGTGGAAATGTTTTTGTGTAATACCCACTCTCAAGAATTGTTTTTGAGGATATTATTAAGCTGACATGTATTTCCATTCTGCAGAGGAATGAATGCAGTGTCAGGACTGGGATCCCATTCATGACTCATTGGTACACACGAGATACTGCTGGCATTTCTATATGTATTTACTGAACTCTCCTGGTCTCTTTGGGGGCATGTATGTGTCTTTGTATCCCCTTAAGTACATATCTTATGTGCTTGATAAATATTTCTTTAAAAAAATAGACTGTAACTGACAATAAAAATATAATAGGTTGGGTTGTATGTCCAGAGACAACTAGGTCTATCCTTCCAAAATAATGAATATTAGAGTAGGTAGCTGATTACAGAATCTTCATTTAAAAAATTCTGGGGACTAAGCCACAGTTGGTAGAAATGGAATTTAAACTAGTTCTCATTTCATTACCCAAATTTCTGGCCTATGCTTCCTTTCCCCCTTTTATTCTTTCTCTCTCTCCCTTTCTCTTTTTCTTTCTTCCTTCCTTCTTCTCTTCCTCCTCCCCTCCTTCCTTCCCTCCCTTCTTTCTTTCCTTCCTTTCTCTCTCCTTATCACTCTCTCTCTTGCAAAATGTGTATATATAGGTAAGATATATGTGACTTACGAGTTTGAGAGAGATGACATATATAGGAATCATTTTATCCCATAAGTTGAAGGCAGTTTTTGGTTACTTGCCAGGAAAATAATAAAAGTAGTTAACATTTATGAGAATATACTATGTGCCAGTGAATAAGCACTTTAACTGTATTAACCCATTTAATTCTCATAACAACCCTCCAACAGAGATACTATTATCCTACCACATAGAGAAAGATACAGAGACAGAGTTTGCCAAAGGGCACACAGATAGAAAGCACAAGAGTTGAATTAGATCCCAATTGTCTGGCTCTAGAATCCAGGCTCTTAACCATTAAGCTATACTCAGAAATTATTAAATTATTAAAATGTGTGAAGCCTACACAGACCCCCACAGGAAAAGGCTACATTGGATTATGTCACATAGACCATCACAGAGGCCTTTTTAATTAATTTTTATGGGAGTATGGTTGCTTTACAATGTTGGTTAATTTCTTGCTGTACAGCACAGTGAATCAGTCATACATATACATATATCCACTCTTTTTAAGATTTTGTTCCCGTTTTGGTCACTACAAAGCATTGAGTAGTGTTCCCTGTGCTATACAGTAGGTTCTCATTAGTTATCCATTTTACACAGAGTAGTGTATATATGTCAGTCCCAGTCTCCTAATTCATCCCACCAGAGGCTTTTAGTTCTGATCTTTAGAACATGGTAGTCTCTCTCCCTCTCTCTCTATGTTTGTTGAGTAAGTAAATAAACACATAGGTACTTTAAGTCCAGTTTTAAGACCTCACCGTTCTGTTGGCATTCCTGCTTTTCCACACCTATCTGCTTTTTTCAGTGTCATTTTCTTTGCAACATTTTCTTTTCAGTGTTCTTTTCTCTGCTCAGTGCAACCTCACTCATGCTTCAAGGCACAGCTCAATTCTGTGAGTCATAACTTGTTTTTACTTCTCTCATGACTCTTTCATAATGCCCTGTGTCATAATTTCTGTTCATGTGTGTCGCCTCTTTAGACCCTAAGGTCTCTGAGATCAAAATCTGTACCTGATATATACTTGTACCTCTGCCATGGTGTTAATCGCACTGACACAGAGATAAGTATTTATTAAATAGATGAGAAAATGACTGGAAGAAGTGTTTGGTGTATTTTTATTCTCTCTAACATAAATCTGTGCTACCACAAATCTGGAGGCATGTCTTGAAATTCCATTATGGACATGTTAATATAAAAGAAGTAAATTCATTCAATAATCATAAGAAAAAGTTTGAGACAAGAATAAGGTTAAAGATGAAAATTGGAGAAGAAACAAGTTTGAAGACCATGTTGGAAGAATAAGATGGCAGAGAAAGATAACCATATAAAGATAACAGACATACTTCGGTGTTGGGGGCTAGAACGACAAGAGACAGGGTCTAGTTCTTAAGAAACTACTGGAGAGACAGAACCATTCAGTAACGTAAATCATACAAAGCCTAAAGGAAGTCAATACGTTGAGTGCAAAAGTCTGCCTGGAAGAATTGGGAGGGAGGAGAAGAATTCAAGTAGGCATTTGAGAAGTGAGTATGTGATTGCCATGCAGACATACTTGGGGGAGGAGAGGCATTCTAAAAAAAAAGAAAGAATATGTGCAAAGCATGTCTTAGTTCAGCCTTCTATAACAACAGTATCATAGACTGGGTGGCTTAAAAAACAAACCACCTTCATGAGTTAATTACCTCCCAAAGACCCCATCTCCAAATAACATCACATTGGGGATTAGGGTTTCAACATATGAATATGGGGGGGACTCAAACATTCAGTCCCTATCACATGGGCACTATAAAAAAGAAGTTCATTTCACAGCAAAAGGTAAAGCGAGGGTGAAGAAAGAAGAGTGAGGGTATGGGTGGACAGAGCGAGGGTCATTCATGAAAGGCTTTGTACGCCAAGCAAAGACTTTAGATTGAGTCGATAGGGGATGGTGGAAGAATTTTGGATAGGGAAGTTATGTGATCAATCTGATAATTTGGAAAGATTGATTTGGCACCAATAGAGAGGAGAGATAAACAGGAGGTAAGAGTCAATCTGGAAGCCTGACAACTAAGCATTGCAGTGGACCAGGGGAAAGGTAATGACAGCTTAAACCCAGGAGTGGCAGCGAAGAGGAAAAGAAGTGGAGGTATATGAGAAACTGTCCACGGACAGATAATCAGACTTGGACATGGAGGGATGATGAAAGAAGGCACCAGAAAATCTAGGGTGAGTCCCAAGTTTCTGGCATGGAATATTGGGAGAAAGGTTGAGCCATAAATCAAGGAAGGAAATATAGGAGATGTAGTAGTTTAGGAAAATGAAGAGGGCATATTTTTTAATTAATTAAAAATTAATTGGTATAACTCACATACCATTAGAATCTACATTTTTAAAGTGTATAGTTCAGTGATTTTGAGTATATTCACAAGGTTGTACAACTATCACAACCCAATTCCAGAACATTTTCATCACCCCCAAAATGAAACCCTGAACTCTTTTTGCAGTCACTCCCTATTCCTCCTTTTCCTCAGCCCCTGGCAACTGCTAGTTTACTTTCTGTCTCTACCTATTGGATTTACCTATTCTGGACATTTCATATAGATGGAATTTACAGTGTATGGCCTTTTGTGTCTGACTTCCTTAGCATAACTTTTAGAAGGTTTATCCTTATTAAAACATGTGTCAGGCGCTTCCCTGGTGGCTTAGTGGTTGAGAGTCCGCCTGCCAATGCAGGGAACACGGGTTCGTGCCCCGGTCCGGGAAGATCCCACATGCCGCGGAGCGGCTGGGCCCGTGAGCTACGGCCGCTGAGCCTACACATCCGGAGCCTGTGCTCTGCAACGGGAGAGGCCACAACAGTGAGAGGCCCGCGTACCGCAAAAAAAAAAAAAAAATGTGTCAGTACTTCATTTCTTTCTATGGCTAAATAATATTCCATTGTATAGATAGACCTCATTTTGTTTTTCCATTGATCAGTTCATAGACATTTGGGTTGTTTCTACTTTTGGGCTATTATGAATATCAATGCTACGAATATTTGCATACAAGTTTTTTGTGGACATAAGTTTTCAATTCTCTTGGGTATATACCTAGGAGTGAATTTGCTTGACCATATGGTAACCCTATGTTTAAGATTTGAGGAACAGCCAAACTGTTTCCCAAAGTGGCCGTCTCATTTTACATTTCCACTAGCAATGCATGATGGTAAGATATGAAAACTTACCCAAAAGTTAAGTAAAACTCATCCAAAGTCACTCATTAGTAAAGAGCAGAGCTCAAACATGCCTCTCTCCAGAGCCCACTCTGTCCTCTACAGCACACCACACAGCTGGAGTCCAACACAGAGGTGGTGGTTGAATCTGTGGTTGTGGATGAGTTTACATGGAGAGTCTGAGGCAAAATGAAAAGGCGTAGAGGCCTGCGAGCCCTCAGCAGTAGGAGAAAGGTCTGCATATCAGACTGGAAACGTGTGACCTGAGGCACAGGAGGAAAATGAGGGAAGAGAAGATGCCAGGAAAACCATCCAAGGCGAGAATTTTAGGGAGGGTGTGGTGAAGAGGTAACACATGGCTGCTGAGGCTTAATCTAACTTCTGACAAAATGCAGTGACCTCTACCAGAGTCTTTTTGGAGAGGTGTGCGGGTGCGGAGTGGAGGGAGAATTGATTTTGGTGGTCCGAAGAGGGGATGAAATAAGCCAATTCTACTTGGCTGTGAAGGATGGGAAGACAGGAGAGATGGACAGTGGAGAGCTTGCATTCTTTGTTTTTGCTTGAGGCCAGGAAAGACACCTCCTGTTTACTTAAACTGCTAACAATTTAGTTCCAGTTCATCAGTTCCTCCCTTGTTTTACAACTGTGCCAACAAAATCCTTGTTCCCATTTCTTTGCCCCCTCTAACTCTTTAACAGTGACTTTGTGAAAAGCTATTTTCCTCTCCCTCTATCTTTCTTTCTCCTCCTTTGCCTCTCTAGATCTAAAAATACCCATTAGTTTCATGTTTCTAGGAGTTACACAATTTCTGAAGGGTAATTTGGCATATAGGGAACCAGTGCTGTCAACCTCTGAACTTCTTGGGAATTCCAAAAGTTCTTTTTGGTATTTTTGACAAGTCTCCACCGACCTCCTTGTCCTCCGTGTGTAAATCTACTAGTAATCCATTTATAATATTGTCCTAATGGGGAAATATATTCTAAATTCTGAATAATGACTTTTCAAATATAGTTTGGGACATTTCATAATTTTAGGGCTTCCTTTTTTTGTTGTGTTAAATGCCCTTAAAACCTTTTCAAGTGAAGTTTTTTCGTTGTTGTTCTGATGTGGAAGGCAGAGTAATCTTATTTCTCTCATGTTAGGGATGATGAGAGTGAACCTTAGAGAAAGTAAGATGAAATTAGTTAATGTCCTAGATGGGAGGAAGAGAGATATCACCATCTCTTGAGATTTGTTTTCCTTTTAGAGAAAGGAAGAAATGTTTGCTGTAGGAGAAAAATCTGAAATAAAAGAGAATGACAGAGTCATTAAGTGGCACCTTCTAATTATGGGCTTCAAGCTGTGTAAATTTAATTGAGAATACAGAAATAATTTAAAAAGCATTTTGGGGGGGTTACTATATTTTACTTTTAATTGGTTCCAATAAAAAGTGTAGCTCCAAATCCTTGATTCAGAAGTAATTTCAAACTAAGAATTTACTATACCATAAAAGAATGCTATAAACATACTAGTTTCTGAACAAGAGCAAAATGTTTTCACTTAGATGATAACACTGTACGGTTTCACTGGATAAGGAGAAATTACTATTACATCTTCAAGTAGGTCTGTATCTATGTATACAGAAATTGGCATCAAAATGGCATAAGAAATCTAGTTTTTAAAGCCTATCAGTGTCAGTAGTAAAATTAGATAAAATAAATAATAATGATGATGATAGTAAAGCATTGTACAGTCCCTGTCTTTTTGTGGTGCATTCATTTACTTATGCTTTTTTTTTTAAGCCAAAAACAGTTCAGAACTCAACGCATACCTACCCAATCCCAATCATTTTACTCTCACCAGCTCTTATTCTAATATTGTCTTATGTGTGTTCTTATTCTTCTTTTACGTGATGATAAGCTTTGATAGCAGGTTGGTAATATCTATCCTATACCCAATTCTAAAATCATGCTCAGATATTTCTAGCCACTTTGCTGTCTGACACAAGTGAATTTAGCTGGTATTTTTTGTTTTAGTTCTGTGACCCATAAAACTTAGCACTCTCAGGTGTCTCCTCTTTGAGGACATCTTCCTAGATCTGTTTGGTTGAATTTGGTCCAATTCCTATGCTCCTACAACATCTTGGGCATGTGTCTCTGACACTGGACTTAACAGGTTCATTGTTTTATAATAACCAGTTTATAATGTGTCTCCCACACAGGGATTTGGGTCCTTGTGAATAGCTCTTTACGTCTTCAGCTCATAACACAGTGCTGAACATTTAATGGGTATTCAATAATCATTGGCCTTTTAGCTCAATCAAACAAACGCCTTTCTCTGAGAGCTTGGAGATACTTTTGAAAACAATCTTTCATTATGTTACTGCTTCTTGCTGCATTCCTGTGTAGCAACTTAGAACTCAGGTTTTAAAATCCTTTCTTGGGGGTTTCCCTGGTGGCGCAGTGGTTGAGAGTCCGCCTGCCGATGCAGAGGACACGGGTTCGTGCCCCGGTCCGGGAGGATCCCACGTGCCGCGGAGCAGCTGGGTCCGTGAGCCACAACTACTGAGCCTGCGCGTCCGAAGCCTGTGCTCCGCAACGGGAGAGGCCACAACGGTGAGAGGCCCGCGTACCGCAAAAAAAAAAAAAATCCTTTCTTGGTATCTTCAGAGACCAAGCAGCTTCCACTCCCAGCTCCAAGTGGTGATATGTGAGCGAGAGATTTTGTCCTCCAGGCTGTGTCTTCTGTTCACATCCTCTTGCTTCTTAAGAGGTTTTCTGTGTAGTGTCTTCATTCTCTTGGAGCCTCCTTTGTGTAGATTCTGTCCCCTGAGATTGTCATCTGGCCCCAGTGGGAGGATCCCAAGTTTTACTTAACCCATGCCAAGTACTGAGAATGCCCTCCTGCTCATGGTGGGCACATAGGCATGAGGGTGCTAGTGCTGATACTAAGTACTAAATGGAAGTCAATAACTAGCTCAGAGCTCATCTCACAAAGCCTCCTTGCATTTTTTTTTTTTTTTTTTTTTGGTAACAATTAAATAGCGAAGTTTAGCTGCATTTTATTTATCGCTGGATTTCTGGGGTGGGGCCTAGCCTTCCAAAGTTCATTGGGTACAGTGCTCAGAACAGTGACTAGATAGGAGCACTCAGTAAGATGACTTCCTCCTTCTCCTTCTCCTTCCTCATCATCACCATCATCATCATCAAACTCACTCGGAAGTAAATGAATAATCAAATGATAAGGGAATGTGACTTTATTTCAAGGCGTTTGGAACCAGGTCCTCCAAAGTATTAGTGCCACAAACAGGATTGTTATGAATATAATACTGGCATCTTCAGGAGAAGAAAATATTGATCTTAAAAAAAACAAACAAATCTATTTCCCCAAAGTTTAAAATGTTAATTTCTGAGCTAAGCCTTTCCTAGTTATGGGCCTTATTTGGGGGATATTATTTACAATTTGAACACTGGAGTTGCCGTAGTAGCCATAACCCTTCCGTGTGGTTGAATGTATCCATCTGGAAACCATCTGATTGCAAATGCTTCATATGTGTATATGTCGGTTCTCTTCCATGTTCGGCTACAGCCAAATGCCAGGGAAACACCTCCTTGGCTGGACTTTAGAATTCCATTGTATTTATTACTAGAGCTTCTTCAAGACTTTAATTTCTCATTCAACTCATGTCAGGTGGCTGTAAATGTGTTAGTTTGGTTGCCAATACTAAATACTGTTAACCAAGAAAAAATAAAATAAAATGCAGTTTAACCTTGTTACTTGTTACCAAAAAATGCACTGAGGCCTTATGAGATGCGCTCTGAGCTGGTTATTGACTTCTGTTCAGTGTCTGGTACCAGTTAGTCCCTGAATTGTCAGGCTTGCTGTACTAATGATGGTTATTCATTTGCAGACAATAGGGCCAGTGATAGAATGCCTAGAAGCTAAGCAAAGGGAATAGTAAACATTTGTTCTAGACAATGCCTAGAAATTGATCTAATAGGCACCCTTAACAACAGCTAACATTTTGTCTGGGTAGTGGAAAAAAATATAAATTTTTGGAGTCAGATGGGCCTAGCTTTGCAACTTACATGGTAATATGATATGGACAAATAATTTAACCTCTCTAGGCCTCAATTTCCTCCTGTATGAAATGGTGAGACTAGCACTTAGCTTTCAGGGTGTTATAAGATTTAAACATAATATAGGTAATTTTCCCAACATCATGTGTATCACATTATATGCCACCAACAAGTAATATTTGTAGAAATTATTGTTTTCTAAAATCCAGGACAATGTTGATTATTAATGCTCCATTAATTTAGTAAAAGCTTTTCGTAGGGAAAAATTAATAAACAACAAGAGCTAACAATTTAAAACCCAGAAAAACCTCATGGTTACATTAATTACACCCATCTAAGGCAAGAATGAAAAAATTACTTTTAGATTTGAGAAATTCAGTATTATGCATGGCTATTCCCTCCTGTCAGCCTTAAATAAACTTCAGGGATATTGCTCCACTATCCATAAATGTGGGATACTTCCTTCTATGGGTCACCATTATGGCCCATTTAGAATGTTTTAATTTTGCTGTAAGCACTGGGCTCATTTTTTAAGTTCATACTATCCCAGTTGCTTTGTGATAGAATCAACCTTGATAGTGCTGGCAATGAGACTATGACAGAGCACTCTAGGAAAAGTAACTGATTGAAGGAAATAAAGTAGGAAGATAAATTCAAAGAACTGAGAGGTGAAGTTGAAAGAAATGAGAAAGAAGATTAAAACAAGACCAGTGTAGAAGTACCCAAAGAATGCATGAAGAGTGAACAACAGTAATGTATCTTGTGATTTATGACCTTTTAAAAAGTAACAGATAATGAGGGCATTGGAGACTGGGCATGGTGAGGCAGAGATACAGAAATATTGGCTGGGAGGGTAGAGAACATGGGAATAGTGGCTGAGGTTGAAGTTGCCAGAATGAAATATTCTGGAGCAAGTCAAAGGATGGGAGGTAAATTATTTCTTTATTATAATTTCCGTTCCAATAGTATCTTCTTCCACGTTTCAAGCAAAGCTAAGTGAGACTGGAGCAGGGACTCATGCCCTCATTTGGAAGTCACCTAGAAAATGCCAACCATGCTTCAGCTCTGAGGTTCATACTTACAGAAACTTATACGACTAGACTCTAACAACAGAAACTCAGAACTGCCTGGTCCATACAGGAGAAACTTGCCATGTGACTTGTTCCAGAAAAGTTACCTTAAATAATTTCAGAAACATGACACAAGTGAGTGATGTCACCCTAGGAACAAGGAACACTAAACTTCCTCTCAAAACAAACTCCAGAAGAAGAGAAACATCAGCCTTCTACTCTGGATGGAAATAACTCCAATACTTCTGGTTTCTTTCTTCTGCTCTTCACAGCATCTTTTGTTTATTTTCTCCTCTGGATAAATCTCAGATCTGTTTCCATCAGACCTTCCAGTGGACGACCTTATCTCCTTCTTTTTAGAGTAAATAGAAGTCACCAGACAGGAACCTCCTTGACTTCCTGCTATCAAAAGGATGGATATACCTGTATCTATACCCATTTTTTTCCTCTTTCATGGTGTCACATTGAAAGAGGTGACCCTCATCTTTATCCAAGGTAAATCCCTCCACCTGTGCATGGTCTATCACTCCTGTCCTCCCAGAGACCTTGTTATATAAATTCTCTTTCTCCTGCCCCTTAAATTTCCCTTTCCACTGATTCTTAGTACTTAAACATGATCATGTAACAGATATCCAGAAGCTAACTCAACATTCCCCTTAAGAGGTCTCAGACATCTCTAACTAAACACATCCCAAAGTGAATTCATCCTTTGCTGCCCCCTCCATGAACTTAACTACCCCCACCCCATCCCTCAATTTCTCAGTCTCAGGGAAATGGCTCCATAACCCAACCAAATGTCTAGCTGGAAATCTGCAAATTATCCCTGATTCCTCCTTTCTGCTGATTCCCCATAGCCAATAGATCAACAAATCTCATCAGACCTATCTTCAAAATATATTCTGTGACCAACCGCTTCTCTCCATCTCCATTTCCACACATTGATTTCTCTTTCATGGATGGTTATAATTGACCACCAGCTGATTTCCCCATCATCAGTGTAGGTCTTTACTAATCTCTCCTCCATACTGCAGATGGAAGGATCTTTTTTTTTTTTGTGGTACGCAGGCTTCTCACTGTTGTGGCCTCTCCCGTTGCGGAGCACAGGCTCGGACGCACAGGTTCAGCGGCCATGGCTCACGGGCCCAGCCGCTCTGCGGCATGTGGGATCTTCCCAGACCGGGGCACGAACCCGCGTCCCCTGCATCGGCAGGCGGACTCTCAGCCACTGCGCCACCAGGGAAGCCCCGGAAGGATCTTTAAAAAATCCAAATATGACCATGCCATTCTCCTACTCACCTTTAAAACAATGGTTTCTCATTGCCCTTCAGATAAAGTCCATACTCCTTAATATAGCTTACAATACTGTTTATGAGCTATTCCTACCGAACTTTTGGTCTCATCTCTTGTCTCATTCAATACTTCAGTCATTCTAAATGTCTTTTAACTTTTCTTGATTACCATTTTCCCACCCACACTTGGCCTAGCTAAAACTCCTCTGGCTCCTAGACTGTATTAGTGCCCTGCACTTTCATAGGATACTTTATGGTAATTACTTGTTTTATTCTTTGCTGGAGTATAAGAGCAAGAATTGTGTTTGTCCTGCTCACCAATTTATCCTTCTCTTTGCTTGTCTGCAACTTCCTCTACCAGTCACTCTAGTAGCTTGCTTGGTATCTGGTGTCTAATAGATCCTCAGTAAGTATTTGTCAAATAAATGAACTGTCTTTCATAGTTTTGTCATTTCTCTTACTGAACTCAATAATCTTGATTCTCCTGTGGCGTCTCAGAGAATATAATGACAGCACTTTTATCTCATGTCTGTGGTAAGAAAGGAAGATTAAGCTTGAGTGTTGCCAGAATAACAAATGCTATGACACCCTGTTGTTAATCCTTAAAGTGTAAAGGTTTGTAATAATTACCACTCATTTTATCAAAGGATTTAGGCATTTGGAGAAACCCCATGTCTCCATATGAAGGTCATATGAGTGTAAGAACATACACATGGTTATTTATCTCTAAAGACAATATCTGCCATTAGGAGGGAAAAGTATTCAAGAGTTTTTGTTTGTTTTTTCTTACAATAGAGATAGTGCTATAGACAAGACTATCTTTGGAAGTTCTAACATGGCCATTATAATTTCAAAACTATTTCTTGAATAGATATAATATTTCACCTTATACATTTTGCAATCCTAGAGCCAGGAGCAAACTTCGCTGTTATTTTGGTGTATTTCCTAGACACTGTCTGGGAATTTAGTCTACAACATCTCTGACAGTCATTACCTTACTTTGGCTTGAGCACTTTCGGGAATGGGATTCCATTGCTGATGAGGCCACCTGCCCCACTACTAGATGCCCTAGTGTCACAGTATTTTTTCTCCTATTTCCTTCTCCCTTCTCTAAACTAACATTTCTCTTTCTGTCACTTCTAAATGTTGATCTTCTACTTCACCTTAAGTCCTCAACTTAAAAGTCTTTAAATACTGGAAGAGAAGAGGAAGTGTGGACAAAGGGAGACACCTTCCCGAGCACCCAGTGTTTTGCAGGATTGACAGTGGGTACATTTATGTTGCATCACTAACTTCTTAAACAATCTAGTAAAGTAAGTAGCGTTAATGGCGTTTTACTCAAAGTAGTAAAATTCTCCCCATTTGTCTATCTAATGTTGAAATCCAATTTTTAAAAACTTCTAAATGTTCTGAGTCAAGAGCCTGGGATGCTAATTAAGATCTGTTCGTGTATAGTTGCATGGAATTGGCTCCTTTTCACTATTTCTAACATTGAAAGCATGGTTCTTATTGTCCTAGGCAACCTCACAATATTTTTGAGTCTTCACCAGTCACGTTAATGGTCTTTTTTGCTGCATGAAGACATCATGGCCTTTGGAAATCACACCCAACAGAACTCTATTGCCCTTCTGAAGTGAGACCTTCTCTCTTAGAAATAATTCAAGCCCTGGGGAAATTTTGGCTTATTGTGTCCTTTTCAGATTTGTGAGAAAATGTTTATGCTGAGGAGCAATAATTTTCAGTGCAGCCAGAGCGTACCTATCAACACAAAAGCAACTCCTAAGCCATCAAGAGACTAAACAACCTGGACTAAAATCACATTGACATTCTTGTTGAGACAGTCAGGAGTGATTTATAGTCAGAGCTTGATGATCACCACAGCAAATTGTTTTAGAGATTTATTAACATTCCGAAGTCAGTGTTTGGAAATCCACCCATAGAAGTATATTTGGACTAAAATAGTATTTTACACTATGTGTATAAATTTTGGTTTGGTCACACATCGTTTTTAATAGGCTGAATGTTTTAAAAACAATTTGATCTTAAAAATATCATGGCACCAAATAACTACTTCAAATGTATTCTCTTTTTGACTAATTTTGTGGGTGACGTTTAGACAAAAACCACTTATAATTGAAGGGTTTTGGAAATGCTTTAAAACAATGTGGATTATTCAGTGTTTCTATTATCTAACTCTGGGGATTTCTTTCTGTTCTTTTATCAGGTTCTCCAAAGTACTCATTATTCGAGTTGGGTAAACCAGTTCAGCAGACTGAGTCCCCAGTGCATTTTCCAGTGATGATAACTGCCCTTAAAATTCTTTCAGACCTGGGTATCTACCTCTGTGAGACCAGTAAGTAAGTGTTTCTTTAAACTATTTTAGATTATGTAAGAAACTCACCAAAATAATTATGCCAGAAAAACTAAAAGAAACATGTCATGGTATTAACAAGAGTCCTTTGAATGATGAGATTATGGGTAAATTTTTTTCTTTCCTTTTTCATTACTGTCGTATTTTAAATGATGAATGTATATTGCCTTTGTAATAAAGAAGCTTTACTTTTGAAAAAGCAGTTGTAGATACAATAATATCCACACATATGAAATGAGATCTCAGATGACAGAATGCTAAGCAGAGACACAGACACATCTACTGATTGAAGAAACAGATTGCAACCGGAGAGGCCCATTTGGCTCTCAGGTACTGGCTTCTTTACAGATCACAAATATAACTCCAAACATGGTGACAGGTCTTTGGTGCCAGGTTATTTCTAACCTCTTGTGGAAAGTCAGTATCTTCCCCAAACAAATTAGCTGAATAATTTTGGGTTTGACCTAAGAATTAGTTTAGTTAATCTAGGTTGTTTGGTTCTAAGTAATACATTTACTATTCAGTAACAAGAATTAACAAGATAAAAAACCTTCCTGTTTATACAGGAAGGTAATCAAACCTGTCAATTGTCCATTGTTGACTTTTCTTGGGATTGACAGAATTTACGTTAAGGAAATCGGAGAAATGCTGCCCCAAAATGTCCTGGAAGAGGTACCAAGTTCTTATTATGAATAGAGTATAGGCAGATCCTATCACATCTAGAAGGCTAGCAGAAAGTCTAGAAAACTTCTGTCCCAGTGATGTTTACTAAAAGCTAGTTTAAATAAGTAAAACAAACTAAAAAACAATCCCTTAAAATTTTATAGTATCCACTCGTACAAATATATACATATTCAAAGACAAACTTTTTACCATTTTTATTTTATTCTTTCTTTATCCATCCATCCACTCATTCATGAGTTTAGCAAATTCTTTTTTGGGTATCTTCTATATGAGAGGCAAAAATCTTAGCAGTTGGGAAGTACACCAGAGAACTAACACAAAAATTCCTGCATTCATGGAGCTTACGTTCATAGTGCTAGAAAGATTAAAAAGTAAATAAACAAGTAATATATAGAGTACGTCAAGTGGGGATACGTGTTATGATGAAAAATAAATCCAGTAAGAGATGTAGGGCATGCCAGTTGGGAGGTGGGCTTGGAGGGAGAGTGTTGTTTTAAATTATGGTGGTCGGGAAAGGCCTTACCAATAAGGTGACTTGGTTAAGAGATGTAAGAGTTGGTTCTAGACAGCTTTAATATTCCCATTCCAGAAGTGGGACAGCATTGACCCAGTGTTTCCGTTATTTTTATGACACATGAAATAATCCTTCTTTTGATGCTCTAAGAGTAGTACCTTTTGCACAAGAGTATGTTTCCACCTGATTTATACAGCCGGTGAACAGACTTATTCAGATGTCACTCTTCAGTGGTACCACTAAACTAATACAGCCACACATATGGACCTTAGTTTTTTTTCTATTCATTCTCGTGTTTGCCTTCTGAAGTTGACTATGAGCCCATTGAAGGCAGGGATAAGACAATGATATGCTCATCTTGGCAGCCTCAATGCCTTGCCTAGTGTCTAGCAATTGTCAGGTGCTCCATGACTACCAGTTGAACAAATAAACTTTGAGAGTAAAATCGACATTGACTTTAAACAGTTCATGAGTGAATTCCCAATGGCCACGTTTACCTCCTAAACTATCCACAGTGGGTAACTGTCTTACATCACGATGACCTCTCAATTTCTCTAAGTCTTATATGGAGCTGGCATCAAGGACTTGCTCTGTAAAATAAAATGATGGTATGTTTCCAACAGGGATACTTTCGGTATAAGCATCTCTTAGAGGTTGTTTCTAATCCCACTTTCCCCATGACAGTGCTATAAAATGGGACAGCTGTCATGCCAACATTTTTCTACTACTTCTGTGACAGATAATCTGGTTTATATCCTTCTTCTGAGATGGTGTGGAGTGCCATTTTTCACACAAGATTAGGGGGCAAAATTATGACAGCCTTATGATATCCCCACTTGGGAGAGCAATAAAAGGGAAAAAGGGAAACCAAAAAACTTTATTTTATAATTGAGTCCTGATCCAAGGCCATAATAATTGTATGGTTTTGGACCAGTTGCTAAATCTGTGTGAATCCCATGACCTTGTCTGTAAACTGGAAATAATAATCTACCTTACAATATCGTTATGAAGATCAAGTTGTATAATATATGCAAAGCATTTGGTGTAGTGCCTGGTACATAATGTGGATGTTCAGTAGATTATTGTTAATATTTTACTACTATTAATAATACTGTTACTGTTAGAGAAGTTATGCAAATAAGATTTTTTTTACCAGTTGTTGAACGTTTACATGATCCCTGAGGATAACGCTCATCAATATATTTGCTCTTTAAAGTTATCTCCCTCTATATACTTGTAATAATATTAAACCAAGTAATGCTTATAACAATGTACTCTTGAATGTCTTTATCACTTAAGAATATGAAGTGTAACATGTTGTATCAAAAAAATTTTTCAGCTGCTAAATGGGATGGTATTTAATAGGGAACGTTTCCGTGGTTTCAGAGCATCATACATGCTAAGGAACAGATTAGCAGGCATTTCACCATCATGGTGGTTCACACAATCTCTGTCACTTTGATGCTTTTCTTGCAGAAATATAGTCAGTGGAAGTCATTATCTTTTCAGGTAGGAAAGTCATGCTTTAACGGATAGCAGAACTCTAGTCTGATACTTTTTTCTTCTTGTTTCTTTAGAGTCTTGAGACTCTAGGACAGAGACCACCACTAGGCACAAACATCACCTGTTTGCATGATTATGGAGATGGTCTACATGATGTTGAAAATGCCCCTAGTTTTTTGACAACGGCTAAATAACCATGGGGTCAAGTGGACTTGGGAAAGCGGCAACATTAGATGAACTGCTGAGCACTTGCATTGAGATGTTTGGTATGAGCCTTTTCTCCCTTCTGTACATCTTGCTACTCTTACTTCCCCCTGTTCAGATGTAGGTGTTGCCGTGGAACAGAATTCAATCTCCATACCTTGGTATTTAAAGCCTTTTTGATTGACCCCAATCTGTCTCCCCAGTATCACTGCCCTCTGCATTTCCTTCCCTTTACTGCCCACAGCTGATACCCCAGCCATACTGTTCACTTAATGTTTCTGGAACATTCCCTACATCTTTCTACCTCCATGCCTCTATCATATTACTTCACTGAAATTCTACTTCAGAGCTCATTTCAGATGTCACCCTAGATGTTCATAAAATCATTCCTAATCTCCCCTGTCAGGAATGCTGATTGCTTCCTCCACTCTCCCACAGCCCTTTATGACTTTCCTCCACTCTCCCACAGCCCTTTATGACTTTCCTCCACTCTCCCACAGCCCTTTATGACTGTGGTATATGCTGCTGTGATAATTTCTTGGTCTTTTGGCTTAGACAAGAGTGAGTTGCCCAAGCTCCTGCATTCTGCCTTTGTGTATATGTCTTGTATCTCCTACTAGGTTGTAGACTTTACAGCTATATGCCTTTTATGTTGTTCATCTACCTCAGCATTTTGGATTATTCCTTGCACAAACAGAGTCACAGAGGAGTTGTTTGTTGAACTGATTGTTATAGAAAGAGTTAAACCAGACAGAAAAGGGTTGCCAGATAAAATACAGGTTGCTCAGTTAAATTTGAATTGCAGATGACCCACATTTTTAGTATAAGTATGTCCTAAATAGTGCATGGGACATACATATACTAAAAAATTATTTGTGGTTTACTTAATTCAAATTTAACTGTGTCATGTATTTTTATTTGTGAAATTTGGCAACCTTACATCAGAGGAAGGGTGAGACCTACCCACTTAATTTGCAAGGAAATACCAGCAGAAGTAGGAGGAAAATGATAATGGGGTCTACAAGAAAATTTTGACCCTGATGTTTCTCTACTGATATTAGAAAAAGAGAAAAGTAGTATGTACTGTCGTCTCCTCACCTCTCATTTTATTTTATTTTTTAACAGATGACAATGGAGAGCTGAATAATAGTTATTTGCCAAGAATAGTTCTACTTATGCACCGATGGTATTTATCTTCCACTGAGTTGGCAGAAAAACTTCTCTGCATATATCTTTTCAACTACTGTGTAATTTTTACAATCATAAATCAAGTTCTGCATTTAGATAGAGTGTCTAACCACAGCCAGTAAATGAAGATGAATAAAGTCTTCAGTCGGTTATCCAGCTGTTTTGTGAATATATATACATGTCTAGACAAAACATCTGGATGATTGACCAAATAGTTAACTATCCATCTGGATGTGTTGACTCTGCTTGGAAATAATCACTAGATATAAAATGAAACAGGAGCTGTAGACTGAATGTTTCTAACTTGTCTTAAATATTTCTGCTGTTAGTATAATGAAAGAATATTTAACACTGATTCAAGAGCTAATTTATTCCTTTTAGGAATGCAGAATGGTGGACCTAGAGGATACAGTTTAGACATATGGAAATGCCAGCCAAAATAATATGATCTGGCTCAGGCATAAACACCACCTAAAATTTCACACTTCCCTTGCTGGCAAGACACAAGGAATATTCTAGCAGGTTTATTACAATTTGTTAATTGATATTAATTTTAAATTTTCTTCTGATATAAAAGCAAAAAAAGAATCCATAGTTAGAAATCCCATTCTATAATAAGGGCTTTTAGCAGTCCACCACTTTTGTACACGGTACAGTCCTAAAAGGTAGTTAAAAGCCAAATGACTGAAAATGGCTACAAAACAGTCACACATTTATACGGAGGTTTTATTCCCCGAGATCTAATGTTTATTATATAACCACTAATGTTGGTTCCTACAGTCTTTGCCGGCTGCAAGCCCAGGGGTCCCGCAGATGAGTGAGAAGCTTTGCAGGACAAGGGGAGCCTCAGAGGGAGAGGGTCCATTGAGTACTATTAGGGCCAGCGTGGCTTCCATCTGCTTACTTCAAGCTTCCTCCACTTTCTACTTCTTTCTTCCAACATGCATGGATGTTAGAGAAGATAAGGGGACATTCACCCTGAACAGAGGTTCCTGGAAGTGAGCAAGATACTAGTACCCAGTGGTCCAAGGATTCCACAGGTCCCACTATTGAAGGGCAGTACATAGAGAAGGATGGAGGGAACTGACTCAGTCTGGTCCATCCCGCCTCAGGATCCAAACAGTGTCCAAAAATGTGCCCACAAGCAGCACCCTCATCATTAGTATGTCTGCTGCTATATGAAACACAAATAGAAAGGGATATTTAGACACAGTAAAGTTTAATATCTGAAAGTACAGATTGTATGAAAGTTGAAACTGCCTATGCATTAACATTTCTTTGGATTCCTTGCTCACTGCATATCCATGGTGCCTGGCATATAGCAGGAGCTCAATATATGTTAGTTAAAAAGAGTATGACTAAATAGACTTGAAACTAAATCACAACACGACATGTGTATTAATATACCCAAAAATGACATTTTCAAATACTAAAGAAATTAGAGTACTTATATAAAGCATTAATCCTATATATAAAATCTTTTTGACTAAAATGGTACTTTTAGGTACTATTGATTTTAAATCATCTATAGTTGGTAGTATATTTGTAATTACAGTTGACAGTCATCACTTGGTACTTTCTCAGGAAGGTAAAACTAATTTTATAAATGGCTTCTCTTCCAGACCAAAACAATACATCCCAGAGCAATAATACATTGTGTCAATTATTTAGCACTGATGTCATCAGAACACACTTTTCTCTCCATTTGAAGGTACACATAACCCTAATATTCCTAGTACGGCCCTCTTATTAGGAATTCATCTAAATTGATCAAACAGCTGCAGGTCTGTGCAAAGGAAACAACGTGCAAGGATTTTTCTTTAACTAGTGTACGTATCGAAATGCCAGTGGAGAAAGCTGTGATGAATTTCGATTAAAGATCTGTTACTTCATGAGGTAAATATTTACGAATTTAATTGTCTTGTGGTTTCTAGTTCTGCGATTGTTGACAGTTTCCTTTTCACCATACAACAGACCTAGTCTGACAATAGAATCGACTCAAGTCCCCCTTTTATTGATTTTATTAAAACTGGCCCTTCTCTGTTCCTGGGAGTAGAATTCATCTTTCTTTTGGACTGTAGATCAAGCAGTGGTCAATGTGATTAGGGAATGAAAGCAGCTCTTAGAGTACATTCATTTTTTTTCTACTCCCTCACCATACACATTCCCACCTACTTGCCATGAATTGGGATAAGGGTTTCTTCTCAGCGGTGGTTCTGAAGAGAGAGAAAGAAAGGCTCAGGGTGGGAGTGGTGGATTTGA
The DNA here is from genome assembly GCF_008692025.1 of Phocoena sinus. Classification (NCBI taxonomy): domain Eukaryota; kingdom Metazoa; phylum Chordata; class Mammalia; order Artiodactyla; family Phocoenidae; genus Phocoena; species Phocoena sinus. The sequence continues at coordinate 26,947,414 of NC_045775.1, forward strand.
GTCCTTGATTAAAGGAGGGAAGAGGGAGACTCAATGTGATGGATGAGGGATGGGAGATTGCTAATTTGGCATGTGGTCTTGATGCATTGTAAAATGTAATCTGTAAAATGATACCATGGTTTCCATAGAGGTCTAGCTTGAAATCTTCCAGTTGTCAAAAATACTTGATGCCTTTCAGGTACTGGATTCTGAAGTTTCCCGCAGAGTTTAATTTGGACCTCGGTTTGATCCGTATGACTGAGGAATTCCGGGAAGTAGCTAGTCAACTAGGATATGAGAAACACGTCAGCCTCATCGACATATCCAGCATGTAAGAGTGGCACAAGCTTCTTTCAAACAAGATGAGCCCACTGTTTGAGGGAGGGGGTAGTGATGACCCCACTTGACCTCCATCCATACCATTTCAGAATCAAGGTGTGCTTCTCTGAGGAAAGCTTTGATGCAATGAGCACAGTCCCATTGGACAGAGTTTCTCTCTCCAAGCTTCAATTTCTGTATTTGTAAAATGGGGATTGTACTTTCTCATGGGGTATTATGAGCATCCAATGAATACCTGAGATAATATGTGAAAGCATTTGGCACATAATAGATGCTCAGTACTTGGTTACTGAATCTAGTCTCCTATACCCTTGCCACTCATAGTGTGGTCTGTGGATCAGCAGCATTGGCATCACCTGGGAGCTCAACAGAAATGCAGAATCTCAGGCCCCACCCTAAACCTGCTGAACTGGAAACTGCATTTTAATAAGATCCCCAGCTGATTCATATGATCATTCAAGTTTGAGATGCTCTGAGGTCAGCCTGAGGCTGTACAAATGTTGACCGTAGTTGTGCCATGAACTCGTTAGCTCAGTGGTTAGGAACTTGGTGCTAATTAGGCTAGCATTTTATATTGACTAGCTAACTTTGTAGACAAAACTATTTTAGGCCTGTAAGTATGGTTAGCCATATTGCAAATATGTGCTCTTGTGTCCTAGGCATTCATACTCTAGTCTCTTTTCCTAGAATACTTCTTCAAGAGTGATCAATGGTGAGTGATCCAGGGGTTATTAGGGATGTTGTTAAAAGTAAGGATTATTCAGCCTGACTCCTCTACTTACTAGCTGTGTGATCTTGGGTAAAATTTTAACCTCTCTGTGCCTATATTTTCTCATCTATAAAATGGGAGTAATAGTAGTAATACCTGGTACAGTTGTTGTGAAGATTTAATGAGTTAATACTTGTGATTATAGTGGTGCCTGGGACATCTAAGAGTTTGATAAATGTTTATACTAAAAAATACAGATTATTCAGATTATTCATTCCTAGTAAATCAGAATCTCTGGTAGTGAGGTCTAGGTCTCTGTCTTTATAACAAGCTTTTCAAATAATCCATATGTTGCTGAAGTGTGAGAACCAGCTTTTTTTGATGGTTTCCATCACCACCTATATATTGATAAACTCCAAAATTTATATACCTAGCCCTAACCTCTCCCTCATGATCCAAACCTTACTGGTCACAGGAAAGACCAAGTAAGGGATTCTGGATGAATCAGTGCAAACCTACCCTGTATGGAAAAACAACTTGAAGTTTATATTCTATTGGCAATGGGTCAGTGGTTTTCTCTTCAAATATGAAGGACTGGGCGTGTATTTTGCACAAGCCCCTGGAGGCAGGCCAAGAGTTACACAGTCAGTAGGTTAATAACTTCCATTGAGTGAAATGAGCTTTCAGCACATTGACCAGACTCACTCTTCTTTTATAGTCCTTCCTATGACTGGATGAGAAGAGTCACACAGAGGAAAAAAGTATCCAAGAAGGGAAAAGCCTGTCTGCTCTTTGACCATCTGGAGCCCATTGAATTGGCTGAGCACCTCACTTTTCTGGAGCATAAATCTTTTAGAAGGATCTCAGTAAGAAACTGGACACTTACTCTTCCAAGGATAACAACCACCATGCCAACTTTACCAAGAGCTGCATTTTCATACTCTGAAGTGTTGGCAGCCTCTGTCACTGTGCTCCACTGGAAAAGTGCCCTTAACTCACAGGAACAATCCCTTTTAACCAAAGATAAATATTATCCTGTCTTTATTTTATGGCTCAGGAGCTATATTTCTGTTGCTATTTTCAATGTCTCCTTTCATAGGATTAAAGCATGATTTTCTAAATATTCAGTGGAGATTTAACCATTCAAGGTTTATTTAGCTCTGTTGACTTCTCCCAAGTGAACATGTTTAGCTAGGCCCTTCATTTTGGGAGAAGAAATATTTATTTAGGTTGGGATATGTATAAATACCTGATTATGGATATAGGTTGAAAATAGGAATTGTAAGCTTTCAGGAGAATCTCAACATCAGGTTGTTTCTTTCTCAGGGATGGATATCCTGGATTAAATTTTTCTTTCCTATTCTGTCTTGATAGAGTTCCTCCTCTGCATCCCTTTTCTTCCCCCTGACTGTGATCTCTTCCTAGCCACCTACTCACTATCCATTTGTTATGATATTTCCACAATGGTTCACAAACAGCCTTTGTATTTGTCTAACCAAGCTCTGGGGAAGTCACTCCTCCTTTTCCAAGATGCCAAAGAATGAATTACGTTATTGCTTGCAAAGAAGAACATGAGGTTAGAAGTATGGATTTCTGAAAGACTGATTCTTTTCACTAAGTAACCCTACTTGGAGAAGACCTTTTGATTCCCCACAGGCAGGCCATAAGAGGGAATCCCCTGCTCTGTTTATATGGTAGGAGGCTCATATGTATCTGATGACATCCATGCTGACTTCCTGAAAATGTGTCAGTTTTGCCAAAGAGCAGCCTTACTCAACTTCTGTTTTTTCTCTTTTCTTCTTGAAAACACATTGCAAACTTATTCTGACTTGAAATTATAATATTTATATTCATTTCCTCTTCTTTAATGATGTATGCCATTGTATCTCGAACTTGCCTGACCATTGGAATCACCAGTAGTGGGTGAAAAATGGAGATTCTTAGGTTATTCCTCTGGAACAGTGATCCTTTATGTCTGACATGTTCCCCCAAACCAGTATTTTAGCAAATGCCCCAGGTGGATCTTATGATCCAGCAAATTTTGGACTCACTGGAATATGACTTTGAGTCTTGTCCCTTCCTCCTCCCATCAACACTGTGGTGTGTAATAAGTGTGCATCTGGGTGTGGAAGAGTGAAATGCAGCAAAATAACATGTTAAAGATACAGATATATTCAAACTTGTAAGATGCCATTATAAATGTGAAATGAAAGAAATCGTTTTGCTGTTGTGAAACATTATCTCACCCCTTCCATGCAACATTCTAATTTATAATTTTTTCAAAGACTCCATTATAATTCAGAGTCTCTGAATCTTCCTTTACTAGTTCACTGATTACCAAAGCTATGTCATCCATGGCTGCCTGGAGAATAACCCAACCTTGGAGAGATCTATTGCTTTATTTAATGGAATCTCTAAGTGGGTCCAGTTGATGGTTCTAAGCAAACCAACCCCTCAGCAAAGGGCAGAAGTCATCACAAAGTTTATCAATGTTGCCAAGGTATGTATGTCTGTTAATTAGACTGGGATTCTCAAAGGATTCTAGATATTCATTCTCTCTACTGAGAAAAGTCATTGAAAAAATTTGGAGTTCACAATATAAAAGCCAATTAAAATACCCATAAATGTCTAATGAGCAAATATACTTCTCTCATGCAAGAAGATTGCTTTTAATTGGCCATATTTGGAAGCATTTAATGTAGCTATTTTTCTGTGTAATGACTGATATATTTTTCTAGTGGATTTCATTTGTACTTCATTTTGAATTGATACTATTTTCCCTACATCCTTGTTGTTAAATTGTAGGACTTCATTTGTACCTCAAAAAGGTCAGAATAATTCAAAAATTGTTACAAAGTATTGAAGTTAACCTTTTCTATTGCAGAAGCTCCTTCAGCTCAAAAATTTTAACACCCTGATGGCAGTGGTAGGAGGCCTTAGTCATAGTTCCATTTCCCGGCTCAAAGAGACCCATTCTCATCTTTCTTCAGAAGTTACAAAGGTACAGTGGATCAGATCATAACCCAAGTAGAAAGTTCGTTTGTAAATTGTTTGGGGGTAGGATGATCCTAACAAATGTCACTCAGCATGGGAAAGTTTTCTTCTTAGACAATAGGAGGTTACAGCCATACCACCTGGAAAAACAGATTAGAGGTGGCAACAAGTGTCCTAATAGGAATGCTTTGAACACCGTTAACATATTGCAGTTGTAAATATTCAAAAAATATGTGTTTGGTGCTTACTATGTGATAGGCATTGTGAAATACGTGGGGGTTACAAGGCAAATATGACAGAAATCATTCCTACCGTCCCGTCCTCAAATGAAGTCATTGAACACCTGCTCTCTTCATAGTACTGTGTTCAACACGGTGGAAGACACAAAGGAAGGGGAGGCAGAAAGAAATCTTTTGTATAGAAAGCCCTCAGATTTATAGCTCAGTTTTCAGGGATAAAAAAAAAAATTAAGCAATGATTGTTTCCCAAACTGAACTTTTTCTGCCATATTTATTTCCAGACCACAGTAATATTTCTCCTTATTGAGCAAAAAAGAACATTTCATCCTTATGAAAAGATTTCCTTGTAAGCGTGTACTTTGTTATATCAGTAAGGACACTTTCAGCTGTAAGTTAAAAAAAAAAATCTTGGAATTGCTTAAACAATAAGGAAATGGATCGTCTCACATACCTGAAAGTCCAGAGGCAAGGCCAAGTCCAGGCATGGTCTGATCAGAGCTCTGGCTCAGTCGCTCTGTATTCCTCTGAGTATGAGGTTTTTGTTTTAGTTTTTGTTTTTCATCGGATTGGTTTCCCTCCTGATTGGTCTGTCTGCAGCAACGGGAAAATTATGCTTTCTTGTTTATGAAAGTTGGAGATAGGGAAAACCTCTATTCAGCTCCACACCCATGGAATAAAAGACCTTCTTTTTTTAGACAGATTGGACCATCTCAAATCACATGCCCACCCCTGGGCCAATAACAGTATCCAGAGGGATACAATGTACTGATTGGCTTAACTCTGTGTTTCTGAACCAATCACAAACCAGAGGGATGGAATTATGAAGATGGTAGATCAGAACCCATCCTTGGATCTGGGCACGGAAACAGCGTCATCCGAGACACATGGGAAAGAGTAGACTGATCAAAAGTAGACACACGAGTCTATTAGGAAGGTATGGCTGCCGTTAGGCAACCAACAATAGCTTGTGCATATAAACAGGAGAATATAAACCACAGAAGCACTGCTGAGTGACCTCAAACACTGCACCCTTTCCAAGTATAATGGGGCTCATTATGTGTTTCATTTTCCTTTAGATTAGTAATGAATTTCCAGTAAAGAGCAAAACATATTTTAAATGTTGTAAAGAATAAGAATTCAGTGGAGGCTCATAGAAGCTTGCAACCACCAGTATGTCTTCAAAAATTATTTATTTGAACTCCTCTTTCTTACAGAAAAGAAAACTGAGGTCCCCAAAAGTGAAGTGACTTGCTTAAGGTCACCCTCCTAGTTAGTGGCAGAGTCCAAAACCACAGCTATCTCACACATCAGTATGACTGTTCCTACCCCATACTGGCCCCTTCAAGTTATATCTTGAATGCAACTTTCTTGGAACAACTAGGAAATTTTAATATACTACATACTTCAATACAATACATGCTTGTATTTGTGGATTGTAATATTTCCATGAATTACAAAATACTTATATATACATGATGCTATTTAACATCTCAACACCCCTAGTAGGTAGGCAGAGGTGTGGGCTATTTCTCTTTTGACGCAGAATGGAACAGGCTGTCCAACTCATAGCCAAGCCTAGTACATTTTTCTAACTTTCTTTTCCCTGGTTAATATTTCCCTGCATCAACGTTGGTGCAATTGATACTTCTTTCAGTAGGCGAGGAATTTCCTAGCCACACACTGTTGGGCCTGAGCGTGGGCAGAAGGGAAGGCTGTTTGAAAATACTACTTTTCCATCTGTTCCCAGAACTGGAATGAAATGACAGAGCTGGTCTCCTCCAACGGCAATTACTGTAATTACCGCAAGGCCTTTGCCGACTGTGATGGCTTCAAAATCCCAATCCTTGGCGTCCACTTGAAAGACTTGATAGCAGTCCATGTCATTTTCCCAGACTGGATGGAGGAGAACAAAGTGAACATTGTGAAAATGCACCAGCTCTCCGTTACCTTGAGTGAACTGGTCTCCCTGCAGAATGCCTCTCACCACTTGGAACCCAACCTGGATTTGATCAACTTGCTCACGGTGAGTCCAACGGACTGGAGTTTGTGCTAATAACTCTCCTGCACCTCACTTCCCAGGGTATGCAGGAAGATCCATGCCAGCAATTCACAATGGGGGTGGGGGAGGGGTTGAATTCAGGGTCAGTAGATGGGAAGAAATCTCAAAGGATGAAGGGAGGGAAACACACCTGTAACCCAAATGACTTGAGACACCAATCTCCGAGCAAAGAAAGTTCCCTTTGCTTTGAGGGTCCCAGTCTCAGCCTCCACGGCTCTGGCTTCTGCAATTCTTAGAGAGGCCCTCCAGCCCTGTCCTCAGTGCCTCATCACACTCATCTAATTCATCACCCCCTTCTATATGCCCTCAACTCATCGGCTTCTCTTGATCCTCACTGCACTGCTGTAGTTGAAGCCTGGAGTAATTCGGGGACCTGCTCTGAGATCTCCCTCCCCGTGACCCCCACCAACCTCCCCAAACCACCAGATACAGTTCCCAGGCTGCCACTGGAGCCCTTCACGACTTGTTTTCTGACTATCAGTTTCTCCTCGTTTGTCATCACCTGATCCCGCATCACACCTGCCTTTGAGGAATGTGGGACTTATACTTTCCACCACAAATTGCTGCCTTCTACTTTCTGGCTTTGCATTTTCTTGGAAAATTCCTTCCTTACCCACCCCCCAACCCCACCATGACTAGCTTAAATTCAAAAGCCTCTATCTTTCTGGAGCATTCTCTGTTTCCTTCCAAAGCAGTAAGGCATCTGTCACATGTGTTGCCCTTGTACCTTGTACTTTTTTATCTATAGGAGGTATCACTTGACATTAGATTTTTTTTCGATTTACCTGCCTTATACATCGCCCGTCCCCAGCACCTCTCACAGTATTGCATAACATCTTAACGGAAAAACCTGAAAGAACTTTTTGGCCCACCCAATACCTGGCATATTTAGGAGCTCAGCAGATGAACTGGGTGCTGTATTTGGGAGTGGGTTGGAAGAAATTGACCTACTGCTCATACGTTTTGGCCTTGGTGGCACACACCATTAGCTGGTCTCTAGGTCCTAGCACTTTTAGACACACAGGTGTGTAGCAGAGAACATTTCCCATTGGCTGCTTCTTTGTCAGGGGGAAAGAGGCATAAGCAAATTCTCTCACCCTTGCTTAAACAAGTGGAGGAGCAACTTCCTTGTTTGGGTTTATGACACTGTAGCATCTGAAACTTGGCTGCAACACCGAATTGACTACTTTCCTCCAGTGGCCATGGGGAATGAAAACAAGAAACCCTCTGGAACTCCAAAGAGCTAAATCCTCTAGGACTGCTGCATTGGGATAAGAGTGCAGTTCCTAGACCTTCTCACAAACTGTTCCTAGAACACAGAATTGTTTACCAAAGAAGAGAACCCCTAGGTGTAGGCAATAATGGTAGCTGCATTCTTAGTATAAAGCAGAAGTGGCCAACACACAGAAGCACAAATCTCTTGGGGTTGAGTTTGTGTAACAAATAGTAAACACCCAGACATTCTCTATTAGGGTGGGGGAACCTCACAAAAATCCAGGCAGCTGCCTTTATTAACCATTTGCCATGTAAATCTGTTTCCATGAATAAGTGACCAGAGTTACAGCCCCAATCAGACTGTAACCCCACAGCCACAGGTGATGTCTGAAGACCAGTCTCAGGGGGTAGCCTAGGCTCCAAGTGTCTGTGCTCAGGCTGCCTCCACGAGCTGGGGGAGAACTTCATGAGCAGCTGCCTATGCTGGGCAATTCCTCATCTGGATAAAAAATAATGATGGAGTAGGGAAAAGAAATTTGAATTGTAATGCAGCAGGCAACATCAGGACAGATATTTGAGAAATACTAAAGGATTTGGAATGAAATTTTGGGGCTGCAGATGGAAAATCTGAACTCCAGAAGTAAAAGCTAAGAAATAATTCATTTTTGCTGGAAACGAAAGAAAAAAGAAAAAGACTCAATCTCTCAGTCTCTCTGTGTATCTCTCTCTCTCTCTCTCTCTCTCTCTCTCTCTCTCTCTCTCAGGAATTGAAGGAAAATTTAGAAGCCACCAAGCACCATATTTAGTCACAGCAGCATTGTATAGTATAGTGTAACATAGTGGCAAGAGTCTCAGATGGGAGACATAACTTTTTGTCCTGCCTCTGCAGTTACTTAGCTTTGTCTCCTTGCTAACTAGTCTTGACTTTGGATTTTTCCTAAAGGGTTTTGTGCTCATTTGTAAGATCTCATCCAGCTCTAAACTTCTGTGGTGCTAGATGTAAGGAATGGTGGAGCCTTGGGACTAAGGAACCAAGTGTCAACTTAATTCTGTGGTTCCGGCCCAGTGGCTCATCAGGATAGCACAGTTCCACAGATGAGCACAATGGTCAAGCCAGTTTCTATTTAAAGCCAAAAGCCCTCCTCTCTCCCCACAACCAAGGAGAAAGTTCGGTGCATTCATTCTTCCTGGCCCTAGGCAGATTAATCTCCTCAGAATGAGGATGGAGGAGACTCCCAGGAGGTGTTCACTGGAGCCCAGTGAGCATTTCATGAACCACATACACGTTGAGATTAGAACCATACGTTGACTGCAGCTGCCCAAATGCATGTGAGGTCGTTCTTATTAAGCACAGCATTGAAGGGGTGATTCTTTTTGCTCCAAGACTCTAGGTCAAGTTTCTGCCTGAAGTGACTGCTTCTAAACATGGTCCCAGGTGAGGAAGCTGATATATGATTGAGAGCCCTGGAAGAAAGAAAATGAGAACTCTTAAGTTAATGAACAATTACTAAATGCATGCTCTGTGCAGTAGGCTGTATAGCAATGCTTGAACTTTCTGTAATAGTTGATTACAGTTTTCACAGCACTTTTCACATACATTTCCTCAGTAGATTCTCACACATACCCTGTGATGTAGCCTGGGCAGGTCAGAGGGTGTAACATCACCCCTGCCCCTTCCTATTTTAGAAATGAAGAAGCTGCGATTCATAACGGACAAAAGGCTTGCAAATAGCCAACTTCTGAATCCCAGTTTGTGGCTCTCTCTCTCTCTCTTCTCTCTGATGGACATTTACTCTGTAATGTGGGAATATTGTTGACATTTACTTTATTTTGCATCTGTGAAAATTAAATAATCTCTCTCCCTCTTCATGGGTGTGTAAAGAAAGAGTTAATTACAAAATGAAATCTATGCGAGCAGGGACTATGTTTGCCATTTTTATCATTGTAATCTGAGCCCCCTGAACAGTACTGGCACATGAAGGAAAGAGGACCACACTGCCAAACTGTTGGGATTTGGATTGTTCCCCTTTTTAGGGAAGATCTGGAGAAGACATTTTCCACTGTGATCCCAATTCATGTAACCAGGAGCTTTTAAACTGATGCTTCTTGTTTCATGGTATACGAAATAGTCTGATTTTTTTCATAGTATTTTTAGATCTATCAGTTACATTTACCATTCTGAGTATATGCAAATTACTGGAAAGCCCCTGTATTTTTACAATCGAAGAAGAAGAAGAAGAAAGAAGAAGAGGAGGAGGAAGAGGAAGAATTGCAAAAATGGTGAATGGAGATAGTTTGATGGCCAAGTGTGTGTTATTTTACAATTCTCCAGTCAAGACAATGTCGGTCCTGAGGTGCAGACTTAATCCACAGCCATCTTTGCTGATAGGCTTGGATGTAAAAGCAACAACCTGAAACAGTGACTCAGAACATTTTTTAGAAACAAACAAGCTTAAAATATGTTAGACACAAATAAATATTTTTGAAACCCCATTGACAAGCTGCCTATATTATTTAAAAGTAGAACAGATCACTTTGTGCAGGGCCGTAAGGCCCAGAGGAGATCCGAGAAAGCAAATAGGATCACGGCTTGGAAAGCAGAAAGATGGCTAGAGTTAACCCAGAAGGCGGCTCTGCACTCGTGGATGAGGACAGTGGCATTTGGCTGCTGCACTGATTGGGAGCCAAACCCTGCAGTTTCCATCTGTGTGGCCCTCTGAACAAATCCCATTGGACACCATTAGCTCATTTAATCCTCACAACAATCCTGGGAGGGAGCTATTATTGATGATTCCCATTTTACAGATCAAGAGACAGACTCAAGAAGGTTAATGACTTGCCTAGGTTCATACGACCACTAATAAATGGAGAGCAAACATTGGGAGAAAACAAAAATATTTCCATCATAGAGTCAGATATCTGTCCCTGTGACATATGAAAATACTCAGGGATGTTCTGTGTCTTTTGAAAGAGCATCTCCCCTATTTAGTGTGTGGCTTATTTGGGTTTCTGGTTGGATGTTCTTGCACTGCTGGCATCTCCTTTCCGGCAGATGCCAGTGCTGTCATCAGAGGAAGAGTCAGGAGGACAGGAACATACTCATCAAAGCCCGGATTAACTCCTGACAACAGGACATCAAAAGGAAGAAGTCAGTCAGTTTTCTGTCTATGTCACATTCACAGTGCAAGGTAGCAAACTAGGACTGGGATTATGGAGGTGGAATTACAAAGGTACTGTCTCCTTTCATGAAGCTTAGAGACCAGTAGAGTCTTCTGTTGTGGAATTTACAAAACAGTGGGCAACTGCCCATGGCAGATGTGTTTTATTTGGCCCACATGGAATCATAAAAAAAAATTTGTTATTAGTTGCCAGTGCTTAAAAATGAGGATATTTTATATAAAACTCTAGATTTCTGACTTCTCTTGACAAATTAGATGTGGCAATTGTCATCAAACTGACAACAATTTGCCTTAGATGAGTAGTGGCTATCTCCCATTCATCAGTGATCACACCTTCCCCTATTGCTTCCCTAACCCAGAGATCCAGTGTCAAATTCCACTTATCAGCACAAATTTTTCTTATTGTTGAACTATGAGGAGAGATCCCCAAGTTAATCATATCTGCAAAACTCTTTTACCAAATACATTGTTATACCAATGTCTCTATCACAATATCCCTTTCATACATCTCCCTTCACTCTTTTATATGGTGAGCTGGTTCCTCAAAGCATTTGTTTTGTGACATGCGGACAGTTCCTCTCCTGAAAAAAGGCAGGGCCCCTGGAGGTAGAAGTGACTGATGTTCAGAGGAAGGTGGATACAGTGTGCATTCTTTGTGAGCATGATTTTCATGATCTGAAATGATACTGGGGCAATTTTATAGTAACGTCAATTTTATTATGCTTAAAAAAACCTTTAGATGACAAAGTCTAGATAATGCAATACATGACCAGATATATGAAATCCTTAATTTAACTGCTGTATTTAGTAGCTAGAATAGTGACTACAATGGTCCCCGCCATATATTAGGTGACCAATAAATATTTGTTGAATGAATGATGCAAAAATGACAGTTTATAATGCCAGTTTCTTTTTTTAAAAAATGAGATAGAACAGCAAGATAAATCCTTGAAAGACATCCTGTGCCTCTGAGTTTTCTCTTGCTCCTAAGCACCAGGCACTGAGCTGGAGATAAAGGGATCCTTGATGTTACAGGCTAGGACCAGGGACAGGTGTATAAAATAAGACTTGGAAATGGAATAAAGCCTTTCACATTAAGACTTTATCTTTAGACAAAATATGTCAAAGGAAAATTTTCATGCTTAAAATGGTCAGAGAAAGGACAGGGCACCTGGTTCTCTTCCCTGTTGATAAAATGGTATGATTCATCAGGTTCTTAACATTGAAGGGCACGTGTGGGAATTATCCAGGCTTATTTTAAATCTTATGACTTCTGTTTTAGGTAAGTGGGACCATGCATTTTAAGGTTTTGCAGATTTTATCCACGCAGTTTAATCTTCATTTACATTCTTATCCTTGCCTACCCTAATCTTTCTCTCTGTCTTTATTTCTCCAAGTCCTCCCAGTTAGGTCCCAGTTCACAAGTTCCTCTGTGAATCCATCCTGATCATTTCTGTCCTCAGTGGCCCCCACACATAATAATAAGAGTAGTTGTAACAGCTATAATAATAACAATAACATCAACAACACCAGATTACATTTCCTGAGATTTCACTGTGTACTAGGTCCTGTGTGAAATACTTTACATGCATTATTTCATTTGATCCTGATAAAAATCCAATTAGATAGGGACTTTTGTGATCATTTCCATTTTACAGAAGTGGAAACTGAGTGTCAGAGAGGAAATAACTGGCTCAAGGCCACAGAGCTAACCAGTGGCAGGCTCAGAATTTGAACTCAAACCCACTGGTCTCCAAAACCTCTCCCTCATGCTTTACACGCTGCCTCCCTGAAAAATTCCTATAGCACTTAGAGCGGGGCAACTTCCTTCACATTCAGCATGTGTTGCCTTTTGTTGATGTGAATATATCTTTTTGTGTTCAGGTCCTATTTAGTCAAATAAAGTGTCTGGCCCTTGAGGGCAGGAATGATTTTATACCATTTTATGTCACCAGAACTTAGCACAATGCCCTGAAATAATAGAAACCTATTAATTGCTCCTTCATTTCTGCAGTTCTTTAGTCAAACCTCCAAGACACCATTTATTCCATTTCCAAGTCTTATTTTATACACTTGTCCCCGGTCCTAGCCTATAACATCAAGGATCCCTTATCTCCAGCTCAGTGCTTGGTGCTTAGGAGCTACTCAATAATTATCAAGAAAAATTGAGGGCTTCCCTGGTGGCGCAGTGGTTGAGAGTCCGCCTGCCGATGCAGGGGACATGGGTTCGTGCCCTGGTCCGGGAAAATCCCACATGCCGCGGAGCGGCTGGGCCTGTGAGCCATGGCCGCTGAGCCTGAGCGTCTGGTGCGTGTGCTCCGCAATGGGAGAGGCCACAACAGTGAGAGGCCCGCGTACCGAAAAAAAAAAGAAAAAAAAAGAAAAATTGAGTCAATGGTTCTTGTTGATGCTGATGACCACACTAGGTTTAACTTTTTTCTTTTTAAAATTTCGTTTTCCGGGACTTCCCTGGCGGCCCGGTAGTTAAGACTCCGCGCTTCCAGTGCAGGGGGCATGGGTTTACTCCTTGATTGGGGAACTAAGATCCCACATCCTGCGTGGCCAAAAAATAAAATATTAAAACTTCTTTAAAAAAAATTTCATTTTCCACCTCTGCATGCTATCTTTTTAATGTTCTATATTCACTCAAGTTATTGGACATTGAGCTTAAGCATTCAGTTTGGAAAAATTTCAGTAATGTAAATAAGTAAATAAATGATTCAACATCCTTATTTATCCCTTCTAATTTGTTGTAGCTTTCTCTGGACCTCTATCACACAGAAGATGATATTTACAAACTATCACTGGTGCTGGAGCCTAGAAATTCTAAATCGGTGAGTAGTGTTTTCTCTCTCAGGTTCAGTGACAAACACCATTATTTTATATTTACAATAATTGACCATTACAGTAGTGCTTTGTGATCTAAAGATTGAAGAATTAAAAAATCTATATTCTTCCCATTTTACCAATGGAACAGCTTAGCCCTGACAGATAATTATTTCTTCACATTAGAAGCTAACAAAGAAGAACATCATTTCCAGTTACTCTGTTTTATTGTTGATCTTCCATGTTCCCTCTGAGAACCTGCCCCGCCCCCCAAAAAGAAGGAACAATAATTTGAATGACCATTCTAGGCTTTTTTTAAAAAACTGATTCTACATAAAATTAGATTTAATAAATTTTAAATACCCTAATCATAATTCACAAATTTCTCTACTAATGATTCATCCAGCTCAGAATTTCAGTATCACATTGGATAGAGTCTCACTTAATTGATAGCTGACTCTTAGTAAAGAAACATTATATAATGAGTTGAAGAAACTGAATTACTGAATGTACACTGCTCATTACTCTTAGCAAGTGGACTGTAGCTCAGATATGCTTTGCACTAGTAAAAAAACAAATATCTGGGTGAATATGAAATTTACAATGAGGATGAGGTTTGCATGTTGAAAAAAAAATTTCTGTCTGCTTCTTATATCCTGAGATCTGTTTTCTTATGAAGGTCTCATTCATTACCTCCGTACCAGTTGAGTTCTGTGGCATGTTGCCAGCAACCCTAGGGCCTAAGTCTGTCCATCTATTAATACCTACTACCATTCTGAACCATCGAACTGAAAAAGGCAGAATGACTGTGAATGCTGTTCACAGTAAACGCCAGGTGGGAGACTATGAACTTGAGTCTGAGTCAGTTGACCTGGTAGCATCTGTTCTTAAAATAATGTCTGTGGTGGTCCATCACCATGTTCCCCTCCCTGCCAGCCCCAAGAAGCCCATTTCTTGGGGACACTGCAGAAGGCAGCCATATGGGAAGATACAGCACAGGAAAAGGGAGGGGTTAGGACCAGACTCTTCAAAGTTCGCGTGATGAAGAGAGAGCTAGAAAGAAAAGTAATGTTACTGAAAAAAAGGAATTCGTAAGCTCCTCCCTCATTCCATAGCTTTGGTGTGATGAAGCTGTCCTGTACGTGCACACACAGCATTGCCACCTCCTGACGCCTTCCTTTACCTATAACTAGGCACCTTAATTGCCACCTGTTGGTTGTTGGATGCCTGGCAGGTCATAATATATATGTTATCTCATTAACTCTGTTAAGGAAACAGAGTCTGGTGAGCATAGGTGTCTTACACGGACCACAGAGCCAGTCAGTAGGAGAATTTGGACTGGTCTCAGGAGTCTGCCTTCACCGCCTGTGCTTTTTCTACAGCGTGATGCTGCCCATTATTTTCCCACCACCCCTTGTTCAGAAACAGGGTAAGAATGACCATTTTAGCACACATGCCTGATTTGTGCCTTTTAGATTTACTTTGGTTTATTTTCAGGATCAAGTTTTACCAATTTTAGGAGACCTCTCCATCCAACATAAAAAAGTCTTTTTACCTCTTGTAAAAGCAGAAGCTTTCAAAGCCCCTTCCAAGTGCTAAAATCCCATGAATCTATGCAAACACATTTCCCAATCCCTTTCTGTCTCTTCTCTAAGTGGAATGTCACCTTATTTTGTATTTAGTGTTCAACGCATACTGGTAACTAAGAACAATTTCCCGTCAGGATTATATTCCTGAGAGCCTGTAGCTTTAATGTGCTTACAGTTAACACTGGCCAACCTCACCTAGTTAGTCCCAGAGCTTCTCAACCTTATTCTGTTCATGGCACCCTTAGTGCCTCATAATTTTTTGTGTTTTAATTCATGTCTCAGTTTTTTCATGCTACCTCTAGGTCAGAAGAAATACCTAACAGTTCCACTTATAGAATAGTTAGGTCCAAGCAACTAAATATGTATAAACATTGATGTTCTAATGGCTTATTACCTGCCTGAAAAAATAATACACACAGATTGAAAAAAATAACATTTTAATTTCATTCTTAAATAACCACAATTACTAATGGATATGTGTGCCTGTTGGGCATGGTACAATTTCTTAAATCTTGGAATCAGATTGGATACTGTCACCTTTATTGCTTGTTCCACATTGATTTTTTGCTTCTCAAGGACATGATATCATTGATAGAAATGTGGCACGAGCTGATGGGTGAATTGCGAACTATTTCAAGCTGGTAGTTCGTGTGCTATTGACAAATATTGAATATTGCTGTATTTCCCTCGGAAGTTTGAAATATCTTTTGGTAACCCTCTGAGTTCATCGCAGCGCTCCAGAGGAGGGGTGTGCCTTGCTGTATAGTTTGGGAACCAAGGGTTTAATCCTTTATTATATCAACAAGATGAAAGGCTTTACCGAAAGAGCCGAGATGTGTGAGCACATGTGTGTGTGTGCATGTGTGTGTGTGTGAGAGAGAAACTGTGTGAGAGTGACCATATTCAGATGGCAGATAATTTTTTGTCCTGTTTGTAGCTCACAGCAGCACCCACCTCACAACATTGGTAGAGGCTTAAATCCGTACAGTTATGCCTCACCTCCTCTTGCAAAAATGGTTATCCCCAACTTGGTATCAAATTTAAAAACAACCTGCGAATACAGGTTTGTATGCATGCACCAGCAAAAATATTTCATCATATGAGATCCCTAGGAAAAGGATACGAAGTGCACAGCACTCTTGGCTCCCAATAGGATTGTGTTTCACACTTGTGTTGTGTAAGCGAGTTATACATTATTGCTACCATCTTCTCCACATTATTAAGTGAAAATATCTTGCACGAATGTGGAAGAACCTGTGGAGGAAACAAGTTCACCAAAGCGGGGCTCGAGAGAGCTAATGATTAGCCAAACCGTCAAGAACTGATTAAGCATATTGAGAGATGCTGGTAAGATGACATAAACTTGGCTGTGCACTGCTGGCCACTTGCTGCACACACCTAATTTATCACTAGCACTGACTATTAAAGAATTAGATAACTGGTGTTTTATGTGCTTTGTATTATACAAGCAAAAAATTGTATGGATTGTTACAGAGATGTTTAAGGGTGTTTTAGTAGTATCTGGGGAACTTGGATAGGATTTTTGGGTGAGCTGGGAGAGCAATATTTTTTTCCACCTAAAATAATACAATCTAGGCTGCTGTTAAACAAACTATGTATTTAGTTACAGATTAGATTCTACAGACAAAATATTGCATTAACAAAATTTTCACTGATGTTTTCAAAATATTTAAGTACTACATAAACAGAAGTTTTTACTGATATTAATATGCAAAACTTATATGGCTTTCTCAGTGTCCCTGGTCCAAATTGCTCGAGACCCCAGATAAAGTTGAAAAATGTGTGTGTTTTCTGTCAGCAGCCTACCTCCCCTACGACGCCCACCAAGCCCGTGGTGCCCCTGGAGTGGGCCTCAGGCGTGATGCCAAAGCCAGATCCTACAGTCATCAACAAGCACATAAGGAAATTAGTTGAGGTAAGTGGTTGAGGGACAGTTAAATGTGAGCAGTTAAAAGGAGGCCCCTTTCTCTTTCCAGAATATTCTCGGGTTGCCCAGGAATCAGATGGAGTCCATGAAAACAGCCCTCTAGCAAGTAAGAGCAATTCAGCAGACACTTAGCTCTACCTGGCACTGGCTTCTGGGGAAGAACCTCCCAGGAAGTCCCCCTTTCCCCTTCCTGTCTGTCAGTTCTCACTTGCCCAAATACTCTCAGCTACTTAGAACCCCTCACTTCCCCAGGCATTTGACACTTCTGTCATTGTCCCTGCAACCCAAGGGACTGTTTGAGGATTAGAATCTACTCATTAAAACCCACATGGGGGGCTTCCCTGGTGGTGCAGTGGTTAAGAATCTGCCTGTCAATTCAGGGGATACGGGTTTGAGCCCTGGTCCAGGAAGGTCGCTGAGCAACTAAGCCCGTGCGCCACAACTACTGAGCCTATGCTCTAGAGCCCACAAGCCACAACTACTGAGCCTGCGTGCCACAACTACTGAAGCCCACATGCCATAACTACTGAGGCCCACGTACCTAGAGTCCATGCTCCACGATAAGAGAAGCCACCCAATGAGAAGCCCATGCACCGCAACAAAGAGTAGCCCCTGCTCACCACAACTAGAAAAAGCCCTCAGGCAGCAACAAAGAACCAATGGAGCCAAGAATAAGTAAATAAATAAATAAGTTTATAAAAAAAAAAACCCACATGGGTCACCATAAAATGCTGGATAAATTGGTTACATGAGGGTAGGAAAAAATACTGTAAGTTGAGTAGTTTCTCCAGCTGTATATATTTGGGGGTCTGTGACACCGCAGCGCAACAGCATTTAGGTCAGAAACATCACTTAATGAAGGGCAAGATTGCGTCAGAATTTTCCATATTAAAAACAACAAAAAAAGAGTAGATGCACCAATGTGGGAAAGATGGAAATATCTCAGACACTAGAAATTGTGATTGTTGATTAAACATCTCCCTTCATGGACTAGTACATCCTCAAATGCAATAGGAACAAGTCTTTGGGATGTTATGTGCTTTTTGCTGGGAAAGGACGTTTACAGAAAAAGAATGTTCTATATCTTGGATCATCCATGGAACTATGAAGTGCTGAAAGAAAAGTTGCATGGGGCATGGGAGTCAGGAAGGGGAGATTAGAAAGGGTGAGGGAAGGGGATGAGACAGCCATAAGGTCCAGTGGAGACCATGTGATGATGTGGTAGTGACAGACCCAACTTGGAGCCAGGGAAGGTGGGCAAAGGATCTGGGTGCATGGAGTTGCAGCTCAGGAAGGTCTAGAATCAGGAAATGAATGAAGTATTTTTTCCTCTACTCTCTCCTCTGCTTTTCTCTGAATGCTCACTCCATTCTCTGCAGACAGACTTTCCTTGCTCCACACGAGGAGCCTCTTTCTCCCCCACCCCTTTGTACCTTACCTCTTTTCTCCAATTCCAGTTTCATGGGGGAAGGTTGGCCCAGTTTGGTTGGATTGAGTACTATTGATTTAATTGAATAAATGGCTGGGTTTCATTTGAATTTCCATAATGAATTTTATTCCAAAAAAATCTTGTTCTCTCAGTATAAATACGGGTATTGAACTATAAATCGTAAGCACTCCATAATAGTTCATTTTTAAGCAATTTTGATTATGGATAAGCATTGATAGTGAGACTTGCAAAAAATTCAGTTATTTATGGATAAACTTGCAATGGGTGCTAAACAATCATATTTTTAATTAAGTAATTTGTTCATTTATACTTTGCCTACTTCCCAAAATACTCCTGAAGCAGTTGTGCCCTAAGGCAATACAGATAATATATAATAGAAACCACAGGGGAATTGCCAACAAACACATGAAAGAATGTTCAACATCACTAATCATTAGAGAAATGCAAATCAAAACTACAATGAGGTATCACCTCACACCAGTCAGAATGGCCATCATCAAAATATCTACAAACAATAAATGCTGGAGAGGGTGTGGAGAAAAGGGAACCCTCTTGCGCTGTTGGTGGGAGTGTAAATTGATACAGCCACTATGGAGAACAGTATGGAGGTTCCTTAAAAAACTACAAATAGAACTACCATACGACCCAGCAATCCCACTACTGGGCATATATCCTGAGAAAACCATAATTCAAAAAGAGTCATGTACCACAATGTTCGTTGCAGCTCTATTTACGAAAGCCAGGACATGGAAGCAACCTAAGTGTCCATCAACAGATGAATGGATAAAGAAGATGTGGCACATATATACAATGGAATATTACTCAGCCATAAAAAGAAACAAAATTGAGTTATTTGTAGGGAGGTGGATGGACCTAGAGTCTGTCATATGGAGTGAAGTCAGAAAGATAAAGACAAATACCATATGCTAACACATATATATGGAATCTAAAAAAAAAAAAATACGGTTCTGAAGAACCTAGGGGCAGGACAGGAATAAAGACGCAGACATAGAGGATGGACTTGAGGACACGGGGAGGGGGAAGGGTAATCTGGGACGAAGTGAGAGAGTGGCATGTACTTATATATTCTACCAAGTGTAAAATAGATAGCTAGTGGGAAGCAGCCACATAGAACAGGGAGATCAGCTCGGTGCTTTGTGTCCACCTGGAAGGGTGGGAGGGAGATGCAAGAGGGAGGAGATTTGGGGATATATGTGTATATATAGCTGATTCACTTTGTTATAAAGCAGAAACTAACACACCGTTGTAAAGCAATTATACTCCAATAAAGATGTTAAAAAAAAAAAAGAAATCACAGGGGAAAGAGAGATTGCTTCATTATAACTGGACTTTAAGTCAAATGTTTGCATACATGTGTTTGCAGGGAGAACTTACAAACTTTTTGAAAATCCAGTTTAGCAGAGGGCAATGGAAAATTCTTTTTTCTTTTTTTTTTTTTGTGGTACACGGGCCTCTCACTGTTGTGGCCTCTCCCATTGCGGAGCACAGGCTCTGGACGTGCAGGCTCAGCGGCCATGGCTCATGGGCCCAGCCGCTCTACAGCATGTGGGATCCTCCCAGACCGGGACACGAACCCGTGTCCCCTGCATCGGCAGGCGAACTCTCAACCACTGCGCCACCAGGGAAGCCCAGAAAAATCTTTCTTATTTTTTTCTGATTATAAAGAAAGCCAGGGCAGTCCACTGGTTAGGACTCAGCACTTTCACTGACATGGCCCCAGGTTCAATCCCTGGTTGGGGAATTAAGATCCCGCAAGCCACGTGGTGCGGCAAAAAAATAAAAAAATTAAAAAGCTGAATATTAAAACATTTCAGAAATAGAAAGTTTTACTGTCAGGACTTGATGTCTCTTCTGTCTAGGGTTAATCACTGATAATTTGTAGATCATCTTGTATGATTTTATTCTCCGCCCCCATACACACACACACATATATACATGTATATCTTTGAGAAAGCTTGTTCAGTTATTTCCTTAGAACAATTCCTAGAAGTGGAATTGCTGTGTCAGAGTAAGCACTGATTGTCCTCCAGAAAGATTGTGGCTATTTGCTTTACCAACTTGATAAGAGAGTGCCTATTTTCTCATAACCCTAGGAAATTATCAATTGTTTTAATGTTTTCCAATTTGAGAGGTAAAAAAAAAGTTTCATTAGTATTTCCATAATTACTAGCAGAATTGAATGTCTTTCCATGAATGTATTGTCCATTTGTATTTTTACTTTGGTGATCCTCTGTTTTCCTTTTGTGTCCTCTCATAAGTGTTGCAAATGATTTTCTCTGTCGTTTATATTTAAATTTGTTAATTGAGTTTTTTTGATTCAGATATTTTGCATTTTATTGTAATGAAATACTTTTGTTTATGACCTCTGACTTGGATGTCGTCCTAAGAAAGGTCTTTCCTACTCAAAGATAATAAAACATGAAAAATATTTTTATCTATTTACCTTTGGTTTTTTATAACTTAATTTTTACATTAAAATATTTAAGGCATCTGGAATTTAGTTTAGGGGCAATTTATTTTATAAGATTATCAGCCATTTAACTCAACAGCAATTATTAGATAACCCATAATTTCCCTATGGATTTGAATAGATACTTTTGGATATTCTGAATTCTTACATACATATGGATCTGTTTCTGGACTGTACTCTCTGCAGTAAGTTGCAATACCATGTTGTTTTGACTAATGTATCTTTGATTTCTGATAGGGCACATTGCCCCTCATTACCCGTCATTGTTTTAGTTGAAATATAACTGACCTTCTAGATGTTCTAGGTGCACAACATAGTGATTCAATATTCCTACACATTACAAAATGATCACCACAATAAGTCTAGTTACCATCTGTCACCATACAATGATATTAAAATATTACTGACTATATTACCCATGCTGTACTTTCCATCCCGTGACTCGTTTATTTTATAACTGGAAGTTTGCACCTCTTAATTTCCCTCACCTATTCATTCATCCTCCCACTCCTCTCACCTCTGGCAACCACGTGTTTGTTCTCTGTATCTATGAATCTGTTTCTGGTTTATTTTTTTTGTTCATTTGTTTTTTAGATCCCACATACAAGTGAAATCCTATGATATTTGTCTTTCTCCGCCTGACTTATTTCACTTAGAGTAATACCCTAAGGTCTATCTATGTTGTCAAAAAATGGCAAGATTTTCCATATTCCATTTTATTTATATACCACATCTTTATCTATTCATCTATTGATGAACACTTAGGTTGCTTCCATATCTTGGCTATTGTAAATAACGCTGGAATGAACACAGGGATGTATATATCTTTCAAATTAGTGTTTTTGATTTCTTTGGAAAAAATACCCAGAAGTGGAATTACTGGATTGTATGATAGCTCTGTTTTTAATTTTTTGAGGAACTTCTATACTGTTTTCCATAGTAGCAGCACCAATTTGTAATCCCAACAACAGTACATGAGGGTGCCCTTTTCTCCTCACCCTCACCAACACTTGTTATTTGTTGTCTTTTTGATCATAGCCATTTTGACAGGTGTGAGGTGGTATCTCTGTGTGGTTTTGATTTGCATTTCCCTGAGATGAGTGATAAGTGATGTTGAACATCTTTTCATGTGTCTGTTGGCCATCTGTAAGTCTTCTTTGGAAAAATGTTTATTCAGGTCCTCTACCTATTTTTTAATTGGGTTGTTTGTTTTTTGATATTGAGTTGTATGAGTTCTTTGTATATTTTGAATATTATCCCCTTATCAGAGATATCATTTGCAAGTATCTTCTGCTATTCAGTAGGTGGCCTTTTCATTTTGTTGATAGTTTCCTTCCCTGTGCAAAAGCTTTTTAGTTTGATATAGTCCCAGTTGTTTGATTTTGCTTTTGTTTCCCTTGCCTGAGATCATTACTCCTCACCTTAAACAAACAATTTTAGGTTATTCTCAACATGTTCACTTCTATAGGAACTTTAGAATCAATTTGTTCATTTCAAACAAATTCCCACCGGGATTTTGACTGCATTACGTTAAATGTATTCTTTGATTTTTGAGATAATTTAACATTTTAAAGTTTCATTTTCTATTGTCATGGTACTGGGATTTGTGAATTCACCAAGCCTTGCTCCTACTCAACCCTGAGGTCTCAGTTGAGACCTTGCTTTCTCCAGGAAACATTTTAAAATCTCCCTTCCCCACTCCCCCAGCACTCTGTCTTTATCCTCAGCGTTGCACTTATCTCATTATACCATAAAGGCATCTCAATTTTGTTATCTCCCACTAGATTCCAAGCTCCTTGATAGAAAGAATAATATGCTAGTTATCATTGCTTTCCCAGTAACAATTCAGAGGCTGATTCGTAAATAGTCATTCAACAAATATTTGCCTTTCCTTTACAGTCTGTGTTTAGAAATTATGACCATGACCAGGATGGGTACATCTCCCAAGAGGACTTTGAAAGTATAGCTGCCAATTTTCCCTTCTTGGATTCCTTTTGTGTGCTGGACAAAGATCAGTAAGTTTAATTTTGTTTTATTGTAATGCAACTGTCCCGAAGCAGAAAATTACTACGAAAGAAGAGCAGGGAAACCTTTAATTTATGTCTTGACAGAGTTGATCCTAGTGTATTGATGAAAGGTGTCTAGGTGTTTTTTCACTGATTTTTTTCTTGGTGTCCACAAACATGACTGGCTGGATGGAATCACAGGGCAGACCACATCATCGGTGTTAAGTACATGTGTTCACTTACAAATTAGCCCAGCTCTCCATTTCCGATATTACTGCTGCAACTTAGCTAGTTCATCAACCCCAAAACCTCCATCAAAAAAGAATAGAGACTAAATATAGTTAGATCTAGCATGGTGGAGTCCTCAGCATCAGTGCACCGGGGGCAATCTTAAAAGTCATCAAGTAAGTAAGATCTTTTTTTACATTACTTACGATCTTCAGGAGAGCAGGTGATGGCTGCAGATAGCCAAGAAGTGTTTATGCTTTGTTTTTTCCTTTGCTAGTTCAGAGGTTGTCTTGAGAAACAAAGGAAAAAATATATTTCTCTTTAGCTTCATATGATTCATGGGAGATTAAATAACTTCAGAGGCTAAAACCTGGATCATTAAAAAAATATAATGATTAAAAAAAAATTTGCCAAGAAACCCTGGCATTAATAATTTTATCACTTCATTTTTAGTTATGTGAGATCAGTTCCTAGTTTAAAAATCATCTGTAATGAAATGCTGGATTTTATATTGGTTAAATGTCCAAGTTATATCACATTAAAATTCTCTAATATTTTTGTTGGTGTGAGAATTAAACGAAAATTAAAGCCTTGGTACTTTATCATAAACGTCTTAAAACCTTAATCCATCTTCATTGTATAACAGAGAATACTTTCAAAATAAAATTAAGTTATTAGAAACATACACTTCCTTTATAAAATAAAACTTAAGTTTTATTTTATAAAACTTACTTCCCACTAACTACCCACTTCTTCCCTCAGTTTGTTTCTGTCAGTGACATGTTCGTAGAACATGAACTTAAAATCACTTCCCAGTCTTCATTTTGTTTCTCTGCCGGTTCTTGTTTGGAACAGAGAGTGTCCCAGCAGATATATTTTTTTTCCTAAGAAAACTTTTTTCCCCTAAAAATGAAGGTTTAAAGTATTCATAGCTTACATGATTTCTTTTGTCAGACAGGCTTAGATATGTTGATTTTGAGAGAAGAATGGACCATCCAGGAGAAGATTCTAACAAGTTGTCAAAGATATGGCGCCAAGATTCAGTAGAACGGTTAGGGCAAGAGATGTAGATTGTTAGGTCTTCAGCCCAGTCGTGTTAGCTGGAGTTCCAGGAGTGTGAGCACAGTCTGATGGGAAAGTTTAGAGGAACATGAGCACGGGGACGCAAGGAATGCAGCTTCAGGGACTCCTCTCCCCACGTGCAGCAACTGAAAGGAAGACATGGATCCTGCAGAAGAGCTGGCAAAGGGGGCACATAAGAGGCAGGAGGGAAACCAGGGCTACATGGAATCACAGGGGACTGTGGAGGAGGGAGTGTCAAAAAGGAGGAAACCTGTCCCATGTCACATGCTGCCAGGAGGTCAAGTTCAAGGAATGAGAAAAGGCCGCTGAGGATGTCACTGTGACAGTTTCAGTAGAATGGTGGGTTAGAAACCTGATTATATGGAGGAAGGAATAATTGAAAGAAATGGAAAAAATGTCTAACGAGTACTCTTCTTGAAAACTGCAGGAGTAAGAGAAGAAAAAGGGAAAAGACAAATGTTGGAAATGGAGGCAGGATTGAGGAAAGACATTTGTAAGGAGGGGAAGTCCTGAGTGTATTTGTAAACAGAGGAAAGAGTGGGTGACAAGATGCAGCAGGAGAAACATGGTCCTGGAGAGGCTGGAGAGTGGGGGAGGGGAGAATGACCCCAAGAGAGGACTGACGAGATATAAAGGAATTCTGAACTGGCATGGAAGGGTATGGAGAGAAGGCAATATGCAGCTCCCTTACACCAATGGATTTGATCTTTTTTGGTAACCAAGATGTCAGGGTGTGTGGTGGTAGATGCAACCAGAGTTTCTATGTGGAGAAGATCTGGGAGAATCACTCTAGTGAATGATCTGTGAGCCAGTAAGACATGAATGAAAAGATTACCAATGGTAGTGGCCTGGATGACATCAGGCAGAATGAATATGAGAATGGTTGGTCCAGTTTTCACAGTTTTCTGCCTTTCTCCAGCAACCTGATCCTTGCAAACTCTATTGTGAGGCAAAGGCTAGAAAGGAGATGTCTTTCTGGAAGCTACTACTTGGTAATGAAGAAGACTTTCTGTGCTGCAGTGCACAAGCCACACACACACACACACACACACACGCACGCACACACACATATCTTCTGCTTGCTAAGAAAGCCTTTGACACTGAAAGCTGTCCTTTGAGTTTCTCTCTTTTCAGATGTGACAGGAAAGTGAACATTCCCCACCCCCCACCCTCCGCTTTTGTCCAGAAAGGTTTGGGAGGTGAGTGATTTAAGTGTGGCAACTACTTAGCAACATGGTATTCAAAGATCCCTCTCTTC
This sequence comes from Phocoena sinus, assembly GCF_008692025.1. Taxonomy (NCBI): domain Eukaryota; kingdom Metazoa; phylum Chordata; class Mammalia; order Artiodactyla; family Phocoenidae; genus Phocoena; species Phocoena sinus. Next base: position 26,973,006 of record NC_045775.1, read on the forward strand.
TTTGATTCTCTTCACAGGGATGGTCTAATTAGTAAGGATGAAATGATGGCTTACTTCCTGAGAGCTAAGTCCCAACTACACTGTAAAATGGGACCAGGATTTGTCCATAATTTTCAGGAGATGACCTATCTCAAGCCAACCTTCTGTGAACACTGTGCAGGATTTGTAAGTCTGTTTTCCATTGCTTTCTCTTCTATGTAGTGATTTGTGCAGTATTCTGAGAATGTGGGAAAATGATACATGAACAGAGTCCATTGTCTGCCTTAGATCCAAAGTAAAACATGATGGCTCCCTGAAATTAAACATTCAATTAAAAACAAAAGCAAGATCTGCAGATTTAGCTATGTTCTTTCTAGGAATGCAGGGCTGGAGAAGACAGGGAAGGTTGGTGAAGCGTATTAACTCAGGAGAGCAGTTTGTCTGTTAATACCTGCCAGGGAAAAGTTCTGCCCAATAAGCCATGGCATCCATCACTGAGTGCGATTAAGTGGTATATTTATTATAGCCAGTTCCTCTCAGTCCTTGTTTCATATGGTGTCAGTCACTAGAAATCTATCATGATATGGCTCCATAATTCATAACTCAGAAAGGAAAAAAAATCTTTTCGAAGAGAAGATGGTTATAATAATAAATAACATTTACTCGGCATTTGACAGTAATAAAATATTTCCTGAGGGATTAGTGTAATTAATCCTCATAACTAGCCCATAAGGTGGGCCTTTTACTCTCCGCATTTGCATATGAATGTAGAGAGGTCCAGAGAGGATAACTCAAGTTTCCCAGGATTTCACAGCCAGTATTGACTAGAGCCGGGACTCAAACTCTAGTGTTCTGGCTCTACCTACACCACTGCAACAAATGAAGGTTGTACACCTCGCTTCCCCACATCTGACGATCCTTTAGCAACTAAGGTCATGTTTGGCCCTGGTGTTAAACAAAGACCCTCGAGCTCTGAACATCTTCTAGTTGATATCCAAGTAATGTAAGATGGAAAATGTAGTACTCTACACAAGGGTAGCCCAGCAGCCAGGTGAGTGGCATTTGTCCAGATGCCAGCTCAGTTTTGTTAGCTTCATTCAGCAGTCATGTCCCCCTGTGGACCCGTATGGAATTCGTAGCTGATATCATATACACTCCCATTAAATTACATTTTTCGCTTTCAGTCTTGAATAACTGGCTTTGGGGAGCCAAAGGGCAGGCGTTTGAATTCAAGCACACACCCCGCTGAGAACAGGTAAATTAGAGGCAGTGGTTACCTCAAAGATGGCCCCCCATGATCATAGTAGCTGCTGTGATCAAGGGGCAAGGCAGCCTAACCAGCTCTCTTAGCCCACCCCAGGGAAGGAGAGGTTCTCCTACCAGCTACACCACTGGGATTGCATCACCTGGCCATTTTATCATCAAACAAATACTTTTCCTTCTTCATGTATCTCTCTTCTGATGGGAATTTTTGCCTGTATCTAGACCTGAAAAATGCTCAAGTGGTACGGAGCCATGTGTAACTCTCTCCTGCAGAGTGAGGCCCAGGGAATCTGTTTGGCCCTGGCCTGGCACAGCCAGAAGTCAGGCTGAGACATCTGACCCATGGTGTGGTGTGAGAGTTGGTAGGTCCTTATCAAATCTCAAGGTCTTGTCTCTGCTCTCCAGTCCTTCTGGATGTCTCTCCCTTCCATGGAGGCTCTGATTCTATAGAAGCAGCAAGGTAGGCTTTCTTGGGAGCTTCCACACACTTCCCTCCCCAACTCATCAGAGCGGATTTGCTGGCGCTAGGTTTTTGATGCAGCTGTGATCAGGTCGAAAGCTCTGGACTTGGAGTCCAGAACTCTGACTTTGAATCTCAATTCTGCCTCTTATTAATCTATGTCCTTGACCAAATCATTGATCATCTTTGAGTCGCTGTTTTCCTATCTGTAAGAGGGGGTTAAGACTTACCTGCCACGTTGTTGTAGTATTAAATGATATCAGACATGTTGCATACCACAGAGCTCAGAGTGAATCTTTCTCTTTTTTTAGTGTTCCTTTATGCTTTTGGAGTTTTATCGAAATTAACTAATTCAGAGTTTTAATATCCCTTTTTATTTTTCAAAATATACTTAATTTCCTTGCTATAATTTGAATTGATCTTTACTCACACACCTTTTTTAAAAAGCTCTTTGGTTTTCAAAGGGATTTATAAATACCATGCTCTAGCTGGGTCATTGAAAGGAACTGTGGGGGAATAGAAGGAACTATATTTTAGTGCTTGGACCACCTGCTTTTGAAATAAATTCCATTTTAAGGGTAAGGAAGACAAATAGACACTGCTTGACATACATTGATTTTAGAATTAGAATTCCAGAGCTGAAAGAATTTTGCTAATTCCCTTATTTTGAGCTCTGGAGAAGTTAAGTGACTTCCCTAAGGTCACACGGATCACTAGCAGCAGAACCATGACTCATGTTTAGTTCTCCTTACTCCCAGTCGAGTGCTCCTCCCACCACAGTCACTCCAAGTCTTACAGCAGCCTCAGGTCTCTAAATCAGAGACTGTGGGAAGTACCCTCTCCTGTCCTTGGCTGGCACGCTGACCCAGAGCCTCTTCGTGCCTCGTGTTGTCTCCTGCTTCTTTTTTTTTTTTTTTTTTTTTTGCGGTACACGGGCCTCTCACTGTAGTGGCCTGTCCCGCTGCGGAGCACAGGCTTAGCTGCCATGGCTCACGGGCCCAGCCGATCCGCGGCATGTGGGATCTTCCCGGACCGGGGCACGAACTGCATCGGCAGGTGGACTCTCAACCACTGCGCCATCAGGGAAGACCCCCTGCTTCTTAAGTAAGCATTAGCAAGCAACGCCCTGACTTGCCTGCCTCATGGGACTCATGCTTGACTTCATCTTCATCAGCAGTTTCTGCAGCTATGCTAATAACGTGCCATAGCCAGAGATTTGGATGCTTCTTAAACCTTATCCTTTCTCGTCCTAGATCAGCGGCTTTTGTTCTGATCACACACAAAACTCCCAGGAGCAATGGCTTCCTCTCTTTCCCTGAAGTGACATACTCTTCACATTCTTCTTTTCCTACTTACTAGCTATGAGATCTTGCCAAATGACTTCACCTCTCTGTAGCTTAGTCTCCTCATCTGTAAAAATGAGAAAATTATTATTACCTATCTCATAAGGATATTGTGAGCATTAAATGAATTGCTACATGGGACTTCCCTGGTGGTGCAGTGGTTAAGAATCCGCCTGCCAATGCAGGGGACATGGGTTCGACCCCTGGTCCGGGAAGATTCCACATGCCACGGAGCAACTAAGCCCATGCGCCACAACTACTGACCCTGCGCTCTGGAGCACGCGAGCCACAACTACTGAGCCCACGTGCCACAATTACTGAAGCCTGCACTCTAGAGCCCATGCTCTGCAACAAGGGAAGCCACCACATTGAGAAGCCCGTGCACCGCAACGAAGAGTAGTCCCCGCTCGCCGCAACTAGAGAAAGACTGCGTGCAGCAACGAGGACCCAACGCAGCCAAAAATATATTAATTAATTAATTAATTAATTAAAAAAATGACTTGCTACACATAGCTTAAAACTGTGCCTTTCACATAGCAAGAGTTCATTAAATGTTAGCTATCATTGTTATTTTTGTTATTACTATTACCAAGGGCTCTGTGAGGAAACGATTTCTCATCACTACAAAGTTTCCCAGATGTGGGACCTTGCAAGTTATTTAACTTCCTGCATCATCACACTCACCTTTTATAAAAGGGAAGCAAACTGGATTATCGTAAAGATCCTTATAGCTCTGACAGATGTGATTGGCCTACCCACCCACTTTCCTTTTCTGTACTGATGCCTCCCCATCCCTTTTCCAGTCATCCTAGGCACCTGAGGCCTCGCTTCCAGTTAGTTGTCTTAATAATCCTTCCTGTCTCCAAGGCAAAGTGTTGCCCTGTCCCAAGAGGCATTTGCATCTTAATAATGTTTTCTGAAGGACCAAATAACTTTTAAGGCTCAAAGGAATCACTCTCCACTGATGGAATTTCCTTGTCAGAAAGAGAGTAAGGAGCAACTTTCCCAAAGCCTTGAATCCCTTCACATCAGTAGCTACTCTCCTAGGGCCATGACGCCCACACTCAGGGCATTGTTCTGCTATAACACATTGTGAACAACACTCCCATCAATGCCAGTAGCCCACCAGCCCTCTTTCTTTCAAAATTATTTTATTAGGTAGATATCAGCCACTTAGCCTAACCACTCAAAGTGTAGAAATGGAGCTTCTCCAACTTGAGCTCAGCCCGTTTAATTCATCAGCACTGTATGTTCCTGATGCCCCTGGTTCCCACATGCAAGAGCTGCAGGAGGCCTGGAAAAGGATGTGGGAAGTCCCCCTCTTCACAGGGATTACAGTGTGGCAGAGGTTTGTGAAGACACCACCACCAGGATGATGCCCCTGAACCGCCTGGGCAAACACTCCCTTGTTAAACTGTAGGCCCTCACATCTCTCCTGAGACTCTCGTCACTTCCTACATCCTACTCCTTACTTGGTTGGCAGAATCTGAGCCTTTTCTGCATCTCCCACAGCCCCAGCACAGGCCAAACACACAGCAAATGCAGAGAATAAATACACAAACAAATGCAAAATCTTTTCCTCTTCTGTGTTCTTTCAAGGTAGAAATGCTTCTCAGAAGAGAATCAAGCAAAATCCAAACGCTTTAGTGGGATGCATAGCTTCGGTCGCTTAATTTACCGTAGGGGGCGCCAAGAGCAGCTAGTGTGATTTTCAAAAAAAGCAGAGGGAGCCAGGGGCTATCAAAGGCAGAGTGACAGAGTCTCCCTGTGCGTTTTGCTGAGAGCGCATTATGCCAAAGTCCAATAAATGCACCAACGTCAGTTTCCCATCCCAGCTCCCGTTTGGCTCCCAGAAAGAAAAGGGAAGCAAAACTCCTGTTATTGCCCCAGCTGCCGTGGGCTGGGAGAGGGTCCTTCTATCTGACAGGAAGGGTGTCAGGAGCAGCTACATCCTGTTTGTGCTCTACCAGGCATCACGCTTCCCAGGACTTCCTTCTCTGTGGCCTTGTTTTCTTTCCAGATTTCTCTCCAGATTCCCTGACATTACTTTGTCTTTTGTTACAGCTCTGGGGCATAATCAAGCAAGGATACAAATGCAAAGGTAAATGTTACTTTGTTAAACTTTTTATTTTATTTTATTTTATAAATTAATTTGTATTGGAGTATAGTTGCTTTACAATGTTGTGTTAGTTTCTGCTGTACAGAAATGTGAATCAGTTATACATATACATATCTCCCCTCTTTTTTAGATTCCCTTCCCATTTAGGTCACCACAGAGCATTGAGTAGAGTTCCCTGTGCTATACAGTAGGTTCTCATTACTTATCTATTTTATACATAGTAGTGTATATATGTCGATCCCAATCTCCCATTGTTAAAATTTTTAAATGTGACTTTTGGGGCAGGAATCGTATTTGTCTGAGGGAAACTTTAAAGCTCTTGGCAACACAGAGAAATTGGGGCTTTGGGGCTACTGGCAACTGAAGAGTTAACGGTCCAGTAAAGGACTCCCTGAAGTTTTGGAGATCCCAGGCTGGAATTTTACCGCTTGTTACAAAGAGCAAGGAAACCACACTTATTTTCCCACACACATCTAACCCCTATCTCTAAGATGTCTTGCCCATCATCAGCACACATTTAAGGTGGGAATTCTGAGGAGGGCAAGGCTAATGGAAATACTGTATATAAGAACTTTGTCCTTCAAGGGAAAAAAAAAAACCCATGCTCATTTCTGCAATACATATGCATTTCTTTCTACTCTCACATAGCTATTCCTTTCTCTACTAAATCACAGATGATGATGAGAAAAGAGGAGATACATTTGCCCCTTTCAATGAATTTGTTCATATACTTCCCCCATTTAATTGAAATTTATAGCAATTGAATAAATATATATTTGATAAATGCAATAGGAATGTTTGGCTACTTGTAGATATATGATTATTACACATTATTGGTGTTCAGAAAACTGCTGGATATTTTATGCAGACTGTTTATACTGGTTCTTTTAAGAATCTGATAATGCTCTTGAAAAATATAATAAAGCCACAAAATGAAATATCTTCATCACAGCATGCCTTCAGATTAATAATGTTCCCTTGTGATGCCTTTTTTCTCTAGCTGTCTTTCAGTATTTGGCCCTCATTTTACATGGACAGGGAACTTCCTTGAACCTCTATGGGAGCCACCTTTTAGTGCTCAAAAAACAAACAAAAAAACCCTTCCCTTTTGTTCTCTGAATCAGTTGACTTAGTCTAACTTGAATTTTTACTTTCAAGCAGCAGAGATACTGGTTTCTGCCCCTTATCCCCTAGACACACACAGACACAATTTTGTGAAGATGAAAATCAATTAAACCCTAGGATCTCTGTTCAGATGGTATTTCTCTTAAAGACATATAGAGTGAAAAGTCTAATTAAAATAGACCAGACATGTCATTGCAATTTGATCTTTCCCTGATGTTATTAAAAAACCATTTGAAACAAGACCATTTAGGGGAAAACGAGTATTGGAAATAATGAGAAAATTCCTCTTTGATGGTGAGAGAAATATACCCTATAAAATGATCATATCTGTTCAGTGATTTCAGAGAAATGTAGGACCCTCATCGTATGAAGTAATTGTGTTGCTATCTTCCAAAGTGGCCAAAATTTTGTACCCCAAGTAGCAATTAATATCTACCTTCTTAACTAAAGCATCTAATGGGAAGGCCACAGAATCTGCTGCATGCCATTTCCAAGCCATAGTCAAATCTGAGACGTGTTTATTGAGCATATGCTCACCTTGTCTTCTGCTTCTATGCCAAGAAAGGAAGCAAAAGATATAATCGCTTGCTCTGGAAAAGATTTTGGGAAATGAAGAAGAATAGAAAATGCAGACAAATACTGAATGGAGGGACACCTTGCTGTAAATATTTAGAGGCAACTATAGGTCCTGGGAGAGACTAGATGCTGAGGCTTCTCACCCTCATTCTGGCTCAGGGAGCCTCTTTGTGGGGAATCCATCTTGGTCTGGAGAAGAACCCCAGTTCCATGTAATTTGCATTTAGTTTTGGGCAAAGGCAACTCCCCATTCAGGCTGCCCCTGCTTGTTGCTCCCCAGCACTTCAGTGAACTGTGTAGAAGAAGCAGCTGAACAAATATAAGAGAGAACTTTAGGAACCCCAGGAAGGGAAGAGAGTCCCACTGGCCCTTTTACTAGCCCTAGACACACCCTGTGGACCTGAGATTAAACACAGAAACAAGGGTGGGGGAGGGGAGGCGTGAGAGCCCAAACGCCAACCTGGAAGCCTGGTCAGCACCTGACATGTGGTTCACACTAATCACCTGTGATACTTTTGGTTGTTTCAGACTGTGGAGCCAACTGTCATAAACAGTGCAAAGACCTCCTGGTTCTGGCCTGCCGGAGATTTGCCCGGGCCCCCTCCTTAGGCAGCGGTCATGGGTCACTGCCTGGAAGTCCTTCGTTGCCTCCAGGTAATGTCCTCAACTTTCTTTCCTACTGCGATTTCTCTCTGCTCACCTTCCATGCCTGCACTTTGGTTGGAGTCTGGATCTAAAGCTAGTCAGAGCCATTATAAACATAAAGGTCTTCAGGGTAAGCAGCAGTGGCTAAAGACCCTTGAACCCTACATGCTCCTTTTGGCTTTTGGGTCTTAATAACATGCAGTTCACCTGAGGTCAATTTCATTTCACCTCTGGTCTGTTCCTCTAGGACCTTACCCGTAGGACTCCTGTTGTTTGCACCCACTTTGACGGTTTGCTGAGAAGCAGTCAGATGTATGATTATTCACAATAATCACAGTAATCTTTCCCCTTCCAGTGCAGGATGAGGTTTTCGAGTTCCCTGGCGTCGCAGCTGGACACCGAGACCTGGACAGCAGAGCCATCACACTGGTCACAGGCTCCTCTCGCAAGATCTCCGTGCGGCTGCAGCGGGCCACCACCAGCCAGGCCACCCAGACTGAGCCTGTGTGGTCAGAGGCTGGCTGGGGGGACTCAGGGTCCCACACCTTCCCCAAAATGAAGTCCAAGTTCCATGACAAAGCAGCAAAGGACAAAGGCTTTGCCAAGTGGGAAAATGAGAAGCCCAGGGTGCAGGCTGGTGTGGATGTTGTTGACCGAGGCACTGCGTTCGAACCAGACCAGGATGAAGCTGACATGGTTGAGACCAGACAGGACGGTGAGGTCAGTGCTGGTCAAACCACAAATAAAATCAGAAGAGGGAGGCTGAAAGCAGCTGAGATGAGTGTTATAGTGAGTCCACAAGGCAGCCTGGTAGTTTTGAAAGCAGAATGGTTGGGAATCAAGACATATCACTTTTAGTCTTGTCTTTGGCTAGTTATGTGACTCTGGACAAATGGTCTCTTCTCCTTGGACATCAGTTTTATGATGCATAAAACTGAACCGAATGGGTTCTAAAACTCAGTGAAGGTTTCTGTGTCTGTATACTGACGTGATGTCCAGGGACCCTTGACTGTTGCTTGTATCCAATATAACAGTACGCTATACCCATCAGCTTAGTTTTCCAAGCTAGAATCAGGGTCCAAACTCAGAGGAGGCAGTGAAAGCAAAAGACATGTAGATAGAGAAGGAGAGCTGGAAACTCTTGCTCTTACTTAAAAAAAAAAAAAAAAGGCTTTTGACAGCATCATGGAGGAGAGGGTGGTGAATATCAGAGACATGGGGACCTCAGGGTTCTATGTGTCAGGCTTTGCCTCCACACAAAAAGTATGTTCAAATCAACCAAAGCAAGTTGGGAAACATATGGAATTTGTTAGAACAAGCTGAAAATATAAATTGATTCAAGATGGACTTAGATAAATTTATTAGTCAATAGTCCATAGTGTATTAAGAAAAAGGATTTGGGGAAATTGGTGTCACATTCCTAACCTGAAAGTAATGTCATGGAGGGAAGCCATTGCCTCCCTACTGAATCATTTTCATAAACAGAATATTAGGTTAGGTAGAGACCCTACTGGATCAAGCCGGTGCTCTTTTTTCTCATGACTGGTCCTCCACATTCCACCTGTCCTCAGGAGATCTAAGCGCACAATCTCCATAGTTTCCTATGATGGGAAAATCGCCAATGACCTTTAACCAAAATTCCTCTAGTTCCTTCCTCATCGAAGACAATTAGTAAGGATGCCGCACATGGTCTTCAGTAGTATGAAGTTTATTGTAAGTTCCTTCTGAGCCATTGTTTCCTTTCTTTTAACACCAACTTTTTTTTTTTTTTTTGTGGTACACGGGCCTCTCACTGTTGTGGCCTCTCCCATTGCGGAGCACAGGCTCCGGATGCGCAGGCTCAGCGGCCATGGCTCATGGGCCCAGCCACTCCGCGGCATGTGGGATCTTCCCAGACGGGGTCACGAACCCATGTCCCCTGCATCGGCAGGCGGACTCTCAACCACTGCACCACCAGGGAAGCCCTAACACCAACTTTTAAAACAGCTTTATTGAGATATAATTTATGTACTATAAAATTTACCCATTTAAAGTGTATAATTCAATGGTTTTTAGTATATTCACTGAGTTGCACAACCACCACTACAATCTAATTTCAGAACATTTACATCATGTGCTTCATGGACTACATGATCTTTTATTTCCCTCTATAAATCTTGAGTATACAAGGCACTGATCATTTGAGATGTTCCCTTGAAATTATCTGATAAACTGCTTTCTAGGAGTAGTCTGATTTTTTTAAATGAGATGCAGCCATACAACAGGTTCTGATTCGTATTGCAGGAAGGCTGACTTCAGGCTGAGGACACTGAAGGCAACTGTGTTGGCATTTGGAAGGAGCAAGATGAGACGCTCTGAAGAACACTCCAAAACTCAGGAAGTTATCTGAAAAGATATCTGGACATTTACTGCCTTGTGACACTGTGGTATCTCCCTTATTGAACTATGGGACAGAGGACTTACCCTATGAACTATTTATTTCCTCCTTCCCTGCTCCTAGTGAGGTGCCACAAAGACTGTGTTATGTAGTTGGTAGTTTTCTCTCCTATCTTTCTCTAGAACCATTTATATACGGGTGAAATGAAAGCTTTTGTGCATGTACTTGATATTCATTCTCTAAACTCAGACTTTGCTTTTTCTGTGAGAATGTTACTTCCGTATTTTTATAAACTTTTGAGGGGGGTGTTTAACGAGGAGTCGATTTAGGGGTCTTTTTGTGTGCTTTTTGGACGGGACCAGGACTTATCTTTTTGAGGGACAAGGAAGCTCTTCCAGACTTGGAAGGCAGTGGTTCTTCTAATGATGATCTGCTGCAAGGAGAAGCTGTTTACATTGTTCTTACCATACAGTTGCTATTATAATGTGTAACAAGTCACACTTCTATAATCATATAAGTCTTGCCAATTCTGCATCACTAGGTAGCTATGACACAGTCATGAAAACTATCCTAATATTTATCATTGTCATGGGGGGAAATTAACTAAATACATGTCCCATCTCACTAGGTTTAGCCATCTTTCATAAGACTGCTATTAAGAAGTATGAATAACAATTTAAAAAATCAATTCAAGTTTTTGGGAATAAAATTCAGGAGAAAAACAAACCATCCCTCAAACCCCTTACTGAAATGCAATTTTTAAAATTCAACCAGCAATTTTTAAAACCTCAAAATAGTTTTGAGAATTTTGTTTGTTATAAAAGAAAACTTTTTGGTTGTGAAAGAGAGCTCTCATGCTCTTCCTAAGAAATTGCCATCATGATTAAGAAGAGTCATAGAAAGCAAATCATCACAAACCACCTTTGATTAACATTTCATTTAAACTTTTAAAGTATCAATATTTTGAATATCTTCCTTTGACCCAACATTACTAGACGTGGGTCTGCTTCTTACATGATGAGAGAAGAAAGAACTTGGTTGAAGATGTTCAAAAATAGAGATGGGTTTGAGCCTATGGCTGAGGAGAATGACCTGCTACCAAGTGCCTAGTCAGAAACTGGACCCACAGAGGTGCACTGGTCTGCATTTGGTAGTTTAAGTGTATATAATCCACATAAGACTGAATTTGTTTCTTTTGGGGCAGTCGCTTCAATAAAAAAAATGCCTTTCTTCTCATTTTCCATTAGGTAAATGAAGACAGTTCTGTTCAGCAAACACTTGTTGAGTACCTGCTCTGGACAGGTCCTGTGTTAGATGCACAAAGAGGAACAACTCTTCATCTCTGCCCTTGGGAGCTGAGAGCCCATGGGCATTTAAGGCAAGATGACTCCTTAAAATAGAGTTTCAAATTCGCTAGAACTGACTTAATCATGCCAAACAGATTCAGAGATCAATTTGCAGAGATATTGCAAGTTAAATGAAGTTATTAGGTGAGGGAGTTGTGATTAAGCTCAAAAATGTAAGAACTCACCATTTGCGAGCACCTCAGAAAGCAAATAGCCTTCCCCAGTGTTGGTTCCATGTATATATACTCTCTATTCCTATTCATAAATGCAATGAAATACATATTAACAAAATTAAAAAGAGAAAATGGCAATTTAAGTACAAGAAACCCTTCTTCTGTGTGTGTTTTTTTTGTTAATGAATGTTAAGACTATTCTTTTTCTTCTCAAAGCAGTTATTTCACTTGCCACTTAGTTTGGGTTATTTTTTATTTTTCATATATAAGAAGAGTTTTATAGGATCAGCCTTCCTGTTACAATGATACTAAATGAACCTCGAGTAAAAACAAACCAAAAAAATAATAAAACTAACATATTATGTGTATATATGTACGTAAACTATTTTTGTATATGTGTGTATATATGTGCTTATATGTATACACAGGCACGCAAACACACACACACACACACATACTACTATTATTACTTTGCTGAAGAGGAATTCGAGTCCATAATAAAGCTGCTTTATAATTTTGATTATATCATTTACTCATAACCAATGGTGACTCTGATGTTTCCAATATGTCAATTTCCCATAATCAATAAAATAAGTAAATTAGGCAAACCCATGGTGGAGCAAAAAGAACTATGATGGTTGGTTCCTCCAGACCTTCCTTTTGTAGGTTTGATGACCACTGTCAAAGCAAAAACAAAACCAAACTCTTAACAGTGAATATTGGGAGTTCCCTGGTGCTCTAGTGGTTAGGATTCTGGGCTTTCACTGCTGTGGCCCGGGTTCAATCCATGGTCGGGGAACTGAGATCCCGCAAGCTGAATGGCACAGCAAAAAAAAAAAAAAAAAAATTAATAATATTAGATACCAAGAGAGGAAATGTTAGATACTGCAACTGGGTCTTCATTGAAGGATGTGCTAATTGTATTGATGCTTTTTGAGATCTGCCTAAATCAGAGAGTGATCCTAACCGGTATATGAACATTTTATGTTGAGTGGTGTTTCCTGAAGCAATAATGTCCCCAGATTTCCATGGTAAAACAGCCTCTCCAAAAGACAGAGAGGTTTGCTGTTTAACAATGAAGGCAGGACTCCTACAGAAGGAAGTACCAAACTGTTATTGATGGCAAGAAGCTTAAGCATTCCTAAGATAAACACCTTGATTTTTGACTGAGGAGGTAAATTCAGTCAAATGAGATTCCCACAGCATATCTTTGGCATGCAATCCACAGCCAGATTTAAATCCCATCTATGCTAGTTGTAGTCATGAGATCCTGGGCAAGTCATATACATCTATTTGAGCCTCAATTTTCACATTTGAGAAGGAGAGATTTTACCACCTTCTTCAACTACCTTATAGAGTTGTTGTAAGGATGAAGTCTAATAGTACATGTAGAAGTACTTTGTAAAGACCTTATAAATTAATATTATTTTACAGTTAAACAAGGTTCTTCTCTACAATTGTCTTCAGACTACATGTTTACATGGCTGTGTTCTTTGGAGGCTCTAAATCCAACATTTAACTAAATTTTGTGTCAAAGAATTAAAAAAAAGAAATATTCACAGGGGTTTTTCTTACGCCTGGCACTGTGTGTGTATAGGGTCAGTTCTGCTCTGTTTTCTAACATTAGCTATTCTCACTCTGTTTGAAAATAGGTAGACAAGATTAAGAAACCAAATGGGTAAAAAGTAAATAAGCTTAGAGAAAAATAGGTCAAAGTATAAATGTGCTTAAGAGGCTGACTCTTGGAAGAATTTATTTTACTACAGGGAGACAAGGAAAATAAAAATTAACTTTTCAAATAAAAAGGACTCCATTTATTTGACAACTAGAATGTATTTTATAGCGATTGAAGGTGGTAATGATAGGAAACTACTTGGAATTTAAGGCTCATTCAGGAAATATCTTCCTCCATGCTTCATCCAAAACTTGCTTGCTGAAGTTTAGAGAGTACTCAGACCTCAAACAACAATATTTATTCTCTTTTTAAAATGTTAATGGCAAGCACGTTGGAGTTCACATCTATTTAAGTGACTTGCAGTTTATACATAATAGCATAAGGAAAGCATCACATGGGGCATTCTATAAGGCAGTTGACCTGAATGCTTCAAAAATAAAATGTCTTAAAAAAAAAAGGGAAAAAGGATGAAAGGAGCAGTTATGGATCAAACAAAACAGAACAGAATGCAGTGTTGTAAACCTTGATTGGATTCTGAACCAAATAATAAATAAAGCAGACATTTTTGGAGGGCAACTGTGGAAATTTAAATGTGAACTACATATTAAATGACATGGAATGAATGTTAATTCACTCCAGTATAATGATTTTATGGTTATGTAGGAGAATGTCTTTATTTTTAGGAGATAGCTGGTGAAGTAGTTAGGGCTATTACAAGTTAATCACTAAAGGGATGTTCCCTATCAGCTTAAATTATACATCACGGCCCATCTCTGGGAAACCTGCCTCCCAGGTAATGAGCCTTAAGCTAAAATACCTTTGTTTAGCTCACAGGAAACATCCTGACCAGGCCCACCTGTGAATGACAGCAGGCAGGAAGAAGTTAACACACCCCTTCCGGAGGCGGACCAGAACCAGGAAATGTTTGACTTTACTCCCGCCACTTTTAGTATAAAAGAAGCCTGAATTCTAACTCAGGCAAGATGGTTCTTTGGGACACGGGTCTACCACCTTCTCGGTCTGCTGGCTTTCTGAATAAAGTCGGTATTCCTTGCCCCAGCAAGTCTCTTGATTTATTGGCCTGTCGTGCAGTGATCAGTATGAGCTTGGACTTGGTAACAAATTTTGGTGCAGTCAGCCAGGAGCCTTGCTGCTCGTGGCTAGCCAGCCCTGGTTGGGGAATTTTCAGTTAAGGCCCTAGCAGCTGCAGGGGTCACTTGCCCTGAAGATCCTCCTTTCAGATTTCCCCAAAGTGGCACTGGTTGCCCCAACGCTTGGCAGTTGGAGCAAGGACTCAACACTTGGGAGTTGATGGGTTCCAGACAGCAGGTAAGTCACTCTGGTGAGTACAGTTGGCACTTTCTTTCCTCCCTGGGACTTTTTCTCTGGAATAAGCCAATTTATTTTGTATTTGAGCGGGGTACACTGTTGATGAGAGAGAAGAGTTGTTGGACTTTTACCCAATTTGTGAACTGGTTCATTTGTTTCTTTGGATGATAGCATTTGTGTGTATAATTTGTGTTTTGCTTGTCTTGAATTTCTGTCTTTAAAAATGGGGAATGTTTCAACTATCCCTAAAGAAATCCTGTGTGGCATATTTTGGATAAGTGATCTGATTGTAACTATGAACCCATGGGTGAGAGGAAGATGATATTTTTTTGTAAAAATGTGTAGCCATAGTACCTGTCAGGAGTTTAGGCAGGGTTATCCTGGGGCCCTGTGCACCATGTACTGCTACTCTTGCTGTGTTAATTAAACAATTTATGGTCTCCTGTGTCGTTGGTGTATGTAAAACCCCAAGACCAAACTTGAGGGTTTATTTAGGATTTTCTGTTTGTCCTTTGGATTTTTCATTTTATTTTGTTTGGTACTGTTTCTCCATTTACAGCCAAATCAATTCTGTGATATTTAAAACTTTTTTTTTAAACATCTTTATTGGAGTATAATTGCTTACAATGGTGTTTTAGTTTCTGCTGTATAACAAAGTGAATCAGTTATACATATACATATGTTCCCATATCTCTTCCCTCTTGCATCTCCCTCCCTCCCACCCTCCCTATCCCACCCCTCTAGGTGGTCACAAAGCACTGAGCTGATCTCCCTGTGCTAGGCAGCTGCTTCCCAATAGCTATCTATTTTACGTTTGGTAGTGTATATATGTCCATGCCACTCTCTCACTTTGTCACAGCTTACCCTTCCCCTTCCCCATATCCACAAGTCCATTCTCTAGTAGGTCTGTGTCTTATTTCTGTCTTACCCCTAGGTACTTCATGACCTTTTTTTTTTTTCTTAGATTCCATATATATGTGTTAGCATACGGTATTTGTTTTTCTCTTTCTGACTTACTTCACTCTGTATAACAGAATCTAGGTCCATCCACCTCACTACAAAAAACTCAATTTCATTTCCTTTTATGGCTCAGTAATATTCCATTGTATATATGTGCCACATCTTCTTTATCCATTCACCTGTCGATGGACACATAGGTTGGTTCCATGTCCAGGCTATTGTAAATAGAGCTGCAATGAACATTGTGGTGCATGACTATTTTTGAATTATGGTTTTCTCAGGGTATGTGCCCAGTAGTGGGATTGCTGGGTCATATAGTAGTTCTATTTTTAGTTTTTTAAGGGACCTCCATACTGTTCTCCATAGTGGCTGTATCAATTTACATTCCACCAACAGTGCAAGAGGGTTCCCTTTCCTCCAACACCCTCTCCAGCATTTATTGTTTCTAGATTTTTTGGTGATGGCCATTCTGAATGGTGTGAGATGATATCTCATTGTAGTTTTGATTTGCATTTCTCTAATGATTAATGATGTTGAGCATTCTTTCATGTATTTGTTGGCAATCTGTATATCTTCTTTGGAGAAATGTCCCATTTAGGTCTTCTGCCCATTTTTGGAATGGGTTGTTTGCTTTTTTTGTTATTGAGCTGCATGAGCTGCTTGTAAATTTTGAGATTAATCCTTTGTCAGTTGCTTCATTTGCAAATATTTTCGCCCATTCTGAGGGTTGTCAATGGAGGAAAGAATCAGGAAAAAAACCCAAAAAAACCCTGTCTGTTCTTGTCCAAGAGTGGGACATTCCCAGGGAGAAGAGAAAGTTTCCACTTGACTCCTAAAATCACCAAAAGCTACAAATAGAAGTGTCTTTTCCATAAATACTAGTAAAAAGGGTTTAGCCATCTAGACAGGTGATCCTAATTTCTCCCATCAGCCAGAAAACCCAATTTGAATCCAATCTCTTTGTAACTGATGCGTTTTACATTGTTATACCTGATTCATGGCTGAAATTTGGAATGGGAACTATGAGGTTCCTGTGTTTGTATGTGTGTTATAGATGCATGACACTGCCAAAATTAATTTGTAAAAGAGCTCTATTTAATTAGCTTAAAGGAAATTAAGCACTTATATAAATACTCAAACATAAAAGACTGGCCAGAATGAATTTTGGGTTCATGTGATCTAGGAAATATTCAGTATTGAATTAATATATGGTATTAAAGTTAGCTTAAGCTTGCTTGTTTGATTAATACAGACATGTCTTTAGAGTCATCAATTTAGGTATAATACATTTATGGTACCTAGGTCTACTAGAAATAAAATAAGACCTTATTATTCCTGTTACAAAGTTTGTCAGCAAGAAAGATAACAATATGATAAAGCTTTTAAGTAAATAGAGGTAAATGAGGTAAGAGTTTTAGATAAACTCTATAGGAATAATTATGTTTTGGGAATGTCTAACTAAAATAGTCTCTCCAGATTTTCATAACTTGAAACTAAACTAAGTTAAATGAAGAGAATTCATTGACTATCTGGGTCATTTCAAATAGGATAAAATATTAGAACATTAATTGCTGGGCAGTCTAAGTTTACCTAACTTTGCCTTCTTAGGAGAGGAAGACTAAAGCATACGTTTGTCAATCAGGAAATGCTAGTATGACAAACAGATATGGATATTCATTGTTTTTTTTGTTTTTTTTTTTTGCGGTACGTGGGCCTCTCACTGTTGTGGCCTCTCCCATTGCGGAGCACAGGCTCCGGACGCACAGTCTCAGCGGCCATGGCTCACAGGCCCAGCCACTCCGCTGCATGTGGGATTTTCCCGGACCGGGGCACAAACCCGTGTCCCCTGCATCGGCAGGCGGACTCTCAACCACTGCGCCACCAGGGAAGCCCTCACTGTATTATTTTTAAGGCTTTTCTGAAGGTTTGTAGTTGTTTTTTTTTAATAGATTTATTTATTTATTTTTGCTGTGTTGTGTCTTCGTTTCTGTGCGAGGGCTTTCTCTAGTTGTGGCAAGCGGGGGCCACTCTTCATCGCGGTGCGCGGGCCTCACTATCGCGGCCTCTCTTCTTGCAGATCAGAGGCTCCAAACGCGCAGGCTCAGTAGTTGTGGCTCACGGGCCTAGTTGCTCCGTGGCATGTGGGATCCTCCCAGACCAGGGCTCGAACCTGTGTCCCCTGCATTAGCAGACAGATTCTCAACCACTGCGCCACCAGGGAAGCCCAGGTTTGTAGTTTTTAAAAGTTGTGGGGAAAAAAAAAATTACTGCTTCTCTTACTGGAATTCATCAAAACAGCAACAATGAGAATAAAAACAAACAAACAAAAAAGCCAAGCTCCATTTGCAGAGAAACTAGAAGAGATCTGAAATACTAGGCCCAACAGAGGAAAGATAAAAGCATCAGAGATTGATCAGAGAGGCTTGCAGGAGAACATGGAGAGAAGTTGCTGTAGTGGAGAGGGATTTAACAGCTGCAATATAAAGAAACAAAGAAACAGCAGGCAGCGACAAATACCCCTCTCAGCACAGAGGGGCACAGTCTGAAGTGCAAATCCTCAATCCATTGTTTAAAACCAAAGGAGTGGATACCAGCAGGTGGTGGTAGCTTCCTGAATCTGGTCTGGTTCTGAGAAGCAGTAGGGAAGGAACACACAGATGGAATATTGGCAAGAAGTGATCTGTCTCTAAGATAGCAAACTGCTAGAGAGTCCTTCTGATGGAAAAAAAAAAAAAATCCCACAGTTGCCAATCCCTGCCAATTAGCCTTTGGTAAGCAAAGTTACATGTAAAACCTAGGATCATAAGACAAATTTCACCTGGCCTGGATATTATCCTGGCTTCTTTCCTACAGGAACTTCCTACAAATTTTGGATAAGAACTCAAAATTAAAATGGTTAAGACAAAACAAAAAACCCAGAACATACTAGAGGGAAAAAAAGGATAGTTAAATGTGAGACCTCTCACCAGAAAAACAAACAAACAACGCTGTTGCAAAGCTAAGAACTAAAGCCACTTAATGAATTCCTGATCCCAGAAACCATGATAATAATAAACACTTATTTTTTTTATATCTTTATTGGAGTATAATTGCTTTACAATGGTGTGTTAGTTTCTGCTGTACAACAAAGTGAATCAGCTATATGTATACATATATCCCCATATCCCCACCCTCTTAAGCCTCCTTCCCACCTTCCCTATCCCACTCCTCTAGGTGATCACAAAGCACCGAACTGATCTCCCTGTGCTATGCAACAGCTTCCCACTAGCCATCCATTTTACATTTGGTAGTGTATATATGTCAGTGAATGCTTATTGTTTTAAGCTACTAAGTTTTAGGGAGTTTTATTACACAAAATACCCTACTTGGTGATTAAACCATAACATTTGGATTATCTTCTCTACTGCACAGAAATAATTTGCACCTCTATCAGATAAAAATCATTTGCATCTTAACAAATTTTCTTCAAGTTAGCATCTGGGCCCTAATCCATAATAAATAGTATATCAAACAAAGTTACATTCTCCTAGAAGAGCTTTTCAACCTCTGCACTACTGACATTTTGGTGTGTATAATTTATTGTTGGAAAGGGGTGGGGGCTGTCCTGTGCATTGTAGGGTATGCCACTAGATGCCAGTAGTACTCTGTCTCCCCTCTGAAGCTGTGACAATCAAAAATGTCTCCAGATATTTCCAAATGTCCTCTTTGGGACAAAATTGCTCTTGTCTGAGAACCACTGCTCATGCATCAGAATCATGTGGAGGTCTTGCTCAAGCACAGATTGCAGGACCCCATCCACAGAGTTTCTGTCAGGGTGGGGAGGGCCTGAGAACTTGCATTTCCAATGAGTCCCAGGCAGTGCTGAGTGCTGATGCTATTAGCTGAGTACTGCATTTGATAATTGCTGCTCTAGGAAGTCAGCTAACTCTTAAGCCGCTCTTTAGACACTGCTCTAGAATGACATCCAAAGGACAGTGCAGCCATCTTTTGCCTTATTTCCAGGTTCTGGATGACTTTTCTTAGTAATTCTTTCTAAAGAAACATAAGGTGAATCCAATTCTACATAGTTATAAAGGTAAACACTGGAACAAAACTCTAAATCTTTCTAAATATCAGAATAAATACAAAAACCAAAACAAAGAGATTCTCTATGACTTGTTATAAAAGTAGAAAACAGAACCTAAAATAAGACAGAACTAAGTTCAAACATATCTGTCATATAAATGTAAATGGGCTAAACTCAACGATTTTTAAAGAAGATTCTCAGACTGATAACAAAGAAAAATTCAATTCTATTATGTGTACATGAGACTTCTTATGAGTGATTCAGATGGTTAAAAAAAAATAGGCAAAGATATAATGGGCAAATGCAAAGAGAAAACACTAATAAATATAATATCATACAAAATTAAATTTAAGGCAAAAGGCACAAAAAGAGAAAAAGGCAGGCTGATTTTTAATGCTAAAGGATACAATTCACAATGAAAATTTAATAATTGAGTATTTTTGCTCCAAATTACAGAGCATCAACAGTTATAGAACAGGAACTAAAGGCAATTCAAGGAGAAATACACAGAAATATATTAATGGCATAAGACATTTATTTTCACCTTACTCAGCACATGATATACCAAGCACCAAGTACACAAAAAATAAGTTGCTAGACCTATGCCATCTAGTACAGTAGCCACTGACCACATGTGGTTATTGAGCACTTGAAATGTGGTAAGCCCAAATTGTGGTGTGCTATATGTATAAAACGTGTCAGATTTCAAAGACAGTGCACAACAAACAAGCTAAAATATGTCATTAAGAAATTTTGTACATTGATTATATGTTGCAATGATAACATTTTGATATAATGAGTTAAAATTATTTTTAATAATATATTTTATTTACCATTTTTTTCACTTTCTTAATATAGCTACCATAAAATTGTAAATTGTGTATGTGACTTGTGTTATATCTCATGTAGATAGTGCTGCTCCAGAAGAACTAAAAAATCAACAAGGTAAATCTAAATAATGGAAACAGCTAATACATATATAGTGGTTATTTCATTCTAGACACTGTTCTAAATGCTTTGCATATTTTAATCCTTACAACAACGCTTAGAGGTACATGTTATCATTATAGCCATTTTACAATGCAGAAACTGAGGCATAGAGAAGTTAAGTAATTTGCCTAAGATTCCAGTAATGAATCTGGGATTTTGATCCTGTTAGTCTGGCTTCAGAGTCTGTACTCTAAACCATGATGTTAAAAATTGATATATATACAGGGAGGAGCTTCAAGATGGCGGAAGAGTAAGACACAGAGATCACCTTCCTCCCCACAGATACATCGGAAATACATCTACATGTGGAACAGCTCCTACAGAACACCTACTGAATGCTGGCAGAAGACCTCAGATCTCCCAAAAGGCAAGAAACCCCCACGTACCTGGTAGGGCAAAAGAAAAAAGAATAAACAGAGACAAAAGGATAGGGACAGGACCTGCACCAGTGGGAGGGAGCTGTGAAGGAGGAAAGGTTTCCACACACTAGGAAGCCCTTTCATGGGCGGAGACTGCGGGTGGCGGAGGGGGAAGCTTCGGAGCCGCGGAGGAGAGCGCAGCAACAGGGGAGCGGAGGGCAAAGTGGAGAGATTCCCGCACAGAGGATCAGTGCCGACCACCACTCACCAGCCGAAGAAGCTTGTCTGCTCACCCGCCAGGGCAGGCAGGGGCTGGGAGCTGAGGCTTGGGCTTCGGAGGTCGGATCACAGATAGAAGACTGGGGTTGGCCACATGAACACAGCCTGAAGGGTCTAGTGCACCACAGCTAGCCGGGAGAGAGTCTGGGAAAAAGTTTGGAGCTGCCGAAGAGTCAAGGGACTTTTTCTTTCCTCTTTGTTTCCTGGTGCGTGAGAGGAGGGTATTAAGAGCGCTGCTTAAAGGAGCTCCAGAGACGGGTGAGAGCTGCAGCTATCAGCGCGGACCCAGAGACGGGCATGGGACGCTACGGCTGCTGCTGCCACCACCAAGAAGCCTGTGTGCGAGCACAGGTCACTATCCACACCTCCCCTCCTGGGAGCCTGTGCAGCCTGCCACCGCCAGGGTCCTGTGATCCATGGACAGCTTCCCCGGGGGGAACACACGGCACACCTCAGGCTGTTGCAACGTCACACCAGCCTCTGCCACCCGCAGGCTCACCCCGCACTCTGTACCCCTCCCTCCCCCCGGCCTGAGTGAGCCAGAGCCTCCGAATCAGTTGCTCCCTTAACCCCATCCTGTCTGAGTGAAGAACAGACGCCCTCAGGCAACAAACACACAGAGGCGGGTCCAAATCCAAAGCTGAACCCCAGGAGCTGTGCGAACAAAGAAGAGAAATGGAAATTGCTCCCAGCAGCCTCAGAAGCAGCAGATTAAATCTCCACAATCAACTTGATGTAAACTGCATCTGTGGAATACGTGAATTGACAACAAATCATCCCAAATTGAGTAGGTGGACTTTGTGAGCAATGATATATATATATTTTTTTCCCTTTTTCTCTTTTTGTGAGTGTGTATGTGTATGCTTCTGTGTGTGATTTTGTCTGTATAGCTTTCCTTTTACCATTTGTCCTAGGGTTCTGTCTGTCAGTTATTTTTACTTTAAAAACATTTTTCTTAATAATTATTTTTTATTTTAATAAGTTTATTTTATTTTATGTTATTTTATCTTCTTTCTTTCTTTCTTTCTTTTCTCCCTTTTATTCTGTGCCGTGTGGATGACAGGCTCTTGGTGCTCCAGCCAGGCGTCAGGGCTGTGCCACTGAGGTGGGACAGCCAAGTTCAGGACACTGGTCCACAAGAGACCTCCCAGCTCCACATAATATCAAACCGTGAAAATCTCCCAGAGATCTCCATCACAATGCCAAGACCCAGCTCCACTCAATGACCAGCAAGCTACAGTGCTGGACACTTTATGCCAAACAACTAGCAAGACAGGAACACAATCCCATCCATTAGCAGAAAGACTGCCTAAAATCATAATAGGGTCACAAACACCCCAAAACACACCACTGGATGCAGAACTGCCCACCAGAAAGAAAAGATCCAGCCTCATCCACCAGAACACAGGCACTAGTCCCCTCCACCAGGAAGCCTACCCAACCCAGTGAACCACTGGGGGCAATCACCAAAAACAATGGGAACTATGAACCGGCAGCCTGCAAAAAGGAGACCCCAAACACAGTAAGTTAAGAAAAATAAGAAGACAGAGAAACACACAACAGATGAAGGAGCAAGGTAAAAACCCACCAGACCTAACAAATAAAGAGGAAATAGGCAGTCTACCTGAAAAAGAATTCAGAAAAATAATGATAGTAAAGATGATCCAAAATCTTGGAAATAGAATGGAGAAAATACAAGAAACGTTTAACAAGGACCTAGAAGAACTAAAGAGCAAACAAACAGTGATGAACAACACAATAAATGAAATTAAAAATTCTCTAGAAGGGATCAATAGCAGAATAACTGAGGCAGAAGAATGGATAAGTGACCTGAAAGACAAAACAGTGGAAATAACTACTGCAGAGCAGAATAAAGAAAAAAGAATGAAAAGAATTGAGAACAGTCTCAGAGACCTCTGGGACAACATTAAACACACCAACATACGAATTATAGGGGTCCCAGAAGAAGAAGAGAAAAAGAAAGGGTCTGAGAAAATATTTGAAGAGATTATAGTTGAAAACTTCCCTAATATGGAAAAGGAAATAGTTAAGTCCAGGAAGCACAGAGAGTCCCATACAGGATAAATCCAAGGAGAAACATGCCAAGACACATATTAATCAAACTATCAAAAATTAAATACAGGGCTTCCCTGGTGGCGCAGTGGTTGAGAGTCCGCCTGCCGATGCAGGGGACACGGGTTCGTGCCCTGGTCCGGGAAGATCCCACATGCTGCGGAGCGGCTAGGCCCGTGAGCCATGGCCGCTGGGCCTGCGCATCCAGAGCCTGTGCTCCGCAACATGAGAGGCCACAACAGTAAGAGGCCCACGTACCGCAAAAAAAAAAAAAAAAAAAAAAAAAAAAAAAAAAATTAAATACGAAGAAGAAATATTAAAAGCAGCAAGGGAAAAACAACAAATAACACACAACGGAATCCCCATAAGGTTAACAGCTGATCTTTCAGCAGAAACTCTGCAAGCCAGAAGGGAGTGGCAGGACATGTTTAAAGTGATGAAGGAGAAAAAACTACAACCAAGATTACTCTACCCAGCAAGGATCTCATTTAGATTTGACAGATAAATTAAAACCTTTACAGACAAGGAAAAGCGAAGAGAATTCAGCAGCACCAAACCAGCTTTACAACAAATGCTAAAGGAACCTCTCTAGTCAGGAAACATAAGAGAAGGAAAAGACCCACAATAACAAACTCAAAACAATTAAGAAAATGGTAATAGGAACATACATATCAATAATTACCTTAAATGTAAATGGATTAAATGCTCCAACCAAAAGACATAGACTGGCTGAATGGATACAAAAATAAGACCCGTATATATGCTGTCTACAAGAGACCCACTTCAGACATAGGGACACATACAGACTGAAAGTGAGGGGATGGAAAAAGATATTCCATGCAAATGGAAATCAAAAAGAAAGCTGGAGTAGCAATTCCCGTATCAGACAAAATAGATTTTAAAACAAAGACTATTACAAGAGACAAGGAAGGACACTCTATAATGATCAAGGGATCAATCCAAGAAGAAGATATAACAATTGTAAATATTTATGCACCCAACATAGGAGCACCTCAATACATAAGGCAAATACTAACAGCCATAAAAGGAGAAATCAACAGTAACACAATCATAGTAGGGGATTTTAACACCCCACTTTCACCAATGGACAGATCATCCAAAATGAGAATAAATAAGGAAACACAAGCTTTAAATGATACATTAAACAAGATGGACTTAATTGATATTTATAAGGCATTCCATCCAAAAACAACAGAATACACATTGTTCTCAAGTGCTCATGGAATATTCTCCAGGATAGATCATATCTTGGGTCACAAATCAAGCCTTGGTAAATTTAAGAACAATGAAATCGAATCAAGTATCTTTTCCAACCACAATGCTATGAGACTAGATATGACTTACAGGAAAAAAATCTGTAAAAAATACAAACACATGGAAGCCAAACAATACACTACTTAACAACCAAGAGATCACTGAATAAATCAAAGAGGAAATCAAAAAATACCTAGAAACAAATGACAATTAAAACACAATGACCCAAAACCTATGGGATGCAGCCAAAGCAGTTCTAAGAGGGAAGTTTATAGCAGTACGATCCCACCTTAAGAAACAAGAAGCATCTCTAATAAACAACCTAACCTTACACCTAAAGCAATTAGGGAAAGAAGAACAAAAAACCCTCAAAGTTAGCAGAAGGAAAGAAATCATAAAGTTCAGATCAGAAATACATGAAAAATAAATGAAGGAAACTATACCAAAGATCAATAAAACTAAAAGCTGGTACTTTGAGAAAATAAACAAAATTGATAAACCATTAGCCAGACTCATCAAGAAAAAAAGGGAGAAGACTCAAATCAATAGAATTAGAAATGAAAAAGGAGCAGTAACAACTGACACTGCAGAAATACAAAAGATCATGAGAGATTACTACAAGCAATTATATGCCAATAAAATGGACAACCTGGAAGAAATGGACAAATTCTTAGAAATGCACAACGTGCTGAGACTGAACCAGGAAGAAATAGAAAATATGAACAGACCAATCACAAGCACTGAAATTGAACCTGTGATTAAAAATCTTCCAACAAACAAAAGCCCAGGACCAGATGGCTTCACAGGCGAATTCTATCAAACATTTAGAGAAGGGCTAACACCTATCCTTCTTAAACTCTTCCAAAATATAGCAGAGGGAGGAACACTCCCAAACTCATTCTAGGAGGACACCATCACCCTGATAGCAAAACCAGACAAAGATAACACAAAGAAAGAAAACTACAGGCCAATATCACTGATGAATATAGATGCAAACATCCTCAACAAAATACTAGCAAACAGAATCCAACAGCACATTAAAAGGATCATACACCATGATCAACCAGGGTTTTTCCCAGGAAGGCAAGTATTCTTCAATATATGCAAATCAATCAACGTGATACACCATATTAACAAATTGAAGGAGAAAAACCATATGATCATCTCAATAGATGCAGAGAAAGCTTTTGACAAAATTCAACACTGATTTATGATAAAACCCTCCAGAAAGTAGGCATAGAGGGAACTTTCCTCAACATAAAAAAGGTCATATATGACAAACCCACAGCCAACATCATCCTCAATGGTGAAAAACCGAAACCATTTTCACTAAGATCAGGAACAAGACAAGGTTGCCCACTCTCACCACTATTATTCAACATAGTTTTGGAAGTTTTAGCGACAGCAATCAGAGAAGAAAAAGCAATAAAAGTAATCCAAATTGGAAAAGAAGAAGTAAAGCTGTCACTGTTTGCAGATGACATGATACTATAAATAGGAATCCTAAAGATGCTACCAGAAATCTGCTAGAGCTAATCAATGAATTTGGTAAAGTAGCAGGATACAAAATTAATGCACAGAAATCTCTTGCATTCCTATACACTAATAATGAAAAATCTGAAAGTGAAATTAAGAAAACACTCCCATTTACCATTGCAACAAAAAGAATAAAATATCTAGGAATAAACCTACCTAAGGAGACAAAAGACCTGTATGCAGAAAATTATAAGACACTGATGAAAGAAATTTAAGATGATACAAATAGATGGAGAGATACACCATGTTCTTGGATTGGAAGAATCAACATTGTGAAAATGATTCTACTACCCAAAGCAATCTACAGATTCAATGCAATCCCTTTCAAACTACCACTGGTATTTTTCACAGAACTAGAAGAATAAATGTCACAATTTGTATGGGAACACAAAAGACCCCGAATAGCCAAAGCAATTTTGAGAACGAAAAACGGAGCTGGAGGAATCAGGCTCCTTGACTTCAGACTATACTACAAAGCTACAGTACTCAAGACAGTATGGTACTGGCACAAAAACAGAAATAAAGATCAATGGAAGAGGATAGAAAGCCCACAGATAAACCCACACACATATGGTCACCTTAGCTTTGATAAAGGAGGCAAGAATATACAGTGGAGAAAAGCCAGCCTCTTCAATAAGTGGTGCTGGGAAAACGGAACAGCTACATGTAAAAGAATGAAATTAGAACACTCCCCAACACCACACACAAAAATAAACTCAAAATGTATTAAAGACCTAAATGTAAGGCCAGACACTATCAAACTCTTAAAGGAAAACATAGGCAGAGGACTCTATGACATAAATCATAGCAAGATCTTTTTGACCCAGCTCCTAGAGAAACGGAAATAAAAACAAAAATAAACAAATGGAACCTAATGAAAGTTAAAAGCTTTTGCACAGCAAAGGAAACCATAAACAAGACGAAAAGACAACCCTCAGGGGCTTCCCTGGTGACGCAGTGGTTGAGAGTCTGCCTGCCGATGCAGGGGACATGGGTTCGTGCCCCAGTCCAGGAAGATCCCACATGCTGCACAGCGGCTAGGCCTGTGAGCCATGGCCGCTGAGCCTGCGCATCTGGAGCCTGTGCTCTGCAACGGGAGAGGCCACAACAGTGATAGGCCAACATACCGCAATAAAAGAAAAAAGACAACCCTCAGATTGGGAGAAAATATTTGTAAATGAATCAACAGACAGAGGATTAATCTCCAAAATTTACAAACAGCTCATGCAGGTCAATATCAAAAAAACAAACAACCCAATCCAAAAATGGGCAGAAGACCAAAACAGACATTTCTCCAAAGAAGATATACAGATTGCCAGCAAACACATGAAAGAATGCTCAACATCATTAATCATTAGAGAAATGTAAATCAAAAATACAATGAGATATCATCTCACACCAGTCAGAATGGCCATCATCAAAATATCTACAAACAGTAAATGCTGGAGAGGGTGTGGAGAACAGGGAACCCTCTTGCACCGTTGGTGGGAATGTAAATTGGTGCAGCCACTATGGAGAACAGTATGGAGGTTCCTTAAAAAACTAAAAATAGAACTACTATATGACCCAGCAATCCCACTACTGAGCACATACCCTGAGAAAACCATAATTCAAAAAGAGTCATGCACCACAATGTTCATTGCAGCTCTATTTACAAAAGCCAGGATATGGAAGCAACCTAAGTGTCCATCGACAGGTGAATGGATAAAGAAGACGTGGCACATATATACAATGGAATATTACTGAGCCATAAAAGGAAACGAAATTGAGTTGTTTGTAGTGAGGTGGATGGACCTAGAGTCTGTTATACAGAGTGAAGTAAGTCAGAAAGAGAAAAACAAATACCGTATGCTAACACATATATATGGAATCTAAAAAAAACAAAAAAGAAAAAAAATTATCATGAAGAACCTAGGGGCAAGATGGGAATAAAGATGCAGACCTACTAGAGAATGTACTTGAGGACACAGGGAGGGGGAAGGGTAAGCTGGGACAAAGTGAGAGAGTGGCATGGACATATATACACTACCAAACGTAAAATAGATAGCTAGTGGGAAGCAGCTACATAGCACAGGGAGATCAGCTCGGTGCTTTGTGACCACCTAGAAGGGTGCAATAGGGAGGGTGGAGGGAGGGAGATGCAAGAGGCAAGAGATATGGGGACATATGTATATGTATAACTCATTCACTTTGTTATAATGCAGAAACTAACACACCATTGTAAAGCAATTATATTCCAATAAAGATGTTTAAAAAAAGAAAAGAAAAAATCATGCTTTCTCACTTTTATTGAAAATAAGTATATTGGAAAAAAAATTGATATATATACATATTAACTCTGTCTTCTGAAAACAGACTACATCTCCAGTTCTATCTTCTTCAATGAAACTATCACAAAAATTGACCATATGTTAGGTCACAAGGAAAACATAAGTAAATTTCCAAAATTTGCAAATAATAGAGATAAAACTTTATCATAATACTATAAAATTAGAACTTAGTGGCAAAACCAGAAAAATAAAATCTCTAAAATCCAGAAATTAAAATAAAACAAAACCCACCTCTTCCAAATTTTTCAAACAACTCTTAAATCAAAGAGGAAATTGAAATTTAAGAATTTATAAGAAATGATCATGAAAACACTATACATACTTCCTATAGGTTCCACATAAGCACTACTCAGAGGAAAAGATAAAGTCTTAAATATATGAATACATTAATAGACAAGAAAGGATAAAAATAAACCAATACTTTGCTCAAATCTAGACCCAAAAAAGAAAAATGAAAACCTAGTTAAAATGGCTAATTTCTAGGAAAATACAATCTGCAAAAACTGACTTAAGAATAAAAAAGTGGAGTCGTTGAAAAGCTGCTTTTCAAGGTTATCATCAGACTCAAATAGTTCTACGAGAAAATTTTATCAAACTTTTAAAGTATAGATTAATTCAGTGTAACTTACATTGTTCTAGAACACAACAAAGAGTTCTAAAAACTTTAAAATAAACATAATATTGGGCTTCCCTGGTGGCGCAGTGGTTGAGAGTCCACCTGCCGATGCAGGGGACATGGGTTCGTGCCCCGGTCCGGGAAGATCCCACATGCTGCGGAGCAGCTGGGCCCGTGAGCCATGGCCGCTGAGCCTGCGCGTCTGGAGCCTGTGCTCCGCAACGGGAGAGGCCACAACAGTGAGAGGCCCGCGCACCGCACAAAAAAAAGAAAACAAAACATAATATTGACACCAAAACCCAATAAGAATTGCCCCAAACAAGAAAACTGGAATAATCTTATTTATGAATATCAGGGCAAACCTGAAATATTTTAAGCACAGTGCAAAATATGAAGGTTCATACCAGGAATTTAAGAATGGTTCAGTATTCACTTATCTATGAATATGTGATTACATTAATAAAATATAAACAGGAAAATTATATGACCATCTTAATAAATGCTAAATAAACATTTGACAAAACTCGACACATTTTGATTCTAAAACTTTTGAAAATAAAAATAGATTAAAAAAATAGATGAAAACTTCTAAATGTGTTTAAAATTTATCTATCTCAACCACAAACCAGCAAGATACTTAGAAAACACTGTAAGCATTGTTACTAAAGACTCATCTAAGATAAGAAGGCCTATCATCATTATTATCTAACATTCATTGCCTTTGAGAGGTGTTAGGTAATACAGAAGATAAAAAAGAAAACAGGAGTATAAATATTTTAAAGTTGGCAAAATAATCACTTTGAAGTGACCATATTGAGAAACTCAAGAGAATCAACTGAAAACTTACTACAAACAAAAAGAAAAACCAATAAGATAGTGGGCATTAAATTAACAGACAGAAATAACTGTCATAAATACAGACAGTAATCAGAAGACCTCATATACAAGTGACAAAAATAGTTAAGATATCAAGGAATAAACTTAATAAGAAACAAGCAAGCTAAACTTTAAAATGCTCCCAAGAAACACAAAAGAAGATTGAAATGAATGGAAAGGTACCAAGTTCTTGGAGAGGAAGAAAACATTGTGAAGATCTCAGTTTTCTTCCAAGTGAACCTTTGAATTTCTTACTTCGAACCCCAGAAAACACAGGGAATTTTTTTTGCGTTAGCAAGTTGATTTAAAGTTCATAGGAAGAGAAACAAACATGAATAGCTAGGAAATATCTGAAAAAGAGCAATGAGGGAATACTAATTAGCCCTGTCAGATATTAAAACATAAAGTAAAACAGTTTATTACAAGGGTATGAATCGATAGAAATAGAATAACAAGTCCAGAAACATCAATAGAAGTAATATGGTAATTAAGTATGCGCTAAAGTGGCCATCTCATATCATTTCAGAAAAAAATATTACTCAAAATAATTTAAGACAACTGGGTAACAACCTTAACATAAACTTGGATTTATTGCTCAAAACTTATACCACAATAATTTCCAAATGAATGAAAGATTTAAATGGAAAAAATTATACCATATTATAAACTATTTAAAATTATTATCTTGGATTGGGAATGCCTTTCTAAATAGGACACAGTACCCAGAAGCCTTAAAAGAGAAGATTGATAAAACAGCTGTGTAAAAAAATAAATAAATAAAAAGTCTGAGTGGCTTATCCCACCAAAATCTAGGTCCAAAGATAAACAAAAAATGTTTTAGAATGTATGAAGTCATATCACTAACAGAGCTAGTTAATATATAAAGAGCTACAAATGCATAAAACAAATTCAACATCCTTGTTTCAAATAAAATGGGCAAAGGAATTGAACAGATAATTCACACCAAAAGAAATCCAAAGGACTCATGAAACCACGTTACCCTCCTCACTAAAATGAAATGTAACTTAAAACTACTCTGTGATAACAGTTTTCACTCATCAGATTCAAAAATTTCAAATACTTTCTTCACATGAATGTGGGGAAATAGACATTCTATTCACACATCACTGCTGGCAATGTTAATTTCTGGAATCTTGATTGAAGACCATTTTGGCAATATTCATCAAAACTAGAATTGTATTTTCTTTTTGACTTAGTAATTCCATGTCTGGGAATTTATCCTAAAGATAATAGTGATAAGAATACCAGTAAGAGTAGTAGCAGCAACTAATACTTACAGCATTTACTGTATGTCAGGCGCTTTTCCAAGTAGTCTGCATAGGCTGATTCACTGAATCTTCACAATAACCTGAGTTCTTACTGGTAAGGAACCTGAGGCACAGAGAAGTTGAGTAACAGGCTCAAGGACACACAGCTGCTGGGGTTTGAAGCCTGGTGGAGCCAGGCTTCAAACCCCAGCAGTATATCTCCAGAATCCAGGCACTTGCTTGTGACTTCTCAAGATATGCTTGGACGTAAGAGAAATACAAAGTGAACTAGGCTTTTCAAAACAGTATTGTTTGGGATAGGAAACAACTGGAAATAATCCAGTATCCATTAATAAAGCCTTGGTTAAATGATTACATCCACATAATGTAATACCATTCAGATGTTAAAAAAAAAAAAGAAACTCTATGAATTGATATGGAAAGGTCTCCAAAATAAATATTAAATAAAAATCAAGGTGAAAAACAGTATGTATTGCATGCCATCATTTGTGTACAAATGGGGAAAAGAATGAATATAATATATTTAATCTCTTTGTATGTTTAAAATATCTCTGAAAGAAGACACATGAACACACACACACATCCCCCTAACAAATTAGATGTCTGTGACAGTAGAACTGTGTGGCTGAGGGGCAAGAGTGAGGAGATTTCTTTGAATAACTCTTTTCTACATTTTGAATTTTGATCCATGTGTTACCTATTCAAAAATTAAATAATAATAATAATAAAAGAATGGTATGGACCCTCCTCAGGGTCTGTGTCACAGAGGAACAAATTGTGGCAAGGGTGAACAAAGGTGACAAATGCCTCCTTGCAGCAAATTCCTAAGAACGACTACAGAAGAATGCATACAACACATTTAATAAACACTTAAAGAAATAGAAAAATCATAGAATTGGTTATTAGCAGAATGGAGATAAGAACAAATTTTTTCAGCTCCTAATATAGTCCCCTTTCCAGTACATCACCCATCACTCTTATTTTTCCCATAGCTAAAATGACTTCAAAGGTGGTGTTCTATATACTCCAAAGATAGTAGAGATTATATTTTCAAAAAGGGGCTGGTCTGGCGTATAACACACAGTGAGAGATCTCTCTGGTCCAGG
Organism: Phocoena sinus; assembly: GCF_008692025.1. Classification (NCBI taxonomy): domain Eukaryota; kingdom Metazoa; phylum Chordata; class Mammalia; order Artiodactyla; family Phocoenidae; genus Phocoena; species Phocoena sinus. The sequence continues at coordinate 27,005,171 of NC_045775.1, forward strand.
ATGATGCCCTAGTAATGAAGTATTCCTCAAAGCACACATGAAGACATTTATCAGTTAGTGGTCTTTAAGCCTTTCTGCTCACCTGCACATTTTTAAGTTTATATACAAAATGTTTTATCATAAATTTAAATGTTTTTGGTAAAATGAAATGAGTTTTGACTGTGATCAGAATGCACACCTCATGACATGATTTGGTAAAATCAGTTCTAACTATCTTATTTAAGACATAAGGACCCCTGAATCTGAAAGAAGTCATTTAACATTTTATCCATGAGTTTTAATCCAATGTGTCTTAATAGATTGGTTTTTGTAAAATAGTCTATATATTTAAAAGAATTCATATAATTAACCAATACTCTTTTGGGTGTTCTGAACTCAGAGTGTCCCTAGACAGGCCAGTTTGATCCTTAAGGGAAAATAAGTAAAAAGGGATTTAAATGACTAGAATGCTTTGAATAGATTTTAAAGGAGGCCTCCTTGACCCAGTATTTTGAATGATCTCTGTGATTGGTATCCAGAAGGTTTTATACTCTGGGGGAATTCATAAGAGGAAGATGTAGGATGTATTTTGGGATTTTTTATTTTTATTTTTGCAAAGTGGGAAAGCTTATTTTCTCAGCTAGTTTTGAGAAAGAGTACTTGTGGAAGATGAGGATAGAAAATGTATTCCTTTGCTAAAAGCAGTCAATTCAAGCGGCATATCCCTTGCAATGACTGTGTATTCTTGCTTATACCATTTTGGAAAAACATGCCAAACCACAGACATCAACCTACCTTCTTATTTTAGCTTGACTTTGATGAAAACAAACTAAAAAAGATGCTCACCTAGAGGGAACATTCAAAAGAGATATAAGAATTCTGTAACATGAGCCCACGTGTGATGAGTCTCCTAATCTTCAACTCACTCCCTTGGTTGTCCTTGATGATGCTGTTACAAGGCTGCCCTGTTCTACAGACACTAAATACATCAGGAAAGATTCTCATGTTAGACCAAAAAAAAAAACTAAAAAGCAAAAGACTGTCCATCATAGATTCTGTATGTGAGGGCAGTTGCGATATTTTAGGCTGTTTTGAAGTTGTAGAAAAGAGAACTGAATGCTATGCACTTCTTTACAACATTTGCTCCAAACTTGAACCAGGAAGGGAAAAGAGATATTCTCCCTTAGGTTCTGTTTAAGTTGTTCCTGAGTACTAGTTACCTCTGTATTGATAATTGCTAAATACTGAGTGCACATTACGTATCATACAATGTGGTAGGCACTTTACATAGATCATCACACTTAATCTGCACAGCTATTCTTTGAAGGTGGGAATTGCTATCCAGATTTTCCCGATTGGAAGATTACTTATGGTTTAGCTGGTTAAGTAACTTGCTCAAAGGCACAGAGCTAGTGCACCAGAGTTCTGAATCCAGATCACCTGCCTCCATGTGCTCTAAATGAATTGTTAGGCAAGTATTTCTTGCAATCACCCACTGCTTTTGGATTTTAATACAGGTACACATTTCCTTGCCCTAGTTTGTTACAGAGCAAGTGCCTCTAGGGGAGGCTTTCCATTACTTTTGTTTTTCCATAGTAAGCACTTCAATAACTGGGTAAGAAGTTAATTGATAGCAGCCCTACAAGATTTTAAATGGTTATAGGTCATCATCATTGTTAATAAGATTATAAAATAGCCCTCGCTCACCCCTTTAGGTTAGGGTTTACTTTCTACTTGTTTCATTCAAATTTTTTCATTAATTACTTTTTTAAAAAGATTTATCTATTTATTTTTATGGCTGCATTGGGTCTTAGTTGCAGCACATGGAATCTTTGTTGAGGCATGTGGGATCTTTCATTGTGGCGTGCAGGCTCTTTTTTGTGGCACATGGGCTTCTCTAGTTGTGGCGCACAGGCTCCAGGGTGCATGGGCTCTGTAGTTGTGGTGCAGGCTCTCTAATTGAGGTGTGCCAGCTCAGTAGTAGTTGTGGTGTGCAGGTTTAGTTGCTCTGTGGCATGTGGGATCTTAGTTTCCTGACCAGGGATCAAACCTGCATCCTCTGCATTGTAAGGCGGATTCTTTACCACTGGAACACCAGGGAAGTCCCTTCATTAATTTCTGATAATTGAGAACTAGTTAGAATGAAACACGTTTCTCTGTACTTTCACATTAGTGTAGTTGACCTGTGATTGGTCTTCTATACCACACAACTGGTCTCTATTGAGAGAGAAAGGATTCTGAAGCAGGTAAGCCTTAGGAGACATTAGAGATGGTGTTGGCTAAGGCCTAAGTAAGTGCAGGAAGCTACGTATAACGATGAGTAAACCTATCTGCTCTGAGGATCTGATGGTACTTTCAGACTTTTCCCTAAGAAAACCTGACAAATCCAAACCATCTTATAAATGCCTCATAAAAAATAGCATTAAGTTACAGTGAAACCTAGTTTTACTTTGAATTCCTAAAGAATTCTGCAGTTGACACTTTTGGGTTTTTAAGGATATTCAATCACTATATTTTCTTGAAAACTTCCTTGGCTTTTTGTAACCTTTCAGAATACATTTCACCCAGCCAAGTTTTATATTGTTATTTTACCGTGTCCTTCCCATCTCAGTGAAACTTCCAGAGCTAGTCTCAACTTACTTTCTCGCCTCTCATTCTTTCCTCAAACTCCAGAAAACTGGCTTCAGCATTTATTCTGAATGTGCTCTTGAAAAGGTCAGGAGATGTGGATATTTTAAAGACCAGGTTCGTTGAATCCCTGTAGCGTCTGGAATTGTTGGTTACTGAGCTCTGGAGCCTGATAGCCTGTGTTTGATTCCAGCTCCCCTGCTTACCAGCTACATGGATGTGGGCCATCTACTCAACCATCCTGGGCTTCACTCTCCTTATGTGTGGAATGGGGGTAACAGTAGTACCACATTGCTCTTGATGAAGAACACAGCAACTGCTCTGGTTTCCTTTTACTTCTGTGACCCTTCTCCATCACCCCTTAAATGATTATTCTCCAAGATTCCTTCCTTGGTCCAATGCTCTTTTTCCCCTCTTGAGTGATCTAATACAGAATCATTATTCTATTGAATGTTCCAATGCAAAAGTCACTGGCTGCTGATCATTCCCAAATCTCCATCTCCAGGCATCTTCTTGAGTTTCAGATTGAAATCATCACCACCTCTCCCACTCTGCATATACCTCTCCCACTTATTATATTCTGATTACAATTAATGGTATTGTCATCCAGTCACACAACCACACAAAACTAGTCATATTAAATTTCTCATTCTCACTCTAACCAATAAAGCACTATAATTTTACCTCCTAAATATTTCCTGAATTTGTCCTTTCTCCATCCCTATTATTATATTAGTTTAAGCTTTAAGCTTGTTTCCAATCTTTGCCCCCCCCACCCCTTAAATCTACTCTCTACTTTTTAGCCAGTGATTTATATAGAACCCCAAACTGACCACACTACAAGCCTCAGCATACTAAGGAACATAAATTAAGTCCAAGTTACTTAGGAAAGTATGTAGTGCCCTCTATTACCTGGCTCCTGCAACCTTTCCAACTTTTCCTGCCAACTTCCACCTCATATGAGCAATTCTGAACACTGAGCTAGGCTAGTACCCTGGTATAATGTTCAGTTTTTATTATGCCATGCTACAATGACCTATTTCTGACTCTGCCACTGGCCATTTTCCAAGGCAGGGACTTTCTCACTTATCTTTGTGCTTCAAATGCCCAACATAGTGCCTGGAGTAGAGCAGGCACTCAAGTGTTTACTGAACTGCAGACTTTTCTTCTTGAGGGAAGTATAACAACATAATTCAACAAGTACTGGTCATTTTCATAGATTTCCCCCCCAAATTTTCCCTCAAATTCCTAGGGAACGTTAAATTTTTTTTTTTTTTTTTCTATTTCCACCCTAGGTTTCTTCATTTACATTTACTGGGCAGTGAATGATTTAGTATGGAAGTTCTCACACCAACAGTTATGTTTATGCAACGTCTTTAGCAACATAATTTTGCAGGTGACTCAAAGCACCCAAGGTGAATGAATGAGTTCAAACACTGACATGCATACCTGCTTCCATCAGTGATTTGAACCCTAGGAATACACTAACATATACAAATGTGGAAATGTAGCACTGAATAACACATAGCAGCATTTCTAGTGACTATAATCATGTTAGTGACGATTGAGAAAAACAAGAAAAGCAGGGGAAAAAAGTTTCACATAACGTTAGATACCCTGTGACAAATTTATTTTTTAATTTAGGTAAACATAATAGTCCTTTCTGTTAAAAAAACAATTGAATCAAATATTATCCAAATTACCTAAGGGGGAGATGATTAAATAATACGCACACATTTAAAATTTATTTTCAAAAGGATTTAACATAGGCAAATAAAGTATCCAAAAAAGGTAGGATGGCCACAACCTAAAAACATCTAAGTGTAAGAATGTAAGCAACTTGGGCAGTGGAAAAATTGATCCTTGTACAACAGAGGTTTGAACGGCAAAGGTCCACTTAAATGTGGATTTTTTTCAATAAATATAGTACTACACAATCTGCAGTTGGTTGAATGCACGATGCAGAACTGTGGATACTGAGGGCCAACTATGGGACTTGAGCATCCTTGGATTTTGGTAACCACACAGGTCCTGGAACCAACCCTCTGCGGATACCAATGGACGACTGTAGATGAACTTCCAACTGCACAGAGGGTCAGAAATCCTAACCCCCACATTGTTCAAAGGTCAACTGTATATAGAAATTATTTTAAATGCTTTCCCTCAGCACGAATTTATTTAACTCTATTCCAGTTGGACATGATGAGAAGGAAGATATTTCTACCTCTAACCCTCTTGAAGTTCTTGTGGCTGGACTAATAATAAAATTAACATAAGACAGATTAACAAGAGAAAAAGAAATTAAGATTTTAATTTGTACACACTGAGGTTTCACAGAAATGGAACCTAGCCAAAGGAGGCAGCATTTATACTTTTTAGACAAAATAAAAAAAAAATTGTGAGGAATTAACAGGATAAAGAAACTTAGGATTTGGGCACTTAATTAGTGAAAACTCTAAATAGAGTTTGGGCTTGGGGTAGTAAATTAAAGAAGTTACAAGGTTTGTTTATACAGACTTCTCAACCCGAATTCCGTATCTCCAACAATAAGGGTGTCCTTCTATCTCCAGGTGCAGGGAGTGTACCTTTCACATGAGAGACTTACTTCTTGCTTTCAGTGAGAAGGAAAGGAGGGTCAGAGTGTCCCTCTGGCATTGGCCATTTCTTAACTAACTTTAATTCAAAAATAGTCAGTATGCCATTGTGGTGTACTTTGGGGGTGGCCTGTCTGGAGCCCCAACAGACACTAGCTCAGCTTGGATCCAGAACAAGAAATGAAAATGATAGTGGCATACCTCTGATAATTTTCATAGAGACGGTTGACATCCTGTTCTAGTTACTGAGAGAGGAGGAAACAAAGCACTAACGAAAGATACTGTCTCAGTCTATCTGTTTAAGAAATAATATTTTAAGAGTCCATATATCAAAAATTCCCTCCTAAAAATTTTGTTTCTTGTTTCTCCAAGAAATTCCCACATTCCCTATGCCAGTAAGTCATTATTTTCCACAAGTAAAGTTATGAATGTGTATAAAATCAACACTCTATGGGCTTCCCTGGTGGCGCAGTGATTGAGAGTCCGCCTGCCGATGCAGGGGACGCGGGTTCGTGCCCCGGTCCAGGAAGATCCCACATGCCGCGGAGTGGCTGGGCCCTTGAGCCATAGCCGCTGAGCCTGCGCATCCGGAGCCTGTGCTCCGCAATGGGAGAGGCCACAACAGGGAGAGGCCCGCATACCGCAAAAAAAAAAAAAAAGAAAGAAAAAAAATCAACACTCTAACAACCTAAGAAGTTTATTTTAGTATAACAAAACTAACCAGTGACTTGAAATATCCTCTTTCTAGAGAACTTAATATATGTCAAAGAAAAGAAACTAAAAGACAATTCTTTTACGGGTTTATAATGTGAAAAAAAAGTTCTCATTTGAAGCAGAAAATAAAGTGCATTGTGAAGAAATGTATATTTGTTTTCTTATACATGCTCATGTATGAAAAGTAATCACATGAAAATCACATATGAAAAGTAATTCACTAACCATAAAAATAAATCAAAATTATATGTGTCAAAAGAATGAAACATATTAAGTATATTGTGGAGTCTGAGGCTAGAAAACAGACTAAAGCAAATGCTAAGGTATGTGTTAAAACATTCTAAGATATCATTTTAAGATACGAAAACTTGACAATTTTATTTCTAACAGAAAACTCCTATACATACTAAACACATTTAACAGCATAAAGCAAAGAGACGAATACTTAACAACTTTCAAGACAGAACTTAAAATCTTTAATTAAGTAAAAGTATGTTAAATTGTCTTCAAGTTTGAACATTTTAGAATGGTAAATGCCAATCAAAAAATCTAATAAACAGGTAAAAGTAACAAAATGATCAAGGCTCTTTTCAGCAATCAAAAGAATGTGTTTATCTCAACAGCAAACAGAATTATTTTTAATGGTAAGCCGTGAGTTGATTCTTTACTCTAAAAAGCCCAATTTAGTAGGAAAAGGAAATACTATTTCTTTTTACAAACATATATTTATATTTTCAATTCACTTCATTCAAAATGTCGCTCATTCTTAGGAAGAATGGAGAAACAAATAAATAAAAAAGCCCCCTAAACGATCAGGGCCATTAATGGATCTTTGCCTAACACAACTGTGCAGCAACAGCTACACCTAGGGACCAGGGATAAGTAGTGAAGTTTTCCAGCTATAAAGTTATAGTAAAAGGTAAATTTGGAAATAGCTATTTTTCAACTTACTTAAGGTTCTAGAGTAAGGGTTATCTTTCACTACAAATTATGTTTCAAGGAAACACTTGAGAATCTTTGGGGAACAAAGGCCTTAGTTCAGAAGCTTGAAGCAAGCGTCCTGAATAATTCAGTTTAAAAAAGTGGCTAAAATAAAACTCAAACCAAAGAGAGAACATACAAATACTTTATTGCTCACCTTTCACACAAAGCACACCTCCAGCCATTTTCTTTCACAGCTTGACAATATTTACGTGTACAAAAACCCAGCAAGAAGCGTCATGTAGATTTCAGTAAAGGTGAGTGTCAAACATCAACGCAGCCAGGCTTTTGTTTTCTGCAGCAATAATAAAGGGCCTCCTGCTCTAAGCAAAAATCTGTCCTCTTACTTGGTAGTGCATTTTTTCCATTACAAAAAAAGTCTCCTGCCCAAAGCAAACTAACTTGTATTTGCTGAGCCAGTGGTATTAACTCGTGCATAAAACAAATTTCAGTTTGCTGTTTCTTCTAGCAGATTTCAAGTAAAAATAAGGTTGAAGGAGGAACTTGTTTTGAATGGATGCAGGTCAGTTTGAATTGCTATACTTAACTAAATGCCTACGTGTACTATAGGTTCACAACTTAGTTTGCTTTTATAATCTTTATGGATTTTGGCCGTGTTCAAGATTTTCAGAGTTGAGCATATGGTACAGTATTCCATCGAAAGGATAAGGCTACTGAATGTGCTATCTGCAGAAGAGCTCATTTAATAGGAACTGACCTCGAAGTTCTATCATGAAGCAAATGTTGCATAACCTCTCAGAATAAAAAGCCAATCAGGGCAGAACTGTGCTTGGAAAATAGGCATTAGAATACTTTAAGGAAGATACATATAAATGGATTGTTAATATGAGGAAGGTTTCCTAGTTGTAAATCTAAAAAAATCTAGGAGAATCCTCATTTTTCAAAACTGCATATTGAAAACATGAAAACTACTTACTCAAGTAATTTTGTTCAGAAAAATATGCATGTTCTGACTGTGGAATTAGTCTACTGGTCAATTAAAGGCAATTTTAATTACCTTTTAAGAAATTCTTCATACAAAGGAGAGATACTGTATGTGTTTCTCAAATAAACAGCATTATGTAAGTCCATTAAAAAAAAACAAAACCCAAAACGAACAGTATTGTATGAAGACCTACAAATGCTTATGCCAAGCAGGAATCTGCCTGTCACCTGTGGTCTCACATTAACTCAAAAACATTGCTGGATTCAGGATTCTGAAACTAAGTTTCTATTACTTGAGCTCTAGCAAAATGTAAGGTTCTGTAGCCTCAACTAGTATAATGTCTGCCCTGTCCAAATCCAGAATGATTATACTGATAACCTCCATGCTGGAAGTGCTGTTCAAACTGTCCCCCCTGGTGATAATTCTGGCTCCCTCTTCCTCCCCAACCTCCTCCCTGGCCTGCGCGTCCACCACCTCGGCCTCCGCGACCACCTCTCCCTCCGCGACCACTGCCTCGATCACCATGATGCCCTCCATCTTGGTATCTACTGTCCTGCTGATATCCACCACCCTGGTATCCACTTCCTGTATATGTAGATGTTTGGAAGCCACCATAACCACCACCCTGGTAGCCACCACTGTGGCCACCGTGATAGCCACCCGGCTGGAAACCGGAATCTCGGTAACTACCATCTTGGTAGCCACCGCCCCCTCCACTCCCTCCGTCTGTCCAGCCTCCTTGATGCTTATTTCCTCTTCCTCCCCCTCGGCCACCGTGGTCGTAGCCACCACGTCCGCCCCTCCCCCCTCCTTGTTCGTGACCTCCTCGCCCTCCGTATGAGGCATGTTCATAACCACCTCTCCCTGCTCCGCGGCCTCCTGCTGGCTGCTGGGTGCCATCCTGCCTCTTCTGCCATGGTGGCATCTCCGGGGGTGGAGGTTCAATTTCATTGGGCCTACCTCCTCTGTCAGGAACCCTGCCCATCAACACCTATGGGATAAGAAAGACATTTAAAATTTTGAATTACTTTATTTTATAAACAGAAATAAATGTATTTGAAAGAAAATTAAAGGTACTCTCATCACCTTATTGATGGCACAGGCAGTCTTTTCTCTTATAGAGCCACTGCTTGTCCTTAAAATCTTTGACAAGTCTTGTCTTGCAGCCAAAAGGTGGGCAACAGAAATAGTACTTTTAGGAGATAAGACTGAGCGTTTTGGCTGGTAAACCTTCGCTAATTTTTCTGTCTGACTCTGTGAAAGAAAGTGTTCAAAGACAAATGTCAATTTTCAAGATGACATAGAAACATTGATATTAAGTAAGATTTCCAAAATGTCTGATGATAATATTTACTAGGCTCCAGATGACAGAAGTTACATACTCACCATTGCTCCTATCTAGTGAAGAACTAACTTAAGAGTACAGCTTAGATAAAGCCCCTTTACCCCCGTATCCCCAAGGAATGATGGGGGGAGGGGGATATGGGGGTAAAGGGCTTCCCTTTTAAAAGGACTGTGGGACAAAAAGGTTCCCCATGCCATTGGTCTCAGATCAAACACCTTCATTTTATCTATTTAAATATAAGAATGGAAACCCATTTCAACAATTTTGCTTTAATTTTCTCATCTGTTTACTATGAGATAAAAAAAGTTACCCGTGACTAATTTGAACTAATTATGTTAACATCATACATATTTCTTGCAAAAGTGATCCCCCCATGTAATACTTTCCTCTATTATAAATAGTAATTAAGAAAAAGAGTCTACTTTAACCACTTAGTAGAAGTACATTTAATGCATGTGTAACATAAGACCACAAAAGATGAATGAACAAAGGATATAAAGAGCAAGTTAGGGCTTTCCTGGTAGCACAGTGGTTAAGAATCTGCCTGCTAATGCAGGGTACACGGGCTCGAGCCCTGGTCTGGGAAGATCCCACATGCCATGGAGCAACTAAGCCTGTGCGCCACAACTACTGAGCCTGCGCTCTAGAGCCCGCGAGCCACAACTCCTGAGCCCGCGTGCCTACAGACCACGCTCTGCAACAAGAGAAGCCACCACAATGAGAAGCCCCTGCAGTGAAACGAAGAGTAGCCCCCACTTTGCCGCAACTAGAGAAAAGCCCGCGTGCAGCAACAAAGACCCAACACAGCCAAAAACAAATAAATAAATAAATTTATTAAAAAACAAACAAATAAAACCCCAGAACTGTAGTGTTAATGCCTTGGGTCAATGCACACCCATCAATCATTACATGCTTTTCTAGCTGAGAGTTGCAGGTTTTTGTTTTTGAAGTATATGTATTATGCCGAGAGTAAAATGACTGTTTTTATCAAAGACAACTTTAAGAAAGTATTGGTATTTCCTCAACAGTCCCAGAAGAGAACAGTTTATTCCTCATGTTACTACTGACTCACTGTGAGATCTTAGGCAAAACCTTCCATGTACCTGGCTCTCCATGTTTTTAGTTGCAAAATAAGGGGAGTTAAAACTGATCTCTAAAACCCCTTTCCAACACTAAGATACTGTTAACTCAACAAATATCTACCCCATCAATTTAGCAGCTAAATAGGATTATGCTATGGTTTAAAGATTTTAGGTGAAACTAATGTATTAGGAAGATAACTGGAGAACTAAAGAAAAACATTTTCTCAGTCAATTAAAATTCAGAGAAAAATCTACTTTTAAAAATGAATGCACTATTAAGGGAACATCAAATACTAACATATTTGGACCAACCTCCACATAAATTCAATAATTAGCTACATTTCAGGGTTCTAAGAAGGTCAAATTAATCAACTGCGCCTATTAATTAACACTTACTGATAAAATAGTAGATATTTAATAAATACCTGTTGAATGACCAAGACAATGGATTATTTTATTGAAGCTGAAATAAAAAAAAGTCTTACCAGATTCTCCAATTCCCTATAAATGGATCATAATATTTGGTCCTCCAAAACAGTATTTCTAATTTAATTAATTTATTTAATTAGCAAGTTAAATTGCTAGCTTAAAGTACAGTAAACAAATAATTGTAAAATTTATTATTTTTAGTAATTTTCAGATACTCTCCTTTTCTCTCACAAATGGGAACTCCCAGTAGGGTTTATAACATATAGCTTTGTTGGAAAATATTAAAAAATTGAAAAATAAATGTTTTTATTATTGCTGAATGGCTGAAAGAATTGCTACTCAGTAACTCACTAAAGAAAAACTTCTATGTGTGTCTCCTATGTATTTCTCTTATAGTCTCCACTGTATCTAAACTGGGCTAGGAATGTTTAAGGATCATGTCTATAAATACTTTGCTCTTTTAAGTGATATGTGTACCTTAGCTCTGTCAGACCAGCCAAAAGACTGGACAGTGACATCCAAACGTTTTATTAGCAGCTTTCTCCGAACTTCATATTCATTGGCTACGGCTTGGTTAATTGCTTCTATCTTTTCCTGAAACAAAATTAAAAAGACCAGTTAGAATTTAAATCTGCTTGACCCCCTATTCCAAAAGGGCAGAAACTGTATCTGTTTTATTCACAACTGAATCCCCAGCACTCAGCACAAAATGAATTAGGTTATTTAATAAATAGAATAAGAAGTTATAATAAGGTAATGAAATGATAGGCTGTCTCAAAACATAATAAAGAATATGTAAAGTACAAAATTCTCATTTAGTTTTCCTATAATTCACTGTGTGAAGCTCAGCCCAGTGAAGTTTTTGGCTTGAAGGCAACCCATTTGGCAATTAGAAACATGCATCATACTGAACTTCAATTTAATCAGCTGTGTGAAATATTTACAAATTATGAAAGAAGCACTTCTAATCTTACATAAATAAAATTATTTTGGATAAATCTTAAGATTAACAAAAATGATTCTAAGGATGTCCACCTAGGAAACTACATATTAGAAAATACAACTTCAAAAACACAAACATAAATATCCTGAGATAGGTAGATGGCTCCTTACAAAGTTTACTCAGATGATTACTACTCACCCAGTGAGCCGGTCCCATTGGCTTCTTCAATAAAGGCTTTCCCACATGATTAGGTGGAACTTTTGCTAATGTTTCCTTTAACTGACACAAAAACATAAATGAATGAATAAACAAATCTAAAAGTAAAACACATCCTCCTCATCTTCCCAATTCCCATCATATCTTGCCATCAAAAGAAGATTCCTGACAGAGGCAAAGGAGGAGGATGTTTTGAAATGTACAAGACCCACACGATAAAGACACTCACTTGACCCACTCCTCACGTGTCTATGGAAGCATGAGTCCTTCACTGCACCTAGAACAGTGCCTGACAACAGTGGGCATTCAATGTGTATTTGCTGAATGAATGAATGAACACACAGAAAAATATGGACTATGGATACACTGCTGCTCCCCTGTAGAGTTCAGCCAAATTTGTGCATCATGGCATCCATCTACCCCACAATGCAAATGTACCAATTCTTAGAGTCCAGCAGATATGCATACAGAGAATAACTCTGCTATAACAAATATCATCCTCTTCTGTTCACTAATTTTTAATTAAAATTGCTTGTTCCTAATCAATTATATAAAAACTCTTAACTGTTGATAACATGTGGTATAAAATAATTCTGACTTATTTTCACATACTAGATTATATTAGCAGTCAACATATCTAGTTTGCCAGTTGAAACATGTAAGGCTCGAAGTGACTGGATTAAAATCCCAAAATATTTGCATCCTTTTCTGTCCAGTCAATGGGGAGAATGGTGGTAACATTTAATGATAAGGACCTTAAAATTAATTGCATCAAAGTTCAATGATAAAATAACTTTTAAATGGATGAAAGTCCTAATACTTTTTACATTATTTCTAGCTTATTTCAGTTTATAAATCAAAGTGCAAAGTTTCCTTTTTGAAAAAGAAACATGCTAATATGTTAAAAAAAGAAAACAGTAAAATACCAATTTCTCTTGAAGGTATCTAGGACTTAAAACCCAAAACTTATTTAGTAACAATTACTTAATAATATGCACATTAGGTTCCCATTAAGAGAAATTAACTTGCTTCATTTCAAACAACTGTAGGACTATGCCTTTAATACACTACAATCTGGTACTAAAGGTCTTACTTTTTTTTCAATCCCGCTGAAGAATTGGAACATAGTTATATTGGCTGGAGGTTTGGACATTCCTAGAGCAATACATATGCCTTTCAACTCTTGAAAGACCTCACTACCGCCTCCTTCTTGAGCTTTTTTTGGAAGAGTATTCACACAGAGCATTCTGGCAGCTTCTAGTTCTGAGATGAGGTATGCTGAAGTAAACAAAATAAGATTTCAAAATGAGATACAGCTACAATTAATAGTCATAAGTCTGGAGTCACAACTCTATAGACCTAATGATATGTAACTTTTAAAGCTGCAAGAATGGATAAAAACAAGAAAGGAAAACCATTTTTACCTGCAAATGATGTAACATATAAACTGGTTCTGTAATTCAGTATTTAACCAATATATGTTTAAAGCCTGATTTAAAAGCAAGCAATTCTTCTTTGAAATCAAAAGATCAAGGTAGATCACATCTTAAAATGTGGATTCTTGCATTTCACTATTAAGGAACCTCCAGAACAGGGGCTGGCATCTGTTAACAAATTTGCAAAAGGTGGCAGGTGGCCAATTTTTAGCAACAGTTAAAAAGTTATTATTATTATTATTATTTTTACTTCTCACAACTGATACACACCAGTGATGCAACTATCCTGCCCTCTTACCTTCCAAAACTCAGGTAGTCTGTTTAAGACCAGAGTGAAAGAACATTTTTTAGTAGTCAAAGCTTCACTTACAAGCGAAGGGGGAAAGGACTAAATTTCCAAACATTCCTTTTTCATGGTCTCCAGTAGCCTAAGGTCACCCTCCAGCTGTTCACAGAAAACCCTCTTCCATCTATATTCTTCTCAATATTCCCTTTCCTCCTATGCTCCTCATTCTCACCCCCACCCCTGGGGAAAAAAAAAACCAAACCCAAAACTTTCTCATCATTTCTGGACAGAGTCCTTTTGTATCAATATCATCACCTTGTGTGTTGATTTCAGGCAGGTATTCTGAGGGCTGCAATCTGCTTCAGGTAATTCAGTTGAAGGTATAAATATTCAATCTTATTACTTTAACCTTCCTAAGGATATTTAACTTGTTATAAAAGATGTTTAATAATCATTTGGATCTCAGAAGTTCAGGTTATGTGACAAAGTGAGAACCTTCTGACAATGTTAGGAAGATAGTTTTGGAAAAAGACATTTTCTGGGCTCTTAAGCCTTATTATAAGTATAAAAGAATGATCAGCTTGAATATCTCATTTCCTACACCCAAGGTGTAATGTGAGAAGTACAGGGGTCATAATTTTGGCAGATCATTTCTGAAAAGCTGCCAAATCCTATTCTAGAATAAACACAGCTAAGTTTCTGGAAAGGTCTTCTAAATGGGTTTGATAAAATCTTAACATGTTCCATATAGCAAACTGTATGAGTTAAAAGATCGAAACAGTAAAACCCCAATGTCATGAAAATAACCATGTTTTTGCAAATAAGGTTTTATTGGAACACTGCCACACTGATTCATTTACATATCATCTATGGCTGCTTACATGCTACAACAGCAGGGTTAAGTAGCTGTGACAGAGACCTTATGGCCCACGAAGCTGAAAATATTTACTATCTGGCCATTTAAGAAAAAGTTTGCCAACCCTTGCTCTAGAAAATCATATATTATATGATTTAATAAATTGGTCTCTAAATTTGGAACAACATAGCTCAGGCATTCACAAAATTAGTTTACCAACACAATTACCATTGAAAAACATTAACTGTAACTGATGTCTTCAAAGTACCAGGAAAGGCACTATAAGTATTATACATAACAAACAAAAAAGATCTCTACAGACAATCTAGTTAGGAATAAAGAATATATGCATCAAAGACATCTGACTAATTATACCTAAGGGAAATATCCTAACAACCGCAAAGGCCAATGAACAGCCACAACAGTTCTTAACCTGATACATGACAGTTTTTCAGACACTACAGACTATTAGAGAATAGACTATTCTATTTTACTAACAATTCTAATGAGGTTGGTTTATTTTCCCCCTCAGAATGCAATATATTAAAAGATTCAAATCAGTAAGGTAAGGGTGCTGGAAGAAGCAAGTAAAATTATAGCATTGAAATGTGACAACTGATGCTTGGAAAGATGAGAAATACTTATACAGTGCGAAAAGAGAATGAGTATATGTACATAAATGCATACTAGCATGAGAGAGAATACAAACTAGGGAATATTTTCAAAAGGGGAAAGAGCAGAAGCAAAGATAAAGAGGAGGAAGGGAGCAGTGTGTATGTATGTACAAAGAATTCGAAGAGCAGAGTAACCTTTTGTTGATTTAGTCATGTAGTTGAGGAGCAAATAGTTGTATATTCTTGAAAAGCTTTTGAGGGGTGATAGCACATTAAAATACAATTATGACCCTGAGTCCAAAATAATAATGTTGAGGACACTCGCTTAAGAAACAGGAAAGAGTTAAAGGCATTTTTATAAATATTTATATTCCAAGTGGTTTTTATAAGTAACAGTACCAAAAAGACCAAACTCTGAGCTCTTTGGAAGAATTACGTATTCAGGGTCATTACTGAGCTTTCCACACAGCTGTTGTCTTCCTATGTAAGATAACATATTCTAAGTGCCAAATATCAGGTATTGGAAAGGAAAAGCAGTGCTACAAAGGAAGATTCAGTGAGTATACTGTGGCTGAGCCAGTTACTGAAATTATACAATTTGAAGGATAATGAATGCATGCATTAGAACTATATGCAGCAATATCAATATCTAAAGCAATAACTAACATTTTGTATCTATCCCCTGCCCCCATACCCACCCAGTAACAATCATTTGACGAAGGGGAAAATAAGAAAGTGATTTTGGAACACCTTAGTTCCTAAGTATAATGGCTGTGAACACACTTTTTTTTTTTTTTTTGTCTGAACCTTCAAAATTGGAGTTGCATCATTTTACAGAAGCCAAAGTTCAGTTGTATCAGTTAACCAAAGTTTACTCTAAGCGCATCTCAGAATGCGACAAAAATTCTGAGTTTAAGACTACTGGTGGTGTTTATTGGAGAGTTTATATAAGGCAATAAAATTTGTGAGTCTACTTACTGTTTCTCAGGGTGAAGAGAGAAATAGTAGTTAGTATATTTAAAAAACATGGAAGGAGAGAATTTTTCATAAAAATTTACTTCCCAGAATGATCAGTAGTACAGGAACAATCCAAATAGTATTCCAGAAATGCTTACATTGTAATTTGACATCTTTACAAACAAAACCAAAATCCCCAAACAATTACCCAGCCACAAAGAAATATCAACAAAATACTTTAAATAATTACATTTACCATTTACTGCACCTAGAATGGTTACTGTCCTCAAATAAATTAATTTTTAAAAAATCTTCATTATTCCCACAGTATCTTCCTAGTTTATTTTAAAATGTGTTTCTAGTCTAGAACACTGAGGTGTGGTGATCACACACTTGTATAACCCTCCAGCACTACCTTTGGTCATGTTAGGTGAAGCACAGCAGGCTGAGCACCACACCAAATTTAAACCATAAAAGAGTAGCAATTACAAAACAACACTGCTACCAGCGCATGGACCCATCATTAGCTTCTTAGTTAGAAATTTAACAAAGTTTTCTTTACACCCATTTATTAGCCATGGAAAACATAAATAAAAAATAATGACTACATTCTAGTAGCCATGAACTTACTGAGCAAAAGGAGGCAGTTCTTCTGAATGAGAAGGCGCTTGGTCACATCCCCAGATGTCAGTGAAAGATATGGACAGTTCATCTCCCCTAGTAGCCCACTCACCTCAAGCTGGAATTCTTCAGCTTCACTTGGGCCTTTTAAGAATTAAAATAATCTTATTTAATAAAAATTATTGTTTTCCCCATTGGCATAGTAATTATATACAAATTGAAAATTTTAATAATATTTTCCTAATACAACTTCCTGTCTCTTCTAATTCATCCTTTCTCACACCACTGCCAATTTGCCTTCTTAAACAGTTTTCATTAGGTTATTGGCTTGTTTGAGAACCTTTCATGGCTTCCTAATTTCTACCTCATCCAATCTAATTTTTTCTGTTTGCCTTTAAAGATTCTTCATAGCCTCTCTGCTTGCCCTTCCCAGTATATTGTTAGGAGTAGTTCCTACTACATGTATATAGTAGTTACCTACAACCTCCACAAACATCCCCTCTATTTGTGCCAGGCCAGTCTCCTCACTGTCCCAGGAAATGGTCAGTCTCATTTCTACTTGCGTGCCTTCACTTAAGTGACTCCTGGTGATTGATATGCCCTCTACTCTCTCCTGCTCTATCAAACCTCACCTATCCATCAAAGCCCAGTGGTCTTGCTCCTTGATGAAACCTGCTACACTCACTGATTTCCTTCCCCTGTGAACCACAAAGTGAAGTATTTAACTACTGTTCTAATCTCCAGTTGTTTCAGTTGTGCCTAAAATTCCCAGTTAGACTATATTTGAAGATGGCGAATATGATTCGTGTTTCTGTTTTCTCATAACGTGTCAAGTATAGCGTTTACTGGGTGAACCAAGGAAAAGCAATGCTCGTTCTTCTTTACTATTTTGATAGTTCTCTAACCAATATCACAAAGGGGTAAAATTTAACTAACAAACTTTGAGAGTCATTTGATTTGAGTCCATTTTCTCACCTATAAAATGGGAAGAATGTATTATCAATGTTTTGCAAACTGTGTTCCATGAACTTCAGTTCCAAAGAACTCCGTTAGAGGCAGCCGGGGAGGAGAGAGCTGTGTTCAAACTAGTCCCTCTCAACTTCAACTAAAACAGCCACACTTTTTACCTGTTTTCTATTGACTTCTATAAGATGTTTTCATTTGAACAACAGGGCTCCTGGTTATAAACAGTTAACACCGTATAGGTGTTTTCAAGGGCACCTACAATCTCTGAAATGTTAGGTCAAGAGGCAGCGTGAAGAACACTGGCTCCCAAACTTGACTGCTGGGGACTGAAGCACTTACTGGTTGTGTGACCTCAGGCAATGTACTTAACCTCTGTGTTTCCTTGTTTAACGTATAAAAGAGTAATAAAAGCTGCCTGGTAGGGTTGCCCTGAGGTTTAAATGAGTTAACACTAGTAAAGTGCTTAGAATATGGCTAGTGCTCAGTAAGTATAAGCTGCTGCTACTACTGTTACACTATACTCTCCTTAATAATTAGAATTGGATGCCACTGATGTATACACATTAAATATACTAAATATGCAAGAGTGAGCTCTTCGAAATGGGATTCTGTGGGGGGAAAAAATGGAATTATGTGTATAGTTCTCCATAAGGGTGGATTAGCAGGTGGGCATTTTTCTTTATCTCCTGTTATGGGTTTACCTATGATAGGAGGGAACCAGGTTGTGGAGTATCAGATTCCAAGCTTTTGCCTCTTTCTCAGCATCAAAACTAGCGCTCAAACAGTTAACAAAATTGGCAAATGTAAAACAGCTCTCAACACCATAAATCTGATGGTGCTGGATCTAGTTTTGATGCATCTAGTGATACATTCCTATGACACGGAAAGCTTCTTAATGAAGTATTCTTTCTCCCTATGTATAATTAGAATTAGAATGCATTTACTTTACATGCTATATGTACTGGAATTTGGTAGTCCTCAGAGAAAAACGCCCCAATTTCTAGTTCTAGCCACCAATTTAAGATCTCACAACTTTTTACAAAGAATGAAAAGTTCATATATACTTGTCTCCATTTTTCTGTGTCTCAGTAATAGGGTCTTTTCAACTTCCACAAATTTTTAACAGTTGTATGACTACATTCCAGTTTTTCAACTTCAGAATCACCTTATCTCTAAAAACAATGGAGGAGAAAAAAGCATTTGGTTTCTTTATAAAATTTTTTTTACATTTACAAAGAACTTGAAATTTCAGCTGTAATACTGATAATGTTCACTTGACAATACAAACTTTATTTTTACATTTTGCACCTAAAACTGAATGTTTACTTACTGTTAGTTGCTTGCACATTTTCATCTAGTTTACAGAGCACTCTTAATTCAGACACCAACCAAGCACAGAGTTTGGTAAACTCAGGGGAACTGGCTCCAGCAGAGACTGCCTGAGACAGAGCGCCATCTTCTAACAATGGACCCTTGTAACTGGTGAGTAAGAAATTATACTTCAGAAGAATATAAAATCACATCTAATACATTACAGATACAATGTATTTACATTCTTATTTGTATAATTAAGCAATGGTTTAACAAAGATAAATTACAATGACCAGTCTTTAAACTTGCAAATATAAATAAACTAAACCATTAGAAAAAACAAGCTAATCCCCTCAAAATATGTGAATATTGAATAGAATCACACGTACTAAATTATGTCAACCTCTGTACATTTACTGAGAGCTCTTATGTACAAAGGTTTACTCTCTTACTTTAATTGAATTAGTATTAAAACTAGATTATAAGTGATAACTAGTTATACTATAGTTTACTATTTCAGAAATAAAACTTAGGTTATATTTTCTAGAAATTTTTCCAGAAATTAATTAGATTTGGTTTTTAATGATTTTCTTTAAAAGCAAAAGCTTTCCAATTATTCATTTATTTCCTCCTTCTATATTTAATGATAGTTAAGATTAGTAAGACTTACTAGTGGCAGAGAAATGTGAAGTTTAATTTAATAATTGCTGGTGAGTTGAGGTTTGGGTAAACGGGTGCAACTGAATCCCAATTCTTTGTAAGTGATTCAAATGTAATTTTAAAAAATTATTAAATGTTCAAACATTCATAAAAGACAATAGTAACAATGAACCTCAATCTAGAAAGTAGCTAGAATTAAAGATTTTATCATTCTCAAGATAATTTTAAAATACATATTCTTCAGGTTATTTTATCTTCTTTTAAATGTAATATTGATAAAAGCACTTATTAAATATGATACATTATATGCTTAAGATAATTCGATATTTAGAGGTATAGAGATGTTAGAGAAATGATAACAGTCAATCCTTCTAAAATATAATTATATGTTTATATATTTAATGGGACAGAAGAAATCTCACACAAAAAATGAGATTATATATAGCCTGGCATCTAGATTCAAAACCACATATTATTAGACAGTGAAATAAAAAAACTAGGCCTAGAAATTTCTCCTTGTGTTACACATTTAAACTTTATTAATATATTCTACAAGTAATTACTGAATTCCTACTGTGTACCAGGTTAAAAATGAATGGTCATTTATTTCTAATAGTTCACAGTAAATCCTTGAAAAGTACACGTCATTCAATTAAGGCTAAATTTTAATGACTGAATGCCACCAAACTAGGCAGTTATGGGTTAAAATGTATAGTCAAGTTTTCAGACTATCCATGGTTTACATTACAACCCAACTCCATGATTTATTTAACTAGAGTTATTATAGTAACAATGACTTTTATAGTACCCAAAAGAAGAAAAACATAGTTAACAGACGATAAAAGAATGGGAAGGAATGGCATCCATCACCAATTGTTAAGGGACCTCTATCCATGCAGAATGACTACATTTAAATACAGTTTACCTCCATCCTCTCTCTACTCCTCCTTCAAGATTAATCTTAAGTGTCAATTCTTCTAGGAAGCTTAGGACTTGTTTCCTTTCTCAGTTTTCCTTCCCCATTTCCTGTCCTTTTCCTGGCCCTCCTCAGTTCTCCTCACAGCATATTTTCACAGTGTGAACTTCTCTTCTACCTCACTCTGTACCCTTAAGTGCTCAGATCAACACTGTCAACAGAAAAAGTGTTCATCAAAAATGTTTACTGAATGGTTTCATGTGTGAAATTCAGGAATTTAGTCTGAGAGGTCCACCAAAAAGACACCATTTTGCTGAATGTGACTTTTACTTAGGCTCTTTGGGCTCTCATCAAAGAAATAAGCCGCCTAAAGTCCAGAATAGTCATGACAATTCAGAGCAAGTTCCAAAGAAAAGAACAATGATAATTCATGTTGACAAAAAAAGATGATAAGCACTACCATTTCCTTTCATAAAAATCTGTTCCAGGACAAGTTACTTAAATGGGCAGATTTTGGGAACCCAAGGTATCCTTTCCTGAAGAAGAAAGGTTTCCCCCAAAGGTTTCCAGGGCATGAAAGAACCTCGGGGAAAGTTTTGATAAGGGACTTGTTACTTTATAAATATGGTTACCTAAATCTGTTTTTCTTTTCTTTCTTTTTTTTTTGATACCGTACCTGTAGGCAAATATATAATCATACAGTTTCTTTCTGGAACCACATTTAGCCCAAGAAATTCTAAGTTCTCAAGTTTTAACAGAGTACACTGATCTGGGTGACCCAGTGAGATAAGAATCCCTATTTCCAGCTTCTAGATACTGATAAATTATGGTTGAGTTAACTGTCACGAGGAGAGACAAAATGCACAACAAATATGCAGACTTGGTGGGGGAAGATGCCCCTAAGGGTAAGGGCTAACGGTGGCTCAATGAAGGAGTGTCAGAGTCAAGGAAAACTGCCAGTGGTTCCCAGGAAGGTGGTGACAGGTTAGGTGCACAAGTGAGCTAGCGGGCGGAACGTATGCAGCGCACGGACTTGTGGCTGAGGGCATCCTGGGCACATGCATACATGACTGGGCAAACCAGATTTTTTTGAGAGTAGGGGGGTGGGGTAGGAGTAGGTGCTCAAAACAGGAGCAGGAAGTTTGGAGAACAAGTAGGAAAACAGATAATTAACTTTGGCAACCTCCAGAGTGAGGGAGTAGGGCAGGAGAATGAGGCGCAAGGAGAGGACCTCGGGGAGCGTGGTGGCGAGAACCAAAACCCAGACAATGACACGCATGACTGACAAACGCTGCGGGTAACTCGGCTGCAGGAAGCACAGGGGAGGCCTAAGGTGTCGCAGCTGGAGGGCCGCGACCCGGCAGGGCAGGCAGTGGACGTGGCATTGGGGTCCCGGAGCTACAGGGAGGCGACAGTCAGGAGCCACGGGGTGCGGCGTGAAGAGGCAGGTGTCTCTGACTGGGGCGGAGGAGGAGTTCCCGGGGCGCCGGTAGCGTGGGGTTTGGGAGACCCGTGCCCAGGCAGTCTTACCCGAGATCTTCCAACGACTCCAAGATGTCAGTCTCCATGAGGTCACACTCCATGCTACTGTGGTATTCAAATTTCCGAGTCGTCAGGCTCCCCTCTTCGCCGGTAACTCGTAAACTCGCGCATGCGCTGCCTCCCCGGAACTTCCAAATCGACAGCGGGCGCCTCAGCCGCTGCACTGCGCATGTCTGGAGCGTGCGCAAGAAATGTGGTTCCGCCTGCCGCCCCGCCCCGGCCGGCTAATGGGTGGCCCGGAGACACCGTTTGCACATGCGTATTACTGAATAGTGAAGCTAACGGCCCCAAGAAGGGCAGGAGGACTGGCTGCGTGGCAGCTGGGCGTGGGGACTAGGCGAGTCGGGGAATGCTCTTTCTCCTAATTGGGTGTACGCATGTGCGAATCTTGGGGCAAGGCGGGCGGCGTAGGATCGTCGTGGGTGGGGAGGGTCGTAAGACTTGGGTGGGTGCTGGCTGTGAGTCTCAGGAGCTCAGTCACCCGAGTGGGTGTCTGCAGCCTGCTGGCATGTTCTACCTTTAGCTGTGGGTTATGGAGAAACGGGAAATTCGTGCGCTCCGGTCTAATTCTTTAGCACATGGGTAGACGGGCCAAATGCGGAAAATGGCCGATAACATGCCATTGTATTTCCCTGTGGCTGTAGTAGCTGTATTTCAGGGTTAGGGAGGAGTCAACTTTCCCTTGACACGAATGTACTCATGAAGTTGTTTCATTCCTTCCCTTTACATTCTTTACTTTGCACCTTAAGCCCTTCCCAGACACTAAGCATCTTATTTTAAAGGGGGAACGGAGGTAAGAAGAGGTTTTCACTCCGTATCAATCTCAAATAGAATAGATTTAAATTCACGCAGTTTAAAGAGTAAATAAATTTTTGTTGTACCGTTGTTGATTTGGCAATATTTGGCAGGGTGTGACACTTGGTTCACGATGGGTTGTGGTTTCTTTGCAGTTACTGGCTGGGTATGTGCTTAGAAATTATTGAAAAAGTGAGAAAATTTGTTTTCAAAGTGATGGCATATTTAGAAAATTATATTTAACTATAAATTGGTATACGCTGCACTATGTAGGCATTTTTTAAAGAGTTTTCACATTGATACCAGTAGATTTAATTTTGTAGTTCTCATTTTCGTGTCTAATGGATAAATGCTCCCTATCCTTAATAGTACCTTTTAAAATTCCTTATTTTGCGCCATCTGGAGTGGGGGGAAGGAATTAATATTTATTATGTACCTAGTGTGTGCTTGACATAGTATTACTTCCTTGATCGACATTATTTTATGCAAGCACCATAAGGCTGTGTAAGTATTACTCCCATTTTGCAGATGAGGACACTAAGGGTTCAGTGGCTTAATGGTCTGTAAAAATGGTAAGGCCAATAAGGACCTGGCTCTTGAGACTGAGGTATCTCTAAATCCGTATTTCTTCTTATCTGACTAGTCAAATAAGGATTTATAAGCAGGATATGAAAAGATAGGAATATCTAGCTAGTTGAATAAACAACTTATTCAACTTATGTATGCTTGTATATCTTGTGTATAATTACCTTACAATAAAAATGGAATAACTATAGGGTTGTTGAAGGTGCTAAACAAAAAGTAATTCTTAGTGCAAAATCAATTTGGGGGGGGAGTTTTCATTCTTGACTCACTTTTCATTGTAAGTTATAACATAGTATTTGTGAGTGAACAAATGATGACTCCCCTAAATATATTATTCTTCTCTACCTAATGCAAATTGTTAGAGTAAATGGAGCGTAGCCAACACAAAGGTTTTTTTTATTATTTAAAATAATTCTATAAAGGACTACTGCAATGAAATCAATGCTTTTAAAAGTAAATATTGCCATCATTTCTATAGGATCTACTAGGAATCATTTGCATTTTGTTTTGAAAAATTTTTTTTTTTTTTTTGTATTGTAACCTGGATATCTAAAGACCTTATTCAAGCTGAATTATATGAAAAAAACTCTGATCTGGGAGTTAGGAACCCTGGTTTTTGCCTCAGTTCAATATAAGAAAGAGTTTTCTAACATTTAGAGTTGTCTAAAGTCAATCAGATTATCTTTGAGAGATGAGTTTTCTGTTTAGAAGGTGTTCAACTAGAAATAATGAATAATCTTAGTTTACAGTCCAGCCTTTCCAAATATTCTTGTAAAGAGTAAAGAGAAAACGTTTTATACTTGTGAAAAAAATGTAATCGAGAAAATTGAAATGAAAATGACTTTAGTTTTCAGAGGAACATCTTTTAATGTCATAACCTTAAAGAGGATTATAGGCAAAGTTTTGAATTATGTAGTAGTTAAATTTTTATGCAGCTGAGATTCTTAAGAAAGTTACTTCTAAAATTCATAGAAGGGTAATTTTTATAATGGCAAGTAAGTTGGTACAAACTTGAATATAAGATTTGTCATTTGTCATAGAATGGTTTCTCAAAGTTGATTAAACAGGCACCTAAAATAAATAATTTTTTCCTCAATTAAAAGTCTGAAAAAATATATAGGGACTTCCCTGGTGGCACAGTGGTTAAGACTCCATGCTCCCAATGCAGGGGGCCCAGGTTCGATCCCTGGTCAGGGAACTAGATCCCACATGCATGCAGCAACTAAGAGTTCGCATGCCACAACTAAGGAGCCTGCAACTAAGACCCAGTGCAACCAAAATAAATAATAAAATAAATAAATAAATATTAAAAAAAATATATATAGCACTTTCCAGTTTTAATGAATTTGCCCTTAGAATGACTCTCCAACAAGGAGAAAGTAAGAAAGACCCTAGATTTGCTCATGAAATTAAAGTTTGTGTATGCTGCTAAAGTCCTTTTCAGCTTGCATAGTGAAAACAGTACTTTTTCCTCCCTAAATATTAGCATGTAGAATTAATCTTGTAGGGTCTCAAATACTCTTATAGGCATGCCTCGGAGAGGTTGCAGGTTTGGTTCCAGACCATGGCAATAAAGTGGATATTACAATAAAGAGAGTCACATGAATCTTTTGGTTTCCCAGTGCATATAAAATGTATGTTTACACTATACTGTAGTCTATTAAGTGTGCAATAGCATTATACCTTAATTTAAAAATACTTTATTGCTAAAAAATGCTAACCATCATCTGAGCACTCAGCAAGTCATAATCTTTTTGTTAGTGGAGGGTCTTGCCTTGATGTTGATGGCTGCTGACTAATCAGAGTGGTGGTTGCTGAAGGTTGGAGACCTGTGGCAATTTCTTAAAATAAGACAACAAAAAAGTTTGCCACATCAATTGAATCTTCCTTTCACAAATGATTTCTCTGTAGCATGTAATGCTGTTTGATAGCATTTTACCCACGGCAGAACTTCTTTCAAACCTGAAGTGTATTGTTTCAAACCTTGTCATTGCTTTATAAACTAAGTTTGTGTAATATTCTAAATCATTTGTTGTCATTTCAGCTATCTTCACAGTCTTTACCAGGAGTAGATTCCATCTCAAGAAACACTTTACTCATCCATAAGAAGCAACTCCTCATCTGTTAAAGTTTTATCATGAGATTGTAGCAATTCAGTCACATCTTTGGGCATCATTTCGAATTCTAGTTCTCTTGCTGTTTCCACCACATCTGCAATTACTTCCTCCACTGAAGTCTCAAACCCCTCGAAAGTCATCCATGAGGGTTGGAATCAACTTCTTCCAAACTCCTATTCATGTTGATATTTTGACCTCTTGCCATGAACCACAAATGTTCTTCATGGCATCTAGAAGGGTGAATCCTTTTCAGGATGTTTTCACTGTACTTTGCTCAGATCCACCAGAGGACTTACTACCTAAGGCAGCTACAACTTTACAAAAATGTATTTCTTCAATAATAAGACTTGAAAGTTGAAATTACTCCTTGATCTATGGGCTGCAGAATGGATGTTGTGTTTGCAGGTATGAAAACAACATTCATCTTACTGTACATCTCCATCAGAGTTCTTGGGTGACCAAGTTCATTATCAATGAGCAGTAATATTTGGAAAGGAATCTTTTTTTTTTTTCTGAGCAGTAGGTCTCAACAGTGGGCTTAAAATATTTAGTAAACCATGTTGTAAAGAAATGTATTGACATTCCAGGCTTTATAATTCCATTGATAGAGCACAGGCAAAGTAGATTTAGCAAACTACTTAAGGACCCTAGGATTTTTAGAATGGTAAAAGAGCACTGGCTTCATTTTAAGTCACCAGCTACCTTAATCACTAACCAGAGAGTCAGCCTGTCCTTTGAAGCCTTAAAGCCAGGCATTGACTTCTCCCTAGCTATAAAAGTCTTCTGGCATCTTCTTCCAGTAGAAGGCTGTTTCCTCTACATTGAAAATCTGTTGTTTATGGTAGCTACCTTCATGAATTATCTTACCTAGATCTCTGGATAACTTGCTGCAGCTTCTACATCATCACTTGCTGCTTCACCTTGCACTTTAACATCATGGAGATGGCTTTTTTCCTTAAAACTCATGAACCAACCTCTGCTCGCTTCAAACTTTTCTTATGTCCCTTCCTCACAGAATTGAAGAGTTAGGGCCTTGCTCTGCATTAGGCTTTAATGTAAGGGAGTGTTGTGGCTGGTGTGATCTAACTAGATCACTAAAACTTTCTCCATATCAGCAATAAGGCTGTCTTACTTTCTTATTGTTCGTGTGTTCACTGAAGTAGCACTTTTAATTTCCTTCAAGAACTTTCCCTTTGCATTCACAACTGGGCTAACTGTTTGACACACGCGGCCTAACTTATGGCCTCTCTCAGCTTTAGACAAGCCTTCCTCACTAAATTTAATCATTTCTAGCTTTTGATTTAAAGTGAGAGGTGTGTGACTCTTCCTTTCATTTGAACACTTAGAGGCCACTGAAGGATTATTAACTGGCCTAATTTAAATATAGTTGTGTTTCAGGGAATAGGGAGGCCTGAGGAGGGAGAGAGACAGGGAGGAGCTGGTCAGTGGGGCAGTCAGAACATACACAACATTTACTAAGTTAGCCATCTCATATGAGCACAGTTTGTGGTAACTCAAAACAATTACAATCAAAGATCACTGATCACAGATCACCTTAACAAATATAATAATAATGAAAAATTTGAAATATTGCAGCAATTACCAAAATGTGACACAGAGACACAAAGTAAGCAAATGCTGTTGGAAAAATGGTGCTGGTAGACTTGCTTGAGGCAGGGTTGCCACAAACCTTCAATTTATAAAAACGCAAAGTGCAATAAAGTGAAGCACAATAGGATGAGGTATGCCTGTTCTCTAATAAAGAATGCCTTTTTTCAAATCATGCCTCTGGCTGTGATAGTATACTTTCTAAGCCCTGGCAATTTTTGAAAAATATCACAAAGTTTGAGAATAATATCTTGCCTATATTTAAATTGAGGAAGATATAGATATCTATATATACATAGATATAAATCATATAGATGTGGATATAGATAAATACAGACATAAACAGGTCTTTCCAGAATAAAAGCTCCAAACTTGATTTTTGTTCTTTCCCAAAATGTCTTCAGCCTAGCTGCCATGTTCTGCCAACCCATGAATTAGGCACATAGTGAATTACACAGACACTGGTCTAATTTGGATGCAGTAAGAGTTTATTAAACTCTAGCCCAGAAGTGATAAACTAGCATCCATATCAGGCCAGGAGTTGTGTGGGGTTTTGGCCTAAATAATAACTTGAAGAATTTGGAGTCATTATTTAAAAGTTTGGAGATATTATCTAAAAATCTGAATTTCTGGGTTTTCTTAAAAACATAAATCAGATGACTTGGCAGCACCAGGTCCTTCATGCCCAACAAGGCAGCTGTTGGCTTGGGTTGAGAAGGCTGCCCCTTTTAGATGGGACATGAATCTACTCATTCTTTGTGGTTTCTGGACCCTATCACTCGCACAATATATCATATGCACGTACACCCAGCAATTTACTTTCCCCCCTGAGGGTTTTGAGAAGTTCAGTTTTATTCTTTTACTTCTTAATCATGTTGACCACTTCTCTTACCCTATCTCTCATAGGGCTCTCCTCTTCCTCCTCTGCCCATTCTAGTATAGGGGAAGAAAATTTTTTCCTCTACCCTCTTAGGTTCATGAATGGGCCTACAAATTAAGCTGACAAAGACAGATTAACAGGAGAAAAGGCACAAAAATTTTTATTGATGTTGTTATTATTATATACACATATTTTAAAAATTTACTCATTTATTTCTTTATTTTTGGCTGCATTGTCTTCGTTGCTGCACACGGGCTTTCTCTAGTTGCGGCGAGTGGGGGCTACTCTTGGTTGCGGTGCGTGGGCTTCTCATTGCAGTGGCTTCTCTTGTTGCGTAGCATGGGCTCTAGGTACGTGGGCTCAGTAGTTGTGGCTCACAGACTTAGTTGCTCCATGGCATGTGGGATCTTCCTAGACCAGGGCTTGAACCCGTGTGCTCTGCATTGGCAGGTGGATTCTTAACCACTGCACCACCAGGGAAGTCCCTGTTGTTACTATTATTAATGCTCATGGTGCTTCAGAGAAATAAAGTGAAAACCCCAAAGAGATGGTTAGATTTCAGAGTTTATATACCACTTTAGTGAAGAGCGATACATAGTGAAGAAGTGAGTAAACAAAGGGAAAGGAGGTTGAGTTTCTAGGGAGGATAAATTGTGGGAAGGTACATGTATGGGGAAAGTAATGGAAGATCAGCATTATTTTAGTAAGGTTTATTTGTGTAGATTCATTCCACAACTTTCTTTCTTCTTCATGGCCATAAAACTTCCCCAGAGTGGAGATTTATGACACTCCTAGTTTCTTAGAAGTTTCTTCTTTTAATCATTTAATGGAAGCTCTACAAAGACTTCTTTCTGCATATGTTGATTCTCAATTGACTTCAGCTCAGAATAATCTATATGCCTGTCAACTGAAAAATTGCACAACCTAAAAGTTGAGACCTATGTTTTATTCAGCGGACTTGCTGAGGACTTAAGCCCTGGAGACAGCCTCTTGGAAAGCTCTGAGGGACTGCTCTAAAGAAGAAAGGGAGGAGCCAGGGTATATAGGAGTTTTTGCAATAGAAACCGGGTAGTCAGCACATCAAAAGATTACTGTTAATTAAAGAAAAAACACACATCTCAAGTTAACAAATTTAGTGCTTTTCCCTGTATGAGAAGATGCAAGAGTCTGGGCTTGATGAAATTACTCCTTTGATATGCACCTCAACTATCTAGAGCCAGTATCCTGTTCTTTTCTATCCTGAATCCCACTGGGGCAGCTGTAGGGGCTGATGGTCACTACATCCTTTGTTTGCTGATATGGCAGGTGGCATTCTTTGTCTACATGCCACACTCATTTTGGGGTGGCACATTCTGATCTCCTTCACTGGTCATATGGAACGTCTGCTCTTCACTTAACACATCTTGCCATGCTACATCTCTATACTGTGTATAAGTTGTTTCCTCTGCCTGAAATCCCCTTTCCCTCATTCTCTGTTTGACAGATTCTTCCTGCCAATCTTTAAGACTCAGTTTGGGGGAAGCCTCTGACTGCTTTAGGCACTCATTCTTTACCTTCCAAAGCTTCCTTAGTACTTTGTCCCAGGTAACATTCCTGCTCCAGGCAAGTGCACAGATGCTCTTTGGTCCCTCTGTTGCTTTGTTTACTTTCTACCCTGTCCTCAAGGCTGAGCTCAGCTTCACTGTGCCACAGAGGTGTTCCTTGACTGTACCAGTTAAAATTAATTTTCCTCTTCTGGATTTCTAAGGTAGTGTGCCTAGCTTGACTATCATAACCATCTGGAGGACTTAAATGGGCCCTGGGCCTCATCCTGAGCCCTGCCTCTGATAAGTCTTATGTCAGTATTTCTGGGGTTAGGTTTAGGAATCCATTTTTCTTGAAACCACATCAGATGGTTTCATAATTAGTCCTTGATAATTTAACATTTCTTAATGTTATATTTTTATGTTGCTTATTTAATATGTTCTGATCTTTTCTATCCAGTTGCTATACAGCCATGCACATCCTACATATTTCTTAGTACACCGATGCATACACAATAGGCATGAAAAATGTAGATTCGTTGATTGACAAGAAAATTTTCCCTTTCTCATGACCAGATTTCGCTTTCTTCTGAAAGAATAAAGTGATTCTTTGCAGGGAATAAATAAGTATACAACAATGAATTATGCTCTGAGCTCTCGGATCATCCTGGAACTCAGTCAATGCCTATTTAAAACTAGGCTATTCTGGTAGGACGATTTGTTCTCTACTGACTTAGATTGTTATTAGCAACTTTGTCTTTCATCCTAGTGTAGTGATCCATTATCTTGTGGGGGGTTAGAATCCTCAAGGAGACTTTTCAAGCTCTCCCCTCCCTGCATAAGAGTTCCCATAAGAATAGCAGCATTGTGATGAGAAATACTAGTGATTGGGAGTGTGCTGTGAACAAAACAGGGCGAAAGCAGGATAAAGGCTATAAATCGCTGTCCTAGGGAGAGCTTGTCAATATGGCATTATGATTAGATTAGTGAACTTGAGTCTGATTTTGAATGTCCTCAGCAAATCTTAGTTTCCAGTTCTTTAATAACAGTTATATACTTAATTTCTTTATCACAATAGGATCATTGTTTATAAACACAGTAGAGATAAGAAGAAACTATATTTTAAGCAGAAGCATTTATATTCAAATCCCTGTGTTGGATTACTTTATGTTTTGGAGAATTTAGGTAAAGTCACATAAATTTGACTCTGAAGAGAAACTTTGGGCATCATTCTAGACCAGCCCTTCTAGACCAGCACTTCTCAACCACCTGCAAGAGAGAATTAAGCCCTAATGCTTAAGGCATCCATTGTGTGTGATAATTTGCTTCTCTCCTATGTGTCTACAATGCCAGCTATCTATGTAATCATACTGGGAGAAAAGAGAAAAGAGTCACATTTTCTCTGGGGCTCAAGTCTCTCCTTTGCTTGAGAAAGGCTAAATTATCTAGATCCCAGTGGTTGTCAAATTTGTGTGTTTATCAGAATGGACTGGAGGCTTTTTAAAACACAGATTGTCAGGCCCCACCCCTAAAGGTTCTGATTCAGTAGGTCTGGGATGAGGCTCAAGCATTTGCATTTCTAATGAATCTCCAGGTAATAGCTGACGCTACTGGTGCAGAGACCATAATTTGAGAAACACAGATCTAGAACAACTCTTACATTGTTTAAAAAGACTGATGCTAGTCAGTAGGAAACCCACACATACACAGCTGAAACAGTTTAGTGAAACAAGACATAACCTTTGCTAGCACCGTTTTGTTTTTTCTTTCCTTTTTTTAAAAAAAGGAAACTCTATTCCCTTTATTTAAAAATGCTGGTTGGGAGCCAGTAAATTGATCTTTCAGGTCACTAATAAACAGTGTGAAAAGCAGTGGATGAGAAGTCTGTCTTTTCCAGCTTCAGCATTTCACTCTATGGCTTAACCACCCTCATTTTACAGCTAAGTACAAGAGGCTCCAATCACAAGAGCCTGAGATGGCTACTCACTAAGGATTCAGACACATCTGGTGAGCCTAAGGGGAAGGTGTTTGGGACTCAATTAGCAAATACCTGAAGCTGAAGTCTTGCCTTCGGCATCCTTTAGCAGTGAAAAACCAACATCCAGGCATTCAGCCAGACTGGGTAAAGAACTCACCCTAAGCAGAGGGCATGGCTCTGTAGAAACTTAGTCAGAGACACTGACCAGCATTTGTCCAGGAAGAATGGTTCTGAACATGTTATAGGGCAATAACACCTACATGGACTTTTGACTTGGCTCAAACGAAAACTGGGCCTAATTCATAGAGTAGGAAACGAGAGATAAAGAACTATAAGGAATTTTTTTTTAAACCATTATAGGGGTATGACAGACATTTAGACTACAAGGAAGCTTTGTTAAATGACCTGAAGACATGATGGGGTTGGGGGAGAGGAAAGGTATTTGTTCTTTTCTTTGCTCACTTTATTAATCAGAACTTGGACATAGGAAAATTATGGATGACAACATCAGTAGTATGGGAACAACATCTCCATCAGAAGTGATGCCAGGAGCTATGTTAAGAGAGGAACGGATTGCTACCTGGATTTCACTAACGAGGACTCTCTTTAGAATGAGGATTTTTCTTGAGATTCAGAACCTGTGATTGTTCCCTAGGCTAATGTGCCCTGGGCAGTATATTTATTTAGGAAAGAGAGTTCTCAGTTGTGTGAACTGACCTGCTCCAGGCCAGGTGTAACGATGAATTGATACCTGAATCCATACCCTCCGATTCTCAACTTAGTGCATTTGCATTTTTACTGCTATTATTATTTGTTTGTTTACCTTTTGAGCAGAATGGACCATGGAAGCATAGCTTGTCCCCCATAAGTCCCTGCCTGGGACCCTGACTATCCCTCCATGTTCTCGAATCCAGACCCAACTAGGAGAGCGCGGATCCTGTGTGGGAGCGGCACGCCCACGCGCAGTTCCGTCATCGCCCCGCCCACGGCATCCGGGACATTTAAGCCTGTGAGAAGAGAGGCTCTCCGAGGCCCTCTAAGCCCCTCAGGAGTGGTTTTTGGAGCAGCGCGTTATCTGCAGGGCACTCCTGAGGCTGAGCTGCGAAGGTCGTTGGAGTCC
Source organism: Phocoena sinus (assembly GCF_008692025.1). Taxonomy (NCBI): domain Eukaryota; kingdom Metazoa; phylum Chordata; class Mammalia; order Artiodactyla; family Phocoenidae; genus Phocoena; species Phocoena sinus. Next base: position 27,037,799 of record NC_045775.1, read on the forward strand.
GACCTTTCTTAGCCCCGCGAGGACACACAGGGCCCCTGTGGAAGTCAGGTTCCTTAGTGTCTCTTCTCAGCGGAGGGCAGAGTCCAGGCGTTCCTGTGAGATGTAACTTCAGGAAAACAGGTAACTGTTTCGAAGCGGGGTGGACCTTGGCATCGCGGCGTGTCCTTCAGAAGTACCTGCTTGTGGTCCAGTGTATTCCTACGAGGCCTGGACCCGGGAACCATCCCAGGGCAGCCTGAACGCTGAGTCCTGCAGCCCCTGACGCGCAGCTCGCGCTGGGGCACCAGCCCTCAGGCACCGGTCTCTCCTGGCCTGTTGGGCAGGGCCTGCCTTCCCCCAGCAGGCCGTCCTCCTGGGGCTGCGGGTCCCCTCAGGCCGCCGTTGATGAGGAGGTTTGAAAGAGGGTTACCCTCAGGTTACCTCAGGCTTGCTGATCTTATTGGACTAGGGGCCTGTGTGACACTCCTTTGGTTTTTAATCTAGGGTGTTTTCTGTAGTAAAAATACTTCTCTGATTGTGAGGTAGAATTTATTGTAAGACACTCTGTTAATATAATAATAGATTTTTGGGAAAGCAGAACAGTACCTGACAGAATGCAGATATCTCTGGTGGTAGCTCTATTCCAGGAATAGGCCAGCTATGTAAATTCTTTTAGGTAGTTAGAGGGGAGGGAGGTCAAAATTTCTTCCTGAGTCTTTTGGGCCTTGATTGTTTTCAGCTGGAAATAATACACATGCTAAAGAGACATTTTGGGGTGGCAAATTTTGTTCCCCTACACCCCCTTTATAGTCGTTTGTTTGAATAAAGTCTACCTTACCATCATGACAAGTGTCATGAATAATTTTTTTTCTTTAACAGTACTAGGGTGTGGATGAGCTTTGGAGGCTGGGAGGATGATAATCCATGTTATTCAGTGGTTAACCAGTTGATAAAACTATTCCCTGCTATAACTTTGGAGACTTATATCTAATAAAGTTTAGTTCTAGGGAATAAGATTGGAAAACAGACTATTAGAAGCTTATTTAGGTTTCTGTTGGCTGCATTTGCAAGGTATTATTCGAAAGAGATGAACTCAGTAAAGAATTGCTATGTTTGCAGTCAGCAATGAAAAGGAGCAGGGAAAGTCCTCAAATTCAGGGACTTAACTCTTGGAAGAGACAGTTGCTTCTCAATCTCAACTAGAAAAAGCCAGTACTAAAAAGGCTTCTGAGCATTCAGAACCAATTAAAATTCAGTCTTGTATCAAGCATTAAACTCTCCATGTTAAAGCAGTGGAACAAACTAAGATGTTTCAAAATAAGCATCTGCCTAAATTGTCTTGCCCAGTAAATCCCTCCAGTGACTCAAGGAAAAGAGATTAAATGTGAGGCGCTCCCCCTGAAGCCTTATAAACAAGGTACATGTGGTTAATTTAAGTGAGAGTGTCTTGAGGGCAAGAAAGCAAAGGAATGTAACCATTCTGAGAACTCTGCCTGGAAAAATAAAAATAAAATTTGGGATGTAGAACTGATAGGAATCGAAAACAAGAGACCTGTTGAAAGGAGTTAGTTTGGCAAAGGAACCACACACCTGGTCAAAGAAGCTGTGACTGATTTAGACTTAACTACGATCCTGGGTCCTGAACCTTCCATGGACAGGAAGCAGCCTGAGAAAGATGCTGAATACTCAAGGAGGGGCTTTGACCCAGTCCTACTTCAGGTGTGGCTAAGGAGGAGGATGAATAGGAAGAGCCTCCCAGAGGGTGGACCTGAAGGTCATGGAGGCAGTTTCAGGGGCTTCTTCTGTGCCTTTCCCACCATAGTGACTCTTATTCTGCACGTCAGAGAGCCATGTGACTCTTTCAGCTGCTGATAAATCCATCACTGTTCTACACTCAGAGGCCAGGGAAATGAGTAGAGGGAAAACTGGAGGTGGATTTGAGCTATGACTCCATATGCTTCCCCCATAAAGGGCAGTGGGCATGACGGCATTTTGGTTCCCTTCATACTGGTATCAGCTGGGACTCTGTATCTTACAGATCTGGGTATTCCCTTTATGTATAGTTATTCTGGAATACTATACACTGGAATACTATACAGAAGCAAGAATGTGCAAACCATAACTACACACAAAATCAGTGAGTCTCAAACATTGAAAAACAGAAGCAAGATACAGAGTACTAGTGTGTGTCTATTTATAGAAAGATCAAAAACATCTATCATCTTTGATATCAAGGTAGTAGTAACCTTTGGGGGGTTAGAGACTGAGAAGGGAAAAAACATGGGCTTCTCAGGAGTTTGTAAAGATTTATCAGTCTGTACATCATAACTTATGTATTTTATGTTTGCTATGGTATAAATGTTACTTAAGTCTTTGTGGGTAAATCTACAGCTATGTATTAATTTCTTTAGGATATATACTTAGGAGTAGTATTATAGGGTCATAGAGTAGTTGTTTAATGTTATTAACTACCAAGTTTTCCAAAGAGGTTGTAGCATTTTACATTCTTATGAGGAATAAGTGAGAATTCCGTTGGCTTTACTTCCTTGTTATTGTCAACCCTTGTTATTGTTTGTCTTTTTCACTTTAGCCATTCTGGTAGCTGGTCTTGGTTTATCTCATTGTGGTTTAATTTTTATTTCCTTCTGGGCTAATGGTATCATGCACCTGGATATTTAAAACAGGGTCTGGCACAATGTAAGCATTAAAAAAATATTTAATGAATAAAGGAATTAGATATCAGGAGGTTCAATATTATGCCTTTTATTAAATATGATTCTGTGTCCTAAGCCACAATTCATAGCACAGTGCAACATATGGCTTTTCTTCGTTATTGCATGTAAAGTTCCTAAAAGCAGGGTAGTTTTTTAAAAATTAATTAATTAACTTTTGCCTGCGTCAGGTCTTTGTTGCTGCGTGTGGGCTTTCTCTAGTTGCGGAGAGCGGGGGCTGCTCTTCGTTGCGGTACGTGGGCTTCTCATTGTGGTGGCTTCTCTTGTTGTTGAGCATGGGCTCTAGGCGCATGGGCTTCAGTAGTTGTGGCATTCAGGCTCAGTAGTTGTGGCTCTCAGGCTCTAGAGCGCAGGCTCAGTAGTTGTGGTGCACGGGCTTAGTTGCTCCACGGCATGTGGGATCTTCCCGGAGTAGGGCTCGAACCCATGTCCCCTGCAGTGGCAGGCGGATACTTTTTTTTTTTTTTTTTTTTTTTTTTTTTTTGCGGTACACGGGCCTCTAATTGCCGTGGCCTCTCCCGCTGCGGAGCACAGGCTCCGGACGCGCAGGCCCAGCGGCCATGGCCCACAGGACCAGCCGCTCCGCGGCACGTGGAATCCTCCCAGACCGGGGCACGAACCCGCGTCCCCTGCATCGGCAGGCGGACCCCCAACCACTGCGCCACCACGGAAGCCCATTATTATTTTTTTTTTTTGCGGTATGCGGGCCTCTCACTGTTGTGGCCTCTCCCGTTGTGGAGCACAAGCTCCGGACGCGCAGGCTCAGCGGCCATGGCTCACGGGCCTAGCCGCTCCGCGGCATGTGGGATCTTCCCGGACCAGAGCACGAACCCGTGTCCCCTGCATCGGCAGGCGGACTCTCAACCACTGCGCCACCAGGGAAGCCCTGGCATGGTAGTCTTAACTGTTCTCTTTATATCTATGACAGGGTAGTTAAAAGCCTAGGTTCTAGTAACAGACTCACTTGGCTCTATCACTTATTATCTGTATGATTTTAGGAAAATTACATGACTGTTTTGGGCCTCAGCCTCCTCATCTGTACAATGGGTATTGCAATAGGATCTACCTCATGGTGCTGTTTTGAGGCTTGACTGACACAATTTATGCAGTGTGTTTAGAACACATAGCCTGGCATATAGTAAGCTATCAGTAAACGTTAGTTCTTTTTTTTTTTTCTTTTTTTTTTTTTTGCGGTACGCGGGCCTCTCACTGTTGTGGCCTCTCCCCTCGCGGAGCACAGGCTCCGGACGCACAGGCTCAGTGGCCATGGCTCACGGGCCCAGCCGCTCCGCGGCATGTGGGATCTTCCCGGACTGGGGCACGAACCCATGTCCCCTGCATCGGCAGGTGGACTCTCAACCACCGCACCACCAGGGAAGCCCCTGCATCACTTTTTAAAAAAATTTATTTATTTAATTTTCGTATTCTTGGCTGTGCTGGGTCTTCATTGCTGTGTGCAGGCTTTCTCTAGTTGCAGTGAGCGGGGGCTACTCTTCATTGCGGTGCGCGGGCTTCTCATTGTCGTGGCTTCTCTTGCTGCGGAGCACAGGCTCTAGGTGCACAGGCTTCAGTAGTTGTGGCACGTGGGCTCAGTAGTTGTGGCTTGCGGGCTCTAGAGCTCAGGCTCAGTAGTTGTGGCACACGGGCTTAGTTGCTCTGCAGCATGTGGGATCTTCCTGGGCCAGGGCTCGAACCCCTGTCCCTTGCATTGGCAGGTGGATTCTTAACCAGTGTGCTGCCAGGGAAGCCCCACTTTTTTTTTGGCCACATCGCATGGCTTGTGGGATCTTAGTTCCCCCGACCAGAGATGGAACCCGGGCCCCCAGTAGAAGCACGGAGTCCTAACCACTGGACCACCAGGGAATTCCCATCATTGGATCATATAAAATGCTATGGGAAGAGAAGTCAGAAAAAAATAGTAGCAGTGGAGATGGAGGTGGTTGAATATACATGCTTTCAAGATGGCAGCTTGTGTTATGGATGGTACAGCCTCCTATTCTCAGTGCTACTAAGTTCAAACTTGCCTTCCAGTCTTTCAGTATCCACTAAGTGAACTGTCTGAAATGGTAAAACTGCTGATATATTGAGTTTGGGCTTTTGACCTGTGAGGCCCCTTGAAGTTGGGTCCAGTTTGAGAGGCCAAGAAAAAGATGAACATGTGATGCTCAAACACCTTTTCCAGTCTGTACAACCAGCGTTAGCCTCTATTCCAAATGTCAGAATACCAATAGCTAATGTGTTGAAGACTCACAATGTTCCAGGTGCTGTCTTTAGAGCCTCACAAATACTGTCTCACTTATGCCTACAACAACAGTAAGAGATTTGTACAATTATTATCCCATTTTACTAATGAGAACATCGAGACATAAGGAGGGTAAGTATCTCTCAATAGCCAGTGAGTGTCAGAGTAAGAACCGTGGCCAAATGACTCCAGAAGTACACTTTACTGTCTTGCTCTCCATTGGCAGAGAGGTCCTAGAGGAGAGAGTTGGGAGAAAGCCGGGAGGAAGGGGTCGCTAAGGTGAAAGGAACAGAGAAGGATGGGAGCGTGGAGATGCTGCACCTGCTTTAGACCCTCAGATCCTGTCCTTGAGAGTAGACAGCTCCCCAGAAGGCCTGGTTGTCTCTGCTGGTTATTCAGAGCTGCCCTGAGAGTGGGATCTGGGTTCCTGGAAACTACTAAGGAACTGAGGCTTACGCTTTCTCCTTGAAAGTGACATTCTTTGGTAAATTCATTCACACTAAGAAAAACCCAAGTAAGGCCACGCCTCCTATCTTTGCTTAATGTGTGCCTGTCCTCACCTTGGCCTGTCCTTGCCTAGTTAAAGCCACCTCTTTTGTTTGCATTATAACCTATCCTTTAAAAAATACTTTGCATTAGCATTTATCTTAGTAAAAACTGCCTAATTGTTTTCACTTTGCTAAAGTAATAGAAAACCAGAGCATTGATTCATTAATGCATTTGTTAAGCATTTACTTAGCATCCACTATGTGGCATCCGAAGATCCAGGGCCTGAGTTACTCTGGTGCTCCCCTCGCTGTCTGTCTGCTAGAGGAGACCAATAGTTATTCACAAATTACTGGGTGGCATTTGGTACTTGAGACTAAAAGCAGAATCTGTCCCAGTAAATGTCTTGGTAGTTTGTCTCATTATCATATTATCTATCAGATCTAAAACTATCATATTCTAAAGTAACGAAAATTCTCAAAATTTGTTTGAATTGCCTTGACTTTTCCTTCTGCATTTGAATTTTATGGAACTTCATTTTTTAATTTCACTGATACAAAAAGAGATACTTCAGAATTTGTTTAGTGTTGAAAAGTGATAAAGAAACCTGAGAAACATATATTCTAAATGCAGTTCTAAGATAGATATTTTAATCAAAGCTTTAAAATATTTTGTTAGCCCAGAACTATTGATCATTGACTGCCCCTTCCACCTTCCCTTCTATTGAAATTTTCTCTGCTGTTGCTAAACCAGCAACAGGATCTTGTGTCCTCCCACATCAGTTGTAGTTGACTGTGTGAGGGGAGAATACATGACTTAGGAATAATGCCCCCAAGATCTGTAGCCTCATGTGAAAAGATGAGCTGGGCCAAGCATTTTTCTCCTTTGTGAATTTGGGATTGGAAAACTGTAGAACTAAGACTGAGCGATTTGGCCATAGAGACAGATGTGTAGAGGGCTTCTGTGGTGTAGCATGGCCGGGGGCCTGAAGTTAGGGGAGTGAAGTGAGGAAGCCACTCACTTCAGAAGACCTGAAGAGAGTAGCTGTTTTCTCATCTTTGTGGATGAAGCTGCAGCTCAGAGAGCTTGAGGTAAATTATCCAAACATGCAGAGCTAATAAAGGAAAATTGTTTTCACGACTTTCTCTTCTTATATCCTTTCTCTTCCTATAAAAGTAAAACAAAACAAAACAGATTAAAAACCCCCAAGCCCACAAACCCCCAAACCTGGGTAGTACTGATGAAATAAAATTCTAGGAGAGGAGTCTCCGTCTTTTTTTGCCTATGATCTCTCTCTGTCTCTTAAAATGCTTAGAGGCCGTGTACGCATATTTTTCTGGTTTATCTAATTTGTATGTCATCCAAAGTAATCTTAGAATCACCAACCTAGTAAAATGAAAGATTAATGCTTTATTTTCCTTATTTCACTTAGTACTTGCTCTATCCATTTTTATCCGTATCTAAGACTCTATTCATTTCCCACCCCGTTTCTACCGGTAAAGTTGATATCTACAGCCTGATTTTTGCTTACAGTTCTAGTGAGTGCAAGCGTTTCTGTTTAATGAAGGAGGCTCAAAAAGAGAAGAACGAGAGGTTCTTTCTGTGCTGCAGCTTCTGGGGGAGAGAGAACTTTCTGTACCATTGAAAGCAGTCAAATCTAATTTGATAAAGCACTAGAAACATTCACTAGACTCACAGTCTTGCTTTTTTGTGTGTAGTAAAGAGATTTCTGTGAATATTAATAGTTGTTGCTAACTTGTTTCCTACTAATATAAATCTGCCCTTGGAAGCAAAATTGAAACAAAGGGAACTTGTAAGATTCCAAAGACCTTAGAAAATGGTGCCATATCCTGTGAAAATAACCTTGAAAGAGAAACATGTAATTCAGATAGTTTTTCGTACTCATTTTTAAATTTTTTACCCTGGTTATAATGTTGAAATTGACATCTCTCTATTTCCAAAAAGGAAAAATAATTAGAAGATGTTTTTCTCAAATTGGTGGCACTTTCTTTTCCCTCATGTTGGAGGGTGGGTGGGTATGACTGCTAGTTTTCATCATTTAAAAGTGATGAACAGGGGCTTCCCTGGTGGCGCAGTGGTTGAGAGTCCGCCTGCTGATGCAGGGGACACGGGTTCGTGCCCTGGTCCGGGAGGATCCCACATGCCGCGGAGCAGCTGGGCCCATGAGCCATGGCTGCTGAGCCTGCGCGTCCGGAGCCCGTGCTCCGCGATGGGAGAGGCCACAACAGTGAGAGGCCCGCGTACCGCAAAAAAAAAAAAAAAAAAAAAAAAAAAATAAAAGTGATGAACAGTTTTATTTAACAGTTATTAGATATGCATAATTTATTAACTCATCTTTCTGAAATGAATCTGACCTGTTTCACCTGCTTCAGGAAAAACATTACTTCATACTCTTCATCCTCACATACCTTATTTGTCAAGAAATCAAGTATCTCCCATTGTGGCTTTTTAATGCCCTTCCCAGTTGTCCAGGAACCCTTAGACCAAAGCTTCTGTCTTTCCTCATGCCAGACAGAGAGCAAGGTAGGAAGTCCAGTCAGCCTGTTAGCTGCCTGTTCAGATGCTGTTGCTGAGTTCTGTTGCTGAGTATCTTGCACAGCCTGATGGACTTTTGTCTATTCCTTCAGTGATGCCTTTTTTGGCATAGATCCTTGCAAAGGCTGAAGTTAGTGCCCTGGCTTGGTCTCCAAGCTTATGTTGACATAATCAGCTGTTTTCCCCACAGCCTAACACTGTGCCTCAGTGGATCCAGATGGGCTCCACAGTCGGCCCCACTCTGTGCTAGGGTCAGTTCCCACTGTTGGCTGAAAAAAACCAAAAATGCAAAACCTAAAAGTCGAGAGTTATGTTTTATTTGGGGACCTTACTGAGGACTGAAGCCCGGGATATAGACTGCCAAATAGCTCTGAGGAACTATTCCAGTGAGGTAAGGGAAGAACCAAGATATATAGGAGTTTTTGCTGAAAACAAACAAACCCAAAACCCATGTGGTCAAACAAAAAGATTACTGCTAATTGTAAAAATCAGACATCTCAAGTTAATGTTTTTGTGCTTTTCTGTGTATGGGAAGATGCAAGAGTCTGGGCTCATTGAAATTATTCCCATGATATGCATCTTGACTATCTAGGGCTGGTATCCTGTTTTTCTCCATCCTGAATTCCCCTCAGGGTGTACCATCACGGTGGCTGCCTTGGTGGTGGGCAACGTTTGTTGTTTACTGGAATGGCCGGAAACAGTCTTTCTCCACACCACACTTTGCCTTTTACTCAAACCTGCTCTGCTGACTACCAGCTCAGACTCCTCATCCCCCCATAGTGATTCCACTTTGGGGCTCTTGATATCTTTTCCCACCAGTGGACTACACGCTAAGCCACTCTGATCTACCTGGGTCATATGGGGCTTACGTATCTTCCAGGGGTCTTGGGATCCTTGAATAAAATTGTCAACTTCTCCTGAGTGCTACATACCAAGGGGTCTTGGGTGGGAGGGCCTTTATCAAGCCTCACAGGTTTCTCCCAGGACTTGGCTGCATGCCTGCCTTTTACTTGCCTCACAAAAAGAGCTACCATTCAAATGGTAGCCCACTTAACAAGACAGTTTGCTCCTAGATAAGTTATTCCTCAACTTTGGATCCGGAGGCAGCTGCCATAATTTAAATGTTTTCCTCATCTGAGGCACCAAACACCTTGGCCATGTGCTACCAATAATAGGTGATTTGAGGGCATGCAAAAGGAGGCATGAACTTTTGAATTTGTGTGTATTCATGTTGAGTAGAATTTTCCCCAAATTCACACCAAAACAAATTGGACCTCTGTCCTCTACCCTCTCATGTTTAGTTCTGGAGGCTTGCAAATTAAACTGACAAAAGACATGAGCAAGAGGAAAAAAACCATGCATACTCATGGGAGTGCTCAGAATGAGCAACTCAAAGGGGTAGTTAGAATTTGGGGCTTATAGACCATGTTAATATAGGAAGGGGAAAAAAGCATTGGGAAAACAAATGACTTCTTAGAAGGCAGGCAGGAAAAAGGGAATTTATGGAAGTCAAATGACTTTTTGGAAGGATAAATGGGCTCTTAGGACAATAGATGGGAGGTATAACAGGTTTGTGACAAGATCTCGTTGGGTGTAGTACCTACTCTTGAGTCCTAGTCTCAAGATTGGAATTGCCCCCAGGGAAGGGATTGATGACAATCGAGTTCTTTTGGAAGTCTCTGCTTTTAGGCAGATGAGGAATTTCAGGAACTTACATGCCTTCAACTCAAAATAATTTTTATGCCACAGTGGCATATTTTGGTATGGCATGTCCTGATCCCTTTCAAAAAGGATCAGATCATTTGGGCATTATAAAATATAACTAACTTAAAAAATGTAGAGAGGATAATTTCCTGTTCCTTCGAAGAAAAATATAATTCACTTTAAGAAAGTTCAATTAAAACCCCCTAGAAAGTCAACCATAATTAATTTTAATCCTAAATATATGTTCATCATGTCGACTGAAAAAAATGCACAACTGAAAAGTTGAGAATTATGTTTTATTCAGCGGACTTGCTGAGGACTGTAGCCCAGGAGGCAGCCTCTCATATAGCTCGGAGGGACTGTTCTGAAGAGGTGAGGGAGGAGCCGGGATATATGAATTTTTGCAACAAACACCAGGTAGTGGGAACATCAAAAGGTTACTGTTAATTAAACAAAAAACATCTCAAGTTAATGAATTTAGTGCTTTTCTAGGTATGGGAAGGTGCAAGAGTCTGAGCTCATTGAAATTATTCCTTTGATGTGCACCTTAACTACTGAGGGTCAGTATTTCTCCATTCTGAATCCCCTCCGGGTGCACCGTTGGGGGCAGCTGCGGTGGCTGATGGCTTGTTGGCCACATCTTTTGTTTACTGATATGGCAGACAACATTTTTAGTCCACAGTCACAATGGGTCTTGGACAAAGGAGCTTTACGACTTAAGAGTTTCCTTTACTGTGAAACCTCAGCCAGTAGCAGGAATAAATTCTTATGTCAGTGGACCTTGACTGATATCTCTCACTGGTCAATTCCATGGTGCCTCACAGTATAGGAGAGAAGAGGGGGCTGGTGGTCCACGTGGCACATTGGAAGTGAAAATGCAGTTGCCTCACAGGATAAAAGCTTGGTTTCTTGCTTTTAATTTTTGTACTCCTTGATTTTTAGTTTTTAGTCATTAACATCTAATAATATTTTTTCCTGCTTGATAATTTTTGTCTACTTGATATCTTACCAGGTTGGTTTATTTTAGTCTCTACCAAGAACTGGATGTATAATATATTTTTTAACCTAAAAGGTAAAATTTAGAGAAAGTATCGTTTTCAAGTTAATTGTGTGCCTGTGGATCCAGAGAAAACAAAAGATTAGTTGACTGAACCCTAATGAAGTGGAAAATATGTGTGTTTTGTATTAATAACTATGAGCCCCAGAGCCTGTGTGGACACTTGGTTTTTATTCTTTGCTGCAGCAGGTACTCAACAATGGCTTTGGAATAGTTTCTTTGTTCTGTGGCCAATGAAGTTTTCCTGCCAGTGGCAGATGGCAATTTATTTTTAAATTGACCTGGACAGGGATACCTTTTTTTTTTCTTGGTTCTGGTGATGATTTTGGGAAGACAGACCTCTATGGAATGTTAGTTCTGGCAGGTTGGATTTTTCATGTAATCCTAATTGGAAAAATTGGAAATAATGACTGAAAGTAGACCAATAAATACTTCCCACAGGGGAAAGATCTACTCAGAGTTGTTGTTAATGATGTCAAGGTCTCCAGCATCTTCTATAGCTGATGATGGTTATAAATTCAGACTTCTCTCTTGTGCCTTATCCTGATAGATATGCTTTGAAGCCCCTACTCCCATTGCTTCCACAAGGCCCTAAACATTCTTGCATAACTGGTATCTCATATTTATGTTTCCTTGATGACTCTCCTGAGCCAATAACAGCATCTGCTCCCACAGTTTGCAGGGCATTAAAACAAGAGCTCCTCTCAGCACTCTGTGATCTATGACGGACGCTTCTTATCGACTGCATTTTAATAAGGTTCTCTCTGTGCTTCTAGGTAGCAATGTTTTCTACATTGTGGCATTGACAGATAGAGGCTCTCCTCAGCTCTGTTCAAAAATTCATAAGACAATTAGTTTACAGCTTGAAATAATACATTACATTTTCTTTAGTCAGATTTGTTTTTATCAAGAGAGGAAGATTTGCTGTTTGCCTAGGAAGGACTGAATTGGTTCTGTTCTTTGTTAAAAAACTGAATGACACTTTGGCAGTACCTCTGTGTGTGTGTTTTATTCATTTTTAGATAAGAAGAAATTTACTATGTAACTTATGCTACATAAAAACTTTTATATAAAACAATTCTGTTGATCCAAGCTGTGCTTTGAAATGATCATTCATTTTATGGGAATTTTATTTCTGGAAATGACATTCATAACCTCATATTAATTTACTTCTTATAAAGTTATTTCACAGCACTGAAGAGGTAAGTCAGAGAAAGAAATGATTTAAGTATGTACATTTTCCCAAATGTATCCAAGAGCCATTGTTTGAGTATTGCTGTGGAATCTTATATAACAAAGGAATCTTAAACTATTCATCTTAGAAATTATCTTAAGGTAGTGTTATAGACTGAATGTGTCCACCTCAAATTCATGTGTTGAAATTCTAACCCCCAATATGATGGTATTATTAGATGGAGCCTTTGGGAGATAATTAGGTCATGAGGATAGGGACCTCATGAATGGGATTAGTGCCCTCATGAAAGGGACTCCAGAGAGCTCTCTTGCCCTCTTTCTTCCATGTGAGGACATAATAAAAGGCTAGCAGTCTACAACCTGGAAGAGGGATCTCACCAGAACCCGACCAAACTGGCACCCTAATCTCATGCTTCCAGTCTCCAGATTATGAGGAATAAACTTCTGTTGTCTATAAGCCACCCAGTTTATGGTATTTTGCCATAGCAGCCTGAATTGACGAGGAGAAGTAGCGTTTCCCTATGTTTTTCACAGAACAGTAGTTTAGAGACCTGTCAGGTTCAAAGAGAAAACATGGTGAGGAAAGCACATGGTCCAAGAGATTTATAAAGGTTAAAAAAAAAAAGTAGAAAGCTTTTTTTATTGTAAGATTTCACACCCCCTTTAAAATGTTAATGTGGATTGGTGTCTCCAAGAGACAGTTCAGTTATAGTGCTTCCAAAAGTTATTTGACCACAAATTATTTTTTTCCGATGTATCCTTTTGTGAGGTTCATGATTAATCAAACACACATGGGTCTAGTGTGGCTTTAGTGCCTCAGTGGAAGAATATGAACCCAGAAGAGGAAACTGATCTACCCAAGATGTACCCAGATGGTGAAGTGCTGACTCAAGGCTGGAGCCAAACTCTCTAGTCTCTGTCTCTAGTCTCTGTTTCCATGACTCCCCATTGGCTCCACCTGGTTATGCTCTCTGACATGAAGACCACAATTAGAGTAGTTCCTGTATAATTTTTTTCATGACACGCTTTTTGCAATATACATTAAAAAAAAAATCACTTTAGGCCAGAAGGGAGTGCCAGGATCATTTTAAAGTGATGAAAGGGAAAAACCTGCAACCAAGAATACTTTACCCAGCAAGGCTCTCATTCAGATTCGATGGAGAAATCAAAAGCTTTACAGACAAGTAAAAGCTAAGAGAATTCAGCACCACCATACCAGCTTTACAACAAATGCTAAAGGAACTTCTCTTGGCAAGAAACACAAGGGAAGAGAACAAAAGAGGAAGGAAAGAATAAAAAAATCACTTCATTTTTTAGAGCAGTTTTAAGTTCACAGCAGAATTGAACAGAAGGTACAGTACAGAGGTTTACTATACATCCCCTGCCCCCACACATGCATAACCTCTTTCACTATCAACATCCCCCACCAGAGTGGTGCATTTGTTACAATAGGTGAACCTACCTAAACACCTCATTATCACCCAAGTCCATTGTTTACGTTAGGGTTCACTCTTGGTGTTGTACGTGCTATGGGTTTGGACAAATGTATAATGACATACATCTAAAATTATAGTATCGTATAGAGCAGTTTCACTGCCCTAAAAATATTCTGTGCTCCTTTTGTTCATCCTTTTCTCCCCCCTAACCCCTGGCAACCAATGGTCTTTTTACTGTCTCCACAGTTTTGTCATTTCCATAATGTCATTTGGTTGGAATCATACAGTAAGTAGCTGTAGGAGAGGAAAAACTGAACTTTTTTCCCTCTACCCTTCTAGGTTCTCCAGCTGGGGCTTGTAAATTAAACTGACAAAAGATAAATTAGGAAGAGAAAAACAAGTTTATTAACATATGCATTGTGCATACACATGGGAGCCCTCAGAAATGAGAAACTCTAAGCTGTGGTTAGAATTTGGGCTTATATGTCATCTTAAACAGAAGAGCAGTAAGTTTTTAGAGAAGTGACAAGACAAAGGAAAAGGACTTTGTGCTTCTAGGGTGGCAAATTGTGGGAAGGCAAGTATGTGGGGAAATTAATGGAAGATAAAGACTAGTTTTAGCAAGGTTTGTTATGTAGATTCCTCTGGTGCTGTCTACAGTTTTCTTTGGTGATTAACTTCTGTCATTCCTGGTAGAGAGGGGAGGAAATTTTGGATTTTGCCCATTCTTATAGGTCCTTATATAATTTTAAAATTTTATTTTAAATTTTCTAACAGGGGTTTAACATTTAAATAAAGCTAAAAGACTTAAAAAAAAAATCAACCTATTGGACTCACCCCTTCCTAATCCCCAGTCCAGTTTCCCAGAGGTAAACACTTTTAACTCTTTTGCCTGTTTCTTTTGGTATCTACTTCCATAGTTTAAAACAATACTGCAGTGTCTTAATATATTAATTCTGTACGTTATCTTTTCATTGCTTATTATGAGAGATGAAGATTTAACACTTTGAAGTAATGTTTTTCCTCAGCCTAACTTCGTTGCTCTCTTTCACTATTTGTTTTTATTTTCTGTACAGTTTTTTTGGTTTATCGTGAAGTTAATAACTGTTGATTTTTCATTTGCTTCGTTTTTATGTACATGCAAATATATAAAAATATTTATATAGATATATTTTCACACACCTGCATACCATATATACACACAAACATACATAGGAAAAAGTGGAGAGAGAGGAAGAGAGAGTGAGAGAAGGAGGGAGGTGTTACTGAATTGAATTTTTGTCCGTTTGCCTGCCTTTCAGCAAAGCAAATTTACTGACACCAGGTTGTACAGCGTTTATTGCAGGGCCCACCAAGGGGAACAGGCAGCTCATGCTGAAAAGACATGAACTCCCCGGTGGCTTTCAGGCAAGGGTTTTTAAAGGCAAAATTTGGTGTGAGGGCTGCAGGGTGCAGGACTTTCTTCTGATTGGTTGGTGGTGAGATAGCAGGATGGTCTTCAGGGATCTTAATCATCAGTCTTCTGGTTCCAGCCAGTCTGGGGTCTATGTGCTTGTGCTCAGCATGTCCTCAACATCTTCCACTGGGGTGGGGTCTTAGTGCCTGAAGAACAACTCAAAGATTTGTGTCATATTGTTATGTATATCCCTTGAGGAGGAATTAGGATGCTGAACTATTGTTTCTTGACTGTTTTTCCTTTGTTTCTGCATTCTCTCAGTTCCCTAATTAATAACTGCTTGAGTCTGCTCTTTGGAACTCAGGAAAAGCCTAGGAGACTAAAGCCACTTTCTACAAACAAGAAATGGGGGACATGGAAGGACTTTTGTACCCAGTGGGCTCTGTAAGGTCCTGCTTCGTTTCAGAGGGAGGAGTAAGAGAGATCTTTTCAACCACTCAGGCAGATATATGTAACTTCTCTTAATACAATTTTGCATACGGACAAGCTCATCAGATAATTCACCAGATTCTCTTTTCCTCTGGAGACATTCCTTAAGCCCACACACTTCCTGTCTCTAGGCCTGGTGCGCAGCCATCCTCTAAGAGTATTCTCTGTCACCCTTTTAGATCCCTGTTTCATGGATACTAAGTCTGTTTCTCGTTTTACTTATTTTGGTGAAGAACATTCTTTAGCCTGTCTAACAAATATCTTAAATTTACTCTTGTACTTGATTAATATTTTGGCTAAGTATAAAAATCTAGGTTGAAGACAATTTTCCTCAAAATTTTAAAAACATTGCTTCCAGATTCCATCATTGTTTTTGAGAAGTCTAACTTAGTCATTCTAATTTCCAAACCTTTATAACTGACCTTTTTTTTTTTTTTTTTTTGACCTTTTATATATATATTTTTTCCTGAAAGCTTTTATAATTTTTGCTTTAACCTTGATGCTCTGGAATTTCACAATGGCATACCTTGATTGTGGCTCTTGGTAGCCTTTTTTTTTTTAATTGTGGTAAAATACACATAACATAAAATTTACCATCTTTACCATCTTTAAGTGTGGTGTTCAGTATCATTAAGTTCAATCACATTGTTGTGTAATCATCACTTCCTTCCATCCACAGAACTCTTTTCACCTTGCAAACTGGAACTCAGTGCCCATTAAGCAGTACCTCACCATCCGTCACTCCCCTCAGCTCCTGACAACTACCATTCTATTTTCTGTGTCCGTGAATTTGACGGTTCTAGGCACCTCATTGTATTAGTCAAGGTTCTCTAGGGAAACATAACCAATAGGGTGTGTGTGTGTGTGTGTGTGTGTGTGTGTGTGTGTGTGTATAGAGAGTAAGATTGAGAGAGATTATTTTAAGTAATTCACTCACATGATTGTGGGGGCTGGCAAAGCCAGCTGGTGGGAGATGTGGGGAAGAATTGATGTTGCAGTTTGATTCTGAAGGCAGTCTGGAAGCAGAATTCCTCCTTCCTCGGAAGAAGTCAGTCCTTATCCTCCTAAGGCCTTCACTGGATTGAATGTGGCCTACTCACATTATGGTGCATTTAATCTCGTCTAAAAAATACCTTCACAGCAACATCCAGACTATTTGACCAAATATCTGGGTACTATGGCCTAGGCAAGTTGACGTATAAAATTAACCATTAATATCGTATAAGTAGAATCATACAGTATTTATCTTTTTGTGTTTGGCTTATTTTACTTAGCATAGTATCATCAAGGTTCTTCCATGTTGTAGCGTGTGTCAAAATTTCCTTCCTTTCTAAGGCTCGGTAATATTCCTTTGTATGTATATACCACATTTTGTTTATCCATTCCTCTGTTGATGGACACTTGGGTTGCTTCTGTCTTTTGGCTACTGTGAATAATGCTGCTATGAACTTGGATGTATTAATATCTCTTCAAGTCCGTGCTTTTAATTCTTTGGGGATATATACCTGGAAGTGGAATTGCTGAATCATATGGCTGTCATTCGTTTTTAATTTTGAAATCCTGTTAGTTGGATGTTAGAATGCTTACATTGATTCTCTAGTTTTCTTATCTTTTTTCTCCTCCCATTTGACTTTGCTTTTTAATTCTACTTTTGGGAAGTTTTCCTTTACTGTGGTTTAAAACTACTCTTCTCTCCTTCTAGTTTCCTTTTCCTTCTTCTTCCTTCCTTCCCTCCCTCTCTTCCTTCCTCCCTTTCTTTCTTGCACTTCATCTAAATATCTTATGTTGAACACGTACTGCTTTGGAGTTGAATCATGAAGCAATTTTATTTTTGTCTACTACTTTTCTTTTATTATTCTGTGGGGCTAGTTTTTTCTTTGCCCTTGAATGAAATTTAAGGCCTCCTATAACTTTTCTCATTATTTTCAGATAACCAATGATGCTTTCCAGTCCCAAGTCATAGTAAAATGTTTAATCTTGATTTAAAGTTAAATCTTTCTTTCTTCAGCTTAGGCTGCTGTAGATGGGAAATTTGAAGTCAGGAAAGGGAGGCTATATATAGTCACTTCTTTCCTTCTTTAAACCTGGCACTTTTATTCCTTCTCCCCCCATCGTTCTAATCACATTTTCTGATCTCCATCCCTATCCAGGGTAGGAATCCTGTGAAAGGATAGATGGAGAAGGAATTAGAGACCTGTCTATGGTGACATTAGGGTCAAGGTGTGTGGTTTCTTATAGGTAATACTTTCCTATATGCTTTTATGAGAAAACATAATCATTATTATTCATAAAATTAAGTAGTCTGTATTTTTGCAACCTCATTAACAGATATAAAATGTTAGTATTTAATACAACATAATACGTCACTTCAATGATGTTGAATCATCTTCTGGGACCCCTTCCACAGAATCTCCACAACGCTACCTGTCTCCAGGAGGGTTGACCTCATCCACATCCTCCACTACAGCTGTGCCCACTTCTGTTTCACTCCTAACAGACTGTACTGTGGTCATCTGTTTCCCTCCCAGACAATAAGCTCCTTGAGAGGCCTGATTATCTCTCCAGGGCCTGGATTGTAGCGTTATTAAGGAAATTTCTGTCAAATTGAAAGAATTCAAAGGGTCAAAGATTCAGGAAAAGAATCCCCCAAAGTGAGTGCTGATTCCAAAAGAGAGGCTGTCTGTCTTTTTGGGAAGCGACATTTCCTACCCTGGATTATGATCCCAGGTCCCATCCTTTCCTCCTGCTTCAGTGAGTAGGGGAGGGGCTGACAGTTTTTTCTTCTGTAAGCTCTGGGCTGCCTCCAGATAGGCAACATCGCCAAGAACGTTTTCCTCCTAATAAGGAAGTTCTGATTACAATGATCATGCTCAGATACCTAAAGCATTGCTGGACTCTGACCTACAGAAACACAGGGAATTACCGTATTGTGAAAAAAATCAGTCTGAAAAAAAAGATAATGAGATAGGCTTGTTTGTAAATATTTGGTTCACCTTTCTGAGAGACAAATCTTTAAGCCATAAAAGTGTACAGTATGTTTTATGGGTTTTATCTTCCTTTATAGGTCTATAAAATCAGAGCTTTATTGGTGTGAGCCCTCTGTGTGAAATAAATGATAGAGAAGCAGATGATCATTTTATTTCATGGTTGAGACAAGATGTGTCTGGCTTTATTGCACCGAATTCCCCAATGAAAGGAGGGTTTTAAAGTGCATAGTTGTTAATTCTGTTTTGCAGATACGAGCTGTAAACGTGTTTTAATCTGCTTTCTCTCCTTATTAAATTAGAAGTTTTCAGTGATTATAGGTTTTTACTTCTCTTGTGGGGAACTTGAAAATAATATTTTATATCTGTCTTTCCTATTTTTCTGATACATTTGCAGTGTCACCTGGAGTGACCGGGGATACAGTATTAATTAGTTTCAGCATATCACGACTATTGGTATAAATGGTTTTTTTGGCTTGAATACAAAGATTAGCCGTCCTCAACATTGTCAAAACAGTGATTCCTGATAACTCCAACCAGAGAAGAGCTCTTCCACCTTGGTCCTGTTCTCTTTCACTTTTTGTCTGCACTTAAATAAAGTAAATAAATAAAGTTCCTTTACTTGAGAGGCTTATATAATAACATAACTAATTCCTGCCCTCTTTATCCCTTCTCTTCCTGCAGATGGGACTGCCTAACTGTGACTAATATAGGACAGAAAATTGATTTTACTTTTCATACCAAGTCTGACAAATAGTTTTTGGCTTTGTAGAGCATTGAGCCTGGAAGATGGTGAGGCCACACCTAGACTGAATATGAAACAGTGCTACAGTTGGTTAGAGATGCCTTCCCAGATTCAGGAGTGGGATCCTAGCCACAGCTCACATTATTAGATTACAAAAGAGTTGGGGGGGGGAAGGGAGTTGGATTTTGTTGAATTTTGAGGCAGGTTAACATTTCATAGGAGCACCATGAGGCCAAAGTTACCCATTAGGAATGGGCTTCAGTTTTACTGACAGATAGCCTCATTTCTCCCTTCTGAATTTCTCTAAGCCATCTCCACTTTCCAAGTCAAAAGCACTCAGTTAAAGTAGAACATATAGCCATGCTAGGAAACCTTACATCAGAAATGCTTTAGAGGAAAAGGAGCTCACATACAATGGGATCTTATGGCAAGAGCCTTCACTTCATCCCAAACCACACCATGAAGTGGGCAGTCCAGTGAACACAGGCTACTGAAAGGTCTGGCCCAAGCTTGCATGCCTTTTCTTTTTTAAAGAAAGATGGGGTGGTGGTTGGCATGAGAGAGAGAGCAAGAGAGAGAGGGAAGGAGGGAGGGAGGCAAGGAGGGACGGAGGGAGGCAAGGAGGGAGGGAGATATGCTTTGGAAAAATAGGAGTATTGGTTTAAAGCTACTATCTACATTTGTGAGTTTTTTCTTTTTTCATTTTTTATTTTGATTTCTTAGGGAAGCTTTGGTCATTTACTGAACAGAGAAATCCAAGGCAAGTATGATCTGTTTCTTCTAGTTTCATAAACTTTTTCTCATAGATGGACAAACTTAGTTTGCTTGCTGGCTCGTGACCCCCTCTTTCATTATTTTATACTTCAGTGAATACCTCATATTTTTTCATTCTCTTTCTTGTCCTTATGCTTTTGCTCATTCTGCCTCCTTTTCCTAGAATGCCCTCTCTCCCTGCCTGCTCTTCAAGCTACTCCTTCCTGGGTCCATCCAATCTACCACATCTCTGCTAGCATGTTAAAATTTAGCTCAGGGATTGCCTTATCTGGATCTCTTCCTTGTTTCCCACTGTGGCAGATGTTGATTGCTTCCACACATCCTCCCTTCTTTCCACCGAATGACACTCTGATTTTTTAGCATCAGGGGTGGCTGGGCCTCTTCCTGGATCCAGGGGTTGAATTTTGACTGCATTATGCCAATAGTACTAATTCTTTTCCCCTTACAAGTGACTGTTTTGGGAATGATCAAGTGATGCAATTCTAATTACCAACATGTGAGGGAAAGGTCTGCTGGGAGCTTCTGGGAAAGTATATCTCACTCTTCAAAAAGGATCCAAAAGTGATATTCTCCCTTCTAGTCTGTGGATGTTGCTGGTGAGGAAGTGACATGTGGAGCTGTGGCAAACACTTTGTGATCATAAGGGGTCAGGCCTGAGGGTAAAGGCCAATAGAATGGCGGAACAGAAAGATGAAAACAATTGGAATGCTAAGGATGCCACTGAGTGGCTGACTTAACCACCTGGAACTGTCCTTCCAGACCCCTTGATGTGTAAGATAATAAATCCCTTTGTTGTTGAATCCAGCTTAAATTGGGTTTTCTCTCATTTGCAGCTGAAATCATCCTTACTGATACCCACTACACCCCTCATCTATGCTTCTTTTAGGATCTTGTGCAGTTTTCTGTCATCCACTTTGTAGCATGTATTAGTTTGTTAGTTACCACATTTTGTTTATCCATTCATCAATTGATGGGCATTTGAGTTGTTTCCACTTTTTGGCTTTTTTTTTTTTTTTGCCACACTGTTCGGCTTGCAGGATCTCAGTTCCCTGACCAGGGATTGAACCCGGCCACGGCAGTGAAAGCCCAGAATCCTAACCACTAGGCCACCAGGGAACTCCCTTGGCTATTATGAAAAATGCTGTTAAAGCGCATTTGTGAACAAATTTTTGTGTGGACATGTGTTTTCATTTCTCTTGGATATATTATATCTATATATATTATAGGAGATTGTAGAATTATAGCAATTGTAGAATTGCTGGGTCATATGTAATTTTATGTTTAACATTTTGAGGAACTGCCAATCTGTTTTCCAAAGTGGGGGATTTTAGAATTTCTCTGGCAGTGTAGGAGGATTCTAATTTCTCCACATCCTACCAACACTTGTTATTGTCTGTTTTCGTTTTTTTTTTTTAAATTTTAGCTATGTTAGTGGGTGTGAAGTGGTATCTCATATGGTTTTGAGTTGCATTTATTTCCCTGATGGCTAATGATATTGAGTATTCTATCATGCTGTTTTGATTACCTGTTTCTGTGCCAGTCATCAGTGCTTACTGTGTGCCAGGTACCTAAGTACAGGTACACGAATGGACCTGAATCAAACTTAATTGTAAGTTGGGGATATAATACTCATACAGTTATTATTAGGACCAAACAATGGTTCACGGCTTGGTCATTAGAGTAAATCAACTTAGATTCTAATCCAGATTCTGTCACTTACTTGCTGTAACTTCATATATTATTTAATGTTTCTTAGCTTTAGTTTCTTCATATGCAAAAGGAGGAAACGGTTATCTATCTCTCCATGCTGTTATAAGGATTAAATGAGAAACTATAAGAACTTTTTTTTTTGCAAGAGTATTTTTGAGCACAGTGCCTGACACATAATCATATAATCACTGAAAGAGGCAGCTCTTCCTTAATAAATAGATGTCAGTTCTTGTAGTAGACTGTGCAGTGCCACACCTAGACCCCCTTTACTGCACCCACCCATCCTCTTGCTCTATGAAGCTCTATGAAGTTTGGCTGCTTAGAACTCACTGCTGCCCCTTTTCTCTGGAGAATTGCCCTGGCAGAGTATTGCCCAGGGACTTAGCCCTACATAGCCCACCCACCCCCAAAGCACACAGCCAATGATTGATCCTTCACACAAAAGGTGCTTGGGTGTGATTTCTACTCCAGAGCTCTCTCCCCATGCATCAAGTGAGAGTCAGTCTTTGCCTGAGACCACATACTTGCTTGCTCTTTTCTTTCCAGCTTCACTCTTAGCCCTGCATACTTTCCCTGAGTGCATTCCTTTGACAAATCATGTATACCCCAAACCCGATCTTCCATTCTGCCCCTTGGGAGCCTGTCCAAGACAGCGCCTTTGCCCATCACCCTAGTGCCCCTTATCCAGCACCCCTCCCTTCACCATCACCCCCTTTTCCCTTACCAGCCCTCCATGATGCTCTCACCCACATTCCAATGCCAAGAGAAGGGGAGAAGTAAGCTATGAAAGTGTGAAAAAGATGGAAATAATAAAAGAAAAAGAAGCAGAAACTACGGAGAAGAAAACAAGGTTTGAAGAGTTGAGGAATGCAGGAGAGAGGAGGAATGTTGCCATACACATAGGGAAGATGAGTAATAAATTCAACAACAATATCAAAACCTATGGCCCTGGTATGGCAGGACAAAATTCTTATTTACAGTCCTCTCACAAGCTCCTTTCTAAGAAGGATTATCCTAAAAATGGATTTTTGTTTTAGGAGATTAGCTGATGCATGTGAAGATGAGAAACAGACAGGAAATAAATTACTCTGCATAAAATAGGAAAGCTGGGACTTCCCTGGTGGCACAGTGGTTAAGAATCTGCCTGCCAATGCAGGGGACACAGGTTCGAGCCCTGGTCTGGGAAGATCCCACATGCCGCAGAGTAGCTAAGCCTGTGCACCACAACTACTGAGCCTGCGCTCTAGAGCCCGTGAGCCACAGCTACTGAGCCCACGTGCAACAACTACTGAAGCCCACGCACCTAGAGCCCATGCTCTGCAGCAAGAGAAGCCACCACAATGAGAAGCTCGTGTACCACAATGAAGAGTAGACCCTGCCCGTCGCAACTAGAGAAAGCCCGCACGCAGCCGCAAAGACCCAATGCAGCCAAAAGAAAAAAAATCGGAAAGCTGGGCTGCCAGGGAGGCTGGAGGATGGGGGAAAGAGTGTAGAGGGGAAAAATGATGTGATTGGTGACTGATGGGATTAAAACAGAGGTCATTGAAGGTGATTTTTATTTTAATTTTTTTTTTTTTAACCATAGGTGTTCAGTGTAAAACAACCTTCCAGTGTTCTCCAAGAAATACTTAACAAACATCTGTTTCTCAGTGTGCTAGGTAGAGGTTGATCTATTTTTGGAACAGTGAGTCCTGATGCAGGAAGAGGGACTGCCCCCAGGGAGCCAGTCTCAGGGGTCACAGCGGTACACCTTTCCTGCTTCTAAAGGAAAATTTGGAGAAAGAGAAGAGACTAACTGGGAGATTGTACATATGTATTTCTTCCTTTAATGGAAATTATTCACTAAAATAGCACCAGGAGAGAGGAGGATGAAGACAAAGAGGCAAGGGGCCATACAGTAAAAATCCCCCAAGCAAATGCTTGCATGTTTCATTGGGTTGCTCTAGGCAACCTGAAAATTTCCGTGAATGAAGATTCTGGTGGTGTTCCATGACTTGTATCTATCTTGTATCTAAAATTTTTGTTTTCACCATCATTTCTTAAGTCCTGTTATACACTAACATGAGGCATCTGTCCACAAAGTTTTGGATGAGTCCTGCAGCTCCAGGAAGAAAAGAGAGTGGCATGAGGACTAAGTCTGTCTCTCTTAGAAAGCTCTCCTGTGGGCCTGGCACACCTACCCAGAGTAGAACTGTCCTCATGCTGTTTGGGGATGAAGGAGGGAGTGGGTCATGGCTCGAGTGCCACAGACTCTCACTGTTCTTATCAAGATTTAGTAGATTTTTGAATAAATGTTTCTTCATTTGCTATATGTCCTTAGGGCAATTTCAAGAGACTTTCAGATGGTTGTATTTTTATACTTTTCACTACTTAGGTTTGTTTTGCTGGGGAGTAGGTCTACCAAGCTCCTCACGTCCTAGTTCTGGAAATTGTCCTCCGTTTTGGTGGTTGTTAGACATGCTGGAGGGACTTGTTTAGAGCATCCACAGCTCTGCACATGTGGAGGAGACATGATAGAGGCAGTTTATTTTTTTTAACTTTTTATTTTATATTGGAGTATAGCTGTTAATGTTGTGTTAGTTTCCGGTGTACAGCAAGTGATTCAGTTATACATATACATGAATCTATTCTTTTTCAAATTATTTTCTCATTTAGGTTGTTATATAATATTGAGCAGAGTTCCCTGTGCTATACAGTAGGTCCTTGTTGGTTATCCATTTTTTTTTTTTTTTTTTTTTTTGCTGTACGCGGGCCTCTCACCGTTGTGGCCTCTCCCATCGCGGAGCACAGGCTCCGGACGCGCAAGCTCAGCGGCCATGGCTCACGGGCCCAGCTGCTCCGCGGCATGTGGGATCCTCCTGGACTGGGGCACGAACCCGTGTCCCCTGTATCGGCAGGCGGACTCTCAACCACTGCGCCACCAGGGAAGCCCCTCCATTTTAAATATAGCAGTATGTACATGTCAATCCCAAACTCCCTAACTATCCCTTCCCTCCCACCCTTCCACCCTGGTAACCATAAGTTTGTCCTCTAAGTTTGAGACTCTGTTTCTGTTTTGTAAATACGTTCATTTGTATTATTTCTTTTTAGATTCCGCAAATAAGTGATATCATAGGATATTTCTCTTTCTCTGTCGAGGCAGTTTTATTTATGGTGGAGACGTAGAACTCTGAACCTGAGTTCCTTTGCCTCTTTCCAGACTTAGAAGTCATTGGGCAGATGGTATGGATGTTACAGTTCAGCTACATACTATAAATGAATGTGTGGGAACAAGATTTATTAATAACGAATGTTCTCAGTCTTCTCCCACTCTTTTACTAGCTAAAGGTGATTTTGTCTTTCCTCACACAGATTCTTCCCTCCCTTTAGAGAGGAGATTTCTGTGTTTGTCAGCCTGATTCCAGGCTTTTAAAATTATCTAGAATTGGGAAAACTGGTAAAGAAGGATAAGACCAGAAAGATTAGAGGAAAAGGAAAAAAAGGAAGAGGTTAAGAACAGCTGGATGAGAGTAGGAGAATGAAAGTGTGTGTGTGCTGGGCATACCTAGCTAGTTGGGTGGTGAGAAAGTTTGTTGGGGTGGGGAGATGAAAGAATTGGCAAGAAGAGGAAAAGAAAAGAGACTGACAAAGTTTTGCTTTCAGTTATGGGTGGGTTTTCTTTCATGGTCCTTGACAGATGCGAGGAAGGTTTGTAATACTATTCTAATTTTGTTTGGCTGGTGATCCATAGTCCTCTATATGCAGAGACTGGTCTATGTATAGCCCTTGTTCTTATTATATTTTAATAAGTAAATACTAAATATACCTCTCCCCTGCTTCCTTATTAGATTTCTGCCAGTGGTACTGATTATAAAGAATGCTGATCTTTATATCAGACTCAGGAGAAATGGAAAGAATCATGTTCTGTCTTAAGAAAAGCATCTGATTGTTCTGCAGTTCTAATAAAGATATACAACTTAAGACATATTTATTTTTATTTCATTTATGTATTCAATTCCATAGTTATATAATGTGTGTTTCATTAATAGCTCTTAAAACCGAGGTTCTAAGATGCCATCCCAGCTAAAAGAATTCCAACCAAAAGGGTATGAAATGACATTCTGCCCATATTACTCAAGATAATAAATGGCATTTAAGGAGTAAATCAAGAGCTTTTTCTGGATTATTTCACTGGCTGATATGGGGGTTGGTGGGGAAGGGGTAACAGCCATGAAGGACTCCTTCTATTTTACAACTTAGATAACTGAGGATGGTGTTGTTTCAGTAAGATATGAGTGTGGGAGAAACACAGTTTAGGGAGGTAGAAGAGATGATGTTTGGAGTTGTTGGGCTCCTTGTGCTTGTGGGACATCGAGGTGGACATTTAGTGGGCACGTAAATATATAGATTTGGGCTTAGGGGATGCTTGAGTGGAAAATACTGATTTTGAAGTCGGTAACATAATGGTAGCAGTAATATACAAAGGGATAAATACGATGATCGAGGGAGGAAGTGAATTTGTGGTACAGGAGTCATCTGGGCAGAAGACAGAAGGGACAGAATGCTAGAGTGTGGAGAGAGGAAGAGCATCAAGCATCAGGGACTGAAAAAGCATTAAACAGAGCAGAGTATTTCAGGAACTCTGGGAGGACAGTAGTTTGAATGATCTAGTCTGTTCTCCCTCTTTTTTCATTTCTCTGGACTGAAACCATGGCTTAGTTCTACTATACTTAACAGACACCAGCTGGTTGATAGCTCTTCTGATTGTGGCCCACCTGGTGTCTTTGCTCACAAGTGATGGTTTAGAAATCTTGCCAAGGTGCATGTTCAGAGTACCATGCGCTTACCCTCCCGATATGCAAATGGTTCACTCTGAAGCTTGAGAGAAATGCTCAATGAAATGGTTACTTTCTGATAACTCCCCCCTTTGCCTGACCCTCACCACAAAATAATCTCTCTGTAGCTCCATTAAATCCCTCAGTCACTTCAACCATTAGTTCCACTGATTCTCCACACTTACGGTTTCCTCTTAAAATTATGTTCAATTTGTCTTATCTTCAGTGAGAGGTTCTTAGCCCTGCCTGCACCTGGGGAGACTTTAAAATACTGATACCCAGGTCATATCTAGGACCAATTTAATCAGAATCTGTTAGAATAGTGCCTGGATACTGGTATTACTTAAAGGTCCCTCAGAGATTCTAAGGCGTAGTTACGATTGAGAACCAGTTTCTTAAACCTTTGCATGGACGTAGTTCCAAGTTATATGTCCAAATAGTGACCCTATCCTTGACTAGATAAAACTGGCTATTGACCATCTTGCCCTTCAGGAATGAAAATATAGCATCACATATTCTGAATGTGAGGAAGTACCCTTTCCATATATCAATAAAACTGGGGGAAAAAAAAAAGAACAGAGGAAACACCCTCTGAATGTAGTTGTTATATTGATCTCAAGTTGGTACACTGCTTAGAAGAAGCTGAGCTCACGGGACAAGATGTTCTTGCCTGAATAAATCTTTGGCTCCCTGAATTCCTGCTGTCTTGGGGACATCCTTGTACTATTTCACCTCTGTTCTAGGGTGATGTCATTCAAGCTTTAAAAATCATTTTTTCCACCAAACAATCTTTTCAAATGAAATTTTGTGCAGAAGCTGAATGTAAAGTGTACTTGCTCTAGTTGAGGCAAGGATGTGGGAAGTTTTCACTCGGCTATTGGCTCCTCCTGAGCTGCCCTGAGGCACTTCTGCTAACCCTAGGGTTACCAGAAACACATATAGAAAATCACTATTTTAAGGTGATAACAGCAATATAGAGGGCCAAAGAGCAAAAGATAACATTAGACATAATGACCTGGCCTGTAGCAAAACAAGGCCACTTTCACTGAGTAGTTGTGAAAGGATCCCAATCTAAAATGGAATTGGAGGATGTGAGATGCGTAATCTCATGCATGTACCCACAGAAGAATGGAATTTAAGAACTGAGAGACTGATTTCCCATAAATACGTGATTTCCAGAAGACCCAAGCCTTATCTTCTGACCAATCAACATCTGCTAAGAATCTCTTCCCATCCACAAACCAATGAATTTACTCCTTGGACTCCGGACTTTTCCCTCTTTACACTCCATGCTCATAAATACAGCCCACCCCAAATCCTTAATGGACTTGACTGTAGCTTGCTATAGCATGCGTTTCGCAAATTGCATTTCCTCTGCTATCCCTGAATAGACTCAATTTCTGGTAATTAGACTTTGCCTCAGTTTACCTCTTTATGTTGACATAGTCAAGGCTATAGTACCCAGCATGCTCAGTGGGAATGCTAGGTGTAGGAGAGGCATCAAAGAAAGGAAACAAATGCAAGAAAAGTAGAGGAGGATAGCAGGGTAGTGTGAAGATTGAAAAATCACATTGTGAGAGATACAATTGAAAGAACTGGAAATGTTTAGTTTGAAGAGAAAAAATGTGGTAACTCTTCAGATATTTTTAGGACTGTCACGTAAGCAGGAAAGAAGCAATTCTATGTGGCTGCAGAAAGTAGAACATGCACCATTGGGTGGTAAGAAGCTTCAAGGGAAAATTAAATTTGGTTCAATTCAAGAAGTAAGTTTCTTACAGACAGACTCACAACATAGGAAACAAATTTATGGTTACCAAAGGTGAGAGAGAGGGAGGGAGGGACAAATTAGGTATATGGGATTAACAGATACAAACTACTGTACATAAAACAGATAAGCAACAAGGATTTACTGTATAGCACAGGGAGTTGTATTCAGTATCTTATAATAACCTATAATGGAATATAATCTGAAAAAAATGAACCTGAATCATTTTGTTGTACACCTGAGGCTAACAATATTGTAAATAAAATACAAAAAAAGTTTCTAATATTATAATGGGCCCTGCCTCAGAAGTTAGCAACTTCCCAGTGCCTGGAGATGTTGAACCATTTGACTAGATGACAAAGTCATTTGTTTACTCCTTCCATCCCTCTTTCCCTCTCTCACACACTCGAAGATTCACATTAAGTAAAATTATAATTTTCATCAAATAAAATTAAAATGTGAGTACCTGGAACTTCCCTGGTGGAGCAGTGGTTAAGAATCCCCTTGCCAATGCAGGGGACATGGGTTTGAGCCCTGGTCTGGGAAGATCCCACATGCCGCAGAGCAACTAAGCCTGTGCACCACAACTCCTGAGCCTGCACTCTAGAGCCTGTGGACCACAACTACTGAAGTCCACGCGCCTAGATCCTGCGCTCTGCAACAAGAGAAGCCACTGCAATGAGAAGCCCGTGCACTGCAACGAAGAGTAGCCCTTGCTCGCCACAACTAGAGAAAGCCTGCACGCAGCAACGAAGACCCAATGCAGTCAAAACTAAATTAATTAAAAAAAAATTGAGTACCTATGTATGCCACACTGAGACAGGAAGGGGGCAGGGCACAACCTTTAAAAGAATGACAGCCATTGAGGACATGACAAAAACTAGTTAGAAGCAACTAGCTCCAAGATGGCAGACGATTGACTTCCACTAGACCTTGAGCCTCAGTATACACTCAATGTAATACATCAGCAGGCTAAATGACACACTCCCAGGCACTAAGACAGTTCTGAGGCCATTCCATAAAAGGCCAAAAAGTGGGTGGTGGTCCATTCCTGGAAATCTCTGCCTCCTTCCCCAAAATAGTTGGAATAAGCCTCCTACTCCTTAGCCTGTGAAATTACCCACCCCTATAAAAAACCGACACCCCCGTACCCTGGCACCTCTCTCGCCTTCGGAGATGGCCCACACTCTCTTTGTAGTGTGTTTCTCCCATAGCCTCTCGCCTTCCGAGATGGCCCGCACTCTGTCTGTGGAGTGTGTATCTCCCTGAATAAACCTTCTATCACTTTACTATGGCTCGCTCTTGAATTCTTTCCTGCTCGAAGCTAAGAACTGACACTTGGTGGCGTCCCAGGGACTCATCTGGGACCTGGGATGTGACCGTCCTCTCCGGCCCCACTTTCTTTCCTGCAACAACACAAGTGGTTCCTAACTGCAGTGTTGACAGAGAGATACATCACAATTAGCTGTGAAGTGTCTCACAAGAAATCAGTTTCTATTAATGTAGTACTAAAGCTTGTAAATGATTTGCTTTAAAATGAATGACACATTAGAATGGATTCAGTGTAGTACCTATACTACGGTCATTTTTATTCCACATTCTGTGGTAAATATTTGAGTTAAAGAAAGAGATGTGGGTTGTTTGCTAAAGCGTCTAAAGTTAATTATAACCTTTGTCATAACAAATAATTATAACTTACAGTAAGTGTAAGCTATCCTAGCTATCCCAGGTCTAATAAATAGAACTTTTATTATTAATGTCTGCTTAGATTCTTTTGTTGAGGTTGTAAGAAGTCTACTAAATATACATACAACAATATCTTTTTAGAAAGAAACTTAAACTTTCCCTGAATCAGAGCATAGAGTTTGTTAGTTTCCTGTGTTGTGGAAGAGAATCCACTAGATGGTACTGTTACATAAATGATCATACTTGGAACAATACACTGAAATTTTCTTCTCCATTAAACAACTGCTCACTGAAATATTTTGTTTTTCAACTCAAACTATGCCAACTTGATTAATAGTGTAGCTTGGTCTAAAGTGAGGAAGTAAATTTTCACTATTAGGATTTATGGTAAGCTCCTTGCAAAATAAATAAGGTAATCAATTAGTAGTCTTCTAGCAGTTTGTATGCATGGAAAATTGTGCATCACAACATGCTATATTTTGTATTTGAAAATGAGCTCCTTTCAGAAACACATTTTGGTGCTTATGAGAAGGAAATTGCATTTGGTATGCATTTAAAATTTCCTGATTTATAGATGGCAATTTATTGATTATTTGGTGTTTACAAAATTTTGCCAGGAAATCAACCACTAATCTGGGAAAGTCTAAACATTACACACTATGCAATTAGAAGCAGATTTGATTTAATGGAGCAGCTACATGGAAGCCTCCTTGTACTATTTCCATGGAGTTCATGCTCTGGAATCTACCTTGGAGTTGGGCCATTTGAAAGCAAGCCATTTTGATACCTAAGTATCCTTGGAAGTAATCCAAGATGAACCAGCTTCATATAGAGTTCACTTTATAGCATCGTTATAACAGAATGAATCTCCAGATCACCAAAGTATGAATTACATATGGGGAGTTCAAAGGCTTGAATGGAAAAGATAATTCTGTATTTGTATTAAAATCAGCAATTAAATATATCATCAGTAAAGTCACTACAGTTATTTAAATACTGGGAAATGTACTTACAGTGAGTTATAATACAGTAAGTAAGATAATATTACATTTTTTCTTTAAGCTAAGTCCCTCTAATTTAGGGGTTCTTAACCTGGTCCATGGACCCTTGAGTGTTCATGGATAGAAAATAGGGGTCTAGGAACTTTGAGTGGAAAAACTACAGTTAACTAAAATTCAGCATTTTCTCTAATTACAAATGTAGACAACAAATTATGGAAGTATTATCAGAGCCCGTGCTTTCGACATCAACAGAAATAACAGTTACCTTCATATCACATTACAGTTGTAGCATCTTGAAATATTTTTCTTATTCATCACTACTTTAAAGTTATGGTGATTATTAGACTGTTAGATCTTAAGATGTTAATAAATGAGTTACTCTATAATAGTTTAGAAATATTTTAATTACCATATTTTAGTATAATTATTGTCCTTTATAATCCTATATATTTTACTTTATGCATTTAGAAATATTATTCTGACAAGCAGTTCATAAGTTTTACACCAGACCTCCAAAGGGGTCTGTAATACAAAGATGTTCAGAAACCTTGCTCTAAATTGTGCTTTGAGATAGGACATTCTGGAAAAGCTGCACATCATTTCTCTTCCTTAAAAAAAAAATAGCATCCTTTGGACTGTACCATTTAAGGGTACTGAATAACCTAAAGGGTGGGTGACCTTGAATAGTATCAGAATCAATGATTACCCTTCCATTTAGCTATAGGAATTTAGAAGGTAACTATTTCAAATAAGAGAATACTCAGGATTTCAAAATTTGTCAGAAAGTAAAACTTTTAAAATGCAGAGCAGTAGATTCTCTACTTTCTGTGGCAAATGGAATTGAGAATTGAAATAAATAGTGAGGAACCTGGTTTCTTAGTACTCACTTCCCCTGAAACAATTCAGAGGTTGAGAGACTAGACTGATGATTAAGTTCTCAGTTAACACACAGGTCCTGGTAACCTCAATAAATTAAGGAACATTTAAGAAACAGGAAGAAAATTTCTTCCAGGAAAAGAATTAAAAGTTTGTGTGGTAAAAAATATAATACAGTATCCTAAAACTATAAAATTGAGAAGAAAATCAAACTATAATCAATAACAGTAATTTCAAATTATTTGAATTTGGTAGACTCATCAGTAAATGTTATATCTGTAGACACACTTCTTACAGACATAGTAACTACCAGTTGTGACTAATACCTTAAATGTGTCTCCTTACACATTGCCCACTTTTAATTCCCATTTAACTGTGAACCTTGGCAAAGGTTTCTGTGACTAATATGTCCAGTGTATTCTCCCAATTCTCCCCATTTCTTGCTAAAAAATGTCAGTTTAGATTAAACAATATATTTAAAGAGAATTTTAAGAACTCAGAGGAATTGAGGGAAGAAGTGAGAGATTTATTATTTGTCTACTTGGTAGAAAACACTACAGCACTTTTCCTCAGTCTTGTAAAGGCTTTTACATTTTATTGGTTAGATGTGAATGATAGTCTCTGTGTTTAAAGAATGACTGATGGTGCTAAGTGCTCCTCATTCTGCACCATTTACCAGTGGGAAAGTTAGAGCTTCTGGGTGTGGGGTCAGTGCCCTTCATCTGGAAGGATTTTTTGCTGGAGGAATCCAGGTATGAATGTGTGAATACATGAATGCAGGCTCATGCCTGTTATTTTGTTTTAGGAGGCCTCCCGTTCATCTGCATGTGAAAAATCAACAGGTCTGCTGCTAGGGCCCTGAACTCTCTCCTGCTCAGCTAAAGGTTCACTCACTAGGAAGAACTGTTTCTGCTCCCTCAAGCTTTTCCTTCATCTCTCTTAGAAGCTTGTCTCCTCAGTGCCTCAGTGGTACCACTGTTCCTCTGACATTGCACCTCAGAATCAGTGTTAACTTTTTATTTATGCCACTCTGTGCACTCAGTCCTTAGATCTTGATCAGATAGGGGTTTTCCACTTCTTAATCTATATTGCCATGTTAATTCTCCAGTCCCTGGCCATTTCTGACCTCACATGATATATAAAATGTGGCTATAGACCAATGGAACTGATTTTCCTTTGTGGCTTCTAGAATTCAATCTTATCACATTAGCTTAGAGTCATACCCTGCATCATTTTCACTTCGTTAATCTCTTTTCATACAGTACTAAATGGATTGCCAGCCATCTTGTCACTGAGATTATGTGACAGTTATGATTATTTTAATCCCTTAAATCCTTCAGTGGTTCTCTATTTTCCTCTTCTTTATTAATGTGTTAGTTGCAGTCAACATTTGTCAATATTATTTTCTTCATATCCCAAGATACACTTTCCTGTTCTTTCTGTACCCCTCAGAAGTCTTTCATCTGTAAGCCATTTGTTTAAGCTTTCTCCAATATCTTATTTCCATAGTACTCTAGAAACATGACCTCATATTCCAGATTTTAATCTGTACCTTTTATAAAATCTTTCTCAATTATTTAGAAGAAAATGCAGGCTAAAAAGCCTCAACCAGTTAGGGTATTTATCCTCAGTGCTAACACTTCTGTTACATACAAATGAGGATTCATAATTGCAACCATTTCAAGAAAGGATTAAGTCACCTATAAGTGTTTGAGTGGTGGCCTCTTCATGTGCAACTGGCCCTACCCCATGAAATATTTTATCAAAAACTACAAAGGTGGTTTCTGAAGCTAAAGTTAAATCTTGTGAAGTTGAGCTACAGAACACATCCACTGGGTTGGCTAACAAGGAATCATTCTTTTCATACACTCTTAATCTTTAATAGCTTCTCTATATCCAGTTAGACAAATAATTCAACAGTGAAAAGATGTGGAATTTTGGAAAAAATTTGAAAACATTTTGGTTAAAGTGTATTTTCAGGGCTGGTGTCTTAGCTCAGACTGCTCTAACAAAATGTTATAGACCAGGCAGCTTAAACAAAAGGCATTTATTTCTCAGTTCTGGAAGTTGGGAAGTTCAAGATCAGGGTGCCGGCAAATTTGGTTCCCAGGGAGAGCTGCTTCCCGTCTTACAGAAAATCACTGCCTTGTTGTGTGTTCACATGGCCTCTCAGTCTTCCTATTCTTATAAGGACATTAATCTCATCGTGAGGGTGGGACCTAATTTAAACCTAATCACCCCAAAGGCCTCATCTCCAAATACCATCACAGAGGATGTTAGGGCTTCAACATATGAATTTTGTGGGGACACAAGCAAAATTTACTATGGGCACATAATCAGCAGGACCCAGTGCAAGGTGAAAATGTGAAGGAGCCCTTGTTTAAAAGCAAGAAAAGGGAATTCCCTGGTGGTCCAGTGGTTAGGACTCCACGCTTTCACTGCCAAGGATGGGGGTTTGATCCCTGGTCTGGGAACTATGGACCCTGCAAGCCGTGAGGCGTGGTCCCCCCCCCAAAAAAAAACCCAAGTAAAAAGTGCCATTGGAGGTACTAAAATATAAAACTTTCCCCTTCTGCAGTCTCTCTTGACCTGTCATCGTGTCTTTTTTTGCTACTTAATGTCACAGTCCCTTGAGCATGGGGATACTTGTTGGTTGAGTGCAGATCCTCACAGGTGCCTGGGACCGCACTACTGGCTGCCAGGCTCTCCTTCTTGTCAGCACTAGACCTCCATGGGAGATCAATCTCCCTTTCCCATGGGATTGCTACCTTAACCAGCAGTGGACAGGTG
The DNA here is from genome assembly GCF_008692025.1 of Phocoena sinus. Classification (NCBI taxonomy): domain Eukaryota; kingdom Metazoa; phylum Chordata; class Mammalia; order Artiodactyla; family Phocoenidae; genus Phocoena; species Phocoena sinus. Next base: position 27,072,215 of record NC_045775.1, read on the forward strand.
ATCCCTAAGTGATTGTATGTGTCACACTGGGATGTGCTAGGTTCCTGGATAAGGGGTGAATGAGAAGGTTGCCCTTCTTGTCTCCTGCTAAGCTTGCTGTGGTGCTGCCAGCCTGGAAAGGGGATGGCCACCACCATGCCCTTCCCTGAGAAAAGGGTGTATGCCCTCTTGTACGCATCACCCTGAAGCCCCCCCATGCCCACACCCTGGCCCACTGGGAGGTTGAGTGGGGCCCAGAACACCATGGAGTCAGGAGATGGGCAGCTGAGAACCCATCCCAGGGAGGCAGGGGGCAGCAGGACTGCCCCTGAGCCAGGCCTCTAGATCCCCAGGCTTGTGCTGCATTGTCCCATTGGACTTCACTTACGCAATACAAATTCAAAGATAAAATTATTAAGACAAAGACTGCAGTGCCTTGAACTCCAAACGGGGCCCTTCTGGATGTGTGCCTCTGTGCTACTGTACTGGTCACACGCCCATGGAGGCGGCCTTTCATGCAATCCCTGAGATGTGACTGTTATGTAGTATAGTGTTTAAGATCAAGCTAGTAAATCCTCTAAGAATTGGAAGGATAGCATAACACTGTATCACTCCTCGTGAAAGGCTATGTGCCATTCATTGTCTCTGAACCCCATAGTATCCACTAAATTAGCATATGCGAAAAGGTTATTCATTGAACATTGATACATCAAGACGGTGAACCAACAACAGGATATAATCCAAAATTAAATGTTATCAAGGAGCATTCATTTATCAGTATAATTTATACTTTAGACAGACATTTCAATTTTGCACACATGTGTTCCTATATTGGAGGCTCTCTTTACAAAGGTACCATTTAGATTATTTTTCCTCTGATAAATTGATCAGTATTTAGGAAGGAGGAGCATTCACAGATAGAATCCACAAGGAGGAGCTCTGAACTCATTTAAGCATCAGGATTTGCAGTTTCTATCTCAGCGTATTCACGAGTAAGATTGTCTTGAAGTACATAATTAGTTCCAAGGCAGAGTTTTATCAGCTGAGTCTTTGGGGAATGGTAATGTGTAAACACTTATTAAAATGTTGTGGTGGGAGGGGGCATAATTCTGCATAAGTCAAATTAGACAGGTACAAACAAAACCAAAGGCTTCCTGCCCTTGGGATTATTTGTTCTTTGGTTGAAGATACATACCATATTGTGGATTCTCATCCATGTTAAGAGATAGCAAGGAAAGAGTATGGACATTTTTGCAGTTTATAGTTAGCTCTGACAAATAGAGATATAAACCGTGCAGCTCTCAGAATATGGTATTTTTCCCAGGGCATCTCTGCGGGGTGGGGTGGGCAGGGAAAGTTATTGAGTTATGTTTCTATATATTGAGTTCTCATATCAGGAAAGCATGAATTAAAGTGTATTGTGGGATGTCATGTACAAATATAAATAAATGGTTACATAAACAGTATACTGTAAACAGATGAGACAAAGCAATAGAAATGAAGGCTTATAAAGTGTATTGGATTGTAGACTTTGTTTTCCTGTCTCTATTTTTAATCTATATAAAGCCTCCAAGTCTCTTGAGCCAGCTGGAGAAATTAAGAGTAAGTGTCATATTGAGTCAGGAGTATGTTGGGACAATGGCTGGTGAAACTTGAAAGGCGGAATCATTCCTTTGATCTTTCTTCTTGGTGCTCCAGCCTGGCTTTGGGATAGGGATATATATTGATACTTAGTAAAACTTGGCAAGCTCTACCTTGTGTGGCTAAATACTCATGACTTGGTTGGTTCTACACAGCTGGAGAGTTTGGATGATTCTTTTTTTACTCTTGTTGTAAGGTTAGTAGAAGTGAATTGGGAAGGAGTGGTATAGTTTGATTGGTACTTCCCCCAAAGAAAGGAAAGTTGGATTAGACTCACAGGGTGAAAAACTAAAGAGGTCTTTCTTGGCAAAATAAAACCACCTACCCTCTATCACCATTTCTTTACCTTGCTTTTATTTTTCACCATCTAGCTTTGTGTTGTGTATTTATTTGCTTTTAATGTGTTCCCCCCACTAAAATACGTGCCATTCTGAGGACAGGACTTTGATTTGGTTTAGATTTATCCTTAGAGTGTAGAACTGTGCATGGCACAAAGTAAGTAGGTGCTCAATAATTATTTGTGAAATTAATAAATCAATGAGTCTGTAATGTCACATGATTTATCTTTTTAAATTATATTTTATCATCTTTTGATTGAGATCAAAATCATGATGTTGTAATGCTGCTCCTCCTTTGATATTGGGAAATAGGGAAATTCTCAACGTTAACTAGGCTGATAATTAAGGTTTCCTCTACTGAGGGAGTCTCCTATATCTCCCTACTTGAAGTGGGGGCCTGCAGATCAGCAGCACGTGGGGGCCCTAACCCAGTGCTGTTGAATCAGAATCTGCATTTTCACAAAATGCCCAGGTGGTTTGTATGAATAGTAAAATTTGAATGGGTGACTCCACAGAATGGGCCTTTAACCAGGCACGTAATTAGATGAGAAAGTTTGGCTTCGATTTACTCCTGAGCGAAGCAAAAGAAGAAAGGAGGCTGCAAATGGGATGAAATGGAATGTTTTACAGTGCCTTTTACTCTTTCTGCCTTTATATCATCCTAAATACTTCTATATCAAGTCCTTTCAACTGTAAATCTTTGTTGGTGCTTTTCATCTCTTTTCCATCTTAATTTTTTTTCCAGGTTTCTTATGTTGTTATAGTTTCATCTACTATGTCATAAGCAAATAGAATGCTTTGTATTTCACATATGAATGCACTTCTTTCAAATAATGGCCTGTCCTAAAAATCTTACCTCTCTGTGTATAAATATTTTCTTCCTCAGCTTTCTTAGATGTCAAGAAAAAAGTCCATATTATAAGTGAGATTCTGTCCTTCAAGCAACATTTTATAAAGGATCCTTTTTCATCTTTAGACTGTTGCTTACAGCAGTGCCCTCCTTGGGCCTGGGGTCTCTTTTTTAGTGGCTTTTCAAGTATTAACTGACAGTGCTTGAGTGAGAGTTATGTTCAGAAACTAGGTGCTGTGTATTTTAATAAACATTACCTGAACTGTATCCTCAGGAATGGTTAACTTCTTTTTTTTTTGCGGTACGTGGGCCTCTCCCTGTTGTGGCCTCTCCCGTTGCGGAGCACAGGCTCCGGATGCACAGGCTCAGCAGCCATGGCTCACGGGCCTAGCTGCTCTGTGGCATGCGGGATCTTCCCGGACCAGGGCACGAACCCGTGTCCCCTGCATCGGCAGCCGGACTCTCAACCACTGCGCCATCAGGGAAGCCCAGGAATGGTTAACTTCTAATGGATATAATTGAGAGTCAGACAGAAGGTCACTCTTAGAGATTAGGGACAGGAAAATGCCAATAGTGGTTTGATTTTTTTTTTTTTTGGTTACAAATGTCCTGGGTCAGCATTTTAAGATTTTTGTGTTAAGTGTTAATACATAGAATAAATTATCTTCCTTCCCCCATTGCTACCATCTTATCTCCACATTGAAGTTAGTTTCCTTGATGAAAGAAAGTTTACCTTATAATTTCCTCTGGGGGGTATCTAACACAGTATTGTGCACTTCATAGTGTTCAGTACAAATTCATGATTTGAAATTTGCAAAAAGAAAGAATTAGCTGCAAATAGAATTGTGAATAAGCAAAAGATCTAATAAGACAAATAAGCCATGCATTTAGTAGACAGAAGCACAAATCGAAAGGGTGGTTTATGGTGTTTTCTATGGACATTTTAAAGTTGCATGAATCACTATAATTAGCAATCATTAGAAATGTTTTACATTGTATAGCCAAAATATCTTTAATTTTAATATGTATTTAGGGTTAACTATAGGACTGGTTATCTGTTTTCTTTTGGAAGCTATATTCATGCATTCATCTAGGTAAAAATTGATAATGCCAAGATAGCATCATTTTGCTTCATTCATATTCCTTAGTGATGATCATACCATCTTTCCTCAGCTGAATAACAAAAACCAGTTTCTTTGTTCCGTCTTGAAAGGTGATATGAAATGAACTCAGCCTGCCTTTGTTTGTCTATATCCTGTGCCGATTTAGTCTTAGTGAATAATATAAAGTCAGGACAGGCTCTCTTTTCTAGCTTTTGGTAGTGCTGACATACACAGAAACACAGTGCTTTATATTTTGCAGGTTTAAGAGAACACTATGTGGAGTACAGCCTCACAAAAATAAGGTTATACAAGTATGCAATAAATTAAACAATGCTGACATGGATGTGATAAGATATAGGTAGGCAACATCAAACTGTTAGGCTTACTGTTGTAGTTTATTTTTGAACCGATGCAAAATGTAAAGTACCCAATTTTCATGTCATTGGATTCTATTCTATTCTAACTCACGCCACCCCCCCCAACCCTGTTTCATCAGGTCCTTAGGTATGTTCCAGTTTAACCCTGCCTGTGCTTACTATTTATGTTAGGTATATTATGTATAATTATAGATACAAAGTTTGACCCAATTACACTTTGGGGCTGATAAGAGAAAGTCCGTGATGTAAATGAAACTCTTTTGGGCAAGTTTTCATTAAAAACAAGTCCCAAAGCTATAGCAGAGGAAAAGCTATTTGAATTTAGTTTTTCCTTTTCCTCTTCCTATCTGTATTTACTTTTTCACTGCTGAGAAATAAGAGAGATCAAAAACAAGTGTGTTTGAATTGCTTTTTCCCCACCTAATATGGTAAAATCAAAAACCAGAATATCAAGGATCACAACGGGATGAAAGGGCTTGGTACCTCCTAAGCCAAAGAGAACAGGAGGGGGCCTAGTGATGTAACTTAGGGTCAGGAAGGAAAGAGATGGTCTTTTAATATAATATGATCTAGGAGATCACTTCCACATTAGTAGAGTAAGAACCCTTGAAAATCCACTCCTCTATAAAAAACAATGAGAACATTGACAAAAATTATCAAAGCCTTAATCAAAGGCTTGCAATAATTTGAGGACCATTTATTCAAGAAAAATGTTTAAATGTTGGTAAGAACAGCGAGCTTTGTGTTGTTTTGATTTTGCCATATCCTGTCCCCCTCTAACTGGCCTTGAAATCATGGTAGCCAAGAGAATCAACAGCCTAGTGGTTACTGGAAGGGACAGAACAGGTTTGAAGATTCTTAAAAAACCCCATTCCCAGATCATTGTCATCATATGGCTTGTCTGTCAGTTCCCTGGAAACCTCCTTGGCAGGGCTTGTCTTTATATGACCTAACTGGTTCAATGCTAACAGCCTTTTCCTCTGAAGCATTTGTTGAATATAATCGATGACAATTATTTAGAATTGCAGCTGCCTGATGTGGTGATAATATTTGGGCCACACAGGAACCTGGGCAAAAACTTAAAAGGAAAAGCTGGGTAATGAGATGTTCATAGGGGTCTTTAAAAGGATCTGACATATTCCTAGGAATCTAGAAGGCCACACACATGCAAAGCTGTGTGCATGTCTAGGAATAACCTGAGAAGGCTCTTATGTCTCACTTCTGGTTGACCTGAAGTTCTGCTCAAACAGGAAGTGAAGACTAAGGTAGTAAACTACCTGCCTGGCATTGAAGGCATAACCTCCACAGAACCCCTTAGCAAATGCTAGGAGACTTATTGGTTCTAGACATTTAAGAAAATCTCTATCCAATTGTTAGCTGATCCAAAGCTAACTGAGCAGAGACATCAGTGTCCACACCTGACAAACAATACAGATTTTATAGAATTAGTCCAGGAAGCCTGTTAAACAAACAGCAACAGCAAAAAACCTTGGGGAGAAGATCTGATTTTCAGAGTTGCCATATTATTTAAAATATTTAGTTTTTGCCATAATATGTTATTTCAAGGCATGCAAAGAAAAGGAAAGTATGGCCCATGAACAGGGGGATAACAAATCAATAGTAACTGACTCTGAGGAAGCTCAGATATTATTAGAACACCATAAATTACTAGACAGACTTTAAATCTGTTGTTATAAATATGTTCAAAGCACTAAAGGAAACTTTGTCTACAGAATTAAAGTATGGGAGTAATGTCTTGTCACATAGAGAATATCAATGAAGAGGTAGAAATTATAAAAACGGAATAGAATATCTGGAGTTGAAAAGTACAATAATTGAAATTAAAAAAAAAAATCACTTGAGCTCAACAGCAGATTTGACCTGGCAGAAGAAAGAATCAGAAAATTTGGAAATCGGTCAACTGAGATTTTATAGTCTGACAAACAGAAAGAAAAAAAAAAGAATAAATAGAGCTTCAGAGATATGGGGAGACCATGAAGTATCAATATATCAACAAATGTATAATGGGAGTACCAGAAGGAAAGGAGAAGAAAAAAGGGGCTGAAAGAATGTTTAAGGAAATAATGTCCAAAAACTTACCAAATTGATAAAAATTATTAATCTCCACATCCAAAAAGTTTAACACGGTCCAAGTGGAGTAAATTCAAGGAGATCCACATCTAGACACATCCTAATCAAACTGTTGCAAGACAAACACAAAGAGAGACTACTGAAAGTAGTGAGAGAAGCAGCTCATCACACACAAGAGGTGTTCAATATTAATAACAGCTTATTTCTTAGAAGAAACCAGGAAGGCCAAGAGGCAGTGGTATGACATATTCAAAGTGGTGAAATAAATACTGAGAGAACTTGTTGCTAGCAAGCCTGTCATACCAAAAATACTAAGGGGATCCTTTAGGTTAGCAGTCCCCAACCTTTTTGGCAACAGGGACTGGTTTCATGGAAGACAGTTTTCCCATGGACTGGAGGTGGGTGGATGGTTTCGGGATGTTTCAAGCACATTACATTCATTGTGCTCTTTATTTCTATTATTATTACATTGTAATATATAATGAAATAATTCTATAACTCACCATCCTGCAGAATCAGTGGGAGCCCTGAGCTTGTTTTCACTTGCCACTCACTGATAGGGTTTTGATATGGCTCTGCAAGCTATTGATTTATTATGGTCTCTTTGCAGTCAATGATAAGCTACTAATGATAATCTGTATTTGCAGCCACTCCCCAGCGCTAGCATCACCACCTCAGCTCCACCTCAGATCATCAGGCATTATATTCTCATAAGGAGTGTGCAACCTAGAGCCCTCACATGTGCAGTTCACAGTAAGGTTCTCACTCCTATGAGAATCTAATGTCGCCGCTGATTTGACAGGAGGTGGAGCTCAGGCAATAATGCGAGTGATGGGGAGCGGCTGTAAATACAGATGAAGCTTCACTCGCTTGCCCGCTGCTTACCTCCTGCTCTGTGGCCCAGGGGTTGGGGACCTCTGCTTTAGGTTAAACAAAAGGACCCTGGAAACTAACTTGAATCCACATGAAGAAATAAAGGGCACTGGTAAGGGAAATGATAAAGATTAGAGATTTAGAAATAAAAGAAGTAGAGAATAGAAATCTAATAGAGAAATCAATGAAACGGAATTTTTTAAATAAAGATCAAGAAAATTGACAACCTTTAGCTAGACTGACCAAGAAAAAAAACACCAGACTCAAATTACTAAAGCCAGATATGAAAGAGAAGTCACTACTGACCTTAAGGAAATGAAATGATTATAAGGGAATATGTAAATGACTATATCCCAACAAACTAGATAGCATAGACGAAATGGACAAATTCTTAAAAAGACACAAATTACTGAACTGACTCAAGAAGAGAAATAAAATTGGAAAATACTTATAACAAGTAAAGTGATTAGACATTTAATTTAAAAACTTTCCACAAAGAAAAGTTCAGGCCCATGTGGCTTCACTGGTGAATTCTGCCAAATGTTTAAAAGGAATGAATACCGCTCCCTTACAAATTAAAATATAGAAGAAGAGCGAACATTTTCTGTGGTAGGCTAAAAAATAGCACCCCCCCCCACCCCCGCCACAAGATATTCATGTCCTAATCCCTGGAACCTATAAATGTTACCTTTCAGGTAAAGTCTTTACAGATATGATTAAGTTAGGAATCCTGACACCAAGGTAGAGATTATTCTAGATTATGTCAGCCCAATGCAGTCATAAATGTCTTCATAAAAGAGAGGAAGAGGGAGGGAGATTTTAAACAGAAGAGGAGAAGTCAATGTGACGATAGAGGCAGAGATTAGAATGGTGCCAGCCACAAGTCAAAGAATACTGGTAACTACTTGAAGCTGAAAGAGGTGGGGAATGGATTTTCCTTTAGAGTTCCCAGAGTGAGCATAGCCCTGCCAACATCTTGATTTTAACTCAGCAGAACTGCTTTTGGACTTTTGACCTCCAGAAGTTTAGGAGAGTAAGTTTTTGTTGTTTTAAGCCACCTGTGTTGTGATAATTTTTAACAGCAGCTATAGGAAACCAGTATACTTTCCAACTCATTTTGTGAAGCTGGTATCATCCTGGTGCTAAAACTGGATGGAGACACAGAAAAAAGAAAACAAAGACTGATATCCCTTGTGGATATAGATACATAAATGCTCAGCAAAATACTAGCAAATTGAATCCAGTAATATAAAAAAAAAATCATACAACATGACCAAGAGGGATTATCTCAGGAATGCAAGGTTGGTTTAATATCTGAAATCAATGAATTATAATACATTAATAGAATAAGGAACAAAACCCACTAATCAACTCTCTAGATGGAGAAAAACATTTTGACAAAAATCCAGTACACTTTAATGATAAAAACTCTCAGAAAAATAGGATTAAAGGGGTATTTCCTTAAACAGATAAAGGATAACCATGAAGAACCCACAGCTAACATCATATGTAATGGCAAAATGCTGAACACGTTCCCGTTAAGGTCATAAGCAAGACAAGAATGTCTTCTCTTGCCATTTCCTTTTTTAAATATATTTTTAAAATATTTATTTATTTATTTATTTTGGCTGTGCCAGGTCTTAGTTGCAGCATGCGGGATCTTTAGTTGCAGGCATGTGGACTTCTTAGTTGCGGTATGTGGACTCTTAGTTGCAGCATGCATGCAGGATCTATTTCCCCAACCGGGGATCGAACCCGGGCCCCCTGCATTGGGAGCATGAAGTCTTACCCACTGGACCACCAGGGAAGTTCCTGCTCTTGTCATTTCAATTTGACATTAGTTGGAAGTTCTAGGCAAGGTAATTAGGCAAGAAAAAGAAATAAAAGACATCTAGCCTTTTGGCCAGAACTGCCATCTTCCAGTAATTTGCCAACATGACCAACACAGAAGGAAAGAGGAGAGGCACCTGCTATATGTTCTCTAGGTCTTTTAGAAAATATGGAGTTGTTCCTTTGGCCACATACATGTTAATCTATAAGAAAGGTGACATTTTTAGACATCAAGGGAATGGGCACTGTTTAAAAAGGAATGCCCCACAAATGTTATCATGGCAAAACTGGAAGAATCTATAACATGTGTCCCCAGCATGCTGTTGGCATTGTTGTAAACAGACAAGTTAAGGGCAAGATTCTTGCCAAGAGAATTAATGTACATATTGAGCATGTTAAGTGCTCTAAGAGCTGAGATGGCTTCCTGGAACATGTGAAGGAGAATGATCAGAAAAAGAAGGAAACCAAAGAGAAATGTACTTGGGTTCAACTGAAGCACCAGCCTGCTCCACCTAGAGAAGCAGACACTGCGTGGCTTGTGGAGTCTTAGTTTGACGGCAGTGAAAGCACCGAGTCCTAACCACTGGACTGACAGAGAATTCCCTAGAGAAGCACACTTTGTAAGAACCAATAGAAAGGGCCTGAGCGGCTGAAACCCAATGAATTCATGGCATGACAGGTCTAAAAAAAATAAAAGATCTCTGGACTGTAAAAATGTTTTTCTTAATTGAGTTAAAGTGTGGTGTCCACACCCCCAAAGAAATATTTAAAGCGCACTTTGTATCCTAAAAATGAATGAATGAATGAGCGAATGAATAAACAAATGATATCCAGATCGGAAAGGAAGAAGTAAAACTGCATCACACCATATACTAAATTTAACTCCAAATGGATCAAAGGCCTAAATGTAAGAGCTAAAACTATAAAATTCTCAGAAGAAATCATATGAGTAAATATTTGTGTCCTTGGATTAAGTAATGGTTTCTTAAATATGACACCAAAAGTACAGGTGACAAAAGAAAAAGATAGACAAATTGAACTTCACCAACATTAAAAGCTTTTGTGCTTCAAAGGGCATCATCAAGAAATTAAAAAGATAACCCATAGAATGGGGGGAAATATTTGCAAATCCTATTTTGATACAGGGACTAGTATCCATAATATAAAATTATCTCCTATAACTTAAAATGACATGGCAAATAACCCCCCAAAAAGTTAGTAAAGGATTTGAATAGGTATTTTTCCAAAAAGTATATACAAATATCCAATAAGAACATGAGAAAGTGCTCAATGTCATTAATCATTAGGGAAATGCAAATCGAAACTACAGTGAGATACCACTTCTCACTCACTAGGATGCCTATAATAATAATAATTTAAAAAGGAAAATAATAAGTGTTGGCAAAGATGTGAAGAAATTGAAACCCTCATACATTGTTAGTGGGATTGTAAAATGGTACAGCTATTCTGGAAAACTGGCAATTCCTCAAAATGTTAGACTTAGAGTTAACTTATGATGCAGCAATCTACTCCTAGGTATATACCTAAGAGAACTGAAGACATATGTCTACATAAAAACCAGTACTCTAATGTTCACAGCAGCGTTATTCATAATAGCTGAAAAAGTGGAAACAGCTCAAATATCCATAAATTGAGTGGATAAACAAAATGTGATATATCTGTACAATGGAATATTATTTCACAATAATAAAGAATAAAGTGTTGATACATGCTACATCATGGAAGAACCTTGAAAACATTATGCTAAGTGAAAGAAGCCAATCACAAATGGGTACACATTATATGATTCTGTTTGCATGAAATGTTCAGAATAGGCAAATCCATTGAGACCAAAAGTAGATAGGTAGTTGCCAAGGGGTGGGATAGGGTGGGATGAGGAGAGTCTGCTAATGGGTGCAAAATATTTTTTTATGGTGATGAAAATGTTCTGAAATTAGACAGTGGTGATGGTTGCACAACTCTGTGAATATGCTACCAACTTCTGAATTATGTACTTTAAAAGGGTGATCATATTGCATACATTATGTATGTAATATGATCTAAATATTATACTAGGAGGATGATAGCTAACTTTGATACAGACCTATGAGGGATATGGACAAGAGATTAATTCTTATAGTATTAGATAGCATAGAAACAAGCTATCAAAAACCCCACATTATTCAGAGGTGATCAAAGAATACTAAAGAGAAGAGGAAAAAAAGCAAGATGCCACTTCAAGGTTTCTTGTTCCCTCATCCAGGACTCAGCTTTCCCTTCTACCCAGTATCACAAACTTGTGCACATGGGCCTGTGTAATACAATATTTATAAGGTGAATATTCAACCTGTTGCTACTCACATAGCCTAACCCTATACTTTCCATATTATTCTTTACCGTTCTTTTTTCTTTTAACATCTTTATTGGAGTATAATTGCTTTACAATGGTGTGTTAGTTTCTGCTTTATAACAAAGTGAATCAGCTATACATATACATATATCCCCATATCTCCTCCCTCTTGCATCTCCTTCCCACCCTCCCTATCCCACCCCTCTAGGTGGTCACAAAGCACCGAGCTGATCTCCCTGTGCTATGCGGCTGCTTCCCACTAGCTGTCTATTTTACATTTGGTAGTGTGTATAAGTCCATGCCACTCTCTCTCTTCATCCCAGCTTACCCTTCCCTCTCCCCGTGTCCTCAAGTCCATTCTTAGGTCTGCATCTTTATTCCTGTCCTGCCCCTAGGTTCTTCATAACCATTCTTTTTTTGTTTGTTTTTAGATTCCATATATATATATGTTAGCATACAACCTTTACCATTCTTTACACACATGCAGTCAATCTCAAGACTCATGAAAGAAACTTCTCCCTTTTTATTCTGAATTCTTGTGCACTAGCAAATATTTTAGAAGTTTAAACAATATGTCAACGTATTTTATAGTTACTTTAACTGAGAAACATAACTAGATTTAAAAAAACAGGACAGTTTCCTTTTCTAAATTCTCATTTATATCAATCAGGGTTTAGTGAGAAAAATAGAAGTTACCCTAGATGTCTTCAAGATTTTCAAGGAGAAAATAATTTTTTTCAGGGAATTAAGTACTTACAAAATTGTAGGAAAGGCCGGTATAACTGAATCACTTTGCTGTATACCTGAAACTAACACAACATTGTAAATCAACTATAGTCCAATAAAAATTGGATTAAAAAATTGTAGGAGGGGCTTCCCTGGTGGCGCAGTGGTTGAGAGTCCGCCTGCCAATGCAAGGGACACGGGTTCGTGCCCTGGTCCAGGAGGATCCCACATGCCGTGGAGCGGATGGGCCTGTGAGCCATGGACTCTGAGCCCGCGTGCCTGGAGCCTGTGCTCCGCAATGGGAGAGGCCACAACAGTGAGAGGCCCGCGTACTGCAATTAAAAAAAGAAAAAAAAAAAAATTGTAGGAAAGGCCAGAAGAAGAGAAAGAGGAAGTGGGGGGTCTTCGAGAAATGACAAAATTGTAGGCAGCTGCTGCCTACATTCCAGCTGAAGCCTGATGGTAGACCATAAAGTCCAAGAAGCAAGCTGTTGTTGATGCCACGGCTGCAGAAGTCTGAAATGCTGTGTGAGGAAGAGTAGATTCTACCTCCTTACTGCCTTCCAAATCTTATGCAAGTGCTTGTTTTTGATGGAATCTCAGATGGAATCCTACTAGCAAGAGATTCTGAGAAATGTAGTTCCCAAGCTTCTAGCCCCTGCAGTACCAAGAGAATATGTACAAAAGAGTGCTGGAATGTTACTGATCGTTAGCCAGTATGACATGACTTCAGAAGCCAAAGCACTGGTCAAAATGAACTTTGGGTGAATGATGCTTTAGGTTTAGCAGTTGACTCTTTGTTCTTTTAAATACTAGAGAATTTACTACTGCATTTCTGCCTTATATTATATTTCTTATGTCTCTGGCTACCTGAATTAAACCCAGAACATATTTGTCTTAGTGTTTCCTTTCTGCTGTAACAAGTTGCCACAAACCTTAGTGGCTTCAAACAATACAAGTTTGTTCTCTTACTGTTTTAGAGGCATAAAGTCTGAAATCAGTGAAAAGTCAAAGTGTCAGCAGGGTTGATTTCCTTAGTAGGCTATGGGGGAATGAGTTTCCTTGCCTTTTTTAGCTTCTGAAGGCTGCCTGCATTCCTTTACTTGATTCCTTCCTTGAATAACACTGCTGTCTTGTTTCCATCATCACATTTCCTTCTCTTCCGTCGTCAAATGTCTCTCTGCCCCACTCCTATAAGGACAGTTGTGATTATGTTTAGGTCCCACCTAGAAAAGTCAGGATAATCTCTCCATCACAAGAATCTTAATCACATCTGTAAAGTTTCTTCTGCCATAGAAAGAAACATTCACAGGCTCCAGGGATTAGGACCTAGATATCTTTGGGGGCCATTGTTCAGCCTACTACAACATTTACAAAATACGTGCTTTTCTTTTTAAAGACACATCCTTATTCCTATTTTGTGCCAGTACTTTCCTGTCCAACATGTAAGCTACCAGGCTTATCCCATCACTATAACTTTGGATCTGTGATTTTACAGAAAGGGTACTCTGGCATATATTGCTCGCTCTTTGATGATCCTTGTTTATATGGTGCTGAGTACTTCAACTTTACAGGCACAAAAGGCTCTGGGGCAGTGGATGCATTAAAAAGAACGCTTGGGGCTTCCCTGGTGGTGCAATGGTTGAGAGTCCGCCTGCCGATGCAGGGGACACGGGTTCATGCCCCAGTCTGGGAAGATCCCTCATGCCACGGCACGGCTGGGCCCGTGAGCCATGGCCGCATCCGGAGCCTGTGCTCCGCAACGGGAGAGGCCACAACAGTGAGAGTCCCACGTACCACAGAAAAAAAAAAAAAAAAAAGAACCCTTAATTCTTTCAAATGTCATATCCTAATTTTGCGCCAAAAGAAGTATTACCTGTTTTCTGCTAAACGCTTTACTTGTTCTGCTTCTGGTTGATTCTTGGCTCACATATCCTGTTTAGTGGTGTCATGACTTTATTTGCTGAGGCATGGTCTACAGCTGTACTATAGTTGGAGCCTGGTTAAAGGACTGGGACCAGTTCTGGGCTTTTTGTTCCTCAGGACCTAAAATGTGTTCCCTTGTTCCACATTCTTGGACCTTGCTTAACAACTTGGCCCCAATTTTCCCAAGGAAGGATTCTAGTGCATTTCTCTCCTTCCAGTTTCAGTTCTTATGGTTCTTCTATTGGGGATGAGGGTTCCTTTCTGAGGCCTCAGTCATAAAGACAGGAGAGTAGTAGATGGATCTCTGTGAACCTTTCTATCAACTGACCAATGATTTCACTCAGATTACATGAGAAGACTCTTTATTAGAGCAGGATTCTATTTCCAAAGAAGAAAGATGACATAGAGTAAGAGTATGAAATATGGGAATTCCCTGGTGGTCCAGTGGTTAGGACTATGCACTTTCACTGCTGAGGGCCCGGGTTCAATCCCTGGTAGGGAAACTAAGATCCCACAAGCTGAGTGGTGTGGCCAAAAAAAAAAAAAGTCTATGGAATAATTGGAGGTGAACAGTGGCAAATGCCAAATAATATCTCAGTTTTGGGGAACTGTACTGTCTCTTTCATTTGAACATGGAGAGAATAGATGTTCTAGAAATACAAAGTAAATTATGGATGGTCTGTATATAGATGAAAAAAGGCCCTGAAAAACAAACTAGAAGTAATAACCAATTCCCTGCACTTACTTCTTGTTTTCTTACTATATTACCATTCGAAATGGACTAATGTAACCTACTAATCTTAGGTAGAATTGCTGATTTTCTAGGATAGTGAAGTAATTAGTTGTTTTTATCAGTTTTTATTTTTGCCCCTACCTGAAATAGGGTAAACAAAGGTCTCATTTATGTCAACAAAACACTTTATGAAGCTGAGTAAATGACAATGTCAATAAACACTTGAAGATTTGCTTCCAGTTCATTGTAAATAATTGAGGTGACAAAAATCTCATATCAACAGTTCCTTCCTGAACTAAAGCTTTGGATTAAGTAAAATGTACTAGCACACAATTTTCTTGCATCCCTATCTCACCAGTTTTATCCTGTAGTAGCAAAGTGACATCCAGACAACACAAAGATTGGCAGCAGTTCGAAAAGGAAAGACCTCTAGTGTTTGGTTATACAGTTGGATACTCGCCAGCATCTAACATCAGACTACTTTTTGCAAAATCGCCAATCTATCAGGCAAGTTATCCAAAGCTACAGACACAGAGGGGTAATTTAGGTGTGAGCCTTCCCTGTTAAAGCAATTTTTTAAGGGCCAACAAGGAAAGGCTTCAGTGTGGAGGATTTCCTTTGTTCTATGAAATAATCAGATATGCAGGAATGATCCTTTATTTACACAGGGAGTTTCTAACAGTAGATTCTGATTTTGCTATTGGGGCTCCTATTTCTCATTTATCCTAAGAGAATTTGAAATTCAAAAAGAAAGAAGAAGAACTGTGAAAAAGCAGAATGTCTTGAATATGCTATTGATGTAAAGATTAACCTTTAGAAGAGGGCATCTGCTATGGCACGGCTCTATGTAGAAAGTCTGTTTACAAAAGAAGGCATTAATCAAGACATATGAATCCATTTATAATGTCTTTGCACTGTTGCAGACTTCAGAGTGAGCTAGTGAGGGAGACAGCTGAAGCCTGACAGCTAATTTAAACCCGAGGTCTTCACTGTCCAGAGATTTATCAGAGAGTCAAGCAGCCAGTATAGTGTCCTTTATGACTTGTACCTTCTCCGTTTTCAGAGGTAGTAAATGAAAAAGACTGAAAAAGGAGGTGCCATCTATTGCAGCTGTGTAAAATCACATAAACACCGTGCCCTGGGCTTTCATTATTAACACTTTCTTCTTAGCTAATTACTGTCAGCATTAAATTACAGAGTCAGGAGGCCCCACTCAATACCAATTCATTCATTTCAGGACACAGTTTGGCAGAAAACCTGTAGTGAAAGGCCAAACCTTTATCCACTAAGCCTTTTATTTGTGATTAAACAAAAGTCTTGACAAGTAGTATAATTTGCATCAAGCAGGGCTACACCAAGGGCTGATTAATAGTTTTTTTAAAAAAATAAAAATTAGCTCTAGCCTCTAGTCCACTTGACAGGATTTATCATTTTGCATATCAAAAGGCACAACGGTGGTCAATTATTTTTTTCCCAGTTCAAGCATTGTACCTTTCATCCAATGAATAACATGACTTTTAAAAAATAACCCTAACCTTTTACACCCATCAGATCTAAGTTGTTGTCTTTTAATACTGTACTGGAGAGGTGAGATTTTTGGTGGTATTGGTTTTTATAATATGTTGACTGGAGAGATTTACTATCCTAACCCTTCTATTTTTTATTTATATTTTGAATTTTATTTATTTTTTATACAGCAGGTTCTTATTAGTTATCTATTTTATCCATATTAGTGTAAATATTTCAATCCCAATCTCCCAATTCATCCCACCACCATCACCCCCCACCCCGCTTACCCCCCTTGGTGTCCATAAGTTTGTTCTCTACATCTGTGTCCCTATTTCTGCCTTGCAAACCAGTTCATCTGTACCATTTTTCTAGATTCCACATATATGCATTAATATACGATATTTGTTTTTCTCTTTCTGACTTCACTGTGTATGACAGTCTCTGGGGCCATCCACATCTCTACAAATGACCCAATTTCGTTCCTTTTTATGGCTAATATTCCTTTGTATATATGTACCACATCTTCTTTATCCATTTGGCTGTTGATGGGCATTTAGGTTGCTTCCATGAACTGACTACTGTAAATACTGCTGCAGTGAACATTGGGGTGCATGTGTGTTTTTGAATTATGGTTTTCTCAGGGTATATGCCCAGTAGTGGGATTGCTGGGTCACATGATAATTCTATTTCTGTTTTTTTAAGGAACCTCCATACTGTTCTCCATAGTGGCTGTATCAAGTTACATTCCCACCAACAGTGCAAGAGGGTTCCCTTTTCTCCACACCCTCTATAGCATTTGTTGTTTGTAGATTTTCTGATGATGCCCATTCTAACCGGTGTGAGGTGGTACCTCATTGTAGTTTTGATTTGCATATCTCTAATAATTTAGCAGCTTTTCATGTGCCTCTTGGCCATCTGTATGTTTTCTTTGGAGAAATGTCTATTTAGGTTTTCTGCCCATTTTTTAATTGGGTTGTTTGTTTTTTTTTTTTTTTTGCAGTACACGGGCCTCTCACTGTTGTGGCCTCTCCCGTTGCGGAGCACAGGCTCCGGACGTGCAGGCTCAGCGGCCATGGCTCACAGGCCCAGCCGCTCCGCGGCATGTGGGATCTTCCCGGACTGGGGCACGAACCCGTGTCCCCTGCATCGGCAGGCAGACTCCCAACCACTGCGCCACCAGGGAAGCCCGGGTTGTTTGTTTTTTTATTATTGAGCTGCATGAGCTATTTATATATTTTGGAGATTAATCCTTTGTCTGTTGGTTTGTTTGCAAATATTTTCTCCCGTTCTGAGGGTTGCCTTTTCGTCTTGTTTATGGTTTCCTTTGCTGTGCAAAAGCTTTTAAGTTTCATTAGGTCCCATTTGTTTATTTTTGTTTTTATTTCCATTACTCTAGGAGGTGGGTCAAGAAGGACCTTGCTGTGATTTATGACAAAGGGTATTCTTCCTATGTTTTCCTCTAAGAGTTTTATAGTGTCCAGTCTTACATTTAGGTCTTTAATCCATTTTGAGTTTATTTTTGTGTATGGTGTTAGGGAATGTTCTAATTTGATTCTTTTACATGTAGCTGTCCAGTTTTTCTAGCACCACTTACTGAAGAGGCTGTCTTTTCTCCATTGTATATTCTTGCCTCCTTTATCAAAGATAAGGGGACCATATGTGTGTGGGTTTATCTCTGGGCTTTCTATCCTGTTCCATTGATATATATTTCTCTCTGTGTGCCAGTACCATACTGTCTTGATTACTGTAGCTTTGTGGTATAGTCTGAAGTCAGGGAGTCTGATTCCTACAGCTCCGGTTTTTTCCCTCAAGATTGCTTTGGCTATTTGGGGTCTTTTGTGTGTCCATACAAAATTTTAGATTTTTTTCTAGTTCTTTAAAAAATGCCATTGGTAATTTGATAGGGATTTCATTGAATCTGTAGATTGCTTCGGGTAGTATAGTCATTTTCACAATATTGATTCTTCCAACCCAAGAACATGGTATATCTCTCCATCTGTTTGTGTCATCATTGATTTCTTTCATCCATGTCATAGTTTTCTGAATACAGGTCTTTTGCTTCCTTAGGTAGATTTATTCCTAGGTATTTTATTCTTTTTGTTGCAGTGGTGAGTGGGATTGTTTCCTTAATTTCTCTTTCTGATCTTTACTTGTTGGTGTATAGGAATGCAATAGATTTATGTGCATTAAGTTTGCATCCTGCAACTTTACCAAATTCAGTGATGAGCTCTAGTAGTTTTCTGGTGGCATCTTTAGGATTATTTATGTAGAGTATCATGTCATCTGCAAACAGTGACAGCTTTACTTCTTTTTTGATTTGCATTCCTTTAATTTCTTTTTCTTCTCTGATTGCTGTGGCTAGGACTTCCTAAACAGTGTTGAATAATAGTGGCAAGAGTGGACATTCTTGTCTTGTTTCTGATCTTAGAGGAAATGCTTACAGTTTTTCACCATTGAGAATGATGTTTGCTGTGGGTTTGTTGTATATAGTCCTTATTATAATGAGGTAGGTTCCTTCTATGCCCACTTTCTGGAGAGTTTTTATCATAATGGGTGTTGAATTTTGTCAAAAGCTTTTTCTGCATCTATTGAGATGATCATATGGTTTTTATTCTTCAATTTGTTAATGTGGTGTATCACACTGATTGATTTGCGTATAGTGAAGACTCCTTGCATCCCTGGTATAAATTCCACTTGATCATGGGGTATGATCCTTTTAATGTGTTGTTGGATTCTGTTTGCTATTATTTTGTTGAGGATTTTTGCATCTGTATTCATCAGTGATATTGGTTTATAATTTTCTTTTTTTGTAGTATCTTTGTCTGGTTTTGGTATCAGGTTGATCGTAGCCTCGTTTAATGGGTTTGGGAATGTTCCTTCCTCTGCAATTTTTTGGAAGTATTTGAGAAGGATGGGTGTTAGCTCTTCCCTAAATGTTTGCTAGACTTCACCTGTGAAGCCATCTGGCCCTGGACTTTTGTTTGTTGGAAGATTTTTTTATCACAGTTTCAATTTTTTTACTTGTGATCGGTCTGTTCATATTTTCTGTTTCTTCCTGGTTCAGTCTTGGAAAGTTTCACCTTTCTAAGAATTTGTCCATTTCTTCCAGGTTGTCCATTTTTTTGGCATAGAGTTACTTGTAGTAGTCTTTAATGGTGCTTTGTATTTCTGTGGTGTCCATTGTAGCTTCTCCTTTTTCATTTCAAATTTTATTGATTTAAGTCCTCTCCCTCTTTTTCTTGATGAGTCTGGCTAAAGGTTTATCAGTTTTATCTTCTCAAAGATCCAGCTTTTAGTTTTATTGATCTTTGCTATTGCTTTCTTTGTTTCTATTTCATTTATTTGTGCTCTGATCTTTTGATATCTTTCCTCCTACTGACTTTTCGTTTTGTTTGTTCTTCTTTCTCTAGTTACTTTAGTTGTAAGGTTAGATTATTTATTTGAGATTTTTCTTGTTGCTTGAGGTAGGCTTATATAGCTCTAAACTTCCCTCTAAGAAGTGCTTTTGCTGCATCCCATAGGTTTTTGATCGTTGTGTTTTCATTCTCATTTGTCTCTAGGTATTTTTTGATTTCCTCTTTGATTTCTTCAGTGATCTGTTGGTTATTTAATAACGTATTGTTTAGCCTCCCTATGTTTATGTTTTTTACATGTTTTTCCTTGTAATTGATTTCTAATTTCGTAGCGTTGTGGTCAGAAATGATGCTTGATATGATTTCAATTTTCTTAAATTTACCGAGGCTTGATTTGTGACTCAAGATGTGATCTCTCCTGGAGAATGTTCCATGTGCACTTGAGAAGAAAGTGTAATCTGCTGTTTTTGGATGGAATGTCCTATAAATATCGATTAAATCTATCTGGTCTATTGTGTCATTTAGAGCTTGTTTCTTCTTATTAATTTTCTGTCTGGATGATCTGTCCATTGGTGTAAGTGAGGTGTTAAAGTCCCCCACAATTATTGTGTTACTGCTGATTTCCTCTTTTATAGCTGTTAGCATTTGCCTTATGTATTGGGGTGCTTCTGTGTTGGGTGTCTATGTATTTATAATTGTTATATCTTCTTCTTGGATTGATCCCTTGATCATTATGTAGTGTCATTCTTTGTCTCTTATAATAGTCTTTATTTTAAAGTCTGTTTTGTCTGATATGAGAATTGCTACTCCATCTTTCTTTTGATTTCCATTGGCATGGAATATCTTTTTCCATCCCCTCACTTTCAGTCTGTACGTGTCCCTGAGTCTGAAGTGGTCTTTTGTAGACAGCATATATATGGGTCTTGCTTTTGTATCCATTCAGCCAGCCTGTGTCTTTTGGTTGGAGCATTTAATCCATTCACATTTAAGGTAATTATCTATATGTATGTTCCTATTACCATTTTCTTAATTGTTTTGGGTTTGTTTTTTTAGGTCCTTTCTTCTCTTGTGTTACCCACTTAGAGAAGTTCCTTTAGCATTTATTGTAGAGCTGGTTTGGTGGTGCTGAATTCTCTTAGTTTTTGCTTGCATGTAAAGCTTTTGATTTCTCCGTTGAATCTGAATGAGATCCTTGCTGGGTAGAGTAATCTTGGTTGTAGGTTCTTCCCTTTCATCACTTTAAATATATCATGCCACTTGCTTCTGGCTTGTAGAGTTTCTGCTGAGAAATCAGCTGTTAAGCTTATGGGGCTTCCCTTGTATATTATTTGTTGTTTTTACCTTGTTGCTTTTAATAACTTTTTCTTTGTCTTTAATTTTTGTCAGTTTGATTACTATGTGTCTCAGTGTGTTTCTCCTTGGGTTTATCCTGACTGGGACTCTGTGCTTCCTGGACTTGGGTGGTTATTTCCTTTCCCATGTTAGGGAAGTTTTCAACTATAATCTCTTCAAATATTTTCTTGGGTCCTTCCTCTCTTTCTTCTCCTTCTGGGACCCCTATAATGTGAATGTTGGTGTTATTAATGTTGTCCCAGATGTCTCTTAGGCTGTCTTCATTTCTTTTCATTCTTTTTTCTTTATTTTGTTCCGCGGCAGTGAATTCCACCGTCTGTCTTCCAGGTCACTTATCTGTTCTTCTCTGCCTCAGTTATTCTGCTATTGATTCCTTCTAGAGTATTTTTCATTTCAGTTATTGTTCATCTGTGTTTGTTTGTTCTGTAATTCTTCTAGGTGTTTGTTGTTTAATTCTTCTAAGTCTTTATTCAACATATCTTGCATCTTCTTGATCTTTGCCTCCATTTTTTTTCCGAGGTCCTCGATCATCTTCACTATCACTATTCTGAATTCTTTTTTCTGGAAGGTTGCCTATCTCTACTTCATTTAGTAGTTTTTCTGGGGTTTTACCTTGTTCCTTCATCTGGTACATAGTCCTCTGCCTTTTCATTTTGTTTATCTTTCTTTGAATGTGGTTTTCATTCCACAGGCTGCAGAGCTGTAGTTCTTATTGCTTCTGCTCTCTGCCCTCTGGTCTACCCGAACCCTTTTAAATTCCATTATTGTACAATTCATCATGCAGGTGGTCAGATAAAAATGTGTTTTTAAGAAATGCAGAAGGGTTTTAATCTGCTTATGATTTTCTGGGATATAAAAGTCTATAAAGCTACTAACCTTCCTGGGGGTTAGATTTGTTTTATTTTTACTATCTAGCTGTCATTCTTCAGACTGCTTATTTAGGAAAAAGAAATAAAAGGTACTAAAGCCCAGTGTATATGGATGACAGTTTGGTATAGTTTCTTAAATAAACTGATTTTCTGATTGTACAGAAATAAGATTGAATGAGAAATTCAAAATCAGCATATCTTAAACTCGGGTAGGGTGATATTATTAATCCATTAGAATCTGTTTCTTCTCATCTTCTCTGCTTGGGTTTTAGGACATAGGAAATGGTTTTGGTGAAAACCTTTGTTGTTGCTTTCAGTGAGTAGTTGTTGTGGCCTTAATGGGGTCAGAGCCTACACTAGGCACCTTCTCACTTATGACCTATTTATTTAATTCTCACAAGGATGGTGTGAGTTAGGGGTAATCTCCATTTTATAGATGAGGAAAGTCAAGCTACAAGAAATTATATATCTTGCTCAAGATCATATGCTGCTAAGAGGCAGGGCTTGAATTCAAGCACAATTGTCCTATCTTGAAGACCCCTGTTTTTCCTGCTACACCATTGCCTCTTCTGCACATTGGAGTTATCAGTAGGGGAAGATTATATTTCTGTTGGGCTCATCATTACCATTAGCAATGGTCAGTGTTTAAATGCAGTGCCCCTAGCAAAGTTTCTGGAAGAATAGCCTTCTCTTTATCAATTGCCAAACCAAGAAAACTCTAGTGTTCTTCAGTTCATAGACTGTTTTGGCAGTGTTTACACTTGTGAACATACAAAACAAAAAAAAGAAGCACTTGAGGAGACTATAACTGAAGTGAGTGGGTATGGAAATATCATGGTTTGTGGTGTCCTTAAGATTTTAGATGCCTGAGACTTGCAGGGATTGGGGCCCGGTAGTTACATTTTTAATACAAATAGCATCATAGGTAAGTGTCTGCAGTGCTTTAGTCCTGCCCCTTCTGTCTCAGGGCTCAGTGAAAGGTAACCTTTTGACTAAGATGGATTCTATTACTGCAAAATAGTTCCTAACAAGGCATTTATCTATGTTACAGATATGTTTTGTGACTATGCCATTTTTCTAAAACTAAGTTAGAAAGAGATAGCCTTTGTGAGTGTCTACAAAATGCTTGGAACTGTGTTGGATGCTCAGGGAGCGATCAGCACTGTACAGGACATAGTTTGTAGATGTACTTCTATAGCAAATGGTAGTGCAGTTGGACAGCAAAAATAGGCAGATGTTACAGCGATAGGTGCAATAATAAAAAAGTACGCGACATAGAATAGAGCTATTAAGTGCGTTTTAGGAAATCTGGGTATAGGAGCTGAGGAAGGCTTTCAAAGAAAGTGCCTTTAAAGCATAAGAAATGATTTTCTAGGCAGAGGAAATTGCAGGTTCAAAGACAGGCAAGAGGATGTGGAACAGCATAGCCAAAATGCCGTGGGTCCAGGGTAAGAGAAGGTGGGTAGAAAGGTTTTACAAGATAGCAGAAGAGGCTCGTGGCAGGTCATGAAGAGACTTGTGGATCATGGAGCTCAGACATTTGAAGGCCACTGAAGGGCTTCAGCAGGAGATCACCATGATCAAATTTGTGGTTGGGAAACATCAGCAGTGTGGGGACAGATTTCAGAGCAGCAATATCAGAAGCATGGAAACCAGTTAGCACCTCATGCTGCACAAACAGATTAAGGAAGCACTGGCATTCTTAAATAATTCCTAAATTTGGCTGTAATGTTTAAATATTTTTAAGTGCCTTAAGTGATCAACTTAGATCTTTAGCTGGATTCCCCAGGGAAACAGCAGCAGAGATGGAGATCTGCATATAGAAGGTACATTGGGAAGTACCGTTAGCATCAATACCTGTAGGGGAGTAAAGGATGCAGCACTGGGCAGAGGGAGGAGTTCAGCAGTGACGCAGTCACACAAAGCCAGTTCATGGGGTGCTCAGGAGCTGGTTGGCCCTTAAAGGCAAGGGAGCTAGATCTTTATATCTCTGAGGCCAGTCATTGGATATAGACTGTCCCCAGGGACGGGGGAGACTCTTGTGGGGTGGGCAGTTCCTGGAGTGGGACTCAGCTAAGAACCATCAGTTGTAACAGTCTGGCAGCTGGGGGAATGAGTGCTCAGATGAAGCAAGGCATCCACTATCACTAAAAGATGTAAATATTCTCCTGAGAACGTTCTTGTAGAGTAATCATGCTCAGAGAACAGCTGTCTTAGGCCTTTGCACTTGCTCTTCCTCTGCCTGCAGTTTTCTCTCCCCAGCCCTTTTGTGTGGCTGGATTTTCTTGTCACTTGGTTTTTACTTCTAATACCTCCACCAAAAAGGCTCTTCTGTTCACTCTCTATAATCTGCTCCAAGCCCCAACAGTCACTGTCCAGGACGTCATCCTGTTTTCTTTTTCTTTATAGCAGAACAAGATGAATACAAATCTCCCTATCTGTCTCCCCACTCCTAAATTGTGAGCTCCAGGGATCTGCATCCCCTGCACCCAGAACAGTAGATGCTCAATCAGTCTTTGCGAAATGAATAAATAAAAATTAAATTTAAGAGAATGGATATCAGGAGAGGTGGAATTTTCCAAATGAGGGATCCTGAGGAATTCTTACCTTTTGCTTTTGACACTGGTGGGACTCAAGTCCAGGAACAGGGTTTGTGTCTTATCACTCTTCTACGGTTTTCAGTCACCCACAGAGAACTACTGGAGAATATCTCTTGATCATGTTAAGATGGATAGGCCTCTGGCAAGAGCTTAGCTCTTAGATCTCACATTGAGTATCATTTTTTTTTTTTTTTTGTCTCTGGGATGTTTGAGGGCTTTTATTATTCTAAAATAAAACTATCTTAGAGGAACATAAATTATCTATCAAAGAGACTTGGAATTTTAGCATAAAAATCACGTGTGGAATTTCTGCAGAATTGACAAGCCGTTACTCCTCTATAATCACCTAACCCATTTTCTTTCAAATAGAAGCAAACTGAAAAATGTAGTAATTTTCAAGTGTAGAGGCAAAAAGACACTTAGTACAGCTTGAAGATTCAAATTATTCTGGAAACAACACTGCTGTACTTGGCTTTAATTTGAACTTCAGCTCTTAGGAACAGATTTAACATCTAGCCTCATGACAACTGCTGACTTCAGAAGGGCCTGTGCAGGGCAAAGCATAGAGGAAAGAGACTTCTTTTCACTTTCTTTTGATTTCTTCTGCCTGCTTCATCCATGTCACTGTACCTTATATGGTGATCCTGTCCGGGAAGGACTTACTGTGTTTGTTCGAGAAGAATGGAAGGAATCTTTGGAAGTCATTTATTCAAGTCCTTGTTACTAGCCAGGAATAAATGGACATCAATAATATAAATTCACTTAGCTATATTTAAATATTTAGATTCTTTACTAAAATGTTTGGTCTTCTGATTTAATTAAGAGTTCAGAGAAGAGACAGGAAAGTGTTTGGGTAGTTATCAAAGGTGCTGAGGGGCTTCCCTGGTGGCGCAGTGGTTAAGAGTCCTGCCGATGCAGGGTACATGGGTTTGTGCCCCAGTCCGGGAGAATCCCACATGCCGCGGAGCGGCTGGGCCCGTGAGCCATGGCCGCTGAGCCTGTGCTTCCGGAGCCTGTGCTCCGCAATGGGAGAGGCCACAACAACGAGAGGCCTGTGTACCGCAAAAAAAAAAAAAAAAGGTGCTGAGGATATTTAGGGCAGATCTGCAGTATCTTCAAGCAGCAGAAAAGAGAGTAAAGAACCACAGAGTAGAAGTGGGGCCAATGTGTATGCAGATTTGGCTTTATTAAAGGAATTCCCAGTCAATGATTAGAGAAGCTCAAGGTAGAAATGGAATGCCTCAGAATGTGATGAATGCTCAGTCCTCTAAGTGTTCAAAGAAACCATGGATAGCTTTTGCAAAAGAGATTCCTGAAAGAATTCAAGAAACAGAAGCAAGATGATCTTGCAGCCTTAAAGTTCTGTAAGCACAAAGAGAGTGACTTTTTATGATTTTGTGTCACTAGGTGGTTCTTTTTTGCCATAGACGCTCTACACGTTTTTATCATAATTGCTATTCTCTTTGAAACCAAGCTTTCCTTTTGACCTCTGCATCTTCCCAGTCACTTAAATCTGAAAATCTGAGTCTAAATAAATACAGATCAATCTCTCTCTCTTTCTCGTACATATCCCTCCCTCATCCTCAGCCTGTTGGTTTTTTTAAGTTAAAATAGTCTTTTATTCAGTCTTTATTTTTATTAAAGTTATACATGCACATGTAGCAGCAGAACCGGCCCTAAACTGGCCCTATTCTGTTTCTTACAAGATACTGAGTTGCTTTTCAGACAACAGAACAAAACTGCAAGTCAGGCAGCTGAAGCATGTGCAGAGGAGAAAATTTTGACTTCAAACAACACCCGGAACCAAAATTTCTACCCCCTACTCTCCCCCAAGAAGGAAACAAAGGACCAGGACATGATCAGAACCTGAACCCTGAAACCCTTTCAGAATTGAAGGTTCTGTTGTCCAGGAAGATCTGGGGCTGACATCCCCTTTACCATACCTTAGCATAAATGGTCAAGTTCCAAAGACCTCCAATAGAAACCTGCCCTGCCAGCATTTCCACATACCAACCCTCCTTTCTGAACTCATACAAGTTTGATGGAACCTCAAATTGAGGGAACAGATTTGAGCCATACCTCCTGTCTCTTTGTCTCTCCACCTTGCAATAAAGTTTTTCTTTCCTCAAAAGCCAAAGCCATAGTATTGGCTTATACGCATGTTGGGCAGCAGGCCCTTTTCTCAGTAATACACTGTTCAAGAGTTAAATGATTTTTTTTGGCTGTGCCATGAGGCTTGCGGGATCTTAGTTTCTGACCAGGGATTGAATCCTGGGCCCCTTGCTGTGGAAGTGCGGAGTCCTAACCACTGGACCACCAGGGAATTCCCTAAGAGGCAGATGATTTTAGACTTGTGAAAACAGCAAGAAAACCTACTCTTCATTTCCTCTATTTAAACTCTTTTGGCTGTTTCATCTGGTGGGTATATATCATTATACTTCTACATAGCAAGTTCATATTTCTAGCTCTTAATTTTTCAGATTTAGGAGTGATATGTTGACTTCCCATGATAAGGATTTAGTTCTTTCACTACTTTCACCGTCTCTTCTCTCATCTCCTCCCTCATTATATTATAACTTAGGTTAAAAGCATTATTCAGTCTTATGTTATTATGGTTATTTGAGTTGAAGCATACAGTATGCACTTTCCTTCCCAACTTTTTATTTTCCCACAGTTAATAATTATGTTTTTTGTGTGTATGTTTTCTTTATTTTCTTTGTACATACTCATCATTAATTCAACCCAAAGCTCTTCTATATTTTTCTCAGTCTCTTCTCAATTCTTTCTTTAGGTGTATCAGTTAATTTATCAATTTCATTTTCTTGAAGAAATGCTCTCCTAGAATCTTTTGGTTGTTTTGACATGCTACAGTCTGGACTGGTTGCCTCTACAGGTGGTGCACAGATGACTTTCTGAGATTTCATGTTCTCTAGTGATCCTTATCCTTCATGGAAAGAGCCCCCTTTTTGCTGTATCCCATGTTTTCATCCTTCTTGGTTGACTCCCTAATTTTGATGGAGTCAATCATTATCTTCCAGAGAAAGAGTGCTTGGAGGTGAAATTTTTTGAGACTTATTTGAAGACTTTGAGAAGAAAATGTTTTTGTTCTACTCTCATACTTGATTGTAATGTTTGGCTGGGGGAATTCTAAAACAAATTTTTTCCCCAAAATACTTAATTTTAGGGTTTTCAAGGTTAATGTTAAGAAATTAAAAGCCATTCTGATTCCTGAGACTTTGTATGTGTTTTTCTCCCTCCCACTCCTTGGAAGCTTGTAAGATTTTCTTTTTTCTCTCAGTGTTATGAAATTTCACAATGATGTCTATCTTTATTTGTTGTGCTGGCCTCTTGGATTGGCCTTTAAAATCTCAAAAATGATGACCTTTAGTCTTGGCTGTTTTCTTGAATTATTTCTTTAACAATTTCTTCCCTTCTGTTTTCTGTTTTTTCTTGTTGAAAACTCTACTATTTGGCTGGTGGATCTCCTGGACTATCTCTAATGTTCCTGTCTTCCCACTCATGGTTCTTGTCTGCTTGTCTTTTTGCTCTCCTCTCTGGGAGATTTCCCCATCTTCATTTTCTATACTATCTGCTGAGTTTTTCATCTATACTATCACATTTTTAATGAGTTTTGCTTTGTCTCTCCTTTTCTCTTTTTTTGTTTTAATAGCATTCTGTTTTTATTTCACGGATATATCTCTTTTTATTTCTCTAAGTTTATTAACATTAGTTTTCTTCCCCTTGATCCTTGAAGAGTTCATTTCTTCCAAGTTGTTTTTCTTAATTAATTAGCTAATTAATTAATTTTTGTTTTCTGTCATTCATGATAGGTACTTTTCTCATGTATCTAATAATCCTCATATGTAAGAATAGGAAATTAGACCTGATTAGAAAATCTCAGTGCATGGTTGGTGATTGTCATCTATGGGATGCACCACAGGATGTTCTGGCTGGACATTTTCATTGAAGGACTTCTCATGTCAATATCTGTAGCTTCATTTGGGCTGGTCAGATTCACCAGAAAAGAATCTTTTCATCTCCTGTTTGGAGGATATTTGTTTGTTGTTACAATTCTGGAAGCCAAAATGGGAAAGAGAATTTGATATCTTAGCGTTGGATATGTAAAGATTAATTTTATACCCTCATGTTCAGTATCATACTCCTATTCTTATTTGTGTCAGAAGTCCTCCATTGTGAAGATCCTCTATTTTACCCCTTTCAGAGAATAAACCTCCTTTTGAAGGGAAGAAGGGCTTTTGGTGATCTGTTTTTCAAATAGACTGCCAACCAGTCCTTTTACTTTCAACTCCATTTCTAGAAGTACCTGGTGCTGCCAATTCCTGAGCCTTTGGGGGATTCCGTATTATAAATAAGCTTGCTTCAATCTACCATTTTACCCAGAAATCTCATTCCTGTTATTACTACCTCAGAAATCTCTCTTTTATCTATACTCTATTCAAGGTCACAGTCGTATCTCTATTATGTTTTAAATGTATGATAGCAGTAGGTTTTTTTTTTTTTATATAAATTTATTTGTTTATTTATTTAGCTGCATTGGGTTTTCATTGCTGGGCCTGGGCTTTCTCTAGTGTGGCAAGTGGGGACTATTCTTCGTTGCGGTGCGCAGGCTTCTCATTGCGGTGGCTTCTCTTTGTTGAGGAGCATGGGGGCTCTAGGCGTGCCAGCTTCAGTAGTGGTGGCGCACGGGCTCAGCAGTTGTGGCTCGCAGGCTCTAGAACACAGACTCGGTAGTTGTGGCACACGGGCCCAGCTGTTCCCCGGCATGTGGGATCTTCCTGGACCAGGGCCCGAACCCGTGTTCCCTGCATTGGCAGGCGGACTCCCAACCACTGCGCCACCAGGGAAGTCCCAGCAGTAGGTTTTAAAAATAACTTTGTTTTCTGTGGTAATATTAGCGTAGGCTTTTTATTGTCTTACCTTCTTAATCAGTGAGCAGCCTAAATTTCACTTTTACATGTCACCTTCTGCTTGTAAAATGGCAGTGTCTCACTATGTCATTAGGTACCGATGTTTATCCTCCCTTCCAGGCTTTCTGCAACAGAACCATATCTTTCTGGGCAAGTATTCCATTGCACCCTACACTTAACCCAGTAAGTTTGGATTCCTTATGGTCCCTTTCCTGCTTTATGACTGTCTAACTCTGTGTCATTGCTTCTTACTGTTCTTAGAACCTGAAAGTCCCTGCCTACCCTTTTCTGATGATCACAATCTTACTTTTCCCTCACCACTCATTTCCAGTGTTACCTCATTCATGTGATCTTTATCTTAATATTTATTCATTTAATCATACTTTGTTGAATCAGTATATATTTATTGAGCTCCTACAATGTACCAGGCAAATGCTAGGCTATGAGGATAGAAAGGAAAGCAAAGAAGACATTGTCTTTGCCCTCATGGATCTTATAATGCAGTGGGAACAGGATAGAAGTAGGAGTTAGATGTTACATAAATAATCGCACAATAAATATATAGTTATAAGTTGTGATGGATATTATGAAAGAAGAGTATGAAGTCTTATGAGAGGAACTAATTGTCTCTGGGAAGTCAGTGAAGGTTTCCATGACTAAGTGATAATTGAGCTGTGAGTGGAGGATGAGGTAGGGGTAGAGCATTCTTGGTAAAGGGAAGAACAAGTGGAAATGTCAGACGGTATGAAGACTAAGGAATGTTCAAGGACTTGAAGGAAGGCCAGAATAGCAGACAGCAAAGAGAGAGTGGGAAAGTGGTAGATGGTGGGTCAAGAGAGTTAGGCAGGGGCGAGCTACAATAAAACAAGTCCTTGTAGTCTAAGAGCTACATCAAACAAGGCCTTGTAGTCCAACTTAAGGAATTCGGGCTTTACCGTAAGGGTAATGAAAAGTTTCTGGAGTGGTTTGAGTTGGAGAACTTACGATTAGATTTGTATTTTTACCAAGTCACTCCAATTGCTGCATGCAGAATATATTGGGTGGGTCCAAAATAGAAGCACGGAGACTATTCAGGAGGCAGTTATAATTCATACAAATGGGACATGATGGTAGGTTGAACTCAGTTGATGGCAATGGTGATGGAAAGAATGTTTGAGATATTTAGGAGGTAAAATTGACAGGACTTGTTGTTGGACCTTATCAGATGTGGCTGAGAAGGGAGGAGGAAGAATCAGGAAGGATTTTTGAGTTTCATGGCTTGTTCAATAGGGAAAATCTTGGTGCTGTTCACTGAGATGGGGAACAATTTTGTTTTCTTTTAAGACAGTAAAGAACAATGCCAGGCAGAGTGTGCTATCTTGCATGTGTTTCATCTTCCTGCACTAAAATATGAGCTTGCTGAGGAAGGGAATATGCATTAATTATCTCTGTTTTTGCTGCCCCTCCCAATTTGTCCCCAAAGTATTCAGCCCAGTGTTGATACCAGTGGAAGAGAGAAATAATGCTTGACCCTGGTTTGGGGAACTGAAATATGACTGAGAGTTTGCACTTTTATTTTTTGCGGTACGTGGGCCTCTCACTGCTGTGGCCTCTGCTGTTGCGGAGCACAGGCTCCAGATGCGCAGGCTCAGTAGCCATGGCTCACGGGCCCAGCTGCTCTGCAGCATGTGGGATCTTCCCGGACCGGGGCACGAACCCGTGTCCCCTGCATCGGCAGGCGGACTCTCAACCACTGCGCCACCAAGGAAGCCCTGACATATTTTTTAAATGTAATTTTGTTAATATAGAATGACAGAAATTTTTTGGTTCATGTGTGATTTCCCCCTCAACATATTAATATTTTGAAGTCATCAGGGGAAGACTTTCTCACAATTAAAGAGAAAACTTAGGGAATTCCCTGGCGGAACAGTGGTTAGGACTCTGCGCTTTTACTGTGGGTGGCACGGTTCGATCCCTGGTCGGGGAACTAAGATCCTGCATGCTGCATGCTGCAGCCAAAAAAAAAAAAAAAAAAAAGAGAGAGAAAACTTATAGGTATTTAGGTAATACATAAAAGACCCTAAGAAAAAAATCTTAAATCTTATAAATATTTCTTCCCTGAGTGCAAATCGTAGTTAGTTTAGTCTTCAAGAACTACTACATTTTCTAAAACACAAAGCCCTTTGTTAAATCTGTGAGTGCAGATGAAGAAACTGTAAGGACATCACCTTCTGTGTTAAAATTGATTGTTGAAAAGGCTATACACTGGATCAGATTTTTAATTTTGATGAAATTGGTCTCTTAATGATCCAAATCTGAAAGAGAAATTCCTAAGATTTAAGGAATAACTATGATATTGGGTGAAATGCTGTTAAACCAGACTGTGAAGGGTCTAAGCTTTTACTCTACTTGCAATCTAATATGTTAACCTGCCACAGGATATATATACCTTATATGTGTGTGTGTATAGTATATGTGTATATATATATGGGTATGTATAGAAGAACACAAGACCCTTGGGTCAGAGGTGCAGATGGTTTATTACTCACAGCAGAAATAGCCAGAGAAACATCTTGTATCACTTCCCCATCCCCCAGTTCCCCACAGGGAGTGCAAATGAAGGCCAGATACTGCCTGCACATACAGTGGGTTTTCATTACAGGAAACAAATCTTGAATTAGGAGACTGAGCTTTTATCAGAGTTGCTGATGACCTGTCCATCCTCTCCACTGGAGAGCTATTACTCATATCCCTGGAACATATTTAAATGTTCTCAGGGAAGAGAAGGGGGACTTCACTATTCTGGAATATCTCTGGGGAAGGAGGTGTTCTCTATCCTGGATTTGCTAACCAGTCATCCTTGAACAGAGCTTGTCAGTGCCCTTTGCTCAGAAAGCCTGGACTATGTAAGAAAGTAAGGAATCCATGGAGAATTATCTTGTAACAAATGCCAGTGGATATTTAACTGTGGTTAGTATTTGTATTGGATTGATATTGGTTGTGTTATTGCTCTGCTTACAAAGTTGCACAGGTTTAGTGTGAACTCTTCCAAATGTAACTTTTCCCCATAAACTCTCTAATTTTTAGTGCATAATTTTACAGAAAATAAAGTTTAGCAGGAACACATCATCATAGCAACAGTGTCTATTACCTTCAAATCTGGAAAGAAGATGAAAAGTAGATTTATCTTTTCTCTCCTCTGACTGGAAGTATTGGAATGAGGAGAGAAGAGTAAATGGAAGAAATGTGAGGAAGGGAAGGGTCCAGGATTTCATATCAGTTGGAGAGACACTCTAAGACCTAAGAATGTCCATTCACTTAGAGGTAGATTTACATTGAAGGTAATAAAGTTTAAGCTTCAGATACTCCCATTGTTATAGGTCCTTTCCACTGCCAGAGGATGTGCCCTAGCACAATCATTTCACATTATTTTGTGTTTCTGTAAAATTTTCAAAAGGAACATATTTTAACTGCAATCAGTTAAGAGAGCTGCTTTTCCTGCTCTGGCTTCTCCTTGTGTTGGGTAGCAGTGGAGTGGCCAGTGATTTTTTCTTGTGTATG
The DNA here is from genome assembly GCF_008692025.1 of Phocoena sinus. Taxonomy (NCBI): domain Eukaryota; kingdom Metazoa; phylum Chordata; class Mammalia; order Artiodactyla; family Phocoenidae; genus Phocoena; species Phocoena sinus. Next base: position 27,105,184 of record NC_045775.1, read on the forward strand.
TGTGAATTAGGTAAGGGAAAATTGAACTGAGGATATAATGAGATTAGATTTAGTGGGATATATTTAAGCAGTTTGCAATATCTATAAATATTTATGTTATTGTTAGCTGGACCAGTGTAGAAATTGCCTTCAGGAATACTTCTACCTTCTGCTGTGTAAGCCCAACTGGAGTCATTTTAAGCAATTACAAAGCCAGAGGCCACATGATATGAGAGTGTCCTATGGTTTAACTGGTACTGGAAATATGGGACTGCTGCAGGAGAAACAAGATTTGAAAAATTTGGAACCAAAAGCCAGAAGATGTAAAATGCTTCAAATATGGTAGCTTATATATGAAAGAACTTTGATAGAGAATCCCAAATTTGATAATATTCCCCCAAGTTTATATATTACCAAGAATGAGTTTTGAAGATAAAAGAAATTCTCAATGATAAAGCTATCAATAATAAAAGAAAAATTTGATAAATATGCTAGCAGAGACTAAATTATTTTTCTAGTGTCTCCACAGAAAATGATTTTAAAAAATTGTCATCATATTAAGAGGTGAAAGAAAGACTGTGGCCAAAAATGTAGGGAAAAAATAGAAGTGTGTAGGCAGTTAATTATTAGCTGTTATAATTCTAAATATTATGATTTTGTGGTATTTTCTATCCTTTTAATACCTACAAAGTTTTGTTTTCTTTTTTCAGTCTAAATAAAAATTCATGTTCATAATTAATTTTGTACCATAACTTTGTATTCATTTCCTTAAAGACAGTTCCTCAAATTGTATAAATTTTATGTTCCACAAAACCCAGATCTACCCTTGATCCTCTGCGATGTGCTGTCTCATGTCCTTCAATCTCCTTCTCCAAATAGATGGAGTGATCACTTTCAGAAAAGAGACTGGAGCTCATGTATTCTTCAAGAGACTGTTCATAGCATCAGCTGAGCTCTTTCTTGTCTTTTACTCACCCCACTACCTGTGTGCTGTGACTCAGTCTATGATTAAGCATGAGATATCCAGCTTTGAAGTTACAGCTGAGGGGACAAAAAAAACAGTAACCCACACTATATCAGAGAAAAATTTTTGGGACAAAGCAGCTCAGATTGAATATGAATAGCATGAGAAGAAATGACAATGCAACTATGAAAACAGATTTCAGCAACAGTAAAAGCAAGCATGAACAAAAATAAAAAGGAACAAACAATAAATTCAGTCTGGGAGATACCATGACCCAGAACAAAAGAAAATTCCCCACAGTACTCTGTGTTATTTAGCAACTTAATAGAAATGACAGTCATGTACTATCTCAGGAAAGGGATGATAGATACCATGATGAGGATGCTGTGGAGCACATAAGACAAATTGAGGACCAAACCAATACATCACAGAGCCAATAAAGTGATTAGAAACATCAGGAAATAGACTAGCATAGGTGAAAATAAAAATGCTGATGTAGACAAAAGGCTTGAGATAACCATAATGAATGTAGGTGAAAAATAATAAGATATTTAAGGAATTAAATGTAAACTAATAGACACAGAGCATAGGCAAAGACATTCAGTCCAGTGCAAGGATGATGGATGACCCTGAAATGCATAATTAAACAAATGGAACTGAAAATGTATTCAGAGACTGATATAATAGAAGAAAAGTTCCATGAAATAAAGAAAGAACTGAATGAATAAATTGGAGAAAGATACTGTGTTTTAGGAAAAAATAATGAAAAGCAATTGACATCTAGACGTAACCTGGTTAGGTTGAACTTCAGGGATAAAGAGAATTCTTAAGGTATCAAATCAAAGTAGAAAAAGAATATCACATACAAAGAGAAAAATTACATGCTGTCTTCAAGGTTTTTTAGTATAGCAATGAGTACCATATTGAAAAAATAGTGGTCTAATATTACAATATTCACACAGGTTGTTTTCAAGGGAAAGGAAACATACATTCTCACTAGTGTATCAAATACTTCAGACAATAAAACACTCATGAACCCTCTCTAGAAACAACTGGATGAGATTAAAGAAATAGAACAAAACCAAACCACCTGTGGTAGGCAGAATAATATCCCCCTCCCCACCAAGATGCCCACATCCTTACCCTCAGAACCTGTGAATATATTACTTTATATGGCAAAAGGGACTTTGTAGATGCAAGTAAGTTAAGGATCTTGAGAGGAGGAGACTGCCTTGGATTATCCTGGTGGTCCCAATGTAATCAGAAGTTTCCTCTTACATGAAAGAGGGAGATAGGAGTGTCAGAATCAGAGAGATACTTGAAGATACTATTCTGTTGACTTTGAGGTTGGAGGACTGGGCCATGAGCCAAGGAATGAAGATAGCTTCTAGAAGGTGGAAAAGGCAAGGAGATGGATTCTCTCCTAGAGCCTTCAAAAGGAATGCAGGCCTGCAGACACCTTGATTTTAGCCTAGTGAAATCCATTTTGCACCTCTGATGTACAGAACTGTAAGATAACAAATTTGTGTTGTTTTAAGCTTTGTTCAGTAATTTGTTACAGTAGCAACAGAAAAATAATATACCACCAAGCCAACCAACCAACCAAATAAACGCAAAGAAAGAAAGAAATCTCCCAGAATTTAGGATGGAGCCACCATGGTAAGAGGATATGGCAGTGAACATTAACTACCTTTGAATATGGAACTAAGACACATTAACTCTAGAAATTATGGTTTCAGGATAGACAATAATTGTATGGTCTGTTGATGGATTAGTTGACATATTAGCTAGAATGTAGTTAGGATACTATAATGAGAAACCTAAAAGTGATTTGGCTTAAATAAAATAGAAATGTTATTTCATTCTCACAAAATTCTGGGTAGACAGTTCAGGGCTGGTTTGGTGGCTGAGGGTATTGGGGTCCCAGGCTTCTGCTTTGTTATTCTGCCATCATCAGCTTGTGGCTTTCATCTCATATTCCCACATGGATGCTTCAGCAGCCACCGTCAGGTCTGCGTTCCAGCCTGTGGAAGGGTGGAAAAGGGATCTAGGCAAGGCCAGTTTCCTTCTCTGTCAAGGCTTGGCCCAGAAATTGCGTACATCACTTCTCCAACATTTTGTTACCCAGAATTTGATCGGTTGGCCACACCTACCTGCAAAGGGGACAGGGAAATGTAGTCTTTAGCAGGGATGTTTTATACTCAGCTCAAACTTATATTACAATTGAAAAAAGGGAAAATGGAGATTGGGGAAGAAGAAGCAGTTTTTGCCACACTTGATAATGTAAAAATAATGATATAATCTGAGCCAAAGAGTGAGGAGGGAAACAGAAGGTGTTATGATCTGCTTACCACCCTCACATTTTTATAGTAGGAAGTCAGTTCATTGGAAGCATCTAAAGTTGAAACACATATTGAAATTATTTCAACTTAAAGCTTTTCATAATCACTTTTTGACCTGAGAGAATTTTTTTTGAAATACTTCTTATAGTGGAGAAATATTTAATATTCAGGAATACTTCAATTTTACTTCATTTATTTATTTTTTTGTTAAATAAAATTTAAAATATTTTTTAAAGTTAAAATAGCATGCATATTGTGATCTCATTTTAATAAAAGTCAATCAGTCTTTCTGCATATAAGAATAGACAGACAACTAGAATAATATTCACATAGTGTTAATTATGGCTATTTATAGGTGGTGGGCTTTTAGGCAATTTTTTCTTTCTGTTAGACTTTTCTGTACCACTTTAATTTTCATAATGAGCACACATCATTTTAAACAAAATGATGAAGTCTTTGTTCTTAACGAAGATACAATCATTACTAATGTGAAGAAGAAGGGATTTTTAAAAATTTTATAAGGAGTATCATGAAATGTCTTTAATTAGTGCAATAAGACAAGCTTGAATTTCTGAAAATCTCTTTAACAACTCTTCTTAACATATTAATTATATTTGCTGTTTTACATATCTCCTTTCAGTTTTCCTGTCATGATTAGCAGTAAACCCCTCAAACTCAAAAGTGAACATTTTTAGATAGCAGTAAAGTGGAGATGTTTTTATTCTAGAAGTTCTTGCGGGACTTCCCTGGTGGTCCAGTGGTTAAGACTCCACTTCCACTGCAGGGAGCGAGGGTTCAATCCCTGGTCTGGGAACTAGGATCCCATATGCTGTGCGGTACAGCCAAAAAAAAAGCGTAGAAATTCTTGCATAGGGAAGGAGCTCCAAGAAGCAGAGGGTGTGGTGATAGCTGTGAAAAGAAAAGGACTCAGACTGAATTCTGTGGATTGTAGAAAGAAAGGGACAAATCCATGGATCTATCCTGGAAATAGTAAGAGAAAGTCAACCCTGTTGCCCTCTAAGAGCCACACCCTTACCTCAGAGCTCCTGCTACTCTGAAAATGGTGTTTCCTACATATAACCTTATCTTGGGGTTATTGAGTCATAGCTTATTGGATCAGGAGTGGGCACTTAATCTAGGGCAGGCAGTACTTCAGCTGGCTGTTGACAACCTAGATGATTTGGCTTGAAGATACGATGTGTGCAATTTATGAATTATGCTCACTTCACTGATTGGTTTCACATGAAGCAGACTCAGAGGTGATCAAAGTAGAGGGAGGTCCTCCAGGAGCGATCTGGAGATGTACATCTGGGAAAGAGGAGGGAAAAGGAAGGGAGGAGAGGAAGAGGAAGGGAAGGAAGAGAAGGAAGGAAGCAGGAGTGGGCATAGGGAGCAGTTGAATGGTGATGCAGTCTCAGTGCAGGGCTCAGCAGATACTATAGGGAGTTCTGGACCTGGAGTGACTCTTCAGAGATGTCCTGAATCAGGACAAGAGGACTAGGCTTTTATCCTCTCTAAGTGCCAGCTGCTCAGGAAGGGGACAGTGCCTTGGATGAGGCAACTCTCTTTAGCTGAGGCAATCTGTGTATCTCTGTGGGGGGCTGACGGCTGGGGGCTGTCTGCCAGCAGCACTAGCTGTGGCTAGGGGAAAAATCCCTTTATTTTGGAAGGGGATCTAGGTGACACCTCCCAGTATTTGTCCACTACAGTGCTTTTCACCTTTTTGCTGGCAACCAGAATCTCTGTTTTGGGATTTAAAGTAGGTAATGTGTGCGTTATCATTGTTAATGGAAGAGAGTGAAAGTCATGCTGAAGAAGGGGCCAGCAAGGCCATCAAGAGGTGTAGGGAAGTTAATGTCATAAAACAGAAGCTGTGAGGGACTTCCCTGACAGTCCAGTGGTTAAGAGTCCACGCTTCCAATGCAGGGGGTGTGGGTTCGATCCCTAGTCGGGAACTAAGATCCCACCTTCCATGTGGTGCGGCCAAAAGAACAAAAAACAGAAGCTGTGAGCACACAAGGAAGAGCTTGAAGCAAGGCCAGAGAGCACAGCATGGTGTCACCAGCTGGAGTTAGGATGTTTGAACTCCTGTGGCTGAGCCCTTAGAGACACCTCAAGCTCCAATGTGGTTCCTGATTTTCTATAGATGAAATTTTCCTTTAGATATATAGGCCCAAATCGGAAATTCCGTGGTGACCTAAGTATACATAATTCCTTGTAGCTTGATCTACATAAATGCAAGGAACTCAAAACCAGGATATATAGGCCATCCTGTCTTAGGGTTCATTTATCTTTTTCACCATTTCTTAATAATAGGGCCGCAAGTTGTGCAGGATGATGAAAGGTACAGGTTTACATTTAATGGTCTTTTATCACATTGATCTTGTGGCACTTCTGTGTTCCTGCCCCATGTCATTTATTCCTACATTACATTGTGTTCTGGAACAAAATATTATCACATTAGGTATTTAGTTAATAAGTACCCTGGAAGTATTTAGTTAAAGAAATGAGATTGAGCATTATTTGTTATTGACCTTCATAATAATATCAATAATATAAACATTTATTGTGTACCTATTACACGTCAGTGACTATACAAAGGGCTTTACATACATTATTTCAATTAACACTCGAATATCATATAATAGGTAAGTTCCCCCCCACCCCTCACCCTTTTTGCAGATGAGGAAACTAATGGTTAGGGGATTAAACGTCTTGTCAGAGGTCACAAGGCTAGTAAGTGGTACAGCCAGGACTTAAATCAGGCAGCTTGCCTCTAGACTATGTACGTAATTATACACTGCTCTATACTATAGATCTAAAGGATTGTAATCCTTATACCCCCAGTACTGGGCTTTTGATGGAGTAATGGGTGGTGGTCTGCCAAGCTCTGTTCTCCTCACCCAGGGACTGCTCTTTCTGAAGTTCAACCCTTTGAGATTCCTTTTTCAAGCTTCTCTCACAGCTGGCCTCTTTTAAGGGGCAGAAATATCACAAGACACCAGACACATGAACTAATTCTCACCAAGATATTGGATTGTTGAAACAGTTTAATTCTGTAAAACCAACCTCAGATACTGGATGTCTGGGAGCCAAGGGTACACTGAAGACAGGAGACCAAGTTGAAGCCACCACAGGCAAATTTCTCTTAGAGGTATTTTCCCTCCCACTGACCCTGTGTAAAGAAAAGCTTGTGCGTAGTATAAACTTTAGAGTGCACAGAAAATAACACCCAGAGTCGTGCAGCAAATGGCAGCTGAATTTTAAAAGCTGAAATACAATCCAAACAAGGTTTATTGTACTTATTTTACTTATTTTGTAAATCAACATATTAAACTCAATAAAACATGGTCAAATACAGTTTTGGGAGAATGGCGGTGTTTCTGAGCTCTGTTTCAACTTCTTACTGTCAGTTTTCTTTCATTGCTTTAAGCAAGAACCTTTAGGTGGTAGCAGCACAGTAGTCTCTTTGTTACCTTGAATGCTAAAGCTTGTGCTGTGTGGTTGCCTAGCAACCCTTGTCTCTTTTGTGAAAAGGTATTTTTGTACTGTACAATGCAAAATTTTGTATTTGTATTTATTGGCGACTTAAAATGAGATTCTTATTTCTGTGTTAGAATACAGCATATTCCATGTGGGTCCATCAAATCTCTGAGTAGTAATTATGAGACAGTGAAGCCGCATTTGGTGAAACGACAAGCAATAACAGCCCCAAATCATAAAGACATTTCAAAATCCTGCTGGAAAGCATAAAGGACTCAAAGAATGTTCAGTTCTAATGGAACTGCATGTTTCTTATGAAATGTTGCTTTTTTAATATATAAATTATTAGTGCTCTCATGGGCTAAAGGTACTTTTATTGAAGATATTATCCTAAAGTTGCTTATCACTTAAAGCTATAGCAATAAGATGTAAAACAATATAAAACATGTATAGAATATTTTTCATTGTTTTTTTCCAGAATTTATGAACATGATGATTTGCCTTTTTTTTTTTTTCCCTCTCACTGAGGAAACTCTTAGGCTTTCATGTGATTTACATTCTAATTTTCATCTTTGAACTTGTCTTTCCTTGCTCTCTCAAGGGTTCTGGAGGTTGATAACCATAAGGCTCGAGAACTGAACCTCTATAAAGTATTCATGGAAGAAGCCATGGTCTTTTTTTTTTTTTTGCGGTATGCAGGCCTCTCACTGTTGTGGCCTCTCCTGTTGTGGAGCACAGGCTCTGGACGCGCAGGCTTAGCGGCCATGGCTCACGGGCCCAGCCGCTCCGCGGCATGTGGGATCCTCCCGGACCGGGGCACGAACCCATGTCCCCTGCATCGGCAGGCGGACTCTCAACCGCTGCGCCACCAGGGAAGCCCCATGGTCTTCTTAAAGTCAGGAGAAATTAGATTCTGATCTGCAGAGATAACCTTATGGCAAATATTTGGCTGCTACAAACATATAAGTTAAGTTTGTGTAAACAGTGAAACCCAAATACACAGTTGAAGTGGAGTTTAAGGTCTTCATCCATGCAAAAGGTTCCTAATTAAGTAATGCCAGGATCAAATAGAAGAATATTTTTAGAAATTAATGTGATCCTTTTAGTAACATGGAGTTAGTATTAAACAGTGCTCAGAAGATTTTAAATACTCTTACGTTTGTCAAGACTTTGGTATATGATGGGTTATATAAATAACCAAGTTAAGCAGGTTCCCTAAATGGCCTACCCAAATGTTCTGTGGTGGAGGGGAGAAGCAAAGGACCATTCATTTGCTAGTAGCTCCTTTGGAACGATTTCTCATCTGCAATGTGAGAATTTTATTTACTATACCTTCTAAAAGTAAGACAGGATTTGAATAAAGATGTAGAGGGAAATTCTGTTTCTGCAGTCCTGACCCAGAGTTTGCAATGAGCTGGGCTTGCCCTTTAGGGGCTGTCTTACTGGGGGCCAGCCGCAGAAAAGATTCAAGAGGGTACCAGGTAGCAAGAAGGTGGCTAAGTTAACTGATATATTAAAAAGACCTGAAGTTGTTGCTTATTTCATCATCATCTAATCTGGTGATCAACATACCCATGATTTAGGCAAACCGTGAGTGCATGTGTGTGTGTATATGTGACCTCTTGCTTTTCCTTCATTCCCTATCTTCAGGTTTTGAAATTTAAAATTTTTTCTCCCTTAATCCTGCTCTAGATGTTCATTTTGACTAACTCTTACAGGTATGGAAGTGTGTGTGTGTGTGTGTGTGTGTGTGTGTGTGTGTGTGTGTGTGTGTGTACGGGCATGGCTAGAGTGAGGCAAGGATGTGAGCTTACTGTGTAATTCGAAGCAGGGTCCATCCCTACTTCCTTTTGAATTGACTTATGGACACAGTATGTCTTTGCAAAATTATATCCGTAGGAAGTGTGGGTGAGGAAGGATCTTTTAAAATATATATTTATTTACTTATTTGGCTGTGCCAGGTCTTACTTGCGGTGTGCGGGATCTTTTTTCTTTTTTTTTTTTTTTTAGTTGAGGCATGCAGGATCTTTAGTTGTGGCATGCGAACTCTTAGTTGCGGCATATGGGATCTAGTTCCCTGACCAGAGATCAAACCCAGTCCCCCTGCATTGGGAGCGTGGAGTCTTAGCCACTGTACCACCGGGGAAGTCCCGAGGAAGGGTTTTGAATTTGAGAATTGCCTGATTTTTCTTCCTTCACACTTAAGTAGGGAGAGCCCTGTATGTGGCAAGTCCTATTCATGGAGTCAGTTGTTCTTTTGTATCTGCATCTGTCAGGGAGGAGGAACTGCTCCCTACTTGTTACTAGCAGCTGTGCCGCCTTTTCAGAGCCATGCATGAATAAGCATGGCATTGGAATCCAGTTCCTTTTCCTTTCTGTTCTTGGAGAACAGAAAAGAACTAAGAGTCAGTTGAAATTTCCTGGTCAAATGTGCCTCAATATTAGTTCCTGAATTTCATGAACTCATTGGCTCTTCCATAACTGACAGGTGGACCTCAGACTTTCAAGTCTTTCCACTTTTTATGTATGTCTTAGAGTTCTCAGGGGAGATCTTCCTTGTTCTGCCAAATTGACCCTTTTGTTCCTTTCTGCTACGAGACTAGTCTGTGTCATGCTATTGATGTCAAGATACCTGCAATGTGATGAGATGTTACTGCCCTGCCCTGGGACCCTGCCTGTCCAAACTGGTGGTCTCCTGCAGCCACCATGTTGCTTAATAATCCCTTCTGTTGGTTTTGATTCCCCCCCAAGAGTCCAGCTACAAAGTGTCTTGGTCCTAATACTGTTGCACCATCCTGGCAGCTTGCTCAGACCAAAGGAATTGTAGTAGACTGCTGTTTATGTTTATCCAGTTTCTTATACTCTTCATCCTACCATTTATTTCTTTGTGGACCTACCCCCCCCCCTTCCATGTGGTCTAGTGGGAATGTTTATCACAGTGCTTTGCACACACATGGCCTACAGGTGTCTCCATGATGGAAGCTAGGATGAGCTGACTTAGTCTCCAGGAAATTTGCACCTTGCATAGAGGAACACATTGTTGGAAGGAAGTTGTTATTCCAGTGGTATTGCCTCAAAGAGACTATCTATGAGATTTTGACAGTGGTCCTGGAGCTACTCTGCTTTCTGTCCTTTCTGGCTTTAGGTGGATCAACTTTCCTTCTTTGGCTAAGATATCCAGAGTCTGTTTTCATTGCTTAAAACCAATTAACTGTTCCTGATACCACAGGAGAATGTTACCTCTCTGATCACTTAGGGTTAGTTGCAACAGGTTAGTTGGCCTTTAAGGAGTTAGAAGATTTAATGAGATGCCTATTTCAGTTATGACTACAACTTCTGTCTTTCCAGAGGATATGCTGATTTCTTAGGTAAGTGCAGTGGGAGGCTCAGGTAACATCCAAGTGCTATAATCAAGACAACTGCTTCCATCTAACCCTAGGTCCTACTGTTGAGACTCTCTTGAACAGTGGTTCTCCACTGAAGGCACAATGTCCAGTGGGTAGTCACCTGAAGATATGTGACTTGAGAAAGTATGTTCAATTCTAGGTCCATCCATGTCTCTACAAATGACCCAATTTTGTTCCTTTTTATGGCTGAGTAATATTCCATTGTATATATGTACCACATCTTCTTTATCCATTCATCTATCGATAGGCATTTAGGTTGCTTCCAAGTCCTGGCTATTGTAAGTAGTGCTGCAGTGAACATTTGGGTGTATGTGTCTTTTTGAATTATGGTTTTCTCTGGGTAATGCCCAGTAGTGGGATTGCTGGGTCATATGGTAGTTCTATTTTTAGTTTTTTAAGGACTCTCCATACTGTTCTCCATAGTGGCTGTATCAATTTACATTCCCACCAACAGTGCAGGAGGGTTCCCTTTTCTCCACATCATCTCCAGCATTTACTGTTTGTAGATATTTTGATGATGGCCATTATGACTGGTGTGAGGTGATACCTCATTGTGGTTTTGATTTGCATTTCTCTAATGATTAGTGATGTTGAGCATTCTTTCATGTGCTTGTTGGCAATCTGTATATGTTCTTTGCAGAAATGTCAATTTAGTTCTGCCCATTTTTGGATTGGGTTGTTTGTTTTTTTGATATTGAGCTGCATGAGCTGCTTGTATATTTTGGAGATTAATCCTTTGTCTGTTGATTCGTTTGCAAATATTTTCTCACACTCTGCGGGTTTTCTTTTTGTCTTATGGTTTCCTTTGCTGTGCAAAAGCTTTTAAGCTTCATTAGGTCCCATTTGTTTATTTTTGCTTTTATTTTCATTACTCTAGGAGGTGGGTCAAAAAAGGTCTTGCTGTGATTTATGTCATAGAGTGTTCTGCCTATGTTTTCCTCTAAAAGCTTTATAGTGTCTGGTCTTATATTTAGGTCTTTAATCCATTTTGAGTTTATTTTTGTTTATGGTATTAGGGATTGTTCTAATTTCATTCTTTTACATGTAGCTGTCCAGTTTTCCCAGCACCACTTATTCAAGAGACTGCCTTTTCTCCATTGTATATTTTTGCCTCCTTTGCAAGTTGCAGGATACAAAATTAATGCACAGAAATCTCTTGCATTCCTATACACTAACAACAAAAGATCAGAAAGAGAAATTAAGGAAACAGTCCCACTCACCAATGCAACAAAAAGAATAAAATACCTAGGAATAAACCTACCTAAGGAGGTAAAAGACCTGTACTCAGAAAACTATGAGACACTGATGAAAGAAGTCAAAGATGACACAAACAGAGAGATATACCATGTTCTTGGATTGGAAGAATCAATACTGTGAAAATGACTGTACTACCCAGAACAATCTACAGATTCAGTACAATCCCTGTGAAATTACCAATGACATTTTTCACAGAACTAGAACAAAAAATCTTAAAGTTTGTATGCAGACTCAAAAAACCCCAAATAGCCAAAGCAATCTTGAGAAAGAAAAACAGAACTGGAGGAATCAGGCTCCCTGACATCAGACTATACTACAAAGCTACGTTAATCAAGACAGTATGGTACTGGCACAAAACAGAAATATTGGTCAGTGGAGCATGATAGAAAGCCCAGAGATAAACCCCACACCTATTGTCAACTAATCTATGACAAAGGAGGTAAGAATATCCCCTTAGGTTTTAGTAAGTGTCTGATTGCTCTGTCACTCACTGCACTTTTGATTCATTCATTGACCCAAGAAATGTATGGAAGAATTTATCCTAAAAAGCTTTAGGTATCTGGGTTTTTAATTTCTACCTCTTTTACGGATTTCTAATTTTATTGCATTCTGGTCAGAAAATTTGTTTTATTAAAAGTTGTATTGAGGTTTCCTTTAGTACATAACTATATTCTCATTAAAAAAATATTCCCTGGGTCCCCTGAGGGATTACTTTTGTTTTTTTAAGGACTCTTGAAGAATTTATAAAGTTTGATTATAGTATAGACCAGAAGAGCTGAATGATACAATAAACAAGGATAATGACATATTTTTTTCCTCAATCTGTACATATTACTCTATTGCCTTCTGGCATTTAATGTTGCTGAAAAGTATGAATTTATCCTGATTTTTTTTATTTTGCACATTCTCTATTTCTGCCTGATTACTTATAGACTTTTTAAAAAAGTGCAATAGCTTCACTTTGTTTCTAATAGTGTTACTCATAATTTTTACTTATATGTGTAAATCCTTTCAATCTGCAGATTCCTATCTTCTTTTATTTTAGAAAATGGTTTTCTATTACACTCAATATTTTTCCATTCAGCCTACTCTGCATTTTTCTTTAGGACTACAGTTCAGATGCTAGATGTTTGTTATCTTTATTTCATACCTATCATTTTATTTCTATTCACTTTTACATGTTTTCCCTTTGCATTCTATCTTCTTCCTCAAGCCAGTGCTCCACATCACTGACTGTTTTTACTAATAGTGATCTTACTTCCTACTGCCACTAAAGTGGTTTTCATTATGTGATGCTTTTTAAAATTAATCTTATTTTTCCTCTTTATTTTATTTTATTTTATTGTCTACCTCTTCATTGATCTCATGAGTCTCTTCCTTGATGTTCATTTTTGTAAAGTCCATGTCCTCTTTGATTTTCCAAGACCTTGAGAAAATCTTACCTAGAAAAGTTTTCTGTTCTATAAAGAAGTGCTGCTTGGAATAATTGTTCTCCCAATGTCTGTTCTTCATCTTCCTTTTGCTTGTTGGAGCTTTTTCTTCTTTCTCTTCCTCTTTTTTTCCCTCCTGTTCTTGTTTTGGTGTAAACTCTGCACAGGTGCAATTGTTTGAAACTTCACATTATTCATTCCCTCTGAATGGGGCAGCTTTCTTTGACCTGTTATTTACTCTAAATCATTCTTCTCCTACTTTATTTGGGAACTTAAAAATTATGCCACTGGACTCTGAGGTGGAGAGTTCAACTCTGTTTAATTCTTCATCTGCTTGAGGGACAGAGGGACAAATAAGGAGTCTTAATTCTGGTGTGTTGTTTTCACATTCTTTGCCATTGTATATGATGAATCCTCTGTCCTGGGGTCCAGCTCCCCTTGGTTTCTGTTCATTTTACACTTCAGGGTCAGTGGTTCACTCTGTAGGAGGCTGGGTGAATAGGAATCCGTGGGACTCATTGTTAAGACCTTTTGTTGTTGGTGTAGAGTGACATTTAATTAAGCCAAGCAGAACTTTTGGCTTCTGTTTATTGTTCCTCCTCATCTGCAGATTTTTTCCTTCTTTTTTAATATTATTTTTAAATTTAATTTTTAGTTTATATTGGGGTATAGTGGATTTACAATGTTGTGTTTGTTTTAGGTGTACGGCAAAGTGATTCAGTTATACATATACCTATATCCATTCTTTTTCAGATTCATTTCCCATATAGGTTATTACAGAATATTGAGTAGAGTTCCCTGTGCTATACAGTATGTCCTTGTTGATTATCTATTGATATTTTATATATAGTAGTGTGTGTATGTTAATCTGAAACTCCTAATTTACTCCCCCACCTTCCCCCTTTGGTAACCATAAGTTTGTTTTTGATGTCTGTGAGTCTGTTTCTGTTTTGTAAATAAGTTCATTTGTATCATCTTTTTAGATTCCACATATAAGTCATGTCATATGATATTTGTCTTTGTGTATCTGACTTACTTCACTTAGTATGATAATCTCTAGGTCCATCATGTTGCTGCAAATGGCATTATTTCGTTCTTTTTTTATGGCTAAGTAATATTCCATTGTATATGTGTACCACGTCTTCTTTATCCACTCCTCTGTCGATGGACATTTAGGTTGCTTCTGTGTCTCGGCTATTGTAAATAGTGCTGCAATGAAAATTGGGGTGCATGTATCTTTTTGAATTATGGTTTTCTCTGGATATATGCCCAGGAGTGGGGTTGCAGGATCATATGATAGTTCTATTTTTAGTTTTTTAAGGAATTTCCATACAGTTCTCCATATTGGTTGTACTAATTAACATTCCCACCAACAGTGTAGGAGAGTTCCCTTTTCTCCACATCATCTCCAGCATTTATTTTTTGTAGACTTTTGGATGATGGCTATTCTGACCGGTGTGAGGTGATACCTCATTGTAGTTTTGATTTGCATTTCTCTAATAATTAATGATGTTAAGCATCTTTTTATGTGTTTTTTGGCCATCTGTATGTCTTTCTTTGGAGAAATGTCTATTTAGATCTTCTGCCCATTTTTTGATTGGGTCGTTTTTTGTTTTTGTTTTTTGGTACTGAGCTGTATGAGATGTGTATATATTTTGGAGATTAATCCCTTGTCCACTGATTCATTTGCAAATACTTTCTCCCATTCTGAGGGTTGTCTTTTCATTTTGTTTATGGTTTCCTTTGCTGTGCAAAAACTTTTAAGTTTAATTCAGTCCCATTTGTTTATTTTTGCTTTTATTTTCATTACTCTAGGAGGTGGATCAAAAAAGATATTGCTGTGATTTATGTCAAAGAGTGTTCTGCCTATGTTTTCCTCTAAGAGTTTTATAGTATCTGGTCTCACATTTAGGTCTTTAATCCATTTTGAGTTTATTTTTGTGTATGGTGTTAGAGAATGTTCTAATTTCATTCTTTACATGTAGCTGTCCAGTTTTGCCAGCACCACTTATTGAAGAGGCTGTCTTTTCTCCACTGTATATTCTTGCCTCCTTTGTCATAGACTGATTGACCATAGGTTTGTGGGTTTATTTCTGGGCTTTTTATCCTGTTCCATTGATCTATATTTCTGTTTTTGTGCCAGTACCATACAGCTTTGATGACTGTAGCTTTGTAGTATAGTTTGAAGCCAGGTAGCCTGATTCTTCTAGGTCCTTTTTTTTTTTCCCTCAGGGTTGCTTTGGCTTCCAGATTTTTTCTTGCATACATAGCTTGCTCAGAAAAAAAAGTATAAAACAGCCCCACTTCTCTGGCATATAGATATTGCTCAATAAATATTTGTTGAAATAATGTATGCAGTTTCTCCTAATGATTGCTCACAACTCCTGTCCCCATTTTTACAAGCACAGGATTTTGGGTAGAACATGTTAGGACTCTCTTACTTTTTAAGGGTAATCTGCATTTTTCTTAATAGGTGTGGATCAGGCATACTTGGTTGGTTTCTATACATACTTCTTTGACTTAGTTTGAGTTTTCTTGCACGGACATTCATTATGGTCTCTGTTAACGATGTTTTCACCATTTCCTAGTTTCATCATGGGTGACATTTTTCTGGCTCTATTTTTGGTTGTTGTTATCATTCATTTCAGTGAGTTTCTGAGAAAGGAACTAAATAAATATGCATTCATTCTATCATCTTTTAGCAAAAATTATCAAGTTGTTATTTTAAAACAAAGCATAAATAATGAAAAAACTGTTCCCCTGGGACATGTTTAAAAAACTGTTTGAGATAGATGTCACATTTCTAAGTCTCCTTGTTGCTAATAGTCTGCTGTTCTGATTTCTGCCATTCCAGAATTCGAGGTCCTCAAAGCATGACTATTCAGCAGGTTTTTGACTCATTTTAAAATTTTGACTTTTGGGACCTGTGTTTCTGTGACATGTAACTGTTCTTTCAGCTTTTTGACTGAAGCCTCTTAATGCCTTGGGTTTAGCTAGTTTTCAAGTTGTTACCTTTTTTGCATCCTCACTCCCAGTTTCCTGGATTGTATCCCCAAGTCTACCATTTCTCATGATCTGGGTGCAGAGCTTACTTGGAAGGATGACCTACCACTCCATATTTACTTATTCTGTTTTTTTTTAAATTTTCATTTTATTTTTTTGCATTTCTTTTTTTATTAATTTTTTCCAGTTGATTAAAGCTACCATTTTCCCCAAATGGATGATACATTGTTTCCTCACATGGTTTGATACAGCCATATTCACATAATAATATTTGTTAAGAATTGATTTATGATTTCAGTGTCTGAAATTGTCCACCTAATATTTTTTTTTGCATTTACTTTCATGTCATTGGGAACAGGAATAAGGCCAGAGCAGTGTTGGAAGCAAAGTGGAAGGGTCAGATCCTTGACTCCAAGGCCATGCTTTGGGACCTGAGGGTGGTGGAGGCTCCTGGAGCAATCTATGCCCAGGCTCTGTGGGGCTCTCTCTGCCTGTTGTGGATTAGGGCCCCCAGTTCCAGCCTCGGCTCTCTCTCCTCTGCAGTTTTTGTCATCCCTAGCTGGGTTCTCCTGCCCTCTGCCCTCCATCTTGTCTTTCCACACCACCTCATCATGGTGTCCTTTGCACTTAGCTCATTCTAAGGACCTAGACGCACAGTTTTGTGTCTGCCTTCACCAGCTTCCCACAGGTATGAACAGACAGGCTGGCCTTGTCCTCAGGCAGTCTGTCCTTTGGTAGGGACCCTGGTGGGGGGTGTGTCCAAAGGAAGGGGGAGGTGGTTCAACTCTGTGATATCAAGAGAGAGATTAAGGCACCTCTCTTCTATTTCCTTCTCTGGGAAGTAACCCACCCCTCAACCACTCTCTCAGAGTTTATGATCCCTCTTCTTTGGGGCTTCTCAGCCTTCTATATTTTCAGCTAGCACAGCCCTTACTACAATGGCTTGGGGTCATTTGTCTGGGGGTCATTTTACCATGATCTCTATCCCAGTGACCATCAAAGAATCTGGCATAGAATTATAATATAATTGAAATATTATAATATAAATGAAATATAAATGTTTCCTGGATGAATGAATGGCAGAGACCATCTCCATCCTTTGGAATCTTTTGCCTTTAGGAGGCTGACTGAGGCACTTAAATGGAGGAGGAGGAAGAGGTAGAATATTTACAGTGGGAAAATCAGGTTGTATTTCATCCAAAGTGTCACATCCAGAGGTCTCAGCCTGAAGTCAGCCGAAGGCATAGACATAAGGGATACCCAGGAAAGGGATTTCTGATTATGGGGTTCTGGGAAGGTGAAGCACATGGGCTTTGAGGTGAGTTAGGAAGGAGGGGGTGAGATGCATGTGGGGTTGGGGTTATTGGCTCTGAGAGGGCAAGGAATGGTGACAGGAGAAAGGAGCCTCCAAGTAGGAGCTACACAAGTTGCAGGCCAGTAGCTCTGTCTGATTAAGTCACCTCACCTCTGATTAAGTCTTCTCACATAATTACCATTTCTTTTTTGTAGTGAGAACATTTAAGATTTATTCTCTTAGCAACTTTCAAGTATATAATACAGTACTGTTAATTGTAATCACCATGCTATACATTAGATTCCTCAGAACTTATTCATCATACAAATGGAAGTTTGTGCCTTTGAACAGTATCTCCCCATTTCACCCATCCCCTCATCCCTGGCAACCAGCCTTCTACTCTTTCTGTGAGTTCAGCTTTTTTATATTCCACAAGTAAGTGATATCATAGAGTGTTTGTCTTTCTCTGTCTGACTTGCTTCACTTAGCATAAGGTTCTCAAGTTCCACTCATGTCCTTGCAAATAGCAGGATTTCATTTTTTCTCATGGCTAAATAATGTTCCTATATACATATATCACATCTTCGTTATACATTCATCCATAGATAGACACTAAGGTTGTTTCCATATCTTGTGAATAATGATGTAATGAATGTAGGAGGGCCAATATTATTTTTGAGATCCTGTTTTCATTTCCTTTGGATATATACCCAGAAGTGGAATTGCTGGATCCTTTGGTAGTTCCATTTTTAATTTTTTAAGGAACCTCCATACAGTTTTCCACAGTAGCTGCACTAATTTTACATTCCTGCTAACAGTGCAGAAGAATTTCCCTTTTTTTAAATCATTGTGTTCTGAATTCACAGCTTTTTTAAAAATTTATTTATTTTATTTTGTTTTATTTATTTTTGGCTGTGTTGAGTTTTTGTTGCTGCGTGCGGACTTTCTCTAATTGTGGTGAGCGGGAGCTGCTCTTCGCTGCGGTGTGCGAGCTTCTCATTAGGTGGCTTCTCTTGTTGTGGAGCATGAGCTCTAGGTTGTGGGCTTCAGTAGTTGTGGCATGTGGGCTCAGTAGTTGTGGCTCCTGGGCTCTAGAGTGCAGGTTCAGTAGTTGTGTCACACAGGCTTAGTTGCTCCGCGGCATGTGGGATCTTCCCAGACCAGGGCTCCAACACGTGTCCCCCACATTGGTAGGCGGATTCTTAACCACGGTGCCACCAGGGAAGTCCCCAGAATTCCCTTTTATTCACAACCTTGTCAACATTTTTTTATTTCTTGTCTTTTTGATGATAGTCATTCTAATAGGTGTGAGGTAGTATCTCATTGTGGTTTTGATTTGCATTTTCCTGATGATTCAGTGATGTTGAACACCTTTAAACGTACCTGTTGGAAAGATGTCTGTTCAGCTCCTCTGTCTATTTTTTAATTACATTTTTTTGGGGTATTGAATTGTGTTCTTTATATATTTTGGATATTAACTTATTATCAGGTACATCATTTGCAAAAATTTTCTCTTATTCCATAGGTTGCCTTTTCATTTTTTTGATGGGTTTCCTTTGCCTGTGCAAAACTTTTTAGTTTGATATAGTTCCACTTATAATTATTATTGTTGTTTTATGATTATTGTTATTTTTGCTTTCATCGCCTTTGCTTTTGGTGTCAAAACCAAAAAATCATGGCCAAGACTGACATTAAGCAGCTTACCCTCAGTGATTGTTTTCTGGTTTCAAGTCTTACATTTAAGTCTTTAACCATTTTGAATTGATTTTTGTGAATGGTATAATATATGGATCTAGTTCTAATTTTTTTGCAAGTGGAAATTTTTTTTCCAGTTTTTGCTGCATCATTTATTGAAGAGACTATCATTTTTCCATTGAATATTCTTGGCTTCTTTGTCATAAATTAATTGAAAATACATGTGTGGATTATTTCTGGGTTTCCTATTCTGTACCATTGATTTATATGTCTATTTTTATGCCAGTACCATAATGTTTTAATTACTATAGCTTTGTAATGTAGTTTGAAATAAAGAAGTGTGATGCCTCCAGTTTTGTTCTTTCTCAAGATTTCTTTGGCTCTTTGGGGCTTTTTGTGGTTCCATACATATTTTAGGATTGTTTCTTCTACTTCTGTGAAAAATGCCATTGAAGTTTTGATAGGATTGCAATGAATCTGCAGATGGCTCTGGGTAGTATGGACATTTTAATAATATGATCTATGAATAGGAAATATTTTTTCCTTTATTTGTGTCTTCTTCAATTTCCTTCATCTTATAGTTTTCAATGTACAGATCTTTCATCTCCTTGTTTAAATTTATTCCTAAGTATTTTATTGTCTGATGATTTGTAAATTTCTTATTCTTATAGTTAATTAGTGTATATAAACACAACTGATTGTTGTATATTGATTTTGTATTTTTCAACTTTTCTGAATTTGTTTATTAGATCTAACAGTGTTTTTGGTGGAATCTTTAGGGTTTTCTATATATAATGTCATCTATAAAGAGAGAAAATTTTACTTCTTCCTATTGGATTTGGGTGCCTCTTATTTCTTTTTCTTGTCTAATTCCTTTGGCTAGGACTTTCCACATAGTATGTTGATTAAGAGTGGTGGGAGTTGGCATCCTTGTCTTGTTCTTGATCTTAGAGGAAAAGCTTCTAGCTTTTCACCATTGAGTAAGATGTTAGCTATGGGTTTGTCATATATGGCTTTATTTTTTTAAATTTTTTTTTTTTTTTTTTTTTTTTTATGCGTTACGCGGGCCTCTCACTGTTGTGGCCTCTCCCGTTGCGGAGGACAGGCTCCGGACGCGCAGGCTCAGCGGCCATGGCTCACGGGCCCAGCCGCTCCGCGGCATGTGGGATCTTCCCAGACCGGGGCACGAACCCGTGTCCCCTGCATCGGCAGGCGGACTCTCAACCACTGCGCCACCAGGGAAGCCCTAAATTGTTTTTTATTTTTTAATTTTTGGCTGCACCACGCAGCATGCAGGACCTTCCCCAAGCAGGGATCAAACCTGTGTCCCCTGCATTGGGAGCACAGAGGCTTAACCACTGGACTGCCAGGGAAGTCCATATATGGCTTTATTGTGTTGAAGTACGTTCCTTTTATACCCAGTTTGAGAGTTTTTTTTACCATGAAAGTATGTTGAATTTTGTCAAATGCTTTTTCTGCATCTACTGAGATGAATATATAATTTTTGTCCTTCATTTTGTTAATGTGGTGTATCACATTGATTGATTTGCAGATGTTGAACCATCCTGCATCCCTGGAATAAATCCCACTTGATCATGAAGTATGATCCTTTTAATATACCGTTGAATTTGGTTTGCTAACATTTTTCTGAGGATTTTTGTGTCTGTGTTCATCAGGGATACTGGCCTGTAATTTTCTTTCTTTGTGTATACACAAATATACCGTTGAATTTGGTTTGCTAACATTTTAATATACCGTTGAATTTGGTTTGCTAACATTTTTCTGAGGATTTTTGTGTCTGTGTTCATCAGGGATACTGGCCTGTAATTTTCTTTCTTTTTGGTTTCCTTGTTTGGTTTTAGTATCAGGGTAATGCTGGCCTTGTAAAATGAGTTTGTAAGTCTTCCCCCCTCTTCAGTTTTTTGTAAGAGAGTGAGAAGGATTGATAATTTTTCTTGCTTTTTTTTTTTTTTTGTGGTACGCGGTTTTCTCACTGTTGTGGCCTCTCCCATTGTGGAGCACAGGCTCTGGACGCGCAGGCCCAGTGGCCATGGCTCACGGGCCCAGCTGCTCCGCGGCATGTGGGATCTTCCCGGACCGGGGCACGAACCCGTGTCCCCTGCATCAGCAGGCGGACTCTCAACCACTGCGCCACCAGGGAAGCCCTTTTCTTTGTTTTTTTCTTTTTTTGATAATTTTTCTTTTAAAGTTTGGTAGAATTCACCAGTGAATCCATCTAGCCCTGAGCTTTTGTTCTGTTGGAAGATTTTTGACTACTAATTCAATCTCCTTACTTATAAGAAATACATTTCATAAGGCTATAGCTGCCTTAGATAGTGATTTCTGTGATGGATCTGGGCAAAGTCAAAGTCAATTGAAAACCTCTGGAAAGGATTCACCTTTCTCGATGCCATGAAGAACACTCATGATTCATGGCAAGAGGTCAAAATATCAATATGAACAGGAGTTTGGAAGAAATTGATTTCAACCCTCATTTGTCCCATGATGCTAGGAAGCCTCATTCCTAGGTCAGGTGAGGATTTTGTTGATAGGCCATTTATGTGCTATATTTGGATTAGGCCCTGTTAATAACCTAAATATTCTCTGGATCATGTCTTACTAGTCTATTATGATTCAGGAAATGTTTTCCCTTGTTGCTTCTTTCTATATCTAGAGTTGAACTATTACAATTAACTTTATATAAAGCTATATATTTGATCAATTGCCTCAAGATGTTTAGCCATCATTAGTTTTGTTGGAGACCTGTTTACACATTGCATAATCAAGAAACAACAATCTTTTAAGATAGATTGGATATAAATAATATAGCTAATAACATTAATAAGGTCCTAAGTAGGGATTTAAGCCATGAGCTTCCAGAACCAAACCAGATCCTTAAAAGATCACCAAGACTAGGAAGTGGATCTCTTAAGGCAGAAATTTGATTTTTCATGTGGATCTTTAAATATGTTACATTAGAGGATTAGGTGGTGTGAAAATGCAACACTCAGTTTGAATTATGGTACCGGTGCCTCCTTGAGATGCTGTAAGGATATGGAGGGCCATGTGATTTTGTAATACTGCTTTTCTCATCATAGAGACCTCAGAATTCAGGTCTGAATTGGCCTGATTACTGCCATTTAAGGCCAGTTGGGTGAATTTTGTTAAGGCTTTGATAGGGCAAATACATCTTCCAGTCCTACTGAAGGCAGAAAAATAGCTGCTAAATGATCATAGCAATGAAATACAGAACTTTTGATCCATCAGGCTTGTGTTAATGGTAAATTTGCCAGTCATTTCTAAATTGGCATGCATGTGGTCTTGAGCCCAGGGGAATTCTAGGGTACATCTTCCTATCCATCGTGGTGGAAGCCAGGGTCGCAAATTGGTGCTGTAAAGCCGTTGAATTCCATTAGATACAACCCAGTATATTTCTGTTTGCCTGACCCAGGCTGTTCCATAGCATTCGTTACCTTTAAAAGAAATGATATGTTGGCATATTTCATAAGGGACCCAGCCTAATTTTCTAGTGTTTTTAGGCTGATTACCTTTAGTATGATTTAATTATTCCCACCATGGAGGGGGAGGGGATTTAAAATTAAATGACCATAGCCTGGTGTTAGCCATCTAAATCTATCCTAAAACCAAGGGAGAGTCTCTTTTAATAATTGAGAAGTTATATTCTTTGACTGAAATTTAGCTCATTGCACTGATTGAGCTTGAGTAACTTTATTTATTTTTATTTTTTACTTATCTTTTTATTTTTTTGCGGTACACGGGCCTCTCACTGTTGTGGCCTCTCCCGTTGCCGACCACAGGCTCCAGATGCGCAGGCTCAGCGGCCATGGCTCACGGGCCCAGCCGCTCCGCGGCATGTGGGATCTTCCTGGACCGGGGCACGAACCCGTGTCCCCTGCATTGGCAGGTGGACTCTCAACCACTGTGCCACCAGGGAAGCCCGAGCTTGAGTAACTTAAAAAGAAAATTCATATTTATGGTCAGTGTCAGAGTGAGTATGATTGATTGGCCAAGTGAGGGGATCCCATGTAGTAACATCACTAGTGGCCCAAACAGAACTACTTCTGAAATAAATTTTCTAAGGGCCATCCCATCAGAGCCTTGGAGAGGAGAAATCCACAAATGTATACCAGGAATACTGGACATAGGTAATTGACCACAGACTCAACAATTGGATTGATTTCTAAAATTTGCAAAGGGTTGTGTGCATAATAGAAAAACATTGATTCATATGCAAAAGTCCAAGAAATAAAGAAAACACTATAAATAGTCATTCAGGTCAGGTCTGGCATCTTGAGATACCTGCCTGCTTCTGATGCTGTCTTCTTCTTGTCCTGTTTTGTGTGTCATTTCTACTCTGTTTAACTATTGTTTTAAGGTGAGTTTGAGGTCAACAGTTCTCTCTATAGATCATTCTGGTGCAGTGGCCCTTTTTTAAGTGGGAAATATAAATCTAAGAATTAATTCCTTTTAGTTTCTCTTCCCATGAGCTAGTTAAGAGTACCTGATAGGGGTCCTTCCATCTAGGATGGAGACAGTCCTTTAAATGATGCCTTCCAGTAGACATAATCTGTTGGTTGCAGTTCGTGGAGCATTTTATCTTCATCCAAAAATAGGTTACTAGGATAAGCTTCAGAAACAAATTTAGAATGTCCTTTTAGTAATTCAATTAAACCATACAGTAATGCAACGTAGTAACAAGGAGCCATCTAGGAAGTGAGTCTTAGGCAGTAAATTCAAAACCTCAAAGACAGTTAACAACATTAAAATTCAATACCCACTGAAATGTAATTTTTTTCTCCCTAAAATTACCCTAATTTCTATCAAACACAGCCAAATAAAGACTAGTTTATTTACAAAATAAGTCTGGTGTCAATAAACTTGGCCTGGTTATTTATATGTGTAATTGATCATATAGGTTCTTTTAATATTAGCTTTGTTGGAATGTTTCGTGAGGAATCTCTGATTGAACTTTAAAAGGCCGTTTAAGGCCAGAAAATCCATGCCAAAGACTTTCCATCAGATTCCACTTGCAAAATCTACAGATTTGGATGGGTTCCTCTCTTCTAGAGGTACCCCAAATATCTTACAATTCCCGCACCTGCCAGGAAGTGGGTTTCCTTATTCATCTGTTAAGGCTGCTGGGAACCCTGTAAGCAAAGTACTAGGTTGTTTGTCCAAGGGGCTTTATGGCTCCATAAAGTCTGCCTTAGTTCTTTAAATCTGCCTGGTCACCTCTAATTTTTGTGTATTCTCCAGCCAAAGCCATGGTAATATAACCAATTTCTCCAATTATGTCCTGTTATAAGGAGAACAGATTCAATTGAACTTATGCAAATAATTATTGCCATGAAAATAAGAATACTCACTAAATAAGTGTTTCAAAATTCTGGAGGGATAAAGTAGAGAGAAAAGATAAACGTTTCAGTTCAGCCTATGAAGGTCTGTAAGTCATATTTAGCTTAAGGGGAAAGGTTTCCTTATATCTAGAAAACAAAGATTATAGCCAGTAATATTTCAGACAAAGTCATAAAAATTATCAGTCAGCTCTATGTAACTAATTCTTGTTGATTTTTATCTTCTTTTAACAGTTTTATGAAGCCATCAGGTTTTCCATTAGAATGCTTTAATTTTCTTACCCAGTTCAGTGGTATGATCTGAAAGTTACCAGAAACCTGTATTTTTCTTCTTTCTATGAATCTTCTTGAAGATGAAGCATTTTTGTAAACACATCAGAGTAAAACAGTAACTGTATATAAATGACAAAAGACAAAAAAAATGCACAATTAAAGACCTGATTACAATGCAGTTGTCAAATTGGTTATTCTTGTGATGTACAATATTAATATAACTAGAATTATGACTAATAACATTATACCAGGACATATTCAAATTTTAGAAATTTCATGTATTTTCTAGAACATTTATATTCATGGCATTTACTCATACAATATAACCTAAAAAGGTTTATTGCCACTCCTTTGACAGTGTCTCCATGTAATTTAGCATACCAAATAAGCCTAATTAGTTTAATATCTCTCAATGAGATGTATCAGGTGCCCTCTAAAGCATCCCAAGTTTAGCCTAGAGGTCAAAAGAACTTCATTTAGAATTTGATTTGAGGAAGTTTGTCAAAGATATCAATAAGTTTTAAAAACACGTGGTTAAACAGAATCAGAGGTCACTGTGAAACAAAACTGTGACTGCAGTGGCTAATGATTTGATCCTTCTTGATCTGGATGGTGGGCAGCATTCCGTGTTTTACAAAGACTTCAGTGGAGGAAGTAACTGCAGTTGTGGTAGAAATAGCAAGAAAACTAGAATTGGAAGCAGAGCCTGAAGATGTGACAGTTATTGCAATCTCATGGTAAAACTTGAACAGATGAGTTTCTTCTCCTGAATGAGCAAAGAAAGTGGTTTCTTAAGATGGTATCTACTCCTGGTGAAGGTGCTGTGAAGATTTTTGAAAGGACAACAAAGGATTTAGAATATTACATAAACTAAGTTGTTCAAACAGCAGTAAGGTTTGAGAGAATCACCTCCAGTTTCGAAAGAAGTTCTACTGTGGGTAAAATGCTATCAAACAGCATTGCATGCTACGGAGAAATTGTTCGTGAAAGCAAGAGTCCATTGATGCAACAAATGGCATTGTTGTCTTATTTTAAGAAGTTGCCATAGCCACTCCAGCCTTAAGCGACCATGAGTGTTGTTAGATAATGGTTAGACTTTTTTAGCAATAAAGTATTTTTAAATTAAGGTACGTTTTTTAGACAGTGCTATTGCACCTAATAGACTACATTATAATGTAAACCTTCCTTTTATATGCACTGGGAAACCAAAAAATTCATGTGACTTGCTTATTGCAATATTCACTTTATTGCAGTGGTCTGGAACCAAACGCTCAATATCCTGAGGTATGCTTGTATTTTCTTTCTCTTTGTTTTAATTCTCACTTGTTTCATGCATTGTTCTCCTGGCCTTGGTGAGCCTGTTTATTACCATTATTTTGAACTATCAGGTAAATCACTTATCTTCATTTCATAAGATCTATTTCTGGA
Source organism: Phocoena sinus (assembly GCF_008692025.1). Lineage (NCBI taxonomy): Eukaryota > Metazoa > Chordata > Mammalia > Artiodactyla > Phocoenidae > Phocoena > Phocoena sinus. The sequence continues at coordinate 27,131,114 of NC_045775.1, forward strand.
GTTTTGTCTTGTTCATTTGTTTGGAATATATATTTTTATTTCTTCATCTTCTTTGAGTCTCTGTGTTGTTTTTTGTGCATTAGCCCCCTCTCCCAGTCTTGACAGAGTGGTTTTATGTAGAATATGAACCTCATCAATCAGCTGAGCCTGAGTTTTTACTGTCTCTCAAACCTTTGTGATTGTCCAAGCTATCTTCTTTGTTCTTGGAGCCTTGCAGTAGCGGAGAGTGTGCCATGACCTGATAGTGTCCAAAAGGGGAGGATTGCAGTCAGCACCTAGTTTCAGGTTGATTGGAAGCCAGACCCTCAGATAGCAGCTGGGAAAATATGTAGTTAGACCCCTTCTAGGGAAACACTGGGAGGTGGGTGTTTTTACACTTGCCTGGATATATAGCCAGTCATGGGGGAATGTCCTGTGCTCATTAAGAAGTGCCTCTTAGTTTGATACAGTCCTGTGGGACTTCTGAATGCAAACCCTTTTGACTGTCAGAGCCAGGAATTCTAGGGGCCTGTCTCTTGGGCAGCAGCCACAAAAACTGGAACATCAGATGCATTTACAAGCTCCTTCTAGTGAGATACAGATGACTTGCAGCAGGGTATAGGGAAAAGGCAAGGGAGGTGTTCATGTGCTTTCCCAGTCTCCAGGGAGAGTGGCAGTCAGCACCTAGATGTGTGCTAAATTAGAAGCCTGACCCCCAGGCAGCTGCTTTTAATATATACAAATAGTCCCTTTTCAGGGAAATACTGGGAGGTGGATAGGTTTTATCTGCTCCCTCTGCGCTGAGCCTGAGGGTATAGGCACACTGAATCCTTGGAGCCAGTTAAGAACTGTTTCTTTGTTTTCTGTAAACTTGTGGGTCTTGTGGATAAAAATTGCATTGGATTTCAGAGCTAGGTGTTTTGGGACCCCATCCCTTAGGTGAGAACCTTAAAAGTTGGGATGCTAGATGTTGAGTCCAAACCTTTTGCTCCTCAGGGAGAAGCTGGGAGTTGGGAGTTCCCTCCCAATTTTATGGTGTTGTGCTGGGGGTTGGGGTTGATGACAAGTTTGTCTCAGTCTTTCCTACCTGTTTTGATGTGGGTATTTTTTTGTTTGCTCCATGTGTAGGAGTTGCTCAGCTAGCTTTTGGATTTCTTTCAGAGGGAATTGCACAGTGTGTAGCTGTACATTCATTGTGTCTGTGGGAAGAAGGGAGTTCAGGAGCCTCCTGTGTTGCCATCTTGGACTGGAACTAGTCATGGGCTTTTCTGGAAGTGTCCCAGACAGCTGGGGAATCTGGGTGCTCACTTACATGCCCTTACTTTCCACTGGGGGAGGAAATCGTGGTCTGAGAAGGTGTCACTTGGCACTGAGTGGTACCACGTTGGGGGAGGTATAACATGGGTGCTGTTCCTCTTACCCCCTCCAGTGTGTCCAAACTTGTATTTTTTTGTTCCAACAGTAAGCTGAAACTTTTCCACTGGAAATCTGGACTTCCACAAAGATTCTTTCATTCGTGGATGATTATCTAAGAGTGTCTTCCTGGGGCTCCCAGACCACAACCTAGAGGATCAGGAGCCAGTTCACAGGCCACTGCAGGGTCTGCGGCTGGGGTCCAGCTCTCTGTATGCATATTATCCCATATATGCGTGGGTGAGACTCCTCCCAGTTTCCTTGGAGTTCAGTGCTGGGTTCCACAGCTCCTACAAAGGCACTTTTGTTCAAGAATGGATGCCAAATTGTTGAGCGAGGAAACACTGAGGGACGTCTTATTCAGCCTTGTTGCTGAATTTACTCCCCTGCATTTACTTAAGTTCCCTTGAAGTTGACCCAATCCTGTTTTTTTATAGCTACAGGAAAAAATGACTTTTGTAGAAGGAAGTTGCAAAGGACAGATGTAACTGAGATACAGAGACCTTGTGGAATTTTGTTTAAACCTGATTTTCTTACCAAAATTCCTTGAATGTGAAAAGCACAACACAGACCTCATTCTTTATAATCCTCATTATCCAATTAAAATAAAGTCTTACTAATATTGAAAGGAGGAGTACATTGGGGTTTCCTTAATTCAATCTCATTTGTATTTAGAGTCTGTAGGCATGTAGAGTGATATATAGAGTTGTGACCCAGTGCCTAGATTTTCTTGAAGAATTTGTCAATGCTTTTATCAGTGATTTTAAGTTAACCATTTTACTTGTCTATTCAGTGCCTCTGATTGCCTGTTTATGGAATTGGAAACTTTAAATACCATGATTTTTGTAACCTAATAGAGGTTGTGATGATTGATGAGATACTATAAATTCACCAGATGTCCTCATCCATGAAGAAAGCCCAGCATTCTGCATACTTGACTAGAATTTCTGATTGTTTCAGTTTAGTAATGAACCAGAATTTCTGTATCCTGTTGGTAGTCAGTCCAAGAGGAAGTTACAGATTTTCCAGAAAAAATGAAGACTGACAAAATGGTGGGAAATTGGACATTAAAAAATTTAAGTTATGGTATCCTTTTCAAGATAACATATTTTGGCCAGATTAAGTTACTTAGCCAAGTAACCTAAAAGATTCTTTATACTTTTTTTTTTTTTGTTTTAAAACTCTTGTTTCAGATTTTTTTTTTTCCAGTTTAAGTTTTCATGTCACTCAGTGATGAGAGTATTATTCTGGACTTCCAATTAAAGTCTGAATTCATAGTAATCAGAAATTGAAGAAACCTATGCATTTCTGTATGTGTGTTTTGTTTTTCAGTTATGTTTTTTGTTTTCATTTTATAGGAATTACAATGTTGTACTAGATATTCTCTCTGCCTGGAATGCTTTTATTCCATGATCATACCTGGTTGGCTCCCTATTATCATTTAGACTTTAGAGAAACCCTCCTTGACAATCCATTTAAAATAGTTATCAATCACTGATCACTCTCATTTTTTCTATTTCAGATGTCTGCATAACACTATGGCCATTGGGTATTTCCCTTCCCTTCCCTCTTCTTCCTTTTCTTTCTTACATCCTACCTTTCTTGAACTCTCTAGTTTTAGATGTCTTTCCTTGTTTAGATGTCTCCCAGCATCATTTAATGTTTGAATGAGTATCTGAATGAATGAACTACTACATCTTTAGGAAAGATGTTTCTCTTTATACAATCCCTTATGAAAGTTTTTAATAAGTTCCTTCTCACTGAGATTGTTTGCTTTTTCCAAATTCATGGCTTTTCTCTTGATTCCATTCTTGAGTCCATCCTGAGCTCAATTTCTATCCTCCTTTTTGTTATTGTAACTGGGCACATCTAAAATATTGTTATTTCAAAAGAGTGGATGTAATTCTTTTCACATAACAGAAGGGAGTAACTCAAAACAATGACTAATGAATTATTTTTTGAGTTTTGGATTATATTATATTCTTTTAGCAGTTCACGTATTCAGGTGATAAAGTCATGCTTAGTGTATGCTGGGCACTGAGGATATAAAGATGAGAAATGCAAAGTACTTACCTTGAAGAGCTCACGTATTGTTGGGGAAGGTAGACTTATAAACACATAATTTCATGAGTTCTAAAAGGTGTCATAGGACATATGCATTATTCTTAATTATTGCATGGGTGTTTTCCAGGAAGGTGAGAACAAGGAGAACATTCTCAAGCACATGCCCAGTGGTTTCTTAGGCACCAGATTCTACCCAACTCCAGATCATTCTCCACGCTGATCCTTACCCTGTGCAGGTACTTTTAAGCAATGAGGATGCTGCTTAGCAGTGTCTGGCATATGGCACACACTCAAAAAATATTCAGTGAATAGATGAATAACTTTCCCCTTTGGGTAACAAGGATCCATCAGAATTTTCCTAGTGGGGGGTATATACATGAGTAATGTTTTTTTTTGAAAGAATCTCACATTGACATGTGGGTGGGGAAAAAAAAAAAAAAGCTCTGGGGAGAGCTTGGTTCCAGTGGGGCCTGCTTTGATAATCCAGGAAGGAGTCAATGATTCTGGCTCTCCTTGGAACATCTGAGCAAAGTGCATTGGCAGCACATATGCAAAGTAGGGATGGGGTGTTGGAACAGTTAGCCACATGCTAAGGGGAATGTCCAAGGCCACTGAGTGAGGGCTGAGGGGCAAGGCCAGGACTTTAACCCAGGTCGTTTCCTTCCAAATTCCATCCTTTATCCACTTAACTTTTTTCACTTCCCTTTATCTGTAATTAAGTCTTATTAAATTAATTAAGCAAGGAGGCCGTTAGACTGATGTACCTTTAATGCCATGGAGGTCTAGGTAAGAAAACTAATATCTAAGCCTGTAAATATCTCGAGGTTATGAAATCAAAACCCAAGGACGACCAGTCACAAACAGCCAACTGGGCTTTAAGCTGTAGCCAATCAATGCTTTCCTGCTGCCTTTTCTGTATTAAGGTCTTTCCCCAGGCTCCTCTTGGTGGAGTGCTCCCGACCACTTCCTGTTTGGTGCTGCCTGATTTGGGTCAGTCTTTGCTCACAGACTCTTAACGTTTTTAATATGCCTTAGTTTATCTTTTAACAGTCTCAGCACTTGCCTTGCCAGTCAATCTCTGTTAGATTCGTATAGGTCCTGCAGGAACTGCTGTTTCGCTGTGACTCAGCTTTTCTTACAAATCAGAGGTACAGGATTACATGGCATCTTCCCAGCTCTGTTCATAGAGCTGCCGATAACAGCTCAAAGGGAAAGGATGCAGACCTGGAGAAAGGAAGGAAAGAGTTAGAATCCAGGTTGTATCCAAACCTGAATCACTGTCCATGTGCATCAAGAAAACCAGCCCGTATTTTCCCTCCTCCTCCAAGATAAATTCAGAAATAATCTGCAGCTGATTTTCAGAAAGGACTGAAGATGGGCATGTGAGAGGTCAGTGCAGAGAACGAACTTGAATGGACTCTCTTTGACATCTCATTTTAAAGTCTCACTTCCCATTCTTTTAATTGAACAGGACTCTTTTGATCTGCATTTCAATCTCTCTTCTTTCCCCTCCTGCAGCTATGTATTGTGTACAGCAAACATTTATAGTTGTTAGCCATTAGTTGGCTTTTACTACTGATTATTCTTCCTTTGTTACTTTTTTTTCCTTTGAAAGCTTCATTCATTACTCCGGCATTAAAAAAGCTCGGCATGAGTAAAAACCACATAATTCTCCCCTTTTCTAACTCTGTGAGAAGCCAACACCAGAACAAGTTGGGTCCATCTTCTGTGGCTAAAATGACTTTTGAAACTTGTGGCTGTGCTTAGGGTACTGAAGCAGGATGTGCAGAACATTTGGAAGAGGGCCATTAGTCAGTGAGAAAACTTCCCTGGGCAGGTAGGCAGCGAGGATCTGGAAGGCTGAATTTTTGTCTTTGTTTTTTTCCTGTTCGATGCCAACTACAAGTTACAAATTGGGTACAAATTCCTTAACCTTTGGCCAGCAGCACTCAATTTCACATCTAATTTATAGGTAAACAAAGTTGCAAATTTGCCTTAATTATATTTCCCTCAAGTTTTTCCACCTTATTTTGGGAGGGATGGTTTTGTTTGTGATTTATTTCACTCTGGTTAACTCTTGACATTCTGGAACATTCTGCAGCATTTCCCAGGAAATTACAACCTGTAACAACAACCACCCAGTCTGCCTGATCTGAGCACCAAATTATAGCCTCACAGAGTGTTGCTTAGAGCTGAAAACAAGACCTTGAAGACCCTGAATCAAAAATTACGTCTCCATTTGAAAAATAGTAATTAGTAGCACAGTCTTCATCAAAAAATTTAAGGTAAGAGAAATGAGAAAGAATTAAGTGAAGGCAAATATGGCTCTGAGAGGTATCTAGAAGCCTCTCCCAATAGAAAGAAACCGAGAAATAAAATATTGCCTGCCATATCAGGAAACAAAGGTTCTAGCCACCACATTACAGTTCCCTCGAAGGTGAGCCCTAAGGGAGCTCAGGAAGGAAGCAAAGAATGCCTGCCATCTAGCAGTCATCAGCCTGCAGCCACCCTGATGGTGCAGCCTGAGGAAACTCAGGATGAGAAAACACAGGATACTGGCCCCAGATAGCTGAGGTGCATATCAAGGAAATGATTTCAGTGAGCCCAAACTCTCACATCTTCCCATACATAGAAAAGCGCTAAATTCCTTAACTTGAGACACTGTAATCTAGTTTTCTTTTATTAACAGTAATCTTTTGTTCTGACTACCTGGTGTTGTTGTGAAAACTCCTATATATCCTGGCTCCCCCCTTGCCTCCTCAGAAGGAACAGTTTTCTCGGCGTTTTCTGAGAGGCTGTCTCCCCAGCTTGAAGTCCTAAAAATGTCTGCCAAATAAAACAACTCTCAACTTTTAGGTTGTGCATTTTTTTTTCAGTCGACAGAATCTGTATTATTTTCCCATTCTGAGGAGAAGACAACTATTTGCTTCTGATGTGGATTTAGTCTGTAGTTTGTTTTTCAAACTCCATTCTCAAGGAAGAATCCTCCCAAAGTCAGCCTGAGTTCTTGGAATCTTCTGTGTTGGTTGCTGTATTAGTTTCCTAGAGCTGCTATAACAAATTACCACAAACTGGATGGCTTAAAACAACAGGAATTTATTATCTCACAGTTTTGTAGGCCAAAAGTCTGAAATCAAGGTGTTGGCAGGGTCATGCTCCCTCCCCAGGCTCCAGAGAAAAATATTTCCTTGCCTCTTTCCTAGCTGCTGGTGAATACCAGCAATCTTTGGCCTTCCTTGGCTTATAGATATAGACATTCCTATCTCTGCCTCTGTTTTCACATGGCATTCTCCTCTGAATCTCTGTGTGTTTTTTCCTCTTTTTGTAAAGACACCTGTCATTGGATTTAGGGCCCAACCTAATCCAGTTTGCCTTTATCTTAACCAGTTATATCTGCAAAGACCTTATTTCCAAATAAGATCACATTCTGGGGTTCTGGGTAGACATGAATTTTGGGGGGACACTATTCAACCCACAACAGTTGTTCACTGATTTAAGCTAAGTATACAGGATGCCAAATGTGAGAATTTTGATCACATGCCTGGAAGTTTTGTTTATTCAATCATCTAGTTTTGACATTTTGAGGATGGAGGCCCCTAATTTTTAGGGATACTATCAAGTTTGGTAGATAAAACGCATCCTTTGATTCACATGTGGACAGTGTCCATGCCTTTTCCATGTGTCTAGCGCAAGCAAATAACATATTGGAGCAGTCAAGGCAGAAAGGACTAAATCCAGAATGCAGGAGGATAGGTTTGAATCCTCCCTGCTAAGGGTAGTGCAAAGAAGCACCCTGCTAAGCCCCAAAGAGGGATTTAGGCTAAGACCTATATCATTATTTTCTGAAAGTCCTTCTTACCTAAGTTTTGGCTTGTAATTGAGTTTTTAGAATTGATATTTGACATATGAATTACACTTTCAAGATCCAGTGGAAAGCCTATGTATAGTTGAAGTGGAATAATAGCCTCTTGCATTTCACAATAGGAAAGAAGACCTATCTGGGTGTTGCTAAAATATTTCAGTGATATACTAATACAGAGCTATTAAAATTTATTCATTAAAAGAATCCAACCTTGAGCGAGTGACCTGTTAGTGCTAATGCTATTCCTTTCTATTTGACCCTGTTCAGCAACAACTGATACATTCTGGGAAAGTAGGAGAAAAGAACAAAGGCATTGAGCTACTTTCTTTCCAGATTTCTTAACTTAATTTCTGGTCTTTAATTAGCCTCTCACCCTCTCTTCCGCACATGCAGACATCTAGTTAATAGGGTTAAGCTGATGATAACAAGGGAAAGTTTTTACAAGTAATGAAGTTCTGGAAGGTGTTGCTGAGGTATATGGGTTATGGGAGGTCCTGAACCTTAGGGAATATGGAAGACTGGCCTCAGTGAGAAAATGTTGGGAGTCAGAAAAGTGACTTCCTGGGAAATAGCAGATGGATCAAGGCACAGTGGACATCAAGAAGATTAAAGCCCAGAAACCTGATGAATCCCAAGATGGACATACTGAGATAGTTACATTAACCTATGTCTTGAAGGCATTCAATGAGTGTTCAATCTGCAGTCTTCCCTAATAGCAACTCTTTTCCACATCTGATAAGTTTATGCAGCTATGCATGGGTTATCCACAGGGAAGTGGGATAAATGATAAAGATAAATAATTATAACAGCAGTTTGCTTTATTATATTGTAATAAGGAGACATCATTAGTAAGAGTTTGTTGATTCCTGGATTATCAGTTGCTCAAGCTGACTGTGATTATTCTAGGGTTTTGAAATGAATTATGAATTCTTTTCTTTCTGAGAACTGACAGGATATGGATATTCTTAAACTGTCTTTTCTCACTATCCCAATTTTCCTTAGTAGAATAAGGGAGGAAGGAGGAGTTGAAAGGCTACAGTGGTAGTCCCAAACTGCCTTTCCAAACCTGAAATAGCACCATTTCTAGAGTGTGGTCTGTCTTCATTAAAGTCCCTTAGAAGAAAACAGGATATGGATTTTGCAAAGAAATTATATTTTTATTTTTCCTCCCATGCCAATCACTTTCAAGTTCACCATATTTCTGGATTGTATTTATTAGTCATTCTGTAAACTACATTAGCTAATTTAGTAAATTTAGTAGATTAGTTAAGAAAATAAAACGTAAATTAATCAGTGCAGTTTCAGTCATCATAATGTTGGCAGTTTCAAGCATCATAATATTTGTACAGTATGAAAAAGATATCAAATGACTGCTAGGATTATCTGCTTTGAAGAGATTTATTAAATTTACAATTATTTTGCTTACAACATCAAAATTAATTTATTCCAGATTCTTGGAAATTGACATATTTGTAAATATATCGTTTTTGTTTCTAGGCATTTATTATAGATATTCACCCCACAAAAGGAAAAGCACTTCAGGCAAATAATTAGTTCAAGCCATAATATAATATTTCAACCTAATTTTCATTTATTTGTTAACTCAATGTTTTTTTTTGAGAATGTACTATATGTCGCTGACTGTTCTAGACACCAATGATACAGGGGATAAAGCAAACCCTACCCTAGTACTAGGGCTCATATTCCAGTAAGGTGTAGCCAGGGAGACAGACAGTAAGCAAAAACAGCAACAAATATATAACATCTCAGGTGCTGTCAAACTATGTAGTACCATGAAAAAATGGGAAGCAGGGTAGGAGAATGGTGAGTGAAATGGGATGGTGGCTTTTCTTCAGAGACTTGAAGGAGTGAGAGAGTGAGCACAGAGAAGAGGCGGACTTATTGTGAAGCAAATGAAGCTTAAGCTTCAGGAACTTTCACTTGCCAGAATCTCAGGGAGCAGGGAGGGGAAACTGGGTTGCCATCAGGAAGCTTGTGTATGTAATCATTTCTGTTAGAATGCTGAAGATACCTCCAAAGAGATTGAATGATTACTCCAAAGTGATCTCTGGAGCTCCAACGATTTCCTGTAATTTCTGTTCTCGTTCTAAATAACTATTAACCTAATTTTGTATTTGTGGTTTTATTTCTTTTTCTAAGAGAGCATTCCCTGACATAATTATATAAGCTTCAGGTCCCAACCAAACTTTATCCACTCCAGACATGGGATTCACAGGGCAAGATGGTGGCAGACAGAGGAGCAACAGGGAGGCCTGTGCGTGTGTCTGGAGCTCAGCCTGCAGGAGGTGATAGGGATGAGGTCAGGGAAGTAAGGTGGGCGTGGTGGTGGGGGTGTAGGAATGAGAAGCCTCTTTAAGTACTTTTGGTTTTATTCTAATTAAGTTGTAAAGCTAATTAAAATTTAGATCAGAGGAATTACTGGATCTGGTTTATATTTTAATCAGATCCTTTTAAAAGAATTACTTCTGCTGCTCTGTGGAGTTCAAGTAAAAAGAGGCAAGAGTAGAAGCAAGGAGATCTGGCAGGAGGACACCAGAAATCTAGCCAAGATGTGACAGTGGTTGGGGTTACGTTGGTAGTAGCAGAGGTGGTAAACAACGCCAGGATTTGGGATATAGTTTTAAAGCAGAGCTGAGAACACTTGCAAATGGATTGGATATAGTTAATAAGGAAAAGAGAGGAGTCAGGTAACATGCCAATGTTTTTGGTTTGAAAAAAGAATGGATAGAGGTGGTATTTGCTGAGCTGGGGACTTGAATCAAGAGTTCAGCTTTGGGGGCTTCCCTGGTGGCGCAGTGGTTGAGAGTCCGCCTGCCGATGTAGGGGACACGGGCTCATGCCCCGGTCCGGGAAGATCCCACGTGCCGCGGAGCAGCTGGGCCCGTGAGCCATGGCCGCTGAGCCTGCGCGTCCGGAGCCTGTGCTCTGCAATGGGAGAGGCCACAACAGTGAGAGGCCTGCATACCGCAAAAAAAAAAAAAAGAGTTCAGCTTTGGAGATAGTAAGTTCAAGACTAGACATCCAAATGGAGATGTAAAGTTGATGATTGGGTATATGTGTCTATCACAGTAATCATGTCATTTAATCCTCAATGTAACCCTGTTATGTAGGTATCATTATTCCTGCCTAAAATTTTTTTAAAAAGGTGGTTTAGATGTTATCCAATATCATCTAACAATGTATGGCAATTCTAAGACTTGAACTCAGATCTTGGTATCTGATCTCTTGTTCTTCCCATTGTATTATATTTCTTCACCTATTCAGAACTCCTTTTTTTTCTCCCTCTCTCTCTTCTTTTTTTATTTATTCATTCATTCAGTATATACTTATTGAACCACTCTCCAGTGCTAGGTATTGGGATTACAAACATGAGCAAGACATGGTCCCAGCCTTCAGCTCACCTTATGATCTTAATAACTTCTTGGATATATTAAAGTGTAAAGGAAACAGAACCCAGTTAAGCTGGTAACTTGACATTTCCTTGAGTCTAAGTAAGCGTAAGTTTTAAAAAATAGAATTCATAGTAACTTTCTGGGCAAAAAGCAAACTCTACTAAAATTAACATAAATTTCAATTTTAAGACACTGACTTTAGATAGAACATATAAAAATATATCTTAGAATTCTGAAAATATAGTGCATATAGTTAACATTTATTGGGCCCCTATATTCTAAGTCCTGGTGTGCTTTATTTCATTTAATCATCACAACAAACCTTTGAGAAAGCTGCCATTATTATTAATATTAATATTTTACAAAAGAGGAAACTAGGTGTAAAGAGGCTAAGTGTTCATTGGCAAAGCTAGAAACCAAACCCAAAGTATCTGATTAAAAGCGGTCATTTAATCATTTTGCTAAACTGACTTTAAGAGTCAAGACTTGGGTTCTAGCCCAGATTTGGTTTCTAAATTTTGGATTTCTGAAGTCCTCAAAACTTAGCATCCTTATTGGTAAAGTTAGATTTGAAAACCTCTGGGTATCTTGTATATGGTACTAAGATTGTAACTACAGTAACTACATTTTGAGATAAACTCATTTAGAAAATGACTAGACGGTAAATAAAGTATCATTTATCCAATACCTACTATGTGCCAGGTTATTAGGTGTTTATATAGTTTATATACTTCAGTAATCACAATAGCCCTGCAAGGTCAGATGTGTTATATGTGTTATAGGTGAAGAACGAATAATTTGCTGAAGGTGAAACAGCTGGTCAGCTTTGGAACTTGACCTAACCCAGTTCTGAATCCAAATTCCATAGACTACACCATTTTAGTTTCTCTCCAGAAAAGTAGGGATCATCTTAAATGCAAAAACTCTAAAAAATGTCAACTCTCAGAAAAAAACAGGACATTTTTGGAAGTGTTGGGTGTAGTTAGCAGAAGAGCTTGTTAAAATGTGGACGTTTTTTGCCACAACTACAGCCTAGTTGAGAGAATCTCAAGTAACTTAATGTCTTTGTCTGGCAAGCTTTTAGTAGAAAAGAACCTGCCAAGATTCATTCATTAGTAGAACCTAAAAATCTGTAAATTTGCCTTTTCCAGACATTTTGTATAAATAGAATTATACAATGTGAACTTCCATAGGAAGTTCAGCTATCATTAATATCATATTGTGTAAATTATCTTGCAGGCATCAAAATGTTTAGGAAAACAGTCCCACTCTGAGCCTTCTTGGAAGTCTATATAACAACTTTAATTGCTTAAAGGGCCACTTATGAGCATGAAGTATACTGATATTTATGTATATCAGTATTCCTAATTTAAAACATAAACAAAAGAGGAAAGAATAGTATAATGATCCTCATCACTCAATACCTAGCTTCAACAGTTATCAGTGTATTGCCGATCTTGGTTCATATATAATTCCCTATAGCCTGCTACTTGCTGTTTTTGTTTTTCAAAGCAAATTTACATTCCATAAATTAATCCGTTGTAAATTTATAATTCAATGATTTTCAGTAATTTATAGACTTGTACAACCATCCTCATAATCTTGTTTTAGAACACTTCTGTTACTTCAAAAAATTCCCTCATGTCCATTTGCTTTCAATCCACCTCTTATGTATAGCCCCAGGAAACCACTTATCTTTCTGTATCTAGAAATTTGCCCTTCCTGCGTATTTCTTTCTTTTTTGAATAAATTTATTTATTTGTTTATTTATTTTTGGCTGTGTTGGGTCTTCATTTCTGCGTGCAGGCTTTCTCTAGTTGTAGCAAGCGGGGGGCTACTCTTTGTTGTGGTGCTTGGGCTTCTCATTGCAGTGGCTTCTCTTGTGGAGCATGGGCTCTAGGCACTCGGGCTTCAGTGGTTGTGGCACATGGGCTCAGTAGTTGTGGCTTGTGAGCTCTAGAGCACAGACTCAGTAGTTGTGGCACACTGGCTTAACTGCACCGTGGCATGTGAGAACTTCCCGGACCAGGGTTCAAACCCGTGTCCCCTGCACTGGCAGGCGGATTCTTAACCACTGAGCTACCAGGGAAGTCCCGTGCATATTTCACATAAATAGAGTCATACAGTGTTTGTTCTTTTGCATCTAGTTTCTTTCACTTAGAAAAATGCCATTAAGGTTCCATTTATATTTTAACATGTTTGTTGAGTTTTATTGCCAAATAGAATTGCATTATATGGATACCATATTTTGTTTATCAATTCACAACTTGATGAACTTTTGAATTGTTTTCGGTTTTGGGCTATAATGCTTCTAAGAACATTTGCATACAAGTCTTTACATGGACATAAGTTATTTCTCTTTGGTACATACCTAGGCATGGAATTGTCAGGTTGTATATAGTAAGTTTATGTTCAACTTTTTAATATAACTGCCAAACTCTTTTCAAAATGGCTGCACCATTTTACACCAGTTAACCAGCAGTTTATTATAATAGTTCCTTTACATTTCCATACAAATTTTAGGATCAGCTTGTCTATATCTACAAAATTTGCTACATGGATGGCATTAAATCAGCAGGTCATTTTGTGGCCAATTGACATCATAACTATTTTGAGTCTTCCAATTCATGAAACAAATATGTTTCTTCACTTATTTAGATAAAGTTTGATTTATTTCATAAGTGTTTTGCAGTTTTCAGCATATAGATCCAATTCATGTCTTGTTATATTTATACCTAAGTATTTCATTTTTGAGGAGAGCTGTTGAAAATAATATTTATAATTTAAATGTTTTTAAAATTTAGAGTTTCAGTTGTTCATTGCTAACATATAGAAAGAGGATTGAGTTTTGTGTTCCGACTTTGTATCTTACAAGTGTTGGGACTTTTTTTGTAGAATTCTTGGGATTTTCTACATAGACTTTTATGTCATCCCATAATAGGAACAGTTTTATTTCTTCCTTTCTAGTTTTTTATGTCTTGATTTATTTTATTGTTTTATCACATTGGCTAGAACTGCCAGTATGATGTTGAATAGGAATGAATAGAGGGGACATCTTTGCCTTGCTCCTGATCTCAGGGCAAAACAAAAACTGATTCTTTCTTTTTTGCTTCCTTCCTTCCTTCCTTCCTTCCTTTTTTCTTCCTTCCTTCCTTCCTTCCCTTCTTTCTTCCTTCCTTCCCTTCTTCCCTTCTTTCTTCCTTCCTTCCTTTTTTTTTTTTGCCTCACTCTTTTTTTTTTTTGGCAGTACGCGGGCCTCTCACTGTTGTGGCCTCTCCTGTTGCGGAGCACAGGCTCCGGACGCGCAGGCTCAGTGGCCATGGCTCACGGGCCCAGCCGCTCCACGGCATGTGGGATCCTCACAGACCGGGGCATGAACCCGTGTCCCCTGTATCAGCAGGCGGACTCTCAACCACTGCGCCACCAGGGAAGCCCTTTGCCTCACTCTTGTAATGAACAGAGCAGGACAGTGTGGTCGGTGGACATAGGCTGAGACACACCAGGCTGACCTGTGTGTACCAGTGCTGACCACACAGAATGGGCACTGAATTCCCTATGTTGTGTTGTTGGTTTTTGTAGATGCCCTTTTATTAGACTGAGTAAATTCCCTTCTCTTTTCTTTTCTTTTTTTAACATCTTTATTGGAGTATAATTGCTTTAGAATGGTGTGTTAGTTTCTGCTGTATCAAAAAGTGAATCAGCTATACATATACAAATATCCCCATATCTCTTCCTTCTTGTGTCTGCCTCCCTCCCACCCTCCCTATCCCACCCCTCTAGGTGGTCACAAAGCACTGAACTGATCTCCCTGTGCTATGCGGCTGCTTCCCACTAGCTATCTATTTTACATTTGATAGTATACATAAGTCCATGCCACTCTCAATTCATCCCAGCTTACCCTTCCCCCTCCCCGTGTCCTCAAGTCCATTCTCTAGTAGGTCTGCGTCTTTTTTCTGTCCTACCCCTAGGTTCTTCAGAACCTTTTTTTGTTTATTTTAGATTCCATATATATGTGTTAGCATAAGGTATTTGTTTTTCTCTTTCTGACTGACTTCACTCTGTATGACAGATTCTAGGTCCATCCACCTCACTACATAAAACTCAATTTCGTTTCTTTTTATGGCTGTGTAATATTCCATTGTATATATGTGTCACATCTTCTTTATCCATTCATCTGTCGATAAACACTTAGGTTGCTTCCATGTCCTGGCTATTGTAAATAGAACTGCAGTGAATATTATGGTACATGACTCTTCTTGAATTATGGTTTTCTCAGGGTATATGCCCAGTAGTGGGATTGCTGGGTCGTACGGTAGTTCTATTTTAGTTTTTTAAGAAACCTCCATACTGTTCTCCATAGTGGCTGTATCAATTTACTTTCCCACCAACAGTGCAAGAGGGTTCCCTTTTCCCCACACCCTCTCCAGCATTTATTGTTTGTAGATTTTTTGGTGATGGCCATTCTGACTGGTGTGAGGTGGTACCTCATTTTAGTTTTGATTTGCATTTCTCTAATAATTTAACAGCTTTTCATGTGCCTCTTGGCCATCTGTATGTTTTCTTTGGAGAAATGTCTATTTAGGTTTTCTGCCCATTTTTATAGTGAGTTGTTTGTTTTTTTAATATTGAGCTTCATGAGCTGTTTATATATTTTGAAGATTAATCCTTTGTCCGTTGGTTTGTTTGCAAATATTTTCTCCCGTTCTGAGGGTTGTCTTTTTGTCTTGTTTATAGTTTCTTTTGCTGTGCAAAAGCTTTTAAGTTTCATTATGTCCCATTTGTTTATTTTTGTTTTTATTTCCATTGCTCTAGGAGGTGGCTCAAAAAGGATCTTGCTGTGATTTATGTCAAGGAGTGTTCTTCCTGTGGTTTCCTCTAAGAGTTTTATAGTGTCCAGTATTACATTTAGGTCTTTAAACCATTTTGCGTTTCTGTGTATGGTGTTAGGGAATGTTGTAATTTGATTCTTTTACATGTAGTTGTCCAGTTTTCCCAGCACCACTTATTGAAGAGGCTGTCTTTTCTCCATTGTATATTCTTGATTCCTTTATCAAAGATAAGGGGACCGGGCTTCCCTGGTGGCGCAGTGGTTGAGAGTCCGCCTGCCGATGCAGGGGATGCGGGTTTGTGCCCTGGTCCGGGAGGATCCTACATGCTGTGGAGTGGCTGGGCCTGTGAACCATGGCCGCTGAGCCTGTGCGTCCAGAGCCTGTGCTCCGCAATGAGAGAGGCCACAACAGTGAGAGGCCTGCATACCGCAAAAAAAAAAAAAAAAAAAAAAGATAAGGGGACCATATATGAGTGGGTTTATCTCTGGGCTTTCTATCCTGTTCCATTGATCTATATTTCTGTCTGTGTGCCAGTACGATACTGTCTTAATTACTGTAGCTTTGTAGTACAGTCTGAACTCAGGGAGCCTCATCTCTTCAGCTCTGTTTTTGTTTCTCAAGATTGATTTGGCTCTACGAGGTCTTCTGTGTTTCCATACAAATTGTGAAATTTTTTGTTCTAGTTCTGTGAAAAATACCAGTGGTAGTTTGATAGGGATTGCATTGAATCTGTAGATTGCTTTGGGTAGTATAGTCATTTTCACAATGTTGATTCTTCCAATCCAAGGACACTGTATATCTCTTCATCTGTTTGTATCATCTTTAATTTCTTTACTTAGTGTTGTATAGTATTCTGCATATAGGTCTTTTGCCTCCTTTCGTAGGTTTATTCCTAGATATTTTTTTTTTTTGTTGCAGTGGTAAATGGGAGTGTTTCCTTAATTTCTCTTTCAGATTTTTCATTATTAGTGTACAGGAATGCAAGAGATTTCTGTGCGTTAATTTTGTATTATGCTACTTTACCAACTTCATTGATTAACTCTAGTAGTTTTCTGGTAGCATCTTCAGGATTCTCTATGTATAGTATCATGTCATCTGCAAACAGTGACAGTTTTACTTTTTTTTTCGGATTTGGACTCCTTTTATTTCTTTTCCTTCTCTCATTGCTGTGGCTAAAACTTCCAAACTAAGTTGAATAATAGTGGTGAGAGTGGGCAACCTTGTCTTGTTCCTGATCTTAGTGGAAATGGTTTCAGTTTTTCACCATTGAGGACAATGTTGGCTGTGGGTTTGTCATATATGGCCTTTATTATGTGGAGGTAAGTTCCCTCTGTGCCTACTTTCTGGAGGGTTTTTTTTCTTTTTCTTTTTTGCAGTATGTGGGCCTCTCACTGTTATGGCATCTCCCTTTGCGGAGCACAGGCTCCGGACGCGCAGGCTCAGCGGCCATGGCTCACGGGCCCAGCTGCTCTGCGGCATGTGGGATCCTCCTGGACCGGGTCACGAACCCGTGTCCCCTGCATTGGCAGGCAGACTCTCAACCACTGCGCCACCAGGGAAGCCCATCTGGAGGGCTTTTATCATAAAAGGATGTTGAATTTTGTCAAAAGCTTTTTCTGCATTTATTGAAATGATCATATAGGATGATCATATGGTTTTTCTACTTTAATTTGTTAATATGGTTAATCACATTGATTGATTTACATATATTGAAGAATCCTTGCATTTCTGGGATAAACCCCACTTGATCATAGTGTATGATACTTTTAATGTGCTGTTGCATTCTGTTTGCTAGTATTTTGTTGAGGATTTTTACATCTACATTCATCAGTGATACTGGCCTGTAGTTTTCCTTTTTTGGGATATCTTTGCCTGGTTTTAGTATCAGGGTGATGGTGGCCTCATAGAATGAGTTTGGGAGTGTTCCTCCCTCTGCTATATTTTGGAAGAGTTTGAGAAGGATAGGTGTTAGCTCTTCTCTAAATGTTTGATCGAATTCGCCTGTGGAGCCATCTGGTCCTGGGCTTTTGTTTGTTGGAATATTTTTAATCACAGTTTCAATTTCAGTTCTTTTGATTGGTCTGTTTGTATTTTCTGTTTCTTCCTGGTTCAGTCTCTGAAAGTTGTGCTTTTCTAAGAATTTGTCCATTTCTTCCAGGTTGTCCATTTTTCGGTATATAGTTGCTTGTAGTAATCTCCCATGATCCTTTGTATTTCTGCAGTGTCAGTTGTTACTTCTGCTTTTTCATTTCTAATTGTACTGATTTGAGTCTTCTCCGTTTTTGTCTTGATGAGTCTGGCTAATGGTTTATCAATTTTGTTTACCTTCTCAAAGAACCAGGTTTTAGCTTTATTGATCATTGCTACTGTTTCCTTCATTTCTTTTTCATTTATTTCTGGATCTCATCTTTATGATTTCTTTCCTTCTGCTAACTGGGTATTTTTTGTTCTTCTTTCTCTAATTGCTTTAGGTGTAAGGTTAGGTTGTTTGTTTAAGATGTTTCCTGTTTCTTGAGGTAGGATTGAATTGCTATAAACTTCCCTCTTAGAACTACTTTTGCTGCATCCCATAGGTTTTGGGTCATCATGTTTTCACTGTCATTTGTTTCCAGGTACTTTTTCATTTCCTTTTTGATTTATTCAGTGATCTCTTGGTTATTAAGTAGTGTACTGCTTATCCTCCAGGTGTTTGTATTTTTTACAGATTTTTTTCCTGAAATTGATATCTAGTCTCACAGTGGTGTGGTCAGAAAAGATACTTGATACGATTTCAATTTTCTTATATTTATGAAGACTTGATTTGTGACCCAAGATATGATCTATCCTGGAGAATGTTCTATGAGCACTTGAGAAGAAAGTATGTTCTGTTGTTTCTGGATGGAATGTGTTATAAATATCAATTAAGTCCATCTTGTTTAATGTATCATTTAAAGGATGTGTTTCCTTATTTATTTTCATTTTGGGTGATCTGACCGTTGGTGAAATTGGGGTGTTAAAGTCCCCTGCTATTATTTTGTTACTGTTGATTGCCCCTTTTATGGCTGTTAGCATTTGCCTTATGTATTGATGTGCTCCTATGTTGGGTGCATAAATATTTACAATTGGTATATCTTCTTGGATTGATCCTTTGATTGTTATGTAGTGTTCTTCTTTGTCTCTGGTAATAGTCTTTATTTTAAAATCTATTTTGTCTGACATGAGAATTGCTACTCCAGCTTTCTTTTGATTTCCATTTGCATGGAATATCTTTTTCCATCCCCTCACTTTCAGTCTGTATGTGTCCCAAGGTCTGAAATGGCTCTCCTGTAGATAGCATATATATGGGTCTTGTTTTTGTATCCATTCAGCCAGTCTGTGTCTTTTGGTTGGAGCATTTAATCCATTTACATTTAAGGTAATTATTGATATGTATGTTCCTATTACCAGTTTCTTAATTGTTTTTGGTTTGTGTTTGTAATTCTTTTCCTTCTCTTCTTTTTCCTGCCTAGAGAAGTTCCTTTAACATTTGTTGTAAAGCTTGTTTGGTGGTGGTGAATTCTCTTCGCTTTTTTCTTGTCTGTAAAAGGTTTTAATTTATCCATTGAATCTGAATGAGATCCTTGCTGGGTAGAGTAATCTTGCTTGTAGGTGTCTTCCTTTTGTCACTTTAAATATGTCCTGCCACTCCCTTCTGGCTTGCAGAGTTTTTGCTGAAAGATCAGCTGTTAACCTTATGGGGATTCCCTTGTATGTTATTTTTTGTTTTTCCCTTGCTGCTTTTAATATTTTTTCTTTGTATTTACTTTTTGATAGTTTGATTAATATGTGTCTTGGTGTGTTTCTACTTGGGTTTATCCTTTTTGGGACTCTCTGTGCTTCCTGGACTTGATTAAGTATTTCCTTTTCCATATTGGGGAAATTCTCAACTATAATCTCTTCAAATTTTTTCTCAGTCCCTTTCTTTTTCTATTCTTCTTCTGTGACCCCTATAATTTGAATGTTGGTGCATTTAATGTTGTCCCAGAGTTCTCTGAGCCTGTCCTCGATTCTTTTCATTCTTTTTTCTTTATTCTGCTCTGCAGTAGTTATTTCCATTATTTTATCTTCCTGTTCACTTATCTGTTGTTTGTCAGTTGTTCTGCTATTGATTCCTTCTAGAGAATTTTTAATTTCATTTTTTGTGTTCTTCATCATTGTTTGTTTGCTGTTTAATTCTTTTAGGTCCTTGTTAAACGTTTCTTGTATTTTCTCCATTCTATTTCCAAGATTTTGGATAATCTTTACTATCATTACTTTGAATTAGTTTTCAGATAGACTGCCTATTTCCTCTTCATTTGTTTGGTCTGGTGGGCTTTTATCTTGCTCCTTCATCTGCTGTGTGTTTCTCTGTCTTCTCATTTTGCTTAACTTACTGTTTTGGGGGTCTCCTTTTCTCAGGCTGCAGGTTTGTAGTTCCTGTTGTTTTTGTGTCTGCCCCCAGTGGCTGAGGTTGGTTCAGTGGGTTGTGTCGGCTTCCTGTTGGAGGGGACTAGTGCCTGTGTTCTGGTGGATGAGGCTGGATCTTTTCTTTCTGGTGGGCAGTTCTGCATCCAGTGGTGTGTTTTGGGGTGTTTGTGACCCTATTATGATTTTAGGCAGTCTTTCTGCTAATGGATGGGATTGTGTTCCTGTCTTGCTAGTTGTTTGTAATGGGGTGTCCAGTACTGTAGATTGCTGGTCATTGAGTGGAGCTGGGTCTTGGCGTTGAGATGGAGATCTCTGGGAGATTTTCGCCGTTGGATATTATGTGGAGCTGGGAGGTCTCTGGTGGACCAATGTCCTGAACTCGGCTCTCCTACCTCAGAGGCACAGGCCTGACACCTGGCCAGAGCACCAAGCCCAGTCATCCACATGGCTCAGGATAAAAGGGAGGGAGGGAGGGAGAGAGAGAGAGAGAGAGAGAGAGGGAGGAAGAGAGGAGAGAGAGAGAGAGAGAGGGAGAGAGATAAGAAATAAAATAAGATAAAGTTATTAAAATAAAAAATAATTATTAAAAATAAAAAAGTACTAGAAAAATAAGAGAGAGCAACCAAACCAAAACACAAATCCAGCAATGATAACAAGCATTAAAAACTATACTAAAAAAACAAACAAACAAAAAAAATGGACAGACAGTACCCTAGGACATATCAAATGGTAAAAGCAAAGCTATACAGACAAAATCACACACAGAAGCATACACATACACACTCAGAAAAAGAGAAAAAGGAAAAAAAAAATATCATTGCTCCCAACGTTCACTGCCTCAATTTTGGGATGATTAGTTGTGTATTCAGGTACTCCAGAGATGCAGGGTACATCAAGTTGATTGTGAAAATTTAATCTGCTGCTCCTGAGGCTGCTGGGAGAAATTTCCCTTTCTCTTCTTTGTTCACATAGCTCCTGGTGTTCAGCTTTGGATTTGGACCCACCTCTGTGTGTATGTTGCCTGAGGGCGTCGGTTCTTTGCTCAGACAGGATGGAGTTAAAGTAGCAGCTGATACGGGGCTCTGGCTCACTCAGGCCATTGGGAGGGAGGGTACGGAATGAGGGGCGAGCCTCCGAGGCAGAGGCCAGAGTGAAGTTGCAACAGCCTGAGGCGCGCTGTGTGTTCTCCCAGGGAAGTTGTCCATGGATCACGGGACCCTGGGAGTGGCAGGCTGCACAGGCTCCCAGCAGGGGAAGTGTGGATAGTGACCTGTGCTTGCACACAGGTTTCTTGGTGGCTGCAGCAGCAGCCTTAGCATCTCATGCCTGTCTCTGGGGTCCGTGATGATAGTCACGGCTCAAGGCCATCTTTGGAGCTTGTTTAGGCGGTGCTCTAAAACCCCCTCTCCTCACGCACCCCTGTTGCTGCACTCTTCTCTGTGGTCCGAAGCTTCCTCCCCTCCACCCGCAGTCTCCGCTAGTGAAGGGGCTTCCTAGTGTGTGGAAACTTTTCCTCTTTCACAGCTCCCTCCCCAAGGTGCAGCTGCCGTCCCTATTCTTTTGTCTCTGTTTTTTTCTTTTTTCTTTTGCCCTACCCAGGTACGTGGGGGAGTTTCTTGCCTTTATGGGAAGTCTGAGATCTTCTGCTAGCGTTCAGTAGGTGTTCTGTAGGAGTTCTTCCACATGAAGATGTATTTCTGACGTATTTGTGGGGAGGAAGGTGATCTCCACATCTTACTCCTCTGCCATCTTGAAGGTCTCCCTCCCTTCTATTTCTAATTTGCTAAGAGTGTTTATCATGGATGGTTGTTTAATTCTGTCAAATGCTATCTTTGTTTCGGTTGATATTGTCACATAGTTTACTTTTGTACACTGTTTATATGGTGGATAATGCTGATTTATTTTCACATTTTAAACCTGTCTTGCATTCCTGGGATATCCTCTGTTTGGTTGTGGTACTTTTTTTTTTTTTTTTTAACGTAGCTTGATTCTATTTGCTCATATTTTACTGAGGATTTTTTGTGTCATGTTGGCGTTGGTGGCTGTTGATATTTTTCTTTTTCCCTTGCTGATTGGATTTTTCTGGTTTTTCATATGTAGAGAAATTTTAGATTGTATCCTATGCATTTGAACATTATGGTATGATACTGTCTTGTTTAAATCCCATTGAGAATGTTGAAATTTTTGTTTTAGCATGCAGTCAACCCAGTTCAGTACAGGCTGCAAGTTCCAAATAGTTGTGGTTTCAATATTGCTATTTTTTTTTTTTTTTTTTGGCCACTCTACACAGCTTGCAGGATCTTAGTTCCCCAACTAGGTATTGAACCTGAGCCCTGGCAGTTAAAGTGCCAAGTCCTAACCACAGAACTGCCTGGGAATTCCCGCAGTTCTATTTTCAAAGCTTTTCTGTATATGCACAACTGAGTGGTCAGTGTGGGATTTGGGCAGTGGGTGTGGCCTGTAGTTTAGGTCTCAGTTTTTGGTATGCTAATTAGGGTCTGACCCTTGCATGCAAAACGTGGGATTGAGTCCAGAAGTCACGAACAACTTCAGGGGGTTGCTTTTTGGAGCTCTTACCTCTCTGTGATCTCCCTGGTACTTACTGGCTTCCTGGGTTTCGCTTCTCAGTCTTCAGGCCAGTTATCTGTGGCTGCAGTTACCCTACTCTTCTGCAGACATCCTGGGACCACACCTGCCTGCATCTTAAGCTAAGCAGAAGGAGGACAGAGAGAGCAAAGTCTGGCTTCTCACTCTCACCCTTAAGCAAGAGGATTCCATCTTTGGGGGAACCATGTCTCCTCCCATTGGAGAAGAAGTTTTCTCTCTCCCTCATTGTTTTAGGAGCTTGTAAAACCCTGCTACGTTGACTAGGGCTGTGATGGGGTTGCATTGGAGCTGGTGGAGCAGAGCCAGGGCCCACACAAGGTTGGTGTGTGTATCATGGTGCTGGTGAGTGACATGTGCTTCCTGCTTGTGCTGTGAAATGTGCGGGTGCTGAGGTGCACACAGCCAAGTGCACCTATGCCATGGTCCTCTACATGATCCTCTCTTTCTGTGGTTTTGATTTGCATTTCCCTAGTGACTAATGATATTGAACATCTTTTTATGGCTTATTGGCTATTTATAGTCTTCTTTGGAGAAATCTCCGCTTAAATCCTTTCCCCATTTTAAAATTGATTGTCATTTTGTTATTGAGGTATATGGGTTCTTTATTTTTCTGGATACAACTTCCTCATTAGATACCTGATTTGCAAATATTTTCTGCCATTTCATAGGTTTTTACATTCTTTTTTTTGGGTTTTTTACTTTCTTTTTTTTTTTTTTTTTTTTTTTTTTTTTTTTGTGGTACGTGGGCCTCTCACTGTTGTGGCCTCTTCCGTTGTGGAGCACAGCTCCGGACGCACAGGCTCAGTGGCCATGGCTCACAGGCCCAGCCGCTTCGCGGCATGTGGGATCTTCCCAGACCAGGGCACGAACCCATGTCCCCTGCATTGGCAGGCGGACTCTCAACCACTGCGCCACCAGGGAAGCCCGGTTTTTTACTTTCTCGATTGTATTTTTTTATGGTATATTTTAAGCACAATTTTTTTTTTTTTGATGAAGTCCGGTTTATTTTTTTTCCTTTTGTTGTTTGGACTTTTGGTGTCATATCTAAGAAACTAATGCCTAATCTAAGGTCATGAAGATTTGCCTGTGTGTTTTTTTAATAAGAGTTTTATAGTTTTAGGTGTTACATTTTAGTTGAAGAACAATTACTAGTGTTTTTTTATATGATGTAAGGTAAGTGTCCAACTTCCTTTTTTTGCATGTGAATATCCAGTTGTCCTTGCATCATTTGTTGACAAAAAACTATTCTTTCTACTATTGAATTGTCTTGGCACCTTTGTAAGAAATCAGTTCACCATAAATGTGAGGGTTTATTTCTGGCTCTCAATTCTATTCCATTCATCTACATGTCTATTATTATGCCAGTACTACACTGTCTTGATTACTGTAGTTTTGCAGTAAGTTTTGAAATTGAGAAATGTGAGTTCTTCAACTTTGTTTTTCTTTTTCAAAATTATTTTGGTGGGAATGTGTTTTTACCCTGGGATAATATATATTTAAGACTTGAAGTTTAAAGAAATGACAGGCTTGGATATTTGTGATTC
Source organism: Phocoena sinus (assembly GCF_008692025.1). NCBI lineage: Eukaryota > Metazoa > Chordata > Mammalia > Artiodactyla > Phocoenidae > Phocoena > Phocoena sinus. The sequence goes on from NC_045775.1 coordinate 27,155,250, forward strand.
TTATTCAGGCTGTACATCTTTTTCCATCCTGTGCTTTGCAACTAAACAATTTACCCAAATGCTATTTATACTGTTAAGAATGTGCTTTGCCAGCTCCATGTGCCATAGCAATTTTGAGCCCACTGACTTTACTCTTCCTGCTAATCTCCATTCTTAAATCTGCCTAACACACGGATTCATCTCCTATTCTGGTCAGCCCCAGATGAATTTTTGAGCTTTAGATGTGATTTTCTATGTATGTAGTTTCAAACTGAGCTTGTCAACATACTCAGACTCTACGTCCTTCTGTGTGCTCTGTGTACACTCCTGCTGGAATAGGGTCATGCCCCACCTCGATACCATGCCCTGGCATCATAGGGACCCTCTGGACAGAGTTCTAAGCTACGTATTGGTATTCTTTCTTGTGGTTTTGTGCCTAAGTCCATTCCTAGTACTAATTGGATGTTTAACTCTTTCCAACCAGTGGGGAACAATTGTGGTGTTGAAGCAACACAACCTTGTATGTGTGTGTCTATGTAGAGATGCTATATTTAGTGCTCCTTTTGGGGTTAAATGGATAGGCTAATTGAATAGGTTTATGCTAAGCAGTTAAACCCTTTACATGAAGCAGTTAATTGTCTTTTATAGTCTCTGAATCTTTATTTTGACTTTGATTTTTAAACCAACAATACACAATTAGGTTTCAACCCATTTTCAATGAAATGCTAAAAAATGATGGAAAACACATATGTCAATTCACTTGGAAGCTTGTGTGTAGCTTTAACCTAAGTGATGGCTCCCTAACCTGAAAACAAAAAGGCAATTGGTCTCACTTAATGATGTAACATATTCACAGGACGCAATCCAACCACTGGATTACTGTTTACTACTTACTGCTTTGTAGATAAGAACCTGTGGGACTTGGAGAGATTTATCAACATTCGGACTATATAAACATACTCTATGCCAATTCTAGGTTATATTTATATTTTAGGTTGATTTCCCAAGAAGCAAGAGGTTCAGCACTTGTACCAGGATGTTTCCATGTTTCTTTTTAAACCTGGAATCCCAGTTGCTTATTGTTTGCAGAGGTCAATTGCATTGTTTTTCGAAATGGGAATGGAAAATTCTTCCGAATCCCTACGAGGTCAGGTCAGGTTCTCTCTGAAGGTTGTTTAAGAGCCCGAGTTTCAGTCAATTTAATGAATAACTGTTTTGATTGTGCCAGGGTCAGGATGTTTTTATCTGGCTCAGTGCTCTTTTGTGGGCTCGTCTGGACAAATATAACTAATCTTTTTTGTGTGTGTGTGGTACACGGGCTTCTCACTGTTGTGGCCTCTCCCGTTGTGGAGCAGCAGGCTCCGGACATGCAGACTCAGCAGCCATGGCTCACGGGCGCAGCCGCTCCGTGGCATGTGGGATCTTCTCGGACCGGGGCACGAACCCCTGTACCCTGCATCGGCAGGTGGACTCTCAACCACTGCGCCACCAGCAAAGCCCTAACTAATCTTTTTAAGTGAACTTACCTACTTGTCCTTGAATTCTGAAGATGGAACTGAAAAATGGCCCAGGCTGTGACTGAGTAACCCTGTTTCTAATATTAATGGAGAGAGAAGTGTTACATGCCTTAGCAAGGCTGCCTTTAGAGATGAAACATGTCTGGTTCTTTTTTCTTAATTTAGGACTAAGTCATATAGCTCTTTGAAAGCTTTCTGGAGAGAGCCTCTGCCTAGGCTGTACTAGCCATTCTTTGTCTTCTCCTGCCTTCATTATTCTTGTTCTTTAAAAAGAAAAAAATCAGGTTTTATCCTTATAAAAAGAAAAACCCACAAGTCTCTGGAACTCCATATCTTTAATTTGCACCTCTGATTCTGATTTGACAAGCGGCAATCTGGTTTTTACTCCTTTGTATCCTTTCTTGCCATTTTAGAAATACTGAAGTGATCACAAACACAGAGGAAGCCTCCTTAGGAGAACTGACTCAGCAACCCTCTGCAGAGAGAAAAGGCTATTTTCTTCCTCTTCTTCATTGTGACCAGGGCAACTCAAATTATTTGTCCACAGGAAAGGCCCTGGCTTCTGGGAGCTCTAATGGGCATGCCAATCAATATTGCTTATACTAATACATCACACTCTTGGTAAGGAATTTCAACAGATTTCTTTCTCTAAGGATTCAGTTAATAACATTTATACAACACCCGCAGCATGCAAAGCATGGTACTGGATATGGGAAAAGAAGGCAGAGGATCCCAAGGAATTGTTCTTGCTCTTTAGGAGCTTAGTTGAGAGAGAGATAAGTATGTTAGTTAAGGTTCTCTAGAGAAACAGAACCAATAGGAGATCTATATCTATGTCTGTCTATCTATATATCTCTATCTATCTATCTTTCTATCTATCTATAGTTGACTCTTGAACAACATGGGAATTAGTGTTACCGACCCTCTGCAGAACCTGTGGTTCTGCATCTTCATGTTCAACCAACTGTGGATCCAACTACAGTAGTACTGTAGTATTTACTATTGAAAAAAATCTACCTATAAGTGGATGCACACAGTTCAAACCCATATTCGAGGGTCAACACTGTGTGTGTGTGTGTGTGTGTGTGTGTGTGTATGGAGAGAGAGAGAGAAAGAATGAGAGAGAGATTTATTTTAAGGAATTGATTGGCTCACACGATTATGGAGACTGTGAAGTCCCAAGCTAGAGACCTAAGAGAGCTAATGGTATAAGCTGCAGTCCAAGTCTGAAGGCCTGAGAACCAGGAGAGCCAATGATGTAAGTTTCAGTCCAAGGGTAGAAGACTGATGTCACAGATCAAGCAATCAGGCCAGATAAGTTTCCTCTTACTCAGCCTTTTTGTTCTATTCAGGCCTTCAACTGATTGGATGACGACCACTCACATTAGGGAGGGCAGTCTGCTTTACTCAGCCTACCCATTCAAATATTAATGTCATCCCAAAACACCCAGAATAATGTTTGCCCAAATATATGGGCATTCCATGGCCCAGTCAATTTGACACATGAAGTTAAATGTAGACAAGGATGTGAAAAACATCAAATAATTTATGGATTTGATAAGCACTGTTTGAGGTCATGCTCAAGTGCTGAGTGATGTTAATCAGAGGCTGTTTGCCACCTTCTCAAGAATGTGATGGAGGCCACGAAAGATAGGACAAGGTAGTAACTAGAGTCCCTTTGAAATGGGTCATGCTGGCATGGCAAGGATAGTCAGTGAGTTCGCCCTAGAGCAGGAATCCGAGGAAGGACCAGAGGCTAGGACTAAGCAGATTTAGAGAACCAAAGGTGGCAACGATGTGGTCAGCTCACACCTCTGAAGTTAGGAGAGTCAGACGGAAGAGTCCAGGCTGCAACCACACTGGGACTCTCAGTAACAGGACTGCATCAATGGGCACTTGCTGCCAGCCAAAGACTTTTTTTTTCCTTTTTTAACCAATCTGTCCAGGTCTAATCAAGGGGTGTCTGTTTATTGAGATCAAGTGCCTACTTTCTTTTAGGAACCCTCTGATACTTTCCTCAAAGAGTTAATTATGAGGCAGAAGGAAAACTCAGTGAGAACCAGATGCAAATTGGCTCCACTGAAAACTTGGAGGTCTTTTGACCTATAATTCTGTACTTGACTCAGCATGAGATGTAGTGTAGTTTGGATTCAAACAGTTTACATAGGACTGTAGATTGGGCCTTCAGGTGACAGAGACATAAGTGGCAGGGCAGAGTGGGGTGTCACAAAGCAGCTACCAGGAGAAAGTGGTGTATTAGAGTATATAGTATGAAGAGGCAGGAGCTGAGGGAAACTTACAGAAGTCAGAAATCTGTGGAGGCTCAGCATGGTATAGAAACATGCAGTTTTTAGAGTCTCGGGTAATGAAATCAAAACTCCAGAGAGTCAGGATGTATTCAGAGAAGTCAAAATGAGTTAAGTATCAATAAAAAAAGGTCCAGGCAAACCAGTAAGAAGGAGACAAAGTATATAATTAGTTTTTTTATGCTGTATAACAAATGACCACAAACTTAGCAGCTTAAAACAACACACATTTATTATCTCACAATTTCTGTGGATCAAGAGTCTGGGCATAGCTTATGTTCTCATTTCAGGGTCTCACAGACTGCAGTCAGGGTGCTCCCAGAGATGCAATTTCATTAGCGGTTTGAGGTCCTCTTCCTAGCTCACTGGTTGTTGGCAGAAATTTAGTTCCTTGTGGTTGTAGGACTGAGGACCTCCACCTCCTAGAAGCTGCCCACCATTCTTTGCCATGTTGCCCTCTCTATAACCATGGAAGTTTGCTTCTTCAGGATCAGCAGAAGAACATTTGCTGCTGCTACTTGTCTCTTACCTCTAGATCTTTTCCTAAAGTGCCATGATTAAATCAGGTCCACCTAGGATAATCTCCATTTTGATGAACTCAGAGTTAACTTATTAGGCACCTTAATCCTTAATTATATTTGCAGAATTCCTCCCGTTTGCAGTATAATGTAATCTAATCATGAGAGTGACATTGATCATATTCACAGCTCCCACCAGCACTCAAGGGAGGGGATTTATACAAGGTGTCTACACTAGGGGCTAGGAATCTTGGGGGCCATCTTAGAATTCTGCCTACCACAATGTGTTATTAGTAAATCCAGTGTGATCCTCTGACCTTGAGTTTAAGAAACATTTTGGCTTCTCCAAGGGCCTGTTTATGTATTTTCTGTGAGGGTAATAGTGATTGTAGTCATGGAGTCTGAGAGAAATAAGTAACCGATTATACCTCCTATAGGGCCAGAACGTGTTTAGACGATGGGAATACAATTTATAGGTTTTTGCTGGGATTTAAAAAAATGTGATAAAAGTTGATCTGTTGAAGAATATTCCATCTTCTCTAAGATCTCTTTAAAAGGGAAACCTAGGGGTCGACATATTCTTTAGAAGTTTTTAAAATAATCCAGCTCTGAGGAGAATCATGGCTGAACTTGAAAGCTCTGGGAAGAAAAAGGTAAGGTTAAACATAAAAGACACATTTTAAATTAAATCTATATACATTGGGGATGGGTTGGATTTTGAGAGAGTGCAGGAAAGTGAAAAGAAATAGGAAATGTCTCTAGGGATATAAAACAAAGGAACTAGGATGGAGATACTGATTTTTTTGTTCATTTAATGAATCTTTGGAGGACTCTTATGTGCAAAATAACGTGGGAGAGGGGTATAAGGATATGATTTTTCTCTTCATGAGCTTAGAGTATTATAGATGAAGAGGGAGTAGATGAGGAGTTCCTGGTATCAAATGCAGCTGGAGATGAGGATGGAGAAGAGATGTAGGTCATGAACATTGGCATTCTCAGTGATGTGGCCAGAAGTACAGAAGACACATCTCAAAAGGTAGTGGAAATAACTAGAGGATACCCATTTGAGAAGCAAAACTGGAAAATCAGTAGAGAAGAAACAAGTATTGTATAGAAGACAGTAAAAGCAAAAATTTTCCTTTGGACTTTAGAAACAAGGCATATTTAAATGACACTGTTGTTGTTATTATTATTAATAATGATAAAGGCTCTAAAGTAATTTGAGCTTGGATTTAAACAGGTGTCCATGGTAGTGGGTCTCCTATCATTCCATAAAGAATGCAGATGTTCATCCATATTCTGAATGGCTGACTGAGAAGGAGCCTTAGATGTTTCCTAGGCCAGTCTATCACTATGTAGGACTCCATTTTAAGCATCTGGGTGGTCAAATGCCTCTAGAGGAAGGAAGCTCACAGTTTTCAATTTAGACCATTTTGTTGTTCTATTAAGTCTTCATTCCTGACTTAAGAAGCTTACTTTTACAATAGAACATTTCCTTATTGAGTATACCTGCATTAAACTAGGAAGAAGAATTCTAGGGGCCCATCTTTGGGAAAAATACTCATTAGAGCACTGTTTCTGGGGGTGGGGTTGGGGAACAAAACTGAAGAGCCTATCGATTTAAGGATAGCAGCTCTTCCAATCCAAGGATCTCTGCTCCTTTTCATAGGCTTTAATAAAACAAGAATCTTCTTTAGGATATTGACTCCTTCCCTTTTATTCTCAGCTTATGAAACTTGTTGGACTCCATCTCTTAATGACAACCACTGGTCTCATTTCTTATATGTGGGTAATGACTATAGGAATCCTATAGTCTATATTTTATCTAATTGTCTAATTTTAAATTCCCAATTCTGCATTCTCTCTCTTTTCATATGACCCATGTGTAATACTTAGTGCTATCTTAAAGAACATGTATTTTTATGTTATATATCATTTTATATGTCTGTGAAATGCAATCTTGTTTTGGGAAATGAAATGCTATTATCATAGCTAAAATCTACCACACTCAAAGTTTAGAATTATTAATAGAAAACTGCTCTAAAAATACAAACGCACCACTTTATTTTGCAGATTTTTTCAGAGTTGCTGAGTACTTTAATTAATGTCAGTTAATGAATCTAAAATTGGGTAAAAATATCAAGTGAAAAATGACAAGGAATTAGAATATGATTCTGAAGTATTATTTATTGTCACTGTTACGTAGTGATATTTTGCTAAAGTTTGTATGGAATAAAATGTGACTCTTGTACAGTATATATCAGAATGCTAGTGCAATTTTGGAATTTCCATAGAGAATGATGACTTGAAAAATGTATTTTAGCAAGTACCAATGTACTTTATGACAAACTGATTAGTACTAAGTAGTAATGATTATATTCCACAATTCTAGAGCCTACTAAATTATAATCTCCTAAAGGCAGGGATCATGTCATATTTAACTTTGTTTCTTCCACGGGACCCAGACAGTGTGATTCCAGGAATTAGTAAAAAATCATTTGTTGCATTGTGTATTCGTCTTAAAAGCCAAGTTTTCACTTCCGTAAGAGGATATCATGAGGTAAAAGATTAGGCTTGAGGAAAACATAATGCCTTCCCTCAAATCGAAGACATGGCCTAGTGGGGTCTGGCCAACCAAAGCATTGTAAGAACCTTCTTGTTTGAGCCAGGAGGAATTCTAACTTCTGTATTATTTCCTAAGGGGCAATAAAATTGTGCTGCTGAGCTTCCAAATCTCAAAGAGGAGGGAGCTGAGTGGGACATAATGAGATGCTTTCCTGTGCCCCCCAAAGGCTCCAATATCAGCTTCTGTTTGGCTCACCAATCCCATCCCATGCTTTCCTCCCACTGACTCACTCTGCCACTGTCCCTTCTGCCTCAAATACTGTTACCCTAAATTTTTGCCTGGCCAGACCCGTATCATCATCCTTGCCTCAACTCAAATGTGACTTTCTTGGAAAGGCATTTTCTGAAAATCCTAATAAAGTAGGACTGCCCACCTCTACCTGTTCTCTACCTATTCCAACTCTTTTCTGGTCCAATTCAGAAAGGAAGCTGCCTCCGACTCCATATCTGAAGAATCATTACCTAAAGAGCCTGATTTTGACTCTTACTTCAGGGAGCTCAGTGAATTCCAAAGGATCTCGCCAGTGTCAACAACTCACCTTATCTGACAAGGATGGAAAAGAGCATGGATGTTATAGGCAATCCATCATCACCCTGGATAAAACTGGTCACCTTCTATTCCTTTTTATTCTTTTATTGTGTTTATGACACTATTCCTATAGGAAATTCATAATTATTTATTTGCTTGCTGCTTTAATGTTGATCTGCCCTTGACAGATAACCAGGCGAGCAGAGATCTTGTCTATTGTAGTGACTGTTGAATTTTCAGTCTAAAATAGTGCCCAGTACATGTAAATACTCAAATATTTGTGCTATATAGTTGAATGATAAAGTGGCCCCATTATGAAACGATTACGTATGTGAGGACTAATTTAGATGACATGTATATACTCAGGCTAGCACCTGATACAGAATGGGCAAGCTATAAATGTACGATGTCTCTCCAGCCTTCCTTATGAAGGAGGGTCAACGATCTCTTTGCAAGTGCTACTTGAGCAGCACTTAAATTCAGGTATCACAGAGTTGGTTATGCTTTTCTTACCTGTTTATTTAAACACCAGATAATCTACAGCAAAGACCCTGCTCTTTCTCCACTCTTGACAAGTACCTATTTTTGTAATGATTCTTTGACTATATTTTGTAACTCAGAGATTTCACAAAGTTTGAGTATCCTTCCTCCTTAATCAGCAATTGTTAATGAGAATATTATTAAACTATAAAATTAGGTTGACAAGAATGAGTTTTATCTTAATCAGATAGTCTTTATGCTCATTGTATTTCATACACTTTATATTCTTAGATAAAAATTGGTGTACAGATATTTGTATATGTCACAAAATTAGATTATGACTTATCTGCTATATCAAAATAACTACATATCAGTGCTTATTGGCTATATCTGCAAAAATTGGGCAGGCCTGATGTTTTTCTAACAATGAGGTCTGTTAATTAGCTCAGCTGCATACAGATTGGTTAAGCTTGCACATAGTGAATTTATGCCCATTGATTCCTTCTAGTTCTAATTCAGAAAGGGAGATGCCTCAGACTCCAGATCCAGAAAATCATCATTGAAAAGGTCTGATTTTGACTTTCAATCCAGGGAGTTTGATGAATTCCAAAGATTTTTGCTAATACTGTCAATTCACTTTAACTAGCCAGGACAAAAAAGAGTGTGGATGATGTAAGCAACATTACCACCCTGGAAAACACCTGAAGAGTCATTCAACTTATTTGGAGAAAGCTAGAGTTCCCTTGCCTGTGCACAAAGAGCAGGAAACATCATTGATACCCTAGACCCCTCTCTTTGTCTCTTTTTTATATTATAGAGCCCTTTGAAAGGTTTCTGTGCAGGCTTCTACCTCCCACATTTATGTGCTCTAGCCATTGCTAGCAGTTGGAGCTTTTTTCTCCCTACTGTTTGGGGACTAGCTTCTCTCTGCTTCCATGAGGAAGAGGCTCAGGGTTTCTTTTTTTTAGCAACTGCATTCCTGGAGCTTAGACTCCAGCCCAGGCTCACTGACCTATGTGAGGGAGTAAATCTACTACCTCAGTCCTATAGGGCTATAGCATCAGTGCAAAGGACCTAACATGATGTCAGGTTGAAGGGCAAAATCTATAATTCATTATTTTGTAGAGTGGTAGATCATCTGAAACCCACATATATGGATTACTTATATAGCTTCTGTTTTCATAATGCAAATTGGCTGTAACAGGATTGAATAATCAAGGGGGCACAATTTGCATTCCAAGGACCAGTGTAGGTTATAACTTGAACCTGCTTGGAAATTAACATTGTTCCTGAAGGAGGGAGTATGGTGGAGCTGTTGAGTTCTTTGAGTGGGTTTGTGCCTTTTTTTTTCACAATACTGAATGATGAGAAAGTGGAAGAAGCTTGTGCTAATGAGTGGGTTGGAGATGGGAAAGGAGGGACGCCAATATGGGCCACAGATATGTGCTCAAAGGCAGCAGCATTTGTTCAGGGGTGTTTTGATTCCATAGCTATGAATAAACACTCCTGTTAGAGAAGTAAGGCTTATCAATAGTTTGAAACCCCCTACTCCCTAGTCCCTTTCTGACATTTATTTAAAAACAGAATGCATTAAGTCCCTGTGTGCCCAGCCTCAGGGACATACTGGCAAACTAAAAGTTAATTATATTCAAACATAATTTTTGGTAGTCCATGTTATTTTAAGAGTCCAAGTTTATTTAGAAACAGGAGGTTGTTTTAGAGCCACAAGTCTCTCATTATAGCAGAACAGACCATGTTTCTAATTCTGAAGCTCCCCAAATGCGTTCCGGTTTCCTGTGTTTTCTTTATTTTCTTTCTTTCCTTCACTTTTAGTGTATGTTCTTGACAGGCATCAGGTGGGCACTCACCATGGTCTAGAACTCTAAAAATGTCTGGAGAGAAGGAGATAAAGAAGGTCCAGTTCTTTCCTTTATGGAGCTGACAGTGAATTAAAACTATAAGTGATAAATAATGAGTTATACCATGATGTGATAAATGCAGGTATGGACATCTGCCTAAAGCCCTTCAGAGGGTAAGCTACATGCTACAGAGCTTGGAAAGCTGCGAAGGAATCTCACCAACACAAATGAGATAATAATATTTAAATTATAGGTTTGTTTTGGGAATTGAGTGAGATATTCTATCTAGAACACTCAGCACATGGTAATCCTTCACACCTGTTAGTTATTATGATGATTATGATGACATAACTTTGCTTCCAAGTAACTCTTGAGGTAAATTTTATTTACAACTGTCTTAACACCCCTAGAATGTTGAACAACTGCCTACTTTCTTTTTCTTCACTCTCTCCTTTAAGAAAATGCTTCCATGTCTATTTTTCTTCTTTTCCCACCCTAGAATACTTGTCTATCAACTTGAATAAATTAAAAGATCTAAGATAAGAATGTGGTGGGAAACGGAATTGGGAAAATGAAGGCAAATAGAAATTAGAAGATTGCAATTCTATACGCATCTTTGCCTAACCACAGAGGTCGGAAAACACATACAGAAATTGCCTATAGAAAGCAAATGTTTCTCTTCTGCTGTATCTGAGAATAATAAGATCTGTCAGTGGGGATTGGCTTGGATTTTCCAGCCCATGAATTGAAAGCATGGGACAAACATCGTTCTCAGCATGTCTGTTGTTCTTGAGTAGGAAGACAAGTGGGTTTAAAATAGTAGAGTTTATTTGTACTTACAGGCATTTTTGGGAAAGGTACTTAATATAATATCCAAATGCAACATATAAAATATATTTTTCTAGGGTCAAAAAATGTAGGGATAGCAATGTGCATGGTAGATATAAGTAGATACCATCTTTGAAAATAGTTAGGGCAATAAGAAACTGAAGATGAGCAAATACAGGTGCAGTCTTACTATATTTTTATGACATTTAGTATTCCATTTTTCTAAAGAGTTGAAGATGGTTAAGGGACAGTATTGTATAGAGGTTAAGGATACAGACAAAGTCTATCATTAACTATGGGACCTTCAAGTATCAGCTTCTTCATCTCTAAAATGAGAGCAAAATCAGTTATTATATCACAGGGTTTTATGAGAATTAAATTGAAAAATGCTCTTAATATGTTATTGGCATACAGTAAGCACTCAGTAGATTTTTTACTATCACAAAATTAGCAGGTAGCATCTATAATTATTGAAGAACATCAGAACATGATGTGAGCACCCATTTCTAAAGACACAGTACCTTATTGTAATATTGTTCTGTTTCACTTTTCAGCCTTTTTGAGGATAAGGAATATAACTATGATAATGTTTCTGCATAGCTTTTTACCTTAGGAATCTCTTTGTTTTTTGGCTGCTTGGTTGTGTTCCGTGACTTGGGGGGCCCATGACTTTTCTCATTACTTCTAACACGGAAGTGTCACCTGGCACTCAGCCTGCTTTAAATGTGCTAGGCGGGTCTGGACCCTGTAGCTCATTTGGGTCTGTTATAAAAATCAACACTCCCTCTGCAATCTGCCTCGAGGAGACCAAGCCAACAGAAACACATGCTGCCTGCCAATATGGGGTTCGACCTGGCATCTGCACAGAAGGAAATTTCTCTGTTTGCACCAGGTTTTAGTGGCAGTATGTCATTGGGTCATGTTATGCAAAGTTACTTGGGATCTGAGCTGAAAGCCTGTGCCACACCTGCCTGCCTCTTCAGGTAGTTGGAGGTGTTTATCAGGAGAGCTAGTCTCATTCCTTATATGTGAGTTGGCATTATACAGGAGAGAAGCTTCTAGAAGTGGCACTTCTGGAAGTAAGTGGCCAGAAGTCTGGAAGGAAAGAATGAATCCTAGATGATATACTGAAAACTGTTGACCTCTGACAAGTTTTTTGTTGTTTCAGATTGATGTGGCTAAGTTTGCAGAATGCCCTAAAACTTCCAATTCATCTTTCACCTGTCAGTTAGCTGTTGCCTGAACACATTTATTATGAGCATTGCCACTGTCCTGTTTTACAAGGACTTGGAGTGACTAGTGTCATTAGCTCTAAGTGCTCACAGGGGTGGAGCTTTAGCCTGGGCTAATATGATGAGCTGGGGTGGCTGCTGAGATGATGGGGCATGTTTAAGCACCATGTTTTCAGCACAGGCCCTATGACATTTTAATTTGTCCAGGTACAGATTCTGAATTAGCAATTTTAACTGAACTGACTTGCCAAGTCATTCAAAAAATTAGGTCCTGATACTTTTTTTGTATTTATTTTCTTGGTTCTCTGAATCAGCCAAATCAATTTACTGTGTTACTCCAAAAAAAAAAAAAAAAAAAAAAAGCACAGTGGCAGTTGCTTATGACAGTCAAGTGGAAAACGAAAAGAGCAGAGGAGTCCAAGCCTCATTTTCTCTGTTAGGAAAATACAGGTTTTAATACCAGCTTCATAAGTTTTAATAAGGTAACTTGGGTAAGGAAATATTTGACAAAATATGTAAAAGTGCTTCTTGCCAAGTCAGCACATTTCCAAAATGGAGCTCATGTTGGTGAGAAGAGTTGGATTGGCGTTGGATTTGGAATCATCTGGCTAGAAAGTAGGGTTGAAGCTATGGGAGTGAAGGAGGTCCTGGAGGAGACAGAGGGTTGTGTATGAGTGTGGAGATGGAAAGAAAGAGAGAGAGAGAGACAGAGAGAGAGAGGAGAGAAAGAAGGAGAGAGGGAGGGAAGGGAATGGAGAAAGTGGATAAATGAGAGGAGTGATGTACAATTTAGAAAAGGTGAATGAGAAGATCCTTTTTATCTCATGGGATGGGACTCAGCTGCTGGTTACCCTGATCTTAGAACCTCAGTTCCCATCACCATCTCCATCCCTATCTCCAAAGGGAAACTTTGCCTCTCTGCAGTTGCTATTTTTTGGAGCTTTCTTATTCTCCCTCCCCATGAATGTGATTTAAAAAAAATTAGAGTAATTATATAAACTGTAGTAACAAAAGGAAGTCCAGAAATGTAAGAATACTGAACCAAGACTACTAACATGTTTATTTTCTTATGATAATTTTGCTGCATGTTCAGGGTTGATAGCAATAGATATATGCAGTAAGGGTGCAAAGCTTGTTTTCAGCTGGCATTCATTCTTGTTGGTTGGTGCCAATAGTACAGGTTGTTAAAATGTTATAAAAGTCATTTCTGTCTGTATTTAGCCCAATGACCTCCCATTTCTCCTCCATCCAAATATAAACAAACCATCTTCTTAGTTTTTCCCAGGCCTCTTTCTAATAATACCAGGAGCCATCGCCTAGGGTGATGTATGTATGTCAAAGACATCTTCATGCTCTAAAATAAATTCTTAAAATTTCAACTTATTGTTTCATTGAAAGAATGTAAATCCTGCCAACTTCCATAGGAAAATACACTGTTTTCCCCCTTTTCAAAAATAAACCATTAAGTTGGAAGATAATCAAAACCTTATGTATGAATTAATGTTGGAAGTATGTAAGACAACACCTATTTTGCAATTAGTATCTCTAGAACTTGTAAGAATTAGAAAGGATTATAACAGATGACTTAGTTAGTTTGTAAAACAAAGGAGGCAAGCACTTACCAACATTTCTTTTTTTTTTTGCGGTACGCGGGCCTCTCACTGTTGTGGCCTCTCCCGTTGCGGAGCACAGGCTCCTGACGCGCAGGCTCAGTGGCCATGGCTCATGGGCCTAGCCGCTCCGTGGCATGTGGGATCTTCCCGGACCGGGGCACGAATCTGTGTCCCCTGCATCGGCAGGCGGACTCTCAACCACTGCGCTACCAGGGAAGCCCCAACATTTCTTATGTATGCATGATGTCTAACTGGAAAGCTTTGAGTAAAATTTGCCTTAGAGTTCTTTGGTATCCTTAGTAGCTAATGGGAAGCTCTTTATCAAGCTTTATAATAATTTCAGTCCTGTGTGTGAATGCCAGATCCATGGATGTATATTGCTGTCAATTTATTTTCTCTGCTTTGTCCATACTTCAAAAGGGTACCTTGGGAGGCTGAATAATGGCCTCCAAAGATATCCAGGTACTAATTTCTGGAACCTGTGAACGATTACTTACATGGCAAGAGGGACTTTGCAGATATGATTAAGGATGTTGAGATGGGGAAATTATCCTGGATTATTCAGGTGGGTTCTAAATGTAATAACACATGTCCTTATAGTAGAGGGGGAGGAGAGATAGAGATAGAGAGATAGGGAGAGATTGAGATTTGACTACAGAAGAGAAGTTGCTGATGTGATGATGGAAGCAAGAGGTTGGAGTGATAAGGAAGGGACATGAGCCAAGGAAAGTAGGAGACTTCCAGAAGCTAGAAAAGGCAAGAAAACAAATTTTCCCCAAGAGTCTGCAGAAGGAAACAGCCCTGCCTGATTTTAGACTTCTGACCTCCAGAACTGTTATAAAGCTGTGTTAGTTTATGCTAGCAAGTTTATGGTAATTTGTTACAGCAATCGTGAGAAACTAATACCAGCACCTTTTCCTTTCCCCTTAAAATGAGCATCACTGCCAGGGACCAAGAGATTTGTGTAGGGAAGTTAAAGACACACAGAAGTAGGGCCATTTCCCTGTAGCATGGAGCTTCTCTAGGGACAGGTTTGGTGTATGTCATTAATTTTGGAAAGTTTTTCATCATTTTTACTTCAAATATTTCTTCTGTCCTATTCGCTGTTCTTCTGCTCTTCTAATTATATGTGTGTTATTCCTTTTGATATTGTAACACAGTTCTTAGATGTTCTGTTCTTTTTTTATCCTCTATTATTTCTTTTCTATTTCAGTTTGAGAAGTTTCTATTGACCTGTCTTGAAGTTCACTGATTCTTTCTTGAGCTGTGCTGCGTCTAGTGAAAAGTTCATCAAAGTCATTCTCCAGTTCTGTTACTGTGTTTTTGATTTCTAGCATTTCCTTTTGGTTCTTTCTTAGAGTTTCCATGTCTCTACTGACATTACCAGTCTGGTCTATTGTCTACCTTTTCTGTTAGAGCCTTTAACATATTAATCATAGTTATTTTGATGTCCTTGTTTGATAATTCCAACATCTGTGTCATATTTGAGTCTGGTTCTGATGAGTGCTTGTCTCTTCAAAGTGCTTTTTTCCTCATCTTTGGCACAGTTTGTAACTTTTACTGAAAGCTGGATATGTTGTATGAGTAATAGGTACTGAGGTAAAAAGGTCTTTAGTGTGAGGATTTGTGTTAATCTGGCTAGGAGTTGGGCTATGTTTAATGTTTGTTGTAATTATAGGTAGTAGAGGATTCAAGTTCATCTAGTGTCCTTAGTTTTAATCTCTTCTCTTCGCTTTGGGGCTTCTCTGCGTTGCTTCTGAGAAAGCGTCTATGCACTTCAGCTCTTTCAGCTTCTATCTACTGTTATTACACTGGAGGCTTATTGATGTTTTGGTAGCATGTGGAGGAGAGGGTTTCTTCTACAAACTTCTGATTAAGCTTATCTTCTAGTTGGGTGTGTCTGGGGGTGGTGGTGGCTTTCACAAGTACCTGTTTCTTTACTTTTTGGGGTGGCAGTTTACCCTGTGATACCAGTTTTCTGATGGGTTCAAGAAGAGTTGTTAATTTTCAGTTTTCCACCCCCGCTTTATTGAGATATAATTGACACATAATATTATGTAAGCTTAGGTGTGCAGTGTATTGATTTTCTACTTACATATTGCACAATGATGACCACCAAAGCATTAGCTAACACCTCCGTCCCATTGCATAATTACCATTTCTTTTTTGTGGTGAGAATGTTGTTCACTTTTTCTTGTTGTGAGGATAGGAGTAATGCTTCCAAGTTATTTATATAATGTTGGAGATGAACTAAATGTATCTCAGGAGCTTAATTAAAAAGGCAAAGATAATGCCTCTTCCCTCAGGAGTAGGTGACCCCTACGAAGCCCTGAATTTCCTCACAAACTTAACTTTTAAGATTCCATAGCAGATGGGACGTGGCCATGTGCAGGTACATTTGATAATGTGGCGAAGGTGGGGTGGAGAGTGGGGAGGAGGGAGATTGGGGATGGGGTGGAGAGAAGGATCCATAACTTGACTGCCTGCAAAGGAGAACTGGACAAGATGGCAGCATGAGTAAAGAGTGTCAGCAAGTGTTGCTGGCTTTTCTCAACTCAGAGAATGAGGAAATGCAGTAGGGAATGATGAAAGGAAAATGTGAGATGGGGTGAAGGGGGCAATTACAAAAAAGGGCATCACCAAAGTTGACAACCATTGCTTACTGTCTTCAAAGCTTTTCATTTTGCCACTCTGCTGCCCCTTGCGGGGGAATCCTTGGGAACTGTATGGTGCAACTATAAATTTTATAAAAATTCAGTTTTTGAGCAAGAGGGAGGGGATATGGGGATATATGTATATGTATAGCTGATTCACTTTGTGATACAGCAGAAACTAACACACTATTGTAAAGCAATTATACTCCAATAAAGATGTTAAAAAAATTAAGTTTTTGAATCTGTTTAATAAATGTCTATGTAGGCAAAAATAATTTTCCTTCTGTCTTTATACTAGCAAATAGTTTATTTTCTGGTCTTCTCATATCTTCATTGGGAATGTATATTTTATTGATCATTTTTTTCAAGGTTTCAAATCTAACAAAAAGGTATAGTAATTAAGATTTTTGACTCTGCAGTTCTGCACCGGCCATTAACTAATTGTTTGATCTTAGACAAGTTATTTAACTTAAGTAAGCTTTAGTTCTTTATCTGTAAAATCTGGATAACAGATATCTCACAGAGTATTGTGAGGTTTCAATGAGATAATTTATGTAATAAATTTGGTTAGTGCTAGGCACTGGACTGGTAAATAGTGCATGCTAAATAATGAGTAGCTATTATATTATTATAGTTTCTATTGTTATGTCTTATTTTTTTCCCTATGAGGAAATCCTGATATGATCTAAAAATGACAAGACCTCATTCCTAGATTTCTAAAAAATCAGTTAATATGATTAATTCTAGTATAGTTGTCAACATTAAACATAAATTTTATTTTAATAAATTTATTTATTTATTTATGGCTGCGTTGGGTCTTTGTTGCTGTGTGCGGGCTTTCTCTAGTTGCGGCGAGCGGGGGCTACTCTATTGTGGTGCAGGGACTACTCTTCATTGCGGTGTGCGGGCTTCTCATTGTGGTAGCTTCTCATTGCGGAGCACAGGCTCTAGGCGCGTGGGCTTCAGTAGTTGTGCCACATGGGCTCAGTAGTTGTGGCTTGTGGGCTCTAGAGCACAGGGTCAGTAGTTGTGGTGCGTGGGCTTAGTTGCTCTAAAGCATGTGGGATCTTCTCGGACCAGGGCTTGTACCCGTGTCCCTTGCACTGGCAGGCAGATTCTTAACCACTGTACCACCAGGGAAGCCCAGTTAATACAAATTTATGTCGTATGTGTACAATACATACATACGTGTGTATATATGTGCATGCTTATACATGTATATTTGTATATATATTCATATACACACACACTTGTGTTTGCTTAGAAAAAATTCTGGAAGAACACATAAAAAACTGTTTGCACTAGTTATTACTGGAGAGTAGAGATAGAAAATGAGGAAGAGAATGAAGAAAGTTTTACTTTTTATCTTATACTCTTTCATTCTGCTTAAAATTTTATACCATAAACAGTATTACTTTTTTTTTTAAATCTTAGAATATTTCCTTTATTTCAGTGCATGCCAGATACAGGTCCTCCCCTAAGAGTCATAATTTCTGTGAATATATTAAAGGCTCAGAGAATTCCTACTGTAAATGAAAGTGTAATTTTGTTTTACCTTTTATTCCAAACGTATTTCACCATAGGATCTAGAATTCTGTTTTCTTGGAAGAACATTTACATTTTGAGGACCACCAGTGTCCTACAGGACATGTTTGGGAAACTGTTCTAGGTTGATGTAGACTAAAATAATATTCAGAGTACCACTTCATGCCTTCTTAGTCTTTCCATTTCTACTTGTTATTGTCTTTTGTGGTACTTCTGGATAACCGTAAATAAAATTTTGAGTTTTGGAGAGGTTTAGATCTTCCCATGAAAGTACCTTATTCTTCATTTAGAGCACAATGAAACGTTCTGTTTTTTGAGGGTAATTACCTGTCTTATCAAAATATCCAATGTGTGACACTCTCTAAAGGGGACTTATTGTGGTTCTCTCTTTTTTTGGGTATTTGTTTTCATTTTTATTTTACAAGTAGTTTGTAGCAATTACAGAAAAATCAGAAAATACATACCATAAACATAAAGAAGATAAAAATCACCTATCTAGATTGAGAAATCTTATCTTTTTAAAATCATTTTTTAAATTGAAGTATAGTTAACTTAAAACTCACTTTGATGTCTGATATGTATATATAGTATATGTGTATATACATATATGTATATAGTGTATGTGTATATATGTATGTAGTGTTAGCATTTTCATACCAGTGAATCTTTTCCCTTGCTTTAGAGTCATTTGAGAAAAAGTATCTAGTAAATGGTATCATTTTGTAAAGGAAGAAATAAAACTTGCATGTTTTTATAAACAATCTTTGAACTATACAGATATATAAACAAATAAACAAGGATTGCAATATTTAAGTTAAATGTTTTAATAATTATGCTATAAAATGGGTTTTATTGTGGTAAGATGAGTGGGAAAACAGTCTTCCTATCGTGGTGATTTAAGTAAAGTACACAGAATAAATATCAGGAACTATTCTGGATATGCTGTTGGAAGCTTCAGCAGAAGGAAAGTGTTAGGGACCAAATGTGATTTTTCATGTTGTCACACTCTTGACTTGAGGTCTCATCAAGAGAAGACTGGAGACTTCCTTAGGGCATTGAACACAATTCTGTGTTTTATCAGAAGGGACACAGTTCCTTTCGGTTGTCTGACCAAATGCTTCATATGCAAGTTCAAATATTTCAGGAAAAAATAAAATACCCAGTTAACACCCTCTTCTTTTAAAAAGAGAAAAGCACAGCCTTTGGGGTATTTTCGTGGTTATGCAGCAAATGCAGTCCTTCTTTTTTGTCACGCACTCAGGATCTAGATGTAAGCACCCAGAACCCCTCTTCCTGTAAGCCTTTCCCAGGCACTAAGGCTCTTTGCATACTCCAATGGGACATGACACCACATAAATCTTGAATTGCATTTTGCATTTAGCTCACATAGGGATGGACTACGTTATATCAAAACAGGTTTTTTGGTTCAATGTTGATGATCTGAGCCATGAAAGACATGTTATCAGCACTGACAGTTTACATTCCTCACCAGATAATAAACACAAGCCCAAGAGTTAAATGCTAATGCTGCCTTCCAATCTGTAGTTTTAGAACAGGTTGTATTACTGAGAGACTAAAGTACTGGGGATATGTGAAGACATACACTTTGTTTGATTTCATTGCTCCAGACCATACTGCCACCTCTGGGTGGCTGACCCTTAAATGTGTGCATCTCATCAGAAAGAGGGGGTGGCAGGGGTAGGTCAGAGTGGGGATGGATGAACTTTTTCAGATTTATGTCTTCTACTAAAAACATCCCCAGAGCGGATAACTGCAGGCCATGTGTCAGTACCCTTATCTTTCAAAGAAGAGCAGCCTATAGTACCCTAGACTCAGAGCTAGAAGGGCCTTTAAGATAATGTAGACCAAATCCACCTTCTTATGTATGAGGAAACTGAGACCCAGACAGGTGATATGAGTTACCTAAGGGCATAACATTTCTGATAAAATAAATCACATTCTTTGTTATTCTGATAATTACTGAATATTTATTACAAGATAATTAATTTATTTTATTTTTTGAGTATTTCAAATTGATACATGCTATACTTATAAAGACATAAAGACATATAAATCTTTGTCTGTAAATCAGTTGGTTGGAATTTAAAATCCTCCCTCCTATTTATTTATTCATTTGGTAGTGAATTTAGTCTTACCACTAAATTGTATGTCCTATATGGTATTGATGAACCGTTTTGGTTTCTTAACTGGTTATTCAGTTGCTTTGTAGACAAATTTCTTCAGTGATCAGTAGGATGCTAAAGGGTGATCCATGGGTTGGCAGACCACAGTGCACTCCATGATGACTTGTCAGTATCTACTTTGAAACTGTATAAACCTATCCCTCATCCTCACAAAAATCCTGCAAACTGAGTTTTCCCCTCTGGTGTTATAGACTTTTAAGCTTAGAAAATTTAATAACTTGTACATGATCACACTCTTAGAGGTTCTGATAGTCTGCTTGGTCTGCCATAACAAAATATCACAGACTGGGTAGCTTAAACAACAGAAATTTGTTTTCTCACAGTTATGGAGACTAGAAGTTCAGGATCAAAGTGCCAGCAGTGTTGGTTTCTGGTAAGACCTTTCTTTTTGGCTTACACATGGTCACCTTCTAACTGTCCTCATACGACCTTTCCTCTGTGTGTTCATGGAGAGAGAGATCTCTGATGTCTCTTTCTCTTCTTATAAGGACACCAATTCTTTCAGATTAGGGCCCCACTCTTATGTCCTCATTTAACCTTATTATCTCCTTCAAGGTCTTTTCACCCAGTACAATCACATTGGGGTTAGGGCTGCAGCATATGAATTTTGGGGAGACACAATTCAGTCTAAAACAGAAATGGTAGAGTTGGGCTGTGAACCTAAATCTGCCTGACTTCAAAAGTCATGTTTATTCTGTAATACCTGCAGATTCTTAGTGTGTGAAATTAGTATATAAAGTGGCAACAGTAGTATTTTTCTCCTGTCAAGTTAATGTATTTGTACCATAATTCAGAATTTAACTCCACTGTGATCTTCCCCGCTGCTCCTCCCATGGTTGGTGGGAATGGCTGATAAGCCTAACTAAATGGTAGAAAATAAAATAATCCGACTATCACTGATATACTTTAGCTCTAGAAAAGAGATTTCTTCTGGGTCTGTGAGTGCTTGTGTGTTGCTTGTGTGTTGATCTATCATGTCTGGTTCAAACTCCAACTATCAGAACTTGGCAAACAGGTGACACCATTGACTCATTCC
Organism: Phocoena sinus; assembly: GCF_008692025.1. Classification (NCBI taxonomy): domain Eukaryota; kingdom Metazoa; phylum Chordata; class Mammalia; order Artiodactyla; family Phocoenidae; genus Phocoena; species Phocoena sinus. Next base: position 27,176,175 of record NC_045775.1, read on the forward strand.
AAACAAGTACAGTCACTTAATATTGACTCTATCCATACAAATATGTATTGAGTGCCTACTATGTGCTTGGTGCTTTTCTAATGGCTGGGGATATGGCAGTGAAAAAGACTGATAAGATCCTTGTTCTCATGGAGAAGACAGGGGACGGTAAGCAGAGAAATAAGAATTTCATACAGGATTGATGCTCTAAAGAAAATGAAGTAAGGTAACCGGCTAGAGGGCACTGGGGGTGGGGTAGCATTAGTTTGGTGCTCAGGGAAGGCTTCCTTACTATGGTGACATATAAGCTGTATGATAAGGTGTATTAGTCAGGGTTTTCCAGAGGAATCGAACCAATAGGATGGTTGGATAGATAGGTGGATGGATAGATAGATAGATAGATAGAGATTTATTATGAAGGATTGGCTCACGTGTTTACAGAGGTTGAGAATCTGCCATCAGCAAGCTGGAGGCCCAGGAAAGCTGGTAGTATAATTCTAGTACAAACTCGAATCCTTGGCAACCAGGGGAGCCAGTATTGTAAGTCCCAGTCTGAGTCTGAAGTCCCAAGAACCAGGAGTTCTGATGTCCAAAGGCAGGAGAAGGTAGATGTCCTGGCTCAAGCAAGAGAGCAAATTCACCCTTCCTCTGCTTTTTGTTCTATTCAGACCCTGAATAGATTGGATGATGCCCAGTTGCAGGTTACCTTTACTCAGTCCACCAATTCAAATGCTAAGCTCTTCCAGAAACATCCTCACAGACACACCTCAAAATAATGTTTTACCAGCTATCCGGAAATCCCTTAGCCCAGTCAAGTTGAGGCAAAATGACCATTATAGAAGGTGTTAGTCATGAAAACATTGCGGGGTTAGATAGTCCAACCAAAGGAACAGTAAAGTAGAGGCTCTGGGTGGGAAACTGATTTGTTTGAGGAACAAAAAGCCAGTATGGCTACATGCCATGAACAAGCAGGGTCATGTACCAAAATGAGATGGGAGAAGTCAGTAGGGGCCAGTCACAGAAGGCCTGACCCAGTGTGCAAGGGAGGCTGGCATTGATTCTCAGGGCATTGTGACTTTCTTGGCCTGTGTCGTGCAGGAGAGTAACATGGTCTGATTGGCACTGGCAAATAATAATTTTGCAGTGTACATACCACTTTCAATGATTGTAATTTTGTGTCTCTTCTCACAAAAATGCTTCTCATGAGCATCTTCCTGTGAGGCAGAAGGGAGCAATATAGTCTGTGGAGTGATCAATTTAAAATCAGTTTTTGAAGAATTGCTGTACTATTTATATTAATTATATTAATACAGAAAGTTAGACTATTTATATTAATAAGGATCTATTTAAGCTTTGCTTATAGTTAACTCATGTCTAGTGTGTCAAGAAGCTTGGCCACTTGTTTGTCATTTCCCCTCTGTTTCTCCACTGTTCAGATAATCTGGATGATGTTCTCATGAGAAGTGATATACAGCTTCCTTTCTTACTGACTCTTTTCCTTCCCTCCTTCTATCTACCCTTCTCTCTTTCCTTCTAGTGAAAAAGGCATTCTGCATTTTCTGTCAGTAGGTGCTCTTTCCTTCATGCAAATTCAGCCTGTTCCAATTATATTTTCTGGGCACTGATTTCATTGTCTGCTTATAAACTCCCCCAGTTATCAGAATTCAAAAGCGACAATGGGAGGGAAATCGGAACCTGGCAGATGAATGGGAGGCTAGCAGATATTTGCTGCTTGCCTGAGGTAGCTGTTGTGAGCCAGACTCACCCACAGAAGTCTGCTCTTGGAGAAGGGGCTATGTCGCCTTCACCTGCTGGTACTCATCTGTTCTGGTCTTTGTGTTTTGATGACCAGCTGACCTGTTGTGGGACAGCTGGTGTGGTTTGGGGATGTCTGTAGCTGTTAATGTGGCAGGCTCCCAAAGAGCTGCTGATGGCTATCAGCATCACCCATGTGTGAGCAAGGAGAATAAGAAAGCAGAGGTACAAGACAGGAAAACCAGGGAGATCAAAGGAGTAATGGGGACAGGATGAAAAAAAGAAAAGTGAGAGGCAGTCAAGCTATGCTGTAGATGGTGGGAGGTTTTGAGGGCATAGAAGAGATAATTCTAATTTAATGTGATGAAATAGCAAACAAACACTGGAATGCATGATGACAGGGGTAGGGGAGAGTGACAGGATATGCTCATTTGTGCTTGTTCACTGATTTGTCCATAAGGCTGAGAGCTCAACTCTTCTCTGGAAGTAGGCTGCGTGTGCTAGCACAGACTTCTAGAAGGGATCTCTGGTTCTTGGTAGCAGCACAGCATTAATCAAGTGCTATTTTATGAGGATCATCATTGTAAGCATCTGAGTGCCCTTCTTTCTCCTGCAGGAGCATATATGAACCTGGACAACATACCCCCAAAGCACATCAGCCCTGAAGATAGTCTTGGAGGCTCTCTGTCTTTTTTTCTCCTCTTACTCCTTCTTCCTCTTCTTCTTCTTTCAGTACCATGTGCCCCTATGTACCAAGTCACCTTGCAGCGCAGGTGAAGTATAAATAGAAATCCATAGGACTACAATGGAACCTATTAATAATGAAATACGCTACTCACATATTAAATAACAAATGTGGTATAGCAATATATGTGCTTTCTTAATTAATATATTAAATAATGAGATCTAGTGATACATCTGATAATTTCCATTATACTGAAGTGGTATGAACCTATTTTGAGATATCTGGATCATTTGCAATATAATATGAAAATATTTATGATTTCTATTGGTTATATAGTCACAAGTACATTGATTTTTTTTTTTTGCTTATTCATAATTTAAACCATGCTAAATTTCAGTCAGATGTTAGTAAAAATATAAAGATTTAATTTTTTTAACCATTCAAGGTCACAGACCTCCTATTTTCTGTTCACTGGTCTTGGGTTAAGAGTTAAGAATCTCTGCTCTAGTTGGTCCCTGAAGTAGGAGATTAAGTGGCCAGCCTACCCATCCCCAAATTGGTAGGATGTACTCTGATTCTGGGTTCTTTCCATAGAGTTTAAAACACCCCTGAGGAAACAGGGTAATTTTAATGAAGCCTAGAGCTTTATGTATCCTGAGGGTATGCTGGAGTAATCAGTACAGAACTGGACATTGTCAGAATCACCTGCATTAAGGCTCAGAATCCATATAGTCTTCTGGAACTGACCTGCTTCCCCATTGACCCATAGTCCTAGCCTTAGAAGAGACCACTGCAGGGTCACTGTGAGCTGAAATAATTTGCACATGTGCATCATAATGGCACCAGGGTGGTCCCAGTGGCAGCATCCCAAACCAGAAGAACATTTATTCACACATCAGGGTAATTTAGAAGAAATAACATTGACTTTCTGTCTATTGGGATGATTCTTGCTCTGGGCTAGTTTTCATTTGTAAACATCAGGCCATTATAACCCACATAATATTAGACATGAAGCAACAGATACTCATTTTGGGATATGTTTAACGTGTTACATCGGGAGTACGCAGTATTGCCAGAATGAGTGATCCATTTCCTGCCTAGGATGTCAGAGCACCTTCCCACTGTCTCAGTGCACAGAGGAATGATGGCTTCACAGAGGGACTGCAGACAAGGGGGCTCAAGTTGAAGACACGGAGTCTAGGTCTAAAAAGCCAAGACTGATCAATATTGTGGGTCCTGGAGCTTAAAGAGAGCATTTTATTACAGGAGCTGCTCTAAGGGGTTACAGAAAGGACTCCAGAGCAGATTCTGTTACAGTCTGCCAATAGTTACTCGTGGCAAGCAGAGTAAAATCAACCTCATCTAAGATGGAGGAGGCCTTCTGTGCTCTAGGTTTGCCTTCCCTCGGACCTCATCCTCTTCTCCTCTGTCCCTTTTTCACTGTTCTCCAGCTAAATTCTCTTTCAAGGCCTTTGCTCTGGCAGTCCTCCTGCTCATCCTGTTTCTCCCCTTCCTGCCCCTTCATTAACTCTAGACCCAGTTTCCTGTCATTCCCCACCCCACTCATTCTACCAGAACCAACTTAGTCTCCTCATGGAGAATGTCTCCCCACTCTGTCCATGAGGACATTCCCTCTTCAGATCTTTGAATCTGCTCTTCCCACTGCCTAAAACTTTCCCCAGATAGTCACCTCACCTTGCTCAGATCTCTGCTCAGTTGTCACCTTCAGGAAAGCCTTTCCTGACTACCCTATTTAAAATGATCTCCTTCCCCTTTGCCCCCCATCCTCTCTGCTTGATTTTTTTCCCCTCTCATTTATCTCCATCTGATATTCCTTTATTTATTTTTGCTGCCTATATTTAGAGTATAAGCTCTATGAGGGCAGAGATTTTTGTATTTTGTTCGACGCCATAGCCACAGTTCTTAGACCAACGCTTGGCACATAGTAGACATTCAATACAATTTTGAACACATGAATCTTCTGCCATGTGCCACCATTGTTTAGCTGTACAGGATGGGAGGGTGAGATGGTTCTGGAGGTTTGGCTTCTCCTTACACAGAGTCCTAGTCACCCCCACCAGGTTTATAACCACAGTCTGTACCCCGCTCTCAGAGGTATTACAATTTCTGAGTCTTTCCAGGCTCCTGAGGTGAGAAGAGTCTTCCTTTCTTTTGGCTCTCAATCCTCTATTATCTAAATAGACCTTTTCCAAACTTTCTAAGATCTGCAAAGTCAGTTACCTCTTACATATTTTCTATCTTACAAAATTTTGTAGTCCACTCTAGTTCTCCTGTCTTCTTGACCTACCAACTTACAGCTCTGCCTAATCAGAAAAATTGCTGTATGCTTCAATGCAAAGAAAATGACAAATACAAATATTCTGGATTTTTTTTGTTGTATGGATCTGAGATGGTGTACTCAGGAGGAAATGAGATTCCTGGAGAGTTCAAATAGGTTGTATGATTGTGTGTGCGAGACGTCATAGAAGGGACAGAAGCCTGGATATGTATTTGGACTAGATTATCTTTTTGGTCACTTTCAACTGTAGAAGTCATGATTCACTGATTATGTGAAATGCTCTGAACTGCTAATATAAAAGGTGCTATGGATACAAAGAGCATCATTATTAGCTCCATTTTTTGAAGTGATGTTATAATCTTTGTTCATTTCCAGTTTTATTATTCTCTTGAGCTTAGTGAATTTTCTCACCAGGTTCCCTTTTGTATTATCACAATATCTAACAACTTTAATCAGCCAATTTGTCTTGACAAAAATTACATGCATGGCTATCTCTATTCATAGCACTGTTTTGTTTTTTAAATCTCCATTCAACCATAGCCTCCCTCTCATAGAATACCCAATATGTATATTCAGTTTCAGTGTTGTGGCTTCCCCAAAAGTCCCTTATCTGTTTTCCACAAACATGACTAGCTTTAAATACCATTGTCTGAGAGCATTGTTTTTAATCATTCCATATTCACGTGGAACTCAAATGTAGCTCCACTATCAAGTTTCAAAATGAACCAGAATTACTTAATGGAATCTTCAAATAGATTGTTAGAAGAAATTTTATTCCCTTGTGTTATTTAGTCCCATGCTCCTATTTTGTCAAGAAATATATTCCCTTTTACCTGGCCTTGTCAGACTTGATTATTAGACAGGGAGTGCATTAATAAGATAAAAATCTTAGTCAAGATTAGAATCTTATATGAAGCTCAGTGTTTTGTCTGCCTTGGAATTATCTAGAATATGGCCATATACTCAGTTTTAAATTGGTTACATTGCTTTCTTGTTGGTGAACATTCAGCCTTATTGCCACAAGGCTCAAGTTCTCTGGACTTCTGATAATCCATCTTAACAGAGTTTATGGTATTCATTTCTTATCTTGAATTGGTTTTTTAAAGTTTGTTTTGGGAGATGATGATGCTTGCACAAATTTCTAAACACCAAGGCCATGATCTCCTAGGAGGCTACACAGTAGTTGGGACCTTTTAGACCAGACAGAGCAAGTCTGTTTTCATGTTTTGCCTCTAAAAGCACAAATGCAAGCTGGCCAATGAATTCATCTTTATTCCTTGTAAAAGTCAGTCCCAGGCCAATCAAAGGAATGCTGAAAGTACAGATTCTTTTTGAGGTTCCATTTGAAAATGATATTTGTTCGATACAGAGAACAGATTAGTGGATACCAGAGGGGAAGTTGGGGGAGGGCAAAATGCTAAAGGGGGTCAACTGTATGGTGACAGATGGAAACTACTTTTGGTGGTGAGCATGGTATAGTATATACATAAGTCGAAATATAATGTTGTACACATGAGACTTATATAATATTGAAAACCAATGTTACTTCAATAAATAAAAAAGTTTTAAAAAGTGAAATTGATTTATGTGAAAAGTATCAGTATATGGTACCTACCTCTAAAATCTTTTATTTCATTTTGAAATCAGAGGACTTGCCTTTTGTCAGCCTCCATATTTTCTCAAGACTTCCCCTCAGATTATAGCATGTGTTGGGGTTCTAATTCCTGAATCTACTTCTCATAGACATTCTGCTTAATATTACTGAACTTCAGTTTATGTGCATGAGAAATTAGATTTCTAATGCCTATGTTTGTGTTGTTAAAGCAAATAAAATATAGCCAAAACTAAGATGAAATAATTTTAGAACTATCCATTATTTGGTGTTATGTTTCTCTGCTTCTTCCATTGGCATGAGTAATTTATATCTATCTGTGTATTAGTATTGTAGACAGACAGATACTTTATAGATAAGAGACTAGGAGAACCTAATTACAAGCTTTAATATGAGAATGACTGTTTAATTACTCAGATATTCAGTTTTTCTATTTGCCCACAGAAACAGCCAAATATAGGCATATTTAGCTCTAACAATGGCTGTGTTTCCCTAAATTTGCATTTAATCAATTTCTGGCAAATCAAATCATATTTCTAGTACATGGAGGTAGGATGTAGAGGTGGCATGCTCTTTAAAGAAAACTTTTAATGAATTTAACAGCTAACTCCCTAATGCACCTGCCTTTATAAATTTGGATTTTTTAATAATGGGTTTTGGTGAAAGAGTAATTCAGGTTTTATAAATGAAGTCATATTTCAAATGTACTACAAGAGCATTCTTTTAAAAACTGTTACTTTATCTTGAATCCTTCTATGAATATGTTTTCTGATTCATTTCATATTTATACTTTTGACAAATTTTGATTTTTATAAATCAATTTTAGTTTTTTTTAAAGTGGGGGACAGCTGGATTACTCCTTTTTATCCTACAGATGCATAGTATAGGGTAATTGGTTAATATCCACAGCTTTCTAGAGAGATGAATAAAACATTGAGCTCTGTATAATTGAGAGGATATTTCCTCTCTCACCTTTTCTCCTCACATGCAGGCGAGTTTGTTGTGGCTGAAAAATTGGCAGGGAAATGTTACTGGTTAATTTCTCTGTCTCAAGATAGAGTGTTCTCTTCAAGATACATTTTTATTTTATGAAAAGAAATAAAAATAACTCAAGTAGAAGTAAAAGAAAACAAGTACAATAGAAACTTGAAAATTACAAATTTATTACAAATAAAAGAACTAGCATAAGAACAAAAAAAAGTCCTGAATTTTCTGTAATGATTAAATTTCTTTTTAAGCCTGGAGTACAGTAGTGAGAACGAACACACACTTTCCACTCTTCCATCTCTTGTATGTTTCATTTTCAAGCATAAGGAACTTCTGTATCATCTCTGAACTATTCTAGGAAACTTTCAAAACTTTCTCAGTCCCTGATGTTCGACCTTACTTCTCCCTGAACCCCTTCACCACCCTCTCTCCCTGGTGTGCTCAGGCACACACACACAGACACCCAGACACAGGTATCTCTGCTACTCTTTCTTACTTGGGGTTGTACCACATTTTCACTGAGTTCTCTAAGTAGGTGATATTAACTTTCTTCATTGTGCAAATGAGGAAACCACTGGTATCCCAGACATTTCTCAATCTTCTGTTTGTAATATAAGATGTTTGAAGCTTCTGGAAATATTGCAACTGAGATGAAGATCTTCCTTAGCCTTGTGTGGGCTTAAAGGTGGCTCTTGAAAGCAATGGATGTTGTCTACAGGGAAAAGGCTTTAACTTAAGAGCAGAGGTCAAAGAGTTGACCCTCTGTACTCTGGTTTCAGTCTCTTGCTTAGGCTGTGAGGCATATTTAAGGGCTGAGAAATCTGGGTTCTGGGTCCTCATTTCTAGAAACTGATCATTATCTTTTTATAGAATATTCTCATGCCTAAAAACCTTGCAGGCTTCCATCTGATGCTCCTTTCAGGGAACTGTTTAGACCTTGCCCAGGTATGGGGACTCTTTAGCAGTTCTTTACTATTGTGTAGGAAAGTAGACTCCTGTTAGATTGATATTGCCTCCTTCCTGTAGGTTATAGTGTCCTCAGTTTATATCAGCTGATGGAAATGCCTCTAGGTAAATGAATCAGCTAGTAAGGCTACTGTCATTGACAGGAAAAGACCCTCCCTCCGACCTGCCAAAAATAGAACATAAAGGGTAAGAAATTTTCTGATGGCACCGAGGTCTAGGGAATCTTTGAAGCAGAAATCTTAGGGATCCTGCTTAGCTACTGGCTCAGTATGGGACCTTGGGTAAGTTGCTTCTCTTTCTGGACCTCTGTCTAAAAATAAAGTAATTTTGTCACTAGGGAAATAGCTTATACCTATTGACATTTTTCTTTGTTTTGATTGTTTTTAAAACAGCTTTGAATTTATTGAGATATAATTCACATGCCTACAATTCACCCATTTACAGTTTCAAATTAATGTTTCTTAGTATATTCATAGCATTGTGCAACCGTCACCATAATCTAATTTTAGAACACTTTCATCCTCCCTCACCCCCAAAAGAAACCCTATACCCATTAACATTAAATCCCCATTTCCCTTCTGTCTTCTTCCCCCAGCCCTAAACAACCCCTAATCTACTGTTTGTCTCTATACATTTTCTTATTCTGGGCATTTCTTGTAAATTGATTTGTACAATATATGGCCTTTTGTGACTGGTTTCTTTCACATAGCATAATGTTTTCAAGTGTTAAACATATTGTAGTATGTGTCAGTACTATATTCATTTTTATGGCTGAATAATGTTCCTTTGCATAGTTATATCACATTTTATCCATTCATCAGTTGATGGCCATTTAGGTTGTTTCTGCTTTTTGACTATTTGTACTGAGATAAAAATCCTCTATCACATATATGATTTGCAAAGGTTTTCTCCCATTCTGAGTTGTCTTTACACTTTCTTGATGGTATCATTTGCAGTGAAAAGTTTTAATTTTGAGGTAGTCAATTTCTATGTTTTTTCTTTTTTTACCCACCTTTTGGTGTCATATCTAAGAAACCATTGCCTAATGCAAGGTCAAAACACAAAGACTTACTCTTTATGTTTTCTTATGAGAGTTTTATAGTTTTAGCTTTTATATTATGTCTGTGATCCATTTGTTTGTCTTTCATTTCAGAGTTGACCTAAACACTGAATAATATCCTTGAAAAGAAATGGTCAAAATGGCCCAACTCCTAGTAGAGCCAAATAATGGAAAAGTTGACAAGGATTGCAGTATGTGCTGAATATTGTTTCAAGCAGTTGTATCATGATTCCATGCTCCCATCTATGTTTTCTTTACTTATACCTCTGCTATGGTATGTTTTAATTTTAATTTTGTTCTCTCACTTTGCTGGTCAATTTAAGAAATAGTTTCCATATTCAAGTCTGGAACTGATAGCTAATGGGTATTGAAATAAAGCATACCTTGTTGCTATTGCATTATTATATTTTTCTATGATTTTTTTGCTCTTTAGTCTACTTACTACCCAAACCCTAGTCTTTTATCATCCTCTAAAATCATTTTCAGTTTATCATTTTCACATGACTATAAAATGTGCCTTTTCCTAATCTCTTTAGTTTCTCATTTTTATTATTATTTTCTGGACGATATTTTTTAAATCCTTCATTCTTTGACAGGGATTAAAAAAAAAGATAATAATGTTGTTCCATATAATTATTCTGCAGTATTTACAGCTCTTAATATGTTAAACAGCAAAAGATTTATGCTTGGCCTTTTCAGATGAATATCAACTGGGTTAAATTTACTAATTAGCCAATGATCTGACCTCATTGGTGCTTCCAAATTTAGTGATCCCCACCCCCAACACATAAAGCTCAAGTGTTAATCTGAACAAGAGAATGAGAAAATTAACTACTGAAGACATTTAGTAATGGTCTGGCTTTCCAGTATTAGCCATATCTTGCAAATCCTTGACCTCCATGTTTCTTTATAAAGTTAGTCACACATGTTATTAAGGGAGCTCTTGGACTGTTACCTTCACTTCTAGGGAAGCAATTATCTCTATTGTACTTAGAGAAACTGTATCCCACATAGTGGTCCTACTCCCTAGGAAATAATCTGCTGGAATTCAAAATACAATTACCACACTTGAACACCTTCCTATATCCTGTAGCTGACCATTATTAATGGCATCCAATTATTCATAGCAATCAAGCAGCTGACCTTGATAAACAGATCACAGCAATGGGTATTTGACAGTCAGTATGCTGGCTGGGCATAATAGGAGGAGACAATGTCATATCCTGGTCGTCTTGAGCGAAAACAGCATGTCACTGACAGACTTATCAGAATACTATAATAACTTGATTGCAAGATTTAGCATGTCATTATTTTAAAAGCATATATTCAGATATACTGGCAGGAGCACAAAAAAAATATTGATACAGGTAAGCTTGGCTTTTGGGAATCTCTGGCTTACCTGACATCGCTGCTAATTAACTGCATGACCTTTGGTAAGTCATTAGGTTTTCTAAGTTTTAATTTCCTCAATTCTAAAATGAGGAAAGTAGGCATTTTGCCTGCTTTCAAGGTTAGTTGTGAGGATTAAATGATATAAAAATTATGAAACAATCAGGTAAGCAGAAATTGCCCAATCATTGTCTGTTCTCTGTCCATAGAGTCAGCTTGAGCCCCAGCTCCAGCAGAGGTAAAGGGCATCAAAAGCCTTTTTATTCTTCACCAAAATGCAGGATAGGTTCTGACTCTCACATGAATGCTGCTTTTTTATTCTGCTTTCTCCACAAGCCCACAAGTCAAAGGTTTTCCTTTGTTGTGCAGTGGTATTAAAGTGTGATATTTGTTCGTGGTGAAGGAGCCTAAACATAAAAACTGACATAAATTTCCAGGTGGTTGGCTTTTGACCCTTCCATTTCCTTGACTGTATTTTCCCCTTGAGTTGGCATGATGTATAAGAGTTCTGATCCAGCTGCAGAAAGGAGCAGATTGTTTACTTATGGAAGTACATTTATTCTCATGTCACTAGGGGGGTGATTTTCACAAGGGATTAACTTTATGTAAATTTTGGGCTATGTGATTTGAAGGGGGATGGAGAAATTCACACAGTTTATATCCACTAGAGGGTCATTGGCATGTCTAATTCAAAGTGGCCAGAGAATTCCTTCATTATGTCCTACTTCCTTGTCTCCATTTGAGATGCTCCAGTTTCATTTACATCCCAATAAGAAAGAAGTGTTCCATACTTTTATAAGATTGCTAGAGAAAGATAAAAAAACTCTTTAGAATTTCTTATACACACTGCTTATCAGTGGTGGATATGCAGTGAGTTAATTTGCCATGAACACTCTGAAGCATCAAGCAAAATCTACTAAGAGAAACAGGAACTTAATTTTAGAGAAGGTGGCTAATAGTGTTAGATTAGCCTGGAACATAATTGGGAATTGTGAAATAGCTTCTATTTTTGCACTCCAGGTGGACCATATGCTACGTAAGCAGGTAAAGGGAAATGAGGGATTTAGTGGTGGCTCAGGATTCTGGTATATTCAGCCTGCAAGGTTGGGCAGTTCAGAAAGTAGCCCTGTCTGCTTTGTAGGCAATAAAATGCCAGGTTAAGGGCATAGTGTTAAATCCTGACAGATTGAATTTCAAATGTTAGTTTTTCCACTTTATTTATTAAAATTTTTTAAATCTGAGAAATGGCAGTAACTGTCAGGACTTAATGAAATCATAAATGCACAACTATTTAGATGCTAAGTGTAGTGAGTTGCATAGTAATCCCCCAAAAGATATGTCATGTCCTAAGTCTTAGAACCTTTGGCTGGGACCTCATTTGCAAAAAAGGATCTTTATAGATGTAATTAGGTTAAGGATCTTGAGATGAGACCATCCTAGATTAACCTGGTGGGTCCTAAATCCAAAGACAAGTGCCCTTATATGAGACAGAAGATAAAAGACAGACACACTGAAGAGGAGACCATGAAGACAGAAGCAGAGTTTGAAGTGATGCAGCCACAAGCTAAGGAATGTCAAAAGCCACCACAAGCTGGAAGAGACAGGAACAGAATCTCCAATAGAGGATCTAGAAGGAGTGTGGCCCTACTGACACCTTGATTAAAGACTTCTGGCTTCCAGAGGGCACACAGCAGAAGCAAGAAGAACTACAGTCCTACAGCCTGTGGAACGAAAACTACATTCACAGGAAGATAAACAAAGTGAAAAGGCAGAGGACTATGTACCAGATGAAGGAACAAGATAAAACCCCAGAAAAACAACTAAATGAAGTGGAGATAGGCAACCTTCCAGAAAAAGAATTCAGAATAATGATAGTGAAGATGATCCAGGACCTCGGAGAAAGAATGGAGGCAAAGATCGAGAAGATGCAAGAAATGTTTAACAAAGACCGGGAAGAATTAAAGAACAAACAGAGATGAACAATACAATAACTGATAGGAAAAATACACTAGAAGGAATCAATAGCAGAATAACTGAGGCAGAAGAACGGATAAATGACCTGGAAGACAGAATGGTGGAATTCACTGCCATGGAACAGAATAAAGAAAAAAGAATGAAAAGAAATGAAGACAGCCTAAGAGAACTCTGGGACAACAGTAAACGCACCAATATTCACATTATAGTGGTCCCAGAAGGAGAAGAGAGAGAGAAAGAACCCGAGAAAATATTTGAAGAGATTATAGTTGCAAACGTCCCTAGAATGGGAAAGGAAATAGTCATGCAAGTCCAGGAAGTGCAGAGTCCCAGGCAGGATAAACCCAAGGAGAAACACGCAGAGACACATAGTAATCAAATTGACAAAAATTAAAGGCAAAGAAAAATCATTAAAAGCAACAAGACAAAATGACAAATAACATACAAGAGAACTCCTCATCAAGGAAAAGGAGAGGACTCAAATCAATAAAATTAGAAATGAAAAAGAAGTTACAACAGACACCACAGAAATACAAAGCATCCTAGGAGACTACTACAAGCAACTCTATGCCAATAAAATGGGCAACCTGGAAGAAATGGACAAATTCTTAGAAAGGTATAACCTTCCAAGACTGAACCAGGAAGAAATAGAAAATATGAATAGACCAATCACAAGTAATGAAATTGAAACTGTGATTTAAAATCTTCCAACAGGGCTTCCCTGGTGGCTCAGTGGTTGGGAGTTTGCCTGCCGATGCAGGGGACATGGGTTCGTGCCCCGGTCTGGGAGGATCCCGCATGCTGTGGAGCGGCTGGGCCCGTGAGCCATGGCTGCTGAGCCTGCGCATCTGGAGCCTGTGCTCCGCAGCGGGAGAGGCTGTGGCAGTGAGGGGCCTGCGTACTGCAAAAAAAAAAAAAATCTTCCAACACACAAAAGTCCAGGACCATATGGCCTCACAGATGAATTCTATCAAACATTTAGAGAAGAGCTAACACCTATCCTTCTCAAACTCTTCCAAAAAATTACAGAGGAAGGAGCACTTCCAGACTCATTCTATGAGGCCACCATCACCTTGATACCAAAACCAGACAAAGATACTACCAAAAGAGAAAATTACAGACCAGTATCACTGATGAATATAGATGCAGAAATCTTCAACAAAATACTGGCAAACAGAATCCAACAACACATTAAAAGGATCATACACCATGACCAAGTGGGATTTATCCCAGGGATGCAAGGATTCTTTAATATACGCAAATCAATCAATGTGATACACCATACTAGCAAACTGAAGAATAGAAAGCATATGATCATCCCAATAGATGCAGAAAAAGCTTTTGACAAAATTCAACACCCATTTATTATAAAAATTCTCCAGAAAGTGGGCATAGAGGGAACCTACCTCAACATAATAAAGGCCATATGTGACAAACCCACAGCAAACATCATTCTCAGTGGTGAAAAAGTGAAAGCATTTCCTCTAAGATCAGGAACAAGACAAGGATGTCCACTCTCACCACTGTTATTCAACATAGTTTTGGAAGTCCTAGCCATGGCAATCAGAGAAGAAAAAGAAAGAAAAGGAATACAAATTGGAAAAGAAGAAGTAAAACTGTCACTGTTTGCAGATGACATGATACTATACATGGAAGTCCTAAAGATGCTACCAGAAAACTCGTAGAGCTCATCAGTGAATTTGGCAAAGTTGCAGGATAAAAAATTAATGCACAGGGATCTCTTGCATTCCTATACACTAACAACGAAAGATCAGAAAGAGAAGTTAAGGAAACAATCCCATTCACCATTGCAACAAAAAGAATAAAATACTTAGGAATAAAGCTACCTAAGGAGGTAAATGACCTGTGCTCAGAAAACTGTAAGACTCTGATGAAGGAAGTCAAAGATGATACAAACAGGTGGAGAGATATACCATATTCTTGGATTGGAAGAATCAACATTGTGAAAATGACTATACTACCCAAAGCAATCTACAGATTCAGTGCAATCCCTATCATTCAGTGCATCCCTATCAGTCTCTATTTCTGCCTTGCAAACTGGTTCTTGTGTACCATTTTTCTAGATTCCACATATATGCATTAATATATGATATTTGTTTTTCTCTTTCTGACTTACTTCACTCTGTATGACAGATTCTAGGTCCGTCCACCTCACTACCAGTGACTCAATTTCATTTCTTTTTATGGCTGAGTAATATTCCATTGTATATATGTGCCACATCTTCTTTATCCATTCATCTGTTGATGGACACTTAGGTTGCTTCCATGTCCTGGCTATTGTAAATAGTGCTTCAGTGAACATTGTGGTACTTGACTCTTTTTGAATTATGGTTTTCTCAGGGTATATACCCAGTAGTGGGGTTGTTGGGTCATATGGTAGTTCTATTTTTAGTTTTTTAAGGAAGCTCCATATTTTTCTCCATAGTGGCTGTATCAATTTACATTCCCACCAACAGTACAAGAGAGTTCCCTTTTTTCCACAACCTCTCCAACATTTATTGTTTCTAGATTTTCTGATGATGGCCATTCTAACCAGTGTGAGGTGATACCTCACTGCAGTTTTGGTTTGCATTTCTCTAATATCATTGACTTTAGACAGTTTAAGTATAATGTGTGTTGAAGAAGGTGTTTTTACATTGAGATAATTAGGTATTTTCTTAGCTTCACGGACTTGTACATACAGTTCCTTTTCCAGGTTTGGGAAGTTCTCAGCTATTGTATTTTCAAATAAACTCTCTGCTCCCTTCACCCTTTCTTTTCCATTTGGGATACTCATTATCCTTATGTTGCCTTTCCTGGAATTGGATAATTCTTGTAGTTTTCTTCATTTAAAAAAAAATTCTCTCTCCTCTTTTACCTGAATCATTTCTATATTTCAATCTTCAAGCTCACTGATTTTTCTCTTCCATATGGACTACCCTATTTCCAGTGCTTTCTATTGCATAATTTATCTCATTTACTGAGTTCTTTAGCTCCAGAATTTCTGTTTGGTTCTTTTTGTAGAGTTTCAATCTCTTTGGTAAAGTATCCCTTCTGTTCATTAATTTTATTCCTGAGTTCATTGAACTGCCTTTCTGAGTTTTCTTGTAGCTCGTTGAGTTTCTTCATGACAGCTATTTTGAATTCTCTATCAGTTAGATTCCAAACTTCCATGACTTTAAGTTTAGATTTTGGAGAATTGTCATTTTCTTTTTGTTGTACCGTGTTACGATGATTTTTCATGGTGCTTGATGATTTGTTCCTCTGCTGGCACATTTGAAGTAGCTAACACATTTTTTTATTTAGGCAGTGCTTTTTAAATTTTGATTCTAACAATTCAACAGCTTGGTAATTACAGGATTTTCTTTTGTTTTTCAGTGGGTGGTGCTATAGCTCAAGTTTTTGGCTTCTCTTACCTGAGCTGCCTCTGGCTGTATTTCCACCCTCTACCACTTCTGCCCGAAGTTATGCCAGTGCACTCATCATCATCACTGTTTGTGCCTCTGGGGTCACTGGTGCCCTGCTGCTGTCAGTGTTGCTGCTGTTGCTGGTATTGTTGCTGGGTTCACCAGTATGATGGGGGCCTGAACAATGTCCAGGGTTGCAGAGGTTGTGGCTACTGCCACCATAGCAGGGGAGGAGAAGTGTGTGTAGGGAGCTGGGTGCCTCTGCAATGTCTGGCATCGTGGAATTCTCAGGTGTCACAGCTGCAGGCAACAGGGCTGGAGTCATGGGCACTGCTGCAGCTGAAGGGACTGGGTTGTTGGCCCTGTGGCTGCTACTGCCCAGTTCCCTGTGGCTACAAGTGCCTCCGTGGCAAGGAAGGTAGAGTTGTGTGCTCCACCCCCCCTGCTGCTACCAGGTTCTCTGGGTTGTGGGCTCAGCTCCTGGGGCCTGGGGGCTGGGATCATGGCCACCACCTCCACTGTTCCCTGGTCTACCTCCTTCATATGTTTCAATCCAGACACCTTCAGATGTGCAGTTGTGTGGGTCCCTCTGGTGTCTTTGTGTGCTGGGCAGAGGAGATTTTGTTGAGTTATGGAGGTTGTCCTGTCCTAGTTGTAGACTGAAGGGGAGAGACAAAGGGATTGTCTCATGCTGCCTTGATGCTGATGTCACCAATCACTAAAAACTTTTAAAAGAATACTGTATGATGGGCATGGTGAACAATATGTATAGACCCCAGCCTCACTGAGTGTACTTTTTAGTGGGGGATACAGACAAATAGAAAATAAATTCTCACTGCAGTAAGTACTGTGAAGAAATCTCTTTGGGACAGAGAAGAATAAGGTGGATTAAATAGGATAATTGAGGTGGTGAGTTCCCTGCAAGGAAAGAAACAGGGAGAAAAGTGGAGACACTGTTTTTGAGCAAGTGACTGAGTCTGAAGAATTGTGGCAGAAGTTTTAGAAAGAAAAATGGAGATGTTTTTGTAGAGGGCTTCTGTGTTAAAGAAAAGTGTTGACTTTTAAATTTGACTTTGTATTAAGAATGGGAAACAGAACACGTTTCCATTTGCAGGAGTTGAGGCCACAAGGCAATTTCCTAGGTGTTCTAGGGCAGGGGTCAGCAAACTTATTCTCTAAAGGACCAGTTAGTAAGTATAACTTGTGGGCTATATGGTTTCCGTTGCGACATTTTGACTTTATGTTATAGCAGAAAAGCAGCCATAGACAATATGTAAACACGTGAAGCTGGCTGTGTTTTAAATTTCATTTATTGGATGCTGAAATTTGCATTTCATATAATTTTTACATGTTTTGAAATATTTTTCTTTTTTTCTTTTTACAGCCATTTAAAAACATAATAATCATTCTTAGTTCTAGAGCTAAGAACAGGCAGAATAGGCAGGCAGTGCACATAGCACATTAGTTGTGGTTTGCTGACCCTTGTTTTAGAGTGAAACTTCTGTTCTTACAAGGAACGGAACAACTTTCTATGCCTAGAAATTCTGCCTAGAAAGCAGCAGCCAGCAGGCAGGAATAGACATTGATATGGGGAAGAGAAGACCCCTCAGGAACAATGTGATATCTCTGCATAATTTTAAGTTCTTGCTGGTCTGATAAACATGGAGTTGAATTAAAAATGATTTTTTTTGCTTCATAAATCAACATTTAATGATAATGTTTTTTCTTGATGTTTCAGCTATAAAAGTGCAAATTATGCATGAAATTGATGTACATTATTCCATAATGAACTAATGTAGAAAAGCACATTAGTGTTTATGCTGAAAACAAGTCATTCATAACTATTAAGACATTTTGAAATGGAGACCCATGTTCTTGAAAACATGAATGACTGGAAATTGGGGCCATTCAGTTATGACCAGGGAGATGGAGCATTGTATTCCTACCACCCTACTTGCATTGCCTAGTTTCCTTTATGACCATAGATTTTAAAATGATAAAATACATTTCGTAAAATTTCTTATTCCATGGTATCATTTCCTGAATGAAAATGAATTGTGCATTCCTATATAATACTGCATTTACAATCTCCACTGTACTTGGGGATCTGGAAATATGCTGATAAATGGTTATGAATTTGAATTTGTCAAATGCTTTGTGGATTCAAGTGCCTTATTATTCAGAACTCATGGGTACTGCACAAATTAAGTTTAAGTTATGGCTTCTCAATTCTTAAGCATAGGTTTTCTAAGTTCCTTTAAAACCTCATGTTTTAGCCATACTGATTCTATTTTGGCGCTCACAGAAAGTACATTCTATTGCCAATAAGTTTTTGTATGTTTAACATTAAATGTCAATTTAAATGGAGGCACTCTATACAGATCATAGATTTTTAGAGCTTAAGGAGGCCTCAGAGGTGACCTAGCCCAACTTCCTCATTTTATACCTGAAGGAAATAATGGGGAAGTGACTTCATAATTCATTAGTTTTACCGTTAGCTGTAGGTAGTTTCTATTTCACTCGGTAATGAGCTCAGCTGTCCTCTGCACACTCAGAAATACTCTCTCAGTGGTTTGTAGGGGGGACAAAATCATTTCCAGCCTCTCTGATAGTCTCTGTTTTCCTAACAAACATATCTGGGGAGATCAGGAAGTCATAGTGGGTTGTCTTAGTAACTTTCTTTTCATGTAGCCCATGGCTTTGGACCTTGACATTAGGAACTACTTCATGTAATATTGTTACCTTATTACGAGAGTAAGTGAAGAATGTGTACACTCGCCTTTGGAAAGAGTGGAAGCAAAATTTTTCTAGAGGGACCTGCTCTGTAAAAGAGGCTTGGTGGGTGTTTTGTAGGTATTAAATTAGACTAGCGAGTAGCTGATCAAGTGGCTAAGGCTAGTGATGGAGTGGAGGTGCATGGGTGCAGGAAGCAGTAGTCAATAACAAGGTTTCTGGTTGGTGAAGGACAACTGAGGCACTCTAGACAATGGTCAATATTTGTCTTTAAGAAAGCAGCAAATAGAAATCTATACCAACTGCAGAACTGAACCCTAGATTTGGGGCCAGGATTCAATTCTTGGGAGAAGCTCTCACAAGATTTACCTGTGTCCTCATGGGGGATGTCTAGAAGAACAGAAATGAGACTTTTTCAGAACTTGGGAAAGGGAGGCAAGAGAGGAGCCCAGAAGTCTTGGGGGTAAAAGAAAGGCAATGAGAAAGGGGAGGGAAAGCAGTTAAATGATTTAAGCACATTTTCCCTGTCTGTTTGGGCTCAGGGAGTGTGAGTTCTCAATGAAGTCAACTTTATAGAGATAACAAAGGCAGAGTTGAGGGCAGTGACCCAGTCCACCTCTGTCACTCCACTGTAGACCATACTCAACAGTTGTGCCTGATCCCTGTCTGCCTTCACATGGGCTGTTGGGCATGACAGTGCTTACTCGTTCTCTAGATATTTTTGATTAGGAGACTTCTGTGAAAACAAATTCTTCATAAAATCTGGAGATAATCAATAGTCTTTTAACTGCTTTTATTGTAGAGGAAAATAGACAATAATATTCCATTTAATAATTATCTTTTACTAATATGGTAGAGTTATAGCAATTTACATGGCCTTTTATGTATTTAAGTTTACACTCATAGGGGTTTTAGACTTTCAGCCCATGATTTTTAATCTTTGGTGTAGTTCTTGTTTCAACATTTTATGAAATTAGAACTTTAACACTATTGATATTTATAAATAGCTGAATCATTTAAAAGATATATAGGGCTTCCCTGGTGGCGCAGTGGTTGAGAGTCCGCCTGCCGATGCAGGGGACGCGGGTTCGTGCCCCGGTCTGGGAGGATCCCGCGTGCCGCGGAGCGGCTGGGCCCGTGGGCCATGGCCGCTGAGCCTGCGCGTCCGGAGCCTGTCCTCCGCAGCGGGAGAGGCCACAGCAGTGGGGGGCCCGCGTAACGCATAAAAAAAAAAAAAAAAAAAAAAAAAAAAGATATATAAAATTTAATGTCCCTTTAAATCACATTGAAAACCTCGGTCTCTGTGGTAGAAATGGTCTGGTACTTTCCTGATTCGTTGTGCTCATAGTAAGTGAGCCTCTCTACCTGATTGCTGTGTTTTTCCTGGTCTTAGTTCTGCTTCTGGGAAGGTTGCATATTTCAGAGGATCTTAGGTCAGCTGAAAGCCCAACTTGCTGTTCCTTTCCTTATTAACCAGGCTACCCATATGTGGATCCAGATGAAGCTTCATGTACATAACAACTGTGTGTACTTATCTGCTCAATAGTTGTACTTACATTTCCAGGGTTGGATCTCATTCTTTTAGGGTCCTGACTAATCTATTTTGTCTTGGTTTTGCTCGCTGAAATGTAGTTGCTTTAGGTGGGTTTTTGACTTTGACACTTATGTAACTCTGGGTCTAGTTTCTCACCTGTCATCGTAGGTTCCTCCCTGAATACCTGGAACTACTTTCTATTTTTGAGCTCTAGTTCTATACAAATTATGGACATGGGGCTTGAACTGCACAATTAATTTTCTTGACCTGCTTTTTACTTTCTTTGCCTTCTGTAGTGATTGACAAACCTCTCTCTTATCTGTTCTTTTAGGTTCTCTGAGCTCTGATTCAGCCTTTCTTTAATCATTGTTCCCAAATCATTCATTAACCTCTCTGTGCCAGTGTCTTGATTCCTTTACCCCTCCAGCGTTTTTTTTTTGTTTGTTTTTCTTCTTCTTTTTTTTCTGGTTCTTTGGGCTTCTTAAGAACCACATATCAATACCTCTTCAGTACTTTTGACTTTGATCATAGATATCCAAGACTTTCCACATTCTTTGCTATCTCAATACAAGACTAGATGTCAATGCCGGATGCCTTCTACATTAAAACCAAAACCAAACCAAACCAAAACAAAACAAACCATATATACTTAAAAAAAACATAAACAGCACCGTTCCACCACTGGATTGGTAAAAAAAAAAAAAAAATCAGGCTGTATGCCTACGTAGCCTAATATGTATTCATGTTATAGCTCGGCCAGTTTTATTTTGATAGATTATCTACCCTAAACAGAAATACTTTTTGTAGAGCTCCATATACAACATGAAAAACAACCTTGAGTTATATTCATAACTCCCATTTGAATTAGAAAGGAATCTGACTCACCAGTACTCTTCTCTTCTTTGAGGTGGCTCACAATTTCCTTAAAATATTTTAATTATTTGAAAGAATATTCCAGGACTTTTTATTATTTATTGCTTTTGATATGACATGAACACAATGCCTACAACTGGTTTTCAGAATATTCGAGTTTTGATTACTTATCTTTTGATTTATTGGTTTAAAAAATTTTCCTCACTGAGAGGCTTTCTTTCATACATTGTGAGATATTACTTGCTTTGTAAAATAACCTGGAAGAGAAAATAGAATACTAATTTTTAAAATCCAATTGATGACATTATTTTTAGTTGGATTTTGTCATCAAGTAGTATGAGATAGGATTCCTTAAGCCTATTAAAAGACTTCTTCCAAAAATTTTTATTTTTAAAAAGCATGAAAATCAATATAAACTTTATTCAGTCTTTTAAAATTATTGCAACCTGATTTATGATCAACATATAGTTTATCTTGGTGAATATACCATGTGTACTTGAATGCATATTCTTCTGTCATTGGAATATTTTATGAGTGTCAATTTATAGTTATTTAGTCTTCTATATCCTTACTGATTTTCTGTCCACTTATTTTATCAATTACTTAGAAGAGAGTTTTGAAATATTCAAGTATTTATTTCTCCTTAAATAGTCAGTTTTTGCTTCATTTAAGTTCTACTTTTAGGAGCATAAAAGTTCTACTTTTAGGTGCATTTAGTTTTTGCTTCATTTAAGTTCTACTTTTAGGTGAATTGATATTTTTATCATTAGGATTCCTTTATCTTTATCCTTGGTAATATTTCTTGTTGTAAAGTTTACTTTGTCTAATATTAATACTACCACCCCAGATGCTATAGACTGAAGATTTGTGTCCCCAAAATTCATATGTTGAAACATAATATCTAGTTTGATGGTATTCGGAGGTGAGGCCATTTGGAGATGGGTTAGGTCATGAAGGCTCCACCCTTATAAAAGATTATAAGATTAGTACCCTTATAAGAGGATCCAAGAGAGCTCCCTTGCCCCTTCTGCCAGGAGAGAGCACAGCCTTCTGTAAACCAGGAAGCATGCCTTTACCAAACATGGAATCCGCTGGCACCTTGATCTTTAACTTCACAATCTCCAAGACTGTGAGATAAAATTTCTGTTATCCCAGTTTATGGTATCTGTTACAGCTGCCTTAACACACTAAGACACAACTTTATGATTAATATTTGCAAAGCACGTGTTTTTCCATGAATTTACTTTAAATCTATCTATATCTTTATATTTGAAGCTTTTTTTTAAAAGATAGTATATAATTGGGTCTTACATTTTCATCCACTCTGACAATGTCTGCTTTTTTTTTTTTTTAAAGAAGATGTTGGGGGTAGGAGTTTATTAATTAATTTATTTACATTTGCTGTGTTGTGTCTTTGTTTCTGTGCGAGGGCTTACTCTAGTTGTGGCAGGTGGGGGCCACTCTTCATCACGGCGTGCGGGCCTTTTACTATCGCGGCCTCTCTTGTTGCAGAGCACAGGCTCCAGACGCACAGGCTCAGTAGTTGTGGCTCATGGCCCTAGTTGCACCGCGGCATGTGGGATCCTCCCAGACCAGGGCTCGAACCCATGTCCCCTGCATTAGCAAGCAGATTCTCAACAACTGCACCACCAGGGAAGCCCAATGTCTGCTTTTTAATTAAAATGTTTGGACTGTTTATATTTTAGGAAAATATTGGTTTAAGATTGGAGGGTTGTAGTTATTTTTTTCTCAAATGTTTGATAATACTTGCCAATGAGTTTCAGTTTTGTTAGTTTTCTCTATTGTTTGTTTATATACCAGTTGATTTACACATTTATTCTTTCCTCCCTTTACTTATTCTGAGTTTAATTTGATCTTATTTTTCTTGTTCTTTATAGTGTCTTAGATCATTGATTTTAAATGTTTCTTCTCTAATATAAGCATCTAAAGATATAAATTACCTTTTAAAGACTGTCCTAATTGCATCCCACAAAGTTTAATATGTTGTGTTTCCCTTATAATGCAGGTCAAAATATTTTCTATTTTCTTTTGTGATTTTTTTTCTTAGGCTCATGTCTTATTTAGAATTATATTTCTTAGTTTCCAAGTATTTGGGGATATTACAAGTATCTTTTTGTTATTGATTTTTTAATATAATTCTAATTTAGTTTGAAAATGTATTCTTTATGTTTACAATCCCTTGAAATTAAGGCTTGTTTTTTTGGCTCAACACATGGTCTATATTGTGAATGTTCTATGTGTGCTTCAAAAGAATGTGAATTCTGTAGTTGCTTTATGTAGTGTTATATAAATCCCAGTTAACTGGTTTCACCTAGTGTTCTTTAATTGTTTGATAGTGTTTTTCACATCTTCAATATTCTTTGATCCTTGTCTCATTAAGCCATGTCCCTCAATCATCTTTATTATTATTCCTTTACTTGAAGCATTCTTTGTCTGATTTTTAATATAATCAGTCCAGCTTTATGTATATTGTTTTTGTGGTATATATTTTACCATCATTTTATTTCCAACCTTTCTGCATATTTATATTTAAATACATCTCTTATGGAGAGCATGTATTTGGTCTTGATTTTTTCCCAGTCTGACAGTCTTTGCCTTTTAATTAGAATGTTTAGATATACTGTAATTTTGATATGGTTACATTTAAGACTACCATCTTACTTTTGTTTTTCTATTCTTTCCCCCTGTTCTTTGTTTTTTTCCTCTTCTTCCTTATTTTTGATTAATTGAATATTTTCTACTCTTCTATTTTATCTTTCTTTATATCTCCTTATTTTGTTATTTTAGATGTTGCTGTAGAGATTAACATATACATCTTTAACTTACCACAACTTAACTTGAGTTAATATTATTCCATGCTATGGACTGAATGTTTGTGCTGAAGCCGTAATCCCCCCAAGTGATGGTATTTGGAGGTGAAGCTTTTGAGAGGCAATTAGGTCATGAGGGTGGAACCACCATAATGGGATTAGTGCCCTTATAAGAAGAGACATGAGAGAGATGATTCCTCTCTCCTCCTCATGTGGATACAGCATGTCATCTACAAACTAAGAAAGGGCTCTCATCAGGAATAGAATTGGCCAGGACCTTGATCTTGGATTTTCCAGCCTCTAGAACTGTGAGAAATAAATGTTTGTTGTTTAAACCATTCAGTCTATGGTATTTATTATAGTAGTCTGATCTGACTAAGGCATACCCCTTCATGTATAATATAAGGATATTACAGTGCTATGTTTCTATTTACTCCCCTTGTATTATTTTTCCTATTATTGTCATACCTTTTGCTTCTACATGTGCTTAAATCTCTTAATCCACTTCTATTACTTTTGCTTTAAACAATTTTTTAAATGAAGTAAAAAAAGAGGAAAGTTTTTTTTTTATATTTGTCTGCATATTTACTATTTTCAGTGCTTTTCATTCCTTCTGATAGATCAGAGGTCTGCACACTTTTTCTATGAAGGGCCAAAGAGTAAATATTTAAGGCTTTGTGGGCAATACAGTCTCTGTTACAACTACTCAACTCTGCCATTGTAGAGTGAAAGCAGCCATAGATAGTTTGTAAGCTAATGATTATGACTGTGTTCTAATAAACTTTTTAAGTGAATAATAATATTTGAATTTCACATAATTTTCAAAGTATTATTTTTTTGATTTTTTTTCCAACCACTTAGATGTGTGAAAATCACCTTAGTTCATAGACCAACCAAAAACAGGTAACTGGTTTAATTTGGCTCACAGTCATTAAGGTATACATCCTTAATGCTAGAATCATTAAGCCTCAACCTGAAGGCCATCTTGTAACATTTCTTGCAGTGCAGGTCTACTAATGACAAATTTCTTTTTTGTTTGTCTGAAAATCTACTTACAGTGTTTTCAAAGCCTTAAATATGTACTCTTTGGCCCTTCACAGAAAATGTGTGCAGACCTCTGATCTACCAGAAGGAATGAAAAGCACTGAAAATAGTAAATATGCAGGCAAATATAAATACAATTCTAGGCTGACAGTTTTTGTTTTGCAATACCTTAAAGATATTATTCTGTTGTTTTCTGGAAAGTTGCATCTCTGTGCTCTGTTCCCTCTGCCTGAAAGTGAAATCTTTGGTCCACAGCTGCAGCTTGGAAAGGTAGAATACTGAAGCAAATTCAAAACTCACCTTGTGCATTTCTCTTCTCTCAGGAACACAGTCTACATTGTCTTTTGTCTAGTGCCTAAAAAGTTGTTTTATATATTTTCTTCAGTTATATATTTCTTTTTTACAGTGAGAGTAAATCCCATTCCTGTTATTCTGTTGTGGCTGATCCAGAAGTCTTTTGAAAATGTTCAAAACATAAGTAGTATAATCATAAAAAGTCATGTTTGGGTCCTGAGAAATATTTAGTATTTAAGAGTAAATATTTTGCTCTATAATTAACCTCTTTCTCACTCTGGGTTTTCTAAACTTTTTTTTAAAAAATAGGAACCCTAGACATTTGGACTGTGGGGTCATAGCAAAAACCTTATCTTAGGCCATGAATCTTGATGGACATAACCTCAACCTATCAATGTTTGTTGAGTACTATCTATGTATAAGATGCTGGTAGGCCTCAGAATTGTTACTCTTGCAAACTCAAATATTATAAAATAAATCATGATATAATATCACTTTTTGAAGAAAAGTTAAAGAATAATGTCACAGAAACAAGATTCCACAATTCTAAATCATTGGAAGTTGATCTGAAAAATGAGTGTTTTCTGAAAAACAAAACAAAACACTGAGAACTGAATTTTAGTCCTAACTCTTTTGGAATGATATTTTGCAGTTCACAATATTTCCAGGCATTGCTTTCTTCCTCTTTGGTGCTCAGTGATCTTTAAGTTCTCTTAGATATCTAAAATTTGTGTTTCTCTCTGCATGTCCTTGTGTACCATTTGTACCTTTCTTCTGTCTCATGCAATTAGGACATAAATAGAAGAGCATAACGTTTTTGAGATTCTGCATACTGAATATGATTTTCTTTTTCTTTTTTTTTGCGGTACGCGGGCCTCTCACTGTTGCGGCCTCTCCTGTTGCGGAGCACAGGCTCCGGACGCGCAGGCTCAGCGGCCATGGCTCACGGGCCCAGCCTCTCTGCAGCATGTGGGATCCTCCTAGACCGGGGCACGAACCCGTGTCCCCTGCATCGGCAGGCGGACTCTCAACCGCTGCACCATCAGGGAAGCCCTGAATATGATTTTGATTTTTTAAAATACGAAATGTTAGAGTGCACTTAAGTTGCAAAAAATGGTTTTCTAAACGTAATAGCTAATTACCTTACATGTATGCTTTTATGTGTCCTCTGAGTCATATCTACTCTCAGTAGCTGCTGACAAAACAGGATTTTACTGCTGAAAGAGCAGCAGATCTAATACTACTGCAAAAGAGCAGGCTGAATATTATTTTGCCTTGGGTCATCAATAAAATTCTAGTCATGCTCTGATCCTACACTTTTTTATTGTTCCCCATGATACATGACAGGTAAAAGAAGACTTTACTTTTTCAGGCATTGCAGAGCTTAAATGAAGTATTGGAAAATACCTAAAAAGTCACAAGTCTTAGAGAGGTTGGAAAGCTTTCTCCCTGACTTAGTGACACACGCAAATTGGTGTGTTTGTTAGGGTAATGCTGAATGCTATAACAAATACACCCACATATAAAGTGGCTTGCAATAATAGGAGTTTGTCTCTTGCACATGTAGTAGTCTCTGGCAGGTGAACATGTGAGCAGTGCAGGTCTCCTTTTTGTGGTTGTTTTGGAGCCTGTGTTGATGGAGGCTCTGCCATTATTCAGGGATATAGGCAGATAGGGACTCTGTCAACACAACATACCATGTCCATGGCTGCAGTAGTCATATCCATTCCACTTAGTCAGAAGTGGGGAAAGAGCATGAAGAAGTTCATGAGAGGTTTCTGTGGGCCATTCTTCTTCAATTCCATTGGCTTCATCTATCTAGAAAACAGAAGGAGAAATATCAGAACAGGAAATAGAACCCAAACTGTCTGACTCCTGAGCCCATGCTCTTAAGTCTTCTACACTGTCTTTTCTGATCTTGAAGCTACTTGTCTGTCTTAGTCCATTTAGGCTGTGGTAATTCTGGAAGCAGAATTCTGAATATGGTTTAGGTACCTGGTAATTTTGCATGCTTTATTTTGGTGTAAAAATAGTTTGGGGGGAATATAACTGATGTGCTCAATGGGAGTGATTTTGCTATTTTTTAATTGTGGTAAAATACACATAGCAAAATTTACCATCTTAATCCTTTTTAAGTGTACAGTGGTGTTAAATACATCCATAATGTTGTGCAACTGTCACTACCATCCATCTCCATAGACCTTTTTTCATGTTATGAAACTGAAATTCTATATCCATTTGACAATAACTCCCCATTCTCTCCTTCTCCCAGTCCCTGGCAACCACCATTCCACTTTCTCTCTCTATGAATTTGACTACTCTAGGTACTTCATGTAAGTGGACTCGTATAGTATTTGTCTTTTTGTGATTGGCTTCTTTCACTTAGCATAATGTCCTCAAGTTTCATCCACGTTTTAGGATATGTTAGGATTTCCTTCCTTTTTAAGGCTGAGTAATATTTCATTGTATATATGTACCATATATTGGGTTGCTTCCATGTTTTAGCTGTTGTGAATAATGCTGCTATGAACGTGGGTTTATAAATGTCTCTTCAAGATCCTGCTTTCAATTCTTTTGGGTATATATCCAGAAGTGGAATTGCAGGATCATATAGTAATTCTATTTTTAATTTTTTGAGGTGCTGTCATACTGTTGCTCATAGCAGTTGTACCATTTTACATTCCCACCAACAGTACACAGGGATTTTTTCCCATGTTTTTTAAATAATTAATTAATTAAATAATTTAATTTTGGCTGTGTTGGGTCTTCGTTGCTGTGTGCGGGCTTTTCTCTAGTTGCGGTGAGCAGGGGCTACTCCGTTGTGGTGCATACACTTCTTATTGTGGTGGCTTCTTTTGCTGCGGGGCATGGGCTCTAGGTACGCGGGCTCAATGGTTGTGGCTCGTGGGCTCTAGAGCGCAGGCTCAGTAGTTGTGGTGCACGGGCTTAATTGCTCCACAGCATGTGGGATCTTCCCGGACATTGGCAGGCAGATTCCTAACCACTGCAGTATTCCTAACCACTGCGCCACCAGGGAAGTCCTTTCTATGTTTTTTAAGGGAGGGTAGCTATGATGCGATAGTAAGTGCATCAGCTTTAGATGAATTTTAGTCCCTGCATATCATTCATGTGACTCAGGACTGTATGATTCTTAATCTCTCTGAATCTCAGTTTTCTCCTTTTTAAAAAATACCTACTTCACAGGATGCTGTGAGATTAATAAGATAATGTGTGTAAAGGCCACTGGAACTGTCAAGTGCTATAAAAGTGTGAAATATTTATTATGATATATTTGAATATTGAGAAATAAAAATCTGCATTTTCTTTCCTGATCCTGTACATATGTGTGCACACACATGGACATGGTGTCACTGAGGATTTCTCTATAGGGCTTACTATGTACAACACATACTGAGTTTCAGTAAAAGTTAAATTTAATGCCAAGGATAATAATCTCATGGAGAAGAGCTCCATTTTATACCATTAGCATAAGAATATCAATAGAAAAATCCCTGCTGTGTATAGCTAAACCTATTAGCCAGTAGTGTGCTATGCCATAACTTTCCTTTCTGAAGGAAAATATTTAAGACCCAGGGAGTTGTGTACAGTCACTATGACTGACTTAGGTGGATTTAAGTAGCTTTGGCATTTAGTATCTATGTGACAAAGGCCAAGTTCCTATGTCTCTGAGCTTCAATTTATAAGTTTCAAAACTGAGGGAATTAGAATAAATCATTAGGGGCTTTTCCAGATTTGAAAATCTCTGATTCTAGGGTCACTGTGTGGTTGGTCTAATATGATCTGATTGTTAACTCCTGTCAGTGTTCTTGAGTTCAGGTAACATAATGGATCCAGAAGCAATTCATTAAGAAAGTAAAGTAATAATAGAAGTAAGAATAATTTCTACCAAGCATGAGTGAAATTTCTCAAGTCCAACAAAAGAATGACTTGTGGTTGGATAAGATCTGATAATGTTTGTAGTCTTTGGAAGAAAAATTATATAAAAAATGAAAGACTGTGATTATTAGTATGCAGTTAAGAAAAATAGTATAATGTCCTAGAGTAGTTCTGTCCAATAAAATATTGTGCAATGATAGAAATGTTCTATACCAGCGCCACCAATATGGCAGTCATTAGCCACTATGTGTCTATTAAGAGCTTGACATATGATTAGTGAGACTAAGGAACTGAAAAATTTGAATGTTATTTAAGTTTATTTAATCAAACTTAAATAGCCATATGTGGCCAGTGGCTACTTAACTAGAGAACAGTTATAGAGAATATGATCTGTTCCCTGAATTATAAACTTCTTTAGGGCAGGAAATGTGATTCTTCATCTTGCTATGCATTCACTAAAGCCAACACAAGGAGATCAATAAATAATTGTGTCAATAAAGGATGTTCCTTAAAAAAATGATTTGTCGTCAAGTATATTTAGAAAATACTGTATCTTCTATCACATTTTTTGAGATTTGTAATGCACAATAACACATTAAATTCTTTGACAAATTCTCTAATAGATAGATATATTTTGTTTTAAATCTACATCTTTCAAACTTATTTCACTACAGACTTCTTTTATATATGTGTGTGTGTGAGAGAGCGAGAGAGAGAGAGAGAGAGAGAGAGAGAGAGAGAGAGAATGAATATCCCATAGAACACAATTTGGGAAACAGCTCATTTATTGAGAGACATGGGGCTTGGTTGGTAGAATACAGGACCACCTATCAGATGGATGAGCTCACTCTGTCCAGGTGCCTAGATTCTTCTCTCTATATAATATAGATGGAAGATATTGATGGAGTGAAGGGTTTGGAATAGAAACCAGAACGTAGGCATCTAGGAAACGGGGATAGAAAATATTTAAGGACTCAGAACCCTCTGTGGAATTGGGGAAGGAGGCTTGTATCTGGAACTCCATGTGAGAATGGTCTTCATAAGGTGAATACCTGCTCCCTTGAGAAATACCGTTTCTGACTGTTGAAAGTAATGTATGTTCTTAATGTTTGTTGTTTTTTTGAGTCCTTAAGGATCGTTTATGTAGATGCTTTTTCTATTCCTTTTGGAGGAGTGTCAGCTTTAAACCTGAATTTGGTATTTAAAGTACTAGGATTTCCCTGAGAGAGATTTTTGAAATTTGTATTAAAATGAAACAAACAAAACCTCCAATCCTTATCCTTGGGTTTCCATGATTGAAATTTTGGTTGGAGTTGGATCACATTTACCTAAAAATCAAATATGGTTAATATCAAATATAAGGAGCAAGAGGAGAAAGATCAAACCTTCTTGTTTATCTAGCTTTGTATAATCCTGAGAGTCTATGCATAAAAGTGTGAGTGAGAAGTAGAGCTGCCTGAAACTACCTGGTATAACACATTTTTTCCAGAGAGTAAAAATACTTGGCTACCTCTTGATTTATGAGGCAATGAAATATTCCAGCACATAAATATTGACGCTGAGACCCATGGGATATAGGAGTGCTAAGCACATTTGCAAGACATAAAGACCAAAGCTAAATGAAGTTACATCTTTTCCTATAAAATGCAAGCTGTCCCTCAATGGATTTTACCATTCTGTTGATTTTATTTCCTCCATCTTTATAATTGGAGACATTCTGCCAACCTGTTGAAAACACCGCTAGTATTTCTTCCTGAAATTTAGCCAACCTACTAATTATCCTTAAAATTCTGATTAGGCATTTGCCCCTAAAATTAACACATCAGCGAAATACCAGAATTTTGAGCCAGAAGCTGAGAACAGGAAAATGGCTAAATAAAGCTACTAAAAAAAACAATCTATAGGAACAATTTTCTGACATGAAATAGATTTTTAAAAATTAAAAATATTATATTTCATTTAACTTGCCTTGGAGCAGGAAGAATCTTTTTTTTTTTTTTTTTTTTTTTTAAAACTGTGTGTGTGCAAGCACGTGTGTGTGTGCGATGATGCTTATTTATTTATTTTTTTGCGGTACGCGGGTCTCTCACTGTTGTGGCCTCTCCCGCTGCGGAGCACAGGCTCCGGACACGCAGGCTCAGCGGCCATGGCTCACGGGCCCAGCCGCTCCGCGGCATGTGGGATCTTCCTGGACCGGGGCACGAACCTGTGTCCCCTGCATCGGCAGGCGGACTCCCAACCACTGCGCCACCAGGGAAGCCCAGGAAGAATCTTAATTCTGCATATTGAATACAGCTGCCCTAACATTTATTTTTTTATCTGCATGGACAGGGGCACCATGGAAACAGGGTAGAGGTTAGCATATACAGATGCAGATGCTGGTAGGTGTATAGATGTTAGAATTCTCTTGTAGAAGGTTGCATAAAATAAGTCGGGGACATATTGTGTTGTATCCCAAGGATTGGTGGGGAAAAATGCATTTCCCAATCAGGCCCTGCTTTTCAGCACCATATAAGAATCCCCTGGGAAGCCATGAAGCTTTAGAAATCTTACTTCAGTTGTAATTATCTCTCTTCTCCCATCAGATCATATCATCCCTGAGAATAGAGATAATAATAATGATTGTATTCTTTAAACAAACATTTATCTCAGGTCTGCTAGATTCCAGGTATTGTTCTAGGTATTATAGTCGTGGTTCTTGCTTTCAAGGAGTTTATATTCTCTTGTTGGGGGAGAGACAAACAATAAGCAAATGAAGGGCTGAATATATTTCAGATATTCACAAGTGCTGAAAAATAAATGAAACAGGTAGCATGATAAAGAATGAGGGTAGTCCAGGAAAACCTTTCTGAGAATGGAACTTTAGAGCTGGGACCCAGCATGAGGAAAGAGCCAGTCACAAGAGGGCAGATTGAAGTAAGAGAAATAAGTACAAATGTGCTAGAATAGGAGAGTTTTAGTTTTCAAGGACAGAAAGAAGATCAGTAGGCTGGCTGGAGTAAAGGATCTGTTGGGAGAGTACAGCCAGATTACATAG
Source organism: Phocoena sinus (assembly GCF_008692025.1). Lineage (NCBI taxonomy): Eukaryota > Metazoa > Chordata > Mammalia > Artiodactyla > Phocoenidae > Phocoena > Phocoena sinus. Next base: position 27,208,531 of record NC_045775.1, read on the forward strand.
GGCCTTGAAGGCCATGTTAACACTGCTGTTTTGCTGAGTGCTTTACCTGCATGGTCTCACTTTGCAAAACCACAACTCATTTAAATTTCAACTTTGTCTCTTCCTCTGTGATGTGAACAAGGCAATGATGGTGACTCTCACCACTTCTATCCCATGTAGTACTGGAAGTCCTGGACTGAACAGTTAGGCAAGAAAAAAGAAATAAAGGCATCTAAATTGGAAAAGAAGATGTAAATTTATCTCTGTTTGTAGACGACGTGATCTTATATTTAGAAAACCCTGAAGACTCCACCAAAAAAAAAAAAAGTTAGAACTAATAAAAAAATTCAGCAAAGTTGCATGCCACAAAATCAACATGCAAAAGTCAGTTGCATTTCTGTACACTAACAATGAACCATCAGAATGAGAAATTAAGAAAACAATCCCATTTACTATGGCATTACAAATAATAAAATACTTAGGAATAAACTTAACCAAGGAGGTGAAAGACTTGTATTTTGAAAACTATAAAACACTGATGAAAGAACTCAAAGCAGACACAAATAAATGGAAAGACATCTCATGTTCATGGACTGTAAGACTTACTATTGTTAAAATGTCTATATCACCCAAAGTGATCTACAGATTCAGTGCAATTCTTATCAAGGTCTCAATGACATTTTTATAGAAATAGAAAAAACAATTCTAAAATTCATACGGAACCACCAAGGACCCCCAAATAGCCAAAACAACTTTGCAAAAGAACAAAGCTGGAGGCATCACACTTCCTGATTTCAAAATATATTACATGCACCATGGGAATATAAATTGATACAGCCACTATGGAGAACAGTATGGAGGTTTCTTAAAAAACTAAAAACAGAACTACCATACGACCCAGCAATCCCAGTACTGGTCATATACCCTGAGAAAACCATAATTCAAAAAGTCTTGTACCGCAATGTTCATTGCAGCTCTATTTACAGTAGCCAGGACATGGAAGCAACCTAAGGGTCCATGGACAGATGAATGGATAAACAAGATGTGGCACATATCTACAATGGAATATTACACAGCCATAAAAAGAAACAAAATTGAGTTATTTGTAGTGAGGTGGGTGGACCTAGCATCTGTCATACAGAGTGAAGTAAGTCAGAAAGAGAAAAACAAATACCGTATGCTATCATATATATATGGAATCTAAAAAAAAAAAAGGGTCTGAAAAACCTAAGGGCAGGACTGGAATAAAGACCCAGACGTAGAGAATGGACTTGAGGACATGGGTAGGGGGAAGAGTAAGCTGGGACAAAGTGAGAGAGTGGCATGGACATATATACACTACCAAATGTAAAACAGATAGCTAGTGAGAAGCAGCTGCACAGCACAGGGAGATCAGCTCAGTGCTTTGTGACCACCTAGAGGGGTGGGATAGGGAGAATGGGAGGGAGATGCAAGAGGGAGGAGATTTGGGGATATATGTATATGTATAGCTGATTCACTTTGTTACAAAGCAGAAACTAACACACCATTGTAAAGCAATTATACTCCAATAAAAATGTTAAAAAATATATTACAAAGCTACAGTAATTAAAAGAGTATGATACTAACATTAAAATAGACATATAAACCAATGGAACAGAAGAGAGAGCCCAGAAATAAACCTTTACATATATGGTCATCTGATCTTTTGACAAGGGTGCCAAGAATACACAATGGGAAAATGGTGTTTGCAAAACTCGATACTCACAAAAAAATGAAATTAGACCCTTACCTATGCCATACGCAAAAAGAACTCAAAATGGATTAAAGACTTGAACATAAGACTTAAAACTCTTGGAAGAAAACATAGGGGAAAGGCTTAATGACATTGGTCTTGGCAATATTTTCTTGTATATGATACCAAAACACAGGCAACAAAAGTAAAAACTGACAAGTGGACTACATAATCTAAGAAACTTCTGCACAGCAAAGGAAACAGAGAGAAAAGGTAACCAGTGGAATGGAACCTGTGGAGAAATAATTTGCAAACCACATATTTGATAAGGGGTTAATCTCCAAAGTATAAGGAACTCCTACAACTCAATAATAAACAAATAATCTGATTAAAATATGAGCAAAGAATTTGAATAAACATTTTTTCCACAGACAACGTATAAATGGCCAACAGGTATAGCAAAAGATGCTCAACATCACTGACCATCAGGGAAATTCAAATGAAAACCACAATGAGATACCACCTCACACCTGTTAGGATGGATTTTATCAAAAAAAAAGATAACAAATGTGGAGAAATTGGTATCCTTGTAAACTGTTGGTGGGAATGTTGGGGTGCAGCCACTCTGAAAAAAATTATGGAAGTTCGTCAAAAAACTAAAAATAAAACTACCATATGTTTCAGCAATGTATATATTCAAAGGGATTAAAATCAGTATCTTGAAGAAATATCTGCACCCGTATGTTCATTATATTGAACATCTGCTTCATGTTCATGCATCATTGTTCACAAATGTCAAGACGTAAAGCAACCTAAATATCTATCAGTGAACGAATGGATGAAAAAATGCGGTATACATACAATGGAATATTATTCAGTCTTAAAAGAAAATCTTGCCATTTGCAACAGCATGGATGAACCTGGAGGACATTATGCTAAGTGAAGTAAACCAAACTCAGAAGGACAAATATTACATGATCCAACTTATCTGAGGAATATTGTCAGAATCATAGAAACAGGGATTGGAATGGTTATTTCTAGGTGATGGGGAGATGGGGAAAAGGGGAGGTATTACCCAAAGGGTAGGAAGTTTCAGTTATACAAGATGACTAAGTCCTAGAGATCTACTATATAGCATAATGCATATAGTTAACAATACTGTATTGTATATTTTAAAATTTGTTAAGAGGATAGATCTTATATTAAGTGTTCTTATCATTTTGCCATGACTATCAGGAAACTCAAATATAAATTTAATTATAAAAAGTACAATAACCACAGGAGCCTAGGTATATATTAATTTGTATCTCCCAGTAGCTGTAGGCTTGAAATTTTCCATTTCTATTTTAATACTCATACCTTATATGTGTCTTTAATTGCAGTACCCTCAAATCCTTTTCAGACAGGTAAAGCATTATTTGTAAACTAACATGCTTAATAAACAACCATCTGCAATGGTAATAGGCATTTTCTCATTCCTGTAGTCATAATTAATTTCACAGTTTCATTCTTTGGGGTTTTTAGCTTTATAACTAATTCCCATTATCCTTTCACCAGTTATTTGTGTGCTGCCCAAATTACCTCAGATCCTTCTACCTGCCCTCCCAAGTTGTGTAGACTTTCTTCTAGTGGTTTATATCCAGATTCTCTTGGAAAATTTCTCTATGGCTGCTAGGTGCATTAACAGTTTACACAGAACTGGAAGTACCTGGGAGTTCACATCCTTCTGGAGTGGCCCTTAGTCAATGACCAATTAAGGCCTAGCTCCTTTACCTCCAGTTGGGACGAACTATGATATGTAAATTATACTGTAGAGCTTTTAGCTCCAGCAGGCTGAAGCTGAGGCTGGTGGTGAAAGTGAGGCTAGGACTTCCCATGGAATCACACCTTTGCATGGCTTCTTCACCTCTGTTGTCCTGCTTTCCTCATTTCCTGACTGGTTACTCTTGGGAGCACTTCCTTAATAAATTTCTTGCACATGAATTCTCCTCTCAATGCTTGCTTCTAGTGAACCTGATACCATTTATTGAGTTTGGATCTTTACACACACACACACACACACACACACACACACAGACACAGTCTTAGAACACTGACTGTAGAAGAAAAGGGCTGAATATTAATATTTTAATTAAAGCATAGAGACATTCAGAGTAGAACGACATAACTATCCCAATCCTAGGGTAATTAACAATAAGTCCTTACTGGAAGAACCAAACTTCTTCAGGGATCTTTTTTTTTTTTTTTTTTTAAACATCTTTATTGGAGTATAATTGCTTTACAATGGTGTGTTAGTTTCTGCTTTATAACAAAGTGAATCAGTTATACATATCCATATGTTCCCATATCTCTTCCCTCTTGTGTCTCCCTCCCTCCCACCCTTCCTATCCCACCCCTCCAGGCAGTCACAAAGCACCGAGCTGATCTCCCTGTGCTGTGCAGCTGTTCCCCACTAGCTATCTACCTTACGTTTGGTAGTGAATATATGTCCATGCCTCTCTCTCGCTTTGTCACAGCTTACCCTTCCCCCTCCCCATATCCTCAAGTCCATTCTCTAGTAGGTCTGTGTCTGTATTCCTGTCTTACCCCTAGGTTCTTCATGACATTTTTTTTTTCTTAGATTCCATATATATGTGTTAGCATACGGTATTTGTCTTTCTCTTTCTGACTTACTTCACTCTGTAGGACAGACTCTAGGGCTATCCACCTCATTACAAATAGCTCAATTTCATTTCTTTTTATGGCTGAGTAATATTCCATTGTATATATGTGCCACATCTTCTTTATCCATTCATCCGATGATGGACACTTAGGTTGTTTCCATCTCCGGGCTATTGTAAATAGAGCTGCAGTGAACATTTTGGTACATGATATTGTTGATGAAGATATAGTACCTACAGTGGGTGGAGTGAGGCAGAGTGGTGGCTTTGGAGTCAAACAGATATTAATGTGTATCCTGACTATGACACTCATTAGATGTACAACACAGTATGTCTGCACACCTTATTTTTCTTACGTCTAAAGTGGAAAACATAATACCTACCTTGTAGGAATGTTGAGATGATTAGAGATTGTGATGTGTAAGACAATAGCCTCAGTAAGATGTTCATTCTCCAATTAAACCTACAATTTTTAGAGATGTAGAGGTAACATTTTATTTAAAGAGAGATAAGATTCTTAAATACAAAGAAGAGAAATCTCATGGTGGATGGGAGTGAGATAGGAAAACCAATGGAAAGTCATTAGTAAGATGCAGAAGAGTCAAGGCAAGAAAAAGATAAAAAAAAAAGAACCATTCAACTAAGATTTCTTTTAGTTGTTAATTAAAGGAAGGAGATTAAAAGAGAAACTAGACCTTAATATCTGTCTGTTCACTGTTGAATTTAGTATAATACCTATCACAGAGAAGGTTCTTCCTCTAAAATAGGATCTCCTTGAATAGTGTTTAGAATTTGTTGTCTAAACCTCTTGCTCAAATTAACCTCATAGTAAATCTTACATAGCTCTTATTCCACATGTGGATTCAGTCATTTCCAAAACACAGCAACAGTAAAACTTTTAGTGCTTTTTGTAGGGTATCTAATTAATGAAAGGTTTAAAATATCACTCTGGTTAGATATGTAAGTTATGGGGATGGTACCAGATCATTGTAGTCAATATCCTGGAGTCTGGAACAGGCACACCAGGATATCAGCAACAGAACATTATCTCAGCCAGGACTATTTATGTTTGGACATGCTGCTTTTTACAAAGTAACACTATTAATGAGGGCTAATTCAATTTAGCTGTTCAAAACAATGGAACATTTATTTGTCTAAATAAATTTGAAGAAATATTGCCAAAGAAATAAGTGAAAGATTCAAGCTTGCTCATTTGCAATGGAATGATTATTGAAAATGATAATGGAAATGACAGTTATAAAACTAAGTCCAATGAGAGAAGCTGTGAAATTATGACCACAGGGGAAAAAAGTTTGTTAGGAACACTCACTTCTGGGGACAGTTTGGCTATGGAGGTGGAGTAAAATAATGGTGAGTCTGACTCTGGACACATTTAATAGGAAACATAGCATACTCTACCACCCTCCCCTCCAGATGAAACAGATGGCTCTGTGGGGAGCATATAGTCCTGGAAAATATCATGGGAAGATACCGTTTAAACAGAGGTCGGAGAAAGAGACTACGACCAAATCACTATCCTCATCTTTTTGTTTATTTCATGGGTAGACAGTAACATTCTTTCACCGTGTGCTTGCTATGAAATTTTGGAAAAGGCATATGGTGATATGTCCAATCCAAAAGAACTATGATTCAATTCTAATAGATAAAGGAGAATAGCAAAGAGGCAGCCTCTGTATATTTATGTGGATTAAATACCAAAGCCGTGGAAATAGTTGTAGGATGACTAAGCTAGCCAGTCTTGTATGATGTAATCATTCTATTGGGAGACATTTTCTTGAATCTTTGCTAATTGTACTAAACATTAAGAGAATTACCACAGTTCCCTTTGAAACACTTCTGTCCAAAGGAGAAGGAAGAGAAGGATCAAGTAGTTGGGACGAAAAGAAATGGTAATGGGTGATAAAGCTTAGTACAAACCATTTTTGCGTTAAAATATAGGGAGTACCAAAGTATATTTTAGACACCATTCATTAAAAATCAACTTGGGGGAAACAGTTTAAAGTTTTCCTAATTGAAAACAGATTCAGTTACAGAACAGGAATAATCTCTGAGTCTCATTAATTCAATAAGAAAGTAAAGCATATGCTTCTAATAATCCAATATAAGATTAGCCATCATGCGTATAATTGCGGGTATCATATGAAATTCACTTTCTTTAATTATGTGTATTCACTTCTCTTTAAGAATGAGAATTCTAAGCTTTTCCACATAAATATATTTATACTTTCAAACCAATTAATGTAAAAATGATCCTCTAGTTGGGTTTCAAAATATTGAGAAAATCTTAACCTGAGTCAATGAATGTCAAGAAACTGCTTTTAAATTAAACATGTGAAAACTTTTAGATTTTTTGTGTTTGAAAATGCTTATACTTTGGAATGAAATAATTCATCTAGCTAGACAGAAAGCATACCCCACGCTGTACTAAATTTTGTTTTGAGCAACATTGGTTTATATTGTATATACTTTCCAGACTAAAACTATTCATCTTGTGCTACCATGAATTCATGTGTGTGCTGAAATAGCATTTCTGTGAGAGCTAGTAGTTTTCTAGTTGTACCATGAAAACCATTGATTATGCATTACGAAGAATCAGCAATAAAAACAAATGGATAAACTGGTGTAAAATGAGTGTTGTTATCTGATTCCTTTAAGGAAGCCAAAAAATGCTATTGGCTCTCAGCTATGTAATCCCTTAAAAACTGTACTCAGGACAATCTGGCAACTCCTATAACTCAGTATAAAAATCTCCATAAATAGAAACATAGGACTTTATGCTTCTTAGGCATAAATAGTTATAGAATGAGAAAGGGTGGGGAGACCTTTTAAGTGCAGATAGCAGGGCGGAGATGGACACCCTGTATCTCTTTTCTCCTCAGAATTCTTTCTTTAGTAAGAGAGATATGATATATGCAACTATGAAGAAAAAATGCACTGACTGAAAAAACATTCAGCTTTTTTTTTTTTTTTTTTTTTTTTTTGTGGTACGCGGGCCTCTCACTGCTGCGGCCTCTCCCATTGCAGAGCACAGGCTCCGGACGCGCAGGCTCAGCGGCCATGGCTCACGGGCCCAGCCGCTCCGCGGCATGTGGGATCCTCCTGGACTGGGGCACGAACCTGTGTGCCCTGCATCCGCAGGTGGACTCTCAACCACTGCGCCACCAGGGAAGCCCAAACATTCAGCTTTGACAAGAGCAAGCTTTAGAACAAAAAGATGAGAACAAATATCTAAACAGACTTTAAAGACAACATTAAGCAAAGTGATTAAAGAAGTTTAAAATCTTGTTTTGCATTTGCTGGAGCACATTAAAAAATAAAATACCCCTCTCTCCCTTGTTCTTATATGCTTGTCTTCCAAGCAAAAGATAGGAGGACCAAAATGAGTAGTTAACTTGGATTGACCTTCGAACAGCTGCCCCATTAAACTTCAGAGGGTGTGCATCCTCACTGTTGCAATCAAGTGACTATAGCTAGTGCTTTTGTGTGTGTTAAAGCTGAAGAAGCACTTGAAAGAGGTGACTAACCCTTTTGGATCTGAATCAACAAAATGTGTGATGCTCTTACATGAATAATATTGTCATTTGAAATATAAACTTTATCTATTTCTCTGCCCTTTGAAAAAAGGTGAAACTAGTCATCTTGATTTTGCTTATCTTATTTATTGAAGCTCTGCCAATATTTCTGCAGAAGAAAAGAGATGCGTTGACACTTTTCTATTACAAAATGCATAAATAAAATGTTTTGGTGTCATATAGAAGTTTAAATATTGAGAATATAATTATACAATTATGGTTTAAGGTTTTCACATTGATTATCTTTAGAGAGAGTCTGGGATAGAGAGGGTTAATGGGCACACTGAAATGAGCAGAGAAAATGCCACTGCAGGTGTTTGCTTTAACAGGGTGTTGATGGAAAGCCAGGGTGACCTAAGTAGGGATATAAGCAAAAGAGAGAAAGTGTTGAAGGGGCTAGTATAAAACAAGTATGTGACCATGTCAAGCTTTAATTCCTAGAATTGTTCTGGCTTTTCTTGTTTGAGAATGCTGCTTTGCTAATTTCTGTATAAGCCCAATTTGTTTTTTATGAGGACAGGGCAATTAGAGTGGAGATTTCAGAAAAAGAGTTATTTAATCACACATAGGAAGCTACAAATTCCTTATTTTCATTTGACAAACTTAGCAGGTAAAATGAATTACTTCTCTAGGTTTTCTTTGTATATATTCTTTAACTTTATATACTAGGAAATTTATAAGATATACACATACAATAGCAGAGAGACTAGTGTAATGAACTCCTATTTATCCAACCTCCAAAATTATCAGCTTCCCTGCCAACTTCCTGGCTCCTCTCATCTCCCAGAGTATTTTCCAGCAAATCTCAGTCATTATGTCATATCAACTGTTATATTTCAATATACATCTCTAAATAATACTCTTTTAAAATATATCTACAACCCCATTATCATACTAAGAAGTGCTATATCATTTATAGTACCATAAATAAATAATTTCTTAATATAAAAAATCCAGTGTTCACATTTTTTTATCTCATTTTTTAATGATTTGTATGACTCAAATAATGGAATTGAAATAATGTCCATACATTACAATTGGTTAGTATGTTTCTCAAGACCCTTTTAATCTATAAGATTACTCTTTCTGTTTTACTTTCTCCTTGCTTTTTTTTTTCTTTTTGGTGGTTGTCATAGCAACTGAGCTGTTTGTTTATAGGGTAGAGCTTGCTGATTACATTCCTGAGGTATTGTTTACATGTTTCTCTGATCCCTATGTCTTCTGTAAATTGTTGGTTAGACCTAGAAACTTGATTAAATTTAAGTTTGATATTTTCAGTAAGACTACTTCCCAGATGTTACTGTTTACTTTCATAAGGATGTACAAAATCCTTATCCTGTCTAGTTGTTTCTTTCTGTATGTGTGATGTTAGCAGCCATTGAAGATCTTTATCTAGATCTCTGTTTCTTTCTTTATCTAGATCTCTGTTTCTTTCATTACTTTTTTTTTTGGCAGTATGCGGGCCTCTCACTGCTGTGGCCTCTCCCGTTGCGGAGCTCAGGCTCAGCGGCCATGGCTCACGGGCCCAGCCGCTCCGCGGCATGTGGGATCCTCCTGGACGGGAGCACAAACCCGTGTCCCCTGCATCAGCAGGCGGACCCTCAACCATTGTGCCACCAGGGAAGCCCTCTTTCATTCCTTTCTATGAAAGATTTGGCTACCCTGAAATACAGCTCATAAAGTCAAGGCGGAACAATTGCTAGACTCCATCCCTTTAGTTATCAGTTAGTATCATTATAAATTCACGGATTAAATCCATTTGATGCATCTTGACCCACAGTGCCACTATCCTTACTGATAGAAGATAGCCTTTGGACTTGAATAGCTTTTGGACTTGAACTACAACATTGCCTCTTCCCTGGGTCTCCAGCCTGGCATACCCTGTAAATTTTGGACTTGCCAGCCTCCGTAGTTCTATAAGCCATATAAGCCAATTCCTTAAAATAAATCTCTCTTTCTCTCTGTTTCTCTGGAGAACCCTGACTTAGACAATTGTTAAACAAAATTTGTATTAATTCAGCAGAGTCTTCCTGAGTGTCTGTTGTTTCAGGCATTCCTTCAGGTGCTGAATATACAACAGAGAAGAAAATAGACCATCTTTTATTGACCTCCTGGATCTTAAATTCTTCTGTTTTCACCAATTAATTACTTCTTTAAAATGCTTTGAAGCATCACTCCTTTACTATTTATGCTATTTGTTCAGCATTTTAGTTTCACATGGTAGACATATAATTATTATTTTGCCCAGTCAATATGTGTTTAGAATCACTCAATTTATTTGCTTACTCTTTCTACTCCATATAAAACAATTCTTCTGGGATAACTTTCCTTTTCTGGAAATACAGCTTCTAAAAGTTCCTTCAGTAAGAATCTGTTGGTAAATTATCTGACCTTTATTTAATCTGAAAATATCTTTTTTTTGCCCTCATTCTCTAAGGTTTTGATATATGTATAACTTTAGGTTAAGAATATTTTCTTTTGGAATGAAATAATGCCATTTGCAGCAACATGGATGCAACTAGAGATTATCATACTAAGTGAAGTAAGTCAGAAAGAGAAAGACAAATACCATATGGTATCATTTATATGTGGAATCTAAAATATGACACAGATGAACCTATCTATGAAACAGAAACAGAATCATGAACATAGAGAGCAGACTAGTGATTGCCAAGGTGGGGGAGGATTAGGGGAGGGATGGAGTAGGAGGTTGGGTTTAACAGATGTCGGCTTTTATATATGGAATGGATAAGCAGCAAGGTCCTACTGTATGGCACAGAGAACTATGTTCAATATCCTACGATAAACCATAATGGAAAATAATATATAAAAAAGAATGTATATGTATAACTGAATTACTTTGCTGTACAGCAGTAATTAGCACAAGATTGTAAATCAACTATTTCCACTGCCTTTCAATTATTAAAAAACAGTCAATTGTGTGTCTTTTCTCTGGCTACTTTTAAGACCTTCTTTTGGTGTTGCACTGTGATGTGTCCTAAAGTTAGATTTATTTATACCAATTGGTATAAATTTTTACATCATGGATCTGAGGGTTTATGTCTTTCTTTTAGTCTGGAAAACTATCCGCTTTCTCATTTGGAATACTACTTCTATCTCTTCCTCTCTTCTCCTTCTGTAACTCTAATTATATCTATCCTATACCTCATCACTTTATTTTCTCTGTATCCTAATGTATATTTCATATATTTTATCTCTTTATCTCTCCATACTATATTCTGCAGACTTTTTTTGGCCCAAGTGGGCCAAACCTTGAGGTTTTTCAAATTTTAGGGGAAACATTCTGTCTCTCCACATGTCTCCAAGTTTGCATGCTGTCCGTTTCTTTGACGTTGGTTTATTTCTAGCTCATCCTATTTTTATTTCCTATATCTATTTCCATATATGTTCTCTGTGTGTGTGTGTATGTGTGTGTGTGACTTCTTGTTAGATTTCCTACCATGGATAGGCTCTACCTTTTTTCTACTGTCACAATGTCCTAGTGAGGTTTCACAATAAGTGTTAGACCCCAGTGTATCAACGTTCATATCCCCTCAGGTACTTAATTCTACATAGGAAACCACTGCTTTGGAGAATTCAGAGTCAGTAACAAGTTTTAAGTAAGCAAATGCCTTGATTTTACTGTATTAATAAATTATGAACATTATGAAAATTATACAATGATTAAAATAGCATGAAATAAATCATACAGATAAACATCTTCCTTCCCCAGTGAATCATCTTGAAAGTCTATTTAGATGTGCACACCTTGCTTTACACAATGGAAGTTCAAAAACAATTTTTAAGCAGGGGATATGTCATGATTAAATTGGTACTTCAATGAGATCATCTTGGGTGTGGCAAGGAGGAGGTTGGATTAGAGCAGTACTCAACTTTGGCTGTCCATTAGAGTTACACTGATAGCTTTAATAAAGTTTTGATACCTCAGATGTTTAATTAATCTGGATTGGGGCCTAGGCGTCAGCATTTTTCTAAAACAACTCCCCCAGGTCATCCTATTTTCAAGCCATTGTTCAGAACTATGGAGCTAAGGCAATGTAAATGGAGGGAAAGATTTAAATTTAAGAGATAATTGTAAGACAGAATTGTGTGATCTGATAACCAACTGGGCATGTGATAGTGAAAAATGAAAGATAACTGAGAATTTTAGCTTAGATGACAACACATGCACGAGAAGCCAACTTTTGTGTTACTATGTGTTAAAGTAAGTGCTAACTATGTGTTAATTTAATCTTCACAGCTGTGGCAGGAGCTGCTATCTGTTCACCATTTCTCTTTCCTTCTGTATGTAGAGCTGGACTACATTCCCCAGTCTTTTTTTTTTTTTTTCCTTAGGCCATGTGATTGAGTTTAACCTAAAGGAATGTGGGCAGAAGTGATACATACCATTGTAGGTCTGTCCCATAACAACAAAACCTCCTAGGAAATTGTCTTCTTTCTCTTTTATTTTTTGTTTGCTAAATAAGGCTGATGCTCAGGGTGTGTTTATGTCATATCTTCCTTCTTTCTTGGGTGCCTTAATGAATGCATAGAGAAGAGCAGAGCATCACAACTTTTACTTACCAAATCATTGAAATTGAGGTGAGATAAATTTTTGTTGCCTTAAGCCAGAGATTTCTAGGTTTGTCTGTTACAGCAGCTAAGGTTACCTTAATAATTCTATAAGATAAGTGCTATTATTAGCCTTACTTTTCAGATAAATGTAGCAGAGAGAGTAGGTTTTCATGGAAAGACTTTGAGATGCCTGTATTTCATTCAAGTAAAGGTACTTAACAAATATAGGTGTGAAACTTATGATAGTGGTCAGTGTGATAAATACATTTGTGAGTCATCAGCATGCAGGTGATTGTTGAAGCTATGGAAGTGAAAGTGATCTCTTGAGGAGACAAAGCAGAGAATAAAGGAAGTGGACTAATGATAGAATTTAATACTAGTAATATTTAAAAAGAGGATCTATTGTGGGAGACCAAGAAAAAAGTTAGAGGTTAGAAAAAAATGAGATGGAGTATCATCAAGAAAATCAAGAGAAGATATACCTTTAAAATGAAAGGTCTATCATAGTGACAAAAGATACAGAGTTCAGTTAGCTAAAAACCAAAGAAAAGGCCACTTATTCAATTAAGTGGTGAATGCTGACCTTTATAAAAGCCCTTTCAGGAGGTTGGTCAGATTGGAAGTTGAATTAAAATCATTTGACACGTGATTCAAAGAGAAAACTTGTGGGTGACATATGTAGTTCATCTTTTTAAGATGTTTCGCAGTAAGGACAAAAGGTACCATGTAGAATAAGCATTTTGATCCCTGGGTCAGCTGAACACCAGAAAAATGAGATTTGTGACAGTAGGGTATGTTTCAGACCAGTTTCTTTGCTTTGAGAAATTTCTACATGTATTAGAAAATACACGAATCACTTTTATTTACCCCAATAATATTTACATATAAATATTAAATGTAAATGGAACTATGTCTGAAAAAGTTAGCACCTTGAAGGCAGGATGATATAAAATTAGGTAGACTGAAACAAAGTGACACTCTAAGAATTAAGTTTAGGGATTAAAAAAATACGGACAGCATCGTGTTGTAGGAAAGTAGAGAATAACTAAATATGTTATTTAGCCAGGAGAACAGGAAAGAAAGAAACTTGGAGATGAATCATACATGGTGATGACTTGCTAATATACATATTGATATTATACAAATCTGATTCATATTTAATGAACAAGGGTTAAAATCCATGCTTCTTTTCGTACTTTACTTGTCTCAGGCAGGAACGCTGTATTTATATTGAGAATGTAAAGAAATATTAAGAAAAAGTGTTGTCCCTTTGTCTTGGACCAAGGACTTTTACTTTTTTTGCTGACAGTAGTCAGAGATCAAACTTAGCCAGATCAAATTTTCTCAGTGGCTGAGAGGAGGAACAGCTAAGCAGGTCAGTTTCTAGTAGCGGAATTGGAAGTATGTGGTAGGAAAAGATGAAGCCAAGGATATCTTCAAGCAGGTATGTGTGTTGAGTATGGATTATCTGGTGTCTTTAATTTGTTCTTGAAATTATTTGTTGTTATCTTCTGCTCTTTTCTGTTGTTTCTCTTTTTCTTTCTAAGTACATATTTTTTATATGCATTTGGTACTGGGGATATGAACTCAGGATTATACTTTCCCTCCTAGATTAGGAGCAATTTGAGGGCAGGTTTATTTTTAATCAGAGTCTAGTTACATTGAAGCATAATCAGTGTACAATAAATAAAATTATTAGGCTTTCTAATAGTTCTCCACTGAATTGGGAATGAGGACAGGCAAGAACAAATTTTCCTGAGGAGCTGAGGCACAGGAATGCAGAACGGTGAAATTTGAAGTAATCTGAGCAAATCTGACACAACCTCTCTATATCTGCACTCTATAGTACTTGTATTTCAATTCAGTTCTAAGCTCACTGAAATTACTTTTAATGTATCCTGTTTCTATCACAGAATTTACCAACATTAAAAGGAGGCATCAGTCTCTTAAACTGATCAATCTTCTTAAATTCCCAGGATCTGGGAAAAGTTGTTTGAAAATAATTATGTGATTTTAATATATTGTTTGTAGGTTTCATTCATTCATTCATTTATTCATTCATTCAACAGATATTTTTAAGCATCAAATATGTGCTCAGTTATATATCAGGTTCTAGAATTACAGTGGTAAGCAAGGGCCTGATCTGTGCTCTATCGAGGCTTATAGTCAAGTATAGATTAATCAAACAGCTCATGCTGTTTGAAATGGTATATAATTAAATGGAAATTAATGTTTCTAGGGGCCGTATAATGATGGAAGCTGATCTAGACCTGGCTTGTGTGTATTGAGGGGAGAAGGGGATGTACTGGGAAGGCTTCTCAGAGGAAGTGATGCCAGAGCTGAGGTCTGAAGGCTATTATTTGTTTATGTCACTGTTTTTCCATTATAATATATTTTTTACCATGAGAACATATGATCTACTTCACAATGAGGCCATTGGCTTTATGAAACCATTTTAAGTACACAGAGGGTGGTGAAAAGCAAGGGCTGCCTGTTCCTTGCTGTCTCCTTGCATTGCAATAAGAAAATTTTGTGCATTTGAACTGACTGGGTTTATATCCTGTTGAAATGGACAGTACTGGTGCAGGCACACAGATAAGAGAAATAAGTGTAAATGACCATGAAATGCAAGGGGCTGTCTTGAGAAGAATGCTCTTATTTTATACTCTGAGATTGTAGCTTAGATGTGACAGTGGAAGTAAGAGACACCTTTTACTTGGGGACTTCTCTGGAAGTGCCTGCTTGTTGTAGAAATTCACCTTTTCTACTAGTTGTAAGATGCTAGAAAAATTGTTCAACCACTTTTGGTCTGCTTTCTTATTCACAAAATTGGGTTAATAATTCACAGTGTTTTCTGAGCACTCTTCTGCACTTGAGCTGTGAAATACAATACACATTTTATTTATGATGGCCAATGAATACTGCAGTATTTATTGAGTGGGAGCAGATTTGGAGGGTACTAAACTCATGACAGATGTTTATTCATGTAACATTATGTACATATTACTGGCTAAAATACATCCTCAAAAATTGAAATTTATACATGAAATTGAAAAAATATATATAAACCATGCATATGAGAAAGGTAGTAGGACATTAAAACATTGTGAAGATCATAGACTTTGGAATAAGTTAACAAGTGGTTAACTTGGGCAGACATTTTACATGTTTGAGCCTCAGTTTCCTTATCTGTCATAGGGGGATATTAGTAACAGCGAATAATGGTAGTACCTTCCTCATAGAGTAGTTGTGAGAATTAAATGAGGTGATTATTTTGATGTAGCAAGCTCTGGTTCATATTAGCCAATATTATGAGGGTTTTAAAATCTCTTTAAAATGTAAAGCTCAGTTTCTTGAATTAATGCAACAAGGAGTAGGTGGAGATGTGCCAGAGGGTACTAGGAGTCACAAAATAAATGTAAGATATCTTCCTGAAGTATATTTTATTGACATTTACATTTTAATATTTTTATATGGAACATAAAAACATTCTTTTGAAATTTTTAGATAAAGAGAAATGCTTCAAAGAAATATGCTGCCCTTGCAGGGTGGCGTAAGGGTTCAGACTGCAGCTCTGGAGCCTGGGAATGTGCATCCATTCATTTCTTTAGGCTGGGGTTCGTCAGTGGCAATGGTTAAGAATTGCTTGTCAGGGCTTCCCTGGTGGCGCAGTGGTTGAGAGTCCGCCTGCCGATGCAGGGGACACGGGTTCGTGCCCCGGTCCGGGAGGATCCCACATGCTGCGGAGCGGCTGGGCCCGTGAGCCATGGCCGCTGAGCCTGAGCGTCCGGAGCCTGTGCTCCACAACGGGAGAGGCCACAACAGTGAGAGGCCCGCGTACCGCAAAAAAAAAAAAAAAAAAAGAATTGCTTGTCAAAAGACTTAGCTATTGTTGAACGATGCAGAAGTAAAGGCATTTCTTGTTCAACCATTGATTTCAGTAGATTAAAAATCAAGAGGATTATATGGATTTGTCTTTGCAAATCCTAAAGTGATTTTCTGGATTTGGGAAGAATGTTGACATGTTTTAACTTCACCCTTAACTGAGAAATGTTCCCAGCATCTTGCTCTTGTAAGTAATTGAAAACACTGTCAACTCAGATTGCCTCTGAAAAAGGCAAACTAAGGTGTTTTCAGAGACACTAAAATATGATATGTCTCACATTTATTTTGGTAAATATCTTGATTTCCTTATTTACTGTGAGAAAAAGAATTTGGCAAATTTTCAATTCTAAAATACATAGTTCTTAGAGAATATACTGTATATTTTCTCCCAAATTTATAGAATTGCCAAAACCTAAATCTGTGCTTCTTTATTAACATTTGGGTGTTATTTTAAAAGAAAACCTGGACTTAATTAAAACATAGGCAGAAAGAATATGTATATATATATATATATATATATACACACACACATATATATATATATATATATATATATATATATATATACACACATAGAATAGATTTTATGTCACATTTCACTTGTGTAGCTTCTGTATTGGGAGCTTCATGTTTAACTTTTTTATTCTTTTAAGTGGAAATTGGGGGCCATTAATTGGAGGAGGAGCTGTGAGTCTTGTCTTTGGGGTTTTGCACATTCATTTCTCTTGTTTGGGAGGATCCCTTCCTTTATCTTTTGGGCTAATTCAAAGCCCACTTTGGCTGTTGCTTCCCCTATGAAGGCTCTCAGACCATCCACCCACCAGAATTGATTATATCTTCATCTGTGCAATATTTTGGACCCACTAAAATACAGAGCAGTGATTTCCTTACATATCTGTATTTCCTATGATTTGAGCTCCTTTGTTCAGATTCCACATCTTCTTAATCTTATGAATTCAGGCATGTGAGAAGTCTTCAAGACCTGTCTATTAATTGAAATTGACTCAAAGAAGGGTTGCTAAACACTAGTAGCCGGTGGAGTTGAGAATATAGAAGATGTCCACAGAGGCCTTCTGGAGGTATTAAAAGAGCCACTTGTCTCACAAAAGTACCTCTGAAGCAACAACAGGGCCTCAGATGGTAGAAAAGTCCAGAGTTATACCAGAATATATCTGTTCCTCCACAAAAACTATGTTGGGAAAGGATCAGTATCCAGGAGTATAGATGGGGCACCTTGGGGATGAATTAAGTCAGCATTTATCAACCTTCAACTTGTGAACCTATAATATGGCAAGTAATTATGTTTATTACTCAAGTAAATTGTTAATCAAGTAATTTATTAATTAAGTAATCTATAAGCCCTACAAGCTATGAATCTATAATATGACAATTAATTACATATTCCTTAATCAAGTGATTTTCACTCAGGTCTGTGGTAGTTGCTCTGGGTAGATTGGGGATACAGAAGAATTATAGGCCTGTTCTCTGGCATGGAATAGCTTCAGTTCAGTGAGGGGCAGGCAAAGCTAACATACCTGGAACTATAGGAGACAATATAAGCCAGTATAACAGGATGAAGAATGGGATGTATCTTTTTGTTGGAAATTAATTAATACTCAAAAGCTGAGGATATCAGGTGACAAGCATGCTCAAGTTCTAAAAGAGAGATGCTGTCTCCTTCACTGTCAAGCCTTGAGATGACGGCAGCCCCAGCTGACACTGCAAATGCAGTCTCCTGAGAAACCCTGAGCCCTGCTGTGCCCCAATTTCTGACCAAGAGAAGCTATGAGATAATCAGTTTCAGTTATTTTAAGCTGTTAAATATGGGAGTAATTTGTTACTCAGCCATAGATAATTAATACAGTGTCCTTTTAAAAAGTAAAAACACAAGGCCCTCAAAAAAATAAAAGAGAGATGCTAGACAAGTTTTCATAAGATTTGAAAAGATGCAGCAAAACTGGACTATGAACTTTAAACTCCCATCTTTTACTTGGAGCTGTAACAGAAATCTAGAGCTTCCTCTGACAGGAGATTCTTTGCAGAGGTTTGTGACTCAATCACCTCACCTAGGGGACACAATCAAGTTGGGGGAGAGAATCTGTAACAAATATCAGCGGGAATCAAGAGAATGTCTCTGAGAGATTAGGGGTGTTTTCCAGAAGTGGAATGTGGCATACAAAAGTTCCCAGATGTTTGAACTATAATAAAAATATTTTGTGCACTGGAAATGGATGGATTTATACCCTACTGAAGTGGACAGTTTGGGGAAAGGACAAATAGGAGAGAAATGACACATGCAAAGTCCATGAAATATAGGATAGTGTAGGGAGAAGGGAACATGATGCATTTTCTGGGAGAACATGACGTTGTCCCCTTTAGCTTTGTGGAGAGAGCAGCTGATTCTGGAGTCTGGCTTGAAGTCAGGAACTGGGTGGAGCTTCTTCCTTCTGTAAGGCAAGAAGGGAGAGGTGTGCTTCCTGAGCCAGAAGGCCGTACTCACAAAATCTGGTGGATAAGAGGGGGGTGAGTTTCCATGGGAGGGGTGTATGCTTAGGATAGTAGTGGTGTTGGACCTTGCCCAAAGTGTTGCCTGCAGGGAGGCGACTTGCACAGAAAGAGGATATGAGAGAATACTGTTGAAGGCTGCAGTTGGATGGCTACCAACAGACATTAGGCAGAGAGGGCATAAAACATGTCAAGCTTCCTAAAGGAAGTAACTCCAAAGAAGCCATAAAAGTGCCCCCCAAGAAAGAACTAGCTTGTGCACCTGCACCACAGAAGACCCTAAATTACAACAATGCTCATCAAAGAAGATATTGATTGAATCATCTTCTTCCTGTATCTGCCTCTGGATGGGTGACAAGCTGCAGAATGATTGAGGAAGATGTGGGGCAGGGAGAGAAAAAGAAGAAACCTTCTAATGTTTGAAGGTGACGTGGAAAGCAGTATGATTTGCCCAAGATACTGCATAAGATCTAAGAAGGGAGAGCCAGAAGAGAGTGTTTGAAATCAGTGGTGGATGTCTAGAGCCCTTTCTATATTTATCCTGTTGAGTTGAGCCCATTCAAAAACATGCTTCTACACATTTAATTAAAATGAAATCATATGGATATATTTATCCTGTTGAGTACCCATTCAAAGCTTCTACACATTTAATTAAAGGTATGGAATGACATAAGAGCCGCGGATGAAATTCCATATGGATGAATGGTTGGGAAGGCCTCAGGGAGGGGCTGTGACTTTACCCAACTCCTAGAGTAACGACTGAGAAAGAGCAAAGAGACAATTTTATTGTTAATATTTTTACATATAAATATTACTTCTCCACTTTTTACGCAAATGGTAGCATACCGTATATACTGTTTTATGTCTTGCCTTTCTACAGTTAATGTATCTTGAAGATTTTTTCATACCAGAATTTATCATTCTTTTATCATTCATTTTTATGTTATCTATTTTATGTTATCTATTTTATGTTATCTATTCATTTTATCTTATTCTATTGTAGGACTGTACTGAAATTTATTTGACCAATAAATTTTGATTGATGCTTAAATTGTTTCCAGTCTTTCTCTATCATTAGCAATGCTGCAGAGAATAATCTGTAAAAGTTTAAGTGTAGAATAAATTTTTAGATGTGGAATTGCTGCATTTTAAAAAATAAATGTTGGCAGATTGCCCTTCATGAAGGTTGCATGGGATTTACACTTGCACCAGCAATGTGTGAAAGTGACTGTTCTGTATTCACTCACAAACACTGAATGTTAAGTTGTGTTTTAAAAAAAATTTTATTGTAGTATAGTTGATTTATAATATTATATTAGTTTCAAATGTATAGCATAGTCATTCAATATTTTTATTTTGTAATGACTTTAAATAGATTATAATCCCTGTGCTTTACAATATATTCTTGTTGCTTATCTATTTTATACATAGTATTTTTTGATGAAATAATATATTTATTGAAGAAAATAAAGCACCTCATTAGCTGGAAATGAATGATAATTTTGATTTACCTTGTATTCGTCTTGTGTATTCATAAAACTAGTACATTTTGCTTACAGTTTCCTATACCCTTTATATGAGCTGAAATCAGCTTATGAAAGAGAGATAATGATGATCAGTAAATCAATGCTCAATTTTAATTCAGGTTGCATAAATAAAAGAAAGATGGCATAATATGCTATTGTGCTGGTTTAGTTAATGTTTCTCTTCAGAATTATAGGAATTGTGATGATGTTAGCAGTGAAAACCTGTACACTTTTCTGAATCTAACCAAAACGAATTCTATTTTGTTAGTTTTGTTTTGCACCATACTGGCTCTCAGGTGATTGATTGGAGGAGGCTGGGGAGACCCACCTATTCCAACCACAAGGATCACCTTCTATCAGTCTATGGATGCTCCATTACAACTCTTCCTCCAAATACAATCAACATTATTGGTCCAGTCTGATTTTCTGCATTGTGTTTGGAGAGATTGTTTTTGTGCACTCCACCACTCAAGTATGGCTTAGGACTCAGGTGACAATGACTCTTGTGTTATATTTCACAGTATTCAGATCTAGTCCTTCAGCCCCTCCCTCCTATATCAGTTTGGCTCATAAGCACCTTGTAGATTTCACTTGCCTTGCTTGTCCCCCAGGACCCATGGTTAAGTCATTTCAGTGTTTCAACATTTCTTTTACCTTGCTAATCTCTAGTGTTGGATCACCCCGTTATCTGCTTTCTCCACTGCTAGGTAACCAAGCTGTGTTTCAGAAAGCCACGACAGTTTTTGGAATGAGGTCTGTGCAGCATCACACTCTCTCCTCTCAGCTATGTCCTCAGTGTGTCTTACTCTCCTATTTATCTCTTACAGACTTTCTAGAATGTTTCTGAGAGCAATTGCACCAAATCTTTCTCGCTATTTTTCAAACACTTGATTACTCAACACCCCCAGCATAGATGACTTGCTGTACTTTGAGATCACATGTGTCCCCTGTTTTAATGCATTAGCAGTCCCCTGTGGACTTTCTCACCAAGTCCAACTTCTTAGCTGCATATTCAAGACCCTTCATGCTTTGGCCCCAACATCCATGCTCTTGTGTGTGTACCCGAGGGTTTCCAGTTTTGTTTTGTTTTTTAATTGTGGTATAGATGTTTTACAATGTTGTGTTAGTTTCTACTGTACAGCAAAGTGGAGTTCCTTGTGCTGTACAGCAGGTTCTCATTAATTATCTATTTTATACATATTAGTGTATATTATACATAGTATTTTGTATCTCTTAATCCTATAGCCCTATCTTGCCTCTCCTGCCCTTCCTTTCTCCACTGGTAACCAATAGTTTGTTCTCTGTATCTGTGAGTCTGTTTCTATTTTGTTATATACATTCATTTGTTTTATTTTTTAGATTACACATATAAGTAATAACAGAGTACTTGTCTTCGTCTGACTTACTTCACTAAGCAGCATACTCTCTAGGTCCAAAAATTTCGCTTTTTTTATGGCTCAGTAATATTCCATTGTAATTATATATCACATCTTTTTTTATCCTTTCATCTGTTCATGGACACTTAGGTTGCTTACATATCTTTGCTATTGTATATAATGCTGCTATGAACATTGGCATGCATGTATATTTTCAAATTAGTGTTTTTGGCTTTTTTCGAATATATACCCAGGAGTGGAATTGCTGGGTCATATGGTAGTTCTATTTTTAATTTTTGGAGAAACCTCCCTACTGTTTTCCATAGTGGCTGCATCAGTTTACACTCTCACCAGCAGTGTATGAGGGTTTCCTTTTCTTCACATCCCTACCAACGCTTGTTATTTGTGGTCTTTTTAAGGATAGTCATTCTGAAAGGTGTGAGGTGATATCTCATTGTGGTTTTGATTTGTATTTCCCTGATGATTAGTGATGTAGTATCTTTTCATATGCTTACTGGCCATTTGGATATCCTCCTTTGAGAACTGCAGTTGAGTTTTTAAAATCCATTTTCTATTTTTTCTTTTATTGATTTGTAGGAATCCTTTATAATTCTGCACAGTAGTCCTTTGCAATATGTATGTACAGCAAATACCTTTACACATTCTGTGGCCTGCCGTAAGAGTTATAATAATCTTTTGATATGCATTTTCTTCTAGAAGCTTTAAAATTATACCTTTCACATTTAGGTCTGCAGTTCATCTAGGATTGATCTTATTTTGGGGTGTATAGTGTAAAGTAGGGAAGGATATTTTTTTTCATATGGATATCCAGTATACCTGGCTTCATTATTAAAGAGATTTTTATTTTTCCATCACACTAAAGGTGTTATCTTTTATCATTAATTATGTGTTTGATCATATATTTGAGGGACTACCCCTGGATCCTGTTTCTGTTCCACTACTTTGTCTATAATTACACTAAGACACTCTGTCTTAATTATTAGAGCTTTATAATAATTATTGATTTTTGGTAGTATAAATCTTCCAGTTTTATTGTTTTTCTTTAAGATTGTCTTGGCTACTTTTTGCCCTTTTCCATATTCATTTTTAAATCAACTTGTCAGATTCTACACACAGTGAAAGTAAGAAACCTATTGAGACGTTTTGGGGATCACATTGAAACTGTAAATAAACATGGTGAGAATTGACATGGTTATGACATTGCGTCTCTCAATTCATGAACATTATCTATCCATTTAATTAGGTCTTCTTTAATTTCTTTTGATATTTTGTTGTTTTCTATGCAGAGTTTCTGTATATCTCTTGTGAAATTGATACCTATATACTTGCTATCTTTTAAGGCCAAAACATTTTAATGGCATTTGTTATAAATTTCATTTTGTATGTGTTTGCTGCTGTTTTTGGACTCCAATTTTTATCTTTCCAGCCCTATGAGATGTGTAACACTGCCTGAATTCCCATCTTCTTAGCATTGCTTTCTCTTGGACTTCTTTGCCTCTCAATTTCTGAAGCTTAGCTTTGGTGGGGAAGAATGGGTCTGATTGTTGAGCTTACTTCTCTGTGTTTACCTTCGCAGAGCTTGGTCTTTCAAGTCCAGATTGCATTAATAGCTCTGAACTCCAGCTGTTTTCTCAGTAGTCCAAGAAAATATCAAATCTTTGTTTTAAAATGAGTAAAAACAGGCACAAGCAAATACTGAAATTAGTGAAATGAATGAAAAATTAAGATTAGTGAATTAATTCATTGTAAACTCTGTGAAATTAAATGTTAATTTATATTCATTTTTGTACCTACTCATAGTTGTTTTGCAGTCTTTGATAACTTTAATTACAGAGTATTTTAGGTATTAACTAAAATCATTTTTCTCCGTATATTGAGTCTAAATAAAAGGAAACCTTCAAACGAAACAAAACAAACTTTGCCCAGCTTCTTCTCTTCTTAGCTACTGGTCCCTCTGTGGTTTTACACCCTGTCCATTTGTGTCACTTATGAATTGATAAGTGCCTTGAGGGTAAAAAACAGCATAGAATTTAAGGCTCACCTAAATGATTTTTCCTTCTGTCAGGAATCTTGTCTTGGTACCTCTTCAATGATGTCAAACAGATTTCAAAAAAAAATTTATCCATATGTTCTACTTGTTCTCAGAGAGAAGTGGAATATCTCCTGATCTTTATTTCTTATTTTGCTGTTCACTTGAGTTTTCTCATTTTTAGCCACTCAATTATATTTTATTTTATCAGTTTTATTGTTTTTCTCAAAAAAATTAGTTCTAGATTTTTTAGTATTACTACTATTTTACTAATCCATTGAATGCAGTATTTTCCTTATTAATTTTTTTCTTTTGCTCTCCTTAGATTTATTATTTTTTGTTCAGTTTGTTTCATTTCTTGAGTTAGATGTATATATATGCCTGTATGTTTTAATTTATTTACAGTAATTCAATATGTATAGTTCATGTACTTATAGGAAATTGCTATACATATATATATATATAAACCTATAAATATTTCCCTAAGACTGAGATACAACTTATAGATATTAGTATGGTATATTCTTATAGCAATCTATAAAGATATGCTGCAATTTCAGTTTTAATTTTCTCTTTGACATTGTTCAAAGAGAGTGGTTTTTTTTTTTCATTTTCAGAGTGTATGAACTTTCTATTCTTATTTCTAACTTTATTATGGCCAGAGAATTTGGACTATTTCTGCTTTCTAGAATTCATTGAATTTTTTTGTGGCCTAATAGCTTCTTGAATTTTTCATGGATACTTGAAAGAAAGCATAGTCTCTGTATCTTCATTTTCTGCTTTTAATATGCTTCTATTTCTTCCTTGAATATTCACTAGTTTTTGTGAATATTGATACTATCTTTTATAATATATAGATATTTCTACTATTATAGTTTTATTGAGCATTGTACCTTTACTATTTTAAAACTTTCTTCTTTTTTCATTGTATGTTATTTTTTTTGCCATTTATTCAATCAGTGTGATACTTAGATCATAGTTTCTGACTTGTTTTTATAGTAATTTATCAATTCACTTAAAATTTTTCTAAATTAACATTTCAGGTTTGATTTACGTTTAGTGTATTTGCTTTGTGATCAAATATGGAAAAATTTTTCTTACAATAAATGAATACAATTTTTTAAATTCTTACTGAAATAACAAATATGTTTCATCTTAGTTTGTCATATTTTATTTTATATTTTTATAGCTTTTAAAAATATTTCATGGCTTGCTCTGCTTTTTCCACTTTATGTTTGTGCTCCTTCTTGTAATTAGAAAAGTCTATATATTTTGTGGTTGTCTCCCATAAAACCATAATTTTATATGATAGTCTTAATTCTTTCTGTAGACAATAGTTAATAATTTTCTAATACGATTAATTATAAAATTAGTATGATTTTCTACTTTCCTGACCCTTCTCCACCTCCTAATTTTAACTATATGATATTTCTTAATATTTACTTTTGGTTTTATCAGATAATCTTCTTCTATTATTGATTTTTCTGATTTAACTATTTTTGACCTCCAACTGTTAAAAGTAAGTCAACATCCTTACATTACCTGCCATCTTTATTTCACCTTCCTTCTTAACATTTTGCTTATATACTATTTTTTTTTTTTAATTTTATTTATTTATTTATTTTTGGCTGTGTTGGGTCTTCGTTTCTGTGCGAGGGCTTTCTCTAGTTGTGGCGAGCGGGGGCCACTCTTCATTGCGGTGCGTGGGCCTCTCACTGTCGCGGCCTCTCTTGTTGCAGAGCACAGGCTCCAGACGCGCAGGCTCAGTAGTTGTGGCTCACGGGCCTAGTTGCTCCGCGGCATGTGGGTTCTTCCCGGACCAAGGCTCGAACCCGTGTCCCCTGCATTGGCAGGCGGATTCTCAACTGCTGCGCCACCAGGGAAGCCCTTGCTTATATACTATTAAGAGCTGTAATATCCTTTTCTGTCAGCAAAACTCCACAGTTGTTTTAGTCTTAGACCTACAGTTACATAGATGTAACTCACTGATATTTCTTTTGCCACTCTCTCCTGTCGTCTTTTTGTGGCCTCTAGAAAATTCATCCAGACAGCTTCATAGGAACAATATTCTTCATGTTCTTGCTGTTATTAATATATTATCAAACTTGATTTTTAGCCTTTTGAACACAGACTTGTGTTGAAATACTAATGAGGAAACATGAATGACGTGTTTGGTGGACACTTTTTCTTCTTTTGTTCCTGCCACTCTCTGCCTCTTGCTGTCTACCCAGTTATAGGGGCAGGGCTCTCAGAAGACTTGTTTCTGCAAAGTGACTTTACGTCTCTTGGCAACAGGTGAATGGTCTTGAGTAGGCACCAGACCCAAGTTCAGTCAGTCAGAGTCCCATCTATAGACATTTGGGGGAGAGAAGATGATAGAGATAGAGATAGGGACAGGGACAGGGACAGAGAGAGAGAGACAGAGAGAGAGAGTCAGTCTTTCTCTGGGTGGCTGAACCTGTAAATAAGGCTGTTGATACCCGGTTTATAGATAGTAAATGGGAAAAGCAGAGATTAAAAAAATAATAAATGGGGCAGTAGTACAGAGAGATGCAGAGCTAAGTGAGGAGGAAGACTTTCTAGGTTTCCTATAGATTCTAGTTTATGCTTCCAGTTTGTTCCTGAGACCTGCCTGCTTCTCTTGTTTCCATGAAACATCTTTATAACCTTATAGTAAATTCACCTATTTTACTGAAATAGATTTCTTTTATTTGCAACTATAATAAGCCGACTCATACCGTGAATGTAATCACAGATCACAGTCCATCCAGCTAAAAAGAGTAAGAAAAACTAGATTAGATTACTCTTTCTTATCCTGCAGGATATTTTCAACTGTAGAGTTCACCATGTGAATTCAAACAGACTCTTTATTAGCTAGCTCAGTTACCAGATTAGATCTGGTTTAAGTACCAGGAACTTATTGGCTGGTCACTATAATACAATAGTGCAAAATTAAAAGCAACTGAGAGGTTCAGTCATTTGTATTGGTAGTGGCTCATTAAGTCAGCCACATGAGCTGCAGGCAGGTACATCTGGATTCACACAGCTTGCTACTCTTTCCCTTCAATTCTGCTGTGGATATCTATGCTTGCAGCCCAGCCATTGGCTGAACTTAAATAAGCAGTCTGATCAAAAGGCACACCTCACCAGATAGGGCTATTTCTATAACCCTCACAGTCTATAATCCAAGGCATAGCAGCAGGGTCGAAGTATCCCCAGGTAACTGAATATTCTCTTGGTACTTTGAAGAGCAGCCTGAACTTCTTAAACTTCTCCAGAATTGTTGGAGACATGGTGGAGGTGGCTGAGGGAGGAGCTGTAGCCTTAGAAATCATCCCAGTCAGGCATCTTGGTAATGTGTAGGCCTGTTCAAAATACATACAAAAATGTAAAGCTTAATTAGTTTTTAGCTTAGAACTTGGTTGAAAACTTCATTTAGTCTTTTTATTTCTTTCCCATTATTGAGACAACAAGATATTTTATTTAACAGAAAATAAAGGAAAATGAAACAAAGAAAAAAGTCACTCAGAGTTCTACCAACCAAAGAAAAACACTGTTAATTCTAGCATTTTGGTATTTTTTCTTTCTAGATTTTGTTTTTAACTTTTCAATATATTTATTCTTTCATTTGCTTGGCATAATGTTGTGTATTTACAATTCCGAATCTATTTTTTAATCCATGAATTTTCTGTATTATTATAAACTCAATGTAAATATTTTCAAGGGCTTCATAATATTCTTTGAGATGGATATCACATAGTTAATTAACCATTGCTTTGGGACATGAATATTTCTAATTTTGGGATTTTTTAATGTTCCAATAAATCTCTTTTGTATAAAATTTTTCATATATGTAGAATTTTTTTGTACATTAAATCTTCAGACATTTCTGCTCTGATTTTGAATATTTTATCTCTGGCAGTATGTCAGTATCTCACCTTGGCACAGCTTCCCTTTACATTTGCAGGGACTAGACCTGGGTCTGTGAACCGAAGGGGGCCCACAGCAGGTCTGGGAATGCTGAACTTGAACTGCTCATTTGAATGAATCTGAAATCTGGTTTGATCCCTTTGTTTTCACCTCACTGCATCCCAAAGATGAGAACTGGCTGAGAACGTGCCCAGATTTGGCTCTGCCAGCTGGCAAGGCATCCCCAAATAATAGGAGATTATTAGAATCCTGCCCTTTTCCAGAGAACTTTTATCCACTTTCATCTTTGTGTTGTGCCAGTTAGGTACAGTGGTTTTCTTTGTATGTACCCTGGCAGCCCTATCCACATAGATTTGGGAGGAAAATCTCACAGAATGTGAGATCCTTTTAGATAACAGGAGTTTTGTTAATTTTAACCCAAAGATACTTGTGATGGCAGTGGGGCTGTGAGTGTCAGCTGCAGGTAAGGGCTTAGTTGCTAGGCTGCCTGTGTGGAACTTTGCAGATACTCCATTTCTTTCATGGCTACAGTCTTATTGAGATCAGCAATTGATGTGAAACCAAAAAAGGGAATCAGAGACAGGGCTTCTAGAAGAGATGACATCATGAGTCCAGTCCTTGCTTTGGGTGCCTTTATATGGCTCTGCTTAATTCCTTTTTGCAGAACTGGGGGTGGTGGTGGGCACTTCCCCTTCTCTGTTAGCAACCTGAACACTTCTAGTATTAGTAATTGAAGAGATATTGATGGATCTTGGGAAGGGGTTAACTTCTTTCCCTCTGGTTATTGTCATCAGTGGGCAGGGGGACATACTCAGGTGGTCAGGTCGTGTGTGGGAGCTGAAATTCCAGATAAGAAATAGTTGTCTTCATCTCAAATAGCACCTCTACCTCCATCCCTGGGCCTAGGATACTGGGTTATTTCTCTGCTATTGCTCAAAGAGAAATGCCAGTATATTCCCATGGTGTGTGTATTTGTGTGTGTGTGTGTGTATAATTAATGAACTATTGCAACATGTTAGCTGCTTTTTTTGCCAGAGGGAATCTTATAGTATTTTATAAAATACTAGAATTTTAGAGCCAGAAGACACCATAGATATCCATTAATCTATGGATTAACCACGATAATTTTTTTACTTTCTTTCTTTTTTTTTTTTTTTTTTTTTTTTTTTTTTTGCGGTATGCGGGCCTCTCACTGTTGTGGCCTCTCCCGCTGTGGAGCACAGGCTCCGGACGTGCAGGCCCAGCGGCCATGGCTCACGGGCCCAGCTGCTCCGCGGCATGTGAGATATTCCCGGACCGGGACATGAACCCATATCCCCTGCATCGGCAGGCGGACTCTCAACCACTGCGCCACCAGGGAAGCCCTTTTTCTTTCATTTTTATTGAGATATAATTATCATAGAGTACTCTATAAGTTTAAGGTGTACAGCATAATGATTTGACTTACATATATCATGAAATGATTGCCACAAGTTTAGTCAATATCCATCATCTCATATAGATACAAAATTAAAGAAATAGAAAAAAAAATTTTTTTCCCATGATGAGAACTCTTAGGATTTACCCTCTTAACAATTTTCAGATATAGCATACAGCAGTGTTAATTATATTTATCATGTTGTATATTATATCCCTAGTACTTATTTACTTTAGAGCTGTAAGTTTGTACCTTTTGATTGCCTTTATCCAATTCCCCTTCCCCCACCCCACTGCCTCTGGTAGGTACAAATCTGATCTCTTTCTCTATGAGTTTGTTTGTTTTTTAAGTATAATTGACATACAATACCATGGTAATTCCTCAGGAAAGCGATGCAGAGCAGTTTTAGGGATTTTTCCAAAGCAGAAGAGGTATTGACTCAGCCCCGTCTACAACCTGGGTATTCTGGCCTCAGCCAATGGTCTTTTCATTACAAAAAGCCTATTTTTGTAGTAAGAGAAAATGTTTTTCTGTAATTTTTTCTTTTTTAGAACAAAAATACTTTGCTGAGGCAGGAGAAAGAATAACACAAAAGATTCATTATTATTACTATTACTGTTACTATTTAGCATACTATTTTATACTTGTTATTTTTAAAAAACACTTTACTGATGTATAATTAGCTTTCAGAAAGCTTTACATAATGAATTTGGAGATGAGACTATACCTGTGAAACCATTACCACAATCTATGCCATAAACATATCCATCACCTTCAAAAGTTTCCTCCCCCTTCTTTATTTATTATTATTTTTGTAAGAACACTTGACAAAAGTTCTACACTCTTCAAAATTGTAAGTATACAATACAGTATTGTTAACTATGGGCACTTTTAACTATAGTCTGTGTAGTAGATCTGTAAGACATTCATCTTGCATAACTAAAACTTTGTAACCTTTGACCTCCTGGCTTGCCCCTCTCCCTAGCCCTGGCAACCACCGTTCTATTCTCTGCTTCTATGAGTGTGGCTATTTTAGATCCCTTAGATAATTGAGATCGTGTAGTGTTTGTCCTTCTGTGTCTGGCTTATTTCACTTAGCATAATGTCCTCCAGGTTCATCTATGCTCTTGCAAAGAGCATGATTTCTTTTATTGTTAGCCTTCTTTTTTGTGTGTATGCACATTTTCTCTGTCCATTTATCTGTCAATGGACATTTGCTTTGCCTCCATGTCTTGGCTCTTCTGAATAATGCTGCAAACTAACATGGGAATGCAGATATCTCTTCAAGATCTTGATTTCAATTCCTTTGAATATATACCTAGAAATGAGATCTTTGGATCATATGGTAGTTCTCTTTTTAATTTTTTTGAGGAACCTCCATACTACTTTCTACAGTGACTGCACCAGTTTACATTCTCACCAGCAGTATATGAGAGTCCCTTTTTCTTCATATTTTCACCAACACTTACTTTTGTTTTTTTTTGTTTTGTTGATAGTACCCATCTTAACAATTGTGAGGTGGTACCTCATTATGGGTTTGACTTGCATTTCCCTGTGATTAGTGATAATGAATGATGATGAGCACCTTTTCATATACCTGTTGGCCATCTGTATGTCTTCTTTGGAGACATGTCTGTTCAGCTCCTTTGCCCTTTTTTAGATTGGTTTAATTAATTTTTTTGCTATTGAGTTGTAAGAGTTCCTTGCAAATTTTGGATAATAATCCTTTATTAGACACATGACTTGCGAATATTTTCTCCCATTCCGTTGGTTACCTATTAATTTGTTGATTGTTTCCTTTGCTGTTCAGAAGCTTTTCACTGTGGTGTAATCCCCCTTGTCTATTTTTGATTTCGTTGCTTGTGCTTTTGATGTTATATCCAAGCATTCATTGTCAAGGCTGATGTCAAGAGATTTTTCCCTGTTTCCTTTCAGGAGTTTTATGGTTTCAAGGATTATGTTTAAGTCTTTAATCCATTTTGAGGTGGTTGTTAATAGAGTTATCAGTGGAAAAACAATATATATAACATGATAACTATGTCTTTGTTGAATGGATATATTGAGAATCTCTGCTTTGCATATATCATGTCTATTTATTTTGTTGAATGAAAAGATGGATACAAAGCAGGACTACAAAAGACTTGATGCATCCTCCTGAAAACAAGTAAATTATAATATTTTATCCTTCTTAAGGTTTTTTATTCTTAATTTTCTATCATGTAATATTTTTCTTATTTGTTTATTTTCCTTTCACATGTGTGGGGGTTGAAGAGTGATAAAAATGTTTCACATCCCTTTGGACTCCTTCTTTTCCAGAGTTCTGCCAAATGTCCACTAATGAATTCAGTGTAGGGCAGGAGTCAAGAGACTTGAGCTGTCTCTGTTGAGTTTGGGCAGGTAATTTCATCTGTCTGGGGACTTTCTACCCCTTAGGTATAAAATAAGTCATTGTACTAAAGACGCATGTAGTTCCTCATAACTCAAAAATTCTATGTCTTTAGCTTTATAATAAACATATATTGTTTATATGAGAACTGTGAGAGCTTGGTACAGGGCACTTTGCCTGGGCTTTATAAACAGTTGTCTGATCAAACTTCTGTCATAACTGAATGATGGGAATCAATGAGCATTTATTTAATGAGTGGTTTATCCTCCTCCACTTCTCCCATCCTCTCAAAATGTACAGGTATATTTAAATGGTTGCACAGGAATCAGAAGAATTCAATATAGTGTTTTGTTGATTAGAAACAGAATGTCTAGAGCCTGACAGACTTGTGTTTGAGTCCAAATTCTTCTCCTCATTCATGTGAATTACTTAATTCCTTTGAGGTTTAGTTTCCT
The DNA here is from genome assembly GCF_008692025.1 of Phocoena sinus. Classification (NCBI taxonomy): domain Eukaryota; kingdom Metazoa; phylum Chordata; class Mammalia; order Artiodactyla; family Phocoenidae; genus Phocoena; species Phocoena sinus. The sequence continues at coordinate 27,240,582 of NC_045775.1, forward strand.
TGTCTGTAAAACAGAGATGGTTATATCCCTTCATTGGATCATTAAGAAAATTAAATGATATAGTGTGTAAAGTGCCTGGCATATATTGAGTATCAATAAATCTCTATTGATTTTCTGCTCTTTGAATTTCAGATTTGCCCTTGAGTAACTACAGAAATCATGCTACACACAGGTGGCAGTTGCTGGCCATCTCTGGTGTGCCTTAGCTTGGAGGTGCATTACTCTGATTTCTGCCTCCATTTCACATGTCCTTCTTTCCTGTGTGTCTGTGTCCTGATTTCCCTCTCATTATAAGGGTCACAGTCACTGAATGAGGGCCTGCCCTAGTCCAGTTTGACCTCATCCTTGCTTGATTACATCTGCAAAGGCCCTATTTCCAAATAAGATCACATTCACAGGTACTGGGTTTTACTTCTTCCTTTCCAATCTGCATTCATTTTGTTTCTTTTTCTTGCCTTATGATAGTAAATAGAACCTTAAGTACAATGTATTAGAGAAATGCTGAGAGTGGTCATTCTTGTATTTCTCGTGATATTTGGAAAGAGTCTATTTTATCCCTATTAAGTATATTAGCTCTAAGTTTTTGATAGATGCCCTTTATTTGGATTCAGGAAGTCGCCTTCTATTGCAATTTGGCTGAGAATTTGTTTTTAAAAATCAGGAATGGGTGTTGGATTTTAGGAAATGCTTTTTCTTCATCTATTAAGATAATCATGTATTTTTTGGTTAAAATAATGAATTATATTGATTCTTAAAAAATTTTTATATTGATTCATATTTTGATTGTCAAACTAACCTTTCATCCCTGGGATAAATCCCATTTGGTAATAATATATTATCCTTTCTGTATATTGTTGTATGTTATTAGTTAAATTTTTATTTATTATAGAATATTTGCACTAATATTCATGAGGGATATTGGTCATTGGTTTTCATTTCTTGTAATGACTTTGTTATGTTTTGGTATCAGACTAACAGTGGCCTCATAGAATGAGGTGGAATGGATTCCCTCTTCTTCAATTTTATGGAAGGGTATTTATAGAATTGATATTATTTCTTCCTTAAAAATTCGGTAGAAATAACCATTGAAGTCATCTGGGCTTGGGGTTTATTTTGTTGAAAGGTATTAGCTACAAATTTGGTTTCTTTAATAGGTATAGGAGTACTCAGGATATCTGTTTCTTCTTGTGTGAGATTTAGTAGTTTGTGTGTTTCAAGGCATAAAGTTTTTCATATTTCCTTATTGTCCTTTAATATCTGTAGACTCTATAGTGTTGTTACTTCTTTCATTTGATGCTGTTAATTTGTCTTTTTTTGCCCCAGTTTGTTTGAGTAGAGGTTTACCAATTTAATCTCAAGGAACCAGTTTTTGGTTCAATTTCATTTTTCTATTTTTTCCCTTTTTTTCTATTTCATTCATTTTTACTTTGATATTTATTATTGCTTTCTTTCTAGTTACTTTGAGTTTAATTAATTTGAGTTCTTGTTTTTCTCAATGCTTAAGGTGGAACTTTAAGTCATTGAGTTGACTCCATTCCATCTTTTCTAAAATAGGTGTTTAGTGCCATGAATTTCCTACTAATCAATGTACCACAAATTTTGAGATGTTGATATGTTGTGTTTTCACTTTGACCCAGTTTAAAATACTTTCTGATATCCTCTTTGATTTCTGTTTTGATCCATAGGATATTCAGAAACGTGTTTTTTAGTTTCCAACTAGCTTGGGATTTTCTTAAGGTCTTTATTTATCTTTATCAATCTATTATTGATTTCTAATTTGATTACACTGTGATTAAAACAACATACTTTTTATGACCTGGATCCTATTCCAGTTATTGAGACTTATTTTGTTGCCCAGAATATTGTCTATATAGGTAAAAGTTCAGTGTGCACTTGAATGTGTATCCTACTGTTGTTTGGTGAAGTATTCAGTAAATGTTAATTAGTTAGGTCAAGTTGGCTAATGGTATTATTCAAATCTTTAAAATCTTCACTTATTTTATGTCTATTTGTTCTATAAATTATTGGAAGAGGGGTTGAAATATCCAACTGTAATTGTGGGATTTTCTGTTTCTCCTGCAAGTTCAGTTAGTTTTTGCTTCATATATTTTGAAGCTTTGTTTTTAGGTGCATAAATATTTAGGAATGTTATACCTATTGATTAATACTCACTTATAATTATTATTATCTTCTTTATCCCTACTAGTAATTTTTGCTTTTAAATATACTTTGATATTAATGTCACCACTCCAGCTTTCTTTTGATTAATGTTAATATGGTATATGTTTGTTCATATTTTTACTTTTAACCTATTTGTTTCTTTATATTTAGGGCATGTTTCTTGTAGCAGTATATAGTTGTGTCTTTAAAAAAAGTCTATCTGTAATTATTGATATTTTGGTTTAAATTGATCATCTTGCTATTTGCTTTCTGTTTGTCTCATCCATTTTTTATACCTTATTTCCCCCATTATCTTCTTTTTGTTGGATTAACTTAATATATTATGATTCTGTTTTACCTATATTGTTGACTTAACTAGATAGAGCTCTTTTTTATAGTATTTGCTAGGTTTTATATTATATATCTTTAACTTATCACATTCTAACTTCAGGTAAAATTATACCACTTCATGAACTTTTTATGAACTTTTCAATGGTATACATCTTTTTCTCGCTGTCCATCTTTTGTGGTTATCCTCCCTGTCTAATTTTACAATGGTTATAAACCATGTTTATTCTTTTTTAAAAAATTTATTTATTTTATTTTTGGCTGTGTTTGGTCTTCGTTGCTGTGCATGGGCTTTCTCTAGTTGCGTCGAGTGGGGGCTACTCTTTGTTTTGGTACGTGGGTTTCTCATTACGGTGGTTTCTTTTGTTATGGCACTCGGGCTCAGTAGTTGTGGCTCGCAGGCTTAGTAGTGGCTCATGGGCTTAGTTGCTCCGCGGCATGTGGGATCTTCCTGGACCAGGGCTCGAACCCATGTTCCCTGCATTGGCAGGCAGATTCTTAACCACTGCACCACCAGGGAAACCCCAACCATGTTTAATCTTACTATTATTTTTGTTAAACAATTGTCTTTTAAAATATATTTAAAATAATAAGAATAATATATTTTCCCATTTAATTGCCATTTTTAGTGCTCTTTATTCCTTGTGTAGATCTTTATTTCTACTTGGTATCATTTTCTTTCTGCCTGAAGGACTTTTTTTTTTTTTTTCTTTTTTTTCTGAAGGACTTTTTAAAAAAACATTTATTGTAGTAATGATCTGCTGGTGACAAATTCTTTCAGTTTTCTGCATAAGTCTTTATTTCATCTTCTTTTTTGAAAGAAATTTTCACTAGGTATAGAGTTTTAGATTGACAGATATTGTTTCACTGGGTTTTTGCTTGCATTTTTTCCAGACAAGAAATCAGCTGTCATTCTTATTTTTTGTCTCTTTGGATGTAATACAACGTTTTTCCCTCTGACTAATATTTTTTCTTTATCACTGATTTTGTGCAGTCTAATTATGACATACCTTGGCATATTTTCTTCAGTTTCTTGTGTTTGGGGTTTCTAAAATTCTTGGCTCTATGGGTTTATAGTTTTCAGCAAATTTTAAAGAATTGTAGCCATTATTTTTTTCAAGTATTTTTTTCCACCACTTCCATCATCCCCCAAACCCAGAGACTCCAATTATACATATATTAGGGCTGCTTGATTTTGTCCTACACTTCATGGAGGCATTGTTCATTGAAAAAGCTTCTCTTTAGTTCATTTTGGGTAGTTTTATTGCTACGTATTTAATTTCATTAATATTTTTTTCTTCAATGTCTAGCCTGCTCTTAATCTTATCCAGTCTATTTTCATTTCAAATGTTACATTTTCTCCTTTAAAGGTTTGATTTGGATTTCTTTCTCTCTCTTTGTCCTCTCTACTTAAATCTCTGAATGTATGATATATAGCTGTAATAACTGTTTTAATGTCCTTGTTTTCTAATTTCAACATACGCATCAATTTTGAGTCATCTTTGATTTATTACATTTAAAAATTTATTTTCCTTGTTTTTTTGGTCTGGTAATTTGTTACTGGATTCCATCTGTTGTAAATACTACATTGTTTGGTGTTTATAGGAATAATTTTTTTTTTAATTTAGAAAAATTACTTTTTTATTACTATAAATATTCCTGTATTTTGTTCTGGAATACATTAATTTTGAAGGGTTTGGTTTCTTCAGCTCTTGCATTTACTTACGATTTGTTAGGTGTAACTGTAGCAGTGCTCAGTCTAAGGAGAATTACTCCACTAATAATACAAGACCCCTCTTTGTAGTCTACCCAAAACTCAGTGAATCATGAGGGTTTTCATTTTGGCTGGTGGGAACAGACACTATACCTGGCCTTGTGTGAGTGTTGGGCATTATCCCCTCTAATCCTTTTGTGTGACTCTGCTCAGCTTCAGAAAGTTTCCTCACATACACTTGCTGATTATTACTCAGCTGAACACTGAGGGGTCCCTTTGCAAGCTTAGGAATTCTTTCTCTGTATATCCTTCTTCTCTTTGGTGCACTGTCCTAAGAACCTTCTTCACAGACTTTTACCTCTATCTCCTCAAGTTACAAGGTACACTCTGCTCTGCTTAGATACCCTCTACTTGCACCATGATTTGAAACTTTCTTAAGGAAGTAAACTAGAGCAACTATAGATATCACCTTACTTGTTTTCTGTCTTTCAGTGATCACTGTCCTTTATTGCCTGATATCCCATGTCATGAAAACAATTTAAAAAATATTTTGTCATTTTTGTTGTTTCAGGCTGGTGTGTACATCTGGCCAGAAGCAGAAATTTTGGGTTGTCTTGAAATCTTAGTTAAATACTCTATGGATTTTTTTTTTTCAGCTTCTCTATGCTTATATCAAATCTCCCAAATAAGACAGTGAACTCCTCTAGGACAGGGGATTCATCTTAAACTTGGGCATGTTCCCTGTAACACTGTGTAGTTTGCTGTAAATTTTAAAAGTTACTGGTACAAGGGTAATGACTGCATAGGAATTATTTGCAACATTCTTTCTGTCCTTGTCTATCACACGATATTTAATAACGTCATCTTGAGTTTATTGTTATCTGTGTTCCTCTGAAGGAAGAGGAGGGTTGAGTCAGTCTGGCTTTGAGTGAAAGTAGGAGTTACAGGGCCTGAGACCCTGGGTTGTAAACGAAATTTACAACTGGGTAGAAAAGTTAAAGACCAAATGTTGAGTGAAAGTCAGGAAAAGGAAATACAGAGGAGCCCATTGACTGGGATTCCAGTGAGGAACCAGAAGTATGGAATCTGGGAACAAGGATAAAGGGGGAAAAAAGCAGTCCTGCAAATATCCTGAGGTATGTGCTGGATGATATCCATTTGAATATTTAAAAAAAAATCACCTGGTATAGAAATGGTAAAAAGAGTGAATCTGGCATAAAGGGACAGAAGTTTGATGGAAAACTCACTTGATGCACATTAACTCTAACTGGTTCCTCTCCCAATTCTGTTAGTGTGGCTCTAATCGCTACATTAGCTCTATAAACCCCACCATCCTGCTTATTCGGAGAGGTTTCCTGGCTCTGTTGTTTTATAACTAAGATATTTGTAAACATAATAAACACTCCCACAAAACATCCGTCTCAAAATTGGTTCCCTTTCTTCATAAAGGAGCCAGAAATTCTGATATGATCACAAAAAAAAATCATGCTGTTTGTTATACTAAGGGCGTTTGATTACCTTAGCAAGTGTTTTAAATGAATAATAAGTTTAAAACTCAAATAGAGTATTATAAGGTAATATCTCAAAACATTTCAGAATTATTTGCTCTTTGTTCAGATACTATAGCTTCTAGGTAGAGCAGTGTCTGATAGGCCTTACTCAATATAACCATAAATTTCTGTGGTTTCTACCCACCCATCAGATTCCATAAAAGCCAGATAAAAATTCCTGAAGATCATTTAAAATAATAATAGAGCTATGTCCTGGCACTATGATGAAGGCCATGCAATATATTATCACATTTAATACTTGCAATAATGCTATGAAGTTGGTATTGTTATTATTTCCATTTACTAGAGGAAAATCCAGTATAGAGAGTTTAAGTAACTTGTCCAAAGTTGCTGGTTTTCAGGAAGATCAACATCAGATCTGTTTGATTTCAAATTTCTTAATCACTGTTCTGCATGATTTTCTCTCATTCTCTCTTTTGTCTCTTTTTTGGAGGGAAGGACTGAGCTACAAATTCAACAGGCTTTACATAATACCAATTTATCATTATTTCACTTAGTCAAAAGGTGCTATAGACTTAATGTTTTTGTCCCCCCAAACACATTTGTTGCAACCTAATCCCTAGTGTGATGGTGCTTGGAAGTGAGGCTTTGGGGAGGTGATTAGGTCATGAGGACAGAGCCCTCATGAATGGAATTCGTGCCCTTATAAAAGAGGCCCCCATCAACCATGTGAGGACATAGTGAGAAGATGGCTGTCTATGAACCAAGAAGTGGGCTCCCATTAGACACCAAAACTGCTGCCACCCTGATCTTCTTCCCAGTTTCTCAGAGCTATGAGAAATGTCTGTTGTTTAGGCCACCTAGGCTATGGGTATTTTATATTTTGTTATAGCAGCTCAAATAGATCCAAGGCCATTCAAGAATATGTTCTTGGAATTCATCAAAAAGCCCTGACTTCTTTGTAATTAAAGGGTATGCTTGAATTAGGAGTCTCACTTCCACTCTCTGCTACTACCTTAAAAATGTATTCCAAGATAAAGTGGCACTGTCTACCCATAAAAATTCATAAAACACAGTAGGTTTTCTATATTTTTGCTACTGTAAAATTCAGGTTAACCTTCCTTTTACTGGAACTCAATGCAAACCGAATATTCATGATTTATTGGGAGGGAGAGAATTTATCTGGAGGTTGTGGGTATTCCCTCACAATGACTGATAGGGGGCAGCAGAGGGCTTTACAAGTGAGCATGGCTGAGGCCAGATGAGAAAAGCTTTCCTTGGGTGTGTTGGGAGTGGGAATAGAGAGAAGGGTGAGCAGTGGTGGAAAGAGTTATCAGAAATCATGAAAGGCAGGAGAAAAAGGAATCAAGTCATGGGTGTAGATAGACCAGGTAGGAGAGAGTCAGAGAAATTGCCAATTAGAGTTGAAGATAACAACCAGTTAAATAGACAAAACCCCATCTGCAGGGCTTTCTGTCTAGTCCTATCCAGCTTCAAGCTATGAAGAACTATAATTACAGATTTAAAAAATCTTAGGTGGTACCAGTCACAATCTTATATACTTTATATTTGATATTATATTTGTTGATTATTTTTATTACATTTATTTGTTATATTTGTTACATTTATATTTATTATTTCTCATGAAAATATCATAAATTCTTTTTTTTATTTGAAATACAACTTTATTCTGATTCTAAATGAAAAGGAATGGGAATGACAGTAGAAAACAAGATTCTGCCACTGAATATAGTGATGTGACAACAGTCTTATATTTGAAGCTCAAGGAGGAAACAACTGTGTTGCAAAACAGCTAAATATGCAGGTCCAAAAAATGAAGGTTTTTTTTTTTACTGCCACATTCACTCCGAAGCCCATTCATCTCATTTAGCATCCCAAAGATTAAGCACATATTCTGCTTAGCTATATAATAAAGTGGCAAACACACTGCACCACTGACATCACAGAACAGTTGCCTATAAGACTAGACTTCTGACTCTGGGTTCCAGCTTCACTTTCTCACATGTCATCATCTTCGTCTGGGAGAGCAGTTGTCTGAGCAGCCTCTAGATCATGCTTATACCGCACTGCCAAGGCTGGGTCCATGACCACTTCTGGCGGGGTGAGAGCAGGCATGGCAATGAACTCCAAGTTAGGGTCTCTGATCAGTTTCATAGCAAGCCAGAGGAAGGGCTTTTCAAAGTTGTAGTTACGTTTGGCAGAAATGTCGTAGTACTGAAGATTCTTCTTTCGGTGGAAGACAATTGACTTTGCCTTAACCTTTCTGTCCTTAATATCTACTTCGTTGCCATACAACATGATGGGGGTGTTATCACACACTCGTACCAGATCTCTATGCCAGTTAGGCATGTTCTTGTAAGTAACTCTCGATGTTACATCAAACATTATAATGGCACAATGAGCTTGAATATAATAGCCATCTCTTAGTCCACCAAATTTCTTCTGACCAGCTGTATCCCATACATTGAACTTAATCCGTCCTTTGTTGGTATGGAACACAGGGGGATGGACCTCAACACTCAAGGTAGCTATATACTTCTCAGATTCACTAGTCAGATGACGTTTCACGAATGTATGAGTAGTTTTTCCAGTACCACCATCACCAACCAATACAAGTTTGAACTGAACTTGGGGCTGTTCTTGGGCAGCCATCGTGATGTTACTTCCAGAAACATCTCTGTGCCCTCTGACTGAACTCATAAATTCTTACAAAAATCCTATGGTGGGGATTATCCAAATATTACAAAAAAAGAAACTAAGCAAGTGCAGAAAATTTGGGGTTAGATCTTAAGGCTAATCTAATCTCAGATCATAGGCTTTCTCCCTTAAATTCTCAACAAAGTGACAGTTTTCTTCCAGTAAAAGATTATTTCTGCACCCAGGAAATTTGAAGAAAATCAATGCAACGGTATTTTAAAAATTCCAAGTTCCCTTTATAAATCTATTTTTTGTCTAAGCAATATTCTTTATTTTTTTTAATTTTTATTTTAACATCTTTATAAGCAGTATTCTTTAGAATGCACTTATTGGAATGAAAATCTTTCCTTGGAGATTTGTAGTTCTTTGGGATACCATTCAAATAATTTAATTATCAAATTATCTGAAGATAATAAGAGAATAGTAGGTATTAGACTAGGGACTCTCTCAGTTGCAGAGGTGTATGTGACCTTGAGGGCTTCAGTTACTTATAGAGTTGACACTTCCTCTCAGAAGCTGTTATATTACCACATAAACTTGATTTATGCTAAATTTAGATAAAAAATGAAGCAGCCATTATACGTGCTCAGATTATTATGAGGCTGCAATAATTTATATACATTGGTTGGTATTTAAAAATTCTAACGTGATTTAGAAATTAATATTTAGACGTTTGTTTTCCAGCATAATTCTGGAGGAGGGGCCAGAACTGTGGAACCAGTATTCTCTCATGATTTGATTAAAACAGTGAAATCAGAAAAATTCTACAAGAGCAAAAGAAAAAGGTGATCCTAGCATTGGTATAACAGAATGCCCTTCAGGATGCTCTACCTCATCTCAGAATAGCCTGCAAAAAAATGAAAAATACATAAATAAAAGGATACATAGGGCAACCAATAACAGAATATTGTTTTCTCTTATATTGCGTAGATGTGTCCATTTTATGCATATATTGTAGAACTATGCCTAGGCTAGTAGGCATAGTTACATACCTATGAAATTAAGGCTATGTAAAATTATTGGATAGAATCTTTAAAGTTTGAGACTCTAAGATGGTCTTCATGATTCCTGCTTGCTGATATTCATGCCTTTGTCCATTCCCTTGCTCTGAGTATGGATGGCCTTGTGACTTGCTTCTAACCAATAGGATATGGCAAAAGGATGGACTATGGACTTGCATGATTATGCTACATTATTTAAGAATCTGTTTTGCTAGAGAATTTCCTTATTAACTTGATGAAATAAGTAGCCATATTGAGAATGTCCATGTGGCAAGGAACTTAGGTAAGCTTCACTCCAAAGGCCATCAAGGAGCTTGACCTCAGTGCTACAGCTGCAAGAAAATAAATTCTGCCAACAACCTGAGTGAGTCTGGAAGTAGATTCTTCTTCAGTGAAGCCTAGATGAGAAAACAGTCCTGTTGGTACCTTGATTGCTGCCTCAGAAGACCTAAGAAGGAGGACCCAGCTAAGCCATGCCTAGACTCCTAGCCCCCAAAAACTGAGATGATAAATATGTGTTTTTTTAGGCTGTCAAGTTTGTAGTAATTTGTTATTCAATGGTCTATCTAATATATACTCCATCTAGCTAATATTAGCCTTACCTCTAATTACTCTCATATCACTTTGTTTAAATCTTTAAAAAAGTTCACATAATAGTTGTTTACTTTTAATTATCTATCTCCCTTCCCCTAAATCTCTTACTAATTTTGTAACCTCTGATAAGTCACTTGAATTCCCTGAAGCTCGGTTTCTCCATCTATAAACTGAGTTTAATCATACCTATGCCCCCAAGGTTGTGAGGGTTAACTAGACTTGTGTTTGAAAGAAGCCCTGTTTGATGTTTTTTTTTTTTTTTTTTTTTTTTTCCAGTACGCGGGCCTCTCACTGTTGTGGTCTCTCCCGTTGCGGAGCACAGGCTCCGGACACGCAGCCTCAGCGGCCATGGCTCACGGGCCCAGCCGCAGGGCATGTGGGATCTTCCCAGGCCGGGGCACGAACCCATGTCCCCTGCATCGGCAGGCGGACTCTCAACCACTGCGCCACCAGGGAAGCCCCCTGTTTGATGTTTTAACTCCTGTTTTTTCAGACTCTTTCTAGATAGAATTAACTTTAATCATGATTCATTCTGTATGCCCTAGATTTTGATGCATATCAGGCCCTAAAATCTTGGCTTACGCCTTGGATTCTTGTCTTCTGGTCTATCTGGCTCTCTGAGTGGCCAACAATGCTTGTTTATCTCTGACTGCTTTGTTGCAGCTCATAAGCTGAGCTTATTACACAAGAAGGGTGGTGGTGGCCAACAGTCTACAACAAATGAGAATTTCAAAGCTGGTTTTTTAAAAATATACTTTGGTGCTCTTAGAATAGGGTGGTCACATCCAGCCAATTCCACTACCCTCTTCCTACTAGATAAACAAAACATGAAATTTCTCTTCCGGTAGCATTGAGTCCACTGGGAAAAACATGAACACACTGTGCTTTTAATTAGCTGGAGAATGAATTCTGAGCCTGGGCTGTTTAAAAAAGTTGGGAGCAGAATCTCAGCACCTGCAAAATGGTAACAAGTTTCCTGGATAGTTGTGGTGGCTTATCTGAACATGAGTTCCTTACAGTACCCCAAAACTACCAGTGCCTTCAGGGCCTCCATAAATAAGTGCCTGGTTTATAAGTTTGTATCTTCTGATATAAATCCCATGCTTTGTTACCCTCTGAAAAAACTGTATGTGAATGAAATGTCACAGAATTATAGAAAGGAACTTAGCAATAATCTAGCTAGCATTTTTAATACTGTACTCTCTGCTGTGCAGTGCTTGATAGTGTTTCATTTAATGTGATCCGACTCACTCGTCGTACAGATGGAAAAATCTAAACAATTTGGTTAATTGGCAACTATCATTTATAGCATGTGCTCTACTTCATCATAGTGTTTATATATGAACAACTGAGTACATAAATTACATTTACATGGCAGTTTGAAAGTAGGCAGTGTAATATAATGGTTAGCATCCCTGGCCTTTGGGTGATACAGATTGGGGTTTGAATCCTGGTCTGCTGTCTCCAGCTGTGTGCTATAGGATGAGTTAATTAACCTCTCTGAACCACTATTTCTCCATCTGTATCTTGGAGATTAAAATGCTACATCGGCTTGTTACATGAATTAGATAAAATTAAGAACGTGAATGTAAAATTAAGAATCTAAGTGATTGTGTAGTAAAGTGTGCAGTAAATGATAGCTATTATTATAAAGTACTTTCATATCAATTAAACTTCATGTAATAGATTATTACTATTATTATCATAAACTACATTTTATCTTTTAATATTATCTTATTACTTTACACTTTTTGCAAATAAGAAAATGAAGTCATAGAAAAGAGGTAAATGCTGGTCAGGTGTTCTGTGATATTAGGCAAGAGCTGAGACTCAGATTGAGATGTACAGACTTCAGCTCTCAAGCTGTTTCCTATTCTGCAATGCTGTTTCTTTACAGTAAGTGCTCTTTCCATTCAGCTGAGAACTTAGCTCCCTGCTTAGGCTATAACTCCTTGAGGGCAGGAATTTTGCATCTCCAGGGAAACCAACACATAGGCCTTCAATAGATATGTTTAGTTTATAAAAACAAGTTAACACACAATTCTAAGGAATATGAACTCTTAGTACAAGATAAGTCACTTGTCCCTCAAACTGAATCTCAAAGGCAAAAGCAAGGCAGTTATCACAGAAGGACAAAGTGCAGCATGAACTACCTAGAGATCCAGGACAGGGCATCATTGCTGGGTAATTACTTTGTAGAGGTAATTATATAGGCCATATTTGCATATATTAGCCTAAGGTGGTGTGTGTGTGTGTGTGTGTGTGTGTGTGTGTGTGTGTGTGTAAAAGCCACATTTTTCCTCCTTTCTGCCCCCACCGAGCACAGTTTCACAATTTGGTGTTCATAAGGATATAGGGCTTTATTGATTAATTACTTCACCTAATGGGTATTTATTGAGTTTCTAATATGTGTCAGACACTGTATTAGACCCTGAGGACACAAAAATCAGTAAAGCCGAGTCTTTCCTTATGGAACTCATAGTAGGGAAGAAAGATGAAATGTTAACTAGAAAAACATATTTGTGATAACCTACTATTGAGATTGAGGTAAGCTCAAGTTCTTAGAACACATAGCAGGGAGATTCTGATTAGGACCAGGAGGATCAAAGAAAACTCCTTGGAAGGAATGATAAGTGAGCTAAGTCTCAGAGGAGTTAACCTGAATAGGAAGGAAAGGTGTCTATTAAATACCACATGCTCAAAGACATGGAGATTTGAATCATCAGGAGCAGTTCTGGGAAATACAGGTGATTCAGAGCATAACTCAGAGGGAGAGGACCAAGGCCATAAATGTAACTGGTGAAGTAATCATGGGCAGATCTTGAAGACCTTATAAAGCACTTGAAGGATTTTGGACAATAGTTTAAGGCATTTAGAAACCATTAAAGCTTTAAGCAAGGGAGTGACATAATAATATTTGGAAAGATGACCCTAATCATTTGTGCAGAATAAGACTCATGGGCTGATGCTGTTGGAAGGAGAACCTTTAGGAGGCTGTGGAAGTAAACCAAGTGAGAAGTCGTAGCAAGGACCTGGTCACCAAAATATAGGGCAGAGGAAGGAGAGGAGGACGCTGCAGACGACACCCAGACTTTGATGCTGGTGACTGGGGAACGGTGGTATAATTCACTAAGGAGTAATGAGGAACAGACTTTAGTGGGCCACAGGGAGCGCTTGGTTGTGTGGATGTGATAAGAAGGGAAAGGGGAAGAATGGATAAGGATATTGGAGGGAAGCAGTGGTATCACTGAAGCCTGAGCTGGAGAAAATAATGATGTTAGGGGATGATTTATCGCAGCAAATAGAGAGAAAGAGGGAGGTGGAAGAGAAGGTAAAATAAGGACTAAAAAGTGTTAATTGGATTTAACAAATATCAGTTACTAGTAACCATGGTAAGAACAGTTTCAGAGAAGAGCAGGAAGCCAAGAAAAGATGGTTATATATTTTTATTTGGAGGGAAAAAAGCCTAAGGATAGCATGGAAGTCATATTAAAGTTTTCTTCCCTCTGGGAACATGGTAGGATTTCATTTTCTCACACCCTTTGACGTTAGAGCTATGTGACTTGGTATTGCTAATGAAATGTAAGCAGATGTGACATTGTCACTTTGGGGTGGAAACAAGCTGGTGTGTAATTTTCTACCTTTCTTTTTCCTGTCTCAGAGATCTGGAAAGCATGTGTCAAGACAAATTTCCCGTTAGCCTGCTTGAAAGACTACAATGAACACAGTATCCCAGGTGACCCACATTGAGTGTGTAACATGAGCCAAAGCTCAGTTAATGTTGATTTCTCTATCTCTTGCATTTTGCATTGCATCTCAGCTTTGTATCCACCAATTTCCTTTTTTATCTTTAGAGTTATTTACTCTTATAATATAGAAAGTGTACTATGTGACCCACATGTTCCAGTACCCAGAACAGATTGACTAGAGGCTCTGTGTCCCAGTTCCAACTTCCCATAAGAGAGAATTTGATTGGCCAAGCTTGGGTCAGTTGATCACTTCTAGCTCTAATAAGCTTTACCACAATATGGAAGGGGAAGAGCTATGTCATGATACATAAGTTGTGATGGGAGCACAACTCACTTCATGAGAAGAGGTATGGCATAATAGATGGTATCTTTGACATCTCCAGTACAGTTATGAGACTTCAGTGACTGTATCTTGTGGAATTAAAGGCACTGGCTCACTTCAAATAGGGTAGATGCAATCTATAACCGTATCTAACCAAGGGTCAAAGAGGAAGTTCCCATACTTTCAGTACCAATGTTCAATGCCCAGTATTTTGGGTGGGGTGTGGGTGGGAGTTGGAGGAAGCTATAAATCTCTCTGTCATATGCAAAACCATCAGGCCAGAGGGCCAATGGCTCCAACAAGAAACAAAGGTGTAACTCGTAAGTAGGAGGCTTCAGACCAGCTCTGGCAATGGCTGCACTTGCACATAAGAGGAAACATACCATAAAAGATCATTATTCTCATCTGAGGGCAAGTTATTGACTTATTGGGGAAGAGGTATTCAGTAGATGGCAGATCCCCAAATCAAAAGGTCTTTAATCCAAGCAGCTGTGAATGATGCGGGGGATAGCTTATTGTAGGGCCACTATTAACTTTAAACGAGTATGATTTCTCCGTTTCATAATATCAAATTTCTTGCTTGGTTAAAAAGCTAAGTGAAACAAATCTTTTCATAAAACTTTCCTTTAGTGTATTGTGGCTGACAAACTTGCAAGTAGGCAGTTTGTGAAAGATGATGGGGTTTCCGGCAGAGATATTTTCTGAGATTCCAAGTGTGATCTTGGACCAACAGAAATATGATGAACTTGGAAAGTAACTGGAATCCTTAGTTCTCCATGTATTTCTAATGCTAGAGTTTTGTTGCCATTTGTACAACTGGACAAATTTTTATTTGCCTTAAGAAGGGGATACTATGAAGGGAAAAAAAGTGAAACTCTCACCAGTGTTATAAACTCTGGAAACTCAGAAAACTCTCACCTGATGTGAAATCGTAGCTTCTTTTTCCAAGCCAGTCAGGAGCAGAATTAATTTGCCTCTGATATTCTTGTGGCCAAAATCAGCACAGCAGGCATAGGATAAAACCGAAGTGGGCAGCAGACTATTTCCCTCCTCAGAGTTCTGTCTTCACATGATGGGACTCAGCTCTATTTCTGGCCTCTCAGCCATTGATCCTGCCTGAAATCCGAACTCATGGCTTCTGCTCATAACCACTCTTAGCAGGGTATATGCTCAATGGCTTGTTGATTAACAATAGAGGGGAGTAAAGGTCTTTCTAAGTTTATGGTAATGATTGCCTTCTACTGGGTAGGACTTACTTCTGACCTAGACCTAAAGTATTTGCCCAATAGTATCTTGCTGTTTTCCAGGCATGATACCTGAGGCTACAGTCTGGTTTAGATTTTTTAATGAAATCCAATCAATATAACATATTTGGAGGTTGGCAGGGGCTACAAAAGTTAATGGAAGGATTTTAAGCTTCAGACAGTCATAAATGCCAGATAAACCCAAGCTTCTACTTGACTATGCTATGATTGGGAGTTAGTGCCTGCTGAGTGTTTCCTTGGAAAGCAGCCCATCTAAAGCAGATCAACCATGTGGACCTGAGGCACAGTAATTGGAGAAGTCCTGGACTCTCTCCCAGGAATGCCTTTAGTGTTATCTTTTGCCATTTTAGTTATTGTTTTTCTGAACTATCATATATATTTTTATAAATAAATAAATAAAATTGTATAAAAGTGGACCTTTTCCTTCCACCGAAGATGCAAACTCCTAGAGGGAAAGGAGCATGATTTTTATTTCTAGGGTCGTCTACAATACCTAGTAGAGTGTCTGAAAGGATGCAGATAACAAGATGCCTGTGAGAGATTCTCTGAGGCAGACTTTTACTTGGTTTCAAATGCTGTTGTTTTTGTCTATATTTGCTATGATTATTTAATTGGCTCCATCCAGCTCATTGTCCTGCTTTGGTCTCTAAATAGTGTGGTGTGTATGACTGTTTATATGGCCTTATAGACTCAATATCTAAATGACTGAGATAATTGCATTTCTGAGCTTCATTTTACAGATACATAAATTGAGACCCTGGGTAGAGTGAAATCAAAACCCAGGTTTTCTCATTTCCGTGTCTGTTTGCTTTTTCCATGCCCTTGAACCCATTGCCTTGCTCTGCCTTCATTTCTTCATGATCTCTGGTTACATGTCCAGCTTTGATCTTGACTCAGTCTTGACCTGGGATGGAATCCCTGACTCTCCCTTGACTTACTCTTGTCCTTTAAACCTGGCCTTTACCTTTGATTTCTAGATTTCTAGCTATTTTCTTCCTCTGCTATGCCCTGAGTTTAGTCTGACACTGGGTATCTGCATATATCCATGAGCTGTTATCATCTGAAAACACACACCCCAAGGCTTTAACACAAGGAGAATCAGGAGGGCTGCTGAGCAAGGTTAGAAATGCCTTGCACCTGCCTGGAGTTAAGCAGGTGGAATGATGACCAGCAAGGCTGCAAATCACCAGGCTGCACCCAGCCCTAGGGCCTCTGAGGAGAGTTATAACTTAAAAAAGCATTAGAAGCCCTGAGGCCAGCTGTCTGTTCTTAAAGTATCCAAGGGTGCTTTTAGTATTTTAGAAGAAGGGAGAACTTTCTAGGAGGGAGTAAGTTTGCCACTCACAGATGGAAGCAATTCTCTAAACCAAACCCTGGAAAACATTCTGGTGATTTATCAGCTTAATAGCAGCTTCTTTCTCTCAGCAGAATTCGGAAAGGCTGAATAAGACTTTGACTCCTAATTTAGGGAATACAGTATGTACAATACTTAGTTTTAGTGAAATGAAAAAAATGGAGCTATGTATTATCATTGTTGCTGTTATTATTTATTGAAAAGTATTTAAAGCATAGTTATTTACCATGAGAGGCCAACTTTTCATTGAGAAGAGACCCAAGTGATTTCAATAGCCAAACTCTGGGCTGCTTTTAGCATCCAAAACAGCAACCTTCCTAAAAAGCATTCCTCTCTGTCAGATTAGTTTATCAGATCAGCTGGCAAAGAGCTAATCTGGCCTGCTTCTTGCTGCTCCAGGCAGCCTAGAGGCAAAACTGAGACTAGGAGGAGACTAGGTGGACTTGGTTAAAGGTGGAGTTTATTGAAGTTTCTTTGTGATGAAGGGGAGGAATTCTTCTTTAAAAGAAAAAAGTGGGGCTCTGGGCTACTGGACTAACTTGACCAGACTGGTCAATTCAATTCAAAGAAATGCTCCAATTGGTCACACAGGTTGTAAATAACCAGGAAATGTAGGCAAAATAGTTTAAAATTTGTGCTTGTTAGGATTATCTGGAACACCTGATCTTGAAGTCTGATTCTATCAAAATAACTAAATGTAACTCATAGAATTATAAATGGGACTCACTGAAATGCGTTCATTTGTCTGTTTGCCAGTTATTTCTTGTTTACCATTTATGTGGGGAGAGGGGAAGAAGCATCAACTTGCAATTGTTAAAAGCATACTGGAATTTCAAAAAGCCATGACTCTTAAATTCTCTCCATCTTCTCTTTCAGTAACTCCTTATCATCTTAATTTCATGGGTCAGATGTTAGGTTGAGCCCGAATTGCAGGTGCTACTGAGAAGGAAATGGCTAAATGAATAATATTTTTTACTGTTTAATATTTATTGAATCCATCTATTTCTAATTACAATATTGTGTTTCATCTCCTACAAGACTGCTTTTGCACGTGGAGTGAGATGACTTGTAACATATACTGCCATTATTATCAGGGACTTCTTATAGTTATCATTGTTGATTTAAAACCTTAGCAAACTGCAGTACACAGAAATCTGAAATAAAATGAACATCTGGCGACAATGTACCTTTCTCCTTAATTGAAAAAGTTCCCTATGAAATCTAGTGTTATTCATAGCATATACCTTCATTTGCTGCTAAACAGAGACACACAAAAATATAATATATCACATTTTATTGGTAGAAATGTGAAATCTTATAGCATGCACTGTGTTTTATGTGTGTGTGTGTGTGTGTGTGTGTGTATGTATGGGCACATAATATATTAAATATGTATTAAATATATATAATATATTAAAACCATAATATATTAAAACCCAGTACTGCACATATTGTTTTCAATAGATTTTTACTGGTAAATTGGGAAAGAAGAGTAAGAGGGATAGAGTGGGTGTGTGTGGTAGGCACTCAGCATAGGTTTGCTGAGTTGAGTTGGGTGCCTAAGACAGAGTGGCAGGGTGAAGGTCTGAGTTCCAAGGTCTGGGCTGTCCTGAGAAGTCACAGAGAGGTTGGTTGGTTCCTTCTCAGTTCTCACATTCCTAATCTTTCACACTAGTGTATTTCTGGCCTTCTTCATTCTCTGAGCAAGTCTTTAATGCTGTTCTTTGTCTGCTGACAACTTAAGAAAGCCCCCTGCAAAGGAAGAGTGAATCACTAACATGGACAGAGATAAATTTTCCAAGAGGAAAAGGTGAGGAAAGGGAAGAGGAAAAGTGAATAAATAAGATACCTATTTCCCCCTAATTTAATGCACAGGCACAGAGGAAAATTTAGCTCTGCAAGTTTTTTTGGTTTTGAATAAGATTTAAATAAAAGCTTTCTAAACCAATAAAGACATATATAAAATTCCTGTTGTCCTCCTTTACAGGAAACTACCTGAATCCTGACAGAAGAGACACATAACTGAAAATAAATTGCTCATTTTGGAGAAATACATTAATTGAATGTATTTGATGCTGTGTAGCCTACTCATTTATTTAAAACATGGCAAAAAGTATTTTAATACTTAGACACACACACGCATGTAGACACATAGAATTTCGTTATCATGTGACAGTTAGGTTGGTTTCCTTTTGTGTTGAAATGGTTGGAATCCAGGAAATCTCATCTAGTCCTTTTGTATCTTCTAGAATAAATTAAAGAAACTGGAATTGAGCTTCTTAAATGGAACTTCAAAGTAACCCAGTGTTACTCTTAGGGATAATGTCAACAATATCTAACACACAAAACATTGCCCTGTCCATTTGTTTCTTGTGATTCTATGGTAAAAGATACTGCTGAATTAGTAGTATTATATTTGTACATGCATTTATGTTTTATAAATCTATTACCTAAAGGTAATGGATCCTAAATCTAGATTTCTATCCCTAACATTTTCCTAAGTTCCGGAAAGTTATTTCCAAATGCCAAATGAACATATTTCTAATTGTGGTAGGTAAAAATTTTAGGATGGTCCCATGACCTTTGCCTGGGTGTACTCCAGTGACTATGTTACATTACATGGCAAAAGGTTGGTAAGCAGTTGGCTTTAAGATAAGGAGATTATCTAGGCGGGACTAATCAAATCACATGAACCCTTTAAAAGCAGAGGGTTTTCTCTAGCTCATAGCAGAAGAGAAATCAGAGAGATCTGAAGCATGGGAAGCTCTGTTGTCAGATTGAAGATGGAGGAAGCCAAGGAGCAGAGACCCCTAGTAGACGGCCTGAATGAATCTGAAAGCGGATTTTTCCCCAGAGCCTCCAAGATAAGAAAAAGCCCAATTCTGATGAATTCCTTGAATTTTCTCAGCAGAGAATCTAGTTAAGCCTGCCTGAACATCTGACCTACAGAGCTGTTGCCTTCTGTCTGAGGTTGGGGCCTGGCTGTGGGCAAGGGGTGAACTGGGTTCAGACACCTGGTCCCACCACATCTTGCATGGGGTAAGGCAGTAGCCATCCATATCCTCCTGGGCTAGGAGCATCACAGTACACACAGATGACTGAGCAGAATCCTCTTGCCCACTTCTGAGTTAGGTCCTGAGAAGCATGGAGGTTGCAATCCTTTGAGGGTCTCCCATCTGCCATTGGTTTGGGCCGTGGGATACAGGAAGAAGATATTGACTGTATTTATATATTATTTGCTAAACAGGATTCCTTCTATTTAACTTCTTTTACAACTGAAATTTAAACCAATGTTATTGTCTAATATCAATCACCAGGAAAAAAATGTCAGTCAACAGTAATAGGCCCATAATATCACTATAATTTGATATGTAATTGGCCTATAATTTGATCTATAATTCATTTTTGGCGCTTTGACATCACGACCATTGAGTTTAGGTGCTCAGCCATTCTGATGTAGATTGCACTGTGTTGTGTTGTGTTCAAGTGGGTTTCAACTCAGTGAGTCCTGGATTGACTCTAACCTCAGAGTCTTCCTTGTGATCAGTTATGTGGTCATGGAAGCAAAGGGGTTGGGTGGGAGTAGTGGAGGGAACTTGAATTTGGGTTGAGAAACAAGGAATCATATGCAGAACCAAGGAGTAGGTAGAACCCGAAAATACGAAGTTAGTACAAAGAGCTGGAAAAACGACTTATATCAGGGGTCAGGCATTTGTGTGTAGCTTCCATTTCTGTCATTAGCATGCTGTGTTGGCTTTTTCAGAGCAAGTTTCTCAGAGTCTCAGTTTCTCTAGTTGTAAAATATCTGTTCTAAATAGGTCAATGGTTGTGAGAACTGGAAAAAATCAACGCCTCTTGAGCTCTATCCACATGCCTTCGCACTTCAAAAGAAAACACTATACAGATATGGAAGTTGGAGTTTTTACATTTAATGGACACGTAGGCATGGAAGGCCTAATTCTTTGATACTTAGAGAACAGC
The DNA here is from genome assembly GCF_008692025.1 of Phocoena sinus. NCBI lineage: Eukaryota > Metazoa > Chordata > Mammalia > Artiodactyla > Phocoenidae > Phocoena > Phocoena sinus. The sequence continues at coordinate 27,261,299 of NC_045775.1, forward strand.
CATTCTGAGGATGCCCTCTTTGGGAGTGTTTTAAGTATTTGATGATTATATAATAATTGATTGTGCTCTCACACTTCAGAGCAGATTAAGTTTCTTTTTTAATTGTTCTCAGTTTAGTTGAGGTGTAATTGGTATACAACATTATATTAGTTTTAGGTACACAACATTATGATTCAATATTAGTATATATTGTGAAATGATCACCACAACAAATCTAGTTAACATCAGTCACCATACATAGTTACAAATTTTTTTCTTGTGATGAGAACTTTTTTTTTTTCAGGAATAGATCCAAGTACATATATAGAAAATTTTTTTAACATCTTTATTGGAATATAATTGCTTTATGATGGTGTGTTAGTTTCTGCTGTATAACAAAGTGAATCAGCTATATGTTTACGTATATCCCCAAATCCCCTCCCTCTTGCGTCTCCCTCCCACCCTCCCTAATCCACCCCTCTAGGTGCTCACAGAGCATCGAGCTGATCTCCTGTGCTATGCCAGCTGCTTCCCACTAACTGTTTTACATCTGGTAGTGTATATATATCCATGTCACTCTTTCACTTCATCCCAGCTTACACTTCCCCCTCCCCATGTCCTCAAGTCCATTCTCTACATCTGTGTCTTTATTCCTGTCCTGCTTCTAGGTTCTTCAGAACCTTTTTTTTTTTTTTTTTTAGATTCCATATATATGTGTTACCATACGGTATTTGTTTTTCTCTTTCTGACTTACTTCACTCTGTATGACACACTCTAGGTCCATCCACCTCCCTACAAATAACTCACAGTTTTGTTTCTTTTTATGGCTGAGTAATATTCCATTGTATATATGTGCCACATCTTCTTTATCCATTCTTCTGTCGATGGACACTTAGGTTGCTTCCATGTCCTAGCTATTGGAAATAGTGCTGCAATGAACACTGTGGTACAAGACTCTCTTTGAATTATGATTTTCTCTGGGTATATGACCAGTAGTGGGATTGCTGGGTCATATGGTAGTTCTATTTTTAGTTTTTTAAAGGAACCTCCATACCGTTCTCCATAGTGGCTGTACGAATTTACATTCCCACCAGCAGTGCAAGAGTGTTCCCTTTTCTCCACACCCTCTCCAGCATTTAATGTTTGTAGATTTTTTGATGATGGCCATTCTAAGCAGTGTGAGGTGATACGTCATTGTAGTTTTGATTTGCATTTCTCTAATGATTAGTGATGTTGCACATCCTTTCTTGTGTTTGTTGGCAATCTGTGTATCTTCTTTGGAGAAATGTCTGTTTTGGTCTTCTGCCCATTTTTGGATTGGGTTGTTTTCTGATATTGAGCTGCATGTGCTCCGTGTATATTTTGGAGATTAATCCTTTGTCAGTTGCTTCGTTTGCAAATATTTTCTCCCATTCTGAGGGTTATCTTTTTGTCTTACTTATGGTTTCCTTTACTGTGCAAAAGCTTTTAAGTTTCATTAGGTCCCATTTGTTTATTTTCGTTTTTACTTCCATTTCTTTAGGAGGTGGGTCAAAAAGGATCTTGCTGTGATTTATGTCATAGAGTGTTCTGCCTCTGTTTTCCTCTAAGAGTTTTATAGTGTCTGGCCTTACATTTAGGTCTTTAATCCATTTTGAGTTTATTTTTGCGTATGGTGTTAGGAAGTGTTCTGATTTCATTCTTTTGCATGTAGCTGTCCAGTTTTCCCAGCACCACTTATTGAAGAGGACGCCTTTACTCTATTGTATATTCTTGCCTCCTTTGTCAAAGATAAGGTGACCATATTTGCATGGGTTTATCTCTGGACTTTCTCTCCTGTTCCATTGATCTATATTTCTGTTTTTGTGCCAGTACCCTACCGTCTTGATTAATGTAGCTTTGCAGTAGAGTCTGAAGTCAGGGAGCCTGATTCCTACAGCTCTGTTTTTCTTTCTCAAGATTGCTTTGGCTATTTGGGGTCTTTTGTGTTTCCATACAAATTGTGAAATTTTTTGTTCTAGTTCTGTGAAAAACGCCATTGGTAGTTTGATAGGGACTGCATTGAATCTGTAGATTGCTTTGGGTAGTATAGTCATTTTCACAATGTTGATTCTTCCAATCCAAGAACATGGTATATCTTTCCATCTGTTTGTGTCATCTTTAATTTCTTTCATCAGTGTCTTATAGTTTTCTGCATACAGGTCTTTTGTCTCCTTAGGTGGGTTTAATCCTACGTATTTTATTCTTTTTGTTGCAATGGTAAATGGGAGTGTTTCCTTAATTTCTGTTTCAGATTTTTCATCATTAGTGTATAGGAATGCTAGAGATTTCTGTGCATTAATTTTGTATCCTGCTACTTTACCAAATTCATTGATTAGCTCTAGTTGTTTTCTGGTAGCATCTTTAGGATTCTCTATGTATAGTATCATGTCATCTGCAAACAGAGACAGTTTTACTTCTTTTCTGATTTGGATTCCTTTTATTTCTTTTTCTTCTCTGAATGCTTCTCTGAATGCTGTGGCTAAAACTTGAATAATAGTGGTGAGAGTGGGCAACCTTATCTTGTTCCTGATCTTAGTGGAAATCATTTCAGTTTTTCACCATTGAGACCGATGTTGGCTGTGGGTTTGTCATATATGGCCTTTTTAATGTTGAGGTATGTTCCCTCTATGCCTACTTTCTGCAGGGTTTTTATCATAAATCAGTGTTGAATGTTGTCGAAAGCTTTTTCTGCATCTATTGAAATGATCATATGGTTTTCTCCTTCACTTTTTAATATGGTTTATCACATTGATTGATTTTCGTATATTGAGGAATCCTTGCATTCTGGGATGAACCCCACTTTATCATGCTGTATGATCCTTTTAATGTGCTGTTGGATTCTGTTTGCTAGTAGTTTGTTAAGGATTTTTGCATCTATGTTCACCAGTGATATTGACCTATAGTTTTCTTTTTTTGTGACATGTTTGTCTGGTTTTGGTATCAGGGTAATGGTGGCCTTGTAGAATGAGTTTGAGAGTGTTCCTCCCTCTGCTGTATTTTGGAAGAGTTTGAGAATGATCAGTGTTAGCTCTTCTCTAAATGTTTGATAGAATTTGCCTGTGAAGCCATCTGGTCCTGGGCTTTTGTTTGTTGGAAGATTTTTAATCACGGTCTCAATTTCAGTCCTTGTGATTGGTCTCTTTATATTTTCTATTTCTTCCTGGTTCAGTCTTGGAAGGTTGTGCTTTTCTAAGAATTTGTCTGTTTCTTCCAGGTTGTCCATTTTATTGGCATATAGTTGCTTGTAGCAGTCTCTCATGATCCTTTATATTTCTGCAGTGTCAGTTGTTACTTCACCTTTTTCATTTCTAATTCTATTGATTTGAGTCTTCTCTCTTTTTTTCTTGATGAGTCTGGCTAATGGTTTATGAATTTTGTTTGTCTCCTCAAGGAGCCAGCCTTTAGTTATATTGATGTTTGCTATCGTTTCCTTAATTTCTTTTTTTTTTTTTTCTGATCTGATCTTTATGATTTCTTTCCTTCTGCTAACTTTGGGGTTTTTTTTTGTTGTTGTTCTTCTCTCTGATTGCTTTAGGCATGGGGTTAAGTTGTTTATTTGAGTTTTTTCTTGTTTCTTCAGGTAGGATTGTATTGCTATAAACTTCCCTCTTAGAACTACTTTTGCTGCAACCCATAGGTTTTGGGTCGTCATGTTTTCATTGTCATTTTTCTCTAAAAATGACAATCAAAACAAATCAAATTATTTTGATTTCCTCTGATTTTTTCAGTGATCTCTTGGTTATTTAGTAATATATTGGTTAGCCTCCATGTGTTTGTATTTTTTACAGATTTTTTCCTGTAATTGATATCTAGTCTCATAGTGTTGTGGTCGGAAAAGATACTTGATATGATATCAGTTTTCTTCAATTTACCAAGGCTTGATTTGTGACCCACAATATGATCTATCCTGGAGTATGTTCCTTGCACACTTGAAAATGAAGTGCATTCTGTTGTTTTTGGATGGAATGTCCTATAAATATCAAGTAAGTTCGTCTTGTTTAATGTTTCATTTAAAGCTTGTGTTTCCTTATTTATTTTCATTTGGGATGATCTGTCCATTGGTGAAAGTGGGGTGTTAAAAGTCCACTGCTATTATTGTGTTACTCTTGATATCTCCTTTTATGGCTGTTAGCATTTGCCTTATGTATTGATGTGCTCCTATGTTGGGTGCATAAATATTTACAATTGTTATATCTTCTTCTTGGATTGATCCCTTGATCATTATGTAGTGTCCTTCTTTGTCTCTTGTAATAGTCTTTATTTTAAAATCTATTTTGTCTGATATGAGTATTGCTACTCCAGCTTTCCTTTGATTTCCATTTGCATGGGAATATCTTTTTCCATCCCCACACTTTCAGTCTGTGTGTGTCCCTGGGTCTGAAGTGGCTCTCCTGTTGATAGCGTATATATGGGTCTTGTTTCTGTATTCAGCCAGTCTATGTCTTTTGGTTGGAGGCTTTAATCCATTTACATTTAAGGTAGTTATCGATATGTATGTTCCTATTACCATTTTCTTAATTGTTTTGGGTTTGTGTTTGTAGGTCTTTTCCTTCTCTTGTGTTTCCTGTCTAGAGAAGTTCCTTTAACATTTGTTGTAAAGGTGATTTGGTGGTGCTGAATTGTCTTAGCTTTTGATTGTCTGTAAAGGTTGTAATTTCTCTGTCGAATCTGAATGAGATCCTTGCTGGGTAGAGTAATCTTGGTTGTAGGTTTTTCCCTTTCATCACTTTAAATATGTCCTGCCACACCCTTGTGGGTTGCAGAGTTTCTGCTGAAAGATTAGCTGTTAAGCTTATGGGGAATCCCTTGTATTTGTGACTTTTCCCTTGCTGCTTTTAATATTTTTTCTTTGTATTTAATTTTTGATAGTTTGATTAATATGTGTCTTGGTGTGTTTCTCCTTGGATTTATCCTGTATGGGACTCTGTGCTTCCTGGACTTGATTTACTATTTCCTTTCCCATAATAGGGAAGTTTTCAACTATAATCTCTTCAAATATTTTCTCAGTCCCTTTCTTTTTGTCTTCTTCTTCTGGGACCCCTCTAATTCGAATGTTGGTGGCTTAATATTGTCCCAGAAATCTCTGAGACTATCCCCAATTCTTTTCATTCTTTTTTCTTTATTCTGCTCTGCAGTAGTTATTTCCTCTATTTTATCTTCCAGGTCACTTTTCCTTTCCTCTGCCTCAGTTATTCTGCTATTGATTCCTTCTAGAGAATTTTAAATTTCATTTATTGTGTTGTTCATTATTGTTTGTTTGCTCTTTAGTTCTTCTAGGTCCTTGTTAAGTGTTCCTTGTATTTTCTCCATTCTATTTCCAAGATTTTGGATCATCTTTAGTATCATTACTCTGAATTCTTTTTCAGGTACACTGCCTATTTCCTTGTCATTTGTTTGGTCTGGTGGGTTTTTACCTTGCTCCTTCATCTGCTGTGTATTTCTCTGTCTTGTCATTTTACTTAACTTACTGTGTTTGGAGTCTCCTTTTCACAGGCTGCAGGTTCATAGTTCCCATTGTTTTTGGTGTCTGCCCCCAGTTGGTAAGTTTGGTTCAGTGAGTTGTGTAGGCTTCCGATGTTGGGGACTGGTTCCTGTGTTCTGAGAGATGAAGCTGGATCTTGTCTTTCTGGTGGGCAGGACCGCATCTGGTGGTGTGTTTTGGAGTGCCTGTGAACTTATTGTGATTTTAGGCAGCCTCTCTGCTAATGGTTGGGGTTGTGCTGCTAGTTGTTTGGTATGGGGTGTCTAGCACTGGAGCTTGCTGACCATTGAGTGGAGCTGGGTCTTAGCCTTGAGATGGAGATCTCTGGGAGAGGTCTTGCTGATTGATATTACATGGGGCTGGGAGGTCTCTGCTTTACCGATGTCCTGAACTCGGCTCTTCCACCTCAGAGGCTCAGGCCTGACACCCGGTGAACCAAGACCCTTTTGGGAAGTCTGAGGTCTTCTGCCAGTGTTCAGTAGGTGTTCTGTAAGAGTTGTTCCATATGTAGATGTATTTTTGATGTATTTGTGGAGAGGAAGGTTATTTCCACATCTTACTCCTCCACCATCTTGAAGGTCATCTCTGAGATTAAGTATTTTGAACTAGAAAAGTAGAACATTTGTATGTTTGTGCTTACTAGGATTACAAACTGGGGTAAACAGGTACCTGGAGCATTGGATTTTCTTAAAAAATAATCTTTGAACAGAGGTGGTTTTGGCTAGATGATCTGACTCTTTCAACCTGCCTTTAGATGATCATAGTTTGATAATTTTCTGTACACCTGGACTGTTGTTTATTAATATTGTACAATCTGGGATTATAATGTAGTAGTCTTGATAATAACATTGTCTGATATAAATGTTTCCTATCTTATTTATGATAAACTGGCAAGTTTCTGCATCTCTCCAATTAGTGGGTTTAGAAGTAGAATTTTTTTGGATAACACCATGAGGTTATCTGGGTTATAAAATTTCAGAGGTGGGTCATTTTAACAGGGCAGTAACCCCTTGAACCATCATATAATTGCCATTACAAGGAATATATCTATATCTATGAGGGGAGGATATAGGTCCCTAAATTTATATAAAAGCTTTCTTTTCCTTTCTCTTCTCATTTAATATTACATTTTCGCCTTGATTCCTTCAGACTTGAATTTTGAACTCTGGCCCACAAAGAGGGTATGATGTCTTCAAAAAATCACTGTACTAGGCTGTTTCAGATTGTGCCCTGACTTAGAATTTGTTTGGTGGGAGGTTGTTTCTTTAAACTCTTTGTTGTCCTATTTGAAATTAATATACTGCAACACTTGTTAATATGGCTGGACCTTCCATGGTTTTAATTTGAATCACTGAGTTATTTAAAAGACAGTAGAGAGTAACTTTCATCCCTTTGGTGGTGTGCTAAGATTAAATACTTACTTTCTCGAGCCTTAGCAGCCAGTCTAAGTGAGGACACTGCAGAGGAGATGATGAATAGAACAGAGAAGCTGCAAACATCTATGACACCCCTGAAGGTGAAATTCAGCAAGCTCCTGCTGCTACAGTTTCTAAAAGTAAATACAGGATTTGGCATTGCTGAGACTTATCTCTACTCAAAGAACTCAAAAGATTTGAGGGGAAGGGGAAGGCAGGAAGTTGGAACGGATGCCAAGGCAGCTGGAGACAGACCCTGAAATAAGTAATGGTACACTATTTAGTTACTGAACGTGAGGGTGCTTCTATGCATCATGTTTTTAAAGGAGTAATTGATTTTTATTGCTACTAAGCCTGAAATAAACAAGTGATTTGATTATTTTGTCTAAATTAATTGGTAATGAATCAATTAGCAACCATTACATTCATCCAATCACCTAGTTACTAACTAGTTTATAAATCCACCACTCCAGTAAAAGGGGTATGTCTACACACGGCCTTTGAAACTCAATGTCCCAGAAAAAGGGGTTTTCAAACACATATTTGTCTTTTAGCTGCACATGCTTATGACTCATATGTCTGGTATCTTTTATATCTTGTTCACTATTTTAAAAATGGATTGAATAACTAAGGCTCGTTTTAACACAGAGAACCATTCCTGGGAAGAGAGAGTTATAGATGTCTAGCTATAAGGAAGTACCATGTTCCTATAGTTCTTGAGCTTGCAACAGTGTAAGCAGGTTTAAAGCTAGTGTTTACCCTCTTCCCTTTCAAAAAAACAATGTACCAAGTCTCATTCTTTACCTCTGTACATTTGAAGAATGATCCATCTAGCAGCTTATGTCTTCTACCAAGTGCTGTGCCACACAGTATCTAGAGACCACTACCAGAGATGTAAGCACAAGTTGGGAATTGGTTTGAAAATTCCCTTGCTCAAAAATGAGACATGAGGTCTAGAGCATGAGCTTAATAGCTTACATGTCCTTTCTACAACCTCTAAGGCTATGGTTATGGAGTAGCCTGCACAGAAGAGTCTATCTTCTTCCTTTGCTAAGTTTAGTAAATGCTGAAACATTTAGTAGAAAAAACAAAAGCATAGGTGCTTTTGTTTTTATCAGGAAACATATTTTGACAGTGAAATATTAAAATCTTCTAATTAAATTCAAATCAACTTCCAAGAATGCTTATAGTATTAGGATTGGTTAGACTGTGCTTCAGGAACAAATAAATCCTGGTATCTCAGTGGCTTAACATATAAACATTTATTACTTGCTCAAGCAAAATCTTCTGCAGGCTCAGCAGTTCCTTCACACACCTTCCTTCCAAGTGGTGACTCAGGACTTCTGATTGTGCCCATCTTGTTGCAGCTCTACCATTCAACATGGGGTTTCCTGGTTGCTTCAGCCATGGAAGAGAATTTAGAGGGTAGTTCATGGACTTTTCACTGCTTCAGCTCTAAAATGACAGGTGACATGTCCCAGCATAGTTTACTGGTCAGAACAGGTCACTTGGCCCCACCTAACTGCAAGGTCCCTGCAAAACAAGATCTGTCTTAGGTCTTAGATACAGAGCAAAACCAGATGTTAGTGAGCACTGTTAATGTCAACCCCACCTACAGTGTGCCGCCCACTTTGCTAAGTGGTGAGGATAACAAAGATGAGTGCAATGGAGTTTTCCAATTTAAGAAACTCATAATCCATTGGTTTAAAAATATGCTTATGAGATTTTAGTGCAGTATCCATATTAACAAAATAAGACATTAAATTGACTATATGGAATGGTTTCAATTATTTAAAAATATAATCAGAATCATTAATTCAGAGACATGAATATCACAGTATAAATAAATAGTGGCCTTTAAAATCTAAAGCTCAACATGAAATTAGACATTTATTAAGACTTTCACTTAATTATATATTGGCTACCTGTACAACGTTGGCTTCATGCAGTTTAGTGGAATTGGGAAAGTGAAATGGAACCAAACACAAATGAAAATCCTTCTTTGTTAGTATTGAACTGCTTCTGATTCTAAGGAGGAGGCAACTCAATATGTACAAGAATGTGCAGGATTTGAGAGACCAAGCTGAAACTTATTCCTAGTAAGTGGCTAGGCAGATAGAGATCCCCAAGAAGAAATGAGGGATCCTTAGAAGTAGAGGAGTTTCACCAACTGACAGAGGCCAATTTCATCTCATTTTGCCAGTTGGATAACTTATAAAAAGCGAGGATCTTTGTCAACTCTTTCCCCCTTTTGAATGATGTGTTAATCAGAATTACAAGTCCCTCAGGGACTGTTTTCTTTCTTACCCTTTTGAGAGTTGTTTTTTCCTGAAGGTAAGAGTAAAACTTGCTCATCAAAGAAAACTTAGAAAGTACAGCAAAGGCTTAAAAAAAGGAAATAATTATTCTTAATGCCCTTGTTCAAGGATAACCTTCATTAACATTTTAGACTTTATATATTTATTTTATTTTATATCATTGAAACCGTACCTTATAGGCAATTTGATGTCTTGCTTTGTTAATAGAGATACTGCCTCCTACTTACATTTCATAAACATATTTTTTTTTTTTTTTTTTTTGTGGTACGCGGGCCTCTCACTGTTGCGGTCTCTCCCGTTGCGGAGCACAGGCTCCGGACGCGCAGGCCCAGCGGCCATGGGTCACGGGCCCAGCCGCTCCGCGGCATGTGGGATCCTCCCGGACCGGGGCACGAACCCGCGTCCCCTGCATTGGCAGGCGGACTCTCAACCACTGCGCCACCAGGGAAGCCCCGTAAACATATTTTTTAAATGTGGGATATCACTGTGTATTCAGCATTGAGAACCACTGCTCTAGCACAACCATTTCCCTCTTTTTTGACCTATTTTCTGTTTTCCCAGGCCCAACATTTTATCCATAGCCACGTCTAATTCCATTCTCACGTGTCAGAGAATACTAACACCCTACACAACCACAGCTGACATTTTATTAACATTACTCAGGGGACCAGCTTAGAAAACCTATACATTCTTCCACATTAAGAAATCGATTAGCTGTATTATACCTCAGCCAGTATAGACTCAATTCTGGCTGCACATTAGAAGTACTTGGGGAGCTTTTAAAAAATCAGAAACAAAACAAACACCTCTGCTCATCACCAACCCCTGGAGATTCTGGTTCAACTATTATGGGATGGGGCCCCAGTCAGTGGTATTGTTTTTTTAAAAAATTTATTTATTTTACTTATTTATTTTTGGCTGCGTTGGGTCTTTGTTGCTGCACGCAGGTTTTCTCTAGTTGGGGAGAGTGGGGCTACTCTTCATTGTGGTGAGCGGGCTTCTCATTACTGTGGCTTCTCTCATTGTGGAGCACGGGCTCTAGGCGTGCGGGCTTCAATAGTTGCGGCACATGGGCTCAGTAGTTGTGGCGCACAGGCTTAGCTGCTCCGTGGCATGTGGGGTCTTCCCGGACCAGGGATCGAACCCGTGTCCCATGCATTGGCAGGCAGATTCTCAACCGCTGCGCCACCAGGGAAGCCCAGTGGTATTGTTTTTATTTTATTTATTTATTTTATTTTTGACTGCGTTGGGTCTTCATTGCTGTGCACGGGCTTTCTCTAGTTGCGGCGAGCAGGGGCTACTCTTCGTTGCGGTGCATGGGCTTCTCATTGTGGTGGCTTCTCTCATTGCGGAGCATGGGCTCTAGGCATGCGGGCTTCAGTAGTTGTGGCTCGCAGGCTCTAGAGCGCAGGCTCAGTAGTTGTGGCACACAGGCTCAGTAGTTGTGGCTCATGGGCTCTAGGGCACAGGTTCAGTAGTTGTGGCGCATGGGCTTAGTTGCTCCGTGGCATGTGGGATCTTCCTGGACCAGGGCTCGAGCCCGTGTCCCCTGCATTGGCAGGCGGATTCTTAACCACTGCACCGCCAGGGAAACCCCAGTGGTATTGTTTTTAAAGCTCTCTGGTAATATGTAACCAGTTTTGAGAACCACAGAACTTTCATAGGGCGAGAAGATCAGCAGCCATGAGAACACATAACCCTAAGGCACAAAAGATCAATAGCTAGATCTTACCCAGTCCTGAGGATTCTTTGAACAATGAGAAGTATTTCTTTGCACATAGCAGAGTGGGAAATTGGACATAAGTATCAATAATGAGTGTGATAATGTATAGTTTGCCTGGCTGTGCCAAAGGATGTACATGTGAGAGTGATGGTAAATGAGATTTGTGAGGAAGAGAAGTAGACACGCGGGGTCAGGCAGTATAGTCTCAACTACAAGGCCAAGGGCTCTTAGAAATGAGATTTACTAGACAGTTGGGAGCTCTCGTAAGTCCCTGAGCAGTATAATTCTCAGACATCTAGTGCTTCTTAAATTGTTTTCTGCTTCTAAATCACCTTATCTAATCACACGTTGTATGTCTATATAAGTGTGCCATTCCACTGTTGCTTATGTGTATGTAGTATATTTGGTGTATTAAACCACCATGCCTGTTGGGGTATAACCATTAAGCAACTATATATTTATTCCTCTGTCCCTTTAAAAATATTTGATGGAGCTAGTTCTTTCCTTGCTTCTGGATGAAAATCTAAGTGGTCCATGACTACTCTAGTTCCACATAATGGGCACTATCAAAAGCTGGCTCTGTCCTCTGGATCTGGCATGTGTTTAATCCTTCCTTTCATAGGATACTCAAATATTCTTTGGTGGAAACCTTCTCCTACTACTGCCAAGTTACTGCAGATCCCTTGATAATAGCAAATATTTCTTTATTCTGGCTGATGACTTAGTCCTTCCACAGGCAGGCACTAGAAATCAGGTACTGCCTACAACTTCTCTCTGCTCAAGTCTGTTACCCACTGAGACAGGACTTAATAACACTCAGGCTCTCTCTCCTGCGTGGCACATATCTGGTCCATGGGAAATGCTTATGTGTGTTCTATGCCAACAAACTCTGGGAGTTCGGGCTGAACCCACTCATCCACCATTACTTTGACTTGTCAATAGTGGCTAGTCTGCTTGCCTTTGGACTGTTACATTTGTAGGAAAGAGTCATACATCAGGGCCCAAGGCCTTGTAACTGTGGGGAATAAGTGCTCCTAAGTGTTCTGTTGAAGCCCCTCTCATCAGTGTGAGGTGAGAGGGCCAGCATTTCCTTACTCTGACTTGGGATGGAGGGTGGGATTCACTCCACATTGATGCTTCTTTCCAAAAATGCCTCCTCAGAACTGCTGAAGAAAAATGTATTAATCACAATTAACTAAATAATTCACTGATGCTACTTAGCCTGAACGGTTCTACTTAAAGTTACCCAGGTGAGAAGTGGCTAGATTGGAAACCACACTGCCTTTATGATGATCAGTTTGGGACTCATATTTAAAACTACTGATTGTTTTCTCTGTCCTTGGCATATTAATGCATCTTCATACTTATGGCTCATTACTCCTTTTGGCAGTCTTATGGGCCTCTTATTTCACTTCTGTTTCAACTGCTGTGGTAAATGACTGCCTGCCTGTCCACCCAGAGGACCCCAAAGCAAATTTCAGGCATGCCCCATAGCCTGATATTTAAAATCATGTTGCTCAAAACATACTCTCCAAATTTCATAAAAATCTGTCAAGCTGATTTTGCTTGATGTAGTAACAGAGATATGTTAAAACATATATGAACATATTTTTATTTTTATAGCTATACATACATGCAGTTAAAAATAAATAAATATTAGGTAGTAAATTCAACTGGCTAAGGAAAAGAGTATTTTGATTATGTTGTTGGAATAGATGGGAATTTGAATGGTATTGTTTCTCAACACTGCTGGAGGCTGGGGGATAGTAAATTTTCTCAAATACCATTTAAGTCTCTGTGTTCCTTGCTGTTTGTCTTGCCAGGATATCATAGGTCTTGATGGATTTGTTATGTGCAGTTATGCTTGGCTGACTGTTCCACCTCTTTGATTGTCCCACTAGGCTGTCCTTTGGAAATCTGCTGTTAGCCTGGGCCTGCTGTGTTGCCATGTGCCCTGCAGCTTTCATCTGATGAACAGTTCTGTTTGTTTGCTCTCCTAGGTGCTTACTATATACATTCGAGTTAGAATAAAAGGTTTAGTTTTGACCTTCCCAAATTGCTAAATATAATTGTGTCTTTTTTATACATCTTTACTATACTAAAGGCACTGCTGAACAGACATAATCCTTTCAGAAGGTAAATGAGTTATTTGACTTCTTTGGAAGTTGTAGATTCATTTTCATTTTTGCTGTAGTAGCCATTGTTTATTTGAAAATTTTCTTGCAGTTTATTAAAGTGAGCTCTCTCTGCATTTTGCTGGAGAACTTAGCTCTTCCTGACACAAATCACTGGGGGGTTTATTTTTATTTATTTATTTTGCTATTATTTTTAAATATTTAGTGAATCACCAGCAGATTTTAAAGCTCAGTAAGAGGTTTCAGAGTTTCTTCTGCTGAAGCAGTGGGTTATAAACAAGATGTAATTTTTAAAATTGAGATTCCAGTGCAGGTAGAGTTGAGGGTTGTATTAAATTTAGTAGGAGAAAAAACAAAGCGGGGTTAACTTCAACATTTACCTTTTGCAGGCATCTTTATTACTCTCCCATCATTTGGCCTCTCTCTGGGAGAACCTCCTGCTCTTGGTGGCAAGTACTCATTCTGTATGAAGAGGTTATCTTCAGGGAATGGGGGCATCCCCTCTTATTATTAAAGTCCTGGGATCTGAACATTTTTCCTGGGATCTGAACATTTTTCATCAACAAATGGCTTAAAGTTTGTGTACTTGATACAGAGAGGTGTTACTTAACTCTCATTTTACTTCTCAAATTTCTAAAATTAAGTATTCTTAAAGGAAAAGAGGTGTAAACCCTAGGGTTGTAGGTTTAGTATATCACAAGCAAGATATTTAAAAAATATTTTTATCTTCAAAAGTCCTATAACATTGACATTCAAATATGTATATATGTATACATATATATAACATTTATGTTTAATGTAAACAATTTATATGTAAAATTATTTTCCCCTAGGCAACCTTTGAGTAAAATTAATAATTATTCCTGTTCTGGGTAGAAATTCAGTGTGGTCTGGTTCCTTTATTCCTCCCATTTTACTCTTTCCTAGGTGATTAGAGTCGTTATGGCTTTTCTTTCAGAGGATATGTTGTGTGATGATATGTTGTGTCGTCTTTCTTCCACTCTAGTAAGTATCAAGCTGTACTTGATGGAGCTCCTATTATGGCTTTATATTTTCCCCATGTTAGCTCTCTTTAGGGGCGGGCTAACTTTGCTGCATATACAACTGCTGTCTCTGACAAAGATGGAATTCAGTGCCCTCATGGTCAGCATTTATTTATTTTTTAATACAACCTCCCTCCTCTTTGTTCTTCCCTCTCTCCCAGCACACTTTGAGGCTGGCTCAAATGCTTTCCATTTGCTACAAATCCCTTTCAACAATTTTATCTTCTTTACCACTTACTTCCTCTAGATACATTGTTCATTTCTTAAAGACATGTATAAATCTTTTAGGTATGATATTTAAAGCACAATAAACGTAAGCCTAGGTGCCGAGTGAATTAACTACTAAAGCTTATATATAGAGCTATGCATGTGCGAGTGTATGCAAATAGTGAATAGCAGTCAGAACATTATTGTCACCAACCATACTGATAATTGAAGATTCCACAGATGGTGTGTCAGATTCTCTTGTCCCTTTGCCAAGCATTCTTCTTGGTCCCTCCCCAATCCCCTCTTTTTTGCGTTCATCATTCTAGCTTCTAGGATCTCTTGGAAGAAGCAAAGATGTTGTCAATACAACATCCAATACATGCCAAAAGGAACATCTTTTCTTCCTGCTGTTTTGCTTCCTTCCTTTTTATTTATTCTTCCTATTTCTAGACTATGCATACCCTGTTAATAATCAGTAGTAACCCATTAATACTCATGAGGTAGGTGTGCAGGAGAAAATTTAATTGGCATCATTCTACACTTGCAAACTGAGAACAGGGATGGGTTTAAATCACTCTAGATGAAGAACCAGAATCTAAACTTATTGCCATTGACTCAGGGCTATTCCTTTCTCTCTCCTTTGCAATAGCATTTCAAAATACACCACAGCACAGATTTCCAGACATAAATAGAATACTTAAATTAGAGCTGTGACCTGTCTTTAATAATAAACCAATAATGAAATATTGACCAGAAAATCACCTAATTACTGAACATATATGAAATTTCCACTATACTGCTTGGATTTGAAGGGACAAATTACTTTAGATTTGAATCCTATCCATTTAGTTGGAATTATGTCCAAGCTGTAGGTTATCCCAAAGCAATGGATACATAAGTAACTGTATATCTCAAAATACTGGTTAATTTTTATAACTTCCAATTAAAAGGTTTCTAGTCTTAGATTTCATAGGATTTGGTTGGAAATGATAGAATAATCGAAGCTTCTCTTTGTTATTCTATAGTTTCCTTGCATTCATACATTCAACCAACACATACTTAGGGCCTAATATATGTCATATACTGTTCTAGGTGCTGTAAAAATTACTTACTGAGTGAACGTGTTTGCAATTTTGCAATTCAGCCATATTTGGAAAATGGATCTAGAAGAAGTGAAGGTAAAGTAAGGTTAGGATGAAGTCATAGATACAATATCTATCCATTGCAATCATTCCTTTTCATTGTTGTTTAAATGAATCATAGAATTTTTGGGATGCATGGAACCTAGTCTAATCCCCTACCATGTAGAGTAGAGAAAACTGAGTATGGGCAGATTAAGTGGTATGCTCAGGATCACAGAGCAAATTATTGGCACCTGGATCCAGCCCAAGATTGCTGAGTGTTAGGACTGTTAGGAACATGTGCATTTTAGCAAGACCAGGGAAAACCCTTAGGCTTCGTGAAGTCATTGATGACCCTGAATCCAAAGGTATGCCTTCTGCCTTTTTAGGAAAAGAAAAAAAAATCTCACATCGTTGTCAGGGTCCTAGCTTTCAGATTTGGTTAGTAGATTCATTGGTGCTGATTGGCCTGTTAAATATAAACAAATAAATAATTACTTTTTTCATACAGAAGTTAAGGAGATGGTATTTTGGACGGTTTTTCCATCTAAGACAAAGTTGACTTCTCCTTGTGTGGCCCTTCGGTTCCTCTTGTCACTACTGAACAGAGGTAGCATGAACATCACAGAGACTGAAAGCTGTATGGAACATTAGGTACCATAATTTAACCTTTTCATTTTACAATTGAGATAACAAAGCCTAAATAAAGAAAGTGACTTGCCAGTGAGTACAAATAGCTAGAGGCAGAGCAAGACATCTTGATTCTTAATTCTAAATTCTTCTGCCTCCTTATTTCATGTTCTGACATTATTTGGTAGAATATAAGAATCTTGTTTCATAGGCAATAAAGTGTTTATCCTTCCTTTGAAAACAAACTTTCTGCTAGCACTAGAAGATGATTCTGTGTCTGTTTGTATCCACTCCTGGGTTTCTGGGGTATTTTCTTCCAGCATTCTGAGGCATAATATGCCTATGGTTTCACAGAGAGTGACCAAATTTCAATAAAAGTTGCTCTGGATGGGCCTTGGCTTTATTCCTTTAAGTTCTTAGAAAGGTGGTGATTGGGCTGGGCATTTTCTATAACAGAAAAATAAGCTATTTAAAGAGAAGTTCCTATGCTACTGACAGTTTCCTTTTCTTGCCAGATTTGGTTCATTCTCTTAGGCAACTTATTGTAGAATTATATGAGGGATGTATGTGTATATATCTGGAAAGTTTTACAGGTATTTAAACAGAAGAAGCATGAAAATTCTCTCTTGATAACAAACCCCTCAAATAATCACCCCTTAAAAATAAGTTATGGCTGAGTAATAGCCATGGCTTTCATTGTCTACAATGGACATCCATTAGGAATCTGGGGCACAAGGTTGATGGATCATTGCTAGCAAGTAGGAGGACTCTGTTAATCATTCTGAAGGGTTCCAAAGTTTATTTGAAAGTTCAGTTCATGGAGAAAGAAGGTCTTTGTGAAGCCCTTTCTATAGTTGATGAAAGTTCAGCCACTGCTGGTATACTGGGGATAACACGATAGATTTGCTTCTGGTATCTACACTCTCACTCATTTGCTCTCACACTTTTACTTCTCAAGCCAAAATGGCCCATGTCCTTGTTTTGGATAAGCCAATATAAAAATTCATGAAAAAAAAGCTGCATGCCTATTCATCTATATTAGGTAACAAATCCCTGCTCCCAATCAAGGAAAAGAAGTTCAACCTCACTCAATTTTCTTATTGTTCAGACTGCTTTTATATATTCACAAAATGATAAATATTTATATAATTTTACATCATGACCTGCTCTGTCATATTACACGTACTGTGTACTGACCTTCATCCTTCTTAGTAACACTCTCTTATTTGTGTTGTATAGAGATCTAACTCCTACCCTTTGCCCCATTGGTCTCACCCAGAGAGAATTTGTCTAGCCCCTGCACCCCAATCTTGATGACATCTTGGTTCTCAGCACGAGGAAAATCCGAGAGTCACCAATGATCCACTTAGAAAATCTTTTTTATCTACATGTTTGCTGATAAAAACAGAATTGCTCAGAGAAGCAGGAAGATTTCTGTGGTTCTATTACTACCACTGCCTTGGAGTTGTGTAGATTTCTAGTTTCCATACTTCACTGAATCCTTATAAGACTCTATGAGTTAACTGAGACAAATTTTCAGTCATATTTTCAGGTGAAGAAATTGAGTCTCTTGAAATAAAGTGACAGCAAAAGTTACTGAGACACTTGGTGATGAAAATAAGACTGGAGAACAGATCTAATTTTTGGTACAGAACTTTTTCGTAAAGCATCCCAGGTCTCTATGTTTTCTCACATAAAGATTCAAAGTTTGTTTCCATATAAGCAGCCACAGAATCCTGAGCCTATGAGCGAAGTCAGTGTATAATATAAGCCCCATGTATCTGACCTGTGACTATTTCTGCTAGTGCAGCTGATAATGATTGTCACTGATAAGGTAAATGATTGAGTAAAGCCCAGGAAATCTCTAGGCCATGTAGGTATTTTTTATTCATAGCTTGAGGCTGTGGTGGGAAAGCAAGAGAAGGTAATGAACGTTTATTGAGTGTCTCACTAGGTACAAATTCTGTGCAGGTGCTTTACCTATGAGCATAGCAATCCTGTCAGGGAGTTAGACATTTTCTGCATTTTCAAAATGAAGGATGTGAGGTTCTGAGGAAGAATCAAGATCTTGCAGCTAGAAAGTAGCACATGCCGGTGAATGCATTGTGGTGAACCAGAGTCTTCTTCCGTAAGTAAAACTCAACTTCTTCATCAGAGCAAAGATATTCTAAAAAGAGCTAGATATTCTTCTGCACTGTAGCAATTGAAATAGTCAGTTAACAAAGCATGGTATGGCATGGGGAGACAGACCAGGATTGAAATTTTAATTTAATAAATTGTACTATATTATTATTACCATCAAACTCAATACATTTCAATGTTTTTGGTCTTCTTTATCATTTAAGGAAAAAATACATTTCATTTCACTTAAACTGGTATTCTCTTTCAGTCACAGAATCTTTAACCATGTATTTATGTGGTATTACACTTATACATTTACATATTTTAGTACCCAAGGGAGTCCTGGGAATTTCAAGTTTAATATAAGATGAATTTTGGAATAGAGACGATCTAATACTTATGTCTCCAGACATTCTCTGGAGACTTCCAAGTGTGGGGGAAAAAAAAACTATTTCAAAGCTTCCAAACACATCTAAAAAGTGAAATCCTGTTGATAAACGCTTTGGCTAAATTCCATGAACCAAAACTTTTGCAAACGAATCTCATTGAAGTTTTATTGAAAAAAAAAAAAGCAATTCCATCAAAACAACAATAACAACTGAATCAATTCCAGGTCAATACTAAAGACTATGCTTAAGAGAGATGGTATTGATCATTTAATTTTTTAAATGGAAATATGAGCCTAATGAAATTTCTTCACATCCAGCCTCTGCTCTTGGCAGTGAAATATCTCCACAGATACACTTGTCAACATAATAACTGGCAGCATTTTTCTCTCATCCAAAGAGGTAACATTTGCAATTACTGATGAGATCTGGAAAGATGTACTAGATGAGTGGCTAACCAAACAAGGTCCTAGGGGTAAAGGCTTTTCTAGATGTACTGATGGAGCACTGTCACAAAATGTTGGTTTATTTAGTCCTCTAATTAACATTTACCTATGAGCATAGCAATCCTGTGTGAGAGTTAGACATTAAGTTCCTGGGTGCAGCGGTTTAAAGGTGGGAATTAATCCAAAGTAGTTTTGCAGTTATAAAGCTGTATATGGTTGAGAAACTGATAATCATTTTCCTGATTTTTTCTTGCCATCTAAAGCTGTGCTTAAGAGAACATCCTTTTTGGGGTTGGATTAAGGGATAGTTGGAGCATAGTGTCATCACACTGACATTTCGTAATTCTTTTTGGTAAGCAATTGAATTCACAGAGTCCAAATTTTAAATAAGTGCTTCAAGTATCTTGATGAGAATAATGTCAGTCATTTTGCTTCAAAATATTCCTTAAAACTGTCATTGTTTGCAGATGACATGATACTATACATAGAAACTCTTCAAGATGCTACTGGAAAACTACTACAGCTCATCAATGAATTTGGTAAAGTTGCAGGATACAAAATTAATATACAGAAATCTGTTTCATTTCTATACATTAACAACAAAGTATCAGAAAGAAATTAAGGAAATAATCTCATTTACCACTACATCAAAAGGAATAAAATACCTAGGAGTAAACCTACTTAAGGAGGCAAAAGACCTATATTTGAAAACTATAAGATGCTGGTGAAAGAAATTGAAGACCACACCAACAGATGGAAAGATATGCCATATTCTTGGATTAGAAGAATCAATATTGTTAAAATGACCATACTACCCAGAGTAATCTACAGATTCAGTGCAATACCTATCAAATTACCAAGGACGTTTTTCACAGAACAAGAACAAAAACATTTTAAACTTGTATGGAAACACAAAAGACCCAAATAACCAAAGAAATCTTGAGGAAGAACAGAGGTGGAGGAATCATGTTCCCTGACTTCAGACTATACTACAAAGCTATAGTAATCAAAATAGTATGGTACTGGCACAAAAACAGACATATAGATCAATGGTGGAGAGCCCAGAAATAAACCCACACATTATGGTCAATTAATCTATGACAAAGGAGGTAAAAATATATAATGAAGAAAAGACAGTCTCTTCAATAAGTGGTGCTAGGAAAACTGGACAGCTACACGTAGAAGAATAAAATTAGAATATTCTCTAACACCATACAAAACTAAACTCAAAATGGATTAAAGACATAAGATCAGATACTATAAAACTCCTAGAGGAAAATATAGGCAAGACATTCTTTGACATAAATTGAAGCGATAAATTTTTTGGATCCATCTCCTAGAGTAATGGAAACAAAAGCAAAAATAAACAAATGGGACCTAATTAAACTTAAAAGCTTTTGCACAGCAAAGAAAACTATAAACAAAATGAAAAGACAACTATGGAATGTGAGAAAATATTTGCAAATGATGCTACCAACAAGTGATTAATGTCCAAATACAAACAGCTCATACAGCTCAATATCAAAACAAAACAACAAACCACCCAATCAAAAAATAGGCAGAAGATCTAAATAGACATTTCTCCAAAGAGGACATACAGATGGTCAAAAAGGACATGAAAATATGCTTAACATCTTTGTTTAACCCAGTTTTCTCAGGAAGCTACAAGATGTGTATTATGTCCATTTGGAAAGGAAAACTGAAGCCTAGATATTTTTAACTTACCCCATATCACCTAGTTAACAATGGCAAAGCTAGTAGTGGATCCCAGTTTCTCTGACCCCAAAGGTCTTCATCCTTCTGCCAGACCATGCTACATCCTAGTGCTGATGTCCCTCAAAGTATGCTGACCTGCCAGGTTTTTTTTAATTGTCAGAATATCCTAGGGGATGATTACACTAGCAGATTGAACCCCCTTTCTCTCCAAACAGCAATACTCTGATAGCAAAGTGATTTTTAAAAAAGTCATAAATGCAGAGGAACAAAGAGAATATAATAGGAATTTGGAATACAAGAAACATTTGGAATACAAGAAAGCAGACAGGCAAGTGGTAACTGCACTAATCAACCAGAAAGATCTGGGTCTAAGAGATCATGAGAGGAGCTGGAAGTCAACTGATAGCTGATAGTAAGCCCAGCCTCTGCCTGAAGGACCATCTTGAGAGTTTATACCATTTACCAAAGCAATGAAGTGCTGGAATTTTTAGAGCAGCTCAGGCTTTCAACAAGTAAGCAAGAGGTTAAGCTGTAAATTTTGGATTTTGAATGCTCTGGAATTTCCCATTTCAGTTTTCAGCTATGGAATAAAGGAAGAAACAGAGAACTAAAAGTTCCTGTGGTATAGATACCAACAACCAGGATGATCTTGGGTGTGTCATTACTTCTCTGGGTCTCGGTATTCTGAAATATAAAAGGAAAAGACTACACTAAGCCACCTCTATGATCCCATTAGTACAAACATTCTGTGATCCTGAAGATGTAATCTCTGTTTCATAGGTCTGCATTTATGTCAAGGGAAATGTCATTGTAAGTTTTTTATCATCATAGCAAAACCATAAAAGTAGCAGATGAGCAGTACATTTGTATATCACAGTGTAACCAGTCATCCCTCAATTATACAAATCTTACTGAAGAAATGACAGTCAAAAGCCTCTCCATATTCAAGTATAAAAAATCTATAAAATTATATTCAACTGGCTAGCAGCCTATGTCTGAGTTTTTAATAGAGTTATATTTCTTTACTGTGTTCAAAGAGGACTTTTCCACTTGAATATAAGAGATAGGGTACCTCATTTGGCTGCCCTTTCTAAACTGTGGGCTAAATTTATTAATGCAGTTCATGACTTCTCCCCTTTATTTATTTCATTAAGCATGGTTTTTATTTTCTCATAAGCCAATATATATTTTGTTATTATGGAAATAAATATCAAGTAGGTAGGAATGAGATTACAGATTTATCCCACATAAAGACAATGTGACAGATGAAAACCTGCATTTAAAAAGAGTTATATCAATGTGAATTATTCACTTTCCCCAGATTACTTATAAATATATTTTTATTCCTCAAGGATTATATTAAAGAACATTTAACACAATATTCATTCAAGTAAACAAATTCAAGTTATTCACAATTTTTAGGATTTCATTTCTTGTTTAATTAGGTCATCTTGTGTGGTTTAAGCAACTTGAGTTTTTTAAAATAAAAGAATTAGTAAAATTTCTGCTTGATGGTAGTAATTACATTGGATTTGGAGACAATGCAAAATGAGGGGACAAATACAACTAAAAGAAAGCTAGAAAGGTTATAATAGAGAAAAAAAAGGAACCAATATGTTTCCATCTAAAACTTCAACTGAACTGAACAGGTAAGAAAAAAATACTGAATGGACTAAGAAAAATGAATACAAAATCCAAATAATGGTCTGATTTTGGAACTTAAGGATTCCATGTGTCTTTCATTAACATAATCTCATTCTCTCTCTCTCCACACACATACACATATATATATATATACATATATATGTATCTGTGTCTTTCTCCATATATATATATCTGTATCTCTGTATATCTACACACACACACACACACACACACACACACACACACACACACACGAGTTGGGAACACTAGATTAATTCATATTTTGTTTCCCATATTGGAGAAACAGATTTGGAAATTAGACCTTTAAAGATTTTGCTATACTACAGATTGAAATAGATTGTTCATTTGATGATACCGAATCCCCAGTATGACAACCTTTATCATGACCTACTTTTCTATGCAAATGAATTAAAAATATTGAATAGTCTTTGTGTTAGGGGCCAGGAGGACTCTAGAGATGAAAAGAAAAAAACTGACATTTATTTGGCACATACTATGAGCTAAACACTGTGTTAGTCAATTTGTGTGCAAGGCTGTTAATATTATCTGTATTTCACTGAATCAGAAATTGAGGCCTGAAGAGAACCTCTAGCAAGTATAGCATCTGGACCTCATACCCAACCATCAGATTTAATACATCATCCCCTGTACTACACTGGCTCCCTAAAATACAGTCCTAGTCTGTAAGTTGCTTATCAGGCATTGTTTTCTCAAAATAGTAGACAAGGGAATATAATACTTGTGGAGCATGGTAACTGACAGAAGGGATATAGAAATGTTGTTGGAGGAGATCAGAGTAGGGAATGAGTGTATTTACTTAGTGGAGCAACAGGAAACTCTTCATGTGAAAGACAGTATTAGAGATTGCTTCCTAAGCAATAAGAAAATTTTGACAGTTGGAGATGGGGGTGGGAACATTCCAGAAGAAAAGAAGTCAGCTAAAAAGTTACTTATGCAGAAAGTACAGAGGTAATCCTGGAAAAGGAAATTAGCCAGTTTTATGGGAGTCTTTAAGTTAAAAGCCAAGGAGTCCTTAAATGTCAAAAGAGACTGAAAGTGCAGACCTTAATTAGGAGGTAACCATAATAGGCTAAATATCAATACATGTGGGTCTTGGAAGCCATTGGATATGGTGGTGTTAGAGAGGGAGATGACGACAATGATTCAAAGATTAGGATCCAAATGCTATCATCATATTATTGTTATTATTATTGCTAATAGGAAAAAGAAACCAGAACTAGTAAAAATCTTCCTGCATGAATATATTTGTGTTGCTTTTATTTTTGAATCCTGTTCTCCTCTAGGACACATATCCCAAGCATAAACAAACATAACAATTTCTAGCCCTCTATGCCATATGTGGACATATGGACCAGATATGATCCCTGGACCAGAACCTAGGTTCCCAGGCTGTGGCACACAGTACTGGGATATATAGGTTACCAGCGGTGCATCATTCCATCTCCAAGTCAATCAAGAGATCAATTTTCCCCATGAGGGCTACCCTTTCTTTCTTTTTTTTTTTTTGGCTGTGCCTCAAAGCTTGCAGGGATCTTAGTTCCCCTACCAGGGATTGAACCCGGGCCCTTGGCAGTGAAAGTGCAGAGTCCTAACCACTGGACTGCCAAGGAATTCCCAGAACTACCCTTTCTTAATTGTGGTAATTTATGTATCTATTCAATTAGTCCAATATTGTTTTTTATTTCAGTATATACATTTTTTTGTCAAAAAACTGCTAAGTTGTTAAGACTTAAATAAGTTATTTGGACCCAACTACTTAATAAACAGAACTGTTAGGTTTTTTTTGTTTGTTTGTTTTTTTCCTCTTGGCGATGTGAGAAAAATTACTGAGATATTAAAGGTGCTGTAAACTTAAAGTTTGGGGACTACAAACTCTGTATATAGTACTGGGCAGAGTATGAGTGCCATTAAATAGGACAAGATTTCTTTGAATCCCACTCCCAAGAATTTTTTCTCCACCCCACATCAGCTACCCAGTTCCACGGTCATATTTTAGATCTTGTCATCAGGAATAACTGTACCATTCCAGTGCCCCATTTTCAACCATTTTCCCAGTGGAACTTCTCTTACTCAGTATCTTTTATATACATTATTCTTTACTGTTCTCTTGTGCTCACTTCCCTGCTCACCCAGCTTAGAATCCATGCAACTTTTCCCAACTACAGCCTCAATTCTTTTCCCTTCACTTTTCCTGTCATACTTACTTGACAATACCTCTACCTTCATTAAACCTAACTCTCCAGATACTTCACCTCTGCACCTGTGCATCAAAGTGTGGCTGGAGAAAAAGACACAATCATGCTGCCTAATCAATGTTAAATTCTCAAACACATCATTGACGCCTCATGGTAAGCCTAATAAATTCACCTGATTTTCTGAGATGACTCACACCTTCTTCCTCTTCTCCAAACTCTAATACTCTTTCTCCACTGAAGAGTATTCCTTCCTTCACTGAAAAAATAGAATCTCTCAAAATAGACCTCATTTTCCCTCCCCAAATCTTTTACTATACCTGCATCCACATCTCTACAGTCTTTTCCCTCTTGTTTCCTCATTGAACTAGCCCCATTCTAACCTACAGCTGCTGTATTTGTATATTAGATATCAGTCTCTCTTGCCTATTCAAGGGCTTCTCTCTTTTTTTTTGCGGGGCCTCTCACTGTTGTGGCCTCTCCCATTGTGGAGCACAGGCTTCCGGAGGCGCAGGCTCATTGGCCATGGCTCACGGGCCCAGCCGCTCTGCGGCATGTGGGATCTTCCCAGACCGGGGCACGAACCTGTGTCCCCTGCATCGGCAGGTGGACTCTCAACCATTGCGCCACCAGGGAAGCCCAGGGCTTCTCTTTTGCATCTCAATATTTTCTTTCTCTTGTTGATCACTCCCATAAATATAAAATCATGCTATGCAGTATTTCATTTTCAAATATAGTAAAGGACCCATCTTTAATCAAACAATCACCCCGTTTGTCTGCTCTTTTTACAGCAAAACAAAAACTTGTCTCTACTCATTGTCTTTTCCTCATCTGTCATTCTCTCTTTGATCCACTCCAATTCTCCAATTAGGCTTTTGTTTACACCATCTACCAAAATAACTCTTATAAAGGATACTGCCATTTTGCCAGGCTCATGGTATGTTTTCAGTTTTTATCTTACTGTATTTCTCAGTAGCATTTGGCATTGATGACCATTCCTTTTATTTAGAAACACTTCCTCACTGGTTTTTGGGGTCCTGCTCTTCTAGCTTTTCTGACATCTCTTTCATCATTGTCTGTCTCATCCACTACCAAAGAATCTCTGTATGGAGGGTTTTATCTTGTTTACCTGTATCCTCAGTACCTATAACAGAACCTGGCACATATACTAGGGGCCCCAAAATAGAGAGAAGTGTTTTAGATGGAAAATTTAGGGAAGACAATGAAGGCATTGCCTTTAAACTGGACCGGATTGGGCAGGATTTCATCAAATATTTTATTTTGAAGTGTTAGGGGAAGTAAGTTAGAGGAAAAAGCATTAGCGAAGATGCAAATTTAGAAATCATTGGCCTGGACTTCCCTCGTGGTCCAGTGGTTAAGACTCCGCGCTTCCACTGCAGGGGGTGCAGGTTCGATTCCTGGTCAGGGAAATAAGATCCCACAAGCCCTGCAGTGAGGCCTTTAAAAAAAAAAAAATCATTGGCCAAACTTTGGGAATAACGACTTGCTTTCCAGTCACACTGCAGTGTGGGGGTTAGGATTTCAACTTTTAAATCTGGGGGGACACAAACAAGCAGTTCACAGTAGACATCTATACTGCATCCGGAGGCAAGTGTACATTCAGGCTTAGGAACAGTTGCCTTGCACATGGGTGACATTGGATACAAGATGTGTGGATAGATTCTTTTATTTATTTATTTTTTATTATTTTATTTTTGGCTGTGTTGGGTCTTCGTTGCTGCGCGAGGGCTTTTCTCTAGTTGCGGAGAGCAGGGGCTGCTCTTCCTTGCGGCGCGCTGGTTTCTCATTGCCGGTGCTTACCTTGTGGAGCACGGGCTCTAGGCAGGCAGGCTTCAGTAGTTGCGGCACTCAGGCTCAGTAGTTGTGGCTCACGGGCTCTAGAGCACAGGCTCAGTAGTTGTGGCACAAGGGCTTAGTTGCTCCGTGGCATGTGGGACCTTCCCAGACCAGGGCTCGAACCCATGTCCCCTGCATTGGCAGGCAGATTCTTAACCATTGCGCCACCAGGGAAGACCCAAGATATGTAGATAGATTCTTATTAGAACATAGTGCATTGATGCAGTGATGCTTTTGCAGGCCATATTTGAAAAATGAAATTATTATTCATGGCAATCACTAATGCTAGGCCTTTTCAGTAGAGGGCACTGGAGGGGTATCTAGGAACATGTCTTCCAGTTTCAGTGCTATTTATCTTGGTCGATCAGTGACTTCCTACATAGTTACCCCAGGAATCCAGTGGGCAGTTCCCAAGTAAGCCCCACTGGGCAGCTCTCTAGCAAGTCCTTTGGGTGCCCCAGTGGGTGTCTTCCATGCAAATCTAATTGGCACCCCAGTGAGTGGTTATTTTCTTGCTTGCTAGCCTCAGCCTGCAGGAACTTAGCAAACTTGGCCATCTCTGGGGCCATAGCCACACCTTCCAGTGAAATCTGAACCTCAGCCCTGGTGGAGCTCATTTCTGGGCTTGTTTCTTCCTTGGGCACTATCCTTCAGCCCTATGGGTAGTGGCTGCATCTCATGTTTATTTTCTTGTATTCTTTAGTGTTCTTTTACCTTTTACTAGTAAAATGTTTATTCTCTTTGTACTAGTTAGTAATTCTTTACAGTTTCCCTGATTAAATTACTGGTGTGGTTTCTGTATCTGGTTGGGTTCTTACTGATAAATGATTATTCCATGTATAATGGATATCACCCAGATGTAGCAATTGGTAAATTCAGAATGTGCCTTTTAAATGCTAATATATTTTCCTTTCTAATTACCAGCAATTGGTCATCATATGGCAGAATCTATATCCAAACTTAGTAACAAAAAAACCCCTCAATTTACCCAAGTATATGTTGAAATGAAAGCAAAGCACCATAAAATGTCAGTTGTCAAATGAATTTGAGAAGCATATGAAAATGTTTTCTTTTCTCTTTTGCAGCAGACATGCTAATAAAACAAATATTTGAATGACAAATCATAGAATAACATGAACTTGAGATTTAATTGTGATCTGTTGAAACTGCATTATCCAAGTCATGAAAAAACAAAACAACAAATAAACATGTTTTGTCAAACCTCTGTGTCTAGAGTAGTGGAGAGAAATAAAAATACTGAGCCAGTGTTATTTGAAAATACAGAACCAGTTCTTGGAGAAATTATTATTGGCTTTTCCAGAGATAATTGTATGGTCTAGACCAAGGAGTGACCAATTAAGGCTGCAGGTTGACCTCCTGCTTTTGCAAATAAAATTGTATGAGAATACAGCCATGGCCATTCATTTACATTTTGTCTGTGGCGGCTTTTGCTTGACAATGCACAATAGAGTAGTTGTGACAGAGACCAAATGACTCCACAAAACCTCAAATATTTATTATCTGTCTCTTTAGGAAAGTTTGCTGACCCTGCAGGACGTGGGATCTGTTTTCGCCATTGAGGCTTGAAAGCAGCTAAATAAATGATTGTGACTAAGTTCCAGTAAAACTCTATTTATAAAAACAGGCTACAGCCCAGATTTGGCATATGGACTTTCATTTGCTGACCCTTATTGTAGAGCATAGTAGGTATGCAATAAATATTAGCTGAATAAATTTTAAAAATTGATTAAAAAATTCTAATATTGCCAACATATTCTGTTCTCTTTTTCAGAGTGTGTGTGTATCTAGATGATACTTATGTGACAACTGACCACTGGGTCTGATGGATGACTTATGTAACCTCTGGAGAGTTACCTGCATTGTGATCAGAAAGTACTGTGCCCGTGTGGAAAACATTGCAGTCCTGGGGCTAAAGATAAATTTCATGCTTGATAAAAAACGACCAAAAGGTAAGGCTTCTCTCTGGTGTGCTGCAGTCTTCAGTCTTCTGTTTTTCATCCCCACTGGCAACTCAAAGCTGTCCTTAATCCATCATATACCTCTTGAGTGTGTGCTCTGAGTTCACTGTCATGATGAAAAACTACTCCATGAACTTAGCAGAGGAACTCCAGATTGAATCTCAGCTGTTTACATAGCTTCTGAAGAAAATGTCACCCAAATATGGGAAACAATCCAAGAGGCATTTCGAGTATTTGTTTTAAACTAGAAATATTGACAGTGGTACATGTTTTTTTTGAAGCTGTTTGTTAGTTCTACAAATCCAGGGAGGCAACTTTCACTAGCCAGTTTGAGATTACCTAATTTGATGATGCTACCTCCGTTATCTCATTCAAACCTGCCCTGGCACCTCTATCCTACTGCAAGTAGCATAATCCAGACCCTCATACCTCTTCTCTGAATTGCTGCCTCCAGCTCTTCATGTCTCTAATTTGTTTCACCTTTCTCAGCCAGATTAATCTTCCTGAAGCACAAATTCCATCACATCACTATTTTTCTCAGAAACCCCAAATGATTCCCATATGCCTGGAGAATAAAATATCGTTTTAGCCAGTCAACAGCCTTCGGTTCCATTTATCTCTACCACTCCCTACGCCTTCTGCTTACTCTCGACTACTTCCTTTCATGGAGGGTTGCCAGATAATAATATACAGGATACCCAGGTAATTTGAATTTCAGATGAAAATGAGTAGCTTATTAGTATGAATATATCCCAAATACTGCATGGGAAATATTCATACTATAAAAATAATTCATTATTTATATGAAATTTAAATTTAACTGGTATTTTTATTTGCTAAATCTGGCAACCCTACTTCCATGCTTGCTATATTTACCAGATACAAATATATTTTGTTTTCTATATGTACCTCATGCTTTTCAGTTTTTCTGATTCTTGTCAGAATTACCTCCTAAATACCCAGATGCCATAAATAAAATATGGAGCACATAACTGTTCACTCTCCTAAGTCAACATGATGTAGAAGAAAGGATAAAAATGAGACATACTTGGATTAGCATTATGGCTTCAAGTTGGCCATCTCTGTGACCTTTGGACAAACTGCTTAGCTTTTATAGGCTTCATTTTCTCCATCTACACAATGAGGATCATAATACCAACTTCAAGTGATTATTTTAAGGTTAAGTGTGTAATTTTATAAAATCTTTCTAAAAATATGTGGTTCATAGGAGGGGTTCAATAAATGACAGTACCTTATCAACTTTTTTCTCTTATCAGTGCTTCTTAAACTTGAGTAACCTCAAAGTTCCCCCAATATATGGGGGGAAACGCTTTATTAAATAGGTGGTCATTTCCCACCTTACACATAAATACTAATCAAACTTAAGCAATGAAAGTCTGAGCAAAGCATGGTTATTAGAGGTTTATCTAGATAATCTAGAATAAGATAATTTTTCACCTCAACAAAATACAAAGACAATATTTAAACACTGTCATAAAGAACTTTAGGAGTCACAGGAATACACCAGTAGGTCCTTATTAGAGAAACACTGCAGTCAGTCTTATTTGTATATATGCTTTACTCTCTACTAGACAGATTGTCCTTAGGCCACATATCTGGGTTTTGTTTCTTTTCCATGGAGAAGTCTTCTATAGAGCAGAAACTTATATTCATTAACTGAAAGGCTGATTGACTGAATATATAAATATTGATCTCAAATTCAGAAGTATAGACTTTAATGATGACTTATGTGTACGTTTAGCAATACCATTTACATCCAAGGCCTGTTTTTTTTTTTTGGCTTGTGGCTTGTGTGATCTTAGTTCCCTAACCAGGGATTGAACCCATGCCTTCAGCAGTGAAAGCGCAGAATCCTAACCACTGGACCGCCAGGGAATTCCCCAAGACCCTTCTTGATGGTGTATCTGTACCACCTCTTCTGTATAGAGACTGGGTTATGTGACTTTGGCCATGGTTTATTGGACATCTGACCTGGCTGGCGTATGCTGAGTCAACCAGATTTTGTCTCACAGGATGTGGGAATTGTTGTCAATCTCTGGTGGGTATTTGAAGTAAAGTGCTGTCTGCCTCCCATGGGACATCTTATTCTACTGGGAGAAGCAGATAAAATTATTCTGCAGAGGGTGATATTAATGAGGCAGCCACTGAACTGGGACTTAAGAGAAATTGCAAAGTAACCTGTGACCCAGCTTTCCACTACCTGATTTAGTCCCTTATGGAAGTAAAGTGCTCGTAACTCCTATTTTTGTTAAGAAAGTTTGAGGCTATTTTTTGTTATTCACAATCAAATAACCTCTAATGAAAGCACTCGGGTCAAAGTTGAGTACATCTTTCAGGACAGCTGCATAGAGTAGTGAGGGTCACCTGTGGGCAGTGTGAATTTTAGAGCTGGCTGTGTGCATGTGCTCTTTCAAGGCAGAGGAAGCTAAAGGAAAGCAAGAGGGAATGGTAGACAGGTGAGAGAAAGGACCACCGATTGGCTAAGTGAATATCAAAAAACTTGGGGAAATTGTCTAATGCAATTCTTTACTAAGTCATAGTAAATGGTGTGCACCCTCTCCTTCATTTTCCTGTGACATGTTCAGAAAACCTATAATATTCACTAAACTTTGGATGAATGTGCCTTTTTTATAATCAATGTGCAAGACGAATATGTTGGGCGGCAAGATTGATACCTGTTTTGACTAAATGTAGTAGTGGGGCCCAGACTTGGATTTCAAATATGCTGGGCTATTGTTTCAGTTTTCATTTAAAGAAAAGGTTTCATAGGTAAAAATTTTCATAAAACAGATGTAATAAAAAGAGCCTGAACAAAGAATTGAAAGGTATGGGATAATATTCAAGATGCCTCACCTCTTCGTTATGTCTCATGTCATATTACTGATAGAGTAATCCTGGAAAATATTAGAAGATTTTATGAGTTCAAATATTATCAGGAGAATGAAAACAGTTTATAAACCACAAAGAGCTACAAAGGTTAGAGGCAGTATTAGGTTTACAGTTTAGATGATGAGCTCCTTTTCTTTGCTTCTGTTTCCTAATATCCAGTGCAGCAATCATAATAACTTAGGAGGTGCTCATAAATTGATTGTTGAAGAAATGAACCTAGGCTTCAGAATCACATATGTATTTTATATACATACAAATAAATCAATCTCAAAGCATTCATTGACAAAGAGAATGCAAACTGTCCTTGTCTACTAGGGAACAAATGATAGGAAATAGCAACAGAATTGATTTAGGTTAAAGTCACATCCAAGTAAGGATGGTAGCAGAGGAAGTCGAATATCCCTTCCCTAGAGAGTCTAAAGAGATTGGATTTTGTTCTCCTTGGAGCAATTTAAATCTAATCTTGATGAACTTGAAGATCTCTCAGTATCTTTTCTATCCCTTTAATTTTAGGATTAAAATGAATCTGAAATCTTCTTTACATCTGGGACAGCAGTTGATGTCTTCTGTATAGGCTTAGATAACTCTGATTCGGTGGGATGTGTCCAAAAAATGCACTGCAGCATATATGTCACTTGGTTGGTTTCTCATTTGGCATATTTATCATAAGCATTTCTGGTATATAATTCTAAAAGGCTTAAAACAATCTGTAGGCGTTTTTACCTTCAGTGAATCACTCTAAGGGCATATAGCATGTTCCTTTAGGTCTTTGATGTGAGTAATAGAGAGTATATGTAACTTAGTGCTCTTGTGACTAATTTCATGTAGGTTGCTTTTATTTATGGAACAACATGCATGAATCACTCCATGTAGTTCAGTGGCTTTACATAAATATGTAAACAATGCATCCCACTTTCTGACTGATAGTTTTTAGAATAATGGTAACATGTAGACCAGAAGATATAGCATCTATACAAGTTTACTTCATAGTTTTTCTGGATGACTTTTGTTCTTAGAACTGCCTTCAGTTTGGGGCAAGGCCCTGAACTTTAGAGGGCTCCGTGTATCACACAAACACAGAGTACATTTATCTAAGAGTATGTGGTTATTTCTGTCACTTGGGATCTAGGACTCATACTGGCATAATTCAATCTGAAACCATGAGCATCTATTCTCATGACCAGCACCATTCTCACCTCAGGAAATCACTTCACATCTTGCCCTATATTTTCAATATAAAAGGTAGTCATATCCAAATGTTATAAAGATTTGTGAGACATGATACTGCTGGTGTCACAGATGGACTGTGCTTTAGAAATCAGAGAGAATTTGAGTGGCAAACTTACACAGATGAAAGAAAACACAAATAATTTGCATCAGCCTGGGTTTGATCAGGAAAACAGAACCACTCTAGGTGTTGTGAGAAAAAATATCCATTAAAGGAATTAAGGTTGCCGTGATTGTGGAAACAGCTGAGAGAGTGAATGTTGGAAGTCTGTAGCTTGAAGGTGAGGGAAATAGTCACTAAGGACCTCAGCTGGAGGCTTTAAAACGTGTGATTCTTAAAGGATTGCCCGGGAATTGCTGCAATCTCAATATCTCTGGGAAAATTCCTGCCAACTAGTGGGCTATCATGAAAATATGGATGCATCTGGAATGCTTGGGAAGCCAATGAACATCCTCCATCTACCCATGAATCTTGTTACCACAAACTCCAAAGAATAATGATTTCTTCTCCATTCTGCCTGCACAATATCACACGAGTTTCTCTCATTGGTAGTCTCTAACCCAGAACCATACAAAGTTCAGGCTCCTAAAAAATGTAGTTCCAGGCTACTCCTCTGCATTGCATAGGAGGGCAATAGGGGCAGTGTTGAGTTGACAACCAGCAATTCAACACAATCACCCCTTTATCAACTCAACATCCAAGTGTAACACTTCTCCTTAAATATTTAATTTAGGAATAAAGACGAATATAATGTGTTTCTTCCAACTAATATGATGCACTTAACCTTAATTCAAGTACAGACACATTCATTTTCCCCAAAGGGAAGGCAGAAAGGCTCATATGCCACTTTATTTCCGATAGTCCATGACTTGAATATTAAAATATAGAGTTGACCACTCTGAGCATATTTTATATTCATAATGGAGAATATAGGGGAAGCTTAATTTATGCAAATATATACATATCAA
The DNA here is from genome assembly GCF_008692025.1 of Phocoena sinus. NCBI lineage: Eukaryota > Metazoa > Chordata > Mammalia > Artiodactyla > Phocoenidae > Phocoena > Phocoena sinus. Next base: position 27,294,862 of record NC_045775.1, read on the forward strand.
AGAATAAAGAAAATACGGACAGTTACTAGCCCTTTTTTTCTGCTTCTTGTCACATAATTGGTATTTGTAACTTTCCACTTCCACTATCTATAATCCCTTTGCCCTCAGCAAGTGTATCATAGTTTTTTGCCCAGTGGGGACTCAGAATTGGTATCCATGTTGCTGATAAATTGCTCCTTCAACAGTGGATATAACTATATCAGCAATGGGGAATGAAAAGTCATATTTTTGAGCCAATACATAATTTCCAGCCATGGTTGATATTCACAGAATGGAATGTTTTGCCCATCTAACTGTTAAGTGTCTCCTCTGCTATGTTTACTCTTGTATTGTTACATGACACACAAATATCCCCCACATTTTGTGCCCATTCTGAAAGATTCATCCACATACCTCTTCTCCTAAGCAGTTTTTCCAGTTTTTGAATCTTGTCCTTTTCAAATCCCTGGTCATTCAGCTAAATTGTTAGTGACTACCTACAGATAAGTGTAGATTTACAGTTTTGTTTTTCAAGTAATCTTATTTTTGAGGCTACCTAACTTAAAATTCTAACTGCTCAAAATTCTGCTTGCAAGGAGGATATCCATTAAATAGCATCCCTTCAGTACTTCTACTGCCATCTATTTCCAAATAGTTTCAGATTATCTTCTGGAACCATTTGTAAACCATGCCCAACTAGTTTCCCTTCTCAGTGAAGTGGTCATAGTGGAGTTTTCATGAGGCCATTGTATGAGGTAAGGGAGAAGAGGCAATGCAACATGAGTAGGCACCATGAGAATCTAAATCACTAGCTTGTGGCAGCTTATATTCACCTTTCTTCTGGAGCCCAGTCTTGCACATACCACTTCCACCTGATGATGGACTGCTGTCACCCACATAAGTTTTTATGGCCTGGTGGTTCGTGCAGCATTCAGCTTATGATGAGCAGTTCACTTTACATATAACTCTGTGGCCACAGTCAATTATTCAGGGCCCAGTGTACAGGAAAATGGTTTTCTGCAGAAAAGAATACGATTTATTCTAGAATCCTAGTGTCTGCATGATAATTCATCACTAGGGTCCTGTCAAGGCCCCGTTTACCATCTCTGTCACAGACACTTCATGTTCCACTGAGGCTGCTGCATCATATGGCACAAGTGGCAGAGAGGCTTACACAGCAGTGTGGAACAACAGTAGAGCCTGTTCTTTGGGCTCCACTAAGAACTAGAAATCTTACAAGTTACTTGGTAAATGTGTCCAAGCAACCTTCATGACCAAATCTGACATACTTTGCCTTTAAAACTCAGATGCCCAATAGGCCTTGGTGGTAGTGGATACCAGATGTACCAACTTGTCCTTCACCTCAGAGCTGATATATTGACATGTACTGGAACTCTAGAAACCTTACTGAAGTTACAGAACCCTAAATTATTGAGGGGTTTATGTCTTATGCTTTGCATACATGTGTTTTAACAAGGTGTCTGGGGTAGGGGTTAGAAAAATTTTTCTGTAAAGGGCCAAATAATAAATATTTTAGGCTTTGTAGAATCATACAGCACTCTCTGTCACATGTTCTTTTTTGTTTGTTTGTTTTGATTTTTTACAATTATTTAAAGATGGAAAAAAAGTTCTTAGCTCATGGGCTGTGCAAAAAGAGGCTCCTGGTAGTTTGATTGCTGCTTTTAGGCAATACTTCGCAAACTGTCTGTGGTATGTTTTTTTTTTTTTCTTTTAAAATTTCCAATCCATTTCAGACTGCCATTTTTGTAAAAAACAGTAAAAATGAATAACTGAAAATAAAATTATAAAGACAGAAAATAAAATTTAATTTTTAATATTAGGTTCAGTAGGCATAAAATTGTGTGGTCAACTTGCTATAAAACTAAATTCTTAGTCTAAATTTCTGTACTTAACTCATTGAAAATTAGCAACATACAATTTTCAAATCTCCATTGGTATGCAGACTATACTTTGAATAATACTGATCTAGAGTATTTGTTACTTTCTGCTCATTAGGTCAGTCAGCATTCAATGAGTTGAACTGTTGTCATGATCTGTGGAATGGCCAAATAACCAAGTTCTTTATAGCCTAGATTAAAATAGTAGGCTGGAAAGTTAATATATTCCTAAAAGAAGGGAAAGCAATACACTATTCTTTTGTTGAAGGAATAGGGAGAGAGAGAAAAAAAATCAGATCGGTAACTGCACATCAGATTGTGTTGATTTGCTGCAACAAATTTGTGTTGATTTGATGCCTTTATATTAATTTATGATAAACTACTGTAATTCTCAAAGAAACATCTGGCTTCTGCATAGTCCAAATAGGTGAGTTGAATGGGTATGTGATAGGTATAACCTCCCCCAACATCTTTCAAGTCCTTGATAGTGACATTAATCTCTGTAGTCCCTCTGGGAATGCAGTATTTCTTTTGGTTTAACCACTCCTTGTCATGGACTACCAGTGTCTTATTATCCAGTGCCAATGGTTTGTTTTTTTTTTTTCCAATGGGGTCTTTTTAAGATAGAGTTATGTTACAGCTGGATTGGGACAGATCTCTATCTCTGGGAAATCTGGAACTCTGGTGTTGACACTTAGGCAAGATTGAGATGAGGTAGGCTAATTAGTGGTCTTTAATGTGCTGTGAAAAGTTCAAAATTCTCTTGGTGGAGGCCAGGGTCAGCTTTTTTACATTTTTTAGGGATATTCATATTGATGACTTAACCTTGGTTTAGCCAGTTCCATAGCCAGGCTTTGGCTATGTGATGAATAGGGTGTAGAAGACCCCTCTGGAAACTCTTGCCTGATCTCTCCTGAAGAGAGAGAGTCCTCATACATATCCAGATCATTGTGGTTGTTTGAAGTCCAGAAATGAGGCTCCTCCTGTGCTGTTGAGACAGGAACCTGGGAAGCTGTGCCTGGAAGTGTCTCAGCCCCTGATGCTTTCTGCGCTTGCTTTCTTCCTTCTACCACGTGCTTTGTCTTTTCATATACTTTAGGTGAGTGTACACTGAGAAATCTCAATTCTCCAACCTTATGTAACCATTGTAGTGTCATTGCTGTCTTTAATTAATCAAAGAACCAATTCCAGGTCTTATTCTTAAGATTCTATTATCCTAGAACATTTTCCATAACAATAGCATACTATCTGGATTCGATCAGGAAAACAGAGCCCCACTAAGTAATATGGGAATCAGGGATTTAATATAAGAGTTAGGGCATCATAAATGTAGACAGATTTGTAGTGAGGGATGGGGAGGATGCAGCCAGAGGTCACAGTTACTGACCACCACTGATGGGGGTGTTATTAAAAATTACTGCCATTTTTAGTATTTGTTGAGAAGATTCTTACTGAGGGGAAAAAATAACTATTTGTATAATTTTGACTTCAAATGTTGATTACTAGCTCTTAAATATGTGATATGTGGGCCTGTGTTTATAGTTTTATCTGGGCCCCACAAATGTTAGGGATAAGCCTGCTTTTTCTCATGATGCTCTCTTGTGATCTTTTCTTGACAAAGTCTTTGCTTTGCCTAAACTTCAGGTTCATTTGCTGTGTATTCCTTACCTATCATATCTGAGCAACTCAAAATTTCCCTTTACTGTAATGGTAATCAGCTCTTAGGCTTGTAGGTCATCTCCAGGGCTTTATTTTAGCCTCAACATTGGGTCCTGAAACCAATATTATTAAGTTTGTATTAACTCAATGGAGTATCATGTTAGTATAGTTATTGTAGTATATTTGCATTTAATACAATAATGACTTGATAAAAATGGAGATGATTTAAGAGCTTATTTAGCCCTATGGTTGAAATAGGATTAAAAATATATAATAATAAAGGTGTATGGGGTTTCCTGGGAGTGGGAGTTCAACATTATCAAAAGAAAGTTTGAGGGTGATTTTGGGCTCATCCCTTTCACTCCCACTATTCAGTCAGAAATATTTTCCTTTATCATATTTGTTTACATTTCTTGGTAAGATTTTGTTTTAAACTAGCTTTCTTAAATTTAAAAAATGTTTAAAACCCATGGATTTAATCCAAGTCCTTATTTTATATTTGAGGAAATTGAGGTCCACAGAAATACATGAATTTGCTTAAGGCTACATAATGAAATAATGGCAAACCTGGGAGTAAAACCCAGGTCCCTAGTCCCTGACTATGCTCTTTTCAGTTTCTTACAAGTGATCTTGGAACTCTGGGAGCTCTCTACAGAGAAACAGAAAATGCTATGATAGCTTGTTTTACTTACATACAAATATAATTTCATGTTAATCAAATAATGTTTATTATATTCTAGTATTTATGAATAGAAGCTGATACCAGATTCTCTCCCTCTCTCATGTTCCCTCCTTCTCTCCCTCTCTCTCTCTATCGCTGTGTCACATAAACACACACGAGAAAAAATAACTTCAAAATATTTTATTTTTTCCACATGATTATTTCTCTCAAGTTGGGAAAATGTCATTTTAATGGCAGGACACCTACATGTAACTGGAGAAACACCACTCTTCATGGATGCAGATGCAGAATTTGAGAACCTGGTACCACTTCATGCCACCTTTCACACACATTTTCTAAGGTTCTGATTTTAAAAGTTAAAGCTAATGTTTTACATATTTTAAATTGGCATGTATTTTATATAATTACAAATAATAATTTTATTTCCTCTCAAAAAGCTTGAGGAAATGGAGTTTTGACATCTGGTCTGAGATTTAAAATGCATTCTAAAAAATTTATTCCTTAATTGCACATCTCTGAGTTTGGCCTTCAGTTGAAAAGTGTAAAGATGCAGAGGACAGTATTCAAATGACTTGCAAATTTATGATTTAAATAAAAATCCTGATCTAGTAAGAGTATAAGTTTTCTTTCTTTTTTTCAATGTTAGCCTTTATTTTATTTTATTTCATTTTTATTTTTAACATATTTATTGGAGTATAATTGCTTTACAGTGGTGTGTTAGTTTCTACTGTATAACAAAGTGAATCAGCTACACATATACATATATCCTCATATCTCCTCCCTCTTGCATCTCCCTCCCACCCTTCCTATCCACCCCTCTAGGTGGTCACAAAGCTCTGAGCTGATCTCCCTGTGCTATGCAGCTGCTTCCCACTAGCTATCTGTTTTATGTTTGGTAGTGTATATATGTCCATGCCACTCTCTCACTTCGTCCCAGCTTATCCTTCCCCCTCCCCGTGTCCTTAAGTCCATTCTCTATGTCTGTATCTTTATTCCTCTCCTGCCCCAGGTTCTTCAGAACCACTTTTTTTTTCAGATTCCATATATATATGTTAGCATACGGTATTTGTTTTTCTCTTTCTGACTTACTTCACTCTGTATGACAGACTCTAGGTCCAGCCACGTGACTACAAATAACTCAATTTCATTTCTTTTTATGGCTGAGTAATATTCCATTGTATATATGTGCCACATCTTCTTTATCCATTCATCTGTTGATGGACATTTAGGTTGCTTCCGTGTCCAGGCTATTGTAAATACAGCTGCAATGAACATTGTGGTACATGACTCTTTTTGAGTTATGGTTTTCTCAGGGTATATGCCCAGTAGTGGGATTGCTGGGTCATATGGTAGTTCTATTTTTAGTTTTTTAAGGAACCTCCTTAGTGTTCTCCATAGTTTTGTAGTGAGGTGGATGGACCTAGAGTCTGTCATACAGAGTGAAGTAAATCAGAAAGAGAAAAACAAATACCATATGCTAACACATATATATGGAATATAAAAAACAAAAACAAAAAATGGTCATGAAGAACCAAGGGGCAAGACGGGAATAAAGAGGCAGACCTACTAGAGAATGAACTTGAGGACACGGGGAGGGGGAAGGGTAAGCTGGGACAAAGTGAGAGAGTGGCATGGACATATATACACTACCAAACATAAAATAGATAGCTAGTGGGAAGCAGCCGCATAGCACAGGGAGATCAGCTCAGTGCTTTGTGACCACCTAGAGGGGTGGGATAGGGAGGCTGGGAGGGAGGGAGATGCAAGAGGGAGGAGATATGGGGATATATGTATAGGTATATGTATAACTGATTCACTTTGTTATACAGCAGAAACTAACACACCACTGTAAAGCAATTATACTCCAATAAAGATGTTAAAAAAAAAGAATTTCGTGACCAACTGAATATGGTTGTCAAGAGAGAACTATATTGTATTAATGCATAAAGGACAATTTGGAAAGAAAAAGAGAGAAGGAGAAGAGTGAAACAACATCAGCAACATCAAGAAAAGAGTTTGGGCAAGCAATTATTGACCAAATTTATATTTCCTTAAATGTTTTCAGTTTTAAAGTCTCTCTTCAAAAATAAAATTTAAAATTGAATATATCCTTTCTAATACTCTTCTCTTTCCAGTTTTGTTTTCTTCTATTCTGATTCTTCTCATTTTCACATCAGTTTGACTGTATAGGAGAGAATTGTTCAAAACTAACATAACAATTATTGAATTAAGTAGCATATCCTTACTCTTTTAAATTTATTTTTATTTAATGTTTTTTAAAGTTTTTTTGATGTGGACCATTTTTAAAGTCTTTATTGAACTTGTTACAATATTGCTTCTGTTTTATGTTTTGGTTTTTTTTTTTTTTTTTTTTTTTTTTTTTTGGCCATGAGGCATCTTAGCTCCCCAACCAGGGATCAAACCCACACCCCCTGTATTGGAAGGCAAAACCTTAACCACTGGACCACCAGGGAAGTCCCCTTATTGTCTTTTAAAAGGCAATAAAATGTTGATATGTTGTCCCTACTTAAACTCATACACAATTTTGGGGAAAAAATAAGAGAATTTTACTTGCTTACAAGCGGCCACAATTTTAAAAGAAAGAGGCCCATGAAAAGAGACAATCCATAGTATTTCAGCACAAATTATTACTTGGGAGTCCCAATTCAAATTGCATAATGTTTGGTCTAGATTTGATAGAAACCAGTATGTTTTGATAAATGAAAAATACAGATCTCTTTGTTTTTGATTGGTTTCACAATCTCTCCTTTTCAGTTCAGCAAATACTTATAAAGTACTTTCTATGTGAATAGCCTAATTGATCCTATGGCAGATAAAATAATAGCAAATAATCTCAACATTTTTTAGATTCCTTTGTCATGCAATTACAGAGGCCATCTGTTCTTTTGTATGCCTTGGTAAATCATAGCTGGTATTAGGAAGGTCCTACTCATGGCCCATCTTGGAAAGCACTCTCTTTAATTGAGAAATGCAAAGCTTTTCCAGGCTGAGGAAATGTAGGGCAAATTTTAATTTTGGGTTTCTTTTCTCTTTAGATTCCTTCTTTTGGTCTGTCATTCCTTTGAGGTACAGATTTGACTAAATAAGTTTGCTTTGTGATTTTTCCCATTCAGTATCATTAACTTGGTTTTATCAATACAATAGGTTAGAGACGTGTGATTTTCCCAGTTGTACCTGTAGTGCATAGGAATGGATATTGGACACATGCAAATCTTGCAATTAGCTTCATATTCTCTAACCAGCCAATCTTTTCACCCAGCAAACTAACTTGCAAACCAAGGGTGGGGAACCTAGGTAATGTTTGGTTATCCTGTGGTTATCTGGACAGTGCTTTGTTTGCTATAGAATGCCCACAGCTAAGTCAGTGGGCAAATTAGCAGGGATGTTAGTACAACATTTTTCTCCATATAAAGCATGGTTTCCTCCTTGAGAGACCAGAAGTATTTCTAACACTGTGAAGTGTTTTTTTTTAATTTTTTTTGTTTTTGTTTTTAGGTGACAGCTTTATTGAGACATAGTTCATACAATATTTAATTCACCCATGTAAAGTATACAATTCGATAGTTCTTAGTAAATTTACCAAGTTACCTAATCATTACCACAATCAGTTTTAGAACACTTTTATCACCCTGCAAAGAAACCCTGTATCTCTTAGCCATTAAGTCCTAACTAATCTCCTTTCTATATCAGTAGATCTTCATAGTTTGGATATTTCATACAAATGGAATCCTATAATATGTAGTCTTTTGAACCTGCTTCTTTCACTTAGTGTAATGTTTTCAAGGTTCACTCATGTTGAAGTATATATATCAGTATTCCATTGCTTTTTGTGGGCAAATCATATTCTGTTTAATGGATTTATCACAAATTCTCCATTTATCAATTGATAGACATTTGCATTGGTTCCACCTTTTGGCTGTTAGGAATAATGCTGCTCTTCATTACAAGTTGTTGTGTCATATATTTTTATTTCTCTTGGATATATACCTAGGAGTGGAAATATTGGGTCAAGTGGTACCTCTATAGTTATTTAGACAGTTATGAGGAACTCCCTCAGTGCTTTCCAAAGTAGCTACACCATTATATTCCCATAGTTGTGTACGAGGGTTCTGATTTTTCCACATCCTTGCCAACATTTGCTAGTTTCTATCTTTTTGCTTACAGCCATCCAAGTGGATATGAAGTGATATCTCATAGTGGAGTTTTTCTTTTCCTTGATGACTAATGATGTTAAACATCTTTTTATGTGATTATTGGCTATTTGTATTTATTCTTTGGAGAAATGTTTGTTTAGATCCTTTGCCCATTTTCAAATTGGGTTATTAGTCTTTTTATTATTGAGTTGTAAGTGTTCTTTATATATTCTAAAACGAGTCCTTTATCAGATGTATGATTCTAAAATATGTTCTCCCATTCTGTGGGTTATCTTTTAACTTTCTTGATGGTGTCCTTTGAAGCACAAGAGTTTTTAACGTTGACAAAGTCCATTTTATCTTTTTTTTTGTTTTGTTACTTTTGCTTTTAGTGTAATATTTAAGAAACCACCAAAGGCAAGGTCATGAAGATTTACCTCTGTGTTTTCTTTGAGGAGTCTTATAATTTTAACTCTTACATTTAGGTTATTGATACACTTTGAGTTAATTTTTCCATATGCTGTGAGGTAGGGGTCCAGCTTCATCCATTTGCATGTGGTTATCCAGTTGTCCCAGCTCCATTTTAGTACTGTGCAGTTTTTATGGGTCCTTCTCAGAATTTCATTAATTATCTGGCTATCAGTTCAATTGAATTAATTGATCAGATTAGTCAGTCTGGAATATATTTGCCGGATTTTTTTTTTGTGTGTGTGTGTGTGGTATGCGGGCCTCTCACTGCCGTGGCCTCTCCCATTGTGGAGCACAGGCTCCGGACGCGCAGGCTCAGCAGCCATGGCTCATGGGCCCAGCTGCTCCGTGGCATGTGGGATCTTCCCAGACCGGGGCACGAACCCGTGTCCCCTGCGTCGGCAGGCGGACTCTCAACCACTGTGCCACCAGGGAAGCCCTGCCAGATATTTTATAATTCAGGTAATTTTTCTAATTTCTTATAAGGCAAGATTTGAAAATGGAAGGAGATGATGCAAATTTTCTTCATTTATCAGATTTGAGTGAATCTATTCTGAAAGGTTTTGCTCATTCTTTATTATTTAGGGCAGATCTCTTCTGGGATGAGGTGCACCACTGAATGGCATTGAGTGGATCCCTTTCTGTTCATAAGCAGCATGATCTAAATGAGGTGATCTGAACCTGCCTTTTCAGGCAGTTTATATCATGCTTTAGTCCCATTAACCCAGAATAAAGATTGATTTATTTACCATGGCTTATATCTTAGAAATAAGTCATAAGGGTTGGGAGTGGGGGCATATATGTGTGCTAAGTTATTAGGAGACATATATATTGTGTTTCCCTGGGGATCCACTGGGGAAAATATTTCCATGGCTAAAATAGCTCAGTTTTTTTCCCAAATAGGATGCAGCTTGTACATTTCATAGATATTATGATTACAAGAACTGTGATCCATAGGAGTTCCCTGTGTAGTTTGACTTTCCAAGCACACTACCCTTGGCTTGGTATGATTGTGGAGCCTATTTTAGTAGGGAAAGATCTCAAGTAATTTCTTATAAAATACTTTCCACATAGAATTCAGCATAATCTGCTCAGTCATGTGGTCCTCAGGCCATAGGGATTCTCTTACCATGAAATGGAAAATAATCATTATTTCTTTAGAGATTAATAAAAGAATGAACCAGCTGTAAGAAAACAATGTCTGAATAGCAAAGTGTGACTAGGGTTAAACTTATAGCTCTAAGCAAAACGATCATTAGGAATTCATCTGAGCAGTAGATCATATTAAACCAGCACAAAGTAAAGAACAAAGTTATCAGTGACAAGGAAAGGAGAAAAAAAATTAGTGCATGATTATCCATACTTCCAGTCATGGAGTGTGACACAAAGGACTTTGAAAAAAGCTATCCACATTTGAAAACTGTCTACTCGATCCAGGGATCTTAGTATAGGTGTCTACTCTTGTGGATCATCTGCTCCTGAAGGCTTTTTAGTTAGCTTTCAGTGAAATTCCTAGCATAAGTAGAGATTCATTGGTAAAATATTTTATTTGTAGTGGGCTCAGTTCCTTGAAGTTTAACAGCAGTAAGAGTAATTAAACATCCTAAAATCATACCTCATAACTAAGTTCTAATGTAGATATATGCTGATGTGTTCTCTAATAGGCCCACTAACTAGGTTAAAAATCATGGAAAACATTTATTGGGTTTTCTTTTGGAAAGCAAGCTTATAGTCATGGTGCTGAGAACCTATTATACCAATCATAACTCTAATATTCTCCTCACCCCCCCACCTCCAGGAAAACAGGAGATATGTAAAGTCATAGTATATGACAGAGAATTAATTTTTGTTTCTTCCTGTGATAGATTCTGGTTTTAGTGGGTATTGAGAAAGTTTGTGAAATGGGTTTATGGGTCTCTATGTGCATTTTGATTTTTTTGTTTAGAATATATAGAATGGATGTATAGTTCTGTTCATTTATAGGTCAGAGGGAACTTGTTTATGCATGGGGTTGTTAGGAGAAAGGAAATGTAAAGATACAGAAATTATAACCTAGTTTATAGTGTCATTATAGCCCAGCTTTATCTAGTTCATTAGACTTTTTAAAGTAAATTCTTTCTGAAGTGAACTGAATTTTGCAATTTCATTTACCAAAAAAAAAAAAAACTCTACCCAATAATTTAACCAGAGTAGAGTTGTGTAGAAGAAAAATATACTTTTAAGTTCTTTCAGTAAGAGTGTAATGGAGATAGATAAGGGCTCAGAGACAGAATCAGGCAAATTTGAAGGGGTGGTAGAAATTCCCAAGGACAATTATGCTCTAATTTACTCTGGGGGACCACTTGAGGGTAAAGTGGAGCAGTTTTGTGTGGAAAGAATGGAACTTACATCCAATAGAAATGTCAAGGTTTGCCTTAAACCATTATGCTTATAAGCTCATTTTGAGTGGCTAAAATAATCACTGAAAAAAGCTATGTGTGAATCTATGCCTGAAGGAACCTATCACTGGAGTCCCAAGCAGGACATGTCATTAGCCTTTTTAATCTCTTTTGAGTCTTCATAGGCTGTCTTTTTTACAATGTTACAAATTATTTCTGGTTTCTTGTTACGTGCTCTGAAATTTAGAGCACAAGGTGGACCCTTTTGAAACGGGAATTTGTTGTTTCCAGTGCTCTTGGTCATCTTCACTCTATTTAATTTGTAGTACTGTAAGATTTTTCCTTTTCTTTTATTCTTCTAAGAGTCTTGGTAGTGCTCAACTATTTGTGGTAATTCCAGATGAGCCACTTGCCAATCTCAAATTCAACCAATCATTTTATTATTTCTGATTATAATCCAGATATGGTACCAGAATATTGTTTAGAAGTACTAGTGAGACTTTTTCTAAAGTACTCAGTTGATTCAAGACTCTTTTACCTATTATTCTTATTTATTTTTATTTATTTATTTATTTATTTTAAAGCCCAGGACATGCCACTCGCGGCTGCCGGGGTGGGTGTAGCCGCCTGCCCCTTGCCCAGGATGCCTGGCTCCTGGTCAGTGGGTTGGCTGCAGCTCACTGTGCGCCCTTATAGGTTTGAATACTTTGTCCAGTTAACCATAATAGGGAAGATTTCAGGAATGGCCTACAGTAATTTTCTTTTCAATCTAATTATTTGTTTTATCCAAGTCCCCTGGTATGATGGTTCATTAGGTGTCCAGTCTACTTTGAATCATTTTTTCCCCTCCCTCTGATATGGTAACCAAGAATCTATTAAACTGATGCAAACCTGGAACCTAGTGTATGGAGGTAACAGTATTCTAGATTTCTCTTTACATTTTTGCTTGTTGCCTGTAACCTTGTGAAATTATTTAACTATATTGTGAAGCTTAGCATGGGGCAAGGTTTAAACATTTGAAGAGGTGAGCAAGTTTTTACTGGGTATTGAAGAGAAATCTCTTTTTTGCTAAGGGTGTACTCAGCTACTGGAAAGGATATGGGATTTTGTGAGAGTATGGAAGGAACAGTAGCTAAATGTCCTTTGGAACTGCCATGGCTAAGGAAGCTGAAAAATAATTTCAAGTCCTCTTCATAAGAGACTTTATCCTCAGTAAATGTCAAAGGTAGGGGAAGATATGAGTGTTAGGTTTTTCCTGAATTTTCTTTAAGATGAACAGGGAATCTTGTTAAAAAAAAAAAAACCTACATTAGACTCATATTGATATAGAGAAGATTTACTGTACCAATCAAAGAAATAGGCTTATTAGGCATTTGAGATTTTGTTTACCTTGAGTTCAAAAGCACTCCATAAGTGAAGGATTGTGTTAAAGGCACAATTGCTAACTGTAGATCACAGAAAATTTGGGTTGTCTCAAGTAAAGGAATGCCACTTAGCTAAATACAGAATTGTGATATAAGGATAATATATTAAGTGATGGAGTTCAGGAACCCTATCCCAAAATATGGCACTTTGGCATATTGCATATGTTAAGCTGAAGGAATTTGAGAAGTGGCATGTGCAAGAAGGACTTTCTGACCTTCCCCTGAATCAGGGCCCTCATGTGAAAGGTAGCCTCATATCTTTTCATGACCTTCCACTCTTCATCAAACCTAACATAGAAACGCTCAGATTTAACCATTTCTTCAGGTCTTCATTTTCTTACAAATGCTCCCATGTCACATAAAACTTATTTTAAGCAAATTTGTATGCTCTTCTCTTATTAATCCGTCTTTTGTTATAAGGGCCCCAGATGAAAATTTAGAAAAGTAGGAAAAAAAGATATTTTCTCTCCTGTACATAAGCAAACTGGGGTTTTAAGGTAAGATGGGGCATGGGGGCTGGGGAGGAACATTTAAGAGTTAATTATTCCCACAAACACAAAAAGACAAATATAGTCAACACAAGATAATTTGAAGATTTCCTCATCAGCCAAAGCATAGCAATGTCAGTGGTATAGTATAAGACATAAGATATCTTCCTCAGTCATATAGTTGAGGCTGGCCTACAGTCTTTTTACTGCAGCCCCTGTAACCTGTTTGTTAAGAAGCCTGAGTCACCAGAGGTTTCCTGGAATCCTAACAGACATATAACCAGAACAAAAGAGTTACTACTTCAGTGGAGAGAACCACATAGCCAGGTCATCAGAAAGCCATGAACCAGAAATAATATAATCACACACTCAGGGATGCAAAGTTTTCTAGCAGTGAGGTGAGACTCACCCAAGGAGATCATGAAGATAGCCTAGGTATAAAGGATGGTTTGCCCTTCCCTAGTAATGCAGGCCAATCGGCTCCGAAGGATTAGGTCTCAGAATGACTTCAAGAACACTGCTAAACATTTTTTAGAAAATAATTTGGGGAGGGATAGAATTTTTATTTGTATGCAAGAGATATAAACTTTAAAAAGGAGTTCATGACATAGACTAATCACTATTTAGGGCTAACCTTACTACACAGCAGTCCCAATTCTGATTGGATAATTTGGGTCAGTTTTGATAGAAACCATGAGTTCCTATCTTCAACAACAAATACTACAATTTTCTGATTTTCCTAGGCAACAGTGTCTTGGGTAATGTTCCTTCCATCTATGGTGATTTCTGCATGGCTAGTACTCAGAAGTTCCTGCTATTCATGGCCTTTTTTTTGAAAAGTAAACCTTTTGTTATTTTAGAGATGCAAATCTCTTCCTGAGTGAGAAAAGCATTTAACTCAGTTTATGAAGTTTGCTAGATTGAGGGCAAAACATCTTTTTTCTTTTTCATTATCCCTTCCCCCCTCCCCCTTATTTCCCCTTCCTTGAGGCTGAGAAGAAAAATATAGAGGAAACATATTTTCATGGGTTAGTTTTATCCTAAATAAGATGTTTTTATAGGGAGCTGGACCTAGACAACCAAATATTATAGATTAAGCATTTTTTCCAAGTCTCAAGTTTATAATGTACTAGAATGTGGAATTTAGAATAAACACCAAACTAGGATTTAGAACTTTTAGAATCTGGCCTTAGTTTTACCTTTATGAGCTGTGTAAACCTGGATAAAACTAAGTCACAAGTTGTTTATCTGTAAATAGAATAATATACTGTTTCTTCCAACTCCAGCTGAGGATTGTGAGATTCAAACACATTGAAAACTGAATATTATAGAATATGAGCTGTTATCATTCAGTTAAAAATATAAAAGGACAATGCCAAGACAAAGCATTTGTAGTGTCTAAGTATATAATGAGAAAATTTACAAAATAAAGAAATCCAAATAGCCAGTAAATATATGCACAGATATTCAATTTCATTACTAATAAAAATGCAAATTAAATCAGTAGAGAGATTTTTTTTTGCCATAATCAGGAAATCAGAAACATGCAAGATGATGAATGTATAAGTGTATTGACTTTAACATTAGAAGTATGTACAAAAGAATTGGGGACAATTTGTGTGATCAACAATAAATTAAAATACATTCAATGAATATCACCTACTCCCATTCTTGTTATAGTCATTGATAAGCTCACTTGTCACTACCTTCCATTCCTTGTGATTTCTGCTCCTGGCTCTCAATTCTCCTGAATATATTTCCTTTATATTTCTTTTTAACTCATTATCCTTATGTATAACCACTCCAGCCCTGACTTCTCGATTCCTTGACTTCTCCTCCAGTGATCTTTTCTGCCACAGTAATTCAGCTACACACTGTCATGGTCAGCTCCTACAAAGAGTGGTTTTTCAAATTAGAGTAACTGTATCTTGGGACACAAAAGCCTTTCCCAGGGAATTCTTGGGTAATTAAAGAAAATCACTTTCCAAATTCTCAACATTCATAGGTCCCCTTTCCTGAAATAGATTAGTTTGAGAATGAGCTTGTGGTGTGCATCATATCAGTTATCCTCTTACGTCTCCACTTCTGCGATTACCTTTCTCCTATTTTACCATCTGTATTAATTACTTATCACTGCTGTAAAAAATTACCACAATTGTAGTGAAGTAAAGCAACAGAGATTTAATATATTATCATTCTGGAGGTTGAAATTCTGAAATTGGTTCTTATGAGGCTAAAACAAAGGTGCTGGCACAGCTGCATTTCTTCTGGAGGCTCTGTGGGAGAATCTGTTTCCTTGTCTTTTTTGGCTTCTGCAGGCTGGCCACATTCCTTGGTTCATGGCCCCGTCCTCCAACTTCAGTGCCACCGGTATAACATATTCCATTGCTTTCTCTGACTCTTGAAACTCTTGCCTCCTTCTTAGAAGGGCACTTGTGATTACATTGACCCACCCAGATAATCTCCTCATCTCAACATTCTTAATTTAATCATGAATGCAAAATCCTTTTTCCATCTAAAATAATATATTCACAGGTTCCAGAGAGTAGGACATGGACATTTTTTTTGGAAGGAGGTGTTGTTTTGCCTGCTAACCATTCAACCAGGATCTTATTTTAGTGCATGTCTCCTGGATGTAAAATTTTCCAAAATGCCAAATTCAGTATTCTAAATATTGATGATTGACTCTCAAGACTGCAAACAGCACTTTGGCACTGTTTCCCACCAGTTTCCTGCCTTCAAAAAAGAGGTTAATAAATTAGTTTAAATTATTTATTTTAAATTATAGATTTCTATATAAGTTCAGATATATAATTCTGGAGGGGTTTAGTTAATTGAGCAGAATTAATATCACTATAACCATTCTTCTATTTTCATCTAATTATTTACATAAATAAGTTTTCTCAATGCTTAACTATGAAAAATGAACAAATAAAAATGTAATATATTTGATGCTAAACCTCCTCCCATTCTAATAATAAGCATAGCTAGCCCATGGAAACAATACTTTTTTTTAAAGCCTATCCGTCTTATTAAGAAATGTGTTTTTATTAAGATCTTATATTTTATACTTAGTAACTATAAAATTTTGTGGCATACTTACAATGCTTTGATCAATTTGCTACTACCAATAATTACACAATAACTAAATCTAGAAAAATTTTTAACATAAATTAATTTAGAAACATTATTTTGCAGAAATGTAAATAGACTAATAACTTTCAAACATAAAAACAAGCATCACTGAAACAAAATTCTGTGGGAGGAGTAGAATAAAAAAAGATGGAAAAAAATGATGTAAAATAGTTATCTCTTAAAAAGGAACTGACCTAATTGGGAAGGAAATCCAAAAAAGAGGGGATGCATGTATATGTATGGCTGATTCACTTTGCTGTACAGCAGAAACTAACACAACAGTGTAAAGCAACTAAACTCCAATAAGAATAAAATAAAATAAAATAGAGGACCTTATTTACATTTTTAATATGTATGATGGTACATATCAAATGACTATAAGTATATTCTATAAATTACATTATTAAGTGCTGTAACATTTTAATTTTAAAATTCTAATATTTACAACATGCTAAAAAATTACATTCTTTGTATCTCCTTGAGCTTCCAATGAGAAATTATATATCATCCCAAAATTTTTCATTACCAATGAAAAATGAAACCTTTTCTAAAACCATATACAGTTACTTTTAACTTTGATATTTGCTCCTTCAAAACCTTGGATCCAACAATATTTTCACATTATTAGGTCCTATAGTCCATTGTTCATACAACTTTTTCATTGCCCTTAAGCCTGCTTAACCTTTGTCCCATCCTTATACATTTCCTTTATATGCCCTTAGTCTTTTGTCCATTTTCATCATACTTGAAAAACAATTCAACTTTGAAGTTATGAATAAAAATCATATTTCCAACTATACTGAGTGTGTGCTTCCCAATTGAGCATAGCTGGTAAAAAAAAAAAAAGAATGCAAGCAAATACTGACTGGTCTCCCTTTATATTTAATATTTATATTAAATGTATATTAAATATATATGGACTAAATGTTTTCAATAGGAGCAGGGGTCATCAGACTGGATAAAAAAAATCAAGACTTAATGTGTTACATATTTGAAAGTTGCTAAGAGAATAGATCTTAAAAGTTCTCATTACAAGGAAAAAGAATTGGTGTCTATGTATCGTGACTAATGTTAACTAGACTTATTGTGGTGATCATTTCACAAATATTGAATCATTATGTTATACACCTGAAACTAATATAATGTTATATGTAAATAGTACCTCAGTAATAATAATAATAAAGACAAACTATATGCTATTTGGAAGAAAACCACTTTCAATATAAAACACAGACAGGTTACAAGGAAATGATGGAAAAAAATATTCCATATAAACACTAATTGTAATAAAGTTGGAATGGCTATATTAATATAGAGAAATATAAAAATTTTATTAGGAATAAAGGGGGACATTTCACAATGATAAAAGTTTCAACGAATCAGCAATATATAACAATCAGATGTTTATGTACCCAATAGCTAAACATAAACATTTATGAAGGAAAAGCTGATAGGACTGAAAGAAGAATTAGGCAATTTTGGAATTACATTTGGAGATTTCAAAATTTCTTTCTCAGTAATTGATATTGTAAGTAAATAGAAAATCAGCAAACAGACCTGAACAACACTATCAACTGAGTTGAACTAATTTCCAGTATTAAACACTCCATCCCAAAATACAGAATACTATTTTTTTGCTATTTTAAAAAATGTACATGATAGACCATATTATGGACCATAAAACCAGTCTCAATAAATTTGAAATTATTAAAATAACACAAAGCATATTCTCTGACCAAAACAGAATTAAAATAAGCATCATTAAACTGATAAGAACAGATACTACACTTGATCTTAGCCAAAAGGCCGAGAAGCGATAAAATAAGCATCATTAACAGAAGAATATTTGGAAAACATCAAAAAATTATGCCATAGAGTTTTAAATAGCCAATGAGTCAAATAAGAATTGAAAATGTGAAGTTAATGAAAAAGAAAACACAACATAAAGCAGTGCTTAGATGGAAATCTATGATTTTAAATGTTTATGTTAGAAAATAAAAAAGGTCCAAAGTTAATTATCTAAGTTTCCAACTTAAGAGGCTACAAAAAGAACAAGTTAAATCCAAAATAGATAAAAGAAAGGCAATAATGAAGATAAAGTGTGAAAATCAATCAGGAGTAATAAGGGAAATGAATGAAACCCATACCTAGTTACTTGAAAATATCAATAAAATTGATAAACATCTGGTTAGATTGAGCAAGAAAAAAGATGACATAAAATACAATATCAGTAATAAAAAAGACAGCTATATATTTTACACACATTAAAAGAATAATAAAGAATATTATTAAACATTTTATGTAATATATTAAGAAACTTAGATAAAATACGCAAATACCTTGACAGGACCAGGATAACAACATTGACTTAGGAAGATATTGAATGCCTATGTATTCTAGAAATCACCTCCAGTCAACATCTGACATCTCTTATTTCCTGTTTTCACTCATTTCCTGATACTCTCCTTGGTTTACTCCATGTCAACTCCATTGACCTACTAGCAGTTTCTTGAACATGCTTGGCACCCTCCTGCCTGAGCTGCAGCACTGTGCTCCAGATTTCTGCTCAAATGTTACATGATCAGTGACATCTTCTTTGAGAACCCTAAATAGTTATCTCCCAAGTCCCCACTATTTCCCTATCCTCCTTATCTTGCCATTTATTCTTTGTGGTACTTTTCACCATCTTACAATAAATATTTGTTGATGAGTATATGAAAATATACAAAATCTTACACAGCATTTAAACATTTAGTGTGAGAGGAAAGTTCTCAAGATACATTGATTAAGAAAAATGATATATTGCAATGCCATTCCCCTATATATTCTCAATTTTGTCGATAAATATTATGTATATATGTCTGTATGTACAGAAAAGGATTTATATGCATTCACCAAGATCTTATTTCTGTGAGGAAGAATGCTAGTGGATTTAATTTTCTTCAACTTTCTACAGTGAATGTTTATTACATTATAAATAGACAAAAATAACTTAAATACAAATGAATTGACTGAAAAAAAAGTGGCCAAGAGGACTCTTCAGCTTAGTCCCTCTCTGACACATTTGAAACATGGGAATATTACAGGGACTGAGTTCAGAGACTTGAAATAGCAGACGTGTCCAGAGAAGGCATTCTAGAACATATACTGCTGAGCATGTACTTATTCCGAAGGGAATGAACAGCTTGTTTAAATATATGGCTAGGCTCTTCGCATGTCTTAACTTTGATATATTATTCATGCCTCAAATGTGCTTCTTCCTGTTTTCACCAGGGCTCCAAAAAACCCCCAAAGCCTTAAGGCCAGGTAAATTGTTTTCACTTCTAAATATATGTATGTAAAAAAATTCACCAACTACAGTTAAACTAGGTGTTATCAGCTAATTATACTGTCAATTTTAGATTAACAGGTACTACGGAAAGGAGGGAAAGTCTAACAACCCATGGATCAGAAAAGTGTTTTATTTTTCTTTGTCTTCTGAAGAATCAGTGAGCATTGTTCAAAATTGTAACATCATATATATCCTGAATAGAGTGAAAAAAAATTTAAATCACCTGAGTTTATGTTAAACAAATAAATGGATTCACATAATTTTAAAATGCCTCAACCATTAAAATATTCACTAGACTCCACTATTTAGAGTTAGACTTATTTCATTCCTAGTTGAGTTGTTTAAACCCCTCATTCATTTGGTTCTGTAATATATAGTATGAAAAGTACATCACAAATTCAGGTATGAATCAAAACAAATGAGTAATGTTTATTTACTACAGCACCAGCCACAGCATTTGACATGTCTGTAGTGTTCCAGGAAATAGAATTTCCATATTTTTGGGGGGAAGACTCCTTGGTCTAATTCTTACAGAAACATACTTTTCTTTGAAATTTTGCTGACCATTTTTTCTAACAAACTGATATTTGCTATGTAAACCCTCCACCTTTGCTCTGAAGCCTCATGGAACCTTATATACTTAACTCTTGTTGTTGGTTGTCTACAGTTCCAATATCTTTTCCACGAAACTCACATGTCCTTCTGCCACAACTCTCCCTTCTCCCATTGATTTTTGTGTCTGTGTCTGAGGGGAGGCTCCTGACTAAAAGTATACAATTAGTCAATTGTTAGAAGTAATGAAAATAAGTAGATTGAATTTCTTGTCCAGTGTTGATTAGGAACCTAATGAAGCTTTCAAAAGCCTATGGGAAATAAGGGATGAGCTCTTGGACAACAGACCTTGGAAGTGAGAAGTAACTTCCATTGGCAGTTGGAACAGTTGGCATCTTAAGCATGACAGATTTCCCACCACTCCAAGTAGAATCAATATCCAGGAGCATGAATTAAATTAGCTGGCAGTGGATGAGAAGTCTTCCTATTAGTTTGATTTAGGTATGGGTCGATTTTCATAGTTTTGCCGTGATACTTTGTTTCAGTTCATTACTTTTAACCAGATCCGATAGCAACCATCTCAAGGATTCTGTGATGATTAGGTAACTGAAATAAGCATGAGACTGGAAAGATTTTAAAAGAAAGAGCAAAATAATTGACATGGCCAAACTACATCTCTGTGTTGGCTTTCCTCCTCTGTGGATATTCAGCAATTTCATGGGCAGCACTCTTCTGAGCAAAAGTTGTAACATAGATGGAGGATGATGGGGATGTATATGGATAAGATACTGATATTTATCATGACATTACTTTATGCCTGGTGTTTTCCAACTGGAATTCTTTTAATTCTTGTGGCAGATCACTTGGATAGTGACAAAGTCTAACCTCAAATCCATGTTTGAGTCCAAAATCCATGCATTTTCAAACTTTCAGCTACATTATATTGTTGGTTGGTGTTCCATTACCATTTAGCTCTTTTCTTAAACTCAACACCCTGCCTGAGTCCATTTTTAAAGGCATTTTCCCCAGGAAAGTCTTTATGTCCTTGGCCTAGGATGCACTGACTAAATATAAGGGTCAATTGCATTTTGACTGGGAAACCCAGTGACAAGAAACCCATTCAAAGAAATGAATTCCTAATGGCAAATTAATAGGTATTTATTCATTTACCATCCTAATATAAGAATTGACTATTCACCAAGCATCTACTATGTGATAAATACAGTGTGCTGGATACTGGAAAAATAATAGTGAGCAAAAAATGACAATTTTTGTTTCTATGGGGGAGAAAGACAATCAAACAATCACATAATTACATGTAAAAAATCAAATTTCTGAAGAGTGATATGAAAGAGAATTAAAGTATACCTATAATATTGAAGGCTGCTGTCACAGACTGGGTTCACAGAGTGTAGGGAGTTTATTAAAAAGTATTCTTGAGGTCAGCTCCTGTGGAAGGGAAGGAAATGGCAGGATAGATCAGAGGGAAAAGTTGGGTTATGATGCAGGCTCAATGAAGGCTTCACCTGACATACTGAGAACCCTGAAGCTAGGATGACCCTTCAGAGTTGCCTAAAGTTGGGATGAAGGACCAGGTCCTTATATCCCATATCAGTTAGTCTTTGGACTTGTGTTGCTTTGGAAGGGAAGTATTTTGAGGACAAAGTATAATGTGTGAAAATGGATATAACTTTTTTCTAAAAATTTGACTTAGGTGGGAAAGAGAGCGATAAGAGTGATAGCTAGAGGGCAATGAGGGATGAAGTGAGAATTTTATTTTCCAATAAAAGAAGCTTAGGAGCATGGTCCTGGTGAGGAGAGACTTTAGGGTACATTGTTGGCAGAGCTGCCTGTGGGTAGGAGGTTTTATCAGAGGTACCGATGTCTCACCACAGAAACAATCTATGTGTAAGCCCTGCCTTGCTCCTTGGTTTGGGTATAAATAAGAATGGTTCACATAGATTTAAAACTTTAAACTCTTTACTTACAGATTGCACTTCCAGCCTTTTTCAAGATATTTACTAGGAGACCTACCTCAGCAAAGTGGAATGATTAAGGTCAAACATAGAAGCCTGGGTCATATGGTAGACATGAGATAAAAGAGAGAATGAGTTTGGCACAGGATATTGGAAACAATCATTTTAGGATCTGGAATCATTCCTCACAATAACAACAAAGGATGTGACTATTGATTGGTGCAGGAGTAGAATTTGTGCCTTTGCTCTAAGTACTGGGAATTTACCTGGTATAATTAGAACTAGTCGGTATGGCTGTTTCCAAGAAGAGGATTCAAGACATGATAGCTACTGGCGATGGCAATAGGAAGCTCTGTGGTTCAGTTTATCAGTGGTCTTACATCTGGAATTGAAAGGTGGGAAAGTATGAATTTCAAACTTTCTATGACATTAATATTCTAGATATGTTGGTCTACCATTTAATCACACGGAATTTTGCTATTTCCACTTTCAGTCTGAGTGGTTAATTCTGCTGTTCTCACCAAAACACATTCTTGGGGGAGAACTATGATATGTTCATTCATTCATTTATCAAATATTTTCTCAATATCTATTGTGGGATTGGCACTTTCCTAGTGGTAGAGTACGAAGTGGTTGCAAAAAATGGTCAGAGCAGTCTTGCAGGGGAAGACAGACTTGGTACATAAAAGTAATAAATGGTTATATATTGTTATAGAAAAGGATTCAGAGCAGTCTTGCAGGTATGGTATGGTGGGGAGAGAAATTAATAGATTAAGTTATATTTTGGAGAAAATTACAAAATATTAATGAATTGAATATGGGATGTTATGGAGAAAAATAAATCTTAACTGTTCCCAGATTTCTGGATTAAGCATCTGGGATGGACTATGGTATCATTTACTGAGAATGAAAAGCCTTGGGAAAAAGAGATTGAAGGAGGTTTAGTCTACTAAGGATTCAATTGTGGGCATGCTAGGTTTGAGATACCTCTGAGCCATCAAAGTGGATATTTCAGGTAGGTAATGGTATATGTGTATGTTTAAAGATAAGAGCAATGATCTGTGTATGAGAAATACATTTTGGAATTGATGACACATAAATGATATATAGTCATAGTAAAGGATGAGATCATTTAGGGAAGAAAACCAAGGGAAAGAAGAGAAAACCCTTTACAGAGTCCTGAGGAACTCCAGAATTTAGATTTGAGGTGGATGATAAAGAGATCTTGGTGCTGAAATGAGAATTCTGGTATGATGACATAATATCTGATTACATCTTCACAATGACACTTAGGAATAAAAAATAAGAACAGTTTCCATTTATAAAGCACTTGCTATGACAGCCACTCTTTCAAGTGCTTTGCCTACATTTGCATGTATAATTCTCACAGCAAGCTTATATGGCAGGCCCTACTTTTATCACCCTATTTTATAGTTGAGGAACCTGAGGCCTAGTGTGGATAATTAACTTGTCCAGGGTCATGTATGGAAACAAGCTTCAAATCCAAGCAATCAGGCTTCAGAGCCTGCATATAACTATGGTGCTATTTTGCCCCTTAAAATGCCACTTGGTTCTCTCCACAATATGGCAGTTTGCTTCTCTAAGGCTGGCAGGTGAATCTTTCTCACTTCCAATCTCTTCCTTTAGGAAGGATCCAGTCCTTTTTATGGGCTCGCCTGCTTAGGCCTATCCAGGATAATCCCTCTTTCGATTAATTCAGTGGCAAGTTATTTAGGACCTTAATTACATCTGAAAAATCCTTTCACCTTTGTCATATGATGTAACCTAATCACCGGAGTGAATTCAGTCATGTTCAAACTCACTCATGATCAAGGGGGAGAGATTGTATAAGGTGTGGACAAGGGGTAAGAAGCTTGGGGACAACCTTAGAATTCTGCCTGCCATGGTGACCAGAGTCACCTACAGAGTTGCGATGGATTCAGCCTCCTGATTATACTTGGGGTCATCTGGGCATGATTAATTAGAATGTCAGTCATTTGAGTATGTGGATTGGAAACCACTCCAATCCAAATCACTTCCATTTCAACTTCTCCCAAAGTTGACCACAGCTGCTGTGGAACTGAACTGCAAGACTACACACTGAGCAGTTGCTTTGGCAACCAACACATATTCTACCCCATTTGAACGCTAGTTAAAATGGTCCTTACAATGGCATTGCTAAACAGAATTGAAACTAAAATGTTACAGCATGTCAAAATCCCAGACTTGGCAGAAACTCAAAGAGAATGATTATCTGAAGAGCCAGCGCAAGCTTTTGTACTGTATATAAGTTCACAATCTAGACTCATTATAAATTGTTATTCAAAAGGGTGCATGCCTTCTATCACCATTATTGGTTTACTAACCAGTACCTTATATATATAGCAGGTATGCAGCAGGTATTTGTTGAACTAAATCAAAATTGCCTTTCCAGAATGGCTATTTATTATGTATCTTAACTGGTGCATACAAAATTTGAATTTCCATGACCCTGCGTTTCCCCAAACCTGCTTTTAAACAGTCTGTTAAAAGTATAAAAACCATCAAATGCCTTTTTATCCAGCTAATTATATTACTGACCAAAATGACCACTGTACCCTTAGAAATCATGTTTATTTGTCAAGCAGTAGGTGATATAACTAAACACAGTATTGTTCACAAGAGTGAACAGCTTACTTCTAGTTATCCAGATGCAAAAAAAAAAAAAAAAAAATCGCCCAGTAGCTCCGCAGTGAATTGCTTGCTGAAGGTGTTTCATCCTCATGGTGCATAAGAGTAATCCCATGCACAGAAAAAATCCAAGGAAAGCATTATTATCCTTTGAGGCAACAATGATTGCCCATTGGTCTTGTCAGTCCAGTTCCCAGGACCCATATTTGCCACACTATGTTCTACAGAATATTAGTTCCTTCAGGTGTTAATAAGGGTCCTGACAAAAAGGTTACTGACCAAAATGTTGGGAAATGTAGCACACTTTGCCCTCCCTTCAAGGAACCACAGTGTACATTAGCAGTTGAAAAACTTTCAGCAGTCATGAAGACAGGTGTTTAACCCAGCATTTTCCAAATTAATTTGACCACTGACACTACCTTTTCCTCCTGGTGACTCTGCGGATCACCTAATACTATGTCAAGAAAATAATGTTCCTGGGATACATTTAGAGGAATGCTCTCTGAATTAACAGGGCATTTGATAACAGTGGTTATACTCATTTCCTCTAGGGACAGTTCAAATTGTGGTGGGTAATTTGGGGAGTAAATACTGACTGAGAACTTGTGATGTGTAAGACATGGCACAGTATCTCTTTTTAACCTTCAATTATTACTGTAAGAGAGGTAATCTGACTCCTCTTTTACAGATGCAGGTGTTAGAGTTAAAGGAATGTCCACTATTAATATTCACTCCTTTGTACAGAAAAACAAAACTGCTGATGATACAAGTTTACCTAAAAAGTACAGCTTTCATGAAAGTGTTCTACAGAGGTTCTGCAGAGGTCCTTGGAGGAAAATTAAGAGTCTGTTCATGTCCCTAAGTGAGATTTTGAATATCATATGCAGAGATGCATCAATATTTTTATTAGTTAAGGACACTGAGATTGGGAACGAAGAATGAGATTTGAGGTGGATACCAGACCCAAGTACCCTCAGCCTTCTGGAATGAGATGGTCACCCCCAGCTGAAAAGAAATGGGTCTGTGGGTGGCAGTGCTCTGAGTCTATCACTTAGATACTTGCTGGATATGTGCCTGCTTGTGAGATTCTTTTAAAATTAATTTTTGTTGGAGTATAGTTGCTTTACAGTGTGTTAGTTTCTACTGCACAGCAAAATGAATCAGCCATACATATACATATATCCCCTCCCTTTTGGACTTCCTTCCCATTCAGGTCACCACAGTGCATTAAGTAGAGTTCCCTGTGCTATACTGTGTGTTCTCATTAGTTATCTATTTTATACATAGTATCAGTAGTGTGTATGTGTCAATCCCCATCTCCCAATTCCTCCACCCCAACCCCCTTTTCCCCCTTGGTATCCATACATTTGTTCTCTATGTATGTGTCGCCTGCTTGTGAGATTTTGATTGAAATTGTGCCTACTTGATTTTTCTCTATAAAATAAAGTTCTCAACCAGTCTTTGACACGTGCATCAGCAATAGTTGATAAATAGTTTAAAGGTTTTATTTCCCTGAAATGTGCTATAAGTAGAACAATTTACAGAAATAAGTTTTTAGGGAAAAAAAACCCCTATAGCTAGCTGATTGAGGACTCTAATATATAATGATATTCTATATTTGAGGACTGTCTTCTCAGTACTATATTTTACATATTTTTTGGCAAAATTGCTCTTGTGCTATAACCTGCTGGAGTGATTTTTGAAGAATAATGTGAATAAAAGATGGTTTGTTGAGATTCAGGATTTAATTCGTTTCAGTTAGTAGGGAGAGCAATATTAATATGTCTTAAAATTGCAAAATAAGAAAAACAGGGTACATTTATTTTTTCCATGCGTATGATGTATTGAGTCTTTCTACTTCTTAAGTGTTTCTCAGTTTCAACCATCATGCAAGGCACTGAATCAAGATGGACTTTTAAATAACACACTGTGGTATTAACCAAATACCATTACTATGGAAAGTGATGAAGAGTACTTTAGCTGAATTACTTGTAACCAGAAATGCCCCAGATGCAAGCTTGTTGCATATTTTCTTCAGGCAAATGCCTCAGTCACCTTGTCATTGAATAACTTTGCACCTTAACTCCACACTAATATATCCTGTTCCAGTCAGCTGTGTAAACAACTAAGCACAGAAGGAAAACCCTACAGAACACACTTCACTGCACCCTGGCCATTCTTCCTATCAAGCAGGAATGTATACTATTTTAGGATATTTGCATTTGTATATATAGTGTACTCATATACATGAAGTCTCTACTAGTTTTCTTTCTTTTTTTTTTTTTTTTTTTAAACATCTTTATTGGGGTATAATTGCTTTACAATGGTGTGTTAGTTTCTGCTTTATAACAAAGTGAATCAGCTATACATATACATATGTTCCCATATGTCTTCCCTCTTGCGTCTCCCTCCCTCCCACTCTCCCCCTCCCACCCTTCCAGGCTGTCACAAAGCACCGAGCTAATATCCCTGTGCCTTGCGGCTGCTTCCCCCCAGCTATCTACCTTACTACGTTTGTTAGTGTGTATATGTCCATGACTCTCTCTCGCCCTGTCAAAACTCACCCCTCCCCCTCCCCATACCCTCAAGTCCGTTCTCCAGTAGGTCTGCGTCTTTATTCCTATCTTACCCCTAGGTTCTTCATGACATTTTTTTCCCTTAAATTCCATATATATGTGTTAGCATACGGTATTTGTCTTTTTCTTTCTGACTTACTTCACTCTGTATGACAGACTCTAGGTCTATCCATCTCATTACAAATAGCTCAATTTCATTTCTTTTTAAGGCTGAGTAATATTCCATTGTGTATATGTGCCACATCTTCTTTATCCATTCATCCGATGATGGGCGCTTAGGTTGTTTCCATGTCCTGGCTATTGTAAATAGAGCTGCAATGAACATTTTGGTACATGACTCTTTTTGAATTTTGGTTTTCTCAGGGTATATGCCAAGTAGTGGGATTGCTGGGTCATATGGTAATTCTATTTGTAGTTTTTTAAGGAACCTCCATACTGTTCTCCACAGTGGCTGAACCAATTCACATTCCCACCAGCAGTGCAAGAGTGTCCCCTTTTCTCCACACCCTCTCCAGCATTTATTGTTTCTAGATTTTTTGATGATGGCCATTCTGACTGGTGTGAGATGATATCTCATTGTAGTTTTGATTTGCATTTCTCTAATGATTAATGATGTTGAGCATTCTTTCATGTGTTTGTTGGCATTCTGTATATCTTCTTTGAAGAAATGTCTATTTAGGTCTTCTGCCCATTTTTGGATGGGGTTGTTTGTTTTTTTGTTATTGAGCTGCATGAGCTGCTTGTAAATTTTGGAGATTAATCCTTTGTCAGTTGCTTCATTTGCAAATGTTTTCTCCCATTCTGAGGGTTGTCTTTTGGTCTTGGTTATGGTTTCCTTTGCTGTGCAAAAGCTTTGAAGTTTCATTAGGTCCCATTTGTTTATTTTTGTTTTTATTTCCATTACTCTAGGAGGTGCGTCAGAAAGGATCTTGCTGTGATTTATGTCATAGAGTGTTCTTCCTATGTTTTCTTCTAAGAGTTTGATAGTTTCTGGCCTTACATTTAGGTCTTTAATCCATTTTGAGCTTATTTTTGTGTATGGTGTTAGGGAGTGATCTAATCTCATACTTTTACATGTACCTGTCCAGTTTTCCCAGCACCATTTATTGAAGAGGCTGTCCTTTCTCCACTGTACATTCCTGCCTCCTTTATCAAAGATAAGGTGTCCATATGTGCGTGGGTTTATCTCTGGGCTTTCTATCCTGTTCCACTGATCTATCTTTCTGTTTTTGTGCCAGTACCATACTGTCTTGATTACTGTTGCTTTGTAATATAGTCTGAAGTCAGGGAGCCTTATTCCTCCAGCTCCTTTTTTCGTTCTCAAGATTGCTTTGGCTATTCGGGGTCTTTTGTGTTTCCATACAAATTGCGAAATTTTTTGTTCTAGTTCTGTGAAAAATGCCAGTGGTAGTTTGATAGGGATTGCATTGAATCTGTAGATTGCTTTGGGTAGTAGAGTCATTTTCACAATGTTGATTCTTCCCATCCAAGAACATGGTATATCTCTCCATCTATTTGTATCATCTTTAATTTCTTTCATCAGTGTCTTATAATTTTCTGCATACAGGTCTTTCGTATCCTTAGGTAGGTTTATTCCTAGATATTTTATTCTTTTTGTTGCAATGGTAAATGGGAGTGTTTTCTTGATTTCACTTTCAGATTTTTCATCATTAGTATATAGGAATGCAAGAGATTTCTGTGCATTAATTTTGTATCCTGCTACTTTACCAAATTCATTGATTAGCTCTAGTAGTTTTCTGGTAGCATCTTTAGGATTCTCTATGTATAGTATCATGTCATCTGCAAACAGTGACAGCTTTACTTCTTCTTTTCCGATTTGGATTCCTTTTATTTCCTTTTCTTCTCTGATTGCTGTAGCTAAAACTTCCAAAACTATGTTGAATAAGATTGCTGAGAGTGGGCAACCTTGTCTTGTTCCTGATCTTAGTGGAAATGCTTTCAGTTTTTCACCATTGAGGATGATGTTTGCTGTGGGCTTGTCATATATGGCTTTTATTATGTTTAGGAAAGTTCCCTCTATGCCTACTTTCTGGAGGGTTTTTATCATAAATGGGTGTTGAATTTTGTCGAAAGCTTTCTCTGCATCTATTGAGATGATCATATGGTTTTTCTCCTTCAATTTGTTAATATGGTTTATCACATTGATAGATTTGCGTATATTGAAGAATCCTTGCATTCCTGGAATAAACCCCACTTGATCATGGTGTATGATCCTTTTAATGTGCTGTTGGATTCTGTTTGCTAGTATTTTGTTGAGGATTTTTGCATCTATGTTCATCAGTGATATTGGCCTGTAGTTTTCTTTCTTTGTGACATCCTTGTCTGGTTTTGGTATCAAGGTGATGGTGGCTTCGTAGAAGGAATTTGGGAGTGTTCCTCCCTCTGCTATATTTTGGAAGAGTTTGAGAAGGATAGGTGTTAGCTCTTCTCTAAACGTTTGATAGAATTCACCTGTGAAGCCATCTGGTCCTGGGCTTTTGTTTGTTGGAAGGTTTTTAATCACAGTTTCAATTTCAGTGCTTGTGATTGGTCTGTTCATATTTTCTATTTCTTCCTGATTCAGTCTTGGCAGGTTGTGCATTTCCAAGAATTTGTCCATTTCTTCCAGATTGTCCATTTTATTGGCATAGAGTTGCTTGTAGTAATCTCTCATGATTTTTTTTATTTCTGCAGTGTCAGTTGTTACTTCTCCTTTTTCATTTCTAATTCTATTGATTTGAGTCTTCTCCCTTTTTTTCTTGATGAGTCTGGCTAGTGGTTTATCTATTTTGTTTATCTTCTCAAAGAACCAGCTTTTAGTTTTATTGATCTTTGCTATTGTTTCCTTCATTTCTTTTTCATTTATTTCTGATCTGATTTTTATGATTTCTTTCCTTCTGCTAGCTTTGGGGTTTTTTTGTTCTTCTTTCTCTAATTGCTTGAGGTGCAAGGTTAGGTTGTTTATTCGAGATGTTTCCTGCTTCTTAAGGTGGGCTTGTATTGCTATAAACTTCCCCCTTAGAACTGCTTTTGCTGCATCCCATAGGTTTTGGGTCGTTGTGTCTCCATTGTCATTTGTTTCTAGGTATTTTTTTATTTCCTCTTTGATTTCTTCAGTGATCACTTCATTATTAAGTAGTGTATTGTTTAGCCTCCATGTGTTTGTATTTTTTAAAGATCTTTTCCTGTAATTGATATCTAGTCTCATGGCGTTGTGGTCGGAAAAGATACTTGATACAATTTCAGTTTTCTTAAATTTACCAAGGCTTGATTTGTGACCCAAGATATGATCTATCCTGGAGAATGTTCCATGAGCACTTGAGAAAAATGTGTATTCTGTTGTTTTTGGATGGAGTGTCCTATAAATATCAATTAAGTCCATCTTGTTTAATGTATCATTTAAAGCTTGTGTTTCCTTATTTATTTTCATTTTGGATGATCTGTCCATGGGTGAAAGTGGGGTGTTAAAGTCCCCTACTATGAATGTGTTACTGTTGATCTCCCCTTTTATGGTTGTTAGTATTTGCCTTATGTATTGAGGTGCTCCTATGTTGGGTGCATAAATATTTACAATTGTTATATCTTCTTCTTGGATCGATCCCTTGATCATTATGTAGTGTCCTTCTTTGTCCCTTTTAATAGTCCTTATTTTAAAGTCTATTTTGTCTGATATGAGAATTGCTACTCCAGCTTTCTTTTGGTTTCCATTTGCATGGAATATCTTTTTCCATCCCCTTACTTTCAGTCTGTATGTGTCTCTAGTTCTGAAGTGGTTCTCTTGTAGACAGCATATATAAGGGTCTTGTTTTTGTATCCATTCAGCCAATCTGTGTCTTTTGGTGAGAGCATTTAGTCCATTTACATTTAAGGTAATTATCGATATGTATGTTCCTATTTCCATTTTATATATTGTTTTGGGTTCGCTACTATAGGTCATTTCCTTCTCTTGTGTTTCGTGTCTAGAGAAGTTCCTTTAGCATTTGTTGTAAAGCTGGTTTGGTGGTGCTGAACTCTCTCAGCTTTTGCTTGTCTGTAAAGGTTTTAATTTCTCCATCAAATGTGAATGAGATCCTTGCTGGGTAGAGTAGTCTTGGTTGCAGGCTATTCTCCTTCATCACTTTCAGTATGTCCTGCCACTCCCTTCTGGCTTGTAGGGTTTCTGCTGAGAGATCAGCTGTTAACCTTATGGGGATTCCCTTGTGTGTTATTTGTTGTTTTTCCCTTGCTGCTTTTAATATGCTTTCTTTGTATTTAATTTTTGACAGTTTGATTAATATGTGTCTTGGCGTGTTTCTCCTTGTATTTATCCTGTATGGGACCCTCTGTGCTTCCTGGACTTGATTAACTATTTCCTTTCCCATATTAGGGAAGTTTTCAACTATAATCTCTTCAAATATTTTCTCAGTCCCTTTCTTTCTTTCTTCTTCTTCTGGAACCCCTATAATTCGAATGTTGGTGCGTTTCATGTTGTCCCAGAGCTCTCTGAGACTGTCCTCAGTTCTTTTCATTCTTTTTTCTTTATTCTGCTCTGCAGTAGTTATTTCCACTACTTTATCTTCCAGGTCACTTATCCGTTCTTCTGCCTCAGTTATTCTGCTATTGATCCTATCTAGAGTGATTTTAATTTCATTTATTGCATTGTTCATCGTTGCTTGTTTCATCTTTAGTTCTTGTAGGTCCTTGTTAACTGTTTCTTGCATTTTGTCCATTCTACTTCTAAGATTTCGGATCATCCTTACTATCATTATTCTGAATTCTTTTTCAGGTAGATTGCCTATTTCCTCTTCATTTGTTAGGTCTGGTGGGTTTTTATCTTGCTCCTTCATCTGCTGTGTGTTTTTCTGTCTTCTCATTTTGCTTATCTTACTGTGTTTGGGGTCTCCTTTTGTCAGGCTGCACTTTCGTAGTTCCCGTTGTTTTTGATGTCTGTCTCCAGTGGCTAAGGTTGTTCCAGTGGGTTGTGTAGGCTTCCTGGTGGAGGGGACTAGTGTCTGTGTTGTGCTGGATGAGGCTGGATCTTGTCTCTCTAGTGGGCAGGTTCACGTCTGGTGGTGTGTTTTGGGGTGTCTGTGGCCTTATTATGATTTTAGGCAGCCTCTCTGCTAATGGGTGGGGTTGTGTTCCTGTTTTGCTAGTTGTTTGGCATAGGTTGTCCAGCACTGTGGCTTGCTGGTCGTTGAGTGAAGCTGGGTGCTGGTGTTAAGATGGAGGTCTCTGGGATATTTCCACCGTTTAATATTATGTGGAGCTGGGAGGTCTCTTGTTGACCAGTGTCCTGAAGTTGGCTCTCCTACCTCAGAGGCAGAGCCCTGACTCCTGGCTGGAGCACCAAGAGCCTTTCATCCACACAGCTCAGAATAAAAGGGAGAAAAAGTAGGGAGAATTAGTAGAAGTATGAGTAAAGAAAGAAGGAAAGGAGGAAAGGAAGGAAGGAAGAAAGAAGCAAAGAAGGAAAGAAAGGAGGGAGGGAGGGAGGGAGGAAGGAAGGAAGGAGGGAAAGAAGGAAAAAAGACAGAAAGAAAGATGATACAGTAAAAATAAAATAAAGTATAATATAGTTATTGAATTAAAAAATATTTAGAAAAAAAAAAAAGGGACGGATAGAACCTTAGGACAAATGTTGGAAGCAAAGCTATACAGAGAAAATCTTACACAGAAGCATACACATACACCTTCACAAAAAGAGGTAAAGGGGGAAAAATCATAAATCCTGCTCCCTGAGACCACCTCCTCAATTTGGGGTGATTCGTTGTCTAAAGGAGGGAAGGAAGGAAGGAAAGAAAGAAAGAACGAAGGTAAAGTATAATAAAGTTATTACAATTAAACTTAATTATTAAAAAAAAGAATTTTTAAAAAAAAGTCATGGACGGATAGAGCCCTAGGACAAATGGTGGAAGCAAGAGTATACAGACAGGATCTCACACAGAAGCATACACGTACACATTCACAAAAAGAGGAAAAGGGAAAAAAATCATAGATCTCGCTCCTAAATTCCACCTCTTCAATTTGGGATCATTCCTTGTCTATTCAGGTATTCCACAGATGCAGGGTATATCAAGTTGATTGTGGAGCTTTAATCCGCTGCTTCTGTGGCTGCTGGGAGAGATTTCCCTTTCTCTTCTTTGTTCTCACAGCTCACAGGAGCTCAGCTTTGGATTTGGCCCTGCCTCTGCGTGTAGGTCGCTGGAGGGCGTCTGTTTTTTCGCTCAGACAGGACGGGGTTAAAGGAGCCGCTGATTCGGGGCCTCCGGCTCACTCAGGCCGGGGGTTGGGGGATGGGGGAAGGAGGGGCACTGCGTGCGGGGCGGGCCTGCGGCGGCAGAGACAGCGTGACGTTGTGGCAGAGGCCGGCGTGACGTTGCACCAGCCTGAGGCCCGCCGTGCGTTGTCCCGGGGAAGTTGTCCCTGGATCCCGGGAACCTGGCAGTGGCGGGCTGCACAGGCTCCGCGGAAGAGGGGTGTGGAGAGTGACCTGTGCTCGCACACAGGCCCCTCGGTGGCGGCAGCAGCAGCCTTAGCGTCTCCCGCCCGGCTCTCGGGTCCGCGGTTTTAGCCGCGGCTCGCGCCCGTCTCTGGAGTTCCTTTAAGCAGCGCTCTTAAACCCCTCTCCTCGCGCACCAGGAAACAAAGAGGGAAGAAAAAGTCTCTTGCCTCTTCGGCCGGTGCAGGCTTTTCCCCGAACTCCCTCCTGGCTAGTCGTGGTGCACTAACCCCTTCAGGCTATGTTCAAGCCGCCAACCCCAGTCCTCTCCCTGAGCTCCGTCCAAAACCAAAACCCGAGCCTCAGCTCGCAGCCCCGCCCGCCCTGGCGGGTGAGCAGACAAGCCTCTCGGGTTGGTGAGTGCTGGTCGGCACCGATCGTCTGTGCAGGAATCTCCCCGCTTTGCCCTCCGCACCCGTCGCTGTGCACTACTCCGCGGTCCCGAAACTCCCCCCTCCGCCTCCCGCAGTCTCCGCCCGCGGAGGGGCTTCCTAGTGTGTGGAAACTTTTCCTCCTTCACAGCTCCCTCCCACTGGTGCAGGTGCCGTCCTTATTCTTTTGTCTCTGTTTTTTCTTTTGCCCTACCCAGTTACGTGGGGAGTTTCTTGCCTTTTGGGAGGTCTGAGGTCTTCTGCCAGCCTTCAGTAGGAGTTCTGTAGGAGTTGTTCCACGTGTGGATGTATTTCTGGTGTATCCGTGGGGAGGAAGGCGATCTCCGCGTCTTACTCTTCCGCCATCTTCAAGGTCCCCCCGCCATTCTCTACTAGTTTTCTATAAAGATTTGTGTCTTCGGAAATCCACTGGTCATCTAGGTGACAGGCTGTATGGTTTTCTCCCATGTCATGATGAGGTATGTGTGTATGTATGTGTGTGGCTCAGTGAGGTGGTTCTTATTCATGACTGCTCATTAAAATTCCCCAGGAACTTAAAAACAAAAAACCCCGCAACCTAGGTATTAACAGAACAATTAAATCAGGATGTCTGTAGGTGGCATAAGGTTATAGTTATTTACTTTGCTATCTATTTATTTTAAACTTTTATTATGGAACACCTTTAACATATATAAAAAGTAGGAAAATTATATAATGAACCCACAGGGTAATGCACCCAGCTTCTACTAAATCAT
Source organism: Phocoena sinus (assembly GCF_008692025.1). Lineage (NCBI taxonomy): Eukaryota > Metazoa > Chordata > Mammalia > Artiodactyla > Phocoenidae > Phocoena > Phocoena sinus. The sequence goes on from NC_045775.1 coordinate 27,329,839, forward strand.
TGCTAAACCTGTTTCATCTTCACTCCAGTCAACCCCTCTTTCACTGCCTCCTTCTCTTGGATTATTTGGACATGAGTTCTAGACATCATATAATTTCATTTGTACATATTCTAGTATGTATATAGGTGTGACTAAAAGAAGAGGACTCACTAAAATACCAATTATTTTATCATCAGAACACAAAAAGCTTAATTTCTTGACATAGTTAAATATCCTGCCAATGTTTACACTTCCCTAATTGTCTCATACTTCTTATAGTTGGTTGGCTCAAATCAGGATTCAAATAAGGGAAATTCATTGAGATTGGTTAATGTGTCTCATGTCTCTTTCAATCTATAGATTACCTCCATCTGTTTTTCTTTCTTGCAATTTCAAAAAGGGACTGGCTCATTTGTATTGTGGAGTTTTCCAAATGGTTACAAGTGACTGAATTTCTGTGACTTCATTTAACACATTCCTTCGTTCCCTGTATTTCCTGTAAATTGGTATTTAGGGGCTTCCCTGGTGGCGCAGTGGTTGAGAGTCCGCCTGCCGATGCAGGGGACACGGGTTCGTGCCCCGGTCTGGGAGGATCCCACATGCCGCGGAGCGGCTGGGCCCGTGAGCCATGGCCGCTGAGCCTGCGCGTCCGGAGCCTGTCCTCCGCAACGGGAGAGGCCACAACAGTGAGAGGCCCGCGTAACGCATAAAAAAAAAAAAAAAAAAAAAAAAAATTGGTATTTAGAATTATAAACGATATAATTTAGATTGGATCACTTTGGAAAGATTATTTCATAGATGTGGTTGGTTACTTCCATCATTAGGCAAAACATTTCTGGTTGTTTCTCTTTTTGTGGTATTAACAGCCTTTGATGATCAATGCTTAGACTCACTTTTTTTTAAATTAAGGTTTACAAATGGTTATATTTGAGTTCAGTTATTTATTCTTTACTTACTAGCTGGAATGTTCCTATAATGAGAAGCTTTCCATCATCAATTATTTGTTTGCCCTGAGATATAGTTTGTACAGTAAAGAAGGAAGAAATGCTTGATTTGTTCTCTTTTATTTACTAGTTTTCAAATAATGAAGTGGTTCCCTAAGTTATTCAGATAAGGTGTTTTTTTATAGTTTTATTATAAATGCCTGAATTTAAAAATATTTGATGTATTTTATTACTTTAAATTATTTTCCTTATTTATTCTTACATTGTCTTAACAATGGCCAGAGTAGCCTCTTTATTTTAAAATCTGAGACTCTTGGACACTATTCTAGTAGTCTCTGGTAGCATTCTTTCTTTCTGATATGGAAGCTCATCTTTTTTTTTGTTCCTTCAAGTTTTATTGAGATATAATTGACATACAGCACTGTGTAAGTTTAAGGTACCGCTGAGGGCTCATATTGAACACTCCTGGAAACAGCCATTTCTCAAAGGAGTCCTAGTTCCTTTTATGGAGAAATCTATTTAGAGACACAAATCTGGATTCTAAGAATGCTCATCATTTGTGAATTGCTCATTTTCTAGGTCTTTCCAATAGATAGAGCTGGGAAATGTTTATATATTTTAAAATTTAGAAATATGATGTTTTTTCTTTAATAATTAATTTACATCTGAATCTTCTTTGTTTCATGCCAAAAATCTCAGTTCCTAATTACATTAATATCAGTACTCATTTATTTATCCCATATGGCACACTGAATTTTCCAAAAATAGCCACAAAAATGTTTCCAGTGCTGTGCCATGTGGGCTTCTAGAAACCTGTCACTTCCCATCAGGAGGTAGAGTCTATTTTCCTTCCACTGAAACTGGGCAGGCCTTTGTGTACAACTCAATGAATAGAATGGGACAGAAATGACACTACATGACTTCTAGAAGTTAGGTCATAAAAGGTGATGCAGCTTCTGCTGAGCTTTCTCATGGATGCTCACCCTTGGAACCAGGTTCCAGGGAGAAGTCACCTGTAGGCTTTCTGGCCAACAGCCTCAGAGGTATGGTCTCACCTGACAGACAGCATTAACCACCAGACTTGTCGGTGAGCCTTCAAATTGTTTCATTTCCCCAGGTGACATGGATTGGAGTACAGATAAGTTAATTTCATCGAGAGCTGCCCAAATATTTGGCTCAGGAGCAAAATAAATGCCATTTTTTTTGGTGTTAAATTACTCACAACTTACTGCTTCTAAGTATAGCCCATTCTCTCATCTTTTAAATTTAGCTTTATTAAGGTATAATTAACATAAAAACTATACAATTTAGAGTTTACAATTCCATAAGTTTTGATATATGCTTACCTTGTGAACTTGTCAGCACAAGCAAGAGAATGAACCCATCTGTCACCCCAAGACTTTCCTCATGCTCCTTTGTGAACTATGTAATCTCTATCTGCTGCCCCTCCTTTTCCCCCAACTCCATCTGTCTCCAGGCTTCCTATTATTATACATTAGTTGAATTTTCTAGAATTTTATATTACTTGAATCATACATTCTATACTCTTTTATTTCTGGCTTCCTTCCCTCAGTATTATTATTTTGAGATGCATCTGTTGTAGCATCTGTCATTAGTTCATTCCTTCTTATTTTCTCTCTCTATTTTCTATCTGTTCCTTACTAATAGAAATCTTGAACTTTACTAGTAACTTCTTCCTTCCTCCTTTCCTCCAGCATGTATTTGAAATACTATAACTTCACTCCCAAATAGTATCAAAAGGCAATCAATAAGCTCATGCTCCTTTTCATATATGTCCGTTTTTGTTCCCCCATTTTATTATAGAAATTGAAACATCACATATGATACTTTTCCCATTGTAGCTATCACTTTATCTTAGTTCTAGAGATGAATGTATATTTAATATCTATCCACTGCCAGATATTACATCAGTGTTTCTCTAGTCATTTTGGTTGTCCAAAGATTTCTTTAGTAGAAAAGGTGGTATTCTCTGTTTTTGTGAGGGTTGTTTTAGCTGTTGTTTTCTTGTTTGTTTTGACAGGTTAGTAATAGTTGTGCCCTTCTTACTTGAAGTTATGTTTGTCTAGATGATACACAGTGGTTCACATTTTCTTTTCCATAAGTATTTTACATGTGTTGCTTCACTTTCTCCTGACGTAAACTCAAAATGTCTGATGACAACCTGATTTTCTTTTTCTTACAGATGACTTTGGGGACTGGGGCACACTTGATACCTATAGGACTCTTTTTTTCTTTAAAGTACAATTATTTTACTAGAATACATCATGGCTGTCCTGTGATGACTTTCCCATATATGTGGCACACCTTTTCAATATGAAATTTCAAGCATTTTTATTTATCCATTTTTTAACTTCAGGGAAGTGATCGGTAGATTTTAGTACTTATTTATTTATTTATTTTCTTTGCTTTGGTTTTCTCCAGGGACTCCTATAGCAGTATGTCAAATCTTCTTTGTTTACCTTCTACAGCTGTCTCTTCCTCAAGAATATTTTGAATCTTTTTCTGTATTTTTTTTAATTTTAAAACTTTCCTCCTTTCCACTTTCTGTTTCTCTTAAGACATTGTCAATTGTGTTCATTTGCTTTTGAATGTTTTCAATTTTAGTCTTCATTTCTAAAATGATATTTACTTCTATTCATGTTCATTCCTGAGTTTTGTCCCCTATCCTTTCATAGCTTCCACTTTCCAATAACCTCATTTCTATGTGTTTCTAATTCTCTTTTATGCTGTTCTTTCATAGCTTCTATCACTTTCTTAAAAACATTTTCACTTTTTTCTCTAAAATATCAAGGTAGAGTTTTGCGGATATATATTTCTAGACAGTCTTATTGTATTCTGCTCCTTATTTTTTTTAATAGTAACTTTGTATGGTACTTAACACTTTCTCTTTTGCTTATGTTTAGAGAATGTTTCCCTATATTTAGACAGGAAGGGTAATACAGAATAGCTTTTCTAGAGTCAGACCTTTAGAACTACCCTTTCTGTTGATTTCATAAAATGATTTTTTTAAAAAAGAAGCAGCATAGTAAGTAGTTCCTGAGACCTGACTCATTTGTACCCTTCCTCCACTTTCATCTGGATTTTCTTTTTCCTTTGTTCTGTTGTAGCTGTCCTGCTCAATTAGTATTCTCCTCAAGGTGGGCTTTTATCTTGCATGGGAGCTTCCTTTTATTCATTTTGGGAATTCAGGGCTCATATAGCTCATGCCACATCTAATCTTACAGTGGTCCCCACCCGCACATTCATATGATACGAGGAAAAGCCCCCTAGTTTCTGCAGCTGCTTCCAGATTGGCATCACACTTTTTAGTGAGTGTTTTGGCATTTTGGGGCTCTCTGGTTGTCAGAGCCATTAGAAGCTGCTTTGCCTTCTTTCTCTTTCTCCCCCACACATGTGGATAATGTGTGTATATTTGCCATTGCTGGTTTTCCTCACTTTCTTACTCATATTTTTGGGTTCCTGTATACTCCTAGTTTTGTTGTAGCTGTTACTTGTGGGTGTTTAGATTTGTTCTTTCAGATTTGGTTGGGGCGGGGGTGAATTGATTTAATAATCAATTATCCCACTGCCATTCTCCCCAAGTCCTTGATATTTCTGTTTTATTAGTTTCCCTGGTGATTATAAAGAGGAGCCAGAGTTGAGAAGATCTGAATTCTTGTTCTACCTCCATCACTTTCTGGCAATGTCACTTTTTAAAGTCAAATAAACTATGTGAACTTCATTTTTTTTAATAAATAAGATGATCACAATAGTACCTGTGCTGTCTTCCTCATAAAATTGGTGTATTATACAAGATTCATATATGCAAAAATTCTTTGAAAATGTAAAATTCTATACAGTCTGTACATTAGTAGTTCATTCTTAAATAAATACCAAAAGCAGCAGCAACCATGCCTTTGATCCACATACATTATACTGTACAGGCATTGCAGTAGTAAGGGCAGTACTTACGTTTCTTACTAAAGGAATCTGAGCTCTTGTGTTATTTTGAGACACTGTTCCTTCTTGGTCCAGAATGGTGGTTCTCAAGGTCTGCCTTGTGTCTGGGGGCTCCAGAGAGAGCTGGAGGTGGAGATTCCTAGGTTCTGATTCAGCCAGCACCGCTTTCCTCTTTTTGTGTTTTATATTGTTCTCCTACACATGATTGTGTATGTAAGAGAGTTCTTCAACAATGACAACAACAATAACATATTGTTTTGGAAGTCCTGGATTTGGTAATTCCTAATTTAGGCACACACTATGAGGCAAAATTTTATTTCCCCTTCAATTGCCTGGAACTCTATGCATTTTCTATCAAACACAATACACGCTAGCTCATCTTTGAGCTATCGGTAAAAATATGCTGAACCCCCAGTCGACCCACACTACATGCTTATAATACTAGCCTGAGAACACTGTGCTGTTTGCCCTGGTGACTAAGAGTTATATGGTGCTGAAGAGAGAAGGGGATTTTTTTTTTCTTACCAATTCCTGATACCCTGACAATTTCAGGCAGATTTTGGAAATAGTTAAGTTTTAATTTTCTATCTACCTTTCTCTCTGCACTCCACTCCAGCACCCTCAAGCCCTTTTCCTTCTGGCCTGTAATAACTTCAAGGCTATGCCTTTGAACCATTTCAACTGAGAAGTAGAACAAAAGTTTGGGCCTCTAGAGTGATTTGGTGACCTCCCTGGCCATAAACTATAGTCTCCTTTTCACGAAGAAGCTGATCTTTGTCAGCCATTAGAAAACTGATATAATTAAACCAATTCACACCAGTGAATGACTGATGGCCCATAACCACTCCACAGCTATTAATATTTTAAAAATAGGATGCTTGGATTACTAATTAGGGAATTTTAAACACTTGCTACAAAAATGGGGAAAAAAAGCAAAATGTCAGGCCATATCAAAGATGGATTTTGCACAGATGGGCTAATAAGTGGGTAGCTGGGTAGGAGCACTGCAAAGCATGCAAACTATGCTCTATATTTCCAGAAAGTGCCACAATGCAGAAGGTGCCCTTGGAGCTGAGTCACTCAGGGGCCCTTACGAGGGTAAATCCATTACACACTTTCTTGCTTTTTACCATGATGCACCTCACAGGTTTTGAATTGGGGCTGCCTCTAGACATGCTTGGACTCTAAAGCGGGTCTGTGGCAGAGACTGCCAGTTGTCTACCCCAACATCCATCCTCTCCTTCCTCCTTAATTAATAGAACTCTGCTATGTTGAGGATGGTAGTGTGTCCAGCCAGAAGCTTATATTTCCCGGAATTCCTTGTCCATAGATTATAGGCATATGTCTAAGATCTGGCCACTGAGCTGGAAGTAATGTGTTGTGTGAATTTTCCATAAACACACTTTGAAAGGGAGGGGATGCCCCTTTGTCTTTGCTCCCTTTCCTTTGCCTACTGGCTGGAACTTGGACCTCATCACTGGAGAGGTAGGAACCATTTAGAAAGATAAGAGCCAGGGTCCTTGATAGCAGTGTGAAGCTGAAATAACAACTCTGGTCTGCCCATATGTGGACTGCTTTTACTTGAGAGAGAAGTAAACTTCTGTCTTGTTTAATCCTCTGTTTTGCAAGTCTCCATTACTTATAGCCAAGCCTATTGCTATTTCAAGCCCCTAATTCACAATTTAACTACAGCCAGCGCAGTTTTTCCATGTCATTTATAAACAAAACAACTTAAATTCTGTCCTAAAATGTACAGGTTTCAGTTTAAGAATATTTATTCTACCAAGAAATTAACTTTTCAAAGTCATCAGACCTTAGAAATTCTTTCTAGTTCATATCTGAATTACAACAGGGACTCCTGTGCTTAACACATTGCTTTTCAATCTTCAATATGCATATGAATCATATGAGAATCTTGATAAAATCTAGATTCTGACTCAGAATGTCTGGGGTGGAGCCTGAGATTCTGCATTTCTAACAAGCTCCAAGTGATACTGATGCTACTGCTGATCAGCACTTTAGATGGTGGGCATCACATCACTTAGGGTGTCTTTAAGTGTGCAACTCTCTTTCTCTGTCCCTTTCCCCTCATCAGAGTTTCTGGAAGTGGGCATCAGAAAACTAGCTGTATGATGAAGAGAGATCATGTAAAATTTTTATAAACACACAACTTTGAAAGTCATTGATATGGCACATGCATTGTTAGTTGTAAATTTCAAACAGTACAATAGATATTAATGCAGGCTGGGAAATGACTTTGTTTCTCTTTTTAAGAAGCAATAGTGAATCTCTTTCCTTCTAATTTGGAAAAGATAATCTCTGTTTTTAACCCAGAGTGTACAGAAATAGCCAGGTTTTAAAACTTTCATCATATTTCTTGTCCATGGAGAAATAGAAAAAAAATTCCAGATCAGAGATTCTTTTTGTTTTTGAAATATTGTTCAAGTGTCTGATTGGGAGTAAAGGGGGCTGAAAAACATTCTTTAGGTCAAATTATGCACTCTTACCTTGAAGAGCTATTTGGATTAAAACAGAATCAAAGAGACCTCTGCTATTTTTGATCTTAGAGTGGGTCAGATTTTTTTCAGAATTACATTCTTTATAGAAATTGTGGTCTTTGGGCTATCTCTATGGCCAAATATCAAGCTCTTGAATAGGGGAATGAAATATGTATTTTCAAGGTGAAGTAAAAAATTATAGCAATCATATGTATTAACTCAGGCAAAAAATTTTCTGGAAACATTCAGAAATTCTAAGAGAAATGTTTCTTTCTTGGTTTTTAGTAATTTGTAGTCTTAAACCTGTGTTTTTGTATGTAAACCCCAGTCATGTATAATTGTGAATTTCTACAGTTTTTTCTTTCTGTGTAATTTTTTTCTTTTTATTCTTTCCCCAAAGAAGTATCATTTCTAAAAGTCTCCTTTGATTTTAGTTTTAAAATAGATTTTTGATAATGAATTCCCTTTGATTTGATTGAGACTTTATGTATGATACATTCTATTTCTTTTTTTCACTTCTCCTTTCTCATCATTGTTTCATTAATTGAGGTTTCTTGTTGTTGTTTTCCCACTAGTTTTCTCCCTCTGTTTGGAAGTATATGCTCCATTTTATTCTTTAAGTTATTACTCTAGCTATTTTAACATGCATGTTTATGAAATTCTAAAGTTAACCGATATTTCGACCTTCTTCCAGATTAAGATAAGACTTCTAGAATTTTTAAACTATGATCTTCATCCTTACTACTTATATGCAATTGTTGTTCAGTGTTTTATGTTTTCCCTGAATATTGTTTCTCCTGGATAATTACCGTTGCAGTTGTTGAGGTTGAATCAATCACCAGTGGCCACTGATTTAATAAATCATGCCTATGTAATGAAGCCTCCATAATAACCAAAAGAACAGGATTTGAATAGCTTCCAGGCTGGTGAACATGTATTGGTGCTGGGGGCTTGGTAACATGCCAGGAGAGAGCACAGAAACTATGTGCACATTTCCCCATACCTTGCCCTGTGAACCACTTCCATCTGGCTGCTCCTGAGTCATATTCGTTTATAATAAACCACTAATCTAGTAATTAAATTGCTTTCCTGAGATCTGTGAGTCATTCTAGCAAATGATTGAATTCAAGGACGGGGTGGTGGGAAACCACAGTTTATAGCCAGTGAGTCAGAAGCACAGGTACAATAATAATCTGGAGTTGTGATTGGTATCTGGAGTTGGGGGAGCAGTTTTGTGGGATTGAGCCCTTAACTTGTGGGATCTGACGCTATCTCCAGGTAGATAATGTCAGAATTGAGTTAAATTGTAGGACACTCAGCTGGTGTCCAGAGAACCAGAAAGTTGCTTCATGTGGAAATACCAGAATACACATCTGGTAGCCAGAAGTTAAGCGTGTGTGTTATGTGTAGAGAAGAAACACAGGAGTTTTCCCGTGTTCAATTTAAATCTCAATCAGGATTATAATTTTAAAGGATAGGATTTATTATAGTCAAACAACTTATGTATTAAAGTTATTCATTGTTTAGAATGTGAGCATAGGCATATTTTAGATTTAAAAACTCAAAAGTCTCTGGGAAAATGAAAGTTTATATGTATATGATAAATAATAGCAATTATCATGTGTGATTCAATAGATATTTGACTACTCTGCCCTGGTGAATCTCGGATGTGTTCAATAAATTGTTTCTGAATGTATGAATGAGTTGATGTTCATAAGTCATAGTCAAAGAAAGAAATGATATGTTAGAGACTGTATATGTGTGTGTGTGTGTGCACGTGTACACATCTGTGCAAAGTAGGGTAGGAGAGTCATTGCTTCTCCTTTAGATTCAAAGAACTGATAGTCATATAGGGACTAGTCTGTCTTTTTTATTGATTAGCCATGCAATCAGCTGGTCAAAACTCCCACCATCTAGGCTATCAGACAAAGCAGGCTTGATATTAAGTCACCTTCCAGGATTCTAACTTGCCTCACACTGTCCAAATTACTGATAAAACCTAGAGTGTTTTCATTGGGTGTTTTCTTAATGGATGTGAAACATAGTAGAGACAATTAACAGCAACAATAGAAGCTAACATTCAGTGAACACTTAATTTGATAGGCAGGTATTCTTTAAGGGCTTTACTGGTGTTAGCTCATCCCTCAATAATCTTACAAGTTATATGCACTTATAAGCTCTATTTCATAACTGGCTCAGAGAGGTTAAGAAATTTGCCTCAGATCACACAACTGGTAGGTTGGAGAACTTAGATTCTAACCTGGACATTTTGACATCAGGGCAGTGTTCTTACTCCCTACCATATGCTTACTGCCTGCTTCTTGACTCAGAAGAATCAAGACTGAAGAGTTTGAACCACATTGAGCAGTAGCCTTCTTCACTCTAGGTCAGTAGTTCTCAACTAGAAGCAGTTTTACCCCTCAGAGGAAATTTGGAAATGTCTGGAGACATCTTTGATTGTCAGTACTTGGAGTAGAGTGAATCTACTGGCATCTACTGGGTAGAGGGAAGGGATGCTGCTAAACATCCTACAATACATAGGAATGACCCTTCACAACAAATCATTATTCAGTCTAAATTGGCATTATGCAAAGTTAGAGCAATTCTGCTTTTGGTTAGTAGCTCTCAGCCTTGGCTGAAGATTAGAATGATTTGAGAAGCAACCAGACCAATTATATCAGAACCTTAGAGAGTAGGATATTTTTTTAAGCTCCCTAGGTGATTCCAATATACAGTCAAGTAGAGATCCACTTCCCTAGGGAAATTTGTGCTTTTGAACATAAGGCGCTCACAAATTCTAATTGTGCCTCCATCTCCATTGATTACGCAGGTGGTTGGTGAGAGAAGCAGGAGTTTCACTTTAGCAGTTTTGATTTTTGAGAACTTTTCTATCTTCTCTAAGGAAACAGGAGAAGAAGGAATCTGAAGAACAAAACTGAATAGGTGCTCATTCTCTATAGAGGCTGCTCTAAAATTGTATCATTTATTTTGTACTGAAATCTTGATTAACCAGTCCTGGCCAAACCTGATTAAGACTAAGTCCTTGATCTTGATGTCAGTTTGTAAGACTAAGACCTTGCTGGAGGTGAGAGGCTTACGTATTAATATGTGCATGGTAGTGGTAAAGGGATTACTGTAGCCAGAAGGTAGGGAAGCTGAGAATGATAATTCCAGGTGTCTCTCATCTTGTGAAGGCACAGCTTTAGGCATGGAACTTGAAGGAGGACTTTTGACAGGGAGGTTGGCAGCAGAGCCTTATTGTCTGGGGTCTATACTTTGAGAAGAGTACATGTCCAGATGTGAGCCCTTGAGTGATAGCCACAATGACTCTGCCTACTTCATATTCACCAGGATCTAGGAGGGGGCAGAGATCAAATTTCTGATATGAACTTAAGAGAGCAAACCAGATCACCTAAGCCAAATTATATAAACATTTAATGTTTTTAATATTTTAAAATCCCTAAACATTTAATAAAATGAACTTTACTGTTCTAGGTTTGACCCAGCTGTGCTAAGGGATCTTAAGAGAGAAGATTTCCATGCTTGAATCAGAATATTGAAGGATGAGCAGCACTTTCTAAGAATTGCATTGGGGGGCTGGTAACAGTCCCCCATAAAATATTTCCCAAAGAAACTGTGAATGATTCAGTTAGGACTACACCATCCAGACCTCCCCCTGTATCTGGAGGTTCCCCGTTTTAAGACTAAGATTTGTGGTGTGTGTTTTATTTATTTATTTTCAAATTTAACTTATTCTGGAAGAAATACAGCATGGTCAACCCTTTGATTTTTAGCTTGTAAGATCCATTTAGGACTCCTTACCTTCAAAAATGTAAGATAATGTTTGTTTTGTTTTAAGCTACCAAGTTTATGGTAATTTATTGCAACAGCCATAGGAAACTCAAACAGTAATAATGCCCCTCTTCCTGGTAGAGTGGGTTCATTCCTTTCTGACCCTTGCCCATTCATCACAGTAATCTCTGCCGTTATTATTAATAAGACATATGAACACAGGAAGTGTGATTGTCAAAAGGAAGTAAGAACAAATGAGTGAGCATGATATAGTCTCATCAAACATTTTCCAAATTAAATTGTGAAGAATTAACTGCTAGAAGATATTTTTCATATCTGTAATAGTCAATTACATGAAAAGTACCTAAAGATATACAGAAAATTTTGCAGAATGTATTATATGCAGTTATACATGTAATTTAATACATGTAGAACAATAAAATTTCATGTAAATATGACTGAAAATTCCAGCTCGTACGTGGGGGAAGAAAATATTTTAAGGCCTGAATTATCCAATTAAACCATAATTTGTAGGTTGCCATTTTGTAATGCCTGGGTACAACCTTGATTTAAAATTCTGTAACTACTCAAATTTTTTCAGATGTAGATTTTCTCTATTGTTCCATAGGCAGGAAAATGGCATTTACTTTTGATTACTACTTTGGAGAAGAAAAGCATTTTGGTTCTTTCATTTTGTGAATTTATATTCCAGTGTCAGAAATAACATTCAGGGATTTGGAGTCCAGAATATCAGCCAAAGAACAGTATTTGCTGGATGAAATTAAAGGTGATTTTTCTCTGGCAGGGATAGAGAATACATGGTATATGCAGGTAAGACAAAGAAACTGTGTGAGTTAGTGGGTGTTGGTAAAGGAAAAACAGTTGGGAAAATAGACTAGAGTAGCTTATTAAGTGACGCCAAAGTATAACAATTCTGTGGACAGTTTCATGGGTGATAGCATAGCCAATGTAGAGGTAAGCAAGCCTAATGATATATTTGAGATTTTGTTTGTCATATATATATATATATATATATATATATATATATATATATATACAGACATACATATATATATCTTTAAAGTTATGTATCAAAGTGACTATATTGTTTTCAAACTCCTACCTCTCACAATTTTAACTAGAAAATAGAGAAGGCTCAAAATGTGTTAAATTAATAATGAGTTTAAAGATATAATTCATTATTGAATGATTATGGGGCTTGTAATTTTTTTAATTATCCATTCTCTAACTTTTAGTGGTTCTCAAATTTTAATGTGTGTAAAAGCATTACCCAGGGAGCTTGTTTAACTGGCTCTGATTAGGTGTGTTTGGGGGAGAGGCCCTGGAATTTTAATTTTAATAAGTGATTTTGCAGTGGCTGATGTACAAACTGCACAGGAACAAGCACGAGGCTGCCCACATCCACCCCATGGACATTCACCTGAAGTTGGGATATAAAACCTGTTGACTGGCAACAGAGAGTGGGGTCCCCACACCAGCAACGTGGACATCACCAGGAAGCTTGTGATAAATGTAGAAACTCAGCTCCATCCCAGACCCACTGAAACAATCTTTATTTTAATAAGATCCTGGGATTTGGGGGTGGTAGTGGGATGATTTACAAGCACATTAAAGTTTGAGAAGCAATGTTCTCCTGGAAATCAGCCTCTATAACAGTGGTTCTTAATCAGTGGAGTGCCTCCAAGTCCCCTAAGGTGCTCTGAAAAATTACCCCCGTTCCACTTCAGACCCACTGACCCTTCAGTGATACAGGGTCAGGAAATAGCTTTTTAAAAGAGATCCAAAGGTGACTCTGATACACACCACTGGTTAAAACCAACTGCTCTTTAGGGCTTGTCTGGCAACTCAGAAGCTTTGGGATGACAGAAATCACACCAGATCACTCTCAGATCTCAGTTTTGCTTTGCAGTGTGACAGCCTAAAATTCAGAGCTGACATTTTTATTACCTCCTATAGCCTCTGTTCTTTTTAGCTTCCTTGTCCTAGTTGTCACACTGGAACTCAAGGAAGTCAGCGAGTATTCATCTCTGTCCTGTGTCCTCAGAGGATGGCTGATTTATTCCCAAGTTCTCCTGCCTTTTAATTTTATTTTTTCAGTTGAAGTCTATACTAGTGTAGGTCAGACAATTCATAATTCACTCTGAGACTGTGGAAAGGACTCTGAGGTCATCATTTTCCTCAGGAATTGAGCAGTAGTTTGTTAAAACTCCAGAGCTGTAAGTTCTCACTTTAACTGTGGTTCTCATAAATATGAAGAAATAATGAAGCTTTATTAAAGGACAATCCAGGCATGAATCTTTATTTCATCTAATGGGCCTTGTAGTAAAGTAACTTTTAAGACATTCTGATGCAATTTTTAACTCAGTCATTTATGGGGTAGATAGTTTATTTTATTTTATAATTGGAAGGGGCTATAAAGTACAGCCTTAGTTCAGACTGTTCTTAAGGACATACCAATAGATCCTTTGTAGACGGGCTCTGAACCAGTCGAGAACAATCAGATACTTGGTGGTCTGTGGCTAAAGCATCACGTGCTACTTTTCCTGGATTCAGGAAGGGATAAGGCAGCTGGTCTGATTGCTTGTGGAAGTTCTGGTGGCGGAGTTCTTTAGGAATTTCTCTAGCTTGCTTTGTGTTCAGTCCAAACACCAATCCAGAAGCAGAAAACCCTCTTTTCGACTTGTCAGTCAGTCAACATAAGAATAGACTATGTCTCAAGAGGAACTATGGGGTGAGGTTTTTCTTCTACTGCTTGAATTCAGCACCTTGGAGAAGGTCCTTCTCCTTTTTGTGGGCACAGTGCTGTCACAGAGACTCCTTGTGGCCCAAGCCTTTCAGCTGGCCTGCATTTTGAAATGGGACCATGCTTAAGTAAAATGGTTGCTTTCCATGATAAAGCATTTTTGGGCCAAGGAAGCTATTCTTATACCTTTTTAAGTAATCCCTGCTTTGCCCTATCTATTCGGCCCTGTCACTTTCTCTGTGCAAAGAAAACTCACAGTTGAGAGGACATTTACTTCAAGCTGAGGAGTATTAGAGGATACTACTTCTGGTAGATGGTTTCTCTCCAAAGGAAAAGGCCTAATTTGATAAGTGAGAGAATAATATCCATTGTGCCATCTTGCCATTGAGGGAAGCCTATTTGCCTTGAAAATAAGAAATATCTTTCTCAGCAGGCAGTGCTTTTCTTTAAGGATTTTATAACAAAGATAAAAATTGTGATTGGCAAAGTAGTAAACATTTAACACACTTTTAATGTTATATAATAAGCGCAAGAACATGCAAGTAGTAAGGGAACGTATTCTTATATGCTGCATTGATTGTCTATTAGCATTTAGCATGAAAAGTAATCCTCACACATGGCTAGTTATGAGGATGAAGTGAGTTGAAGGAAGGAAATGGGAATCAGGATGAGGATCCTGACTTCATAACCAGGGTAGGGATGGAGGCTCGTCCTCCGTGAACCTTCACAATGTACTTTTCACAGGAGTAAGCCTCATGTAGTTAGTCAGATTGGAAGATCACTAGTGATTTTGTCCTCATGAAGAAGCACCTTGATTTTCTGAAGCAGTTGTTCAGCAAATTATACTCAGCAGTCTTCTAGTTTCATTCACTTGGACTGTGATTGTGTCACATTATAGTAATTTTTATCAAAGGGTGGACTGACCTGGTACAACACTTTGTGGCAAACTCATTGCTGAATTACTCCTTCCATGGCCACTTTGTGAACAAAGGAAAAAAGAGGAATGCAAGGAGAATTTTGTCATTTTCTAATTTAACATTAGATCATCTTTTGGGCTTATGGAGTGTGCAGCAGACTTAGAGAAACAGGTTACGGATCTCTCTTCATGGTTCAGCAGTGCCAGGCCCCTTACTGCTGAGAGGAGGCATGCCTTCTGTCCCATCTCACAGATTCTCTATGGCCATCTTGGAAAACTCCTGACCCATTGCTCCTTGCACCATGGTGACCGACAAGGGGCTCCTTTTAGTCATTCTACTTTCTCACAAGACCATTAAAGGACAAACAAGAATTACTCTAAAAAATATTATTTCTAATTTCTGTCTTTCATTCTAATCCTTATTTAGGGGTATAGGCCTTTTCTGTGTAACCCAGAGTGAGTAGAAATGCAGAAGAAAGGTGGAAGAAAGGTAGTATAGTGGAAAGGGAGGGTTTAAAGAGTTAAACATTTAAGTTTGACTAGTTCCCCAACCCATACCTAATAACTGGGAAAAACTCAGAACACAATCAAGGGGGGCATGTCTTACTGTTCATGACAGCATCCCTAGTATAGAACACATGTCTGCCATATGACCCTCTGCAAAGATGTGTCGATTATTGGACTAATTGGAAGATTACTGAGATACTGTAAGTGAAAGCAAAGACAGACTCAGTGAATGCTGTGTGCTTTCCTCTGCTCTGCTGGTGTGTGGGTGGTAAAAATCATGACTTTCTGTAAATGTGTGTCAGCCATGCAGTGCCTGTGCTCAAAAATGCCAGGATCGGAGGAGCTTCAAGATGGCGGAAGAGTAAGACGTGGAGATCACCTTCCTCCCCACAAATACATCAGAAATACATCTACATGTGGAACAGCTCCTACAGAACACGTACTGAACACTGGCAGACGACCTCAGACCTCCCAAAAGACAAGAAACTCCTCACGTACATGGGTAGGGCAAAAGAAAAAAGAAAAAACAGAGACAAGAATAGCGACGGGACCTGCACCAGTGGGAGGGAGCTGTGAAGGAGGAAAGGTTTCCACAAACTAGGAAGCCCCTTCGCGGGCGGAGACGGGGGTGGCGGGGCGGGGGGAGCTTCGGAGCCACAGAGGAGAGCACATTAACAGGGGTGCGGAGGGCAAAGCGGAGAGATTCCCGCACAGAGGCTCGGTGCCGACCAGCACTCACCAACCCGAGAGGCTTGTTTGCTCACCCACTGGGGCAGGCGGGGGCTGGGAGCTGAGGTTCGGTCTTCTCTCGGAGCGCAGGGGGAGGACTGGGTTTGGCTGCGTGATCACAGCCTGAAGGGGTTAGTGCGCCACGGCTAGCTGGGAGGGAGTCCGGGGAAAAGTCTGGAGCTGACGAAGAGACAAGAGACTTTTTCTTGCCTCTCTGTTTCCTGGTGCGCGAGGACAGGGGATTCAGAGCGCCACTTAAAGAAGCTCCAGAGACGGGCGCGAGCCGCGGCTAACACAGCAGACCCCAGAGACGGGCGTGAGACGTTAAGGCTGCTGCTGCCGCCACCAAGAAGCCTGTGTGCGAGCACAGGTCACTATCCACACCCCCCTTCTGGGGAGGCTGTGCAGCCCGCCACTGCCAGGGTCCCGTGATCCAGGGACAACTTTCCTGGGAGAACACACGGCACCCTCAGGCTGTTGCAACGTCACGCCGGCCTCTGCCGCCGCAGGCTCGCCCTGCACTCCGTGCCCCTCCCTCCCCCCGGCCTGAGTGAGCCAGAGACCCCGAATCAGCTACTCCTTTAACACCATCCTGTCTGAGTGAACAACAGACGCCCTCCGGCGACCTACACGCAGAGGCAGGGCCAAATCCAAAGCTGAGCCCCGGGAGCTGTGCGAACAAAGAAGAGAAAGAGATATCTCTCCCAGCAGCCTCAGGAGCAGCGGATTAAAGCTCCACAATGAACTTGATGTACCCTGCATCTGTGGAATACCTGAAAAGACAAAGAATCATCCCAAATTGAGGAGGTGGACTTCGGGGGCAACAATATAGATACTTTTTGCCCTTTTTCTGTGAGTGTGTATGTGTATGCTTCTGTGTGTGATTTTTTCTGTATAGCTTTGCTTTTACCATTTTTCATAGGGTTCTGTCTGTCCTTTTTTTTTTTTTTAGTATAGTTTTTAGCGCTTGTTATCACTGGTGGATTTGCTTTTTGGTTTGGTTCTTTCTTTTTATTACTTAAATTTTTTTAAAATTCTTTTTTATTTTAACAACTTTATTTTATTTTATCTTCTTTCTTTCTTTCTTTTCCTCCCTTTTATTCTGAGCCGTGTGGATGACAGGCTCTTGGTGCTCCAGCCAGGCGTCAGGGCTGTGCCTCTGAGGTGAGAGAGCCAAGTTCAAGACATTGGGCCACAAGATACCTCCCAGCTCCATGTAATATCAAATGGTGAAAATCTCCCAGAGATCTCCACCTCAATGCCAAGACCCAGCTCCACTTAATGACCAGCAAGCTCCAGTGCTGGACACCCTATGCCAAACAACTAACAAGACAGGAACACAACCCCACCCATTAGCAGAGAGGCTGCCTAAAATCATAATAAGGCCACAGACACCCCAAAACACACCACCAGACGTGGACCTGCCCACCAGAAAGACAAGATCCAGCCTCATCCACCAGAACACAGGCACTACTCCGCTCCACCAGGAAGCCTGCACAACCCACTGAACCAACCTTAGCCACTGGGGGCAGACACCAAAAACAACAGGAACTACGAACCTGCAGCCTGTGAAAAGGAGACCCCAAAGACAGTAAGATAAGCAAAATGAGAAGACGGAGAAACACACAGCAGATGAAAGAGCAAGGTAAAAACCCACCAGACTGAATAAATGAAGAGGAAATAGGCAGTCTACCTGAAAAAAAATTCAGAGTAATGATAGTAAAGATGATCCAAAGTCTTGGAAATAGAATGGAGAAAATACAAGAAATGTGTAACAAGGACCCAGAAGAACTAAAGAGCAAATAAACAGTGATGAACAACACACTAAATGAAATTAAGAATTCTCTAGAAGGGATCAATAGCAGAATAACTGAGGCAGAAAAACGGGTAAGTGACCTGGAAGATAAAATAGTGGAAGTAACTACTGCAGAGCAGAATAAAGAAAAAAGAATGAAAATAATCGAGGACAGTCACACAGACCTCTGGGATAACATTAAATGCACCAACATTCAAATTATAGGGGTCCCAAAAGAAGAAGATAAAAAGAAAGGGACTGAGAAAATATTTGAAGAGATTACAGTTGAAAATTTCCCTAATATGGGAAAGGAAATAGTGAGTCAAGTCCAGGAAGCACAGAGAGTCCCAAACAGGATAAATCCAAGGAGAAACATGCCAAGACACATATTAATCAAACTATCAAAAATTAAATACAAACAAAAAATATTAAAAGCAGCAAGGGAAAAACAACAAGTAACATACAAGGGAATCCCCATAAGGTTAACAGCTGATCTTTCAGCAGAAACTCTCCAAGCCAGAAGGGAGTGGCTGGACATATTTAAAGTGATGAAGGGGGAAAGCCTACAACCAAGATTACTCAACTTAGCAAGGATCTCATTCAGTTTGACAGAGAAATTAAAACCTTTACAGACAAGCAAAAGCTGAGAGAACTCAGCACCAAACCAGCTTTACAGCAAATGCTAGAGGAACTTCTCTAGGCAGGAAACAAAAGAGAAGGAAAAGCCCTACAATAAACCCAAAACAATTAAGAAAATGGTAATAGGGCTTCTCTGGTGGTGCGGAGGTTGAGGGTCCGTCCGCCTGCCAATGTGGGGGACACGGGCTCATGCCCCAGTCTGGGAGGATCCCACATGCTGCGGAGTGGCTGGGCCCATGAGCCATGGCGGCTGAGCCTGCGCATCCAGAGCCTGTGCTCCGCAACGGGAGAGGCCACAACAGTGAGAGACCCATGTACCGCAAAAAAAAAAAAAAAAAAGAAAATGATAATAGGAAAATACGTATCGATAATTACCTTAAATGTAAATGGATTAAATGCTCCAACCAAAAAATATAGACTGGCTGAGTGGATATAAAAGTAAGACTTGTATATATGCTGTCTACAAGAGGCTCACTTCAGACCTAGGGACATATACAAACTGAAAGTGAAGGGAAGGAAAAAGGTATTCCATGCACATGGAAATCAAACGAAAGCTGGAATAGCTATTCTCATATCAGACAAAATAGACTTTAAAACAAAGACTATTACAATAGACAAAGAAGGACACTACATAATGATCAAGGGATCAATCCAAGAAGAAGATATAATAATTGTAAATATTTATGCACCCAACATAGGAGCACGTCAATACATGAATCAAAACAACAGTAACACAATCATAGTAGGGGACTTTAACACCCCACTTTCACCCATGGACAGATCATCCAAAATGAAAATAAATAAGGAAACACAAGCTTTAAATGATACATTAAACAAGATGGACTTAATTGATATTTATAGGACATTCCATCCAAAAACAACACAATACACTTTCTTCTCAAGTGCTCATGGAACATTCTCCAGGATAGATCATATCTTGGCTCACAAATCAAGCCTTGGGAAATTTAAGTAAATTAAAGTCATATCAAGCATCTTTTCCTACCACAATGCCATGAGACTAGATATCAGATACAGGAAAAAAATCTGTAAAAACACAAACACATGGAGGCTAAACAATACACTACTTAATAACCAAGATATCACTGAAGAAATCGAAGAGGAAATCAAAAAATACCTAGAATCAAATGACAATGAAAACACGATGACCCAAACCTATGGGATGCAGCAAAAGCAGTTCTAAGACGGAAGTTTATAGCAATACTATCCTACCTTAAGAAACAAGAAACATCTCAAATAAACAATCTAACCTTACACCTAAGGCAATTAGAGAAAGAAGAACAAAAAACCCCCAAAGTTAGAAGGAAAGAAATCGTAAAGATCAGATCAGAAATAAATGAAAAAGAAATGAAAGAAATGACAGCAAAGGTCACTAAAACTAATAGCTGGTTCTTTGAGAAGATAAACAAAATTGATAAACCATTAGCCGGACTCATCAAGAAGAAAAGGAAGAACACTCAAATCAATAGAATTAGAAATGAAAAAGGAGAAGTAACAATGGACACCGCAGAAATACAAAGCATCATAATAGACTACTACCAGCAACTATATGAAAATAAAATGGACAACCTGGAACAAATGTACAAATTCTTAGAAATGCACAATCTTCAGAGACTGAACCAGGAAGAAATAGATAATATGAACAGAGCAATCACAAGCACTGAAATTGAAACTGTGATTAAAACTCTTCCAACAAACAAAAGCCCAGGACCAGATGGCTTCACAGGAAAATTCTTGCAAACATTTAGAGAAGAGCTAACACCTATCCTTCTCAAACTCTTCCAAGATATATCAGAAGGAGGAACACTCCCAAACTCATTCTACGAGGCCACCATCACTCTGATACCAAAACCAGACAAAGATGTCACAAAGAAAGAAAACTACAGGCCCATATCACTGATGAACATAGATGCAAAAATCCTCAACAAAATACTGGCAAACAGAATCCAACAGCACATTAAAAGGATCATACACCATGATCAAGTGGGGTTTTATCCCAGGAATGCAAGGATTCTTCAATATGCGCAATCAATCAATGTGATACACCATATTAACAAATTGAAGGAGAAAAACCATATGATCATCTCAATAGATGCAGAGAAAGCTTTTGACAAAATTCAACACCCATTTATGATAAAAACCCTCCAGAAAGTAGGCATAGAGGGAACTTACCTCAACATAATAAAGGGCATATATGACTAACCCACAGCCAATATCGTCCTCAATGGTGAAAAACTGAAACCATTTCCACTAAGATCAGGAACAAGACAAGGTTACCCACTCTCACCACTATTATTCAACATACTTTTGGAAGTTTTAGCCACAGCAATCAGAGAAGAGAAAGAAATAAAAGGAATCCAAATCGGAAAAGAAGAAGTAAAGTTGTCACTGTTTGCAGATGACATGATACTATACATAGAGAATCCTAAAGATGCTACCAGAAAACTACTAGAGCTAATCAATGAATTTGGTAAAGTAGCAGGATACAAAATTAATGCACAGAAATCTCTTGCATTCCTATAGACTAACGATGAAAAATCTGAAAGTGAAATTAAGAAAACACTCCCATTTACCATTGCAACATAAAGAATAAAATACCTAGGAATAAACCTACCTAAGGAGACAAAAGACCTGTATGCAGAAAATTATAAGACACTGATGAAAGAAATTAAAGATGATACAAATTGATGGAGAGATATACCATGTTCTTGGATTGGAAGAATCAACATTGTGAAAATGACTCTACTACCCAAAGCAATCTACAGATTCAATGCAATCCCTATGAAACCACCACTGGCATTTTTCACAGAACTAGAACAAAAGATTTCACAATTTTTATGAAAACACAAAAGATTCTGAATAGCCAAAGCAATCTTGAGAAAGAAAAACAGCTGGAGGAATCAGGCTCCCTGACTTCAGACTATACTACAAAGCTACAATAATCAAGACAGTAGGTTACGGGCACAAAAACAGAAATATAGATCAATGGAAGAGGAGGGAAAACCCAGAGATAAACCCAGACACATATGGTCACCTTATCTTTGATAAAGGAGGCAAGAATATACAGTGGAGAAAAGCCAACCTCTTCAATAAGTGGTACGGGGAAAACTGGACAGCTACATGTAAAAGAATGAAATTAGAACACTCCCTAACACCATACACAGTAATAAACTCAAAATGGATAAAAGACCTAAATGTATGGCCAGACACTATAAAACTCTTAGAGGAAAACAGAGGCAGAACACTCTATGACATAAATCACAGCAAGATCCTTTTTGACCCACATCCTAGAGAAATGGAAATTTTAAAAAAAGTATACAAATGGGACCTAATGAAACTTAAAAGCTTTTGCACAGCAAAGGAAACCATAAACAAGATGAAAAGACAACCCTCAGAATGGGAGAAAATATTTGCAAATGAAGCAATTGACAAAGGATTAATCTCCAAAATTTACAAGCAGCTCATGCAGCTCAATATCAAAAAACAAACAACCCAATCCAAAAATGGGCAGAAGACCTAAATAGACATTTCTCCAAAGAAGATATACAGACTGCCAACAAACACATGAAAGAATGCTCAACATCCTTAATCAGTAGAGAAATGCAAAACAAAACTACAGTGAGATATCATCTCACACCAGTCAGAAGGGCCATCATCAAAAAATCTAGAAACAATAAATGCTGGAGAGGGTGTGGATAAAAGGGAACCCTCCTGCATTGTTGGTGGGAATGTAAATTGATACAGCCACTGTGGAGAACAGTATGGAGGTTCCTTTACCATACGGCCCAGCAATCCTACTACTGGGCATATATACCCTGAGAAAACCATAATTCGAAAAGAGTCATGTACCACAATGTTCATTGCAACTCTATTTACAATAGCCCTGAGATGGAAACAACCTAAGTGTCCATGAGCGGATGAATGGATAAAGAACATGTGGCACATTTATACAGTGGAATATTACTCAGCTGTAATAAGAAACGAAATTGAGTTATTTGTAGTGAGGTGGATGGACCTAGAGTCTGTCATGCAGAGTGAAATAATTTAGAAAGAGAAAAACAAATACTTTATGCTAACACATATATGTGGAATCTAAGAAAAAAAAAAGATCATGAAGAACCTAGGGGCAAGATGGGAATAAATGCGCAGACCTACTAGAGAATGGACTTGAGGATATGAGGACAGTGAAGTGTAAGGTGGGACAAAGTAAGAGAGTGGCATGGACATATATACACTACCAAATGTAAAACAGATAGCTAGTGGGAAGCAGCCGCATAGCACAGGAGATCAGCTCGGTGCTTTGTGACCACCTAGAGGGGTGGGATAGGGAGGGTGGGAGGGGAGGGAGAATGCAAGAGGGAAGAGATATGGGGATACATGTATATGCATAACTGATTCACTTTGTTATAAAGCAGAAACTAACACACCATTGTAAAGCAATTATACTTCAATAAAGATGTTAAAAAAATTCCAGGATCAATTCATTTAATAGCTGGGGGTCCAATATGTAAACATTGGTATAGATGATCTTATTTACAAAGCAGAAATAGAGACACAAATGTAGAGAACAAACGTATGGATACCACGGCGGAAAGTGGGTAGTGTGTGTGGGATGAATTGGGATATTGGGATTGACATATATACACTATTGATATTATGTATAAAGTAGATAACTAATGAGGACCTACTGTATAGCACAGGAAACTATACTCAATGCTCTGTGGTGACCTAAATGAGAAGGAAATACAAAAATGAGGGTATATATATATGTATACGTATAGCTGATTCACTTTACTGTACAGTATAAACTAACACAATATTGTAAAGCAACTATACTCCAATAAAACAAAAATAGCTAGGGGTACAGGAGACAAAATCCAACAGGATTTGTGGAAGAGATGGCAAAGCCAGGTTTTCTTTCCCTTTATTTTCTCTTCATGTTAACCTTTTTGATTCCTTACCTAACCTTAATTTATAATGACATTTTCTGGGAGGAGACAACTTTAAGCAACTTTACAGATACAAAAAAAAAATAGGAAAAAGGAAAGCACATATAGCTGATTAGTTTGCCTCTTTCTGCTCACTACCCTTTTATCATTTTTCTGTTTTTGAGCTGACAGGGTTTCAATCTTGCAAATCAAGTCTATTAAATGTTTTAGCATTCTGACTGGCTAAACCCAGCAGTAGCTGTTCTGCTGTTACTAAGCAATTATTGAAAAACGTATTAAGTACACAGAATGAGGCTAATTAATGCATATAATACACAAATAAAAATTGGCATTGTAGAAGCACTAAGCAATATTCTGTAAAGGGTATTGCTAATCTGGATTTCTCCATTCTGGGACAAGAATTTTGTCTACAATGGTCTCCCTATCAAAATTACAGAGTTTCTTTAATTAGAACTTTAGGGAGGCAGAAAAACCATTAGTTGGTAGTGACTTAATGCATTGGTTGTGAGTAAATGAAAATAGTACATAATGAACTTAATCTATCATTTATATTCAGTACTGTGATATATTGGGACTTGATATAAACTTCTAATTTCTCCTCTCTACCAGCTTGATGAAGACTTTTAGTCCTCTTTATCCTGTCCAGTATTGCAGAGAGGATGGACTTTAGATCTGATTCCATAGACATATGGGGATACTGCCCCAGGTCTTATGCATGAGCCATTCTGGGTTGAACTCTTATTTCAAAGTCCTTGCTTTTATTTTCTGCTTATGCATGGGCTCAAGCTTTATTTGCTTAACTCTATGACCTTAATTAAGCTCTACAAAATGCTTATTATTAATTTTTTATTCAACTGAAATGGGCTATTCTTGGTCTTTTTGCAGGAAGCTGTATTTTCCATTACCATGATTTTAGTTACTTCCAAATCCTGCAAATCTCTCTTCTGAGCGTCAGACCTCCATGTTCAAATGCCTACTGGGATGTTCCATACATCATTCAAACTCGACATGATTGAAAGTGAGATTATTTTCAACTCCCTCCTACTCCCAGATTGTTCAAATCCAGACTTTTCCATTTCCTGGTATGGAACTTGGGCAGGTCACTCAGCCTTTCTGTGTCTCAGTTTCTTCATCTATAAAAGGGAATAAGAAAAACAATTATCTCATAGACTGAAGGAGAATAAATAAGTTAATATGTGTGCCTTTACACAATAAACACTATATAAACATTAGTTATTGTTATTTTTAAAACTATTAGTCCCTTGGTGCTCTCTCACTTTGGAAATGGTACAACATTCACCCAGTGGCTCAAGCAGGAAACCTCAACTTGCATCATCCTCAATTTCTCCCTCACCTCCCCCAGTCAAAGATTGAGTTCGTTGGCTAATACTTCTTACATATCTCTTGAATCTTCTCTCTTTTCTCTAATCCCAGTGCCATTGCATAATCCTGTATTACTGCAGTAGCCTTCTAGCTAGAGTTTTACTGCTTATAATACCTTCTTCATTCCTACTCTTTACACTAAATACATAACTATATTTTAAAAATGCAAATCTGTTTGAATATTGTCCCCACTTAAAACCTTTCTATGCTTGTCATTACCTCTCCACTGTCTTTAATAAGGTACACAGAGGTCTAAGTAACCTGGCCTATTCTTTCTTTTTTTTTTTTTTTTTCCTGCTTCACAACAAATGAATCAGTTATATATATACATATGTTCCCATATCTCTTCCCGCTTGCGTCTCCCCTCCCTCCCCACCCTCCCTATCCCACCCCTCCAGGTGGTCACAAAGCACTGAGCTGATCTCCCCTGTGCTATGCGGCTGCTTCCCATTAGCTATCTACCTTACATTTGTTAGTGTATATATGTCCATGCCTCTCTCTCGCTTTGTCACATCTCACCCTTCCCCCTCCCCATATCCTCAAGTCCGTTCTCCAGTAGGTTTGTGTCTTTATTCCTGTCTTACCCCTAGGTTCTTCATGACATTTTTTTTCTTAAATTCCATATATATGTGTTAGCATACGGTATTTGTCTTTCTCTTTCTGACTTACTTCACTCTGTATGACAGACTCTAGGTCTATCCACCTCATTACAAATAGCTCAATTTCGTTTCTTTTTATGGCTGAGTAATATTCCATTGTATACATGTGCCACATCTTCTTTATCCATTCATCCGTTGACGGACACTTAGGTTGCTTCCATGTCCTGGCTATTGTAAATAGAGCTGCAATGAAGATTTTGGTACATGACTCTTTTTGAATTATGGTTTTCTCAGGGTATATGCCCAGTAGTGGGATTGCTGGGTCATATGGTAGTTCTATTTGTAGTATTTTAAGGAACCTCCATACTGTTCTCCATAGTGGCTGAACCAATACACATTCCTACCAGCAGTGCAAGAATGTTCCCTTTTCTCCACACCCTCTCCAGCATTTATTGTTTCTAGATTTTTTGATGATGGCCATTCTGACTGGTGTGAGATGATATCTCACTGTAGTTTTGATTTGCATTTCTCTACTGATTAATGATGTTGAGCATTCTTTCATGTGCTTGTTGGCAGTGTGTATATCTTCTTTGGAGAAATGTCTCTTTAGGTCTTCTGCCCATTTTTGGATTGGGTTGTTTGTTTTTTTGATATTGAGCTGCATGAGCTGCTTGTAAATTTTTGAGATTAATCCTTTGTCAGTTGCTTCATTAGCAAATATTTTCTTGCATTGTTCGGGTTGTCTTTTCATCTTGTTTATGGTTTCCTTTGCTGTGCAAAAGCTTTTAAGTTTCATTAGGTCCCATTTCTTTATTTTTGTTTTTATTTCCATTTCTCTAGGAGGTGGGTCAAAAAGGACCTTGCTGTGATTTATGACATAGAGAGTTCTGCCTATGTTTTCCTCTAAGAGTTTGATAGTTTCTGGCCTTACATTTAGGTCTTTAATCCATTTTGAGCTTATTTTTGCGTATGGTGTTAGGGAGTGATCTAATCTCATACTTTTATATGTAGCTGTCCAGTTTTCCTAGCACCACTTATTGAAGAGGCTGTCCTTTCTCCACTGTACATTCCTGCCTCCTTTATCAAAGGTAAGGTGACCATATGTTCATGGGTTTATCTCTGGCATTTCTATCCTGTTCCATTGATCTATATTTCTGCTTTTGTTCCAGTACCATACTGTCTTGATTACTGTAGCTTTGTAGTATAGTCTGAAGTCAGGGAGCCTGATTCCTCCTCTTCTTTCTTTTTTAACCTCAACTCCTGCCTTTTCTCACTTTTGGGTCTTTACTGAAACTGTTTCTCATGCCTGGTTTGAAGGGTCTTCTTGCCCAAATTTTCCTGCCCCCACCACCTCCCCCACCCACAATTTGGCTACCTTCTCATACTTCAGGTTTCAGCTTAGGTATCACTTTTTCCCTTCCAGGCAGGCTTCATAGTCTTTATTAACTGCCTGTGGATTATATATTGCTTTGACTGCTTAGCATCTTATTCCCTGGGGGGACTCAACTACAGTACCTGAAATTGATCCGTTCCCACTGCACAGGTAAGTTTGTGACTACTTGAATATCTAAGACGATAGACACATTGGTTCGTCCATGGCAGATGTTGTTCTCTGCGTCAGAGAACAAAACAGCACCAAGACCAGCATACTATATGGAAATTCAGGTTTTCCCAAGTATATCCATAAGGTAGGGAAAACAGCATCCTACTGTTGTAGGCGTCTGATTTTAGATTGTTACTAGAATGAGCAATCCTAACAAGTTGGATTAACAAATATCAGTTGTTAGAAAAAAGAACAAACTAATAGCATTTATGTCTCTTTCATTACACTTTACTCTCTCTGAATATAAGGAGTTTATATGTCTTGTTTGTCATTATATCTTTTGTGCCTTAGCATGAAACTATCATTGAAGAAATAATTTATAGAATTGATTCATCTATTTTAGAGTGTGAAGAAACACTAAGAAATTATTTTGTTTAGTGCTCTGATAAAAGTGTAATACTGTCCTTATGTTTGACAGATAAGTCACCTGAAGTCCAGAAATTTACAGACTTATTCTAGGTCACATGGAATCACTTCCCTAATATTATTCTCTTTCTACCACTCCGTGTTGCCACCCAGTTGCATTTGTACATTTGTAATATGTTAATTTGCCTGCATAGAGACTGGAAAAAACTAGCTTTCGTATCCTAATTTCAGAGCACTCTTTGTTTGTTAAATCTCAGGGTTGAAAATAAAAGTGGAAGTTAGATTAGAAAGGGACAAAAATGCCTGTTTTGGGAGTTTGGGCTTTATCCTCTTGGGTGATTTTTAAACTATACTCAGTGGAACCCCTGTCAGGGACCTCAAGAGCTTTGTCTGGACCTCCCACTTATATTTCAATCAGAGAAGTTCCTTGTTTATTTATTTTCCTTGGCTTTATTGAAAGCTTCTTTTGAAGAAAGAAATGTGTGAATAAAAATACATTTGAAAACTATTGCTCCAGGGAGTACTGTAACATTTTTATTCGCTACTCAAACATCATCTTTGGTTGAACTCTTAAGGTAAAATTTCCTTCTTTTTTGTCTTTGACCAGATTCGCTTAATAACTTTTAGGGTGAGGGTTAATTTTGGATCTATATGTTTAAATAGCTAAATGTTATCAGTTATAAAATAAAATATATATTAGGACCTAAAAATTTATCAACCAGATTAAGAAATATAGAGTATGCTTTAAATATTCTCTTTCCTTTTTGAAAAAATATGCAATTGTGGGGAATTTGAAAAATTTCTGTTACATATACATTCTTATATTCTCTGGGCTAGTTTAGTGATAAATGCAATTGTTGAGTTAAATGAGAATGGCTAGAAAAACTGCTGAAACTTGAGCAGTAACTGTAGATTAGTAAATGGGAATTTGCCCAGGGGTGGGTGTTGGTAGTCCTAATGATTTTTGGATAGCATTGCAAAAGCTTTTGAAGAATCTTTTAAATCACTCAATCTCTCTATTCTGTTACGATGAGGACAATACACATTGTTATAGATTTGTTTGGTTCTTTACAGTTAACTAAGTGCTTTCACGTTTTTCCTCTTCTGAGAGAAATGTAAGGCTCCTTGCAGCTCCAAAATTCTATTACTTTATATTTTATTGATTCTTTTGAGTGTTCTTTGAGATTTTTAAAATTCCAAACCAACATATTGAAGGGTTTTAGTTTAGCAGTGATATGACCTTCCAACTCCTTGATTTCCTAGAAATTACTTGGATTATGATCATGGAATCTGTTAATGAATAATCTACTAATGAATAAGTAGTGTAGAAATATTCAAAAGGATGCCTTTCAAACGGGCTAATTCTAATACCTTGTGAACAATTAAAATCCTAAGTAGCCAAAGATTACACAATTGTAGCACAAAGTTCCATTTATCTTTTTCATTTTCTTTAAAGAATTCCAGTCTTCCCTGGTGGTTCAGTGGTTAAGACTCCTTGCTTCCACTGCAGGGGACGTTCGATCACCAACCAGGGAAGTTCCGCATGCTGCAGGGTGCGGCCAAAAAAAAAAAAAAATTCCACAGAACTGGGGAAATGATCTAGTACACATGGAAACTGGTTTTCAGAGTGTCATTACCATGGGCAATTCAAAGAGGGTTGAATTAATATATCTGAATTATACACACACACAGTTTGCTACAAAGGAGGCAAGACAGTGGAGAAAAGACAGTCTCTTCAATAAGTAGTGCTGGGCAAACTGGACAGCTACACGTTAAAGAATGAAATCAGAACATTTTTTAACAGCATATACAAAAATAAACTCAAAATGGACTGAAGACCTAAATGTAAGACCTGAAACCATACAACTCTTAGAGGGAAACATAGGCAGAACACTCTCTGGCACAATTGTAGCAGTATTTTTTTTGGATATGTCTCTTAAGGCAAAGGAAACAAAAGCAAAAATAAACAAGTGGACCTAATTAAACTTAAAAGCTTTTGCATAGCAAAGGAAACCGTTGACAAAATGAAAAGACAACCTACTGAGTGGGAGAAAATATTTGCAAATGATAGACTGATAAAGGGTTAATATCAAAAAGCATAAATAGCTCATATAACTCAACATGAAGAAAACAAACAACCTGATTAAAAAATGGGCAGAAGACTTGAATAGACATTTTTCCAAAGAAGACATACAGATGGCCAATAGGCACATGAAAAGATGTTCAACATCATTAATCACAATGGAAATGCAAATCAAAACCACAATGAGATATCACCTCACACTTGTCAGAATGGCTATCATCAAAAAGACCACAAATAACAAATGTTGGAGAGTATGTGGAGAAAAGGGAATTCTTGTACACTGTTAGTAGAAATGTAAATTGGTGCAACCACTGTGGAAAACAGTATGGAGATTCCTCAAAAATCTAAAAATAGAACTGCCGTATTATCCAGCAATTCCACTGCTGGATATATATGTGAAAAAAATGAAAACACTAATTTGAAATACTAATGCACCCCAATGTTCATAGCAGCCTTTTTTACAATAGCCAAAATATGAAAGCAACCTAAGTATTCATCAGCAGATGAATGGATAAAGATGTGGCATGTATGTGTGTATACACACACAAACACATACACACAATGGAATACTACTCAGCCATAAAAAAGCATGAAATGTTGCCATTTGCAGCAACATGGGTGGACTTGGATGTTATTATGGTCAGTGAAGTAAGTCAGACAGAGAAAGACAAATACTGTGTGTTATTACTTATATGTGGAATCTAAAACATAAATTAGTTAAATAACAAAAAAGAAACAAACTCACAAATATAGAGAGCTAGTGGTTACCAGTGGGGAGAGCGAAGATGGCAGGGACAATATAGGGTTAAGAGATTAGTAGGTACAAACTACTATGTATAAAATAAATAAGCTACGAGGATATATTGTACAGCACAGGAAATATAGCCAATATTTTATAACTAAAAATAGAGTATAACCTTAAAAAATTGTGAATCACTACATTGTATACCTAAAACTTATATAATATTATAAATCAACTATACTTCAACCCCCCCACCCCCACAATAATGGCCACTGTCAGAAGACAATCTAAATGTTTCTACTAAAACATTTTCTCATTTCTCTAGTATTAGTTTGAGATTATAACCACTTAAAATGAGCCCCAAAAGGAGCTGAAACAATTTGATATAGGCTATTTTTAAATTAAAGGGAATGAACTATAGGAGACTTCATTTTTTGCTTAGTTTCCTTTTTAGGGAGGTGTTAAGGATAGGATAGGGTAAGAGGCTGATTGGGAGTAATTCCAATTATTTCTCGTACAGTTTTTTTTTTCCTCTAGGAAAAGATTGTCAAAGAAGAAATAGGGTAGCTTAATTCTAATACAGGTCCTTCCTCTAGACATCAGACATGCTCCCATTCCGATTTTCATGCCTCTTCATGACAACACCTAGAGGAAAAAAATATGTAGAATGACATTTATTGAACGTCTACTATGTAACAGGTGCTCTCTACACTGAGAGTAAAAGGATCCAGATGCAGACTGTAGATCTAGGTAGAGTCATATTCTTTTCTATGTAGAGCTTAGATGATCCTAAATGGATTTAGATGTAGCAATTGTCCATCTTCTATTTCTACACATAAATTTACAGAGGAAAGGGTCTGAGATTCATCTTTTTTGAGATTCACATTTTTTGAAACTAGACCTGTGGACTGAAGTGGCTCTTACTAGACCATCTTCAAGAAATGAGAGGAACAGGAGTTTCAGCCAGATTTGACTCTTGCATCAAGGACCAGAGGCTGAGGACACTGGATAGCTAATAATCTGTGAAGCAGCAGACACTGGAACCTGATCCAACTTAGCAAACCTGGAAGCTAAATTGTGACCCAGGGATGCGTCTGTGTGAGGACATGGGACTTGCTTAATATAAAAAGTTAACTCTCAGATTCAACATGTACATGGCAAAGACTAGAAAGTCAAAATTACAATTTAATTTTTATGGACCTTTCTAGATTCGCTATCACTGAATTCACAGAGTAAGATGGAAGACTTCATCTTTTGTTTTTCCTTTCGGATTTGTTTCTCAGATACCTCCCATTCTGTGAGCACCTCCCCACATGGAAAGATAATGACATTTAAAGGTTTGTACATTGACTATAATTATGAGTTTCAATGTGCAGTCTGATATTAAGTTCTAAATCCCATATATTATGGGACTCCGGAGTAGTAATTGGAATACAGGCTAAGTTTGAAACAGATTTTCCCTGACTAAGAAGAATGCTGGCAAGATATGATGTATTTGTCAATTTGAGGATCTACTGTGGCCTGGGCAAATCGGCTGGGTCCTATAATGGAAGCCAGGCACCAAGAAGGACAACAGAAGGCACTTGGACTGGGTGAATTGGTCACTCTGTTAAGTGTGGGATATTCTGATTTTGGCAAGAAGTGATATGGAGGCTCTGGTCTCAGGAGTAGTATGCGCAAGACACTGGCATGAACATGGACTGAGGGTTATGTTTCTGCTTCATTTCTATAGGACGTTGGTCATGTTTGCCCCAATGAGCTCTGGTGGTAAAATCAAGAACTCTTATCACACTAGGATGGTGATGTTTTGGGAACCTAAGTGGTACTGCTTTGTGGTCCTCCTTCCAACATCCATTCTTTTCATTCTCTCTTTTAATTAAAACCTAAGGAGCTAGCTCTTTATCTTGGTAACTAATGTGCAAGTAAAGAACAGATTTTTTTAAAAAATCATTCACGTTTATCAAAGAATACTCTGAAGACAGCAGTTAAATATTATTTTTTGTCAATATGAGTAGATTTGGCAAAAGGGAAAGACTGTTCTTCTATCTCAGAATTCTGGTAAAAGAAACACAGAATACCCAGTCAAGATAAATATTTTAGTCCCATTATTTTTTTCCTGTGCCATGAAGAAAGCCTATAGATGGTATATAGTAGTCATATCAACAAATATTTATAATGTTCCTACTTAGCCGCATTTTACAAAGGATTTCAAATATCCTTTTCCTGTAATTCTTAAGTTTTGTACAGTTTTACTGAATGAGGAAAATGGCCCAATTTTGACTTTTCTTTTTTTATGACTTCTAGAAATGACCATTTTGCTGGAATGTGTTCCTAGAAATCAGTAATGCTGTGGAACATATTTTCTCATATACAATATTAGAGTTGGGAATCATTTCTTATCCAGGTTTTAGTGACCTACAAATCATACCCATGATCCAAAACATATCATAGAAGCAAGGATAACTAGCCATCACTATAAATATTTAATAGATGACTTTCGTTCTTAGAAATAATCTATTTTATTTTATTGTTTACTATACCAGCAGTGTATTTTCATTCTGTAGGTCTATAATTGTCAAATAATGGCAATGTCTTACAGTTTAATCTGTTATATATAATATACATGAAACTCACAAAAGCAGCTAGGTTATAAATTCGGCTACAACCAATATATTAGCTCAAACATTTTTTTTTTTTTTTTTTTTTTTTTTTTTATGCGTTACGCGGGCCTCTCACTGTTGTGGCCTCTCCCGCTGCGGAGGACAGGCTCCGGACGCGCAGGCTCAGCGGCCATGGCTCACGGGCCCAGCCGCTCCGCGGCATGTGGGATCCTCCCAGACCGGGGCACGAACCCGTGTCCCCTGCATCGGCAGGCGGACTCTCAACCACTGCGCCACCAGGGAAGCCCCTCAAACATTTTTTTAAACTTTTATTTAGTGATAACATCCCTTGCCTGATTTGGAAAGTCTCTTTTTAGGATAATTTGGATGACAGTTCTAGGAAGTTTACATGAATTCCTTTTTTTTTTTTTTTTTTTTTTTTTGCGGTACACGGGCCTCTACCGTTGTGGCCTCTCCCGCTGCA
Organism: Phocoena sinus; assembly: GCF_008692025.1. NCBI lineage: Eukaryota > Metazoa > Chordata > Mammalia > Artiodactyla > Phocoenidae > Phocoena > Phocoena sinus. The sequence goes on from NC_045775.1 coordinate 27,363,189, forward strand.
GAGCACAGGCTCTGGACACGCAGGCTCAGCGGCCATGGTTCACGGGCCCAGCCTCTCCGTGGCATGTGGGATCCTCCCGGACCGGGGCACGAACCCGTGTACCCTGCATCGGCAGGCGGACTCTCAACCACTGTGCCACCAGGGAAGCCCATGAATTACTTTTTTGACCTTAGTTTTGTGCACAGAATACCAGGGACACAATTATTATTGTAGATAAAATTTTGAAGATTCTTTTTTTTTTTTTTTTTTAAACATCTTTATTGGGGTATAATTGCTTTACAATGGTGTGTTAGTTTCTGCTTTATAACAAAGTGAATCAGCTATACATATACATATGTTCCCATATGTCTTCCCTCTTGCGTCTCCCTCCCTCCCACTCTCCCCATCCCACCCCTCCAGGCTGTCACAAAGCCCCGAGCTAATATCCCTGTGCCTTGCGGCTGCTTCCCCCTAGCTATCTACCTTACTACGTTTGTTAGTGTGTATATGTTCATGACTCTCTCTCGCCCTGTCAAAACTCACCCTTCCCCCTCCCCATATCCTCAAGTCTGTTCTCCAGTAGGTCTGCATCTTTATTCCTGTCTTACCCCTAGGTTCTTCATGACATTGAAGATTCTTTTATTGACAAGAATACATTTGAAGTTAAGGGTTAGTAAAAATAAGAAACATGAAGATATGTTAATATAAATATTTATTAAGGCATTATTTTTTATAATGAAAAAGTGGAAAAATATAAATGCCAAATGAAAGGATTAGCTAAATTAATTACATTACAAAGGAAAGTTTTATAGATATTAAAACTGATGTTGCAGAAGCATTGTTATTAACACTGGAAACATTATCATCATATGTTATTAACTGAAAAGCATAGATTGCAAAATAGTACAGTATAAAATTATATACTGATACACATAGGTTATATAATAAGAAGGCTACTCAACAATGGAATTACTAATATTGCTTTTTCTGATTGTGTTGTTTTAGTTTTCTTATTTGAAAAAATATGTTTTATCCCTGTGATAAGAAAAAACAAGAAAATTTAGGACTTATTTCCCAACCCTGAGACTTTTTTGTCATTTATTTTAAATTATGCTATTGGAAATTCCTTGTATATGTATCTTTACATTCTTGAGAACATATTATTTATGGGATGAATTGCTGACAGCTGAGTTATTGGAGGAAAGAGTATTTACAGTATAATTTTTAAGATATAAACAAAAAGATTGCATCCAATATGATATAAGGGGAATTATATGAAAAAAGAATTTATAGAAGCACAAATACAAATGTTCAATAATGATATGAAAAGCAAGGCAAATTAAAGTAACATGATTTTAGACTTATCAGATATGTAATGAATTTGATCTATCAAGTTTTGTAAGGGCTTGGGAAACAAGTGCTCTCGTGTATAGTTGAAGGGAATATAAATTGGTACAGTGTATTATTTTTTAAATTAAGGAAATGAATAGGGCTGATCTTTCCCTATATTATCTCAGTTTCTTCAAAACCGCATTTTGAACCTACTAAGGCATCCCTCCCTTTATCTCCAGAATAGACAAAGACTCTTGAGAGTAACTTTTATTTTTCACATCTATTTTCCTTTCTCAAAGCTCTCTTAATCTAACTGACTCTGCAAGGAAGGTCTATATTCTGCTTGTTCCATAAGGACAGCAGAATATGGATATGCTTTTACTTGTCAGTTTTTCTGTGTAATGACCTTGAAGTGTCAGAGGCTTACCTCATGAACCCATGGGTCAGCTGGAGAGGATCTATTTCAACCTGCACTTCAGGTTCCATTCTGCTGCATGTGTTTTTCATTCTTTTTTGACCTGGATACCCTGGGCACATTCTTCTCATGACTGATGGTGGGAAGGCAGAGGCAAGGGGCAAGCCAAACCATGCATGAACATTTAACCTCTGCTCCCATAGTGTCCACTAACACTCCACTGGCCAAAGCAGAAAACATGTCCAAACTCAAAGTCATTGGGGTGGGAAGTACACTCTGCCTACCCTTAGTAGGATGTACCCCAAATTCATGCAGCAAGGGCATGGCATGTGTACTTCTGTATCACACCTGTCCATTTTAATAGCTTAAGTGGTAGGAAGGCATTTGCCCTGCTCCCTGGTGGGTCTCCAGATACACATTTTGAGATCGTACTGGTTTCATTATTGAGGTGGATAAAATTATTTTTCATGCATAATTTTTATTTGTCAATAGTCAAAGTTATGAACATATGAAACCATGGCTACTCCTGTATATTTTACCAATCACTTTCTCATAAATTCCTTTCTATTTGATTCTCACAATCACTCTAAGCATTGTTATTTTCGATACACTGAATAGTTAAATGACTTGGTGGAATTCAATAGTTGGGATCTTTAGCACTGCATAGCATACCATGTAATATCTCCTGTATGTGACTTTTTAAATTGTCTTTCCCAAGGTCACAGACTTAGTATGTGGCAAAACCAATGTTGAAACACTCGTGTCCTGTCTCCTTCTAACTCTGCCAGTACACATCTTCTTTAATTAGTGTCCAACAAATGGTCTAATTTTTCCAAAAGCCTCTTCTAAAACCACATTAAAAAGAAATTATCCTAAAGGTGTAATCAGATTAAATACTAACCTTATGACTGAAGAGGCTTGTTCAGATGGCCAGGCACACATGGCTCAGGGAGTTTAGTCACCAGATGCATTTTCTGTGAGAATGGCGATGAATAAATATTTACCCCAAATTTGGCCTAGGCCATTACCTGACTGCTTCATTGCTTTTGCCATTATCTTGCAGCATTTTCATCTCTACTTATTTAATTTAGGAGAAATAAAAATTTAGAAGTCTCAGTTTAATCTCACACAGGAGCAAAAATATTTGTGCCATATACTACTTTTATTACTTTTGACCTATTCTAGCTAAGATTATAGATTAGGCAAGTTTACTCATCCATCAGTGGAACAGGTAACTGGATTTGTGAAGTGACACAGATCATAAAGATCAGTGAGGTGTTTGTTTCTATTTAAATTACCTTGGAAGGGCATTAATTTAAGTAAGCCTAACCGAAGCCTTATAGCTGGAAAGGATAGGATTTTAGGGTTTCATTTTTAAGAATTGCAGTTTAGACTATGATATGAAAAAAGCCAATGATCTCTTCTATGTCAGTCCCTCACAATGTGTGTGTTAGGAGGCATTGTTGTTTAGGGAAAAGAGACTGCAAAAGTAAGACACATTTTTGTTTTCCTAAAACTCTTCCAAAGTAAGAGAAAAAATAAAGTTTCATTTACGGTAGTAAAATTATAATCTTCCACCTATAACTATTTCAGGTTTTTAGGAACTGGAAAATATTAGTACGTTCATTGTTATACCAGTGTCCAAAGGATATCCAAAATGACAGTGACCCAGAATGTGCCTACCTCTAAATAATCTATTTAAAAAGGGGCAATGTGAATTTTCAGGAAATCACTTATTTCCATCTTTGAGCTTGAATGACAACAATGGGAAAAGCCAGGCTTACAAAAAAATCTTATCCTTAATAGTGAAGGAAATGTCTAATTAAGAGATCACCTCCATTATTGAAGATCCTCAGAAATGCATTTTGCTATTAAATACTCACTTTTCCTTCACAAATGGTATTAAAAGCCCTATGTGAGATGTACGAAAACATCCTTAGAAATGACTGTATGCTGGCAAAATTAGAAGCATGCAGCAGTCATAATAGATCAGGGAGGCTTAGTGAAGTGAACAAAAGCAGCTCAGCAGGAAGCGGACACTTGAAAACAGCAATATAAAGTTTACAGGCATAGGTTGAGGCTTTTAAGAGGTATTTCCATGCTAGGTGTGCTGTTAATCCTTTATTAGGCCATGGAAATGCATTGCACTGAAGAAGCAATTTCCCCAGTTAAGCAAACATCATTTGTTTCCTCACCAAGTCAGTTAAATAGATAGTTTTTCCTATGTAAATATTTTGGAGGAACTAACTGGCCTTTTATTAAGGATTTTTAGTAGAACTCTCTTCTTACCTCTAGGACCAACTGCAGATATATCAACTCAGCAAAAGAGTATTGAGGAGAATAAAAAAGAAAGGTGCTGGGCAATAGCATGAAGAGGGGCAAGAAATGAGAAAGAAACTAAAAATAAGGGTTGGTGATTGGAGCTGAATAAAAGGTTAAAGAAACATCTTTCAGGCGAATGGACAGCCATAAAAATAGAGAGAAAAAGCTCAGTGAGGTTCTGAGCTGGTACTGGAGCTAATAAATTTCACAATATCTAGCAAAATGCCATACACAGTATGCTATGTGTTCCACATATATTTTTTTGTTTTGTTTTGTTTTTATTTTGTATTTTTTTTTATTTTAACATCTTTATTGGAGTATAATTGCTTTACAATGGTATGTTAGCTTCAGCTTCACAACAAAATGAATCAGTTATATATATACATATGTTCCCATATCTCTTCCCGCTTGCGTCTCCCTCCCTCCCACCCCTCCAGGTGGTCACAAAACACCGAGGTGATCTCCCTGTGCTATGCAGCTGCTTCCCACTAGCTGTCTACCTTACGTCTGGTAGTGTATATATGTCCATGCCTCTCTCTCGCTTTGTCACAGTTTACCCTTCCCCCTCCCCATAGCCTCAAGTCCATTCTCTAGTAAGTCTGTGTCTTTATTCCTGTTTCACCCCTAGGTTTTCCATGACATTTTTTTTTCTTAAATTCCATATATATGTGTTAGCATACGGTATTTGTCTCTCTCTTTCTGACTTACTTCACTCTGTATGACAGACTCTAGGTCTATCCACCTCATTACAAATAGCTCAATTTCATTTCTTTTTATGGCTGAGTAATATTCCATTGTATATATGTGCCACATCTTCTTTATCCATTCATCCGATGATGGACACTTAGGTTGTTTCCATCTCTGGGCTATTGTAAATAGAGCTGCAGTGAACATTTTGGTACATGACTCTTTTTGAATTATGGTTTTCTCAGGGTATATGCCCAGTGGTGGGATTGCTGGGTCATATGGTAGTTCTATTTGTAGTTTTTTAAGGAACCTCCATACTGTTCTCCACAGTGGCTGTATCAATTTACATTCCCACCAACAGTGTAAGAGGGTTCCCTTTTCTCCACACCGTCTCCAGCATTTATTGTTTCTAGATTTTTTGATGATGGCCATTCTGACTGGTGTGAGATGATATCTCATTGTAGTTTTGATTTGCATTTCTCTAATGATTAGTGATGTTGAGCATTCTTTCATGTGTTTGTTGGCAGTCTGTATATCTTCTTTGGAGAAATGTCTATTTAGATCTTCTACCCATTTTTGGATTGGGTTGTTTGTTTTTTTGTTATTAAGCTGCATGAGCTGCTTATAAATTTTGGAGATTAATCCTTTGTCAGTTGCTTCATTTGAAAATATTTTCTCCCATTCTGAGGGTTGTCTTTTGGTCTTGTTTATGGTTTCCTTTGCTGCGCAAAAGCTTTTAAGTTTCATTAGGTCCCATTTGTTTATTTTTGTTTTTATTTCCATTTCTCTAGGAGGTGGGTCAAAAAGGACCTTGCTGTGATTTATGTCATAGAGTGTCCTGCCTATGTTTTCCTCTAAGAGTTTGATAGTTTCTGGCCTTACATTTAGGTCTTTAATCCATTTTGAGCTTATTTTTGTGTATGGTGTTAGGGAGTGATCTAATCTCATACTTTTATATGTAGCTGTCCAGTTTTCCCAGCACCACTTATTGAAGAGGCTGGCTTTTCTCCACTGTACATTCCTACCTCCTTTATCAAAGATAAGGTGACCATACGTGCATGGGTTTATCTCTGGGCTTTCTAACCTGTTCCATTGATCTATATTTCTGTTTTTGTGCCAGTACCATACTGTCTTGATTACTGTAGCTTTGTAGTATAATCTGAAGTCAGGAAGCCTGATTCCTCCAGCTCCGTTTTTCGTTCTCAAGATTGCTTTGGCTATTCGGAGTCTTTTGTGTTTCCATACAAATTGTGAAATTTTTTGTTCTAGTTCTGTGAAAAATGCCAGTGGTGGTTTGATAGGGATTGCATTGAATCTGTAGATTGCTTTGGGTAGTAGATTCATTTTCAAAATGTTGATTCTTCCAATCCAAGAACATGGTATATCTCTCCATCTATTTGTATCATCTTTAATTTCTTTCATCAGTGTCTTATAATTTTCTGCATACAGGTCTTTTGTCTCCTTAGTTAGGTTTATTCCTAGATATTTTATTCCTTTTGTTGCAATGGTAAATGGGAGTGTTTTCTTGATTTCACTTTCAGATTTTTCATCCTTAGTGTTTAGGAATGCCAGAGATTTCTGTGCATTAATTTTGTATCCTGCTACTTTACCAAATTCATTGATTAGCTCTAGTAGTTTTCTGGTAGCATCTTTAGGATTCTCTATGTATAGTATCATGTCATCTGCAAAGAGTGACAGCTTTACTTCTTCTTTTCTGGTTTGGATTCCTTTTATTTCCTTTTCTTCTCTGATTGCTGTGGCCAAAACTTCCAAAACTATGTTGAATAAGAGTGGTGAGAGTGGGCAACCTTGTCTTGTTCCTGATCTTAGTGGAAATGCTTTCAGTTTTTCACCATTGAGGACGATGTTGGCTGTGGGTTTGCCATATATGGCCTTTATTATGTTGAGGAAAGTTCCGTCTATGCCTACTTTCTGCAGGGTTTTTATCATAAATGGGTGTTGAATTTTGTTAAAAGCTTTCTCTGCATTTATTGAGATGATCATTTGGTTTTTCTCCTTCAATCTGTTAGTATGGTGTATCACGTTGATTGATTTGCGTATGTTGAAGAATCCTTGCATTCCTGGAATAAACCCCACTTGATCATGGTGTATGATCCGTTTATTGTGCTGTTGGATTATGTTTGCTAGTATTTTGTTGAGGATTTTTGCATCTATGTTCATCAGTGATATTGGCTTGTAGTTTTCTTTGTTCCACATATTTTTATAGCCTGATAAAAACTTAAAGTATGATTCTTTCCCAAAGAGTTTCAAAATTATAATGGGAGATTTTTCAAAAGATGGAGTGGCCTTGTGATCTAAAGGACTAAGCTCTAACAAAACTTCCGGAAGGTGGGAGATACATTCGGGTAGGAACCTTGTCTGATCTTCTCCAAATCCTACCACAATAGGCTACTTGCAATAATCCTGGCTCTGGTGACTCATGACATATTTTGAACGCAACATTATTTTGCTAAGAATTCTTTTGATTTATTCAGTGTAACTAATCAGAAACATATGGCTTCATCAGTGATCAGGCTCCCTGAATGACTGACCAGCCACATAGTAGTTCCAAGTCTAACTAAAGAATGCATTCCTCTGGGTACTTTCTTACAGTGCTAATACGTGGTTCAATTTGCTTGTATTAAAAACAAACTAACAACCACAAAACAGTCTCTCAGTGGTAGTAATGGTAATCAGAATGACCAGTTTGTGAACTTGGCTCTACCCTTACTAGCTATGAGATGTGAGCATTGGTTACCTTCCATTTATTAATTTATTATTTAATATCTATTTAGCTCTTGCTAAATGCCAGGCACTGGCTTAGGGCTTTGAGATGTAATAGTAAAGTGAGAGGGCATAGCTCCTTCTCTCTAGAACTATTCTGGTAGAATAGTGAACTTGGATAGGTGGATATAAGAAAATTACACAAATTATATGCAAATTTTATCTTAGAAAAATGGTGATTTTAGTCACCTGAGGACAAATTTTAATATCAGTTTCATCCCTCTCTTTCTCACGCATCCTATAAATTTATGCATTTTCTGTTCTTTTAGGAAGAAGCTGACACTTACTGAGCATTTTTATGCTCATCATAGTATCATAGTATCATAGTAGGGTGAAAGGTGGCTTCCCAAGAAGATATGTCCATGTTCTAGAACGTGTGAATGTGACCTTATTTTGAAATAAGGTCGTTACAGATATAATGAAGTTAAGGCTCTCAAGATTAGATCATTCTGGATTATTCAGATGGGCTCTAAATTCAATCACAAATGTCTTCGTAAGAGACAAGAGGAGAATATACAGAGTGGGAGATTATGTGAAGATGGGGGCAGCAATTGCAGTAACACAGCCACAAGCCAAGGAAAACCTGAAGCCACCAGAAGCTGTCTAGAGCCTCTGGAGGGAACACAGCCCTGCTGGACCCTTGATTTTGGACTTCTGGCCTCCCAAACTTTGAAAGAATAAATTTATGTTGTTAAGCCACCCAGTTGTGGTTGTCCTAAATATCTAATACAGGCCCCTTCATAGATATTTTACATACACTATTATGTTTAATTCTGTCTTGATGCTTTCTGGATGAAATGAGTTCTAAAATTGAGAAAAGGACAAAAGCCCAGAGAGATGAAGAGATTGCCCATATTTTCATGCATAATAATGGCTGAAGATTTGACTTAAACTCATTTCTGTCTAGTTCCAAAGCCCATACCCTTTCTACTATCCTAGACTCATTGAATTAATAATAAACTCAAATGGACTGTATTGTCCATAATATAAAGCATTCTTCATCAGTCTCATTTCACAGAGCCTACCAGTATATTCTGGACACCAAATATTCAGGTAAAGGCAGGGCTCAGTGTTTATTCCCTACACTATGTTTCTCTATTTTACTTATTCAATTTAATCTTGGAGTTTCTTTTTTTTAATAAAAAAATATGTTTTCTTCATTGATTTTTATCATTTTTCAGGCACAATTCCCATCCCTCTTTCCCCTTCCTATCAAGCTCACAGTAATATAAATGTCCTAATATATGTAGACAGTGTAGTCTTTTCTGTAATATATACTTCAGTCCTGCTGATGATGTGTGATAATTACATATTTTCCCTGAATGTTAAAATGGCACTTTCTTCTTGGTGACTATAGACAATATATAATCTTGTTTCAAAGTGTTTTTTTTTCCCCCTACTTGAGCTGGTTGCTTGTATTTTTTAAAACACCAAAAGCATAGTAGATCAAGTAGTATTTCCTCTCAGGAACATAAAATTCTTCTAGGTTTTAAAAATTCTAAATAGAAGGTGTTATTCTTTAAATAAACACATGTGAAGTTACTGTCTACTAGAAACTAATCTATCCCATTGCTGAGAAGTCATTTATAGGAACATTTAATGAGAAAAGAATGCATTGTATTTAAAGTAGCTGGTTGTCATTCCCAGTAGGGAATTATTTATAGTATCTGAAATTGTGTTGTCTTACCTTAATTTATCTAAGATTTAAAGCAGTTGTATTAGTCTGACACTTATTGACAATGTCCTTTGCTGATTATATCCTATCGCTTAGATTCTTCTCCTCAACTCTTCTCTAATTCATAAAGCTGCTTACCATAGCACTGGGGATCTTTACTGAAGAGGTAACTTGATTAAGTTAAATGGAGGGAAAGGGAATTTTTAACCTACTTATATTGCTTACAGAGGCATAATTAAGTTGTGAGATAAGAGATATCAGTGACTTAAAAAAATCAGTGTTCAAGAAGAATAACAAAGCTTGGAGAAGACACAGTTACAATGCAAAAAGCATTTCAAAGATGGGAAGAAAAACAACAAACTGGCATGATTTGTGATGTGTTTTTCCAGGAATAAGGATGAATTTACTAATGAGTTTTTATTTTTCTAGGTTCTACTTATAGTCAACAATTCAAGTGAGTTAAAAGGCCATACACTTTGAGAGACAAGGAGAGTTCCTGAGATCATTAGACCACATGCCACTGAATTTCATAGACATCAGCCTAGCGTTAAAGATAGTGAACATGGAATTTGTACCTCACTGGCACAGTGGTCAAAGTGATCTGGGTAGACATAAAGAGGTTTTGTTTTAAATTGCAAGCACCTGAGTTTTTCTTTCCTCTTTTGAGAGTTTTTGAGTAGACCCCATTCCTCTAGTATACGTTGTTTTGATTTTCTTGCTATATCTATACACTAGTATCAAAGAGAGTTCATGAGTTAGACCTCTAATGGCAGAAAAAAATAAGTCTCTGTTAAAGTCCTCAGAACTTTACCTTTACACCATGGCTATCCATGCCTAGCTATGGTAACTTTTGGATTACTTAGCATTTGTACAATTTTTTAATAATTTTTTTTCATTAAATGCCAAGTATAGGCGAAGACATATTGGAGACTTAGAATAGTTTCATCCCCCTTTTGCCTAAACTGTCTCATGGACACCTGCCCAAGCCACCCTGGCTGGTATCTTCTCTGGCTCACCGCACCTGTAAAGTTCTGGTATTAGTGATCTTGGTGGTGGTGGTAGAGGGAGTCATGGTACTTTGTTAGTTGTTTTAGACTGCTTGGGAATTGCTTCATGCAAATGGATGAAAGGAGAAAAGGGTGCAATTATAAGAAGGAAATGATTCTGCTATAGTAACCATTCTTTTGCTTCTTAATACCTTGGTAATCCTTGAAGCCTACCTAGGCCTTGAATTCTAACTCCTATTATACATACATACATACATACATACATACATACATATATATATATATATATATACATATATATATATATATATATAAATTCCCTTGAAAGTTGAATGACATTTTCATGGTATGTACCAAAGGTATGGAAGTGGGGATCAATTTACTCCTGTGGGGAAGAATATTTTATCCTTGACATTGTTTAGAATTGTGGATATGTGATGATCTTAAAAAGGAAACCAGTTATAGCTGATATTATTTGTATTTCTTTTCTCTAAAGACAGTGAACTCACAGTTGGTATGTTGCTGGTGATAAGTTATATAAACATAGAGAAAAGATATATCATCTTTTTAAATGGCATATTTATTTAAAGCTGGAGACCTTAGCACATCATGCCTATAACATATTTCAACGTGCAATGATTAAATATATATGTGTTTTAGGGTTTTCTCAAATAAACTTTCAGGCCCCAAGCTACCGTAGACCATCTGTGGCACCAATCTAATAAAGAGGATACAGGAAAGGAATGATATTTCCTAAAAGAGCAAAGTTAGACATTTCTATGGGAGTCCTTGCAACATTTCATGCAGCCAACTGGGAGTTATCTCCTTCCAGGTGATAGCTCAGGTACAAGGAAATGAGATTCACGTTGGATAAGTGCCAGAGTCACCCTTACTTAGAAGTCTCATGTTCCAGAAGAGCATAAGTGTTTTATCTCCACAGGCATTGCTTCCAGGGGCAATTAAAGAGCCTTGTCTGGACGAGAGTCATCATTATCAGGGAAACCCAAATCATGTGTCCTATCCACATAGGATGTCCCCATCAGGAGTGATTGTTTCTTTGTAGTCCTCCCAGTCCAGATGAGGTCTACCAATCAGGGATCATTTCTACCACAACCAGTATTGTCTTGTGACAGAGTTGACATTCTACCTTTATCTGGTCCTTAAGGAAACAAAGCTAGAGAGTTAATCAAAGATCAAATTCTCATGAAGTAGGGGAAGGGGTTTTGTTAAGACATTGCCCACGTTGGGTCATAGAGAGCCAAATTTGGCCACTCAAGTCAGTGACCATGCCTTATTAAAACAATAATTTGTTTTGTCAGTTGGATCATTACCTATTGTTAGACTCAGCTTAGACATGATAGGCAAAAATTTGAATTTTATTTATTCATGCATTATCTTTTTTTCTTATTCTCCAATCTTATTTTTTTGGCTATACATAATTGATTTCATCCTCAGTGCTTCCCAAATAGTATCTTATATGTAACAAAATAGTATTTTTTCTTTTCATGAATAAAACATATGCTTCTCATAATTTTTCAGAATGACTCATTGGGGTTTTTTTTTTCCCTCTCCTGTAACTATCATAAGAGTTGATACATGATGATCAAAATATAAGATTAGTCCTCAATACAGAGCCCTAAAATCAGTGTGCAAATGTTTAATGCTTTAGGCATATGGGCCTATCCTTGGAATGTTTATCTTTGCACATGCATTTTCTAAAATGATGGTGCTTCTTATAAATATTGTCAAGACAACCTTTTTATTTCAGCCTGTTGAGGAAGCAAAGGGATTGTGAAATATTTTCATTGATTTTCCTTCCTACTAGAAGAAATAGAAATTCTTGCATTCCTTTCATTTACAAGTGAATATAACCTTGAGATTCACGAACTCCAGAACAACATGTAAGCACAGTGTGATGATACTCTCAGGAAAGCCAGCTCTTATCAAATACCTGTTATTGGAGCTCTGTGCCCACTTTGACACCATAATTCTAAAGATTTAAGAAATTTAGACATGAGGTGTACTAAGAAGATTAAAATATTATGGTAGAAAACGATAGAAGGATAGGAATTATTTAGTCTGAGATAAAGTAAAAAAGTAACCAACCTGACATGTACAAATCTGAACATTTCTAACGTTTATAATTTACTAAAATGTATAATGAAGGGTGCTGTGTTCTCTATATAGAGAACAATTCTCTTATATCCTCCTTATAGTATCAAAAGTAGACCTAGGGTGCATTTCTTGGCAGTGATGTTAAGTCGTTGTAAAATTCGTCTATTATGCTTGCGCTCTTTCAGGGTGAAGTGTATGCATGTTACACTTGTATTGACAAATAAAATTTAATGGAAAGAGATAAATTCAAATCAGAATGGAATGTTTTTCCCCTAACTAGACAACCAACCATTAGAGGTTGATGTAAGATAGCATATAATTTATTGTGAAGATGTGATAAAACTGGTATAAAATACATGGCATCAGGAAGTATCTGAAGAAGGTCTGTTCTTCAGATTGACCTCTTCCATCCCTGAGAATGAGTAAGTAAGGGAACTATGATATGCACCATGAAATACAATATACCATTGAGGTCTGTAATGGATGTCTCCCTACCAGGAATTTGTTGTTATAACTTGTGTTTCTAGGGAATGATAATGTTGTCTTCATTACTCATTTAGAAAATGCTCCATTTGTACAAAATGAGACAGCATGCTAAGATCTTTTCATTTACTTGATTTTATCTGATTAATTCCTTCTTCAATAGCCATTTGATTTTTGAACATTTTTCTGTATTTGTTTAATCACTTTCTTTAATAATTCAACTAACATTATTTCCTACTTATGTATGAGACACCATTTTAAACACTTGGTCATTTGGGGGATAGGAGGAGGATGAATATTTGCCATAACCTCACTCCCAGGATTTTTTTCTTTTTCTTAGATTTTTTTGATGTGGACCATTTTGAAAGTCTTTATTGAACTTGTTACAATATTGCTTCTGTTCTTTTTTTTAAAAAACATCTTTATTGGAGTATAACTGCTTTACAATGGTGTGTTAGTTTCTGCTTTATAACAAAGTGAATCAGCTATACATATACCCCCATATTTCTTTCCTCTTGCGTCTCCCTCCCTCCCACCCTCCCTATCCTACCCCTCTAGGTGGTCACAAAGCACTGAGCTGATCTCCCTGTGCTATGCGGCTGCGACCCACTTTGCTTCTGTTTTATATTTTGGTTTTTTGGACGCAAGGCATGTGGGATCTTAGCTCCCTGACCAGAGATCGAACCCGCACCACCTGCATTGGAAGTGTGGAGTCTTAACCACTGGACCCCCAGGGAAGTCCCACGCCCAGGAATTTTTGATCTACCTTCATTTGTATGCATACATCTACATGTGTGTATTTTGTCATTTGGAATAAGAGGAGAGAGAAAGGGTGAATAAGGAAAATTAAATGATATAAAATTCAAACCAGTATAAATTGCTTTGGTTAAAAAATGGAGAAAATATTCCAACAAATGGACAGTATTATTGAATAAATTCTCTGATGATATAATTGTGGCCAGATTAAGAAACATTGACTACATACATTATGTAAAAATTAAATGGATTGATTACTTCAGGTTTTAAAATACTCAAAGAGAGGGGTTCATAGCGCATTCTGGCCAGAAGGAAGGAATTTACTAAACTGACACATGGTTTTGTCTTTAATTTTGAACTTTTCAACATTTCTAAGAAGTAATTGAAAAAGATAGAGTTATTTGCAGATGGCTCAAAGATATGAGAAAAAAATGATGATGAACACAACACTTGGATTTCAACTTGTTTTAGTAGGACCGTTGTCATTATTCATTTTTCAACCTAAATGCTGCTTCTTCAGATAGCACATCACTGATTCCCAACCCAAATGACACCTCCATCACTCTCTATTATATTACTGTATTATTCTGTTTTTTATTTTCTTTGTAGATACATTATCTCATATTATTACTTGTTTACTTGTGTATAATTTAGCACCCCAAATTAGGATATAAATTTCATAAGAAGAGTAATTTTATCAGTGACTTTTACCACTGTATTCTCAAGTGCCTGAGAGGTTTTCAATAAATATTTGCTGAAGAAATAAATATGAATGAATAAATGAATTTATAGTAAAAAAAAATTGAAGTTGTATTGAGGTAATTTTAGCTTAAGTCCTAAATTAATAGCATATGTATTGCATATATACAAAGTAGAGGAAGCTTATGTTGATGTTCTTTCAACTGACTAGTCTTAATTTAGAACTTGCTTTATGAGGAACGGAAACCAAAAACCAATATTATGATTTTAATTAATATGAAGCTTAAAAGGAACCAATGGCTACTAAAATGTGAATGAGCACCATGAATTAAAATATTGTCATGGATAAGGGAGATAATAGCCTCATTATGTTTTGGACTAATCAGAAATTTTCTTGAGAATTGTGTTTAAATGAGGCCAGTTAAACTATGCTGTGTTCAGAATATCACTGTCAGGATGATGAGGAATCTAGAAATCGTCTAAATTTGGAGCTGTTTGAGGAGATTAACTTGAAGAATTAGAAGAGAGAGTTCAAAGCAATCACTGCTACTGAAAAAGTGACGGGGGCATCCTGGAAAAGAGAGAACCAGAAAGAAGAAGATCCAAGTTTTGTGTATAAACTCTGTCCAAATATCTGGCTGACCCCTGAAATATGCATGTAAAGGGCAAAGTACAAGTAACCTAGCAAAGGACAAAAGATCGGAACCAAGATTTGAAATGCTAACCAAGAGACAGAGTTTGCAATTTGAGTATAGCCAAGTAAACTACAAAAGCAAAAATACATACCAAAACAAAAAAACAACATTCTCCAGAGGAATATAACAGAATCTGGAGTCTCTACAACATACTAACCTGAAACCAACAGACCAACTCTGAAATGACCCAGATGTTCCAATAAACAAAATTTTTTTTTTTTTTGCGGTTCGCAGGCCTCTCACTGTTGTGGCCTCTCCCGTTGTAGAGCACAGGCTCCGGACGCGCAGGCTCAGCGGCCATGGCTCATGGGCCTAGCCGCTCTGCGGCATTTGGGATCTTCCCGGACCAGTGTACGAACCTGTGTCCCCTGCATCGGTAGGCGGACTCTCAACTGCTGCGCCACCAGGGAAGCCCAATAAACAAATATTTTAAAGCAGCTATGATAACTGTACTAAAGGTCATAAAGGAAAACATGCTCACACTAACAAAAATTAGGAAATCTAAATAGAGAAATATAAACTATAAAAAGAGCCAAATAGAAATTCTAGAAATAAAAATACTATATACTCAATAATGAAACAGTATGGGGCTTCCCTGGTGGCGCAGTGGTTGAGAGTCCGCCTGCTGATGCAGGGGACATGGGTTCGTGCCCCGGTCTGGGAGAATCCCACATGCTGCAGAACAGCTGGGCCCGTGAGCCATGGCTGCTGAGCCTGCGCATCCGGAGCCTGTGCTCCGCGACGGGAGAGGCCACAACAGTGAGAGGCCCGCGTACCTAAAAAAAAAAGAAAAAAAAAAAAAGAAACAGTATGTAAAGCAACCATACTCCAATAAAAATTAATTTAAAAAATAATGAAACAGTAGTATACTTTCAGAATCTCTAGTTGCTTATTACTCCACTCTTAGGAATTTTGGTGGCATTTTGACTTTGTTTGACTCAGTATTTGAGGAGTGCTCAAATCTTGTAGAATATTCAAAGTTTCTGAATTGACTAAATATACTGCACAAGTGATAATGCAAAACAGCAAATTATTACCTGGCTGATCACTTTTAATCACACTTTCTTATGTCTTTTTTTATTGACTGTGCTAGAGTAAATAGTTTAGGCTCAAAGAGAAGCAGAATCCTTCTTTTCCTCCCTAAATCTCAGTTTTAGTAATGGCTATCTTTCAAGTTTGAAGTGATGATAATTTATTTTATGTGGTTTCTGTTTATGAGGAAAAGAAAAATAGACAGTCATAGCTTAAGGGGTTGCCCTCATTCAGATGGACAATCTTAATTTATGGAGTAGAAAAGAAGAAAACTTTGAAGTAGAATGAGTCTGCCTATAAGTAGAGAGGATCAGATCATAATTATGAATCTGAACAGTTAGAGCAGTAACTTCTTCCTTGTTGAATGGAAGAGGAAGTGAATATAGAGGGAAAAGAGTTTTCTTTCCCTGCACTACTAACAGCCACAACTACTTGAAAACTGGATTTTACTTCCACTTATCTACTATAACTCTTCTCTCCAAAGACATCCGTGTCCAATTAATCTCTGAATCCATTGTCTTGTCTAAATTCCCTACTGGCTTTCCTGGAACTTTAGCGTTCTGAATCTCATTCTTCCTTAGATGTTGTTTCAATGTATCCCTTAGTAGCCTTGTCTTCCCTGCCACCAACTGTATGCTGTAG
The DNA here is from genome assembly GCF_008692025.1 of Phocoena sinus. Taxonomy (NCBI): domain Eukaryota; kingdom Metazoa; phylum Chordata; class Mammalia; order Artiodactyla; family Phocoenidae; genus Phocoena; species Phocoena sinus. Next base: position 27,379,812 of record NC_045775.1, read on the forward strand.
CCTTAGGTTTGTATTTTAATCCTCTGTATTTCTGGCTTATATATAGTTATTACCTAGGAAGACTTTTACATTGCTTTCTCTCATACACTTTCCAACTAAACTTCCAACTAAACTTGCTAAATGAATGGTTTTAGGGAATCTGCAAGCTTCTTCTCTTTCTTGAGCCTCAGTTTTGAATTTGTAACTATCTCTCTTTTCTTGGCTGTCCTGTTTTTCTTTAGATTTTGTCCCTTCTTGATCTCCTTTGATGTCCATCTCTGAGTGGGTCTCTCACTTGTTTTTAGAGCATCCTATTTACCTTCATAAAACTTTACTCAATTTTAAGGCACATTATTTTTATGCATTTGTTGTCCATAACCACCACTCCAACTAGATTGTACGTACCATGATGTCACAGACAATGATTGTTCTTTTTACCCCATCTCCAGCACAGTGACAGATACTGTATTAGACACTCCATTATTAGTTGTTAAGAAAATAAATAAATGCACAAAATATTTTAATTTGAATATCTCTTCTACAGGATTATGAGTTTCTTGAGGAATGTATAGTGTTTTATTTTTTTATATATACCTAGTTTCTATTATCATGCTGATACTTATCACATACTAAACTTTTTGTTAAATAAAATAAAAATTATGAGATAAGAATATGTGTATGAAGAGGGAGGGAGAGAGTAATCTGACTGGGAAATGGTGAAAGAGAAGATTAGGCAAAGAATCCGCAACTACTTAAAGGCAGTTTTATGTTATTCTTTATTTCTAATATGAGAGAGGAACAGGGATTCAGGCATACTGATTAAGGTAAATTCACATTTTTACTCATCATAAATATGGCAAATCTCTGTTTTAACATAATGCTTTACATATTTTGCTCATAAAAAGGTAGAATTACTTTTACTCAAAATTACATGGTAATGTGTACCTCATACCTATAATTAACAAAAGTAGATGGAAATGTAACTTGTGAATTAGAGGGAAGCTGGGGTGATGGTGTGGTGCTGGTACACATAAGTACTGTTTGGTAAGACCATTTCATTTCTGGGAATATGGCCAAATGGACCTTGTGATTTTTCTGTTTTAGATTAGGTATTTTAAAAAACATTATTAAAATATATTAAACCCATCACACAACTCAATAATATTTACATGTAAAATAGCAAATTTTAAATCAGAAACTAGGTTATCAGTGAACAAGGGAGTATAAAAGTAGAATTTAATAATTTAGAAGCAGATGATTCTTTTTCCCATTGCCTTAAACAATATTCTGGATCTTCATACCATGAATGAATTTAAATCAATGAAAATATCATTTCTTCCTACTCACTATGAATTTTAAAACTCTTATTCAGAGCTGGATAGAAATGTTTAGCCCTGTGTCTCAGGAGAACATACTGTCCACAAAGCCTGATTCAGCATGTCTCTTAGGTATTGCCTGCTATCAGTCCTCAGTTCTCAGGTCCTGTCCTGGGAAAACAGTGTCTCTGCCCTGGGTCATCTGGACATAATGATTTTATTTACTATGGCCCCCTGTTCTTAGTGTGTATCTGTGATCAGGGGATTAGTCATTACCAGATACAATGACCAGATCTATCACCCAATGTTATGAATGTTTGTGTCCCTATGAAATTCCTGTGTTGAAGTCCTAACCCCCAAAGCAATGATATTAGAAGGTGAGACCTTTAGGAGACAATCATGTCATGAAGCTGGAGACCTTGGGAGTGGGATTAATGCCCTTATTAGAAGAGCTTGCTTGCTCTCTTTCTGCTCTTTGCCATGCGACGATACAACCATAAGACAGTTCTGCAAACCAGGAAGTGGGCTCTCACCAGGTACCAGATCTCACCACACTTGGGCTTCCCAGTCTCCTGAACTGCAAGAAATAAATGTTTGCTGTGTAAGTTGCCCAGTCTGTGGCAATTTATAATTATAGCAGTCTGAACTAATGACTAAGACACCAAGTTCCCCAGTATTGTGTCTTCTATTCCGAATTCTATTCTGAATTCTCTACATATCTTTTTCCATGTTGTCAGATTTAAGGGTTTGGATTTTCTTTCTGCTTCACAATTCACATTTGATGAGCTCCTAACACTTCATGCCCTTGACTCACGCAAAACTCTTCTGGAACACTGGGCCATCTTGGTTTGTCATCTTAGATGAAGTTGGGATCACCTCAAGCAAGAGGGCAGGCCTGACACAGTTACCTTATCTGTGGGGCTAGCTGTGAGTCTCTCCTTACAGGTCATTAATGGGCAGGCATGCAGGGAGAGCTTCTGCAGAGGGCATACCTACCGACCCTGAGAGTCAAGGAATCTGGAGCTTTGTTTCTTGGGAGTTCAGAGCTCCCCAGTCTACTCTTAGTCTTAAAGAATCAGGACCAGCAAAGATAGGTCCGTTTTTCCTCACGAGGGAAGGGATACTTTTAAATCAGTGACCCCCTTTATGTCAGGGACGACTGACATGTTCTCAGGCTGATTTTACTCTTTCGTTAATGTTTATATACTCTTTGACTGAGTCCTCAAAGTAAAATGCTTTCCAAGGCCAGGCAAACAGTGTAATAAGTGAAGGAGGGAGAACCAGAGCGGAGCATCAGGAAAAGAGCTAGGATATGTGACATTGAAATGGGACAGCCACTGTTTAGCCACAGCCCTTTTTTGTTTGTTTTGTTATTGCTTTTGTTTCCTGCTATTTAGTCTTTTTTTTTTTTCGAGAAAAGCTATGTATCTGGACTTTTATGAGAACTTTGCCAAATTTTTAAAATTTTCATCTCTCTTGCCTTGTTTTTTCTTTCAATATTATTGGGATATAAGTGACCTACAGCACTGTATAAGTTTAAATTGTACAGCATGATTATTTGACTTACATACATCATGAAATGATTATCACAGTAAGTTTAGTGAACATCCATCTCATATATATATGGCATTAAATAAATAGAAAAATTGTTTTTTCCTCGTGATGAAAACTCTTAGGATATACTCTCTTTGTAACTTTCATATATAACATACAGCAGTTTTTATTTTTCATGTTGTACATTGCATCCATAGTATTCATTTGTCTTATAATTGGACGTTTGTACCTGGTGACTGCCTTCATGTAATTCTCCCCCTGCACCCTCACCTCTGATAACCACAAATCTGATCTCTTTTTCTATTAGTTCGTTTGTTTGTTTTTGAAGTATAATTGACCTACAACACTATGTTAGTTCCAGGTGCCCAAACATAATGATTGAATATTTCTATACATTTTTAAATCATCATCATGATATATCTTATTACCATCTATCATCATACAAAGATATAATTATTGACTGTATTCCCCACATTGTACATTTCATACCTGTGACTCATTTATTTTGTTACTGGAAGTTGGTACCTCTTAATCTCCCTCACCTATTTCTCTCCCTCCTCACCTCCCTCCCCTCTGACAACAACCTGTTTATTCTGTGTATCTATGATTCTGTTTCTGTTTAGCTATGTTTATTCATTTGTTTTATTTTTAGATTAGACATATAAGTGAAATTATACAGTATTTGATTTTTCTCTGACTTATTTCATTTAGCATAATACCCTCTAAGTCCATCCATGTTGTCACAAATGGCAAGTTTCATTCTTTTTTATGGATGAGTGATATATTTTATATATATATATATATATATATATATATATATATATATATATATATATATACATACACAGTGAACATAGGGGTGCATATGTCTTCTTGAACTAGGGTTTTTGTTTTTTTTCTTTTGTTTGTTTTTGATAAATACCCTGGAGTGGAATTGCTAAATCATATGGTAGTTCTATTTTTAATTTTGGGGGGAATTTTCATACTCTTTTCCTTAGGGGCTGCACCAATTTACACTCCCACCGACAGTGCAAGAGAGTTCCCTCTTCTCTATATCCTCACCAACATTTGTTATTTCTCATCTTTTTGAAAATAGCCATTCTGAGGTGAGGTGTGGTTCATTGTGGTTTTGATTTGCATTTCCCTGATGATTAGTGATGTTGGGCATCCTTTCATGTGCCTGTTGGCCATCTGTATGTCTTCTTTGGGAAAATGTCTATTCCTGTCCTCTGCTCATGTTTTTAATTAAGTTGTTTTTTGCTGTTGAGTTGAACGAGTTCTTTGTATATTTTGGATATTAACTCCTTATCAGATGTATCATTTGTAAATTCTTTTTCCATTTGGTAGGTTGCCTTTTTATTTTGTTGATAGTTTCCTTTACTGTACAAAAGCTTTTTAGTTTGATGTAGTCCTATTTGTTTATTTTTGCTTTTGTTTCCCTTGCCTGAAGAGACATATCAAAAAAATATTGCTAAGACAGATGTCAAACAGCATAGTACCTATGTTTTCTTCTAGAAGTTTATGGTTTCAGGTCTTACATTTAAGTCTTTATCTATTTTGAGTTTATTTTTGTATATGGTGTGAGAAAGTAGTCCAGTTTGATTCTTTTGTATGTAGCTGTTCAGTTTTCCCAACATCATTTATTGAAGAGCCTGTCTTTTCCCCATTGTATATTCTTGCCTCCTTTGTTGTAGATAATTTTCCATATAAGTGTGGGTTCATTTCTGGGCTTTCTATTCTGTTCCATTGATCTCTGTGTCTGTTTTTGTTGCAGAAATTCTTTGGTTTTAAAATGTTCAGAACTGCATCACGTTAAGAAATTTTTCAGGGTTAAATAAAGCTTGTGGGAAGGACAGACCTGGCCACTAGGTTACTATGTGTGTTCTAGGGGTCTGATACAGATGGAATAGGGAGAATGTGGAGTTGAGTGATCGTCAGGTTTGAGGATAATACTGTTTTTCATCCACTGGACCTCTCAGTCTTGGTCTCTGCCACTCCAAAGTCAGCATGCTATTTTAGCCTCAGAGAAGTTGCTATGCTCTTTGGGGAGATCATTATCCTAGAAAACTGGTATCTCAATGACAAGAAGACCAGCAAATCAGGATGGTAGACTCCTTTCATAGTGTGTAGGTCGTTGCTCTGACCTTAAGGGACTTATCTGTGTATCATGTTGGGACCTCAGTAGTGTGGTATGGCATCTAGGTGGATGTTAGAAAATGAAAGTATTTGTTATCTGGTGCTATACAGAAAAAATTGTTGGCCTCTGGTCAAGTCAACCAAACAGAGAAAATACGATGTGGACTGGTGGCTCACTTGGTGACTAGTTTCTGGCCTGACAACAGCTAGCTGTGGTTTAGTGGCTAGTGACTGTGGATTGGTTACTGGTGAATGTAACCTGGTGGCTGGTGACTATGGCTTGGTCATAGGTGACTGTGAACTGGTTAGTATGAGTTGGTGACTGATGAAGGTGACCTGGTGACTGTAGCTTGGCTACCCAAAGGCTCACCTCAGAAACATCAGGGGTACTAGACTTTGGGTAGCAAGATTAATTCTTCACCCACTCCTACTGTTAAAATACTGTCCTACTTGATGAGCTTAGGCTACAAACTGTAAAAGGTTCAGTTAGGTATGCCTTCAGTAGTATAGTTGTGAGAAATGCAAGGATTGGCTTTCAGTTATTTACATAGAGAAATGTTTTTAAAGGAAATGAAATTTAAGTTTTGTAAAATGGTTTCTGTGTGGAAAAAGCCCAATAGTTCTCTGTTTTTTTCTTCCCTTGCTAAATTGTAGTTAATGTACCATTCCATACCCATTGAGATTTTGACTGCCTCTCTTTATTTTCTATGAATCTTATAAATCCTCTCTTACAATCTTTCTCTTTTTAAAGGCAGATGTACCCTTACCTCAGGATAGTGTTTTTGTAGACATTAATATCCCATAAAGGCTCATTAAAACTTTTAGAATTGAGTTTCTAATAACATTAGTCAAGCAGACTATATATGCAGGAAAACCTGTGAATTCTCCTTAGATTCATCATTTTTTTCATTATATTAATCATAAAACCCATATGTTCTTGTCTGTACATGGGTAGAGTGGGAGAGTGGAACAGATTGCTGTAATATGTATAGAAGGAGAGAAAGTGCAGCTCTGTGGGCATAATGGTATTACAGATGCTAAACTTCTTACATGTGAAGGTCAGAGAAGTTCTTTTTTATAAGAATATTAGGTATAATGCATAAAAATTTTGGAAGCGTGGTCAGTAGTTATGCTGAACATATGTCATGGTCCTTGGAAGACAATGCATCTGTTTTTGAAACTCCTTACCCATCAATGTCAAGCCACATTTTCAATTTTAAAAGATGTTGCTGACAGGAGGGTGCTTCCAGCCATAGGAACTCTAGGTCCCTGTGACACTGAAATCTGTACTTTTTCCAGGGTACCCATTTCTACTCCGATAGAGTAAAACTTAACTGTTCCAACATGAACATTTATTTGAGGTCTTTTATTTGTATATAACTCATCAGATCCACTTTTACCCCACTTTTGAATCTTTTTGACCTTACTATACATACAACTTCCATACATACATGCTTTCTGAGCTTGCATAAACCATATCATCTCTCTGGACCTAGAATTCTCATCTGTAAAGTGAAGAAGTGAGCTCTGAAGTGCTTTCCAGTTTGATAGTCTATGATGGAAAGACTCTCAGACAGCATCTGTGTATAGTTAGACAGTACCATTAATAGAGCAACTGAACTGTTTTCCTAAAAGCAGCTTTGGGCTACATGCAGTCTTACACCACCCATACCCTATCTTCTATACAACTTGGGGTTAATTACCTGCAATAATGAAATAGCTAACTGACAGCTGACCTAACACAGTTAGTTATATGAGCTATACCATCTTGGTGTTATTTATTCTCTTAATTAATTGCCTAAATTCATTAGATCTATTGAACACTAAGCAATACCATTAAATGTCTATCAGTTGTCTCCAAGTATGTAACATCCTCCAGCAATAGGAGTGATTTAGTGCCTGAGAAGAATGGACATCTCCTGTGACAGTGGTTTTGTCTACAGATATAATTCAACTGAGAGAGAGAAGGGAAGGCTAAAAAGCCCCTTTATGCATGTTATGCCTCTGTCCAGTTTCAGTGAGTGGGGTCTAGCTGTTGTTCAATGGGAACTTTAAAAAAAGTGTAAGCATTGTTGTTTAAAAATTGGCCACAGAGAAATGAGGATAATTTAGACAAACTATTTGGTATATATGCTTATCTTTAAGGAATGGGGTTTCTTCCTTCTAAGTTGTCTGTTCTTAGAGAATGAAAAGCATACTAGTAATATACAAGTCAAAAGCAATGTGTTGCTACCTTAACTCCATTAAAATGTGGAAATCTAATTAAGCATCAAAGGGTTAACTTTTAATTAAAGGAAGAGCAATAATTAATATTCAGTTAATAACTGAATAATAGACTCCACATTTTCTTCTAGATACAGCCAGTTTTATCTGGGGTAAGAGAAAGAAGCTATTATTTCAATTCTATGTGTGGCTTTTATGAGATAAATCCCTGAAATTCTAGTGCCTCCACTCATGAGGCCATCTTAATGAACAATCTGAAAATGAATGAGCCATAGATTTCTGGAAAGTCTGAACTCATCTATTTTCTTATCTAGTATAGATGGGAAGAAATTGAGTGCTGTGTTTTTTCTAAATCTCATTCACAAGGTCTGAAATTTGGGATGGTGACTAACAAGTGACTTGATTACATCTTTCTTTTTTGTGTGTTTCAGCTTAGAATAAACAGAAACATATTACCACCAATCTTGAAGCTAATTAATACCAACAGGGGTTGGTCCTCAAAGCACAAAGGGGAAATTTACTGTAGTCTTGTCAGTTGTTTTCTGAGAGCTGCTAGTATATAGTAAAAGCAAGGTCAGATATTTGCCTAAAAAAGAGGCTGAGTCTTAAAGGCTATATAGCATGTCTGTATCTTGTGTAATGTCAGATGATCCTCATCTTGGTTGCCTATAATATTCAAAAATTTTCCTGCTTCCCTGCTTTTCAACGCCAAGTAAATAATGATCTAATATAAATGGAAATAGCTGTGGTAAGTGTGTATGTGTGAGTAGGGTGTGGCTTGGAGTGGATACTGGTCAGTGTTTGAGAACCAACTATATCAGAAACATCTCTATGCATTTATTCTTTATGGTAACCCTCTTAGATAGGTTTTATAGTCTGAAATTTACAGATGAGACTATGAAGCCACTAGGTCCCTATGTGGTTGATCCAGAATTAAAATCTGGCTTTTTGTCACCTGTTTCCAAAGTTCTGCTTCTTAAGGTTTTTGGTCATTGTTCTGTCTATGCATGTTTGCTTCTCAAACAGAAACATGACTTTAACACAGTATGTTTAGCTAAGCTAAAGCTGCCAGATTTGCACAAAGACTGTGTCTGATCTCATCTCACATTTTTCTTGTTTATGTAAAAATAGATTGTTGTCTCTGTTGTCGTCTGTTGTCTTTGAATCTGCCTACTTTCAGCAAAGGTAAATAAAACTAAATCCATTTGCATGAGTGTTTGAAGAATGCAATATCACACTACCTGTTCTTAATATTCATTAAAGCTGTGTGTGTGTGTGTGTGTGTGTGTGTGTGTGTGTGTCTTTGCAAGGATTTCAGATCAAGCATAGCTGCCATGAAGTTTTTAGAATGTTTTATTAACAAAAAAAAAGAACTGAAGTAGGTGTTATTACAAAAGTAAAATCATTGAAACATATCGCAATATACCAGAAAATAATCAGAACTTGGTTTCAAATAAAATGATAATGCAACATTCTTACACAGTGAAGCAGTTCACAGAAATTTAGGCATTGAATTAGGGCATACAAAGAAACTCTAATAATATCACAAAAGAATCAAGAGAAGAAGCTAACAACAATTCAACATATGAAGATCAGCTACAATAACGAAATTGTGCTATTAGCAGAATTTGCAACAGCAATTAAACTCTAATATTTGCCTAATGATATCAAAGTCCATGGAGGGTCACCAGGAGCTGGACAGCTGCAGGAGTCTGCACAGGGCCCTGGAATTATATGTGTAGTAACTCAGTGAATAATTTCAAATTTTTTAATTTCACAAAAGAGAGAACATTAGAGTTTGAATACAACTTCATTGTTTGTTCATACCAAGTTCAGAACCTTAGAGGCTCCAGAAAGTGTCAAGTCTTTGCTTTCTTTATCTGTTCTGTATTTGCTACTTCTCTTAGATCCACAGACTGTTTGAATCCCTGCCTGCATCATAGCCAGCCTCAAGGGTTGTATGAGATTCTGAATGAAATTTTCACAGCTATGAAAACTCCAGTCTTCCAAGGACCTGCTTCCTACTCTGAGCTGGAGCACCTTAAACATGGCCATCATGGTGGCTGTCAGCACCACTTTTCCTCCTCAATCTGGGGTCTCTCACATTCTTCCCTGCACCTAAAAAGGGTCTCTCTTTATGGTCCCCAAAGATTCTGCCCTAGCCTTCAGAGGCCTCTTTACTGGCAATGCAGATATTTTTCTAGACTTCTCCAGAGGTTTCACTAGTCTTTCCTTAACTCCTTTCTTGACTTGTTCATTTTATATATTCCATGTGATCTCTCAAGTAATGTAAGAAATTATCATATTCATGTTTTCTCCTCACTTTTTCCACTTCTTTAAAATAATCATCTGAACAGATATTTCATACCTTAAAGGCTATGAATTTTAGGATACTTTCACTTTTGCCCTCTGTGCTCACAGTACTGGCTCTCTGATTCATCGCTGTTTAGAAGGGCTACTAAATAATTGAGCATCACATTTCACTTATGCTCTGATAGGCAAGACATTGGAATCCATCATAAATAATCTAGTATAGGAAGGCATATTATTTTAGTCTAATAAAATAAAATATGTCAATACATTTGTAGAAATCACAGTATACTGTCCTTAATGGTATCTGGAGGAATTCGTCAAGGAAAGGAAAATCAGGATTTCTCCATGATCTTTTTTCTTGCTCTATATTTCTTACTTGATGCATTGGTTTTCATGGTTTAAAATGTTATAATTGTTCATTATGCAGGCCTTGCCTACCCTTCAGGGCTATTTGTTTGACTAGCATTTTTCAGTAATGGGAAAATACAATTCTTTGGGAGATTATCAGATTTTTTTTATTGTAAAGTAAAGTTTATAATGTAAAAGGCAGAGATTTACATTCATTTGACTCAGTCATTTTAAGCAATGTGTATTGACATTTTGTCATATTTTTGAACTATCTGACAGAGACAGCTACTCAATTTTTAGCATCTTACGCAGCGCATTTGGGCTTCTAACCTAGGCAGAATTTAATGGTGTTCTTTCCTCTGAGATCAGAGATGAAAGATTTGGAAGTGAGAGAAAGAAAAAGAAAGAGAAATTGACTTTAAAGAAATTGTGAGATAGGCAACATCTGTCTTTGTTAACTCCCTATATCTATCTCAGTACTCCTTCACTGGTTTGCACTGTAACCTAGAGGTCCTTTCTCTTCTTCTTTCAGAGGCACCTGCTTGGTATCTGTGCTGCAGGCATTGTGGGACCATCTGGGGTAGATGTTTGGATTCTACTCTATCCAGAAAAAATGGACCCACCCTTAATATTCTCTGGTGTTTGTTAATCTAGCTATGTTGCTGTTAGTTTAATGCATTGAGAAAACCAGATTTTCTAAAAGTGAGTCCAAAGTGTTCCTTGGGATGCTATTAAGTATTGTGTGATAAATTGGGGCTATAACCAAACGCATTCGAGAATTGTTTGGTTAAACAAAGTTTCTTTAGTGTAGCACTTCTCAGAAACTTTAGTAAGCATTGAATCTCCAAGTAATACATCAAATGTTTACTATTCCTCAAACTTATTTTTGCTGTGGAAACTTATTTTATGGAAGTACCTTTTATAGTCACTGTACCTGAAAATAAATTTGGGGAAATGATACAACAAGGTGTAAGGTATTGATAATGGCTGAATATTTTGTAAATATCAGTGACAGTCACATTTTCATCTAAAGGTAGACATAGATATGCCTTTTTTCTTCACTAATTACCACAAAAGAAATTTTAGGGTTTTTTTTTTTTCTCCTCAAAAAGGTTTAACATGTCTGTGAACTGACACACAAGTAGGGACAGTAGTTCTATGGATAGAGAACTGGTCTAGGAGTCAGAAGTTCAAGTTTCTCATCCTAGGTCTATTCCTAACTAGCTTATGACCTTAGATAAGATATTTCACCTTACTGGGCCTTAGTTTCTCAGCTGTAAAACTGAGGCAGGAAAGACAGGGCCAGGCCCAAGGACAGCCTCCTTATGTATAGGCATTAGGCAGAAGGCAAAGCCACCTCCTGTTTTGTACTTTATGAGGCCATGACACATGGAGGAATGGCATCTAAAACAGAAACTTTGCAGCATCTGAACAAGAAACTCTGGCCATGAAGACTGAAGAGCATGTACAACAAAAATGCACAGGTTTCTGATGACCCTGTACAAACTTCTACATGTGGCACTGGAAAGTAAGGCATAATTTATGGGAAAACAGCTCCTAGAGCACATGTAAGGTGGCTTCAGGAGACAAATGTGCAGGAACAGAAGCTGATATAACCTGGTGCAATCCAGGCCAGACCTCAACCCTCCCATCAATGAATATTTCACCTTTAATCAGAAAGACGCCCCCACCCATTCAAAATTCTAAAAGTAAGATAAAAAGGGGGATCAACAACCCTGCAGCATGCCCCTCACTCACCAGGACCTGCCCTCTTCTCCAAGTGTGTAACTTTCGCCTCTGCCTTAAACTGCTTCTGTGTGTTTCTTCCCCCTTGTGTTTTTTTTTTTCCCGGTACACAGGCCTCTCACTGTTGTGGCCTCTCCCGTTGCGGAGCACAGGCTCCGGACGCACAGGCTTAGCAGCCATGGCTCACGGGCCCAGCCGCTCTGCGGCATGTGGGATCTTCCCGGACTGGGGCATGAACCTGTGTCCCCTGCATCGGCAGGCAGACTCTCAACCACTGTGCCACCAGGGAAGCCTCCTCCTTGTGTTTTGTGTTCCTCATCCAAATTCTTTTTTGGAAGAGCTCAACAAGAGCCTGGGCTTTTGATAAAGCTTTTCTGGTATCAAAATTAAAAGTATGGAACAGATGGACTCTACAGTTGTAGTATTGACATGCTCTGATGTTACTGCAAAAATCCACTAGTGTTGGATAGTTTTTAGGAATTTGAATTGTTTAATAAGTTAGAAAATATAGAAATACAGAAGAAGGTATTATATAATTGGGACTATAGAACATCCCTTTATAAGAAAATAGAATATGAATATATATGTATTTATGTGTGCATGTCCATACATAAACACACATACATATAGAATATAAAGAATGATGAAAACAAATACCCTAGTGCCCACTATCCTACTGAAAATAGAACATTACAAACATCTTTCAAGCCCCTACTATGTCCACCCCAGTTGCACATGCTTTCATTCTCTTATGGGAACATTGTGTTGAATTTTGTGTTTATCATTTTCCTGGTTTTTATTGTAGTTTTACTATATATTTTTTAGTGGTTTTGGTTTAGTTTTATGCAGTTTGGACCTTTATAGAACTGGTATCAAATTACAGGTAAAGTTTTCTGTGGGTTGCTTTTTTTCCAATTAAAATTATTTCTAAGTCTCTTACACATACATATTTATCAGGGTATCTATAGTTCACTTATTTTCACCATGAAATACATAGTAGTCCCGTATATGAATATGTCAGGCTATCATCTTGTATATTCCTAGGTTGGACATGTGGTTTAATAATTTCTAATCTTTTTGTTTTTGAAATTTATCTTATTTTTTTATACAGCAGATTCTTATTAGTTATCTATTTTATATATATTAATGTGTATATGTCAATCCCAATCTCCCAATTCATCCCACCACCACCACCTGTCCCCCCAACCACATTCCCCCCTTGGTGTCCGTATGTTTGTTCTCTACATCTGAGTCTCTATTTCTGCCTTGCAAACCAGTTCATCTATACCATTTTTCTACATTCCACATATATGCACTAATATATGATATTTGTTTTTCTCTTTCTGACTGACTTCACTCTGTATGACAGTCTCCAGGTCCATCCATGTCTCTACAAATGACCCAGTTTCATTCCTTTTTATGGCTGAGTAATATTGCATTTTATATATGTACTACATCTTCTTTATCCATTCGCCTGTCAATGGGCATTTAGGTTGCTTCCATGACCTGGCTGTTGTAAATAGTGCTTCAATGAACATTGAGGTGCATGTGTCTTTTTGAATTATGGTTTTCTCTGGGTATATGCCCAGTAATGGGATTGCTGGGTCATATGGTAATTCTACTTTTAGTTTTTTAAGGAACCTCCATACTGTTCTCCATAGTGGCTGTATCAATTTACATTTCCACCAGCAGTGTGAGGGTTCCCTTTTCTCCACATCCTCTCCAGCACTTATTATTTGTAGATTTTCCGATGATGCCCATTCTAACCGGTGTCAGGTGTTACCTCATTGTAGTTTTGATTTGCATTTCTCTAATAATTAGTGATGTTGAGCATCTTTTCATGTGCCTCTTGGCAATCTGTATGTCTTCTTTGGAGAGATATCTATTTAGGTCTTCTGCCCATTTTTGGATTGGGTTGTTTGTTTTTTTAATATTGAGCTGCATGAGCTGTTTATATATTTTGGAGATTAATCCTTTGTCCATTGATTCGTTTGCAAATATTTTCTTGCATTGTTCGGGTTGTCTTTTTGTCTTGTTTATAGTTTCCTTTGCTGTGCAAAAGCTTTTACGTTTCATTAGGTCCCATTTGTTTATTTTTGTTTTTATTTCCATTACTGTAGGAGGTGGTTCAATAAAGATCTTGCTGTGATTTATGTCAAAGAATGTTCTTCCTTCTAGTCTTTCTTATTTCTACTATAATAAATCAAAGTTTATAAATGTTCTTCAACGTGTTCCTTAGGAACATAGCTTATTAATGAGCTATTTTCATTGTTATTCAGTTCTGAGAGTATTAAAATATCCAATATTTCTTCTTCTTTGAACCAAGTTTGTTTTTGGAAATGTTAATTTATATTTTGAAGTGTGTGTTTACTTTAGTTTACCTTTTTGTTATTGATTTTTTACTTTATTGGATTGTGGTAAAAGAACATAATTTGTATGATTATTTTTTTCTCAGTTGTTATGGATTGTTTTTATGGTCTGATACAGGACAAATCTGAAGAAAATAGATTTTTTTAGAAGTAAAAAATGAATAAAATAGAGAAATAAACATTAAAAAGGATAAAAATGTCAATCATTAGTCCTCTGAAAAGGCTAATGAAGTAGACAAATCTCTGGTTAGGAGAATTACGAAAAAAGAGAGCACAGGCAAATCACACTAATAAATTGGTGTCATAACTACAGAAAGAGCAAAGATTTAAAAGATAATATGAAATGCCAAGAATAGCTTTATGCTAAAGAGTTAGAAATTGGCAAATTCTTAGAAAAAAATCTACTGTAGGAAAACTAGCTCAGAAAGGAAGAAAATACATGGATATTTCTATAACAAGTAAAGAAATTAAAAGAGTAGTTTAAAGTATCCTCACAAAGAAAACTTCAGGCCCAATTTTTAGAGGAGTAGATAATAATATCATACAAACTTATATATATGAGTATAGAGGTGCTATTGTGGCCCGTTAACCAGCTTGGTTAATGATTTCAGTTTGGTAGAAGATGAGGACCTTGACCCACCACACCATTAGTAAGACAGAAGCAATTACATAAAAGGGTGCCTGAAACCGAACAGCCTTATCTTGACAATGGCCCCCTTGCCATCTGTGTCTCCTGGGAGATTACTCTGACCCCAGAAAGGCACATGTCTGGTGATCAAGAGCTTAAAACTCATGCATGCCTGACCTTTTGTGTTAATCTAACCCAAGTAGCCACTTCCTCTGCACCTAACCTTCATTACAATTTTGTAGAGATATCACCCTGTATCGTTAATTCCTGTGACTTGCACGTAGTGTCCAGTTTTCAAGTGTAAATCTTCATGGTTTATTTACAGGTATCCTATGCCCTATGGCTTAGGGATTTTCCAAAACCTAGTCTTCTTCTCCATTCCTGCCTCTTGGAGATTATTATTAGTTCCTTGCAAGCTCAGCAATCATTTAGATTTGTATTTATTGCAGTTTATTTAGCACCTAGATACCTAATTGAAGACCATTCAGAATAACCTTCTGTTGTACTACAAGAAGCAGAAATGCTTATTCATCCTGAATTCTGAATATGAAGCTCATTAACAATTTTGGAGAATGAGGCAGTGAAACTCCATAGAGGCACCCCTGAAGCAAAATGAAGTCTTTGGGAACTTCATTTGTGATATGTCCCACCGGTCATTTTCTTCTCTGATCTCTAACAACAGGAAAGATTACAGAAAGTATCACTTTATTGCATAACTTTTGATATTCTACTTGAGTTGTCTTAGCTTTTAATTCCAATTATGGCAAAAACTATATTTTAAATCTTTTACACGCGCTTTAGTATTTGCAAACTGCTGGCCCAGCATTAAGGCTTGATTAATCATTGATTGAGGCACTGTTTATTTGACACAAAATAACCAGTAAGTTCTTTCAATTTAGTAATTAAACTATTAAAATTGTTTTTTTGGCTTGATAATTTTTTTTCAGGGGCCAACTTTCCTCAGTAGTTAATTTAAAAAAATTACTTCCAGGGCTTGTATAGATATAACTTGAAGGCCTTCATCACTTTGAAATCATCACAGTGAAACTATTCTCATTGATCACTGCTTTTTAGGGGCCTGCCTAGGAGCTTTTGTAGAGGGTTGTAATCCCTTTTATAAAACTGGCAGAGTGAAAAAGATTGGGGAAGAAAGAGGCCTTATGCAAACTTCTGCTAGAAACAGTTGGAGTTTCTGAAACACAGACTAACTGCAGTGATTAATTTTTTCTACCTTAGCAGCACACAAGGTGATACAATATTAGGCAAGGACGTAAACCATATTCAGGAAACCAACACATCCTCTGGTAGTCTGTCAGTCAAAGATATATCAAACTTCAGACTGAAATGAAAGTCTACCGTGCAGGAGCGCTATCCAATTTTCTTTATGGATGTGAGACTGGATCTGTTACTGGTGTATAACTTCCAGCAACACCACTGTCTTGCCGTGTTTCACATTAGATGGCCAACTGTTTCCAAGTTCAAGGATCTAGGAAATAGTTGATCATCAGATGTTGACAATAGTATCATTAAAAATCAGTTCCACCAGGCTGGACATCTGTAGGAAGTGAATAACAAAATATCTCGGTTCCTGAGGAGGGAGGGCAGTGTACTGCTGTGACTGATATCAGTATTACTTGTATGCAAAGTCATCTCAGTTTGTTACCTTTGGTTCATAGTTCCCCAGAGAGCAGTTTTCATCATTTAATGCACACCCACAAGGTATTAGGAATATTGACATGTGCTAGGGATAGCAAGACAAGAGAGTGTTTGGTTGAATAAATATTTATTATTGAATTAAATACTTTAAATATAATGTCATAAGTGCTAAAATAGTGTACACAATATGCCATGGGAGAGCAAAAGAAGAATCTATTCAATTAGCCAAGATAGCCATTCAACTCTGAAACTCCTTTGATGTGAATCTGGTCACCAGAAGGACCCTGATATCCAACCATGACTCAAGCCTTCTGCTACCTAATATTTTATGGCTTCTAATATTTTCCTTACCTAATTCCTCATTACCATCTGTTGTAATTACGTATTTGGTGGTCTGTCTCCCTGGAGATTTAGAGAGGCACCATCTAATAGAAATATAATGCAAGACACAAATGTGAGCCACTTTTGTAACTTTAAATTTTCTAGGGGCCATGTTAACAAAAGCAAAAAGAAACAGATGAAATTAATTTTAATATTTTATTGGATTTAAACCAACATATCCAAAGTGTTATAATTTTAATATGTAATAAATTTGTCCCATGTTGGACAGCACAGCTTTGGAGGAATTTCATGTCGGCAGGCAGGACTCCATGTATCTTATTTATTCCTTTGTCGTAAGTACCTAACACTGGAGGTCAATAAATATTCGATGAATAAACTAATTTTTAAAAAAGCCTCTTGACAATATTTGTAGCTAAAGAGAGTATTAGGCATCCAAGAATGATTGCTCTAGGCAATAGATTCAGGCCTATATTTTTAAAGTCAAAACAGCAATCTTCATTAGCAGCACAACTAAGTTTTGAAAAGTGTTTTAGAGAAGTGCAACAACCCACTGAAACTCATTAGTGAATAGATTTAAAAGGAAAGCTTTAAGTATGAAATACTAAGGCATGTCTCTACAAAGGACTAGTGTGTACTAATGAGAAGGAAATGGTGGTATCTGGTAGTGTTGTAATTGCATTTAGAGAGTGTCCCTCATGATCAAATTACAACTACTCCTTAGATATCTTGTGACTGATGATCTGTGATTTATTTGGATTTTTCTACTTTCTTCTTTGGGTATTTTATCATTTATCTGTGTAATTGCTTATTATGAACCTAGGAGGTGAAATGTATTACAAACCAGGGATGTGAAAACTAGGTCAGTAGAATTTAATTACTGAGAAACCTTTATTGAAAAGCATTTAAAACAAACAAAGTAAAGCTATAATAATTACCAACCATCATTGGCAGACATAATTCAGAAGAGAATCTTTTTTGAGCACAGAAAAATACCAATTATATTCCACATAACTTTAGGAAAAAACAATGAAAGTAGTACAAATAAAACCACTTATATTACCTACATTATCATCATAATGCACCTGTACTATAACTGAGCAAAGCTGTTTAATTTGTGGAACTAATTTGACAATACTTACAAAGTTTGTCTGACAATATATAATTAGAAAAGAATCGAATTCACTTCTGAAAGCAAATACTAAGAATGCTATAGGTCACTAATTTTCTACTAAGAATGTGAGGTTTTGAAAAACTACCATTTAAGGTCCAACTCTTTTTTTTTTTTTTTTTTGCGGTACGCGGGCCTTTCACAGTTGTGGCCTCTCCCGTTGCGGAGCACAGGCTCCGGACACGGAAGCTCTGCGGCCATGGCTCACGGGCCCAGCCGCTCTGCGGCATGTGGGATCTTCCCAGACCCCGGCACGAACCCGTGTCCCCTGCATCGGCAGGCGGACTCTCAACCACTACGCCACCAGGGAAGCCACCAGCTCTTTTTTTAATGGACAAATCAGTGGTTTCTCAGCCAGCTTTCTTGATGGAAGACTCCAGGGTCTGAGATATTGTGATAAAAAGGAAGTGGGTGTATTTCAAGTTACTTTCCCTGGAAGAAACTGATTTTCAAATGAAAGCCTATTGACGGGTTTAAGTAGGTTAAATATATTAGGTACTTACTTAGTGTTTGTGTTGTAATAAATATTGTCACAGATTCAGAAGCAGTATAAAGCATGACTACTACCTTATTAGTGACAATAATAAATATTAGACACTAAACTATAAAGCTCATTTCTTCATGAAAAGTGTTTTAAGTAAGGGGACATCAATGAGGTTAGAAAAATCAAGAAAGGCTTCATTGGAAGGATGGGGTTTAGATTTCAGTTTGAGAGCTGGAGAGGTGGAGAAGATAGAGAGCAAAGGCATAGAGGCATAACTGGAGTGGCATGTATGAGGAGACTGGATGAAGGTAAGAGTGTGTGCTAAGAAGAGCAGTGGGATTACAGTGAAAGGTAAAGTTGAGTGTCTTGAAAATTAAGACAGGAGACTCTTATAGTGGGCAAAAGCAAGCTTCCTGGAAACAAATGCTAGGGATATAAGTTTTCTAATTAAATGATTAAAATATCTCTCATCTAGAGACAGAAAAACAGTCAGTTATTTCTCTTCCAGACCTAGGAGTTTACAAAAATCGAGAAACACTTCTAAGATATAAATGATGGGATTCAGTAAAGCACGGAAGGCATTGGGGCTAAAAGAGAAGAAAGCATAAAAAGTGACTTAAAATTCACCTTATAGTATAGTTGAAAGAAAATATGATGTTGGAAAGGGTAATGTGCTTTGAGACATTGTATTAGTTAAGATAGGTTAAGTTTATAATACATAATAAGTGACCCCCAAATCTCTGTTTTAATGCACAAAAATACATTCTGGCAAGAGTTGTTCAGTTCTGTTCTCAGTGCCTTGCCACAGCAGCTGCCCTCCATGTGGTGACTCAGTGAACCAGGCTGCTTTGGTGGCTCTGTATTATCAAGCAAAGGTCTCCTGATCACAGTGGCAAGAGAAGAGAGAGATTGGAAAATCGTGCAAGTTTTTTTTTTGTTTTTTCACCAACTTAGCCCAGAATTGACGTGTGTCACTTTTGCTTGTATATACATTAGCCAGAATTATCATATTTCCTCAGTTCACAACATGGGGCTTGACAAGTGTAGACTCTGATATATCCAGAAAAGAAAAAAAGAACCAGATATTGGTGAGTAATCAATCAAAAGGTCAACAGAAGACATAGTGAGGGTGAAAATATCTACAGTATAGTTAGTGGTATAGGATTTAGGTTCAATTTAAAGTTGAATATAAGCATCTGAGTGTCATCATTATAGCTGTTAGTGTTGCTCTGTTAGGGAAGCTAACATTTAGGGATAGTATGGCATGAGAAGAATGAAATGGCTAATTCTACACAGGAATGAGATCTTAGATTTGAACTCAGGACTAGTCTGAAACCAAAGCCCTATTCTTAATCTAACATATGTATCACACCTGTTCACAGTTTGGTCTGAACAGCTCAAATATAAAATGGTTACTAATAAATTATTTAACTGAAGGAGAGCCTAAGTTTAAATTTCTCTGGTATGTGGGGGCTTATAGATCAAGTAAACCATAACCTGATTACATAAAACATGGTGCTTTTGTTACTATATCCCAGATCATAAGGTAAATGATCCCATCCTCAGAGATTCTTCCCTGGTGGTCTTTGTGAAGTTTCATGATGGAATATAGTACACATAGTAAGGAGGCCAAGGACTGTGGACAGGCAGGTTTCAGACTAAGTCCTGGTCCTGGCACATACCCTCTGGGACTACCATGTCACATTGGCTAGTGTAAGAAAAATCATCACTGAACTTCATGGGGAAATCTCTTTTTGTACCAATGCTTTAGCAAAATGCCAAAAGTTGTTCTTTTAGCTATCTTCGCCAATATTTTTATAGCTAAATGGAAATGAGAATCAATATTTTTATTCTGGGGTGGGTATATGTGGCTATATTATAAATATTAAGATTATTATTATTGTCGTTCATTGAGAACCTATGATCTTTTTATGTTTCAAGTTACAATTTATTATATGGACTCAGACTATCTCCAGAAATAACTCTTACTAGAACTTTAACAATTTTATCAGATCTTTGTCAGTTGCAACACTGTAAAATAGTCCTATTGATCAAATCAACATAATCTATTCTGATGATAAGGAAGATCTAGTAGATGAATAATGGTAGTAGCCAGGGATGAGAATAGCATTGAAAATGTTGGGGAGGAGTCTGTGGAAACTAATTCTTCCCTTATGTCAATCTGAGTGTCTGTCACTTTATACATTAGAATATCAGTTAACATTAAAGCAAACAAAACAAGCCAAAATTTTAAAAAACCTATCATACTCAAAACACTATACCCTGTGGTATTATAAAGAAGACATCATCCCTGCTCTAGAGGGTATAATACTCCATTAATACTCAATCTTTAGTAGGTCCCTGGAGGGCCCTTTAAAGCACAAATTTCTAGGTCTCATCCCACAGTTTCTGATTCAATAGGTCTAGGGTGGGGGCCAAGAATCTTCATTTCTGGTAAGTTCCCAGGGATGCTGATGCTGTTGGTCTGGGGACCACAGTTTGAGAACCACTGTTGTTCTCAGACCTACTGAAACAGAAATTCTAGGGATAGAACTCAGGAATCTGTGTTTTATTAGGCCATTCAGGATACTCTGATATGTGATAAAGTTTGAGAATCACTGATCTAATAGCATTGAGGAAATGGACAAATTTACTTTTACTCAGCAGATGGGCAAAGTTTAAAGGAAGAGATTCTAATTTCATTGCCCTGACATTTAGTAAGGATCTATTATATGTGTGAGGATTTATATACTGCTAGCAGCCAGGGATACAGAGTTGGATAGGAGACCATCCTTTACTCCAGGAGTTAAAAATCCAGTAATGGAGAAATACTTAATCAAATAAATGCCAAGATGCCATCTTGTGATCTAGGGTTAGGGCACAGAAAGGATGTCTTCAATGTTCTCATTTGAGGAAGGGATAGGGGAAACCAGAAGGACTCAGAAAGGAGCCTTTGAGCACCAAGTTTAGACACTGTCTCCTTTGTGAAGCCTGAGCAGGGTCTTGAAATGTATTTATCCAGGTGGTGAGGGGTAAGAGGGAAGGACATTTCAGGCAGAGGGAACTTCATTCCAATAAAGCATCTCTGGAATGCTTCATGGAACTATTGGTGTGAAACATCTAAGGAATGTTAAAACTAGTTGGGTATAAAACATTAAAAGGATATTAGCTAGTTAGAGATGAAATATTTCAGGAATACTACCTAGATTGCTTTGACAGGAGTGAAGGGTACTTGTTAAGGTGCAGCTTGAGACGAGCTGATAGGCTACAGGCATGCATTTTAACTTTTGGCCAAAATGTTGAAATACTTTCATCTGAATAGTAAGTTACCACTGCCCCAAATCCCTTGTGTGATCCTCCCCCTGACAAACTGGCTGTCTTCCCTTTCCTTAAATATCCCCCCAATCTAATGACTAAAGTGGTAATTGCTCAACACTGAAGGAGGCTTCCAAGACCCTGCTCCAGGAATACTCCTGTTTGTTTCTGGTTGGTTGGTGCCTCAGCCTTGCTGGTTTTTAATATACTCCTGATGTGAAGTAATTGGAGTTAAAATGGAGGGAAGTCCAGATCATGAGGGCTTTGTATGCCATAGTAAGGTGTTTGGACTTTATATTGTAGATATTTGCAGAGAGGATAAAGGAGACCTATGATGCTTTTAGGTAATTGCCTATTGTGACAGAGGGCAAAATATATTCTGGAAGAATCCAGAATATTCTATTTTTTTCCATGAGATCATTTTCTTTCCAACTAGAATAAACACCCTGGCATTTGGTACTCAGTCAGCGGAAATCTCTAAAACCATGAAATTTCTCACATCTGCACGTTTAAAACTGATGTGTAAAACAAATATGAGACACTTGAGGGGAAAAAACCTGACTACTCACTTTTGTAGGATTTCTAGCACTCATGCCTGAGCATTATATGTAATTAAGGTTTAATACATATTTGTTGAATAATGTTGATACACAGAAAGGATATAAGAAGTCCTTCATCATCAAAAAACAAATTATGGTGAGTAGTATTTTAATGTCAAATACTTTGGGGGCAGGGAATTTGACTTTTTGAAAAATAGAAATCCTTTTATATTATATATTTAATAATCTTAACTTTAAAGTTAGATATTCTAGATTATAGAATTTCTGATTCTATCAGATTTTAATATAATTTTCAAGAAAGAGAGACTACAGATCTTTATGTGGTGATTGCATCTACTAACTGTGTCCATCTCATCCCCATTATGTAGTCAGGAATCCAATCTATATAAACAGATGGGCTGATAAAATAAGTAGTATAAGCAATTGGCATCAGAATCAATGATAGTCTCCCTTCAAATACACATGGAAATATTTTACTTAAGGCAAAATATAGGGAAGAAGCCTGTGGTGATAGGGAAATATATAAATGAACAAAAAAAATGTTTCTATTTCCAGTAATTATTTCTTTGAATGTCAGATAACTAGATTTATCATTAATTTCAATACATTTCTACCCAAGGGTAATCTCTAGATAATCTATCCTAATGGAGATTTTATGAAATGTAACTGTATTTTATAAATATCATTGTGCCTACTCACTACTTCTCTCTGATTATCTTCAGTTATTCTTTGAAAGATTTGGCTCCTTAGAGTCCAAGTGGCAGACATTTGGCCACAATGAATCAGCCAGGGAGGAGTAATTCATACAATTACTCCATTCCTTAGGGTTGGGTGAGTTAAGACAATGTGCTCAAGTATTTCATCAGAGGACAAACTTATACAGTCGGCTTGTGAAGAAAGTTACAAATGCATTTCCTCAAGAGGACCATGAAAAAGTTCTGGAAGACTTGTGAAGACTACTGCCAAAATCAAAGCAAGAAAGCAAGATTCTCCTTCCAAATAAAGGGAAATCCAAATCAAGGGATGAAGCTAGAAGGAAATAGTTTAAGGACCTATAAAAATATAGGTCCTTATATAAATAGAAAAATAGAAATTTCTTTAGTAAATGTAGAAACTATAGAAATACAGTAAATATAGAAATACTCTGTAGCAAATACTTAACTGTAAGAATTGAGGGTGAGGAGAATCCTTTGATGATATTCAATGAAGAAAGCTTTTAGGAGAGACATTGAGACCTTAGGGAACATCTTGTTGCCCAGCATATTCCAAACCTTCCTCCCTGGTGGAAAGTGGTTGTATATCAAATTCAGCAGTCTTCTTCT
This sequence comes from Phocoena sinus, assembly GCF_008692025.1. Classification (NCBI taxonomy): domain Eukaryota; kingdom Metazoa; phylum Chordata; class Mammalia; order Artiodactyla; family Phocoenidae; genus Phocoena; species Phocoena sinus. The sequence goes on from NC_045775.1 coordinate 27,403,271, forward strand.
GGAGGAGCAATAGTTGGAAGATTGATGCTGGCTATGGGTTGCAGATGGGGTTTCTTCACCTTCAGGAATCCATTTTACTTTTTCCTCAGGGTGCAGTGTGTGGGGACACTGAGTCAAATGCAGGAGACTACTAATCAACAAGAAGGTCAATTATTTATGCCTAGAAATAGAATTCTCTCTAGAGCGCCTTTCACATAGCACCCACTCAAACAGATTGGAAGATCTGATCCCTGTTAAGCAGAACAAGATATCTGATTCAATTTATTAGCACATACTCTTTCAATAAGGGAATCCAGTTACCAGTAAGCTAAGATTAGGGAGAAAAACAATAGTTTGAGAAACAAACTGATTTTAACTAACTGTGGGATCAGTTGCTATAGCACAAGGTACTCTTCTTTCTTTAGTACTATAACCTGGTAAACAAGCCAGAAAATAGATATTAGTCAAGGGCCCTTTACCCTGGTTAGTGCTGGAGTAACACAGGCAACATTTTTATTACTCAATTTGTTTTTCAGTCATCCAAAATTTTTTTCATTACATGATGTTATGTTACAATTTCCAAAATAGTGCACTTAATTCAGTCTTTATATTTTAGACTTTTAGGTTGCTTTTTCCTGACCTAATCCTCAGATTCCAGGTTTATGGCATTTTGATGCACTGATATCTGATGATCCAATGATATATCAAATGGGTACATCAAATGCCACCACGACTGTGGCTCAAGAATGTGGCAATAAAAAAGTTATAAGAAAACATTTGGAAAGTTCTTGTGGAAAGACATTTAATATAGTGGAAAACATAGATGTTGGAGGTAAACAGACCTCAGGTTGAATCCCACTTCTGTTGCCACCTAGTTGTGTGATCCTGGGCAAATTATTCAACCACTGTAAGATTTGATACACTCATCCTTAAAATGTAAATATTGCAAACTATTTTAGGATTTATGAGGTAAAAATAGCATTATATGTACCTAGAACATGCTTGATACTTAGTAAAAATTCAAAAAAATATAGTTCTGATATTATGATGACAGTGGTGATGATGGTGATGATGATGATAATGATTTGACTGTGGCTCTCTGGGTTGACAAGGTCATTACTTTATATACAGGGAGATGGGTAAAGGATTTAACTTGTGCCAACATACCTATATTTGTCACTAACATGGGAGAGTAAAGATATAGCCAAGTTCAGCTAAAGAAGGAATTGAAGCCAGAAGGATAAGATTCAGGGAAACCAGAAATTTAATACTCAAATATTTATTTTTCTTTAAGCATGTGAAAAAAGATCAATATAAACTCCCAAAGTGGATGAGGAATAAGATATGAATGTCTGGTAGCTAGATTAGATTATAATATTGAATAAATATGGCCTCAAGGTATAAAATTACTTTTGTTGTTTGCCTATTATGTGTCAGTTGGTTTGCTAGGCCCTTCTTCATACTTCTGTGTCTTAAACCTCATAATATACCTGTAAAATATGTATTTCTATTCCCACTTTACAGATAGGAAAACTGAAATTGTTTGATCCAACAGAAAGTAGACATAAAATGGCTTGTTAGATACCATGGAGAATCCCACACAGGGTAAAATGCTGATCAGCAGAAATCCAAATTCAGGAAAGCAGCCTATACAGAGGAATTCAGAGATCAGTGCTGATGTTACTTGGGAAGACTTTCCTCATTCCTAGACCAGATTAAGTCTTCTGCTGCTTGCTGCCACAGCACTCTAGGTCCTCTGCTCTTACATTCACACTTTTCTAGAATTATCTGAAGTAATGACGTTACACTTGGTGTACATTTTCTCAGGCACTAGATTTGACATTCTGCACATAGTAGGTGTCAGAGGCTTCTGTCATTAGATGTTAACAGATGGATGGATAGTGAGGAATGTGGGGCAGCTTGTTCTATTTGATTCTTCCTCACTCCCTTCCTGGAAGCAAGCCTTTGATAGGTGGGGAAAAATGAATGATTTCATTAGCAAAATGAGGAGAAGTTTCATTCTCTAAGAAGCAGCTAATATTAGCAGAATGGCTGGTTTGTTCTATAAATGCTTCACTCTAAGGAAACTCAGGGACCTAACAGTCCCCACAATCAGCAGTGGTCTCCACACCAGATCTGAGAGTAAAAAACATTCACTGGTTTAGGTGATGGTAGCAGTTGCTATGGCAGGGAAAAATCTCAATGAATTAAAATGTAGAAACTTTTTTCATTTAAAGGTGAAGTGGTGATGCGGGAGAAGGGCTCTGTTCCACAGTCATTGAGGAATCTAGGCTGACAAGTACTCTATGAAATGAAGTCTGCCTGTGAGCCCAGGAGGAAAGGGAAAAGAGTTCCAGAATAGCAAGCTAGCTTTACCACATTAACCTAAAAAGAAGGGCATTCAAATGTTTAATGCAATTTTTTGTGGTTCTCTGAAGACTTCACTGTACAATTTGGCTTTTATTTTCTTTAAATAACTTTGTCCTGGTGGAGTATTCTTTGCCTTAACACAGATGTAAATGTAGGAACTTTATTTTCTGATGCATAAATTGGTGCCAGCAATTAATCCATTAGCTATTCAATGAAAATATAATATATTATGTAACATGCACGTATGTGATGTATCAATATATATATGTGCATATAAACACTAGAGGCTACAAGGTGAAGATATGTGCTGCAGACAGTAGGTTTTGTAGGAGGACAGAGAGAGAATTTCTGGATGACTCATAACCACATTTTATTGTGAGTTCATCAGCCTGATTTCTGCAGAGAACACAGAGGGAAGGAATCCGATAGCATGAGTTTATATATCTTCATTGTCCCTCATAAAAACTTTTAAAGACATTTTCATAGCTTTACTAAAAATATGTATTTTTTATTTTGAAATAGTCATTACTTAAGTACAGTATAAATATCTATTTTTCCCCTGAACCTTTTTGAGCTAAAGCTGGTAACTAGTTCCCAATCACCTCAGAATATTTTAGCTTAGTGTATGGAGTGATTTTTCACACAGACACATGACTGCAACATTACCTAATTCTCAGACGCATTCAAGTTTCAGCAGTTGTTCCCATATGTTCTTTATAGTAGGATCATCCAATTCAAAATCATGTGTTATATTTCGTTGTCATTTCTCTTTATTCTCATTAGGTCTAGAACAGTCTTTCCTTGACTTTCATGACCTTAGTACTCTTGAAAATAGGCTACTTTTTAAAGTTAAATACCTCTCAATTTGGGTTTTTCATTATGACCAGATTCAGGTTATGTATCTTTGGCAAGAATATCACAGAAGTGACATATATTTTTTATATCCTATCAAAGGGTGCACAATTTTGACTTGTTCAAAATTACTGAAGCTAACTTTGATCATTTGATTCTGTAGGTGTCTGTCAGACTTTTTCACTTACCTTTTCCCTTTTGCAGGTAATAAGAAGGCTGTAAGAAAGCACTTTGAACTATGTAAATATAGTGTTCCTCATTAAACTTTCAAATTAGTCATTTATTATTTATTTTTATCTGTAGAGACACATTAAACTTCTTTGTTTTATTTTATTTGAGTTATTATTCATTGTTGTCATTATTTATTTTGATGTTTAGTTTTCCCCAGTTTGACCAGGTAGTCCCTTTTTATCTGGTTTCTGTCTTTTCGACATATCTCTAACCTCTTTGAGTACTTTCTTCCTTCCTTATACAACAATATGTTCTCAATTTATGCGTACCCTGCCCCACACCTGAAATCGGCTATTTCTTCAAGGAGCTCTAATTCCTTGTAGTGGAGAATTGTATTTAGAAGTCAAGATTTGGGTGCTAAATGTGCTTATTCATATTGAGGTGCCAGTGCTCCCAGGCCCTTGCAGTAGACAGCAGTAAGGAATCGAGATTACATACGTACACATGTGCATACATCAACATCTATATTACTTTATCTGTCCCTCTATTTTAAAAAACATGAGTTTATATGGATACCTCTAATTTCACTCCAAAAGCACAGTTTATTCTAGTTTTCCCCTTTCCACATTTGTAACTCCTTTCTCTGATAGTGAGAAACATAGATCCATTGCCTTTAATATATTTACTTATTTTGTTTATCCCCTGCATGTTAACCAATCTGTCTCTGCCTACTCCCTCCTCAGATATTTCCTCAACCCCGTTGTGTACACTAGTCCATCACCCCAGGGCATATTTCTCTCCATCACAGACACACTTCTCAACCCTCTTTGTCTCTGACTCTCCATTCTAAGATGCATCCCAGGACGGATTATTTATGACTTTGCTTGTTCTCTAAAACCTTGTGCCGGGCCACCCCTAGGCATGGATGCCCTTTCACCATGGGTTCTGTTTCCCCAGCCTCTTCATGCTTGAATTCTGACAATCTGCACCAGACTGGCTCCCCACTTCTCATGAATACCCACATCATCCACTCAGAATCTGACTCCCCTTACTGGGCTGCCTTCACTTCTGGAGGCTGCCTTCTTCATTTTACTTGAACTCTTGACACCACATGCTGGTTCATCCCTCTGTTGAAATGCTACTTTTACCACTCTGGGCCATCCCTGTGTGTTGCTTTCCTCACCTTGCTTGGTCTAATCTCCTGCATGGGCACTGGCCTCACCTTGTTTGAACTTTGACACCCCACATCTAATAACAATCCACCCCTTTGGTGTAGCCACCTTCTTCTCTACTCAGGGTCTCTCACATCTATTCTTACCATGACAGCTTCCCCATCCCACCCCCTCCAGTGTGGACAGCTACCTTGCCCTGTCCCACCTAATGACTTTAGAAGTGTACTTCTCAGGAAGTGTAGAAGAACAAGGACAATTACATTTCTTTTTTGAATAAAGATCATTAAGGGGTGTTGAGTTATTTAACTTATTAATTTATTCAGCAAATAAATGTAAGCAGCTATTCATCAGGCATTGGTCTAAGTGCTAGAGTTATAGTGGTATACAAAATAGGCAATGCCCCTGGTCCACATGGGTTTATAGTCTCATGGAGCTAGAAAGATACCCAGTACCCAAGATACTAGTTTGATATTGGTCTGCTCATATTAGGACACTGGGACATTACGCTGGTAAAGTGGCAAACAACCACTGCATCCTAGGCTGGGTGCCATGAAAGAAATTAGGCTGAGAATTTTTGTGCAGTAACTTAAGTAACCTCAAAGGGAAAGGTAACCTATCAGAGAAGAGCCCAAAGGAGAACATTTCTAAGAATTAAATATCCTGGAGACTTAGAAGGTCAAATACGTTATAGAGAACTCAGATGGACTTCATGTCTAATTACCTGTATTTGGAGAAAGCTGTGAGGTACACTTGGGGATTAGAGAAGTAGTGGTCATTTCTGTGGTGCAAGATCTAGACTTCATTAGTCTTATCTAAAAAGATGTCCTAATCATGGTTAAAAGCTAAATTTTCCAGATAGTAACATTAGACTCAGGCAGTCTCCACCCATCTTCCCCATTTTTGCCATGACTCATATCATCCTATGGAAGCTGAAGGCACTGGGGGACAACCTTGTATTCCGGACAGGAGTCTAGTGGTCAGTGGAAAGTGATCTTCCTTGGACTGAGGCTGCCCTTTCTGGTCTGTTGGAATTAGGGCTGGCATATGACTCTGATGCTGCAATCTACAAAAGGGAAGATTTTCACTGTCTGAAATAAAATTTATGGGCTTCTATTACGAAGAAGAGATCCACTACTAATGTAGAGAAATCCCTTTCCAGCTTCCTGGTGAATTCCTTACTTTTTAATTAGTAACATTAAAAAAAATTAAATATAACTGCATCTTTTTGTGAGGTTATTGTTAAGAAAATTAGAAGAGTGGAGAAACAATTTGCATTGAGTTCTACCAAATACATTTTCCAAATTTTCTGCTCAACTGTTAAGAAATAAAACCAGCCATGTTTGCTTTTTTACTGCTCATGTCTAGGTCTACACCTAAGTTCTCTTTAAGATGCTATAAAATCAAACAATGTCACTCTCAGTTTAAAGGTTTGTGCAGTTTGGGATGGATCAGTAAAATGGCTATGTAGATTTATTTTGTCACCCAGAAGATGTGTAGTTTGCAGTGGCCTCAGTGGCTCATGCTAAGGAAACTATAAATTTGTTTTTATGAAATGATTAAAGAATGATTGTGGGGAAATACCTGATTCCCCCTCTCCTTCAAATTTGGCAGAAAACTACCAAATTTAATCAAACAAATAAATACTTTTAAGACAAGTTAGTAGATACTAATACTGATTTCTCCACATACCTCAGACTTTTGTTTTTTGCCTCCAAAATGTACTAATGTGAAAATAATTGCCCTAATAACCTTAGAAATCATTGTCAACTGCAAAATATAAGTACAATTAACAGAGGCATGCTTGAACTCACAGTTGGACTCACAATACAACAAATGGACATAATTTCCTTGTTCAGTGACTTTATGTTTTTCACATCTGTATTTTCACATCTATACTAGTTTGATTCTCAAAGTACTTAGAGTTAAAATATTCACATTTTAAATACTTATATATTCTTTTACCTGTAACTAAAAACTTTTAAAATATATTGGAGACTTCTACTTCTTGTATGACTGACAAAGCTCCTACCAGATTGACCCTCTCATAGATAGCAACTATAAATTCTGGGTAAAATTGGAAAACAAAAATGAAAACCACCTCAAGACACTAGAAAGTGAAATAAAAGCAAGTGTATTTTGGAGGAGTTGTATAGAAGAGGGGAAAAAAACGTGATTGACTTTTCTACTTTTATAGGTTTTATCCTGGGTATAAGCAGAGGCCAGTGATCTGAGGCGCTGACAGAGAGGGCAGAAACAGAAAATTTTTTAGTCTTGAAGAACCAGAGGGTACAGTTTGGAACAACCATAGCTACCAGAAAATGGAAAAGGAATCCCAGGAAAGAAAAAATAAGAAACAGGAAGCTTTAGATTCTGAGTAGAGAAACTTTGCCCAAATATCTGGCAGATGCTTCAACTATGTGTGATGGAACAGACTCTGGGCTCTAAAGCAGAGGTCAAAAGAACTGAACTGAGATTTGAACTATATCTTTTTTTAAAAAATTTATTCATTTAATTTATTTATTTTTGGTTGTGTTGGGTCTTTGTTGCTGCATGTGGGCTTTCCCTAGTTGTGATGAGCGGGGGCCACTCCTCTCTGCGGTGCACGGGCTTCTCATTATGGTGGCTTCTCTTGTTGTAGAGCATGGGCTCTAGGCACGTGAGCTTCAGTAGTTCTGGCATGCAGGCTCAGTAGTTGTGGCACATGGGCTTAGTTGCTCTACAGCATGTGGGATCGTCCCAAACCAGGGCTCGAATCCATGTCCCCTGCATTGGCAGGAGGATTCCCAACCACTGTGCCACCAGGGAAGCCCCTGAACTATCTCTTAAAATACAGAGTTTACTGCTTGAGTCCAAACAAATGAATTACCTGTTAAAACAAACAAGGAACCAAGTCTCCACAACAATGTTCATGACACAATTCAAAATTATTTAACATTTGAGAACCAGGAAGATGTGATCAATTCCGAAGAGAAAAGATAAGCAATGGAGACAATGAAGACTGACTGCAAGGTGACCAAAATGTTGGCATTAGACAAGTATTTTAAAGAAAGTTTTCTGACTATCCTCAATAATGTAAAGGAAAATATGCTCATAATGTATGAAAAATTACAATATCTCAGAAGATAAATAGGAACTTTTAAAAGAGAACCAAATCATGTCTTATGAATAGCTCTTAACCCAGTGTAGGTTGCAGAGTCATTTTTTAAATGTCTGTTAAATTAAAAATTAACACTTTTCATTGTTTTCTTTTGACCTATTTGTCTTGAGTTGTACTGTTTATTCTTTTCACCTACTTATTTGTTTAAAATTAGGTTGTATTGTTTTAAATAGTTTCTAGCCCTAATATATTGATTTCTTCATTTGAACATTTATAGAGCAGTTGTTATGTGCCAGATGCTGTGTGGGGAAGAGTTTATTAATAAAAGAATAAGAAAGAGAAGAAGAAGAAAGGGAACAAGGAGAAGAGAAGGAAGAAAGATAAGTGCTTCATGAAGTCAGGAACATTTTCTGTATCCCTAGTACCTAATACAATGGCTGAAATATAGTTAATCACTCTAATCAATGATTACTAAATGAATAAATAAGTATATGATGAATGAAAATATATCATAAGAAGATTTATACTTACTTTGTCTTTTATCTATATTTTGATCTTTTAAATTCTCCTAATCTTGAGCTACCAATTTCACTTGTGTATTTTTTTTCACTCTTTTTTTCTTCATTTTTTTGGGTGCTCAGCATTTTTTCTTCATAGTGTGAATTTCACTATGTCTTTTCTGAAGCTCTTGCTGATCATGTCTTTCAGTATGGAGAGATGGAATTGAAAAATTGGCCATCATTTGTTTTTCTTCTTCAAACTTCATACAGTAAAACAAAAATATTAAATTGTAAGACCGTTCGATTTTGGTCATAGTTAGTCATCCTGCCTGTGAAAGATGCACAGTCTGCCTTCTAAGTTGCTACTTTTCATTTATAGGGCCATGATAATAGCTCCCTTCAATAGGATTATACATGTAGATATTTTACATCAGACTAACAGATTTCATATAGTAAATGTATGTGGATTTAGGCTTCAGAAAATGATTCAACAGTGTTACCTTATTAATAATCATTAAAATATGACTGTTTTCATTGCAAGTAAGAGAAATCCAACTCAAACTAGCTCATGCATAAAAAGAGAATTTGTTAACAGCCACTAAAACCTCTGGTTTAGACATCAAACCAGGTGATAGAGTGATTCAAATAATGTCACCAGACACAGCCTTGTGCTTACCATCTCTTCACTGTGATTCTCTCTTCAAGTTATCCCATTCTCAGGAAGGTACTCTTTACGGTGGGAAGATGACTGCCAGAAGCTGCAAACTTACACTTAACCTCTCTGCATCCTTCTTTGGGTGCTTCTCAACTGTCTGATTAGATAGCCTTTGGACACATGCTATTACAAAACCATTCATTATGTCCAGGGGCAATAAATACAGTAATTGACCAGACTTATTTCATGTGTCCACATGTAGTGGAGACTGCTGGTGCCCTGAAAAGATGCCCTTAGATCTACTTTACAGATCCTTTGAGACCATCCTTCATCTCTATGTCTTTGCTGCTATTGCCTTACAACTGCAGTATCCATAGGATTGCCCTGGGCTACCCTATGAATCCTAGCCAGAATTCAAATCCAGAAAACACCTAATAATCTCTCTTTTAAAGATGTACTACTTACGGGCTTCCCTGGTGGTGCGGTGGTTGAGAGTCCGCCTGCCGATGCAGGGGACGCGGGTTCGTGCCCCGGTCCAGGAGGATCCCACATGCCGCGGAGTGGCTGGGCCCCAGAGCCATGGCCGCTGAGCCTACGCGTCCGGAACCTGTGCTCCGCAACGGGAGAGGCCACAACAGTGAGAGGCTCGTGTACCGCAAAAAAAAAAAAGACTCGCCAAGGAATTCTAGGAAAATGGGACCTATCCATGTCTTTTTTACCCTCTCTTCCAATGCTAGTCATCCTTGTCTTATAGGTTAAAATGGCTTCTGGGGCAGCACATTCTTGGAGGCATATAATGCATGGGGTGCTGTGGAAACCCAGGTGGTGAGAACTGGTGTGGACCAGAACAAAGACTGAATAGTAACACCTGATAGCTCAGGGACAAGGATTAGAACTCAGAAGGTCCCTGTGAGAGCTCGGCTAAATGATATGTGGGAGCCATACCAGCTACATAATTTGGGGACCTAGGATAAAAAAGAAATACAGGAACTCCAGTTTAAAAATTAAGAATTTTTTTAGATGGTGATAGCAGAATATTAAACCAAATGTTGGGTCTTTTTAAGTTCATAGTTTTATGAGACTACACAGATCACACACCCATGCAGCTGGTCCTGGGTAGGAGTAGATGTTAAGGAAAGGAGTGCATAAGCATCAACCTTATATGATTGTGTCAGACTCTCTAGTCCAAGAAGTCAAGGCACTGAACTGATGGGCTGTGTACTTCCATCCGTGAGGCTCAAGGAGTTTGAGGAGACTGAGGAGCAGAGAAACTTCCTCCTAAGATTATATCCAGGGACTGGCAGCCTGCATGCTACTATACCACTAGCCTGCAGGGTTTGGTTTCCTCATTTTATTCAGCTTTGACCTAGAGGCTCTATTAAATGTCATGAAAAGAAAAACATTAAGGAAGAAAAGAATTGATATAAACATTGAAAATATAACACTATTTAAAAAAATAATATTGTATACTAGAAAACATAAGATATTTTACAAAAATCTAAGATAAATTGGTAAGATAATTTGGTAAAGTGGTTCAGAATAAACATCCAAAAAGAGAATTTCAAAAATCATACTTACCCTATAGTATTATTTTTGCATCAATTAGGGAAGTGAAACTACTAAGAATATTATGGAAAAAGAAATTTATTACAGGATTTAAACATTTTTCAGTTCAGGGAGAGCTTGGGAAGTAAACATCTCAAAAGGAGAGTCAAAAAAGCAGAGAAAAATGACTAACCAACTTTGGTGCAGGTTTTTAGAAGCTTGCATACCTGGATAATAGTTGTGTCTGGTCTCTTTAGTTAGAACCGTGAAGGAGGCTGGTGTAGAAGTTCACTGAAGATTGCCAGTGGATGATTGTTGGCTCTTCATGGCCTCTGTCTCTAGGAGTTCATAGTGAAGTGTTGGTGTCAGGTGACTAGCTGCCAGTAGGACCAGTGGTCAGGAAGGAGAACCTGGGAAGAACAAATAGAGACTGAAAACTGCTTGTGCCTCTCTATTCAGAGCCTAATGGCTGATGCTTAATTTATGCCTCCAGGAATTCATGCAACTTCATTTTTGACCGACGCCAACCTGCATGTATACAAGGAAGGGGTTTTGGGGAAACATAGAGCCCAGAAAAGCCAAGTCTAAAATACAGCAATTGAGCCCACTACCTAAAAAAAGAAATGAGATGAATAGTCTACTCTCAATAGCAAAACATCAACACATTATTTAGTAATAAATTTAACAAGAAAGGCATAAGACCTGCATGAAGGACATTGTAAAAGCTAAGGATATTAAACAAGATTTTGTCTTGCCTTAGAAGATTTAATACTATAAAAATATAAATTCTCCCGTATTCAATATGTTTACAGTTAGGATCTCAATAGTTTTTTGTTTACTTAAGTAATCTTTAAGTTTATACATAAAGATGAATCTTCAAGGATGTCCAAGGGGAGGATAGTGGGAAGTGACTTGCCTTAGAGATTCAGAATATATTACTAAACAGAAAGCTTCTGCTCATAAATCATTATGGTATGGCCATAAGAACAGACAAAATGGAAAACATGGAAGGTTGATAGAATCCAAAAGTAGATCCTGATATATATGAGCAGTTAACATATGACAAGGGGAATATTTCAATATAGAAGAAAATGAAAGATTATTTAATACATGCATTATTCAGTAAATAAAGGCAAAGGATTATTTCATAAAGCATGACTAGCTGCCCACCAAGAAAAAATTTAAAATGGGTCTTTTTCTCATCCCATATAATTTCCAGCTAGTTTAGATATTAAATGTAAATGTATTAAATGTAAAAAATAAAATCAAAATCTTGTTAGAAAATTCTTGAAAGCCATGTGAACATTCTAGAGGCAAGGGAAGGATTAGTAGTAGAGTTTATACTTAGAAGCTATGTAAGAAAAGTGAGAACTAACTAAGTGTATATAATTAAAATTTTTTCACATGGCAAAGATACCATAAATGAAGTGAATAAACCAACAATAAATTTGAAGAAAAACGTGTAAATTCGAGGAAAAAGCTAATGTCTATACTCTATAAAAGACTCAAAAATTGATGAGAAAGATGTAAATGATAGAAAAGTAGGAATGAGTATGAAAAAAATGTTTATAGCAGTGAAAATCTGCATAGTCAAAAATACATGAAAAGATGCATACACACATTAGTAGAAGGAAAAGATAAAGTAATAGATTTCATTTTTTAACTCTTCAGACTGACATATTGAAATGAACAAAAATTCTATTGCTGCCTGGGAGTGGGAAAAACGGCATGCTTATAAAATACTAAAACAAATATGAAAGCAATCCCTTTGGCATCTATAAAAAAGTACATATATGCTTATGGCCCAGTAATTCCTTTCCTGATAATCTATTCTATATAAAGAAAACTTTAAGTCCATAAGGATTATCTACAAGTTTGTTTACATCAGCATTATTCAGAGTGGGGGAAGAAAATCCATCAATAATAAAAGGGATAGATAAATTATTGTGCTTCCAAATCACTGAAAACATTGAGAACTATATTAGGTACTTTGAAAGATTTCTGTGTAATTGCACAGGAAAACAATAGCTTTTTTACTGTAAAAAAAATGGAACAATTCCATTTTTGTAATGTATTGTTAAAGCTTATATATATATGTATGTATATACATACGCATGTATATATTATATATGAATATGTACATATCTACATGAGCATGGAGCAAAAATACTAAGGAGACATTTAGATTGTTAACTTGGGGGGGAAGCAGGAAGGAAGATATGTGAGTAGAGTGGGGCACAAGGGGAGAAGCAAAAAAGTAAAGGATACATTAAAAATGAATTAAAAGGAATGAACGATATGATCATATTTATTCAGGTATGTAAAATCAGAATTATATGATGATGCATATAAAAAGAAGTTTTAAAACTGTTTGAGCCAAACCCTTGGCTGGTCCTGAATGGATGGATCTCTTCCAGACCTTACCTTTTGTTTTGCCAAACTTTTCTAGGACCAAGAGGTCAATGAACTCCAGGACATTTACAGTTTGGGTGCATTTCCCACTGAATTACTTAAAACGAGGTGAATCATATCCTATTTCTTCTTGGGAAATACGTAGAATAAATGTGTGTGGGTGCTGATAAACAGAATTTAGGACCTGGGAGCCTGCAAGAATGAATGTATCATTAGCAGAAATAGGAAACACAGAAGGAGAGCTTCAGAGAAAAGGTCACAGATTTAGTTAGAACAGGCTGCACTTAGATGCTGGTCTCCACACTTAAGACTGGACTTTAGAGAATACAGCTGAAGGAGTGATTGGACGGTTGGGAGTGGGAAAAAAGACCTGTGGTGGGAACACAGATGCTGCTGTGATCACTGAGAGAATTTTGAGGTTGAAGGTTAGAATCTTGGGGAAATTACAACTTTAGAGAGAAGAGAGAGAGAGAGTAAGGTAGGAAAGGATGATGAAGGTCAATGCAGAGAAATAGTATAAGCTGAAGAAAAATGCCAGAGGAAGCAAAAAGTGTTCATCTTCAGAGACAGGGTGCCTAACCAGGTCAGTGCAATGGAACAAAGAAAATGTTCTAGGCAGAGAGAAAACTGCTAGATTTGGCAGTTCAGGGAGGCATCTCTAACCTTAAGGGGGTGTGAGTGAATAGAGTTAACAGCAAACATGTGGGGGGCTAATGTGGACCCTGTAGGGGTTCGCTGTTCATTAGAGGAGGAGCGTTCAGGATTTGAGGAATACGGGAATGGAGAAAATTTAAATCCACTTCAAGATATGTTTGTGAGTCATTTGAAACATCATTATTATTACTTTAAGAAGACAGTAGTAGAGTTTATCTGTGCCACCAAATTTAAAACAGCTGCTTAGAACTCAAGAATGGAAATTGGTCTGAAGTAGGCATCTTTACTCTATCCAGCCCCTCTTGGAACCACTTAATCGTCTCTATCACACCTCTTACTCCAGCTGCAGCTGCAGTGACCTGTTCTATGCTGGCTTTACCCAGCTTCATGCAGGAGCATCCTGACAGCACCCATCTCAGGTCTGACCAGTGCATGCCTTTGGCTGCCTGACCTATAGCTTCTCTTTCACAAGGGTATGCAACATCCACAGGAACCCATTTGGCATTCACAAGTGTTGATCTTGAAGTGTGTGTGTGTGTGTGTGTGTGTGTGTGTGTGTGTGTTTATGGGAGAGTCCTTTGACCAATGAATAAGGGCCAGTGGGTAAATGTCTCCCTTTTTTTCCTAGGCAGACACATGTCCTAAGATATATTTCATATGGCTTCTCATTTGATCCTTTCAATCATAGCACCATTTTCCCATAGCAGAGGCCAGCTCCATAATGCATTCTTGTATTTTCCCTTATTCCCTGTTTTGACTCCCTTATCCCTCATTCCTGACACCTCCGTCAAACTCCCCACTAAATTATTGCATGTAATCCTTTGTCCCTGGCTCTTTTCTTCTGGAGAAACTCAAGTTAAGACAACTTCTGTTTAAAAAAACATAAATAGGAGCTGTGTGGTCCCTTTAAGGAATAGGGAAAGGAATTAATGCCCTTTTTTCACTAGGTGTGCTTCTGTATCCCTTTATTTCCTGCATTTTAAAATGAGTTTAGGTCTTCAGTTATTTTGAAAATGTCTCTGATATGTTGATTTCCTTTGGGTGAACAACAATAGAAGAACCAAGTGTTCTGTGATGGATCTTCAGTTAATTGCAGAATATACAATGGAGGGTGAAAGAATTCAACTACTTTTGAATAAAATCCTCTTGTAATTAAAAATCTCTTAGGAAGAACAGTTCTAATTTTCCTTTATATGCCTTGAAAATTTGCCAGGAATTTAAAAGTTTTTCATCATTGCACATGGCTTCTGGACTTAAACAGTCCCTTAGCTCCTCAGTTAATTTTATGTCCTAAACCAAAATTGCTTCTTTAGGCTTTCTTTCCTTTTTTATGTCACCTAATTTAGTAAGATTTTTGGAGATGGTTATTCTGATTATGCTTTTGTTATTTAATTATGTGATCTTCGGTAACGATTATGCTTTCTGAAAGCAGCTTCTAAATAGAAAGAAAACTCTTTTTGAGACTGATCTGGGAGCTTTCCAATTGTATGCCCGTCTCTTTTGATCTCAAGGTTGTCCAAAGAATTATGTAGTGTTAATGGACATCAGAAAAAAGACCAGGACTTGAGCTTCCTTTCTCTATTGGATTCAATTAAGAGAGCTCATCCAATTACTACCTCTATTTGCTTAGAGGTTATCAGTTAGTGATAACACTTTCTCCAAGGGCAGCATCCCAAACTCTTGTGGCTTCTTTATGTTTCTGGCATTTCATTCTAGGCTAAATCTATTTGAACTTTCTGCAAACAGAGGAAGAATCTGTTAAAGGAAAACAACAAATTTGCACTGGGGTACATATTTGAATGTCAAGCACTTTATTTCTTGCAATTGAATTATACTTCTAATTTTGAACCTGTGGGATTGAGCAGAAATCTGGCAGAAATAAACTCTATCCATATAGGTCTGATCCCAGTTGCTCGCCCTGGCACCATTAAAATGGACATCAGGAAAATTATAGTGCTATGACAAAATATGTAAGCCCCTGGATGTTGATGCCAAATTATCTGAGGCCAATCCTGACTCTTACACTTATCACCTAAGTCTGACAAAAGTTACTTAATTTCTCTGAACTTCTGTGTTCTTGTCTATAAGCACAGGTAATAACTGCAACCACCTCATCAAATTGCTAGGCCCATAGGAAGCATTCAGCGATACCTATTATTATTCATTATACCAGCTAATGTAAACTACAGTCAATGACAATAACGGCCCACAATATCTGTGGGGTTTTTTAGATGATGAATATGAATTGCCTTTTATATTTTTAGAAAGTTAGGAAGTGGCACAGAACAAGGAATCTTGGGATTGAATTTAAAATCAGTGCCTTTAGAAGCAACACTGTGTATTGGTTAAGATCATGGTATCTTGAACTTGAAAGTCGGGATTCAAATCCCAGCTCTGCCACTTATTAGATTTTAATAACATTTGAATGAGCTACTTAACCTCTGTGTGCCTGTTTCCTCATTCTGAAATGGGAGATAATTATAGTGCTAACCTCATATAATTGTTTCGAAACAGCCTGGCAGGGCTGGTTTCATGTCTTGTGACCTGGGCAGTTGATCAAGCCACCATGGTCAGACCAAACCCATGCTTGGTTTAATGTTATGCTGTCTTAAAATTCTTAATAATTTCTTATTATTCCTGATAATTTTAAGCATGCATGAGAGCAGAAGAGATACACATAATATGCATGATCTCTCTGTTCCTTGCTGCTGCATAAGCATATAACATTTGCATTGCCCCATGAGCAAGAATCCTAGTGGACCCAAATACATGGGAATAAAATAAAAAATAAAAACAGCCGAATTATTTTTGTGCAATGCTTTCTTTGTTCTAGCAAGAAAGAAGTACATATGCACATGTGACCTGTGAGAGGTATGAATTTTTGTAATTTTGATGATTTTGTAGATGAGATAAGTGCTCTTATATTTTCATTTAAAGCTGGCATTGTACTATATAAAGATGGACAATAAAATTAATGCTAAAATTTTTAAAGATTAATTTTCTTTACTTAGAATGACATTAAGTAGCAAATGAAAAACACCACAAGTGAAGAGAGAGACCATGAAAGAAAAGAAAAATCTGTATATTTTAATACCTTTTATAGCATTTCTTCCTTGATTTTTGAACAAAGGACTCTGCATTTTCATTTTGCACAGAGTCCTACAAGGTTATATAGCTGGGCCCATTGCCTGGAACATCAAATGTACTATATATTTATATCTATATCTGTATGCCTTATAAAAGAATCAGTGGTAGTTGTAGAGTGTTGTATTCTTAAAAGGAATTTCTATCCATGGAATAAAATTATTCAGACAAGGACAAATAACTTACTCAGTGTCTGAACCTGTCCCTGTGAATTTTACATTCTTCCTGGGGCAGATACACCCATTGCTCCTAGGTTGGAAGGTTTTTCTTCTATACCACAGATGGTCCCAAATAGCTAGATGTGCAAGGTCCATAGTACACACTTAGTATGTTTCTTTTGCCATCTTTTCAGTACTTCTCAGTGTTCCTCAAAAGAACTCTATAGCTTTCAAATATATTATTTCATCTGAACCCCAAAACCTTTGTGAATTAGGCAGTGGAGAAGTTAAAAAATAATATGTATGACTGGCCAGTTACCATCAGTCCCTGGACAGGCATCACCTGCTGAGATAATCACAGTCCAGGGTCTGACCCCTCAGTCTCACAGATTCAGAAAACAGATAGTGTCAGTGTCTCAGAGCTTTATTGGATTTAGGCATGCTGATTCACATCAACTAAGTCCACAGGAGAATGAAGTATGAAATACAGAATGCCAATGCTGTAACTTATAGAGAAAAATGTAACTTTCTGGCATACCAGAACATTCTCTCCCTGTTGAAAAACATCCTGGGAGGCTAGATGATCAGAAGGTAGCTTGTGAACATGAAATCAGAACAAGGAGAGTTGGCTGGGTAACTCATATGTTTAAGGGCATCAGGCTCCAATGGTCTGATAGATCTGTCTTGACAATAAGGAGAACTGGGCATGTTTGCATCGTTTTATCTTCCTAGACACGTTGTTCCCCAGTCAGTGCTGGAGGTATAGTGGTAATTCATGGCCTTCCTTTCTCTCATACTCCTTACTGACTGATTCATTTTCTCATGAACTCATTCTTTCTTGAGATATGTGATTTTTAACAATACAGTAACAGCCGGATTCTTTTCCCTTCTGCTTCTGGCGTAGGGAATACATTTTCTTCCTTAAGGTGCTTTTCATATAAAAGGGATTTCATATAACTGTGCCGGTTTTAAGGTTTAGCTCTTGGCTTTTAGGACTGTAATTTTTTCATCCCTGCCTTCAGGCAGTTCTGTCTTCCTTTCACAAAACAGAAAACAGGCTCAAGGAATGTTAATAACTTGGGAAGAAGGAATCCACATGTTTACTTCTCTTCAGGGTTTTTGTTTGGATGCAAGTATAACGTTCTTCTTCCTACTATGTTATACTCTACCACATCTGCCTTATTGAATTGCAAACATTTTATAATTTTAAGGCAGCATAATAGTAATTTCCTGCAAACTCCTTAACCTGACCTATAAAATACTACAGAATCTGCCTCTTAGCTCTCTTTCTGACTTCATTTTCTCTTTCTCTCCCACTCACTCCTCTTTAGCTACACTCACATGTTCTGGCCTCAGGGACTGTATATGTGCTTTTCCCTTTGCCTGGAATGTTCTCCCCTCGGATCTGCCCTGTGTTTTGCTCCTTCACTTCATCAGACCTCCACTCAAATAAAATCCCCTATCTAAAATTACACCACTCTCATCCCCATCCCAGTACCACACTTTACTTTTCCTCATGACACTTCACACTAAGTTATTATATCTCACTTAAATTTTACATACTTATTTTGTTTATTTTATTGTCTGACTCTCCCACTGGAACATAAGCTTCAAAGAAGCTTTCTTTGTTTTATTCACTGCTATATCCTCAGTCTTTTGAACAATCTCTATCACATTGGAATACTGTGGAATAAAAAAGTGCGTATAGGGCACTTAGCATCACTTCTGGTCTTTAGTAAGTGGGTGATAAATATTACTTTGTTGTCTAACATCCATGCACTCATTGGTTCATTTATTAAGCAGGTTTCTCTTGCGTGGTTATTCTGGGTACAGAGTAAGTGTTTATTAAATACATGTTGAGTGAAGAAATAGATAAATGAATAATGAACTAGTATGGAAGTTGAGAGGAGGAAAAAGTCACTTCCAATTGGATCAGATATCAGGAAAGGATTCCTAGAGAAGGTAGCATTTATACTAGGTCTTGAGGGGTGAGTTTGATTCATTTCTGTGGCATGGGGATAAAAGACATTCAATATACATTTATTTTTATTTATTTATTTTGCAATACGCGGGCCTCTCACTGTTGTGGCCTCTCCTGTTGCGGAGCACAGGCTCCGGATGCACAGGCTGAGTGGCCATGGCTCACGGGCCTAGCCGCTCTGTGGCATGTGGGATATTCCCGGACCCGGGCACGAACCCGTGTCCCCTGCATCGGCAGGCGGACTCTCAACCACTGCGCCACCAGGGAAGCTCTCAATATACATTTATTATATGTTCTATAGCACTCTCTATTCTTCAATTTTAACAACATAGAACCATCCTAGAAAGTAAGCTCCATGAGGTCAGAGACTGTTTCTATATAGTTCACCTTGATTTATATAATCTAGTATTTTGATGTATCTAGCGTGTGTGTGCACGCGCGCATGTGTGTATGTCTGTGTGTGTCAAGTTATACGTATGTGTGTATATATATATTTTTTATTCATTATATTACAGTTGATTCTTGAACAGCATGAGAGTCAGGTGTGCTGACCCTTCGTGTAAATATGAGTATCACTTATAGTCAGCCCTCCCTGTACATGGTTCCTCTCTATCCAAGGATCCACATCCATGAATTCAACCAATTGTGGATCGTGTAATACTGTAGTATTTACTATTGAAAAATCTGCATATAAGTGTACTCGTGCAGTTCAAACCTGTGTTATTCAAGGGTCAACTGTATATATAATGAATGAATAGATACAAACAAAAAATAAAGTGTTACAAAATTTACAAAAGATGAGATTTTGATAAATGTGACACTAAAGATTCTAAGTGAAGAGGTAAAATAGAAGTTAGGCTTATTTTATGATTTTTGCCTATGAGTTAGTATTAGGGTTGTCAATGAGATTAAAATCTTATTTGTCAATTTTCAAAGACACTTTTTTCTCTATGGGGAAAGCTGGAGTGATTAATATGTACACAATTTAGAATGAGTTTCAAATTAGCATAAAGTTTTATTATGGAATGTTGATGTTAGTACACTTACCTCATAATCAATTTTTAAAATTAGAGTTTCAAAAAAATCAGTGGTTAAAATGGCTCAGAAAGTTTGAATAATTCCCTTAATGTTGTGATGAGACCTTATTTGTCTTATGATGTATTTAGTAGTTAAGCTCTGAACCACTATATTACCTTAGGATAATTTAAAATCATATATCTTTATGATAGGAAATCCCTCCCTTGGGAATACTTCATAGCAGTATATTCCTATACAACAGACACTGGTATTTCTTATATCTCCATTAGTCATATGTACAACACAGGATTTAAGCATTCTTTATTTTAATGGCCGAGTCACTCAGCTAGTATATGGCTAAAGAGGAACTTATAGTCAGATGTTATGAATCTAAATATGATTCTTATTTCACCTCACCACAGCACCCATGGCAAAGGAAAAGTGTCTACATTTTCCTTGGGAGATTTTTTCCTCTCCTTACGTGGGCATCAAGTTACCAAAGAGCAGATTTGCAAACCCTTGCCTTGGGGATGAATAACTGTAATGGTTATTTCAGCACAACTAAAAGGGTAGATTTGCCAGTTCTAAACACTTCTTTGTTATCAGTTTACCTGGCAGAGCATGAAATGCAGTGAATGTTTAACTATTTTTTTCAGGTTAATTGTTCCCTTCTATCTTCTGAACTTTAAAAACAACATATGGTAATACTTGGTTTTACAACCATATTACAGCTAGCATGAAATGTTTATTAATTGTGCCTGATAAACTATAATTTTCCAAGCCTAGTTGAGTCAGAAAGCATGGTATAGTTAATTATTTACACAACTCAGCCAATGATGTTGTGTTAGATAGAAATTTATAGCAATAGAAGGATTGGACATCACAAAATTCTATTTACTTTCTCTCCAAGCCAATGATATTTATGAGAATATTATAAGACACATGGGATTTTATTGGGCTTTTTTAAGATTTTATTTCTCCCATGTTCTAATCTGAGGTAGATTATCTTTTGCAGGATAATTGTGTGTTGTTCATTTAAGTTGTGGATGTGATGCTGAAAACAAGTGGTGGTCAATAAATTAGGGAAATTCTGGATGTACCTTGAAGGCCAGTGAAGGGGGACACCAAAGAGGGCCAGCATCAGATTAGATGGTGACTTCAGAGCCTGACAAGAAAGCAAAGAAAGGAAAAGCCAGGTGTTCTCTATGGTCTATCATGGCTATTTTGACAGCAGTCCTTTGAATATCCATACCTTTACCTTTTGGATGTTTCCTCTCAGTTTTGATATTTACAGATTTATTCAGGAAGGTGAAATTTACCATGAAGCCATATTATTCTAGATGCATTTCTAATTTCCATCCACTTATTAAACAAACTTTTTTTATGCCTTTATTCTTACAAAATCTTATAGACGTGGGTTGAGGGAGATGAAAAAGTCATTATTCTTCAATGAACTTTCTATCTAAGTAGATCTGGATAGTAACTCTCTGTGATGGTTAATTTTATGTGTCAACTTGACTAGGCCATGGTACCCAGATATTTGACCAAAAACTGGCCTGGGCTTTCCTGTGAACGTATTTTTAAAATGAGATTAACATTTAAATCAGTAGACTTTGAGTAAAGCAGATTACCCTCCATAATGTGTGTGGGCCTCACCCAATCAGTTGAAGACCTTAATAGGAAACAGTTGACCTTCGTGGAAAAAGGAATTCTGCCAGCAAGCTGTCTTTGGACTTGGACTGCAACTCTTTTTGGGTCTTCAGCCTGCTGGCCTACCCTGCAGATTTTGACTTAACAGTTTCCACAATCATGTGAGCCAATTCCTTAAAAGAAATACCTCTCTGTGCGCACACACACACACACACACACACACACACACACACACACACCCCTTGTTGGTTCTGTTGTTTCTCTGGAGAGTCCTGACTAATACACTCTGTATAGGCCAAGTGGAAACATCACTAATGAAGTCATAGTTTGTTTTAATTAATCACATTTATTACAACTGTAATCTTTATTTTAGATAATACTCTATAAATTTTTTTTTGATCTATGGTTTTCACAGGGCTTTCACATGAATTTTCCCATTTGTGGTTTATAAAACTTTGGACAGAAAATGAGGACAAAGTATAATTAACCCCATTTTATAGATTTGAAAGTGTCATCCAGAAAGTTTATTACTGATTCAGAATCAGTTGTGAAGTGATAACATTGGCTTTAGTACTCAAATTTCCTTCTTTATCGTGTAAACCCTTTCATGAGATGTTGCTGTATCTTTGGGGGATATGAGAATGTTAAGTCGTGGCAGAAGCTATATAGCTATATATATATATATATATATATATATATATATATATATATATATATATAGCTATATAGCTGTAAATATATATATATATATTACCTATATATCAGTATTATATTAGAATAATGAAAACTGAAAAAAAAAAATCTATGCACCTTGTTGTAAGAAAAACATTAAAAAGAAAATCTACAAGTTACATAGGGAAATGTCAGTTCAAGCGCAGGGAGATGGCTACTTCTAATGCCCCATTAGGACAGCACGAGGTACTTTCTTGTATTTGTTTAGGTAGTAGGGGAGGTTCTCTTTTATTCCTGTGCTTGAGCTTAATGCTGTTTGCTGGAAACAGAGAATCAAACATAGTTATGTTTTAAGGTCTTGGAAATCAGGAATACTAAGCAATATTTTGTTAGAAATATGTAGAATATCATGTTCTTTTATTATTCACACAGCTTAGTTAAGTGTTGATCCTTAACATCAGAAATTAGCACCTTGGATACACTTCTTTTAAGGCAGCCATCTTTGAAAAAGTCACAGCTTTACATTGGCTTGGTGAAAATCTGGCATGGGACAATAAAACAAGGTGGGCATAAATAATTTAAGCACTATGAATTTTCCTATCACAAGTTAATTTCCACTACAGTATCTTCCAGTTCCTATTGCCTTCTCTTGTGATGCTTTTTTTTCATGCCTTCCATTATAGCCCTAGGGCTTCCCTGGTGGCGCAGTGGTTGAGAGTCCGCCTGCCTATGCAGGGGACACGGGTTCGTGCCCGAGTCCAGGAAGATCCCACATGCCGCAGAGCTGCTGGGCCCGTGAGCCATGGCCGCTGAGCCTGCGCGTCCAGAGCCTGTGCTCCACAACGGGAGAGGCCACAACAGTGAGAGGCCCGTGTACCGAGAAAAAAAAAAAAAAAAGCGATTCCCATTATAGCCCTAAACTTTGGCTTTGACTATGGGTGGAACATTAAAATCCTTTAACTAAGGGATTTTAATGTGAAGCTAGCTTTTGGAAGTCTTCTCCTTACCTCCTCAGCAACAGTAATGATTAGTATATGAGAACAAAAATGTGTGTAGAGTATCAAGCTTACAACTGGAGGTTAAAAAAAAATCATTGTCAATTACACCACAGTAAAGCTGAAAGAAAAAACCCCCAACTTTTTGATTGAAGAATCACGGGTTTATAAAGTAGAAGACATTTGACATTAGCATTGACTAGGGAAATGAGTTGATCCACACTGTGCTGGAGGTTAGCAGCTGTCAGCCACTGTGCCTGAGTCATATCTGCCTCGCCTCCTCCTGGTCTTGAGAGAGTGCCAGGCGCAGAGAAGGCGCTGGATGAGTCATTGCTCCATGTATGAACAGATATTTAATGTCAGTTAAAGGCTCTTTCTGGGGCATACTCTTCATTTCACACTTATGATAAACTGGGTAGTACGTATGTTCAAAGTTAGCCTTAGTAAGTAAAAATAGCTCCTGCTTGAAGACCTGCTTGGTGATTTTCTGCTGGAAGTCCAAAGACAGTGAGAGTATCTGAAATGCCTTCCTCTGGGAGTGTCCTTCATCTGCATAACTAAAGTGAATTCCTGGGTTAGGGACCATTCAGGTTCCCTGGATGTTTGTTAGCGGCTTCCTATACCATCTATAAATATTTTCTAAATGTGTTAGCATAATTAGAACTCTTTTTATAGCCAAGGGAAAGTGGGCCATTTCTCTCCTTTTGTGATGCTGATCAGCCTCCCATTCAGCTATTGCAGCTCTAGTGTGTATGTACTTCAAAATGGACTAGATTTGAACAAAACCTCTCCCAGGAACTTGGGGCAGGGTTATTAGGTGGCAAGTGAATTCTTCTGTTTCTAAAGTAGGGCATTTGCTGCAGTGGGAAGCACACTGCGCTAGGAATCAGGAGACCTGGACTCTACTTGTAGAAGTTCTGTGGGGTTTGCATGATGTTTTGTTTCTCTGACCTAAATTTCCTTTTCTATAATTAAAAAGATTGGTTTAAGTACTCTGACTAAATGATCTCATAGTTTGTTAAAGGGTTTTCCAGATGAGTGTTAACTCCAGGTGTTAGAATGTGAGGTCTTGCAGTCGAGTTTAGAGATTGAGTTTTGGAGCCTACTAAACCTTCACAGGCATTGTATCCACTACATACAATGAGTATTTTGGTATTTTACAAACTCATCTGTAAAATTGGCAAAATAATAGCTCCTTCTTTATAATGTTATTTTAAGGATTAAAGCATATGTTGGATTTGAAACGATTAGCAAATAGCCAGGCTCAGGTAGCACTAAATAAATAGTGTTTATTAGGAGAGAGAGAGAGATATTATTACTAAACATTCAAAATCAACTGACACTTTAACCTTCACAGTGAGAAATGAAATGCAATGAAAAAGAATTGATTCCAAGCTTATACTGTGGGTAAGTATCACTGACTGCTGTACAAAGTATGAATGTAGAAAAGTCAGTTTTCTATTTCTCAGCATATATAGAACAATTTAAGATAATTTTTTTGTACCCAAAATCTGATTTTTGCTTAGGGGTGCCAGGGCAGGCTTACATATGTAAATACTTCTTAAAACTTAAAAAGAATATAAACCTACATAGTTATCCTAGTGGAAGAATGATATACATGTGTGTAAATATGTGTGTCTGTTGGTGTGTTTATCAGTTATTATTTTTTAATATTGTTTTCAAATGATGCATATTCCCAAGTTTGAAAAACAAAAGAAGTGAAATGTCTCTTTCACCTGGACTCATTTACCTATATCCCTACAATCCCCTCAAACTTCCTCCACAAAATTTAACTACTTTTGTTAGTTTCCTGTGTGTTTTTCCAGGGTTTCCTTATCCAAACTTAATTCTTACCTTTGTTTTCAGAAAAGATAGCATATTCCACACCTTTATATATCTTGCTTTTTGACTTAATTTTATAAATCTTTCTGCATAGTTTCCATCCCACCTGCTCTTCTTTCATTGTGACTTTGACAGTCTTCCTATCAAGAGATAATTCCGTGTTCCTTTTCCTTGAATCTGAATAGGATTGTGACCATGGAGGGAGTGATACTGTGATTAGCATAGGACAAAAAAAGCAATACAGGTTTTTCCTGGCTTTCTTTCTAGTATGCTGCTCTTGGAACCCAGCCATCATGCTGTAAGGAAGCCTAAGAGGCCAGATGTAGGTACTGCAGCTTTAGCCCCAGCTGAGGTTACAAAGCCAGCCTTCACACCAAATTTATGAGTGAGCAGACCTTCTCCTTATTTCAGCCTCAAGGAGTGGAGTCAACTCCCAGTTGAGGCCCCCGCAACTGATGGAAGAGTGATAAGCTGTTCCTACTCTGCCATTTCTGAATTCTTGGCCCAGAGAACCCATGAGCATAATAAAATGGCTATTGTTTTGTATCACAAAGTTTGGGATGGTTTGTTATATGGCAGTAGTAACTAGAACAGAGAGTTTGTGTGTCCTTTTTTTTGCAGCTTTGTAGTATTTTAGAGTTATCCCATATTAAACTATAGTTGACCCTTGAACAACACAGAGGTTAGGGGCATTTACACTTTACACGGGATCAAAAATCCGGTGTAATTTACAGTCAACCCTCCATATCTGTGGTTCTTCTGTATCCGAGGTTCTGTATCCATGGGTTCTACCAACTGTGGATCGTGTAGTACTGTGGTATTTGCTATAGAAAAAAAATTGTATATAAGTGGACCAGTGCAGTTCAAACCCATGTTGTTTAAGGGTCACCTGTATATTCCCATAGGTGATGACTTGGATAGGTACAATTTTTGGCTTTTGAAAAAAATCCTCTAACAAATAACCTTGTAAATATATCATTTTAAATAAATTAAGGCATATTTACGAATAAATTTCTTGAAGTGGGATTTCTGGGGCAAAGGTAGATGAATTTGTAAGTTTGATTAACATTTCCCAATTAGCTTTTATAGGTTTTGTATTCTACACTCACACTTGCAGAATCTAAGGGCGCTAATCTCAATATAGTCTTGCTAAAGTATGTTGTGGAACTTTTTTGTACAATATAATAAGTAAAAAAAAATAGTGTCTTGTAACTATAATTTGCATTTCTTTTATCATGTGTAAATTTGAGCAACTTTTGTATGAATATCCTTTTATGTAAATTATCGCTTTAGATTCTATTTTGATTTCTAGGTTCTTATATATATTAAATAAATTAGTCTTCTATCTACAAAATGATTTGCAGATAGTTTCCTTATTTGTCACTTTCTTTTTTTTTTCTTTTGCGGTATGCGGGCCTCTCACTGTTGTGACCTCTCCTGTTGCGGAGCACAGGCTCCGGACGCGCAGGCTCAGCGGCCATGGCTCACGGGCCCAGCTGCTCCCTGGCATGTGGGATCTTCCCGGACCGGGGCACGAACCCACATCCCCTGTAGCAGCAGGCGGACTGTCAACCACTGTGCCACCAGGGAAGCCCTGTCACTTTCTTTTAACTTTACAATATTTTGTGTAATGTTGAAGATTTTGATTTTTATGTGGTTAAAGTTATCAATCATTTATTTTATGTTTTCTGGATTTTGAGTCTTAATTAAAATGACCTTCCTTCTCCAATGTAATCAAATATTTCTGTATCAGTATATGTGATTTTATATGTGTTTTATATATAACATGTATGTTTATATAAATATATCTAATGGTTTTATATACTCTCAAATTATATATTTAATAAACAAATGAAATGTAAATATATATCAGTTTTATATATGAACATATGTCAGTTTTATATATATATACTAGTTTTATAATAATACATAAATCAGTAAATCAGTTATATATATATTGATAGAATTGTAAAATATCCATTGAATACTATTGAACGCTATACATTAAATATTATTTAAGGAGGTTTTTTTTTTTTTTTTACCATATTAAGAAATAGATATTGAGAAATGTGACATTAGGAAGATGGCAGAATAGGAGTTTTCAGGCCTTATTTCCCATACCACCACCAGAAACACTGATTTTAACAACCACCTACAGAAGAGAGTACCTTTGTGGGAGTGTAGGAGTCCAGCAGAGAGGTCCCAGCACATTTTTGGAGCAAAAAATCTGAGAATAGATGCATTGCAAAGGGTAAGAAGAACAGTTGTTCTCCACCTGCATCACCCCTCTCCCAAGGCAGCGGAGCACAGTGCCAAGAGAGACCACCTGCTCTTCCAGGGGAACAGGAACAAGAGGGTATAGTGAGTGTCCTGCTTCCCCAACAATCAGGGTGTTGCCCAAGAGGCTCACTTATTTCTCATCCCACCCAGGACACTGAAGGGATTAGAATACCTGAAGAGTCTTACAGGCTGCTGGGATCAGAGAAAAGGGGTGGGGGCTCCCAGAAACCAGGGTACAGAGCTCAACAAAAAGGCCGTGCTTTTTACTAATTGTCTGGTAGACTTTACCAAAAGGACTGCTCGTGGACCTCATAGGATGCATCACCTACAGAACACCCCCTCAGTTCCCTCAGTTACCCCCATGTACTCTACTCCCAGCACTCTGCCTGTTCCTTCCTCACTCATAGCTGGAGCTCTGTGTGTGCCTCACTGGTGCTCTTGAATCTCTGCAGATTATGCATGAGCTTGCACTGACAGCTAATTCAACTCTGCTGTGTTGAGGGAAGGTACTTGACTTTGAATACTTCAGAGCACTGCCCTGGGAAAATAAACAGGTTCTCAGCATCTGACCTGGCTTTGTGGGATTGAGAGAAAGCATACAATTCTAAGGTTTACCCTCTATGAAGGACAAGCTTGTCTCCTCTAGGCATCAGATAGCAGCTGGGAGAAACAGCTGGAAACTTCTAGGAGGATAAGAAGATGTGAATGGGGCTATCAAAGGAGAGAAAGAAGTAGAGAAAGGAACCAGAAATAGGGTTGCTCAGGATAGGATCCCCCACTACTCTGTCTCTTCAAAGAAAGCAAAAAACAAATAAAACATTTCAGCTTGGAAAGCCAGTTCTAAGAGGGAAATTTATAGTGATAAATTCCTATGTTAAGAAAAAAGAAGGTTCCAAAACAACTTAACTTGTACACTTCAAGGAAATAGAGAAAGATGAACAAACTAAGCCCAAGGTGAGTAGAAGGAAGGAAATAATAAAGATTAGACCAGAACTAAATTAGAGAATAGGAAAACAATAGTAAAGATAATAAAACTGAGCTGTTGTTTTTGAAAAGATAACAAAGTCAACGAGCTTTTAGCTATACCAATAAGAGATAAGACTCAAATACATAAAATCATAAAAGAAAAATGACACAACTGATTCCACAGTAATACAAAAGATCTTAAGAGACTGCTGTGAACAACTATATAACAAAAAATTGAATAATCTAGAAGAAATAGAATAAATTTCTAGAAACATGCAACCTACCAACACTGAATTAAGAAGAAACAGAAAGTCTGACAAGACCAATAAAGAATAAGGAAATTGAAGCAATAATAAAAAACTTACCAACAATAAAAATCCCAGGACCAGATGGCTTCACTGGTGAATTTTACCAAACATTTAAAGAAGAGTCTATGACAATTCTTCTCAAACCCTTCTAAAAAATTGAAGAGGAAGGGCTACTTGAAGCTCTTTTAGCATTATCCTGATACCAAAGTCAGAGAAGGACACTACAAGAAAAGAAAGTTGTAGGCCAATATCCCTGATTGACATAGATGCAAAAATTCTCAACAAAATAAAAGTACACTAAATTGAACAGCATATTAAAAGAATCATACACCATGATCTAATGAGATTTATCTCTGGTATACAAGGACTGTTCAACATAAGAAAATTGATCAGTGTGACACATCACATTAACAGAATGAAGAATAAAAATCATGTGATCATTTCCAGAATCATGCAGAAAAAGCATTTGACAAAATTCAACATACTTTCATGATAGAAATTCTCAACAAATTAGGTATAGAAGAATGTACTTCAACATAATAAAAGCCATGTATGAAAAGACCCTAGCTAGCATCATACTCAATATTAAAAAGCTGAAAACATTTCGTCTAAGATCAGGAATAAGACAAGGGTACCCACTCTCACTGTTTCCATTAAACATAATATTGTATGTCCTAGCTAGAAAACT
Organism: Phocoena sinus; assembly: GCF_008692025.1. Classification (NCBI taxonomy): domain Eukaryota; kingdom Metazoa; phylum Chordata; class Mammalia; order Artiodactyla; family Phocoenidae; genus Phocoena; species Phocoena sinus. The sequence goes on from NC_045775.1 coordinate 27,432,379, forward strand.
TAAGCAAGAAAAATAAATAAAAGACATCCAAAACAAAAAAGAAGCATGATTGTCTCTGTTTGTGGATGACCAGATCTTATATATAGAATACCCCGAAGACACCACCAGAAGCTATTAGAACTAATGAGTGAATTTAGTAAAGTTTCAGGATACAAAATCAACATACAAAATTCAGTTGAGTTCTTATACACTAATAACAAACTATACAAAAAGAAATTAGAAGGGCAGTCTTATATGCAATAGAATCAAAAAGAATAAAATACTTAGGAAAACACTTAATGAAAGAGTTGAAAGATCTGTATACTGAAAACTATAAGACTGATTTAAGAATAAGAAGACACAAGTAAATGGAAAGATATGCTATGTTCATGGACTAAAACAATTAACATTGTTAAAACATCTATACTACCTGAAGTGATCTACAGATTCGATGTAATCCCTATCAAAATGCTAATGGCATTTTTCACAGAAATAGAAAAAAAACTCCTAAAATTCATATGGAACCATAAGAGACCCTGAACAGCCAAAACAATCTTGAGCAAGAAAAGATTTGAAGGCATCACACTTCCTGACTTCAAAATATATTACAAAACTACAGTAATCAAAACAGTATAGTATTGTCATAAAAACAGACAGATAGACAGATAGAACAGAATAGAGAACTCAGAAATAAATCCACACATTTACAGTTGACTCATCTTCAATAATGGTGCCCAGAACACACAAGGGGAATAGGATAGTCTCTTCGATACATAGTGTTGGGAAACCTGGATATCCACATACAAGAAAATAAAATGGACACTTATTTCATGCTCATACAAAAGTAATATCAAAATGGTTAAAAAGTTAAATGTAAGAAATGACATTGTAAACTACTAGCAGAAATCCTAAGAAAAAGTATCTTGATATTGATCTCGGCAATGAGTTTTTAAATGTGAGCCCAAAAGTAAAGAGAACAAAAGAAAAACTAGACAAGTGGCATTGAATCAAACTAAAAAGTTTCTACACAGCAAAGGAAATAATCAACAGAGTGAAAAGATCCCTTGTGGAATAGGAGAAAATATTTGCAAACCATACATTTGATAAGGGGTTAATATCCAAAATATTTAAGGAAATCAAACAACTCAATTGCCAAAAACCAATCTGATTTAAAAATGAGCAAAGGACCTAAATTTCTTCACAGAAGACAAATGGCCAACAGATACATGAAAACGTGCTGAACATTGCTAATCATTAGAGAAATGCAAATAAAAACGAGAAATCACTTCACACATGTTAGAATTGCTGTAATCAAAAAGACAAAAGACAATAAATGTTGGTGAGTATGAGGGAAAAAGGGAGCCCTCGTACACTGTTGGTGAGAATGTAAATTCATATAGCCATTATGGAATAGAATATGGATGCTCGTCAGAAAATTAAAAATAAAACTAGTATATGAACCAGCAATCTCACTATGAGTATATATTCAAAGGAAATGAACTCAAGATCTTGAAGAGATATCTCCATTCCTATGATCACTACAGCATTATTCACAATAGCTAATATGTGGAAACAACCTAAGTGACCATCAATAAATGAACAGATAAAGAAAATGCAGTGTGTATATATACAACAGAATATTATTAAGCCATAAAAAGAAGGAAATCCTGTCGTTTGTGATAACATGGATGAACCTAGGACATGATGCTAGATGAAATGTCAGACACAGAAAGGCAAATTCTACATTATCTCACTTATATATGGAATCATAAAATCAGAGAGTTGAAGAGTAGTTGCTAAGGGCTGGAAAATAGAGGAAATGGGAAGGTATTGATCAAAGGGTACAGACTTTCAGTTATGTAGGATAAATAAGTTATGGAGGTCTAATATATATCATGGTAACCATAGTTCAGAATACTGTATTGTATATTTGAAATTTGCTAAAAGAATAGATCTTAAGTGTTCTCACCACACATACACACACACACAGACACACACACAAATAACTATTAGATGATGGATATGTTAATTAGCTTAATTGTGGTAATCATCTCACAACATATATATGTATATATAATCAAAACATCATGATGTACAGCTTACATTTAGAAAAATTTTTAGTTGTCAATTATACCTCAATAAACCTAGAAAAAAATAAAAGTAAAGTAAAAGAAGAATGGATGTGGAATTTGACTAAACATCTTTTCATCTTATTTTCAGATAGTCCAGTGAACTCTTAATAATATGATCAGTTTCTGATTTGAACCATCCTTTTCTTTTTTGCAGTTTTGTCAGGTTTTGATCCATTGTTTTAATTACTTTGTAAACAATTTGAACATTTTCTTCTTATTCCATTGGAGTCATCTCCTTCTTAATGGTTTGCCTAATATAGTGTGTAATTTGTGTCCCAAAGGTCACTAAGAAGTTTTAAGAGATCAGGAAGTACTGGTACTTAAAGACCTTGAGGAGCACCTGTCTTCAAATACCAGAATCAGGACTTCTGATTTAGGACTATAATTATGGAATTTATAGCAGTCTGAAGAAGTCACTTAAAATTTTTGTTTATTCTTTTCTTTATTGAATGTTGGATATTATTTGGGATATTTGAAACTTTGTGATTCACAAAGATCTTAGAACATATCCTTCATGGATGTCAAATATGTAGTTGATTCACATATTCACAGTAAACATACAAAATATGACCTCTGTTCTCCTCCTCCAGATCCCTCATTCCCAACCACCCCCTTAATCTCCAGCCACATTTAATACTACTTAAGTTATTCTTCTGGATTTATATGGATCTCTCTTCCATTCTTGCTCCCTGTCATGCTTTTTTAGACCACAATAAACTATATGAATTATTTACTTAATCCTACTGCCTCATATGCTAAGAGTATGCTTGTAGGTTTCTTTATTTTTTAATTATTTCTTTCAATTGTTTTTGAAGAAGCCCTTTGTGGAGTAAAACTTTTGAGACCTTATATGTCTGTTAATATGTTTATTCAGCCATCACAACACCTTACACATATTATTCCATTGCGTTCTTGTCTCTAGCGTTCACTGTTTTTGAGGCTATCAGTTTGATGCTTTATCTTTGTGCATGCTACTCCTTTTTTTCTGGAAAATTTTAGAAATTTTTCATTTTGCCAATATTCTACCAATTTCTTTCTTTATATTTCAACCTTTAATTCTAATAAATTTTCACTGATTTTTTAGAAATTATGTTTCCATTTTCTTTATGTATTTATCATTCCCAGACATCTATTATATATACCTTAAATTTCCTTTTGAAATTTTTGCTCTCTTTTGTCATTCCTGATGACTTTTGAGAGAGTTCCTTGATTTGGTCTTCAAGGAGCAGTTTTGTTTTCCTAGTATATATATTTTGTTATATATCTTGCCTATTAAATCCTTTATATCTTTGAACCCTTATTTCCAGTGTGTCCTGTTTGGTGTTACTGATATCTTCCCTTATCTCTTTCAAGGTATTTTATTTTTAATTAATTAATTTATTTTTGGCTGTGGTGGGTCTTCGTTGCTGCACGTGGGCTTTCTCTAGTTGCAGTGAGCGGGGGCTACTCTTCATTGCTGTACGCGGGCTTCTCATTGTGGTGGCTTCTCTTGTTACAGAGCACAGGCTCTAGGCACGCGCGCTTTAGTAGTTGCAGCTCTCCGGCTCTAGAGTGCAGGCTCAGTAGTCGTGGTGCATGGGCTTAGTTGCTCTGCGGCATGTGGGATCTTCCCAGACCAGGGCTCGAACCCATGTCTCCTGCATTGGCAGGCAGATTCTTAACCACTGCACCACCAGGGAAGTCCTTTCAGGGTATTTTTAAATGCTTATTTAAAATATTTTAAATTACCTGGTCCAATATTTGTAACTCATCTACTATAGGTTGTTCATTTTGTCCTCCCTCTCTTTTGCTTTCTCTTTCTCCTTTAAATTGTAGCTGTGTTCCTCAAATATCTGGTTACTCTTTCTTGTGAGCTCATTTTATCCTAGGAGTATCAGCTATTTTTGTTGGTAAAGGATAGATAAGAGGACAAATAGTACATGATACTACAGCCTGGGCTGGACTATCCACTTGTGTTATACTCCTTAGAAGGACAACTCCTGCTCCTTGGAAACTCCTCTGTGTCTTGGCCCAGGGCACAGATGTTTTTCAGGAAGCTTGATCCCTTTGTTTTATTTGCCATTTATGTTCATAGATAAAATATCAACATAAACATCAACAGCGTCCACACAAAATCAGGAGTAACCTTCAGAAAAAGAACTGTTCATTTCTGTGTCTCTGATGACTTCAACATTGTCATGTACATGGCAGGTGCTCAACAAATGTTGAGTGAGTAAATGAGTAATCTGTAAGTTCAACTCAATTACATTAAAATTTTTAGTATGATTTTTTTGGAGGAGTTCATCGAAGTCATTCTAACATTTATATGGGATTATCAAGGCTAATCAATAGCTATGGTCACATTGAAAACAGAGAAGAGGGAGAACGTTATCTTGCTCATTAGTAAGATAAATTACAAAGCTATAGTAACAGAAATAGTCAGTGATTGTGTGTTAATGAACAAACAGATCAGTGGACTAGAGATCAAAAGCTGAGCGCTCAGAAACATTTTCATGGTTATAAGGATGCTTTATATACCCATTAGCTTTTTGGATTTCTGTTTCTATAAAGTACATATTCATAAATGTCTTCATTCTTCTATGGGGTTTTTGTTGGTTTCATTTTTTTTTTCCAACTTGAAGAAGTTCATTGGTATTTTATAAATAAGTCACTTGTCAGTTTTCAACATAAAAAGCATCTTCTTATCTGTCACTTTCCTTTTAAATAGGTCAAGGTGATAGGTTAAAGGTAACTCCAGGAGAATAAAAGAGAATGCTGAAATTTTCCAGAGAAAGATTTTGCTTGAAGAAGTGATGAAGGACACTATTAGAATAAAATGTACCTAATTATCTAGCTTAAGGCAAATGTTGGTGAAATGTTAGGATGAACTATAAGACTTCAGAGACATTTTGTACAGTACCAGGCCCTTTTGAGGCTGTATCCCTAGACCTTATTAAGGTGTCCTGTCACTCTCCCTTGCCTTGAGGGAATACTTGAGGATAAAGTTAGGAATTTGAGATAAGATAAAGTCTCAAATCCTTTGTCTGGCCCATCAGGCCTTTCCGGTCTTCCTAGCTCTCTCTCTCTCTCTCTCTCTCTCATCTCTCTCTGTTCACCACATGACTTTATACTTCAGCCATACTAATTGACTATTAGGTTATTAAAATAAATTCTGGCTCACAGCCTGACTGAAATCATTTTCTAGATTGCTTTTTCTTATTTTGTAATGAAGCTGATATTGGACTGCTTCTGGTCATACCTGGAACCACTGCCAAAACTGACTTTCAACTCTGTATTTCACTGAAAACACTGTGTGTGTGTTCTCTTCTGCTATGGATTGACTTGTATCCCGCTAAATTCATATGTTGAAGTCTTAACTTCCAGTATTTCAGACCTCAGAATGTGACCTTTTTTGGAAATAGGTTGTTGCAGATATAATTATTCAAGGTGAGCTCATTAGGGTGGGTACTAATCCTTATATGACCAGTGTCTTTATAAAAAGGGAGAATTTGGACTCAGAGACACATGTAGAGAGAACTCCATGTGCAGAGATTTAGGGAGGAGATAGCCTTTTATAAACCTAGGAGAGAGTTCTGGAACAGATCTTTCCCTCCTAGCCCTCAGAAGGAATCAACCCTGCTGATATCTTGATTTCAGGCTTCTAGCTTCCAGAACTGTGAGACAATAATTTCTGTTTAAGCTACCCTGTTTCTGGTACTTTGTTATAGCAGCCTTAGCAAACTAACATACTTTCTGTCTCTCAAATTAGCAATTTGCTTCTTTTGAGCACCACTGTGATAGAGACATAGTGACATTTGATTGTTTTTACTTCATTTTAAAATGACATATATCTTATATACAGTTACTTGGTATGTAACAGTAAGTAGAGAACCACAAACCACATTTAGATGTGGGTGCTTGGAATACATTTAGTCTTACTTATCAGCTAGGTAACTATTTACTATAGGCATCCTCAATAAATTATTAAAATTTAGATCTTATAAAAATGATTGTAGATTACTAAATGTCATGGACTTGCTGAGTCACTTGCTTATAGTTGAAGCTGTAATTTAAAATCTACATGCTAAGAGTCTACTTGTAATAGTTCTATAGTGGAACAAAAATAAATGAACCTAAGACAGAGTGAGAAAGAGTAGAGAAAACCTGTGGAGTAGATGTGACACACAGTTCATTCATTAATTCATTCATCAATTTAGTAAATTCTCATCATTTCAGGTGTTATGTGATGATTCAAAAATATAAAGATGATATAACTCAGTGGGAGAAGACTCTTCTGGTGCCAGGTCAAGGAACTTAAATATAAGATGTGTTTTAAAAAATAGTAGAAGATCATACTGGAGAGGTAGAATGAGACAAGTTTGGGTGGAATCTTGAATACCACACAAAAGGCCCTGAGCTTTGCTTTTCAGTCAATGATAAGCCTTTGTTGGGGGTAGGGGGGAAAACTGTGGTAGTGACGCAAGTAGCCCATGGTAAATGCAGAAGGCCCACTGTAGGAGAAGACCTTATGTTTTCTACTTGACCTTTCTCCAGATCCTCGAATGGAAAAGCAAAAGCTTCCATTCCCTTCATACATAAAGTTACTCATGGTTATCTTGAAAGTGTGAGAAGTAGAGATTGTCCCTTCATGTCACAAACTTTGAGATCCTCTTAGGATGAGCAGCATAGTGTCCCAGGCCTTACGGTGGAGTAAGGGTGATGACCTGACATTGACTTATATACTTTATTTTTGAGAAGTTACAGTTGAGGGAGTGTGGGGACTCTAAAGCATGCCTTTAGATGAGAAATACAGAGAGACTATGCTCAGTGTCTAAGCGAGGGACTGGAAAACAAAACTTAAAAGAGAGGGAGAAGTTTTTCCAAGGAAAGAGTCAGGGAAAACTTTACTTGGCTTCAAGTAGAGATGAGTGAGTTCTTCAGAAGAAATTTCCTTTTGGGGAAACGAAGGCAACAGATCTTTCCTTAATTTAGCAATAAATGAACATATTCGGATCAGTCTGGATTCATGCTTTTAATCATTAGAATATGCTTTCCCTGTCCTTCTCAGAAAATGTGTTGATTTCAATGACCAGTACAACTCTTCCTATCACAATGTCATTAGATTCTGCAGCCCAAACCCTAATATCCAAGGCAAGTCTTATTCCCTGTACCTTGAAACCATGGAGTAAAATTTGTGTAATTCAAATCTTTCAGCTGGAAGCTACTTCCTAGATTAAGATCTTACTTTCACAAGTAGCAGCAAAATACAAGATTTTTGCTCTAGAAACAGAATGTAAACATTGTATGCTTACAGCCATTACTTTAAACTTCCTTTTCTGAGTCCTCTGTTATTGGAGGACAATTTGGTCTCAAGCTCTAAGGCTCCACCCAGGTCACGAAAGGTCAAGCTGATGCAGAATGTGAGGTTGCATTTTGAAGAGTGCAGAATGCTTGCATGCCTAGATCTGGGGCCAACTATTTAATCTGATGGGCCCAATGCGAAATAAAAATGAGGAGGCCCTTGCTCAAAAAGCAGGAAAAAGTGCCATTATAGGTATGAAAATAAAAAGTGTTTTCCTTTCTTTGGTTGTTTCTCTCTCTCTCTTGACTTATAGTGTTTTTTAAAATTTTTACTATTTAATGTCATTCTAAGTATGGAAAAAATAAATTGTAAATAATTTGCATGAATTTTACCATTCATCTCCATATTGTACAATCTCAGTTTAATGGAAATATAAAAGCATTTAAGTCATACATGATATCACTACAATTACATAGTTCATATTTCTCAGTAATGCAGATACTTGCATGAGAGGAAATACATGTGCAAAATAACTCAAATGTGTTTAAGTCCACGATGCAGGCATATGTACCAACATTGTCTACCTTTAGTTTATTGATGAGTAAGGAAGGACTGAAAGGTAAAGGATCTATACAGGTAAGTAACATGAGTAAGAATAGATTTCTTTGCTCACCGTGTCTCTTAGAATACCATTGTCTTCTTTCTGAGTTTGAAGCAAGTTCTTGTTCTAAAGGAAAGCATAGCCTCTTGGGGTTATCAGTGCTCCTGCTTATTTAGTTGTAGATGTAACATGCTGATCTTACACTTGCTTTGATTCTGGCTGAACTCCCATTGTTCTTGAATTCACTGAAATTCTGTGCTAATGGAGCATCTCCAGTGCTATATGCAAATAGGATGTCAAGGAACGGGGCAGAGATGCATATTCACATATTGCACGTAACTCCTTTGTTTACAACTGTGCTCCATCATCCCTTTGGACTTAACTCTAAAACACATTCTCAGTGATAAATTATGAAGAATTTCAAGACAGTGACAACAGAGCATAAAAGAAACAGGGGAGTTTTGAGCGTGGGCTCCTGCGAGGCCTCCTAGGTGGCACACCAAGGAATCAACCTTGCCTGGGCCAACCTCAGGGACTCCCACTTTGAGCATCACTTGATTATAATGGCATTGTACCTTGATGAAGAAGGAGAAATGCTGCGGTGACAGAGGGTTCAGAGATGAAGAACCTAGAGCCATCAATGAACAATTTTATCAGCTTCTTCACTGAGGTGAATGCTGATGCTAATTTTAATTCTGGTGAGTGGGAAGGCAATGGAAGGTGCTGGTAATCGTTCTGCAGTGGCATTCAAGAGCTCTGGTTTTAGCTTTGCCACCACTGAGCATGACACAACTTCTGTGAGTGCCAATATGCTCATCTGTAAAATGAGGATAATACTGACTACCTTATACAGCTGCCATGAGAAGTAAATAGTGGATGACATATGCACGTAATAGGTGGTAATAAGTGTAGTTTTTTATTCCCACTTTGGAGATTTTATTTCCACTTTGTTGATTCTGTGCCACAAGAACAGTAAATCAATACCAAGCTTGGTTCTGAAGAAAATCTGGAACAAGTTTTGAAGGCTTCCGCCACTTGGCTCTAGAGTTTTGGTCCCAAGGATAGTATAAGTAGCAGGCTGATTATCCAGGGAGATTATGTCTCTTGATATTCATTAGGTTTTAGAATCTCGGTGAATTATTAAAATTATATTTTTGGTAATGACTAATTAATTATAAAATTGCCTATGTGGGAGAAATGAACAGTTGTGTGCATAAATTATACCTTCGGACTTCTGTTATAACCTATGGCTAAAGTTGCCTAGGGCATACGTATATATGTAACCTATTGTTTCACTTTCTGCAAATGAATTTTATTCAGTTTTCTTCATTTTTTTTGTATATAAATATGTCCACTTGCCATTCATTTCCTCGAAGGCTAAGGGAACCAACAAATATTGGCCATTGGGCTGCTTAGATTTCTTGTCACCCTCCACCAAACTGGTACAATATTTATTTGTGCTTAGTTTTCTTTTAATTCTGTAAATCTGCAGTTGTTGCAATCTCTAATGTATGACTACATGGGTCTGTAAGAATATATTCTTGGCTGGGGAAATGACTACATGGTCCATTTTACACTTGACATCTCAGAGAAGAAAGTACAGCTCTCCAAACAAAGGACAGGAGGAAGAAGCGGAAGGAGGGAGGAATCAGAGAGAGACATGAAAGGCACTTGGCATTTAAGGAGGCACTAGACAGGCTGGCTGCTTTATCAGAGCCTCAGGCTGGGGGCTGAGAACCAGAAAGGAGTTCCACACACAGAGAACTTCAAAGGACCTGGCCTGGCCTGGGGATTTGTTAACATAGAAGGTTCTTCCCGATCCTACCTTTTCCTCCCACAAACATTCTTCCTCTGAAACACGTAGCTAGTTTCAAACCATGCTTCATGTCTGCATTGAAAATAGTATTTTTGAAACCCTAGCCATTTCCACTTCTAGGCCTAGGAAAGTGGAACTAAATATTTTAAAAGAGTGGAGTAATTCATAAAGCAACTTAATGTTTTTCTTCTCTTTAATTCCAAACTCCCTCAGAAGCCTAGTTCTTTCCTGACATTGAATGAAAATGTGGGGCGTTTCCCAAGTTTCTCTAGTTTCCCCATGTAGTACATTAAAAAAAAAAAGTTCTGGGTCATAGCTGGTCATAAGAGCAGTAATTAAAGTGTTACCTCCAGGGCAATAAAAATTCCATACTTCATTCTGAGTTCATACTCCCTTCCTTCAGTTGGGGACCTGTTGAGGTAGGAAGTATTTTTTCTCTTTCGCCCATCCCCATGTGTTTTACTTCTCCTCGTCGGTTCCTTCTCACTAGGTAGCCTCTGGCTCCAACAAGTTTAGAATGAAGGCATGCAGGATTGGTAGGTGGTAGAAAACATCTCTGTTGACTAATACTTTTTTGAACCGGCGTGTTGGCCTTTCTGGGCTTGATAGTTGCTCACAGCTGATGTTCTCTTATGGGCTGCTTTCGTATGTTTGTGGAAAACCCCACTTCCTCAGAAAGGATCTACTTCTTAGGAGGGTGTGAGGTACCTCCTTGGATTGGCGTTTTAAGTTAAAGCTGTCTTCTTGGGCAGAAACTCAAATTACCCCATGCTCTATCATGGTAAGTGGTTCATATTTAGGCCCTTGGCACATATTATTTTGCTGCTGGCGCATAGGGTTTAATCCCATTTCAACATGCTGTTGCATTAAAATGGGCAAAATGAAGCGATGTAGCGTGGTGGTTAAAAGCAAAGGCTTTGTGGTTCAAGTCCTGGTTCTGCAACTAAATAGCTGTGTGACTTTGAGCAACTTAACTTCTCTGAGCCTCGATTTCTTTATCCATAATGTGGAATGATAGTACCTAATTCAGAGGCTTGTTAGGAGAGCAAAATGATTAAAAGATCTAGAACATATACACTCAACCAACAGGTGATACTACATCTGAACTACAATTTCTTAGCAGTGATGTGGTCCTGGGATTTACCTGTGCTATGAGAAGAAGCAAGTGGTTCAACCTGCTCACCTTTACATGCATAGTTATGAAACCAGTTTTCAAAAACACTCCATTCAGCCATTTAAGGAGAGTTCCTTATTTTCTGGGCAATGTTTGTAATTTCCAAACTGTCTTTATTTATAATTTCTCATGTCATCTTGGAGATATCCCTGTAAGGTAGGCAAAAAAAGTATTATTATATTCTTCTTTTTGCAGATAAGGTGTTTTTTTTGTTTGTTTGTTTTGTTTTTGCAGTACACGGGCCTCTCACTGTTGTGGCCTCTCCCATTGCGGAGCACAGGCTCCGGACGTGCAGGCTCAGTAGCCATGGCTCACGGGCCTAGCCGCTCTGTGGCATGTGGGATCTTCCCAGACTGGGGCACGAACCCGTGTCCCCAGCATCGGCAGGCTGACTCTCAACCACTGTGCCACCAGGGAAGCCCAGGTGTTTTAAAAAAATTTTTTTCTTTACTGTTTTGGCTGCATTGGGTCTTAGTTGCAGCATGCAGGCTCTTCATTGTGGCACACGGACTGCTCTCTAGTTGTGGCGTGTGGGTTTTTTGCTCTCTCTAGTTGTGGTGCGCAGGCTCCAGGGTGCATGGGCTCTGTAGTTTGCGGCACTCGGTTTCTCTCGTTGAGCCGCACCAAGCTCAGTAGCTGTGGTGCATGGGCTTAGTTGCCCCACAGCATGTAGGATCTTAGTTCCCCGACCAGGGATGGAACCCACGTGCCCTGCACTGGAAGGAGGATTCTTTACCACTGGACCACCAGGGAAGTCTCCAGATAAGGTGTTTGAGTTGTAGCAGGGACAAAGGTCATAATGACAGTGCTGGACTCAGAACCTAGGTTATCTGCCTTCCCAGTGCTTTTCAGGCTGTGTTGGCTGCCCTCCTCTGTCATAACATCATTTGTTAAATGAACTCAGCATTAAGGTGAAAGGATGCTATTCCCTGTGGTGACAGTTCAGTGGGAGGCTTTAGAATAGAGAAAAGTTTCTTGCATGGGGTTTCATCTGCGCAGGTGGCCTTCCCAAGTGAGTGCGCAGGAATGCCTCTGGTGCTCTGTCCCATTAGGGCACTAGTCCCTCCTTTCCTTCAGACAGCGTCAGTTTCTTTAAAAATTACCCTGTTGACATGCCATTAACAGAGCAGAACATGTTGACATCCAGCTGTTGCTTTCATTACATATTTTAATTGGTCTCACACTGTTTTCCCCTCACTGTTTTGTACTGTGTTGGTTTAACTCTGTCTGCGGTCAGCCTGGCTTGAGCTGTAAACCTTTTATGAGGGGAACTTGCTGATGTGTGGAAAGTCACAGGCAGCTGGCTGGACCCAGCTGGCAAGTCTGGAATATTCCAGCTCCAACCTTAACCATTCAGTGATTTTGTTTGCTCTTTTAATATCTCGTTTTTAAAACTTCAATCCCTGAAAATTTAGAGAAGGACTATTTCTCTGGGCAAGCCTCTAACAAAATTTATTCTTAAGGTACAAATAGCCTATATTAAACTGAAAATTAGGATGAAGGTGGGAATGAAGGATGTTTGGCAGTTATTGCTGTTGGAAAATAAAAAATCTCAGTGATCCTGAGTTGGGCGATTGTGCTCTAGTCAGTGTCACTAATTAACAACTGAGCAGTGGCCCAGTGCAGACAATGCCCTTGGAGGAGGACAGAAGTCCAGATGGTAGGCTATGATCCAGAAGTTTGGACATCAGTCAAGAATGCAAGGTGATTACAAGGTGACCAAGAAAGATAGGACAGCTGGCATTTACAGAAGGCCCTCTTCGTTGTACCTGCAGGTGGTAACTGCTTACTTGGGGTAGTGAGTAGCTGAGATAGCAGTTTGCTTTATCTACAAAGAACCATAAGGTAAAACTTATTCATATCTCATAGCTTAGCTTGGATTCTCAGTTATACTCAACCTGAGCTTTTGTACAGGGAAAAAAGAAAACACACTCAAACACATGTACACACACACACAACAAAAACATGGGGCAGGGTTCCTTTAGGAACCAATGACTTACTTGTTTGTTTAACCAGTGAGCAACTACCATCTTCTAAGTACTGTTATAACTGTTCTAGGATCATGTAGAAATGAGGCCATTACCATCAAGGAATCCATTAGAAGAGATAAACTATCATGAGTAATTTTAATATAAATAGAATGTGGTAAGTTTCACAAAGGTTAAAGAAAATAAAGTATCACAGGGATAAGAGATTTCTTCGGAAGGATTTATTTAAAACACCAACAACAATTCTTGCAATAAAAGAAAAATAGGTTTTATTCTTTTAGGTGCTAATTACCTCAGCTGTCTATTGTACTTACATTCACTAAATAAATAATGCCATCCTAAGCTGTGACAAAAACAAGAGTTCTTTTTTACAAAATTTTGACTTGAAATCTATGTTATTGGTCTGTTTTGATATATATATATATATATATATATATATATATATAAGGCACAAAAAGATCGGATCCTCATAGAAGGCACAAAATTTACTTATTTATTCTGCCTTAAAAGGTCAAAACTGGACAGAGGGATGTGTAGTTAGCTGATTTGTTTTCCTACATACCCGCTCCATTGCCCTGCAGAAAATAATCATTTTTTTAAACTCAAGGTTGATGGATAAAAGGATGAAAAGGAGAAGGATGTGACTTGAATTCACACATATTGTGTTTCTCAAAATCTGAAAACCTTCGTTGTATTATAAAGGTCTAAATGAAGCACAAAGTAATGTTCAGCTGGAACCATGAAAATTAGCTTTAAAACTCATCAGTACTATAAAGACCCTAATTTCTCTAAATTGCAGTAGATTGAGATTTAGTTTGTCCAGATGCCCTTGGGTAACAAGAATAGGTAAAACCAAAGCAATGTGACACATCTGGAAGTTGCTGAGTTGAATATCAGATGTGAGCAAAACTTCCAAAGCCATGATTAAATACAAGGAGTAGCCCCTCGGTACCCTTTTTTTCTAGGTAGGATAAAGTCTTATAAATGTGACCTCAGTACTAAATAAAAGTCATCCTAATTAAAGAGAATTTGCGAATGATAATAAAATCCTGGGATGAGTCTTTGGGCATGATATTCCCTAAGGAGGTGAGCCACATTTCAGTATATACTGCCAAATATTTTTGAGGTTGAATTGCTCTGGGGCTCATTATCAATGGGTTTTCATCTATTCTTTTTGAATCAATGATTTCCTTTGTTGGATATAGACTGTCTTTGTATTCTCTTGACACTCATACCAAAAGATGATTTAGAAATTCTGTTTGCTAGAAAAATACATCAGGTGAGTCATTCTGTCCATTAACCACCTCTGTTCTTCACTTTTGTGTGCAGTGTGCTCTCTCCAGTGGAGTTAACCTAACTCTGTGCTGGGATTGATTTCCACTTGAAAAGTAAATGTTTGTTTCTAGTCTCAGCAGTTCCTCAATCTCTTTCTCTTTGTACCCACTTCCTTCTCTGGTTCTCCCCATAACCATCCTTATCCAAACTGTCATTTAGGACTTCTAAGTCATCCAGGTGAAAAGGAAGAATATTGGATTTCAGAATGAAAACCTTAGCTCTAACACCAAATTCCTTACCAAGAATTTTCCAAACCACTTAGGTGTAACGATTGTTAGTTTTTATTCCTCAGTTGTGTTATCTGTTTTTTGGTAACTATGCATCAAATATATACATCTGCCATATATTTTTGTATCTCTTAATTTCACTTTTATTAGGGCAATTACTGAAGGGTCATTCAAATTTGCAGATGAACCAACCTATCTGAAAGACATGTACCACTGCAAGTTTGTTTGAAATAGAGGCTTGTTCTTTTCTTTTTTAAATGCAAGGCAAGGAATTAACTGTAGTAGCCAGTTGAGGTTTTCTTTAATTCTAGAAGCGGAGAACATATGTATATGGTAAACTTTTAAGTAGTAAGAGAGTCACACATTTTTAAGATTAAAATAGTTAAGCTGGCAGATGTCTGTGGTGCTATTTATAGTCTTTATTACTGAATGTGTCTGATATTAATTGTGTTAAGTGTTAGATGTTAAATCCAGAGGACTGCTCTGACTTATGGACTTGATATATTTTTACTGGATGATCAAATATAACAAAGCTGAGTTTTACCTTCTTGACAAACATAGATAATTTTTAAAAAAAATTTTATTGGAGTATAGTTGATTTACAACATTATGTTAGTTTCAGGTGTACAGCAAAGTGAATCTTTTATATGTGTATATCTCCACTCTTCTTTTTGTAATATTCTTTTCCCATGTAGGCCATTACAGGGTATTGAGTACAGTTCCCTGTGCTATGCAGCAGGTTCCTATAAGTTATCTATTTTATATATAGTAGTGTGTAACATAAAAAAAAATTAAAAAGATATTCTGAACTATTTGGGATGCTCTAGTCTACAGCATTAGGGAGACAACTTGGGTAGATAAGTGTGGATAAGCTGTGAAGGGAGGTATTCAAATCTTTACTCTCTCACTAGCTATTTCTGAGCTTTTTGGCAAATTGTTCAAATTCTTTAAGCCTGTTTTCTCTCACCAGTAAAATGGGGATGACAATTATATTTATTTCAGACAGTTCTTATGAAAAATTTCATGTAAAGTGTTTAACACATTGCCTAGCACATACTAAGTAATTGAAAAATAGCTATTTCTTTTTGTAGGCAGAATCACAACTATTTTGTAACACACCTTTCCAAAACTGAATTAATTTAAGACTTCATGGAAACATTTAGCCAGTAAGTCATCACTTATTAAAGCAGACACACTTGGGCAATTCTTTAAAATGTTTCTATTTATCAAAAGTTATCCAGCTAGATATTGTTTAGAGATAGTTCAGCTGGTAACATACACCCCAAACACTTTTAAGGATTTGGATATCACTTCTTGTTAATATGATGCAGAACTTGAAAACCTCAATCAATCACTGGCTCAAAAAATCAAAAGCTCTTGTCCAGAAATAATGACTTATTTTATAGGTGCAAGCATCACTGTGTCTTGACAGTTGATTTAAAGTCTTTGTCTAGTATATCCAATGTCTGGGCTTCCCCAGAGATGTTTCTGTTCATCTATTTTTTTTCCTTTGAATGGGCAACACTTTCTTGTTTCTTTGCATGCTTTGTGATCTTTTCTTGTCAAAAACTAGACAATTAAATATTATAATATGGTAACTTTGGAAATAAGGTTCTTTTCCTCCCTCAAGGTTTGCTATTCTTGATTGTTGAAGGTTGCAATCAACTGTTTAGTTACTTTTCCAAACTATTTTTGCAATAACTGTATTCCTTGTTGTGTGTACTCACTGAGTTCTCTTCAGCTAGTGTTATGATAAAAATTTTCTCTATCACACCGGGAACTAAAACAAACAAACAAAACCTACCCCAGTTTTTTCAGATGGCTCCATGCTGTGGCACTTCTTTAACATTTAGCTAGGCCATTTACAACTTTGTCTTAGCCTTCACTTCATGCCTGCATTGAGCCTAGAGAGCAGCCAAAGGAGAAATCATAGAGTCTTCTCAGGTATTTTATGAGCATGTATTCTGCCCTGAGTATGAGCATGGCTTCCTAAATCCCTAAGTTTACATGGGTGGGTTTTGAAAGTGCTACTTTCCCAAAGAAACATTGTCCCCAGCTTTTGCTTTCAGGCTTTAGGCTGTATTTTGTATGTCTCAGCCTTAGCCTTTTATTCCAGGAGGGTGTGGATTTTCTTTTCATTTTATGAATACAATGTTTTTGAGGAGTGCCTGCCATTATTTTGCCCTCAGTGATTCCAAGTTAAGTGAAACAGAGATGAGTGTCTTGCATGAGTCCTTCAGGTAACCCCCATACAGGTTAGAATAGACAAACCCAGTAATTTCAGTTAAGGTCTGCTCTGCTCCCTCTGGAACCATGTACCAAGGTCCCACACTGGGAATGCAGGCTGCCGTCTTCAGGACTCTTGTTAAACTGAGGAGGGAATGGGATAAGGGCAAGTAAAAATACCAAGGTTTCCTACTGTTTTCAAGTTACTTTTTTTTTTTTAATCAGCATTTTCTTGGTTACTATAAATTTTTTATTGTTTTCCAGAGTTCTGACAAAGTTGGTTCTGACAGTCTGCTTGTCTTTTGTTTTTGTGGAGCAACAGGCTTCCTACTCCATCATTTTGCTAATGTTAGTCCTTCTTCTATCTCTTTTGAAGTGGATTGACTTAACATCTGGACAAAGTTATGAGTATATTTTACATATTTTTTTCACTAAAAAGTTGTGTCCTGATCCTTCTCAGATATAGTTGCTAAAGCTAACATTATTCATTTCAGCACATAACATAAAGCCTTGTCCTAATGTATTTATAATATATTTAAAATTATTATCTTACTAGATCATCAGCTATTAAAACCTTGCTCAATAAAATAGCACTAGGAAAAGGTATTAGGTATGCTGATCATTCATTCACATAGTAAAAGTATATTGAGCGTCCAATGCACTCCAGGCATTGTAAGAATAGATCTTGAGTATTTAAAGTTAAATATGGCATGGTCCCTGATCCTGAGCTACTTAGACATGCAAACAAGTAATGAAAATACACTGTGATAAATATTATAAATTGTGTATAAAATGCTGAAGGAACATGGAGAAGTCAGAGAAAAATTCTATGGAGAGAATGGCAAGATTTCAAAGAAGAGGAGACTGTTATTCAGAGCTTTAGAAGATGAGTTGGGATTTATGCAGGCTTTCATGATGAGATGTGGTATTCCAGATTGAGTGAACCGCATGTACAAAGACTTAAAACCTTGAAGCACAGCCTATTATGGGAATAGAAAACAGGTTAGCTGGGCTACAAGAATGGACCTGTGGTAGAAGCTTCAGGAAGGAAGGCTAGAAAGTTAGGCTGTGACCCGATCATGAGAGGCATTGTGTTCCATGCTAAGGAGTTTAGACTTGATCCTGTAGAGAGAAGAATGACATGATTCCCCAAATTAAGACTCCCACATTCTTCCTCTGTAAATCCAAAACACTCATTTTTTGGATGAGGAGAACTAAATGGCTTTTCTGTGAAAGATATTTTATGTAGAGTGAGGGACCCAGGGATGAATAAGACATGATTTTTCGCTTTCAATTAGTTTACAATCCATTAGGCATTACTACTACTCTCCTCTTTCTGTGTTACCTATATTTGCCATTCTACTCAAATGACCAGTCCTGCTCCTATTAATTCCATTCTTAAGAGACAACTTTACCATCTACTTTATTGGAAGGAAAATAAAATACTAGATGCCATGAGCTACCTCTGATTATTTTCCTTCCCACCTCACATTTTTCAGTTACTATATTTTTATCACTCCTCCCTTTCTTTACAACCCAGCCTCTTAGCAAAAGCTGCTCTCCTTCTAAATATAGTTTCTCTTTATATCCTGAATTATATCATTTATCATATATGAATTATATCATTTAATCCTTTGAGATCTTCATTGATGATCATCTCTCTTGCTTGCGTTTCAATTCATTCCAGTCTCTCTTCTTTCTTTATCTGCAAAAAGCCTTGGATGTCTTCATTTTCTCATCACTTAACTCATTTATTGGAATCCCTCAAATAAGGAGCCAACCGTCCCAAACTTCTACTAAAATTGTACTCTTAAAAACATCAGTGATATCCTAGTTAGCCTACTAGGAACCTTAGCTCCACCCCAGTGTTCACCTTCTCATCAGTAATTGACATGTCCCACCTCCTTTGGTTTCCAATAGTCCTCTGTTTGGATTGCCATGGACACTCTTCTTCAGCTACAGTGGGCTTTCCTCTTCTTCAAAGATATCAAAGCTTTCAAAGACAGGAACATGCTTGTTCCTGTCTCAGGGCCTTTGTCTTTGCCATTCCTTTTGCCTAAACTCCTCTGTCACAGATTTTCACCAGGCCATTTTCTTCTTACTATACAAGTCTCTACTCAATGTCACTTTCTTTGTGGGGCTGTCCTTTAACACTCTATGTGTGTATACTCCTCTTCTGCAGTCTTAACTTATTGCATTATCTTCGTGCAACCCTCTTTTGTCTCATAGCACTTAACCGCTACCTTAATGTCTTTGTTGTATTTGTCTTATTTTTTTCCTCCTCATAAGTACATAAGATCCTTGAACAAAGGTATCTTCTATCTTTCTATATGGACTTGATGACATGGGGTGGCAGGGCGAAGCTGGGGCAAAGTGAGAGTAGCATCAACATATATACACTACCGAATGTAAAATAGTTGGCTGGTGGGAAGCAGCAGCATAGCACAAGGAGATCAGCTTGGTGCTTTGCAATGACCAGAGGGGTGGGATAGGGAGGATGGGAGGGAGGCTCAAGAGGGAGGGGATATGGGGACGTGTATACGTATGGCTGATTCGCTTTGTTGTGCAACAGAAACTAACATGGTGTTGTGAAGCAATTATACTCCAATAAAGATCTATTTTTAAAAAATGTGAATGATAGATTAAAAAAAAAAGTACAGGCAGTAAAAGTCCTTCAACTTTTCTGTTCCTGCTTACTTAATTTGTTGTCAGAATACCTAGGTTTCTCTGAAGTGTAGATATTTCTGATGGACCTAAATAAACTACCCTTTAACTTCATCTAGTATGAGATCCATGCCTCTCATAATTTCTTCTAATTCTAGGAGATGGTTTTTCCTTGTCTTTTCAATACCTTATTATCTCTCAGAGAGTTTAAAACCCTTGGAGCTTTTGCTTCGATCAGTAGAAAGAGAAAGACTAAGGTAAGCATCATACTAACCACATTGTTTTGGAATTGCACATTTACACATGCCTATTCTAGGATAATAAATGTTTTCCTTTTCATATTTTATCTGAGGTATCTGTAAAGGTTTTTGGCACATAGTTGATGTGCTAAAATATCTGCTGCTACAAGTTAGCTAGTGTATTAATATGTGCTTTTCCTTTGTCATGCAGGAAGGAAATTCTCAGCTGTTTGCTTCTCCAACTTTTCTTTGTTTTGCTTACTCTTCCTGATCAATATTATAGACTAAAATTTCCATTAAATTCATTAGTTCCCACAGGGAAGCATGTTGCATAGGATCAGATACATTTGCTTTCTGAGACAATTTTCTTACTAAAAGAATTTCAAGAGGGAAACATCCCAGCTTACATTGGATCATAATTTCTAAATGCCTTTAAGAAGACCTTAACACATATTAACTTCATAAGTAGAAATGCAATGGTCCAGCACTTAGATTTTGTAGAGCCATGAATAATCTTCTACTTTTAGTCAAGGATGAAATATTTTCATATGGTTTTCTCCCTGAGGCTTGTTTGAAGTGTTGAATAAATGGGTGTGGCATCCACAATCTCTCTTACCTGCATTACCTAACCAGATGTCATGACTATGTGGTTCTTCGGTATCATTTTTACCTACGGCTCTTAACACAAGCACTGTCTGCCAGATAAATTACTTTCCAATCAAAATCTCACTTCTAGCTTCTGAATAGCCACTTTCTACATAATTTTTATATTTGAATTTTGTCCCATTATCATAAAATTGAAGTTTGGATCCCTGGTACTTTTGCATCTAGGGTGACATTCAAGAACAACAAAATGTTAACTTGGATCCTGTTTCTTCTCAGGACTCTTACTCTATTGGTTAGTCCCTAAGAGAAGACTCTCCTGGCTTTTCTTCTGCCTCTATGGCTACCATGTCTCTTTTTTGCATTACTAATATAGCTTCCTTACCTCCAACATTACATTTAGGTATTCTTCAAGGCTTGGTTCTATACTATAGTTTCTCTATATTTTCTCTTAAGCAAACTTACACACACCAGTAACTTTACTAACCATCATAGGCACATGGCTTATAAATATATATTTCTACTCCATGCTCCGGGCATATATAGGCAACTGCTTTTTTGTCATTTTGGGAGGGATGTCTCAAAGACACTTAAGACTCAACTTATACAAACTAAACTCATGATTGTGTTCCCCAAAACTGTTCCTATTATTTTGTTTCCTATTTCAGTGAAGAGTCTAACTATCCACCTTCTGGTACAAACAAAAAACTAAAACTCATCCTTTTCAACTATTTCTTTTCTTTCCCATGTCAAATCTATCACCAAATATTGTCTTATTAAATCTCCTAAGTACCTGAATCTTCCCTCTTCTCTATGAGTGTGAAAACCCTAGTCCTAGCTACTAGTCTCACTAAAATACTATAAAATACTACTGTGTTCATCTACTTACATCCTCTTTTACTTCCTTATAATCCTTCCTCCATATGGCATGGGACAAAAATCTACTAACATGATGTAGATCAGCTATTTTCCAAGTGTCATTTGGGAATCTATTCAGGGATTCTACAAGGTCAAAATTATTTTCTTATTAATACTACAACTTTTTTGCTCTCATTCTCTCTCATTGGACTGGTGTTTTCCATGGCAACCTGACCTGTAATATTGCAACAGAATGAATGTAGAAGCAGATGTGAGAATCCAATTATCTTCTATTAGGGCAAATATTAGAGGAGCTTGCAAAAACAAACAAAAAATCACTCTTCTCACTAATTGTTTTTTGTTTTGATATACATAGTTTAAAAAAGTTTTTGTTTTATATTGGAGTATAGTTGATTTACAATGTTGTGTTAGTTTCAGGCATACAGCAAAGAGATGTAGTTATCCATATATCTTTTTTTTTTCAGATTATTTTCCCACATAGATTATTACAGAGTACTGAGTAGAGTTCCCTGTGCTAACAATAGATCCTTATTGGTTATCTATTTTATATACAGTAGTGTGCATATGTTAATCCCAACCTTCTAATTTATCCCTCCCCCCACCTTTCCCCTTTGGTAACCATAAGCATAGTTTTCTTAAAAAAATAAAAATGTCATTCATGATTCATGTTAACATGTCATAGATTTATTTTTGTTATTTTAAATGAATGGATCTTTTAAACTTTCTCAGGTTTAATTTATAAGATAGTATTGATAGCTATAACACACAAAAGCTCTTTGGAGTTCTAGCTCTTAAGAGTGTAAAGAGTTCCTGAAACTAAAGCATTTGGAGAGCACTGGCCTAGGCCAACAATGACCTGGTCACTACCTAACTTTCCAAATTCATCTTTCTCCATAACACATCTCTCTTTTTCTACTCCATCAGTCTCTTGTTCTTGCCTTATTCCCTTCCAAGACAGGTCATTCTGCCAGAAAGCCTTTTTCCTACCTTCTTTATCCAGTAAACTTGAAGTTATTCCTCAAATTTCATCATCTCAGTTGTCATTTCCTTAGGCAAGCCTTCCTAATCTTCTTGAATGGGTCAAGTTAAGTGTTTTAGGATCTCATAGCCTTTGTACCTCTCATTCACTGTTATGGTTATGATAGAACATTTGTTTTCACCATTATTTTGTTAATATCTAAAGACCCACTAGCTAAAATTGCCATGAGATCAAGAATCAAGTCTATTTTTGTTCAACACTGAAACTCCAGTGCCTAGCATGGTACCTGGCACCTGGTAGAAATTTATGGAATGAATAAACTGGATGAGCTGGAAAACATGTAGTGGTACAAAGGGTAGAAGTAAAATATAAAAATAAAACCAAGAGATTCTCAGGTTATTTAAGAATTTCACAAGGATTTGGACAGAAAGAGACAAGTCTAATGAGCCATCTAGAAGGAAAAATGAGGTGAGAAAGGCCCAGGGGT
The DNA here is from genome assembly GCF_008692025.1 of Phocoena sinus. Lineage (NCBI taxonomy): Eukaryota > Metazoa > Chordata > Mammalia > Artiodactyla > Phocoenidae > Phocoena > Phocoena sinus. The sequence continues at coordinate 27,454,989 of NC_045775.1, forward strand.
AGAAAAGCACCAATTGGAAAATTATGTTTATCAAGAAGTAAGAGCATATTGAAGGGAGTAAGAGGAGATAAGATTGGAAAGATGAGCAAGAGCCAAATGTTCAGGGTCTTGGACTATATAACCTCAGAAATTTGAGCTTCAAATCATAAACAATGGAGAATCTAATAAGTGCCTGTGGAAAGTTCTGGCAGGAAAAATAGTGCATTTTGGGCATATTTATCGACTAGTAGTATGTGAAACAAATTAAAATAGTGGTGGTAAAACTAGTTGGGGAGCACCTGAACTTCTGCCTAAAATTTCTCTGCAGGATTTGTGGCCACATGAAATCAGTTTTCAGAGACCAGGCATGACTTACACGGTGCTGAGATAAATATCTTAAAATAATAAAGCTTCAATAGAATAGGCTTTCTTTATCACAGTCTTCCAAGTTATTTCCTAAAACTAAAGAGTGTTTTTATAATACAGAGTGAACACAGATTTTTGTATGTCAGTGTCCAGTGGAATGGTTCTGGAAACTTTTCTGTTGTGGTGGATATGATACATGTTTACTCCCCTGCATGACCTGCTCTGGGAAGCTTCAATTGTGCACCTGGTCATGTGATGTTTCATCCCTTTATGGTACATTCACCAACTGCATTGTAAACGTCTTCATTCCAGATTGAATTTTTATATACTTGGAATCATGTTGGAACCAAAACTCCAATAACTTGAACTGAAATGAAAGGTGAGACTGTTTTTTTTCATTTTCTCTTAAGCAAGTTTATAGTCAGATTGCCTGAAGGAATCACAATATCAGTGAGCTCTATAAATGGTTGTTCTACAGGAAGAGCATGTGAGCTGAGCCTGTTTTAAAAATTGAACAAATGAGAACATGAAGCTTTATGCCCTGAAACTTTGCTAATAATTTTTCATGTCGGTTTTCCCAGAGCCTTAAGTGGCTACACAAATGAGAGAAGAAAGGCCATTATCATTATGGAGAATATTTTCCCCCTACATTAGAAATGGAAGAACCTTATAATTTATCATCTTTTAAGGTGCTGGAATGCATTTGATACATCTAATCTGTGGGGACTACCATTTATTTATTGCTTACTCTGGGCTAGCACTATATTGGGTTCTTTAAATATAGTTTTCAGTTTAACCCTCATAAAACCCTGGATAACAGTAGTCTTATTTTTATCTCCATTAAAGGAATGATGATTCTGAGGGAAAATTTAAGTAACTTCTCCAAGTTCACATAGCTAGTAAGGGTTGGAGCTGGGCTTTTCTGATCCATTCATTTACTCAAAAAAGACTTTGGGGAGTCATGAGTGAATAAGACCCCTCCTCATAGAGCTTATATTGTAGAGTCAGAGAAAGACTCAAACAATCAGCAAGCAAATAAATAACTAAGGAACATGTTTTCCTGGAGATATGAAGTCTATGATGAAAAATAAAGCACAGTGAGAGGAGAGTGATGGGATAATTTTTATCCTGTTTTTTGATAGAGTGATGAAATCAGTCTTCCCTGGGGCAATGACATTTGAACTGAGCTTTGAATGGAGTGATGAATCAAACCTTATGAATGTTTTAGGGAAAAGTTTTCTCAGTAAAGACCCTAAAGATAGAAAGTAGTGACATAATCCCCTTACAGCAAGAAGGCCAGAGTGGCCCGAGCAGTATGGGCACAGGCAGAGCGGTGGGAAATGAATCTGGAGTGTTAGTTAGGCATAGATCATGAAGGCTCTTGTTGGCTATAATAAAAAGTTTGGATTTAATTTGTCAGAGTGATGGGAAGCCATTGGAAGCTTTTGAATAGGGAATTGGTGTGTTTTATGTGAGTTGATGTGAGATTGGGGGATAAAGGAGGAAAAGCGTAGAACTTGGGAGACCAAGTAGAGGACCACTGCTAGGGAACATCTTGGTGGTAAGGACTAGGGTAGTCGTAGAGGTGCTCAGAAAAAACCGTCAAGGCATACTTATTGAAATGAACTAAATTTAACTTCTTGTGCTATTGATATTTCCCACAAACTTCTCATTTATTTCTTGATTTCCAATCCTACTTCTATGAAGGGAAAACTATTTCTCTCTACTCACAACACTTCTAACACCAAATGTGTGAGATTTTCCCCCCACTTACCAATTATCCAACACCAGCTGGGTATCCTAGAATTCAATTCCATTCTGGCACTACCTACCCAGAGTTAGTGTCAGATCCTACACGTTAAGGGCTCAGTCTCACAGGATTGCCCCCCTTCAGTTCCAGTCACAAGTCTGGGCCTCCCATATTTCCAACCAACTGGCTATAAATTAGAAGTTCCCATGCCCGCCTCTTCAAGTGTGATAATTTGATAGAATGGCTCACAGAACTCAGGAAAAAAGTTCACTTACAATTACTGGTTTACTGTAAAGAATACAGCTCGGAACAGCCAAATAAAAGAGATACGTAGGGCAAGGTATGTGGAAAGAGACAGGGCACTTCCATCCTTTTCTGGATGTACCGCCCCTAGCACCTCCATGTGTTCACCAACCTGGAAGCTCTCCAAACCCCTTCATTTATGGCTTTTACAGAGATTTCAGTACATAGTCATGGTTGATTAAATCATTGACCATTGGTGATTAACTCAATTTCTAGCCTCTCTCCTGTCCTCAGAGGTTGGGGCCAGGTTGAAAGTTCCAATCCTGGATAATGCCTTGGTCTTTCTGGTAACAGCCCTTATCCTGGAGCTATCTAGGGACCTCCAGCCACCAGTCATTTCATACAAAAAGACATTCTTATCTTTCTAGAGATTCCAAGTGTCAAGAACTGGAGTCAAATACCAAATATTAGAACAAAAGATGTTCCTAGCACTGCTATTACTCAGAAATTTACCAGATTTTTAGGAGCTCTGCCTCAGAAACCAGGGGCAGAGATAAAATATATATTTCTCATTATGTCACATGCTGGTACCATAATCTAGGCTCTTACCTCTTGGTTCTTAGATTATTATCTGATTATTATCATTGTCATAGATTATTATAACAGATTTTCCTGATTTCTTTCATTCATAAATTTAATCCATCCATTATACCTAGTTAAAATTATTTATTTCAATAATTATTTACTAATTAAAATTCTTTAGTATAATTCCAGTGAGAGATTTCAGATCAAGATTTGTCTTTTCATTATTATAAGAATACTCATATTCACTCCTGTCTTTATACCTTTTCTCAAATGCTGGCCTTCGTTTTTCAAAAAGGGAGCTATTTCTTATTTACAATTGATGTGCCTTTCCAGGTTGAATTGGAATCACCTTGCCTTCCCCCTAAACTTTCTCCCCAAGCTCTTCCTTATTTGACATTCTACAGTAATTATTGTCTATACAATTCATCCCAGAACTAAATTATATGTTGTTTTTTCATTTATTTAAGTATTCATACATTTGCACATTTGTTAATTGAATTAGTTAATTCACTCATTCATTTGACAAATATTTATCAAGAACCTATTATGTGCTAGGCTTTCCTCTAGACTCTGGACAAAGTGTGGACAAATATATTTTTTAAATCAACTTTATTGAAGTTAAGTTACATTCAATAAAATGCACAGATTATAAGTGAAGAGTTCAGTGAGTTTTTACAAATACTCACCCCTGTGTAAACTATGCCACACTCAAGATGTAAAATATTCCCATCATCTCCAAAGTCCAAAAGTCTCTTTGTGCACCTAATAGTCTGCCCTGCCCCCACCCAACACCCCTGTCTCCGCCCATCATCATAACTTATCATGATATTTAAACTTCAAAAAAATGAAGTCATACCACATGATATCTTTAATTCTGGCTTCTTTTGCTCATAATTATGTCTGCAAGATTAATCTGTTACATTTTTCACATATTGTACATATTTTATTGACAAGTATTATTCCATTGTACAAATATCCACATATTTCTTTATTACCTGTTACTGGATATTTGGATTGTTTTTAATTTCTTGCTATTGTGAATAATGCTGCTATAAACATTTGTGTACAAATATTTCTCTTAAAGGAATTTTACATTTCTCTTCATTAAACCTATGGATAGAATTGCTGAATCACATGGAAGGTATATATTTTAAAGTATAAGAAACTTTCAAACTGTTTCCCTAACTAGTTGTATCACAGAAGTGGAGAATAGAACAGTGGTTACCAGGGGCTGAGGATTTGGGAGAAATGAGAAGATGCTGGTCAAATGGTACAAAGTTGTAGTTATATAGGATGAATAAGTCTAGGGAACTAAAGCACAGGCATGGGGATTATGCTTAATAATACTATATTGAACACTGGAAATATGCTAAGAGAAAAGGAAAACAAATTAATGACTTCTAGTGTAAGCTTTGACATGTAAAGAGCTTGGAAGTTATCACTCTTGTCCTCACAAAAAAAAGCCCCCAGAATTGAAAATTAATGGCGTTTCTTAGATCTATCAGGGAATTGAGGTCACAGGGCAAACCACCACTCTGAAATCTGGAGAGACAAGTGAATTAAATGCAGAGATCCACAGCTGAGATTAGCTAAAGTAAAGCAGAAACCCCTGTAACCATAAACAGGTGGGAACACTTACATGGTAACCGTCAATAGAAACATATCAAACCAAAATGCAAAGAGAAAAAAGAATAATAATGATAAAAAGAACAGCATATCTAAGAGCTATGAACAAATATAAAAAAATAACATACTAGTAATGGGCATACACAGAAGGAGAATAAAAAGAGAAAGGAGCTGAAAAAACATTTAAAGCAATAATGGCTAAGAATTGTCCAAAATTAATAATACTAATTGTAACAAGTATACCACATTAATGCAAGATGTTAATAATATGAGAGCCTGTGTGTTTCAGGTAGAGGGTATATGGGAATTCCCCTGTACTGTTCTGAGATTAGTTTTTTTAAAAAAATTATTTCTTTAAAGTTTTAAGTTTTGTTATTTTTTTCAGTTTTTGCCCTAGGAATTAAAATTCTTCCTCTAGATCTAATTTTTCATTTATTATCATCTTCCTTCAGCCAGAAGAACATCGATTAGTGTTTCTTATAGTGCATGTCTACTACTGACAATTTCATTCAATTTTATTCATATGAAAATGTTTTAATTTCATATTTATTTAAAATATATTCTGTTGAATATAGAATTTTGTTTAATATTTTTCTTTCTTTATCCAACACTTTAAAGATAAAACCTCAATATCATCTGGCCTGCATCTTAACAGTATGCATATGTGTATGTTTAAGATTGTGTCCGCTAAATCTAACATCTGGTTTAACTTGGGTCAGGTTTTTTCTTTTTTTTTGGTCTACTTTTTTCCTTGAATATGGTTCTCATTTTTCTGTTTCTTTGCATATCTAGTAATTTTTTATTGCTTATGGACATTTCGAATGGTACATTAAAGGGACCCTGTGCTCGCTTATATTCCTCTGAGGAAAGTTGATTCTTTGTCTAACAGGAAGTCTTTTACTGGATGATCACCCTGAAGTTGTGTAATCTTTTTTTGTTAGGGTGGGCCAGTGGAAAGCTCAAAGTATTTAAGAAGGCCCTCTAAACATGCAGGAACTTAAACTTCAAACATTGTCTTTTCTGTGGATCTTGTCAATGTTCATTTTTAGGTAGTATTTTTAAGGTAGAACTGGAGTAGATTTTACAATGTAGTTTTAACTTCTAAGGCATGCACTTTTTGTGTTTTTCTGGATGCCCATTGTGTGAAGCAGATCCGTATACTCTGGCTGGTACAACACTCCAAAACCTCTCATTACTGTTGGACTTCCTTTCTCTCTGTTCTACTGTCATCCTCATAGGAGTCACTTATTGATGTAGGATCCACCTGTGCGTGCCATGACTTTGGCCAAGGACTCATGAGGACTTCCATGTATACATCTGAAATTGACCTTGACCCCAAGCCAGTCCTCTCTGGTATCCTTCCCTGAAGATTTATGTAGCCTTAAACCCTGATGTCTGTCTCCTCATCACAGTGGAACCACTGTGTCCTGCTTGGGCTCCATTTTTCTGTGCTGTTTGGGAACATTGTCTCCAGAGATAGAGCTAGAGAAAACATGGGGCTCCTTTCTCTCCATAATTTTACCCAATTTTATAGTTGTTTATGGTAGGAGGATTACTTCAGCATCAGGTACTATTGTAACTAGAAGTTGAAGTTTAATATTATATTATTATTTTTAATAAGTATATATTGTCTTCAACTTCATTGCAGGCCTCTTGAAGGTGAGCATTAGTTCTTATATTCTGTTTGAAACTCCCAGAACCTTGGAATTTAGATTTCTCCTAGAGAGTTAGAGAACTGTATTGTTGGTGATTAAAAATTGTAATTTACTTGAAATATTCAACATATGAATAGAAATCCTTCTCTAGAAAATAAAGTGACATCAAAATAAGTTTATATAAAATCAGGAAAATAATAATCTTGTGACAATGCTATTCATTGCAGGGTGGTACCATCAGTAATTATCTATGCTTTGGTAAAAGACAGAATTTATTTCTTATCTTTGAAGAAAATGGAGCATCAATGAGTGCCGTTCTTTCAAATTCTTAGTCTCTCCATGCTGTGCCTAAAGGGCCTTGTTTTCATACCTTTGTTTTCTGTCATATTGAAAACACTGTCTAGTTATTAATTCTCTGTGCTTCTTGGTTTCTTCCAAAGTCTTAGTAAAGTACCAATTAATATTTTATTATCTTTGAAGTACTTGTTTCTGTGATTAGATTTGTAACTCTTCTATAGTTGGCTTTGCACATACTGTTGTGGTCATTGTTACCACTGATTGATGCTATAGGAACTGAGGGCATATGGCAAGAGGGAAGATAAAGGAAAATACAGAATAAGGGTCCTGGACCAAGATGCTTCATTACTCATGTTTCATGAGGATGTTAGGACCTATTTTATGTACAATCAATCAGTCATCAATATTTATTAAGCATGTGTTGTTTGGAAGAAATAGAGTATCAGACATAACTTTAGCCTTGAATGAGGAGTTAGAAAACTTCCAATACCAAACATTAGTTGGAAAAGCAAGACATCTACATAAAATAGCCTTGGATTTTTCCCAAAGTAATACAGAAGTGCTGAGAAGCTAACAAAGAGAAATAAGATCTATATCTTGAAGGTGCTTACAGTATGGCTGAGTAGACAGATATTCAAAGAGATGGTTATGATACAAAGCAGAATGAAATAGATGTTAAAGCAGCATACAAAGGTTATTGAGAGCACCTACTAAAGGCCATGCATTAATTCATTTAATCCTCAACATAGCCTATGATATAAGTACATTATTATTCCCATTTTACAGATGGGAAAACATGAAGGCATAGAGGTGTGTGAAGTAACCTGCCCAAGATAACATAACCAGTAAGTGACAGAGCTAGGGTCTGATCTCAGGCCATCTGGTTCCCACATTTTTCAAATAAAGGAGGAGGAAACAATTTCTTCTTAGAGGAAGTATGATGCTGAGGGACTTGAAAGCACTATGAGCCAGATTAGCATTAGGGTTCAGTTATCAGTGATAAGGTGCAACTTGTCTCCCATTCCATGAAAAATGTATAAATTCAGAAAATATAATTATCTTATGTTCTCAAATCTAACACAAATTCCCATGCCAAGGTAGGGTTAGCTATCTGCAGAAAAGAGTTATTTGTACCACTTACCCACTGCCCCCTAAAAGATCAAGAATTATCACAAGCTATCATTCAAAATGATTCAAGTCTCTTAGGATTTATTTCTCCAAGATCTTATAATTATTTACTTACTCAGTTCCGTAGATCCTTGAATACAAGTATGGTTTTACCTTAAGAGCACATACATCTCTCTAGTCAGTGGAAATATTTATTCCTCTTTATAAATTATTAAATTAACTTTATGGCTTAGAACTAAGTATCTCATGAATCTTATCATGAATTAATAATAATTCTGTACAATTTGTATAATGCTTTACAATGTTCTTCCACATAAATTATCTTGTTTAATTTCCATAGCAGTGTAGTGTGTTAGGGAAAGTTGATATTAATAACCCAATATTAACCATGAGGAACTGAAAACTTAGGAAAATTTAAGTCACTTTCTTGAGTTTATATGGCTGTGGATTGTTGACCTGGACTTAGAATTAATCCAGCCTTTTTTTTTTTCTCAGCTGGAATGATGGTGAATTCACTAAGGTGGAGCAACCCTATGAGATCTGGCCCCAAATCATCATCCAGGCAGCCTCAGCCATTTATTAGAACTGTGCCAAGTGGCTTAGAACTTGAGTGTGATAGCATGTTAGAGATGGGAGAGATCAGTGTGTCTGGACTTTTCAGAGGCAGGGAAATTTGGTGGTCTTTGAAGGAGGAGGAGAATTTGAATGGGTGGAGACAAGAATTATGCCTTACTGGATTGAGAACAGCATGAACAAAGGTACTAAGAGAAAGAGCGGTAGGAAAATATTTGGGATGTGGGACTACTGTATTACAAACCATATAATGGAGGTTAGAAATGAAGTTGGATAAATAAGATGGAGAAGAAGATATTAAGTCAGAAGCAGGAAGTGGAAAGTAGGGAACTGCATCATGTTCTTGAAATAGGAATTAGCATGTTTAATGGACTGTTTAGGGCTGATCAATCCATTTTTGTTTCTTAGGATGAGTAATGGTGAGGGTAGGAGATCAGCTGGGAAGTAAATAGTTGATGTTGATAAAGGCTCCAGTTATGGGACTGGTGTAGGAGTGGAGAGAAGGGAGATATTTTAAATAAGGAAAGAGTATTGATACACTGACAGACTGGATTCAGAAGATGAGACAGACAGAAAATTTAGAGATGGCTTCACGGTTTCTAGTCTTGGAGGTAAAAAAGACTGTTGCAGCTACTAGCAGCAAGAAATGGGAAAGAAAGGGAACGTATTTTAGAAAAAAGCTATTTTCCTTAGCTTGTTGAGTGTGACATGATGTTATCTCTCAGGAGGATATCCATGAGGATGCATCTTATGGGCCAATTTGAAAGTGAGGGCAGGAAGAGTTTGATCTGAGAAACATTGACGTGCAGTGGCATCTGATGCCATCAGATTTGGGGTAAACACAGAAGCCTGAATGAGAGAAATCAAAGCAAAAGTTCAGTGTTGGAGGCTTGTGAAATTGCCTCATTTAGGTGCTGGAAGATGCTTGGAAGCACAGAAGAGAGACCAAGAAGGAGTGGTCAGGGATGCAGAAGGAGAACCAGGAGAGAGGGATGTCAGTGACCCCAGGGAAGGGGAAAGGGGAAAGAAGTTAGGCAGATCAGTAGTTTTTTTAAAAAAACAAAATCTACAATAAGAACTTAGAAGAAATATACCATTGGATATGATAATAATGTAACCAGTGGAATTTGGGAGAAATAATTCAGATTGAATAAGTTAATCACAGTATACCTACCACTATCAGTAGATAAGTGTATTATATGTAAGGTTCTACATTAACATTTTTTGCTGTTGTAAATACACAATGTTGGAAAGTCAATGGATCTACAAAGCAATTTGTAGAATTCGTCCTGAAAGCTACTGAAATAATTACGACCTTTGGAAATTTTACCCATTTGGATGAAATTGGAGTTTGGAAAAGTTATAATATTTATGGGTCGAGTGATATATAAGAATTAAATACAAAATTTTCCAAAATATTAAAGTACCCCCAAATTAAAATGGAAAAGAAAGAGATACCACTTGCAGTCATCCTAAATGAGTTGTGTACTTTCAAGAACCTGGTGCTGAGAACATTTTAGAAACAGTATATTTAGCCACAATTTTACCAGCTCATCATGAATTTTCTATTTTCTTAATTCTCGTGTTATTGCTAGAGAGATTTGCACGAAAGAAGGATACTTTTAAAAGTTTCCTGTTTCTCCTATTTATTCCCTTACCTGAAGTCATTATCATATTTCCGTAGGAATAAATTATGATTTCACAAAGGATTATAGCTTTGGGAGGATAATTAGATGCCAGAAAATGAAGTTTTTAAAATAAGGGTTTTGTTTGTAATATCAAGTATTTGTGACAAACACAATGAGTAATGATGCAGATGTGCCTCAAAATGTAACATGTCATGTGAGTGATGGTCTAAATTCTGCTGAAGGGAGTTCTGGAAGTTTAAAACTTTTCTGCTATGGTATGGGTTTAAAAATAATAGGGTAGCTCAGCCCTTCCCTGTCATAGAGAGTTCATGTGAGGAGATAATTTCTTTTCTAGCTTAAATTGCTTCTGTAATTTTATGTAGCTAGCACCATTATTGCTACTGAGGATTCATTTGCATTACAAGGACCTCGGGTGCCAAATGTCAGCAAGTGAAATGTGCCTGCGTGATACTAATTCCCATGACGAAAAAAGCTAAGTAATTTTCCAGTTACTTCAACCTACAGTCAAGAGGCAAGAATTCCTTAAAAATTACTGAGAAAACAATTGTTCAGGGTTTCCCAGGGAACTCATTTTTTTCCACCCTAGGATCTTCTACCCAGATAGAATTTCTATTCTATCTGGAAATAGAAATTCCCTACATGTGACAATCTGCTCAGCAGTGAAAGGTAAGCTCTAAGGTAGCATAGATGGAATTATGTCTCCAGTGCTTAGTTTAGCATACTGCCTGGGACAACGAAGATCGTGTGTGCATGTGCGCAGGTGCATGCGTGTATGTTGAATGAATTCAATGAAAAGGGGATCAGTCAGAGCTTTATTAGTACTGCTCCTGAGAGCAGACTACTTTTTGCTCTGTGTCTGTAGGAAAAAGCTTCCCTCTGCCTTATTTTCTCAAGCTAGGAAGGAACCATGTATGCTAGTGCTTCTCTTATGTTTTGGCAGCATGAGCGTTTTCCAACGTGTCTGTGTGTGTCTTCTGCATCACCAGTTCTAGTTAGATGGTTACCTGCAAGGGTTTCTAAGCTGCTGTTGCGGAGCTCTTCCTTTAGGGAACACTGACTAGCCTTTATTTAAACCCTCCTGTTGTAGAAGTGTCTTCCCATAATACTGTTCCTACCCATTGTGCCCACTCACCCAAGATAGAGGCCCGAGGGCATATTTCAATATGAATGTGCTTTATGAGGTTTGGTTCCCAAGTTTGTGAGTGGGGAGAAAAAAACATGGCAGAAGATCAACAATCATCTTTTTTTTTGCTTTCTTTATTGAAAATTATATGACAAAATCCTTGTCATCTGAAGAGGCAAAAAATATTCAGCCAGAGAATGTAGGACGCTAGTATTTTAGACATGTGTTAATTAATAATGACATGTTAATTTTCCATATATTATAGTTTTTCATGTTTTTTAAAAATTTGTGATTTGTTTGAGTCTTCTTGTTTTAAACAAACATTTGCTTGAATATCTAATTTGTTCTTAAAAAGAAACACCCAAGTTGTATAGGCTTCAGGCAGTACAAAATCTGTTTCCCATCCCACTTGGCCTCATGCTTGCATTTCTCTAATAAAACAAGCCTACATATTACCAGTTTAGTTGATGGGAAAGAAAAATGGATAAGAGGTCTTGGCCTTGCCTTTGTGTCCACTGAGAGAGACAAGAAACCCTTTATGCAATCGATATCCCAGGGGTGATGAGCTCCTAGTCACCTCTACTGAGAGGACAGAAGAAGCAAAAAAATATTTCCAGGAAAAGTTCGTAGGTCTCTGGTCTCACAGATATGGTTAAAAAAGTGCTGAATTTGGAGTAAAAAAAATGAATTATTATTCCTAACCTGCCTCTTATGAGCTGTGGGAACTTAAGGAAATCACTTCACTTTGCCAAGCTTCGGTGGTCTCTCTTGCTCTCAAATGTGGTTTTTATCTTCACTTACTTCACAAAGATCTTCTTTGGATCAAAAGACATAATATATGTTAATATTCATTGGCATAAATAAAGGCGTACTGGTTTAAATTGTTAGTGATATACCTTACTTCTCAGTAGGGACAAAACATGTTCTGTGATGCAGTAAGAAGGCACCTCATCTACCCCTCTTCAATATTCAAGATAATTATGGACACTGGAATGACAGTTGAGGAAGATGAGAAGTTGGGTGAAAAGTAGCCAAAGAAAAGTGTCTTCAGTAGAATTCCAGCCTTGACTTCCCTTGTTTGTGAGTGTATCTCACCTAGTCTATCAGCTGGCTAATGTCTAGCAACATCTGTCTAATTATTTTTGGTACTTTTAAAAAATTATAATAATCCATGTATTTATGGCGACTCTATTTTCCAGAACTGATGGTGCACATAACAGCCCAAATCAAATGATACTAAATGGTAATTGCTGTTATCTTTACTTTTGTTTTGTGCAATTCATGAAGAAATATCATCATGGGTCGCCATATTGTAGAGTAGAAATATCATTCTACTAGTAATAGGAAAATTCTATTTAGTTACAGCTTTTAAAAAGGCAGTATATACTTGAAATGAGTCGTATACTTTCTCTGAGTTTTAGGTCCTTTACTGGTAAAATAATGTCAGCCCAATTTTACCAAAAGTATTATGAAGATCAAATAATAAGGAAGGGATATTGAAGGATTTTGCCAAGCCTATAAAGTCTACTCAATTAAATGGTGATATTATTTCCTAAGAACTCCTAATGAGGAGGCAGTTAAATACATTAACTATGAGATTGAAAAATAGAGAAATAAGCGGATGCAAAATCTACTATTTGATAATTCCTGGAGCCATTAGCTCGATAATATACACACACAAACATAAGAAAAATAAATGAAAAACACTTCTTTTATCTAAACTTGCCCTTTTCTTTTCTGGATGGTCTCATAATGATAATCTGGAATCTACCAATTCCATCTAAATGGATTGTTTGAAGCATTTAATCAATCTTTTATAAAATGTATATGTCTGCTGCTTTTATAATTGTGACTGAAAAAAGGAGGTGCTGGATATATTTTGCACATTTTCTGATTCTCAGACAGAGTCGCTGGCAAGGATTCTGTACCACAAATTCCCACAATGCACTAGTGATAAATTTCCTTCCAGGCAAATATCAGCTAACTGCAGTATATAGACATCTGCCCACATTGGAAGAAACAAATCATAAAACTGCTATTCCATAATCACAGAACTGAAAGAACTGCATAAGTGAAATGACAGGCTATTAATTCTGGTTTGGAAAGCATGAATAGGACTTTTGATGAAGTTTAATTTTCTTTTGGCTCTTCAAAAATGGATAAATCATTTAAAATAAAAATAGATGTATTATAAGACACTCATTTCTCTCAATATTTATTATTTGGGGAAAAGTGTTTTTTTAATAATGAAAAATAATGATCAAGTGTTCACATGAATGCTTCTCTGATGCCTCACTGAGCTCTAGACTTGAAAACTATTTGGCATAATTTAAGTAAACCTCCAGTATATACAATTTTAATTGAAAAGATATATTTCGTTAAGTGCTGTCACACATCACTATTGTTACTAAATGAGGCTTGGTGGTACCTCTAAGACACTTTTCTACTGACTGGTTTTTGTCTCCAACCTGAGCCAAATATAGCCTTCAAGATATATATCAGCTATCATACATTGCATATGAGATATTATGTAGATATAGATATGGTATACATTGTTATGTTTTATAGTATTTATATGATGTACATCCATATGAATATTTTTATCAGCAATTTCACTATAAAACTTTAGTGACATAATAATTATCAATTTTTAAAAGTCTTGCACCTGGAAAAGTATTTATAGTTCTATGAATTAATCAATACAGAATGCTATGACAGTAAGACACAGAAAGGGAAAAAAAGAGGAGAAAGCATTTTGGAAATAAATATACCCTATTTAATATAAATAAATAAAAATGTCAGTCTAGAATGTGTGAGTAAGAAAGTTAAAGGGAGTTCTTTTTTTGTTTTTGCAAATTCTTTTTCTCATTTGTGAGATAATGAGCTTTATTTTCTATTTTTTTCTGAGGTTGGCAAATTCACCTTGAAAAAAATGTAGGAAATAACACTGAGAAAGGCATATGCACACTACCACTGCATTTTAATTAGGACCCCACATAATCATATCTAAGTTTACTTGTGTTCCCTGCAAAGTATGTTAGGGCTAAGGAGCCAATAGGACCATTCTGCTTCAGTCACTCTAGAACTCACTGAAGTTTTAGTGAGCACATAGGTAACAACTGACAGCTCAGTGAATAACTTAATTCACATGGAAAAAAGTACTAGTGGAAATCCACCACTTTTCTCCATTTGCACCAAACTTGGGCTTTTACTACAGGATGCTGGTTGCATCTAACATCGTCTCCAACTGTTTCTTCTTCCCCAAAGCCCCAGGATAATGCCTGTGCCTGCCGACACAAGCAGTGCGGTGGCTATCAGTGTAGCAGAAGTGACTTGTTTCCATATCCTTCCATATAAGTGGTTGCCCTACTGGGCTCCCCAGGTAATCACAGCTTATTCATATACTTAAGAATTTACAGTTGGTAAGAATCTCAAAGAATAGAAGCTCAAATTAAGACAAACATCCAGGTCTTCTCCTCATTTTTCATTTTTTAATACTTTTGAGGGAAATATTTGAAACATGGACTCATACAATTGTCCAAAAAAGATTCCGAAAATGTTATTGAGGTTTCTCTTTTTACAGTCCTATCTGAAACTTGACACTAAGTTTTGTTTTTTAATTACTGCTATTAACAAGTTGAGAACACTTTCTGTTTTATAAGAGGTTGAGACTTGAATGTACTTTTGGAGCAGACTGTCCCTTGTTGGGGGGAAAACATACCTGAATGTATCCTTTAAGACCTATCTTATAATGCAGAGGTACACCTCAATTTTCCTTAAGGAAAACTATTTTTTAAATGCAGCTCTTGTAGCCTGAGATTATTTTACTTTATTTTATTTTATTTTTTTTTGCGGTACGCGGGCCTCTCACTGCTGTGGTTGCTCCCGTTCCAGAGCACAGGCTCCGGACGCGCAGGCTCAGCGGCCATGGCTCACGGGCCCAGCCCCTCCGCGGCATGTGGGATCTTCCCGGACCGGGGCACGAACCCGTGTCCCCTGCATCGGCAGTCGGACTCTCAACCACTGTGCCACCAGGGAAGCCCTTAGCCTGAGATTCTTGATGAAAATTGGTAAAGGAAATCCTATGGGAGGCTGAGGCAGAGCTGTGGCTCTAAGACTTGGGGGGATTATGTGGGGAGATTTCCTTTTCCTGGTACAAACAGTTTGTGTCTGTAATTTTTGTCTTGCACATCTTATGTACATGCATATGTCTGTGCAAGTGAGAACATGTGAGAGAGAGAGAGAGAGAGAGCTTTTATTTGAGTAGTTCTTCACCTGAAATAGGAGAGCATGAGATGGGAAATCAGCAGGAATGGGTTTTCAGGCTTGATGCTTGATGTCCATCTATGGGAAAGCAAGGCTATGAGAAAAGGCCAGATTCTTTTATAATTTTTTTATAATTAATTAATTAATTAATTTTTGGCTGTGTTGGGTCTTTGTTGCTGCGTGCGGGCTTTCTTTTGTTGCAGCGAGCTGTGGCTACTCTTCGTTGCAGCGTGCAGGCTTCTCATTGTGGTGTCTTCTCTCGTTGCGGAGCACGGGCTCTAGGCATGTGGGCTTCAGTAGTTGTGGCGTGTGGGCTCAGTAGTTGTGGTGCATTGGCTTAGTTGCTCCATGGCATGTGGGATCTTCCCTGACCAGGACTTGTACCCATGTCCCCTCCATTGGTAGGCAGATTCTTAACTACTGTGCCACCAGGGAAGCCTAAGACCAGCTTCTTCTTGGCTTAGCTTGACATGGATTGGCCAATGGATATTCAACTCATGCTGCCACACAAGATCAAATAATCTAATATATTGATTATATTCTGATATAATTGTTGTTTAGGAGCTAAAGAATAAATCCACCTGTGGTGGGTATTAATGATCAAGATAATAATAGCTAATACCTACTGAGCACTTAACTGTATGCCAAGCAATATTCTAAATGTTTTATATATGTCAACTGTTACCTGTATAACAACTCTGAGGTAGGAACAATTAATGTCTCCATTTTACAGATAAGGAAGCTGAGGCTTACAGAGAGAACTTTCTTATAGCTCCAGAGATAGATTACAATTTGGTAGGGAGCTGTACTCGAAGGGTTGATGAAGCCATGTTGCATGTTGTGTCTTGTCTGGGTTACCGAGGAAAGTAATCATTTATGACAATACTTAAGAAGGGTTCTCTCAGTGGGCTTCCCACCAGGCATTGGGAACTGTAAAATTCATGAAAGCAGCCTGCTGGCGAAAGAGCCAGCCAAAGGCACATGCTACACAGAATTCACTTACATCTGATTAAAATTCTGTTAGTCAGGTAAGATTTTTTCTTGGCACCCTTACCTTTTCTCTGTCCCCTTTGCCTGAAATTCAGGTTTCCTGGGTTGTTGTACTATTATCCTCTACATCCATTATAACGTGTTGATTGACATGATCCCAAACATCAAACTATCCTTACTGCTGTTACATTAATACATAGTTTTGAATAAACCTGACCAACCTTATTTATTTTTACCTTCCTGAAGACAACTATTCTTACTTCTGTTGTGTGTGTGCACATGTATATGTGTGTATCATTGGTGTCTAGCTTTTTAAAAAAGTTTTGAATTCAAATGATCCTTGTTTTATTCCTAATCTCAAAGAGAAAGTATGACTATTCATTAAATAAGATATTTTGCTGTAGGCTTTTGGTAAATACCTGTAGAAGATTAAGAATATCCCTTCCATTTTTAGTTTTCCAAGATTTTCTTTTTAAATCATGGATCAATATTAAATTTCATTAAACTTTTTTTCTACATTAATTGAGATGATCATGTGGTTTTTCTTCTTTACTCAAAGGATAGAGTACAATGATTTTCTAATGTTAAATCAACATTGCATTTCTGAAATAAATGCTACTTTGTCATGATATATTGCATTGCTTATTGAAATAGTTTTGCTAATACTTTGTTTAGACTGTTTTGCATCTATGTACATGAGTGAGTTTGGCCTATGTTCTTCTTTTCTTGTACTGTTATTTTTGTGGTTTGGTATCAAAGTTATGATGGCCCCGCAAGGAGCTGAAAAATGTTCTCACTTTTTCTATTCTCTTGAAGAGGGTATGTAACACTGGTGTTATTTCGTTCTTATGTGTTTGGCAGAATTCTCTGGTGAAAACTTATTGGTCTGGAATTTTCTTTGTGCAATGGTAATACAGTTGAACTTCCTATTTACACAAAGGAAAAATAATGCCAGGGAAAGAGTGACACATTTAGTACTGACAGCCCTAGGTGCTTGACTTATCTCATGTACCTGAAATTATTGAAAATATCTTTAATAGTTAAATGTGCACTATATAGATTTTTCTATTTTTTTTTAGTTTTATGAATTGTAGTTTATAGAATTTTTAAATTTCATCTAAAATTTTATTTGTCAACAGAGTTGTTTATATTGTACTGTCTTTTAATGCCTGATCTTTATTGATGTTTCCTTTTTATTCTTGGTATTGGTTGTTTGGCTTGCTCTTTTTTCTCTTGATCAAGTCTCACTGGAGCTTCATCAAATTTATTAATTTTTTCAAAAAATTAATTTTTGGCTCTGTTGCTCTTCTCTAAAGCAGTACCCCAGTGAGGCAGCCAGAAATTAGAGGGGCTGGCTTCCTTGGGTGATCAGGGAGGCAGTGTGTATGCATGTGGCCCATAGGCAGAGAATCACTAGACAGCAGTGAACCAGCATTAGTGAGGATGTCAAGGGAAGCCCAGAGAGCTCAGATATTAGAGATCTTTCCTTTGAATATCACATGGATCTTTGAGAGTCTAATGCAATACTAGAATGGAGAAGGAAGTTCAATAATGACTGAGGTGGAATTTTCCTACTATACTAGAAGTGCAAGCTTGGAGTTAGAATTGTGTTGGTATAATCAAACTTCTTGTGGGCTTAGCTTCATACCATCTAATTTTTGTTTTCATAATTTTTCTTGGTAAAAAATCAAAATTTTCATGGACTTAGCTTCATATCCTCTCATTTTTGGTTTCCCACATAGACAAATCACTTCAAAAAGGGGCAAGATTCTCATGAGTCCTGTTTCCAGCTTCTGCCATTGTTACCCTATCACTCACTCCTGAACAGTTACACTTCCACAGCCTAGAAGGGATTGGTTTATAAATAAGTAAATAAGTTGTGTGTCTGTGTGTGGTGTGTGTGAAAGATGGTGATTTGATTATAATTTTTAATTAGTCCAACTTAAGGTTTACATATCTCAAAGGAACACTATGGGAACACTTGGCAATTAATGTTTGTAAATCACCTTGATATCCTTGAGGAAGAGAGATGCTATATAAATGAATAATATGTTAATGAAAATAATAATACATGTACTCACATTCCCAAGCCAGTTGCCTGAATTAGGTCTTGAAGTCTAAGGAAAGCTGTACAAAATGTAACTATCTAAATAAGAAAGTATTTTCACAGCCCTCAAGTCATAATTGAAAATATCTGTGAAATACACAATAAAAACATAACCCATGACTATGATTTATAATACACTTATGAATGCTTATCATTTATATAATTAACTATTTCACTATTTGTATACAGTTATTGGATCAAAAGCTAAACACTGTAATCCTTTCTTTGTGATGATATTATGTGGAAGCTAATTGGCAGTGTTTCAACATAATTGCTGAATGTTGCTTAATAATAAATTATAGTTCTATTACTAGTTTAAGACTTGTCAATGGCATAATAGATATTTCTGCAAAGATTTTTTAGAAAGAATTCTTTAAAAAGGAAAAAAAAAAGCCTAGAGCACCTTCAAACCATAAAAGAAAGCACTTCCTCCCCACCTGAGTACCTTTCATTTCCTTTCAGTATTAAAGTTCAATAATCCTATACCTCTGACAATGTCCCTTCCTTTCTGGCACTGCACAAGAGGTAAGGGGGAGGAAGAATATACTTGTTTACTTTATGTATGACACTAAATTCTGCCATTTTGTATTATTATCAGTTGATTTGAAAGTTCTGAAAATGGCATCAAACTTTACAGAACAGGTAAAAACCAATCATTCCCATAGTTATACAAAGTAAGTTAGGGCATTAGGGCTTTACTAAATAAGACTTTTAGGACCTAGAAAATAGAAGAAAGAGCCATTCTGTTAGTTATGAAGTACGATTACTTTCTAATTTCATAAGTCTATTCATTTCCTACTTAGCCAATTTTATTATAAGAAAATATTTTGTCTATTTTTGTTGTTGTTTGTTGTCTGTCTCCCCCAACCCCCAATAAGAATATAAGCTGTTTGGAACAATATTTTCTCTGTCTGCCTTATGTATTATTCCCAGCACTCTGACTTTACCTTCCACATAATAAATGCAAGATATCTCACTTCTGGAGAGCTTCTTGTTAAATATTTAACTGTATACCACTTGTTGGAATAGAAAAGAAAATAGAGGGTTACTTGATAAGTTGTGGAAAATCATAATACAGAATAATATAATGACTATTTTCTTTTATACTGATACCAGAACAGGAAGAGGAAGCAGACCTTAAATATTGGCAAATTTAAAAACATAAATAAAGCACAATGAAATATCCTTATGGCCTTTAAAGTATTTTCACATGGATGATATACTTTACTTCAAGTCCTGGCGGTATGTGTCTCACGTCAATTAAGGAACAGAGTGGAAAGAAAAGTTTGAAAAAGTGAGAATGTATGTAGTTGGGATAAGAAAGCTGAGACTCCACTTCCACTTATTAATGATAGTTTATAGACTAAGAGATTTATGTTGAGCTTGAGGATTGGAAGAGCACATCCTTAAAGAATTCTCTAAGCAGTTGAAAATGCGCCTGGATTTGGGTAGGACTGAAGGTCCCAAGATAAGGTTTTAGAAACATCTGTATAATTTATAGTCAAGGTTTAGGAGTGAATGTGACCACAAATTCAGAGAGAAAGAATGCTTAGTTCAGAGAGTTGGGAGAATTCCATCATTTAGAAGATGAGGGAATATTAGAAATTTTCAAAAAAGTTAACCAATGAAATATAATTAAAAGAGGAAGGAATCTTGGATAGTTCAGAGCCACACAAAAAGAAAACAATAGAATGGTCCAGAGAGGAATGTTAACTGTCAAATCTTGCAGGAAGATCAAAGGTAGATGGTAGAGGAACAACAGCTGATTTGGAAATTCAGTCTTAAGAGAGCAATTTCCTTTTTGAATGGTAGGAATGGAAGCTAAATTATAGGATTTACTAGTGGATGGATGCTTTAGGGCACTGAATAAGATTAATTTTTTTAAAAAAGCTGGATATTTAAAGGAGAGAAATAGGAGAGGTTCATGAAGGAGTAAATGAAGAGTTTATTTTTACATATATTTTATTGTTTAATTGTTTTAGAATAGAAGGACAAGTATATTTATGGGTAGAAGGAATCCAATGGAGAAGGAAAGTAGTAAAAACTAAGACATATAATTTAGTCAAGGAAATAAAAAGGCAAGGGAAAAGGATAAAATTAAACAGAGAGATTTAGATGTCAGGGGAAGGAATTTGATATATTCAGTGTTATGTTCTTGGTCTCAGCCAAATAGGAAAGTAGGCCATATGCTGAGATAAAATAGGGTCATTGCCATAAAGTGAATGTACTACAAATTTTGGAACCTGATAAACTCAAAGTCATTTCTAGGCTCTGCCACTTATTTTATAACTTTTGAAATGTTACTTCCCATCACTGAATCTACTGCCTTGAAAAATGGGAATAATAACTCCAATCTTGAAGAGTTATCTTAAATTTGGAGGTAATAGTAACCAACATTTACTGAGCACTTTCTACCTACCAGGTTCTGGTTTAAAAACTTTATGTAATTGAACTCATTTAGTTGTTAAATCAACATTTTGAGGTAGGTGCTATCATTATTCCAATTTTGCACAAGGAAATTGAGGTATCCAGAGATGGAATAACTTTCACAAGGTCAAACAGCTTGTAAGAAGCAGAGCTAGGATTTGAACCCAGGCAGATACATTATCTCTGTAATATATCTAGAAGAGCTTAGAATGGTTCTTGACATATAGAAGATTCAATAACTAGGACTTTTAATTAATGCTAACTTTATTAAATTAAGGACTTATAAAACGTGTTTCTAATTTTATACTAAGTTAAACTCAATAGAAAATCATCCAGTGAGGAATTAAACATTTTCTGCACACCATAGGTTGATCCTGAGGCCATACCTGAGGTTAGCTATATATGGCTTTAAATAGGCATAGATTGGGGCCCAGATATGTCTCATAGTACCCTAGATGACTAACTTTATCTTCTCTTTAAATATGTTTAAATTCTATAGTGGTTTTTCTCAGTTAATTAAGATATTCTTCCCTACCTTCTTTTTCCTGAGAATTTACAGAGTATCACGATATTGTTTGAGGAACATTGAGGGACTGGTCTTTACTAATTATCAAGTTAAACTGTTATGAACTGAGAAGTACACCATCTTGGATCCTTGGTCTCACCACATCCCACTATTCTGGAACTCTGGTAGCTTCTATATTCACCTCATTTAAATACAAAAGTTCTGATCCCTAGGAATAAGGATGCATTAGAAGTAGTATAGCCCTTATAGGGAATGAAACCTGAAACCAAATCACCTAACCAGAAGTTAGATTATGGTTATCGCAGATTGCTAGGGTTCCCAAGAACCTGGCAAAGCAAATAAAAATTCTCTTTGAAGAGATATACCATCATTCTAGGCCTCAGACTATTTCTAAAAGTAATTTTTCATATCAGTGTTTGGCTTGCAATAAAAAATAACTGGACAAACCATGCTGTGAGATAACAAATGAGAACTAGACATAACCACAGAAAATAGAAACAAACTTTTAGGGGATTGAGATATTGTAATTGCAGTTATGAGATAGTTTAAAATAAGTATGCTTTTATGTTCAAGGAGAGAAAGAACAAGATAAGGAACTTCAGTAGATAGCTGGAAAATATTTTAAAAAGGGAGATAGCAGAACTGAAAAAGAAAACAAAGATATTTTAGAACTAAAAAATACGTTAAAGGTTAAGATCTTAATGGATATATTTAAAAGTAGGTTAAGGACAGCCAAAGATATAATTAGTGAAATATAGGTAAGAAAAACACATTCAGAGTGAAAAACAGAGACAAAAATGAAAAATACAGAAGAAAAGTTTGGAGACAAAAAGGATATAGTGACAAATTTCAACTTAATGTAATTAAGGTTCTATAAAGAAATAAATGAAAGAATGAAACAGAAGAGATATTTAAATAGATTATGGCTATTTTTTCAAAATGATAAAATACATTAAACTGGAGATTCAAAACTTATGAACCCAAACAAAATAAAAAAAAAAAAATCCATGTTTAAGACCCTCAAAGCTAAACTGTAGAAAATTAAAAACAAAGAAAATGTAAGTTCAGTGAGAGACTAGAGAGATTGCACTAAAATAAAGGAACATTAGACTTTCTGCCTTATTACTAGAAATAAGTAATAGAAACAAAAAATTAGAATATTATTTTTTAAATTCTGAAAGAAAAATCCAACGTAAGTTTTATACTCAGAAAAAGTTCTTAAACTTACATATGATAATACTCATAACCTTCAAATGGCTAGTACTGAGGTTCATAGTTTAAGAATATGGAAAAGGAAAAAAATAATAGATTGTATATATTGCATATCAGGGCTTGTAGAGAATGTTAGAGATATTAAAAGTCATATACTCTGGAAAATAAAATAACAGTGAGTTATTTCTTCAAATCCTCATCAATTTATTCAACAAATATTGATTGGGTACCCACTATGTGTCTGGTATTGAAAACAGTTAAAACCTATACTTTAATGGAGCTTATATTCTTGTGCTGAGAAATAACAAGAGTAGCAAAACCAAAACAAATATATATAAATAAATATATATAATATATAAAATAAATATAAAATATACTATCCGACCTAAGAATGCGATATGAATGGTAGTGGGTCTCAGAAGAGGCCTCTCTGTTGAGGTGACATTTAAGCAGAGATCTAAAGGAAGAGAGGAAGGAAGCAGTAGAGATACCTATGGACGGACCTTTCCATGTAGGAAAGAAGGTAAGGGTGTATTTGAGGAGCACAATGCAGGACAGTGCCTCCAAAACAGTGGAAGGGAAGAAAATGCTAGATCTGCCAGATCATAAAGTTGACTGTGGTCTTTGGATTATTTTGTGATTTGGGGTGCAGGGGAGGGCTAGGGTTATGGGAAAATTTTGTGCAGGAGAGTGCCATGATGGGAGTTAAATTTTAAAAGATTCCCTTTGGCTTCTGTTAGGAGAGCAAACCACAGGAAGTACTGAAGAAAACTGGGGAGTATTGAAGAAGACGTTCAGAAGTCTGTGTGTGAGACGCTGGTGGTCATCACTGGAGAGCTACTGGTGTACGTGGTGAAATGATACGGTAGGTATTTGCAGTATCTGCAAAGGGTTAATGTATAGCATATTTTGATTAAATGTTTGCATGTCTTCTGAAGGATACATTTAGAAGTTATAAATTGAATTAAAGTGAGAAAGCTTAGGGGCAACTTTAATAAAATCTTATTAAAGTGAACTATAGGAGTTCTAAAAATGTCATTTTAATTTAGTAGCTTCAGATTATTTATTTTGTTTGGGAAAGTACAATAGATCACCTCTTCAGATATGAAATAGCAATTTTTAAATTCAAAATATATTTTAATGGTGTATTTCCAATATAGCATTTCCTCTGAATTATGATCTACTCCAAATGTCAATATGAGGAGTTTCACTGCATTGTGCAAAGATTTTTATTTTAAAAAAGGTGTTCTGAAGATGTTGGGTTTCTGATTCTATGAACTCCAGAAATATTGGTCTGGTTCTAGAATAAATTCATATTATTAAGTGGATGGTGATCTCTCTTCTTAGTTAGAAAATTATCCCCAGAAGATGTTTTAATAGAACTACTCTTTTTAGAGTAATAAAATCACCAGGTGTCTTTCTTCGTGTGATCTGGTGTTCTTTCTCCACCCGCATCATTGCTCCACATACTCTTGGAGTTGTGTTCCAGTTTAAAATGAATACTGGATGAGTCTATACCAGTGTTCCACGTCGGGCAGAAGAATCACCATCCAGGCTGTAATTAAATTTCAGTGAATTGCTGCATTGAGAGATTATTTAAGCAAACATGGAAATAGCATTTAAGTCTTTTCCTTCAAATGACAAAATTACATAATAACTATTAAAATTCATGATCCTAGGATTAACCTCTAACTTTGAGATTAGCTTGCTCTTTGTGTCTCAACTCAGTGTCTTATATAAATTTCAAATCCAGAAGAGTTTAAAAAATGATTTTAAATAGCATTCCCTTGAGTACATTATTAAATCTTATTCTAATCCTGTAACAGGATTAATTACCCGATGGAGAATTCAGTCCTTAGAATTCAAAAATAAATTATTGGGAAGTTTCTTTTTATAAAAAGATTAATAGATGGGGATCTATGAATCTCAGGTATACCTAACTTTGAGTACAGGCTGGACTTTTCTTGTTAATTTTAAATTGAACAACATTGATAACATGTCCTGCCTTCAGGGGGAAGCAGGCTTGTTTGGCTTGACGTTTTTTGGAGATATTATATTTTGTTTTTGCTGATTTATAAAAGCGATACCCATTAGTTGAAAAATATTTAAAGATTATAGAATATATGAAGTAGAAAACCAAAGTCTCCTCTTATACTTAGTCCTTTCCCCTGACCTACCACGTCTCTATTCTCTGAGATAGATAATCATTGCTAATACTTTAATATGTATTTTTTCATGTTACACTATATGATATATAGTTGGGCATATGAGATATCTAATGTGTCTACTGGACCAGGTTGTTTTTCACTTAACAATGTATCATGAACTTTTTCCATGTCAAGGCATGACTTATGTCATTTGTTTGAAGAGCTGCATAATATTCTATTGAATCAGAATATTCAGGTGTGTGTGTGTGTGTGTGTGTGTGTGTGTGTGTGTGTGTGTGTGTGTGTGTTTGTCTATTACGTGAGAAACTGAGATTTAAGGAAATTAAGACTGCTCACGGTCTGAGTAGTCAGTATAGCTGGGCCCTAATTCCAAAGCCCATATTTTAAAAATTATGCTACGAATCCCCCCAAATTTTAACTGTTAATAGTTAATTTCTGAATTAAAAAAGAGAAAAGCTCCATTGAATATAGACATGTTGTTTTCCATATTTCTAGTTCCTTCATTTGGATCAATTTTTAGAAGTAGAGTTGTTGAGGTGAAAGTAGTTTTAATTCTGATACTTATTGGGAGAGAAGGACACTCTTATCAATGATATATTTGATAGTACCTATTTCCCCAAACCCTTGCTGGTTCTAAGAATTATCAATCTTGTTAATTTTGACAAATTGATAGATGCTAATTAAAAGAATTCAAGCCTCTTCAAAAGTTTAATGCTTTACTTGTGTATCCTTCTTTGATGAAAAAAAACACATGGATTTGAGGGTGCTTGTATTCGTTCTTATTAAATTATAAACATCTCAGTAAAAGACATAATGCTTTGTAATATATTTTAAAGATTGTTGTTTCTCCTTAACTTTTTGTGACTTTTTCGTGTACAAATAATTAAGTACAATGGAGACATACCTGTGACTTTTTAAATAGTTTTCTGACCATGGCATTCTGCTTCAGGAGACTTTAGCCCAAAATTACTGAAGTATTCTCTTTCTTATTCATCTTGTCATGATTTTTTATGTTAAATTTTAACCCATAATTAATCAGTGATTAATTTGTGTGTGTGTGGTGGGCATTCCCCTACACCAAATGGAGGGTCAGTTGTCCCAAAATTTAATGAAGAATCTATCTACTATTTATAAGTGTAACTTTCATTATTTCTAGATTCTCACTTATGTAACATCAATTTTATTTTTGTATTCTCTATTCTATTTCAAAATCCTTTCTTAAACTGCACTAAACTTCAAAAAATTACTCAGCAATTACATGGATTTAGCCCTAACTGTATATAATTTTATTACTAAGCCTTAAATGTAAATCCATAGTTCATAGTTTCTACAAAATATTTGTCCTTCTCGCTTTGATTCATTTTTATTATTCACTTCTTGTTTGGTTAAATTTAATTCTTAAGCAGTTCTTTTCAGAAGTCTGTTTTGGTGTCATACCTTCTGAGTTCTTAAGTGGCTAGCAGAGTTTTTCTCTAAATTGTGCTTCCCTGAATACTACTGCTCAGTGAGATGTTAACAGATGTTTCAAAGGGAAAGGGAGTATTATTGTCAAATAAATTCAGGAAAGCAGGTTTAAAAATTAGCTTGTTGATGTGTTTTTGTAAAAATTCGGTTTTATCCATGAATTTCTCAGAGCTCTTAATAAAGTGTGATTTATGCTTCTTTAAGAAATAAATATAATGTATATTTCTAAAATGCAATTATCCATAGATACTATTTAATAACAAACACATATCAAGATCTTATAGAACAGTAATTGTAATCGTTTGGAAAATAGTAGAGTTCAGAATTCTAGATGCTCTGTTCATGAAGGCTCATGGAAGCTTTCCAAATCAAAATGTGAGGAAAACACCCTGCTTACTCCTACCAGTCTGTTAGTTAATTGGGCTCTAATCTGTGTATTGCAGCTATCATCTCCTCTCTGTATCATAGCCATTCATTCATTCATTTATTAATCAATTTTTAATTGGTGCCCACTGTGTTCCAGGAATTCTTCTAGCCCTCAGGATACAGTAGTGAGTGAACAAATCAGAAAAAAAAAAAAAATGTGGAGGTTAATGGGATGAGGAGGGAAGATGGAAAATAAATGAGTAAAATACAAAGTTTATCATATTATGGAATGAGGGATACAATATAAAACAAAAAGGTACATAGTGATGTGTGTGCATGTGCATATGTAAAGGGGTGAGATTTGATAAGGTTCTATTTTAAATAAGTGGTCAAAGATGTGTTGCTGAGAAAGGTCCTATTTTAATAAGCACCTAAAGTAGGTGAGAGAGCAAGCCATGCAGGTATCTGGGATGAACACTGGCATCCATGCAGGTATCTGGGGTGAACACTGGCATGAAGGACTCTAGTCAGAAGGAACACTGAGTTAATTTTTCCCTTTATGGGTTTGTAAAAGCAGACTGGCAATTCAAACTCACCTTAATGAGAAAATATTTAATTATTTCAGTTGGGGGGATGTTTGTTATAACAAGAAGCATGTACATGTCAGCTGTAGGAAGGTTCTAGCTACACTGTAAGCGACTCTGCCCTAACTGAACAATCCTTCCATCAGAGATGCAGCGGTTTTTCTAGGTGCAGTTTCTGCCCTTAGAGTAACAATGAGGAGATGATCTGAGTCTGTCCGGGAGCTCTGCTGATGTGACCCACGTTCAGAGGTAGGCCCTGACAGTAACCCCTGAATTTTTCATGTGACTCATTTTTGTATTTTCTAAGAAACAGAAGCTGCCACTCAGAACATTAATGTTAACTGCACTATCCAATATAGTTACTGAGGCAAATTCTGCAATGATTATTTCAAACTCTGGCCAATGAGGAAGGGTTGCTTGGTGTTGGCAGGGAATTTAGAACTGTTTGCTCCCTTCAAAAGCATGATTAGAAACATAAGCACCATAGAAGCCAGAGATTGAGATTGCATGTATCATTCAGGAACAGAAAGTTTAGGGGAACAAAATTTTCTACTCTTCATCACCTTCATGTATTTTCATTTGGCTCATAACTTCTTATCTCAGTTTTAGCACTGGAGTTAGTTCTGTAAAGGGGATTACAGAAGTGCCCTTTGCATATGAAATTTAAAGTGCAATGTATGTGTGTGTGTATGTGTACTGTGAAAGACAGAGAGACATTTGAATAAGACTTCTAGAATAAAGAGCTAAATTCCTCTTTCTTCCTTATTTTGAAAAAGTACTAATGAATTTGAGATTTTAATGTTGAAGGTAATTCTAATGTTATACTATTGGGTTGGCCAAAAAGCTCGTTCGTTATTTTTTTCTGTAAGATGGCTCTAGTAGCCCTTAGTTGTATTTAACTTCATCCAAAACAATTTTGTTAGATTGTATTGTGACAGCTGTCATATCAGCATGCATTTAAAAAAAACTTATCAAAACTGATGAATTTTTGTGTAGCCATTTTAATATTGAAGATGGAAAAAAAGCAACATTTTTGGCATATTATGTTTTATTTTTCAAGAAAGGTAAAAACACAACTGAAATGCACAAAAAGATTTGTGCAGTATATGGAGAAGGTGCTGTGACTGATCGAACATGTCAGAAGTGGTTTGTGAAGTTTCATGCTGGAGATTTCTCTCTGGACGATGCTCCATGGTCAGATAAACCAGTTGAAGTTGATAGTGATCAGATCGAGACATTAATTGAGAACAATCAATGTTACATCACGCAGGAGATAGCTGACATACTCAAAATATCCAAATCAAGTGTTGAAAATAATTGTACCAGCTTGGTTACGTTAATCGCTTTGATGTTTGGGTTCCCCATAAGTTAAGCAAAAAAAAACCTTCTTGACCATGTTTCCACATGCAGTTCTCTACTTAAATGTAATGAAAGATGTTCCATTTTTAAAATAAATTGTGATGGGCGATGAAAAGTGGATACTGTACAATAATGTGGAACGGAAGAGATCGTGGGGCAAGCGAAATGAACCATCACCAACCACACCAAAGGCTGGTCTTCATCCAAAGAAGGTGATGTTGTGGATATGGTGGGATTGGTTTTCTCCTTCCAGAAAACTAAACAATTAATTCCAACAAGTACTGCTCCCAGTTAGACCAACTGAAAGCAGCAGTCAATGAAAAGCGACCAGAATTAGTCACCAGAAAATGCATAATCTTCCATCAGGATAACGCAAGACTGCATATTTCTTTGATGACCAGGCAAAAACGCTTACAGCTTGACTGGGAAGTTCTGATTCATCTGCCTTATTCACCAGATGTCGCACCTTCGGATTTCCATTTACTTGGATCTTTACAAAATTCTCTTAATGGAAAAAATTTCAATTCACTGGAAGACTGTAAAAGGCACCTGGAACAGTTCTTTGCTCAAAAAGATAACAAGTTTTGGGAAGATGGAATTATGAAGTTGCCTGAAAAATAGCAGAAGGTAGTGGAACAAAATGGTGAATACATTGTTCAATAAAGTTCTTGGTGAAAATGAAAAATGTGTTTTTTATTTTTACTTAAAAACCAAAGGAATGTTTTGGCCAACCCAATAGATGGTCTTCACTTTATACGTGATTTTTCTTTCATTCTCTCAAGAAATTATTTCTCTTATCGATGTTATTGAGGAATAATTTGTATGCAATAAAATTATTCATTTAAAGTATATAGTTTTGTGAATAATGTCAGTTGTAGATGCCAATGAAATCATCACCTCATTACCGAACAGAACATCTTCATTTCCCCCAAAAACCCTCATGTCCCTCTGCAGTCGATCCCTCTTCCCACCCCTTGCCTTACTGATTTGCTTTGTGTCATTGTAGATTAATTTGCATCTTATATAAATTGAATCATTTAGTATGTATTCTATTTTTATCTTGCTTCTTTGACTCAGCATAATGTTTTTGTAAGCTGTCCATGATATCAGTAGTTCATTTCATTTCATTGCCAAGTAATGTTTTATTCTCTGCACATACAACATTTTGTTTATTTATCTGTTCATGGATATTTGTGTTATTTCCAGTTTGGGGAGATTTTAAATGATGAACATGAACATTTATGAATTTTCTTTCTGAGACTCAATCAATTTGACTCACTTATAGGATTTCAACTTCACAAATTGAACTACCTACTTATATTGCAGAGCTGTAATAATTCTGTTAACACTACAAGTCTGGAAATTTCTCAGCTCCATGTGTCAGGAAAAACTTTGCATGTGGAGTTCATATAAAGCTTTGCAGTAGAGCTTCACTGAGTAAGATTTGAAATTTAAAATCATCTAAGAAGAGAGTAGAACTTAAATGTCCTCATCAAAAAATTAAAATAAAACATGTAAGAAAAGGTAATGGGCAATGAGGCTGAATCACTATCAATCACAGAAATTGAAAATGAAAATACAGTGTATGTGGCACCCATAATATAAAAACTGTGTGAGTTCACCAGAAAAATACAGAGATGCAAATTCTAGAATAGCTAGAGATCAGCCACATAAGTCAGCAGTCATGCTGGTATAGATTATAACAACATTGTTTATCAACACAATGGAGTAAAGACTGTATGAGAAGAGTCCAGTGCTAGACTATGACACTCAATTCATTAGAATAAATCCCAAAGAACATTAAATAATTATATAAATTCCAGTTTCAGTCACCTTTCATCAGATGTCTTGAATCA
Organism: Phocoena sinus; assembly: GCF_008692025.1. NCBI lineage: Eukaryota > Metazoa > Chordata > Mammalia > Artiodactyla > Phocoenidae > Phocoena > Phocoena sinus. The sequence goes on from NC_045775.1 coordinate 27,485,288, forward strand.
TTCACATAAAAGTCTTAAGAGAAAGTATAAAATTCCAAGAAATCAGTTCAAGATGCCTTAACGTGTAGCCTTTTGAAATAGGATTGTAATGTGCAGTTCAACACAAATTATAGTGATAATTCATGTTATATACCATGATTACTTTTTTTCACATTTATTAGCTCTGTGGTTTTCATGATGCAATGAGGGAAAGGCGCCAAAAAAAAGTCTTAATAAATTGTCCTCAATGGAACATATATAGAAATTAATTGGGGTTGCTAAAACAAAACAAAGCAAGAAACAACACAGAATGCTCCAGAGTTCACCACAGGGACAGGTAATTACTGATGATGCCTCCCATATAAAGTGGGTTATAGCAGGCACGAAAAACTTCTTTTCCACATTTTTACAGGTATTTAAAAAAAATCCTCTTGGCTTCCTCTTATACCCTAGTCATCTGGAGACCATAGCCACCTGAATGTAAGCTCCATGAAAATAGGGATTTGGTCTATCTGTTTTGTTCATTCCTGTATCCTCAGCATGCAGAACAGTGCTGAATAATGGATGAGTAGTGGATGCTTAACAGATACTTGTTAATGAATTCTTTTCTTTTGTTTCTACAAACTATAGAAACATGTATTCAGACTATAGATAAATACCATGATGCTCCAAGCTCCAATGTCATTTAAGAAACCACTGAGAGTGAAACTGTCTTATATTCACCCCAGTCACAAACAAGTAACAAACAACCTCACCAAATTTCTGATGTTCACAAAGAGATGGGGTGATCTTTATGCTCGTTTCCCAGGAATACACCTCCAAACAGAGTTCAGTTTTATCTTAAGTGTTCTGCTATACCTTTATTCAAGGTTCACTATATTCCTCAGCACTGTCCAGTTTTATATTCATTATTCTCATCATATAGATGAGAGAACTTGGAATGCTTCTTTTTTTACATATTTCTCCACAACAAGAGGCAATAAATTCTCAGTTAGTTGATTTCCTCCCTGAGAAGGTATTCCATAGCAGTGAGGGCTTTGCTAAATGTTCAGTGAATGAATGAATAGATGGATGGTTAGACAAATTTGCAGCAGTGGGAACTTCAGATGAAGAAATGATTGCTTTCTGAGTGTGCAGTGATACCTTATTATTTGTCAATAGAAGGACTTTGTAAGTTGCATCCACAATCAAGTAAAGCTAATGTGAAATATCAAAATTCATTGGGAATCGTTTAACATATACAAAAGAGTTGCATGGTATTAAGGACACAGACAAATGCAGTCTGCCAAGACTCAGTCAGGGTCTTTAAATTAAAAGAAAAATAACGAACAAATACATAACCTAGGATTGTGTTAAATTCAAAGGGCTTTAGGGTTGGGCAGGAAGACATCTAGATCTTTTAAAACCCCCTCAATGCAAAATTCAATCAAATGATCAACCTGGGTGAGAATTGAAATAAAAAGTAGGTTGTATGAACTGCAAGAATAAATTGTTTTGAAGTACTGAAAGGTTTGAAGTATTGAAAAGGGCTCAGCCTCATTGTGCAGGTTTGAAACAAATCTTTCTAGAAGTTGACAGCTCCATGTCTCCTGTTCAAGATGTTTTATAACCTCAGTTAACTGAGATAGTTTTCTTCCTTAGTGGGTACACATATTTCAACTCCAGGATACTTAAAATTAAGAACAAAATTATTAAAAAGTAAAAATATTAGAATTAATTTTTAATCTTTGGAAGATACATGATAGATACTTTTCATCTATTTACAAAGTTTAAGATAATTTGATGTATTAGTGTGATAATCTTATAAGCCCAATAATTTAAAGTGTAAAATTGAGTGAAAAAAACATAATTGTAGTAAAACATAATTGCTATGATTTTCAGTTGAAATCTAAGTTTATGTGGTGTTTTGAAATATCTAAGATAAATTTATATTCACAGTTCTTATAAAGTTGATTTAATTTATGTGAACTATTTATACTATAATCTGGAAAGTTTTGTGTGCTAAAGTAGACAATTAAAGTACTTTAAAATATAAATTCACTTAATTAAATTTGCAAATGTAATTGAAATACTTGAGGTTATGCAATAAAATTTGTAAAAGGAGCCAAGCATTATTCAAAGTCCCTTGAAAGTAATTATTTAAATTTGCTAGGTTTATAAATAGAAAAATAAGATTTGTATGCTAAACTTAAAGATTTAGCATAAAAATAGGGCTTTGAATTATAACTGTAATAATCTGAATATTAATTTTGAATACAAAGCAAACCACTGTCCAGTCTTTTGAGGGCACCGAAAGCGCTCACAGCAACATTAATTTTATCTGATACTGCTTTACTAACTTTTATTAGAGTTAGGTTTCGCTTAGCTCTCACACCCGTAGGTGTTCATTTGATGCTGATTGAGTGAAAATGTCATAGGTAACTTAGGCAGCAATAGTAATTAAACTTGGAAATGCTAAACCTGAGGGTACTGGGTCAAGGAGGGCAGAATATAAAGCTAGTAAGGGAGAGTTTGTTAATATGGGAAAATTCTCCTGTGATATACCCTGACACCCAGTTTTAATATGCTTAACATCCGACACCCAGTTTTTGTTTTGTTTTGTTTTAAGATGTTGGGGGAGGAGTTTATTAATTAATTAATTAATTTTTGCTGTGTTGGGTCTTCGTTTCTGTGCGAGGGCTCTCTCTAGTTGTGGCAAGCGGGGGCCACTCTTCATCGCGGCGCGCGGGCCTCTCACTAACGTGGCCTCTCTTGTTGCGGAGCACAGGCTCCAGATGCACAGGCTCAGTATTTGTGGCTCATGGGCCTAGTTGCTCCGCGGCATGTGGGATCCTCCCAGACCAGGGCTCGAACCCGTGTCCCCTGCATTAGCAGGCAGATTCTCAACCACTGCGCCACCAGGGAAGCCCCCGACACCCAGTTTTAATATGCTTCTGTGAAAACTCATAGAGGCTTGGAAAAGAGATTCTGGAACTGCCATGGCAGACCATAGAGGATGGAATCAAAAGGCCCAGAGAGAAGCATGCATGGTGTGATGGTCCACTACATAAGACTGGAAAGCCTAGCGGCTGACTGGTAGCCTAGCAGCTACCTGAAAAGGGCCTCAGGGGACACTGCATATACCACAGCAATGTATAATGCTCTGGTGAGGGGCACTGACATCAATGGGAAGTACTGTAGTGCCTATTCTTTTTAGGCCAGGGCTGATAGTAGTAGATGCCAAGACCCTACAATAGCAGAGGCCAATTGACAGCTCTTAGGTGTCTAAACCAATGGGGACATGATTACCTTTATGGGCAGAAAAGTTAGAACAGCATCTATAAGGATCTATGGAGATGGATAACAGAGAATGCTGTTTCTAGGGAAAAGATAGAGAGGGGCAGCCAGTGAGAATATTGGTTAATATATACAACCCAAAGAGTTCAAGAATAGGTCAACAAAAGGCTGAGGTCAGATACCTCATTAGAAAGTCACTAAGTCTTGACCAGTTTTAAAAACTGATCCTGCTATCAGACCCAGAAACCATTGACTGAAGGAAAGGCCAAGATGCATGAGGAAGGACCATACAACAACAAGGCAAGTATATACAGTAATGATTCACCTAGTTCTTCCCTATAAGACCTACAGCTCTTTACTTTGGAAATCATACACTGAGAAATGAGGACTAACTGGACCTTTCAAGGGCTGTTGGATGTGGGGTCTAAATTGACTCTGTTACTCAAGGACCCAAAGCACCATCATTAAGGTTCCTCTGATAGAGCAGGCACAGATGAGTCAGACACTCGACTTATGGCTCAGGTCCATCTCACTGTAGGTCCACTGGGTGTGTGGACACATCCAATGGTCATTTCCCTGTTGCCCAATGTATGATTGAAATACACTTAGCATTGATAAAAACCTTCATGCTGATTCTGTGACCTATAGAGTAAGAACTATGAGAACCTTGAAACCCTCACAAACCAGGTCAAAGCTAGACTTTACCTGAAACCACATCCTTACTCCTGCTTTCCTCCTTTTTTGAAGGCTGTTCCTGAATTGCACTTCTGCACTAAGTCATGTGCATTTGAATCCCTGACTCAAGTTCTGTCCCTAGATAACCCAGTCTTCAACCCTGAATGAGTTACCATATTGAACTATATCTTAGACTGTTTGTAGTAGATATGGTAAATCACTATAATTTAAGCATTTTGTAAGTTGGAAATATGAGTTATATATTCATAAACCATATCTCTTATAGGAAAGTTAGATTTTTCTTTCAGAAGTTGATACCACATTTTCTTGGACATACTAAAAATTTGCCAAGTAGATATTGTTGAAATGAAATCATTGTCTGGAAACTATGTCTGAAGCCTAAAGCTGATTTTGATATTGAAAGTAATCTATACTTCTATAATTCCTACTTGGTTTCTCCGAAAAATATATAGAAGACACCAGTTTTTCCATGGTACATTACAAAGATGGATCTTTCTATACTTTTTCAGGTACTAAATCAAGGTTTCTTAATTGTGATAGGTTTTTCCTAAAGGTTAAAGTGCTTGGAGTTCTTTCTCCATACTTTGATGTACATAAATTAGAGCTATGGTTAAGCCTTGATATTTTCCTATGGCATATTTTGCTGGACACTTTTATCCAATTTATAGGCCCAAATTTATTTAAGATTAAAGAATTATCTTGGTTTCTTCTACATCTCCTTTGAGTTTGGGGAAATTAGAAATACACACACACACACAACTTTCTAGAGAAAATGGAAATTAAGAGATTGACAGCTGTCTCCCAGTATCTATTCTCTACTTCCTTCTCATAGAAATAGAATCTATTTTTAACTGTCACATGACCAACTAGACTAAGTTCTGGACAATAGGGTGTTAGCAGAAGTGAAATGTGGAACTTCTAGCTCATGTCCTAAAAGGGAGGGGCATGGCTTTCTCACACCCTGCCTCCATTCTGTCGCTTGGAACACGAACATGATTATATCACATCCTGAACCAAGATGACATCTCAGGAAAGGAAAAGCACCAGGGCCCTTAAGTGACCACAATGTAGCACAGCTGTTACAGAAACCTGTTATGTGAGAACATAAAATACTTCTATCTTGTTTAAATCACTGTTGTTTTTGGGTCTATGTTACATACAGCTGAAATATCCTAACTATAATATGTAAACTTTTAAGTTTGATACATTATCTGCAATTTCCCAAGTTTATATATTTTTGTGATAATTAAATCTTCCCCCACCCCCTGTTCTTAGATCAAAAGTGAAATCAAAGTGAGTGGGTAAGACCTGTTCCATATAAAATATTTTTCTGAGGAATACTGAAAGGAAAATACAGCTATAAATTACTAACTGAGGACCTTTCTGAAAAGGTATAGCTGATACCAGTAAAAATAATTGAACTGTGGGACCATGATTCCTTTACCTCTTAATGTTATCCTTGATTTTATGGGCTTTAAGTTTATAAAAGGCTCAGAAAAATAACAGCATCATGTGGTATCACAATGTTGATTAGCATTAAGTTGATCCCAGGCAAATTAGCAGCTGCAGAATCTTTAAAAAGATCTCATTCAGGTCAATTGTTATGTATACCTTTCTGGCATGCCTATTGAGAACATATCTGAACAAAAATAGATACAGAATAATACTTGTCTATCTCTTGCAATTGCTGAATTAAAGCCATATGCTTTTCTAATACTAGTACATTATAGAGTCAGCCTCTCATGATAATGAACCCTCAAATCAAATAATTCTGAAAGCTAAGTAGATACTGAGTCCCCATTTTAGTGTTCTTTTTATAAAGTATTTGTATTTTAATGTCTGTGAAATTTTGATTACAGTTTTTCCCAAGTAGTATTTTGACCTCAAGAAAATGTTTATTAAGCACATCATCCCTGACTTATTTTACTACCGTTACCACTACTATTACTACCAGCATATAACACAGTGGGTAATGGGTGGAGAAGAAAGGAGAGAAAAGGAGAAGCTGAAGGGAAGAAAAGAGGAGAAAATAGGAGAAGAGTAGGAGAGGACTAAGGGAGAATAAATGAAAAAAGAGAAAGAGAAGTTGGAACAGGACTAGTAGAGGGAAAAAATGAAATTACAACTTCAGCTTCAACAGAAATAAGTTCAGTTCCATGAAAGCCTTTGCAGATAAGGCTTTACACTGGGACCAGAGTTGTGTGTTTCATGTCTCTAAGTGACTAAAAGTTTAGCTGTGCTGTAAAAATACAAGCTAATAACATAGGATGAGGTCTGACTTTCTGAACTAAATACTTATTTCTTTGGGCATAACCTGTGCTAGAAATTTAGCCAAATTTCCTTTGATAATTTCTAGTATTTTTTCTTAAAACTCCTTGATAAACATGGTTAAGAGAAAAAAATATCCATAATATCCACCTCTATTTGATATTGATCATCTTTTCACGATAAAGGATTGTCTTTGATAGATTTTACAGTAAGTTTCTCCAGATAGCCTTGACCTCTTTAGTATAAAATGAAAGACCTTTAGTATAAAATGAAAGAACAAAAGTACCTGGGGAGTATATTTAGAGGTAATGTTAATTGCATTTGGTTGTCATGGAAACTGAAATTTTTAAAATGATGATTGCCAAAAAATACACACAAAACAAAGCACTTGCATGTAGTTGTTATGGTAACTGTTCATTCTGACAAATATTTTTCCTTTTTCTCTAAATTAATCATCTGAAATACTAGTGTCTCAAAATTGCTACTATGATGCATTTAATATAAAATGTATGTTATACTAAGGACAGATGTTAGCTTGGAAATATCTTACACTTATGTGAAGTAACGTAACATCTGTGTGTGTGTGTGTGTGTGTGTGTGTGTAAGTTTTAGTTTATGCACAGAGAGAGACATCCCTAGATTGTTAATAACTAAGAGTCACTGTTCCAGGCTAGTTGTTTTGAAGGCTGCCTCAGTTGGGAGAAGATGGGCAGTGATTCAGGGAGACTACTAGCAGGGAAGAAGTAGGTTGCTCTGCTCACTGGTGGTAAAGACAGGAGAATGAAAAAGAATTGATATTTATTAAGTATTTAAAGAGCTGGGAACTAGGCTTTTACATTTGTTGTCTTGTTTAGACCTAATAGTTATTAGTTCTTTGTACTAGTGTACTAGTATTAACCTTTCAGGTTAGTACTGTTCTCATTTTACAAGTGAGGACACTGAGTCTCAGAGATGCTAAATAACTTGCCCAAGATCATAGGTGAGTATGTATGGAGCCAGAATCTATATATTTCTGTATTAAAACCCATCCTACTCCTTTGAAAAATGGCTGATTCTAGGACTGGAGTAGAATATACTCAAGATGAGCCTGGAACATCTTGTAGTAATGGAAAGTAAGATAGTTAAAAAAAAAACCAAACAGGGCTTCCCTGGTGGCGCAGTGGTTGAGAGTCCGCCTGCCCATGCAGGGGACATGGGTTCGTGCCCCGGTCTGGGAAGATCCCACATGCCGCAGAGCGGCTGGGCCCGTGAGCCATGGCCGCTGAGCCTACGCATCCGGAGCGTGTGCTCCGCAATGGGAGAGGCCACAACAGTGAGAGGCCCGCGTACCACAAAAAGCAAACAAACAAAAAAACAGATGCATTGAATAGGGTGTGCCAAAAGGGACACAGGAACCAACTGAAAGAGCTCCCAAAGGCTAAGGCTTGAACAGTTTGAACAACAAAATAAAGTATATTGGATTATATTTCAAAGCATAAAATAAATGTTCCTGGATCCATACTTATGTAGATGATTGAATAAATAAATACACGGGGAGAATAGACAAATTTTCTATATAAAAGTTGTCCAAATAATTTATATAGATGCTCCTCCCTCAGGGAGGTGGAACGTAACTCTCCATTCCCTAAGTGTGGGCTGTGCATAGTGACTTCCTTCCAAAGAGTACAATATGGAATGGAGAAAAGAGTAACTGTACAGTGGAGAAACCTGGTAAACACTGCCTTAGCCTGGTGAACAAGTTAACATCAACAGTGGTAAGTCGTATTGATAGTATGTACCCTTGATATGTGTAATTAGAATGACACTTGACTTCTGTGATCTTCCTCCCCAACGCCCAAATGCTACCAATTAAGGGTCACTCTACAAAACACCTTGGTGAAAAAAGACATTGGATAAAAACTAAGGAAAATTGAATAAAATATGGATAGTGAATGATAATGTATTGGTAGTAAATTCATTAATTATGACAAATGTATCAAAATTTAATGTAAGACATTAATAATGGGGAATTGGGGTATGAAGTATATGGCAATCTTTTTACTATGTTTGTGATTTTTCTGTGAATCTAAAACTACAGATATTAAACATTCTACATTCATTATACCACAATGTAGGCCTTCCCGTTTATAACTGCTTTTCTTCTTGACATTCATTTTGTCATAATTTTACCTGGAAAATCATAGTTATGCAGTGGGGAATGTGATTTATGTCTGGTCTCCAACCCAACTCTGTATCTCCTAGGGATTTTTGTGTACCCCAGGCTTAAAAAAATAATAGAATGAGGAACAGAACATAAACTATAAAATGTTTCTTACACCCATTTTCACTTTTTGACTACCTTTTCTGTCTGCCACTGTATGAAAGTCCTTTGACTTTGTATTGATATTGATGTGTGCCAATGTTACTCTGGGTAAATTACAGATCTACTACTAATTTTTCTCAAAATATTGCAAATGTTAATATTTATCATGGCACCCTTAATCTAGTGCAGAAATCATTTGTCTCTGCTGGTAATAACTCCTTTAATAAAATCAGCTGTATGTAGGCTTAGAATAACATTTTAATTAGTTTTTAACATTTCTATTTTAATCAGGAAAGTTCAACATGAAAAAAAATCTTGTAGGTACAAAGAGGCTGTCAGGTTTTGTGCAAATTTTGATGGTATTAGATTTTTATTTCTTGAAAATTGGTGTTATTGCCAATAATCCAAGGAAAAACAACAGTGAAAAAAATTGTGAGTCCTGTAGACTTCTACTGGCTTCAAGAAAATGCCAGGTGTCAAGGGGTCAAGTTTCACTGGTATTTGTCACAGGAGCCTCAGCATATCAGCCAGACTTTCACTTGTATTTATTTTATGTTTTTATTATATTTTATATGTTTTAGGGTCTCTCAAGTGTGCTTTTATGTTTTCACTCTCTTAAATAGAATATCTCTTATAACTGTGTTCCATGTGACACAGCAGAATGTAGTTGTCAAGACCAGAGTGAAGGAATGATAGACAATAGATGTAACTTTAGACTTATTTTTATCACTTATTAACTGGTTCTCAGTTTCCCTATCTGATAAATACTTGGCCAGTTTGTTGGTAGATCAAGTAAAATAATTTGTGAGAAAAAGTGCTTGTAACTATAAACACATAAATTAGAGAATTATTCCTGTTACTATTAATGAAGGAAAACTATACAGAAAGGAGCAAAACTAGTTGTTTGAAATAAGGCATGCCTCACAAAGGATGAAGACAGGCTTCGCATAAGTGCCTATAAGACCAGCAGTGTCACCTTCCACACATGCTAATGAATTATCTTTCCTATGGTGCATAGATGTGTTTTCCACATGACATATTAATGGGGCATACTTGACCTGAACTTTTAAAAATGCCTTGTCTATGTATGTTTAGTGCTATTCCAGCTCTGCAGAGTGGGCCATGTATGAAGGCCATGGACAGGCAAAACCCAAGTTGGTTCCCATTATTTGGGGAGAAAAACAAGGAACAGTCAAAACAGAACCACAGGGACCAATGTATACCGAGAATTGTGTAATGTTGGGGGTATTAACATTCTATTTTATAGAATTGGCCTGTTGTATATTCAACTCTTCCTTGGCTCTTCTAGGAAATGCTTGATCTCTTCTTTTCTTGGACAAAGTTCTCAAATAAGTTATCTGCTGTTTCCATTTCTCCTGTAATTCAAATTCTACTCCAAGAAAACCCCAGTTATACTGTCTATGGATGAAAGAGTTAGAAACAGAGCCAATAAAGTGTTGAAAAGGTTTCTTGACATTTCCAAGGCTCTCTGGCTAGAGGATGTGCTAAGGATTTAGGTTGAGGGAAGTAAATCTGTTCTTTTAAGAAACTGAGTTGAAAGAGAGAAGAACAGAGGAGTCAAGTCCTACACTTGGGGAAATATGTCTACAAGTTGGAAGTGGGAAGAGGAGTTAGTGAAGTAAATAAAGATGGGATCTGAGCGGTAGGGAGAGAGTGAAGATAGAGCAAAGACAGAGCCATCTCATGGAAGATTACACATCAGCAAGAACAGCTTTATTTTTGCTGGATTTCTTTTTTGGATTGCTTTTGAATAAAAGCTTTTGCACATTAAAACAATGTGTGAAGATCAATAGACTAGAAAATCTTCTACCTATCAATTCTAATTCAAGCATTACTTCCTCTGAGAAATAAAAAATAAAAATAAACACAGGCATTGACTACACCACTACATTACAAATCTAATTTAAGTATCTCTTCTTTCATTTGAGTGAGTCATACTGTCTGTTTATAGCCTTATTTCAAAATGCATTGTACTTGAAATTCCTTACTGATGAATTGGGAACTGTAATTAAATGCATACTGGGAAAACATATTAGTTTAAGAGTGGAAAAAAATAATTTTCACTAAAATAATGTTGGAATATGGACGGTAATTTTATCAGCGACTATTCCCTCCACTCCCGACTCTTGAGAAACTTTGGTAGTTCGTACATCTCATTACATCACATTAATATTAACAAGCGTAGCAGCAGTCTATTGTGGCACTTCTGTTTTTGATTTTTCCACTTGATGGAATAGATCCTGGCTAGTGGAACAATGTTGGCCCAGTAACGATTCCCAATTTAATATATCTTTAGCTTCTCTCTTTAAATCTTGCACATTTTATCATAGACACCAGGATAAGTGAAGAGCTATAATCCTGTTGGCATTATCTACTTTCCTATCTGGAAGCACTGTGGAATTTCTATTTCCTTTTGGAACCAGTGGAATAAATAGGAATAGGAAATCTTACCAAGCTATGAATTGGCATGAGAAGGGTAGTAACTATTAGGTTTCAACCTTTTTTGTATTCATGGGACTTTGTTTCTTATTGAAGTAAGAAATAAGAACAATTGTAATTGTTAGGTTGAGTACTTTTCTTTATCCAAAGACCTCTGCTTCAATTTCATTTGTATTATTTTTTATTTATTTCATGCACTTATTGCCTAGAATGGGCTAATTCACATTGAAAATAGTCATTTCTTTAAACATAATAGTTCAGTAATAACAGTATATAAGGCAAATTGTGTTTTCCAAATTCAGGTCATATTTGGCATTATTTGGGAAACCTTCACAGAGGCTGACCTAAAACTCATCTCTAGAGTGCCTGCACTTGGAAAGTGGTACACCACTCTGTCTTTGAAAAAATGAGCAATTTAATATTCTAGGATCTTAGTTGTCATAGGTGTTATAGTTCATGCACCAATCTTTTCCTACCGGTGCAAATAGAAAAGCCAAAGCGGCTCTGGCCAAGTTCCAAAAACATTTCAGTGCTCTTCCAAGCCACTTGGAAATGGACTTCAGTGATGCAAATAAGCAAGATAAATATACCCTTTAAACAGCAACTAATCAGATTGGTCCCCGTTTTCTTTCTGCTTAATGAAAGGTGTACTCTCAAAGGCTGCATAGCTCATAGGTACCTCTGTCTTTGTTTTGTAGGCTACCCTGAATACCTTCATTTTCTTTGCAATGACTTTAAATGGGTCTCTAAATTTGTGGTGTGTCCATCTAACCAATATTCATCTTCCTAACATGGAAACCCCTATAAAAGCTGTGTTCTTTTTTTTTTTTCCTAGAACCTAGAACAGTGCCTGCTACAAAAAAGATATTAAAGGTTTGTTAAACATGTGAGTGGAGGTTTGATTGATAGGTGGACTGTATTCTATCAATCTATAGGTATATATTAGAGTAACTCCCACAGATGAATTATTCTCTCTTGTGAAGTTAAATCTTTTTCTAAACTCTGTCTTTTTCCTTTTCTGTCCTGTTCTTCTTTTGAACCTTTCACTCTGCCAAGTGAGGATCCAAATGTCTAGTTCTCTGAAGAAGGCTTCACTGCCCTGTTGATCCTCCTACCAAATTCTTTTAGCCTTCCAGCTCTCACAACCTAGCACCATCACAGACTGTTACATTGCTTTTAAAATGGATTTTCAGTGTCAATCTTCCACAACAAAATATATGTTAAAGTTCATAGAGATTCACAGAGTTTCTATTATCTGTGTACCTGCTCCTTTCTTTCCACTCCTCTGTCATGTGGCAGAGGTCAGAAACAACCTGCATGTTTTATGACTGGAAAGAGATATGAAATAGGAGGCTTATCCTCCCTTTCTTGTCTGTCTCCAGAACACAGAGAGTAGTTTACTGCTTAAAAAAAAGGTTTATTTCTTGAACTCTATGTACCACGTGGATGAGAACAGGGAAGGGGTGATCCTGGCAGCTTGAGACACAGCTGATTACAATGAGGAGGAAACCAAACAAATGTTTTAGTGTTTAAAAATCACTATTGGTGGACTTCCCTGGTGGTGCAGTGGTTGAGAGTCTGCCTGCCGATGCAGGGGACACGGGTTCGTGCCCCGGTCCGGGAGGATCCCACATGCCGTGAAGCGGCTGGGCCCGTGAGCCATGGCTGCTGAGCCTGCGCGTCTGGAGCCTGTGCTCCGCAATGCGAGAGGCCGCAGCAATGAGAGGCCCGCGTACAGAAAAAAAAAAAAAAAAAAATCACTATTGGTACTGAAATACATACGACTTGGAAGGAGTTCTGAAGACATGGAGAAGTATGCAGACTATGGGAGAGATTGCCTAGTTCTCAGTTTCTCTAAGGAAATGAAACTGACAAATATCATCACAGAGTAATTATGGCAAAAAGCAATCAAAATGATGAGTAGATATAATTAGCATTTTTTGTGATCTACAAATCTTTAGTAATAAATTTTAAAGTAATAATGACATTTGGTTTCATTTTACACTGAGCCCTTTAATTCTGTCCAATGTTTATAGGTAAACATCTTCCTGAAATCCTCAAATTTGCTGCCATTATGATGAGATAGGAAGAAAAGAGTGCTGACACAACACACCTGTGCAGTACTCATAAATAAGGCATAGCTCTGACAGCCATTGAACATATATAAAATAGCCACAGCAACCTCAAGAAAGATTGAGAAAGTAACAGGTTTTATTTTACATAAAAAATCATTTTAATGGAAACCCTTACACCCAACTTTATAATAAAATTAACAGTAAAATTAAGCCTATAGAGTTGAAAGAGAGGCCAGGATCATATTCATGTTCAGTTAATGAAATACAAAGAGGTTACTCTTTTTTTTTTTTTTTTTGCGGTATGCGGGCCTCTCACTGTTGTGGCCTCTCCCGTTGCGGACGTGCAGGCTCAGCGGCCATGGCTCACGGGCCCAGCCACTCCGCGGCATGTGGGATCTTCCCGGACCGGGGCACGAACCCCTGTCCCCTGCATCGGCAGGTGGACTCTCAACCACTGCGCCACCAGGGAAACCCAAGGTTACTCTTTTGAATCTCAAAATGAGATCCTGAGAGAATGCTGAAGAGTTTAAGTGTGGCAAAAGTATAATTTATCCTTTACTTTTATGTAACTGTGATGTCCTCTCCCTTGGAATATTTAAGGAATGCATGCAGATTTTGTTACCTTACTCTAGAATCAAATAACTCAAGTGGGAGGTAGTCAAAGAATAAGAATCAAAATGATTAAGAGAAGGGGGTGAGGATATGTATAAAACAGCTGCTGTCAAAGTCAAAGTCAAAACTTAATGATTAAACTGCCCATTTTTGAAGAATAAAAGTTAAAATGGATAATTATGTGAGAGATAAAGAGGCCCTTAAAAAAATATATATAAATTTAATATATTTAATATATAATATTAAAATTAAAATAATAATATAATATATATAAATTTAATATATAATTATATATATAAATTAATCAAATATTTGATGATGATCTGATACTAAGGATCACTCTATTGAAGTTCAAAAGAAGTTCGTTTATACCCAACATAGTTTATGATCTGGGACATCATGAATTTTAAAATAAAGTCTATAAATGGCTATAAATAAGTTTTGGAAAATATATAATAAAATTTAATATGAGATGCATGCTATTTGGGAAATAACCCTAAACTTTTGCTGCTAATTCAAGGAGTGTATTAATCTGTTGTACACATGGCACATACTTTGGTGCTTCTGTCAGAGAAAAAGTCACTGAGCTGAATGGACAAAGGATCCATTCTGGTGAGGTGTTTATCTTCTTAATTGAACTTATCATTTAGGAAATGGTGATGCTAAGTGTGCTGAGATACGGAAAATGTAAAGAGCATTATTCCTTATAGCTGTACTTCCTGTTCACAGCTGGCTTCAGACTGACCATTGGATGGAATAGGTTTAGGGATGAATATATACTAGTTGAACACAGAATAGTGGATTCATATCATAGTCAGCTTCAGAGGAAAAAGGAGAGGCCTTTTTTCCTTTCTAGAAAGTATGGACATAATCCATTTCTGTGCAAGACCAAAGTGCCTGGATGCAGAGTAGACATTTAATGAGTCATTTCACATGTCAAATTTTATTATACAACTGAACACAGCTGTGAAAAGATTTTTTCTAACATCACATGTGGAAATTTTCTGAAAGACCTGATTTTTTTTAGAAATCCATGAGAAAAATTTTTAAAAATATCTCTTCACCTATGTATTTTGATCTTGCTTGCACACATCTAGTTCTTTAATGCAGACACTCATATCCCAGTTTAATTCATGTATCCATATTTATTGAGTGCCTTGTTATGGTAGGCAATATTTTACATCCTTTTAGACATGCTGGCTTTCCTTCCTGTCACTAGTAAAACCTGCTGAGAATGAGTTTAGGATTTTCAAGGGTGATCAACACATATCACTATGACAAAATAAGGTTTTTCCTATTTGCCTCACACTACCCAAGGGTTAGCTGCGGCAGAAGAATCATCCACGGTGTCATTGTGAAGGAAAGTGATGGGTACCTAATCATATTTTCCAGATATTTGAAATTCTAACTACAGTTAGTCTGCAATAGCAGTTTCATGAAGTTGACAGTTTCTGTAAGAACATATAGAGCATAGAATGCATGTTGGGTCCAAGTTAGTGTAAATAAGAGTCTTATTTTTAGAGAATTAAGTAGACAGATAAGGTTATATATGTGTCTTTCACATGCTATTCATTGACAAACTTAGATTTGCAAGAATCTGATGGGAAATATGATTACATCAACACTAGGTCCTTTTCCCTATTGCCTCTTTGTTTCACTATATATACCTGAATTCAAGATAATATTTATAGTCATTCCCTAAGGTATCCTTGGCTTGAGTAGTACAATTAAATTTAAAATGGATTTAGTTATTTATATCTTCAAGAGGCACTATTGCCTTTTTCACTGGAAACCCAGCAGAACTACGAGACCCTAATTTACTTGCACAAAGTGATGCTTAGACCTCTAGGCCAAAGTTGTAGATATATTTGTATTAGATAGTTTAAGTTTTACAACCCAATATTCTTACTTGTTGCACTGGTTCCTCAGCACTAAAATGATGGAACCTAGCAAACCTAAGGAGGACTGATGGCCTAAAGAAATATTTCCTTCCTTGTTGAGAACAGACTAGTTTTTGACTGTTGAGACTGTTCAGATATCCTTACCTCATACTCAGTACTATCCAGATTGTGACCTCCTTGATGGTAGGGGTAGTATTATGTTTAATTTTTGATTCTAGTGTGCAGCACAGCTTAGCATAGAACTTGATATTTGCTAAGAATCCATAAAATATAAGTCTAGGCTTTAATTTCAACTTGGGCAGGAAACCTGAAAGGAATAGTTGCCTTTGTATGATATCCATCCAGCACTGGGTCAGTCACATTGCTAAGCACCTTCAGTTCCTCTTGCTGGTTTTTGATCCGTGTGTCCCTGGACACTGACCCCTGAAAATCAGTTATCCCTAGATCTGTGTTTGAGTCATGCATCTCTTGATCCATTGCTATTCATCTGGTTTCTAAGTCTTTACCTCACTGACTATTTGTATTCAACCTCTATCACCTTTCATTATGCAAAGATATCTTTGACTTATATAGTACAATTAAAATCAAAATGGATTTATTAATTTGTTCCTTGACTGTTATTTTTTCTTTGTTCACTTAAAAACGGAATCTTGCTGTTTGCTCCTACATCATCCTAGGCCCCCATTCATAAAAGAATTTTAAAGCAGGAAGGCCCTTAAAAATAGCTTGCCTCCACAAGAATCTCTTTTTCTGAGATAAAAAGAGGTTTTGAGGATTAGAGAGTTACGCAGTTTGTACAATTTCACATAATGAGTTAGAAGTATAGCTGAGGTTCTACTTTCTCCACACGTCATTGACTTCCTCTGTTCCTTTAGAATGTTCATCTGGGTCTCAGACCTTGCTACTATTTCTATTTCTTAGATGCCAAGACTCACTCGATTGTCTCAACTTTCTCCTAGGAGTCTGTATCATGTTTCTAGATCTCTTTACTTCCTGGGAATGAAGATTAGTGTTAAGCTTCAGACACGGTCCCAAAATTTCACCAGGAACAAAATCTTCTGGGTTTCTGATAGCTCCAATAGCACAACATCACAACCTGCTTTAGGGGTTCCAGAACCCAGGGCCCTCTTCAGTTTTTAGAATGTAGATTTAGTTCCTCTCTCTCCAGAGTATGAGGAGTTTAGCTTTTGCACTCCCTTTCCACCCATGTAAAACCATGAACTCAGTATTCAGTCTATAATTTAAACCTTCTATCTTCTTGAGCCTTGGAAAAAAATCCTATTGATATGGAATCAGTGCCTACTTGGCATCTGCATTAGCCTGCCCCTTAATGAGTTTTTCTACTATCTGCTGATAGTGCCCCCTCAGTGACAAACTTTCCACTCTTCAACCCCTGACCTACTTCTCTCCTTGAGAATCACCTTCTGTTTATGACGGGTTAAGTATAAACTGACAACCACAGGTACAGAGAGTGACGTACCCAACGCCCAGTTCAAGTCCAGTTCTTCCACCTCCAATTTCTTTTATTATTTTCCAGGCATCTGCATCATTGGTAATCCATTTCTCTTTCTTGTAGATTTTGTCTGTATTTCCCTGTTTCCTTCTTTTCTCCTTCTTCCCCTTTCTTCTGTTCCTTCCCTCTCTCTTTCTTTCTCTCTCTTTCCCTCTGACCCTCCCTCTCTCTCTTCCTTTTTGTCTCCTGAATGTCTCCTGAGCCCTTATCTTCAATCTGTAAACATTCTCAAGTTTCTCTGATTCTAAAAAAAAAAAACCAAAGACCTCAAACTCCCTTAGCCATACATACCACTTTAACTATCATCCAGTCTCCTTCCTATAAAAGATATTTCAAAATTATATTTCCTCAGCTTTCCTTTACTTCTCAACCCACTGCAATCTGGCCTCCAATTTGAACTCTCTACTTAGATGACTCTTGCCCACTTTAGCAACAATTCTGCAATTGTCAAATTCAAGGAGGACTTTTGGGGGTTGTTTTCTTTTACTTTTTTATTCTTCTTTGATTATATGTATCAGAACTTCGCTTCCCACCTGTCATGAAAGTGTTGCTGTCAACAGGAATCCATCTTTATCCATAATGACAAAAATGTACTCTACCTAGGTAATTTCATTCACACTCAGTTTCAAGTACAACAAATATTCAGATCACCCTTAAGTCATGTGTCCTCTCCAGATTTCTATTTTGACTCATAGGCAACCATCTGAAGGACATCTTCACCTGTAAGCTTTATAGGTTAAGAATGACGATATAATTTACTGCCCAGAACAAGAGACTTTTGAGAGGAAAGAGGGTGCTATTACTAAGCTAGGATAACAGGCATAAATCAGCACTGTTCAGGCAAACCACGATGCGTGATCATTCTATACAGGTACCTCAAGCTCAGTGTCTAACACAGAAGTAAACTAGTCAACTTTATTTCAAACATTACCTTCACCCTATATTCTCAACATTATTTATTATTGCCGCCAACCGTCTGGTCATCCCAACAGGAAAACTGAAAGTAATCTCTGACACCTCCTGCTCTTTTACCCCATTCCTGAGTTTACCTCCTGAATATTGCTTGAATGTGTATCTTTCTCCATATATTTACAACTAATCAATATGGCTTACAAAATATTGAAAAATAGAAATTCATATAAATGTAAGATGTTATTTTTCTCAATTTAGTGGTGTTTAAGGTATGCATTGTATTGATATTATTAACTCATGGCCATTTGAGGAACTCTAGCCTGCTTTGGGAAATTTTGGTCTCCTATTGGCCTGGCACGCTAAGCTTTTCATGGTCAGGTAATTGTCTATATCAGCATTTTCTGTTTTCTCCCATATTCACCTAACACCGTCAAATAAAGGTAATTGCAAACACTTAGCTTGATATAGAGAAAAAAATGCAATTTTCCCCAGTGGCCTTTCTGACATTTTGTTTGCCTGTCTCACTTGTCTTCCCATTTAAGGCCTCCTGGGACTTCTCCCAGCTGAGGCAATTATTATTAGTATGATTTTAGTTTGCAAGCTCTCTCTAATATGCCAATGGGTAGCCCCAAACTAGTAAATAATTACATATCATACAAAAACACTGTTTGTCTTTTTACTATAAGCTTCACAGCCTCAGAGCAAATTAATCTTCTCATTGTATGCTCTGTTACTTATAGTAAATATATCACAAAATATAGTAGAAAGAGAAAATAAAATCTTTTGATCACCAGAAG
This sequence comes from Phocoena sinus, assembly GCF_008692025.1. Taxonomy (NCBI): domain Eukaryota; kingdom Metazoa; phylum Chordata; class Mammalia; order Artiodactyla; family Phocoenidae; genus Phocoena; species Phocoena sinus. The sequence continues at coordinate 27,504,079 of NC_045775.1, forward strand.
AAAATGGTCAACAAACAAGTCTGATTACTATTAAGTGTTAAGGCTTGTCTATGTTTCCACATCTAGAGAACACACTGTAGGAGTCAGAGTTAAGTTACTTTTATCTACATTTTCATGTGATAAAGAACTTTATTAGCAAATGAAGTAACTTTAATATAGTAATAAAAGTAACACAGAAACTGTATTATTCCTTCTTTCAATTCTTATCATCAATAATTGGCCTAAATGGCTCTATTTTTCTTGCACAAAATCTAGAACTTTAACTTCTATGGGCCCATTTTCTTTGTCTTTCCTTTGATTGCAAAACAAAGTTTCTCCTTTTATCCAAAGCTAGTCTCTCCCTCGGCCCCACCTTTCCTTTGTTCTGGCCTCCATCTCCTTTCATGTAAAGACTATGATCCCATAGTCACCCTCTCTCCCTTTTGCATCACAAATTGCCTCCCCTTTCCCCACCTACCTCTCTCTTCCTTAATCTTCTCCATCTTGGCAGGTGGCACAAACATCTACTTACCCACCCAATCCTCAAAGCAGGTGTCATTCTTAACTTACCACGTTTTGTCATCTCCCAGCATCCAAACCATTCTGAAAAATTTTGCTTCCAAAGAACATCTCAAAACTGTCCATGTCCCCTATCTTCCCTCCCTCAGCTCTAGACTAGGCCACCAATATCTGTCACTTGGGCTCTCTTGTTTCCCTAATATTTAGGCTTTACATTATAGCCAGAGGAATCTTAAAAATGTGAATCAAATAATATAGCTCCCTTGGTGCAAACTCTTAAAAGCTTTCTAATATATTCAAACTTCTTACCATGGCTCTACCAGAGCCTCTTAGTCCTGCATGATCTGTCCCAGACTCTGTTCATACTCAGCTCACATCACTCCTTCCCTTGCTTGTTTCTCTCCAGCCATACTGGTCTTCTCCTTCCTGAAAATATGACGATAATGCTGTAGGTGACCCTTTGTGTACCTATTGCCTTCAAAGCTGTTCACAGAGCTACCCTTTGTCATCTGCCTGCTCAAATGTCACCTCCTTAGACTTTATTGGTCACCATTTTCAAAATTATTCCTTCCATAGCCATCCACTGTTAGTCTCTATTATGCCCTCCTGCTTTATTTCCTTTATGGCACTCATCGAACAAAAACTCTTAATGATCTGATTTTGCTATTTGATCACTCATTTATTGGCTGTTTTTTCCCACTTAAATGTAAGCCCCAGGAGAGCAGGGACCTTGTCTTTCTTGTTACCAGTGTGTCTTCAATACCCATAACAGTACCTGGCACACTCACAACTCCAGGCCCTGGTGTGAAAGACACCCCATAGAGTTTTTCAACATGGCATCTCTGAGTCCATGTTTCTCGTTTTGGTTAATCTGATATATTTTTGTGTGTGTGCTTTTAGGTTTGTATTTACCTGAGCCTTTTCTTTCCTTTAGTCTTACTGGGACAACGGATTTGACATTGTATAGAAGGAAAGAGCCACAAGAGGTGTGCAGGGTTCCCATGGCTACCATTTTGAAATGTGAAAAGTCTCCACACTAAGAGAGTGCATTTGAAAAGAATGACTAATTCCTACAAAGTTATTGGATCTACAAAATTAGAGCCAGAGAAACAAAAAATTCAATTTAGTGATGTAACAGCCTAGGGGGAAGGTTGCAGAGTTACATAACAAAATGGCAGAATGAGGCAAGGATGTGACTCAAGCACAGGAAAATGGGTTACATTACCACCTTCCTTCTTCAATTAAGGACTCTAAGGTAAAGTGCCTAAAAATGGAAGTCAGCCTGACAGTTGGTATTGTAAGAAAAAGTCACCATGGATATTTGTAGCTCCAGACCTTATATATCTGGCCTGTATTTCTGATCCTTAAATGACCTTAATAACCTTCTGAGAAGATGTGTAGGGTGATATAATTATTTCCTTAACATCCTTAACTGCAGGAAGATTTAGGGTTAAATGTACAAATTACTGATAGAATCGTATCTATAGCATTAATTCTTTTGTGCTAAGAAAGAATTTGTCCAAATTTAGTGTTTTAGCCAGTTGTAATATAAAAGCGGAATTGGCTTTTTAAAGTAAAAAATTAACCTTGTGATTCTAATTTAAAATATGTCATTGAGTAATTGCTTTAGACTTGTAATTTACTAAGATTATGTATTGTACTGGGAAACTTAAAATACTTTAAGAATCACCATATTTATAGTTTTAATTCTGCTGGTTTTATTAAAAGCATTAGGGGAAATTTTATTTTATAAGTTAGCCAAACTACTTAAACAGGAACTGAAATATATTAAATTTATGAATGCAATTTAAAACATTGACGGTGTTAAGTTTATAAACATGATCATGGTTAAAATTCACTGGACATATAAACAGAATAAAAAGATTTGTATGTTGGATGTAAAGCTTAAGGACAAAAATGGAGTTTTGAATATCAGAAATAAACAACTCGAGACATCAAGTCTAGTGAAATTGGAGGTAGAAGGAGATTTGCACTTGAATCAAAGAATTTCTTGAATTATAAAGAACCAAAATAAGTCACATTTTAGGTCATGAGCTGTCACAGACAATGCAAAGTCAGTGTAATAAGAAATTCTGAGTTTTAGTCTTATCTCTCAAACTTTGTTCATTGCAGTAGTGTTGTCTGCTCTCAAGTAGTCTACAGAGAAGTAGGAATTTTCTAAGTTGACCTCTTATGAGCAACTCACTACCACAGGCACTCTGTACCTCTTTCATCCTCACAGAAAACTTGCAAAGTAGGTACTGTTATTCCCATTTTTAAGTGATATAAATGATTAGGTGCCTTACCTAGTCATACAGCTAGAAAGTGACAAAAGTGAGATTTGAACCTCACACTTTATAATATTAAAGCTTGTGCTCTTTTCACCTAACTCAGTTGCTAATGAGTTACTGTGTTATTAAGCAAAGTAGCTACAATTATGATCAGTCTTTATTGTATGTCAATGCCTTGACCTTTAAGTATCAACTGTAAGGTAAGTAGATGGGTGAACTTTTTTAGGGTGAAAGAATGAGAATAATAAAAGTGACTTTTATCTCCCTCAAATTGTAATAGGTGGGCAGATGCTTATTTTTTGGATTTTCACTGTTTGTTTTTATATTTTTTGTAAACAAGGGATACAATCACTATACTCTGACAATGATACATCAAATTGTGATGGCAATTAATTCAGAACTTCAGAAACCTCTGTAAATAATGTGATGTGTAGGAGAGAATTTTAGTAATTTTCACTATTTTATAGGTGAACTGGCCAAGGAATGTGAATGTGTGTGTGTGTGTGTGTTCCCATTTTCTGTGAAACCTGTATTAGCAAGAAAATGTGAGGTTGACATTAAGTCCTTGTAGATTGGGACACTGACCTTTATCAGGGTAGAACAAAGAGTAATTAGCAGTTTTGAGGTTTTACTGGTTAGGTCCTGAGCTGTTGAAGAGAGTCAGCTGTATGCCTGATGCTTTTATGGGGCTACAGATGACTGACTGTCAGACTACATTTATTCAAATTAAATTATGAATAATGAATAATAGCAGTTTTTAAAAATATCATAACAAAACTCACCCTCAGGTCATTTGTGTTGGGTTCACCATGGCCCTCAAGCAGTTCTCAGCTGGGGAGACACTTATGTGGATCAGCTTCTCTGAGTTTTCGTTCAGGATAAAACTGAATGTAATCAGAATTACAGAATTATAGAATTATAGAATTACAGAATTATAGAATTATAGAATGAAAGTAATCTTTCATTCTATCCTGTTCATTCATTCTCTGAGGTTTCATTCTGAGACATCTCTCTTTGGCTTGTACATAGATGTCTTCTCTGTGTGTCCTCATGTGGTCCTCCTTTGATCTGTGTTGTCTGTGCCTTAATCTCTTCTTCTTATGAGAGCACCATGCATATTGGATTAGGGCCCACTATAACAATCTTATTTTAATGAAATTGCTTCTTTTAAGGCCCTATCTCCAAATATAGTCACATTCCAAGGTATTGGGGATTAGGGCTTCAACATATGAATTTTGTGGGGACACAGTTCAACCTATAACTGTAAGAAGTAAATTCATCTTTGTTTTCCTCCTGCACCGAGCTGTAACTGTAGATCTTATTTCTTTAATATAGGTTGGTTTTGTGTCTCTCCCAAAAGATACATTGAAGTTCTAATGTCTGGTCCCTGTCAATGTGGCCTTACTTAAAAATCGGGTTCTTGCAGATGTAACCAAGTTAAGATGAGGTCATACTTGATTAAGATGTGTCCTAGTTCACCATAACTAGTGTCCTTATAGGAAGAAAAAGCCGTAGAAACACACACAGGAGAGATGGTGGAGGCAGAGTTTGGAGTTATGCAGCTGTAAGATAGAAATTCCAAAGATTCCTGGTGGCCACCTCAGGAAGCTAGGAAAAATCAAGTGAGGATTTTACCCAGAGTCTCAGACGGAACATTAATTTGCTGACATCTTGATTTCAGCCTTTTAACCTCTACAGCAGTGAAAAAATAAATTTCTATTGTAAGCCATTCTAGATATTGGTAATTTTTAAAAAAACCTTTATTGGAGTATAATTGCTTTACAGTGGTGTGTTAGTTTCTGCTTTATAAGAAAGTGAATCAGCTCTACATATACATATATCCCCATATCTCCTCCCTCTTGCGTCTCCCTCCCACCCTCCCTATCCCACCCCTCTAGATGGTCACAAAGCACCGAGCTGATCTCCCTGTGCTATGTGGCTGCTTCCCACTAGCTATTTTACATTTGGTAGTGTATATATGTCCATGCCACTCTCACTTCGTCCCAGCTTACCCTTACCCGTCCCCCTGTCCTCAAGTCCATTCTCTACATCTGCATCTTTATTTCTGTCCTCAGGAGATGGATTGTATGGTATTTCTTTTTTTAATTTTTTGAGGAATCTCCATTCTCTTTTCCATAGGGCTGCACCAATTACATTCCCACTAACAGTGCACAAGGTTCCCTTTTTTCCTCATCCTCACCAATGCTTGTTATTTGTTGTCTTTTGATAATAGCCATTCTGACAGGTGTGAGATGATATCTCATTGTGGTTTTGATTTTTTGCATTTCCCTGATGATTAGTGATATTGATCATTTTTTCATGTGGCTATCTCTATGTCTTCTTTGGAAAAATGTCTGTTCAGCTCCTCTGCCAGCTTTTTAATTGGAGTGCTTGTTTTTTGGTATTGTTTTATGAGTTCTTTATATGTTTTGGATATTAACCACTTGTTGGACATATCAATTGTAAATATCTTTTTTTCCACTCAGTATGTTACCTATTTGTTTCATTAATGGTTTCCTTCCCTGTGCAAAAGCTTTTTAGTTTGATGTATTCCCATTTAATTATTTTTGCTTTTGTATCCCTTGCCTGAGGAGACAAACCAAAAAAAATATTACTAAGACCAAAGTCAGTGTGTACTGTCTATGTTTTCTTCCAAGAGTTTTATGGTTTCAAGTCTTACATTTAATCTTTAATCCATTCAGTTGGGCATATAGATATTTTCAAGTGTTATACCCTCTTGTTGGGTTGACCCCTTTGTAATTATGCAGTAGTCTTCTTTGTCTCTTGTTACAATATTTGTTTTAAAGTCTATTTTGTTTGATATAAGTATTGCTACTCCAGCTTTCTTTTCATTTCTGTTTGCATGGAATATCTTTTTCCATCCCTTCACTTTCAGTCTGTGAGTGTCTTTAGATATGATGTGTGGTAGCATATATATGGGCCATATTATTTCTATCCATTTAGCCATCCTATGTATTTTGACTGGAGCATTTAGTCCATTAAAGTAATTATTGATAGGTATGTACTTATTGCCATTTTGTTGATTGTTTTCCTTTTGTAGTTCTTTTTTGTTCATTTTTTCTTTTGTTCTCTTCCTTTGTGATTTGACAACTATCTTTAGTGTTATGTTTAGATTCCTTTCTCTTTATTTTTTTAATAGATAATTAAAGGTTTTGGTTTGTGGTTACTATGATGATAATATATAATTACAAATGTATATAGCTATTAATGATCTCTTAAATTTGAATGCATTCTAAAGGCTCTACATTTTTAACTCTCCTTCCACATTTTTTGTTTTTGATGTCATATTTTGTATCTTTTTATATTGTGTATTCCTTAACTACTTATTGTAGATATAGATGGTTTTACTATGTTTGTCTTTTAACCTTCTGCTAGTTTTTTAAGTGGTTGATACACTACCTTGATTATGTTTGCTTTTATCAGTGAGATTTTTTTCTTTCATAATTTTTGTATTTCTAGTTGTGGCTTTTTCTTTTCCACTTAGAAAAGTCCTTTTAACATTCGTTGTAAGGCCATTTAGTGGTGAACTCCTTTGGCTTTTGCTTGTCTGTAAAACCCTTTATATCTCCTTCAATTCTGAATGATAATGTTGCTAGCTAGAGTATTCTTGGTTGTAGGTTTTTTAAAATTTCAGCACTTTGGATATATCATGTCACTACCTTCTGGCCTGTGAAGTTTGGGGTAAAAAGTCAGCTGATAGTCTTATCTGAGTTCCCTTGTATGTAACTATTTGCTTTTCTCCTGTTGCTTTTAAGATTTTTAATTTCTAATTTTTGCCATTTTCATTATAATGTGTATTGGTGTGGACCTCTTTGTGTTCATCTTATTTGGAAATCTGTGCTTCCTGGACCTGGATGTCTGTTTCCTTCTCCAGGTTATGAAAGTTTTCAGCTATCATTTCTTCACATAAGTTTTCTGCCACTTTCTATTTCATTTCTCCTTCTGGGACCCCTATAATGGAATGTTAGTATGATTACTGTTGTCTCAGAGGTCTCTTAAACTATCCTCATTTAATTCTTTTTTCTGTTCAGCTGGAGTGATTTCTACTACTTTGTCTTCTAGATCACTGGTCTGTTCTTCTGTATCATCTAATCTACCATTGATTTCCTCTTGTGTATTTTTCATTTGAGTTATTGTACTCTTCAGCTCTGATTTGTTCTTTTTTGTATTTTCTAACTCTTTGTTGAAGTTCTCACTGTGGTCATCCATTCTTCTCCTGAGTTCAGTGAGAATCTTATCATTACCTTAAACTCTGTATTGGGTAAATTGCTTATCTCTATTTTGTTTAGTTATTTTTTCTGAGGTTTTTGTCTTGTGTTTTCATTTAGAACATATGTCTTCTTATACTGTCTAATTATTAGTGTTTATTTGTATTAGGTATGTCTGTTTAATCTCCCAGTCTTGGTGAAGTAGCCTTAGGTAGGAATTGTCCTATGGGATCCAGCAGCATACTCCTCTCTAGAGCCAGATGCTTCAGGGATATTCCCTATGTAGGCTGTATGCATCTTTTTGTTGTGATGGGGATGACTACTGCTGGTGTGCAGGTATGTGTGGCTGTTCCCTGGCCTAGCTGGCTGCAAGGTTCTGCCATGTACAGTTTCTGCAGTTATGCTAGTGGGTAGAACAGGTCCCCGACATTGCTGGCTGTGAGTTCCAGGGATGCGTGACTGCTACAGGTACATTGTGGACAGCCTAGTCTTCCAGTGTGGCTGGCCATGATGCCTTGTGGCGTGAAATTTCTGCAAGCACACTGATCAGCTAGAGGGAGAGTTCCAAAATGGTGTCCATTAATTCCAGTCTCAACATGATAGACAAGATCACAAAATTGGCTTTCCCCAGCATCTTAGTCCCAGCTGCCATCTGCTTCTCCAGGACCCTTTCAAAGATCAGAAAGTGGGCCTGACCCCAGCATCTTTCAAAATGCTCTCTCTGTGCTGGTACTTGAATCAAGTGAGATTTTGTTCATGTCCTTTGAGAATGGAGACTTGGTTTTCTACAGCCCTCTAGCTCTCCCAAATATAATCCCCACAGATTTTAATAGCCATAAATTTTGGAAAGTTGTCTTCCTGGTACAGGACCCCTGGGCTGGGGAGCTCAATGTGGGGATTAGACTGCTTATTCCTCAGGGAGGACCTCTGAGTTGGGATTTTCCTTCTACTTGTAGGTCATTGCACCAAGGGTGTGGACCCTGTTAGTTGGCTTCTTTGCCTCTTTTACCCATTTCATTTTGGCTTCTTCTTTATATCTTTAGTTGTAGAAAATCTTGTCTGCTTTCTTTGGGTCTCTCTCAGAGACAGCTCCTCTACAAGTAGTTGTAATTTTGGTGTGCCCATTGAAGAGGATGAGCTCAGGATCTTCCTGCTTTGCCATTTTTATCCAGACCCCAGAATTTGGCTATCTTTAATGTTTGCTATAACTGTATAAACTTCAATTTCCTTTAGCTTCTTTTTTTACTCCCCTGTTATCTTTAGGTTTCCCTAGAAATTCCTTCTTAAATAGAGCCTGAGCCTTTCAGTTCTTCCAGCTGTAATCCTCTGTTATTATACAGAAGCCCTCATAGTAAGGTGTGGGGAGGGGAAGCATTGTATAATCTTATGATTAGGTCTAGTTTTGTAGTGATCCTGTTTCCCACACTTTGTCTGGGCTGCTCTCAGCCAATGGCTAAGCAGAGCAGGGATAAGGCCGGCACATTTCTTAGAAATGGAGGACTTCTCTGAAAGGTGACTTTAGATCAAGGACTTCCACTGTCTTTGTCAAACTTCCGTAGAACTGCACTGCCTTCTAAGACTCTTCCACTCAACCTCCCTTCCTTCCCACTTTCCTTCACAAGGACCAGACCAGGATGTGGTCTGACAGCCCTCCTGGCCTCCCTCAGGTTCCTTCCCAATTCCCTTCATTTCTTCTCATAATTCTGTTCCACATTAAATCCTGTTTTGGCATATGCTTCTCAGAGGACCTAGATTAACACATCTATTTATATTAAAATAAAAAGATAAGTTATAGAGTACGAATTGGTTTTTAAGGCCAGACACAAAAATTCAAAGGCATTCTGTACTTTTGGTTAAGTGATTTGCACTTTAATTGCAGACCTCTGTAGTTAAAGATTCATCTTCCTCTGATAAAGTTATTTTATTGGAAAAAAATGTAACATACTTTGCTGGTCTAACCAGTAGGTTCTCATCAAATGCTTATGAAGTAATTCAGTGCTTCTTGTAACTGACTTACTTTTAAAAATAACTTCTAAAAAATATATAAAATTGAACATCTGAATTCCCTCTTTGCTATATATCAATGTTATCTTGTATAAGCATACTGATGAACCCAATAGGGCTTAAATTGAGATAACATCAATGATAGTCTCTGAGGTTCTAGCTGAAGTTCTTGTTGTCAATAAGCAAGCGGTCATTTAGCATGTCCTCTATTGGGAATCATTTTGATCAATTTAAAATATTAAATTACCTTAATTGGGGAGACTATTTTCTCCTGCTAATACTAATTTCAAATACAAGGGTATAACTGTTTAACTTTTTAGAATTGACTAGTATTTTCCCTACAATCTAATAAATAAAAGAGTTCCAATCGTATGTAAATTATCAGTTGTTACCAATTTAACCCTAAGGAGTAGCATCTCCTTTCAGAATTTGGAGGTATTATGTCTCCATCTTGATCTTATTTCTTCTGTCATTAGCTGTGGTCCTGAATGCATCTTCCTTCCTTTTGTGATATATAAGTTAGGGTAATTATCAGCAAAGTCTAAACATGATAAAATAACTTCTACATTTAACAAACATTTCTTTGTTTTGCCAACTCTTTATAAGCGAAACATTAGATTATAAATTTTATGATGAATTTAGGAGATTACTCATATTTTTGCTTTCTTATAATCTTTACTAGGCATTTACCAGGTGGTAGAGGATGAAATGTTCAAGTAGATCCCTCCTAAGTGCATAATAAAAATTGGATATAATGGCCTTTAGATATATAGAATGTTCTATCTATCATCTATCTATCTGTCTATCTATCTTTCAGATGTTAAAAACAAAAATATACATTGGAACCAATACTGTGTATTTTGTAAAGTTGTGATTTTAAGGTAAACAAGAGATAGTATTATTACAGTTTATCTACTCATTAAAGTGTGAACTTCACATTAGTTGATTGTATAAATATTTTGTTGAAACACATTGTAGGTTTGATCATTCATTTCAACCAGAAAATTATGAATTTCAATTATTACCAGATATATTTATCTGGAAAATTCAAAGGTGGTGAACTAAAGGGTAGTGCTAAAGAAAGAAAGGAAAAAAGAGAAATTATTTTAAAAGTAGAATTGGTACTATTAATGCCACCTGAAAGTATGTGAAAAATCATATAAAATTATTCAAGCTTTAGGGAATTGTAACAATCCTGGGAAAACAATGGATAGGGCAAGAAGAATGATTATACAGCCATATATTGGAGCTATTTTATATATGCGTTACTGGCATTTACATTATATATTGGAGCTATTTTATATATGCGTTACTGGCATTTACATTTTTAACTTAGAGAAACATAGTACTGTTTTACATATTTCAGCACTATGACTTTATCAATAATTATTTTCTAATAAATATATATAAACATATGTATACATGTATACATATGTTTATATATATCTTACAGAAATGCTATATTTTGAGACCTTTTAAAACCACTTTTAGGTTTTAAACATTTGGCAGGGACTGCATGCCCAATTATATAATGAAAATCATTAGGTAAATGTAATTAGTTTATTACATATATACTGTAAGTTCTACTTTCTGGAATGTTATTATCATTATTTTTTTCTTGCTAGATTGTATTGTTGGAAGGAATTGAAGTTAAGGAGCTGGTGCCTCCCTCTTTGTCACAGATTAGAGGAGGTGAGGATTGGTTTGAAATGAGTGTGGCACTGCCCTACAAGGAAGTAAAAGACTTTCTTTCACCTTGAACAATTACTTTATTTAGGACCTAGAATATAAACTCTAGCTAAATCCTCATTTTATATTGCCTCACAGATACAGTTTTTAGTGATGGTAGGTTTTTAGTCATAACAAGTCGGACAGTGTGGAAGACATTGTGAGTGCTATTTTTGCTCCACCAGTATAAGGGCATTGTGTTTTGTTCTTTAATTAGCAGGACACCCATGGAACTGTTGTACGAGCTAAGTGAAATTTTATATGAAAATCATTTTGCTGAAGAGCAGCAAAGTATTTTGTGTGGTAACAGGGGGAAGTAGTATTAAGATTAAGATGATTTAGCCATGTTGCATTTTATTTCAGTGATTTCTTTAACCATTTTTAGCTAAACCTGCCAGCTCAGTATCTGTAATTACGGCACATAGTAAAACCAGCCAAGCTGTTAAGTACACGCTCAGATGTGGAGCTACTGCTCTAACATATCACTCAATCATTTTCCATTATACAATGCAACATTAGTCACCATTATTGTAGTGTGCAGCCTTGATAAACAATGCTAAAGGAGAAAATGTAGGGAATATTGCCTGTTTTTTTAATCTCTGCATCTACATTATGTTTCTCATGTGGTTCTCCTTGCTTCAATTCATCTGGTTTCAGTTGTTAAATTTGCACAAATTCTTAACATAAAAGTATCCCCAAATGTGTATGTTGTAATTAGGTTGTAATTCTGAGCAGAGGTTCTAGTGACATTTAAGAGCAAACTGAGGGGCCGGTGAGATACTGCCAACTCTGGGGAATTTAGAGAGGGAATAACAGAACTAATTTATGCAAGTCTAGGAGCTGATGATTTTATGCACAGCTACTTACAAAATAGGAAATTTCTTAGTTGTTGTCCCCCTTTATTTCTCTCAGTTCAATCCTTACGTCACAACTGTTATATATCTAGTGCTTTAGTTTGCATCAGTTAAAATAAACTTATTAATTGCAATTTGCTTTGTTCAAAATATCTGTCTTCACCTCTAGGAGAGCATCATATTGGAACTTCTAGATTTTAAACTAAGCATCTCTCTCCAAAAAATCTCACAAGTTTTAACCATTGAAAATTTGGGACCTGATGAACAGAACTCTTTAAAGTTCAGATGACATACTTGCTAAATTAACATGAGCCAACTTACACCTGAAGATTTTAAAAACTGTGAGAAAAACATTGATCTGTCATACAAAAGGAATTCGGAACACAAACTAAACAACTTAAGGCAGTCAGCGTTTTGGGTATTTGGTGAGCAGTTTCAGGCGAAGTTAAAGCCAAAGATGGCACTCAGAGTTCTGGCCCTAGACTGAAGTGAGCCTTGCTCTTTGTGCCAAGTTTTTGCTTTGTGCAGAGCCTGGATGTGTCCCCACCCCACATTCAAGGGTAGGTCCTCCCTATGAACCTCCTTTCCCCTTCAGAGGGTGGCCTTTGATTTGCATCTGTGCCCTCTGGCCTTAGGACCTTTGCCACTGGGTCTGCCACTGCTTTACTGAGAGTGGCAGCCTGTACATCATTGAGTGCAGGTGTCCCCACTCTTTATCCAGGTACTGCATCACTCAGCCTGTGCTTCTGCTTGTCCTGGGAGTGTTTCAAGTGCTTCATGTCTTGGCCTTGCCGCTTTTCAGGCCACAGAGGGGAACAGAGGTCGTTGCCTTCTGATACAGTCTGTTCTGTCCTCCAGCACCCTCAGCTGAGCTGACACCAGCCACAACTTCAGAGCCAGTCAACAGTGTTGTCAAAGATTCTTTCTGTTTCAAAACCAAAAGGAAAATTAAATTTTCAGTAACCTCACCACGGTCACCTCTGTAGATTCATAGCAAATCAGAGTGCCTGGGCATAGCAAAGAAATGGTATCAAAAGACCACTTTCATTTGAAAATGGGTCACCGGTGGGAGTATCTGACCATGCCTCCAGTGTGGGAAATAAAATCAGGAGTTTCATTCTATGTTCTTATTTTGTATATATGGAACTGAAGAAAAAGAGATTTGTCCAAGGGATTTAGGTTGCTTCCTAAAGGAGAGGTCTGATATAAAAGCTTCTCTTCAAATTTGTCACTAGCTCATGAATCTCTGGATTTAGGTCCATCCTGTGTTTTTAATACTTTGTTTTCCTGAATTCCAAATGTCCTTCCCCTTCCTGTGTGCTAATGCAAATCCTACTTAGCCTTAGTCCTGTTTCCTCTATTAGGATTTTATCAATTAGATAATCTCACTTTAACTTCTTTCTTTTTAGGGTCCGTATGCTTTTAGTGTCAGGACTATAGAATTTAATTGGAAAAGAATCATCATTAAAATACAGATTCTGATGTGGTACATCTGAGGTGGGACCTAATATTCTTCATTCCTGACCAGCTCCCAAGTGAGAGCAATGCTGCTGGTCCCTGAGTCATTTTGTATGATGCACAGTATAAGTTCACTGATTCCTAAGTACTTCTTTTTTTCTTTTTCTTTCATAACTTCAGGATTTATTTATTTTTTAAACATCTTTATTGGAGTATAATTGCTTTACAATGGTGTGTTAGTTTCTGCTTTATAACAAAGTGAATCAGTTATACATATACATATGTTCCCATATCTCTTCCCTCTTGCGTCTCCCTCCCTCCCACCCTCCCTATCCCACCCCTCTAGGTGGTCACAAACCACTGAGCTGATCTCCGTGTGCTCTGTGGCTGCTTCCCACTAGCTATCTATTTTACGTTTGGTAGTGTATATATGTCCATGCCACTCTCTCACTTTGTCACAGCCTAAGTACTTCTTGCGAAGAAGAGCTGTGTGGGCATCATCTGGAGCCATTTGTAAAATGCCAATTCTAGGGTATTTAACTTCTTAACCTCTCTAGATAGTCTTCTAATCTGTAAAATGGAGATATTATTACCTACCTCGCAAGATTTGTATCATGTTTGTACAAGATAATATACGTAAGATGTCTGGGCTGTAACAGGTACTGAATTTATTGTGATTGGGATGTGATATTTTAGTTTTATGTATGTTAGTTCTCCTCTCAACTAGATTGCAAGTCATTAGAGGGCGGGGATCAATGGTTTTCTCCCTTTTTGGTCTAACCTATTGCTATCACACAGCTGAGAGCAGACCAAATGCTTAATAGATGTGTAACGATGTGACTCAAAAGGAACTTCCTCTTGGCCTTTTCATGTTTGGTCTCCCAACTCGCATTAGCCAGTGTCAGGTAGTTCTGTTTCTTGGATCCTACCCAAAGGCTGCTGAATTTAACACTCATGCCCTGAGCAACTGTCCCATGTCCATAGAAAGCTGACCTAACCCCAGATTATGCCATACCCAGTGGAAAATCAGAATGCTGGGTCAACTCGAAGGCCAGTCTGAGATTCAGATCTATTGTAGCTTGGGTTTCAAACTCAGAATTTAATCCTGCTTCATACTGAATTTCCAAACCAACCTACACTGTAACTAATCTGACTACTCTGGATTACCCAGGAGTAAAGGTGACCTGACATTAATCCAATAATTGCTTCATCACATTACCACTGTACTTATTTGTTTACTCCTCTCTTTGCCACCAGACTGTAAATACCTTGCAGGCAGAGTATGTATTTTACCTTTGGATTCTCAGTAGCATCACAATATAAGATGTATAGTAGATGATAGTTTCATGGGATAACTCGAGACCTGTGTACCTTTTCTGGATTGGAATGAGAGAAAATAAACATTTACCTGATGTTTATTAGACTTATCTTCAGAAGTTAAATTAACTTTTTGCAATCAAGTCATTTGCTTTTAATTTTTGCTGTGATCCTGGCCATGTGTCCCCACAAAAAAATATTTCTAAGCCAAATCATCATAAATAATTGTAATAGTGGTAAGAGCTATTCTTGATTATTTACTATCTGTCATGCACTTTGCAAAATTCTTGTCAAATACTCACAGTAATCCCGTGAGGCAAACATTATATCCATCTTACAGATGAGGATACTAAGTTCCCGTAAGTTAGAAGTCATGGATTCAAACCTGGATTTTTCTGAGTGTAAAACTATGCTCTTGATGATTCTGATATATAGCTGCCCTGTGTTCTAATTTAAAAAATTGACTTGAGAATGGAGTAAACCTTTCAATATTATGTTTAATAGAGACATGAATAATTTTTACAAATCATTAACAACTGCATTTCAGGCAATAAATAATCACTCCTAACCACTAGAAACCAGAGTGAGCTTGGCATAATGGAGTTTTCACAGACCTTAATATCAGGGCATTAGAATATGAATCTCATCTCAGCAACCTACTTGTTAAGTAGCCTAGGACACATTTCATAACAGCTCTTTATTTCAGTGTTTGCATCCATAAAGTGGGAATGATGATATTAATTGCATGATTGTTGTTACGTTTAATGATAAGTAAATATTTGGCATAGTGTCTTCCACATAGCCCACTCAATAAATAGTAGCCACTTTCATCATCCTCCTACTCTACCTGGATATCCTGCAAGTTCTTTTTAGCTCAAAAATTTCCAACCAAGGGCATTGTTTTCCTCCAAATTTCTGCTTTCTTTATCTATTTTTTTTTTCCTGCTAATTTGGTGACAGGCATGTGTCAAATTTTATATCAAGCTTTCTTTAAGGAAGGAAACCTAAGAAGATTAAAATCCCCTCTTAGTTGGGACATTTTATTAAAGGAAAAATGAATGATCAAATAATCTCGATCAGACTAAATACAAGAAAAAGAGAATATCTGGTTAAATGGAATTCCTCTTGACCAACAATTAGCTAGATTGGTGGGTTAAAAGTTTCCCAGAAGGAATCTTAAGCCATTAGCATTTATCAGAAAATTGCTTAAGCATTTTACAGGGTATGTTAATTTCTCTTCCAGAGGAGATTGGTCATTTCATCATGAGAAAGGTTTTATCTTCTACTAGGATGGAGCCATGTTGCCTTACCTCTTTCTCCATTAACAACATCCTGCTTTTCTGGCCCAGAATGTCTCTTCCCAGACTGTGGTCTCTTAACTAATCATCATATCTCCTGTCTCTCTTGAGCCAATTCATCTTCCATACTATAAATGAAACTGTCTTTCTAAAATACAAACCTAATCATTCCACTCACTAAGTTTAAAAGCTCTCCATTGCCTGATCATTGAAATTTTAAGTCTTTAGCTTGTTCCTTCACAACTTGTTCCCATCCTCCTGATCAGACTTATTTTCATTTGCTCTTTTTAATGAAAGTTTTCTTCTGTTTGTAGAAAGCCCTTTGCTAGCCCTTTACTAGGTGTTCTAAGGACTTGACACATCCATGTATCCTTCTTTATGCTTTCTCCTTCTTGTCCTTTTTGTAAAATTTGATTCATCCTTAAAGACTTTTATTAAGTAATACCTGTTCTCTGAAGTATTTTTCATAAATATCCCACCAGGATGAATATTGCTCTTACCTCCTAAGCAATTAATTAACCCTCCAATATTTTATTCAACAAACACTTATATGGAACCTAATATGGGCCAAATACTATATTAAGAACTTTATAAATATTAACTCATTTATATTTAATATAAATATTAACTTATAATGACACTATGAAATACAGTCCTTTGTATTCTTGGATACAGAACTTGTGAATACAGAGGGCTGACTGTACTATGTTATTTCATATAAGGGACTTGAGCATCTGCGGATTTTGGTATCTGAGGAGGTCCTGGAACCAATCCCCTGCAGGTACCAAGGGAGTCTGTAGGTATTAATTTTATCCCCATTATAGGTTAAAACCCTGAGGTACAGCAAGGTTAAGTTACTTGCCCAAAGTCATACAGGTAGTAAGTGTCACAACTGGGATTGAAACCCAGGCAATGCAGTCCTCTGGAGTCCATGTTTTTAACCACTATGCTAAAATGACTCTTGTAGACCATCATACATTGCATTAAAAATATATTTTAGCGCTTATTACATTACAGTGTTTTTATTTTTATATACCCACTTCCCCTGCTAAACTCTTTAAGGATAGAAACTAATTGCAATTCCTGGCTCAGCACCTGGCATGAAATGAGTGCTCAATAAATGCTTGTTGAATTTAGTTGATTAAGATTTAAACTATTTTGTTTTTCTTCCCTTTGCTGGTAAATGGACGTACACGGCAGTAGTTTGCCTTGAGGTTTGTTTATACTCAGTGGGAGGAAAGGTAAGAAGATAAATGCAAGTTAGTTTAGCAACAAAGAAAGGCAATACTAGTAAATGCTCAGAAAATACCATTAAATACTATTATAGCAGTTCTTTTCAGAAATGATTATTTACTTTAGGTATGTAGTGAGGGAGACAGAAGGTTACACAATAATAGAGCAACTAGCAGGCCCTACTTCAATAATGCACGTTAACTGACCAAATGTCAGTGGAGTCACACACACAATTCATGCAAGTCATTGAAATAAATGTGTACACTTTGAACATTGCTAAATGAGGTTGACCTATATTCTTTTGAAAGGGAAATGCTGTTTCTGGTAGAAATCCTGATAGCTCAAGATGGAAAAGCTGGACTAGTTGAATTGTCAGAGGAAAAAAAAAAATAAACAAAACCCTTCAGAGGGAAAAAATAAAAGAGGATCAAAGAAAAAATAATCATTTAGGCTTTATCATTATCATTTATGAATATTCTCATGGAATCATTTTGTAAGTACATGAATAAAATCTAATATGACTATTGGATTACATGTTATATATGATTTGCTTCTAATTCTTCAGTACAGATTTAATTATATAAAAGAACTAGAGCTTAATATCCAGTAAAGTTATAGATTCAAAGTTAGAATTATTTAGATGAAAGCTACTTCAGAACATATTGAGTGCAAACTCCCATCTAATACAGATTTTGCTATTGTTTCTATAGTATTCTTTAGAAATAGTTCATTCTTACTAAACCCATCCAAGTCAGGAAACTAAATATTTCACACAACAATCCTTTCCATTGTTGCTCAACTCCAGTAGTTAGAATGGCAATTAAGTAGAATAATTTTAATTGCAGTCTCATATGAAGTTCAGTGCTAAAAAATACCTTCACATATATATATATATATATATATATATATATATATATATATATATATATAAATGAAATAGTTTGCAATAAAGTACAGGTTTGCTACAAATAAGGAGATTTGCTGTAGTAATCTATCATTTAAAGAGAGGAAAAGGGTACATCTTTACCAATAATGTTAACATAAATAAGTGATCAGGTAATTTCACATGATTTTTATACCTTTGGTTAGTCTTAATTAAAACTCTACCTATAGCACTTTGTTGGCAGTAGGGTTAATAAATGTGTTTCAGAATAGCATGTCTTTAAATGCATTCTTTAAATCAGCTGCGTTATCAATGTTATCACATTTTGTTTAAAAATACCTAGTCTTTGTACTACTGAAGTTACTAGAAGGGAGACATTCTAAACACTATCTCACAAAATGCTCAGAACTATGAATTCTGTTTAGTTATCTCTTCCCAAATAAGTATCCGGAGATAAGTGTCCCTTTTGTTATATGGCAGATTTCTTCGTATTGAATGCCTCACTATTAAGTGCAGAACACATTTAAATCATTGGGGACATGATAAAGACTACATTTGAACAGCTGAAATATTTCTTTTACTTTTTTTTGCATCATTAACTTACAAACTTAACATGTATTTGGTGTCTACTATGTGCCAGATAGAGCTTCCTTAGAAGCTAAGAGCATCTAGTGTTGGAAACAAAACAAAGAAAAACGAAACTACATAATATTCTCTATATTAAGCATTTAAAATGAATAAAACTAGTTGCTAAGTGTTTTAAATGTATTTTCTGTTATTAAATGCATCTATTGCTGGCATTTATTAAACGCTTACCATATGGCAGTCACTATACTAAATGTTTTATAGATACTTGTTTATTCCTCAGAATAATCCTTATAGAGTAGATACTTTTATTACTAATGTTTTATCCATTTTACAGACGAGAGAAGTGAGGCACAGGGAGCCTCATGACATTTTCAAGGTTATACAGCATCTCATTGGCAGTGCCTGGACTCCATGGCTGTATAGGAAGTGTTAATGAAAACAAACTCCCAAATTATTACTTTAATTGTATACTTAAAAATATCTGCAGGAGAGCCTTTCATTCTTTTTTTATTAAGACACAGACAGTAGCGATAGAAGGTAAGAAAACCATCTCCACAGACAAATGAGAAAAGCCAAACCTTTTATTTAGAAGGAAACTCAGGTTTGCTGATGAAGATAATAAAGTCTTCTATTGAGATTTTAGTGAGAACCTGAAAAGAACATTTAAAGAGGCAAATGATCCAGTAAAGTCCCTTTGAGAAGCAAAATTCCATAATTAGGAGAAAATGGTAAATTGATTTGTGACAGAGAGACTTGTTCAAGTCCAGCCCCAATATTAGAAAAATAAATGACACAAAGCAGGTCCCTAGATGGCATTTTACTTATAAAAGTTTCTTCACAGACTGGCTGAATGGATACAAAAACAAGACCCATATAAGTGCTGTATACAAGAGACCCACTTCAGACCTAGGGACACATACAGACCATAAGTGACGGGATGGAAAAAGATATTCCATGCCAATGGAAATCAAAAGAAAGCTGGAGCAGCAATATTTGTATCAGATAAAATAAACTTTAAAATAAAGACTGTTACAAGAGATAAGGAGGGGCACTACATAATGATCAAAGTATCAATCCAAGAAGAAGATATAACAATTATAAATGTTTATGCACCCAGCATAGGAGCACCTCAATACATAAGGCATATGCTAACAACCGTGAAGGGAGAAATCGACAGTAACACAATAATAGTAGGGGACTTTAACACACCACTTACACCAATGGACAGATCATCCAAACAGAAAATAAATAAGGACACACAAACTTTAAATGACACAATAGACCAGATAGTTTTAATTGATATTTATAGAACATTGTACCCAAAAGTGGCAGAATACACTTTCTTCTCAAATGCACACAGAATATTCTCGAGGATAGATTACATCTTGGGGTCACAAATCAAGCCCTGGAAAATTTAAGAAAATTGAAATCATATCAAGCATCTTTTCTAACAACAATGCTATGAGATTGGAAATCAATTACAGGAAAAAGAAACTGTAAAAACACAAATGCATGGAGGCTAAACAGTGCACTACTAAATAACCAAGACATCACTGAAGAAATCAAAAGAGAAATAAAAAATACATAGAAACAAATGACAGTGAAAACATGACAACCCAAAACCTATGGGAAGCAGCAAAAGCAGTTCTAAGAGGGAAGTTTATAGCAATTCAATCTCACCTCAAGTAACAAGAAAAATCTCAAGTAAACAATCTAACTCTACACTTAAAACCACTAGAGAAGGAAGAACAAAGAAAACCCAAGAAGTCAGTAAAAGAAAAGAAATCATAAAGATCAGAGCAGAAATAAATGAAATAGAAATGAAGAAAACAGTAGCAAAGATCAATAAAACTAAAAGCTTTTTCTTTGAGAAGATAAACAAAATTGATAAACCCTTAGCCAGACTCATCAGGAAAAAAAGGGAGAGGATGTAAATCAATAAAATTAGAAATGAAAAAGGAGAAATCACAACTGACACTGCAGAAATACAAAGGATTATAACAGACTACTACAGACAACTCTATGCCAATAAAATGGACAACCATGAAGAAATGGACAAATTCTTGGAAAGGTACAATTTTCCAAGACTGAACCAGGAAGAATTAGACAATATAAACAGACCTATCACAAATAATGAAATTGAAACCATAATTTAAAATCTTCCAGCAAACAGAAGTCTAGAACCAGATGGCTTCATAGGTGAATTCTATCAAACTTTTAGAGGAGAGCTAACACTGATCCTTCTCAAACTCTTCCAAAAAATTGAGGAGAGAGAAACACTCCCAAATTCATTCTACAAGGCCACCATCACCCTGATACCGAAACCAGAAAAAGATATCACGAAAAAGAAAATTATAGACCAATATCACTAATGAACATATATGCAAAAGTACTGAACAAAATACTAGCAAACAGAATCCACGAACATATTAAAAGGATAATACACCATGATCAAGTGTGATTTATCCCAGGGATGCAAGGATTCTTCAATGTATGCTAGTCAACAGTGTGATACACCACATTAACAAATTACGGAATAAAAACCATATGATCATCTCAATAGATGCAGAAAAATCTTTTGACAAAATTCAACACCCATTTATGACAAACACTCTCCAGAAAATGGGCATAGAGGGAACCTACCTCAACATAATAAAGGCCATATATGACAAACCCACAGCAAGCCTCCTACTCAATAGTGAAAAACTGAAAGCATTTCCACTAAGATCAGGAACAAGACAAGAGCCCACTCTCATCCCTCTTATTCAACATAGTTTTGGAAGTTCTAGCCATGGCAATCAGAGAAGAAAAACAAATAAAAGTAATACAAGTTGGGAAAGAAGTAAAACTGTCACTATTTTCAGAGGACATGATACTATACATAGAAAATCCCAAAGATGCCACCAGAAAACTACTTGAACTAATCAATGAATTTGGTAAGGTCGCAGGATACAAAATTAATGCACAGAAATCTCTGGCATTCTTATACATCAACAACGAAAAATCAGAAAGAGAAATTAAGGAAACACTCCCATGTACCATTGCAACAAAAGGAATAAAATACCTAAGAATAAACCTCCCTAAGGAGGCGAAAGACTTGTACTCAGAAAACTGTAAAACACCAATGAAAGAAATCAAAGGTGACATAAACAGATGGAAAAATATACCATGTTCTTGGATTGGAAGAATCAATATTGTGAAAATGACTATACTACCCAAAGCAATCTACAGATTCAATGCAATCCCTATCAGACTACCAATGGCATTCTTCACAGAATTAGAACAAAAAATGTTACAATTTGTATGGACACACAAAAGACCCCGAATAGCCAAAGCTATCTTGAGAAAGAAAAATGGAGCTGGAGGAATCAGGCTCCCCAACTTCAAAGTATACCACAAAGCTACAGTAATGAAGACAGTATGGTACAGGCACAAAAACAGAAATATAGATCAATGGTACAGGATAGAATGCCCAGAGATAAACCCACACACATATGGTCACCTAATCTATGACAAAGGAGGCAAGAACATACAATGGAGAAAAGACAGCCTCTTCAATAAGTGGTGCTGGGAAAACTGGACAGCTGCATGTAAAAGAATGAAATTAGAACACTACCTAACACCATACACAAAAATAAACTCCAAATGCATTAAAGACCTAAATGTAAGACCAGACACTATAAAACTCTTAGAGGAAAACACAAGAAGAACACACTTCAACATAAATCACAGCAAGATCTTTTTTGACCCACTTCCTAGAGTAATGGAAATAAAAACTAAAATAAACAAATAGACTTAATTAAACTTAAAAGCTTTTGCACAGCAAAGGAAACCATAAATAAGACAAAAAGCTACCCTCAAATGGGAGAAAATATTTGCAAATGAAACAGACAAACGATTAATCTCCAAACTATACAGACAGCTCATGGAGCTCAATATCAAAAAAGCAAACAATCTCATTAAAAATGGGCAGAAGACCTAAATAGATATTTCACCAAGAAAGACACAGATGGCCAAGAGGCACATGAAAAGATGCTCAACATCACTAATTATTAGAGAAATGCAAATCAAAACTACAATGAGGTATCACCTCACGCCAGTCAGAATGGCCATTTTCAAAAAATCTAGAAACAGTAAATGCTGGAAAGGTTGTGGTGAAAATGGAACCCTCCTGCACTGTTGGTGGGAATGTAAATTGATACAACCACTATGGAGAACAGTGTGGAAGTTCCTTAAAAAACTAAAAACAGAACTACCATATGACCCAGCAATCCCACTACTGGGCATATACCCTGAGAAAACCATAATTCAGAAAGAGACATGTACCACAATGTTCACTGCAGCACTATTTACAATAGCTAGGACATGGAACCATCCTAACTGTCCATCGACAGATGAATAGATAAAGAAGATGTGGCACATATATACAATGGAATATGACTCAGCCATAAAAAGAAATGAAATTGAGTTATTTGTAGTGAGGTGGATGGACCTAGAGTCTTTCATACAGAGTGAAGTAAGTCAGAGAATAACAAATACCATATGCTAACACATATATATGGAATCTAAAAAAAAAAATGGTACTGATGAACCTAGTTGCAGGGCAGGAACAAAGATGTAGACATAGAGAATGGACTTGAGGACACATGGTGGGAGGGGGAAGCTGGGGCGAAGTGAGAGTAGCATCGACATACATACACTGCCGAATGTAAAATAGTTGGCTGGTGGGAAGCAGCAGCATAGCACAAGGAGATCAGCTCGGTACTTTATGATGACCTAGAGAGGTGGGATAGGGAAGATGGGAGGGAGGCTCAAGAGGGAGGGGATATGGGGATATATGTATGCATATAGCTAATCACTTTGGTGTACAACAGAAACTAACAGTATTGTGAAGGAATTATACTCCAGTAAAGATCTATTAAAAAATAAATAAGCTTCTTCTAAGAAGGTTTGCATAGTGCAGCTCACAAATTGTTACCTTCAACAGCAGCATCTATTACCCCCTGTGTCTTTCTGTCCTCAGAAGAGAGCACAGGAATATGAGGATTAAAGACATATTGGATCTAATTTAGTCAAGGAAAATTCTTGCAAGTGAAGAGATCTATTTATCTTGTAACTAACTACCTGCTGAGTTTTTTATGCCACAGTTTAAACACTGACTCACCTAATTTTTACCAAAAATTTTACAGATGAGTAAACTGAGGCAATGGTTTTAAGATGACACAATAAATTATGGAATCAAATTTAAACCCAGGAGGGTTTCTTGTACATCTGCAGTGACATGCACCTTCCTCCAAAACCCTTCATTCCATTAATCAGTGCTTTCCCCACTCTACCTCTGTTGGTAGCTTATCTCTTTAAAATACCTTTTTCTCAAGTTTTTAAAGCACCCACAACTAGACTCAGTCCTCTAGGAAAGGTTTAATCAAGGGTATAATTATGCAATAATAAGGCTCCTATGAGATACTGCATTGTTTAGCTGTCTACAATAAGTGAATGATGAATATGAATTTGCCAACATGGTAGGATATTCTACTTATATGTGAGTTAATTCTGACAGATCATCATGTGAAAGAAATGCCCATGCCACTTAAAAACATGGTGATATTCTGTAAGTGTCGTCTACTTTTAGCTGTCAAGTAGAATTAGGTGAGGAAAGGATGTGGAACTGTCAAAAACTTGTAGGCTGACAGTGTTGTTCAATGCAGATTGTAAAATAAGATGATGGATTCTTTCCAGAGAAGTGTCTCTCTCTGTGGACATGAATCAGTGGCATACTATCACCAAAGCACCAATCTACTTTGGTCATAGTACAGAAAATAATTGGCTATCCTAAGAGAGCTTGAATTGTCTTTCTAGACATCATCAAGAAAGAACAAAATTCAAATTTGTGATTTTATAAATAGCTTAAGAGATGTTCAGAATAAAGGGACCATTATGTATATATAAAAAACTATTCCTAATTACATTATAAATTTAAAAATAAATAATTGGATAGGAGATGACATATTACACCAAGGGAATGATTGAAAAGTCCTGAGCAGATTCATTTGACCGGACTTAATCTGAGGATACACTGAGAAGTGATAGAGACCATTTAGAAGGCTGTGAAACTGCAAACCACCACGTGCACTACATGGACATTGGCTCTTCATGAGGACTTGAGCCATGTTTACCACAGAACTGTGGGAATTCTTTTGATAAGTGTGGCCTTTGATATTGGCAGGGGCATGAAATAGATCACTCAGGGCAGAGGCGTGGTGAAGAAAATCCAGCTAGAAAGACAGTCTAAGCATATGTTTTACAATCAGTCCACTGTAACAGTTGGAAGTGACTGTGGCAGAGAATGTGAGATTTGTGTATAGCATCTGAGGCCCTGCTCTTCCATTTATAATTCACAGGAAGTCTCTGAGTCTCAGTTTCTTCATCTGTAGACTTGGAATAAAAATACCTACATTATTAGCATTGGTAGGAGGATTAATTATTTCGTGAGGTATAGAATGGTAATCAAAAAATGTTTTTATTATGATTATTATGAACAAGATTGGAAAATCTACATGTACCTGTCCAGTTTTGCTAGGCTCTGTGAGGTGTAGCATGACATTTCAGACAGATGTCTTAGGGAGATGGCTCTCTGGGAATCTGGGGGAGGAACACAAAAGCACAACAAATAGAAAACAATAGATAAGGGCTAAAATATTGGTCTTTGCTGATTGGCAAAATAGAAATTTACATATTTATTAGCCAATTTTCCTAGTTAACTTTCCTTCTTACCCCAGTCACACACACAGAAACAACCTTGCCTGCAATGAGCTGGTTCTTTGTAGCTTACACAAAGGATGATCCCCAGAGCCTGAGGACAGGTAGGAGATTGCACTTCCTTCTTTCCCTCTCTCTGTCTCTCCGTCTCTCTGTCTCTCTGTCTCTGTCTCTCTCTCTATATATATAAACATATGTGTATATCCTTGTAAACAGCACCCAGATCATGATGCAGAGCATTTCCTTCACTAGAAAAAACCTTCATTCCCCTTCCCAGTCTATAGGCCTCTTCCAAGAGTGTTCCAAGGATGCGTATACTGTCCTGATTTTTATCGTCGCAGATCACTTTTGTCTGTCCTTGAACCCCATATAAATGGAATCATGGCAGTATGTATTTTTTATTGTTTAGCTTCTTTCACTCAGCATTTGTCTGTTAGATTAATCTATGCTTTGAATGTATCACTAGTTATTTTCTATTGCTGTGTAGTATTTCATTATTTGCCCATCCTACTATTGATGGATGTTTGAGCTATTTTCAGTTTTGGGCTATTATAAATAAAGTTGCTATACATATTCTCATACATGTCTTTTGGTGGCCATAAGCATTCATTTCGCTAGGTATATACCTAGGAGTAGAATTGCTAGGTCATAGGGTATATATACTGTGAAATATTTTTCCAAAATGGTTATTATTAATTTATATGCCCACCAACAGTATAAGAGAGTTCCAATTGCTTGGTATTCCCAGTGTTCCGTTTAATTATTATTTTTATTTTTATATATATGAGTATGAGGACAATGCTGTTTTACCAGGTCTTCAGGGAAGGAAACCACACATTGATTCACAGAAATTAAGATAGAACATATCTGACCACAGTTGTTCTTGACTTAAATCTTTAGCCTGGCTTTTGCCTGGCTATATGGTATCACTCCATCACTTCTAGGTTTGGGGCACATCTTCAGCTTCCTAATGCATTTTGCATTTTGCTTATTCTACTATGGTAGTTCCACAGACTCTTCTAGAGGTGTTCCATTTTGTGACATCTGCAAACATGATTCCGCTACATGCTTATCTGCTGACTAAATGTTGATTAGCAGTGACCCCGAGAATAGATGAGGAAGGGTCAATTCTCTGGACTATACATATCACAGCACTATTCTCGCACTTCTAATTTTAACTGCCTTTGCACAGTAGACCTTTGGTAAATATTTCTTGAAATGAATTGACTTATTTTTTTTTTCTCTACAAAATAACTTTAACTTTTGCTTGCTCCTGTTATAAACGTTGCATTTTCCTGGAAAATTGCACATGGTTTGTATATTTATCTGAAAAGCCTTAATTTGTCTACTTCAACGCTTTCAGTCTTAAATGATATGATTGGAGTAAGCGATATTGTGAGCTTTCTAAAACATAAATCTGCACATAATAGTGCTCAAAAATTAGCTATTAACCATTTTTAAGCAGGACTTAGAAAAGCAGTATAGGCAACTTAGCATTTTGAAAATTATTTGCCTCAGACCTGTGAAAGAATCTGGTAGATACTAGAGACAGTACCTTTAAAATTCTCATTAAAATTATTTGCCCATGCATTAGCAGTTTGGTGGACTAACCATTACCATACCCACATAACATGTCCGGAAACATGTGTTATCTCTGACTTTCTAACAGCTCTGTAAAGTTCTCATTTTACAGAAATAAAATCTGAGTCTGGGAGTTAAAATTGTATTTGCCTAAAGTATACATATTCTAAGTGGGGATTGTCATCATTAAAGTACAAATATATTTGATATCAAATTTCTTTAATATATGATAAAGTGAAATTAATAAAGTTGACCATAATTGATATGATTTTAAAGCACTGAGCAAGTGAAAAGAGATGAGAATGTTGTAATTTTTTTTTAAATTGCAGGCACCCATATTTTTACAGGGATAGATACAAACTGCTGTGTTGTCCACATGTGAAAGGAACTGGGAGAGAACTGAGACCTCTTACTCATTTTCTTTCTGTTTGTTCTTTTCTCAAAGCTTTATTTGAAACATTTCTAAAGACTTTCAGAGCATATTATTTTCCCTTTATGCTGAAAAAATCCTGCTTACTATAGCTTACTTTCTATTATTATCTTGCAACACATTCCACGCTGTCCTTTGTCAAATCTCAATGGTGTGGCAGTTTGCTCTTGATGATTACTTTGTTGGAGACCTGCCTTACTTTTTCTACTGTTTACTTTTTCAAGTAAATGTCTGTATATGTTTTTTCTTTCTATTTTCATCAATGCCGTTTACCTTCTTACAAATTCTAACTTACGGTGTGTCTGTCTGACTTTGAGCAAATGGGATTGAAAAATTCTGGAGTATCAATTCATCTAGGCTAATTTGTGCATCTCTAAATACATGTCTTTCTGAGCCCCATCAACTATGGAGCTAAACATTGGATCATGGTGAGTGAAACCAGAATTTTTCAGCTGAATTTAATCCTAGGATTAGCCTAGATTTGTTACATTTAAGAATTTACATATTCAACTACAGAAAAACCTGTTGGTGTTAAAAATAGGCTTATTTGATCATGTGATTAATTTATACCCTAAATATCAATCAGAAAAGCTGATAGAACCATCATCAGATGAATTTTTTTACTATACCGTTTTTTTCTGTTTAATATTCACTTCCTTCCAATTCTTGATGTTAAAATTTCAATGTTAGTAAAAAACACAGAATCTGAAAGGGCTCCATTTGTCTAGTTAATATGAATTCTATTAAGACTCAGGACATCTCTCTTTTCTACTGTACTGCCCTGACATTTAGGTACTGCATGAAATCCAGGCTATACACACAGGTGCCAAAGTTATCACCTGAGCTTCATTTCAGATAAAATTACTACTTTCTTATGTCCAGAGGAAAGTAAGCCATAAATTCCTACCACAAAAGTAATAGTAATAGGGTGATGACAATTGAATAGTAATCACAACCATATATTAATTGTTTTAAGCTGCAGGGGTAGGGGCAGATGATTGTCACAGATTCTCTCTGCAGGTCCCTCTGAGACTTTAAACTGTGACTGTCTGTCACTTCTTCATTCTAAATTGTTGCTGAGCTACTCCCCCCACTTCTTCTCCTTCATCTTCTATCTTCTTTGATTCTTGTCTCACAAATTATCAAAGCCTTTCCCAGAGTTTCTTTGTCGTCATTATCATATATATCCAGATGGGAATATCTTCTTGTCTGGCCCAATTTTCAGAAATGCAGTTTCTGTGTATGTGTTAAGAGAAAGGGAGTCCTGTGGCTGAATAGCTAGCAAACCTTTGACATCTTTGGCTGAATGACATCTCCAGTTTTTCCCAGGAAGAAAATAGCTTTTAGAACACTGATTCACAGTCTTATTGGGGGGATATATAAAAAGGAGCTTCTGATTTCAGTAATCAATAGCAAATTAAAATATCACATTTCATATATTTTAAGCAAAATAATGAATGTCCAATTATATTATTGTATGTATGTATTCATCTTCTTTTCAGAATTTTAGACTTATTGGAAATAAAGCTTATGAACATGAATTGACCCTATATTCAGAGGTCTTCTCTGACCCTGTATTCCAGAGATTTAATAATTTTAAATTTCAAATCAAAAGCTTTGAAGTTACATGTTGTTTTATGCATTTAGGATAGCTGGTTGTCATCTCCTATAGCACTAAGTTGCCTTTCATAATAACTTATCACTCCTGATTAGGACTGTGGGAAGGGACAGTGCAATATTGGCTGCAAGAATTGACAAAGTAAAGTCAGAAGCCCTGGAATAATCTTGTAACTGCAATTTTTATCTTTAGTTTAAAATATATTAATAAAGCAACTGAAGCTAAAAGGTCATCCACAGCTTGAGGTTGAGGACATTGTTTTTGTGGCAAGGCTCTCTCCTAAGAATGTTTAACTAGAAGATTGCACAGTGGGTGACAGCTCTTCAGGTAATGGGCAAGTGCCAGGAGACCTCCCTAATAAGGTATAAATATGGAGCTGATGACCATCTGTGTCCCATCAGGTAGAAAGTTCTTGGGGACCATCCATCCCACCTTGACATATAATGCTGGCCAAATGTCTTAGGATCTTCCTGCTGTTTTAAGCTTCTCTAATATGCAGCTATTTTTTCTTAGTATTTAGCAATAACAGTATTTTTGTGTTGCTTGAGTAATTCTTCTTGTGACTAGAGACTAGACAAAAATTGTAGGAAAGAACAGAAATATTAAAACAGATACATTAGAGAAACAGTTTTCCATACTGGTGTAGTGCATGCTGGATGCTGACTCCAAGACTCTGAGGTTCTTCACAGAGCCATCCCTACATACAGAACTTGATGTGGCTTCTTGCAGTTCCAATTATGCTAACTAGGGTGTGGGGCTCTTAGCAAGGTTCTGAAATAGAAAGTGCCTTTTGTAGACAGGTAATGAAGTCCAGGAAATCTGATGGTGCAAAGGTGACTGGGGTTTTTGCCTCTTAAGGGAAAACAACCTTCTTCAACCACCTTTCTTATAGTTGTATATGTTTAGGAAAAGCCCACTATTTTCAAAATATGTTCAAAAGACAGTAATTTCCCAGTGTGAGCCTACATTTTTTTACCCATTACGCACAGATTCTGCTTTGTGTCCCTTCTAAATGTGTCCACATCTTAACCTAGCTGATGCTGAAAATTTCATGCATTTATCACTTCACCTCATCACTACTGCAGTTCTTTTTTTTTTTTTTTTTTCTTCTTGTTTAGTGGCCTTTTGTTTTAGGAAAAAGAGGTTAGATTTACAGCCTTGGGAATGAAAGGTGTCTCTTTTGAAAAGCAGAATAAATATTATATAGAGAGTGAGAGCATTTGTGCAAATGCAGGCAAAGAGCTGTGTCTGCTCTTTTGGGCTCCTCAGCATGCGAATTCCTGCCAGTGCTTGCTGACATTTTTAATAACAGCATGAGTAGCCAAGAAACCAACTGAAGACCTTGTGACTAAGTGGGAAAAATGCATAATAGAAAAAGGAGTGTGTAGTTAATCCTTCTTTCTGGAGTAATGGAATCAGAGCATTGGAGCAGAGACACCCAAATTATCAGTATCTGACTTAGCATGCTTTGGGTTGTTTTCAATAAAATTTTTCTGTCTGATTCATTTATATAACTCAGAAAATAGAAAGACGATCCTATTCACAGCACAGTTTTAGACCATCTTGAAAGATACAATGTATAAAACAGAACTCTGCCCTGAATAATAAATGGCTAAATTATTGTGCAAGGGAAGTATGGAGTTATTGGTACAGAAAATAAGTACTATAAGAATTCAGAGTCAGAAAAGTCAGTACGGGACAAGTGGACAGGAAGGCTTTATGGGAATAGGTAGAACTTGACCTTAATCTTGAACAATAAGTGGACTTTTTTTGATAGGTGTAGAGGGGGAAAATGGTAGCAAGAAGCACTGAAGGTGGGACTAAGAAGAGGTTGGAAGAGTCCGTTCTCAGGTGTAAAGAGATCAGGAACACTTGATGGAAGGAATGGAATCCAGCTGTGGCAACTCAGTAGGTGAGGAAGTCAACATTTGCTTTGGGGAATGAATAGTGGTTAAGCTATAACTTTTTTTAAAGAAATTTATTTATTTATTTTTGGCTGTGTTGGGTCTTCGTTTCTGTGCGAGGGCTTTCTCTAGTGGCGGCGAGCAGGGGCCACTCTTCATCGCGGTGCACGGGCCTCTCACTGTTGCAGCCTCTCTTGCTGCGGAGCACAGACTCCAGACGCGCAGGCTCAGTAGTTGTGGCTCACGGGCCCTGTTGCTCCACGGCATGTGGGATCTTCCTGGACCAGGGCTCAAACCCGTGTCCCCTGCGTTGGCAGGTGGATTCTCTACCACTGCGCCACCAGGGAAGCCCAAGCAGTAACTTTTGAAAGAATTTCTCTTTCTGGCTCCTCTTGACCATGAAAGACAGAGTGATAATTTCTTTAATTACGAGTTAAGTAAGAAAGAGGTGTTCAAGAAGGTAAGATTTTGAAAGCCACATTTGGAAGGAACGAGTTGGCTGTGATGGCTCGCCTGCGGATACTTTGAAGGTAGAACTCCTTCCAATCTTAAACTAGTCACACCTGGATCTGTAGAGCTCAGGTGAGAGGGTCTGGAAATCATTTTGAAAACAGAGATAGATAATAAAGATCCTATTGCTATACCAGTCTTCCAGGTGCCTATATAAGATAGAACTTTACAGCAACTTTATGAGGTAGATTTTACTATGCTCATTTCAGAGATGAAAAATTTCAGCTTCTAGGAAGTTATTTGGCTTGTTCAATGCCCCACAAATACAGGGTGACAGAGCTGGGGTTTAACTTCAAGAGCTTCTGCCTTTGCACTCATGTCCTTTCCATTAACCTGTATTACTTTGTCACATTATGTGGGTAGAAAGTACAAAACAACAATGGCAGTGATCTAGAAACGTACACATTTTTTTCTAAAGGCTAATCGTCACACAGATGAAATTAAACCAGAAACAGATACGAGATAGGACATAATTTAGTGCTCTTCTACAAGTCATTATTATAGTTACAGAGATTAAGGTTTGTGCTTCTTTTCTCATTCATCCCATCAATAAACACTACTATACTCCCAGCTCTCCATGTTTGTATAGTTTACAGAGTACTTTAAAAATGTTTTAAAATAATCTTCACAAAAATTCATTAATAGCAGGTAGGGTATGGGCATTATTTCCAATTTTTGGAAAGAAAAACTGAGATTCCAGAGGTGCTAAATGGTAGAGCTAGTAGCTAAATCCAGTTTTTGTTTCTAAATCTAATGGTGCACTTAGTTCTAGGTATCTCAAATGCCAGCACTATGTCACCCATGTTGGCTTTTGGAAAAATGACTAGGTGTGATCTGTTCTTGTTTTTTATCTGACCATCACAGCTATTGCAGCCTGAAATACTATTCTAAACTTATAGAAGATACTTCTCTACTTATAATCATTTTCTTTATCATTTTCTAATCCAGAGTAGTTTATATTTCCCAGTTAGCTATTCTTGGAATGGTTCTCAGGTTACATCTCTAATTTCATCTAATTTTTCAGTTACTACTTTTAAGATTTCTTAAAAAATATAAACCACTACCCCTCACATCAAACAGGATAAAAGAATGTTAATAGCCCTGATTATTATATATTAGGACTTGGAATCTGGTGTCAGTGGAAGCATCTATATGTCTTTCTCTTTTTGCATAAGTTCAGTCATGGTTAATTATTCATTGAATAATTTCCTGTCATTGAAAGGGCAGAAAAACAATATGGGGAAAAATCCTGGTTTCTTAAATTACACTGATCTTTCCTTATAGATAATATGGATAATGGCCTCCTTTTAAAACTAAATGAGGTTACATATTGGACTTGTAAGTTTGTCACAGATTTCCTCACTTTTAGCACCCAGGACCCTTTGAAGCCATTTGGAGCCTCATGCTGCTTTTTTCCATAGTCTTTGCACCCTGATGGCCCAGGCACACTTAGCTGTGCCATGTCGAGCCCTGGGAGAAAGTCAAGGTCAAACTACTTGGCATTTTCCACACCAGAAGGCAGAGTCATTGTAGGAAATGGGTGACAGCCCCTGTATGAGAGGGAGAGAGAGAGAAGCAGCATGCATTTCCTATTCACTCTAGTGTAATGCGAGGCTGGGCCTGCAGGGTCCCCTGTTACTGCATTCTCTTACCTAAGGTAATCCTGAGAGGTATTACCACTGGAAGAAAAATAGAAAATGCAATGGGATCATCCTCACCATTAACTATATTTAAATGTGTTCACTAGTCTTGAACAGTTCTCACACACTGATAATGAAATAAGGAGAAATTTCTTCAATGAGAAAACTAGATTCTAACTCTGAGATTAAGTCAAAATAATTGAAAACACATGTAGGGGAGCAAAATATGCCACCCCAAAATGTGTCTCTTTGGCATAAAGATTTTTTTAGACTGATCATTTTTAAGAAGCAGAAAACCCAGGGAATTTTTCTTGTTACCTCCCCCTAACTGCCTAAAAGGATTTAGATAGAGCCCTATTCCAGGAAAGAAGCTATCAGATAGATAATTATAATATGAACTAGGTGTGGTAGACAGGGAGGAACCTATCAGAGTCTAAAATTTCTCTCTGTCCCATTGTCTCTGCATGGCCCAGCAAACATTTATTTACCAAACATTTGCTTTCCATCTCCATGTGAGTTGCTTCCTCCCCTTTGAAGTCCCAAACCATACCCCCAACTTCCTCTTTTGTCTGAAGATGGTATTTAAGGTGAGGGCTTCAGCCATTTTGGAGAGTTACTCAGTTTTCCTGGGTTTCTCCCATGTATACATACTATTAACTTCTCCTGTTAATCTGTCTCATGTCAATTTAATTCTTAGACCAACTGGAAGAACCAAGAAGCGTAGAGGAAAATTTCTTCCCCCCAAAACAAGGTAACAATGGAAAGATTCCTGTGGCTGTGTGATACCACAGGGCTCCATGCAATTGAAAAGGAAAAATGCACACACAAAAAGAGTATCTGAAGAAAACACATGAGGAATGAGCATCAAAGAAATCAATAGGAAAAATCACCTCTCCTAAGTATAATGTCAAGTAAGCTCTATTGGAAAAAAAGGTTGTAATACCTCCCCCTAGAGGAATATGCAGAGGCAAAGGCAAGCATTTTTAAGACTAGAAGAAACTACACTGGAATTTAAAACAAAAACTAATAATCTAGATGACAAAGACCTATAGAAGGTGTTTATGTGTTCCGTGGGGAAAATAAAATTAATGAAAAAATGAACATATTGCATTTATACACAACGTATGTTTTATGCTATTCTAGTCCTAACACAGTATTTTTGTTATTCCAAATGATTAAGGATCCACTGTAATCCATTAAGTTTTTGTGGAATGGTTATATAGAATGACAACTCAATATTCTGCTGCTCTCCACAAAACTTTTGAAAGGCTTGGAGAATATACTTGGGTAGGGGAGGTTTTCCTTCTACCCTTCTAGGTTTTTGACTGAGACATCCCTGTAATAAAAAGACAGATTAACAGGAGAAAACAAAAAATAGAAGTTTAATAACATGTATACCTCCTGTATATGTGGTAGATACCCAGGAGAACTAACCCCCCAAAATGGCCCAAGCCACAACCTTAAATACCATCTCTAGCTAAAGACAGAAGAAGATGTTGGAGGGTAGGGGATTCAGTTATGGGAGTTTATCAAGAAAAGCACAGTAAACAAGAGTATGGCTGTTATACAGATTTAAGTCGTTTCCTTCTCCATTGATAAGAGTTTCCAGAGATTTGGTCATCTTTCTCTTCCTGGTACAGAGAGGAAGACACCCTTACAAATGGACATTTCCCTTATAAATGCAAATGTTTCTTACAAAAGGATAACTTCTATTCAGTTTTCAGAGCTTCTCCTGTGTCTGCTGTTTCTTAAAAATAATCAGCCTAAGATAATCCTTATGCCAAAGAGATATTTTAGCGTGACAAATTATGCTCCCTTGAACTTGTTTGCTACAAGAAAAGAACCACAAATGCACCTGGCAGGTTTTATAAATATACTTTTTCTTTAAGTTGGCTTAAATGTGTATTTTATTTATTTTTTTTGCAACAACTGTTTCTTTTTTTTCTTTTGGCTGCATTGGGTCTTCGTTGCTGCTTGCGGGCTTTCTCTAGTTGTGGCGAATGGGGGCTACTCTTCATTGCAGTACGCAGGCTTCTCATTGCGGTGGCTTCTCTTGTTGCAGAGCACAGGCTCTAGTCGCGTGGGCTTCAGTAGTTGCAGCGCACGGGCTCAGTAGCTGTGGCTCGTGGGTTCTAGAGTGCAGGCTCAGTAGTTGTGGCGCACGGGCTTAGTTGCTGCGCGGCATGTGGGATCTTCCCAGACCAGGGCTTGAACCCGTGTGCCCTGCATTGGCAGGCAGATTCTTAACCACTGTGCCACCAGGGAAACCCTAAACGTGTATTTTTAAAAGAAGAGGGAATCAGACCTGACTGATACTCAGCTGTAAGCTGAATAGGTTATATAACTTATATCCTTTATCACTGGTCAGTATCCAGAAAGAATCAGTTAAATACTTAGACTATTACCTTGAAGTTGGGCATCTAGTGGACTTATACCTTTTTCATTTTATACAATATGAATTATTGCAACATGTTTTGGCCCCAAATCAGAAGAGCAGCATATTCTGTTTCACAAGGTTTATTGTCCACTTCAGATAGAAAAATAAAAGGTATTTGCTAAGAGTTCTATGTCCTTTTCTTAAAGAAAAAAAGAGTAAAACATTTATTTCTGAATGCTGAATGAGAATATGAATATAATTGTGATATTTTTATTGCTTAATATTTTAAATTACCTAGATAATACATATTGTTCTTAACCTTAGAATAACTATACTGTCTTGTATACTAATATTAAGAACACTATTTTAATTTTTAAAATTGCAGTTATGTATATTTCTTCATTTTAAAATTTTCTGAAACAAGAAAAAACCATACTAAATTTGTATGATGAAAATATATTTATGATTTATTTGTGCAGAAAATAAAAACAATAAAGTCAAAAATTATACCTTCTCAGACATAATAATTGCAAGAAGCTGGCAATATTTAAATATTGAATGTGGGCTTTGAATTATTTCTCTAGGAGTGGTGAAAGTTCTTTGCTTCTTATTTACTATGAATTCATTGAATATCAGATGCTATCGTAGGCAATGAGATTCCAGAGGGGAAATCCAGAGTTTCTTCTGGGTTTATGGATTTGCACCTGAGTCTCTCTGGTGTTTAAGGGTATATCCCTATCTTTTCATTACATGATCCTGATCTTTTTATGCACTGAGGCTGACCAGGGCCCAAAGTGTGTTCCATAACTGTGCAACTGGATAATATTGATATTAATCATAATGACATAGGCAAATATTTATTTAATGCTTACTATGTGCCAGACTTATTTTAAATGTTTTATATTACTGAATCTTCACAAAATACCCATGAGAATGTTCTTATTGTCCCTGTTTTACAGATGAGGAAGACAAGGGAAGGGCCAAGATTGAAAAAGTTTAACTTGTTAATGGCACAACTGATGTGAAGAATGTATTTTGACTTTCATATGTATTGATATAACCTTGAACCTAATAACCCAACCAGTCAGGGACCTTTTTAATGTTAGTAATGTGTCATGCATGAATGGTGTTTCTACTCAAATGGACTGTGATCTCTTGAGGAATATTTCTGTTGAACTGTCTGAAGAGATTAATTCAGTCTTGGGTGAACAAGGAATCCTTCATGTGTTTATTGAGAAAGTTGCAGGGCTCCATTCTCAGTGGTTAGGATATGGTCCTCTGGCCCTCTGTGAACTGCTTCTGAATCAGAGCTAGGCCTGGCTCTGAAAGGTTTCCTGTCCCTCATCCAGGTTTCCCAGAGTGCATCAAGCTTTACCTTTGGAGAAGGTGCTCTCACCTTGAGAGGCTGTGCTGATCTTTTGTTGTTACAGTACTCTGGTACCTTCTCTCTCTGAATCCTTCCTACAACCTAAACCTTCTTATATCCTGGGTATTTCTGCCCTACCCTCATCAATTTGTTTTTCCTTCCTAGCAATTCTTTTTTTTCTGAAGCTCTGTCCTTCTGGGGGTTTATGTGAGATATCTGCTATTATTCCAGAGATTCTCAAGTACTTTCACTAACACAGCCCTTTTAATTTCTTAGTGACTCATTAGGTATTTGTTGCACTCACCCACAACTTGGAGGCTGTGGGGCCATCTTCCCTTTCAGCTAGTTGTTCTCAGACTCAGTTTCCATTTATAGTAGCATCCTCTCTCATTGGAAGGATATGTTGCCTATTTGGGGTTCCATCTTTGATTCCATTTCACTTCCTGCTGCTCCTGCCACACAATTGCTGTTTCTTCTAGACCCTGCTCTTGCGGGGAGGGGGTAAAAGGAGAGGGGGGAGGGTTTGGGTACACCCATCCACAATTTAGAGCTTCTGGGATTCCTCATCACCCAGGTTGTTAACATCATCGATGTTTCTCTCTGCTCCATTGCCCTTTTCCCTTAATTTCATCTGAAGACAATTCCTTTCCTCTTATTCTTTCTTAGTGGAATTCCTGTTCTTGTTTCATAAATTCAGCTTCTTCTCTTACCTCTCTGAGGGTATTAATATAACTTTTTCCTTTATCATCGTCTTCTTTTCTCTACATACTCTCCTTTTCTTCAACTTGCTTATTGCTTTTGTTTGATTTGTTCTCTACTTGTTACATGGGAATCTTTCTTCAGATGGTTTGAACCTGGCAAACTTAGGTTGTTTACTCAGATAAACAACCTTTATTTGTGAGTTTATCCACTGGGCTAAAGGCTTTGCTGTAGGGTGATTTGCCAGGTCTGTTCTTTGAGGAGCCTCTGATGTCAGTAATTTTAGGTTATCCCCACTAGAACTGGTCAGATTTCCTGGAGAAGGACCTTTCAGTTTCTTGTGTGGAGGGAATAGAATTAATTGCCTTATCTGAAAGCAGACTCAAGAAATAGCGTTGAATTTGGGCCTCAGTATTCAATATGTGTGTGTTCTCTTATCTTCCTGTTGCTGGTATGGTGTCCCTACCTTCAATCTGTTCCCAAACCCCAGGATCCTCTATATTAACCTCTGTAAAACATAAACCTCTAGTCTTATAACAAGATAGGGGAGAGGATATTTTGTAGAGGAGGAGAACTAACTACATCTTGAAGAGACTATTTTCAGACCAATCTTCATTCCCTTTTGCAAATATAACTTTTGCCACCAGTTCTTTGTGGAGAATCAACAACGTACATCAGATTATATCTCTGCTTTTTTCTGACTGCTAAGTCAGTTTAAGGTTCTGTTTTCCAGGTTCCAAAATTTCATTGTTCTTATCTTCTTTCCTATTTTGTTGCCTTTTTTTGGGGGGTTATGATGTTTGAAACATCTTTTACCATTGTTTTAATGAAGTTTTTTAAGGAAATTAAAAGTAAATTTATGCATTCAGTGCACTGTCATTAACCAAATGTTAATGTGCTTTGATAAATACTCAAGCATATGAAAAATCTGTATATATTTATGGGTCCTACAATATTTTGGGCCTTCTTGAGGACAAAGATTCTATATCTTTGAAACATTTATTATTCTCACTTCTATATCATAATTGTCACAAACTGGGAGTTCTCTTATGTTCCAAGTCCCTCTGCAAGCACATTATCTGTTTTCCTACGGGAGAGATATTATCCCTTACTGTGTTAATAATCTAGTACATAGGAAAGTGCCCATCATAGACCT
Organism: Phocoena sinus; assembly: GCF_008692025.1. NCBI lineage: Eukaryota > Metazoa > Chordata > Mammalia > Artiodactyla > Phocoenidae > Phocoena > Phocoena sinus. The sequence continues at coordinate 27,542,500 of NC_045775.1, forward strand.
TTAATTTTCTGAAAAATTACTACCTTATATGAAAACTATAAAATGAATCCCTTGCCATTTTTTTCCCATACCATTAAATTCTGAACCATTAATCTTAGGTATTAATCACAAATGACTAAGATTAAGTTTTAACTGTAACAAATGGGTGTTTCCACTTTGAAAAAGGTTGCTCACCCCTTTCCTTTCAACCAAAGTTTCCTTTATTGGATTTGTGTTCCTAATTATTTCAGAAAGACTTTTTAAAAGAAAACTGACTATCTGATTATTTTTAGTATATTTTTAAACTTATCTATTGTTGTAAAGCAAAGTACCCCAAAACCTAGTGGCTGAAAACAATAATTTATGTTGCTGATAACTGTGTGAGTCTAGGAATTCTGGAAGGGCTTGACTGAGTGGTTTGTCTCCGATTCATATGACATCATCAGAGTACTCCAGACGTAAGGGATCTGGTTCCAAAAGGATGTCTTCCCTCACATATCTGGCACCGTAGTATTTTCTGGCCTCTCTTTCCACCTCGCGTCTGATCTTCTGTGTCCTCCTCATGTATCTTGGGCTCTCACAGCATGGCAGTCTCAGGCTAGTCAGACTTCCTACATAGCAGTTGGCTTCCTCAAGAGCAAATGTTCCACAAATAAGACAGGAAATGTTTCCCAGGACAGGAAGTAGGAGCTGACCTCAGCCTGGAAACTAGGATAGCATCACTTGTGTTACATTCCATTGATCAGAGTAGTCACAGAGCCTGCCCATACTCAACAGGAGGTGACATAGAGACCATCTCTCAATGGGAGGAATGACAGAAAATTTGCAGCTATCTCTAATCTGCTGATCAGTCTCTCTCTTTCCCTTTCTCTCTCTCTCACATACACACATATATACACACAAACACACACACAATAAACATATATACATACTACCTATAAAAAGATTTGAGGGCTTCCCTGGTGGCGCAGTGGTTGGGAGTCCGCCTGCCAATGCAGGGGACACGGGTTCGTGCCCCGGCCCGGGAAGATCCCACATGCCGTGGAGCGGCTAGGCCCGTGAGCCATGGCTGCTGAGCCTGCGCGTCCGGAGCCTGTGCTCCGCAAGAGGGGAGGCCACAGCAGTGAGAGGCCCGCGTACCGCAAAAAAAAAAAAAAAAAAAAAAAAAAAAGATTTGGCCAATTTCAGAACCTAAAGCAGTACATCTGCAAAATGGATGACAAAACCCATAAACACCAGCCATATATAGGAGAACCAGAGATCCCCTACCCCTTTTTCATTACTGTTTTCTAATGATATATTTTTAGTAGAAGTTCTCCCCATAGCTATGACTGATATCACTTCTGATCCCAGAGCAGGGGAGAACAAAACTTCACTGAATGAATTTTCTTAAGAGCCACCAACCTACCTATAATACAGTGCTGAGATTGTCACTTCATTCCCCAGAGGGTGTGGCTCTGTTTGGACAATTCCCCACTTGCCATTAAGATGGCAGAGGAAGAATATAAGGTATCTCTGCCAAGGAAATGTCATCTTTCAAAGCAGCAGCAGGCAGGAGCTATGGTGGCAGTTCCTTAATACCAGAAAAATAATAACCTCACAGAAGAGATGATCTGGACTGATCTAGCTGCTTGACCTTATACAAATAGTTATATTTTCTATGTGCTTTCATTTATAAAAGAGAGCCAATAATTTTGTTTCCAAGGGGTTGTTGTGAGACTAAAATGAGGACACTCATATAGAGTCACATTACATGGAAAAGAATGGGATATGGGTTTTTTGTCTATTATTATTAACATTATTATTATTAAGGAACAATATGAAAATGTAGTGGTATAACCACTTACAGGGTTGACATACTTTAGCATTCATTATATCTAACTTATTAATATTTAATATCAAAATATTGAGTTGTATAAAAGGGTTGTACAGAATCCTTGAATCAGTGCCAGCTACAAGTACATTCAAATAGTAATTACCATAAAGAGCATTTTAAGATCATTTCGAAACTTCCCATAGGATGAACACTACAGCTTGTCAGTACCGTCCCTCTGATATCTTTTCATATGGAAGTCTACTGAGGCTTCATCCTAAAACCATGAGATTTATCTGTACTAAATTGCAATAAACTCAAGCTTTTGCCTGCAAGATGTGATGCAATAAGTCTGTCCCTTTCCTTACTTGCATCCGGATGGCAGCTCATTAGGACATGGTCCTGTCTATATGATTATCATCATCATCATCATCATCATCATCATCATCATTTCACATATTCTAATCACATGTTTGTTTCAGATAATGAAAAAAAAACTGACTTCAGCCTGCATCCCTGACCTCAGTCATCTATCATTTTGAGAGTGACCTGTTGGTATTAGAGGGGACTAAATATAATTACATGGTTGGGGGAGTGTAAACTATCCCCATTGCTAGGAAACAAACCAATACAGCCAGTCTTCGCAGCACCCCATGTGGCACAGCGGCATCACCTATGAACGAGTTCTTGGTATGCAAGAAGGTTTGCTCTCTTACCTGTGGCCTGGAGCTTGTGATCCTGAAACAATTCACTTACTAGAAAGTATTTTCTCAAGAAAAGGGCACCAGCTTCAGAGACACACAGATCTGGATTCTAATCTTGGCTGTATTACTAAATGGCTTTTTGTCTTAGGGAAAGATAATTAACCACTCTGATACTTGAGCTATTCAGTTGTATAATGTTTATATTATAAAATTATCATAACAACGCATCTTTTTTTAAAAACTTGTTACCATATGGATACTCCCACCCACGTTATTTTGAAGCAATTACCAGATATGTTACATCTTGAAGTATATCAGTGTATATCTTTAACACTAAAGAAATTCCTTAATAACATAACTTCTGTGAAATTATGATACCTAAATTATAAACAATAATTAATATTATTATCATTAATTCATAACATCAAATATTCAGCCAATATTCATATTTCTCCAATTCCCTTGCAATTATTGTTATATTTTACAGTCTTTGTTTGCATTGGGATCAAAATAATGTCACATATTAGTTGATATGTCTTTTAAGTGTCTTTTTAAAAATAAGCTTTTTTTTTTTTAACATCTTTATTGGAGTATATTTGCTTTACAATGGTGTGTTAGTTTCTGCTTTATAAAAAAGTTAATCAGTTATACATAATACATATGTTCCAATATCTCTTCTCTCTTGCATCTCCCTCCCTCCCACCCTCCCTATCCCACCCCTCCAGGCGGTCACAAAGCACCAAGCTGATCTCCCTGGGCTATGCAGCTGCTTCCCACTAGCTATCTACCTTACGTTTGGTAGTGTATATATGTCCATGCCTCTCTCTCGCTTTGTCACAGCTTACCCTTCCCCCTCCCCATATTCTCAAGTCCATTCTCTAGTAGGTCTGTGTCTTTATTCCTGTCCTACCCCTAAGTTCTTCATGACATTTTTTTTTCTTAAATTCCATATATATGTGTTAGCATACGGTATTTGCCTTTCTCTTTCTGACTTGCTTCACTCTGTATGACAGACTCTAAGTCTATCCACCTCATTACAAATAGCTCAATTTCGGTTCTTTTTATTGCTGAGTAATATTCCATTGTATATATGTGCCACATCTTCTTTATCCATTCATCCAATGATGGACACTTAGGTTGTTTCCATCTCTGGGTTATTGTAAATAGAGCTGCAGTGAACATTTTGGTACATGACTCTTTTTGAATTATGGTTTTCTCAGGGTATATGCCCTGTAGTGGGATTGCTGGGTCATATGGTAGTTCTATTTGTAGTTTTTTAAGAAACCTCCATACGGTTCTCCACAGTGGCTGTATCAATTTACATTCCCACCAGCAGTGCAAGAGGGTTCCCTTTACTACACACCCTCTCCAGCATTTATTGTTTCTAGATTTTTTGATGATGGCCATTCTGACTGGTGTGAGATGATATCTCATTGTAGTTTTGATTTGCATTTCTCTAATGATTAGTGATGTTGAGCATTCTTTCATATGTTTGTTCGCAGTCTGTATATCTTCTTTGGAGAAATGTCTATTTAAGTCTTCTGCCCATTTTTGGATTGGGTTGTTTGTTTTTTGGTATTGAGCAGCATGAGCTGCTTATAAATTTTGGAGATTAATCCTTTGTCAGTTGCTTCATTTGCAAAAATTTTCTCCAATTCTGAGGGTTGTCTTTTGGTCTTGTTTATTGTTTCCTTTGCTATGCAAAAGCTTTGAAGTTTCATTAGGTCCCATTTGTTTATTTTTGTTTTTATTTCCATTTCTCTAGGAGGTGGGTCAAAAAGGATCTTGCTGTGATTTATGTCATAGAGTGTCCTGCCTATGTTTTCCTATAAGAGTTTGATAGTTCCTGGCCTTACATTTAGGTCTTTAATCCACTTTGAGCTTATTTTTGTGTATGGTGTTAGGGACTGATCTAATCTCATACTTTTACATGTATCTGTCCAGTTTTCCCAGCACCACTTATTGAAGAGGCTGTCCTTTTTCCACTGTACATTCCTGCCTCCCTTATCAAAGATAAGGTGACCATATGTGCGTGGGTTTATCTCTGGGCTTTCTATCCTGTACCATTGATCTATATTTCTGTTTTTGTGCCCGTACCATACTGTCTTGATTACTGTAGCTCTGTAGTACAGTCTGAAGTTAGGGAGCCTGATTCCTCCAGCTCAGTTTTTTGTTCTCAAAATTGCTTTGGCTATTCGGAATCTTTTGTGCTTCCATAAAAATTGTGAAAGTTTTTGTTCTAGTTCTGTGAAAAATGCTTGTGGTAGTTTGATAGGGATTGCATCGAATCTGTAGATTGCTTTGGGTAGTAGAGTCATTTTCACAATGTTGATTCTTCCAATCCAAGAACATGGTATATCTCTCCATCAATTTGTATCATCTTTAATTTCTTTCATCAGTGTCTGATAATTTTCTGCATACAGGTCTTTTGTCTCCTTAGGTAGGTTTATTCCTAGATATTTTATTCTTTTTGTTGCAATGGTAAATGGGAGTGTTTTCTTGATTTCACTTTCAGATTTTTCATCATTACTGTATAGGAATGCCAGAGATTTCTGTGCATTAATTTTGTATCCTGCTACTTTACCAAATTCATTGTTTAGCTCTAGTAGTTTTCTGGTAGCATCTTTAGGATTTTCTGTGTATAGTATCATGTCATCTGCAAACAGTGACAGCTTTACTTCTTCTTTTCCAATTTGGATTCCTTTTATTTCCTTTTCTTCTCTGATTGCTGTGGCCAAAACTTCCAAAACTATGTTGAATAAGAGTGGTGAGAGTGGGCAACCTTGTCTTGTTCCTGATCTTAGTGGAAATGCTTTCAGTTTTTCACCATTGAGGACGATGTTGGCTGTGGGTTTGTCCTATATGGCCTTTATTATGTTGAGGAAAGTTTCCTCTATGCCTACTTTCTGGAGGGTTTTTATCATAAATGGGTGTTGAATTTTGTCGAAAGCTTTCTCTGCATCTATTGAGATGATCATATGGTTTTTCTCCTTCAATTTGTTAATATGGTGTATCATGTTGATTGATTTGCGCATATTGAAGAATCCTTGCATTCCTGGAATAAACCCCACTTGATCATGGTGTATGATCCATTTAATGTGCTGTTGCATTCTGTTTGCTAGTATTTTGTTGAGGATTTTTGCATCTATGTTCATCAGTGATATTGGCCTGTAGTTTTCTTTCTTTGTGACATCCTTGTCTGGTTTTGGTATCAGGGTGATGGTGGCCTTGTAGAATGAGTTTGGGAGTGTTCCTTCCTCTGCTGTATTTTGGAAGAGTTTGAGAAGGATAGGTGTTAGCACTTCTCTAAATATTTGATAGAATTTGCCTGTGAAGCCATCTGGTCCTGGGCTTTTGTTTGTTGGAAGATTTTTAATCACAGGTTCAATTTCAGTGCTTGTGATTGTTCTGTTCATATTTTCTATTTCTTCCTGGTTCAGTCTCTGAAGGTTTTGCATTTTTAAGAATTTGTCCATTTCTTCCAGGTTGTCCATTTTATTGGCATAGCGTTGCTTGTAGTAACCTCTCACGATCTTTTATATTTCTGCCGTGTCAGTTGTTACTTCTCCTTTTCATTTCTAATTCTATTGATTTGAGTCTTCTCCCTTTTTTTCTTGATGAGTCTGGCTAATGGTTTATCAATTTTATTTATCTTCTCAAAGAACCAGCTTTTAGTTTTATTGATCTTTGCTATCGTTTCCTTCATTTCTTTTTCATTAATTTCTGATCTGATCTTTATGATTTCTTTCCTTCTGCTAACTTTGGGGTTTTTCTGTCCTTCTTTCTCTAATTGCTTTAGGTGCAAGGTTAGGTTGTTTATTCGAGATGTTTCCTGTTTCCTAAGGTAGGATTGTATTGCTATAAACTTCCCTCTTAGAACTGTTTTTGCTGTATCCCATAGATGTTGGGTCATCGTGTCTCCATTGTCATTTGTTTGTAGGTAATTTTTTATTTCCTCTTTGATTTCTTCAGTGATCACTTTGTTATTAAGTAGTGTATTGTTTAGCCTCCATGTGTTTGTATCCTTTACAGATCTTTTCCTGTAATTGATATCTAGTCTCATAGCATTGTGGTCAGAAAAGATACTTGATACAATTTCAAGTTTCTTAAATTTACCAAGGCTTGATTCGTGACCCAAGATATGATCTATCCTGGGGAATGTTCCATGAGCACTTGAGAAAAACGTGTATTCTGTTGTTTTTGGACGGAATGTCCTATAAATATCAATTAAGTCCATCTTGTTTAATGTATCATTTAAAGCTTGTGTCTCCTTATTTATTTTCATTTTGGATGATATCTCCATTGGTGAAAGTGGGGTGTTAAAGTCCCCTACTATGAATGTGTTACTGTCGATTTCCCCTTTTATGGCTGTTAGTATTTGCCTTATGTATTGAGGTGCTCCTATGTTGGGTGCATAAATATTTACAACTGTTATATCTTCTTCTTGGATCGATCCCTTGATCATAATGTAGTGTCCTTCTTTGTCTCTTCTAATAGTCTTTATTTTAAAGTCTATTTTGTCTGATATGAGAATTGCTACTCCAGCTTTCTTTTGATTTCCATTTGCATGAAATATCTTTTTCCATCCCCTCACTTTCAATCTGTATGTGTCTCTAGGTCTGAAGAGGGTCTCTTGCAGACAGCAAATATATGGGTCTTGTTTTTGTATCCATTCAGCCAATCTGTGTCTTTTGGTGGGAGCATTTAGTCCATTTACATTTAAGGTAATTATCGATATGTATGATCCTATTCCAATTTTCTTAGTTGTTTTGGGTTCATTATTGTAGGTCTTTTCCTTCTCTTGTGTTTCTTGCCTAGAGAAGTTCCTTTAGCAGTTGTTGTAGAGCTGGTTTGGTGGTGCTGAACTCTCTCAGCTTTTGCTTGTTTGTAAAGGTTTTAATGTCTCCATCATATCTGCATGAGATCCTTGCTGGGTTGAGTAATCTCGTTTGCAGGTTTTTCTCCTTCATCACTTTAAATATGTCCTTCCAGTCCCTTCTGGCTTACAGAGTTTCTGCTGAATGATTAGCTGTTAACCTTACGGGGATTCCCTTGTGTGTTATTTGTTGTTTTTCCCTTGCTGCTTTTAATATGTTTTCTTTGTATTTCATTTTTGACAGTTTGATTAATATGCGTCTTGGTGTATTTCTCCTTGGATTTATCCTGTATGGGACTCTCTGTGCTTCCTGGACCTATTTAACTATTTCCTTTCCCATATTAGGGAAATTTTCAACTATAATCTCTTCAAATATTTTCTCAGTCCCTTTCTTTTTCTCTTCTAATTCTGGAACCTCTATAATTCAAATGTTGGTGTGTTTGATGTTGTCCCAGAGGTCTCTGAGACTGTCCTCAGTTCTTTTAATTGTTTTTTCTTTATTCTGCTCTGCAGTAGTTATTTCCACTATATTATCTTCCAGGTCACTTATCCGTTCTTCTGCCTCAGTTATTCTGCTATTGATCCCATGTAAAGTATTTTTAATTTCATTTATTGTGTTGTTCATCATTGTTTGTTTCATCTTTAGTTCTTCTAGGTCCTTGTTAAATGTTTCTTGCATTTTGTCTATTCTATTTCCAAGATTTTGGATCATCTTTACTATCATTATTCTGAATTCTTTTTCAGGTAGACTGCCTATTTGCTCTACATTTATTTGTTAGGTCTGGTGGGTTTTTATCTTGCTCCTTCATCTGCTGTGTGTTTTTCTGTCTTTTCATTTTTCTTATCTTACTGTGTTTGGGGTCTCCTTTTTTGCAGGCTGCAGGTTTGTAGTTCCTGTTGTTTTTGGTGTTTGTCCCCAGTGGCTAAGATTGGTTCAGTGGGTTGTGCAGGCTTCCTGGTGGAGGGGACTAGTGCCTGTGTTCTGGTGGATGAGGCTGGATCTTGTCTTTCTGGTGGGCAGGTCCATGTCTGGTGGTGTGTTTTGGAGTGTCTGTGGACTTCCTGTCTTAATAGTTGTTTGGCATAGGATGTCCAGCACTGTAGCTTGCTGGTCGTTGAGTGAAGCTGGGTGGTGGTGTTGAGATGGAGATCTCTGGGAGATGTTCGCCGTTTGATATTATGTGGAGCTGGGAGGTCTCTTGTTGACCAGTGTCCTGAAGTTGGCTCTCCCTCCTCAGAGGCACAGCACTGACTCCTGGCTTCTGAACCAAGAGCTTTCATCCACACGGCTCAGAATAAAAGGGAGAAAAAGTAGAAGGAAAGAATTAGTAGAAGTAGAAAGAGAGAAAGAAAGAAAGAAAGAAAGAAAGGAGGGAGGAAGGAAGGAGAAAAAGAAAGGAGATAAAGTAAGATAAAATACAATAAAGTTATTAAAATAAAAAAATAATTAAGAGAAAAAACAAACAAACAAACAAAAAAAACGGACGGATAGAACCCTAGGACAAATGTTGGAAGCAAAGCTATACAGACAGAATCTCACACAGAAGCATACACATACACACTCACAAAAAGAGGAAAAGGGAAAAAAATCATAAATCTTGCTCTCAATGTCCACCTCCTCAATTTGGAATGATTCATTGTCTAAAGGAGGGAAGGAAGGAAAGAAAGAAAGAAAAAAAGAAGATAAAGTAAAATAAAGTTATTAAAATAAAAAATAATAATTAAAAAAAAGGACAGATAGAACCGTAGGACAAATGGTGGAAGCAAAGCTATACAGACAAAATCCCACACAGAAGCATACACTCACAAAAAGAGGAAAAGGGGAAAAAATAGTAAATCTTGCTCTCAGTCCACCTCCTTAATTTGGGATGATTCGTTGTCTATTCATGTATTCCACAGATGCAGGGTACGTCAAGTTGATTGTGTAGCTTTAATCCGGTGCTTCTGAGGCTGCTGGGAGAGATATCCCTTTCTCTTCTTTGTTTGCACAGCTCCCAGGGTCAGCTTTGGATTTGGACTTGCCTCTTTGTTTAGGTCGACTAAGGACATCCGTTCTTTGCTTAGACAGGACGGGGTTAAAGGAGCCGCTGATTCGGCGGCTCTGGCTCACTCAGGCCGGGGCGAGGGAGGGGCACGGAGTGCGGTGCGTGCCTGCTGCGTCAGAGGCCAGCGTGACGTTGCACGAGCCTGAGGCGTGCCGTGCGCTCTCGCGGGGAAGTTGCCCGTGGATCCCGGAACCCTGGCAGTGGCGGGCTGCACAGGCTCCCTGGAAGGGGGGTGTGGATAGTGACCGGCGCTCGCACACAGGCTTCTTGGTGGCGGTAGCAGCAGCCTTAGCGTCTCATGCCCGTCTCTGGGATCTGTGCTTTTAGACACGGCTTGCGCCCGTCTCTGGAGCTCCTTTAAGCAGCGCTGTTAATCCCCTCTCCTCGCGCACCAGGAAACAAAGAGGTAAGAAAATGTCTTGCCTCTTCAGCAGGTCGAGACTTTTCCCCGGACTCCCTCCCGGCTAGCCGCGGCGCACTAACCCCCTGCAGGCTGTGTTCACGCTGCCAATCTCAGTCCTTTCCCTGCACTCCGAGAGAAGCCCGAGCCTCAGCTCCCAGCCTCGCCCACCCCGGCGGCTGAGCAGACAAGCCTCTCAGGCTGGTGAGTGCCGGTCGGCCCTAATCCTCTGTGCGGGAATCTCTCTGCTTTGCCCTCTGCACCGCTGTGGCTATGGTCTCCCCTGCAGTGCCGAAGCTTTCCTCCTCCGCCACCCACAGTCTCTGTCTGCGAAGGGGCTTCCTAGTGTGTGGGAACCTTTCCTCCTTCACAGCTCCCTCCCACTGGTGCAGGTCCTGTCCCTATTCTTTTGTCTTTGTTTATTCTTTTTTCTTTTGCCCTACCCAGGTGCGTGGGGGGGTTTCTTGCCTTTTGGGAGATCTGAGGTCTTGTGCCAGCGTTCAGTAGTTGTTCTGTAGGAGTTGTTCCACGTGTAGATGTATTTCTGGTGTATCTGTGGGGAGAAAGGTGATCTCTGTGTCTTACTCTTCTGCCATCTTCCCGCAAGCCCTCAAAAATAAGCTTTGTATTTTAGAATAATTTTAGATTTACAGAAAAGCTGCACAGACAGTAGAGTGGGTTCCTCAATGTCCTTTACTCAGTTTTTGCTAATTTTAGCATCTTATAAAACCATGATACATCAAAATGAAGAAATTAACATTGATACAGTATTATAAACTAAACTACTGACTTTATTCAAGTTTTACCAGTTTTACCACTAATCCGGGATCCATTCCAAGAGGTCATATTATGTTTAGGTTTTAGACTCTTTTAAACTCTAGTTTCCTCCTGCATCTTTTTTCTTTTTTACAATGTTTTTCTATGAGAAATCAGAAGATTTTTCTTGCAAAAGTTCTCCAATGTAAACTGGAGCTGTATGTTTGTGCTATTTTAAACATGTTTATCTTTACCTTGAATTTATCATAAGTTGATATTAGATCTAAATGTTTGATCAAATTCAGGTTCAATTTTTTTTAATGTATTCAGTTAGTATTGGATAAACTACTTAATAGGCAGTGTAGTGTACTTCTGTAAGGAGATTCATAAGTATGTTTTTTCCTCTTTCTGATGTTATTAGAAACTGGTGATGATTGTTCAGGTCCATTAATCCATTAGGGCATGGCAGAATGGTGATTTTCTACTTCTATCATTTTTCACTGTGTATCAGTTGAAATATTTCCAAAAAGAGAAATTTCTCCTCTTCAGTTATAGTATAGCTCATATAAAAAAGCAGAATAAATAATTAATTTCCCTCCTATATTACTAGTTTCAATTTGGTAATGTGGTAATTTCCAGGCATATTTTAGTGATTTTTATCTGTAATGTACTCTATTTTCATGGTTCCAGTTCAATTTTTTAATTATTTTTTTATTGAAAGATTATTGGTTAGAGCAATTTTAAATTTACAGAAAAATTGAGCAGAAAGTACAGAGATTTCCCTCTCAAATATTCCTACTCCCCACACAGAACTTCTCCTATAATTCACATCTTGCATTAATGTGGTACATTTGTCACAATTAATGAAGCAATATTGATAGATTGCATTAGAGTTCACTCTTTAAGATGTTCATTTCTAATGGTCTTGACAAATGTATAACTTTATCAGATAAGTGGATAGCAAATATTTTCTCTCAGTCTGTGGATTATCTTTTAATTCTTTTAGGAATGTCTTTCACAAAGCAGATGTTTTTAATTTTAATGAAGTTTAACTTATCAATTTTTTCTATTATGGATTGTACTTTTGGTGTTGTATCTAAAAAGGCATTGCCAAATCCAAGGTCACCTAGATTTTCTCCTGTGTTATCTTCTAAAAGGTTTGTAGTTTTACATTTTACAATTAGGTCTGTGATCCATTTTAAATTGTTATTTATGAAAGATATAAGGTCAGTATCTAGATTTACTTTTCTGTGTGTAGATACCTAGTTGTTTCAGAACACTGTTGAAAACACTATTCTTTTTCTACTGAATTTATTCTGCTTCTTTGTCAGATCCATTGACTATATTTGTGTGGATCTATTTCTGGAACCTCTGTTGTGTTCCACTGACTTATTTCTGTATTCTTACCCCAATACCACATTTCTTGATCACTGAAGCTTTACAGTAAGTATTAAAATCAGGTAGTACCAGTGGTCTAAACTTCCTCTTCATTATTGTGTTGTCTATTCTGAGTTTTTCCCAGATAAACTTTAAAATCAGTTTGTTGATATCCGTAAAATAATCTGCTGGGATATAGACTGGGATTGGGGTTGTGTTGAATCTATATATCAAGTTGAGAAAAACTAACACATTAACAATATTGTCTTTCTCTCCAAAAACATGAAATATTTGTTTATTTAGTTCTTCTTTAATCAGTTTTTGACAGTGTTCTTCATATAGATCTTATACGTATTTTCTTAGATTTATACCTAAATATTTCCTTTTGAGGAATGCTAATATAAATGGTACTGTGTTTTTATTTTCAAATTCCAGTTTCTCATTGCTGGTAAATAAGAAAGCAGTTGGCTTTTGGAGGCTAACCTTGTATCCTGCTAACTTGCTATAATTGTTTATTAGTTCCAGGAGTTTTATTGTTGTTATTGTTTCTTTGGAGGTTTTTTACAAAGACAATCATGTCATATGTGAAAAAAGGCAATTTTCTTTCTTCCTTCCCAGTCTATTTACCTTGTATTTTATTTTCTTCTCTGATTGCATTAGCTAGGCCTTCCAGTATGATACTGAATAGGAGTTATGAGAGAGCACATTCTTGCTTTGTTCCTAACCTTAGGGGAAAAACCATCTATTTTCTCAGCATTAAGTAAAATGTTAGCTGTAGGTTTTTGGTAGATATTTTTAATCATGTTGAGGAAGTTGCCTTCTATTCCCAGTTTGATGAGAATGTGTGTGTTGGATTTTGTGAAATGCTTTTTCTGCATGTATTGATTGAATTTTCAGTAAGATTTCTTGGGTAGTCCCTTCTTTGTTTTCAGAATCTCTTCATATATTAGAAATATAATGCTTCAAGTGACAATAAATTTAAATGAAATTAATGTGTCTAATGTCAACTCAAGACTCAAAATTATCTGATAGGCTGATATGTCAAGCTGAAATCCATAACAGACAAAAGTTAAATCCTGCATATCTCATTAAGTACAAGATGCGAAAAAAAAATTGGCTTGGCAGGAGTTCTTGGAAGAAATATGTAGCAAAATTTTGTTGGCAAAAATGTTAATATTAGATAACAGCATGACCTGGCTGGTTAACAACCATTTTGTAGTATTTAGTTTCTGTTTTCTGGGTGGCAAACTTTGAGAGAGTCCAAGATGAAAGAGAATGTGTTGTGCATTATTTTCATAATTATCACCCTATTGTAAGGATGTGTTGAGACCTCCATACCATGAGATAATATAGGTAATAGCAAGAATAGAAGCTAGAAAAATGGAGGACTTAATGTAGATGCATGATAAACAAATGAAAATATTTAATGGATTACTATGTAAAAGATTATTTAGATATGTTCTTTATTAGCACAGAGCAGAACTAAGGGTAGCAGCTAAAACTTAACACATATTTTAACTAACTATATATGTATAATCTTGCCATTAATATACTTGAGGTGTATCATTCCTTTTTAGTCAGTGATGGAATAAAGCAAATTCCTGGGGTATGCTGTTGTAGAGTTGCTACATGGGATGGAGTGTTAGGTTAAGAGAAATCTGAAGGGAACTTACCACTCAAAGTGAGCTCTTAGAGCTCACTTGAAGAAATATATTCTACAATAGAGCACATGGTCTTTGTGCAGCCCTGGGTGGGGATACTAGCAGCCAGGGTAAGATGGAGAGAACATAAAAGAGTAGCTCGCCAGAGAGAAAGCGTTGGTAAAAGCGAAAAATAACGGAAAATACACCTTCCTCACTGCTGTGGGAGTAAATCTGCGAAAACATGCTCTTCCAATGGTCCATCATTAACATGAACACTATATCCTTCATGATTCCCACACCAATTTTGAAAGGCAGCTCAATTTTGCAGGGCTATTTCCTGGAAATAAGAATAGCTCTGGAAAAAGAAAGCAATTGAGGGAGAATGTTTAGGAATGGGACTGACCTTAAGAAAACAGTTTTGCTTTGAACTTTCTGTGGAGCAAGAGAACTTAAAAGCTCCCACCTCGAATTTTACTCTGTTTGCTTATAATCAATAGCAAAACAGTGCTCACATTCAGTATATAAAGGCTCATACGAGAAGGAATTTTAGGTGCTATGACAGAAAGAGACATCTATAATCAAGTCATGAAGATGATTCAGCAAGTTACAACTGTTTTATAAAGAAGCATTCCTTTGGTTGAGGTCATTTATTAGCAAGGGGTGAACCTCTAGAAAATAAATGGTTAGAAGGTTTTTTTTTTTTTCATCTTTAATGTGAACCACCTAATAGGATTTTTTTAACACGGTGAATAATAATTAGTTGGTATTCTATTCTCTGGTATGAATAAGTTTAAACTAAATACTTTTTTTTGTTTAAGGGTAACAGTGAAGATGACAGTGGCCTTGCTCTTTTAAATAACTCCATTACAATTAGGAAGACAAAAGAAACCATAACTTTAGCAGATCATTAGAATTAAATTTGATACCAATTACACTGTCAAAAAAATTAATATAATTGAATTTATGTCAACAAGCTTTGACTATATTATTTATATAAAGATAGTTAAGACTCAATATAATCAATCTTATGAAGCATAGATGTAAATAATATAGTAGGTATTGGCTGAAGAATTCCATGTAGAATGAAATCATACCTTCCTTTGATGTCTTATACAACTAGGGCATATTCAGTGCTGTGGCTTTCAGTTTTTCCTTTAAATGTTAAAACTCTCATAGTAAGAGACCTAATTGACACATTTCCAATTATTCTTTTCTTTTATGCTATTCTAAAAATGTGTCACTGACATTGAAGAAATGCCCCAATTAGGAATATAAAGGCTTAAAGCTGCCTCTTGTTGAGGGAGGCACATGAACCTTGTAAATGAACTCTTGTCATGCCCTACACTGTGCTTCATTGACATGAAGCACTGAGAACCCCTCTCTGTAAACTGACCCATCTACTCTGTTCTCCTTGTTTATGGGAAATCTGTGTAAAAATACACATTCATCAGTAGAATATGTGAAAGAGATAACTTTCCAAAAGCAGCAGAAGTAATTTTTATGATCCCTTCCAGTTGAATTTGTACTGGAACAAATTGCCATATTCTGCCTCTAAACAAAAGCTGTTTCTGAAGCAACATGGTTGCATCTGGCTGATTTTAAATTGTGACCAGTGGTGTGATTCTGACACAGTTAGTCCAATTGTCTGGCTAGATTTCTGGTGCTTATTAACCTCTTAAAGTAAAAGAAAGAAACACATATTCAGTGAGTATAGTTACAGGCCATTAATGCCTGTCCTTTCTCTTAATGAATGAGATACATAAAAGCAAAGAAAAAGACATTTTCTCAAATGCAAAAATGCCACTCTCCACTAATGTTATTATAAAAGGTATACTCGTACAAACTTCCAAAAAATTTCCATGTGAGAAAGGGGGAAAATACTAAGGAAAATTTAAGGGTGGCAAAGAGATTTAATTTCAAAACCTAATGCCCCTGGATGCTGCAGTTTTGTGTTTCCGTTTCTGAAACTGTGTCTCTCCTCACCTAGAGGTGAAGAGTATCAGAATACATTGGTGAGAGCTACCAAGGACACGCAAGGAAGGAAAGCCTGTGTCCCCTGTATCTAGCATAATAGAGCTGATTCCTGCCAGGTTAGAGTAATAATGAGTTAGAAGTGAAGCAGCACACCAAAGACAGTTGATAATGTAGGACTTCAGGATATATCAAATTTCTAGATAACTCCTCTTACCAGTAGAAAGGTCACAGATGGATAACTGACAAGTCAGGTCAAGAGAACATCTAGATTAAAGAAGTGTGGACATTTAGCATTTACTATTGAAATCTTCTATCCCTCCTAAATTACTCCTTTGTAATAAGTATATTCTTATTCTCTCTGGAATAAGTATATTCCCTGTGTAGAGCAGGTGCTTTTGAAGCAAAGACCAAGGTTTCCATCCTTGTATGAACCACCTAGCTTCAGATAAAAAAATAGCAAAACATAAGACAAACATAGAAAAAAAAATTTCACAAGAGTAACAACAGACATAAAGTCTAGCAAGTAAAATTAGAAAAGCAACTTAAAGGGTATGCTATGCTAACACAAACATATAAAAAATGCATAATTTTACAAGGCCCAGGGATGCCTTATTGATTGTTATAACCAGGAGTGGTTTTTAGCGTTTGAAAAATGACTTGGGATTCCCAAACAATAACTACCTCATATATATAAGTGTGTGTGTATATATACATGTGTGTGTGTGTGTGTGTGTGTGTGTATAAAAGTGGTTAGCTTTCAAGGTGGATATTTTCTGAGGACAAAAACAAACTTCCATTGTAAGACAAACCAAATTAACTCATACATTTGATATAGTCATTTAATAATTCAATCACACCATGGACCTGGCACTAGAGATGCAAAGATGATGCATGTCAGAAAAGATAGGTGTCACTCATATATAATTACTTAATTTATAATTGTGTTAAACGCTATTGAGAAAACATATTTACAGTTTCATTTGAATATTCCATTGACATTATAACCAATTTAACAGCTTAATGGAATGAAATGAATTGCTTTTTAAAAGATTTTCTTCTTTTGGCCAAGAAAAGAAACTAAGTTTAAGAACAGAAAGAGGGACTTCCCTGGTGGCGCAGTGGTTAAGAAACCACCTGCCAATGCAGGGGACATGAATTTGATCCCTGGTCTGGGAAGATCCCACATGCCGCAGAGCAACTAAACCCATGCACCATAACTACTGAGCCTGTGCTCTGAAGCTCGCGTGCCACAACTACCAAAGCCCACGTGCGTAGAGCCTGTGCAACAAGAAAAGCCACCACAATGAGAAGCCCATGCATGCGAGAAAAAGTAGCCCCGGCTCATGGCAACTAGAGAAAGCCTGGGTGCAGCAACAAAGAATCAATGCAGCCCAAAATAAATAAATAAATAAATAAATTTATAAAAAAAGAAGAGAAAGCAATAAGAGCAACTTCCTGTCAGGCTGAGCTTCCCAATCCATTAGCACGGTAATTTTTAAAAAAAAATTTGTTGGAGTATAGTTAATTTACAATGTCATGTTAGTTTCAGGTGTACAGCAAAGTGAATCAGTTGTACATATACATATATCCACTTTTTTTGTTAGATTCTTTTCCCATATAGGCCATTACAGGGTATTGAGTAGAGTTCCCTGTGCTATACAGTAGGTCCTTATTAGTTATCTATTTTATATATAGTAGTGTGTATCTGTCAATCCCAATCTCCCAATTTATCCCTACCCTTCCTTACCCCCTGGTAACCATAAGTTTGTTTCCTACATCCATGACTCTACTTTGTTTTGTAAATAAGTTCATTTGTAACCATTTTTTTAGATTTCACTTTTAAGCGGTATAATATGATATTTGTCTTTCTGTGTCTGACTTACTTCGTTCAGTATGACAATCTCTAGGTCCATCCATGTTGCTGCAAATGACATTATTTTGTTCTTTTTTATAGCTGAGGGACTGGGAATGTTTTTTAAAAGTATATATCAGAATACATAAAGATTGGCAATTTTAAAGGTGCATGAGGTTGTATGATTAGATTTGCTATGGTTTAAAATAAGGTTTTGGGGCTTCCCTGGTGGCGCAGTGGTTAAGAATCCACCTGCCAATGCAGGGGACACGGGTTTAAGCCCTGGTCCGGGAAGATCCCACATGCCGCTGAACAACTTAAACCCGTGTGCCACAACTACTGAGCCTGTGCACTAGAGCTTGCGAGCCACAACTACTGAGACCGCGTGCCACAACTACTGAAACCCACGCCCCTAGAGCCTGTGCTCCACAGCAAGAGAAGCCACCTCAATGAGAAGCCCGTGAGCTGCAACGAAGAGTAGGCCCCACTCACTGTAACTAGAGAAAGCCCACACGCAGTAACAAAGACCCAATGCAGCCAAATATAAATAAATAAAATAAATAAATTTATAAAAATAAAAAACAATAAGGTTTTTTAAATACAGGATTCACTGTATTCAATAAAAGGAAAATATAATAGCTTAGGCAATGCATTTGGCCCATTAGCCTGTGTTCTTAGCCTACTGGGCCTTTCTATCCTCTCATTTAGGAATGCCTTTCATCTCCTTCAAGGTTAGCTCAAGCACCACTTCCTTACTGACACTTACTGGGATCAGTAGTTGTTGGAGGGGGTCATTGAGAGGACGTGACCACTGGATTGACCCATGAGCTAGACCAAGGCCATGGGAGGCTCCTCACCATCTCCCCTGTCTTTGGAATGCACATTCAGCCCACAGTTCCCACAGTGGGAACCGTTTTCAAGGACACAGACTTGAGAGAGTAAGGTGTTGTTGAGACCATCTGGACTAAATAAATAGGTGACTGAACCTAATTAAGGCCTCTGTATACACTTTTAAGACTCTGGTGGCAGATGCAGCAATCCAGTGGTTTTCAGCTGCCTAAGGCAAGCCTCATATGTAAATTCCCTTGCTTATGAAACTCACCACCTACCAATCTGGAGTGGCCTGCCTCTATCTTCAGTCTCTCCTTGCCCTCTGGTACTGGTACCAATTTGGAGACCAACAGTAGTAAGAACTAATAGTTCTTTATTTTTTTTAATCCCTGTTGTGTTATTGAGTTTGGTATCTTTTATAGTTCTTACCACATTAACCATTTAACTTTACTTTCAACTAAGTTTAAAAATTAACTGAAGGCTAATCTATCTAGTCTATCTGATTTTATTTTTTAAATTATGCTTTTTCTACTTTTAGCAGTTCAGTAGTAGATTAGTTTATTAGTCTTATTGATAGGATAAAAAATGGTGAATTAAGTATTTGCTCATAGAAATGTCTTTTTCTGTGTCATAAGACAGTGTTTCTGGATGAAAACAGTAAAA
Organism: Phocoena sinus; assembly: GCF_008692025.1. NCBI lineage: Eukaryota > Metazoa > Chordata > Mammalia > Artiodactyla > Phocoenidae > Phocoena > Phocoena sinus. Next base: position 27,561,413 of record NC_045775.1, read on the forward strand.
TGAGAATCATATTTATTTAAATATCATAAAAAGTCCGTCAATAATAGCAATTATAAATAACAATGAACAGAATTTAATCAAAACTTCTCTTAACATAAAGTTTCTCAATCACACTTCATGAAAAATTGTTCTTCAAAGTTTTCCTCGAACTGTGCAAAGATTGATAATAAATCAAATGTAATAAAGAATTAATTTTCTTAGGACAAATTAAATAACCAACTAAAGTCATTTTCCATTTTCATGATTCTGGAACCAAAACTATCTACAACCACCAACTTCCTTTCTGCATTAGCATGACATTACTATCCAGTTAACTCTTGCTCAGGAAGAGAAAAATTGCAAATAACTTTATCGTTCATTCTAAGAACTTCCCAGAAGCCCATTTAAAATGAACATAAGACTGTTCAATTTACAGTAGGTAGAATGAAAAGACTGCTTCTGAAGACTCCCTTTGAAACTCTTTCCTTAAAACCTTAGCTTGCTATGTCCATCAATCCTAAACTATTATATTATGAACCTTACCCCAATCCTGATGAAATATGTTGCTTTAAGCCAGGCTGCCAAACCTCATAGAAATCTCAATTTTGCTGTTCCTCCTCTGAAATGCTACCCAAATTCTGTTGAGATAGTTAGCACTCCTACTGCAATAAGCAATAGACTCAATTTTCCCTTATCAACTGAAAATTTTGGTAACATTTTATCAATTCTTATTGAATAACCAAAGTCTCCTTTTTTCATTAACAAATTAGAGTTTATGCACACCAAACAAATTGTCTTCCAGGTTAGTTTTGAGTTCAGTAAATTTCTGGTTAAAAAAGTCTGTTTAAAGTAGTACTTGGACTTCTTATGGAATGTAAAAAGCTGTATTTTGATAAGGTGGATAATGTTTGAAATTTCAAATCAAATATATCCAAGCTTTTATTAAATACAAAACTGCAACCGAAACCATTTCCTTTGACTGTTTAGTAATGTGGAGTTTATATATGAATGCTTTTTTTTCATTCAGGTAAAAAGTTTGAAATTTGCTGTCCCAATACTACAGAAGCAATAAGTTTCTTATGTTATCATAGATCACTTTGGCTTCAAGTTTTTTTTTTGTTTTTTTTTTTCTGATGTACCTATCCTTTACTTGATTCTCCTATACAGCTTCTTCTCAGAATAATGGTGTTTTAGCCATTTAGGTAGCTTAAAGTAACTGAAACCGCATTAGCTTAGAAATTGGATGGGCCTGAGTTTTACTGTTTACTCTGTTTCATACTACCTTTGTCACTATTGAAAATTACCTCATCTTTTTAAGCATCAGTTTCTTCAGCTGCAAAATGGGAATAATATAACTCCTAGGTTTGCTGTGAGGGTGAAATGGAATGGGAAATGTAAAGTACTTAGTACTGGCCTGGAATGTAGGAGGTACTAAGTCAGTGATAACTATCTTAATTTTTGTTATTTACCATGTTATCCAAGGGCCTCACTTTAACGAGGGTACTTTCTCCTTCTAGATGACTCTATTTTTTGCTATCATATGCCTATCACTACACTGTTTCTTTACCTGGGGTACTTCTTTAGCTCATGGCACTTTCCTCCAAAATGTTCCATAAAAGATAAGCTTTCTCAGAGCCTACATTTCATTTGTTCAGGGAGCTCCACCTTCCTGCAGAGCTGTAAGCCTTAGTTTAAACTGTTATCCAAATTGTGGGCCAAATGCATTGCCTAAACTCTTATTTTTTTCCTTTTCTTGAATATAGTGAATTTTGTATTTTAAGAAATCTTATTTTAAACCATAGCAAATCTAATCTATTGTATAACCTCATGTACTTTTTAAATTGCCAGCTTTATATATTCTGATACACACTTTTTGAAAGCACAATTCGACAATTTTATGCTCTGGGTTTTGTATATAATGTATATACCTAAGACATTTTATGCCTCATAGTAACTTTTCCAACATTTTATTTCAGACAGCTCTACAATAAAGAATTGACCTCTCCTTGTCCTCAAGCAAAGGACATGTGGTAAGTTCCAGAAGCATAAATTCGTGTAAGTAATGGGAACTTTAGAGTTGCAGTCAGTAAGTGATTCAGAATACTCTGTGAGGGGACAGCTCCACTGGATAGCTCCCCCACACATCTAAAGGCATTGTGCCGTCTTTGTATGCGAAGATAATTCTACTGATCTTCTGTAATCAGTACAGTGTCTGTTGGATTTCCAATAGCAGGATTAGAATTATAAATTCTAGAAGAGTATAATGTAGAAGGACCTTGAAGTTTATCTAGTCCAGTTACCTTATAAGCAGCCAGAGGCTTAAAGACTTGCACAAGGTGACACTGCCCATTAATAAGAGATTCATCTCTAGTACTCAGATTCTGTAACTCCCAGCTCAACACCGTTTATGCTTTACCTCAGATTTGGTTTGATTCATGCTCTTTCTCACTGTCTCCACTGGATTAATGATACACATTTGTTAGATGGATGACCAGAGGTGTTGTCATTTTTCTAAAGAGATGTCCATCTACCCTCTTCAGCTCAGCAGAATACATGCAACTTTATGGAATCCATGCAACTAAATAACTCCTTTATTTCTGTCAACTTTGGAAAAATGAGGAAAAAATTTCACTACCAGGCATTGCATTGATCCCATTAGAAAGCCTTTTCATCATAAACAACAACAAATAGTTGTTGAACATTCACTGTGCTTATGGGATACTTTATCATTTTCTTTTCTCTCATTCTGCTATAGGTATCTCTGTCAATCTGTATATCTCTTATAAAGAACAACTTTTGCTTAAAATTGTTCTCAGCTTTCTTGTACTCAAAGAAATAATCTATGTCTGAGCCTGCTTTTATACATATGCATTTGCTTTTGGGAAAATGCAAACCTCACACACTGGTTAAACTAATACATATGGCTACTCCATAGTAGGCCTCCACCATGAGAGCAAGATAGTCAAACTGCCTTCTACAATAGACATTTTATTTTTCAATACCAAACAAACATTCCTGTAACTGTATTATTTTCTTATAAATAAATAATTTAAAAGAGAAAATGTCACAAAGTTACTCAGGCTATTATGAATATAGTACAAAAGGGATAGAAAGAAAGACCAGTTCAGTGCTTAATGGGTTATATTCTTGCTGAGAACTAATGATGATTGGAAGATGATAGTGGTCTTGGAGGTAGTAATAAGTGTATGGGTTTGGAAAAGTAGAGCCAAAGAATTTGCTGATGAGGTTGGATATGGGGTGTGAGGAAAAAAGGCACAGTCGAGCATAATGTCTGGAACTCTTGAAAAGAGATGGGAGTCATTGCTGGATAGATAGTATGTTAAAAATGCCATGGACATAGAGACAGTCACACAGGAAGAGTGTGGAAAAGATAATTGGGTTAAGTACTGAGCAAAAGGAATAGAAAAGTTGCATCCAGTGAGGCAGAAGAAATAAGCTAATACTAAAATCCAGAATAAGCTATTTTAGAGAGGGGGGAAGGTCATCTGTGCCAGATGGTGCTGAGAGATTGGTAAAGTGAGGGCAGAGGAATGCACATTGACCTTGGCAACTTGCAGCTCATTGGTGATCTTGAAAAGAAGGATTGTAGTAATGTGATGAGGAGGGATGAGCAATCAGAGTAGAGGTGAAGAGAGAATGGAAGCAGAGGAAATTGGTGTTAGCAGGAAGAAAATTAATTCAACAGATTTGGAGATGAAGTAAATAGGGATTGAAGTTGATAAGACAATTAGGGTTAAGGGAATTCTTTTTTTTGTTTTTGTTTTTGTTTTTTTTTTTGCGGAACATGGGCCTCTCACTGTTGCAGCCTCTCCAGTTGCGGAGCACAGGCTCTGGACGCACAGGCTTAGCAGCCATGGCTCACGGGCCCAGCCGCTCCGCGGCATGTGGGATCCTCCCGGACCGGGGCACGAACCCATGTCCCCTGCATCGGCAGGCGGACTCTCAACCACTGCGCCACCAGGGAAGCCCTCTCTTTTTAATATAGGTAAACAAACACAAAATAGAATCATGCAATGTAACTCTAATTTTGGTGTGGAGAAAATGTGTAATTTTCTCTACTGCTATGCTTGCCTTCTTGTTAGCTGCCACCTGCTGGCTAGAGGAGAAGAAATTTAAAAAGTGTTTTTTCCAGGTAAAAGTTTTAATTCAAACTGACTACTTAAATTATTCTTAAAAAGATTTCTAGAGATTGGTTCAAGATGGCAGAATAGGTGGACGTGCATTCACTCCCTCTTGTGAGAGCACCAGAATCACAGCTAACTGCTGAACAATCATCGACAGGAAGGCAGTGGAACTCACCAAAAAAGATACCTTACATCCAAAAACAAAGGAGAAGCTGCAGTGAGACAGTAGGAGGGGTACAATCAAAAGAAAATCAAATCCCATAACTGCTGGGTGGGTGACTCACAAATTGGAGAACAATTATACCACAGAAGACCACCCACTGGACTGAAGGTTCTGAGGTCCACATCAGGCTTCCCAAGCTGGGGGTCCGGCAGTGGGAGGAGGAATTCCCAGAGAATCAGACTTCAAAGGCTAGCAGGATTTGACTGCAGGACTTTGTTAGGACTGGGGAAAACAGAGACTCCAATCTTGGAGGGCACACACAAAGAAGTCTGCTCATCAGGACCCAGAGGGAAGGAGCAGTGACCCCATAGGAGACTCAGTCAAAACTACTGTTAGTATTGGAGGGTCTCCTGCAGAGCCAGGGGGTGGCTGTGGCTCACCACAGGGACAAGGACACTGGCAGCAGAAGTTCTGGGAAGTAATCCTTGGTGTGACCCTTCCCGGAGTCCACTATTAGCCCCACCAAAGAGCTGGGTAGGCTCTAGTGCTGGGTCTCCTCAGGACAAACAACCAACAGGGAGGGAACTTAGCCCCACCCATCAGCAGACAAGTGGATTAATGTTTTACTGAGCTCTGCCCACCAGAGCAGCGTCTAGCTCTACCCACTTCCAGTCCCTCCCATCAAGAAGCTTGCACAAGCCTTTTAGATAGCCTCATACACCAGAGGGCAGATAGCATAAGTAAGAAGAGCTACAATCCTGCAACCTGTGGAACGGAAACCACATTCACAGAAAGATAGACAAAATGAAAAGGCAGAGTACTATGTAACACATGAAGGAACAAGATAAAACCCCAGAACAACAGCTAAATGAAGTGGAGATAGGCAACATTCCAGAAAAAGAATTCAGAATAATGATAGTGAAGATGATCCAGGACCTTGGAAAAAGAGTAGAAGCAAGGATCGAGAAGATGCAAGAAATGTTTAACAAAGACCTAGAAGAATTAAAGAACAAAAAAAATAGATGAACAATACAATAACTGAAATGAAAAATAAACTAGAAGGAATCAATAACAGAATAACTGAGGCAGAAGAATGGAAAAGTGACCTGAAGACAGAATGGTGGAAATCACTATAGTGGAACAGAATAAAGAAAAAAGAAAGAAAAGAAATGAAGATAGCCTAAGGGACTTCTGGGACTACATTAAATGCACATTCACATTATAGGAGTCCCAGAAGGAGAAGAGAAAGAGAAAGGACCTGAGAAAATATTTGAAGAGATTATAGTTGAAAAATTCCCTAACATGGAAAAAGAAATAGCCACCCAAGTCCAGGAAGAACAGAGAGTCCCAGGCAGGAAAAACCCAAGGAGAAACACACTGAGACACATTATTAATCAAATTGACAAAAATTAAAGACAAAGAAAAATTAATAAAAGCAACAAGGGAAAAATGACAAATAACATACAAGGGAACTCCCATAAGGTTAACAGCTGATTTCTCAGCAGAAACTCCACAAGCCAGAAGCAAGTGGTACGATATATTTAAAGTGATGAAAGGGAAGAATCTACAACCAAGATTATGCTACACAGCAAGGATCTCATTCAGATTCAATGGAAAAATCAAAAGCTTTACAGACAAACAAAAGCTAAGAGAATTCAACACCACCAAACCAGCTCTATAACAAATGCTAAAGGAACTTCTCTAAGTGGGAAACACAAGAGAAGAAAAGGACCTACAAAAACAAACCCATAACAATTAAGAAAATGGTAATAGGAACATACATATTGATAATTAGCTTAAATGTGAATGGATTAAATGCTCCAACCAAAAAACACAAGGTCGCTGAATGATACAAACAAGACTCATATATATGCTATCTACAAGAGACACACTTCAGACCTAGGGACACATACATACTGAAAGTGAGGGGATGGAAAAGGATATTTCATGCAAATGGAAATCAAAAGAAAGCTGGAGTAGCAATACTCATATGAGATAAAATGGACTTTAAAATAAAGAATGTTACAAGAGACAAGGAAAGACACTACATAATGATCAAGGGATTAATCCAAGAAGAATATATAAAAGTTATAAATATATATGCACCCAACATAGAAGCACCTCAATACAGAAGGCAAATACTAACAACCATGAAAGGAGAAATAGACAGTAACACAATAATAGTAGGGGACTTTAACACCTCATTTACACCAATGGACAGATCATCCAGACAGAAAGTTTATAAGGAAACACAAGCTTTAAATGACACAATAGACCAGATAGATTTAATTGATATTTATAGGACATTCTATCTGAAAACAGCAGATTACACTTTCTTCTCAAGTGCACATGGAACATTCTTCAGGATAGATCACCTCCTGGGTCACAAATCAAGCCTTGATAAATTTAAGAAAATTGAAATCATATCAAGCATCTTTTCCGACCACAACGCTATGAGATTAGAAACCAATTACAGGGAAAAAAATGTAAAAAACACAAACACATGAAGGCTAAACAATATGTTACTAAATAAGCAAGAGATCACTGAAGAAATCAAAGAGGAAATCAAAAAATACCTTGAGACAAATGACAATGAACACACGAAGATCCAAAACCTATGGGATGTAGCAAAAGCAGTTCTAAGAGGGAACTTTATAGCAATACAATCTTACCTCAAGCAACAAGAAAAATCTGAAATAAATAAACTGACCCTACACCTAAAGGAACTAGAGAAAGAAAAACAAACAAAACCAAAGGTTAGTAGAAGGAAGGAAATCATAAATATCAGAGAAGAAATAAATGAAATAGAAACAAAGAAAACAATAGCAAAGAAAAATAAAACTAAAAGCTGATTCTTTAAGAAGAGAAAGAAAATTGATAAACCTGTAGCCAGACTCATCAAGAAAAAGAGGGAGAGGACTCAGATCAATAAAATTAGAAATGAAAAAGGAGAAGTTACAACAGACACTGCAGAAATACAAAGTATCATAGGAGACTACTACAGAAAACTCTATGCCAATAAAATGGACAACCTGGAAGAAATGGACAAATTCTTAGAAAGGTATAACCTTCCAAGACTGAACCAGGAAGAAATAGAAAATATGAACAGACCAATCACAAGTAATGAAATTGAAACTGTGAGTAAAAATCTTTCAACAAACAAAAGTCCAGGACCAGATGGCTTCACAGGTGAATTCTATCAAACATTTAGAGAAGAGCTAACACCCATCCTTCTCAAACTCTTCCAAAATATTGCAGAGGGCGGAACAGTCCCAAACTCCTTCTACGTGGCCACCATAACCCTGATACCAAAACCAGACAAAAATATTACAAAAAAAGAAAATTTCAAACCAATATCACTGATTAATATAGATGCAAAGATCCTCAACAAAATACTAGCTAACAGAATCCAACAACACATTAAAAGGATCATACACCATGATCAATGGGGATTTATCTCAGGGATGCAAGGATTCTTCAATATATGCAAATCAAAAAATGTGATATACCATATTAACAAATTGAAGAATAAAATCCGTATGATCGTCTCAATAGAGGCAGAAAAAACTTGACAAAATTCAACACCAATTTATGATAAAAACTCTCCAGAAAGTGGGCATAGAGGGAACCTACCTCAACATAATAAAGGCCATATATGGCAGACCCACAGCATCTCAATGGTGAAAAAGTGAAAGCATTTCCTCTAAGATCAGGAACAAGACAATGATATCCACTCTCACCACTATTATTCAACATAGTTTTGGAAGTCCTAGCCATGGCAATCAGGAAAAAAAAGAAATAAAATGAAAACAAATTGGAAAAGAAGAATTAAAATGCCAGTGTTTGCAGAGGACATGATACTATACATAGATAATACTAAAGATGCCACCAGGAAACTACTAGAGCTCATCAGTGAATTTGGTAAAGTTGCAGGGTACAAAATTAATGCACAGAAATCTCTTGCATTCCTATACACTAACAATGAATGATCAGAAAAAGAAATTAAGGGACAATGCCATTCACCATTGCAACAAAAAAAAAATAAAATACCTAGGAATAAACCTACCTAAGGAGGTAAAGGACCTGTACTCCGAATACAATAACACACTGTTGGAAGACATCAAAGATGACACAAACAGATGTAGAAATATACCATGTTCTTGGACTGAACGAATCAATATTGTGAAAATAACTATACTACCCAAAGCAATCTACAGGTTCAATGTAATCCCTATCAAATTACCAGTGGCATTTTTTACAGAACTAGAACAAAAAAATCTTAAAATTTGTATGGACACACAAAAGACCCCAAATAGCCAAAGCAGTCTTGACGGAAAAAAACGGAGCTGGAGGAATCAGACTCCCTGACTTCAGACTATACTACAAAGCTACAGTAATCAGGACAATATGGTACTGGAACAAAAACAGAAATATAGATCAATGGAACAGGATAGAAAACCCAGAGTTAAACCCATGCACATATGGTCACCTTATCTTTGATAAAGGAGGCAAGAGTATACCATGGAGCAAAGACAGCCTCTTCAATAAGTGGTTCTGGGAAAACTGGACAGCTACATTTAAAAGAATGAAGTTAGAACACTCCCTAACACCATACACAAAGATAAACCCAAAATAAATTAAAGACCTAAATGTAAGACCGGACACTATAAAACACTTAGAGGAAAACACAAGAAGAACACTCTTCAACATAAATCACAGCAAGATCTTTTTTGACCCACCTTCTAAAGTAATGGAAATAAAAACAAAAATAAACAAATAGGACGTAATGAAACTTAAAAGCTTTTGCACAGCCAAGGAAACTGTAAAGAAGACGAAAAGACAACACTCAAAATGGGAGAAAATATCTGCAAACCAATCAATGGACAAAGGATTAATCTTCAAAATATATAAACAGCTCATGCAGCTCAATATCAAAATAACAAACAACCCAATCCAAAAATGGGCAGAAGACCTAAATAGACATTTCTCCAAAGAAGATATACAGATGGCCAAGTGGCGCATGAAAAGATGCCTAACATCACTAATTATTAGAGAAACGAAAATGATAACTACAATGAGGTATCACTTCACACTGGTTAGAATGGGCATCATCAGAAAATCTGCAAACAACAAATTCTGGAGAGGGTGTGGAGAAGAGGGAACCCTCTTGCACTGTTGGTGGGAATGTAAATTGATACAGCCACTATGGAGAACAGTATGGAGGTTCCTTAAAAAACTAAAAATAGAATTACCATATGACCCAGCAATCCCATTACTGGGCATATACCCAGAGAAAACGATAATTCAAAAAGACACATGCACTCCAATATTCATTGCAGCACTATTTACAATAGCCAGGTCATGGAAGCAACCTAAATGCCCATCGAAAGACAAATGGTTATTGAAGATATGGTACATATATACAATGGAATATTACTCTGCCATAAAAAGGAATGAAATTGGGTCATTTGTAGACACATGGATGGACCTACAGACTGTCATACAGAGTGAAGTAGGTCAGACAGAGAAAAACAAATATTGTATATTAATGCATATTTGTGGAATCTAGAAAAATTGTTCAGATGAACCAGTGTGCATGGCAGAAATAGAGACACAGGTGGAGAAAACAAATGTATGGACACCAAGAGGGGAAAGCAGGGGGTTGGGGGTGGTGGTTAGATGAATTGGGAGATTGGGATTGACATGTATACACTAATATGTATACAATAAATAACTAATAAGAACCTTCTGTATAAAAAAATAAATAAAATAAACTATTTCTAAGGAAGAAGTGATCAAGTTGCCTCCCCCAGCTTCTCTCTAATATAGCTTCTCTCTCTTGTATTTGAGAGGAGGGTGTTGCATCCCTGTGGTGAAGGGAAAGACTCAGATCCCGTGTGGTACTGTATTCTCTCCTAGTTGATGTCTTTTATTCCAGGTATTTATTGTTGAAGTCCATGGCTGCTCTACTTGATGATCTGCTCACTCTCATGGGTTCCCTGTCTTAGTCAAAGCTCAAGGATTCTCCCTGGCTCTCTCAGCATCCACTGTCATCCTGAGTCCTTGCCATTTCTTGTGTCCTACCTTCCGGTCCAGTGCTAGGGACCAGTCAGTGCTCCAAAGTCATTTCATCAGACAAGGCAAGTCCCAGGGAATCAGCATAGCATCCATGCACCCACATGATGAGGGCACATCCAGATATTTAAACATCAAGGCCATCCTCTGCCTGACCACACTGTACCCCCAAATCCATAAAATTATGCTTTTATTTGGTTCACAGATCCAGTCAGTTAGAGATTTACTCTTTTTCCTGAGTCATAAATGTAGAGCACCCAATGTCATTGGTGATACTTTCATTAATCCAATGCAACTGAATTCTACACTGCAACCAAAACCAGGGAGAGGATTATTCAGACAATAACATGTGATGTCCTCCCCCTCTCTGGAGGCAAAAAGAGGCAAGCTTTAGTACACACCCCATCTCTTTCTGCCTTGATGTTCTTTACTTAAATTTTAATTCTCTATGTTGTCTCTCAGTGTACAAAAATGGGAGGTAAAGGAGTTTAACTCTTCATTTTATCCTTCAGGTTGAAGGATTCCTAAGACCAACTAGGAGGAGAGTCATGCACTAAGAAAGGCAAATTCTAAAGGTTCATTAATTATATTTAACATATTACCCCATGCATATTTTAATGTGTTGGTGATAATGATCTAATGGAGAGAAAGAAACCAATAGGGATAATTTTAGGGGAGAAGACCTTGTTGAGGAGAAGAAATGGGACTCTAAACCACAAATGAATGTGTTGACCTTTGATAAGACTAGAGACGCTTCACCCACTTTAACAGCAGATAACAAGGTAGGAAGTGTGGGTGTAAATACAGGAGGGTAGGAGACGTGACAGAAAAAACATGGATTTCATCCATATTCTCCATAAGATATGAGACTAGATCATCACCTGAAATTGAGAAGAAAGAGTGCCAAAGAATTTAACTTATCTGAAGAGAAGATGAGAAATGTTTTATAATTATTTTATTTTATGTGAATATATTTCTCCCATTTGGAATGTAATCATATTTCAAATTATTCATGACCTCACCTTTATACTTATGTTAACCCCTCAAAAATTCTTTTTTTAATTTTTTATTTGGGGTATAGTTGTTTTATAAGGTTGTGTTAGTTTCTACTGTACAACGAAGTGAAATTCCCTGTGCTATACAGCAGGTTCTTATTAGTTATCTGTTTCATACATATTAGTGTATACATGTCAATCCCAATCTCCCAGTTCATCCCACCCCCACACCCCACACCCCCCTGCTTTCCCCCCTTGGTGTCCATACATTTGTTCTCTACATCTGTGTCTCTGTTTCTGCCTTGCAGACCAGTTCATCTGTACCATTTTTCTAGATTCCACATGTATACATTAATACACGATATTTGTTTTTCTCTTTCTGACTTACTTCACTCTGTATGACAGTCTCTAGGTCCATTCATGTCTCTACAAATGACCGAATTTCATTCCTTTTTATGGCTAATATTCCATTGTATATATGTATACATCTCTTTATCCATTCGTCTGTCGATGGACATTTAGAAGAAAGTTTTTTAAAAAATAAATGTTTAGTCTTACTAGTAATCAAAAAGTTAAATAATAAGTTATGAATTTATAGCTTTTATGTATTAGAAAAAAATGTTGTAATGCTCAGTTATGGCAAAGTGATGGTAAAATTTGTAACATACATTGTGTAAATGCAACTGAAATAAACAAAAATGTTTCATCCATTAAGTCTTCATTTATTCAATAACTATTTATTGAGTACCTGCTACTTGCCAGTCATTATTCTAGGCACCAGGATTGTATCAGAGAATAAAACAGACAAAAATCTCTATCCTTGATGAGCTTTCCTTTCAGTGGGATGAGGAAAACAGAGATATTAATAATAATAATAAAATATCAACAATGATTACCAGTTGAGGACTTATATGTTCCAAGTACTTTGATTAACTATTTCTATTCATCACACTATTTAATACTTAAAATAATGTCCCAGATTGTATAATTTTCACAAAAGCTTTATGAGGTAGTATTGTTAACCCTCGTGTCATGGAATGAAAGACTGGGAGCTCACGAAAACCACACAAGATAACACAGCACGTGACAAAAGAGATTCTGCCTCTCTCCTCAGCCTGGCTCTTCTCTCTTTACCATAGGCCCAGAAAATCACAGGGAGCCTAATTTTTGAGGAATAATGTATTGAACTACATAAGGATAAAACTTTCATAGTATTGTCAAAGAGAATAACACGAATGGAAATAAAATTGGAGTACACATGGCAGCAGATGAAGCTTATAAGGATCATGCAACACATGGGAAGACAAAAAGTGACAGTAAATGAGTGAAAAGGAGCACAGTGGGTTAGTTCGTCACATTTTAAGCACTATTCTCTGCACCCCCAGTTCCAAGGCATCTACCACCTAATCTGTATGAAAAGCTATTGATCAAAACTAAAACTTGTATTTATAATGCAGGTCTGTAATTGCCAAGAAATTTAACTATTCAGTAAATGAAAATTTATTCATAATGTGTGGTGGTCATTATTGTCAAGCAATTTTTTTTTGTTAAAAATCTCAATTTCAGAATCTGGACATGACATAGATTATATCAAACTACCTTAATTTGGGGAGCTTCAATGGATACTTATGTTTAGGTAGGGAGCAATATGTCTGGCTGGGGATACCTGTATTCCTACCTAGAGACAGAAAATAAATGTGGATTATAGAATTACACTTCTAGTAACTACCCCAGCTACTTCCATTTTACTACCATCTCTCACCTGGATTCCTAACAGGTGTCCCTGCTTCTACCTTTGCCCCTACCAATCTATCTTCATCTACCAGTTAGAGTAATCATGTTAAAATATGAGATGATGTCACTCTTCTGCTTAAAATCTCACAGTGGTGCTCCATTTCATTCAGGTTCAGAGACTACAAGGCTTTATATGTTTAGGTGTCTATAACCTTTATCATCTTAAGTCCTGCCACCTTCCTCTTTGTATACTCCATTCCAGCCACACTCATTCCTGTCCCATTTTTCCGACATGTCAGGCAGGTTACCATATTAGAACCTTTGAGCTAGGGGACAGTTGCCTCTGCTCAGAAGACTCCCAGATACTTGCCTGACTGACTACCTTCCTCTTGGGGGTCCTTGCTCCGATGTCTAAACATCACTTCTTCCACAAGACAGGTCTACTTCCAGCTCCCTCTTACTTTACTTTGCTTCAAACACGCTCACAATATATCCGTTTGTTAACAATAATTTCACTTTCCCTATGTCCCCCTGCAAGAAGGTAAGTTCTAGGAGGGAGGGATGTTAACCTATTTGGTTCACTATTATATGTCAACTTCTAGGTACATAGTAGACTATCAGTAAATATTTTATCAATGACTGGCTTTTTAAAAGTATCTGTAACCAGCGTTTCACTGCTGAATACAGTGACCTGCACAGAGCTGTTATTTGAAAAATAGGTGGATTTATTTATTTTCTAAACTTTGTAGGTGCTCTCAGATCTCCCTAATCTAATTTTCCTAGGACTTATACTGGCACTTATTTGTCCCTTCCTTATGGAGGAAACTCTGTCCATTTTCCTAATATTTAGAATTTAAGCATTTCAGTTCTTCTGGGTGAAGTCAGTAGCTTGGAGATTAATCTCTCTCCTGTTTTCTCTTTGCTTGCCCTGAACAATTGGTTGCCTTTCCTAGTTGTGCCAAATTGTGGGCTAGACCACCATGTGTCAGTTCCTTATTATTCCACTCACCCATCTCTCACTTTATCCTGTATATACACATATACTAAAGACATAAATTTATATTGCTAATAATCATGAGAATCATCTGGTCTTGATCATAGCAATTTTTTCATATCCACAAACTTTTCAATATATCTTGATATATAGGTCTTGTTATATAGGTCTTGATATATAGGTGTTGTTAGGACATTGCTCTGGTTCTCAATTTTCACAAGGTTTCCTTCTTAAAATTCTCCATGTGGTTTCTAATGTACAAACTGATAATTTTACTTTATTTTTATTCCTTCTTTCTCTTGAAGATAGAATATTCTATAAATCCTTTTTCTTGGAATATAGGGAAATCTTTTCGCAGAGCTGTTTGGTCATTTACCTGTGAGGATAGATGGGACAGATTTGGGATTGATGGAAAAATTTCCAATTAGATCTATGTTGCTTTTGTTTCCAATGAAAACAACAACATGGGTACATATGTATATCAGTACAGTCATTTGGTGTGTTCTAAAAACTCCCTGGTCAAGAGTAATTAGAAAAGCACTTCAGTTCATGGTGATGTCACACTGAGTAATATAAACCAACCCTCTTGCTGATTATAATTTAAAAATATAGATGGATTTTAAAAAACTTTCTAAACATCAATTAATTAACAAGATACTGAGGAATAGCTAGAGTAACATGTAAGAGAAGAAAGAATTCAGAGAGATGAGCCTGGAGTTTGGCACATCTTTGGTCCAGGAGCATTTGCTAATCCAGAGGAGCTGCTGAGAAGGTCTTTGACAGAGTTTCAGGACTTCAGGGATAAAAGTTGGAGTCAAGGGTTTGCCAAAGGCAAGGTCCCTGGATGAACTTCCCTGTCTTATCTAGGAAGAAGATTGAGTCAGAAGTAAAACAGTCTTAGAACAGATTGCAGCCCATGTCAAGTCACTTAGGTGCCACAGAAAAATTGGATGAAGGTGAACCTGTAAAACTAGGACTTCTAGGCACCTGTAAAGTAAATGAAAATTCTCCCTGGAAAATAATAATATCATCTTGAGCCTCAAATTATTTCAGCTGAAGTTTTCAAATGCTATGTCTGGCAACAAAGATAGGAGGCACAGGGAGAGAAGTCAACATGAAAGGGAACCACTACAAACAGCCCATAGGTATGTCAGAGTGGAAATATTATGCTAAGATTGGGGAAAAATATTATGTTCACTATACCCATAGAAATTAAAGTTGAACTTAAAAATATTATCAAGGATATGGAAACTAACATATTATGATTTTAAAGAAAAGAACTGACTAGAGGACTTTCCTGGTGGCACAGTGGTTGAGAGTCCGCCTGCCGATCCAGGGGACACGGGTTCATTCCCCCGGTCCGGGAAGATTCCACATGCCGTGGAGCGGCTAGGCCCGTGAGCCATGGCCGCTGAGCCTGCACATCCGGAGCCTGTGCTCTGCAACGGGAGAGGCCACAACAGTGAGAGGCCCGCGTACCGCAAAAAAAAAAAAAAAAAAAACTGACTAGAAACTCTAAAACTGAAAAATACAGTAACCAAAGTTAATTACTCAGGAGATGGATTTAAGGACAGATCAGATACAGATAAAGAAAGAATTCATGAATCAGAAAATATGTCAAAAGAATCCATCCAGAAGGAAGTGGAAGAAGCAAAATATAAAAAGTGAAAAATAAAGAGACCCGGAGTATACAGTGAGAAGGTTTAATATATATTTACTTGGAATTGAAGAATAAAGTAGCCAAAAGGCAGAAGAAATATTTGCAGAAATAGTAATTTTCCAAAATTTTTGGAAGACATCAAGTAACAGTGTTACAAAGCCCCATGAATTTCAAGTAAACCTGAGAAGCCTAATTGGACGGAAAAAATAGTATAAATCAGTGAATTTTATTCAATTCAATTGGAGGGTATTTTATTAGAAATACTCTGTTAATTCCCTAGTACAATTGATGTAAACCATACTAGGAAAAAGTTTGCTGGTTAGGGGTTCCACTTTAATCAATATATCTTAAAGGATTTGGAATTAACATACTTGTTTGAAAGTATATCTAAAAAATTATTGAAAGTGGTTTGTTTTATAAATTGGTTATACATTTTTCTTATATGATATATTTTCCTTGGAGTCCAATTTGTTTTCAACAATGAAAGGAAAATAATCGTAGCAATATACAAATTATCACAAATTGAAAATTAATGTGTTCTAAATTTATATATACTGACTTTAATATAGTGAGATGAAATCATCATTGTCCCATCAGGTTTCAAACTTTATATGAAACTGTTCATATAGTTTTAATATGATATTAACTTAAGCAAAACAGAACTCTCCAATGTCTGGGCTTTTACTGGCCTCCTCTTTTGTTTAATTTTTAAAAAATGTTTTTCTTTGGTGGACATATGAAAAGGTTGAATAATGTAAACAAGCTTGGAGGAAAGCCTTCATACTTCTGTATATCTACCATCTAATTTTTTAATTAAGAGTACCTGTAGATGACATCTCCAGACACTGTCATATATTGAGAGAGAGTATGTAAATGACAGAGGTTCCTCGTTTCCCAGTTTTCTGCTTCTGACTTTCAGACACTCTTTGTGCTAAATTTCCAATCTAAAGCTGAGATGAAGCCTCCAATTACAGAGTGCAACTGTCCTCCTTGAACTATAGCTACCGGATGGTAACGTCAAAAATTCCCCACTAGAGGCTTAACAGGGAGTCAAGTGATGAAAGGAAATGAAAGAAATCTTGGCTGATTTTCGTGAAATAATCTCCTGCCTGGCACAAGCCCATATTGGGCTTCAGAGTGATATTCAGAGAGACCTGGGGAATGGAACTGAATGAGTCTTCACAGCAGGGCAGCAGTGCCTGTGAGACACACTGGGGCGTATTCAGGGCAGAAAAAATAATCAGAAGTTGGTAAATCTTGGTAAAGCCCGACACTGGTATCCCATTCGTCAGTGACAGTGAGGTCAAACCACTTCCCCTTCTCCATGTGCTAAGGAGAGAATTTCAGGGTGCATTACATATGAAATGGATGTTACAAACTATTTTTTTTTTTTTTTTTTGCGGTACACAGGCCTCTCGCTGTTGTGGCCTCTCCCGTTGCAGAGCACAGGCTCCGGACCACAGGCTCAGCGGCCATGGCTCACGGGCCCAGCCGCTCAGCGGCACGTGGAATCTTCCCGGACCAGGGCCCGAACCCATGTCCCCTGCATCAGCAGGCGGACTCTCAGCCACTGCGCCACCAGGGAAGCCCCATTTGGTTTTTTTGATAACATCATTTAGTGAGAGGTGCTCATCTTATTTCTATCACAAGCAAGGATGAAAATGTGTACTTTCTGAAAGAGGGGAATGGGGATTAGAAGGAAATTAGGGCAAAGAAGTGTGAAAATAAGTGGAATTAAAATGGGGGGATAAAACAGATATAAAAACAACAAAATAAAAGCAAAGTAAAAGTATGTATTGAGTACCATATTAGTACCTGGTAATTTCATATGCTTCTTATGGAAACCATAATGGAGAAAATTAAAGTGAGGAAAAAATGTAAAGAAGAAATTAAAAACCTTCTATATTAAAATATACTCAGAAAAGTTTTAGTCTGCCCTTCCTTTCCTTCCTTCCTTTCCCTTTCCTTCCTCCCTCCCTTCCTTCCTTCTTTCCTTCCTTCCTTCCTTGCTTCTTCTATTTCTCTTTCCTAAAAGCTACCTTTTAAATTAATCTTTGAACTCATATCATAGACATTTTGGGAAAAAGATGCCTTATTTTATCTTTTATAAAACTTAAGGTCTGGTCTATGTAAATTCCTGATACTACTTCCAGTCATTTGGTCTTAAGTTTTGAGGCCTAGGGAGCTATGTGAAATCCCTCTCAATTGTCCTAAAGCTATTCAAAATGAGTTTCCTTCGAGACTTGGCAATGGTTAAAAAAAAAGTAATAAATCTCCTCCAGTATCTCAGAATATAAGTCGCCTTACTTTTAAGTATGCATTGTGCTATATTCCAGGAGAGAAGTCTTTGCCATTGTGGGTCAAAACCTTTTAGGTCTACCAGATCTCTAGAGCTGCCATATAGGTCCCACTAAATGGCTTTCCAGTTGTAACAAGGGCTTGTCCCTACATAGTGGCATTTCTGAACTAAATTAGGACATTTCTATCCAGGTTTTCTGTGTTACGTAAATTCTTTGGGGGCCAGTTTCTTCTCCGCTGCCAGAGTGAGACTTACTGGTAAAAAAACCCAAAGAGGAATAAGAATAGAATAGTGAGTGATGGTGGCAAGTTGATCAAATTCTCAGCCAGAAAATTGAAAGGGAGATATCATATTTTGAAGTTGAGGCAAAAGTGTAATAATCTAGAGAAACTCCACTAAAGTCTCCCAACCAGGGAAAAGAGACTAAATAGGAGATCCAGTAAGTCAAAATGGCATAAAATCAAAAACATCAAAATGACATCCATCTAAACTTATTATATATCACCTTTAAGGAATGAATCCTCCCCAGAATAACTTTCTGTACTGTCTCAGGTACTCAAAAATGGCCTTAGAAGTTAAGTCTTAATAGGCTCACTGAGTTGGTCATCTCTGCTCATGTTTTAACCTCTGGGCTGGTCTGAATTATACAGTAGCACCAGAGATGATAAACGAATCTCATAAAAAGGGACATATCTGATCAAATTTAATCTATTTATTTTATTTTACAGGGGATTTTCCTTGATCCTAATGGTAAGAACAGAGAGAATATACTAAAACCAGGCTAGTTTAAAATTAGTGCAAGATATCTGGATGAGAAATCCCTCCTTTTCCTCCTTCCTTGGATATCTATTAGGAGCTGCAACACTCTTGGATTCATCGTCTGAGCAAAGCAATCAAAGGTCTTTTCTCTGATGTGACCATTCTCATTACATTCTCTCCCAGTTTATGGCATTATTTGTCCATGATTTTCTAAGTATGCAGTGCCTATCTGTATCAGAGAGTATGTATCAGGGACATGGTTTTCTCATGTAAGGATAGGGTAGGATGGTGTAATCATGTAATGTAACCCAAGAAAATTAATGGTGCTGTATGAGTGTGTGTGTGTGTGTGTGTGTGTGTGTGTGTGTGTGTGTGTGTGGCAGGTGGGGGTGGTTGCTTATAACATTTGGGAGAATTAACTCATGAGTGCCCTGATGTTTTTCCAGGTTGATTTTTTGGAACACTGTCCCTCTCAGCTAAATGTGGTGTTACAAGATGGGCAGAAGGGTGAAGGATAGAGGTGGGGATGTGGTGCTGGAAAACTGAGATAGCTTCTTACCATATTTATGCATAGTTTGGCTTTTATTCATGTTTCGATCTTACATTTAAACTTTTTTTATTGCACTATAGTATTTATAATATTGTGTTAGTTTCAGGTGTACAGCAAAATGATTCATTTGTATATATATATTCTTTTTTAGATTCTTTTCCATTATATGTTATTATAAGATATTGAATATAGTTCCCTATACTATACAGTAAATCCTTGTTTTTTATCTATTTTATATGCAGTGGTGTATATCTGTTAATCCCATACTCCTAATTTATCCTTCCCCACCCCTTTCCCCTTTGGTAACCATAAGTTTGTATTTTATGTCTGTGATTCTGTTTCTGTTTTGTAAATAAGTTCATTTGCATTACTTTATAGATTCCACATATGAACTTCTTCTTGACCTGTATGAATTTTTTTTTTTTCTTGGCCGCCCTGCATGGCTTGTGGGATCTTAGTTCCCTGACCAGGGATTGAATCCAGGCCCTCAACAGTGAAAGTGTGAAGTCCTAACCACTGGATCGCCAGGGAATTCTCAAAAAACTTTTTTCAATAGATTGTTAGAAGGTAAAAGGAGAAGAAGAGAATAGCGAAAAAAGATTATCATAGAAGTGGAAAACATATAGGGTTGAAAGGTGTAAAGTTATGCATGTAAAAATAAGTGGGGAGAGGGAGAAACTGAAATGTAAAGTTCCATAGTAAGACATTTAAATACATTAAGGGTTTATGGAAGGATTCAAAGCAAGAAAAAAGGCTTAGTGCTAACAAGATTTAAAGATAATCAAATGAGATACAAAAAAACAAGAAATGAGGACCCATGAGGGAGAGTGAAAACATTTCAAGTTGGATCCAAATATAGCTCTAATTAAGAAATAAAAAAGGTCAGGAGCAAAAATATAAACATTATTTTAAAAGTAGAAACATTTGAAGTAAATAAATTATTTTTAATAAGTAATTGAAACATAAATAATATATTTTCAATATACAAAAAAAAGTTTAGCTTTAAGAGAAAAGTAAAGGAGACTAAAAAAATTCAGATTAAAATTTTCAAAAGAATGATTCAAAGTAGACAGAGTTAGTCATAAATTTCTTAGTTTGGATCTAATTTCTCCTGGTTAACAGATCCTTACTGAAACTATTTCCCTGATATAACTACTTTTCACCTGTCTCAAAATGCCCCAATAGCAGGTAAGATTTTAAGCCTCTAGCTGTGAAGGACACAGTTTGGCACCTTGATTCATCAGGCAGATAAGTGATCTAAGAAAATAGAGAAGAGGTGGGAAGAGGAAGAATCCCTAACTGCCCCAAAGACCCCAAGGAAACATTCTACTTTTTACTGATTGCCAAACACTTTCCCAGAAGAAAGTGAAACTTCAAAGGTTGTTAGGACAAAGCATGGGGGACAAAGTCCAAGGTTTAAGCAAGGATCACAGCAACTACATTCAAATAGCAATAAATCATATTAAAATGCTTCATCTTTGATGGGAATGTTCATAATTTGACTCTTCTTTCCAATCTTCTTTCTCTGTGTTCTCTTTTATTTGGCTTATATTGCAGCCAAACAGAAGAGTTTAATGTTACTTGTGCTTAGAGGCCACACAGATTTGAGCCTTTGTTTACACTGTCTTCTTCTTGACTACTCTCCCCGCCCATTCATATGAACATATCTAAATCCTCTCTCTCTCTCTCTCTCTCTCTCTCTCTCTCTCTCTCTCTCTCTCTCTCTCTCGTCTTTTTTTTTTTAATTGAGGTATAGTTGTCTTACAATAGTGTGTTAGTTTCAGGTGTACAACGTAGTGATTCAAAATTTTTATAGCTTATACTCCATTTATAGTTATTATAAAATGCTGGTTATATTCCCTGTGCTGTACAATATATCCTTATAGCTTATTTACTACATACATAGTTGTTTGTACCTCTTAATCCCTTACCACTATCTTGCCCTTAGCTGATCTGTTCCTTTGTATCATTTAGTCTACTGTTAATTCCTTCCAGTGTATTTTTTAATTTCCATTATTGTATTCTTAATCTGTGTTTGGTTGTTTTTTATACTTTCCAAACTTTTGTTAAAAACTTCTAACGTCTTGGTCTGACACACATTCTTCTCCTGAGTTCTTTGATCATCTTTTTGATTATCCCCCTGAACACTTTCTTGGGTAGAATGCCTATCTCTGCCTCATTTGGTTCTTCTTCTGGAGTTTTATCTTGTTTCTTTGTTTTGAGCATGATCCTCTGTCACCTCATTTTGTCTAATTTGCTCTTTTTATTTCTATGTATTTATTTGGTAGGTTGGTTATGTTTTCCAACCTTGAAGAAGTGGCCTTTTGTAGGAGATGTGTATACATCTCAGCATCACACTCCCTCCTGGCCACAAAAGCTATACGCTCTAGGGGTGCCCCCTCTGCGTACTGTGTGGGTCCTTCTGTTGTGGCAGGCTGACTACTGTGAGTGGTCTGGTATGTGTGGCTGGCCCCTGGCCTTCTCGGTTGCCAGGCCCTGCCTTGTTTGGAGGCTGCCAGCCACTGATTCATGGGGTCAGGTCTTGAGGCAGCTGGCTGCTGAACCCCAGGGGGCCTTGGGGCTAGTCCTGGCTCACTGGTGAGTGGAGTCAGGTTCCAAGAGATATCAGGTCTTATGCTAGCCCACAAGTGAGTGAAGCCATTTACTGGAGCTAATGCCAGCACACTGGTGGGCAGAGCTGTGTCCTGAGCTCTGGCTACAGGGCCCAGGAGACCCAGAGCTGGTATTATACTGTTGGTGGGTGGGGCTGGTTTCTGACATAGCTGGCTGCAGGGTCCAGGGTGTTCTGAAGCTTGTATTGTCCTGCTGGTGGGTGGTGCTCTTGCCCAGCGAGTCCCAGGGCTGGTTCTGGCCTGTGGATGGATGACATGGGTCATCACTGCAGGCTGTGGGGCTGCAGTTGTCTTGGAGTTGGTGTCCACCTACTAGTGTGTGAAGCTGGTCCTGAGGCTAGAGGAGGCTAGCTGGTGTGTAGGGCAGGTGTCTAGAGGAGGCTGGGTCTGGTGCCTGCCCAATGGTGGGTGCAGCTGGTTCCCAGTGTCTCTGACTGCAGGCCCCTGGGGTTCTTGGGTCTAGTGCTTGCACACTGGTGTGTGAGGCTGTGATCTGTGCCCTCTGGTGGACTGAGCCATGTCCAAGGGCTACTGTGGGCTCAGTGGGTCTTTAAGGCAGCCTGTCTGCTGGTGGGTAAGGCTGTGTCCCAGCCCAGTTAATTGCTTGGCCTGAGGATTCCCAGCATTGGTGCCTATAGGCTGGTGGGTAAGTGCAGGGCTGGGTCCAGAGACTAAAAGCTAGAGGGAGGATTCCAAAATGGTGTTTGCCATCACCAGTATCCATGTTGTAGAATGAGCTCCCAAAAATGGCTGTTGCCAGTATTGACGTCCCCAGGGTGAGTTCCAGTTTCCTCCTGCCTCTCCAAGAGACTCTCCAAGATCAGGAGGTAGGTCTGACCCAGACTCCTTTCAAATTGCTGCTTCTGCTGTGGGTCCCAGGGAGAGTGAGATTTTGTTTGTGCTCTTTAAGAGTGGAGTCTCTACTTCCCATAGCCCTCTGGATCTCCTTAAAGTAAGCCCTGCTGGTCTTCAAAGCCAGGTGTTCTGGGTCTCATCTTCCAGCACAGGACCCCCAAACTGGGGAGAACCTCGACAGTTGTAATTATTCTGTCACCCAGGGGTCACCCACCCAGGGGTATGGGTCTTGAATATACTGCAACTCCACCCCTCCTACCCATCTTGTTGTGGTTCCTTCTTTATACCTTTAGTTGTAGAAGATCTTTTCTGGTAATGATGCCGAAAAACTCGCCCTCTGTGCACCACTGCCAAATCAAATCTCAGAAACAGAGTTTTAGGTGAAGTAGAAAAGAGGAGCTTTATTGCTTTGCCAGACAAAAGGGGACACAGTGGGCTCATTCCCCTCAAAAACTATATGTTCTAACCTGGGAGAATTTAGTAAGGAGTTTTATAGCAATGGTTCAAGGGTGGAGTTGCTGATAAGATTAGGGTGTGTGCAGGGCCTGCCCTCCTTTAATCTGGTCTCAGGTAATCTCTTGATGAGCTTCTCTGATTCCTTTACTCTGGCTTCAGGTGGTCTTCTCTGGAATGAAGAATGCTAACACCTTGCATTTGTTGGAGGTTTTAGTTCTGTAAAGAGCTCAAAGATATTGTTATGTGTATCCCTTGAAGCAGAACCAGACCCTTCCCCAAGGTTGCACTATTGTATCTTGGCTGCTTCTCCCTTGTCTCTGCATCCCCTCCCTTCTCTGATTAGCAACAGTTCGAATCTGCCATTTGGAACTCAGGGAAGGTCATGAAGGCTGGAGTCTGTTCCCTACAAACAAGAAATGGGGGGCATGGAAAGTCTTCCATGCCCAGGAGCCCCACAGGGTCCTGCCTGGTTTCAGTAGGTTCCAGTTTTTTTAATCAATAGTTTTTCTGCAAATAGTTGTAGTTTTTGTGTGCCCATGGGAGGAGGTGAGCTCAAGGTCTTTGTACTCTGCTATTTTGGGAACTCTCTCTTCTCTATATTTTAAAACAACTTCAAATGTCATCTCTTCCATGAAGCTTCTCTCATTTTGTGAGCCGAATGCAGTCTATTTTTTCTGTCTTATTGACCTCATTGACATTTAAGTGCTCAGCATTCTCTATAATATGTTAAAGTTACTTATAAAGATGATTAATTTCTTCTACTAGATCATAAGCATTTTGAAGAAAGAGTCCATGTCTGATTAATCCTGGCAACTTTAATTAAAATTAGTACTCTGCCTTTCCTGTGTTAAGAGGTATGATTCAAAGATAAATCATTACTTTCATTCATTCATTCTCTCCTTTATTTATTTCTTCAGTAAACATTGAGCACGCACTTTGTCCTAGGTTCTCTTCTAGGTATTTGTGTCATTAAGGAACTTTAACTTTGGTGAGGAAAGATATTTTATTAATAAATTAAATATGTAAAGTATATAGTATGTTAGATGTGATAAGTGCCATGGAGAAAAGTGGTTGGATTTTTTTTGTATTCAGTAACAATGGAAGCTACTTGCATTGCCTGAGTTCATCCATCTTCAAGCATGGTTTCTGGTTGTGGAGCTACCATTACTTGTTAAATGACACGTAGTAGGGAACAATATATGGAGTAACTTGCTTTCAATTCCTGCCACCAGGGTCACTGTTTCAAAAACAAATCATAGAGAGCTGAGCACATGGGGCTGCAAAGTACTGACCACTTCAATCTTCTTATTTTACCTTTGTGACTGAGTTCACTGATCTTCTCAGGGTTTCCATTTAATGGAATTTGATTTTTTAAAAGATCCATGACTGAGTTTTTAATGTCTTTCCTGATGTCAACAATTCATCAAGGATTTTCTAATTATATTACACTCCTCTGAAATTGCACATTCATTTCACACTTCTACTCTGGAGAAGACACACTCTGAACTTAACTTGTCTACCATAGTGACAATATCTAATTAGAAGGAAGACTAAAAAATTCCAGTTTTGACTGTATATTTTTTAAAATATCATATTTTACTCTCTGTCATTCTTTTATCAAATCTTTCTTGTGCATCAGCCTGTAAGAAACACAGAATAAAATTCCATGACTGTGTATTTTCCCTCTCCAAATGCATTTGAGTATAAATCATTTCATTGACTTTAAATTTCTGAAATTGCATATATATAAATACTAGTGGTGAAAAATTTTAAAATAAAAAGCCAACTAACTTCTACTCAGATATCGCCGAGTAAATGCTCTGAGGAGATTCAGATTTAATTGGAGAGATGTAAAACTAGTCCAATTTTATATTATACTTGAAAAGATTACCTTAGGTATCTTGTACCTTTTAGTCTCATATAAAGACTTTGTAACTATGAATCTCTATCAATTAGAATTAAATTTTTTTTTTTTTGCGGTACGTGGGCCTCTCACTGTTGCGGCCTCTCCTGTTGCAGAGCACAGGCTCCAGACGTGCAGGCTCAGTGGCCACGGCTCACGGGCCCAGCCGCTCCACGGCATGTGGGATCTTCCCGGACCGGGGCACGAACCCATGTCCCCTGCATCAGCAGGCGGACTCTCAACCACTGCACCACCAGGGAAGCCCTAGAATTAAAATATTTTTAATTAATGAATCTCATTTTAATTGGAATAAATTTTTACCAGGGTATCGACTGTTTTAAAAAAGTTTAAGATTTAAAAGATACATATTTTTTCTATGTAAAAATAGAAGTAAGAACCCCAATATCAATAAACTAATAAGAATCCAAAAGAAAACTATAAAATAGAGAATTCAAGCGTGTTCTCTTTAATTATTTATAACTTTTGGATCATTCATAAGCTTTAGCATAAAGTGAATTTTACTGATACAGTGTTTTTGTCTGTTTGATTGTTTACTTAAGAAGGAATGCTGGTAAAAAGTTTTTATGAGTCACATGAAAGTTTATTCTCAAGACCTTGTGAAATGGAGCAGGACCGTGTGGGGACCTCCCAAGTACAAATTCCTTCCATGTCCCCTGTTTCTTGTTTGTAGAAAATAGGCTTCATTCACTTCATTCAGCCTCTCTGACCTTCCCAGAGTTCCAAAGGGCAGATTCAAATAGTTGCTTATCAGGGAAGGGAGGGAATGCAGAAACAAAGGAGTAGCAGTCAAGAAACAATAGTGCAGATGTGGGACAGAGTCCTGGTTCCTCCTCAAGGGATATAAGTGATACCTTTAAGTTCTTCTGTAGGAACTAAGGCCTCCACCCAGGTGGCGGATGGTAACTTCAGGCTGAGCACAAGGTTCCTGGAACACTGCCCTGTTACCTCACCACCAACCAATCAAAAGAAAGTCTGCACATAGTGGAAGAAAACGAAGACTCTGACTCACCCCCCAAATGACTCTCCCTTTAAAAACTTTGTGGTTGATCAGAATCTTCAGAATTTGTTTTTGAACATGAGTCCACCTTTTCCCCAGGTTGCCAAACTCCTGAATAAAGCAACCTTTCCTTTTTTAACCAACACTTGTCTCTTGAGTACTGGCTTTCGAGCAGCAAGCAGCCAAACCTGAGTTTGGTAACACTTGCATCAGTTTTCTTCTGAATTAAAAATCATGCAGTCTTATTGATGGTAGTTATTGGATGGATTTACTTTGTCCCTGGCACTTTACATGTAGGTTCCCATTTTATAGACAAGGAAGTTCAGTCTCAGGAATGACAAATGATTTGCTTCAATTCATTTAGCTGCTAAGTAGAAGAGCAGGACCTCAAATCCATGTCTGCCTTGTCCTAAGCCTTATCTCTTTACTTTGTTCCCTATTTCCTCATCATAGAAAGGCCACCTTTCCAGGTCTTTTGATATTTCTATCTTTACTTTTACTTGTCACCTTTGTATGAAAAAATAACTTGGTGTAGTGGTAACAAGAGTTTCAACTACAGTCTTTTGTTTGATTAAAAAATAATAGCACTGTACCTCAGATACTATGTACATATACTCATATACTGGAAAGTCAACAAAATAGACATGATTCTAAAACTCCAGAAAGCAGAAATGAAAACAGCTGTGGGAGCACAGACACAGAATTAGGAAATCTGTCCTGGTAGATTGGGGAGGTTTTGCCTTAGCTGATCTGTAAGACGTGGGATTTTATTTGATAGAAAATAGGCACCAATAATTGGTAGTTTCCTTTCTTTCTATCTATGAATCTCATTCCCGAATTTATCGGTGACTAAAAGGATCTATGGAATACGTGGTTATAAAACTTGAATGTGTACATTCTTAGGAAGGCTAGATGTATTTTGTAACAAAAACTGATATCAGAGGAATTGTTCTCAAAATATGTTCTGGTCATTAGTTTTCATTAGGGCTCTTTTATTTACTTAGTATTTTTTTCTTTTAACCAACTTCAAATTGATCATTTTTCTTAACCTGCTCTAAACAATCACTGTCCATAAAATAGTGATTTTGATGTGTTATTTTTTACTCATTATAGACAATCAAACATGTTCAACATCCTTTGTTTAATTCATGCATATGCCACATAAAGTAATTTTGTATGCTACTACTGATATACATATCACACTCAGATATACTGTTTTTGTTTTAATTCTTGAGATGAATGACCTAATCAGCTCTTCTCATCTTTCTGATATAGGTCGCCAAAGAGATATGTTCCTGGATAGTCAATAAAATGACTGCTCTTGAATAGGCAGGTGTGGAACCACACTCAGTCCAATCAGTTGTGATCAGAGTTTGGGATCACCTGATCCAGAGTCAGCTCAGCAGGGAGCATGGGTAAGGTAGGTGATGACAATGAAACTTAACAGATATAAATGTTCACATTCATATAAACACTTACCAAATGATAAGTAATGAAGGCTTGCCTGGGTAATAGTTCAAAGGAAAAACTGATGTTGGTTTTGTTCATCCTAAAATTACTTTAGACTAAAATATGACAGAACATGTAAAGAAGCACACTGATCAACTAGTATGTGATGAAGACGGAAAGGCTTTATAATTTATAGGATATGTGAAATGACTTTATGAACAATTGGAGACTTCCCTTAAATTGTTGTCATATAGAAGAGAGGAAACACCAGTGCTGTATTACTCCGATGAGCAGGAGTAGAGAGGGTCGGTTTCGGAGCAATGTGAGGAAGAATTTTAAATCAGAAATATCCCGAAGGAGAAAAATCTGGTGGTGGCAAAGAAGAGGTCAAGTGCCCCTCTTTCGAAGAGGTAGGAGACATTTTTGAACCAAGAGAGAAATTGAACTTGATGATTATGAATCTTAACTTTAAGAGTATAAGAAATAAGTTAACTATTTACTCTTAAATTCATATATAAAAATAGATTGTGCTAGGTGTTTACAAGAACAAATCTTGAAAATTTCATAGTACTGAGTTCAAAGTGCTTAATGATTTCCACATATATCCTCCATTTTTAGTCATAAATTTTTCTGAAAGTCTCATTTTGGAAAGAAACTCTCGATATTCAATTTCTGTTCTACAGAGATTTGTGTTCTTGTAAGTAAGTATTCTGAGTTCCAAGTAATTAATCAGACTTAGTAAGGACTTTCTTGGGATGGTAAATTTAACTAAGCTGTTAGCTGTTAACCTTTGAAAACGTGAATCTGAACAGAAGGAAAATGTCCAATCTACAGACTGCTTTCTTAATATTTGGCTACAATGTTGCTTAATAGAGGTTCAGAGTGTACACTTTTTAAATAGACTTCGAAATATCATGTGGATATTCTTTATACTCAGTGAGGTGTAATACATTAACATTGTTACCACACATGTTGGGTAAAGGAAAGATAGCTTTATTGAGGAAACTGGCAATCCTGGGGAGAAGGTGGCCTCATGTCCCTAAGAACCAAGTCCCAACTCCCCAGGTTTTGCTCAGAGATTATATAGCAAAAAGAGGAAGGAGCTACATCCTGGGAAGTAGGTAATCTTTCTATTTTCAGGGATGGTTGTCTCAATCACGTGTTTCCAAGTAGCTGTCAAGTCTTGCTTGAGGTTGGAATATTATCTGAGCCATAAATCTTTGGTTAGCTATTCCTGGAGAATAAGGCACAAGGGTATATCCTATAGAACAACTAATCTTCAGTCTTGATATGCATCAACAACTTGGTCCCTCAGCAGCAAGCTAAGTTAATGCTGAAGTAGGGTAGAGGAGCTGAGAGTCTCTAGTTACAGTCTCACTGCCTCAGTTACAATATTTAACTTCCAGCTATGGACTAGTGTTGGTTAAAAAAAAAAATACAGGGTTTTAGTTAACGGGTGGGCATGTAGTGAAGAATGTCTAATCAGTAATCTCCCTCTACCCCAGATAATAGTTAGTGGTAGATCTTAAGGTCTGCTATTCCTGATCTTGCTGTTTTGAAATTACATTCATGATATGTAGAGTATTCTGATTCTGCCTGGTTTATTTAAGAGAACTTGGAGAGTATATTTCTGATAATAATGTTGATTGAAGTCACTGTTACTCTCAAGAATCTCCAGAGCAGGTTCTGAGAAAGAACAGATGTTTGTATATTCTGTTACAAATCCTGTAATTCTCCCTATAGCAATGCTGGATCATAATGCCAGAAAAGGTCTCTTTTATATTATTGAAATATATTTTAAAAGAATAATTTGATTTAAAGCAAATTCAAAGCCAATTGCTCTAAAATCCCACCAAACTTATCTTGAAGTCACTGAGAACCTTGTGGCATCTCTAATGTTTATTTTCCCATATGGTACCAAACTCAGAGAACTTTGTCCACCGTGCAGCAAATTGACATGAACAAGAAGACAAACAGAACAAGACAGGAAGATATTTACTATATGGACTTATAAGAAGCAATGGCTATTGACAACTCAACTTTGAACTGAAGATAGAAAACAATAAGCTACGTATAGTTGGCTGAAGTGATAAATAACCATAGAGCCATGAATTATAAATATTCATACCAGGCAGAGGGGCAGGACTGCCTAGTAGAATGATAGAATCAACCATGAAGAAGATAACACTGGGCAAGATAACGTAAGTGACAGTTATTGGGACCAGACAGGAAGAACTAAATGAGTTAGATCTCCAACGATTAAGATATCAGAATGGGGATAAGCAGTAATGTATCAGTTAAGTGGAGAGTGGAAAGGTCAAGACAAGAAGTAACCCCCAAAAGAAATACCAGATATGGAAACAGTAAGACCTAAATAGTTCAAAGCCATTTGAGGTTCCTGAACAATTCTGGGAAAGCAGGTGCCCAGAAAAAATTATGACTCACGTTCATTTGAGTCAACCCCACGCCCAGATAGAATTCTAATTATTATTTAATTACTGATTTAATAATATGAATAATAATAAATGTTAATCAATTATTAAACTGATATTATTCTTAAATTCTATAGACTAAACATTATTCAATTCTTCTATATCAAATACTTCAGTGTCCCTATGACACTCAGCCTTCAGCAACCCCAAACCCAATACTCCATGTGCAAGTTCATCAACCTGTGTTAGTGAACCTACTTGTTCTGGTCAAATTAGTTCCATACACCTTCACTGATGACTATTTGGAGAATTGTTCTAAATACTCTTTATCAGTACACACTGTTGTTGAAATTCTTTTTATGTAAAAGTAAACTTTAATTTCTAACATGTCACTTAATGTCCGTTAATTTTCCTGTTAGATAAGACTATGTTTTGTCAAATATCAGTGATATTTGATCAAGACAGTAGGAAGCAGTATTTTTCCATGTTAATTTTCTGGTTATAGGAATCAAATGTAGACTTGGCACCTGCCTACCAAGCTCTGCCAAAGAATGTAGTTAGTGCTTAAAGAAATTCTACTTTTGACACCACAACTAAGAGTGTGTTGACAGTTCTTTAATGAAGATTTCTGATACAAATCAATGACTTTCTCCTTAAACACATTATCTTCAGGTAAATGCTAAGATTAATGGGTTATATTTAGACAGTTAAAGTGTCAACAGAATTGCTTCTGTTATGCTGATATTATTTTGTGTGCCAGATATATGAGGTATACTATCCAGATGATAAAAATTGAGGATGTCCCAAAGTAAGCAAAAGCTCATTACATTCACCTCTCAATTACTTTAAAAAAAAAACAACAAAAAACAGATTACTTAATAGGCTTAACTCTGTGCCCCTCACTTCTGCATATTCTTGCTGCCAGGATTTGACTGTTCGTTTCTAGCCATTTGACAGTCCACTAGCACTGTCACCAAAAAGGTGGGAAGGGAAGAAAGAGGAGGTGTAAATCCAGTCAATCAATTTCATAGCTTCATAGCAGTGATGGTGAATGCTTTGGTGGAGGAAGAGTTTTACACAAATGGCTAACATGAAAATTTCAGTGTATTGCCTGATATTACTGTTTCCTGTAATGCTCTAATCTCTAGTACTCTCAACAACTTGACAAGTTGCACAGCAAATTGAAGTAGATATATATCAACTCAATAGCATTGCTGATGTTTACTCATGTGACACACCTTAGCATTTTCTGAGTAATATCTTGTATATCACTACCATTATGAAATATTCATACTTTTTGTTTTAAAAAATCTAGCAATTTTGTTTTCTATTGTATTTTGCGTTTCAGTAAAATAGCTGATTCATTCTGTGATTTCTAACAATCCAACCACTTATTAGAAGGTGGTGATCACTTGAATGCTTTGTTGATTGTGATAAATGGCAGAATAAATAGTAATATGCTGAGAGTCAAAAACCACAAAAATAAATACATACAAAATAATATCCATCAACATATGTTAGGCAAAATATCTCCTTTGCAGATACGTCATACCTCTGCCATGTAGAGAAGGTTTTATGAGATTCAATTCCAATTTTAGATTGTTTAATTTCTAAAATAATGGTTCTTAATGATATGGCAAATTACAATTCTTCAAATTCTTAAGAATTACTGGCATAAGACTTTGTGTAGTTCATTTATAACATAACTACAAAATGGAAGAGGGAAATATTTTATTCTCATTTATATTATATAAATAAACATTATACTTTTAAAATATCTACTTGCTTGGTAAATTTCTACTGTAGATTTTATTGATGAGGCTAATTATTTTTTTAAAGTAGCCCTCAGAAAGCTATAACTCAAATCTAAGTTGTTTCTGGATCTTTTTATTTATGTGCAACCATAACTGATACCTTATCTGATATAAATATGTATATTTTAATGCACAAGGATCTCTAGTACTATTTATACTGCTTGTTGAAACTGTGAGAGATAAGCATAAGATAAATTCCAAAATTTCATTTTCTCCAACTCTGTTTTGACTTGCCTATTGTTTCATCTTTCATCTATTAAGGGAGAATCTCTCATCAAATCACTATTAGTCATAAAATGTACATTAAAAACAAATAAATCCAGCATACATTTATTGTCATAGCAGCATCTCTAGTATACTAGAGAAGCATATTCTCCCAACAAAAGATGTTTTCAGAAATAAAATCAATCAGAAAATTTAATACACTTCATCCAAATTAAAGTTTTCCATATAAAAGCAGATAAGGTGCCTTTGGCTATTACCAGTTCCTTGCATAGATGGGCCCACAAATTTAGAATACATCTGTTGTAAGCCAGGCAGTGGATAAGCCTTGTCTTTTTAAATGTATCAACAATATTGCTGTCTTGTTTATTAGAAAAAACTGATTTGTTATAACACATTACAAAAATAGGAGTAGGTAACCAAACACCTGAGAAATCTACTTCACTTCTGATGAAAAAAAAAATTAAGTTGGCAGCCTACCAATTTATTTTATAAAGAGCACTGAAGTGGGAATATGCAGAATGTGTTTTCTCATGTAGTTTACAAATCATTGCAGTACAAAGAAGAACCTTTAATTTGGTAGTTAAGGAATTTGCCCAAAGCTCTGGATGGCACAACATATAATTTTTGAGACATCTCTCTCTTCAGAAGAGATTTCATAGAGTAGGAGCTACACCATCACTGTGATCAACGTACATATGCTTTATTATTTTTTTAACAGATCTGTATTGGAG
This sequence comes from Phocoena sinus, assembly GCF_008692025.1. NCBI lineage: Eukaryota > Metazoa > Chordata > Mammalia > Artiodactyla > Phocoenidae > Phocoena > Phocoena sinus. The sequence goes on from NC_045775.1 coordinate 27,594,282, forward strand.
TATAATTGCTTCACAATAATGTGTTAGTTTCTGTTGTACACCAAAGAGAATCAGCAATATGCATACATATGTCTCCACATCCCCTCCCTCTTGAGCCTCCCTCCCATCCTCCCTATCCCACCCCTCTAGGTCATCTTGAAGCACGAAGCTGATCTCCCTGTGCTATGCTACTTCTTCCCACTAGCTAACTATTTTACGTTCCGTAGTGTATATATGTCGATGCTACTCTCACTTTGCCCCAGCTTCCTCCTCCCATCCCATGTCCTCAAGTCGATTCTCTGTATCTACCTCTTTATTCCTGTCCTGCAAATAGGTTCATCGGTACCATTTTTTTAGATTCCATATATATGTGTTAGAATACAGTATTTGTTTTTTCTCTTTCTGACTTACTTCACTCTGTATGACAGACTCTAGGTCCATCTACCTCACTACAAATAACTCAATTTCATTTCTTTTAATGGCTGAGTAATATTCCATTGTATATATGTGCCACATCTTCTTTATCCATTCATCTGCTGGACATTTAGGTTGGTTCTATGCCATGGCTATTGTAAATAGTGTTGCAGTGAACATTGTGGTACATGTCTCTTTTTGAATTATGGTTTTCTCAGGGTATATGGCCAGTAGTGGGATTGCTGGGTCATATAGTAGTTCTATTTTTAGTTTTTTAAGTAACCTCCATACTGTTTTCCATAGTTGTTGTATCAATTTACATTCCCACCAACAGTGCAGGAAGGTTTGCTTTTCACCACACCCTTTCTAGCACTTATTGTTTCTAGATTTTTTGATAATAGCCATTCTGACTGACATTAGGTGATACCTCATTGTAGTTTTGATTTGCATTTCTCTAATAATTAGTGATATTGAGCATCTTTTCATGTGCTTCTTGGCCATCTGTATGTCTTCTTTGGTGGAATGTCTATTTAGGTCTTCTGCCCATTTTTTAATGGGATTTCTTGGTTTTTTGCTATTGAGCTCCATGAGCTGTTTGTACATTTTAGAGATTAATCCTTTGTCTGTTGCTTCATTTGCAAATATTTTCTCCCATTCTGAGGGTTGTCCTTTTATCTTGTTTATGGTTTCCTTTGCTGTGCAAAAGCTTTTAAGCTTAATTAAGTCCCATTTGTTTATTTTTGTTTTTATTTCCATTACTCTAGGAGGGGGGTCAAAAAAGATCTTGCTGTGGTTTATGTCAAAGAGTGTTTTTCCTATGTTTTCCTCTAAGAGTTTTATAGTGTCTAGTTTTACATTTAGGTCTTTAATCCATTTAGAATTTATTTTTGTGTATGGTGTTAGATAGTGTTCTGATTTCATTCTTTTACATGTAACTCCAGTTTTCCCAGCACCACTTATTGAAGAGGCTGTCTTTTCTCCATTGTATATTCTTGCCTCCTTTATCAAAAATAAGGTGACCGTATGTGCGTGGAATTATCTCTGGGTATTCTATCCTGTACCATTGATCTATATTTCTGTTTTTGTGCCAGTACCATACTGTCTTCATTACTGTAGCTTTGTGGTAAACTTTGAAGTTGGGGAGCCTGATTTCTCCAACTCCGTTTTTCTTTCTCAAGATTGCTTTGGCTATTTGGGGTCTTTTATGTTTCCATATGAATTGTAAACATTTTTTGTTCTAATTCTATAAAATGCCGTTGGTAATTTGATAGGGATTACATCGAATCTGTAGATTGTTTGGGTAGTATAGTCATTTTCACAATATTGATTCTTCCAATTCAAGAACATGGTATTTTTCTCCATCTGTTTATGTCATCTTTGATTTCTTTCATCAGTGTTTTATAGTTTTCTGAGTACAAGTCTTTCGCCTCCTTAGTCAGGTTTATTTCTAGGTATTTTATTTTTTTTGTTGTGATGGTAAATGGGATTGTTTCCTTAATTTCTCTTTCTGATTTTTCATTGTTGGTGTACAGGAATGCCAGAGATTTCTGTGCATGAATTTTGTATCCTGAAACCTTACCAAATTCATTGATTAGTTCAAGTAGTTTTCTGGTGGCATCTTTGGGATTTTCTATGTATAGTATCATGTTGTCCACAAACAGTGACAGTTTTACTTATTGTTTTCCAATTTTTATTCCTTTTATTTGTTTTTCTTCTCTGATTGCCATGGCTAGGACTTCCAAAACTATGTTGAGTAAGAGTGGTGAAAGTGGGCATCCTTGTCTTGTTCCTGATCTTAGTGGAAATGCTTTCAGTTTTTCACCATTTAGTATGTTGCTTGCTGTGGGTTTGTCATATATAGCCTTTATTATGTTGAGGTAGGTTCCCTGTATGCCCATTTTCTGGAGAGTTTTTATCATAACTGGGTGTTGAATTTTGTCAAAAGTTTTTCTGCATCTATTGAGAGGATCATATGTTTTTTATTCCTTAATTTGTTAATGTGGTTATCACATTGCTTGATTTGCATATGTTGATGAGCCCTTGCATCCCTGGAATAAATCCCACTTGATTATGGTGTATGATCCTTATAATGTGTTGTTGGATTCTATTTGCTAGTATTTTTTTCAGGATTTTTGCATCTATGGTCATCAGTGATATTGGTCTATAATTTTCTTTTTTTGTGATATTTTTTTCTGGTTTCATTATCAGGGTGATGGTGACTTCATAGAATGAATTTGGGAGTATTTCTCCCACTGCAATTTTTTGGAAGAGTTTGAGAAGGATGGGTGTTAGCTCTTCTCTAAATGTTTAGCTCTTCTCTAAATGTTTGATAGAATTTGCCTGTGAGGCCATGTGGTCCTGGACTTTTGTTTGTTGGAAGATTTTAAATTATGGTTTCAATTTCATTACCTATGAAAGGTCTGTTTATATTTTGTAATTCTTCCTGGTTCAGTCTTGGAAAAAGGTACCTTTCCAAGAATTTGTTCATTTCTTCGTGGTTGTACATTTTATTGGCATATAGTTGGTTGTAGTAGTCTCTTATAATCGTTTCTATTTCTGCAGTGTCAGTTGTGATTTCTCCTTCTTCATTTCTAATTTTATTGATTTGCGTCTTCTCCCTTTTTTTCTTGATGAGTCTGGCTAAGGGTTTATCAATTTTTTTACCTTCTCAAAGAACCAGCTTTTAGTTTTATTGATCTTTGCTATTGTTTTCTTTGTTTCTATTTCATTTATTTCTCCTCTGATATTTATGATTTCTTTCCTTCTACTGCCTTTGGGTTTTCTTTGGTCTTCTTTCTCTAGTTGTTTTAAGTGTAGGGTTAGGTTGTTTATTGAGATTTTTCTTATTTCTTGAGGTGAGACTGAATTGCTATAAACTTCCCTCTTAGAACTGCTTTTGTTGCATCCCATAGGTTTTGGGTCGTCGTGTTTTCGTTGTCATTTTTTCTATGTATTTTTTTATTTCTTCAGTGATCTCTTAGTTATTTAGTAGCACACTGGTTAGCCTCCATGTATTTGTGAGTTTTACCATTTTTTTCCTGTAATTGATTTCCAATCTCATAGCGTTGTGGTCAGAAAAGATGCTTGATACGATTTCAATTATCTTAAGTTTTCTGAGGCTTGATTTGTGACCCAAGATGTGATCTATCCTGGAGGATGTTCTGTGTGCATTTGAGAAGAAAGTGTATTCTGCCATTTTTAGGTGAAGTGTTCTGTAAATATCAGTTAAATCTATCTGGCCTATTGTGACATTTAAAGCTTGTGTTTCCTTATTTATTTTCTGTATGGATGATCTGCCCACTGGTGTAAGTGGTGTGTTAAAGTCCCCTACTATTATTGTGTTACTGTTGATTTCTCCTTTCATGGTTTTTAGCATTTGCCTTATGTATTGAGGTGCTCCTATGTTAGGTGCATAAACATTTATAATTGTTATATCTTCTTGTTGGATTGATCCTTTGGTCGTTATGTAGTGTCCTTCTTTGTCTCTTGTAATAGTCTTTATTTTAAAATCTATTTTATCTGATACAAGTACTGCTACTCCAGCTTTCTTTTTATTTCCATTTACATGGAATATCTCTTTCCATCCCTTCACTTTCAGTCTCTATGTGTCCCTAAGTCTGAAATGGGCCTCTTGTAGACAGCATATATATGGGTCTTGTTTTTATATCTATTCACCAGTCTCTGTTTTCTGGTTGGGGCATTTAATCCATTCACATTCAAGGTTATTATTGATATGTATGTTCCTATTACCATTTTCTGAATTGTTTTGGGTTTGTTTTGGTGGGTCTTTTTCTTCTCTTATGGTTCCTGCCTAGAGAAGTTCCTTTAGCATTTGTTGTAAAGCTGGTTTGGTGGTGCTGAATTCTCTTAGCGTTTTCTTGTCAGAAAAGCTTTTGATTTCTCCATTGAATCTGAATGAGATCCTTGCTGTATAGAGTAATCTTGGTTGTAGGTTTTTCTCTTTCATCACTTCAAGTATATCCTGCCACTTCCTTCTGGCCTGCAGAGTTCTGCTGAAAAATCACCTGATAACCTTATCGGAAATCTTTATGTTATTTTTTGTTTTTCCCTTGCTGCTTTTAATATTTTTTTCTTTGAATTTAATTTTTATTAGTTTGATTAATATGTGTCTTGGTGTGTTTTTCCTAGGGTTTATCCTGTATGGGACTCTCTGTGCTTCCTGGACTTGGGTGACTGTTTTATTTCCCATGTTAGGGAAGTTTTAGACTGTAATCTCTTCAGATATTTTCTCAGACCCTTTCTTTTTCTCTTCTTCTTCTCGGTCCCCTATAATTCGAATGTTGGTAAGTTTAGTGTTGTCCCAGAGGTCTCTGAGATTGTGTTCAATTCTTTTCATTCTTTTTTCTTTTTTCTGCTCCTCAGCAGTTATTTCCACCATTTTGTTTTCCAGCTCACTTATTTGTTCTTCTGCTTAAGTTATTCTGTTATTGATTCCTTCTCGTGTATTTCTCATTTAAGTTACTGTGTTGTTCATCTCTGTTTGTTCTTTAGTTCTTCTAGATCTTTGTTAAACATGTCTTGTATTTTCTCCATCCGTGCCTCCATTCTGCTTCTGAGGTTCTGGATCATCTTTACTATCATTTCTCTGAATTCTTTTTCAGGTCTATTGCTTATTTCCCCTTCATTTATTTGGTCTTGTAGGTTTTTACCTTGCTCCTTCATCTGTGACATATTTTTTTGCTGTCTCATTTTTTTTTTTTTTTGTAAGTGAGATTGTGTTCCTGTCTTACTAGTTGTTTGGCCTGAGGTTTCCAACACTGGAGTTTGTAGGCTGTTGGGTACAGCTGGATCTTGATGCTGAGATGAGGACCTCCGTGAACCTCAGTCCGATGAATATTCCCTGGTGTCTGAGGTTCTCTGTTAGTCCAGTGGTTCGACACGGAGCTCCCACTGCAGGAGCTTCAGCCCGACCCCTGGCTTGTGAACCAAGATCCCACAAGCCATGTGTGGTGGCAAATAAAGAAAGAGAGAGAACAATAATAAAGTAAAAAATAAAATAAGACTAGGAAACTAACAGCTATGTTAGAAAGAATATAAAAATAAAAATATAGATGAATCAACAACCAGAAGGTACAACAGTATCACAAGAGTAAAAAAGAGGAGGAGGGAAAAGAGAAAAAAAAAAAAAACAGAAAAAAAAACATACAGGGAAAAGACCTTGGCTGTGGAGGGTGGGACCTAAGCAAGGGTGAGGTTTGGGCAGTGGGCAGGGCCAATGCTCAGAACCCAGAGGGCTGGAAAAGGCCCTGGGGGCTGTGGGAGGGTGGGGCTTAGGCTCAAAGAACAGAAAGGGCCCAGGCATGCTCCCCACCCCTTGTCTCAGAGGACAGGGGGCCCAGCCCAGCAGGCTTCCAGGGCTCAATTGGGTGGGGCAAATGCTCTCCTCTCCTCTCCTGCTCCTCCAGGACCAGAGAGCCCCTCCCACCTGCCTCTCCTGTTCTCCCCTGCGCATTCTTCCTATGCCCCCATGACCAAGCAGCCACAGGGAGAGGGGGAACTTGGAGGGCAGGGGACCAGCCTAGGGGCTCAGCGGGCTTCCCAGGCTGAGTGGGCCAGGTAATCATCCTCTGCTCCTCTCCCGCTTCTCCCAGAGGAACCCTCCTGCCTACCTTTTCTGATCTCCCCGGCCTCAGGGGCGCCAATCCTGTCTGGCCTCCACTTCTTCTCCCCACTCTGTCCCCCCATGTCCTACCAGTTCACTTGGGGGTTCTTCCCATCTCCTTGGGTGTAAGGGTCCCCCACCAGCAGCCAGCAAGTGCCCTAGTTGTGGGAAGACCGCTAACTCAGTGTCTTCCCACACCGCCATCTTGACTCTGCCCTCCTACATATGCTTTAAATATAAGTCTAGAATGAGATTTAATTCATCAGTTCATTTCCTGGGTACCTTCAATGGCTTATATGACAAGAGGTCTGTGATTCCTTTATTTACTACATAAACACCAATGACTGACTGTGACCTCAATATTAATTGACTCATTGACTAAACAACTCCTATATGAAACTAGCTTTGAAGGTTTCTGTTAACATGTTGCAAGATACTGTGGCTCATCTTTAAAGTTTTAGGAAAAAAATTTTTTATAAGGATCTTTTGTTCAGATTCCTTTTGTGAATCTTACTGTAATTCACAAGATTTTACTGATAATTTGTCTCTAGAGGAAGTCTTGTTTTCCTCTGCAGCACATATTCAACTTGATAGATGTTTATAACAGGGCTTCTCCAGAAATACCAAAATCCAAGTTGACTCGAGTTTCTGCTATAATAAAATCATCCTCTTCATGAGTGTCAATGCCATCATGAAAGGGCCATGTTCCTTTTGACCACCATGATGTTATTAAAATCCTAAACTATCTAGATAGTTTAAAATTGAAATTTTAAAAGTATGAGACATAAATTTTGTGATCATTGGATCTCATCTATTTCTCAACAAGAATTTCTCTGTCTCTATATTAGCATAATTATTTTGTGAATTGTGTGTGACATTGGCAACTGGCTAAGAGTCATGCTTTAAATGAGAGTTTAGCAAACTTTGTCTATAAAGAGCTAAACAATATATATTAGGCTTGTGGGTCCTATGGTCTCTGTTAAGTACTCAATTCTGTCATTGTATTGTACAAGCAGCCTGAGACAATACATAGGTGAATATATGTGGCTGTGTTCCAGTAAAACTTTATCTACAAAAACAGATGGTGGGTCAGATTTGGCCTGCAGGCAGTAGTTTGCCAACTCCTTCTTTTAACAGTTCCACATTAAACACTAGATATATTCAGCATAGATATTAGCCATTATTTAGAACTAAGTTATGTGTCAAAAGCATTTCCAGTATTAAGGTAGCATATTCAAACTCATAATTAATTTGTATAATAATAGAAATAATTAGTAATGAAGTGGTGATATAATTTCTAAGATTTGCATGGCTTTGATATAATGCATCTTAGGATAAATCTCAGGCAATTTCTGTGGTATTCATTGACCAAACAATGAACAGATTTTCAGAAACCCATTTGGAAATGCAATCTTTAGTCTGTCTCTCCATGAAGAAAGAGAAGAGAGAAAACTTTTACCTAATCACTCATTGGTAAAAGTGAAAACAGAAGAAAGAAAAATCTGTAAATAGCAGATGCTAAATTTAATACTTAAAATAAAAATTAATACATTTGGCTAATCAACAGTAAAGAAAAAATATATTGTCTTGATTTCTTTACCTAAAAAATATTTTCTGTGTAGCAAGATGACACAATGTAGGTTCAGAATAAATTGTTTTTACAAAAGATATCTTAGAAATAACTTATTAAGCATTCATGTGACTCTTTTTCAAATTAACTTTAACATAAAAAATACACAAGTAGCAAAGATTGATAAATTAGAATAGAGTTAAATCTTCAATTATTTTCCTTCGTTAACATATATTAAAATTACATTGAATGGTAAGGGGGCAAGCAGACTTTTTAGGGGAAGAAACAGGCTGTTGAAGAAAAGATGAGGATTAGGACATATATAATATTATTAAAATTTCATTTAAATCTGGCTTGAAACAAAAAACTAAAGAGAACCAATTAATGGGATATTAATATGCTAAATCAGTAAAATGCTGCTCTTTCCCCAGTAGTTTACAAATGATGATAGAAATTAGCTTTTGTGTAAAAATACAACAAACATGTGCATAATAAACTGAGATGTAATAATAATGAACAAGCACAAGTATGTATGCTTTACATGGTAGATATATTACTAATAATCTGTGTACACATGAATAGAATTATGTTTAACAACCTGGACAAATTCACAGTCTAAAGAAAATCATTCTTAAAATATTTAATTTAATTCAATTAATATATTAAATATTTATTTGTTGGTGCTGTCCTAGAAACAGTGTAAATCATGGTTATTGAAGCAACTTTGAATCACATTTTTTTTTTTTTTTTTTTTTTATGGTATGCGGGCCTCTCACTGTTGTGGCCTCTCCCGTTGTGGAGCACAGGCTCTGGAAGCGCAGGCTCAGTGGCCATGGCTCACGGGCCCAGCCGCTCCGTGGCATGTGGGATCTTCCCAGACCGGGGCACGAACCCGCGTCCCCTGCACTGGCAGGCGGACTCTCAACCACGGCGCCACCAGGGAAGCCCCTAATCACATTTTTAATCACCTCCTCAGTGCTCATAATAGACTGCCTCTGTGGTGCCTGCGGCACCCCTACCTTCTGCTCTGACAACTATCCCTGCCCTGAGAGCTGCACCCACATATGTGCTCTGTGATTCTGACCCCAACCACGTATGATTAGAGGAATAGATACCTGATTAAATGGGAACCTTTTCAGAGGCCTGTTGTTCCAGTAAGCTTGAAATCAGGGAACAGGGAGGATGGGTTATTTGACCATAGGTATTGAACCTAAGGATTGGGCAGGAGTAGCCAGGTTTGGGGTGAATAGAGATGAAGCAGAAAAGTCAGGCAGGCATGCATAGACGAACAGATTGGAGACACCATGTGATTCAAGAGAAAAAAAAGTAGAGAGAGTTTTTGCCTTGGTTCATGACAGTGTTTTCATTTTTGCTTCCAATCCCCCTGATGTCTGACTACATTCACTGACCCTAAGCCCAAAAGATACCCATTTGTTCCTTATCCTTCCCCTTAAATCACTATCTTCACCCATTTATGGTTGGCTGGTTTTCCTTAAGGAAATTTAAGATGTTTTTGTTACTTGTGAACAAGCAGTTTTCAGCCAAGGCACTAGTTCTTATTTAAAATTTATATTTCTGGGCTTCCCTGGTGGCGCAGTGGTTGAGAGTCTGCCTGCTGATGCAGGGGACACGGGTTCGTGCCCCAGTCTGGGAGGATCCCACATGCGGTGGAGAAGCTGGGCCCGTGAGCCATGGCTGCTGAGCTTGCACGTCTGGAGCCTGTGCTCCGCAACGGGAGAGGCCACAACAGTGAGAGGCCCACGTACCACAAAAAAAAAAAAAAAAAAAAAAAAAAAGAAAGCAAAATACAAAATTAGGTATGCAATATTTGTTCAGAACATTTCAAAAAACTCAGAAAGAACAAACTGCATGAAATGAACTTCAATGATTAAGATAATTTACTTATAGCTATATTTGCCTCTTTACAACGTGCATGTTCAAAAACTAAGGGAATAGTTAAATAAATTATAGTATTTCTATTTGGAAAAATAGTATTCAAACTTTACTTATATATACAGACAATGTAGCAGCACTGGAAAATGTATATGAATAACTGAGAAGTTCATTAAACCTATGATCCCTATAACTATGAATATTTTAAATATATGCCTATAGAGGGAACAAGATCAATTTATTAATATATCTAAGTGCTAAAATTATGAATATTTTAAGACCAAGTTTTTCATAAATTTGTCATATTATTTTGTATTTGTAAAAAGTTCATATTAATTGTTAAAGTAATTAAACAAGGAGGCCATTAGACTGAGGTGGCTCTAGTGCTTTGGTAGTCTATATAAGCGAACTGAATCCTAAACCAGACTCTGGGTTAAGAAGAACAGCCGGTCACAAATAGCCAAGTAGACTTTCCAAAACAATGCAACTGCCTAAGCTGCAGCCAATCAAATAATTTCCTTGCTTTGCTTCCAAGTGTTCTAAGAACCTTCCCTTAGCTCCTGTAGGTGGAGCTATCCTAACCACTTCCAGTTTGGTGCTGCTGATTAGAGTTGATATTTGCTCAAATAAACCTTAAAACATTTTAACGTACCTTAGTTTATCTTTTAACATATTAAACAAGATAAATTTTTTAAGTGCAGGAAAGTAGGTGTCATCCTGTGTATCAAGATAAGTTTTCTAAGGCAAACTATGAGGTCCATAGGCATACTATGTATATTGTAGTAATAAGAGTTTTTGCCAGTGCTTGAAAAGGCAAAAATAGGCCTTGGTTGAAAAAGTACTAGTATGAGATTTAAAACTACAATGAAAAGGTCAGTTTTAACTACAATACAGTTAATCTAGCTGCTTACACTGTAAGTCTTTATCGAAACTGTGGCTGTTATATCCCTATGAAAGCTTATTTTAAGTTGTTAATTACATGCCCATCAGAATAATGGAAGAATGATTATCCTTATTGTGCTTAGTGACATTGAAACCTATATTATTTTGTGATTGGAGCTGCATAATTACAGATAACTGCTGGTACTGTTCAAATACAGCTCTGCAAAAATAATTTTAATTACACATGTTTAGGGTTTTAAAGTTTGGCTTGCTATCATAACCAAACAAACTCTATTTAAATGTCACAACTGTATGTATTTCTCTAACTCTTGTTAATCAGTTTTTCAGAAAACCAGTTGTTCAACTCTAGATAAACTTTGTTCGCTTAATAATCAATTACATAAAATGTAAAAATTAAATGATATTTTATTTTCTAGGACCCAGTTCTAAAAGCAAACCCAGAACTTGTTCTAATAATGTTGGTAATATTGTTTTTAGCTCTAGGGGATGGTAGCATCAGGTAAATAAAGTACTTCTTAAAGGTTTAATGAAAATAAAATATGTTGGAAACAATCTACAATAAATATGACACAATTAGTTCAGAAAAAAAGTCAAGGGACATTATTAACAAAGAGAAATTTAAAACTCCTTTATCAAAGATGTCAGTGTCTAAGAAAACGCATTCCAATAGGAATCAACCATATAACTTGAGCAGGCAGCCTGCACAAAACTCAATCAGTTCCCTTCACACTTCTCACCAGAGGTCACAAAGGGCATTTTCCTCTTACCCCATCTCCTATTTCAGTAACACATACAGTATTTGAAATGTACCTATTCTACTTCTCCCAGGCTGAGAAATATTCCTGAAGTGGGTGCAGTGCCCCGCTACTGCATGGTCCATTTGTCTGTCTAAGATTCATAGGCACATTGTATGGAGTTGTCATTGACTGTCATCCCTTCTCCCCACATGTGACTGCATGATTGGAATTCACTCTTGGAACCAACCAGGGGTCTTTGCTGGTTTACTTGTCATTGGCTTATGCTGCTTCTCATCTAAGCAACTTGAACTTGAGTGCACAAACTCAAGTGAATAAACACAGTATGGAATTTCAGATACTCCATTTACATCCAATCTAACCCATCCCAAGGCACGTAAGAGTCTCCTGCACTGCAGAATGATGGCCCCCTGCAGACATTGGGTCTGCAGTTCATAAGCAATGAAATGTTGCAAACAGAGGGATAGGGAGAAAGGTGAGGAGTTGAGTATAATGGAAAGAGAATCAGACTCAGGACTCAGCTTGTCTTTAATTCCAAATTCTGTGCTCATTCAGTTAGCAGTAAAATTATCTTTTAATATTCAGTTCACATGATCAACGATTTGACTCTGAAGACAGTGTTTATTAACATAGATAGGCATACTGTTGAGAAACATTAATAGTAATATGTATCCAAATCTGAACTCATTTTCTTCCTGACCTTGAGAACTTTCAGTCTGAATTCTTTGTTTTGGATTGTTTGTTTGCCCCCCCCCCCACACACCTTTTTTTTGTTTTTGTGTTTATCTGTTTTGTTTTCTGAAAAAGGTATTAACATTTTCTAGTTATTTAGGCAAGGTGTTGTCTTGGGTTCCTCCCCTTTTTCTTTTCTCTCTCCCTCTCTCTTCATTCCATACTCTATACAAATTTTACTATTTATTCTTCTCTGAAAGTATATTTTTGTTTTCACATCTGATGTTAGGTCATCCTTCTAATTTGCTTTGCCTTTTAAACACATGTCAACCTGCCACAATTTTTTTCCTGCTTTAAGGCCCAACTCATTGAAGTATGTTTCTTCATGACCCACATCTGTATTTTATGACTTTTAAACTCTTTATGGTCCTCTTATAACCGATACTCTATTTTGTACTTATTTTATTTTATGCTACTGATTTGAAAGTTCTTTGGGCTAAATCATTCTAGGCCTGATATCTATCACAAGTAACATAGCTTTCAATTCCACAGCCTGTAAGATGAGAAGAATGTAAGATTTCCTTAATACTTTAAGTGTGGGACATGTCTAAGCTAACAAAGAAACTTTCTTGTGTCATTTGTATCAATCTTCTTCAAAGAAGACAAGATATGGTGACAATTTTGTATGTAACTGCTTACCATTTACATAGTGGATTAATTGTGAGATATACTATTTACAGGAGATGATAATGAAAACAGACAACATTCTTTCCTATTAATGAAGATCATGCTCAAGTAGAAGAGTAGTCTCTACAAACATTTTAGCCCTTCATAATCAGAAGTCCTTATTATAAACATAGGCTATTTCAAAATGGGAATTTAAATAATGTAACTAAACCTCATTTTTGGAGCAAAATCTTCTAGATTTCAATTACAAAAGCTAAAAGTAAAAGAATAATGGAAGAAAATCTAAAGAGATAAATCTGTTCATTAGCTTTTGATTAATGACCCTTTGTAATTTACTTTGGATTTACTGAAAGTATGGACACAGTAGGAGTGAGTGGATTAGTCAAGTTTTCTACAGAACACAAAAATAGTAGCATTACGCAATCAATATTACAGAATCCTATTTCTGGGGAAAAGGGAGTTACTGTGTGATAGGATAATGGCTCTTGTCCAAATTACGTCTCATTAAAAAGAACGAGGGCGAGCAAAGCAAGAAAAGTATTAGAAATGAAAGCTTTATAAGTATGGAACAAGAGGAGAGAAAATCAGACTTTTGATCATAGTTTTGGAATTCTTATATGTGGCTTAACAGCTACACTAGTTAACATTATAAATTAATTTCAGAATATATCACATCTGATAATGCTGGAAATGGTAGCATTTTTTCATTTTTATTATAGTGCATAAAGTATATATACATTTTTCCCTAGGCTCTTACATCACCACGTGTAATATGTGCATAAATTTTTTTTTGGCCCAAAAGAGAATTCTTTTTTTCATTGTTTCTTATTCTTTGGTTTTGACTTTCAAGGACTTTTCATGTCAATCAGTTCAATACTTTGAAACACCTAAACTTCCTCCAGTGGAATCAAAAGTAAACATCATTCCTCTATGGGTATAAACAAAGTTCTGTTGAAAGCACACCTTCAACTCTAGGAGTAGATAAGACTATAGATATAACAGATTTTAACAGAGATGAAAAAAATGACAAATCTAAAACAATAGTTCTCAGTATGTGATCCATAGAACCCTTGGGGTCCCTGAGGTAATTCTAGAAGGTCAGTGAGATCAAAACCATTTTCTTAATAATGTTGTAGTTTTTTTGTACTATGCTAACATTGCACTTATTATGCAAAATCAGTGATGGGTAAAACTGTTGGTTCCTTAGCATGAGTAAAGGCAGTGGCACCAAACTATACTAATAATTATTGTACTCTTCACTGCCACAAAGTTACAGGAAAAAAAAAAGCCAGTTTCACTTAAGAATATAAGGCAGTAAAACTAATTAATTTTACTAAATCTCAAACCTAGAATACATACCTTATTAAAATTTTATGTGATGAAGTGGGAAATATGTCTAAAATTCTTCTAAAGTAGACCAAAGTATGATGCTATGTAAAGATAAAGTGTGGAATTGTTTGGTTTGCAGGCTGAACTAGCTACTTTTTTCATGAAATAACATTTCTTTTCCTCTGGAAGAATAATTGATGGACAAAAGTTGATTATTTAGACTTGGGTATTTGACAGATATTTTCTCAAAAGTGAAGGAACTGAGCCTGTTATTTCAAGGAAAACAGTATTTGTTAGCAATGATAAAATTTGAGCTTTCAAGGGAAAAATTGAAATTGTGGAAAACTTGTATCTATAATTAAGAGCTTAACAACTTCTTAATACTTGAAGAATTTTGTAATGAGATTGCTGGTGATAGTAACTAAAGCTATATTTGGTTATATTATTGTGCAGTGAAGAGTTAACTCAGCAAGCTTGGGTTGTTAAAATTCTGCACATTCCAAAGAAAGAAATGGCCCTTGACTAACTCATGGTAGATAACATCTGAACCTTGTAATGTTTTGCCTGATAGGAGTGTTTTATATGCCTAAATTTCTGGACCATGCTCTATCAGCTCTAGGGAGCTGGAGCTGAAGACTGATTAGCCACAGTCACTCATGAAAGCAGTATGTCCTCATTAACTGACCCCCAATACAATCTATGGACACCAAGGCTCAGGTGAGCTTTTTAGGTTGGCAATACTTTGCATGTGTTGTTACACATTTTTGCTAATACAATTAAATACATCCCTGTGCTACTCCCTCTGATGTCTTGAGCCTGAGGGTGGGCTTAGGAACCCCCAACACAATTATAATAAAGTGTGTCAACTTTGGAAGAACTTTGTAAAGTGAATGACCGATGCACAATGTAACAAAATCATGCATAGATAAAAGATGCATAAAATGCAAGGTAGCTCAATAGATTTTAAAGTACAAAAAAGTTTATTGATTAGTATCAGATTCCACAGTGCAACAGACCTCTAAGAAACTAGTGCCACCTGTTGAGTTTTAGCATAATACTAAAAAAAAATTTCCACAATTATCTGAAAAGGATATTAACTTACTCCTCCCTTTTCCAATGAGTCATAGCTTTATAAATCCCCATTTTCTTCCTATGCTTCAACCAAACCAATATATTGCAAAAGATTGAATGTAGAAGCAGATGTGAGAATTCAGCTATCTTCTGTTAAGCCATACATTAATGAGATTTATAAAATAAAAAGCAATGCCACTGTTTCACTAAATTGTCTTCTGATTTGGAACTATATTTTTAATAAAAATATATTATTTATGTTAATAAGTAATGGCTTTAGTATTGTTATTTTAAGACTAATTAATAAATACTTTAAATTTTTCTCAATTTTAAATCTAAGTATAGCAATTAGTGATAGGTAAAATTCATGTAAACAAAAGGCTCTTGTAATCCTAGGAATTTTTAAGAGTATAAAGGGGGCTTGAGAACAAAAAGTTTGAGAACCACTGGGGTGGTAGCTAGATGTATTCCTTCTTCCACTTCTTCCAGGTTGCTAGCTCCCTTCTGTTTAGTGGGACCTGAATAGGAAAAGGGCTTTGTTCCTTATTTAATTTGCCCTGGTGCATTCCTCTTTTGTTTTCTCCCTCTTTCTTTGGCTAACACTGGCTATTCTTTGACAGCTTCTGTGTGGTTGGTATCTTAAATGCTCTTGGGTGCCTGGTTGATTTTTGTTCAAAGAATGCAGGGTATACAATGTCTGGAACCAAGGCAACCGTTCTTTCTACTTCTCTTTAGGGCCACATTGTCTCTCCAGTCTGTTTATCTGTGCATGTTTCCCTGTCTTTTTTTTCTTCTTCAACTAGTTTTAGCCTAAACATGGGTATACTTTACAAGTGCAGCAAGTCTTATCTCTTAAACCACAATTCTCAACTTCACTTCCAACCCTTGACTATATACCACAGTCTCTTCCTTTTGGGTCTCCTTGCCGGTCAGGTAAGCCCCTTTGGAGGGTTAATAGTTAGTTGAATCAAACCTAGCTAAGTTCCTTAAGTCCACATGGCCCTGGATACAAATGTGCCCTTGCCGTGTGTCTTAGTTTAGGCTACATGACAAAATACTATTGACTGGGTGCCTTAAACAGCAGGAATTTATTTCTAACAGTTCTTGAGGCTGGGAAGTCCAAGATAAATTCACTTCCCTGCCAAGGGCTCTATTCCTAGCTTGAAGACATCCACCTTCTTTCTGTGTCCTCAAATGACAGGTATATAGAGACAGCTCTGGTCTTTTCCTCTTCTTTAAGTACAGTAATCCCATCATGAGGCCCTATCCTTATGATCTCATTTAAACCCAATTATCACCCAAGGCTCCACTCCTCAGACCATCACACTGGGGGTTAGGGCTTCAACATATGAATTTTGGGGAGACACAATCATTCAGTCCACAACATCATGGCAGTTGATATGAGTGCAAACAGCTCCACTGCTTCCCAAGACCAGGAATACCAAATCTCTCTTGTTCCCCCCACACACTTGCCTCACAGCTCTTGCCAAGTATCAGGTGGTTCTCAGGGAGTCCCCCCTCACTTAAGGAAGTATTACTAAGGAGGAGAAAAATAAAATCCTCCAAGCTTTGGATTCTTATTGTTAGGATTGTTATTACTCCCTCTCTAACTCTCCCCAGTTGTCTTTGTAGAGACTAGAAAAGAGGTAGGAAAGGAATAGTGGAGATGGTTAGGTCTAGAAGGGCGGGTTCTGCTAACATTTAGGATATCCAAGAGGAGATCCATGGCCCAGAATGTTTACAACTTCCTTTGGAAAAGAAGGTTCTTAGTACATTGTCTCTGCCTTTGGATTTAACTAGCCAATTCTCAGGAGGTGTCACTCAACATTCATTACATCTGTATCAGAATTTATATGTAACAGGTATCTGAATAAATATTCCAAAGTCATACATGGATTTTGAATTGTGTATTACATGCATAGCATGGTGTGTGTGTGTGTGTGTGCGTGTGTATGTTAAGAAAATCTCTTAACAGAAATATTTTGTAGGGAGCTAAGGAGTAGAATACATCTATTATAGAAACATTTAGTGCAATTTTGGCAGATCAAACTAAATTGCTGATAGGTGTAAACTCTTCCAAAGAGAAAATAACGCGTTTTAGGTCAGTTTAACCAATACTTATAGAACATCTGCAAAAGGAGTAAGCTGTCGTGTTGCCTCAATAAGCTTGTCTTTCAGTGGAAAGACATATATAAAATTAGTCTATTTGGTTGAAGTATGTTACGTAAGTTAAAATCGAGGAACTGTGGAAAATATAGGAGGGAGGAGTGGTTCCAGCTGGCATGCTAAGGAAAGAGTTTAGATATCAAGTTTGAGCTGGAGTAGAAAAAAACAGAGAGAGAGAGAGAGGGAGAGAGAGTGTGTGTGTGTTTTGGCCAGGTGAATGTAATGATTGGATTGTAATTGATTAGGAAGAAAAAATAAACCCTAAACCTCTAGGAGAAATGTATGAAGGCACTAACTGGGAAAACACATACTCCAGGGTCAATAGTGTAGGCAGTAAAAGAATATGGGTTAGGAATATGGGATAGGGATGGGTTTTGGCTGAGGATAAGAGTGGCAGGTAGCATGGCTTAGACTAACAACACACTGATGGAGAAAACTTCCCTGCCATTTGAGTGAATAAAATTTTTGTGACTTAGATTATTTAGTAATAAACAGTTGTTTTTATCAACATTAGTACTAGTTATTTACTACATTAGAAAATACCCTAATACTACATACAATTCAATTCTTAAAATTATTACCATGAAATCTGGCCTTTCAGTCTTTTTTCCCTTTTAAAAAAGGCAGGAATGACTCAGCAAGTTATTTTGTAATGAGAAACTGTAAAATCATATGGTACTTACTTTCATATATACTCTGTGTACCTGTTACCCCATTTACCAAGAATGCAAATTTTGTTTCTTGTCCCGTGAAAGCCAACTAGTGGAATTACAAATAACAAATGATTCTAGATAGAAAAACAGAAAGTGGCAAAATCCAGACTTATTAACTGTGGCTACAAAAGCACCAAAAAGTATATCAGTTGCCAAAATATATACTATTGTAAGTTGGTATTGAAGCATCCTTTTTGCCTGAGATATGAAGTTAACCTCTGGCAAGGTCAATTCACATCACTCCAGACTTGGGAAGGATGAATCAAGGTCACCAAATCTGTTCTGTTTAAGAAAGATTAATGATAATCATCCGAAGAAGGTTGGGTGGAGGTTTGCGCAGGGGTGAGCAAAGTGAGGGGACAGGAAGGGTCCTCAATTGTGGTGGCTACCAACTGGGATGGCTTTCCAAATGAAAGGAAGGTTGATCCTTGAGGAAAAGTTTCAGCAAGACTGGAAGAGGCTGGGATGAGATGAGGTCCATCCTGAGAATCCAGAAAGTACATGTGAGGAAAGAGCTGCAGTTCAGAGTAGCTTTTGGGGAGGATTTCTATACTCTGCCTCACACTGAATACCAAATAACCTCAACTTTCATTAACAGATAATAAAATAAAGTAAAACAATATAAAAACAAAAACCCAACTCCTTGCCAATCACTAACAATTGAAGAATAAACAAATAAAAAACCTATTTTCTAAGCTGTCCCTCAATACACCAAAGAAATAGAAACCACCGCACCAATTAAAGCGGGAATTTCCATATTATTCATCTTGAGTTCTTTAATTACAATTGCATGATGGTTGTTTTAAATATTCATAAAGTGCCTACAAAGAATTTTGGACTCCAGGGAGTAAAATAAATTGAAATAGGTCCTGCTTTCTCCAACTTACATTTGAAACCTCTTTATATAGATTTGTTACTTTTTATGTTACTTCTAATGTTATTTATTAAATGTTTATGTTACTTCTAATGTTACTAATTAAAGGCAGGAATTCTAGCACAGTGCCTGGGATAATGCAGATGATATTCCTTTCTAGGCTTTTATTAAATTTTCATTCTTTTTTCTTTGGATCCATCTTCAGCTGGCAAGGTTTTCAGAGAAGTCCAAAGTACTTGTCATGGAAAAGGAAAATGCTGTAGTCATAATCCACCAAGAAACTTCTCTTTCTAGATATAGTAGGTGATAAACTTCACACAGGAATGAAACATGTTTGCTCTTGCAAAATGACAGCCAACCCAGAAATTAAATAAGCTCATATAACCTGGTTAAACCAGATAGGTAAGTCTTTTCTTCCCCTACAAGTGAAACAGTAGTTGACCCACTGTACTAAGTACTATAATCTGAGGTAAACAATCCAGTTACCAGTCTACTGAAAGCTTCCTTGAGAAGTGCGAAGCTTGTGTCTGTCTTCTCTACCAGAGTCACTCTTATCACATCTAAATATGTACTGAAGAAAGAATTTAACCCAATTTCAAAGATACAGTTTTTTACATCCTAAGCAAATAGCAAATGGAACTAAATCATTTGCTGTTTTAGAAATGTGGTAGGAGCTTGTCATAATAAAAGTTATTATTAGGTAAACTTGGCTGGATCATAAATTAAACATGCCTGTAAAATATAGTTTCAAGATAATATACTCTACCGTAAGTAGTACACTTACATAAGCCTATAAAATTATTATCTCCAAGATAGTTGTGTTCAACCTGAGCTTCTCAATTAGTGTCGTAACACATTTCTGTTCTCCTGAACACTTTTTTCTTTTATAGTTAGAACACTGTAGAGAATTTAGATTCTAGGAAAATATCTTCTTTTTAATAAATTAAATGCTGAATGGCCTTTCAGATTCACAGTTAACATCTGTTACCCATAATTAATTGTCATCATTAATGAAAACAAGTGAGCTATTAGCACAGAGTGAGTCAGTCCAGTACATTTTACATTTAAGTTGGGTGAACTGAGGCATTTTCATTTTGCCATCTTTCTCAGTATAAAATATTTCAAAGGATTGACTATTGGAAGAGTTCCTCCTCAGCAGTGTGTGAGTTCTACCTGACCACCACAGGTTTCTCACTCCCATGTAGTAGCTAACTTTGAAGAGAGCAAGTGTCTACAGTGGTTTCAGCAGCTTCAGTGAAATTTTCTTCCTTTGCATGGCTAAGTACACTTGAGGTTTGTCTTTTTCACTAAGGATCATCTGAAAGTTCAGAGATAACAGAACCATTTAAATATTGGAATTAAATGTAATAACTTTAATTAAACTTGTCTTTAGAACTTTTGCCTACTACCGTAATCTGCATCCTGTTTTTAACATCAACAAACATTACATGGTTTAAAAGAAAATGGGAAAAATTGATAGTGAAAGAATAGAATGGAGAGGGGGAGCCACTGTGGAAACAATTATTTTTCTTACTATTTTGTTTTTGCCACCTTTCTGATTTGTTTTTAAATAGGTAGCAAGACTAGATGTGCTGCTTAATAATTCTGATTTAATGATTCTGATATGATTGTTTTCACTGAGAAGGCATAGCTTAAAAATTCCAGCAGGACTTGCAAGTTAAAAATATGAAGAAGGGGCTTCCCTGGTGGTGCAGTGGTTGAGAGTCCGCCTGCCGATGCAGGGGACATGGGTTCGTGCCCCGGTCCGGGAAGATCCCACATGCCGCGGAGTGGCTGGACCCATGAGCCATGGCCACTGAGCCTGCGCGTCCGGAGGCTGTGATCCGCAACGGAAGAGGCTACAGCAGTGAGAGGTCCACGTATCGAAAAAAAAAAAAAAAAAAAAAATATATATATATATATATATATATATATAACGAAGAAGAGGAGGAGAAGGAGGAGGGGTCTGGGCAGGGGGAGGAGGAAATGGAGTGGAAGGGGAAGAAGAGGAAAGGGGAAGAGGAAGAACAACACAAGAACATTTGAAAAATCTCATGAATTAATAGAAATCTTCTTAAAGTTTCATGACATTTCTTTTCAAGAGGAGTAAAAAAGATATCCAGCTGTTGATATGGACTTCTCACTGGAGTTCTTAGGAAGCTGGAGTGAGCCTAACCAAACCTGACAAACTTGAGTTGGTTTCTTAGAATTGCAGAGGGACCAGAGAAAATCAACCTGCATAATAAAAGAAAAGCATTTAATAGGAGGAGAAATTAAAGAGATTTTGTTAGTAAGGTTAGAAGCATGAAAGAAAAGGATAACTGTGTTAGACTGCATCCTCCAACAGCTGATGCCAAGATAGGATTAAACGTGCTAACATTTTAAGTGAAGCAGCTGCTAGAAAAAATATGAAGGGAGCCTAAGACGGCTGGAAGAGCTTTTAGACCACAGTGCAAGTCTGACCCTGAGTGAAAGAGAGGGAAGGAAGGTCGAGTGCAAACATCCTTGACTACTGGACAGTCTAAGGAATGTTTGGCAAGGCTGTCAGGTGGTCCTCAAGCCAGAGTCAGATGTCAGGGGTCCTGAGTCTCCTAGGGATCCTAGCATCATATCTGCCTTAGTTTCCCTGGCCACTGTCAGTTGATTGTTCAGTGCCTCTTCCATGGTGGGTATTTTCCTCTGGACATTAACATATGATATAGAAATCTTCACATTTGGTGCTTACTTGAATATATCAATTCACATTTCTCTACTCCAGACCCTGGAAAGTCTCTGCTTTTTCAGCCTTTTTTCTTGCATGACCTAACTAGATGGTCAGGCCATTGGCCATTACCCAGTAAGCTCTCTCTTCCCACCTTGGGCCACTTCTCTTTCCACAGGTCCACTATTAGTCATTTCCTCAGTTCCCAAATTAATAAATAAAACAGAACTGGACTTTAGCCATCGTTCCACGTGTCCCCTCTACCCCCCCATTCTGATAGAGAGCCAGGATGGTGATTTGGGTCTCTGGGATCAAGATAAACTCACACCTTGTGTTTGTAAGTCCTCAAAATATTTGGTTATTCCACCTTTCCTCAGTGTATAGTCACCCAATAAATAGGTACCTTTGTGGAGAGTCTGGGGAATTATCATGGTATAAACTTGTCATAGTGTTGCAAGGTCCTTTCTTCAAGGGACTTGAGCATCTTTTTAGTATTGATCCATATCTGGGAACTGAACAAGGGATTGTGGCTTTTTATTGGGTGATCACCTTCCATTACCTTAAGCACCTTGTTATGTGCCTGTCTATTTTGCTATTAGTTCCACATTCCTTGCTGGTTACCTCCTTGGCTATACCTCTGACCTTGCTGGTCTTTATGGAAGTTATGGCCTCTTGACTTCTGAGAGTAAAGCCCCATGACTTGGCCTTGATTATTTCAGGACCCAAGATCCCCATGAGTGTTAATGAGCTCAGCTTTGTCACCTACCATCTTAGGTCTTGGGACCAGGGCCTGCAGAGGATAGCTACTAAAAAACTTCTTAGTGATGCTGGTGCCCTTTCACTGTTGCATTCCTGATGGCCTTGGTGAATGCATTGTCCTTTGAGTCCTCTTATAGAACATAATCCTCTGATGTGTCATCTGGCCTTCTGTAGCATATTCATTGTAGCATGCCCATGTCCCTCAGCCTCTTTATTCCTTTCTCTACATCTACCAGAGCAGGGGAGTCATTTCTATCTCACTGTGATTAGCTGTCTTTTTTTCAAGGCTTCTAAGAACCACTCCAGCAGCAAGATTTCTCCATCCTCTTGGGTTCTGTGTCGTGAAAATGGCCCTCAAATCAATGAATTTCTGCAAGCCAGTCTTATGTTCTAGCCCCTCAATCACACACATTCCAAGTCCAATCCCAGGAGCACTCATCTGGCTCCTGCTGGTACATGTGGCTAGCTTTTTTGCATTTTTAAAGTGGACCCTGCAGGTCCCAGCAGGGTCTTGCTTGGAATTTAATCCTAGTTGTTGGCCTGGGAACTAGAATGGAGGTGGGAGAAGTTCCTCAGGAACCACCTGTTGCCTTACTGAGGAGAGGCTTCTTCAGCATTTGCTAGGATGGTGGAAATGCTAGCATCTAGTAAGGAAGTTTGAGCCACCTCTTCAAGCCCAGAGAATCCAGGGTGTACTGCAAACATCTGCTCAACATGTAGAGCAAACATCTTCAAAGCTTTCCATCTAGATGTCTCCCTCCCATGTTTTGGGACTCTAGATTTCTCCCACCAGGTTCCTGACCTTTATATACACACTTGCCTTGACTGAACATTCAAATATCTTTGGAGCTCTCCTACAAACAATTATGGATTCAGTTTGCTTCTCCACTATGTCTGCCCCTCCACTGCAGGAGAGAAGAAACTCTTTTTTTTTTTTTTTTTTTTTTTTTTTTTTTTTGCGTTACGCGGGCCTGTCACTGTTGTGGCCTCTCCTGTTGTGGAGCACAGGCTCTGGACGCGCAGGCTTAGCAGCCATGGCTCACGGGCCTAGCCGCTCTGCAGCATGTGGGATCTTCCCGGACCGGGGCACGAACCCGCGTCCCCTGCATCGGCAGGCGGACTCTCAACCACTGCGCCACCAGGGAAGCCCGAGAATAAACTCTTTGTAAGCTACCACGGAGGCTCTCTGGCTCCCACACTTAGCTATTAGGTGCTTGTTAATAGATCCTCAGATCCTTATTATCTTTCTGCATGTCATCAATACAACTTTAAAGTAATCAGCCAACTTGCCTCTCTTTGTAAGTATTGAACCTGTAATTTTCAAATGCCTGCATCATTGCACCTGGCACAGAATTCCCCTCCACCAGTACATTTTCTAGATCACCATTATAAAATCTTTAGCAAATATGCTACCATCTTGTGTCAGGCGCTATCTGTACATCACTTAACAACCAGGATGGAGTTCCCTAGGTGGATGAGCCAGTCCTAAGTCCCCATTTTACTGCCTGTTTTCTGGTACCACTCCTGGTACCACTTCTCTTAGTCCCTCTGAGAAGCAGATGCCAAGATGGGATTAAATATGCAAGAATTTTACTAGGGGGAAACTCTGGGAGGAAATGGGGAGGGAGCCCAGGAAGGCTGGAAGAGCCTTGTAAACTGTAGGAAAGCAGGAAGCAAAGGTGAGCAGAAGTGTCCCAGTCAGCTGTGTGTCCTCCTGTAGTTTTGGCAAGGTCATCAGCAAGCCCTTGAGTCAAATACCTATGTCTCGCAGTATCAGACCTGCTTTAGTATCCCTGCAATGGTCAGTCATTGGTTGGAAGCAGTTTCTGGGATGCTGTGTGGCCTGGGCCCAAATGTGGTAATGGATTTCAGAGCACAAGAGCTGGCCAATTTTGGTCCCTTTTGTTGGAGGTCTGCAGCTTCCATTCTTATGGCCACACTGACCAACAAAGGTGGAGGAAAGACATCTGTAGACTGGGCCCCCACTGTGATATCCATACTTAGGGGAATCAAAGCAAGAGGGGGTGCTTTTTTCTGCAAGAGAATCCACTGTAAGGAAGGATTTCATTCTCAGTGATTCCATGCTGGAACAGACTTTCATTGAAGACTTTGGAATCATTAAGCCTGAACCTTTCTATTTATAGGGTGTTAATTTAACCAATTATGGTGTCCAAGTGGGAGTGGAGGGGGTCATGTGGTATAGAACTCATATGCCTTTACATAAGCACTAAGTTTGTCCTTTTGTAAACAGAGAAAACAGGTTTCTCTTTAACCTCAGTAATTCTCTGAGTCTTTAATCTTCAAAAAGTTATTATGCAAATTGGGACTCTCTTATAAGGTAATTAAGTGTACAATATTGGCAAGCACTACAATGATGTAATGTTTACTTAGTGCTGAAGTAAAGCTTTTTTTTTTTACATCTTTATTGGAGTATAATTGCTTTACAATGGTGTGTTAGTTTCTGCTTCATAACAAACTGAATCAGTCATACATGTACATATGTTCCCATATTTCTTCCCTCTTGGGTCTCCCTCCCTCCCACCCTCCCTATCCCACCCCTCCAGGTGGTCACAAAGCACCACCAAGCTAATCTCCCTGTGCTATGCAGCTGCTTCCCACTGGCTATCGGTTTCACATTTGGTACTGTATATATGTACGTGCCACTCTCTCACTTTGTCCCAGCTTACCCTTCCCACCTACCATGTCCTCAAGTCCATTCTCTTCCTCAAGTAGGTCTGCATCTTTCTTTATTCCTGTCCTGCCCCTAGGTTCTTCATGACCGTTTTTTTTTTTTTTTTTTTTTTTTTTTAGATTCCATATATATGTGTTAGCATACGGTATTTGTTTTTCTCTTTCTGACTTACTTCACTCAGTATGACAGACTCTAGGTCCATCCACCTCACTACAGATAACTCAATTTCGTTTCTTTTTATGGCTGAGTAATATTCCATTGTACAGCCAGGCTTTTTGTTTAAAACAACGTGTTTCAGTAAATCTTGCTTGAGAAATGTTGGGATAGCTTAGCTTATAGCTTATAGCTTAGAAATTTTTTTTTTTCTTTTGCAGTACGTGGGCCTCTTACTGTTGTGGCCTCTCCCATTGCAGAGCACAGGCTCCAGACACGCAGGCTCAGTAGCCATGGCTCACGGGCCCAGCTGCTCCGCGGCATGTGGGATCCTCCTGGACCGGGGCACAAACCCACGTCCCCTGCATCGGCAGGCGGACTGTTAACCACTGTGCCACCAGGGAAGCCCAGAAATGTATATTTTTAAGGGCAAGGTGTGAGATTAACAGCTTCATGCCACTGAGTTCATGATTCTACAAGTTGATTTTAAAGTATTCTTTTAATACATGTCCAGAATATAAACTTTATTATTGGTAGTCAATAAGCATGTATTAGCCTCAAAACATGCACCTCTGTTAATGTCACTTTTTAAGATGACATCTTGCAAGTTCTCTAATTGTTTTTGTTTTTTTTCTTCTAAGATGATCAGCAGTTTAAACAGCTCAGAAGGCTTTGTTAATTACTGGGAACATATGATGTCCTAGCCCCTAGTATTTACATCAAGTCTCAAGAAAAGTTATTTCTTTTCTTTTCCAATTATTTAGGAAACTACAAGTAGTTACTTAATTGTTGAATATCTGAGCTAGCAACTGGATCCTCAGCAATGACAAGTTTAAACCCTGGGAACTGAGAGACAGTTGTAAAAGGAGATTGCACAAGGAAGCAATTTCTGTGCACTCTGAAATTTGTCTTTTAAATTGTTGGAAATAAACAATGTTGTATCTCTTTAATAGAAAGGAAAAATACCCTAAAGAATCCTCCTCTGCAGAAATCTTTCATTGCTTCAAGATTCTTTAGAATTATGGTGTCTCCAAAGTGCTGCTTTATTAAGATGTACTGAACCACATAAGTCAATGTTATCTTGAAGTTCAAACACATCAGATAATAGGAACCACTAAATAACATCAAAGCTGTTATAAAGAACAACTCAGGAGGATTTTAAAAGGAGTCTTTAGATTTGATCTATGTGAATAAACAATACTGTGCCTGCCCATTCTAATTATAATTACTATAATACACAAAAGTTGAGTAATCGTAAAGTAAAATTGTTGTCATGGGAAAACTCTTATTCCACTATTGCATGATTCTAGTTATTTTAACATGGCAGAGCATACGTACAGCTCTGAGGATAAGAAGCACTTTGGCATACAGATCTGAGAATGAATCACTTTTTGTATATACAAAACTCTGAAAAAGCCATGTGAAGACTGCATGATGTGTGAGTGGTTTTAAAATATTTCATCAAGAATCTTTCAATTTTGCAAGAAAAGAAAATACTGTTTACCATTAAAAGGAAAGTTGACAGAAATGACACCCAAATATGAATAAATTGAGTTCTGATTTATCTGAACAGATATTTAAAAAATAATTTCAGACCTACAAGGACATTTCTTATACATCTCTCAGATTAAGATATTGAACAAAACATGCTTTTGTTTTCTTTCAAAATCTGGGTTCTAGTGTAAGAGAAGTTAGTGGCATTTTCTGACTGCCTCCCTGTCATCTTTTTCACAGACTCAGGGCTGTTGACACTGAGCAAGGCAGAGAGCAAAAGAAACATTGATGAAGAAACTCTCTCTCTTCAAAACACTTAATTATTAGTATTCCTTACAATCCTTCATACAATCCTTACAATCAGTCAAGTCCTCAAATGGTATATAATGTCTGGTATTATTTTTCTCCATCTTCTTCACAGGTGACCTACAAACATTTTACAATGTAGATATCAGAGGTCAGATAGGAGCATGCATGTCTTAGGCTTTTTAAAAAATATTAAATCCTCCTCCAATAGGAAGTTGTCCCTGATAAACTTTGAAAAGCCTGTTTCTTTTTAAATTTATAAGCTTTTATCTGGAAATAATTTCAGACTTACAAAAGAGTTGCATGAATAATACTAGCATGAAGAACACACCCGTATACTTCTTATCCAGATTTATCCATTGTTAACATTTTACCATTTGCTATATAATGTGCTCTTTTTCCCTGTCTCTCTCTCTCTCTTTATATGTATTTATATATAGTTTATATATAAATATATATATGTATATATATATATACACACATATATATATATATATATATATATATATATATACACCATTTGATTATTTCTTTACTTTCTGTCATAACAAGATGTTCAAGCTTATGCTTATATTTAGCCTGCCGCAGCCCTGGAAACAAACTCTCTGAGGAGCCTTCATTCCTTTCAGTGGAAAATTATATTAGAGACCGAGATCTGAGTATGAGGTGTGCTCATTTCTACAGGGTTGTCATTGCTTCTTATACCACTCAGCAGGCAGAACTAGGAAACATGTACATGTGTATAAATGAACACACGTGCAAATAAACACACAATACACATACATATGTATCCATTTCTGCCCATAACCTCTTCCTTGCTTTACTCTTAGCTAGAAGTTATGAAATACTCATCAGTATATGAGATATATTCATGAAAGTATGAAACACTAAACATTAGTTGCTTTATCAACATTTTCCCAGTCATCTTTGGTTGGATGAATCTCATCCTTGTGTTGATTATCATGTTTCACTTTCATTTCTGTAAAATCTTTATTTTGCCCTCCTACCTTTTTCCATTTCCTGTTTTCCTTTTACTGTTTCATCTCCAAAGGTTCACCTTCTTAATATATATGATTCTGTTCCAGAAGCAGTGCATCTTTGAGGCTGCCACTTCTGGTGCTGTATACTTTCAAGTTCCTTTCCTGTGGTCAATTCTATGAATTAGTAAGTTCTGACATATGTTCAGTATTTCATCATTTATTTTTGAGCATTTTCTTTTTGATAATGATTTCATCTATGCCTTGAAAGGATTCAAAATGAACCTCCCTAAAATGTGACACTTTGTCATGTGGATTACTTTGAGCTGAAGTCAATCAAGGCCCAGAAGACTCAGGGAGAGCTTTTTACTCCCTGTTAACTTCCTGAAAGAATTTAGATAGAGGGCCTGATTCAGGAAGAGAGCTATCACCAGAAATAACTACAAGGAATATGGACTAGGTGTGGTAAACTTGGGGGAAGCTAGGTAGGGCCTGGAGATCAAACCCTTTTTCCCATTGTCTCTGCATGGCATAGCAAACATTTGTTTACTGAACATTTGCTCTTCCCATCTTCCTGTGGATTATCTTCCTTCTGTTTTTAAACCCAGACCCCTACCCATTCGCCTTAGTTTAGAATGGCATATACACCACAATTGCCTGACTGCCTTTGGGTCTCACAGTCTCAGCGGCCCCCTGTACATATATAATTAAGTTTGGTTTTCTCCTGTTAATCTTCCCTATGTTAATTTGATTATATCAGTCAAAGAACAAAGAGGATAGAGGAAAAGTTCTCCCTCCCCTACAGCTTCATCTCAGTCCTTTGCTCTCCTCTTATTCTTACTCAAGGAGAATTGTTAGTCTTCTCTCTTCTGCCCCCTGCATCCACAGGCTTGCAGCACAGAGCTGGCAGTGGGAAAGACATTGGAATTTTTGCTTTGTTTCTTTTCTACTTATAGATAATTATAAAGTTGCATTTTCCTGTCTCCCCAACAAAGCTTAAAGTATTGGTTCTATGTGGCTTATTTCTTCTCCCTGTTGATTTTCTGGAGTGCTGATTAATCAAAAATAGTTTCTTGCCTTTTGAAAAACCTTAAAAATATTACAGGCATAGAATAAATATTTTTATAGAAATTACCAGTTAGATTTAAATATTTAAAAGTTAGAAATGTGAGCCAGACACCAAATCTTCAGTTAATTTGGCGAGAGTGAGTAAGGTCAGAAAGTGAAAGGGACCATGTAGGAGAGGTGAGTAGGGTAGCCAGAGGGCAGTGGGGCAAAGTGGGAATGATACAGGAGAGCAAAAATATAATGGGTCAGAAAAGCACTGGGGAACAAGAAAGTTTTTTATCATCTCCCGAATAAGAGGATTTTGAAAATCAACAGTGTTTAACGTAGAGCTTTTGGGGAAGTGGTATCCTCAAAATAGAGCTATGGGGAGGGAATATTCTGTGAATAGTTGGTTTCCAGAAAATAAAAACTTGGTGAGTAGTGGCACATTCAGATTGGAGAGGCTAAGTCAGGCAGCATCAGGATTAAAGTACAATATGGAGAATGGCTAAGGATGGCTGGGATGCACCCACCCCAGGGTTGGAAGAACTGTTCTTAAATAGAAATCGCATACAAAGTAGCTTCAATGAAGGCACAGATAAATCTGCAATTTGAGTCAGAAGTTTATACAATGGTCCAAGCAAAGGGCCCTAGGAGAAACAGATGTCTCATCTGTGGGCACTGAGGCAGACACAGGCAGAAGTTCCTGGTTGAGTTTGTAGGGGAGGAAAAGTATTCTTTCTTCACATTTCTAGGTTTTCAGCTGGGTTTCTGTAAGAAAAGAGAGATTAACAAGAGACAAAAAAAATTTTTGACATGTATATCTCATATACACATGTGAGAAATTCAGTCATGAGTTACTCAAAGGGATGTTTTGGACTGAGGCTCCTACACCATCTTAAGGAGCGGGTAGACTTCTGGACAAGGGGAGGTAAGTTATGGGAAGGTAACTAGGAGAAGTATAGCCAACAAGGGTAAGGGTTGTTGTGCAGATCAGAGTGGTACCTTCTCCAGTGATGAGTCTCTTGTGATTAAGAATCATCCTTCTCTTCTGGGTACAGAGAGAGAGAGAGAGAGAGACCCTTAGAAATGTACAAAATGTAAATTTCCTTTACAAAAGGGAGACTTTTTTCCTTTCTTCAGAGCTTCTCCTGTGTCAGCTATTTCTTGAAATAATCAGCTCAAAATTATCTTTATGCCAAAGAGGCATACTTTGGGGTGGCACATTCTGGTTTATGAATCAAAGTCCTGGTAGGTGGACCTGTAAGCTTATGCAGATAAAGACTGGAATGGAGCTGGAGATCTACATCTAATCTACTGAGAGCTTTAGTCCTTTCCGTTTAGCAGTCTATAAATACTGTATGCCAATCCACTCTTTTCTTGCCTCCAGTACTGCAAAAGAGATATCTAATAGTGTCATCACTTTCTCCTTTTCATGGGTTATAGTATGATACTTAGATATGTGTCCTTCATTCACAACTCAGTGAAATCTCTCAATCTGTGGACCTAGCACTCTCTTTAATTTAGGGATATTGTTTATTATGATATAATTAAAGGTTCTCCTCCATCCTTTTTATTCTTTAGAAGCCCTCATTATTCAATATTAAGTTCTCTTTTTCCTCCATATTCTCTTCTCTCTATACTTTGCCTCCACTCTGAGACAGTTTTCTCCTATTTTGCCTTCTAGACCGTTAAAGTGGGTTTCAACAGTTTCATCTCCAATTTCAATTTATTCACTGAATTGTTAAACTATGAACAGTTATGTTAAACCATGGCTTGCTTAACTTTAATTTCCTTAAGTTTTGTTATTATTATTTTAAATTTGGGTTTTCAGTTGCTTTTTATACGTGTTCTGTGTGTTCTGACTGACATTTCAGAAGCTGAGAGGGATAGCTAGTTCTCTATATTTAGCTCATTGTAGCTTAAGCATAATAGTAGGAGGGTGTGGTTGCAGTTCTACACTGGTAGATTTCCAACTGGCTGTTTCTCTTTGAGGCATGGCCTCAGATGTAGAAGCAGGCACGTTCCAGTTTGTAGCAGAAATACCTGGAGGAAGTCTACCTGTTTTCTAGTTTCCTCTAACTCTCACAGTCTGAGAGTCATGGAAAACCTGGTTCACTTGTCAGCTCCTCTAGGTATTGTGGGCCCCAAAGGAAAAGTCAAACCTACATAGGTTCATTGTCAAATGGTACCCTTTTCCTACTATGAAGAGGTGCTCTCTACAAATCTCTGAGTGCCAGTGTCTTCCCATAAGATGCTACTTGCTGGCTCATGCATGGGAGCCCCTGATAATATCTCTAGGTCTTCATGCTTAGCCCACCATAAAGAAAGGCCTGTACCAGTTATCTGCAGTGAGATTCCCTTAAAGTAGGGTTACCTGATAAAATACAGGACACCCGATTAAATCTGAATTTTAGATACACAGTAATTTTTTTTTAGGGACCTACTTATAGTAAAAAAAAGTGTTCATTGTTTACCCAAAAATCAAGTTTAACTGAGCATCCCATATTTTTATTTGCTAAGTTGAGCCACGCTACCACAGAGCTCAAGGCCATCTTGCACATAGCTTCCTGTAGGGTCATGCAGAAGGTTGAGGCAGGAGGAGCAGCTAGATTGGTCTTGAGAGGTAGAGGAAAGAGGTTCAGTTCTTGTCACCATGTTCCAAATCTCTTTGTCTACAATTTTCTACTTCCCTTTTTACTTTGCCTATCATATATATTCTCCACAATGAACAAGACCTTATGAGCTGACCCAGGAAATAAAAACAACTATAATAAAAGCTTTCCCCATTAGAATCATGTGCTTGTAAATACAAATATTTTGGTTTCTTTTCCAAATCAATGATTTTATTATTATGTTAGGTTGTAAAGCAAAATCTAGCTACAAACTATTTTAAAGAAACAATTTAAAATGAATAATTAAAAAAATAGTTAAAATAAAGGGACACTAGACAAAGGAAAACAAAATATTTTAAAAAAAGGAAAAGAGGAAGAAAGCAAGAGTGAAAAGTCAGTAGCAGATTATTGGAAATTTAAGTTTAAAGTCACTAAACAGGATAAAGAAGTACATAATGTAATCATAAAAGCACAGTTCATTAAGAAAATATATTAGCCAAACATCTACATCTTATACACAAAATAGATAAAAACACAAAAAAAGTAAGAATTGACTAGAAATAATTATAATGGAAGACTTCCCTACTCTCAAAATTATTCAAATTGAATGACCACAAGAATAGCAAAATAAAGTAAAGGATACTCAGGATCGGGAATTAATTTTTTAAAAATAAGTAGTTATAACATACTATTGGTGAAGGGCCTGTAGAGTAAGGAATGTTCTCATAGGGTGAAAAACTGGGGGAAAATAAATTGTTATAAGAATTTGGAAAAGCAACGGGGAAACATCTACTAAATTGAACTTTCAAAAATCTTTTGGCCCAGCAACCCATTAATGGAACTCTTTTCCATAAAAGGGAAAACATTAGTATATGAAGTCGAGTAGACAGGAATGTTTACTGCAGTATTGTTTGCAAAGATAAAAAAAAAAAAAAGGGTGGAAATCAAATGAACGTCTCTCAATAAGAAAATGGCTGAATTCTATCCTTACCAAGGGATATATGTCAGTTGAAATGGAGGGAGTTGTAGGAGTTATTAGCTGAGAGAGAAAATCATGATGCAGAAAAATACATACAATGTGCTATTTTAATTTATATTATTTATCACTTAATGTATAAGTTTATATAGGGTTGAATGAACAAATGAAGAAGCATGGGTCAAAATATATATATGAACACAGTTTCACTTTATGTTGATGGGTAAGTGGGAGAAGGACAAAGAAAATGAGAAGGGAAACCCAAGAAGAAAAGGGAAAAGATAAAAATTCTACCTCACAATGAAACATTTATCTGAGCTAATCAATGAATTTGGTAAAGTAGCAGGATACAAAATTAATGCACAGAAATCTCTTGCATTCCTATACACTAACAACGAAAAATCTGAAAGAGAAATTAGGGAAACAATCCCATGTACCACTGCAACAAAAAGAATAAAATACCTAGGAATAAACCTACCTAAGGAGACAAAAGACCTGTATGCGGAAAACTACAAGACACTGATGAAAGAAATCAAAGATGATACAAACAGATGGAGAGATATACCATGTTCTTGGATTGGAAGAATCAACATTGTGAAAATGACTCTACTACCCAAAGCAATCTACAGATTCAATGCAATCCCTATCAAACTACCAAGGGCATTTTTCACAGAACTAGAACAAAAAATTTTACAATTTGTATGGAAATACAAAAGACCCTGAATAGCCAAAGAAATCTTGAGAAAGAAAAATGGAGCTGGAGGAATCAGGCTCCCTGACTTCAGACTATACTACAAAGCTACAGTAATCAAGACGGTGTGGTACTGGCACAAAAATAGAAATATAGATCAATGGAACAGGATAGAAAGCCCAGAGATAAACCCATGCACATATGGTCACCTTATCTTTGATAAAGGAAACAAGAGTATACAATGGAGTAAAGACAGCCTCTTCAATAAGTGGTGCTGGGAAATCTGGACAGCTACATGTAAAAGAATGAAATTAGAACACTCCCTAACACCATATGCAAAAATAAACTCAAAATGGATTAAAGACCTAAATGTAAGGCCAGACACTAGAAAACTCTTAGAGGAAAACATAGGCAGAACACCCTATGACATAAATCACAGCAAAATCCTTTTTGACCCACCTCCTGGAGTAATGGAAATAAAAACAAAAATAAACAAATGGGACCTAATGAAACTTCAAAGCTTTTGCATAGCAAAGGAAACCATAATCAAGATGAAAAGACAACCCTCAGAATGGGAGAAAATATTTGCAAACGAAGCAACTGACAAAGGATTAATCTCCAAAATATACAAGCAGCTCATGCAGCTCAATATCGAAAAAACAAACAGCCCAATCCAAAAATGGGCAGAAGACCTAAATAGACATTTCTCTGAAAAAGATATACAGATTGCCAACAAACTCATGAATGGATGTGCAACATCACTAATCATTAGAGAAATGAAAAGCAAAACCACAATGAAGTATCACCTCATACCAGTCAGAATGGCCATCATCAAAAAATCTACAAACAATAAATACTGGAGAGGGTGTGGTGAAAAGGGAATCCTCTTGCTCTGTTGGTGGGAATGTAAATTGATACAGCCACTATGGAGAACAGTATGGAGGTTCCTTAAAATACTAAAAATAAAACTACCATATGACCCAGCAATCCCACTACTGAGCATATACCCTGAGAAAACCATAATTCAAAAAGGGACATGTACCACAATGTACATAGCAGCACTATTTACAATAGCCAGGACATGGAAGCAACCTACAATTTACAATTATTTACAATAGCCAGGACATGGAAGCAATGTGTCCATCGACAGATGAATGGACACATTGATGATGTGTCCATCATCATGATGAATGGACGGATGAATGGGTAAAGAAGATGTGGCACATATATACAATGGAATATTACTCAGCCATAAAAAGAAAAGAAATTGAATTATTGGTAGTGAGGTGGATGGACCTAGAGTCTGTCATACAGAGTGAAGTAAGTCACAAAGAGAAAAACAAATACCAATGCTAATACATATATATGAAGTCTAAAAAAAAAATGGTTCTCATGAACCTAGGAGCAGGTCAGGAATAAAGATGCAGATGTAGAGAATGGACTTGAGGACATGGGGTGGGGAGGGGAAGCTGGGACAAAGTGAGAGAGTAGCATTGATATATACACACTACCAAATATAAAATAGATAGCTAGTGGGAAGCAGCTGCATAGCACAGGGAGATCAGCTGGGTGCTTTGCGACCACTTAGAGGGGTGGGATAGGGAGAATGGTAGGGAGGGATTCTGGGGATATATGTATACATATAGCTGATTCACTTTTTTATACAGCAGAAACTAACACAACATTGTAAAGCAATTATAATCCAATAAAGATGTAAAAAAAAACATTTTAGACATGATCACGCCTATGAACTTATGTAAAGATACATATTGCCTTATGTATAAATAAATTAAATTGACAAATTCTTTAAAAAGTCTTTGGATTCCTACCCAATATATGCATATTACAGAAAAAATCTTTGCTCCAGATTTTGATCTCAGAATTTATCTTTTCTCTGCCTCTCTTTTTTGTGAGTCTTGTTTACCTATGTCTATTGAAAGTTTGTTCCCTCAACAACCCCAGGTCAGAAGTAGGCATCTACTTTTCAGCGGGGATCTCACACTAGTGGTTTCTGTTTTGTTGTTTCCTTCCTTTTTAAGCATTTCCTTCACAGCTTTCTGTCAGGTGCTGTGGAAGTTTAGAGAATTGTATCACTCAATCTTAGTTTTGAAGGAGTTTTCAATATAGTTGGAGAGGCATGTGTACTTAAAATATTACAGTTTTAGAATAAAGCACTGCATATGCTGGTATAAGCCAGGACCTAATTAAGAAATGCATGCAGTCTAAATAAACAAAAGGCAAAATAATAGTGTTTGTTACTTAGTCCAAGCTCATACGGCTCACCACATAACAGGCCAATAAATCGAGAGATGAGTTGCTGGGGCATTGAATAGTGACTTTATTTGGAAAGCTCACGGACCGAGAAGATGGTGGAC
This sequence comes from Phocoena sinus, assembly GCF_008692025.1. NCBI lineage: Eukaryota > Metazoa > Chordata > Mammalia > Artiodactyla > Phocoenidae > Phocoena > Phocoena sinus. Next base: position 27,629,717 of record NC_045775.1, read on the forward strand.
TTGTGTCCCAAAGAACCATCTTGCCTGAGTTAGAATTCAGGCTTCTTTTATACCAACAGGGGAGGGGATGTGGTTGGTTGTTGCAAGTTTGGCATCAGAATCCTTTGTTCTTCCATCTGTCCACTAGGTTAGGTCATGATGTTCTCGTAAACTTCCAGTAAGACAAATGTTCTTCTCTGTTCTGCAACTTTTTATCTCTGTATGAATGGAAAAGTGTTATACCTTTAAAGGTCAGAGCCTTGAGAATGGGCTATCCTGTATATTTCAGTCTGTAGGCAACATTCTTAATTCTAGCAAAAGCAATAGAATACAGAGGTTAAAGTAAAAGAATCAGATCCAATATGGAGACAGATTTGTTCTTCCCTATTACATGTTCGTAAAAGGGAGAATTGGGGTTGGAGTGATCAGGGGAGAATTCGGTGAGGCTGTTAGGACAAGGACTAGGTTTCTGAAACATATGGCCAGGAAGTAGAAGGGTAGAAGGTATTCTATGTAGGCATGTTTTCTGAAAAAGAAACCAACACTCTCTAAAAAGGAATGAAGAAACACCACAGAGAAAAACATAGCATCACATTATTTGATAATGAGAATATCTGTCCGCCAAGGGGTGACTCTTTGCTAAGTAAACCTACATCCAATTGCTTACTACACTGAGGTGGGAAAATAGGTCTACTCAACACTAGCATTCCTTGAACACAATAATAGCTAATGCTTCTTGGATATTCACTACATTCCAGACACTGTATATATTTAGAGGCAAGTAAACTGAGTCACAGGTATGTTAATACTTGCTCAGGGTCACATTGCTAGTGAGGGGTAGAACTAGGATTGTAACCTGGGCTCATAACCTCTATGCTGACTGCCACTTTAACAGTGGCCATGTTACAAGGCAGTGGTAGAGTGGCTATTGGACTGGATGTGGAAACAACTTCATTACACGAGAGTACACATTTTAAAACATTTATAAAAATGAGATTCTAGCTATGCAAACCAACTTCCTACTGCATCAGGGAAATACCTTCAGGACCAATGGTAATTAGTGAAAGGAATCTTTAGAGGACTTCTATAAGCACTGTAGTGGGAATGTAGCAGGGTACCCATGGCATATTTTATACTTGCTATATAATTTAGACAACTGTCAGCCCATGGGGAGCTCATATTTAAACTAATTTAAAATAAATGAGTAATTAGCTTTTCATGAGCTAATGAATCAAACATTTTCCTAAATGGAAAACAAATCATGTTTATAGCCTAGCCCTCAATCTCAGCTATAAGTCCTATAATTCACTTAAAAATAAGCTCTCTGGCCTTTGGTTAAAAAACAACTTGGGGGCTCCCCTGGTGGCGCAGTGGTTAAGAGTCCGCCTGCCGATGCAGGGGTCACAGGTTCGTGCCCCGGTCCGGGAAGATACCACATGCCGCGGAGCGGCTAGGCCCGTGAGCCATGGCCGCTGAGCCTGCGCGTCTGGAGCCTGTGCTCCGCAATGGGAGAGGCCACAACAGTGAGAGGCCCGCGTACTGCAAAAATAAATAAATAAAAATTAAAAACAACTTGGTCTTTTTCCTCTGGAGATATCTAGATTTTCATCACCTACCAGCCACCTTAATATACACTTGATATCAAAATAATGCATTTTGATTTGTTCCATGAGTTTTTTTTTAGTGAACAAGGTACATTGAATGATCTTTTCAAGATAATTTACAATGTGATCCATGTTATAATTAAAACCTTTATTTGAAATGGTGGGGATAAAAAAGTGGGTGGTGTCTAGAATAGGAAATTTCAAAAACAAAACAAATGAATAAATATAGAAAAATGGAAACAGATTTATAGATACAGAGAACAAACAGGTGGTTGCCAGAGGGGAAGGGGGGTGGCGGGAGGAAAAAAATAGGTGAGGGAGAGTAAGAGGTATGAACTTCCAGTTGCAAATATATCTCTATCTCTATCTATCTATTTATCTATCTATCTATCTAATTTTTCTACATTTTAGGCCCTATGCTGAGTCCTTTACATGCAGTATCCAAATGGGCCTCATAGTAATTTTAGGTGGTAGCATAATTACTATCCCTAATGTAAATAGACTCACTCTCCAATTCAACATTTACTGAATATCTATGATGTGTCAGACATTGTGTTACACAGGACCCATCCCTTTGAAATGTAACCATCAAGAAACACAAAGTCCCTATCTCCCAGCCTCTGTGGGAGTGTAGGAGCCTAACTTCTTCCCAAATAGCAAATGCAAATGGCCTAATCATATTAACCAACTTCCCTCCTCTCCTAATATCATCCAGTACTTTTCTACTAGCTCATGCTGATGTTTAAAAACTCTCTCACCTTTTGTTTCAGTAGTAGGAATTGAGTTTAATTTCTCCTCCTTATTGCAATTATCTTGAATAAAGTCTTACTTGATGAGGCACAATTTTTTTTTTAAATTACAGATCTATTCTCATAGAACACAGTGTGAATGGCTGGTGGCCTCCTGGAGTGGCCCAATGTGTGGTCCTGGTCAGGCTAGAAAGGGGTGGGGGGACATTGACACATGATTACATAACAACACAGCTACAAATATTACAAATGCTAATAAGAAAACTACAAAGTATCGTGAGAGTTTTAACAGTTAACCCAAGCTGAAGCTTCTAGGAAAACTATAGAGAGAAAAAAATCACATTTAGATTCCATTTGAGGTCCCACTTGGAGTATAATTAGAATTGTGAGGTAAAGACAATGTGTATGTCTTTCAGATGGAAAGAACAAAGGACAACTATCAAATAGCTTTGGCTACAGGAGTGTAACAGAGATAAAAGATAGAGATTAAAAGATAAGTAATCACAGACTTTCCCCTTCTTAACAAGAGATACAGGACTCAAAGGGAAGTAGACTGTGAAAGCTGAGTTTCATGGCTACTCTTAGGTAGCAGCAGTGGGTGGATGAGGGATGAAGCCCAGAGACTGCATGTGTCAGGGAGGAAGAAATTCTCCTCTACCCTTCTAGGTTCTTCTGGCTGGTCTAAGAATTAAATTGACAGAAGACAGATTAGCAGGACAAAATCAAACACAAGTTCAGTAACATTTATACATGGGAGAGACACAGGAGGACTGAGTAACTCAACAAAATGGCAGAAGCCCTCAGCTTAAATACCATCTTCAGCTAAAGACAAATGAGGATGTTGGGGATAGTGATTTGGGACTTCAAAGGCAAGGAAGGCAATTCACATGGAGTAGGGAAAGCAAATGTTTGGTAAACAAATGTTTAGACCCTTGTTGGGAGGCAGAGATATTGAATAATATCCTCCAAACTAAGAAGGAACTTTAAGACCAAAAAACAAATCAGGCAACTCCATAAAGTGCAATTATGAAGTTTACAGGGGGTAACTTACATACAGACAGGGTTAGGCAGACAACCATCCAGAGATATTCACAGCTGCACTTTGCATGGCCAAAAGGGGTACAGGGGGTTTTAAAGGGGCCAAAACTAAAAATAGAATCTGACTTCCAAGTGAAAAGCACATCCACTCCCACAGGAACAGAGGTTTTCCTCCCCCCAGGGGTCTCCTGACCATTAATGCATCTTTAGGTTCTTGGGCTACAGGAAGGAAGGTATTTCACCTATTCTTAGAACTCAGAGGCAAAAGGGATGGAGCTGACCGAGAAGTGGACAGTGACTGACTGCTGAAGCAGAGCAAAATTTGCCACCAAAATACGTCTCTTTGGCATAAGGATTATTTTAGGCTGATTACCTTTAAGAAACAGCAGACACAGGAGAAGCTCTGAAAACTGAGTAGAACATGTCCTTTTGTAAGAGAAATCTGCATTTGTAAGGGAAATCTCTATTTGTAAAGATGTCTTTCTGTCTACCAGGAAAAGAAGGATGACTAAATCTCTAGAAATTCTTATCAGTGGAGAAGACTGAACAGATTTAAATCTGCATAACATCCATACATTTGTTTACTGTGCTTTGCCCGATAATATCTTAAAACTGGCTTTTCACCAACTCCCCCCCTCCAACAACATCTTCTTTGGCCATTTTGAGAGTTACTCACTTTTCCTGGGTATGTATATGGGAGTAATACGTATTATTAAACTTATAAGTTTTTTTTTCCTTTTCTGTTAATTTTTTTTTTTTTTTTAGGGAGGCCTCAGCCAAGAACCTAGAAGGGTACATGAAAAACTATTTTTCCTTCCTTTGATTGCCTTTTCCCCAGAGACACAGTTCCCCCATCTCAGTAGCCTCCATAAACACAGACACCCAAGCCTTGAACAACACACACTTGACTAAAAAGTTCTCAGCACCTTTCTCATGCCTATAGTCTGAGGAAACCAAATTCTAGACCTAAGTGACTTCTGTTAAAAGGAGCCCTCTTCTCAATGAGCTTGACAGTAAAGTTATTCTTTAACAGGGGCTGAGTACTCAAGGAACCCCTATTCTTTGGTCCAGGCCAACACCTGCTTCAATAGAGCTTTGTGTGTATATTCAGATAGACAGATGATAAAGTAAAAAAAAAAAAAAAAAAAAAAAAAAAAATCTTAGGAAATATGCCTCCACTCTGTGGTAAATTCCCATTCATGAGAAAGAGTTAAAATATTTATTTCTGGTACAAAAGGGATCTCATCTATTAATCCTTTTTTTTTTTTTTTTTTTTTTCTTTTTCAATTTTCTCCCTTAGTCATACTAATTGAAATTAATTTCCAAAACAAATTTTAAAATAAAGCTTGCAAAATTTCTCACATTGGAGAGGTGAGACAACTTAGAAGGTATTTGTTATTCTTTAATTAATGTGTCGAGCACTGTTCTAGATACTGTAGGTACAAAATAAATAGGTCACCCCAAGCCCTTAGACTTCTTGGGACAAGTTGCTGTTCCTACATTTCTCTAGATCTTGCCTATGATTTCCTTTCCAGGCACACTTCATCACTTTATTTCTGGTTTGTTGTTGTTGTTTTTCAATTTCTGTCCCATTCCCTCAAAGCTCATTTCTAGTTGGTCAGGAGTCAGGAAAGCCTTCATATTTAAAATGAACTTTCAACTGATATGCAGTGAGTGGATATTGCTAGGCAAACAGGGAAGGAAAGGCAAAGAAGATTTAGGTAGCAGGAACCGCAGTTTCTCACACAGACATGTCAAATAGTCTGATTTATTTGGTGAATTTTAAGCAGTTCAATATGACTGGGTGGAAAATTCAAGGAGTGATATTATAAGGATGCAAGTGTGGAGAAGGAAGCAAGGGCTAAATTATTATCTTGTGATAAAAGCTGTTTAGACTTTATTTTATAAGAAATCTGGAGAATCAGTCTTAATCTTGAATCAGGGAGTTTGGTCCTGCTCGTATATTTCAGGAAGAAAAAAAAAACTAAGCTATGTAAAAATTAATAAACGGAAACCTCCATTAAACATATTTGAGAGACACGGTTCGGGGCTGGTGCTGGAGAGCTCTCACTCCGTGTGATGATAGCCGAGTCCAACAGAAAGAAGAAATACTCCTCTTTGTACCTGGCAAGGACTCAGCCAGTGAAACACCATAGACTCTTTTTTACTATACCCCTCTCAGCTTCCTTCTCCTCTATATAAAAGCCCGCCCTCCTCCTTTCCATTGCCTTGGGAGCTTATTACAGACCACAAATTGAAACTCTGCTGATCCTGAATAAACCTGTCTTTGCTGGAGAAATATCTCGCAATCTATTTGTTTCAGGTCAACACAAAAATACGAGAACGTCTTGTATCTTGTATCACTTTTTTTTTTTTAAATTGCAGTATAGTTGATTTACAATATTGTGTTAGTTTCAGGTGTACAACAAAGTGATTCCGTTATACATACATGTTTCTGATCATAGGACACTATCTCCCCTTCCACAGTCCTGACCTAATATCAGATAGCTTCTTCTTGAACCAGTGCTGTGATAGGGGACTCAATATTTAAAAAAAAAAAAAAAAAAAAAATCAATTCACTGTTAGCCAGCCCTGGGTGTCTGCTTATTCTTCATTTGGTTGAGGTAGAATTGTACTCTGTGAAACTTTACCAAACTGTTCCTCTAGTTCTGCTCTCTCAAGCAAAACTGAATAAACATTCTTCTTCCACATGACAATTTCTCTTAAAATATTAATTTCCTTTGAAGCACGCTGTGGAAGAAATTTCCTACATTGGTCTAGAGATTGGTCTGGGTGGCCTCCATAATTCTATTATTCTATGAAGCAAGTATCATAATAAAGCCGTGCAAGTACAATAATGAAAATAACAACTACTTCTTTTTTTTTAATGCCTACCAAACATTTGTATTCATATGAAAACAAATATTTTTAAAATTTCATATTAACATTAAGCCAGAAAAAGCAAAAGGCAAGAGTATGTGCATAATATGATCTCAAATATGTAAATAATATACATAGAAAAAAAGACTAGAAGAAAATATTCTAAAATATTAACAGGATTGCTTCTAGTTGGGAAGATTATGTTTTTTAAAAAATCATGGTTTGCACTATTTCCCAAATGCTCTATAATTCACATACATTATTTCCTTTTTTTTTTTTTTTTGACTGCACCATGCAGCACACAGCATCTCAGTTCCCCAACCAGGGATCAAACCCATGCCTCCTGCAGTGGAAGCATGCAGTCCTAACCGCTGGACCACCAGGGAATTCCCATGTACATTATTTCTATAACAAATGTTATTGAAATCTTTTTTTTTTTAACATCTTTATTGGGGTATAATTGCTTTACAATGGTGTGTTAGTTTCTGCTTTATAACAAAGTGAATCAGTTATACATATACATATGTTCCCATATCTCTTCCCTCTTGCATCTCCCTCCTTCCCACCCTCCCTATCCCACCCCTCTTGATTGATGGACAGGTGCCAAGTCTTAGTGCTAATCTTTACAATAACCCTGGAGAGTTGGCATTATTATTCTATTCATGCAGATTAGAAAATTAAGGTGAGTAACATACTCATATGTGTGTAGCTGCCAAGTGATGAGCCCAAGATTTAGGTGTAGTTCTATACTCCTATTTCTTAAAAAAAAAAAAAGAAGGATACCATACAGTGTTACATCTTTTCACACTTTGGTAGGTTAATTAACTTTACTTCTCATTTTAAAGAAGTTTTAAATGTTCATTAATGTGCATCAAACTGGAAAATATTGTGAGTTCCTAGGATATTCTTATTGTACCATTTTGATCTGAGACCCAAACCCGTAGATTCCAGATATTTTAATTAGACACAATTTTTTTTTTCTATGAGTAGCATTATACTCCTACATTGCTTTGATATTTTCAGGGAAATATAAAACTTTGTTAGAGTAATTACTCGAATATTGTCAGACAAATGCCGAACATTTTGTTTATAGTACTTTAACTTTTAATTAAAACAGCTAAACAAAGCAAACTATGAATTAGGAAAGAATAAAGCAAAATTGCATTTTGGGAGGCCTTACACATTCTGGGGTTTGTTCTTTAATAAAACTTTGCATGTGCAATTTTTAATTTTTGAATTAATTTTTTAAAATTTATCTTAGAGCCCTAATATAATTATTATAATTAATAATTTGATTACTTTGTCAACAAAACATTAATTGATTTTAAAATCTGATAGTGTCTAGCGGTTTATATACTATTAGGCTTCTTTAGTTCTCCAGAAGTATTGTTTTATTTAATTATTCCAAATATTTATATAAAAAGTATGAATTAGGTCAATTAAAAATGTATAAAAATTTTGGGTATATTTGAATCAATATATTTAAATCAAAATTATTTAAAGAAGTGCTTTAATTTTGAATATCAGTATATTATTATGGTATCAGAGTGTTTGATAAATGATCTTAATAAAATGATGAGAGAATTCTATTCTTAACAAATGTCTAAAAGCCTGGGTTTTGAAATCTATTAGACTGAGGCACTAACTCATTGTGTGATCTCAGGTCATAACCTCCCTGCTCCTCAGTATCCTCATTACTAAATCGTGATGATAATGTTCTCCTCACAGAGACCATGAGTCAATGATATGGGACATATGTATAATGTATAGAGCAGTTAATATTGTCTGTGATTGTGAGGAGATCATATCAACTAATCTTTTGAGAATAAAGAAAGTAGATATGCTTCTGTTGTTAGGAGGGAAAGCATTCAGTCTTTCACCATTAAGTATGGTGTTAGCTGTGAGTTTTTACAGTTGCCCTTTTTCAAGTTGAAGACATTCTCTTATCCGTCTACTTTTCAGAGCTTTCTTTAGACAAAGATAATGGGTTTTTTAAAATGCTTTTTATGCATCTATAGTTTTTATAATTGTCACTTGTGAACATTGTAAATTACAATGATTGATTTTTAAATGTAAAACCAAATTTACATCCCTGGGATAAATCTGATCAAGTCATGATGTATTATCCATTTTATATACTTTTGGATTTGATTCATTAATGTTTTAAGTATTTTTGCAATTATGATTATCAGGAGTATTGGTCTGTTATTTTATTTTCTTGCAATCAAAGTGTGTTATTATTGAAATATCTTTCCAAATACCAGGTTTTAATATTAGAGTAATGGTGTTAGATGTTAGAAAGTGTTAGGAAGTATTGTCTCTGCTTCTATTTTCTGGAAAGGTTTTTTGTAGGACTGATACTATTTCTTCCTTATATGTTTGGAAGAATTCACCAGTGAAGCCATCTGGGGCTTGAGTTTTCCTTGTGGGAAGGTTTCTAACTATGAATTCAATGACTTTAGTAGATATAAGACTATTTAGTGTATCTATTTCTTCTTCACTGGGCTTTGATAGTTTGTATCATTCAAGGAATTTGCCCATTATCACATTTATTGACAAAAGTTTTTCATAATATTCCCTTACAATCCTTTTAATATTATAGAATCTATCATTATATCCCCTCTCTCATTCCTGATATTGGTAATTTGTGTCTTTTATCTTTTTATCCAATTAGTCTGCCCAGAAACATTAATTTTATTGATCATCTCAAAGAAACAGATTTTGGTTTAATTGGTTTTCTTTTTTTCTGTTTTCTATTTCATTAATTTATACTCTTTATACATTGACTGTGATCTTTATTATTTCCCTTTCTTCTACTTGCTTTGTTTTTTATTTGCTATTGTCTCTCTGGTTTCTTAAGGTTGATGCTAAGGTCACTGGTTTGAGACATTTTCTTTTTACTGACATAAGCATTTTGTGCTATAAATTTCCTCCTATTTACTGCTTTAGTAAGTTCACACAAATTTTGTATGATGTTTCAAAAGATTTTTTTTTAATTGCTTGTGCTATCTTATCTTCTCAAGACAACATTACCAAACATTCATGCATTACAACCTTGTTCTTGTGTGTGTGTGTGTGTGTGTGTGTGTGTGTGTGTACATTTGTGTCTGTGTGTTTCTTTTGTTCAGTTGGTCAAAAAGATCTAGAACTGGAACTGATACCATATTGAAGTAAGGACAGAGAAAGTGTTTTGCTTATAGTCTGGCATGAGCCTCAAGGAAAAGGATGTTCTAGTCATTTTTATAATCTCTCTTGTGGCAGAAATGATTGGTAGGGCTGATATCCAATCACAGGTTTCTTATCTCATTTGAGGAGGGTTAATAATCAGATACCTCTCTAACTCTTAATATCAGCATAAAGTGGCCAGGAGGCACAACTATAAACAGTTATCACAGAAAAGTTTTGCAAGCATTATATTCTATTTGTGCTAATATGTGAACTTTATTTCTTCAAAAGGTACATACAGATTTTAATAGTACTAATTTTATTCAAACTCATTTTTTTCTTATGAGAGAGGAAAAGTCATACAAGGTACAGGGTAAGACATCGAGATTTAAAGAGGAAATTTGATGAAATTTGTTCATCAATAAAATGTCCAGTTCAGATTATTGCAGCCTGTGCATTATAATTGTGCTTGATTTATTTTAATAGTGTGTTTATTTTGATTTATTTATTTTGTGAGTGAAACCTTTTGCTAACTAAATAAATTTCACACACGCATAGAATTTACTTTACTGAATTGTCGATTACAGTCATCATAAAACATAAAAATAAACATTATTAAGAACTTTTACATATAAAATTACTACCAGTTACTGAGCAATGAGTGCATGTACATTATCTCATTTAATAGTCATAAGAGTTCTGCATGCTAGTTATTATTATCCCCATTCTGCAGATTAGGAAATCAGGCTCAGGGTGATTACCCTAATTGGGTCATACAAGGAGTTGAAACAACATTTGTCTGACTACAATGCCAATGCTTTCCACTTTGCAAATACACTATTTCAAAGAAATTAAATTATAGCAGCATTTATTTAACAACATTTACTAAGTTATGTACACACTTTAGGCCAAGCATTTTGGTGAAGGGATTCTAATCTCAGACAAATTAGAAGCCCAGAAATGACTAATAAACATTATCATCAGATCCCATCTATATTCTGAAACCAAGAATTACAACTTAAAATATCTAAGGTTTTACCAATAAAATTGCTGCATAGAAGGAAAATAGGTATTTTTCAAGTCCTAATGGGTATTTTCAAGTCCTCATTAAATTAAGACACAAATGGATTTGTATCATTATTACGTATGACTATAAACTCAAACTCACATTTATTTTTTTCCTGAAAAATTACTATGCTTGAATGTCAAAAAAGGCTATGCCTGTGAATTTACTATCTCTTTACAGAAAATGCCAGGCAGTGCATATCATTTCTGAGGAAGAAAAACAGAAAAACAAAGCCCCGTATGCACGTGTGAGTGTGTTAAGGGAAGTCAAGAATCATTCGTAGAGGGTTTAAGTCAATCATCCAACTTTCTTGTCTTCCCATGGTCCCACAACAGAGACCTTGGACTTGAAGTGAACTTGGAATGTCTTAGCTTTCTCTGGTGGGTCCAAAGTGTTCAGGCCTGGGACTGCCCTTAGTTTTGTGAATAGCCATGCCAGGAAGTTCTGTAAAATTAATTTTCGTATCATCCCTGTTCTGGACTTGGATATTGTAAGATCAGGTAGTGAAAGGACACGGTTCAGTAAAAACTTAAAATTAATTCATTAGATGCTTCTCTGAGCCAAAGAGTTTGAAAAGCCTAGGAGAACTACCTCTGAGGTAGCTTCACAAATACTGAATAAGGAGGGATCACCATAGGTCATGAAAGTGAGCATTCTCTCAGGACAACTTTTCATTCACTGGCTGGTCTGAAAATAAATAGCCTGAAGTGCTTTGTGCACAAGAGCCATAAAAATGTTCATTCTGCAGGGTGCTTACCGTATTCTTCATTAGCTTCTGGGCATCTCAGCACGTTTAATTGTATGCTCTTGAAACCATTGAATTAAGTTGAAAAACAAGTTGAGAAAACTTTCCTGAGTAGAGTGGGGATGTTGATTTAGCTTCAAAATAAATTCTACAGTTCTCCAAATTTTGACAATAGTATTGTTAAGGACTTAAGTTGCTGTGGAATTGTAAAACACTTGGCTGCTTGAAGCCAATTTCTTTAATAAAAATGGCAAGCAGAGTTTATAGCTTATAACTATGTGTCTTAACATCATCTCTTTCAATCTGTGTGTACCACACTGTTCAAAGGGCACATAACGATATTGTTAAGCAGTACCATCCCTCTCTGAAGGTGACATGAAGAGCTGCTTACATGGTATAATTTTTTTCTTCATGTAACATTTTTTTTTGTAATAGAAGTATATAATAAGTTTTCAAAATTCAAAGAATCCTAAATAATAGAAAGAAAAAATAAAAACAAACCTCCTCGTGACTCTTACAACCTAGGAATAAAATCACTGAAAACACATTTAGAATATTTGTTTCTATAATAAACAAAAAATATATATAAGGAGTTTTTATGAAAAAATAGGGTTAATTGTATTTAATCATAATTTATATGTACTGAGGAAATGAACCAAATGCATTTTCTCAGGTTTTACTTAATCTCAAAAGCTCAGAAATTTCAGTTAGTCTTAGAAAGTTTATGAAAAGCTTTGCATGACCCAAAATATCATTAGTTTATGTACTTACTAACTCTGTGATTATTATGCAAAAAACAAAAAACCTAATGGGAAATTATTCCCTGCTCCTTCTCTCTTTAATGTAAAACTAGTTTTACTGTATTTTATGTCTTTCTTTAGCAGGTCATTCCATTACTGGAAATTACTTTCAGCACTCTTTTAAAATGGCTTCATTGTTGGGTTTCCCTGGTGGCACAGTGGTTGGGAGCCCGCCTGCCAATGCAGGGGTCACAGGTTCAAGCCCTGGTCTGGGAAGATCCCACATACGGCAGGGCAACTGAGCCCGGGTGCCACAACTATTGAGCGTGTGCTGTAGAGCCCGCAAGCCACAATTACTGAGGCTGTGTGCCACAACTACTGAAGCCCGCACACCTAAAGCCCATGCTCCACAATAAGAGAACCACTGCAGTGAGAAGCCCCACACCTCAACGAACAGTAATCCCTGCTTTTTGCAACTAGAGAAAGCCCATGCACAGCAACAAAGACCCAATGCAACCAAAAATAAATAATAAATTAATTAATTTTAAAATCTTATTAAAAAGATAAATGGCTTCATTGCCTTCATTTATAAGTTTTGATTTGCTGCATATATTGTATAGTCCTAGCACCAATTTTTTTTACATTCATTTGTTTTAGTGGGTTTTTTTTTTTTCAGTTATATAATGAGCATCTTCTTACAGCAAAGGGAGAAAACAGTTGTGTGATTATTCACATTTGTGGGTTTTGCTCCTAGCTCTAAGACTCTAGACAGCTCCTGGGATGGATGATAAAGGACTCTTCTAACATTTGGTAGATGGAGGTGGGAATTTTAGTTTCAAAATTAAGCTTTTCTCAGTCCTAAAAAAGAGACCATTGAAACTATCAATTGATGCCTCAATCTATTATCCTATTAAGGACTCTCCCTATAGAACGAAGAAAGCAGTGGTGGATTTATAATGGGCTAACGTCTATAATATATGAACCCATGAATACCACCTTTCATTAATTAAACATATGATGGCTCTGTATAGACACCTAGGTTCTAGTTATCTGCTCATCATTTGGACTGGTGGAGCAATTAACTTCTTTTGGTTACTCTTAGGATAACAATATTGCTTAATCTCTTGTGCCAGACACTGCTAATTGCTTAGCCAGTAATCACGTTCCTCTTTTCTAAATTATTAGAGATCTGACTTTGCTCCAAATGTTATCATGATTAGTTACATTTGCCAACTTCCTTGCAGCTAGGGGAATTATTTCGCCCAGTTCGGGCCTGTGAGATTTAAAAATAAATATTCTGGGAATTTATTTAAAATTTTTCTTTCCTTCTATGGATTCCATCCACTCATTCTCCTTGTCATTTTTTTATGCTGGAAAGGGAGATGGAAGATGTATATGGAGCAGCCATTTTGTGACCAGGAGGAGGAAAACCATGCACTATGGATTGCAGAACAGAAAGATTAAATAGCCTGGGATGCTGATGGCATCTTGGAGCTACTATACCAAGCCTGGATGTCCTGCACCTGTGCTTCTTGTTACGTGACAAAAAATAATCCTTTTAAGATGCTATAGGTAGGTTTGTAAGACAGGCAACCAATGCATACTTTACAGGTGGTATTGTGAGAACTAAATAAAAATATAAAAATGGACTATCCCTGAATATCACAAAAGCAGTTTACATTGATTAGAAATCTAATTATTTTTGTTGTTGTTGTTATTGTTGTTGTTTGGTGAACTATTAAGCTCCCACATGACTTTAGGAACACGAAAATTAATTTTATTTAAAAATTTATACATAGGTGTCAAATTTATTGGGTAGGCACTGGGAATATAAAAATGTCACCGTTTCTTCTCTCAAGGAATTAGGTCTAGTAAGGCTAAAGATAAATACATTTTTACATAAACAAAAAAAGTAAAACACTGTGGTGAATCCAAGGAGTGCTTCCTGGAGGAGACATCTGTGTTGGTAGCAAGTGCTAGAAAGTGAAGAGATGAGAAAGAGGGGAAATATTCAGGAGCAGAGCAGTAAGTGAAAAGCAGGGAAGTTTAGCTGTGAGATGTAGTTCACAAAATGTAGTTCAGAATTGCAGAAGCAAAGGATAATAAGATGATGAGGAGGCATTGCCTTATCAGAAAGGACTTTGATGTTGTGTTTACAGTTTGGAATTTATCCTGAAGGCAATAGAGTAGCTCTGAAGAATGTTATACCAGAAAGGGTGATACTTGGCATGTTAGGCAGGGCACTGGGAGAGGTGTGGACAATACTGCTTGAAGAGGACAAGAACAGAATGAGAAAACCCAATTAGAATACAATAATTATAGTCCAACTGAGAGATGGTAAGGATGGGAAAGTGGGACAAAATCAGTAAATAACGGAGATAACAAAGATTTCTTCACTGATTGTATGCGTGTAAGAATTTGGTAGAGGCTGGGGGTGTGGCAGAAGCAAAATGTAATAACATCTCTCACTACTATAAATTTCAGGCCTGTATTCTTGACCATTAAAATTCCTTATAAGTGGTAGCCAAGCAAAGATGATATCCAAGAAAAGAAATGCCCCAAAAGTTCCAGAACACGAGATGATTTCTTGAGATTAGGTTTTAAGAGAAATCACCATTGTTTTGTAGTTAAAAACTAACTCTTAAGTAACCAAGATGTCTTTCAATAAGATAAATTGATAAGCAAATTGTGGTACATACAGACAACAGAATATTACTCCATAGTAAAATGAAATGAGCTGGCAGAACACATGGAAGAACCTTAAATGAATATGGCTAAGTGAAAGAAGGCATTCTTAAAAGGCTACATATTGTATGATTCCAATAAGACATTCTGGAAAGAGCAAAACTACAGAGACAGTAAAAAGATCAGTGGTTGCCAAGGGTTTAGAGGGAGAGGGAGTGAGATGAACAGATGGAACACAGGACATTTTGGAGGCAGTAAAACTATTCTGTTTGATACTGTAGTCGTGGATGTGTGGCATTATGCATTGGTCAAAGCCTGTAGACCTGTGCAACACAAAGAGTGATCCTTAATGAACTGTGGACTTTAGTTAATAATAATATATCACTATTGGTTCTTGAGTTGTAACAAACACATCACACAAATGCAAGATCTCAGTGACAGGAGAAACTGTATTAGTGTTGGAGGAGGGAACCATATGGGAGCTCTACTTTCTATGCAATATTTCAGTAAATCTAAAACTGCTCTAAAATATAAAGTTTATTAGGAAAAAGCTTTCCCCCAAATAAATCAAGTCAGAGTAACAGTAAGTCATAGAAATATATTTTTTTCAAGATAGGAAAATCTTTGAGCACAAGTTCCTTATCATACAATTCATCCTTCAACAGAACTTTGAACTCCTAACTTTACTTTTTCCTCCCATTTTTTTCTTTTCTTAATAACGACCAGAAACTCTCCTGAGCTTCATATTTTCAGTCTAATGTTTCTCATCAGATCAAGAATAAAATACCATAGAGGGTTCTACTGATAAATTAATATCTGACACTTCGGGGTTTTCCTCCTGACTTATGGATTCTTTAGGTTTGCAAAATTGTATTTAAGCTGCTCTTCTTCAGACTCTGCAGTTCTATTGTCAAAATCTGGCAAATATTTGTTACTCCTGTCATGTGCAATATGCACTTCTAGATGTTACCATGGCATCCAGTACCATTCAACTCTAAAGACCAGAGAAATTAACCCATGGGGAAGGTAACATTTCCTTCATGTATGTATTATGTGAACCACCTTATTGATTGCCTCTCACTGTGGCCCTCCACTAATGATTTTCAAGATTCCCAGGTGATTTCTGACTTAAGTGTTTGCTTCAGTGATAGCCAAAATAAATCAGTTTCTAGAGTTATTGACTAATATATGTATGAGGCACCCTGAAATTCATACATGCCCATTCCTTCAAAGTTAGTTATCATATCATATTTAAAATAATGACATCATGCACCTCTATCTTGACATTGCTATTTAGAGTCGGATTCCTACCCAAGTATAATTTCTTTGTAACCAAGTTTTTTTCTTTTTTTAATTAATTAACTTATTTATTTTTGGCTGCGTTGGGTCTTCTTTGCTGTGTGCAGGCTTTCTCTAGTTGCAGTGAGCAGGGGCTACTCTTCGTTGTGGTGCACAGGCTTCTCATTGCTGTGGCTTCTCGTTGCAGAGTACAGGCATGCAGGCTTCAGTAGTTGTGGCACGCGGGCTCAGTAGTTGTGGTGCACAGGCTCAGTATTTGTGGCTTGCAGGCTCTAGAGCACAGGCTCAGTAGTTGTGGTGCACAGGCTTAGTTGCTCTACGGCATGTGGGATCTTCCTGGACCAGGGCTCAAACCCATGTCCCCTGCATTGGCAGGTGGATTCTTAACCACTGCCCCACCAGAGAAGTCTGTAACCAAGTATTTTTAGCCAAACACAGTATTACCCAGCTAGATTAAACACTATTTTCCAGGCATAATTCCAAATGACATAGTTATTCCTTAAATAAAATATTCTCTTAAATGGAGAAAGTATGCTACTACAAGCAGCTATATGCTAATAAAATGGACAACCTAGAAGAAATGGACAAATTCTTGGAAAAGTGCACTCTCCCAAGACTCAACCAGGAAGAAATAGAAAATATGAACAGACCAATTACCAGTACTGAAATTGAATCAGTAATTTAAAGACTCGAAAAAATAAAAGCCTGGGACCAGATGGCTTCACAGGTAAATTCTACCAAACATTTAGAGAAGAGTTAACTCCTATCCTTCTGAAACTCTCCCAAAAAATTTCAGAGGAACACTTCCAAATTCATTCTATGAGTGCACCTTCACTCTGATACCAAAAGCAGACAAAGATATTACCAAAAAAAGAAAATTACAGGCCAGTATTACTGATCAACATAGACGCAAAACCCCTCAACCAAATAATAGCAAACTGACTCCAGCAATACATTTAAAGGATCATACACTATGATCAAGTGGGGTTTATCCCAGGGTGTAAGGATTTTTCAACATCTGCAAATAAATCAATGTGATATACCACATTAACAAAAAACATATTACTACCTCAGTAGATGCAGGAAAAGCTTTTGATAAAATTGACCATCAAGTTATGATAAAAACTGTCCAGAAAGTGGGCATAGTAGGAACATTCCTCAACACAATAAAGGCCATATATGACAAACCCATAGTTAACATCGTACTCAACAGTGAAAAGCTGGGAGAATTTCCTCTAAGATCAGGAACAAGACAAGCATGCCTACCCTCATTGCTTTTATTCAACATAATTTTGGAAGTCCTAGTCACAGCAGTCAGAGAGGAAAAGGAAGTAAAAGGAATCCAAATTGGAAAGGAAGAAGTAAAACTGTCACTGTTTACAGATGACATGTTAATATACTTTGAAAATCCTAAAGACATCAACAGAAAACTACTAGAGCTCATCAGTGAATTCAGTAAAGTTTCAGGATACAAAATTAATATACATAAATCTGTTGCATTTCTATACACTAACAATGAAAGACCAGAAAGAGAAATTAAGGAAACAATCCCATTTACTATTGCATCAAAAAGAATAAAATACCTATGGATAAATCAGCCTAAGGAGGCAAAGGACCTGTTCAAAAACTGTAAGACACTGATGAAGGAAACTGGAAGATGACACAAACAGATGAAAAGATATACTGTGTTCTTGGATTGGAAGAATCAATATTGTTAAAATGACCATATTACTCAAGGTAATCTACAGATTCAGTGCAATCCCTATCAAATTACCAATGGCATTTTTCACAGAACTGGAACAAAAATTTTTAAAATTTATATGGAAACACAAAAACCCCTAATACCCCAAACAATCTTGAGACAGAATAATGGATCTCAAAGACTCATGCTCCCTGACTTCAGACTATACTACAAAGCTTCAGTAATCAAAACAGTATGGTACTGGCACAAAAACAGACATATAGGTCAATGGAACAGATAGAGAGCCCAGAAATAAACCCACACATTATGGTCAATTAATCTATGACAAAGAAGACAAAAATATACAATGGAGAAAAGACAGTCTCTTCAATAAGTTGTGCTGGGAAAACTGGATAGCTACATGTAAATGAATGAAATTAGAACATTCTCTAGCACCATATAAAAAACTAAACTCAAAATGGATTAAAGACCTAAATGTAAAACCAAATACTATAAAACTCCTAGAGGAAAACATAAGCAGGACAGTCTTTGACATAAATCACAGCAATATATTTTTTGATCCACCTCGTACAGTAATGGAAACAAAAGCAAATATAAACTGGGACCTAATTAAACTTAAAAGCTTTTGCACAGCAAAGGAAATCATAAAAAAAAAAAAACAGCTATGGAATGCAAGAAAATATTTGCAAACAATATGACCAACAAGGAATTAATTTCCAAAATATACAAACAGCTCATATGGCACAATATCAAAGAAAACCAAACAACCCAATCAGAAAATGGGCAGAATACCTAAATAGACATTTTTCCAGAGAAGACATACAGATAACCAAAAGGCACATGAAAAGTTGCTCAACATTGCTAATTGTTAGAGAAATGCAAATCAAAACCACAGTGAGGTATCACCTCACACCAGTCAATCAGAATGGCCATAATTAGAAAGTCTACAGGTAATAACTTCTGGAGAGCATGTGGAGAAAGGGGAACCCTCCTACACTATTGCTGGGAGTGTAAATTGGTGCAGCCAGTATGGAGAACAGTATGGAGTTTTCTAAAAAATAAAAATAAAGTTACCATATGATTCATCAATCCCACTCCTGAGCATATATCTGGAGAAAACTCCAACTTGAAAAGACACATGCACCCCAATATTCATAGCAGCACTATTTACCATAGCCAGGACATGGAAGCAACATAAAATTCCATTGACAGATGAATGGATAAAGATATATATGGATATATATATACATATATATATAAAACATCTATATATACACACACATACACACACACTCACAATGGAATATTACTCAGCCATAAAAAAGAGTGAAATAATGTCATTTGCAGCAACATGGATGGACCTAGAGATTATCGAACTAAGTGAAGTAATTCAGACAGAGAAAGACAAATATCATATGGTATCACATATATGTGGAATCTTAAAAAGGGCTACAAATCAACTTATTTCCAAAACAGAAAGAGACTCACAGACATAAAAAACTTATGGTTACCAGAGGGGAAAGGGGGAGAGGGGTAAATTGGGAATTAACAGATACACACTACTATATATAAAATAGATAAGCAACAAGGACCTAATGTATAGCATAGGAAACTATATTCAATATCTTTTAATAACCTATAATGGAGAAGAATCTGAAAAAGAATATATATATATATATACATACATACGTATGTATAACTGAATCACTTTACTGTATGCCTGAAACGTAAATCAATTATACTTGAATAAAAAAATTATTTTTAAAAAGGGACTAATTGAAAGAACTTCATATGGGGTTCTATGGTGATTCCACATGAAGAATTCTGAATAATGGGAACATTATTAAAATATATTACATTCTCCTTTATTTGAAGGAAATGACACTCATTTGTGTATTACTGGGTTGGCTTGTTAAAATCATGCTCTTTATAGTCCTATCATATTAAAAAATTATAAAAATCAAGAACTACAAAGGGGGAAAAATAATGGTTTTTCCCAAGTAGTTTTTTTTTTTCACCTTATAAATTATGCTAGAAACAACAACAAAATGTTAAAAATAAAGTGTGGATTTAAATCTTTAAAAACTTAAGTGACATTGATATTAATATGCCTATGTTATTCAGGTATTTCTTAGTGCCTCCCAGTAATTTGGTTTAATTCTGGAGACCCAAATAATAATTCCATCAGACCCCTTTCATTTTTTTCATTACCACATATTTAGCAGTATTGGGAATTCCTCTCCAATTGGTTTCAACAATACAGTTGTTCTTTGTTATCCTTTGAGGGATTGCTTCAAGGGCATCCCTCCCCCACACCTCCAGCCCCCAGGATACCAAAATTCGCTCAAATCTCTTATATAAAATGGTGTAGTATTTGCATATAACCTAAGCACATCTTCCCCTACACTTTAAATCATCTCCAGATTACTTATAATACTTACTGTAAATGCTATGTAAATAGTTGCCAGTGAGTACAAATTCAACTTTTGCTTTTTGGAACTTTCTGGAAAAGTTTGTGAATATTTTCAATCTGTGGTTGGCTGAATCTGTGAATGCAGAACACATGAATATGGAGGGCTATCTATGTTTGTGACAATACTTGATCTGTTTTGACAATTTATGCCTGAGGAAAGATGAAGCCTCAATTGACATTTCAGCTCTTCTCCCTCTCAAATTTGCCAACAAATAATGAATACACATGAGAAAAGTGTTTTACCAAATCACCAAATCACATGTACTTAGCAAGAGCTTAGCGTTAAATTTTGTAGCTGGTAGAGAATGGACGTAAGTGTGAGGTAGGTCTCACATTGCCCTCCGTTACTTCCCTGATCTGGTTGGTTGGTTTGGCTCTTAGATATGGGTTTGTCTGAACTCTTCTCAGTAGAGTTGTTAGATTTAGCATAAAAATATAGGATGTCCAGTTAAATTTGAATTGGATTTTTTGGGGGTATAATTATGCCCAAATATTGCACAGGACACACTTATACTAAAAATTATTTATCTATACTTCAAACTTAATTGAGCATCCTGTATTTATCTGGCAACCCTCCTTCCCAGTACAGCCAAGTTGGAAGACATTGCCTAGTTCCATCATGCTGAAAAATGTCATATGTATTGTGGGATCTTATGCAACCTGGGGAGGATCAAATGCTGGCACGTGGAGACATCATTGCATTGGTCTTTAAGGGGCTGTGGTCTTTCACCAATTACTGAGACATGAGAGGTCATGCAGATGCTCAGCCTGAATATGAGAGTAAAGATTTAATACTATTTCTGAGTCATCATTTATAGGGTATTACAATGTGAGATTTATGTTCACCTGTTTACATCAATGTGTTTTGCTTGAGGTGTGTGCATGTGACATATCAGTGAAATGAAATTGAACACTGGGTCATTTCTTTTGCTTATATGCACTCCTTATAGTCCAAGAAAATGGAAAAGAACAGTGCTTTTTCCCTTAAGAAGACCTCCTATCTTGGTTTTATTTTGCTATGAACTGGCTACCTTGTAAAAAGAAAATCCCACCAGAGAGGTTCTTCAAAGAGTATTTACCAGGCTCAATTGATTAAAAATGGCATCAATACAGTGGGTACTTAGAAGTTACTCCATCCTGTAATTAACTTTAGTCTTTCCTTAAGGGTTCTTTAATTAACCAGGCATTTTCTAGAATGGAATCAGTATGCCAGAGGCATTTACTGAAGATGCCTGGATCAGTGCCCACTTCACAGATTAGCAATCTCCTACTAGTCTCCTAGGGGTCCTCCTCCCCTCTCTTCTGATTATTCCTTTATAAATGAGTCATTTTATCGGGTAGCTCAGAAAGTCCGTGTCACATAAACTGATGGATACATCATCCGCTCTTCAGGACACCAGTGCTCCATCTGTATGCTTACTGTTGCTTGGTCAGGCATTCCTTGGCAGATTACTTTTTCATTTGGATAACATCACTGCCAGGTTGTTAATTGTGTAAGTTTGTTTATTTCAGTGCTTTCAATTCTGAAGAATCATCTACCTCATTCTGATTCAGCACATTTTAAAATTATTTGATTAAGCCAAGCTTTTTTTTTTTTTTTTTTAACTCGGTGGCAGGATCTCACTTCTTGTTTGATTCAGCGGGGCTAGTTTCCCTACCCTCTGTGCCCTCGTTGGTTTCTCAAAATCAGTGTTTGGTCCTACATACACGTCCTAAATTTTCTGCTACAACAAGGCTGCTATTTACCAGTTTAATCAGAACCCTTTATTTTTTGAACTCTTTACTGAGGCGCTAATATGCACACACAAAAAATACAGTTGTAAGTGTTGATTTTTCTTTTCACAAAGAAAAAAAGTTAATGGATTTTCACAAAGTAAGCATTACCAGCATATCAGAAGTTCCCCACTTTCATGCCCCTTTAAGTCATTACCCCTCAACCAAGGGTAACTACTGTTCTTATTTTTAACAGCATAGATAAGTTTTGCCTAATTTTGAAGTTTATATAAATGGATGTACCTTTTGTGTCTAATATCTTCTACTCAACATTGTATTTGTAAAATTAATCCCCATTGTTGGAGAAATTGTAGCTTTTTCACTCTCATTGCTGTATAATATTGTGTTTTGTGAGTATATCACAATTTATGTATTCAAAAGTTGATAGGCATTTGGATGGTGATGCTGTGAAAATTATTTTGCATGTCTTTAGATGAATTTCACACGTTTCTTTTGGTACATACCTAAGAGAGAAATTTTTGAATTCTAATTTAATTTTATAACTAACTCATGCATAGTATATGTCCTTGAATTTCTTTCCTGCATCACATTCTGTCAACCTAGTATATCTTGTCCTCCATGTTTCTGTTTTAACTTGCCTCTTCTTAATGACTTAGCACAAACATGATTTAACCAAAATTTCATTTATAGTTCTAATACAACCTTAATTTCTCAAGGATTTAAGGTCATTGTCCCCAGTTTTACCAGAGATGGATGGATAAGGGAGAGCAATTCAGAGAGAATCTGGGTGTTGGAGGGTATTGGAGATGGAAGAGTGGACAGTACAATAGCTGCTGTGGGCTTTGACTTAGCTTGTAATTGGCCTCTCTGCATCTTCTTTGACCCTCCTTCAGTTTCCTCTCCACTATTGATAGGGATTCATAGAAGCAGGCAGGTGGGATTAGTATGGCTCTGAACTATTTAAGATTTTTCATAAAAATTGAAAAGATTTGTAATATTTTGAAATGACTTATGCTATTAGCTCTTTATTTTTCTGTTTTATTATTATTTTATATAAAAGACAAATGTAACATATGTCAAGAGAGAAATTTTAAACAGTGCTATTGAAACAAACACCTGTGAACATTCTACTCTTCTTAAGAACTAGAACATTTGATTGATATACTTGAGCCTCGTTGTATGCTCTGCCTTGCTTATGTCATCTTCCACACACATACACCTTGCAGGAAACCACTTCCTTGAATCATTTAATCATTTAATTAATCATTTCCTTTGTTTCTTTATTGTTTTACTACATATTGATGAACCTCAAAAAATATAAGTTTAGTTACTTTAAATAAACATCTTATAATTTGCATTTTTCATGAAAATTGGTAGCAGGGGTGGACTGCTGATGAGAAATTTTTTTTCTAATTTACACATTTATGTTCCCTTTTCTGACTTGATCTTTCGAGGGCACTGGCTTTACCTCCCATCTCCTTGGTGTCTATCAAACCACAAATTTTGAGGCCCTAGGAATCAGCATACACAACTAGGCAAATACAGGTTCAAGGCCAACTTACCTCTCTGGATTCAGGCTTTCTCGTCATTTCTGAGTCCAAAGGTTTTACCTATTTCCTTCCAGTGCAGACAGTAACATAAAATATTTTATATGTGCATTTGACACATTATTTTAGGTGTTCTCTATTGGCTTGTCCACCTCTATGGGAGGTTAACCTATCTTATTTCTCTCTTTAATTGTAACACCACTCTGAGGCCGAACTGTGGAAATTAGTCTTTATGAGCCTACACATTATGATAGATTTAAATGGAAGACTTATCTTAGCTAAACAATGATTAGAGATAATGTAAATGTCTAAGGGATTCCATGAGTTTGAAACCCAGATATTTTACTGGGGCAAAAGCAAGTGTGCCTTTTTCCTATATTAACCTTAGTGAACGCTCACCAGGTACTTACTATGTTCTAAGCACCTTTCTAAGTATATTACTTGAATTCATTCACTGAACCCTCACAGAAACATTACGAAGCAGGTATGAGTTTTATCACATTTTATAGATCATGACACTGAGGCACAGAGAACTTAAGTAACATACCTAAGTCCACACAATTAAGTAAGTGGAAGAGCTGGAATCTAAGAGATTGGGAGAGAAAAGCAGTTGAATATGACTGTTCATATAGAGCATAAAAGAAGAGAGAGATATTAGAGAACAAAAGGGAGATCCTGAAAATACCAGCCCTTGCAAACTCCTGGTGGGAAAGAAAGATCATTGTTTCCTTACTCTACTTTGATCTCTCATAAGTGTCCAACTATTTGTGTATATTTTTGGTCACATAACTGACTTCCTTTCGTGTTGGCAGATTAGCCAAATCAGAAAAAAAATAAGAACCAGGTGTCCTACCAGAGATGTTGGGTCACTTGGAATTCTAGGGTATAAATACAGCCAAAGCCCTTTAAAGACTTGGCGGGGTGGGGAGGGGGTGATAATGGATGAATGTAGTACCATAAGCTAAGGCCAATGCAGGCTTGTGAATCTGGGCAAGGGCTGAGGAGTTAATAAGTGCTGGTTATATATATGTACAAAAGAGAAAGAATTGGTGGAGATACATGAACACAGATTGAAATAGGAAAGAGGCACATACAGGAAAAAAAAATGGGCATCAGAGGTCTTATCAAGGAAATATGTCAGAACCTTAGAAATGGTAGGCCAGCAGGAGGTGAGATGCAAGAACAGATGATGAATGGGATGCCAATCCAAGAAGGTAGGAACATAACAACTGGATGATCAAAAACATAGCTAGTCTGACTTGACACTAAACTGGATAAATACTTCACTAATGCTCTTAATATTCCCTGCTTCCCAACTAGAATTTTTCAGTACACAGGGTAGAGGTTGAATATAAAACGAGTTGGTTTAGTGGCCACATCTGCCAGGTTTAAAAGGAGTAAGGGGCAAGGAACCAGGTGGACCATTAATCAGCATAATATGTCATTAGAACCATTCTTAGCTCTATGGCCTCTGTCACTTAAGTTAACAAATACATCATTAAAAGGGTCACCTTTCAGCCTGGAAATGGCAGATTATTACCTTCCTGATCCCACCTCCCTGCTCTGTGATCTCTCACTTGTTTCTAAAAACCTAGTGCTGATAGCAAAGGTAGATATAAAATTCCTTTTTTTTTTTTTTTGTCTCTGACCTACACTGTGGCTCAAGATCCTATTTAAAATAAGAGTGTTCAAAATTATAATTAATTTTTTTTATCTTGCCAAACAAAATAATGGGAATGCTCCATTTAGAATAAGTTAATTTGAATAGTAACAGGTTCTATTACTATTTTATATGCCAAATATTTGAGAAAAAATCAATACTGACCTAAATGAGTCTTTTACAATGTATACTATTCATGTTTTTTTTTGTTTTAATGAAGTATGAGAAATTTGAATCTGAAGACCTTATTATTATTTACAAGAAGTATATATAGTCACTGGAGAAGAATAAAGGGAAAAGCAAGTTCAAGTAAACAAAAGATTAGAATAATTAAAGGAAGCTAATAGAATCTCAGCAGGAAGTGAATCTCATTGATGCCTACCTCATTGAACTGAGTTTGCAAGTTCATTACCCCTTCTCACTGTGTGTGTGTGCATGTGTGTGCTGGCCTGTGTGTGTGTGTGCACATGTGGGTGTCCATGGCACATGTAAACAACATAGTAAAAGAGTGATAAATAAACAGCAGAATCATGGTAAAATTCTAGAGCTGTAGTGTTTATTAGACATTATATAGTCCTCTGAGTGTCTCATTTTGAGGACAATGTAACCCAGAAAGGTTAAATGACATGCCTAAAATAAAACAATTTGGAAGTGGCAAAAGGAAGCAATTTGGCAAAACTACAAAAGTTTCAAGGAAGAAACAAATAGAAACTAAAGAGATTAGGTGATGGTTTATTAGGCTTGTTGGGGGGAAATGCTGTCCCCAATTCCTTTTCTTTGTTTCTAGCTATTGTGTCCCAAATTTTTGAAAAAGATTAAAAATCAATAAAATAAAAATTAATGAAGTGAAACTTGTGGGATGCTTAGGGGTCTAATACTTCTGGTTTTCATACAAAGGGTCAGCTATCAAATAGTTAATATTAGGCACAATTTTTTTGTCCAGGAAGTGTGAAAATGGTTTAAGACATTTATGACAAAACCTTAACTACTAAAATCATAGTGGTTTAAAGAAAAGTCAATAAATTTGTTCATCAATTCCAAGTGCCACTTACCACCCAGTGTTCGCAAACATAATTGGACACACAGAATGTATAGGGTTGGCCAAAAAGTTCATTCCTTTTTTTTTTGTAAGATGGCTTTAGTAGTGCTTAGTTGTCTTTAACTTCATTCAAAATAATTTTGTTAGATTGTATCGTGACAGCTGTCATATTAGTGCGCATTTAAAAAAAAATCAAAATTGGTTAATTTTTGTGTAGCCATTCTAATATTGAAGATGGAAGAAAAAAAGGAACATTTTCAGCATATTATGCTTTATTATTTCAAGAAAGTAAAAGCGCAACTGAAACGTAAAAAAAGATTTGTGCAGTGTACGGAGAAGGTGCTGTGACTGATCGAATGTGTCAAAAGTAGTTTGCGAAGTTTTGTGCTGGAGATTTCTCACTGGACGGTGCTCCATGGTCAGGTAGACCAGTTGAAGTTGATAGCGATCAAATAGAGACATTAACTGAGAAGAACAATCAATGTTATAACACTTGGGAGATAGCCAACATACTCAAAATATCCAAATCAAGTGTTGAAATCATTTGCCCAGCTTGGTTATGTTAATTGCTTTGGGTTCCACATAAGTTAAGCAAAAAAACCCTTCTTGACCATATTTCCACATGGAATTCTCTACTTAAATGTAACAAAAACGTTCCATTTTTAAAACAAATTGTGACAGGCAATGAAAAGTGGCTACTGTACGATAATGTGGAATGGAAGAGATCATGGGGCAAGTGAAATAAACCACCACCAACCACACCAAAGGCTGGTCTTCATCCAAAGAAGGTGATGTCGTGTATATTGTGGGATTGGAAGGGAGTCCTCTATTATGAGCTACTTCTGGAAAACCAAAGGATTAATTCCAAGTACTGCACCCAATTAGACCAGCTGAAAGCAGCACTCGACAAAAAGCATCCAGTATTAGTCAACAGAAAATGAATAATCTTCCATCAGGATAATGCAAACCACATGTTTCTTTGATGACCAGGCAAAAACTGTTACAGCTTAGTTGGGAAGTTATGATTCATCCGCCTTACTCATCAGACATTGTACCTTCAGATTTCCATTTATTTTGGTGTTTATAGAATTCTCTTAATGGAAAAAACTTCAATTCCCTGTAAGACTGTAAAAGGCACCTGGAAGAGTTCTTTACTCAAAAAGATAAAAAGCTTTGGGAAGATGGAATTGTGAAGTTGCCTGAAAATGACAGAAGGTAGTGGAACAAAAGGGTATAAAGTTCTTGGTGAAAATGAAAAATGTGTCTTTTATTTTAACTTAAAAACCAAAGGAAATTTTTGGCCAACCAAATAGTTTCTTGACTAACACAGAGCTTACTGAAAGAGTAGTCTTTCAACAATTTATAACTAATGTTAAAGTTTTGGTAATACAGAACTGGAAAATTAGCAAGTGAGAAAAAGAGAATCTAAGAGTATAAACTGCATAGAGGGACACAAGTAAAGGCTAAAGAAATGCTGAGAATAAATATTTAGCTACAGGAGGAACTGAACATCAGAGGAGGATGAGAAGACAGCAGACCTATTTTTACACAAGAGAGTCCCATCTCATCCTTCATACTTAGGGTAACCTACCATGGTAAGGACTGAACAGCTCAGAGCAGCTTTTCCTTCCAGAGACGGAGTTTGATAGGCATCAATCTGGCCTTTTAATTTGGTAGGCTCTCAGCCTAAGAGGATCAAAACGCAAAATTCTGGATGGAAAAATATATATATCAAGGTTAAAATATTTGAGCTTTCAAGCTGCAGATTATCATTTCTAATAAATTTATTCTTCTACAACCCATTTTTACAAAGAAATAACTAAGAACACACTCAGGCCAGTTTTCACACCATATATGTGTGAAAATCTTGATTCATTTAGCAAAACATTAACTGAGCATACTACTATTTGCGTGCAATTTCCTAGATAATGGTGGCATAATGATGGAAATCATTTGATTCCTGTCCTCAAGGAACTTATTTTCTGAGAGCGGAGAAGACATGTACATAAATAATTAAAAAGCAAAGTCAAAGCCATGGATATCACGTGTGAGTGACAGACACATGCTCTTGTAGGTCATTCGTACAGCCATTCAACAGATATTTATTGCACACTTTTTATGAGGCAGG
Source organism: Phocoena sinus (assembly GCF_008692025.1). Lineage (NCBI taxonomy): Eukaryota > Metazoa > Chordata > Mammalia > Artiodactyla > Phocoenidae > Phocoena > Phocoena sinus. Next base: position 27,657,950 of record NC_045775.1, read on the forward strand.
CACCTAGGGACACAGTGGAGAAAAACCTCTGTCTTCATGGAATATGTGTCATACTGAGGAAACACAGATAGTAAACAATAAATACCATACATTAAGTTGTGGTAAATCTTTCAGAATAAAATAAAGCAGTGAGGAAGAATGAGGGTTCTGACAAGAATGGGGTTGGTATAGGTGAGATTTGCTATTTTAAGGATGGTGATCAGATGAGAGAGAGAAAGAGAGATAGGGAGCGAGAAAGAAACAGATAAAGACAGACAGCGAGAAAAGAGAGAGGCCCTCAGAGAAGACACTTATACTTGTTGGATATGGAGGTTGTCAAACTCAGATTCAAGATACATTGAGGGGCCAGGTGAACCCTGTGTTAAACCTTGCCCTTGCCTAAATGCCTTCACACACATACATATGTACATACATATAGACATACATACAAAATAGAAAAGTAAAATATAAATATAGAATACTTAGAAAATATTTAGTGGGTTGATGAAATAGAACATGAAAGTCTTCCTTCCGCTGCAACCCCACCACGAGGACAGGACTACTACTGTTTTGTAGCACCAGAAAGCCTTGATGAGAGTATTTTAACCTAAAGAGTACTTTATATCTTGCCTCCTCTGCTCTGTTATCTTGGGGAAAGTGTGGAACTAGTTCATGTCTAGTCACATGTTAGACTGCCTGAGGAGGCACTTTTACTGTAGAGAAACTTCTTTAAATAACATGAAACATATGATAATAATCTTTAGGTCAAGTGGAAGCAAATCTTGGACAAGAAACAGTACTGCATTTTTAGCCCTTTGGCTCCGAACAACAGCCAAAGGCCACGAAACATTCTTCTGTTATTTTGCTTTTGGTTTCTTTTGGTGATCTGTATCTGTGTCCTTTTTCTTTTTCTCTCTGACATGAAAGATTTCATGCTGTAGTCTACACATTCAGGGCGAGAACCGTGTAGTGATTGCCAGCTACAATTAGCAGAGCAGTTCAGGGAATTGAGAATATTTTACTGAGGAATAAAGTCATGTAGACTGGCCCAGAAAATGGCCTGAGCAGAAGCAAGAGACCTACCTTCAGGGCATCCATCTAGAGCAGAGATCAGGAAACTCCTTCTCTAAAAAGCCAGAGAGTAAATATTTTAAGCATTGCAAGCCGTGTGGTCTTGTTCCTAACTACGAAACTCTGACATTGCAGCATTACAGCATTTAGAGACAATGCATAAATAAATATGGCTGTATTCCAATAAAGCTTTATTTTTAAAAACAGATGGTGGGCTGGATTGGGCCCATGAGTAGTGGTTTTCTGACCTCTGATCTAGAGAACCCTTGGCTGCTGGCCTGGTTCTGGCCATCAATGTGTCTTACAACAGGTCCCTATCTAGTGTCCCTGTCTCCAGTTGACCTCTTACCATTCTGTCCTCCACATAGCTGCCAGAGAGATTTTTCTAAAACTCGCATGAGATCATGTCATTTACCTGATTCACTTCCTTAGTTCTTATATCATATTGTGCGTATCTGTCACTTGGCCATGCCTGCTGACTCACAGTCTGTTTCAGTCCGGTTCATCTGCTGTCCTTCTCAGACGAGGCTCCAAATCACACCTACTGTTGAAAACTGACTTTACTACAGTGTCGTCGGGGCCTCGCTTTCCCCAGCTACATCTCAGATGTGGCCAAAACATAAGTGCTATCCCCCGCCATCAACACTGAGGCCTCTTGTGCAGAGAAGAATGAAACCTCCTTCATATCAATCAGGAACTTCCTTTACAGGGATAGATCTAATGAGGCAAGATCTCAGAGGTTTTAGGTCTTCCAAGATATTATTTATTCTAACCCACAGTTTCACTGAGATTTTCATGGTGCTTCTCCTAAATCCTAGACCTTGAACAGTTTTATTTCCCTACCTTTATCAACTGCCTGGTCTTTTATCTTAAGGCTGCAATATTTGCTAAACCCACTATTACATCTCGCTCATTCACATGCATAAAGCATGCATTTTTTAAAAAAAATACATCTTTTAAAACCTGCATTTGATCAGTACTCTAGTTACAGTCCTCCCAATCTTGCGTTAAGATTTCAGAAAGTTTTAAATTCTCAAATAATAGGTTTGCTACACTCCTAATTACTTACATGGATTAATACGTTTACTTCACAGGAATTCTTTAAAAGTAAGTACCATTATAATCTCTGTTTTTTAGATAAGGAAGCTAATGAGACAAGGGCTGAAGTACCTTGTTTATGGTATTCACTGGGGAATTGGAGTCCTTTGTCTTGACCATTTCATATCATTTACTTGGCTCAATCTCGTATTCCAGTCAAAGCTATTCCAACTTGCTTCCTTTCTAGAGATGAAGCACTCTTAAAGATTCTCTATAGAGATATGTATCTCCACATACTGTTGTCCAATGAACGTATATTATGCATCCATTCCATAACTGTTAGCTGGATCTTAAATGCATTTTAAAATAGTAACAAGGGATTTGAAAGAATTTTACAAACCCTAAAGATCTATATAAATATTAGAGAAAAGTATTATCTTTCAAAGATATGTATGTTTTATGGAATAACACACAAACTATATATATTATTTATGTATAGCACATATCATACTAAAGAAAATAAAAATTTAATTATTGGACTATGAACAAGAAAAAGACATGGTATGCATAATCATTTGTTCAACACAATTTCCTCATTGCTCTGGAGTTTTAGCAGGAAACTTGGCTTTTTCATGCATAGCCTTAATGATTTTTTGTCTACACCTCCATAGGTAAATGGACAGTTAATCACTGTGTTTTCTGATGTTGTCCTTGTCTTTCTCAGAAGATATTGCTATATTGCAAAGGCTTGGCTATCAGCCTCTCAACACCGTCCGAAAGGAGGATAAACTCAAAAAATGAATCCTTGACATAATTTTGTCTAAGTAATGATAGTGGCTTACATTTATAAAACCTTTGCATCCCTCCGCAAAGCATCTACATTTCCATTGTTTTATTTGATCCTCACAATGGTGCCGTGAGGAGCATAGTGGCAATTTTATTGTCCACGTTTACCCAGGAGGAAACTGATGTGCAAAAGGGTTAAGTGACTGGCCTGTGCATACAGATAAGGATTTCCTTTAACAGTGTACCCAAGTGTTCTGACTTCCAGTCTGTGAAAACGCTCAATCAGGGTCTGGACTATCTTTGCTTCTGGAAAAACACAGCCTACCCATACCCTTCAGGGACTTATTATACTTTTCCCAATACATTTGTAGATGTGTTGCTGAATCTGCTTTCCTCATCCCCTTACCTCATTTCACACACAGTTCACCCACTCAGTGGCCAATACTTACCCACTTGCTGTGCTCCTGATTCTTAGCTTCTAGGTCTCCAGTTTTTAAGCCTATTTGAATACATCCTGCTAAGCTGTCCTTATTTCTAAATCTTAGTTCTTCCCATATGGAATACTGATTCCAGACATAAATTTCTTGGTAACCATCCCTTCATTTATCAATTGTTGGGAATCATCCCCCTTGCACTTACCTTTTTTCTCCTCTCAGAGGTAGTCCATATGGGTACATTCTGACACTACAACTAGGCATGGACAACAGCCTGCCCCATATAATGAGTATGAAAACATTGCTCAAAGATAGCTAGGTGATGTTAGCTTACACATTTATTTTATTTTGTACAGCATGGATTTTAAGTGTCAAATATCTAAATCATTTTTTTCTAGACAGAGGTTAATCCAAGCTCTAATACCCTGGGGGCACATGGCTGACATTAGAAGGCTCATAAAACATTAAGGAAATGCCATATGAGAGGATACAGAGCCAAGAATATGATGGCATCAAAGGTTAGGAGGATTATAAATACTCAAATTAGGGAACTAATAGAACCAGAAGTCAGAGAGAGTGAGAGTTAAGAGGACAGCTCAGTACAGCAAGTCCATAATGGGAAGTCAAAGGTATAGGGAGAGATCTTCTGGGAAATTGCCAGAAATGGACCTTGCTAAAGGCAGTTGGTTCTGCATTGAAAAGGGACTGAAGACCAGATGAGAGCTAATGAGCATTACATCTCCTCGTTATACAGTGTTGCACATTATACCTCATAGAAACCGCAGTCTTGGGGCTATTCCAAGATTATTAATTAATAATACAGGAGAAATTACATGAATGGAAATACAGTAAAACATGTCATCTCAAAACGTTAGCCTGGCAAATTAAAAATAGAATCCCAGCTTTGATGTTTACACAAGAGTAAATCAATACATGTTAGATTTAAAGTACAAAATAGTTTACTCTCTAGAAATAAAAACACACTGTTTCTTAATATCATAAGTCAACTTTTTTCCTATTAGGAAATTTTTGTTTAGTTCACAAAAATATGTATTTTGAGTCATGTACCATATTCTCAATGTTTCCATCAATTTAAAATGTGTTGCTAGTAATGCATGTAAATGCCTTAAACTTGAAAACCAAATGACACAGTGATATACAGCTCTGCCTACATTGTATACATCTTTTATGGCATGTTTCCCTTGCTTTAACTCTCTATGGCCATAAACATCAAGGAAAACTCTTTACTATTTCAACTGAACACAAACTAAAAGCAGATAAACTATTTTAAAAAAACTGTCACCTATAATATTGTGCCAATACATTGTAATGGAAATTACACATATTACATGTTCAGGCATTCATTATAGAGTGTTTATACCAATGGCTAAAAAATATATATGAGCTATATTACATTATATCTATTTAATTTATGTCCTTTTTTATTTTATGTATTGGTTATAAGAAATCATTCTTGCCTGACAACAATTACTTTATCATGTCAGATTTCAGAAAAGCTAAGGTATCCAAAGAAGTGACCCATTTTATTATGAATGGAATACCAAAAATCGTCTACGCTTTGCCTAGACCATGAATATTTACTAGGGTTAGAACTGTAACTGGATCTGCTTCAAAATTCTCTTAATTGGAGCAAAAAGTCAAACTGATAAATAAAAAGCATAGCAATTGCTTCTACAGATAATAAGTGTTTTAAGGGGAACAGAGAAGAAGTTTTCAGAAGGCCATGAATATCCTAGCCTCTCTGTCTCAGATTGACTGAGAACAGTAAAGAGCAGCTGAAAATAAAATGTTAGCTAAGGCTCCTAAAGGCAACTGTGGAGCACACAATGGCATTAGTGAGTAGAGGTAGAGATGCCAAACAAGGGTTGCATTGAAAGGTCTGTTCTGTAGAAAGCTATTTTTAGTAATGAATTCTTGAGAAAATATCCTCACGTAGAATGTTTAGACTGTTTAATAGTTTTGTTGTTGTAGTTGTTGGAAATATTGCTTATTTTAGATTCCTTTTACTAACGACTAGTTATTAAGCCACATGTCATAAATAAGCGTAATTGGGTTAAGACATTAACAGCTGGGTTTGCATTCATGGCCAAAACATGCTCTGAAAAAAGAAAAGAGGACGTGGTAGTATGAACCACAGTTACTGAAATACACAGCTCTCCCTGTTGCTGAAACCCTGTTTTAGAGGTCATAGGTATTGATCCTGATGTTTAGTGTGTTCTGCATGACAGCAAGGTCTGGGAATATGCCAAAAACATTATAGCCTATATCCTAGAAGTTTGTATAAATAGAAAATTTATCTTAAGTTTCTAACTCATTTTAAAAATAAGACATCAAAAATTCAGATTACTCAGGCTATGCTGGGAACTATTTAGATGATTTCTGATATTCAGGAAAGGATATGGGTTGTTATCTCACCAGGGAAAGCACCATTGAATTTATAAAGGCAGAATAATGGTGATATATCTATTTCCAAAAGAAGAGACAGTATTCTACAGCACTCAGTAAGGGGTGGTGTTTACCCTGCTTACCCAATCTGGCCACAAAAGTCTTTACTATGCATTTTAGTGGTTTCCACCCCTGTGTTGTCCCTTGTTGTCATTTCACTTCCCTGGAGCCAAAGAAACAGAAACATATGCATTTTCTTTTTGATCAGGCTTATAGTTCTGAACAGCTTCTACTGCTAACATGACTGACAGTGTATTCTAATATCAATTCTTTCACTTCTGGTCCACTGTTTTTTTCTCATTTCAGAATTCAGACTGGGGTCTCTGATCCAGTGCCTAACATTCTTTTCTCAGCTAAAACCTTGGTTTCCTACACAGACCACAGTTTAAGTGGTTCCTCCTATGGCTGTGCTGTTTCAGATGGACAACCAGCCTGCTCTTCTCACCACCATTTACATAAATATCCAGCTTGGGTATTTTCCTTGACCCTAAGAATGGGAACCAGACAAGTGGGGTCCATAATGTCTAAATGTCTTTGTTAAGACATTAATACATGGGAGTATTAATTTAGCCATGCTTTTCAAAGGTAAAACAACACCCAGAATATTAATTAAGTACCTGCAATATACCAGATATATAGAAAGCTTTATCTTAATTAATATAATCACATTCATGAGAGAGTGATATTACCATGTCCATATTTATAGCTGAGGAAACCAACTCTTAGGTGAAAAAGGTTAAATAACTCAACTGAGATTGCCTACTTATAAATGGTAGAGCCAGAAAAAATTGTCTGTCTCATCCAACACCATGATGTTTAACTTCAAAGTGATTATCTGAAAATTGACTGAATTTATACAAGTAAATGGACTATGAACATTTTATCAATGGTAAACACGCACACACACACATGCAGTCATGGAGAGAGGAATATATACTTACCACTCTAATGGGCCTCTAGTGGTAAGTCTGTCCCTTAACTAGGAGGAACTAGAATGGTGAGAATCTGGATTTGATCCAAATACTCTTCTGCTCTGTGTCTCTGTTCTCTAAAGTATCATGATTTGCCACATGATTTCATGGTGGCTCAGTTGCTTCATTAAAATAGACTCTAAAGCATAGTAGTTAGCAGTATAGTTCTAGGGTCTTATGGACCTGCGGTTCGTGAGCTACATGACGTTGGGCAAGTGATTTGGTATCTTTGTTTTATCACCCTTATTTGTAAGATGAAAAAAGTAACAGCTATTTCGTAAACTTACTGTGAGGATTAAGTGAAGTATTATTTACAAGCTTTTACTTTCTGGCTTACAGGGAGCACCCAATATATGTGTGTTATCATGGTACTATTTGTTGTTACTATTATTTATTTGTAGTAGGACAGAAGGTGTCATTCTCTTTGTTAGCTGCTCAAAGATGAGTTTTCCTGGCAAATGTTTAATCCATTTAACTTTTCTTGCTTTACCTATTTCTCTTTCTGTTTGTTGTTTTACAAGTGCACCAGCATACCAAAGGCATGGCTTTCCTCCAGTGAACATGTCTAAAAACACCTTCTAGAAAGTATTTGATGCTAAAAAATTCCTATGGTTGCCCAAGATAACTTTTGCAATTGTAGAAAGTTTATAAATTATTTTGGCATAAGTAAAATGAAGAATGACTTTTGAGCTGTGTGCTATTCAGATATTTTATAATAGCACACTTTTACTTAAAAACTTCTCCAACGGCAGTTACTTGCTGCCTATTGTGTTCCATAAATCTAGTCTCTGGTACCTGAGAGTTGAAATTTTATAATTTGGCCACCCTGTCCATACTCACAGGTGAGTTATATATTCACAATGAATCAACTAAAAGAGATGATTTCACCTAAGCCCCTCATTAATTTAAAACAAGAGGAAACAGGGAACTCTGCTTCTGGCAATGGTGGAATAGGAGGTTTTGGACCAAGTCTTCCATTGATAACAAGTAGAATACCTGGATTTAATGTAAACAAGCTGTTTGAGGGAATCATAGAGCTACCAAGGTAGCAAGAATGTGTCTGGATAATATCTGAAAGAGAAGAGATGCCCAGAAAAGTAAACCAAATATTTTGTACCACTCTTTTCCTTGAGCTGACTATGGGTGGTTAAACCTGAAGAACTAAACAGAACTTTCTGTTTATTTACAGGAATAAGACAATAAAAATTAAAGTTCAGGACTCCTAAGGAAGAGGGGCACTGTTAAGGGTAATGCAGATATAGGTCATCCCTCACAAGGACTGAAACTTAGTTTTGAATCATATCAGTACCTGAATTTAGATGATTTTCTCTAATCTAGCTGTGTATCAGAGATAAAAGTAAATTCTTCCTATAGAAGTTAATGTTGAGAGCTTCAACTTACCACTATAACAATAACTTTCACTAAGTAAGCACTTAGTAAAAAATAATCAGGCATACAATTGAAGACCAGACTGGACCTAAACTGAAAAGTTTTTAAAAAGACAATAGAAACTGACTCATAGAAAGCCATATAATGGAGTTATTATTATCATCTTTAAGATGTTACATGGTTAACATACTCAAATAATTGCAAAAATGAGATTGGGAATTAGAATTTCATCACATAACTAAGAACTATTAAAAATCAAATAATCACCTGAAATTTATACCATATTATATGTCAATTTTATCTCAATAAAGCTTGGGAAAATCAAATAAAAATGAAGAACTGAATAATATAATATCTGAAAGAAACAACTAATGGATAGGATTAACATCATATTACACATATCTGAAGTGCTAATTAGTGTACCATAAGATGTGTTAGAAATGCAAATGTCAAAAACATGACTAGAGAAAAAACAGAAAGAATAAACAGGAGCAAAAGTTTTTTTTAAAAAATGATATTTGGAATATAATGGAAATATCCAGCATATGATGAAAAAGTGAAAGAGAGTGGAACTGAAGCAAAATTGAAGAGACAGTTACCAACGTATTCCAAAACAGCAAGATTGTAAAACAGCAACAGCAATCCTAGATATAATCATAGTAAAACTGCTGAAATAAAAGAGAATATCTCAAAAGCAATCAGAAAAAAAGGCATTATCTTCAAAGGAGCAAAAATAATTCTGACAACTGACTTCTCAACAGAGACAATAGATGCCAGAGAAAAAGACAAAATGAAATTTGAAAGGATGGCAAGATAATACTGTAAAAGAAAAATTCTGTATCAAGAAAAATTATCCTTCCTCAAATGCTGGTTGGAATAAAGATAGTTTCAAATAAAAAAAAAAAGTAGACAAAGAGATTTTTTCAAAAGGCAGACCTGCACTAAACAAAAGAGAAGGTGTTCTTCAGACAGAATGATGTGATCTCAAGAGGAGGCTTACAGATTTACAGGATAATGAAGAGCAATTGAAATGGTAAATATGTAAATCTAAGAGTATGGTTAAAATGTAAATAAATCTAAAAGAATATTGATTATATAAAACAATAATAGATTCTTTGATATTTAAAATATGAGGCACAGGGCTTCCCTGGTGGCGCAGTGGTTGAGAGTCCGCCTGCTGATGCAGGGGACGCGGGTTCATTCCCTGGTCCGGGAAGTTCCCACATGCCGCGGAGCGGCTGGGCCCGTGAGCCATGGCCGCTGGGCCTGCGTGTCTGGAGCCTGTGCTCCCCAACGGGAGAGGCCACAGCAGTGAGAGGCCCATGTACCACAAAAAAAAAAAAAAAAAAAAGTTAAAATATGAGGCACAGATTACTTGAAAACAAGAATACATAACTCAGGATGATGATTAAGTTTCAAAGATCCTTGAATACTGTAAGGAATATCAATAGTTCTATTTCATTAGAGGTTAATACATCCTAGATACAAGTTGTAATCTCTAGGGTAAGCACCAAGTGACACATGTAACAAGTGAGCTAAGGAAAGGAAAATACAGTTTAACAAAATTACTTTAAAAAGCAAAGAAGCTAAAATAAATAGACAAAAACAAACAAAAGACATGAGACAAAAAGGAAGTAAATAATATGAAAGATCTATGTATCTATATTGGTAATTGCATTAAATATAAATGGGTTAAGTTTTTCACTTAACTGATAAGATGATAGGGATTATTAGATTTAGTGAAAAAAAAACAAACAGATATGTGCTGTTTATAAGACACACCTCAAAATAAAATATAACCCAAAGATGATGAAAGTAGAATGATAAATAACAATGTCATTAACAATAGAGGAAAGGTTGATAAATGGAACTATACTGATATTGGGAGCTTTTGTTCATCAAAGAACATTATTAAGGTAATCTAAATGTAAGTCACAAAGTGGATAATATATTTGACATACAGATAACTTACAAAGAGTTTGCAACTGTATATAACCCTACAATATAAAAGAGAATTTCTACTCGATGGAACAAATGGTGAGAAAGTTGAACAGGTATTTTACACACAAAAACAAATATCCAAATAGCTAAAAAACATACATAGGTACTCAACATCATTAGTCACCAGGAAATTAAAACTATCATGGATGTAATACCATGACATACACAACAGACAGGTGAAAATTAAAAAGACTGATACACTGCTGTTTAAAATGTCAGTTACTACAAACATTTTGGAAAACTTTGTCATTATCTACTAAATTTGGAAAGATAGGTAGGTAAGTAGGTAGGAAGGTAGATGGATAGGTAGATATTTTGCTAACTAGCATTTCTACTCTTAAGTATATTCCATAACACACACACATACTCCAAATATTTGTTCACCAAAAGACATGTATAAGAATGTTCATAACAACATTGACCAAAAGAGTGGAATCAACTGTATAAGAAGATTAAATTACAAGATATTTATGCATTGGAACAGCATAGAACAAAAACAACAAAGGCAGTGAATTACTGCCCAATACAACAACATGAATGAATATCCAAAACAAAATGTTGGAAAGAAGAAGCCAGATTTAAAAGGTGCATAATGATAAATCCTTTATATAAAGATCAGAAAGAGGCAAAACTAACCCATGGTGTTAGCAGTGAGAGTAATAGTTACCTTTGAGAAGGAAGGAGTGTATAGTGATGAAGGAATGGATAAAGGTGAGGGCTTGTAATATTCTAATTCTTAACCTAAGTGACAGTTAAATGAGCTTGTTCTTTTTAAGATGATTCATAGAGCTGTACAATTATAAATTTTGCCTTGCTGTGTATTTGTGTTACACTCACAAAACTTTTATTTAAAAAGTAACCGATCAAAAAAGAATAGATTTATTTCAGAGTTATACTCCATGAGAAGAGTATACCTGATATTTTCCCAGGCTCTCTTCCTCATAATTTTCCTCTTCTTAGTTTTCTTTTTTTTTTTTTTAAATGAAACCTATAATTTCACATAATATTTGCCAGTTAATGGAGAGTTTGGCCTTGCTTGTTTCATAATATGTATGTTGTGTTTAGAATCTGGAGTCTCTTAGCATGCTTTACAGATGTGAACCTTGTACTTCAACTCAATTATGTATTCCCCTTTTCAACTCTGAGCTCCTTTTCAGCAGCTATGATGTTTTATTTAATAGTTGCATTCTTTTTTTTAAGTTTTTTTGATGTGGACCATTTTTAAAGTCTTTATTGAATTGTTACAATATTGCTTCTGCTTTTTAAGTTCTGGGTTTTTGCCTGTGAGGCATGTGGGATCTTAGCTCCCTGACCAGGGATCAAACCTGCACCCCCTTGCATTGGAAGGCCAAATCTTAACCACTGGACCACCAGGGAAGTCCCAATATTGGCATACTTAACCTTTAGCAAAGTGTCTCACATATCCTAATATAGTCAAGAAATGTTAAGAACTCATTCATTCTTCTAACACATAATTATTGAGAACCTTCTAGGGACTGTGTACTATTCTTTTTTTTTTTGGTACATGGGCCTCTCACTGTTGTGGCCTCTCCCATTGCGGAGTACAGGCCCTGGACGCGCAGGCTCAGCGGCCATGGCTCATGGGCCCAGCCGCTCCACGGCATGTGGGATCTTAGCAGACCAGGGCACGAACCGGTGTCCCCTGCATTGGCAGGCGGACTCTCAACCACTGCGCTAGCAGGGAAGCCCTATTCTGCTATTCTTGATGTTGAGAGCAATGATCAGTATAGAACAGGCTACCATTCTCATGGATTGGTTGTAGGTAGCTATTTTTCCCTGAACCCACTATAGAGAGGCCATTTTTTCCCCATGGTGCATTGCTGAAATACTGAAGCTCAAAAGAAAAAGAAGTTCCCAAGGCATTTCCAGTAAACACCTCCCCTCCAAGGCCATTTTGAAATAGACAGCATTACCTAGAAGATCTAAGGCACCATTATTTGATTTAGAAATGTTCCTAGTTGGAGGCCCAAAATGGAAAAAAAAAAATCTCTATAGTTAATGAGAGTTCCTTTCAGGCCAAAGTTATTAACAGCCATAGCCTCAGTCTTCAATCTCTTATGGTTCCAGGAAGAGAACCCTAGTATTTTGGTAGCACAGACTATCTCAAGTCATATGTGTCACTGTGTATATAAAGGATTGGGACCATGGCTGCTTCTGGGGCTGGTAGTTCACAGCACGCACATTTCAGCACTAAATCAATACCATGGTGAAAAATTGAGAGTTGAGTGATATCCTGTTCAGAAAAGTAAAAATGTTACCTTGCTGTACAAAACAGAATGTTCAGTCTCTGACAACTCTTAATGGTGCAACAATTAAATCCCTTCTATAGGAAAGATTGAGAAAGCTGTCTATTAAATTTTGAGTGCCCCCAAAATACTTCTTTATCCAAAAGTAACTGCTACAGCCAATTGGCATGCCTGAAAACCACTCTTAGAGTCACTTCTTGGAGTTTTTTTTTTTTCTTTCTTAATACCTCTTATAAAATGTAAATACTCTTGGAAGAATCAACAATAACTCATTCACACGAAAAAATTAATGGCTCATATGATTTTATATTTTAAGATGGCCACATTGGCCCCCTGTGGAGTGCAAAAGGGAATGGTGGAGGGCTCCACAGAGTGTGGTATAGGGGGAAAGACTGTGGTTTTTGGTGTCAGGGAGACCTCAGTTTAAATTCTGGTTCTGAAACGTTTTGGTAATTTGCTGTTGAACAGACTATATGATCACTCTGAACCATAAGGTTGTATGAAAAGAGTGACAAAATACTTTCTTTGTGAGGTTTTTATGAGGAGCAAGTTAACATGCAATGTACATAGCATTATACCTAATAGAGTGCTTGGCACCAAATAGTTCCCCAATATAGGTAATTTCCTGTCTTGGAGAGGGGGGAAAGTATAAAAAAATGGAATGGCATGTCTCTGGAGAAAAGTATAACCATTTTAAAGCATGACTTGCTGTGCTCTGGTAAATTCCTTCAGAAGATGGAGGAAGTTGTGTGTCAATAGAATTCTAATTAGATACTATCTCAGGAGATGTTACAAATATTAAAGAAGGCAAAACAACCAAAAAGAATGGAGAAAGGTTAAACAATCTGTTGGTAAATTAATGTTAGATTGCTAGCAAAAGGATGAGCTAACAGACTGAGGTAACATGTGTTGACATGATGGGTGTGAAAAGCTGGGAAAGCAATAATGTTGGAAAAGACTTGAGGGATTGGTTGTCATCCAATTAATTAGCTGCAACACATGCTTGTGTGATTTTACACCACACAGAGGAATTTTCCCACATGACAGTGATGTGAATGCACCTGCCACATCACATTTAACAGGGCCTCTCTAGTCTCTTAACATTGAAGGAAAATGGGAATGATCAAGGCCAATGATTAAGGCTTTTTGTAGGCTGTTCTCTGATGAAAAACTTAAGTAACAGAGGGCTCAGAATTTGATGGGGATAGCCACATGCATATCAATGCAAATTTATTATAACATGATCCATTATTACATAATTAGAAAATTATGAGGCTAGTCACATTCTCCAATCCTCACTCTCTGAAGTAAAGACTGGGGATAAGACGTTAGATTATCACATAGAAATCAGTCATGTCCTGTTTTGCTGGGATCTGCTGGATTTCCTGATGGGAGCCTCTAGACAGAGTTTTTTCAATCTGTTCCCCCTTCTTCCTTCCTGAACCAAGTCTGCCTTATCTCAGACTACCACCCCAAGGTAGCTCATACTCCAAACACATCAGACTACTGACCATTGTTTAAACAGATTCTGGAATATCCTATTTCTCTGTCTTTATTCATCCTGTTTCCTTAGCTTAAGATATTCTCCTTCAATTATCAACCCTATGCTAGTTATTCGTCAGTTTATCCCTCCAGATCCACTATCTGTGCTGCTCATTGACCTGGGAGGCTGACCACTTTGGGCTGCATTACCTGGACTTTTGCCTCCCAGCTTCTCATTGGGTTTGGCCAATGGGAGGTATTGGCAGGAGATGGAAGAGTGGGGGGGTGGTGAAAGATTTAGTGTGTTTTTGTTTTTTTTTTTTTTACAGTGTCTATAATCCTGTCCAAAGCCACAACTCCCCTACTATAATACATAATCCTTACTTTGAGTCACAGTTATGGTTTTCTTACCCTGACCCTTCCAGCCTAAGGATGGTAATGACATCATGCTCTTGTTCGCCTGAGGATGCTTTACTATCCCTTGTTTGTTCCCTTAACACTGCCTGCACATTTGTACTAGTCTCTTCATTGGATTTTCTTCAGTCTTTTTGAGAGTACCATCCTCATACACAAAATCTTTCTCAGTTCCTCTATTTGGGATTGATACCTCCATTTTCTGTGCTCCTGGTGTAATTATAATAGTCACTGCAACAGCTGTGGAATCACAGGTCATGTGCTCTGGTATACAAAAATATAGTAATTTTGCTATATCTCAACTTAGTTTTTATTTTGATTTTTCTGTTCCAACTTGATGGCAGAAATTTAATTATCAATTTGAGGTCACCCTACCTTCAAAGTAGTGTCAGATTTGGAGGGAGGCTGTGTAGCCCAGGTAAGGTGGCAGAGCAACCTGAGCTTCAGTCATCAGTTCATTCAGGTACATACCTGTAATGGATATGGTGATGCCAGGTCCAGATCCCTCTTCAGTGAAGGGCATGTGGCCCCAGTTGCTGAGATTACTGTCAAGAGACAGCCTTCAGCTGATGCCACATTACACAGTGTCTTAACCTTCCTGAGGCTGTGTAAACTCAGTAGCAATCCACCGTGATCATGTAGAGCCTTAGCCATTTTGGTCCTGTGCGTGGCAGCTTTGAAAGGCCTTTCTAGTTGCATTGTCTGTGAGGTTGGCTGATGCCTTTGTCGGTCCTATGGCACAGTACCACTTGTTCTTCTTTCCTGACCATTTCTTCTACCTCCCTTCCACAGGTTTTGATCCCAAGGGCACTTCCTAATAAACTTTGTGCACCATAAACTGCATTTCAGAGCTTACTTTTTTTTTTTTTTTTTTTTTTTTTTTTTGCGGTACATGGGCCTCTCACTGTTGCGGCCTCTCCCGTTGCGGAGCACAGGCTCCGGACGCGCAGGCTCAGCGGCCATGGCTCACGGGCCCAGCCGCTTCGCGGCATGTGGGATCTTCCCGGACTGGGCACGAACCCGTGTCCCCTGCATCGGCAGGCAGACTCTCAACCACTGCGCCACCAGGGAAGCCCCAGAGCTTACTTTTAAAGGATCACAATCTGCAAAAATATCTTTGATGCTACCTACTTCTCAATAACCAGTTGTAGCTGAAGTATCCCTTCTTCCTATCTCCTGACTCTCTCAGGTTTGCTTCCCTCCTTCCATCTGTGCTCTATTAGTTATCTATTGACGCATAACAATGTTGCCACAAACTCAGTAGCTTGAAACAACATGTGTTTATTGTGTTTCATTTTCTGTGGATCAGGAGTGTCATGCAGGTTAGTTGGACTCTGATTGGAAAACGCACAAGGTTGCAATCAAAGTGTCAGCCAGGGCTGCAACCTTATCTGAGGCTCAGTTGGAGAAGGAACCACTTCCAAGATCATGTGGTTATTGACAGCATTTATTTTCTTGTGGCTGTTAGACAGTTTTGTTGACTGTCATCTGGAGGCCACTCTCAGTTCCTTACCATGAAGGTCTTCCCAGTGTGGCTTCTTGTTTCCTCAAAGCCAGCAAGGAAAAGAGTCCCCTAGCAAGTTAGTTTTCAATCTTAGGTTATCATGAAACTGACATTCCATCACCTTTGTCATGTTCAATAGGTCAGAAGCAAGTCTCAGTTCCTGCCCTCACTCAAAGGGAGAGGTTATGAAGGTTTGAATCACAGCAGATGGGAATCACTGGGACCTCCCTAAAGTCTTTTCACCACACTATGGAAACTGCAAGATTATCTACGGCCCTGTCTGTCTAGATGCATCAAACAGCAATTTTGTTCCTGGCATCTTACTGTCTCTCTAGGAATCTCTCTGGAGTGTAGGGATCAAAACATTTGTCTCTCAGGGCTAGAAGAATCTTGTCTCATTGATGCTTCCCCTATTTCAGAGGAAAATGAGGCACAGGAAGGGAATGGAGAGAACCGAGACCCTAGCAATGCTGCTGCAGTGGTGGGCGGGGTTGAGGGTGAACTATGCCTAGTTCCAGGGTCTACTCAATAGTTTTCCCTCATGTTGCCAGGAAAGGGGAAGAGGAGGGGCTGAGGAAGGTTGAGGAGAGAGGGAGGATAGAAGAAGCACTGGTCACACTAGGATGTACATTTTCCATCCCAGAGACAGAGTACTAAACAGTTACATTTAGCAACAGTTGGTATTTAAACAAATACTCAGATTGACAGTTTAGTCTAGGATTTTCTACATTAGAATTTAAACCACTCAGGTTGACACTAATTCTCAGACTTACAGGGTAGAACAGAAAAGTCGCTGGAGTTGTTCAAGGGAGAGATGTCTTAGACATTCTTACTAAGCTAAGAAGCAGTAGATTCTCATACCATCTCATAAACCTAAGGACACACCTCTCCACACCTCTGCCTATCAAACATTTCATATTCTGCAGCACAAGGCAGAACATTCAGTGCATAGTTTTGTTCCGTGGTATCCATCTCTTTACACTGATCTTCATTGCAGTAGCTGACCTTAAGCATAGATGAGGTAGGGCTTCACCTGCCAACTTGGTGGGGGGCTGCCACAGCGTCTTTGAGCCCCCAAATAGCTTCTTGCCACTGCCCTGCCCTGAGCTTACCTTTCATATCCATGAACTCTCTCTTTAAGTAAAGTTATGACCTAGCATTAACAATATGTCAGCAACACACTAAAATCTGTACGTGCATGAAAAGAATTCCAGGTGTATTATCAACAAAATTAATCTAACCTAGCCCAGTGAGAGTATTGAAGGTGTTCTGTGATATTCTTGTATTGCGTGACAAGGAAGCACAAAAAACGTAAGCATCATATATAAAATGATTGAGTGGGAATAGGGTATTAAACATATTTTGAGCATCTTTTATGTTCCAAGAACTGTATTATATACTTATACCATTTCATTGTATTTTCATAATCACCTTGCAAGGTACATATTAAAACCTCCATTTTATAAATGAGAAATCAGGCACTTAGAGATGTTAATAAATTGTCAATGTCACAGAACTGGTAGGGATTGACCCAGGATTTAAATTTGAGTCAGTGTCTTATAAATCCAGCTTTTCACTTGCCATGTTGCCTCCTGGAATTAGTAAAACATATGTATAGCCCCAAGCAACATTTCTGGGGACAGCTGGGAGGAGTGAAAAATTTAGGAAACGGGATGGAAGAATGTGCTCCCAAACTTCCTCTTTTTTCAGCAAAACATGTTTAGAGAAATTGGTCTGCTTCTATTCCTCAGTAATTTTCTGTCTGAAATTTGAAACACAGTATCCCCTACAAACAGACTCAGTGAAACACATTACCTCCCTCCCATTTCTTCTTAAATAAGGATAAACGCCCACTCTGTGACACTGGCTGAAGGACTCCAAACCATTACAAACAATAACTGCCTGATAGCCATCTGACCCTAGATAGAATCATTTCTGTTAGTCAGAAAACACTTGCTAGAGAGTTAAAGAGAAGGGGTGTGAGGGCTGTGCAGAGGGAAAAGAAGAACCATCAACCATCAGGAAAATCTTTCCCTGGAATAGACTTACCCTTGCCATTTACTCCTACGTTATAAGAAATAGGGAGAGAAAGAAACCCATTTGTATGAGAATCAAAAGCTGAAACCTGTAAGGGATGGATCAGTGGAAACTGAGTATAATTAATAATTGACTTAAATGGGAAGAAGAGTAGAAAAATCCCTTTCAGGTGAAAGTGATTATAGTACAAGACGTGAAACATGGGGGTGTTTGGTCAATCATAACCATGCCAACTCCTATTATGATTCCTAAACACATGTTGTATAAAGAGAAATGAGTGAGCTAGCCACAGCCAGTTGGTTCTACACCGATAAGTTCTAGAGAAAACCTCTCATGTATGCAATACATATAGAGGCACATGTATTTTCTTGTGAATTAGACATCAAAGGAAGTAGTTTACTTTCTAAAGTCCATAACTTGAAATGCATATGCCTTAAACTACAGGGAAGAGAAAGTTTTAAAAGCTATTGTTTTATTCTCAGTAGCACTTTCCCTGTCATTAGCAATTCAGATGAAGTTCAAAGGTGCTTTCATATTGGCATCTATAGAGATGAGGGAGATCACCTAGCTCAGGAACATTTTTTTTTTTTTGCGGTACACGGGCCTCTCACTGTTGTGGCCTCTCCCGTTGCGGAGTACAGGCTCCGGACGCGCAGGCCCAGTGGCCATGGCTCACGGGCCCAGCCTCTTCGTGGCATGTGGGATCTTCCCGGACCAGGGCACGAACCCGTGTCCCTTGCATCGACAGGCGGACTTTCAACCACTGCGCCACCAGGGAAGCCCCCGTTCTTCTATTAATAACAAAAAATACTGTACTTTCTTTCCTGTCAAGTTTCTTCTTTTGTAAAGGATTGTTTATCGCTTTTTCCTTTAATATCCTACCTGAACATTTATTTTTTGTTGTTCCCTAATTGCATCTTCTTTGCCTCAGATGTTTTCAGTTCTCTAACGGCATGACCAGCACTTTCAGGAAGGGCTTTTTAATCTATCTGGTCAATTAAATACATTCCCAGGAATAAAATAAATTTTACTCAATTTTCCAAACAGAGAAATATAAAAATTTCAGAGGTTTAAAATTTTTTTTAAATCTTATTTTTATGTCCCTAAAGTCTCCTCAATCTATTTTCAAACCCAAACTAGACTATATAGAGAAATAAGAAAGGATTTTCTCAGAAGGCAATCTAAATTGTCCTTTGCTAATAGTAACACTAATTTCACTATAGCCATCAATTAGCATTTACAAGGGCTAAGGTTTGTTCTGATACTTTTTTCAATTCATCCTTTTCATTATACATTGTATACAATGAAGCATAATTTAACTTGTATCATGTCAACAAAATAATGATTAACCTATAATTAAGTAGAGGTGGGCCAACAGAGATTTCTGTTCAGTAAAGGGAATAGAAATTATTTCAGAAATACTCACATTTTACCAAAAAAAACCCCACTGATGAGCTTGCAAATACTTTACAGCTGGAGTGGGTGAGGAGCAAAGGATCCAAAGCTATGGCCCTCTCCTTTTGTATTTTAGTAATATATTCCATCATTTCATGGTGCGCACTACTACGGTGCACAGAATCATTCAAGCAAATTTTAGTAATGCCTTTAGTGTCGTATGTATTTAGTCTCTGGATAACCTTCCGAGTTCTTTTTAAAAATATATTTATAGGGCTTCCCTGGTGGCGCAGTTGTTGAGGGTCCGCCTGCCGATGCAGGGGACACGGGTTCGTGCCCTGGTCCGGGAAGATCCCACATGCCGCGGAGCGGCTGGGCCCGGGAGCCATGGCCGCTGGGCCTGCGCATCCGGATCCTGTGCTCCGCAACGGGAGAGGCCACAGCAGTGAGAGGCCCGTATACCACAAAACAACAACAATAATTATATATATATATATATATATATTTAAACACATTTTTGATATTATGAGAAGACTTCAATAACCTGGGTAAATGATACAAAAAGGAAAAATGATTATGCACTATCACAGTTCAGCAGTTCTTGGCCATAATCATGGACTTTTTTAAAAGATAATTTTAACTTTCTTTTGAGATTTTCAATAGGAGAGTTGTTTTCAAAATTTTAGAACATGTCTTAATATATAGGTATCATTACTAAAAAACACTGTTAATAAACATTTGTACTATGAAATATATTAACTTTGTTTCTATTAAGAAATCTTCTCTGTTACAACCTTGACTTATATCAAATTAAGCAAAAGGATGTTGAAGAACTGGTGGGCAGAAGTGTTTCATAAGAAAGTGACTAATATAAGCTGAATGGAAAAGAACAACAAACATTTCATCTTCATTGTTATTGAAATGTGTTATTCAAGGAATTGGAAAATGTTCAATTTATCCGTGTGAAAATGCAGTTATTGCTATATGTACCTCAGAAAGTGCCTAAAAGCAGGAACAGTGTTATTATATTTACAAAGCACGTTGAAATTCAGTGTGTCCCTCTTGATCTCTTAACTCTGTAGGGACAAGTATCATTTCCTCCATGTTTGAGCAGGAAAACCTGAGCTCAGAGAGATTCTCTGTAGTGAATTTCTGGTTTCCACACATAGCCAATGTGACCAGGTGTGGTCAGGCCTTCTGCTCCATAATCCAGTGATGTTTCTCCAGAGGAGAATGAACTGGATTGAGAAGATGTATTTGGCATCTTTTATGGCCTTTTTAGAACCTTCAACTCCAACTGGCCCCCACACGTTAAAAATGCCTGTGAGCTGTGTTGTAGGCATGGTATAAGTATCAACACGTTTATCTTTTTCACCTATTACATGGCAGTAAATGAGAAGTTACACAAATATTTTACTTGTCACACTCCCACAGTGATTTTTATAGAAAAATAATAGGGGCAGGGGTTATGAGATGATTCCTGAGGTCCCTGTCAGCTCTCATATTCTGTGACTTTACTGTGCTGGAGCAGAATAATGCTCACAAAATGCACACCGAATGAATTAATCCACTTCAGACAAATGTGAGTTATAGAGCTGTCATTTCTGAGAGATAATAGTACTGATGGCATCATATTACTGACAGCATGCCTCACAATAATTCTTAGCTTGATATAATGCTGGGAAAATAAAATATTTGGAATTTGTTTTTTCTCTGTTAATAATTTTAGACTATGAGTCTGCAGACTTTAGAAAGGATAACCACGGATGTAAATTTCAGCTATCAATTTGTTGGCTCAAAATCTCTTTCAAGTTCCTTCTCCTGCCATCCTGGAACAACTTCTTCAATACCTCCAGAGATTCACATAAATGACTCAATAAGGGCAAGAACTAACCTGATGACATTTACATTTTAAAGTGATTAATTTGATCTGAAGTCTTAAGGAAGAGCTTTAAGAAGAGGCAGAGTCACCAATTATGAAAGAGGAGGTGAAGACATTTCAGAAGGGATGAGAAGGTGATTATAGGAGAGGAGGTGAGAACCAGGCTCCTGAACACTAAGGTTTGCTGGCAAAACTTCAGTGGGGATTAAGGACAGCTGGCCTGAAGGCATCTGAAAGGAAGAAAAATAAAATGTGACTGCTATGAGGAGGCCAGTTAGGGAGAGATCTTTAAATCTGTAGATTTTTTTTCTGCAGCCTCTGGGCAGTTAGCATCTCCGGGTTTCCTACACTGAAAGAGGCTTTTAGATGTGGAAATGAATATTATTTGTCTTCCACTTAAAAGCTTGCTCTCACTTTTGCTCTATAAAAATGGAGAAGGACCTGAATGCCCCTCTGGGAGCTTAGACCCACAATGTATCCAGGTATGCCCTGGCTGTAGCAGACCTCTCTGAAGGATGTTCATGTATCTGCTGACCCTGACTGTAAATTCTAGCCTGAACTAAGTGACACTGGGTGCCCTATTTTTAATGTGTGGGGGCCAGTTGGAGTTGAAGGTTCTAAAAAGTCCATAAAAGGTGCCAAATACATCTTCTTCTCAACCCAGTTCATTCTCCTCTGGAGAAACATCACTGGATTATGGAGCAAAAGGCCTGACCACACCTGGTCATATTGGCTATGTGTGGAAACCAGAAATTCATTACAGAGAATCTCTCTGAGCTCAGGTTTTCCTGCTCAAACATGGAGGAAATGATACTTGTCCCTACAGAGTTAAGAGATCAAGAGGGACACACTGAATTTCAACGTGCTTTGTAAATATAATAACACTGTTCCTGCTTTTAGGCACTTTCTGAGGTACATATAGCAATAACTGCATTTTCACACGGATAAATTGAACATTTTCCAATTCCTTGAATAACACATTTCAATAACAATGAAGATGAAATGTTTGTTGTTCTTTTCCATTCAGCTTATATTAGTCACTTTCTTATGAAACACTTCTGCCCACCAGTTCTTCAACATCCTTTTGCTTAATTTGATATAAGTCAAGGTTGTAACAGAGAAGATTTCTTAATAGAAACAAAGTTAATATATTTCATAGTACAAATGTTTATTAACAGTGTTTTTTAGTAATGATACCTATATATTAAGACATGTTCTAAAATTTTGAAAACAACTCTCCTATTGAAAATCTCAAAAGAAAGTTAAAATTATCTTTTAAAAAAGTCCATGATTATGGCCAAGAACTGCTGAACTGTGATAGTGCATAATCATTTTTCCTTTTTGTATCATTTACCCAGGTTATTGAAGTCTTCTCATAATATCAAAAATGTGTTTAAATATATATATATATATATATATATATATAATTATTGTTGTTGTTTTGTGGTATACGGGCCTCTCACTGCTGTGGCCTCTCCCGTTGCGGAGCACAGGATCCGGATGCGCAGGCCCAGCGGCCATGGCTCCCGGGCCCAGCCGCTCCGCGGCATGTGGGATCTTCCCGGACCAGGGCACGAACCCGTGTCCCCTGCATCGGCAGGCGGACCCTCAACAACTGCGCCACCAGGGAAGCCCTATAAATATATTTTTAAAAAGAACTCGGAAGGTTATCCAGAGACTAAATACATACGACACTAAAGGCATTACTAAAATTTGCTTGAATGATTCTGTGCACCGTAGTAGTGCGCACCATGAAATGATGGAATATATTACTAAAATACAAAAGGAGAGGGCCATAGCTTTGGATCCTTTGCTCCTCACCCACTCCAGCTGTAAAGTATTTGCAAGCTCATCAGTGGGGTTTTTTTTGGTAAAATGTGAGTGTTTCTGAAATAATTTCTATTCCCTTTACTGAACAGAAATCTCTGTTGGCCCACCTCTACTTAATTATAGGTTAATCATTATTTTGTTGACATGATACAAGTTAAATTATGCTTCATTGTATACAATGTATAATGAAAAGGATGAATTGAAAAAAGTATCAGAACAAACCTTAGCCCTTGTAAATGCTAATTGATGGCTATAGTGAAATTAGTGTTACTATTAGCAAAGGACAATTTAGATTGCCTTCTGAGAAAATCCTTTCTTATTTCTCTATATAGTCTAGTTTGGGTTTGAAAATAGATTGAGGAGACTTTAGGGACATAAAAATAAGATTTAAAAAAAATTTTAAACCTCTGAAATTTTTATATTTCTCTGTTTGGAAAATTGAGTAAAATTTATTTTATTCCTGGGAATGTATTTAATTGACCAGATAGATTAAAAAGCCCTTCCTGAAAGTGCTGGTCATGCCGTTAGAGAACTGAAAACATCTGAGGCAAAGAAGATGCAACTAGTCACATTAGGGAACAACAAAAAATAAATGTTCAGGTAGGATATTAAAGGAAAAAGCGATAAACAATCCTTTACAAAAGAAGAAACTTGACAGGAAAGAAAGTACAGTATTTTTTGTTATTAATAAAAGGACCGGGGCTTCCCTGATGGGGCAGTGGTTGAGAGTCCGCCTGCCGATGCAAGGGACATGGGTTCGTGCCCCGGTTTGGGAGGATCCCACATGCCGCGGAGCAGCTGGGCCACTGAGCCATGGCCGCTGAGCCTGCGCGTCCGGAGCCTGTGCTCCGCAACGGGAGAGGCCACAACAGTGAGAGGCCCACGTACCGCAAAAAAATAAATAAGAAAAGAAAAGAACGATAGCTTTTATTGTCTCTTCTTTTAGCTAAAGCTAACTGAACGATGCCGTGATTAACTGTGGTTTCTGAATCAATCTGACTACACTTTGCTGATGACATTTTTAAGAAGACTTTAGAAACAGAATGCACAATCAGTTGTTTCAGTGTTCACCTCCCTAATTACTACTTAAAATGCTCAACTTTTTGTCTGTACTTAACCATGTGATATCTTCAGATACTAGTAAGGCACTGAGCACTAAAAAGTGATTCCAAAGTATGGGTTTGCATCAGACCTACCTTGGTGCCACAGCACAGAGGCAGGACAAAAATATGGTACTACAGACCTTCCCTGAGGCTATTCCATTCTAATACACAAGTCAGCACTATTGATTTCATTTAAAAAATGTCTGGGAAGTGTGGTATTTTGTCAAAATTCAGGTAATATTCTGAGATAGATAGGAAGGAATGACTTGATTTTACACTATTTATTGACCTTAAAGAAGTCATTTTCCTTCTCTGGATTTAGTTTTGTATTATGTAAATTAGACATGATGAGTATCATCCCATATCTTGTAGAAATGCCAAGGAAAGGCGATTAAAAAAACATGGGAGAGGACAGTGGAGGGCTATTCAGGGCACTGCCAGACAGTGTCCCCCTGTAAAGGAGGATATCTTATGTTTCGACACCTGATTCCACTGTAGTCTGTAACGCAAATGCTTTCATTGTATCTTTAACTCTGTAACTGAAAGTGGATAACACATCTGAATCTTCCCTAAATGCATAAAAAGTGAAAACTTGGCAGTCTTCTTTTTGCCCATCCTTCATTCAGGCTGCTTCTCAAATATAGGTTAAAATTTAAATACAAGGTCTAAGCAGTAACTTCATTTAATGCTCAGAGCTAATACAAAGTGGCAAGGAAATGGAAATTTTCTGCTGATGTGCCCCTGTAGGAAAGGAATTCCCATAGAAGACAAAGGGCTTCTCTGTTGAGTCAGGGTTAGGGGCCCCACCTATCCTTTGTGGTCTGTACATACCTTGATTATAGCAATAATAACACTGAAATATTCTGTTCATCTCTTTGTAGAGCTCCCACATTAGGAGATCCTTCAGAGTAAGGTATAAAACTAATAAACGGAGAACCAAAATCAGTTGATCATTACAGCCTGGCTCATGGCTTTTCTAGTGAGGCAAAGGATTTGCCTAGTTGTCTTATGCTCCTTTTCTCCAGTCTCCCCATAAAAATCTCCATTCTCCCCATAAATTCCTCCATTCCTTTTCATATATCTCTCTACTGCTCCAAAGCCTCAGTAAGGATATAGCTTGTTCCCACAAAAAAGTTGGTGACTAT
Organism: Phocoena sinus; assembly: GCF_008692025.1. NCBI lineage: Eukaryota > Metazoa > Chordata > Mammalia > Artiodactyla > Phocoenidae > Phocoena > Phocoena sinus. Next base: position 27,683,144 of record NC_045775.1, read on the forward strand.
CAGCTTTACCCATGACCATTGGAGGGAAAAAGGTGCATGTCCCCTCTTCTAGCACATCACAACTCTTTAAAAGTATTATTGCAGTTAAAAATGATGTATAGAGCAATTAATTTCTACATAAGAGTTTTGTTGAGGAGCATCACAGTTTGACTAAGTATATTCTGTAGAATAACATAGCATCATGGAAAGAACAATCCTTGTATTAAAAATATATTTTGACCTTTACGCTCAATCCCCTTAAAATATTTTTAAAGAATTTTTCTTTCATGGCTCTTTTGTAACTGTCCATTACTGAAAGAGTTGAAAAAGAAAAGATGGCAGTCTTGGGAATGTATAAAGAAGGGAATAAGTTTATACAATTGGGAAACATATTGTAGCTTTCCCACCAGAATATATCAAAACTCTCATTTTCCTGTCATTTTTGCCAAGCCAGAACACAGCTTCTATGCCTACCTACTGTCAGCAGATTAAGGCTTGTGCTATTATTTACATCATCAAGGAGAATTCCCCTGCTGCTGTGGATGAAGCATGATATTCCTGCCCATTTATGCTACATGCTCACAGGGACATATTTAACCAGGTGACACACTTATGGTGGCCAAAAGGCCGGAGCCCCATCCAGAGTCACCATTTTATAGTGACTAAAGTAAAATAATCTAGTAACTTGGTGACTACTCATTAATGGAGTTATTAAAGATTCGTGTTCAATAATAGGTTATTATCATCACATTTGTCAGTCATGTCTTCAATTGCTATTAATCACCCCAGGAATTTTTTATTTGTACATATTTTGAATATTATAAAAGTTACACAGAAATTAACTTTTCTAACTAAATTAGATCATTTAATTTTTTCATGCATTAGATCATTTTATCAGTTTAGTGTGAGTAAACAGTGGTGATGATTTCTACAGTCCCTTAAAGTATTTGATTTTCTGTAGCTGCAACCAAAAAGTATAGATTAAGGAGCTATACATATTTTGTTAATGGGTTGATAGATAATCACCCTTAACCTAAAGCAGTAGGAATAAATATTGTGTCATAATTATACAGTTTAATCCCAACAGATTATTTTGTGACCTCCATCCTGGGTAGAGACCAATAGATCTTAATGTAATAAATAGAAGTTCAGTTTAATACATCCCATGGCTGCAAGAACAAAGTGATGGCTTCACTGAGCTACCCTTCCTTCCCTTCTCCTTTTGTTCCTTTCTTCCTCATAAGGAATATTCAGTCATATCACCATAACCAGTGGACCAATTACTTCTTGATTACCTTTTCCCAGCCCCTGTTAGTTTGTGCCTTGCTGCTTGTGATGGATAGAAGACTGGCAAAAATGGCTTGGGTGAACATTGGAACACTCCTCAGCTTTCTGTGGGAAGGCTATACCCTAGGATTAGAGATGCATTCCCAATTGTCTCATGGAACTCAAGGCATCTGGCAAAACTTATATGCCATTCTTCTCCCTAGAGTATTATCAATCTCTTGGGAAGTACTCAGCCTCCACCTGATAAGGCTTTCCAAACAACTTTGCTATGCTATGTTTCTTTGTGCATTCCACAACTCTGAGACAGTATCTCCGTGTCCAACCTTGTTCCCTTATTTCTCTCACAAACCTTTTTTTTTTTTTTTTTTTGGTCTCTACCTCCTTGTTTTTGCTTTAATTAAAACCTGAATTCTCTTCATAACTTCATTTCAAAGGGTAAGCATTACTCTTAATTTCTGCTTCTATCTCCAGATGAGCAGGTTATCCCTTGCCCAATGACACATTGTTTATTGAAACTCAGGCACAATTGAAGAAGGAGTGTAGCATCGTAGCTTTTGGAGTCAGACAGAACTTATTAGCAATCCTAGTTCACTAACTTTGCTACCTAAAAGTTTCAAAAGCTTATTTAATTATAAATTCCTTCCTTCTCTAAAATGGAAATAAACAATATTGGCTTGGGTTCTTGTGAGTAAATTGATATACACAATTTATATCACATAAATTGATATACATAAAGTATTTAGCACTTCCCATGACATGTAGTAAAAACTCAGTAAATGTTACCATACTTCTCTACTCATACTACCATATTTTCAGATATTTTTTGTGTGATGAGGCCGATGATTTAGTAGAAAGAATATGGACATTTAAGGCACTTTAAAGATGTTTATGTTCTGCATCCACCACTGTGTAGATGGAAGATCTTGGATAATATATTAATCTTGACATCTCAGTATGATCATGAATACCTACGTATGAATACCTACTTAATAACTCTATAGTGAGGATAAAATGTCATAATCAAGATTTCTGACTAAAACACTGGCTGGTGTATAGTAATTGCTTCACAAATGATAGACAAGGCATGGAAACAGAATATTCTTCCCATCTTTGTTCTTGTCCCTAGACACACCTGAGCACAGCCTTCTCTATTCCATAACAGTCTTAGCACTGGCCCCCTAATTTTCCTTTTCACTCTGTTCCATCATTATTTTAGATAACTTCAAAATTACCCGACATTCATACATATCACATCAGTGATCAGAATTTGGACTATATTACATTGAGAACAGTTCTAAGATCTTACAATTTGAAATTGCTCTTTCTGACCACCATGATTTCACATCACACTCCATCACTTTCCTCTCCATCCTCACCAGGACCTTCATACCTTCTATCCCTCCATATTCTTAGAGTCAATTTGTTTCCCCCCTAACTCCACAATCAGCCATTCTACTTAACTATTTATACTTAACAATTTCTAGTGCTTTATTTTCCTCAATATTCTGTTTCCTTGTGAATCACTCAAACCAACCACCAGTGCTGACCTCATTGCTTCATTCTTTATTTTTTGAGTGAGTTTCCATAGGATTAATATTAATTGTTCCCTTAAATTTTGAATTGAATTCACCAGTGAACCTATGTGGGGCTGAATTTTCTTTGTAGGAAGGTTTTAATTCACAATTCCAATTTTTTTGATATAGGATTATTCAGATTTTCTATTTCAGTTTTGGTAATTTGTGTCTTTCAAGGATTTTATCCATGTTACCTAAGTTTTTTGTATGTTTGTTTTGTGTGTGTGTGAAAACATTTAAGTTCTACTCTGGGCAAATTTCAATTACGCGATACAGTGTTATCAACTATAGCAGGGGTTCCCAACCCCCAGCCATGGACCGGCATCAGTCTGTGGCCTATTAGGAACAGGGCTGCACAGCAGGAGGTGAGCAGCGGGCAGGTGAGTGAAGCTTCATCTGCCACTCCCTGTCGCTCCCCATCGCTCCCCATTGCTCTCATTACTGCCTGAACCATCCCCCACATCGCTCACATTAACCCAGTCCATGGAAAAATTGTCTTCCATGAAACTGGTCCCTGGTGCCAAAAAGGTTGGAGGCCGCTGAACTATAGTCACCATGTTTTTCATTAGATCCCCAGACCTTATTCATCTTGTAGCTGGAAGTTTGTACCCCTTCCCAGCCCTATAACTTGCATTTGTCTAAATTCATTTGGCATGCGCTTTGTTGTGCATGAACATTTATTCCTGTCTCAAAACGGTGCCAGAGATTCTGTCCTTATTACTCCCTGAACTTACGGAAATGTTATCCATTTACAAAATCTATGTCAATCACCATTTGCTCTGGGAAAACTGACTTATTGATTTGATGTAGTGCCTCCTTCCTTGGATTTACCTAATACTTTACTGGACTTCACTTAAGACTTTTACCTGATACCACTTGAACTTTACCCATGTTGGCAAGTTTCAGAGAGAAGGAAATCTGATTTAATCATCTTCATACTGCTCATCACATCAAGTACATGAACAAACTCAAAAAGTGCACTTGAATTCAATTAGCATTGTTATAGAAGATAAATTGTAAGGTTCTTAAACTTAAGAATTAGATTCTGTCCCTTAGTCTTCAGCATAGCCTCTCATAAATTTCTAATTATTTTAAAGTTACTAAACCCAGAAGCAGTTTTCTAGCTAGTCTTTTCTGAATACAAGCTGGTTGAATTGCTTAAGAAGAATGGATGGGAGAAATTAACATTAAATAAACAAATCTTACTGATTACAGTCAGTACACTTCCTCCCACCCTTGTTCCTTCTCCTTTCCTACCATGGCGTACCCCCTCCCCTGTGTTCCTAAAGAATGCCGTAGTTTTCTAATACTGATTCAAATATAACCCGTCCTGTCTTAGAGATGGAGCAAGTCTAGGGATTTTGTAATAGGGTATGTGTTAGCACTTTGCCTGGATAATTTGAAGCGTATTAGCATTTTTTTTTTTCCATCTTGGCATGGTATTTGGATAAGGGCAGCACCTCCAGCCTTTTCAGTTTACTAAAACTTTTTTTTTTTTTAGATGTTTGGGGTAGGAGTTTATTAATTAATTATTTTTTACTGTGTTGGGTCTTCGTTTCTGTGCGAGGGCTTTCTCTAGTTGTGGCAAGCGGGGGCCATTCTTCATCGCGGTGCGCGCCCCTCTCACTATTGCGGCCTCTCTTGTTGCAGAGCACAGGCTCCAGACGCACAGGCTCAGTATTTGTGGCTCACGGGCCTAGTTGCTCCGCGGCATGTGGGATCCTCCCAGGCCAGAGCTCGAACCCGTGTCCCCTGCATTAGGAGGCAAATTCTCAACCACTGCGCCACTAGGGAAGCCCCTCAGTTTACTAAAACTTTTTAAACTGCCACATATTGGGCATTATTATTTCCCTATCTTTCTAAAAGACAGGATGTTACCCTGCAGCTCCATACCAGGTCAATGATTTAAATCCAATTCTGTGAGAAAAGTTGAAAGTGTCAGACAGTGAATCATTAGTACACATTTCCAGAAGAATCCATATCTTCCTTAGACGTTGCCTGTCTAACTTGGCCTAACTATGTTGGATGTGCAACTCACGACAGGACAACGGAATAAGTGGGTAGGATTGCTTGCTCAGAAATGTTCTCCTTTGTCCCTTGCTCTTTCTCCCTTTTTCCCCCTGCCCAATCTCAGAAGTGGACAAAAATATTGTTTTTTTCTTAGTGCTCCCATATTATGGGAAGAAAGGCAGTCTTGCAACACTTATTATAAAACTCAATTTCTTGAAGCAGGCTGCAGGGGGATGCTCATGAATAACAAAGAGGAAAGAAAGGGAAATTTGTGAGAAACAAAAAAAAGGAGTAATTTTCCTGGGATTGAAAAATAGTTCAAAATGCAACAAATCAATAAAACAAAGATAAATCTGTGAGAAAAAGACCTGCGAGAGAGAATATATATTACAAATGTGCAGTTTTGTTACCCAGCATGCTCACAGTGAAACCAAGAGTAGAAAACTGGAGGTTTTTGAATCTCTTATAAACTAGAACAAGCATCTGTTCCATGAGTTCCAGGACTGAATGCTAATGCTGCATGTACGCGACAGAGATTTTTACACCATGTTTTGTGATCTCTGACCTATGAAGTTACTTAGGTGTACCACTGCCTCCCTTACCTCACCCTGACCCTGAGTTAAAATGTGTGTTTAGTGCTGGAATGGTCTCTGGTGCATGTAATAACACTGTACTATTACTTAATAAAATATTTTATATCACTCCCAAGAATCATCAATTCAACTCACTATTCACCTGCTCCCTCCATGCCGTCCCCCCAAAATAAAAGCCATATGCTTCAAATCCATATGAAATTGGGAGTAATAAAACATGATCTTTTATTGTATTATTTATAATCCAGAATGTTGTTAAGGGAAAAGAAAAAAAAAAACTCCTGTATTTCATCATCTCTGTCATTTGTTTGAGAGGATGGAGGCTAATGATGCATGTAATACAGTTATGGACAGTGCTTTACCTTTGGTTTTTTTCACCTGTTTTCCGAGAGAGCAATCAGTTGCTTGGCCTAAGGAAAGCAGCATGGATGTGATCCCAGAGGCTTCTCAATTGCCACACAGTCATCTGGGAGAAGGAAATAAATAGCCCTCTTTAGGACTTAAAGTGGAGGTAGTCTTCCCTGTAGGTCTGCTGTTCCCCGCCATCTCAGCTGAGAGTTGCTGCAGACAAAGGTGTTGCAGGTCCCTCTTTTTCAGTGTGAGAACTGGAATACCTGACTATCATTGGCCTAGGGAATTGGCACAGTTTTAGCAACTGTGAGGACTGCTCTCCATGTCTCTTTTATGTTTTAGATAAAATGCCAAGCTGTAAATGGGAATGATGCCCTGGGGGAAGGTCTGGTCTTCAGAAGGTTCTCTGAAGTAAACATTTCTGGGTATCTCACATACATGCCCTGATTATTTTATTAACACTCTTCTGTTGACTTGCGCTTGTCTCAGCATATTTTAGACTTGGCTTTAGTGACCTGACTCACTCTTATTGACCCATACCCAGTCTGTGGCTTCATTCTACCACTGGCCCTTGTACCTAGAGGGTGTGAATGATACCCAGGCATCCTTTGGTACCTTTCTAAGAGAATACTGGCTGATAGGAGCAAATAAATAAATATAGCATGGTTAACATTTATGTTGAGCAGGAAGCATCCTACAGACCAGGTCTTTAGCTATGTCCTCTTCCCCATTAGTTCAACTGTTGATCATGCCACCGTTTCTGTTTTTAATTTGCATGTTCACTTAAAATGCCAATATTTGGGGGGAAGTGAGAGTGAAATAAAATCATTATCAGGCAATAAAGTATTAATGTTAAAGCAGGCATTATTTGATACCCAAGAACAATATTCAGATATAAGCCACTGAAAGTGGCATCACTAAGATTGGTTTGAGGAATTTGGGGAGTGGGGAGGGGGAACGGGAAGCAGATCTTCCATTATACTCCAGTGTTTTGTGTGTTCACTTTACTAGCTAGCTTTACTAGCTAGACTGTCCCTTCTCCCTTTCAACAGCTGGCTATTACCACTCCATGCCCACCATTTGTAAATGTTACTACGTTAAGAGCCCTAGTGAAATAATTAATTTCTCTGTAGTGAGTATTGCTTTTATTCTGAGGCCAAATTTATTTGGACGTGCTTCTGGTATCTCAATAAAGTGTATCCATGAACTTTCATCCATGAACTCCAGTGAATATAGATATTTCCATGCAACATTTTATTTTACTATTCTTTGCTTCCACATTGTTTGGTATTGCCTTCCTGTTTTCACATTTAGTCTATTTTCTGTCCCTCATTTCGTCTTTTGTTGAATTTTTATCAACTCTATTCTGTGGGTTTTATCAGTTCCTCTAGCAATATATCCCAGGTTTACTAATAAACAGTCTCTAGTTTTGGCTATGGCCAGAAAGGCTATTAGACGTGAAATAAAAAGCACAGTGGAAATTGTGCTGTCTCTTTCCTTGGAGAGGTTTCAGCATTCAGGTCGGATGTAAGCTGGTTCACACAGTGTCATAGGCACAGGAATGGAACAGCATTCTTGTGAGAGCTGAGCCTGCCATTGTTTTCATAATAATCTTCTATTTGGGGGTTCAGTGTATATTTTATTGATACTTTTATATACAACCATTTTCATGATTATACTTCTCAAGCAGTAATTAAATTCAACAAATATTTATTCGTTTCTTACTTCATGTCAGGCACTATGTAAGTACTGTAGTTTCATAGGAACAACATAGGTCTGCTCTTTGCCTCCTTGCTATTTGTAGTCTAGAAAGGATTCATAATAACAACACTTATGTGGCATTTCACAGTTAAACAAACACTTTCACTTTTATCATCTCATTTGATCTTCATGAACTCTGGGAGTAATAAGGGTGGATGTTAACATTCCCATTTCACAGAGGAGGGAAATGGCTTAAAAAGATAAAGTGAGTTTCTCAAGGTCACAGCTAGTAAGGGGTAGGTTTAGGGCAGTGAGTAGAAGAAACTTTATTTGAAATTCTCCTATAAACATAGAAGTCCTTAAACTCCAATAACATGTGACGAAAGATATTTGCTTCATCACAGCTCCAGATTAGTATCTTTCTGATTATAATGGTCTCCATCATCCATCTTCCAAAAAATAAAAAAAAAAAAAGGATACGGAGAATAGAATTGCTGTAAAGGCAAGCTATTTGACACTCTCCATAAAATATTATTGTTGTTTCTCAGTCTTATCCCAGGGGGATAGTTAAATCTAAGAAACACTAACTTATATGTCAGACCAATAGTATAGTCCAACAGAAGATCAATTTAAATGGACATTTATTCCTTGATTTTTATTTTTAAAGAGATACTAGTAGAATAAAAGCCATTTCATAAAAGAAGCTAATCTTTTTTCTTTGTTCCTTCTGGTTCCTGCTACAGTGCTGCCTGGCTCTCTCATCCTTAGTACAAAGGCAGAGGAAAGACAGAGTACCTCTTTATCATTAGTAGTCAGTATTTTTCTTCTTCTTTATAAAACTTGACACATGATTATTTTAACTAAGAAATTTATTTACATGCAATTCATAGCCTGATAAACTCTGGTCTTAGAGTATATCAGCAAATATATGAAACATTTCCATAGCACTTTATGGGAGAATGAAGCACTAAGAGCTTTCCAAATATCTTCCTACCCTCTATGCAGCAGTGCACACCCTTAACCACTTCCTGTATCTTGAAGTTCTCTCTTCCCTTAAATTCTATAACCCTGAATTTTGTCTAATTCTCTTCCTATGTCCAGTTCTCTAACTGCTTTATTTTTTTCTCATGCTTTTCTTATACTTGCAACTGCAGTAATACCTTGAAGTTCTATCCTTATTATCCCTTTTCTGATAGAGCTCATCGTTTGATAGTGTATCTATTTTCATGATTTTATCAGTCATCTAATATGAATGACTTTCTAAGTCATATATTTAGTTTTGAATTCTCTCTTAAAGCCAATTCACCAAAATATCCTCTGGATAGTATCATCTTACATACTATAACTAATATTTTAGTATTTTAAAAACCAAATATCTCATTTCAACCTCAAATTTATTTCACTCAGCATGATGGTCTCCCTTTATTTCTGTTGGCAATACCCTTAATCTCCTAGTGTTGAAACTCAAGTTTAAACCTGTATTCATCATCCTCCCCTTTTATTAACCTATTTGATGAGTTTCTAAAACCTGTTAATTTCCTTTTTAAAAATTACGATTACTTTTGTTTGTTTTTATTTATACTGCTACCATCAGGTACTCTATTTTCACTGCTGTCAAATTTATTTTTTAAACATGGATATCATCAGTCTGTGACCACCATCAAAAACTGTCAGTATCTCCCAATGTCAAAGGCCTGACAGGCAAGTCTGCAAGCCTGCAATGGCACTTTCTGACACTTACTCACTTCAACGTATATCTCAGCTTAAGTGTTATATTCTGTCCTAGGTAGATATTTTGTCTGAACTTGTTTTTATGGCTTTGTCCATGCTGTTTCCCCAATGGATGATTTCTCCTCTCCTTTTTACCACATACTAAGAACTCCATGGATCATTTACAGTTTGTTCTATTTCCCATATTCTGTGTAAGTCATCACTGACCATCCAGAATGGAAATATGTCTTGGCTCTGTTATGCTATAATAGATCATTTGGCCTTTGCATATAATGCCTTAAAAATTTAATTGTCCTTGGGCTTCCCTGGTGGTGCAGTGGTTGAGAATCTGCCTGCCGATGCAGGGGACACGGGTTCGTGCCCCAGTCCGGGAAGATCCCACATGCCGTGGAGTGGCTAGGCCCATGAGCCATGGCCACTGAGCCTGTGCGTCCGGAGCCTGTGCTCCGCAACGCGAGAAGCCACAACAGTGAGAGGCCCGTGTACCGCAAAAAAAAAAAATTTAATTGTCCTTTATACACATGTATTTCCTATCTTCCCAACTAATTTCTAAAGTGCTTATTCCAGGGATTATGTCTTATCTCTTCTTGGAGCTGCCACAATAACTATACCAAGCCACTTTAGGCACTTAATAAACAGTTGATTGGTTGCATATAAAGAAGATAAATTCTTAATGAAAATTATTTATATTGAAAAACTATATATGCATGCTTTTAAAGATCATTAACAAGAATATGCTTGGTGGGAGATTGGTTCAAGATGGAGGAGTAGAAGGATGTGCACTAACTCCCTTTTGTGAGAGCACCGGAATCACAACTAACTGCTGAACAATTATCGACAGGAAGATACTAGAACTCATCAAAAAGATACCCCACATCCAAAGACAAAGAAGAAGCCACAATGAGACTGTAGGAGGGGTTCAATCACAATAAAATCAAATCCCATAACTGTTGGGTGGGTGACTGACAAAGTAGAGAACAATTATACAGCAGAAGTCCACCCACTGCAGTGAAGGTTCTGAGGCCCAAGTCCACCCACTGGAGTGAAGGTTCTGAGGCCCACATCAGGCTTCCCAACCAGGGGGTCTGGCAACAGGAGGAGGAATTCCCAGAGACTCAGACTTTGAAGACTAGTGGGATTTGATTGCAGGACTTTGACAGGAATGGGGGAAACAGAGACTCCACTCTTGGAGGGCACACACAAAGTAGTGTGCACATCAGGACCCAAGGGGAAGGAGCAGTGTCCCCGTAGGAGACTGAACCAGACCTACTTTCTAGTATTGGAGGGTCTCCTGCAGAGGGAGGGGGTGGCCGTGGCTCACTGTGGGTACAAGGACAGTGGCAGTAGAAGTTCTGGGAATTACTCCTTAGCACGACCCTCTGGATTCTGCCATAAGCCCCACCAAAGAGCCTGTAGCTTCCAGTGCTGGGTCACTTCAGACCAACCAACCAACAGGGAGGGAACTCAGCCCCACCCATCAGCAGAAAGAAGATTAAAGTTTCACTGAGCTCTGCCCACCAGAGCAATACCCAGCTCTACCCACCACCAGTCCCTCCCATCAAGAAGTTTTCACAAGCCTCTTAGATAGCTTCATCCATCAGACGGCAGACAGCAGAAGAAAGAAGAACTACAATCCTCCAGCCTGTGGAACGAAAACCACATTCACAGAAAGATAGACAAAATGAAAAGGCAGAGAACTATGTATCAGATGAAGCAACAAGATAAAACCCCAGAAAAACACCTAAATTAAGTGGAGATAGGCAACCTTCCAGGAAAAGAATTCAGAATAATGATAGTGAAGATGATCCAGCACCTCAGAAAAAGAATGGAGGCAGAGATCGAGAAGATGCAATAAATGTTTAACAAATACCTAGAAGAATTAAAGAACAAACAGAGATGAACAATACAATAACTGAAATGAAAAATATACTGGAAGGAATCAATAACAGAATAACTGAGGCAGAAGAACGGAGAAGTAAACTGGAAGACAGAACGGTGGAAATCACTACTATGGAACAGAATAAAGAGAAACAATGAAAAGAAATGAAGACAGCCTAAGAGACCTCTGAGCAATTAAACACAACAACATTCACAGTATAGGGGTGCCAGAAGGAGAAGAGAGAGAAAGGACTTGATAAAATATTTGAAGAGATTATAGTCAAAAACTTCCCTAACATGGAAAAGGAAATAGTCACCCAAGTCCAGGAAGCACAGAGAGTCCCAGGCAGGAAAAACCAAAGGAGAAACGTGCTGAGACACACAGTAATCAAATTGACAAAAATTAAAGACAAGGAAAAATTATTAAAAGCAACAAGGAAAAAACGACAAATAACATACAGGGAAACTCCTATAAGGTTAACAGCTGATTTCTCAGCAGAAGCTATACAAGCTAGAAGGGAGTGGCACAAATATTTAAAGTGATGAAAGGGAAGAACCTACAACCAAGTTTAAGATTACACTAGCCTGCAAGAATCTCATTCAGATTTGAGGGATAAATCAAAAGCTTTACAGACAACCAAAAGCTAAGAGAATCCACACCACCAAAACAGCTCTACAACAAATGCTAAAGGAACTTCTCTAGGCAGGAAACACAAGAGAAGAAAAAGAGCCACCAAAAAAATGCAACACAATTAAGAAACACCAAGGGGAGAAAATGGCAGGGGGTGGTGGTGATCGTGGCAGGATAAATTGGGAGATTGTGATTGAAATATATACACTAATAGGTATAAAATAGATAACTAGTAAGAACCTGCTGTATAAAAAATAAATAAAGTAAAATTCAAAAGAAAAGCTAAAGAAACTTCTCTAAGTGGGAAACACAAGAGAAGAAAAGGACATAGAGAAACAAACCCAAAACAATTAAGAATATAGTAACAGGAACATACATATCGATAATTACTTTAAATGAGAGTGGATTAAATGCTTCAACCAAAAGACACAAGCATGCTGAATGGATACAAAAACAAGAGCCATATATATGCTGTCTGTAACAGACCCACTTCAGACCTACGGAAACATACAGTCTGAAAGTGAGGGCATGGAAAAAGATATTCCATGCAAATGGAACTCAAAAGAAAGCTGGAGTAGCAATACTCATATCAGGTAAAATAGACTTTAAAATAAAGAATGTTACAAGAGATAAGGAAGGACACTACATAATGTTCAAGTGATTAATCCAAGAAGAAGATATAACAATTATAAATATATATGCACCCAACATAGGAGCACCTCAATACATAAGGCAAATGTTAACAGCTATAAAAGAGGAAATCGATAGCAGCACAATAATAGTGGGAGACTTTAACACCTCATTACACCAATGGACAGATCATCCAGACAGAAAATTAATAAGGAAACACAAGCTTTAAGTGACACAAGAGACCAGATAGATTGAATTGATATTTTTAGGACATTCCGTCCAAAAACAGCAGATTACACTTTCTTCTCAAGTGCGCATGGAACATTCCCAGGATAGATCACATCTTGGGTCACAAATAAAGCCTGTAAATTTAAGAAAATTGAAATCATATCAAGCATCTTTTCCAGCCAGAAAGCTATGAGATTAGAAATAAATTATGGGGAAAAGTGTAAAAAACAAAAACACATGGAGGCTAAACAATACGTTAGTAAATAAGCAAGAGATCACTGAAGAAATCAAATAGGAAATCAAAAAATACCTAGAGAAAAATGACAATGAAAACACAATGATCCAAAACCAATGGGATGTAGCAAAAGCAGTTCTAAGAGGGAAGTTTATAGCAATACAACCCTACCTCAAGAAACAGGAAAATCTCAAATAAACAATTTAACCTTACACCTAAAGGAATTAGGGAAAGAAACAAACAAAACCCAAGGTTAGTAGAAGGAAAGAAATCATAAATATCAGAGTGTAAATAAATAGAAACAAGAAAAAATAGCAAAGAAAAATAAAACTAAAAGCTGGTCCTTTAAGAAGATAAAGATAATTGATAAACCTTTAGCCAGACTCATCAAGAAAAAGAGGGAGAGGACTCAAATCAATAAAATTAGAAATGAAAAGAAGTTACAATGGACACTGCAGAAATACAAAGCATCCTAAGAGACTACTACAAGCCACTCTACGCCAATAAAATGGACAACCTGGAAGAAATGGACAAATTCTCAGAAAGGTATAAACTTCCAAGATGGAACCAGGAAAAAATAGAAAATATGAACAGACCAATCACAAGTAAACAAATTGAAACTGTGATTAAAAATCTTCCATCAAACAAAAGTCCAGGACCAGATGGCTTCACAGGTGAATTCTGTCAAACATTTAGAGAAGAGCTAACACTCATCCTTCTCAAACTCTTCCAAAAAATTGCAGAGGAAGGAACACTCCCAAACTCATTCTACGAGGCCACCATCACCCTGATAACAAAACCAGACAGAGGTACTACAAAAAAAGAAAATTACAGACAAATATCACTCATGAATACAGATGCAAATATCCTCAACAGAATACTAGCAAACAGACCCAACAACACGTTAAAAGGGTCATACACCATGATCATATGGGATTTATTCCAGGGATGCAAGGATTCTTCAATATACACAAATCAATCAATGTGATACACCATATAAACCAACTGAAGAATAAAAATTATGTGATCATTTCAATAGATGCAGAAGAAGCATTTGACAAAATTCGACACCAATTTTGATAAAAACTCTCCAGAAAGTGGGCATAGAGGGAAACTACCTCAACATGATAAATGCCACATACAACAAACCCACCACAAATCTCAATGCTGAAAAACTGAAAGCATTTCCTCTAAGATCAGGAAGGAGACAAGGGTGCCCACTCTCACGACTATCATTCAACACAGTTTTGGAACTCCTAGCCATGGCAATCAGAGAAGAAAAAGAAATAAAAAGAATACAAATTGGAAAAGAAGAAGTAAAACTGTCACTGTTTACAGATGACATGATACTATTCATAGATAAGCCTAAGGATGCAACCAGAAAACTACTAGAGCTAATCAATGAATTTGGTAATGTTTCAGGATACAAAATTAATGCACAGAAATCTCTTGCATTCTTATATGCTAAAATGAACAATCAGAAAGAGAAATTAAGGAAACACTCCCATTCACCATTACAACAAAATGAATAAAATACCTAGGAATAAACCGACCTAAGGAGGTAAAAGATCTGTAGTCAGAGAAATATAAGACATGGATGAAAGAAATCAAAGATGATACAAACAGATGGAGAGATGTACCATGTTTTTGGATTAGAAGAATCAATATTGTGAAAACGACTATACTACCCCAAGCAATCTACAGATTCAATGCAATCCCTTTCAAATTACCAATGGCATTTTTTTTACAGAAGTAGGACCAAAAAATCTTAAAATTTGTATGGAGACACAAAAGACCCCGAATAGCCAAAGCAATCTTAAGTATGAAGAATGGAACTAGAGGAATCAGGCTCCCTGACTTCAAAGGTATAGTAATCAAGACAATATGGTACTGGCACAAAAACAGAAATATAGATCAGTGGAACAGCATAGAAAGTCCACTGATAAATCTATACACCTATGGTTAACTAATCTATGACAAAGGAAACAAGGATATACAATAGAGAAAAGACAGCCTCTTCAATAAGTGGTGCTGGGAAAAATGGACAGCTACATGTAAATGAATGAAATTAGAACACTCCCTAATGCCATACACAAAAATAAACTCAAAATGGATTAAAGACCTGAACATAAGACTGGACACTATAAAACTCTTAGAGGAAAACATAGGAAGAACACTCTTTGACATAAATCACAGCAACATTTTTTTGGACCCACCTCCTAGAGTAATGGAAGTGAAAGCAAAAATAAACAAATGAGACCTAATGAAACTTAAAAGCTTTTGCACAGCAAAGGAAACTATAAACAGGACTAAAAGACAGCCCTCAGAATGGGAGAAAATATTTGCAAATGAATATATTTGCATATGACCCAGCAACCCCACTACTGGGCATATACCCAGAGAAAACCATAATTCAAAAAGACACATTCACCCCAATGTTCATTGCAGCACTATTTACAATAGCCATGTCATGGAAGCAACCTAAATGCCCATTGACAGACATTGGATATTGAAGATATGGTACATATATACAATGGAATATTACTCAGCCATAAAAAGGAACAAAACTGGGTAATTTGCAGAGACACGGATGGACGTAGAGACTGTCATACAGAATGAAGTAGGTCAGAAAGAGAAAAACAAATATCATATATTAATGCATATATGTGGAATCTAGAAAAAAGTTACAGATGAACCAGTTTGCAAGGCAGAAATTGAGACACAGATATAGAGAACAAATGTATGGATACCAAGGTGGGAAAGTAGGGTGGGAGGTGGTGGTGGTGGGATGATTTGGAAGATTGAGATTGATATGTATACACTAATATGTATAAAACGATGACTAATAGGAACCTGCTGTATAAAAATAAATAAATAAATAAAAATTTAAAAAAAGAATTTGGTTGGTGATAATTCTTCATGAATTGTTCATAACTGCTTTAGGCACTCAAAAAACTAAAAACAAATAAAAATTCATTAATCAATTTCAATTCCTTTGGCAGTTGACCAAAGTCCAAAACAGATGATAGACAAACATAAACAAATATTGTTCCAGTGTCTGGTTCTTTAATCCCAGGCATAACCTTCTCTAGGCTGTATCCATCCTTTTCTTTCTTCTAAATGGGACAATTATCAAAGCTTTTCCTACTTGATTGTTCCCAGAGAAGGTAAACTTGCTTACTGAGGCGCAAAAAATGACAAGTTGAAAAATCCATTTAATATGCGAGTTGAGCAGCAGTGGCCCAGTGGTGGTGGTGGGGCAGTTACATCATGTATTTACTGGATCCAATATCTTTTAGGTTGCTTTAATAGGCAGGTTCTACATTGCGTGTTAACAATTGTTTTTCCCCAATAGCGTGTAAACTCTGGAGACTGAGAGATGTGCTTTATTCATTTCTGAATCCTCAGTGCCTATCAGTTTTGTGTACATAATTTGTTTGCAAAATTTATTAATTCCTTCCTTAGTGCACAATAGTGTTTTGCCCTCTTTTTATCCAACAATAAGTGGATCACTTGTATGTCAAGTCATCAGCTGCCATTGGGTAAAATTTTGCTTAAACAAACAGATAAACATAAGAAAGAGGGGAGAGACTCTCCCCACTCCCCCCCACACACATACTTTCCTCCCTTTGCCTCTCCACCCACACATTAATTTATTAGACAGAAAATAGGAAAAGACTAAAGAAAATAGTCCTCCATGGTGCTGGGATTGTGACTCTGCTAATGATCTAGGTCATGCAATTCCACACTTCATCAAATATGAAGGAGAAAAGCAGTATTTCAGGCCTATACCTATAGGTCAGTGGTTCTCCACCAGGGGTAATTTTGCCACAAAGGGAACATTTGGAAGTGTCTTGAGACATTTTATTATTATTATTATGCTTTTGCGGTATGTGGGCCTCTCACTGTTGTGGCCTCTCCCATTGCGGAGCACAGGCTCCGGACGCGCAGGCTCAGCAGCCACGGCTCACGGGCCCAGCCGCTCTGCGGCATGTGGGATCTTCCTGGACCGGGGCATGAACCCGTGTCCCCTGCATCGGCAGGCGGACTCTCAACCACTGCGCCACCAGGGAAGCCCTTGAGACATTTTTGATTGTTCGAACAGTGTGTGTGTGTGTGTGTGTGTGTGTGTGTGTGTGTGTGTGTGTGTAGACACACTCCTGGAATCCAGTGGGTGGACACTATGGATGCTGCTAAACATCCTATAAAACACAGGACAATCCCCACAACAAGCAATTTTCCAGCCCCAAAAGTAACTAGGGCCAACCTGATAAACCCTACTTTAGATTGTAATTCAGTAAGTAAACTGGAAGCTTGAATTTTGCATTTTTAACATGTACTCTATATGATCTGATATAGATGATTCACAGGCTCTCAAAATGCAGATTTGTCCTTTGAATAATTATTTTATTTCTCTGTGATTCAATCACGTGAGAAAATTATTAGGTATACAGAACATTCAATTAAAACATTCAGTATTTTATACCAGTGCATATGATCTTCATTGATATGGAGTACTTAAAATGAGCTTCACGGACAGCCAGCGTGACTTCTTATTACTAGCGGGAAGCCAGCCAGGGTTAACACCCACACCGTCTAGTCAAGTCTGACAGCCTTGTCGGCTCCATTGTCAAGACATGCGCCTACACAATTACAGCATGTAGTCTGATCTGGTGTCCCACAAAAGAAAACTGTTGTAGCAGATGACTGCTTCCAGGATCCCTGCTGTCAGAGAAAATAAGCCAGTCATAACTTCTCCATCATCCTGCTACAGAGCATTTTCAGTGGTGCCTATTGCTGCTTCGCTCAGGGACTACATGTTGTTTTTCTCTGGTAAATGGTCCGGCTAACTTTTGACCTTATCTCGGGTCATGTCTTATTGATTCCTGTATTAAGTTACTGTTGCAAGGTAAGCCTTTTTCTCGGCATTATAAAACTTAATACTACTTGTGATATGCTAACAGCTTCCAAGTCACTGTTTGGAGGGGAATACCATTTCTTTTTGTGCAATACAGAGCGTCAGCCACCCAAGAAGATAGCTTCAGCAGGGCATTCAGCAGGCTCTTCTTAATCTTCTTTCTCCCCCAGTGTCACAGTCTCAACCATACCCTGTCCACCTGTTCTGCTTACCACTTACAACCACAGCTGCCTTCATGGACCCAAGCAAGGAATCTCTATCTTTCCTCCATCTTTCCTGATAAAGTTGTTTCCACCTCCATTGCATTGCCCATGTTCCTTCTCTATTCACCATCTCTGCTTCAGTTTAACCCTTGAAAATCTTTGCTTCTAAAATTATAACTGCCTTCCATTTTGTTTCTCTCCCTCTTTTGTCTCTTGACTCCCTTTTAATCTACCTTCTATGGTACTGCCGGTTTTCCTTGTGAAACAACTCTTATATGTCATCTTGCGCATACAGTCTGCAAAATGATTGCCTATTACCTATGGAGAAAAATCCAAATTCCTCAGATAGGTAACCAAGACCGCTTATAATTTGGGTCCTACCTTCCCCAGCTGTGCCATAGATCGCCTCTCTGGTATTCTAACAAAATTGCATGACTTAGGTGAATAAGGCATATTCTTTCTTATCTCTGCTTTTTCTTGCATTGCTCCTTTTACGTGGAATGCACTCTGTTTCTAGTAGACAAACTCTTATTAATATTGAGAGATGTCTCAAATTATAACAAGTCTTTCTTGACCTCTCTGGACTAGGTATAACAGGTCAGTTTCCCCAGAAAGCAGACTGTAAGACAGAGATTTACCTGCAGAAAGTTTATTGGTTAAATGTTCTTAGAATCATTATCTGTGTGATCTGTGTGAGTAGGAGAGTGGGAAGGAAGCAGGGATATCCAGAGACAGAAGTTGAACAGTCATGCAGTCACAAAAAAGACCTCAGAAAATTTTATGGGGAGGTCATAGCTAGCATGACTCTTCAGAGTTGTCCTGAATTCAGGCAAGGGGACTTGGCCTTTATATCTCAATGTTGGAAAGTCACTGTATGCAGATTGCCCCAGAAAGAGGTGTGACATGAGATAAAGCCCAGGGTCAGTCCTAGAGAGGGACTCTGCTAAGAGCTGTGGATAACTCGTACGTCATCAGCTGGGGGAATGAGGACTGACACCTTTAAAGAGCTGCTGAGGAGATGTGGATGCAGGACTACATGGCATCCACTACACCAGAGTATCCATGCCTTCTGCTGCTACCTTTATTCTAGAAACTGGCATTTTGTACATTAGTTGTTTACATCTTTTGTTCACTAAACCAGGTGGGATAACACCCCAATGTAGCAAAAATAGTTTGTACTAGCCCTTCATTTATTCAAGATAAAAATGTAGCTAAAGATAAATAACATTGATCTGCATACTCAGTTCTTAATTTTAAATGAGATTGGCATCTATTTTTAATAATTGAAATTCCACAAACTTTTAACAGGCAATATTTATTCTTCTCCATTAATAAAGGACTTAGCTTTTCTGTAACATCAATAGCATATTGTGCTATTGATACTGTGTACTTATGAGAAAGAGAAACCTTGGCATACAAATATCTGGACAAAATGAATGGAAAATAATATTACATGAAAATTATCCAAAAAACTTACCAATGCTCATTTGCAAAGAGAACAAGCTTAATATTCCTTTAGTGCCTGGCAACATACTTAGATTCCCTCTTACTTGTAGAAGAAAGCATTATTATAAGATCAAAGATACATATTGAAATAAGAAAGCTGTGGCCTTTGAAGGTAGCTCATTTAGTTCTGATCATTAGATGCTAAAATATAATTGGTTCATCATTATGAATGAAACTATTCAGAAAATGTAATAGAGAGAGCTTTCATAACAATATATTTAGCATAGCATGTAATTACTCATTTACTGTTTATACTGTTCATCATGAGTCAGTTGATGTCAACATTAAAATTTCATCTTGAACATTGCCTGGCATTTCTTTGTTTAACTTGAATCTTGAAAGTTAAATTCTAGATGTTTTATTCCTCATTATTACTTATTTTATTCCTTTGAATGCAAGAATATAATGAGAAAAATAAAATTTTTTTCTCACTTGTTAAAGATATGTTGAATCTTCATAGGTACCAGACACCATTCTTTATATAAATTACTCAGATTTAGCCAAAATGATGATGTAGCTATGAGTCACCATGTCTGAGCCTGAAGCTCAGAAATAATTTTACAAACCAGTTAACAACTGGGGCCACCAGAAGCTGGAAGAGACAAGGAAGTATTCTCATCTAGAGCCTTCAGTGGTAACTTGACCCTGATTACACCTTGACATCTTGATTTTGAACTTCTGAACTTCAGAACTGTGAGAAAATAAATTGCTGTTGTTTTAAACTTTAGGAAACAAATACATATTTTGGTGCCCTCTTGAATTGTCATTTGAAAAAAGAAAAAACATCAGTTTTTATTTATAAAAACTCTCCATTTATGATATTGTAGGTATTTAAGGCTTAGAGACTAACCAGCCCAATGTTGACAACATTCGGGGCTGCTAAATCTCAGAGAGCTAGCTCCCTCTAGCACCCAGAAGAACTGGAGCAGGTTGGCACAGGCTGATGCATGGATGAAACAGAGTTAGTTCAGGCTGTGTGTAAATCTCCCACCCCACCTACCCACAAGCTGTGACTCCACATCTTTCTCACTCAACAAGAAGGTTTCCACTCTTCAGCTAAGAATGCTTAGCTCATTGTATTATTTTAGAGAGGAGGGCATTGAACCTCTAAGCTAAGACTTATCCACAATGACACAGTGAACTAATTTTTGACCCAGATCTCTCATTCTTACTATCCTTTGCTTTCTGTTGGATAGGACACCTGGACCTGAGACTGAAGCATAAATATTGGTAACTCAGTGAAGTGTAATCATTTGTATTAGGAAGACAATATTTGTAAAATATATTTGCATTTGTCTTAAATCACTTATTTCCAACCCATGTGATGCTAATTGTATAGGACATTGTTCAGATTAACCAAACATTTATAGATCACCTTTTATGCGTGCCACATTTTCATTTCTATTATCATGCTTATCATCATTGTAACTTCAGATGTGTCATTTATCCAAGGTAAGTAACACTTGTTTTCTAGTTCCTAGTCTGTTTTTCACTACTACTACTGCAAAAGGTAGTACAAACGGTGACCATATATTTTTAAGAGAGAAACAAGGCACTATTTAGAAACACACTGGGCAACAGGCGTCAACCAGGACTGTTCTGGTGCAACAGGACATAAAGTATAAATAAGAACGGTCTGGGATATTACCACCATATTTCTTTTAAGTTGAATTTTGAACATGATGATTGAAGGTGCTAACTCCCCAGTATGTAATGTAGTTATGTTTTAAGAAAAAGGTATCTCTCTAAGAAGTGCATTGTAGCAGTCAAACTCAAAACTGGGATACAATGTAGTCTAAGATGTAGCCTGGTGCAAAAGTTTGTAAGAATACCTAGAGTGCTCCCTGAGAAATCAGACTTAGTGGGAGTCACCCATAATTCTTGTTTAGGTTCACTCAAGCACAGTTGGGCTCACTGTCCTCCATGCTTCTTAAATCCTTTATTCACACCTCTTTTAGAGCATTTAATTTATTATGTTGTAACTTTTCATGGATGTGCCCCTCTCCCCCAGTAGAATGTGTGTCGTGTCACTTTGTGCCATCCTTGATGCAGAGTGACAGTAGCTCACCATGGGCAAACTGGTTGGGGGGATATTACTGTGAACAGCAGATGGGCATACAAGAAAGCAGGCTTCTGTTTCTTAATTCTAAAACAAACACCCATCAGAGCCAAGAGCAGAGAAAAAAATGGGCCACATTAGTAGTTTGAATTGTTTATACATAATTTGACATAGTTGATTTTAATAATGGTTATCAATAAACGTGAAAACAACAAATGCATGTATAGTGTTTAATATGTGCAAGGACTCTTTTAAGATACCTTCACACCAGTTGTACACTGAGGACCAAAATGATCTTAACATGATTTGACTGATGATAGAGCTGAGATCTGAATCTAGGCTGTCTGACCCTATAGCCAGTGTATCTGCATTGTATTCCTGGGAGTCATTTAAAAGCCACTTTAATTAGCCTCATTTGGAAGAAATCTCAAAGCATTAGAATAAAGGAAAACACTTAAATTTTAAAAAGGGCATAACTAGAAATGCAACATTTTAAATATTATATCATTTACATAAATTCATCTATTATTCTCCATTTAAAGGAGAATTACGACATTTTCAATGGTCATGAAAAGTGTCTTAATACTAGACTCCTATGCCAGTGATTGCTCTAACTGATTTTAATTAAAAGGTTATTCTAATGCAATGTAACAAAATTCAATGGTTTACTAATATTATCTATGATGGAATCAAGACTTCACATGTCAGTAAGCTAGAAGGATATGGCAAAACGAACACAAATATATACAGATAAATACAAATTCTGGTGTTTAGGCCTAAAAAATAAATTATGTTAAATGCTTGCTAACAACTAAAGCTGACTCACAGTGAACCCTCCAATAAAGTAACTATTTAAGCAGAACACTGAAGACCCTCTTTCTGGAATATTCTGTATGACAGTTAAATATAATGATATTGAAATTTATTTCCAGTTACTAGATCCATGCTACTGATATAACTGTGGTTTGACAGATCCAAAGCTTGCATTCAAGTTTTAGTAATGTGGCATTTAGTCAGCCAGCCTTCAACTGACATATTTACCTGAACATATTTTTTGGTTGTTGTTGGGAGGGTTTGGGCAAAGCTTTTTTACCTACTTATATACATGTTCACATAACTTTGGCCATGACCAGATGTCCAAAAAAGGAGGGAGACCTGGAGACAGAATTTATCATAGAGCTTGAACTCTGCATGAAGGCTGGCAGAGGAAAGAAACCATTCGTTTTAATTCTCTGATGTGTCTGAGGTTAGTTGCCATCCTTCCCTAGCCTTCCCTAGAATTAGCTTGTCTAAGTGAATCCAGGAGTTCACCCATTGAAAGTATGGCTGATTAATGTGTACCTGCCTTGAGTTAACTTGTCCCTAGGGTAGGAGCCTCTGTACTTGACCTTGAGGAACCACTTTGTTCTGAGCAGTGATTGCAGTAGTAACAGTGTCAGGAGTGTCAGTGACTAGAGGGGGTGCCTCAACTAAGGGACGCTGATAATGCCTTGGACCCAGGGATGCTAGGACTCCAGCACATAAAATCTCAGCTCTGCATTCAACAATGGCAATGTTGTCTAAGTAAGTTATCAGAGCACTTAGAGGGCATTAAGCTATGATGGCCAGAGCAAGGGTTTTTTCACTATAGGGCAACACAACTTTGAGGCTAAATTTCTTCTTTCCTTGACCACCAGAATCCTGAGCATCTGCCATGAAGCACTGAATGAGCATTTTTCTTTTTTTCCTTTTTCTTGAAACCATTAAAAAGTGGTCTTAAAGAAAACATTTGGTGAACACAAAAGGCTGAAACAAATCTTTTCTTGGCTTTTTAAAAAGCAAGCGTGTGTTTATATAATATTTCTCTGTGGTTTTTTTAAACAAGTTCTTTATTATTTTCATCAATATTCTTCATAATTATTTTTATTGCTATAAAGAACTATATATATGTGCCAGAGGCTCAAGAGGGAGGGGATATGGGGATATATGTATGCATATGGCTGATTCACTTTGTTGTACAACAGAAACTAACACAGCATTATAAAGCAGTTATATTCCAATAAAGATTAAAAATGAAAAAAAAAAGGACTATAAGATTAATAATAGACTCAGGTAAATTTTTACCACTGTTGGGGATGGAGAAATTTCCCCCTCTACACTACTTGAGTTCATGTGGCTAGATGAATAAAAAAATTGACCCAACACATATTAACTGGAGAAAAGAAACAAATTTTAATTCTTGCACATGGAGGTCTCACAGAAGTGGGACCTAAAAAGTGGCCAAAACAGGCAGCTTTTATACTTTAGACAAAGAAACAAATTTGTGAGGAATTGACAAAGAAACTTAGATTTGGGGTTCTTAATTAATCAAGACTCTAGACAGAGTTTGGGCTTGGGGTACTAAATTAAAGAAGTAACAGTGTTTTATAAGGCTTCTTGGCCCTGAATTCTCTATCTCTGGCGGTAAGGATGTCCTTCTACCTCCAGATGCACATTTCATATGGTAGGTTTATTTCCTGCTTTCAGGGGGACAGAGAAGGGTTGGAGTTTCCTTCTTACATTGGCTGCTTCTCAAGTAACTTCAATTCAAAGTAATCAATATGCCATTGTGACATATTTTGGGGTTGTCTGCCCTGAGCCCCAACACTACAGTCAGAATCCTGAAGAGTTCCATCTTGCCAAAAACTTATTCAAGCTTCCCCCCGTGGTCAAATATTCCCCCATACCTAACCTGTGATTTTCACTGATCTTTTCTCCATTCCTATAGTTTGGCCTTTCTAGAAAGTTGAATAAATGGAATCACAGTTTGTAATCTTTTGAGACTGGCTTCTTTCACTCAGCTTAATGCTTTTGAGATGCATCAATGTTATTGCATGTCAATATTCCTTTCCTTTTTATTTCTGGGTATTATTCCATTGTATAGATATGCTGCATTTTGTTTATTCAATCACCTGTTAAAGGTCATTTATGTTTTCTGGTTGGGGGCTGTTATGAATAATGCTGCTATAAACACATTTGTACAGAGGTTTTATGTAAACATAAGTTTCCATTTTCTAGGGCAAATATTTAGGAGTAAAATTGCTGGGTCATATAAGTAAGTGTCTTTAACTTTAAACAAAATATATATTAATTTTATATTATATGATTGTGTATATCATAACATTTTATACATATAATTATATATCATATATAATAGATATAAATTTATTATAAAATTTATATATTAATATATATATATCCTTATAAGAAATGCACCATTTTGCATTTCTATCAGAAGTGTGTGAGTTCCAGTTGTCTTGCATTGGTGTCAGCACTTGAAATTGTCAAATTTTGTTTTTCTCCCATTCTAAATAGGTATGAAGGGTAGTCTCATTGTAGTTTTAATTTGCATGCTTCTAATGGCTACTGTACTGAGCATCTATTAATATGCTTATTTGCCATCTGTATGTCTTTTTTTGGTAAAGTATCTGTTGAAATCTTTTGTTTATTTTAATTGCTTTTTTTTGGTTACTGTTGAGTTATGAGAATTTTTTATAAATTCTATAAAAGGTCCTTTATAAATATGTGATTTGAAAATATTTTTCCCACTCTGTAGCTTGTCTTTTAATTCTCAGAAACTTTCACACAGCAAACATTTGTTTCTCTTTATTTTGATGAAGTCTAATTTTACAACTTTTTCTTTTATAGATAATGTTTTTGTTTTTTGTTATATGTAAGAATTTTTTGCCAAAGCTTAGGTCAGATTTTTCTCCTATGATTTTTTTTCTGAAGTTTTACCTTTATTTGTAGTGCAATGACCTGTTTTGAGTTAATTTTCCTATGAAGTGTGAAGTTTAGGTTGAGGGTTTTCTTTTTTGGTATATGGATGTCCAGTTATTCCAACATCATTTATTGAAAAAACCGCCCTTTCTGTATTGAATTACCTTGGAATCTTCATCAAATATCAATGAATCATATTTGTGTGCGTCAGTTTCTGAACTCTCTATTCTGATCCATTGATCTATGTTCCTCTCTTTTCTCCAGTGCCACTATCTTGACTACTGAAGCTTTATAATGAATGTTAAGCACAGGTAGTATGAGTCTCCCAATTTTATTTTTTCAGTATTATTTTTATTTACTTCCATTGCTTGTTCATATAAACTTTAGAATCAGATTGACTAAATGTATAAAAATAACTCCAGGGATTTCTTTTTTGGAATTACATTAAATCTATAGATCAACTTGGGGAGAATTAACATGTTAACTATATTGTGTCTTCCAGTTCAGGGAACATGATATGTCTTTTCCCTTATTTAGGTTTCCAGTTTCTTCTATTAGTGTTTTATAGTTTTTAAACTCAGTTATTATTAGTTCTAGGATAGTTTTTCAAAATTCCTTGGAATTTTTTACATAGGCAAGCATGATGTCTCTGAATAAGGACAGTTTTCATCTCACATTTTCCAATCTGTATGTCTTTTATTTCTTTTTCTTCTCTTATTTCACTGGCTAATTCTTCTAGCACAATATTGAATCAGAGTGGTGAGAATGGATTTCCTTTTGTTCCCAATTTTAAAATAAATATAATCAGTCTTTTACTATTAAGTATGTGCGTTAAAAGTGTGTTTTTTTGAAATACTTTATTAGATACAGGAAGTTTCCCACTATTGCTAGTTTCCTGAGCATTTCTGTAATGAAACAGCATTCTTGATTTCCTCTTGCACTGATAAGACTAATTCTAGTCAAAACTATATATTCAAGAAAGAGGTCATATTGGGAGTGGAGGGAAATAACTGAGTTTATTGCAAAACTGTGTAGTACAAGGTCAGAATTGTGGTCTTTAAGGTGTCAATACTGAGTGACATTGCTTTGAACTCTAAACTAGTGGAACCGTATATAACAGCTTCTCTATGAAATTTATTGGATGATATCTGCCAATTGAATAGCCACTGGGGAAAAAAATTTATAAAAAGACTTCAGATCAGTATTTGCTTTATCAGGACTATATCTTTATCTTATATAAGGAACAGATTACCAGGTAAATGGAGGAATAGAAACTTTCTACATTTATAATGTATGTCCTATAGTCTTCCAAAAATATTTAAATTTGCTACAGAAATAAATATGTAGGCATATTATAGCGTAAAATGTTGGTTAATTAAATAATTGCACTATTTTTCAATTAATGCCTTACTGGCTACTAATTTTGTAAAGTTACATTTCTCTAGGTGTTTGAGGCTGATTAAACTCAGTCGTCTCACTGCACTTACCTTACACTTCTTTAGAAGAGTTGTTCATGTAGTTTTCTGTTATTCAATTTACATGAATAATTGCATCACGCAGTACATAGCAAGACAGATTGCATAGGCCACTACCTTGTTCCTGAATGTAATTTAAGGTGTTGACATTACTTTAAAAACCTCTAAGTGTTTGCAGTTCTCACTACATTATAAATTATTGTTCCCAACTGAAATTTCAAAATAAGGGAGATAAGCCAATATACTCCTACTGTTATTGCCTGAAATCTACCTTTGGGAAGTCAGGGCATGGTCATTTATTGGTATGATATCATCTAAGGACAATTTTGACTGTCTTTGCCTGGAAAACTGATATTTGGTCTCTCAGTAGCTGGTATGAGGCATACAGTTTTGAGATTTTCAGGTGGCATCTTAAAATTTTATAGCTGACTTTGTTACACTGCAATATAAATTGCAATGTCATGAGGAATCTCTTTTTAATGCTTTTATTAGCTGTTTCTCCCTGAAGCAATTCTTAGAAGAGCACATTTTAAAATTTAAACAAATCTGAAGAGGGTTTAAGAAAATGTATGGCTTGGCATAATTACAAATTTAGAGCAAAGACTATTTGTACACTCATTTTCTTACAGGTGAAATTTATTCATTGGGTTTAGCAGTGATGTTTTGTATTCTTGGACTGCACATCTCCAGCCAAATCTTTTTATTCAGTTTACTTTTCTTCCTTACATCTGTAATGGTATATTACTGTACAGAGATTTTACTTACACAAATTTAGAATTAAGTCTTTCAATATATGTGATAAAATTTTTAAATCCAACTCTTTCTTCTGTTGGGAGTGTTATAATAAAATATCAATCAATATTGCTTCAACCTCTTTGTACCTCTGTCTCTTCATACATCAAAAAATAAACAATTAACTAGTTTTCTTATCTCTTAGGTTTATTCTTTAGGGGAGTCACACAAACATGCATACACATGCAAGTATGCAGGTGTCTAAGTTCCACAGTTTTCTGTGTGACTAACAGTTTGACACAATGAAAAGAAGACAGCCTCTGGAATCCTATAGAACTGCAGTTAAAACTTGTTTTGCCAGTAGTTGAGTAACTAGACAAAGAGTTTAACTTTTTTGGTCCTTGGATTCCTTAGTATGAAATAGGAAGGATAACATTTACCTTTTAGAAATATTATATTAAACTAGATGAATTCATGAAACTAGACTCAGCCTGCTAAGACTCAGACTTTAAGACCCATGCGATTAATTTGCAGCACTTACTGCAAGCTAAGGACACAAATGAAGTTATATCAGCCCATCTGGACTGAGTCATTAACTACTACAGTTGCTGACAGTTGCTGACAGTGCACCCTGAAAGGAATTCAGGGTGAAGATGAGGATTGAGACTCTCTGTGCTCTGGGAAACCAAGCATAACAGGCCCTTAGATAGTTTGAGAGTTATATTTCAGGAAAAATTTTAATAAACCCAGATTCTTGCATCTTCCCATACATAAAGAAGCACTAAAATTATTAACTGAGATACCTGATCCTCATGCCTAGCAGTAACCTTTTACTGAGATGTATCCTTGACTGCCTGTATTTCCTAACCAAAATCACATTGGCTTTTCCCCACTTCTTCTTTGGAGCAGTTTCTCAGAGCTATCTGAGAGGCTGTATCCCTGGCTATAGTCCTCAATAAGTCCCCAAATAAAGCTGAAACTCACAGCTCTCACATTGTGCATTTTTATTTCAGTCAGCAAATACTTCCATATGTTCTTTTTTTAATATAAATTTATTTATTTTTAATTTTTGGCTGCATTGCGTCTTCGTTGCTGTGCATGGGCTTTCTCTAGTTGTGGCGAGTGGGGGCTACTCTTCTTTGCAGTGCCTGGGCTTCTCATTGTGGTGGCTTCGCGTTGCAGAGCACAGGCTCTAGGTGCGCGGGCTTCAGTAGTTGTGGCACGTGGGCTTCAGTAGTTGTGGCATGTGGGCTCAGTAGTTGTGGCTTGTGGGCTGTAGAGTGCAGTCTCAGTAGTTGTGGCACATGGGCTAGTTGCTCTGTAGCATGTGAGATCTTCCCAGACCAGGGATCAAACCCATGTCCCCTGCATTGGCAGGTAGATTCTTAACCACTGTGCCACCAGGGAAGCCCCTTCCATATGTTCTTGTTCTTTTCCTTTGAAGCATTAATAATATGAGAGTTTATATTTTTACCGTTATTTGGAAAATCTCTGTATATTCCATTAAATTGTAAACCCTATGAAGGAAGGAACTATGTCTTTTTTGCTTACCGTCTGCTTTTGCAGCATTGGCAGAGTGTCTAGCACATAACAGGGTATCAATAAATTGTTGTAGAATTGTGTCTTTAATGTCATCTATCTTCCAGTGAATTATAGTGAATTACAGAGAGGAAAGTGCCCTGCTTTGCTACCTTTACTTTTTTAAAGTTTTTACAAAGATTTTATATTTTTATTTAAATGTTCTTAATAGTTCTGTAATGTAGGTATTTCTATCCCAATTTGTCACATGAGGAACTTGTAGATCAGAGAGATTGTGGCTCAAAGTCACACACTAGTAACTGGTGAAAATGAGATATAAATTTAACCTCTACTTTTCTTTAACCCTACTTGAGATATAAGTTACATACCATAAAGTTCACCCATTTAAAGCATATAATTTAAAAGATTTTAATATATATTTATAGAATTGTACAACCATCACTATATTCTAATTTTAGAACGTTTTCTCACACTCATAAAAGAAGCTTTGCACCTTTTAGTAATCACTCTCCATCTCTTCCTTCCCTACTCCCCAGTCATAGGCCAACACTAATTTACATTCTGTTTCTATGGATTTGCCTATTCTGGACATTTCATATAGGTCATATCATATAGTATGTGATCTTTGGGACTAGTTTCTTTTACTAATTTCATTACTATTATAATGATTAAGGTTTATCCATATTGTGCCATGTATCAGCATTTGATCCTTTTCTATGGCCCAATTATATTCCCTTGTATAGATTTACTATATTCTGTTTATCCATTCATCAATTTATCAGCATTTGGAGTGTTTCCACTTTTGGCTATTATGAATAACACTGCTGTGAACATTCATTTACCCATTTTTGTATGTATATGTATTTTCAGTTCTCTTGGGTATCTACCTAGGAGTGGAACTGCTAGGTCATATAGTAATTCTGTATTTAACATTTTGAGGAACAGCCAAACTATTCTCTAAAGTGGTTGTAACATCTTTTCATTTCCACTAGTGATGTATAAGGATTGCAGTTTCAATTCTTGTTTACTAGTACTTGTTATTGCTTTTCTTTTTCACTATAGACATTCTTGCAAGTATGAAGTGGTATCACATTGAGGGCTTCAATCACATTCCCTAGTGACTAATAATGTTGAGCATCTTTTAATCTGCTTATTAGACATTCATATATCTTCTTTCAAGATATGTCCCTTCAAACCCTTTGGTCATTTTTAAGTTGGGTTATTTATCCTTTTATTGTTGAGTTTTAAGAGTTCTTTGTAAATTCTAGATACAAATCATTTGTCATATATATGATCTGAAAATATTTTCTCCCGGTCTGTGTGAACCACAAATGTTTTTATTTCTGATGAAGTACAGTATAAAGTATCTCCTCTTTGATTGCTTGTGCAAAGAAATCATTGCCTAACTCATTTACTCCTGTGCTTTTTTGGTAAGAATTTTATAGTTTTAGTTCTTACACTTAAATCAGATACATTTTGATTTAATTTTTGTATATCATTCAAAGAAGGGGTCCAAATTATTATTATTATTTTATTGCATGTGGATACTCAGTTGTCCCAGAACCATTTTTTGAGAAGACTGTTCTTTCCCCCATTGAATTATCTTGGTCCCTTTGCTGAAAATGAATTGATCATAAATTTAGAGTTTATTTCTGGACTCTCAGTTCTATTCCATGGATTCTATCCTATCCTTATGTCAGTAATATACTGTGTTGATTACTGTGCCTTGCAGTAAGTTTTGAAATCAGGCGATGTTGAGTGCACTCACTCAGTTCTTTTTTGAGATTGTTTTATTTTGGCTATTCTGAGTCCTTTTTATTTTCTTATGAATTTTAGGATTAGTTTGACAATTTCTGCAAAAACAAAAACCAAAGAAACAGCTGGGGTTTTGATAGGAGTTGTGCTGAGTCTGTGGATTGATTGATATGGGGAGTTTTAATGACTTAACAACTCAATTTAATAACATGACTATAATACTCATGATCATAAGGCATCTTTCTGTTTATTTTTTAAATTTCTTTCAATGATGTGTTTATAATTTTCAATGTACAACTCTTGCCCTTCTTTTAAAAAATCTATTCCTAAGTACTTTATTCTTTTTGATGCTATTGTGAATGGAATTATTTTCATTGCTGGTATATAGAAATATAACTGATTTTTGTATATTGATCTTGTCTATTGCAACCATGCTTAATTTGTTTATTAGTTCTAATGTTTTTTTGGAAGATTTCTTGGGATTTCCTATATACAAGATCATGTCATTTACAAATAGAGATAGTTTTACCTTTTCCTTTCCAATCTAGATACCTCGTATCTAATTGCCCTAGATGGAACCTAATTGCCCTAGCTGGAACCTCAAGTGCAATATTGAATAGAAGTGGCAAGAGTAGACCTCATTTTCTTATGTCTGATCTTAGGGGGAAAGTATTCAATCTTTCACCATTAAGTACAATGTTGGCTATAGGTTTTTGTAGATGCCTTTTATGAGATTGAGGAAGTTCCCTTCATTCCTATTTTGTTGAGTGCTTTTATCATAAAGGTTTTAGGTTTTTTCAAATGCTTTTTCTACATCTCTTCAAATGATAATGTAATTTTGTCCTTTATTACTATAGTGCATTATATTAATTGATTTTCGCGTGTAAATACAATTTTTATTGTTCTCCTTTTCTTACTGGAATATTCTTAACTCTAGTTCTTGCTACTACATTCACTCAATCAATTGAAATTATATCCACTTTTCCAGGCACATCTCTAATTAAACCTCTTTTAAGAATCTTTACCCCATAACAATTTGTATTATCTATGTGATTCTTTCATGATCTGTATTTCATCGTATTCATTCATGTGTGTATCACTTTTATATCACTTCATGTTACATGCATATGTGCTATATAAAAATGCTTCTTGGGGACAGGAAATATCCCATGCTATATTACACCATAGTTTCAGCAGAATAATACATACAGAATATACACAGAAAAGTTGTTCAATAAATGTTTGTTAAATTGCAAGGAGTTTCCAGTTTTGTTGAGGCCAATTTTCTATTAACTATGACATTGAAAAAGTTGATGTAATCACATTATACTCAAAACATGCTAAATTTTAATAACCAGATTTCCATTTTCACTGTCTTGTAATTTACTTGGGCTTTTTGTCTTCTTGATGTAAGGTTATGGCAGATATTTCAATATACGGATGACTATTTCCAGAACATTTGAACAGAAAATCCATTTTAAAAAATGTATCCAAGTGGAAAAAGGCATTTTCAGTTTTAACTCAAAAAGTTGTAAGTGTTGAACAATGTTGACATGACATATATCCAATATTCAGCTTTCAAACGTTGAAGATAGTTTTATAACACTAAATTTAGCAGCTTAAGAAAAAAACAAAAACAAAAACTTATCTGTCAAGCTCATGTACTGATTGTATATGCTGAAAATCTGATCCCCATCTAACTTATTTTTTAAGAGAGCTCCCGGAAATCCAGAGATTGCTTAGGATCAGTAAACATTTTCTCACTTTGATTATTTTGAATTAAGCTTACTTAAGAAATGACCAATGCAAGGAGGGCAGTTTGACGCTCCTCTCTGTCTCCCTGAAAACAGGAAATAAATCTCCCATGTGAAAGATGCCCTCCCTGTACCAGGAGGTAAAAAGACATCGTTCTCACCAGAGGCAGGGAGTTCAGGGCTGAGGAGCCTCTGCGTAAACCTTGTTACTCCTTTACTAATTTACTACTCAAACTCAAACTTGACTTAAATTCCTTACTAATTAAGCACCCAAACATAGTTTCTTTGTCCTGTCAATTCCTCTCAAATTTGTTGTTTGTCTAAAAAGTATAAAAGCCCCCTGCTTTGGCCACTTCTTAGGTCCTTTTTTATGAGACCACCGTGTGCACAAATTAAATTTGTGTCTTTTTCTCCTTTTAATCTCTCTTGTGTCAAGTCACAAAATCTCAAGAGGGGCAGAGAGGAAAATTTCCCTCTCCCTAACAATGCATTTGCGAGAAGAAAAGCTAGCCCGGTCGGTTGTGGCTCCAAGGATTAGCTCTCAGCACAGGGCTTCTGCTTTCTTCAGCACACCAGGTAAAGACAAAAGTGCTTGAGTGTGAGCCTTTGTGATGGGAAGAATCACTTTATAAAGGAAACAACCACTTCATTTTTTTCGTGGTCTCTGAATTCAGATGTTCACAGCCATTTAATTGAGACATTTAATAAGAACCCATTGGGTATAAAGGAACTTGCTAGATGTTGGGATGGTTTTGAGGTAAGCAAGTGAGAAAAAATAGAATTAATTTCAATCAGTCATTTTTCCTCTTTAAGGCTATTAAGGACCAGTTTAAAAATAAATTCAAACAGATGTAGTATTTATTCCTTCTTTTTTCCCATAAAGAGTTGTTTTAATTTTCTGTTGCTCAAGGCATGGACCAGACTGTGCTGGGAGAAATGATTTCTACCAATTGACTATGAGACCCTGGAAAAATCTTTTTACCACTTGTACTCCATCCATTCACTTGTAAAAGAGTTTGACTAGAAGATCTCCAAAGTGATTTCTATCTCTCAAATTCTATAATTCTGCCTTTGCTGTTCATCCCCTAAGCCCTGCCAATATGTCAGTTTAATATAGTGATTACAATCACATCATTGGGGTACTTATCCAAAGTGTGCCTGTTGCAGTGTTACTGAATACACCAGCTTACCTGGAACCTGGAAAATTGGACAGGGGCTAGCTAAGGAGAAGTTCAACTACATTCTTTTTGCAAGTAAAGCATAATTAAAGCACTTATCTGTCCACATTTATCTGGACATAGAAAAATTCAGTTATGTAATTGACGATTAGCAAATGAAGAACCCTTTTCCACTAGTTTAGACAGTCAATATAAATTTGCTATATTGATAGGCTTTGACTACTCATGTGTGAAGTGGTATATTTCCCAAACTATGTTCCGAAGAATACTGCTGTTTCTCAAGATATTTCTAAATCTTTTCTTTGAGTGTAAGGGAGAACTCCGTGGCCAAATAACCTTGGAAATTTTTTATACTCCCCCCTACCTTTGAATATTTACAACAGTGCATATTAACTAACTAAAGGTTTTGAGAAGGGCTACAGTAAGGAAAGCACACATCCTCAAACCTACAGGACCACTGTAACTTTTTTCCATGGAACACCTCTAGGTTTTCAGAGTGTAGATCCACAAATGAGAATTTCAAGAAATGTTTTCTTACTTGTTAAATTCTCCAGAGACTTCAAAATTTGTTTAAAATAGTCATGCTATATTGTTTTTGCACTTTTTCCTTTGACATCTGCTAAATGTCATCTCATTATTTATGGCTCAGTTTTTAAGAGCACATTTGGTATGCTTTTCTGGTTATTGTCCCTTTCTTATTTTTTCCTCAGCTTTGTTGTTGTTGTTAAGCCATATCTAACATTTCCTTTCTAATTATTCTCATTAAATATTTCTTCTTTCTTATATTCTAGTAAAAGTATGCTTTATAACATCCACATTTAACTTCTGCTTTGATGTTTATTGTTTAGTGAGGAGCAGTTAGAGGTATTGGGTTATTAGCTCATGTAGTATGACACAAAAATTTTCCTTTGTACCCAGAAGTTACAGGGATGGGTAAAATTCACCATTTCTACTCCACAATTTATAGAAACAGGAAATGCAAAATAGCTATGCAAAGAACTGCTCTAGTGAGGGAGACACATTTTCTCTTTTATGCTCAAGATTCACCTTCCATAGGAAGATTCTCTTAGCACCTGACTTCAGCTCATTCTGATTCCTCCTTAATTGTTGCTTCAAAATGGATTCGTTTTATCTTACTTTCTTAACTGTTCTGTATGTTTTTGGCTGTGGCCTCATAAGATTATAAACTCCCTAGGAGGAGGTACTGTAAATATTTTTGCATGTTTGTATATCCACAATATTATGCTTTCAAAAATTATTTTTGAATGAATGTGGGACTATCTAAAGGAATAAAAAGACCTATGTCTTTACTTGAATTCAATCTAGGACTTACACATTGAAGATATGAGGTAACATTGAAATTTGGGGGGCAGGAAAAGCTAACCTCTACAGAAGTGACTTCCTATATTGAGAGGGAAATGAGTGAGAGAAAAGAATGCACATCTGTTGATAAAAAGAACTATTCTAAGTTATTTGTATTAACCATGTCTCCAGAGCCATGCTTCACGTCAGTCAGAGGCAACACCATGCCTATTTTCTGAGTGGTAAAGGGGCTTGCTTATGTGATCTCAGCAGAGCCTCAGTGTAAAGTCCCATCTGATTCCAAAGGCCATGGCCTTTCACCATCTCATCATGACTAAAAGGCTGTGCTCTCTGGTTCAGGTAGCATTGCCTTCTACATATAGTAGGGCTTTACTAGCCTATCTTTTTTTTTTTTTTTTTTTTTAAATTTATTTATTCATTTATTTATTTTTGGCTGTGTTGGGTCTTCGTTTCTGTGCGAGGGCTTTCTCTAGTTGTGGCAAGCGGGGGCCACTCTTCATCGCGGTGCGCGGGCCTCTCACTGTCGCGGCCTCTCTTGCTGCGGAGCACAGGCTCCAGACGCGCAGAGCTCAGTATTTGTAGCTCACAGGCCCAGCTGCTCCGTGGCACGTGGGATCTTCCCAGACCAGGGTTTGAACCCGTGTCCCCTGCCTTGGCAGGCAGACTCCCAACCACTGCGCCACCAGGGAAGCCCTAGCCTATCTTTTATGGATAGATATTGGGAAACATTACAATTTTGAGGTAAGAACTGTGGCTAGAAATAGTCAACAGCAAAATCAATAAATAATTTCTGGTTATTATTTCTTTCCCTATAAAATGGCTTTGTTTAAGCTGACTAGATATTAATGTATGAATTTAGTGATAATTATTTTTTTAACAAATAAAAATTTGGTTAAATGTTATGAAATGGCCAATGAAAACTCAGACTGGCAAACTTTTCTTGAAATGAATATATATAAATAGCTTATTATACTGAATATAGAAAGTTAAGGAGAGGATGAAGGAAAAAGGGGTAAAAATAAGATTGGATGTATGCTCTGAATTCCATGCAGTCTAAACACCAAATATTAGGAAGTAAATTTTGGTAAATCTAAATGGTATTTTATCTGACATCTCCCTTGCAAGTCTGATATTGACAACGGCTTGCCTCTCTGTGCTCGGATACTTTCACTGACTTTTCTATTCAGTGCCTTATCATACAGTACCAGAGTGATCGGATGAGTATAGTTTCCGTTTGAGATTAGTATTGGAATCTTAGAAATCTTACAGATACATTTATTATATTTCCAAAATTTTAGTACTTACTTAACTAACCGGGGTGGGGGGGGCGGTTTGCTGCTTTATGTAGTGTGGTTTGGGGGAAGGAAACAATTTGCTAGAGCTAATACAGATAGTTTCAAAGTTATATCGTAGTTTCTGTTAATGGAGCTTATAACCCTAGAGAAAAACATACTATTAAAACAGTTTGGCCAACTTGCAAGAGTGCAGTAATGAGTTTTGTGGCTATGGCTGTAGTTTTTGTTTTTCTTCTCTCTAAACCATATAATTCTCCATCTCCTCCTTGCTATTTTTAAACTAATTTTGCTCATTCCCACTGCCACCACACACAATTTCTTCCTTGGAAAACGAACAAAAACCATTCTGTGTTACTTTTTATATATAATATGTTGTGAGCTGATTCATTTAATAATTCTGACAAACATGAAGCCATGTCTCTATCTCACTTATAGTATTTGATGATTTTCTTAAGTGAATCCTGAAACAACGTGAGATTTTATTTTTTATGTTATTATGAGGTCACTGTACTCTGCTCTTACAGATCATACAGCTTTCACTTCTATCTTTATCTTTTTTTTTTCCTCTTTTCCTTATCTTAGTCCACTCCCAAATCTGAGACTTTACCTATTTTATACATTCTCTGTATTTTGACCAATTCTTTAACAAATAATTGAACTTGTAGTGATTGGTCTCCATTCTAAAGGGTCATGTGTATGAGGAGTATGTGTAGGTAAAATATGAGATTTGATTATTTTACCTTAACAAAATTCAAAATCAACCAAAACTATTGTACAATCGTTTTCTGTGTTTTTTGTACTAAATTATTTTTTAAAGCACTTTACTGAGGTATGATTGACATACAAAAAGCTATACATATTGAGTGCATAATGTATACAACTTGATGAGTATACACTGGTGAAACCATTACCACAATCTATGCTGTAAATGTATTCCTCACCTCCAAAAGTTTCCTCTTGCCCTCTTTATTTATAATGATGATGATGATGATGATAAGAACACCTACCATAAGCTTTAACCTCCTGGCAAATTTTAAAGTATAGTTGTCCCTTGGTGTCCTCAGGAGATTTGTTTCAGGAGCAAACCCCCATTAAACTGGCAAATGCTCGATCAAGTCCTTTTTATAAAATGGCATAGTACATGGCCTTCTGTGTCCATGGTTCCGTATCTGCAGATTCAACCAACCATGGGTCAAAATCTGAGGCTGGTTGAATCTGTAGATGCAGAACCCATGGATTTGGAAGGCCAACTGACACAGTATACTATTAAACTATAGGTATTATACTGTATAGTAGATCTCTAGGACTTATTCATCTTGCATAACTAAAAGTTATGTTTCATTGCCCTTCAGCCTAGATTCACAAGTGACGAAAAAGAGACTTAGAAAGATTAAATAACTATTTCAAGTTCATAGGAGCTATTAAATAATGTATATTAGTCAGGATAGGTTAGGTTATGCTCTAGGAACAGATAGTGCCTTAAACCTCCCTGGCTTAAAACAGTAAATCTATTTCTCATTCATGTCACAGTCTGAGTTGGACTGTCCTCTATTTTATAATTACACTACCTGGAGCACATAGCCTTGAACGAGATCATTGCAAAGGAAGAGAAAGATGGTAGAGGCACGTAGGTGCTTAACTTCTTGACATGATAACAGCATATTTTATAGTCCTTTGATCAGGACCTGAAACTACTCCTATAGTTTCAACCTAAGCCAAAGGGAGGTTAGGCACATGGAAACTTCAGTAAGCATTAAATATTTCTGCCATGTAGTTGAATTCAAATTATTAAAATTCCAAGGCCCACACTATGCTTTCTCCAGTAATTTTCATTTCAGTCAACAATGTAATTATTTTCAGGATTTGCTTAACAAATAAAAACTGAGATGCTTTTATCTCAACAATATAAATAATTAATGTTTATGTATAAAAATAGTAATAATAATATACAGGGAATGGTGTGTGGCTTTTATTTTATTAACCTAACATTTTATAATGAATCATTTTCTATGTATCATTCCCCAAAACGTATTTGAATGGATATGCATTATTTATTAAAACATTTCTCTATTGTTGAAAATGTAGGTTGGGTCAATATTTTGATTATTATAAATAACACTGCATTGTGTTTCATGTATAGTTCCTTAATTTCAGAATATTTACTTCAAATAGATTTCTCGAATGGCAATTATTGAGTCAAAGAATGTTAACAACTTTAAGGCACTTTACAAATATTACTAAATTGCTTCCCAAATATGTTGCATCAGCTTGTACTTTATTAGATATGCATGAGAATATGTCTATCACATTTTTTGAATTTTATGTGTACTTGCAAATTGTTTGAAAGTAGACCTCAATTCTTATTCTCTCATAACTGAATCATTGTTTTATCCTTCTTTGAAGAAATGTAACTTATTGCTTCCTTTATCATTGGTTTTTAATAACTTTTAGATATATTTCAAAATTATATTCTTTCCTTGCTCATGTGATTTCCTTGCCTGTCTTAAGGACTGACATCTTGAACCTCTTTATTCCTCTTATCTGCTCCCTCAGTTCTTTCGTTTATATATCAAACACTCAGCAAATGCTTATTTTTTCCTCATCTCTTGTTAGATCCTTTTCTCCTCATCTGCTTTTGCTAATGAAATTACAGATGGCAGAATGTACTGAGATGGAGAGATTCTAGTAGTAAAAAGATAAAGGCATAGGAAGGATACTGTTGCAGGGACAGACATTAGGCTTTTGTGTTAGGATGAAAGTGCATTGAAAAGCTCCCAAATGACTTCTATATAGTGTGGAATTAACTAACAGGATAAAACACCCATGACTGGATTATCAGTTTACTTCTCCTTGTATGAGGTTAAATATCATTAAAAAAAATTTTTAACGTCTTTATTGGAGTATAATTCCTTTACAAAGTTAACAGTTCAATCATTTAGATCATGTTTATAAGACACTGATACTGGAAAATCCGCTCAGGAATGCCAAATTCAGAAAGATGATTTCTATTTCAGGAAACTGACCTCTGCTTCATTCTAGGAGCTATATTACCAGTCTCATACCTTCTATTTTTCCATTTGTTTTAGTTAATCAACGTAAATGCAGCTTACCATACCTGTTCTATTGATTTTTGTAACAGATTTCAGTAGTACCCACAGACAGAAACAAAGACAGATCCCTCTTATGCTCTGATTGATGCATTCTTTTACCACACATGACAAAATGATAGATGTACTTAGTTACCTTTCTCCAAAATCGTTAATGCCACACTCACTGGTTGGCTACTCAGGGATTGGTTAAGTAGCTGTCATACATTTGTTACCTGAAACACTGCAATACTGAATAAATAGCCTATTAATTTTCTTTCAAGATCAACTCCAAGGATCAGTATGAAATACATAGAAAAGAAGTAGAAGAGTATACCATGAGCTTCAGAGAGATATTAGATACTGCAAAATTACAACTTAAGCCTGAGATTAAAAAAAGAGAAAGTAAATTGATTTTCCCTGAATTTACACTTGGGAAAATTATTGAAAATGCTAACAAGTTTTCTTGCAAGCCATAATTTAGATGTTGAGTTCTCGGGTATATGTACATAGCATCTAAGTTTTAATCTCAAACCCATAAATATACACAAGCAGTAGTGGGAAAATTTTTATTTTAGAAAACTTTCTAGATATGAGACAGGAATAGAGAATATAGAAAATGTACAGATTAAACTAAAAGGTAATAATAATTTCACAGTTAGCAAAGGAAACTAATGAATAAATAATTAACGCTCCAGGAAAATGGGGGAAAAAGTTAC
This sequence comes from Phocoena sinus, assembly GCF_008692025.1. Lineage (NCBI taxonomy): Eukaryota > Metazoa > Chordata > Mammalia > Artiodactyla > Phocoenidae > Phocoena > Phocoena sinus. The sequence continues at coordinate 27,723,252 of NC_045775.1, forward strand.
TGACCTAGAAGAAATCCATCTAATACTAATACTTTAGTGAGGCAATTTAATAGTTCTCTTCTATATTTTATATCAATATTACTCCCATTGATTCTTTAAGTTATAATGAGATTTTCCCTTATGGAATAAAAAGCTATGGTTTATCTTTCTCTTTGAACCCAAGATAATTTCTCCTTTATAGTTAATGAGCAGTAACTAAAGTATAAGAACCAGTTAGTCAATTGAATATCATGAAGCTCTAAAAGCTTAAAAAGGCTGACTTGCTTTTTCTCCTCCTTATTTGTGGTTTCTATGTACAGTTGAAAAGCAAAGAATATTTTCCTCATATAGAGTATTTTCTGTTTTGGGGAAGATTAATTTTACATAGTAACTTTGTTCCTGGAATAGCAGAGAGGAAAGAGAAAAAATTAGTAATAATATCTTATATCTGTCTTATACCCACAGAGAAATGTGGCCAACCAATGGCCAAGAAAACAAAAACATAAACAACAAACACTTCTAAAATAGCAAGCCTCTTTATCCACAGAGAGTTAATATTTGTTCAAGTAATCAGAAATGGAAAAGATTTAAAGGGATGAGCTGGATTGTACAATTTTCTGTAGTCAGAAGGGGCAGAAGAAGGGAATGTTGTCCTAACCCTGCTATTAAGAAATTTGCAATCTGATGGAGGAAAAGATTACAGACATATACTAGGAAAATCAGTTATTAAAAGATATTTGTCTATTCATTAAACAAGTATTTATTTTGAACCCACTATATTCCAAACAAAGTTCTGGAGTCTGGGGAAGACAATACTGAATAAGATAAAATATAGAGCTTACATTCTACCAAGGCAGGAGACAGACAATAAATAAACAAAAGACAAAAACAACCACAGAGAGGCTATGGAGTAAATGCAAAGAAGGGAATGGGCTAGACAGATACTGGTAAGGGATAAAGTGTAGATTTTTTTTTTTTAGGTGCAGTGGTTTGGCAAGTCTTCTCAGGAAATGGCTTTTGAGCAGAGACCTGAATGATGACAAATAGCTAGTACCTGATGTTCCAGGCATAAGAAACAGCAAGGTTAAAGGCCCTGAGGTGAGAACAAAGTTCAGGAATTGCAACAAATTGAGGAACTGAAAGGAAATGTAGCCGGAGCTCATTCCTGTGTGTATGTGGGTAGGGGAGGAGGTGAGGAGGTAGTGAGATATGTACTGTCAGAAATGACTGAGATCATTTTGGCCACCATGGTTTCCCAGTCAGTTCAGCTAATATGTCATGTCACACTCAAATGCCTCAGCTTTATGGCTTGAGGTATTAGAATAATAACATTGTATATCTCTTATAAAACCATTCCCTTTCTATTGATTTTTGTCCAGAGAGATCATCATCGTGTTATTATGATTTCCATTTAGCACTTACTCATCCTTACTGGTTTGTTGAACAATCAATACTCTTTGTCTAGAAGGCAGAAGCCATCTTTATTTCTCTTATCTCTTTTTGGTAAGCATGAGGGAAGGATCACTCTTGCACTGAAAAACAAATTGCTGTGGAAATACGAGTAATAATATCATGTTTCTCTGGTATGTACTAGCAAATTACATTGCTTATTCAGAAAGAATCGCTTCTGCTCTCAGCCAAAGCTTTGTAAAATCCAGGCATTTCAAATTGCACCCCCCAGCCTGGATGCCTTCATTCAGGCAAAGCTGAGTCCTGAGGCACTGCTACATTTAGAGTAGAGAGCTGCCCTTTAAATCTAGTCAACCAATCATTGACTTGCCTATTTATGATTGAATTTTGCTCTAAAACACCCATTTTAAAAGCAAAACCATTTACCTAAATATCTTTCCATGATACAAATGTCCAACTACTTTCATAACCCCACATTATCATTGTTAGCATGTATTATATAACTTGCATACATGTACTGTGGTTAAAAATGAATTATGTCACCTCATGTTCTAACTACCTTAAGAAATAATTTCACAGACATGTTCTTATTAATTTCTAAGTGCTCATAAGTATTGTTTTATATAATTTTGTCCATTTGTCTGTCTCTACTGGATACTAAATAACTCAATGAATATGCTTTCTTTACCCCAAATTTAAAAACTTAGATCTTTATAAATTACTAAAAATACAAATATAACTTAAAATTTATATTCACAGCTAGAGCTTGGAAAAGATAGACTCTCAGCCAAAACTCAGGGCAGATGATATAATATTAATGGATGACAGAAAATCAGGACTACTCTAGCCTAATTAGTTTCTGTCTGTGTTATCTTTGAGAATCATTCATTTGTTCTTTTAAACTATATTCACTAAATATCCATTATATGCCAAGAGAAATTTCAGGCACTTTTTATACAAATAGCTACTGCACACAGGGGTCAAGAAGCAACTAAATAATTATACTGTAATGTTATAATTGCTACAGTAGAGTGGTGTAAAAACTCCAGGATGAAAATATGATAAAGGCAGCCTAAATCTAATGGTAGAGGTCAAAGATGACTTTCAGAGAAGGTAGCCCTTAAGAAGGTACTTGAAGCAGGGGTTTTCTTTTTACAATACAAGATAGTGTATTCCAGGGAGAGGGAACAAGTATGCAAAGGTATAGAGTCATTACTGAGCATGATGTATATGGGATGGGAAAGATAGTTCCCTATGTTTGTATCAAAAGAAGTAAGTAGTAGATAAGTTTGGAGAGTATGCAGGAATCAAATGTGAACATTTTTACACAGGAACGTAGCATCAGGGGAAGTAGGAAGTGTTTTGTATGGGGGTTCTGGGTTGAGGAATGACACCATTTTCTAGAGTATCAACTATGCTCTGCCATGCAGGGATTATTTAGTATTTCAGAAGATCATGGACATGACAAATGGCTGATTCTAATCCCAATGAAGGAAAATAAAAGAAGTAAACAAATGTTACTTACACTTCATCTGATTTTGAGGATTCCAGGAATGAGAATGGCTAGTAAATGTAGAAGAAAATGGTGAATATGGTTAGAAGGTCTTGAGATTCATCCAAAAGCCTCCTGCATTTATATTGACCCAGGGAGGAGGGGGAAGGAGAGATGGAAAGGCTAGGAGTGGAAATGTAATGAGTCAGAGTGAGGAAAAATGCCTCAGCCAAGACACCCCAATAAGGTGGTCTTGATGGAGGTACTGGAAAGTACTTCAGCTGAGGCCCTGATAAGGAAACCTTTGAATGGAAGTGCCTGAGTTAGGAATGAAGATATATGTATGAGTATGGATGGTCCAGGGGAACCTGGGTCCTTGACTGCAACTCTCTCTAGAGAACTGTCATGCACTGGCTGTGCACCAAGTCTTGTGTGGGGAGGGCAGCTTTCCCCATGAAGCCTGCCAGGCAAAGCCTTGTAATTGCCTGTGGTCAGGCCTGAGGAATCACATATATGCCTTTTGCCCAGTGCCGGACTCTTCAAATACACACACGCGCACACACACACATATATATATTTATCCTAGGAACTACTCATGTTATAAATATGAGCAATGCAAGCTCCTCAAAGGTGAATCTATAAGATGTTCTGGGAAGTTCATAATAAACTTGTTATTGTAGTTGTTTGATTTTAGATACTTGGCTATTCTGGATTTATTTTAATTTTACCAATTGGCAGGTCCCATCTCTCTGTTAAGGCAGAGATGTTTCTTTCCTGAAGATGTTTCTTCTTGATTAAATGTACAGCCTACACCACAGTAAAGCACTATCTGAATGAAAACAATTGGAAATGTTGTTTTGTCTAAGAAATAGCTAGAGGGGTTCATGTTTAAAACTTCTTCAGGCTGGCACGCCCAAAAATAATTTCTTTCAATTTCCTATTAAAATACATGGGAAAACAAACAAATGAAATATCCAAACCCACAACACTGATAATTAGGACAAAGAGGCAACCAACCGCCAAAAGTTGGGAGGATTTTACCCTAACTGGAGGGCTGGGGAAGAACTGGATTAAAGTGTCTTATTAGAGGCCCACATCAGATTGCCTCATCTGAAATTATTGACAATTTTTATTACTTCCCTGCCCTTTGTCATGCTTTTTTTCCAGAATAGATAAAGGTCTTTACGCACAAGAAATATGAGCAGCCATCTTTCTAGTACTGTGTGCTACCCTTTGAGGCAGCCAGAGTACAATACACCCAAATACCTGTAAGTTTCTGTCTTTGTATAATTACATTTTAATATTGATAAAGCAACTGGGCAGACAGAGGGAGAGGGATATGGTCAGTGATACACTGCATCTTGGAAGGCATAATCCTCACAATCAAGTATTGAAGATGGAAGTGGAAAGAGAAAGAGCTCTGGAAGCAGTATTAGGAAATTTAGTTTTTCATCTTCAACATCAGTGCTTAGCTCAACACATCTACACTAGAGAAAGTGTGAGAGGAAGGACTGGGCAGAGTTATACGCACTTACCTGCTATCCAACCAAAAAACTCAGAGCAAAGAAAAATCTATATACCCACTTTGTTGGTGTGGGCAAACACTGAGTCTAGCCAAATTTCTCCCTGGTTTAAGAATGAGTAAACAATCATATACACACACATTGTGAGGCTCACAAAAATATTGTAGAACAAGCTAACATTATTATGAAGATCAAAAACAATGTTTCTTTGGTAGTTAGATGAAAAATAACAAAGTAATGTGGCATTCTCAGTAGCTGAAAAAATGAAAACCTGGATGAAATAGGGCTAGAAATAAATATTGAGAGATCAAGCTGAAATTAAAATCAACAAGATAAAGGGAAAAGGGAAAGAGAAGGAAATATTAGGATGAAGGGAGCCTGGAAATGGAATTGAAAGATTACAATCTGCATAGGAGGTAAGAAAGATTAAAACTGACATAACAGATAGTCAGTGACAAGGAAGAAAAAATTGTCCCTGAGAAAGAAGAGGAATAGGACAAAGAGATGAAATGCTAATGAAACAGTTAAGAAATGTGGAGATCAGAGAACATATTTAGATAAATTCTGTCACATAATAACATTGCAACGTAAAGAAAATATTCATTCCTGTATTTAAATTTATTTGTAGAATACTATTCTGGATTCTGGGGATATAGAAGTAAAGAATATGGAAATGTTTTGGCTTTTATGATAAGAAGGACAGAAAATAAACAAAAAGATAAAAAAATAAATAAAAGGACATCAATATTAATAAATGTTACGATGAACAAAATATAGGTGAGCAATGTGAGAGAATGTGATTAGAGATCACTTAAAGTTGAGTGGTCAGGGAAAGCCCCTCTGAGAAAGCAGCCTTTAATCCAAGGCAAGAACAATAAACAAGAACAACAAGCAAGAACAACAACAAAAACTCTGGAACAGGAATAGTCAGGAACATTCTGGAAAGAAACAATGGCTGTTGAAAAGATCCTAAAATCGGAATAAGCTGGTATATTTCGGGAAAAGGAGAAACGTATATTTTGACTATACTGAGCAAGTGAAAGAGGAAGGTCACAGGTCAGAGAAGAAAAAAGATTATTTAGGACCCTCTAAGCCAGCGTGAGGATTTAGGATTTTATTGTTACTACTATTGGAAGCCATTGGACGATTTTTAAGATCAGGATTGACAAAAATAAGACTTACTTTTTAACAAAAGATTTTCTTTGCTGCTGTGGAAGAATGGAAAATAAGGAAATATCTAGGAGGTCTTTCAAGAAGTTACTGAAGCATTCTAGGTAAGATATAATTGACAGGTGTGTTAGCAGTGCAGATGGAGACAAGTAAACATGTGTTATGCTTTGAAGGCACGATTCATATAGTTATTGAGATACTTCATGTAGGATATGAGGAAAAGTAAGAAACAGAGGATCCAGGTTTTTGTCTTAAGCTGCTAGATGGATGATCAGGTATGTGTGCTGGAGTATAGCAGGTTTGCATTATGTATGTGTGTGTGTTTCTGTGTGGTGTGGGAGGAGACCAAGAGTACTGTTTTTGAGGCTGGTTAAGTTTGAGATCCATGTTAAAACTGAGATGCCCGTGTGATATCAGAGTGGAAAGGGTAACTTAACTATTGCATATATGTCCTTGGTGTTCAGAGGTGCACTCTGGACTAGAGATATAAGTTCATGAGTTATTAATAGATAAAAATCCAGGTGGAAAAGATACATAATACACAAGGGAGTAAAATCAGGCTGCTCTAAGAGTCTCTGCATTATTAAGTGACAGAAGCTAATGGAGCAACATATGTAGAGTATGGAAATTTTAAAAATGTGGATCAATATTTTATACTATATCAAATTACTTATCATATATGAGGGTGAGAATAAGCAATTCCAGATATGTACATACTGCAAAAGTATACTTACCACCCATGCCTTTATAGGAGGGCACTTAAAGTCATGCTTCCAAGCAATTGAGAATGAATCAAAATTTAGTATTCAGTAATAATGATGTGGTGGGTTTGTACTCCCCTTCTAGAAATATATTCTAAGGAAATAATCTGAAATATGGATGCAAATTTATGCACAAAAATGTTCATTGTAGAGTCTTTATCAGTAATGAAAATAGTAGTCAACATTAGGAGAATGTCCATATGGTGGAATACTAGGAAGACATTTAAAATTATGTTTATGAATAATTTAAATTACATAGAAAACAATTATGAAACACAGATAAATGAAAAAAGCAGTATGCCAAATTATAGGTACAGTATCATCACTATCAATCTGTGTAGAAAAACATCCTGGAAAGGAAAAATTTAAGTGTCACTGGTGTTTGCCTCTGAGAGATGGACTTACTCTTTTCCAGTTTCATTGTTATTTTTCATACTTTGTAAGATTTCTAAATCAGTATTACTTATGTAATGGAAAACTATGTTTAAAAATTTTCAAACTTGGAAAGGCATTGTAAAGTTTATGAAAACATGGGATAATTGTTATGATATAAAGCAAAGTGAAAAAGCAGAATAAAAATTCAGTATGCATTACTGATTCAAACATATAAAAATGTAAGTAAATAGTGCATGTGGAGAAGCTTAAAGAGACAATCATACAAAAAATATCAGTATTCACAGGAGTCAGAGAATGTTGTAAATTTCAAGTTAAAAGTGAGTAGGGAAACAATCAAAATTCTAACAGTTACTGTTGGAACTCCCTTCAGGGCTGCAAGCTTATGAATGCAGAGATTAATGCAGAGAAAGAGGAATCTAAATGGAGCAAAGGTAGTGAATAGAAAAGGGAAGATGAAAATGTAGACAAAGCTCAGGAAAGAAAGTCAATCCCAGGAAGAGAAAGTCCAACACTAAGTGCCAAAATCCTGGACACAGATCAGAGACTTACTAGAGTCTAGAGCAAGGGGCCTAGAGGGGCGTAGCATTGGAGGCAGCCTCAGAGCTAATGGGAGAGAAGAGATGCCCCTTCAAGGCATGGTAGTGTTTGAAAAAAAAAAAGAAGAGGGAAAAATTAAAGGCCCTGCAGAAGCAGCATAGAACCACAAAATAAGACAATCCATCCTCAATGCCAACCCTTAATGAAACTACATGTCACTATACTAGCAGAAGAGAGCACTCATGAGATAGGAACCCTGTCCACAAATACCTCAAAATAGAAAAAAATCAGAGCAATTCCATACCAAACTACTCATACAAAGCAAAACAAAACAGAAAGCTTTTAATCTGTTAAAAATGTTTCTAAATATCCAGTCAAATGGAGAACAAATCTATCACAAAACAATCTCAAATGAATTAAATAAATCAAGTATATTTTTAAAAAATGACTCTAAATTCAAGAATTAAGAGCAAAAATAAGCAAAAACAAAAAAGTGTGAAGTTCGATAAGAGTTGACAGAAAACTCAGGAAAGAAAATTTTTTAAAAACTTAAAAATATAAAAAATTGAGGATAAAATTCAAGGTGCTCAAGGGAGAATAAAACTGAATGAAAATTTAATAAAGGACATTGAAAATAACCACCAATATAAACATTAAAAAGAGGAAAATTAATAACAGCTAGGAAAAAAAAGTGTTTAAAATGGAGGACATGAAAAGAATATCTATATGTTTGGAACTAGAATCTCTTAAGTAGAATAACAAAACAATGAAACTAAACTAATATTTATAACTATAATCCAAAAAACTATTTTCCAGCAAAAATTAAATCTATGTCAGCATATTGAAAAAAACTCATTGTTGTATCTGGAAAAGCTTGGGCCAGGTTGACTACTCAAAAACATATCAAGATAAAATTATTAGACTTTAAAGACAAAAAATTCTTAGAGCCTACAGGAAAAATGACAAAATTATTTATAAAAATAAGAAAGCAGTATGGTCACCAGATATTTCAAGAGCACATCAGCCATGGCAAGGTGATAGTGGAGAAGGACTTTCAAGAAACTCAAGAAAATGTAGTGTGGGCCAAAGATTTTATGTCTAGCCAATCTGTTCTTCAAATATTAAAAGTGCAAAACCCTCTAAAGAAATCTATTAGAGGAAGAGCTCCATCCTGGAAAAACTCAACAATGGTAAGTATTTAGTATATTTAATTTTAGATCTAGATCTAAGACTAAAAAAGGAGTGAGGACATGGTGGAAGAATAATACAGATGGCCCCAGACATAGGATAGTTTGAGTTATGACCTTTTAACTTCATGATGGGGGGAAAGCAAAGAGCATTCAGTAGAAACCATACTTTGAATTTTGATCTTTTCCCTTCACCTGATGCTGGGCAGTGGCAGCAAGCTGCAGCTACCAGTCAGCCACGCAATCACGAGGGTGAACAACTGATCCAGTTACAACCATTCTGTACCCAGACAACCATTCTGTTTTTCACTTTCAGTACAGTAGTCAATCAATTACATGAGATACTTAATACTTTATTATAAAATAGGCTTTGTGTTAGATGATTTTGCCCAACTGTCGTCTAATAGAAGAGTTCTGAGCACATTTACGGAAGGCCAGACTAAGCTACTATGTTCAGTAGGTTAGGTGTATTAAATGCATTTTCGACTTACGATATTTTCAATTTATGATAGGTTTATCAGATGTAACCCCGTTGGAAGGTGTGGAAGATCTGTTTATAAACATATTTCTCACAAAGTAGGAGAATGCAACTAAGAAATGAAAGGAAAAGAGAAAACTAGAATATGAACACTAATTGTAATATAAGTATTGGGTAAATATCAAGGAATGCCATTTATTTAACATCTTTATTGGAGTATAATTGCTTTACAATGGTGTGTTAATTTCTGATATATAACACAGTGAATCAGCTATACATATACATATATCCCCATATCTCTTCCCTCTTGCATCTCCCTCTCACCATCCCTATCCCACCCCTCTAGGTGGTCACAAAGCACCGAGCTGATCTCCCTGTGCTATACGGCTGCTTCCCACTAGCTATCTGTTTTACGTTTGGTAGTGTATATATGTCCATGCCACTCTCACTTCGTCCCAGCTTACCCTTCCCACTCCCCGTGTCTTCAAGTCCATTCTCTACGTCTGCATCTTTATTCCTGTCCTGCCCCTTGGTTCTTCAGAACCATTTTTATTTTAGATTCTATATATATATGTTAGCATGCAGTATTTGTTGTTCTCTTTCTGACTTATTTCACTCTATATGACAGGCTCTAGTTCCATCCACCTCACTACAAATAACTCAATTTCATTTCTCTTTATGACTGAGTAATATTCCATTGTATGTATGTGCCACATCTTCTTTATCCATTCATCTATCAATGAACACTTAGGTTGCTTCCATGTCCTGGCTATTGTAAATAGAGCTGCAATGAACATTGTGGTACACGACTACTTTGAATTATGGTTTTCTTAGGGTATATGCCCAGTAATGGGATTGCTGGGTCGTATGGTAGTTCTAGTTTTAGTTTTTTAAGGAACCTCCATCCTGTTCTCCATAGTGGCTGTATCAATTTACATTCCTACCAACAGTGTAAGAGGGTTCCCTTTTCTCCACACCCTCTCCAGCATTTGTTGTTTGTAGATTTTTTGATGATGGCCATTCTGACTGGTGTGAAGTGACACCTCATTGTAGTTTTGATTTACATTTCTCTAATGATTAGTGATGTTGAGCATTCTTTCATGTGTTTGTTGGCAATCTGTATATCTTCTTTGGAGAAATGTCTATTTAGGTCTTCTGCCCATTTTTGGATTGGGTTGTTTGTTTTTTCGATATTGAGCTGCATGAGCTGCTTGTAAATATTTGCAAATATTTTCTCCCATTCTGAGGGTTGTCTTTTGGTCTTGTTTATCGCTTCCTTTGCTGTGCAAAAGCTTTGAAGTTTCATTAGGTCCCACTTGTTTATTTTTGTTTTTATTTCCATTTCTCTAGGATGTGGGTCAAAAAGGATCTTGCTATGATGAATGTCATAGAGTGTTCTGCCTATGTTTTCCTCTAAGAGTTTGATAGTTTCTGGCCTTACATTTAGGTCTTTAATCCATTTTGAGTTTATTTTTGTGTGTGGTGTGAGGAAGTGTTCTAATTTCATTCTTTTACATGTAGCTGTCCAGTTTTCCCAGCACCATTTATTGAAGAGGGGAATGCCATTTAAAACTGGCAATGCAGATAGAAAAGAGATTAATTTTAAAAGGAGGAATTCAGGGCACCAGTAAAGGTATAATACAAAGGTAATCACAGTTTTAGAAAAGTATAAATCTTCTTAAATAACGAAGCAAGGAAAACAACTAACAGTGAGGGGAAACACAGTAAATATAATACACACTGTAATTATGGCATAAAATGATGCAGCAGAATTGAGGCAAATCATATCCATAATTATCAATGAGCTTAACTCACCTAGCAAAGAAAAGGATTTTCAAACTGTCTCATGAAGGTAAACCTAACTCTATGTATATATGACACACCTGAAACCAATTAAATCAAAAAGGCTAAAAATAAAGAGATGGACAAAGATATACTGGGTAACTGAAAGCAAAAAGAAAGCAGATACCAGACTAAGGAGAAATAAGCCAAAAACAAAAAGAGAGAGAGAGAGAGAAAAAACACTCAATGAAATAAAGACATTTTTTTAAATGCTAAAAGTCATGGTTTATAATGAATATTTAACAGCTGTAAATAGCTATGCAATATATAATTAGAATCCATGAGTCCACACTGATTAAGACATACTTAGATAGATATTTTAAATTAAAGATGATAGATAAATAGATACACAGAAGATAGATAAGGTGAGGGAAAGTTCTTTCTTATGATGAAATGTCAACTAATCAATATGAAAGAAGTAATTAATGTGAAAAAATCACTATTTTACAATTATCATAGTAAAAATTGATTCAGGCAAAAATTCATCAAATTCAACATCTTATGGGAGGATCAAGTTTGATGAGGGCAGGATATTTACATAGCCTCCAAATTATATATTAATTCTAAAAGTCAAATTATATTAATGCATACAAACTGTAAGTGCAGAAACTGGATAATCCCTTAATGCAGTCATTTAAACAACATCACAAGTAAAATACAAATGTATATCATATGTCTTGGAATGTGATACCTTAAGGATATAATATGCCTAATGTCATATTCAAGCCAAAAATCCATAGCCTGATTCAAGTTTGGGGAAAACATCAAACTGTAATTGAGAGACACTCTATAAAATAACTGCACTATATTCTTCAGATATATCAATGTCATGTAAAATAAAGGCTAAACGTAACTGCTCCAGATTAAAGGAGGCTAAAATGATGCATCAACTAAATACAATATGAGATCCTGGATCTCTCTTGAACTAGAAAACAAATTCTATAAAGATATTATTGGGACAGGTAGAAAATGGGCTGTAGGTTAGTTAGAAGTATTTTATCAAAGTTAAATTTCCTAAAATTGAAAAATAAATAAGTTATATCTTTGAAGGTAAGAAGAACCTATGAAAATCAGTAAAAAGAGAGGAGGGTAAAGGTGATTGGTGTTGATGTGAGTAAATTCTCACTCTTTATTACATACTGTAAGAATTCCTAGGATTTTTGGTTTACCCAGTTTCTTGACACCCTCTTGTTTGGTAGCGTGGGAGGAGATGTGGAATAGAGCCAGATTTCTGTTCCCATTATGACCCAAACCCGAAATGCAAAAATGTTCTTGGGACTTCACTGAATTGTAATGGGCTCATCAGCAAAAGGGAAGACATAAAGCCCATGGCCATTGGCTATCGGACTAAGCAGTGTAATCCCAGATATCCTGAGGGACATCTTATTACAACACAGATATTTCAAAACCAAAAAAAAAAAACCAACAAATCTACCAACCTGTCATAAATCTACAAATATGAATACATTTGAAATAACCCTGCTTTCAATACAGAGGAAAAAGGTGAAGAAAATATGTAAGAACATAAAATATGACTCCATTATCTTCAAAGCTCTGACAATTTTAATTTGAAATCTATTTTTAATGCATTAATTTTTTTTCTTTCTTTCAAGTGGAATTTATTGAGCCTTTTTTATGGTTGTGTGTTAGATGTGGAACTGAAATAGCTTCTGAATAGTCTATTCTTGAATTATTTCTCTTCTCTCCATTTCTAGTGCTAGTTCAATCTCTCAGGGTAGTGACTCAAGTACTTCTTAAGTGATATGGCTACTTAAGGTTATTTCCCATATAATCTGTCCAACCTGTGACCTTCAGATTTATCTTTGTCAAATATAAATCCGCCCATGCTACACCCTGTTTTAAAATTTTAATAGTTTTCTTCCTCTGTAGGATAAAGCCAGATGCCTCAACATATTACTTTTTTTTTTTTTTCTCCCAGCCTCCCTTCAGTTGATGCAGTGTTACTTTCTGCTTCTGGAAAAAACATATCCTCCTTTTATACTTTTGCTTAATCATGCCCTCCTTCTTGGAGTTATTTTCCTTGTGCTTCTAGGACACAGAGGCCTTAATCAAAATGTTTCTTCTCTCACCCAACAATCTTTAGAGTCCCCAAGTCTGGGATCTCATGGCCCATTGTATCTGACCTCTTTTGTGCTAGCGTTTATTTCTACAGTGCTTCTTTTCCTCCTAACTGTATCATAGCATCTATGATGAAGGCATCTCATCTTATCACAGTGCTTGTGCAATGTTTGGATTCTGTTAGTATTTTAATAAATATCTGTCAAATAGAAAGATAATATTTACCATGACTACATAATTAAGTCACCTGGAGAAGAAATTAAGATATTAAGAGAATGGTATATACAAGAAAACCCCCAAAGACTTCAGAAGCAAGAACTCATGTTGCACAAACAGACTGAATTCATGTACTTCCCATTACAAAGTTTCAAACTGTACCTAATGATACCCCATTAACAACACCCAAGATGATTTTGAAAACATTAAAGATGTTGGACAGAATTAGGCATCTGGCTTGAAATAATTACAGTGGGATATAGACAGGCAGTCTCTTTGAAGTAAAGATATTTATGCAACACAGAAGAATTATCAAATACCCTACCTACTGCCAAAGAGCGGCTGCAACCAAATATTAAATAATGTGAAAGAGAAAATGAGGCCACAATTCTCTCAATGGGATATAAACCAAGAATAGGCCTTGTTTCAGACATGTATTTGGACACAAGCAATGCATTTGTTCAATAGTCTTGTCTTTCACACAAAACAATAAAAAACAAACAGAAAATAAAATTTTGCGTTTCAGAAATTTAACTCATTTATTAATCTTTGAGTAATGCTTTGATTTCAATCAAGGGCAATATAAAAAAGTAAGAGTTTAATTACTAAGTGTATGACTTTTTCTACTTACATTGTTTTCATATTTTTTTATTTTAAGTAGACCTATGTGAATACTTCAAATGATTCAATTATTAATAGTACTTAAAACTATGAACAAGAAAAGAATTATTTTTTATGGCACAGTTTCTCTTATTTGCATACATAATGACACATTTATCGGAGGCTTTTGAGAGATAAGAAAGAGGTGGATAATGTACAGAATTTATAAACATTTCCAGGATATCTTTATACTTCCTTATTGTCCTCCTTCTCTGCTGTGGGATTTGAGTCATGGTTCCTTTCAAACTACATTATAAACAACCTGAATTTCTCTGATTATATTTTAATCCTATTTCCTCCTCTTTCCATCTTGAGGAGAGATGATTACCATTTGTAATGTTGAAGATAGTTATGAAACCATCTTCCCCTTTTAATTTCCTAGAATATGTCCAACTTCTATCTTCCTTCTTGAGATTGTTCAACCATTACTGCTTCTGGTCCCTTTCCAGATTCTTCACAGCAGTCATTTCTCAGAAAATCATGCACACCTGATAGAGGGATAGAGAATGATGTAGGGGGATACACGTATCACAAATGTTCTGCTGGACCAGGCTCAAAAATAGAATCCATTTAGCAAAAGGAAATTCCACCATCTTTGCAGCAGAATTTTATCTCAGTGGATCAAGCAATCTCTCTGGCTTGAATTGGGTTCCTGGGCATTGAAATTATGGTAGGATTATCACTTGTATTATTTGATTAATCATGTGAATAGTATCCCGCCCACTTTTATGAGTCATAATCCAAGTTCTTCAGAGATTGATGATAATACTAATAACAACAATAATAATAATAAGCAATGATACTTAATATTTATTGAACAATTGTCATGTGTTGACACTTTGTTAAGGGCTTTAGATATATTACCTCATAACAACTGAATGAAATGAGGAATATTATCTACATTTGATACATGAGAAAGTACAGAGTGATTACTTACCCAAGAGCCATAAGAAGGCAAAAACAAAATATGATCCCAAGCATAATACCCAGGGCCTGAACTCTTAGGCACCATTTTGTATTGCTGCTCGAAAGGAAAATCTGAAGATGGTAGGAAAAATGAGATGGTCAGTTGTTGGTAGGACATGGCTAATTTACCTCAATTCACTGAATGTTGATTGTGAACCAGAGTGTAGATAAGTCTAGTGAGGTCAGAATGCATCCAGAAAGATGTTAACCTGCTCTGTAACAGTGGGAGGATATGATTTCTAGACAAATTCAGGATTATATGTGAGATAGTGAGGTATCTAAGGTCAGAAATCCAGGAAATCTTGGCAGACCAAAGGGTTTAGGTGTATATAAAATATGAGAGCTGACATCTGTCCATTGTCCAAGAGAGCCAGGTGAACTTAAGTCATCCAATCATTCAGAAGGTGGAGCAGTAGAACATTTTGACATCATTCATTAAGGGAGTCTAATTCTGGAGCAGGAAGTATTTGTCCTTTAGACTCACATACTTTTAGAAAGACAGTTTAAGAATCTTGGGAGTAGTTTCAGTTAGAGGGAGACTCTGAAGAACTTAGGTATATACTCTTTCTGCCTATGCTAGTCCCTGAGATTACTAAAATGATTCTGTTCTTACCATCAAAGGATTTATTCTCTCTTTTGTGAGATAGCCATATACCCAGAATGAAGCAAATGAAGCAAATGATCATAGCTAACATGTATTACATGCTCAGTAGGTGCCAAGCATTATACTAAGTACACTCTGATTATAAGTTACAAATGTGAGAGTATGCACTAAATGTTAGGTGGAAGTCCAGAAAAGGTAGTGGGGACAGGACTTGGGTCATAATGGTAAGCTTCATGAGAGTAATGAATGTTGGAAGGTACTTCTACATGGGTCTCATTCATTTCTCATGTCTTTTGAGCACAGGCACTGTTTATACAAACAACTTTTGTTCTGAACTATCTTTACAAGCATGTTTGTATACTAAACAGTCATGTAAGGTAGAAATAGTGTATCTTTTCTTGCAGAACAGAAGGCTGTCCAATATGGTAAAAATAATGCTTCCCTCTGGGGAAGATTTTGGGCAGGCTTGTTTGCATCCAGTGTAAAAGATTCAGGTCTCCTAATCTTGAATTCCTTGGCTGTGACACAAACCCTTGAATACATAACATCCACCTGGGTTGCTCCATGTTGCTTTCATGAGATTTGTGGGCCAGGAGAACCAGTGCAAACATGAAGTTCATGAAACTTGCTATGCTTTGAGTAATAAAGTCCTTTGTCTCTGACCCAGGAGTTTTATGTCTTCTGTCATAAAACTGTCATAAAACTTCATCAGGAAACTCTGGTAGACTAACCTGTGAGCTTTTAAGTAGAGATCCTTTACAGTTCTTGGCAACAGACCTTAAAGAAAGGATGAAACTTATAAAATCAGATAGGGATAGTAAGACATCTCAGAGTAAAACACTGATACATGAATTGATTAGGGTACAAAGAACAGATCAGTTTGATTAGACTTACATATTTGAGTAGGGAACTAATGTTAGACAAACTGAGGTTAGATATTATAGAACTTTGAGCAGTAAGTAGTATAGAACTTTGAGCAGTAAGTAGTATGGAACTTAATCCAAGAAATTCAAAGAGCCACAAAACATTTCAAAGCAAAGGATTCTTTCCTTTTCTGTTTATACTCTCTCTTAAAAGGCCCCACCTGGTACCTTGATTTTACTAATCAGCTGTAGGCATATCTTCTTCATAATATGGACAATCCATCTGTATATATACTTAGCAACAATCCCATATTTTCAAACCTTTCTAGATAAATTACTGTTTACACATAATTAAAACTATAGTTGATTCTAATTCCGAATTAGTGATTCTCACCATTAAGTTGCTACCAATATTCAGGTGAGAGAAATATTTCATTCGCTTTTGAAAATGATTACAACTGAGATTTCTATGTTAATTTCATCTGCGATAAAGTATAATTTATTATTAACTTGGCTTTACAAAGGAACTAAACAATTGGTGACATTCTTATGGGAAAGCTATTTATGTGATGAGTTGCAACTGGGTTCATTTCTTTCTGTTCTTCTGCTTTTCTCAAATAGTTAAATATAGACCCTAGGATTTAGGTATGAAAAATAAAGTACAACACTGGGATGTACATGTGTATATTTACTACTTCTGCCTTTGGTGTCTCACATAAATTATCTTTTGAAAAGTTGTACATTTCAAAACAGTACTTATGAGCTTATAGTGAACTAGGTTCATCTATTCACTGTAGAAAAAGAAAGGAAGGAAGGAAGGAAGGAAAGAAAGAGAAAAAATTTGCTCTAATTAAATGTGAAGTACATTTCATACTTTTAGTATTACATTTGGAAGGTAATTATAGGTATTGAAAAAGGATAATCCTTATTCAAACCCTAGCAATCAATATGTTCTTAGTATAGTGCTACTACTTATCATTTTTTTTTTTTTTTGTGGTACATGGGCCTGTCATTTCTGTGGCCTCTCCCGTTGCGGAGCACAGGCTCCGGACGCGCAGGCTCAGCGGCCATGGCCCACGGGCCCAGCCGCTCCATGGCATGCGGGATCCTCCCGGACCAGGGCACGAACCCGTGTCCCCTGCATTGGCAGGCGAACTCCCAGCCATTGCACCACCAGGGAAGCCCTACTTAACATTTTTAGCCATGAAAGTTCTTCTACTCTAGCAAGAACCATAATCTCCAAGAAAAAAAAATTCTCATCAAACATTTGATTAAGAGAGTGAACTCTAGAGAGCTCTTTGAAGATTTCTCTATTAAAAAATCAGGGCTTCCCACATGCCGCGGAGCTGCTGGGTCCGTGAGCCATGGCCACTGAGCCTGCGTGTCCGGAGCCTGTGCTCCGCAGTGGGAGAGGCCACAGCAATGAGAGGCCCGCGTACCAGAAAAAAAGTAAAAATCAAATGATATTTTTAAGCATGATATTTATGTTTGGCTGAACAGCTAGAAAAAGAGAATTACCTTTTGACTCCATCACAGAATGAGGCACTCTGTAGCATCCTGCTAAAAGAGAATGTTGTTTCTGCTGAAAAGCGAACACGTTGTAAATCATCATGACTCTTATTAACATGTAAACATTAGGTTAATCTCTCTCCAGGATTGGCTCATTATTTATTTTTTCAGGGGTTCACAGGGAAGATTCTTTGCTTTCTGTTGTCACTCACAATATGTGACCTTTATATTATGAAAGCTGTATGTATGTATGTTTATATGTATGTATGTATGTATTTAGATAGATAGATGATAGACAGATACAAATCTGGGGTAGAGATGGCAAATAAATGACAATGTGCTACTGCTCTCACATTCCATGCCCATGACAGATATTACTTCATACCAAGTCCAGAAGTAACCTCAGATTTCTTCACAGAGCAGTTCTCTGGCCAAACACTAGCAAAGAATGAAAGCCTGGGAATTAAAAGAGTATTCTTGCTCTAATAATATAATATATTTGATTTCTAAGCCACATTGGAATTCTGGCTAAGTGTAAAATTCTTACCCAAGTAATACATAGGCCTTCTTTAGTTGAATCCATTGCATACCTGCCTCATATATTTGTCCATTTATAAAATATTTGTCACTGCACAGCTATTATAGTGAAGCACTGGTTGAAAACCTGCCAAATTTTATGTATCTAGAAGGCCCCCAAGACATCATCTGCTCATGCTGCTTCATATTACACATGAGAAAGTTGAGATCATATAGGGAAAATGCCTTGATCAAGATCTTACAACTAGCAAGTGACATAGCCAAATCTGGAACCTAGGACTTTGGAAGAATTAATTTAACTAAAATCTGGTTCAAGCCACATTTTTGTACCTTAACTCGGTAAAGAGATGTCTCCAGACAGAAAATCCCAACAGCTGCTTGTCATTGGGATTCAAATGAAAGAATTTGAATACTTGGGCTAGTTAATAGAATAGACAAAGCTTCTTAAAAACAGTTACTAAATTTTGGGTACAGTGGTATCTCATCTGTATAATGGGGGAAATGCAAGTATCTCATAGGATTGTTAAGGAGATTAAATGTCTTAGTATAATTAAAGCATCTAATTGAAACATTGGAAGCAGTCTTTTACAATGTATTTTCTAGTATATTATTTTTATTTTAAAAATTTATCTTCAAAATTAGCACCATTACCAAATATTTTTATGAGTAAATTGAAACCCTCAGAGAACTTTGTCATTCATGTTATAGCAATCTTTCAATTCATAGAATATTATAGCATATATTATAATATTATAGCATAAAGAAATCAATTTAAAAACTCATTTTAAAAAGTTCAAATAACTTCCAAATCACAGTTTTAAAGAATATGAACACACAGCTGTATGAGACTATATACATACACACAAACACAAATATAAATACTATAGGTCATTTTTGTTAATAAACCTAGACTTTAAAAGAAGTAAATAGAATTCAGAAATACATTTAGAGAAGTGAATAAGGTTTGTACTAGGGATATGAGTTTAGACAAAAATTAGAAATCTGCTTATTTGTTATACTATGTTAATAAATTAAGGTAAAAAAATCATATGACCATCTCATCAGCTACAGGAATAATAATAAATTCAACACCCACTCTTGGTTAAAATACAAACATGCAAACTTACATTAGCAAACTAGGAATAGAAGAAAACTTTTAAAATTTCATAAAGCTCATTTTTAGAAACCAAAAAACAAGCATCACTGATACTATAAGTAAATCCAGGAACAATATAAGGTGCCTGATTTCATTACTGCTATTTGACATTTTACTGAATGTTTTGACTCAGGGTTTCTACCTTTGGCACTGTTACTGTAGACCAGATAACTCTTTGTGTGGGACACTGTTCTGTGCAGTGTAAGATGTTTACCAGGATCTTTGATTTCTCATCACTTGATGTGAATAACATCTCCCTAGTCATGACAATCAAAAATGTCTCAGGGGCTTCCCTGGTGGCACAGTGGTTGAGGGTCCGCCTGCCAGTGCACGGGACACGGGTTCGTGCCCCGGTCTGGGAAGATCCCACATGCCGCGGAGCGGCTGGGCCTGTGAGCCATGGCCGCTGAGCCTGCGCGTCTGGAGCCTGTGCTCCGCAACGGGAGAGGCCACAATAGTGAGAGGCCCATGTATCGCCAAAAAAAAAAAAAAAAAAAAAAAAAAAGTCTCAGGACATCGACAAATGTCCCCTTGGGGAAAGAAAACAGTACCCAGTTTATAACCACTGCTTTATCAATGAAAAAAGTCAATATTTCAAAAATACAAATTATAATTATTGGAAAGGAAAAAAAATATTTTCCGATAATATAATTGTTATAACCAATTAAAATATATTACAGGAAAAAAATCATGACTCCAATAGTAACTAAAACTAAATAATTCTTCATAATTCACTTGAGAAGAAATTTTCACAGTGATGAAAATTACAAATCTTCAGCATAAAAGAAATCCTGACTGAATAGAGGAATATTTCATGTACACGGATAAGAAGAGTTGATATTGCAAAGTCAACAATTCTACTCAAATTAATTTGTAAGCTCAAAGCAAGCCCAGTAAACTTACTGACACACACATACAAAATTTAAACTGGAAGAAGAAATGTACATTTAACAGCTAAGAACATTTTAAGCAAGAACAATGATGGATGATTTACCCTGCTGGATGTCAGAATACTCCATAGAAGTATAATAAATACATCAACATGGAATTGGCCTCAACACATACTGTGATATGGATCATTCCTGAAAACATGCTAAGTGAAGAAGCACAAAAGGCTACACATCACATAATTTCATTTATATGAAATGTCCACAATAGGTGAATCGATAGAGATGGAAAATAGATTAGTGGTTGCCAGGGTCTGGGAGTAGGGGATTATTGGGACTGACTGCTAATGGATTTGAAGTTTCTTCTGGGGAGTGATGAAGTGTTCTAGAGTTAGACACTGATAATGCATGCACAACTCTGTGAATTGTATCCACTAAATTGTACACTTTAAAAGGGTGAATTTTATAGTATCTAAATTATATAACAACAAAGCTATTACTATTAAGAAGCATGACATTGGCCCAGAAATGGAAAAATGGATAATTGGATATGTTCAATAATCTATAAATGTTATATTATATGTATATATATCATGTATATTCTATATATTGTGCCTATTACATATATTATATATATTATCCTTATAGAATTGTTATATATAAAAAGAGGTATGAATAATAATATTGATATTTTCAATTCATGGAGGCAAATGTGAGCTATCAATAAATAATGCTGTAATAATTGACTACCTCTCAGGAAAAGAAAACCGTTTACCTACCTCTCATCATTCTCAAGCAAAACTCATGTTAGATTAAAAGATAAACATTTAAAAACTACCTTTCACTCGTTAGAAGAAAGTAAAGGTAAATATGGTTTTAAGGTAGTGGTATATGGCGTGTAAGGCTTTCTTATGCAAGTCATAAAATACAAAAGCCATAATAGAAAATAAGTTGACAGCCTATAAACTTATTTACATACCACAAAACTCTGTAAAAAGTATAGAAAATAAAAATACAAAACAAAACACCAGAGAATTATTTGCAATCTGTAAAATAACTTATATAGTAGTAAAAAAATAAGACCACTATAAGACAGTCTTGCATATTCATTAAAAAACCTAGTGAGAGACATGAAAAATATTAAATAGGGCACAGAAAAGAAAATTAAAGTTAGTAATAACTATGAAAATTGCTTAACACAAATAGTAATTAAGGGAACGTAAACTAAGCCAATGAGATATCATTTTCCCCCATAAGATTGCCCAGAAAAAGAAAAACCAAAATCTAGTGTGAGTTATTTGTGTTGAAAATTGAGCCTCTCATATACTGTGAATATGTATTGCTTTTTGATAGAATATTAGAATGGCTGGATAGGTGATTGATGCTACCCATCAATAGATAGATGATTGATAGATAGATTAGAAATACTGGGAGGTATGGCTATTCCAATACATAGAGATAGATTTAACATCTCCACCAAGAGGTATGCAATGGTATATACTGAAAGATTTGGAAATAAGTTGTGGCACATTTTATTTTTTTCAAGATGACTATAAAAATATTTATCATTGCACACAAATTTTCAGAAATATATCACTCCCTCGTCGAGATAGAGTTTATCACACAAATTTTCAGAAATATATCACTCCCTTGTTGAGAGAGAGTCTATCTCTCCATTTATTAAACCTGGGCTGAGTTTGTGCTTTCACTCACTGACAGAGTCCTGTGCACAGGAGGCTATTTGACTTCCTAGGTTAAGTAACAGTTTCTGGTTGGCCTTCTGAGATCTCAGCCAACAGTCATTACCAACTTGTCAGCCATGTGGATAAGCCATCTTGGAAGCAGAGTAAGCAGCCATTAGTGAAACCACCCCAGATGATGCCACATGGCATATACAGGACGCTTCTCACCAAGCCCTTTCCCAATTACAGATTTACAAGCAAACAAATGATTGTCATTGTTTTGAGCCACTTAGTTTTAGGGTAGTTTGTTACTAACAACAGATAGCAAGAATATAACTTAAGGTTTTATTAAATGGAAGATGATTATACTATAGTATGTAATATTACATAGCCTCTTAAAAGAATTGTGTGTGTGTGAGTGTGTGGACATGGACAGATTTAGGACACCTCCAAAAAATATCTATTTCTAAATGTGCCCACAAGTATACAAATAGAAAACAGTGGGGAACACGTCATGGAGAATATTTTTTAAACCTGACTTTATTAAAATTTTACAGTAAAAATGAATTGGTCTGTTACTTTTATAATTAAAAATAAATTTAAAACAATAAAAAAACCTAGTAATAAGTAGCAAAAGCCTATGTGAATATACAGTTGCAATGTGGATGAAGAGGGGGTGAAAGCTTAAATATTTCTAACAGTATTTTAGGATTTGGGGCTTAAGAGTTCTGACTGATTCCTCTTCAATTTGGATTCAAAGCATTATCAAAATATTTGCAGTCCCATCTGGAGCTATGTTTTCGTTGTTGCTATTTAGAACAGTGTGTTTGATGAATGCTAAGGCAATGTATGATCAGATTTTTAATATCCCTCATTGGTGAAATAAATGGGGACAAGCCTTTTGCTTCATTTTATTATGATTGTCAGAACTTGCTTATTACATGAACTTGCTTATTTAAATATCTCTGAATATCTGCATTCTCTTTGCCTATTCTTGGCATCAAACACACAAACAAATTCCTATTAACCTGCATTCTGGGGACTATTTATGCTAGCAGAAAACCCTCTATTTTATGTAAGAGACATGAACTTTGCTCACTGGCACTAACTTGGTTGATTCATTTTTTTGCTCATTCATTTTGGTGATCTAAAATATAATATTAATAAAAATAGCAACATAATAATAGAATAGCCACACCAAAGATAGCTGAAATGTAAAGAGTACTTAAGGAATATGTGCAAATACACAAAATTAGAGACTGCAACCACCAGAAGGCAGACAGCCAAAGCAAGAAAAACTACAATCCTGCAGCCTGTGGAACAAAAACCACATTCACAGAAAGATAGACAAGATGAAAAGGCAGAGGGCCATGTACCAGATGAAGGAACAAGATAAAACCCCAGAAAAACAACTAAATGAAATGGAGATAGGCAATCTTCCAGAAAAAGAATTCAGAATAATAATAGTGAAGATGATACAGGACCTCAGAAAAAGAATGGAGGCAAAGATTGAGAAGATGCAAGAAATGTTTAACAAAGATCTAGAAGAATTAAAGAACAAACAAACAGAGATGAACAATACAATAACTGAAATGAAAAATACACTAGAAGGAATCAATAGCAGAATAACTGAAGCAGAAGAATGGATAATTGACCTGGAAGACAGAATGGTGGAATTCACTGCTGCAGAACAGAATAAAGAAAAAAGAATGAAAAGAAATGAAGACAGTATAAGAGACCTCTGGGTCAACATTAAACGCAATGACATTCGCATTATAGGGGTCCCAGAAGGAGAAGAGATAGAGAAAGGACCCAAGAAAATATTTGAAGAGATTATAGTCGAAAACCTCCCTAACATGGGAAAGGAAATAGCCACCCAAGTCCAGGAAACGCAGAGAGTCCCATACAAGATAAACCCAAGGAGAAATACACAGAGACACATAATAATCATAATTGGCAAAAATTAAAGATAAAGAAAAATTATTGAAAGCAGCAAGAGTAAAACAACAAATAACATACAAGGGAACTCCCATACAGTTAAGAGCTGATTCCTCAGCAGAAACTCTACAAGCTAGAAGGGAGTGGCATGATATACTTAAACAGATGAAAAAGAATAAGCTACAACCAAGATTACTCTACCCAGCAAGGATCTCATTCAGATTCGATGGAGAAATCAAAAGCTTTACAGACAAGCAAAAGCTAAGAGAATTCAGCACCACCAAACCAGCTCTACAACAAATGCAATAGGAACTTCTCTAAGTGGGAAACACAAGAGAAGAAAAGGACCTACAAAAACAAACCCCCCCAAATTAAGAAAATGGTAATAGGAACATACATATCGATAATTACCTTAAACGTGAATGGATTAATGCTCCAACCAAAAGACACAGGCTTGCTGAATGAATACAAAAACAAGACCCATATATATGCTGTCTACAAGAGACCTGCTTCAGACCTAGGTATACATACAGACTGAAAGTGAGGGCATGGAAAAAGATATTCCACGCAAATGGAAATCAAAAGAAAGCTGGAGTAGCAATACCTGTATCAGATAAAATAGACTTTAAAATAAAGAATGTTACAAGAGACAAGGAAGGACACTATGTAATGATCAAGGGATCAAGTCAAGAAAAAGATATAACAATTATAAACATACATGCACCCAACATAGGAGCACATCAATACATAAGGCAACTGCTAACAGCTCTAAAACAGGAAATTGACAGTAACACAATAATAGTGGGGAACTTTAACACGTCACTTACACCAATGGACAGATGGTCCACACAGAAAATTAATAAGGAAACACAAGCTCTAAATGACACAATAGGACAGATAGATTTCACTGATATTTATAGGACATTCCATCCAAAAACAGCATATTACACTTTCTTCTCAAGTGTGCATGGAACATTCCCAGGATAGATCACATCTTGGGTCACAAATCAAGCTTCAGTAAATTTAAGAAAATTGAAATCATATCAAGCATCTTTTCTGACCACAACACTATGAGATTAGAAATCAATTACAGTGAAAAAAACGTAAAAAACACAAACACATGGAGGCTAAACAATACGTTAGTAAATAAGCAAAAGATCACTGAAGAAATCAAATAGGAAATCAAAAAATACCTAGAGAAAAATGACAATGAAAACACAATGATCCAAAACCTATGGGCTGCAGCAAAAGCAGTTCTAAGAGGGAAGTTTATAGCTATACAATTCTACCTCAAGAAACAAGAAAAATATCAAATAAACAGTCTAACTTTACACCTAAAGGAACTAGAGAAAGAAGAACAAACAAAACCCAAGGTTAGTAGAAGGAAAGAAATCATAAAGATCAGAGTAGAAATAAATGAAATAGAAACAAAGAAAACAATAGGAAATATCACTAAAACTAAAAGGTGGTTCCTTGAGATGATTAAACAAAATTGATAAACCATTAGCCAGACTCATCAAGAAAAAGAGGGAGAGGACTCAAATCAATAAAATTAGAAGTGAAAAAGGAGAAGTTACAACAGGCACCACAGAAATACAAAGCATTCTAAGAGACTACTACAAACAACTCTATGCCAATAAAGTGGACAACCTGGAAGAAATGGACAAATTCTTGGAAAGGTATAACTTTACAAGACTGAACCAGGAAGAAATAGAAAATATGAACAGACCAATCACAAGTAATGAAATTGAAATTGTGATTAAAAATCTTCCAACAAACAAAAGTTCAGGACCAGATGGCTGCACAGGTGCATTCTATGAAACATTTACAGGAGAGGTAACACCCATACTTCTCAAACTCTTCCAGAAAATTTCAGAGGAAGGAAAACTCCCAAACTCATTCTATGAGCCCACCATCACCCTGATACCAAAACCAGACAAAGATCTACAAAAAAAAGAAAATGACAGACAAATATCACTGATGAATATAGATGCAAAAATTCTCAACAAAATACTAGTAAACAATTCAACAACACATTAAAAGGATCATACACCATGCTCAAGTGGAATTTATCCCAGAGATGCAAGGATTCTTCAATATGCGCAAATCAATCAATGTGATACACCATATTAACAAATTGAAGAATAAAATCCATATGATCATCTCAATAGATGCAGAAAAAGTTTTTGACAAAATTCAACACCCATTTATGATAGAGACTCTCCAGAAAGTGGGCATAGAGGGAACCTACTTCAACATAATAGAGACCATGTACGACAGACCCACAGCAAACATCATTCTCAATGGTGAAAAACTGAAAGCACTTCCTGTATGATCAGGAACAAGACAAGGTTGTCCATTTTCACCACTATTATTCAACATAGTTTTGGAAATCCTAGCCATGGCAATCAGAGAAGAAAAAGAAATAAAAGGAATACAAATTGGAAAAGAAGAAGTAAAACTGTCACTGTTTGCATATGACATGGTACTATACATAGAGAATCCTAAAGATGCTACCAGAAAAATACTAGAGTTAATCAATTAATTCGATAAAGTTGCAGGATACAAAATTAATGCATAGAAATCTCTTGCATTCCTATACACTAATGATGAAAAATCTGAAAGAGAAATTAAGGAAACACCCCCATTTACCACTGCAACAAAAGGAATAAAATACCTAGGAATAAACCTACCTAGGGAGACAAAAGACCTGTATGCAGAAAAGTATAAGACACTGATGAAAGAAATTAAAGATGATACCAACAGATGGAGAGATATACCATATTCTTGGATTGGAAGAATCAATATTGGGAAAATGACTATACTACCCAAAGCAATCTACAGATTCAATGCAATCCCTATCAAATTACCAATGGCATTTTTTACAGAACCAGAAAAAAAATCTTAAAATTTGTATGGAAGCACAAAAGACCCTGAATAGCCAAAGCAATTTAGAGAAAGAAAAACGGAGCTGGAGTAATCAGGCTCCCTGACTTCAGACTATACTACAAAGCTACAGTAATCAAGACAATATGGTGTGGGCACAAAAACAGAAATATAGATCAATGGAACAGGATAGAAAGCCCAGAGATAAGCCCATGCACCTATGGTTAACTAATCTATGCCAAAAGAGGCAAGGATGTACAATGGAGAAAAGACAGTCTCTTCGATAAGTAGTGCTGGGCAAACTGGACAGCTACATGTAAAAGAATGAAATTAGAATACTCCCTAACACCATACACAAAAATAAACTCAAAATGGATCAAAGACCTAAATGTAAGACTGGGCACTATAAAACTCTTAGAGGAAAACATAGGAAGAACACTCTTTGACATAAATCACAGCAAGATATTTTTTGATCCACTTCCTAGAGTAATGGAAATAAAAACAAAAATAAACAAGTGGGACCTAATGAAACTTCAAAGCTTTTCCACAGCAAAGGAAACCATAAACAAGTTGAAAAGACAACCCTCAGAATGGGAGAAAATATTTGTAAATGAATCATTGGACAAAGGATTAATCTCCAAAAATATATAAACAGCTCATGCAGCTCAATATTAAAAAAACAAATAACCCAATCCAAAAATGGGCAGAAGACCTAGACATTTCTCCATAGAAGACATACAGATGGCCAAGAAGCACATGAAAAGCTGTTCAACATCACTAATTATTAGAGAAGTGCAAATCAAAGCTACAATGAGGTTATTACCTCACACCAGTTAGAATGGGCATCATCAGAAAATCTACAAACAACAAATGCTGGAGAGGGTGTGGAGAAAAGGGAATCCTCTTGCACTCTTGGTGGGAATGTAAATTGATACAGCCACTATGGAGAACAGTATGAAGGTTCCTTAAAAAACTAAAAATAGAAATACCATATGACCCAGCAATCCCACTACTGGGCATATACCCAGAGGAAACCATAATTCAAAAACACACATGCACCCCAATGTTCACTGCAGCAGTGTTTATGATAGCCAGGTCATGGAAGCAACCTAAATGCCCATCAACAGATGAATGGATAAAGAAGGTGTGGCACATATATAC
The DNA here is from genome assembly GCF_008692025.1 of Phocoena sinus. NCBI lineage: Eukaryota > Metazoa > Chordata > Mammalia > Artiodactyla > Phocoenidae > Phocoena > Phocoena sinus. The sequence goes on from NC_045775.1 coordinate 27,751,171, forward strand.
AATGGAATATTACTCAGCCATAAAAAGGAACGAAATTGGGTCATTTCTAGAGACCTGGATGCATCTAGTGACTGCCATACAGAGTGAAATAAGTCAGAAAGAGGAAAACAAATATCGTATATTAACGCATATATATGGAACCTATTAAATGGTACAGATGAACCAGTTTGCAGAGCAGAAATTGAGACACAGAAGTAGAGAAAAAACTTATGGACACCAAGGGGGGAAAACGGCAGGGGGTTGGGGGGGGTGTGATGAATTGGGAGGTTGGGATTGACATGTATACACTGATGTGTATAAAGTAAATAACTAATAAGAAAAAAAAATTAGAAACTGCAAGAGCAAAGGTTTGAACCCAGGTTTCTCTGATCCCCAGACCCAGTGATCCCCTTAACCACTCTGCTATCTCCCTTGATGAACTTTCACCCTTACATAGAAATGTGTCAGAAACCCCTCACCAATTTCTGGTCTCTCCTACTTTTATCACCATAACAATTTCTCACCTTCTGGAGTAGCATAGGAACCCTGGACTGAAGGCTCCAACCAGCCTCTCTCAACTCTTCTCTGCTTTATCCTGTTGCCACTGATATATCACATGGCAACCAAATTATCTGAGTTTCCATTTGGACTGTTTAATCCTATAAACCTACAATGTATGAGCCTCAAGACTTTAAAATAAAAATTATGTCCAATTTGACCACAATATTTTTTAATTTTTTTAATTTTTATTTTTTTTGCGGTACGCGGGCCCCTCACTGTTGTGGCCTCTCCCGTTGCGGAGCACAGGCTCCGGACGCGTAGGCTCAGCGGCCATGGCTCACGAGCCCAGCCGCTTCGCGGCATGTGGGATCTTCCCGGACTGGGGCATGAACCCGTGTCCCCTGCATCGGCAGGCGGACTGCCAACCACTGTGCCACCAGGGAAGCCCAAACCACAATTTTTTAGATGTGCTTGATGGGTAAGTTTAGAGTTTATTCAGATATGCCATCTGGCATTTTCTTTTACCAGTCCCAACAATCCAAGAATACAGTCTCCCAGAGATATTGACATTTGTAATATTCATTTCCAATTTCTTGAACTTCTGTATACACTTTTGAAAAATATATTCTGCATTGGATTTTTTTCTCTGTTCTCCTTATTTCTCTTTAACTGGATTAAAAATCCATTTCAAACACTACTTTCTGTATGCATGTCAAGTAGTTTACAAAGCATCAATGTTTCTTAAGAAAAAGATTCATTAAGTTGGTTCTATTTTTTAAAATCTAATTTTTTTTAAAAAACAAACTTCTGCATACAAAATCTTTCTATATCTAAGCTAGAATTTACTTTTCCACCTTTCCTAAAACATATGACTTAATGGGTGTTTTCACTACTGCACTTCTTTGTTTTTAAAACCATTTGATTAATTACTTGATTCAGAAGATGTGTCTCTGGATCCACTCCTAATACCTTAGTTGTTGCTTAGCAAGTAACTCAGTTTTTTCTTGGTTTTAGGAAGCTACACACGTGAAAGCAAAGAATGAAGCCATGGAATGTTCTTAAATAAATAGCTTTATGTTTTCTAAATATTAAGTGATAATAAAACAGAACGAGTCTTTGAGCCTTTGATCCACTGTGGGTCTGTCATGGAGGCACATTGGAACTACAAATTAATAATGATATGAATGATTGCTAGAGGAGTGTCCTGATTTTATTCTAGCTATGTCTTTTATTCTGTCCTGTTCTCTTTTCTTCCTTTAATATAATTTACATTTTGCTTAGCAGATTATTAATAACTATTCAACAATTTTAATTAGGAGACCATCTTTTGGAGATTGTTCTACCATTCAAAGAAAGGAATGAATAATGAAGGGCACAAACTGACCATCCTCGAATCCTCGCAAGGCATAAATAGAAAAGAGAATTATAGAAACTATGTCTGAAATAGAAAAGACAATTGAAACAGAACTGTTACTTTCAGATCTTTTGTTTTTTTCATCATCAAAAACGCTAAATATTCTGGCCATTAGACAAAAAGTTCTACAAAAAGAGGTCTTTGTTATTTGTATCAATCCAGTGATTAGCACAACACCTTTCAGGGAGAAATGCTTAATAGAAGTTTCTAGACTTAAGTGAATGAATGAGAAGAGGAGCTTAGAATGGGTAATGAGAGAATACCAAAGGATTTAAGGTCATTTAATGAGAATTAAGTGGGAAATTTTCTAAACTTCATTAACTTTATATGAATAACCCTAAACTATGGGTATACTATGGCTATACCTATCACAGTTGTTTGCCAAGTTTCTAGAAGGTCCAAAGCTAAAATGTGAAAAGGCAGACTTGATCTTCACAGGCAGGCCCTCTTAATTTTAAAACAATTGATACTAAGAATTTCATCAGTATAATTGGTAAGATTTGCTGAGGATTCATCAGACTGGAAGCAATAAAAAAATGAATGACAATAGATAGCTAGTGGGAAGTAGCCGCATAGCACAGGGAGATCAGCTCAGTGCTTTGTGTCCACCTAGAGGGGTGGGATAGGGAGGGTGGGAGGGAGACACAAGAGGGAGGAGATAAGGGGATATATATATAAGTATAGCTGGTTCACTTTGTTATACAGCAGAGACTAACACAACATTGTAAAGCAATTATACTCCAATAAAGATGTTAAAAAAATGAAAAAAATAAATTTTAAAAAAATCTAAAAAAATAAATCAATGACAAACAATGGACAAATGGGTTTGTATAAATTTCAGGAAAAGCTAGTATTAATTAGCAGCTAATTATGGTAGGAATGGATATGGTCTCTTCTTGTTTTCTTTATAGTTAGGGATATACACACACACACACACACACACACATGCACACACAGGCATGCATGTGTGAAACAGAAGATTTTGGAAACTCTGTTTACTAATCTATATGAGATGCACTCTGCTATTTTCTATTCTACTTTGTTTATTTGGTGAAAGGAAAAATTTGGTTCCACCCCACCTAGTTTATGTCTACATCTACTAGTGGTTTGCAAACTATAGTTTAAAAAAACATTAAAGTAGGGGTATAGGGAGACAAGATCCTATGATTTGAGATGTTTGTGCCTGAGAACACTCCTACACTTGCATCTAAATGAAAATTTTCAGTCATTGCACACATGCTTTGTTGAATTCATTAAAGTGCTCAGTGCGGGCTTCCCTGGTGGCGCAGTGGTTGGGGGTCTGCCTGCTGATGCAGGGGACACGGGTTCGTGCCCCGGTCCGGGAAGATCCCACATGCTGTGGAGCGGCTGGGCCTGTGAGCCATGGCTGCTGAGCCTGCGCGTCTGGAGCTTGTGCTGCGCTGTGGGAGAGGCCACAACAGTGAGAGGCCCATGTACTGCCAAAAAAAAAAAAAAATCCATAGTGTGAATTCCCACCCATGTGTCAGAAAGATGGAAGACTATGGTTTACCTGCAACTTCTTGAACCATGCCTCCGTACCAGCACAGCTTTTGTGCTTCCTGGTTGAGAAGTGAATACAGGTGTTTTTCTAAATGTTGAAACAAAAGGGACTCACTAGTGAGCTGACATGAGCCCAGAGCTCAGATTTTGAAAATCTAAACCCAAGGCCTATCATCATCAGGCTGCATAGAGAATAGGAAGTGGTGAACAGGGCCCACTCACAGACCAGGGAAGCTGTCCAGGGAGACATCTCTATGTGCATGTCACTTTTAAACATGTTGCCATAAGAAAGGAAACTGACAGAGCTGTTTCTCCCAGAAAATCATTCCGTTGTTTGCACAATGCCAACACTTGTCTTAGACATTCCCATCCTACACCCTCTTTCTCCTTACTTTTAATTTCTTTTCATTACATATACAATTTAAACTTTGTTTTTTTTTTATTATCCTAAAGATAAAACAAACACAGAAATGGAGATGTAGGTAAGCAGGGATGGGGGAGTGCATAGAAAACTTGAGCTCTTAATTTCACATTTTTGTGTTATAAAAGCTTTTCAGTGTTAAGAGGTACTTGTCTGGGTCTTAGGTTAAAACACACACATAATTATGGTTTCTTTGTGGAATCAAAACGCCTGATGCATCAAAAAGCATGGTGTCACCACAAGCTGGTGGACCTCACAGTAGAGACTCTCTGCCAAAGCTTTTTGTATAAAATGTTTTTCATAAATAAAATTTTACTGTACAAATTTAGTTCATGAGACCAGAGTGACCAAATCATATATTGGCATACACTGAGTATTCACAAAGATTTAATTATTATTATTTTTGTTATTGTTCATTTTTTTTTTAACCAGAATTTAGGAGACAGAGGCAATGACAAGGAAGAAAGTTGTATCCCTATTTTGTGGAAGGAAATGTCATTTTATTTTTCTTCCAGACCTGGTTTCATTAGGCTCCTCTTTGTGAATTTTTTCCTAATAATAAACTCCTTTGGGCAGCATGTTTCCCTTCTCTGTACTTTTCCAGTTATCTAGAATATATTTAGTGCAAAATAAAAGTTAGCTAAATCAATGAATAGATAAGTGAATGAAAGAAGTTAACAAGAAAATAAAATTAATCAGATCAGGTATTTCTGTTAATTTGATATTTTAAAACTATTGCTAATGCAAATACTTTGTTTTGGCCCTAAATACCCAATGATAGAATCAAAAACTTTTATTTATTTTTGAATCAGCTAAGAATTATCCTTTGTTTTGTTAGTGTACACTAGAACTCAGTCCTAGGCCTTACTGCCAAATTCCTTGTAAATACCTTAGATTTCAGTTCACAAGGGTATTGGGATCTAGCCATGAGAAAGAAGAAAAAGAAAACACTTAACTTGGAGTCTTATTTAAAATAATTACTCATCTTCTCTAGAAAATATCATAGCAATGTATCTAAAAATCTAGCACTTTATTTTTTTTCTCTCAGAAAAAATTAGTAACTGCTCATGCAAGTAACTGGATGTGACCAGGTTTCTAAATGGGGATTGAGAGTTTTCTATGTATTGTTATTAATTACCTTTTTTTTTTTTTTGGTTTTTCTGTCTTCTGAATATTTATCAAGGAAAATAATGGATGCATATAGGTAATAAAATGCAAATCGTGGATTCAGTCCATGGTTATGCATGGAAGGACGCAGAGGACAACCTGGGACCTTCTTTCCCAGTGTCAGGGTTTAGTTCAAGCTCTCCCAGCAAGGACACCAAGAAGTCCTGCGCAAGAGCTGATGCAGTCACTGATTCCTCGGTTCAGAACAGATGATTGCTAACATCTCTTCCGTTACCCTGCAGGTTTTTGAGAGTTTATAATCAGCGAAATATAAAGTGCATTATTTAATATGAGTTTTAAGAAATGACCCCATTGTTAAATATATAATGTTGCATACAGAGAGCTAAATATATATATACACACATAAGCATATATATATATGCATATATATATGTGCATAAATATATGCATATATATATGCATAAATATATATGTGTGTATATATATTTCATATATATGCATATATATTCCATATATATATATATATATATATATATATATATATATATGGAAAAAAAGAATGAGCTATCATGATGAAAAGAAACCTGATGGGGTCTTTGGAAGGAGAAAGGAGTTTATTTCTAGAGAAAGCTGACATAAGAAAGGAATTAACTGTCTTGGAAAGTCTGTAAATATATGTCTTTAATTTCCAATGTTTACCAAGATCAGAAAATTCCAGTATTAAAGATTACGATTATGTGGTTTATTTTGAATTTATTGTTGACATAAGAATTTTTTAATCATTAAAAAATTACAAACGTTTGCAATATTGTGAACATTGGCAGAGATATAATGGAATCACTGTGCTGGCATTTGGAGTATGTGGCTTCTAAATGCCTTTTCTTTTTGTAGGATTTGTTCACACGTTAATTTGGATGCCTACATTGAACTGTATAATTGCTGTTATACTCTCAGATCAGTTCTAATTATTCTAGTACTGATTATTCTATTTGTGGGCAGCTTTCCTTTGCTTTCCTTTTTTACTATACCCTATGCCACTCCCAAAACAACTTCTGATACATAAAAGAGGCATTATCCTCATAGTCCCTGACATCTAGTTCTACTTTTATGACTTGGGTGAAACAAATCTCTAAGAAGACTCACTAATAGGACAATTTAATGGATTCCTTTTAATCTCCACACTTCTTGTCCTTTCTGTAGCATATGAGACATTTGAGTCAGTGAAGTATGAAAACCCTGTTTCTACAAGTCTTTTCTTTGGCTTCTGTGCTGTTATGATGTTATGTTCCCTTTTGTCTCCTTTACTTACTCTCCTTTTTCACTCTCCCTTTATATTAGCACATACTAGACTTCACCATCAATATTTTCTTTTTCTTTTTTTTGTAGTCACTCACTGGTTACCATGTCTTTCAATTTTCCGGTTATAAGGATCTCTAAAGTTCTTTTCTTTAAGCCTCAGCATTCTCTTAAGTCTTGAAAAAAATGATTCCCTGGTTATCTCAAAAATCTACATGCTAGGGCTTCCCTGGTGGCGCAGCGGTTGAGCATCCATCTGCCGATGCAGGGGACACGGGTTTGTGCCCCGGTCCGGGAAGATCCCACATGCCGTGGGGCAGCTGGGCCCATAAGTCATGGCCGCTGAGCCTGCGCGTCCGGAGCCTGTGCTCCGCAGCGGGAGAGGCCACAACGGTGAGAGGCCCGTGTACCGCAAAACAAACAAACAAACACAAAAAAAAACTACATGCTAAAAATTCAGTTTTTTATTTTAAGCACTATTTCATACTCACCCACTTCCAAACCAATTTCTCTTCCTGGTCTGAATGTTGTCATCATCTACTGTATCTCAGATTCAAAAGCTTGATGTCAATGTTGACTTTGCCTCTTACTTCATATGTCAGATACAATCATTTACCAAGTACTACTGAATTTTTGAACTAATTAATTCGGCACCTATTATATGACAGAAATGACATTTAGCACTTTGTATATACTATGATTTAAATCCTCAGAACATGACAGTGAAGGCATATTACTGTCCACATTATGAAAAATTTGGAAATAAAGGTTCAGTGTGTGTAAGAAACTTGCCTAAACAAGCAGAAGTTGGGCAGGAACTGGCATTCAAATTCAGGTTTCTTTATAATAATGTCTAGTGTTCATTCCTCCAAACTATATTATTTTTATTTCCATAAAGTCTCATAGCCTTCTACTCCTTCATAGTCCTCTTAATTCCACAAAACACTGCACTCCTTCTTACCTGTACTCTGATTCTAATTCCTTGTTACTTCAATTTTTCCTAAATTGCATCTTTATCATATTACTCTTCAATAAATTTAACTGCTCCTCGTTTGCAAATTATGTTCAGATCCATTAGACATGTTTGTCAGTTGGAACTTCTTGCTCATGGTCAACAGAAGGTGATTCTGATTAAGTTGTGCAAAACAAAAGGAAAAACAAAACCTTTATTACCCCCCTCCCACACACACACACACAAACAAGAAGTTTATTGTAAGGATACTAAGGGGCTTACTAAAGTAAAGGAGAAGCGGGGCCTTGGGAAGGACCAGAAAGTGGGCAGATTCTGATGGTGGGATTCAGAACCTTTGCATGTAGGTGCTGAAGTTGATTTAGCTCCAACAGTCCTTTGGTCCATGTGCCTCCTTGGTCAAGACTCAGATTCCCAAGTGACAGATTAATTGGCCTACGTGGGGTTGTATGTCTACCTCTTGGGGAGAAGGATGAATGGTAACATTATTTATAATCTTAACTGGACCACAAGGTAAGAGGAGTGAAGCACCCTGAAGAAAATAACTCTGCTGTTACCCACAGAAGGGAGCAGAGGCACCCACAGGCCTAAAAGACAGGTGTCCACATGCAAAGCATACAGGTGCTCCAATTCAGCAGCAGCCTTTTTCAGTGTCATCACCAACTGCCTCTTCCTACCGTGCAACCCAGGAATTCTCACCATTCTCCATACATGCTATAAGCCTTTCTGGCCACTGTTTTTCTGGAGCATTTGCTTCTCCTATATCTCTAGCTAACAAAACCCTTCCTATCCATATTGGCCCTCCCAAATGGCTATTATTACCTTTTCAAGATTTCTACAGATAGGTAATTTCCCGCTTTTTCCCTTTTTCAAAGCATTTCCTTTTGCTCATCTTTAACAGTACTTTTTAACATCTGCCTCGTATCTTCTTTTCTAAAATGTATGCGCTTTGAAGGCATGCATCATGTCTTATTCATCTCAGCATCCCCTCTAATGTTGAATGAGTTCCTATAGCCTGTGGTGATTAATAAATATAGGTATGGTTATTTTTCTTATGTTATTTTTCTTATTGTTGGTTCAAAGTGCTGGTTTGAATCTATAATGCAATTGTATCATTTATCTCCAACATCATTGTAATGTCCTTTTTTCTTCTTTCTTTTGGCTGCATTAGGTCCTTATTTCTGTGTGGGCTTTCTCTAGCTGCGTTGAGTGGGGGCTGCTCTTCATTGCGGTGTGTGGGCTTCTCATTGTGATGGCTTCTTTTGCTGTGGAGCTGGGCTCTAGGCATGTGGGCTTCAGTAGTTGTAGCACGTGGGCTCAGTAGTTGCGGCACGCAGGCCCTAGAGTGCACGGGCTTCAGTAGTTGTGGCACATGGGCTTAGTTGCTCCGTGGCATATGGGATTTCCTGGACCAGGGATCAAACCCACGTCCCCTGCATTGGCAGGTGGATTCTTAACCACTGTGCCATCAGGGAAGTCCCCATTGTAATGTCCTTGATGGGAAATTACACACACAGCATTTTAAAATATTAATTTATACCCAGTAGGTAATGAATAAATGTGATGATTTAATGTCAATTTAACAAAGTTGAATGGCAATCTAACAGATTATTTGAAAAAGGAAGATCAAGTTACTGAAAGGAGAAGGAAGAGAAAATAGGCCAATAATGGTTAGACATTCTCCTAACACAGCTATGAGGTAGGCATTATTATTCTTATTTTACATATGAGGAAATTGAGGCTTAGATGGGGTTAATTTCTTACAGGAAATAAAAGTTATATCCAGGAGTTTTTCATATACTGATTGTTCTTTCCATTAATTGACAATTTTATAAATCTAAAATAATGAATATTTTTTTAAAAAATCAAGTAACCCAGTGGGTTTTATCATAAAAATGAGCAGTTTTCTGTCCTAACCTTCACTATCCTAAAGGCAGCCACTCTTCATCATTTCATGTTGGAGTTATTCTTTTGGTTAGCTCTGTTTTTCTAGATAACATGCATATGCCACCCTCTCTTGATGGATTATGCGTGATAGATAGCCATTCTGCTTCAAGCAAAAAAATTTTTAAAGGCTAAGAACAAGTTACAGAATACTGTAAAAGAAGGACAAGATAAATCCAGGTACCAAATACCCTAACAAGAAAAATAATTCTTAGAAGAGGAAATAATCATCCACTCAGTGCAGAAATTAGTAATCAAGGAAAAACAAAATCTATTAGCAAGACCCTATATTCAACCATTATATTAGAAAGAGGCAAAACCTGTAAGGATACAAGGAAATGGACCCTCAGATGCAGTGTTGGAAGGAGTATAAATTAACACAGCTATTTTGGAGGGGAATTTGGTAGCATTGCCCTAAATGCTAAAACAATGAAAAACAAACAAAAAAAACCAAAACTCGTGCACACTGTCCTCCAGTAATCCACTGCACTGTATCTTAAAGAGAAGCACCTGGACATGTGAACATCGAGATGTATAAGAGGGTGTTCACTGCAGCATTGTTTGCACTAGGGAAAACTGAACAACTTCAAAATCCGTCTTCTGCAAGGTGCCTGGTTATATACTTTGCTCTAATTTTATCTTGTTATTTGCCTTATTTTATCTCTAAAAAGAATTTCAAATATTAGCCCTTTGCTTCACAAATGTTGCACATATTTTCGGCTACCATTTATTTTCTAGCTTTTTTCCACATTCTTTCTCCTTTCAAAATTTTATCTTAATTCTAATCAAGTTTAACTGATCCATTTTGGCTTTCGCTTTATGGATAGTTTTTGGGATGGCCTTTTTTACCCCAAAGCCCTAAACACATTCTCCTGTATTTTTCCTATTGCCTCATGGCTTTAATTCTTTAAATTCTTTAGTGTCTGTGGAATTCTTATTTTTATTATGAGGAAAGGAAACGGAATTCTTTTCCTTTTATTATGAAAGGAAAAGAGCTCTGTTTACAATTCTTTCTCACTTCCCAACAGTTTCTCTAAATCATGTCTTAATCAATGCACCTCATATTTGGACCACAATTTCTTTGACAGATTTTGTTTGCCCTGGCTTTGCTGATTGCATTATTTTCTTTCTTTGTAGAGAAAAAACAAAGTAGACTTCAATGAATCACTTGCTTTCAGCTCCATGCTGCCCTCTCTTGCTCATTCTGTCCTCTGTGCCCTCTCAGAGATGGAATAGTACAGGAGCTGTGCTGGGCTTATTTTTTCTACAGGCCTTCTGCATGTTCTAGGCTGCAGGCTCCTCTGTCCTGCTTTTGATTTGTTCCCTCTATGAAGAAATTAATGAAATATCTCATTCCTTTTTAGTAAGGCTTTACAACATTTACATTCTTTTAGTATCATGATAATGAGCACTGTAGAGAGAGAAGGCGGAAATATCAATACATGTGTATGGCTCACTATCATTAAAAAAAATCTACCGCACACTGTTTAAAGGTGTCACTGTATTACCTCTTAAGGTTAAGTGAGTGTATCCATGTTCTTGCTGGAAAAAAATGATATGAGAAGGTTTATTTGTGCATTTAAATAAAATATCTCCACGTTTCAACTGTTTGAGCTCTAATTGACTGGATCTTCAATTATATCATTACATACTTCAATCAGGACTCAGCTAGACTCTTTTTTACCCCCCCAAAGCTACTTATCTCTAGTTTCTCAAGTTACTTAAAATTGACCCAAACTGTAGAGCTTTTAATGGTCATTCAGATCACCAAAAAAAAAAAAAAAAAATAAGCTCTGTTAATATAAAGGAATCATAAAAATTATTCAGGCTATATTTTCTGAACTTATCTTTCTGATCTTTCTTGGATGCTTTCTGCTGCTCCCTCCTTCATCTGCCTCAGATGCTTCTGTCTGTACCCCTTTGGGGGTGGTGATACCCTGCTGACAGCCAGAACTTTATCACTGTCATCATGTAGGACACTAGTCCAACCTAAGGCGCCTCAGCCGCCAACCACTTTTCTATTGTCATTCTCTACCAGCTGTCATTGTTATCAAAGGCGTAAGTGACACTCTGACTAGTACAAGTAGACTAAAGAGGAAGCATAATCCTGTGAAAACTGCAGCTACCTAGATGTCAAAAGATTTCAAAGCTATTCACATTTATATCTTATTGAATGGCACACATATCATTGAATGGCTCCTGCAAAAAACCAATATATTGTCTTACAAACTTTTGCTTTTCCTTCAAATAATAGATATCAGGTTGTTTGTTCTTTAGTTTACACACATAGGGATGTATATATACAAGTTTGGAATGAAAGAAGAGGATGGGAGATTGCATCTAAAAGGAGAAGAGCTGAAAGACCTAATTGATCTATTGGGTTGGCCAAAAAGTTCGTTGGGGTTTTTCCCTGACAACCCAATACATTGTTGCCAGTCAGGAGCTGTCCCTGGTACCAACCTCAGCAGTGATATCTCAACAATAAACTGAAAAGAAGAGGGAGAATTTGTAGTGGGGAGGAGATAAGAATATAAACAAACTTTTGCCTACCGAAATCAAGTTACAGATGAGGGCCACCCACGCCAGCAGTATCCCCTTCCTTTCTGTGGCTTTTTCTTCGATTTCTTCTCCCTCATTCCTCAGGACCTGGATCCCAGTGGTGCTCTCCTAATTTCTCCTGTTCCAGGGAAAAGTGAAATAAGCACCTTTACCTTAGCATTGGTAATTATTTTGCTTCTTAAGGGAAGATACACTCTAACTTAAAAAAAACCACATTTCGGTAAAATAAAATAGAGAACCCAGCAATAAGCCTCCACATATACAGTCAAGTGACACAGTGCCAAGATCATTCAATGCGGAAAGGAGAGTATTTTCAACAAATGGTGTTGGTAAAACTGGATATCCACATGCAAACAAATGAAATTGGTCACTTACCTTATAACATATACCAAAATTAACTCAGTACGGATCAAAGATATATCTGTAGGGCTAAAACTAAAACCCTAGAAGGCGTTTGGACTTGGCAATAATATCTTGTATACGACACAAAAAATACAGGCAACAAAAGGCAAAAATAGATAAATTGGATTTCATCAAAATTAAAAACTTGTGTGCATCAAAGGACACCATGAAGAAAGTGAAAAGGCAACCCACAGAGTGGGAGAAAATATTAGCAAATGATAGTCTCATAAGGGAGTAATATCTAGAATATGTAAAGAACTCTTATAGATCAACATCAAAACACCAAAAAAAATTTAAAATAGGCAAAGGACTTGAATGGGCATTTCTCTGAAAAAGATATACAAAGTGTCAATATCCACATGAAAAGATGCTCAACATCACTAATCATTATGGAAATGCAAATTGAAACCACAATGAGACATCACTTCACACCAGTTAGGATGGGTATTATCAAAAAACAGAAAAAAACAAGTATTGGTGAAGATGTGGAGAAATTAGAACCTTTGTTCATTGTTGATGAGAATGTAAAATGGTAAAGCTGCTATGGAAACCATTAGGGCAGTTGCTCAAAAAAATTAAATGTATTACCATATGATCCAGCATTCCACTTCTAGTATTACTCAAGGAAGTAAAAATAGACACTCAAACAAATATTTGTACACCTATGTTCATAACAGCTTTATTCACAATAGTCATAAGGTGGAAGCAACCCAAGTGTACATTGATAGATGAATTGATAAATGAAATGTGGTGGTTGCATTAACATTGTGAATGTATCAGTACTTAATGCCACTGAACTGTGTTTTACGTTACATATAATTTGCCACAATGTAAAAAAAATGTGTATATGAAAAAAACCCACAGATTTTGGAAACAGCGTATAATTACATTTTAACCTCAATAATTGAAAGAAAACAATGCTTAGTTTACCAAAGACAATTTAGTAATGAATTACAAAGATGGATAATTGGAGCCCTCTCATACAGTCATTCAAAATATTTAGCAAACGTGCCAGGGACACTGCTATGGGCAAACCAGATACTGTCACTGCTCTCACTTGGAATCAAGGAGAAAATCAGTTAACCAAATAATGACAAAAAATTAATTTATAAATATCTAAAAGACCACGTAATCAGCTGTATTTGTATTGTATAAGCACTGAAATCTTTATCTTTTCTCAAAACTTCCTTGAAAACCATTTCCTTAATATTCTTTCCTAATACAGGTTGTAAACTCTGGTAGGATTCAAAGGACTTTTAGTCACTGTCCATTAATAATTATATAGCTTCTTTAGGTAATAAAAACTCCAGTCTAGTAGACTATCAAAACAAACAAACAAAAGATCATACCATTTAAATCTTCTCTTCTCCATCTCAGACCTTATTTATCCTCAGAGACCTACAGAGAGGAAGAGAGAGATTATAGATTACTTCTCCCTTCCTTGCTTTTCCCCCTCTCCAACTATGTAACTGCAGTTTGGGAACCATTAGAGTTAGGGGGTAGGTAAAAGGGGGGAAGTAGAGGAGTGATAAAGTACAGGAAAAGTCATATTTAATGAGTAAATTTTAATCCATAAATAAAACTTTTGAATTGTGGCATATTCTCTCTGGTGGATGCTTTTGTGTGTTCCTTAGACATTTTTCTGCTAAGGCCTTCCAACCATAATTTCTTCTAATTGGTGGCTTCCCATCAGGCTGGCATAAATCTCCACTCTTTCCCCAATTCTCCCTCTCACCAAGCTTTTGCATCCAGTGGTACTTTAAAGTACTTTCTGCTGAGGTCACTTCTTTACTCAAGAAAACATCCTTTTGTGCTCTGTCTTTGGCGATAGTGCAGCTTAATTCCATTGCTTTTATTTGCATTCTTTCTCTCTTTTACTCTCGGCCTCTCTATCTCTGTCTCTGTCTGTCTCTCCTCAAGTAAATGCACAGAGTCTCAAGAACCTGCTTATATCCTTATGTAAGCCACAGCACATGAAGTGTTTTTCCCCCAAATAATCAAATAATAAGTTCCAAATACTGTTGATCCTTGGCAGTGACCAAGGGTTATTGGCAGTGACCCTCTTCAAAGTGGAAAATCCATGTGTAACATAGGCCCACCCTATCTGCGGTTTTGTAACGGTAGATTCAACCAGCCCTGGATCATGTAGTACGTATTTATTGAAAAAAAATTTGAGTATAAGTGGACCCACACAGTTCAAACCAGTGTTATTCAAGAGTCTACTTTAGTCTCCAAATTGACATTTTCTGTTGTATCTTATAGGTGAATGATGGTCTAATGCCGGCAGAAGTAGTTAGTAATGCCTTTCTTAAGCATTCCTTATAGATAGGTGTATAAGTCTGCTAGGGGTGCTATAACAAAACACCATAGGCTCTGTGGCCTAAACAACAAAAATACATTTCTTACAGTTCTGGGGACTGTGAAGTTGAAGATTAAGGTGTTAGCCAGTTTGGTTCCTGGTAAGGACTCTCTTCCTTGCTTGCAGATAGCTGTCTTCTGAATTTGTCCTCACATGGTAGAGAAAGAGAAAGACCTCTGGTGTCTCCTTCTGTTATATGGACACCAGACCTATAAGATTAGGGCCCCACCTCAGACTTCATTTAATCTTTCACTTCCTCAGCAGTCCTGTCTCCAAATACAAGTACATTGGGAGTTAGGGTTTCAATATAGGGCTTGGGTGCGGAGGTGGGGGAGGAGGGGGAATACTTGGTCTATAAAATCAACTTGTATTCCTATTTACTTGGGATGATACCAGGTTACATATGTGGTGAAAGCTGAATTTTTTTTTTTAAACATCTTTATTGGGGTATAATTGCTTTACAATGGTGTGTTAGTTTCTGCTTTATAACAAAGTGAATCAGTTATACATATACATATGTTCCCCTCTTGCGTCTCCCTCCCTCCCACTCTCCCTATCCCACCCCTCCAGGCTGTCACAAAGCACCGAGCTAATATCCCTGTGCCTTGCGGCTGCTTCCCCCTAGCTATCTACCTTACTACGTTTGTTAGTGTGTATATGTCCATGACTCTCTCTCGCCCTGTCAAAGCTCACCCTTCCCCCTCCCCATATCCTCAAGTCCGTTCTCCAGTAGGTCTGCGTCTTTATTCCTGTCTTACCCCTAGGTTCTTCATGACATTTTTTTCCCCTTAAATTCCATATATATGTGTTAGCATACGGTATTTGTCTTTTTCTTTCTGACTTACTTCACTCTGTATGACAGACTCTAGGTCTATCCATCTCATTACAAATAGCTCAATTTCATTTCTTTTTAAGGCTGAGTAATATTCCATTGTATATATGTGCCACATCTTCTTTATCCATTCATCCCATGATGGGCGCTTAGGTTGTTTCCATCTCCGGGCTATTGTAAATAGAGCTGCAATGAGCATTTTGGTACATGACTCTTTTTGAATTTTGGTTTTCTCAGGGTATATGCCCAGTAGTGGGATTGCTGGGTCATATGGTAATTCTATTTGTAGTTTTTTAAGGAACCTCCATCCTGTTCTCCATAGTGGCTGAACCAATTCACATTCCCACCAGCAGTGCAAGAGCGTTCCCTTTTCTCCACACCCTCTCCAGCATTTATTGTTTCTAGATTTTTTGATGATGGCCATTCTGACTGGTGTGAGATAATATCTCATTGTAGTTTTGATTTGCATTTCACTAATGATTAATGATGTTGAGCATTCTTTCATGAGTTTGTTGGCATTCTGTATATCTTCTTTGGAGAAATGTCTATTTAGGTCTTCTGCCCATTTTTGGATTGGGTTGTTTGTTTTTTTGTTATTGAGCTGCATGAGCTGCTTGTAAATTTTGGAGATTAATCCTTTGTCAGTTGCTTCATTTGCAAATATTTTCTCCCATTCTGAGGGTTGTCTTTTGGTCTTGATTATGGTTTCCTTTGCTGTGCAAAAACTTTGAAGTTTCTTTCGTCTCCTTAGGTAGGTTTATTCCTAGATATTTTATTCTTTTTGTTGCAATAGTAAATGGGAGTGTTTTCTTGATTTCACTTTCAGAATTTTCATCATTAGTATATAGGAATGCCAGAGATTTCTGTGCATTAATTTTGTATCCTGCTACTTTACCAAATTCATTGATTAGCTCTAGTAGTTTTCTGGTAGCATCTTTAGGATTCTCTATGTACAGTATCATGTCATCTGCAAACAGTGACAGCTTTACTTCTTCTTTTCCAATTTGGATTCCTTTTATTTCCTTTTGTTCTCTGATTGCTGAGGCTAAAACTTCCAAAACTATGTTGAATAAGAGTGGTGACAGTGGGCAACCTTGTCTTGTTCCTGATCTTAGTGGAAATGCTTTCAGTTTTTCACCATTGAGGATGATGTTTGCTGTGGGCTTATCATATATGGCCTTTATTATGTTGAGGAAAGTTCCCTCTATGCCTACTTTCTGCAGGGTTTTTATCATAAATGGGTGTTGAATTTTGTCGAAAGCTTTCTCTGCATCTATTGAGATGATCATATGGTTTTTCTCCTTCAATTTGTTAATATGGTTTATCACATTGATAGATTTGCGTATATTGAAGAATCCTTGCATTCCTGGAATAAACCCCACTTGATCATGGTGTATGATCCTTTTAGTGTGCTGTTCGATTCTGTTTGCTAGTATTTTGTTGAGGATTTTTGCATCTATGTTCATCAGTGATATTGGCCTGTAGTTTTCTTTCTTTGTGACATCCTTGTCTGGTTTTGGTATCAAGGTGATGGTGGCCTTGTAGAAGGAATTTGGGAGTGTTCCTCCCTCTGCTATATTTTGGAAGAGTTTGAGAAGGATAGGTGTTAGCTCTTCTCTAAACGTTTGATAGAATTCACCTGTGAAGCCATCTGGTCCTGGGCTTTTGTTTGTTGGAAGATTTTTAATCACAGTTTCAATTTCAGTGCTTGTGATCGGTCTGTTCATATTTTCTATTTCTTCCTGATTCAGTCTTGGCAGGTTGTGCATTTCCAAGAATTTGTCCATTTCTTCCAGATTGTCCATTTTATTGGCATAGAGTTGCTTGTAGTAATCTCTCATGATTTTCTTTATTTCTGCAGTGTCAGTTGTTCCTTATCCTTTTTCATTTCTAATTCTGTTGATTTGAGTCTTCTCCCTTTTTTTCTTGATGAGTCTGGCTAGTGGTTTATCTATTTTGTTTATCTTCTCAAAGAACCAGCTTTTAGTTTTATTGATCTTTGCTATCGTTTCCTTCCTTTCTTTTTCATTTATTTCTGATCTGATTTTTATGATTTCTTTCCTTCTGCTAGCTTTGGGGTTTTTTTGTTCTTCTTTCTCTAATTGCTTGAGGTGCAAGGTTAGGTTGTTTATTCGAGATGTTTCCTGCTTCTTAAGGTGGGCTTGTATTGCTATAAACTTTCCCCTTAGAACTGCTTTTGTTGCATCCCATAGGTTTTGGGTCGTTGTGTCTCAATTGTCATTTGTTTCTAGGTATTTTTTTATTTCCTCTTTGATTTCTTCAGTGATCACTTCATTATTAAGTAGTGTATTGTTTAGCCTCCATGTGTTTGTATTTTTTACAGATCTTTTCCTGTAATTGATATCTAGTCTCATGGCATTGTGGTCAGAAAAGATACTTGATACAATTTCAGTTTTCTTAAATTTACCAAGGCTTGATTTGTGACCCAAGATATGATCTATCCTGGAGAATATTCCATGAGCACTTGAGAAAAATGTGTATTGTGTTGTTTTTGGATGGAGTGTCCTATAAATATTAAGTCCATCTTGTTTAATGTATCATTTAAAGCTTGTGTTTCCTTATTTATTTTCATTTTGGATGATCTGTCCATGGGTGAAAGTGGGGTGTTAAAGTGCCCTACTATGAATGTGTTACTGTCGATCTCCTCTTTTATGGCTGTTAGTATTTGCCTTATGTATTGAGGTGCTCCTATGTTGGGTGCATAAATATTTACAATTGTTATATCTTCTTCTTGGATCGATCCCTTGATCATTATGTAGTGTCCTTCTTTGTCTCTTTTAATAGTCCTTATTTTAAAGTCTATTTTGTCTGATATGAGAATTGCTACTCCAGCTTTCTTTTGGTTTCCATTTGCATGGAATATCTTTTTCCATCCCCTTACTTTCAGTCTGTATGTGTCTCTAGGTCTGAAGTGGGTCTCTTGTAGACAGCATATATAAGGGTCTTGTTTTTGTATCCATTCAGCCAATCTGTGTCTTTTGGTGGGAGCATTTAGTCCATTTACATTTAAGGTAATTATCGATATGTATGTTCCTATTCCCATTTTCTATATTGTTTTGGGTTCGTTATTATAGGTCTTTTCCTTCTCTTGTGTTTCTTTTCTAGAGAAGTTCCTTTAGCATTTGTTGTAAAGCTGGTTTGGTGGTGCTGAACTCTCTCAGCTTTTGCTTGTCTGTAAAGGTTTTAATTTCTCCATCAAATGTGAATGAGATCCTTGCTGGGTAGAGTAGTCTGCGTTGCAGGTTTTTCTCCTTCGTCACTTTCAGTATGTCCTGCCACTCCCTTCTGGCTTGTAGCGTTTCTGCTGAGAGATCAGCTGTTAACCTTATGGGGATTCCCTTGTGTGTTATTTGTTGTTTTTCCTTTGCTGCTTTTAATATGCTTTCTTTGTATTTAATTTTTGACAGCTTGATTAATATGTGTCTTGGCGTATTTCTCCTTGTATTTATCCTGTATGGGATTCTCTGTGCTTCCTGGGCCTATTTAACTATTTCCTTTCCCCATATTAGGGAAGTTTTCAACTATAATCTCTTCAAATATTTTCTCAGTCCCTTTCTTTTTCTCTTTTTCTTCTGGAACCCCTATAATTCAAATGTTGGTGCGTTTAATGTTGTCCCAGAAGTCTCTGAGACTGTCCTCAGTTCTTTTCATTCTTTTTTCTTTATTCTGCTCTGCAGTAGTTATTTCCACTATTTTATCTTCCAGGTCACTTATCCGTTCTTTTGCCTCAGTTATTCTGCTATTGATCCCATCTAGAGTACTTTTAATTTCATTTATTGCGTTGTTCATCATTGCTTGTTTCATCTTTATTTCTTCTAGGTTCTTGTTAACTGTTTCTTGCATTTTGTCCATTGTACTTCCAAGATTTCGGATCATCCTTACTATCATTATTCTGAATTCTTTTTCAGGTAGACTGCCTATTTCCTCTTCATTTGTTAGGTCTGGTGGGTTTTTATCTTGCTCCTTCATCTGCTGTGTGTTTTTCTGTCTTCTCATTTTGCTTATCTTACTGTGTTTGGGGTCTCCTTTTTGCAGGCTGCATGTTCGTAGTTCCCCTTGTTTTTGATGTCTGTCTCCAGTGGCTGAGGTTGTTTCAGTGGGTTGTGTAGGCTTCCTGGTGGAGGGGACTAGCGCCTGTGTTGTGGTGGATGAGGCTGGATCTTGTCTCTCTAGTGGGCAGGTTCACATCTGGTGGTGTGTTTTGGGGTGTCTATGGCCTTATTCTGATTTTAGGCAGCCTCTCTGCTAATGGGTGGGGTTGTGTTCCTGTTTTGCTAGTTGTTTGGCATAGGTTGTCCAGCACTGTGGCTTGCTGGTCGTTGAGTGAAGCTGGGTGCTGGTGTTAAGATGGAGGTCTCTGGGAGATTTCCACCGTTTAATATTATGTGGAGCTGGGAGGTCTCTTGTTGACCAGTGTCCTGAAGTTGGCTCTCCTACCTCAGAGGCAGAGCCCTGACTCCTGGCTGGAGCACCAAGAGCCTTTCATCCACACGGCTCAGAATAAAAGGGAGAAAAAGTAGAGAGAATTAGTAGAAGTATGAGGAAAGAAAGAAGGAAAGGAGGAAAGGAAGGAAGGAAGAAAGAAGCAAAGAAGGAAAGAAAGGAGGGAGGGAGGGAGGGAGGAAGGAAGGAAGGACGGAAAGAAGGAAAAAAGACAGAAAGAAAGAAGATACAGTAAAAATAAAATAAAGTATAATATAGTTATTGAATTTAAAAATATTTAGAAAAAAAAAAAGGGACGGATAGAACCTTAGGACAAATGTTGGAAGCAAAGCTATACAGAGAAAATCTTACACAGAAGCATACACATACACCTTCACAAAAAGAGGTAAAGGGGGAAAAATCATAAATCTTGCTCTCAGAGACCACCTCCTCAATTTGGGGTGATTCGTTGTCTAAAGGAGGGAAGGAAGGAAGGAAAGAAAGAATGAAGGTAAAGTATAATAAAGTTATTACAATTAAAATTAATTATGAAGAAAAAAATTTTTTAAAAAAAACCATGGACGGATAGAGCCCTAGGACAAATGGTGGAAGCAAGAGTATACAGACAAGATCTCACACAGAAGCATACACGTACACATTCACAAAAAGAGGAAAAGGGAAAAAAATCACAGATCTCGCTCCTAAATTCCACCTCTTCAATTTGGGATCATTCCTTGTCTATTCAGGTATTCCACAGATGCAGGGTATATCAAGTTGATTGTGTAGCTTTAATCCGCTGCTTCTGAGGCTGCTGGGAGAGATTTCCCTTTCTCTTCTTTGTTCTCACAGCTCACAGGAGCTCAGCTTTGGATTTGGCCCTGCCTCTGCGTGTAGGTCGCTGGAGGGCGTCTGTTTTTTGCTCAGACAGGATGGGGTTAAAGGAGCCGCTGATTCGGGGCCTCCGGCTCACTCAGGCCGGGGGGGGGGGGGGGGGGGGAGCGGGGGAAGGAGGGGCACTGCGTGCGGGGCGGGCCTGCGGCGTGACGTTGCGGCAGAGGCCGGCGTGACGTTGCACCAGTCTGAGACCCGCCGTGCGTTCTCCCGGGGAAGTTGTCCCTGGATCCCGGGAACCTGGCAGCGGCGGGCTGCACAGGCTCCGCGGAAGAGGTATGTGGAGAGTGACCTGTGCTCGCACACAGGCCCCTTGGTGGCGGCAGCAACAGCCTTAGCGTCTCCCGCCCGTCTCTGGGGTCCGTGCTTTTAGCCGCGGCTCGCGCCCGTCTCTGGGGTTCGCGCTTTTAGCCGCGGCTCGCGCCCGTCTCTGGAGTTCCTTTAAGCAGTGCTCTTAAACCCCTCTCCTCGCGCACCAGGAAACAAAGAGGGAAGAAAAAGTCTCTTGCCTCTTCGGCAGGTGCAGGCTTTTCCCCGAACTCCCTCCCGGCTAGTCGTGGTGCACTAACCCCTTCAGGCTATGTTCAAGCCGCCAACCCCAGTCCTTTCCCTGCGCTCCGTCCAAAACCGAAACCCGAGCCTCAGCTCGCAGCCCCGCCCGCCCTGGCGGGTGAGCAGACAAGCCTCTCGGGCTGGTGAGTACTGGTCGGCACAGATCCTCTGTGCGGGAATCTCTCCGCTTTGCCTTCCGCATCCATCGCTGTGCACTCCTCCGCGGCCCCGAAGCTCCTCCCTCCGCCTCCCGCAGTCTCCGCCCGCGGAGGGGCTTCATAGTGTGTGGAAACTTTTCCTCCTTCACAGCTCCCTCCCACTGGTGCAGGTGCCGTCCTTATTCTTTTGTCTCTGTTTTTTCTTTTTTTCTTTTGCCCTACCCAGGTACGTGGGGAGTTTCTTGCATTTTGGGAGGTCTGAGGTCTTCTGCCAGCCTTCAGTAGGTGTTCTGTAGGAATTGTTCCACGTGTAGATGTATTTCTGGTGTATCCGTGGGGAGGAAGGCGATCTCCGCGTCTTACTCTTCCGCCATCTTCAAGGTCCCCCCCGAAAGCTGAATTTTTAATAGCATTCTGTTTTATTCACAAGTTCCAATTTAGATGATAAATAACAGAGTCATCTTATATATAAATGTTCTGGAACTTTAATTTAGAATATGAACATTTAGAACCTATTGTTTTCAACCTTTGGGGCCTCTGACAAAAGTCTGAGACAATAGGAAAATTTGAATTTGAAAATCAGTTACAATTATAAAATGTTATATAGAGGAAATATATTGGGCACGATGAGAGCATACAGTAGAGGTACCAAGTATAGCTAAAATGGTATGTCAGAAAAGAAATATTTGAGCCAAGATTTAAAGATCACCATAAAATAAGTAGGAAAAATGAGTAAGGAGATGGGGCTGAGAGATCAGGTAGTGACACAGCAGAAAGGAGAATGTCCTGGGTAAAGAAAAAACTAAGCATAAAGTTCTGAAGTAGAAAGAGACATGAGACATGAACTTTTAGAGGAACTTCAAGAAAACCATTATGAATGGAGTTCACAAAGTGAAGTGGAGAGAAGACAAGTGATGTCTCCTTCTGTCTAGGTTATAGAAAGTAGCATCTCCTAGGTTTAGTATTCTAACAGTGAATAAAAGTCAGATAAACTGAAAAATCATAACCTTTCTTGAGTCAATCAAAAGCTGACATCATGGAGCAATTAAGTAGCCTGCATTTAAGTGAGGGACAGGCATCTCAAAAGAGAAGGATGGATGGATTGACTCACCTGTGGGAAGCACAGGAGGAGAGAGTGACTGTCATTCAAGAATATAAGAAGAAATCAGCAATATTTTAACAAATTGCCAAAAATCTAGTATTGAGGTGGTATGCTAGACTGGAATAGTGGAGGATTCCAGGTATAGGTAGAGTTTACACATCCTTGCAGACTCCTTTCCATTGTCCGATAGCACGTGCTAATAAGCATGATTGGGGCAAGGCAGGAGATTAGAAGGAGCACCTTAGTGACGCAGACATGCTGGAGGTGGTCAACTACTACTGCCGGAAAAGTATGAAACCCTACCGTCTGGCCAGACCCTTCACTCGTGGAGTAAAAACCTCAAAGCTCTGTGAGAGTGAAAGTAAACCCTGTTACTCTCAGGGCACAGGCAAGGCCCATTGTGGCTGCAAAAATGGTACTAGAAATAAAACTTCTATCCCTAATGAAGGGCAGAAGTGTCCAGTCCAGGGATTAAATACTTATACCACTAGAGATATGTTAACATTGGGAGAAGGGGAAGGGTAGGAACTTCCACCTAAGACTAAAGTCAGGTATAAGGTAGGGTTTGGTGGCCATGGGAGATTATTATACAAAAGTTAGGGTATAATTGGCATTTTGCATTTGATATCATTTATATTTATTGAACTCAGTTTAAACAGTATGGAGTTTCCTTAAAAAACTAAAAATAGAACCCTCCTACATTGTTGGTGGGAATGTAAATTGATATAACCACTATGGAAAACAGTATGGAGTTTCCTTTAAAAACTAAAAATAGAACTACCATATGACCCAGCAATATACCCTGAGAAAACCATAATTCAAAAAGAGTCATGTACCACAATGTTCATTGCAGCTCTATTTACAATAGTCAGGACATGGAAGCAACCTAAGTGTCCGTTGACAGATGAATGGATAAAGAAGATGTGGCACATACATACAGTGGAATATGACTCAGCCATAAAAAGAAATGAAATTGAGTTCTTTGTAGTGAGGTGGATGGACCTAGAGACTGTCATGCAGAGTGAAGTAAGTCAGAAGGAGAAAAACAAATACTGTATGCTAACGCAAATATATGGAATCTAAAAAAAAAAAATGGTACTGATGAACCTAGTGACAGGGCAGGAATAAAGAAGTAGACATAGAAAATGGACTTGAGGACACAGGGGAGAGGGGGAAGCTGGGGAGAAATGAGAATAGCATCAACATATATACACTACCAAATGTAAAATAGTTAGCTAGTGGGAAGCAGCCACATAACACAGGGAGATCAGTTTAGTGCTTTAAGATGACCTAGAGGGGTGGGGATAAGGAGGGTGGGAGGGAGGCTCATGAGGGAGGGGATATGGGGATGTATGCATGCATGTGGCTGATTCACTTTGTTGTGCGACAGAGGCTAGTGCAGTATTGTGAAGCAGTTTTACTCCAATAAAGATATATTAAAAAAAAATCCCTTTGGGAAAAAAAAATAAATAAAAATAAATAAATAAAGTCTTGCAATTTTCCAAAATAATTTTCAACACTAAAATTCTGTGATTTATTTTACATTAGGGTGTTTCGTGTTTGTGGAAAAACTAAAAACAAACAAAATAATTTAATTTTAGGTTTGCAGTTTGAATTACAGTCTTTCAGATTTTTTTTAAATGTATACACTAGAGAAAACTATATTTTTAAAACCAGTTTCCATCAAATTCAGATTGTATGATCAGTAGCAGTTAGATGATTAATATGTGAACTTAGTAATTGTTGTGGGTACACTATTGTTTCCACTATGAAAACAGTATGGAGGTGTCTCAAGAAATTAAAAATAGTACTACCATATGATCTAGCAGTTCCACTTCTGGGTATATATCTGAAGGAAGTGAAATCATGATCACAAATAGATACCTGCACTCCCATGCTCCTTGTAGCATTATTCACAATAGCCAAGTCATGGAAAAGCCATAAGTGTTACTGAGAGAAGAATGGGTAGAGAACAATGGAATAATTCAGCCATGAGAAGAAAATTCTGCCGTTTGCAACATGGATGAAACTTGAGAGCATCATGCTAAGTGAAATAAGTCCAGCAGAGAAAGACAAATACTGTATGTTCTCACTTATTCGTGGAATCTTAAAAAGCCAAACTCATAGAAGTAGAGAGTACAATGGTGGTTGCCAGGGGATGGGGGAATTGGGGAGATGCTGGTCAAAGGGTCCAAACTTCCATTATAAGATAGACAAGGTCAGTGTGCCTAATGTACAGCAGCGTCAATATAATTCACAACACTGCATTATAAAATTGAAAGTTGTTAAGAGAGTAGATTTTAAATGTTATCATCACACACAAAAAAGATAATTATGTGAGGGGATAGAGATGGTAACTAATCTTATTGAGGTAATCATTTCATAATATACATGTGTACCAAATAACCACAATGTGCACCTTAAACTTACATACCTTATATGTCAATAATATCTTAATAAAGCTGGAAAAAATTATTTGAAGAGAATTCTACCATAATACTGCTGTGATGCTCCATTATATTGCTAGAAGAAGTTTCAGTACCACGGACAGATTTAGGATAAATCCTACCTATTTTCTAACCAAGACTGCAGAGAAAATCACGGTTATATTGAGTAAAACAATGAACTGAAATTATCTAATTTCATTGAATTATTTGACTTTTCTAGATTATTTATACAATTCTATATTAATACAATTCATTGATTAGGAAATTTTACATATTTTGTTAAAATATGTTAATTAAACATTCTATTTCACAAACAAAATGATCATGCTAAAAGTACACCCTTCAGATAACCATTACTACAGGTGAATAAGCAGCAAGGCTACAAAGATATTTCTTTGGTACCATTAATAACCTAGGAGTCATTTCTTCAACTTATAGACCCAGTAACTTGGAGGAAATAGCCTCTAATGTAGGAGCCTTTCAAACTCCTGGATATAGAATGATGGTAAACATTTTGGTTAGTCTCATACCTGTGGAACTCTCTTTTAATTAATTAGTTAATTTTAGCATCTCAGAGTGTTGTGGAGAAAGTATTGATTTTGAGGAGACATAGTTTTTACGTTTGAGTTTAGGGCTGGACTAGTCCTTTAATTCTCTTTAATACTCTGGATCTCAGTCTCCTCTGAGACTGTACAGCTAGGTGATCTGAGAGGCATAACTAGATAATCTCAAAGTTCCTGTAAATATACGATTCAATCATAGAGAAGCCACATTTGGCTATCAGTGCTTTCCTGTCACTATGCTGTTCAGCATCTCTTCTAAAAGCAAGCCCAGGTGCTCTGCCAACTAAAGGCTTTTTTTTTTTTTTCCAGATCTTGAAGTCGTAGCAGCCACCCCTTGTGGGAGGCAGTGGTGAGCTATGGACTCATTTCCTCTGTGACAACATCATTAGAAGCCTTCTTGCAGCTTGGCATGCCTCTTATAAGCTGTGGTAAGCATTTTAACCATGTTACTAGATGTTTTCATTACCTTAAGTGATATTTGGCATCACTAGTGCCAACATAGCTTGTCACCAAGAACCACAGACCAATATCTGCCTCCCCCCAGATCTATCCTAGTTACTCAGGCAGTTTTGCTTTCTGATGAGGATTATTTCAGGCTGCAGAAAACCACAGTGTCTTACTCCATGGTTACACAAATCACCTCCTCAATCAAAGCAGACAGATTCAGGTAGCAGCATACACTGACTCCTGATAGAGAGGAAGCTTTGAATCTGATGAGCTGGAAACGCTGGAGTAGCATTAAAAAAAAAAAAAAGATGTGCTAAAAATGTCTGTAAATGCCTTGCACAGAGATTGATGTATTACTTCTCATAAATGCCTTTGTCCAAATAAACATTCTCAGGTCAAGGGCAAATAGTCATAATATTTTAATAATCTTGTTTTGAATTTGTGTTGGACATATCAAGGGTAACATAAAATGAAGTGCATTGGCTAAAGGAAGGTAAAAGATAATGTGTGCTGTAGTATATTTGAAAGATTGTTGTACTTCCAGTCAGAAGTACAACTTCCTGGTTGTGACCCTCCATATTCCTCTCACTGTCTGTGTGACCACAAAAGCCACTTACCCAATATAGCCCCCTATTCCCTGGCCCATAATATTGGGTTGACTATACACCCTTTTAAGGTGCCTTTTCATCTAATAGTTCTTGATCTAAGTGCTCAGAGTGAGACAGCATCTGTTTTTTTTCAGAGCTTCAGGGCTTTCCCCTGACGCCACTTTACTTCTTTTGTACTTCACTATCTCTAAAACACTCCAGCTCTTATAAGTTAGCAAATTAAGATGCACACATTTTCAATATCTTCCCATCATTTATATGTGTAAGAAGAATATGTGCTGTCAAAGAACCTGAATTGCTATCTGCAGAATTTAGGCAAACACTGAAATAAAAATAATTCCTTTGTGTTTTAGTCCAAATTACCATGACCCCCAAATTTATATAGTGATGAATAGAGGCACCTTAAGTGGAGAATATAAATTTTATCTGTTATATTCATGTAATTGGATACTAGTGGTCATTAAAATTATTATGTAAATTTATATTTATTATGAAAGGATGTTTATGACATATGAATGTCAAAAAGCAGCTACAAAAAGAGTTTAGTATAACCCCATTATACTTATTTATATATTCACATATATTACAAATAATTATATATACATATATAAATGTTTGGAAAAGTATTATGTGATTACCTATTCTAACTGCTTTTTCACTTCTCACTATTATTTGAATTTTATGTAACACATATGCACTACTTTAATACAAAAGAAAACCACATTGATATTGAAAAAAAGTAAATCTTTCAAATCAAAGTCCAAATTGATTTCAAATATGCTTTTTTCTAAACCTTAGTAATTATTATATTAAGGCTTACAAACATGTAATTAGATTGCAATTATTATTTCTTATATTTGTGGTACAAACTGGTTATTTCCTTTTTTAGGCAAGAATATACACAAACTGAGGTGTATCTATATAAATAATGTGTTTTCATTTTCAAATTCGAGCAGTTATGAAAATTATTCTCAAAAAACCAAACTGAGTAGTTTACTTTGGCATTGTCTGTCAACCTTTCTCCTGACAGTGTTTGCGAGCAGATGCCCAATAAATGTTTTTGAATGAATAATACTTTTAACATTATTTAATTACAATAGTTAGATAAAGATAAGACATCTTTTTTAGGAAACATGGAAAGTTAAATGTTAGCCCCTCTTTTATAAATGAGAAAACTAAGACAGTTTTAAATTGCTAAAAGTCTCTGATTGAATGTCCATGGGTTTTCTTTTACATTTCGGAGAAATTTGGTGATGTGTTTTGGAGTGAAGAGTGACCTGTGTTCACAGACTTAAGCTACATTACCACTGCAAACAGTCTGAAATGATTTTACTATATTTTATTTAAAAAAATAAGTTCATATGTTGCAAAGTGTTTACTATAAAATATATTTAAATGCATATAAATTTGAAAAAAAAGTAAAATAATTCTGTAATCCTACCCTCTAGAGAAAATCATTGATAACATTTTGGTTATATAATTTACATTTTTTTTAGCCTTTGTGTGTATGTCTGTGTGTGTGTGTGTGTGTGTGTGTGCATGTATTTTTTAAACCAAGGAATTATACTGTACTATCTACTGTACTTTATAATGTGTCTATGTTACTAAAAATGTGTGAGCACCTTTGAATCATGTTAAATATTTTTCTTCTATTTTTCTTCCTATTTTATTCTATAGATATGCTTTCATTAATTTAAACTGCTATAAGTGTTCCTCCAAATTTTGGAATGCTATTTTTTTTTGATCTATAATTGAAGCTTCTCAGAATGGCTTATCAACTAAAGTCTTTGCTAAATTACAGAATGCTTCTAGATCCCATGTGTCTTAGTTTGTTCAGGCTGCTCTAACAAAATACTGTAGACTAGATGGCTTATAACAACAAAAGTTTGTTTCTCACAGATCTGGAGTCTGGGAGGTCTCGGATCAAAGTGCTGGCCAATTCAGTGTTTGTTGAGGGTTTCCTAGTTCATTGATAGCTCTCTTTTCTCTGTGTCCTCCCACAGCAGAACAGAGAATAGATCTCTCTGAAGCCTCTTTTGTAAGGATACTAATCCCATTCATGAGGTCTCTGCCTTCATGACCTAAGCACCTCCCTAAAGTCCCATCTCCTAATCCCATCATTTTAGAGGTTAAGATTTCAACATATGAATTTTAGGAAGACATAAACATTTATATCATAGCACCATTTATTACAAATATTCTAAATCCAGAGAAAAACAACAACAAAAATAGTACAGCTATCAATGATTGTGATGTTTTAACAGAAGTGAAGAAAGCTATACCTCTAAATACTTTGCCATCGTATCTCTATCAAGATTGGACTGCTGTCACATTACTAAGCTGATCTCTCATTAGTACCCAAAGATGCTCCAGCCAAAATGGCAGATTCAACTGTACTCTTTTCTACAGATTCAGTTATGCAGGAGGCCATTATTTGGAAAGGAAGGTATAGGCAGAAAGAGGGAGCCAGTTGCAGCTGACTTTGATGTGCATTTAATTATTTACCCTTTAAAGTAGCTAAGAAGAATAAGATATCTGGCATTTTTTCTTTCCCTCTTATAAACCTCAAGGAACTGAGTCAGGAACTTGGGCAATGTAAATTGTCAGGTCTAACTATCTGCCTTGACCTCTTTGCTTTAGTAGCAGCACCTCTTTAAGCCAACTGAGTGTGGCTTAAAAGAGTTGAAAGAAAAATGCCTTAAATGGGCAAGGCTCCCCCAGTCAAAGCAGAGCAGAGAATTGAACCAATTATCTAGACAGTTTAGGGCAAGACAAGGAAGGGTTTCTGGACATATCAGCCAAATAGAAAATGAACACAAAAAAATTGAAAGCATCAATTATCATCACAGTTCAGCTCTTGCTTTGCAAAAAGCTGTACAAATGATGCTCCTGAGTATAAATGGCAGAGAGATGGAAAGTAACTAAATGCCACTCATTTATCCTGCTTGATTCAAACCTACCAGTCTCAAACTTTTTGCCCCAGTCAATCACCACCCTCTGCTTTGACTCTAAGAAAGCCTAGATCCACAAAACTCTCAACCATTGTCTTATCATGTGTTTTAGGGACCTGTTCTTACAGGGAATTGGCAGCTGGTTTTCAGTAACATCCTACTCTCATTTTAATTGCCATCCTCTCTGTCATTCCTCCAGGTTCCTCTCCTTCCCTCCCCTTTCTCACCCGCTTCCAAGTACCCCATGATATATGCCCTTCCTTGGCTTCCCAAAACTTCATGTTTTGCCTGGACATTTAGGTCTGTGAATTATGATATATACTTGCTTTGTCATGATGCACCATTCACTGCCATATTTTAAAAAGCAGATGTATATTTTATAGCTTGCATTATATGTGATATGTTAATATGTTAATGGGTTAACTTACCATCCTACAGGTTAGTTTTAGATTTTAATAGGGATTAGGTGCAACTGGGACTGGTAACTTCTAAAGTATTAAACCACTGGAGTTACAACAGCATGGTAATTTCAGGCACTGTGGATGGATAATGAGGGACAATTGTGGAGCAGGTGGACCTCTTATTGCCTATAAAACACACCCCTTGTGATGTCAGGCATAAAGCTGGATGCCTGTTAAATCCAACTAGTGTTTTATGTTTTTCTGCTTTATTCGGTTGAAATATATTATCATTACTATTATGTTAGCCACCTTCCTTACACCTTCCTCACCTCTTTCTCCTTTATTAACCATTTCAGTATTGCTTCCTGTAAAAGTCTAGAAAGGAAGATGTTCCTTTTGCTTCTGCTAGTCTTACATTTTAAAAATTTCTATCCATTCTTCTGCCTGTCCAAACAAAAGTGATCAAAGAAAATCCTGTCACTTCTCCTACTCAAAGGGAATGGGAAAAAGAAAATGACACCACCAATGGCCTACCCTAGTGACATTTATTTGTTTCAACAAATGTCATGAGAGGCAGATTTGGAGGAAAAAATAATCTGAAACAAAGCCTGAGCTTTGCTTTAAAATAGACCTAGGTTTGTTTTAGTTCTGTCCTTTACTAAGCATGAGAATTTTACCAAGATGCCTGATCTATCCGGACTTCAGTTTCATAATCTCTATATTGGAGGTAACATTATTTACTTCAAAACTTTATTGCTGGGATTGGATGACATGTTTATGAATTGCTAATGGTGTAAATACACTATGTTCAGGGAATGATAGAACACTATACCAAATGTTGCAGGAGTTACAGACATGGATTGGATAGACTTGCTTTCTCCAAGATACTTACAGGCTAGTAGTGAGTTAAACTGATGTCACAATAGCTATAATTCTGAATATCAAGTAAAATCTGATGTTACTGACTAAATTGTATCTCTACAAAAGTCATACATTTGAAGTCCTAACCCCCACTGTGACTGTATTTGGAGACAGGCCCTTTCAGGAGGTAATTACGTTAAATGAGGTCATAAGGGTGAGGACCTAATCCAATAGGACTGGGGTTCTTAGAAGAGGAAGAGATACCAGGAGTACACACACACAAAGGAAAGGCCATATGAGAACATATTGAGAAGATGGCCTTCTGACAGAGACCTCAGGAGAAACCAATCCTGCCGGCACCTTGATCTGGGACTTCCAGGATCCATAACTGCTTGAAAATAAATTTCTGTTGTTTAAGCCACCCAGTTTGTGTTATGAAACACTCACTGCCTAAACTACCTGATATCAGAGAAGAACAGTGGGAATTCAGAGAAGGGAGAGAAGTTTTCTGTTTGTTTCTAGTTGAAAGAAGTGTTACTGAGTCCAAGCTCCTACCTCTTGCTGCGCTACAGGCCAATAAATCTGGAGATGAGGTGTTGGGGCAAATAGTGACTTTATTCAGAAAACCAGCCTACTGAGAAGATGGTGGACTAGTGTTCCAAAGAACAATCTTACCTGAGTTAGAATTCAGGCTTCTTTTATACTAAAAGGGGAGGGGGTGTGGCTGGTTGTTGGACACTTCTTGGGGCAGAAGTCCTTTGTTCTTGCAGCTGTATATGGCAGGTCTGATCACAATGTTACTATAAACCTTCAACAAGACATTTGTTATGTTCTGTTCTGCAACTTTTAATCTCTATCTGAATGGAAAAGTGTTATACTTTTAAAGGTCAGAGCCTTGAGAATGAGCTATCATGTACATTTCAGGCTCTAGGCAACATTGTTTCACAAACGTGCAGAGCCAGCATGACTAAGCACAAACAACAAAGCACAAGGGTTAGAGCTAAAGGAATAGACCCAGTATGGCATCAGGTTTGTTCTTCTCTGTTGCAGAAGCAGAGAAAGTCTACATGGAGGTAAGCCTAGGAGTATAGGTGGGTGTTGCATAAAGGGATTTGGGAGGTGGGAGGGGATACATGTAAATACAGGGAAGAGTCCGCAAGCCAGGTTGGGGGAGATTGGAGACCCAGGGGCAGAGCACAAGGAACCGAACAGGGTAGCTCAGGGGGTTCCTTCAGACATAGTATTATTTCTTCACCTTGGGAAGTTAAGCACATAAAAAATAAATGTGACTATATGTACACATGACTTTTTGACATTAAAATAATTAAACGTACAGCTTGCTAGAAATTGCATCTTGGCCCAGAAAGGTCTGAGGCAATTGTCCTCCATAGTTGTATAATCCATTTCATCCATTGTGTTAGTATTTTATATGTAAAGGACATGTTTTTTTTTTTTTTTTTTTTTAAACATCTTTATTGGGGTATAATTGCTTCACAATGGTGTGTTAGTTTCTGCTTTATAACAAAGCGAATCAGCCATACATATACATATGTTCCCATATGTCCTCCCTCTTGCGTCTCCCTCCCTCCCACTCTCCCCATCCCACACTTCCAGGCTGTCACAAAGCACCGAGCTAATATCCCTGCGCCTTGCGGCTGCTTCCCCCCAGCTATCTACCTTACTACGTTTGTTAGTGTGTATATGTCCATGACTCTCTCTCGCCCTGTCAAAACTCACCCTTCCCCCTCCCCATATCCTCAAGTCCGTTCTCCGGTAGGTCTGCGTCTTTATTCCTGTCTTACCCCTAGGTTCTTCATGACATTTTTTTCCCTTAAATTCCATATATATGTGTTAGCATACGGTATTTGTCTTTTTCTTTCTGACTTACTTCACTCTGTATGACAGACTCTAGGTCTATCCATCTCATTACAAATAGCTCAATTTCATTTCTTTTTAAGGCTGAGTAATATTCCATTGTGTATATGTGCCACATCTTCTTTATCCATTCATCCGATGATGGGCGCTTAGGTTGTTTCCATGTCCTGGCTATTGTAAATAGAGCTGCAATGAACATTTTGGTACATGACTCTTTTTGAATTTTGGTTTTCTCAGGGTATATGCCAAGTAGTGGGATTGCTGGGTCATATGGTAATTCTATTTGTAGTTTTTTAAGGAACCTCCATACTGTTCTCCACAGTGGCTGAACCAATTCACATTCCCACCAGCAGTGCAAGAGTGTCCCCTTTTCTCCACACCCTCTCCAGCATTTATTGTTTCTTGATTTTTTGATGATGGCCATTCTGACTGGTGTGAGATGATATCTCATTGTAGTTTTGATTTGCATTTCTCTAATGATTAATGATGTTGAGCATTCTTTCATGTGTTTGTTGGCATTCTGTATATCTTCTTTGGAGAAATGTCTATTTAGGTCTTCTGCCCATTTTTGGATGGGGTTGTTTGTTTTTTTGTTATTGAGCTGCATGAGCTGCTTGTAAATTTTGGAGATTAATCCTTTGTCAGTTGCTTCATTTGCAAATGTTTTCTCCCATTCTGAGGGTTGTCTTTTGGTCTTGGTTATGGTTTCCTTTGCTGTGCAAAAGCTTTGAAGTTTCATTAGGTCCCATTTGTTTATTTTTGTTTTTATTTCCATTACTCTAGGAGGTGGGTCAGAAAGGATCTTGCTGTGATTTATGTCATAGAGTGTTCTTCCTATGTTTTCTTCTAAGAGTTTGATAGTTTCTGGCCTTACATTTAGGTCTTTAATCCATTTTGAGCTTATTTTTGTGTATGGTGTTAGGGAGTGATCTAATCTCATACTTTTACATGTACCTGTCCAGTTTTCCCAGCACCATTTATTGAAGAGGCTGTCCTTTCTCCACTGTACATTCCTGCCTCCTTTATCAAAGATAAGGTGTCCATATGTGCGTGGGTTTATCTCTGGGCTTTCTATCCTGTTCCACTGATCTATCTTTCTGTTTTTGTGCCAGTACCATACTGTCTTGACCACTGTCGCTTTGTAATATAGTCTAAAGTCAGGGAGCCTTATTCCTCCAGCTCCTTTTTTCGTTCTCAAGATTGCTTTGGCTATTCGGGGTCTTTTGTGTTTCCATACAAATTGCGAAATTTTTTGTTCTAGTTCTGTGAAAAATGCCAGTGGTAGTTTGATAGGGATTGCATTGAATCTGTAGATTGCTTTGGGTAGTAGAGTCATTTTCACAATGTTGATTCTTCCCATCCAAGAACATGGTATATCTCTCCATCTATTTGTATCATCTTTAATTTCTTTCATCAGTGTCTTATAATTTTCTGCATACAGGTCTTTCGTATCCTTAGGTAGGTTTATTCCTAGATATTTTATTCTTTTTGTTGCAATGGTAAATGGGAGTGTTTTCTTGATTTCACTTTCAGATTTTTCATCATTAGTATATAGGAATGCCAGAGATTTCTGTGCATTAATTTTGTATCCTGCTACTTTACCAAATTCATTGATTAGCTCTAGTAGTTTTCTGGTAGCATCTTTAGGATTCTCTATGTATAGTATCATGTCATCTGCAAACAGTGACAGCTTTACTTCTTCTTTTCCGATTTGGATTCCTTTTATTTCCTTTTCTTCTCTGATTGCTGTGGCTAAAACTTCCAAAACTATGTTGAATAAGAGTGGTGAGAGTGGGCAACCTTGTCTTGTTCCTGATCTTAGTGGAAATGCTTTCAGTTTTTCACCATTGAGGATGATGTTTGCTGTGGGCTTGTCATATATGGCTTTTATTATGTTTAGGAAAGTTCCCTCTATGCCTACTTTCTGCAGGGTTTTTATCATAAATGGGTGTTGAATTTTGTCGAAAGCTTTCTCTGCATCTATTGAGATGATCATATGGTTTTTCTCCTTCAATTTGTTAATATGGTTTATCACATTGATAGATTTGCGTATATTGAAGAATCCTTGCATTCCTGGAATAAACCCCACTTGATCATGGTGTATGATCCATTTAATGTGCTGTTGGATTCTGTTTGCTAGTATTTTGTTGAGGATTTTTGCATCTATGTTCATCAGTGATATTGGCCTGTAGTTTTCTTTCTTTGTGACATCCTTGTCTGGTTTTGGTATCAAGGTGATGGTGGCTTCGTAGAAGGAATTTGGGAGTGTTCCTCCCTCTGCTATATTTTGGAAGAGTTTGAGAAGGATAGGTGTTAGCTCTTCTCTAAACGTTTGATAGAATTCACCTGTGAAGCCATCTGGTCCTGGGCTTTTGTTTGTTGGAAGGTTTTTAATCACAGTTTCAATTTCAGTGCTTGTGATCGGTCTGTTCATATTTTCTATTTCTTCCTGATTCAGTCTTGGCAGGTTGTGCATTTCTAAGAATTTGTCCATTTCTTCCAGATTGTCCATTTTATTGGCATAGAGTTGCTTGTAGTAATCTCTCATGATTTTTTTTATTTCTGCAGTGTCAGTTGTTACTTCTCCTTTTTCATTTCTAATTCTATTGATTTGAGTCTTCTCCCTTTTTTTCTTGATGAGTCTGGCTAGTGGTTTATCTATTTTGTTTATCTTCTCAAAGAACCAGCTTTTAGTTTTATTGATCTTTGCTATTGTTTCCTTCCTTTCTTTTTCATTTATTTCTGATCTGATTTTTATGATTTCTTTCCTTCTGCTAGCTTTGGGGTTTTTTTGTTCTTCTTTCTCTAATTGCTTGAGGTGCAAGGTTAGGCTGTTTATTCGAGATGTTTCCTGCTTCTTAAGGTGGGCTTGTATTGCTATAAACTTCCCCCTTAGAACTGCTTTTGCTGCATCCCATAGGTTTTGGGTCGTTGTGTCTCCATTGTCATTTGTTTCTAGGTATTTTTTTATTTCCTCTTTGATTTCTTCAGTGATCACTTCATTATTAAGTAGTGTATTGTTTAGCCTCCATGTGTTTGTATTTTTTACAGATCTTTTCCTGTAATTGATATCTAGTCTCATGGCGTTGTGGTCGGAAAAGATACTTGATACAATTTCAGTTTTCTTAAATTTACCAAGGCTTGATTTGTGACCCAAGATATGATCTATCCTGGAGAATGTTCCATGAGCACTTGAGAAAAATGTGTATTCTGTTGTTTTTGGATGGAGTGTCCTATAAATATCAATTAAGTCCATCTTGTTTAATGTATCATTTAAAGCTTGTGTTTCCTTATTTATTTTCATTTTGGATGATCTGTCCATGGGTGAAAGTGGGGTGTTAAAGTCCCCTACTATGAATGTGTTACTGTTGATCTCCCCTTTTATGGTTGTTAGTATTTGCCTTATGTATTGAGGTGCTCCTATGTTGGGTGCATAAATATTTACAATTGTTATATCTTCTTCTTGGATCGATCCCTTGATCATTATGTAGTGTCCTTCTTTGTCCCTTTTAATAGTCCTTATTTTAAAGTCTATTTTGTCTGATATGAGAATTGCTACTCCAGCTTTCTTTTGGTTTCCATTTGCATGGAATATCTTTTTCCATCCCCTTACTTTCAGTCTGTATGTGTCTCTAGTTCTGAAGTGGGTCTCTTGTAGACAGCATATATAAGGGTCTTGTTTTTGTATCCATTCAGCCAATCTGTGTCTTTTGGTGGGAGCATTTAGTCCATTTACATTTAAGGTAATTATCGATATGTATGTTCCTATTTCCATTTTATATATTGTTTTGGGTTCGCTACTATAGGTCATTTCCTTCTCTTGTGTTTCGTGTCTAGAGAAGTTCCTTTAGCATTTGTTGTAAAGCTGGTTTGGTGGTGCTGAACTCTCTCAGCTTTTGCTTGTCTGTAAAGGTTTTAATTTCTCCATCAAATGTGAATGAGATCCTTGCTGGGTAGAGTAGTCTTGGTTGCAGGCTATTCTCCTTCATCACTTTCAGTATGTCCTGCCACTCCCTTCTGGCTTGTAGCGTTTCTGCTGAGAGATCAGCTGTTAACCTTATGGGGATTCCCTTGTGTGTTATTTGTTGTTTTTCCCTTGCTGCTTTTAATATGCTTTCTTTGTATTTAATTTTTGACAGTTTGATTAATATGTGTCTTGGCGTGTTTCTCCTTGTATTTATCCTGTATGGGACCCTCTGTGCTTCCTGGACTTGATTAACTATTTCCTTTCCCATATTAGGGAAGTTTTCAACTATAATCTCTTCAAATATTTTCTCAGTCCCTTTCTTTCTTTCTTCTTCTTCTGGAACCCCTATAATTCGAATGTTGGTGCGTTTCATGTTGTCCCAGAGGTCTCTGAGACTGTCCTCAGTTCTTTTCATTCTTTTTTCTTTATTCTGCTCTGCAGTAGTTATTTCCACTACTTTATCTTCCAGGTCACTTATCCGTTCTTCTGCCTCAGTTATTCTGCTATTGATCCTATCTAGAGTGATATTAATTTCATTTATTGCATTGTTCATCATTGCTTGTTTCATCTTTAGTTCTTGTAGGTCCTTGTTAACTGTTTCTTGCATTTTGTCCATTCTACTTCCAAGATTTCGGATCATCCTAACTATCATTATTCTGAATTCTTTTTCAGGTAGATTGCCTATTTCCTCTTCATTTGTTAGGTCTGGTGGGTTTTTATCTTGCTCCTTCATCTGCTGTGTGTTTTTCTGTCTTCTCATTTTGCTTATCTTACTGTGTTTGGGGTCTCCTTTTTGCAGGCTGCACTTTCATAGTTCCCGTTGTTTTTGATGTCTGTCTCCAGTGGCTAAGGTTGTTTCAGTGGGTTGTGTAGGCTTCCTGGTGGAGGGGACTAGTGCCTGTGTTGTGCTGGATGAGGCTGGATCTTGTCTCTCTAGTGGGCAGGTTCACGTCTGGTGGTGTGTTTTGGGGTGTCTGTGGCCTTATTCTGATTTTAGGCAGCCTCTCTGCTAATGGGTGGGGTTGTGTTCCTGTTTTGCTAGTTGTTTGGCATAGGTTGTCCAGCACTGTGGCTTGCTGGTCGTTGAGTGAAGCTGGGTGCTGGTGTTAAGATGGAGGTCTCTGGGATATTTCCACCGTTTAATATTATGTGGAGCTGGGAGGTCTCTTGTTGACCAGTGTCCTGAAGTTGGCTCTCCTACCTCAGAGGCAGAGCCCTGACTCCTGGCTGGAGCACCAAGAGCCTTTCATCCACACAGCTCAGAATAAAAGGGAGAAAAAGTAGGGAGAATTAGTAGAAGTATGAGTAAAGAAAGAAGGAAAGGAGGAAAGGAAGGAAGGAAGAAAGAAGCAAAGAAGGAAAGAAAGGAGGGAGGGAGGGAGGGAGGGAGGAAGGAAGGAAGGAGGGAAAGAAGGAAAAAAGACAGAAAGAAAGATGATAAGTAAAAATAAAGTATAATATAGTTATTGAATTAAAAAATATTTAGAAAAAAAAAAAGGGACGGATAGAACCTTAGGACAAATGTTGGAAGCAAAGCTATACAGAGAAAATCTTACACAGACGCATACACATACACCTTCACAAAAAGAGGTAAAGGGGGAAAAATCATAAATCCTGCTCCGTGAGACCACCTCCTCAATTTGGGGTGATTCGTTGTCTAAAGGAGGGAAGGAAGGAAGGAAAGAAAGAAAGAACGAAGGTAAAGTATAATAAAGTTATTACAATTAAACTTAATTATTAAGAAAAAGAATTTTTAAAAAAAAGTCATGGACGGATAGAGCCCTAGGACAAATGGTGGAAGCAAGAGTATACAGACCAG
This sequence comes from Phocoena sinus, assembly GCF_008692025.1. Lineage (NCBI taxonomy): Eukaryota > Metazoa > Chordata > Mammalia > Artiodactyla > Phocoenidae > Phocoena > Phocoena sinus. The sequence continues at coordinate 27,789,582 of NC_045775.1, forward strand.
ATCTCACACAGAAGCATACACGTACACATTCACAAAAAGAGGAAAAGGGAAAAAAATCATAGATCTCGCTCCTAAATTCCACCTCTTCAATTTGGGATCATTCCTTGTCTATTCAGGTATTCCACAGATGCAGGGTATATCAAGTTGATTGTGGAGCTTTAATACGCTGCTTCTGTAGCTGCTGGGAGAGATTTCCCTTTCTCTTTGTTCTCACAGCTCACAGGAGCTCAGCTTTGGATTTGGCCCTGCCTCTGCGTGTAGGTCGCTGGAAGGCGTCTGTTTTTTCGCTCAGACAGGACGGGGTTAAAGGAGCCTGTGATTCGGTGCCTCCAGCTCACTCAGGCCGGGGGTTGGGGGATGGGGGAAGGAGGGGCACTGCGTGCGGGGCGGGCCTGCGGCGGCAGAGGCACCGTGACGTTGCGGCAGAGGCCGGCGTGACGTTGCACCAGCCTGAGGCCCGCCGTGCGTTGTCCCGGGGAAGTTGTCCCTGGATCCCGGGAACCTGGCAGTGGCGGGCTGCACAGGCTCCGCGGAAGAGGGGTGTGGAGAGTGACCTGTGCTCGCACACAGGCCCCTTGGTGGCGGCAGCAGCAGCCTTAGCGTCTCCCGCCCGGCTCTTGGGTCCGCGGTTTTAGCCGCGGCTCGCGCCCGTCTCTGGGGTTTGCGCTTTCAGCCGCGGCTCGCGCCCGTCTCGGGGGCTCGCGCCCTCAGCCGCGGCTCGCGCCCGTCTCTGGGGTTCGCGCTTTTAGCCGCGGCTCGCGCCCGTCTCTGGAGTTCCTTTAAGCAGCGCTCTTAAACCCCTCTCCTCGCGCACCAGGAAACAAAGAGGGAAGAAAAAGTCTCTTGCCTCTTAGGCCGGTGCAGGCTTTTCCCCGAACTCCCTCCCGGCTAGTCGTGGTGCACTAACCCCTTCAGGCTATGTTCAAGCCGCCAACCCCAGTCCTCTCCCTGAGCTCCGTCCAAAACCAAAACCCGAGCCTCAGCTCGCAGCCCCGCCTGCCCCGGTGGGTGAGCAGCAAGCCTCTCGGGTTGGTGAGTGCTGGTCGGCACCGATCGTCTGTGCAGGAATCTCCCCGCTTTGCCCTCCGCACCCGTCGCTGTGCACTACTCCGCGGTCCCGAAACTCCCCCCTCTGCCTCCCGCAGTCTCCGCCCGCGGAGGGGCTTCCTAGTGTGTGGAAACTTTTCCTCCTTCACAGCTCCCTCCCACTGGTGCAGGTGCCGTCCTTATTCTTTTGTCTCTGTTTTTTCTTTTGCCCTACCCAGTTACGTGGGGAGTTTCTTAACTTTTGGGAGGTCTGAGGTCTTCTGCCAGCCTTCAATAGGAGTTCTGTAGGAGTTGTTCCACGTGTGGATGTATTTCTGGTGTATCCGTGGGGAGGAAGGCGATCTCCGCGTCTTACTCTTCCGCCATCTTCCAGGACATGTTTTGAGTAATAGAATTAGGTATCTTTTGAAAACACTTTCTCTCAACCAAGGAAATAACAGAAACAATGCCTATTTTACACCTAAGAGCTTTTGAATCAAACAATTTGGATTAGATTCTTGGCTTCCCAATTTGTTAGCTGTTTGCCTTTGACAAAATCCTTAGTTGCTGTAAACCTCAGTTTCCTTATCTATAAACATAATAATAACCACTACCTCCTACTTCAGGGGGCTAAGTTGTGAGAATGAGATAAAGTTGTGCACATAAGCAGTTAGTACAGTGCTGGGAACACAATAAATATTAACTATAATTTTAATTATTATGCTCTAGTACTTACCAGGAAACAGGATCACACAGGTTGCTGTCTTTATATAGCAGCCATCAAATCAAAGGGGGTGGTGTGATCTGATGGAAACCACTTATTCACCTTCACTTTTATTTTACCCTGCATTGAAGTTAATTCCTTTGTTCCTAGAATAAGCATTACACACATCCTTTGGGCAAAAATAATGATGGTTCTAGGAGTATTTGGGGAAAATATAAATACTTTTGTACTAAGTTGTTGGCAGTCTTTACCTTACAAACAGATCATGTTTTTCCACAGCCAGCTAAAACAGGACTCTAAGGAAATATATACTTTGATGAGGTTTAAGTTGAAGAGATATATTTGTCATACACTCAGGAAAGTAGATTCAGGTTAAGGTTTGAGTGTAGTGTTGGGCAGCCCTGGGTCACTGTCAGCATCATAGCCCCAGGAAGATGGGGTTATCAAGAAGGAAAGAGATGGATGCAGATTTCGGTAGTCCATGCATCCTGAAAACAAAATGTACATAGCTTGTCATTTTCCTAGAGCAGTTATGCTCTGGTCATTTATTAGATATAAGTTTAAAACAACAGGCTGTTTGTGGTACAGTATAACACATCTGCCCAAATTCTCATCTGTCTTTGTAGAAAACAGACCAAGCCTCCCTATAGCTTTGCATATGAAGTTCTAGGGATCCATGCATTACCCTTTCATCAGTTCTAGAAGAGAAAATGCCTCTGATTAAACCCCTAATCTCCTGAGAAATGTTGCTAATGTTCTTTATGCTTTTAAATACCAATGAAGGGCTGGATTTTTTTTTTTTGAAACACATATATTACCTATTATGTGTCATGGATGTTTAAAGAGTTTATAGATACTAACTAGTTTAAATTTTGTGACAACTTTATGATGTAGAAACTATTATTTCCATCTCTCAGAAAAAGAAGCTGAGACACAAATAAATTAAGTATATACAAGTTCACAAAGTAGATAAGTGGTGAAGTCAGGATAGCAAGGAAGTTTACTGTCTTTGTTTTTTTTTTTTTTTTGTGGTACGCGGGCCTCTCACTGCTGTGGCCTCTCCCGTTGTGAGCACAGGCTCCGGACGCGCAGTCTCAGTGGCCTTGGCTCACGTGCCCAGCCGCTCCGCGGCATGTGGGGTCCTCCCAGACCGGGGCACGAACCCGTGTCCCTTGCATCGGCAGGTGGACTCTCAACCACTGCGCCACCAGGGAAGCCCAACTGTCTTAATCATTAAACTTCTATCAGTAACTACTACCAGACACAGAAGTACAATACTTGGCCTTCCCCCATCCATTTTCTAATCTCTTTGGATCCCAGTGACAAAGTTCATGGTGCCATGTTAGTAAAATACAGTACCTACCTCCACATAAGCTATTCTATTTTTGTCCTGGATATTGCTTAAGTTACACTTGCCTAGCACAACAAATAGAAGCTGGATGCTGATATTAATCCAGAATTGATACTATTCTTAAATGGATAATCTTCCAATTATCTCAAACAATAGCGTATTTTCCAAGTTTCTCAAGCTATCACCGTTTTTCTACAAACAAATTATAAGTAGGAGTATAATTTATTACCCCAAATCCTAGGAATGTAATATTTTTTTTAAATCCCAGACCTTTTATTTTTAAGAAGAAAATAATTTAAATTTTTTCCAAAAATCAAATTGTGTAATAAGAATGGATATACATATACTCATTACACACACACAGTATGTATATATACTCTATACAGATATATGTACACTCTTACTTTTAAAAATCATTTGTATACTCCAAAATGCATACATAGCCTAGAAAATCAGATCAGTGATCTAAGGTTGTATGGCAGTTCTCTTCATCCAGAGGGCACTACTGCTTGTTTTTATTGTGCCCTGTCTCATTGACCTTGGATGAGCCTTGATTACATATCAGTCACATGAGCTTTTTTTCTGTCAACATTATGTCTTAGATTTTTTTGGCTGCTATAACAAAATACTACAGACTGGGTGGCTTATAAACAACAGAAATTTATTTTTCACACTTCTGAATGCTGTAAGTCCAAGATCATGACACCATCATAGTTGTGTTCTGGTGAGAACCTGTTTCCTGGTTCATAGACCAAGCTTTCTGACTGTGTCCTCACATGGTGGAAGGGGCTAAGGAGTTATCTGGGGGTCTGTCTTATAAGGGTACAAATCCTATTCAGTTGGCCTCCACCCTCATGATCTAAGCACCTCCCAAAGGTACCACCATCACATTGGGCATTAGGATTTCAACTTTGTGAGGACACAAACATTCAGACTGTATTATCTTATAGCTGATTTTCTTACCTAAATACTTGGTCTCGGCCCTTGGCACCAATTGAGGAAAACGAGGACAAGGGTTTGAGAAAGAAGGAAAAGGAGTTTATTAATTTGCCAGCAAATGAGGAGAGTAGCAGACTAATATCCAAAGGCTGCTGTCCTACCTCCTTAAGATGGCAGGACTGTTTTACCGGCGAGCTATTTAAACATGGGTCGTGAGCTACCTGATTGGGACTGCACCAGCTCATAGTGTTGTGATGTCTTTTATCTTGATATATGTTTTCTATAATGTGAGTCCTGGCCCTTGAGGTTGTCTGCCTCTGGTCATGATGTCCCTGATAACAATCCCAAGTTTCTGCAGTTCTGTGAACAAAAGGGGAACAAAGATAGGAAAACAAGATACAATGCTTACATTAATTAGTAACATAATTCTTAGAACTAGGAGTACAGTTTTGAGGAGAGGGAAAGAAGAAAGCAGGAGGAAAAAAATCCCCATCTTTCCCTGGTCTGCATCAATTTCTTCATAAAAATGTGGAGAAGGTAGTGAGAACAGGTGTCAAAACTTGAGACAACAAATGGCCTATTTTAAAGATCTCTCACAAAACATTGCTGCCTTAGACTCATTCTCATTCTGTTTTTGCATCCTTATCACTAGCATAGGTAGTAGAGCATTGTGGGTAAGAGTACAGCACTGGACCCCACTGGCCCCGGACCTGGGAGTAGACCTTGGGCCAACTTGGCCAAGTGATTCAATCTTTCAGTGCTTCAGTAGTTTTCATCTGCAACATGCAATTAATAATAATAATAATAATACTCCTGCCTCATAGGGTGATTGTAATAATCAAGTGAATATATTACATAATATATATTATATATATAATATATGTATATATATATACACACATCAATATGTATATATAAATTATATATGTAAAATATATTCATTGTATACACTTATAGTAAAATATACATGCAGATGTGTGTGTATATTACATATATGTAATATATATATATATATATTCCTTAAGATACACACATACACACATAAGTGAGTGTCTGCTATTATTATGTGTTTACTATCCTTCGCTTTCAGTGAGTTCATGATACATATAGAAAGAGATAGGGAGCATATTGTATAGTGATTAAAGATATAGCCTCTGAAGTAAGATCATCTTTGACAATTTATTCAACCTTTAAAAGAATTTGCTTCCTCATTTGGAAAATTGAGATGATAATACTATTTACAGGATCATTACAAAGATTAAATCATTTCGTACCTATAAACTATCTGGCCTAATACCTAGCATATACTAAGAGCTTAGCAACTATAAGCTTCTTTTATTATTATCATTTTTAATGTTATTATTATTAGATCAATTACAATAAATATTTGACCTGTTATTATTAGTATTAGTCTTAATTTTAGTATTAAATCAAGCACTCATGGAACTTTTCCTAATACAGAATATGTGTTCCTGTATTGCCTATTGTATGTGGTATAAAGCTGACTATTGCAATTTGAAGTATGACCACAGAATATTCATTAAATATCCTAAAAATTAGAATTTAACCATTGCCCTTTAAAATTCCTCTTTGATCAATTTTCTGCAATGTTTTTTCTTTCCTTTTGTAAATCCTAGGCTTCTGCCTTGCACTGTGTCTCTTATGGAGTTGAGCATACATTATTAGCGCAGTCAAGTTTCTGTGTAGTAATAGAAGATAGCAGTTCTCTAGAAGAGGACTTCAAATTAATTTTTAAGCAGCAAGGCTGCTGTTGCACTCTCCATCATTGTCAGACACTCCATTCTTCCTACGTGACCAGGAATAACAATAAATGCTTTTAGCAAGAAAACCCCCTGCCAAAATCCACATCTTTAAAAATGGACTCTAAACAGACACCTCATATAAGCCTGCCGTCATCTCTGATCTCATGAAATAATCTATTAGCTAACTGTCAGGTTGTTCATTAACTGTCCCTTCTTCACACCTTAGTTAGATATAATATGAAATTTGCTTTCTTTAATTCACTGTTAAAAATAAAACAATTACATTGCTCTGATGTATCCTTTTAAAGGACTATGGTCTTTATCTCTATCAACTTTTGTCCAGTCCAATGATATGGTGTTGTAGCAATCCTAAACCCTTCTATGTCTTTGCATTTAACTACAGTAGGGCACACTGACCAGTCTCTAAATGTTAACTTCAATGAAGTAGGCATATTTTGAATGTAGCTCATCTTTCCAAATAGTGACCCTTCACAGACCATTTGGTCTGTAGATTTTTTCCATTTTGTGATGGAAAAAAAATTGTATGAATTTGATCAGAAAACAATGTGTGGCTTTACCTGCCAGACTCAATGTGGTCTGAATCTCACTATGTTATCATATATTCCATAATTTTTACCATTATGAATATGTGAGATCTAAAAACCAGTTCTCAAAGGTGTGAGACTGTTTATATTCACAACTCACTTAAAATTCAGCTTTTTCCTTCTGCATGACCTATACCTGGCACACTAACCTCCCAAAGCCTTAATTTTCTCATCGGTAAAACAGGGATAATAATATTACCTATCCCAGAGGGTTTCTGTGAGGATGAAATGAGCAATCCTTGTTAAGTGGGTGGCCAAGTTCCACGCATGTGGGAAGGGCCCAGAACACGTTTTCTGTCATTTTTGTTGTTAATACCTTAGAAATGTGAAGTGAGATCTCTTCACAAAGGATATGATGGTTCTTCAGAGATTGAGAGCCAGATAAATAAGCACAACATTGGTTTCCCAAGAAGCATATTTAAAGTAGGGTTATATGTTAATAAACACACACAGGATTTTGAACTTGCTACCCAGGCCCGGGGTAGACTTTTAGCCCCGAGGTTGTGCTGACTATAATGGGAATGATAAATCAGACATCCTTAGTGGGAAAATCACAGTTGAAATTCATACGCATTGACAAGAGTTAGGAGCCTGAGAAAAGAGATCTATGGATGGCGTGTGCTGATTGCCAGAAGGAAAAGAATGACCCTTGACTTACTGTGCTTGACTCCAAATATTCTACAAAATAAATGATGAAAATCTTAGAAATAAACAATCTCAACCTTTTCTTTCAAATGTCTAAATAGTAAGGAGTGACTATAGAATGCGAAGGTCTACATCTACAGATAAACAAATACAAAATACTAGATGAAGGCATATATCATCAGATACACGGTTTTCTTTAGCTGAGTTGTAATGTATACCAGATGGCAAACAGGTCTAGGCTGATTTCAGGCAACAGACATGTTTTTCTAGGCTTGCACAGTGTTGGATGAGATAGTGTATTAAACATTTTGAATTATTTTTGAACATTGGGAAAATAGGAAATTTTATGTAAAGTCCAGATACACATATAAATGGCTTATTCAAAAATATGTGGCAAATAAAGGGGTAGCGCAAAGGAGCCCCATGGTAACGGAACCGTTTTTCATCTTGAATGTGATGCTGGTTACACAAAGCTACACCTATGATAAAAATCATATAAAACTATACATACCCTGAAATAAGTGCTTTAAAACTGGTGAAATTTGAATAAGCCCTGTGAATTATACTAATGTTAAGTTCCTGGTTTTGATAGTGAACCATAGTAATGCACCAGGTTACGATTAGGGGAGGCAGAGTAAACAGAGCCCAAGACCTCTCTGCACATTTTTACAATTTCCCTGGAGTCTATAATTATTTCAAAATAAGGAAGTTAAGAAAATATGTACAAGGTAAGTGAATCTGGCAACAGATTTCCATATGGTGATAATTTGGAATTATATAGCAGGTGCCCCTTTATACAAGGTTGGAAGGGAAAGAAGGAAGGAAGGGATACAAGAAGGAAGGAAAGAGGGAGAGGGGGGAAGAATGAGGGGGCTAAGAAAGGGAAGAAAGAAGACAACGTATAAATTCTAAAGACACAGAAAAAATTATATATGTAACTAAAATGAAAAGCAACTGATTACTTCAAAAGAAAACAGGAAAGATAAGCAAAATAGAATTGACCAGTAGAATAAAAGGAATAACAAAATATGATGTTAAAATGAATCAAAATAATCAGAATGTGAGATAAATGGCTGATATCAGAATTAATATACAAATATAGATTTAAGCCACTGATAAGATAGATATCTAAAATATAAGAAGATAAAATATTGAAAGTTAAATTATGGAAAAATTATTCTAAGCAAATATTAACCAAAAGAAAGGTGTTGGACCCATATTAATAAAGATTTTACAGTAACTACATAAAAATTATTGTTTTAGTTCACCAGATATTATATTATGTTAATTTTTATGTACCTAAGTTGCTTTAGCATATTTAGAGCAAATTTGACAAAAATCCCAAGAAGAAATTTACAAAACCCCTATCAGAGGGAAACATTTTAGCATATCTGTTTTTGTAAGTGATAAATCAAGTAGATGAAAATGAGAAAATAAAAGGAATATTTGAACAACCTAATGAATATGCCTAGTTTAATAGATACATATAAAAACTATATCTAGTAGTTAAAAGAATCACATTTTTAAATGTACACATGGAACATTTGAAAAAACTAACGACCTATTAGACTATAAATGTTAAACAATTGATGTCATTAGACCAAACAGTTGGCAAATGGATACATGTAATATGATACCACGTATATAAATTTTAAAATATGAAAAACAATTATATTTATTATATAAAGGTACATAATTATTCAATAAGTACTTACAGAAATGCAAGGAACTAGTAAGAACCAAAATGAATATAATGAACATGTCTGGGTGTAGGAAGGTGAGGGAAGGATAGGGGTATAAAAGGGAAGTTTGGGTACTCAAGAGTCTCTAAAAGCATTTGCAATGTTTTACTTCCAAAATTAAATAATGGGTACATACGTTTTACTTTAGTATCTTTTTTCCTTCCAGTATATCTTCAATATTTCACAGTGCATTTGAAAACAACCAAACATACCAGGCTTCTATTCCCTGATTCTCCACTGCTCCCCAGTCTGACACTGAGTTTGAGCAAACTCAGACTGTTGCTTTTCCCTAAAGTAGTACTAAAGAGAGAATAAAATGCTTACTTGTAAAAATTAGTTTATTTGTTAATAGTAACCCCCAAACACTCACTTATTTTACCCTCTAGCACCCTGTAGGTATTTGAATTTATGAACACTAATCAGTACTAGTAAGAGGAGACATCCTATGGACATTTATTATTATTATTATGAACACCAGACAATTCTCTGCATCTCAGGCTTAGAAACTTGTCTCATAATTATACAAGATCAGTGTAAAAAGATCTCTAAAACCAAAGATCAGACATCCAGTTTGTAATGGTTCTAAAGTGCTTTGAACCCCTTTGTAATGAGCAGAATTGCTGCTTCTCAAGAAATTATAATTATTTTTGCTTATAATTAACATTGCCTTATTAATAAGTGCTATACTTCCAGTTAGAACCAATGTTGAATAAATTAAGATAATACTAAAAGAGACCATGTTTAAAGCAAGCAAAAACTTTGGCGGACATGTTATTATACTCATTATAGAGTGTGTTTATTATGGAGGGGCTTCATCTCTTATGCGACACCATAAAATACGTTTTGATCACCAAATAGCTTTTTCAGCCTGAGTAGTATGTGCAATGACTAGCTACTTGAACAAACATTAAGGAACTGTTACTATCAAATCAAATACTAAGATGTGATACATATATCTATGAATTCAACTCAAGTGCAGTGAGGTATACACATGAATATTTCCTTAGATAGGAGTTATCAGTGCCACAACTTACGTGTATTGCTGACAAAATGGTGAGTGGATTTCAGGTAGGAAATTAGAAAATTTATTATTCATACATAATGGTAGTACCTACCCTTACCTATTGCAACTTTGGCAAATGGATATTGTTAAGGCAGTGTGTTGGTCGTGCTACAGTTCAAGGTGGCTAAGTATGCACATGTATCCCACTTCTCACCTCAAATTTCATGAATTTCATGAAATTTCATGAAATGACAGAAAAAGCACATTAAACATTGACCAGCTTAAACTGGTTTTGCCTCCTTAAATAGGCTGTTGATTAATCAAACATCAAGTTATTTTATATAGACAGCACTGCATATGTGTAAGATGGGACCCATGTCTCTAGGATGACCCTGGAACCAAGACTCTTCAGTCTACGGAACTCAAAGAATAAGAAATGTTGCCAGCGGAGCCTGTTACAAAATGGAAAGTCCTTCAAGAAGGAAAATCTGGCTTCTCACAGCATGAGTAGCTTATATGGATTAATTCAAGATCAGCTTCCAAGTTTGAAATTCCCCTAACCCTTTAAATTTGACCCTGAACCCTGGATCAAGGAGACTGATTTAAGAGCCTTGCCTCCTGTCTCCTGGCCAGCTGACCTCTCAATAAAGCTCTTTCTTTTCTCAAAAGCACTACTGGGCATATACCCTGAGAAAACCATAATTCAAAAAGAGTCATTTACTAAAGTGTTCATTGCAGCCCTATTTACAATAGCCAGGACATGGAAGCAACCTAAGTGTCCATCATCGGATGAATGGATAAAGAAAATGTGGCACATATATACAATGGAATATTAGCCATAAAAAGAAACGAAATTGAGATATTTGTAGTGAGGTGGATGGACCTAGAGACTGTCATACAGAGCGAAGTAAGTCAGAAAGAGAAAAACAAACACCGTATGCTAACACATATATATGGAATCTAAGAAAAAAAAAAAGATCATGAAGAACCTAGGGGTAAGATGGGAATAAAGACACAGACCTACTAGAGAATGGACTTTAGGATATGGAGAGGGGAAAGGGTAAGCTGTGACAAAGTGAGAGAGTGACATGGACTTATATATACTACTAAATGTAAAATAGATAGCTAGTGGGAAGCAGCTGCATAGCACAGGGAAATAAGCTTGCTGCTTTGTGACCACCTAGAGGGGTGGAATAGGGAGGGTGGGAGAGAGCGAGACGCAAGAGGGAAGAGATGTGGGAACATATGTGTATGTATAACTGATTCACTTTGTTATAAAGCAGAAAATAACACACCATTGTAAAGCAGTTATACTCCAATAAAGATGTTAAAAAAAAAAAAAGCCAGTGCCATAGTGTTGGCTTCTGTGCACATTGGGCAGTGAGCCCTTGCACAGTAACAACAGTGAGGTTGTATAAAAGGAAATGAATTTGTTCTTATAATACAAACGTTTCATCAATGGATTAGAGACTTCGAAACATGTATGAAAAGTTGGAGTGTAAATGAAAGTGGAGGAGTCTAGTAGCATTTTAGAAACAGATAGGAGGACACTGCAGCAGAAAGAGAAAACACATATTTCAGCCGAGCCCTAGGGAGTCTTCAGGCTTAGAGAACAGGTGTAGGTTGCAAACCAGAGTTGTCCATTTATGCTTTTATTCATAATATCAAAGGCAAATGACCCCATCCTCCCAGAGCGCATATTTAGCAAGACAAGCCTCTAGATGAAGACTGGAGATCTGCTTGCTAAAGAAATTGAACAGTCTACTCATGAGGGGCAAGAACTCGAAACAAATATCTTATTTTGGCATAAGACAGGTGGTTTGATAGTTACAGGATGCCTGCATTCTCCCCACTCATAAAGGGCAAACTGCATGTGTCCACTGACATGTCCCTATCCATGAAATAGAACTCCTGGTCAGTTCTTCTACATAGGGAACAGAGAACTACACAACACCGTAGGAATACAGGGTCAATATCTAATGTTTAACACTCATTCCTCAATTCATAGATACTCTGTGAGAACAAAATATGACCAGACATTTTCAGGAAGCCAAAAACAGAAACAGAGAAGCATCCTGGTGAACAAATAGTAAAAATGATGTCAAAAGAAATAGAATTCAAGGATCAGAAACATGTCTTTTAAAATCCATAGTTAAATCCTTAGATTCCAGAAGATTCTGCATTCAGTAAAACAACATCAAGCTTCCATAAAAAAAAAATTATCAGAGGATAAGAAAGTGCTCCTGGAAAGAAAAATCATTAAATAAAGTTAGAAAATAAAATCAAGAGTATGAATTAAAAGATAGAGCAAAAAGTCAAAAAAGCAGGAAATTATGAGAGAGACATCAGAGATACGGAGACTCAAATTCCTTCATGCAGCTAGTAAGTATTTTAGAAAGAATAAACAGAAAACATGGAGGTGAGACAGTAGTTGAAGAACTAATTGAGATTATTTCACAGCATTTAAGACCAAATATCAGATTGAGAAGATCCAAGGACTGCCTGGAACAGTACATGGACAAAGTCCTATTGCTAAGACACATTGTTATGAAATTTCAGAACGTCAAAGGTGAAGAGATGGTCTTAAAAGTGGTTGTGGAAAAATGCCAGTTTATAGACAAATGAACACAAATCAGATTTGCATTAGAAAACTGGGTTAGAAAACTGAGAAAATTGTATGTTCTTGCCAAACTATCAATTTCAATAATGTGTGAGGAAAAAATTTTTTTTTCAGATTTGTAAGGTACACTCAAGTAAAAATAAAATAAAAATCAAGAAGAAAAATGCATAGGATTTAAAAAATGCACTTAATTTAGAATGACAGAATAAGAGCTATGCTGCATAATTAAGAGAAACTAGTCCTAATTGAAACAAGAAGTCAGAGCCTTCATTTTAACAAATGCTATGGTTAAGAACTTGGATGACGCTAGAGTCAGGCTAAAGGCATATTCTTCTTCTATAGGTGAGCAAAAGGAAAGGCAATTCAAATCTCCAGGAAGACAAAAAAAAAAGTTCTTTAAATCATAACCTAAATTTAAAGCAAACAACGGATGCATGATTTTGACTAATTGGTGTAAGCCATTTGAGTCTGACAGTGTTGTTCAAGGAGATGGAGAGAGAAGATATTATATCCCTGTGCTATTTGAGTTTTTGTACTATGTATACAATTTAATTAGTAGCGGCAATACAATAATAACTATAATGAAGTTATTCACAGGCATTTTGTGAGCACAGTGCCAGGGTAGGTAGCCCAAACTAGAAGTACTCAACCACATCTTTCAAGAGGAGTTACATGAGTGGTACATTTTGAGTTCAGAAGTAATTCAGCAACAATTGAAAGGATGGTGGAAAGAAGAGTATGAACAAAGAAACAGAGGTATGAATAAATATCCATCTATTTAGGTTAGATCTTTCTGTATACTAGTCTTTGGAGATAGGAAGTTAAATAGGAAATGACCAAATCCTAAATAATTTACAATTAATTGGTGGAGACAGATCAGCAAGGCAGACCTGCAATACAGTGCCACAAGTGCCACTATTTGGTATTTTGGATGGTGAAATTAGCTATTGAAAATGAGGAGAGCAGGAGCTGAATTGTGTGAAAACGTGAGGAAAACTGTTAATATTTGGACAGTCACTGAGGGGCATAAGAGAAAGTTCACCAAAGAACATTGAGTGATGGTCTAGCAGTGTGAGGTCCTTTCTAGCACTGAACTGTCACCCAATCAGAAGACAGTACTCATCTACAGAGACACTTAGCTGAAAATATGTATTATCAGACTAGTTTGGGAGTTGATCCAATTTGTGTGGCAGAAATACAGAGGTATACTTGGGATTGAGGGGACGAATAAAGGAGTAGATCAATTAATTAATATGGCATCCAGAACCAAAAGATAAGTGAAGATGAAGAAGTATGATATAAAGACTAAGGAAAATGGAGGGACTGTGGTCCTTTATATTTCTTTAAGGATTAAAGGATCAATAAGTAGGACATAGCAGAGGTTGCTAAAGGTTGAGTGTCATTAGCATAAGAACCATGTGCTTTCCTATTTGCATATAATGTGCCTTGCAGCCATCCTTGGCTAAAGTAAACATTCTGATAACCTAAAGCCCTTGAAATTATTGAGCACATCATTTAAGTGTGACATGATGGAAGTAAATGACAGGGGAAATACCATTTACCACAGCTAGGATTTGGTTGAAAGCACTGAAATGAGAGTCCAGGAGATCTAATGTATAAATCTGAAAATCACACTTGACGTTTCTGAGACTCATTTGCTTCTCTCTCTATAATATTCAAATTATCTGTTGTATCATCTATTCCTCGAATTGTTGTACATAGATTATAATTCAAAATGGAGGAATGTAAAAATGAGCTTTTAACAAATCATTCCATATATCAATATAGAATACTGCCTCACACATATTAGGATTATTTTTCATTACTCTTCTCTTTTGTTGTTGCAGTTATCACAGAAAAAGAACTAATCCCAAACACATAATTTGCTCAGACAAATGATCAACAAATGCTCTAATTTGTCTGATGTCTATAATCAATAGGCTTCAATAATATAAAGATATTTATTTTGTTAGTTTCCCTTTATTTAATCACTAGGATAAAATTCTGGTGCAATGAGACATTTCAAATAATATAAAACAGATCAAACTTTTAATGGTCTACAACAGACGGACTTGGTCATCATGCAAATGTCTGTTTCCTCTCCAATATTTTCCTGAGAAAATGTACTCATATTCTTTACAGAAACAAACTGTTGGTGTCCTCTGTGCACTTTCTATTTTCTTAAAAGTTCAAGAAAATTATTTAAATAAAAAACTTGAGCTTGGATTTTTAGTCTAATAATGCTGAACATTCTAATCCAGGGTGTTCATTAAATCTCTTTATTCTGTATGACTAAGCCTTTCTCTCTTTTCTTCTCCTCCTCCTTCTTCTTCTTCCCTCTCTCTCTCCCACTCTCTCTCTCTCTCCTCTCTTCTCCTCTATCTCTAATTCTCTTTCTATCTCTATCATCTTTTTCTCTATTTCTTTGATTTTCTCTTAACACTATTGGAAAAAGTCACCTTTCTTCTATTTTAGCTTTAGTTAAAAATCTGGAGATCTACCTTACGATTGGATGCTAAACACTAACTTCTGGCTTTATCTGATATTAGCTTTATCTGTTTATATATTGATACATTGCTATTTGGATATTCTGACAGATTAATCCAAAGACCTAGGGTCAGCATGAGGTTGATAAAGCTTGGAAGTGAACTGTGGATGAAATGTTCTAGCATGTACATCTTACATGGACCCAGAAGATATTGTTACATGTTTCTCTATACAATATTACATTCAGTATGACATATTATGATATTCTGGTATTCAGTCATGCTTACTCTGTGACAGCATCAAAGAAGAGAAAGATGTGGAATAAAAAAATATGTATTTTTTGGATGATATGAAAAACTCACATTTTATCTACTACTCATAGCCGAAAATAATTGTTACTATGTTACTAAGGATTTATTTCCAAACACTTCATTAGTTAGCAATTTGCATTGTATCAAATGGGTTTAACTCCTTTAATAGATTCCAAATGGGTCATTAGGCTAATCAATTCTGGTTAGCTTTATACTTATTCATGAGAAGAAAATGCACTAGAAGGATTTCCTGAAGGAAGTCTTGTTTGGAATTCAGCGTTTAAACAATAAAAAAAAAAAAAAAAAGAAAAAGGTCAACATTGCTAACTGTGAGAGATGTATGAGTGGTTTTCCCTGAAGATCTAGATCCTTAACAGATCAGTTCTTGTCACTCTGTTGTCTTACAAAATTGGTTCACAGAGAGCAGAGATGAAGCTGATTGGCCTGCTTATTATACCACTGTTAAAAATCAGGATCTGAGTAAGTGCTTGTGGAGGTGGTGATTATGAATAAAGAGAAAAGTACTGTATCCTTGTTACTGAATGCAAGTTTGTGTGCCCAACGTACAGTGAGGCCAAACAAACCTAAACATCGGAGTTTGGAACAGAGAAAGGTTTATTTCAGGACCAAGCAAGGAGAATGGGTGGCTTGTGCTCAAAAACCCCAAAATCCCCCAAAAGTCTTCCAGTAAAAGTTTTTATGGGCAAGATTTGGGGTGAGGGCTGGAGCATGTATGACTTTCTTCTGATTGTTGGTGGTGAGGTAACAGGGTGGTGTTCCAGGATTGTTCTCAGCTTGAAGTTACCATCTTCCAGCTGAGTGGGGCCCTTAGTTCCTGTAGAAGAACTCAAAAATATTGTTATGTATATTCCTTGAGGAGGAATCAACTCAGGTTTAATCGCTGCACTATTTTTTCTTGATTGCTCCTCCTTTTGTTTCTGCATTCCCTTACTCCCCTGATTAGCAATTGCTTGGATCTACACTTTGGAGCGCGGGGGAAGGTCTTAGGAGGCTAAATGAAGACTATTTCCTACAAACAAGAAACGGGACATGGAAAGGATTGTACCCCAGAGGCCCCCACAGGTTCCTGCTCTGTCTCATTCCTCGTATATGCCTTTGCACAAGTTGTCCCTTTTGCTTTTTGAATAACCCTTCCCTACTTCATCTCCCAATCTCCATGTCAAATTTTCCAGGCCAAACCCAAATTTCTCCCCACCCATTATCTGTAGGGATGACTTTCTCCTCTGCAATAAGCTTGAGTATTGAGAACCAAAACTGTCTACCCCTACACAATGCTTAGAGGCTGAAACTGAAACTACCCCCCCACCCACCCAACTTACAGTCTGCCTTAGGGGTTGGCAAACCTTTTCTCCGAAGGGCCAGATAAATATTGTAGGATTTTGCAGGCAACATAAGATCATGTGCTGCACATTCTTTTTCTTTTTCCTTTCTTATAATCCTTTAAAGTGTAAAGAGCTGTCTCGGCTTTGCCCACAGGACTGGATTTGGCACCCAAATCCAGGCATAGTTTGCAGATCACTGGTCTACATTAACATAACTTACTATTCCATTGTCTTCATTAGCATGACTTTACTATTCCAGAAGAACCAATGATTCTTCAATGAAAAGTATCCACAGACATTTTTTGCCTTAAGATTCTATGCATCTCTTGACCCAGAATTCCTCACCTTGCTTTTTGTATCAATGCTACACTGTTATATGATGATCTTTATCCAGTCATAATCGAGCTTTCATCCCCTCTTCCCCACTCTCTCACTCTCATTGAAAGCTGTCCTTTAAACCAAACTTTCAATTCTCAGTTTCAGTTCTAAATTTCAATCTTGCCTTCCCCACTTGGAGACAGGACCAAAGCTCTGTGGAGGAAGTATTTGCTCTCACCTGTGCTAAACTAAACCTTCTCTTTTGAATAGGTTATTTTGGTGAATTTTGTTTTGGTAGATATTTGGGGATCCAGCATTCAATATTCAATAGAATGGTGTTGATTCTATTATAGTGTCTTTCATAATTGGCTTTTTATCGTAGTATTTAAGTTTGTGCCTGCCTTGACTTTAAAATTTAGGTTATCAGGAATAGTTGCAGGAAGGGGTACCCCTTCCAGGGCCTGAGAGTGGGCTCTTGTCTAACACTCACAAATGAATTGTCCGAGGAGACACATGTGGTGACAAAGCAAGAGGTTTTTTTGGGAAGGGGCGCCTGGGCAGAGAGCAGCAGGATAAGGGAACCCAGGAGTACTTGCTTTGCCATGTGGCTCACAGTCTCTGGGCTTATGGTAATGGGGTTAATTTCTGGGTTGTATCTGTCCAATCATTCTGACTCAGGGTCCTTCCTGTGGCGTGCGCATCACTCAGTCAAGATGGATTCCAGCAAGAAGGATTCTGGGAAGTTGGTAGGACATATGGACTTGGAATTTCCTCTCTCCTTTTGACCTTTTCCCAAATTCTTTCTGGTTGGTGGTAGCTTGTTTAGTTCCGCCTTCCCTTACCAGGGGCATCTTGTTGTAAGATAACTCATGCAACTTGTTACTATTGGCCTGGCCAGGGTGGGCGGTTTCCATCAGTTGTTCCCCTAACAGAATCATATATTGATTATATTTTGTTATGGATTTTGCACATAGTAAGTGATTAATAAGTATCCTTTGCTATATGGCAATTTAGTGGATCTTTACTGAACCACATTATTCAATTTAGCCCTTTCTCTTTCTCATGTAGGGTTGCTGTGTTGAAAGCATTTTTCCCTTCTATTCATGTTAAAACACAAAATGAAAAGGGAAGATGTTCCAAGAGCCATAATTACGCCTCCTTTAAAACATCCCCAGGAATAATCAGTGCTGTTTCTCCACAGGATATTTTCTGTGAAAGTAGCAGCATTTTGTGTCCGGATTTCCTTATATATTCAACTATTCCCGTGACTGCAGATCAGGACATCCCCACAGCGCAGGTCCAATCAAGGGAGCACTGTGTTTCTTCAGTTTGACAAGATACAGAGCAAGGAACGAAACAGAGAACAGGTCTCACTAAAAAGTAAAAACGTCTTCCTGATGTGTGTTGATGGAGGCAATGGCAGGTCAGGCTGTTCTGGGATTAATGCCTAATTACACAGGTGTGTGCTTCCACAACACACACAGATGGCTAAGCACACAATTAGAATTTCTTCAGTAAGATGGAAAAGATGGGCTTCTTTTTAAGTAGAAAAACTTGTCAGAAATCAGCCTTTGAACTGTTGATCTCTTGGGGAACATCGTATGGGTGTGCTGTTATATGTCTCTCAATATTCTCTTATATTTTTTCTTAAGTTGTAGGCAGGTAACTGTGCTGTGTAAGTTATTGACTCTGAAGATAAAACTAAATGAACGGGCTTCCCTGGTGGCGCAGTGGTTGACAGTCCGCCTGCCGATGCAGGGGACACGGGCTCGTGCTGTGGTCCGGGAGGATCCCACATGCTGCGGAGGTGGCTGGGGCCCGTGAGCCAGGCCGCTGAGCCTGCGCGTCCGGAGCCTGTGCTCCGCAGCGGGAGAGGCCACAGCGGTGAGAGGGCCCGCGGTACCGCAAAAAAAACAAAACAAAACAAAACAAAAACAACAAAAACCCTAAATGCACATAATCAAAGAAAAGGTTGGAAGTTAAATACGACAAAAAAGAAAAAGTGTGCTGATAACATGTTAAGTCAGTATGCATACTTATTAGTTAAAAAGGCATGTCATTCATACGAACTAAAGTAATTAGTCCTATGCTTATCCATAGCACCATTTCTGGAACTACCTAAGGGAAAGTTGTTACTGGAAAATAAGGAAGAGTATGTTTAGAGGCCCTTCTAGTTTTGGGAAGAATAGCCCTTTTCTGCTATCAAGCCAGATTTTAGAGATGAGCATGGCTCTGTGATACATCTCACTAGAGTATAATCTGTACGTACCCTACAGCTCTTAATACACACAGTTTGTTAGTTTCTCCTATGCAATTCTTGTGAAGAAGAAAACAAATAAAACACACACAGCTGCCTTAGAGAGAACACTGTTTGATTTCATGGGAGTGTGGAGGTGACAGTTACACTTCTGATAAGTAGGCGCATCTGCTGCAAGTTCTCCAGGCTCAGAGTCAAGAGAATTGCCATTTCCTTGCCAGAGTCTTTGCCCTGACCTTTGCCTTGCTTGACCTGGCACATCTAGGTAGGGAAGAAGGAGGGACACAAAAGGCGGAAGCAGGATGCATCAGACTCAGACTACGGTCAGTATGGGATCTTTTATTCCCTGCCTAGCCATCATCATATAGGGCTTTGCTCTGCTAAGAAAATTGTTCTCCAAATGAAACAAAGCATGCTGTTTAAATAACACTGGGTTCCTACAGTGACCGTTCTTTGGAGTAATAATACCTAACAGGACTTAAAAAGGGAGGACCATCCTCCCTGTTGAAACTACTCTGATACATCTGTCTTTGCTAGATTACACACCTCTTTTTTCCAGGACATCACCTGAGACACCCACCCCATAACCCTATTATGTTTTAAAGAATCAGTTTACACAGACAACAGTCTTATATGATTTGTTAATTTCATGAACTATATAGGTTTAACTGAAACCATATTGACAGATGTCTTCTATATTTGAAGTATGAAATTCTGATTGACAAATTTTTTTTTTCTCTGCACAGTTTTGCAAAGCTTATGTTTAGGCAGTATGACAAGGGTGATCTTTTACCTGACAGAGACATTTTAAATCACTTTTTGCATCTGAAATAATGACTTGTACCTCATAGCAAACCAATGAATATTGCTAAATTTTGAAATAATATGGAGGAAAAAACCCAAATTTCCATCGACAGATGAATGAATACATAGATTATGGTATTCTAGTATAATGGAATATCACTTGGCAATAAAAAAAGAATGAACTATTTTAGATCCATACAAAAGCCTGGATGAATCTCAAAACAACTTTACTGAGAGGAAGAAGCCAGACTTTCACCCCAAAAGGAGTACATACTATATGATGCCATTTTATATAACTTTCTAGACAAAACAAACATATCTCTAAGTACAGAAAAGCATATCAGTGGTTGACTGGGAGCAGAGAGTAGGACAGACAAAAAGGAGGGAATGAAAAAGCACAAGAAAAAATTGGGGCAATAATGAATATGTTCAGTATGTGATTGTGGTGATAATTTCACAGGTGTATATAAAGATCAAACCTTATTAAATTATACATTAAATATGTGCTGAGCCATTCCCTTATATGTCAAGTGTACTTTAATAGTTTATCATATGAATATCTTAAATATCATCAACAAATTCTTAATAGGAGTAAATAAAGCAAGTGAGGTAGAATCTCTCTTTGCAAGCTGTGTAATTTTTGAACTTTTAATATATACAAGATAAGAAGAATCCTGTGCGTGGAGTCTTGACACAATGCTTATGGGTAAGAAGTAGGAATGGAGGCCTTTTCCTTATCAGTAATAGTACAACAAAGCAAGCAAATAAGGGCCACATAGGTAAAAAGCAACTTATGTTTAACAGACATAAAATGGTTCAAAACACGATATTTGCAATAAGAATGAGAAAGATAAGATTCTCTTCAATAAATAAAACATGATTTGTATTTATATTATTTCACATACATAGATAAAGACAAGAAAAAGGGGAAGCTAAGAAAAAATAGAGATATGGAAAAAGAAATTTAAAAAATGAATATTGTCCATTTATCTCATGGATATTGTCAGGTACATACACAAAGATAAATAAACATGGAGCAAATTGATAAAGACATTCATAAAATATTTCCATCTTGTAAACATTCAGAAAACATTCCTTAAAAGACATACAGGGCCCTCCTTCAGTAGAGTCATATGTGCCATTGGGTAGAATCAGGGAAAAAATTAGATCTGGCTCAAAGGTCCTAGTCTTCCCAGGTCCTCTGAGGTCAAAAGAAGAATGGAAAATAATTTAAATGTTGTCAATTAGGAGACCATGTAAATTCAATTTAAACTGTCATTTAATTGCATGATATTTGAAGACTTTCTATTTTTCAATAAAATGAGCCTGGGAAAGGGCAATGAACTAATAGCAAGGTAAAGAAATTACTAATTTGAGCAATTTTGGGTAATAGCAAGCAAAGTATTTTTAGGCTGAGTTTTCTTGGTCTCTTATAAATCACATAGGCTAGGCCTATATGTGCAACCAACTGTGTTGTGAGAATATCTAACGAATTGAACATTACTTCAATGCAATACTGATTACAAGCAAAAGAACCCCACCATTAAATGTATAACCAAGGAGGAAGTGTTTAGGAATAGCTAATTTGTTTACCATTTCATTTTTTCTTACCAAGGATATTTAAGAAGAAATCAGGGGCATCCAATTTACTTTCATAACTGTCATGGGCAGTGTTTTTCAGCAATCAAGTATTTGTTTTAAAATATACCTGGTCTTTGTCCTTAGTCTGTATTGGACTACATAGATACAAAAAGATGTCGTGTCTATTTTTTCTTTCTTTAGTGAATTGTTAAGGCATCCTGCAGGTTTATGCTTTAGCAGGACACTTTTGCTAATCAAGCCATATAAACATATTAAAAAGATCCACAATGATTTCTCAGTTATCAAGGAGATTATTCTGCCCATTATGTTCATCTCAATTTCCAATAGCATGTAGATTATTTAGACCCACCTTTTGGAAGTCAGCATGTAAATGTTCATTAGATAAAACTCAGATCAGTCACCTTGGAATTTTTCTGGTAGAATTTGGTGGGAGAAAACACAAGTGAAGTTTGGTGAAATCTTTAGTATGTATCAGTTGTCCTTGTAATATGCCATGGAACTGATATTTAAGAATGGGTATGTAGAGACCTGTGAAGGAGAAATGAGATGGTGAGCTTTTGAAGCAGTGATAAAACATTATAAGAATCTCTATGTTCATAATTTTTATGTGGAAGCTGCTCAACAAATAATTAAGTCAAAACAAAAGAATGTGGCATTTCATTGCAAGAAATTGTATCCCAGTCTCTGCTGAGTTGAGGAATTCTCCCCTAATGGGACACTGGCAGGCCAGCTTCTCTGTGTCTCGGGTGACTCTGGGCTGGATGGCAGAACCCTCATCCCTGCAAGGATTTTTGACTCATTGTGTAAGGGGCATAAGGAAGCCCAGTAGCAACGGCCCTCAGCATAATATGATTGTCTCTTTTGTATAGCCAGGAAAAAAGGAAAGTTGTCCAAAACACCCACAGCAAGATGCACTGCAAATAAGAAACTATCATTAGCAGAATGAGACGTTAAATGAGAAAAATCCTTTTTTAACATTTGCTGATAAGTACAGACAGGATGAGTCAAGTGCTCACTTTAGCTTCTTCTGCTGCAGGGGCGCTTCAGGCACCAGTGCTTTCTCCTCATGCCTGGCACACGACTTGCCTGGCAGCCACAGGTAGCCTGGTACTTCAGAAAATACAAAACCTACCTTCTTAAAGTAATAATAGAAATTTCATCCAGATGCAATTTTATCAAGGAGGCAAATAACATAGTAAAAATATGAAATTTAAAAATATTTTTGTGTAATATAGGGAAAATTTAAAAAACAATTAACATTGTGAAAGAGAAAATTTGTTTCTAAGGTGAAGGAAAATTCAAGAGAAAAAAGAAATATCTCCTAACAAAATCTATTCCAGGTAGACTAAAACATTGAATGGAAAAACGTTAGTGAGATGCCTGAGGAAGCCAGAATATCTACTATATATGTCAATCTATATATATAACGTTTTAGTATGTTTGAAGCAGTTTTTCTTTCTTGTGTTTAGAATAGGAGTTTTTTCAAAATGATACTGTAGAACAAGAAGAAAATTGTCTTTGCTGTTTTCTACCTTTAGGTGAGGTAGTTTTCAAAGCTGCTCTTCTCAAATGCCTCCATTGGTCCTACCATGGTGCCCCATACAGTATCACTTTTTTAGAAGCTTCATTTTACAGTGTAAATATCATATAGAAAGTGTCTTAGTCTGTACAGGCTGCTATATAACAAAATACTAGTGGCTTAAATGACCCGTACTTATTTGTCATAGTTCTGGAGGCTAGGAATCAGAGATCAAGGTGTCAGCATGCTGGGTTCTGATGAGAGCATGCTTCCTGTCTTGTAAACAGCTCCTTTCTCTCTGAGTGTTCACAGAGTGAGAAAGAGATCTCAAATCTTCTGTTTTTATAATGGCACAGATTCCATCATGAGGGCCCTACCCTCATGACCTAATCTCACCCTAATTACCTTCCAAAGGCCCACATTGAAATACCATAATATCGGGGATTCGGGCTTCAACATATGGATTTTGGGGGGAACTCAAATTCAGTCAGTAGCAGAAGAGATAGGGTCTAAGCTTAAAATAATTCATTTGGTTATTTATGTAAGCAAATAGCTGGGTTCTAAGGGAAGGGATGTTGTACAGGTACTGTTGAGTGTGTAGCAGGCAAGGAGAGATAGGTAGATAGCCAGATAAAGGGAACTGCAAAGTGGTTGGGGGGGGTGCTAGGAATATCAAGAACCTCGGAGGTTGCTGAAAGAGGGAAAATTGGATGGGAAAGGGAGCAGTCACTGATGATAAAACATTTTGTTTACTTACTAGCCTTGCTTAGGGAAAGTCCCATCATACGCATATTTTTAGATTTTTCAAAAGCTATTTCTTTCTCTGTACCCGAGCTGCCTGAGGTATTATTTAGAATTTTGGTGTTAGTCCTAATCACCACAGATAGACAGATACTAAATGTTCTCGTTGTAGATAATGAAGCCAGACTAGTCTCTTCTGTGAACTCATATTCTGAATTTTCAAATGTCTAAAGAGCTGGGTATCAACAAAGCCCAGAATGAATAAATGAATGTGTGCATATGTTAATTAATTTTTTAAACATACAAACAATAAATACAACTCCCAAAATATTTTGAAACACAGTCTGCACAGACAGTTTGAAATTGGTTAGCAGAAATTAGTTTAGCTTAAAAGTCTTATGTTTTATTTGAGAAATGAAAGTGAGAAGGTTCAGAGACAATAGCTGTCACTTTTGAACATAAAGTATTAGAAGGGAAGTAGAAAGTTATCTAAAGTTCACAAACGTCTCCAGTCATCTACAATAGATGTTATTAATCATTTCCTAATGTTTGAAAAGGTGCAACTCATCTGAATTTTATGGGGAAAACTGACCTGTAAACAAACAAATAAATAAACCTGTATTGTAACTAGAAGAGAATAATCGTGTGTCCTAAAAGTTAAAGAATTATTACTACGAAGCTCTGTTTACTTTGTTAAAATTTATCTAATGTATTTCTTATGCACATTAAGTATTTTGACAGGCATCAGTTAATTTTGATGTTTCAAAATATTTCTGTTAGACTTTCAGCCCATTTGGATATGCTAGAAATTATGATATTAGGGTACAGCAAATTTTGTTTGCTTTAAAGGAAGGGAAGAAGGCTTATTTTTACATAAAAGTTCTCATTTAGTATTTATTTTAATATTAAAACTTCTTACCACATTTTCCAGCACATGGCATTTTCTCAATAAACGTTGAATGAATGAGGTTAAGTCACACGTCACATATTATTTTCAGAGAATAGCAGCACCATGGCTTAATGACAGTGTTTTCTAGTTTTTAAATAAGATGTGGCACTTCTATAGGCACTTGTTCTGAAAATTGTGTCATTTTGAAACTTACAACATCAAAGTTATTTGAAATCATTTTCCAAATAAACCAATGACAGAGGCAATGACAGTAAGATGGTACCCAACTCTTTAACAAAATAATAATATTATAATCCTTCAGTCTGTGCTCAAGCAATCTCCCTTTAAAGGGAGATGTGTGTTGTGTGTGAGTACCCTATAATGTCTCTTAAATTAGCATTGAGGTATGGCTAAAGCTACCATTGGAAGGGATTAATATATAATATATGATATTGATTCCAATTTCTAATATATACTATGAATATAGAACAATAATTGGAATATAGAAATCATTTGAGAAAAAAAATTTAAACTCTTTTCCTCACCATTAAAATCTGAATGTTTACTCAAGAAAATGTTTTGAAGATGGCCTAAAAACCTTCAATTCACCAGAACAGGCAGCTTTCTTGTCTTCTATAAGTTTGTGTTTGAATTATGCCATAGATAGTTATTGTTATTGAAGAAGGAAGGAGAGGAACGATTAGATCAGTGAATATTGTTATAAAATATGAGAAAATCAAGGCCTTGTTTGAGAATTCCTGCCCCTTGAGAAGTTATAAAACACCAAAGTCAGTTCTGTTCATCAAACTGAAATTACTGTGATGTAAAACTCTTCTTGAAAATTCCTAGCTTGTAGTTGAGATGGAGTCAGCATGATAAAATCAAAAATTAATTTCACAGATTCACCTGATAAAAAGTAAGGAATGTAGCCCACGTACAAATCTTCTTCTTTGATTTCTTCTTCATCTCCTCATTTATTTCTTCTTTCTTTCTTTCTTTATTTTTGCCATTAAGAAATTACTAACAGTTGTGTGTTTTTAGAAGATACAGGGAAGCCTGAGGGGAGGGCTACAGGGCTCTCTCACTCATTTCCACACAATAGGAATGAAAACAGAAGGAACAACCATTCCAGTTTCTCCCTCAGAATCTTGGAGAACAACAGCTACCTGGAGTGTCCTCTGTTGGTGGCACTTATGGGGAAGCGAACACAGCCTCCCACATCCTAGGGAGCCACTCTACTGAGATACAGCATGAAAGAGGTGGCGCTTATAAATGTGCTGTGGCACCCAGGGGAGGAATGGTGAAGCCAGATGAGGAAACCAACTACTGTTGGCAAGATGGCAGCTCCGGGGACAGCAGGTCAGCCTAAGAGAAACAAGAGGGTCAAATGAGGCAGCCCCGGTGCAAGTGGATCCAGCATGGACTTTGGAGTCAGGTGGACACACATTTATGACCCCGTTGTGTATCTTCTGAGTAGCAACTTACATGAGTTTCCTAAGTTCTCTAAACCTTAGTTTCTTCATTTGTAAAACTGAGATTACCATACCTATCACTCAGTGTTATTAGTTGATAACGTGTATTTTTTTATGTATCAATGCATGGCAAATCAGCTCAAAATTTAGCAGCGTAAAATAGCAATCTCTGTTTATTAGCTTTTGTGATGTTGTGGGCCAGGCATGTGAACGTGGTTGAGCTGGGCTGTTCTCACCTGGGGTCTCTCACTTGCTTGCAATCAGTCAGTCGGTGGCTAGAGCTGGAGTCATTTTGAAGGCTTTCTCATTCACATTTCTGGTGCCCGGGCTAGGAGACAAACAGCAGGGACTGGAGAAGCTGGGGCTCCCCAGGCATCTCCCCTACCCCCAGGGCGTCTCGCCACCTCACCCTCCTGCATGGCCCTTGCAGGGTCACTGGATTTCTTACATAGTGGATCAGGGCGCCGAAGGAACACGGTCTGAGACAAAGAAACAGGTGCAACTGTATCACGTTGACTACTCTGGGCCGAAAGTCACACAACATCACTTCCACTGCCTTCTATTCACTAGAAGTGAGTTGCTACTACCAACCCATAATCAATAGGAGAAGAATTAGACCCCTCCTCTTTTTGAAGGAGTATCAAAAATTTGTGGATGTGCTTCAAAAGTACTGCACTATGTGAAATGCATGGTCTTCAATAAGTGGTGGCAATTTTTTTTGTTTTGGTTGAGGTGTAGTTGATTTGCAATATTGCATTAGTGTTGGGTGTGCAGCATAGTAATTCAGTTTTTCTTTTTTTTTGTAGATTATATTCCATTGTGGGTTGTTACAAGATGTTGGATGTGGTTCCCCATGCTATGCAGTGGGTCCTTGTTGCTTTTCTAAAAAAGAAAAGAAAAGAAAAAAGAAAAGAAATGACTAACAGGGTCTCTATCAGTCTATTATACAAAAAATAATAACTTGTATTAACAGAGGGATATTTTGCCTCAAAATCATTCACAAACATTTACCAATATGCTGCTGCAAGATGACCATTTCCACTGAGGTGGAACCACCTCTGGTGAAACACAAGAGTGTATTTACTAGCAACTCTCCCTTGCTGGTGTGAACACAGGAAGGTGTCTACAACAGGAAGGGGAAATGCAGATATTCACGTTTTCCTTCAAAGAGTTAAAGCAGATTCTTCTCTTGGCTATAACTGTATTTTGAATTGTGTCTGAAGTTTTTTAAACACTGGCTGTTCAGAAATTTCTCTTTGCATTACTTC
This sequence comes from Phocoena sinus, assembly GCF_008692025.1. Lineage (NCBI taxonomy): Eukaryota > Metazoa > Chordata > Mammalia > Artiodactyla > Phocoenidae > Phocoena > Phocoena sinus. Next base: position 27,817,011 of record NC_045775.1, read on the forward strand.
AAGTAATACTTTACATAACTGGAAAAGTACTTTTACATAGCTGATAAAAATGCTCAGTTACTTTTTACAGTGGTTTCCAACTATTTTACCTTCATTACTGCGTTGGCATGTGGCAGGGCTGGCTTCATGGGTATGCAACCTGTGTAGTAGCACAGGGCCCAGTGCTCAGAAGGGCCCTGTGTTTGGTTTAATGTTCCATTGTCACAATTTTGAGTTTCTTAATAGTTGTTTAACCAGGGATCCTGTGTTTTCATTTTGCGCTAGACCCTGTAAATGATGTGGCCAGTCCTGGCACCTGATTGGAAGTAGAGTGAGTTAAGGGTCTGGATGACCTTCAAAGACACCAGAGCAAAGTTCCCAGCACTTGGGTATGTTTGTCTATTTTGACAAGGCAATTAAGGATGGTATATGCAGCCAGGCTTCTTCAGAGCAATGTGCCGCCAATTTTCCTCACTGAATGCAAAGTAGGGTGGCTAGAGTAACCTGCAATAGGATGTGCAATTTTATGTTATACCAAAAGTAAGGACCTCTGGAGACTGTGCACCAAACGGTACTAAACTTCTGTCTTATACTCTGCTGGGAGAGGGAAATGACTTATATGCAGATGAAGCTAGAGAAGCTGGGTATTACATGTAGCCGCTATATCTTAACATATGCCTGTCCACAGAGAAAGCCCACCAGTCCACACATACTGAGGGCAATGATGGTAGAACAATCCTGAAAATTATACTAATAATACTGCTTAATATTTGTATGACTTCTATAGATTATCTCACAGTAATGATCCTAATTGAGGTTTACTATAATTCGATACTAAATTCATAGAAGTTGAGTTGCCAAAAGTCATATAGTGAGTAAGTTGAGGTAGACTTTAAATATTCTAAAATCTAATTCTAAATCCATGCCCAGTGCTATGTTCATCTGTCTGTTTCACTGGTTATAAATCTTTGAGCCTCTAGCTAGAAGGCTGCCCACATAATGGGATTTTATTGAAGCAGATGAAGTAATTTTTTGGCTGCCAGTGAGGGCCTCATCTCTAAAGAATCCCAAGACAGAACATTATGTAGGTAGTGGGAGGGAAACAGAGCACCAAAAATATGGCAGGAAAAGAAGGGCAGAAGGGAAAGACATGGTAAGGAAGGCACTGAAAAGTGAAGTTGAAAGAAACACTTACGGTCATCTTGTCAATCTCATACTTCTCTCTCTATCCGACCTGATGAAAAATCCCCCTCAACAGATGCTGAAAAGATGAATTTTCATTTCAGAAACGTACAAATGAGCACTTTATCTCAAAATACCAGATTCCATATCATTCTTAAAGACCTCTATTTGTTTGAAAGTTCTGGCTTAAGTTAAACTGAAATTTGATTTGATGTGAATTTGAATTAAATATGGTCTCTGCTCTCAACTCTTGAGTCATAAACACGTAATTTCAATACACATGATAAAAGTCATAGCAGTGAAATCCACAAAAACATTTTAGAAAAGCATATTGCTGGAAATGCTTGACAGAGTTTCACAGAGCACTTTCTCTTTGTCATAGGCTGTGAATAATGGCAAATTATAAAAATGGAGAACACAGAAGTTTTCTACTAACCCTAATGACTTTTGTCCCTAATCCGCATATATTTTTTTAATGTTTAAAAACTCTACCATATGGGGCTTCCCTGGTGGCGCAGTGGTTGAGATTCCGCCTGCCGATGCAGGAGATACGGGTTCGTGCCCCGGTCCTGGAGGATCCTGCATGCCGCGGAGCGGCTGGGCCCGTGAGCCATGGCCGCTGAGCCTGCGCGCCCGGAGCCTGTGCTCCACAACGGGAGAGGCCACAACAGTGAGAGGCCCGCGTACCGCAAAAAAAAAAACAAAAAAAAAATACTCTAGCATATCTCTTGGTGGTATTCTCCTTTTTAGATTAAATAATCAACTCAAAAAATTCCTTAAATACTGTGTGTGGCATCCACATCTGCTCCTCAAAATATATGATTCTCTATCCTTTCATCCTATAGATTATTCTCTAGTTCTTTACTGTCCCTGTTAATGTGAACCCCCAAGGTCTAAACTCACTTCATCATATATATTCTGCTCTTTGCTGCAAAACGACCTCATTCCCTGTGATGGGAGCATTTTCTCACATACTAAGCGTGCATTAGAGTTTGTGTCAGCAGCATCATTATTTTCTTGGCTTATGCTGAACCTATATTTAGATCAATACCAGATAGAGCGGGTGTCCCACAAAAGCATATACTTGGGGGGCTTCCCTGGTGGCGCAGTGGTTGAGAGTCCGCCTGCCGATGCAGGGGACACGGGTTCGTGCCCTGGACCGGGAAGATCCCACGTGCCGCGGAGTGGCTGGGCCCGTGAGCCATGCCCGCTGGGCCTGAGTGTCCGGAGCCTGTGCTCCTTAACGGAAGAGGCCACAGCAGTGAGAGGCCCGTGTACCACAAAAAAAAAAAAAAAAAAAAAGCATATACTTGGAAATCTAAGACAAAAGTTTCATTTTCTCTCCTTAGTTTTGACCTAAATAAAAAAATGTTGACATTGTTGCCTAGTAAATTAAATTTTTCCCCATCTTGTTGCACTTAAAAATTAGATAACTCTGCCTTCAATGTTTTTTTATGTTTATTTATTTTCTTATTAGTCATCCATTTTATACACATCAGTGTATACATGTCAATCCCAACCTCCCAATTCATCACACCCCCACCCCCACCCCCACCCCACCACCACTTCCCCCCCTTAGTGTCCATATGTTTGTTCTCTACATCTGTGGCTCAATTTGTGCTCTGCAAACCGGCTCATCTCTACCATTTTCTAGGTTCCACATATATGTGTTAAGATACGATATTTGTTTTTCTCTTTCTGACTTACTTCACTCTGTATGACAGTCTCCAAATGCATCCACGTCTCTACAAATGACCCAATTTCGTTCCTTTTTATGGCTGAGTAATATTCCATTGTATATATGTACCACATCTTTATCCATTCGTTTGTCGATGGGCATTTAGGTTGCCTGGCTATTGTAAATAGTGCTGCAATGAACATTGGGATGCATGTGTCTTTTTGACTTACAGTTTTCTCTGGGCATATGCCCAGTAGTGGGATTGCTGGGTCAAATGGTAGTTCTACTTTTAGTTCTTTAAGGAACCTCCATACTGTTCTCCATAGTGGCTGTATCAATTTACATTCCCACCAAGAGTGCAAGAGGATTCCCTTTTCTCCACACCTTCTCCAGCATTTGTTGTTTGTAGATTTTCTGATGATGCCCATTCTAACTGGTGTGAGGTGATACCTCATTGTAGTTTTGATTTGCATTTCTCTAATAATTAGTGATGTTGAACAGCTTTTCATGTGCTTCTTGGCCATCTGTATGTCTTCTATGGAGAAATGTCTATTTAGGTCTTCTGCCCATTTTTGGATTGGGTTGTTTGTGTTTTTAATATTGAACTGCATGAGCTGTTTATGTATTTTGGAGATTAATCCTTTGTCCGATGATTCATTTGCAAATATTTTCTCCCATTCTGAGGGTTGTCTTTTCATCTTGTTTATGGTTTCCTTTGCTGTGCAAAAGCTTTTAAGTTTCATTAGGTCCCATTTGTTTATTTTTGTTTTTATTTCCATTACTCCAGGAGGTGAATCAAAAAATATCTTGCTGTGATCTATGTCAAAGAGTGTTCTTCCTATGTTTTCCCCTAAGAGTTTTATAGTGTCCGGTCTTACATTTAGGTCTCTAATACATTTTGAGTTTATTTTTGTGTATGGTGTTAGGGAGTGTTCTAATTTCATTCTTTTACATGTAGCTGTCCAGTTTTCCCAGCACTACTTACTGAAAAGACTGTCTTTTCTCCATTGTATATCCTTGCCTCCTTTGTCATAGATTAGTTGACCATAGGTGCGTGGGTTTATCTCTGGGCTTTCTGTCCTGTTCCATTGATCTGTATTTCTGTTTTTGTGCCGGTACCATATTGTCTTGATTACTGTAGCTTTGTAGTATATTCTGAAGTCAGGGAGTCTGATTCCCCCAGCTCCGTTTTTTTCCCTCAAGACTGCTTTGGCTATTCGGGGTCTTTTGTGTCTCCATACAAATTTTGAGATTTTTTGTTCTGTAAAAAATGCCATTGGTAATTTGATAGGGATTTCATTGAATCTGTAGTTCGCTTTGGGTAGTATAGTCATTTTCACAATATTGATTCTTCCAGTCCAAGAACATGGTTTATCTCTCCATCTTTTGTTATCATCTTTAATTTCTTTCATCAGTGTCTTGTAGTTTTCTGCATACAGGTCTTTTGTCTCCCAAGGTAGGTTTATTCCTAGGTATTTTATTCTTTTTGTTGCAATGGCAAATGGGAGTGTTTCCTTAATTTCTCTTTCAGATTTTTCATCATTAGTGTATAGGCATGCAAGAGATTTCTGTGCATTAATTTTGTATCCTGCAACTTTACCAAATTCATTGATTAGCTCTAGTAGTTTTCTGGTGGCTGTGTTACTGTCAATTTCCTCTTTTAGAGCTGTTAGCAGTTGCCTTATGTATTGAGGTGCTCCTATGTTTGGTGTATATATATTTATAATTGTTATATCTTCTTCTTGGATTGATCCCTTTAACATTATATAGTGTCCTTCCTTGTCTCTTGTAACTTTCTTTATTTTAAAATCTATTTTATCTGTTATGAGTATTGCTACTCCAGCTTTCTTTTGATTTCCATTTGCATGGAATATCTTTTTCCTTCCCCTCACTTTCAGTCTGTATGTGTCCCTAGGTCTGAAGTGGGTCTCTTGCAGACAGCATATATACAGGTCTTGTTTTTGTATCCATTCAGCCAGCCTGTGTCTTTTGATTGGAGCATTTAATCCATTCACATTTAAGGTAATTATTGATATGTATGTTCCTATTACCATTTTCTTAATTTGGGGGGCTTTGTTTTTGTAGGTCCTTTTCTTCTCTTGTGTTTCCCACTTAGAGAAGTTCCTTTAGCATTTGTTGTAGAGCTGGTTTGGTGGTGCTGAATTCTCTTAGCTTTTGCTTGTCTGTAAAGCTTTTGATTTTTCCATCAAAACTGAATGAGATCCTTGCTGGGTAGAGTAATCTTGGTTGTAGATTCTTCCCTTTCATCACTTTAATTATATCATGCCACTCCCTTATGGCTTGTAGAGTGTCTGCCGAGAAATCAGCTGTTAACCTTATGGGAGTTCCCCTGTATGTTGTCATTTTTCCCTTGCTGCTTTCAATGATTTTTCTTTGTCTTTAATTTTTTTTTAATAGTTTTTTTTTTTTAGATGTTGGGAGTAGGAGTTTATTAATTTATTTATTTTTGCTGTGTTGGGTCTTTGTTTCTGTGCAAGGGCTTTCTCTAGTTATGGCAAGCAGGGGCCACTCTTCATCACGGTGCGCGGGCCTCTCACTATCGCAGCCTCTCTTGTTGTGGAGCACAGGCTCCAGACGCGCAGGCTCAGTAGTTGAGGCTCACAGGCCTAGTTGCTCCACAGCAAATGGGATCCTCCCAAACCAGGGCTCGAATCCGTGTCCCCTGCATTAGCAGGCAGATTCTCAACCACTGTGCCACCACAGAAGCCCTGTCTTTAATTTTTGCCAATTTGATTACTATGTGTCTCGGCGTGCTTCTCCTTAGGTTTACCCTGCCTGGGACTCTCTGTGCTTCCTGGACTTGGGTGGCTATTTCCTTTCCCATGTTAGGGAAGTTTTCGACTATAATCTCTTCAAAGTTTTCTCGGGTCCTTTCTCTCTCTCTCTTCTCCTTCTTGGACCCTGATAATGCGAATGTCGTTGCATTTAATGTTGTCCCAGAGGTCTCTTAGGCTGTCTTCATTTCTTTTCATTCTTTTTTCTTTATTTTGTTCCACAGCAATGAATTCCACCATTCTGTCTTCCAGGTCACTTATCCGTTCTTCTACCTCAGTTATTCTGCTGTTGATTCCTTCTAGTGTATTTTTCATTTCAGTTATTGTATTGTTCATCTCTGTTTGTTTGTTCTTTAATTCTTCTACATCTTTGTTAAACATTTCTTGCATCTTCTCGATCTTTGCCTCCATTCTTTTTCTGAGGTCCTGGGTCATCTTCACTATCATTATTCTGAATTCTTTTTCTGGAAGATTGCCTATCTCCATTTCATTTAGTTGTTTTTCTGGGGTTTTATCTTGTTCTTTCATCTGGTACATAGCCCTCTGCCTTTTCATCTTGTCTATCTTTCTGTGAATGTGGTTTTTGTTCCACAGGCTGCAGGATTGTAGTTCTGCTTGCTTCTGCTGTCTGTCCTTTCTTCAATGTTTTTAAATTGAAAAAAAAATCATAAAAAATTGTATTTCTCTTTCCATCTTACAAAGATTTTGAAAATCTGAGATTCTCTCTACTGTAGTGAGCACTTTCTATAGTTTTGTATTTGCTAGCATTGGTCACATATTTAGAATTTTCTTTTTTGAAGCTTCAATCTTCAAGTCATACCCAGGGGAAGTTCCAGGTTTTGTGGACTTGAAACTTGTACAGCTGGGGATGGGTGTCTTCTTTAAGAAAAGTAACATAAAAAACCTTACTTTAAAAAATTTTATAGGACTGTGAAAGTAGCCCATTCAGGGGCATCTGAAACTTGAGATTAATTAGGTTCATGGTGATTACACTTCTGGCTATGCTCCTTTCAGATTCTCTAGCCAAAGAACCATAGCTGAGTTTTGGCTGACCATTTTGAAAGTGCCCAGATTGTCTAGCGTATATTATCTGTTCAGTATGGCAGTCTGAGCTGATTGAAAAGCCAACTTCAACTCATGGACATGATAGAAAAAACAGAATTAATGTGTTTTAGAATGCATCAGTCATCTTGAAACTAACAAAAGAAAATTGTCTTATGGTTGAGATGAAGATGGAAATCAATTCACAAACATGTATCAAGAGTCACAAAGGCTGCCACTTGAAAGAAAGTTAGGCTAAAAACAACACCAATCAATTCTGGGAAGCAGCATGGAAGATTGTCCCCCACTCAGAACTCAGTGTGTCAGAGAACTACTCCTCTGGCTCATACTAATCTTGAGACTAGAATCTGAATTCATACCAACCGTGTGTTTCAGGTATTTTTAAGACCAAAAACCAAAACAACAAACAAACAAAAACAAGCAAACAAAACAAACAAAGAAAAACAACAAAACTTGTCCTGTACCAGAGATATCTGTGATATTAGGCAAAAGCATCATGGTTTGGCTCTATTGAGATGCTTCCACAAACCTGGACATATGAAATCCTCAGAAAAATCATTGCAGTGAGATAGAGTCAAAACTTACAAATCAACCAAGGAAAGAAACCACCACAGTGGGGCTCAGTACATAAAACACATGAGAAAATTTGAAGCCCATGCATGACCTTGAGACACTAGAATAATCGGAGTGAAAGGTAAAATATCCAAATGATTAAAAAGATGAATATAGATCAAAGTACAAGAGTAGTATGAACAAAAAGAAATAGGAATAATTGAGAAAAGACCCAATATATAGTATACAAATAATATAGTTACAGGAAAAGTAATCTCAATAGATGGGTTGAACAATAGACTGAAAAAATAATTGTGTCTGAAGATAGACCTGAGCACTTCTGCAGTATAAGCAAAAAACTAAAGAGAAGGAAAACATGAAAAAAAGAGGCTAAAAAATCTGGGCATATAATACAAGGAAAGCGTGAAAAAAGAGGCTAAACAATCTGGGCATATAGTACAAGGAAAGCATGAAAAAAGAGGCTAAAAAATCTGGGCATATAATAAAAAATTTTAGCCTGCATCTAATAGGAGTTTCAAAAGGAAAGAGGAAAAATTAGAGAAGTAACATTTAAAGTCACAATGATAATGGTAAGAGCAGATATACTTGCTTTACTCCTCATGTTCATGAAAAAGCTTCTAAATGTTCATCATTAAGTATGTTGTTGGCTATAGAGTTTTGACAAATAATGTTAAGAAGTTTGTTTCCTGTTACTGTTTGCTGCCTTTTTTATTTTAATGATGATTGCAAGCACAATTTATTTTAAGATTTTTCTGTCCCTTTTGAGGTGATCATATGCATTCTTTACTCTCTTAATGAGCTGTGAGAACAGACTGTTTTGCAATCCTGATAAGTAAATTTTTAAACATTGTTAGAATCAATTTACTAATACAATTTAATGTATCTCAAGTTTTGACTCTGTGAGTGAGATTACCCTAGAATTTTTTTGTACTGCTCTTGTCCAATTTTAGGGTTCTAGTTACATGAGTGTCAGAAAATGAATTGGATAACTCCCTCCATTATATCCTCTGGAAAAGGTTGTAAAGGTCAGAGATAAACTGTTTGGGAAGATTTGCTAAAACTTGCCTGTAGTAGCATCTAGACCTGTTGTTGCTGGAGAGTGGAGAAAGGGGAGAGAATTTGACTACCTATTCCATTTATTTAGTGCCTGTTGATCCAGAGTTCCAATTGCTTCTTGAGATAATTTGGTTATATGTTTATTTATTAATTTTTAGAAAATATCTACCATATATACATTTTATAATTTATTGGCATTAAATCATTCATTGTTTAAAAATAATTACTATTTTATTATATATAGACATACAGTCACATATACACACACATGCACTATAGTACATATGCATGCATATAGGTATAGTCCATATACAATGTGTGTTTGTATAGATGTGTGGGGGTCAGTGTTTCTCTCTTTGAGCAGTTTTGCTTGAATTTTGTGTATTTCATTTCATTTTTAAACAAAATTTGATGTTAGACCTCAAAATCAATTTTCCACTTGTTCTAGAAAATCATCATCCATGTCCTTTCTCTGCCCATGTGTTTAGAAATGTACATGCATAATACTACTACTTGTGAATTTCTATTCACTGCTTCTCAACACCCCACCCCTCACTGTGCTTCTACTCTACTGCTCTGGGAAGCCCTCCAGACTCTTCCTTGGCCAACTCTGGGAGCTCCATCCACTATGCTGTCATTACCTCCTGTCCTGGACTCCATTACCATAAACAATGTATTTAACTGGCTTGCTTTATCTAAATGCAAGTCTCCTTATTACATTGTAATGTTCTTGGGACAAGTGCAGTAACTTTTGTTTGTGGCCTTTAAATCCCCACAATGTGTTTAGTATAGAGTAGGCACCGAATAAATTAGTTTGAATTCTTAACACTAACATGTTAATTCTTTTCACAAGAAGCAGGAGAAAAATTAGTGTTTTGAATATTTTTTGACAAGTTGGAAGAAGTTGACTTATTCTTCTAAGAAGGTAGAACACTTGCCAATTTGACATATCAGGCCCTTTTACTGATTTATAATTTATCATTTTCTAGAAGAAATTTTAGCAGCTGTATCACATCTAGATATGTCTACTTCCAAAGCCTTTATAAGAGATTCCTCAAATAGTATTATAAATTTCCTTCTATGGTGGTGACAGTATTCCTGCCTTTCCCTGTGAATACAGAGATCATACTATATTCTCTGAAGCATGAAATAGGGCTTCATTGTTCATTGTTTAGACACATCATCTTTAAGAAGAGACTTAATGCTTTTTAGAACCCATCAAAGTCTCCTATTCATTGTCTCATTAAGTCATGTTCTCCTGCTTATACAAGTTTTATATCTTTGATTTAGCACTCTTTTTCCCCTGATGAGTATCGATTTAGTTAACAGAAAATGTACAGTTGGAAAAGTCTTTTCTTTTAGGCATTTTCTCCGACTATGGGGATTTGCAAATCCTCTCTATGGGCTTCGCTGAAATTAAAGTAACAAGACCAATTTCAGTTACTTTAACAAATAGATATTTTAAATGCTTGATTAAATTCACTTATTTAAACAAGAGCATATGATATGATTCTGAAAAAGAAAATTAATCGCGTGATGTGGTGGTCTGAGCAGATTTTCAGTCCATCTTCCTCTTGCTGACTTTGCTGAAGAATTGCCAAACTGACCTTGATCTCCAGACTGAGTCCAAGAAGCAGACCAGAGATGTGGTTGGCATTCTGTGATGTGGTGGTGTGCAGTCTGCCGTCTCAAACCCATGACTTCCACGTGGTCTGTGTCTGACGCAGTTGTACAGGTTTTAGAGGCTGATACTTAAGATGTTCCTCTAGGCCAATGACTCATTGGTTAAAGCTCTAACAATTAATAAAGAAGAGATGAAGCAAGCTATCGCCTCAACTCTAAACAAAGAAAGTGTGGGATTTGCAACTACCACTTGTAAAATTGGGTGCCTTTCCAAGTGGGCCTAGAGAGCAGAGGATTAAGAATAAGAGAAAATGTATCACATATAGAGACCCAAAATACTCACTTTTATATCTTTTTCTTCTATAAAAATATTTTATATATTTTTCATCATTTTATATTTATACTGACACTTTTGCTGCTCCCTAGGTCCAGAACAACAGATTTAAATGGTGTGTGTGTGTGTGTGTGTGTGTCTACGTGTGAGTGTGTATATACTTACATGTACAAAGAGTCTGAAGCAGACCTTGCTGACTATTATATTACCCCTCCCTTTTTGCTCAAGCAGGGAAACCAGTTTCAGAAGCTATGAATCGTTATCACATCAGACAGGAGCACAGACATAAAACATGCCCTTCAGTTCCTTCTATATCTACAATTCTTTGCTCCTTCATGCATTCAGGAACATTTCCTGGAAACTACCATAGAATATCTTTTTTCCAGACAGCTGCTGTCTGGAGCTGTCTGGAAAAAAGAGCTCCTAAAATGCATGAATTTAACATTCCAAGCACTACCTTTTGTGCACCTAGAGCAGCATTCCAAGAATGATTCTGTTGCTGACCACTTTCTCTTACAACTTATAAACAAAGAGAATCTAACACAATTCAGCTGTCCTTTCTCAACTGTTTTATCAGACAGAGCAAGCCAAAAAAACAATTAGATATGTAATCTTTTCACAAATTGCTATGCTTACATCTAAATTACAGTGTTGCTTGGGAAAATGGGGACAAAACACAAAAAGAGGAAAAGGAGAACAAAGGAAGTAAAAAGTGAGAGGAATCATGAAGGATACTTGAATAACGTCAGATTGGAAGTGGGTTTAATAAGAGCCAAAATCGTGAGAGTCTAATGTGAAGATATAGTTTATTCAATTTCGAATAATTTCTTTCAAATACACATGTGAAAAAAAGGGTACGATCAAAATTTGATACATTTATGAAAGTTACAATGGGGATACAGACTGACTTAGTCATTACATCCCAAGATACTTGAATGAGGGAATAAGGTTTGACATTTCGAAGAAGAATATTTGGGAAAGATAAGAGGATGTTCAAAATCTACTGGTATTTAATAAATGTATTGAGTGATTAAAAACTAGAATAAATAAGAATAGACATTAGAACTATTTCAAAAAAGTAATGATCTATATTGTTATGGTTTGGTTGTGTCCCCTCTCAAAATATGTTGATATTCTAGCATCTGTGAATGTGACCGTATTTGGGAACTGGGTCTTTACAGATGTAATCAAGTTAAGATGAGTTCATCCTAGGCTAAGGTGGGCCCTAATCCAATAACTGATATCTTTATAAGATGAGGAAATTTGGATACACACACAGAGAGGAGTATGTCATGTGAAGAAACAGAGATACACATGCCCAGGGGGAAGATGATATAAAGGCATACAGAAAGAAGGCCATGTGATGATAGAGGTAGTATTGAAGTGATGCATCTATTGATACAAACCAAGGAATGCCAAGGATTGCCAGCAACCATGAGAAGCTAGAAAGAGGCAAGGGAGAATCATCCCCTAGAGCCTTCAGAGAAAATATTGACACTGCTGGCATCTTGATTTTGGACTTCTAGCTTCCAGAGCTGTGATGCATTTCTGTTATTTCAAGTCACTCAGTTTGTGGTAATTTGTTACAGCAGCCCTAGGAAACTAATACATATAGATTATATTTAGAAAATTTAGGTACACCTATGATTTAAATGCAATCTCAAAATTGAGATTATAAAAAATTGACATATTTCTATGCTAAAGAACAGGTCCCTTGGGGCTTCCCTGGTGGCACAGTGGTTGAGAGTCCGCCTGCCGATGCAGGGGACACGGGTTCGTGTCCCGGTCCGGGAAGATCTCACATGCCGCAGAGCGGCTGAGCCCATGAGCCATGGCCGCTGAGCCTGCATGTCCGGAGCCTGTTCTCCGCAACGGGAGAGGCCACAACAGTGAGAGGCACGCGTACCGGAGAAAAAACAAAAAAAAAGAACAGGTGCCTTTTTCTTTCTTTTTTTTTCAACATCTGATTTCTCACATGCATCTTCTCCTTCCCTTTTAAAAGGGGAGTAGAAGGCTTGAGAAGTAGGAAGAGGGAAAGGAGAGAGAGAGAGACAGAGTTTGGGGAAGGAGAAGATGCATGTGAGAAATCAGATGTTGATTGAGGGTTTGCTGAGAAAGGTCAGGCAGGTTGATTGGTAAATAAACAGGATGGGTAGAAAATATGTTTCCAAAGAGCAAAAAATAGACCCTGATCTGATTCCTTACACAGCCAAACAGAATGAATTATTATTTCCCTTTTATTTCATTAGTATTCATTTTGCTTGTTTTTCTGTATTTTTAAATCATCCATATAAACCTTAGGGAGGGAGATACTATCTCTTTATCAAGCTTCAATTTCATGCAGACCCACCATGCCCACTTGAAGGAGATAACCAGGGCCAACTCTCTATTCTAGCCAAGGAAGGCTCTGGTTCAGGGAGAATGACAAAGGAATATAATTTCGCTAATAAGATTAGAATCTTATCACTTTCTGGAAGCTTTTCCTCCAGGTACAGCAAATAACTTTGCTTATCCAGAAATTTAAGACCAATTAAAAACAAGTTGCTTGAATTACCACTTTAGTTATTTATTCCCTTGCTCCTTACAAGTTGCCAGGAATGTATTTAGGAACTCAACCATTGGACTATTTATTGCAAGTTACTATCTCTGGCAGCTGATCTGTGGCAGGTAGAAAGAGGAAAATCATTGGATGTTAAAAAAAAGTTTGATTCAAGGCAAAATTGTGAATATTTTTATTTTTGAATATTCCTTAGAAGTTAGGAAGTAGACTAGGCAGGGAGGTTCTTCTCCAGTTTTTATTGAGAAGGCCATGGGGGAATTTTAGGCCCACTCCCTGCTCCACAGACTCCAAAAGGCTTCTGGTCACTTTACATGAGGAATAAGACCTCTGCCAGGAATCACCAACAGGAGCACAGAGTGAATCAAAATGACCAGCGGTCACTTAAAGCCCGTTCCCTTTGCACCATAAGAATTCTCTTGATGTCATTGTGTGTGTCCTCAGAGGCGAGTGGTCATTACTTCTTGATTTCTTTCTCTCTTGGCACATAGTTTCAAAGATCACTGAGCCCTCTCCTAGTCTATACCATAATTATAGTGAGGCTTCTCAGTAAAAACTTAGAGGTGAATTTTTTGGGGGCCTCAATAAATGGGTATCTTTTAAGATAATTTCTTAGACCTATCTAGCCATGCTTCTTAATACATTTCTCTTCTTTGACTGTACATCACATGGCCTTTCTTCTTTGAAGTCATGAAACTCATCTGTCTCAGGGTCTCATACACGCTGACCTTCTGTTCAACACACTCCCATCTGATCTTCTACTCACCTTTCAGGTATCATTCTCATCCCTGTCACTATCCCCAGCTCAGCAAAGTTATAACTCTTATGTGCATTGGACCATTTCAAAATGCTATTTTAAAAATGAATAAATACTTATTTGTGTAATTGTGTGTTGAATAGATGTCTTCGCCACAACATATAAGTCCACAGCACAAGGACTGAGGGTCTTTTCTAATTTGGGCATCCTGTCTGATGGCAGAACTGTCATAGGCAATCAATAATGCTGGGGATGGCATGATCTCACCTTAGAGAGACCCCCCACAGAGATCTCTCGTTTAAAGATGCTTCATTGCAGTTTAGGGCTTCAAATTCCTAGATCCTCGTGCTGTCAGTGGGTGCAGGGATGATGGGTGCATGCATTAGAATGCTACCTACAAGTTCTGGACCAAACACAACAAACTTTTTCTGAAAAAGGCCAGGTAGTAAATATTTTAGGTTTTGCAGTCTCTGCTTCAACTACTCAACTCTGCCTTTGTAGTGTGAAAGCAGCCGCAGATAAAACCTAATGTGAACAAGTGTGGCTGTGTTCTAATGAAGCAATTTATAAAACAAAAAGGCCAGGGACAGTGATCTGTGAGTCACAGTTGTCCAAATTCTGTTCTAGATGGTAATTTCTTCACTAAAGATTTTAATACCTGAAAGACACTATAGAGAGCTATACCTGTTCTGGTCTATTCCTGTTCTCTAGTATAACTACATCTCACTATGTTGTAGAAGAAACAATACAGACATTTGTTTATGTGGGAGGAATGCAGTGATGCTCCTTCTATCAATTTTATTCATAATAACAGTTTGTTTCAGAGAGTCACATAACTCCAAAATACTTTCACACGTGTCACTGCAAAACAGCTTTGATAAGTTTTCATTAAACCTTTTCTTTATTCTATTACTTTTTATATTACATCCTATGCTATTTATTGCTTTCCTATAAAGATCATCTGTTGTTGCTTATTCCAAGTGTTAGGTAGAATTTATAGGACTGATAGGAAATAATTTTTGACTGATATGGGATCAAACAGAGTCATTCAAAACCATTTACCTTCCCTATAAATTACAGCTGGGTGGCTACTGTTAAAGAATTGCTCCCATCTCCATTAACAACCTCCATCTCCTACTCAGTCAGCTGTGTACATTGTGGATGTTTTGAGCCAAGCTCCAACATCACTTACAAGGCTGATATGTTAGACTAATGTGAACGCTGACCATTTGCACTCACAACATGCCCACAACACATGCATTATCAAGGGGAATTAATTGTTAGCAATGAATTCAACATTCAGCCTTTAACATTTTTATTCTGCCAGGGAGGCCAGAGAATAAATCTATTCTTTCAAGCAGGCTGTTATTAATCTCTGGCTTTCACAAACGGCAAACAGTCACCGAATCCAGCTGACAGCACATATTCATTTAAAGACTAATAAGGAGAATTACCCATATTAGTTAAAGTGTGTTCTTCATCATGGGTAAATGTTTCCAGAACTATTGCAGGATTTGGATTGGAGTACGTGGAACAAATTGACTTGTTCTAATTGTTATCTAAAGGTGAAGCATTGAGAAAAATTTCCAAAATACATTCTGACAATCATTTCAGCTTCGTTTTGGGAAGAACATAATCTTGCAATAGATATTATTTAACTGTTTTTTTTTTTTTTGTAAAGAAATACATTAAAAAACCCTTCAGTCTTTTGTGTGGTCAGATTCAGAGATGTCTCTTTACTTTCTATGTGTTTATATTAGGATTTTAACTGTAATGGGTTCAAATGCATGAAGGAGGAATAGAAATAGGAAGCAGGCTTCAAAGACAGAACCTGAGAACATATGATGGAGAAGTAATTCTAGGGGGCTTGTCCTCTACACTCCAATTTCATCACCTAGGGAAAATGCTTCCCTTGCTCTGTCCCTTTTTAATCGTACCAATTGGTACCAATCGTACCAAGGTTGTCAGCATTCCTCAAATTATGCAAACTTAGAAGAATCCATTATTATAGTGTACTTCTGAGTGTGTTAAAAGAGAAAAGGGATATTAAACCAAAGACATACTATATCAAATAGCATAGCTGCTGAATATCTACAAAGCCATCTTAGGAATCCCATCATACTTTTGAAGTTTTTATTGGTAGATACTTTGTTATGTTTCTCTGGCTGATTGGAGAAATGATCATTGCTCCATGGTTGTGACATCTGATTTCCCTCATGTCTAGTCTAGCATCTTCCCGAGTTCTAACCTTCCTTTCACAGTATTTTGTGGAAATTATTGAAGAGTTGATGCTTCAGGGGCAATTTTGAAATTGGCTCCACTCTTCAATGACTGTGACGTGGAAGCTACAGTTGACGTGCACCTGCAGTTTGCCACCAGTAGACATATTCTGCCATTTCTAAGATGCAAATCGCTAATTGCATTCACAAGTGGTAAGATCAGAGTGAAGTTCAATTATTTCTGAATTTCTGTGCTCCTATTGGATGCAGGAACTGTCAAGTGATACAAAAAGACTCATCTTGCTCAAAATGAGGGGTGTGACAACAGCACCAAGGGCTATGAAATGAAATTCTCCATCTGACATTGGTTTTCACAGATTCACCTTTAATAGTTTGGTATAGTTTTATTAAATATTATTTTACGCTCCTGAGCATTAACCTTCTGCATTTCTCTGAGACGTTATTGCTAGTTTACATAAACTCAACTAATACTTACTGAGGCTTTCTTATATTTGTTTGTTTAAATGTATACAAATAGAAAATGCAATACTCTAGAATAAAGAAAAGTCATATATTAAGAAACAAGGTAAAAGAAGGTAAGAGGTAAGAAACTTAAGTAACTTTAGAATATTTAATTATTATTCAGTCAAAGCTTCATTATTGCTACTTATTTGAATTTGCACTTTTGTTTGTGAGGAAATGAAACAGCTAAAATGTTCAGTATGTCAAAGAGTGGACCAGCCTTGGATATTATATGGTCTTGACTCTTCCACGTGTTTCCATGGTCATCATGCTTTATGCAGTCCCAAACTCCTTAGCTCATCCAAATTAACTTTCTCAAAGTTTTCCCCAAGCACTTCATTTTTTCTCATAGCTTCATGAATGTAGAGGGGCTGATTTCTTACAATAACGTGTTTTTCTTCTCTCTTTCTCCTATTCATCCTTTAAAATTCATATTTAATGTCACTTCTTATGAGCAGTGATTTCTGCCCGCTCTAGCTGAGTTAGGGATCCTCTCTTTGTTCTCATTATGTCCTATGCTTATGCTTTTCACAGCACCTATTTTGCCATATTTAAACACTTTTTCTTGCCTTTCTCTATACCTGACTGTGATTTCCTTGAGGGTAGATATTGTGTTGTTTTTATTTCCAGATACCCAGTGAGTAATATGTAGAAACATTTATTGTATACATGGCTTATGGAGTTCACCACAAGGCTGTTTAGTTGCAGGGAAAGAATCACCTAGGGAAATAATGCTTTTTCTTGACTATGAAAACCTAGTGCCACATTTTTGTCCTAGAGTGATAATAAATCTTTATTCTGGCTTATGTTTGAGACCTCAGGCTCTCCTAGAAGTGTGGGTTTTTACATGAGACTCAGATCTGTCCCATGGCTTCCCATACAGGGATCCTATGCAGTAAAAGATTAACTCAGGAAGTCTGGATTGTTCACACTCTACACATTCCAAAGAAAGAGCCTTTGCTCTGCTTCTGGAAGGTAACCTCTAAGCCCTTAGAATATCCTCTCTGATGAGAGTGTCACTGTTCACATGGAGGCCTTGGGCCACACCAGACAGTCTGTGCTAATGTTGTGATTTATGGTGGGGGCCCTGAGCCACTGAGAATCAGCTTGGGATTTTAGGGGGCCTGGAGACTAAGGTAAGCCATGCTTTTGTGATGGTCCACACCAAGGCTCAGGTGAACTGTCCTGGCTGGCAATGCTCTGTGCATATTGTCACATACTGTTGCTGGGAGAAATAAATGTTATACATGTGACTCCCCTGTGAGAGAAAAATTGGAAGCTTGTGCCTAGTGTCTCCTGGAACTGCCCTATGAGTCTTTTCCATTTTTGCTGTAATAAACTGTAACTGTGCATAATAGATTTCCTGAGCTCTCTGAGTACCTGTAGCAAATCACTGAACCTGAGTGAGGTCTTTTGTACCATCAAACAAATAACCTGAAGGATTAAAACAGTTTAGAGAAGCTTCTGAACATCTGTGGTTATCTTATCTTAAAGTGCCTTATTACCTTTGCACGAATAGGTCAAGGTTTGGAAATTGTATTATATGACTGCAATTAACATTTCCTTACCCTTAACATCCTGTGGAATTTTCTGGACATTTGATAATAATGTATGTGAGCTTGACACTGAACTCCACTTTTAGGATAAATAGTGAAACTTAATGTATATTAAGTCACACTAAAATCTGTTCTCCTCTTTGGGACAGATTAGACTAGAACCTTATTAGTTTCTGAGAGTTCATTACATTCTTTGTGGTGGCCTTAGTGGTCAAAATATTTCCTGAAATCCACTTTACTGTAAATAATTACTTATTTAGATTTTGTTTAGGGATGGGCTTATAATGTATAAAGATACAATTTGTACTGAAATAACTCATGGAAGGGAGAAAGTTATAGAGCTAAAAGAAGAAAAAGTTTGTATGCTATTAAAATTAAGTTGGATTTAATACAAACAAGATTGTTCTAAGTTAAGATGCAAAATGTAATTCCCAAGATAACCACTAGGAAATAATCCAAAAATTAAAAGCAAAGAAAACAAGAGAATAAGAATGGTGTACTAGAAAATATCTATTTAAAACAACAGAAGGAAGTAATAGAGAAATAGAGACATTCCTATTAGTGGGGAATGGAGGCAAAAAAGACATAAAATATATTAAAAAACACATAGCAACTTGGCGTACATAAAGTGAATGAATTAAACACTTCAATCAAGAGGCAGAGATTGGAAGAATAGATAAAAAGCAATATGAGAAAAAGTTTATTCTCAAAGATGCAAATAGATTTGAAGTAAAAGGATGAAAAAAGATATACCATTCATAAAGTACCCAAAAGAGATTTGGACTGGCTACACTAATATCACACAAAAATAGAATTTAAGACAGATTGTCACTAGAGTAAAAGAGGAAAAGAGGATTAATTCATCTTGGAAACATAACAATTATAAAATTATATGCACCTAACAAAAGAACTCCAAAATATATGAAGCAGAAAGGGACAGAATTGAAGAGAGAAATAGATAATTCTATCATATACTTGGAGACTTCAATACTCCACTTTTAAGAATGTATAGAGCAATAAAGCATAAGATTAATAAGGTCGTATGGTAGTTTTAGTTTTTTAAGGAACTTCCATGTGGGTTAGGGAGGATGGGGGGGAGGGAGAAGCAAGAGGGAAGAGATATGGGGATATATGTATAACTGATTCACTTTGTTATAAAGCAGAAACTAACACACCATTGTAAAGCAATTATACTCCAATAAAGATGTTTAAAAAAAAGATTAATAAGGAAATAGAGGACATAAATAAACCAAATAGACTTAGTAGATATCTATAGAACACTTCATCCAGAAAGAGCATGATACACATTCTTCTTAATTGTATGTGGTCCATTATGCATTACTGACCAGATATTAGGTTAAAAAACAAACCTTAATAAAGTTTAAAATAATAGAAATCATATGTAGTACATTTTCCTACCATAATGGAATAAAATTAAAAATCAATAAAAATGAAATCTTATTTTTTTTTTAATTGTGGAAGTTAAAAACACTCTTCTAAATATCCAGTGGGGAAAGAAAAAAAAACTCAAAAGGGAAGTTGGAAAATACTTTGAATACTTTGAGATAAATGAAAACAGTGACAAAACTTACCAAAATTTATCAAATGCAGCTAAAGCAGTGTTCAGAGAGAGTTTTATGGCTGTAAACTCCTATTTTTAAAAAGAAGAAAGATCTCAAATCAATAATAAAATTTTAAATTTTATGAAAATAAAAAAAGAAGAAGAACATACTAAACCTAAAGCAGGCATAAGGGAGGAAATAATAAAAAATAGAATAGAAATAAATGAAATGAAGAATTTTTTTAAAAATGAAGAAAATCAGTCAAGTCAAAAGTTTAAAATCCTTCCTTTCCAGTTTCTCCAGGAAGGGGAGCCCTTGGAGGAACAAGGTAAATAAAATTGGAACATATTTATTGGGTTGGCCAAAACCTTCCTTCAGTTTTTTCTGTAAGATGGCTCTAGTAGCACGTAGTTGTCTTTAACTTCATTCAAAACATTTTGTTAGATTGTATGTGACAGCTGTCATATCAGCGATCAGCATGCATTTAAAAAAGACTTGAGAAAATTGACATATTTTTGTGTAGCCATTTTAATATTGAAGATGGACGAAAAAAAGCAACATTTTTGTCATATTATGCTTTATTATTTCAAGAAAGGTAAAAATACAACCGAAACGCAAAGAAAGATTTGTGCAGTGTATGGAGAAGGTGCTGTGACTGATAGAACGTGTCAAAAGTGGTTTGCAAAGTTTCATGCTGGAGATTTCTCACTGGACGATTCTCCATGGTCGGGTAAACCAGTTGAAGTTGATAGCAATCAAACCAAGACATTAATTGAGAATAACCAACATTATAACACATGGGAGATAGCTGACATGCTCAAAATATCTAATCAAGCATTGAAAACCATTTGCACCAGCTTGGTTATGTTAATTACGTTGGTGTTTGAGTTCCACATAAGTTAAGTGAAAAAAACCTCCTTGACAGTACTTCTGCATGCGATTCTCTACTTAAATATAATGAAAACGTTCCGTTTTTAAAGCAAATTGTGACGGGCGATGAAGAGTGGATACTGTACAACAATGTGGAATGGAAGAGATCGTGGGGCAAGTGAAATGAACCACCACCAACCACAGCAAAGGCCAGTCCTCATCCAAAGAAGGTGATGTTATGTATATGGTAGGATGGGAAGGGAGTCCTCTATCATGAGTTCCTTCTGGAAAACCAAACAATTAATTCCAACAACTACTGCTCCCAATTAGACCAAATGAAAGCAGCACTCGATGAAAAGCGTCCAGAATTAGTCAACAGAAAACTCATAATCTTCCATCAGGATAATGCAAGACTACATGTTTTTTGATGACCAAGCAAAAGGTGTTACAGCTTGGCTGGGAAGTTCTGATTCATCCGCCATATTCACCAGACAGTGCACCTTTGGATTTCCATTTATTTCGGTCTTTACAAAACTCTCTTAATGGAAAATATTTCAATTCACTGGAAGACTGTTAAAGGCACCTGGAAGAGTTCTTTACTCAAAAAGATAAAAAGTTTTGGGAAGATGGAATTATGAAGTTGCCTGATAAATGGCAGAATGTAGTGGAACAAAAGGGTGAATACGTTGTTCAATAAAGTTTTTGGTGAAAATGAAAACTGTGTCTTTTACTTTTACTTAAAAAACAAAGACACTTTTTGGCCAACCCAATAAAATATACAACATGATGATTTGATGTACGTGTGCATTGTGAAAGGATTCTTCCTCATTGAATTAATTAACACATCCATCACTTCACTTATTTACCTTTTTTTGGGGGAGGGGGGCGGTGAGAACATTTAAGTTTTGCTCTCCTAGCAAATTTCAATAACTCCATTTTTATATCATCACAATTTACATAGCCACAATGTTAAAAAGTTACATACTAACTCTGTAAGATCAAGTACTTTGATTTTTGGCAGGGAGATGACCGAGAAGATACACATTCTAGATAAGTTTCCAGAAGCAGAGAAAATGGTGTCTTTTAAATGTTCCATATATTTCTCTTTACTTCTTAGACTTCTTTTAGTAAGATGGCTTCATTGTTGCCATCAAAGAAATGTGAATGAAAGTGAGTGTGCCATTTTAGGACCAAATTTTTAAAAAGCTTATATACCTTTCGTAGCTCTCACGTCTTTTCCTTGGTGTCCCTGAAAGATAGTTTTTAGATGTTTGGAACTTGAAGCTCTGAACCACAGGCTGGTAGGGAAATGGACTGACTCTCACTAGACTTTTCATAAGCAAGAAATAAACCTTTGTTGCACTAAAATACCACAACCTATTTTAACCTAATCTCAGAAGAAATAGGTCAACAAATGATGTTAACAATTTAATCTACACAAAATACAGCCTTAACTAATACAGGCAGAGTATTATAAAATGGATTTTTGAGGAGACAAAGGAAGAGTCCCTTTTATCAATTTTGTATCATTTGATTTCTATAAGACTTAAAAATATGTGTATGAATATTACTAAAATATTGGTCTTAAAACATGATTGAGATCTTCCCTCCAATTCTGACATAGAGTCCTCTGGTTATGTCACTGATTAGCAGACTATTCATTTATAAACTTGTTGGAAGTACAGTTTTTAGAAGATAAAGGATCATTTATTGTCAACTAATTGAGCTCCCAAATATGAGACAGACAAAGAGGGAAAAAGGAGAAGAAAAAAGAGCATTCTTCCAGTTGCTCATGTAAAAACCTTGGAGTCATCTTTGACCCCTTTTTGACTCTCACACTCCATATCCAATCCCTCAGAGAGTCCTGGCTATGCAGCCTTCAAGTTAGATACAAAATTTAGCTACTACTTATCCTCAATTACTACCACTCTAGGCCAACTGACCTTCATCTTTGACCAGAATTAATAAAAAGCTTTAAAAATTGTCTACCTACTTCTCTACTTGTCTCTGTCTATTCTCAAAACAGCAGCCTGAGTGATCCTATTAAAAAGTACGTCAGATCATGTCACTTTTCTGCTCAATATCCTTCAGGCATGTCATCTCCATCAGAGTAAAAGTATAGTCCTGACAGAGACCTACAAGGCTGTACATGATATTTCTGACCTCCATTTCCCACTTCCACCCTCGCCCCCTCTGCTGAAGTCAAGGTTTCCTTGCTGTTCTAGGAATAGGTCAGGCATGATGTTGCCTTAATTCTCTTTCTTCTCTTTAGAATGCTTGTCTTCAACATTGCACAGCTAGATACCTCCCTTTAGTGCAGTGTCACCTTTTCATGAGATTATCCTGTTCTTTGGTCCATCCTGTTATTCCAAATGTAACCCTTTCTATCCCTCTTCTATAATTTTCTCTTTCCTTTTCATAATCTCCTGTTCTTTTCACTCTCTAATGTACTACACATCTCACGTATTTATCTTTTTTATCCTCAGTTTCTCTCACTAGAGAGTATGTCCCATGGGGCAAGGATTTTTGTCTGTGTGCCTAGAACAGTGCTTGGCACATAAGAGTGTTCAATAAATATTGGTACTTCTGAGTGACAGATGCAGTGTTGGACTGTTTGCATATATTTTTCACTTAGTCTTCATAATGATCCTATTATATATATACTTTTGTCTCCTTTTTTTTTTTCCTTAGATGAAGACACTGAAACTGAGAGAAGTTAAAATATGTGAATGTAGGTCTTTCTGACTTCAAAGCCATTGTTCTTTATTATATCTTAGTTACTTTTACTCAGGAAAATAGGTGTTATGTGACAGGTCCTTAGGTCTTTATTTCCTTTTTATCTGGGACTCTTCAATCTTCCTTTCGCTCTCTGACTTTTCGTGTTCGTGTTAACACAGCAAAGACAACCCATTGTGAAGCCTGGCTTAGCCACACTGTCACCCTCTCCTCTAAAATCTCACCAGTTGGAGTAGAGCTGTCAGCCTTTTGTGAACATGGTAAGCCTCTCAGTGAAGTAAAAGGCCAATATTACTGTGTACCTTGTAAAAGCTATCATAGTAGAAAAGAACATGCAGAAATGTTCACATGATGAAGAGAAATGTCACCAGATGCATATAATCTTGAAATTCTTACCTATATATATTTTTTTAACATCTTTATTGGGGTATAATTGCTTTACAATGGTGTGTTAGTTTCTGCTTTATAACCTATATTTTTATATACACTACTTGAGTTAACAGTTCTGAGACAATAAAAGAAAGACACAATCATTTTGTTCAGTTCAAGTGCTTGACAAAAAAAAAAGCGCTTTTTATAAAAGTGAATATCAGCTGAGTAATCACTGAAAAAAATTGCCTATTGATCTAATCAAAAGAGAGCATTCAAAATGAACATAGTCCAGGTTTATGTAAAATTTAGGATAGGTCAAATGCTTAGTACTTTTGAGGTAAAAATTTTATGATACCTGAATACTAGTGGCAGAAAACTCAAGGGCAGAAAAGATAAAGTTGGAATAAAAAGTGTAGCTAAGTGGAATTGCTACAAGTTGATTCATTAGGAATAAAGGAAAAGCAGAGTAGAGAGGACAAAACAGTGTAATGATTAAACAGGAAGCTTTGCTTCCTATGTTGGTCCAATATTTATGTGAATAAGAGTATAAGAATTCAGAGTAAAAGGAGAGCAACAAGATGAAAAGGTCTTTTAATTATTACCTTGAATTTAAATTTCTTAATCATCTTACAGTGGACAATAATGAATGCCATTAAAAAGAATATTTGTTGAAGAAAGTTAGCAAAACATATATATGCTTCAATATAGGTGTGTGCACACATGCACACATGTCCCAAGCAGCTTATTTCTGTGATTCCATATATCAGAGAAAACTTACTTGGGGTTTTTACTTCTAAAGGTGCTAATGTAACATTGGATGTGTTTACAAATAAAAGCAGCTAAACCCTCATGTTTCAGGACTTGCATTCTGAAGTTTCATTTCTCTATCATGTAATAGACCAAAGTAGGTGCTCTTAGCCAGCTAGTTCTTCCTCAGGTAGAAATTCGAGGATCCGTGTCACCCTGGAATCATTTCCATTCCAGGCAACTAGAAGGGAAACAAACCAGACAGATCATTCCTGGGGAGGTTTTCATTGGCCAGGCTGGGAAATATATATTTCTCTTTCGCTCACATTCCATTAGCTAGACCTCCATTACATGGCCACACTCACCTGTCCAGCCATGTGCCCAGGAAGAAGAGGAATATGGCTTTGAGAACAGACAGCAATCTGCCCCATCAGAATAGCACACTATGTTGGGCTGCTATTATGAGTAATGGCATTGTTCTAGACACTGGCACATTTGAATATTGGTTTTTTGCGGACCCTAAATTAGAATACTAATTGTACAATTTCTGATGAAGTAAATTGTTTCATTTGGACTAAAAATACATAATAGTATATATTTAGGTTTATGTCACATGTCTTATTAACATGTACTTCTTTTGGTTTCTATCAAATGACAGAAAACTTAGAATTCTAGAGTTTCAGAATAGTTTGAACTTAGAAAGCTATTCACTACAGATTATTTGTGGCATTAATGGAGTGCTGTAATTGAAATGCTGAAAATGTAAATTAATTGGCTTGTAAATGAGACAGGTATAACAAGTAGATGAGGTCCCCAGGTCTGTTTTCATTCAGCTACCAAGTTGCAGGAGAAAGTGAAAATGTTTACAGAGGTTAATGGAATAATTATGTGGGATTTATCAATTCTGTTTAAACTGCATTTAAAACATAAAGCCATATTGTGCACCTGAAATTATAAAATGGGCTTTCTCAGAATTCAGAATGTTTAGAACTAAAAAAGAGGCATTTTGTATTATTGTGAAAAGGTAACTGTCTTTTTAAAAGTAGGAATTTATTTATAATTTTCTCTTCCAATCCATTTTCTAGGCTTTTATACAAAAGACACATCTGTCTTCAAAGTTAGTTCATTTAAGTCATAGAGAGAGAAGCAAGTGCAGAATAAAAAGAAAATCACTGCCATAATGCAGAGTTCTGAAATACCATCACTTAGAAAGAGATATCTCCCGACAGAGACTATTTTAAATATTAACATTTGTAAGCTTCTTATTTCACTCCCTTTCCTTCCCTCCCTCCCTCCTTCCTTCCTTCCTTTCTTTCTTTCTTCTCTCTCTTTTTTTTGTTTTTTTCATTTTTATCAAGTTTTTAGATTGCTTCTTCAGGAAGATTCTTAATTTACTGGCTGAAATGATGGAAGGGGAAGCCAGGTACATGATTTCACCTAAGCAAGAATCTCCACCTCTAAGGAATAGTGATAACTAGATTATGCAGCTAAGATCATCACCTTCATTCCTCCTTATTTGGGTAGGTTCCCCTATACACTCAAGAGGAGTTAAGCTCAAACCACTTTACAAAGCATATCAAATTAATCTTTTCAATATCCCATCAGTTAGTTTTATGCCTGGATACTCATTTAAGAAAGCTTCAGACATAAATAGCACTCATCTCTATTCACCTAAATTACTGATTTTTTCAAATTCTTTTCTTGAACTTCAATGGGTCAATAATTTTATTTTTGTTTTAAGAAACATCTTTATTCACAATCATTAATTTAAACATTTTAAAATAAAAATTAAGATATTATATCTAAAAATGAAAAGTATGAAGAGTAAATATATTAACTCTTACATGGATGTTTACAAACTGGATGAAAAAAAAGGTATTTTCAACAACAAAAGGTATAGTGTATATAGCAGAGTTTTTATTTTTCTTTTTATAATTGAAGTATAGTACAATATTGGTTTCAGGTGTACAACATAGTGGTTTGACATTTATATACATGATGAAATTACCTCCATGATAAGTTTAATAACTATCTGTCACCATACATAGTTGTTATTATCATATTGTTGACTATATTCTCTATGCCATACATTATACCCCCATGACCTATTTATTGTACGAATAGAAGCTTGTACCTCTTAATCCCCTTCACCTATTTCATTTGTTTTTGTATCCCTTTCCTCTCTAGTGACCACCAGTTTGTCCTCTGTATTTTTGAATCAGTTTCTGTTTTGTTTGATTTGTTTGTTTTGTTTTTTTAGATTCCACACATAAGTGAAATCATACAGTATTTGTCTTCCTCTGTCTGACTCATTTCCCTTAGCATAATACTATCTAGATTCATCCATGTTGTTGCAAATGGCAAGATTTCATTCTTTTTTATGACTGAGTAATATTCCATTGCATATATATATATATATATATATATATATATATATATATATATACATCACATTTTCTTTATCCATTCATCTATCAGTGGGCACTTAGGTTGCTTTCATATCTTGGCTCTTGTAAATAATGCTGTGATGAACAAAGATGCGAATATCTCTTCAAATTAGTGTTTTTGTTTTCTTCAGATAAATACCCAGGAATGGAAATTGCTGGATCTTTTTTTTTTTTTAACATCTTTATTGGAGTATAATTGCTTTACAATGGTGTGTTAGTTTCTGCTTTATAACAAAGTGAATCAGCTATACATATACATATATCCCCATATCTCCTCCCTCTTACTTCTCCCCCCCACCCTCCCTATCCCAACCTTATACGTGGTCATAAAGCACCGAGCTGATCTCCCTGTGCTATGTGGCTGCTTCCCACTAGCTGTCTGTTTTACATTTGGTAGTGTCAATGCTACTCTCTTACTTCGTCCCAGGTTACCCTTCCCCTCCCCGTGTCCTCAAGTCCATTCTCTACGTTTGGGTCTTTTTTTTTTTTTTTTTAACATCTTTATTGGGGTATAACTGCTCCACAATGGTGTGCTAGTTTCCGCTCCACAACAAAGCGAATCAGTTATACATATACATATGTTCCCATATCTCTTCCCTCTTGCGTCTCCCTCCCTCCCACCCTCCCTATCCCACCCCTCCAGGCAGTCACAAAGCACCGAGCCGATATCCCTGTGCCATGCGGCTGCTTCCCACTAGCTATCTACCTTACGTTTGTTAGTGTATATATGTCCATGACTCTCTCGCCCTGTCACAGCTCACCCTTCCCCCTCCCCATATCCTCAAGTCCGTTCTCCAGTAGGTCTGTGTCTTTATTCCTGCCTTACCCCTAGGTTCTTCATGACTTTTTTTTTCTTAAATTCCATATATATGTGTTAGCATATAGTATTTGTCTTTTTCTTTCTGACTTACTTCACTCTGTATGACAGACTCTAGGTCTATCCACCTCATTACAAATAGCTCAATTTCGTTTCTTTTTATGGCTGAGTAATACTCCATTGTATATATGTGCCATATCTTCTTTATCCATTCATCTGATGATGGACACTTAGGTTGTTTCCATCTCCGGGCTATTGTAAATAGAGCTGCAATGAACATTTTGGTACATGACTCTTCTTGAATTTTGGTTTTCTCAGGGTATATGCCCAGTAGTGGGATTGCTGGGTCATATGGTAGTTCTATTTGTAGTTTTTTAAGGAACCTCCATACTGTTCTCCATAGTGGCTGAACCAATTCACATTCCCACCAGCAGTGCAAGAGTGTTCCCTTTTCTCCACACCCTCTCCAGCATTTATTGTTTCTAGATTTTTTGATGATGGCCATTCTGACTGGTGTGAGATGATATCTCATTGTAGTTTTGATTTGCATTTCTCTAATGATTAATGATGTTGAGCATTCTTTCATGTGTTTGTTGGCATTCTGTATATCTTCTTTGGAGAAATGTCTGTTTAGGTCTTCTGCCCATTTTTGGATTGGGTTGTTTGTTTTTTTGTTATTGAGCTGCATGAGCTGCTTGTAAATTTTGGAGATTAATCCTTTGTCAGTTGCTTCATTTGCAAATATTTTCTCCCATTCTGAGGGTTGTCTTTTGGTCTTGTTTAT
The DNA here is from genome assembly GCF_008692025.1 of Phocoena sinus. NCBI lineage: Eukaryota > Metazoa > Chordata > Mammalia > Artiodactyla > Phocoenidae > Phocoena > Phocoena sinus. Next base: position 27,845,239 of record NC_045775.1, read on the forward strand.
GGTTTCCTTTGCTGTGCAAAAGCTTTGAAGTTTCATTAGGTCCCGTTTGTTTATTTTTCTTTCCATTTCTTTAGGAGGTGGGTCAGAAAGGATCTTGCTGTGATTTATGTCAGAGAGTGTTCTGCCTATGTTTTCCTCTAAGAGTTTGATAATTTCTGGCCTTACATTTAGGTCTTTAATCCATTTTGAGCTTATTTTTGTGTATGGTGTTTGGGAGTGATCTAATCTCATACTTTTACATGTATCTGTCCAATTTTCCCAGCACCACTTATGGAAGAGGCTGTCCTTTCTCCACTGTACATTTCTGCCACCTTTATCAAAGATAAGGTGTCCATATGTGCGTGGTTTTATCTCTAGGCTTTCTATCCTGTTCCATTGATCTTTCCGTTTTTGTGCTAGTACCATACTATCTTGATTACTGTAGCTTTGTAGTATAGTCTGAAGTCAGGGAGCCTGATTCCTCCAGCTCCATTTTTCTTTCTCAAGATTGCTTTGGCTATTCGGGGTCTTTTGTGTTTCCATACAAATTGTGAAAGTTTTTGTTCTAGTTCTGTGAAAAATGCCAGTGGTAGTTTGATAGGGATTGCATTGAATCTATAGATTGCTTTGGGTAGTAGAGTCATTTTCACAATGTTGATTCTTCCAATCCAAGAACATGGTATATCTCTCCATCTATTTGTATCATCTTTAATTTCTTTCATCAGTGTCTTATAATTTTCTGCATACAGGTCTTTTGTCTCCTTAGGTAGGTTTATTCCTAGATATTTTATTCTTTTTGTTGCAATGATAAATGGGAGTGTTTTCTTGATTTCACTTTCAGATTTTTCATCATTAGTATATAGGAATGCCAGAGATTTTTGTGCATTAATTTTGTATCCTGCTACTTTACCAAATTCATTGATTAGCTCTAGTAGTTTTCTGGTAGCATCTTTAGGATTCTCTATGTATAGTATCTTGTCATCTGCAAACAGTGACAGCTTTACTTCTTCTCTTCCGATTTGGATTCCTTTTATTTCCTTTTCTTCTCTGATTGCTGTGGCTAAAACTTCCAAAACTATGTTGAATAAGAGTGGTGAGAGTGGGCAACCTTGTCTTGTTCCTGATCTTAGTGGAAATGCTTTCAGTTTTTCACCATTGAGGATGATGTTTGCTGTGAGCTTGTCTTATATGGCCTTTATTATGTTGAGGAAAGTTCCCTCTATGCCTACTTTGCTGGATCTTAGGGTAGTTCTATTTTAAATTTTTTGAGGAACTTTCATACTGTTTTCCATTGTGGCTGCACCATTTTACATTCCAGCCAACAGTGCACAGGATTCTTTTTTATCCATTACCTCACCAACACTTGTTATTTGTTGTTCTTTTAATTATAGACACTCTGACAGGTATGAGGTGGTATCTCATTATAATTTTGATTTGCATTTCCCTGATAATTAGTGTTAACAACTTTCCATGTGTCTGTGTTGTTTGGAAAAATATCTATTTACTTCCTCTGCCCAGTTTTTAATCAAATTGCTTATTTTTTGATATTGAGTTGTATGAGTTCTTTGTATATTTTTGATAATAACCCCTTATCGGATATATAATTTGCAAGTATCTTTTGCCATTCAGTAGGTTGTTATCAGAGTCTTCTGACCTTGGCATTATTGACATTTTGGACCAGATAATTATTTACTGTTGGACTATCCTTATATTGTAGGATATTAGCAGGATTCCTGACTACCTACCAAATGCCATCCAGCTGGCACAACATAAATGTCTCCAGATTTTGCCAAATGTACCCTTGGGAGAAGCACAATGCTTCAGTTGAGAACCATTGAGCATTATAATTATTTTTTTATTATTTTAATCACAAATATGGCAAATATTCACATGTATGCTCTTAATTTTTGATGAACTATAACATTCTTCCTTGCAGTAACTCACCACTCAGAGGGCAGAATTGTTCACAGTATTTTAGTACAGCTGTTAATCAATGTGGGGCTTTAGGCAAGTCTATACTGAATGAGACTCTGGACTAATTCATCGGTTTTAGCTTTCATAATGAAGGAGAAACTAATATGTTTTTAGTGTGATTGAGCCAAAGTGCCAAAGTGTCAATAAATCATCATGATAGAACAAATTGAGTTAATGGATTTCTTAGTGTTTTGCCTTTAGAATGCGAGGCAGAGGATGAAGTCACTGAACGAGAAACCTCACAGTCATATAGCTTAGTTATATCTTAATATTAGAGTATTTAAGATTATTCACTAGCTAGTTCAATTCTGTTTTTATTCAGTGTTGAAAAATGAACAATTATCTGATGAATTTCAATCTTGCAAAAAGTGCTTTAGGATAATTTTGGCCTAAAAGACATTATACAGTCTGTATAGATCTCGGGTTTGGGATTGGGTTTATTTTGAGAAGTACCTAAATTCTGAAGCTCTTACAGTTTGTGTGCTGACTTAGCCTTAAGGCCACTTCATTGCTTGGAAAATTCTAGATGTGAATTGAAACATCTTAGTAATGTGAGGCTATTCAAGATAATGACTATTTGGATAGTGAGAAGGTAATTCTGGGATATTCACATTGGGATATTCAGTAGCAGGTGAGAAGCACTTAACTGGAGCATTGAAAAGAGAAGAATAAAATCTTTCTATTTCTAATTCTCAGCAGTTTTGAGATCTACCTTTCCTTAACTACTCAGATCACAACTCGCTCTGATAGAGGATATTTTGTACATGTGGGTTAAATCCTCAAGTATACCTTACATTTTTCAGGTACCCCAGGTATCTCCTAGGCCCTGGTGAAAGATATGAAGCAAATGTATCTTACTTATCCCTTTGCATGCTCTGCAGATTTTACTATAGAACCCATATGGAGGGACTCTCATCCCACACTTATCTTTAGACAGAGAATTGACTGAAAATGGGAACAATTTTTTAAAACTACTTTTGTCAGACCTATACCGTCGTCCTAAATAAATTACATCATCTTCAAAGTACGAATTTTGTATAAGAATAAAAACACATAATTTTCCTGGAAATAAGTGATACAAAGCACATTCAGCTACCTCTTCCATGAACTAGTTCGTGACTCCAAAATTGGTACATGTCCTGTCTCAACCTAACAACCTTCATGACCGTTATGACGTTATGGTAACACATTTTAAAAACATATTCTTCTGTATACTGTAGAGACTTATGTGCTTATCTTTTGCTGCTTTACTAATCTGGGAGCTCTTTCAAGAGATATTTCATAGTTTCATTTCAGAGTTACTTTGCCTCACACGGTTGTATTGATCTTTCTAGTCATTATGTCCAGATTAAAAAATCAACCCCTAAATTAGTGGCTTAACACAACAAAAATATTTTTTATACTTATCCATCTGCAGTTTGGGCAGGGCTCCGGGGCTCAGTGGAGAGAGCTCATCCCTGTTCTACTAGGTGACTAGCTTCTGGGACAACTAGAAGTCTGGGTTCTGAAATCATCTTGAAGACTTGATTGTTCACGTATCTGGTGGTGATACTGGCTGTTAGCTGAGATCTTAGTTGAAACTATTGACCAGAATATCTATCAATCACTAGTCTCTCCATGTGGTCGGTGCTTCCTAATAACATGGTGACTGGGTTCCCAGGGTGACAAATTGATTTAATGGGATGTAAAGGATTTCAGGCAGCCTCTGATGCAAAGTATAGTCCATCCCTTTGGACATAAAGGGCCAAGTGGCGTATAAAGCTCACACTACACGTCTTTATATTACACTGACTATAGCCAGAGAGGGCATTACTACCTGGAGAGGAAGTCCTGTCCCAACAAGTTTATCACTTCAGTGAAAATTTCCCAGATCTCTTTTCCTAACTCTACCATCCCCTCTACTCTGCCACCCAGCATTTATTGGTCCCTTCAAGAGCTCATTTTTAGCTCTTATCACTTTGTTTGGAAAGTGTTTTCTTGTTTGTTTTGCCTTGATCTTTGTCCAGTGCCTGGCATGTCATTTAAGACCACAGAGAGGTCATCTTTGTTAAACTGATGGAGGAAATAAATTTTGGATCTTGCGTTGGCAGATTTATTAGGTAAAGAGAGTGGCATAAATTTACCTGTGGTCTTATGCAAATGGAATGCTTTAGGAGCTGACCTTGGATGGAGAAGAAAACCTGGAGCTAAAGAAATGAATGAATGAGTAGATGAGTGAATGAATGGCAGAGTAGAAAATAACTTTTAACTGCTAATTTGGCTAAACTATCAAAATAAAGTACTGTATGATAAAATAACTATCACTTACTAACCCAGAAAGCTTCACTAGTGCTAGTCTAGAAACTCTTCAAGCCTCTAGTTAGCACCTGTAGTAAGACAACTGAAATGTAGTATAATTTTTGCTCTATATCAGTCCCATGAGACAAGAAACTGAGTTCAGGGTCCAATTATTGCTTGTAATAAAGTAGTTTCTCTATAAATGTTGAGTGAGAGATCAGTTAATCAAACTAGATTTTATAAACATAAATGTATTTTACATTTTTGGTAAAGATTTGGTAAACCAAATTTCATAATATCTACATGACCTTGATACTAACATGGAAAGAGTCATTTTTCATTGTCTACTATTGGCACCTCTCCCTGTCATTATAGTCAGTCATTCACATCTCTAACAAGTCAGAATATTAAATAAAATAAAGTTTATCATCTGATGTTAAGGTATGAAGATAAGAAATTTTTGTCCTGAACTATAAGAGGAACAGTCAAAAGAACAAAGAAGGAGGTAAGAGGATAATAATGAGACTGTAAGTATCCAAGAAATATTGTCTGTCTGTTATGATTTATATAATGAAGTTAAAAAGTTGAAAGCCAAAAAAAAAAGTTGAAAGCCAATTTTAAAGCATTTCAAAGTAATATCAAGAAAATTAGTTTGAAGGATACATTTAATGTTTTGAGTCTGAATCTGTCAAGCCTGTCATGAATTTTAACTGAGTTTAAAAAGTATTCTGATGCATATCATATGTTGGAGTTTCAAATACCACAGAACTACACAAGAAATGATGATACAGTAGGAATCAATTACCTGGCAGTAATAAAGTATTTCAGCTGAAATCATGATGAATGTCAAAGGAAATATTTTGATGTATTTAAAGAATGAACTCTACTATTTGTAAAACCTTGTTGTGCCAGATAACTTCTAGAACAGTATTCTGATTTTTAACCTCATCTAGTTTTACTTCTTATTAACATACACATACACACACGCAAGTACACATATTATAACTGTGAAACTTATTAAATTTTCACAAACTGAACACCTCTGTGTAACCAATACCCAGATCAAAAAGACAGAATATTGTCAGCACACCAAAAGCCCTCCTTATATCCTCTTCCTATCTATCTCTACTTGTCTCCCAAACTAATTACTATCCTGACTGTAGCATAGATTATTTTGCCTATTTTTGTATTTTATGTTAATAGGACAAAAAGTAGAGTATGTAATTTTTGTGTGTGTGACTGGCTTCTTTCACTCAAGGTTATATTTGTGGGAATAATCCATATTATTGCTAATAGTTGTACATTGTTAATTTTTATTGCTGCATAGTATTCCATCAGATAACTATTCTACAATTTATATATCCATTCTATTAGTCATGGAACTTTGGGTGTTTTAAGTTTGGTGTTATTATAAATAGCACTGCCAGGAGGAACATTTAATATATTTAATTGAATATATCCTAATGCCAACTGCTTTTTTGCATGTGCTGTGTAAATTATCATATAAAACTATACAATTAATGTTAATTCTATCTATTATTCAGGTATAAGTATAAAATACCTTATTTTTAGGCTGCTATTCATTAAAATTTATATGTAACGTCAAAGAAATGCAGATTATTTAAAGAGAGAGTACAGTATATGCCAGATATATAACTGAACCAGATACTTTATTACTGATAAATGTTCTATAAAATAAATATTACTATAAAATTTTACAGATGAGGAAACTGAAGTTATTAGAGGCTAAGTGACAAATTAAAAATTCTCTAGCTAATGTTATGAAGAATTTATCACTATGACATTGAAAAACTGAATTATGTTCTAACATAAGTTTGGTTTGTAAAATGAAGGAGGGAGAAAACGAAGAAGGAAGAGAAGAGGGGAAAGGTATTACAAAGATGTTTCCAAACAAAATTTAGAAACCCAGTCAGTTTAATCTCAAAGTCTGTCTGTTTTAATTTAGATTTTCCCACAGGCAGACTTTGAGACAAGGATTCAACCAAGCAAGTTGCTATCATAGGCCACTAGAAGTCTGGGAAACATTGTAGATTATAGGGCTCAGAGATGTTTCTTTTAGGATCATGGGAGCTGGGGTATTTTAAAATTAACTCTCAGAGCCAATGGTTAAATTCTAATCCTGAAAGTATTATTTTTCTGTCACATCCTGCCTGCTGTGTGCAAGGGCAGAAAAGGTCCCAGATAAGCCCTTGGGCAATGAGATACTAATGATGGCAGTTGGAAATCAATTAGTAGGCACTTAAATGATAAGGCTTGAAGGGATTTGGGTGAGCCACCCAGAGCATCTGCAACAGTCTACTCTTTGCCCTGGTCAGATCCGCCCTGTCCCATGTTAAATTCATTCAGTATTTCAATATTATCACTGCTTTTTCATGTGATGGCCAGTCACAGTTTTATTTTAAAAATATAATAGAAGAAGTGGGACAAACTCCTGCCCTCCCCCTCCTTAACACTTATTCTACATTGTCTTTGCTCTCAGCCAGGCTTTTCACTGGTCTGTTTCTTGCTGAACAGGTGAATATAGACCTTCATCCCTCAGGGTTCTGTGCCTCTGAATAACATGCCTTTGTAAGGCCATCCTTGCTGTAATTAACCATTAATGAATATCTCTCAGCATGGAAGCAAAGCCCCAGGAGACTCCCAGGTGAATATCTTGAATTCTGGATATAACTCTCCCTACCTCCATCACGTGGCAGCAATCTTATCTCTTCATGATAATTAGATTCTGTTATTCCTGCTAGCATAGTAACGTTTTGCTTGTTTGTTTTGCTTTCTTGTTTGTTTTTTCCATTATGTTTGGAAGTCCAAAATGATCAGGCAGCAATCCTGCATTTAGGTTTTCTGGAACATTTACTGTGTTACTTGTTATAAGAGTGCTCTCTGGGAACCAGGACCTCTGGTCCAGCAGAGCTTAAAGTTACAAGCGCAGGAAGTACAAATTCCCTATGTGAGCACCTGGAAGTGTAGTGAGAAGGACCACTGTTTTATCACCTGTTTCTTAGATTTATTTATTCTATTAGGGCTATAACATCATATAAATTAGTTCAACTATATTTCATGCCTCAAAGTATAGTACTGAACCATGAATAGCATCATCCCCAAGCTAGTATCTCAGCTATGTATTTAAGAGGTCATATTAACATTATATTAGGCTGGTGTCTTCTAGCGATGAGGTGTATTTAGGACTGGAGGATCCCATACTCATATGTTCATTGTTCACCTCATTTTTTGTTTTTTGATCCAGGGTCATATTATATGGGATCTACTGACAACAAATCAGGCACTCTGAGCTCTACCAAGAGAGCCTTAACATTGATCTCAGATTGAATAAACTTTGGACAAGTTTCTTTCTAACTATAACCCCCAACCTCCCTTTTCTTAGAACACTTACTTTAGAAAACTTGTCGTTTTAAGTACTTTGCTTCTTTGAGATATAAATTTTCTCTAGCCTCTTGACTGTTTTACAACCCAAGACTGTCTTTCTCAAGGTCCTGGGAGCCATCCTTTTGAAATGTAATAATCAAGGAAGATAGTGCCTCTCTCTTCCAGTCTCTGTGGGACAGTAGGAGCCTAACTTCCATAAGCTAAACATTGAGCAGCCTCCCCTATAAGACCCTCTTGTGTTTTTCCACTAGCTCATCCCAGCACTTAAAAACTCTCCTGCTTTTTGTTTCAATGGAGTTGAGTTCATACTCTTTCACCTATTGCAATAGTCTTCAGTTAAGTCTTCCTTGTTTAACTTGTTCTGTGAAACTTTTCATTAGTGTTATGGTCCAAGACAAGGAAAAGAGGAAACACAAAACTTAACCTGGAAAATGTAAGAATCCCAGTAAGGATGAATCAGTGTTCTTCCATCATGAAAGGGAAATAACATGGTCAACTAGCCAAAAAGTATTCCGTTAGTTTCTCTGAGGGATGGCATGTGTATTAATCAGGATCCAGTCAGGACACAGAAACCATACTAGTAATTTAAATAAGGAAAATTTAATGTAAAGCATTATTAACTACTAAAAAGAGTAAAAGAGGACTTGCTACTATATGTAGGGCTGGGAGAGTGAACAAAGAGGGAACTAGGAACTTAGGAGAGATAGTATCCCCCAGGCTAAGACTCAAACTTCATTAGAGAAAGTGTGGCTACCATATACATATGAGGTACAGTGAAGAATAAATTTGCCAGATGGTATGGTCTTGAACTGTTGGGTAGGAAAGGCCTGTGAGGTTGCCAAGAAACTACTGGAGGGTGTTTACCACCAGGCTTCTGGCACACTGACTTCTTGGCAGCTGCATCATAAGAAAATAAAAGTATACCGGTACCAAGGAGAGAAGTCCCTCTCGTTATGGTATTGCAGTGACTCCAGCACCTCCTATTGACAAAGCTAAACATTGTATTAGCTGACAAAGGAGAAACAATAGGATTAAGTTCCAGTTTGACAGAGCAGGTTAAAGAAGGGTGAATTAGGAGCTTCGAGTTAATAAATTGATAACTAATATGATATCCAGGGGTCAGCATCAGTCTAAGCTACTCATAGGTCAAACATTCTGTAGCAGCAGTAGCTAGGTTTGTCTTAGTGGGGAAGGAGCCCAGTGAAAGTCAGATACATAGCCTCCCTCTCTCTCATTCTGGGAACTCCATTCATGGGATTATTATGCAAACACTGTGGTGACTGAGTCTGAGGGTAGCTAACCACCATTGTATGTCTTTCTATCTGGCTAGTTGTCTGTTTACTTTCTCTGTGATAAATATTCTTAGTGGGCAGTGCCATGAGACACAAAGATCCCTGTATTTTGTTTACTTTCTCATGGAACAATTTACATGCTTTTCCTCAAATCTCTGTCTTGCTCTTTCTAGGTTCTTGACCAACAAACAAGGTCATTTGCCTCTGCCTGGGAATTTATTAATCTGCTTATTTCAGGCATCTTCTTTTACATCAAACTGATGACCTAGGGCATCTCTTCTGCCCGTTAGAAAGATTTCCTTTCATATTGTCTTTGGAGGGCATTCCTGTGATAGTCTGTTTTTGACTAACGTAAATGTATTGGCTTACAGCAACTTAGCTTTCCATGAATTTGGGCCATGTTATATCCACACCTGGGAATAAGGAATTCCCTACCATGTTATAAATGTGAGCTGAGGTAGATTTGTTGGAATAAAAGAATTAGGTAACTTGGAATCTGGTCCAGCTCTTTTGTAAATTATTTGTTGTCTTTGATGTGCTTCAAGCCTAATCTTAAATGTATCCTTTTCATTATATGATGGAATTCTGCTGTGTCTGTACAACTTTATTACTTGATAGGTTGATAATTCCCAGCTCATGATGAGTAGCACCAGTTGTAGTCCTGGCCCTTAATAGACACTAGCATCTCAGTCTCTATTAGGGTCCAGTAAATGCCAAAAGCTGCTTTTCTAATGGCTAATAGTTCTCTGCTTCAAACATCTTCTATGCTAGAGATTCCATATGATACCCTTTTCTAAGATGGATACCTCCAGCATCATGGAATACACCTGGCCATATAGACAGAGTTGCAGGGATGCTTGTATGGCAGCCTGAAAATAATGCAGAATCCTCTGGGCCCAATCAAAAATGACAGATTTCTGAGTCACCCAACAAATGAATGTGACCAGTGTTACTAAGTCTTTATGTGCTGTCCTCAAAATCTACATGGGGCTACCAAGTAAAGGGACTATTTAATAATCATAAGAGGTTCAAGGTACAATAACCTGTCCTTTAATTTGGTGGGAATGTCCTGATATGCATCAGTTACTAGAATTCTAAAAATTTCCCTCATTTTTAAGGTCCATAAGTCTGGGTTATACAATATGGGTTTTTCTCCCACTCTCTCGAGCATGTGACATGCAAAGTACTTGGTACTTCCTACTTATTAGGCCCAATTAATAGGATGACATTATTATAAAGAACCAGCTATGCATTTTATATAATAGTCAAATGATACTTTTTTTTTCTCACTATATTTGGCTAAAATCATTAGGGTTAATGTTTTAGGGAAAGAGTGTGAGCGTATAGTACCATCAATTCCAGGTAAGTGTACATTGCTTCGAATCCTCTTTCCTGATTAGTACTGGGGGGAAAAGCACATTTGCTAGATCAATAACTGTATATCAAATGCTCAAGGCTGTATGGATCTGTTAAAGTTACACATCTGGAAAAGCAGCTGCAATTGGAAATAACACCTGGTTAAGTGGATGCTACTTGCTGTTATTTGCCATGCTCGATTTTTCTTCATTTTTTGAGTGGGTAGGAGTACAGACTGGTCAATTAAAATAGGGTTAAAATAAATAACACCACCCCTATATCCTTTAGGTTTCTGCCAGTTTGCTCTTCCATCTGGGGTGCAATATTGCTTTTAATTTACTAACTTACCTGGAAGGAGGACGTTTCAGGTGCTTTTACTTGAACTTTCCTACCATTATTGCACTCCTCCACAGGTCAGGTTGCAAGAACAAGAGCTCTGCCAATTCAAAATGTATATTCATCCTGATTATGCATTCATGGACTGACAAATGCCCCTAGGGCCAGAGGTGAGGGCTCTGTGGAATCACTGAATCTACAGTAAGATGACTGAAGGCCAGTATTCCATATATCACCTGGCCTCCATGTGCTTGCATTCTGACTGAGGGTCTATGATGGCATTTTGGTTTCCCCAGGATATTGTTAGTCCAGACTCTGAGTCTAACAGTTTTCAATGTTAGAATTAGGTCCTGGTAAATTTCTCTAGACATTTTGAGCCAAGGTCATCGTATTGTTTATACTGGCTTTGTTTTATGGAATATTCCTCCAGAGGAGACAGTGTCTTCTGGAACAGTCTCCCTGGAAATTGGTGCATGGTTATGATTTTGCCTTGGGTAGCTGACATCAGCATCTTGGTTATCTGTTTCTAAAGTTTCTGTAATTTTGTGTGTGTGTGTTGTTATTTTATAAGTCAGACACTAAGGAAACTATGGTTCAACAGCCTACAGGATCTGAATGCTTCCCCAAACTACATGAGCTTGGAAGAAATTTCTGCACCAGTTAGGCCTCAGTTGAGACTGAAGCCCTAGCTGACACTTTGATAGCAGCTGTGTGAGAAACTAAAGATGATACAGCTAATCTATGTCTAGACTGACTCAAAGAAGCTATGCTATATGTCTGTTGTTTAAAGCTGCTAAGGTTGTAGTAATTTGTTATGCAGCCATAGATAACTGATATGATAGGGATAGTACTTCCCCAGTTGGGCCATGCTGAGTCATAATCATAATTACTGGCATAAAAGCAATGAAGGAAATTAGGAGCAACTCTGGAGGAGAAAACAACCAAACAAACAAACATGATTGTGCAAGACATCCGCCTCAGGTGAAGTCTTTTCATGGTGTCCAGAAAAAGGAATACAGTGTTTGTCTGATAAGAAGAGTGTGCCACTTCTGCTAGCCTAGAACATTCTGGGAAATCTCAGGTCTCAAAGTTCTTAAACATTTTACCTAGATATCTTACCTAAGGTCTTAAAGTCCCACTCTTTCCTTATCAGGGCTCTGACTTGAGTGTAGAAGACCTGACAAGACGTGAAGTTAGCCTCCTTTATAACTTGCAAGAGATGAGAATCTCTTTAATGCTGCTATAGCCTAGTGGCTTGACTAGTCATATCTTGTGTTGATAATGTCATGAGTTAACTTGTCATGTTTTGTTTGTTTGTTTGTTTGCTTTTTAATTACTTAATGACTAATAAGCTCCAAGGTTCTTATAACAATTATGGCCCCATACCTCTAGAGATATTGCACAAGCCAGTGCATTTCATTCCACTTTTATCCTAATTCACCACAGGTAAGAGTCTTGATTATTGTAATGCTGTAGCGTTTGGGGTGTTATCATTACCCTACTCACTACTAGTAATGGGGTCCTAGAGGCCTCTGGCCAGTGAGTGATCCAATTTCAGAATTTTATCCTGAGGATCTGCTTTCTAAAACCACTTCTAGTGACAATTGTCTTAATCTGGGTTCCCCCAGAAAGTGACTTCTAGAAAATCAAGTGTCAGTAGTTTATTTGTGAGTTATTTCATGAAATACAAATAATGAAGTAGTCATTGAGACAGGGAGGGGGATGAGACAATAAAGGATACATTATCAAAAATATTATCTTTTTGGGCAAGGGGAGCTTAAACTACCTGGGAAATCTCAAAGTCACTGCCCCTGATGGATGAGGAAGCTGGGGTATTTATATACCAAGTCAAATCAATTTGGTAGACATCTGTCTTGGTGAGCCATTACTTCTCTGTGACACCAAATCTGCAGTGCACAAAGCAATTTAAGCTTCAACGGTCAGAGACTTACCTTCAGGTAAAGCGATTCAGATGTTAGCCGTTGGAATTCTACAGAAATGCACCAACATCCTAAGATAGAGAGGACTGGCCCACAGCAACATCTGCTGCACTGTACTGTTGCCTCTTCCCACAAATCATATTTTACCAAGATAATCTTTTCAGGAAAATGAAAAATATACCGTGAACTGTACACCAGATTACATGGTGATATTACTGGGAGTTTCCTATTAGCCTCCTTGAAAACTATGAGTTAATAACTAAAATGTTACCAAAGCTTTTTTTTTTTTTTTTTTTTTGCGGTACTTGGGCCTCTCACTGTTGTGGCCTCTCCCGTTGCGGAGTACAGGCTCTGGATGCACAGGCTCAGCGGCCATGGCTCACAGGCCCAGCCGCCCCGCGGCACGTGGGGTCTTCCCAGACTGGGGCACGAACCCGTGTCCCTGCATCGGCAGGTGGACTCTCAACCACTGCACCACCAGGGAAGCCCTAAAACTTTTTTTTTTAAACTAAGAACACTTCTAAAAATCATTCCTTATGACTACATAAGAGTATTTTCTTTAATAATCTTCAAAATTACACTTATAATCATTTAATGGAATGTTAAATCTCGTTGGGATTGTGTCTTCTTATTTATCTTGGAATTATTGACAGGTTACTGAACTTTCATATAAAAAATGAAAATTAAAGTCATGTTTTGATATTTTACAGTTATTAAACAGAGCTCACAGTGCTCTGCTGAGAGACAAAAAAACAGTAGATCTAATCCTGGCTTTAATGACGATTTATGTTTCATAAATTTACTCTTAAATACAGATTTCTTATGCTCTAACTATTCATTTCCAACACTCAAAGATTTTATGTTAAAATGATAGCTGTATTACACATCAGCCTGAAACCCCCAATCAACTTCCTAAAATATAACTGAAACATAGTAAAATGCCTAATATAAGTAATAAACTATTGTTAAGATGTTAAATGCTTTAATAAATCACATAATACTCAACAAACAATTAAAGTATGGTAAAGTTATCAGAACTCAATAAGTCAAAATTTATAATATAATTTCTAGGATAACCATAGAATAACAATGAAAGCAAATGAATAACTATCAAGCAAAGAAAGGAAAAATGGAGTAATGAAATTTAATCAATATAAAAGAAGGCAAGAAGGGCTTCCCTGGTGGCGCAGTGGTTGAGAGTCTGCCTGCCAATGCAGGGGACATGGGTTCGTGTCCCGGTCCGGGAAGATCCCACATGCCGCGGAGCGGCTGGGCCTGTGAGCCATGGCCGCTGAGCCTGCGCGTCCGGAGCCTGTGCGCCGCAACGGGAGAGGCCACAACAGTGAGAGGCCCAAGTACCGCAAAAAAAAAGAAAAAAAAAAAAAAGAAGGCAAGAAAAGAGATAAAAAGAAACTTTGCTCAGGCAAGACAGAAAATTATAAAATAGTAGATTTAAACCCAATACAATGATAGTTGCACTAAATACAAATAGGCTAGTCAATTAAAGGTAAGAAGAGGTTTAAATTTAAATAAAATCCAACTATATAATACATATAAGAGACATAGTTAAAATAGAAGGATACAGAAAAGTTACACAACACAAAAAGATTTAATATGCACCACTAGCCAAAAGAAAACTAGTTTAGTTATATTAATATTTTTGTATCAGGTTAAGTAGACCTTATTTAAAAGACATTAGTATTAATTAAGAAGGATGTTTTATAATAATAAATTCACTAGGAGATTATAATTCTAAATTTGTATAGACCTAATAGCAAATTAAATACATTTTTAATAAGAATCACACAAAAAATTCATAATAATTGGAATAGGGGAGTTAATTTGCCTCTCTCAGTAACTGATCAAACAAGTAGAAAAAAAAACCAATAAAAGATATAGAAAATATGCAAAAACATTAACAAACTTGACCTAATAGAAATATATAAAGCACCCCTCAATACAATTGCATAATAAACATTCTTTTCAAGTACACATGGAATATTTACCAAAGTTGACCGTGTTCTGGGTAAATCTCATCAATCTTCAAGACATTAAAATCAAAGGGGGTAGATCTTCTGACTACAATGAAATTAAGCTAGAAATCAATAACAAAAAATGACTAGAAAATTCACATATATTTAGAAATTTGGAAATACACTCTGAAATAACCCATAGGTCAAAGAAGAAGTTGTATGGATATTAGTCAATAAACTGAATGATTATGAAATAAGTTCCATAAAGAGAAAGGCTAGGTCTGTCTCATACACTGAAGCCTGGTTATCTAGTATGTAGTGTTTGGCATATAGCAGGTGCTCAGTAAATACTTGTTAAGTAAATTAATCCTAGAGTAACTGCATGCAGTTCCTTTGATGATGGCACTTACTGGGTATGGGAGATTTAAATCAGTGCAGACAAATCAATCAATAACAAGGAAAGATTCTTCAAAAAGACAGTGTAAGCTGAGCTCCGAATTCAGGTTATCTGTTTTGCAGCAGCAGCAGCAGAAGGAAAAGGAGGAAAAAGGAGAGGAGGAGGAGACTGGGGGAAAGTTGAAAAAACAGGTATTATCTTTCATAATTAAAACTGAGACTCCTACCTGCATTGTTCACGGAATGACGTGAAACACAATAATTATGGATAAAGAATGGGTTAGCTTATTTTATCTAAGCTGTCAGTACCATGTTTTTATGAATCAACTTGTTACTTATTAGAATATAGAATAGTTCCTTTGTCTTAAATTTATATTGCTGGTCCAGAAGTTCTTGAGAATTATAAAATGACTATTACTAATTGTATAATCATTTTCAGATTGTGATTTTTCAGCTTCTCATCCCAGAAAAGGAATTTTATTAAACAAACACTACTAATTAAAGATTCAGTTGTCATTATTGATCTAAATTCATCAGTTATAAGGATATTAGCATGAAGGTTTACAATATTTTTATGAAACATTAATAATCTTTGACAGTGTAAAGGTGGGGCTGGGAGATAAAAGCCAATATCCTTTCCATTTCACTTGTGAAACTGCTTTACAAGGTTTCAATTAGATCTGTCTTTTACCCCTGAGAGAAGCTAATGGATGTATTGCATTAATTATGGTTCCCAGAGGCAGGTTCAGGGAGTCCAAAATTATAAAATTACAATCATTGCAGTTTTGCAGGCTCTACTTTTTCTCTCATTTCATGTGTTTGCAGAGTTGAGATGTGAATTTACAACCAATGGCTTCAGAGGAAGTACCAGTGTCAGACTAGCACCAAAGATTCTGTAGAACAGGAGAAAGGGAAGAGATGAAGCCATAGAACAATGTCTGCTTAACCAAATACATGATTGAGTGTGGTTTATGATAGTTAAAATGCAAGATTTTTAACCTATTGAATATCTTTAATGTATATTTATAGTTCTATTAAATTTAATTTTAATTGTTTACATATGTGCATATTGCTTATACACACATATACACACATGCATACATAGAGTGGGAATGAGCTATCACTGAATATATATATATATATCTAAGTATTCTTATGTGTTTGTTCTCGTGTGTGTGTGTGTGTGTGTGTGTGTGTGTGTGTGTGTGTGTGTGTGTTTGGCATGTGGGAATAGACAGAGAGAAAGGAATGGAAACTTTTTACTATCAGCACACAGAACTGTCCCAAATCACAATGCAGCTATTTGAAAATATAATGGATTGGAATGGTCGTTAATAATTTCCTTTAATATTTTTTAAACTAAAAATTAATTGAATAGCTCCCCTGAAAAATATATCATGCCAATAATACACCTTTTGACTAAGGCAATTATTGGTGTAAACTTTCACATTATATTAAAAGCTACAGTCTGTAGAAGAGAAAAGCCAGGGATAAGAATTTTATCTCCCTTTACAGGGGTAGCATTTTGAAGAGAGTTGTCACAACATTTTCTAAATTTGAAGAGCAAAATTTGCTTGAAATGTCTATATTTCAGAATATTGTCTAAAAGCATGATTAAATTTTAAAAATAGAATTTATTAAGTGATCCAGATCCATTTAGGTAACTAAGGTCATAAATCAGAAGCACTTGCATGCAGAGGTAACAGGTACTGGGTTGATTTTATATGTTCAAAAGGAAAGATTTTATTTTTGCTGAAATAAAAAATAGACAGTCAATTAAGAGTCATAAAAAGTTAAGAGACAGATTAAATAGTATTAAATTTAATTTAATAATGCAAGGCAGTGCTTTCTAAAATATCAAACTTGTAGAATAACTCATATTTATAGCCTGAATAAATAAATAAGTGGCTGAAATAGTAGGTTAATTAAAATTAGTGCATTTTTTTAAACTAGCAAACCAGATAGCTTGGTGGGCTAATATATCAAAGGTTGGCAATTATTTCAGATAAAATATTCTGAGCAGATGGGCATCTAGACATGGCCTCAATAGACTTTAGGTTTTATAGTCTTATACTAGGTCGTAGAACTTACCACATTAACTTTTTTTTTTGAAGCATTATTATCACATGATGAATATGTCTATAGCCTAAATGTTAATTGTATCACTTTCTAACTATGAGAATTTGTCAATTTCTCTTTCATCCCATTTTCTGCACTTACGAAATAGGGATAATAAAAGAATCTATCACCTAGGATTTTTCAAAGGTTAAATTAATTAATATAGAAAACAGGACATTGACACACACTGAGCTTTCAAGAAATGAAAGTGCATTTAAAAATTTTTCCTCTATTTTGACATTCATGGTATAACCCACACCGAAGACATTTCTAGATGTAGACCTCAGTTTAAATCACAGAATTGTTCATATTCTAGTTTCATTTTGTGGTGTTTGGGTTTATATCAGCTTTGCAAGCAGTTAAATAGACTACAACTAAGTAGACCATGCCAATCTAGTCAAAAGGCAACTGAACTAGGCTTCTATTTTTCTTTCCTTTAGCCATTTTATCTATATGAAAATTATCCTCTTCAGGATCTTTCAGAAAAGCTTTTCCACTATTGGACACTTTTAATAAATGGGATTCAGGCTAACGGAAAAAAATTAACCAGACATCTCAAAGAAAATTCACTTCAAAAAGAATATAGCCTTTTAAATGACATAGTGCCTTACAGAGAATTTGAAGATGGAGGAGAATCGTTCAGGAAATAAAAAGGGAGGTTTTTATAATTCAGGGACTAAAAATGAGATCTGTAATTGGATAAAGTCTACAAGATCATGATGCCTTTTGAACTGCAAACACCAGGTTAAGAACTCATGAGAGATATTTTGAAAAGTGTGCTTAGAGAGCAAATGATCTAATGCCTTCTATTTGTTCCCATCTATCAGAGGTCCCATTGCACACTACTTGTCTAATCAGACAGAAGATTTTCAATTCATTGGCCTTACTGCTGACCTTTTGTTCTCTCAAGACCAAAGAATCCCACATACTGGTGTAGCAAAATGGAAAACTCCCTTTAGAATTAGGTTTGATTTCAATTATTCCATGTGGCATTTTGTGTTTTAATTTTTTTGATGGGGGGTGTAGGAAGTGGGAGGAAGATGGTGTAAAATTACACAAAGAGCAAGGATGTCGAGTCATAGACAACCTGGTTCAATTCCTCCTAGCTATTCATGCTGTGTAACTTGGGGGCCATACTCCTTAATGGAAAGGACCATTTCTTAGTTGTCATTTAACCCCTAGCACCCACTATATAGTGTATGTAAAACAAGTACTCAAAAAGTGTTTATTGAAAATGTGCTTTGTAAAGCAAGTATTTTTTTAACTTCATATTTTCCTTCTTATTCTGTAAAATGGGTATAACTACTTTCTAAGCTTGTGGGGATTAAACAATGTACATAAAATGAAATAGAGAAAGCACCTGACAAATAGTAAACTTTCCTCAATCAATGGCAGTTCTGGTATTTGTATTAAAAAATATTCAACTTCATAACAAGATTTTTTTCTTTTTGGTACATTGGGAATTATTATTACTTTAAATGTTAAGCCTACCAAGAATTCATATCTTTTATTATTATTTTCTTCACATGCAAATTTGAATCAATTATTTTGATATATATCCATTGCAAATAAACTTTTTCATTAACTAGATAACTAGACAGAGATTTAGGTGAACATTTTTAAAGTTAAATAGTCAGATTTGGAACAGTTTTTATCTATATTAATTATGAAAGCCTAAATTAAGAAAGAAAGAAATTTAATGTCAGAAAATACCTTTTTTCTGACATTTCCTTTCTTGAATGGGATTTTAGAAAGACATGCTAAACACAGTCCCATATGTGGTGGTGGAACTGCCTGAAAAGATGTTGATTTTCTTCCTATCAATAATTTTTCCCCAGATTTCCATCCATGAAAAGTCATCCCAATTTTTCATTTTTTATAATACTGCCATACTAATTTAACTGAAATATAAACTAGATTTAATAGAATTTATTATGAAACTGCTATCAAGCATTGGATTCCTCCTATTCCTTTTCCTTCAATTGTCCATATAAACTCTAAGTGCCTTTAAGTATTAAATTAGGAAAAGCCAGGCAACTTTAAAGCTTCCTTGTAAGGATTTTCTTTATCTACATATTATGTAAAGTGCAATTTGTAGCTAAGTTGTCCTATGTTTCTTTCCCTATAGCACTTTTTTCAGCCAGTGAAACACTGCAGGACCATAACTTGACCTAATACCCACTGATTACCCAGTATGGGAAGATGCTTTTAACCCCAAATCAGCACTAGCTCCCTGCTGACTCTAATTTCATTTATAGCAATATTCCTTTAAAGAAAGATGAAGGACAACCTGAGACCTTCTACATTTATTCTTATATATTAAATCATCCTGAATTTGTTTACACGTTTTTCTTGATGGAGAAAAAGCAAGAGATAGAGTTTTTATTTTTATTAAACTAGAAGTACATTCAGATGTCCCCTTGCTGGCTAATGGAAGGGTGGGGGGAAGATTCATTAAGATTTACTTTCATTGGTAATTTTGGTTACCAGTAGAAGAATGGGTGTGGCTTCTATTCTCTGGGAGCAGAAGTCTGTATTCTCCCTTGGGCAAATGAACTGCTCGCAGGGAGTAACGCCTTTTCCACCATGCATATTTGCACTATTTATTTTGCTCTCAACACAGACCTACTTTCTTCACATGGCCTCTGAAAGCTGTGGAGTTATAGATCTTATATCTTTCCAGCTTCAGATACCTAAGAGACTGCCTTGAATCTTTAAAAATTCTGAGTCTACAAATCTTTGAGAAAAGAATTATTATTCTAAGAGAAAGATTGGGTCAGATACCCTCCATTGGGTCCATCAATTTTGGGTAAAGAAACCTGATTATATAGCAACATGACACCTCCCATAGAAACGGAAAGGGAGGAGGAAGATGCTGGAAAAATGGAAGAGAAGGAGAGCAAATGTCTTTTTGCAGTTTGTCATGTCTCATATATTGTCTCACTTGAATACCCACTCCAAACTAGAATTTTCCATATCCACATAAAATGTGAACTAGTATACTCCGGACTTCCAGAAAAGTACTGTCCATTCCTATCACACTTTAATGTGACCCTGTTTGTTAAAGTCCCGAGTTGTGTCAAGGAAGTAATATCTGAGTCCTTAATCATTCAGACTTCTATGCTGTATATTAAACTGCAAATCCTAAAAGGCATTCCAACAAGTTTTCAGATACTGATGTAATGACTTTCTGGTATTAATTCTCTGTACTTTGTTTCTCTGGATCTCATTTTACAATTGATCTTTAATTGACAAAGTGATATATTGTAGCTCTTTGTTTATAAGTTTTCATATAATCTTCATTTATCTAACTTTTCCCCTTCTTTTGTAACCATGGTAAGAGAAATCATTGCCTACCAGCAAACTATAAAGAAATATATATGTGGGAAAGGTTAAAGACAAAATATACCAGAAACCTTTCATTAAAATGTAGGCAGATGAGCTTTGTACCAAGATTGCTGTAGAAAACCAGCATGTACATTAAAACTCTAAATTTAAGCTGTTTACTTATTTTAAGTTACTGGAATTTATTTCTAATTAGATTTAAGATATCTACACAATTCAGTATAGATTTTAAATAATGTATCCAATGGAACTTGCTTAAAGTATCTGGACAATTAAAACAGAAATTGATTAGATTATTTTTTTCAAGTTTAGTACATTCTTTTTGTTCCATATATAGGTAACATAAATGTCACATGCTAGCAGTTATTCAGTTAATTCAACCAATAGAGTCAGTCTTGCTTTTTGAGGTTCAAAACTACATAGAAACCAAACAATACCCAAAACAAAATTTTTTCATCAGTAGCAGCATAGTTTTTTCCTTCGCTTGTTATAAAAATACCAGCGGTTATAAACCACATTAGTTAGTTTGAAATCACAGTGTTTGATGACTCATTTCTTTTTTCTCTTTTTAAAATTTTGGTCTCATTCCCCATGTTTCCAAGCCTCAAACTCAAACTTAGCAAGAAAAGTTTAATTCAATGATAAAAAGATAAAAATATATTTCATGTGCTCTGTTCTTACTCATCAGGGAATGTTATATAAAGCTTATTTAAAAGAACAAAGTATTACCCCTCTAACTAGGTGATAAGATACAGTCTCAGACCTGAATAATCTGGAAGTTTATCACTCATAAAAAATACTTTAATACAGGTTTTGTTACCAGTTGAACCAAGAACAGCAAAGCTGTATTAACAAAAAGATCCATTAATGTTTTCTGGCTCAATGAACCATATGAAATTTAAATTAGCAAATCTATAGAAAAATTGATTCCTTCATTTGTAACTTTTCAGAAAATCAGCTTCTTCCTCAGAATCATACAGTGATACTAAATCAAGCTATGGTCAGAAAATACAGAGTGAATGTTCCAAAAAAAAATAAAAACTGAGTTATAATAGATTCTGTAACTGAATATTGCTTTATTTTTAAGTTAGTAGGTACTCAATAATCAATCTAAGTTAGTCAAGTGGATTCTTTACCTATTGTTCTATCATGTGTGTTTAATTATTTCATTGTATGTCAGTTTATTAGAATAATAGTTAATTTAAAAAAAAAATCTCCCTAAAGCTTGTAGATATAAATACTAAAATTCAGAGTTTCCAGAAGTATTTAATTTAAACAAACTTTTTTTAAAAATGTATTTTTTTCCCACCGCTTTATTTAGCTTTTTTTGACAAATAAAAATTCTAAAGATCTTCCTCAACTTACAATGGGGTTACATCCTGAGAAACTCATCATAAGTTGAAAAAGTATAAGTTGAAATGCATTTAATACGCCTAACCTATCAAACATTACATTTTAGCCTAGCCTATCTTAAACGTGCTCAGACACTTAAATTAGCCTACAGTTGGGCAAAAGCATCCAACACCAAGTTTATTTTATAACAAAGTGTTGAATATCTTATGTAATTGATTGAATACTGTACTAAAAGTGAAAAACAGAATGGTTGTCGATTGTTTACCCTTTTGATCACATGGCTGACTGGGAGCTGCTGCTTGCTGCCGCTGCCCAGCATTATGAGAGCATTGTAGGGTATATCGCTAGCCTGGGAAAAGGTCAAAATAAAATCCAAAGTATGGTTTCTACTGAATGTATCACTTTTGCACCATCATAAAGTCAAAAAATCTTAAGTCAAATCATTGTAAGTTGGGACTGTCTATATATATTTAGGTTGTACATATTGTATATTGTAGGTATATATTTAGGTTGTCCAATGTGATTTTTTTAAAAAGATGTATGATATGATGACTTAATATATGCACATATTATGATGTGATTGCCACAATCAAGTTAATTAACACATTCATTGCCTCATATAATTACGTGTGTGTGTGTGTGTGTGTGTGTGTGTGTGTGTGTGTGTGTGTGGTGAGAACACTTAAGATCTACTCCATTAGCAAAATTCCAGTATACAATACAGTATTATTGTCTATAATCACCATGCTGTACTCTAGATCTCCAGAACTTATTCATCTTATAACTGAAAATTTGTACCTTTTGACCAACATCTCCTCATTATGTACAGGTTCTAGAGATAAGGTTAATTATCAAAAGATCCACTGTGACAAAAGCCCCGTGAGGACTGGGATTTTAGTTTGTTGGATTCGATGTTGTGTGCCTATGATCCCAAGCAGAACCTTGACATCATTGCTCAACACTCATTTAAAAAAGAGAATGCTTTACAATATATCCTTGTTGCCTATCTAACATTAAGTGGAGGGGAAAAAAAGGGAATGCTTCTAACATTTCACGGTAAACATTATGTTTGCTGTGGGTTTAGGGAGCTTCTCTTTGCTTATCTTTATATTAACATACATGTCTTTTTAAATATATATTAAACGTTTCTTTCTTTTACACACCTTCTCACATTCTGTCATCCATCTATTTATTTTGTCTCTTGTGTCTTTCACTGAAGAGTAATCCTTATTTTGATGTAATCACATTCATCAGTTTTTTTGTCTTATGATTTTTGACTTTGAAGTTTTATTGTTAAAGTATTTTTCCACCTAGAGATTATAAAGATACTCAGTTTTGTCTTCTTCAACTATCTAATAGTTTAGCCTTCACATTTAGATCTTTAATCCATTTAGACAATTTGAATGTGCTGTTAAGTAGGCATCCACTTTCATTTTTCTCCTTGAAGTAGTTTGTTTAACTTCTACTAAATAATTTGTCCTTTCGCCACTACTTTTGATATGCCCATTGTCATATATGTTTCCATATACACTAACAAATTTGAAAACCTAGAGAAAAATATATAAATTCTGGAAAAATAATGCCAAAATGTCCTGAGTAACAATAAGGTTTAAACAAAATTAGAATAGTAGCTAAGATTTCCCCATTAGAAACAAACAAGCAAACAAAACAAAAGCTACGGCCAAAAGTTTTTGAAGTGAGTTCATACAAACTTTCAATTACCATTTGTCTCTGAACCAAGAATCATGTCTCTTACCAGCATCCATGAAACTGCAGTAGGCTAACTTGTTAGCTTGCAAATCAGGTAAAAATCTTAGACCATTCACAGTTCTTGACATGAACTAGAATATATAATACAAAATAGGACTCCATCACACCAGCAACAAAAGGTTTAATTAATATAGTAATTTATCTCGAGTGCAATATGGAAAAAAACTGTAGAAATAAGGGTGTAAAAGAAGATTTTAATTTTTCAAGAGACATCTCATGTTTTTAGGAGAAATGGGTTAATATTACAAATGAGTCAGATGTTCTTAAATTAATCTATAACTGTGATGCAATCCAATGACATTTCAAATTTGATATTTTGATAAACATAACTTTATCTACAACCTATATGGAAGAATAATTTATGAATAGCTAAACCAGCCATACATAAGTAAGAGTAAAGCAGAGGTATTTGTCCTAACAGAATTAAGAAATATTACAAAACAAAGTTATACATGTGGTGTGATATTTGCTCAATAACATTGGCTCAAATGCATGTACTTATAATTTAAAAATTGTCAATGAATTTTTAAATTAATTTCATGTCTTATTTTGACAATGTAAACCATACTATTCAGTAGCCTTTTAGATTTATTTGGTATGCAAAGAATATGTGTTATCTCATGCAACTTTAACAAGGGGAAAAATTGCCCATGCTGTCCTGATATTATTTCAGGAACATGGGTCTGCTTTGTGAAACACATTGACTTGAACTTGCATGTAGAATTCCTCCATCAAGTGAACCTGAATATCCAAGGCTACATTGGCATACACACACACACATATATCTATACACATGTATTTATATATGTATATATACACACATATATATACATTTATATTTTACATAAAATAAAATTCAGAAAAAGCACATGTGACCTCAATATATATATTTCAAATTCATCCGTAATGCCAATGCCAGGTTATCTTAATAATATAATATGAATAGAAATAACAAAATTTTCTTTTAAAAAGTGATGTTTTGTGAGTAAAGGAATGTGCAAATTATAAAACACTAGCTCTGTTTTAAAAGCAGATTTCCCCATGGGTCTGCATTTAAATTGAATTCACAGTTCTGAAGGACAAACAGCTGATTTACTCCAAAGAGTGTCCTTTAAATCTCTGAGGTTAACATGAAACTTGGTTAATTGATAGTGTAGAACCTAGTGAAATATTAGAATATAAATACAGAACCTCAAACTTTACTGCTGACTTTGAAATTTGGAAATAATATTTGTCACATTATTATAAAGCTATTGCTTTTTCAATGACAAATTGTCATGAGGGATCGTAATCATTACACCACATTTTGAATTGTATTGATTGTTTGCTCAAACATGAGATCTGGCCACAATCCTACTATAAATTTCCCACCCCAACATCCCTGCTAGCTCATACAGTGCTTTAAATATCTTTAATAGTGGACAACAGTAAGAAGGAAAAAAGAAAAAAAACCCAAAACAGTAGCATAGTAGCATAAGAGAGTTGATTTGTTATAACGTACAAAGTGTAACTTTGTAAATTAAATCACCATGGTTCTTTGAATCTATTTAATGACTCATAAGACTTGATGACAAATGTGTTACTTACTATATAGTTCATCCATGATAAAAAGAAAATTAGCCTCTAAAAATCCAGAACTTGCTTCACTCTTAAGCTAGCTCTTGGTGTTAGAACCTGCCTGGCACCCACAGCTTGGCCACGGGGTTCTCCTGTTGGACATAGTGATTTCACAGAATCTAAATTTCAGAAAAGGTCACTGTGTGACTGTGTTGAAGTGAGATAACAAACAAGAACAATTCATGATGCTAAGTAAAAAGAAAGACAATATCATTTTGTAAACCCTAAAGTATCAAACATCCCTCTATCCCAGTTAGTATGAATGATGACTACTACTTCTTTAACAACTAACAGCTCTAGCCTTGCTCTAGCCTTCTCTCTTGCCAAATAAGATTTATTTCTTACTTAATCACAGAATTATCCACAGTTCCTGAAAGTATCCAATTCAGACCAAAGACTTGCTTGTTTGAACCCTCCCTCATATCACCTAAGCAAAGCCTGAATCCTGCAATAAGTCTTTTCTAACACATTCTTACTGAGATGCCCCATGGTTCCTCATGGTGTGCATTCTCCTTCCTGGTAATGCATAATAAACCCAACTCATTCTACTAGTTTGTTTCTGGTTATCTTTTTTTGGAGGACATTGTGACCTATTAATTGTAACCTTGGTTTATATCTTTGGAAAAAACAAAACAAAACAAAACAAAAAACAAAGCCAGTGAAACAACAATCAGAAAACAGCATCAACTAAAACTTACCAAGGTATATAATTAACTTCAGAATTTGTACCTAGTTATGATCTTGAGTCCCAATCAGTGCTGAGCAAATTATTTCTGGCATACTTAGCATTCTGTCTCTGTAGGCACCAGGAAATTGCATTCAAAAACAAAAGTATAATTCTAGCTATTGTCTGCAAAACAACTTTTCTAAAACTGTTGAAAAAAATAAAAAGGAATCCCAAGATAAAATAATAGGATTGTTGGTATTTTATCCAATTTGGAAAAAAGCTTGTCAAAAACAGCTTTGCCTAAACTGTATTTCATAAAACAGTAATGATTCTCAATTAATTACCTATTAATTAATGATTCTTTCCAAATTTTTCCAAAATATATAAAGAGGAGGAACACTTTCTAAATCATTTTATGGTGCTAGTACTACCTTAATATCAAAACAGGACAAAGACATCATAAGATAAGAAAACTATGGAGCAGTGTCTCTTTATGGATGTAGAAATCCTCACAAATACTCACAAACCAAATCCAGTAAGATAAAAAGAATTACACGCCATGACTGAGTAGTATGTATCACAGGAATGCAAGGTTAGTTTAACATCCAAAAATTAATTAATGTAATACATCATGACTACAGAATAAAAAACAACTCACATGATCATCTCAATAGACAAAGAAAAAACATTTGACAAAACCCAACAATGTTTCATGGTAAAACACACTGAAACAAAGCTAGGAATAGAAGAGAAATTCCCCGTCAACATAAAGGGTACCTACTATAATTCCACAGTTAATATCATGCATGATGGTGAAAAACTAGGAGTAAGAATAAGACAAGGATGTGCACTTTTGCCAGTTCTATTCAACACTGTACAGGACTCTAGCCAGGGCAACTTGGCAAAAATAAGAAACAAAAGGCCTCCAGATTGGAAAGAAAGAACTAAAATATTTCTATTGAAGAAGACATGATATTGTATATTAGAAAATAATCCAATAAATAACCATAAGAAATAATAAATGATTTCAACAAAGTAGCAAGATATGAGATCCTTATACGAAAGTCAATTGTAGTTTTATACACTTCTAATAAACAATCTAAAAATTAAATTAAGAAAATAATTCAAATACTAACAAATAGAATCCAATAGCACATTAAAAAGATCATACACTATGATTAAGTGGAGTTTATCCCAGGAATGCAAGTATTCAACATACGCAAATCAATCAATGTGATACACCATATTAACAAATTGAAGGAGAAAAACCATATGATCATATCAATAGATGTAGAGAAAGCTTTTGATGAAATTCAACACCCATTTATGATAAAAACCCTCCAGACAGTAAGCATAGAGGGAACTTACCTCAACATAATGAAGGCCATATATGACAAACCCACAGCCAATAGCGTCCTCAATGGTGAAAAACTGAAAGCATTTCTGCTAAGATCAGGAGCAAGACAAGGTTGCCCACTCTCACTATTATTATTCAACATAGTTTTGGAAGTTTTAGCCACAGCAATCAGAGAAGAAAAAGAAAATGAATCCAAATTGGAAAAGAAGAAGTAAAGCTGTCACTGTTTGCAGATGACATGATACTATTCATAGAGTCCTAAAGATGCTACCAGAAAACTACTAGAGCTAATCAATGAATTTGGTAAAGTAGCAGGATACAAAATTAATGCACAGAAATCTCTTGCATTCCTATACACTAATGATGAAAACTCTGAAAGAGAAATTAAGAAAACACTCCCATTTACCATTGCAACAAAAAGATAAAATACCTAGGAATAAACCTACCTAAGGAGACAAAAGACCTGTATGCAGAAAATTTAAGACATTATAATTTTAAGACATATATAATTGTAATACAAATTATAAGACATATAGATGGAGAAATATACCATGTTCTTGGATTGGAAGAATCAACATTGTGAAAATGACTATACTACCCAAAGCAATATACAGATTCAATGAAATCCCTATCAAACTACCACTGGCATTTTACCACAAAACTAGAACAAAAAATTTCACAATTTTCACAGAAACACAAAAGACCCCAAATAGCCAAAGCAATCTTGAGAAAGAAAAATGGAGCTGGAGGAATCAGGCTCCCTGACTTCAGACGATACTACAAAGCTACAGTAATCAAGACAGTATGGTACTGGCAGAAAAACAGAAATATTGATCAATGGAACTGGATAGAAAATCCAGAGATAAACCCATGCACATATGGTCACCTTATCATTGATAAAGTAGGCAAGAATATACAATGGAGAAAAGACAGCCTCTTCAATAAGTGGTACTGGGAAAACTGGACAGCTAACTGTAAAAGAATGAAATTAGAACAGTCCCTAGCACCATACACAAAAATAAACTCAAAATGGATTAAAGACCTAAATGTAAGGCCAGGAATTATCAAACTCTTAGAGGAAAACAAGCAGAACACACTATGACATAAATCACGGCAAGATCTTTTTTGACCCACCTCCTAGAGAAATGGAAATAAAAACACAAATAAATCAGACCCAATGAAACTTAAAAGCTTTTGCACAGCAAAGGAAACCATAAACAAGACGAAAAGACAACCCCCAGAATGGGTGAAAATATTTGCAAATGAAGCAACTGACAAAGGATTAATCTCCAAAATATACAAGCAGCTCATGCAACTCAATATCAAAAAAACAAACAACCCAGTCCAAAAATGGGCAGAAGACCTAAATAGACATTTCTCCAAAGAAGGTATACAGATTGCCAACAAACACATGAAAGAATGCTCAACATCATTAATCATTAGAGAAATGCAAATCAAAACTACAATGTGATATCATCTCACACCAGTCACAATGGCCACCATTGAAGAGGTATGGGAACATATGTATATATAACTGATTCACTTTGTTATATAGCAGAAACTAACACACCATTGTAAAGCAATTATACTCCAATAAAGATGTTAAAAAAAAGATCTACAAACAATAAGTGCTGGAGAGGGTGTGGAGAACAGGGAACCCTCTTACACTGTTGGTGGGAATGTAAATTGATACAGCCACTATGGAGAACAGTATGGAGGTTCCTTAGAAAACTAAAAATAGAACTACCATATGACCCAGCAATCCCACTACTGTACATATACCCTGAGTAAACCACATTTCAAAAAGAGTCATGTACCACAATGTTCATTGCAGCTCTATTTACAATCACCAGGACATGGAAGCAACCTAAGTGTCCATCAACAGATGAATGGATAAAGAAGATGTGGCACATATATACAATGGAATATTACTCAGCCATAAAAAGAAACGAAATTGAGTTATTTGTAGTGAGGTGGATGGACCTAGAGTGTGTCATGCAGAGTGAAGTAAGTCAGAAAGAGAAAAACAAATACCATATGCTAACACATATATATGGAATCTAAAAAAAAAAAAAAATGCTAATGAAGAACCTAGGGGCAAGACGGGAATAAAGACGCAGACCTACTAGAGAATGGACTTGAGGATGTGGGGAGGGGGAAGGGTAAGCTGGGACAAAGTTAGAGAGTGGTAGTGTATATATGGACATATATACACTACCAAATGTAAAATAGATCGCTAGTGGGAAGCAGTCTCAGAGCACAGGGAGATCAGCTCGGTGCTTTGTGACCAGCTAGAAGGGTGGGATAGGGAGGGTGGGAGAGAGGGAGATACAAGAGGGAAGAGATATGGGGAAATATGTATATGTATATCTGATTCACTTTGTTATAAAGCAGAAACTAGCACACCATTGTAAAGCAATTATACTCCAATAAAAACGTTAAAAAAAAATAAAAGAAAGTTAAAAGACTTTCCACAAGAAAATATTTGTAGGTTCTGATAAGGAACCTGTATCTAGAATATATAAAGAACACTTACAACTCAACAACAAAAAGGCAAGCCAATTTAAAATGAGGAAATTATCTAAATAGTCATTTATCCAAGGAATTTATGAATTTATGTTTACCTGATGAATAATGTAAATATCATCATCTAAACATAAATTTGGACAACAGAAGTCACAGAAAAATGCGTATGGTATTATTCCATTTTTATAACACGCAAAAGCAGACCATCTTGTACTATGGTGATAGAAGTCAGGACAGTGGGTAACCTTAGTGGGGCAGAAAATGGAAGACAGGACAGGAGGGCTTCTCAGGGTGCTGGTTTTTTTTTTTTTTTTTTTCTTTTAGACATTTATAGAATCTCACTCTATGGCTTTCCTTTCCAGAGACCCAACGTTTGCTGGGGTTTTTTTTGTTTTGTTTTTTGTTTTTGCCCACACTGCAAGGCTTGCAGTATCTCAGTTCCCCGACCAGGGATTGAACCCAGGCCACAGCAATGAAAGTGTATTTTACACACTGTATTTTACTTTTACAAGAGATAAATAAACTGACACCAAGCATTGTAAATGGATGACCACAACAAAAGCAACAATGATTGCAATTACCAAACATGAAACACACTCATGCTATGTCATAATATTGACATTCAGTCCAGTAATCCTCTACTGTAACATCTCCTTTACTTTGCAGTGAAAATTGGTTTGTATGTTTTTTGCCTTTGTGTCCTTGTGGGATGTTTTTTTTATTCAAACAGAAAGTCACAAAAATTATAATCATCCTCATCAGTTCACTCAGTCTCCTGTAATTAATTTTTTTTCATCTTGATCTTTGTTAGCACTTTTGTGAATTCATCAGTTTTCCATTAGAGTTCTGAAAATGCTTATTCATTCAGTTCAGCAGTATAGTCAGTTACCAGAAACCTGTACTTGTCAGAGTCTTTTCCATGAATTCCTTGAAGATCAAACCCTTTTATAGAAACATTTTTGCAAAAGCATCAGAGTACACCCAGGTATTTTCTTTTTTCTTGATGTTGGTGCTGTTAGAGAGATGTTTATGTCATGAAAATTCATTGAGATGTGCATTTATAATATGGGCACTTATCTGCATAGATACTTGCTTCAATAAGAGCATTATAAATGGATGCTGATTGAAGATTTTTAAAGAATTTTATGAGTTAAATTAAGCTTGAGAGAGACTTCCCTGGCAGTCCAGTGTTAAGACTTCGCCTTCCAATGCAGGGGGTGCGAGTTTGGTCCCTGGTTGGGGAGCTAAGATCCCACATGCTTCGTGGCCAAAAAAACCAAAAGATTAAAAAGAAGCAATATTGTAACAAATTCAATAAAAACTTTAAAAATGGTCCACATCAAAAAATCTTTAAAAAAATAAGCTTGAGAAACCGCAATACATATATCAGTGTGTTTTTCAACATGGTTATCTTTTGATTAAGCGTCTTTTTCTTCTTTTAAATTTGTATTATGCCATATTCTAGAAACAACTGAAGTTAGGTGTAAGAGGATTAACCAAAGTATAGCAAGACATAGATGAAAAAGAGGGAAAGAAAAGTAGAGGTAGAAAATAGAAGCATATGATCACAATTATTCCCTATATTTATAAGCGATTTGCATTTCTTTCATCAGCCTTTGTCTTGTTTTGCATGCCTCATTAACTATCCTTATCTTTCCTGATACTTAATCAGGAAAGTAAAGGGGGCATCCTTCATCTGTTCACTGTTAGAATTTTACTTATTTTATATTTGTCCAAGTAAACTACAAAGTATCTCCTCTGAGAGGTTCCAAGGGGGACAGTGCGAGTCCTTAGTGAGGGGAGAGGTGCTGGGAGAGGGTGTCATGCTTTATCCCCCAACACACTGCAGTCCTTGCCACCCCCTATTCCTCTGAGCCCTCACAGCCCTTGCCTGTGTCATCAATGTTGATATTTATTACATACAGTCTGAGTATGATAAAAAATTGTCTAGATTTCCTCCATTTGCCAGTTTTTTGTTACTATCATGAGTCTCAAATAATATGCTATTAAAGAAAACTTCCTCAAAACCATGTTTATATCTTAGACTGCTAAATTGTGATTTCTTTCTTTCCAAGCTAAAAGTTCACAGCTTTTAGAGTTTACTTACAAATAGTTGTGACATATAGACAAGACTGAAAGTGTATTCCTGTAACTGAAGACTCATCTTTAAACAGAGAAGAAGTAAAAATATTTCAATAGTGAACTTTTTTAATTGAAAAAAAGTATGTGAGATAAAATCCTTTATTTACTCTTGTGTGGTTCAAAGGACCACAAACATAGATTTGAAAGGTGTGGCTTCTACTCTTGATTTGGCCACTGACAACATGATATAAAATTGGCCACTAACCCCTTTGGGCTTCAGCTTCTTCACGTTTTTTTTTTTTTTTAATTAAGGGCTTGGAGTAGATTATTTTTAAAGTATGATTTCTGCTTTTCCTCTACAATTATCATTTATTCATTACCTAATGTGCAATGAAGTAGGCTTAACTCACTTGAAACTGCTGATGATCCTAGAAAAAGGGCTTTACTAGCATCTCCATTTTACAGGTAAATAAACTGTGGTAGAGAAGGGGTAAACCTTTTGTTCAGAATAATACAGCTGGGCAGTGACAGAGCCAGAAATCCAACTGATTCTGTGTGACTCCAGAGTCCCTTGCGGTTCTTCTCCTTTATGTAATCCTACTTTTATGAGAGGCGGTATACTTTCTTCTTTAAATGTATTCATTCTGGAGCTAGCCTGCAGAGGCAAAACCCAGCTCTGATACTTACCCACTATGCAACCTTTAACAAGTTACTTATTCCCAGGGTCTCAGTTTCAGTCTAAAAAGGGGGATAATAATTGTTCCTTCTGTTATGAGGTTGGAGAAGTTGTATACATAAAGGCTGTTATGAGGTTGGAAAAGTTGTATACATAAAGTACTTAGGACAGTGTCTGATACAATAAGCATTCCTTCAGTGTTACCCACTGTTATCAGTGGGTAACGCTTATCCTTACTTATCCTTACTCTTACATCAAAAGTAGAGCCATGGGATTAAAATCAACCCATGCATAGATGTGGTTTGATTGTATCATTTTTCTATGCATACTACTGTTCACTTTGCATGACAAAATATTCAGTTCTTTTAAATTGAAACTCTGCAAGTCAAATGGAATTTCATTTGTCCCATAATATCCTTGCCAATTTGATTCAAAAATTAATATGAAAAATCTCTTCATGCTATGCATGACTTTACCAGGGCTTCTAACTCCTATCAATTACACAGCAACGTCCATTTTCATGGTGAATCATTTATGAGTAGACATTCAGCTGGATGGTAACACTCGATGAGACCCATTTCAAGGCAGACTGCACAGTATGCCCAGATGTGTGCAGACACATGTACACCCAACTGGAATTAGATTCAGAATGCCCATGTTCCAGTCCTAACTGCTGATCCTTGTTAATAAAGTAGGAAAAAAATCTTTTAATTTCTATGGGGTTAAATTTCTTCATCTGTAAAATAAACATAATACCTATTCCTTTATTTGGGTCTATTTTGAGGAGCAAATGAGATAAAAGCTGTATATAGTGCTCTGCAAAATTCAAACTTCTCTTCAAAACTAAAATACATTATTATTGAAACTTAACTTTTAATTTTTTAAAACTGCTTTATTTATTTTTTTTTTACATCTTTATTGGAGTATAATTGCTTTACAATGTTGTATTAGTTTCTGCTGTATAACAAAGTGAATCAGCTATATGTATACATATATCCCCATATCCCCTCCCTCTTGCGTCTCCCTCCCACCCTCCCTATCCCACCCCTCTAGGTGGTCACAAAGCACGGAGCTGATCTCCTTGTGCTCTGCGGCTGCTTCCCACTAGCTATCTATTTTACATTTGGTAGTGTATATATGTCATTTCTACTCTCTCACTTCAAAGCTTTGCTATAAATTCAGCCTGATTTGGCAATGGCCTGTCACACTACAACAGTTTCTAAATCTGGGTGCTCATATTTTTGTGCTTATCTCTCATAAGAGATCAAATACTTTGATGTTTCTAGGGTTACACAGATTATCTTCTCCAAGGGAGGTTAACTGCAAGGACCCACAAGAATAAGGGCAAAGGGGAGTCATCTCACAAATTACATACTTCTCTCATCCTAGTTATTCCAGACTGTGTAATGCACTTAGAATAATACAATGAGGCCCAGTGGTCTATCTTTTCCTTGCTCACTGAGCATTCCAAAAGAGAGTATTAACAGGCTGTTGCTCTGTACAGAGCTCCTCTATCAGGCAAGAATTTGCTCTTTAGCAATTTGTGTCCAACTTGCAGATTGTAATTCCCAGCTTATACACCTGCCCACAACCTAGCTCGGTATAGCTAGGATCACAGGATTGATAGACCATGTTGTACCAGCTTTAGGAGCTTATGCCAAATGGCAACTGTTGGCCACTTTCTTTTGAGTGTGTATCCAAGACTTGAAGATCATGGATTACTTCTTCAGTTTAGCTGGTATTCTCCTTTTGAGGTTTACTTTTCTGAATCATGTTTCTTAATCTTAACTCTTCGTTCTACTGTTTTTTCAGCATTGTACATTAAAACAAGCAAGCATGCCACACTTGATTGAGCAATTAAAAACAATTTGGCCACACTTTCTTTTAATGCTGAATGAGCAAGCTATCCAAAAGGACTTTGGGAGGTACTAAGCTTCACACCTACTAGCCAATACCAAACACAGGGAACCAAAGAGGGCCCAGGATAACCTGGACACAGGTTTGTTCCACCAACTTCAACTGGAAGATTTTATGAAAAGAGAGAAGATAACTACTGGCCATAGGCCTGCCCATCACTCATAGCTACAGATATTTTTCCTCTTCTTTTCACTACATTTTAACATATAATGCATAACAGTCACTGAGCCTGAAGCTCATGCTAGAGGAATTTTTCTCTTAAATATGTGTAGACCATTTTTACATAGAATCCAAAGTCATTCAAGGTGGAGGCTTGTTTATTTATGTGTGGCAACATCTCTCTCTCTAGATATATCTAGCCTTGTTTCAGTTTTATTTGGTTGCCTTTTTTCTGACTTTCCCTGATTTTGCCGTTTTAATATTAGTGTTTTTTTTTTTAATGCAGTCCTTGGTGAAATTGTAAAAGCAGGACATACTGAGAAACATAAAATCATCAAATGTTTATGCTATGGACCAAATATAATTACTCAGTTTGGGATACAGCCATAGACAGACATTTGCTGTTGGAATTTTAATGTCAAGTGGCAAGAGATTTCCATCTACTTTCATTCAAAAAGTTCATGGGCATGTGTCAGTCATCATATTTGTTTTTAGAAATGACATTACAGTGTTCCAACTTGTTTTTCCAATTAATTCTTCTCCACCATTATATTCTCACCATAATTCTACAGTAAATATCTAGATATGACCCCTATTCAAGAGCTATTTCTTATTTCTCTGAAAATTTCTGAAAGAAGGGATGTAGCTTTGTGGTTTAATTGGATTTTTTTCCAATACAATAATAGCATGCTTCTAATTGTCAGATATTTCAAGAGAAAGTTAAATAAACACATTTTATGAACTGAAAACAAGTTTTATTGACGATTAACTTTTATAAGCTAATTTCAAGGTAGCACCTTGTACATTCAAATATGTTGCATCACTTTTTATTTATGGGTAATTATATCACTACATGATTTTGGAAAAATAGTGAAAACTTTTGGAGGGATCATATACTTAAAGTCACATAGGAAATTTATTAATGCAATTAATGTTTATATGGTTATAATGCGTATTCTATTGACTTTATAAAAGTCATTTAAATACTAGCTGTTGAGAAGTCAGTAAGTAATGAGAACTTGGTTTTAGAAATGCACTTTTAATCTGGTAAATATTAAAATGAACTATTATTATTTTGACTGTTGTGGTTAAGTGACTAATATGTAAATCCTAAATAATGTTTTCTTTTTACTAACATTCATCCTTGCAATGGGGGAAAAATTCTAGATTATATGATTGAATTTGTCATAATCACATCTCTTATGTAATCCAGATTTGCTACCCCAACGCTGAGGCTGGAAAGCTTCATCCAGTGCTGTTCTCTGCTACTCAGCCTAGAACCATGGATGCTTTCCAACCTGCCCACTTACCTCCAATGGCACTGTTCCCCTGGAACTTATTTCAGAGTCTACCTTGCATGCATTTTTGCTGCTGACCCTGAGTACATTCTCCTAATACCTTTCTCTAGACCTTTTTCTCTTATGGCCACCCCTATAATTGTCTCAGGTGGCTTGAAAGAATTATAGGGGAAAAGTTATAGAAATTGATGAGGGGAAGGCCTGACTCATCAGTTTTCCAGACATACCAGATGTTATGTGAATTATAGTTTAGGCTTGAGTAGAAAGAGATACCTGCTACTGTTTCCAAAGAATTATTAACCAATCTAAGGGCAGGCAGTGCTATATTATGTACCACACAAATAGATAATGGTCCTTACCAGGCCTATTTAAAATTATTCCCCATGCCTAGTAGAGTTTACTGTCCAAATGTGATAAATAAACCTTTGCTGGATGGTTCAGTGAAAATATTTTTGAAACTGTAAAGGTCAACACTGCAGTGTATATCACTCATTTACACATTCAATAGACATTTAATCAGGACAAATTTTATGTCAGCTGTTATATACAAATCATGTTATTGAATCATCACTATAAAGCTTAAAGAGGGTAAGACACTTAAAGTCACACAGCTAATAAGTTTTAAGTCTGTTAGATTACTAACAGAGATCTGTTTAATTTCAAATCCAATGACTATTTCACTGTATCTCAGTTTATTTTACATCTCCTAGAGATGTTCAAAAACAGCAGAATAATAAAATTATTGAGAATGAGGATGGTTAACACCTATTCAATTCTTTCAAAGTTTTAGGCATTTAGCAAAGTGTCTTACATTATTTAAGTTATTTACTACTCACACAATACTCTGTAATAAATATTGTTGTTCCTATAATGCTGATGCAAAAACTGAATTTCAGAGAATCAAGTCACACACTCAGAACTAAATTTTATACTCTAGCTGTCCTACTCTAAACTCATGTGTTTTACTATGTGGGGCAGGGGGCTGATAAATGTGAATAGGATAAAGGACTATCAAAATAAAGACTGGAATAAGTTATTTACAAAGGGAGGTTTTAGCTGGATAAGTGCATAAACTGAGAGAGCTCATAGAGTTTAGCTGCAAGAGTGATGTACTAAACAGGGTTAGAAGAAAGAAGTACTCAAGTATACCTTGATAAATCTGAACGAGGTTTTGGGGTGAGGTTAAATTGTGGAACCATTTATGGAAGATCAACTTGTGGGAATACAAAAAGAGGAAAGTTGGGTAACCTGGGCATGCAGTACTGTGGAAAGTCCACTAAGGCAGAAGGGAAATGAATGGATAAAGGCATTTTTGATTACTTTCTGTCAGGAAGTTGGCTAGAACCACAGTGAAGGAATAGGGAGTTTGAATGAAGTAATTCAGACATAGATAATGATTTTTGAGGGGTTTTAATGGCAATAGGAGTCTATCGCACACTTTTAAGAAAAAGGCATATGCTTTAACTCATACAATCACTTTTATTGGCATAACAAAATGGCAATATTGGGCTTCCCTGGTGGCGCAGTGGTTGAGAGTCCGCCTGCTGATGCAGGGGACATGGGTTTGTGCCCCGGTCCGGGAAGATCCCACATGCTGTGGAGCGGCTGGGCCCGTGAGCCATGGCCGCTGAGCCGGCCCGTCTGGAGCCTGTGCTCTGCAACAGGAGAGGCCACAACAGTGAGAGGCCCAAGTACCGCAAAAAAAAAAAAAAAAAAAAAGGCATTATTGTAATCAATAAGAGTTTCAAACATTTCCTACATTTTTCCAATATGTAACGTAAAGGCAAATGTAGAAAGGACAAAAGAAAACAGCTGTGTATGGCTCGATTTCAATTTATTTTTTTGATTAGTATCTCTAACTTAAGTTCACACTAAAATGGAGAAAATTCTTCTCTATGCATAAAAATATATCTCATTGTAAAGATTAATAACTTAGAAACTATGACAGCAATTTTCTTCAGTACTGGCTTGATGTTAAATGGAAGAATATTCCACTACTGCTAACTTTGAATTTTATCACTATAGCCAGTTGAATGCTATTGAGCTAAATAAAAGGGCCCTGGCAAATTTCTGTAATGAGAATTTTCTTATTCATATTACTTACACTTGGATGAAGTAATTTTCCTCTTTTTACCAATAAAAAAGATAACATTTGTGGAAATTTCTTTTGAGAGGTCATTTGCAGATATAAACACTTTTTTGAAAGATAAGAAAGAATGGCTTTTCTGTTTCTAGAGATTCTCATGTTTCAATAGACATTAAAACATTCACAGAAATTATACCAGCAGTGTCAACTTTGAAATACCTCCAACATTGTCAACTATGTTAAGATATGGGGATTGAATAGAATAAATAACGTTGTTCTGAAAGAGTCTGGAGTAGGATTAGAATAAACTTTTTAAATGAATATGCTTGGTTTCAGTTTCAACTATTTTTAAGCTTGAGCAACACTTTTTTTTCAACAAACACATGGTTCTTTAAAATCCCCAGAGATCCAACCTGCACTATTTTAAAACATTTGCCCACTTCTTTGCCCACTGTTTCACTTTTTTAAAAAAATCATAATTACATTGGAGTGTTGATTTCGAAAAGTATTGATTAACAGCGTTGCAAGATATTTCAAAAGACCATCAGATCTAATATTCACCTTCTAGGGAAGACTTTTAAATGGGTTGTTATACTTGGAATGGACAGGTATAATACCCAGAACTGATCATCATGCCATCCTCATTAAAGCCCGCCCAAAGTTACCAACAGAGAACCCAAGGGGTGACCTACATGTGATTCCACAGATCTAACCGTGATATCAAGATCTGGCTCATGGCAGTTAAGTAGCTTAAGTTCATCACCGCAATTTTCATCAGCCATCCCTCCACACAGTCACCCCCTAATGAAACACAATCTCCAAGCAAATACCAAGTGCTTGTGGAAATACAACCTCAAAAAATGTTCCTTAGCTTTCTGTTTCAACTAGAATGCTACCTATAAGCTTCCTCTATATAGAAATTCTGAAGTTTCTGGAGATTATATGTACATGTGTGTATATATATATATATATATATATATATATATATGTATATATGTGTATATATATATAGTTATATATAGTATGTTATTATGTATAACATATACATATATATAATCTTAAACACTTTTCTTATAATATATAATACATTCACTTCTGGTTATCATCTCCAAAGATGGAAAACACTGTCCAGGTAGATTATACATGTTTACAAGTAACATGTGACCCTTATAAGCAACCCCAATTCATGCGCACTTCCTCAGGCAGGTTAAGTCATCATACTTCTGTCAGTTTACACATAGAGGTCTTATTAACTAAATCTTTAATCCATTCAGTTTCTCTTTTCTAGACCTAATTTTATTTTCCCCTTCCATCAGATTTTGTGGCACCATTTTCCTTACTTTCTTAACTTTTCTAGTTATTGTTTAGTTTCTGGGTTATTTTTTTGAACTTGTGTCCTAAGCCCTCTGCTCTTCTGCATCCACAACTTCCCAAACAACCCTATCCACTCTTCGACTACTACGTGTTTGCTAATGAATAGTAGTCCTATCTCTTTTGTAATCCAGATCTATATCTCCAACAGCCTACCAGATATCTCCTTTCATGTTTCATATATGCAAAATGGAAATAATTAAATCAATCAATCCAACAGAATACAATAACAAATCTAGCCCCTTCAATGTGCTTAGTTTTTAAAGTGACATCATGACTAGATTTAGTCACCGAAGGCAAATTTGTATTTATTTCCTTAACAGCACTATCCTCTACTTTGCCCCTTCTAATAGGTCATCAAATCTTGTTGATCTCTACAGCTTTGGTCTCTTTAATCATGTGTGTTTTATACATTTCCTCTGCCCCTTATTTAGTCTAGACTCCTATAATTTCTCATATGACATAAGGAAAATAGCCTCCTATATCACTTGGTTGTAATCATATTCTCACATCCTTACCATAGAGATACACACATTGCTTAGATAGTGAATCATGTTAGTAACAGATGTGGTGGTAAAAAATGTGCTCTCTGTGCTAAAATAACCTATATACCATGTAATTTTTAATAAACTATTTGTTTTTAAGTGGCTCAGATATCTACATTGCAGGAAATATTTAATGTAAGGTTAAGATGAAAGGAAAAATGTATGGTAAATTTCAATAGATTAACAGGTGCTAGATGATCTGGGAGATCAATGGCATCAGGGGTAAGGGTGGTTACCAGTTCTGCTATATGCATTATCCAAAGTCACAAACACAAGAGAATCTTTTCCTCTTTTAAAAATAATCTTGGGCTTCCATCTTTGACAAACTTGTCACATATAAAACTTGAATTGGAGTAATAAAAATCCTGTACCTTTTTGAGTTTAAATAACTCAGTTGGATCAACACTTCATGTCTAGAATGGCAGACTAAATTAAATTCAGTTGTAAGGGGAATGAAAAAAGATTACAAAGGTAATGGAAATATACTACCCCATCAATACAAGGACAGGAAAGTCAAGAAGGTGAAATGGTAGAGAAAAGTCCTCTTGAAGGGAATGAAATTAGAAAAGAGATTCCTTTGGACTAGTTGCCTATCTACTGTATGGTAAGTAATATAAACCATTTGAAATAAAATTCACTTTAAAAAAAGAAAGTTTTGGTGCCACTGGGAAGGGGAGAAGCTGCTGCCACCGCCGCCATTGCCGGGAGCCGCGGAGACAGGTCACTACCTTTCCATTTCTCACAATTGGGCTGAGCACGACTGAACCATGGGGGAACACAGTCCAGATGACAGCATCAGCTACTTTGAGGTAGAGGAAGATGAGCTGACCCCTGATGACAAGATGCTCAGGTTTGTGTATAAGAATGGACTGGTGCCTTCCTCATCTGGAACTGTTTATGATAGGACAACTGTTCTTATCAAGCAGGATCCTGGCACTTTGAAAGCCGAAGATGACGACGGACAGTACAGAGAACACTTGCCGTTTCTAGTAGGGGGTGAAGAGGGCTTTCATCTAATAGATCATGAAGCAATGTCCCAGGGTTATGTGCAACACATTATCTCACCAGATCAGATTCATTTAACAATAAACCCTGGTTCCACGCCCATGCCAAGAAATATTGAAGGTGCAGGCCTCACAACTGCAGTCGGAATGTCCAGAAACGAAACATAACGAAGTAAAGCGGTACCGGTGCACCTTTGAGGGCTGTCCCCACACCTACAGCACAGCAGGCAACCTGAGCACCCACCAGAAGACCCACCGGGGAGAGTACACCTTTGTCAGTAATCAGGAGGCCTGCGGCAAGGCCTTCCTCACCTCCTACAGCCTCAGGATCCACATGCGGTGCACACAAAGGAGAAGCCGTTTGAGTGCAAAGTGCAGGGCTGTGAGAAGGCGTTCAACACGCTGTACAGGCTGAAAACACATCAGAGGCTTCACACAGGGAAGACGTTTAACTGTGAATCTGAAGGCTGCAGCAAGTACTTCACCATGCTCAGTGATCTGAGGAAGCACATTCGAACCCAAACAGGAGAAAAGCCATTTCGGTGTGATCATGATGGC
Source organism: Phocoena sinus (assembly GCF_008692025.1). Taxonomy (NCBI): domain Eukaryota; kingdom Metazoa; phylum Chordata; class Mammalia; order Artiodactyla; family Phocoenidae; genus Phocoena; species Phocoena sinus. The sequence continues at coordinate 27,886,616 of NC_045775.1, forward strand.
TGTGGAAAAGCATTTGCAGCAAGCCACCACCTCAAAACTCACGTCCGTACACATACTGGTGAAAGACTCTTTGTCTGCCCCAGTAATGGCTGTGAGAAAACTTTCAGCACTCAATGCAGTCTCAAAAGTCACATGAAAGGTCACGATAACAAAGGAAATTCATACAGTGCACTTCTAAATCACAATGGATCCGAGGATACAAATCACTCACTCTGAGGAATTGAAGCCTTCTGTCCACAGATTCCGAATTTCAAGAACATTCCAATACAGGCCAGAATGCTCACTTTCAGCACACTTTCACCAGCCATCATTTTTGAACCAATGTTCTGGAAGTCAGCTGACCCAGCCATCCAGGAAGATCCTCAACAGACAGCCTGGCATATCCGAGCCACCCCGGTCTCTACTACCAGCCTCAGCACCGTCTACTTCTCTGCCTGCTCCCTCCCTAGGAACTGGCTCCCAGCAAGCTGCATTTGGCAACCAACCTGCTCTCTTACAACCTCCAGAAGTGCCTGTTCCCCACAGCACACAGTTTTCTGCTAATCATCAAGAGTTTCTTCCACACCCTCAGGCACCGCAGCCCATTGTGCCCGGACTTTCTGTTGTCGCTGGGGCTTTGGCGTCAGCAGCGGCAGTGGCGTCAGCCATGGCAGCACCGCCTCAGCCACAGAGTACTACTGAGCCCCTGCTGGCCATGGTCCAGACTCTGCCCCTGGATGCCAACTCTGTCCTAACTAGTAATCCCACTATAACCATCACCCTGACTCCGAGCACGGCTCTCCTGCAGCCCAGCCTCGTCACGGGAGAACAGAACTTACAGTGGTTACTGAATGGTGCCACCAGCTCACCACACACCCAAGAACAAATTCAGCAAACATCTAAAGTTGAGAAGGTGTTTTTTACCACTGCAGTACCAGTAGCCAGTAGCACAGGGAGCGCTGTACAGCAGATTGGCCTCAGCGTCCCTGTGATCATCATCAAACAAGAGGAGGCCTGTCAGTGTCAGTGTGCGTGCCGGGACTCCGCAAGGCGCAGGCAGCCAGCAGGAGGAAGGGCTGTCCTTCCCCTCCTGCTCCAGTGCTAAGCACCCAGCCTCCTGATGAGCCCAGCCTGAAGCTACCACCGCAGACTTTTTCCCCGCCCCCGATCCCCCTGTCGTCCTCCTCCACCACATCCTTTTCCTGTGAGCAAAGCAGACAAGCAGTGACTCCTTCAGACCCTCAGACAGAAACATTACGTGCCATGGATACGTCAGAGTTTCTGTCCCTCCAGAACCTGGACACGCCGTCCAATCTGATTCCCACTGAAGCACCACTGCAGGTGGAGGAGGAGATGGGCCTGACCAGCAGCTTCTCCAAGTGAAAGACCCGGAGGTGCTCACCTCCAGGAACAGAGGCTGAGCAGGAGGCAGAAGGTCCGATGCCTACCATCATGGGGTCAGCAGTTTGAAGGAGGAAGAAATCCTCACCTTTCAGACTCATTTTCTTGGTCCCAAGACACCTATGGTCACATAATCTATGAAAAAGGAGGCCAGAATATAAAATGGAGGAAATATAGCCTCTTCAATAAGTGGTGCTGGAAAAACTGGACAGCTACATGTAAAAGAAAGTAATTAGAATACTTCCTAACACCATACACAAAAATAAACTCAAAATGGATTAAAGACCTAAATGTAAGGCCAGACTCTATAAAACTCTCAGAGGAAAACATGAGCAGGACTTGCTTTGACATAAATTACAGCAAGATCTTTTTTGACCACAAATAGCTCATGCTGCTCAATATCAAAAAAACAAACAACCCAATCCAAAAAAGGGTGGAAGCCCTAAATAGACATTTCTCCAAAGAAGACATACAAATGGCCAACAAACACGTGAAAAGATGCTCAATATCAGTAATTATTAGAGAAATGCAAATCAAAACTACAATGAGGTATCACCTCACACCGGTCAGAATGGACATCATCAAAAAAAAACTACAAACAATAAATGCTGGAGAGGGTGTGGAGAAAAGGAAGCCCTCATGCATTGTTGGTGGGAATGTAAATTGATACAGCCACTATGGAGAACAGTATAGAGGTTCCTTAAAAAACTAAGAACAATCCCATTACTGGGCATATACCCAGAGAAAAGCATAATTCAAAAAGACACATGCACCCCAATGTTCATTGCAACAATATTTACAGTAACTAGGACATGGAAGCAACCTAAATGCCCATCAACAGAGGAATGGATAAAGAAGATGCAGTACATATATACAGTGGAATATTACTCAGCCATAAAAAGGAACAAAACTGTCATAGAGAATGAAGTAAGTCAGAAAGATAAAAACAAATATCATATATTAACGCATATATGTAGAATCTAGACAAATGGTATAGATGATCTTATTTGCAAAGCAGAAATAGACACAGACATAGAGAACAAATGTATGCATACCAAGGGGGAAAGGGGAGGGGTGAGAGGAATTGAGAGATTGGGGTTGACATATATACACTATTGATACTATGTATAAAATATAATAGGTAACTAATGAGAACCTACTGTATAGCACAGGGAATTCTATTCAATGCTCTGTGGTGACCTAAATGGGAAGGAAATCCAAAGAAGAGGGGATATGTATATGTATAACTGATTCATTTTGCTGTACAGTAGAAACTAACACAACATTGTAAAGCAACTATATGCCAATAAAAACTAATTTTAAAAATTAGGAAGATATATGAAGTGATTTATTTATATCAAAGTTAGTGGAACAGAGAAAAACACAATTTAAAATGAAATAATCAGGGACTTCCCTGGTGGTCCAGTGGTTAAGACTTTGCCTTCCAATGCAGGGGGTGCAGGCTCAATCCCTGGTCGGGGAGCTAAGGTCCCACATGCCTTGGGGCCAAAACACCAAAACATAAAACAGAAGCAATACTGTAACAAATTCAATAAAGACTTTAAAAATGGTCCACATCAAAAAATCTTTTTAAAAAAATGAAATAATTTTCCAGCAAAGATATTTGATCATGGAATTGCCAGTTATATAACACCTTTAATGTTTAAGAATAATACATGTAAAGTCTGAGTTATAAACTGTAAGTAATATCACTGCCCAACTCAATCCAAAAAAAATAACAATATAACAGCATCCACAAATTCTTAAATTTGTTACATACACACACACACACACATACACACACAGAGCAAACCATATACTTCCTTATGTACATAGGTAATTATATTTCATAACCATGAAACATAGATATATTAATTCAAAATTTTCCTTTCTTATTTCGTCTGTGACAACAACAAAATGAACAAGGCCAGGTAGAAAACAAGAATGACCATGAACTTTGAGGGCAAGGGTATAATTCAACCAAATTCAAATATCTCTAACTCTGTAATAATAGAAATAGTACCTAGGTATACAACATATGAGCAACAGTCAATTTCATACCCTTCTACCTTGTTAAGTGGTATCAGATGTAGTCAACATTGGTGCTTCCAAAAGAGACAGAATATTTTTATTCACATTGGAAAAATAAGAAACACTCCCATGAAGAGGCTATAACTCCTTATATGTTTACTGAGAATTTCACGTACTCTCTTGATATTTACTCATGCTGTAATCGCTACTAGGTCACAGATGACTGTGGTAAACTCAATCAGGCACTGAGAAAAAATACTCTTACTTCAACTAAATGAGTGCAATAGTTTGTTTGTTCTCCCACTAGTAGATTGTTCTGGTCTCTTTCAAGTGTAGACCCCTCATCTCAGCACACACCCTTTTTTTTTTTTTTTTTTAATTAGGATCCCAAGTTCAATAAGCGTAAATAGTAAGTTACAAGATGTAAGGGCAGGATCACAAAAGAATAGTGTTCTCAGTCACATTGTCACCTGTTTAAAGAAACCAATTAAGCAACTGCCCTGATATTTCATTCTATCGCTCTCTTTCTTTTTATATGTGTAACATGTATTCCGTGTGCCAAGAGCTGTGATCAATGTTTCAGAAGTGTTATCTTGTTTTAATAATGACCCAATTCTCAAAATTTTTTCAGTGAGAAAACTGAGGCAGAGTGACATTAAGTAATTTGTCCAAGGTCACCTAACTCACAAGGGGTAGAGGTGGGATTTGAACTCCGACCATAGGACTTTAGAGCCCATACTCTTAACCACTACAAGGTACAGCCCTTTATATTAGTTTGGAAGAAATCTTTTAAAATAACTAATGATGTTTGATGCAAATGAGATTCCAGATCCAAAATTCATCATTCATGGAGTTGAAAGGAGATCTCCAAATTTATCCTAATCCCCCATACACACACCTGCTAAAGCCTAGTGTATCTGGCAAATATTTGGTACTCGTTATATATTTGCTGAATCAACAAATGAAAGAATACAGTATGAATATCCAAATCAACTCAGACAGGAAGATGTCATTATCTAAGGCTTATTATTTTTTGGAATAGTGGCTTTGACTCTATTTCAAGGTGATAGCACTATTTTTGACACTGCAATAGCTCAATCATTACAAATACTATAGGCACTGGGATGATTATAATTGGTCAGTTCAATGATATCCATTAGATTGGGAGTTGATCAGAAAGAGATAATATATAAACTTGGATAAAGCATTATATATTTTTAAAATTTTCTTCCCAGCTTTATTGAGATATTATTTACATATAGCATATGTAAATTTAGGGGTGTACACTATGATGATTAGATATATGTATATATTACAAAATGATTACCACAATAAGGTTAGTTAGTATCTCTATCCCATCACATAGGCATAATTGTTTTCGTGTGTGGTGATAACATTTAAGAATTACTTTCAAGTATATAATACAGTATTAATAATTATAGATACTCTTATATTGATGATTTTAGGTGTTGATCCAGTCTTTTTTTTTCATTTTTTATTAGTTATCTATTTTATACATATTAGTGTATATATGTCAATCCCAATCTCCCAGTTCATCCCACCACCACCACCACCACCAAAGCATTATATATTTTTAAAGGAGAAAAAGAATGTTGACTGCAGGAAACATAAAATATAAGTGAACATAAGTTGGACTTATGTTCTCCATAAGGAGGACTAAAAGTAGGTGCTGTAGGAGTACTTGTTGATTGATGTCTTGGATCAGTGAATTATAGCAAATTTAGATTTCTTTATATAACTGACACTTTTTAAATCATACCTAAGTAAACCAAATCCACTCTTGGAATAGTCTTCAGTTGTTTCATTGTGCCTTGTTTCATGACCAAATGTTCTTCTTAATTTCAGAAGGCAATATAATAAGCAATTATTTAAATACAAACTATGTCATCAAAAGCTATTGACTGATGAGAGATCAGACTCAGGCAACATTAGGAGAATTAATGAAAATATAGTGAGTAAAGAGACAAATGCCAATGGGGGAGTAATCTATAATATCTGTACCTTCGGTAATGCCTGTGGAAGATTTCCAAGAGGGCTCCTCTAAGGAAAAAAGCTAATTATTTCAGATGTCTCCTCTGTAAAGTCACAGGTCTGTAATCTCTTGTCAAAATGTATAACTTTTAGAAAAGAGTAGAAAACAGCTATGGATGGGTGGGAAAGTGCCAGCTCCCAAGGAGAAAATGATTGGGCTCTAGATGACAGCCTGTCCTGGAGGAAGACAGAGGAACCCCATTGAGACAGAAGAAACCATAGCAATTTCATCTTTAATATATTGGATAAAAAGTCCAGGGGAGAAAGCAATTGTTCATGATTTTCTCATTAATATACTATTTAAGAATGTCAGAAGCATCATGACTACTCATGGAAAGATTTTTCAAAATGAAAATCTTAATTATTACCCATAATATTATCTATTTAAATAATAATCAACACCTAAGCCCTGAAAAGTTGACCAATACCAGGAATATGAATAGGTGTATTACTGTTTCAGTCAGAAAACAGAACAAAATAAAATACCAGTGAATCAATTTTTCCTCCCCAATTTTTCATTTGCTATATTTGTCAAAAAATATTTAAAAGATAGCAGTTTAGAAAATAGAACAAAATTAAATCATTGAGTTTTTGTCTGTAAAGCATTTTAGGTAAACAATATTTTCAAAAGGTTCTATCATCTAATTTCCACCTGAAGGTTTTGAATCATACACAGTCCAGGAAGTCTGGCAGTAGAGGATAGCAGAACCATAGGAATTTGAGATATATTAGATTTAGCACCCAGGAGGCTACTCATTTCAAAATAAAATTTTCCAAATTTTTAAAGCAGTTCTCTGAGCATACTTGAATGCCCTTCTTCTTTCCAATGGCTATCACAACATTCTCAAATCTATATTTACCCCAAATTTCATCTTTCTTTCCATACTTCAACTATATTTTAATTTTGCTGTCCCCCATTTCATTGCTTTTTTTCTGTGCTTAATTCCCTGAACATAGAAACCACAAAAAATTGAGACAAAATAGAAAAATGTAATTAAGAAATCCATCAAAAAAAAAAAAAAAAAAGAGGGCTTCCCTGGTGGCGCAGTGGTTGAGAGTCCACCTGCCAATGCAGGGGACATGGATTCGTGCCCCAGTCCGGGAGGATCCCACATGCCACGGAGCGTCTGGGCCCGTGAGCCATGACTGCTGAGCCTGCGTGTCCGGAGCCTGTGCTCCGCAACGGGAGAGGCCACAACAATGAGAGGCCCGCATACCGAAAAAATAAATAAATAAATAAAAATAAATAAATAAAGTTATTAAAAAAAGAGAGAGAGAAAATGTACGTTAGAGTTTATGCAAAGAGAAGGAAAATTCTAGATAGAGGAATGTGTCTCAGCCTCTTTAACTCACATGCCCCTTAAATATAAAAAAGAAAAAAAGAAGCCTTTATTTAATGTTATTTAACATTTCAGAGTACATTTTATGTGGTGTAATGAAAACAAGTCATACTATAAGACATAATTTTTATATTGACTACCTTTTATCTTTTTTTAAAAACATCTTTATTGGAGTATAATTGCTTTACAATGGTGTGTTAATTTCTGCTTTATAACAAAGTGAATCAACTATACGTATACATATATCCCCATATCTCTTCCCACTTGCATCTCCCTCCCTTCTACCCTCCTTATCCCACCCCTGTAGGTGGTCACAAAGCACCAAGCCGTTCTCCCTGTGCTATGCTGTTGCTTCCCACTAGCTATCTATTTTACATTTGGTAGTATATATAAGTCTATGCCACTCTCTCACTTCTTCCCAGCTTACCCTTCCCCCTCCCCATGTTCTGAAGTCCATTCTCTATTCCTGCATCTTTATTCCTGTCCTGCCCCTAGGTTCTTCAGAACCTTCTTTTTTTTTAGATTCCATATATATGCATTAGCATATGGTATCTGTTTTTCTCTTTCTGACTTACTTCACTCTGTAGGACAGACTCTAGGTCCATCCACCTCAATACAAATAACTCAATTTTGTTTCTTTATATGGCTGAGTAATATTCCATTGTATATATGTGCCACATCTTCTTCATCCATTCATCTGTTGATGGACACTTAGGTTGCTTCCATGTCCAGGTTATTGTAAATACAGCTGCAGTGAACACTGTGGTACATGACTCTTTTTGAATTTTGGTTTTCTCAGGGTATATGCCCAATAGTGCGATTGCTGGGTCGTATGGTAGTTTCTTTTTTAGTTTTTTAAGGAAGCTCCATACTGTTTTCCATAGTGGCTATATCAATTTACATTCCCACCAACGGTGTAAGAGGGTTCCCTCTTCTCCACACCCTCTCCAGCATTTATTGTTTGTAGATTTTTAATGATGGCCATTCTGACTGGTGTGAGGTGATACCTAATTGTAGTTTTGGTTTGCATTTCTCTAATGATTAGTGATGTTGAGCATCCTTTCATGTGTTTGTTGCCAATCTGTATATCTTCTTTGGAGAAATGTCTGTTTAGGTCTTCAGCCCATTTTTGGATTGGGTTGTTTGATTTTTTGTTATTGAGCTACATGAAATGCTTATAAATTTTGGAGATTAATCCTTTGTCAGTTGCTTCATTTGCAAATATTTTCTCCCATTCTGAGGGTTGTCTTTTTGTCTTGTTTATGGTTTCCTTTGCTGTGCAAAAGCTTTTAAGTTTCATTAGGTCCCATTTGTTTATTTTTGTTTTTATTTCCATTTCTCTAGGAGGTGGGTCAAAAAGGATCTTGCTGTGATTTATGTCATTGAGTGTTCTGCCTATGTTTTCCTCTAAGAGTTTGATGGTGTCTGGCCTTACATTTAGGTCTTTAATCCATTTTGAGTTTATTTTTGTGTATGGTGTTACAGAGTGTTCTAATTTCATTCTTTTACATGTAGGTGTCCAGTTTTTCCAGCACCACTTACTGAAGAGGCTGTCTTTTCTCCATTGTATAGTCTTGCCTCCTTTATCAAAAATAAGGTGAGCATATGTGCATGAGTTTTTCTCTGGGCTTTCTATCCTGTTCCATTGATCTATATTTCTGTTTTTGTGCCTGTACCATACTGTCTTGATTACTGTAGCTTTGCAGTATAGTCTGAAGTCAGGGAGTCTGATTCCTCCAGCTCCATTTTCCTTTCTCAAAATTGCTTTGGCTATTCGGGGTCTTTGGTGTTACCATACAAATTGTGAAATTTTTTGTTCCAGTTCTGTGAAAAATATCAGTGGTAGTTTGATAGGGACTGCATTGAATCTGTAGATTGCTTTGTATAGTAGAGTCATTTTCACAATGTTGATTCTTCCAATCCAAGAACATGGTATATCTCTCCATGTGTTTGTATCATCTTTAATTTGTTTCATCAGTGTCTTATAGCTTTCTGCATACAGGTCTTTTGTCTCCTTAGGTGGGTTTATTCCTAGGTATTTTGAATATCTTTTTTCTAACTACCCAAGACTCTCTTCTAACCTTTCCCTCAATATGATGTGTCATTCCAAGGGGTCATGTTGCCATTTCTCAAGGAAGAAGCACTTCACCAAGTTTTACAAACAACTGAGCAAAAAATTCCTCTTCCATATGTGTGTCCATGAATTACAGTTTAGAAATCCCATTGTGGACATTTGGAACAAATATTTTGTGTTGTAAATCAGAACATCAGATCTGTAGGGAGATTTTACAAAATTGTGGCAAACTGAAGCCACATCCATGGCCAAGCAGTCAGCTTAATAATCAGAAGCTCATATGAAATTGTATGACATGTACAGGGACACATAGCAAACAAAACATTTACAGGCACTTCTTTATTTGCCAGGTAATTGCTCTGGTGCCTGTGAACCTGTTGTACTATAACCATAGACACAGAATAGGTAAGGATAAAAATGTGAGGACTAAACAAAACAGTCACTCCAAATAAAGCAGAGCGTTTTTTTGTTTGTTTGTTTGCTTGTTTGGGGTTTTTTTTCCCCCCTTCTCTCACTTTTTGGTAGTCTGATTTGTTTACATTGCATGATTGGTTTACATTGCAACAAAAGCATCTGAGAAATTCAGCTTGTCCAAGATGCCAACTCAAAGTGTCTCAGACAGGCTTTCTGCCATGGGCCAGGTCCAGGCTGCAAATGCTGGGACCAGGAATACAACATACATGGGCCCTAGGGTTAGACTTAGTTATAATTATAGGGCAGGAATATGTTCTTTCCATAAGAATGTGGAGGATTGCAAATGAGGAGAGTGGGGAAGGACCATGGGCTCAGAATCCATAGGTTGATGAAGAATTTCTATATTTCACTATGAGAAGGATGCTTGGTTGTAAGTAGACTAATTGGCTCTAAAGCTAGAAGTTCAACACAGGAAAGAAGGAAATGTTTCCAGCCAAAGGATTGGGTTTAAGGACCCCAATTTAAACAATGCAAGTGGAGAGGATCCAAAGTGTTAAACCAAATTCAAGTGCAGAAAACATGAGAGATCAAGTGAAAGAAATGCCGGTATAAGAGCTACCTGAAATAGCAAGTTCTCAGACATGGGCTAGGATATATCAGATGACAGGATCTAATAGGTTCCTAGGTATGGGAGGCTGAAAAATTGTTCCCAAAGATGTCCATGTTCTAATCCCCAGAATCTGTCAGTATGTTTCTTTAACTGGCAAAAGGCTCATTAAAGAAGGGACTAAATTAAGCATTTTGAGATGTGGAGATTATCTTGGATTATCCTGGGCTCAGTGTAATCACAAAGTCCTAATAATAAGGAATCAGAAGGGTCAGAGTTAGAGAAGATGATGTGACTATGGAAGCAGAGGGAGAGAAGGGTATTTGATGGTAGAAATAGGGGTCAGAATGATGCAGGATCATAAGCCAATGAATATGGGGAGCCTCTTGAAGCTGGAAAAGGCAAGTGAACTGATTCTTCCTTAGCACCTACAGGAGGAATAAAGCCCTGCAAAGTCATTTTAGAATTCTGATCTCAAGAACAGAAAGATCATACATTGGTATTCCTTTAAGGCTCTTTATTTATGGTAATTTATTACAGTGGCAATTGGAAGCTAATACAATAGGAATGTTGTGACACGAGTGAGAGACCCAGGAAGGGAGATACTACACAATAAAGGTTAGAAATCACATATTTACAGAGAGGTAATAAGAAGGTAAGAACCTAGGAACAATAGGGTCTGTACAGAAGGTCCAAGGAAAACCAATAAAAAATGAGCTATCCTTACATTTGTTGCAAGAACTGCCTATATTTTCCCATTCCATGGACAAGACTAGGCTAAGTCGATAGACACACCTCAATGGAGGTAAGGTTTATGGGTATAGGAGACAAGCAAAACAATACCATGGTCCAATAAAACACTAGCAGGGAGAATATCAGTGCCCTCCATGATGCCATCTTTAAAAGTTCAGGGTGCAGTAAGTTCAAATATGGCTGCTTTGTGTGTCATCTGCTATGGATATATCCATCATCCACGAATTTATGAGAAAGATTGCTTTACTTTCCCATAGGGATAGAATGACTCATTACCCTTCTTTCTCACTTTTCTTTCCCTACCTTGAACAGCTTTTTTTTCAGGTAAGTTTCCACTAAAATGCCCTTCGTTATTCATTTTATATCTTAACAATTGAACAAGAACACTGTCTTACATAGCTTCACTGCAGGTTGCTGACATGTATAACTTTCAATAAGGACTCACTAACCACACACTAATAACCCCCATATAAATAATTAAACATACCCAGAGCACTGACACGTTGTTATTCTAACTCTAGAGAGAAAGGAAATAGGATTTTCTCACACACAAGTGCTGCTTTTTCTGTAATCTTAGCATACCCTAGGACTAGCTTCTAACTCACCCCACACAGTGTTTCTGAAGTCCTCCACTTATAGCTAATGTATTTGTGGTGCCCCACTGGAAAAGAAAGGCAGAGGGAATAATTGTCAGAGTGAGATTCTGAATAAGATTAATTATAGAAGCTTGTCTGACTTTTGCCTCTAACTCACTGACCTTGAGCATTAAGCCTTCCCTTTAATCCTACTACAGGGTTAGTCCAGAATTGGGAAATATACACATGCTGCGAGTCATGCTTCTTATGTCTATGATGGATATTACCAATCAATCAGAGTGCAATTTCTTTCTAAACTATCACAGTTCAGTTTTCCACTAAAGTAGGTGCAGCCTCACAATTTTCATTATAATAAACTAGACAGCTGTTGCCTTGGCCATAACACCTATTCCACATGTAGCCTATTTTCCTTGGTGGATTTCTCTCCGTATTCAAATCTAAAACTAGTGGACAACTAGTAGCGGGGAACTATGTGTCAGTTGTTCTCAAGCACAACCCATTTTTGTGTCTGGGTCTGGAGTGACTTTGTTGCTCTTTTCAATTCTCGGGTATTTTTTAATTGCATTCTTTGAGGTTTGTCTCTGAACCCCATTGCTGGATGTTACCAGTGCTAACCCTATCTTCTATTTTGAATCCACTATTGGTAAAGGACCACTATTAACTAATCTGTTGAAACCAACATTTGTCTTCTCCACTAGACCATCTCTATTGACCTTAGAAGCTCTATCATCTTTAGCCTCAGACTTGGTAAGAATTAAGCTTATAGTAGCAACGTTCTTCTACCATTCTCTCTTACGCTGACTTCCCAGGAGAATCTGGGTTGTTCTAAGACCTATGTATAACCTTTTAATTACTCCCAATTTCCTAGCTCAGTCTCACCTTTCCTAGAGTGTCCAATGCTACCACTATCTGACACGCATGATCTTTTCATCAGCACGTATAGTTGACATAATCCAGCTAACAATCCCTCTGTGGTTCAGAGTTACTTTAGTGAAATTAAAGGGAAGAGGATAAGAATGAAAGGAAGATGAACAAGTGGCAGCACTTTTTCTGTGCTGTTGAAAAATCGTGCATCCATGAGCTGCAGGTCGTCTTACATCTGAGTAAAAGTTTTCTCAGAGCCTACCTCTGAGTATTCTCCAGTATTCTGTACTTTCTCAGATGATTAATTAGAAAGATCTGTGAAGGTGCTGCTGAATAGCAAGCAATCATCTTGTATTTTGCTGTCCTAAGAGCATAAAGTTCAACTCTATATAGTAGCATTTAATTATTTTAATGCTAGTTGTGGTATGTGCATTGATGGTCATCAACTTCATTTTTGTGTGAAGTAAATTTAGCAAGTCAAATGGAATTTTGCAGAGTTAAAGGCTGCTGACAATCTATTTACTTACAGGAGAAAAGATACCTTTACCCTAGCTTACGCAGAACATCTTTATTTGATATTGATAGTAGCCAAGGAGCAGTTGGCCTGGAAAGATGGTTCCTGTCATATGCTTTGAAGTTCCAGATTGCTATCTCACCAAACCTGTTATGAAAATTTTCAAGGAAGAATGAATGGATAAGGAATCTTAATGATCAAACTAATATTTAGGATCATCTGCCTTAAATTATTTTTGAATGTTTTGTCATATTTAAAGAAATCTTACATGCATACATACATGCATAGTTATATATAAAAATATAATAAGAACCTGATGTATAAAAAGAAATAAAATTCAAAAAATATATATAGGGAGTCCTTGCTTTGCATGTTTTAATATCGATAATTTCAGTTACCACAGTTTAGTGAAATATACCAGTTTCTCAACAGTACAGTTTAAATTTCAGTTACCAAAGTGTATTAACTCTCAGTAATTACATACAGTTGAAACTTAATTGCTAGCTTTTCAGTCCACAAATCATTATGTGAATAACAGACATCCATCATGATTAGTGGCTAATCACATCATTTCTTTCAAGATCCTGAAATAATTATTTAGTGCACATTTGTTTGTTATTCAGTTCACACACAGCAAAATGTGGTTTTGTGTTGCCTCCTTGTCCTCCAGTGATTTAAAGTCACATAAAATTTTCCAAAAATGGGTAAAGAGGGAATTGGCCCAAAAAGATGAAAGTGCAGCAAAGAAATGAAAAGTAATGCTGAAAGTGAAATTCAAATAGAACATTAAGGATTTGGAGAAGAAATGCCAAGTATGGAAATGTTCATATCACTACTGTTCTAGAGGAAGTTTGTGAATGCAGACTTATCAACACAACTGAGAAACATAGTTGTGATGGGAAGGCTGAAGATATCCTAGAGGAATTAACACTGGCAAAAAACTTCACAGTAAAAGAACTCTGCTTTAATATTGCTATCTCGCAATATTAAATACACAGAGAATAAATGTTAGAAATTGACCCCAACTTAGAAAGGAATATGATAATTTACCAAGTCAGAGAAATGATGCTTGTTTTGTGCTGTAATTGTGTAATGAGAAGGCACACGTTACTCAAACTATCTTTGATAGTTCATTTCTTTTCAAAAATAAATGACACAAATTCTCAGCTTCTAATGTTAAAATTACAATGTACTAAATAAATATTAGTTTTACTATTCTTAAAATTTCTTATACATTTATAACCAACAGTAAGAGAGTTTTCATGTTTGAGGGGGAAATCTGTAAAGGTCATAGGACTTTTGAAATTTTTCTATTGATTTTTGAGATCATTTTGTACAGTTTCAGCTTTCATGATCATTTATAGTCCTGTATTACTGGGCTAAAAAACAAGGACTGCTGCTATTCACACCATAATATATGTACTCACTTGGAGATCAGATCATTTAAATAGGCTTGCTTAAAGGATGCTCAAATCTTGAGTTGATGGTAAGGTTATAAATTCATTCAAAAATAAATAAATACCGAAATTTTGTGTTCTGAAGGGCAGAAACCATGTAACCTACCATGAATTATGACATAGGAATTGTGTAAAAGCCTCTGCCCTATAAACTAGAGAACTGATATCTGTAAACTTGATTGGATAGTGAGGAAGCTGGAATCCCAGTAATGAAACTATACTTTTACGGAAGTTTGTGGAGTAAAGGAGAGACTCATACAATTATCCTGGGGCCCTCATTCTTCCCTTTGCTTGATATAATCTGAGGAAAGAATACATGAAACTTCTCCTTCTCTCTGTCTCTCTCTGTCTCTCTCTCTGTCTCTGTCTCTCTCTCTCACACACACACACACACGCATGCAGTCACACACACATGCACACATTCACAAACACACTTACGTGTTACCTACCTAACTTCATGCTTTATATATTGAATGAGTTTTATCTACCTGGGCACCTTAAAATCAATTCATTGATTTTGTGTTCTTATTTATTTAATGGAAAATTAGTTTTGAATTTGGAAATATAGAATCAGTAAGAAAGACATTATAAACATTTTAGGTTGAATGAAGTTCTGAAAAGTTGCTGTAATCACACCCACAGTGAGTGAATTATTATCTCCTAATCTTTTGTTAGGCTTCATTTGTTTGTCCTCCCTTTACTACACAGTAAAAAATAAGACAAGATCTACCTTTGTTTTGTGAGTCACATTATGTTGAGTATTGTTGAGGGTTTTTTAAAAAACTAATTTATGATATATGCTGAATAACTTTCTATGCGCATCCAAGGGAGTAATCAATATACCTTCCTTTTAAGTTGAAAGCTGTGTTCAGCAACTCTCACAGTTCTATTTATCTCTGAATTCAAATAAGAAGCAAAATCTTATAAGTGGACACAATGTGCAGAATAATAAATGACCTGCTAAAGAATGTTGTTTGTGATGAGTATTCTGTTTCTCATGGTTTGAAGGTGAAGCAGCCTATGGTAATCATTCCCACCTGCCCTTTCAGAATCAACTATCTGATTTATTCTCCAAAGTGAGTGGTGTGATGTGATAACTTGTGGGTATAGTCACTCTTTTGTTAAGACAGCCACCAGCAGGTAATGTAGGGGAGAGTAACTTCATCTAGAACTTTAGCACAATAAAGACACTGTAGTTAATACTCACTCCAATAGGATTCATGCTAGCTTTCTCCCAGTTCATTCCAAGCCTGTCAGTGTTGGGAAGAAGAAGGTATTGCTTCTGACCTCATCTGTGATCTTGGAGTCAGACAATTGTCTCTGAGTCTCTGTTACTTCAATAGTGAAATAAGTGATTGTTGTATTTTACCTGTGAGGTGAACCATTCTCTGATTCTGGATTTCATTCAGGTCATATATATACAGATATGTGGGTATGTATGTATATACATAAATATACAATTTTTTTTTGAAGTTTGCTTTTTTACTTAGTATTTTTTAGACGCACTCTATATCAGTTCACAGAGGCCCTCATTATTTTTCTAACTGCAGGGTGCTTTACTGTGTCTATGTACCATTGTTGATTCACCTAATCTCCCATTTTGAACATTTAGGAAGGTATCAGTATTTTATAAGTTAAAATAGTACTGTAGTAAAGATATCCATTCCCCTTACCAAATACACACATAAAGACCAAGAATGTAATAGGTACACAATAAATGCTTGAGGGAAAAAATCATTAAAAGTTGATGATTAGCTTCTTTAATAAGAGTGAATTAAAATATATTTAATAATGACATCATTACTCAAGTTTTCAAGATAACAGCTCAGATTATTTTCTTTCTTAGTAAACTTTAGGTACTCTGGAAATATTTTACTCACTGTAATAGTTAATTTTTTGTGTCAACTTGACTGGACCATGGGGTGCCTAGATATTTGATCAAACATTGTTCTGTGTGTCTCAGTAAAGGTGTTTTTGGATGAGATCAACATTTGGATAGATAGACTGCGTAAAGCACGTGCCCTCCCTCATGTGGGCGGACCTCATCCAAGCAAGCAAAGACCTAAATAGAACAAAAAGTTTGAGTAAGAGGAAGCTCCTCTTGCCTAACTGTTGAGCTGGGACATTGATCTTCTCCTGCACTTAGACTGGAACTTACACCATTGGCTCTCCTGATTCTCAGAACTTTAGGTGAGGACTAAAACTGCACCATTGAGTCTCCCTCCCTCATCTTGCTGCCTGCAGATCTTGGGACTTCTCTCTCTTGATTTTATATATATATATGTGTATATATGTATATGTATGAATATAAAATCATATATGTAAATACAATATATAATGCAGTTTTATATAAATGTAATATATATTTGATATCAATATATAATATTTTCTCTATGTGTGTGTGTGTGTGTGTATATATATATATATATATATATATATATATATATATATATATATTCCTATTGGCTTTGAAGAACCCCTGACTAATATACCCACCTGGACCATTTTAATGGAGACTGTGTTTAAAACAACAACCCAAAACAGCAGGAATAAACCAAATCTTCTTTGCTTTAAATTATTTTTATTTCTGATATTGTTTGTTTCTTTTCTTTCTTTAAAACTTCATACATTTTTTAAAATAGAAATAGGTATACCAGAGATTAAATCATGTGTGCCTCAATAAAAAATAATTGCCTAGTATCTCATTTGGGCTTTACATACAAAAATATCATTGACTTTTATTTTCAATTTCCAAGACAGTTACTATAACATATATTATATATACATATATACTATGTATACATTTATTTATATATATCTAAAATAATAAATATGTTTGTGGATAGATAGATAAATAGGTAGATGGTGTATTTGTCAGGGTTCTCCAGAGAAACAGAACCAATAAGATGTATGTTGATAGATAGATAGATAGATAGATAGATAGATAGATAGATAGATATAAAAGAGGAGATTTATTGTAGAAATTGGCTCATAAGCTTATTGAAGCCAAGAAGTCCCACAGTAGGCCTTTTGGAAGCTGGAGAATGAGGAAAGCTGGTGATATAATTCATTCCAAATCTGAAGGCCTGAGAACCAGGGGGCCACTGGTGTAAGAGGGCCACTGGTGCTAATTTCGTCCAGAATCAACCTCACAGACACACCCAGAAATAATGTTTTACCAGCTGTCTGGGTATCCCTTAGCCCAGGGAAGCTGACACATAAAATTAACCATCACAGATATATGATTGATGATAGATAGATGAATAGATAGATAGATTTTTTTCATGTTCTACATATATACTATCAATACTACTCAGAGTAAGAGAAACGTACAAAAACTTTTATGTGAGACTAACCTTTAAACTCAATGATGTATCTAGTTCTGAAAATTTGAGGGTAAAATGGATAGCACCTATCTTTAGATCAACAGAGGAGAAACCCATTAATACCACTTTTTAGGAAAAAAACCCAACATTTTTGTCTGAAAATATCAAGGAAGTAGAGAGGAAAATGAAGAGCAGGGAAAACAATAAATTTACTTGATGCAACCAAATGTTGGCAGATACAGGGAATTGTAAGGCAAGACTGACAAAAATGTGAATGCAAGAAAAGAAAGATGTTAACTTAGAAATGAAAGAAAATCAACCTCTGCTGGTGCTTTTGCAGAGTGAACAACCCATAAAAGAATCTCATGCAGCGTTTTTTTATTACTGGCTCTGTTTTCAGAGTGGCACATCAGTCCCTGTGTTTCAGACTGTGCTCATCCAGGCAAAGTAGAAAAGATATGATTGAATGATTAGCCAATAAATGAGATTCATGTAAGTGGCCTCTTGGAAAATTCTCAAGTCAAAACAAATAAGTATTTTATATGCTGGGTGAATTTTGTCTAGCTAAATAATGCCTACATTTTGCTTCATCTATCTGCACATACACACATAAACATGACAAAGCCAAGGCAAAGTGGACAAGTACATTTCTGATGTTCCCCTTCTTTTTGGTACTCACATGCATTTTTTCATCCCTCTCCCACCCTAAACCTTAGCAAGCACTGATCTTTTTACTGTCTCCATAGTTCTGCCTTTTCCAGAATATCATATAGTTGGAATCACACAGTATGAAGCCTTTGCAGATTGGCTTCATACATTTATGTTTTCTCCATGTCTTTTCACAACAGCTCATTTCTTTTTAGAGCTGAATACTATTCAATAGTCTGGATATACCACAGTTTATTTATCTATTCACCTATAGAAGGACTTGTTGGTTGCTTCCAAGTTTTGGCAACTACAGAAAAAACCTGCTATAAACATCCATGTGCAGGTTCCTGTGTGGATATAAGTTTTCAGATCCTTTGGGTAAATAGACTGGAGTGGGATTTCTGGATGGTATGGTAAGAGTATGCTTAGTTTTGTAAACCACCAACTATCTTCCAAAGTGGCTGTACCATGTTGAATTCCCACTATCGATAAGTAAAAATTCCTGTTGCTGTATGTTCTCACCAGCGTTTGCTCTCATGTTAGTGTTCTGGATTTGTCTATCCCAACAGGTGTGTAGTGGTTGAACCTCACATGCACTTTTAATGCCCTTTTGCTTGTTCCATTTCATGAAGACCAACTTTCAGCTTGCTGTCAATTGCAATATTCTGTTCCTCCACAACCTTAAGTGTTACTAGTTAAGATTTTTCATGTTCTAAGGTAATTCACATTAAAATCAGAGGCTTTTGAGAATCAAAAGCCAAGAAAAATAAAACAGAGAGAAAGAGCATGCGAGGGGAGTGGGATTTCAGGCAGGCATGTTGATTGTTATTTTTCAGGCAGACATATCATCCCATGCAGAGAGTCTGCCTACTCCATCGACATTTCAGAACAGTTATGCACCAGGATGTGTTGAGGAAGAAAGTACAGATGATGATATCAGACAGGGCTGAGTTTGAATACTGACAATTCTTTCCATCAATGGCTGTATGACCTCAGATAAACGACTTAATCTTTCTGAGCCTCTGTGTTCTATAAAATAGGAGTAAATATCTACCTTGGGATATTGTTTGAGATTACGTTTTAAATGAGATAATGCACTTCAAACACATAGTAAGTGCCTGAAATGAGTATTTGAGTGACAGTAAAATGGTTGCTATTATTATTATTATTAGCTATTGGGAGGCTGAGTGTTAACATTAGGAGTGATATTTTCATTTATGTGGGTTATTTGAGGATTAAATTAATTCGTATTTGCAAAAATTCCTGTCACAGTACATGGCAGATGCACCCACTGAAATGCACTTTTCACTTATAAGAAGTACAGGATGAGATTGCTTTTATTTTTTTGAGTTGGATACTTTCTAAACCAGTTTCTGAGAGCTGAACTGCAAACCAAAATAGCCCTTTTACTACAGGGTTGCATATTATTATGACAAGCTTTTAGATTTACCCCGTTTTGTTCTTACAGTTCCTCAAATCTTTCAGTTCTATATATTAAAAAAAAAATCAGGTATTGAATTTTTACAGCGCTTTTTTTTTTGTTTTTTAGCGGTACGTGGGCCTGTCACCGTTGCGGCCTCTCCCGTTGCGGAGCACAGGCTCCGGATGCGCAGGCTCAGCGGCCATGGCTCACGGGCCCAGCCGCTCCGTGGCATGTGGGATCTTCCCAGACCGGGGCACGAACCCGTGTTCTCTGCATCGGCAGGCAGACTCTCAACCACTGCACCACCAGGGAAGCCCTTTCAGGTATTGACTTTTTGAATGGTAATGACTTCCTCTCAGCTTCTGTTGAGATAAAAGATGCTGCTTGAGTCTAAATCATAATGGATTTATTCTTGAGTCCTTTAAAGAAAACATAAATTTGGGATCTCTTTGTATTAAAACCTCAATTTATAAGGAAATGCCTATTACTTACATTTAAATGAAAAAATGGAAGCAACCTAAGTGTCCATCGACAGATAAATGGATAAAGAAGATGTAGCACATATATACAATGGAATATTACTCAGCCATAAAAAGAAATGAAATTGAATTATTTGTAGTGAGGTAGATGGACCTAAAGGCTTTCATACAGAGTGAAGTAAGTCAGAAAGAGAAAAACAAATACCGTATGCTAACACATATATATGGAATCTAAAAAAAAAAAAGGTTCTGAAGAACATAGGGACAGGACAGGAATAAAGATGCAGACGTAGAGAATGGACTTGAGGACACGGGGAGGGAGAAGGGTATGCTGGGAAGAAGTGAGAGAGTGTCATGGACTTACATACACTACCAAATGTAAAATAGATAGCTAGTGGGAAGCAGCCGCATAGCACAGGGAGAACAGCTTGGTGCTTTGTGACCACCTAGAGGGGTGAGATAGGGAGGTTGGGAGGGAGACATAAGGGGGAGGAGATATGGGGATATATGTATACATATAGCTGATTCACTTTGTTATACAGCAGAAGCTAACACACCATTGTAAAGCAATTATACTCCAATAAAGATGTTAAAATATATATATAAATCTATTATTTTAACTGCATTCAAAGACCTTAAAGTATAAAAGTAAACTATTAATAGTGTCTGTCTTTAGTTAAAGAAAATGCATAATTTATTATATCTATATATAAATGTTCCAAAAGGGATCTTATTGCTCTTATAATTAAGGAAAAAATTGTGACATCATACATTTTCAGGAGATGCTCTGTTTTTGCTGTAGAGCTTTGAGTGATTTCTGAAGCAAAAGGAGTCCTAAACACTCTCCCAGGATGTAAACATTTCTGAAACCTCACTAGATGAAATGCTAAATTTTAATATTTAAAGGCTATGCTTGTGGTGCAGATATGCATGTTTCTGAATGTTTTATTAAAGTGATTCAAAAAATATTTACCCTGATACTTGTTAATAATTCAATTCAACTATATCTAAGTACAATACTTGAGAATTAGTCTTAATTTAGTCTATAATGTGTATTTCTAATTTTCCCAAAATATTAACAGCAATATTATATGCTCCTTTTCTATACAGTATATTCCCTGTCCCAGTATCTTCAAATTGTTTCCCAAATTGCTAGCTTTCAAAAGTGGACAAGTAAACATTTGTCTTTTTCATTTTCTTATTTTGTGTTCAGAAGATTATCAGACATTATAATCTTAGACATTAATGTCTAAGGGAGGATTCAGGGAAAAACCATTTATTTAGATATTCTTATAAAGTTTTTTAAGGTGGAGATGATAGTAGTTTATTTTAAATAATTGAATTGGTCTCTATTTTTTTTCTTTTTCTTTTCATATTTATGTGTGATCATGATAACATTACCAGTGACTAAACAAATCAGGTTGATCCTCATATATCTGTATTCCAGAAAGGTTATTGAATTGTCATTGTACAATTAAGCATTCAGGAAACATGACCTTGGGAGTCCCTTCTTCCTTTCTTTGTGTAGAGATGAACAATTTGGTTCATACTGTGAAAGGGCAAATTTGCATATACTCAATATTTTGGTTTGGGGTTAAGATATTAGGCCTCCCCTCACCTGCTGCTCCTTAAAGAAAAAGCAAGGCATTTTCCTCTTCAATTGCTCTAGTTTAATAAAAGCAAAAATTGTAACTGCTGTGAATCACTGAAGAGGCTCTTAACACTGCATGTATTCTAAACACATCTTCAAGTCTGCTGGCAACATTTTCCGTAACCCAAATCCTGCATACTAATAATGTGAAAACTCTGACATTATTCAGGCCACATAGGGACTGCTTTTCTCCTAAAATACCACAAAGATACCAAACACAGTAAGTTGTATGTGAAAGGTAAAAATTAAAAATAATGCCAGTGTGTCACATAAGAAGTGGGTCAGTTGTCTGGATCAAAATTTAGTTGATTGCAGGTGAGAATGACATATCACATATCAGAGTTAGTTAGCCATAAACATAGATAAAAATAAGTGGATGTCATTTGAGGGATGCTATGTTGTTAACTCTCTATACCAAACCTCTATAAGCAACGTGTTAGAGTTCCTGAAATTCCTTCTTTTGGAGTTATTCATCTGAGTTATTATTTTCTCCAGAGAATTCTTATTAAAAAGCAATTGTTAGCTTGCAAAGAGGGTTGAACATTGCAATAAATTATTTATGAGATTGGTTAGGTTTTACTTTGGGGAGAAGGCATTAAGACGTGAATGATATGAAACAGAATCACCAGGAAATTAGTGGTTGTGTACAAGACAGCTCTTCCACTAGACTGTAACTCTTTGAAAGCAAAGCCCTAATCTTCCTTATTTTTATATCCTCCATTTTGTTCAGAAGAGTGCAGTATACCCACTCAATATAGAATTTTAAAAAGTGATTTCAATTGATAGAAATATTAACAGGAATGGAAATTTCTCCAAGGAAGAACTACTTAGGAACATCTTGAAAGTGGAGATGCCTAAGTTCAAGTGTAGGCAAGAATGAGGCCATCAACCATACAATCAGTTGATCTTAATTTGGTTTGTTTCAGAATCCCACCCAGATCCTCAAATAATCAACATCCAGTTAAGAAAGAATCCAATTCAAGGGGAAACCAAATTAGCCTCTTGCTCCGCTTACAGTCATACTGCAGTAGAAGAAATGTGCCTAATCCCTTTGCAAATGCTCAGGAAAATGTATTTTGGAAGTAAGCGAATCAGTGTTGAATGCGTTGACAAGAGCTGGATAGAGATGAGAACAGTGCCTCAGGATGGAGTGTTAGTGGGGTAGCAGGAGAAGCATTGGCTCTGGAATCCCAAGATCTGGTGTTAATATTTTGTTATTTTTATTAATGTAATAATTAAAATTTTATAAGTAAAAAAAGTTATTTACTTTAATTCAGGTTCTAAGGAAACCAGAGTAAAGAAAATTCTTCTGTTCCTGTCCTGATCATTCCCTGTAGAGAAACAGAGGACTATTTCATAAGTATTTTAATTACATGAAGCACCTTCCTAAAATAGAGTGAACTTTAGCAGGGGATTTGTCATGACTTTCCCATTTATTTAGCCATACTGATTCGTTGAAAAACATGGCAGTGTGAGCTCTCCCCACCTCTTCATCTCAAATCCACCACCTAGTCTTCACATTTAATTAAGTTTGTATTTATGAAGCCCTCCTGTCCTCTGAGCAATTCAAAGGAGACATAACTAATACAAAATTGCTAAATGTCAGCCTCCGGAGAAGTGAGATTTCTTCTAAAGAACCAGGCTGTCTGCCCACATTCCCAACCCACACTGATACACCAAAGGACACCAGTCATATTGCTGATCTTATGAAATATGTCTTAAATAAAATGCATACAAGACCTTATTTCTATTTCTTTTCATCTATTTCTTTTCATCTTTTCATCTATAAAGAAACAAAATTAAAAAAAAAATGTTTGTATCAATCCATATACAGATTTATGTTGAAAAATATATCATTTTCATTTGAATATATCAAGAGTTCAGGAAGAAGCAACTTTTAAGGCTATTTTGGCTAGCCATATAATACCCCTCTTCCTGTGACTCTAACTCTTTATTCTATTTCCCATTATTTGCATTCTCCTACTTTTCTTCCCCTTTTGCCCTCATTTGCTCACTTTCTTTTACTTACCTATTGTTTTAATCATTTCCTGCTCACCCATTTGGTGAGGGAGAGATTCCCATTCTCACCCTATGGCTGTGGCGATGGCCATGGTCACATACACACAACACCAGACACTAGACAGATGAGATAGACAGCAATTTATTAATCACATAGACTCACAGCATGGGGAAGAGGACGGTACATGCCATGCATGGCCACATGGGGTTGCACTAGGGAACAGAGTGAACAGGTAGGCAATGTGGGAGGCAGCATTTGTAGAACCAAGAGGATGAAGTGACCCCTTATTCCCACAGGGGATGTAATCAGCTTGCTTGATACTTCGAAGGGCTGGCAAGGAACTGAAACCTGCTACTCAGAGATAACCAGGAACTGTACCTTGTCCCCATGATAAGGAGGATTGTTGGGCTAGAGGACCTTATCCACAGAGCAGAGTGGGGAAGACAACTTGCCATTAGGCCATTTGAAGCCCTTCCATATTTACCAGATGTCAGGACAGCACATAACATAGGGCCTTAAATTTAAGCTTTATACCATATGCATCTTCCCTTTTAAGTTAGCAAATATTTACTGTGTACTCACTATGTCTAAAACAACAAGTTATATACCATCTCAACTGTGGCTGCAATCTTGGGTCATATGTTACCCAATTTTAAATAATATTTGTCCTCAGCTGAGTAACACCAATAAGGCAAGTATTATTTCCCCCATTTTACAGATGAGGAAATTGTATTTTGAGAAACCATGCTTTGTCTAAGATTCCACAGTTAATAACTACATGTACTTGGGTTTGAAACTAGGTCTTTATTCATTAGATTACTATACTTCTTTTTTTCCTCTATTTGGGCTTTGAGTACCCCTGTGATATTCAGTGGACTTAATAAGCTTGTTGAACTCTGGGCTAAGAACATTCTCATGTAATCACCCAAACATGGAGAAGGACTGACCAAGCTACCTTTCAGGGGATGCTGCTCAGGGTGCCCTGATCTCTTTTTTTCCAACAAAAAAAGTCCTTTGTTCTACTAAACAATTAGACTGGAATGGGTGGGGAAGCATACACTCTCAGAGTTGAACGTGCCATCATGTATTCAAAAAATTTGCTGGCCCACCCAGGGATTCTGGTAGAAGCAGAACTCCAAGCGACATTAGACAAACATATTTTGTTTCAATTTAAAAAATGGATTGGTGGCCTTATGCCAAAACTAAGGACAACATGCAGACATAATTCTGGCTGTCTGTGCAGAAGCCTACATGAACCTTGGATGCCTGGGCAAGATGTAAGTTCTCCCAGCACTGCAGCTGCCCGTGTTCCTTGGGGCAGTGATTTGATGTAAAGATAAAGATGAACCAACATAACACTTATAAAACATGACTTAAGATCATCTGAAAGTTTCAGTGTCTCTAGCATCTCTTGAGAAATTCCAGAATTTATAGGCCAGCAAATGTTGACCCCTTCACTTATATAATCTGGAAAGATGGCTTTCTGTGTCCTTCAGTGGACAAATCAGATACATTAAAAGGGAATACACCATGAAAGTGTAAATTTTCAGGTTTACCCAACACTGGTGAACACTGGTGAACATGACTATCTCTAGGGGAAAGGCTCCTTTTCCTTGTATACTTTGTGTGTGTATATGTGTCTGTGTGCTTATGTTTTCCTTATGAGGTAAATAGAATTTTCTGGATTTATTGCTGTGACTTCTCCCCAAGCAGCAATTTTTGTGGCTTCTTGTACTAAAATCAAATGGAGAAGACAGTGGAAAGCTCTTCCAAAACTGCTGATGGGGGAGAGTAAATAGAAAAGATTTGCAGCAGATTTATTACTTTTGCTGGTTTGTGGACTTCATTTTGAATGTGATGAGAAGAAGCACATTCTTAACCAATCGTTTTTCCAGTTTTGAATGTGAATAAGAATACAGGAATTGACAGATATATTTTATCCTGAGCATTTTAATAGGTCCCAGAAGAAAAACAAAAGCCCAAATAGCTATAATATGTAATTCTGATTCAAATACAAATAACTGAGTTCAGTTTCCTTTAGGATTGTTAATCACTTTGTTAAAAATAACTTTTGGAAATGAGCTGTCCTCCTGTATGTACCATTTTCATGTAACATGTATGAATACTAATACATAATATAGTCAAATGTTTCCCAATACACAACAAATCCATATGAGCTTTTTAAATTAACACAACTTCTAATTTTCAATTTTAAAAAATATACTTAATGATGTTGTGAGCTAAAACCAATCTCAGAAAAGTAAAGAATTAGGACTTAACTTAGGTTGCTCTTTCATCACCTGCACCACTAACTAATCTCAGTTGTCCCTGCAAAGACTAATTTTCTTTTTAACTGATAAAAGTTTAATAGACATGTGTACTCCAGAGAATGTTTATGTGAGGTGTGTGAGCACATGAGTGTGTGCATGTGTGTGCACATATGTGTAGTGTGAAAAGTAGGGTGGGAAAACATAGTTACATTGAATAATAGTGTATGTACTGAGAATCCCCTTGCCAATACTACTTCTGAAAACACACACATGCATGCACGCACACACACACACACACACACACACACACACATCCCTAACATCAAAAACAAACTTCTGTGATGATCAAGAAAATTGATTTCAAGGTAATCAAAGATTTTCATTAAATCATAAAAATCAAGCTTTCCTCAACCCTAAGACATAGGCAATATAATCAGTGAAACTACAGGTAAGTATCTAAATTAACCCAGGCTTAGTCCTAATTCTTTTAGTTTTTACTTTTAAAAATTTTTTATAGTTACTCTTCTGAGATTAGTTGCAGCTCAGAATATCACTATGTGGAGGCACGATATTTTTCCTTAATTCTTATTGTGAAATAAATTTTTTATGTGATAAATCTTTTTTCTCCAGAGAACCTACTATACCTTTTCTCATGGACAATAACCTCTTTAACTAGTCTTATTTTCCACTTAATTTTCCTGCCACGTAAACTTGGAAACGTATCTGCTGCCCAATATCAGTTACTGGATTGAGTCTCATGGTCTACATGCTGACTTTACATATTTGGTCCTATCTTTTATTCTAACCATATTTTAATGCTCTGACAATATTCATAAATCACCCTAATTTTATTTTGGAATGTGTTAGTTACAATAAACAATCAATGGTATGTCTCTCATTTCTCTATCCTAAAGACATTGGGTCTCAAAACATATATTTGTACTTCAGTGTGAATCAGCTGAAATAGCTGCATTGATTTATGACATTTTGTTCTTTTCTTGATCATGAGACTTGGGTCTGGATAAGATTGGTATTACTAAAGAAAGTCATTTTTGCTGTGAGATAGAGAAACGTTTAATTTTTCCTCCAGTACAATGGATCCTATAATCCTCACAGATATACAGTCAGCCCATATGCTTTAAAAAGCAAATGAATAGTTTATGTTTCTTTACTAGAAATCTTTAAAAAATTCCCTGAGTCTTCATTCAAGCAATGGGATATAAGGATTATTATGTCTACAATAAAAATAGCAGCTACCATTTATTGAACACTTACTTTGCATCAGGCACAATCCTAATTGATTTTTCTAAATTATTTAATTCTCACAATAAACTTGTATAATGAGTATTCGATCTTTAAAGATGAGAAAACTAAGTAAGGACCATGTGCTAAATTTAGGTGCATGTTCATAAAATCAATAAATGACAGAGCTTGCATTTGAATCTGTATTTGTTAGAAATAATTTTGTTCATGGATATTACAAAATCCCTGAGTAATAAAGTTTTAAACAAGATATAGGTTTATTTCTCTTTTTTGAAAAAGTCTAATATCATGTAGCTCAGAAGTCGGATGGAGGATGTGCTCAAATCATCCTCAGAGATCCAAGCTCCATTAGTCCTCACCTTTCTGTCATCTCTAGGTGTAGGCATTGTCCTCATGGTCCAGGTGGCATTATGTTACAGGGAGCAGGACTGAAAAAGACAAGAATAGATTAAGACAGGGCAATGGGAATACTCCAGATGTCTTTTAAGGAAAGTTCCAGAAAGCTACCTAGTGACATGCTTATAACCAGTGGCTGTAATTGGCTGGATAACCAAACTACTGACTGAGCAGATTCTCGCTGAGTAGACATGTACCTCATGTAACATCATGAGAAACAACCCTTGTCAAAATGACATTCTCTAGGAATGCTGCTTTGCTAGATTTCCCACTCTGGACATCAGAATCTTAACTAGAGGAAACTGTATGTTTCTATAATAATATTTGGAGTTGTTCCTTATTCAGCCTTTTATGAAGACAGCAGAAGAGCCATTTGAGAGAGAATGCTTGTTGCCCAGTGGTGCTCAGTAAGTGTTTACCAAATGAATGTCTGAATGCATTCATGAAATGAGAACTGTATGAATTTATTTACAGTCAAATTAAACCAAATAAATACAAATGAAAAAGAATGAGAAGAAACATTCAAATATAAACCGCTAGTTTATCCACACTAAGTAGAGAGTTAAAGCCACTTCATATATTCATTTATTCATTCATCAAATTTTATATATGTATATATATAATATATATATATGTATTATATATAATATATATGTATGTATAATATATGTAATATATGTATGTATAATATATATAATATATATATATGTATATATATATACATGTAGTTGTCTTAGACCAATTAGAGGATGGGGCACAGGAGCTAGAGATCCAATTCTGCCCTCACCCTCTCCCCCGCTACAAGCTCTAATCAGAACGGGATTCTCCCTAATCCCAAGCTTCTCATTGTTACCTTCCTTTCCTCCCTCTGCATCTCAGGCTTTCAGTACCCTCGTGATGCCCCTTGACTCCTCAGGGACAAATACAAACATCTGCTATTATATGGTCCAGAAACTATGCCAATTGTTTTCCTTTGCAAAACCCTTTTGACCATTATACCTACCTGCATGTGCTAAATACTACTGTCTCCACTTTGTAGAAAAGGGAACAGAGTATGACAAATTTAAGGAAGATTCATATCCTGGTTCCATAACTTCTTAGCTGTGTAATTTCTGCCTCAACACTTACTCTGCCTGAGCTTAGTTTTTCCTCACCTATACAGTTAGAATAATAATGCCTCCTCTACTCTGGATAATTGACTCAATGTAGAATTCTAGAAGAGTGCCTGCTCATAGTAAGTGTACAGTATATTAATACTGTCATGTTTATTCTATAACATTATACTGCCAGTAATTTTCTTACATTTCCAACCTTCTTTATTCTGTTTATTTTCTAACATACTCAATGGTGGGTGTTACTTAAGTCAAGAGTTTCTTGACTAAGAAAGTTCTTAGTGTCATGATTTTTTTTCTTCTGTGTTTGCTCCTCCATTTGGAGAACTCATTTATTATCATAATTTTTTGTTGGTTTTTTTTCGGTACGCGGGCCTCTCACTGTTGTGGCCTCTCCCATTGCGGAGCACAGGCTCCGGACGCGCAGGCTCAGCGGCCATGGCTCACAGGCCCAAGCCGCTCCGCGGCATGTGGGATCTTCCCGGACCGGGGCACGAACCTGTGTCCCCTGCATTGGCAGGCGGACTCTCAACCACTGCGCCACCAGGGAAGCCCCCTGTTATCATATTTTTAAACATCATTTCTAAAAGAAGTTTTTTCCTCCCTCCTTCTCACTTTGATTTAACCAGATGCAAATTGATATAAGTGGATACTTTTTCTCCCCTCTTTGGTTTATTGAATAACTCAAGTCTTTGACACTGCCCTATAGCAAGGAAAATAAACAAGGACAAGGAGCAAACTGTCCTAGGATCAGATTAGCCCTTTTAACTTGGGAGCATCTGTCTTGCTCACTGTGAAAGTCTGGTGTCCAAACCTGCCTCCTCTGAATGATGCAGCTTTCTTTGAGGTAAAACCTTTTACTTACCTGGGTTTACTAGCCCTCAGTCCTATTGACCCCTTTAAAACGAAGATTTGCTAGTACCATTTCTTGTACTCGTCTCTGCCTGTGTGTTGCTCCAATGTCCCTCCTCCCCTCCCCTGGTAAAATTTGTCCTAGTGTCACCCACAACCCATCTTCTGATAATTACCCAATTTGTAGCACAGGTCTTATCCTCTCACAGGAACTCCAATTATAGGACTTCAGAATGATGGAGGGATGTCTGGACATGCAAGTTTGCATTCAGTCAACTCAGACTTCACACCTTCCCTGTCTTCCTTTCTTCTGAGGGGATCCCATGATTCCAGTCAGCCAGATGCAAAATCTTGGCATCATTTTTGGTGCAGCCTCCTTTATGATGGTCTAATTAGTATCTGTCACCACGTCCCACTGCTGATTTTGCTTCCTAATTTCTAATCAGTTCTACTGCTGGCACACCCGTCTCAGAGTGAGATCCCTGCAAAGGCATCTGCTCTAGCCTCCATCCTGCTTTGGCCTCCACACATCCAGCTTCCTTAAGCCCTGCTCTAAAAACATCTCTTCTCTTCTCAGAACGTTTTAGCAGCATTCAGTTTTCAACCATTCAAAGTCCCTGCCTTACTTTCAATGTCTTCTTCAAGCTGTTTCTACCTATGCAGTATTCATTTTCACGATTACTCGGCATATTTCTTCTCCTTCTGCCTATTCAGTGTTATTTTGTGTACTATTTTATGCTATTTCATAAACTCACACAACTTCTGTATCTGTTTTAATTCTCCTTTCATCTTAAATGTTCTGTTCTCTGCCTCCCCAGTTTGAGCCAACTTTCAAATCTCATTGCAACGCTCACTCATCCCTGGATGATAGATAGTCTCCTGTTCCTCAGAGTTTTATTTATCCCTATCCACTCTGACCTAGCATTTACTATTGGTAAAAATGCTTTAGCATTTAAATACTGGCACCTGAATATACTCAAAATGTATGCGTTTTAAGTTGCTGATCTCTTAATTTCAAATGCATTTTAACAACCCTGCATACTTAACTCTCCTCCCCTCGTGATTACTGTTTTTGATATCATATTTTATATCTGATTGTTTTGTGTATCCCTTAACTGCTTATTGTGGATACATATGATTTTACTACTTTTGTCTTTAGCCTTCCTACTAGCTTTGTACATGAATGGTTTACTACCTTTACTGTATATTTGCCTTTACCAATGAGAATTTTTCTTTTCATAATTTTCACATTTCTAATTTTGGCCTTTCCTTTTTCACTTAGAGAAGTTCCTTAAATGTTTCTTGTAAGGCTGGTTTGCTGGTGCTGAACTTTTTTAACTTTTGCTTCTCTGTAAGACTTTTGACCTTGTCATCAAATCTAAATGAAAGCCTTGCCTGGTAGAGTATTCTTGGTTATAGGTTTTTCCCTTTTATCACTTTAAATGTACCATGCCACTCCCTTCTGGCCTGTAGAGTTTCTGCTGAAAAGTCAGCTGATAACCTTATGGGAGTTCCCTTGTGTATAACTTGTTGCTTTTCCCTCTCTGCTTTCAATATTCACTTTTTATCTTTATTTTTTGCCATTTTAATTGTAATGTGTCTTGATGTGGACCTCTTTGGTTTCATCTTGTTTGGGATTCTGTGCTTCCTGGACTTGGATGTCTTTTCCCAGGTTAGGGAAGTTTTCAGATATTTCTTCAAATAAGGACTCTGTGCCTTTTCCTCTCTTTTCTCCTTCTGTAACTCCTATAATGCAAATGTTAGTAAGTTTGTTGTTGTCTCAGAGGTTTTCAAAAGTATCCTCATTTTTTCAAATTCTTTTTTCTGTTCAGCTTGGATGATTTCTACCACTCTGTTTTTCAGTTCACTGATCTGTTCCTCTATATCATCTAATCTACTGTTGATCCCTTTCTAGTGTATTTTTTATTCCAGTTACTGTATTCTTCAGCTCTGTTTGTTTCTACTTTATGTTTTTAAATTCTTTGTTAAACTTCTCACTGTGTTCATCCATTCTTGTCCTGAGTTCAGTGAGCATCTTTATGTTCATTACCTTGAACTCTTTGTCAGGTTGATTGCCTGTCTGTCCCCACTTAGCTTAGTTATTTTTCTGAGGTTTTGTCTTATTCTTTCATTTGGAACATTACTCTGCCTCCTCATTTTGCCTAATCCTCTGTGTTTATTTCTACGTATTAGGTAGGTTGATCATGTTTCCCAATCTTGGAGAAGTGGCCTTATGTTGGAGACATCCTATGGAGCCCAGAAGCACACTTCCCTGTTGGCTTCCAGGACCTGCCTTGTGTGGTGGCTGCCAGTCCTCTGGTGGGTAGGGCCTTGTCCTGTTATAGCTGGCTGCATGACCCAGGGGATCCTGGGCTGGTGCCGGCTTGCTGGTGGGAGGAGCCAAGTCCCAGGGTGGCTGGTTGTTGTGGCTGGGGGTCTCAGAGGTTGTGCCCGCCAACTCTGGGTGAGGCTGGGTCTCTGCATGGCTGGCTGCTTGGCCCAGGTGGTCATAGGACTGGTGCCAATCCACTGACAGGGGGAAAGCTCCTGGCGCTAATACACTAGAAGGAGGACTTCAAAATGGTGCTTCCCAGCACCAGTGTCCTCATGGTAGAAAAAGCTCCCCAAAATGGATGCCACCAGCATCTGTGTCCCCAGGGGGAGTCCCTGTTGCCTCCTGTCTCTTGGGAAGGCTCTCTGAGATCAGCAAGTGATTCTCACCCAGTCTTCTTTCAAATTACAGCCTCTGTGCTGGGTTTCAGGACGTGTGAGATCATGCACACACCCATTAAGAGCAAAGTCTCTGTTTCTTGCAACTCTCTGGCTTACTTACACACAAGCCCTGCTGGCTTTCAAAGCCAGATTTTCAGGGGACTCATCTTCCCAGTGCAGGACCCCTGGGCACGGAAGCCCAATGTGGGGCCTCAGACTTCTTACTCTTTCAGGAGAACTTCTGCAATTGTAATTACCTTCCTCCTTGTGGGTCACCTCTCCAGGGGTGTGGGTCTTGACTATGCCAAGTCTCTGTTCCTCATACCCATCTCATTGTTATTCCTTCTTTACACCTTTAGTTGTGGAAAATCTTTTCTGCTAATTTTCAAGTCATTCATATTGATAGTTGCTCTGTAAATAGTTGTAATGTTTGTGTGTCTGTGGGAGTTGGTGAGCTCAGGGTGTTCTTACTCCACCATCTTGGACATTTCCCTTGTCTATGCTATTTTTTGTATACTTTTCTGAATAAATGATAACTAAATTCACACATCAAAAAAAATTTGCAGATTGCATCTAAAAAAGTGCCAAGTATAGGTGCTTGATGGATGGTTTTATTGATTAACATATGTGGCACACACAGTTTTTCATCAGGGAATCTGATGCACATAAATACGTCTCATTTTTAATCATAAATAAATTTGATATTTACAAACAAATTATCTTTCATTAACTAGATTAAATAGTTTGTATCTTTCAGACTACTGGTTGGGAGGGGGCAGAAAGGAGCCTTCTGTCCCCTCAGTTCTAAATCTTGATCTGCATGGTTATTACATAGGTGAATATATATGGAAGATCAGATTTACTTAAAATTTCACTCTTCATTGTGAGAAATACCTCAATAAATACATTTAAAAATATTTAAACCATGTGAGTAATTCACCTTAACACCCAACAGGGAAAGGGAAAACCCATAAATTTGTGGTAGAGAATGTGACACTGTGGAAATAATGACACTCTATAAAATATTTTATTGTTTAAGTTAGAATTGCCATTTCTATGACTTTTGAAGCACCCTATAATCACTAAATAAAGATTTAAATAAAAACTCAAAAGACTAAATGTAAATGTGTTTGTAGCTTCTGGTAAGAAATATTCAAAAAGGTAATGGTATAAAATATGGAATGCACTTCTGGCAAAAAGTGAATGAGAAGGTAACGATGCTATCTTACTTTATACAGTGCTCTAAGGCTTAGGCAACATTTTGATATTTCTAATTTGGTGCGTAAAACTGTTTTATGAACTAGTCAGAGCAAATAGTTTCATCCTTATTTCAAGGAGAATACTGAAGTCTAAAGAGGATAGATTATTAGCACAAAGTCCTATAATATGTTAATGGTTAACTCAGATTATAAATTTATAAATAGATTTCTCCAGATTATCCTTTATTAGATCTTACATACAATTTTATAACCATTTAAACTTGTGTAAACATATGTAAACTCATGTGAGGAGGTAGGAATAGGAACTAAGCAGAATGGTGTTTATTTTAAATTGTCTTATGCCCCCTTTCCATTTTTCTACCCCTCCCCCTTGTTGCCCCAGTACTACCTAGAGATCTGTTCTGACAGTTTTCCCTGAATATAATTCAGGGAGAATTATTTCACCAGAATATCTCCAATTTCTCATATTTCTGACTCTACTAGTCTCTATCACAATTTGACTTCTTGCATTTGTGTTTGAGGCCAAGATTGTTTAAAAACCACTTTGATAAGAAACTGTTATGAAACACCAGAAGTTGATAACAGCATATTGTGCTATGTTTTCCATTAGGGTATCTTGTTCTCCTGCACTTAAAACCATATGCTGAGGTTTCTGAGAATCAGAACATAAGAGATCTCTAACTTCAGGATATGCATCATTCCTAGAAAGAGTTCCTTTCCAGAGCTCCTGATCCCTTATTATCTTGGAATCAGAGTTAAAGAACCAATCCAAAGAAATGCTAAATATCTTTGCACCCACTTGGATACGATTAGCTCTCTGGAATCTAAGATGAACCCCAAGTAAGAAATACTCTTACGCTGAATGAAATGAGAGGGAGAAAATAGGGGAGGGAAGACAGGAAAGAGTGGAAGTGCAAACTTTTGCATTTAATCTGTTACAACATCACACATCATGTAGCTTCTGAAAAACTCCACTGTAAACTTGTGAGAGAATAAGAGTGAAAATAATGTTTTAATATCATTATGAAAGTACTTTTAGCTTTGTGAACCATTGAAAGGGGCCACACCTTGAGAACCAATTGTCCATAACAAGTATTTTACGTGTGACCAACAATTCTCATAATATATTTTTATATAACCATAAAAACCTTAATCAAAAAAAGAGTAAGAGTTTAATGCATTTTGATATTCCATGAGTATTCATTTTATGATGTGGAGGAGTCCTCATCTACCACCACCCTTCCAAAAACTCACAGTAGTCATTGACACACAGAGCCAAGTCTGCTGAGCATAGAAATAAAGCGCTACAGAAATTTCTTTAAACCTCACATATAAAAATAATGTATATATATATATATATATATATATATATATCTAGAGGAAGAATTTAGGTAATAGGAGGTCTTGAGTGTGAATGATTAGAC
The DNA here is from genome assembly GCF_008692025.1 of Phocoena sinus. Taxonomy (NCBI): domain Eukaryota; kingdom Metazoa; phylum Chordata; class Mammalia; order Artiodactyla; family Phocoenidae; genus Phocoena; species Phocoena sinus. The sequence goes on from NC_045775.1 coordinate 27,921,494, forward strand.
AGCAATTTATTTTTAATTTTATAAGATGAATGAATTTTCTAACTTCTTTCTGTACATACATAATCACAAAATGAGAGCATTCTTATAAAAAATGAAGTCCAGGAGAGAGAAAGGCAGAGGGGGGTGCTCAGGAAAAAGAAAATTACTTGGACTCTCCTTAAGGATAACTTAATTCCAAAGGCTAGAACTACTTTTTGCATAATGCTAAAAAGTTGTCAAGATATTTATTTTTTTTTCTGCTGAGACACGTTCACTGTTATTTCAGACTATGATCTGTGAGTGCCAAGAGTCTGCATTCCTCAGTTGCACACCAACAAATGTCTGTTCTTAACGGATGTTTTACCCAGCAGGAGCCATTATAGCCCACAGCTCCAGATTGCAGACCAAATCTGCAGAGCATATGGCATTTGGGTAAATGAATGCGAACTGTTCTTCATTTTTTCTCTATGGGAAGCTTATTTCCCTTTCCTCTGCATTTTTTACTTTGATGTGAAGATTTCAGAAACCAAGAATTGAATTTGAGTTAAAAAGTCATTCTTTGTCAAAATAAATCAATGAAATCATATAGAAAAATCATTGTGCTGCTGTTGTACCAGAACAGGGTTGAGTGAGAAATTGATAATGTATATACACCAACACATAGAAAATCGGAGTGTAGAAAAGTGTGATCAGACCCTGAGCTTAGCCAAGGCAATATCATCTTATTGACTAATCAGTCATCAATATATTTGTCCTTTCGTCATTGGTCTAGCCAAACTAGAGTAAACAAGATTTCTTTATTTGTTTATTATCCAGATAATCTTACACTTGTGAAATCTATTTTCCTTAAGACATAAATTATAAAATCTACACTGCTTAAAGAAGGCACATGTCACTTCCTTTCATACTATGGATGAAAGTCTTTGATCATATTTTTTAGTGAAGGAAAGCGTAAACTTTACTTCTTACCAGCATAAGAACAGGGTTTTAGTTTTCTACTGTCTGTGCTGGTACTAGATGAATGTCTTTTATTTTATTGTGGTAAAAACATTTAACAAGAACTAGCCTCCTAAAACTCTTTAAGTGTACAGTGCAGTATTTTTGACTATAGGTAGTATATTGTACAGCAGATCTCTAGGACTTACTCACCTTGCTTAACTGAAACTTGATGCCCATTGACTAGTAATTCCTCATTTCCCCTTGCCCAACCCCTGACAACATTCATTCTACTCTTCGATTCCATGAATTTGACTATTTTAGAAACCTCATTTAAGTGAAATCACGTAAAAAGCACAAACACATGGAGGCTAAACAATACGTTACTAAATAACCAAGAGATCACTGAAGAAATCAAAGAGGAAATCAAAAATGACCTAGAGAGAAATTACAACAAAAACACAATGATCCAAAACCTATGGGATGCAGCAAAAGCAATTCTAAGAGGGAAGTTTATAGCAATACAAGCCTACCTCAAGAAACAAGAAAAATCCCAAATAAAAAATCTAACCATACACCTAAGAGAAAGAAGGACAAACAAAACCCAAAGTTAGTAGAAGGAAAGAAATCATAAAGATCAGAGCAAAAATAAATAGAAACAAAGAAAACAAAAGCACAGATCAATAAAACTAAAACCTGGTTCTTTGAGAAGATAAACAAAATTGATAAAACTTTAGCCAGACTCATTAAGAAAAAGAGGGAGAGGACTCAAATCAATAAAATTAGAAGTGAAAAAGGAGAAGTTAAAATGGACACCACAGAGATACAAAGCATCATAAGAGAACACTACAAGCAACTCTATGCCAATAAAATGGACAACCTGGAAGAAATGGACAAATTCTTAGAAAGGTATAACCTTCCAAGACAGAACCACGAAGAAATGGAAAATATGAACAGACCAACCACAAGTAATGAAATTGAAACTGTGATTAAAAATCTTCCAACAGGGCTTCCCTGGTGGCACAGTGGTTGAGAGTCCACCTGCTGATGCAGGGGACACGGGATCGTGCCCCGGTCCGGGAAGATCCCACATGCCGCGGAGCAGCTGGGCCCGTGAGCCATGGCCGCTGAGCCTGTGCATCCGGAGCCTGTGCTCCGCAACGGGAGAGGCCACAACAGTGAGAGGCCCGCATACTGAAAAATTAAAAAAAAAAAATCTTCCAACAAACAAAAGTCCAGGACCAGGTTGCTTCACAGGTGAATTCTGTCAAACATTTAGAGAAGATCTAACACCCATCCTTCTCAAACTCTTCCAAGAAACTGCAGAGGAATGAACACTCCCAAACTCATTCTATGAGACTGTCATCACTCTGATACCAAAACAGACAAAATAGTACAAAAAAAAATTACAGACCAATATCACTGATGAATATAGATGCAAAATTCCTCAACAAAATACTAGCAAACAGAATCCAACAACACATTAAAAGGATCATATAGCATAATCAAGTGGGATTTACCCCACAGATGCAAGAATTCTTCAATAATGTAAATCAATCAATGTGATACACCATACTAACAAATAGAAAGATAAAAACCATATGATGATGGGCTTCCCTGGTGGCACAGTGGTTGAGAATATGCCTGCCAATGCAGGGGACACGGGTTCAAGCCCTGGTCCGGGAGGATCCCACATGCTGCGGAGCAACTAAGCCTGTGTACAACTACTGTGCTCTAGAACCCGCGAGCCACGGCTGCTGAAGCTCACACACCTGGAGCCCATGCTCCACAGGAGAGGCCACTGCCATGAGAGGCCCATGCACCATGGCAAGGAGTGGCCCCCACTTGCTGCAACTAGAGAGAGCCCATGTGCAGCAACAAGAGCCCAAAGCAGCCAAAAATAAAATAAATTTATATATTAAAAAAAAACCCATATGATCATCTCAATAGTTGCAGACAAAGCTTTTGACAAAACTCAACACCCATTTATGATAAAAACTCTCCAGAAAGTGGGCGTAGAGGGAACCTACCTCAACATAATAAAGGCCATGTACGACAAACCCACAGCAAACCTCATTCCCAATACTCAAAAACTGAAAGCGTTTCCTCTAAGATCAGGAACAAGACAAGGATGTCCACTCTCACCACTATTATTCAACATAGTTTTGGAAGTCCTAGCCACGGCAATCAGAGAAGAAAAAGAAACACAAGGAACACAAATTGGAAAAGAAGTAAAATAGTCATTGTTTGCAGATGGCATGATAGTATATATAGGGAATCCTAAAAATACCACCACAAAACTACTAGAGCTAATCAGTGAATTTGATAAAGTTGCCGGATACAAAATTAATGCACAGAAATCTCTTGCATTCCTATACACTAACAATGAAATATCAGAAAGAGAAATTAAGGGAACAATACCATTCACTGTTGCAACAAAAAGAAAAAAAATACCTAGGAATAAACCTACCTAAGGAGGTAAAAGACCTGTACTCAGAAAACTATAAGACAGTGATGAAAGAAATCAAAGATGACACAAACAGATGGAAAGATATACCATGTTCTTGGATTGGAAGAATCAATTTTTTGAAAATGACTATACTACCCAAAGCAATCTACAGATTCAGTGCAATCCCTATCAAATTACCAGTGGCATTTTTTGAAGAAGTAGAAAAAATAATCTTAAAATTTGTATGGAGACAGAAAAAACCCCAAATAGCCAAAGCAGTCTTGGGTGAAAAAAACGGAGGTGGAGGAATCAGACTCCCTGACTTCAGACTATGCTACAAGGATACAGTAATCAAGACAATATGGTACTGGCACAAAAACAGAAATATAGATCAATGAAACAGCATAGAAATCCCAGAGATACACCCACCCCTATGGTCAACTAATCTATGACAAAGGAGGCAAAGATATACAATGGAGAAAAGACAGTCTCTTCAATAAGCGTTGCTGGGAAAACTGGACAGCTACATGTAAAAGAATGAAATTAGAACAGTCCCTAACACCATGCACAAAAATAAACTCCAAATGGAATAGAGACCTAAATGTAAGACTGACACTATAAAACTCTTAGAGGAAAACATAAGAAGAACACTCTTTGACGTAAATAACAGCAAGATCTTTTTTGATTCACCTCCTAGAGTAATGGAAATGAAAACAAAAATAAACAAATGGGACCTAATGAAACTTAAAAGCTTTTGCAAAGCAGAGGAAGCTACAATCAAGATGAAAAGACAACCCTCAGCATGGGAGAAAATATTTGCAAATGAGTCAACAGACAAAGGATTAATCTCCAAAATATATAAATAGCTCATGCAGCTCAATATCAAAAAAACAAATGGGCAGAAGACCTAAATAGGCATTTCTTCAAAGAAGACATACAGATGGCCAAGAAACACATGAAAAGCTTCTCAACATCACTAATTATTAGAGAAATGCAAATGAAAACTACAATGAGGTATCACCTCACACCAGTTAGAATGGGCATCATCAGAAAATCTACAAACAACAAATGCTGGAGAGGGTGTGGAGAAAAGGGAACCCTCTTGCACTGTTGGTAGGAATGTAAATTGACACAGCCACTATGGAGATCAGTATGGAGGTTCCTTAAAAAACTAAAAATTGTCCCTTTTTGCAGATGACATGATCTTATAAGTAGAAAACCTGAAAGACTCCATTAAAACAAATACTGTTAGGACTAATAAATGTATTCAATAAACTTTCAGTATACCAATGAACATACAAAAATCAGTTACATTTCTGTACAAAGGAGTGAACCATCTAAACAGGAAATTAGAAAAATAATCCCATTTAAAATATCACCAAATAGAATAAAATACTTAGAAATAAACTTAAATAAGTGGGTGAAAGACCTGAATACTGAAAAGTACAAAATAGTGATAAAAAACAAAACTTAAAGAAGACACAAAAAAATGAAAAGGCATCCAATGTTCATGGATTGTAAGCCTTAACACTATTAAAATGTTCATGCTAACCACAGTGATCTACAGTTTCAATACAATCCCTATCAGAAGCATCCCAATGGCAATTTTTACAGAAATTGAAAAATCAATTCTGAAATTAAAAAATGAAAATCAAAAATAGACAACTTAATCTTGAGAAAGAATAACAAAGCTGGAGGCATCATATGTCCTGATTTTAAAATATGTTACAAAGCTATAGTAATCAAAACAGTATGGTCTGATGTAAAGACAGATATAGACTAATGAAATAGAATAGAGAGCTCAGAAATAAATATTTCAACAGATGTTTATTGAGTATTTTCTGTAGGTAGGTCAGGCTCTGGTTTAGATGTTGAAGACAAGAAAACAAGACAAAAAAATTATTTGTCTTCATTAAACTGACTTTCAACTGAGGAAAAGTATATCTTTTCCTGCTATTTCCTGCTATTTCCTGCTAGGAAATAAGTTTAGTGCTTTTAACTCTGATATTCACCTATCAGGGATCAACACAATAGAACAGGCTGGTACAAGATGCAAATAATGAAGTGATCCTTATTTTGAATTGTGCTTAGGTGCAATGTTTGGTATTCTGATGCTGTTTAGGTTATATCATTCTGTGAAACTGTCCTGTCGTCTCTGTTGAATGATTATTTTGAGAAACCTTCCTTCGTCTCAGTTTGGAGCCTCTTATCATTTTCTGTCTCTCTCACATCTCAAATCCAACCTACATTGATTCCCATTAATTCTGTTTTCTAATTTCTTAACTATCTCTTGGCTTGACCGTTTCTAACTGTCTCTAGACTAGCTCTTCTCTCCTTTCCAGTACTGTTATGCTCAAATATTACTGGTTTAATGCAATACCTCTTATAGTTCTATACCTCTATCTATTTCTCTTCCAATCAATTTCCATCTCTAGAACCCACTAGAACTGACTTTCTCTGAAACACAACTCCAGTCAAATGCTTTCCATATTTAAAATCTTTAATGATTTACCAGCATGCCAGGATAAAGGAGGGGGGGGAACTTAGTATATACTATAAATTCTTGTCTGAATTGTTATTAAGTCTTATTTTTACCTATGCTCCTCTGTCTCACCATGCTTCAGCTACTGTGACCTTCTGTCAACTTCATAAAACTGTGTTGAACACTTTTGCCACAGGACTTTTGCACATGTTCTCTCTGGCCAGATTATACTTCCCTCTCTTCTATGTCTGATTAACTTCTAGTCATCTTTAAATATCAGAGAGAGCTTTATTTTCCCAGAGAAACCTTCTTTTACTATTCTATTTCATCTCCTTTAGAAATGTTATTTATTTAGTAATTATACGTTTATTAGTGTTATTTGAATTATGTTGGTTTCTCTATTAAGACTATGACCTCCTTGAGAATAAGGAATAAATCAGGTTTCGTCCATCACTATTCTTAGCACAGAGCCTATTGCTGAAATAATAAATGAAAAAGAAATATTTGTCTTGACAATTCTTTTTTTTTTTTTTTTTTTTTTTGCGTTACGCGGGCCTCTCACTGCTGTGGCCTCTCCCGTTGCGGAGCACAGGCTCTGGACGCGCAGGCTCAGCGACCATGGCTCACGGGCCCAGCCGCTCCGCGGCATATGGGATCCTCCCGGACCGGGGCACGAACCCGTGTCCCCTGCATCGGCAGGCGGACTCTCGACCACTGCGCCACCAGGGAAGGCCCTGTCTTGACAATTCTTATGCTTTCATATATTTTTATATTCTTCCACCATGTGCCTTAGTACAAATAGGCTACATCTTTGCAGAGTTCCAGGGAGAATACTCAGAACAGTAGAATCATGGCATGTGGCATATACAGCCAATAAATAAAATAATGCCCATATATATAATCTGTAAATTAGGAAGGGCTATTCAAATATTTCTTATAATTACTATAACTACTTATGGATGCTCAAATGAGGATTAGCCAAGGAATAAAAATGGTTGTTACTTCTTTCAGAGTCTTTTATTAGTAATTCATAGGACACCAGAGCCGCTGCTACCCTCAAAGTCTCATTCTACTTTAGGGCAGCTCCATGTCTAAATGTGGATGATTGGGAGGAATTCTGAGATGGCCTCAAGAATAGGCTCTCTAAATGTCCTGAAGTTTAGAGTGAATTGTATCTATAAGTCAATTTGAGGAGTATTTTAATCTTAATAGCAATGAGTCTTCCAATAGATGAAAATGGGGCCTCATCCCATTTATTTGTTTTACTTAATTTCCTTTTGCAATGTTTTGTAGTTTTCAACTTCAGCTCTCAACTCCTGGTTATTTTTTTACTAAATTTGTTTCTTTTTTAATGTTACTGTGAAACTTAATTTAAATTTTCTAATTGTTCCTAGTACAAAGAAATAAAAACAGTTTTTGTATGTTGGCATTACATTCCAAAACCTTGCTAAATTTATTTATTTGTTCTAAGAGCTTTTGTTTGAATTTCTTAGCATTCATGGTTATTCATCTATAATAAGAGTTTTACTTGTTCTTTTCCATTTTGTATGCCTTTTATTTATTTTTCTTACTGGATTTGTTAGAACCTTCAGTATGATGTTAAAAAAAAGTGGTGAGAAGGTTTATCCTTGCTTGTTCCTTATCATAGGTTGAAAGCATAGAGGTTTTCAGGATTGAACATTCTGTAGGTTTTTTGCAGATGCCTTTAATCAGGTTTTGAAAGCTCACTTCCAGCTCCTAGTTAGTGGTAGTTTTTACCATGAAAGGGTGTTGAACTTTTCCAAATGTTTATTCTACATCAATTAAAATTATCTTAGATTTTTTCTCCTTTATTCTATTAATATGATTTATTACATCTATTGATTTTTGGATACTAAAGCATTCTTGGGTAAAATTCCATTTAGTTATGATGTATTTTTTTTAGATCATTGGATTTAATTTGCTAATAATTTCATAAGGATTTAAAAAATCTATTTTCATGAGGATACTAATATAACTGCCTCAGGCTTCTTTTGTTTAATCTTTGCTTGGCATATTTTCTGTCCATTTATCTTCAACTCACATGTGTTTGTGAACAACACAGAGATTGTTCTTTTTTTAAAGTGATCTATTCTGACACCTTTTTCTTTTAATTGGTGAGATTCGTCCACTAACATTTAATGTAGTTATTAATATGTTTAGATTTGTCTATGATTTATGTTTTCTACTCACCCTCTCTATTTTCTGTTCCTTATGCCCTGCCTCTTTTTCTTTTTAATATTTGCTTTTTTTTTAGAATTCTATTTTAATTTTTGGGGGGGGGGTTTAGCTATTGGGTTTTTCCCCATTAAAAAAAAAGATTTCCTCAGAAATTACAATATACATCCATATATCCTTAATTTTTCATAGTTCACTTATTAATAATAACATATTATTTCATGTAAAACATACCATGATCCCTGACGTTTATCATGACTGCAATCTTTACAGAACCGCAGAAGTATGTTCAAGGGAGTTGCCATTTCAATTAGCTTATCCTGAAGAGAAGCAATGAATTATCTGAATTAAGTGAAGTTCATTCATTCTTTAATAACAAAAGTGTAGTGCCAGATAAATTTAAAAAGCAATTTCAGAATAACACTTTAGGAGGACCAAACAAAGCATCTCATTTCTGTTGCATGTCATAGATAATTGAATGTTATACTTCATAATGAACTAATGGGATTTGTCAGACAAAATGATAGTATTTTGTACTTACATAGCATCTTTCTTCAAATGAGCTCAATACTGATTCAGTGGTCTATTTTTCCCTTGCAATAATTTGGAAGCATTTACATGAGTAGTATATTTTTATGCAAATTTCTCCCTACTGATGAGAAGCTAGATAGTATCAAAGTAAGATGAAAAGTTTGTTTTGCAATTAGAGTAGCTAGCCAAGCTGGAAACAATTATTGAAGTTAATAAGGGTACATGTAATACCATCTATAAATAACAGAACATAGCAACAAATCAACAAAATAGGTAAAGTATAAAAATTTTCCTTAGAGAAGCAATATAAGTATTTTTGTTAGTGACGCATAAAACCATAGAATAAAGTATCTTATATAAAATATTGCAATATTTAATTATCTGTGTTAATTATTTAACTGTATTATTTGTTTTTTATGTAATCCTTTATTGAATTTTGATCAGGTATCTTCTCCCTATACATGATAATGCATAATGTGATTTCTTAAATATTATTACTAAAGTTGTCTAGATACAGATTTATCAAGTAGGCTCCACAAATGATTTTTTAAAAAGAATATACTGATGTAATTTCAAATACTGAGTATTTCCACAGTATTTTTCTAATTACTCTTCCAATATTTCATCACTTCTCTAGTAACTAATAGGTCCTTGGGAGAAAAATACAAAGAAAAGTCATTTCTATTTATGGATTGTTATTAATTATTCTCTAAAAGAATATACTAAATGAATATTTTGGCCACCAGTTCTGTGACCTTGTGTAAGTCACTTAAACACTGCTTGGCTCTGTTTCCTGGTTTATAAATGACAACAATACACTATCCTTATCTGCCTTAGAGCAGTATTAAATCAAATATCGAAATCATAAGAGCAATTTGAAAATATAAATAAGAAACATATAATCAAGATATTATCAGGAATACCCTGGTGGTCCAGTGGTTAAGACTCCACGCTTTCACTGCTGAGGGTCTGGGTTCAATCCTTGGTAGGGGAACTAAGATTCTGTAAGCCATGTGGCATGGCCAAAAAATAAAAATAAAAAAGATATTATCAGTAATAATTTTAGTAAGATATTCTTAATTATTTACCAGTGATGATATTTAACAGAACTTGCTTCTTGCTGGATGAATGTAGCTTGATCCAATGTGAGTTCATTCCCAGTTTCTTAATATCACTGATGATATATGGAAATCATTCTTGGAGTGCAAAATAAAGAAGAAGAGACTGTGCCAGTGTGGTTCAATCACTAGGACACAGTGACCCTAAAAGGTTTGCCAAATTGCTGATTTTAATTAATTATTTAATTAATTAATATCCACATATAGAAAATCTACTATGTCTAACTTCCCCTCAATGTCTCAAGCATTCAACAGTTAACTTGACAGTTAACTATTTTGGTGGGCTTACAGTTGTTTGTTGTCTGGACTGAATAGCCCTGATTCTACTTTGAAGAAGAGCAATGTACAAAAAGAAACTAACATGAATACTATGTATGTATAATATTGTTCTGCAAGGATGCCTATGCTGAACAAGTAAGAGGAGGAGGAGGAGGAGAAGAAGAAGAAGGAGAAAGAGAAGGAGAAGAAGAAAGCAGTAACATGAAAGGCCAATGACATAAAGAATCATCATTTGAAAAGAATTATTTTAAATATTTATCTTAAATTAAAGGAGATCAAGGAGCTTATATCATGATTATCCATCATCATCAACAACAACAAAAGCAAAGAATGAGAATTGAGCTGGAACAGTTCAGGAAAGAAAAGAAAAAAATATTAAGCCATTATAACATTCCTATTTGAATATGTAGTCTTATCTGTGATCATTTTGAGGATGTGTTAAAGTTATTCTCATATAGAAACATCTCCATAAACATGTTCCCCACAATGCCAGATTTGGATGGGTTATGTCCTAATCTGACAATTTTCAAATATCTTATTGTGATTACAAGCCTTTTGAACAATAGTGAGTTTTAAGGAAGTATTTTTCAAAGTCAGAACTAATGAACCGGTAATTGTGCTAATGAGTTGTTAACAAAGCATGAAAACTTCCTGAATAAGTCATAGTCACTGAACTAGCTCACTGCTGAGGTACGGAGATAATTGTTTCCAATGATCTGTACATAAATAAATAAGCTTTGGCTTCATGTCTGTGTCAGAAAGTTTCATTCTCCAGGTACATTAGGGTTTTTTTTGTTGTTTTTTGAGTTTTTTTTATTCCAGAGATTCCAGGCAATTACTTAGGCTATCTAACAAAAAACTGCAAAGATGACTTAAGTTGGTCCATAGTCCTGGGAAATTGGTATTAAGAAAAATTAACATTTTTAACTCCCTCAAATTCCCTTTCTTGACCCGACATCAACTCTTTCTACCTAATTCCTTACAAGAAAATTAGTAGAAGAAAGAAGAAAAGTTTAGAAGTAGAGAGCCAGAGAAAATGACTATAGATATGAATTCAGGACCTACATGAGGAAAAAGAGCATATGGCTTAGAAGATGAGAAAAGGTTACACGAACTATCAAAAGGGAGCAAAGGATATAAAATATGGCAAAAGATATGGTGAAAGAGTCCAAATGAAAATGGTCAGAGAGAAAAAAGTGGGCAGAGACTTTTTTTGTGACTGTATATTGTGATAGGGCTTTAAGAAGTTAATTTAGGTTAAATGAGGTCATATGTGTGGGGCCCTAATCAAATAGGACTTGTATCCTTACAAGAAAAAGAAAAGATACCAGGAGTGTACACACACAGAGAAAAGGTCATGTTTGGAGAGAGGCCCCAGGAGAAACGAACTCTGCTGGCACCCTGATCTTGGACTTCTAGCCTGCAGACTGTGAGAAGATAACTTTCTGTTTTTTAAGTCATCCAGGATGTGGTATTTTGCTATGGCATCTCTACAGACTAAAACGGAGGGTGGAAGCGACAGTACCAAATCCTCAGATCCCACTTCCCAATCTTTTTATTTCCCTCCAGTACATTTCCAGGACTACTGCCCTTATTCTGGAATCATCTTCTCTCAACCTGCTTTTGTAGTTGTTTCCTAGTTGATCTTTCTGCATTTAGTTCTGTACCCTTCAAAGTATTTTCCACTGCAAGAGCAGACGGATTTCTCAGACCCATACATATGATCATTCAGTTTCTAATTGAAAACCATGCAGCAATTTCCACTGCCTGTAATATCAAGTTCAAACATTTAATATTGATGTAAAAGTCTTCTAAGATTTCCTGTCTTCTCTATCTGCATGGAATACGTTTTCTTTCAGACATTCTTACTTGCTTTATCTGTTAAGATTCATTTTAATCAGGCAGTTTCTCTGTGAAGGATTTTTGGGGAATCCCTGGCAGAACTCTCTCTAGTTCCCTCTGTACTTTGTACTGGGTCTTATCCTGTCCTCTAGCAGGTCAGGTCAGTGACTTTTTGTACTTTTGTCTGTATACTTTGTGTCAGAGAATACAGCTCTTAAGGGAGAAAGGCTATGTTGCTTTTCATCTTTGAATCCCCAAATTGAGATTATACATACATATATATACACACACACATATGTGCCTGTATATATACATATATATGTATATATATGTACGTATGTATACATAAATAAAATAGGTATTCATTAAGTGTGGAGTGAATGCATGAGTAGAAATAATTGTACCTAACATATACTGAGTAAATGAAATGCTTTAGGAACTACTATATTGAGTGATTTGTATTTTAATGCAGCCACATTATACAATAGTATTTTTTGTAAACATTATTTGTTGTAATTATTTTAAAGATGAAAATAATTGAGATGTAGAGAGGTTTAGTACAGTCCAAGTTCACTCATCATGTAAACAAGGGAGAGAGAGTTCTGTTCCAGGTATTCTGACCCACAATGAAATCTAAGTTGATAAAAGTAGTCCCAGAGATAGGAAGGGTCATGGGGATTTTCTCCTTGCTCAGATTTATATCTTAGATAAGAAATTTCCATTTCATATTGAGGTAAATTTGTTTAGGATTTGGCTTTTTTGTTTCATTTTTTTTCTCTAAGTTGGTAACTTGAACTTAAGTATAGAAGTATTTCTAAAGTAGATCTCTTGTGATAATTATTATTTGCTTCAATAACATTAATTCAGCAGATATTTATTATGTCAGACACTTTTTTCCATTTTTAGTTTCAGAAATGTAATGTTGGGCATGGGAGAGCGAGGGGCCAAACGGTATTGGCAACTGAAGCAAAAATAAGTTTTTCGTAAAAGCTAAGGGAAGCCATTGTATTTTCTAAAGCAGGAGATGACATAATAAAATTCATACTTTGGATAAATTATTTGGTTGACAGTGTAGCAACAGTCAGTATAAAATGGACATAGAAATTGAAAAGTCCAGACAGTATGGGTGAGGGATGTGAGGAGTTTTCAAATCCCCTTTGGTGGAAGGTATGTGTATGTGGCGGTCATCTTTATGTTCGTTAAAATGAAACATGAATTTTAAAGCTTGAGAAACGTGGTTGTAGAGATTCATTTAACATTTACCATGTCCTTACTGTATATTTGACATTCCTTATGGTGTACTGAGGAAATTAAAATAAAATAAAGTAAAATAAGTAAGACAAAATAATCTCCCTGTCTAAAGGATTCCAAAGTCCAATCAATTGGGGAGGTAGATATGAAATAAATTATGTGAAATTACAGTAGAATCTTGCTATTTGGAGGAAGAGGTATATCACGAAAAATTTGGAAACTGACTTGTAGAATCCCATTTGTTTAAGCATCAGCCTTCTCCTTTTATTTTTTTCTTTTAAGATGGTCTTTAGAACTAAAAACAATCCATAAGTGAAACCTGATACAATGCCAAGGAGCCTTGCCATTTTTCCTTCTAAAGTAGCCTTTTCTGTTTGCAGTACCCATCCAAAATTATTTTTTTTCTTTCCTAAATTCCTTTAACTTTTCTTCCCTGCACTTTCATGATTCCTGTGAATATTTTTGCTTCTGGACCTATTCTTGATTCTCTTTTTGTTTCACATTTTGCAGCCCATGAGAGTCTTGCTACATATCCGCATCCACTTTCAGTTTTGAGTTGTATTTCAGATAAAGCCCCAGGATACCAGCTTGATAGCTGGGCAATTTGCACAGTTAAAGTAGTACAACTCAATTTTTCGCTGATGTTTTAAGGATTTTAAGGTATCAGGAAAAAAAAAGCAATTATTGAAAGGGAGAGTTATCCCATTATTAAAATGAAAGTTCCTAGGAAACTGTACATAATATGAATTATGAATGTTCATTGTGTACGTGTGTATGTATAGATACATATATATGTTATATATTAAATTTTTAAAATGTGTGTAATATACACACACATTTATAAGGAATAATAAAGAGAAAGCAAACTCCTTTATTTTATAAATTTCTTGTTCCTCATTAAAGCAAATAAGGTCTGCAATAATAAAAATGTTTTAATGGGAGATAAGATTTTGTACATTATATAAATGAAACTGCAGGGAGAACTGCAATACACTTTAGGCTTAATTCTTCATATTCTTTCTTTCAAAGGACTATGTAATGTGTTCCCATTTATTGCTTAGTGCTCTAGTTTTTATGACTTTCTAAAGCACAAGGGGAATTTTATATGTTCATTTTTATGTGAGGAGAAACTCATTTTCATATTATATTCTCTAAATTTCAGGTACTGTTGTTGGACTTCTTTGAGTGTTCATATGTTTGTGGGTGATTTGGTATGAATCTTTGGTAATTTTACTGTAAAACTTCTCTGAGTTCATGTGTCACTGAATAACATATCTGGGAACTATGGGAGATTGGATAATCACCAAGAGTTAATTAATTATGTTTTCTGACTTCATGTCAAGGGAAGTATTTCCTTTTAAAGGTCTATAATCATAAACATTGCTTATAATGGTAGTTGGTCGTGATTTGAACATTAAACATACAAGCATATGTGATTACTGGCATGTGTGTTTAGTATTATTAAAGTTCTCTCTCTTCAGAATAAAGACTAGGTTGGGGAAAGTGAGGCACCTCATATTAGGTGCAAATTTTACAGGGGTCCAGAAAAATTCAGTAATCCAGACACTTTACATCAAAATTGTTTTAGTATTTTAAAATCTCAAAATGTAAACATTTTGTCAGCCCAGGGTTAAGCCATATTAAATCCTGAGGCAAAAGAAAAGATGTTTTTGGTATATGTAATTTTAGTCTCTTTTACTGAAGGCACACTCAACAATAAAATCTTCAAAATCTACTTTTGAAAAAAATTAACCATGAAAAATATATAAAATAATAATATTTTTAGTATACACAAAAATTTTTAAGTTAAAATAATCTTGTGAGCTTTAATATATCTAATTTCCATTTAAAGAATATTTTTCAACTCCTTTAATGTTCTGGAGAAATTTATCGTTTAAAAAACACAAAAGCATGTATATAGGAGCATGTTTTTTTTCTTTATACCTCAGGAACAACGAGCTTTGTCAGATCCTGTCTTTATTTTTTAATATTTTGTTCATCATGGATTTTTGCAATTAATTTTAATTTTAAAAAATATTATGTATCTTTTTCTTTTAACATCTTTATTGGAGTATAATTGCTTTAAAATGGTGTGTGAGTTTCTGCTTTACAACAAAGTGAAACAGTTATACATATACATATGTCCCCATAACTCTTCCCTTTTGCATCTCCCTCCCTCCCACCCTCCCTATCCCACCCCTCTAGGTGGTCACAAAGCACCGAGCACATCTCCCTGTGCTATGCGGCTGCTTCCCACTAGCTATCTATTTTATGTTTGGTAGTGTATATATGTCCATGCCACTCTCTAACTTTGTCCCAGTTTACCATTCCCCCTCCCCATATCCTCAAGTATATTCTCTAGGAGGTCTGCATCTTTATTCCCAGCTTGCCCCTAGGTTCTTAAGAACAATTTTATTTTTTTTTAGATTCCATATATACGTGTTAGCATACGGTATTTGTTTTTCTCCTTCTGACTTACTTCACTCTGAATGACAGTCTCTAGGTCTATCCACATAACTACAAATAACTCAGTTTCGTTCCTTTTTACGGCTGAGTAATATTCCATTGTACATATGTGCCAATTCTTTATCCATTCATCTCTTGATGGACATTTAGGTTGCTTCCATGTCCTGGTTATTGTAAATAGAGCTGCAATGAACATTTTGGTACATGACTCTTTTTCAATTATGGTTTTGTCAGGGTAATATGCCCAGTAGTGGGATTGCTGGGTCATATGGTAGTTCTATTTGTAGTTTTTTAAGGAACCTCCATACTGTTCTCCATAGTGGCTGTATCAATTTACATTCCCACCAACAGTGCAAGAGGGTTCCCTTTTCTCCACACCCTCTCCAGCATTTATTGTTTGTAGTTTTTGATGATGGACATTCTGACCGCTATGAAATGATACCTCATGATAGTTTTGATTTGCATTTCTCTAATGATTAATGATGTTGAGCATTCTTTCCTGTGTTTGCTGGAAAGCTGTATATGTTCTTTGGAGAAATGTCTATTTAGGTCTTCTGCCCATTTTTGGACTGGGTTGTTAGTGTTTTTCATATTGAGCTGCATGTGCTACTTGTAAATTTTGGAGATTAATCCTTTGTCAGGTGCTTCATTTGCAAATATTTTCTTCCATTCTGAGGGTTGTCTTTTTGTCTTTATCGTTTCCTTTGCTGTTCAAAAGCTTTTAAGTTTCATTAGGTCTGATATGTTTATTTTTGTTTTTATTTTCATTTCTCTAGGAGGTGGGTCAAAAAGGATCTTGCTGTGATTTATGTCATAGACTGTTCTGCCTATGTTTTCCTCTAAGAGTTTGATGGTGCCTGGCCTTACATTTAGGTCTTTAATCCATTTTGAGTTTATTTTTGTGTATGGTATTTGGGAGTGTTCTAATTTCATTCTTTTAAATGTAGCTGTCCAGTTTTCCCAGCACTACTTATTCAAGAGGCTGTCTTTTCTCCACTGCATATTCTTGCCTCCTTTATCAAAGACAAGGTGACCATATGTGCGTGGGTTTATCTCTGGGCTTTCTATCCTGTTCCATTGATCTATATTTCTGTTTGTGTGCCTGTACCATACTGTCTTGATTACTGTAGTTTTGTAGTATAGTGTGAAGTCTGGGAGCCTGATTCCTCCAGCTCCAGTTTTCTTTCTCAAGATTGCTTTGGCTATTTGGGGTCTTTTGTGTTTCCATACAAATTGTGAAATTTTTTGTTCTAGTTCTGTGAAAAATGCCAGTGGTAGTTTGATAGGGATTGCATTGAATCTGTAGATTGCTTTGGGTAGTAGAGTCATTTTCACAACGTTGATTTTTCCAACCCAAGAACATGGTATAGCTCTCCATCTAGTTATATCATCTTAAATTTCTTTCATCAGTGTCTTATAATTTTCTGCATACAGGTCTTTTGTTTCCTTAGGTAGGTTTATTCCTAGGTACTTTATTCTTTATGTTGCAATGGTAAATGGGAGTGTTTTCTTAAATTCACTTTCAGATTCTTCATCATTAGTGTATAGGAATGCAAGAGATTTCTGTGCATTAATTTTGTATCCTGCTACTTTACCAAATTCATTGATTAGCTCTAGTAGTTTTCTGGTAGCATCTTTAGGATTCTCTATGTATAGTATCATGTCATCTGCAAACAGTGACAGCTTTACTTCTTCTTTTCCGATTTGGATTCCTTTTATTTCTTTTTATTCGCTAATTGCTTGGCTAAAACTTCCAAAACTATGTTG
Organism: Phocoena sinus; assembly: GCF_008692025.1. Taxonomy (NCBI): domain Eukaryota; kingdom Metazoa; phylum Chordata; class Mammalia; order Artiodactyla; family Phocoenidae; genus Phocoena; species Phocoena sinus. Next base: position 27,938,790 of record NC_045775.1, read on the forward strand.
AATAACAGTGGTGAGAGTGGGCAACCTTGTCTTGTTCCTGATCTTAGTAGAAATGGTTTCAGTGTTTCACCATTGAGGACGATGTTGGCTGTGGGTTTGTCATATATGGCCTTTATTTTGTTGAGGAAAGTTCCCTCTATGCCTACTTTCTGGACAGTTTTTATCATAAATGGGTGTTGAATTTTGTCGAAAGCTTTCTCTGCATCTACTGAGATGATCATATGGTTTTTCTCCTTCAGTTTGTTAATATGGTTTATCACATTGATTGATTTGCGTATTTTGAAGAATCCATGCATTCCTGGGATAAACCCCACTTGATCATGGTGTATGATCCTTTTAATGTGCTATTGGATTCTGTTTGCTAGTATTTTGTTGAGGATTTTTGCATCTATCTCATCAGTGATACTGGCCTGAGGTTTTCTTTCTTTGTGACATCTTTGGTTTTGGTATCAGAGTGATGGTGGCCTCATAGAATGAGTTTGGGAGTGTTCCTCCCTCTGCTATATGTTGGAAGAGTTTGAGAAGGGTAGGTGTTAGCTCTTCTCTAAATGTTTGATAGAATTCACCTGTGAAGCCATCTGGTCCTGGGCTTTTGTTTGTTGGAAGATTTTTAATCACAGTTTCAATTTCAGTGCTTGTGATTGGTCTATTTATATTTTCTGTTTCTTCCTGGTTCAGTCTCAGAAGGTTGTGCATTTCTAAGAATTTGTCCATTTCTTCCAGGTTGTCCATTTTATTGGCATAGAGTTGCTTGTAGTAATCTCTCATGATCTTTTGTATTTCTGCAGTGTCAGTTGTTACTTCTCCTTTTTCATTTCTAATTCTATTCATTTGACTCTCCCTTTTTTGATTGATAAGTCTGGCTAATGATTTTTCAAATTTGTTTGTCTTCTCAAAGAACCATCTTTTAGTTTTATTGATCTTTGCCACCATTTCCTTCATTTCTTTTTCATTTATTTCTGATCTGATCTTTATGATTTCTTTCTTTCTGCTAACTTTGTGGGGTTTCTTTGTTCTTCTTTCTCTAATTGCTTTAGGTGTAAGGTCAGGTTGTTTATTTGAGATGTTTCTTCTTTCTCTAAGGTAGGATTGTATTGCTATAAACTCCCCCTTAGAACTGTGCTTGCTGCATCCTGTAGGTTTTGGGTCTTCGTGTTTTCATTGTCATTTGTTTCTAGGTATTTTTTGAATTCCTCTTTGATTTCTTCAGTGACCTCTTGCTTATTAAGTAGTTGTGGTTTAGCCTCTATGTGTTTGTATTTCTTACAGATTTTTGTCTGTAAATGATATCTAGTCTCATAGCATTGTGGTCAGAAAGGATACGTGATATGATTTCAATTTTCTTAAATATACCAAGGGTTGATTTGTGACCCAAGATATAATCTATCCTGGAGAATGTTCCATGAGCACTTGAGAAGAAAGTGTATTCTGTTGTTTTTGGATAGAATGCCCTATAAATATCAATTAAGTCCATCTTGTTTAATATATCATTTAAAGCTTGTGTTTCCTATTTATTTTCATTATGGATGATATGTCCATTGGTGAAAGCGGGGTGTTAAAGTCCCCTACTATGATTGTGTTACTGTCGATTTCCCCTTTTATGGCTGTTATTATTTGCCTTATGTATTGAGGTGCTCCTATGTTGGGTGCATATATATTTACAACTGTTATATCTTCTTCTTGGATCGATCCCTTGATCGATATGTAGTGTCCTCCTTTGTCTCTTGTATAGTCTTTGTTTTAAAGCCTATTTTGTCTGATATGAGAATTGCTACTCCAGCTTTCTTTTGATTTCCATTTGCATGGAACATCTTTTTCCATCCCCTCACTTTCAGTCTGTATATGTCCCTATGTGTGAAGTGGGTCTCTTGTAGACAGCATATATACAAGTCTTGTTTCTGTATCCATTCAGCCAATCTATGTCTTTTGGTTTGAGCATTTAATCCATTTACATTTAAGGTAATTATTGATATGTATGTCCCTATGACCATTTTCTTAATTGTTTTTGGTTTATTATTGTAGTTCTTTTCCTTGTCTTGTGTTTCTTGCCTAGAGAAATTCCTTTAGCATTTGTTTTAAAGCTGGTTTGGTAGTGCTGAATTCTCTTAGCTTTTGCTTGTCTGTAAAGGTTTTAATTTCTCCATCAAATCTGAATGATATCCTTGCTGGGTAGAGTAATCTTGGTTGTAGCTTTTTCTCCTTCATCACTTAAAATATGTCCTGCCAGTCCCTTCTGGCTTGCAGAGTTTCTGCTGAAAGATCAGCTGTTAACCTTTTGGGGATTCCCTTATGTGTTATTTGTTGTTTTTCCCTTGCTGCTTTTAATATTTGTTCTTTGTATTTAATTTTTAATAGTTTGATTAATATGTGTCTTGGCATGTTTCTCCTTGGATTTATCGGGTATGGGACTCTCTGTGCTTCCTGGACTTGACTAACTATCTCCTGTCCCATGTTAGGGATGTTTTCAACTATAATCTCCTCAAATATTTTCTCAGTCCCTTTCTTTTTCTCTTCTTCTTCTGGGACCCCTATAATTCGAATGTTGGTGCATTTAATGTTGTCCCACAGGTCTCTGAGACTGTCCTCAATTCTTTTCATTCTTTTTTCTTTATTCTGCTCTGCAGTAGTTACTTCCACTATTTTATCTTCCAGGTAACTTATCCGTTATTCTGCTACTGATCCCTTCTAGAGAATTTTTAATTTCATTTATTGTGTTGTTCATCACTGTTTGTTTGCTCTTTAGTTCTTCTAGGTCCTTGTTAAACGTTCCTTGTATTTTCTCCACTCTATTTCCAAGATTTTGGATCATCTTTACTATCATTATTCTGAATTCTTTTCCTGGCAGACTGCCTATTTCCTCTTCATTTGTTAGGTTTGGTGGGTTTTTGCCTTGCTCCTTCATCTGTTGTGTGTTTTTCTGTCTTCTCATTTTGCTTATCTTACTGTGTTTGGGGTCTCCTTTTCGCAGGCTGCAGGTTCGTAGTTTCCATTGTTTTTGGTGTCTGTCCCCAGTGGCTAAGGTTGGTTCAGTGGGTTGTGTAGGCTTCCTGGTGGAGGGGACTAGTGCCGTGTTCTGGAGGATGAGGCTGTATCTTGTCTTTCTGGTGGGCAGGTCCACGTCTGGTGGTGTGTTTTGGGGTGTCTGTGGCCTTATTATGAGTTTAGGCAGCCTCTCTGCTAATGGGTGGGGTTGTGTTCCTGTCCTGCTAGTTGTTTGGCATAGGCTATCCAGCACTGTAGCTTGTTAGTTGTTGAGTGAAGCTGGGTCTTGGCGTTGAGATGGAGATCTCTGGGAGATTTTCCCCATTTGATATTACGTGGAGCTGGGAGGTCTTTTGTGGACCAGTGTCCTGAACTTGGCTCTCCCATCTCAGTGGCACAGCCCTGAGGCCTGGCTGGAGCACCAAGAGCCTTTCATCCACGTGGCTCAGAATAAAAGGGAGGAAAGAAAAGAAAGAAAGAAAGAAAGAAGAAAGAAAAGAAAGAAAGAAAGAAAGAGGATAAAATGCAATAAAATAAAGTAAAAGAAAATAATTTTTAAAAATTATTAAGAAAAAAAAATTTTTTAATAATTAAAATAAAAGATAAAACGGACAGACAGAACCCTAGGACAAATGGTAAAAGCAAAGCTATACAGACAAAATCACACACAGAAACATACACATAACACACTCAGAAAAAGAGAAAAAGGGGGGGAAAAAAAGAAATATATATATATATATATATATATATATATATACATACATATATATATATCGTTGCTCCCAAAGTCCACCTCCTCAATTTGGGATGATTCGTTGTCTACTCAGGTATTCCACAGATGCAGGGTATATCAGGTTGATTGTGGAGATTTAATCAGCTGCTCCTGAGGCTGCTGGGAGAAATTTCCCTTTCTCTTCTTTGTTCGCACAGCTTCCGGGGTCAGCTTTGGATTTGGACTTGCCTCTGCGTGTAGGTCGCCTGAGGGTGTCTGTTCTTCGCTCAGACAGGACGGGGTTAAAGGAGCCACTGATTCGGGGGCTCTGGCTCACTCAGGCGCGGGGTGGGGAGGGGCACGGAATGCGGTGCGTGCCTGCTGCGTCAGAAGCCGCCGTGACGTTGCACGAGCCTGAGGCGTGGCGTGCATTCTCCCGGGGAAGTTGTCCGTGGATCACGGGACCCTGGCAGTGGCAGGCTGCTCAGGCTCCCAGCAGGGAAGGTGTGGATAGTGACCTGTGCTCTCACAGATGCTTCTTGGTGGCGGCAGCAGCAGCCTTAGCGTCTCATGCCTGTCTCTGGGGTCTGCGCTTTTAGCCGCGGCTCACGCCCGTCTCTAAAGCTCCTTTAAGCGGTGCTCTGAATCAATCCCCTCTCCTCGCGCACCAGGTAACAAAGAGGCAAGAAAAAGTCTCTTGTATCTTCGGCAGCTCCATACTTTTTCCCCGGACTCCTTCCCGGCTACCCGTGGTGCACAAATCCCTTCAGGCTGTGTTCACGCCGCCAACCCCAGGCCTCTCCCTGGGATCTGACCTCTGAAGCCCGAGCCTCAGCTCCCAGCCCCCGCCCGCCCCGGCGAGTGAGCAGACAAGCCTCTCAGGCTGGTAAGTAACTGCTGGTCGGCACCGGTCCTCTGTGTGGGAATCTCTCCGCTTTGCTCTCCGCACCCCTGTTGCTGCTCTCTCCTCCGTGGCTCCGAAGCTTCCCCCTCCGCCACCCGCAGTCTCCGCCCCCGAAGGGGCTTCTTGTCGTTTGGAAACCTTCCCTCCTTCACATCTCCCTCTCACTGGTGCAGGTTCCGTCCCTATCCTTTCGTCTCTGTTTTTTCTTTTGCCCTACTCAGGTACGCGGGGGGTTTCTTGCCTTTTGGGAAGTCTGAGGTCTTCTGCCAGCGTTCAGTAGGTGATCTGTAGGAGTTGTTGCACATGTAGATGTATTTCTGATGTATTTGTGGGGAGGAAGGTGATCTCCGGGTCTTACTCTTCTGCCATCTTGAAGCTCCTCCCCAACTATTCTTCTTTAGCACATCTATGACAGGTTAACTTCCTGTCAGCCACATGGACATCATGAGGATGTTTCAAGTTAGTTCTCCTCTACTTCAGTACTTTACTCACAGCTCATTCACACATGTTGGCAGCAGCATTCCTTAATTCGACGGACTCTGCAGTGCTGGTTGTGATCAGTCTCATGAAAAGGAAGGGAAAGGAAGAAAAAGCCTCCGCATTGGCTTGGTGGTCTTGGGATGAAATGGATGCAGAAGACAGCTTGATTGTCAAACTGGAAACTTTCCTTTTCCTTTTCCTTTTCTTTTTATCTTTCCTATCAGGTCTTCTGTCCACTTCTCACCCCTTTCGCGCTGCCCTAGTCTCGAAGCTCCTACCCCTGCTCCTCAGGCCGGGTCCCCATGCAAAAATAGTATGTATCTTAACTGCTGGTTTTCTTTGTTGTTGCTGTTTTGGCACTGTCTTAGTTTTGTGACCAAGGTGAGCACCATGCTCTCCTCACCCTAATTCTGATATTATACTGAATTGATGATTCATCTTTCTATCATTTGATTCCATTAGCCACTGTTAAGTTTGGTAAATTTAACAAGTGGCTCTCTTTAAAAGAGAAAACATCTTCTTTCATATTTCTCTACAAGGAACCAAAGGAACTTAGTGAATAACAACTCCTTTAGTCTGTTATAGTTCATTTCAGGCAAAAGGATCTCACCTGAAAGCTAAGATTTTTAATACTTGTCCTGTTATAATAAATAATGACTTATTTAAATAAACATTTAATTCAGTAAACCAAAAATGCTTTCCACAACTTTGAAGAAGATATGTCTTGATTCTTAATCCTAAAATACCGGGTTTCCTAGCTCACTTATTATGTGTATCTTTGGCAGTTCCAGTGAGAGTGTGAGCTCCTAAGGTTAGGTCCCTGGACACTACTGTTTTGACTACTGCTATCCCTCAAGAAATACATTCAAAATTTCTGGGTTAAAGTTATATCTGAAATAAAGAACATTTAAAAGCATCATTTAACTTTCTTCCTTCCTACCTACTTACCTTATTTCCTTCCTTCTTCCCTTCTTTCCTTCCTTCCTTCATGTCCTGTTCTGTTTCCACATTTAAGAGAGGGGTTTTTTTTTTTCCTCCTTGTTGTTAAGACTGTCTGAGAGCAGAAAAAGCACATCATATTAGATTAGATTTTCTTTGTTTAGGGAAAGGCACCAGAATGGCTAACTAGTCACTCAGAGGTGGTGGAGAAGTGAAATAATTTTTGTGGAAACCCAGGCACTAATGAAGTAATTAATCCAAATTAGTAAATATATTTGACCAAATTTTCTGAGATATAATGTGTAGTTGTTGGGAAGAATTCTTCTGGTTCTAAAGACATCTTGAGGAGATTTTTAGTAAATATTGAGCTGCCTTTCATCTCTTGCATGAAAACAAATGTGAATGAGACAGAGACAGAGAAACAGAGGTAGAGATAGAAAGGCAGAGGGAGAAAGAGAAGAAGAAAGAAGTGGGAAGAATAGGACTAAGGAGTCAGCAGATGAGGGGAAGGGGAGAGGGGAAAAGAGAAGAGGGAAGAGAAGAAGACTGAAAGGCAGCAATCTGAAATGGCTAAGTGAAAAAGGACAAAGTTCAGAATTGGGGAACCTTAGTATTCAGCATGAGGACAGCAGGTATTGGCAAAAAAAATATCTTCTAGGCTGAATTTATGGATTATGTTATTTCTCTTTTTTGATCTCCTATAATTTTCTGGGGTACCTCTTGCAGGATGGGTGCTAATGTATTGCTATGGAAATGAGTCTATTAGCCAGTAGATATTGTGTCATTGTAAATGCATACCATTATATCACAGTGAATTGGTAAATCTAGATAAACTTTTTCACATAAACCATACACTAGCCACAAACAAGAGGTTTTGCCTGTAAGAGAAGTAAAGCTGATGCACAAACACATACAAACACAAGCGACATACATAAATGCATATAGTTTTTATTTTAAAAAAAGAATTGAGGCTTAAATTAGTGTATTACATTTAGAAAGACACATCTGTTTTCCAACCTAGTCAAATAAGTGAATATACTCTATGCCACATTTAAAATTTTCTTGATTATTTCCTATATTTTTTTCAACCAAGCACACATTCATTCAACATATATTTATTGAGGACTACTGTGAGATCGACACATTTCTAGGAGCTAGAGGTTGAATGGTAAAGTAGGCAAGCACCTAACTTGTGTGTTATTTATTCAAAAGGGAACTGGCTAGCAAAACTCAGATGTGATAAGTATATTATTTTAGCAGAAAATATTTTATTGTGTTCAACCAGATAGCAGAATTCTTTTCATGTATGTCTGAGAATATACATGTTTAATAAAGTAAATTTCTTGATGCCTGCTAATATTCAGTTATTGGCTTAAAGGATAATAGCACAAAACCAAACAAGCCCTCCATGCATATTATTTGCACGCATTGTGGTAGATGGAACTGGAGAATGAAAATTCAGAAATGATGCAGGCCCTTTTCCCAGATGCCTACTGAGAAGTACCCATTAATGTTAAATCTCAGAAAAATATAAAGATCAGAACGTAATACTAATAAGATATTTTCAAAAATTGGAATGGCAAATAATGACTTGAGTTCCGAAAAAGAAGGAAACCTAGAGCCCAGAGGGTGAATGTTTCATAGAAGAATAAAAACTTAGAACATTTTTAAAAGTTGAGAGAACTTAGATTGGAAGAGAGAAAGTCTAAAGGAAAGAGAGAAGACATTAAGAAGAGAAATGGAATGAGGAATGAGCAAAAGTGTGTTTGTTTATTTACTTTAATACTATTTTTATTTTCTTAAGTAATAGCCCATTTAAAAACTGGTAACAATTAAATTCCCAGTTGTTTGGGTATTGTTAAGTAAATATGGTATATCTCCTTGATGAACAGTTCTTTATATGTTAGAAGTGGTGGATATTAAGATAGTATTGCAGGAAAGAAAGTTTATTATAGAATGGTTTTGTAAATGATTTTTCATTTTATGTGTATGTTATTTTTAAATCTCTCTTTACATGTGTAATTATTTTTATTCTACATAAACATCGATAAGTTGACAATACCAACTAAGTTGATCATTCACTAGGTATTCCATCAGACAATTCTGGTTTTCACCCCCAAACCAGCACTTACTACTGTGTGATTTGAAGCAAGTTATTTTACAAGTCTGTGTCAGTTATAGGTCCGTCAGCTATTAATTAAAGCAAATACCTCTCCTTACAGAGTGGTGACTGTTAAGTGGGTTAGTGTATATATATATATATATATATAAAGCACTTTGTTCAGTATTGGTCTCTCCAATCAGAGGAATGTAGAAAAGTAATAGAGTGGAATATGAGCATGAAATGGGGAGCGTGTGTGGCAGGCAAACTAATAGCCCCCCGCCAAAGATACCCATGTCCTAATCTCCAGAACCTGTGAATGTGTTACATTCCATGGCACAGGGGAATTAAGGTTATAGATAGAATTAAGGGACATTATCCTGGATTATCCAGATAAGCCCAATATAATCACACAGATTTTAATAAGTAAATAAGAAGGGCAGAAGAAAGAGAACCAAACAGATAGCAGAGTGAGAAGGACCTGTCCTCAGGTTGCTGGCTTTGCAGGTAGAGGAATAGGGTCATGAATCAAGGAATGTGGGTGGTGTCTAGAATTTGGAAAAAGCAAGGGAACATTCTCCCCTAGGACCTCTAGAAGGGGCACGGACCTGCCTACACCTTAATTGTAGCTCAATGAGAACCGTTTTGGACTTCTGACCTTCAGAACTGTAAGAGAATATATTTGCGTTGTTTTAAGCCATTAAATTTGTTACAGGAAATTAATATAAAATCTTAGGGAAAAAAGCCCATGTTCAGCAGGAGAGAAGGGGAGTAAAGAGAGGACCCCTTAGTGATGCTCTGTATCCTATCCTCTCCTACCTACCTCGTTAGAAACCTAGCTCCTGTTACTGTCTCTCTGTTATCTTCAACTTTCCATTCTGCTGGCACTTTCCCATTAGCATTCAAACAAGCTCAGACCTCTACAGTCTTAAAGGCTTCCCCACAACTTGTGTCTGCCTTATGGTTACCACCAGTTTCTCTCAATGATTTTACACATAAGATTCTGGAGTAACCTTCACTTAATTGCTGATTTTTCAACTCCACATTCATTCATTCATCCTTGAACCTTCCCCAGCCCTTTAACCTGACTTCTATCCCTACCATATCAATGTGACTGCAAGGTAGTTGCTGAATCTGAAGAAAATGTTCACTCCTTAGTCTGCTTTGCCTCTGCCCAGCATTCAACACAATTCACTAATTCCTTCTGGAAACACTGTCCACATTCTTCCCTGTTCTATCTGTGGTTTTTACTTTTCTTCAAGGATTCCTCTTCTACTTTTGTATTAAATGACATTTTGCTCTAAGGTTCTGCCATCATTCTCTCTTCCTGGATGATACTGAAATTTAATGCACCAATAATATCAGAGTTCTTTAAATTGGGTCAAACACAAAACTTTTGTGTGTTATTTCTCTAGGAAGGGTTCAGAGCATTCAGTAACTTTCAAAATGGGTGAAATTCAGTGTTGTACTGGTGCTCAGCGGCTCTCCAGAAAATAAAATATAACAGCAACAAAAAAAATGAATGGTGACATTTGTTGACTATTATGGTATAAATAGTCTCACCTTGGCTGAATGCAAGCTAAAGATGGAAATTTCAGACAATTTCAAAAACTATCTTGTAGAAAGGAAGGAAATGTATTTACTGTGTGGTTTCCATTGTCACCATGGTATCAATGGGTAGTAGTAGGAGTTATAAAAAAGTTGTTATGAGAAGAAATTCTCTAATTATTAGATTCATCCAAAATTGGAATGACCATTCTTGTAAAGAGTTATACATTCTCTCACTGGAGGAGAGAGATTGGGATAAGTAACTTTAAGGATATTTATATAAGTGCTATTCAGCAAGAGACTGGACTAGAAGAGATACTGGTAATTTTGCTTTAATTTTCATGAAAGGACATAGCAGTATGTTTTATAGATTCATGTACTCAGCAACACTGTAGAAAACCTTTTATCTGAAGCATCACTGCTCTATGCAATTCAGAATTATGTTACTATTGGTGATAACACACTAATAAGAGTTAGGGCAATTTAGTTGATTGGTTCAATATATTGCACTGTCATCAATTATGTGTGTGCTAAATTAGTGAGGCAGTCCCAAAGTATAAAGACATCTCATTCAGTTGTATTGATCTTTTACTTACATCATGTTTTGTTAATTATTGGGTTGTCATATTCTCACTTAAACATGAAATTTGTATTTTAATTTGCTTATGTAATATTCAGAAATAGTGAAATCTGGCCCTAGTCTCTCTTTTTTGGTACAAATCCATGTTTTTTTCTGCTATCAACTTTCTTAAAGTTTCTATGTTTTCACCTTCAGAACCATTGATTCCTCCAGGACTCTATTAATGGTGTAAGAATGAAAGTGTATAAAGAATGAAAGATTCTCTTATAATTTATGCCCTTGGACATATATGAAATTTGTCAATAACCTTTCAGTGCATTAGTGAAGCCTCTCAGAACATTTGTTTTCAAGTACCTGATCAGTGAGAATAGTATTTGAAATTAAAATCTGAGTCAATAAAGCATAGAGGTTTTCTGCTAAGTACTCGAAAAATAGTTTCTCAGCAGGCTACAACCAAGGGAGCAACAGAATTCCAGTGCAGTGAGGCTAACAGAGGCATCAGCTGCTGAAATAGAATTAAATTGAGGGTCAGGAATTAGACTTGACAGAAAGATTGATAATTCAACTGGGAACAGAGAAAGCAACACGAATAGTTTCAGCGTTTGCTTGGTGATTATGTCATTGGAAATAATATAATATAATATAATGTGAAATAAAATCAATTACACTTTGGACCTTGATGCTTTTCCAAGTGGAATACTGACCATCTGACTGAGCCCTTGAAGTTGATATCATGGGTCCTTCAAATGATGGTTTCACCAGGTTTTCTCTTGGCTCATCGACAGAGTGGCCATGGCTCACAAGCATCTGAAGGAAAAAGGAACTTAGGGGCAAGTTTTTAATAGGGATGAAGCCAAAGAAAAATGTTACCATTTTCATTTGTGCAATTCTGTTACTCCTTATCAAAATGGTGGTCAGATGTCTCTGCCTCGGATTATATTAGACTTCATTTTCTCCCTGTTACAGTCTGTAGGAAAATTAGTTGCAAATGAGCACATCCTGTATCAGCTGATAAACTGTACCAGACAAGTTTAAAATATGTAACCAAACCCAAAAAACAACTATATAAAATGTGTAGCTACAAGTTGAATAACGTGCGTTAAGGTTATAAGGATATAGGAAATGACTAACATATGCAAGCAAACCAGAACACTACAGGATTCTCTCCCCAACTCTCACCATTCACTAGTCAGTATTTTATAGTTATTGCTACTAGAGTGCGTTATACATTGACTCACCTTGGAGAGTATATGAGTTTGCTAGTGCTGCCATAACAAATTACCACAGCCTGTAATGGAGCAGGACCCTATGGCTCTTCCCCACCATGTCCTCAGCCTGCCTTTTGACTGTGGAAAATCTTTAGCCAACAATAGGTTTAATCAGAGAAGTGAGAAAATGCAGAAACAAAGGGAAACAGTCAAATGAGACCAAGTAATAATAATTTAGTCATTAAGCAAAGTCAAGGACCTTTAGTTCCTCCTCAAAGGCTATAGATAATATTCTGAGCCACGTCCTTTGAGCTGTCCTATATATACTGAAACCCTCACCAGGTAGAAGAAGTTAACTACATGATGACCAGACTATAGCCATGACATAAGATGGTCACCTACAACCCAAGCTGCCACAATTCTGAGAACTGTCCTTGAAGAAATGGGAACAAACTGACCCTGGAACTAAAGACTAACTGTACTTAAAACAATCAAGATGATGCTGATCAGATCACTGCATGACCAATTTCAATATGACTGTCAGAGCTGACTGTGCTGTTTCTGCATGTAGCCCCTCCCTCTGTCTATAAAAGCTGTTGCCCACTGATTGTCAGTGAAGAGCAGTAAGCCTTTGGACAGGAATCCACCCTCCTCCTCAGGTTGCCAGGCTCCAAAATAAAGCAAACTTTCCTTTCCACAAACCTTGCCTCTTTATTGTCTTTTGAGCAGTGAGCAGCTGGACCCCCACTTTTGATGATTACAAGACCACATAGCATAAACAATAGAAATTTACTTTTTCACATTTCTGGAAGCTAGAAATTTAAGATCAAGGTATCATCTAGGTTGATTCCTCTGAGTCCTCTTTGGGTTGTAGATGACCATCTTCTTCTGTCTGCACATGGCCTTTTCTCTGTAACCATATATGTTCAAATTTCCTCTCCTTATAATGAAACCAGTCATATTTGATTAGGCCTCACCCTAGTGACCTCACTTTAAGTCAGTTATCTCTTTAAAGACCTGTCTCCAAATGCAGTCACATTCTGAGGTAAGTGGGGTTAAGATTTCAATATATGAGTTTGGAAGGGGGACACAATTCAGCCCATAACAGGGCATCTTGTGTTTGTTCAGGTTAAAAAAGAAGGCTTCCAACATCTCAGTTGGAATCTAGTTTCTCTTCCCCCAAGACTTAGGCAGCTGAGTGTCCTTAAGTGCTGTGAGCATTTCCCACACAGAATAATTGTAAGCGGATCGATCTTTTTTCCTGGCATGAGCATCATTCACTCTAACTGGACAGTCATGAGTTTGGTGCTAGATATTGATGTGTTTACACTTTTATATGTCATTGAAGAGAGGAAAAATTTGTGTATCCCCTGGGCTCATGGGCAGTTTATAGGCACACAATGACAACACTTTTACAAAGCTGTGGTGTTTATCTTTCTGTCATCTGACATTTACATCTTTAATAAGAATTCCTCTAGTGTTTAAAATTTTAACATCGAAAGTGAGAGATAAGTTAACTTGAGACAATCGAAGGTAGAAAAAATGGGGAGGTTCTAAGGATATCATAATGTATACATAACCGTGGCAAAGCTGTATCTCAATAGTTTCCACTTTTACTACACACTTGGAAGAATGGGTTTCTGTGATCTACATATCCCTGAGTCACAGTATATTCTCTTGAACCAGCTTAAAGAATCACTTTCTCTTTAATACAGTCTCTTGACTTTGTTGGTGTAGTAAAAGTTATTACTCATTACCTTTATCTTTTTCTAACTTAATACAAGACTTTCAAGAAGCTGTGGTTGTTAGGGACGGTAGTCCTAGAACGTAAAAATTATCAAGTTTTATCTAATTATCTGACATTTGAAAATATAATGTAGTAGACTAAGAAAAATTTGGGGGTATGCACAGGAGTAGAGAAGGCAACTAGAATTTTTGAGCATCTGTTATGACGATTAACATAACTAAGTCTTTGCACATAGTATCTTCATCTTCACAACAAACTTACAGGTAAATGTTACCACCTGCATTTACAAATGTGGAAAGAGCTGCCAAAAGCAATTATTTTCATGACTCAAGAGTAGTAAGGAAAAGAAAGGGAACAACTCTACTGTTCTTTAAATCTATGCTCTTTTCATTACACATTCAGGCTGGCATTGCTAGTGAATCTATCTGCCAGTGCAATGTGTTATGGTTCTCCAACAATTATATCCGTAGATATAGGGTAACATTGCATTGATTGCTTATTGTGTGTCAACTCCTTTCCAGGTTTAGAGACAGAGTTAGGAGATTTTAGTTATCACCAAGGGGTAATACCCACATGACTTATTTTTAATTTCATGTTAAATATTCTATCAAGAAAATAAATTTAAACTCAAAGATGATTTAGGATTGCCATCAGAACAATGACTTTTCCTTATACTTGGGTTCTTGTATCATCCATTTTCAGGAGTTGGACAAAAAAAAATTATATACATCATCTCTTCACATGGGACAGAAATTCAAATCAATTTAATCCTAGCACTGAGAATATAATGTGTTGTTTCATAGAGATGTATGGAAGCTTAAGGGATGTCTTAGATACCTGCCACAATCACAGGTATTTTCAAACCTCCCTCCTGACAGAGCAATGTCTATTCTTGGGATGCCTACTACAAATCTAAGCAAATATGTCAGTTAAGTAGTTATATGAAAATGTGAAGAATGGGGAAAAAGTGATTAAATATCTGCATTTGAGTCATCAAGTGGAATATGGAAAAGATACTTTTAACATCACAGTCTTAGATGAGATCACCAACGGAGGCAGTGTAGATACCAAATAGATGAAGTTTGAGGATCTAGCTCTGGGATTATCCAAGGACTGTAGGTTGGGATAAAAAAGAGATGTCAACAAAGGACACAGGGAAGGAATGACCAAGGCAATACATGGAAAAACCACAAAAGTGCAGTGTCTCAGAAGCCAGTTAAAAAAAGTGATTCAAGGTAGAGAATATGTTCAACTACATCAGATATTACTGAGGAGGTAAGACGATGACTGAGACTGTGGCAATGTGGAGGCCTTTGGTAACATTTGCAATAACAATTCCAAAGGACATATGGGGACACAACGCTGACTGGAGAGAGGTCAAGAGGTAATAAGAGGAGAATAAAGAGAATAATGACTATAGACACCTCCTGTGAGGGGGGACAGAGAAATGGAGCAGTTCATGAAAGAGGTTATAAGAATCAACATAATGTGTCTGTTGATTGGAAAGACATAGAAGAGAGGAAAATGTAGATTTGGGAGAAAGAGATAGTTTTATTATCCAAATCCTCATGTAGACAAAAGGGGATGGGATTCAGTGTACAAGGGTGGCGTTCCTTTGATAGGATCAAAGCGATGTTATCCATCACAACTGGAGAAAAAGATAGAGTTGTGCATTCAACTATTGTGAAGGTGTCAGTAGATTTAATCATGGGGACATGTTGCAGTTCTCTTCTGTTTGCTTTTCTGTTCCTAGAAAATGAGAACAAAGGCTATCAGCGGAAGTAAGAAATAGTTGCTGGGGACAGGAGGAGAATGGATTGACAAGAGAAGTGTAACAGGAGTGTCAGGCAGCACTGAGTCTCCATTTGACATTTAAGACGTTGATTTGTAGTGAGTCCATCCGGTCACTCTAGTTAAGTGAAGCTGTTGGATTTGATTGCACAGTAGTAAAAGGGTAGGCTGTAATCAGAATTAGGCTTTGCCAGAAGAATATGATGGAGGAAGAAAGAAATCGAGAGTTGGATGTGTCTGAAAATACATTAGTATAGAGATGATTCATGAAATCGAAATGGGTATAGATGAAATAGAGGACATGAGGAGAACAATGGACAGTGAAAAGTTGGTAGGTTTAATGAATCTGGTAGCACTGGTAGAGTTGGTGACTACGATATTAGAGTGGTGAGTTAGAAAGATAGATTGTGCCATAAGATGAGATACTTGAAATGAATAGTATGAGTTACAATAGAAACTGGAAAAGATACCATCTAGTCAATGACCGTGAGAATGATCAGTTGAGGTGGGATAGAGGATAAAATCATTGGCAGTAATGACACAGGATGAGAGACACAGGGAGATGGATGAATTATTTAAAAGCACCAAGAATAATGAAGAAAGTCAGGGTGGAGAAAGAGCAGTAAGCCAGGTGCAAAAAAAAAAAAACCTTCAGTGAAAGAATACATGCCCAGGAAAAAGAGGTGACCTCAAAGGAGCACAGATGATGTATCTGGTAGCATATAATTTAATGTTTTTTAATTCTATTTTAGGGAAGAAGTGAGGAAGAAGCATCTCCCTTAGGTTTAGCTGTAGGTGGGTACTGGAAAAAACACCAGCACTGTGAGACTGTATCTTCTTGAGTAGTACGTTCAATAGAACATCTACACTTCATTAGAGAAATATATATATACCGAGAGGCAGTTGATACGAGGTTTTACTGATAATAGGCACTTGGTTCCAGAGACCACAATGGAAAGAACAAGATTTTGAATCAGGTGATAGTGAGTATGCAGTCTAATGAATATGAGAGTCTTTGTGATAAGGGATGACCTAAAAAGCACAGGCTTATAGTGTTGACTTAGGTATAGAGGGATCAGCTTTAATAGTCTCTAAAAGAGTTGTACGTACTCCAATCTAACAGTAGCTTTATCTTGGGACTGCTGGGAGGTTGACTGCAAGAGGAGCAGATTTCTTTGGGCCTCCCTTGAACTCCCACTGAAGGCACGATTGAGAGACATGGAAATACAGTTCAAAATCATAATTACTTGACCTTCGGACAGTGCTTACCCACCCCATTCCATTCTGCCATCATAACCACACAGGAAAATCTGCCTCCTTTCCTTTTTCTTTTTGTGGCCATAGTGCCTGTGTCAAGAAATGATTGAAGTATATGGCTCACACTTTATCCAGAGAAATAGGTTATCACCACTACAGGTACCTGATAGAGATTTCAATCATGAATTTACTGCAATTTAACACCTGCCAAATGCTTGCTTAAGACATAAAATATCTGAGAATAAGAATCGCTGGATGGAGACACTTCATGCCCATTAGGCTCTCTCTTAAATTACAATTCTTATATTGATTTAGATCAACAGAATGCAACAGAACTGAAGGCATAATTATCTCAGCCTCTCACTGAGCTACACTTATAATATGCCTTCTCCTTTGAAAAGATTCAGTAGTAGATGCATGCATTTGAACAGCAGTTCTTTCTTTTATTAAACCATAGATCATCCATTGTGTTAATCTGTGTCTCTTAAGCAGAGAAGCTTGCCGTAAATTCCTCCTTAACTTTATTTCAAGGAAATCACTTAACTCTAAGGGAATTTGCCTCACAGATTATGCCTGAGTGCAAAATTAACGAACTGTTGTTCTCTTTTTTCCAGATCTTAGAATACCTGGGACCTAAAAAGCTTAGGATCATTTGCAAAGCCTAACTCTATACCATGTGTCTGGAAATAAAGTGTATGCCATGTGTTTTTCTTAGATGTTCTTTTCTGAGCTTCAACTATACTATTAAGCCTTATAACAAAAGTTCAAGCTTTCTCCAATTTTTTAAGAAGTAGGCTGAGTAAACATAGTTAGATTATATAAAGTGTCTCTATTCCATCAATTTTTCACTGAAAATTAAAAGAAAAATTGCACTTTGTTATGTAAGCACAGATTATCTGTGTTTCCAGGTAAATCCAAAGAGAAACATATGCATTAATGAGAGTACATAGAACTTAGAATAGCAGAGAAGGGGATTAATAATGTTAACAATACTTTGAAAAGCAGATGCAATTAATCAAATTCTGTATACTTGTTTTTCTTTGGGGTTTTTTTTTGTTTTTTTTTTTTTTACATCTTTATTGGAGTATAATTGCTTTACAATGGTGTGTTAGTTTCTGCTTTATAACAAAGTGAATCAGTTATACATATACATATGTTCCCGTATCTCTTCCCTCTTGTGTCTCCCTCCCTCCCACCCTCCCTATCCCACCCCTCCAGGCGGTCACAAAGCACCAAGCTGATCTCCCTGTGCTATGCGGCTGCTTCACACTAGCTATCTACCTTACGTTTGGTAGTGTATATATGTCCATGCCTCTCTCTCGCTTTGTCACAGCTTACCCTTCCCCCTCCCCATATCCTCAAGTCCATTCTCTGGTAGGTCGGTGTCTTTATTCCTGTCTTACCCCTAGGTTCTTCATGACATTTTCTTTTTCTTAAATTCCATATATATGTGTTAGCATACAGTACTTGTTTTTCTCTTTCTGACTTACTTCACTCTGTATGACAGACTCTAGGTCTATCCACCTCATTACAAATAGCTCAATTTCATTGCTTTTTATGGCTGAGTTATATTCCATTGTATATATGTGACACATCTTCTTTATCCATTCATCCGATGATGGACACTCAGGTTGTTTCCATCTCCGGGCTATTGTAAATAGAGCTGCAATGAACATTTTGGTACATGACTCTTTTTGAATTATGGTTTTCTCAGGGTATATGCTCAGTAGTGGGATTGTTGGGTCATATGGTAGTTCTATTTGTAGTTTTTTAAGGAATCTCCATGCTATTCTCCACAGTGGCTGTATCAATTTACATTCCCACCAACAGTGTAAGAGGGTTCCCTTTTCTCCACACCCTCTCCAGCATTTATTGTTTCTAGATTTTTAGATGATGGCCATTCTGACTGGTGTGAGATGATATCTCATTGCAGTTTGGATTTGCATTTCTCTAATGATTAATTATGTTGAGCATTCTTTCATGTGTTTGTTGGCAGTCTGTATATCTTCTTTGCAGAAAGGTCTATTTAGGTCTTTTGCTCATTTTTGGATTGTGTTGTTTGTTTTTTTGTTATTGAGCTGAATGAGCTGCTTATAAATTTTGGAGATTAATCCTTTGTCAGTTGCTTCATTTGCAAATATTGTCTCCCATTCTGAGAGTTGTCTTTTGGTCTTGTTTATGGTTTCCTTTGCTGTGCAAAAGCTTTTAAGTTTCATTAGGTCCCATTTGTTTATTTTTGTTTTTATTTTCATTTCTCTAGGAGGTGGGTCAAAAAGGACCTTGCTGTGATTTATGTCATAGAGTGTTCGGCCTATGTTTTCCTCTAAGAGTTTGATAGTTTCTGGCCTTACATTTAGGTCTTTAATCCACCTTCAGCTTATTTTTGTGTATGCTGTTAGGGAGTGATCTAATCTCATACTTTTATATGTAGCTGTCCAGTTTTCCCAGCACCACTTATTGAATAGGCTGTCCTTTCTCCACTGTACATTCCTGCCTCCTTTATCAAAGATAAGGGTACTATATGTGCGTGGGTTTATCTCTGGGCTTTCTATCCTGTTCCATTGATCTATATTTCTGTTTTTGTGTCAGTACCATACTATCTTGATTACTGTAGCTTTGTAGTATAGCCTGAAGTCAGGAAGCCTGATTCCTCCAGCTCCATTTTCGTTCTCATGATTGTTTTGGCTATTCGGGATCTTTTGTGTTTTCATAAAAATTGTGAAAGTTTTTGTTCTAGTTCTGTGAAAAATGCCAGTGGTATTTGATAGGGATTGCATTGAATCTGTAGATTGCTTTGGGTAGTAGAGTCATTTTCACAATGTTGATTCTTCCAATCTAAGAACATGGTATATCTCTCCATCAATTTGTATCATCTTTGTTTTCTTTCATCAGTGTCTTATAATTTTCTGCATACAGGTCTTTTGTCTCCTTAGGTAGGTTTATTCCTAGGTATTTTATTCTTTTTGTTGCAATGATAAATGGGAGTGTTTTCTTGATTTCACTTTCAGATTTTTCATCATTAGTGTATAGGAATGCAAGAGATTTGTGTGCATTAATTTTTTATCCTGCTACTTTACCAGATTCATTGACTAGCTCTAGTAGTTTTCTGGTAGTATCTTTAGGATTCTCTATGTATAGTATCATGTCATCTGCAAACAGTGACAGCTTTACTTCTTTTCCGATTTGGATTCCTTTTATTACCATTTCTTCTCTGATTGCTGTGGCTAAAACTTCCAAAACTATGTTGAATAAGAGTGGTGAGAGTGGGCAACCTTGTCTTGTTCCTGATCTTAGTGGAAATGCTTTCAGTTTTTCACCATTGAGGACGATGTTGGCTGTGGGTTTGTCATATATGGCCTTTATTATGTTGAGGAAAGTGCCGTCTATGCCTACTTTCTGCAGGGTTTTTATCATAAATGGGTGTTGAATTTTGTCGAAAGCTTTCTCTGCATCTATTAAGATGATCATATGGTTTTTCTCCTTCAGTTCTTTAATATGGTGTATCACGTTGATTGATTTGCATATATTGAAGAATCCTTCCATTCCTGGAATAAACCCCACTTGATCATGGTATATGATCTGTTTAATGTGCTATTGGATTCTGTTTTCTAGTATTTTGTTGAGGATTTTTGCATCTATGTTCATCAGTGATATTGGCCTGTTGTTTTCTTTCTTTGTGACATCCTTGTCTGGTTTTGGTATCAGGGTGATGGTGGCCTCGTAGAATGAGTTTGGGAGTGTTCCTCCCTCTGCTGTATTTTGGAAGAGTTTGAGAAGGATAGGTGTTAGCTCTTCTCTAAATGTTTGATAGAATTCGCCTGTGAAGCCATCTGGTCCTGGGCTTTTGTTTGTTGGAAGATTTTAAATCACAGTTTCAATTTCAGTGCTTGTGATTGGTGTGTTCATATTTTCTGATTTCATTCTTGGCAGGTTGTGCATTTCTAAGAATTTGTCCCTTTCTTCCAGGTGGTCCATTTTATTGGCATAGAGTTGCTTGTAGTAATCTCTCACGATCTTTTGTATTTCTGTAGTGTCAGTTGTTACTTCTCCTTTTTCATTTCTAATTCTATTGATTTGAGTCTTCTCCCTTTTTTTCTTGATGAGTCTGGCTAATGGTTTATCAATTTTGTTTATCTTCTCAAAGAACCAGCTTTTAGTTTTATTGATCTTTGCTATAGTTTCCTTCATTTCTTTTTCATTTATTTCTGATCTGATTTTTATGATTTCTTTCCTTCTGCTAACTTTGGGGTTTTTTTGTTCTTCTTTCTCTAATTGCTTTATGTGCAAGGTTAGGTTGTTTATTCAAGATGTTTCCTGTTTCTTAAGGTAAGATTGCATTGCTATAAACTTCCCTCTTAGAAGTGCTTTTGCTGCATCCCATAGGTTTTGGGTTGTCGTGTCTCCATTGTCATTTGTTTCTAGGTATTTTTTTATTTCCTCTTTGATTTCTTCAGTGATCACTTCGTTATTAAGTAGTGTATTGTTTAGCCTCCATGTGTTTGTATTTTCTACAGATTTTTTCCTGTAATTGATATCTAGTCTCATAGAGTTGTGGTCGGAAAAGATACTTGATACAATTTCAATTTTTCAAAATTTACAAAGGCTTGATTTGTGACCCAAGATATCTATCCTGGAGAATGTTCCATGAACACTTGAGAAAAATGTGTATTCTGTTGTTTTTGGATGGAATGTCCTATAAATATCAATTAAGTTCATCTTGTTTAATGTATCATTTAATGCTTGTGTTTCCTTATTTATTTTCATTTTGGATGATCAGTCCATTGGTGAAAGTGGGGTGTTAAAGTCCCCTACTATGAATCTGTTACTGTCGATTTCCCCCTTTATGGCTGTTAGTATTTGCCTTATGTGTTGAGGAGCTCCTATGTTGGGTGCATAAATATTTACAATTGTTATATCTTCTTCTTGGATTGATCCCTTGATCATTATATAGTGTCCTTCTTTGTCTCTTGTAATAGTCCTTATTTTAAAGTCTATTTTGTCTGATATGAGAATTGCTACTCCAGCTTTCTTTTGGTTTCCATTTGCATGAAATATCTTTTTCCATCCCCTTACTTTCAGTCTGTATGTGTCTCTAGGTCTGAAGTGGGTCTCTTGTGGACAGCAAATATATGGGTCTTGTTTTTGAATCCATTCAGCCAATCTGTGTTTTTTGGTGGGAGCATTTAGTCCATTTACATTTAAGGTAATTATCGACATGTATGTTCCTATTCCCATTTTCTTTTTTCTTTTTTTTTTCTTTTTCGGTACACAGGCCTCTCACTGCTGTGGCCTCTCCCGTTGCGGAGCACAGGCTCCGGACACGCAGGCTCAGCGGCCATGGCTTACGGGCCCAGCCGCTCCGGCATGTGGGATCTTCCTGGACCAGGGCACGAACCCGTGTCTCCTGCATCGGCAGGCGGACTCTCAACCACTGCGCCACCAGGGAAGCCCCCCCCCAATATTTTAATTGTTTTGGGTTCGTTATTGTAGGTCTTTTCCTTCTTTTGTGTTTCTTTTCTAGAGAAGTTCCTTTAGCAGTTGTTGTAGAGCTGGTTTGGTGGTGCTGAACTCTGTCAGCTTTTGCTTGTCTGTAAAGGTTTTAATTTCTCCATCAATCTGAATGAGATCCTTGCTGGGTAGAGTAATCTTGGTTGCAGGTTTTTCTCCTTCATCACTTTAAGTATGTCCTGCCAGTCCCTTCTGGCTTGCAGAGTTTCTGCTAAGATCAGTTGTTAACCTTATGGGGATTCCATTGTGTGTTATTTGTTGTTTTTCCCTTGCTGCTTTTAATATGTTTTCTTTGTATTTCATTTTTGACAGTTTAATTAGTGTGTGTCTTGGCATATTTCTCCTTGGATTTATCCTGTATGGGACTCTCTGTGCTTCCTGGACTTGATTAACTATTTTCTTTTCCATATTAGGGAAGTTTTCAACTATAATCTCTTCAAATATTTTCTCAGTCCCTTTCTTTTTCTCTTCTTCTTCTGGAACCCCTATAATTCGAATGTTGGTGTGTTTAATGTTGTCCCAGAGGTCTCTGGGAATGTCCTCAGTTCTTTTCTTTCTTTTTCTTTATTCTGTTCTTCAGTAGTTATTTCCACTATTTTATCTTCCAGGTCACTTATCCGTTCTTCTGCCTCAGTTATTCTGCTATTGATCCCATTTAGAGTATTTTTAATTTCATTTATTGTGTTGTTCATTGGTGTTTGTTTTATCTGTAGTTCTTCTAGGCCCTTGTTAAATGTTTTTTTCATTTTGTCTATTCTATTTCCAAGATTTTGGATCATCTTTACTATCATTATTCTGAATTCTTTTTAAGGTAGACTGCCTATTTTCTCTTCATTTGTTAGGTCTGGTGGGTTTTTATCTTGCTCCTTCATATGCTGTGTGTTTTTCTGTCTTTTCATTTTGCTTATCTTACTGTGTTTGGGGTCTCCTTTTTGCAGGCTGCAGGTTCGTAGTTTCCGTTGTTTTTGGTGTCTCTCCCCAGTGGCTAAGGGTGGTTCAGTGGGTTGTGTAGGCTTCCTGGTGGAGGGGACTAGTGCCTGTGTTCTGGCGGATGAGGCTGTATCTTGTCTTTCTGGTGGGCAGGTCCACGTCTGGTGGTGTGTTTTGGGGTGTCTGTGGACTTATTATGAGTTTAGGCATATGGGTGGGGTTGTGTTCCTGTCCTGCTAGTTGTTTGGCCTAGGATATCCAGCACTGTAGCTTGCTGGTCATTGAGTGAAGCTGGGTGCTGGTGTTGAGATGGAGATCTCTGGGAGATTTTTGCCGTTTGATATTATGTGGAGCTAGGAGGTCTCTTGTGGACCAGTGTCCTGAAGTTGGCTCTCCCACCTCAGAGGCACAGCACTGAATCCTGGCTGCAGCACCAAGAGCCTTTCATCCACATGGCTCAGAATAAAAGGGAGAAAAAGTAGAAAGAATTAATAGAGGTAGAAAGAAAGAAAGAAAGCTGGAAAGAAAGGAGGGAGGGAGGGATGGAGGAAGGAAGGAAGGAAAAAAAGAAAGAAAGAAAAAGTAAAATAAAGATAAAATATAAAGTTATTAAAATAAAAAGCAATTATTAAGAGAAAAAACAAGAAAAGAAAAAAAAAGAACGGACGGATAGAACCCTAGGACAAATGGTGGAAGGAAAGCTATACAGACAAAATCTCACACACAAGCATACACATATACACTCACAAAAAGAGGAAAAGGGGAAGAAATCATAAATCTTGCTCTCAAAGTCCACCTCCTCAATTTGGGATGATTCGTTGTCTAAAGGAGGGAAGGAAGGAAAGAAAGAAGATAAAGTAAAATAATTAAAATAAAAAATAATTATTAAGAAAAAAATTTTAAACAAAACGGGCGGGTAGAACCGTAGGACAAATGGTGGAAGGAAAGCTATACAGACAAAGTCTCACACAGAAGCATACACATACACACTCACAAAAAGAGGAAAAGGGGAAAAAATCATAAATCTTGCTGTCAAAGTCCACCTTCTTAATTTGGGATGATTCGTTGTCTATTCATGTATTCCACAGATGCAGGGTACATCAAGTTGATTGTGGAGCTTTAATCCACTGCTTCTGAGGCTGCTGGGAGAGATTTCCCTTTCTCTTCTTTGTTCGCACAGCTCCCAGGGTCAGCTTTGGATTTGGACTTGCCTCTATGTGTAGGTCGACTAAGGGCGTCCGTTCTTTGCTCAGACAGGACGGGGTTAAAGGAGCCGCTCATTCGGCGGCTCTGGCTCACTCAGGCCGGGGCGAGGGAGGGGCACGGAGTGCGGTGCGTGCCTGCTGCGTCAGAGGCCGGCATGACGTTGCACGAGCCTGAGGCGTGCCGTGCATTCTCCCGGTGAAGTTGTCCCTGCATCACGGGACCCTGGCAGTGGCGGGCTGCACAGGCTCCCCGGAAGTGGGATGTGGATAGTGACCTGTGCTCGCACACAGGCTTCTTGGTGGTGGCAGCAGCAGACTTAGCATCTCATGCCAGTCTGTGTGGTCCACGCTGTTAGCCGCGGCTCGCACCCGTCTCTGGAGCTCCTTTAAGCAGCGCTCTTAATCCCCTCTCCTCGCGCACCAGGAAACAAAGAGGCAAGAAAAAGTCTCTTGCCTCTTCGGCAGGTCCAGACTTTTCCCCGGACTCCCTCCCGACTAGCCGTGGCGCACTAACCCCCTGCAGGCTGTGTTCTCGCCGCCAACCCCAGTCCTCTCCCGGCACTCCGACCGAAGCCCAAGCCTCAGCTCCCAGCCCCTCCCGCCCCAGTGAGTGAGCAGACAAGCCTCTCGGGCTGGTGAGTGCCGGTTGGTCTTGATCCTCTGTGCGGGAATCTCTCCGCTTTGCCCTCCGCACCCCTGTTGCTGTGCTCTTCTTCGCAGCACCGAAGCTCTCCCCCTCCGCCACCTGCAGTCTCCGCCCGCGAAGGGGCTTCCTAGTGTGTGGAAACCTTGCCTCCTTCACAGCTCCCTCCCACTGGTGCAGGTCCCGTCCCTATCCTTTTGTCTCTGTTTATTCTTTTTTCTTTTGCCCTACCCAGGTACGTGGGGGGGGGGGGGGGGTTCTTGCCTTTTGGGAGGTCTGAGGTCTTCTGCTAGCATTCAGTATGTTTTCTGTAGGAGTTGTTCCATGTGTAGATGTATTTCTGGTGTATCTGTGGGGAGGAAGGTGTTCTCCGTGTCTTACTCTTCCACCATCTTCCAGATACCTGTGTACTTGTTTATATGTTCTTTAACCATCATGATGTTATGAGTTATGCATTATTACTATAATTATTATTGAAAATTGCAGCCTTGAGAAAGTAATTAAGATTTCCACTCTCACATTGCCCATAGTTACAAGAATAGGGATAGGAACTCATGTATGTTTAACTTCAAATCCTGTGCTCTTAACCCCACACCTACTGCCTCCTAACAGTAGATTCATTACAGGGAATCTAGACTTTGCTGCATTCACATTTTTACTGCTTCAACTTCCAGTTAAGGTTCTGGTAAATAGCTTGTTGCTCAGAGGCAGAGCAAGCCCATATTACACTGCAGGCTGTTGTGATTACAGAACAACCAACCAAAATGGCCAGGGGAAAATGTAAAACCTATAGCTAGTGGGAAGCAGCCGCATATCAGCTCAGTGCTTTGCGACCACCTAGAGGGGTGGGATAGGGAGGGTGGGAGGGAGGGAGATGCAAGAGGGAAGAGATATGGGGATATATGTATAACTGATTCACTTTGTTATAAAGCAGAAACTAACACACTACTGTAAAGCAATTATACTCCAATAAAGATGTTTAAAGTAAAACAAAACAAAACCTTCTGCATTGATCAGTCACTTGAAAAGCTATATCGATCAGTGGAAATTCCGTGTGGTTTGGAGCTGTTACACCTGAGTTCTGAGTTCTGACTTGGGTAATGATTAGTTCTATCAACTTGGGTAAGCCATTCAATCAGTTAGCTTTCGGATTCGTGTGTAGAAGGATGATTATAAAATAATAACTATAATAGCTTGTACTGAAGATCAAATTAGATTATATTTGTAAAAACACTTTATTAAGTGGTTTGTGGTCAATTTCTTTGCTGTTTTAATATACTATGTGAATAAAACTAACTTTTTTCTCCTTTAATGAATTTTTTAACATTGTGATTCCATAGATTTAAAAAATTAATAAAATGTTACTTTTTTAAACATTTTTATTGGAGTATAATTGCCTTACAGTGGTGTGTTAGTTTCTGATTTATAACACAGTGAATCAGTTACACATATACATATTTCCCCATATCTCTTCCCTCTTGCATCTGCCTCCTTCCCACCCTCCTTATTCCACCCTTCTAGCTGGTCACAAAGTACTGAGCTGGTTTCCCTGTGCTGTACAACTGCTTCCCACTAGCTATCTATATAAATGTTGGTAGTGTATATATGTCCATATATACACTACCACTCTCTCATTTTGTCACAGCTTACCCTTTCGCCTCCCTGTGTCCTCAAGTCCGTTCTCTAGTAGGTCTGCGTCTTTATTTCCGTCTTGCCCCTAGGTTCCTCATGACCTTTTTTTTTTTTAGATTTCATATATATGTGTTAACATACAGTATTTCTTTTTCTTTTCTGACTTACTTCACTCTGTATGACAGACTCTAGCTCCATCCACCTCACTACAAATAACTCAATTTCGTTCCTTTTTATGGCTGAGTAATATTCCATTGTATGTATGTGCCACATCTTCTTTATCCATTCATCTGTCGATGGACACTTAGGTTGCTTCCATGTCCTGGCGATTGTAAATGGAGCTGCAGTGAACATTGTGGTACATGACTCTTTTTGAATTATGGTTTTCTCAGGGTATATGCCCAGTAGTGGGACACTGGGTCGTATGGTAGTTCTATTTTTAATTTTTTAAGGAACTTCCATACTGTTCTCCATAGTGGCTGTATCAGTTTACATTCCTGCCAACAGTGTATGAAGTTTCCCTTTTCTCCACACCCTCTCCAGCATTTATTGTTTGTAGATCTTTTGATGATGGCCATTCTGAATGGTGTGAGATGATATCTCAATGTAGTTTTGATTTGCATTTCTCTAATGATTAATGATGTTGAGCATGGTTTCATGAGTTTGTTGGCAGTCTGTATATCTTCTTTGGTGAAATGTCTATTTAGGTCTTCTGCCCAGTTTTGATTGGGTTGTTTGGTTTTTTGATATTGAGCTGCATGAGCTGCTTGTAAATTTTGGAGATTAATCCTTTGTCAGTTGCTTCATTTGCAAATATTTTCTCCCATTCTGAGGGTTGTCTTTTGGTATTGTTTATGGTTTCCTTTGCTGTTCAAAAGCTTTTAAGTTTCATTATGTCTGATTTGTTTATTTTTGTTTTTATTTCCATTTCTCTAGTAGGTGGGTCAAAAAGGATCTTGCTATGATTTATGTCATAGAGTGTTCTGCCTTTTTTTTCCTCTAAGAGTTTGATAGTGTCTGGCCTTACATTTAGGTTTTTAATCTATTTTGAGTTTATTTTTGTGTATGGTGTTAGGGAGTGTCCTAATTTCATTCTTTAACATGTAGCTGTCCAGTTTTCCCAGCACCACTTATTGAAGAGGCTGTCCTTTCTCCATTGTATATTTTTGCCTCTGTTTATCAAGGATAAGGTGACCATATGTGTGTGAGTTTATCTCAGGGCTTTCTATCCTGTTGCATTTATCTATTTTTCTGTTTGTGTGCCAGTACCATACTGTCTTAATTACTGTAGCTTTGTAGTATAGCCTGAAGTCAGGGAGCCTGATTCCTCCAACCCCGTTTTTCCTTCTCAAGATTGCTTTGGCTATTTGGGGTCTTTTGTGTTTCCATACAAATGTGAAATTCTTTCTTTAGTTCTGTGAAAAATGCCGAGGGTAGTTTGATAGGGACTGCCTTGAATCTGTAGATTGCTTTGGGTAGTAGAGGCATTTTCACAATGTTGATTCTTCCAACCCAAGAACATGGTATACTTCCCCATCTATTTATATCATCTTAAATTTCTTTCATCAGTGTCTTATAATTTTCTGCATACAGGTCTTTTGTCTCCTTAGGTAGATTTATTCCTAGGTATTTTATTCTTTATGTTGCAATGGTAAATGGGAGTGTTTTCTTAAATTCACTTTCAGATTCTTCATCATTAGTGTGTAGGAATGCAAGAGATTTCTGTGCATTAATTTTGTATCCTGCTACTTTACCAAATTCATTGATTAGCTCTAGTAGTTTTCTGGTAGCATCTTTAGGATTCTCTATGTATAGTATCATGTCATCTGCAAACAGTGACAGTTTTACTTCTTCTTCTTCAATTTGGATTCCTTTTATTTCTTTTTCTTCTATGATTGCTTGGCTAAAACTTCCAAAGCTATGTTGAATCGTAGTGGTGAGAGTGGGCAACCTTGTCTTGTTCCTGATCTTAGTGGAAATAGTTTCAGTGTTTCACCATTGAGGACCATGTTGGCTGTGGGTTTGTCATATAAGGCCTTTATTATGTTGAGGTGAGTTCCCTCTATGCCTACTTTCTGGAGGGTTTTTATCATAAATGGGTGTTGAATTTTGTCAAAAGCTTTCTCTCCATCTATTGAGATGATCATATGGTTTTTCTCCTTCAATTTATTAATATGGTGTATCACACAGATTGATTTGCATATATTGAAGAATCCTCACTCCTGGGATAAGTTCCACTAGATCATAGTGTATGATCCTTTTAGTGTGCTTTTGGATTCTGTTTGCTAGTATTTTGTTTAGGATTTTTGTAGCTATGCTTACCAGTGGTATTGGTCTGTAGTTTTCTTTTTTTGTGACATCTGTCTGGTTTTGGTATCAGGGTGATGGTGGCCTCATAGAATGAGTTTAGGAGTGTTCCTTCCTCTGCTGTATTTTGGAAGAGTTTGAGAAGGATAGGTGTTAGCTCTTCTCTAAATGTTTGATAGAATTTGCCTGTGAAGTCATCTGGTTCTTGGCTTTTGTTTGTTGGGAGATTTTTAATCACAGTTTCAATTTCAGTGCTTGTGATTGTTCTGTTCATATATCTACTTCTTCCTGGTTCAGTCTCAGAAGGTTGTGCATTTCTAAGAATTTGTCCATTTCTTCCAGGTTGTCCATTTTATTGGCATAGAGTTGCTTGTAGTAATCTCTCGTGATCCTTTTATTTCTGCAGTGTCAGTTGTTACTTCTCCTTTTTCATTTCTAATTGTATTCATTTGAGTCTTCCCCCTTTTTTTCTTGATGAATCTGGCTAATGGTTTAACAATTTTGTTTATCTTCTCAAAAACCATCTTTTAGTTTTCTTGATCTTTGCCATTGTTTCCTTTGTTTCTTTTTCATTTATTTGTAATCTGATCTTTATGATTTCTCTCCTTCTGTTAACTTTGGGGTTTTTTTTGTTCTTCTTTCTCCAATTGCTTTAGGTATAAGGTTAGGTTGTTTATTTGAGATGTTTCTTGTTACTTAAGGTAGGATTGTATCCCTCTTAGAACTGCTTTTGCTACATCTCATAGGTCTTGGGTCGTCGTGTTTTCATTGTTTTTTGTTTCTAGGCAATTTTTGATTTTGTCTTTGATTTCTTCAGTGATCTCTTTGTTTTTAAGTAGTGTATTGTTTAGCCTCCATGTGTTTGTATCCTTTACAGATTTTTTCCTGTAATTGATACGTAGTCTCATAACGTTTTGGTCAGAAAATATACTTGATATAATTTCACTTTTCTTAAATTTACCAAGGCTTGATTTGTGGCCCAAGGTATGATCTGTCCTGGAGAATGTTCCATGAGCACTTGAGAGGAAAGTGTATTCTGTTGTTTTTGGATGGAATATCCTAAAAATATCAATTATGTCCATCTTGTTTAATGTATCATTTAAAGCTTGTGTTTCCTTATTTATTTTCATTTTGGATGATCTGTCCATTGGTGAGCGTGGGGTGTTAACGTCCCCTACCCTGATTGTGGTACTATTGATTTTCCCTTTTATGGCCGTTATTATTTCCCTTATGTATTGAGGTGCTCCTATGTTGGGTGCATAGATATTTACAAGTGTTATATCTTCTTCTTGGATTGATCCCTTGATCGTTATGTAGTGTCCTTTTTTGTCTCTTGTAATAGTCTTTGTTTTAAAGTCTATTTTGTCTGATATGAGAATAGCTACTTAGCTTTCTTTTAATTTCCATTGCATGGAATATCTCTTTCCATCCCCTCACTTTCAGTCTGTATGTGTCCCTAGGTCTGAAGTGGGTCTCTTGTAGACAGGATATATATGGGTCTTATTTTAGTATCCATTCAGCCAGTCTGTGTCTTTTGGTTGGAGCATTTAGTCCATTTGCATTTAAGATAATTATCAGTATGTATTTTCCTATTACCATTTTCTTAATTGTTTTGGGCTTGTTATTGTAGGTCTTTTCCTTCTCATGTTTTGTTACATTCTTTTACGTGGTAGTGTTTGCATATATTTTAAACTTAATATTAATAGAAAATGTGGTATATTTTATCTCAAAAAGAAATTCTCTTACATGAATTGTATATTTTTTATCCTTAAGGAACATATGGGCTCAGAAATTTATACAGGGCTATTTCTGTAGTTTTAATTTTTTTTTTTTTTTTTTTTTTGGCCAAGCCACATGGCTTGCAGATTTTTGGTTTCCTGGCCAGGGACTGAACCCGGGCCATGGCAGTGACAGTTCTGAGTCCTAACCACTGGACCACCAGGGAACTCTCCACTAGTTTTCATTCTTCTTTCTATCTATATCCTGGACACTTTAGGAAAGGGGAAGGCCATGATGCAACTCAGTAGCTTCTGAGGGCATGTGGCTTATTTACTAAGAAACCCTGGGAGAGCCAAGCCTTGGGGAGCTAGTTTCTCCTGGCACATCTTACAGACACATTTTAGTTCCACTCTACAACTTTCTCCTTCTTCACATTTCTCCTGTACCAATGTAAGGCCTTTCTTATCTTTGTACTGAAAGCAGATACTGAAAAATTTTAGACATCCAAACACAATCTTTGAAAATGTAATCAGGTTTTTTTTTCTGCAAAAAAAATAACTGTTAGTCTTAATAGTTAACAGACTAGCTCTCTGTTAGTCTTAAATTTTTTTTTTTTTTTTTTTTTTTTTTTGCGGTACGCGGGCCTCTCACCGTTGTGGCCTCTCCCGCTGCGGAGCACAGGCTCCGGTTGCGCAGGCTCAGCGGCCATGGCTCACGGGCTCAGCTGCTCTGCGGCATGTGGGATCCTCCCGGACCGGGGCACGAACCCGTGTCCCCTGCATCGGCAGGTGGACTCTCAACCACTAGCGCCACCAGGGAAGCCCTAGTCTTAAATTTTTAATATTCATATGTAGCTGTACTTGAGTCTGAAATGTACATTCATTATAAAGTAAGTTCCAGCAAGGTAGCACTTTTTGTTTGTTTTGTTTGTTTGTATGTTTGTTTTTGGTTTTTTGGGTCTGTTTATTCACTGCTTAATACCCCAAAACCTAAAACAGAGGTGTTTAGCAAATATTGCTAATTAAATGAGAGTGTTTTAATTTCAAAAATAAACTCTATGACAACTACTTCTCAGAATTTTTCAGCCAGACAATAGAGAGCTCATACAGAATTTCAACCCAGAATGAGGAAATGCAAGCAATTTCCCGAGGGAAGCAGGTAACAAGGAAAGTGCAAAAACCTATAAGAATTCTACCTTTTTATTTGACATTAATGGAGATTAGTTAAAAATAAAAGCAGCTTCTCTGTAATAATAAGCAAAAAATTTCAACATTCCTCTTTCCATTGCCATTCTCTCACTCTAGTTTTACCTTTTAATTAAACCTGAACTTTAAAATAAATGTGTCTGGTTTGCTTGTTTATTAAATGGAGTATCAATGGAGAGCTTCTAGATTCAACAATTAGTATGCTATAGAATGCCTTTTAAAAATAAATGGCCACATCAATGGCTCTGATATTATTGAAGGTTCAAGTTTATAGTTCTCCTATTAGAAAGGAGCAAAAGAAAAATGTAGAAATTAGAGTGGTTTGATTTTAACTCCTTTATAGTATGTTGAAGTGCTCACTTAGCTTTATTTAAGGAATGATTAACTTTTATTAACCATGGAAAGGTTTCCAAGAAATGTAAAGTTCATTACACTTTATACAATGCAGACCATCTTGAAACCTCTGAATTTATACCTGCTGAATTTTGCATGTATTTGTCATTTCTGTAATTGCTTAAAATCCAACATAATCAAATTCACTATATACTCTCAGTTAATCACATAACATTTGAGTTAGCAGGGGACACTGTTTGCTTTTGAGGTCTTATTATTATTATTTTGGAGTATAATTGTTTCACAATACTGTGTTAGTTTCTTTTGTTGTTATATTCATACACATGTCCCCATATCCCCTCCCTCTTGAGTTTCCCTCCCATCCTCCCTATCCCACCCCTCTCGGTCATTGCAAACCGCCGAGCTGATCTCCCTGCTATGCTGCTGCTTCCCACTAGCCAATACTTTACATTTGGTAGGGTATATATGTTGATACTACTCTCTCTTCACCCCTGCATTGCCCTCCCACCCCATGTCCTCAAATCAATTTTCTATGTATACCTCTTTATTCCTGCCCTGGAACTAGGTTCATCAGTAACTTTTTTTTTTTTTTTTTTACATTCCATATATATGCGTTATCATACAGTATTTGTTTTTCTCTTTCTGACTTACTTCACTCTGTATGACAGACTCTAGGTCCATCCACCTCACTACAAATAAGTCAATTTTGTTTCTTTTTATGGCTGAGTAATATTCCATTGTATGTGCCACATCTTCTTTATCATCTGTCAATGGACATTTAGGTTGGTTTCATGTTGTGGCTATTTAAGTAGTGCTGCAGTGAATACTGTGGTACATGTCTCTTTTGGAATTATGGTTTTTTCAGGGTATATGCCCAGTAGTGGGATTGCTGGGTCATATGGTAGTTCTATTTTTAGTTTTTTAAGGAACCTCCATGTTTTCCATAGTGGTTGTATCAATTTACATTCCCACCAACAGTGCAGGATGGTTCCATTTTCACCACACCCTTTCCAGCATTTGTTGTTTCTAGATTTTTTGCTAATGGCCATTCTGACCGGCATGAGGTGATACCTCATTGCAGTTTTGATTTGCATTTCTCTAATAATTAGTGATATTGAGCATCTATTCTTGGGCCTCTAGACCATCTGTAAATCTTCCTTGATGAAATGTCTATTTAGGTCTTCTGCCCATTTTTTAACTGTATTGTTTATTTTCTTGATATTGAGCTCCATGAGCTCTTTGTATATATTGGAGATTTAATCCTTTGTCAGTTGGTTCATTTGCAAATATTTTTTCCCATTCTGAGGGTTGTCTTGTGGTCTTGTTTATGGTTTCCTTTGCTGTACAAAAGCTTTAAGTTTGATTAACTCCCAGTTTGTTTATTTTTGTTTTTATTTCTGTCACTCTAGGAGGTGAGTCAAAAAAGATCTTGCTGTGGTTTATGTCATAGCATGTTTTTCCTATATTTTCCTCCAAGAGTTTTATAGTGTCTGGTCTTACATTTAAGTCTCTAATCCATTTGGAGTTTATTTTTCTGTATGGTGTTACGTCATGATCTAATTTCATTCTTTTACATGTAGCTGTCCAGATTTCCAAGCACCACTTGTTGAAGAGGCTGTCTTTTCTCCACTGTATGCTCTTGCCTCCTTTGTCATAAATTAGGTGCCTATATGTGCGTGGGTTTATCTCTGGGCTTTCTATTCTGTTCCATTTATCTATATTTCTGTTTTTGTGTGAGTACCATACTGTCTTGATTACTGTAGCTTTGCCATATAGTTTGAAGTCAGGGAGCCTGATTCCTCCAACTCCGTTTTTCTTTCTCAAGATTGTTTTTGCTATTTGGGGTCTTTTGTGTTTCCATACAAATTGTAAAATTTTTTGTTCTAGTTCTGTAAAGAATGCCGTTAGTCGTTTGAAGGGCATTGCCTTGAATGTGTAGATTGCTTTGGGTAGTATAGTCATTTTCACAATATTGATTCTTCCAATCCAAGAACATGGTATATTTCTCATCCGTTTATGTCATCTTTGATTTCTTTCATCAGTGTTTTGTAGTTTTCTGAGTAAAATCTTTCGCCTCCTTAGGCAGGTTTATTCCTAGGTATTTTATTCTTTTTGTTGCAATGGTAAATGGGTGTTTCCTTAATTTCTCTTTCAGATTTTTCATCATTAGTGTATAGGAATGCAAGAGATTTCTGTGCCTTAATTTTGTATTCTGCAACTTTACCAAATTCATTGATTAGCTCTATTAGTTTTCTGGTGGCATTTTTAGGATTCTCTATGTATAGTATCATGTCATTGGAAAACAGTGACAGTTTTACTTCTTCTTTCCCAGTTTGTATTCCTTTTATTTCTTTTTCTTCTCTGATTTCTGTGGCTACGACTTCCAAAACTATGTTGAATAAGAGGGGCAAGAGTGGATATCCTTGTCTTGTTCCTGATCTTAGTGGAAATGCTTTCATTTTTTCACCATTGAGTATGATGCTTGTTGTGGGTTTGTCATATATGGCCTTTATCATGATGAGTTATGTTCCCTCTATGCACATTTTCTGGAGAGTTTTTATCATAAATGGG
Source organism: Phocoena sinus (assembly GCF_008692025.1). NCBI lineage: Eukaryota > Metazoa > Chordata > Mammalia > Artiodactyla > Phocoenidae > Phocoena > Phocoena sinus. Next base: position 27,973,113 of record NC_045775.1, read on the forward strand.
TATTGAATTTTGTCAAAAGCTTTTTCTTCATCTATTGAGATGATCATATGGTTTTTATTCCTTAATTTGTTAATATTGTGTGTCACATTGATTGATTTGCATATATTGAAGAATCATTGCATCCCTTGGATAAATCTCACTTGATCATGGTGTATGATCCTTTTAATGTGCTGTTGGATTCTGTGTGCTAGTATTTTGTTCAGGATTTTTGCACTGTGTTCATCAGGGATATTAGTCTATAATTTTCTTTTTTTGTGGTATCTTTTTCTGGTTTTCATATCAGGGTGATCGTGGCTTTGTAGAATGAATTTAGGAGTGTTTCTCCCTCTGCAATTTCTTGGAAGAGTTTCAGAAGGATGGGTGTTAGTTCTCTAAATGTTTGATAGAATTCGTCTGTGAAGCGACTGGTCCTGGACTATTGTTTTTGGAGGATTTTTAATTATGGTTTCAATTTCACTACTTGTTATAGGTCTGTTTATATTTTCTGATTCTTCCTGGTTCAGTCTTGGAAAGTTGCACCTTTACAAGAATTTGTCCATTTCTTCGTGGTTCCATTTTATTGGCATATAGTTGTTTGTAGTAATCTCTTATAATCTTTTGTATTTCTGCAGTGCCAGTTGTGATTTCTCCTTTTCATTTCTAATTTTATTGACTTGCATCCTCTCCCTCTTTCTTCTTGATGAGTTTGGCTAAGAATTTATCAACTTTGGTTATCTTCCCAAAGAAACAGCTTTTGTTTTATTGATCTTTGCTATTTTTTTTGTTTCTATTTCATTTATTTCTGCTCTGATCTTTATGATTTCTTTCCATCTACTGACTTTGAGTTTTCTTTGTTCTTCTTTCTCTAGTTGTTTTAAATGTAGCATTAGATTGTTTATTTGAGATTTTTCTTGTTTCTTGAGCTAAGATTGTATTACTATAAATGCTTTTACTGTATCCCATAGGTTTTGAGTCATCGTGTTTTCACTGTCAGTTCTTTCTATGTATTTTTTTATTTCTTTGATTTCTTCAGTGACCTCTTGATTATTTAGTAACACACTGTTTAGCCTCATTGTATTTGTGCTTTTTTCCTGTAATTGATTTCTAGTCTCATAGCATTGTGGTCAGAAAAGATGTCTGATATGATTTCAATTTTCTTAAATTTTCCAAGGCTAGATTTGTGACCCAAGATGTGATCTATGGTGGAGAATGTTTCATGTGCACTTGAGAAGAGAGTGTCTTCTGCCACTTTGGGGTTGAATGTTCCCATAAATATCAATTAGATCTGTCTGGTCTATTGGGTCATTTAAAGCTTGTGTTTCCTTATTTATTTTCATTTTGGATGATCTGTCCATTGGTGTAAGTGGAATGTTAAAGTCCCCTACTAGTATTGTGTTACTGTTGATTTCTCCTTTCATGGTTGTTAGCATATGCCTTATGTATTGAGGTGCTCCTATGTTGGGTGCATAAACATTTATAATTGTTATATCTTCTTCTTGGATTGATCCTTTGATCATTATGTAGTGTCCCTCCTTATCTCTTGTAACAGTCTTTATTTTAAAGTCTATTTTATCTGATACGAGTATTGCTACTCCAGCTTTCTTTTGCTTTCCATTTGCATGGAATATCTTTTTCCATCCCTTCACTTTCAGTCTGTTTGTGTCCCTAGGTCTGAAGTGGGTCTCTGGTACACAACATATATATGGGTCTTTTTTTTGTAACCTTTCAGCCAGTTTGTGTCCTTTGGTTGGAATCCATTTACATTCAAGGTTATCATCAATATGTATGTTCCTATTACCATTTTCTTAATTGTTTTTGGTTTGTCTTTGCGGATCTTTTACTTCTCTTGTGTTTCCTGCCTAGAGAAGTTTCTTTAGCATTTATTGTAAAGCTGGTTTGGTGGTGCTGAATTCTCTTAGCTTTTGCTTGTCTGGAAAGCTGTTGACTTCTCCATGGAATCTGAATGAGATCCTTGATGGGTAGAGTACTCTTGATTGTAGGTTTTTCTCTTTCATCACTTTAATTATATCCTGCCACTCCCTTCTGGCCTCAAGTGTTTCTGCTGAAAAATCAGCTGATAACCTTATGGGGATTCCTTTGTATGTTATATTTTGTTTTTTGCTTGCTGCTTTTAATATTTTTTCCTTGCATTTAATTTTTGTTAGTTTGATTAATATGTGTCTTGGTGTGTTTTTCCTAGGGTTTATCCTGTATGGGACTCTCTGTGCTTCCTGGACTTGGGTGAGTATTTCCTTTCCCATGTTAGGGAAGTTTTCAACTATAACCTCTTCAAATATTTTCTCAATCCCTTTCTTTTTCTCTTCTTATTCTTGGACCCGTATATGTCAAATGGTGCATTTAATGTTGTCCCAGAAGTCTCTAAGATTGTCTTCAATTCTTTTCATTCTTTTTTCTTTATTCTGCTCCTCAGCAGTTATTTCTACCATTTTGTCTTCCAGCTCACTTATTTGTTCTTCTGCCTCAGTTATTCTGTTATTGATTCCTTCTAGTGTATTTTTCATTTCAGTTACTGTGTTGTTCATCTCTATTTGTTTGTTCTTTAGTTCTTCTAGATCTCTGGTAAACATTTCTTGTATTTTCTCAATCCGTGCTTCCATTCTATTTCTGAGATTCTGGATCATCTTTACTATCTTTACTCTGAATTATTTTTCAGATAGATTTCCTATTTCCTCTTCATTTATTTGGTCTTGTAGGTTTTTACCTTGCTCCTTCATCTGTGACATACTTTTTGGCTCTCTGATTTTTTTTTTTTTTTTTTAAGAGTGGGATTGTGTTCCTCTCTTACTGGTTGTTTGTCCTGAGGCTTCCAAGACTGGAGTTTGTAGGTTATTGGGTAGAGTGTGGTTTTGGTGCTGAGATGAGGAATTCCTTGAGACCCCACTCTGATGAATATTCCCTGGGGTCTGAGGTTCTCTGTTAGTCCAGTAGTTCAGACTCAGAGCTCCCACCACAGGAGCTTTGGCCTGACCCTGGGCTCATGAACCAAGATCCCACAAAGCATGTGGGATGTCAAAACAAACAAACAAAGAGAAAAAAAACAATAACAAGTAAAAAATAAATTTAGACTAGGAAACTAACAGATACGTTAGAAAGAATATAAAACTAAAAATATAGATGAATCAACAACCAGAAGGTATATCAGTACCACAATAGTAAAAAATTGGAGGGAACAGAAAATAAAAGGTGGGGGAAAACCTTGGCTGTGGAGGGCCAGGGCTTAAGCAAGGGTAAGTTTTGGGCAGTGGGCTGGGCCAATGCTCAGGACCCACTGGGCTGGAAAAGGCCCCGGGGGCTGTGGTGGGTGGGCCTTATGCTCAAGGAACAGAAGGAGCCCAGGTCTCAGACAGCAAGGGACCTCACCTGGGAGCCCAGGAAGATTCCTGGGCTTGAGTGGATGGGGCAAATGCCATTCTCTCCTCTCCTGCTCCTCCAATCTGGGAGGGCACCTCCAGCCTGCCTCTTCTGACCTCCCTGGCCTCCCACCTATGACCCCAAGGACCCATGAGGCCTGGAGTGGGTTTTGGAGGACAGGGGATCAGCTGGGAGCTCAGCAGGCTTCCCAGGTCCAAGTGGGCAGGGCAATCACCCTCTGCTCCTCTCCCACTCCTCCTGCAGGGTCCCTCCCACCTGCCTCTCCTGATCTCTCCGGTCTCCCTCCTGTGCCCCCAAGGAACCACACAGCCTGGAGGGGGCTTTGGAGGGCCTTGAGCTATTATTCTATCATTAACCAATGGCATGAAATTATCAATAATAAGAAAACCAAGTGTAATGATTTTGCTTATAAGCATATAATCACACATACTTGAAATCTGATTATGCTGTAGTATATTTAAAGTCCACTGGGTGTCAGGAGTATGGTTATTAGTCTTGCCTCTACTACCACTCTGTGTGACTTTGGCTTTTTGGTATTTCATAGCTCAGCTTTTATTTATGAAATAAGAATGATAATATTTGGCTTCAATTAATCCCATGGATAGGTAGAAGGACAGGAAAAAGCTATGTGGAAATGTTTCAGAAAATATTTTTAAAATATGAAGGCAAAGCATTAAATATTAGTAATAATCTTTTAGAAATCAGATTTTCAAAACATGATAGAAAATAACTTCAATACTATTATTTACCTTTGTTTTTGTTATTATCATTGTTTCTATCAATTTGATCTTTTAAAAATAATCTGTATCTACATATTTCTGTATATATTCAGGTATGTGTGATAATGCCATACTTAGGTCTTTAAATGTTCATTGTATTATTTATAGACACTGGGTAGAAACAAATGTTGAAAAGGAAAGGCAGGGAGGAGGAAAAAATGCAAAGATTAATTGTGGGACTGTAGGTCTTTAATCTTACAATAGATAACATCATGGAAGGTATTATTGGCCATTAAGAATGAAATATATGATTAATATGTGGTATAATAAAAGATAAATGTCAAGTTGGTTGTATTTCTTGGCCCAAATCCATATGACAAACTTAAACAAAGATAAATGTTATTATCTAGGATTTGGATTTTAACATATAGTATAATACATGTGTGGCAACATAGATTTTGTTTTTATTGGAGTATAATTGCTTTACAATGTTGTGTTAATTTCTGCTGTACAACGAAGTGAATCAGCTATATGTATACATATATCCCCTCCCTCTTGGACTTCTGTCCCATCCCACCCCCATTCCACCCATAACATAGATCTAATTGGATAAAGGTTCATATGAAAAAAGGCATTATTATAAAAGAAAAGTAACTTTTTAGGCCACTTCACTAAAATATATTAGGGTGCTCAGTTAAGGTAGATAGTACGTCCACATTGCAGTATTAGATTATTTTTAACTACTTAAAAGGGACAATTGACAACTTAGAATGTATCTGGAGAGGTAAGAGATCTGTAAACCACATACGTGAGGAACATGTGAAGTGCTAGGCCTAAATAGCTTCCCCTCTCAAGTGCTATAATAGCACCTAGTGCATTTTATCATAATTTACAAAACTGTTTACTTCTCTGTAACCACATTAAGCCATAAACTGTGTAACACACCATGTCTCTTATTCACTGTAGTAGCCCCAGTTTCTACCACACATTAATTCTACAATAGTCTTCTTCTTAAATGGGTGAATTTTGTTTTTGGAGGAAAAATCTAAAGGATAATATGTCTGGTGCATTCAAAGTAGGAATAGATAAAGCACAACAAACTAAAGTTAATATGGAATGCTTAGAAAGAATTAGAACTGATCGAATGAATGTTTCAGTGACATGAATTTCTACTCAGTTTAAGGGAAGATGTTATAACCATTAGACAAACCCAAATGTTGGAAAGGATGCTTCCAAAAGTAAAGCTGACTCATCAACAACAATATTTAACCAGATACTGGATAAGATTGATCAGCATTGTTCTGGAAAGAGATTTCTGCCCTGGGGTTGAAGTTTGAATTAAATAACTGCTAAAAGTCTCAAAGCCTGTCTCTAATTGTTATGTGGTTCAGTTTGTAAAACAAAAGTAGATAGAATTAAGCATTATCCAAAAGCAATGATTACAGATTTTCTCCATCAAAGGTGAGTCACTGTATTGACCAGCCCAGAGCTACAAAAGATGCCTGCCAAGAAAGGTCATTTCCTGATCCACTTGGTTTCCATACTCGGTAGAAGACAGGGAGCTGCATCCAACAAATCCTGGCTTATCTTGTGCTCACCAGCTTCATATTCTGCTTCTAAGGAATGTCACACTTGCCTTTCCAGATCCCTTTCCTTGTTCTGCACTAGCATCATATCTCATTCTCTTTTATAGGATCATTAAAACGAATAAACAGAGTAATTACATTGCCATCAAGTAAGGCTAATCTCATTGCATATATCCTAAATGTCTTAACTGTTTTGAAAACCAGCGGGTCTGTGTCTCAAATGCAGACAACAAAGGTAATGGCTTTTATACCTAGACAAGCTAGTGGTTTTCTTCTATGGGTTTTTAGATTTGTCACAGGGAAAAAAAATAATAACTTCTTTCACAATGATAATAGCCTAATGTACATCAATTATTGTGAGACAGCTGAAGCAACTGTGTAGTTCAGGACTGTGTGTTATCTCTCAGGGCCAGAGCAGGATTGCCATTTTTGGTGAGAAACAGCTAGCTATCCATTTACGGCCACCTGATTCAAATAATATGGAAATTCATTTGCTTGTCAGAATTTTTTTGGCTGTGAATTCTAGGAAATGTGCTCTGTGTTACTGCTGTGATGCTTATTTGGGGCCCCTGGTTTTTTGTTTTGTTTTTGTTTTGTTTTGTTTGTTATCTTTTCAGTTCTTTTTTCTCACCCTTTTACTTAACCTATAACCTCCAAGGGACTGCAGGGAAATCCTTGGGTTTTCCCACCTGAACTGGACATTGAAACATCTTTTTTTCCTTATGTGAGAACAAGATGAAAATCATTCAAAGGGGAATTATGTGAATTCAGCTGCTTCATACTTATTTGTGACATAACTGATGCCCTGTGGATTCTGGCTCTGGGGTTCTCCAGAAGCCTTCCACCTCTATTATGGAAAGGCCTACATAGCCATGACAACACCCATGAATATACTCAAGGGCAGATTTCTACTTGGCATTAGGAAAGTCTGCTTTCTCTCTGTAGGGTGAAAGCTGCATTCTAAATTGCTAAGTTACAACACCTAAAGTAAAGAAAAAATTACCAAGCTTATGGGTGAGAGTCGAGGGTATTGTAAGATATAGTTATTTCTATAGTTTAGTTTAGATTGAGAGTGTATTTTCCAACCAGGTGGGCTGGGCTTGAATCCTTGTTCCAATTCTTGTTAGCTATGTGACTTTAGGCAATTTAATAAATTCCCTCTGAAACTATAATAAATAGGACTAGCATCAAAGGATTGATATAAGAATTAAATGTGATAGTGTCTATAGAGGATCTACAACAGTGCCTATTTCATCATGTTCAATAAATTATAACACATTTTTATTGTTATTACTGTGACTACTACTATTACTGTACTGCAAAATTATTTAACTCCTCACTAATAAGTGAGATAAACAGCATTATAAAGAGATGGAGATGCAGGAAATGAGCTATCAAACTCATCCATAGTAAGCCCTCAGTTAGATATAAACTGATTCTTATAAGCAGATTTACTCTTAATCAGCTGGCAACCCAGCATAGGCACAGCTCTTTGGACACTTAAATGACAATTTTAGCCAGGACAGCATGAGAAGAGAGGAAGGTTTATCTTTTTCCTCATTGTTGTAGTTGGCTTTATTTGTTTTAAATCCCTTGTCATAGCTCCAGGGCTTCTCAAGGGCAGAGCCAGCTGGGAATAAGTACTTATTTATCCACTCCCACTGCATAACATCCTCAACATGCTGGAGGATACAGGGAAAATAAAATTACAGCTTACATTTGGCCAAATATTTCTGTCATTTCACACGTTCATTTTGGCTTTTCTTGCCATCAATCTGATGTATCTAAAAATATGGCTAAATTGTCCCTGAACAAGGCCACTCAGTTGGAGCTGTCTTAGTTAGATTTTGGAGCCTACCCAGATTTCAAAAGTTCATCTAGTTTCCATTCTCAGGAATGGATTTTTCAGTGTCATTCATATTGAAATGTGTCTGAAAAATGGATGAATTAGGGAGTTTGGGGAAGTGGCATCTCCTCTAGGGAGCATTCCTTTTGCAGGAGCACAGTCACAGTCTGGAAAGAATTCTACTTGTCTTACTATATGATAATAACCTCTTTGGAACCTTAACCAAAAATTGCCTTTATGTGTTTGTGCTCTTTCTGATGTATATATCAGAGATCAGTTTCTGAAATTGGGAAAAATAAAACTAAGCAAAAGGTATATAATGCTTTTATTAAGCCTTAAAACAACTGACCCATATTTTCATGGAGAAAAATGGATAAAATAATACAGAACTGAGAGTTTGGGGAACTACATCAATTAATAATGTTTACAGCAGACAAATATAATGATAGTTGAAAGCAGCGGGTCTCTTAAAATTAACAAATGCGTTAGAGAAGGTTGTTACCATTGAAAACATAGAGGGTGGTAGCAAGAGGTGACAGGGAAGTGAGAAGATTTTCATTGGGGTTAGACATATAAGTTCAAAAACAAAGTGATTTGTTGATATAAGAAAAATAATAATATTCATTTCAATTTACAAACTGAAAACTACTAAAAGGATATAATTGTGGAAATGTATGTACAGTTGACCCTCTGTACCTACAGGTTTCTATCTGATATAATGGAATACTATAGACTGGGTGGCTTATAAACAACAAATTTATTTGTCACAGTTCTGGAGACTGGGAAGTCTAAAATCAAGGCACTGGAAGATCTGGTGTTTAGTGAGGTCCTGCCTCCTGTTTCATAGATGACCGTCTTTCCTCTGTGTCCTTACATGGTGGAAGGAACAAGAGAGCTCTCTGAGGTCTTTTTCATAAGGGTACTAATCCTACAGTGAGGACTCCACCTTCATGACCTAATCACCTTCCAAAGGCCTCACTTCTAAATACCATTACATGGGGAATTAGGTTTAAACATATGAATTTTGGAGGGACACAAACTTCCAGTTTATGTTAGTCTGGTGGTCTTAATTTCTTTACATAGATCAAATATTATATCTGAGATAATGCTCCTTGTACATAAAGAACTATTTATTACATTTCTTGTATTGCATACTACTGGTCAAAATTAATTAATCTTTGGTTTATCTCAAAATGTCTTTATATTGTCTTCCATTTTCTAACAGCATTTTGCTTGATATGGAATTCTAGAATGGTGATATTTTTCCTCCCAGAACATTAAAAATGTCATTCCATACAGGTCGGTGCTTGCATTGTTTCTAAGGAAAAGTTGTTAGAATTTCTTATTGTTCTCAGGCATATAATTCCTTTAGCTCCCAGTTGCTTTTAAGATTTTTTTCTTTATTGTTATTTTGAGCAGTTGGACTATAACATGCTAGGTATGTTTTTCTCACTGTTTATTCTTCTTGAGACTCATTGAGCTTTTTGAGTCTGTGGGTTGATATTTTTACCACAAGTAAATACTTTTCAGCATTATTTTTTCAAAATTTTTTTCAAAATTCTTTCTCACTCATTTCTCTCCCCTTGATTTCTGACATTCAAATCACTGAAATGTTATGTTTTTTGTATCTTCCCACAGATGACAGATTGTCTTAATTTTTACCTGCTTTTTTCCTCCCTCTAAATTTCTGTTTAGATAATTTATCTGTTTCTTCAACTTCACTGATCATTTTCCTTACATTTTCCAGTCTGCTGTTATCTCATCCCATACATTTCTTATTGTAAGTATTTTACCCCTTAGTTGAGAATTTCGATTTCATTTTGTTTTATCATTTCTATACTCTATTGACAGTCCTCCTTTTTTTTCCAACCAGTACATTATCTTCCTAAAATATATTAAATATTGATGTTTATATCTCATATCATAGTTCAAAAATTTCATTTTTGGTTCTCTTCACATTGTTTTTCTTAATTATAGGCAACAATTTTCTGCTTCCTTATGTATTTTTAAGTAAAAAAAAATTAATAGTTTGAATACTGCAGTGTTGAGAGTCTGGATTTGGTTGCCTTTCTTTAAAGAGTAATCAGTTTTGTTCTAGGAGGGCAATTGATTTACTGCTGGATTAATGTGATATTAATCAAGGTTGATTTTAAGCTTTGTTAAAATAAGCCTAGGTTAGGCCTTACAAAATGATGTGAGTAGTTCTCCTTTCAAGGTATGACCTTTTGGAATCTCAACTGAAAACCTAAAGTATTTAGCATGGTCTCTCTACTCTGTCAGGCTGAATTCCTACATATCCTTGTGTTTTTTAGCCCAAGTAATCTCTGTTCAGTGCTCAGCTTCCAGTAACTAGGGCCTTACGCAATTTCATCTTGCATTTGCACAGTTTAAGGTTTATCCAAAGACAAACTCTGTGCAGTAACCTCCTTTCCAATATCCTACACTCTAACTTCCAGCCACTTCAGTAGACTGAGCTCAGAATTCTGCTTCATCAGCTCAGCAACATCACCATGCTTTGCTTAGGCTCCATTTCCCTATATTGTTGTCTGGAAAGTACCTTAAGGAAGAAAGCTGGAGTAACCGTAGGAATTACCACATGTGTTTCTCTTCTGTCAAGAATCACATTCCTGCACTGCCTATTCTCCCATGTCTGAAAAGTGTTGCTTAGTATGTTTTGTCCTGCTTTATACTTATTTATGGTAGAAAAACTAGTCTGGTGTAAGTTATTAAGTCATGGCCGCAGTCAGAGGAGTTTTGGTTATTTTTGGATATATTACTTCAAGTATTGAGTCTAATGAGCCCAGTAGTTAGACTGAGTCAAAAATCTACTCTAGTTGGAACAGTTTATTTTGATAGTTACTAACAATGACTAGCACTCAGTATATATTTCTGTAAGCATGTATACATCCATACAAAGAGCTTATCAATGGGAAGTCACACTGAAACACATAAGTCTAGGAACACAGTATCTTTTCCCTTTTCACGTGGATATTTGATTGTTCTTTATTCATCTTAAAATATCCACCAATAAACTGTGCCAATAAGGCAGTTTTAATAAAACTGTTTTTTTTAATTAAAGAAATGATGAAGTTATTTTCCATTGGTCTTTACAATAAATGAGAATGTGATCATATCTAGGCAATATTGGAATACCAGTATTTCACTACCTATTTTTAGAATTCAGAGATAATAGAAAATAAGAACCTTAAAAACCTTTGAGGTATGTAAGTCATAGCAATATAATTTTAATTGAGTCACAATTATAAGATTGCACTATCAAATATAATTTAGTCTCATCATGGACAATTTCTATCTTTGAGGCAAACCTCCATTTGTTTTTGCTATTTACAAAAATTAATCAACATAAACAGTGCTTTCAGGATTCTTTTATCAAATTAGGCTTTACTGTGTGCCTATTTTTGCATACCCATACACATGTCCTACAAATCAAGACTTCTTATTCTAATCAGAATAGTGTGAGTTATCATTTTAAGACACATACTAAATAAGAAAGTAATTAACTAATTTCCTAATGTAGACAGAGATTTATGATGTCCTTCATAGCTGTGTAACCAAAGATGTTTACAATTGAAGAGATGAATGTGTCATATCTTGTTAGAAAACCGAACATAATTTTTTTGCAGTTTATATGAAGTAGTGACCTATGATCATTTTATTATTTTAACTAATAAACTGCACCACTTAATTATAAAATGGACTGACTTTGCTTTGTGGGTAGAAGGTGGCAAGAATAATTCATGTGATACTCATATTCTTCAATAACCTGTTAGTGGAAACTAAGGAAAAAGTGACTCATTATAAGTATTAGTTTGGAAATTATGGAGAGTTGGATATTAAAGAAACCTCGAGAAATTATTTGTTCTAGTCTTCTTCACTGTTAGGCTACTAAAAGGCAAAACATTCAAGATGAATTTTTGTTGATAATTTTCTAAATGTTTTAAAGAATCTGGAACACCAGTCCTGATAACCTGCTATTGCTTTATTTTAACCCATGTCTCGTTTGGAGTACTTATCTTTTTTGAACACTGATATTTGGTATTCCTTTAACTATGGTTCTTTATTAAAGGTAGCGGTGAGGGTGGGGTTGTGAACCTTTTTCTCTCTTCTAACTTAAGTAAAACTTGGAACTTATAATTATTTAAACATGTATTGCATCATACAAGCAATGCCTGATGAGAGGCATAGTTTCCTTCAATATCCCAGAGCAGTTACAGCCTCAGCCTTTCTTCCTTCATCTGTAGACAGATTTCTCTTTCCTTTGTGACTCTTCCTTCTGTCATCAGAGCCCTATTATCACAACCCTCTGTCCCTCTAGTATAGTCCCCCTTTTCATTAGGGAGCCACCTGGAAGTCTTACCCCTACTACAACCTCATTCCCCACACTCATGCTGTTTAGACCCAAAGCCACAGAAACAGATATGCACATTAAGAGACTCTATAAACGCTAACTAGCAGATAGTATAAATGAAAACTCACATACAATATACTCAAATAAAATGTTCTTTTAATTCAAGAGGTTTTTCTGTGTGTTCACGATATGTTCAAAAGTAAAGCTGCGGGGCTTCCCTGGTGGTGCAGTGATTGAGAGTCCACCTGCTGATGCAGGGGACATGGGTTCATGCACCAGTCTGGGAAGATACCACATGCCGCGGAGCCGCTGGGCCCGTGAGCCATGGCCACTGAGCCTGCGCGTCCGGAGCCTCTACTCCGCAATGGGAGAGGCCACAACAGTGAGAGGCCCGCGTATCACACACACACAAAAAAGTAAAGCTGCAAACGAGGCAGAAATAATTTCAAATTTATTCTTTACTGAGAAGATTCCCTACCTTTGTAAAAATAAAAATAACAACCATAGTAAAAAACATGGATCAGCAAATGCTCTGGTCTAAATATTTCTCTGGTGTTCATGCCACAAAATGCCTCCCTGTTCTGGCATTCAATTTTTCCTATAATAGCACACAGAGAAGCAATGCCAGCTTGAAGTGCCAAATAAGGTATCCCTCCTAGGGCCTGGTAATAATGGGACAATGCCAGCTTACTGGGCACCACATAGAGTTATATTAGTGCTAATATCTTGATGTACAACTCTGGGGAAATCAGAAAGCCAAGGTTTTGGGCTGTACAAATATGTCTTTCCGGGACACTTTTTGACCAGTGAGGAGTATTTCAAGTATAGGAAAGTGTTGTAGCCAGACCAATGCCTAGGATAGCAGATTATTTTCTATGAAGTTTAATAATTCAAATGAAGTTCAGGGACCAAAGGTTGAAATGAACCAAAGATCTCTAATAAAGGCAAGTTATATTATTTAGAAGAATATATGTGGAAGTCCTAAATAGTTTACAGGTTGAAATAAAATTCAAGGCTATGCCAATTCCCACCCCCACCCCTATTTCAAATATAATTGCTGAAGTCCTCTAAATATTACTAAAAAATAATGGAGCAACAGGATATGACATTTGAAAGAAATCCCACCACCTCTGAGAAGGATCCTCTCATGTCTCAGCCCCCTGCTGCATCTGCTTCCTTCACAATTGGCACTTAGACTCTCTGGTCTCAGCGGCATCAGGCTGTCACTCTCACGGATGCAGGGCTTTAACAATATCTGCTTCATAGGTTATCCCTCAGGGAGAAAGGGGAGTTGCTAAGAGAGTGGAAGGAGGTAGGGAATGAGATAAGAGGCACCTTCCATTCTGCTGAGACCCCATCAGTCAGCCTCAGAACACATTGTTAAGACCTGCTGTGCTGACAGTGGCCATGATTTCCAGTGAGATGCAAAACAGAGGTTCTGACATAGCATGCCTGAAACAGATTCTTAGCACTTTTTGACAGAGAAATGATCCTGGTTATCTTGGCAAGAATCCAGTGTGGTAATTGTATTTCTGTTCACCTGTCCTCTCCCAGAATTTTTACTATTAATGGGAATTCTTCTAATACATTATGAAGTGACATGTTTAGCCACCACATTCCAAGCAGAGTATGTCCCCAAGATAGGAAGAGGAAAATAATAATAATTTTTTTTTCTTCCATGTACTCATCTTTTGATATTTGTAATGTACTTTGTGTAAAATTCTTATGAGAAAATTCTATCATAACTAAGAAGGAGGGTATCCCACTTTACTAAGAAAAAATTAAATAATAATATGAAAAGGTATTTATGAAAGTCAAGTGGGTAATCAGTAAAGAACCAAGAAAAACAAGGTCATTCCAGAGGACTGAGTGCTTTCGGTTATTTGGGGGAAGTGCACTATTTATCTAAATGCACTTTTTTTTAAACAACTTTATTGGAGTATAATTGGTCTACATTGTTGTGTTAGTTGCTGCTGTATAACAAAGTGAATCAGCTATACATATACATATATCCCCATATACCCTCCCTCTTGCGTCTCCCTCTCAAGCTCCCTATCCCATCATTCCTTCCAAGTGGTGACAAAGCTCCAAGCTGATCTCCCTGTGCTGTGCGCTGCTTCCCACTAACTACCTTTTTTACATTTGGTAATGTATATATGACCAAGCCACTATCTCACTGCATCCTGCTTACCCTTCCCCCTCCCCGTGTCCTGAAGTCCAATCTCTACATCTGTGTCTTTATTCCTGTCCTACCGCTAGGTTCTTCAGAACCATTTTGTTTTTTTAGATTCCATATATATGTGTTAGCATACAGTATTAGTTTCTCTATTTCTGACTTACTTCACTCTGCATGACAGACTCTAGGTCCAGCCACCTCACTACAAATGACTTAATTTCGTTTCTTTTTATGGCTGAGTAATATTCAATTATATATATATGCCACATCTTCTTTATCCATTCATCTGTCAATGGACACCTAGGTTGCTTCCATGTCCTGGCTATTGTAAATAGAGCTGCAATGAGCATTGTGATACATGTCTCTTTTGGAATTATGGTTTTCTCAGGGTATATGCCCAGTAGTAGGATTGCTGGGTCACATGGTAGTTCTATTTTTAGTTTTCTAAGGAACCTCCATACTGTTCTCTATAGTGGCTATATAAATTTAAATTCCCACCAACAGTGCAAGAGTGTTCCCTTTTCTCCAACCCTCTCCAGCATTTACTGTTAGTAGATTTTTTGATGATGGCCATTCTGACCAGTGTGAGGAGATACATCATTCTAGTTTTGATTTGCATTTCTCTAATGAATACTGATGTTGAGTATCCTTTCATGTGTTTGTTGGCAATCTGTATTTTTTTTGGACAAATGTCTATTTAGGTCTTCTGCCCATTTTTAGACTGGGTTGTTTGTTTTTTTGATATTGAGCTGTATGAGCTGCTTGTAAATTTTGGAAATTAATGCTCTGTCAGTTGCTTCATTTGCAAATACTTTCTCCCATTCTGAGGGATGTCTTTTCCTCTTGTTTATGGTTTCTTTGCTGTGCGAAAGCTTTTAAGTTTCTTTAGGACTCATTTGTTTATTATCGTTTTCATTTCCATTTCTCTAGGAGGTGGTTCAAAAAGGATCTTGCTGTGATTTATGTGATAGAGTCTTCTACCTATGTTTTCCTCTAAGAGTTTTATACTGTCTAGCCTTAAATTTAGGTCTTTAATCCATTTTGAGTTTATTTTTGTGTATGGTGTTAGGGAGTGTTCTAATTTCATTCTTTTACATGTAGTTGTCCATTTTCTCAGCACAGCTTATTGAAGAGGCTATCTTTTCTCCATTGTATATCCTTGCCTCTTTTATTTTTTCATTTTAACATCTTTATTGGAGTATAATTGCTTTACAATGGTATGTTAGTTTCAGCTTCACAACAAAATGAATCAGTTATATATATACATATGTTCCCATATCTCTTCCCGCTTGCATCGCCCTCCCTCCCACCCTCCCTATCCCACCCCTCCAGATGGTCACAAAGCACCGAGCTGATCTCCCTGTGCTATGCGGCTGCTTCCCACTAGCTATCTACCTTACGTTTGCTAGTGTATATATGTCCATGCCTCTCTCTCGCTTTGTCACAGTTTACCCTTCCCCCTCCCCATATCCTCAAGTCCATTCTCTAGTAAGTTTGTGTATTTATTCCTGTTTCACCCCTAGGTTCTTCATGACATTTTTTTTTCTCAAATTCCATATATATGTGTTAGCATACGGTATTTGTCTTTCTCTTTCTGACTTACTTCACTCTGTATGACAGACTCTAGGTCTATCCACCTCATTACAAATAGCTCAATTTCGGTTCTTTTTATGGCTGAGTAATATTCCATTGTATATATGTGCCACATCTTCTTTATCCATTCATCCGATGATGGACACTCAGGTTGTTTCCATCTCTGGGCTATTGTAAGTAGAGCTGCAATGAAGATTTTGGTACATGACTCCTTTTGAATTATGGTTTTCTCAGGGTATATGCCCAGGAGTGGGATTGCTGGGTCATATGGTAGTTCTATTTGTAGTTTTTTAAGGAATCTCTGTACTGTTCTCCACAGTGGGTGTATCAATTTACATTCCCACCAACAGTGTAAGAGGGTTGGTTCCCTTTTCTCCACACCCTCTCCAGCACTTATTGTTTCTAGATTTTTTGATGATGGCTATTCTGACTGGTGTGAAATGATATCTCATTGTAGTTTTGATTTGCATTTCTCTAATGATTAGTGATGTTGAGCATTCTTTCATGTGTTTGTTGGCAGTCTGTATATCTTCTTAGGAGAAATGTCTATTTAGGTCTTCAGCCCATTTTTGGATTGGGTTGTTTGTTTTTTTTTAAGCTGCATGAGCTGCTTATAAATTTTGGAGATTAATCCTTTGTCAGTTGCTTCATTTGCAAATATTTTCTCCCATTCTGAGGGTTGTCTTTTGGTCTTGTTTATGGTTTCCTTTGCTGTGCAAAAGCTTTGAAGTTTCATTAGGTCCCATTTGTTTATTTTTGTTTTTATTTCCATTTCTCTGGGTCAAAAGGTGGGTCAAAAAGGATCTTTGTGTGATTTACATCATAGAATGTTCTGCCTATGTTTTCCTCTAAGAGTTTGATGGTGTCTGGTCTTATATTTAACTCTTTAATCAATATAAGTTTATTTTTGTGTATGGTGTTAGGGAGTGTTCTAATTTCATTCATTTACATATAGCTGTCCAGTTTTCCCAGCACCACTTATGGAAGAGGCTGTCTTTTTTCCACTGTATATTATTGCCTCCTTTATCAAAGATAAGGTGACCATATGTTCGTGGGTTTATCTCTGGGCTTTCTATACTGTTCCATTGATCTATATTTCTGTTTTTGTGCTAGTACCATACTGTCTTGATTACTGTAGCTTTGTATTATAGTCTGAAGTCAGGGAGCCTGACTCCTCCAGCTCCGTTTTTCTTTCTCAAGATTGCTTTGGCTATTTGGGGTCTTTGGTGTTTCCATACAAATTGTAACATTTTTTTCTTTTAGTTCTGTGAAAAATGCCAGTGGAAGTTTGATAGAGATTGCATTTAATCTGTAGATTGCTTTAGGTAGTATAGTCATTTTCACAATGTTGATTCTTCCAATCCAAGAACATGGTATACCTCTCCATCTGTTTGTATCATCTTTAATTTCTTTCATCAGTGTCTTATAGTTTTCTGCATACAGGTCTTTTGTCTCCTTAGTTAGGTTTATTCCTAGGTATTTTATTCTTTTTGTTGCAGTGGTAAGTGGAAGTATTTCTTTAATTTCTCTTTCAGATTTTTCATTATTAGTGTATAGGAATGCAAGAGATTTCTCTGCATTAATTTGGTATCCTGTTTCTTTACCAAATTCATTGATTAGCTCTAGGAGTTTTCTGGTAGCATCTTTAGGATTCTCTATGTATAGTATCATGTCATCTGCAAACAGTGACAGCTTTACTTCTTGTTTTCCAATTTGGATTCCTTTTATTTCTCTTTCTTCTCTGATTGCTGTGGCTAAAACTTCCAAAACTATGTTGAATAATAGTGGTGAGAGTGGGCAACCTTGTCTTGTTCCTGATCTTAGTGGAAATACTTTCAGTTTTTCACCAATGATAACGATGTTGGCTGCAAGTTTGTCATATATGGCCTTTATTATGTTGAGGTCAGTTCCTTCAATGCTGACTTTCTGGAGAGTTTTTTTTTTTTTTATCATAAATGGTTGTTAAATTTTGTTCAAAGCTTTTTCTGCTTCTATTGAGATCATCTTATGGTTTTTATCCTTCAATTTATTAATATGGTGTATCACATTGTTTGATTTGTGTATATTGAAGAATCCTTGCATTCCTGGGATAAACCCCACTTGATCATGGTGTCTGATCCTTTTAATGTGCTGCTGGATCCTGTTTGTTGGTATTTTCTTGAGGATTTTTGCATCTATTTTCATCAGTAATATTGCCCTGTAGTTTTGTTTTTATATGTGACATTTTTCTTTGGTTTTGGCATCAGGGTGATGGTGGCGTGGTAGAATGAGTTTGGGAGTGTTCCTCCCTCTGTTATATTTTGGAAGAGTTTGAGAAGGATAGGTGTTGCTCTTCTTTAAATGTTTGATAGAATTCTCCTGTGAAGCCATGTGGTCCTGGGCATGTGTTTGTTTGAAGATCTTTAATCATAGTTTTGATTTCAGTGTTTCTGATTGTTCTGTTTATATTTTCCATTTCTTCCTGGTTCAGTCTCAGAAGGTTGTGCTTTTCTAAGAATTTGTCCATTTCTTCCGACTTGTTCATTTTATTGGAATATTGTTGCTGTAATAATCTCTCATAATATTTTGTATTTCTGCAGTGTCAGTTGTTACTCTCCATTTTCATTTCTAGATCTGTTGAATTGAGTCTTCTCCCTTTTTTTCTTTATGAGCCTCACTAATGGTTTATGAATTTTGTTTATCTTCTCAGAGAACCAGCTTTTAGTCTTATTGACCTTTGCTATCATTTCCTTCATTTCTTTTTCATTTATTTCTGATCTGATCTTTATAATTTCTTTCATTCTGATAACTTTGGGTTTTTTTTGTTCTTTCTCTAATTCCTTTAGGTATAACGTTAGGTTGTTTGTTTGAGATGTTTCTTGTTTCTTGAAATAGGTTTATATTGCTATAAACTTCCCTCTGAGAAATGCTTTTGCTGCATCCCATAGGTTTTGGGCTGTCTTGTTTTCATTGTCATTTTTTTCTAGGTATTTTTTGATTTCTTCTTTGATTTCTTCAGTGATCTCTTGGTTATTTAGTAGCGTATTGTTTAACCTCCATTTGTTTGTATTTTTACAGTTTTTTTTCCTGTAATTGATATCTAGTCTCATAGTGTTATGGTCAGAAAAGATACTTGATACGATTTCAGTTTTCTTAAATATACCAAGGCTTGATTTGTGACGCAAGATATGATCTATCCTGGAGAATGTTCGATGAGCACTTGAGGAGAAAGTGTAATTCTCTTGTGTTTGGATGGAATGTCCTATAAATATCAATTAAGTCCATCTTGTTTAATGTATTATTTAAAGCATGTTTCCTTATTTATTTTCATTTTGGATGATCTGTCCATTGGTGAAAGTGGGGTGTTAAAGTCCCCTACTATGATCGTGTTACTGTCAGTTTCCCTTTTTATGGCTGTTAGCATTTGCCTTATGTATTGAGGTGCATTTGCCTATGTTGGGTGCATAAATATTTACAATTGTTATATCTTCTTCTTGGATTGATCCCTTGATCATTATGTAGTGTCCTTCTTTGTCTCTTGTAATAGTCTATTTTGTTTGATATGAGAATTGCTGCTCCAGCTTTCTTTTGATTCCCATTTGCATGGAATATCTTTTCCCATACCCTCACTTTCAGTCTGTATGTTTCCCTAGTTCTGATGTGGGTCTCTTTTAGACAGCATATATACAGGTCTTGTTTTTGTATCCATTCATCCAGTCTGTGTCTTTTGGTGGGAGCTTTTAATCCATTTACATTTAAGGTAATTATCAATATGTATATTCCTATTACCATTTTCGTGTTTTAGGTTTGTTATTGTAGGTCTTTTCCTTGTGTTGTATTTCCTGCCCGGAGAAGTCCTTTAACGTTTGTTGTAAAGCTGGTTTGGTGGTGCTGAATTCTCTAGCTTTTGCTTGTCTGTAAAGGTTTTAATTTCTCTGTCAACTCTGAATGAGATCCTTGCTGTGTAGAGTAATCTTGCTTGTAGGTTTTTCCCTTTCAGCACTATAAGTATGTCCTGCCACTCCCTTCTGGCTTGCAGAGTTTCTGCTGAAAGATCAGATATTAACCTTATGAGGAACCCCTTGTATGTTATTTGTTGTTTTTCCCTTGTTGTTTTTAATATTTTTTCTTTGTATTTAATTTTTGATAGTTTGATTAATATATATCTTGGCATGTCTCTCCTTTGATTTATCCTTTATGGGACTCTCTGCACTTCCTGGACTTGATTGACTATTCCTTTCCCATATAGGGAAGTTTTCAACTATAACCTCTTCAATATTTTCTCAGTCCCTTTCTTTTTCTCCTCTTCTTCTGGGATCCCTATTATTCGAATGTTGGTGTGTTAAATGTTGTCCCAGAGGTCTCTGAAACTGACTTCAAGTCTTTTCATTCTTTTTCCTTTATTTTGCTCTGCAGCAGTTATTTCCACTATTTTGTCTTCCAGGTCACTTATCCATTCTTCTGCCTCAGTTATTCTGCTCTTGATTCCTTCTAGAGAATTTTAAATTTTCATTTATTGTGTTTTTCATCATTGCTTGCTTTCTTTAGTCGTTCTATGTCCTTTGCCAACGTTTCTTGTATTTTCTACATTCTATTTCCAAGATTTTGGACCATTTTTTACTATCATTATTCTGAATTCTTTTTCAGGTAGACTGCCTAGTTCCTCTTCATTTGTTTGGTCTGGTGTGTTTCTACCTTGCTCCTTCATGTGCTGTGTGTTTCTCTCTGTTCACATTTTGCTTAACATACTGTGTTTGGGTCTCCTTTTTGCAGGCTGCTGGTTCATATTCCCATTGTTTTTGGTGTCTGCCTGCAGTGGCTAAGGTTTGTTTAGTGGATTGTGTACGCTTCCTGGTGGAGGAGACTGGTGCCTGTTTTTTGGTGGATGAAGCTGGATCTTTTTTTCTGGTGGGCTGGCCCGTGTCCAGTGGTGTGTTTTGGGGTATCTGTGAACTTTGTATGATCTTAGGCATCCTCTCTGTTAATGGGTCAGGTTGTTTTCCTGTCTTGCTAGTTGTTTGGCACTTTTGCTTGCTGTTCATTGAGTGGAGCTGGGTCTTAACATTGAGACAGAGATCTCTGGGAGAGCTCTTGCTGATTGATATTATGTGGGGCCGGGTGTTCTCTGGTGGTCCAATATCCTGAACTTGGCTGTCCCACCTCAGAAGCTCAGGCCTGACACCTGGCCAGAGCACCAAGACCCTGTCAGTCACATGGCTCAGAAGAAAAGGGAGAAAAAAAAGGAAGAAGGAAAAAATAAGTAAATAAAATAAAATAAAAGTGAATTTTAAATTACTAAAATTAAAAAATAAAAAAGTAATTAAAGAAAAAGAAAAAAGAGCAACAAAACCAATAAACAAATCCACCATTGATAACAAGTGCTAAAAACTAAACTAAGATAAACATATAAATCAGAAACTAGTCAGTCGCATACAGCACACCCCATGTCTACAGTTGCTCCCAAAGTCTACCGCCTCAATTTTGGGATGATTCATTGTCTATTCAGGTTTTCCACAGAAGCAGAGTACATCAAGTTCATTTTGGAGATTTAATCTGCTGCTTCTGAGGCTGCATGGAGAAATTTCCCTTTCTCTTCTTTGTTTGCACAGCTCCTGGGGTTCAGCTTTGGACTTGGCCCCGCCTCAGTGTGTAGGTCACCTGAGGGTGTCTGTTCTGTGCCCAGACAGGGCACAGTTAAAGAGCGGCTGATTAGGGGGCTCTGGCTCACTCAGGCTGGGAGGAGGGACGGATATGGAATGCGGGGCAGGCCTGTGGCAGCAGAGGGCAGCATGACGTTGCCACAGCCTGAGGCTGGCTGCGTGTTCTCCAGGTGAAATTGTTGCTGGATCATGGGACCCTGGCAGTGGTGGGCTGCACAGGCTCCTGGAGGGGAGGTGGGGATAGTGACCTGTGCTTGCACACAGGCTTCTTGTTGTCTCCAGCAGTAGCCTTAGCATTTCATGCCGTCTCTGGGGTCCATGCTGATAGCCACAGCTCGCACCTGTCTCTGGAGCTCATTTAGGTGGTGCTCTGAATCTCCTCTTCTTACGCACCCCAAAACAATGGTCTCTCGACTCTTAGGCAGGTCCAGACATTTTCCCGGACTCGCCTCCCTGTTAGCTGTGGCGCACTAACCCCCTTCAGGCTGTGTTCACATGCCAACCCCAGTCCTCTCCGTAGGATCTGACCTCTGATGCAGGAGCCTCAGCTCCCAGCCCCCACCCACCCTGGCTGTTGAGCAGACAAACTTCTCAGGTTGGTGAGTGATCGGCACTGATCCTCTGTGCAGGAACCTCTCCGCTTTGCCCTCTGCACCCCTGTTGCTGTGCTCTCCTCCGTGGCTCCAAATGTTCCCCCGCCCACCCCCTGTCTTCCCCAGTGAAGGGACTTCCTAGTGTGTGGAGACATATCCTCTTTCACAGCTCCCTGCCAGAAGTGCACATCTCATCCCTATTCTTTTGTCTCTGTTTTTTCTTTTTTCTTTTGCCCTACCCAGGTACGTGGGGAGTTTTCTTGATTTTGTGAAGTCTGAGGTGTTCTGCCAGCATTCAGTCGGTGTTCTGTAGGAGTTCTTCCACATATTGATATATTTTTGATGTATTTTTGGGGAGGAAGGTGATCTCCACGTCTTACTCATCCGCCATCTTGAAGGTCTTCTCCTAAATACACTCTTTAATGCCAATATTTTTAATTAGTTTAGATTACACATGAAATGCACAAATCCATTTTTCTTATAAAAATAACAGTGTTACCTCTATTCTGTTACATTTCTCAGAGAAAACCAATACTAGTAATTTGATTCGTTTCCTTTCAAAAAACATATGTGTGTGCATAATTACATATATGCACCTATAAAAATGTATGTGCGTAATTTATGTTTGCACAAATGCTACCTTACTTTATTTAGGCTCTGTGTATTCTTCTCGCTTAACAGCATTTCTTAAAAATCTGCCACCTCCTTGCACCTACCACCTTGTATATTGAGATTAGTGCTTCTCAAGCTAGTTACTGAAACGGAATTGCTGGGTCAATGGAAATGCACAAAGTAATTCTAAAGTATCTTCCGAATTATCTTTGTAAGCATACCCATTAAGAGTTTTTTTAGATTTCTGTGCTAAATGCCTCTATAACTTTGTATCTGTTTATGTAGAGCACCGTGACCAAATACTGCTACAGACCCACCCGTCAAAGCTCAGCTCAAAGGCACCTTCTGCTGAAGGCATCACTATCTCCCAACTATAATCAATCTTTCTCTCATGTGAAATTGTACAATGCTTTACCTGTAATCTTACCCTGGCATTTACTATGGGTTCATTGCATTTTAGCAATTCATATGCAGAGTTTATCTCCTCCTTGTCCCCCAGTAAGCTGTAAGCTCCCAAAAGGCAATATTCATGCCATCATTTTTATATTTGCATCCCCACATTCTATAGTTGTGTGCCTTGCTTAGGTTATTCTTCTATAAGTCTCTATTAAATGAATAAAAAGATGAATAAATGAATGCATGGTATAGCACTTCATGTGAGATCAATGCCTTAAAAATTCCAGGATATATCTGTTGTGTCTATTGTCAATTCCATGGAAGCTTGAGCTGAACTCAAGTGGTCACGTTTTAGTCTATTATCACATAATTGCTCCTTTATGCATCATGTTTTACAGCACTGTTAATGAAAATGATCCTGTATATTTTCAGGGTAGCCCTTGTCATACCTGAAGAAGAAACGTTGTGAACCCTGTCTGAATTGCTCCCTTTCACCAGCACTATTCTTAGCTGCAGTGAGAGATACATTTGTTATACGTATTTTGAGTATGTACTTGATTCTGCCTGATTTATATGTCATCACAAAACCTTGACCTCCACCTCCACCCCCCAACCCAGTCAGCAACTTGGACATCAAAAATCACTCAAGCTCTGGGTATCAAGATGCTACATGTCTCAGCAGATGCATGGAAGCCATTTCTCCTTCCTTTCCTCCCTCCTTCCTATTCTTTATTCCTTCTTTCCTTCTTTCATTCTCTCTTTCTCTCAGAACTGGAATCATCAGAGAAAAGGGTGTGTTTGGAATATGTGAAAATATACTCGCATTAAGCCAGCGTTATTATGGGGAACTTATAGATTTTTAAGGGAAAAATATTTTAGCATTCAAAAACTCATATAAAGTATCTAGAGCTGATTCAAATTAGTTTTAGGCAGACCAGCAGTCTGGCTTTCAACACCTCCCATCTATCTCCCATTTGCAGTCTCTACTAAACCTTTTCATTTTAAGATTTTATTTTTAATGAATTTCCTCTCTTTAGCCTCTTCTATCTCTAGTAATGATAATAACTCTTTAATTATGAAACAGCCTATATTTGTGTAAAGACCTGTGTTAATTCTAGTTTTTATTCTTAAAGAAATTTCTACATTGTAATTCCAATAATATGTTTTATATCTTCAATCTCTGTTACTAAACCTTGTTTAGACAGTAGGTACCTAATGGTGACTTATTAATGCAGACTGATTTAATTATTCTAGATACTGCAGTCTGAATTTACTACAGTCAGCAAAACTCATTCAAGTTGAATGGTTCTTCTATAATGTTGAGTATCTTGATTACAAAATTGTAGAATATTAATTATAAAGTTGTATAGAATTTAAATATCCTATAAATAAGGATTAGTCACAGACATGGTCCTGAAACATATCATACATTGAAGATTTGAATAGCACATTCACTTGTGTAAAATATATTTATATGTTTTCTTCAAAAGTTTTAGAATTTTATTTTTGAGTAAGATTTTAACTCAATAACTGATGATACTAATTCTGTTTTTCATGGTGCTATTTAAAAATATATAAATTTCTCTAGATTCTTATTTCTTTCCTGTTTATGTACCAAGGTCTTCAATTTATTTTTACTTTTCCTAGGAAGTTTTGAAACATTTTTAACTTAACTAATGATAACATTAGCCTCATAACACCTTGTTACAGAAAACCTTCCCTGTACGAGCATTATGATAATTAGATCTTCTATTAGATTGGCTCTAAAATTAATATTGTGTCAGTTTTCTAAGTTGTTAGATTTAGAATCACAGTATTCTGCAACAAGTCTGCCTTGGGATAAGTTAAAGTCTGAAAAAAAAAAAAAGACCCAACGCAGCCATAAATAAATAAATAGAAATTTATTTTAAAAATAAAAAATAAATTAACTTAAATAAAGTCTAGACATACACTATGTGCAGAATGCTATGAGTAATATATATTAATTTTATCTTTAATATCAGAAAAGGAAAAAAATAATAAACCTTGGTCATTGCTTTAGGAGACTAGCCTTGCTCTTTGAAACACTTCTGGACATTTCTTATTTTGAAATAATTGACTATATGAATATATATATATTGCCCTCTGCCTCCAGTTCCTGGCACAGAGCTCCTAAAATCATTGTAATTTTCTAAATGATAATAACACCAGGGTAGTCCTTGTCGTACTTGAAGAAGAATCCTTGTGAACGCTGTCTCAATTGATCCCTTTCATGAGTACTATTCTTAGCTGCAGTGAGAGATACATTTGTTATAAGTATTCTGAGTATGTACTTGATTCTGCCTGGCTGATATGTCATCACAAAACTGTGACCTCCACCTATTATTCTAATATTTGGTTCTTTTACCCTGAACTCCAAAATCCCTTGGAATTTCCTGGGTGACAGGAGTGTCTTTTGTTCTATTGAGGTGACTGTTGGTGGACTCCTGGATAGTTTCAGGATGTGGGTTGATCCCCAGAGAGACCAAGCCATGATTAGAACCTTGGAAATAGCTGACCCGCACCCCCATCCTCCAATGAGGAGGGAGAGCCTGGAGACTGAGTTAATGATTGATCATGCCTCATGATGAAGCCTCCACAAAATTCCCAAAAGTGAAGAGTTCAGAGAGCTTCTGGGTTGGTGTACACACTGAAAGTGCTCACAGAGAGGGTATAGAAGCTCCTTCCCACATCCCTTGTCCTATGTATCTCTTCATTTATATCCTTTTATTATATCCTTTATAGTAAAGTGGTAAATGTAAATGTTTCTCTGAGTTCTGTGAGCCATTCTAGCAAATTATTGAACCAAAGGAAGGGGTCGAAGGACCCCTAATTTATAGCCTGTTGATCTGAAGTACAGGTGAAAACCTGGGACTTACAATCAGTGTCTGAAGTGGGGGGGGCAGTTGTGTAGAACTGAAGTCATAACTTGGGGGATCTGACGCTAACTCCAGGTAGATAGTGTCAGAACTAAATTGAACTATAGGACACTCAGCAGGTGTCACAGAGAATTTCTTGATGTAGGGGAAAACTCCCCATACTTGGTGACCAGAAGTGTCAGAAGTGAAGTGTTCTGTGTGAACAGTAAAGGAGGAGAACACAGGAGTGTGTTTTCCCTAGACACCTGTTCAGTGTCTTATAGGAGGTGAGCAGGGGTCTTCAAGTCAGCTTTTGTGCCACTTTCTCAAGAACCTCATCTTTCAGGTTCTTGACTTGGAAATTTGTTTGAACACTAAACTCAACACAGGTCTCCATTTATCTTAATAAAAAACTTCCTTTAAATCAGTTTCTGCCCTTACATCTGTCAGAAATATTTTTCAAAAATATTTATTTTCTGCTTTATAAGGTTAATTGGAATGAAAGGATGATATGTTTTCCCTTGAAAAATATTGGGGTTTTGACCTCTGCTTACAAAACAAATAATAGATATTTTATGCCTTCTTAATTTATTAAACAGATGAAACTGTCTTCCTTTTTTGAACCATACTTCTTTGTTTTCTGGTGAATTCTAAGCTTTGGACTATGTATCTGCTTTTCACTGCTTATTGCCTTTGCAAGACAATTCTGCTCCATGCAAATATTGAATACTAGCCTTGCTGCTATTCTTTAGAGACAAAGAGGATTCTTCTGAGGGCACTAATGTCTACCACTAGCTTAAGACTTCTAGAGAAAGGGGCTGAAGCATGTTTTTCACTACAATAATGGTAACAGAGACTTTGAAAATTAAGTAGATTTATTCCAAAATATTAAGCTACTTGGACCAACACTGGTAAAAGACTGTTAAAAACAATACACACACACACAAAGAGGGCATCAACGCAAGTGATATAGAGGGAAACAATTTGCATATTCGGGATGGTTGGAGAAAAGTCTTTGCCTTAGAAGAGATAGAAGAATGAGGAGAAAATGCTAGAGTAAAGCGTTCTTTCCACATTAAGATTTAAATAAAGTATCACCTATTTCCTTTCCATTAGTTTTTTATTTTTCTTTTCTCACTGTATTCCATCCACTGAATGGCTACTCTGGTTTAGTTATTCCATGGTATAATCTCCTCTTCTTCCTTCCCTTCACTTACTTTATCTTGCTTTCCCCTCTAATTCATCTTCTTTTCTTCCATCCATTCTCCTCTGGTCCTGTGTTGTCAGGTGAGAGCTGATATCCTTGCATGCTCCAGCTCACTAAAGCAACTATGGTGTCATGTCATGACAAATACTTTATAATAATTTACTTGGTCATAAGTAGTGAAAAAACTAACTTAAAACTCTAAATCAAAGCAAAGTTCCTTTTGTTTAAAAGGCAGGGACCCTATAATTTTACTGAGTTATAACTCAGTTTTTGTATAATCAACTAACTAAATATATTGGGCTTCTTTTGTTAGCTTTTCCTTTCTTCTCAGCTATGTTATACCTTCTTATTCATGGAAAAGATAAAATAAAATATGGTAGAGATATTAAACAGGGAGAACTATAACATCTGTATTGGGTTCTCATTTGAAAGTTTTTCACAGTTATATGTTGAGTCTTTTATTAAGTATTTTATGTGGTGACTTGCCTAACTGTGTATGGGATACTTGATACCACTTATATTTACTGTTTTTAAATGAGTTCTAATTTAATATAGTCAGTGAGGTTATGGGTGTTGATTTGATTCAATATGAATAGCTCAAGTTTTGAAACTATCTTTGTATTCAAACTACTTACTTGTAACCATCTGTATACAGGAGATGAGGCATCTCATTTCCTTTTCAAGCAGTTAATGTGAAGTGCTCTTCATTTGGTATTAAGTTATATATTTCAAGCTTTTGGGCATACATTTTTCATAATTTTTTACACAACGATAGACTTTAGCATTTGATACCCAAGGAAGCTGTCAACACTAATAATTTCTGGGAAAGTTTTGCAGACTGGAATCATGAGTCTCATTGAGCCAACTTATCCATTTTGTTTTTGAGTTTCTGTATCTTAGATATATAGAAATGAATTGCCATGTGAGGAGAATCTCCAACGCATTATTTTAGTTCTTAATCTAGCAACACGTCTTTTCTCCATTTGGGGAAGATGAATTTCCCTGCGGCCGCATTCCTTGAGGAAAACCAGAGCATTGGATGTGCTTTGACCCAGCTATATATCTTAAAATAGTCACTGCTGATTCACCGTACACAGCACCTTCTTCAATATTTAAACATATTTAAATATAGGCCTTCCCTGAGTTTAGTGACACTGCTATCCAAAGGCCCTATTTTCCTCCTTATTTCTCACAAATCACTCCTTGAACTGTGCTCTGGAACCACCAATTAATGTTCAAGAAATGCTAGTATGGCCAAGTGAATACTAACAGCTTGCATAAAATAGCTTATTTAATCTTTTAAGCATATGGTATGAAGAAGAAAGAAATGCACATAGAATTTAAAGACTAAGGTACTAGGTAGACTCAACTTTATGCACTAGAACGTTTTTATTTCCTTTTTTCCTCCTCCTCCACCTTCTTTTTCTTTTTCTTCTTTTTCAAATTTCATACCACAAATATCTCTAACTTCACGCCAATGCCTTTGGAGCAGCATCCTCTTTAGAGTCCTTCGCAGGACACTATCAGGAGTAACTGAATTTGCCTGGCTAAACAGATGCATTCTTGACATCTCAGCTTATATAAGCAGACTTCTCTGTACATCACCCTTATACATACTCAAGCACACATGGCAAATACTGGGTAGTGCTTCTCTTTTACATGGACTCTAATGCTATTCTCTATTACTCACCAGTAGCCATCATTACTTTACGTCATTGTTGATCTGAAACAAATAGACTGCCATTTATTTCTCCAGCAAAGATGGGTTTGTTTAGGGTCAGCAGAGAACTGCAGTTTAGCATCTAAAATCATGGTGAGTCATGTGCAATTCTCCTCCCAGCAAGAGATGGAGAACACTTTATAGAAAGGAAAAAGAAGTTGGGAGGGCTGTAGTAATCAAAGAGTCCATGGCTTTTCATTGACTGAGTCCTTTTAAGGAAAGAAGAGTAGTCTTTCTTCTTCCTGTTTGGCTCTGCTATTGTCACAGAGTATGATAGCTTCCCCTTCTGGTCTCTTAACTTTAATTGAGGTTTCCGTTTAATAATTTTTTACATTATTATTTCCTATTTATTCATCTGGATCCCTCCCTAAGCTCTCAGGGTAATGAAGCAGGCATAGTTTTGACCCTATTCATTCTAGTAGGTAAGGGTATCTAGTACCATGCATAGCATATAGTAGAGTTCAATAAATGTTTGTTGAATGAATAAATGAATGAAGTAATTAGGCAGGTGTTATTTCATATAACAGTCATAATTATGAAGATAATTCAAGAAACTAAAGCAAAATGGTCCTATATTCTTAGGAAAAACTTTTAAGACAGAGACGCAAGTATAGGAGAATGAGGACACATAATTAATTTTTGATTCTCAGAGCAAAGTCCAAATATATGTTAACCTCTTCATGTAATTTGTATGGTAACTGTCTTCCAGTAAACCCAAACTCAGCCCTCCATTTCCTTATACCACAAGATATACTTATTTTGTTTTCTGGTTTAAGTATTTTGTGAAAAATTGAAGCATTAATTTTTATAACAGCAAAACTAGGTGATAAGCCACTAGTACTATGATCAATTAATGAAACCTACAAATAAACAAGCAGTGGAAAACTTAATAATGAAAGTGTTAATCTACAATTGCCTTGAAAAGTGCCTGTAAAATTTTTCCTTCAAATTTTGCCGCCAAAAACATTATGGTAGAAGTAACATGGTGTTACAATAAGAAAGGTTAAAAAATGTCATAGCCCAATATTTTAGAGTGTACTGCGTTGTAAAAAGGTATAAGGAATTCTCAAAACTTTTTACTGCTATATACTGGGAGCTCTGTATGAAATTGCTAAAGAAAAGAGGATAGTTTCATTTTTTTGTATGCTGTTTGTATGATTCTGTCTGTCATGTGTAATTCAGATGTACAAATATAACAAATGAATTAGAAAAAGAACCATACTCAGTTTCCGGTTAGATTTGCTTACCGGAACTTTGCAGTAGGATATTACCTGTCCTTCATGCTCAGAGTCTGTCATGTTCACATTTTAGTTCTCAAAGTTCCACGTATATTTCTTTCTATATGATACGTATCACTATATGTTTGTTAAATGAGGTTGAAACCAAGACATTTGGAGTATATATAAAAAGAATTTAAAATATTTCTAAAGTGATTTGCAGTCTTTTAAGTATGTATTTACCAAAATATTTAGAAAATCTGACTTCTGTGGCTTATATGACCCAGCAATCAAAATATAACAAAGTGGGGCTTCCCTGGTGGCGCAGTGGTTGAGAGTCTGCCTGCCGATGCAGGGGACAGAGGTTTGTACCCCGGTCCGGGAGGATCCCACATGCCACGGAGCGGCTGGACCCGTGAGCCATAGCCGCTGAGCCTGCGCCTCCGGAGCCTGTGCTCCGCAGCGGGAGAGGCCACAGCAGTGAGAGGCCCGGGTACAGCAAAATAACAAACAAACAAAAAATATAACAAAGTGTCATCTGAAACAGTGTGTAAATCTAGACGATGTATAAATTTAATTTAGCTGCTTCTGCAAACCAAAAAAGGCAAGTGTATTGAAATAGTTCAGAACATGGGCTTTGGTGTTTGATGACCTGGATTTTAATAACAGATCTGCCACTTAATAGGCAACTTTACTTTTGTAAGCATCAGCTTCTTCATCTAAAATAAGAGTATATTCCTGTCCTGCCCCTAGGTTCTTCAGAACAATTTTTTTTTTTTTTTTTAGATTTCATATGTATGTGTTAGCATATGGTATTTATTTTTCTCTTTCTGACTTCACTCTGTATGACAGTCTCTAGGTCCATCCACCTCACCACAAATAACTCAATTTCATTTCTTTTTATGGCTGAGTAATATAAAAAATAAAAATATAAAATATAAAATAAGAGTAGACAAACACCCGCCCTATAGGCTTGTTTTGAGTATAAATACAATAATAAATGCAAAATGTTTAGCACAGGACCTATCACTCAGTAAGCTGCTAGATACATTTACCTCTTTTTTCCTCAACTTGTAGAAGGAAGTTGTTGATAAACAGGAAAAACAACATAAAATTACTCTGAGCATGCAATTTAATTTTGAGGTAGCCAGTGTCCTTATTAATGTAGGCTTTAATATCAGAAAGTTTGAAGCCCAAACTAACTATGAGATCTAGCATAAGTCACTGAAAATTTGTAGATTTCTATCTGTTAATTGGGGAAAACAATAGCTACTTTGCCTAATTTAAGTAATTGCTGTTAAAGGGAACTTTAAAATACAAAGTATTAAACAAATGTAATGGACATAAAACACACTCCAGACTGTGCCAGTTTGTACATAGTGACTTGCAATTTTAAATTACTATGAGACATCACAGGATATTGAAAATATGGAACACAAGAGCCAGATAAGTAGAAAATTAGTTCTGGAAATAATGTTTGTTCAGATTGTTAGGGCAAGTCCATTTTTTTCCCCTCAGGCAGATATTTTGAAGGTTGTACTAGCTTCATTTTCCAGAGAGAAGGGTAAAGAAAGGAAGTTAATCTTATCTCTTCATGTGTCACATACCTTAGGACCTGGTCAATAAATATTAATTGATGAAGATGATATTGCAAGGACTATGTTTTGTGAAATTGATTCATAGATGTGAGACTTAGGCAGTTATACCAATGTGATTGGATGTTTCCAACAGCTTTTATTTAACTCTCTCTTTGTAAGATCATGTCAAAATAAATATGTTTAATTGGGATCCTGAGCATCTATCTTTTTTTCTTCCCCTTTCTGCCCCTCCTTCCCTCCCTCCCTCCCTCCCTCCCTCCCTCCCTTTCTTTCTCCCTCTTTCTCTCCCTTCCTTCCTCCCAGCTCTCTTTCTGTCTCCTTCCCTTGCCTGTTTATATAGTGTACAATTAAACCATAACCTTATAGGATGGGGATAGCAATTAGATCAATTTCGATCTCTGTTTATCGTTAGCCCTTGAAAAGTCTTACCTAACAAACCTAGAAAGTAGAGGAAAAAGGGACTTAAGCTAATGTTTTTTTTCTTCCTATTGCCATTTACCATTCACAGAAACTCAAGGTTCAGCTGGTATTTCTGAAAAGTCCATTTTGTGGAAAGTTGTATGAATGTCAGGACTTGTACATACCGGCCTGGACACCCTCAGCTTGGAGAGAACATGGCCCAGAGGCTGGTCTGAACTTTGTTTTAAAAAATAGTTGCTTAAATCCTTGGAACACTATCTCAGCCCAACCTGTGCCTGAACCAGTCCCTGGAATAAATTCCTGCATTGTCTGCTGCCTCATTATTCCATACCCCTTAGGCTCACACACAAAGGAATACTTAAGATCACAAAACATCATGATCTCAATAACTTATTTTTAAAGTTTTTGTTCATCCCAAGAGTTCTGTTTTTCACAAAATGCAATTAATTAGAGAGGTAAGTCATGGAATTCCAGATTATAATGTCAAAATATTTACCATGGGGCTGCAACCTTGTGTAGTGGACAAAAAGCCCCTGCCTAGTAACATATTTCATTTTTATATAGTTTAATATTGATTTTTCATGTTTTGTTTTCCCTGAAGCCTAACTTTTGGCAGGTTTCTTGAATTATCAGCAGTTTTTTTGGAGATTCCTACAACCACATAGTAAATCAATTCAACAGACAGATTTGAGTCCGATCTCTGTGCAAGGAAGGGGCAGGAATGAACAGGACAGCCTGTGAGAAGCTCAGGTGTGATGGAGAAAGTCAAGCTTACACATAACTAACATACCTAATAAAAAGCCTTAGACTATAGGAACAAT
Source organism: Phocoena sinus (assembly GCF_008692025.1). Lineage (NCBI taxonomy): Eukaryota > Metazoa > Chordata > Mammalia > Artiodactyla > Phocoenidae > Phocoena > Phocoena sinus. Next base: position 28,005,873 of record NC_045775.1, read on the forward strand.
ACAAATTTTCTAGAAGACTAGAAGGAAATATTGTTTTTGGCTTAGTGAGACTAGTGCTTTTTGTGGAGTATCTTCTCGAAAATTTTCTTCATTTCCTCTGTGGTAGTTTGGCTTAGATTTTCTGCCACTCCATCTTCTAGCATGGGATTTTTTGTTTACGTTGTTTAGAGCTGCCTATTTTTATTATCTCTTCCTGGATATGCAAGAATTTGTCTTTGTTTCTGTTTCCATCTCCTGCTCGCTCTCTCTCTCTCTTTCATGTTTAAAATCATAACAGTTTACCAGGAAATGTCTTGGAATTTATGGTTTTGTATCAGTTATTCTGGAGACATGGTGTACTCCCTCCTCTAGACTTGGATTCAAGTTTTCTTTTTATTTCTGAACAATTTTCTCACTTACAAATTAAAATACTTTTCATTTTATTTTTTTCAACTTTTGTCTTCGTGAAGGCCACATCTCTCATTTTATGTATTTTTAACTTCTTATTCATTTCAGTCATTATTTAAGTTTTTTTCTTTGTCTTATCCTCTCTGACATTTACCATCTATTCGATTGTATAGACTCCGCTTTTCTTAATCTCAGCATGACCTTCATTTTTGGTGCCATTTTATTATTTTTTTTCTTCACCTTTTTTCCTTAGAAGCAATGTCAATTTATTTTTCATGTCCTTCCTCTCCCTGCCATACCATTTTCCTGTGTGTGTGTGTGTGTGTGTGTGTGTGTGTGTGTGTGTGTGTGTGTGTGTGTGTGTGAGAGAGAGAGAGAGAGAGAGAGAGAGAGAGAGAGAGAGAGAGAGAGAGAGAGAGTGTAAGGAGAGGGAGAGAGAAAACATGAGTGCTTTGGTTTGCTTTTCCTTATTCCCAGATTTTCCTTATTCATACAGATACAGGCCTGCTCACAACTCAGTCTTCTCCAATGGGCTTCACCTTTGGATAAGTGTTTCAGTGATGGGACATCTATAAATTCTTTTATTTATCCCAGCATCTTTAATCTGTAGTATCTTAACAGGGTCCAAAGATTTTCATTCAATAACCCATGCCCTTCAGTGTCATTGCTCCTAACAGTGGTGTTGGTTCTGTCCCTCAGGGTGAGGCATCTGGCCTGGAACTCTCAGAGTTTTTCCAGTCTTGTCTGCATCTGCATCAGCAGGCATGTCTGCTCTACCCTTTACTTGTTCTGACAGCTCTCCTCATACATTGGGCCTGTGGTTATAGTGTGCCTTAGATTAACTGAAGAGCTTATGTGTCTATTTCTCATCCTCCCTCTAAGCTCAGAGAGGAAAGGGGGATACACGTCCTGATCCTGTCATCATAAATGTAAAGTCCCCAGAGTCTTTGTTTAAAGTTCTATCCGTAATTTTATGACATTTTTTGGGATAAAATGGTAAAATAGAGTTGTCAATTTTTGTAGTCAGGGATCTTCCCTGAGGATTATTGATTTGTCTTGCATACTCTTGACAACACAAACACGATGCAATAAAAAGAATAGTAGCTAAAGTTTGAGTGTGCTTACATAAGGTACTGTCCTAAGCCTTTACATGTATCAACTCATTTAATTTTCACAGTCACCTTATGAAGTAGATGCTATTCTAGGCCAAACTATCATTCAAGATTATGGAAATACATAGATTGGGGTTTGCAATGTGCAGTGTAACAGATATTATGTTGTATTCGGCAGCATAACCTGGCCAGATTTATGACTTAACTTTTATTATCGCGAAATCTGTTTCTCTGAGTCAGATAGAGTGGTGGAATTAATAACAGATATACATAACTTTCGTTACCAGTTGGTTTTTTAAAAAGAAATATGCTAATAAGTAATGATCAGACTTGAGAGCGGAGGGACCAGGGAAGAGCTAGGCCCTTTGTAATTGACAGGAGCCACAGGGGTAATGTTGGATGGATCTGGCAAGAGTAGCTGAATGTATGCTTTGCTTTATCAGAAAAGGCTTTGATGCCCAACTCAGTTACTCATTATCTCCTTGATGAGAAAAAGGTAAATAACTGAAACAAAAGCCTGGATCAGTAAATTTCTGATCTCATGTATATGTATAACATCTGATCCTTACCAGCTAGATCCCAGGGTTCTCAGTATGATAATCTTCTACCTTGGGATGCAGAATGAGCAGTGAGGCAAAGAAGAGATTTGGGCCATTACCATGTATTCTTTTAAAATATTTTTCATTTATTCACTGCACCTGGTATGGAGGCCTACCCCTTATTTTCTAATTTGATGCCTGGCGATTACATGTGCTTAACTGAGTTGAAACATTCAGGTGGTCCAGGAAAAAATAAAATTGGCTGTCTGTCCATGAAATTAGCCCAGAAGCCATTCTATAATATTTCCTTTCTGCATTATTTTTAGTATCAAGTTCACATTGATTCATATGGTGCCTAACACAATAACTCTTACATAGCAGAAAATCTATAAATGTTTTTTGATTGAATGTAAATTCTAGTGTGGGTCAATTTAAAGTATTACCTTCTTTGTGGTATTTTGCCTGATCATAATTCTTGAGCAAAGTAAGTATAAGACTGACCATCATTATATGACTAAAGAAAAGAAAATCCATTAAGAAAAGACCCATAAATAACTTCTTAGACTTCTTGCTGTATAAAATATTGTAGCAGTTAAGATCACAGGCTTTAGAATCAGCTGAACCCTATTGGAATTCCAGATATATTACTATTCCTTATTGTGAGAATTTAGATATGTTACTCAAGTTCTTTGAGTCTTATTTTCTTCATCTCTGAAGTGAGGTTAATAAATGTATTTCTAAGAACTTTGTGAGGATTATCAGAGAAAAATGAATTAAAGCACCCATCCTTGAGGTCTTATATTTACTAAAGAAATAAAAGAGAGAATACTATCTCAAAAAACTTAAAGTTCAAAAATCTGAATATTCAAGTTGAAAACAGAATTCCTGAACTTCTACTAATGCTCTCTTGCTTTTTATAGGGCTAAAAGTGTTACCTAGTCCAAGCTTGTACCACTTGCCACAGGACAGGCCAATAAATCGAGAGATGAGCTGTTGGGGCCAGGAGTAGTGACTTTATTCAGAAAGCCAGCAGACCAAGAAGATGGTGGACTAGTGTCCCAAAGAACCATCTTACTGAGTTAGAATTCAGGCTTATTTTATACTAAAAGGGGAGGGAGTGTGGCTTGTTGTTGCAGACTTCTTGGTGCCAGAATCCTCAGTTCTTACAACTGTCCACATAGGTCTGGTCACAGTGTTCCTGTAAACCTCCAAAGTAGGCATTTCTAATTGTGAATCATTTATTAATTTGTTATATAAGAGTAAGATGAGAGAACACAGTAAACAGAAAATTTAATTAAAAATAAATATTTTGAATAGGTATATTTTTGCTTCTATCCAACTTCCTGCTCTTTAAAAGACTTCCAGTCCTAAATTTTACTTGGAAGAATTTAGTCAACAAAGCTAGTGGCTGCACTGCCAGAAACACAATAGCCTTATTTGGTAAGCAGCAAGTATTTCTCTTTAAGTGTTCACCAAACAGCACCATTTGGAGTGAGGAAGTATTGACACTGCTTTTAAAACATGCTCTTAAATATATATTTTTAAAACAATGTCAATTTTAGTAAACTAGGTTGTTTTTCTCTTCCTTTTGCAGCAATTGAAGTTCAAAAGATTGTCAGTTATTTTTAAGTTTCATGAAGGAAAATGCCTGTGCTCTTTATAATAGAAAAGGCAGATGTTACCCAAACTCAAAGCAAACTAAACTGATTTTGCTGCAAAATTTCCAGGTTACAACAACTTACTTGAAATAATCAGTTACTTATGATGTACTTCTTTCCTTTAACCAAATTTTTATCAGTGATTTAGAACACATTTATTAATGTTTCACTTCATAGTATGTATTAATGTTTCACTCAAAATGTTATTTTGTTTGAAATTAACAAAAAACCTGCCCCAGAGAATAAGAGACAGTAAATTTTAAAAACAAGAGGGTAAAAAATAGTATGGTCACTGTTTTATTTCTTTAAAAATCTGTGGTTTAGGGGAAAGAGTACAGTGAATCATGAAACCCAATCTACAAATCAGGGCATTGAGACCTGGTGAGAATCACAAAGTGTGCTGGACCATATTATGACTCATATAAAATGTGAATCCCTATCAAACCCTCTGAAATTGTGTAGCATCTGGGTCAATTTGATCCTGTGATTGGAGTTTCAACTTCATCATTGGAACTTTGTTTTCCTGTTAACTAACATATTAGTTAAGGGTATAAGAATTATAATTAAATCCAGGTGTGACCTTCATTAGTTGCAGGTCCCCAAATTCCTAAAGCACCACTTTCCTTATCTTTACAATGGGAATAAGAAAATAATAAGTAACTCTCCCAGGGCTGTTATAAGCTTTATATTTTTATTGGAGTATAATTGCTTTACAATGTTGTGTTAGTTTCTTCTGTGCAATGAAGTGAATCAGCTGTATGCATACCTATATCCCCTCCCTCTTGGACCTCCCTCCCACACCCCCATCCCACCCATCTAGGTCGTCACAGAGCACCAAGCTGAGCTTTCTCTGCTTTATAGCATGTTCCCACTAGCTATCTAATTTATGCATGGTAGTGTGTATATGTCAATGCTAATCCCCCAGTTTGTCCCACCCTCCCCTGCCCCCCTGTGTCCACATGTCCATTCTCTATGTCTACGTCTCTATTCCTGCCCTGTAAATAGATTCATCTCTACCATTTTTCTAGATTCCACATATATATGCATTAACATATGATGCTTGTTTTTCTCTTTCTGGCTTACTTCACTCTGTATGACAGACTCTAGGTCCATCCACATCTCTACAAATGACCCAATTTCATTCCTTATTATAGCTGAGTAATATTCCATTGTATATATGTACCACATCTTCTTTATCCATTCATCTGTCATTGGACATTTAGGTTGTTTCCATATCCTGGCTTTAAATGAGTTAAATAGTAGAAAATGCTTAGCACAGTTGCTTGCACATTCACCTCTCTGGAAGTGTTAGCAATTGTGATATAGCCAGGGCAGGAGTCTTAACACAGAGATACTCTGCCTATTGTGGGACTTCCAACACCCGTCCTCTCATTCTTATGGGAGGATTTTCCCTTCTACCACCACAGGATAGATAGCTTATCCCTCCCTGGAATGGTCAATAATCTCAATAACTAAGAAAGGAAATATAAAAGGAAGAAATTTAGGGTTTATTTCCTTAGTTTTTATTGAAAGAAAAATGTTGCCTTTGGCTGTATTATTTTGGCAGTCCTTGCATGTGAAAAGAAAGGGAGAGCTATGGGTTCCTAAACTGAATGTTGTAAGTGAATTTAACCACTTGAAAAATAATTTCCATGGCAGCAATGCATTAAAAATGAATAGTAACAATGAGCATCTACAAAAAAAAATTCTTTCAATTTATAAATTGATTATCTCATGTATTATCTTTTTTAATTCCTATATTCTTATATTTAGATATTATTATCATTATTATTTAACCAGATAGATAAGAAATAGTGTGATTCAAAATATTAAGTGACTAGCTTATTATCCCATAGCTGAGGCTTCTAGCAATGTTTATATATATATATGTATATATACACACACACATATTTGTGTATATATAAAATATATGCATATATGTATATATTTCATATGTGTATTATATAATGTGTGTGTACACACATGCATACATATATTAATATGTGTATATATATATATTCATATGAATATACACATAAAGTGGGAGAGAGGATATACTATGTTTGCAAATGTATTGAATATATATACTGAATATATTCTGACAAGTATGAACACAAAATTGAGATTTAACATGACAATGTTAGTTGTAAAAATAAAGAATTCACATATACAAATTATACTTGAAGAAAAACTTAAAATAATTGTCCTAGCTCCCTTTACTGAAATGATTTATAAAATTTCTGATATGTGATTCAGGTGAGTAAATAAATATACTGCTCATATAGGAGCAAATGACTTATTAGATTCATTTTATTCATATCTAATTTTCTCAAAGAATATAAGCAATTTTAACAAATTAAATTCATTACTTACTCTAAATTGAATTAAAGTGATTTCTTGCATTTCTTATGTGGAAGAGGTCACTGGGATTTTCTTTCCTCTCAAATACAAGTTATGAATCCATTTTCTTTCTTGGATTGATTATGTGTGTAATGAAAGGCTTTGAACAGAATTCAGAAAACATCTCAAAAGAAAATTAATATTTAGACATTATTTAAGTCAAAAAAATGAAATTTTGTGTTACACTATAAAATGAAAGTACAATTACTGAGCACTAATATGTGAGGTGCTTTCATTTATATTGCTTAGTTTAATACTAACAACATAACAATGTGTTAACTGTTAACCTCTTTTGAAAATGAAGAAATCAAGTCACAGATAAGTTATTCACTGAGCATAAGATTGCACAATTAGTAAATGGTAATTCTGCATTCAATTCCATATTTTTCTGACTCCAAAGAACACGTTATTCTCTTTTACAAAATTACTCGTTTTCTTTTTTAAATTGAAGTTGTCAACCCATTACCATTTTAACAAACCAAACAGATGAAGGATTGACATTCTCATGTGGCCACTTCTTTATTCTTTCTGGGTTTCCCACTCTCTGAGTTCTCAGCTCTCTAAGAATTTCTGAGTGAGTGTTACTCAATATTACAATCTTATGTGGCAGTTGGAGACTAAATCCCCTGTTATGGAATTCCCTGGCAGTCCAGTGGTTAGGACTCCATGCTTTCCCTGCTGAGGATGGGGGAACTAAGATCCCACACAAAAAAATGTAGACTTAAAAAAAAAAATCCCGTAAGTTACATTCTGCCTCTGCCATTTATTAGGTTGATGACCTTGAAAACTTTAACAGATTTCTGAGCCTCATAACTTCCAAACTGTGGTATTTCCCATAGTCTAAGTTCATCCATCAGCTTGTCCCATATCCACTGAGAGTTTTATGTTTCTCACATGCTTTGCCTGGCCACACTTTATAAAGTAGATCTACCACCAACACCCAGAAGTTTATTATTCTATAATGTATTACATTTTGAAATTCTTTCACTTATTTTTACTTTTTTTTTTTGTCTCTGTGGAATTAGGGACCTTGTCTGCATGATCATTATTTTATGCCCTGTGCCTAGTACTTTTCCTGGCATGAAATCAATACTCACAAACTATTGACCGAATGCAGAAATGATTGAAATTATTAGTGTTCAGTTTGAGTCAAACTAGAAAAACAATGACATTAACATATTGTTTCCTTAATCTTATTCTGATTGGTGTGTGGGACATATTATAACTCATTTGTCGCTAAGTGAGGTGGAACATTTGTATTGATTTAGTGTTAAGATCTGCTATTTTCCTGATGTAAACCTGTTTCTTAATGGTGTGACCACACAAAATATTTCTAAATATTCCAAGAAAAACTGAAATAAGACAAAAAGTGATGTGTAATAGTGTTGACATCTCTTAGAAGCATAAACTAAAGAGAAAAAACAATAAAAAAGACACAAGTTCTGAATAAAACTTGTTATGGTGGATTGACACTCTCCTCAGAGAGTTTATTTCTAAACAAAACTAAGTATTGTAAACTCTTCAAGATACAGTAACAATTGGAATATTAAAGCACTTAACAGTTTAAGACTAACGTACAGACTTATTTTTATGTGCTTAACTGTCAAATGTCCTGGGAATTATGAAGACAAGTCCTTCAGCAACTATCATGTATGAATTATACAACATGATTTTATTAGATTTTAAAATGTTTATTATTTTCTTTAGACTCTATAATAGACTATTAAGTAATATTTTCACATAAATACAAAATAAATAGTGTTAATCCTTTATAAAATAATATAAAACATCTTTTTGCAAATTAATACAGGCTGGTATAATTCTGCTCTAATCAATATTTAAATATATTTACATTTAGTCACCAGGCCTTCCCTGTTTTTAATGTTACTATCATCCAAAAGCCATATCAAGTTGGGAAGAACTGATATGTTGACAATATTGAGTCTCAGTATTCATGAACGTGGACTACTTCTCTATTCATTTAGTTCTTTGAATTCTTTCAGCAAAGTTTTATAGTTTTCCTCATAGAGATCTTGTGCATATTTGTTAATTCATACGAAAATATTTCATTTTGGGGGGTGCAAATGTAATGGTGTTATGTTTCTAATTTTAAATTCCACTTGTTTACTGCTAGTATATAGGAGAGTGATTAACTTTTGCATGTTAATATTGTATCCCGCAACCTTTCTATACTAACTTATTAGTTCCAGGAGTGGTTTTTTTTTTATGCCATTTTTTTTAGGTTTTCTAAAGAGGTGATCGTGTCATCTGCAAGCAAAGACAATTTTATTTCTTCTTTCTCAGTCTGAATACTGTTAATTTTCTTTTCTTGTCTTATTAACTAGAACTTCTAGTATGATGTTGAAAGGCAGTGGTTAGAGGGGATATCCTTAAGTTGTCCCTGATTTTCATGGAAGAGCTTTTAGTTTCTCACCATTAAGAAGAAATGTTTTTGATAACCTGGAAGACATATTACAAATGATTTTGAGGAGGCATTTTGAGATAATTGAAGGTACTGTTGACCTCTGAATTCCATGCAACAAACCTTATAAGGTACTCACTAGCTTAGAAAACCAGTGAGTCTATAATACTCAATCTGTTCCTTTTTTTTAAAAAAAGTTTTGCATAATCTTGAGTAGTCAACAATTTGTCCTTAGGTAATAATAGCTAACATCATACTCAACACTGAAAAGTTGAAAGCTTTACCTATCAGTTCATGAAAAAGATAACAATGCCCACTCTCACCACTTTTATTCAGCATAATACTGGAAGTCCTAGACAGAGCAATTAGGCAAGACAAAGAAATAAAAGGCATCCAAATTAGAAAGGAAAACAAAATTGTTGTTATTTACAGATAATATGATCTTATATATTAAAAATACCAAAGACTCAACCCCAGAACTACTGGAACTAATCAACAAATTTAGTAAATTTGTAGGATATAAAATCAATATACAGAAACCAGTTGCATTTCTATAAGTACTATCAACAAAATATCCAAAAAGGAAATAAAGAAAACTATCCCATTCACAGTAGAATCAAAAAAATAAAATACTGAGGAATAAATTTAACCAAGGAAGAGAAACAGGTGTACGAATAAAACTACAAGGCTTCAATGAAATAAACTGAAGATGACACAAACACATGAAAGCTATCCCATGTTTATGGATTGTAAGAGTTAATATTTTAAAATATATATATAGTATGAGTCTTACAGCTCTAGAAACAGGTGTCAAATAGTATGTGAGTTTTTGTGGCAAATTTCTTGTCTATGCTCTTGATTGTTTTTGTCTTCTAACTTTTTAAGCAACTCTATAAGGTATAAATTGTATACTGTAAAATTCATCCATCATAAGTATATTATTCAATAACTCTTACTTCAAAGAGTTGTACAACTATTACCACACTCCAGTTTTAAAAAACTAACATCACCCCCCAAATTTTCATCATGTCCCTTTACAGTCAGTCTCTGCACCCTCCACTAGACTAAAGTGACCACTGATCTGCTTTGTGTCTATAAATTTACCTTTGCTAGTAATGTCACATAAATGAAATCATACAACATGTAGAATTTTATTTCTGGCTTCTTTCACTTAATATAACAAATTTGAGATCTGTCTATGTTGCACATGTATCAACAGTTTGTTCATTTTTATCACTGAGTTGTGTTACACTGGATGGATACCCCATATTTTGTTTATTTACTCACTTGTTGAGGGGCATTTGAGTTGTTTCCAGATTTTGGCTAACATAACTAAAATGGTTACAAATGTTTGTGTAAAATCCTTTGTATGAACAATCTCCTTTCATTTATATGGCTGAAGACAAAGGATTAGAATAGCTGTTTCATGTGGTAGATGAATGTTTAATTTTTAATGAACTGCCAGTTTTATTTTCCAAAGTGACTGAAAGGTTTTACATTCTAAAAGGCAATGTATGAGGGTTCCAGTTGCTCCACATCCATGAAAAATTTGGTCTTGTCAGATTTTTGGTTATAGCCATTCTAGTGGGTATGGAGTAGTCTTTAATCTTGGTTTTAATTAGAAAATTAGTGGATCATCTTTTCATGTGCTTATGAACCAGTCATATATATTCTTTCGTGACATGTCTATTCAAAACTTCTGTCCTTTTTTTCTTTTTTCTTCCAGTTTTATTGAGTTATAATTGACCTACAGCATTGCACAATTTAAGGTGTACAGCATAATGATTTGATTTACATATATCATGAAGTGATTATCACAATAAGTTTAGTGAACCCCCATTATCTCATATAGATACAAAATTAAATAGAAAAAATTTTTTTCTTGTGACAAGAACTCAGGGTTTAATCTCTTAACAGCTTGCATATATAGCATATAATAGTGTTATTTATCATTCTGTACATTACATCCGCAGTGCTTATAACTGAAAATTTTTACCTTTTGACTGTCTCTATCCAGTTCCCCCTCCCCCAAATACCCTCCTCTGGTAACACAAATATAATTTCTTTTTCTATGAGTTTGTTTGTTTGTTTTTGAATTATAATTGACCTAGAAGACTATGTTAGTTCCTGGTACACCACATACTGATTGAATATTTCTATACATTTCAAACCAATCAACACAATAAATTTAATTATCATATGTCACCATACAAAGATATTACATAGTTATTGACTATATTCCCCATACAGTTCATTTCCGACCTGTGGCTCATCTATTTTTGCGACTGGAAGTTTGCACCTCTGAATCTTCCTCACCCATTTCTTTCCTCCCTCCATCCCTCTCCCCTCTGGCAACCACTTGTTTGTTCTCTATGAGTTGGTTTCTGTTTTGTTATGTTTGTTCATTTGTTTTGTTTGTTTAGATTCCACATATAAGTGAAATCATACAGTATTTGTTTTTCTCTGTCTGAGCATCACTTAGCATAATACCTTCTCAGTCCATCCATATTCTTACAAATGACATGATTTCATTCGTTTTTATGGCTGAGTAATATTCCACTGTGTATATATAGGCAGCGTATATATGGGTCTTGTTTTTTTCCTTTTGTTTTTGTTTTTTTTAATCCATTCAGCCACTTTATGTATTTTGACTGGAGCATTTAGTTCATTTACATTTAAAGTAATTATTGATAGGTATGCCATTTTGTTAATTGTTTTGGGGTTGTTTTTATAGTTCTTTTGTTGTTGGTCCTTTCTTCTTTTGTTCTCTTGCTTATGATTTGATGAGTTCTTTGAATATCTTTGCGATCAGTACCTTGAACTCTTTATTAGGTAGATTGCCTATCTCCACTTTACTTACCTCTTCTTTTGGGATTTTATCTTATCTCTTCATTTGGAACTGTTTCTCTGTTGCCTCATTTTGCCTCATTTGCTGCTTTTATTTCTATGTATCTGGTACGTTGATTATGTTTCCCAACCTCAGAAAAGTGGCCTTTTGTAGGAGACATCTTATATATCCCAGCAGCACACTCCCCTCTGGTCAGCAAACCTATATGCTCTAGGGATGCCCCCATGTGGTCTGCATGGGTCCTTCTGTTGTGGTAGGCTGACTACTGTGCATGGTCTTAGAGGCATGGCTGGCCCCTATTTCGGTTGGTTGCCAGGTCCTGCCTTGTGTGGAGACTGCTGGCCACTGGTTGGTGGATCCAGTTTACAAGGTTGTTGGCTGCAGAGCTCCAGAGGTCCTTGGGGCTAGTGCTGGCCCACTGGTGGATGGAGCCAGGTTTTGGGGTGGGTGGTTGCAGAACCAGGGTCCTGGATCTAGTGTTGGCCTGCTGGTGGGTGGGGTCACCTCCTGACATGGCAACTGCAGGGTCTGGGATGTCCCAAAGCTGATGCTGGCCTGCGTTGAGTGGCGCTGGATCCTGGGGCCTCTGGCTGAAGGATCTTAGGTTTCTTGGTGCTGGTGGCAGCCTGCTGGTGGGTGGGGCTGGGGTCAGGGGGGTCCTGGGGCTAGCACCTTCTCACTGGTGAGCAGAAGCCCATAGTCTCTGGCTTCAGGGCCCTTGGGTCCCAGAGCTGGTGTCTACATGCTGATGGTTGGGGCTGGATTCCAGGGCTACTGGCTGAGGGGCCCAAGGTGTCCCAGAGCTGGTGTTAGCCTGCTAGAGGGAAGAGCCAAGGCACAGGGGGTACTGGGGAGGGTGCTGGCCTGCTGGTGTGTGGCTTGGGCCCTGACACTGCAAGCTGTCTGGCTGAGGTGGTCCTAGAGCTGATGCCTACCTACTGGTAGGTGGAACCAGGTCCTGGGATCTCTGGCTGCAGGGCCCTGGGCATCCTGGGGCTAGTGCTGGTGCAGTGGTATGTAGGGCTGGGTCCTGAGATATCTGGTAGACAGGCTGGGTCCTGGGATGGTTGTGGGTTTAGGGTGGCTCTTAAGGCAGCAGGCCTACTGGTGGGTGGGGCTGTGTTTCTGCTAGCTAGTTGCTTGGCTTGAGGTGTCCCTGTACTGCTGTTGATGGGCTGTTGGGTGGGGCCATGTCCTAGTGCTAATAAGGTAAAGGGAGCATTCCAAACTGGATTTGCCAGCACCATTGTCCATGTGGTAGAAGGAGCTCCAAAAATGTCTGTGTCCCTAGGGTAAGCTCCAGTTGCCCCCTGCCTCTCCAGGAGACTCTTCAAGGTCAGCAGGTGGGTCTGATCCAGGCTCCTTTCAAATCATTGCTTCTTCCCTGGATTCTAGAGCATGTGAAATTTTCTGTGTGCCAATTAAGAGTGGAGTCTCTATACCCCACTGCTCTATAGCTCTTCCAAAAGTAAGCCCTGCTGGCCTTAAAGCCAAAGAGTCTGGGGACTCATCTTTCTGGTGCAGGAAACCGAGGCTGGAGAGCCCAATATGGCACTCAAACCACTCACTCTTTGGGGAGAACCCCTGCTATTATAACTATATTCCTGTTTGTGAGACTCCCACCGAAGGGTATAAGCTTTTTTTTTTTAATATCTTTATTGGAGTACAATTGCTTTACAATGGTATGTTAGTTTCTGCTTCATAACATAGTGAATCAGCTATACATATACATATATCCCAATATCTCCTCCCTCTTGTGTCTCCCTCCCACCCTCCCTATCCCACCCCTCTAGGTAGTCACAAAACATCCAGCTGATCTCCCTGTGCTTTGCGGCTACTTCCCACTAGCCATCTATTTTACATTTGGTAGTATATATGAGTCCATGCCACTCTCTCATTTCGTTGTGGCTCCCCCTCCCTGTGTCCTCAAGTCCATTCTCTACGTCTGGGTCTTTATTCCTGTCCTGTCCCTAGGTTCTTCAGAAACTTTTTTTGGATTCCATACATACGTGTTAGCATATGGGATTTGTTTTTATCTTTCTGACTTACTTCACTCTGTATGACAAAATCTAGGTCCATCCACCTCACTACAAATAACTCAATTTAGTTTCCTTTTATGGCTGAATAATATTCCATTGTATATATGGTCCATATCTTCTTTATCCATTCATCTGTCGATGGACACTTAGGTTGCTTCCATGTCCTGGCGATTGTAAATAGAGCTGCAGTGAACATTGTGGTACAGGACACTTTTGAATTATGGTTTTCACAGGGTGTATGCTCAGTAGTGAGACAGCAGGATCATATGGTAGTTCTATTTGTAGTTTTTTAAGGAACCTCCATACTGTTCTCCATAGTGGCTGTATTAATTTACATTCCCACCAACAGTGCAAGAGGGTTCCCTTTGCTCCACACCATCTCCAGCACTTTTTCTTTGTAGATTTTTTCGATGATGGCCATTCTGACTGGTGTGAGATGATACCTCATTGTAGTTTTGATTTCCATTTCTCTAATGATTAGTGATGTTGAGCATTCTTTCATCTGTTTGTTGGCAATCTATATATCTTCTTTGGTGAAATGTCTATTTAGGTCTTCTGCCCATTTTTGGATTAGGTTGTTTGCTTTTTTGATATTGAGCTGCATGAGCTGCTTGTAAATTTTGGAGATTAATCCTTTGTCAGTTGCAACATTTGCCAATATTTTCTCCCATTATGAGGGTTGTGTTTGGCTCTGGTTATGGTTTCCTTTGCTATACAAAAGCTTTTAAGTTTCATTAGGTCCCATTTGTTTATTTTTGTTTTTATTTCCATTTCACTAGGAGGTGGATCCAAAGGGATCTTTCTGTGATTTATGTCATAGAGTGTTCTGCCTATGTTTTCCTCTAAGAGTTTGATGGTGTCTGGACTTACATTTAGGTCTTTAATCCATTTAGAGTTTATTTTTGTGTATGGTCGTAGAGTGTTTCAATTTCATTCTTTTACATGTAGTTCTCCACCTTTCTCAGCACCACTTATTGAAGAGGCTCTCTTTTCTCTGTTGTATATTCTTGCCTCCTTTATCAAAAATAAGGTGACCATATGTGCATGCTTTTATTTCTGGCCTTTCTGTCCTGTTCCATTGATCTATATTTCCATTTCTGTGCCAGGACCATCCTGTCTTGATTACTGTAGCATTGTAGTATAGTCTAAAGTCAGGGATCCTGATTCCTCCAGCTCCGTTTTTCTTTCTCAAGATTGCTTTGGCTCTTCGGGGTCTTTTGTGTTTCCATACAAATTGTGAAATTTTTGTTCTAGTTCTGTGGAAAATGCCAGGGGTAGTTTGATGGGAATTGCATTGAATCTGTAGATTGCTTTGGGTAGTAGAGGCATTTTCACAATATTGATTCTTCCAATCCAAGAACATGGTATATCTCTCCATCTGTTTGTATCATCTTTAATTGCTTTCATCAGTGTCTTATACTTTTCTGCATACAGGTCTTTTGTCTCCTTAGGTGGGTTTATTCCTAGCTATTTTATTCTTTTTGTTGCAATGGTAAATGGGAGTGTTTTCTTAATTTCTCTTTCACGTTTTTCATAATTAGTGTATAGGAATGCCAGAGATTTCTGTGCATTAATTTTGTATCCTGCTGCTTTGCCAAATTCATGGATTAGCTCTAGTAGTTTTCTGGTAGCATCTTTTGGATTCTCTATGTATAGTATCATGTCATCTGCAAACAGTGACAGCTTTACTTCTTGTTTTCCAATTTGGATGCCTTTTATTTCTTTTCCTTCTCTGATTGCTGTGGCTAAAACTTCCAAAACTATGTTGAATAAGAGTGGTGAGAGTGGGCATCCTTGTCTTCTTCCTCATCTTAGTGGAAGTGGTTTCAGTTTTTCATCATTGAGAACAATGTTGGCTGTGGGTTTGTCATATATGGTCTTTATTATTTTGAGGTAAATTCCCTCTGTGCCTACTTTCTAGAGTGTTCTTTGTCATAAATGGGTGTTGAATTTTGTCGAAAGCTTTTTCTGCATCTATTGAGATGGTCATATCGAATTTGTTAATATGGTGTATCACATTGATTGATTTGTGTATATTGAAGAATCCTTGCATTCCTGGCATAAACCCCACTTGATCATGGTGTATGGTCCTTTTAATGTGCTGCAGGATGCTGTTTGCTAGTATTTTGTTGAGGATTTTTGCATCTATGTTCATCAGTGATATTGGCCTGTAGTTTTCTTTCTTTGTGACATCCTTGTCTGGTTTTGGTATCAGGGTGATGGTGGCCTCGTAGAATGAATTTGGGAGTGTTCCTCCCTCTGCTGTATTTTGGAAGAGTTTGAGAAGGATAGGTGTTAGGTCTTCTCTAAGTATTTCATAGAATTCACCTGTGAATCCATCTGGTCCTGGGCTTTTGTTTGTTGGAAGATTTTTAATCCCAGTCTCAATATCAGTGCTTCTGTTTGGTCTGTTTATATTTTCTATTTCTTCCTGGTTCAGTCTTGGAAAGTTGTGCTTTTCTAAGAATTTGTCCATTTCTTCCAGGTTGTCCATTTTATCACATATAGTTGCTTGTAGTAATCTCTCATGATCCTTTGTATTTCTGCAGTGTAAGTTGTTATTTCTCCTTTTTCATTTCTAATTCTATTGATTTGAGTCTTCTCCCTTTTTTCTTGATGAATCTGGCTAATAATTTATCAATTTTGTTTCTCTTCTCAAAGAACCAGCTTTTAGTTTTATTGATCTTTGCTATTGTTTCCTTCATTTCTTTTTCATTTATTTCTGATCTGATCTATATTTCTTTCCCTCAGCTCAGTTTGGGGGGTTTTTGCTCTTCTTTCTTTAATTGCCTTAGTTGTTAGGTTGGGTTGTTTGAGATGCTTCTTGTTTCTTGAGGTAGGATTGTATTGCTATAAACTTCCCTCTTAGAACTGATTTTGCTGCATCCTGTAGGTTTTGGGTTGTCGAGTTTTCATTGTTATTTGTTTCTAGGTATTTTTGGATTTCGTCTTTGATTTCTTCAGTGATCTCTTGGTTATTCAATAGGGTATTGTTTAGCCTCCATGTGTTTGTGTTTTTACGGATAGTTTTCCTCCAGTTGATATCTAGTCTCATAGCATTGTCATCAGAAAAGATACTTGATAAGATTTCAATTTTCTTAAATTTACCAAGGCTTGATTTGTGACCCAAGATATGGTCTATCCTGGAGAATGTTCCATGAGAACTTGAAAAGAAAATATAATCTGTTGTTTTAGATGGAATGTCCTATAAATATCAATTAAGTCCACCTTGCTTAATGTGTCATTTAAAGCTTGTGTTTCCTTATTTATTTTCATTTTGGATGATCTGTCCATTGCTGAAAGTGGGGAGTTAAAGTCCTCTACTTTGATCATGTTACTGTCAATTTCCCCTTTTATGGCTGTTAGCATTTGCCTTATGTATTGAGGTGCTCCTATGTTGGGTGCATAAATATTTACAATTGTTATATTCTTGGATTGATCCCTTGATCATTATGTAGTGTCCTTCTTTGTCTCCTATAATAGTCTTTATTTTAAAGTCTATTTTGTCTAATATGAGAATTGCTACTCCAGCTTTCTTTTGATTTCCATTTGCATGGAATATATTTTCCATCCCTTCACTTTCAGTCTGTATGTATCCCTAGGCCTGAAGTGGGTTTCCTGTAACAGCATATATACTGTCTTCTTTTTGTATCCATTCAGCCAGTCTATGTCTTTCAGTTGGAGCATTTAATCCATTTACATTTAAGATGGTTATCAATATGTATGTTCCTATTACCATTTTCTTAATTGTTTTGGGTTTGTTATTATAGGGTTTTCCTTCTCTTGTGTTTCCCCCTAGAAAAGTTCCTTTAGCATTTGCTGTACAGCTGGTTTGGTGGTGCTGAATTCTCTTAGCTTTTGCTTGTCTGTAAAGTTTTTAATTTCTCTGTCAAATCTCAATGAGATCCTTGCTGGGCAGAGTAATCTTGGTTTTAGGTTTTTCTTTTCATCACTTTAAGTATGTCCTGCCACTCCCTTCTAGCTTGCAGACTTTGTGCTGAAAGATCAGCTGTTAACCTTATGGGGATTCTCTTGTATGTTATTTCTTGCTTTTCCCTTGCTGTTTTAAATATTTTTTCTTTGTATTTAATTTTTGATAGTTTTATTAGTATGCGTCTTGGCGTATTTCTCCTTGGATTTATCCTATATGGGACTGTCTGCACTTCCTGGAGGTGATTGACTATTTCCTTTCCCCTATTAGGGAAGTTTTCAGTTATAATCTCTTCGAATATTTTCTCAGTCCCTTTCTTTTTCTCTTCTTCTTCTGGGACACTTATAATTCGAAACTTGGTGCATTTAATGTTGTCCCAGAGGTTTCTGAGACTGTCCTCAATTCTTTTTTTTTTTTTTTTTTTCGGTACACGGGCCTCTCACTGTTGTGGCCTCTCCCGTTGTGGAGCACAGGCTCTGAATGCACAGGCTCAGCGGCCATGGCCCATGGGCCCAGCCACTCTGTGGCATGTGGGATCCTCCTGGACCGGGGCACGAACCTGCATCCCCTGCATTGGCAGGCAGGCTCTCAACCACTGCGCCACCAGGGAAGCCCCTCAATTCTTTTAATTCTTTTTTCTTTATTCTGTTCTGTGGTAGTTATTTCCACTATTTTATCTTCACGGTCACTTATCTGTCCTTCTGCGTCAGTTATTCTGCTATTGATTTCTTGTAGAGAATTTTTAATTTCATTTAATGTCATTCATCACTGCTTGTTTTCTTTAGTTCTTCTAGCTCTTTGTCATACATTTCTTGTGTTCTGTCCATTCTTTTTCCAAGATTTTGGATCATCATTAGTCTCATTACTCTAAATTCTTTTTCAGGTAGACTGCCTATTTCCTCTTCATTTTTTAGGGCTGGTGGGTTTTTACCTTGCTTCATCATCTGCTGTGTGTTTCTCTGTTCTCATTTTGCTTAACTTGCTGTCTTTTGGGTCTCCTTTTTGCAGGCTGCACATTCATAGTTCCTCTTGTTTTTGGTGTCTGCCCCCATTGACTAAGGTTGTTTCAGTGACCCATAACTTGGGTCACAAATCAAGCCTTGGTAAATTTAAGAAAATTGAAATCGTATGAAGTATCTTTTCTGACCACAGTGCTATGGGACTAGTTATCAGTTACAGGGAAAAGTCTGTAAGAAATACAAACACATAGAGCTAAATAACACACTACATACTAACCAAGAGATCACTGAAGAAATCAAAGAGGAAATCAAAAAATACCTAGAAACAAATGACAATGGAAACACAACAAACCAAAACCTATGGGATGTAGCAAAAGCAGTTCTAATAGGGAAGTTTATAGCTATACAAGCCTACCTTAAGAAACATCTCAAATAAACAACCTAACCTTACACCTAAAGCAATAAGAGAAAGAAGAACAACAAAAACCAAAAGTAAAAGCTTTTGCACAGCAAAGGAAAACATAAACAAGACCAAAAGACAACCCTCAGAACTGGAGAAAATATTTGCACATGAAGGAACTGACAAAGGATTAATCTCCAAAACATACAAGCAACTCATGTAGCTCAATATCAAAAAAACAAACAACCCAGTCCAAACATGGGCAGAAGACCTAAATAGGCATTTCTCCTAAGAAGATATTCAGATTGCCAACAAACTCATGAAAGAATGCTCAACATCATTAATCATTGGAGAAATGCAAATCACAACTACAATGAGATATCATCCCACACCACTCAGAATGGCCATCATCAAAAAATCTAGAAACAATAAATGCTGGAGAGGGTGTGGAGAAAAGGGAACCCTCTTGCACTGTTGGTGGCAATGTAAATTGATACAGCCACTATGGAAAACAGTATGGAGGTTCCTTAAAAAACTAAAAATAGAACTACCATACTACCCAGCACTCCCCCTGCTGGGCATATACCCTGAGAAAACCATAATTCAATAAGAGTCATATACCAAAATGTTTATTGCAGCTCCATTTACAATAGCCAGGACATGGAAGCAACCTAAGTGTCCATCAACAGATGAATGGATAAAGGAGATGTGGCACTTATATGCAATGGAATATTACTCAGCCATAAAAGGAATGAAAATGAGTTATTTGTAGTGAGGTGGATGGACCTAGAGACTGTCATACAGAGTGAAGTAAGTCAGAAAGAGAAAAACAAATACCGTATGCTAACACATATATATGGAATCTAAAAAAAAAAAAAGAAAATGGTCAGAACAATCTAGGGGCAAGACGGGAATAAAGATGCAGACCTACTAGAGAATGGACTTGAGGATACGGGGAGGGGGATGGGTAAGCTGGGACAAAGTGAGAGAGTGGCATGGACATATATACACTACTAAACATAAAAAAGGTAGCTAGTTGGAAGCACCCACATAGCACAGGGAGGTCAGCTCAGTGCTTTGTGACCACCTAGAGTGTTGGGATAGGGAAGTTGGGAGGGAGGGAGATGCAAGAAGGAAGAGATATGGGGACATATGTATATGTATAACTGATTCACTATGTTATAAAAGAAACTGACACACCATTTGAAAGCAATTATACTCTAATAAATATGTTTATAAAAAAGAATTCCTACAATTCAGTATTAAAATGCAAATAATTCAATAAAAAATGGGCAAGAGATTTGAATAGGTGCTTCACTTAAATAGATGTGTAAATGATGAAGAAGCACATAAAGAAATGTTCAAATATATTAGTCGTAGTGTAAATGAAAATTAAAATCATAATGATACACATACTAAACAGAATGGCTAAAATAAAAAAGATTGACGACCCCCAATGTTGGTGTGCATGTGAAACAGTAGAGCTCTCAATCTTGTGCTTTGTATGGGAATACAAAAATCTTACAACACTTTGCGAACTTTTTTCGGAATTCTTGCGAAGATATACATACACCAACCCTCTCACCCAGAAATTCCACAGCCAGGTGTTTACCCAAGAAAATTACAATGGGTATCCTCAGAAATACTGTACAAAAGTGTTCATAGCAGCTTTATATTAATATTCAAAATAGAAAACAGTCCTGATGTCCATTCCTAGGAGTATTTTGTAAATATACCTGACATACAAATTCAATAGAATACTGAATATTGTATATACAATATACAGTAATAAAGTAGAGTACATCACTGATACACTTAGCATCTTCAAAGAACGTTAGACACATTTCACTAAATGTAAGTAGCTTTACCCTAAAGAACATGATTCTATTAATGAAAATCTGCAGTGGGCAAAATAATGCCTGACACAATAAAAACAGTGGTTGTTTCAGGAGGATATTGGGGTTGGGATTGACTGGAAAGGAGGATGAGGAAACACTAGGGTGAATTTTATGTCCTGTAAGTTGGTAGGAGTTTGGATTGCATAGGTATATGTATGCATTTGTTAAAATGTAATGGTAGGGCTTCCCTGGTGGCGCGGTGGTTGAGGGTCCGCCTGCCGATGCAGGGGGCGCGGGTTCGTGCCCCGGTCCGGGAGGATCCCGCGTGCCGCGGAGCGGCTGGGCCCATGAGCCATGGCCGCTGAGCCATGGCCGCTGGGCCTGCGCGTCCGGAGCCTGTGCTCCGCAGCGGGAGAGGCCACAGCGGTGAGAGGCCCGCGTACCACAGAAAAAAAAAAAAAAAAAAAAAAAATGTAATGGTAAATGGTATGCTTGGTAAATGTATGCTTAAGATCTGTGTGTTTTATTTTGTATAAATTTTACATAAAAAAAAACAAAAACTTTAAGAAAAATTTAAATTCTTGTTGCTAAAAATCCATGCTGAAATATTTAGGACGAATATTTTTTTCTGAGCACAACTTACAATGATTTTATTGGTATACCTTTCTCAAGTGAGGGCTCTCAAGATGGGGTTCCCAGTTGTGTAATCATATGTCTAAGGGCATATGATACTTTGCTATTATAAATAAAAACAAATCTGTCTATATAATCAATTTCACCCAATACTGAATAATTTAAAGCATTCAATTTATTTTCAGAAAAGAGATACTTTATAGAATAGAATGCAAATTTCCCAAGAAGGTTTAAGAGAAAATGTGTGAGTTCAAAGACAGTTGTTTGTGTTGAGATGCTTCAGGCTCTGCCTTTGCACTCCCTGAAGGTACATGTTCAATCTCCTATGCTTTTTGGGACGTTGTGATGGAAAAGTTAGAGAAAACCTGCAACTGAAACAAAAAATTAAGAATGGAATTACATGAGAATTATGTGAAAATCTTTTAGTACAGATTTCATTTTAGCAGGTACAGCTTGATAGGAAAAGACAATTCTCCTCAGTCTCAGACTGTGTTCCTGCAGCGGGTACTTTAATGTTAGACTTATTCATTGTAGTTAAAACCATCCAAAGAGGTGTTTAACATCTGATTCCAAGTAACAGCCACGGAGTTCTGTTATTACAGATGGTAAAATATCATTTTTGCTCTGTCAAGGAATACATAAAACTCAGCAAGAGAATCTGAACTAATTTCAGCATATACAGTTACAGTAATTGCTTTTGAAGCGAAGAGCTATGGTGTAAATATATAAATGGGTTGGGTAGGTTTTACTCTCTGAGCTCAGAAAGTATAATTCCTGAGGTCAGTAATTATAGGAGAAAACTAAACCTGTTGCAGTTTTCAAGAACCAAGCTAGTTCACCTATTCCACCCTTTTTCTAAGTGTTTCCGGTTAAGAGCATGGGTGGACTAGCAAGATAAGGAAAGGAAGATTAAATGCATTTTTTGACCAAGTTGAGTTTGTGTTTATATCCAGAAAGAAGCCAAAATAGAGTTTTATTTGGGGGAGACATATATATATATAATTGCATATATATGTGCAATTTTGTATATATATCTATGATATATGTTTTGTATATTTTTATACAGTATTCTATTTATATTTTAAAATATTTATGTATTTTATATAATATGTACAGCATATATACAATATATACATACTTATGTATGTATATATAATATATATACACTAGCTATATGTATATTATATCTGTACTATATATATATATTTATAGTAGTTAAGTATATATCAGTAAACTTCCTTTCACAGGAATAATTACTGGTAGCAAAACAGATTCTTATGGTTTTCTAAGATTTAAGCACTATGCAATGTAAGTGGAAATGAAAAAGAATCAAAGAATAAGCTACTCATAAGTCTAGAAGAGAACAAGTAGAATGAAATATCACTGCAAACATATAGATGTTCCATGAAATTAGGGGGAGAAATAAGAATAGGTCAAACATCATAAAAACTACAGAGATGTGAAGGAGAAAGAGGACTGAGAAAGAACGATTAAATTTGAAAAACTACTTACTTATTGACTTGGGCAAGAGGAGAATTTTTAAAATAATTATAAATCCTCAATTATCAATTCATGTTACTTCAGAACTTTGCTCTGCTGGTTTTGGAATTGTGCTTAAAGCTATCATTCCTAAATCATTAGACTATGAGAATGCTATTCTCATCCAAGGACACACGCTCAGTTCTGCCCCTAGAAAGAAGGGAAGAGAAGAGCTATTTGCTCTTTGTGTAGTATGTCATTTCTCCATGATTAAATTCAAGCATGCATCCCTAAAAAATAGTTAATTTGGGCAATGGCACTTTTTAGATTTGTGTCAACCAACTATCCCATCCTAGATCTCCATACTATTAATTTAATGAATTTGAGCTTAAAGCAGGGGGGAAAAAACAAAACAAAATCACACTGACAAATACCCACCTAGTAGTACTTTATCTGAAACAACCCCATGTAACCAGCAAAAAAAGAAAAACTTTAAAGATGACTGCTGTAACACATATCCTTTTTATATTATAATAAAATGGGAGACCACTTGTCTACGGAATTCAACAGTTGCCTATCAGAACAATACAGTTCATTTTAGTTGTTAAAGCAGATTTCCTCGAGTGTTCCAGGTGAATGCCCATGTCAAGGATTCCCAAGTCTCCCTTCAATACACTCTCAAAAAGCAAGTCTGCGTTTGACAGATATTCCCATTCGTAGCAAACTCTATACTAACAAATATAAAACCAATGGCTGTATCGAAAATTGTTACCATTCTAAAAAAATAGATAGGCTTGCAGAGGACAGATTTCCCAGCATGTCTTTCATATAATGCAACCCATGTATGCCTGTATTCAGTTGCAACAATAAACAAAATATAGTGAGGCCTAGAAGATTGTCTATTAACATTGTCTTCAACTTCCTTGTAAAGAAAAACAATTTCTTACTTTCTTAAGGCTTTGTGATAAAAGTAGACCCTGACAAAGACATCATTGGGTGTTACGGAAGCAAGGCAGCCTGCTTTATTATGCTATGCATTCATTCCACATTTAAGCCATAGACTCAATTGTTTTATAATATGATCATCTAGTTCTCTTCAATCTTTCTTTTCTTTTTTCCTTCTTTCCTTTTTCTTTTCTTTCAATAAAGTTACTAAGCATTTAATAAATGCTTAAGGAGTGCTATCTGCATTGTCACAGGCCCACAAAGAAACCAAGAATAATAAGTTAAAAAACAAATTAATAGCATTTGGTCAGAATTAAATGCTTTCCAATTATGCAGAATTTTAAAATTCACTAATAAAATGTCCCTAATTTTCTCAACCTATAGTCAGATTTAGTTGGGCTTCATGTGTGCTTGGCTGCAATGGACCAAGGATGGGAGACATTCAGTTTCCTGTATATCCCTTTATATATTCCACTTTAAGTTCAAAATCAACACTTTAAAACTAAAACTCATCATCTTTTTTATACAAGCCAAAATATTTTATAAAACCAGACTTGTTACTTTTGATCAGTATTTAATTTCTATACTTTCATTATTCCCTATTTTTCAAATACTACATATATTTCTAGTTCCTTCTTACCTCCTCCACTTTTCTGCCTTTTTTTAAGGCATTCATCATTTCATACCAAGATGACCAAAATATTTTGTAAACTGATCTCTCAAGAGTCTCCTCCATTTCTACCGCCAAATTAGTTTATATATCATCTATGGCATATATTCTAGAAAAAAGAATCATACCATTGTTTTATATATATTTTTGTGACACTCCTTTTGTTAAAGAAAACAATTCAAACACCCTAATTTTGTGTTTAATACTCTACTACCTGGCCCTCAATAATTTAATATAAGAAAGAGAAATCCTACTTTAAAAAGCAAAAACAAGAACAAAACATGGTTCCTGCTCAAGTAGTTATATCCCCCAACCCCATGGAGGTCTTCAGAATAATCAGAATGACCTATTGTTCAGAATATTAAAGCTATCAAAGAGTTTCAAAGGATATCTATATTGGACAGGAATTTGAATTTGATATTCTCTCTGACCTTTTCCTCACCTTTGATTGTTTGATTCAATTTCTACATCTTTATCTCCCTTGACTCCCCTAGAGAACTTTCTTATCAGACTCAGAAACTCCTCATTCCTGAACATGTTCTGTGCCTTGCTGCTTTCATGCATTTGCCCTCATTTGGTACCCCTACCAGAAAAACCTTTTGCCTCCACTCTTCACTGTCTAAGCCCTTGCTCTCTTTGAAGGGATAAGGGGAAGGGCCAGTGGCTGTTATATCTCATCCAGTTTATCATCAGAGTTGCTGATCTTGATATCTAGAGAGCTGCCCTCGCATACATCTCACCTCACTGCTGTACAAGAAACAGCACAGCAGTTTCTTGTTCAATGAAACTATGTTCAGTGAAAGGCACAGCTGCCTTCAAACTCTGCCTCCCCCATGAAACTTTCGTTAACATATTTACCTTCTAAAATCTTGACAGAAAATTCCAACCTCGGGTCTTTCTTAGCAAGATAAATAATTGGGTAAGTGAGAGAGAGAAGTGTAGGGGGTGATATAAGACATGTGATTCTATTTTATTGATGCCTCCACCCAAAGGCTATTGACCCTGGTTACTCACTTAGCAGTAATGTCCCTAAATTCACATTCTGATTTTTTTTCTTTAAGTGTAAAGATCTCACTCAGATACCCCTTAGAGATGGTGAGTTGAACACATGCATTAGCTTCCATTCCTTTGTGAATTATAATTTCAGCAAAGGTACAATATAACTCTTTGGAGGGTGGCAGAATGGGAAACAGGTTTGCATGATGAGTGAGCATATATCTGTGTGTATGTGTGGAGGGATAAAATTTACAAAAGAAAGCAAAGTCTCAAGTTCCATAGATAATGACTAAAACTGAAAAGTAAAGAAGTAGCAACATAGGCATATTATTTAGAGAAACAGAGACAAATACCAACATAATCAGTTAAAAGATTAAAGGGAACAGCTGATCTCTTGGCAGCAGCAAATGTATGTGGGGCACAGAAAATGACTTTTGAACTATATTTATGCATAAGTTTCATGAAAAACAAATAATAAATATAAAGTTAATTATAGAATAAGATATATCATTTTAGAAAATTATAACAAAGTTTGAAAAGCATACACACATAAACACATACAAAACAGAAGATGTGATTTCTGATTGGGTAACACTGGCCAGCTGGCTGTCTTCTGAAAGCCTGATCATATGGAATAAGTGTTGTCACTGTATCATGGTTTAAGATTTGACCCTCAGTAGTGTAAACTCAGATATGATTCTTCAGCATGCCAAGAGTGGATACCTCTCTCAATAGCAGATTCAGGCAAAAGAGTTTATGAAACTGATGTACATAATCAAAATGTTCCTTTTAAAATATTCAGTGATAAGTATAGACTGTGAAGGAACCAAACATATAAATCCACATGACCAGCTGCTCTCATCTTATAGCCAGATCTACCCATGAAATTATCTACAGTAAGAATGCCACTTAACTAATATACAACACAAAATGTAGATAGGGTAGGGAATAGATATTACTGCTCTCTGTTCATACTGACAAGAACCCCATATGTAATTGAAAACTTTCTGGAGGCCATATTAGAAAAATAAGAAGAAACAGATGAAACAAATTTTAATACTATAATTTACTTAACACAATATGTACAAAATATAATTTTAACATGCAATGGACAAAAACATTACTAATAAGATTTTTATGTAGTGTTTGTACTATGTCTTTGGAATTCAATGTGCATTTTACACTTACTGCATGTCACAACTTGGACACCCACATTTCATGTGGTCATTAGCAACATATGGCTAATGACCACCAAATAGGATACTGCCAGGCAAGACTCTTGTAAGCATTCAATAAGAGAATTTAACAGCAGAAGGCTGCTTTTCAACCTTGGACTTAGAGCCTTGGTTGTTAGTTATATAATTTAGATATTTCATTGTCTCAGGCTAAGATAACCAAGTATATGTTATGTCTACAGTAAGCATATACATTTCTGGGGGCAATACAGGCTAAGTCCTTTGACTTAAAGCTGCGTCTTTCTTCTAAATAATGCCTGCTTGGATTCAGCCCATGTTTACCTCAACGAATTTTCCTTTTTGTTTTCTAAATAAGCCAGCTGGTCTGGTGGGAGACACATTCTTTCTTTAAATATGCTACTCCCTAATGTCTTCTTACCTAGAGTTTGCTTCTTTTTAGTGACCTTGAATATCTTTCCTATATTCTACTATGTTTCAGCCTTAGAGGAGAAATTTCCTTTCCCATTATTTTCATATATTTGGAAAATATTTTATTGCAGCCCTCAGGTGCAGGAAATTGAAGTCCATATTCCATGCACATGATGGGTGCATTCTCATACACCTTCCTGCAGATAAGAATCAATAATTTAGCAGGTTAGCAAGCTGAAGAATATATATCATCACAATTCTTAGGTTTGAAAATATAAATTATATTTTAACTATGCAAATAACACTCGATATATAAAAATCATGCCATAGCAATTACTTTTTATATTTATTAATAAAATGTTATATATTCTTTGGATGTTTCAAATATATTTTATTTATAATCTGTAGAAACTAATAATTGCTTTCTACAAATGTTCTAGGAGTTCAACTGTTAATGTGCAAGACATATATGTTATAAAATATTTTAAATGGATTTATCTATACATTTTCCTTATTTTTATGAAATATGTATGAAATCATAACATAAAAAACAAGTGCCATTGGCATTTGTCAGCAGAATGTTTATAGGTTAGGAATAAATATACCATAAATGACAGTCATAAATGTACAAGAACCTCCTTTAAAAAATGGGAAACATTTGCAGGAATAAATATGTAAAATTATAAACACAAGTAAAATTTTTCCATAACACAAGTAAAATTTTTTCATTAGACTCCATTTCTCAATTTCCTGTGAGTTGTTTTCATGGCAAGTTATTTCAGCAGGACCTATTTTCTACATTATATTTGACAAATAATATAGAAATTATGTAGTGATAAGATTACTAGTTAGAAGACTGGTCTTAGGAGATCTCCGAATGCAAATTGGGAAAGACATTTTTTAATCTTATGCAAAATAAGAGATGCTTCTGAGCTGTAACATACAGGAATATATATATGACTGGGCTCAGGTGTGAGTACTCCCAAGCAGAGGATCTTGTCACTTGCTCTTCATTAAAAGTTAGTGAAGAAAAAAAAATAGTTAATGAAGATTTTCTAGCCCCACTGAAAGAATGCCCCAATTTCTTGGAGGAATTCAACCTCAAAAGCCTATCCATGAATCTAAGGCTTTCAAGACCTCAGAAAATCAGAAGTCCTGGGTTTGAGTTCTGTTTGTATTATTCAGCGTCAGACCCTGGAAAATTTGCTTATTAGCATCCTTGTACCTTCAATGTCCTCTTGTGTAAAACAGTGATAATAACTCCTGTCCTGCCTCTTTTACATGTTTTTTGAGATGTATGTATATATGTATGCATGTATGTGTGTATGCATGTATGTTTTTGTATGCATGTTGTATTAATGCTGCTAAACATAATCAAATGAACAGTATTCGTATATTTTATCCAAATAGAAAAACATTCCTTCTTTTTTACCATCAGCTCTGAGCCAGATGTGATGCTAAGACTTTACTTTCATTGACTTTTTATCCTTATGAGGTAGAATTGCAATTCTCATTTCCCAGATGAAGAAATTGAGAGTTAGAGTTGTTAAATAATTGCCTAAAATTACACTGACAGTAAATGGCAGAGTAGGGATTTGAAAATGGGAGTCTAGTCTAACTTCAAAGTCCTATTTTTTAAAGACATTTTCTTACTTCTTTAAGTACTCTTGAACTGATTTCAAAAAGCAATTACTCAGTTCAACAATGAGCTAGTTTTGTCTAAAATAATTCTGAAACTGTCATAACAATTTAGGGTTTGAGCTGGTAATAGGTAATGCAAAAAAATATACTATTACTCAGGATTCTGTGACCCCTTTTATCCTGGGTATCCTTTAACTTCTTTGACTGCCTGTTTCATTTATGAATCTATGAGCTTCTGTTATGTCATCTGCTAAATTGTATAATGGGATTAGAATCCCTCCTTTGGTCCTTTGCTGATGTAAACGTCTATTTGTCTTTTCCCTTGGTTGGTTTAGGTTCCTATATTACTCCCTTCTAGCAGTAAGTATTTTCTGAATTTAAGCTCTGACATTATTTTCATATTTCTTTTTTCTCTAACCTTCTGTCTACTCTTTCTCTCTCTAAATCCACTCCAATCCGATATCTTCATCTCTCACCTGTATAGTAACAATACCTACATCTTTGTACTACACCATCCTAAAATGACATTCTAAGGTCTCTGTCTTGTAAAATCTCTAACTGTTGTTCTATAAGCGTTTCTACAGTTAATGACTCCACACCTCCATGACATTATACTTAGCTTGCATTCTGCCTTCCCTCTCTACCACTGTACTTGAAATTGCTCTTCATGTTCAACAACAGCCTATGAAATGCTAAATCCAATTGGTTTTCTCCTCTTTCAGTTTACTAACTTTTTTTGTGGGAATTAGCACTGTTAATCTCCCTCTCCTTTTTAGAAATCTCTACTTTTTTTTAAACATCTTTATTGGAGTATAATTGCTTTACAATGGTGTGTTAGTTTCTGCTTTATAACAAAGTGAATCAGCTATACATATACATATGTCCTCATATCTCCTCCCTCTTCCATCTCCCTCCCACCCTCCCTATCCCACCCCTCTAGGTGGTCACAAAGCACTGAGCTGATCTCCCTGTGCTATGCAGCTGCTTCCCACTAGCTATCTATTTTACACTTGGTAGTGTATATGTGTCCATGCCACTCTCTCACTTCGTCCCAGCTTACCCTTCTCCCTCCCAGTGTCCTCAAGTCCATTGTCTATGCCTGCATCTTTATTCCTGTCCTGCCCCTAGGTTCTTCAGAACCTTTGTTTTTTAGATTCCATATGTATGTGTTAGCATATGGTATTTGTTTTTCTCTTTATGACTTACTTCACTCTGTATGACAGACTCTAGGTCTATCTACCTCACTACAAATAAATAATTCAGTTTCATTTCTTTTTATGGCTGAGTAATATTCCATTGTATATATGTGCCCATCTTCTTTATCCATTCATCTGTCGATGGACACTTAGGTTGCCTCCGTGTACTGGCTATTGAAAATAGTGCTGCAATGAACATTGGGGTATATGTATCTTTTTGAATTATGGTTTTCTCAGGGTATATGCTCAGTAGTGGGATCGCTGGGTCATATGGTAGTTCTATTTTTAGTTTTTAAGGAACCTCCGTACTGTTCTCCATAGTGGCTGTATTAATTTACATTCCCACCAATAGTGCAAGAGGATTTCCTTTTCTCCACACCCTCTCCAGCATTTATTGTTTGTAGAGTTTTTGAGGATGGCCTTTCTGACTGGTGTGAGGTGATACCTCATTGTAGTTTTGATTTGCCTTTCTCTAATGATTAGTGATGTTGAGCATTCTTTGATCTGTTTGTTGGCCATCTGTATGTCTTCTTTGGAGAAATGTCTATTTAGGTCTTCTGCCCATTTTTGGATTGGGTTGTTTCTTTAATATTGAGCTGCATGAACTGCTTGTAAATTTTGGAGATTACTCCTTTGTCAGTTGCCTCATTTGCAACTATTTTCTCCCATTCTGAGGGTTGTCTTTTCATCTTGTTTATGTTTTCCTTTGCTGTGCAAAAGCTTTTAACTTTCGTTAGGTCCCATTTGCTTATTTTTGTTTTTAGAAGTCTCTACTCTTTTGACTGTTGCAATTTCCTAAATCTCCTCCTAAGTGTGTCACTATCTTTGTTGAGCTTTTCTATAATCTTCATTGAGCTCTCAGTTCCTACTTGCTCCTTCAAATAAAGGAGAAAAGAAGGCAAGGGGACACCTATGTCTGTATATTGTCCCTTGTGGAAGTAAGCAAAGACCACCTGAGAACGTGCATAAGCTATTAATTCAGAGCTTATCTCAAGAAAATCAGCCACCATCACTTGTGTCTTACAGAGACTCAAAGGCAGGGGGAATAGGAAAGCTTTATAGTGAAGAAAAAAAAGAACCCTTCAAGTATGCCCTGATTACAGGATGTTAGCACAGATAACCTGGAGGTGGGCTAACTAGAAATCCAGCATTCTATGTCATGAGTTTAGGGAGCATATTTGGCTTTCTCTGGTTGATCTTGAGTTGGAAGCAAGGATAAGGGGATAATAATTTGGGAAGCTGGCAGTCATGGCCCAAGTACTGACTAGTTTAGGCCAATTACTGCAGAGGCTGTGCTTTGGATTCCCAGAATGGTGGCTATAAGATTGTGGTCAGAGTTCTATTTTTACATACAGTCTGACCATTGTTCCATTGTCTCTCACTCTAAACTCATAAAAGAGGCTACTTTAAGAAACTAGCTCCTACTTCTGGTCATGGTTTTCTACCACAGACCATATGTCTACTAGTGTGTACTCATTTATGTGTGACTTGACTTCTTTCACTCAGTGTTTTTTGACATTGATTTATTTTTTGTGTATATCAGCAGTTCTTGTTATTGCTAAATTTTCTAAATAGAATTCATTTGTATTAATATAACACACTTTGTTAACTATTCTGATGGAATTTTGGCTTATTTCCATTTTTCCCACTGGATAAAACTGCTATGGACATTCCTTTAACTCTTCCTGTGTATATATGCCCTCATTTCTCTTAGATATATACCTAAGAATAGAATAGGTGTATGAATGGAATAGGTGTATGATTAAGAAGATAAGAAACTGTCAAAGAGTTTTTGCAAAATAGCTGTACCATGTCACATTCCAATAAGCAATATATGAGAATTTCCATCGCTCTACATCA
Organism: Phocoena sinus; assembly: GCF_008692025.1. Taxonomy (NCBI): domain Eukaryota; kingdom Metazoa; phylum Chordata; class Mammalia; order Artiodactyla; family Phocoenidae; genus Phocoena; species Phocoena sinus. Next base: position 28,037,430 of record NC_045775.1, read on the forward strand.
TCACTATCTCTTGGTATTGTCTATCTATAACCATTGTGATGGGTGGGAAGTGGTATCTAGTTGTGGCTTTAATTTATATTTCTCTGTTGACTAATGATGTTGGATACTTTTTACATGTATTTAGTGACCATTCCTATATCTTCTAAGTGTGTGTTTATTTGTTCTGCCTAGTTTCTAATGGGTTGTTTGTCTTTTTTATGATTTATTTATAGGTTTACTTTATATATCCTGGATACAAATATTTTGTCTTCAATGTTATTTTTGACCCATATCTCTTCTAGATCTACAACTACTTTAAAATATTTTGTTTAAAGCAAAGGAATATTTAAAAAAACAAAAATTCATTAAGAAAAATATTATAAACATCCATAATTGATTTTCTCACCACACTAAGATATGACAACCATTCATCTTAGAAAATAAAATATTACAAATACAGTCCAATTACTCTATTATACCATTTCCTGATTGCATTCTCTTTTAGCACCTTCAGGAAAACAAGTGGAAAGTATCTTGATGTTGGTATTTACCATTCCCTGTGTTTATACTTCTTTCATGCATATATATATCTAAATAATATATAACATTTTTTCTATATTTTAAAACCTGATATATTGGTATCATGTTATATGCATTTTTAAATAAATGGCTCTTTTTGTTTAAATACTATTGTTAAGATTCAACTATATTGGCGTTTAACCTATAAATCAAGGCACTGTACAAGCACCCTCTGATGCAAATTTGTGTATGCATTTTGCCTTCTCTGTAGAGGCAAGATTTCTTGTAAGTTTGGTATCTGGTAGTTTTCATTTGATGAAGTTGTAATCGTTATTAAAAATTATCGTTTCTTGTGTGCTTCCTGATGGGAGGGACTGGTGCCTGTGTTCTGGTGGTGGAAACTCTTAAAGGAAAACATAGGTAGAGCACTCTTTGACATAAATCACAGCAAAATCCTTTTTGACCCACCTCCTAGAGTAATGAAAATTAAAAAAATAAATGGGAACTAATTAAACTTAAAAGCTTTTGCACAACAAAGGAAATTGTAAACAAGATGACTCAGAATGGGAGAAAATATTTGCAAACAAAGCAACTGACAAAGGATTAATCTCCAAAATATACAAGCAGCTCATGCAACTCAATATCAAAAAAATAAACAACCCAGTCCAAAAATGGAATGAAGACCTAAATAAACTTTTCTCCAAAGAAGACATACAGATGGCCAACAAACACATGAAAAGATACTCAGTATCACTAATCATCAGAGAAATGCAAATCAAAACCACAATGAGGCATCACCTCACACTGGTCAGAATGGTCAGCATGAAAAAATCTATAAACAATAAATGCTGGAGAGGATGTGGAGAAAAGGGAACCCTCCTGCACTGTTGGTGGGAATGTAAATTGATACAGCCACTATGGAGAACAGTATGGAGGTTCCTTAAAAAACTAAAAAGATAACTACCATATGACCCAGCAATCCCACTACTGGGCATATACCTGAGAAAACCATAATTCAAAAAGATACATATACCCCAATGTTCATTGCAGCACTATTTACAATAGCCAGGCCATAGAAGCAGCCTAAATATCCATCGACAGATGAATGGATAAAGAAGATGTTGTACATATATACAATGGAATATTACTCAGCCATAAAAAGGAACAAAACTGAGTCATTTGTAGTGATGTGGATGGACCTAATGTCTGTCATACAGAGTGAAGTAAGTCAGAAAGAGAAAAACAAATACCATATATCAATGCATATATATGGAATCTAGAAAAAAAGGTACTTATGAACCTAGTGGCAAGGCAGGAATAGAGACGTAGAGGTAAGGAACAGACTTGTGGACACTGAGGGGGAAAGGGAGGCTGGGACAATTTGAGAGAGTTGTATTGGCATATATACATTACAATGTGTAAAATAGATAGCTAGTGGGAAGCTGCTGTATAGCATAGGGAGATCAGCTCCGTGTTTTGTGACGACCTAGTTGGGTGGGAAGGGGAGGGTAGGAGGGAGGCTCAAGAGGGAGGGGATATGTGTATACATATAGCTGATTCACTTTGTTGTACTGCAGAAACTAACACAACATTGTAAAGCAATTATAATCTAGTAAAGATGTTAAAAATTTTATGATTTCTTGGATTTTATGCATTTCTTGTATTTTCTGTTTATGTAGGAGGTGTCTCTGTTTGTGTTACCATGTTGTAGCACAGACCAGAACCTTCAGTTATCCTTAAATTATAGTTAAGTCATGAGCACTGGATTCGTGAAACTGGAAACTATCTCACATCTGACTGAATAAATGGAATTATTTTGTAGTTGTACCTTAAAAATACCCACATAATTAAGTGCTAAGGAAATGGCATCTGCAATGAAGGAGCAACTTAATTATCCATTAGTGTGTGATTGCTGATCTGTCCTGAGTTCCAGAACCAAATATAGTCAATTGTCAACTTGTCATTTACTCTTGATGATGTAAAATTAATGAGACTATCCTTCACCAATTTTGTCCTTCCCTATTTTTCCCATTTCACTAAATGACACCACCAAATTCCCACTTGTGTAACTGAAAACCTTACAATTCATCACTGATTTCTCTCATTACATCTATTTCTATATCTAATCAATTAACAAGTCCTGACAGTTCTACCTCCGAAAAATATCCCAAAATGGACCACTTTTTCTCAACTTCATTGTCACCATCTGGTCTATACTATCTTCATGTCTCTGATGGATTACTTCAGTAGCCTCCTAACTCATCTCCATATGTCTAATCTACAATTATTTTCTATAAACGGCAGCAAGAACAATTTCTTTTAAATAAAATAAATAGTTCTTCTCTTTTGCTTAAAGTCTTCTAAATTACATATCAAGGCTATAAGGTCCTGAAAATAAGAATTTTTGCCTATTTCTATAATATTATCTTGTACTCCTCATCTCATTGCTTCAATGTCCAACAAAGCTTGTATTCTTTCTTTTTCTCAATCACTTTAAGGTTGTTTCTGTTCGAAGATCTTTGTTCTTGCCTTTCTTTGCATAGAGAGCTCTTCTTCCAGATCTTCTCATAGATGCTTCTTTTTTGCCAACCATGTTCAAACTCATTTGTTACTTCCTCAAAAAAGACATTCTTTATATTCTCTTTTAAAACAACATGTTCTCAACCCAATTTGCTACTACAGCAGCCTCTTTTATTGTCTTCATGGATTTTCATTATCTAGAACTGAGCTTTTTATTTGTTAGTTATCCTCATTTTGCCTATTGTGTTTCCACTGGAATCTAGAATCTAGAATCTACTAGAGCAGTAAGTTTATTTTATTATCACCCTATCTCTTGTGTCTAGAAGTGTACCTGTTATATAATGGATGCTTAATAACTCTGGGAGTTAATTAAACCACATACAAGTTTAGATGGAATTTTGGTGGTTCTGAGTGTGTGTTTTTTGTTGTTTCTTAGATAAAACCCTTTAACCAGGCAATTTTTCTTGATTTTAGTAGAGAGCAAGAACTAGATCGAGTTATATCCGAGTTTCTTTTTGGAATCTCAATATAAACAAAACAAAAAAACACTTCTTTCTACTTGCCTCTGTCAAGACTCCACACCCATGTTCTTGGTACAGATGGGCTGGAGGAGGGGTTGTGGGTTCTGTAATGACATACTTTCAATACTTATTTAAGTTTTTTGAGATGATCAACAAAGTCTTCAATTGAAGTTATATTATACAAAAACATCACATTAACAACAAAGCCATAAATTTCTGCCTTAAGATTGGTAAGGTATGTATTGCAGTCATGCAAAATAAATAATAAATCAATACTGAGAAACATGATAGCAGAAGACAAATAAAAGAGTCCTATTTCTGATGGAAAACTGAATAATGTAAGTCTGATACATCTTCAAAATTTCTTTTAGGTTTAGTGTAATCTCATAAAACTATCAATGGACATTTAAAATAATTTGATCAAAAGATTTAAAATTTTTTATTTATTTATTTATTTATTTATTTATTTATTTAGGTTTCTGCTTTATTGATCATCTTATCTCCCCCAAACTCTGTCTAAATTTTTTTATTTAGAAGAATTAATAGGATGGGTCCAATATTATAACAAAAGTCAAAAGGAGAAACTCATTATATAATTGGAAAATGTGAATCACTCATACAAATAAAAAATAAAGCACTAAGGTATCAAAGAAAAAAATGTTAAAATTACAAAGAGGAAATAGTAATAGCTAATAAATATATTAAAATATTAAACCTAATAAAATTAAATAAATACTAATGAAAAGTTAGGTTATCAAATTATCATATTAGTTAGGATTTTGAGTATGAATATAAATCATCACTTTTCCATGATGATTCTTTTATGTCTACAACTATAGATTTTTTACTTTTTGAAATATACACCTAAGAACAAATGTACTGGGTCATAAGTAAGGTGACTCATACATTCTGCTTTCTTGGAACAGACTTGGTTTAAGTTTATTGTCTCAGAGTAAACATAAATGGCATCCTCTTTCACTCTCCAAATTGTACATTCACCCTAACCATAGGTTATGTGTATATTTAAATGATTAACTATTTCCAAGCTCTCTTCATAATGGCTGCATCAGTCTACACTCTTTTCAGCACTGTGTCAGAATTTCTATATACCAACATCATTGCTAGCACAAGGCACTACATAGATTTCTAATTTTTCTGGCCAAATCAATATAAAGGAGGGCTCACTGTGGTTTTAATTTGTATTTCTGTGATTATTAATAAGTTTGAGTACATCTTATTATGCTTGTTAGCTTCATAGATTTCCTGTTTTATAAATTGCCCGTTTATATTATCCACCATCTTTTTACATGTGTTCTGCAATATTCCTAGTTGATTTTCATAATTGGAAATAAAACTTCTAAGAAGCAGCTGAACATTAGGACCATAAAAGCACTCAAGTCAATTTAAAAAATATTGGTTTGATAATAGAATTCTACTGTAGCTTTTAAAAAATATATATTCAGTAAATGATTGTTGGTTCTCAAGTATGACCTATATTCACCTCCTACCTGATATTAATTTTTATCCTTTTTTCATATATGCATATATTTTATTTTAGTGTACCAGAAAACTTCCTTCTTACCTGGTTCCATTATCCTTTTGGCATTTCACTTGAAGTTAGGGAACACAACAAATAAGGAAATGGGAAAGATAGCTACAGCCTTATCTTAGAATAGACAGACTAATTTTGGACATGGCATAAGTGACAGAGCTATCTATATCTAGCTGGATTTGGTCATCTATTGGATGTCCTTGTTAAAGTCAGCTCCTCACAAGAGATTTGAGTTAACCTCTAAGAAATGAAGTGTAATTTCAAGCTATCCCATTCAGACTCTAAGATGCTAATTTTAAAAATAAGGTTCCATAAATTTTGTATGGTTACCAAAACAAAGGGTATTTCTTGTCCTTATATTTCTTTAAGCGTTAATTATAAAAATCACCAGATAAACTATTTTTAATCTCTCAACTCGGACAATCAGAACCTTCCAGTTTCCTAAGTCTTTTCCAAGAGATGTTACTTTTTTGAGAAGATGCATTCATTTTTTCAGGGGTTAACTTAAGTTTAGTGCACAATGTATTTAAATATCTTTTGTATTGAAAGCAATCCTATATTTCAAATTCAAAAAAGCACTTCTAAATGAGTTATCATTAGCATATTTGACCATTAGGATATTTAATAGATGTAAATGAGAAATTGGCATAAATAACTATATGTAACCTTTCTTCATTTGACCGTCAATTGGAGAAATACCTACTTATTCTATTTTTCATTATGTCACATCTTGATAATGATTTTTACCTTTGCATTAAAAAAAAATCTTAACAGACTGTTGCATGGTCAGTTTATAAGTTTAGCCATCTTAATGACTTAATATTACTTCACTGTGGGCTAGATTTATTGCTGAGCAATCAGTCTTCAGTGTGACCTCAAATTCCAAATCAAGCATGTTATGCTCAGTTTGGTAGGGCAATTTCAACACTGTTGGTGTGGATACTAAATTTTTGTCCATCTCACTCTGTGTCCTGGGTCAGTTCATTAAATTTTCCGGTGGATGAGTATCTTCCTCTATAAAGTTGATATTCTACTTGTCAAAAATGGAAGAAGAAACAGCTAATTAAAAATATAAAAGGGCTTTTAATGCTAACAAGTATAAAATAAATGGTAAGTTGAACAGTTAAACTTTAATGTTTGTACTACATGACTATCAAATATAATTAGTTATAATATTAATTTTACATTTTACCCAAAAATATTTGTAATTTGATTATACAAGGCAAATAATAGGGATAAAATTTTGATTCAGGATATAAACCAGGTTCTTTTTAACTTTAGCCAGGAATAAAAAGGGAAGGAGGATAGTTGATGGAAACAACTTTGAAGGAACAATTCAAGATATAAGATGTAATTCGTTAGGCTAATGACAAAAATTACGAGCATATGAAGTATGAGTTTTTGACATCTTTTAAATACCCAGGTGAAATTCGTATAGTTGGTTGCTTAGCCAATTTACACTTTTTCTAAAATAATTGGATTTTTGTTCCTGTTGCAATCTCTTCTCCATTTAAAATATACCCACTACTTCCAACCCACAGCTCCAAGTTTAGTTCAGACTGGTCTAAGAGTACATGTAAAAGGTGGTAAAAGTAATGAGTTCAGGAACTCTAAAAAGTTCCCTTTATTTTTAGCTGTCTCAGGATATCATGGTGTATAGTTGTGAATCTTGAAACAATTACAGATATTTGCCATGATAAGAGATGCTAGCTAGAAGCTGAAAACCATGCATGGGAAGGATGATGCAGCACAGGCAGAGCAAAGAGTTGGAGGCACAAACATTGGAGTTAAGCCAAGTGTGAATTTGTTCTACCTTTGGCTTTCCAGTTGTTAGATGAATCAGTATTATACTTACTATTTAAGATAAAGCCCCTATGCATGTATGTACAGGTTGTATATATTCTACAAAACCCCAGTGGGTGCTATTCACATAGAACTCAGTTTGTTCCTGGGTTGTTTAACATGATGGTCCTGAAGCAGTTATGTTACCTCAGGGAAAAGCATCCTAAAGTATGCAATGATTAATGATCAACTTACAGATAAGGCTCTTTACAATGTTTAACATGACTAAATGTTTAATATTGCTAAAAGATTAGGACTATGTGGATAATGGTGAGATTAGCAAAAGTTTACGTAATAACCATAATATAATTATTAACATAATTATATTCAGCTTGAAGTAACCTTTTTGCTGAGTAGCTTCTATACACAAAACAATATACTAGATGATGCAAAGGATACAAAACAGGAACTATAGTTCTTGCCATCAGAGATTTTACATCATTTATAAAAACATACCACAACAAAAACAGCCAAGTTCTTGGCAGGAGACTCAAAAAAGTGATAAATCATACTAATTTAGTGTAGAAACAGCTTGACTAAAGAGGTGAGATTTAGTTGTGTCTTGAAGAACAGAGCTTGATAGATTTTGATAGATATAAACATGGCAGTGGTATTTTGCAAGCAAAGAGGTAAAAATGCAAAAACCAAAAACAAAACAAACAAGCAAACAAACTCACACACACACAAACAACCCAGGAAATTCTACAGATTAAAAGTATACTAAGTAATGTGAAAAAATCATTAGAAAGTGTCAACAAATTTGAGGTACCAGGAGAAAAAATTCAGTGAATTGGAATATAAATCAATAGAAAATATATATTCTGAAGAGAAAGAAAAGAGATTAAAGAAAAATAAAATACTTAGAGAGCCATAAGACAACATCAGCATTGTAATATACATATAATGGGAGTCTGAGAAATAGGAGGGAACAATAGGTAAATTTTTTGAAAAATAATGGCCAGAACTTCCTAAATGTAGTAAGAAAAATCACTAATCCACAGATCCAGATAGGATAAACACAAAGTAATCCACATCTAGGTACATCACAGTCAAACTGTTAAACACCACAGCAAAGGAAAAATCTTGAAAGATGAAAGAGAAAACACATCACTTAGTGGGGAACAATAATGCAAGTAAAAGCTGATTGCTCATAATAACAATGGAGACTGGAAGTCAGAGGGATGACAAATTCAAACTGTGTATGGTAGAGGAAGGAAGAGGGGAAACACTGTTAATTAGAAATTATATATCTAGAAAAACTGTATTTCAAACCTAAAGGTGAAAAATAGGCAGTTTCAGATGAACGAAGCTTGAGAGAATGCATTGCTAGCCAATTTACCTTACTAAATACTAAAAGAGGAATATTACTCAGCCATAAAAAAGAACAAAATAATCCCATTTGCAGCAACATGGGTGAATCTAGAGATTGTCATACTGAGTGAAATAAGTCAGATAGAGAAAGACAAATATATGATCTCACTTATATGTGGAATCTAAAAAAAATGGTATAAATGAACTGATTTACAAAACAGAAATAGAGTCACAGATGTAGAAAACAAACTTATGGTTACCAGAGGGGAAAGAGGTGGGGTGGGGGGAGGGAGGGATAAACTGGGAGACTGGGATTGACATATACACACTGCTATATATAAAATAGGTAACTAATAAGGACCTACTGTATAGCATAGAGAACTCATCTCAATACTCTGCAATGACCTATATGGGAAAAGAATCTTAAAAAGAGTGGATATATGTATATGTATAACTGATACACTGTACAGCAGAAACTAACACAACATTGAAAATCATCTATACTCTAATAAAATTTTTTTTAAAAAAGAAGTCCTTCAACTTCAAATGGAATGGCATGCAATATAAGTTAAATCCATAGGAGTATACCGGAGTAAAACAACATTATATTCTTGAGTTTATAAGATAAAGATATATGACAGTAATAGCAAAAAGGAGGGAAGAGAAAAAAGCTGTATTTAAGCAAAGTTTCTACATTGTACTAAAATTAAATTAGTATTAATCTGAAGTAGATTGTGATAAATTAGCTGCATATAATCTGCAGAGAAATCTCTAAGAGAATAAATACAAGAAATATAGTGAAAAAATCAACAGAAATTTTAAAGTGGTTTGATAAATTCTCCAATAAAAAGTAGACAATTCCAAATTTCAAAAAGACTAATTTCGATTCCTGTATTTTGTTTGCTGCCTTGCTTTCTAATCATTGGCTATTTCATTGCATAAAAGGAGTATTAATAAATTAAAGAAAGGAGGTGAATGCTCATGGTGATGGCCATTTTAAAGATGAATCTAGAATCTCTAAATTTAGTATAATCCAGAACAACAGGATTTCTCTCACTGCTGTAGTGACAGGATACAAACTTCTGTAAGGACCTGCATAAGTCACTGAACAAATGATTTGACCATATCACACTTTTTCTCTTGCCTACTTATTACACACAATATGATGGACCGCTCTACTTACTGAGTAAATTTGAGTATCATGTGTGTGCAAGAACAAATTAATGCTTATGTTTTCTCAGTCCATTTCAAATTAATGTGGTATGGAGTGGTCAGAAGAGATTTCCCTGTCCCTCTGCTGGTCTTCCTTCTGTTCAATGAGTTCTGTTAAACGATCCCTGTAAGAGACATCCTTCATTCCTGTCTCACAAAAATTGAGTTCTGAATAGCATTGTTTTTTGTATGGAATTCAACAGATGGTACCAAATGGACAATATTTTAAACTACTTCCCAAGAGTAGATCTTCATCTGAGCCTCCCTATCACCCTCATTCTCATCGAGTTTAACTGTGTGTTCATTCATTTCAACACTGTCATGTGAGCAGTACTCACGTTTCCCTAGAAGAAGATGTAATTATGCATATTAGCAAATATAAAGTTTAAGTATGAGTTTCATAATGTCTGCTTTTATGCTTGTATTATCTTCGGTGTCTTATTTTTAAATGACTGTGTTCCATTTTAAATTCCAAATGGTGACTACTTATCTTTTTGTAATTCAGTTCACCAAGGAGTAAATTATTGGTAGTGATTTTGTCTTAGCTATCAATAGATCTTTGACAGACACTCTCATCTTTGTTGTCAGCATGAAACATTCTGTTCTGGAACAGAAGAAAAAACATTCTTCACACAGTGCTTATGAGTCTCTGAAGTCTTTACTGGTACTCAGCATACCTTCACACCCTCACGGTAAGAAAAAGTAGATTTATATTAGAAACTGTGTTGAAAAATGTCTACTTCAAATGCACTCAAGGACCTTCCAGTAGTTTTATTGCAATTCCATAGTACCTTCATGTCACTGAAATAACTTGGGCTAAGCAAGGTGGACACTTTTCTAAATTTGTGGGAGGCTACCTTGAAAAAGATGATGGGGAAATAAATAAGCTATATCCTGCTATTGTTATTCATGTTAGAGCTTTCTAGTAGTAAGTTACTACTAAATAGATGTAAATATTGGAGTCACAATAAAAGATGAGTACCTACCATATATTTGTAACCTGTAACTCCACACTTGTAATTCAAGTACAAGGTCAATACAGCCAAATACATAAATATTCACATTTTCTACATAAAATATATGTATAAAAATTTTAGTAAACAAACTTTTGGTGCAATCTTAAAGAAATAAGGTCTTACCCTATATTTAAATAATGGTAAAGCTAAAAGCTACTTCCAACAAGAAATGCTGATTTGAAAACTTATAGAAGATATTAACTTTATATTAAAATTAAGATGAAAAATCAAAAGTAGTTAATTATTTTCAAACGGATCACCATTGCCATACCTGAGTTCTGAGTCCCTTCCTCTTTCTTCTATTGGTTATTATCTCTGAAAAAAATAGCTGTAGCAGGCTTTACCTATGTATATGTTCATATTTCTTACTAAACTACCTGCCTGCATGAGAATGAATGCTCTAAAATAAGCATAGATACAGTCTCAAGCACCCATGACCAAACATATACATATACATAACTAGTCTATAGCACATACTACAGGCACCATACTTTTCAAAAATAAATTCAGTTTTATTTGCTCATTACAACAGATATAGCTCTCTGCAACCGTTGGGAGGTTACAGTGGAAATTACTTAAGGGGCTGCTGGCTGTAGATCGGAGCAATGAAGTTTGGATGATCTGAATCTTTTGTGTTTGGTAAATGAAAAGGGGACTTTATATTGTGATTTAATACTAGTTGAATCATTCCACCTTAATTGGCCACAAAAGTTTCTTTTGCTTAAAGGGAATAACATAATCACCATACCTGGCTGAGGATATCTGGTGACCTCTTTTCATCTTATCCCTTGGAAGAGAGAAAAAAAAATTAGGCCAGGATTATGTCCAACTGTAAAGTAGGGAAAGATTGTTCTTGGTGTCCTGCTCCACCTGTTCATAGATCAACCTCTGAATCTTTTACTGGCCTCTTCTCATGCCAGTGTGCTGGATCAAGGGGAAAGTTCAGTAAAAGGAACCAGAAATAATGCCAGGATAAAGAAAACAGGGCATAGTTGGTCATTTAAGTGTTTAGGAAATAATGCTGAGGCCATAGAGAAATGAGAAAATTATCAGAAACTCATTCCAAGTTATAATAATAGCAAATGCTTCCCTACAGCTTATTACTTGTCAGGCAGCATGTCAACTGTTTGGTTCAGAAGTGCAAAGGTAAGGCAACAGGCTGTGCCCAGGATCTTCATTTTGCAGCAGGGCTTGTGCCTGAGTTGTCCAGTTTCAAGGACAATGTCAGTTACCAGGTGGAGTTCCTGCTTTAAAAGTGTATTGGCTGCAGCAGCAGCTAGAGGACTGTCCCAATTTCTGACAGCAGTGCAAATGGCAACATCAATTTTGGTTTCCTCATTATATCAGTTCTCTGGAACGGTTTTTTGGATGATTTTTCAAAGCTTAGATTCACACCTATATCTACAACTCTAACAGTCTGTGAGCCCAATATTGTTTTCTGTTTAACTAACCAGAATCGGATTCCACAGCTTATTATTCATAACCCCCCATGGTAAATGTTGGACTTGGTTTAGGAACAAAATGAATGTCAGTGTGGCTTCTGGTTTTTCTTTAGTTAGAGAATCCTACCTAGTTCTGTTTTTTTCCTATAATTATTTGTGATATGATTTACTTTTCAACTTTCCTCTCCACTAATTCCTTCAAGGCTCTTATTTTCAAAGTGAAATTCAGATAATGGTAAGGAAACAAATGTAAAGAGACCTCCTACAGGTTTTTTACATTTTCCCATAACACCTCCATTACAAATCTAATATAAAAAACCTGCAGTTCCTTCTGTATTAGTCTCTCTTAGCCTCATTGTGCCCTAGATTGTAACTTTTATTCACATTTCCATCTTAAGTGGACAGAAAATGGATTCATACATGTCCCTTTTCTCTTCTATACACCCTAAGTTACCCAGGGTCTGCAGTGGAGGCTAGAGAGCAGCACTCAGCTGGTGGCCCCTTATATACCTGCCTAGAACTTCCTTTCCTAAAGTCCAGCATTCTTAGTAAAATGTTTCTAGCCACACTAGAAAACATGAAGTTCTTAGGTGAAGCAGAGCCAGAGAATATTCTTAACTCCCAACACCTGGAGAAACATACAGGTATGACCTATTAGCCAGGATGACTTATTGTCAAAAATTTCACCCCTTTTGGAGAAATGGGGATTTCACACATCTGAGCCCTTGAATTCACAAAGAGTGATCAAAAATGCCTCATTCCCACAGACATCACCCCAACCCCAGAAATGTTTGGTTTAATTGTTACTCAAAATGTTTAGTAAAATTTATTGTGTCTATTTGCTTGAACTACTTGCCATTGATGTCTAATTACCACAGAGCAAAATGACAACTATTTTTAGAAATACATATACAGAGTTAATTTTGTTGAAATTTTTCTTGGAATGCACTCCAAATACAAGTTCATGTTGCTTATCTAGTGAAGCCATAGACTCAAATGTTTAAAAATAGTTTGATAAACACAATTTTTTTTGGGACTGTGTCAGTGACAGAATGTAGACAGAGATAGTTATTGGCTTTTATAGAATGCTTTAACCCGTGATTTTCAAACTTTTGGCTGTGAAACCCCTTCAGTTTCACAAATCAATATAGGCAAAACTTTAAACATATATACATATACATAACATAGACATATTTATAAAAATAAAAATTGTCACAAATTCATTCTTATACTCAAAAAGCAGAATTTTATTTGATATATTCTATTATTTTCATTTATGAAAAAATGGTCATTCCCTATTTAATTAATTCAAAACCCAGTAGTGGTATCTTGCCCTGTAATCTGAAAAACACTATTTTAAAGTCAGGTTCTGTTACAGTGTGGGTTACATCTATTTTCACACCAGCCAAGGAAACAAATCTGGTGAGTGTGATTTCTATGGGAAAGAAAATTTCTTCCAAGTTTTAAACAATCAACTTGCAGACAACTTTCACAACTCAGTTTATTCATAACTTGTGGTCTGGCTGTATTTTCTTGAAAATGCCCTTGTTTTTTGACTTGTGTATATCCATAGTTCTCCACCTGTCCACATCACTCACACTTGGAGAGTAACTCAAAACAGAAGGTTTAAACTTCTCTATTCAGTGTCACACTAAGGTGAACAATTGTGTATGTCTCCGTTCACAACATTTCTTTTCTGGGGCATAGAAAACAGAGAAAGTGAAACCTAACATCTGTGGATACACTGAAGGAAATTAAAAAACACTGTAGGAAGACATTTTTAGAAATTGACTTACCTCTAAAGTATGATAATTTATTTTCAAATAACAATTTGAATCACATTTAATGACATTTTTGCACTACTTTACACCTACTCTTGGGCAGCCAGGGAGTTAACAAAACATTTATTTTTACCTATACAATATTCTTTCAGTAAACCTAGTGAAATGCTCATTAAAAGACTTACATGTTTAGGGCTTCCCTGGTGGCACAGTGTTTAGGGCTTCCCTGAGCCTATGCTCCGCAATGGGAGAGGCCACGAAAAAAAAAAGGTATTTTAATCAAACTAGAAAATAACAGCTATTATTCTTACAACAATTTCAGATTAATGAATTGTGGATAAATAATAATTACCCTTTTCTTAACAGAAGATAGAAAATCCTAAAGATAAAATGTTTGGTATTGCTTTACATAAAACATGTCCCAGGCTGTTTTAAAGGGTTCATCTTAAATACAGTTCTTCATCCCCACAGTGTAGGTAAATGTTTGCTTTTGTGTTAATTAAGAAGTCATTTAAACATCTGCCTTTATTTTATGGACTGCCTTTAAAGTGTAAAATGTGTTTTTCTCATGAGAACACTTTATGCTCCCAAGTGACAATTTTAAAATAAAGTGTCTCTCTTTCACATATAAAGTCTAATGTGCAAAGGTTTTGCCATCTGTTCTCTGTAGTTGTACTTGTGAACTAGTTGTTTGATTAGAAGCAACAAAGTGCACAGAAAATGTGTCTTCACTAAAAAAAAAAAAAAAAAAGCACAAATAGTGTACTGTCTGCTTTTATGATTCCCTTTATAGATTGCCATTTTAAATTTCATTCAGGATTAACGGGATCTCTTAAATCAGAAAGATCATCATTAAATTTAATTTTATGTAATTTAGAAAGAAAGAGAAAAAAATCAGTTTTTCAAAGCACAAAGAGTCCCTTACTTCAGTACAGGGTAAAAAAATAAATCAGTGCTGCTCACCATGTCTATTCAATAAAGAGTTATGAATTCAAAAATAGTTTATCAGTTATGATGCCCTAAAAGTAAGTCATATCTACTAAGATGTAAGCCAAACTCTTTTGTTAGAAATAGTCTTTAAGAATACAGGGAAATATTCAGTCCAAGAATTGATAGAGTAGCTATCAGTGACTTTGAAATTTATTAGTGATTCACCAGTTTAGATATTTGGACAGAAGTTATTTTTTAAAAAATAGGAAAATGTAAGATTTTTTTGTGTATTATATACTCACTAACTGCAGGGCAAATGCTTATTCATTCAAACACTTTGCTGCTGTCAATAACAAAACATTTACTCTTTTGGAGAACACTGTAGAATCTGTACTAATTCTAGAATCCTTTGAAATGTTGTGATTATTCTGAAGATACTGGTTTTCCCAGAGTTTTCTGTATCTTTACTGAGAATTCATCCATATTTCAGGCATGGATGCTAGAAACATGCAGAATGACACAGATGATTTCTATACTGAAAGGCATTTAAAATAAACCAAGGGGGCTACTGTAAGGCCTGAAAACACTAAGAAACTTTTACACTCACTTCAGGATTTCCTGTGCTTAGGAATTTTAAATAACTATAAAATAATATGAGATAATTTTTGCTAAGCAATACTTAACAATGTTGATTGAAACAATGGCAATATTAAGCCTTATATAGATGGCATGTATGTGAAATGTATAAACAGTCCAGGAAGCCAATTCCAGGACATATTCTGATTTTATAATCAAGAATATCTTTATAGAGATGTTGGATAGTTTTTTTAACTGAGCTTTCAAGTTTGGGTAATATTCTGTTAACATTGAAAGAGGGAAGGAGAACAGTTAAGAAGAATGATAGTGACTCCCAAACATGGGGAAAAGTAGAGGAACAAAACAAAAAATATGTTTAGAAGATATTAAGGAAAATAAACTAGCTAAAATGAAGGTTTCCACCCATTATCATTATCATAGGAGGTGAGTTGGAAATACAGGTTGGAAGAGCACCTTAAATTATAGTCTAGGAATCATAATTTTTATTTTTTCAAATTAAATTCTATGTCAAATCTTTGAGCAGCTGAAAGATAAGATTAAAGCAGTATTTTATGAAAATTAATCAAAGAACCATGTCTTTTAATTTACCAAGCACATTATAGATTTTCAGTAAATATTTTAAAAATGTAATTATCATATGTTAATTATTTGAAAGGGGAAATACTCAAGATAATCAAACCTATTAGAACCTTATTACAATATGCTTTTTGTTGATGAAGATAGAGATGGAAATATAAAATCAAATATGAAAGAAAGTGCAAAGCTTTGGGACTGAATAAGTGTGTGAAAAAGAGAGAGGGAGACTTTGAGACACTTAACATGCACTGAACACAGTAAGAGGAGTCAGTTTGTCTGGTCCAATTGCAGCTCCCCCACTCCTACATATGGAGCCACGGACAAACCCTGTACTTTCTTTCTCCCTAGTATAAAATTAGTTATACTACCACCAGTTTTGCCCATTTCACACAGTTTTCATAAAAGAAAAATCATATACCTATATTTAGGCATACATGTGTATGTATCTTCTTTGTAAAGTTCCTCACAGACAGATTATAATTAATTAATATGATAATAATAAAATAGCCAAAATTTACTAAAGCACTTACAATGAACTGGGCATAGTGCTACTGACTTCGTATATACAATATCAAGTTTCCATATGCACATAAGTGATAACATCATAAAATGAAAGTATTTCTTCCCCCAAATACGTGTAAAATATTATAGAATAGGATGGAATATTATATGTCTCAAATTAATATTACAGATAATTCAAAGTGCTTATTTGTCAGTGACAATTTGTCAAAAAAGAATCCTATGGAAGAATTTCCATCGATAGTTTAATTATGAGATTCTAGGATATATGCTTTAGGGCCCAGTCACCACCAAGTATCAGTCAGTTTGGTCCCTGATAGCACATATTAACATAACAAACCTATGTTCAAATAAGTTCATCAAGCTTCCATGCAGTTAAGTTTCACCAAGAAATATGTGCCTAATCCTATGGACTGCACCAACCTAGAAAAATCCACTTATACAGAGCCCTAGAATAAACTATTAAGGAATTCTGTTAATGGGAGGGCCATGATGAAATAAACATTTTCTTTTATCCTCCAACTTTGCCTCCAAGTTGTTGAAGGCCCCTCCTGACTGCTGGGACAGTCCTCATACAGTTGGATTACCTCAAGCATAACCTGTCATGGACCTCATGATGAAACATGGACTCTGTCTTCCCTAAATAATTGATTTTTTTCCCTGAGTGCTTTTATCTTATCTTAGCTCCTTGCAGTCAAAATGTGCCATACCTCTAGTTCACACCATTTTTGTTTCTGTTATTTCAGATTTCTCTTTCTTAAATTAAGATTTTTAACTGTCTCTTTTTAAAAAAATCATTTGGGACTTGATAAACTAATTATGGAGAAAAATATATATGGTTGTTCTCATCAGAACAATATCGTCATTACTTTGAACTATCTGAAAACAATTGCATGAAAAAACTTTTCCAAATGAAAGGAAAACAAAATAATAAACAGAAGAAAGTAAACAGAAACTGAAATCAGGTGAACTGTAAGAAATGTTACCTGAACATAACCTTGCCAAGTTTTCATTATATTCTTTCAAAGATTAAAAACAAAACCAAACCTAAAACTCATGCACTTTTTTTTTTTTTTTTTTTTTTTTTTTTTTTTTTTTTTGCGTTACGCTGGCCTCTCACTGTTGTGGCCTCTCCCATTGCGGAGCCCAGGCTCCAGACGCGCAGGCTCAGCAGCCATGGCTCACGGGCCCAGCCGCTCCGCGGCATGTGGGATCCTTCCGGACTGGGGCACGAACCCGTGTCCCCTGCATCGGCAGGCTGACTCTCAACCACTGCGCCACCAGGGAAGCCCTCATGCACTTTTTAACATCAAATAATTAAAATGTAATAGGCAAGTTTAGTCTATTTATTGTAATCTAACATGTTAATTTCACTAAAGAGCATTGAAAGATACTGAATGCTATATAGCATGGTTATGACTTAACTTACTGAAGAGCAGATACAAAGCTTCCAGGAGGAAATAAAACAGGGGATTTGAAGCAAGATATGGCACATTCAAGGAACTCAAAGAAGCTGAAGACTACCTATAGCATAAGGAAAAATAATAACTCATATAAGAAAAAATAGTATTTATGTTTTAAAGGGGTAAAAATTATGCTATTCAACCCAGCAAATAAATATATTTAAGGTGCTAATTTAATATGACAAAAGAGTTTATAAGTAAATGTAATAAATTAGAGAAAAATTTCAGAATACTTTATCCTTTAACAAGAATATAATCAGGTAGTTAGTTAAACTGAATTTTCTTTCACAACTATTAATTTGACCTGAAATTATATGTTCTAAGAGTACTGGTTTTATAGAATGTTAATAAAGCATATTTTTTAAAGTTTGAAAAAATGATTAAGTATACCACATTTAAGGAATTCATTTAGAAAAAAAACAAGTACATAAAATTGTATTAAAATTACTAATTTATAATAATATTGATAGTACAATCCTATTAGTTTATATCTCTCAATGTTTGTTGAAAACCAAGTCAATCTCTAAAGCACTGACTTGGAAACTTCTGACCTTAAGCATGATGAACAAAGATATTTCCATCATTTATTAGGAGATTGGCATGAACTAATGGATTCATTCTATAGAGAAATCTTTTCTAATATGTAGATCAAATTCTCATTTCCCCCCCACTTTCTAATAATAATTTTAGTTTTCTAAATCAAAACGGAATACCCTCACATTCCTTCTTCCTTTTGTATTCTATTGTCAATTGTCTTCTCTAAATCAATGATAATGAGATTATGTAATAGTATTTTTCCCTGAATCTGAAAACTCAATAAGAAATGTGTGACTACCAGGTATTTTATGTTATCCTTCAATTTCAATCCATATTCACCATTGTATTTATGGTTGCACATAATAATCAAGAGTGTGGTCGACTGTGAATAAAGCCCCTTCTTCATAGAGAGCATGTTTCGAGATAGCTCAGCAGAACACAGGATGTGTGGTTGATCCAACAAATGCAGAGAAATTTGCCTCCACTTGAGTGCTCTGTGAATTACCATATAATTTATCATCCAAACAAAGACACTTTCAAGAATGAAAAAAGTGGTAATAATTAATCCAGGCAACTGTTGTAAACTGGATTGTGCTGGGCAAATTGGTTATCTGGTCTCCTTGATAATAATAATAAAAAAAGAAGAAAAATCCAGAAAACAACATAACATTTAAGACTTTATTATTATGTCAATAATGACTAGCCTCTGTATATGGAGCCCCACTCCCCCTCAACCCCACAAACCCTTGATCTTAGGAGCTATGCCAGTTATGTAGGAGCCATTATTAGTTTAAAAATGAATATGAATGAAATGAATAGATTAATCTAGTAAATAACATATGATTCATCAATTAGTGGTTGTTTATATTGGGTTGGCCAAAAAGTTCGTTTGTTTTTTTCTGTAAGATGGCTCTAGTAGTACTTAGTTGTCTTTAACTTCATTCAAAACAATTTCGTTAGATTGTATATGACTGCTGTCATATCAGCATGCATTTTAAAAAAAGACATCAAAATTGGTGAATTTTTGTGTAGCCATTTTAATATTGAAGATGGAATTTAAAAAGCAACATTTTTGGCATATTATGCTTTATTATTTCAAGAAAGGTAAAAATGCAACCAAAATGCAAAAAAAAGATTTGTGCAGTGTATGGAGAAGGTGCTGTGACTGATGGAACGTGTCAAAAGTGATTTGCAAATGTTCCTGCTGAAGATTTCTCACTGGACGATGCTCCATTGTTGGGTAGACCAGTTGAAGTTGATAGCAATCAAATTGATACATTAATTGAGAAAATCAATGTTATACCATAGCCAATATACTCAGAATATCCAAATCAAGCGTTGAGAATCATTTGCACCAGCTTGGTTATGTGAATCACTTTGGGGTTTGGATTCCACATTAGTTAAGTGAAAAAAAGTTCTTGACCATATTTCCGCATGCAATTCTCTACTTAAACATAATGAAAACGTTCCATTTTTAAAACAAATTTTGATGGGCAATGAAAAGTGGATACTTCACAATAATGTGGAATGGAAGAGATCGTGGAGCAAGTGAAATGAACCACCACCAACCACACCAAAGGCCGGTCTTAAGTCAAAGAAAGCAATGTTGTGTATATCGTGGGATTGGACTATCATAAAAGTCCTCTATTATGAGCTCCTTCCAGAAAACCAAACAATTAATTCAAACAAGTACTGCTCCCACTTAGACCAACTGAAAGCAGCACTCGATGAAAAGCATCCAGAATTAGTCAACAGAAAACGCATAATCTTCCATCAGGATAATGCAAGATCACATGTTTCTTTGATGACCAGGCAAAAACTGTTACAGCTTGGCTGGGAAGTTATGATTCATCCACTGTACTTACCAAACATTGTACCTTCGGATATCCATTTATTTAGGTCATTACAAAATTCTCTTAATGGAAAAAACTTCAATTCCCTGGAAGACTGTAAAAGGCACCTGGAAGAGTTCTTTGCTCAAAAAGATAAAAATTTTGGGAAGATGGAATTATGAAGTTGCCTAAAAAATGGCAGAAGGTAGTGGCACAAAAGGGTGAATACGTTGTTCAATAAAGTTTCTGGTGAAAATGAAAAATGTGTCTTTTACTTTTCCTTAAAAACCTAAGGGGCTTCCCTGGTGGCGCAGTGGTTGAGAGTCTGCCTGCCGATGCAGGGGACGCGGGTTCGTGCCCCGGTCCGGGAAGATCCCACATGCTGTGGAGCGGCTGGGCCTGTGAGCCGTGGCCGCTGAGCCTGCGCGTCCGGAGCCTGTGCTCCACAACGGGAGAGGTCACGGCAGTGACAGGCCCGCGTATCGCAAAAAAAAAAAAAAAAAAAAACCTAAGGAACTTTTTGGCCAACCCAATAGAATAAATTGAGACAGTATACTTTTTTGCAATGTTTAAGATGCAAAAGAGAAGGATGTGGGCTTATGTATAAGAACTTAGAAATTCAAAACAAAATTTAATATAAAAATGAGACAGTTCTATGGAAAACAAAATTTTAAAAATTGCTTTAGATTTGAATTCTTACTGGAAGATATAGGTTTAGACCCTCCCATTGAAACACAATGTAAAGATTATCAGAATTAAATGTTACTCAAGATTCAAAACAAGATAATGCTTTGAAATTAATCTCTGAAGAAAGACTCAGAGTCTTAGGGCAGGATCAGATTTATATCGATCAGCTTTGAAAGAGAGACATTCTCAACAAACAAGAAACATGTTCAGGGGGACATAAAGGCAGACCGACGTTATTAAATGAAAATCAGAATTATGGGAAAACAGAGTCGGCAAAGACCAGAAGCCCTAAAAAAGAACTGTGGTATAATACATGGGTCCCATGGTAGTGAAACAGAGCCAAAGGAATGAATATCTGATGGCACCTGGTTTTACCTCCAATTCTGGCTAACAGAAAAACTGTCATGTTCTCCAGCTGCCATGCAAAGTGCTTTTAAAGGATTTGTCCCCTTCGTATGTTAGATTGAGATTTCTTCTTGTGGTATCTATACCTGTTTTGCAGCTTTATGTTCCCAAAGGAGAGTGATCTTGTTTCATTGAAGATGCTGGATTTCTTTAGAGCTTTACAACAAGGCAAAAGCTAACCTCTGAAAACCGGTAAACAATATTCACCCCACTGTCAATAAACAAACACTTGACATAATTCAATCAGGTATCTCTGATGATAAACTGAATGTCCATGGTGCTCCACATGACTTGCTTTAAGAGTATAGATCACAAGTCACTATTTCAATACCATTCAGAAACTCACAATACTTTAGAGCTGAAAGGGAACTTAAGAGTTTGATTTTGGACATATTTATTGAATACTAGCTATGTTCCTAGGCTTGTGGATGCTAAAGCTGTGTGATATAAAAAGTATATAGTCTTTAAGATAAAATATTACCGTATTTGACAGATAATAATCAGGAGTAGGTTAGGCTTTAATTATTTAGAGAGAAAGATAATAATGATAATGACAATAGCATTTACCTACTGAGTACTTCCTATGTGCCAGGCATAATGCTAACTTCACCTGCATTTTCTCATTTGCCGCCCCATGCATCCCACCCACACTGAGAAATATCAGATTAATTCCACTAGAATGGCATGGAACACTCTAATAAAATTAGGTATTTTAAAATGTATTTATTTTACTGGAACTGGTGATATGAATTTATTACTCTTAAAATCTGTACAATTCTGGGGACAATGTCTCTGTAGGGGGTTGAGCATAAGTCACAAATTACCAGAAACTGGAGATTTCAGTATATCCAGTATGATTACAGTGCCAAAGAAACAATGGTTACAATCAATTATGACACTGCTCTTACTTTTAAAACATTGTTTTCATTATTACATTTTTAACTGCTCAAATACCTTTCAGTTCAATTCTAAAGCATTTATCAATTGCTTTCTATAAAACACGATTACAATTTTCATTGAAAAAAATAACTGATATTGATTGAATTAATGAAAATAGAATCATGAAGTGAATTAAGTGGATTACAATCAAGTCAGTTGTTATGCTATACCTTTTTTTTATACACAGATTTTATTTTTATATGAATAAGTTTATGGAACACAACTGATGTCCTTTTTCAAAGAGACCAAGGGAAAAATGTAGCCTCAGCAGTCATGGGTATTAATTTTATGGTTCCCATAAAGTCTCAGACCATGTCCCAGAACTGTAAAGTTTATGATACAGAAATGAACCTGATATCAATAACTTGTATCAGACCTTGGTGTAAGACAGTAACAATTTGTTGGTGGGTAGAAAATATTTCCAGTTGCTGGTTTAAAAACCCTCAGTATTTTCAGGCAAAAGTATTGAACATAGCATCTTTGTATGCTAATATTTTTGGTAAGACACAAGCAGTCTATCAATATTAAAATTTTATTTTCAGGTAGCATTGTATAACTTCACTTTTTGGGCTTCCATCTTAACAAAAACACAAAGTAGAATTTGTCCTTATTTGTAGTGGAAAACTAGTCCTCTAACAAAGAGTAATAGATTATTATTATTATTTGCTTTGCTTTTGCTTTTCGCTCCAAGTCCTAGGGTTGCTTCAATGAAATTTATATAGATGAATGAGAATATAATTATAATAATCTACATCAGTGGTTTAAATTGAAAGACTTATTTTCTCTTCTTCATCATTAAATTGCATAATTCCATAGACTTTCTACAGCTTGTCTGTGTGTTTTATGAAAATGACACTATATGTAATACAGTAAATCCTCAGCCTTGATTTTAAAATGTTAATCACGAATAAATTATTTATGATAATTAACTGCAGAGAATTATAACATATTAAAATAAAACAACTAAAATGATATCAATGGTTATCTATTCCATCTACACAGAAGTCAGAAGTATTGGTTGCATGGGAACCAAAGCACCAATATTTATAAAACTGTATTAGTTAATGGGAGCAATTATACCTTTCATGGCCTGTATTTGTTATATTTATCTAAATAAGAAAAATACAAAAAGGTCTTCAATTGGATTAAACTGAATAATTGTGGTGGTGATGTAGTTTTAATGAGAAATCTATAGTATTAGCTTTAATACAACTTAAAATATACCCAGCAGAACAACATTTTTCTTAAATGTTGAAAGAGGAGAAACTTCATGAAAAAAGTTGCCTAGAACAATGAGATGTGCTTTGAAGAAAGCAACAACTAAATTGTTACTGTAGAACTACTTTCATAACCAAAATAAGAATATCTAGAACACTGTATCTAATTAAGAAAGAAATTTGTGAGGCTTGATTATAGTGACAATGGTGATATTAAAATGTTTGAAAATATATAATTTGATCAGCAATTTAAATATATTACATCTGAACATTTTCTATGATAAAGGTGTTTTGCAACAAAAATGAATGGAAGTTTTAAGGATAATAATTTTAGCTATTAAAAATGACAATGTCAGGACTTCCCTGGTGGTGCAGTGGTTAAGAATCCACCTGCCAGTCCTGAGGGAAAAAAATGAAGCTGGAGGAATCAGACTCCCTGACTTCAGACTACACTACAAAGCTACAGTAATCAAGACAATATGGTACAGACACAACAAAAACAGAAATCTAGATCAATGGAGGAGGATAGAAAGCCCAGAGATAAACCCACGCATCTATGGTCAACTAATCTACAACAAAGGAGGGAAGGATATACAATGGAGAAAAGACAGTCACTTCAATAAGTGGTGCTGGGAAAACTGGACAGCTACATGTAAAAGAATGAAATTAGAACACTCCCTAATACCATACACAAAAATAAACTCAAAATGGATTAGAGAAATAAATGTAAGACTAGACACTGTAAAACTCTTAGAGGAAAAAATAGGAAGAACACTCTTTGACAAATCACAGCAAGATCTTTTTTGATCCACCTCCTAGAGTAATGGAAATAAAAACAAAAATAAACAAATGGGACCTAATGAAACTTAAAAGCTTTTGCACAGCCAAGGAAACTATAAACAAGACGAAAAGACAGTCCTCAAAATGGGAGAAAATATTTGCAAATGAATCAATGGGCAAAGGATTAATCTCCAAAACAGCTCATGCAGTGCAGCTCAATAATAAAAAAAACAAATGGGCAGAAGACCTAAATAGACATTTCTCCAAAGAAGACATACAGATGGCCAAGAGGTACATGAAAAGCTGCTCAGCATCACTAATTATTAGAGAAATGCAAATCAAAACTACAAGGAAGTATCACCTCACACTAGTTAGAATGGGCATCATCAGAAAATCTACAAACAACAAATGCTGGAGAGGGTGTGGAGAAAAGGGAACCCTCTTGCACTGTTGGTGGGATTGTAAATTGATACAGCCACTATGGAGAACAGTATGGAGGTTCCTTAAAAAACTAAAAATAGAATTGCCATATGACCCAGCAATTCCACTACTGGACATATACCCAGAGAAAACCATAATTCAAAAACACACATGCACCCCAATGTTCATTGCAGCACTATTTACAATAGCCAGGTCATGGAAGCAACCTAAATGTCCATCAACAGACAAATGGATAAAGAAGAGGTGGCACGTATATACAATGGAATATTACTCAGCCATAAAAAGGAATGAAATTGGGTCATTTGTAGAGACGTGGATGGATCTGGAGACTGTCATACAGAGTGAAGTAAGTCAGAAAGATAAAAACAAATATTGTATATTAACGCATATATGTGGAACCTAGAAAAATGGTACAGATGAACCGGTTTGCAGGGCAGAAATCGAGACACAGATATAGAGAAAAAACATATGGACACCAAGTGGGGAAAGTCGTGGGGTGGGGATGGTGGTGGTGTGATGAATTCGGAGATTGGGATTTACATATATACACTAATATGTATAAAATGGATAACTAATAAGAAACTGCTGTATAAAAAAATAAATACAATTCTAAAATTCACAAAAATTAAAATAAAAAACCTTCTTGCAAGAAAAAATAAAGTACATCATCTACAAGGAAAGGAAAAGAAAAGAATCCACCTGCCAATGCAGGGGACATGGGTTCGAGCCCTGGTCCAGGAAGATCCCACATTGCCACGGAGCAACTAAGCCTGTGCACCACAAATACTGAAGCCATTGCGCCTAGAGCCCCTGCTCTGCAACAAAGAATAGCCCCGTCTTGCCACAACTAGAGAAAGCCCACACACAACAATGAAGACCCAATGCAACCAAAAATAAATAAATAAATATATTAAAAATAATGAAAATGTCCATATCATACACTGTTGTTATAATCACAAGCCATAACAAATTTCACAAATCTGGATTTTTATTTATTTAATGTAGTACAAATTTATCGTGTTTTGTGAAATGATTATAATTACCCCATAAATGATTTTGTTGTTGAATTTACCACTATATTTATAATTTAGAATTGCTTCACTGATACAGTCAACTGCTTTCTCATATAATCAAACCACTAGATGAGTGAATGAAAACATTCTATACAAATCTGAACTAACTATTCTAAACAGGTATTGAATAGGAATTTCTTAATATTATAACATATAATTATTAGTTAATAATTCTATATTGTGTATTTAAAGATTTGTTCAGAGGGTAGATCTCATTTTCTGTTCTTAACACACACCACATACATAAGGGGCATTGACATGCTTGATTTTTACATCTTCTTGACAAATTTACACCTTTACCATTGTAAAACGTATTCTTTTTTTTTAATATAAATATAGCAACTTTACTTTCTTATGATTAGTTTTTCACAGTGGAACATTTTCCATCTTTTTACTGTCAGATGATTCGCAGCCCTGGGGAAGGTTTGGGAACTGTTCAGTTTCACTGTTCCCACGTTGTACTTTGCTCTTTTCATATTGTTTCATTCTACGCATTCACTGCTAGGTATTCAGCAAAGATTTAGGAGAACATTTATTCAGATTTTGAACCCTTTTCCTGTATCTTGGGAACTCTGTCTAGCAACTTCCATCTACTACAGACTCAGTGACTGATTCCCTAATTTGACAAGACCATCATGTTCTGCTTGTGATCATGCTCCCTGATCAGCAGTGAGAAATATACCTTTAGTGAAAAAGCCAGGCCTTTCATAAGTTCTTTTGTTTGTTGACCATCTCTTAGGGATATAAATCCAGAATTATCTCTTGTCCAGAATTCAAAGACAGTTGTTTCATATATTTTGTACATTTTTTTTTCTGGTGGCTTAAAAGTAGGAAGCCCAGTCCCTGTTGCTCCATCATGGACTCTTACATTGGAAGATTAAAATGTAAATTTTTTTCTATCAAAGTAATATGTTTTCAACATAAATGCTCAATCCTTATTTCTTTTCTGGTCTATAACCCATGTCTATTATATTCTATTTCTGAGCTTTACTCACTACTAACATGTAGGCATGGGGATCCATGATTTAGGTGTTAGTCATAGATGTTGTGTGTTTTGCACATTCCTCTATGATTAAAAAAACTGAAATTCAGTAGCAATGACTCTTTATGTCTTATCAAAGTGTTTCCACATCACGATGTTTGCATGAAAGTAGCCATACCATTCTATACTTATCAGAATGCTACATTCAAAGACATATTTTGTAAGTGTGCTTAGCAGTGCAGCATAATTGTCTCAGGATAAAATATGATTTGCTTCCAAATTAGTGCTAATAACTGTTATTAGCCTCAACAATTTAGTTGTATTAACCTAACTTTACTCATTTGGCAATTAAATCTAGAATAAGTTGTTTGAGTACTATTTTCTAATTGTACTTTGTTTTTAAATTTATTACAGAAATAATGGAATATAGAAAAATATTTTAAAATAAAAGCATATACTTCCTACAAAAGGTAACAACCACTAACATTTCAGTGAATAGTGTGTTTTACTTTTTCTTTCAGCAAAATTGCCAATGCACTATACATATTTTTGGTGACCTATACTTGTCATAAATATGTCCTATGACATTAAATATCCATTTATAATATGACTTTTATAGTCAACAAATTCATTTAATTAAATTACTTTATTCCATTTAACCAAACTGTTAGACACTTAGATTTCTTTCTGATGACCAAACCCACATCTCACTAATAAGTCATATAATATGTACTCAGTAAATAATTGTTACTTTAAAAACAGAAATATATGAGGAAAATTATCTACTACCCTCATTTCAAAACCAAATGCTGTCATGTGTATACAGTTTTTAGTTTTATCTTTGAAATATATTTATATATGTGCAGTATCTTAGTTTTGTTGATTTATGTAGGACACATTTTCTAGCAATTCACTTTGCTGAAAGTTGACTGTGAATAATAGTAAAAGTGTTATACTAGTACATATATATTGAGTGCCTTCTGTGTGCCATGGACTGTTTCATCATTAAGGATACAGAATAAAACAAAACACATTCTCATCTGTTAAAGACCTATACTCCAAAATCTACTTATTACTAAAGACAATGGTTACTCTTATTGCTCTGGAATGGCTACTACAGACTCAGAATTAAAGTAACTTCCTGCCTAGCAAAGAGTTAGAAGATTATAACTTTGCACTTTAATTAACTTCAGTAAACAGAAAATCAACCTTTTTTTTCCTGAGGGGAGATTGAGTTGCCTAATTTTTAAAATGATAACATTCCTTGAATGCTATATAATTTATTCAAGCATAACACTAAATTATGGCTGTCTATCAAAACTCAGCTTGTAGTTATGAATTTTTTAAGTATCAAGTGGTATGATCTGCACACTTTCCCTTTAAGTTGATTAATTCATGAAAAATTAAAAAAAAAGAACTACACAAATTATGTATTCATGTCAAGCAAATTTGTCATGGTTAGACCTATCAATAAAAAAGTTTTAAAGTAGTTTTAGTTTTAAAATAGTTCCCTAAAGACAAATTAAATAATTTTTTTAAAAGAGCCATGAAACATTAGGAGGAAGAAAGACTATAGTAAATAAAAGGATGGGAATACAATACTTTCCTTCTTCTCTTGAGTCTTCTAACACATAACATGTTCATAGACTGGAAGAATCAGTATTATTAAGATGTCAATTCTGCCCCCAGTTGATGTTTAGAGTCAATAGAAGCCCAAGCATAATTTGATTTTTAAATTTCTCTTATTTTAGAAATTAACAAGATAATTCTAAAATGTATATGACAAAACCCCAATAGATATGTAATAGCCAAAACAATTTTGAAAAGAACAAAATTGGAGGACTTACACTACCTAGTTTTAAGATTTACTAGAAAGAGTAGTTAAGACAGTTTTGTATTATGAACATATGTTCAATTTATCAGTTTTCTTTTGTGGTTCATGCTTTTTGTGTACTATCTAAGAAAATGTTTGCTCTTTGGAAGAAACTCTTAAGGAAATGAAAACATATATATTAGGATAAAACATTTTAAAACACATAGAAGATAATGAAATATTACCTAGAACATCTGAAACAACTCAATAAGAAGAGGAAAAAACTCATTCTTTTTTTGAAAAAAACCAAGATATTTGTACAAATATTTTCCTAGAGAGACTGATAGCAAATAACCACATGAAAAGATGCTCAACATCACTAGTCATTAGGGAAATTCAAATTAAAGCCCCAAAGAGATAGCATTACACAGCAATTAGAATGGCCTGGAAAAATAAAAGCCAGTATCAACCGTTGGTGAGGATACCTGGCAACTGGATCTCTCATTTAAGTCTGGTGAAAATGCAAACTGCTACAATCACTTAGGAAAAGTTTCTTTAAAATTAGCATATTATTCACACACTACGCAGCAATGCCACTCTTGGAGAAATGAAGACATATGTTCATACAAAAAGTTTTTATGCAATTGCTTATAGCAACTTTATTCAAAATTACCAAAAACTGGAAGCAACTGAAATGTCCATCTACTGGTTAATGAATGAACAAGCTGTGGTCCGTCCATACAATGGAATACTATTTAACAATAAAAGGAATGGGTTACTGTCACCTGAAACAACATGGGTGAATCACCAAAGCATTATGCTAAGTAAAAAAAATCCAGACTCAAAAGAATATGTACTATGTGACATTTCAATTATATGAAATTCTGGAAAAGGGAAAATTACAGCAATAGAGAAGAGGTCAGCAGTTGCCAGTGGTCAGAAGTAAGGTTGGGAGGGTGACTATAAAGGAGCATAGGGAAATTTTTTGAAGTGATGGAAATATTCTATATCTTGATTGTGGTAGTGGTTATGCAATGGCATATATATATATATATATATATATATATTATATAACTGTATATATGTGTGTATATACATAGCATAAGAATATAGATATATATACATGGTTACATATATATGCATTATATATATATATATTACATGCAACTGTATATATATTATGCAACTGAATTACATATACACAGATTGTCTATATTGTGTATGCTATACAACTGAATTGTATATGTACAGATTGTATATATATAGACTATATATATATATATATACACACACACATATATGTACATAAAATCTGTGCATGGCTTCACTTTGTTCTCAGATGTTCCTCTATCCCATAAGCAAACACATTTCTTTTCTGATTTTGGTTGTACACAGAAAACTAAATTGATACATTATAATTTTTGAGTCTGAGATATCATTAAATTATTAATATTAATTGCCAATTTTTATTCTGGAACTTATTTGTGTCAACTCTTCAAATTCTTCTATCATTTTTCATTTAAAAAGTTTTTAATTTGAGATTTAGAGAGTGTTCACTTGTTCAAATTTCCATCTAACTCATAGAAAATAGAAAATACCTATTTTAGTGTATAACGTATGTGCCTTACAAAATATTTAGACACATCTAAGTCCATAAATCATATACTAAGTTTTTAAATTAAGCAAGGATTGGGGTACAAAGGAAAAGAATGGTCATCCTTGTACATTATAAAATGTAGTTATCTTGTACCTCTTGATAAATCATGAAAAATAGGTCGATGATCTTATTTCAAAGATTATCTTTTTGTTGTTTGCAAGTTACAATAGCTTTTGTGTTCATATTACAGAACTATGTGTTCACAGTTCTGTAATATGATTTAATATAATACTTTCTGGCACTTATTATAAGTTGGAAGAAAATTTCTAACATAATTAATATCCACACTCTGTTTTGGTACAGAATGAAAATACACAATGCTATATCTTTTACTTCTTTCTTTTTGTTAAAACACCTAATGCAGAGTTTAATGAATACTTAATGATTGATAGATATCCTCATATTATTAATTTTTTACTTTTAATTGATAAGTGTATTTTTCTTCCTTAGTGCTCTTGCTATATAGTAATAGTAATTAAAGGCATAATCTTATAATTTTAATTTGTAAACTATAATCTCCCAACATGGACAAGTTGATTCAATTATTTCTGTAAAGATAAGTATAGGATGCTACATATTCCTTTTTGCTTCTTCTAATCAAAATTATCTTCTTCTAAATAGCTAGTCAATGGTAGAATCCACTTATTTTCTTCACTTTGCTTAGCAAAAATTATTTCTAAAGTAAATTACTACTGTTTCATTTGTATGTATTTTAAGCTTTATGTAATCCTTTAGATCAGTTTTTCACTGAGAGTTATTTTTTCTGGGAATAATGTTCATATTTAATGAACAATAGAACAAGTATTTCTAGCTAATTAGTTAGATAATAATTACATTAATTTGAATAAATAAGAATATGGTACTCTCAGTTAAATTACAATTCTCTCACCTAACCAATCTCTATACTCTGCAAAGAG
Source organism: Phocoena sinus (assembly GCF_008692025.1). Lineage (NCBI taxonomy): Eukaryota > Metazoa > Chordata > Mammalia > Artiodactyla > Phocoenidae > Phocoena > Phocoena sinus. The sequence goes on from NC_045775.1 coordinate 28,068,490, forward strand.
GCAATATTTGCATTTGAACTTTCTGGATAAAAGATTGTTACATAATTATATTCTAATATATTCTGATTAATTTTGAGAAGATTCAATATTGAAATTCAAGTAGAAGATTTGAAAGTTCTCAGAGGTGTAGAATTTCATTTTGACCCCAATTCTATCTGTGATTACAGATAACTCTATTCACATCATATAATGAGATTGAATATTTTTAAAACCCCAAATGATATTAATACTTATTCCAATAATTCAACTAATAAATTCTTCCTCTATGTGGACTAAGCCATCTCAATTCTTATAAAGTAAGTAACTTACACAGATCACCTTTGAAAGATACAGATATACACCTTAAAAGGGGCTTTAGCCCACCTTGTAGGTGCATTAACAAATATAGCATTCAGGGGTATAGTGTTAACTATTAGACATAATTCCAACAGATTATTACTGATAAATAACTGGATATAAAACCAGAGTTAGGTGTATGAACTAAGACCACAATCATCTAGAATATTATGGAAGTTTAGTTCAATCAATATTAGAATATGCCCCCCAAGCTAACAGTGCAGCTGTCCAGATCACTCATTAAAAAGACCATTAGCCAACTGGACTAATTGGTTTGACTGTTTTTTCCTCTCTTTGCTTGGCTACGTATAAATGCTTAATTGCCTCTTACAACTTGTCCTTTTCATTGTGTTTCCCAGTATAACACTTGTTTTCACATTACTAACAGTGTAAGTCAAGAAAATTGTATATACAACCCTGGAAAAACCTCTTCTAAGCCAGAATTTATCAGCTTTTTAAAATATTCAGAAATAATCAGTAAATACAGAAATTGAAACTTGACTAACACTTCTATCTTCAACCTAAAGCTTTGCATTATTTAACTGATGGCTGCTGCTCAAAGTACTAGCTGCCTCATCAAAGCAAAATAAGAATAGACCTGAAAGGAAAAGAATAATGAGTCATTTTGATTTACAAATAACTCTTATTATAAAAAGGACAAATGGAAAGAGTGAATAGATGATCCAGGAATCTAAGAAATGACAGTGGCATATTTTGAATCTGGCAACCCAGAATCTGTTCAGTGTATTTGTTTGTTTTAATTTGTAGAGGAAATATAATGGATTCCAGAAACATTTGAGCTAATCGATAAAAGGCAGAGCCATAAATAGCTATTAAAGGAAAATGGAGTATCCTAACTACTAAGGCCTATGTCTTGCCTTTTAGAAACCCTATTAACAAGAGAATATTGTACTGGATAAGCCATGGGTGTAATCTAATATATCAACTCTGTATCTTTGTAAATGTAATTACCACTCTCCATTCTCAGGATTAACAATATATTGGCTCCTAAGAATTTGTTCCAATAACCCCTATTACTTCTAAATGGCTTTTTATCGAGGTCATACTTCCTACATTACAAGTCCTTCAGAGAACTTCTTTTTCCACCTGATTAACTTTACTCATTGTGAAGAATGAATGAAATGGTAAGGAGGAAAACATATGTTAGCTTTGGGCAGTGCTTTATACCTTTATGATAGTGCGCTAGGAAATGAAGCTTGTCAAATCTGGAGCATATCTTCCCAATAAAATTAACAAATGGAAGCACACACCAAAAAACCCTATGAATATTAATTTGCCATAGTGTTTTAAAGGTCACCTGTTAATTTCAGCCTTGACACACTGTGGAAAACAAAGAATACATCATTTTATCATGACAGTTTAAAAAACCCTATTATTTTCTTGACATTATATTTATAAGCTATCCTGGATATGATGTCTATGGCATAATCCTTGTCTTCATGATAGTTATAATCAAATTTTGGAAGATTAAACATAAGATCATTTAAAAACTAAGAAAGTAATTTTCATTTGTAAGTTGGATGATAAGAGCCGTGGTCCCTAATACTTTTTGGCACCAGGGACTGGTTTCATGGAAGACAGTTGCTCTATGGGCCAGTGGCGGGGCGGGAGAGATGTTTCAGGCTGTAATGCAAGCGACAGGGAGCGGCAGATGAAGTTTTGCTTGCTCGCTGCTCACCTCCTGCTGTGCGGCCCGGTTCCTAACAGACCAGTCCACGGACCGGGGGTTGGAGACACCTGGATAAGAGTATATGCTTTCTGCAGTTTTACTCTGTATTTCAGTTGGGGTTTTTTTGAAAATGGGAGTTTGAGGTGATAAGGACTAATACATTGAGAAAAAACTAATTTTCTATGAAACTTGAAAAAAAATACACTTTTAAATTGCATAATAGCATTCAATTTATTGAACATTAAAGTAGGATTTGTATGAATTTCTGACTAGTGTGCATTTCTTCATCTCTGCCTTAGTTTTAATAAAGTATTTAAAAATTAAAAATAGATGCACGTTTTAAAACTAGCTGTGTCAATCTCATCCATTAAGGTCTGCGAGGCAAGAGTTTTTATTTAAGTAATGCTTCGTCATCTTCACATACCAGATGTGCTGCTACTTTAACAGTGTTTCCATAGAAATAAGTCATGAGTTTATAAATTATTTTACATAGATGAAAACAGCTTTTGTTTACAATAACCTCTCCTCATAGCATTAAATGAAAAGAAGTAATATTCATTGAAACAGCAGGGGTTAGCCATTTGATAAAAAAGGGTATTTTCTTCTAAAAATATCTGCCTAAATAATTGCTAGAGGAGTCATTTTAACACTGTGGAAGTAGAGGGGTAACTTCCTGAATGGTTTGAAGCAAAGAACAACTCTACTGGAGAGTTCACAGCTGGAGCAATTCAAACTTTGAATAAACTTGCTTAATATGACCCAGTAAGCAGCTGGTAGAATAAGTAATATTGATTTTAAATACCATGGTAAGGTTTTTAATAATAATGGTTTAAACATAGGTCTCCCGGCCTTACCAAGATATTCAGATCAATGTTGTTAAGTCTTACCTTATGAATTCTGGAGTAAAATCGTATGCAGAAGACCTACTGAATGCTGGCAGAAGATCACAGACTTTCAAAATGACCTCCTCCTCCTCCTCCTCCTCCTCCCCCTCCCCCTCCCCCTCCCCTCCTCCTCCCTCCCCTCCTTCTCCCCGCCCCCCAAGCTAGATGCTCCATGCCAAACAACTAGCAAAACAGGAAAAGAATGCTATCAAAATTCATACTAAGTTCACAGACACCCCAAACACTCCACTGAATGCAGCCCTGTAGATCGAGCCCCACTCACCAGAACACAAGAACCATTCCCCACCACCAGGAAGCCTACACAAGCCCCTGAACGAACCTCACCCACTGGGGACAGACACCAGAAATAAGAGGAACTACGAACCTGCAGCCTGTGAAAAGGAAACACCAAACACAGTAAGTTAAACAAAATAAGAAGACAGAGAAATATGCAGCAGATGAAGAAGCAAGGTAAAAACCCACCACACCAGACAAATGAAGAGGAAATAGGCAGTCTACCTGGAAAAAAATTCAGAGTAATGATACTAAAGATTATCCAAAATCTCAGAGTCAGAATGGAGAAAATACAAGAAATATTTAACAAGGACCTAAAAGAACTAAAGAGCAAACAAACAATGGTGAACAACACAATAAATGAAATTAAAAATACTCAAGAAGGAATCAGGAGCAGAATAACTCAGGCAGAAGAACTGATAAGTGACCTGGAATATAGAATAGTGGAAATAACTACTGCAGAGCAGAATAAAGAAAAAAGAATGAAAAGAATCGGGGACAGTCTCAGAGACCACTAGGACAACATTAAACACACCAACATTTGAATTATAGGGGTTCCAAAACAAGAGAAAAAGAAAGGGTCTGAGAAAATATTTGAAGAGATTATACTTGAAAACTTCCCTAACATGGGAAAGGAAATAGTCAAGCAAATCCACGAAGCACAGAGGGTCCCATACATACAGGATAAAACCAAGGAGAAACATGCCAAGACATAATAATCAAACTATCAAAAACTAAACACAGAGAAACAATATTAAAAGCAGCAAGCGAAAAGCAACAAATAACATACAAGGGAATCCCCATAAGGTTAATGGCTGATCTTTCAGCAGAAACTCTGCAAACCAGAAGGGAGTGGCAGGACATATTTAAAGTGATGAAAGGGAACAACCTACAACCAAGCTTACTCTACCCAGCAAGGATCTCATTCAGATTTGACAGAGAAATTAAAACATTTACAGACAAACAAAACTTAAGAGAATTCAGCACCACCAAACCAGCTTTACAACAAATGCTAAAGGAACTTCTCTAGGCATGAAACACAAGAAATGGAAAAGACCTACCAAAACAATTTAAAAAATGGTAATAGGAACATACATATCGATAATTACCTTAAATGCAAATGGATTAAATGCTCCAACCAAAAGACACAGATTGGCTGAATGGTTACAAAAACAAGACCCATATATATATGGTGTCTACAAGAGACCCACTTCAGACCAAGGGACACATACAGACTGAGAGTGAGGGGATGGGAAAAGATATTCCATGCAAATGGAAATCAAAAGAAAGCTGGAGAAGCAATACTCGTATCAGACAAAATGGACTTTTAAAGAAAGACTATTACAAGAGACAAAGAAGGACACTCCATAATGATCAAGGGATCAATCCAAGAAGAAGATATAACAATTGTAAATGTTTATGCACCCAACATAGGAGCACCTAAATACATAAGGGAAATGCTAACAGCCATAAAAGGAGAAATCAACAGTAACACAATAATAGTAGGGGACTTTAACACTGTACTTTCACCAATTGACTGATCATCCACCTAGATGGCTCTGTGACCACCTAGAGGGGTGGGATGGGGGGGTGGGACTGAGGCTTAAGAGGGAGGGGATATGGGGATATATGTATACATATAGCTGATTCACTTTGTTATACAGCAGAAACTAACATAATTTTGTAAAGCAACTATATTCCAATAAAGATGTAAAATAATAAAAATGAGTATATTAACTTGAAAAAAAAATAAAAAATAAATGATACCCTTTCCCCCCGAAAAAAAGCATATAATAGATTTCCCTTTCAAAAACAGCCAAGGTGAATTCATATACTTTCACAAGTGTACCAAGTAAGGCAACAACCAAATCCATTATAGGAACTGGTTTCAGACACATATACTTTTCTGAAATTAGGTCAGCCTCTTCCTGGACACACTTTAAATAGCACTTAGGTAATCTTACTGCACTTTTTAAATTTTATTAATTCTGATCTTTTACTCAGCATGGTGTTTAAAGCTTATAGACGTATTCACATTTTCAAACACAGTTGACACAATAACAAGAATGCCTTTAAGTTTTACATTTTATTTCGATTGTGCCTTATCTTATTCATATGCAAAATGGGCTGCTGCCTTAAATCTATTAACCAAAACAAATTATAAGCTTGCAAAATATTTTGTAACACAAAACTACATCCACTTATATAAAAAAAAGTAGGGTCCAGAGGGAATGGCAAACTTTTCGTAATAATTGGAATAGCATCAATTAGCAATATTTTAAAATGGTTCTTAAGTTGCTGGAATACTGATGGCACAATGGTATAACTTTCAGACTTTCCTCTCAGTTTGTCTAAATGTGAGACCCCTTAATAGAGGCAGTTACAAATACAAATAGACCTATATATTGAGTGTGGTATCTGTATAAGAAAAGGGAGAGAGGGATTCTTATCCCTCATCTAATCTCTCAGTTCTTCTACCAAAGCAATATATACTTACAACTTAAGTCTTAATCTTCCAAAGGGATGTAGTTGATGATAGTTGTGATGGGTGTGATCTCTTTAGAGTCATAACAAGATTCCTTGCTTTTGGTGTTTTTTGTACAGGTGATTTTTTTTTTTTTTTTGCATCTTTATTGGAGTATAACTGCTTTACAATGGTGTGTTACTTTCTGCTTTATAACAAAGTGAATCAGTTATACATACACATATGTTCCCATATCTCTTCCCTCTTGCGTATCCCTCCCTCCCACCCTCCCTATCCCACCCCTCCAGATGGTCACAAAGCACCGAGCTGATCTTCCTGTGCTATGCGGCTGCTTCCCACTATCTATCTACCTTACGTTTGGTAGTGTATATATGTCCACGCCTCTCTCTTGCTTTGTCACAGCTCACCCTTCCCCCTCCCCATATCCTCAAGTCCATTCTCCAGTAGGTCTGTGTCTTTATTCCTGTCTTACCTCTAGGTTCTTCATGACATTTTTTTTTCTTAAATTCCATATGTATGTGTTAGCATACGGTATTTGTCTTTCTCTTTCTGACTTACTTCACTCTGTATGACAGACTCTAGGTCTATCCACCTCATTACAAATAGCTCAATTTCGTTTCTTTTTATGGCTGAGTAATATTCCATTGTATATATGTGCCACATCTTCTTTACCCATTCATCCGATGATGGACACTTAGGTTGTTTCCATCTCCGGGCTATTGTAAATAGAGCTGCAATGAACATTTTGGTACATGACTCTTTCTGAATTATGGTTTTCTCAGGGTATATGCCCAGTAGTGGGATTGCTGGGTCATATGGTAGTTCTATTTGTAGCTTTTTAAGGGTCCTCCATACTGTTCTCCACAGTGGCTGTATCAATTTACGTTCCCACCAACAGTGCAATAGGGTTCCCTTTTCTCCACACCCTCTCCAGCATTTATTGTTTCTAGATTTTTTGATGATGGCCATTCTGACTGGTGTGAGATATCTCATTATAGTTTTGATTTGCATTTCTCTAATGATTAATGAAGTTGAGCACTCTTTCATGTGTTTGTTGGCAGGCTGTATATCTTCTTTGGAGAAATGTCTATTTAGGTCTTCTGCCCATTTGTTTTTTTATTATTGAGCTGCATAAGCTGTTTTGGGATTAATCCTTTGTCCATTGATTCGTTTGCAAATATTTTCTCCCATTCTGAGGATTGTCTTTTTGTCTTGTTTATAGTTTCCTTTGCTTTGCAAAACCTTTTAAGTTTCATTAGGTCCCATTTGTTTATTTTTGTTTTTATTTCCATTACTCTAGGAGATGAATCAAAAAAGATCTTGCTGTGATTTGTCAAAGAGTGTTCTTCCTATGTTTTCCTCTAAGAGTTTTATAGTGTCCAGTCTTACATTTAGGTCTTGAATCCATTTTGAGCTTATTTTTGTGTATGGTGTTAGGGAGTGATCTAATCTCATACTTTTACATGTACCCCTCCAGTTTTCCCAGCACCACTTATTGAAGAGGCTGTCCTTTCTCCACTGTAAAGGTGATTTTTTCCTGTAGAGGAAATCCTGAGGGTCTAACTGTGTTTCAAAATTGCTCCTAATCAAGCAACCATGCATCTTAAGTTTCCATCTCCTGATCTGGACTCAGTATATTCATGATACTCCCTGTGCCACAGTTCTTACGTATCAGGGCAGGATCTTGGCCTCATGGGTTTCTTTCCCTCTGAATCTTATATGAGAGAGGAGACTTTTTTTTTTTAATGATGTTTCTACCCATTATATAATGTGTAATAGGTATCATATATTCATATTTATTCGAAGTTGGAAATTGAATTATTGACTCAATTGCTTTGCATTGCTTCAGAAGCAAGTTATAGCAATATCAAGAGATAGAAGCAATATTAATTCCAGTTCACTTTACTGGTAAAAAATTGTTTCCGGTTGTATTTTACGTATTGTGTCACACAAAAAAAACAAAAAAAACAAAACAAAAAAAACCCCTCACCATGAGTAAACTAAACATATTCAGTACAATGCTTAGTTCTTTTTTTCCCAAAGCAAACTGATTAAAATATAGGAAATGTCCCATATGCAAGTTTACACTCCTTGTCCTTCCCACACTTATAAAATGAGGCCACCACAACAGAATTTAAGGCATCTATTCTGTATTGAATAAATTAATGCTTTAGGTCTCTTCTGTGACTGGAGTAAGTATCTAAAGATCAATGAACTGTTTAGTTTCATCGGTAGCTCTTTGAAATGCTTTAAGGTATTTGATTTTGAAAACCAAAGTAAGGGAATGAAAAGGTGACCTCCTTTCAGCTTGATCACATAGCATACTTATCTCAATCAACAAGAAGCCTCCAGGTCTGGGAACATTTCTCAAACACTAAAGTCCTCTCACTTCAAAATACCTCTGTTAAAATTCTATCATGACACAAAAGCTACAGGTTATTTGCTATAGGATTAACATATTACATCAGTTTAATTACACCATGTGAATTAAATTCAGAAACTCGGAAGGACAAATGTGTACAAACAGTTGTCTTGAGGGAATAAAAGTTTTGTTTGCTTAGAGGAAGGAGGAGTCATTATTAGAACATGAATCTCTCTTTAGGGACACAGCGGTATTAATTGCAATTCTCAGCAGAAAAGGACAATTTATGTCTTGATACCCTCTCACTCCAGCAATATATCAAGAGGCCTAAAAAATAAAGATCTTTTCCCATTTATTGACCAGCTACAAATAGATGAAAGTGCTATTTAAAACTTAAAGGAAAAGGAAATGCTGAGAAAGCAATACATTATATATATATATATATATATATATATATATATATACACACACACACACACATACATGTATATAGTATATAGGTATATTGTCATGTACATTTACATGAATTTTATGTTTGAGGTGAGTCAGTGGCTTCTAAGAAATTCTTTCTCTTTTTGAAGTTGATACCAGAGTACACATGCTATTTGGCACCCCAGGACAATACTAGCATCAAGGTAGATTGATTACACAAATGACCTCAGTTGGAATGCAGCTGTGTCCTTCTACTCTCACTGTGGGCCCTACCATACAACCTTTTTTTGCCAATATGATGCTAGCATATCTGATGCAGAGGCTTGTAAAAACACTTGCATGTTTCTGCTCACTCAGGCCCTCTGCCATCACCAATGAGACCATCTCCACCATAGCTTTCTGGATGATGAGGAACAAATTGCAAAGAGTGAATGTTCCCAGTCACCTTAGCCAAAACCATATTAGGTCAGCTGAGGTCAGAAAAATCACCCAGTTGACCTTAGAGTAAAATTCTCATTAATAAATGGTTATCATTTAAGCAACAGAATTTTGGGATAGTTTGTTATGGAGCACTCTGGTAGCAAAAGATAACTGATAAAAGTATTAAGTAGAGGAAAAGAGAGAGGACACACCGATAAACCAAGGTAAAGGCCCTCAAGGCATTGATGCTCTGCTTTTTTTCAATGAGGGACTATTTTCATGTTCAGAATTCCATTAGTCTATTCTTATCACTCAAAAAACAATTTAAAAACCTGTTCTCAGTAGAACACAGAAGCAAAAAATGAAGTATTAAAAAATGAAGTGTTTTGCAGCAGCCCCATCCCTCTCAGGTTCTTCCTTTTGCGAATAAAACATACTTGACATAACACAACAAACAAAAGAAAGCTCTGAAAGTTGCTGTAGTTAATTGAATAGTGTCCTTCCAAAAGATTTTAATTTATAACGTTTGGAACATGCAAATATGACTTTATTTGGAAAAAGTATCTTTGCAGATGTAAATCATTAAGGATATCCAGGTAAGATCATCCTGGATTAGGGAAGACTCTAAATCTGATAACCAGGGTCTTTATGGAACATGCAGAGAGGAGAAAGCCACGCAAGATGGAGTAGAAGTTGCAGTTAAGTTGCCACAAGCCAAGGAACACCAGGAGACACCAGAAGCTGGAAGAGGCATGGAAAGATTCTCTCCTAGTAACTTTAGAGGAAGCATGAACTTGCCAACAACTTGACTTTAAACATCTAACCTTCAGACCTGTGAGAGAATAAATTTCTGTTATTGTAAGTGGCCAAATTTATGGTAATTTGTTGTGACAGTCTTGGGAAACTAATATAGGTAGAACGAAAAAAGACTGCACAGACACCTTGGGGCTTGAGGAAAAACATGGTGGAAAATTACCTGATTTTTCTTCATTGCCTCCCAGACAAGGAGCTGCAGAAAAGCCTCCAGCCCAGAACCAAAAACAGGTACAGAAAAAACAGAAACAAGCAAACAAAAACTTCAAGGAAGGTGTGCTCCCCCAGCCAAAAGGACATGGAAAGAGAAGCCTAACAGTACAGAAATTTTTTCTGACAACAGGTGCCCTACTTTAGTAAAACACCAATGGAAAAACTGACCTCCTCTTCCCTGCAGTTTCAGTAAGCCTGAGTGAGGAGCTGATTTTCTACTCACTGCTTGGTGGAAGCAAGCCACGGTGCTCAAATGTCCCCAGCAGGATGGTGTTGGTAGGGCCAATGGAGAGCTGAATTTTAACAGGTGCTGGAGGCAGGCTGCAGTACTCCCAGTCTTCTGACCTGGTTTCTTTGCCTAGGTAGTGTTAGTGAGGATCCGCAGAAGGCTGAGCCCCTATCACCATCCAGTAGCATCAAGCGTGAAGGAGGTAGAACAAAGGGAGTTAATCTGCACTCCGTTAAACCCAGGCCCTTTCCCCCTCCCCATGTCATCAGAGCCCAGCAAAGCTGAAACTCCATCCCCCACCAGACATCAATTAAATGAAATTAAGTGATATGAGATGAGCATTCTATTTTCACCCCCTTTTGTCAACAAGGACTAGATGGAAGCACAGATTACATCTCCACTCCGTGGCAGTGAGGCAGTGCTATTTGACACTTTGCTTTTGCTGGGAAAGTGTTCATGAAGCTGAGAAGACAGCTGCACTTCCATCCTCATACACAAATCCCATTTCCTCTTTCCTCAAGATTCATTTAGCTACCATCTTTTTTTTTTTTTGCGGTACGTGGGCCTCTCACTGTTGTGGCCTCTCCCGTTGAGGAGCACAGGCTCCGGACACGCAGGCTCAGCGGCCATGGCTCACGGGCCCAGACACTCCGCGGCATGTGGGATCTTCCTGGACCGGGGCACAAACCCATGTCTCCTGCATCGACAGGCGGACCCTCAACCACTGCGCCACCAGGGAAGCCCTAGCTACCATCTTTATCTAAGCTGCAGTAAGCTCTCCTCAGAATTACTGTCCTGACATTCTAAGGGATTGCCTTTGACTTTGCCACCTACTCTGTGTTCTCAACAGAGAATAACAAAGATATTTAAAAATGTGAGTCAGATCTTGTCATTCTTCTGCTTACAACCATCCAATAATTTACCTTCTCATTCAGAGTAAAAGCTAGGTTCTTACAATGTCCTACAGTATGTTACCTGGCGGTCGGCTACCTGTCAGAACACCTGACCTCCTATAACTCTCTCTTGATGATGCCATTAAGCCAATCAGCTTCCTGACTGTTCTTTAGGACAAGACTGCTCCTGACTCAGGACCTTTGCACTTGCTGTGTTCTGCTTGGAACCTATTGCCTACAGAAAAATGGATAGCTCTCTCTTTTACCTCCTTCAGTCTCTGCTCCAAAGTCAACTTATTGGTGATGCCTTCTCTGATCATACTATTTAAAATAACTCTATCACTCTTACACTGCCACTTTTTAAAAATACATGACATCTAACACAAGCTGACATATCTTACTTGGTTATTGTTTTACTGAATGTCTCCCATATTCTAGAACATTAGCTCCATAGGATGGTAATTTTTATGTGCTTTTTTTTCCCAATGTTATCCTGAGTTTACAAATGAGTTTCTGACATATTATATTTGCCAGTAATTATTTGATGAGTAAATAATTTGCTGAGTCTTTACAGAGGCAAGTTCTTCCTTTAATACTAATTCAAACTCTGAGCCAATGCAATTCCTTGGATATAGATTTCAAAAAGCATTTGCTCTTTACCTAATGATGTACAGCACTTAACATGCGTGGAGATCCACCTAAAGTGTAGATTTAAATATAGTAGGTTGGTGTGGAAACAATATTCTGCATTTATAAAAAGTTTCCAGTGAAAACAATGCTGTCATTCTTCAGACCACACTTTTTCAGTAAAAAGCACACAACAAATTGTCTGCCATGGCCAAGTTTCCTCATTAAAAGTACTGGATTGGTTACAGAGACTTAGGGCTTATGTGAAATCCTGTTTTGTTTTGTTTTGTTTTAATTTCCTCACTAGATTCCATGGAATTGCCATTTTAAAATTTTTTATTAACACTTTTTTTTAAAGTTAAAGAATTAAATTTGTTTCAATCCAGTAAAATTCTGAGTATGGAAAACATGCCTCTGAAGTTGCTTTCCTTTCTATATACTTATTTGCTTTTAAACAAACACACCAAAAAAGCACACCAATAAACCTAAATATTCACATCACTTCTTGTAGCATTTTGCTTCTTGGATGGATCAAAATTGAGTAGGAAGTCATCAGTCCCATTAAATTTGTCTTCAAAGGGGGTAGTCACCTTGAAACCAGCTCTTACTTTACCACACCCAACTTCCCTTTAAACACCTATGTCTTTTTCCTCTCCTCCACCTACACTCATTCCAGAACATTGGGATACATTGCAGACAAAGCCAACACCAACTATTTATTTAAAGATCTTGAAAATTTAGCAACCCCTAAATGTAACAAAGCAACTAGAATTCATTTGAAGATATAAAGCCAATATAAAATTCTCAGAAAAACTGCCTAATTTGAAAATTTCTCTGTAATAAAATACGTTATCTCTATATACTGTCATAAGACAGAAATTTATGTATGTTTAGAGCTTTATCTATATCATATATATCACATATATATATATCTTACATTTTAGATACACAGAAATCACAAAGATTTTAAAATATTATCACTTTAAAGATGAGAAATGTGAGGAGAAATGTGAGGCTCAAAGATGTTACAACTGTAGTCATGTAAGAATCGGGGCTGGAATTTGAACCCCAAGTCTTTCTGTATCCAAAGTGCTTGCATTTTGCATTATTCTTTGCTACCTCTTAACACTTATTTTTGAAAACTGGGGGTGGTGGTGACAATTCCATAATGCATCATAATAAAAAAGAAAATAAGTAATTTTATTATTGTTCATACTGAAAAATTAGAAAAAGCAAATAAACATAAAACTGTACAGTCCCAATAATCGAAATAATTCAAATTGAAGACACCAGATACATTTTTAATGATAATATTCAGTGCTGGCAAGACTGCAGTAAAAAGATAGCTTCTGCTGCTGCCAGGAGTTATGAAAAGAACTGTCTCTTTAGAGGATAAATTGGCAACATATATCAAGAGTACTTTAAATGTTAACATTTTTTTTGACTCAGTAAATCAACTGCTGGGAACTTATCCTAAGGATAAGCATAGAGTTCTACATAAAACATGTTCACTACATTTAAAAAATAAAACCAAAAATATTGCTGACATCTTCAAAGGAAATGAATAAAAAATTACCATCACTGAAATGCCATACAAATAAATTGTATTCAGTCTTAAAGTCATGATTTCAAGGCATTTTATTGACATAAGAAATGTTTTAAGTGCTGTATAATATTAGGTAATAACAGACTTTGAAATTATATCATCTCATTTTTGTTGCTACTCCCGTTCCTAACTATGTGTGACTGGAAGTCAAGGAGTTAGTTTTACAATCCCTTTGTGTTGATGGTATTTACCTCTGTTGTTGCCTCTAAGCAGTGATGACTTCATCTAGTCACAGGGTAGTGAGGGGGAGTGGAGATTGATGACTGTCATCTTTGTCCCCACCAGAAACCCTATAAGAAGACTGAGGAGTAGTTATTGTTCTAATATAAGTGACTCTCCAAGGAAAAGTATCCAAGTTATTTACTAAAATTCTGGTTGATCTCAAAGCAGCAGTAGAGTATGGAAGGGACATAAGCTGTAATTTCACTTAAAAGCTTAAGGCCATTCTTTTGTTTCACTCTATCTTTTTAATGTTCCTCACCCCCTTCCATTGAGCCCTATCTCTGAGATCTATACATCTACATGAATTCTCATGTCCTCTGTTTAAGATTAGACTGTGATGTGAGCTCACAATAATTGTGTTTTTTTGCCAGGGTAATCATTATTTTGTTATTCTTTGGTGATATCAAATATAATTTCAAATGAGAATATATATATATATATGTATATGTCAGCATCATTTTAACTTTTTCCCATGAGGATTAAAACAATAACTCTAATATTAGTGTGCTAAGAGCATCTGACTCTTCACTATGCTTTAAATAAAAGTCACTTAAATAGTTATAAATGGCTGCATATTTGCCATCTGATAGAGATTGGGCCAGCTCCAGCTGGTTTCTCTTATACTCTGAAATATATTAAAAGTTAATGTGGTGATGCTGAACAATTAATCTCATGCAGACATGTTCTCAATAGTAACTCTGGTTGCCTCTCAACAATAGGTTTACCAATGAATTATAAATTATACTCTGTGTAAAATGTTGTTTTAATTTTACTTTTTTATATTCTATTTTTTATACTTTTCTGTATTTTATAACTTTTAGTGAAAGTGCACTTAAAGTTCTTTTATAAGCAAATACATTAACATTATGCCAAAGAATTCATGAAATTTCAGCTGTAATGCTTACAATTACCTACAATTTATTTGATGTCTACTCAGAGTGTCTTCTCAAATATCTATGGTTCATTGATAGTGTGATGTAGCAGAAATAACATGGGTTTGGGGGTAATATATATATTATCATCTCAGTCCAACAATTGAAATCTGTCTGATCTTGACCAATCTCTTGACCATAAAGCACTTCTACACCTCAAAAGCCCAGATTAATAATATCTACCATACAGGGTTTGGGTGAGGTTTAAATAAAATAAATTAATATGAGAAACTATAATGTACAATATTTAGTTTATGTTAGGTTGCTAGAAAGGAAATTTATAAGCTCCAAAAGTAATTGTTTTTCTTTTGAAAAGTAGATGGTTCATCAGAGTTCTTTTTTCTTGTGTTTGGCATGAAATATCAAATTCTTGCAGACAGACTACTTGAATTCTAATATCTTCTGCTCTGTCCCTGCTAACCCCCTATCATCCATTTCCTTCCAAATATTGATTTTATTGTGCATAGATGTAAATGAGCAGTTATAAAGTATGTCCTAAATTCCTGGAAACCTGCAGGGCTCAGGCTGTTTGAGTATTTTAAAGCAAGTAGTTTTTTTTTTTAAATCATAAATTCCTTGAAACATAATAAGACTATGATTCCTGGCCAAACTGGTGAGCCCGGAAATCGAATCACTGTTCTGAATGTCATTGTGGTAGTAGACTTGTTTCTAAGGTACCTACAGTAAATAGTTAGCTTAAAAGGCTAATATATAAATGAAAAGTTCGGTAATATTTGACAATTTGAAGCCCAAAGAAGCTTTCAAAAGAAAAAAACGTAAATATAGTGGTTTAAGTTTTTCCTACACAAATGTAGGAAAAACGTGATTTGACAGTAATGCAACTAAATAAGTAGATTCATCGAAGCATCATGGAAGTGTTTATTAATTTCTATACCTGATTTTTTATAGTAATTTTGGAGAGTTTTGCGGTTTTTTTAAGTCAAAAATACAACAACAAAAAATCAGATTTCTACCACCCATAAGCAGTTTGCAGAAATATCTCAGAACATTTAATTACATATTGGCACAAATTGAGAAAATCTGCATATAAATGTCCTTCTTTTATATTTAACATGACATTATATCATAAACATTTTCCATGCCATTATCATTTTTGTAGTAATTTAGTAACTATATTTTATTTTGCATGGTTGCCATAATTAATTTATTCATTCTGAATTAAATTCATTCTGAATTTTCACCACCATAATAAAATTCAACAAACATCTTACATATAAATATTTGCCTGCAATTTTCAAAACCTATCTACTCTCAGTTAAAAAAATGACTCTCGGGGCTTCCCTAGTGGCACAGTGGTTGAGAGTCCGCCTGCCGATGCAGGAGACATGGGTTCGTGCCCTGGTCCGGGAGGATCCCACATGCCGCGGAGCGGCTGGGCCCGTGAGCCATGGCCGCTGACCTGCGCGTCCGGAGCCTGTGCTCTGCAATGGGAGAGGCCACAACAGTGAGAGGCCCGCGTACCAAAAAAAAAAAAAAAAAAGACTCTGTAAGGTTTTGATTTGGATTTCTAGATTTAAATTGCCAAAATGCTTTATTAAAAATTGCACTCCCACCAGTAGAGTAGGAGTATGTCTCCTTTCTACTACACATTAACGTCGGATTTATATTTTTTAAGAAATTCTGTTCAATTGGATAGAATATTTTCTCATAATCACTTTATTTGGCAATTTTTTTATTATTAGTGAGACTGAGCATTTATTTTTTTCATGTGTCCGTTAACCATGTATTATCAAGGAAAACATTTAGTCCAAAGAAATCAAAGTGAGCATTCAGTTAACCAGGGCAGGGTCTGACAGGTTGGCATCACACTGCCGGCAATGTCTATAACAGGACAGAATATTTGGTGAGGATCCCTCCAGACTGAGGTGACATTTCAGCCTAATGATTAGAGGAAGATTGGACTTGCAAGTGGGGCATTCTTGGCGTCCGCAATGGGAAGATTTGGGAGGCAGAGTCTAGGAAACCAACCAGACATTTTCAAAAGGCCAAAAATGCACTTGTGTTTGCATTTATTCTAATGTCTTGATCAGTTGACCAGTCAGTTAGTATTTATTTTTGTACTTATGCAAGCTATCAACTGATCTAATGGATAAATATGAAACATCCTGGCACTGGAGCAGAGTAAAATGGTTACAAATTTATAGTTCTTAGATAATTATCCCCTTTGTAAAAAGGGACCTGTTTTCACATTAGTTTAGGAAATGGCACATAATCTATTTCTCTCTTGGAAATTTGCATTGCTTATTTTTTAAAATAAATTTATTTATTTATTTTTGACTGCATTGGGTCTTCTTTGCTAAGCGCAGGCTTTCTCTAGTTGTGGTAAGCAGGGGCTACTCTTCGTTGTGGTGCACGGGCTCTAGAGTGCAGGCTCAGTAGTTGTGGTGCATGGGCTTAGTTGCTCCATGGCATATGGGATCTTCCCGGACCAGGATTTGAACCTGTGTCCCCTGCATTGGCAGGCGGATTCTTAACCACTGAACCACCAGGGAAGCCCTGCATTGCTTATTAAAGTATTAAACATTCTGAGATATCTTATAATAAAGCAACCTGTTTGATTTTAACCCAACGCTTACAAAATTTATTGTCAATTTTGTGGGGTAAGACAGTTGCTCTGTAATATCTGTTTCCACTAAAACTGATATTCTTCACAAAACAGTCAAAAAAGGATGATTAAACAAACAAAGAAAATAACCAGTCTTCGGAGCCACTTAGAAATAGGTTTAAATCTTGATTCTGCCACCCATTAACTACCTAATAACCTAAAATCTCTTGGGTAAATTATTTATTTTTTCTGAAAATCTATTTTCTTTCTTTTTTTTTTTTTTTTTTTTTTTTGCGGTACACGGGCCTCTCACTGTTGTGGCCTCTCCCGTTGAGGAGCACAGGCTCCGGATGCGCAGGCTCAGCGGCCATGGCTCACGGGCCCAGCCACTCCGCGGCATGTGGGATCTTCCCGGACTGGGGCACGAACCCGTGTCCCATGCATTGGCAGGCAGACTCTCAACCACTGCGCCACCAGGGAAGTCCATGAAAATCTATTTTCTTATCTGCAAAATTGAAATTAAATAATAGTTGATTTGCATGGCTCTTGCTAGATTAGCAATCCTATATCTCTATATTATGGATATAGTGGAAATTTAATAGATTTTAGCTATTATTGTTAGTATAAATGCCTTTTAAGACATACAAGTTTTACTGGAAAATATAAAATCATAATTTTTCAGAGAAATGCTTGTTTTGTATTAATTCATACAATTAGTCATGCCCATGGAAAGCCTGGTTGTTTGAAGTAAATAGCCAGTGTCAGGCATAGTTGTTTACTTTTTATTGTCTGTGTGAATTAAAGGTATTGGTCTACAAGAAGATATGTACCACATTTAGGAACAAAAAATGTTTAAAAATGTTTTAACATTATTATAAATGAATTAAACAGTCCAACTGAGCATATGTTTTTCACATATTAAATAACAATACAATTACAATTACCTAGTAGTTCTTAAGACTTCAATAATTCAATGGATGCCTAGGTTTTCTCTTATAGAGTTGAAAAACATGATTTCTACATGTATAATATTTACTAGATAGTGCTTCATCTTCTTAATCTTTAAAATACAAATAAAAGACGACTTATTTGTGAGTATATATGTATACCGTATTATAGTTGTGGCCTTCAGAGTTTACGGACACTTAAACACAGGAGTACTAATACCAACTCAGTTTTCTGTGCATATTTTTGAGAAAACAACCAAAGGGCTAGTAATAGCTAGGGAAAAAAAGCATAGGCACCATCTTTTACTCATGCACACACAAATTCTTGTATTGAATTACATGCACTCATATTTCATTACTGTGCATCATGTTAGAAATTCAAATTGATCATGATGTCTTTCAGCTGCTCTTGATGACAACAAAATTCCCTGGGCATTTCTCTCCCTTGAGGCAAAAAGAGGTGAAACTCACTTGCATTCAAAAATAACATCACATCTAAGATTTTATATTGTTTTTAACTCTTTCCAGCTCTTAGGTGGTTAGTCAAGAAATTGGGTCTGCTTTATCACTGTTTAATTTAAGACTAAAATAAAAAGTGATTATAGGGTAGTGAAAGACTGATACACTAAGTGGCTCTCAGACCTTACTGTTTTATAGAATTTTTATTACATTAGTTACAGAATATACCAGGGAAACCCCCTTCTTCCTCAATACTGGATTACAGGTGTCTTCACTAGGGTGTATTTAACTTTTTGCTTTCACTCGAATTGGTATACATGGACAATTGTGATTGGTATTTAACTGTGCTGAAATAAATGAATTTGCGTTGCTGTGGGTTTACTTGATTAAACTAGTTAGAATATATAGATAAAAAATTTTAATTTTATAAATTACAAGTATCCATAAATGTCCTTTTCTTAGGCTACTAAATAATAGGAAAACCCTCATTCTAAAAGACTAACAGAAAAAAAATCACAGAAATGTAACTCAGACCAGAACAAATAATTAATCCACTGTTTGATTTGGCCACTCTTTCTTGTGATAAAAAGTCATAGCTGCTTATATTAAGGAATTCCCTAGACACTTTTGTGATTCTTTCCCCTCCCTACATTATTTGCCTCCAGCAAACTTCTTAAAATCCGTATCTTTGTCACAGGTTCCAAATCTACATATTCACCTTCACTGAATATGTGCTCTTGAGCATGGCTCAAAACCAGACTCTTTATTTTCCTCCTACTGAATACTATTTTTGACTCCCTATTGTTGTTAATAATATTGCCTTGGTTATTTTTTCAATACATGCAAAACATCATTTTTTCAACCTGCAAAAATCTACTTACAAAGATTTGTAAAATAGAGGGGCAATGAGCCCTATTTCACACTAGGGAATCAGAATTTCTGTGGCAATGACTGGGGAAATGTGCTTTTTTACAAGCACCTAAGTTACCCATAAAGTTTGAAAATCATACTAGTTTGTAAATTTCTAAACAAGAACTGGCTACACATCAGCATCATATATCAAAACATCAAAATCATAATCATAAAAGAGAAAACAATTGTATATATGTATATGTACACAAATATGTCTAGATGAATCAATATTAATATACTCTCTGACTGCAGACTATACTACAAAGCTACAGTAATCAAGACAGTATGGTACTGGCACAAAAACAGAAAGATAGATCAATGGAACAGGATAGAAAGCCCGGAGATAAACCCACGCACATATGGTCAACTTACCTTTGATAAAGGAGGCAGGAATGTACAGTGGAGAAACGACAGCCTCTTCAATAAGTGGTGCTGGGAAAACTGGACAGGTACATATAAAAGTATGAGATTAGATCACTCCCTAACACCATACACAAAAATAAGCTCAAAATGGATTCAAGACCTAAATGTAAGGCCAGAAACTATCAAACTCTTAGAGGAAAACATAGGCAGAACACTCTATGACATAAATCACAGCAAGATCCTTTTTGACCCACCTCCAAGAGAAATGGAAATAAAAACAAAAATAAACAAATGGGACCTAATGAAACTTCAAAGTTTTTGCACAGCAAAGGAAGCCATAAACAAGACCAAAAGACAACCCTCAGAATGGGAGAAAATATTTGCAAATGAAGCAGCTGACAAAGGATTAATTTCCAAAATTTACAAGCAGCTCATGCAGTTCAATAACAAAAAAACAAACAACCCAATCCAAAAATGGGCAGAAGACCTAAATAGACATTTCTCCAAAGAAGATATACAGACTGCCAACACACACATAAAAGAATGCTCACATCATTAATCACTAGGGAAATGCAAATCAAAACTACAATGAGATATCATCTCACACCAGTCAGAATGGCCATCATCAAAAAATTTAGAAACAATAAATGCTGGAGAGGATGTGGAGAAAAGGGAACACTCTTGCACTGCTGATGGGAATGTGAATTGGTAGAGCCACTATGAAGAACAGTATGGAGGTCCCTTAAAAAACTACAAATAGAACTACCATATTGACCCAGCAATCCCACTACTGGGCATATACCCTGAGAAAACCACAATTCACAGAGTCATGTACCAAAATGTTCATTGCAGCTCTATTTACAATAGCCCGGAGATGGAAACAACCTAAGTGCCCATCATCGGATGAATGGATAAAGAAGATATGGTACATATATACAATGGAATATTGCTCAGCCATAAAAAGAAACGAAATTGAGCTATTTGTAGTGAGGTGGATAGACCTAGAGTCTGTCATACAGAGTGAAGTAAATCAGAAAGAGAAAGACAAATACCGTATGCTAACATATACATATGGAATTTAAGAAAAAAAAAATGTCATGAAGAACCTAGGGGTAAGACAGGAATAAAGACATAGACCTACTGGAGAACGGACTTGAGGATATAGGGAGGGGGAAGGGTGAGCTGTGACAAAGCGAGAGAGAGGCGTGGACATATATACACTACCAAATGTAAGGTAGATAGCTAGTGGGAAGCAGCCGCATAGCACAGGGAGATCAGCTCGGTGGTTTGTGATCACCTGGAGGGGTGGGATAGGGAGGGTGGGAGGGAGGGAGACGCAAGAGGGAAGAGATATGGGAACATATGTATATGTATAGCTGATTCACTTTGTTATAAAGCAGAAACTAACACACCACTGTAAAGCAATTATACCCCAGGAAAGATGTTAAAAACATTAATATAAATATATACATATTTATTGATATATCTGTACATATATCTATATATATTCTACCCTGGATTGCATTCCCAAAGGTACCATCTCAGTATGCTTGGAAACCACTATCTAGACTTTAAGATTACAAAATAACAGAAATTTTACTTTGCTAAACTAATGCTCACAGAAGTAAGACTTTCCACAGGGAATTCAGAACTCTTTTCCAAAATGTGACTCAACTCTGTATAACTTTGTGCAGAATAATGTGAAACTACTATATAGGAGTTAGATAAAAGTATCCCATATCTGTGGAAAATATGAAAGAGAAAGTATTCCATACCTGCAGATTGCTTGCCAAAAAGTGTTAACAGTACTTCCAGAATTAATAAGATTTATTATGATATACGAGCTATATGATATTTAAAATACAATTTAATCATTTAATCATTTTATTTAAACTTCAGCTACAGTCAGCCATTTGTAATTGTGGATTTCACATCCGCAGATTCAACCAACCTCGGATCAAAGATATTTGGAAAAAAATCTTCCAGAAAGCTCTAGAAAGTGAAACTTGAATTTTCTATACCCTGGCAACTAGTTACATAACATTTACATTGTATTTGTAACTACTTACATAGCATTTACATTATATTAGGTATTATAAGTAATCTAGAGATGATTTAAAGTGTATGGAAGTACGTGTATAGATTGTATGCAAATACTACGTCCTTCTACATAAAGAACTTGAGAATCCTTGGATTTTGGTATTCCCGGCTGGGAAGGGACAGGATGCTGGAACCAATCCCCCATGGATACTGAGGGATGACTGTATTTATAAGGAGATATGAACTTTATAAAGTTTATTACTTCCCTTGTTATACCCAATAATGTTAGTTGCTGTCTAGTATCCTATTTCCTATTGTTTAAAATTACTTGAGCATGTGCTCTCTTTACTCTCTTATATAAAAGATTGAAAAATTGTAATTTCCAGGCCTCCTCTGGCTATCAGTATCAAAGGGAACATGAAGCATACAGAAGCCTTCACTGCCGGCTGTTCATTTACAGTAACGTCAACATACCCCATGTTGATGAAAACATGCTTTCTGTGGGAGAAAAGACTATTCTACTGTTACCCTCTCTCCTCAGGCATATTGCTTTCCAAATATCATACCAGTGCAACTGAAGAAAGAGAAAAAAATCTTCCTCTGCAATGACCTTTAGAAAGTATGGTTACTCTTCTCCACTCATTTGACCTAAGCTATGAACCCTCCATCATTAAAAGCAATAAAATATCTTATTTGGAAGACAGAATTATTTTCTTAAATAACTTAGACTTAGATATTCTCTTTATGAAGTTCAGTTATCTATACTTCATGCTCTTTGGTTATTCTTGTTGATCAAGCAGTGACTAATTAATGAATGTGTCTTGTGTAGCATGCCCTGTACTGAAAAAGCAAATTGGATAAAGTGAGGGTTAAATAAGCCCTTAGAGTTAATCGTATTCAGCTCCTTTTATATTACTAATGAGAAACATCATACCACAGGCGATCTTGGTCTCCAAGCATGCTGGAACACTTCAAGAGGCTGCTGGGATGGGAGAAGCTAGAGTTTGAATGAAGTAACAGCTGGTCACACTCTAGGGATTCCCTTGAGAAAATTAGACAGATTGACACTTGAAAATGTCTCTCATCTTTTTGTTGATATAGAAAGACGCCCATGATAATGGCTAAGACAGCAGATTTCTCAGATAGTGACAGTACTTGAGGACAGATGTGTGGCAACATCTTGGTTCTACATGACCAATTCTTTCTTGGAACAGACTCTCATTAGGGTTCATGACCTCAGGGAAAAGGATCATTGTAAGTCATGGAAGAACAAAACTAAAAATAGCAGAATTCTAGTAAGATTTCCTAAAGTAGTTAACATGTGAGTCAAGATCCTGCAGTACACTTTAAATTACATGAAGTACCAAAAAACAGTAGGGATGAGGAGGAAATGGGGGGTTTTGTAAATACCTAGAACACAAAGCTTAATCCAGATTCACTAGGTATCTGACTTTATTAATTCCAGCCTGCATTTATCGGCAGGAATAAACCCTTGAAAACCTAGGTATGGCTGAGATTATAAGACAAAAGTATCAGTGTCTATAGATGATGAAGATGGCAAGACCTAACAATCAAGTGAAACTCATAAAGAGAAAACGATTCCTCCAAGACCATGAAGATGATCAATGACACATGTAGGAAAAAAATCCCAGATCCTTAAATTCCAGGACAATGATTATGAAACTACATCCCTGTTCTCCTAATAGAACCTAAGAGAATCTTCAAATTAATTGGGAAGATAGAAAATAAACACAAACATTAGATATGGAAGTAAGCAGAATAAAGACTTAGGTCACATTGTCTGTATAAAAATGCAGTAGAGAAGGAAGATACTACAGACATTACATGGGAAACTGTTTCCATGGCTGCTCTCTCTCCACCCTGCTCTATCATACATTTGTAATAGGATATCTAGAATGCACTAATGCCAGGTAGACCTATCCTATATATTTTTGTTTCAATTAAACTCAAAATTTTTGTTTTTCTCAGAAATCATTTTTTAAAGTATTTCTTTTGAAGCCTGCTGCCATTGAAAATTATGGTGGCCAATATCTTAGGAAGATTAAAATAACAGAATGGGCATTTATGTGAATATAAACAATAAACTATGTGCAGTTTTACAAGGCAAGCTAAAATTACAGTCGTCATCAATTGTGTTTCAAATCATAAAATGATAACCAGCTGGAATTAGGAAAAAATTTCCCCTGTGGTATAATATTGAACAATTGGACAGGTGCATTATGAAAGGTAATTTTTTTCTGACCTTCTGCTGAAGCATCTAGTCTAGGTCTTTATAAAATGCCAGTCTAATGTACCATTGACCTTCTCAGCTAATGCAATTTGTAGGAGTCTCACTTTTGCAGAAGTAATCAATAAGAATCCTAAAAAACATACTACTGATTTACTAGAAGACCTGTCTAGCAAAGAGATAGACTATATTGAAAAAGGAATGATACTATAGTCACCAAAAAAGCAATAAAGGAATGACCATGTTATATATGAAAGTACATTTATAGTGATAACATTGGAAACATTCACACCTCGATGTGTAACATCATTCAGAACAGAAATGACTGCACTTAGAGATGTACAAGTAGAAATGTGCCTGTCACATTTCTAGGGCATTTGATATAACTTGCACCTATTAAAAAAAAACAAAAGAGCTTATAAGTTTACTTATTAGAATCATTCTGAGATCTTCTAAGAATTTTCTATAAGGCTAAAAGTAAGAGTTTATTTCAAGAGTTTATTTTAGCATTTAAAACTATTTGAAACTCTAAGACTACCAAACATCCATCGACAGGAATTTAGTTAATTGTATTATGATATACACTTGCAATAAAATAATATGCAGTCATTAACATTTTTCCTATAGTAAAATACACACAATTAGGCAACTAAATTACAAACCATATGAAGACATTGAGGAAGGAAGGTAAATGCCCCTTTTAATTAGACTTTTTTTATTGAGAGATTTGGGTATAAAAATGTGCATGTGTGTAATGAGTAAGAAAGAGAATGCTAACTAAGTCCCTCATGAATTGGACGCTAAGAGAGAAAACAAAGTGTGGGAGAAGAGAGCAGGGAATAGTTATGAGATGGAAAAGCTCAATGAGTAATCTTTGAGACACTGCACTTACAAATGGAGCATTGCACCAAAGTTATTCCTTATTAAATTCACCATTTCACCTGAGTCCTAATGTGACACCATCTTAAAACTGAGCTAGACAGAGGTGTTACAAGAATAAGCAATAACTATTCACAATAATCTTGGCATAAAATAGGTTCAATAAAGACTTTTCTGCAATAACACTCTTTATAAGAGTTTATGGAAACAATTAATAGAATAAAACTGATGGAACATTTTATGTATTATTGCATTTTACATTATTCTATGGCAGTGTGAAGGCATTAATACATGAAAATCGTCAACATTTTACAATGAAAATAATTGCTAAAGTTACTCATATTACCACAGGAATACAAGCAAAATGAATTACCATTAATTGGCCATTACGTCATCATCGTTGGAATTATTTAGTATTAATAAAATATTTCATTTTTTAATGGTCATACAGTTATTACAGAGAATAACGCTATCACAAAAAACACCTGTTTCTTGAGTTGGCTATAAAATCTCTTAGCTCAGCAATTTAAAATAAGCTGATGTTGCTTTTTCAGTAGCATTTGTAATTTTCTCATTGACTTCTTAACAACTGCAAAAAGAATATACTATTTGGGACTTTTTGGAACTAAAAACAGGGTTTTTCCATTTATTTTTATATCAATATGAGCAGATCTATTTGCTAAATGATGTGCATCTAAAATGGTACTATTCTCTTTTGTTTCTCATGGCTCATGTATACATGTACAAAACTGTCAAAAGAATTTAAAAGATACTCTAGATTTTTTAAGCCATTTAACTTAAAATCTAACAATAATAACAAAGAATAAATTTGATGTGCATCATCACAGGATTTCTTTATTTCTTCTATTATGTATTTTTAAAAAGACTATTTAGTGCTTTTTACATGTAGTTATACGTACCTGAACTGTTTCTTGTTGTCACATGTATCCAACCTAGCTTAGCTTTATAGACTTCTGTAGGACCACAGTATCATATTCCCCATCAAAAATTATGAAGCCAAGTTTAGTGTTTTCTACACAGATCAAATATTCTATAATAACAATGACCCTTTAGGGCTTATAAGAACCTTAACTGCAGTATTTTGTTTAATTCTTACCCAAACCTTGGAAATTGACATTTTATATCCTCTAACATATAAAAAAAGGAGGATCAGAGAGCTAAAGGGACATACCAGAAATTATGCAACCAGTAAATAGCAGAGCATAAATTTGAAATTATGACTTTTAGAATCAAATCCATCACTTTTCCACCATTTAATTTCTGCACCTTTATTCACCATTTTAGAATTATATATTCAAATAGCCAGCAGATGTGTACACTTTTTTCCTTTTTAATATATTTAAAATGCCCATTTTATCTACTCATGCAACCAACAAAATATATTTATTCTGCCTTATGAAGCTTTAAAAATGGATTATCTATCAAAATGGCTAAAATATAATACAAATAGTGGTAACACTGAATGTTGAAGATGCAGAAAAACTGATTACTCTCATGCTTTGTCAGTATGAATATAAAATTATATAACCACTCTGAAAAATAGTTTGGCAGTTTCTGATAAAACTAAACGTGCACTTACCATATGACCTAAGAATTGTACTTGGGCATTTATCCCAGAAAATGAAAGCTTATGTTTATACAAAAATGTGTGCAGGAATATTTATAGCAGCTTTATTTGTAATAGCCTCAAACTGGAAACCAAATATCTTTGAAAAGTGAATGTAATGTTTAAACAAACTTTGGTATACCTGTATCATGGAATAATATCAGCAATAAAAAGGAACAAATTATTGATCCATTACAACAACCTGGATGTAATCTCAAGGGAATTATGCTGAATTTAAAAAGACAATTCCAAAACATTGGAAGGGATGGTGTGGTTATGAAGAGACAGCATGAAGGAATCTTGTAGTGATGAAATAGTTCTGTATCTTGATTGTGGTGCTACATAAATGTACACATGTGATAAAAATCGCAAAACACACACATGAATGTATAAGAATTGGTGAAATCTAAATAAGCTCTGTGGATTGTACTCATGTCATTTTTCTGGTTTTGATATTATAAATCACTTTTTTTTTTTTTTTTAAACATCTTTATTGGGGTATAATTGCTTTACAATGGTGTGTTAGTTTCTGCTTTATAACAAAGTGAATCAGCTATACATATACATATGTTCCCATATGTCTTCCCTCTTGCGTCTCCCTCCCTCCCACTCTCCCCATCCCACCCTTCCAGGCTGTCACAAAGCACCGAGCTAATATCCCTGTGCCTTGCGGCTGCTTCCCCCCAGCTATCTACCTTACTACGTTTGTTAGTGTGTATATGTCCATGACTCTCTCTCGCCCTATCAAAACTCACCCCTCCCCCTCCCCATACCCTCAAGTCCGTTCTCCAGTAGGTCTGCGTCTTTATTCCTATCTTACCCCTAGGTTCTTCATGACATTTTTTCCCCTTAAATTCCATATATATGTGTTAGCATACGGTATTTGTCTTTTTCTTTCTGACTTACTTCACTCTGTATGACAGACTCTAGGTCTATCCATCTCATTACAAATAGCTCAATTTCATTTCTTTTTAAGGCTGAGTAATATTCCATTGTGTATATGTGCCACATCTTCTTTATCCATTCATCCGATGATGGGCGCTTAGGTTGTTTCCATGTCCTGGCTATTGTAAATAGAGCTGCAATGAACATTTTGGTACATGACTCTTTTTGAATTTTGGTTTTCTCAGGGTATATGCCCAGTAGTGGGATTGCTGGGTCATATGGTAATTCTATCTGTAGTTTTTTAAGGAACCTCCATACTGTTCTCCACAGTGGCTGAACCAATTCACATTCCCACCAGCAGTGCAAGAGTGTCCCCTTTTCTCCACACCCTCTCCAGCATTTATTGTTTCTAGATTTTTTGATGATGGCCATTCTGACTGGTGTGAGATGATATCTCATTGTAGTTTTGATTTGCATTTCTCTAATGATTAATGATGTTGAGCATTCTTTCATGTGTTTGTTGGCATTCTGTATATCTTCTTTGGAGAAATGTCTATTTAGGTCTTCTGCCCATTTTTGGATGGGGTTGTTTGTTTTTTTGTTATTGAGCTGCATGAGCTGCTTGTAAATTTTGGAGATTAATCCTTTGTCAGTTGCTTCATTTGCAAATGTTTTCTCCCATTCTGAGGGTTGTCTTTTGGTCTTGGTTATGGTTTCCTTTGCTGTGCAAAAGCTTTGAAGTTTCATTAGGTCCCATTTGTTTATTTTTGTTTTTATTTCCATTACTCTAGGAGGTGGGTCAGAAAGGATCTTGCTGTGATTTATGTCATAGAGTGTTCTTCCTATGTTTTCTTCTAAGAGTTTGATAGTTTCTGGCCTTACATTTAGGTCTTTAATCCATTTTGAGCTTATTTTTGTGTATGGTGTTAGGGAGTGATCTAATCTCATACTTTTACATGTACCTGTCCAGTTTTCCCAGCACCATTTATTGAAGAGGCTGTCCTTTCTCCACTGTACATTCCTGCCTCCTTTATCAAAGGTAAGTTGACCATATGTGCGTGGGTTTGTCTCTGGGCTTTCTATCCTGTTCCACTGATCTATCTTTCTGTTTTTGTGCCAGTACCATACTGTCTTGATTACTGTTGCTTTGTAATATAGTCTGAAGTCAGGGAGCCTTATTCCTCCAGCTCCTTTTTTCGTTCTCAAGATTGCTTTGGCTATTCGGGGTCTTTTGTGTTTCCATACAAATTGCGAAATTTTTTGTTCTAGTTCTGTGAAAAATGCCAGTGGTAGTTTGATAGGGATTGCATTGAATCTGTAGATTGCTTTGGGTAGTAGAGTCATTTTCACAATGTTGATTCTTCCCATCCAAGAACATGGTATATCTCTCCATCTATTTGTATCATCTTTAATTTCTTTCATCAGTGTCTTATGCTTTTCTGCATACAGGTCTTTCGTATCCTTAGGTAGGTTTATTCCTAGATATTTTATTCTTTTTGTTGCAATGGTAAATGGGAGTGTTTTCTTGATTTCACTTTCAGATTTTTCATCATTAGTATATAGGAATGCCAGAGATTTCTGTGCATTAATTTTGTATCCTGCTACTTTACCAAATTCATTGATTAGCTCTAGTAGTTTTCTGGTAGCATCTTTAGGATTCTCTATGTATAGTATCATGTCATCTGCAAACAGTGACAGCTTTACTTCTTCTTTTCCGATTTGGATTCCTTTTATTTCCTTTTCTTCTCTGATTGCTGTGGCTAAAACTTCCAAAACTATGTTGAATAAGAGTGGTGAGAGTGGGCAACCTTGTCTTGTTCCTGATCTTAGTGGAAATGCTTTCAGTTTTTCACCATTGAGGATGATGTTTGCTGTGGGCTTGTCATATATGGCTTTTATTATGCTTAGGAAAGTTCCCTCTATGCCTACTTTCTGGAGGGTTTTTATCATAAATGGGTGTTGAATTTTGTCGAAAGCTTTCTCTGCATCTATTGAGATGATCATATGGTTTTTCTCCTTCAATTTGTTAATATGGTTTATCACATTGATAGATTTGCGTATATTGAAGAATCCTTGCATTCCTGGAATAAACCCCACTTGATCATGGTGTATGATCCTTTTAATGTGCTGTTGGATTCTGTTTGCTAGTATTTTGTTGAGGATTTTTGCATCTATGTTCATCAGTGATATTGGCCTGTAGTTTTCTTTCTTTGTGACATCCTTGTCTGGTTTTGGTATCAAGGTGATGGTGGCTTCGTAGAAGGAATTTGGGAGTGTTCCTCCCTCTGCTATATTTTGGAAGAGTTTGAGAAGGATAGGTGTTAGCTCTTCTCTAAACGTTTGATAGAATTCACCTGTGAAGCCATCTGGTCCTGGGCTTTTGTTTGTTGGAAGGTTTTTAATCACAGTTTCAATTTCAGTGCTTGTGATTGGTCTGTTCATATTTTCTATTTCTTCCTGATTCAGTCTTGGCAGGTTGTGCATTTCTAAGAATTTGTCCATTTCTTCCAGATTGTCCATTTTATTGGCATAGAGTTGCTTGTAGTAATCTCTCATGATTTTTTTTATTTCTGCAGTGTCAGTTGTTACTTCTCCTTTTTCATTTCTAATTCTATTGATTTGAGTCTTCTCCCTTTTTTTCTTGATGAGTCTGGCTAGTGGTTTATCTATTTTGTTTATCTTCTCAAAGAACCAGCTTTTAGTTTTATTGATCTTTGCTCTTGTTTCCTTCATTTCTTTTTCATTTATTTCTGATCTGATTTTTATGATTTCTTTCCTTCTGCTAGCTTTGGGGTTTTTTTGTTCTTCTTTCTCTAATTGCTTGAGGTGCAAGGTTAGGTTGTTTATTCGAGATGTTTCCTGCTTCTTAAGGTGGGCTTGTATTGCTATAAACTTCCCCCTTAGAACTGCTTTTGCTGCATCCCATAGGTTTTGGGTCGTTGTGTCTCCATTGTCATTTATTTCTAGGTATTTTTTAATTTCCTCTTTGATTTCTTCAGTGATCACTTCATTATTAAGTAGTGTATTGTTTAGCCTCCATGTGTTTGTATTTTTTACAGATCTTTTCCTGTAATTGATATCTAGTCTCATGGCGTTGTGGTCGGAAAAGATACTTGATACAATTTCAGTTTTCTTAAATTTACCAAGGCTTGATTTGTGACCCAAGATATGATCTATCCTGGAGAATGTTCCATGAGCACTTGAGAAAAATGTGTATTCTGTTGTTTTTGGATGGAGTGTCCTATAAATATCAATTAAGTCCATCTTGTTTAATGTATCATTTAAAGCTTGTGTTTCCTTATTTATTTTCATTTTGGATGATCTGTCCATGGGTGAAAGTGGGGTGTTAAAGTCCCCTACTATGAATGTGTTACTGTTGATCTCCCCTTTTATGGTTGTTAGTATTTGCCTTATGTATTGAGGTGCTCCTATGTTGGGTGCATAAATATTTACAATTGTTATATCTTCTTCTTGGATCGATCCCTTGATCCTTATGTAGTGTCCTTCTTTGTCCCTTTTAATAGTCCTTATTTTAAAGTCTATTTTGTCTGATATGAGAATTGCTACTCCAGCTTTCTTTTGGTTTCCATTTGCATGGAATATCTTTTTCCATCCCCTTACTTTCAGTCTGGATGTGTCTCTAGTTCTGAAGTGGTTCTCTTGTAGACAGCATATATAAGGGTCTTGTTTTTGTATCCATTCAGCCAATCTGTGTCTTTTGGTGGGAGCATTTAGTCCATTTACATTTAAGGTAATTATCGATATGTATGTTCCTATTTCCATTTTATATATTGTTTTGGGTTCGCTACTATAGGTCATTTCCTTCTCTTGTGTTTCGTGTCTAGAGAAGTTCCTTTAGCATTTGTTGTAAAGCTGGTTTGGTGGTGCTGAACTCTCTCAGCTTTTGCTTGTCTGTAAAGGTTTTAATTTCTCCATCAAATGTGAATGAGATCCTTGCTGGGTAGAGTAATCTTGGTTGCAGGCTATTCTCCTTCAGCACTTTCAGTATGTCCTGCCACTCCCTTCTGGCTTGTAGGGTTTCTGCTGAGAGATCAGCTGTTAACCATATGGGGATTCCCTTGTGTGTTATTTGTTGTTTTTCCCTTGCTGCTTTTAATATGCTTTCTTTGTATTTAATTTTTGACAGTTTGATTAATATGTGTCTTGGCGTGTTTCTCCTTGTATTTATCCTGTATGGGACCCTCTGTGCTTCCTGGACTTGATTAACTATTTCCTTTCCCATATTAGGGAAGTTTTCAACTATAATCTCTTCAAATATTTTCTCAGTCCCTTTCTTTCTTTCTTCTTCTTCTGGAACCCCTATAGTTCGAATGTTGGTGCGTTTCATGTTGTCCCAGAGGTCTCTGAGACTGTCCTCAGTTCTTTTCATTCTTTTTTCTTTGTTCTGCTCTGCAGTAGTTATTTCCACTACTTTATCTTCCAGGTCACTTATCCGTTCTTCTGCCTCAGTTATTCTGCTATTGATCCTATCTAGAGTGATTTTAATTTCATTTATTGCATTGTTCATCGTTGCTTGTTTCATCTTTAGTTCTTGTAGGTCCTTGTTAACTGTTTCTTGCATTTTGTCCATTCTACTTCCAAGATTTCGGATCATCCTTACTATCATTATTCTGAATTCTTTTTCAGGTAGATTGCCTATTTCCTCTTCATTTGTTAGGTCTGGTGGGTTTTTATCTTGCTCCTTCATCTGCTGTGTGTTTTTCTGTCTTCTCATTTTGCTTATCTTACTGTGTTTGGGGTCTCCTTTTTGCAGGCTGCATGTTCGTAGTTCCCGTTGTTTTTGATGTCTGTCTCCAGTGGCTAAGGTTGTTTCAGTGGGTTGTGTAGGCTTCCTGGTGGAGGGGACTAGTGCCTGTGTTGTGCTGGATGAGGCTGGATCTTGTCTCTCTAGTGGGCAGGTTCACGTCTGGTGGTGTGTTTTGGGGTGTCTGTGGCCTTATTATGATTTTAGGCAGCCTCTCTGCTAATGGGTGGGGTTGTGTTCCTGTTTTGCTAGTTGTTTGGCATAGGTTGTCCAGCACTGTGGCTTGCTGGTCGTTGAGTGAAGCTGGGTGCTGGTGTTAAGATGGAGGTCTCTGGGATATTTCCACCGTTTAATATTATGTGGAGCTGGGAGGTCTCTTGTTGACCAGTGTCCTGAAGTTGGCTCTCCTACCTCAGAGGCAGAGCCCTGACTCCTGGCTGGAGCACCAAGAGCCTTTCATCCACACAGCTCAGAATAAAAGGGAGGAAAAGTA
Organism: Phocoena sinus; assembly: GCF_008692025.1. NCBI lineage: Eukaryota > Metazoa > Chordata > Mammalia > Artiodactyla > Phocoenidae > Phocoena > Phocoena sinus. The sequence continues at coordinate 28,101,112 of NC_045775.1, forward strand.
GGGAGAATTAGTAGAAGTATGAGTAAAGAAAGAAGGAAAGGAGGAAAGGAAGGAAGGAAGAAAGAAGCAAAGAAGGAAAGAAAGGAGGGAGGGAGGGAGGGAGGAAGGAAGGAAGGAGGGAAAGAAGGAAAAAAGACAGAAAGAAAGATGATACAGTAAAAATAAAATAAAGTATAATATAGTTATTGAATTAAAAAATATTTAGAAAAAAAAAGGGACGGATAGAACCTTAGGACAAATGTTGGAAGCAAAGCTATACAGAGAAAATCTTACACAGAAGCATACACATACACCTTCACAAAAAGAGGTAAAGGGGGAAAAATCATAAATCCTGCTCCCTGAGACCACCTCCTCAATTTGGGGTGATTCGTTGTCTAAAGGAGGGAAGGAAGGAAGGAAAGAAAGAAAGAACGAAGGTAAAGTATAATAAAGTTATTACAATTAAACTTAATTATTAAGAAAAAGAATTTTTAAAAAAAAGTCATGGACGGATAGAGCCCTAGGACAAATGGTGGAAGCAAGAGTATACAGACAGGATCTCACACAGAAGCATACACGTACACATTCACAAAAAGAGGAAAAGGGAAAAAAATCATAGATCTCGCTCCTAAATTCCACCTCTTCAATTTGGGATCATTCCTTGTCTATTCAGGTATTCCACAGATGCAGGGTATATCAAGTTGATTGTGGAGCTTTAATCCGCTGCTTCTGTGGCTGCTGGGAGAGATTTCCCTTTCTCTTCTTTGTTCTCACAGCTCACAGGAGCTCAGCTTTGGATTTGGCCCTGCCTCTGCGTGTAGGTCGCTGGAGGGCGTCTGTTTTTTCGCTCAGACAGGACGGGGTTAAAGGAGCCGCTGATTCGGGGCCTCCGGCTCACTCAGGCCGGGGGTTGGGGGATGGGGGTAGGAGGGGCACTACGTGCGGGGCGGGCCTGCGGCTGCAGAGGCAGCGTGACGTTGCGGCAGAGGCCGGCGTGATGTTGCACCAGCCTGAGACCCGCCGTGCGTAGTCCCGGGGAAGTTGTCCCTGGATCCCGGGAACCTGGCAGTGGCGGGCTGCACAGGCTCCGCGGAAGAGGGGTGTGGAGAGTGACCTGTGCTCGCACACAGGCCCCTTGGTGGCGGCAGCAGCAGCCTTAGCGTCTCCCGCCCGTCTCTGGGGTCCGCGGTTTTAGCCGCGGCTCGCGCCCGTCTCTGGGGTTCCTTTAAGCAGCGCTCTTAAACCCCTCTCCTCGCGCACCAGGAAACAAAGAGGGAAGAAAAAGTCTCTTGCCTCTTCGGCCGGTGCAGGCTTTTCCCCGAACTCCCTCCCGGCTAGTCGTGCTGCACTAACCCCTTCAGGCTATGTTCAAGCCGCCAACCCCAGTCCTCTCCCTGAGCTCCGTCCAAAACCAAAACCCTAGCCTCAGCTCGCAGTCCCCGCCCGCCCCGGTGGGTGAGCAGACAAGCCATCTCGGGTTGGTGAGTGCCGGTCAGGCACCGATCTTCTGTGCAGGAATCTCCCCGCTTTGCCCTCCGCACCCGTCGCTGTGCACTACTCCGCGGTCCCGAAACTCCCCCCTCTGCCTCCCGCAGTCTCCGCCCGCGGAGGGGCTTCCTAGTGTGTGGAAACTTTTCCTCCTTCACAGCTCCCTCCCACTGGTGCAGGTGCCGTCCTTATTCTTTTGTCTCTGTTTTTTCTTTTGCTCTACCCAGTTACGTGGGGAGTTTCTTGCCTTTTGGGAGGTCTGAGGTCTTCTGCCAGCCTTCAGTAGGAGTTCTGTAGGAGTTGTTCCACGTGTGGATGTATTTCTGGTGTATCCGTGGGGAGGAAGGCGATCTCCGCGTCTTACTCTTCCGCCATCTTCAAGGTCCCCCCTATAAATCACTTTTGAAGGCAAATCTGATACTATCTCTAAGATTCAAAATACCCATATGCTTTGACTTAAAATGTCAGTTTTAGAAATGTAACCAAAGAAATAGATGAACATAAGCTACAAAGATTGTTTATATCTATATCTAACTATATTCATGTTAATATTTATAGTGAGTATATTTATAATATTAGTAATTTTAAATCTTAATAAAATAAGGGTTCAACAATAGAGAAATGATTGAATAAAAGCCTCAGCCATGCTATGGAATACCAGGTGTACACATAAAATTTGAGGTCTATCTACACTTAAGTACAAATATCCAAAGATAACCATATGATTAGGTGGAAAATAATACTGTAATATTATACGTAGTGTAATGTAACAAAACTGTCAATAAGAATTGCATCAGAGATGGGGAGTGTCAGTAGTTGGGACTTTCACATTTTAATCTGTGTACACTTAAATTTTTTATTCTGAAAATGAATTCATGTATTACATATATAAAATTTTTGAGAAAAAATATTCATATTCATTATAGAAAACATTAAAGGTTGGCTTGGTAAAGATATTTGCCCTCAACAGTAAGATGTGCAAGTATAGCTCTTCCCTCTTTGGATTTATATTCAGGCAAGAATAATTTCTATCCCAAGTCAAGTACTGCATAAAGTTCCAATTGAGGTTTAATAGAGGCAGTTCTAACCTGCAGAGATGTATTTTTCTGAGTAACTGATAAGCCAAAGTTGCCACTTAGAAAAAAAAATGAGTTCATCCGTACAGTCTTTTGTAAGTGCACAGCTTCAAATTGTTAAGAGAAATAAAAGAGTTGAAGTGATTCACTTGGTCTTACTGTTGGCTCTGAGATGGTCCATAAATTCAGCAAAGTCATTTTATGTTCATCTTAGCTAAAGGAAATAATTCTAAAAAAAAAAAAATGCACATAGATGTTGATGATGTTATGAGTACTGAAGTCTAACATGCTAGATCATGATAAAGATGATGATGAGAAGAAAGGAGAGGGGAGGATTTTATATATAGTCTCAAAAGAACTTCTTACTGAAAGAAAAGTTATGTTGGCAGTTTGTAGAATATCACACTTCCCCAAATCTGTAAATATATTGATATGGAATTAATATTTCTGCATAAAATTCCAATCTAAAGCAAATGTTTCTTCTTTATTACCTTTGTAATCTTTATTTTTTCTTTCACTCACATCATTTTTTTCCTATTGCATTTAATATAAATTAGAGAGTCATGTCTTCATTTTCTCTTCACCAATCCATTTCATGAATGCAGAGAGAAATATATCCAGCAATTGATTTGCATCTATTAACTCTCAGTTCCACATTTCTAATCTTTCCAAGCATTGGAAGTACTAGGATTGGTTGTCTTTATAAAAAAGTGATTTTTCAGTTTACCCAGAGCTTGTCATTTAAAGCAACTTTAGTTTCTTTCTTTTTTTTTTTTTACATCTTTATTGGTGTATAATTGCTTTACAATGGTGTGTTACTTTCTGCTTTATAACAAAGTGACTCAGTTATACATATACATATGTTCCAATATCTCTTCCCTCTTGCATCTCCCTCCCTCCCACCCTCCCTATCCCACCCCTCTAGGTGGTCACAAAGCACCGAGCTGATATCCCTGTGCTATGTGACTGCTTCCCACTAGCTATCTATTTTATATTTGGTAGTGTATATATGTCCATGCCACTCTCTCACTTTGTCACAGCTTACCCTTCCCCCTCCCCACATCCTCAAGTCCATTCTCTAGTACGTCTGTGGTCTGTGTCTTTATTACCGTCTTACCCCTAGGTTCTTCATGACCTAAGTGTCCATCATCGGATGAATGGATAAAGAAGATGTGGCAACTTTAGTTTCTTAAGAGCCAATCTTGTACTACTTGCATTTGATTAATAATTAGCAAAGCACCTGCCACATTCTAAACAATTAATATAGTTTTACATTAAATGCTAAAATTTGAACAAGATTCTGTACTGTCCAAAATGATAGTTATCTTTGCTTAAGAGATCAGGTCTAGACCATGTGAAGTTCTGAGCTTTGGATGCATGAAACATCTCTTCTCATTAGGCCAAAAGCCTGGGAGGCATGATTGATTTCTCCCTTTTTCTTACACTTCACATCTAGTCTTTCAGCAAATTCTAAAGGCATCACCTTCAAAATATATTCAAAATCCATCCACTTATCTGATCCCAAGTGCTACCAGTGGTGTCAGGCGCCATTGTCACGTGCCTGAATTCTTGGCTCAATTCCTAAAGTCTTCTTTTTTCTACCCTTGTTCTCTTACGGTCTCTTCTAACACAGGAGCCTGAGAGGTTCTTTTTAAACACACAAGAACTCACATCATTTCTCTTCTCAAAACTCTCCAAGGCTTCGCTCTCAAGCAGTTAATGGGCTAAGACAATACAATGTGAAACAGGATCTATATGACTTGTATTCCGCCTTCCTTCCTTCTTTTATCTCTTAATTCTTACCGCTCTCATCTCAGTCATGCTGCTCCAGCCACAGTACACTTCTTTCTGTTTCTGAAACACACCAGGCATGATCCCACCTTAGAACTTTCATGCCTGCTGTTCCATTTTCCTGGCTATCCCTTACTCCAGATATCCAAATGCCTAATTTCCTCAAACCTTTATTCAAACATTGCCTTCTCAGGTAGTCTTTCCCTGTCATTCTCTCTAAAGTTTCCATGGTGTTGTCTCACTTTTTAACCTCTTTCTTGATCAGTTTCTTCTGTCTCTTTAATACTACCATGTGAGGATGAGGGGGAGTACAGTATAACCTATTCATTTCGTATATTGTCTGTTTCCATCACTAGAATGTAAACTTCATGAAGGCAGAAAATTTTGTCTCATTTATTCACTGCCCATCCCTTGTGCTAGAATTGTTGCTGGCAATTAGAATTTGCTCCATATGTATTTTATAAATGAATTTGTTCAAAGAATGCTATACTACTGGAAAAAAAATAACTTCATTCTTCTCAGGTGGCTTTTCCTCAGAATATATGTCCTTTTTGATGAAAGCATTGTACAGGGAGAGCAGGGAAGTATCGAGCAGTTACAATTACTGACTAAATCACTTCTTCCAAAATGGCCAAGAAACACAACTCCCTTTGCCAGCCCAGGATTCCTTCCACATTGCATTGATATAAGGCCAAGTAGGTAGCCACCCCATTGAGTTTATTTGCACAAACCAGAAATACATATAGTTTGACAGAGTTCACAGCTTCTTAATCTCATGAGCTCAGTACAATCTCTTTTCTCACCAACCTCTTGTGATAGCATCTTTTCTTTGAAGGTAGCACAGATCTATTCCAAATTTTTATCCAAATTGTCTGTGGCTAATTACTGTTTATTTCATTTGCATGTAGTTTTTTTTTCATTATATTTAGCTAGCTAGAGAAGGAAAACCTGTAACCATGGCAACCTGGAGAAGTGCCTCTGTGTTTCAGTTTTAGCTTTGCCCTCTGCTCCATTTCCTTGAACTCTAAAAGTGTTCCTGGCTTTTCTTATTTCTGGTGTTGCTAACACATACAAGCTCTTTTAGTCTTATCTTTCTTAATATATAATTTTTATTAATATGTCTCCTCCCCAATTTCATTAATTTAATATTTTGTTTCTATTTATTAAACTTAATGTAATTCTCTTTATCAATACACTTTGTATTCTATTCAACATTCTTTTTATACAATATTCTAAGCCTCTTTTTCTTTCTGTACATAAACATAACGTCAGTGTTTTAACAAGAATAATCTTTCAGATTCCTTCAATCTAAAAGTCCATGGTTTTTCTAAAATATAAACCCCAAGGGCGCTTCAATACACAAGAATACAACACTTTAATTGTCCATTTTCAATTAAAGTTATGGGAAAATTGGTCTTTCTTCTATATAGGAAGTACCTGATAAGTTTGAATTATAACAATCTTCCAGTATATTGTACATATATCTTCCCCATCATATTCCATGGCCACAACAACTATATCCTATAGAGAAATTATAAGTATCACACTGCAGATAAAACAGTATGATTCACTGCAACATAGAAATGTGAAAAAAGTATTGTGGTTTTCCAAATCCAAAATAACAATTTGGTTTTTAAGCCCTGGCTAGATATGTTGATTCACTGGGAATTCATATTAGCCTGAATAGACAACAGTGAAGCCAATTAAAATGTGTTCCTTGTTGCAAACCTTTTAGTAATAAGAATGGTGATGTATCAGCAGTGATAGTAGTAATGGTGGTGGTTGTCTGGTCACGGACATGAGATGAAAGTGATATTGTTGATGGTGGTGGTGATTGTTAATATTTACTGAAAATATAGATCAGGCACTTAGCTAAGTGACCTACATGCAATACACCACTTAATACATAAAATAATAATATAAAGCAGAAATTATTAATATTCCCATTCTATAGAAAGGCACACTGAAACAGAATATTCCAGTAACTTGCTCAAGAGACAGCTGGTGAAAAGGACTTCTGTGACTCAAATTAGAATGACATCAAAACTGAAGCTTGTAATCAAACTGAAGAATCTAAAATAGATTTATCTTTAGGGAACAGTACAAAGAATAGAAGCAAGTGCTATTCTGCTAAATAACTGCATGGCTTTTTGCTTTCCCCATTAAGAAAAGAAAAAGCCCTTTCAGATGACATTAGAGTTGTTGCTACCAACACATCAGTTATTTTCTCCTGTACCCTCCTACAGTCATGGAGAAAAAGACATTGATAATTTCAGCATCAGTATCATGTCATAATTATTTTAGTCAATATTTTCTTTGTAAAATTCTTAACATGGGCTATATATAGATGATTCCCCAAGAATCCCATAGGTTTCTTAATTAAACTGTAGTTGGATAATTCAGTGTAAAGCCAAAATTTTTGCATAGCACTTTACCATTCTACATTCCAGGCTAAATGCTTCATAATCTTACATTCAAATTCTGATATAAATATTTATATTTATACATATTTATATGTACACATTTTTTTTAGTGTGGCACATGGAATTCTCTCTACTTGGAAAGAATGGCCTTCATTCTGTTCACATAGCATTTTATATCTGCCTCTGCTGTAGTTCTGAGACACATAAACAACTAACAATAACATAAAGTAACATCACCCATGTTAGATTATGTTTGAGATAAGAAACCATGATTTTATGCATCCTCATAACCATAGGATCTACCTAAGTACCTTGTAGATAGAGTAGGTGCTCAGTAAATGAATAAATTAAAAACAAACATTTGAAAAAGATAATCTGGGTTTAGTCGGAAACACACATACACAAAACATACATCTTTCTCTAATGAAGGAAGGAAATATAATTAGATAACTTTTAATTCAGTAAAATTGGAATATATATAATGAGTAAAGGAAAAGTAAAGAGTATGATGGTCATGCTGAGTACATGGAAAGATGTTGGCCTGATTCTTTGTTGTAAGTACTATATTCAAAAGTTGCTTCATTTTAAATAACATTAATTGGAAAAACTGAGTTATGCCTTTATGTACGATAAATCAGTTAATATTGGAAACATACTATTAAAATTTTGAAATTATGTTCAATAAGCACATACTGTACTCCATTTACAAATATGTTAAATGAACATACGCTGTCTTCCAGACCCTATTCTGGATTTGGGGATTCAGAAATTAATGAAACAGGTAAAATTCTTGCTCTTGTGAAGCCTAAATATTGTAGCACAAACCTAATTATAATACAACTTAGACTTCAGAAAAGACTAATGGGATTCCAGTGCTAACGTTGTTGTGATGATGGTTGTGATGTGTGTGTGTGTGTGTGTGTGTGTGTGTGTTTTAAGTGTTAGGGTTTCTTTTCTTAATGCTATAAAGCATGAATAGCTAATATGTGCAATTCACTAACCAGACATATCTGCAAAGTGATTTATATATAAGAACATAATATTAAAGGTGAAAAAATACTTTCTTGTTAATTATATTATTCAAAGTTATTTATTAGAATTCCAGGCAAAACCAGAGGGCAACATAGAATAGACATTTACCAGCTTCCTTTAAACACTAAGAATAAAATTACAAAGGGAAATGACTTTATAGGTTCTAAGAAATACACATTTTAGAAACTTCAAAGTGGATGGTATAAATATAAAGAGTATAGAGAAGATAGATGATATAGATATAGTTGTAAAGATACAGAACAGTTGGGATTGCATTTTTGTACCCTACATCTTCAATGCTCATGTTAAGCAAAATATCCTTATTTATTTTTAAATGATTATCATATTTCCCTATTCTTTATGCTTTGTAATTATTGCATTTCATGGCTGTATAATACTCTACAACATGAGGGTGATAATATTTTTAATCATTTCCCTATTGTTGGACATTTTACTTGCTTTGAAATTTTTAGTATTATTAATGACAAAGCAATAAATATTAGTCAAAAATTATAAACATTAGGTTCTCATTTTTTACCTATAATGTAAAGTTTTTCTGAAAAAAGAAATTAATTTGTAATGCTACTGAAGGCAATGAGAATGAACACTCAAAGTAGATTCTTGGAGTGCAAATTGAAAATGATTTGATTGGATACGAATTAGAAGCTAGAAACGTTAATAACCATTAAAGCAATTGCAAAAGTTATCAAACTATATTCAAAAGTGACCCCCATGAGCTAGATGATTTTCTAACAATTGTTTCAAAAATTTAGTAAACATGAAAAATATAATCCAAAGTTTCACCTTCTGAAATTGTTTTCTTCCCCAAAGCCTCAAAAATAAAAATATGAAAAATAGTTATGAATTACTAGATATTGATTTAATAGATGAGAGTTGAATGCTAGATACATAGCATACAACAAAATGTTGCTTTCCTTACTCTCACAAGCATTCTCATCCCCGTCTTTTTGTTTTTCATTCCAGTTCTGCCACTGTGTCACCAAAGACAAGTGTCAAATCCTATTAGTATTGTTAGTTGCAAACAGTAGAAGCCACTCTGACTAGTTTAAGTTGTAAAGGGATTTATTAAAGTTTATTAGGTTGCTTACCAAATTACTGGGACAGTTGGAGAAACAGGACTAAGCAGCAGGAAAGGTCTAATAAGATAATTCCTTCCACCAGGGTCACTGCCTTTCCTGAGTCAGAAACTTGACCGTGCATTCTTACTACCCCTCAAAGATAAATGTCTGTCTCCACAAACGCCAGTGAGATGAAAGCTCTGCACAGCCTCATTCCTTATGTTTCTCATTTCAAATAGGAGCCTCTCATAATGTGCATCTGATTGGAAGGGCCTAGCAGCAAGGGAGCCAGGTAATTTGAGTACTAATATAAGTCAAGAAGACAAGATATCTAACAGTAACATATTCCCTAAATACAGTAGGGCTATTAAAACGTTAGGGGCAGTGATGGAAAAGACCAATATTCATGACAAGGCCTTAGTTTTCTAATCAGCAAAATAAAGATAACAGTCAATTGACTACTTCACAGAGTTGTTAAAAATGTCAAATGAGGGCTTCCCTGGTGGCTCAGTGGTTGAGAGTCCGCCTGCCGATGCAGGGGACACAGGTTTTTGCCCCGGTCTGGGAAGATCCCACATGCTGCGGAGCGGCTGGGCCTGTGAGCCACGGCCGCTGAGCCTGCGCATCTGGAGCCTGTGCTCTGCAACAGGACAGGCCACAACAGTGAGAGGCCCGTACAGCAAAAAAAACCCAAACAAACAATGGTAATTGAGATTTATGCCACATGGATTAGTAACTTATCTACTTGCCACTGTCTTATCTCACTTTATTCTGAATGATTACCCTTCTTCCTAAAGTGTATCCATTAGTGTTTGTTTTTCTGAAAATGTCTTCACTTTGCTCTTTCCCCTCTGGGGTAATTTAGGGTGTGTAGAACTTTTAAATAGGAATAATTTTCTTTTAATATTTTGTACTTTTTTAAAACTACTTCATGAGTAAGAAATCCACTGTCATCATAAATGTGTGGTATTTTTTTCTCTGTTCATTTTTAAGACCATTCTTTGTCCTTGGTGTTGTATACTTCCACTAAAGTCTCCAGGTGTATGCTTTGCCAGTGTAAAGATGTACAAGTTGTCTTCAACTCTTTGAAATCATCTGACATTACATCTTTTTGAATACTGCCTCCCCAAACAATTCTGATTACATTCTGTAACTCCTAGCAGTTGTCTTTGGAAACATCTTATACTATTTCGCATGTCGTTTAATCTCACTTCCACAGGTCTCTGTAAAGTATTTAGGATATTTCCCTCAGATCTTTTTCCATATCATTCATTATCTCTTCAGCTGTGTATAACCCAGTGTTTAACTCCTGTGCTGTGTTTTTAATTTCCCTGAATATTTTTACTTCTCGAATTCATTTGATTTATTTTAAAAACAGGTTTTTTTCATCCTGTGATTCCTCTTATAGGTTATACTTCCTTTCATAAATTTTCCACCCATAGAAGTCCTGTATTATCTGGTTTGTTTAAGTTTCCTCAGAGTAAGTTTAATTTAGTTTAATTACCACCTAGTGCTTTCACCAGTATAATATCAGTGTATCATTTCTCAGTTTAAGACCACTCAATCACTAGGGTAGAGAAAATTTGGTTGCCACATGCATGAAGGAGCAAGGGTTTAGAATTTTAACTTCTCATAAGGCACTTTTCCTCCATGTTTAAAAGCCTGAGAAGAGACAATCTTTCTTGCTATATACCTGGCCTAGAGAGTGAAGTTTTCTAGCCATCTACATAGACAGGGCAATTCTTCCAGAGCCCCATTTCCTGAGGAGCTATGATTTCAATGCTTTGAGTAGATTGTTTAATATATCTTACATTTTTCAACTAAGTATAAGAAATAGTAATAATAACACTAATTATAATTTAGTTTATGGAGTCAGTTGACCAATATTACATAAGGTTAATTTCTCATAATTTGAAAGTTACTTTGTGAACTATAGAGAACTATATTTATATTAGTTTTGTTAAGCCTCATAAAACAAAACATTTAAGAAAATTTTAATGATGTCCTTTCTGCCCCAGTAAAATACTTAGATGTTCAAATCTTATGATATTGTTGGTATCTTATTATTTACATGAATTATATTATAGAAGAAGTGCTAGAAAAAAGTTTCTAAAGAAATAGTCATTTCGTTTTATACAGTGGTCTATACAAAACAAAAATACCTTGAGAAATAGGTAACCTAGTCTTATTCATGCCACAAAAAAATGAAAGAAATATTTTAAAAAATCTAATGGTTTTCTTCTAATATTATTCATTCTAATTTTTTTATATTAAAGCAATTATTTATTTATTTATTTATTTATCAGGCCATCATTTTCCTCTTCAATTATGCTGGTCTGCTCCAACATGTAAACAAGTTGATTTTTTTTTTTTTTAAATTTTTATTGGAGCATAATTGCTTTACATTGTTGTGTTACTTTCTGCTGTACAACAAAATGAATCAGCTATACGTATACATATATCCCCATATCCCCTCCCTCTTGTGTTTTCCTCCCACCTTCCCTATCCCACCCGTCTAGGTGGTCACAAAGCACTGAGTTGGTCTCCCTAAGCTATGCAGCTGCTTCCCACTAGCTATGTATTTTATATTTGGTAGTGTATATATGTCAATGCCACTCTCTCACTTCGTCCCATCTTACTCTTCCCCCTCCCCGCATCCTCAGGTCCATTCTCTATGTCTGTGTCTTTATTCCCGTCTTGCACCTAGGTTCATCAGAACCTTTTTTTTTTTTTATATATTCCATATATATGTGTTAGCATACGGTATTTATTTTTGTCTTTCTGACTTAATTCACTCTGTATGACAGACTCTAGGTCTATCCATCTCACTACAAATAACTCAATTTCATTCCGTTTTATGGCTGAGTAATATTCCATTGTATATATGTGCCACATTTGCTTTATCCATTCACCTGTCCATGGACACTTAGGTTACTTCCATGTCCTAGCTATTGTAAATAGTGCTGCAATGAACATTCTTTTTGAATTGTGGTTTTCTCAGGGTATATGCCCAGTACTGGGATGGCTGGGTCATATGGTAGTTCTATTTTTAGTTTTTTAAGGAACCTCCAAACTGTTCTCCATAGTGGCTGTATCAATTTACATTCCCACCAACAGTACAAGAGGGTATGTTTTTCTCCACACCCTCTCCAGCATTTATTTTTTGTAGAGTTTTTGATGATGGCCATTCTGACCGGTGTTAGGTGATACAGCATTGTAGCTTTGATTTGCATTTCTCTACTGATTAGTGATGTTGAAAATCCTTTCATGTGTTTGTTGGCAATCTGTATATGTTCTTTGGAGAAATGTCTATTTAGGTCTTCTTCCCATTTTTGGATTGCATTGTTTGTTTTTCTTGATATTGAGCTGCATGAGCTGCTTGTCTATTTTGGAGATTAATCCTTTGTTAGTTGCTTCATTTGCAAATATTTTCTCCCATTCTGAGTGTTGTCTTTTCATTTTGTTTATGGTTTTCTTTGCTGTGCAAAAACTTTTAAGTTTCATTAGGTCCCATTTGTTTATTTTTGTTTTTACTTTCATTTCTCTAGGAAGTGGGTCAGAAAGGATCTTGCTGTGATTTATGTCATAGAGTGTTCTGCCTAGCTTTTCCTCTAAGAGTTTTATAGTGTCTGGTCTTACATTTAGGTCTTTAATCCATTTGAGTTCATTTCTGTGTATGGTGTTAGGGAGTGTTCTAATTTCATTCTTTTACATGTAGCTGTCCAGTTTCCCCAGCACCACTTATTCAAGAGGCTGTCTTTTCTCCATTGTATATTCTCGCCTCCTTTATCAAAGATAAGGTGACCATACATGCATGGGTTTATCTCTGAGTTATTTCTATCCTGTTCCATCAATCTATATTTCTGTTTTTGTGCCAGTACCATATTGTCGTGATTACTGTAGCTTTGTAGTATAGTCTGAAGTCAGGGAGTTTGCTGCATCTCATAGGTTTTGGGCCATCGTGTTTCCACTGTCATTTGTTTCTGTGTGTTTTTTGATTTCCTCTTTGAATTCTTCGGTGAGCTCTTGGTTATTCACTAGTGTATTGTTTAGCCTCCATGTATTTGTATTTTTTACATTTTTTTCCCTGTAATTGAAATCTAGTCTCATAGTGTTGTTGTCAGAAAAGATACTTGATACAATTTCAATTATCTTAAATTTGCCAAGGCTTGATTTGTGCCCCAAGATATGATCTATACTGGAGAATGTTCCATGAGCACTTGAGAAGAAAGTGTATTTTGTTGGTTTTGGATGGAATGTCCTATAAATATCAATTAAGTCCATGTTGTTTAATGTGTCATTTAAAGCTTGTGTTTCCTTCTTTATTTTCATTTTGGTTGATCTGTCCATTGGTGAAAGTGTGGTATTAAAGTCCCCTACTATTACTGTGTTAATGTCGATTTCCCCTTTTATGGCTGTTAGCATTTGCCTTATGTGTTGAGGTGCTCCTACGTTCGCTGCATAAATATTTACAATTGTTATATCTTCTTCTTGGATTGATGCCTTGATCATGATGTAGTGTTCTTCTTTGCCTCTTATAATAGTCTTTATTTTAAAGTCTTATTTTGTCTGATATGAAAATTGCTACTCCAGCTTTCTTTTGATTTCCATTTGCATGGTATATTTTTTCTATCCCCTCACTTTCAGTCTGTATGTGTCCCTAGGCCTGAAGTGGGTCTCTTGTAGACAGCATATATATGGGTCTTCTTTTTGTATCCATTCAGCCAGTCTATGTCTTTTGGTTGGAGCATTTAATCTATTCACATTTAAGGTAATTATCAATATGTATCTTCCTATTACCATTTTCTTAATTGTTTTGGCTTGTTATTGTAGGTCTTTTCCTTCTCTTGTGCTTTCTGCCTAGAGAAGTTCTGTTAGCATTTGTTGTAAAGCTGGTTGGTGGTCCTAATTTCTCTTAGCTTTTGCTTGTCTGTAAAGGTTTTAATTTCTCCACTGAAGCCAAATGAGATCCTTGCTGGGTAAAGTAACCTTGGTTGTAGGTTGTTCCCTTTCATCACTTTAAATATGTCCTGCCACTCCTTTCTGGCTTGCAGAGTTTCTGCTGAAAGATCAGCTGTTAACCTTATGGGGATTCCCTTGTATGTTATTTGTTGCTTTTCTCTTGCTGCTTGTAATGTTTTATCTCTATTTAATTTTTGATAGTTTGATTAATATGTGTCTTGAATAAATGTCCTTGGATTTATCTTGTATGGAACTCTCTGCACTTCCTGGACTTGATTGACTATTTCCTTCCCCACGTTAGGGAAGTTTTCAACTATAATCTCTTCAAATATTTTCTCAGTCCCTTTCTTTTTCTCTTCTTCTTCTGGGACCCCTATAATTTGAATGTTGGTGCGTTTAATGTTGTCCCAGATGTCTCTGAGACTGACCTCAAGTCTTTTCATTCTTTTTTCTTTATTCTGCTCTGCAGTAGTTACTTCCACTATTTTATCTTCCAGGTCAATTATCCATTCTACTGCCTCTGTTATTCTACTATTGATTCCTTCTAGAGAATTTTTAATTTCATTTATTGTGTTCACCATTTTTTGTTTGCTCTTTAGTTCTTCAAGGTCCTTGTTAAATGTTTCTTGTATTTTCTCCATTCTATTTCCAAGATTTTGGATCATCTTTACTATCATCACTCTGAAATCTTTTTCAAGTAGACTACTTATTTCTCTTCATTTGTTTGGTCTGGTGGGTTTTTACCTTGCTCCTTCATCTGCCACGTACCTCTCTGTCTTCTCATTTTGCTTAACTTACTGTGTTTGGGGTCTCATTTTTGTAGGCTGCTGGTTCATAGTTCCCGCTCTTTTTGGTGTCTGCCCCCAGGGGGTAATGTTGGTTCAGTGGCTTGTGTAGACTTCCTAGTGGAGGGGACTAGTGCCTGTGTTCTGGTGGGTGGGGCCAGATCTTGTCTTTTTGGTGGGCAGGGCCACGTCCGGTGGTGTGTTTTGGGGTGTCTGTGAAGTTAGTATGATTTTAGGCAGCCTCTCTGCTAATGGGTGGGGTTGTGTTCCTGTCTTGTTGTTGTTTGGCATGGGGTGTCCAGCACTGGAGCTTGCTGGTTGTTGAGTGGAGCTGGGTCTTATCATTAAGATGGAGATCTCTTGCCGATTGATATTACATAGGGCTGGGAGGTCTCTGGTGGACCAATGTCCTGAACTCGGCTCTCTGAGTTCAGGTGATGCTCAGGTGTGACACCCGGCCGGAGCACCAAGACTCTGTCAGCCACACGGCTCAGAACAAAAGGGAGGGAATAAAAAGAACGAAAGGAAAACAAATAAAATAAAGTTATTAAAATAAAAAAATTTTTAATTATTAAAATAAAAGTTAAAATAAAAGAGAAGAGAGCAACCATACCAATAAACAAATCCACCAATAATAACAAGCACTAAAAACTAAACTAAGGTAAACATATAAATTGGAAACTAGTCAGTCACATACAGCAAACACCTAGCCTACAGTTGCTCCCAAAGTCCACTGACTCAATATTGGGTTGATTTGTTGTCTATTCAGGTATTCCACAGATGCAGGTATATCAAGTTGATTGTGGGGATTCAATCTGCTGCTCCTGAGGCTGCTGGGAGAGATTTCCCTTTGTCTTCTTTGTTCACACAGCTCCTGGGGTTCAGCTTTGGTTCTGGCCCCACCTCTGCATGTACATTGCCCTCTGGCATCTGTTCTTAGGCCAGACAGGAGGAGGTTAAAGGAGTGGCTGATTAGGGTGCTCTGGCTCACTCAGGCCGGGGAGAGGGAGGGGTACAGAATGTGGGGCGAGACTGAGGAGGCAGAGGCTGGTATGACGTTGCACCAGCCTGAGGCGCGCCATGCGTTCTCCCGGGGAAGTTGTCCCTGGATCATGGGACCCTGGCAGTGGCAGGCTGCACAGGCTCCCTGGAGGGGAGGTGTGGATAGTGACCTGTGCTTGCACACAGGCTCCTTGGTGGCTGCAGCAGCAGCCTTAGTGTTTCATGCCTGTCTCTGTTGTCCATGCTGATAGCCGCAGCTTGCGCCCGTCTCTGGAGCTCATTTAGGCTGTTTTCTGCCTTCTGTGGGCAGACAGGGAAGGAATCCCCTCTCCTCGCACAACCCAAAACAATGGTCTCTTGCCTCTTCGGCAGATCCAGACCTTTTCCCAGACTCCCTCCCAGCTAGCTGTGGCACACTAGCCCCCTTCAGGCTGTGTTCACACAGCCAACCCCAGTCCTCTCCCTGGGACCCACCCTCTGAAGCCCGAGCCTCAGCTCCCAGCCCTGCCTGCCCCAGTGGGTGAGCAGACAAGCCTCTTGGGCTGGTGAGTGCTGGTCAGCACCAATCCTCTGTGTGGGGATCTCTCCACTTTGCCCTCTGCACCCCTGTTGCTGCGCTCTCCTCTGTGGCTCTGAAGTTTCCCTCTGCCACGCCCCGGCTCCACCAGTGAAGGGGCTTCCTAGAGTGTGGAAACCTTTCCTCCTTCACAGCTCCCTCCCAGAGGTGCAGGTCCCATCCCTACTCTTTTGTCTCTGTTTTTTCTTTTTTCTCTTGCCCTACCCAGGTACGTGGGGAGTTTCCTTTCGGGAAGCCTGAGGTCTTCTCCCAGCGTTCAGTGGGTGTTTTGTAGGAGTTGTTCCACATGTAGATGTATTTTTGATGAATTTGTGGGGAGGAAGGTGATCTCCACGTCTCAACCCTCTGCCATCTTGAAGATCCTCCTCCTCAATGATTATTTATTTAGTCACCTTTCATGAAGATGTGTCTCACAGTCTGTTTCCTCTAAGGCACCATATTTCAACGAGGCATCAAGATGAATTCCTATATTAAGGAGTTAGGGGAAGTATCATATGTGTAGACATCATGGATGTGTCAGAAACCCGAGTTTAGAATCCTCATTCAGTAACTACTGGCTGTGACCTGGGACTAAATTACTGAAACATCTTCATTTGCCTCATTTACAGTAGAGAAGATTTAATTGTTACTGAGTACCTAAAAAGTGCCGACAGTGTGACAAGTGCTTTCAATACATGGACATAATTAAATGTCACAATACTACTACTGAGTTTTATCCATACTGTGGCAGCATTGAAATAAGAAACTAAGTTGATTTTAAGTCAAATTCATATGTTCATTGCTCAGTAACACCCTGACTGCAAAAATAGTATTATATTAATAATTCCAATAATTCTATTGAGAATTTAACTTGGGTATAAAATCACTGTAATTTTCTAAGCTTTTATTTTCAGTGTCAAATATAAACAACTAAAAACAATGGGATTCTATTTTTTGACAAGATACATAAAATATAAGGTTTAAGAATATCCCTTTATGAAAAATGCATTAGTACAACTTATGTACACTAAGAATAAATGTCACTACTAAATTTTGGCAGTTTTTTCCAAGTCAGATTTACTAAGGCTGAATTTACATAAAGCAAAATTCACATGTTTTGTGTATTGATATACGACTTATGAGAAATACATATAGTTTTTTAACAACTGCCATGATCAATATAACAAGAAGTTCTAAATCTCCCAACTTACTTTCAACCCTTTTATCAGTTCCAGCTCCTTAGCAAACACTGAGCTGTCTTCTGTTTAAAATGTCTTGGCTTTTCCAGAATGTGACCTAAGTGGAATCACACAGTGAAAAGTATTTAGCATACAGTATGAGTATGGCTTCATTTGATTTGCATAATGCATTTGTGATTCATTCACAGCACTGTGTGTATGAATAGTTGTTTTCTCACTGTTCAACACTTTTCTGTTCTTTGATATACCACAGTTTATTTTTACCTTCACCAGTTGAAAAAATATTTACTTTGTTTCCAATTTAGGAAGATTATGAAAAAAGCTGCTGTAGAAAGATAAGTAACAATTTTCTTTGCTTTGGGGCAGAAAACTAGGAGTAAGTTTGCTGGTTAGTATGATAAATCTATGTTTCACTTTATAAGAAACTGCCAATCCAAAGTTCCTAAAGGATATCACATTCCCACCAGCAAATATAAGCATTCGATTCTGTAATATGTGCTCCCCAGGAGTTTGTAATTTCGTTATTTTTGGTTTTGGTTTTGATTTTTAATTCTAGCCATTCAAATATATGTAAAATGGTGACTCGTAATTTTAATTTGCATTTTCTAATGAATAATCATGTTCAACATCTTTCATGAATATTCATATATTCACTTTGGTGAAGTGTCTATTCATATATTTTCCAAATTTATAGTATGTAGTTTGGTTTTTTAATAACTGAATATAAGTTTTTTTACCAGATTGTGTTTTACCTATGTTTTATTCAAATATGTAGATTGTCTTTTCATTTTCTTAACAATATCTTTTGAAGGGTAGGTTTTTTAAAAAAATTCTTTATTATGATAAGAAAGCTCAATATGAAATTTATGCTCTTGACAAAACTTTAAGTGTACAATACAGTATTGTTAACTATAGGCACAATGTTGTACAGCAGATATATAGAACTTATTCATCTTAATAACTAAATAACTGAAACTACACACAATAGATTTTGTATGCTGATTTTTATCCTACAACATTACTGAATTTGTTTATTAGTTCTAACAGATTTTTTGTGGAGTCTTCAGGGTTTTCTACATGCAAAACCATGTCATATGCAAATTTTACTTATCCCTTTCCAATTTAGATGCATTTTATTTCATTTTCTGCCTAATTGGTCTGGCTAGGACTTCCAGTACTACGTTGAATATAAGTGATAAGAATGGGCATCCTTGTGTTGTTCCTGATCTTAGAGAAGAAGCTTTCAGTTTTTTTATTGTTGAATATTATGTTAGCTGTGGGCTTTTCATATCTGGCTTTTATTCTGTTGAGGTAAATTTCTTTTATACCTAGTTTGTTGAGAGTTTTTAATCATGAAAAGGTGTTGAATTGTGTCAAATGCTTTTTCTTCATCTATTGAGATGATCATGTGATTTTTACCCAAGGTTGATCATGAGGAAATAGAAAATCTGAACAGACAAATAACAAGTAAAAAGATTAAATCAGTAATCAAAAATATCCCCAAAAGTAAAAGCCCAGGACCACATGGCTTCACTAGTGAATTCTAACAAATATTTAAAGAATTAATACCAATCTTTGCAAAACTCTTCCAAAAAACTGAAGAAGAGGAAGGCTTCCAAATTTATTGTATGAGACCAGCATTACTCTGATACCAAAGTCAGACAAAGACACTACAAGAAAACTACGTGCCAATAATCATGATGAGCTTAGATGCAAAAATTCTCAACATTATAGACCAAGTGGATCTCACAGACATATTCATAACATTTCATCCAATGGCAGCAGAATGCACACCCTTTTCAAACACACAGAACATTTTCTAAGATCATATGTTAAAGTCTCAACAAAGTAAAGAAGACAAATTATATCAAGTATCTTTTTTGAGCACAATGGTATGAAACTAGAAATCAATAACAGAAGGAAAGCTGGAATTCACAAATACATGGGAATTAAACAACACACTCTTGAGCAACCAATAGTTCAAAGAAGAAATCCCAAGAGAAATAAAATCTTCAGACAGATGAAAATATCTTAAGACAAATGAAATACAACATAAAACATATGACGTATAGAAACAGCAGTTCAACGAGTAAAGTTTATAGTGATAAACACATACATCAAGAAAAAAGATACATCTCAAATAACATAAATTTATACCTTAAGGTACAAGAAAAAGGACAAAGTCCAAACTTAGCAGAATAAAGGAAATGATAAAGATTAGGGCATAAATATATGAAACAAACAGGAAAACAGTAGAAAAATTATCAAAACTAGGAACTGGTTCTTTGAAAATATAAACAAAATTGACAAATCTTAGGTAAAGACCAACCAAGAAAAAAGAGAGGACCCAAATTAATAAAATTATAAGTGAAAGGAGAGATATTACAACTGATACCACAGAAATATAAAGGATCATAAGACTACTATGAACTATTATATG
Organism: Phocoena sinus; assembly: GCF_008692025.1. NCBI lineage: Eukaryota > Metazoa > Chordata > Mammalia > Artiodactyla > Phocoenidae > Phocoena > Phocoena sinus. Next base: position 28,120,924 of record NC_045775.1, read on the forward strand.
TCAATAAATTGGATAACCTAGAAAAATGGATAAATTTCTAGGAATATACTACCTACCAAGACTGAAAAAATAAGAGACAGTCTGAACAGACCAATAATGAATAAGGAGAATGAATCAGTAATCAAAAGCCTCTCAAAAAAAGAAAAACCTGTGGCCAGATAGTTTTACTGGTGAATTCTACCAAACATTTAAATAGAGTTAGTGTTAATCTTTCTCAAATTCTTCCAAAAAATTGAAGAAGGGACACTCTCAAATATGTTTTATGAGGCCAGCATTACTCTGATTCCAAAGCCAAATAAAGACACTACAAGAAAACTACAAACCAATACACCTGATGAATATAAATGTAAAAATTCTCAACAAAATTCTAGCAACCTGAACTCAACAGCACATTAAAAGGATCATACACCATGAACAAGTGAGATTTATGCCTGAGATGCAAGGACAGCTTAATATACACACAAAATTAATGTGATACACTACATTAATGGAAGATTTTAAAGTCCAATGTAGCAATTTATTTTCTTTTCCTGTTAGAAAATATTCCAAGGAAATGTTGCCTAATCCAAGGACACAAAGATTTTTCTACTGTGCTTCTTTAAGAAGATTAATGATTTAAAATTTTACATCTGGGTTTATGATTTGAGTTAATTTCTGTATATGATACAATGTAGGATTGACATTTATTTATTTATTAATTTATTAGTGTTCAATGTTTCCAGCACGAATTGTTGAAAAGACTATATTCTCCACTGTGTTGCCTTTGTATATCTACTGATGATAAATTACCTGTAGATATGATTTTATTTTGGAGCATTCTATTCTGCTCCATTGATCTGTGTGTCTCTCCTTTTGCCAGCTCCTATATTTGTTAGTATATTCGTCTGTAGTTTACATCTCACGTTATCCCATTGTTTGGTTTTTATGTCAGGATAATACTAGCCTTATAACATGAGTTAGAAATTGTTCCCTCCACTTCCATTTACTGAATGTTTGTAATTTTTTTGAGACTAAAGAAATGGGTGATAGAAGCTACTTCAACATATTAGAAAATCAAAGCAGTGAGTACACTTAGGATCTAACCCCTTAGCAAATTTCAAGTGTACAATAGAGTACTGTTGACTATAGTCACATTGTAGTAAATTATTTCTCTAGAACTTATTTATTTTAAATAACTGAAACTTTGTACCCTTTGACTAACATCTCTGATTTCCCTACCTCCCCATGATGGATGTAAATTAGCTTGATTGTAGTGATTACTTCACAATGTATACGTATATTGAAACACTAAATTCTACACTTTAAATATATACAATTTTTTTGTCAATTATACCTTAAAAATCTGGAATTTTTTTAAAAGAGAAAAAGAAAATCAAAGGGGAATTGTTTTCATTTTTAAATGAAATGTAATATATTATTTCAAATATATGTTTAATATATGTTTAATGTATACGACTTCCTACTTTGATTTAGGAAGCAGTTAGAAATTATTCTAATAAGCCTGGGTGTAATTATTTCATAGCTTCCAGTTTCTACACTAATATCTCTCCAATTTTTCTTTGGAGAGTAAAAAAAATAAGTAAATATTGCTGTTAATGAAAAACCATGTTTAAGTACCACATGCAAAGCTCCTACACACTTGTAAATTGGTGGTGGTTGTGAGAACTGTCCTCAGAAACTGTGAAAAAAAAAAAAAGAGATTACCAGCTTCATGCAATTTTTCTCCTTTACCAAGAATTGAAACGTTAAGTAAAAAGTAATGTTAAAATTGAAGAGGTTCTTTTGATACGAACCTATGGGGAAATTTATTTTAATTGGAATGGCTCGGACATATCCCTTAATATTCTTACCAGCATATTATTATTTATTTTAGGGCTTTAACTCTTAAACAATTAAGGCAAATATTCATAATCATTTGTACTCTTCTAGACATAGTTACTTTCTCAACGAACATGAGAATAATAATTTTATTAACATTTGATTTATTCATGAGTTTACTAAAAAGCACCAAGCATAGTGCCTCCACTACAGTAAGTTTGCAAAATGCACTAGCCATCTTGCCTCTCTTAGCAGATTTCAAATAATTTTCACATACTAGGCACCATTTCTTACAATAATCTTTTGGTGTAAGGAAGAAAGGAATAATTAACATAATTTACAGATGATAAAATGTCTAGATATAGAGAGGGATACATATTCTGGCCAATGTTAAATGACTGATAACTATATTTTAATATACAATAATTCAACTTATTAATACATTAATACTATTAATGTATTTTCTCAATTCCAAGTGAAGACTAAAATATTAGGCAACGTGAAAATGTTAAGACACTGAACGATAAACTAGAAAACATATATAATTACAGAACATAACAACAGTTTAAAAGACTGATCTTCAAATCAGCACGTGTGAACCCCAGAGGGTAAAACATATTTTCCATTGGGATGTGATGATAATAAGAGCAGCTAGCATTTGTTGAATTATTATTCTAGGCATGAGATACATATTTGCTAATGTAATTCTCACAACAACCCTAGAGTATAGGTACTTTATTTCAGATGAAAAAAAAAAAAATTGAAGCACAATAGACAAAATTAAAAAATAGAATTTCAATGAATATTTATTACCAATAAAAGAGTAACACATAGTTTTAATTATATTCAATATTTATGTCTATAGTAAAGCATGTGACTTTTAAGTAGTAAACATTTATAATTCATAAATTTATAAAATGTTTTCTTAAATATGTGATCAAAATTTTGGAGATTACTGATGAATTATTTTGGAGATGCTAGTTCCATTTAACCTAAGGGAAAAATACTTAACCTGTCTTCCTCACATCTAAAATTGCTATGAATATTCTAATCAAAAACTAAATGAGTTTAAAATGTTCTCATGAATACTATTTTCACAAGGTTCAATGGTAACTTAAAAAGGCCAAATTAAGAAGCTCTAAGATGCTGGAAAGAGTTTTATGGGCTTGGGATCAAGAAACTAGTCTTAGTTTCAGTTTTGTTGCGTCTCTATTTTGCTGAAATTATTCTTAAATTAGAGTGCATTCACTATGGCTCCTCAAAGGTGATAGGAAAATAAAATTCCATAGTTAAAATGAAGGATTTGGGGATACAGAGACTATTTTCTCTCCCCTAGAATTTAATGGTCTGCTGTATTCAAAGTAGAATCGCTTCCTACTCTTCCAGTAGTCAATCTCAAAACATGCCTCCCTACTTTTTTTTCTAACAAATATTTATTGGGGGCCTACTATGTGTCAGGTAATTCTTTTTTCCCCAGTTTTATTGAGATATAATTGACATTTGTAATTTGTAACTATATGAGGTGACAGATGTTAACTAAACATCTTGTGGTAAACATTTTACAATATATCCATGTATCAAATGTTGTACACTTTAAACTTACACAATGTTATAAGTCAATTGTATCTTAGTAAAACATACCCATTTTTAAGGTTGACTATTCCCACTATGGATAGATTACTGCAGTGGTTAAAATATTCCAGTTATTTCCAAATTTCTTCTATCTGAGTATAGTTCTCTATGTATATTAAGTATCCTTATGTATATTAAGAATTTTTCCATTGCTGATGAAATCGAATATTCCTGAGGAAGGGTTATATTTTAAGGAAATTCTCTTTTATTCATAAAATTATATTTGCTTAAAAACTTCATTCAAAACCCTAGTAAGTGCTGTGGGGAATAAGAAAGAGAAAAAACTGTGTCCTGATATCTAATAAAATTATAATCTTGTAGGAATAGTAGGTGGATAATATGAGATTTTTCTCTAATGTGGTATATCAGTAGAAGTAGAGAGTTATGGGAGGTTTCCCAAGAAATCAAGCACAAGATTGAGGAAGGATTCATGTGGAAAATGTATCTGAGTTAAAGGAAAAGGGTAATTGGACAGAGAAAATGGGGATGGGATTTCAGAAGAAATGAAATGAAGTGGGACATGAAGGTAGGAAATTAGAACGTTTCACTTGATAATAACAATATACACTAATTAATTTCCTTACAATTTGTTATTTACTTACTTACAAACATATACATTAACTGTAACCACTGTTCATAAAATTTCAAAAACATTAATCGTATCATTATAGCAGCCCTTTGAAGCAGATATTAGTGAATATATTAGCTTTGCTTTATAGTAGAAGAAATTGAATATTTTAACTAATTGTCCCAGGTTACACAACTAGGAAGTGTGTAACCTGGGACTGAAGTTTGATCCCAGACAGTTTGGTTTCAGATTCTGTGTTTATAGGAGTGACCATATAATTTATCTTCCAAACTGGGACATTTTGGAGAGCAAAGCAATCCTTTACTAACAATTAGCAAGGCACAATAGGTGTAAATAAGGACTGTTTAAATAAACAAGGATAAATGGTCATCCTAACTCTAAGACCAGTAGAGCAGATAATATGAAAAATGTATTTTCTCTCCCTCACATATCTGGTGTAAATGCTAATTGTTACATTAAAACACAAAGGCAGTCCAATCCTTTTTAGTTTTTCTTGGGTCAAATATATATTTAAAAATTTAGTGAAGTCTCTTACCAGAAAATGAACATGTGTATATGCATGCATGTGTATTTGCAAATATATGTGCATAAAATTTCTGGATATCCCAGACTCCTCAAGTCCATTCACTCTTGTTCCTCAGAGGGGCTACTGACTTCACACAGAGATTATGATTTAGACACAAAAAGTAGTACAGTCTTGTCTGTCTATTAGTTTATCACTTGTTAACTGTAAGACTGCTGAATTATCACTGAAAGGTTTTTGGCTTGCAGTTTGCACAAAATATATTAAATATTTCAGATTAAGGTTTTTAATGAATTGTAGTCACTGAAAAATACATAACAGATTTTCTTCCTTCAAGATGTGTAACATTTTGAAAGTCTGAACTGTGTACAGAATAACAAGAAGATGAATTTTAAAATGAGTATAAGCTTCTATGATTATTACCCCAATATTTGTTCTAAAAAACTAACAGCTTTTATATCCCCAAAATTACCCTCATTTTTCAGGGGTGAATTTTTTTTTCTTCATATTGAAAGAGATCCATAGTGGTGCAAAAAACAAAACAAGACAAATTAGTATGTCTAAGAAGAAATGACTGCTTGTTAAACCAATTCATTGATTTGTAGTAGACCATCAACTTGAGATATACTGTCAAATTTTACAGGCATATTTATTAGTTATATCCATATACAGCCACTTTTAAAGTAATGCAAATACAATTTAAACTGGCCGATATGACATTTATAGACCTAAATAAGGATCAAAAATTATTAATGCCAAACTTGAAGGTTATCTTTCAAAGTTGATGGAGAATATCAATGCCTATGTGGAAAAAATGGATTAAGATCATTGGATCAAACTCAGAATCAGTACAACTCAGTCAAAATAGAGATTCAGATGAAATGGACTTTGCATAATTCTACAAATCTGAAGGCAGTGTTACTGTTCAGGAGCACCAACTCTGAATGAGGATGTGGCTTTTCTGATGCCAGGTTTGGCTTAAGAGGGTCATGGATACCTCCGAACATTCCCTGAGAGTGTCAGTGCATAGGCTGTTTGTGACAGTTCTTCATGAACATGAGTTGTTTAGCTCCATGTTTCAAAGGACAATGGCACACTAGGACCTATCTTGCATTTATGTTTTCACTGACAGCTGCTACCCCTCCTTAGCAACTCCATTGAGAGATGCTCCACTGAGAGATATTGCCTCTGCTCCTGATACATGTGGCTATTTCATTTCCAGTGGAAGTGTATACATTTAGGCTTGAAAGCTTAATATAATTTTATATAGAGAGTTGCTTATGGTCCCTTTCTGTCAATATATTACACTTGGAAAGTATAATAGTTCCAAATATTGAAAACATTTTTTAAAAACCTATATTTCTTTTAAAATCTTGTTGATAAAATAATTTTGAAATTGAGAAATCCTTTAAAGAAAGACTGTTTTCACCATAAGATAAAAAAATGCTTTTAATTAACCATAATGCTGTTGAAGTTCTTAAATAATTTCTTTTATGTATGCTAAACATTTCCCTTGAAAACTCATATGCTCCAGTGCATTTTAAGGTTTTTATTTTTTAAAAAGTACAACAGTAAACATATACTCAACCTAGATTAAATTTCAGCAGTTCCAATTCAGGAGAATTGAATTGCTGACTTTTAATATACAAACTCCACGATTACTAGAAATGTTTGAGAGAAATTACATCTCCCTATTTATAGTATTAGTTGTCACTATAAAATAATGAAACTACTTTTAAAATATATTAGAACTTGAACATTTCCAAAGGTACTGGTCCATTTCACTTACCTTGGAACCATGCTATCATTGTACAAAATAGTTTAATAAGTGCTCTTGGGGATTGCTTCTTCCTCTTTATGTCTAGAATGATAGCAAATCTTTAACATTTAAGGATTCATTTAAACTTGGAAAATAGTCAGAAAATCATTTAGAATTAATTATGCTGAATGAAAATTGTGATCAAGGAGAGTAAAATTGCAGTATTGTTTAAAGAACAGTTTTAAAGATAGCATGTCATGAACTAGAGTGGTTTTAAGGTGAAAACACCAATCTATCAGACCCTAAACAAGACTGAAAACGCTGAGCAGGATGAAAGCTAAGAGATCTCAACTCAGGCTGCACTTAAGAATCAGGTGAGTAGTATTTAAAACACATAGCTACTGTGACCATTCTTGCTTTTGCTTTTGTTTCTTTCCTTAAAATTTAATCCTAAGGGTCAGTAAATTTTTGAAAATTTATTATTATGGATAAAATTGCTACACAGTGGTTACATTTGTGAGAAGTTTTGTTTGGCTATGTGATCTCAATATTAGATGTGAAATACTAGGAGTTAAAGCTCTTTGCTGCACTGAGATGTCTGAGCAGAGCAGTCAATTACTACATGGTTCAATTTCAGGCACAAAAAGGGCCCTGATGCCAACACTTCATTCTCCTTGCTTTCCTACTTTTTAGAGGATGCTTAAACAATTACTAACATTTTACCACTTCAGTCCTTAGTATTTTGATCCTGTTTAAGAAAACATATCTTTGGGGTTGGGACATGCCGTTTTCATGTATTATTAGAGGACACATACAAAACACAATCACCCATAAAAACCAGCTATCTGAGAAGTGCTTTTGCTGGGAGAACATATGCAGAGATAAAGAACAAATTAAAATGAAAATCTAATAAGAAGAAATTGATAGTTGGAAAATTTATCACCTCACAGGGAGGAAATTATAATTAATAGGAAGTTTTGAACTCCCACAAAAAATATGATTTAAAATTCTTCCCAACTTTAGACTGTGTATATAACTTATTGATTTTAAAAATATTAACTTAGGGGACTTCCCTGGCGGCACAGTGGATAAAAATCTGCCTGTCAATGCAGGGGACAAGGGTTCGAGCCCTGTTCTGGGAAGATCCCACATGCCGCAGAGCAACTAAGCCCATGCGCCACAACTACTAAGCCTGCGCTCTAGAGCCTGCAAGCCACAACTACTGAGCCCACATGCCACAACTACTGAAGCCCACGCACCTAGAGCCCATGCTCCACAAGAGAAGCCACCACAATGAGAAGTTCGCTTACTGCTACGAAGAGTAGCCCCCGCTTGCCGCAACTAGAGAAAGCCTGTGCGCAGCAACGAAGACCCAATGCAGCCAAAAATAAATTAATTTTTTTAAAAAGATTTACTTAGAAAGGATTTTGGAATATGATCAGTATTTAAGAAAGAAAAATATTTGTTCAGAGTTTAACAAATTCTCACATCCTACAGATGACAGATTTCTGAGAGTACACATTTTACTTTTTTGTCAAAATTTAGTCACTTTATTCTCCATGTACCCTTTTAAACGTTTAATATTTTTGGTTCATGTTTTTATTATTTAAACTTTCCCTTGCATAAATGAAAATTCACTTTTACTTTACTATTCAATATCTCTATATTTTATATTTGTAACTAAGATATTTTGAAGGTTATAGGCCTGATAATAGTCATTTATTTTACAAAACCATTCTTAATTATCTATGTTTCTAACTATGAATTTTTGTGACATTCTATTTCACTAATTTCTATCTTAGATGACAATAAAAATATCCCCTTTTATTCAATTCCTGCAATCTCTGCCTTATATACAGAGGAATTATATCTACTTGGAGTCACAAGAATAAAATATTTCAACGTCACTTCCACTTCTACACATACTTGAGTAGCTGGTATCAAACTTGCCCTCCCACCATAAATAATCAGATATTTGGACAAAATGTTCTCAGTCATAGGACAATAGGTAACAAAGACTGTGATAATGTGCTTTGTATGTGTAGAGCTGGTTTATTTTGATGTTTTAAAGAAAATCTTACTCCAATTCAATGAAATTCAAACTTTCTAATGTTAAAGACCTTGTAGATATCTCTTTTCTTTGGACTATGTACTCCTTTCTAGTCCATCTTACTGGCCTGAAAAGCTTTGGTATCAGTATGGTTATGGTCGTAATAAACTCTAAACATTTACTACGTCTTTGGAATCATTGTTCATAAATACTAGAAATTGCTTTTCTAATCATAATATTAGAACATTATACATCTAGAATCTTTAGCAATTAGTTTATTACTTTTCTGTTTTATATTTGGAGTCAAATACATTTTAGGTTTTATACAGGATTTACTCTTTAACAATGTAATGAATACCATGCTGACTGACACTTTCACAGAAAGTAAGCTGATATTTATCGCATTTTGGCATATTTTCGTGCCCAAATGATGACGTGTACAGGTTTTCCCCCATGAAGATTTTAAAGAAAACCATAAACAAGATGAAAAGACCCTCAGAATGTGAGAAAATATTTGCAAATGAAGCAACTGACAAAGGATTAATCTCAAAATATACAAGCAGCTCATGTAGCTCAATATCAAAAAAAACCAAACAAATCCAAAGATGACATACAGATGGTCAACAAACACATGAAAAGATTATCACCGTCAATAATCACTAGAGAAATGCAAATCAAAACCACAATGAGGTATCACCGCACATGGTCAGAATGGCCATCATCAAAAAATCTACAAACAATAAATGCTGGAGAGGGTGTGGAGAAAAACGAACCCTCTTGCACTGTTGGTGGGAATGTAAATTGATACAGCCACTATTGAGAACGGTATGGAGGTTCCTTAAAAAACTAAAAATAGAACTACCATGTGACCCAGCCATCCCAGTACTGGGCATATACCCTGAGAAAACCATAATTCAAAAAGATACATGTACCCCAATGTTCACTGCAGCACGATTTACAATAGCCAGGACATGGAACCAACCTAAATATCCATTGACAGATGAATGGATAAAGATGTGGTACTTATATACAATGGAGTGTTACTCAGCCATAAAAAGGAATGAAATTGAGTCATTTGTCTTGAGGTGGATGGACCCAGAATCTGTCATACAGAGTGAAGTCAGAAAGAAAAAAAACAAATACCAAAAATTAACGTGTATATATGGAATCTAGAAAAATGGTACTGATGAACCTAGTGGCAGGGCAGGAATAGAGACAGACATAGAGAATAGACTTGACACATGCTAGGGGAAAGCTGCTATGTAGCATAGGGAGATCAACTTGGTGCTTTGTGACAACTTAGAGGGGTGGGATGGGGAGGGTGGGAGGGAGGCCCAAGAGGGGGGTGACATAGGTATACATATAGCTGATTCAGTTCGTTGCACAGCAGAAACTAACACAACATTGTAAAGCAATTATAACCTAATAAAGATGAAAAAAATATTTTTAATTTTAAAAAAAGAACATTTTAAGGCAAAATTAAAATGTCAAATGTTATTGTTTTTAGAAAACTAGAAGAAAAAAATCTTGAATTTACTTGTTTTTGTATCATCATATATATCTCATGTCTGGCATGTACCAAAGGCTAATCTTGAGCATTCTGGAGTGTGGAGCTATTACCTAATAACTCTGTATTTAAGACAGGAGAAACTTGTATAAGTTAATACAGTTAATCTGAATCATTGATATTGTTCTCAAATTCCACCCCCCCAAAATATTTTCAGTATTTTTTTAGAATGAAGTGCATTTTATTTAATGTTAATTCTTTGAAAATGTTTGCCTCTCAAATAACTGGCCACTCTGATTAATTAAAATACCTAACATTATTAACTCTTACTAACAGAGCTTATTCTACATTTTTCAATAAACTAGTGATTTAATGTATTATTTAGAGTTTTTACACTTTTGTAGGGATATTATAATTCATAACTAATGATTTTTTATATACATATACATGTGTAGACATGTTTGCTTTTTAGCTCATGTAAGCATATTTATCTTCATATATGTATATAAATGTATATATGTATGTATGTGCGTATATATATCCATGTGTATGTATGCAAGTGTGATTGTATGTATATACAAATATATACACAATGATGAAACATAGGGCATGATATGTTCAGTATGCCTTTAGAATCAAGTGTATATTATTAATACATATATTTTATTATAGTTTATATAATGCAATTCACTAGCCAGACACATTTAACAAACCATAAGAATAAACTATAAAACTTTGATTTTTAAAGAATTGTGTATGTTACAGAGTCCTACTACATATTTTTTGTCAGTTAACCATGTCTTGATATTTCATAAAAAAAGGTGATTAAACGAACGTTTCCAATTACTGATGCAGTTATATTTGTGCTTTAGTATTCTTTTGGAAAGAAAAGTGGCACTCTGGGAAGTCTCATGACATATGTCAGGTAACAAAGAGATAATTTAGTAATTTAGAGCATTTGTTTTTCAGTCTGTGTCATCATCTATCCTGTGAACCAGGAAACAATATAGTTGATCCAAAATTAGCCATCCTTTATCTCTCTACTAATTTCCACATCCAAGTCAAACATAAGATATTCTACATTACTTATAAACATATCTCACAGGAGTGCATCAAGTGCACTGTGATCACTTCTGAAGCACAGAAATTATAATGGGATTTATCATGTCCCTATAATCGGCACTTCTTTCTCCAATTATCTGTCCTAATCTAGTTTTCTGTTGGTAATTCTAATACAATATTTAAGAATAGTATGAAATAACTAGCACCGTCTGCAGTCCCAAAAAATTGGACCAGCAACCCCTCATGGTTTTTCTGGGACGTCTTTTAAAATATGATGGAAACTAAATATCTTCTCTCCAGAAACATATTACAAACAAAAAGTTCCATAAACTACAAGGAGTTTAAAAATGCCCTGAGACCCCTGTAATAATGGGAGGGTCCTTCTGCCCAGGGCACTTTCAAGACAAGTCGATTTACCTGCTGTGCTATATTTAGCCAGTCAAGTAATGCATCAGAAATATGTTCCTCTCAGAAACATTGATGTATCTTAGGCCAAAATTAAACTATTATTTGATGACTTTCTATTTCCTTTTCGCACTCATGTTTGAACATGAGGGGAAACCTGAAAAAGAAGAAGTGATTCACCTACCAGTGTTTTGCAAGAATTAAATCACTACCAAAATTACTGGAGATTTAAGAAGAATGGAAGTAAAAAATAGAAAACTTTATAAAATATCTGGTGAGAATTGAAAGTTTAACTTCTAGGGAAGAGTTTTATTTGTGGGACAGCCATTGTTGTACTAAAATTCAAAGGCAGATTGCGTAAGAGACCCCAGCAAAGAAAAAGTGATACCATAAGTATAATTTTGGAGACAGATGGTAGTTACTTTTTTTTTTTTTTACTTGTGTGTGTTTTGTTTTGTTGAGGAATGCATAATACAGAAGAAAGGAAAATATGTAGATTTTGAAGAATGATTATGAAATAAAAATTCTTATAATTATCCTACTAAATTAAGATATTGATTATTGCCTCTATTAGAGTTCTCCAGAGAAACAGAACCAGAAAATTTAATCAAGGAGCTAACAGACCTATACTCTGAAAACTTTGAGAGACAGACAGATCATTATAAGGAATGGCCTTACTTGATTACGGATGCTGACAAGGCCCAAGATCTGCCGTAAGCAAGCTGGGTATCTAGCAGAGCTGATGGTGTAGTTCCAGTCTGAAGGCTGGCCGACTTGAAATCTAGGAAAAGCTGATGTTTCAATTTGAGACTGAAGGTAGGAAAAGATACATGTTTCATATCAAAGACATTCAGGCAGGAGGAGTTTCCTCTTAAAGTAGATCAGCCTTTTTGTTCTATTCAGGCCTTTGACTGAGTGGATGAGGCCCGCTCATGCTAGGGAGAGCAATCTGCTTTACTCAGTCTACCAACTCAAATGTTAATCTCATCCAAAAACACCACACCTTCACAGACATACCCAGAATAATGTTTAATCAGATTATCTGGACATCCCATGGCCCATTCAAGTTGACATATAAAATTAACGATTATACTCCCAGAAACTTAGTTTCCCTGTGTGTTCCTTTATGATCATAGTTCTCTGCCTAATGCTGAGAGAAAACCACTATCAGATGTTTAAAAATAATTTTGCCTGTTTACTAACTTTACAAAATATATATATTCTTCTATAAATTTATTTTCCCAATATTTGTAAGTTTCATACATATTGATTCTTGAAGCTGTTATTAATTTTCATTGCTATATAATATCCTATTGCATTAATGTACCACCTTTTACGAAGAATACTGCTGTTGATACACATTTGAAAAGTATCCAGACTGGGGCTAGTATGAATAAATCTGCCATCACTATCCTTATACCTTTCTTCTGATGCACATGAAATTATCAGAATTTTAAATAGAAATAAAATTACTGCATCACAGGATATATAAAACTTTAATTTGTATACATGATGTCTACATTTGTGTAGGTCTTTTTCTGGATTATTTGTTAAAATTATCTGTATGTTATTGTGCAATACTACACTGGTTTAACCACATTTTCTATAGCACATATTTATAGCTGAAAGTATCAATATTTCAAATTTGTCCCCATTAAAGATTATTTTGGCTATTGATCATTTATGTTTTCATATACATATTAGAACAGTGTTAAATATTTTGTTAAAATTTTGATTGTTGTTTGACTAAATGTATAGATTTACTTGGATACAAATGATATTTACAGTATTAATGCATCAGTCCATAAACAAAATACATCTGTCAATTTTTTAATGTTTGTCAAAATTCCCTATGCAAATTTTCTTAGATTTGATCCATGCTGTTTCGTTATTTTCGTGATTTTATACAGTTTAATTTTTTATTTGTGGGCTTAATAATATTCACAAATCAAAGATTCTGTATATTCATGTTTATGGAATAAATTTAACAGACTTTATTATTCTAATAATTTAGCTTTTGATTCTTAACCTTTCCTAATCTACTATAATCCTATTATCTGAATGCTATCTCCTTTTTTCATGTCTTTCCTTCTGGGATCCCACTGACATGAATTAATGTTAGACCTCTCATTATCCCACAAGGTTCGACACTTGTTTGTTTGCTTGTTTTCCTTAAAGTTTATATTCTCTAAATTTTTGCTTCTCTATCCTAAACTCACTGTCCCTCCTGTCTTCTCCACTGTGCCATTGAGCGCATAGAATGAATTTCTTATATTAGATGTAATATTCTCCATACCAAAACTAGCGATCAGTTCTTTATATGGTTTATATTCCCCCATGAGGACTTCCATACCATCATCCATTTGAAGAGCACAACATTGTCTTAGGCAGCATAGTTATACCTGCTTTATAGTCTTTAATACTTCCAATATCTGGATTATCTCAGGGTTGGCATCTATTGATTACTTTTCCTTGGAAAAATGGTTGCTTTTCCCATTTCCTCTTCTTAACATTGTCCTGATAATTTGCAAGTCACATAACATTTTCTTTTTAACATCTTTATTGGATTATAATTGCTTTACAATGTTGTGTTAGTTTCTGCTGTATAGCAAATTGAATCAGCTATATTTATACCTATATACCGATATCCCCTCCCTCTTTCTTCTCCCTCCCACCCTCCCTATCCCACCCCTCTAGGTGGTCACATAGCACAGAGCTGATCTCCCTGTGCTATGTGACTGCTTCCCACTAGCTATCTATTTTATATTTGGTAGGGTATATATGTCAATGCTACTCTTTCACTTCGTCCCAGCTTACCCTTCCCCCTCCCTGTGTCCTCAAGTCCATTCTCTACGTCTGCGTCTTTATTCTTGTCCTGCCCCTAGCTTCATCAGAACTTTTTTTTTTTTTCAGATTCCATATATACGGTATTTGTTTTTGTCTTTCTGACTTACTTCACTCTGTGTGACAGACTCTAGGTCCAACCACCTCACTACAAATAACTCAATTTCGTTTGTTTTTATGGCTGAGTAATATTCCATTGTATATATGTGCCACATCTTCTTTATCCATTCACCTGTCGATGGACACTTAGGTTGCTTCCATGTCCTGGCTGTTGTAAACAGTGCTGCAAAGAACATTGAGGTACGTGACTCTTTTTGAATTATGGTTTGTCAGGGTATATGCCCAGTAGTGGGATTGCTGGGTCATATGGTAGTTCTATTTTTAGTTTTTTAAGGAACCTCCATACTGTTCTCCACAGTGGCTGTATTAATTTACATTCCCCCTAACAGTGCAAGAGGGTTCGCCTTTCTCCACACCTTCTGCAGCATTTATTGTTTGTAGATGTTTGGATGATGAGCATTCTGACCATGTGACGTAATACCTAACTGTGGTTTTGATTTGCATTTCTCTAATGATTAATGATGTTGAGCCTTCTTTCGTGTGTTTGTTGGCAGTCTGTATATCTTCTTTGCAGAAAGGTCTATTTAGGTCTTTTGCTCATTTTTGGATTGTGTTGTTTGTTTTTTTGTTATTCAGCTGCATGAGCTGCTTATAAATTTTGGAGATTAATCCTTTGTCAGTTGCTTCATTTGCAAATATTTTCTCCCATTCTGAGGGTTGTCTTTTGGTCTTGTTTATGGTTTCCTTTGCTGTGCAAAAGCTTTTAAGTTTCATTAGGTCCCATTTGTTTATTTTTGTTTTTATTTCCATTTCTCTAGGAGGTGGGTCAAAATGGATCCTGCTGTGATTTATGTCAGAGAGTGTTCTGCCTAGGTTTTCCTCTAAGAGTTTTATACTGTCTGGCCTTACATCTAGGTGTTGAATTCATTTTGAGTTTATTTTTGTGTATGGTATTAGGGAGTGTTCTAATTTCATTCTTTTACATGGAGCTGTCCAGTTTCCCCAGCACCACTTATTGAAGAGACTGTCTTTTCTTCATTGTATATTCTTGTCTCCTTTATCAAAGATAAGGTGACCATATGTGCGTGGGTTTATCTCTGGGCTTTCTATCCTGTTCCATTGATCTATATTTCTGTTTTTGTGTCAGTACCATACTGTCTTGACTACTGTAGCTTTGTAGTATAGTCTGAATGCAAGGACCCTGATTCCTCCAGCGCTGTTTTTCTTTCTCAAGATTGCTTTGGCTATTCAGGGTCTTTTGTGTTTCTATACAAATTGTGAATTTTTTGTTCTAGTTCTGTGAAAAATGCCATTGGTAGTTGATAGGGATTGCATTGAATCTGTAGATTGCTTTGGGTAGTATAGTCATTTTCACAATGTTGATTCTTCCAATCCAAGAACATAGTATATTCCTCCATCTGTGTGTATCATCTTTAATTTCTTCTATTAGTGTCTTACAGTTTTCTGCATACAAGTCTTTTGTCTCCTTAGGTAGGTTTATTACTAGGTATTTTATTCTTTTTGTTGCAGTGGTAATTGGGAGTGTTTCCTTTATTTTTCTTTCAGATTTTTCATCATTGGTGTATAAGAATGCAAGAGATTTCTGTGCATTAATTTTATATCCTGCTAATTTACCAAATTCATTGATTAGCTTTAGGAGTTTTCTGGTAGCATCTTTAGGATTCTCTATGTATAGTATCATGTCATCTGCAAACAGTGACAGTTTTACTTCTTCTTTTCCAATTTGGATTCCTCATATTTCTGTTTCTTCTCTGAAGGCTGTGGCTAAATGTTCCAAAACTATGTTGAATAATAGTGGTGATAGTGGACAACCTTTTCTTGTTCCTGATCTTAGTGGAAATGCTTTCAGTTTTTCACCATTGACAGCGATGTTGGTTGTGGGTTTGTCATATATGATCTTTATTATGTTGAGGTAGGTTCCTTCTATGTCTACTTTCTGGAGAGTTTTTATCATAAATCGGTGTTGAATTTTGTTGAAAACTTTTTCTGCATGTATTGAAATGATCATATGGTTTTTAATCTTTCAATTTGTTAATATGGTGTATCACACTGTTTGCTTTGCATATATTGAAGAACCCTTGCATTCCTGGGATAAACCCCACTTGATCATGCTGTATGATCCTTTAATATGCTGCTGGATTGTGTTTGCTAGTATTTTCTTGAGGATTTTCGCATCTATGTTCATCAGTGATATTGTCCTGTAGTTTTCTTTAATTGTGACATCTTTGTCTGGTTTTGGTATCAGGGTGCTGGAAGCACTGTAGAATGAGTTTGGGAGTGTTCCTCCCTCTGCTATATTTTGGAATAGTTTGAGAAGGATAGGTGTTAGCTCTTCTCTAAATGTTTGATAGAACTCGCCTGTGAAGCCATCTGGTCCTGGACTTTTGTTTGTTGGAAGACCTTTAATCACAGTTTCAATTTCATTGATTATGATTGGTCTGATTATATTTTCTGTTTCTTCCTGGTTCAGTCTTGGAGGGTTGTGTTTTTCTAAGAATTTGTCCATTTCTTCCAGGTTGTACATTTTATTGGCATATAGTTGCTTGTAGTAATCTCTCATGATCCTCTGTATTTCTCCAGTGTCAGTTGCTACTTCACCTTTCCATTTCCAGTTCTGTTGATTTGAGTCTTCTTCCTTTTTTCACTTGATGAGTCTGGCTAATGGTTTATCAATATTTTTTATCTTCTCAAAGAACCAGCTTTTACTTTTATTGATCTCTGCTCTCGTTTCCTTCATTTCTTTTTCATTTATTTCTGATCTGATTTTTATGATTTCTTTCCTTCTGCTAACTTTGGGGTTTTTTTGTTCTTCTTTCTCTAATTGCTTTAGGTATAAGGTTAAGTTGTTTATATGAGGTTTTTCTTGTTTCTTGAGGTAGGACTGTATTGCTATAAACTTCCCTCTTAGAAATGTTTTTGCTGCATCCCATAGGTTTTGGGTCATCATGTTTTCATTGACATTTGTTTCTAGGTATTTTTTGATTTCTTCTTTGATTTCTTCAGTGATCTCTTGGTTATTTAGTAGTGTATTGTTTAGCCTTCATGTTTTTGTATTTTTTACAGTTTTTTTCCCCTGTAATTGATATCTAGTCTTATAGCTTTGTGGTCAGAAAAGAATGTTCCATGAGCACTTGAGTAGAAAGTTTATTCTGTTGTCTTTGTGTGGAATGTCCTATAAATATCAGTTAAGTCCATCTTGTCTAATGTGTCGTTTCAAGCTTGTTTTTCCTTATTTATTTTCATTTTGGATGATCTGTCCGTTGGTGAAAGTGGGGTGTTAAAGTCCCCTACTTTTATTGTGTTACTGTGGATTTCCCCTTTTATGGCTGTTAACATTTGCCTTATGTATTGAGGTTCCTATGTTGGCTGCATAAATATTTACAATTATTATATCTTCTTCTTGGATCGATCCCTTGATCATTAAAGTAGTGTCCTTCTTTGACTCTTGTAACATCCTTTATTTTAAAGTCTACTTTGTCTGATATGAGTATTGCTACTCCAGCTTTCTTTTGATTGCCATTTGCATGGAATATCTTTTTCCATCCCCTCACTTTTAGTCTGCACTTGTCCCTAGGTCTGAAGTAGTGGGTCTCTCGTAGAAAGCATGTATACAGGTCTTGTTTTTGTATCCATTCAACAAGCCTGTGTCTTTTGGCTGGAGCATTTAATCCATTCACGTTTAAAGTAATTATCGATATGTATGTTGCTATTACCATTTTCTTAATTATTTTGGGTCTGCTATTGTAGATCTTTTCCTTCTCTTGTATTTACTGCCTAGAGAAGCCCCTTCAGCATTTGTTGT
Organism: Phocoena sinus; assembly: GCF_008692025.1. NCBI lineage: Eukaryota > Metazoa > Chordata > Mammalia > Artiodactyla > Phocoenidae > Phocoena > Phocoena sinus. Next base: position 28,138,996 of record NC_045775.1, read on the forward strand.
AAAGCTGGTTTGGTGGTGCTGAATTCTCATTTGCCTGTATGTAAAGATTTTAATTTCTCTGTTGAATATGAATGAGATCCTTGCTGGGTAGAGTAAGCTTGGATTTAGGTTTTTCCCTTTCAGCACTTTAAATATGTTCTGCCACTCCCTTCTGGCTTGCAGAGTTTCTGCTGAAAGGTCAGCTGCTAACCTTATAAGCATTCCCTTCTATGTTATTTTTGCTTTTCCCTTACTGATTTTTATATGTTTTCTTTGCATTTAATTTTTGATAGTTTGATTAATATGTGTCTTTGTGTGTTTCTCCTTGGGTTTATCCTTTATAGGACTCTCTGTGCTTCCTGGACTTGATTGACTATTTCCTTTCCCATGTTAGTGAAGTTTTCAACTATAATCTCTTCAAATATTTTCTCAGACCCTTTCTTTTTCTCTTTTTCTTCTGGGACACCTGTAATTCAAATGTTGGTGCATTTAATGTTGTCCCAGAGGTCTCTGAGACTGTCCTCAATTCTTTGCACTCTTTTTTCTTTATTCTGCTCTGCAGTAGTTATTTCCACTATTTTATCTTCCAGGTACTTATCCATTCTTCTGTCTCAGTTATTCTGCTGTTGATTCCTTCTAGAGAATTTTAAATATCATTTATTGTGTTGTTCACCATTTTTTGTTTGCTCTTTAGTCCTTCTAGGTCCTTGTTAAATGTTTCTTGTATTTTCTCCATTCTATTTCCAAGATTTTAGATCTTTACTATCAATCATTACTCTGAATTCTTTTTCAGGTTGACTGACTATTTCCTCTTAATTTGTTTGGTCTGGTGGGTTTTAACCTTGCCTCTTCAACTGCTGCATAGTTCTCTTCCCATTTTGTTCAACTTACTGTGTTTGGGGTCTCCTTTTCACAGGCTGCAGGTTTGTAGTTCCCATTGCTTTTGTTGTCTGCCCCCAGTGAGTGAGGTGGGTTCAGTGGCTTGTGTGGGCTTCCTGGTGGAGGGGACCAGTGCCTGTGTTCTGGTGGGTGGGGCCAGATCTTGTCTTTTCAGTGGGCAGGGCCACATCTGGTGGTGTGTTTTGGGGTGTCTGTGAACTTAGTATGATTTTAGGCAGCCTCTCTGCTAATGGGTGGGGTTGTGTTCCTGTCTTGCTAGTTGTTTGGCATGGTGCATCCAGCACTGGAACTTGCTGGCCATTGGGTGGAGCTGAGTTTTAGCATTGACACAGAGATCTCTGGGAGAGCTCTCACCAATTGATATTGTGTGAGGCTAGGAGGTCTCTGGTGGTCCAACGTCCTGAACTCAGCTCTCCCACCACAGAGGCTCAGGCGTGACACCAGGCTGGAGCACCAATACCGTCAACCACATGGCTCAGAAGAAAGTGGAGAAAAAAAGAAAGAAAAAATTAAAATTTAATAACTTTAAAAAAATTATTAACATCAAAAAAATAATTAAAAAAAAAGAACAACCTAACCAATAAACAAATCCACCAATGGTAACAAGATCTAAAAACTAAACTCACAGAAACGTAAATATCAGAAACAAATCAGTCACAGACAGGAAACCCCAAGTCTACAGTTGCTCCCAAAATACCGCCTCAGTCTTGGGATGATTCGTTGTCTATTCAGGTATTCCATAGATGCAGGTTACATAGGTTGATTGTAGGAATTTAATCCGCTGCTTCTGAGGCTGCTGGGAGAAATTTCCTTTTCTCTTCTTTGTTTGCACAGCTCCTGGGGTTCAGCTTTGGTTTTGGCCCCACCTCTGACCTTACCTTCAGGCATCTTTTGGGAAGTCTGAGGTCTTCTGCCAGCATTCAGTAGGTGTTCTTAAGAGTTGTTCCACTTGTACATGTATTTTTGATGTATTTTTGGGGAGGAAGGTGATCTCCACATCTTATTCCTCTGCCATCTTGAACATACCTCCTGGTTCCGTACTCCAAACTCTGGAACTCCACACTCCATGCATGCTGCCTCTCCCCTTCCACGCAGGTCCTCACATAACTTTTTTTAAGAGCAGCTTTAGGTTCACCACAAAAGTGAGGGAAAGGTACAGTGATTTCCCATATACTCCCTGTCCCCACACATGCTTAGCCTTCCTTAGTATTAACATCCACCACCAGAGCGGTACATTTGTTACATTTGATGAACCTATATTGACACATCATAATCACCCGAAGACCATAGTTTACATTAGGATTCACTCTTAGTTTTGGATATCCTATGGGTTTGGACAAATGTATAATGACAGATTTCCATTATACAAAGTATTTTTACTGCTTCAAAAAGGCTTTTTACTCCACCTATTCATCCTTCTCACCCCCAAACCTGGCAACCACTGATCGTTTTACTCTTTCTATAGTTTTGCTTTTTCCAGAAAATTATATATTTGGAATCATTCTGTATGTAGCCTTTTCAGGTTAACTTTTTTCACTTAATAATATGCAATTAATTTTTTTTTTTTTTTTTTTTTTTTTTAAACATCTTTATTGGGGTATAATTGCTTTACAATGGTGTGTTAGTTTCTGCTTTACAACAAAGTGAATCAGCTATACATATACATATGTTCCCATATGTCTTCCCTCTTGCGTCTCCCTCCCTCCCACTCTCCCCATCCCACCCTTCCAGGCTGTCACAAAGCACCGAGCTAATATCCCTGTGCCTTGCGGCTGCTTCCCCCCAGCTATCTACCTTACTACGTTTGTTAGTGTGAATATGTCCATGACTCTCTCTCGCCCTGTCAAAACTCACCCTTCCCCCTCCCCATATCCTTAAGTCCGTTCTCCAGTAGGTCTGCGTCTTTATTCCTATCTTACCCCTAGGTTCTTCATGACATTTTTTTCCCTTAAATTCCATATATATGTGTTAGCATACGGTATTTGTCTTTTTCTTTCTGACTTACTTCACTCTGTATGACAGATTCTAGGTCTATCCATCTCATTACAAATAGCTCAATTTCATTTCTTTTTAAGGCTGAGTAATATTCCATTGTGTATATGTGCCACATCTTCTTTATCCATTCATCCGATGATGGGCGCTTAGGTTGTTTCCATGTCCTGGCTATTGTAAATAGAGCTGCAATGAACATTTTGGTACATGACTCTCTTTGAATTTTGGTTTTCTCAGGGTATATGCCAAGTAGTGGGATTGCTGGGTCATATGGTAATTCTATTTGTAGTTTTTTAAGGAACCTCCATACTGTTCTCCACAGTGGCTGAACCAATTCACATTCCCACCAGCAGTGCAAGAGTGTCCCCTTTTCTCCACACCCTCTCCAGCATTTATTGTTTCTTGATTTTTTGATGATGGCCATTCTGACTGGTGTGAGATGATATCTCATTGTAGTTTTGATTTGCATTTCTCTAATGATTAATGATGTTGAGCATTCTTTCATGTGTTTGTTGGCATTCTGTATATCTTCTTTGGAGAAATGTCTATTTAGGTCTTCTGCCCATTTTTGGATGGGGTTGTTTGTTTTTTTGTTATTGAGCTGCATGAGCTGCTTGTAAATTTTGGAGATTAATCCTTTGTCAGTTGCTTCATTTGCAAATGTTTTCTCCCATTCTGAGGGTTGTCTTTTGGTCTTGGTTATGGTCTCCTTTGCTGTGCAAAAGCTTTGAAGTTTCATTAGGTCCCATTTGTTTATTTTTGTTTTTATTTCCATTACTCTAGGAGGTGGGTCAGAAAGGATCTTGCTGTGATTTATGTCATAGAGTGTTCTTCCTATGTTTTCTTCTAAGAGTTTGATAGTTTCTGGCCTTACATTTAGGTCTTTAATCCATTTTGAGCTTATTTTTGTGTATGGTGTTAGGGAGTGATCTAATCTCATACTTTTACATGTACCTGTCCAGTTTTCCCAGCACCATTTATTGAAGAGGCTGTCCTTTCTCCACTGTACATTCCTGCCTCCTTTATCAAAGATAAGGTGTCCATATGTGCGTGGGTTTATCTCTGGGCTTTCTATCCTGTTCCACTGATCTATCTTTCTGTTTTTGTGCCAGTACCATACTGTCTTGATTACTGTTGCTTTGTAATATAGTCTGAAGTCAGGGAGCCTTATTCCTCCAGCTCCTTTTTTCGTTCTAAAGATTGCTTTGGCTATTCGGGGTCTTTTGTGTTTCCATACAAATTGCGAAATTTTTTGTTCTAGTTCTGTGAAAAATGCCAGTGGTAGTTTGATAGGGATTGCATTGAATCTGTAGATTGCTTTGGGTAGTAGAGTCATTTTCACAATGTTGATTCTTCCCATCCAAGAACATGGTATATCTCTCCATCTATTTGTATCATCTTTAATTTCTTTCATCAGTGTCTTATAATTTTCTGCATACAGGTCTTTCGTATCCTTAGGTAGGTTTATTCCTAGATATTTTATTCTTTTTGTTGCAATGGTAAATGGGAGTGTTTTCTTGATTTCACTTTCAGATTTTTCATCATTAGTATATAGGAATGCCAGACATTTCTGTGCATTAATTTTGTATCCTGCTACTTTACCAAATTCATTGATTAGCTCTAGTAGTTTTCTGGTAGCATCTTTAGGATTCTCTATGTATAGTATCATGTCATCTGCAAACAGTGACAGCTTTACTTCTTCTTTTCCGATTTGGATTCCTTTTATTTCCTTTTCTTCTCTGATTGCTGTGGCTAAAACTTCCAAAACTATGTTGAATAAGAGTGGTGAGAGTGGGCAACCTTGTCTTGTTCCTGATCTTAGTGGAAATGCTTTCAGTTTTTCACCATTGAGGATGATGTTTGCTGTGGGCTTGTCATATATGGCTTTTATTATGTTTAGGAAAGTTCCCTCTATGCCTACTTTCTGGAGGGTTTTTATCATAAATGGGTGTTGAATTTTGTCGAAAGCTTTCTCTGCATCTATTGAGATGATCATATGGTTTTTCTCCTTCAATTTGTTAATATAGTTTATCACATTGATAGATTTGCGTATATTGAAGAATCCTTGCATTCCTGGAATAAACCCCACTTGATCATGGTGTATGATCCTTTTAATGTGCTGTTGGATTCTGTTTGCTAGTATTTTGTTGAGGATTTTTGCATCTATGTTCATCAGTGATATTGGCCTGTAGTTTTCTTTCTTTGTGACATCCTTGTCTGGTTTTGGTATCAAGGTGATGGTGGCTTCGTAGAAGGAATTTGGGAGTGTTCCTCCCTCTGCTATATTTTGGAAGAGTTTGAGAAGGATAGGTGTTAGCTCTTCTCTAAACGTTTGATAGAATTCACCTGTGAAGCCATCTGGTCCTGGGCTTTTGTTTGTTGGAAGGTTTTTAATCACAGTTTCAATTTCAGTGCTTGTGATTGGTCTGTTCATATTTTCTATTTCTTCCTGATTCAGTCTTGGCAGGTTGTGCATTTCTAAGAATTTGTCCATTTCTTCCAGATTGTCCATTTTATTGGCATAGAGTTGCTTGTAGTAATCTCTCATGATTTTTTTTATTTCTGCAGTGTCAGTTGTTACTTCTCCTTTTTCATTTCTAATTCTATTGATTTGAGTCTTCTCCCTTTTTTTCTTGATGAGTCTGGCTAGTGGTTTATCTATTTTGTTTATCTTCTCAAAGAACCAGCTTTTAGTTTTATTGATCTTTGCTATTGTTTCCTTCATTTCTTTTTCATTTATTTCTGATCTGATTTTTATGATTTCTTTCCTTCTGCTAGCTTTGGGGTTTTTTTGTTCTTCTTTCTCTAATTGCTTGAGGTGCAAGGTTAGGTTGTTTATTCGAGATGTTTCCTGCTTCTTAAGGTGGGCTTGTATTGCTATAAACTTCCCCCTTAGAACTGCTTTTGCTGCATCCCATAGGTTTTGGGTCGTTGTGTCTCCATTGTCATTTGTTTCTAGGTATTTTTTTATTTCCTCTTTGATTTCTTCAGTGATCACTTCATTATTAAGTAGTGTATTGTTTAGCCTCCATGTGTTTGTATTTTTTACAGATCTTTTCCTGTAATTGATATCTAGTCTCATGGCGTTGTGGTCGGAAAAGATACTTGATACAATTTCAGTTTTCTTAAATTTACCAAGGCTTGATTTGTGACCCAAGATATGATCTATCCTGGAGAATGTTCCATGAGCACTTGAGAAAAATGTGTATTCTGTTGTTTTTGGATGGAGTGTCCTATAAATATCAATTAAGTCCATCTTGTTTAATGTATCATTTAAAGCTTGTGTTTCCTTATTTATTTTCATTTTGGATGATCTGTCCATGGGTGAAAGTGGGGTGTTAAAGTCCCCTACTATGAATGTGTTACTGTTGATCTCCCCTTTTATGGTTGTTAGTATTTGCCTTATGTATTGAGGTGCTCCTATGTTGGGTGCATAAATATTTACAATTGTTATATCTTCTTCTTGGATCGATCCCTTGATCATTATGTAGTGTCCTTCTTTGTCCCTTTTAATAGTCCTTATTTTAAAGTCTATTTTGTCTGATATGAGAATTGCTACTCCAGCTTTCTTTTGGTTTCCATTTGCATGGAATATCTTTTTCCATCCCCTTACTTTCAGTCTGTATGTGTCTCTAGTTCTGAAGTGGGTCTCTTGTAGACAGCATATATAAGGGTCTTGTTTTTGTATCCATTCAGCCAATCTGTGTCTTTTGGTGGGAGCATTTAGTCCATTTACATTTAAGGTAATTATTGATATGTATGTTCCTATTTCCATTTTATATATTGTTTTGGGTTCGCTACTATAGGTCATTTCCTTCTCTTGTGTTTCGTGTCTAGAGAAGTTCCTTTAGCATTTGTTGTAAAGCTGGTTTGGTGGTGCTGAACTCTCTCAGCTTTTGCTTGTCTGTAAAGGTTTTAATTTCTCCATCAAATGTGAATGAGATCCTTGCTGGGTAGAGTAGTCTTGGTTTCAGGCTATTCTCCTTCATCACTTTCAGTATGTCCTGCCACTCCCTTCTGGCTTGTAGGGTTTCTGCTGAGAGATCAGCTGTTAACCTTATGGGGATTCCCTTGTGTGTTATTTGTTGTTTTTCCCTTGCTGCTTTTAATATGCTTTCTTTGTGTTTAATTTTTGACAGTTTGATTAATATGTGTCTTGGCGTGTTTCTCCTTGTATTTATCCTGTATGGGACCCTCTGTGCTTCCTGGACTTGATTAACTATTTCCTTTCCCATATTAGGGAAGTTTTCAACTATAATCTCTTCAAATATTTTCTCAGTCCCTTTCTTTCTTTCTTCTTCTTCTGGAACCCCTATAATTCGAATGTTGGTGCGTTTCATGTTGTCCCAGAGGTCTCTGAGACTGTCCTCAGTTCTTTTCATTCTTTTTTCTTTATTCTGCTCTGCAGTAGTTATTTCCACTACTTTATCTTCCAGGTCACTTATCCGTTCTTCTGCCTCAGTTATTCTGCTATTGATCCTATCTAGAGTGATTTTAATTTCATTTATTGCATTGTTCATCGTTGCTTGTTTCATCTTTAGTTCTTGTAGGTCCTTGTTAACTGTTTCTTGCATTTTGTCCATTCTACTTCCAAGATTTTGGATCATCCTTACTATCATTATTCTGAATTCTTTTTCAGGTAGATTGCCTATTTCCTCTTCATTTGTTAGGTCTGGTGGGTTTTTATCTTGCTCCTTCATCTGCTGTGTGTTTTTCTGTCTTCTCATTTTGCTTATCTTACTGTGTTTGGGGTCTCCTTTTTGCAGGCTGCAGGTTCGTAGTTCCCGTTGTTTTTGATGTCTGTCTCCAGTGGCTAAGGTTGTTTCAGTGGGTTGTGTAGGCTTCCTGGTGGAGGGGATTAGTGCCTGTGTTGTGCTGGATGAGGCTGGATCTTGTCTCTCTAGTGGGCAGGTTCACGTCTGGTGGTGTGTTTTGGGGTGTCTGTGGCCTTATTATGATTTTAGGCAGCCTCTCTGCTAATGGGTGGGGTTGTGTTCCTGTTTTGCTAGTTGTTTGGCATAGGTTGTCCAGCACTGTGGCTTGCTGGTCGTTGAGTGAAGCTGGGTGCTGGTGTTAAGATGGAGGTCTCTGGGAGATTTCCGCTGTTTAATATTATGTGGAGCTGGGAGGTCTCTTGTTGACCAGTGACCTGAAGTTGGCTCTCCTACCTCAGAGGCAGAGCCCTGACTCCTGGCTGGAGCACCAAGAGCCTTTCATCCACACGGCTCAGAATAAAAGGGAGAAAAAGTAGAGAGAATTAGTAGAAGTATGAGGAAAGAAAGAAGGAAAGGAGGAAAGGAAGGAAGGAAGAAAGAAGCAAAGAAGGAAAGAAAGGAGGGAGGGAGGGAGGGAGGGAGGAAGGAAGGAAGGAAGGAAGGAGGGAAAGAAGGAAAAAAAGACAGAAAGAAAGATGATACAGTAAAAATAAAATAAAGTATAATATAGTTATTGAATTAAAAAATATTTAGAAAAAAAAAAAAGGGACGGATAGAACCTTAGGACAAATGTTGGAAGCAAAGCTATACAGAGAAAATCTTACACAGAAGCATACACATACACCTTCACAAAAAGAGGTAAAGGGGGAAAAATCATAAATCCTGCTCCCTGAGACCACCTCCTCAATTTGGGGTGATTCGTTGTCTAAAGGAGGGAGGGAAGGAAGGAAAGAAAGAACGAAGGTAAAGTATAATAAAGTTATTACAATTAAACTTAATTATTAAGAAAAAGAATTTTTAAAAAAAAGTCATGGACGGATAGAGCCCTAGGACAAATGGTGGAAGCTAGAGTATACAGACTAGATGTCACACAGGAGCATACACGTACACCTTCACAAAAAGAGGAAAAGGGAAAAAAATCATAGATTTCGCTCCTAAATTCCACCTCTTCAATTTGGGATCATTCCTTGTCTATTCAGGTATTCCACAGATGCAGGGTATATCAAGTTGATTGTGGAGCTTTAATCCGCTGCTTCTGTGGCTGCTGGGAGAGATTTCCCTTTCTCTTCTTTGTTTTCACAGCTCACAGGAGCTCAGCTTTGGATTTGGCCCTGCCTCTGCGTGTAGGTCGCTGGAGGGCGTCTGTTTTTTCGCTCAGACAGGACGGGGTTAAAGGAGCCGCCGATTCGGGGCCTCCGGCTCACTCAGGCCGGGGGTTGGGGGATGGGGGAAGGAGGGGCACTGCGTGCGGGGCCGGCCTGCGGCGGCAGAGGCAGCGTGACGTTGCGGCAGAGGCCGGCGTGACGTTGCACCAGCCTGAGGCCCGCCGTGCGCTGTCCCGGGGAAGTTGTCCCTGGATCCCGGGAACCTGGCAGTGGCGGGCTGCACAGGCTCCGCGGAAGAGGGGTGTGGAGAGTGACCTGTGCTCGCACACAGGCCCCTTGGTGGCGGCAGCAGCAGCCTTAGCGTCTCCCGCCCGTCTCTGGGGTCCGCGGTTTTAGCCGCGGCTCGCGCCCGTCTCGGGGGCTCGCGCCCTCAGCCGCGGCTCGCGCCCGTCTCTGGGGTTTGCGCTTTCAGCCGCGGCTCGCGCCCGTCTCGGGGGCTCGCGCCCTCAGCCGCGGCTCGCGCCCGTCTCTGGGGTTCGCGCTTTTAGCCGCGGCTCGCGCCCGTCTCTGGAGTTCCTTTAAGCAGCGCTCTTAGACCCCTCTCCTCGCGCACCAGGAGACAAAGAGGGAAGAAAAAGTCTCTTGCCTCTTCGGCCGGTGCAGGCTTTTCCCCGAACTCCCTCCCGGCTAGTCGTGGTGCACTAACCCCTTCAGGCTATGTTCAAGCCGCCAACCCCAGTCCTCTCCCTGAGCTCCGTCCAAAACCAAAACCTTAGCCTCAGCTCGCAGCCCCGCCCGCCCCGGTGGGTGAGCAGCAAGCCTCTCGGGTTGGTGAGTGCTGGTCGGCACCGATCTTCTGTGCAGGAATCTCCCCGCTTTGCCCTCCGCACCCGTCGCTGTGCACTACTCCGCGGTCCCGATACTCCCCCCTCTGCCTCCCGCAGTCTCCGCCCGCGGAGGGGCTTCCTAGTGTGTGGAAACTTTTCCTCCTTCACAGCTCCCTCCCACTGGTGCAGGTGCCGTCCTTATTCTTTTGTCTCTGTTTTTTCTTTTGCCCTACCCAGTTACGTGGGGAGTTTCTTGCCTTTTGGGAGGTCTGAGGTCTTCTGCCAGCCTTCAGTAGGAGTTCTGTAGGAGTTGTTCCACGTGTGGATGTATTTCTGGTGTATCCGTGGGGAGGAAGGCGATCTCCGCGTCTTACTCTTCCGCCATCTTCAAGGTCCCCCCCTGCAATTAAGTTTTAAGTTTCCTCCACGTTTTGTCATTGTTTGGTAGCTCATTTCTTTTTAGCTCTGAATAGCATTGTCTGGATGTGCTGCAGTTTATTTGTCCATTCACCTACTGAAGGATATTTTGGTTGCTTCCAAATTTTGGCAATTATGGATAAAGCTGGTAAAACATCTGTGTACAGGGTTTTGTGTGGACATAAGTTATCAGATCCTTTGGGTAAATACCAAGGAGCAAGACTGCTGAATCATATGGTAAGAGCATATTTAGTTTTGTAACACATGTCCAAACTGTCTTCCAAAGTGTCTGTACCCACTTGCATTCCCATCAGCCATGCATGAGAGTTCCTGTTGCTCCACATCCTCAAGAGTATTGAATGTTGTCAGAGCTCACTAAATTCGTTCACTTTGCTTTGTAATAACCATTTTAACAGTCATCTTATAGTAGGTTAACTACAATTAGGTGAGTTGCCTCAATTCTTATAATTGATTAGAGACAGTTTGTTTTATTTGATAAATATTCAGATGAAACAATCGTTCTTCATGGAATGCTTCTTTCTAAAATCAAGGGCCTGACTCCAATCAGATTCACATTTTAAAATTAAACCTGTTTGGAATCTCTATTCTGGGCCAACGGCACCCTCCTCAGATGTAAGCCTCAGAGTCCAATTAGGCTTGGCCTTGACTATTCCTTACTCACTTTTTATCTGTAGCTATCTTTATCACAGCTAAACCTTTATACAAAAGGATAAAGTGAGAGTGAAAAACTAACACTTTGTAATGTTCTCTCATCTTTGGATGCTTTGTCATTGTATTGCATAGGAGTCATAACAGTTCTTTTTTTCCCCAAATTATCTCTCCTATTAAATTAGAAAGTCCTGCTTGCTCCAGTGTACTCAGAATCCTGAAGTTAACAACAGTTTGCAGATTAACAGTCATGACTATATCTAGGTTACACAATCTGCATGTAGATTAGCCAGGAAGAGTTGAGAGAAAGCGACAGGTGAAGATTTTTTTATCCTAATTTGGTGAAACTCTTCCCACAGAGTCCCTGAATACTCTAACGTATGCACCATTTTCTTTCTCATGGTTACATACATTATACGTTATGTAAAATCTATATGAATATATTTTACGGCTGGCTGAATTTTAATACCATTTAATCAAGTGTTAGAGGGTGAAATAAAAGCATTTGGGAAGGATTGGGATAGGAAGAATTTGGTAATTATTCAGCATATTGAGAGGGACTTTCCTAAAACACCAGACAAGTGTTCAAACAACAAATTAAAAATCTTAAAGCTGGTGAGAAGGATTATATTTGAGCTATTGACATATAGTTGGTCTTGGGTTTTGAGAAATGAATTTTTATGTACAATATTTTCTTACCCAGAGTTTACTTTTCCCCTTGAGTTAAAAATAAGGAATTGAAGGATGAAAATGAGTCTTCATCATTTTCTTTCTTTTTCCTATCAACTTTTATATTATTTTCTAATATTGTTCTGGGCTTCCTGGCCAATAATCAAGATTTTGAAGTGAATAGGTCATTTTAATGTCAGTTCCTTACTAAACCTTTATTACAATTTTTTTTCTCCTTTGTCTCTTTCCTTGAGTAAACCTGACATGAAGCCTTTCCATAAGAGCATGTACCCAGAGAAATTACGGTCAGCGAAAGGCCAAATCAAATGGTAGCAGATTTAGAAAGAAGGATGAATGATGCACTTCTTAACTATACCAGGGGAAGTAAGTTGCATTATATTATACTTTTTGGTTTTTTACTTTTACAGAATATTAGAAAAATACAGTGTTTACATATAAGAGGATGTAAATAATCATTCATCCAGTACTCTGATTTGTCTTATGATACATATATATTAACTAATAGATTTAAATTGATTAGCTTATTTTTTCTGTTCTGAGAAACATAAATGGCAGACCACAAATTTGATAGAATCAGATATGAGTAATCAAATGATTAACTTATTGGATGATAAAGTTCAAACAGAAACCAAATTAGATTATGAAGTAAAGTGATGACCATATAAACAGGAACCTCCTTATTCCCTAAGCATGGCGCCCCCTCAACCAATGATATCATCATCTTATAGTCACTCAGTTGTGAAACCTAAAGTCTCCCTTGACTCATCTAACTTCTCTACAGTCCACCTAGTCCAGCTGATGCAGCCGCAAAGCTTCTGAGTCATGAATGTTCTTCCATGCTCAAAATCTTTCAGTATTTCCAAACACTCATAGCAGAGTTTCACCACCTATACTCTATGTAACTATCACCAGGTACTTTATTTAAATGCAGATACAAGACATTCTATTCTGTTTGAGAAGGTTTGGAATCAGGGTCAAGACTGTGTTTTAAGTAGTACTCCCAAGTGATTCTAAAGCAGGTGGTCTAAAGTTTATACTTTGACAAGTGTTTTTCTGCAAGATAAAGTTTAAGCACAGCCTTCTCCAACTTGAGGTACAAAGGACCTCTCTAACCATACCTCTTAACCCAGCCAGACAAATTTTTTACTTGCTTAGTTATTTTCTTCACTCTCCCCAAAGCACCACACCTTGTGATCCTAAAAATCTGCTGTGTTTAGCTTTAGTTGAAGTGCCTATCCTCAGCTATTTGTCTGCTAAGCTCCTATTCATCTTTATGGGTACAGAACATCCTTACACCACCCATAGAAGCCTTTTTTGACATCAGGTCCTACAGATTTATTCCTTTTACATCCTTCTATGTACTTATTGTTTTACATCCACACTTGTCATAGTGGTATGTGCATCACAGTCAGGTAAAGAAAAACTTTCTGAGGAATATGCAGCAGGAGGGATTTTATAGACTCATTGGTTGGATCCATAACATACTTGTGCTTTTAGTAAGAACTGATCTTATTAATGTCCTTGTGTTTAAGATTTGTGTTGGTTCTATTTCCATCTCCTTTTTCATAATTGTCTTTCCTCTCTGTGGGGAGAAAAGTATGACTCTTAGTCATCAAGAATCTTTCTACAGTGTATTGACAGGCAAACAGACAAACAAACCAAAAAAAGGTTAAGTTTTGTTATCTGAGAACACTTGGTTAATGAAGGCACCATGAATCGGAAGACTTCATGAATTTCCTGGCTTATGCAAATAATTGTTTAGAGTGAGGCATGGTACCTGAAGTGATATATGTGAAATGCAGTTAGGATGTTTTGAAATCAAATTCAGGTATACAGTACTGTAGAGTGGGGTGAGGGTGGGGGGAATTGACAGTTCTATTTTCATGACATTAACTACTGCATCTCCCAGAAATTGTTGAATGGGTAATTTATGAGAGAGCACCTCAAAGTTACTAGAAACTAATTCCTCCTCTCTGAAACTTTTCATCAAAGGCATCTTTTTGTTACCATCTACAAAATAAAGTTGTACTCCTGAAAACAGAATATCCAACCAAGTCACTTAGCCAAACTTCTAAAACAGTGAGTATTTGGACTAATTTCTATTTCACAAAGTACCTTTACAAGAAGTAGTAGTAAATATGCTATATTTAATTAGGAACGAAGAAAATAATAACTTTAATGTCTGGAAACAATCCTTCTAAAAGCCACGGTTTAAAATCTTTGATGTAAACAAAAATTGAAGGAAAATCCAATGTGTTTTCAGATGAACTGCCATTCCAATATTTGTTTTTTATAAATTTAGTTATTTATTTTTGGCTGCATTGGGTCTTCGTTGCTGCACAAGGGCTTTCTCTAGTTGCAGTGAGCAGGGGCTACTCTTCATCGCGGTACGGGGGCTTATTGCGGTTGCTTCTCGTTGCGGAGCACGGGCTCTAGACCGCAGGTTCAGTACTTGTGGCTCATGGCCTTAGGTATTCCCCGATATGTGTGGTCTTCCCCAACCAGGGCTTGAACCCATGTCCCCTGCATTGGCAGGTGGATTCTTAACCACTGTACCACCAGGGAAGTCCCCAATATTTGTTGATTGCAAAAAAGTCACATGACTTTTAGTATATAATGTGAAAAGTGTTCGAATATTTGAGTGACATTGCCATATCAAAAGTCCTGTCGTTTTTCTCTATTTGTTTATGTATAGAAGGTTTTCCAACACTTCAAATATAAGTGCCCAAAAAAAAGAAAATTAAGTCAATGCTGAACTATTCTCATTCTAGCAGTAAAACATATTCCAATATTGATATAAAATACTATAAAAACATTTTTAATCTCAAGGAAAAGCATATTCAATATTTTATTTTTTATGTTTAATAACTAATTTTCTAGTAAAGTGTTTTTGATCAGTTCTATTTTAAAAGCACTTGTAGTAACAATTTAATTATTTTAGCTTAGAACTTTGTCATAGCAAATAAAAAGTTAAATTTTATTTATGTACACATAAACATAAAAGTTTAAACCACTTTTTAAAATTTCGATGTCAATTTAAAATGTGTAAGGAAATGCATCATTATCAAAAGTCTTTTTTTGAATATCAAGCAAATATATTAAAATCACTACTTTACATTTTTCTTTTAACATTTATTCATATGCATGTCTCCTTTAACAGTTATTCATATCCATTTTTCTCCATTATGCTCTGTTCCCACAGTGAAACTGTAAGCTGTTGTTGGGCATAAATTTTCTTTCATATTTTAGTTTATTACTTTGATAATGAAGAATGTGTATTCAATAAATTATTGTTAAATTATAATGAATATTGACTTTATTTCTAAGAGCAAATACAGCTCTTCTTTATCTACATTGAAGACGTAAAATACTGAAAATAGACCCAAACAGAAAAAAAAATAATATTCAGAGTAAAAGCATACTTTCTCACTAGTGGGAGCTAAATTTTGAAATAAAGCTCTGGTGAAGAAAGTATTTACTTCTTTCTAGCAAATTTTACATTTAAACTATAGAGACACTTTCAGAATAAAGAACACTATGAAACAGGAAGCATGAGTTTAAGTCCTGGTTCTACCACTTATTTTCTGTGACCTTAACATATTCACTGTTCACCTTGTTTCCTGAATTAAAATAAATGAATCATTATATGTAATTCATCACACATCTCTTAGGTTAAAATGCAATCAGGAAGTGTCTTGACAGTAAGGATTTCTTATTATTACAGTGTGAAACAGAACACACAGACCCTTCCTAAAGGCAAATCAATTTCCTCGACATCTTTGAAAATAGGAAGGTAGAAAAAAATGGGAGATAGATGGGCTCAAAATGCATCTACAAAATACAGAGCTGGGAAAGGACTTTGTCCATTTCTTCTAGTTCTTAAGAAATGAATGCATTCCAGATCCAAGTGTATGTAATGCAAAGTAACATAATTATGGTTGTTTTCACATTTGATACGTGGCATATCTGGTATGACCAGTGAATTTACATTGACCCTGAAGATTGCCAAATGAGCAGATCTTCTTTGTCTCTGACTATCCTGGAAGCTTTTATTAAAGTTTGGAGTCAACACAGGACAAACTCTTTGCAATTCTATGCCAAGTTGTAGTCAAAAACATGTCATCTCTAATGTGCCATCATTTAGACATTTATAATTATTCTGGTAAATTGCTATTGGAAGTGATCCCATTTTCATTTCCCCTACTGTCCCTACTGCCACATGACCAAGCAAGCTCAAGCAACCTCAAATTCACCACAGCATGGAAGCAGAAAGATTTGTTCTCACATGTGTTCAACTATCATTTCCTGATATCTCAGTGAGAAATTAATAACTTTGCCTATAAATTTTTGGCAATATCATCTCAAACGTTAAGCAACTACACAGTTCTTTGGCAATATGAGCAGAGAGAAAACTTAGCAACTTGGATGTTACCCATATTCAGTTGAGTGTCTTTTACCCTCTTGACACATAGCTTGGTAAGATTCTTCTAAAAAAGGCCAACACTAAAGCGTCATTGGAATATATTTGAGTTTGGTTCAATATACTCATAGGATTCTGAAATAATATTAACCTTTAGTGATATTTACCAAAGTCGTTAGAAATTTACATTCGTTAGAGTGCAATGAATCCTAGTGCTTAAAGGGGAGACAGAACATGATATCTGTAAGGTTAAAAAAGGGAAATTACTCATTATCTAACTTTTATAGTTGTTAATAATGCATTCCTGTTCTGAAGAACACCATTTATGAGAATAATCTCTGAATATTAAGGATAGGAATTTTTAAGAACTCTACTAGAGTTCAATCAGCTCTACTAGAAAGTCACAAATTTTCAACAGCAGAGGGCAATATTCTCTAGCAATAGTCTATAGGGCAAAAATACTGGCTGTAGTTTCTTCTCTGATAATTTTTTTTTCTTTTTGCTCTCTCTGAAATTGTATATATATACATAAATATAATAACTTTTTATATAGATTATCTTCTGCTCTAACCTTTTGTGTTTGAAATATTATTATTATTACTATTTTAACCGAACAGTTCCACAGTAAGCCATAAGAGGCAAGATAAACAGATCTGTTATCAAAATATCATAAGGATAGTACAGCATATAATGAATGTTCAGTGAATGGGAGACAAGATATGCATCAACTAGAAGAAAATCACTAATAAGGATAATGTAGCATCAGTATATTCTGTATTCTGTTATAAACATGTTTATTTAAATTGGAATAAAAACTGATCCACTATTACCAGAAGATGACTGACAATCTGATAAAAAATGAATGAACTAAGTAATTGCCTGCTACGTCTTTAGTATGATTTGATTCTAGGTTTTAAAAGCCAAAATGATGGATGAATCAAAAGTAAAAGTAATACAGCCAGGAGAATGCTTGGGAATTCAGGTTGAGCCTGTTGATCCATAGGAGGAAGATTTCAACATGTAACCTGAGCTGAACTCAAGCTCTTTTTGGCAGTTTTCAGCAAATAAGAGTGAATTTGCTGCAATGCAGCTCCATTTACTAAAACATGTGGAAGCTACTACTTTTATTGCCTTTATTAGAATTTTATGTAATGTCCTAAAAATGTAGGAACACTCTCTTCCTGATCTTTAATGGGCTAATAGTTTTTGTAGGTTTTTATGTCAAGTATCAAAATATCTTAATTTTTATTTATTTGTAGCCCTCTTCCATGTTTAAATTTCATATTAGGAAACTGAAAATTTGCATTTTCATTTGTAACTAATGAGGCTACAAATCCCAACAGGAGAGCAAGCCTAACTTGAAAGGAGGCAATTGAAAGACTGAGAGCACATGACCTCTTAAACCTGCAGAAGAATATCAGGATTTAGGGTCAGTCATATTTCTGCCAGACACATTCATGGATTGCCTCTTGGTATTTCTCAGTGTAGCTCAGCCCAGCACTGAAAGTAGTAGAGACTCATGGCAAATAGCTTTAGTGATTTCTATACATGCCTGAAGCTAGTCTCCCATCTCAGAAAAATGCGTTTTCTCAGACACTCCATAGAGGTTGGTTAATGGAGTCTCTGAGGATAAAGGAAAAAAACCTCTCAGGATCAAGCAGTAGGGAAGAAAGGCCTCATATTCTGCACATCCCTGGAAGAGGCAGATTTCCTCTCGATCCAAAGGGAGGACCAGACTCCCTGTGCATTAGTAATTCTAATAATGACAGGCATTTTTGTGAAATAAGGAAGTACAGAATTAGAAGCCATATTATACTCTTTTTATTTATTATGTTTTATAGAGGCAAAATCTATTTTAGTTATAAACTAATTTTATATAAATATAACTGCACACTCTTTGTAATGTAGGCATACGGAGGAAATGATTATATTCCATACACTATGATTACATTATATATATAAATGCGTAAAATATAATATTATTCTCTAATATATATTATTTATTAGCATGTACGGTTTGCAGTACTTCAGCATTCTATGGTAACGAAGAAGACAAAGCCTGCTCTGGCCACTGCATCTTAGAGAAGTTTATTGATCTTTTATTGTTACAACTATTACGGGAGCAGAGGCAGCAATTTCTCAAGCCTAGTTCCAAAAGGATTAAACCTGACCAAGATTTATACAAGTCAAAATCTCCATATTTTGTTGCAACCATATAAGAGCATCTTCTCCAGCTTTACCTTATCTCCCATCACCCAAACGAAAACTACTGGGACTATCACTGTGTAAGGAAATAAAAGGAGGCATGCTTGCCCTGTCACCTTGACTCCTAAACTGGAAAAGAATTTCCTTGGTTAAGGCTTCACATAGCAATTGATTGTTTTTATGGGCTCTGGCATACTCTATACACAAAATAACCAGAAATTTTCCTTAATATATTCAGTTATTCTTGCTGTTTCAGCAGCAAGGGTGACATCTGAGTTTTCTTACATGTCCTATATCTGGGAACAGATGAATATCAATATTAAATTTAAAATATGGAAAAAGGTTAAAGGAAATTTAGTTTTATGACAAGAGAATGTAATTTCTCTGACTCAGAATCTTTATCACTATTACCCTAAGCCTGTACCACCATTGTATTTTGGGAACAGAAGATTTGTTTCTTGAGTTTCATGTGTACACAAATTGTGCCCCAGAATGGATCATACCCAAAGTCTCACTCATCCCTGGTATACTTGATGCAGATGATATAATATGGGGCTGTTGAGCTGATGAAATTTAGATGAGTGGATTTTGAATTGGTGTTGTAATGGATTGAGATCTTGGAGACTTTGGGATGAGATGAATGCAGTTTGCATGTCTGAAGAACATGAATCTTTAGGTTCCAGAGGGCAGATTATGGTAGACAGGATAATGACTCCAAATAATGTCCATGCCCCCATTCTTAGACCTAGGAATGTGTTACTTATTTGACAAAAGAGAGTTTGCAGATGTGATTAAATTAACAACTTTATGTTGGGGCGATTATCTTGGATTATTTGGGTGGGCTCAATGGGTCCTTAAAAATCAAAGAACTTTTCCTGGCTGGAGTCAGAGGAAGATGTGATTATGGAAGAATGGTCAGACAGATACAATGTTGTGGGCTTTGAAGATAGAGGAAGGAGGCCATGAGCCAGGGAATGTGGACTGGACAGCTTCTAGAAGTTAGAAAAACAAGGAAATGCATTATCCCTTAGAGACTCCAAAAAGGAATGCAGTCCTACTGACACCTTGGTTTTAACTCAGTGAGACCCATGTCAGCCTTCTAATCTACAGAACTTTCAGAGAATAAATTTGTGTTGTTTTAAGTCACTAAATTTGTGATAATTTGTTACAGCAGCAATTAATAACAACTACAAATAACATTGACTAGTTGTAGAGATTACACGTATAATACATGCAGAGAGTTGCCATGTACAATCATTTTTTCGGTTATTGACATTCCTTGACTTATCCCAATGTATTTTTAATGTATTTTTATTTTATTTTTTCTAATTCCTTCAGCAAAATATGGTTTTGCCCTTCCATGTACTCCATCTATCAATACTTTATTTATAATAAATTTTGAACAGATCTTAACTTCCCTATTGAATCATATACTTGTTAATGGCAGAATTGAAGCTTATTCATCTCTGTATCTCCTTTAGCTTCTGGTATATATTGCTCACTCAATAAACATTTGGCAGAAATATATTTTAGACTTTATATAATCTATATAGTCTATTCATCAAACTACTAAAATCTTCAATATATTAAATTCTCTGTCAATCTGCACCCATTCATTCTTTATGGTAAGCCCATAATTTACTCTTGAGCAGGTGTTCTCAGAGGGAAAACTGCTTAAAATTTTATTCCCATATATTATTGCTGTCATTGTTAACTATTATTATTATTGGCACTGCTTTATTTTAGAATCAGAAAATATTATTTGTCCTAAGCTTACTCTGCTTTGATTTTATACATTTGCTTGTAAGAATAACAGCATTAGATTTACTGGAAAAATATACATGAGAATTAAAGAAACATTTAAGAATATAAAAAAATAACAAAATTAAAAGTCAACCCTATATCCATAATGAAGAAACAAACATCCATCATTACCATTTGGTGAATGTCATTTCAGATACCCTAAGTATCTGAAGTAGAGATCTTGGATAAGTCTAGGTTTTCTAATTTGTGTTACTAGACGACTATCGGTCACGTTTACTAAAATAGGCAATGAGAAATAGAAACAATAATTTGGTGAGAAAAAATAATGTTATAAAACACATTTCAAAATCCTCTAACTAAAACAATATTGATATGAAAAACACACCTAATCCTTGTGGTTTTTCTTTGCCACCATCCTTTTAGGACCTTGTATTTATTTTTGTGTAGCAATGTGGTACAGCAACCAAGAATATGGACTGTGGAGCCAGGATGCCTGGATTCAAATCCCAGCTCTATTGTTGCCTAGCTGTGTGATCTTGGGCACATCACTACACTTCTCAGTGACTCTATTTCCTCATTTGTAAAATGGGAATAGTCATCGTATCATCCCAGAGAATGGCTGTAAAAATTAAAGGAGTTAATATTTTTAAAGTGCTTAAAAATAATAATTTTACCCTTTCTGCATCTACATGAATTTGAAATTTCCCAAGGATGCCTCTCCGAGCTCTTTCTAGACTTCTTACTTATATTGTTCTACTCGTGCTGTCAAGTCAAAGTGTGTAAAACAACTTTTTAGAGTTAACCACTCTTTACCTCCTCACACTATATCTGGTTATCAGAAACTTTGCTTGTATAGGCAGAAAAAGTCAACAATACCGGGATGAGTATTTTTGAGTTTGTTGCTACTGGAAACAGTCTATCACTGTTACTTCTGGCTGCTGGTTAACTCTCAAAGGTTGAAACACTGAAGAAGGATAAATAACCTCCTGTGGACACTAAGGCCACCAGACAAAGAACTACAGTGATTCAGAACAGACTCTGTGAAGCACTTGACTTCAGATGATTAATTCTCTTTTGCTGATCTGCACCAGACAGCAAGACTGAAAAATATGTCCCCGCCTTTCTCAGTAAAGTGTTTGAAAGAAAAATATCCCTTAAAGTTTCAAGAGATTAGACTGCTTTTCTTTTCAAGAACATAATTCCATGTTCATTCACTCACCCATTTACTCATAAAAAAAAAAATTGAGCACTTAAAGTATGTCTGGTATTATTATAGACACTGTCAAATAGGAGGCAAACAAGCAAGCAATGTACAAAAACACTTGCCTTCATGGAGCTTACAGTCTAATGGGAAATAAAAATAAACAAGATAAATAAGTTGTTGTCTATATGAGATAGTAAGAAATAATAACTCAATGGGACAAGAAATAAAAATGAAACAAGAAAAGAAGATAGAGGATTTGTACTGTTTTTAATAAGGTAGCTAGGGATTTAACTATTTAGTAGAACCCTGTAAATATGGTTTGTACTAATCTGATAAATTAATCTTAACACTAGCTCAGTCATTAAATGGCTTGTCTCTGGTGAAAATTTTCCAATATTTTCTTAGGATTTTAAGTAAATTCAATACCAGACCATATTTGCTTGTTTCCTGTGATGAAATTTCCCAGATAAACCTTAACAAAGTGTCTTCCCTCTACTCATCTGAATATATACAGTTTTAAATATACTATGTATAATATACAGAGTATACATATAATACTATATAGAGAGAGGGTATATATTTAACATATGGTGTATATATATGTCTGTGTGTGTGTATATATATATATATATATAGCAGAGAGAGAGAATGAATGCCTATAATTTCTTTTGTGTTTTGATATGCTCATCAATTCAATCAATTCAGGCCATCACACCACAGAATGCTACTGGGTGGCAAGACAGAAAAGCTGGGTTTGAAGGTCTTTTTGATGCTAGCTGCAACATACTGAGTGAGCTACTTAGCCTCATTGGGTTTCAGATCCTTCTTTTTTTAAAATGAGTAAAACATCGCTTACTTCACATGATTGTGATGGGATTAAATGAAATATGTAAAAGCACTTGATCCGTAGGAGGTAGATCATAATGTTTACTGAACCTGAAGCTGTAGTTAACAAGCACTTTTTAGACTGCTGAGTATCAATAGGGGCACTATTCTTAGACAATACTTCCAGGTCTTCTGGGGTAAAGACATGAGTATAAAACTTGAGATGTATTTAATAAAAAGAGCTTAAAAGTATAATTTATTAGGTCATCTTTATTGGTGAACTCCTTTATTTCCCAAAACAAGTTAAAAAGACTTTTTTAAAGGTGGTTTGGCTGCTGATCTCTAATCAATTTTCTTTATGTAATAGCTCAGATTGTCAACATATACTGAAAACTGGAGTTACTGCTATAAGAAATATGAAGACAAAAGTAAACTCATCCATTACACTTGAGAAATTTACAATTGAATCTGGGGGAAAAAACAACATAAGAAAAAATTTTATATAGTAATATAAGGTGAATAAAATAAAGCCAACTAAGACATTTGTTTCAGAGACAAATCTAAATCTTATTAGACATTTGTTAAAACCAGTCATATGTATGACATATTGCATGAACTATGTACTAATCATAATTTTATAGCAGCTAAAATTTCTAGGTCTCTATTTTCATGTAATGAGTGACGCCTTTTAAGATTTGGCAGGGTTTTCTTCATGATTAGTCTAGACAGTGATTTTGCTTGGTTAATCTGTTTTGCTCAGTGCATTTCATCATACTTATTTGTCAGGAGTTGAGATTTTAATTTTCTGTGTACTTTGCTGCAATACTGTAATTTCTGTCTTCATTGAGGACTCACAACAGGGTTATGCTGGTGATACCTTAGGATGGGCTGAGGAATTTCCAAAAATGCCAAGCCAGGGGGCAGCAAGTCAGGGGAGAATCGATTTGTGGGGGGGTGAGGGGGGAGCAATCCAAAAAACCCTATACTAAAAAAAAAGTACATTCTGGAGTAGAAATAAACACTGGGCCCATGTGTACCTACAACCCTCATGGAATTTAGTGTTTTACTTTGGAGACACTAGCACCTACCAAACTTAAAGCACATTCAGTTGGAGATGGAAACCCAGAGTGTTAAATGCAATTTGAAATAATAGCACATTAATCAGTTTGGGTAAATGAGTAGCCACCTTTTGTCACTATGGATGATATAGTAAATGATATATACATTTAGTTTCATTTTCCAAATGTTCATTGCTATCACATAGAAATGAAATTGACTTTTTTTTTTTTTTTTTTTTTTTTGCGGTACACGGGCCTCTCACTGTTGTGGCCTCTCCCGTTGCGGAGCACAGGCTCCGGATGCGCAGGCTCAGCGGCCATGGCTCACGGGCCCAGCCGCTCCGCGGCATGTGGGATCTTCCCGGACCGGGGCACGAACCCGTGTCCCCTACATCGGCAGGTGGACTTTCAACCACTGCGCCACCAGGGAAGCCCAGGACAAGTTTTAATAACTAATCACCCACTGAGGCACTGCAATGGCAAATTTTACTGACACATCAATCCTGGTTCTCATAGCCATTTTGGGAAAAAGCTGCTTTAAAATAAAACCATTCTCTCTGTTTTCCCATGAAAGTAGTGCACACATGTGCAACCAACATATGTACAAACATTGTCTCTCTCTTTCTCCCTTCTTCCTTCTTACTTGACTGTGATTTCTCATTAATTTCTTACTTGACTGTGATTTACTTTGTGGTTGCTTGAAAGAGTAATTGCAGACTACACTGATAGAAATATAAAGTCCAGTCTATGGAGGAGAGTATATCTACTATCTGGTGTCAGTCAGCACACACAGCTATGCTGGGGAATTCTTAAAGAGTAATAATACTAATGAATCTCCGAGTTATAATGACCTCTTCTCTTAGTGCAAAATTTGCTCTTTAGAATGTCTGTCTTTCTATTCTTCAGGATTAGCAATATTTCAGCTCCTTTTCTTATTGCTTTAAGTAACGGTAAGTCTCTTTCATTATTATCTACTAGATTGAGCCATCCTGTAATAAACTTCATTCCATTATTTTCTCAGATTTTTAAATATTTTAACTATTATATAGGATTTGTATAATTTTGCTAATTTTAATCTAAGTATCCTGAAAATTTGGGAGAACTCAAGACAAACCCATAGTGTTTATACTTGTGGTAAAGAAAAGAATAATTATTTAGTCCCTAAGATGGGGATTCAGTACTACTTCCTGTCCTGTCAATACAACTTACAGAATAATTTAAGAAGACCTGTAAGAATCTCATCCCCTTATCTGTGGCAATGCTCAACAGTCAAATCTTCTTTTGAAAATGATATCCTCATCCTCATCCCTACCCAATTCTTACCCATCCAATTTCTTGACGTGTTAAAAAGTGAAGAGAATAAACTTGGGAGTGAGTTGTAAAATTCTGCCCAGTAGAATGGTTGCCACGACACCATACCCACCTTTTTTATTCATTTCTGCATGGTCTATATGAAATTGATATTTTTTATTTGATGAGGCTTTCTTTTTGGAAAGTATAAGGTCAATTTTTTGAAAATATTTCATACGTTTTAGTACAGTTAAAGTAAGTGTTTAAGTATAGTTTCTTAAATAATTGTTGGGTACTGGATTGTCTAAACATTCATTAGATCAAGTTTGATTATTTTACTGTTTTAATTTTCTTTCTTTCCTAATTTTTGTCCATCAGCTTCAGATAGGTATGCTAAAAGTTTTCAAAAGTGATAATGGATTTATCAAACTCTACTTGTGTTGTCATTTTTTGCTTTATATCTTTTGGGTCTTGTGTTAGTACCTGTTATCTGATAGTAACGTGGCTATGCTAACTCTCTTTTGGCTATTATGCATTTGTTTGGTATGTATTTTCCCATTCTATAATTTTCAACTTTGCTCAATCATTATGCTTTAGGGTAAAAATATAAATTTGGACTTACAATCTCAAGTCTAATATATAAAGAGCTTAGAGGTTATCATTTCCATTCTCATAAGAATCAAAAAGCTTAAAAAACTGAAGATAAACAACTCATATCCATCAGATATTTGAAGCAGCGTGGGTAAGTATAGCTTTTATTATATCAGAAGACATTATTAAATTAGAAAAGACTGCCCTCTTTTTGGCCACATCGAGAGGCTTGCGGGATCTTAGTTCCCTGATCAGGGATTGAACCTGGGCCCTGGCAGTGAAAGTGCCCAGTCCTAACCACTGGATTGCCAGGGAATTCCCAGAAAAGACTGCTTTAAAAGGGTACAATTAGAAAAAGTTCATGGCAATTAAAAATATGTTTCCCTAAAGGTAAAATAATTGTACTGATAAACAGGATAAGAAAAACAGAGATAGCTAAGTTCAAAGTAGGTATGTCAAACATAAAGATAAAAAAAGAATTTCCAGAGTTGAGCAAAAATTCAAGACGATCAAAAATGTTAGGATAACATTAATCATGTACAAATTCTAATAAAAATGAAGAACAGAGGCAATGAGCTCTCCTCAAGATAAAAAAACAACAGAAAGAAAACAAGGTATTTTAAAATAATGAATTCCTTCAATTTCAATATATGAAGAATATTAAGATTGCTGAAAGTGATGAATGAAAATGCACACACACACACAAAGCTTTCTCTTTCCAAGCTTCCTGCTGTTCAACATTAAGTGTCTTTTTGATCCTCAACGTGAAGATGACTGTTCAAGCTCAAGCCATAAAACCCAATTTTCATCCAATAGAAGAAAAAAAAAAAATCATTTTTAAGGAGAAATCCCTGAAATCTAATTTCAACAGCCAATCCTTAGTCTCTTGACTAAGAAGAATAACTGACATAAGCAGATTTACAAAAAAAAATACAGGATTAAAATATTAGACATGTCCTAACTGTAACCATAGAAATAACAAAACTCAATCCTAGTTCAACTCCTAATTAGACTTTCAACTAATGACCTGACAGAAAAAGAGACATTTTAATTTATAAACCTGTATACTACTTAACCTTAGTCTATGCTGTTATACATATGATGTCCCACATTCAATAAAAAATTAAAGACACGAGGAAAACAATCCATTGTCAAGAGACAAAAAAATCAGCAGAACCATACTCACAGATGACCAAGATATTTGAAATATAAGTCAAGTACTCTGAAGTAACTTTGTTATGATATGTTAAAGGATATAATGAAAAAGATAGATTACTTGAATTAGCAGATAGGGAGTTTTAATGAAAAGATAAAAAATAGAAAAAGGAATCAAATAGAAATAGAAAAGCATGATATCAGGAATGAAAACTTCTTGATGGACTCATCAGTAGACTTAAGAAATTGGTGAACTTGAAATTAAGAAATCAACAAAATTGAATCCAAAGGAAACAACAAAAAAAACATGGGACAGAATCTAAGAGCTATGGATTGTGGGACAATATCAAATGACTGAACACAGGATTATCTGAAGCTCCAGAGGAAAAGCAGCGACAGAATAAGGCAGACAAAACATAATGGGAAGGAATTTTCTAAAATAGTGAAAGCTATCAAACCACAAAATCAGTAAGTTCCAAACAGGAAAAAAGTAAAACAAAATGCATCTAGACATGTCATATTTAAATATTTAAATAAAGGAGAGATCTTGAAAGCTGATAAAGGAAAAAATATTACACAGGGAATAACTAAGCTAAGAATTACAGCAGATGTCTTGTCAGAAAATATGCTAATTACAAGAAGATATATGGCGCCTTTCAAAATGTGAAGAAAAACAAACCTGTTAACCCAGATTCTAAACCCAGTGAAAATATGCTTTAAAATTAAGGTGAAATAAACACTTTTTTAGAAAACACAAAAGACAAGAGAATTCATGGCTAGGAGACTTGTTAAAATAACTGTCAAAGGAACTTCTTTAAAAAACAGCAACTAACACACCATTGTAAAGCAATTATACTCCAATAAAGATGTTAAAAAAAAACAAAACTTGAATCTCCACAAAGAAATGAGGAAGCCCATATATGATAAAAAATTAATACAGATATAAATATATTTTTCATTATTTTTCTCTGGCTTACTTCACTTGGTATGAGGTAAGGTCCATCCATGTTGCTACAAGTGATATTTTATTCTTTTTTATGGCTAAGTAATATTTCAATTTTTATGGCTAAGTAAGATTTCACATCTTCTTTATCCATTCATCTGTGGATGGATATTTAGGTTGCTTCCATGTCTTGGCTATTGTAAATAGTGCTGCTGTGAAGATTGGCGTGCATGTGTGTATCTTTTCGAATTATAGTTTCCTCCAGATATATGCCCAGGAGTGGGATTGCAGGAATTAGTTATTTTCAATCTTGTCACAGATTTTTTCTACAAATATATATAATTATATTAATTATATAATTGTATATAATTACATATTATGTATCTATTAAAAAACACAATATATATATGCCATATATTTTATATATATATATAAATAATTCCCATGTAAGAGAACTAAAATACTAAGATCTACTTTCCCAAAAATATCTCTAGTTATTACAACTTTACTTATTTTATGTGATAGAATCAAGTGCACAAGTGTTTGATGATTCAATATGGCCTTTAATAATTTGTCTCTTTCACAGCAACTAAGTTGTGAAGTTACTGCATAGCAAGATCCTAAATCAGTGATTTAAAAGTCAATTAATCTCTCTTTCTCTATCAGAGGAGATTCCAAATAATCAGTGTTAGTAAATTAGCAAAGTAACAGTGATTATGTGTTCATTTTATTAAAATTCGAGGTAAAGCTCTTACTGTCTTTTCTTAGAGATTCTTATTTTTTGTTTAAAATTATCACCTATTTTATGTTCCATAAATATAACATTCATTAAATTTTGTCCAGTCATGGAAAGGTCTTATGGAAATGTTGTCTGAAAAACTTGGCAACCTGGAGAGCTGTTCTTACCTTGATGGGTTGTGATTATAATGTTAGTAAATCTGATAAGGTACAACTTGTTACTGAAGTATTTTGATTAAATTGAGTGTTTAGTTTTAAGTGTATTTCTTCCACTAAGATCTAACTACCAAAAAAAAAATCAAATTATAAACTTGATTGAGGTTGGGGAAAAGCTCACAATAAAAAGATAAATGTAAATAAACTTGCAGTTTTGTGAAAAGAAACCATAATGTTTCGAAGGAAGAAAACGTATCTTAGCAGTTTTCAAATATCAATGAATGGATATGCCACTAGAATTTTTAATAATTTATAAAACTTCCATAGATGACAAAAAATTAGAATTCCACAGAGAACTTTAATCTTTTATTTAATGTGAATATTTATTTATATTTGAAATGTACTCAAATCAAGTTTAGTGGATGGTGACACTCAGTGCTCTCATGATGGGCATGGGATCTAAAAACTCACTCAGTATGGCCTCATCAGCTGCACTATAGAATTTTTCAAGACTTATTTTAATTCACAAAGTTTTGTAGGTCTTATTGTAATCATCAATATTAGGTGTTAAAGGGTTGTGAATTCTATATCCTACTTTGAATTTTATTGAATGTTATATTTGTATTCTAGCATTAGAATGCAGTTAATTGTATTTCTGAATGAAGCATATTGTGACTTAAAATTATAATTAATATATAAAGCATTGAATTTGAGGTGTAATTCTAAATATTATTTATAATAAATACACTAGTCAAAGCATTTGAAAATATATTAAATATATAAAGTATTTTTTTCAATGTTATTTTATAGTAGGAATTTTGACACATATAAGGAAGGATCTGTTTTCATACAAATGTACATATTAAAATATATCCTTTTTTCCCATTTGTAGGGTATTTGGTTCATAGATATTTTAAAGATAGTGAAAGATCCTGCTCCCTCTAGTAATCTATTACATATTATTTCATATAGAACTCTTGGGCGATTTACTATGTCTCAAGACAGATAGTTCTTTCATTGGATGAATGTGACTATGACCAATAACTTCCTTATAATGGGCTGAGAGCCATGTCTTTCTAAGTCACACATTAATCCTAATTCTGCCCTCAACAGTGACAAAGAATTATTCTATGCTTTTTCTCTGTCTTTTGACAGTGCTTCAGATATTTGAAGACAGCTGTCATGTCTCTCCACTAAGACCTCTTTTCTCTGGAGAGAAAATCTCTAGGCTTTTTTTTTTCCTCTTTCCCCCTTTCACTTTTCTTTTTTCCTACTGTGCTTCACACAACATTTCCATCAGCTCACCATTCTGGTTGCCCTCCACTATACTCTCTCCTTTTTGTCCATTCCCCTTTGAAAATGTGGCACTCAGATTTTAACACAATACTATTACACTTGGAACACAAGTGATTTTAATACTAGGTTACACCACTGGTTTAAGTTTGCATTTAAAATATCAGAAAGGCAGTGATAAAAAAATGTTGATAATATTGGACAAGGTGAAGCAAGGATGGAGTTGTTATAGTTTAGGCCAGTACTGATGTGCAAGTTGGACTACATGGCCTATCACAAAAATCACAGGAGCAGAGAAAATTGTCAGTGGCAGAAGCTAGACAAGGGATAGCAATAAAAATGACAAATACTGAACAGAGCTAGACCATTGGAAAGCCAACGTTTTGGCAAACAAAGAGTAATCAAGAAATCTTTAGGTACCAGAGAATCAGAGTACTTTTAAAACATTTGGGAAAAGGGCCCTTCTTGGAGTAATCTGATGAACGAAGTATTAATCATTAGTGTTCAAGCCCTAATTTGTAGTGTGAATTTCAATACCTTACTTGGATCCATTTTATTAACAAATAAAATTGGAGATAAGTTAATATAATAACTGATGATGGGTTTTTTGTTTGTTTGTTTGTGGTACGCGGGCCTCTCACCGTTATGGCCTCTCCCGCCGCGGACCACAGGCTCCGGAGGCGCAGGCCCAGCGGCCACGGCCCACGGGCCCAGCCGCTCCACGGCACGCCGGACCCTCCCGGACCGGGGCACGAACCCGCGTCCCCTGCATCGGCAGGTGGACTCCCAACCACTGCGCCACCAGGGAAGCCCTGGGTTTTTAATTTGTATAACCATTTTTGGCAGCAGCCTAGTGATTGCTACCAAAGTTAAAGATGTACAAATTTGAGCCCGGCAGTTGTCAGTGTCTACCCAAGATTTCTCTCACATATGTAAACAAAGAGGTATGTTCAAGCATGTTCAATACTACCCTATAATGGCAAAAAAAAAGTGAAAACAATTTCTTTCTCATAAGGGAATAAACAAGAGATTATTAACTGGAGTTAAAAGGACTGTATTGGATCTTTACGTGTCATCATAGTAGTATGGAAAAAAATGTTGGCCAAAACATGATAAAAATAGTACCAAATATATCCATAGCCTGTACAGCGTACATAAACTCATCTGTTACAGAAAGAGGGACTCTCAGATTACAAAACAACAAAACACCTAAATGTAGTTTAAGAGAGACATACCTAAAATATAACAACACAGAGTTTAAAAGTAAATGGGAAAAAAACATGTACTAGTAAATGATAAAACAAAAAAAGTAGAATAGTTATTTTAACAATATCAGAAAAAGTACACTGAAAATTAAAGACAACAAGGATAAAAAGAGCTGTCACATATTGATGAGAAGCAATCTGCCAAAAATATATAATAATTCTGAATGAATGGGTAACAGATAACAAAAGAGCTGTAAAATATTTAAAGCAAAAATGATGAAATTGTAAAGAGAAATTAAGACAACCATCAGACAAGTTTTAAGACATCTATCTCAGTAATTGAATCATTAAGCAAAAAGAAATGATAATGAATGACTAAAATAGTAACACAGAACAATGAAACAGCACATTCTTTTAAGTGTGCATACATAGAATCCTTCAACCAATGACAATTTTCCTAGATACTTATGTACTAGCCCATAAAGAAAGTAATAAATACCAAAGAATCAGAACCATACAATTTTCTTTAAATACAAATCAATAAAATTAGGAATCAATAAAACAAATTATAAAATATAATTTTGGAAACTTAAAGGGAATGCTGCCAAATAATGATTTAATTAAGAAATCATAATGCTAATTAGAAAATATTTAGAACTGAACAATCTGCAGAATATATTAGGGTTAGTGGATAGGAAGACTCAATATCTTAAATTGGTCATTTGTTACCTAACATTTAACTTCAATGTAAATGTTAAACACCTTTTCCTGAAACTTTACAAATCTGTGTAGAAAATAAAGGTCAAAACTGCCTATGCAATTTTGAAGATATGTAAAGGGGTACTTGTCCTCCAGATATCAAAACCCGATGTAAAGCTAAACTAACTAAGATGGTGGAGTGTTGGCAAAGAAATAATAAAGGTAATAGAAAAAATGCTCAAAGACAGCTCATTGTAAAAATTGGAAATTTGCCTGTGATGGAGGAGGCATTGCTTTTCATCATTTACAGATGAAAAAAAACAAGCATTGAGTGTTTAGAAACTTGTTCAAGATTCTGTAGCAAGCAAATAGCTCAGTCTACTTTGTCCCAGATTTTCCAATGTGAGGATTTGAGATGTCAACCTCTCTGCTGCTGGGAGAGAAAAGGAAATGTGTGATATAATAAACATGTGATAGTCACTGGTGCTGATCATCAAACATTTCTGGTGCTCTACCTTTCAGTGAACATGGTAAGTTGCACTTCTCAATTGAGTTTGGAGTTAGACACGGTAATGAGAATTGCTTTGGACCACAAAATGGGAGATTAAATCGGGTATGTCACTGCCTTGTAGAGAGATAAGAGTCAGTGCATGATTTGGATTCTGTGTTTCTTTCCCACTGCTGTGTTGATTTGGGTCTCTGACTGAATTTGCTGAACCATGTTGTTTATGTAATTTGAGCAAAAAATACACTTTTGTTATGTGAATCCACTGATATTTGGCAGCATAATCCAGCCCTACCTGACAAAATACAATAATTATAAGAAAAAAAGAAAAGGATGGTGAGACTGAGAGATGTATCACCCAATCTTTTTACCTAAGTTAAATCATGAAATTTATTTGTGTTTCTTTCAAGGCCATACTTTAAGTCACACAGACCACAGCTAATCCAGCAGAAGAATTTGTTGAATTTAAAATACCAGGAAGTAATAAATTAGTCCCCCAGATTCAAAATGTCACAGAGAGAGACTAGCCTAATGGTTAAAGTTCTGTATGGTTCAACTTGTGTTTCAATTCACTATAAGAAAGACCTTGAACATTTAAGAACCAAATCAGAAGGGAATCAAATGGTGTTAGTATATTCTTTCCAACTTGTCTGAAAAGCCATACCATAGAGTAATGCTGACTTACCTCATTTCGATGATCTCCTGGGAAGAGGATAAATGAAGTGTTTAATTCCTGCATATGATTCAGAACCAGGAAGCCAAATCCCAACCTGTGTTTTCAGAGTCAACCGTCAGGATAATTTCTGGCAAGAGCCTTTCTTTTTCTGTTAATACAAAAAGTGTATGAAAGATTCAGATTAGCTGCCTGGCTTGATGCAAATAACAGGAAATTGCTTAAATTTCTACTATTCCTCTTCTACAAAGAAACTGCCTGTGAGCAATTTACATTTTTTATTCATAGAACATAGAAAATTAGGTTGGTAAATTTTTTTTATTATCAAAAGCCATAGTTTTATCAGATATGTAAAGTGCTAACTACCAATTTTAAGTTTCTAAGTGAAACGAAGGAAATATTTTAGGGCAGTACATGGAAAGACATAAAAATATAAACTACTGCATGTCCTAAGAGAAAAATTATATCAATAAAAGTTTTATTTTTTTCAAGTTAAGAAATAGGAGTCTTCTATTTGATGATTTGAAAAATATGTATTCATTCATCCGTTTAAAAAATAGTTATTGAGTCTTAGAAGTTAGCCGTGGAATTTGATATAGAGGTAGAGAAATGCACAGCACCAGTGCCTGTCCTCAGAGAGTATAGTTCTTTTGGAAAATATAAGACTTTAGATAGAAAGGAAGAAAATAAAGGAGCTATAAACCTAGAGGCAGACTCTCAAGTAAGTTTTAAGTCTTGAATGGTCCCACCACAAACAAACAAAAAAACCCATCAACAACACTCTTCTACATTTTCTGAAATCTTTATTTTCATTTTGCTACATTTACCATAATTTTAGCTATTAACACAATTTCCTTTTTCAACTTCTTTTAACAGAAAGAGTATAGGATTTGAAGTCAGACAGAACTAGGTTGGAATGCCAAATCTAATAGTGACCCCCTCTTGGCATAATTCCTTAAACTCACAAAGCCTTAGTTTCCTAATCTAAAAACTAGAATTATATTTACTCCATAGATTTTACTTTAATTTGGGAGAATTTATATAAAACATCTAATGTGCCTAGGGCATATGAGGTGCTCAATATATGATAGTCCCCTTAACTTAAATAAGCCAACTTCTTTAAAAATGAGAAACCAGTTTAAGGCAGGAATCTATAAAATCATCATTGTTATTAGATAATAGATATTATTTGAGATTAATGCATTTTATTATAGTATAAATATTTTTATGTATTAAACATTGAATATATGCTAAGTACTATCCTAAGTAGAAGACAATAAAAGAATGAGAGAGTATAGTATCTTCTTTAAAGTAGTTTATATCTATGCATCCTTCACAGCCTAACGGAAGTGAATTTGACTTCTTTCATCCCTTTGCTGAATTATTCTTCTTAAAAAGACAAAATGTCCTGATTGAGGAGGATAGAGATTTCAGATTGGAGAGGGAAGCATAATGCAAAAGAATGGGGTTAATATAGGGCAGGCTGTGGCAGGGAAAATGGGTTTGAAGAGGTGAGGGTAAAGTCCTTAAAGGAACAGAATGAATTACCATAATCACAGTTCTCTGTTTTCAAAATTCTATTTTGTGTTTATTCAAGGCAGAGTGGATCTCTCCCCTTTTTCATTCTCTTGTACATTTTAATGTCACTGATCACAGGATATAGAATTTACATTAGTAAAATCCAACTGGAGAACCAAAATTTGTTACATTGATTATATGGGAAAATTAACTTCTAGACAACCAACTTATAAATGAATTTTTGAGATTGCCTTTACTGACTGTCCATATACTATGTAGACAGAAACTAAACGTGTGGAAAGAGTTATAAACCCCTGCTATATTATCTAACTAACACAGACATTTCTTCAACAGTAACAAAAAATGAATAAAAGAAATGATAACATGTACTATGAGTGTGAAGAAGTTAGATCATCTCAAATATTTACCTTCCAAAGTATCACAAAATATACTATATGACTGAGGTCTCGAGTGATGATAGAATATGCTTATTTCAGAGGACCATTAGTGGCTGTGGAATATTTATACACCTTTATGACATCCACAGTATTGAATTTGATTTAGAGCAAAAGCATTTGGTTAAATAAGCTGTAGAAGTTAAGGATAAATTACTGCATGCCTTCAATATAGGAACATGTAATTTCTAATTCATCTTCCAGGAACTGTGATGTGTTTGTCAGATAGGTTTTGCATATCAGCAGTGTGGAAGTATGGCAGAAGTTAGGAAAAGGAGAGTGGATCTCAATTTTTCTTATCTACAAATCTCCTGTTCAAAAAGGAATGCCTGTTAAGGCAGAGAACCACAAAAATAGATCAAATTTACGTGCCTTTATTTTTTTTTCCTTTCTACTTCCTCTCAGTTTATCCTATTGCCTTGGCCAGGATCCAAGATAGAAATCATAGCCCTAGATAACTTTATACCCAAGAAGAAATATTACCTAAGAAAATATTTTGGAGATGATCCTTCTGAGGATGAACTTACTTTCTCGATTTGATTATTCCTATCACCAAAAAGGAGACTTTTTTTTCCTACTCTGAGGTTCACCATGAGTTAGATAACTTGGCACAGTCCAATCTGGACTGTCTGTCCCAGGCCTTCCTTTCAAACAGAACATAGAAAAGCTTAAGCTGTGAGCCCCATTTTATGTGTTTTAACACAAATACTGCCCAGGATGTTTAAAACCTGTTAGAAACAATTGAATTGACTACAACATTTGCCCTGGTGGGGCAGAGAACAACAGCTTGCTATCTGGACCATAGGTTTAATAAGATGAGGGAAAATGACTAGGGGCCTTCAAAGGTGGCCTGTGCAAATGCCTTTTCAAAGACTAATGGTAATAATCATGGTAGAAGCTCACACTTAATAAAATACAACAATAGCCTTTATGGTAAA
Organism: Phocoena sinus; assembly: GCF_008692025.1. Taxonomy (NCBI): domain Eukaryota; kingdom Metazoa; phylum Chordata; class Mammalia; order Artiodactyla; family Phocoenidae; genus Phocoena; species Phocoena sinus. Next base: position 28,174,145 of record NC_045775.1, read on the forward strand.
GAAAAAGAGAAACCTATGTAGAATTATTATTTTCCTGCTCAGTGTGACACTTGTCAACCTGCAAGTATTTCCATCATTACTTGAGGGTTGTTGTTATGCACTGGAAACATATCCATTGTGTTCAGTCCCCTTGAGTTAGATTAATATGTGTGATATCTTATGCCAAAAGGCCTTTTTGATTGTCATGGGGAGAGTCATTAGAGCCTGACCTTAACTCAGTAGTGAATAGTGACATTAGTTTAGTCGCCTATACCGACTTTTATTGGCATAATGACAACCTATTCTTATTCACGATCTGTCAGCTTCTTCTGAAGTCATTTAACTCAAGCTCTGTATGATAGAACTTAACATTAGAGGCATTGACCTTCAGCAATTTTGTATGAACATGGTTGACAGGTATAACGGTCATGGGAAGTGCAGATGATTGGATCAAAAAAATGAGTTTCACTGTACAGCAATATACTCTATCCCTGGTTTTACTGTTGATGGGTTAGATATACATCGTGTCAATTTTTAAAGGCATTTTGCCATCTTGAAATATTATAGAAGTACTTATCCAAAATCCCTCAATGACTGGAGAATGACTTTTTATGTTTATTATTTTCTTTTAAAAGGAGGTTAACAGCAGAGGGCTCAGGAAAGAAAAAAACACTTTCAAGTGACAATTACATAAGTCATACAAACAGCCTTTTACTTCTCAGAGGAAAATACTCTTGTGTGAAGCACACAACGGTGAAACTTTTGCAAAATCTTTGTTGTAGTTATGGAAATATTCAACCAGATTTTGTACTAGTTTACAATTTATGAGTATTAGTCACTGAGTAGTGGAGAAACAATTATCATCATTGTATCATCTAAGAGTCCTCATTCCACTTTACACAGTTGGATTATTCTCTCTATATATATATCACTAAAATATTTCTGGTTGTTTATTTCATATATCCTAGGATATTTAATAAACTAATTATATGTAATCATGTATTGAACTTTTGTTAACTAGATTAGCACAATCATTACTTAACAGTTGAGTGTGAACATTGTAGTTCGACAATATACATTCAGATGCCAGCTCTAGCACTTTCTAGCTGTGTGATCTTGGAAATGTTAATTAGCAAGTTTCAGCTTGTTTCCTCACCTACACAATGGGAATAATTTGTTACTATATTGCATCACATATTAAATAAACTCATGCTTATAAGCAGTAAGAAAGCGCCTGTCCCAGAGCAACTATTCAATATGTTACTTTGCTGCTGCTGCTGCTAATAATGACGATACTATTGTATGTAGTATGTTTACCCTTTGGTATTTCAACTTCAAGGCTAAGAAATAGTGTAAATTAAGTAGGTTGATCTAAGCACATTGAGAAATTCAGACTTGGTTTTCAGAGTTTTGAGGAATGTAAGTTCTCTTCAGTTAGAATTAAACATTCACAAATATGTGAAATCAGAATTATCTTTGAAGATGCAGAATGTGTTTATTTGGATCCTTACAGACTTATCAGTCCCTCTCCTTTCAGAGGCTTCTGTATTTAAACTTTCTGTTTCCTATACACTAAGATGTTGAGTATTTTGTCTGTTACAATTTCAAAGAGTGGAATGGCATAGTATGGAGAAAAATCTAGATTTCAACTCTAATTCTTCCAATAAATAGCTGGATTTTCATTCTATAAGTTATTGAGTCTTGTTAATCCTCCCTTCCCTTACAAATGCAGAATTATTTGAAGAATTCTTGTTATATGTTTAAATCATTATGTCCTGAACTCAGACAGATTGGGTTTGAATATATACTCCACCATTTCTTGGAAGTATGACAATGGGTAAACTAATTGAACTCTGTAATCATCAGTAGATTGCAGTGGTATATGTAACTACTTCATTCCTTCATAAAGGTTTTTTTATGGTTAAATAAAATAACACCCAAAACAATTTAGAAAATGGTCTCATAGAAATATATGTTCAATAAACATGTATTATAAATATCAGAAAACTCAGCTGGAAGTACTAATTGATTTTCTTCCTTTCTTTTCCCACTTAAAAAAAAAAGCATATGCTATGAGAATGTTTAAATCTAGATTAATGAAATCAAATCTTCCAATAGTCAAGATATTCCTAGGAAATGCTTCAAATTAGGGCCATAGACAGTTGATGACTCTACTTGTATATGAAGATAGCCCTGGATAGAAACACTGGTTATTACACATATTAGAATTTATTTTCTTTGTATGTTGTGCCCCTTCCCTATGAAAAGACACTTTTGATAACTATAGGTATCATTTCTGCCAAATGAAATCCAATAGAGTCGCTTCTCATTTTTAATCATTATATACATATTTCTGACAAATGGAGGGGTTTTTTGCTTTCTTTTTTTTGGGGGGGGGTGGTGTTAATGAGGCACTTCACATGTTAGAGTTGATTTTCAATCACTGTTGTTAGTAAACTTTAAAGAAAAAAACAAACAGGTTTATATTAAGCGTTTTTCTCTTTCTATATATATGATCAAAAGAGTGTTTTAATTGTACATATCAATTTATCAATTAAAGCTATGAAGGCTACATTCAAACTAGTTTAAGACTTAAAAAACAGCCTCAGTGTCACTCAGCATGTCAGAGTGACCCATTACAGGAGTCACTGACCTCCCTCTGTGACAAGCATCTCGAGGTCCCATGCTATTGATACTGGCTCAGGAGAAGTAAACTTATCTTTTCCAGTTGCCCCCATGGCATCTCTAAAACTATAAGTAAGGCTTCTGGGAGAACATAATAGGTTGCAAGCCTGACTTCTCAAAACAATTTCAATTGAGTTTTAAATTGCTCAAATAATATGTTCATTTGGGGGTAGGAAATCAAACTTCTAATGCCAATTAATTTTATCGCATAATTTCAAGTGTCTGATTTCAAACTGATATTGCTTGACATTTCTTGCTACTGAGAGAAGAAACAAATTATACAAGTACTTTAGACAATTCTATTATTACATTAAATAAAATGAATACACAATTAGTGGTTTAGCATCATTAAATAAAATGAATGCACAATTAGTTGTTTAGCATCATAAACTCATATATAATTAGAGGTATGATACCGTTTTCTGGAACCTCGCACAAGGTAATACTTAATTTGAAGTAAAAGTTAGAACTATGCACTGACAGATGAATTTTTGAACCCTTTTGATTGTGACAGTTATTCTTCTGTAGCTGTTTCTAAATTTCCCCTCCCATCAAATAAAAGATGGTAGCATTTATCCACAGGGTTTTCTGGTTATCTTCCTATTTGCTCTCAGATCCATTCTCAGCCCTTTCCTGTCCTGCTCTATATTGCAGAAAAGTATATTTCCCATAATCTCTTGCCTACTGGCTTTTAAGAAGTTTCAGTCAATGAGAGTCTCTAGCAGAATACAGAGTTAGGAGGTGGGGAAAGATGGTATATCTTCCTTCTTTTCTTTCTCTATATCTTCCTTCTTTTCTTTCTCTTAGAGCAGCAGAATCTCCACTAGACAGCTTTTACCTTCGGTGATCTCAGCTCCAACCAAGAGGAGCTAATACACTTCTAGCTTCCACCTGTTGACAGCAGCTCCTGGGATCTAGTTACATAATTTACTCTTTCCCCTCTAGCCTTAGAGGTGAAAATTTCTTGCTATTTCTTATCTTTTGGTGGGTTCATTGTCCTTAAATCTAGAGCCTGTGTATTTTCTGACTGAATCCGAACTAATACACTTAAGTTAAAAGAGAATAGGGGCTTCCCTGGTGGCGCAGTGGTTGAGAGTCCGCCTGCCGATGCAGGGGACACGGGTTCGTGCCCTGGTCCGGGAGGATCCCACATGCCGCGGAGCGGCTGGGCCCGTGAGCCATGGCTGCTGAGCCTGCGCGTCCGGAGCCTGTGCTCCGCAGTGGGAGAGGCCGCAACAGTGAGAGGCCCGCGTACCACCAAAAAAAAAAAAAAAAAAAAAAAAGAGAGAGAGAATATATCCGACCTCCACCCACAAGAAGCTAGCTCCTTCTTTCTGAAATCCTCTGGAATTTAGCCATAATGGGTCAATTCCATTATGGAACTTGTCAGAACATTTTCCAGGAGAAGAAAAGCTTAGGAGCATATTTTACTGGTTATCTCAGGTAGACCTAAACAATATGCAAATAGTGCATATCATTGTGTTAACTGATATACAAAGAAGGAAAAAAATCATACGATTATCATGATTCTAAAGAACATTAAAAAAATTTCAAATTCAATACCATTCATAATTGAAAACACACACACACACACACACACACACACACACACACACACACACCTGGAAATCTTAAGGCATAGTATAAACTTTAAAGCATTAGAAAGATCAAGGCTCAAGTCATAAAGCAAAATACTTTTAATGGTAAAACAATGAAAGTATTTCTACTGAAATCATAAGAACCACAAAAATGCCTGCTGCTATATGATTATGTAATTTTGTTTTTAATCAATCCAGTAGGACTTGAAACAGAAATAAGAGTTTTAACAATGAATAGAATGAAGATAAAATTTTGACCATCTGTAGATGACATAATTACATGCTTTGAAAACCCTAAAAAAAATCAACCAAAAATAATAGGAATAGTCAACTAAAGTCAAGGCAAATATATGTAAAAACAATTAGTAGAACATTTTCCTATAACAAGCAGTCAGAAATATACATGGAAGTAGAAGTAATTCACAAAAGTACAAAATATAAATTTTAAAACCATTCTAACAAAACATATGCAAGACGTGTGTGTGTGTGTGTGTGTGTGTGTGATTAAATGGGAATATAATACATTCTGAGTGTATAATTTAATATTGTATGCTAATTATTCCTAACTGTACCCTAATAGTGACTAAGATATATTTCAGAGCCATAATAAGTAAAATGATATAATACACAAGTAACATACAGATTGAATAGAGTCTCAATTAAAAGAACTTAGAGTCTGTGATTTCAATATTTGTTAAACAGATCTTCCAGAATAACTTGAAGGAGTGAAATATTTAACAAATAGTGTCATTATTATTTAATATAAAAGATATCTTAAGCTTCTACCTCCAGATTTTTCTCTTTAAATGCTGCATTTCCTTTTGGGTTATCTCTTTAGTTTTAAAAGTTTAATCTATCACCTCTAAGAATAAGGCCACCAAATCTCTCTCTTTGGTCCTGTTTTCTCTCTCCTGATAATGAGATGCATATCTCCAAATGTCCCAACTGATCTAAAACAAAGCAATTACCAAACTATGCTCAACCTTTTTCCCACTTCTTCAAATTGTAGACCCATTGGAGACCAACTATCTGTTCCGTTCCTGCCTCCTCTGTAGTAGTGAACATTCAGAAATCTTAGATGATCAGTTAACACTCATAGTGTTACACTGAAGTACTACAACAACATAAATTTTTCGATGTAAAATTAATTTCTATAGAAATATGGCTTACTATCAGTGTTTACAAAATAGATAATGTGATTTCTTATAAAGGTTTAGAAACTACATTTAAAAACTACATTCTTTAGACACGGTATTTTTAGAATTCTTGCAAACTTTTAAATAATGAAGAATGTTGCCTCATTTGATAATCAAGCAAATTAGAACTTCTAATTACAGGTGGGATGAGGTAATGAGCAAAAGACTCAAACATAACAAGAACAGTAAGTACATTTGTAAGAAAGATCAGTTATCTCAGGGACCAAATATTCAGCAGAGCTTTTGGTGGAGACAAGGAGCTTTAAGCATATGGTCACTTTGGCACTCAGGGCATTTCCCTTATTTTGGAATTACATGGAGTCAGAGTGAAAACGTATGCATACAATGTTGGGAAAATAGAGTGAAGATTTCAGAAGCATGGGGAAATAAAGAAAAGAGATCTAAACCTGTCAGAGGAAGGGATCACAAAGAATATATCAAGATTTCAGGTGAAAACCCTGGAAGGCAAGTGGTAACCTAGAGGTAAAGTAAGCCTCATCAAAGATGAAACCCAGTGTCAGCACATCACATCCCTAATTAAGTTAGGTGATCAGTCATCACTGAATCAGCTTGGCAGCGGAAGAAGCAGCAAACTCATTTTTCCAAAAAGATAGCATCAACTCAAGTACAAGTAACATACAAGCAATCAAAAATTATTAGGTATGCTTGGAAGGAGATGGCAGCATCCTGAAATCTACTCTATATCTTTAGTGGGGACATCTCAGCTAAAACAGAACAAACGCAAACATGCTATCAACAGACCTCCTGGCTATTTATTAGCAAGAGAATTCTTATATGTTGAATACTATTAATAGATAGTACTTGGTCTGTGTAAGTTCTATATGGTAAATAATACTGGAATTTGTGAAATGTGTGTCTAGGCTCATTTCAGAATGTCAGGTAAGCTATGTAATTTTAAAATGTAAAGATATTTTATAAATTAATTGGCTCACTCTTTTCAAGCAATATGCCATATGAGTTTCTCATCTTTAACTTTCTGGTTAAATCTAAAGCAGAATGAATCCTTTAGTGGGAAAAGAAGGACATTTTCACTGCTCTATTTTATCCCAGAGATATCTGATATGTATAAACATATAGACACATACAAATATAAACATACATATATGTGCACTTATTTTGGCAGTTCCTTTCTTTTTTCATTATCACGTAAGTTCCATGAATATTTTTTTGTTCTCTTTTGTTCTCTTCTGTCCTACAGTGTCTAGAATCTTTCCTGGTACACAGCAAGCACTCAATGAATGTGTATAGAATGGATAAGTAGATAAGTAAATAAGTGAGTGAGTGACTTTGAATTTGAAAATAAAAAATATATCTGAAAATTAAGATACCCCTCAAATTTATGATGCAATATAAATTACTGCGTGGAATAAACTTATTATAGTGTCTCTTATTTAATATTCACACTATGTAACTAGCTTGATTACACATGTGAAGTATACACAAGTTTATGAAACCTCTGGCTGAAGATATAGCAGAGTTGGTGGCAAACTCTAGAATATGGACCAACTGCCATTAGCTTTGGAAAACTAGAATAGACAAATCTACAAGCCAGAATGTGTCTATGTGCATGTTAGTGAAGGAGTCCCAGAGCCACTTCCAGCTATTACTTCTGTCCAAAGGGATTAACTGCACTCATCGCCCAAAAGACCAGCTGCTGTTATCATGCCATCATATTGAAAATTATCCTAAATCATATGATCAGAAGTTACAGTCTTTTATAATCATAGGATTGGGAATTCAGGACATGTGTCAGAATTAATTTAGTCTAATTATCTACTTTTATAAGTGCAGAAAAAAGACCAAGAATTGTGAGATTTGACCAACATCTTGTAACTATTTTCAGACAAAGCAGTATCCAAAGCCAAGATTTCTAAATTTTTATCCAAAATATTGTATTACACTATTTTTCTGTGACACTGTTTTTACAAGTCCATCTAATTAAAAGCAATAATACATACTTTTGTGATCTATCTTACAATGGACTGTAAGAAATCAATGAGTTATAGTTGTTCCCTATACACATTTTTTTGAGCCCTTGAACGAAAACTACTGCAGATATCAAAATCAATTCTTGAAACCAAAGATACTTACTTTGTCTTTCTTTGCCTTTGCAATTGGTGAAACTTTTTATAGTTGAGGTTTTCCTGAACCACTTTAAGGGTACAACTTTTTGAAGTGAAGTGTTCCAACAATTTATTTGATATGCTCTGTACACAGGTAGAGACATGAAGATTCTCTCAACAAAATATTTTTTTTTTAAATGTTGGTTCATTTAATGTATAACATATATAGTCACCATAAAATCTGGAGACATATATGAATATATTTTTGTTTCATAAATAATATAACATTAAACTTGTAAACAGATCTATATTTTGAAATGTTACAGCCAATCTTACCTTTCCACCCAATATCAAAAGCCAAAAATTTAGGAGTGATTCTTGACTTGATCCTTTCCTTCACTCCTATAATCAAATGGAGGATTTTCTCTTTATATTACCTAATAAATATCTTTAATTTGTCCATTTTTTAATCTCCTCTACCACCATATAGTTCAAATTAACAAACTATCTCACTTGAGTTATTGGCATAGCCTTAAAATGCAAAATCTATTATGTTCATTATGCTGCTTCTATCATTTCAATGGCTTCCTAGTGCTCTCAAAGAAAAGTCAGAACCCCACCCTCCCAACCTTCCAGCATTGGCTGGAGGGGAGGCTGCAGCCAGTCCTGGTGCCATGAGCTGGGCTTCCTAGGCCCCTGGCCTAGGAGCTTTTTCTCTGCCCTTTTAGGTTTCCATTTTTTGGTGGGGGTGGGGGGTATTGTTACTAAATTTATGGGACTTTTGTGTTTTTATGTTGACTCTGAAGCCAGGTCCTGTAATGAAGCTAGGATACACCTTTGCCTTTGGTGCAGCTAAAAATAATAATAATAATGCTGCTTCTTTTCCTTGAATACAACCAGAAACAAAAAGATATGTCATCTTCATTCTATTACAAAAAATTATATTCAGATTGATTTCATGATTGCATGGATAAAAAGTAAAAACTTGTCACCCTTGAGTTCCACCAATTTATGGCTGCATCTCTCCATCTCATACATAACAAACCTAGTTCCTCCTTCATGTGACTATTTTTCAATTGTTTGGAAACATTTACTAGGCCCTTACCAAGGTATATTCTATTTTCCATGCTAAGCATTTTCACTTATTTCTTCTTTTCTTCCATAATGATAGTTTAAGAACCATCTTCCTCCTCTATAATCCTCTATAAATTCACATGTTGGTATACATTATAAATTTGGTGTCTAAAATTAAATACAGCAATCAAGATGTGGGATGGTGAGATTGGAGTATGCCTAGAGCTGACTTTATGCCAAAAGAGCCATTAAACTCTCTTCAGCAGTATTATTGTAGTTACTCTAAATCTCCTCATATGTTTTCCCTCTGAGGTAAAATTTATATATACTGAAATGCTCACAGATTAAACTGTACAATTCAGTGAGTTTTGATACATGCATACCTCCAGACATCCACTACCCTGTTCAAGGCTGGATATTTCCCTCACCTCAGAATGACCCCCTTCAGTTCCCCTCTAGCAAATTCCTACTCCACATAGGGCCAAAAAAATTCTGATTTCTGTTCCCATTTATTAGTCTGTTTTCTCTGTTCAAAAAATTCATGTAAACCAAAAAATATAGTATGTACTCTTTTGTGTCTGGCTTCTTTATTCAACATAATCTTTTTGTGATAATACATATCACTGTATGTATTCATTTCTGCTAAATTTTTATTGATGTAGTAGTATTCCATGGCTAAAGCATACCACAATTTGTTTTTACATTCACCTGGATGGTTGATGGATATTTGGGTTGTTTCGGTGTTTGGTTTATGAGTAAATCTGCTTTAAACATTTCTATACAAGTCATTTTTGTTTCTTTGTTTTTTTGGACATAACTAAAATAGACAGGAGTTGAAAGCCTGTCTCAGAGGTTAGTATTTACTTAGCTTTGGGGGAAACTGAAAAATAGTTGTAAAAAGTAATCATATCATTTTACATGTCCACTAGCAATGTGTAGGTGTTTCAATTGCTTCACGTTTCACCAATGCTTGATGTCAATCTTTTTCATTTTAACCATTCTATTGTATGTGACTTGGTAACACATTGTAGTTGCAAAATGAATTTTCTGATGACAAATAAATTGAGCATCTTTTGCCCATGTTTATAATATTTTTTAGCTTCTTACTATGTGTTGATTGTCCCTGAAATATTTTGGATATGAATCGGTTTGTATTCTGAATTGTGTGAGCTGTGTATTCATCTGTTATGAATATTTTTCTACTCTATAACTTTTTTACTCATTTTGTCTTTCCTTTGAAGTCAAAATACATATATTTCTATGTTTAAAGTTATTGGTTCTAAGAAATCTTTCCTTATTGCAAAGTCACTAAGGTAGTCTCCTTATATATTTTTTTAGACTTTGTTTCTTGCTATATTATATTTAGGACTATGATTCATCCATTTTATATGTGAAGTGATATAGGTAAAGTTATATTTATTCATTTTTTACATATAAATATTGAATTTTTCCAACACCAATTGTTAAAAAAAAACCACTTTCTATTGAATTAACTTGACTCATACTTCAAAATCAATTGACAGTGTAAGGATAAGTGTATATCTGAATTTATCAATACAGATACCTAAAACATCTGTATCAATTCTGGGTCTGCTCCCACTAACTTTCTTCTTTCTTGATCATGGGTCCTATTTTCATGCTTCATTAAATGTCTTACAAATTTTTTTATTATATGCTAGACATTGTGGAAAAAAACTGCAGAGACTGGAATTCCATTTATCTACTTGTCAACATTTTAAAAAAATACTACACTGCTATGATCATTGTAGCTTTATATCTAAAAAAAGTTATACTCTCTATTGCTTTTCATGCATCTTTGAAGTTATTGGTCTTCCTCATATGCCTTTAGCTTGAAGAATTTGTTTTGGAATTTCTTATAGTGAAGTCTGCTGTACATAACTTCTCTAAAGAATTGACTGTCTGAAAATGTTTTTACTTTGCCTTCATTTGTGAAGGATATTTTTTCTGTATATAGAATTCTAGGTTGACTATTTTTTCTTTCAACACATTAAGTCTATCTTTCAATAATATCTGGCTTCCATTGTTTCAGATGAGAAATCAGCCATCATTCTCATCCTTCTCATCATTCTCACCTTATGTTGTCTATAATGTATCTTCTCTAAATCAGTCTCTCTCTCTTCCCCCTTCCTCTTTCTGTCTTTCCCTCCTCCTTCCCTCTCTTTCTCTGCTTTTAATAAGTGTTCTTTCTCTTTGGTTTCAGCAGATTGACTATAATGTGCCAAGGTGTGCACCCCCTGCCCAGCCTTAATCTCTTTAAATATTTCTTCTGTCCTGTTTGTTCTTTTTCTCCTCTTTTTGAAAATCCAGCTGTGACTGTATTAGGGTATTTGATATTGTCCCATAGGCATTGAAGTCTCTCCTCATTTTTCACTTTTTTCTTCTCTTCTTATATCAGTTTGCCTTCTGGTGTATTCATCTTTTCTCGTGTTGGATCCAGTCTTTTATCGAGCACTTCAAGTGAGATCTTCATTTTTATATCATTTTTTCTTTAGCATTTCAATTTTGTTCTATTTTAAGCTTCTGTCTCTCTGCTGAATATGTTTTATAAGTTCATTAAGATTTTCCATTTTTATAACATATCCTTTAATATTTTTATCAGTTACTTTAAAGCCCCTCTCTGATAATTAGGATATCTGTATCAATTCTGGGTCTGCCTCCACTAATGTTCTTCTTTCTTGACCATGGATCCTATTTTCATGCTTCATTAAATGTAAATGTTTTATTGTATGCTAGACATTATGGGAAAACTGTAGAGACTGCAGTAAATAATATATATCCCCACTAAAAGCATGTCTTCTCTTCAAGGCTGCAAGTTTGGAGTGCTAAGTCAACCTAGTCTCTAGTTGAGATGAGTCAGCTTTTTGGCATATTTAGTTTGGATTAATTTCATTATTAAGTTCAAATATTCTGAAGACAGAATTGTGACATTTTATTAGATCTTGAGATGTAAACATGAACAATATTCTGGAGACTTTTTCTTTTTCAATTAACAACTCAGCCCTCAACTTATAAACTGTGGAGGATTTCTCTCTGCCTTTTAGCTTGGCTACCAGTTTTCTGAACTTCTGCTAATTTCTTTCTACTCTCCTGTCCCACCCATTACTTTCTGCACCTAAAGAAATTACTTCCTTACTTTAGTTTCAAAAGGTTGTAGCAATTCAGTGAGTAGGCTCAGAGTGTCTCAGTGATATTTCTCTGATTATTTCTGTCCTGAATCCCAACCTGAGAAGAACTCTGATTCTCATGGAGGAAAATTCATTTTGCCTGAGAGTGAATTCTATCAGCTGTCTTACTATGCATCCCGTCTTCATCACTTCATTATACTATGTCATGCATGTGGAAGGCCTGTGACAGAAATGTGTTAGGTAGATAAAAACTTTTTTCTATGGTACTGCTCAGGATACTAATCCATCATGCTAACCAACACAAAAGTATAACAAATTCATTAGATATTTGTCTTTATTTCTGTTTATTACAGGTTTTTCTTCTTAACAGCTCTCTGACAAAGATGGAAGAAGCCATGGTTCTCTCTTCTCCAAGATAGAACTTGTCACTTTCTGTAATACAGTTAATTTAGGTTTCTTTGTAACCTAAGCTCTTTGATTTTCTTATCTCAGATTTTGTATCTTATCTGGCAAGTTTCTGTGATTCAAGTGATGATGATGTACTCTTGTGACTTCCTTCTTTTAAGCAGTAGTGAAAGTTTAATCTCCATGCTTTTGCTTCCCCTCTGTTTTTTTTTTTTTAACCTGCTTTCAAATAACAAACATTTTTTCTTGATTTTTCCTCTTCTTGAACTATGGACTTGGTTTATCTGTATCAACAACCCTTAGGGAATTTGCTTTCTAGTCATCTTTGCATCTTTGTATTTTTGCCACATTAAGACTGACCCTTGAGTTCCTGTCCTATTGGCTTTCAATTTTTCTTGCTGGGAAATTTTTGAATAGTTTCTGAGATCATATTAGATTTTCATCTGGACACATCATAGTTTTTATTCATATTGTGCTTAGTATTGTAAGTCACCCTGAAGGTGAGCCCTAATACTACTTGAGAAGCAAAATTAGTATTTGTACATTAAATATTCTTGAATGTTATTGCTTTTGGTTGCTTGGCCATATATATTATATTTTCTTATCAAATCTGATCACAGCTTTCATACTACAACTTCTAGGTGAGTGATTTTAGTTAAATTGAGCATCTCTTTTTACATTTCAAACTTAGACCTCAAAATGATATTTGTGCTTTTATTGTTGTACTAGTAAGTAATCTATTTTTCTGCATGAGATAGAAAACAAAATTATAGTATTGTTTTTAAAACACTAAAAATGTTGTGACTATGTTACATTGAAAATTAAATCATGCAGAGAAATCACTAGCAAAATCGTGTTTAAAGACAGCGTATTAAGAATGAAAGTCATATATGCCATACTTTTCTATTTTACCTAAGCCTAAACTTATTGTTATATTTCTTGAGACAAAATTTTAGATTCATGTTTTTAAAATAATCAGTACTTTCAAGACATAAGAAGAATTACAAAATTACTAAACACACACAATTTTATTAAATTATTAAACATTCAACTTCATGTATTTTGTAATTCTATATTGTATACTTTGCTCTAAATTAAAAAAGAAGTCTAAGATTTCTCTTTATCTAATCCCTCTTCCTTAGGGAATTCACCAACTTCACTGGATATTCATGGGCTGCAATGATGACCTTTTAAAATCTGTATCCTATGAATTATAATGATATAAGCATGATTAACTGTGTATATATTTTTTTCTACTGTTCAGGTATACTGGTGAAAAAGGCAGATATAACAGTCATCAAGAGGTCAGGTTTTGATGAATAATGTACCTATGTATGCCTTTCCATGCATCTGTCTGGTTTGGAGTTCACTGAACTTCTTGGGTCTGCTGATTTTTTAATCACATCTACCAAATTTTCAGTCAATATTTCTTTGATTATGTTTTCTATACCATTCTCTTTCTCTCTCTTCTGAGATTCCAATTACATTTTTGTTTGTCTCCTTGACACTGTGACATCAGTTGTTAAAGTTCTGTTCATTTATTTTGGAGGTGACCCTGCTAGCTTTATCACAGCTATTAGGTGGCATTGAGAGGAGTAGTACTGCAAGACTGAGATTATTCTTATATCTGAGTTTGTACAAATAGTATTACATACATTCAACTAAGGTATAGTTGTGTGTGTATTATTCAATTTTATTGAGGTAGAATCATAATAAAGTAGGAGACAAGTCCTTTGACAAATAAATGCATGGCAAATATTTTCTCCCAGTCTGTGGTTTATTTATTTCTTTAACAGTATATTTTCAAAAATAGTATATTTTAATTTTTATTAAGTTCTATATGTTGACTTTTTCTTTTATATTTAGTGCTCATTCTGTCCTAACAATGAAATTTTCATATTTCAATTTTGTCACTTTGCTTTTAAAACATCATTGCCAGGGCAGATGTTTCAGTACTAAACTGTTCATTGCTGATGTCTGTTTCTTTAAATCAGCATTGCAGATAGCAACAAACTATATAAAATATTATGTAATCCTTCCCAGCTTTACCGGGATCTCAGAAACGCTGTGTCTGACAGTATGGAGCATTGTGGCCTAAGGGAAGTTCTGAAATTGTTTGGCAAATCTTATTTTCCATTTTGATGGTACTTTTATCTTGCTAAAAGAAGCTGTACAAAGAGAGATTAGGCAGCAAGACTGCGGATTTCTAACTGATGCCCTGGCCTTTAAATCTGCCTTCACGTGAGCTGTGATGTCCTAAAGAAACACTTTACTCAAGGGGCCATTAGGCAGAAATGCTCTTTCCTGATAAATGATGTCTTGTCCTTTTACTTTGTCTTTCTCAAGGTAGTTCTTTATTTAAGGAGTACCTTGAAGAAGGCGAAATGAGGAGTGGGAAAGACTAAAATGTATTCCTCACCATTATCTCATGCCTAATAACCGTATTTTACATTTTTCTTCATCAAAAGTAGGTTCTTAAAAAGGAATCTATTTTACCATGAGAAATTTCAGACTGATGATGTCTGTACTCAATGCATTCTCCTATGTATTTTTCTTTTCTGAAAGAGAAGGATGGGTTGTATTATGCTTATCTCAAGTTTAGTGAGGCTAGCTTCACGGAGGCTGCTCAGTGAACTTGATATACAGCCCCTGGAGGTGGTGTGTTAGTGTTTGACATGGACCTGAGGAATCTAAAGGTGTGAATGTATAAATGTATGGCAATGAATCTGAGCTGGCAGGAAGAAGAGACAGAGACACAGAGAGAAGGCTGATTCTAGTGCACTGGGAAATAGCTACACTTCTCATGGCAGGGGACATAGGTGTGCTTCACAAAATAGAAGTGGCACATGCAGTAGAAAGAGCCTGAAAGGAATCATTTATTATGCTGCCCGAAGGACCAACTGTAATGGTATTAGTGATCCATTTGAAAATTTAAGAAAAGAAGAAAATGAAACCAAGGAAGAACCAAGGGAGGAGTGATAGAGCAGTAAACACATTACTCATTATCACAAGGAATGAAGTTGAATGCTGCAGATAACGTCCTCTGAAGCACCCATAGAAGCTTCCCTCAAGAGAAAGACTCAATTTTAAACACCTGTCTGGTCCAGAGAGCACAAATCCAGCTATAAATTTTCCCAGTCAGGTGTGACCCTCACACTCCCATTACCTTCTCTCTTCTCCCATTTAGACACTGGTGGGATCACAAACTTTGGGTAACTAAATGAAGGAAGAGAAGAAATAATAAGAGCATAAAAGAGATAAAGATCAACTATATCATCCCTGAATGGATTACAAGAGTACCTGCATACCTATAACGAGCTCTAGCTAACCGAAGTGTTATCTGTGCATAAAGATTAAAATTGATGTGTATTTTGGACAGGACTCTTGAAATTACTGACTTGTGACTTAGAAGGGTGGTAGCATTTCCAAAAAGTGACAGAAAAATCATAGATCCATCTGAGTTTTTACACACTGGCAAAATGAGAACTGACACAACAGAATAAATGTACAGGCAGAGGGAAGCAAAAATGAAATTGCATTCTGCATATATCCCATGAGTCCTGCTGCTTCACCATAGCAAGTTAGTATCTTATTTCCAAAATCTTTATCTCTAGTACAGTGTTGAAGAGTGGAGGTGGTAGGAGGCATCCATCATTTCTTTATGATAATTTCCAAAGGTCTTCTAAAGTTTTCCCATTAGGTATATTTGCTATTGAATTTCCATATATCCTTTTCATGAGGTTTCTTAATAAAATTCCTATCTATTTCTAGTCTGATAGAGGATTCCTTTTTCATTGCAAATAAGAATTGAACTTAATTAAATGCTTTTTTCTGCATATAGCAAGATGTTTTTATTTCCCTTTTTTAATATGTTAATAAGATGGATTTTTTAATTGCTGAGATAAACCCAATATGGTTCTAATATATGACTAGAATTTTTATTCACTGATATTAATCTTTATATTTTTTGTTTGATTTTCTTTTGGTATGTTTGGTATCAACATTATGCTATTCTTATACAGTTTAGTAAGATGTATATATATTATTATATAATATTTATGTGTATAATTGTGTACATATGTATATGCAAAACTTGTATATAATTGCTTTACATATACATAATTTGTATATGATTTTTATGTGTATGTATATATGTGCACACACATATATATAATATATACTTTTTTGTTTTCAGTTTATGTACGCCATTTCTTTTTCGTCATACTTTCCCTCTCAGTGTGCTTTTTTCTGTTTAAATAAATTCTTTAGTAATTCATTCTGTGATGGTTTATGTGATACATTCTCAGAGCTTATGTATGTGTGCAAATGTCTTTTTTTTTAGTTTCTTCAGAGATAGTTTAGCTGACTATAGAATTTTAGGCTGACAGATGAGTTACCTTAGCACTTGAGGATATTTCTTTATTTTTATCCATCAGAAGTCTGTTTTCAATTTAAATTTTATTATAGGCTCTTATTCCTGAGAGTTTTCATATCTTTTTTTTAAATTCTTAATGTTACATATTTTATTATTATGAGTCCAGATATGGAGCTATTTCCTTTATCCTGATAGATATTTGATAGACTTTTCAATTTCAAAATTCTGATCTTCCCTTCTATAAAATTCTCTTCACATAATGGTTCTCCACTTTCCATTGTCTTCTATTCTTCTGAACTTTTAACAAGTGGTGAGCCTTTCAATCTGCCTGTTCTTCAGATCTCTAAACCTTTCTTTCATATTTCCCATTTAATTTTATCCTTCTATGCTAGCTTCTGGATGATTTCCTCAGTAAATTTATCAGTTCACTAAATGTCTTTTCAACATGTTCAATCTGGAATCAATCATATCTACTGAGAATATTTTTAAACTAAATGACAATTTTTTTTCACTTTGAGATGTTATACTTGGTTATTTATTATAGCAATTTGTTCTTATGTTACCAACGTCTGAAAGACATATATTTTTTTTTGTTGAATATTATTCTAAATTTATTCCCTTTGAAAATTATTTTTAAACTTACTTAAAAGTATTTTATCTTCTATATTATTATTTTAACCTTACGTATAGTGACTTGAAATTATGATTGCTAATATGCAGCTATATTTCTTGTTAATGCATTTATATTTGTTAGTATTAGATTTTATCATGTGTTTCTTCAATTTACTTGTAAGCTTAGGTTAGACAGGAGGTACTTTTATTTGTTTGATTTCTCTCTACCTGAATTCATTCCATATATTCTAACAAACTTGTGTTGCTCTCCACTAGTGTCTTGGCCAACATCCCAGAAATATGAATCTTATATTGATTATTTGGATTTCTGTCCATTACTGAATCACTGATAATGCAATATTTACTCCAAGGCTGGAGAAAAGAGTGTTTCAATTTCTGGTCACTGGCTATGTATGTATTATCTCACTTCCCTACACCTAAGAATTATTTTTAAGCCATTGATCCCAATAATGGTTAGTTGGAGCCTTTTAAAATAATTCTTTTAGGAGCAAAGCATGTCACTACAGTCCTTCACTTATATCAAGGAGTCAGCTCTAGCCACCAAGCAAGGATGGAGTACTTTGGGGAAGTTGAATATCTGGTCAACACTTTGTTTCTGTGGTTCTCACCCTTGCTTTAAAATAGAAATATCTGGGGCTTCCCTGGTGGCGCAGTGGTTGAGAGTCCGCCTGCCGATGCAGGGGACACGGGTTCGTGCCCCGGTCTGGGAGGATCCCACATGCCGCGGAGCGGCTGGGCCCGTGAGCCATGGCCGCTGAGCCTGCGCGTCCGGAGCCTGTCCTCCGCAACGGGAGAGGCCACAACAGTGAGAGGCCCGCGTAACGCATTAAAAAAAAAAAAAAAAAAAATAGAAATATCTGGAGAGTTTTTTGAAAAACTGATGCTCAGACCACACACACCCCTTTTCCAGCTTGTTATTTATATCGGTCTAGAATGGGGAACTATCAAGTGTATTTGAATGTTGCTGGCAATTCTTAATGTGCAGCAAGGATGGCAAACATTGGCTAATCTGGGACCTGGAGCCCAAGTCTTAACTCTAGCGCCACCCATTGCTTTGTACTTCACTTTCTTTTCTGCTCCATAGAGGTGTTTACAGTCATGAACTGTCTAATAAATTGTCCTTTAGTGAATGCTGAAGCCACAGTAGGTGTCCATTAAATACTCCATTGTCAGGGACTAAAGAAAACTGGCCTATTCTCACATTCCCTTCCAAAAATGTTCTTCAGATTCCATTAATATGACACCATTTATTGACTGTCTAATGTGTGCTAAGAACTATATTAGGACTAACAGACAGAACTGAATAAGCTTTAAAATTAGAAAGAGGGCAAGTTAGGCAAATAGGTAAACAAAATAAAGTTGAACAAATACTTAAACACTAGGAGCTGTAATAATAAAAGTGTAAGTGCTTTGTTAATCATGACTTAAGAAAAACTGGAGGAGGAATTTTATTCGGGCATAAAATGAAGGTAATCCTGTCATATACTACAACATGAATAAACCCTCCCTGCGGACGTGGTGATAAGTGATATAAGCCAGTTACAGGAAAGCAACTACTGCATGATTCCACTTCTCTGAGATATCTAAAGTAGATGAACTCATACAGGTTAGAAGCCGAGAGTAGAATGGTGGTTGCCAGGGTCTCAGGAGAAGAGGACATGGAAAGTTGCTGTTCAATAGATACAGAGTTTCAATCATGCAAGATGCAAAAGTTCTAGACTTCTGCAATACAACATTGTGCTTATAGTTACCAACACTCTACTGTACACCTAAATGTTTGTGAAGAGGCTATGTCTCATGTGATGTGTTTATTTTTATTTTTTTAATTTTTAAATTTTATCTTATTTATTTTTTTATACAGCAGGTCCTTGTTAGTCATCAATTTTATACACATCAGTGTATACATGTCAATCCCAATCGACCAATTCATCCCACCACCCCCCACTTTCCCCCCTTGGTGTCCAT
This sequence comes from Phocoena sinus, assembly GCF_008692025.1. Taxonomy (NCBI): domain Eukaryota; kingdom Metazoa; phylum Chordata; class Mammalia; order Artiodactyla; family Phocoenidae; genus Phocoena; species Phocoena sinus. Next base: position 28,193,285 of record NC_045775.1, read on the forward strand.
ACCTTTGTTCTCTACATCTGTGTCTCAATTTCTGCCCTGCAAAGTGGTTCATCTGTACCATTTTTCTAGGTTCCACATGTATGCGTTAATATACGATATTTGTTTTTCTCTTTCTGACTTACTTCACTCTGTATGACAGTCTCTAGACCCATCCACGTCTCTACAAATGACTCAGTTTAGTTCCTTTTTATGGCTGAGTAATATTCCATTGTATATATGTACCACATCTTTATCCATTCGACTATCGATGAGCATTTAGGTTGCTTCCATGACATGGCTATTGTAAATAGTGCTACAATGAACATTGGGGTGCATGTGTCTTTTTGAATTATGGTTTTCTCTGGGAATATGCCTAGTAGTGGGATTGCTGGATCATATGGTAATTCTATTTTTAGTTTTTTAAGGAACCTCAATACTGTTCTCCATAGTGGCTGTATCAATTTAGATTCCCAGCAACAGTGCAGTAGGGTTCCCTTTTCTCCACACCCTCTCAAGCATTTGTTGTTTGTAGATGTTCTGATGATGCCCATTCTAACTGGTGTGAGGTGATACCTCATTGTAGTTTTAATTTGCATTTCTCTAATAATTAGTGATGTTGAGTAGCTTTTCATGTGATTCTTGGCCATCTGTATGTCTTCTTTAGAGAAATGTCTGTTTCAGTCATCAGCCCATTTTTGATTTGGGTTGTTTGTTTTTTTAATATTCAGCTGCATGAGCTATTTATATATTTTGGACATTAATCCTTTGTCAGATGATTCATTTACAAATATTTTCTCCCAACTGAGGGTTGTCTTTTTTTCTTGTTTATGGTTTCCTTTGCTGTGCAAAAGCTTTGAAGTTTCATTAGGTCCCATTTGTTTATTTTTGTTTTTATTTCCATTACTCTAAGAGGTGGATCAAAAAAGATCTTGCTGTGATTTATGTCAAAGAGTGTTCTTCCTATGTTTTCCTCTAAGAGTTTTATAGTGTCTGGTCTTACACTTAGGTCTCTAATCCATTTTGAGTTTATTTTTGTATATGGTGTTAGGGAGTGTTCTAATTTCATTCTTTTACATGTAGCTGCCCAGTTTTCCCAGCACGACTTATTGAAGAGACTGTCTTTTCTCCATTGTATATTCTTGCCTCCTCTGTCATAGATTAGTTGACCATAGGTGCGTGGGTTTATCTCTGGGCTTTTTTTCTTGTTCCACTGATCTATGTTTCTGTTTTTGTGCCAGTACCATATTGTCTTGATTACTGTAGCTTTGTAGTATAGTCTGAAGTCACGGAGTCTGATTCCTCCAGCTCTGTTATTTTTCCCTCAAGACTGCTTTGGCTATTCGGGGTATTTTGTGTTTCCATACAAATTTTAAGATTTTTTGTTCTAGTTCTGTAATAAACGCTATTGGTAATTTGATAGGGATTGCATTGAATCTGTAGAGTGCTTTGGGTAGTATAGTCATTTTCACAATATTGATTCTTCCAATCCAAGAACATGGTATATCTCTCCATCTGTTGGTATCATCTTTAACTTCTTTCATCAGTGTCTTACAGTTTTCTGCATACAGGTCTTTTGTCTCCCTAGGTAGGTCTATTTCTAGGTATTTTATTCTTTTTGTTGCGGTGGTAAATGGAAGTATTTCCTTAATTTCTCTTTCAGATTTTTCATCATTATTGTGTAGGAATGCAAGAGATTTCTGTGCATTTTCTATCCTGCAACTTTATCAAATCCATTGATTAGCTCTAGTAGTTTTCTTGTGGCATCTTTAGGATTCTCTATGTATATAGTACCATGTCATCTGCAAACAGTGACAGTTTTACTTCTTCTTTTCCAATTTGTATTCCTTTTATTTCTTTTTCTTCTCTGATTGCCGTGGCTAGGACTTCCAAAACTATGTTGAATAATAGTGGTCAGAGGGGACATCCTTGTCTTATTCCTGATCTTAGAGGAAATGTTTTCAGTTTTTCACCATTAAGAATGATGTTTGCTGTGTGTTTCTCATATATGGCCTTTATTATGTTGAGGTAGGTTTCCTCTATGCCCACTTTCTGGAGAGTTTTTTATCATAAACTGGTGTTGAATTTTGTCAAAAGCTTTTTCTGCATCTATTGAGATGATCATATGGTTTTTCTTCTTTGATTTGTTAATATGGTGTATCACATTGATTGATTTACATATATTGAAGAATCCTTGCATCCCTGGGATAAATCCCACTTGTTCATGGTGAATGATCCTTTTAATGTGCTGTTGGATTCTGTTTGCTAGTATTTTGTTGAGGATTATTGCATCTATATTCATCAGTGATATTGGTCTGTAATTTTCTTTTTTTGTAGTATCTTTGTCTGGTTTTGGTATCAGGGTGATGGTGGTGGCCTCACAGGATGACTTTGGAAGTGTTCTTTCCTCTGCAATTTTTTTGGCAGAGTTTGAGAAGGATGGGTGTTAGCTCTTCTCTAAATGTTTGATAGAATTCACCTGTGAAGCCGTCTGGTCCTGGAATTTTGTTTGTTGGAAGATTTTTAATCACAGTTTCAATTTCATTACTTGTGATTAGTCTGTTCATATTTTCTATTTCTTCCTGGTTCAGTCTTGGAAGGTTATACCTTTCTAAGAATTTGTCCATTTCTTAAAGGTTATCCATTTTATTGGCATACAGTTGCTTGTAGTAGTCTCTTAGGATGCTTTGTATTTCTGTGGTGTCTGTTGTAACTTCTCCGTTTTCATTTCTAATGTTATTGATTTGAGTCCTCTCCATCGTTTTCTTGATGAGACTGGCTAAATGTTTATCAATTTTGTTTATCTTCTCAAAGAACCAGATTTTAGTTTTACTGATATATGCTATTGTTTTTTTGTTTCTATTTAATTTATTTCTGCTCTGATCTTTATGATTTCTTTCCTTCTGTTAACTTTGGGTTTTGTTTGTTCTTCTTTTTCTAGTTCCTTTAGGTGTAATGTTAGATTGATTATTTGAGATTTTTCTTGTTTCTTGAGGTAGGCTCGTATAGCTATAAACTTCCCTCTTACAAGTGTTTTTGCTGCATCCCAAACGTTTTGGCTCTTTGTGTTTTCATTGTCATTTGTCTCTAGGTATTTTTTGATTTCCTCTTTGATTTCTTCAGTGATCTCTTGGTTATTTAGTGATGTAGTTTTTAGCCTCCATGTGTTTGTGTTTTTTACGTTTTTTTCCCTGTAATTCATTTCTAATCTCATAGCATTGTGGTCAGAAAAGATGCTTGATATGATTTCAATTTTCTTAAATTTACTGTGGCTTGATTTGTGACTCAAGATGTGATCTATCCTGGAGAATGTTCCGTGCACACTTGAGAAGAAAGTGTAATCTGCTGTTTTTGTATGGAGTGTCCTATAAATATCAATTAAATCCGTCTGGTCTATTGTGTCATTTAAAGCTTCTGTTTTCTTATTTTCATTTTGGATTATCTGTGCATTGGTGTAAGTGAGGTGCTAAAGTCTCCCACTATTATTGTGTTACTGTCGATTTCCTCTTTTATAGCTGTTAGTAGTTGCCTTATATATTGAGGTGCTCCTGTGTTGGGTGCATATATATTTATAATTGTTATATCTTCTTGGATTGATCGCTTGATCATTATGTAGTGTCCTTCCTTGTCTCTTGTAACATTCTTTATTTTAAAGTCTATTTTATCTGATATGAGTATTGTTACTCCAGCTTTCTTTCGATTTCCATTTGCATGGAATATCTTTTTCCATCCCCTCACTTTCAGTCTGTATGTCCCTAGGTCTGAAGTGGGTCTCTTGTAGACAGCATATAGATGGGTCCTATTTTTGTATCCATTCAGCAAGCCTGTGCCTTTTGGTTGGAGAGACAAGGTAATTAAGCTAATTACCTTAAATATTTAATCCATTCACGTTTAAGGTAATTATCAATATGTATGTCCCTATGACCATTTTCTTAACTGTTTTGGGTTTGTTTTTGTAGGTCTTTTTCTTCTCTTGTGTTTCCGACTTAGAGAAGTTCCTTTAGCATTTGTTGTACAGCTGGTTTGGTGGTGCTGTTTTCTCTTAGCTTTTGCTTGTCTGTAATGCTTTTGATTTCTCTATTGAATCTGAATGAGATCCTTGCTGGGTAGAGTAATCTTGGTTGTAGCTTCTTCCCTTTCATCACTTTAAGTGTATCATGCCACTCCATTCTGACTTGTAGAGTTTCTGCTGAGAAATCAGCTGTTAACCTTATGGGAGTTCCTTTGTATGTTATTTGTCGTTTTTCCCTTGCTGCTTTCAATAATTTTTCTTTGTCTTTAATTTTTGTCAGTTTGATTATTATGTGTTTCTCCTTGGGTTTATCCTGTATGGGACTCTCTGCACTTCCTGAACTTGGGTAGTTATTTCCTTTCCCGTGTTAGGAGAGTTTTTGAGTATAATCTCTTCAAATATTTTCTCAGGTCCTTTCTCTCTCTAGTCTCCTTCTGGGACCTCTATAATGTGAATGTTGATGCATTTAATGTTGTCCCAGAGGTCTCTTAGGCTGTCTTCATTTCTTTTCATTCTATTTTTTTATTCTGTTCCACAGCACTGAATTCCGCCATTCTGTCTTCCAGGTCACTTATCCATTCTTCTGCCTCAGTTTTTCTGCTATTGATTCCTTCTAGTGTAGTTTTCATTTCAGTTATTGTATTGTCCATCTCTGTTTGTTTGTTCTTTAATTCTTCTACGTCTTTGTTAAACATTTTTTCATCTTCTCAATCTTTGCCTCCATTCTTTTTCCGAGGTCCTGGATCATCTTCACTATCATTATTCTGAATTCTTTTTCTGGAAGGTTGCCTATCTCCGCTTCATTTAGTTGTTTTTCTGGGGTTTTATCTTGTTCCTTCATCTGGTACATAGCCCTCTGCCTTTTCATCTTGCCTATCTTTCTGTGAATGTGGTTTTTGTTCCACAGGCTGCAGGATTGTAGTTCTTCTTGCTTCTTGATGTGTTTATTATAAAAAAGGAAAACTTGGAAACGAAGGAGATAGCCAGGGGAAATGTCACAGATAAGACCAGTCCAAGTAAAGAAAGTAATGATGAAAAAGAATTTCATCAATAGAGCACTAGGGAAATACAGGTACTTTAGTTCAATTTGCTGGGAGCTTAGAATGCAGGCACTGGAGGACACAAGTTCGCTCCTTTAACCTCGATAAAGTATTCAGATTGTACTCATAAATAGAAAGCATTTAGAGATTTTTAAGAAAAAGTCAATATAGTTAATATTTGGATCACTGGTTTTCAACACCATTTTGGTAGTAGCGACATTTATTTCCAATAAAATCTTACATGAAATTACAATGTATAAAACAGGTCAAATTCAAGGTGCTCTACTTTAAACTGAAAAGGGCTGCCACTTATTCCTTCTGGGCCAAAGCCTCCTCTGAGCCTACACCAAGGAAGTTCCATGCTCACAGGGAGACCAGACTGAAAACCTCTGATAAATAGAAGTCTTGAGCTGATTTTTGTATCCAGCTTTTTTAAAGTAAATATTGCTCAATTATGTGTAAATCCCCAAATTATCAGCCAATACTATCTTACATATGTCTACTGTCTTCTGACCCAAGGTTGGTGGTAGCTCATGCATGATAAAGCAATTACTAGAAAAGTTTTCTAATATTTAGCATAACATTGAACTTGCTAGTGATTATGTACATTATTTAAAATATCTTGTTGGAATTATGGGGATAATTAGTCCCTAGTCTATTTATAAATGATTGTACTTTTATAAATTGTGTATTAGTTTGTTCCCCCCAAATAACTCCCATAGTATTATTTATGATATTATCATAATTATTTTTCCTAGACATTTTATTTTTAGGAACATTTGATCAATTATATTTATATGCAATGTATACAATATATATGTAATAAGTATATATAAATATATTTTTAAATGTATGATACATATTTTAAAAATCAATATATGTATATATGACATTTAATAATAGTAATATATGTAGATATATATTATGCTTAGATATATCTATATATATATTGTAGATATGGCATATAATTATATGTAATTAATATATTTAGCTTAATTGCACTTTTGAAATTAATTGTATCCTTGTTTTAAATGTAAATAATATTTTATGTCTTTTTGATACAGTTGGAAGCACTTCAAAGGGCTGCATATAAAGCTGATATGAAATTATTCTCTACATCAAAAGAAAAGGATAAACACCATAAATATACTTTTAGGGGAATATGTTCATTGTATATGTGTTCACTGTGAGTGTGAATTTTAAAATTTTAGTTATTTTCTGCAAACTGGGTTAATAACATATACACTTTAAATTATTATAAGGTTATTGGGTGGAGCTGGCAAAAGTTTTTTCTTAAATAAAGTAAAATAAATTTTCTCTAATGGATTTCAGATCTTTGATTCTGGGTAATTAGAACAGCTACCATCTAAACTCATTGCCACAGAACATTCTGAAGTTTCCAAAAGAGGGAGAGAGAGATTGGGAGATGGAAGAGAGAAGAAGAGGAAGGAAGAGAAGGAGGAGGAAGAGAGGGAGGGAGAAAGGGAAGGAGGGAGGAAGAGAGGGACGAAGGATGGGTTAAGTGTTTAGATTCTTAAACCAAAACAAAAAAATTTTTCAATGGCATTGCCCCCACTGTGTAAGGCAATTTTAATACATAAACTAAACAGCTAAAACACTTGTATGAATTTCCCCAGAGAAACAAAATCTCAAACCTAATCTGTCAAAAATAATAAAAATAGAACTTTGTCATTCAGGCAGCAAAGGCCCCAAAGGAAGTTATTGGGTTGGCCAAAAAGTGCCTTCAGTTTTTAAGTAAAAATAAAAGACACATTTTTCATTTTCACCAAGAACTTTATTGAACAGCGTATTCACCCTTTTGTTGCACTACCTTCTGCCATTTTTCAGGCAACTTCATAATTCCATCTTCCCAAAACTTTTTATCTTTTTGAGCAAAGAACTGTTCCAGGTACCTTTTACAGTCTTCCAGAGCACTGAAATTTTTTTCCATTAAGAGAATTTTGTAATGACCTAAATAAATGGAAATCCAAAGGTGCAACATCTGGTGAATAAAGTGGATGGATCAGAACGTCCCAGCCAAGCTGTAACAGGTTTTGCTGGTCATCAAAGAAACATGTGGTCTTTCATTATCCTGATGGAAGATTATGTGTTTTCTGTTGACTAATTCTGGACGCTTTTCATCAAGTGCTGCTTTCAGTTGGCCTAACTGGGAGCAGTACTTGTTGGAATTAATCACTTGGTTTTCCAGAAGGAGCTCATAATAGAGGACTCCCTTCTAATCCCACTATATACACAACATCACATTCTCTGGATGAAGACTGGCCTTTGGTATGGTTGGTGGTGGTTTATTTTGCTGGCCCCATGATCTTTTCCTTTCCATGTTATTGTACAGTATCGACTTTTCATCATCTGTCACAATTTGTTTTAAAAACGGAATGTTTTCATTACGTTTAAGTAGAGAATCTCATGCGGAAATACGGTCAAGAAGGTTTTTTTTGCTTAACTTGCGTGGAACCCAAATATCAAAGTGATTAAAATAACCAAGCTGGTTCAAATGATTTTCAACACTTGATTTGGATATTTTGAGTATGTTGTCTATCTCCCATGTGGTATAACACTGATTGTTCTCAATTAATGTCAGATTTGATCACCGTCAACTTCAATCGGCCTACCCGACTGTGGAGCATTGTCCAGTGAAAAATCTCTAGCATGAAACTTCACAAACCACTTTTGACACGTCCAATCAGTCACAGCATCTTCTCCATACACTGCACAAATCTTTCTTTGCATTTCAGTTGTGTTTTTTTTTTTTTTTTTTGCGGTACGTGGGCCCCTCACCGCCGTGGCCTCCCCCATTGCGGAGCACAGGCTCCGGACGCGCAGGCTCAGCGGCCACGGCCCACGGGCCCAGCCGCTCCGCGGCACGCGGGATCTCCCGGACCGGGGCACGAACCCGCGCCCCCCGCATCGGCAGGCGGACCCCCAACCACTGCGCCACCAGGGAAGCCCCCTCAGTTGTGTTTTTTACCTTTCTTGTTGTGTTTTTACCTTTCTTGAAATAATAAAGCATAATATGCCAAAAATGTTGCTCTTTTCTTCCATCTTCATTATTAAAATGGCTACACAAAAATTCACTGATTTTGATGTCTTTTTTAAATGCACGCTGATATGACAGGTGTCACATACAATCTAACAAAATTGTTTTGAATGAAATTAAAGACAATTAAGTGCTACTAGAGCCATCTTACGAAAAAACCTTTTGGCCAACCCAATAAATTAAAGCGACAGATGAATGCATTGCTCTTGGCTGAGAACATTTCTGACAATGCTAATTACTGTCTTGAACACAGGCAAGGCTAGGTGGTAAAAGATTGGTAGAAAGGCTGCTAGGCTCCAAGACTGTGTCTGTACAGGCCTCTGGAATCTGACATGGTTGAATGGTTTGCTTCTTCCAACTTGCTACAGACCATTGACATGACTGAAGAGCAGTATATATGTTCTGACTCTTACTTGATCACAGGATCATGTGAAGCACAATGCTCATCATTGTTTTCCTTACTCAAAAATTACACTGTGATTTAGATTCTTTTGACAAGATAAATGCTCTGCTTGCAAATTTTCCACCTTAAGCATCCTCCTTGAATTTATTTTGAAAAGCAAACTCTCCAACAAGGTAATGTGTCTGAATATGTGCATGCAAAGTAGTGGAGGGCTTAGTCCTTAAGGGATAAAAAAGCAAGAGAAAGCAAACGAAGTAAATCCATTCTTTACTTGCATTTATGTGGGTAAATATTGATGTGAATAAATACAGATTTATTGTGTGTGTATGTGTGTTACTTGTAAGTTGTTTTTTATTTGTCTACAGGAAAAATGAAAAAGAATGCTCACAATTAAAAATTATATATACTTTAAAGAACCTTATGCTGGAGTCAAGAGGCTGGTCCTGCAGTCCTTATCCTATTAATAACTAATTATGATTTATCTGATTGGATTTGAGTGAAAATAGAGCCTGGACTTGACCCTAGATCTTCTGATTACAGGCTATAAAGTAGATTTATACTAATTACCCAACAATTCTATAGCTCTGAATGGAGGGCTAAAAGTCAGAAAATAAACCTTGCAGGCCTCTGGATTAGGAATAGCTCAGGTTCATAGCTACTTCTCAATATGTATGATATCAGATAAATCATATAGCTCTGTTGAGTTTATTTGATAATCAATAAAATAGTGATGTCACTAAATATGTCTCAAGGATTGAGGGAGATGGCTCATATAATTATGGCAATGGCTAAATATTGGAACACCAGTGTAAAAAATACCCACAAGCATTTTGGCTACTATCTCCCCAGTCCTGACTAGGCTTTGGGGTGGAATTTTACAAGTTATCTTGCAAATTACACCATAATACTACAGTGTAGAAAGCTGTTTCCTCTCTTTAACCACAAAGTTGGCTTTGTTCATTGGTGATGTTAAAGACTAACAAAATAGAATTAGATCACAATGTGCTCATTATTTCTCTTCCTATGGACCAGGAAACACTTTAAGGGCTTTACCTGTACTAACTAATTTTATCCTCACAATATCCTATAATATAGCTGCTATTATTATTATCCCCATTTTACAGATAAGTAAACTGCAACAAGGAGAAATATAACTTGCCCAAAGACCCCAGTTAGCAAATAGTGGAATAGGAATTTAAATTCAGGTAGTCTAGCTTGTAGTAATCAAGATCTGAAAGCTTGGAGTAATATTTAATTCTACCTTATGCATTATTATTGTTTTTGAACTTGTATAATGCCTCCTATTTATAAACTGTTAACTTTTGGTAAACACCTTGACTTGCAAACCATCATAAAACTTACTTCAGTAGCTGTCTACTTGATTTGTCTCCTCATCTTCATTGTCCCTCTCACAATCAATTTCACACAAAGCAACCAAGTTGATGTTTTAAGAATCTGGTCTCCTCTACTCCAAAACCTTTCAGAGTTCTAGTCAATCTTTCAAATAAAGTCTGAACGTTTTCATCTGGTACTCAAAGCTTCCCCATATGTACTCATCCTATATTTTCCCTTCTGCAAAGCAACCAAATTATAGTTCTGCAATTTAAGTGCTTAGCAGTCACTGAAAATGTCTTAATCTTTCACACATTGTCTCTGCTCATGCCACAGAGATATCTTCTTTTTTCATACCCTGTTTCTGCCACTTGGACCCTATCTCTGATTCAGGATACAATTTACATGTAATTTTGACCATCATGTTTCCCTGATTCCCTCAACCAAGTTGTTCCCTCTTTTCTGGGGAAATTTTGGCATAGAGTTTGTTTTTTTATAGTGTGCTTATAATAGATCAGTAAAGCCATGGCAAGTGTATGTGTGCATGTGTGTGTGCGTGAGTGTGTTCCAGTGAATCATTTCTCTGATATTTAGATTTATATCCTACACATGTTTGTACAATTTTTGGTGCATATCAATATGTTTAGATCAACTAATTATCAATAAATATGTGTTGTGTGAGTGAATGAATGAATAACAGCATCAACTATGCTAGCTAGTACTGATAGTTTTCTGCCAGAACAATTTGATTGTTCATTTTACTGATCTCCTGAGGATCTGATAGCACATTGTAAAGGTACTAAAAAGGTAAAAAAGACCTTGGAAAGAAGAGTAAACTAAAATGGAATTTATCATTGATTGTTACTGCAGAAGCCAGATATCTGCAGAGACATTTCCTTATCTGAGTTCTACTGAAGCATTTTTGATATATTAACAGACTTTAATAAATACAGTCACCAACAGTTAAACAATCAACTGTAACACTGAAAGCAAAAATGCCAGGCATAATCTATAAAGTCATTGATCTTTAAGTGAGATTAGTCACTGGACAAACACTTGTTCCAGTGTGTGAACTTTTCCCTTTTTCAGAAAGTGAAATCCAGAATTCTGTGTCCTCTGAGAAAGTCAAGATCTGAGATTAATTAAGGAGCTAGTAATTAATTTAGGAAAGTATTATATTGTAAGTGTCTGTTATGACATATGCATAAATGCATTTATCTTCGTGTCCACAAAATATTTGTAATCAAAAGTTTTGTTCAAATACTAAAATGTAAATAAACACCCACTCTGTTGCATGTAGACAAGATTAGAACACCTGAGACAGACAAAGGGAAGCTCAGGAGGCACCCCCTCACTGGCACCTGACTCCTTTGTTGGTTTGTTCTGAGCCCTTCGTGACAGGCACTTTGTCTAAGGATGACAGCATTTCATCACCTTCAAGAGATTAAAGCTCCCTTTCAAATATTGGTTCCAACACTGTTCAAATGTGTCAGCAGAGTAAAAATTCAATAAAAATCCCTGAGGGTGAGATGCCAATTAGGTATAAAGATGCCAAGATTTGCCCAGGAACAATGGGGAGGCCACAGAGACCATTCAAATGGCACAGGTTTCCAAGCACTCATTTATTCTCTAGTCCTATCGACCTTGGGGCATTTAAAAATTTCTTTGCTCTCTTTTTGAGGAGTGGGGTGGGTGGAGAAGGGTGCATTGGGGATGTATAATTCATCCTGGGTCACAGACTAAAATTATTCAGACAATTTATGGCATTGCTTCTATTGAATAATGTGTCAAAATCATAATCAGGCTTAGAAAATCTATTTCTGCTTATTTTACTTGGGTGTTAAATTGAAGAATTCACAACTGAAACTGTCCATTAACCTTTGTTTGAAAAACAGTGGGGGAATTTCAGCCTCTTACCACAGCTCAACAAAAGAAATATATAAAATGTTTGTGTGTGTGTGTGCGTGTGTGTGTGTGTGCGTGTGTGTGTATCTGGGGGGAGTAATTAAATAATCATTAGCTTTTGATGAATTATATAATAAAAATAGCTATGTTTTGATCTAGTTTAATAGATGTAGACAGTCCTGTAGCAGGTATACAAGGGAATGGAACCAATGGCAGGTGAGTTCTCATGGGAAGGAAAAAGGAAAATCTCTGCAGCAAAGCATGCTAGAGTAGCAAAGCAAAGCACACTGAAAACACGGGTTATCCTCAGACAGTTCTGAGGATAGCTGGGATGCAGGAAGGAAAACAAAGATGCAGAAGACCAATATCATGTTTCCCCAAATGAAAGCAATCAAGATACACACAGATACACACACACACACACACACTTACATGTCTTGTAGTGAAACAGTTAAGGAAAATAGCACTGAACAAGTCCCCATTTTCAGGCTGACACTGTGCACTGGGTCTTTACATGTATTATCTTACTTAATACACAAACACAGTGAGAGGTAGGTATTTCAATCCCTATTTTACAGATACTCTGGAACGTGAAAAAATTTTCTCAAATTCATATAGCTTCTCAGATAGCAAGACAGTGAGCTAAAATTCTAAATGGAAAGATAATTATCTCTCTTTCTCTCTCACATACACACACACACACACAACTTGTAGAATGGAACAAATATTAGTTGACACAATCAGAATTTTAGTAATGTATGTCAGACTGATACCATGTGTTTTATAAATTTTAAATGGAGTTTAATCAGTATTAATTAAATAAATATCAATGCATTACATTACAGGAAACTTCATAAGAACTGGAGGAGGAAGGTGTTGTTAATAGTAGACCATTAAAAAGGACAAAATGGTTTTAATTGTCAGGAACTCAAAATGAATCAAGTGTGTAATATGACTACTGAAACATTGAAATTTTGCCTGCCTGAAGAGCAATACAACATCTGAAGCAAAGAAAGAATCAATCTGTTATATATTTAATAAATCAATCATAACAATGTATTGGCATATTCTATTTGGCATATTCATGAACAGATATAGAAAAACTGACAGCACTCTAAAGAAAGCAATAGAATATTAAAAGTACTAAACACTCTATAAGGAGGAGTTTTTAGTCCAAAAGAAGGAAGAATCAAGGTAATATGATAATTCTGTATTTGAAAGTTTATCACATAGATCATTACTCAGGGAGATTTCTTTTGTCCATATAAAAAGGGAGAAAAAATCCTTACTTCAAATTATTATAGGTTAGAAATTACATAAAAAAGACATGTAAAGCAAATAAATGAAAATATATGAATATCTTTATGATTTTGGAGGAAAATAGTTTCTTAAAACACATACATAAAAGCACTACATAAAATACAGAATAATATATTTGACTATGTAAAGTTAAAATTAATTAATAATAAAATTTTACAGTCAAATTCTAAACAAGATGGTAAGACATCATTTATATATCTTAGCACTGAGAAAGGGTAAGTATCCATATGTAGACAGTACCTCCTTGATCAATAAGAAAATATTCAACAACTCAATATCAGCAATGTATATGAAATAGCATTCCACATAAAAGGAGAGGCATTTAGAAAATAAACAATAGGTCAGACCTTCATGATGGCAGAGGAGTAAGACATAGAGATCACCTTTTTCCCCACAAATACATCAAAAATGCATCTACATGTGGAACAACTCCTACAGAACACCTACTGAATGCTGGCAGAAGACCTCAGACTTCCCAAAAGGGTCTTGGTGGTCTGGCTGGCTGTCAGGCCTGAGCCTCTGAGGTGGGAGAGCCGAGTTCAGGACATTGGACCATCAGAGACCTCTTAGCACCACACAATATCAATCAGTGAGAGCTCTCCCAGAGATCTCTGTCTCAATGCTAAGACCCAGCTCCACTCAAAGATCAGCCAATTCCAGTGCTGGATATCCCATGTCAAACGACTAGCAAGACAGGAACACAATCACATGCATTAGCAGAGAGGCTACATAAAACGATAATAAGTTCACAGACACCCCAAAACACACCACCAGACACAGATCTGCCCACCACAATGACAAGATCCAGCCTCATCCACCAGAACACAGGCACCAGTCCCATCCACTGGGTAGCCTACACAAGCCATTGAACCAACCTTACCCACTGGGGGTCAGACACCAAAAATAATGGGAACTACAAACCTGCAGCCTGCAAAAAGGAGACCCCAACACAGTAAGTTAAGGAAAAAGAGAAGACAGAGAAATACGCAGCAGATGAAGGACCAAAGTAAAAACCGACCAGACCAAACAAATGAAGAGGAAATAGGCAGTCTACCTGAAAAAGAATTCAGAGTAATGATAGTAAAGATGATTCAAAATCTTGGAAATAGAATGGAGAAAATAAAAGAAATATTTAACAAGGACCTATAAGAACTAGAGAGCAAACAAACAATGATGAACAATACAATAAATGAAATTAAAAATTCTCAGGAAGGAATCAATAGCAGAATAACTGAGGCAGAAGAATGGATAACTGATCTGCAAGATAAAATAGTGGAAATAACTACCACAGAGCAGAATAAAGAAAAGAGAAGGAAAAGAATTGAGGACAGTGTCAGAGATCTCAGGGACAACACTAAACACAACAACATTCAAACTATAGGGGTCCCAGAAGAAGAAGAGAAAAAGAAAGGGACTGAGAAAATATTTGAGGAGTTTATAGTTGAAAACTACATTAATATGAGAAAGGAAATAGTCAGTCAAGTCCAGGAAGTGCAGAGAGTCCCATACAAGATAAAACTAAGGAAAAACACAACAAGACACACATTAATCAAACTGTCAAAAATTAAACACAAAGAAAAAATATTAAAAGCAGTAAGGGAAAAGCAACAAATAACATACAAGGGAATCCCGATAAGGTTAACAGCTGATCTTTCAGCAGAAACTCTGAAAGTGATAAGGGAGTGGCAGGACATATTTAAAATGATGGAAGGGAAAAAGCTACAACCAAGATTACTCTACCCAGCAAGGATCTCATTCAGATTCAACAGAGAAATTAAAAACTTTATAGAAAAACAAAACCTAAGAGAATCCAGCACCACCAAACTGTCTTTACAACAAATGCTAAAGGAACTTCTCTAGGCAGGAAATACAAGAGAAGGAAAAGATGTACAATAACAAACCCAAAACAATTAAGAAAATGGTAATAGGAACATACATATCAATAATTACCTTAAATGTAAATGGACTAAATGCTCCCACTAAAAGACATAGACTGGCTGAGTGGATACAAACACAAGACCCATATATATGTTGTCTATAACAGACCCACTTCAGACCTAGGGACACATACAGACTGAAAGTAAGGTGATGGAACAAGTTATTCCATGCAAATGGAAATAAAAAGAAAGCTGGAGTAGCAATACTCATATGAGATAAAATAGACTTTAAAATAAAGAATGTTACAAGAGACAAGGAAGGACACTACATAATGATCAAGGGATCAATCCAAGAAGAAGCTATAACAATTGTAAATATATATGCACCCAACATAGGAGCACCTCAGCAGATAAGGCAAATGTCCACAGCCATAAAAGGGGAAATCGACAGTAACACAATCATACTAGGGGACTTTAAACACCCCACTTTTACCAATGGACAGATCATCCAAAATGAAAATAAATAAGGAAACACAAGCTTTAAATGACACATTAAGCAAGATGGACTTAATTGATATTTATGAGACATTCCATCCAAAAACAACAGAATACATTTTCTTCTCAATTGATCATGTAACATTCTCCAGGATAGATCATGTCTTGAGTCACAAACCAAGCCTTGGTAAATTTAAGAAAATTGAAATCGTATCAAGTATATCTTGTGACCACAATGCTATGAGACTAGATATCAATTACAGGAAAAAATCTGTTAAAAAGTACAAACACATGGAAGCTAAACAATACACTACTTAATAACCAAGAGATCACTAAAGAAATCAAAGAGGAAATTAAAAAATACCTAGAAACAAATGACAAGGAAAACACAATGACCCAAAACCTATGGGATGCAGCAAAAGCAGTCTAAGAGGGACGTTTATAGCAATACAATCCGACCTCGAGAAACAAGAAACATCTCAAATAACGTAACCTTACATTTAAAGTAATTAGAGAAAGAAGCAAAAAAAAACCCCTCTAAGTTAGCAGAAGGATAGAAATCATAAAAATCAGATCAGAAATAAATGAAAAAGAGGAAGAAAACAATAGCAAAGATCAATAAAACTGAAAGATGGCATTTGAGAAGATATACAAAATTGATGAACCATTAGCCATACTCATCAAGAAAAAAAGGCAAAAGAATCAAATAAACAGAATTAGAAATGAAAAAGGAGAAGTAACAACTGACACTGCAGGAATACAAAAAAATGATCATGAGAGATTACTACAAGCAACTATATGCCCATAAAATGGACAACCTGGAAGAAATGGACAAATTCTTAGAAAGGCACAACTTTCCAAGACTGAATGAGGAAGAAATAGAAAATATAAACAGACCAATCAGAAGCACTGATGTTGAGACTGGGATTAAAAATCTTCCAACAAACAAAAGCCCAGGCCCAGAAGGCTTCACAGACGAGTTCTATCAAACATTTAAAGAAGAGCTAACACCTTTCCTTTTCAAACTGTTCCAAAATATAGCAGAGGGAGGAACAGTCCCAAACTCATTCTATGAGGCCACCATCACCCTGATACCAAAACCAGACAACAATGTCACAAAAAAAGAAAACTTCAGGCCAATATCACTGATAACATAGATGCAAAAATCCTCAACACCACACTAGCAAACAGAAACAACAGCACATTAAAAGGATCATACACCATGAACAAGTGGGGATTATACCAGAAATGCAAGGATTCTTAAATACAGGTACATCAATCAATGTGAAACACCATATTAAAAAATTAAATGAAAAAAACCATATGATCATCTCAATACATGCAGAGAAAGCTTCTGACCAAATTCAACACCCATTTATGATAAAAACCCTCCATAAACTAAGCATAGACGGAACTTAGCTCAACATAATAAAGGCCATATATGACAAACCCACATCCAACATCGTTCTCAATGGTGAAAAACTGAAACCATTTTCACTAACATCAGGAATAAGACAAGGTTGCACACTCTCACCACCATTATTCAACATAGTTTTGGAAGTTTTAGCCACAGCAATCAGAGAAAAGAAAGAAATAAAAGGAATCCAAATTGGAAAACAAGTGGTAAAACTGTCCCTGTTTGCAGATGACATGATACTATACATAGAATCCTAAAGATGCTACCAGAAAACTATTAGAGCTAATCAATGAATTTTGTAAAGTAGCAGAATACAATATTAATGCAGAGAAATCTCTTGCATTCTTATACACCAGTGATGAAAAATCTGAAAGAGAAATTAAGGAAACACTCCCATTTACCATTGCAACAAAAAGAATAAAATACTTAGAAATAAACCTACCTAAGGAGACAAAAGACATGTATGCAGAAAACTATAAGACACTGATGAAAGAAGTTAAAGATGATACAGATGGAGAGATATACCATGTTCTTGGAATGGAAAATCAACATTGTGAAAATGACTATGCTACTCAAAGCGATCTACAGATTCAATGCAACCCATATCAAACTACCAATGGCATTTTTCACAGAACTGGAACAAAAAGTTTCACGATTTGTATGTAAACACAGAAGACCCTGAATAGCCAAAGCAATCTTGAGAAAGAAAAACGGAGCTGGACAAATCAGGGACCCTGACTTCAGACTATACTACAAAGCTACAGTAGTCAAGACAGTATGATATTGGCACACAAACAGAAATATAGATCAATGGAATAGGATAGAAAGTCCAGAGATAAACCCACGCACATATGGTCACCTTATCTTTGATAAAGGAGGCAAGAATATATAATGGAGAAAAGACATCCTCTTCAATAAGTGGTGATGGGAAAACTGGACAGCTACATGTAAATGAATGAAATTAGAACACTCCCTAACACCATACAAAAAAATAAATTCAAAATGGATTCAAGACTTAAATATAAGGCCAGACACTATAAAACTCTTAGAGGAAAACAGAGGCAGAACACTCTATGACATAAATCACAGCAAGATCCTTTTTGACCCACCTCCTAAAGAAATGGAAATAAAAACAAAAGTAAACAAATGGGACCTAATGAAACTTAAAAAGCTTTTGCACAGCAAAGGAAATCATAAACAAAATGAAAAGACAATACTCAGAATGGGAGAAAATATTTGCAAATAAAGCAACTGACAAAGGATTAATCTCCAAAATAGACAAGCAGCCCATGCAGCTCAATGACAGAAAGACAAAAAACCCAATCCAAACATGGGCAGAAGACCTAAATAGACATTTCTCCAAAGAAGGTATACAGATTGCCAACAAACACATGAAAGGATGCTCAATGTCACTAATCATTAGAGAAATGCAAATCAAAACTACAGTGCAGTATCACCTAACACCGGTCAGAATGGTCATCATCAAAATGTCTACAAACAATAAATGCTGGAGAGGGTGTGGAGAAAAGGGAACCCTCTTGCACTGTTGGTGGGAATGTAAAGTGATACAACCACTACGGAAAACAGTAGGAAGATTCCTTAAGAAACTAAAAATAGAACTACCATATGACCCAGCAATTCCACTACTGGGCATACACCCTGAGAAAACCATAATTCAAAAAGAGTCATGTACCACAGGGTTCATTGAAGCACTATCTACAATAGCCAGGACATGGAAGCAACCAACTGTCCATCGACAGATGAATGGGTAAAGAAGATGTGGCACATATATACAATGGAATATTACTCAGCCATAAAAAGAAAGTAAATTGAGTTATTTGTAGTGAGGTGGATGGACCTAGAGTGTCATACAGAGTGAACTAAGTCAGAAAGACTGAAACGAATACTGTATGCTAACACATATGTACGGAACCTAAAGAAAAAAAAAAAGGTTCTGACGAACCTAGTGGCAGGACAGGAATAAAGAGACAGACATAGAGAATGGACTTGAGGACATGGAGAGGGGGAAGAGTAAGCTGTGACAAAGTAAGAAAGTGGCATTGACATAAATCCACTACTAAATATAAAATAGATAGCCAGTGGGAAGCAGCCGCATAGCACAGGGAGATCAGCTCGGTTCTGTGTGACCACCTAGAGGGGTGGGGAAGTGAGGGTGGGAGGGAGACGTAAGAGGGAGGGGATATGGGGATATATGTATACGTATAGCTGTTTCACTCTGTTATACAGCAGAACTAACACAACATTGTAAAGCAATTATACTCCAATAAAGATGTTAAAATTTTTAATTAATTAAAAATTTTAAAAAATAGAAAATAATTTTAAAAAGAAAATAAATAAAAAGATGCTAAGTTCACTATTAATCAGCCAAGCAATAGGGTGATGTTTTACCACATGTATAAGGATGAAAAATTTACAAATTGCCAATTATTGTTGACAGTGTGAGATAAGAGGAACTCATATGCTGTTGAGGGAAATAGTTTACTACAAATATTTTTTAGGGACTTTCACAATTTCAAATAAACTGAGAATACTTCTACCAGTCCAGCAATTTCATGTCTAAAATACTTGAAATCTGTTATCAATAGCACAATTGTTAATTTGAAACATAACTGTAGCTACCTAAATGCACACTGATTATGAAATGGATAGAAAAGACACGCTATAAACACACAGTACACTACTAGATAAGAGTTAAAATGAATAAATGAACTAGATCAATATGGGTCAACATTGATGAATACCAAAAAACAAACTAGATTTGCAAAAATATACTTATGGTGTGAGAGGATTCACATTAAAATCAAAGTAAAACTATATGTTCTGGATTTATATGTATTTGTTAAAGTATACAAACATGGACCAAAATAATACACATCAAATTTATAGTAATCTTTTCCTCTGGGAAATAAGTGAAGGGAATGGGTTGGGGAGGACTATAAGGAAAATTTCACTTTTTCTCTTGTCTCATTTATGTTAAAATTAATTTGAAGTGAATACAGACTTTAACACTGGCTAATTCTGAGTGATGGATACAAGGATGTTTGCCATATTATTTTCTTGACTTATTTGTTATTTAATTGTGTTCTATAATCAAAAAAGAAAAAAATATATATATAGTTTAGAAATTATCTGTCTAATCTTGAAGAGATGATGACATTTAAAAGCTTTCAGGTCAAAATTTCTCAAATATTAAAAGAACGGCCAAAACACATCATGAATCCTTAGACTGAAATTTTCAATGCAAGTTTGAATAAGAAAGTTTTGCAAAAGTAGTAGAATTGGATGGCAGGTTAAACTAAATAAACGTTGAGGTCCCTACTAACTCTGAGAAAATATAATCAAAATATGTGATGGGTTCTAAAATATCTTGTTTAACTATTTATTGCTTATTTTTATTATCCAGCATTAATCTAGGTAACATTAAACTAAAATTTTCATTTTTTAAATGATAATTAAATTTGTATCTCAATATAAGGGAAACGTGAGACTTCAAATTTTGAACAACTAAAAACTACCTTGGCCTTTTTATTTTCAGCCACACCAAGACTTAGATTCAGCTTCATCAACTGCCTCTGAATTTACAGGTCTCAGGGAGGGAGCTGCATTGTGGTAGAATTGAGAATTTTGTATTTCAACACTTAAATATGGGCAAGCAATCAGACTCAGGATTACTTGTCTGTCACTCTTCACTGAGTTTATTTGCCTTTTCCTACCCTGAGCCCTTTCAATTCCCCTCTGAACATCTTTGGGAAACATTACTGTGGCATTTAGCCAACCAGGATAGCTTAACTAACAAAAGAGTTGACCAGTTTTATTCATAGAGATGGAAAGCAGGGAGCTGCATCAATGCTCATGATGTGAACAGTCTAGCTGGAGGGAGGCCCTATCCTGGACTCATTTTTCAGAAGACCCATGGAGAGTGGTGGGATTTTTGTAGGCTTGGAGGTAGAAAGTGAGTGTCAGTTCAGCTACTGGGTAAGATGTAACAAAAGGGAGAAAAGGCCAATTGAGGTGTTCTTTAAAATCTTTGAGTGTCTTTTACCCTTTTCATCCCAACTGCTGCTTGTACAAGCTTTGTCTACCTACATCTATGTGGGCAGAAAGGAACAAAGAATAAATGAGAGAATATGCTGGCTAAAG
Organism: Phocoena sinus; assembly: GCF_008692025.1. Lineage (NCBI taxonomy): Eukaryota > Metazoa > Chordata > Mammalia > Artiodactyla > Phocoenidae > Phocoena > Phocoena sinus. The sequence continues at coordinate 28,214,281 of NC_045775.1, forward strand.
AGCTGCATTCAAGCCCCTGGACATGGAAAGCAGGGCACAAGGGTCAGATGCCTGATTCTGTATCAGCACTCAGCTGGAGGGAAAGCATAGAAGAGGTGGAAGGGATGACCCTTCTCATTACAAGGGGCACTGACACATGTCCTTGGAAAGACTCATGTAGTGTATTTTACCTCGTCAATGAGGCAGATGCAGGACACATGCTAACAGCTCATCTTTAATTCATTTGATGTGAAAATAGTCTGGCTATAAAGTGGAGTGGGTGGACAAAACCCTAGAATCAACAAAATGAGTACCCTTAGAGGGAAAAAAAACGTAGTGGATTCATTTTCTATTTTTACATATCTTTGCCTTGCTCACCAAATATCAGACTGATTATTTGTTCAGAAAGATGGAAATTTCCTTACGCTTGCATTTTATTATATAGAAATCTTCCTAGAGTTGTATGAGAATAGAATGGTACCTATGATTTGTGTAGGGCTTTATCATCACATTTCCAATAATCTGGATATAATGGAAAATGTAGGTGATGTTATTTTTCAGAAGAAGAAATTGAGACAGTCATACAAGAAATACTATTCCCATTGCCATGGACCAAATGTTTGTGTCCCCCCTAAATTCATATATTGAAGCCTTATTTCCCAAAGTGATGGTATTTGAAGGTTGGGCCTTTGAAAGGTAATTAGGTCATTAGGGTGGAGCCCTCATGAATGGAATTAGTGTTTGCTATGGTCTGAATGTTTGTGTCCCCCCCCAAATTCATATGTTGAAATTGTAAACCCCAAAGGTATTACTAAGTGGTGTCTATTGGGAAGTGCTTAAGTCATGAGGGAGGAACCCTCATGAATGGGATATAAAAGAGGCTCCAGAGAGATACATAACCCCTTCTACCACGTGAGAACACAGGGAGGAGGCCCTCTGCAAATCAGGAAGAGCGTTCTCACCAGGAACCTAACTGGCCAGCCCCTTAATCTTGGACTTCCAGCCTCCAGAACTGTGAGAAATAAATGTCTGTTGTTTCAGCCACCCAGTATTCTGTCATATCAGCCTGAACTAACTAAGATACCCATGGTCAACGAGCTAATTAGTAGCAAAGTCTGATCCAGAATTCAGACTGTAGTCAAAGACTTTTTTGTTTCTTTTATTATACTGAATTTGAATTGTTTTTACTAATTTAAATGTTAAACATTTGTCATTTGTCACAAAGAAATACTTGTAAGAACCAGATAGATAATATAAATATCTTCATTGACTATGCATAGAGGGGTGAGGGAGTTATATGAACAACTAGAGACAGTGGGCTTCATATAACTCATTCAAATTATTAACAATGCATGAGTTAGATAAATCATATTTACATATATATATACCTATATTCATATACATGATGCTTCTTATACAGCAAGCTGAATAATATGTGATTGTCATTATGCTTTATATTTGCTCTTAATATATGGTGGGAAATTAGTCTTGAATCTGTGATGACCAAAAACAAATAAACATCATTAACAGCAACAAAAATATATCACTTGATATAACAAAACAAATTTTTGTTGAAAAGATCTGAAGTCTCTCCACATTAGAGGAACTTAAACATTTTTTTTAAACAAATGTTTATTATGCATCTCTTGTGGGCAATGCGACCTAAGTACACACAGAGCAAGAAACAGAATGTAGACAAACTAGAAAAAAGGTGAGTGTGATTAGTATTTGGAAATGCCAGCCTCAGTGTTCCTAAATATATAGTGACCTTATTTTCCAAATTGGAACATGATTGAAAGTGAAGGGGGAGCTCTTAGTAAGTATTCTGGGACCACAGATGTGTCCTGAGAAGTATGGTTCATGTCCTCAAAATAGACCATTGGTAGTGTCTTGAGATGGAGACAATTTTGAGAATAGTCCTTTCTGACTCGATACTAGAATAATAGGTCAAATAAACTTTTGTAGCAAGAATGAGTGTTGAAAGTCACCTTTATTTTTATTTTAATGATTTCACTCAAGTTAGTAGACTAAAACAATACTATGCTTGATTTTTTTCAGGCTGTATCAAAATCAGTTCTTGAATCCAATATGAAGCATACAACGATTTCTCCCGACTTATTTTCTTAGAAACCTGAAATTCTTTATTATTCCCTTTATCATGTGTCCTTTGACAACCTATAAAATATTCTACATTGGTCCTGCTCAGTGGCTTGTTACATTCCTTGTTAGCCCTAAATCATTTCTATCTCCATTTCATACAATTTTCGATTCAATGAGAAAAGCATTTCTTACCTTTTGGGGAACTTGAGCTACTATGTTTTCCAGATGCCTTACTACATTGTTTGTGAATGAGTTTCATTTATCACTTGAAGACAACCTACCAAAACAATGCAAGGTCAAAAATTCTCTAACTTTCCATGTTCAGCCTCTATATAATTTCATTTAAAAAATATTAAATATCATCATTTTGTCATCATAATAAAATTGACAGTCATAGCTCATGAATGAAAGTTGGATTATGTCTTTTGTAATAGTAATTCATATTTTGAAGAGTGCATCATTTTACAGTGTGAAAAAAAATCCTATTATGATCTTTTATAATCCAAGACAACATATTGTTGAGACTTACTGAGACAAAATATGCTCTTCAGTTTACACTGATAAATTTGATTTAAGGATTCATTTTATTTCTATTTTATAAGTTATGATATCACATTTAGTGTTTATATTCACAACAGCCTAAACAGTTTTGCTCCTTTTATAAAGACATACTTTCAAACGATTTAAGTGCATCTTTAGAATGGGACTCCTTAATCTATGTCTAGCTTATGGCCACTTTGTCAGTATGGGGAAAAAAAAAAGTTGAAGGCAAGAATTCTCATTTTACTTTCTTTGATTTCATTTTTTTCCAAAGGAAGTTATCCGAGTTACTTTTTCCTGATTAACACATTTCTTCATCAACTCTAATTGCAAACCATTAAATTAGATTGCCTCCTTTTAATCTTTGCTGGCTTCGATTCTCTTATAAGCAGGAATATTATAAACTTTCAGATTTGAAATATATACATCTTTCTTAGCACTGAGGGAAAAAAATATTGTTTAAAAAAATGGCTTTTCATCACAATGCACCTTAACGTGTACAATTATGATAATTTAAAAACTGCAGACTTGCATAGAAGTGGAAAATGTTTTCATTAAGGAAGAAAAGCTAAATATCATATTAAAGCCGATGGAATTTTCAAATGCAACCCTCTTAAATCTTTATAGAGACTTTAGATTTAGAGAAGGCTTCAGGCAAAAATGCTGAAAAGCAAATAGTATCACTTGAAAGGCCAATTTATATTCCAATATAAAGTTTATAGAGATAGATTTCAAAAGTGGGTAGTAGAATCATCATGAATAGATTGTATCATTTGAAAAATAATGTACATTATGACAATTCTGGTCTAAATTTTTAAAAGAGGGAAAAGTGAGCAGTATTAGAAAATCTTGTACCCAGGGTAGATTCCATTTCTGTTTTGATTTACTATTTGATAAGGAACTGGCAATGGTTACTGAATAGGAAAAATGTGTACTCTGTTATTATTATTTTTATTTGTAGTATATTCCCCTGATAGAACTAACATCTGAGTATATAGTGCATAATAGATAAAACAGCTGGAAATATTACCTAATTTTTTCTCATTTATTTTGGTGTTCTGCTCTCACCTGGAGTCAATATAAGAGATGTATCCGTAAATTCTTGCTGGCTCTACAGGAAAACACAGGAGGCCTAGATTAATAAGAAGGCTTGTACAAAAGGTGATCATCTCATTGTAGTTCTTGTAGTTAAATTTGTTACACAGGAGGGTGGGAGGGAGGCGCAAGAGGGAGGGCATGTGGGGATATATGTATATGTATAGCTGATTCACTTTGTTATATAGCAGAAACTAACACACCATTGTAAAGCAATTATAATTCAATAAAGATATTTAAAAAATCATTGTGTACACATATAATCACACAGCCACCATGAAATTTTCCCCAACCAGACCACTTCTGGTCTGGTCACCTTTGGCATCTAGGATTACTGTCTTGTAGAGTTTTCAGTTATATGTGTATGCAACTCAAGCGCCAGCATGCTTCCTTTCCCACCCCCACTACCTTCAGTCTGGCCAGGACAGTCTTTTACCCGAGCATCTAGGAAAGAAGAACAATTTCTCACATCCTTTACTGAGGCATTACCCAGTTTCTGTGCTTCCCCACTGCTCACAGTTCAGCTCTGGGCCACTTTTCACTTTGATGATTACACTTATTGCAACTACTGGGCTTCAGTCCCTGTACTGGCTCTTGATCCTTGATCACTAGTATCAACAGTCGGGAGTACATTAAGGGAACCCATGCAACATGGACAAAATAAAGAACTGTATGATTCACAAGACAGTTTCCATAGACTAGATAAAAGCATACAGACAAATGGACTTTGTGCAGGGAATTTGTTTACGCACACCGCAGGACATACTTAGTGCCCTCAGAGTTTTTATTCCTATGAGCGAGTGCCTCTTTCAAACCTCTACCACGGCGGTCCCCAACCTTTTTGGCACCAGGGACCAGTTTCGTGGAAGACAGTTTTTCCATGGACGGTGTGTGTGTTGGGGGGAGGATGGTTCAGGGTTCAGTCGGTTAAGGCGAGCGATGTGGGGGGAGGTTCAGGCAGTAATGCGAGCGACGGGGAGCGGCAGATGAACCTTCGCTCGCTCTCTGGCCACTCACCTCCTGCTGTGCGGCCGGGTTCCTAACAGGCTGCCAACTAGTACCAGTTCTCAGCCCAGGGGTTTGGGACCCTGCTCTACCAGACAAGTATCAATATCTTTTAGAAAATCCCACCTCCCATATTAAGTGCTGGTTATGCAAATGATCCAGCCATTTCCTTTTGTTAAGGCACTTGAAAAGCAATAATCTTCAGTGTCATATTTTGCAAACCTGAACTGTTCAGTCTAGATTATTATCTGAGAAAGTGGGAAGAATAGTCCAATATAGGAATTGTCAATTTAGGTATTTCCTCACTGCGAGGGGTGTTACATATTCTTCTTGGTCACCCAATTGGGAACATCAGTGTTGTTTCAAACAAGTACATGGACACACACATACACACACACATCTCAAAGACTGACCACTTTATCATTCACAGAGAGTAAAAAGAAGAAAATATTTTCCTAAATACAGTATCTTCCCTTTATCACACTACGGAAATTCGGAATATTGCTTCAATATAACCAGTGGCAGAATACTTATTCTTCTTTGTTCTCAACACAAGATCAATGTTCATTACAAATCTATTAATGTTTTACTTTGTAAAGACCTGGTAGTTGTCTTAACTTAATACTTTTCTGTACCTAAAGCCAGATTTCAATGTTAGGGTAGGTTTTCTCCAAGGTGAATTTTGTAATAATGAAGGTAAATGAGGATTTATTAATCTCATAAAAACAATCCTCTAGATTTTAGTAGAGTATGAAAGTTTGCTTTCAATTCCATAAAACACCCTATTTTCTCTACAACATAAACTTCATCTTTTAGCCATATTTGTATCTCTGGTGATTATTGTATAATTGCTATTTACCAAATGCTGGCTTATTTGACTCATTTTCATAAACACACATACACACACACACACACACACACCAGGCACGTACACAGGACAGAATGAAAATGGAGGGTATATTGCAAACTATTTCCCTTCTACGCCACGAAGTAATTAATCCTCTCTCCATTCATCCAGTTATCTCATGTCAAACACCAGTTGAACCAAACAGTTTGAAGTTTAGTGGTGAAATCATACAGGTAAAAAGTATTTATATGATAATGGGAGAAACTTTACCATAGCACTAAGTATCAGGTACCAGGGGAGAATGGGCAACAAATCTGTCTGGGGCAGGGGGAAATTTCTACAAAGAGAATTTTTGTGTCAAAATGTTTCTGCTGATCTCCCAACCATCAAAACATTCTGTCAGGGCTTTTGATAAATATATGTTATTCATTGGGTATCTTCTATGGGGTTGATGGACTCCAGTAGGTAGGGGAACATTTATTGAACTTTCAATATTGGGATCATTGGAATCTTTAAAATGAACTCAAGGTTTATTCTATACTCCTATAATTTTTTTTTTTTTTTTTTTAGATTCCTGGACAAGGTGTTCAATTATCAGATGGTTTCTTCCTTGGTTCACTTTCTGAGGGTCTCCCTCAGAAACTCTTCTCCATTCAGTCACCTCAGGTTAGAGACTTATTTTGTTTTTCTTTTTGTGTTACTGTAGTTGAATTATATCCAATTAAACTGTTTGAAACCTCCACAGATGACCCTTAAATGAAGCCTCTGCTTTGATACACTTTAAGCCTCAGACTAATATATCTTACTTGCATTTCACAAATTAAATAGTTGTTTTTTCTTTACATTTGATTCATTCAGCACTCTAAAAATATCAAGATTCTGAGTGCCACAAGTTGCTTTCCCTGGGTTAGTTTTGCATTGGAACTGTCGTATAATTACACAAATACATTATAAATTGAAATACAACAAAATCTAAAAATAAAATAATCAAACATAAAATGCTCTTGTAGCATGGACTGGTTGAGGCACTATTTAGGCATCAGTAACCCCCAGTGGGTAATTAGGTTCATATGCTTAAAACATTTGTAATAAAAGAAATTCCCATAGGACCCTTGCAATTATTTAGAAGCTGTCATTCCATGCTAAGATTGTAGTTACACCTCAGAATGCTTACTTTAATTAATAAGTAAAATTTGTTTCTAGATACTGTTCCTTGATGAGGAAATTATAGTGGGCTTAATTGTTATTATGCTATTTGTTTTAACAGATTATCTAATGCAGAAAGCAGCAGACTTGCACTGATATCTAAGACAGAGTTCAGCTATACAAGGCAAATTGGGCCATGCACAGCATTTGCAGAGCTTCAATTAGCTAATCAGTGGATTGAAAATGTACCATGCTAGTCCCCATGGGGAAGAACTGTCACACCCAAATAAATTCTTCAAAGAACACTATATGTAAAACACTACACCCTTTGTGAAAGGTGCAAGGCTAAATCAGACATAATCCTTGTCTTTTGCAGTTGATTCCCAGGCAATACAGAGATAGTCATATATAAATAAATAACTCTGTCAGGTGGAAAGAAATTTGTGCTATCATGGAGGATTAGCAAAATGATGTAGAGGGAGTTAAAGTTGACTTGATCCAAGAATAGCCTCTGACTTGAACCATTAGTGGAATCTGGAAGTATTGAAACATACAGCCATTGAGAAGACTGAAGGAAAATCCTGTGGCTTTTTAGTATGTATAAAATGAGATGAGGCTGGAAAATTAGCTAAATGTTAGAGGGCATTTAAGACCAGTCAAAATAGTTTAGATTTTATTCTACAGGCAATAAGTAGATGTTGAAGAGTCTTAACAAAATGAGTGTTGTTATCTACCTTATATATATATTTTTAGGAAGAAAAGGAGAGCTGGCATGCCAGTAACTAACTGCAGAGACAACTGCAATAGAGCAGAAAAAACATGATTAGGGCCTGGGGCAGCTATGGTGAATATAACGGGGCAGAGAAGAGACATATTAAACTCAATAGAGTAGGATGTGATGAATTACTGAATGTAGAACAAGACAAAAAGGAAGTGTTAAAAGTATTTTTAAATGTACTAGCATAGGTATCTGGTAAGCCACTGGTCAAACTGGGAACCCAGAGGAAGATCAACTTGGGGGACAAAATGACTGGATTCCAACTGGGCCTTGTTGAAATTAAGGAATCTAAAATTAGATTCAGAAGGAAAAGTAGATCAGACCTGATGCTCACAGGAGAGGGATGCAGAGAAGGTGGAGAGGTGAAACAGATTTGCAGAAGAGATTAAGTCATGAAAATAAATGATCTCAAGAATAAAATGTCTGGCTTCTGGGATGATGGCGGAAGAGTGAGATGCGGGGATCCCCTTCCTCCCCACAGATACACCTGAAATACATCTACACGTGGAACAACTACTACAGAACACCTACTGAATGCTGGCAGAAGACCTCAGACTTCCCAAAAGGCAAGAAACCCCCCCACGTACCTGCGTAGGGCAAAAGAAAAAAGAATAAACAGAGACAAAAGGATAGGGACGGGACCTACACCAGTGGGAGGGAGTTGTGAAGGAGGAAAGCTTTCCACACATTAGGAAGCCCCTTCGCGGGCGGGACTGCGGGTGGCGGAGGGGGAAGCTTTGGAGCCACTGAGGAGAGCGCAGCAACAGGGGTGCGGAGGGCAAAGCGGAGAGATTCCCACACAGAGGAACAGGGCCGACCGGCACTCACCAGCCCGAGAGGTTTGTCTGCTCCCGCGCCAGGGTGGGCGGGGCTAGGAGTTGAGGCTCCGGCTTCGGTCGGAGCGCTGGGAGAAGACAGGCGTTGGCGGCGTGAACACAGCCTGCAAGGGTTAGTGCGCCACGGCTAGCCGGGAGGGAGTCTGGGGAAAAGTCTGGGCCTGCTGAAGAGGCAAGAGACTTTTTCTTCCCTCTTTGTTTCCTGGTGCGCGAGGGGAGGGGATTAAGAGCGCTGCTTAAAGGAGCTCCAGAGACGGGCGCGAGCCGGGGCTAAAAGCGCGAACCCCAGAGACGGGCATGAGACGCTAAGGCTGCTGCTGCCGCCACCAAGAAGCCTGTGGGCGAGCACAGGTCACTATCCACACCCCCGTTCTGGGGGGCCTGTGCAGCCCGCCACTGCCAGGGTCCCAGGATCCAGGGTCAACTCCTCCGGGAGAACGCACGGCGCGCCTCAGGCTGCTGCAACGTCACGCCGTCCTCTGACGCCGAAGGCCCGCCCCGCACTCCGTGCCTCTCCCTCCCTCCCCGAGGCCTGAGTGAGCCAGAGCCCCCGAATCAGCGGCTCCTTTAACCCCGTGCTGTCTGAGCGAAGAACAGACGCCCTTCAGCGACCTACACGCAGAGGCAGGGCCAAATCCAAAGCTGAGCCCCTGGGAGCTCTAAGAACAAAGAAGAGAAAGGGAAATCTTTCCCAGCAGCCTCAGAAGCAGCGGATTAAAGCTCCACAATCAACTTGATGTACTCTGCATCTGTGGAATACATGAATAGACAACGAATCATCCCAAATTAAGGAGGTGGACTTTGAGAGCAAGATTTATGATTTTTTCCCCTTTTCCTCTTTTTGTGAGTGTGTATGTGTATGCTTCTGTGTGAGATTTTGTCTGTATAGCTTTGCCTCCACCATTTGTCCTAGGGTTCTATCCGTCCGTTTTTTTGTTGTTGTTTTTAAAATTTTTTTTTCTTTTTTTGCTCTTAAAAATTATTTTTTATTTTAATAACTTTACTATATATTATCTTACTTTATTTTACTTTATCTCCTTTCTTTTTTCCTTCCTTCCCTCCTTCCTGCCTTCCACCCTCCCTCCCTCCCTCCTTTCTTTCTCTCTTTCTGCTTCTACTAATTCTTTCTTTCTTCTTTTTCTCCCTTTTACTCTGAGACATGTGGATGAAAGGCTCTTGGTGTAGCAGCCAGGAGTCAGTGCTGTGCTTCTGAGGAGGGAGAGCCAACTTCAGGAAACTGGTCCACAAGAGACCTCCCAGATCCACATAATAACAAACGGCAGAGATCTCCATCTCAACACCAGTACCCAGCTTCACTCAACGACCAGCAAGCTGCAGTGCTGGACATCCTATGCCAAACAACTAGCAAGACAGGAACACAACCCCACCCATTAGCAGAGAAGCTGCCTACAATCATAATAAGTCCACAGACACCCCAAAACACACCACCAGACGTGGACATGCCCACCAGAAAGACAAGACCCAGCCTCATCCACCACAACACAGGCACTAGTCCCCTCCACCAGGAAGCCTACACAACCCACTGAACCAACCTTAGCCACTGGGGACAGACACCAAAAACAACAGGAACTACGAACCTGCAGCCTGCAAAAGGAGACCCCAAACACAGTAAGATAAGAAAAATGAGAAGACAGAAAAACACACAGCAGATGAAGGAGCAAGATAAAAACCCACCAGACCTAACAAATGAAGAGGAAATAGGCAGTCTATCTGAAAAAGAATTCAGAATAATGATAGTAAAGATGATCCAAAATCTTGGAAATACAATAGAAAAAATGCAACAAACATTTAACAAGGACCTAGAAGAACTAAAGATTAAACAAACGACGATGAACAACACAATAAATGAAATTAAAAATACTCTAGATGGCATCAATAGCAGAATAACTGAGGCAGAAGAACGGATAAGTGACCTGGAAGATAAAATAGTGGAAATAACTACTGCAGAGCAGAATAAGGAAAAAAGAATGAAAAGAACTGAGGACAGTCTCAGAGACCTCTGGGACAACATCAAATGCACCAACATTCGAATTATAGGGGTACCAGAAGAAGAAGAGAAAAAGAAAGAGACTGAGAAAATATTTGAAGAGATTATAGTTGAAAACTTCCCTAATATGGGAAAGGAAATAGTTAATCAAGTCCAAGAAGCACAGAGAGTCCCATACAGGATAAATCCAAGAAGAAATATGCCAAGACACATATTAATCAAACTGTCAAAATTAAATACAAAGAAAACATATTAAAAGCAGCAAGGGAAAAACAACAAAAAACACACAAGGGAATCCCCATAAGGTTAACAGCTGATCTCTCAGCAGAAACCCTACAAGCCAGAAGGAACTGGCAGGACATACTGAAAGTGATGAAGGAGAAAAACCTGCAACCAAGATTTCTCTACCCAGCAAGGATCTCATTCAGATTTGATGGAGAAATTAAAACCTTCACAGACAAGCAAAAGCTGACAGAGTTCAGCACCACCAAACCAGCTTTACAACAACTGCTAAAGGAACTTCTCTAGGCAAGAAACACAAGAGAAGGAAAAGACCTACAATAACGAACCCAAAACAATTAAGAAAATGGGAATAGGAACATACATATCGATAATTACCTTAAATGTAACTGAAAATGCTCCCACCAAAAGACACAGATTGGCTGCATGGACACAAAAACAAGACCCATATATTTGCTGTGTACAAGAGACCCACTTCAGACCTAGAGACACATACAGACTGAAAGTGAGGGGATGGAAAAAGATATTTCATGCAAATGGAAACCAAAAGATAGCTGGAGTGGCAATTCTCATATCAGACAAAATAGACTTTAAAATAAAGACTATTGAAGAGGCAAAAAAGGACACTACATAATGATCAAGGGATCAATCGAAGAAGAAGCTATAACAATTGTTAATATTTATGCACCCAACATAGGAGCACTTCAATACATAAGTCAAATACTAACAGCCATAAAAGTGGAAATCGACAGTAACACATTCATAGTAGGGGACTTTAACACCCCACTTTCACCAATGGAGATATCATCCAAAATGAAAATAAATAAGGAGACACAAGCTTTAAATGATACATTAAACAAGATGGACTTAATTGATATTTATAGGACATTCCATCCAAAAGCAACAGAATACACATTTTTCTCAAGTGCTCATGGAACATTCTCCAGGATAGATCATATCTTGGGTCACAAATCAAGCCTTGGTAAATTTACGAAAATTGACATTTTATCAAGTATCTTTTACGACCACAACACTATGAGACTAGATATCAATTACAGGGAAATATGTGTAAAAAATACAAACACATGGAGGGTAAACAATAACTACTTAATAACGAAGTGATCACTGAAGAAATCAAAGAGGAAATAAAAAAATACCTACAAACAAATGACAATGGAGACACGACGACCCAAAATCTATGGGATGCAGCAAAAGAAGTTCTAAGAGAGAAGTTTATAGCAATACAATCCTACCTTATGAAACAGGAAACATCTCAAATAAACAACCTAACCTTGCACCTAAAGCAATTAGAGAAAGAAGAACAAAAAAACCCCAAAGTTAGCAGAAGGAAAGAAATCATAAATATCAGATCAGAAATAAATGAAAAAGAAATGAAGGAAACGACAGCAAAGATCCATAAAACTAAAGGCTGGTTCTTTGAGAAGATAAACAAAATTGATAAACCATTAGCCAGATTCATCAACAAAAAAAGGGAGAAGACTCAAATCAATAGAATTAGAAATGAAAAAGGAGAAGTAACAACTGACACTGCAGAAATACAAAAGATCATGAGAGATTACTACAAGCAACTCTGTGCCAATAAAATGGACAACCTGGAATAAATGGAAAAATTCTTAGAAATGCACAACCTGCCAAGACTGAATCAGGAATAGAAAATATGAACAGACCAATCACAAGCACTGAAATTGAAACTGTGATTAAAAACCTTCCAACAAACAAAAGCCCAGGACCAGATGGCTTCACAGGCGAATTCTATCAAACATTTAGAGAAGAGCTAACACCTATCCTTCTCAAACTCTTCCAAAATATAGCAGAGGGAGGAACACTCCCAAACTCCTTCTGCGAGGCCACCATCACCCTGATACCAAAACCAGACAAGGATGTCACAAAGAAAGAAAACTACAGGCCAATATCACTGATGAACATAGATGCAAAAATCCTCAACAAAATACTAACAAACAGAATCCAACAGCACATTAAACAGATCATACACGATGATCAAGTGGGGATTATTCTAGGAATGCAAGGCTTCTTCAATATAAGCAAATCAATCAACATGATACACCATATTAACAAACTGAAGGAGAAAAACCATATGATCATCTCAATAGATGCAGAGAAAGCTTTCGACCAAATTTAACACCCATTTATGATAAAAACCCTGCAGAAAGTAGGCATAGAGGGAACTTTCCTCAACATAATAAAGGCCATATATGACAAATCCACAGCCAACATCGTCCTCAATGGTGAAAAATTGAAAGCGTTTCCACTAAGATCAGGAACAAGACAGGGTTGCCCACTCTCACCACTCTTATTCAACATAGTTTTGGAAGTTTTAGCCACAGCAATCAGAGAAGAACTGGTAATAAAAGGAATCCAAATCGGAAAAGAAGTAAAGCTGTCACTGTTTGCAGATGACATGATACTATACATAGAGAATCCTAAAGATGCTACCAGAAAACTACTAGAGCTAATCAATGAATTTGGTAAAGCAGCAGGATACAAAATTAATGCACAGAAATCTCTTGCATTCCTATACACTAATGATGAAAAATCTGAAAGTGAAATTAATAAAACACTCCCATTTATCAATGCAACAAAAAGAATAAAATATCTAGGAATAAACCTACCTAAGGAGACAAAAGACCGGTATGCAGAAAATTATAAGACACTGAGGAAAGAAATTAAAGATGATACAAATTGATGGAGAGATATACCATGTTCTTGGATTGGAAGAATCAACATTGTGAAAATGACTCTACTACCCAAAGCAATCTACAGATTCAATGCAATCCCTATCAAACTACCACTGGCATTTTTCACAAAACTGGAACAAAAACGTTCACAATTTGTATAAAAACACAAAAGACCCCGAATAGCCAAAGCAATCTTGAGAACGAAAAACGGAGCTGGAGGAATCAGGCTCCCTGACTTCAGACTATACTACAAAGCTACAGTAATCAAGACAGTATGGTACTAGCACAAAAACAGAAAGATAGATCAGTGGAACAGGATAGAAAGCCCAGAGATAAACCCACGCACATATGGACACCTTATCTTTGATAAAGGAGGCAGGAATGTACAGTGGAGAAAGGACAGCCTCTTCAATAAATGGTGCTGGGAAAACTGGACAGGTACATGTAAAAGTATGAGATTAGATCACTCCCTAACACCATACACAAAAATAAGCTCAAAATGGATTAAAGACCTAAATGTAAGGCCAGAAACTATCAAACTCTTAGAGGAAAACATAGGAAGAACATTCTATGACATAAATCACAGCAAGATCCTTTCTGACCCACCTCCTAGAGTAATGGAAATAAAAACAAAAATAAACAAATGGGACCTAATGAAACTTCAAAGCTTTTGCACAGCAAAGGAAACCATAACCAAGACCAAAAGACAACCCTCAGAATGGGAGAAAACATTTGCAAATGAAGCAACTGACAAAGGATTAATCTCCAAAATTTACAAGCAGCTCATGCAGCTGAATAACAAAAAAACAAACAACCCCATCCAAAAATGGGCAGAAGACCTAAATAGACATTTCTCCAAAGAAGATATACAGAATGCCAACAAACACATGAAAGAATGCTCAACATCATTAATCATTAGAGAAATGCAAATCAAAACTACAATGAGATATCATCTCACACCAGTCAGAATGGCCATCATCAAAAAATCTAGAAACAATAAATGCTGGAGAGGGTGTGGAGAAAAGGGAACACTCTTGCACTGCTGGTGGGAATGTGAATTGGTTCAGCCACTATGGAGAACAGTATGGAGGTTCCTTAAAAAACTACAAATAGAATTACCATATGACCCAGCAATCCCACTACTGGGCATATACCCTGAGAAAACCAAAATTCAAAAAGAGTCATGTACCAAAATGTTCATTGCAGCTCTATTTACAATAGCCCGGAGATGGAAAGAACCCAAGCGCCCATCATCGGACGAATGGATAAAGAAGATGTGGCACATATACACAATGGAATATTACTCAGCCTTAAAAAGAAATGAAATTGAGCTATTTGTAATAAGATGGATAGACCTAGAGTCTGTCATACAGAGTGAAGTAAGTCAGAAAGAAAGAGACAAGTACTGTATGCTAACACATATATATGGAATTTAAGGGGAAAAAAAATGTCATGAAGAACCTAGGGGTAAGACAGGAATAAAGACGCAGACCTACTGGAGAACGGACTTGAGGATATGGGGAGGGGGAAGGGTGAGTTTTGACAGGGCGAGAGAGAGTCATGGACATATACACACTAACAAACGTAGTAAGGTAGATAGCTGGGGGGAAGCAGCCGCAAGGCTCAGGGATATTAGCTCGGTGCTTTGTGACAGCCTGGAGGGGTGGGATGGGGAGAGTGGGAGGGATGGAGACGCAAGAGGGAAGACATATGGGAACATATGTATATGTATAGCTGATTCACTTTGTTATAAAGCAGAAACTAACACACCATTGTAAAGCAATTATACCCCAATAAAGATGTTTAAAAAAAAAAAAAAAGAAAGAAAATAACTTCAAATGATGCCTTCATAGATTTGTTATCTTCTCTACTTTTAGTGACTGTATATATCAAAATCATCCTGGACAGGATTATTCTACACTTGTTCGGGAAAATCTATTGACACAACGGAGAGGTTACTATGCTTTATTTGAAAATGTCAGGAAAATAATCTGTGGCTTCAAGGCTTTGGCCAAATTTTTAACAGACAAGACAGTGGTAACTAGGGGCACAATTGTTGCCTTTACCAACAAAAGTCTAATTTTCGGAAATCTGTATTGTACTTCTCATTCACTTTCTGTTTGGGACATCTGTATAAAGCCACGCCACTTGGAGATTTACAGTTTTGAACACACAGAGATGCATGTTCTATTTTCAGATTAATAGAATTTGTGAGCTTTTATCATGCTTTTGCTATTTTTGTGCTCCTAAGTATTATTTTTGAGTACCAGAGCTCTATTACAATTCAGGATATAAGATAAGAAAAACAACAAAAGTGCCAATTTAGGAAACAAAAACAATAGTACTTAAAAGATGGGAAAATACTTTGGTTGAGATAAGGAGCAACATGTAAACTGAAAGTTATGTAAAAGAAACTGCCCAAGTGGTCCTTGATAAAAACAAGTGCTGTTTTTAAGCTTATGATGGTATTTTGGTGAAAATCTGACTCTTACATATAATAAAATTTGTGAAATAATTGTGGACAAATTACTTCATCATTTTTTCCTCCAAAACAAGGTGCTTATGGATCTCTTATAAAAATGTTTATTATTCATGTTATTATTATTTATTATATATTTTTATTTTATATTTCATTGTATGTAAAATATATTTTTTATATTTTATAATACATATAATATTATAGATATAAATATAAAATATTGAAAGTCTACCAGTAGCCCACAAAACACACTGTGGAAATTCCTGCCTTACAGCCTTCATCAAATCCCAAAACCTAAAAGATTTCAGCAGCTCAAACTGCTCATGTCTCTTGCCTATAGCAAAACTTCCACTCTCTTGACTAACCAGGTGGAAGGCAGATGGAAGTCCTTAATATTCCCTCTTTCAGGCTCTCAAAGGAGAAAAAGGAAAAAAAAAGAAAACCAGTATATTGACTAAAATCATAACCTGAGCCAGGTGGAAATGCACAAGGCCTGGAGGCACAAGGTTATACAGTGAGGAAGTTTAAGTCCACTTTTCTACCCTGTGTCTGGTCTCCTTGCACTTCCTACTGTCCTCTGAAGTCACTTTCATTTCAGCTGGGCAGGGCTTTGGGAAAGAAAGGAAAGGTTTGAATAGTAAATAACAATGCTCACATTTCTCCCTGGGTAACACTCTCATTGTTTTCTCATATAATTTGGGCAATTCTACAGTGAGCATTAACCACAGAACTTCTAACAAAAAAATTTAGCAAAATTGTAATGAAATAATTAAGTGGCAAGGATCAGTCCCTGTCTCATCAGCTGAAATTAGACACTTTCCCTGTCTGGTCCATGGTGTGAGAGCTGACTGTTCTTGCCAGAGCATACTGAGAAGGAATGCTGGCTTTGATAATCAAGGTAAGTTTGATTAAATGGTTTTACTCAGTTACAATTTCTTCAATCAAACAATGCATAATACATAGATTATATTTTGCCAAGAATAATCCTTAAATTGACAAATTGCAATAAATTCTAAGATTCATGATTTGTATTTGTCCATTCACTGTGAATACCCTTGATTGAATTTCAATATTTTTATAAAGCCTCACTGTGCTTCCAACAGTAAAAAGGCCAAAATATTTAATTTTAATTCTAAACTGAATAAATAAACCATAACAGGCAGTTTGTTTATTTTGAAAAGGATTTTGTTTTAAAGGTAACTTGAAACAATAAAATTAGTAATGTATCTGAACAACATATGTAGTTTATGCTATATTATTGAATTTGCAGATGGACGATTGGTTTAAATTGACAATTAGATCTAAATTGCATGATGGATGTTCTGTTATATAAAGTCCTTGACTCTCAAGTACTATTTGTATGTGTAAGAAATATAGCTTCCCATAGTTGAAAATCATAACTAGAAGATTGAATATCTCCTTCCTTGTGCATTCTTAACCCCCTACATTAAAATTATATCTATAGGAGACAGATATAATGTTATCTTTCCATGAAGATATATCTACAACAGCATATCTACCTGCAAACTGTGAACTTTCAAATTTCCATAATACTCATCATCATTTAATCAGTGCTTATTCTGCTCCAAGTACCGTGCTAAGGATTTACATGGATCGTTCCAAATTCTTAACTTAATGGTCACCATTAATACTCCACAGGTAAAGGTACTGAGTCAGAGAAAGGAAAAATAACATGTCCAAATTCACACAGAAAACAAGCATCTAAGATTATTCTTTAAATCAGTGTTTGTTTGATTTCAAAGTATGTCAGGTTGTGTCACACATATTGACATGTGCCACGTGGGCACTTGTATTGTGGTATAATTGTTTCTACATGTATTTTATCTCCCCTACTGGACTAAGTTCTAGAAAGCTTTAAGTAAGTTTTCTTTGTCTCCCTCAGATCTAGCCATGTGAATTACCTGGAGAGCTTGTTAAAATGCAGATTCTGATTCAGTAAATCTGAGGTTGGCCCTGATAATCTGCATTTCTAACAGGCTCCTAGGTGATGCAGATGTTTCTTATTCCTGGGAAACATGTTGAGCTGCAAAGCCTTACAGACTTAGTAACACAGATATTCACATAAATATTCACTCAATATATGTATTTGGATGCAAGAATGTACAACTTCATGAATGAACAAATAGCTTTCTCAGAGTTAACTAGGCAAATTCCCAACATGTGAGTAACTAAGAAAATTTCCATGGGCAACTGACTACAAGTAATTCTTATCTTGGTGAATGTGGGAAGTCACCAGAATACTCCCTCTGCACATTTGCAAAATGCCTAGGCAACCTCTGGGGTAGGCTTCCTACCAAATGTAAATTCTGCAATGTACCCTTCTGAGTCTTTGGTCAAATACCTTGTGCCTGTAATGTTACCCTTCTCTGTGCTCACCAGTGATCAACTCCTGCATTTTTTCTATACAAACTTCCTCTAATAAATACTTCCTAAACCTTCCTCAGATCACATAACTGTCATTCAATTTGCCAGGCACATATTTGCATCAGTTCTACTATTTGTTTTTAAATAAATATTTAAGTAGCTATTACGTGCCAGGCTTTATACCGGCTATTGATACTTGCTTCTATATCAATAAAAAATTTCATTGCACTTATTTGATTATTGTCATTCTTATTTAGATTTTAAGCCTACTGAAGACAAAGATTATGACTCTATTATCTCTGTAACCCTTGTACCATTAGAGTGCCTTGGACACAAAAATTCACACTTACTAAATAAAGCATGAGTTAATTCCTCAAAATGCAGTTATCCCAGATATGACCTACCAAACATTTCAAGAAGAGTTAACACCTATCATTCTCAAACGATTCCAAAAAGTTGCAGAGGAAGGAACTCTTCCGAACTAATTCTATGAGGCCAGCATCACCCTGATACCAAAACCAGACAAATATATCACAAAAAAAGAAAATTACAGGCCAATATCACTGATGAACATAAATGCAAAAATCCTCAACAAAATATTAGCAAACAGAATCCAACAATACATTGCAAGGCTCATATTCTACAAGGAATCAGAGTTTCTAAAGAAGAGAAATGAAGAGACTCTAATGAAATAATTTTCATTTTGATTGCACATTTATAGAGCTATATCTATTAGGAAGCCTTTGACTGCAAATAACAAGATGCCCAGCCAAAGTGGCTTAGAAAATTAGGTAATTTATTATTTCAAATAATATTCCTAGAAGCAAATGTCAATCCCAGAGTTGGTTTCCATCAGCTCAGAAGTGTAATCCATGAGTCATGTTTCTATTGTTACATCAGCAACCCTAATCATGGCCATGACTCCTCTCTAATTGTCACAGGATGGTTGCTCCATGAGATACAAGAAACATGGCAACATCTGGGAAGATGAAAACAGGCATTTTTCTATGTTTCTTTTAGGAGAAAAACTTATTTTCAAGAAAAATCACAAGTGAACTTTCCTTATGATCCCATTTTCCAGAATGAGGTCAGTATAAAATAGGCTATGAAAACAAACAAAAGCAACAATCCTGAATTTGGGGCTTTACAGAGATAGATAGGTTCTAGCAGAAGATACGGTAGTGGGCCTGACCTAATGGAAGGCCACGTATTTCAGAGCACATACAATTATTCATCTTGAGGGCTACCAAAACTCAAATATTGTCATCAGTAATGTTGTTAAAGAGATGTGTTAAACTTTAACCAACTCAAATGCAGACTTCTTTTTTCTATTTTTTAAAAAAATATTCTTTTATTTTTTTTAATAGATCTTTATTGGACTATAATTGTTTCACAATACTGTGTTAGTTTCTGTTGTATACCAAAGTGAATCAGCCATATGCATGCATATGTCCCCATATATGCTCCCTCTTGAGCTTCCCTCCCATGCTCTCTATCCCACCCGTCTAGGTCATCGCAAAGCACTGAGCTGATCTCCCTATGTTATGCTGCTGCTTCCCACCAGCCAACTATTTTACATTCGGTAGTGTACATGTCGATGCTACTCTCACTTCACCCCAGCTTCCCCCTCCCACTCCATGTCCTCAGGTCCATTCTCTATGTCTATGTCTTTATTCGTGCCCTGCAACTAGGTTCATCAGTACCATTTTTTCTTTTAGATTCCATATGTATGCATTAGCATACGGTATTTGTTTTTCTCTTTCTGATTTACTTCACTCTGTATGACAGACTCTAGGTCCACCCACCTCACTACAAATAACTCAATTTCATTTCTTTTTATAGCTGAGAAATATTCCATTGTATATATGTGCCACATTTTCTTTATCCATTCATCTGTGAATGGACATTTAGGTTGCTTCCATGTCCTGGCTATTGTAAATAGTGCTGCAATGAACTTTGTGGTACATGTCTCTTTTTGAGTTATGGTTTTTCAGGGTATATGCTCAGTAGTGGAACTGCTGGGTCATATGGTAGTTGTATTTTTAGTTTTTTAAGGAACCTCCATACTATTTTCCATAGTGGTTGTATCAATTTACATTCCCACCAACACGGCAGGAGGATTCCCTTTTCATCACACCCCTTCCAGCATTTATTGTTTCTGTATTTTTTGATAATGGCCATTCTGACCGGCATGAGGTGATACCTCATTGTAGATTTGATTTGCATTTCTTTAATAATCAGTGATGTTGAGCATCTTTTCATGTGCCTCTTGGCCATCTGTATGTCTTCCGTGGTGAAATGTCTATTTAGGTCTTCTGCCCATTTTTAATTGGATTGTTTGTTTTTTTGATATTGAGCTCCATAAGCTGTTTGTATATTTTGGAGGTTAATCCTTTGTCCGCTGTTTCATTTGCAAATATTTTCTCCCATTCTGAGGGTTGTCTTTTCACCTTGTTTATGGTTTCCTTTGCTGTGCAAAAGCTTTAAAGTTTCATTAGGCCCTATTTGTTTATTTTTGCTTTTATTTTCATTACTCTAGGAAGTGGGTCAAAAAAGATCTTGCTGTGGTTTATCTCAAAGAGTGTTTTTCCTATGTTTTCCTCTAAGAGTTTTATAGTGTCTAGCCTTCCTTACATTTAAGTCTTTAATCCATTTGGAGTTTAGTTTCTGTATCGTGTTAGGGAGTGTTCTAATTTCATTCTTTTACATGTAGCTGTCCAGTTTTCCCAGCACCACTTATTGAAGAAGCTGTCTTTTCTCCATTGTATGTTCTTGCCTTCTTTATCATAAATTAGGTGACCATATGTGTGTGGGTTTATCTCTGGGCGTTCTATCCTATACCATTGATCTATATTTCTGTTTTTGTGCCAGTACCATACTGTCTTGATAACTGTAGCTTTGTGATATAGTTTGAAGTTGGGGAGGCTGATTCCTCCAGCTCCATTTTTCTTTCTCAAGATTGCTTTAGCTATTTGGGCTCGTTTGTGTCTCCATACAAATTTAAGATTCGTAATTTGACAGGGATTGCATTGAGTCTGTAGATTCCTTCGGGTAGTACAGTAATTTTCACAATATTGATTCTTCCAACCCAGGAACATGGTATATCTGTCCATCTGTTTGTGTCATCTTTGATTTCTTTCATCCGTGTCTTATAGTTTTCTGAGTACAGGTCTTTTACCTCCTTAGGTAGATGTACTCCTAGGTATTTTATTCTTTTTGTTGCAGTGGTGAATGGGATTGTTTCCTTAATTTCTCTTTCTGATCTTTCCTTGTTGGTGTACAGGAATGCCAGAGATTTCTGTGCATTAATTTTCTATCCTGCAACCTTACCAAATTCATTGATTAGTTCAAGTAGTTTTCTGGTGGCATCTTTAGGATTTTCTATGTATGTCATCGGCAAACAGTGACAGTTTTACTTCTTCTTTTACAATTTGTATTACTTTTATTTCTTTTTCTTCTCTGCTTGCCGTGGCTAGGGTTTCCAAAACAATGTTGAATAATAGTGGTGAGAGTGAACAACCTCATCGTCTTCCTGATCTTAGTAGAAATACTTTCAGGTTTTCACCATTGAGTATGGTGTTCGCTGTGGGTTTGTCATATATGGCCTTTACTATATTGAGGTAGGTTCCCTCTATGCCCATTTCTGGGGAGTTTTTATCATAAATGGGTGTTGAATTTTGTCAAAAGCTTTTTCTGCATCTACTGAGATGATCATATAGCTTTTATTCCTTAATTTGTTAATGTGTTGTATCACACTGATTGATTTGTGTATATTGAAGAATCCTTGCATCCCTAGGATAAATCCCACTTGATCATGGTGCATGATTCTTTTAATGTGCTGTTGGATTCTGTTTGAGAGTATTTTGTCCAGGATTTTTGCATCTATGTTCATCAGTGATATTGGTCTATAATTTTCATTTTTTGTGATAACTTTGTCTGGTTTTGGTATCAGGGTGATGGTGGCTTTGCAGAATGAATTTGGGAGTATTTTTCCCTCTGAAATTTTTTAGAAGAGTTTGAGAAGGATTGGTGTTAGTTTTTCTCTAAATGTTTGATAGAATGTGCCTGTGAAGCCATCTAGTCCTGGACTTTTGTTTGTTGGAAGATTTTTAATTACAGTTTCAATTTCATTACTTGTGATAGGTCTGTTTATTTTTTTGAATTCTTCCTGGTTCAGTCTTGGAAAATTGTACCGTTCCAAGAATTTGTCCATTTCTTCACCGCTGTCCATTTTATTGGCATATCATTGTTTGTGGTATTCTCTTATAATCCTTTGTATTTCTGCAGTGCCAGTTGTGATTTCTCCTTTTACATTTCTAATTTTATTGATTTGCATCCTATCCCTTTTTTTCTTCATGAGTCTGACTAAGGGCTTATCAAGGCATAATACATCATGATCACATGAGTTTGTACCAGAGATGCAAATTTGGTTCAACATTAGAAAATCAATCAATTAAATGTATCATATTAGCAGAGTAAAGAAAAAAAGAAAATATAGAATTATCTAAATAAATGTTGAAAAAGGATTTGACAAAATTCAATACCTATTTATGACCCAAAAAAACAGCTAGAAAATAACAAATGGACATTCAAGAGAACCCTACAGATTGCATTTTACTTAGTGATAAAAATGTATGCTTTCTCTCTAAGATTTTAAGAAGGCAAGATTGTCTAATTTATTAAACATAGTATTGTAGGTCCTAACCAATACAATTGAAACTCATAAATGAACTCTGCAAAGTCACCACATCCAAGGTCAATACAAAAATCAACAGTGTTTTTATAGTTTAGTCACATACAACTGGAAAATGACATTTAAAAATAATTTATTTTATAATACAATTATTATAAAAACATAAATTAAAATAAAATTATTAAGAAACATAAATTACTTAGGAATACACTTAACAAGAGACTTGCAAAATCTCTACACAAAAACTAAGCAAGTTTACTGAGAGAAAATAAAGATAACCTAAAAGAAAAAGAAAGATACACCTGCTAATAGATTGGAATACATTATAATGTTAGAAAGTTGTTTCATAAATTATTTTATTTGATGTGCTCCTCTTTTTACCCCATGCACTGTAAGTGTTATCCTCCTCACCTATAGTTTCAACTACTACCACATTCTGAAAATTTCCATAACAAGACCTTTTACTAGACTCTTTCTTCTGAGGTCCAGACTGTTTACCACATGGCCTAATGGATCTCTTCATAGCTGGTCAAGAAATTTTCTCTGAGGAGGTGAGATTTATATGTTATTTACTCTGCGACTGCTATTTTTGATGAAAGTTAGATCTAGTTAATCAGATGTCACAGGTGTTGACCTTAAACAAATAGACTGCCAGTTACTTCTCCAGCAAAAATGTGTTTATTTGGGATTGGCAAAGAATTGCAGGTTGGGGTCTGAAACCATGGCAAGCCATGTGCAAGTCCCATGCAACAAGGAGATAACTCTTTTAAAGAGGGGTAAAGGAGGTTGGGAAGGCTATAGTAAACAAAGAGTCCATTAGAGGAAATGAGAGCTGGAAATATAGTTGCTTTTCATTAGCTGAGGTCTTGCCAGGTAAGAAGAAGAAATCTTTCATCTTCCTGTTGGGCTTTACTCTTGTTGTAGGGCATGAGATCTTCCGTTTCTGGCCTCTCAACTCTATTTTAATTGAAATTTCTATTTATTAATGTTTACATAGTATATATCTCAAAAGACTCTAAAATAAAAGAAATCGAAGAAATTTTGGTCAATTTCTTGACATTAAAAAATGACTCAGAATAAGCTGCTTGTGATAGGAAATGAACTTCACCATAATTTCTTGAAATTAAAAAATGACTCAGAATAACATGCTTGTGATAGGAAATGAACTTCACCATAGTGCGAAACTTCACTATGGTTTCTCTTTCACAGGTCATGAGTGACTTCAAAACTCCCCAATACTGTTGTTATTTTTGTTGCTAATAATATTAAGATATTAATAATCAATTATATCTGGAAGACAATTCAGCAAAGTTGATTTATGTCTATATTATTTAGGATAAGTTGAGAAAGGAAGGAAGGGGGCAGGGCACAACTGTTAAAAGAATGACACAGCCATTGAGGATATGACAAAACTAGTTAGAACCAACTAGGCCCAAGATGGTGGAAGATTCAACTTCCAGTAGACCTTGAGCCTCATTATATGCTCATTATAATATGTTAGCATCTAAATGACACACCTACAGGTGCCATGACAGTTCCAAAGCTGACCATAAAAGGCCAAAAGGCCAAAATCCAAAAGGATTTCCTAGACATCCCTGCCCCTTCCCCAAAATAGTTGGAATAATCTTCCCACTTGTTAGCCTATGAAATTACTCAGCCCATAAAAACTAACCACCTCCACACCCCGGAGCCACTTTTGCCTTCTGAGCTGGACCACATTCTGCCTATGGAATGTGTATCTCTCAAAATACACATTTTGCACTCTCTTTTACTTCACTATGGCTCCCTCTTGAATTCTTTCCTGTGCAAAGCCAAGGACCCTCACTTGGCAGCCCATCCTAGGAACTCGCCAGAGACCTAGGACATGACAATTCTCTCTTGCCCCTTTCTCCTGCAACAAAATCACCAAGTTTCAAACTTGACTGAAGGTCAGTTTCAGTCCACAAGTTTTTGAAACCAAAGCATGAGGTGAAGAAGCTAATACTATAGATCAATTTTTCTCCCACCTTCCCAGCCACCTAGCTTCAATAATTTTAATAGTTTAGTTAAAGAAGAAGTTTGGAAGACAGAAGCAAAAGACTAATTTTTCACTCACAGGAAAAACTATTATTTAAATGGAGGAGCTAAGATTTATTGGATAATAAGAAATAACACCATATGGATGTTATAGAGAGTGTCCCTTCAGGGCAGACACTGGGAGATTGAAACATTCTTAGGATAAACCTGCGGTAAAAAAGTATCTGCCTGAAAATTCATAACACATTAATTCAAATTAAGAGAATCAGAAAATTTGTTTTAAAATGATAAAATGCAGGAAAATGAACAACCAACAGCAAAGAGGGCTGATTTAATTCATCATATCATCCAATTTTTGTAAATTTTTAACATACAAATAATTATATGAACTAACTTGTAAAACATTTACTATAGCACTGAACTGGTTTGAGGCTGAGTTGAAAATAAAATGACCCTCTGTCCACATATTTTCTAGTGATCTCGAGTGCAAAATCTATCATGTGTTTGTTGTATAGTCCTCCCTTCGGCCACATTATCTCTCTCAAGTGCCATGAGACTGAGGGAAATCTCTTGCCTTTTAGACTCTGCCTTCCAGACCCTTGTATTGCTCAAGCTCTCAGAAAACTTCCCATGGGGTAAAATAGCCACGTGCTTGGGTGTACTCTTGATTTCAACCTATCATAGTAGTTTCCTCGTGAAGAGCTCTTCTGTGCTAAAGATTTGCGAGCTGTTACCATTGGGGGAAACTGAGTAAAAGATGCATGGGATCTCTCTGCATTACTTGTCACAACTACATATAAACTTACAATGATCTCATAGTAAAAAGGTTAATTTGAAAAAAGTATGAATAATATGCAGATAAGAAATTTTAAAATAAAAAGGTTAATTTTATATGTGTTATATAAATATATATCACATATAAATGATTATATATGTATCCGAAAATTACCCTTAAGGTTTTCTCTTACTAAGCTAATGATTTAAATAAACATTATACATTTCTTTTAGTTGGGTCACTATCCCTGTGCACAGTTCATTGAAATGGACTAGAGTTTAATGTTAAAATAAATCAGAGAATATATGAATGAATTTGGAGCTTATATATAGGTAAATATTATGTAAAAATTCAAGAAATCACCTTTGCATTATTTACCTCTTTTTAAATTTAACAAATTTTTAAAATTACAATGACTACAATCAATTTCCATTGAGATATTATAATAAAAACACATGAAGTCACACTACTGGGAGGTTAGAAACTCAAATTGCTAACAAACCATCTATATGCTTACTAGCAATATATTGCATGTGGCGCCTATAGTGTGAACACAGATATCACGGCAATCTAGGCAAGACACTTAAAAAAAATATGTCTAATCCTAGCTATGGCAGGCCCAGGTTGAATTGACATATTAACCGCTTGTCTTCCATAGTCCCCCCTCTTACTTGTCCTTGTGACTATTAGCCCCTTAACTCTTTCCCAGTGAAACCTGAGCCTCTTCCACTAGATAACTAAAATCCATGCCATCCCCTGATGACAGAGTGCTCTAGTATCTTCTGCCTAAGCCATTTCCTCTTTCTACTAACTTCATTTCTTTGATGGTTTGAATGTCCTCTAATTTGCTTGTGTGCTTCAAAAATGTGGTGTTCAAAATTGAACAAAATAATCCAATTGATGAGACCAGTACAATGTACTGTTAAATTATGATTATTTGAAATCTGGATGCCTGTCTTGTATTTGTATTTTCAAAGCCCTGATGCTGGGATAAAATTCTCCATGACTCTCACATTTCTGCACGGCTTGCAAGCAAAGGCGTTGACTGCCCTTTGTGTCCAGATTACTTTTTCAAAGATGTCTGTATAGCAAATAGCTGTGGGAGATATTATATCTGCTTCACAGCCAGGGCAGGTTTGTTTACTGTTCAGTGTAATAAAAATAGTTTCCCTCTGTGACAAAGGGCAAGTTTGCTTACTGTGCATTACAAACTTGGTTTCTCTCCCAAAATGCTATCCATTTCATATGCACCTGTCACCTACCCCTCTTTACCTCACCCTGTGGGAACTGGACCTCAGTGAACTTACAAAAAATGATATTCGAGTCATTGCTTATTAATGAGTAATAAACTACTCTTTGTCTCTGACCTAGAAATCTCCTGTCTTCTGTCAGAGTTCATGAAACTGTGGCAAGTTAACTTGTTGCTTGCAAATAGGTTACAATATTAGAAAGTTCTTTTTGTATTACTTTTGACACTGTTAACTCTATACATAGTCTCATTCTAAGTTTCTTAGTTATTTTTGTAACTTTCTATGTGAATAACTATGTGGTGAAGGTTCTTTCCATCTTAAGCGTTGCTCACTGATTATTTTAACACCTGTTAACCTGCTTCTATAAAATCTCATCTTGTTGATTTTAGCCTGTAGTTTCATTCTGTAAACTCAAAGGTTTTTTTTTTACTTATATATACTTACTGACTCTCAGATTTCTGGCTGACAAATATGAAATCTGTATTTATGCCATTGGCAAAAAGAATTGAGACATGCAGAGAAGTTGCTCTAAGGCGTGTTAATCAAGAACTTTCTCGGGGATAACAAATAAATAAATTGATAATCTTCAGATGTGGCTGTGAAACCAGCAACAAATCCCTCACACAGTATCATCATCAACTTTTTTTGGTCATCTTTTCTGTAAATATGTCATGTAAAACATTTTTACTTGAAGTTTATATGTATCTAAACTGAAGTTGAGATACAATATTTCTAATTTATTATTCCCTTCACTTAGAAGTTCAATAAACCTATTTTAAAAGAAAAAATGAGGTTACTTTGAAATGCTTTGGGACTTACCTGGTGGCACAGTGGTTAAGAATCCACCTGCCAATGCAGGGGACACGGGTTCGATCCCTGGTCCAGGAAGATCCCACATGCCACGGAGCAACTAAGCCCATGTGCCACAACTACTGAGCTCACATGCTGCAACTACTGAAACCCACGCACCTAGAACCCATGCTCTGCCACAACAGAAGCCACCGCAACGAGAAGCCCACGCACCGCGACGAAAAGTAGCCCTCACTAGCTGCAACTAGAGAAAGCCCGCACGCAGCAACTAAGACCCAACGTAGACAAAAGTAAATAAATAAACAAATAAATTGAACTCCTTTTGATCTCAATGTTCACATTATTTAATGCTAAATGAAAACAAAATATTTGTTAGTACACTTTTGTACAGTTTTTAGAAACTACAATTTTCTCTTTTAAGGAAAGAAAATAAGTATATGCCTGTATTATCCTGGTTATTTTCCTTTTCTCTATGATTTCACAAATAGCAGAATGGTAATTTTCTCTAGAAACGCTGAGATTCATCTTACTGAGATTAAAAGTGACTAAATTAACTAAATACTTTCATCTCTCACTGGATACCCCATTATTTTGGTCTATAATTTCTTCTTTTTCTTTTTCAGCTTTATTGAGATAAAATTGATATATAACATTGTATAACTTAAAGGTGTAAAATGTGATAATTTGATATGCATATATATATATTGTGAAATGGCTACCACAATAGGGTTAGTTAACATATCCATAACCTCACAAAATTACCATTTTTTCTGTGTTTTTTTCTTTTTTGTATATTTTTGGTGATGAGTACATTTAGGATCAAGCCTTTTAGGAACTTTCAAGTATATACTATAGTAGTGTTAACTCTAGTCACTATGATATACATTAGGTCCCCAGAATTTATTCACCTATAACTGGAATTTTGTATGCTATGACCAACCTCTTCCCACTTCCCCAACCCCCAGCCCCTGACAACCACTGTTTAGATTCCACATATAAGTAAAATCATATAGTATTTTTATTTCTCTATGTGACTTATTTCACTTAGAGGAATGCCTTCAAGGTCCATCCACATTGCCACAAATGAGAGTATTTACTTCTGTTTTATGGATGGATAATATTCCTTTGTGCATATATGACCCATTTTCTTTATGCACTTATCTGCCATATATTGGCTTTTGTGAATAATGCTATAATGACATTGAGATGCAGATACTCTATTAAAGATAGTGATTTCATTTCCTTTGTATATATACTCAGAAGTGGGATTGCTGGACCATATGATAGTTTTAAAAAATTTTTTGAGGAACCTCCATACTGTTTTCTACAGTGACTGAACAAATTTACATTCCTACCAATAGGCACAAGGGTTCACTTTTCTCCACATCTTTACCAACACTTGTTATCTATTTGTTTGATAATAGCCATTCTAACAGATATGAGATGATATCTCTTTGTGGTTTTGATTTGCATTCCCCTGAGAATTCATGATGCTGAGTATCTTTTCATATATCTTTGGACATTTGTATGTCTTCTTTGGAAAAGTGTCTATTTAGATTCTCTGCCCATTTTTAAATCAGATTGTTTGGGTTTTTTGTTTTTGCTTTTTTTTTTGCTATTGAGGTGTGTGAGTCTGATGTATATTTTGGGAATTAACCCCTTATCAGATATATGGCTTGCAAATATATTTTCCCTTTCTGTAGGCTGCCTTTCTATTTATTGTTTCTTTTGTTGTGCAGAATCTGTTTATCTTAATGTAGTCCTGCTAATTTATTTTGCTTTGCTGCTTATGTTTTTGATGTCATATCCAAACTATCATTGCCAAAACCAATGTCAAGAAGTTTTTTCCCTCTTTCCTCTAGTTTCATGTCTTATGCTTACGACTTTAATTCATCTGGAGTTATTTTTTGTGAGTGGTATGAGATAGGGGTCCAATTTCATTCTTTTACACATGAATATCCAAGTCTCACAGCACACCTCAGTATTCCTTTTAATCATCCAATCTTGGATTTATTTTGCTCCAATGATCTGAAATTTCTTTGCTGGGCTCCTTGACTTTCACAAAGTACCTCTTGTCCATGGGTGATTGTCTAAATCAGTGTTCTTTGAAGGGAAGACAGTAGAAAACTCTTATTTCAACATGATGATATTGCTCTGCAATTCCTCCTTTAAATTATTTATCTTTGAAGATCATTCTTCTTGTTGAAGTAGATGAAAGCCAAGTAGGATTTGGTACTCTTTGGCATTCATTAAAAATATGCCATCCTCTCCCAGTAATGAGATTTCTTGCTCTTTTACTTTGGACATAAATTTAAAATACTGAGTGCAAAAATTTTCACAACCTACATTTTATTATTTTCTTTAGCCTTATTAACCTTCTCTTATAGACCTTTGTATTTGTTGAAAATGTTTCCATCTCCCAATCATTTGTAATCTTGTTTGGAAGTTGACTATCAGAGTTCTTTTAATATCCATTCTGATTTCATCATATACATACTTATTTTTCCTGCTCTTTAGCTTTATTCATAATTATACTCTAAGAATTTCTCTTTGAGCTCTCCCATATTCTTGAGTTATAATTTACTGTATTGTTCATTATCATAAAAACATACCTAATTTTTTACAAACTCTGTTGTGTTTGCATGATTGAAAAAATGTATATATAATGAAAAATTCCACATTTCTGTTTTTTCACTTTTGGAACTTGAAATGATGTGCTGTTTATAAGCAAATGAACATGTTTTATTGGTCAGAATGATAAACAGTGTTATTGAAAGAGACTGGGCTTAGATTCCAGAAATTCTGTTAAAAATCACTGGGTAGCAAGTATGTATAAGGCACCCAGTCCCTTTTCTGATACATAGTAAATGCCCAACAAATATTGGTTTTCTACCTCTCAGAGTCTTAGTTTCCTTATTTATAAAATAATAATGATCTTATACATTTTTATAAATAATGTATCTGAAAGACTCTATAAAATGAAAAGATATCTTATTGTTTTTCATAACATCCAAGGAAGAAAGTGTACACAATTGAAGTAATAATTTGTCAAATATATTAGTTTTTACAGACTGAGGCTTCCAGAAATGAACTGCAGAATTCAAGCCTCCTATCTGCAACAGTGATGTTAATGATGATTATCCTAATGATAGCAGCTCTCATTTATTAACCATCATGTGCCAGATATTTTGGCAAGTGATTAGATTGTAGCAACACATTTAAATCTCAAAACAACTCAATGAAATAAGTACAGTTAATATTTTTATTTTCCAATTGATAAAACTGTGTTATAGGACAATGGGATACATTTACCCTGGTCATATAACTAGCCAGTGGTTGATCTGGGTTTTGAAATAAAAAGTCTGACACCAGAACCCCTGCTCTCAAGCACATAATTGTTACCACAATTATGGTAATATATTACCACAATATATTTTGTCTCTTAGTCAGTTATAGGAAGCATAAGTTCTGCTCTTTCTAGACTACAGCAATATTTATTCCTCCCGTTCTGTTTTTATCCTAACCAACTTTCTAGTAAAGTCAGATTCAAGGATTTCTTTTCAGGCAAATTATCTCTTCTACAGGCTAGCTTCTATTTCATATTATAAAGTATATAATTTAATGTATAATATACCATATAATATAGTATAAATGAAATGTAATTATGTATTAGTAATCCCTTGCTGTGACAAATTACCCCAACATTCAGTATCTTAAAACAACAAACATTCACTATGTCATAGTTTTTGTGTCTCATGAATTGGGGATGCCTCCAGCTCAGAGTCTCTCACAAGGCTGCAATCAAAGTATCAGCTGGGGCTGCAGTCCATCTCAAGGCTGGCTGGGGGAGAATTTACTCCCAAGCTCCCTCCTGTGGAACACTTCAGGTCCTTGCTGAATTTTACATTAATTTTACTCCAAAAATTTACTTTAATGCCTTTTTTGATTATTCTAATAACCTCTGACAAAACCCCATTAGGTGAACTTAATGGGAATAACTACTTATTGGAATACACCATTGTATTAAAAAATGTATTTAATTATGCAAAAACAAGTCTGGCATCAAGGTATGTACAGTAAAAGAAAATAAGTAAAACAGGTACACAGATAATTATAATATAAAGCTGACTTTAAGAAATGTCATAAAAGATGTATACCTGAAATAAAACAGAAGTTCAAAGGGATTATTTCCCTTTTAAGGGAAATGAGAAAAGGTATGCGAATGGTCTGTTATAGACAGATATTGATCAGGATATTATAAATATTTGGAAGAAAATTGGATACATCTGCCAAAACCTTATCCATTTTCTTCTGTTCCTCTATTACTCCGTTTTTCCTCCTCCTCACTCTTCTTTGGATTTCAACGTCCAATTTACAATATTAATGATGCAGTGTTTCTAATAGTAAATCAATGATTTTTCTAGGCTTAGAATGTTTAGTGAAACAGCAGACTGACTTCATTCAACTCTAATATATCCTCATTATCAATATAAAAATGTACTTCCATTTTTAAAAAGCATGCCCATTGTCATTTAAAATTTGCACTTTAATAAGTGGGTTTTTGCCATTGAGATTGTTAATAAACTAAAAATTGAAAATCTCTATCTTCACTTAGAGCATTACAAATTATTATATAGCTTTAATTTTATTGTATGGTATTGTAATTATGTGACTATAAATGTTTAAGGGGGGGACCTTCAAGATGGCAGAGGAGTAAGACGTGGAGATCACCTTCCCTCCCCACAAACACATCAAAAATGCATCTACATGTGGAACAACTCCTACGGAACTCCTACTGCACTCTGGCAGAAGACCTCAGACCTCCCAAAAGGCAAGAAACTCCCCACGTACCTGGGTAAGGCAAAAGAAAAAAGAAAATACAGAGACAAAAGAATAGGGACGGGACCTGTAACTCTGGGAGGGAGCAGTGAAGGAGGACAAGTTTCTACGCACTAGGAAACCCCTTCACTGATGGAGATAGGAGGATGGGTGAGGGCAAAGCCTCAGAACCACAGAGGAGAGCACAGCAACAGGGGTGCAGAGGGTAAAGCGGAGAGATTCCTGCCAGAGGATCAGTGCTGACCAGCAGTCACCAGCCTGAGACCCTTGTCTGCTCACCCACCAGAGCAGGTGGGGGCTGGGAGGTGAGGCTCGAGCTTTGGAGGTCAGACCCCAGGGAGAGAACTGGGGTTGGCTGCGTGAAGACAGCCTGAACAGGGCTAGTGCGCCACAACTGGCCCAGAGGGAGTCAGAGAAAAAGCCTGGAACTGCCTAAGAGGCGACCGACCATTTTTTGGGGGTGTGCGAGGAGAGCTGATTCCTTCCCCACGTGCCCACAGAAGGCAGAGCACCGCCTAAGCGAGCTCCAGAGACAGGCGCAAGCCACGGCTATCAGCTCAGACACCAGAGACGGCATGAATCGCTAACGCTGCTGCTGCTGCCACCAAGAATCCTGTGTGCGAGCACAGGTCAATACACACACCCCTCCCTGGGAGCCTGTGCAGCAAGCCACTGCCAAGGTCCCGAGATACAGGAACAACTTCCCCGGGAGAACACACAGCACGCCACAGGCTGTTGCAATGTCACACAGGTCTCTGGCACCGCAGGCTTGCCCCGCATTCCATCCCCCTCCTCCTCCCAGCCTGAGAAAGCAAGAGACCCTAATCAGCCACTGCTTTAACGCCTTCCTGTCCAGGCAGGGAACAGATGCCTTAGGGCGGCCAACACACAGCGGAGGGTCAAAACCAAAGCTGAACCCCAGGAGCTGTGCAAACAAAGAAGAGAAAGGGAAATATCTCTGTGCAGCCGCAGGACCAGCAGATTAAATGCCCACAGTCAACTTGATGAACCCTGCATCTGTGGAATACCTGAATAGACAATGAAATATCCCAAAATTGAGGCAGTGGACTTTGAGAGCAACGGTAGACTTGAGGTTTGTTGTCTGCTACCAATTTGTTTCTGATTTTTATACTTAACTTAGCTTAGATTTTAGTGCTTGTTATCATTGGTGGATATATTTATTGGTTTGGATGCTCTCTTTTTATTTTAATTTTTTATTTTATTTTATTATTTTTTAAATTTATTATTGATTTTATTTTTTAATTTTATTTTATTTTCCTTCCTTTTTTCTTCTTCCTATTCTTCTGGGCCGTGTGACTGACAGGGTCTTGGTGCTCCAGCCGGGTATCAGGCCTAAGCCTCTGAGGTGGGAGAGCAGAGTCCAGGACATTGGACCACCAGAGACCTCCTGGCCCCATGTAATACCAATCACTGAGAGCTCCCCCAGAGATCTCTGTCTCAACACAAAGACCCAGCTCCACCCAACGGCCAGCAAGCTCCAGTGCTGGATGCCCCATGCCAAACAACTAGCAAAACAGGAACACAACCTCACTCATTAGCAGAGAGACTGCCAAAAATCATAATAAGTTCACAGATACCCAAAAACACACCACTGGATGCAGGAAGGACCACCCAAAACACAAGATCGAGTCCCACCCACCAGAATACAGGCACCAGTCCCCTCCAACAGGAAGCTTACACTAGCCACTGAACCAACCTTACCCACTGGGGGTAGACACCAAAAACAATGGGAACTACAAACCTGCAGCCTGCTAAAAGTAGACCCCAAACACAGAGAGTTAAACAAAATGAGAAGACAGAGAAATATACAGCAGATAAAAAGCAAGGTAAAACCCCACCAAACCATACAAATGAAGAAGTAGGCAGTCTACCTAAAAAGGAATTCAGAATAATGATAGTAAAGATGATCCAAAATCTTGGAAATAGAATGGAGAAAATACAAGAACGTTTAACAAGGATCTAAAAGAACTAAAGAGCAAACAAACAATGATGAATAACACAATAAATGAAATTAAAAATTCACTAGAAGGAATTAAGAGCAGAATAACTGAGGCAGGAGAATAGATAAGTGACCTGGAAGATAAAATAGTGGAAATAACTGCCACAGAGCAGAATAAAGAAAAAAGAAAAAAAGAATTGAGGGGGTGGGGCTTCCCTGGTGGTGCAGTGGCTGAGAGTCCGCCTGCCGATGCAGGGGACACGGGTTCATGCCCCGGTCCAGGAAGATCCCACGTGCCGCGGAGCGGCAGGGCCCGTGAACCATGGCCGCTGATCCTGCGCGTCCGGAACCTGTGCTCCGCAACGGGAGAGGCCACAACAGTGAGAGGTCCGCGTACCACAAAAAAAAAAAAAAAAAAAAAAAAGGAATTGAGGGCGGTCTCAGAGACTTCTGGGACAAGATTAAACGCACCAACATTCAAACCGTAGGGCTCCCAAGAGAAGAGAAAAAAAAAGGGTCTGAGAAAACATTTGAAGAGATTATAGTTGAAAACTTCCCTAACATGGGAAAGGAAGTAGTCAATCAAGTCCAGAAAGTGCAGAGAGTTCCATACAGGAAAAACACACCAAGACACATACTAATCACACTTTCAAACATTAAATACAAAGACAAAATATTAAAAGCAACAAGGCTAAAGCAAAAAATAACATACAAGGGAATCCCTAAAAGGTTAACAACTGATCTTTCAGCAGAAATTCTGCAAGCAAGAAGGGAGTGGCAGGACATATTTAAAGTGGAGAAACAGAAAAAACTACAACAAAATTACTCTACCCAGCAAGGATCTCATTCATATTCAACAGAGAAATTAAAATCTTTACACACAGGCAAATGCTAAGAGAATTCAGCACCACCAAACCAACTCTACAACAAATGTTAAAGGAACTTCTCTAGGCAGGAAACACAAGAGAAGGAAAAGACCTACAATAACAAACCCAAAACAATTAAGAAAATGGTAATAGGAACATACATATCGATAATTGCCTTAAATGTAAATGGATTAAATGCTCCCACAAAAAGACACAGACTGGCTGAATGCATACAAAAACAAGACCTATATATATACTGTCTACAAGAGACCCATTTCAGACCGAGGGACACATACAGACTGAAAGTGAGGGTATGGGAAAAGATATTCCATGCCAATGGAAATCAAAAGAAAGCTGGAGTAGCAATACTCATATCAGATAAAATACACTTTAAAATACAGACTATTACAAGAGTAAAAGAAGGACATTGCATAAAGGTCAAGGGATTAATCCAAAAACAAGATATAACAATTGAAAATATTTATACACCAAATACAGGAGCACCTCAATACATAAGGCAAATGCTGACAGCCTTAAGAAGGGAAATTGACAGTAACACAATAACAGTAGGGGACTTTAAAACCACACTTTCACCAATGGACAGATCATCAAAAATGAAAATAAAAAAAGAAACACAAGCTTTAGAAAAGATGGACTTAATTGATATTTATAGGGCATTCCATCCAAACACAGCAGCATACACTTTCTTCTCAACTGCTCACAGAACAGTCTGCAGAATAGATCATATCTTGCATCACAAATCAAGCATTGGTAAACTTAAGAAAACTGAAATTGTATCAAGCATCTTTTCTCACCACAACGCTATGAAATTAGATATCAATTACAGGAAAAAAACTGTAAAAAAAACAAACACATGGAGGCTAAATAATACGCTACTAAATAACCAAGAGCTCACAGAAGAAATCAAAGAGGAAATCAAAAAATACCTAGAATCAAATGACAATGAAAACACAACGACCCAAACCTATGAGATGCAGCAAAAGCAGTTCTAACAGAGAAGTTTATAGCAATAAAATCCTACCTCAGGAAACAAGAAAAATCTCAACTAAACAACCTAAAATTACACTAAAGCAATGAGAGGCAGAAGAACAAAAAAAAACCCAAAGTTAGCTGAAGGAAAGAAATAATAAAGATCAGATCAGAATTAAATGAAAAGAAATGAAGGAAACGATAGCAAAGATCAAAAAACTAAAAGCTGGTTCTTTGAGAAAATAAACAAAATTAATAAACCACTACCCAGACTCATCAAGAAAAAAAAGGGAGAAGACTCAAATCAATAGAATTAGAAATGAATAGGAGAGTAACAACTGACACCACAGAAATACAAAAGATCATGAGAGATTATTACAAGTAACTACATGCCAAAACAATGGACAATCTGGATGAAATGGACAAATTCTTAGAAAAGCACAACGTTCCAAGACTGAACTAGGAAGAGACAGAAAATATGAACAGACCAATCACAAGCACTGAAATTGAAAAAGTGTTTTAAAAACTTCCAATAAACAAAAGCCCAGGACGAGACGGCTTCACAGGCAAATTCTATAAAACATTTAGAGAAGAACTAACACCCATCTTTCTCAAACTCTTCCAAAATACAGCAGAGGGAGGTACACTCCCGAACTCATTCTATACGGCCACCATCACCATGATACCAAAAGCAGATAAAGATGTAACAAAGAAAGAAAACTACCTGCCAATATCACTGATGAACATAGATGCAAAAATCCTCAAAAATATACTACCAAACAGAATCCAACAGCACATCAAAAGGATCATACAAGATGATCAAGTGGGGTTTATCCCAGGAAGGCAAGAATTCTTCAATATACGCAAATCAATGAATGTGATACACCATATTAACAAATTGAAAGAGAAAAAACATGTGATCATCTCAATAGATACAGAGAAAGCTTTCAACAAATTCAACACCCATTTATGTTAAAAACCCTGCAGAAAGTAGGCATAGAGGGAACTTTCCTCAATATAATAAAAGCCATATATGACAAACCCACAGCCAACATCATCCTCAATGGTGAAAAACTGAAACCATTTCCACTAAGATCAGGAACAAGACAAGGTTGCCCACTCTCATCATTATTATTCAACATAGTTTTGGAAGTTTTAGCCACAGTGATCAGAGAAGAAAAAGAAATAAAGAATCCAAATCAGAAAAGAAGAAGTAAAGTTGTCACCGTTTGCAGATGACATAATACTATACATAGAGAATCCTAAAGATGCTATCAGAAAACTACTAGAGCTAATCAATGAATTCGGTAAATAGCAGGATACAAAATTAATGCACAGAAATCTCTTGCAATCCTATAAACTAATGATGAAAAATCTGAACAGTGAAATTAAGAAAACACTCCCATTTACTATTGCAATGAAAAGAACAAAGTATCTATGAATAAACCTACCTAATGAGACAAAAGATCTGCATGCAGAAAATTATAAGACACTGATGAAAGAAATTAAAGATGATACAAATAGATGGAGAGATATACCATGTTCTTGGATGGGAAGAATCAACATTGTGAAAATGACTCTACTACTCAAAGCAATCTACAGATTCAATGCAATCCCTATCAAATTACCACTGGCATTTTTCACAGAACTAGAACAAAAACTTTCACAATTTGTATGGAAACAGAAAAGACCACGAATAGCCAAAGCAATCTTGAGAAAGAAAAATGGAGCTGGAGGAATCAGGCTACCTGACTTCAGACTATACTACAAAGCTACAGTAAACAAGACAGTATGGTACTGGCACAAAAACAGAAAGATAGATCAATGGAACAGGATAGAAAGCCCAAAGATAAACCCACGCACATATGGCCACCTTATCTTTGATAAAGGAGGCAAAAATATACAGTGGAGAAAAGAGAGCCTCTTCAATAAGTGGTGCTCGGAAAACTGGATAGCTACATGTAAAAGAACGAAATTAGAACACTACCTAACACCATACACAAGAATAAAATCAAAATGGATTAAAGACCTAAATGTAAGGCCAGACACTATCAAACTCTTAGAGGAACACATAGGCAGAACACTCTATGACATAAAACACAACAAGATCGTTTTTGACCCACCTCCTAGAGACATGGAAATAAAAACAAAAATAAACAAATGGGACCTAATGAAACTTCAAAGCTTTTGCACAGCAACGGAAACCATAAACAAGACCGAAAGACAACCCTCAGAATGGGAGAAAATATTTGCAAATGAGTCAATGGACAAAGGATTAATCTCCCAAATTTACAAGCAGCTCATGCAGCTCAATAACAAAAAACAAACAACCCAATCCAAAAATGGGCAGAAGACCTAAATAGACATTTCTCCAAAGAAGATATACAGATGGCCAACAAAGAGATGAAAGGATAATCAACATCATTAATCATTAGAGAAATGCAAATCAAAACTACAATGAGATATCATCTCACACCAGTCAGAATGGCCATCATCAAAAAATCTACAAACAATAAATGCTGGAGAGGGTGTGGAGAAAAGGGAACCCTCTTGCACTGTTGGTGGGAATGTAAATTGATACAGCCTCTATGGAGAACAGTATGGAGGTTCCTTAAAAAAAAACCAGAAGTACCATACAACCCAGCAATCCCATTACTGGGCATATACCCTGAGAAAACCATAATTCAAAAAAAGTCATGTACCACAATGTTCATTGCAGCTCTATTTACAATAGCCAGGACATGGAAGCAACCTAAGTGTCCATCAACAGATGAATGGAAAGGAAGATGTGTCACATATATACAATGGAATATTACTCAGCCATTAAAAGAAACGAAATTGAGTTATTTGTAGTGAGGTGGATGGACCTAGAGTCTGTCATACAGAGTGAAGTAAGTCAGAAAGAGAAAAACAAATACCATATGCTAATACATATATATGGAATCTAAAAAACAAAAACAAAAATGGTCAGGAAGAACCTAGGGACAAGACGGGAATAAAGAGGCAAACCTACCAGAGAATGGACTTGAGGATATGCGGAGGGGGAAGGGTAAGCTGGGATAAAGTGAGAGAGTGCCATGGACATATATACACTACCAAATGCAAAATAGATAGCTAGTGGGAAGCAGCCACATAGCACAGGGAGATCAGCTAGGTGTTTTGTGACCACCTAGAACGGTGGGATAGGGAGGGTGGGAGGGAGGAAGATGCAAGAGGGAAGAGATATGGTGATATATGTATAACTGATTCACTTTGTTATAAAGCAGAAACTAACACACCATTGTAAAGCAATTATACTCCAATAAAGATGTTAAGAAAAAAAAAAAATCTTCCAACAAAGACAAGTCCAGGACAGATGGCTTCAAAGACAAATTCTATCAAACATGTAGAGAAGAGCTAACACCTTTCCTTTTCAAACTCTTCCAAAATATAGCAGAGGGAGGAAGAGTCCCAAATTCATTCTACAAGACCACCATCACCCTGATACCAAAAGCAGACAAAGATGTCACAAAAAAGGAAAACTATAGGCCAATATCACAGATGAACATAGATGCAAAAATCCTCAACAAAATACTAGCAAACGGAATCCAACAGCCCATTAAAACTATCATACATCATAATCAAGTGTAGTTTATCCCAGGAATGCAAGGATTCTTCAATATACACAAATCAATCATTGTGATACACCGTGTTAACGAACTGAAGGCTAAAAACCATATGATAATCTCAGTAGATGCAGAAAAGTTTTGACAAAATTTGACACATATTTATGATAAACTCTCTTGAATGTAGGCATAGAGGGAACTTACCTCAAATTAATTAAGGCCATATATGACAAGCCCACAGCCAACACTGTTCTCTATGGTGAAACCCTGAAACTATTTACTCTAAGATCAGGAACAAGACAAGGTTGCTCACTCTCACCACTATTATTCAACATAATTTTGGAAGTTTTAGCCATGGCAACCAGAGAAGACAAAGAAATAAAAAAAATCCAAATCACAAAAGAAAAGGTAAAACTGCCATTCTTTGCAGATGCCATGATATTATACCGAGAGAATCCTAAAGATGCTACCAGAAAAGTACTAAAGCTAATCAATGAATTTGGTAAAGTAGAAGGATACAAAATTAATGCACAGAAATCTGTGGCATTCCTATACACTAAAGACGAAAAATCTGAAAGAGAAATTAAGGAAACACTCCCATCTACCATGCAACAAAAAGAATAAAATGCGTAGGAATAAACCTGTCTAAGGAGGTAAAAAACCTGTACTCAGAAAACTATAAGACACTGATGGAAGAAATTAAAGATGATATAAACAGATGGAGAGATATATCATGTTCTTGGATTGGAAGAATTAATATTGTGAAAATGACTATATTCCTCAAAGCAACCTACAGATTCAATGCAATTCCTATCAAATTACCAATGGCATTTTTCACAGAACTAGTTCAAAAAGTTTCACAATTTTTACAAAAGACCCCGAATAGCCAAAGCAATCTTGAGAAAGAAAAATAGAGCTGGAGGAGTCAGGCTCCCAGACTTCAGACTATACTACAAAGCTACAGTAATCAAGACAGTATAGTACTGGCACAAAAACAGAAACATAGATCAATGGAACAGGATAGAAAGCCCAGAGAGAAAACCACACCCATATGGTCACCTTATCTTTGATAAAGAAGGCAAGAATATACAATGCAGAAAAGACAGCCTCTTCAATAAGTGGTGCTGGGAAAACTGGACAGCCACATGTAAAAGAATGAAATTAGAACACTTCCTAATACCACACACAAAAATAAACTCAAAATGGATTAAAGACCTAAATGGAAGACCAGATTCTATCAAACTCTTAGAGGAAAACATAGGCAGAACAGTCTATGACATAAATCACAGCAAGATCCCTTTTGACCCACCTCCTAGAGAAATGGAAATAAAAATAAATAAACAAATGGGACCCAATGAAACTTAAAAGCTTTTGCACAGCAAGGGGAACCATAACCAGACAAAAAAACAACCCTCAGAATGAGAGAAAACATTTGCAAACAAAGCAACTGACAAAGGATTAATCTCCAAAATATACACGCAGCTCATGTAGCTCATTATCAAAGAAACAACACAATCCAAATATGGGCCAAACACCTAAAAAGACATTTCTCCAAAGAAGACATAGATATTGCCAGCAAACGCATGAAAGGATGCTCCACATCACTAATAATTAGAGAAATGAAAATCAAAACCACAATGAGGTATCACCTCACACCGGTCAGAATGGCCAACATCAAAAAATCTACAAACAATAAATGCTGGAGAGGGTGTGGAGAAAAGGGAACCCTCTTGCACTGTTGGTGGGAATGTAAATTAATACAGCTACTATGGAGAACAGTATGGAGGTTCCTTAGAAAACTAAAATAGAACTACCATATGACCCAGCAATACCACTACTGGACATATACTCTGAGAAAACCGTAATTCAAAAAGAGACATGTACCCCAATGTTCATTGCAGCACTATTTACAATGGCCAGGACATGGAAGCAACGTAAATGTCCATCGACAGATGAATGGGTAAAGAAGATGTGGCACATATATACAATGGAATGTTACTCAGCTATAAAAAGAAACGAAATTGAGTTATTTGTAGTGAGGTGGATGGACCCAGAGTCTGTCATACAGAGTGAAGTAAGTCAGAAAGTGAAAAACAAATACCATATGCTAACACATATATATGGAATCTAAAAAAAAGGTTCTGAAGAACCTAGGGGCAGGACAGTTATAAAGACGCAGATGAAGAGAATGGACTTGAAGACACGGGGAGGGGGAAGGGTAGGCTGGGACAAAGTGAGAGAGTGGCATGGACATATATACACTATCAAACGTAAAATAGGTAGCTAGTGGGAAGCAGCTGCATATCATAGGGAGATCAGTTCAGTGCTTTGTTACCACCTAGAGGGGTGGGATAGGGAGGGTGGGAGGGAGGCACAACAGGGAGGGGATATGGGGATATATGTATACATATAGCTGATTCACTTTGTTATACAGTGAAACTAACACACAATTGTAAAGCAATTATACTCCAATAAAGATGTTTTAAAAAAAGTTTAAATCCATGTGTAGTATATCTACTTTTTATTTTTAGTATCCAGACTGTGACTGGATATAAATGCTTTAAAATACTTAAAGAATTCAAGAAATAAAATTATTAAAAGAAATTTTGGAGCACACTTCAGTAGGAAGCTCATTCACTGAAGACTAAAAAAAGTTTTAAAAATTATTTTGACAAAATTAAATATTATACGAACATTTGAACTTCTGATGGGAAACAAAAAGTTACAGTTGGGGTTTTCAGTTCATCATCCAGCTGACTTTTGTGAGTACTTAGCACCCACCTGGTAACATACAAAGAACTAAAGAATATTTGCGTTTAGGGGTCATGGTCTTTGACTCTACAGTAATGACATACTGAAGAAGTATTACCTATATTGGTCCACAATACAGCCATGCAGTCTGCCAGAATCAATCTCAGTTCCAGTGGCTATTAGTTTTGTGGCCTTTGCCAAGTCATATCACCTCTCCAAGCTTCATTTTTCTCAGCTATAGTAAAAACTTATACTCATAATGCTATATGAGACAATACAGGTAAAGTTTTTGCAAAATATCTAGGACATAGAAAATGCTTAGTATATATTAGCTGCTATAATTCACCATTAACAAGGCATTTTGTGTATCTGTTAAACACATGCCCTTTCTCATCACACATTCTTGTTTGTTTCCAAAAGAATATTTCAACTTGAAGAGAATAAAAGGTATATGTGTAAT
Source organism: Phocoena sinus (assembly GCF_008692025.1). NCBI lineage: Eukaryota > Metazoa > Chordata > Mammalia > Artiodactyla > Phocoenidae > Phocoena > Phocoena sinus. Next base: position 28,257,451 of record NC_045775.1, read on the forward strand.
ATTAAAGATTGACTCATAAATATTAAACTATTGCTTGAAACAGTATATTCAGTTTAACTACTGAGCTATAATTATTACATTCCCAATCTTTTATGCATATAACTGTGTGTGATAATTCTTTCCTTGATATAAAGATATGCATGTAGTGTGCCTGAAAATATAGAATTATCATTCAGTGGTGTTCAATTTATGGAGAACTCAATTCACAGTTTCTTTTAAAACTCTGATTTCTTTCTTCAGGTGGCTGGCCTTATGGACAATATATTATACACCATACATCCCTACCATTGCTGGATGGCCTGGTTCACCAACAGTTCAAATTAAGATAATGCAGTCTAAGAGTTAAGAGAATGAATTGATTTGATAGTGCTCTATTAAATCAATTTAGGCTACCATAGAAGTAGCTGTAAAAGAATTTTCAGTACTTTATTGTTGTTAGAATTCTATAACTAGTATCTCTTGAGAAAACTGCAGTTTCCTCTAGATCAATATATAAATCTGTGTGGTATTCCAAATTCTGTTTCTGCCAGTTTCAACTTAGAGGCTATAGGCTTTCCTTGAGCTAAAATCCAATAGAATATAATGCTTTCCCTATCCAAGATTCTCAAGGAATGCACCTTCTGGAGAACTGAGACATTTTGTTCTATCCATTTTATTTTAGCAGGTGTTCAATAAAACTTTTCTGAATTATTCTATTTACATTCCAATTCACAAATGACTATTAAACTAGAGATTTAGCTGAGATTGTAGATTTCAATAATGTAGGCTGCAAACTCAAATGCCAGGTCCAGGCAGGTAATATCCATGATTAAATTGTTCTTTTTAGATGATTTGGGGAATTTTTATTTCTGCCTCATTTAAATGGTGATAACTGCTCTTAACTTATTTCAAGTATTATCAGTCAGGAATATGGTTTTCTCAGATATGACATCTGCAGATATGATATAACATGCCCAGATTTTTATGGGAAATATTTAAAATGTTATCTAAATGTAACAAAACAAAGGGATGCAGTTTGTTAGTGTATTTTTGCTTTGTTTTTTGGGTTTTTTCTTTTTTTTTCCGGGAGGGGAGGTTGCTGGAGCAAATCAGCCCTCAGTGCTGGATAAGACGTCATCTCAGTGAATCGATGCTCTTATGAGTTTCACGATTGGCATGTTAGATATTGTTTTCCTTGAACATCCTCCCCCGCCATATTTACTCTCTTGGTTGATATCTTGAACAATACAACCAGTAAAACTCAACCTCAAGATATGACTGTCTAGTCATTATACATTGAAGACTTTCATAACCCTATGCAAATAGATCACTTAAGGCCATAAATGGAAGGAAAGAGTAGTTTACAAATAAATGGTTTTCAATGACAATCTGAATTTCAAAACCTTACTGGAAAACAAACATGGCACAAAATATAAAGAATGTGGGAGTTTGGACATAGCAAACAGTGTTATAGCCTTTAAAAATCAACCCTTCATATAACCGATTCACTGTGCTGTATCGCAGAAACTAACACAACATTGTAAAGCAGCTATACTTCAATAAAAATTATTTTTAAGAAAAGAAATGCTACACATGACATATTCCAATTAAAAACAACGGTAAACCCTTCTATCACAGGTTGGAGCTTAATCAATAAATGGGAATAATTATAACATATGGCAAAGAAAACAAACGAAGTTTTTCAGCACTGCATATAAGGATCATGAGAATTCAATTTCTTGGCAACATCTAATTAGGATGCAACCTGCCACTCAGCTCCTCCTTGAATGTGTTATGATGTTAAACTATCAGAGTAAAAGAGCATATGGGTCTCATTCACTCATTTAATAAACATATATTTCTGGGCCAAACATTAGACTTAGTGCTGAAAATGTATCAGAGAACCCTCCCCGTGGCCCCAGAAAGGGTCTCTATTCTTGAAACAGCTGATGCTGACAAAAATATAAATGTGGGTAATGTGAAGGTTTGTCTTTATGTCTTCTTTCTAAGGGCTCAGTTATGGAAACAACACTATTTTTTTTAACCTCAAAATAATTTCACCTGAGAGATGGTTCAATTTTATACATGCCTACAACCAAATAGAGCATTATTTTTCTTCTAAATTTATATAGGAAGTTGGTTAAATTTAGAAATTTGTTAGTGATTATGACAAGACATTTTGTTTTTGGAAAATACACATCAAGATCAAGAATGTTTTCAGAGAGTTGAAATGGATCTAATGATTGAGAGGTTGCTTCCAGAGCCATAGCTCTTCTGGAGTTCTGGAAGTTCAAGAAATGCAAATGGCTAGGTACGTGGATTCTTTCTGTGCTTAATGTAATTCTTAATTTAGATCCTAATATAAATATGTAATAATATAATAAGCTGTATAAATATTTGACAACAAAACATGGTACAAGGTATGTCACACTAATTTTCTATGATCAGTCAAAATTTAAACCTGAGTTCCATTCTTTATAGACTGGTGGAAAGGGAATCTCAGTCACTATTTCCTCCATCACCACCCCCTGGGAAAGTAAAGGCTTTTTAAGTCTTGGACCAAGAATGATGTCCCAGGTTTTTGAAGCAATGGAGCCACCAGCTTCCAGGTGATTTTTCCTTGTCAAAGTCTGTATCATCCCTTTGAAGCCAGAGGCTATCAACTTCCATATCAAGTATAAACAAGGAAGATTGTAATAAAAATTTTTGAAAATATTCCTTTATATTTTCAGTGTGTTTTCCTCCTGAATTAAGTTTTTTAGTAGGACATTATTAAAAAAGTAGATGCTTCAAATAAGCCACTATTTTACTTGGTGCATGGCACATTTATTCACTAACCAATAATTAGCACACACCTGTTTTGTTGCAAGCAGGAAAAAAAAAATCCTTGCACAAATGGATTTTCTGTTTAGTCAGTAGAAGCAGAAAAAACCCAATCATTAAGCAATTACATAAAGAAAAAAAATGATTTGGGCTTCCCTGGTGGTGCAGTGGTTGAGAGTCCGCCTGCCGATGCAGGGGACACGGGTTCATGCCCCGGTCCGGGAAGATCCCACATGCCGCGGAGCGGCTGGGCCCGTGAGCCATGGCCGCTGAGCCTGAGCTTCCGGAGCCCCTGCTCTGCGACGACAGAGGCCACAACAGTGAGAGGCCCGCGTACCACAAAAAAAAAAGAAAAGAAAAAGAAAATATACAGTATATATAAAGGTATATAAATTATGAAAAAAATATAAAGAACCACAAGGAGAAAAGGAGAGCTGGGAGTGTGTGCAATTATATATAGGGTGGAAAAGAAAGATCTTACAGAAAAGACGATATTTGAGCAGAGACTAGAAGATGTGAAGGAATAAGTCTTGTAGATATCAAGAAGAGGATTCTGGCTAGAGGGGAAGTAAGAATAAAAGGCCCTAAGGCAGGTCTGTGTTTAATATAGTCAAAGAATATCAAGGAAGCAAGTATAGCTTTGAACATAAAAGGCAGAGGGGAGAGTTTTGGGAGATAAGGGCAGAAGTGCTGTTGAGCCCAATCATGTAGGACTCATATGCCTCTGAAAGTACAGTGGCTTTTGTGCTGAGGAGGTTGGGGAGCTATTTGGAGGGTTTCAACATATGAAGTAACCTCTCCTGATTTGTTTTAAAATTATCACTCTGTGGACTGTGCTGAAAATAAACTACAGGTGCCAAGCATGTATAAGGAAGTCAGTTAGGCTTCTGCACTACTCCAGGTGAAATATACTGGGAGCATCTAAAAGTCTGGTAGCAGCAGAGGTGGTTAAATAGTGAGGGTGGAGCTGACAGCACTTGTCAAAGTACTGAATGTCAAGTGTGAAATAATGCTGGGGATGAAGGATGATTCAGCATTTTAGCCTGAGCAACTTGAAGTCGTGGGAAGGGAAGGGATCAGTTCAGGGCATATTAAGTTGAGATGTTTATTAGACTTTCAAATTGAAATGTCTAATAGGCCAAAGTTACACAAGTCTGGCTATGTGAGAAGTGGTCTAGACTAGAGATATAAACTTGGCACACAGCCAGATTTCACATACGTTTATTGAATCAGTGAGTAAATATCCATATAGGGATAAGTTAATTCTGTAGTAACTTATCCAGTATTGGATAGCAAATAATAACATAGCTATGTGCCATGCTACTGCTGGCTAGAGGGGATTTTATGTTGCCCGCTTTATGTTTTTAGATGCTGGCCAAGACTTTGTTTTAACAACATATAAGGGAATCTGCCTGGATCATGAGCAGGAAGTGAGTCATTTACATCTCTGACTCTAGCCTTAGGATACAGTCTGAGAGATGGGATTAGAAAGTGAAATTGTTTTGAGCACACTGCCAATATGATTTTCACAAAAGATATTTCAATTTATAGTCCTAGTAGGAGAGCACTCACTTCTTTCTGTACCTTAGCCAGGACTTGGTTTTATTGTTCTTGTTTTTGCTCATTTATCACTAAATTAACAAGGAAAAGTTATTCATTAAGACAATAGGTGATGAGGATACTTCCTTTACTATAAACACTCAGCAAATGTGTAATAATATATGTCTTAGTCATCTCAGGCTACCATATCAAAATACCATAAACTGGATGACTTACGCAACAGAAATTTATTTCTCACAGTTCTGGATGCTGGGAAGTCTAAGATCAAGCTGTTAGCTGATTCAGTTCCTGGTGAGAAATCTCTTCCTGGCTTGTAGATGGCCAACTTCTCTCTATGTCCTCACCTCCTCACCAGGGCCTTTCTTCGGTGTTCTCACTTGGAAAGGGAGAGTTCTCTCTCTCTTCCTCTTTGTATAAGGCCACTAATCCCATCATGAGGGCCCATCCGTATGATCTAATCTAACCCTAATTACTTCCCAAAGGCCTCGTTTCTAAATATCATTGCATTGGGTATTATGCCTTCAACATATGAATTTTGAGGAGAGGCAAATCTTCAATCCATAACAATGAGTAAAAGAAAAAACGTTAAAAAATGAACACATTTTTCAATGATAAAAGGATAGAAAAGCAAAGAGGAAAAATGGCTAATGCATGATCTTGGTGAGCTTTAGACCAGAATTAGGCAGAAGGGGCTGTGATCTGATCTCTAAAAGGGAGATTGGGGATTTAAAGGACCTCATAGACAGGGGAGAATGGAGTTTTGGCCACTTCTTGAAATCAAGGGCTTGTCTGGAGTTTCTCATCCTGAAACTTCCTCCCCTACACCATACACTGTTCGTTCTCTGTGTTCCCCTTTTTCTGTTTGCTTACTTTTTTGTTTCTTTCTTTCCTTATTTTTTTAGTATGAGATGATCATTTTTCCATAAAACTCTATTTATGAAAATCTTTGAGGTATGGGACAAAGTTGGTTTCCTGCAGAGAACTGCATTTCTTCTTCTAGGAGACAGAGAATACCAATGCTGGATCATTTAAACTAATTTCTTCCCATGAGTGTTTTTAGAGCACCACATGGTATATATTTGGTCCAAAAAACTGGCTGAGACTCACTAGTTCCAACTTCTCAGAGACTTCCCCCCATCCTCTTCCTCCTGTTCTTCTTAATAAATAGACTGGAAATAACAGATTATTCTTGTATTTCTGTTTGTGGTAGAATGGTTTTACTTTTGTTTTGCCTTTTGTACTAATTTTGTAGACTTTCTATCCCAGCTTCATGGATCAAGACTCTTTATACATCATCCAACTTGTGTGGGCCCTCTTGCTTCCTATGTACTCTGAGACTGTGCAAACCAAACTCAGGGTCACATTGTTTAGCAAACGTCTTTAGACTGAGAAACCTGACACAAGGCTCTGTTATCTATGTTCCCACCTTCGCTTACTCTTTTAATCTGAGAATTACTTTCATTCCCGCTAGCTCATTAATTCATGAAAAGATTTTTAAAATTTATATTCTAGATGTTAGTCGATGTCAATGGGACAATACAGACGTTTAGCCCATTATATTACTAGACAGAATCCTAAATTTAGAAGGAGAAAATCATTTTATTGGTATCTGCCTCAACATTTTCTTTAAGGACAAATATAGTCCAGTTTTCCTTTGGGAAAGGAATGATTACAACTCTCTTATTCTTTATTCTTGTCGCCTATAAAGCTTACCAAAACTGTAAGATATACAGATATCAAAAAGAGTAAAAAATGATGATGACTATTTTATGATGTGATGATGATAATAAAAAGTAGCCACGGGGCTTCCCTGGTGGCACAGTGGTTGAGAGTCCACCTGCTGATGCAGGGGACACGGGTTCGTGTCCCGGTCCAGGAAGATCCCACATGCCGCGGAGCGGCTGGGCCCGTGAGCCATGGCCGCTGAGCCTGCGCGTCCGGAGCCTGTGCTCCGCAACGGGAGAGGCCGCAACAGTGGGAGGCCCGCGTAACGCAAAGAAAAAAAAAAAAAAAAAAAAGTAGCCAGTTTGAAATTATAATAACCTTTTCTATTGTTATAGCTTTCAGGAAGAATACAGTAATATGGTTTGTAATCATTGCAATAAGTGCATGTGTTTTAACAGATTTTTAAGATATTTGAACTATTTAGGTCATCAGTACATTAGACTTGTAATTTCAGTTCAGTTTTCAGAAGAAATTAAATAAAATTATAATTTTTTTTAATATTTGGGAAAACATGAAGTTTTTGCATTTGTCTTGTACTACAAGTAAAAAAGCCTTTCAATATTTAGAAGAAAATCATTTATTTAATGTTTAAAGAAGTCTTAAATTTTTGCTAGTTTTGTGAGATTAATATGTTGAGCACTAAGCAGTGCATAAATAATCATGAATGTTCCTTTGTTTGCATGAAAACCTTTGGATGTTAAAGAAGCTAACAGGACTCAGGAAGACCAAGTCCTCTGGAATATCTTCAGCATGTAATGGTTGATCTTGGTGATTTATGAAATCACTGTAAAATTAATATAGCATCCGAGTCCATAATATTGATAAATGTCCTTGTCAATCATCTTCCCCTATTGAACTCAAAATATGGTAGTCTACCAGGGCTCTATCCTTGATTTCTATCTCTTCCTAAGACTTTCTTAAAACAAGCTCTCTAATTGAATCCATTATATCATTATATGTTATTTATTTATCTGAAGATTATCTCCATAATAGTATCTGTAATTACAATCACTACCATAAGTTCCACACTCACATATCTAACTTGCTTTTGGACAACTGCACTTGGGTATCTAACAGGTATATCAAATGAAATATTTCCAGGAAAGAACTTTCAATGTCTACTCTATCCCTCACCACCATTTTTAAATGACTACTTCACAATACATATTTTTGGGTGTTGGGGAAGGGGAATGTATCAAGCAGCCAAAAATGAGGTGGTAACTTATTTTAATTTTGTTATTCTGGTCCATCTATGTCTCAGACTCAAGATAATCATGCCATGATAATATTCCACTTATCTCACTTTGTTTGTATTTAATTGGATGACATTTCCAGGGGAAGAATTATCAATTTCAAAGACAATAAATTAGAAACTGCTTAGAAATTCTCCCCTAGAATGAATCAGTTCTCTTTTTCAATGGATAGTATTGTCCTTGCTACTAATCTTAAAGTATTGCCAAACAGAAAAATAAATATGCTTCAACAATAGTTAATATTTCTAGAGGGAATTTTCCCTGAAAACTGCTTTTGTCTGCATCCTACCTAAAGTGAAAAAAAAAAGAAAAAACAAACACATACTTCTTAAGGAAGAGAACTTTCAAAAGTGCAGAAAAATAAAAGAAAAGGTCAGTTATTTGAGGATAGCTACTTTTAAAAAATAGGTAATATTTATTAAGCACAGAATTCTGGCTTCAGTTCTTCATTTTGAGAGCTGAGTAAAATCACAAGGGAGCTTTAGAAAATACATGTCACTTACTGCTTTTTCAGTCAGTTCTTAACTCGGTACAAAGTGTAATCTTTGGCAAGGGAAAGAAAATAGAAAAATGCTAAGATTCACAATCTTAAGAGCATCTGCACAAGGTTTCTTAATAGTTAATTTTCCTATTATTTTTGGTTTTCTTCCAAAGGGCACAGCAAGATCTTGCAGAATACTGTTCAGTTCAGCATTAACAGAGTACCTGCTGACAAGTCTAAAAACATTAAATCTTATACTTTAAGATTCTACAAGTAATTATTAGCAATATTAAGTTTTCTTTCATTTTTAATACAGTATAGATGCAAAGTAAGTGCATGTGTATGTGCATGTACATGTGTGTGTATGTGTGCATATATAACTTAGTATAAGAACAGTGGGTAGTCCCCTGTGCTTTTGCTATTATAGATTTAACAATAATTTACTAAGAAATTGAAACCATAGAGATTTCTAAACAGCTGTATTATTTAATTCCATGTTAACATAAACTGAAGAGTATTGGTACCCTATCTTCAGATAGTTCATAAATCAGCAAGCACAGAGGGGCACATTATGGAGGACAGCATCCTGCGAACTTTTAACTCTGTTCTGTGACTCAGAAAAAAAAAATTATTCACCAAGCTGTTTTTTGTTTTTTCTCTGAGATAGCCTACTACATGACAGTACTCAGCTGAATCACAAAGCAGAGTACATGGCATAACGGAGATCCAGACACAGTGTGGATATAGGATCCTAAAAAAGGATAAATTTGAGGCAAATCTATGGTTTGAGGAAAGAACTAAAAGGTTCTAGGATTGAGAATTTCTTCATGCTAATGGGATGGTAATTCTGGTAACTCTTCAAAAGCTAAAAATATTGCATCACAATAAAAAAGAAAAAGTAAGAGAGAGGGAGAGAGAGAGAGAGAGACAGAAAGAGAGGGAGGGAAGGAGAGAGCGAGGGAGGGAGGGAGGAAGGTTCTATTATTTATCATGTGAATTTTATAGAATACCCTGAAACTCAGAGAAATGAATGACTTACCTAAGGTCACTCAGCTGGTTAAGTGACAGAACGCACATTCAATTTGGGTCTTTTGGACCAAATTTCCTCTCCTTTCTACCACATTATACTGAATATCCTAAGTTTGTGTTCAGCGAAATAAGGTCTGTCTCATCTTGCTGAGTTTAAAACATAAAGAGAAATATTAGGTAGTTCACTAGGATTTTTTTTCATCCTGAATCAATTTAGCTATAGTATCTTATGTTATATCTATATATGGCATCAAACCATTAGTTTTCCAGTTGATGCCTTTCTCGCTGCTATCAATGCTCTGCCAATCAACTTAGAAATAGTAGGGTTAAAATAGCTGCATGTGGCCATTTTTTTCACCTGCCTTGAAGACAAAAATAGATTAATTTTGTAACAACTGAATCCCATCATTTCACAATGTCACAATCAGTCCAAATGTTACATATAAATAAGTCCATGAAAGAATCTTGGGTTCCTCTTTCAAAGATAGCATGGCAAGATTAATTATAGTCAGGACATAGCCCAGAATCAGAAAAACTGGTGTAAAACGGTGGAACAAATGGAGCAACCATAATCCAGGATCTGGGCATGAACAAGGGCCTGAATCAAGGAGCCTGGGAGCCCAGGGTAGCAGAAGGGGAACAGAAGAGTCAGGGACACTGAATTCTGCAGATTATAAGAGTGCAGAAGGGCAGAATGAAGAGCTGAGAACAGGGAGAGGGATTATCTGGTGGCTTAGAACTCTTGCAGCTGACTTTCATCCCCTAGACTGCTGGCTAATCTCTAAGTGGTAAGAAACACAGACTTAGGTAAGAGGTTTTTAAAATTAAAAGCAGGGCTTCCCTGGTGGCACAGTGGTTGAGAGTCTGCTTGCCGATGCAGGGGACATGGGTTCGTGCCCCGGTCCGGGAAGATCCCACATGCCGTGGAGCGGCTGGGCCCGTGAGCCATGGCCGCTGAGCCTGTGTGTCTGGAGCCCGTGCTCCGCAACACGAGAGGCCAGAACAGTGAATGGCCCGAGTACCACAAAAAAAAAAAAAAAAAAAAAAAAATTAAAAGCAGAAATAATAACATACTAGTATCATTAATTTTTCATATTTACATTTCCAAAGATTTCAGAAAGCAGCAGTTTCTATTTTATTAAAAATCTTTGGATTCAGTTTTTTCTAAGTTATCTGATATTTCAACCCACGTTAAATAAATGCCTAAATGAACAAGTGTTTATGAAAAACATCCTACATGCATAAACCCACAACAGGCATTGTGAAGAATATAAAAAGGGATTAAGACAAAGTTCTTGCCATTAGAGACCCACAGACTTCGGAGAATGAGAGCTCAACTATGTGATACTAATTATGAAATGCAGTAAGAACTAATAAAGAGATTTGATTTGCTTAGATATAATAGTGTTTTTGCATACTCTTGGAACTGCGGCTCAGCGAGGATTAGGTAGGCAATAAAGAGAAGGCAAGTCCAATGACTATCTAAAAACAGCATCCTAGTAAAACTGGAACATGTAGATTTTACTGTCCCATATTATGCTATAAGTAGATCTTGGTGAGCTTCTCTGATGTTTCATAGATGTGAACCTGAGTAAGGAAGGGTCTTCCTCTATTTGGCGGGCCATCATCTTCAAAAGGAGAGACACATGGGAAGTGATGAGGTAGGAAGCTCACCACGGCCCAGCAGCCAGTAAGCAGACGCTACTATGGCAAAAATCACAGGAGAGAATTAACACACATTGCCCTCACTTAGAGGAGAACATTAGAATATTTCCACAGCGCTGAAGGGACAGGAAGGAGTCAGACCTCCAAGGAGTTAGGAAGTGTTCAATTAGAGTAATGAGCATGTTATGTAATAACTTGAAGGTCAGGTAAAGGAGTTAGGATTTGATGCAATTAGCCTCCTGTCCTCTACTCTGAAACAAGCAAAAACCCAAGCTTTTGAAGAAGAAAGCCTAGACTTGTGTAGGGGGTAGGGCAGAGGGATGATTGTTGTTGAATCCATCCTACTCTCCTTTACCTGAATGGATCTATTTATGTCTCAGTGTTCAGCAAGGAATATCTCAAGGCTCAATATATTATAACCTCCCTTTTTCATTTTAAACTCTCTGATTAGGAGACACATCCACCAAAGTCTTCTATTATTATCTTTACAAAGATTTGCAAAAACCATTCTCCTGGATGGTAGATATGCAGCAGCCCTGTATCTCTAGCTGCAACTGAACAAATCCATTTAAATATCCTGACATTCCTTCAAACTAATAAATTTCAAACTAATAAATTCAGACTGTGGAAATACAAGCATAACATTTTAATTATGCAAGAAATTCCTATCAATATTCCTCTTTTTTTCCTCTTTCTTTTTATTTACATTTTTCCTCAATCCCCTGGTCTGAAAAGTTTGAGGTCCTTTTTAAATTTTCCTTTTCTGTCATCAAATCTAGGACTTCTATGTTAATGTCTCATATATTTCTTTTAATTCAAACTGCTGTTACTCTAGAGTGAGTTTTTCATTTTACTGTTAGACTAATGATGTCTTGTCAACAATCAGTGATTGTAAATGTTGAACACTTGCAATAATCTTCAAGTTCACCTCTTTAAGACAAGCTCCCTCCAGTTAAATCTATCCTGTGCTGTTCTGTTGGATTTCTCCTATCAGTATATTGCTCTACACTTATTCTACATGCTTCTTTCCATACTTCTTCCTCTTCAACACAGCTTTTAAAATTCTTTTACCAAAGCACACCTATGTTCACAGGAAATCCTACACGGGGTTGCTATAGGCTAACAGATGAAAATAGTTGCTGTGAATAAGGTGGGGGATGAGGTAGGGAGAGCGTTGGTAACCAGCCTCTCACTTAATAGCCCTCCTTTCCACTATAGTTCGCCAGGGGGGTAGGAGAGAGAATATGCTATGTGGTCCCTAAGGAGCAGAATTTGAAAACAACTAAAGTTACATGTCTAGTCAAATCCATTTCACCTCTTCTTACCTATACATGCCTGGTACTTACCCACCTGAAAACTTTTGCTCATTTCTCTGATTCTTTTTCTTTTTTTTTTAATCCTTTCTCTTACTCTCTGACCTACCTTTTCTCCAAGAGTCACAACTTTCCTCCTCTATGAAACTGACTGAGGACGTAAAAGCCTTAATGATAACTTCCTCCTCTCAAACCTGTATTTGCTGCATGCGATTCACTTGGAGCATGTGCTACTTTGCGTTGATACATGTAAAAATGATAGAGAGATAATAGATGATAGATATGATAGATGATAGATAGACCCTATCTCTACATTTAATTTCCTGCTGCTTTGAAGGCTGGCAATGCACCTCTTAGTTATTTGTAAGCCTAAGATTCAAAACAACATCAATATAAAGTGTTTAAAAATTATGGTACTGGGCTTCCCTGGTTGCGCAGTGGTTGAGAGTCCGCCTGCCGATGCAGGGGACACGGGTTCGTGCCCCGGTTCGGGAAGATCCCACATGCCGCGGAGCGGCTGGGCCCGTGAGCCATGGCCGCTGAGCCTGCGCGTCTGGAGCCTGTGCTCCGCAACGGGAGAGGCCACAACAGTGAGAGGCCCGTGTACCACAAAACAAAACAAAACAAAATTTATGGTACTGATATTTTAATTAAGATTAGACTAGCAGGAGTGGGCATATTTTTTGAAATGGAAAATAGAAGTAAGGAAGTCTGGACAGATGTAATATTTATCTCTGTAATGAATGACTGATAGCAAAAGATACAGTTTGATGATATCTACTGTACACCATGATCAGCCCATCATAAAACAAAGTATTAAAGCAAAGTTATATGCAGTTGAAAACAAAACATAGGAAAACATGAAAAATCATCAAATATTCTAAATTTAAGGAAGTGTCACTTTATGTTTCTCAAATTAATCTGTGTTTTAATTAATAAGTCGTGCTGGAAAGGGTGTTATGAAATGGGTAATCTTATATACTGAAGGTGGAAGAGAAAATGTATTGGAAAGACTCTTGACAATATACACCTAGAACCTTAGAAAAATTGCTGTTTCTAAAACCTATAGTTCTATATTTAAAAGTCTATGCAATAAATAATCAGAGATATAGACAAATGTTGAAGCAAAAAGATGATAGGCTAACATAACAAAATAACTGAAATATCCAACAATAGAGAAACAGTAAATTATGATGCATCCAGTTAATAAAATAGTATGATAAATAATAAAATAAAATAAATATTACTTAGGAAATTCTAACAACTTGGGAACAAGTTTATAACAGAATGGTAAGTGATAAAACCAAATGATAAATATTTGTTCAGCATCTTCATGACTATATAAACTGAATAGAAAGAAAATTGGAAGGAAATAAATAAAAATATTAACTGTGATTGCCTCTAGGCAATAGCATCCTGTTTATTATATTTTCTATACTTTAAATTTTTTGTATAATGAGCATGCATTTATTTATATCAAGACTTTTTGAATTCAATCGATGCTTATAAGACCAAGGTCTAAGGTAAATTTGAGATTCTCCTTTACTATACTCCCACACTCCAAATAATAAAGCAAATTACATGAGAAAAGGACCAGCTACAACTTGGCAATGATGTAAGAGACTTGGAGAAGGCTCTGCTCTGCCGCCTGCTGGGAGGGGGTTCAACTCCAAACCAAGCTTCTTGGCTAAGCTGGACCAGCTGTTGCATGAGGGGCTTTGGAGTCTGTCAAACTGGCTAAGTGTTGTAGTTCCCAGAAAGCTCCTCCACCCCTAAGACGTACTATCTAAGAAAAAAACTGCTGAGAAAGTCATGCGTGTGGCCTTACCAATAACCAGATGTGAAGCTGAAAAATACTTTTCTAAACTTGTAGTAATAAAAAGTAAATTTCTATTTGCCACCCTAAAGGGAAGCCTGAATTAACTGTTGATTTTCTCCAGAGGAAAGTTTACAAAATATTTGCCTTAGGAGAACATGATCATTAGAATGCATCCAAAAATATAGAAAAAAATATAGATGTGTACCAGGCAGTTAATTAGTAATAACTTTGTTTCACTTGGTGATGTTTATAGTGTTTGTCAGCTTTTCAACATTTATAATTTGTTCAGTTTCTTTTCTCCTCCTAAATACATACTTACATACTAAATTTGGTATCTGTAATGTTAAATTATTTTTCGTAAAGAGGACCCTCCAAAAAGTATAAATACCCCATAAAATCTGAATCCATTCCTACTACAGAAAGAAATTATAGGGTTGAGGTCAGAGACCTTGGACTCACTCTTATTTATACAAATACAGTCTGCAAGAGTCAGGGTTGGGACAGATATAAGGTTAGATAGGGGGAAATGTCAGAAGATGTCAAGATGTGTATGCTCTTTTCTGGTTGTGTATTATACTTAAAATGGTTGAAACAAAATGCACAAGGATTTCAGGGAATATGTCAACAGTCAGTGCGATCCATGTGGTATCTGAGGGAAAGAACATACAGGACCTTTTAGACATCTGTATGTCTAAACAAACATCTGTATGATGTTTACAGATTCTTTGTACTTACATGGAAGTTTTATGGAATTATTTAATTAATGGCTTTTAAATCTTTTAAACTTTGTTTTCCTATAGAGAAGTCATCATTGATGGTATTCACATACATAACATATTGGGATGGGAGCAGTCAGGGTTAGACTCAGTGTTTAGAACAGTGCCTGTAATTCCACCCATTTATTTTCCACTCCAAAAAAAAAAAAATCATACTAAATGATAAAGATAAAATGTGGGCCTCTTCTTCCGTGGTTATATGACTATAATCTTTTTCTTTTTTTTTTTTTTGCAGTACACGGGCCTCTCACTGTTGTGGCCTCTCCCTTGCGAAGCACAGGCTCCGGACGCGCAGGCTCAGCGGCCATGGCTCACGGGCCCAGCCGCTCCGCAGCGTGTGGGATCTTCCCGGACCGGGGCACGAACCTGCGTCCCCTGCATCGGCAGGCGGACTCTCAACCACTGCGCCACGAGGGAAGCCCCTATAATCTTTTCTTTTCATTGCTTCAATTCAATTTATTTCTCTCTGCATTGGCCAGAATTTTTGAACAATGTTATATAAGTATAGTGATTATAGGGAAACTTTACCTTGTCTTTATTTTAGTAGAGATGATTTTTAAGGAAGATGTGATAATTTTGTTTTAGAAAACCATTTATTTTTATCATTAGAGGTGTATCTTTCCATTCTTAGATATCAAAAGACTTTGTTTTTTCTGACACAAAGGCTAAAATATTATTAGTATTTTTGTAACATATCTTTCAACAATCATATGCCTACTATCATATGCCATTTTATATATATATATATACTATCATATATTAATACATGCCATATGCAATTATCACATACTCATGTCAGCCAGGCATTGTCAATGCTACATGTTAACCACATTATGCCATTTAATATACTGATTTTATGCATTAAACAGTATTTATTCTTCTGTAGTAGTTTCAAATTAAATTGTATAGAAGTATGTTAATATGTTTTCCTTATAAAAATCTAAGCTATGTCAGATAAGCTCAAGTCCTCACTTTCTTCCAAACTTCTCCTTCAAATCCTTAATTAGTTACATAAGGTTATACATATTTTCTATGTGCTTTCTATATATTTACCCATATAGCCATAGAACATATTTTATCACTGTGGTTGTTTATGTTTTACATAAATGATTTTATATCATATATGTTTTTCTAAAACTTTCTTTTTTCCCAAAAATATGTATTTTGGAAATCTTTGTTTGATAACATGTAAATCTTCTTTATTCTCTTTAATTGTTACAAAGTATTCTGTAGTATTAATCACTATAGAGTTTATTGAGCCATTCCCCTTTTTAGGCTGTTTCATGTTATTATACCATATTAAATGATACTACAAATCAACTTCCTTGTTCATGTTTTCCATGCACTCTATCCTGGGAAACTAGAATAGGTATTAGGAAACGGCTTTAATTAGATCATAGGATATACTCAACTTTAAGGTTATTAAAATCTTCCAAATCACCTCCAAATATACTGAACCACAAGCTGTGAATGAGAGCACCAGTATTGGATATCCTTGCCAAAATTGGTATAATGAGACCTTTGCTAGTCTGGTGGATTGAAAAATGATATCTCACTGATATAATGATTAGCAATATAATGATTACTACTAAGTTTCAATCATATTTTCATTGTCATTTGCATCTTCTTGTCTGAATTGCTTATTCCTACACTTTGCCTATTTTATTTATTTTTTTAGCATTTTTATTATTTTAATTTTTTAATTTATGGATAAATAAGGTCATAATTCTTTCATTCAGAGAATGGCAGTGGCATACTTTCTATATTATTCATGTATTTCTACTTTTTTTTGAGAATTGTATGCAGGTGTTTTTTAAAAATTTTTATTGGAGTATAGTTGATTTACAATGTTGTGTTAGTTTCAGGTGTACAGCAAAGTGAATCAGTTATACATATACATATATCCACTCTTTCTTAGATTCTTTTCCCATACAGGCCATTACAGAGTATTCAGTAGAGTTCCCTGTGCTATATAGTAGGTCCTTATTAGTTACCTATTTTGTATATAGTAGTGTGTATATGTCAATCCCAATCTCCCAATTTACCTCCCTGCCTTATCCCCTGGTAACATAAGTTTGCTTTCTACATCTGTGACTCTACTTCTGTTTGTAAATAAGTTCATTTGCACCCTTTAGATTAAATTATTTGCCTTAGTAAAATTTTGAACACTAATAATTTGCCTGATATATGTTTCATGTATTTTCTTCACATATTGCATACAGATAAATTTATCTAATCTCATCCTTCATGTATTTAACCTTTTTTTCTTTAGGAAGTCTTTCCTTCCATAAAGGCCATGAGCATGTTATCCTATATATTCATTTGTGTATTTTTATAAATATGTTTTATTTAGTGTTTTCATATTAATATTTTGTTTGTTTTTATTATTAGTTTTTAAAGTTGTTTAAATATCTGGAATCTTTTATGAAAGTTTACAGAAATAAACTAACTTAACCTTTTCTAATGGAGAGACAATTTTCCTAACTTGATTTATTGACTAATTCCTCTTTTCCATACGAATACTATATGTGATTTTTATATTAAATTGCCTTATGTTTATGAATTTATAAGCTCTAAATTATATATTATTTTAAATGGCTATAGTTGTTTATCTATGAGTATAAATACTAACAGTACAACTTTACTTACTATAGATTTACAATATATTTAATTACTAGGAATAATAAGTCTCCCTGCTTTCAAGGAACCCATGAAATTGCTCTCCCCATCATTTCTCCAAAAGCTTTTTTAGCTATAATTGCACACCTATTTTCTCATATATTTTTTCAGGTTACATGAAAAATCTTTCTAGGATTCTTATTGAGTACAGCCCACCCTGAAGGGACTAGGGCGGGGAAAACACAAGATGAGCAAGGAGTATCTTGCCATGCTGGAAAGCTGGAAACAAAAGGATGTGGACATGTCAAAGGGACTTAGGAGTCAACCTGAAAGAGGTCCCAAAGGTTAAGGCTTGAAAAACTTGAGCAACAAAATAAATAGCATAGTACTGAACTACACTCAACGTATAAAATAAATGTATGTGAGCCAACTTAGACATAAATAAATGAAAAGACACATAATTAAATTGACACATATATCTTACAGAATAATCTCAAATAATATATGTAGGTATGTCCCCCTCCAGAATGTTAATTCTCTATTATTCTTGAGAAAAATATAGGCTTTGTCATTTTAGGAGGTGATTAACTTATTTGGACTCAAACTGCAAACTCTGTGCTTTGGGGTCAGTTCAAATCGCAGTTCAGTTATCTTATTCTTAGATGAGCTGTTGAGAATCTGCCAACATGTGTATGGTTCAGGGTTCATCCAGAGATTTGGGCAGAGTTTATATTAAAAAAATTGGAAGCTTTCCTTCCAGCTCTGTCCTTTGCAGGATCTTCCCTCTCCCATTACATTCTAGCAACTATGGTTTCCTGAACCTTGTCCTTTGTTTCTCCAAGGCCAGAAGGAAGTGACTAAGAGTTTTCTACTGGAGTGTCAGTCACACTGCATTGTGTCTGTGGCCTGGCATCAGGCTGAAAACTATAAACCAGGGAGTCATCCCCTTTTCCTAGTGTCAATGTGTCTCTAAAATTTGCTTTATTTGTTCATCCTCCAGTGCCTTCAGTGGTCTTTACTTCTTATTAATTTTGTACAAATTAATAGTTATTTGCGTCAATCATACCGGAAACAGTATGATCAATACATATTTTAAAATAAACTTTTACCTTAGTTGCAAAGAAACTACAGAAAGTTCCCATATACCCCATCCCAGAAGTTGTTAGCTTCTTATATTAAAATGATGCATTTGTCGCAACAAAGAAACCAACATTGGTACATTATTAACTAAAGTCCAGAATTTATTCATATTTCACGTGTTCATCTAAGACATTTTTCTCAGCCCTAGGATTCAAGCCAGGATCTCATGTTGCATTTAGTCATTTTATTTACTTAGTTCCCTCCAACCTTTGACTGTTTCTAAGTTTTTCCTTGTTTTTTCATTCTCTTGATAATTTTGAAGAGTACTGGTCAAGTGTTTTATAGAATGTCCCTCAATCTGGATTTTATGTGATATTTTCCTCATGGCAAATTGTGGTTATGGGTTTGGAGGAAGAATAACACAGAACTGTTCATCATATTGTTTTAGGGGTATATACCACTGACATGACATCACTGATGACGTTATCCATGATGATATGGCCAAGGTTTCTTCACTGTAAAGTTAGAGTTTTCCCTTTCTATATGCTAGTCTTTGGAAGTAAATCACTAAGTGCAGTCCGCACTTGGGGAGAGAAGGGAAAAAGGGGAATTAATCTTCACTTGGGGTTGGAGATAAGAAGCTACATAAATTAATTTGGAATATTTTTATAAGTAATATTTGTGTCTTCTACATTAACATATCTATTCAATCATTTAGTCATATCATAAGGACTCATGTATATTTATTTTATACTTTAGGTTATAATTCAGTATTATCTTGCTGCTCAAATTGTCCAGCTTTGGCCACTGGGAGCTCTTCCAGGTTGACTTTGACATGCTCCCATCCTTTTCTTGTTTTTAATACTTTCTTACTCTCTGATGCTACCTTATCTATGAAATAGGCTAAACCTTTTAAAAGATTTTATAGCTTATAGGAATAACATACTTAATACATGTGAAGTACAAAGAAGAATCCCTCACTAAACATTAGCTATCATTAAGAATGCATGTCTACTTCATATCTAATATTTGTTGAAACACCATTTTTATCTTTATATTTTTCAGTTGTAGGATGGCTTCTCTAGTGTATCAGATAAAGCACTATTTACATGTTCCACAAGGTTGATTCTACTTCTTTACCTCTCCAATATGGATTTTAGTTGTATACCTGCATTTTTTTGTATTTCATGGGAATCTCTTTTTCTCACCCATATTTCTTTTTGCCTTTATTGATGTTCTTCTTTTATTTCATAAAAATATCCTTTTGAAGATGGCAGAAGATTTCTATACACTGTTTTGCTCATACCTAAAATAAATAAAGTTCAGCTTCTGCTATTCTTCCAAGCTATTCAGAAGGATATTTCCCTTGTCCTGCAATATTTTCTTTCCATAGGTCCCACAATAATTTTATTATACTAAATTACCCTTGACTCATTTTCAGTCACAGTGTATAGCTTTCTCTTGGCTATACTTAACTGATGATTTGGATTTTCTTGCTTTCTCTAACTGGATTAACACCAGTGGGTCTAGTGGATGTACACTGGTTCCAGCCCAAGTTCTTGTGCCTAGCAAACATTTGTCTCCTGTGGCTGTCCTAGGTTAAAGTGGGCTACATTTGGCTGGAAGCACTAAGTGGTATTAAAAACTACATCTCCAATGGACATTGCTTATGAAAACTTTTCAATCTCTACTGCTGCCTTTATTCTTTAACACACATAATAACATAAACCAACCCCCTCAATTCTTCCCTAATTGCCTGCTCTTTCATTTACTGACTTTGCACTTTCAGAATGGATACAGAGTAGAGAGTATTAATGAACTGCGGGGTTTGAGGGAGAGGGAGGAATGAGTGATAATAATATACAAGTCTCAAAAAGCTGTACCTGTAGAATAAGGGGGATAATGTTTGCTTTTCAGTTGAGTCTATTGGGAAGGTAGGCAGCAGGGAAGGTGTATGACAAGAAGTGTCCTTATATCCAAGTATAGGTCTCAGGTTTGTCCTACTTAATGACTTAAATACTAGATATCAATACAGCACAAGTTTCTTAGTTCAATACTATTTGGCATATGAAGAATTATTGGCACTATAGTGTTGTTGCTAAAGAACTAATATTCTTATTGCATATTTGAAAATTTTAGTAATCTCAAAATAATGTGCAAAAGTCCAATTAAAAATCAATAGAGACCATGTTAGACATTGGCAGGTCTCTGGTACATGACATTTGGGGGAATGATAGACAATAAAGCATAGAGAACAGATATTAAGTTACACAAATACACAATGGTATTATAATTTTCAAAAACACAATGGCAGAAATTCTAGCATGGGGTTTCAAGAATTATGGCCTAATCCAAAATCCCCTCACAGTTCTTTAATGATGCTCATGTAGAGTATAGAATATGAACTGATTAAGGGAAATAATATTTTAATGTAGAGAGTCAATAAAGCTGGAGACATTTATATAAATTTAACACATTTTACCTGAAAGCATTTTTATCTCATTGTCTCTTGAATATATTACATACTATAGTGAATTGTATTTTATGTCTTGTATATACTGTCCCCATAAGTCTTGAATGCAATGGTGTCAAATTTAGGAGAGCACTGTATATTTTGAAATTTCTAAGTCATAACAGGTACAATAGAAATCATGAATTAAATTCTTAACATCTAGATATATATCCAGTTTTCCAAAATAATATCCTATCATTGAATTCCCAGCATCTTCACAACCCTACTAGATTGACTAATTCACTAACCTTTCAAATGCATTCAAAATTAACTGTTAATGACTGATAATAATAACAGTACTGTGTCATGTTGCAAGGATTAAATGAGCTAATATATTTAAAGTCAGTTTCAGGCTGGATATGTAGTTGCCATATATATACTTAAATTAAAAACTGCACTCTCTTGCCTTTTTGTCACCGGATATTTTAGTGATAAGTTAATGTGAAAATTTTAACAAAAAATATATTTTGGGATGTGAAGGAAACACTTTTCTGAGGGCCTTTATATTATATTATGTAGTTAGCAACCCACTGCATTTAGGTATTTCATCAAATAGATAATTGTATTACCACTTACATGAAGAATGTTAGAAAGTGTTTACTTAAGTCCTAGTCTATGCCAGATATGACACTTGGCACAGTGTCTACCAAGCAGCCCTCCAGAAAGTTACATTTGATTGATATGTTATTTCATTCTATTGTGCAGATAAGGCATAATCTTGTCCTGGTAAAGTCCTCATTTTGCAGAAAAAAAATATATCTTAATGCTTGTTTCTGTTGTACCACTAAGGTCTTATAATAAATACTCCTATTAAAATGCAGAGTGTCTCCTTCAATGTAATGATAACATCAGCAAATTTCATAAGCATTGGGGCAGCTAAAGCTAGAGAATTGATTAACTCTTACAAAGTGACTCTAATTCAACTAATTAGATGTTGAACAGGTGTTAAAGTACAGCTCCAGTGATTCATTATTTTCTTCAGGAGCTCTACCTATCTTATTTAAAGTTCCAAAAATTTAAAACAGTCCAGTCCATATGAATACTTATAAACATGAGGTCTCTTTGTACTGGAAAATCTATCTATAATAATTCTAATATACATGCAGGAAGCTATTTGCTAGATTCAAAGCTCAGTAAGCAACTCAGGCAGACCTGTGCTCTTTGTCACTAATTTATTGTCATTTGGACAGGCCATTCTCACTACCATTTATCATTAAACACCAGTACCTTGACCCATATTAAACTGTAACTTGAAAATAGAGAAAGCTCACAGTACTCTGCATGGATGAGGGACTCCAGAGAATCGACTTTCAAGTTTCCACACTAAAAAGTGTCTTTGGGTCAGTAATCACTATGAGATAGGAAAGTAGATACAAGCTTCTTACTATTTCTATTTCTTGTTGTGTATTTCTCTCTCCTGTGGTGGAGTCCTACAATAAAAGATAGAGATAACAATGTTTCCACAATCAGATGTTTTAATATCGATAGACATTGCCATTGAAGAAAACGGGCATCAGTTACAGTATTATTATCAATAATAGTACTTTAGTAAAAACATACTGTTTAAAAAAAAAAAAAAAAAAAAAAAAAAAACATACTGTTTAAATTCATGTTTCTTATGTGCCAGGGAATGTCCTAAGCCTTTTAGGCCTTTTTATTCATTTAAACCTTATGTGAACTCTCTGTTGTGGGTGTTATTATCCTCATTTACATAAGGATAAACTGCCTAGTAACAATATGTGAAGGAACAGTATGTGAAGGAACATAATCACGTCTAAGTGGTTCTAGAGCACATACTTTCAAATAACGTACTATCCCTCCTTTTCATGACTCTATGTCACAGGCCAGAGTTGAACACTGGGAAAAAAATAAAGGAATCTGGACTGGAAATCTAAGAGTAAACATTTACATTAAAGTGCAGGTGTCCATGTTGTTCCAATTAGAAGTTCATATAAAATTGCCAGGAGCACTGCCTGTGTATTTAAATAATGGAGTCAATTTTGCATATTTCTACTGTTACCATTCCTTGTTCTAAGCTTTCCTGCTTCCTTAGATTTTCCTTTGGATCCTCGCCTCTATTTATATTTTACACCTCTCACCATGCTCCTGAAAAATACTCGTATTTACTCGTGATTCCCAGGGCAGATAGCAGCAACCCACACTTCTATTAACAGTACTTCCTAGTTTTCTCTTCATATATTTATTAATATGATTCATTCATTTATATGGTTTAAACTAAGCAGCTATAACAAAGAGATTTCCAAAACTACAGTGACTGAGGGAAGATGGAAGTCTAAGGAATGTCTCATCCTTGAGACATAGTATTGCTCTCTGGGTTTATTTATTTCCTGGACATAGAAAAAGGATAGAGGAAGTGGAGGGCAAGCAGCTTCCTCTAAGGATGTGACCCAGAAATGAACTTTTGCACATATACTGAAAACTGATAGCAAGGGAGCCTGGGGAATATAGTCTCTAATTGCTAATACTATCTAGGTGCATCAGAGAGGGAGCCAGGGTCTTAATTATAAGTTGAGTAACTGAAGAATGAATACTGATATCAATAACTGTCTCTTCCACAAGATTCAAACACTTTAGTTGCAGATCAGAGACACACTATTTATTTTCTTATCCCATTGCATTTCCAGCTATACATGTTTCTTATCCAATTCCCTCAGCCTGCATGTCCCCAAATCAAAGGATAATTATTAAAAGTTCAAGAACAGCAACCACAACACTCAGCAATCACAACTCTATTTAAAATGAATAGAGTTGGAAGCCAATGTAATGGTCATAGTTGCGCAAGAGGTCGGACCATAAGAAATAAACACAGAACAACATAGGCAGAATAATCCGATTGTTCAGTGTTTCTATGCGTTTTAAATGGAAGCTGACCAATAATCTGGCCCACATATTTATTTGTAGTTTAGCTGATTGTTTTGACCTCACTTCTTACAAAATTTGATAGTTGTAAGACAGACTATGTCAGACAGGCTGTGAAATTACATAGCACCAGAGAGCTAATATGGCTGATTAGAAAATAATGCTAAGGACCAAAAATACAATTTCAGTTCTTTACTATAGTGAATTGCTTTTTTTTTTCAGGGGCTTTGCCACAGAAATTATCCACATGCTGTCTCAGCGGAGTTGTTTCCAGATAGTTCAGGATCCTTTTTTCTCTGTCCTGATTTTAAAAGGCCCTTTTTCAATGTGATAGCCTAATCTGAACTCAGCAATCTGGATGGGAAATAAATAGAAAATATTATGTGTCTATTTGCACAACAGGTTTTGTTTGTTTTTAGCAGCCATGTCAGGGTCACTGTTGAACCACATGAGGTCCACGCCAATTAAAATTCTCATAGGGGTTGTGACCAGGATGGTAGAGTAGGAAGACCCTGAGCTCACCTCCTCTCACAAGGACACCAAGATTACAACTACTAGTATCTATCTATGCAAATGACCTGCAGACCGGCAGAAAAGATTTTCCATCACTAAGGATATAAAGAAGCAACCACAATGAGATGGGTGATGGGGCGAAGGCGTGTTATAGTCAACACCCATATCCCGCTGTTGGCAACCCACACATGAGAGGATAATCAAAATTGCAGAGGCTCTCCCCAGGGAGTAAGGGGTCTGAGCCCACATCAGACTTTACCAAGTGGGATTTACCCCAGGGATGCAAAGGTAGATCAATATTTGCAAATCAATCAATGTGATATACCATATTAACAAACTGAAGAATAAAAATCATACTATTTCAATAGATGCAGAAAAAGCTTTTGACAAAATTCAACATTCATTTATGATAAAGACTCTCAACTAAGTGGGTAGATAGAATGAACCTCAACATAATAAAGGCCATATATGAGAAACCTAGAACCACCATCACACTTAACATGAAAAGCTGAAAGTATGTTCTCTATGATCAGGAGCAAGACAAGGATGCCCACTCTCACCACTGTTAGTCAACACAGTATTCAAATTCCTAGGCACGGCAATCAGAAAAGAAAAATAAATAAAAGAAATCCAGATTGGAAAAGGAAAATTCAAACTGTCATTGTTTGCAGGTAACATGATATTACATACAGAAAATTCTAAAGATGCCACCAAAAAATTATTAGAATAAATGAATTCGGTAAAGTTGCATGATACAAAATTAATATACAGAAATCTGTTGCATGTCTATACACTAATAACTATCAGAAAGAGAAATAAAGAAAACAATCTCATTTACAATTGCATCAAAAAGAATAAAATACCTAGGAATAAATCAAACTAAGAAGGTTAAAGACCTGTACTATGAAAACTCTAAGACACTGATGAAGGAAATTGAACATGATACAAACAAATAGAAAGATATACTGCATTCATGAAGTGGAAGCTTTATTATTATTAAAATGACCATACTACCCAAAGCAATCTACAGATTCAGTGTAATCCCAATTAAAATATCAATGGCATTTTTCACCGAACTAGAAAAAAACAGTTCTAAAATTTGTACGAAAACACAAAAGATCCTGAATTGCCAAAAAAAAAAAAAAAAAAAATTGAGAAAGAAGAACAATGTTGGAAGTAACACAGTCCTGATTTCAAACCTCACTACAGTAATTAAAACAGTATTGTATTGACACAAAAAGAGTAAATCACATAGATCAATGGAACAGAATAGAGAGCCCAGAAATAAACCCACACTTTTATGGGTAATTAATCTACAACAAAGGAGGTAAGAATATACAATAGGAAAAAGACAGCCTTTTTAAGAATTAGTGTCAAGAAAATTGGACAGCTACATGCAAAAGAATCAAACTGGACTACTTTCTTACACCATACACAGAAATTAACTCAAAGTGGATGAAAGACTCAAATGTAAGATCTGAAATCATAAAACTCTTAGAAGAAAACATAGGCAGTATGGTCTTTGACAACAGTGTTAGCAAAAATTTTTTTTTGGATCCCTATCCTCAGGCAAGGGAAACAAAAGCGGAAATAAACAACTGGGACCACATTAAACTAAAAAGCTTTTTACACAGTGAAAGAAACCATCAACAAAATGAAAAAGCAGTCTACTGAATGGGAGAAGATATTTGCAAATGACATATCTTATAAGGGGTTAATATCCAAAATATACAAAGAATGCATATAACTCAACATCAAAAAACTAAAAAAATCTGATTAAAAAATGGGCAGAGGACTTGAATAGACATTTTTCCAAATGGGACATATAGATGGCCAACAGATATATGAAAAAAGGTGTTCAACATCATTAACCATCAGGGAAACCATGACTTTTAAGCCTAGAGAAACCAGAGTCACAGGGGTGAAAGGAAGCAATCCTCCAAAAGATTCACGTGGAATAAGCTTTCAGGGTTCACCAAACAACCTGCTCTACCTATTGTGGGTGCAGAATAATATAATGACCATTGTGCAAGTGCTGCTATGAGTATTCTGCCTTGTCTTCAGAGGATATTTTCTTTGACTTGGGGCTTCAGCTGCACCATTGATAGGTCATCCCATTGCTGTTTTGGATTGGACAGTCATGGGTTGTATGGTATGTGGCAGAACCACAGGATTCCATGGTGATGTGCACATTGCTGCACCTCCTTTGCTACAGAGTGAGTCCCTTGAACATAATACTCTTTGGGATGCCATGTAAACGTGTCAAATACTTACAAGTCCCTAGACAATGGTCCTGGATGGGGCCCTTCAAGCAGGAAGGAAAAACCTATACCTAAAACACGTATGCTATTCCAGATGTCCTCACCAATTTTCCGATTTTTCTCTTTTCAGCTTCTGATGAACTTGCCAACCCATTTCTTTTTCTCTGTTCAGCTTCTGAGCACTCTCCAAGCAATTTGCCACTGCTCATGAATCTACATACTGTTGGCCCCCTGGCATTTAGTATCCGTGAATGGAGAACCGCAGATATGGAGGGCCTACTATGGGAATTGAGTATTCATGGATTTTAGTATCAGCAGTGGGTCCTGGAAGCAATTCCCATGGATGCTGAAGGACAACCGTACTGACTCAGGTTATTTCTAGCTAACTAAAGTGGATTACCAGCTTCAATACATATTCAGCTTGCAGTCACTTTTAATAAGCACCCAGATCAGAGAAATGACATGGCCTTGTTTTCTGCCTCCATCATTTGGTCATAAGGAAGCCACCATGTGGGCATAGAAGAGAGCTGAGGAAGAGAGCTGATTCAACAGTTGTGTATTACATGGAGTCTGGGTAACCTTGCTTGTGTGACAAACTTATGGTTTCTGGCACTGCTCATGCTTAGTCCCAAATGCACAACTTCTATCTTACAATGGATTTCTAATGATCCTCTTTGATTTCATGATTTGGTAGGTGCAACAGAACCAAGCACATAATAGTCACATGACAACTTGGTAACAATCACTGTGTCTCTACCAGGTCATGTTAGCCAGCTAATTTGAACCAGAGGCTATCTATTCTCCACCTACCACTGTGATGGGTTTTTCACTGCCAGCAGGATTTGGGTGCTCTGTCTCCAAAATTTTATCTGAATATGCACTTTCTTAGACTACTCCAATCACTGACTCTTACAGGAAACAGGACTGAGATGGAGATTAGCATGGTGGATGGTAATTCAAGAGTGCTCTTGGGATCAATGTTATGGGGAAGAGAAGGAAGAAGATTGGACAGAGGGATAATTTAGGTCGTTGAGCAGTCACAATTAAGGCTTCAGCCAACCCTACATAGAACTCTGAAGTCAGAATAGCCCTTCAGAGTTGTCACAAGTTGTGACAAAGGGTCCAGTCCTTTATACAACTTATTGACCAGTCACTAGATGGGGGCTGTCCTGGGAAGAAGGTGTGACTTTGGGGGAGGTGACTCTCTTTAGCTAAGGACAATTCCTTGAGAGGACTGACAGTTGACACCTATCAACCTTCCTTCCTTGGGGGCTGAAAGGGAGGGCGAGCCCTTCGAAGGATCTGAGCCAGCACCACATCTCTGACACTTTCAAATGTTACTTCACCAGGATGGGTCAGAGATTTTAAGCCAAGTTTTTTGTCTGTTTTTGCAAATTTGGTCTTAACTCTAAACCCTTTGCTTTCTACTATGACAAAGTTTTGTCTGTCATTCCATATAGTATTTAAAAATGTCAAAATGTTGTCTGAGGGTAGATATATACAGCTATAATCATTATTTAAGTGCAATTTTTATTCCACTATTTTTAGCTAAAATGATATTTTTCAATATATCTTTTGAAAAAACTGTTGCCCGTATTTTCCTCCTTGGTATATTTTGAAAGCTGAGATTGTAGAACACTTTTATCATGTTTGCATTATGACTGCAGGCAGGTAATTCTGTGAATTATGTTTAAACTGCTAAAGAGATTATAACTCCTCTGTAGACATAATCAAAACAAATCAGTAATATTCTAGTCAATATGTTTTTTTTTACTATAATTGCAGATCAATGAATGATTAACTAGATTGCTACACAATCACTTTGATTTGGTTATTGGATTGACTAAAATAACATGGATCACCGAGGATTCCCATAACTCCCATACCAATCATCTACTCTGAGGGATACACAGAGTGAGGGCAGTTTTTCACCTGAAAGAGTAGGACCAACAGCCTCCTTCTTACCTGTGACTCAAGAAAACAAAGCATTCACAACCACTGCTTAATCAGGATCAGGCCAAGAATGAGCAGAAGAAACTAAGTTTTGTCATTTTTTATCTCTAAGCTAAGAGGTCAGATGAAACTACACCTGATCTGCAATAACTTCTGATTCTCTGAGTGTTGAATAGCATTTAATTTGAAGTGTTTTCCTGAATAAGAGTTTACTTTTCTTCATTACCAACACACCAATCCCTGAATTGTCTTTTATGACTGCTTTGAACGCCATTATTTACCTGTGTTTCAGTGGTCAGAGGAATTTCAAATTTTAACATAGGATGTAACATTCAGCATTACTTTGCTTTATTTCTTAAGAGACCTGAACAAAAGTTTTGCAATTTACTCTAGATAGAACATGGGATTGTCAAAGTTTTCTGTAAAGAGCCATACAGTAAATATTTTCAGCTCTGTGGATCATTTGGTTTCTGGTGAATGGACCTAGTTCTGCTGTTATAGCAAGAAAGCAGTCATCGATAATGCCTAAATGAATGGGCATGGCTGTGTTCCAATAAAATTTTATTAAAAAAAATAAGAGTCAAGCCAGATTTGACCTGTGGGCTATAGTTCACCTATAAATCATTGTCTGCCAACCCTTCATTTATACAATTCCAAAGAACACAGCCAGGTGAAAAGTGAGTCATTTCACTAAGTGAATGTTTGGTTTACTGAAATCCCCAAATTTTGATGCTTGAAAATACTCAACAGATGGAGTGAATATCCTTAGCTTAAATCTGACTGTCTGACATCGTATAAGCAGAGCCACCCAATCCATCACAGGCTGTGGCAGAAAGATGCAGGCAAACCAAATCTTTTGACCTTCTATGAGTCCTTATGAAATTTAGCAGTAAGTTCCACTGAACAAAAATGTAAGATCTAGATAGTGTTCTAGACACAGGGGTCAAAAAATATAAGTACCCACTTTTTGTAGGATTCTATATGCCCCACCATTATATATTTATTTTTAAACATATCTAAAATCAAGTTAAGAACACAATTTTCATCCTTCTAGCCTCTCCCCCAGATAATTAACTTGCTTTTCTCTTGTGGTCATATTTCTGGAAATATACATTTGTTAAATGTAGCTGAGTTAATTTTTTATCATGAAAAATCATTCCCTTTTATAACATACTAGCTTTGCATGGATTCTTTTTTCTCTTCATAATTACCTGATCTAACAGATCTGAGAATTCAAGAATTTTGTTATATCTTCCTAAAGAAGTCACGTGATGATCTAACATTTCTCTTGTTGAAAAATGCGGGGATTGCTTTGGAGATGGAATGGCTCTCAGATTTATTCATTATTATATTTAATTTCATACTTTTGGCACATAAAATTCCAAGCTAATGTTTTATGCTGCTTCACACACAACTTGCCATTCAATTGATGCCATTAGTATATCATTTCTCTCATCTGCTAAGTGTATCTCAGAATGTTATATGACTTTTTTCTAGATCTGTGAAATCATCACTGTAGTTTATGTGAAACATGAAGTTTATCCATTTTTGACTAGCTCACCTCTGGAATGCAAAATTTGCTGCTAGACAGCAAAGTCTGAGACAAAATTTTATCTGACAGTTTACAGTGCAATCCATCCCATCCTTATGCTTTACATATTTTTCTTTGTTTCTGCTTCTAAGTATAATAGGTTACATATATTGAAATCATTATACCTCTCTAATGTACATTCTGTCCACATCATGATTAGGGAATGCCAGGCATGACACTTAATATAATTAATAGTAATGGTTGATCAAGGACTCATCCTCACCTACGTTTGTGTACTATACCTAGATCTCTTGGGATTTTATTTAACTGAAATTCCAGAAATGATTTACATGTAGTCTTTCTTACAGTTCTTCACAGTTATTTTTTTCATATTCAGCAGTGCACAATAACTCCACGTAAGTTTGGTAGAGGCTGGAAGAGCCACATCATAATCTCCCTCTGAGAATAAACTATTTAGACAATATCAATTAATAATCACAGGAACATTTTTTGAAACAACTGGATCTCCAAAATTTGACATAACTCTCTTCGCTAAGACTAAAAATTTAACATGACATGGAAAACAGCTACAGAAAATAATTCAAGTTTGCCTATTTGTTTAGGAGAGTTCTGGGGACACTCAAAAAAACACACTGAGAGTCTGGGCCAGTAGATTTGTTATTGCCCTCAATGAAGTAAAACTGTGGCGGCGCATAAAATGAGCCATCTTTGTCATCCTTATCATCTACAACAGAGGTCAGACATTGAGCAGAACCTACCTATTAGCTATAGAAAAAAGACAAAAGATAGAGGGAAAGATGGATTTTTCTTAAAACCTACCAGTATTAGTTTCCTAGAGCTGCCACAAACTGGGTGGCCTAAAACAAGAGAAACTTATTCTCTCAGTCTGGAACCCAGAAGTTCAAAAGCAAGGTGTCATCAGAACCACACTCTCTGGAGGCTCTACAGGAAAATCCATTCCTTGCTTCATCTAGCTTCTGATGGCTGTTGGCATTCTTAGACCAGTGACCACATCATTTCAGTCTCTGCCTCTGTGGTCACATTACCTCCTTGTCTTCTGTTTGACTGTGTCCCTCGGTGTTTCTTGGTCTAATCTCTATCTTTTATAAGGTTATATGTGATTGCGTTTAGGGTTTAGGGCCCACCTAGAAAATCCAGGATAAACTCCTCTCAAGATCCTAAACGTAATCACATCTGTAAACACCCATTTTTTTTCCAGATAAAATAACTTTCAGAGGTTCTGAGGATTAAGCCATGGACATATCTATTTAGGGACCACCAGTGTATCCAGTCCATACACTATCTTTCTATAGCTTGGTTATGCAACCAGAACTTTCTCTGTCTCACCCCTTAAAATTTTTACTTATTAGATTAGTTAAAATTAGATTTTTCTTTCTTTTTTTTTTTGTCCCAGCTGTGTGGCTGCTTGTAGGATCTCAGTTCCCCGACCAGGGAATGAACCCTGGCCACGGCAGTGAAAGCCTGGAATCCTAACCTATAGGTCACCTGGGAACTCCCCAAAATTAGATTTCTTATATTAACATCATATTAGTTTTCCATGTTTCAAAAGTAAAATGGTGAAATAATAATTATATCTAGTTTCCTATCTTGTTTTGCTGGCTCTGTATAATTAGTAAAACTTATTTATGGTCAATTTATCAGTACAAAATCAAGAGTCTTAATTATATGCATGCTATTTAGCCAATCATTTCATTTACTGAATTATTCTTATAAATCTATTTAAAGATGTGCACAATGATTTAGTAGTATTTATAATAAAAAGTAAAGTACTATTCCAATAGTAGAGGAACAGACTTCCATCACTGGTAGTTTAGCTGACTGGATATATTGAATGTCTCTCCTGATTAAAACAACAAAAAATGCTGGATGTATTCTAAGCTCTATTTTAAAATACATCCTTTGGCCGGGGCTTCCGAGAAGATGGCGGAAGAGTAAGACACGATCACCTTCCTCCCCACAGATAAACCAGAAAATATCTACACGTGTAACAACTCCTACAGAACACCTACTGAACCCTGGCAGAAGACCTCAGACCTCCCAAAAGGCAAGAAACCCCCCACGTACCTGGGTAAGGAAAAAGAAAGAAGAAAAAACAGAGACAAAAGGATAGGGACGGGACCTGCACCAGTGGGAGGGAGCTGTGAAGGAGGAAAGCTTTCCACACACTAGGAAGCCCCTTCACGGGCAGAGAATGCGGGTGGCGGAGGGGGAAGCTTCGCAGCCCCAGAGGAGAACATAGCAACAGGGGTGCGGAGGGCAAAGCGGAGAGATTCCCTCACAGAGGATCAGGGCCAACCGGCACTCACCAGTCTGAGAGGCTTGTCTGCTTACCCGCCGGGGCGGGCGGGGCTGGGAGCTGAGGCTCGGGCTTCGGTCGGAGCGCTGGGAGAGGACTGGCATTGGAGGCATGAACACAGCCTGCAGGGCGTTAGTGCGCCACGGCTAGCTGGGAGGGAGTCCGGGGGAAAGTCTGGGCCTGCCAAAGAGGCAAGAGACTTTTTCTTCCCTCTTTGTTTCCTGGTGCGCGAGGGGAGGGCATTAAGAGCGCTGCTTAAAGGCGCTCCAGAGACGGGCGCGAGCCGCGGCTAAAAGCGCGAACCCCAGAGACGGGCATGAGACGCTAGGGCTGCTGCTGCCGCCACCAAGAAGCCTGTGTGCGAGCACAGTCACTATCCACACCCCACTTCCGGGAAGCCTGTGCAGCCTGCCAATGCCAGGGTCCCGGGATCCAGGGGCAACTCCCCCGGAAGAACGCACGGCGCGCCTCAGGCTCGTGCAACGTCACGCCGTCCTCTGACGCAGCAGGCTCGCCCTGCTTCCGTACACCGCCCTCCCCCAGCCTGAGTAAGCCAGAGCCCCCGAGTCAGCGGCTCCTTTAACCCCGTCCTGTCTGAGCGAAGAACAGACGCCCTCCGGCTACCTACACGCAGAGGCGGTGTCAAATACAAAGGGGAGCCCCTGGGAGCTGTGAGAACAAAGAAGAGAAAGGGAAATCTCTCCCAGCAGCCTCAGAAGCAGCGGATTAAAGCTCCACAATCAACTTGATGTACCCTGCATCTGTGGAATACATGAATAGACAACGAATCATCCCAAATTAAGGAGGTGGACTTTGAGAGCAAGCTTTATGATTTTTTCCCTTTTTCCTCTTTTTGTGAGTGTGTATGTGTATGCTTCTGTGTAAGATTTTGTCTGTATAGCTTTGCTTCCACCATTTCTCCTAGGGTTCGATCCATCTTTTTTAAATTTTTTTCTCTATATAATTATTTTTTTAATAACTTTATTATATTTGATCTTACTTTATTTTACTTTATCTTCTTTCTTTTTTTACTTCCTTTCCTCCTTCCTTCCTTCCTTCCCTCCTCCCTCCCTTCCTTCCCTCCTCCCTCACTTCCTTCCCTCCTCCCTCCCTCAGTCCCTCCCTCCTTTCTTTCTTTCTTTCTTTCTTTCTTCTACTAATTCTTTCTTTCTACTATTTCTCCCTATTATTCTGAGCCGTGTAGACGATAGTCTGTTGGTGCTGCAGCCAGGAGTCAGTGCTGTGCCTCTGAGGTGGGAGAGCCAACTTCAGAACACTGGTCCACAAGAGACCTCCCAGCTCCATATACATCATCCTCAGTGGTACAAAACTGAAAGCATTTCCACTAAGATCAGGAACAACACAAGGTTGCCCACTCTCACCACTCTTATTCAACATAGTTTTGGAAGTTTTAGCCACAGCAAACGGAGAAGAAAAGGAAATAAAAGGAATCCAAATTGGAAAAGAAGAAGTAAAGCTGTCACTGTTTGCAGATGACATGATACTCTACATAGAGAATCCTAAAGATGCTACCAGAATACTACCTAAAGATGCTACTAGGAATAAACCTACCTAAGGAGACAAAAGACCTGTATGCAGAAAGCTATAAGACACTGATGAAACAAATTAAAGATGATACAAACACATGGAGAGATATACCATGTTCTTGGATTGGAAGAATCAACATTGTGAAAATGACTCTACTACCCAAAGCAATCTACAGATTCAATGCAATCCCTATCAAACTACCACTGGCATTTTTCACAGAACTGGAACAAAAAATTTCACAATTTGTATGGAAACAAAAAAGACCCTGAATAGCCAAAGCAATCTTGAGAATGAAAAACGGAGCTGGAGGAATCAGGCTCCCTGACTTCAGACTATACTACAAAGCTACAGTAATCAAGACAGTATGGTACTGGCACAAAAACAGAAAGATAGATCAATGGAACAGGATAGAAAGCCCAGAGATAAACCCATGCACATATGGTCACCGTATCTTTGATAAAGGAGGCAGAATGTACAGTGGAGAAAGGACAGCCTTTTCAATAAATGGTGCTGGGAAAACTGGACAGCTACATGTAAAAGTATGATATTAGATCCCTCCCTAACACCATACACAAAAATAAGCTCAAAATGGATTAAAGACCTAAATGTAAGGCCAGAAACTATCAAACTCTTAGAGGAAAACATAGGCAGAACACTCTATCACATAAATCACAGCAAGATCCTTTTTGACCCACCTCCTAGAGAAATGGAAATAAAAACAAAAATAAACAAATGGGACCTAAAGAAACTTCAATGCCTTTGCACTGCAAAGAAAACCATAAACAAGACCAAAAAACAACCCTCAGAATGGGAGAAAATATTTGCAAATGAAGCAACTGACAAAGGATTAATCTCCAAAACTTATAAGCAGCTCATGCAGCTCATAACAGAAAAACAAACAACTCAATCCAAAAATGGGCAGAAGACCTAAATAGACATTTCTCCAAAGAAGATATACAGATGGCCAACAAACACATATCATTAATCATTAATCATTAGAAAATGCAAATCAAAACTACAATGAGATATCATCTCACACCAGTCAGAATGGCCATCATTAAAAAATATAGAAACAATAAATGCTGGAGAGGGTGTGGAGAAAAGGGAACCCTCTTGAACTGTTGGTGGAAATGTAAATTGATACAGCCACTGTGGAGAACAGTATGGAGGTTCCTTAAAAAACTAAAAGTAGAACTACCATATGACCCAGCAATCCCACTACTGGGCATATACCCTGAGAAAACCATAATTCAAAAAGAGTCATGTACCAAAATGTTCATTGCAGCTCTATTTACAATAGCCCGGAGATGGAAACAACCTAAGTGTCCATCATTGGATGAATGGATAAAGAAGATGTGGCACGTATATACAATGGAATGTTACTCAGCCATAAAAAGAAACGAAATTGAGCTATTTGTAATGAGGTGGATAGACCTAGAGTCTTGTCGTGTTGTTTTCAATTAATCCTGTATGGGACTCTCTGTGCTTCCTGGAACTGTTTGACTATTTCCCTTCCCATATTAGGGAAGTTTTCAACTATAATGTCATCAAATATTTTCTCATTCCCTTTCTTTTTCTTCTGGGACCCCTATAATTTGAATGTTGGTGTGTTTAACATTGTCCCAGAGGTCTCTGAGACTGTCCTCAGTTCTTTTCATGCTTTTTTCTTTATTCTGCTCTTTGGTAGTTATTTCCACTATTTTATCTTCCAGGTCACTTATCCTTTCTTCTGCCTCAGTTATTCTCCTATTCTTTCTAGAGAACTTTTTATTTCCTTTATTGTGTTGTTCATCATTTTTTTTTCTTTAGTTCTTCTATGTCCTTGTTAAATGTTTCTTGTATTTTCTCCATTCTGTTTCCAAGATTCTGGATATCTTTACCATCATTACTCTGAATTCTTTTTCAGGTAGACTGCTTATTTCCTCTTCATTTGTTTGGTCTGGAGGGTTTTTACCTTGCTCCTTCAACTTCTGTGTGTTTCTCTGTTTTCTCATTTTGCTTAACTTACTGTGTTTGGGGTCTCTTTTTCACAGGCTACAGGTTCGTAGCTCCCATTGTTTTTGGTGTGTGCCCCCAGTGGCTAAGGTTGGTTCAGTGGGTTGTGTAGGCTTCCTGGTGGAGAGGACTGGTGCCTGTACTCTGGTGGATGAGGCTGGATCTTGTCTTTCTGGTGGGCAGAACTGTGTCTGGTGGTGTGTTTTGGGGTGCCTGTGAACTTATTATGATTTTAGGCAGCCTCTCTGCTAATGGGTGGGTGGGGTTTTGTTCCTGTCTTGCTAGTTGTTTGTCATGGGCTGAACAGCACTGAAGCATGCTGGTCGTTGACTGGAGTTTCGTCTTAGCATTGAGACAGAGATCTCTGGGAGAGCTCTTGCTGACTGACATTACATGGGGATGGGAGGTCTCTGGTGGTCCAATGTCCTGAACTTGGCTCCACCACCTCAGAAGCTCAGGCCTTACATCCGGCCAGAGCACCAAGATCCTGTCAGCCACATGTCTTAGAAGAGAAGGGAGAAGAAAAAAGAAAGAAAAAAATAAAATAAATAAAATAAAGTTATTAAAATAAAGAATAAAAAATTATTAAAAGAAAGAAATATAAAAAGTAATAAAAAAGAAGAGAGCAATCAAACCAATAAACAAATCCACCAATTATAACAAGTGCTAAAAACTATACTAAGATAAACATAAAAATCAGTAACGTCTGTTGCATACAGCAAACCCCAAGTCTAGAGTTGCTCCCAAAATCCACTGCTTCAATTTTGGGATGATTCATTGTCTATTCAGGTATTCCACAGATGCAGGGTACATCAAGTTGATTGTGGAGATTTAATCTGCAGCTCCTGAGGCTGCTGGGAGAAATTTCCCTTTCTCTTCTTTGTTTGCACACTTCCTGTGGTTCAGCTTTGGATTTGTCCCTGCCTCTGCATGTAGGTCACCTGAGGGTGTCTGTTTTTTGCCCACACAGGAGGGGGTTAAAGGAGCAGCTGATTAGGGGGCCCTGGCTCACTCAGGCTGCGGGGAAGGAGGGGTTTGAAATGCAGGGCAAGGCTGCAGTGGCAGAGGCCAGCATGACTTTCCAACAGCCTGAGATGCGCCGTGTGTTCTCCCAGTGAAGTTGTCCCTGGATCATGGGACCCTGGCAGTGGCAGACTGCACAGGCTCCCAGGAGGGGAGGTGTGGATAGTGACCTGTGCTGGCACACAGGCTTCTTGGTGGCTGCAGCAGCAGCCTTAGTGTTTCATGCCCATCTCTGGTGTCCATGCTGATAGCCATGACTCGCGCCCGTCTCTGAAGCTCATTTAGGTGGTGTTCTGAATCTCCTCTCCTGGCGTACCCTGAAACAATGGTCTCTTGACTCTTAGGCAGTTCCAGACTTTTTCTGGGACTCCCTCCCAGTTAGCTGTGGCACACTAGCCCCCTTCAGGCTGTGGTCACGCAGCCAATCTCTGTCCTCTCCCTGGGATCCGACCTCCAAAGCTGGAGCCTCAGCTCCCAGCCCCCACCCCCCCGACCCCTCTGCAGGTGAGCAGACAAGCCTCTCGGGCTGGTGAGTGCTGGTCGGCAGCGATCCTCTCTGCGGGAATCTCTCCACTTTGCCCTCCGCACCCCTGTTGCTGCGCTGTTCTCCGTGGCTCCAAAGCTTCCCCCCCTCTGCATCCTGCAGTCTCCACCTGCGAAGGGCCTTCCTAGTGTGTGGAAACCTTTCCTCCTTCACAGCTCCCTCCCAGAGGTACAGGTCCCGTCCCTATTCTTTTGGCTCTGTTTTATCTTTTTTCTTTTGCCCTACCCAGGTACGTGGGGAGTTTCTTGCCTTTTGGGAAGTTTGAGGTCTTCTGCCAGTGTTCAGTAGGTGTTCTGTAGGAGTTGTTCCACACGTAGATGTATTTTTGATGTATTTGTGGGGAGGAAGGTGATCTTCACATCTTACTCCCCCGCCATCTTGAAGGTCCTCACTCATTAAATATTTACTACACACAGGATAGTGAGTGTTTTCAGACCTTATACAAGGATCAAGTGTTACTCCAAGTTAAGAATGGTGTTGGATTTAAATCAGTTGAAATGTATTTCTGTACCACAATTTAAGCTTCAATAAGGGTTTGCTTAATTCAAAAAAACGAAAATAATGACAAGCAACTCAGGGAGTCTTTATAGTCTAATAGAAGAGCAAACACTGTTACTCACTCAACGGATTTTATTTAATATTGGAAAAGTGTAAACATCAATTCATTACATCTTTACAAGTCTAGTATTCTACCCATCTGTTAGGCTCACATTTGATATATTTTTACATGCCTCTCATGCACTGCTAAGAATTTTGCCATAAAAATAGTTTATAAATTGAAAAGCTTTCAGCAAACTCAAAGGAAAAAAGACAAAGAAAAATGCCCAGTGATTGTTTCAGCATCAGCAGTAAGTCAGAGGTCAGCTACCTATATTAAATGCTTAAATATTTATATTAAATAATGAATATTTAAAGACTACAATCAAATTGAAAGATTTCTGTGAAATAGAACCTGGAATGAGATTTCAACACAAGTACACAGAGAAGACAGTGTTTCTAGTTCAATGGGAGTTTTACTGAATTCTTCAAAATATGTCCTTATTGTATTTGCATGTACACAAAAAAAATTTGGACCAAAAAACTGTTCATGTAAGTAGGTGAGTGAGCAAACCATTTGTATGTCATCAAATAGTGCTATCATGGAAACTATAATGATTGACTATGCCTGATGAAGCTTAAACATTTTTCAGAAATATTCTGATATTGTTCATATAATAGTGAACAGCCAACATACAAAATTTTAAAGAAACGTATGTTTAACATTTGATGAGGATGAAACCTGAGGACTAGAGAAATATTTTCAGGGTTATTATTTTTGGTCTTACTTAGAAATAAATAGTTCTATCTTCCCTTATTTCAGTTATTAATGCATTTATTAATTGTTTATTCAATATATATTTCAATATTCTAGTTATTTATGCTTGGAGGTTTGCTTTTCCTTCAGATAGAAAAAAGCAAAAAAATCTCAATTATACATCTTTTCATATATCATTTGCTCCCTACAATAAAAGTCAAAAAAAGTCAGCTTATTGATAGTATATTTCTCCCCATTCGTGTATTTCAATGTATTATAGTTAAATAATCATATTTCTTCATATGCTCTCCAACATTTGTAACTTTAAATAATATTGCTAAATCTTTATTTCTTAGTTTATTATTTTTCTAATCTTTACTCTCCAGTCTATAAGATAAGCCTAATAGAGTGGCTCCTACTCTAATATCTAAATCCTTTCATTTTCTAATCCTCCCATCTTACTATCACCAACATTGTCATCATTATTAATATATATTCTTGGGGGGACCTTGAAGATGGCGGAAGAGTAAGACGCGGAGATCGCCTTCCTCCCCACGGATACACCAGAAATACATCTACACGTGGAACAACTCCTACAGAACACCTACTGAAGGCTGGCAGAAGACCTCAGACCTCCCAAAAGGCAAGAAACTCCCCACGTACCTGGGTAGGGCAAAACAAAAAAAAAAAAAAAAAACAGAGACAAAAGAATAAGGCCGGCACCTGCACCAGTGGGAGGGAGCTGTGAAGGAGGAAAAGTTTCCACACACTAGGAAGCCCCTCCACGGGCGGAGACTGCGGGAGGCGGAGGGGGGAGCTTCGGTCACGCGGAGTGGTGCACAGCGACGGGTGCGGAGGGCAAAGCGAGGAGATTCCCGCACAGAGGATCGGTGCCGACCGGCACTCGGCACTCACCAGCCCGAGAGGCTTGTCTGCTCCCCTGCCGGGGCGGGCGGGGCTGCGAGCTGAGGCTCGGGTTTCGGTTTTGGACGGAGCGCAGGGAGAGGACTGGGGTTGGCGGCTTGAACATAGCCTGAAGGGGTTAGTGCACCACGACTAGCCGGGAGGGAGTTCGGGGGAAAAGCCTGCACCTGCCGAAGAGGCAAGAGACTTTTTCTTCCCTCTTTGTTTCCTGGTGCGCGAGGAGAGGGGTTTAAGAGCACTGCTTAAAGGAACTCCAGAGACGGGCGCGAGCCGCGGCTAAAAGCGCAAACCCCAGAGACGGGCGTGAGCCACGGCTAAAAGCGCAAACCCCAGAGATGGGCGGGAGACGCTAAGGCTGCTGCTGCCGCCACCAAGGGGCCTGTGTGCGAGCATAGGTCACTCTCCGCGCCCCTCTTCCGCGGAGCCTGTGCAGCCTGCCACTGCCAGGTTCCTGGGATCCAGGGACAACTTCCCCGGGAGAACGCACGGCGGGCCTCAGGCTGGTGCAACGTCACACCGCCTCTGACGCCGCAGGCCCACCCCGCACGCAGTGCCCCTCCTTCCCCCGCCCCACCCCCGGCCTGAGTGAGCCGGAGCCCCCGAATCAGCGGCGCCTTTAACCCCGTCCTGTCTGAGCAAAAAACAGACGCCCTCCAGCGACCTACGCGCAGAGGCAGGGCCAAATCCAAAGCTGGGCTCCTGTGAGCTGTGAGAACAAAGAAGAGAAAGGGAAATCTCTCCCAGCAGCCTCAGAAGCAGCGGATTAAAGCTACACAATCAACTTGATATACCCTGCATCTGTGGAATACCTTAATAGACAAGGAATGATCCCAAATTGAAGAGGGGGAATTTAGGAGCGAGACCTATGATTTTTTTCCCTTTTCCTCTTTTTGTGAATGTGTACGTGTATGCTTCTGTGTGAGATCTTGTCTGTATACTCTTGCTTCCACCATTTGTCCTAGGGCTCTATCCGTCCATGGTTTTTTTTTTTTTAATTTTTTTCTTAATAATTAATTTTAATTGTAATAACTTTATTATACTTTACCTTCATTCTTTCTTTCTTTCTTTCCTTCCTTCCTTCCCTCCTTTAGACAACGAATCAACCCAAATTGAGGAGGTGGTCTCTGAGAGCAAGATTTATGATTTTTTCCCCCTTTACCTCTTTTTGTGAACGTGTATGTGTATGCTTCTGTGTAAGATTTTCTCTGTACAGCTTTGCTTCCAACATTGTCCTAAGGTTCTATCCGTCCCTTTTTTTTTTTCTAAATATTTTTTAATTCAAAAACTATATTATACTTTATTTTATTTTTACTGTATCTTCTTTCTTTCTGTCTTTTTTCCTTCTTTCCCTCATTCCTTCCATCCTTCCTCCCTCCCTCCCTCCCTCCCTCCTTTCTTTCCTTCTTTGCTTCTTTCTTCCTTCCTTCCTTTCCTTCTTTCTTTACTCATACTTCTACTAATTCTCTCTACTTTTTCTCCCTTTTATTCTGAGCTGTGTGGATGAAAGGCTCTTGGTGCTCCAGCCAGGAGTCAGGGCTCTGCCTCTGAGGTAGGAGAGCCAACTTCAGGACACTGGTCCACAAGAGACCTCCCAGCTCCACATAATATTAAACGGCGGAAATCTCCCAGAGACCTCCATCTTAACACCAGCACCCAGCTTCACTCAACGACCAGCAAGCCACAGTGCTGGACAACCTATGCCAAACAACTAGCAAAACAGGAACACAACCCCACCCATTAGCAGAGAGGCTGCCTAAAATCAGAATAAGGCCACAGACACCCCAAAACACACCATCAGACGTGAACCTGCCTACTAGACAGACAAGATCCAGCCTCATCCACCACAACACAGGCACTAGTCCCCTCCACCAGGAAGCCTATACAACCCACTGAAACAACCTTAGCCACTGGAGACAGACATCAAAAACAACGGGAACTACGAACATGCAGCCTGCAAAAAGGAGACCCCACAGTAAGATAAGCAAAATGAAAAGACAGAAAAACACACAGCAGATGAAGGAGCAAGATAAAAATGCACCAGACCTAACAAATGAAGAGGAAATAGGCAGTCTACCTGAAAAAGAAATCAGAATAATGATAGTAAGGATGATCCGAAATCTTGGAAGTAGAATGGACAAAATGCAAGAAACAGTTAACAAGGACCTAGAAGAAATAAAGATGAAACAAGCAACGATGAACAATGCAATAAATGAAATTAAAAGTACTCTAGATAGGATCAATAGCAGAATAACTGAGGCAGAAGAACGGATAAGTGACCTGGAAGATAAAGTAGTGGAAATAACTACTGCAGAGCAGAATAAAGAAAAAAGAATGAAAAGAACTGAGGACAGTCTCAGAGACCTCTGGGCCAACATTAAACGCACCAACATTCGAATTATAGGGGTTCCAGAAGAAGAAGAGAAAAAGAAAGGGACTGAGAAAATATTTGAAGAGATTATAGTTGAAAACTTCCCTAATATGGGAAAGGAAATAGTTAATCAAGTCCAGGAAGCACAGAGAGTCCCATACAGGATAAATACAAGGAGAAATACGCCAAGACACATATTAATCAAACTGTCAAAAATTAAATACAAAGAAAGCATATTAAAAGCAGCAAGGGAAAAACAACAAATAACACACAAGGGAATACCCATAAGGTTAACAGCTGATCTCTCAGCAGAAACCCTACAAGCCAGAAGGGAGTGGCAGGACATACTGAAAGTGATGAAGGAGAAAAACCTGCAACCAAGACTACTCTACCCAGCAAGGATCTCATTCAGATTTGATGGAGAAATTAAAACCTTTACAGACAAGCAAAAGCTGAGAGAGTTCAGCACCACCAAACCAGCTTTACAACAAATGCTAAAGGAACTTCTCTAGACAAGAAACACAAGAGAAGGAAAAGACCTATAATAACGAACCCAAAACAATATAGAAAATGGGAATAGGAACATACATATCGATAATTACCTTAAATGTAAATGGACTAAATGCTCCCACCAAAAGACAAAAATTGGCTGAATGGATACAAAAACAAGACCCTTATATATGCTGTCTACAAGAGACCCACTTCAGAACTAGAGACACATACAGACTGAAAGTAAGGGGATGGAAAAAGATATTCCATGCAAATGGAAACCAAAAGAAAGCTGGAGTAGCAATTCTCATATCAGACAAAATAGACTTTAAAATAAGGACTATTAAAAGAGACAAAGAAGGACACTACATAATGATCAAGGGATCAATCCAAGAGGAAGATATAACAATTGTGAATATTTATGCACCCAACATAGGAGCACCTCAATACATAAGGCAAATACTAACAGCCATAAAAGGGGAGATCGACAGTAACACATTCATAGTAGGGGACTTTAACACCCCACTTTCACCCATGGACAGATCATCCAAAATGAAAATAAATAAGGAAACACAAGCTTTAAATGATACATTAAACAAGATGGACTTAATTCATATTTATAGGACACTCCATCCAAAAACAACAGAATACACATTTTTCTCAAGTGCTCATGGAACATTCTCCAGGATAGATCATATCTTGGGTCACAAATCAAGCCTTGGCAAATTTAAGAAAACTGAAATTGTATCAAGTATCTTTTCTGACCACAACGCCATGAGACGAGATACCAATTACAGGAAAAATCTGTAAAATATACAAACACATGGAGGCTAAACAATACACTACTTAATAATGAAGTGATCACTGAAGAAATCAAAGAGGAAATAAAAAAATACCTAGAAAAAATGACATGGAGACACAAGGACCCAAAACCTATGGGATGCAGCAAAAGCAGTTCTAAGGGGGAAGTTTATAGCAATACAAGCCCATCTTAAGAAGCAGGAAACATCTCGAATAAACAACCTAACCTTGCACGTCAAGCAATTAGAGAAAGAAGAACAAAAAAAACCCCAAAGCTAGCAGAAGGAAATAAATCATAAAAATCAGATCAGAAATAAATGAAAAAGAAATGAAGGAAACAATAGCAAAGATCAATAAAACTAAAAGCTGGTTCTTTGAGAAGATAAACAAAATAGATAAACCACTAGCCAGACTCATCAAGAAAAAAAGGGAGAAGACTCAAATCAATAGAATTAGAAATGAGAAAGGAGAAATAACAACTGACACTGCAGAAATAAAAAAATTCATGAGAGATTACTACAAGCAACTCTATGCCAATAAAATGGACAATCTGGAAGAAATGGACAAATTCTTAGAAATGCACAACCTGCCAAGACTGAATCAGGAAGAAACAGAAAATATGAACAGACCAATCACAAGCACTGAAATTGAAACTATGATTAAAAATCTTCCAACAAACAAAAGCCCAGGACCAGATGGCTTCACAGGTGAATTCTATCAAACGTTTAGAGAAGAGCTAACACCTATCCTTCTCAAACTCTTCCAAAATATAGCAGAGGGATGAACACTCCCAAATTCCTTCTACGAGGCCACCATCACCTTGATACCAAAACCAGACAAGGACGTCACAAAGAAAGAAAACTACAGGCCAATATCACTGATGAACATAGATGCAAAAATCCTCAACAAAATACTAGCAAACA
This sequence comes from Phocoena sinus, assembly GCF_008692025.1. Taxonomy (NCBI): domain Eukaryota; kingdom Metazoa; phylum Chordata; class Mammalia; order Artiodactyla; family Phocoenidae; genus Phocoena; species Phocoena sinus. The sequence goes on from NC_045775.1 coordinate 28,301,470, forward strand.
GAATCCAACAGCACATTAAAAGGATCATACACCATGATCAAGTGGGGTTTATTCCAGGAATGCAAGGATTCTTCAATATACGCAAATCTATCAATGTGATAAACCATATTAACAAATTGAAGGAGAAAAACCATATGATCATCTCAATAGATGCAGAGAAAGCTTTCGACAAAATTCAACACCCATTTATGATAAAAACCCTGCAGAAAGTAGGCATAGAGGGAACTTTCCTCAACATAATAAAGGCCATATATGACAAGCCCACAGCAAACATCATCCTCAATGGTGAAAAACTGAAAGCATTTCCACTCAGATCAGGAACAAGACAAGGTTGCCCACTCTCACCACTCGTATTCAACATAGTTTTGGAAGTTTTAGCCACAGCAATCAGAGAAGAAAAGGAAATAAAAGGAATCCAAATCAGAAAAGAAGAAGTAAAGCTGTCACTGTTTGCAGATGACATGATACTATACATAGAGAATCCTAAAGATGCTACCAGAAAACTACTAGAGCTAATCAATGAATTTGGTAAAATAGCAGGATACAAAATTAATGCACAGAAATCTCTGGCATTCCTATATACTAATGATGAAAAATCTGAAAGTGAAATCAAGAAAACACTCCCATTTACCATTGCAACAAAAAGAATAAAATATCTAGGAATAAACCTACCTAAGGAGACAAAAGACCTCTATGCAGAAAATTATAAGACACTGATGAAAGAAATTAAAGATGATACAAATAGATGGAGAGATATACCATGTTCTTGGATGGGAAGAATCAACATTGTGAAAATGACTCTACTACCCAAAGCAATCTACAGATTCAATGCAATCCCTATCAAACTACCACTGGCATTTTTCACAGAACTAGAACAAAAAATTTCGCAATTTGTATGGAAACACAAAAGACCCCGAATAGCCAAAGCAATGTTGAGAACGAAAAAAGGAGCTGGAGGAATCAGGCTCCCTGACTTCAGACTATACTACAAAGCTACAGTAATCAAGACAGTATGGTACTGGCACAAAAACAGAAAGATAGATCAATGGAACAGGATAGAAAGCCCAGAGATAAACCCACGCACATATGGACACCTTATCTTTGATAAAGGTGGCAGGAATGTACAGTGGAGAAAAGACAGCCTCTTCAATAAATGGTGCTGGGAAAACTGGACAGGTACATGTAAAAGTATGAGATTAGATCACTCCCTAACACCATACACAAAAATAAGCTCAAAATGGATTAAAGACCTAAATGTAAGGCCAGAAACTATCAAACTCTTAGAGGAAAACATAGGAAGAACACTCTATGACATAAATCACAGCAAGATCCTTTCTGACCCACCTCCTAGAGACATGGAAATAAAAACAAAAATAAACAAATGGGACCTAATGAAACTTCAAAGCTTTTGCACAGCAAAGGAAACCATAATCAAGACCAAAAGACAACCCTCAGAATGGGAGAAAATATTTGCAGATGAATCAATGGACAAAGGATTAATCTCCAAAATTTACAAGCAGCTCATGCAGCTGAATAACAAAAAAACAAACAACCCCATCCAAAAATGGGCAGAAGACCTAAATAGACATTTCTCCAAAGAAGATATACAGAATGCCAACAAACACATGAAAGAATGCTCAACATCATTAATCATTAGAGAAATGCAAATCAAAACTACAATGAGATATCATCTCACACCAGTCAGAATGGCCATCATCAAAAAATCTAGATACAATAAATGCTGGAGAGGGTGTGGAGAAAAGGGAACACTCTTCCACTGCTGGTGGGAATGTGAATTGGTTCAGCCACTATGGATTACAGTATGGAGGTTCCTTAAAAAACTACAAATAGAATTACCATATGACCCAGCTATCCCACTACTGGGCATATACCCTGAGAAAACCAAAATTCAAAAAGAGTCATGTACCAAAATGTTCATTGCAGCTCTACTTACAATAGCCCGGAGATGGAAACAACCTAAGCGCCCATCATCGGATGAATGGATAAAGAAGATGTGGCACATATACACAATGGAATATTACTCAGCCTTAAAAAGAAATGAAATTGAGCTATTTGTAATGAGATGGATAGACTTAGAGTCTGTCATTCAGAGTGAAGTAAGTCAGAAAGAAAAAGACAAATACCGTATGCTAACACATATATATGGAATTTAAGGAAAAATGTCATGAAGAACCTAGGGGTAAGATAGGAATAAAGACGCAGACCTACTGGAGAACGGACTTGAGGATATGGGGAGGGGGAAGGGTGAGCTTTGACAGGGTGAGAGAGAGTCATGGACATATACACACTAACAAACGTAGTAAGGTAGATAGCTGGGGGAAGCAGCCGCAAGGCACAGGATATTAGCTCGGTGCTTTGTGACAGCCTGGAGGGGTGGGATAGGGAGAGTGGGAGGGAGGGAGACGCAAGAGGGAAGACATATGGGAACATATGTATATGTATAACTGATTCACTTTGTTATAAAGCAGAAACTAACACACCATTGTAAAGCAATTATACCCCAATAAAGGTGTTTAAAAAATAAATAATAAATAAATATTCTTGTCATCTAAGTACAAATCTAACAGATTGGTTTCAGCCACATATTTTAGGGGGGAAAACCCCACTATATTGGATTAAAGAAAACAGAAGTGGATTTGGTTTTCTTTATAAAAAACTCTGGAGGTAGACGGTACAGTTGGTTATCCCTCGGTATCTGCAGGGGATTGGTTTTAGGACCTCCATGGGTACCAAAATCTGCAGATGCTCAAGTCCCTTATAAAAATTATGTAGTAAATTGCATATAACCCACACACATTCTTCTGTATACAGTTGGCCCTCCTGATCCATGGGTTTCACATCTGCAGAATCAACCAACTGCAGATGAAAAATATTTGAAAATAAAAATTCCAGAAATTTCCAAAAAGCAAAACTATAATTTGCTGTGCACCGGCAACTATTTGCATAGCATTTACTTTGTATTATATATTACAATTACTCTAGAGGTGATTTAAAGATTACATGGGAATGTCCAAAAGTTATATAAGGGACTTGAACATGCAAGAACTGTAGTATCTGAGGATAGGTCCTGGAACAAATTCCCTGTAGACAGAGGGATGACTGTACTTTAAATCATCTCTAGATTACTTATAATACCAAATAGAATGTAAATGCTATGTAAATAATTGCCAGCATGCTTCAAATTAAAGTTTTGCTTTTTGGAAATTTCTAGAACTTTTTTTTGAACACTGTCAATCCACAGTTGGTTGAATCAGTGCATGCGAAACCTGAAGATAAGGAGGGTCAACTACTGTGTTCAATGCCAGATATCCTCTCACCAGGGTCCCAGGCTCTTCTATTCTGCTCTACCATTCTGGTGCACAGATGCCATCTTCAAAATCAACCATGGCCTAAAGCAAGTAATGTAGCTCTAACTGTCAGAGAAGAATTGCAAGCAAGAACTTCAAAAAAAAAAGCCAAAAGGAGAAAAAGGAGTGGGCCTTTTTTTTTTAAGGAGACTTCCTGAAGTTTCATCACATCATCCCTGCTTTCATCTTACTACTTTGTCACACGGCCACACTCAAATAATTGTATTCTGTGATGGGCAGCCAGCCTGATTTATCTAGCAAATCAGGTTCTATTAGTAAGTAATTATTTATTTAATTTAATTTTTCTATTTATTAAGTATAGTTGACTTACAATATTGTATTTATTTCAGGTGTACAACATAGTGATTCACTATTTCTATAGATTACACATCATACAAAGTTATTATAAAATATTGACTATATTTCCTATGCTGTACATTACATCCCTGTGACATTTCTTTTATAACTGGTGGTTTGTGCCTCTTAATCTCCTTCATCTATTTCATATGTAAGTAATTAGTAAGTAATAGAAAAGAATAAAGTTGGGAGGCAAATAACATTCCTTGATCCAACAATCATCAGTACTTTCACTGGTTAAGTTTTAAAATTGGGAATCACTAATAACATTTTCATTCTTAACTTGGAGTAACACTGTCCAGTGCCAGGTTAGATAGTTTTCTAACAGTATATTTTCTTCTTTCTGAGTTCAGTGTTATGACTCCTAGTCCAATCGGAAGAGAATGGTTCTAATGTCATATCAAATAGATGCTCTTATTTTATATCAAAACAACTCTCTAAAATTATACCATACCTTAGTTTTCTTGTATGATTTTCGTTTTTTTGAATTAAGCAAACCCTTATTGAAGCTTAAATTGTGGTACAGAAATACATCTCAACTGATTTAAGTTCAACACCATAAAGAGAGAAATTATGGCACCAAAATTTTCCCTCCTCTATCATACACAGTAGGATTAATTTATATTACTATTCAATCTATAGTTTTCATTTTTCTAGGCTTTGTTCCATACAAATTTGCACAGTTTTTCAACATTAAATAGAAATCTTAAATCTGTTAGGGGTGAAAAAACATCAGACCTCAAGAAAATAAATGTTCATCAGATCTACTGGGACACTGTTCAAGAACAAAATCCACTTTGAGCACTGGTCTTCATAGTAGCATCAAAACGTTAGCAATAAAACTGTGTGCTAATTACAGAATCAGACCCATCCATTGATTGAAAGCTTCTTCAATAAAGCTTTGAATCAACAACATGTTTAAAATAAAAGTTAGAAGTGTTTCAACCACTTGATTTCAAACCAAGTATATTTTATGTTTAGAAACACTAAAAACAAAAGTTTCATTTATAAATACAGAAGGAACAAAAACATCACTGCATCAATCCAGAAAGAATCAAAAATTGTTTGATTCAAGAAGAAGAAGAAATTCAAGAAGAAGACAAGAAGAAATACAAAATTGAGTCAACTTTGCTCTTTTCTCAGCTGCTTAAATATCCATGTTAGCAAATACAGCTAAAAGATGCCAACTCTTCTAAGCCTGTATTTCTAGTCATTTCCTATTGACCATTTTGGAATTTTGTATGTTATGTTTTACGGATAGCATTCTGCTTCACTCTGTATGTCTGAATAACCTGAACAGTTCTCATTCATCACTTGATGTTACTCCATGGTGAAAGAAATACCAGTAAGAGGAACCATCAGAACACTATCACATGTATCACAAGTCACAAGTCACAAGATGGCCAAGACTCCAATTCTGCTTTGAACCAAAGTTTATATCATTAATAGAAATTAGTGGAAATGGCTACGAAAGTAAAAGTTAAGGTGAATCATCTGAGGTGACTTGACTTGTTGAATCCAATATAACTTTCATCTTAAATCGCCTTGCTAACAAATTTAGTGATAATTCTTTTATACTACTACTTAGCAAGTTAATAAAGGCATGGTACTCATAAGAAGCTAATCTCATTTAATGGGGGGCACAGAATGGCATACGGTTTCCATACAGTTCTGCCAATATTCCCTAGTATCAACCTTCTTTGCTAATCAACACCAGCTTATTCCAAAAGAGATCATGGTAATGAAAAATGCCAAATTCCCTTGACCTTAAAAGAAAATTAATCCCAGGGTCCATCCCCCCATTCCCCCTCTGGGGTATAAGATTAGTATAAACCCACAGTGTAAGAGTGTATTGCTTTAAGGAAGGGGTATGGTTGGGAGGGGAGACACCATGGTGAGGAATGAATCAATTAAAGTCATACAAATATAGGAAGCAGTGAGATAATAATACACAAAATGGATAACTGCAGTCATTTTCTTAGAGGACTCGACTCGTGGAAGAAGAACTTTGATTGGTGCTGCAAAAACATTTGTATGAAGTAGAAATTGGCTTCAATAACATTAGTACAGAATATGTTCTAGAAAGTGGAGGTAACTGGATGTAAAATCCTGGTAGCAATTAAATATAACAGTCCCAGATGGTTAGGCTAAGGCCAACACCTAATGAGGACGAAAGCCTTGTCTGTGGGGAATTTTGGACGATACCTGGAGAAATATACTGTGCATAAACCAAACTGAACTGTTTTCACAAGTGTTATAAAGTTTCATATAGTAAAAGGTTTTTTCTACATGCACTTCAATTTCACAGCAAGAGTGTCATAGGATACCTAAACACAGAAGACAGCATTCATGCAAGATATCTAACTCCTTGATATAATAATGCATAAAATTCAAAATGATTACACTATAATTACATCTAGGGTTTTCTGCAACTACAAGGTGGTGGTTATGGAAAGCATGGCCCTTGGTATCAATATCTAAAAAGCAGCCACCACCTTCTTCTATGTGTGTTCTCTTTTTGTGTTTTTTCATTTTTCTTAATCAACTCTGCTGTTGTTGCTGCTTCTTAGCAAAACTGGTAAAAACAAAATTGTAATCATTCAACATAGAACTCTGGCAATCAAGACGTTTAAAACCTTCAATCTTCTGGGGCAAAGAAAGCACTGTGTGACATTTAGAACTCTGATTTACAAACAGGGTGGTCACAAATTTTCCTGGCTTGAAGACTTCCACAACTTTCCTGATCAGGTCATCATAGGAGGTCTGACTTAAGTTTGTTTCAAAGCTAACATAAGAAAATTATGGTTCTGGAGTGATGTGAATAGTCCAATAAGTTCCATTGGATTTCATTCCATTCATTGAATACCCACAAGGATTGAACAGTGTGGCATCAATGACAGAACTTGGTATCAGGTCATGAATTCCACTCTCACGAGTGACATCCTTTGCAGTAACACCATCTTTCATGTAGAACTGGTCCATAACTGCTGGGTCAAGCTCACTCATCAGAATTTCCAGGGTTTGATCTGGCTGATTGATTACCCGACTCTCTGGGAAATCCAAAGTATACAAGTACCAACAATCAGAATTCAGACGTCCCATACAACATGCTGTCCCATTTGGGAAAATTGCATTAAGACACTCTATTTCTTCCTGGAAATTCCGGTGTGGGTACCCTTGGTGAGAATGCTTCATGAAATTCTTACCAGAATAAAAGAAGTTTTGAATTGAGTCAAACCCACTGTAATCCCTAGCAAGTTTCAACAGGGGAATCAGTGCTTTCAGAAGTGGGTGGTACCACATGTCTTCAACATGAAACGTCTCTTGGAGACAAATATTCTACTCTTACTGAGTACATACGCTTCCTGCTTGTCAGTTTTTGTCACACTTATGATTGAGCATTGCACATCCTTCAAAAGTATGTCCCACTCGGATCTTGGGATGGTGCCAAGATCGCCAGATCCTTGGTTTGCGTCAGGTTGCTGCCTGGAGAACCAAACCTCCAGCAGCTTTTCGGTCCCTTGGAAAAAATGTGCAGCAATGAAGACCCAACGCAGCCAAAAAAATAAAATAAATGAATAAATTTTAAAAAATCCTATCTGCATATTTACGAGATCAACTCTGACACACTGAATCATCTCTTTTTTGTATGATTACAAGGCAAAGGTCCAGACACCAAACGGTAAATTCACAAAGTTAGATGCTACTAACATTGAAGCCATCCTAGTTCCTCAAACACCCTCTGTAAATGTGAGCTCTCCACCAAACTCTCCTTTCCAAAGGTGCCCTTAATGTATCTCAAACAAACCAGGGAAAACACTTTTGCAAAGTCACAGCTCTGATTATAACAATCCACTACTAAAACAAACAACATCTTATTGCTTTTAATTGACAAAGAATTAAGTGCAGACACATAGATTAAGGCCCATCCACAGTGCCTACATCTTAAGCCTAATCTTCCTCTGTTCCCACCCCCCCGAATTTGTATAGGTTGCCTGTTATACACATTCCTGAACACAGCCCTGACTTTTCTGTCTCTTCCTTTATCACGCTATTCTCAGCCCCTAGGAGTCTCTTGCCTATTGTTTGTTTTGTGAAATCCTATTCATTTTCAAGGTCATTCTCAAATGTCACACTCTTTATAAAACCCTTTTGATCCATCCTCCACCTAATAAAACTATAACTGCTTACTCTTGTGAATTTCCATAGCACTGAATTGTTCCTCTCCCAGAGCAGTTATCTTTTGCCCTATAATATCACTATTTATTCTTTAGCTGTATTTCTTCCACCGGGAACAAATAACATCTTAGTATTCTAGGTGCTCACTAAAATGTCAGGCATAATACTTCATGGAAAATAGGTGTCCAGAAAATATTTGCATAAGAAAACTAATTAGGGATTTGTTTATTTTACCTATTTGTCCTCTCCATATGTATTGCTGGTGATGAAATCTAGAACATATTCAAAACGTTAAAGTGGAAAAAAAAAACAGTGTTTCATAAACCTCATGTAAAATTAGGTATATAATAAAGATCTTGATGTTCCTTCAAATCTTTCTTATCGGAGAACAAAATATACACATATCTTCAAACCGTGTTAAAATGAACTATGTACACTTTTACTACCTGAGGGTGTCATACTTACATCAACAAAAAGAATCAGCAAATCCTAACTTAAAAATATATGCAAGATCATCAAAGTTACAAAAATGCTAAAGGCTAAAACTTTTACATTCAGAACTCATTTAAAGTAGAACCTCATAGCATTTAACATAGATAAATTTCCAATGTTCAAGCCTCATGAAAAATTCTTTGGTTGAATTGTTGCTAACATGAAATATAGCCTTTCCCCAAGAACGATAGTGAAATGATGGTGACAATGATCTACTCCAAAAATGCTACTTGCATTCATGTTAAATCAGAGTTTAAATTTTCATCTCTTGATTTCTTGTTTCAACAACTAAATTATTAAACTCCTACTATGTTCAAAGCAATATATATAAAACCTTAATATATTAATTAATTAATATAATAATATATATCACCTTAAATATAGTAGAGTGTGTGTGTATATATTATATATATGTAAAATCAAATTTGCCCATGCAAATAGGTTAAAAAAGGTTGTGTATGGGCTTCCCTGGTGGCGCAGTGGTTGAGAGTCCGCCTGCCAATGCAGGGGACACGGGTTCGTGCCCTGGTCCGGGAAGATCCCACATGCCGCGGAGCGGCTAGGCCTGTGAGCCATGGCCGCTGAGCCTGCGTGTTTGGAGCCTGTGCTCCACAATGGGAGAGGCCACAACAGTGAGAGGCCCGCATACCGCAAAAAAAAAAAAAAAAAAAAAAAAAAAAGGTTGTGTAGCTGCTCTATGATAGGACAGATTAAAAATCTCATTACCTGCTTGAACAATTATTTAAAGAAGCTGAGAAGTAAAAAGATTAGTAATGATCAAATAACTAAGCTGATATTTCATTAAATATCAAAGTAATCAGACTTTATCTTATTCCATTTTATGAATCAAATTAAGCCACCCAGTGTCCCCATTGTCAGATAGTAAACCAACTAGAAAGGAAGATTTCTTTCATCTATGTGTTTAATAATCTTTTCAGATCTATATGTAAAAATTACAGTCTAAGAAGTACCTACTGAATTGAGATATTCAAAGCTTTTATTGTACTTTAAAAAATATTTCCACTTCTTTTTTATCCTCATGTAACCACTCAATTTCCATCCCATTATAAATGTCTTTCCTCATCCTCCATGCACATCCATTGTACAACTATTCCTTCATTGAAAAATGCATCAAGATTAGAGACTGTACATAAATAATTGATACCATGATAGAAATATAGCATAAATGACATTCACAAGGGTTATGTTCTCATGCTTGATCTAAAAAATTTGAAAAGTACCTGCCTTCAGGGTTCTTGATTATCTCAAACTATAATGCTGCACAGTTACAATGAGGAAGTGGCACATTTAAGAACTATGAAAGATTTATTTTTGAAAATAACAGAGGGAAGAACTGTGGGCTGCTGAACTATCATATAGAAAAAAAAATCCATCCCACTCTTTTTTGTATTATATTGTTTGAGAAGTTGTAGTAAATCTTCACTTTGGCCATCATCCTATTTTATTTTACTAAAACTATCATCACTTTTACTATGGAATGCTTTATGGGGCACTTTAGCCCCCAGCTCTTTTGCTAAGCACTGGCACTGATATCGCAGGATCTATCAAGCATTTTAACCAGTTTATTCTTTGCTTTCAGGCCATGAGGAGAAATCATTATCATGACTTTAAAAAAGAATATTTGGCCATCGTCTCCCAAGAAAAATCCATATTTTAATCATATTTTAAAATAGCTCTCCCCATTCTATCATAATGAAATTTTCTATGAGAATAAAACAACCAAAAAAGCAGGTAAGGAAGTTCCTAGCTGGAGAGAGCCCCTCCCTTTTCTTTGCTGTACCAGCACCAACTGAAGATCAGGAGCCATAACTGACCATTTCCTGTTGCTTAGGACCTGACTCTGCAGTTAGACCTCACATGAGTCAATGAGAGGAGTGCACACAGAAATGCTCTCTACTCAGACTCCCCTTCTTCAGTTCTTTATTTTTCAAGATATGTTCTTTCCTGAGTGCCAGGGGAAAAGTTTCCAGGGAATTTCAGGACGTCATTTTTCATGTTCACCTATTAAATCACAATTCCAATAAACTGTAACTATCCTTGACAACAGGAACTTGTATCTATCTACCTTGTTTGTTCCTATATTCCTAGTACCAAGGACTATGCTTGGGGCAAAATAGAAATCCAATGATTATTTGTTGGGCGAATAAATGAATGAATATATGTGATGAAAATTACTAGAAAATGTGAAGGGTTATTTGTAGTTGTAACTATCTTAGAACTATCTTGTGTTTGTCCAGAAATATCCAATCTAATGTGTAGAAATCAGTGGCTTTAAATAGAGAGAAAAACTACTCTAAATTAAACATTAGGTGATTGTTAACATCTCTTGAAACAGCAGCAATTTCATCATCTGTAACAGGGTTCGGCCAACTATAGCCCATGAGCAAAATCTGATTCATAACCCATTTTGATAAATAAGGCTTTACTGGAACAACTCATTTGTCTCCACATTTTTAACAGTTGCTTCTGCACACCACTACGACAGAGTTGAGTAGTTGGGACAGAGCCCCTAGAGCTCACTCACATAGCTTAAATGTTTACTATCTGGCTCTTCACAGAAATGTCTGTCAGCTCATTATCTATAAAAAGGACACAGGTGAGACAGGCTGGGACCCGGAACCCTTTGCTGCAGTGCTTGCACCAGGGCAACAAAATACAAAGAAATTATAAGGGACTAAAAATAACTGCATGCATATATAGTTGGGGCAAATTATGAACAAAATACAAAAAGACTAAAAACCCAACTGCCACTTCTGAAGAGCTGGGAGCAAAAGCAGGGTACTGCACATGCCCCCTGCACACCCACCACCAAAGGGGTGGGCAGACCACCTAAGCCACTCCTCCAGCCCAACCCCTGGACCTGCTCCTGTCCTCACCCCATGTAAGGGACCAGCTCACCACCATCGGCCAGTGAGCAAGGGAACCTGTTACTTGTTTTCACTCCCTCCTGCTTCAGCAGGGGCCCTAGTAAAGCCTTGCCTGAATTTCTTGCCTGGCCTCTTACCAATTTCTATTGATTATGGAGGCCAAGAACCCTGGTCGGTAACCTAGGTATGTCCCTAGGAGGTAGGTCCCAGACTGCCAAACATTTTGTAGATATGAATTCTGTGCCCAGTGAATTATGCCAAACTTACCCTAAACATTGATTTCACACCCTGTGTCTACTGACCTGGTTCCACTTTGTGCTATCCATCCACTATTTTACCTTTCAATCACTACTGTGTTGTATTCTGCTCTTACCTCCAACAATGAAACGCCAGCTTCCTCTCCATGCATTTTGAAGTTTGTCTCTGTCCTTTCATTCTAGCACACCATTCCCACACTCATCTCCTAGGACTTGGGTAGGGAAGGCACTCTCTGTTTCTCTAGGTTCCACCACTCCCTAATGTCACATATCAGCCAGTTTCATTCATTAGTATATCTGCCTGATCCCTGAATATATTTGGGTCTGTGCCCCTGTCTTATGACAAAGCTTACCATACAAATTTAAGGTTAAAATCCATTAAGTAAAAGCCTCACACAAAACTTATTTATTCTGAAAATCTATTCACCCCTAAACTATTTTATAAAGTATTATGCATTTTCATTGTGAGCCCACAAACTTTTTGCTCAAACTGCAGTTTAAAAGGAAAATGTTCTACCACCTGTGGGAAAATCCAGAAGACAAGAGTCAAGGGAAACTCCTGTAGTTTTACAGGGCAGGGCAAAGACCCAGACCAATTTTTCATGCTATGACAAGTCTGCCTGGGGCACTTGGTCAGGGGTTTTCTGAACCCTTATGGTAAATGCTTTGTGAAGTTCTATGTTTTTCTTTTTTAAATAGAATAGAAACACATAGGATTTGATTGAAAGGAGATGAAAGATAAAACATTGGGAGGAATAAAAAAAAAACTGAAAGTGGTTGGCAGCCCTGGATGTATGTATTTGTTCTTTTTTTTTTTTTTTAAACTTCCTTTTATTTTAATCTGGTTCTTAAATCTCTATCTGGCCTGGTAGCTCACAGAGTTTTGTTTTTTGTTTAACATCTTCATTGGAGTATAATTGCTTTACAATGGTGTGTTAGTTTCTGCTTTATAACAAAGTGAATCAGCTATACATATACATATATCCCCATATCTCCTCCCTCTTGAGTCTCCCTCCCAACCTCCCTATCCCACCTGGAAATAAAAACAAAAATAAACAAATGGGAGCAAATGAAACCATAAACAACATGAAAAGATGTATTTGTTCTTCAGAATATATGGAGAAGCTGGAAAACAGTGCTAATGAGGCCAAGAGCACTGCATCCAACCCTGTGTGAGTTTATTAGTTTTGCACAAAGAATGATGCAGCTTAATCACTATCTGAACTCCTAACCTCAATCCATCAGCCTGTAAATATCTGTCACTGCTCAGGAAGGAGACTAGGGTCTTGAAATGAGGCTCCATCACCCAACCATCTCCACTATAAGAAAACTAGCTCACCCTGTTGGACAGCATTGTGTCACGTATAACAAGCTAGTTAAAGTTAACATAGCCAAGTAAAAATTTAATTTTTAACGGTGACACAATATAAAAAGTTAACTTGTCTTCTCTGGGAAAATTGGTTTACACTTTCAAACATCCTGTGCTTATCTTTTGAATGGCCCATTGGAAATGGACCTTATCTTTTGAATGGCCCATTGGAAAAGCCTCCCTCTGGGACTCTGAGGCTTGCATCACCCTTTCCAACCTTTCTGCCACTTGGCTTGCAAAACATCTACCAAAAATTCAAAACAAACCACTATATTTTCCTGAATTAATTATTTCCATGGCCCTTGACCCCTTCAAGATCGCATCCATACTATTTATCACAACAAATTTGTGAAGATTTTCTTTTTTGTTTCCTCCCCTATGACTTCTCCATTTGCCCCCAACATTTCACCAAAAATCTGCAGTTTTACAGGATTTAGCAATGTCATCACTCTTGCCTTACCTAATGGTCATTTCAGGCAACTTTTACTTGACCTACTGATGACACTAGGCACAAGTGACCCACACCACCTTCTTTTAAACATTTTCTTCAGCTGACTTCAGGGCACTCCTGGATCTTATCCTTCCTCTCTGAGCATGTACGGAACCCTGTCAAAATGTAGGTCACATTGTCCCATTCCTCAGCTCAGTATCCTTCAGTGGCCTCCCATTCCATCATTGTGAAAGCCAAATCATCATTATGCCCTGTAAGTCCCCCTGGGCTGTGGGGCATCATCGCCTCTCTGACCAAATCTACACTCTTCTCTCTTACCACACTGTCCAGAAATACTCCTGCCTCCTATGTCTTTGCATTGGTTGTCCTTCACACCTGGAATTCCCCCATCCCCCCACCACATTCAGTCCTATCCACTTAGCTCTTTTCTCTCTTCTTTATGATCGTATATAAATGTCATTTTCCCTGACTGCCCTCTGATATTTTCTATTCCTCTCACTTGCTTTATTTTTCTCTTAGTGCTTACTTTTTGTTTATCATGCTATATTTTTTTCTTTTTTAAGGTCTGTCTTTACTACTAGAATATAAGGCCCATAAGGGTAATGATTTGTCTTCACAGCTTTATTGCCAGAGTCTAGAATATAACCGACTCTTTAGAAATGTGCATTGGGTATATTTATAAGGCAATGACTAAAAGGCTCCAGTCATCGGAGATCAGTTTGTTTCTTTTGCCATGCCTGAGACTGAATATGCTAACCTGTTACCAGAAACCCTAAGGAAGGCCAGCTTTTCCTGCTTGCTGGATTGCTTTACAAATATCTAGTCATCATTAACACCTTCCTGAAGCATTTCTGTTATTCCTTTGCCTTCCTCAGAACCTAAGCAGATTTCTATCACTCAGTACAAAATGTTATTGCAGGTATTTGTTAACCGGTTTGTCTCCTCCCAGAGTCTTAAGCTCTCTGAAGATGTTTAGAAAGTAGATAACAAACGCTAGCCAGAAGCAGAGACATTTTACCCTGTAGCTAATTTCTGCTCAAAGAGATAATATATATGCTAAAAAGTACGAATGCCTAAGTGTTTAGAGCATTTGGAATATATAAACAAATTAGGAGGAAAAACTGTGAAGGCAAAAAACAGAATAATTTAACATGAATGTGCACTTCTTGGGAAACAAAGTTATTCACTCATTCAAATATTAATTCACCAAACATTTATTGATGGCCTATCCTGGGCTGGACCCTATTGTCAGGATGTTGACATGTGAAGGAGAATAAACCCCAGCCACCAATCTTTGTGGCACTCACACTATGATCAGAAAGACAGCCTTGTAAGAAGTATGTCCAGGCCAATCCCCATACCTCGACTCCATCTGAAATCATTGCCATAAAACTATTCTCCATTCCTAAGAAGAGCAGTTAAATAATGGAATCTTTTTCTTGGGCTTCCCTGGTGGCGCAGTGTTTGAGAGTCCACCTGCCGATGCAGGGGACACGGGTTCTTGCCCCGGTCTGGGAATATCCCATATGCCGCAGAGCGGCTGGGCCCATGAGCCATGGCTGCTAAGCCTGCGCGTCCGGAGCCTGTGCTCCACAACCAGAGAGGCCACAACAGTGAGAGGCCCACGTACCGAAAAAAAAAAAAAAAAAGGAATCTTTTTCATTTTTTTTTTTACCTAAGTTTGACAGAAGTATCTGGTGTTTGAAATACTCATTAACAATTTTACATCTCCCAAGAATACTTGAATCCCACAAGTTTTCACAAAATGTTCAATTCTAGCTTATATATAGAAGTGATGTAAAACATGGACAGCCAAAGTTAAATGGCAACTTCTTTCCTTTCTACAACCTGTTTTACAAAAATGTGTGAGTTATTTTAACAAATATTTACTAAGTGCCTATAATATACCAGGCATTTTTCTAGCATGGAAATCCCAACAAAAGACAAAACAGTCAGCCTCTTTGCCCTCATGAAGATTACCCCAGTGATTATCGGGGTGGCACAAAATATGCATTTGTAACTAATCTTTTGGTATGGGATGCAGTGCCCTCTTTATATTCTCTCCTGGGCATCCACCTATCTGTTGCCTGCTGACTGAGGTGTAGTAGCCTGTCTGGTTGTTTCTCTTACAGGTACCTGGGCCATAACCCTGATGGCTGCCTGAGAGATCTCCCTGCTTCCTCAGCTGCTGCTTCTAAGCAAGTAGCTGCTTTCATCATTTACACAAACCCACTCCTGTAAAATGTTTAGTTCCTTTTGCCTCTCAAGATATGTTCAGACTTTGAGGTCCATGAAGTGTACGTCTTGTGTTCCAAATCTGTAATTAAGTATTTTTTCTGCCTTTCCTAGAAATTTGGAGCAGGAAGGAGATGCATGTGCTCAGTTGTCCTGATCTGATCACACTAAAAAAGGCTTTTGCTAAAGACCACAGAAGGTACCTTATAAATTAAATTTAGGATGAATGAAACCAATCCAGAAGACATAATAAAACACTATATATATACGTATTTGTACATATAGAAAAATATGCTAAACAGTATATTCTCTGTGATTACCTATAATTACAGAGATAAGCTAGAGTTAAAAATCAGTGAGTTTTGTTAGGAAATTTCAATAACCTTACATCATTTTATATGGTGCATTTGTTTCTTTATCACTCTTTTCCTGCAAAAGGGATTTAATCTGAAATCTCTCCACATTAAAGTATTGTAAAAATCCTTAGTTAAGTTGCACCTAAGGAAACTCCTATTGGGGCTTCTTTTTAACTCTTTGTGTTTCCCCAATCATCCAGGGATTCTCTCTGTGTTCCGTGCTGTCCATATCTCTCATGAATCCTGTCAGGGTAGCCCTTCTCTTAGGTCAATCTTCTTCTATACTAATTTTTGAAAATTTATTCTCTCTTTCTGCAGTTGCTAAAAGTTTTCAGTAAAGGTGAAAACAATGTAAGAATCACCACTGCATATTCAATTACTGATGCCTTACACTTAGCACCTTCTATGCACAAATCATAATTACAAAATCTAAGTGAATTTTACACATGCCAGGCACTTTTGCAAGCATTTTACGTATATCCTTTAATCCTCACCACAGCCACATGAATTAGGCACTATTATTACCTTTCACAGGTGAGGTAACTCATTCAGAGAAAGAAAGGTTAAGTAATTCATCTAGATCATATGCTAGAAATCACCAGAACTAAGATACAAACCAAAGCAGTTGTCTTTAGCATCCCTGCTTTTAACACTCTACTCTGCTTCATGATATTAGGTAATATGTGGGAATACGGAGTACAGCATGACACAGGTTTTGTACCATAGAATTTTATAATATAAGTTGGAACTATCAGTTCCTTAAAGCCTTCTCTCCTGAAGGTCTACATGATATGCATACTGATCTGTATTGAAGTATTAAGTGGCAAAAAATGTTTGCTAAAAAGAACTTATAGTATGGTCCTTTCCAGAAGGGTTTACTAGAGCAGCATTGCCCACATTGTGTTTTATAGAACAGTGGCTCTGTAGGATTTAAGAAGTTAACTACAACAAAGGAATTAATGGTGAAATGATAAGGGGTGGGGTTAATATTTTAGGGTAAGGAGCTCTTTAAACATTGTGTAGTGAAAAGTATACTCACAATGTCAGCTTGAGTGCGGGGACTAATTTGGAATTAAGGTTTGAAACACTGAAGAAGAAATGACTGACTCTAGGCCAAAGAGTCGACACAATTTCATAATTTGAAAGAAAGAAAAGAAAAAGAAAAGATAAATATGAAAATGAAGTAAAATGGCATTGTTTCTAGTTAATTTGTGTCAGGTACAGGAAAACTTTTAGCATTCTAGGTCGTTGGTCTATTAGAATGCAGAATGTAGTAAAGCTAATACCTTGTATGGTTCCTTTTTACCATTTTGTAAAATTACCTTTCAAGATATCAAGTAGATGGAAAATGGTTTTCATTACTTCACAAAACTATTAGGATCATAGAATAAACAAGCTCTAAAATAAAAACAATTAATTTTGATTCTTTATATGCAAAAGTTGAGAGAGTAAATAGTCTTTTATTTGGATGGTATAATAGGATGATAATATTCATAAATAAAAGTGTAAATTCCCTACTAGAAATTAATTATGTGCCTTTTTTCCCAATATAATAAGAAAAATGTGAGGTGCAATAATAGGGCAATAGTAAAGCACTTAAATCCTCATAAGGATCATTTGAGAGGCTATAATTATTTTACTTTAATATCTGAAAAGAAAAAAATCTGCATGTATAATGATATCAGTGTCTAAAGATAGAGACTATAATATTTCAATTCACACAAATTCTCAAGTAAAATTTGTTGTTCATGCCTATAAGTAAACATATCTATTTGATAATATTAAAATTTTCTTCTAGCACCCAAAATACAGACATTATTTTAAATTATTTTACTTACAATCTAAGATAGTAAAATATAGTGCACCCCTAATTAGTGTGTTTGGATGATCTGGGAGACCCATGCACTGTGGCCATCTGTCTATCTGACTTGAGCTGCTAGATCTGTACTCAGTAGGACAATTACTCAAGGTGGTGATGGGAGGAAGGTCAAGCAGAAATAGGAGTTGCTCTTTCCCAAGATCAGGTTCCACACTTCAACTGAACACACTTAGAGGATTACTTACCAACTCAGCTGCTAAGCTGCCTTTCTCCTGATGGAAACTACTGTTACCAAAGCAAAGTTGGATCAGCTCACCTGCATGCAGTAAAGCCAATCAACTGAGACTAGGTTGGGGAGAAGGAAAGTGCAGCATTTACTGCAGGGCACCAAGCAAGGAGTCCAGGCAGCCAGTGTAAAACAAATACCATAGGTAGAAGTATATTTTGCCATGCAAACATTTTTGTATCCATGTACATTAATCTGCCTAGACAAGAGAAAGGAGACAAATATGAAATAAAGAAAAATAAAAGTCCAATGGTGTTGGATTTAACTGGAAAAACCCAGCTGGATTTTGGCCCATAAAATGTACTTAGAGGTAATGATACCTCAGTAACAGTAAGCACACAGAATGCTGAGATCTTGATTTCTAAGTGACATTTCCCAAAATAAGGACACTGTCAAATAACTGATCTCAGTTCTAGGGTAGAAAAAGCAGAAAGGAAGCCTAGAAATGTTTAAGACTAAATGAGTTATGTCAAAATTATACAAAGAAACATGAAGGCTTTCCCAATGGCCAAATTTGGGGCAATTTGAACATCAGCTAAAACAATTAAATAGGGAGGAGCTTCAAGATGGCAGAAGAGTCAGACGTGGGGAACACCTTCCTCCCCACAAATACATCAGAAATACATCTACATGTGGAACAAGTCCTACAGAACACCTACTGAACGCTGGCAGAAGAACTCACACCTTCTAAAGGCAAGAAACTCCCCACGTACCTGGGTAGGGCAAAAGAAAAAAGAAAAAACAGAGACAAAAGAATAGGGATGGGACCTGCACCTCTGGGAGGGAGCTATGAAGGAGGAAAGGTTTCCACACACTAGGAAGCCCCTTCGTGGTCAGAGACAGGGGTGGTAGGGGGGGAAGCTTCGGAGCTACGGAGGAGAGAACAGCAACAGGGGTGCAGAGGGCAAAGCAGAGAGATTCCCACACAGAGGACTGGTGCCGACTGGCACTCACCAGCCCGAGAGGCTTGTCTGCTCACCCGCCGGGGCAGGTGGGGATGGGAGCTGAGGCTCGGGCTGCGACGGAGCGCAGGGAGAGGACTGGGGTTGGCTGCATGAACACAGCCTGAAGGGGGCTAGTGCGCCACAGCTAGACGGGAGGGAGTCTGGGAAAAAGTCTGGAACTGCCGAAGAGACAAGAGACTTTTTCTTGCCTCTTTCTTTCGCTGTGCATGAGATTCAGAGCGCTGCCTAAATGAGCTCCAGAAACAGGCGCGAGCCGTGGCTATCAGCATGGACCCCAGAGATGGGCATGAGACGCTAAGGCTGCTGCTGCCACCACCAAGAAGCCTGTGTGCAAACACAGGTCACTCTCCACACCTCCCCTCGCGGGAGCCTGTGCAGCCCGCCACTACCAGGGCCCCGTGATCCAGGGACAACTTCCCCGGGAGAAAACAGGGTGCGCCTCAGGCTGGTGCAATGTCACGCCGGCCTCTGTAACTGCAGGCTGGCCCCGCATTCCATACTCATCCCTCCCCCTGGCCTGAGTGAGCCAGAGCCCCTGAATCAGCTGCTACTTTAACCCCGTCCTGTCTGAGCGGGGAACAGAGGCCCTCAGGCAACCAGCATGCAGACGTGGAGAAAAATCCAAAGCTAAACCCCAGGAGCTGGGTGAAAAAAGAAGAGGAACGGAAATCTCTCCCAGCAGCCTCAGGAGCAGTGGATTAAATCTCCACAATCAACTTGATGTACCCTGCATCTGTGGAAGACCTGAATAGAAAATGAATCATCCCAAATTGAGGTGGTGGACTTTGGGAGCAATGATATATATATATATATATTTTTTTTTTCTTTTTCTCTTCTTGTGTGTACGTCTATGCTTCTGTGTGTGATTTTGTCTGTATAGCTTTGCTTTTACCATTTGTCCTAGGGTTCTCTCTATCCATTTTATTGTTTTGTTTTGTTTTTTAAGTATACTTTTTAGTGCTTGTTATCATTGCTGGATTTGTTTTTTGGTTTGGTTGCTCTGTTCTTTCTTTTTTTTAATTACTTTAAAAATTTTTTTAATAATACTTTTTTATTTTAATAACTTTATTTTTTTCTTTCTTTCTTCCTTCCTTCCTCCCTTCCTCCCTCCCTCCCTCCCTCCTCTCTCTCTCTCTCTCTCTCTCCCCCTCTCTCTCCCTCCCTCCATTTTATTCTCAGCCATGTGGATGACAGGGTCTTGGTGCTCTGGCAAGGCATCAGACCTGTGCCTCTGAAGTGGGAGAGCCGAGTTCAGGGCACTGGTCCTCCAGAGACCTCCCAGCTCCACGTAACATCAAATGGCAAAAATCTCCAAGAGATCTCCATCTAAATGCCAAGACCCAGCTCCACTCAACAACCAGTAAGCTCCAGTGCTGGACACCCTATGCCAAGCAACCTGCAAGAAAGGAACACAACACAACCCCACCCATTAGCAAAAAGGCTGCCTAAAATCATTACAAGGTCACAGACACCCCAACACACCACCAGATGAGGACCTGTCCACCAGAAACACAAGATCCAGTCTCATTCACCAGAACACAGGCACCAGTCCCCTCCAACAGAAAGCCTACATAACCCATTGCACCAACCTTAGCCACTGGGGGCAGACACCAAAAACAACGGGAACTACGAACCTGCAGCCTGCAAAAAGGAGACCCCAAACACAGTTAGTTAAGCAAAATGAGAAGACAGAAAAACACACAGCAGATGAAGGAGCAAGGTAAAAACCCACCAGAGCAAACAAATGAAAAGGAAATAAGCAGTCTACCTGAAAAGAATTCAGAATAATGATAGTAAAGATGATCCAAAATCTTGGAAATAGAATGGGGAAAATACAAGAAACATTTAACAAGGACCTAGAAGAACTAAAGAGCAAACAAACAATGATGAACAACACAAGGAATGAAATAAAAAATTCTCTAGAAGGAATCAATAGCAGAACAACTGAGGCAGAAGAATGGATAAGTGACCTAGAAGATAAAATAGTGGGAAAAAATACTGCAGAGCAGATAAAGAAAAAAGAATGAAAAGAATTGAGGACAGTCTCAGAGACCTCTGGAACAATATTAAATGCACCAACATTCGAATTATAGGGGCTCCAGAAGGAGAAGAGAAAAAGAAAGGGACTGAGAAAATATTTGAAGAGATTATACTTGAAAACTTCCCTAATATGGGAAAGGAAATAGTTAATGAAGTCCAGGAAGCACAGAGAGTCCCATACAGGATAAATCCAAGGAGAAACATGCCAAGACATATATTAATCAAACTATCAAAAATTAAATACAAAGAAAAAATATTAAAAGCAGGAAGGGAAAAACAACAAATAACATACAAGGGAATCCCTGTAAGGTTAACAGCTGATCATTCAGCAGAAACTGCAATCCAGAAGAGAATGGCAGGACATATTTAGAGTGATAAAAGGGAAAAACCTACAACCAAGATTACTCGACCCATCAAGGACCTCATTCAGATTCGATAGAGAAATTAAAATCTTTACACAAAAGCAACAGCTAAGAGAATTCAGCACCACCAAACCAGCTTTACAACAAATGCTAAAGGACCTTCTCTAGGCAAGAAACACAAGAGAAGGAAAAGACCTACAATAACAAACCCAAAACAATTAAGAAAATGGGAATAGGAACATGCATATCCATAATTACCTTAAATGTAAATGGATTAAATGCTCCAACCAAAAGACATACACTGGCTGAATGGATACACAAGACCCGCATATATGCTGTCTACAAGAGACCCACTTCAGACCTAGGGACACATACAGACTGAAAGTGAGGTGATGGAAAAAGATATTCCGTGCATATGGAAATCAAAAGAAAGCTGGAGTAGCAATTCTTATATCACAAAAAATAGACTCTAAAATAAAGACTATTACAAGAGACAAAGAAGGACAGTACATAATGATGAAGGAATCAATCCAAGAAGAAGATATAAAAATTGTAAATATTTATGCACCCAACATAGGAGCACTGCAATACATAAGGCAAATATTAACAGCCATAAATGGGGAAACTGACAGTAACACAATTATAGTAGGGGACTTTAACACCCCATTTTCACCAAGGGACAGATCATCCAAAATGAAAATAAATAAGGAAGCACAAGCTTTAAATGAAACATTAAACAAGATGGACTAAAATTATATTTATAGGACATTCCATCCGAAAATGACAGAATACACTTCCTTCTCAAATGCTCATGGAACATTCTCCAGGATAGATCATATCCTGGGTCACAAGTCAAGCCTTGGTAAATTTAAGAAAACTGAAATCGTATCAAGTACCTTTTCCAACCACAACGCTATGAGACTAGATGTCAATTACAGGAAAAAATCGGTAAAAAATACAAAGACATGGAGGCTAAACAATATACTACTTAATAACCAAGAGATCATTGAAGAAATCAAATAGGAAATCAAAAAATACCTAGAAACCAAAGACACTGAAAACACGATGATCCAAAACCTATGGGATGCAGCAAAAGCAGTTCTAACAGGGAAGTTTATAGCAATATAATACCTTAAGAAACAAGAAACATCTCAAATAAACAGCCTAACCTTACACCTAAAACACTTAGAGAAAGAGGACAAAAAACCCAAAAGTTAGCAGAAGTAAAGAAATCTTAAAGATCAGATCAGTAATAAATGAAAAAGAAATGAAGGAAACAATAGCAAAGATCCATAAAACTAAAAGCTGAGAAGATAAACAAAATTGATAAACCGTTAGCCAGACTTATCAAGAAAATAAAGGGAGAATACTCAAATCTATAGAATTAGTAATGAAAAAGGAGAAGTAACAACTGACATTGCAGAAATACAAAGGATCATGACAGATTACTACAAGCAACTATATACCAGAACAATGGACAACCTGGACCAAATGGACAAATTCTTAGAAAAGCACAACGTTCCAAGACTGAACCAGGAAGAAATAGAAAATATAAACAGACCAATCACAAGCACTGAAATTGAAACTCTGATTAAAAATCTTCCAACAAACAAAAGCCCAGGACCAGATGGTTTCACAGGCGAATCTTATCAAACATTTAGAGAACAGCTAATACCTATCCTTCTCAAACTCTTCCAAAATATAGCAGAGGGAGGAACACTCCTAAACTCATTCTATGAGGCCACCATCACTCTGATACCAAAACCAGACAAAGATGTCACACAAACACACACACACATAACTACAGGCCAATATCACTGATGAACATAGACGCAAAAATCCTCAACAAAATACTAGCAAACAGAATCCAACAGCACATTAAAAGGATCATACACCATGATCAAGTGGGGTTTATCCCAGGAAAGCAAGGATTCTTCAATATGTGCAAATAAATCAACAGGATACACCATAAAAACAAATTGAGGAATAAAAACCATATGATCATCTCAATTGATTCAGAAAAAGCTTTCAACAAAATTCAGCACCCATTTATGATAAAAGCTCTCCAGAAAGTAGGCTTAGAGGGAACTTACCTCAACATAATAAAGGTCATATATGACAAACCCACAGCCAACATAGTTCTCAATGGTGAAAAACTGAAACTATTTCCACTAAGATCATGAACAAGACAAGGTTGCCCACTTTCACCACTATTATTCAACATTGCTTTGGAAGTTTTAGCCACAGCAATCAGAGAAGAAAAAGAAATAAAAGGAATCCAAATCGGAAAAGAAGAATTAAAGCTGTCACTGTTCACAGATGATATGATACTATACATAGAGAATCCTAAAGATGCCTCCAGAAAACTACTAGAGCTAATCAATGAATTTGGTAAAGTAGCAGGATACAAAATTAATGCACAGAAATCTCTTGCATTCCTATACACTAATGATGAAAACTCTGAAAGTGAAATTAAGGAAACACTCCCATTTACCATTGGAACAAAAAGAATAAAATATCTAGGAATAAACTTACCTAAGGAGACAAAAGACCTGTATGCAGAAAACTGTAAGACACTGATGAAAGAAATTAAAGATGATACAAGTAGATGCAGAGATATACCACGTTCTTGGATTGGAAGAATCAGCATTGTGAAAATGACTATACTACCCAAAGCAATCTACAGATTCAATGCAATCCCTATCAAACTGCCAATGGCATTTTTCACAGAACTGGAACAAAAAACTTCACAATTTGTATGGAAACAAAAAGGACCCTGTATAGCCAAAGCAATCCTGAAAAGAAAAACAGAGATGGAGGAATCAGGCTCCCTGACTTCAGACTATACTACAAAGCTACTATAATCAAGACAGTATGGCACCGGCACAAAAACAGAAATATAGATCAATGGAACAGGATAGAAAGCCCAGAGATAAACCCATGCACATATGGTCACTTTATTTTTGATAAAGGAGGCAAGAATGTACAATGGAAAAAAGACAGCCTGTTCAATAAGTGGTGCTCAGAAAACTGGACAGCTGCATGTAAAAGAATGAAATTAGAACACTTCCTAACACCATACACAAAAATTAATTCAAAATGGATTAAGAACCTAAATGTAAGGCCAGACACCATAAAGCTCTTAAAGGAAAACATAGGCAGAACACTCTATGGCATAAATCACAGCAAGATCCTTTTGACCCACCTCCTAGAGAAATGGAAATAAAAAGAAAAATAAACAAATGGGACCTAATGAAACTTAATAGGTTTTGCAAAGCAAAGGAAACCATAAACAAGATGAAAAGACAACCCTCAGAATGGGAGAAAATATTTGCAAATGAAGCAACTGATTAAGGATTAATCTCTAAAATTTACAAGCAGCTCAGGCAGCTTAATTTCAACAAAACATACAGCCCAATCAAAAATGGGCAGAAGACCTAAACAGATATTTCTCCAAAGAAGATATACTGATTTCCAACAAACACATGAAAGAATGCTCAACATCCTTAATCATTAGAGAAATGCAAATCAAAACTACAATGCGATATCATCTCACACCAGTCAGAATGGCTATTATCAAAAAATCTACAAACAGTAAATGCTGGAGATGGTGTGGAGAAAAGAGAACCCGCTTACACTGTTGGCAGGAATGTAAATTGATACAGCCACTATGGAGAACAGTAAGGAGATTCCTTAAAAAACTAAAAATAGAACTACCATACGACCCAGCAAGCCCACTACTGGGAATATACCCTGAGAAAACCATAATTCAAAAAGAGTCACGTATCACAATGTTCACTGCAGCTCTATTTACAATAGGCAGGACATGGATGCAACCTAAGTGTCCATCAACAGATGAATGGATATCAAAGAAGTGGCACATATATACAATGGAATATTAGCCATAAAAAGAAATGAAATTGAGTTATTTGTAGTGAGGTGGATGGGCCTAGAGGCAGTCATACAGAGTGAAGTAATTCAGAAAGAGAAAAACAAATACTGTATGGTAACACATATATATGGAATCTAAAAAAAAAAAAAAGGTCATTAAGAACCTAGGGGCAGGATGGGAATAAAGATTCAAACTTACTAGACAATGGACTTTAGGATACAGAGAGGGAGAAAGGTTAGCTGGGACAAAGTGAGAGAGTGGCATGGACATATATACACTACCAAATGTAAAACTGATTGCTAGTCGGAAGCAGCTGCATGGCACAGGGTGATCAGCTTGGTTCTTTGTGACTACCTAGAGAGGTGGAATAGGGAGGGTGGGAGGTATGGAGATGCAAGAAGGAAGAGTTATGGGGATATATGTATATGTACGCTGATTCACTTTGTTATAAAGCAGAAACTAACACACCATTATAAAGCAATTATACTCCACTAAAGATGTTAAAGAAAAAGAAAGAAAAAAAACAATTAAATAATTACAACATACAACCACAACAGAAAGATTTGTGGGTCCACAATTGTAATAGTATTTTTTTAAAAAGGAAAGAGAGAGAGAGAAAGGGGGAAAAAGAAAGAATGTGAGAGAGAACGGCAGGGGCGAAGGGTATAAATCATCTTTGTACAGAACAATACTTATTAAATATCAAATATAAAAGAAATGGTAAAATTAAAAATTATCAATTTCCAGTCACCAGTGTAATAACTGAAACAAGTAATAATCATCAGTGGATCTTAAAGGCTGGTGGAATAAAAAATGTTTGTAGGTTCTCAGAGTAGCTGCCAACTGAATACTTATTATGAAGGAAAATATTATTTTACATTGGAACCATTTGGTGATCATCAGCTAAGTGATAACGCTCAGCATTAAACAGAGAGAACCCTTAGCATTACCACCACAAGCATTGCCAGTATTCGAATGGACAATGCGTTTCCTGAAGTGATGCAATAACATTGTTTATTCAATTTAAAAAGTACACGAATCAGAAATGGTTCTTCTTTTCCTATTGGACTTGTCTTATTTCCACTTTGAAGATGAAATCAACACATGGCAGGAGCCCAGAGCCAAGAGAATTGCACCAAATCAGGGCCAAAGCCCAATTACATCATGACAGAAACATCCCACATATGGAGTTTCTGTTATTTGAGGCAACACATCCTTTTATGTTTGGACAAATTGAGTTGGAGTTTACTGTGATCAACTGCTTGATTCTTCACACAGAAAAGAAGTTAAAAATTCCCAATCTTCTGTTGCATAGGTTGCTCTTTTTATATCTCAAAGAATTCATCATTTAGTATATATCTCATTTTTTTAAATGTGTGAAGGGAGTTACCATTTGTTCACAGTGATCTTAGTATTATATTTTAAAACTACTTAGAAGTTCTCTATGACATCAAGGCTAAAGTGACACAGATCTTTGCTTCATTGTTCTTTGTCTAGCCAAATACAGTGACAAATGGGCACTTTTATTGTATACTTCCAAATAATAGCTTATTCAAATATTATAAAGAATTAAATGGACTTTAACCTTCCCTAGCTCTCAATAGTTAGTAATATGACATCACTAACACTTACAGGTAAAATCAGGTAAAATCAATTTACCCTGGAATTAGATAATTAAACAAATATGATAGTTCCAGATGTCAATATATTTTGAAACTGTATAATATTCTAGCCAAAACCTTTTAAGAAAATGATTGTGAATATAGACACACACATACTTTAAGATTCACAAAGTACTACAGTTCTGTTAGCATTTATTTTACTAAAAGTTGTGTTTAAGATATTGTTAATATAGTCTACCTTAGCATATCTTAAATTTTCTTGCATAAAATATTCATGAAAATTGAAAATAACTACTGAACAAAAACGTCACAAGTCATGGATATTAAAGGGCTGAAATTATACCTTCAATTTGAAATATGCAGGACCACAAATTATTCATTGCTAGAAAGGTAACAAAATTTTTGGAAATCACTAGAAATATTTGTGAAAACAGGTGTTATAATGGGCAAGCCAAATAGACAAATTAGTGCTGCAAAGAAGCAAAGCCGAAATGTATTACTTCCAACTGTATGTGGAATAATAAGATACCTGACTACCTAAGTCTCTTATTATAATCAATACAATGACAGAAACACTTGTGACCATAACGATAATTAATTTGGGGCTTATGCTGTGTAGAATACAATATGTTTCACATGAGTTTTAATTATTCTTGTCATAAGAAAGGAAGAAACAGTCGTATATGCTCACTTTGCACATACATGTAGCTAAGGATGCATTATTACCAATGAAGATATCTAATTTGAGTTCAACACCTTACTCATACAACCCAATACAAGAACTTACTTCTGAGAAAAGCCTCATTAATAGTAATGATTTGACCTATTATTACAAAGTAACAGATAACCTTCATCAGACATTTGTAAAACACAGAAAAACAAAATCACACGAAAATACCATGCAGGGTCCAAAAATAATTGAGTCAAATTTTAACGTGTGCATGTATATCTTTCTAGTTTATTAAAATAATTTAACTTAAAATACTTCAAATTTATGATGGTAATACCAACATAAACCTGTTTTTTCACTTATTAGTTTTTCACGTAATTTCCTATTCTAAGGTAGCATAATCAATGGCTGCAGAAATTTAATTCTCCAGCTATGTTATTATTTTTCTCTTTATTCTATTTTATTATACTAATAATTCATGTTCCTTATAGACAAATTAGAAAAGACCATAAACTACAAGGAAATTAGCATAAATTCTTCCAAATTCTAACCCTGCTAAACTTAAGTATATATTGCTTTATTTTCTTATGAAAATATATTAACACACATGATTGATAAAATGGACATTCAATAAAACTTGAATATTTTTCATTTAGCAACACATTTTAGAATTATTTGCAATTCAACAATACATTGTGTTGAGCACAATGTGGGGCCCAATGTCTCTGAAGTTATTAAATCGGTCTCAAGTGATGATAATTTCCCTTCTGACCCCATGACAATCCTAACTTGATATCCTGTAACTTAGAGATCAACTTGAAGGTTAATTATCATCAACATACGTTATAAAATATAGTAGTTTAAAGGGAGAGCAAAACAGATGAAATTGGGCTAGAGATACAGACATATGCATGCATTCTTTCTACAGATCAAATAAAATATAGAAAGCTATTACAGACCTTATATTTTTCTTTCTTTACTACCCAATTCAAGTTCCATTTACCTTCAGCACATACCTTCACTGGTTAGGGTTTTTGTTGTTGTTGTTTTCACTTTGTGTTGGGACCCAAAACCACATTCTTGAAATAAATAAAAGCCCTTATAGCACATATCTGCATTGAGTTGTTATGGTTGTTCATTCACTGTTTGTAGTGCATTTAGAAGTACTAGGTTGTGTCTCAGAGGATCCCCTGTGTTCTACAGGTACCACTCCAGTATCAGCTCTATTTCCATTTAATAATCAGAATTAATATCTCTAAGCAATGCTGTAATCCTCTCTATTGCATGTAAATTCAGTGGCATGAGAATTCAATGGCTAAGCAACATCTTAATGTCCAAGACAATGGAACCATTGTTGAGTCCCCTGGTGGTAGTTCAAGCCCGTGTAGAAGACTGAAGTCTTGAGGATAGGAAACAACAATTTAAGAGCAGGTTATTAATTTCTAACTTTCTCTCCTTGATTCCAACTTCCTCTCCTTGATTTCTAGAGCTTTGTATACTCTTTCACAGGAGAAAGTGTATAGAATGGTAACTGGTTCAGGTAATAGACCACATGCTTTACAACAGAACACTAAACTCACAAGGTTTTTCTCCCACCTAGAATCATCATTTTGTTTTAAACGGATCTCTTTATTGGCTTCTAAGTCAAGCTATTTCTAGCTGATGGGGAGCATGGTAAGACCTGTGAATTACATATGCTTGAGCCTGCTACATTACTTCTTTTGCTATGAAAGAAATTGTGTGATCAGAAACAGTGCTTACCATAGCAGGCTCATTAAATCCAGGGAGAGTGATAATGCCATATTATGGTTTCAGCAGGAAAGGTCAATCCATATTCATAGTAAATGACCATTCTAGTGAAAACACATTTCTGCATCTTCCCTCATAAACGAGGTTCAATATAAACAAACTTCCACCAGGTGGCTGGCTGATATACTCAGAAAAGGATGTTATTTGATTGAGTGTAGAGGAAATTTTTAAGAGTAAGATAAAATTATGGTCAAATGGATTTTTCCTAGAAGAATACAAATTTGCAAAACTGATCCTTTAACCAGTTAGGAAATTGTATCAGTAATGCAAAATATTCCCTCAAAGGAAATACCAGGCTCAGATAACTTTACATCAGGAGCCAACAAACAAACAGGAAAAAGGTAATTCTGATTTTATACTGATTTATACATATTTCAGAAAATAGAAAAGTAGGGACACTCTGCAACTTTTATGAGTCTGATATAGCCTTGATATAAAAATAAAACAAAACAAAATTCAGCATGGATAATAATATAACTACATATGAGTCTCAGTGAATTTAGATACAAAAATACAAAGAAAATATAACCAAACTCAGCAATATATAAAATATACTAACCAAGACGGACTTACACCAGAGTAGTTAGTTTGGTTTATTATTAGAAAATATACTAATAAAACAAGCCAATAAAATGTTTTTTTCAATAAAATGTTGTTTTTCAATAGAAGAAAAATAATTTTACAATTCCAACAAATATTTATAAAAAAGAAAAACCAAGTTAGAAATAGAAGACAATCGGGCTTCTCTGGTGGCGCAGTGGTTGAGAGTCCGCCTGCTGATGCAGGGGACGTGGGTTCGTGTCCTGGTCTGGGAGGATCCCACATGCCGCAGAGCAGCTGGGCTCGTGAGCCATGGCCGCTGGGCCTGCGCATCCGGAGCCTGTGCTCTGCAATGGGAGGGGCCGCAACAGTGAGGGGCCCGCGTACGGCAAAAAAAAAAAAAAAGAAATAGAAGACAATCTTACTTATTTTAATAAAGGATATCTACAAAAACTTATAGAAAACAATATGCTTAGTTTTAAAATGTTAAATGAATTTTCTTGCAGCTCTATTTACAATAGTCAGGACATGGAAGCAACCTAAGTGTCCATCAGCAGATAAATGGATAAAGAAGATGTGGCACATATATATAATGGAATATTACTCAGCCATAAAAAGAAAAGAAATTGAGATATTTGTAGGGAGGTGGATGGACCTAGAGTCTGTCATACAGAGTGAAGTAAGTCAGAAAGAGAAAAACAAATACCGTATGCTAACACATATATATGGAATCTAAGAAAGAAAAAAAAAGTCATGAAGAACCTAGGGGTAAGACAGGAATAAAGACACAGACCTACAAGAGAATGGACTTGAGGATATGGGGAGGGGGAAGGGTAAGCTGGGACAAAGTGAGAGAGTGGCATGGACATATATACACTACCAAACATGAAATAGATAGCTAGTGGGAAGCAGCCACATAGCACACGGAGATCAGCTCTGTGGCTTGTGACCACCTAGAGGGGTGGGATAGGGAGGGTGGGAGGGAGGGAGACACAAGAGGGAAGAGATATGGGAACATATGTATATGTATAACTGGTTCACTTTGTTATAAAGCAGAAACTAACACACCATTGTAAAGCAATTATACTCCAATAAAGATGTTAAAAAAAATAGAAAGGATACAATGAAGACCATTATTAACATTTTATTCAATATTTTACCAGATGTCTTATATAACAAAAGAAAAATTCATAATGACTTAAAAGGAGAAACACGTTATGTTATTCAAACATGATGTGTATATGATTGTTTATACAAATATACAAAATTATTTAATAATTATGCAAGCTAAAGCTACATGTTAATAATTATACAAGATGTAAAACAAATAAACACAAATAAATTGCATACTTACACACTAGCAAACAACAGAAAATTTAGTTAAAATAGATTCACCATAGCAAGAAAATATACAAATTATATCAGAGTTCATTGTTAAGTGTTTTAAAACTAGTTCAAGATATTTTAAAAACTTAAGTAAGTGGATAGGTACACAAAAATCTTGGCTAGGAATACACCCTACCTTACTACCTTAATGATATCTCTTCTATGAAAGTCTGTTAATTTCATGAATCTTAAAAGTGATCCTAAAGTTTACACGGAAGGATAAAAGACCAAGAACAGCTAAGAGAGTATTGAAGGAGAACAAAGAGAGGTTAGGACTTCCTTGGTAACAAATATGATCATAAAGCGATGGTAATTAAGCCATCATGCTGCTGGCCCAGAAGTGGACAAATAGACTAATGGAACACAGCTAAGGGACTCGAGGAAACTCACACATATATGGACACCTGAGCTATCATAAGAGGTAGATATACAAATCAGTGGGAAAATATAGGAGAGTTTTCAGCAAATGGCAGAGGGAAAATGATTTACCTACTGAGAGACTGAAAATATGAAAAGGCAATGGCCAGATCACGTATAACAATAGAACTCTGACTCACAACCTTGCAGCAACCAGTTAAGCTTGATAGTGGATATATGTGCTCATTTTATTAATATACTCAAAACTACATATAAATCTAATGCACTGTCTTTTATATATGTGATATATTTCACAATAAAAAGTAAAAAAATAATGCCTGTTCTTTATGTAGTCCCCCTAAAGGGCAGAATTAGCAGCTATGAAAGGTCATGGACAAAAAATATACTCAAAGATAGAACCAGCAACTGGAGTTTAGCCAAACAAGACACATCATTTTCTGTAAAAACAGAGAGGTCACCCTAATTTGATCCATGGATTTTACATGAGCCGTGGATCAGTTATCTACTATATGTTTGTATTTTTTTCATTTTCCGAATGGGGTTTTTATTGCAGTTAACCCCTGTTCTATCATTGTAGAGTATTTTGGAAGCAAATAAATTACCTTTCAGCTTATGTATAGGTCACTGGAACATGAAGTGTCACATCTGGACCTCATAGAGAGGAAAATATAGATACACACTTCTAGCTGGATACAGAAACTGGCTTAATGGAACAGAGGCTAGTGTGTTTTGAAGTGCATTTATAGATGTTAGGTAGTCTGTAGAGTATTCTATAGCAGTCATAGTAGAATGAATACTTAAGTTACTCCCTTGCCATTTCCCACCATGGAGGCTTAAAAAAATTAAACAATGAACAATATATCAAATTCCAGCTTCCCTTGCATCTAGGAATGGCAAGGCAATGCGATCTAGTTCTTGTCCATGTGACCTACATTGAAGTAAAGCTTATACTTTTCTTATCAAAGACTCCTTTGTCATTCCCCTTTGCATTCTTCCTTGAATGTGATATCTGGATGGGAAGGATACTAAATAAGTCAAATGCATAAGTCAAAATTCATAAGATGGTGGAAGAAAAAGAAGAGCCGGAGTGGGGGACAAAAACTTGGTCCTTGATGGCATCGCTGAGTAGTCGATGTCAGCAGCCATCTACTTAATGTATTTTTTAACAAATGCAAACTCCTGATTTTTAGAACTGTTATGTTCTGTGTTCTTTTGATTTAACAGCATTCCTAGCTGAGATACAATAAAATTTTTGTCTAGTTCCATTTTTAATAACCCTGCCTTACCCTCACCACAAGGAATTTCACCTCCCGTTATCACAGTTTGCTGCTGCTCACTACAACCACCCCCCAACCCCATCCGCACACACATGCTCACTGCAGGGATGTTTTCTTAATTTAATGTAGATGTAGATACACATGTGAAACAACTGAGATCTGAGAGTGTTTACAAGGAGTGAGAATATGACATGGCTACCACGAAAATAGCAACTTTCTATTTTTAAAGGCAATGGATATTCAATATGATCCATCTCAATTCAACCCCATTTATTCTATATAGAGTCATAATTCTTATTTTCTTGGGTTTTTTTTATTAGTCTTTGTTTTATTTGTGGCATTTTTTCCCTAGTGCTTTGTGGTATGTTTTTTCCTAACTTTTTTCCTGTGCCTTCATAGGTGTTATAGAAGGAGCTAAGGAAGGAACTGTGGGCTACTAGCCCCTAATTGTTTACCAGATGTTATATCTACATCTTTAGATCCACATATATCCTAACCCATGGCTTATGTAATATATAGTTGAATTCTGTTCACTGAGAGTGAAAAGTTAAAGATGTGTTTGTTCAGTTTTACTGTTTGCATATTTCAGTAACAACTGGATTTTATCTTCCTATTAGCTTAAAACAATTCAATCAATTGTAGCAAAATAATACAATTATTGTGGGGTTTGTTTGTTTGTTTTTTCCTTCTTTTCTCTTCTTTTTTTTGCGGTATGCGGGCCTCTCACCACTGTGGCCTCTTCTGTTGCGGAGCACAGGCTCCAGACACGCAGGCTCAGTGGCCATGGCCCACAGGCCCAGCCGCTCCGCAGCACGTGGGATCCTCCCAGACCGGGGCACGAACCCACGCCGCCCGCATTGGCAGGCGGACCTCTCAACCACTGTGCCACCAGGGAAGCCCTGGGGTATTTTTTTAATGATTAGGTCACTCTAAGTGTTTTCTGATGATCTCTTATTGCAAATTCCTCAGATTGAACTTATTTGGATTTCTCCATTGGAATAACCAAGACAAAAACCATCTTTAAGCACCCAGTTAAAGTTATTTTTGTGACTCATAAATTAATAAAAGTTTGTAAAAAAATCATTTACTTAGCTAAAATCATTTAAAAAATTATCCTATACTTACATAAAAATACAATGCCAGTCTTAACAAGCCATCTTTAGTTGTATTTCAAACCTATCTCTAGTCACAAAGAAGTTGGAAGTGAAGATGTAAATTTATTGTAAATAAGTATTTATAACTGTTAAACATCTAGAATCAGAACAAGTGAATGCAAACATAGGTTCCTATGTTATCAAACTATAAAACTATACTAACCTAAAGAAACAAAAACAGTTTGAAGAAAATATTACATGTACTTTAGTTCAAGATGAGTATTAACAGCAGAATATGTTGATACAATTTTTTTTCTTCTATGTTTCAACAGCCTTAAATATAACATTAGCTCTTAGTGGTAATTATTAACATTAGTTCTTAGTGGTAATTAGAGGTAATTATCATTCTGTGTGGCTGAACACCAAAATAATGTTTGTAAACCTTGGATAAATAGTCATTTACCTTGGATAAATAGTTATTTCACAGTGCTAAAAGTAACGTATTTATTTGGGATTGTTTATTAGCAGGCATTTTATATGGCTCAAAAGAGTTAAGCGTTGTGTTATGACAGATTATAAACGTATTTTGGGGAGTATGTTACTCTCTCTGCAGGAAAAAGCAAAATTTTGATTGTTATTCAGTCAGATTCTCATCACTGATAGTCAGGAAGGAGTATAGGTAATGTGAGACAGGTTTTACCTCAGAAACTCGTTCTTTCATGTCCTCTTCCTGCATTGAATTTCGTTTTAATAGGTCAAGTGTTTTGGAGCAATCGCTTTATGACACCAAATTGTAAACATAATGATTTTCTTGGATGGGAAAGAGATGTTTGGAAATGAAATTTGTCTGAAGGGTGATGGACAGATAAGAAATAACATCATTAACAAATATTTATTGAGTACCTAGGACACACAGGGCTGTGTTCCAGAGAGACGTACAGATGTGCTTTTCTGGAATGAAGCCTGAAAAGGCCTGGGTAACACAGGTAAACTTGGACTCAAGCTTGGCTTATGTCCTCATTACTTTCCCTTTCATTTCTTCCTCCTGTCCAGTTTCCTGTACTGTTTTAATTTTTTCATGTGACCCTCACTCCTCTTATTCCCTTTTCAGCTTTGTTGTTCTCTCACAAGATTTAAACATAATTTAAAATGCATATGATATCTAAGCATCTGAAGTTTATATGGTGACATAGATCATTCTACCTTCTAATGTTTCATATCTTCAATATTCTACTCATGTGAAGTCCCTACAGAATTCTGGACTTTGGAAATTGTCCATTTTTTCTAAGAAAGTAGGTCAAACTTGTTAAATTTTTTTCTTTCCTTCACTTTTCCATAAACGTTCAAGGCAGATCACAGTAAACATGTTGCTGAAGTATCTTGCCAGTACAGTGAAGTTCTGTCTCCATTCTGGACAACCTGTCTATTCTTGGCTGACATCAAGTGCTGCCCTTGAACAGGAGGAGGCTCCATTGTCTTTTCACAGTAGATTATGCAGGTCTTTATTTTATGCTGAACTTCCTTTCCATTTCCTTTCTGCTTGATTCTCTCTCTAAGGCTTTTCCATTTGAATTAGACTAGTCAATTACACAAGAGAATATTTCACATACTTAAAGCCAGTAGAGTTTTCCATCCATTTTTACAAATGTAGCCTTTTAACTCAGTTAAGAGCTTTTCAAAATCCTGTCTTCTTAAAAGCAGGGGTAAGGCATTTATTAATGCTTGAGACTCTCCATTCATTCCCATTATGCCTCTGGCAAGTTATTTCTTAGTACCGTAGATAGTTATCTTCACTGCTCTCCATGGTTTCCTTTTCCATTTCCCTATTTACAATCTCTATTTTCTCTTTTGTTTAGAAGGCAGAATCCCTGAATGGTTCAAAGTGCATTCCAAACAACAATAGGAAATTGTACTTGCTGCAAAAATTCATTAGTTTTAGTTCTTAAACCATAGGTCTAAAATCAAAGGAATTTAAAATATAGTTCAGGCCGGTAAAGAAGTCAATGGCAGAAGAATTATGACAATACCAAGTCATAAGTTAAGGCAAACCCTCAGGAGTACTGTGCTTTTTCATAAACCTAGCTAATGACCAGCTTGCTATTACCTGGAATCATATATTAACAGAGAATGTGATGTGAAAAACCTCCAGGTCACCCAGAGGATTCCCTGACATGTCTGGGTTGCCTCTACCATTCAAAACAATGCTGTACAACTCTTTCAAGTGTCAGCATGGTGTGGTGTTGAGTACAGCCAAGGAGCGGTCAATATTGACTCGTTTCCTCACTGTAGTTGTCCTTTGTGTCTTAATAATGTGGTGTTCATCAGTAGGGTAATTCATAAAATTGTCCCAGACACAATGTCTAATTTGGGGTCCTTCCCTTTGTCATGCATGACTACATACACTTAAAAGAAAAGGATATTTCCATGTTCTCCTGACATGAATATTGAGTTTGACTAAAGATGAGTCCTTGCCAAAAATAACAACTGTGAGCAATCTAGGCTATGAGCAGTGGGAATGCACATTGCTTCGGCTCACTGCTCAGTGCTCTTTGAGATGTTATCCAGCATGGAGGTTTCGTTGAAGGAAGAGAGGTTGAGGCCAAAATGAAAAATACCAGCAATTTATTCCTCCAAAATCAGAAAACAAAAATGCTCTTAAGGATTCCCTAGGAAATATGTCAGCTATTTTGGCGTAGCTTTACTACTTATACTAATGTTTCTTCTCCTGTTTCTTAAATAGAAGGATCCTTCTTCTATTTTCTTTTATATTTACACACAGCACCTCAACAGTAAATAAACACGGTATTAAATTTTGCATGTTAACCTACTGCCAATAAATTCATTTATATATAACTAACCTTTGCAGGAAGAACGGAAATTTACAAAGTTGAGAACTGTATACTCTCCCTGGAAGTAGTCAATCAATGGTGAAGTGAGTAAAAAGGATGTTAGGAATATTAGAAATTATATCTTATATTACTAGGTATGCCCCTACGTTTTTTTCTGGTTGAAATTTTGGCAGGCTCATTTTTCTACTACACTAAAATGTTCTGTGATTAAATAGAGATTTGGGAAACTAGAAGAGATAATGAAAAAAAAAAAAAAGGATGGGAGCCTTCCAGAGGAAGTTTGCAAAAACCAGGTCATCTCATGCATTATGGGAACACTAACAACATTTTCACACATCAGTTATAAGGCCAGAAAACAAACAAATAAAAAGGGTGAAAAATCACAACAGAAATCAAAAAGAATTCTCTCTTGGTTATGTTTTTTCTCTCATAACTTACATAGTACACATTAAATTGTGTACTGATTGTGTAGTCAGTACAGTTTCTAAATCTTTATTTTCATCTCAGGAGACATGTACACACAAAAAGAACTTGGTGCACTCTCCATACTATGCTCATGTATAAGTATAAATATTTTTATTTAAGAGTTTATGAAGTTTTATTGTGGAATATAATTGATAATTTTTATTTCTATCAGTTGACTATGGTTGACTATGATTGGTTAAGTAAGGTTGACTATGGATATGCCACCTTACCAGAGAAAAATTATTGTTTCTTATAATGAACCTTGTTGTGAGCAAGCATAAGTATCTTTTGCCACATCTACCATAGCAAAAGCTTTGTGTTAAAATTGCCTAAAGTTTCTTTTACTATATTTTAACAGTAATGACATACCTTCATCTCTCCAATGAAACTGCCACTACAGGGAGAGACCTGCCTGGTATTATGGTCTTGACTTAAGTATGTCAAAAGGCAACAAAGGCAGCTGGATACACTGTAATTCCAAGACAGACAGTCCACATATGCAGCTGACCTCCCCCAGTCAGTCTAGTGCTTACCTAACCAACAAATCAGCAGCACTCCTCTGCTTTGTTAGGGAACAGAGCCTGCAATATTCAGTCATTAGAAACCTCACTTTCCTCCTCCCTGAACTTCACCCTCCAGTGCTGGACCCTGTGCTCAATTAATCGGATTTTCTACTTGGCAGTAAAACTTTCTCACTCAACACTCAATCTCTGGTCTTATTATCTTTACTTTTCCTTGAGGGGCAGAATAATATCTGCCAAAAAAACCTCTGAAAAGGGCACTAAACCTCAAGGCCATGGTAAAGGCTGAAGAGACTGTGAGAAATTTGCAGCTTCTAAAAGATAAATACAAAATGTCATTACTGCTCTAGAATAATTTCCACTTTCTAATTCATCACAGTATCTTGCAATAGAGTATTAAATTATTAAGAAGAAATTTAATTGTGTTGAGAATTTATGAGGAACACCAAGATAACCCATGTATATTCTTCTATATGCCATGTGCAACCAATTTTAACCCCCATGATGATTTTCTTTGCAAGCAGTTCTCTTTTCAAAGTTAAATAATCTACACAGACAAACTGAAAATCATCATTATGACTATACAGTGGACTGAATTCTCCAGAGCCAGTATTTTAATTTTTCTTCCCTTCTCCTTAGGAGACAAAAAATAAAAGATGAGAGGGATTTGTGCTAATAGTGACTAGCAGTTACTGAGCAACATAATAGGGGCTAGGTGCTGTCTTGAGCACTTTATACAGTTATCTTGTTTAATCATCAAAACATTGGCATAATATTATTAAGTTTGGGTTCTCATATAGGTCATTATATGAAGCCCATAATGCAAATGTAATTTTTTTTGTAATAGGCTATTTTCCCAAATATTTTATCTTAAACAAGAGCATGATACAAATACAATTTATGAAATGACACATTTTATATTGACAATGAGAATGACCACGATGGTGGCATTTGCAAAGCTTTTTCATAAGTTTATTTGTTTATAATTTATTTCTCAAATACTTATTAATTATCTGCACAAGCCAAGCTCCATGCATAGAGTTGTGAACAAGACAAACATGGTCTCTTATCCTCCTAAAGCTTTTCTGGCCATAAAGAGAATATAGAAATGGCTATAATTATGTGTGCTACGAAAGGAACATATGAGATGTGGAAATATATGTGGGGTGGGGGAACTAACTCAATTTGAGGGTCAGAGAAGGTTCTCATCAGGAAGAGGCATTTAAACAGAAAACTAAAAGACAGAAGTGACTGGCTGAAGCTCTGTTTTGCAAGGACAAAAGGGCAATAGTTGAGATAGGAATTGGAAATAAAGACAAGAACCAGAATGTGTAAGTCTTCTCAAACTATTACTTAAAAGACTGAGATTTATCCTAAGGGAATGCAGAAATGAAAACAACCTTAATATGGTAAAAAAAATAATTAATCACCATTAATTAATTAGCAGAGTTTTCACAATGTTGACCTAGGTACCCAGAGGAGAAATATTGATTCAACCCACATTCCAAAGCTCAGCACTGACCATAATCTCTGGCTATGACCACTCTCCTGATTAGATCTTCCTCTTCTAACCAGTTTCAGAGTGTAGAGGCTTAGAAAATTGAATTGCAACTTTTCATTTTAGATTTCCCATTTTTAATGCTTCTTTAGAGAGTTATGCTTTCTCCAGTTTGAATACCTCAATCATCAGGTTTTCCCAAGTGAAAATCTTATAGCAGGCAATTTCTCTTCCTACACCACTCATCAGCCCTTTATTTGGTCATGTTCTTGTTCAGGGGTCAGAAAACTTTGTAAAGGGCCAGAGAGTAAATGTTTTGGGCATTGTCATCCATATGATCTCAATTCTGACACTGTAGCAGAAGCAGCCATAGACAATGGGCAAATAAATAGTTACAGCTTTGTGCCAATAAAACTTTATTTGTGAAAACAGGCTGCCAAATTTGGGCAGTAGTTTGCAAACCACTACTCTTGACTAATTTATCTGTCCCCAGGCTACGTAGGTCCTCTCAATATGTTTCTCTTCAGAGCACCCTTCCAGGCAGTATACCCTACCATACCTCAGACTTCATTGTTCCTATACAATTTACCCCTACAGGAGTCATCTTGCCAGTGTTGTAAATAGTGGATTAATATTTGAGAACAGGATGGTTATTATTGGGTTGACTATGCTTTTGAACTATTATTCATGACAAAGCCCCAAATTTCTATCCAATCAAGATTTTATGGCAGACTCCCTACCTAGTGTCTAATTGTCTTTGGTTCTGGCTTCTACTTTCCATCCCAAAGACATTCTTTAACTCTAGTTCCCATGGTTTCTCAATCTTCTTCAATTTATTCAATTACCTATGGTTCGTTGAATAAAGTATTGCCTTTAGCTGTTCTTTCTGAAAAAGATAATATAGGTATTTTATGTATGTAAATTTTGGTATTTTACCATAAGTTGGCATGTATTTTCCCTGAGAATTTTGAAACTACTATTTTTTGTTTATTTTTTCTAGGTCTGCCTATAGTATGAAGTCTTAATCTGATTGCATTTGGATTAAGCTCCGGCCTCTCTAGGAACTGTAACAAACTTCACTGCACCCCAGAAGGCAATTCCTAATGCTTCAGCTCCAGACCATTGGTACCCCAGAAAATTCCTCTCCCATACAGTGGACTATATCCACAC
The DNA here is from genome assembly GCF_008692025.1 of Phocoena sinus. NCBI lineage: Eukaryota > Metazoa > Chordata > Mammalia > Artiodactyla > Phocoenidae > Phocoena > Phocoena sinus. Next base: position 28,342,065 of record NC_045775.1, read on the forward strand.
CCTCTCTGATGAAGCTTGAAAGTCAGCCTCCTGGATGAGATGGAGAGGTTGAGGCCCTTCCAAATTTGTTCCTTCCTTGAATACTCTCCTTTATCTTAAAAGTAGTATAGTCTCCCTTTATCGTTAAAAGTAGTATAGTCTCCCTATGTTTGCTATTCCTATGATCTTTGGAGTCCTCTTTTACATGTTTTTGTAGTTAAGCTCCTTTAGCTAGTTAATACAATTTTATATCAGGGGTCAGCAGACTATGACCCATAGGCCAAATCCTGACTGCTACCTGTTTTGTAAATAAAATTCTACTGGAACACAGAAAATTTTGTATGCTTGATAGTACACTTGTTACTATGTACTGCAATAGCTCATTTAACTCTTATGACAGCCTTTGAAGTGAGTAGAAACTGTTTTCATTTTATATGAAAGGAAAGTGAGATAAATTATATAACCAAGTGAAACAACACGTAAAACATTGACCAGCTTAAACTGGTTTTGCCTCTTTAACTAGGTTGTTGATTATTCAGATTGAAATAGCACCAGCTGAAACTGGTTTTGCTGTCTTAAAACAGGTTGTTGATTAAGCAAACCTTTAGTTATTTTTTTCAGAGACAGCACTGTGCATGTGCTCTAGATGGAAACCCAACTCTCCAGGATGACCCTGGAACCAAGAATCTTCAGTCTACAGCACTTAAAGAATAGAAATGTTGCCACCAGAGCCCTTTAGGAAGTGCGAAGTCCTTCAGTGAAGGAAATATGGCTTCCAGTAGCAGGAATAACTTATATGGACTAATTCATGACTAGCCAATCAGCTTCCAAGTTCTAACTCTGAATCTAGGAGACAGATTTGAGAGCCTTGCCTCCTACCTCCTTGCCTGTCCACCTCACAATATAGCTCTTTCTTTTCTCAAAAGCTGATGCCACAGTATTTGCTTCCATGAGTGTTAGGCAGTAAGCCCTTGCTTGGAACATAAACAAGTATATACCTATACTTAAAGCAAGTATAAGAGTAGGACTGAACTCATTGGTTTATAACTCAAAGAGTGAAGTGTTATCTACCACAAGAATTTTGCCTTCCATATTTCCTTTGATTATTTCCCCCATTGGCATAGCCTAATATGACCTGATAATAAAGACTGCTATGTAAATTTATTTTCCAAAATGATCACCTCCATATCTTATATAAAAATAAGGCAATTTAAAGAAAATTCATGAATTGTTCAGATCAGAATGTTAATAGGTTCTTAAGTAAAATGAATTTACTGTCAACTCAGTTCTCTAATAAGCATTGAGTAAGTTTCTTAGAATGTTCAATGTGAAACTGTGAAAAATAAATACTATAGTATATGGTCCATGTTGTAAGGCAGTTTACAATCTGATGATGCTACTTCTGGAGTGTTTTCCAACATCAACAACCAATTCTCGCCTGCCAGACACCAACTTGGTGTTCAACAACTTTACTCAATTCTGACTAACTACCTAGAGTTAGCACAGACCCCACAGTTTAAGGGTTCAGTATCACAGGATTGACCCCCCACTTCAGACACCAATCACAAATCCTGGGCCACACATATTTCTGGTCAACTGACTGTAAGTCGATAGTCCCTAGGATTGCCTCCTCAGATTCAATAATTTGTTATGGAACTCACAGAACTCAGAAAATCACATTTCTTACTCACAAGTCAAGAGTAGCCAGATGGGCTTCCCTGGTGGCGCAGTGGTTGAGAGTCCGCCTGCCGATGCAGGGGACACAGGTTCGTGCCCCGGTCTGGGAAGATCCCACATGCCGCGGAGCGGCCAGGCCCGTGAGCCATGGCCGCTGAACCTGCGCGTCCGGAGCCTGTGCTCCGCAACGGGAGAGGCCACAACAGTGAGAGGCCCGCGTACCGCAAAAAAAAAAAAAAAAAAAAAAGAGTAGCCAGATGGAAGATATGAATAGGGCAAAGTATAGGAGGGGAAGTGGGAGCTTACATGTCCTCTCTGGGCACACTGCCATCCCAGTACCATGAGTTCATCAGCCCAGAACTCACTAAACCTGCTTATTCAAGAGTTTTATAGAGCTTAATCTCCAGTCCCTCCCCCTCCATTAGACTATACAGGGGCCCCACCCTAAGTCACATCATTAGCATAAACTTAGTGTGGTCTGAAGGGGTGCATTATGAATAACAAGACTCCTATCACTAGAAAAATTCCAAGGCCAGGGGCAAAGACCAAATATATTTTGTATTATAGCATACTGCTTATGTGTATTATGTCTATATTTTGACTTAGAGGTCTTTTGACCCTTCCTTAATGTAGGGGTCATTTTTATGTTTTAAATATACCAGTAGGAAACCCAGTATCCTGGGCTAAATGTTTGATTGTGAGGATAATAACTTGGCACCTTAAAAAAAAGCTAAAATTATGTTATTAAGTCAATTATAATACATTAAACAATAAATGTAAATGTTAATAATTTTAAAAGAGATAATGTTATTAATTTGTCTGACCTCACCTTCTAGATCTCAATGTTTTAATTATTTAGTTAACTATGTTTTAAAAGTAATTTCAGTGGTATTTCCTACTAAACATAGTCTCACCTCCTATCTTCAGGTTACTGAATTTGTCCCACCTACGTGCTGCAGAAGATAACAACCTATTCACAAAAAGGCTAGGCTTCTTCAAGTATTTCTAATTAACAGGTAAGTATAAACCAGGAAAAAATGTCTCAAGGAAAATATGATTCAAATAAATATTTGAAAAATATATTCTCAAGGAATATATATATATCTGACATATAGTAAGAGCCCACAATAAGTGGAACAGATGAGTACAGTAAGTTTTACATTCATAAGGAAGAAAAAAAAACACAGTCATATTTTCATTAAAAGACATTTCCATTTTGGTACATTATATTTATAGTAAGGGCTAGTAATTAGTAAGGGCTGTAATTATTAACTCAGACATTTTCTATGAAATAATGAAATATTTCTGTTTTTATTTCTATGAAATAAAACATTCTAGAATGATATAGATTATTGAATGAAGAAGGAAAAATATAGTAAAACATTCAACACACGGATATGCTTACATGTTTCTGATAATTATAATAATCTAATTGACTTCTTCCCCAGCCCTCACAGGAGGGTGCCAATTAAAATAAACTACAATTTTGCTATTCAGTCTTTAGTATCAGGCAGATGATATTTGAGTTTGTGAATAGTTTTCTCAATGTGTTCTGCAATTAACTTCAATGGGAATGATTTACAGAAAATCCCTGGGGTTCTCTATGAAAGGAAAAGTCAGACAGGCTACTAGAGGGGAAGGAGCTTTTTATTTGTGCTCTAAAGCTCACCTGTGGGCTACTCTGGTGAAAAACTGGTGCCAGTGGAAACATTTAGCTATTGAGGTTAACCCCACTCCCCACCCCCACCCCAGAGTTTCTTTGTAGTGATTACCAAAGTCAAAGAGATGAACAATAACCAAGACAAATGGAAATTGGGTACAATCCTATAGGGATCTATTCTGCTAAGAGGCTGAGAAAATGTATACAATTCCACACAAATTACAAAGGATTTGGAGGGCTCAAATTAGAGAAATGTGTAAGACTTTCTGAGGAAGGACATTTAAAATGGACTATTCTATCAGATATGAGGCAAATCATTTATCAAAATTAAATACCTGCTTAATTTCTTAATGTATTTTACTATATATACTCACAGTCCAGTGCAGTTGTGTGTTTCAGCCATCAGGATTAGCTAATAAGTAATTACAAATATTAACCCAAGAGGCCAACATTGACTATGAAGTAAAACAACAGAAAACATTAATTTATAGAAATTTTGATTATTGTGTAATATCAATGAGGTAAATTCATATATTCACATCAACTTGAGACGGAGATAATATTTTTGTGTTACTTCACACCAAATACTAGATTATTGAAACCCTTAAGATAATTCTGAATATTAACCAATTAATGAATGTTTATTCACTCAAGAAATAGTATTAAGAATTATTGTGAGCCACACATTTATTGGACACTGGGGAGGCAGAAAACCCTTGCTTTCAATTTTGCATGTTATAAGAAATGATTAAAACATTGCAAAAAATAAAAATAACAGAAATTGATGATAAAAAGGAATGAGAAAATTTAATCTATAACATCAAATCTGGTTCTTGGAAATGTTCAATAAATTATACTGTTTTTTAAAAGTCTTAAAAAAACCAGATATTTCCTTTGTTTATCCATCCTAGATAGAGTTAAAACATGGCAAATATGACAACTTATTTTTAGAGTCCAGCTTTAACTTCAGACAAAACTAAATTAGAAAAGTGAAAAAATAACTAAGAAAATCTAACCTGTGAATATAAATACAAATATTTCAAAGTAAAAAATATAACAAATAAATACAGCAGTCTTAAAGTAATTTTACCTTTTGACCAACCAGAGTTCACCTCTGATATTAAGGTAACATTAAAAAAAAAAAAATCTAACCGTAATTCAATGTATTAACCACACTGGGAATATATCAGTTAAAAAACTCCTTCCCTAAGGCACTTCTACCAAAATCCATAATATTATCTCAAATCCAGTTAAGTTTAAGAATTGTTACCATTAATCAACTCTTAGCTAGTTAGAGGAAGATGACAACTCCTTAGTTTTGTAAAGGAAATCATCCAAAAACTTCATCATACTAATAATGAAACTTCTGAAGCACTCTCATTAAGTTGGGAGCAAGAGAAGGGTGCCCTTTTTCACAGTCTCTATTCAGCATTGTCTTGTAGGATCTCGTCATAAAATAAAGAAATAAAATGTTACACATATTTGTAATAAATCATCCACACTTACGTATTTTTCAAAAAAAGGTATTTTTTATTCCAAGAGCTGGAAAAGGTATTTTTTATTCCAAGAGTTGGCATAATCAGTTGTGATATAAAGAATTTATAAGAAAGTTCTATAAGGTATCTAGGACCAGAACACAACAATTTTCACATAAATGCCAGCTATGATCAATAGTTGTGGGAAGAAGGGGGTCTATTCATAAAGACAAATGATGATTTTTAGCTTTTCATTCTGTTTGTACTATATTAGTCTTAAAATACACACAATACATACATATACATATATATATGTGTGTGTGTGTATGTATATATCACTCATGTAAGAAATCAGTCTGGCTGCTGTGTGGAAAACAAAAACAAAGGAGAGAAAATGAAGACAAAGAGATTATTAGATGGTTCTTTTAGAATCCCGTGGATTGGACTAAAGTGAAGACATGACGAGAGAGACAAGTAGATATGTTTTACTGTCAAATTAGAATTGACATTTTTTATATAGATGATAAGCACAAATGAATTATTAAAGATAACTCATATATTGGGAAGAAAACAACTGTATGGATGTTAAGGTATCAGATAGGCAGCTGAATACAGAATTGTAATACCCTGAAGAGAAAACTAGAAATGTATTAAATATCTGGGAGTAGTTGGCACACAGATAGAAAGCAGAGCATAATTAAAGGAATTTGGAATAGACATGGGGAAAGTCATTTCTTCTTTCATGACATGTAGAAAGTAGGGAAGGATCATTACGTATTTGTGTCATATTCCAGCAATGTATGTACCCATAAAAGCCATACAGTTGTGCATTACAACTGAGATGTTAATTAGTTAGAGTTACAGGTTTCAGAGGCAGAGAGACCTGGGGTCCAGTACCGACATTGCTACTTAATAGCTGGGTAAATGACTTGGGGCAAGTTATTTAAACTCTCCAAGCTCCCATTTCTTCACCTTTAATGAGGAAAATAATGCTATAAGTATTTTTCTTCTCCATCATAGGCTTGTTGTGAAGAGCGCTAACCATATTGTATGAAAAGGACAAAGTATGGTCACTGGGAATCTCTCATAGGGATGTTTCTTTTTGGGAGCATGGAGTCTTAACCACTGGACCTCCAGGGAAGTCCCAGGGATATTTCATAGAAAGGATATTTTCATTCATTTATGCTTTCTTTTATTCATTTAGTTGATTTGTATTCTGAGTAACTTATTTTGGAATCTCAATTTTATTTTTCTGCTTCTCAAATTCCATTAGTTTTCGTAGATTTACAATGTAAATGCTCTTATATTCTTAGTAAATAGATCTAGCTGTTTAGGTCTATTTACTAATACAATGGTCAATATTCTGTTTCACAATGCATTCTCTCACCACATGTTATACTCTTGCAGGATGTATATTTTATTATGAACATTTTACAGATGAGGAACTTCCTCAAGGAAGTTCAAATCAAGATAGCTCTTTTTTACTTACAAAAAAACCCCTATGTCAAATTTCTGGTTCATTTCATATAGGATTGGTCTGTACTATTTAATATTCTTTTCTTTCGATTTTTAAATTATTATCAAAGTAATATGACAAACTGATCTCTTCTTTCTTGTGATTTTTTTCATTTTAGGTAAAATCATTAATTAATATCAATACTTCTTAAGTCATCAGTTATAATATTCAGAGCACTTCAAATTTCAAGTGGAAAGCAGTGGGTGAATTTTAGTATTTTTTCAGATTTAAAGAAAAGTTTTTGTTATTGAATAGAGTAGAGAACGATTTTGTTATAAGCGTGGCTAATGTGGCACTCTCTAAATAGAAGTCTCATAAAAATTATATTTGTTAACTGTCAGCTTTTAAAGAATAAAAGTTCTTTGGAGGCAGGAATTTCACTCCTTTTTATAATGCTCTCAAGTTTTCCTTAGTAATTTTTTTCTCAGAATTTGAAACCAAATTATTTAAGGAGGATTCCATTATATATATATCTATCTATAGATAGATAGATAGGTATAACCATGAATATTGTCCTGGAAGACAGAGACATGGAAGAGACATGGATTATAGTCCTATTTTTACTGTTATTTAGTCACATGTCCTTCCCAAAATCAATGTCTGGAAGGCAGTTTTCTCATTTCTAAAGGCTTTGAATAGCTGGCTTCTAAAATTCCTTTCATATCTAAAAGCCTCTAATTACTTATTCAAGAAAGTGCTTGCTAAGTACATGAATTTTACCAACTTTAAAAAAATGATTTAGAGATCAAAATTATTGTAGTCTTTGTTATAATAATATCCTACTTTGTGTATATTATCAATCACGCTATTCTTTCTGAATTATTTAAATTTTTTCTATCTTGGTTATTAAAATCTACTCAACTTTGAAAAGATTTTTTGGATCACTTACGTGAGTATATGAGTGTTCCCACCCATGATTTGTTAGTATAAATTCTAGATAAGAGCAGAATCTCTTATAATATATATAGGGAATCCCATTTCCCAGTGTAGTTTTCTTAATGAAAAATTTTTGTACATATTAAGAAATTAAATATGCTGTACCAAAGGGAGCATAGTTTACTTATATTAAATACCAAAGTAAAAAATATGATATATCATTATCTGTAATAATTAGAGTGGTTATTATTTTCCCAATTAAATTGTATTTCTTAAATCTATAGTGTAATGAACATGTAGCTGTATAATTCTTTGACTGCTTTATAGAATATACTCATATGTCCAAGAGAATTATGTATGCTACAATAATACATCCTACTTTATGGGGACTTTTTGCCAAAAGACAAAGTTTATGAAACAAAAATCTGGAACAACTTCTTAAAATTTTGTTTTGAATGAGATAATATATAATTAGATGAAAGATAACTGGAAGTCAAATAATGTGGAGTGGTTAGGAATGAGAAACTTCCACTTTTTAACTTTCTCCTCTGTTAAGGATTTCTTCGTTATTTAATCTATGAAACTGGGCCATGGTTGTTTCATCTATAAAATTGGAATACTAATATTTATTTTGATTACTTCACAATGTCATTTTGAAGAATATATGAGCTAATAGGTTGAAAGGCATTACGGAAAAACTTAAAATGTTATGCAAATTGAAATCAAATGCTTAACTGTTATTGGCATATCGCAAACAATTCAGATGAACTCTAGTAGATTTGGGTGATACATATTTATTTTAAATCTACTTAAACTATTTTGTTCCTTATTATCATTAATGGATTAAAAAACATGAAATATTAGTTTCTTACTGAGTTGTTTGAATTTACAGCAATTTACATTTGTATGACAAGTCATTCCAGACTTTATATCATTTTATATATATATATATATATATATAATATATATATATATATAGTTCTGAATATTAACTGTAACACTAGGTAAAATGTATACCAGAAAGTCTGTCACAATTTATTTCTGCATATACTTTATGTTAAAAAATGAACTACATGCTAAATGTCAGAGTAATTATTTCCAAAGACTTCAGTTTTCATGTAAAAACATCCTTCTGAGCTTGTGTGTATGTAAGTTCCAAAAGGGACAAAACATCATCTCTAATATTTAAGATCTCAGATACATTTTTTTTTTTTTTTTTTTTTTGTGGTATGCGGGCCTCTCACTGTTGTGGCCTCTCCTGTTGCAGAGCACAGGCTCCAGACGCGCAGGCTCAGCGGCCATGGCTCACGGGCCTGGCCGCTCCGCGGCATGTGGGATCTTCCCGGACCGGGGCACGAACCCGTGTCCCCTGCATCGGCAGGCAGACTTTCAACCACTGCACCACCCGGGAAGCCCTCAGATAAATATTTTATATTACTATTTTTCATTGTTATTAGGGCCCATCTCTACCTCCATGCTTTCAGTTGAGATAGCCTGGCTTATATTTTTCTCTGTGTCAACTGTGGTCTGTTTTTTATTTGTTTTTCCACAAAAACTCATTATTAGATAGGAGCAAGATGTTTCTGTAGTATTTTTCACAATTTTAATATGACATAAATAAAGGGTTCTTTTCATGGTTCTAATATTAGGGTATATGCCTCATTTACCCCATTTTTCACAGCACTATACTTAAAAAATACTTTAAATACTTTATCGTCTCATAATAAATCAGCTTTTTATATTTTTACTATAAAAATTTAAATATGAACGTGTATACAGAAAAAAATGTATACAAAGTAAAATGGCTCTCATGTACCTATGCTGAAAATAAACAAATGTTTACAATTTGCCATATTTGTTGCAGCTATTAAAAAAAAGATATTCAACATTAGAGATTCTGATAAAGACCCACACCATTCCTTTACACCCATTAGTTCCCAGAAATTAGTAATATCCTAACATTTATATACTTTATAACTACATGTGTTTTTGAACTTTTAACTCATTTGGTAACATTCTTAATTAAATATTTGTATGATGTATATTTAAACATATGTAAATGATACCACACAGTATACTTACTACTTAACAATTTCACATAACAGGGTTCTGAGTTATATACATGTTTAAACATCTAGAATAAGTTTATTTCAACTTTCCCTTGTTATTCTTTCTTATATGAAATATTATGTACTCCTATTGCAGAGTTGGGTGGTATCTATTCCTATTGCAGAGTTGGGTGGTATCTATTTTCACTATTTCAAATAGTGATTCAGTTTTCATCCTGTGTGGTTTTTTGTGCATATATGTCTATAGCATACGTCTAAAAGTAACATTACTAGGGGTAAATAAACATTCTTAAGGTTTAATAGACATTATCAAATTATTCTCCCAAGTGGTTCTAAGAATAAACATGTCCTCAACAATACCTAACAAATCATTTTTTTTTAACAAGCACTACAGCACTTGGTAGTTTCAGACATTTACATTTTTGCCAATCTGAGGAGTATGAAAACACACCTCATTGTTATTTTAATCTACATTTCTTTGACTAGAAAAGTAAATATTCTCTCCTGAGTTTACTGCTGATCCAGCTTTCCTCCTTTGAGAATTTTCAAGTTATATGAGGAAACCTGTTGGATTTCTACTGGATTTGCTTTCAATTTAGAATTTTACTTGAACAGAATGTTCATCTTTATGATATTGAGACTTCCTACACATGGGCCATGCTATCTCTCCATTTATTGAGACCTTCTTTTATATATTTCAATAAACTTTTATCATTTTCTCTATAAAGTTCTTATATACCTTTTTAAAAAAGTGTATTTTTAGTTTTCTATTTATAGTTTCATTGCTCAAGCAAATGGTATATTTTTATTATAGTTTAAAGTTTGTTGCAGGTATAGGAATATAATTGCTTTCATTTTTTATCTAGCAGTTTTGTTGAACTATTATTAGATTTTCTTCCATGAAGGATAATTCTCTATTTTTCTGATTTTGACGGGGAGGAATTTTTCCTAAAATCTCCTTGCTTCTTATGCCATCACTTATTTTCACAAAGGAGTGAATGACAGCTATTGGAATACAGTTTTCCATTGACTAGACTCTACCAAAAGACCTAAGCACAGCTGCACCTCTCTCTCCATCTTTTCTCCATCTCAGACTCTCTCTCCATCCCAGATTACTGAAAGTAGGGAGCCTGGGTCAGTGTGTCCATTCAAGAGAGTCAAACTTTTCCTTGCGCAAGCCATCTAGACAGAGAGTGGGTGATAAGATAGGAGTAAAAGCATATTCCTTTTTTTTTTCTTTTTTTTAAATAAGTTTATTTATTTATTTATTTTTATTTTTGGCTGTGTTGGGTCTTCGTTGCTGCGCATGGGCTTTCTCTAGTTGCGGTCAGCAGGGGCTACTCTTCATTGTGGTGCGTAGGCTTCTCATTGCGGTGGCTTCTCTTGTTGTGGAGCACGGGCTCTAGGTGTGCAGGCTTCAGTAGTTGTGGCATGTGGGATCAGTAGTTGTGGTTCGTTTGCTCCAGAGCACAGGCTCTCACTTTTAGTCATTAAAAACTTATCAGTAACAAAACAGGCATCTTTGACTTCTGTCAATCTCTTTGACTCTCCCAATTGATTCAAAAGTTGTATCTTCACAAACATGAAGAACACTAGAAATTAGTTAGAAAACTTTCCTGGAATTTTCTATTTAGAAATATCCCACCATCTGTCACTAATGAGCATTTTGTTTCTCCTTTTTGATCACTGTACATTTTGTTTCTTCTTGACTAAGACTTCCAGGTAAATGATGAAGAAAAACAGTTAAAAGGATTTTCTACATCTTTTTCCTGACGTAAAAATGAATCTTAATATTTTTCATTAAGTATGAGGTTAATACTATTTTTGGTAGCTAAACTTTACCTGTTTAAAAAAGTTCTTGTCATTTCCTGGTTTTCTAGGAAGTAATCAATTTTGAATACTGCTGAACTTTATCAAATCATTTGTGTTCATTTGTTGACATTGTCAAAAGGAAATTCTAGTTTAAACTTTCCATATGAGGAGTTATGTTAAGGGATATTCCAATGTTAAAGCAGCTTTGTATTCCTGGAATAAAGCCAATGTCACCAGGATGGTATTTTAAAATAATGGTTAGATTCAGTATATCAAATTTTTATCTAGAATTTTTGTATCTATATTTATAATCAGGATTATCCTATGATATCTCTTTGTACTGATTTAATTTATAATGATTTTTAGTTTATTGTATTTTTCTTTCTACTTAGATTCTTAAATTATCTAAAACAACATCCATTTTATTTGTGTATTTAACTGTGTGATTTATGTCAAATTTATTAGCATAATGTTATTCACAAGACAAATTGTTATTATATCTGTAGTCAATATTGTATTATTCATCTAATGTTTCTTTCTTCTCTGGCTTCCTCCTCTTTCTTGATCAGTCTTGCTAGAAATGTATAGATTTAATTAGTCTTTTCATAAAGCATACTTTTTGTTTTGTTGGCCTTCTCTATTTTTCATGTATTTTTTAATTTTAAATATTCTGCTCTTATACTTTTGCTTTCTTTTTCTATATTAACGCATTATTCCACTTGTAACCTCTTGTTACAAGGTAACTGCTAATTATTGTCTTCTTAACGTAGCACTATCTCTCCATAAATACTCCTTTATTTACCTAGTATAAGTTTAGAAATGTACTGCTTTGTGAGTGTTGACATTTCAAGTCTTTCATGGATTACTTCTGATTCACAAACAATGCTAAAATATATTTCTAAATGTCAAGTTTATGCAGGGATTTAAAATTTTTTATTTGATTGTATTTTTATTCATGGATTTCAAAGAATGAGGTCTGAAACCAATAATACTGATTCTCTGATCATTATTAAGGTTTATATTTGCTCCATGATATAGAAATGGTTATTTTCTCTAAATACTCCAAAATATTTTAAAGCATTGCATTCTCTAACTAGCAGATCTATGTATACATATCATTTTATATCTGTTTTATTAGGTCCTTGATGTTTGTTCTTCATTATTTTTCAATAACAGAAGCTGGTGTGTTAATGCTTTATACTATGATTACATAACTATTTATTTCTGTTTGAAATTCTGTTATATATGTATTTTGTAGAGATACACAAGCTCAGCATTTTTATAGCTTACTGGTTATTTATTTTATTTCCTCTGACAACTTTAATTTGTTTGCATATAACTTCCATTATTGATGTCTGTGGATTTACTTCTATCAACATATTTTGTGCTATGTATTGTTACTATTTTCTTCTTTTCATCATTTGCATTAATCCAGTTTTATTTCCAGTTTTATTTATTTTTCTCCTACTCTACTGTTTTGATAATCATGCACTCGATTTCTTTTGGTGTTTATTCACATTAATTGTTCAACATGCATAATAACAACATCTTAAGTTGATTAAAATTTTTATCTTTGCTCTGACTACATGGAATTCAGTATGCTTCATTCACCAATAACCATTTCCATCATCCATATTCTGTATAATTTGGATCATTATTATTATTATGAAATTAAAACTCATTTAGAAATAGCCTCTATTTGCCAATTTCTTTGTACAGCTTCATATACGGTATTCCACTACTTTATTTTCTACAGTGAATATACGTGTCTAAGTAAAAACAATGAAACTGTTTCCACTGATGAAAAAGGTGGCAGTTTTAAAACATTCCCCCAAATTCTTCGGTACTCCTTTTGTCCAGCTTAGTGGTCTATGTTCTTTTCCCTCAAATCTGAGCTCTGTGACGACTGCCCAATAGAATCCAGCAGAAATGGGGCTGTGTCAATTTCTAAGCCCAGGACTTGAAAAAAAAATAAAGATAAAACAAAAAACAATAAACCCAAAAAAACTGCAGCCTTTTTCTTGGAACACTTGCTCATGGAACCCAGCTATCATTCTGTGAGGAAGTTCAAGTAAACTTACAGAGGGGCCCAGAAGAGCTAAGGAAAAGAACTAAGGTCCCTGTCCTTCAGCTCCTGTGAAGCTTCCCACAAACAGTCAAAAGCAATTTGTGAGCCATGTGAGTGAGTCATCCTAGAAAAGGATCCACTAGCCCCCAGTCAAACGATCTCAGCTGACACTGTTTAGAGCTGACAAGAGCCTTCTTCTGTGAGTCCTACAGCTATGACAGCCAAATAAATGATTGGTGTTGCTCTAAGGCAAAAGCAACAATAACAAACACTGTTAAGGGAATTAAAAGACAACCCATAGACTGGGAAAAAACAATTTGAAAATCACATATCCAACAAAGGACTTATATTCAGAATATATAAAGAACACTCAAAACCATACAAAAACTAGTAACTATATTTTTTAAACAGAAAAAGGTAACAGACACTTCAGTAAGCGAGATATATGGAAGGCAAATAGGCTCATGAAAAGATGTGCAACATGCTTGGTCATCAGGGGAATGCAAATCAGTCACAATGAGATACCACTATACAACTGCTAGAATATCTAAAATAAAACATAATTAATTAATACATATGACTATTCCAAGTGCTGATGAGGAAGCAAAACAATTACTGTAGAAACTTTGATTTTGTTATCTTCTTCTTAAAAGTATTGATTTTGATTTTTATATAGGCAGTTAACTTATTGTACTCAAACTGTGTAACTCTGCCTCCCTATTATAGGCAGCAGCTCAAATTTTAGTATATTTCTTTTAGCCTTAGCTGAGTTTATTAGAGTCTTACCTACACCAAATGGTATAGGGGTCCTCCAGAGACTGGGGGAGAGTTCAGATACAGAATTTGTGGCTCTACCTTTCTGACTCTCTCCTTCCTGGAATTTTCCTCTACAGATTTTCTATTGAATTTATCATCACCTCAAATGGTGCAGAATGGCATTCACCTTTGTTTAATAGCCAAATAAAAATGTAAAAATCGTATTATAGCAATGCCTTCTTCAAAGTATTGACTTCTATCCATTATCTTCCAGCTTTTATTCATTCTTCAGATAATTTATTTTCTTTTTATATTTTGTCCTGCATTTATACTTGTTAACTCTGGGAGATTTGGTTTGCTAGGCACTATCTCAGCAATACTAGAAGTAAAACATCGGGGCTGCTTTTTTCCATAGCTCAGCCTTTCTCTCTTGAGTCAGATAATCTCATTGCTTTTTATGCCAAGTGTCTAAGTAACATAACATTTCCATCTAAAAGAATTGCATCTTTTTCAACTAAGAAGATCTGTTAGACTCTAACAACATGTCTCTGCTTTGTATATTTTTAAATCTTTTAACAAATTACTTGAGGGATTTAAAAATTTTATATAAACTAAAACTTTTCTAGCTTATTTTCTGGCACTCCACATCATAAATGCTATCTTTGAGAAATCACTGCTCCTGGAATTCACTGTAAAATTTTATGCACTTCCACTTCTTTGGTGATTAATGTCTCTCTAGTTAAAATAATCTGTCAACCTGATAAAAACCCATTTGTTCAGTTCAGATATAAGTACCCCACCAGCAAAAATATTTTTTCTCATGCATGCCCCCAATGAATATTTATTCTTTCTTCAGTAGGAACTTTTCATATTGCTTGATGATTTGTAGTAAGTATGTCTGACTTCTTCAATAAATTGTCTCCTCCTTGAATAATTATTCATCTTTGTGCCCAATGGTACCTAGTAGTGTTTGTGCCATATATCAAGTGCTTGATGAATGAATATTTCCACATGTATTCCGACACATTTCCTCCCACAAGTCTTTTAGCTAGATTTTTTTTTTTAATCTTCTTCCCAGACATGGCTGATGTCCTTTACTAGATACTCTGATATTTCAACTATGGGCTTGCAGTTTGCTATTCTGGCTCTGACATAATGTTTTTTTTTTTTCTTTGTTTATGTGCTTATACACACATCTAGCCTCTGAAACTAACCAATACATGATTCTTCCCTGGCTCCTGATATATACCAATTCTTCTAACTTAGAACTCAGTTTCCTCTGATCCAACAAATTTTATTCATAATGTGGTTCAACACCTCCCTTATCCCTCCAAAAATAAGACAGGGCTCAGAGAACTCTGACACAATCATACCTCCAAGTATTGACAAAGAAAGAAATCCATAGCTTCTCTCAGCTTATTACAGGGTGGTGTTATTAAGTCACCAAGGTGTATTAACAGGATTATAGTAATTACCATGCTCAGTCATGTCTACTCTCTCAGTGGTTTACTGATGTTCACACAGCCAGATAGTTTTTAATTTTTGGTTGGTGTTTATCAGAGCTATTAATTGAATAATCAATGCTTTTAATGAAAAAGGCCTGCCTTTGTGTCATGTGAATTAACATCTAGAATGTAAAAAGAATCATAGATACCTAAATCTCTGGATGGAGAATTACTCCCATGGTAGAAATTGATTCACCTGAAAAATCTGAGCAATAAAGTATTCTATTTTCCATTAAGTCATTTGAGGGAATTGTTGTCATTGACACAAATGGACCTTCTCAGTACAGTTTGGGTAGTAGAGTCTGGGTAAGCAGGAAAAGACTCTAGTATACTTCAGATTGGGAAGATGCCAGAATAGATGGCAGGACTGAGTTGGTGTCTTGAGGCAGGAGAGTCAGCTAATATAAGAGCTGTCTAGTCCGCAGAGTGTAAGTCCATCAGATAGGAGTAAGTTGAAGAAGTAAATTGATTGCAAATATGGTCCTAACTACTCTTCATCTTTGTCCACATATGTTACAATGTGACTTGGTAGTTCTTTCTACTAAGAGGTAGGGCTGTTTACCTACCCATTCCATCTGAACTGGCCCTGTAATTACCTTTGGATAATAAAATATGGCAGAAGTAATTATTTTCCAGTTCTGAATTCAGTCCCTAAGAGAGTGTATGTGCTTCTCCTCACTTTCTAGGAAAGCTGACAAGCCACTATGACAACAACAGGCTAACCAACTGGAGGATAAAAAAAAAAAAAAAAGTAAAAACAAACAAACAAAAAACCATACGACCCAGTCACCCCTGGACCCTAGACAATAGCCACTGAAACTCCAGAACTCTGAGGCCAACCTAGACAAGCCATCCCCTCAGTCATCCTGCCAGCTGACCACAGATGTATGAATGAGCCTAAACAAAATAAACCAAGCCTGGCCCAGATTAGCACAGACTACTAGTTGATCTGAATAATTGGAAATTAATTAATTAATCAGTATTCTATTAAAGTTTATGATTCTATTATGTTAAAATAATTAAACAATTTAATTAGACATATTAGGATATAGAAGAAAGGAAGAACGGTACTATACATCTAGGCAGAATTTGGAATTTCCAGGTAACATCTAATAAACAAGATGTAAGTCTTTTAATAATGGACCAAAATTTTTCCTCTTTGTCGTGTTTAATTTACTTAATCAGTAGAGGGAGTTCCGGTGTTCAAGGTGATCATATGCCTGCTAGTGGAGACCTGACTACTTGGGCAAGTCCAGTTACATTTGATAAGGTGAGTCTTTGAGGACAGTTTACAGATGTGGAAGCCTAGATCCACACCAAATTCAGGCAGCAGGGCTGGTGGAGGCAGGTTACCATACTGGGTTATTAATCTAAAGAATTACAGTGATAGTGGGGTGAATATATAGTATGGTAAAGAAGCAAATCTGGCATACCTCAAGTTGGAAGTGTTGATTGAGAAGGTTACTTAAACTGGTAAGAACATCAACTAAGGATTTCGAAGAATGTAGTGCATATAATAAAGAGAAGAGCAGATTCAGGAACTGGGTCTACACGCATTGAAAACTTTCTGGTTTCTTTTACTGTTAACAACATGTGCATGGAACCAAAAATTTAACAAGATTTTAAAATAAAGGCATATATTGATAAGGTATAATTAATGATAATGAAGTAGGCAAAGCTAACAGAAATTCTTTTAGTGTGATAAAATTTTATAAATCAAGATCAAACTCAAGATAACTGTAGAATATTGTCCTTCACATGAAGGTAAGATTTGCTAACTTTGCATAGTACCACATATGAGTTGAACTGATTCACAGCAGTGGTGATGGTTTTATATGATTCCACTTAGATGTATCTATTTGGTGTTCCTTTCAATACATGTTATATATTAGCAATGTGAGCTGGTCATTGTTAAGGAACTCTTTCTGACTATGGGATGGCTCTTCTCCTTGCTAGCCACGCAGCAAATCTTACTACTTCTCCTCTCAGCAATTGATCTCTCTTTCTTGCCAATGAGATTGGCACCATCTGCAATATTCCTACACATTTCAGTATAACTCTGTTTCCATAGAAATTATTCCAGTCTTCTTCCTTATCTGAAAGGAAGAGAGATGTTACTTCCTACAAAAGAAAAAATATCTACCTTTACTCTATATCCTATTATTTTCATGACTCCTGATAAAATGGATTTTTTAAACTCTACTATTTCTTTTTTCATCACCTTCAAATGTGCAGCATAATGTAGGTGAGGGAGAGAGATTATGTCATTTGCAAACTAAATACCTTTGGAAATTAATTTAACATTTATGAATCTCCCTTTTTGTGTATAAATAGGGGAAGGTGATAATGTCTACCTGACATGATTGCTTTCTATCAGTCAGAGAAGAAACCCTACAGGAAAAGGATGGCACACTCAAATGAAGTAACCAAGGAGAATGTAATGAGGACCATAAATTCCTGTAAATTTGCATTCTTGTAAATACATTTGCAAGAAGGTAGGCAGAGTAAGGGAAAACCAAAAAGAAATGATGTCACTTAAAGGCTAACAAAAGCAGGATGTTACCACACTGAGAGTGAAGGTGAGAGAGCAGTTACTGAACCCAAACTTAGAGCTGTAGCTCTCAGACAGTGCTACCTAAAGGGAGCAGATGGAACAACTTTCCACGTTTACAGCTCTCACCAGGTATTACCTGTTTTCTCTCATAGTCCATTCGGCCAAGGGCTGGGGATGGGGAAAAAGCTACTTCTCACAGCTGCTAATCTCTAAGTAACTCACCATCTCTTGTTTTGTTCCCTAACTCTACTCAGATGTCTGTAAATATTCACTTAATTAATATCTCTTCCTGTGAAATGTCTGGGGGTAAATTCTGTAAATAAAATGTATTATATGTTTGAGGATATTTCCACTTTACTTGTTCTTATCTATTTGAAGCATTTTTTTTTCATGGCTTCTAGACTTTATCCTGTTTTGGTTTTATTCTACATTAGCTTTTCTATATATAGCCAATTAAATTGGCAAGATGATCCTAAAATTTATATGGAGATGCAAAGGGCCAAAAAGAGTCAAAGCAATAATATTGAAGGGAAGGAACAAATTTAGAACACATAATAATAGATGCCATATCTTTTTAAAAGCTACAATAATAAAAACAGTGTGATATTAGCACAAAGATGGGCAGATAGACCACAAAAACAGAAACTAGATTCTATAAACAGACCTATGTATAAAGTGGTCACTGAATTTATGACAAAGTTTTCATTAAAACATAGTAGAGAGACTACTCTTTTTACAATAAATCATATTTAATATCTCATAATAGTTATACATATAAATATTACAATAATTATAAACTATATATATAACTTACATAAATATATAATATTTAAAAGCATAAATCATACATATAAAGTTATAACAATTTCATAATTAATATTCTATTAATTTTTATTAATATTTTAATAAATAATACATGGAGAAAGAACCTGGACCTATCTTACAGAACATGACAAAAAATAAATTTCATATTAAATATAAATATAAGAGGTAAAAAAATTTAAAAGCTTGCACTTAAATTAATGAAATTAGAACACTCCTTCACCCCATAGACAAAAATAAACTCAAAATGGCTTAAGGACTTAAATATAAGACATAACACTCTAAAACTTCTAGAAAAGAACATAGACAAAACATTTTCTGGCATAAATCATAGCAGTGTTTTCTTAAGTCAGTCCTCCAAGGCAAAAGAAATAAAAGCGAAAATAAACAAATAGGACCTAATCATACTTATAAGCTTTTGCACAGCAAAGGAAACCATAAACAAAATGAAAAGACAGCATACAGAATGGTAGAAAATATTTGCAAATGATGCAACGGGCAAGGGCTTAATTTCCCTTGTTTGTAAAATATACAAACAGCTCATATAGCTCAATAACAAAAAAACAAACAAACCAATCAAAAAACGGGCAGAAGACCTAAACAGACATTTCTCCAAAGACATACAGATGGCCAACAGGCAAATGAAAAGATGCTTAACATCACTAATTATTAGAGAAATGCAAATCAAAACTACTATGAGGTATCACCTCACACCAGTCAGAATGTCCATCATCAAAAAGTCTACAAATAATAAATGCTGGAGAGGATGTGGAGAAAAGGGAACTGTCCTACATTGTTGGTGGAAATGTAAATTGGTACAGCCACTATGGAGAAGAGTATGGAGGTTCCTTAAACTAATATTAGAGCTACCATATGATTCTGCAATCCCACTCCAGGGCATATACCCTGAAAAGACCAAAACTTTAATTCGAAAAGATACATGCACCCCAATGTTCATAGCAGCAATATTTACAATAGCCAAGACATGGAATCAACCTAAGTATCCATCGACAGATGAATGAATAAAGAGGATGTGGTATATATACACAATGGAATATTCGCCATAAAAAGAATGAAATAATGCCATTTGCAGCAACATGGATGGACCTAGAGATTATCATACTAAGTGAAGTAAGTCAGACAAAGAAAGACAAATATCATATGATATAATGTATATGTGGAATCTAAAAAAAAAAAATGATACCAATGAACTTATTTACAAAACAGAAACAGACCACAGACATAGAAAACAAACTTATGGTTACCTGAGGGGAAAGGGAGGGGGGATAAATTAGGAGTATAGGATTAACAGATTACCACTACTATAAACAACAAGGACCTATTAAATAGTACAGGGAACTATATTCAATATCTTGTAACAACTTATAATGGAAAAGAATCTGAAAAAGGTATCTCTCTCTCTCCATATACATATAAACTAGATCACTTTGCTGTATATCTAAAGCTAACACATGGTAAATCAACTATACTTCAATTTTTTAAAAGTTTTTAAAATTAAATATAATTTAAAAAACTTTAAAACATAGGAGACTATCCTTATATCCTTAGCCAAGACAAAATATTCTTAAACAAGATGCAAAAAGCACCAACCTTCAACAAAACAAAAAAGATTGACTTCATCAAAATTAATTTCTGTTCATCAAAACACACAGTTAAAGAAAATTCACCCTAAATGTAGATTTGGAGGGAATATTTGTAATACAGATATCCAACAAAAGATTCAAAACATCCAGAACTTTCTATCTATCTAATCCTCCAGAATATATAAAGAACTCCTACAAACCAAGAAAAAGATAAATAACCAACTCCTCCCCCCTCAGAATCATATGGTTTTTGCTTCTATGAGAAGAATTAAGTTGGGAATGAGAGTTATGCTGGTTTTTAACACCGCCTTTAAATGTGTAATTGACTTTTAAGCTAAAAATTTCAAGAGAAGGAAATTTTAAGTTTAAACATGCTTTTACGGTCATCTTTCTTTCTTTTTTTTTTTTGTCTTCTGATAGCACTTAAGTCATCCAGGCCTACTTACAGCAGTTTTCTACTCTACTTAGAACTCTCACAAAGATGGAACACAGCTACTTGCAGAAAAGTAAAAAAAGAAAATGGAGGGGGAGCATAAGAGGGAGGAGGAGGAAGGGAGGAGAGTTGAAGAAACTGGCTTAAAAAACCAAGATGACTGGTATTTTCTATTTTCTGTGAAATTCCCAAATGTTAATTTCAGGAAAAAGAAATGATTATGCTTATGTGAGTAAACTATATTAGCAAACTCAGGTCCAGTCTTTAAAACCTTGTAATACACTGCACTAAATGCCTTCATTACTTGCTATTCTTTTCTGGCAACTTGCTGTTATCTAAGTTTCTTGTTAGCTGCTGTTACTAATTCATGAAGCTGATCATCACACATCCTTGTCTAATGTTATCTCCAGGGAAGTCTAATTGTTTTTCAAGTTCACTGTGACACTTTTAACCTCTTAATCATTATATTCCCTTATCCTATCTTAGTGTTAATTTTAGTTTATCAAGTAACTGTCCAATTCCTACCTGCTTTGGCATTTACAAGTCTTCCTTATTTTGTGCATATTTAACTGTTTCATATTTCCCATTGTTCTTCTTTTACCAAAAATATACCACAACCAATTTGTTCTATAATATCATTAGATTCATAAGGCTTTACTATGTGTTAAATACTTTACTAGTGAAACTTAAAAGAATGTATACATCATTATCCTTAACCATTGTTTATTCATTTAAATATTCTATATTCTGTTTTTCAAGGTTGTTAGCATTTAACATTTCAACTTAGCTTTTCCTGATACATGGAAGTACATACAGTCTTTCAATAAGACTTATTGAATCTGTACATTGAATCTATTGATTTAAGAAAGCTTAATCAAAAAAATAAAATGATATGATGTTCATTTAAGTTTCTGTGTCAACGAAACACATTTTTGAATGTTCTTGTACAGCAATATTATCCCACTTGTTTTACTCCACAGTTCAATGCTGAATCGTTTATTTCCAAAAGCATTCCTTCACATACATTAATTGGCCTATTCTTAAATGTAATGTTCTCAGGGACCTAAATCAGTCTTCATTTTCTCTACTCTCTTCTCACATAAATTTCTCTTTTTAAAAATGAGATGTATTTCTCTGAGAACATTTCCTCTTGCTTTATTAGTGGCTGCAGAGTGCCCTTCACATTCTTTATCACTTTTAAGAATTGCCAACTCTACATGTTACTATGTTCACTAAACACCCAAGACCCAACACAAAACAAAAAAGCTTTTCCCTTATCCAGTGTTTGACAGTATGAGACAAATACACATATTAAATTGAACTGCAAGTTTTCATCTGTGGAGTTTACATCTTATCAACTTAGATTACATGCCCATGGCATGAATGAAAGTGACAGGGTGTGGATGTGTGACAGCCTTTTATAAAGTGGCATTTCCATAGTTTCTATATAGGAGCACATTGGGAGAATAGCTTAGTCTTCAATCTTAAATACCTCTTTCTATGTTGAGGGAGCACAATTGTTAAGACATATTTGTCATTTTTCCATCCCTCTATGTTGTCTGGTCTTGGGGAGGTGGGTTACTTATCTGAATCGTTAATTTAGGGGAAAGATTACCTGGACATGCTCAGGTCTGCCTTCTTTCTTAGGAAGTATGCTTTTTATGAGACATCCTCATGTAGGAAATGCCCGCTCTCATCCACAGTCACCTCTGAGAGATGCATGACCTGTACAATTCTGAGGCTTAGCCCATTAGCTCTCTTACTCTACTTCATGCTCAAAATTAGATCTAATCAGTCATAAAGGTAATTTACCCTATATCTACCATTCTAGTGTTTTGTTCAATTTTGGAACTCTTCTTGAAGTTATGTCAGCATAAAATTCAGATCACATAGTTTTTACTTAGATTGTACTTTTATTTGTTGTGGCTTACATGTGTAATAGAGGAAGGCTATAACTACAGATCTGGGGACAGGGGCTAAAGTCCACCCCAGTACCAAAAACCTTCCCCCTCAATTCTATCGCCAAAAACAGTCATAGTGCTCTGATTGCTAATGTATTCCATGACAAATCCCTATCGAAGCTTATTTTGATGGAGAATCCTATATAAGATTTTCCAATATATGGAAAAAAGAGCAACAGCTTTTATCAATCATTCATTTGAACTAAAGACAGAGCCAACATTTGTCTTTGGGAGCTGTGGGCACACAGATGCCCTCAAATGATGTTTGACTAACTGTTCTTCAACTCTTTAACAATTACTTTCACAGTGAAGTCTTCCCTGATTATCCTATTTAAAATGCCAGTTCTTCACCCCACCTTAGCAATCAGATCATCTATCCCACTTTTATTTCCATAGTGCTTAACACCTTCTAAAAATAGCTCTTTAAATTATTTATTTTGTTTTTTGTCTCTTTCCCTTCACTAGAAGGTAAGTTAGCACAATGTCTACTAATTAATAAGTCTTTAGTAAGTGTTTGCTGAATAAATAATCTTGAAGTGAACCCAATTTGGATAAAACCCTTTGGGCAATGTGTTAAAATTGTCTCAACTGACTGCTGCAAATCCATTTACAAACAAGGCACATAACTAGCCAGGTCTGGTTTGTCATGCCTTACAAAGAATTTGAATAATTTTTCAGAAGGCTTTGAGATTTTATTGGGCCTCAGATTCCTGCAGGTCATATGTGAATAAGTAGAAACTCCAAGTCATCTCCAAGTAACTCAGAGTTCACAGTTATCCTGACCTGAGATGACCGAGAACTAGTTGAGCTCTTAAACCCACTAATTAGTGAAATGTTCTGTACTTTATACTATGAACAGATCCTTTCAAGAAGCCAAACTGGTTATTACAAAAATAATTAGCCTCACCTAGTGTTGAATATGTAGTAGAAAGTCACTATTTATAATTGCCCTGCCTTTCATACATGGATTTTGAAATAGGGAACAAATTCTATGAGTGTCTAGAAACAGGCCTTCCTCAACCTAAAACTTTCACTTTCTTTAGGGTTAGAAAGAAATCTGTGGTGAGAGCCTAAACCTCATTCATGTCAGCAATATGAAGGTTAGCAACCCCCTGAAGACCACAGAGGGGTAGACTGTTAGCTTTTTGAGGAAAAGAACCTTGCTTCCTCACTCAGAACACGCATATCAAACACTGAGAAGATGGCCCAGATAAATCTCCTCACCTAGTGATTATACTATCCATGCTTTTGTTTTAAGAGCTGGTACTTTTCGCTTTATAAATTTACCCTTGAGTTTGGGGTCATTACTTTTACTTTACTGCTTTGTTTAATTCTGTCTGCAGTATTAGATATGGGAATCAATAGCTTGAAAAATTTCTTTTGAGAAAAAATGATTCTCAGTAGGAAAATGTGGTTTCTAAATCTCACTAAACCCTCATGAGTTATTATTACATAAAGTCCCATTAGTAAATGTAGAGACAATAAAAACATATTATTTTAGTCCTCATTTTTTTCATTAGTTTTACTCAAGGTCTCCATCAATACCTTTAAACTTTTAATTATTATGAAGTTATGTGGGATGAGTGACCCAATGTTTCATCTACCCTATTCATTCCCACCTCCAGTTAGAATAGAGCTCAAATTATAAGGAACAAAAGAAGTAAGTTGCAGGAAACATGACTAGCAACATATAATTCATTGAATTATTTAAAAATCAAACAAGAATAACTGCATATATAACAGATTTTATAGTCTATAATAGGAGTTTTTCTTAAGGGCCCAGAGAGAAAATATTTTAGATTTTGTGGATCACACAGCCTTTGTGGCAATTACACAAATATACTGTTATAGCGCAAAACAGCCATATACAATATTTAAACAAAAATGGCTCCATTCCAAAAGAGAACACCCCACTTTATTTATACAAGCAGGTGGCAGTCTGGACTTGGTCCATGAGCCATAGTTTGTCAACTCCTGGATTAAGAAATTATTCTAGAAAGAAAAATTATGGTTTAGTGATAATTCACCTACCTAAAGTGTATTGAGCTAACACATACAGCTCTAATTATGTGGCAGCTGTATATTATATATTCATTCCAGTGCTTTGTGAATATTAACTTATTATTGCTCAGAACTATTCTACTTGTCCCATTTAACAGATGCAGAATTAGTTATATAGAAAAGTTAGGTAACCTATTTGTATTAGTTTCCTAGATCTGCTGTGATAAATTAACCATATAAACTGGATGGTTTAAAAAGAACAGAAATTTATTCCCCTAAAGGTCTGGAGGCCAGAATTCTGGAATCAAGGAGTTGGCAGTGCTATGCTCCCTCTAAGGCTTCAGAGAAGGATCCTTCCTTGCCTTTCCCTAGCTTCTGGTAGTTGCCTGAAATTCTTGGCATTCACTCCAATCTCTGCCTCTGTCATGATATGGCATTATCTCATTGTGTCTCTCTGTCTTCTCCTGTTCTTATAAGGACATCAGTCACATTGGATTAGGGCCCACCCTAATGGCCTCATCTTAACTTGGTTACACCTACAAAGACCTATTTTCAAAGGTCAGGGTATTGGGGGGTAGAACTTCAGAATATCTTTTGGGGTATGTAATTCAGTCCACAGCACTGCCTAATAATATTTCACATTATCTTAGTAGTACACAGTCACGGGCACATAACATCAATGATATTTTCCATATAAGCACAATTGGAAGACTATTTAATATCTTAATTTTTATAAAATATTATTGATTCATATTTTCACAATATATTGTTTAATAACAAATATATTTTATTGAGAAATGAGGGGCCAAAGTTCACCTGTGGAGTTAAGTAAATAATGCACCACAAACTTTATTCATATTAATTTGTATAGTAATTTTTCAATCAGGGACAATAATACCCATTAAGACAACAGTTGGGAATAGTTGGGAATGATTTGGGGGCTTTAGTGTGTCTGGGAAGTATTGTTAGCATTCAGTGGCAAGGAGGGTAGGGATGCAAAAATCTTTGCAATGCAGGGGACAGCTAGCTATGCCCAGCCAAGAATAGTCTTTCTCAAAATGCCAAAAGAAACAATGATAAACTAACCATACATTACCATTCTAAAGAAAAACTAGTAGCTGACAGAAATCAGGGAAGCACTGATAATTCACAGAAATTCAGAAGAATTCCATTATATACATAAGTGTGTAGGAGGAGCTTTGTAACTGTGTATTTTCATAGAACACTAAATCACCATCTCATCAAACTCTACTAACAAGCTAATATTAGCTCATGCACACCAACGTGCCGTATCTGAATTGTGCATCATTTATCTATACTAAGAGCAGGTTCTATTCCTTAACCAAACAGGGCCTTAGAGATTAGAGATCTTGAAGAATTATCAGACAGACATGAAACCAAAACAAGTTTATTACCACCTCCAGCCTCACTGATAACAAAATCTAGTAGAGAGAATGCAACAGAAGGTCCCTGTACCATATGAGATAAACTTACGAATCTTTTCTCTCCAGACAGTGCACACTGAAGTTTCTAGGTAGAAAAAGGTGGAAATAGAAGTCATCTGTATCCTCCAGATTCTCAAGGCACTCTGAGCTTAACTTTTCTGGTCAGGAGAGAACTTTTTTGTAGTCAGGGGATTATAGCAGGTTAATAGCAATGACATGTCATCGCATAGCATGCAAGAGGGCATGTTGTATTTTGTCAGGTTGCCCTGAATAGAAAGTGAATATGTGTCTTCCTTTATGGGTCTAACTGGGAGTATTCAGGGCTCTCACTTAGAGTGGCCAGATTTTCATAGTGGAGGCCACAAATGCACAAGAAACCTTCTGATCTGCTCAAACTGTATCTATCTCTGTAAACCAATTACACTCATAATTTAAACACTGCATTTGCATGTGAATTTATATCACTGTGCTGAAGCAAAGTTGCATATACTTGGTTGTAACTTTGGGCCAGCAGACTTCAAAGAATTTATGGGCGCCATCTGCTCACTGGATGAAAGCCCCATTAGAAAGGCAGCATTTGCTTGGAGGGTTTAGGATTCTTAAGAAGAACTATCACAAGGACCATCATCAACATATCTGAACAACGATGAAAGAGGGTATCTGATTATCCTTGAAAGATCCTTCAAAAGCCAAATCAAAACCAACAATACCATAATGAATACTCCTCCCCTATATTTTCACATACACATGTGCTTGGACACTTGTACACAGAGTCTAAATCAGCAGGAAATGAAAAAACTTAGCTCACAATGAATCAAGCCATATCTTACTTTCTGTCTTCTACTCTTTCCAAATCTTCCCAGATGGCCAATGCAAGGACATGTGGGCCTAATTAAAATACTTGGAAGTTTGGGGGGAAGAAACTCCTCTCATACAGGCTCATCCTATTAATTCTCCAGTACAAAGAGGACTGTTGAAATGTCCGGTAGGGCAGGGCAAATGTTGAAAATGTGCTGCCATCAACTACTACTGAGTGATGATCAGTGTCTTAAAAACCTTGTGATATAGAATAACCTGTTTATCAAACTTAGCAGCACCATCCTTCCTTTTCTCACAATCTGTAGCCATTTTCTTCAGTTTTTGTTTTTCTGTTTCAGAAGAACAGAGGGTGAAGATTTGCCCATTAATTCAGCGTTAATAAGGAGTATTCTGTGTTTTAACATATCCTCCATGAGCGCTGATGTTCCTGTTTTCTTTGCTTTCTTCTTAGTGGAAAGCAGTCTTCCTCACTAATTAAAATTCATTACCTCCTCCTCAAATGAAAAGCCTGAGAAATTGCTGACTGACTCCATCATGCTTAATAAATCCCCGGAGAACAAATAATGTCTCTTTTGCCAAGAGGTTCTTTTTCAGCTTCTGATCCCTTTGGGAACACAGTAGCCTCAGCTACTTCATTTGGTTTGCCATTTGTGGCACCCAGCTATCAACATGAAGAGGTTGGACATTCACTATTTATAGCAGTCCCTCGTATCCTTAACAAGCACATGCTTTCTAACATCCTTCACCTAGATCCTGCATCCTAACTCCAAAATTCTAACAGTCTATCTCAGTGAGTGAAAACTCTTAGTGAGCTATGATCTTATTCTCTGATGGTAATAATCCTAAATGCAGGTTTTTAAACACGAGGTGGACCAACCCGTGGAATCCTGCCTCTTCTTCAGTTGATATAAATTCATTCATTGCACTTATCTTTATTGTTTCTTCCTTGCTGCCTCCTATAGATCTCCTGTGAAGTTTCTTGATCTGTTTGGTCTGCATCAGCTAGGTTTAAGTGTGAGTGTGTGCTTGAGATTTTGTGGGGAGGAAACCCCTGCAACTCTGAGGCTATTAAAGCTGCAGGCAGGAGCTCTTTTTCTGGTTACCCACCTGTCTTAATCCACACCCTTCTATTTTTGTGTGGTTAAATTATCCACTATTTTTCACTTTGTCACATTGTTAATATTGTTAACTAAGTAAGAATTTGCAAGAGCTATAAAGTAAGAAAGTTTAAGAGCATGGCTCTGAAGTCAGATGAAGCAGTTGCTCTGCTTTTTATAACCTGTAAAACCTTCAGCAAGTTAGTTAACTATTGGATCTCAGTTTCCACAGTTGCACTGTGGGAAATATCTCCTCGTTCAAAGGATTGGTTTAAATCAATTTGAATAATTATGTACTTAGTTTAGTGGCTTGAATAGGTTGTAAAATGATAATACTCTTTTCAATAATAGTTGATTTTGAGTGACTATTGTATTTCTAATATTCAGTGAGTTTTATGCCTTCCATATACATGAGGAGAAAGCAAGTTAAATATATAGAACTCTTCTAAATGTCCTGGGAGGCATACACACACACACACACACACACACACACACACACACACACACACACACACAAAGATGTGGCCTAGGCATTGATAAACGATGACTCTATATGGAAAGAAGAAATCCATATATGGGAGTACTGTCTTCTTTCTACTTCTCAGAGATATCACTATTAAACTGGTAGCTTTGTTTTCCACTATTCTTCCTAGTTTCTGTCTCTCAGTAAAGCACCTGAAAATTTATTTATTCCCTAAAAAGTGGATGAGATTTGTCTTTCAAAGAGATGCCTCCACATCAACTTGTGTCTAGGCATATCTGGCTGTCTGGTTCAGTGTCTCCAGCAATCTGGCTCTAACCAAACAGTGTGTTGAGAAATTTTATTTACATATAATTTAAAAGTAATTTGACAGCATTTCATAACCTATTCCTTTATACCAGCTCTAAAATCAACCCATTTTTGTCACTGTCACTGCTATTTTCTTGCTGTTTTTTTCTCAAAGTCTGTCCTATATAACTTATATTTTATATAACTTATATTTCCATGATTATCTGTTTTTGTCATATTTGTCCAGTGAAACAGTGAGTGCCAACTTAGTACCTGACATTATGGCAAACATAATACTGTCTTTGTGGGTATCTGGATGCCCACACCTTTGAACCAGGCAAACAGGATCTACAGTGCTAGCTGTGGTAGGCCTGTTCTTGAAGGGATTTGATGCTCTGATAGCACTTTTTCTCCATTCCAAACCCAGTGCTACCAATCTCTTACAATATTTGACCCCCTCTCTGTCTGGAACTTTATCTTTGAATGTATGTTGGGAAAATGAGGAATTATGTATTGTAAAAGTAGACTCTTCTTTGTCATGACATGCCATTATTTTTGGTTTTCTATCTTTGTTTTGATTTTGTTTTTAACCAGTATTTGGAATAAACTAGTTGTGATGCCAGAGGACTGGTTCTCATTCTTGGCTGCCATATTTCCCTGGCACTCCTCCTCACTTTTGAGGCTCTGCTGACCTCCCAAAGACGAATGTTCTTATTTCTGCCTCTTCTCCCCTCAGTTCCTAAAATCTCCTGTGAGCAATTTCATTCACACAGCTTCTAGCCTCAGCTTTACAATGATGATGTCAACATCCCTACCTCTTTAGGGATTTTAAATGTTAAATCACAGATTTTCCCCTTGAGATGTAGGAGGAGAAAAAATGAAATCCCTCCAGGAGTTCATTAAGGAACAAACGTTCAGTGGTGTTGCTGGTAAATTTGGAATACTGAAGCACCTTGGTCCTGAGTTCAGATTGATCTGTCTACTTTTTATCACCTTAAATTGAATGGACTCACCCATTTCCAGATGGAACAGCCAGAGATCCCAGGCATCACCAATGTGCAGAAGATCTGCCCTAGTGAACAACCTAAAAAAAAAAGAAGCAGTGATGAGTCTAGTACACATGGACCAAAGTCAGAAAGAGAGTAGGCAGAGAGGAACACAGACAAACAGAGAGACAGGGAGAGAGAGAGAGAATAAAGAACAAGAAGACAACGATAGGAGAAAGGATGGCCTGAGCTATACTGGGTTCCCATTCCTCTATTCCATTGACTTGGAGGAATGAGTAAAGAGAGATCTGGATGAACCCTTCTAATACTCTTCCCCCATAAAAATGGAAGCCCATTTCTCTCTATGAGAAATGAGGAATAAAGGAATAAATATTCTTCAAGAAAGAACCTTCAGATCAGTTTTATGCATTCCACACACCCACAAATCCAGATGTCTATGGGACATCTCCACCTGACTGTCCCACAGGCAATTCCAACTAAACATGCCCCAAATTGAAGTTATCCCCCCTCAAATTCTGCTTTTCTATAAGTAAGTGGTAGACATCTTGGCAATTTCTTCTTCCTCATCCTCTATTCAAGCACAATGCAATACATTCTATACTACAACTTAAATACCAATTATTGAAAATGCATTTTTTTCTAGTTACTATATCAAGTTTTTTACATACACTATCTTGCTCATTTTTTTCCCCACAACTCTGTAGGATAAGTAGTATAATCTTCATTTTACACGTGAGGAAACAGAAACTTAAGAAGGTTAAGGGTATTACTGAAGAAATGTGCTTCTCAAGTACATGAACTTAATGAGTATGGACAAGCACCACCCACATGAGGGCCCTTCTCTTTATACCTTCTACCATCCTTTGTTATCTTTTGCTTGGAGACTATTGCAATAGCTCAGAAAATGGACGCTCTAACTTCAGATTTGACTCCTTAGAATTCATCCTCCACATGCACTGCCTCCAGAGTGCTATTTCTAAACTCAAATCTGATGAAGTAAATTTTCTGCTATGAAAGTTTCATAGACTCCCCATCATGAGGCAGCTGCTGCCTATCTGTCGGATCCAATCTTCTACCCTTCTCCCACACACATCCTAGGCTCTGCTGAGGCTGAACTAATTGTCATTCCTGGGAAATGTCAGGCTCATTTCTAGCTCCTTCCTTTCATATGTATCATTTCTCTCCTCTGACTAACATACAATTATTTCACCTACCCCGACCCAGCCTTTGAAAGGCAAACTCTAACTTCATTATGAGCTTAAATTTTACCCTTTATGTGAACTCTTGCTTAAGCAGACTTCAACACACACCTGCCAGATTGCAGCCATTTCATTACATTGCGTCGTAACTGCTATGTAGCAGGTCTAATAATGAAATCCACCTTGGAGAGTAAAGAATCTTTACTTTTGTGTACTTCAAGTTCAGTACAGTAACTACTAACACATTATAGGTGCTCAATACACACTTGTTTTCAATTAAATAAGGCACTCTATCTTTCCAGAACCACATTTAAGATACTTCTCTTGGGAAGGAAGAAAGGGAGCACAATGTGGCTTCTACCTACCAACAATCTGCAGATGACAGTGTGGGCTTCAAATAGTTATTTATTTGAGGATGCTAAGTAGAAACTAACAACAACAAAATGCCTTGACTCTCCTCCTTGATGCAGAAACCCTCCAACAAGAATCACCTTCCAGGGCAAATGCCTCTTATTTCCATAAAAGCAAGAACATACTAAAGAAGCACAAGTATATAAAATTATTAAATTTTGCCTATTTTAGGAAGAGGCTAAAAGAAGTGACAATTTGACTAATTAGAACTTGAGGAATTATGGGTAGGTTTTCAGGGAACACTGAAGAACAAAATCATCAGCAAGCAAAATTTTCTAAAGGACTGAAGTGCACACTGTATGACATAAAGTGTAGACCAGGACAGAAAGAAAAGAGGTACCAAATTGATGATACCACAGGAATTGTATGTATTTTGCCTCCTTAACCTTCACAAGTGGATAGGACACTGAGTTTCAAATCGTTTAAATAACTACCCAAAGTCACACAGCTAGTAAGTGTTTTCCAACCTAACTTGAAACTCTATTTTCCTTCCAGTTCACTACCTGTTCTTAAGCTAGTGCCTCTTGCCTTAAAACCAACCCAAAGGCTTTTGTATTTAGTGGTTGACAGAGGAAGATACACACGTAGCCATCTAAGCAAAATGTCAAATTATAACTTCCCTAAATGAACACATACCAAGAACAGTTAAATGACCCTCATTTGCTCACAGATTCATGCCTCAGGCATTTATGTCAGATCAAAAAATGCCAGATTCACTCTTGCTGAATAATAAAGTGGAATTCAGAAAACCAGGGTACAGAGTAGGCTGACCTAGGACTTTTAGTTCCTTACAATTCTCATTCTAACGGTGCTCCCAGTTCACCTTTGTTGCTCCATTTAGAATCATAGAAAATGTTTTTAGTTAGAGATCTTTGGGGAATAATTCAATTTCTGTATTTAATGGTCGTGATCATTCAAAAGCCAACTAACAGAAGCTGTAAGATTTGTTAGACTAATGTGAAAATATATTTGTGTCAATTGTGGAACAATTTATATCATTATTCACTACAAAATATACCATAGGAATGTTTTATGAGGTCATTCTGTCCCTGACTTACAGTAAGATGCTAATAATCAGAAAATAAATCAGCATGTTTAACAATAAAATATGATCCAAAATGTTCTAGTGGTACTTTAGTAATAACAGAAAAAAATAGTAAAAATACTACTATTACTACACTTAATTGTTCCCCCAATTCTCCTTATAGCCATAAAATATCTATACAGACAAATCTTCATCCAAATATCTCACTCCAGTTTAGACACAGCTTTCCTTACAAATACACACACCCTGTTTGTAATCTGGAGAAAATAACTAAAAGTTATTGGATTACGAATAACTGCAATTTAGCCACAGTGATGAAGGCAAATGAAGGCTTCTGTTTATTTCTCAGCTATGTTGATCTGTAAGCCAACTTGTGATGATGCTTTCTTCACTGTTTCTATTCAGTGATCTTCCTTTCCATCCATCAAACAGACATTATTACTAGGAATGTTGGCATTCACTGTGGTCCAGGCCAAGCCTGCCAAGCCTCAGGATTTAGAACCAACTCATAAAACACATTTGCAAAAATATGAATGTAACACTTTAAGTCCAAGTAGATTTTTTTTCTGCCCATCTCTCTGGTAGCAGATGAATAGATCCGTTCAAAGCCACAAAAGAGGCCATAATTTTTTAAATTTACTTTTATTTTTTAATTGAAGTGTGGCTGATTTACAATATCATGTTATGCAATAGTTTTAGGTGTATAGCTAAGTGATTCAGTTATATATATTTTTTTTTCAGGTTATTTTCCATTATAGGTTATTATAAGGTATTAAATATTGTTCCCAGTGTTAGAAAGTAAATCCTTGTTGTTTATCTATTTTATGTATAATAGTTTGTATCTGTTAATCCCATACTCCTAATTTACCCCTCCCACCCCTCCCTTTCTCCTTTGGTAACCATAAGATTGTTTTCTGTCTGTGAGTCTGTTTCTGTTGATCAACAAATCTTCTAAAAAGAGAAAAGCAGCTCTCAAGAGAAAATCTTTTCCTTTGATCAAAGATTATCTGCACAATCTCTTATGAGATAGGGGTAAGAAGAAAAAAGAAAGAAATTAACTTGATTATATTAACAAGACTGTTAAAATATCCAGTATAATAGTTTTCTTCTTTTGGAAATTAAATGTTTTTTGTGGACTACCCTGGTTTATTAACCATGACTAATAGTACTACTTATAGTAGAAAATGTGTTCTATGTTCTAAGTACTTAATACATACAACTATCAGAAATCAACTTCTGTTTGAAATTTTATTTGGTTTCTTGGAGTTTCTAAACAACTCTATGAGTTCCAGCTTTATTACAATATAAACCAATGCTTTTATACAAGTTAGTTTTTCTAAGGTACACTAGAAACTGTTTCTCTTTTCTGCTAACTTAGCATTTTGATTTTGTACATAGGCACACACAATTGACAGATTTTATTAAAAATTTTAATTTGGTTTCATAAACATTTTTAAAGTCTACCTTATGGTAAGTAACCAAATTGTGGCTTGTGGGTTGTTCTTTGTTTTGCTGGGGGGATGGGGTGAAGAAAGGCCATTTACATTTAGATACCTGCTGGATTAAAAGATCCAGTTGAATTTTTAAAATGAAGTTTCTGGGGCTTCCCTGGTGGTCCAGTAGTTAAGACTTCGTGCTCCCAATGCAGGGGGCACAGGTTCGATCCCTGGTCGGGGAGCTAAGATCCTGCGTGCCACCAGACACAGCTAAAATAAAATAAAATAAAATATAAAAAAATAAAAGAGAGAGAGAAATGAAGTTTCTATTCGTCAATAGTTGTGTAATTAGAATCTTTCATTTACCAACTCAAGAGATTCCTTGCCCTCTCCCAGGGTTAGGGTCTTTATTTATTTATTTTTTAAATTTTTATTGGAGTATAGTTGCCTTGCAATATTGTGTTAGATTCTACTGTACAGTGAATCAGCTGTATGTATACATATATCCCCTCTTTTTGGGATTTCCTTCCCATTTAGGTCACCACAGAGCATTGAGTAGAGTTCCCTGAGCTACACAGTAGGTTCTCATTAGTTATCTATTTTATGCATAGTATCAATAGTGTATATATGTCAATCCCAATCTCTCAATTCATCCCACCCCACCAGCCCCCTTAGTATCCACAGGTTTGGTTCTCTATGTCTGTGTCTCTATTTATGCTTTGTAAATAAGATCGTCTAAATGCCATTACATAGGCTGATTGTTTCACTGTGGGAATTTCTACAATTTCTTTGCTTTCAAATTGCTCAATCTCTATCATTTCCCCTGTTCTTATTTCTCAGCCACAAACCTGGAGTCTACTTCAGGGAGATGTTCTGCCTAGATTTTGATGCAACTTCTCTCCAGAAAAAATGCACTAATGCTGATTTACATCTCCCGGGCTTTTACTCAATTCCCAAGTCACATACTTAAATTTCAACCACAACCTAATATATTATCCCAATGTATTGCCTTTATATATGCATGTGTCTCTATAAAGCCTCCTGTATCATAGGTTCTTAACTGCTATCAATGGTGTATCAGATGCATAGAGCAAAGCAGTAAATAAAGCTAAACACACAAACTTCTTCAGAGTATTATGAGATAAACAGTCTCAATACTACTGACAGGAATCTACATTGATATAAGGCTTTTAGAAAAACAATTTGGCAAATATATATCAAATCCTTGATCTATTGGTACTCTTTGTGCGACTGTACTTAAGATAAGCTATCTTACAATAGAATATATTACTCCAAATATATTTTAGCACAAACATGCTCCCAGAAAAGTTATTTATATAAGGGATTTAATTAATTTCAAGTGGACAAATAATAAAAAAAAGACTCTCAAACAATCATAGGTCACATTATCATTTAATTTTAAAAGGGTTTAGAGTGAATTATTACATCTTTGAGAAAATCGTGTATTAAAACGTTGAATTGTGTGGTAGACTACCAAATTGAGTATTTACTCAAGTACTCAAGAATGAAACTTGCAAATTATACATAGTTCAAGAATGCTTGGTTCTTTTTTATATTTTTTCTTCTTTGTTGATATTCCAATTTTGTTCATGCATCATTTTCCTGAGCTTGTTGAGTATCTTTATGATTGTTATTTTGAATTCTTTGAATTATCAGATAATTCATATACTTTCATTTCTTCAAGGTCAGTTTCTAAATATTTATTTTATTCCTTTAATTAGGCCATGTTTCCTTGTCTCTTCGTGTGCTTTGTCACTTTGTTTTGGGATCTGCACATTTGAAAGAATAGCCACCTCTACCAGTTTTTATGGACTCGCTTTGTACAGAGAAAGACCTTGAGTAATCAGCACAGTTAGAGATTCTGCCAGCCTCCTAAATCTTTCCTGCTGATGCATCTTCTCTGGACTAGTGCCTGTAAATGCCCATGTACAGGGATTTGCAGGTTTCCTTTTTCAGGAGCTCATAATCTCCTGCTCCCTCTTGTGTCTACATGAAGTTCTGCAGGTTCTCTGAAGCTGCTACAGGCCACCCAGCTCTCTTTCGTTCTCAACAGCATCCAGACTTCCAGAGTATCTTGGATACTATCAGTGCACAAAGTCAGGCAAGACAGAAACCAGTTCCTCAGGTAGCCCCCCTGAAAAGCTAGAATGTTGGTCAGGTGCTCCACTTTTCTTTTTTGGGGGTTTTCTCCCACTCACTCTGTACTGAGCTGGGGAGAGGAACTATGGAGAGTGTGTGTTAGTTCAAATTGTTGCCTTTGTAGTCAGTTACCCCCAACCTAATGCCATTTCCGGTTAGCACTTAGATTCAAGAAAAACCGAAACAAGTCCCTCAAGCAGACCCCTTAAACGTTTGAACATTGGACTTGTGTTTCAATATTTTCTTTTCCTTCTCAGGGAGAAACAGGAGTTGGGAGTTTTCTCCCCATTGCACCATGCTGAGCCTAGAGGAGGAACTATAGCAAGTGGGTGGCATGACATTTCCTACCAGTTTCAATATGGCTGGTTTCACACTTGCCTTGAGTGCAGGAGCCTCTCCACTGGTTTCCGGATTTATCACTAAGTGAACTGGTTCATGTATGGCTGTTGAGCTGGTGTCTCCACGGGAAGAGGAAGGGTCTGGGGTTTACTATCCCACCATCTTGCTGGTGTAACCTTCGTATTACTAATTTTGAAAGTAAAATTTTAGAAGCTTCCTCTCTAAATCCAGAATAAGGAAGATAAAGGTGAACTTTTCACTACTTTTCATCTACATTGTGTTTTATTGGAAGGAACAAAAATAACTTCTTATTTGAAGAAGAAAGAATTGTCTATGTAGAACCTCCCCGCAAATCTATAAAAACAAAATATTAGAAGAAGGAAGTTTGGGAAAGTGGACAGATATACAATTAATCCATGAAAGTTATTTGCATTTCTGTACACTATCAACCACAGTTAGAACATGTAAACAAATCAGATATTTAGGCTGCATAACAAACCGCCCTAAAATTTAGCGGCTTAAAACAACAATAGTATTTTTTTTTGTAAGTCTATAATTTTGGCAGAGTCTTCTGGGGAGAGCTTGTCTTTTCTCCATCTGGCATCTGTTGAATCAGCTTCATTGAGATATGGAAGATCCACTTTCAAGATGACCATTTGGTGCTCAGTGCTCACCCTAGGCTATGTACCGACATTCTAATTTCCTCTACACGTGGCCCTTTCTGTGGGCTGCCTGGACTTCCTCATGAAATGGTGGCTGGGCTTCAAGAGTGAGTATCCAAAGAACACAAGACAGAGAAGAATTGCATTTTTATAAAAACGTCAGATGTTATTTAGTGTCATTCCACCAAACTTCATGGCTTAAGGCAGTCCTCTCCGTTTCAAAGACAAGGCACATAAATGCCAATCACGATGGAGGGAGTGTCAAAGGAAGAGTATAACACTGTAGGAAAATCAAGTGGTCATTTTCGGAAAATACAACCTTCTTTGAAAAAAAATGGTATTATAAACAGCAACAAAAATGGAAAGTTATACCATGCTTATAAATGAGAAGATTCAATATCATAGAAGTATTCAGTTTCTCCTACTTGAATTCTAATTTCACCATTCGGAATTGCAACAGGATTTTGAGGTTCATGTAGAAATGATTTTATAATTTATTTGGAGGTGTGCTAATCTGCAAATGGCCATGTCTGAGAAAGAAGAGAGGGAGATTTGCTCTACATATATAAGAATTTATCTTAAAGTTGTAGAAAAGAAGATATGACATTCAGATGGAAATATATTAACAGATTTAACAGAAAAGAAAGACCATAAAGAGTCCCCAATGTGCATAAAAATGTATATACAATTAACATGGCATTGAAGATGATTGAGGAAATAAAGAACTAAATGGTCTTAGAAAAAATTAGTTATCCATTTAATAAAATATTATATCCAAACTTCCAACATTTTATAAATGTGATTTTGGATGGATTAAATACCTGTGAGAGGCATAGTATTAAAAATTATAAAAGAAAATATTCTAATGACTTCTGGAATAAAAAATATTTCTTTAAAAATTTTTTATGGAAGTATAGTTGACTTACAATGTAATAATAATTTCAAGTGTACAACATAGTGCTTCAATATTTTTATGTTACACACACCATAAAAAGTTATTATAAAATTACTGACTATATTCCCTGTGCTGTACATTACATCCCTGTGATTACCTATTTTATAATTGGTGGTTTGTACCTCTTAATCCCCTTCACCATTTCCCCCAATACTCTTCACTAGTTAGTTCTCCATATCTGTGAGTCTGTTTTGTTATGTTTGTTTGTTTGTTTTGTTTTTTATATTCCACACATAAGTGAAAACATACAGTATTTGTCTTTCTCTGCCCACTGTGAGATATCACCTCACACCTGTCAGAATGGTTATCAACAAAAAGACAAGAAATAATAAGTGTTGGTGAGGATGTGGAGAAAGGGGAACCGTAGTGCACTGTTGGTGGGGAGGTAAATTGGTGCAGCCACTATGGAAAAAACTATAGAGGTTCCTCAAAAAATTAAAAATAGAACTGCCTTATGATCTAGCAATTCCCCTCTTGGGTATATATCTGAAGAAAATGAAAACACTAATTTGAGAAGATAGATGCAGCCTCATGTTTATAGCAGCATTATGTACAATAATCAAAATATGGAAGCAACCTAAGTGTCCATCAACAGATGAATGCATAAAGAAGAGGTGTATACACACACACACACACACACACACACACACACACACATATACAATGGAATATTACTTAACCATAAAAAAGAATAAAGCTTGCCACTGTGACATGGATGGCCCAGGGAGGTATTATGCTTAGTGAAATAAAAAATATCTCTTATATAAGATTTTTTAAATGCTTAATGTGGAAAAAGTTTAATAATTTTGCTACCTTAAAATTGAGAATTACTCTTTAGCAATTAAAACAGTTAAGGGAGTGCCAAATACTCTGAAAAGACAACTGACAAAAGATTAGAATCAAGAAGATATTTTTAAAAAACACCCAAAATCAATAAGAAAAGAAGAGTTACCGAAAGAAACTAAAGTATACGAATAGCTTTCAAACTTAAGAGCAAACTGAATGATGAATAAAAATATGAATATGAATAAAAATATATTTGATATTAATATATATTTAATGTTTTAGTCTAATTATATTTAATGTTCAGCTATATATTAAAATATATTATATAAATAATAAATATATATTATATATTTAATGTTAAGTTATATAACTTAGGGAATGGCTTTCATATGTGTACCAGGAAACATGTTCAACAATGTTCATTTATATCAAAAAAAGAAAAAAAATAGAAACAATCAATAACTTATTAGCATAGTACATAGCAATGAAAGTAAAAGAAACACCTCCACATGGCAAAGTATGCTTGAAATTTAGATGCATTCTTGAATATAATAAAGAAATGAACACATAATTAAATGCATAAATAAAAGTAATCTTAGAAGACTAACTTCAGTGTGATACCATATTTATAAAACTCAAAATCAATGAAAGCTTAACTATCTGTTGCTTACAGCTAAATCGATAAAGTTAGGTAAACTCAATATTTAAAAAGCATGTGAGTGATAAGTAGACGATACAAGGTAATGATTACTTTGGGAATGAGGCAGTGTGATAGTATTGGAAAGAAGCATGAAAGTAGCTTCCCTAAATTGCAATTTTTGTCTTTATAATTTGTGTGATAGGTTTATACACATGTTACATACAGTGTGTATGTGTATGTAATAAATTAAAATTTTAGATGTTTGGAGAAATGCTTCCAAACTTGTACACAGGTGAGTAGAAATCCCCAGCTTTCCTATATTTTATATGTAACCTTATATCTGTCAAGGCTCAGAGAAGCATGTGGCAAAGTAGAAAAGAAGATTATTCGGTTTACTGTGAACTTCTTTTATGCATCTCTTCATACCAACAAAGAACACACAGGGCAAAGTGGCCACAGAAATTTCTCAATGACTTAGCATTATAATCACAGTCTTACCCAGATAAAATGCATGGTGCCCACCCATTGAACAGAATATCGTACTAGTTACTGGGAAAATTCTAAAGATATAAGAGAAGAGCATTTGTTCTTAGATAACTTACAGTTTAGTTGAATTAATGATGAAAATACTCTCCAGTTATCCACCCTGTTACTGGAATTAAGTGCACAACCAACAGGTGGCATCATTTTACTTCTGGTTGTTCTGCAGTTTCCAGAGTCAACCAGCCCTTGCCAAAAAATCTAGCATTGTGCCCAAGAGTGGGATTCAAGAACAGTGTTAAAGTTATTAGTCATTGGAGTGCCCTTTGCTGTTCTGTGCTTCTTAGATTTCTGCATGAATATGCTGCTGGAAGTTGAGTAACTTCCATAATACAGTTCTTCACAGAAATAAAATTCTACATTGGAATACAGAATCCTCTAACTTTCATAAATCAGACAAGATCAAATGTATACAAATATTTAAGATTTATTCCAAGGCAGTACAGTAACAGGTGAAATTAAAATTCAAGTATAAAACAAAAAGTAATATTTCACTCAAAATACCTGCACCAAAATGCAGGTAGGATTCCCGAAAAGATTGTGAGCAGGGTAAAGTAGAATTATTTTTCACATTTTTTGCAATGCAGCATGTACTTCAAGAAAGCATACCATTTGCAAGTTACTTAAGAAGATGTAAAGGCAGATTAAACACAAACCCTGAACTCAAGAATCTTATAGCTTTGTACACGTGATCAGAAGCACCAAAAATCATGCAAGTCATACAAGAAACGCTATAGAAGACAATGCCCACTGCTGCCATTTCTGTACCTAACACCCCAGCCCCACCCATGTGCTTTTAACAGCCAGTTTCTATGATTTTTATTGATGGACTGCTCTTCAGCTACTGGAGCCACTTGGTCCAGACAGATGGAACTGAGCCGACCGTGGGACATCTGCCTAGGATCCCACAATTGCTTGGCTTCTCCCTTTCCCTGGCCCAGTCTTCCTATCCCTGGTCTCCCCTGGAAGCACTTCTTAGTATATAAATGACTTCCACAAGTCTTTATCTCAGGATCTCCGACTGGTAATGCACCCTAAGTCAAGTTTAGGATAAATCTGTAGATCCTGAGAAGGAGAAAAGAAAGCTCACTGGGAAGCAACCCTGTTGTTTGATTTTGCGTGTTATATGGAGCAAAATCATCTTGACTTTGTTCAAATGGTTTCATTACTTTCAGTGTACTATTGCTTATTAGTTTATGTTACAGAGAGTATTTGATCAACATACCTAATTTTAAACATGATCTTTCCTTTCCTTAATGTAGTACAGTCTCAGATCTACTGTAATCATTATATTCAATTACTAGAAGAATGAAGCACATGGACCAAATGATTAACATTCACAGGAAATTGCCTTTTTTTTTTTCCACAATGATATTTAGCTTGTCCATGTGAAATGCAATTCAGGAGTCTTTCAGCATTTTTGCTATTTTAATTACAGTTTACAAAGTTTAGCTTGATTAATTAACACTAGATTGATGTAAACTAGATTCATGTTATGTTTGCTGCACTGATAATGAATTTCCATTTATCAAAAAAACGAAACCAGCTCTGTCCATTGGAAGGAAGTTTTTCTTCTTCTTTCATTTTTCCTCATTTTCAAAAGTATGAATTGACTTAAACTCTATAAAATAGTTCAGGGAATTATATCACATACTTAAATATTTTAAATGCCACAGGAAAACCCTAGTAACCGTCACTTAATACGTATAAAACCGTTATATTTAAAATTGATGATAGAGTATTTTTTTAAGTGAAAAAGGAGAAGTTGTTAAATGAAAACTGAATTAAATCACTCTCTTACCACAAGTTAGCCAGAGTGAAATACATTTTAAAAGGATGGAGTTCACATATCGGACCTGAGGTTCAATATACATCCTTTGAAAAGGACTATTCACTATTCCACTATTCACAAGGATGGCAGACCTCGGATAATAACATCAGTGCTCCGTGAGAAGATGGTTGATCTTCAATTTCGTGCTGTAGCTACAGCTAAACTCTAGTAATTGAATCTAGGGTGTAAATGTTGGTAAAGTTCCTGAGGCAGAGAGCTAGGCATATTATTTTGGGTTGCCTACAGCCAAACTAAAACAGATTAATCAGACAGAAATTCCAAGAATGAAATATGGTTAACTGGCCTGATCTGCACAAATCAGAATGAAGTCAAGTGGATTAAGTGAATTGCAGCAGACCAGACAGACTAGGATACTTCTAGATTATATTTTGAGATCTGAAATATTGGTAGTCTGAATCTTTTATGAGGAGAAATCTGGGACTTTTTAAGTTAAGAAAACTCTATTTATAAGCCAAAATATTGATACATTTTGGAAAGTTTTGCATTTACTTTTCCCAAATGGTAGCAATATTCTAGTTGCTCCAAGTTTGCATTTTATCATATAACAGAAAGCCTGCCAGTTTTCATATCAAAGATAAAGAAACATAGGAGGGAGGGCAGGGCACAATGTAGCCAAATGTGGGGTGGGGTGGGGAGGCAATAGGCTTTCCTTTTTCTTTCTTTCCTTCCCTCCCTCCCTCCATTCCTCCTGCCCTCCCCCCTCCCTTCCTCCCTCCCTTCCTTCCTCACTTCCTTCCTTCCTCCCTCCCTCCCTTCCTTCCTTCCTTCTTTCTTTCATAAAAGAATAAGAAGTTGTGTCCCTGTACACAAAGGAACTAAATTTCCCCCAAAAGCAGAAGAGGATGATGTGAGACAGTAGAGGTGAGGGATAGTAGAGGCCAGTGGATGGTATAGAGGTAATAAGACATGTTAGTAGCCAAGTGCCTGTCACACAGGCAAGACAACCCTCAATGTGTATGTAAGATAGGGCTTTCCAACTCTATTTAAGAAATCTCAAACTTTTAATAAATTCAGCATCAAACTCGTTCTTGGCCAGACTTCTACAAACATCATAGAAGCTTTTTAATTCACTCACTCATTTATTCATTCATTTGAGAGGCATTTGAGTATCTTCTATGTGCAAATTTAGCTGCCTGGTATGGGGAAAAGTGCATAGGCAGAACAAAATACATATCTCTGTGTGTTAGATACAATCCCAGCTTTGCAAATACCTGCAACCAGGTATGAGTAGAAGCAATATTTATTTTATAAAATCATAATGACAGACATCTATGGACTTGAGTTGTCAGTGAAATTTTTGAAGTAAGAACTGGAAATTCAAATGGCTTTCTGAAAGATGGCAAGAACTCCTTCAGTTAGAACCCCTATGAATAATTCCTGAGCACTGAAGACACTGATACTGAACAATGCTGGTAGAAGACGAGGGGGGAGAAGACAACTTTCTACATGATGCCAGTATAGTACTTTAAAAAATGATAATAAAAGAACTCATTCTTCATATCTGAAAGCAACCTAATTTACAGAGTAAGTAATCAGTATTTATATTTGTCACCACTAACTACTTATCTATTTAATGAGTGTCCTTTAATTATGCATTACATTGAATGCCTATTTCTAATTACAGAATAACATTATTTTGGGTACTGGATACATATGTCTTTAGTTTTGCAAAACCTTTTGATTACTCTTCTTTTGTGATGTGCCTCTGAAATCTTACTTTGGGTGAGAAGAAATCCTCCATGGGTAGGTCTTCGGCCAAGTGTGTTTTGATAAAGGTCTTCACGTGGATTTGATGTCCTTTTCAAACTGAGAAACACTGTTGTAGAGGGAGCCTTCCAGTCTTACCTTTACCGTCTAAATGCATTTCATTCACCCCACAAGACTGCTATTTTTTTTTTTTTTTTTTTTTTTTTTTTTTTTTGCGGTACGCGGGCCTCTCACTGTTGTGGCCTCTCCCGTTGCGGAGCACAGGCTCCGGACGCACAGGCTCAGCAGCCATGGCTCACGGGCCTAGCTGCTCTGCGGCATGTGGGATCTTCCCAGACCGGGGCACGAACCCGTGTCCCCTGCATCGGCAGGCGGACTCTCATCCACTGTGCCACCAGTGAAGCCCAAGACTGCTATTTTTATTTCTCCATCCAGTCTATTTTTAATCTACTTAATAGCAACAATTATACTTACAGTCAGTGTGGCCTAACATGTTACCATTACAGGCTTCCATGAAGATTTATTTTCCCTAAGACTAACACTGGCTTCTTTCCATTTCCTTTTTCACTCTGCTAGTAAGGAGTAGAGTGTCTTGGAGAGCCTATGTAGACATGCTTTATATCACCTTGCTCTTCCTTCTCTTGGGAAGATGTCTCCCAAAGAGAATACTTCATGGAGTAAGTCTTACCAGTGCAGGCCTACTATATAACACATACAAAAACTATCATGTAATACAAACAGTAACTCATAATATTAGCATTTATATGTATTAGTATATTGTTTGAATTAGGCATGTATAAACTGATCAGAGGCAAATAAGTTGCCACTTCTCGATCATCCCTCTATAAAAGCTGTAACATCCTACA
Organism: Phocoena sinus; assembly: GCF_008692025.1. Taxonomy (NCBI): domain Eukaryota; kingdom Metazoa; phylum Chordata; class Mammalia; order Artiodactyla; family Phocoenidae; genus Phocoena; species Phocoena sinus. The sequence goes on from NC_045775.1 coordinate 28,386,568, forward strand.
CCCAGGATGTGCATTATCAATTGCTCATTAAAGTATTTAAAGTTCTTTCTCCCTAACAGTCATTGTAAGATAGGGAAAGAAATAGTAATGGGAACAATAAACAAATAAATAATTTGCTCACACGAGAGCAAGTTTACATAATTTGGATGAGTCACAAACTGCATTTAGGTAAGTAAAAATTATCTATGCAGTTTTTAATAAGGAGCCCTTGGAGAGAAAAGTGGTTTCTCACCATGGAAGTTTTTTTATACTACAAAATAAAATAATATTAATAATGTACATGACCAGAGAGCTCTCTGAAATTAATGTTCAGGCCCCAAATTAAAAATTGCTCCACTGAAGGTACATGGTATTACCCAGGACCCTGCTCTTCTGGGGGAAAGCTTGTTTGATAGACATATGGTGCAAAGGCTATTAGACACTGATAAATCCATTTAACAAGAGGAAGAGACACAAGAAAGCCTGATGCAAAAGGGGTGCTACAGGAAAACAAATTAGATTGAACCAGTTGCTAGGAAACAGGGCAAACTAAGTGCATTGGAGCAGTTAGTTGGGGCAACTCCGAAGGATTAACAGCCCTCCATTTCCATGCAGAGACCAAAGCAGACCAGTTTTGCAGCCTATGTCAGAGAACAACACAAGCTGTGTAACCTGGCCTTGTAGGTACAGAAAAATCCTCACTGTACACATTTCCAGAGCCAAAAAAATGGGAAAATAATAAAAGTACCTTATTAGCCCACATCTATAGTCCATCACCAAAGTAGATTTGAATGTGGCTCAAACTTTATTTCAGAGTAATATCATTTATCACAAGATCCACTGTAGACAGATTTATGTGTAGGAACAACTTATACCCAGAGCATGAACAGACAGAACCTTGAATCAGGATTTAAGAGAGTGGACGGGATGGGAGGTATTTTCTGGGTCATGAACTGACATTGAATTTTCAGTTTTTATGAAGGTTGTCTATATTGTCCAGACAAAAAGTCCTGTGCCACCTACTTCTTGAACTTCCTCTTTAGTATCTCTCTCTCATTAGTGCTGACCACTCTTTTCTGTTCAGTGGATTTAGCGCATTTGATTAGAATATGACCTCATATGGGTCAGTCTCCTCCCTGTTTATTTATATGCATGACATCTAGATTAGGCTGTGAGTGACAGTAACTGCCCAGAAAAATATGTTGTATATCTGAAAGAATGATTGAATATTTATTTTATCATTCAGGCATTTAAAAAATTTCTTTACATGCATAGTCTAGCTTCCTAAAAAAATATTTAAGCTCTTTGAGAGCAATATATAGTATTCATATTATTTATCTTCCCATCAAAGAAGTAGGTCAATATTAAGCAGATAATAGATATTCAAAGAGTACTCCTTAAGTTAAATCAAATATCTATTGTCAGGCGATCCACTTGGAGAAAGGGCAAAGCTATGCTAGCAGGACATGAAATAGATTTTGTTATGAGATTACACTACTTCATAACAATGACGGCAACAACAAAAATAAACACAGTAATACTAAACATTCATTAAATACTCAAGTAAAATTCTAAGGACCAGGAATATAAAAATAAAGGAAACAGACAAGAACCTCTGCCTTCATTGAGTTTACATTCTAGTCGGGCAAAGCAGACAATAAACAACCAAATATATAGTTAGATGATGATAAGTGCTATAGAGAAAAAGGAAAAGGGAATATGGAGCATTGGGATGTTGCAATCTTTATCCTGACGACATAATCAGGTGAGATGGTAATATCTGAATAGAGATCTGCATTCAGTGAGGAAAGGAGCCCTGAGATTAGGCAAAAGGAACAGCAGTTCTGAAATGGACTGTGCCTAGTGTTTGACAAGCAAACACTAGCAAGGAGGGCAGTGTGGCTAGAGCTGAGTGAGCAGAAGGGGAAGTAACAGGAGAATTAACAAGAGGCAGATGCTGTACAGCCTTGCTGGTCAAAGTAATGTCTTTGGCTTTTTCTTTCAGTGGGGTGGTGGGTAATTAAAAGGTATGAGAACAGCCACGTCATGTTCTGACCTTGTTTTAGTAGAATCACTCTGGCTTTTGTTTTAAGAAAAGACTGAAGGAAGACAAAGAGAGAAGCAGCTAGACCAATAAACAGGCTGCAGCAATAACCTGGATTTGGCTTGGATCAGGGTTTACCATGGAAGTGATAAGAAGTGGTTAGATTCTGGATATATCAATATTTCAAAGGTAGAAAAATTGTATTTTCTGCCAGTGTGAATGTAGACACTTTGGTCTGAACAACGGGAATGATGACATCACCTTTGACAGAGAAAGGGAATACTGAGGGGTAGGTTTAGTGGTACAAGTGTTGGGGCTTCTAGAGGGATTGGGATTAGGATTAGGATTAGGGTTAGGGTTAGGGTTAGGGTTAGGAGGGTTAGGGTTAGGATCTCGGTTGTGGTCACTAAAAGACTGCAATGCTTATTATGCAACCAAGTGGGCATGTTCAGTAGGCAGCTGGATATAAAGGTCTGGAGTCCTGGGAGGAGCACTTGGCTATAGATACAAATTTGAGCAAAAGAAGAGAATTAATTGAATTATGTCTTTGTTGATGTAAGAGATGATGAGATCTATTAAGTGGAATTGTTTGCCTTTATTAGCTGCACAAAGAATTTATCTATACTATCAGCTGAAGAAAAGTCAGGGTAAATGGGAACGAATTTAAGTGGGTATATGTGGTAGGTTGAGATTCTGGAAGTTCTCTTTCAACTTCCTTTATTTTCTTAATGAAATAGAGAACAAAGTTAATAACAAAGAGCGATGATTAAGGATGAGGGCTAGGGTTGTTAGGTGTCCTCTATATAAAGAATGTGCTCTGTATCTAATCATTTTACCCTGTTCCAAAAATACCTCTGTTAAGATACCCTAAATGTCCTATACTCAGCTTTTTTCAATAAATAACAAAAATTCCAGCGTTAGAGCTATTTTTCTATCACACTAATTGGCAGCCTGAATCAGTTAAATGGCAACCTAACTGAAAGCTCTTCCTCCACAAATAAAAACTGGACAGTACCTTATGGTCTTTCCTGCAGGTTTGGCTGGAAGAAGGCCAAAAGAGAGAACTGAGAATCAAAAGTACTTATTTTTCATATTCAGAAAAGATCGTTCTTTAGAGAAAGTTCCAAGTTTTGAAAAAGTAACCATTATTCGGGATAACTTGAGATTAGTATGCATGTTTTGAAAATCAGCCAATCAACAACAGCCTTACTCAAGTTACTGTGACTTGTGAAAGTCAGTCAAGCAATGATAAAAAGCCAGTCTTGAAAGTCAACCAATCAGTGACAATCTCATGTTAAACAGTGGCCAATCAGCAAGTGCCTCAGTCACTTTCTGTGTTCCGACACAGAAAGGCAACCAGACAACACCAGCCTTATTTCAGTGACCATGCTACCACAGCTGGAAGTTCTGTATTCCCTGAAGACTCCCTCTTCTGAAAGTCTGCCAATTTCTGAAACCCAGACTTCCCAAAACCTTACATACCGTTATCTCTGGTTTGTTCACAGAGACAATGCATTACAAGTGCTCACTCATTTGCAGGTAAACTGAAAGTTCACATTTTTGCATCAGATAGTTTGATATAGTGTTTGTAAGTTCACAAACTTTTCAACAGCTGAACCCCTGTTTATGATTACTTAGGAGTTTGGACTTGTGAATTTGGACTTGAATTACAAACTTTTCAATTCTCGTGGTGGTTTCTAGTATCTATTTTTTAAAAATGTAAACCCCCAAATGTCAACACACAGGTGTAAATTTTGTGATGAATTTTCTGAACAGTGGACATTACTAAATAAGGAAAAAGGTTTTTTTTTTGAGCTCTTTGTGCAGAATGCAAGTATTCATTCAATATTAAAAATGGTAGACAGTCATATATAAACCAACATATTGATATAAGAGGTATGATTTCCTCAACTGGTACCAAAATAGTGATAAAATAACAAAAATTTTGAGTGAAATTCAGATGAAGAAAAAATAATTGCAGTAGAAGTTGTAATGGCCTTCCACATTGTATAGCAACATCAGTCTTTCAGCTCAAATGTCTTTTGAATGTACATCTACCAAAAGTATTTTCTGATTGTAAAATTGCAAGCAATTTTTAAATTCCAGAATTAAATTTACTGCGATGATAGTAATAATAAATTGTTACGTTTACTATTACAGAGATTATCAAGGATCTAAATGCTTTACTTTTCAAAATAGCTGTGGTGCAAATAATCACAATGCAGAGAAAACTTTGTTTGCTTGTGCAATATTCTCATGAAAAAGGCTTCTTTACAAGACTATGGGGAATAAAATTCCTTTCAGCTGAGACTTCAGAAACAATACCAAAATTTTTCAGAGACTCTCTTTTTAAGTCAGGAGGTAATGATGAAAATTGTACTGCTTTTGGTAGGATAAAAGTACAAGTTTTGGTAAATGTCTTGTAAAAGTGAAAACAAGATTTATTTAAACTTGAAGCAAAGCATGATTCTATGGAAGATGTTGGCTACTCCGCCCATATTCTGCATGATGCTGCTCAAAGAGCATCCCTTGTCCTTTCTATTAGCAATGAAGTGATTCTATGAAATTGTTCTCTAATTTCAGCATTTACACTGTCAAACTGAGTGATTAAATGATTTTTGTGATTTTGTTGGAATTCAGTTTTCTTCAGTTCTCTCACATTCAACAACGTCATTGGCTCTCTTTAACAAATACAGTTGAAAGCGTTTCCAACTGTATTTGGAGACTGTTTTGAAGTCCTGAAATAAAATGTTAGTTCTGAATAAGAGGACGCCCCCAACATTTTGTTGACTTTTTAGATAATCCATTGACTGATTTTTGACTTCTACTTTTTTTCTTATTTATAGTTTCAGTACCTCTTTAGCATTAGTATTATGCAAATTGAAAAAAGAGCAAACAGTGCTAAGTAATTCATTGCTTAAAGACATCTGTGGAATGCATTAAAGAATTGATGAAAAGCATTATCCCTTTAAGTATCCCTCAAAGCCGTTTTTCAAAGGGAAAACATTACCATGAATGGACAGGAATTCTATCTTTAAATGTATAATTATTATGGCACTTGCCATGACTACCTACTGAAATGTACATCATACCTTGAAGAATTGGATTCTTTCATATGAATGTTACATGGAAGCAAGTGGAATTATCATATGTAGTGTTGAAGAACAAGGAAATGGAAATTGAGGATAATGCTTCTTCTATTCAAGGCACAACATTTGAAAAGTTATCTATCAAGGGATGCCACATTATCCTGAAGAATGGGAAAGCAAACTATGCCAGGCAAGATGGCATTATGTGTTTCAACAAACAAAATTTGAAGAGCAGTTCTTGGACTTAACTTTTTGCCATACATAATTGTGCATTGGCTTATAATGCCAATGTCGAGTGTGTTTTTTCATTAATAAATTTTCAGTGGACAAAAGAACAAAATAAGTTGGATGTGACCACTGTCGATGCTATGTTACGATGTATATGGGACATAGACTGCAAAGAATTTTATAAACAAATGCTGTGAAATAAGGAACTGTCAGAAGAGCCAAATCATCAGGGAAAAATAATTTTTAAAAACAGAGGTGTATTTCAGATAAACAATGAATAATATTTTAGTATAACTATGCCCAGTGCAATCATTTTCTTTTGTCTTAAAGTACATATGCACAGCAATTAGAAATAATTCAAATGTACCTGAGAATCTTGTATTTTCATTTTCTGGCAACCTTAATAAGGGTTGAGGTTTTGAGGAGAAATTAGGAGATATGAGTCACCTTAGAGACTGCCAGAATCAATGAGTCAAGAAAATACAATATGATTGTCAGACAGCGTTTTAGGGCCCTTTGAAGTTTGAAGTCACAAATTCAAAGTGACACTAGTTAGCATGGGTATGTGTTTGTCTCTGATAGCCTTCAGTTGTAAATGTGGAGTAAACATAGAAATATTTTCAGTAAAAATAATTGCTATTTGATTCCAGTCTGCACTTTTAACCAATATGCTAAACTCTCTCCCAATGAGAAGTGATTACTTAAGATAAACTGTCACTTCCTTATGATTATGAGATCTGAAATTACATTTAATTTAAAAATATTTATAAATCAGGTATGCTATAAATGGTAATCTCCAACACTGAAAGATGGCTGATGTCTCTTATACCTTGTTTCTATCTTTGCTCTTATTTTTCTCAAAGAATGTAAGGAAAGTCACATTTATTAGGATATAATAGAGAACAAGAAAGCTGAATGAGCTTTACAAGAGGCAGAAACGGCAGATAGCTAGAAGCAAGGATTTAGGAAACGTAGGTCCTAATTCTGATCAATTCACCAAACACCATATCTCTGTGATCACACCTGCAAATGTGGTGTCATTCCCAAAATAGCATGCAAATGCTGAGGAGATACATAGGATCTTACTTGACACAACTTGAGGATTTCTGAAGGTGGAACAAGTCATCTACACGCAGAAAGAATCACTGGGCCAAAAGGCTTCCCCTCAGAACTCCATCTGGGGTTGCCATTTCTTATTCTTATGATAGCAAGGTTGGAGGCCTTTGTTATTCTTTAATTAATTTTTTTATTCTTATATATCTGAGTTTGTATTTCCCAAAGGATCTTGACTATAAGCAATATATATTTCCCATCAAAAATGCCTCTGTTGTATTGCAGAAACAGAATATATTCTCCATTTTTCTACTAGTCCCATATCACAAATGCTGTTAGACATTCAATGATCTATTTTTTTTAGTAAGTCTCTTTCTATTTCAGTGTTTATGCATGAGATTGATCTAATGCCCAGAGGAGAAATATCATCATCAGCTTTTACGGCATTTTCAGAAAGGCATGTATGCATTTTGCTTCTCCTGTTTTATGAAGCTCTTTTTACTGCTTTCTCTTAAGAATATATTATGAAAAATCCAATTTCCTTGCAGATATGTCGGACTGTGCTGTTTCTTGAAAGCTAGAACAAAATCTGCTTTCCAGATGACTTATGCAATTTGGAACCAAATAGATGGGTGTTCGGCTTGAACAAATTCTCATAGAACTATCATTTGTAATATTTCCACAGTCTGGAACAGGAATTCACTGATTGTTTTTAATCTGATGTACATCCAGTAATAAGGTGCCAGGCACCACGCTGAGCAAAGACTTGAATAACCTCACAAATCGTTCTGTACTAAATGGCTCAGTGAGCCAAAGAGGAAGTCTTAAGGAAATAAAATGGCTCTAGAATGGATCTGTGGAAGGAAAGGGAAGATGGTCGAGGAGTAAGGGGAAGGTGCCAAAGAAAAAGCAACTGTCATCTTTGTCCTCAACTTACAGTTTGTGTGCTTGATTATATATTTACTTATTTTTAATGTAGTAGTATTTGATATGGAAAAGAATAAATGTAACCTAAAGCAAACTAAAGCAAAATCATAAAATTAATATCCGTGAACCCACCATCCAATGTAAGAAGTAAAATTTTGCAGTACCATTCTATCCATCCTGTGTCTTCCTCCTTGTTCAGTGACTCCCCCACAAATGTGACTACACCATGAGTGTTATTTTTATATCCTTCTTTTTTAGCTTTACATTTTTACAACTTATATATTCATTTATAAACATTCAATTGTCAGTTTCCCTTCCTTTTGACCTTTATAAACACAGCATCAAAGTATAAGTAGATTTCTTGGATTGCTTACTTATGCATATTGTGGCATATAGCTTTATTTCATCCATTTCCATATGCAAAATATGCAAGTGAGTGAATAAATCATTCTACTTATCCATTTTTTCTGTATATTTGAGGTCTTTCTGTGCTTCTTCCTTTTTCACCCTGCCCCGACTTTTCTTTCCATCTCCTTCTTTCCTACCTCTCTCTCCCTCCCCTCATCCCTCATCCTTCCATTATTTTCTTCCTCTTTCTCTTATTTTCTCCCATTCCTTCCTCCTTCCTTCCTTGCTTCCTTCCTTTTTATTTTCTATTTCAGTAGTTTTGCCACAGATATTTTTCAAGATTTTATTTTTTAAAGCAGTTTTAGGTTCACAGCAAAATTGAGAGGGAAATAGAGAAATTTCGTATACATCCCCTGCCCTCACACATGCATAACTTCCCCCATTATCAATATCCCCCACCAGAGGGGTACGTTTTTACAACTGATGTACCTACGTTGATACATCATAATCACCCCAGGTCCATAGTTTACATTAGGATTCACTCCTGGTGTTGTACAACCTATGGATTTGGACAAATGTATAATGACATGCACCCATCATTAGCATCTCATACAGAGTATTTTCTGTGCTCTGCCAAGTCATCCCTCCCTGCCATCCTCACCTCAACACAAACATTTCCATAGCTCTCTCTTGACACTTGACAAAAAGAAAGCACCTAACATATTTACGTCAAATTGAAATTGTTGGATCAAAGGTAACGCAAATGTTCAACCTCACAAAATAATGCTAGTTTATTTCCTCATATTTTCACCAGAAATTGATTGATTCATCTAATACCCAAATTTGTCTGACTTCTTTGTTGTGGGAATTATCATCCGTGGAAATAAAATCATATCAATAGGTTTAAAATGGTAATTTGTTCCTTATTACTAATGAGGTTAAACATCTTGTCATGTGTTTTTTCTCTTATCATGTTTCCTCTTCAGTGAGATGCCTGTTAGTCTTTCCTCTAATTTTCTATTGAGTTTTGTCCTTTCTTAACTGATTTGTAAGTGTGTTAATAATCCTTTGTAAATTACATGTATTGCAAACATTTCTCAATTTCTGTCTTGTCTTTTCACTGTCTCTAGGCTGTCTTTTGTTGAACAGAAGTTTTTAATTAACAAGCAGTTGAATTTATCCATATTTTAATGCATGTATTTTAATTTATCTTTCCCTAGCTCAAATTTGGAACAAAAATAAATATTACTGCTTATTTTCTTCTAAGGTTTCAGAGATCCTCCTTGAATTTTTAAGTCCTCAACCCATCTGGAACTGACTTTTGTGTATAGTGGAAAGCAAGAATCCATTTTAAGGATCCAATTTGTGAGGGCAATTAATTGTTCAATCACCCTATTGAATAGTTCCTCCATTCCACAATGATATTAAATCCACTTCTGTGATGTATCAAGTTGTAAAACACAGTCTATTTCCCAGATCTTTATTTTGTTCTATCAGTCAACATTTTTCAATCCCTGTGCCAATTCCATACTGACTTTATCATTACAGCCTTACAATATACCTTGATATCTAGAGAGGCACATCCTTTACTCTTCTTCCTCAGAAGTATTTTAGCTATTCTTATTCTTTTGCTCCTCCAGATAAATTTTAGAATTAGCTTGTCCATATTCATGAAAAACTCTGTTGGAATTTTGATTGAAATTGTACTGCATTTCAGATAAATTAGAGGACAATTGATGTTTGTATAATTTTGAGCTTTCATATCTGTAAGAACAATATAGCTCTCCATTTACTTAGGTCTTTCAGAAAAACATTGATTGGATGTGGAGGCTCATCTTCTTCCCCAATTTTGAAGCTTAGCAAAGTGCTGGCTCAGCTGGTCCAAAATGAGTGAAGATCTAGACCAGCACTGTACTCTCCAATAGGTATATAATGCAAGCCACAAGTATAATTTCAATTTTTCTATTAGCCACATTAAGAAAAGAGTAAAAAGAAAAGACTAAAAAGGAAGTTCATTTTAATAAAATATTTATTTAACCCAATATATTATAATTTTGACTTGGAAGCAATATAAAAATTATTGGGATCTTTTACATTTTTTCACACCTTGTCTTCAAAATCTAGTGTGTATTTTACACCTAAGACACATCTCAACTAGAACTAACCTCATTTCAAGTGCTCAATAGCCATATGGGACTAGTGGCTACGATACTGGAAGCAGAGCTGTAGAGTTTCCCTGCGTATTATTGAATGCATAGTTACCTACATGTGCTTTGGGCCTTCTTTTAACTACAGATATCTAAAGCAGTACTAGGAATGTCTTGTACCAGAACTCTTCATGAAGCACTCACCCCAGTGATGCCTGTGCTTGGAAGAATGTGCATTTTCCAATTGTTGGATGCTGATTTATGTATGTCTGTTTAACCGTGCTGATTGGTTACATTGTTCATATCACATATATTTTTGAGTATTTTGTCTGCTTGATCTATTAATAATTGGGAGAGATGTGTTAAAATCTTACTCTATGATAGTGGAGTTATCCTGAAACTGTTTCAGGATTTTTGGTGCTATCAGCATTTTTCTACAGAACCACCCTACTTTTTATTTTCTCTCAGTTCAAAGCATCCAGCATCAATTTCAGTCCCTTTTTTTGGTTTTACCTTTCTAGGGGATTTATTGGTATAGGAAGTGGGATATCATGTGTTTGAAATTTCCCTTACTTCAGCAAACCCAGTGTGTACTACATTAAAAGTATGCTTTATTCAGGATCCACTAGTTTTGTAGCAGGAGTTTCTTTTAGTATCTAGATATTTCTCCAAGAGTAAAACTTCTTTATTTGTATTTTTAAAAGCACTTTTACTTCCATTATTTTTTTCATTATCTAAAAATTCTTCAATAATTTGTCTGTATGTTTGCTCAATTGTTTTTCAAGTTGTCTTTTGACTTATTTTTTTTCTACTGAGAATTTTTCATTTGCTTGTTTTGCAAATGTTTTAAATGTATATGTGGCCAAAGCTACTCACTATAACTTCGTGTTTTCTGACTATTTTCTTATTTACAAATATATTCTTCAGCACAAGATTCCATAGATACCTATCCATCTTTTCCTAGCATATTTATGGTTTTTCTGTTAATATTTGCCTCTAATTTATCTGAAGTTTATTTTAAAGAAATGACTGCGTAAAAATCTCATTTAATTTTTACTTCAGTGATTATCCAATTTTCCTGAAGTAATTAATGAATAATCCATTCTTTCATTGCTGATTTGAAATGCCACTTTTATCACAGAATAAATTATCTTGATTTCTTGGTCATTTTTCTGATTCTGCTATTCCAATAATCTCTCTATATCTCAGATTTCAGTGTTTTACTGTTTTAATTAATTCAGGTTTAAAGCAAGGCATAATAAGTATTAGCATATATATTTCTTTATTGCTTTTATTATGTGTGGATTTTTCTTGCATGTTTGTTTTCTGTTATACTTTACACATCCTTCAATGAAGATAAAAAGATGTGCTGAGATTATAATTGTTAAATTTTTATATTAATTTTGGGAGTTTAAAAAATTTTTAACATTCTTATTCGAGCAATGGCTTCTTACTCGATTTACTCAACTTGTTAGTGTCCATTGTTGAAATTTTAAACTTATTATCAAATGGTTCCTATAAAATTATTACTAAAACAAGCAATTTTAAACTTTTGATTACAGAAAATTGCAAACATAATTGAAAGTAGAGAGAATAGTATAAAGAACATCTGTTTATCTATTACCTGGATTCAACAATTATCAACCAATGGCTACACTTGCTTCATCTATGCCTTCACCCAGGTCCAAATCACCCCTTTTATTTTGAAGCAAATTCCAGAAACTGTGCCAATATTTCAGTAAGCATCAAGATATAAGGACTCATCATTTTAAACATAATTACATTACTATTCACAGCTCAAAAATTAACTACAGTTCCAGGGCAAATCAATTAAACTTTACAAACTACAATTTCCTCATCTGGAATGTGAAAAACAGTAGTACTGTCTCTTAGGTTAGAAAAAAAAAAAAAAACTATTGCTATTATTAATAATAATAATTTAAATGATTATACTCATTTATAATTTGATCTATTATATGATGGGTTTTATTGACACACTTTTATGTTGAATTGTCATGCATTTCTAGAATGAAAGCTCTATGGTAATTATATATTGATATTTTAATATATTTTTGGAATTGAGTGATGAGTATCTTACTTTGAACTTTTGCATTTATTTTATGTGAGATTATTTTCTAGACCTTTAATTCATTTTCTCAGCTGTTTAATAGGTTTTACTAGCTCATTGTATTAATTTTCTTTCTTTCTCTATGCCCAGGAATGGTTTGACTATTACCAGAATTACATGCCTCTTTCTAATCTCCTAAAGGATATTATGCATTAATATTGTACTTGTTTTATAATTTTTCTGTATGGTCTTTCTTTCCCATAGAGTGTGAATCTTTCAAAGGTGAGAACCATTTCTGACAATAGATACTCAACAAATGCTGACTCGATAAATGAGTGAATAAATTAATATATATGTACAACACCTAATACACTAACTGATATAGATATAAGTTACTCTTTTTAATATTCGCCAAGAAGAAAAAAAATTTCAATCATAGGTTTTGGGGATGAAGATAATAATCCCATTGTGCTCTACAAATCACTCTGTCCTTTTGGAGCCTTTACATAAAATAGTGTCTATAGAGGCAACTGTCCTCCCAGAGTGCCCAGGATATGTGAATTGCCTGTGTTTGGCTTTCTTTTTCTACAATCTCTATTTCCTGTTCTAGGTTTCTCAAGGAATATAAATTGATGAACTATACCATGTACTGAGATTAAAAGAGACAAAATATTTGAAAGGGTGAGAAATAAACTTTCTCAAAATCATAAATTATACGGCAATGCCATTAAGCATTCTTCATGCAGATAGAAAAAGGATAAACTCAGCAGGTGATGATGATAAAGAATATAAACATTCATTTTTAGTGTGCAGGAGACTTGCTGTCATTCCTTAAGGAAAACATTTAAAATGTGTGGGACTCAGTGTCTTTATCTCTTACTCACTATGATCACTTGTTTTATAGGAATTTAGTCTAAGAACTTAATAATAATTAAAACCCCAAAAAGAAAATGAAAAACAAGAACTATTAAAAGAACTGTAGATATTGAATAATAATAATGTGAGAATTTTAAATCATATAAAAGCTGTGCTAAGAAAAAAGTACTTAACTTTGATCACGAAATTGTGAAATGTTTCAGATTTCTGTTTTAAATCTGAAAATGAATTTATATACACCAGGAGTTTTTGTCAGCCTTATGGCTCAGTGTAAAAATTAATCTTGGACAGGCAGGGCTGTTCCTCAATTTCAACTGTCCTGGAAAGAAAACAAGTTTTTTTTTCAATGAATTATAAACACTTTGCTTCCATTCAATGTCAAACACTAGCTCATGTCCTGCACATTTGAAACATGTACTAATTTGGATGATGTTCCGGGTACTTCTCTCATATTTTGTTTCATTTCATTGTGTTTAATGCTTTTGTTTGCTTTTCACAAAATATATATTTTAAGTTTGTACTTTGTTGGATTTTATTTCTCTGTCCCAATTTGAGGCAGTTGGTAGAAAGGATGGATCCTACTATGTATACAGAACAACTATTAAAATATTTCAGAGCAAAAATAAAAGTTTCCAAATTGCACTGAAAGCAATTTTATTTTTACTGAAGATTCTACATTGTATGCTTAATCTCTACAATTCACTTTTTCAAAATGCTTTGTCTGAAACAGCAGTCCCTCCCCCCCCAACACACATACAATGTGCACATACAAATTTACTAACATCTTTTGACCTTCTGGACATGTTAAAGAGAGCCCTGGAAGGTTGACTGAATCCAGCTCATCAAATTGTAATCATCTAGTGTACATCTGTCCATGTCAATATAATAGATATTCGCAGAACACATAAAGCAAAATCTACCATTTGCTCACTACGGTACTAGAGAACAGTGGGATTCTAACAGCAGCCAATATCACGTCTCCACTAAACTTAGTTCTGTGTTTCACTCTGAAAGTTTAATAAAACGAAGCCCTCTTCCACATTACCCAATCAACCCATTTTTAACACCAATTTTATTTTTTCTTCACAAGCATTTGTGCCTTAAGCCCAAAGATGCAAAATATAACACTGTATTTTCATACACTGAAAATACACATTAATTTCTTAATTCATCCACACACAGGCACTGTGAAATGTAAATGACTCTTCTTTGGAAGATAAAGTTTTCCTCTTGTCAGTTCCTAGCAGTTTTCCTGACATAAAATATAAACACGCAGCTGGAGGTCCTTGGTGACCTCTTAGGGAAAGAGAAATCAAAGCTAAAGCAGATATCATATAGGTCGGAAACCTGGGTTTTTAAAAAGAGCCTCACACCTGTAATTGGCCTTTCTTCCATTACTGTATTACCATCAGTAATACTGAGATTTTTGAGATTTTTGAATAATTTTGAGGGTTTTTTTATATTAGGAGAGACTTAAATTATAAAAACTTGTTAATTCACAGATAGCCTCAAAATTAGGCAAGATGACTGTTGATATAACTACTATCATAACTGAAAACATGTCTGAAGATCTTGAAATAGTTATTCCTGTTTTTCAACCATATTTGACTTCACCAGTGAGATTATAGTATTATCAAAATTGCCCAAAGACCAATTACAAGATTCAACAGTTAAATACTACAATTATAAAGGAATTAACTATAGAAAAGTGTGTCAGTCCTTAATATCAATTTCACAGGGCCATTATTAGCTTCGGAGGAAAGATCAGCCATACTCAAGTGATCTCTAAAGTCCAGTGTTTTTAGATATTAGGACATAGGAAGCAAAATCATAGACATATGCTTGGGAAATACTGCCGTATCTCAAATTGAAAGGACAGAAAATGACGACTTCTTGAAATGATGTACAGGTTAGTTTCCCCAGGAAGCAGATTTTGAGATGGAGATCTGCCAAAAGACGTTTACTGGGGAGTGCTTTCAGAATCAACACCTGTGGGGAGAGTGAAGGAAACTGGATTGGGCAGAGGGTGAAGCTGAAATACAATGCAGTCACAGTAAAGGCTTCAGCTAATTTTATGAGGAGCTCTGGAACCAGGAAGACCTTTCAGACCACAGAAATCAAAAGGATATTTTGCCAAACTTAACTATATTGAAACTCATTAGATAATGAGTGACTTTACAGCATTCAAACAGCATTTAGTCTTGGCATCACCAGGTCCCCTACTACTGTAAATTGCCCTGGATTACAATTTGGAATTCACTTGTGTTGTGGTTCTAGAAATTACATGAAACTTGACTGGGTACGTATAATAGTGGTTTAATAACATTTTTCTTCTGTTCACATGGGATTTTTGTTCAAAGGTTGTGTTAAAATACTTGGCCATATTTCCTTATTTCTCAAGCAGAATCCTGTAATTCACTGTTCTTACCTGTTTCTTTCTCACACCACCCTCTAGAGCCTTTTAAGTTCAAAGCCTTTCAAATTTAACTAATAAATCTCTCTTGAATTCCCTTTTCTTTGTCCCTTGTTAGTATTTCTTTAGTTCAAGTCATTAGCTTTCCTTGCTTGGGTTACTGAAATAATGTCCTCACAGGTTTCCCGGATTTGACTCTTCCTGGATATAAGCAATGGCTGATTATCATGGTAGTTTGCCCAGCTGGAGGTTTCAAAAATAAAACAAAACCCCCTTTTGTAGAGTTTCTGGAAAAAACTCCCTTCTGATGCGGCATTTAGTCTCTTTATTTTTTATTTTTTAAAGTAATTTTATGTTTTATTGCAATTATTAATAAACATTTGCAAACAGAATAAAAGAAACACCCTATACCTCAGTAGTTAGAGATGTATATTATTTATGAATTTATATTGTATAATGTATTAACTAATATAAATAAAAGTGCTTAATGCCATGACAAGAAAATAGGGATCTTTAAATCAATGCTAATTGAATTTGATTTCCTTTGGTCCTTAGGGATACTAATACAGTCATTCTATAATTAAAAAAATAAATTTAAAACATCTTATATATTTGTAGAGCCCTAACTATTAATTGTATTTTCTTTTTCTTTTTGCAGTACGCGGGCCTCTCACTGTTGTGGCCTCTCCCATTGCAGAGCACCGGCTCCGGACGCGCAGGCTCAGCGGCCATGGCTCACGGGCCCAGCCGCTGCGGGGCATGTGGGATCTTCCCGGACCGGGGCACAAACCCATCTCCCCTGCATCGGCAGGCGGACTCTCAACCACTGAGACACCAGGGAAGCCCTAATTGTACTTTCTATTTAAGATAATTGAACTGTGTGAGATGTTATAGAGTGTACATTTGCTTAAATACCAGAGCAGTCAGGGTCAAATCAGGAGACAGAAACGACAGAGTAATTTGAACAATAAATGTCTAGTATAAAAGGTTATTAACTAGTAACAGGGGATTAGCTATCAAGAGGATAAAGGGAAACATAAAGAATACAGGAGCAGCAGATACAGGGATCAACTACTACCCTACCCATAGGACTGAGGTAGAGTACCAAAGAAGAGGCAATTTGGGAGAAGGACCCCACCCCCAAGGCTGAGTTGCAGACCTTGTCGTAGCAGATATAGCTGTAGCCTACTTGTTCATAGAGTAGTTCATTAAGATGCCGCAGTATAATGTTTGCACACATGCAACTACCCAATGGAGTGCCGAAAAAAAAAAAAAAACTCACCTAGAAGCTACCTGGGGAGGTGCTGCTGAAATTACCAGTGTACTGTCTAGGACACCAGCAGTATTCATCAGGAACTGCCTGGATGCCCATGAAATTCCCCTGGAAGTTGTTCATGGGGAAAATGCTGAAGCTCTTTGGGAGTGAGTACCACTAAATGTCTGCCTTTACATGTCCTTTACGTGTCTGCCTTTATGCTGCAGCCAAATGCTGCAATAGCAAGAAGAAAAAAGATACACTGGGACAAGGAAGAGAAGCCCCTTTATCCTGCATTGTGCCTCAATGCAAATTTAACAGGGTTAAACTAAGGAGAAATGTTTAAAAGGTTTAGCTGAAGTATCACAAGCAGGGCAATAAAGGGAGAAGTTGGAGGTGAGAGGCACCAATTTTACACATAGTTATACATATCTATACAGTGTATACATATCCATCTTTTGGGGAAATGGGATATCGTTTACTGTTTGTTGGCTCTTTTAATTCAATATCGGAGGGCTGATACTCATTTAGGAAATAGAATATGACCATTTATCTTTAGATATCATTTACCATTTAGAGATTATGAGCAAGTGCCCAGCTACTGCCGACTGCAGTAAGTAAAACTTAAGAAGTAAAAACTGCAAGTATTGCTGGAGACTACTGTTTCCCCTCTATAAGGTAAATATGTAGTGAGCAGCCAGCTTTCACCAAACATCCTTGCCTCTATGTAGATGAAGTGCTATAAATCCCCAATAGTGAAGAGAGAGAAATAGTGTCATTGATCTTGTTTCCAGAGAAGTAGTCAACTGAGAACAAGAGACTGTATGATGTCAACAGGCACTGCACTGCACACATGGGGCCTTTTTCTTTAGCCAAAAAGTGTCCTCAGTGATATACGCATCAGGGAAACTCTCTCATCCTGCAAGTGGAGGAATATATTGCCATGACCAATTTGGAGACCAACTAACAGTATATAGTAAAAATGAGGATGCACCATCCCATTGTTAGCTTAAATCTCAGAGAAACTCTTATTTTATATATATATATATATAAAATATTTATATATATATATATATATATTTAAAGACATGTACATGAAAACATTGTTATGGCAAAAACAAAATTGGTATCAATATAAATGTTCATCAATAGAAAAATAGATGAATAAACTTGTATTCTCAGAGAGTGAAATACTACAGAGCAGCAGAAACAAATTAACTAGACCTATTCATGTCAGTAGAAATGACCAATTATCTTCAGAGAAAAATGCAAATTGTAAAATAATGTATATAACATTTATATGAAGTTTAAAGTAATACATATACACACATATATATGTACAGTTTAGAACATGGATCAGTAATAAATGTAAAAAAATACATATAGATGATACACACACATTTCAATATAATGGTTGCCTCTGGGCGTGGAGAGAGAGGAATGATATCAAGAATTCATAGGAAACTTTAACTTCTCATGTAGTATTTTATGCCTTAAGCTAGAGGTAAATACACTGATATTCAATCGTTATTTTACTTATGCATGTCTTTGAAAACTTTATACCACATTTTTTTAATTGGAGAAAGGTTTTACTCAGGTATATGGCCATACTGATATTGGCTACTAGAGGTGTTTTAGAAAATCATGATGGAGGAACATCTTTACTCTTTCTCCTTAGTAAATCACAGCTTCTATGATTAAGTGCTTGGAAATCACTTACATAAGGGAAGAATGGGAAGTTTTAGAGCTTGAGGAAGTAAATAATTTTTATTTCATAGTAGAGAAACATTTCCATATTACAGATGGGGTGTGGTCAAGAATCAAGAATAAAAAGGGAGTCTAGAGTCCAATCCCCAGTAAACCAAGGAAGTACTTCAGAAATTACACTAGAGATCCATCACTTATCTCCTTCCAGATTTCTTTCATGGTATGACATTAAGATCTCAGTACTCTAGTTGAAAAACTACTGAACAAGTAGATTTTATTACAATGAATTGCATCAGTTCAGGAACTCTAGGTAGATTTTATAGCATCTGTAGCCATGAGTCAGGTATTATAGCAACTGTGAACCCTTCAAGAAAAGTTTCATGAATAAATGTACAAATAGGTGGGTAGATGGTTGGTGGATGGATGAAAATGTAATGTTAGTTAAGATGTAGCTCAGAATATCGAGGTATAGAGAAAACACTTACATATAAGTACTTTTCTTATATTTTAGTTACCAAAAACCAAAGTACAAGTTTCAGAAAACATATTGTATTAAAAATGTTATTTTAAAGTTATTCGTTGCTTTAAAATCTCTGTGTAGCACTCCTACAGGTAAACTACGTCATGACTAAAAATACGTTTTACTCATCCTATCTGAAATAATACCATTCAGGCCACAGAATTTGCATTTGGTTTACCAATACTATCAATGCCAAACTTTGCTGGTGGGCATCTCAAACTCCCTTCATTGCTCCCCTAGTGACCAGGATTGATTTCCATAAAATTCAAGGCTATACATGAGAACGGGGTGAGAATAACATATTCTATCCTTTGTACTATTTTCTTACAGTGTTTACTATTATTCTGGTACTACTTGATTTCTTAAGTCTTTTCTTTCCCTACTCCTAACAAATTAAATTTTGAGTACATACTTGCTTAATAAATGAAACACTTATGATTGATCAAGAAGTAAAATTAAGAGTAAGCAAGAAAAACTTAGCTATATATTAAAGTGAGTCAGACCAAAATAAAAACAATTATCCTCTGTCATGAAATTCAGGCAAACCTGACTTGCTTACAGCAAAAAGGGAATGAATTCTGGAGATGAATGTTCTTCCCTTAAGATATTAAATTCATGGCCTAGAGATAAAATACAACATTAAAAAAAATGTAATCAGAGGAAGAAAGAAAATCTTGGGCTGATTTCCTAATAGTATAAGGAGGGGAGAAAAAAACCACAAAGAAATGTGGAAGGACTATATCCACTAAGAAATAGAGACGCTCAAGGACCTTACCCACCAACTTCCACCCCACCACAGCCCCACCCCAACGTGGCCCTATGATCAAGTAGTTCAGCAAGGTGAAGAGAAGAAATTTTGAACACAGTAGGTAGCTGATTTTGGTGGGAGAATTGCTGGGCATGTTGTTAGCAAAACAATTAATTTTGTTTATACAAAATGTAAGCATTATCGGTTAGGCACTTTCCCTGATTTGTTCATTGCTGTGTTCCATGCAAACATAACTGTGTCTGGTACACAGAATATATATTAAGCGGTTGTTGAATGAATGACAAGAGTCAAAATGTTTGGACCCAACCCACTATTTGACCTTGAAAAGATTTTAAATGCACTGTAGAGGACTCTCGTAAAGAATTAGATTAATCTAGTGGCTACTATTCCCAGAAAATACTTCACAATGAAAATGTGTTCTGTTCTGACTGTTTTACTTCAAATTTTCATATACACAAACCTTGTTAAGGTCAAAATACTATGGCCCAAAACAACTGTGTGATCAAAAAAGTATAATCAGAATATTTCGTATTTCAACAGTGTGATTATTTTAACAAGAAATATTTGGTCTCACTGTTAAATTATGCTTAATTTAACAAATAAAAAATATACTCAAATTTGAGACTTGACCGAAAACACGTCAGAAGACTAAAAACTAGAACTGATAAATTGAAAATGGGTGCAAAAATAATAACCAGATTTCTGATGGCAAAAATATAATGCACAGGTCACAATATAGATATTCTGGAATGAAAGTCTCAAATGGCAGATATATTATAATAAAATAGTTTACACTTAAATTATGAATAGTTCAAAACTCTTTTCTAAATGATTCATTGTAAAGATTATTGTGGAAGGACTTCAACCAAGTACTAGACAATGCCAAATTTCTTTGCTATGTAAGGTATGTAATTAAGGTTCATTTTCTATTAGATTCACACCTTTTTTCTTTTAAATACAGCAGGCAAAGACTTGCAAGTTCAAGCATTAAATATTTATCTGCTTATTAAACATATACACTGTGAGTTCTAAAAGAAAAAAATAGCATAATGCAGCATCCAAATGCTTATAGTAGGCATCAAATAAAGGTAAATATTCAGCTTAAATGCTACTTTGTGCATTGCTGTTTACTGACACAGGAGAACACAGAAAATCTAAAATTGTCCTATGAATAGGAATTTAAGAACTGAAAGAACACATAAAGTATCCTCTCTCTTCAAAAGGTAGATATGAAAAACACACAATGGAAGTATGGTATATGGACACAGAAGCTGAATGAAAGAGTTCCCAAAAGCCAATGATTTGAGCAACAAAATAAATAATGTAGTATTGGGTTATAAACCAAAGCAGAAAATACATTTCCATGAGTCCACAATAATATAAATGATTGAATGAATGAATGAATAATTCAATAAATCAATAAATGAGACAAATCTTCCATGCAGAATTCCAAAAATTTGTGTAGATACTCCCTATCAAGGAGGAGGCACATAACCTAAATTCCTTAACTGAGAGTCTACCTAGTGACTTCACTCCAAAATTTATGATAGGGAAAGCGGGGAATAGAGTAGCTTTAGAGAGGAGAAACCTGACAAACACTACCTTAGACAAGTGATCAAGTTCCACATCAACAATGATAAATTATGCTGATAGTATATACCCTTGATATGATGTGGTGAGAATGGCATTTTACTTCTGTGGTATTCTTTCCAAAATCCATAACCCCAGTACAATAATGAGAAAAACATCAACAAAACTAAGACATTCTACATTCTATGAAATACATGACCAATAACTTCAGAACTGTCATAAAATATAACAAAAGACTGAGAAACTGTCACACTTTAGAGGAATCTAAGGAAACATGATGACTAAATGTAATGTGGAATCCTGGATGGGATCCTAGAGCATTAGGTAAAATTAAGGAAATCTGAATAGACTTTGAACTAATGTACCAATACTGATTCATTATATGTGACAGTTGTACTATGCTAATGCACTACGTGAACAGTAAGGGGAAATGGGTGTGGGATATACAGGAACTTTCTGTACTATCTCCACACCTTTTCTGTGAATTTAAAATTTTTCCAAAATTAAAAGTTAATTTAAAAAAAAATGATGAGGCTTCTCTGGTGGCGCAGTGGTTGAGAGTCCGCCTGCTGATGCAGGGGACACAGGTTCGTGCCCCGGTTCGGGAAGATCCCACACGCCGCGGAGCGGCTGGGCCCGTGAGCCATGGCCGCTGAGCCTGCGCGTCCGGAGCCTGTGCTCCGCAACGGGAGAGGCCACAACAGTGAGAGGCCCGTGTACCGCAAAAAAAAAAAAATGATGATATGGCTGTCTAGTCTTCACCTTCACTTTGCAAGTAGTAAGTAAAAGAAACAACCTGAATATACCTTGAGTGCATTTGTAAAATGAGGGCAATAATACTACTTTCCTCATAGGGTTGTGAAACTAAATTATGTTAGCATGGGTAAAATACTAGCAATTGTACTTGACTTATATACAATGGGATCAAAATTATTACTATTAATTATAGTAGCAGTAATAGTATTACCACTCTTCCACAATCTCCCAAAAGACTGGCATTTGCTACAAATATCTGAGGTAAGTGTTTTACAAGAGCATAATGTCAGAGTAATGGCCCATCAGCTGATAATATCAGAATGACCATCTCCTGAGCAAGGTTAGAATGCTCTTAAAAGTCTGAGGTATATGTGTGTGCTAGAAAACACAAGATTATCTGATTAAGAAGCATTTGAAACTTATAAATAAGGTGAAGATAGATAAAAATGTAAGTAAAATTCTGAACTTCAAAGCATATAAAACATGGGAAAATGACAGTTTCATTCAAAGTAGTTATTATTAATAATTATTAAATGTTATTGAGTTCCCAATATATCGTTCTAGACTCTGAAGAAGACATAAGGATGTGGTCATCCCACACGGAGACTTTTACTACTGGTGCATTAGGTGGTAGTCCATGAAATCTCAACTTTTCAGCACTAGAAAATTCAAAAGATACATTGCATCCAATATATCTGGTCAATAACGTACCTTTGAGGCATGTGAAATGATGCTCAACATTGCTAATCACTAGAGAAATGCAAATCAAAACCACAATGAGATATCACCTCACATCTGTCAGAATAGCTATCATCAAAATGTCTACAAATAAAAATAATGTTTGTGAAGATGTGCAGAAAAGGGAACCCTAGTACACTGTTGGTGGGAATGTAAATTGGTGCAGCCACTGTGGAAAACAGTATGGAGGTTCTTCAAAAAACTAAAAATAGAATTATTATAAAATCAAGCAATTCCATTCCTGGGTATATACCTGAACAAAACAAAAACACTAATTCAAAAAGATACACGCACCCCAATGTTCATGGCAGCATTATTTACAATAACAAGATATGGAAGCAACCTAAGTGTCCATCAACAGATGAATGGATAAAGAAGATATAATGGAATATTACTCAGCCATAACAAGGGATGAAATTCTGCCATTTACAACAACATGGATGGACCTAGAGTGTATTATGCTTAGTGAAGTAAGTGAGACAGAGAAAGACAAATACTCTATGTCATCATTTACATGTGGATAAAAAGTAAAACAAACAAATGAATATAACAAAAGAGAAATAGACTTATAGATATATGGAAAAAACTAGTGGTTGCAGTGAGGAGAGGAAAAGGGAGAGGGGCAAGATCAGGGTAGGGGGTTAATAAGTATAAACTACTATGCATAAAATGAATAAGTTACAAGGATATATTGTACAGCACAGGGAAATATTGCCATTATTTTATAATAATTTTAAATGGCGTATATTCTATAAAAATATTGAATCACTGTGTTGTACACCTGAAACTAATATAATATTGTAAATCAACTATACTGCAATTAAAGAAAATAATGTACCTGAGGAATACTTAGAGACTGGAAAATATTGGTTCCAGGAATTTCCATAGTTTGAGTGATTCATGTTTAGATTATGTCAATGCAATGTACCTCTGTCCATATTAAAGCTGTCTTTATCTTAATCTGTTTGCCTATGGACCATTTTTTGTCCTTCTTAATGCATCTGGAGATCTAGCTGTAGATGTAAAATTCCAAGATCAGGTATCAACTTCTCCTTCCCTTTTCTCACTCTCATAGCTTGATTTCCTTACAGCATTTGTCCTATCACTATACCCCGTTTCAAAACCCTATAGAGAATAAAAAGTTGAAGTTTGTATGTAAAGGAAACTTATAACCATACACTTACCAGTAATTAATGGCAAATTGCCAATCACCATTAGTCTTTCCTTGCTTACCGTTCACTGTAAAGTTTTCACTCTAAAATTCTCTTGCTTCTACTTCTACATGATGACAGATGAGAGCGAGATTAAGAACTCTCTTAAGCATAAGGACTCTTAGGCTCCATGGAGTTTTGATCCCCAGTTGTCTTCTGACTCTCCCATCACTACCTTTCTGACTCCCCTCCAATCTCTCATGTTGTGAATGAGGACAATTCCATTATAAGCATCCTTTTCCTTTTACCTTTTGCCCTGAGCAACCTCCTCAACCTGCATATTTTCATTATCACCTCCACCTATATCTCTCAGAACACAGCATTTGCTGATGTCAAACTGGACTACCTGGTATCCTGGAGCAGACACTAAGCCTTTAAACCTTTGTCCCCTTGCTCTTTGTATTCCCCTTCCCTTCTATTTTACCAACCCAACTTTCATCTCACTATCTTTTCTTCCTAGGAGCTCTCTTTGATTATCCTAACAAGAAGAAATGTCGACCCCCTCTGATATTCCATCGTACTTTATCTATACTTCTCCCTTATATTTTTATAAGTAACTATGCCGTATATCAATCACAACATCTTGCACATTGTAGCCACTCAACTGGGTGAGAGTAAACTGAAAACAAGTTAGGAAAGAATGATATAAAAAGTGGTATAAATGAAGACATATTTCAAAGGGAAAGAGGCAGGTGAGTGATATTGGTAAATACTAAAATCTAAAAGTCACATCAGCTAAGTGGAAAATGCTCTATTTTTTATCAAGATACTAAAGGAATATCGGAAGGATGTCCTCCATTTGAATTTTTTAGGGTAACGTCAACAGAGGAGAGGGAAGTTATAATTTATTGGGAGTGTTAGTGGGAATTCAAGACAAGGAAGGAATAAGTATGATTTGGGAAATTACATAAACTGTCAGAATGGAAGAAGACTGTACTTTGGGAAACCATGAAACAGGGGTATATGGATGGAAGAAAGCAAAGCATGAAATTGTACCTAAGATTGGGGAAGGACTGCTAAGGATTCTATTTCAAACCTTGAAAGGAAGTTCCCTAGACTAGAGGAAATTCACCCTTCAATAATGAAGAAGCAGGAGGAAGAGTGAAGGAGACCGGCTGAAGAGGATGGTGTTTCTAGTTGCTAACGACTTCACTGTTCAAACTAGCTTAACCAGTTTTCCCCTTTCTTTTCAGGTGTTGGTTTCAGCTGTTTTCAGAAGTGTTGTGGCTCCTCAGGGGAAGTTTCCAGATAAATTCCTCCTGATGAGCTGCCGGTGGGTCAGGTTTACATCCTGCCTTATCTGTGGCAGAACAGATAATACCTTTTGAAAAGTGAAAAATATTTGCTTCTTGCTAAGGGGAGCTGTATCTCTCCCAGCTGGAAACATAGCTACGGGCAAGAGCCAGAAAATTCTCGGGTGCACACAGATCTAAGTCCATGCAGGAAGGGCATGGATGGAACCTGTCCTCCTTTCCATACTTGAAAGGTTTAATTAACAGCCTCCTTTCACCTGTAACCAGAATTGAACTCCATTCCATTATCTGGAATGAGATACATTGAGTACAGCAAACGAGAACTTAAAAAATACTTTCCTTTATACAATGAGTAAAAAAACTTAAGATGAGCATATTAAAACACGTTTATTGCTATGAAGCAGAGATAAACATGCAGTAGCTCTTAGAGCAGTGGTTTTTTAATATCAAAAAGATGCCAGAATCACTACATTGTGCTGGTGTACTTCTGTCAGCATATGGGGTGTGTTTGTACACTGTGTGTACGTGGGTGTGGGCAGTGTTGGTGGGAGATATTTGTAATTTGACAATGTTTCTCAAAAGACTCTGTTGTTTATAAACACCACTTGAGGACCACTCTCCTAGGAGTAGGGAATATTTTCAGAGACTAAGTGGGACTGGACACATAAGGACAGCATTTATCTTTGCCCTGTGCCCTAAGCACCAATACTGCATTAATAAGAAATGGATATTTTATTAAATCTTTTTAGAAGGGTTGTATTTTCAAGTTGTGTAAAGTTCCTCTCAGAAAAATCCTCTTCAAACATGTCTTCTGGGAGTAATGGCTCCTTTTAACCTATTTTTCAGATCCCCTATAACTACAGAACTCTATCAACCCCATCTTGTATGCCCTTTATATTCAGAGCAATGTAGTTGTCTCTCTGCTTCATCCATTTTTCATCCTCACTTATTATTCAGTGACTTAGAACCTTTCCAATGAGATATCAAGGTAAGGTACATTATAATGCATATATTATATAAATTTTAAAATATTAAATATGAATATTAAATATACATTAGAATACATTTTATATAGAAGAGAGGGATCATGTCAGAATCTTCCATGTTTCCCAACCCACTTCCTCTGGTCTCTAACAAGACATGCCCTCTGCAGTTTAAGACCATTTACCCTCTGAGATTACTCCTGACTTTGGGCTCAAAGCCCTAGCCATATCATATACTTAGTTGCTGAAATATATCCATTCTGGATATGCAGACTTCTTGAGACCCAGATTCCTGTTCTATTCTCTTGTTTCACTGGCCTCTGAACTTCTTATCCACTGGACTCTTTATGTGCTGACTTGCCTGGGCTGCCAGGACTTGACTTGATCTCTCTCTCACATGCACTGTTCTTGGTACCAACCATATTCATCTTATCTAATTGCCTCCGAATGTTGGCTGCTCTTGGCTTGCCTAGCCGTGCTGATGCCCAAGCTTAATTCTTGTATTTCTCTCCATTTGACATTGATCCTCTAAGCCCTCAGGAATGTAGTCATTAACTACACTTTTGAATTCTAGTGTGACTTGGTCTTCAAATTTTTGACTTAAATTGGAAGGGAACTGGAAGATTATACAACCCATCTCTTTTGTTTAAGAGATAAGAAAACTGAGGTATAAAAAAATATTTGGCATTGCTAGAAATAAAACTAGAGCCTTCTAATTTCCAAGCCAGTGGTCTTGCCACTTAATCTTGCTCCTCCTTGCCAAAGTATCTGAAGGAAGACACTTGATATCTTGGGGCCTTAGTTTTTCATCTTTATAATAGAAATAGCTTCTAAGATCTCTCTTGAATCAGATTTTTGTGATTCACTACCACTACTCTTTTTTACTTCCAAATATACAGAGATTGGTTCTGTGAACAAGAACTGTTTGCTTTTTTTAAAAAAATACTACAGAGGATTAATTGCATATTTATTTCAAAATATTTTTACAAAAAAAGATTAAGATGAAAATAAATTTAGTCAATTTGTTTTGGTGATTATTGAGAGCCTTAGATGGAATTTCAACATCTCTTTATATGAATACTTTAGGACTACTAGTGTTTATCAACAAATTTAAGTGATATAAGTATTGGAGAGATTGGTTCAAAATGGCAGAGTAGAAAGATGTGCGCTCACTCCCTCTTGCGAGAGCACAAGAATCACAACCAACTGCTGAACAGTCATTGACAGGGAGACACTGGAACTCACCAAAAAAAGATACCCCACATCCAAAGACAAAGGAGAAGCCGCAATGAGATGGTAGGAGGGGCACAATCACAATAAAATCAAATCCCATAACAACTGGGTGGGTGACTCACAAACTGGAGAACAATTATACCACAGAAGTCCACGCTCTGGAGTGAAGGTTCTGAGCCCTAAGTCAGGCTTCCCAATATGGGAGTCTGGCAACCAGAGAGGGAATTCCCAGAGAATCAGACTTTGAAGGCTAGAGGGATTTGATTACAGGACTTCAACGGGACTAGGGGAAACAGAGCCTCCACTCCTGGAGGGCATACATAAGGTAGTGTGCAAATCAGAACCCAGGGGGGAAGGAGCAGTGACCCATAGGAGACTGAACCAGACCTACCTGCTAGTGTTGGAGGGTCTCCTGCAGAGGCAGGGGGTGGCTGTGACTCGCTGAGGGGACAAGGACACTGACAGCAGAAGTTCTGGGAAGTTCTCCTTGGTGTGAGCCATTCCTGAGTCCACCATTAGCACCACCAAAAAGCCTGTAGCCTCCAGTGCTGGGTCACCTCAGGGCAAACAACCAACAGGGAGGGAACTCAGCCCCACCCATCAACAGACAAGCAGATTAAAGTTTTACTGAGCTCTGCCCACCAGAGCAACACCCAGCTGCACCTACTACCAGTCACTCCCATCAGAAATCTTGCACAAGCCTCTTAGATAGTATCATCCAGCAGAGGGCACAGAGCAGAAGCAAGAAGAACTACAATCCTGCAGCCTGTGGAACAAAAACCACACTCACAGAAAGGTAGACAAAATGAAAAGGCAGAGGGCTATGTACCATATGAAGGAACAAGAAAAAACCCCAGAAAAACAACTAAATGAAGCGGAGATAGGCAACCTTCCAGAAAAAGAATTCAGAATAATGATAGTGAAGATGATCCAGGCCCTCTGAAAAAGAATGGAGGCAAAGATTGAGAAGATGCAAGAAATGTTTAACAAAGAACTAGAACAATTAAAGAACAAACAAACAGAGATGAACAGTATAATAACTGAAATGAAAAATACACTAGAAGGAATCAATAGCAGAATAACTGAGGCAGAAGAACAGATAAGTAACCTAGAAAACAGAATGGTGGAACACTGTCATGGAACAGAATAAAGAGAAAAGAACGAAAAGAAATGAAGACAGCCTAAGAGACCTCTGGGACAACATTAAATGCACCAACATTCTCATTATAGTGGTCCCAGACTGAGAAGAGAGAGAGAAAGGACCCAAGAAAAATTTGAAGAGATTATAGTTGAAAACTTCCCTAACATGGGGAAAGAAATAGCCACCCAAGTCCAGGAAGCACGGAGAGTCACAGGCAGGATAAACTCGAGGAGAAACACACCGAGACACACAGTAATCAAACTGACAAAAATTAAAGACAAAGAAAAATTGTTGAAAGCAACAAAGGAAAAATGACAACACACAAAGGGAATTCCCATAAGGTTAACAGCTGATTTCTCAGCAGAAACCCTACAAGCCAGAAGGGAGTAGCATGATATATTTAAAGTGATGAAAGGGAAGAAACTACAACCAACATTTCACTACCCTGCAAGGATCTCATTCAGATTCAACTGAGAAATCAAAAGCTTTACAGACTAGCAAAAGCTAAGAGAATTCAGCACCACCAAACCAGCTCTACAACAAATGCTAAAGGAACTTCTCTATGTGGGAAAGACAAGAGAAGAAAAAGACCTACAAAAATAAACCAAAGGAACTTCCCTGGTGGTAGAGTGGTTAAGACTTTGCCTTCCAATGCAGGGGGTGTAAGTTCAATGCCTGGTCAGGGAGCGAAGCTCCCACATGCCTTGTAGCCAAAAAACCAAAACATAAAGCAAAAACAATATTGTAACAAATTCAACAAAGACTTTAAAAATGGTCTACATCAAAAAAAAAAAAAAAAGAATCTTAAAACAAAAAAAACTCAAAACAATTAAGAAAATGGTAATAGGAATATATATATATTGATAATTACCTTAAAAGTGAATGGATTAAATGATGCTCCAACCAAAAGACACAGTCTCACTCAGTGGATACAAAAACAAGACCCATATATATGCTGTCTATAAAAGACCCACTTCAGACCTAGGGACACATACAGACTGAAAGTGAGGGGATGGAAAAAGATATTCCATGCAAAATGGAAATCAAAATAAAGCTGGAGTAGCAATATTCATATCAGATAAAATAGACTTTAAAATAAAGAATGTTACAAGAGACAACGAAGGACACTACATAATGATTGAGGGATCAATCCAAGAAGAAGATATAACAATTATAAATATATATGCACCCAACATAGGAACACCTCAATACATAAGGCAAATGCTAACAGCTATAAAAGAGGAAATTGACAGTAACACAATAATAGCGGGAACTTTAACACTTCACTTACACCATGGACAGATCATCCAAACAGAAAATTAATAAGGAAACACAAGCATTAAATAACACAACAGACCAGATAGATTTAATTTATATTTATAGGACATTCCATCCGAAAACAGCAGAGTACAATTTCTTCCCAAGTGCATAAGGAACATTCTCTAGGATAGATCACATCTTGGGTCACATGTCAAACCTCAGTAAATTTAAGAAAATTGAAATCATATCATGCATCTTTTCTGACCACACGCTATGAGATTAGAAATAAATTACATGGGAAAAAATTGTAAAAAACACAAACACATGGAGGATAAACAATATGTTACTAAATAACCAAGAGATCATTGTAGAAATCAAAGAGGAAATCAAAAAATACCTAGAGACAAATGACAATGAAAACATGATGATCCAAAACATATGGGGTGCAACAAAAGAGGTTCTAAGAGGGAAGTTTATAGCAATACAACCCTACCTCAAGAAACAAGAAAACTCTCCAATAAACAATTTAAACTTACACCTAAAGGAAGCAGAGAAAGAAGAACAAACAAAACCCAAAGTTAGAAGGAAAGAAATCAAAAGATCAGAGCAGAAATAAATGAAATAGAAACAAAGAAAACAATAGCAAAGATCAATAAAACTCAAAGGTGGTTCTTTGAGATGATTAAACAAAATTGATAAACCCTTAGCCAGACTCATCAAGGAAAAGGAGAGGACTCAAATCAATAAAATTAGAAATGAAAAAGGAGAAGTTACAATAGACACCGCAGAAATAAAAGCATCATGAGAGACTCCTACAAGTGACTCTATGCCAATTAAATGGACAACCTGGAAGAAATGGACAAATTCCAAGACTGAACCAGGAAGAAATAGAATATATGAACAGACCAATCACAAATAATGAAATTAAAACTGTGAGTAAAAAGCTCCCAACAAACAAAAGTCCAGGACCAGTTGGCTTCACAGGTGAATTCTATCAAACATCTAGAGAAGAGATAACAACCATCCTTCTCAAAGTCTTCCATAAATTTTCAGAGGAAGAAACACTCCCAAACTCATTCTACGAGGTCACCATCACCCTGATATCAAAACCAGACAAAGATACTACAAAAAAAGGAAAATTACAGACCAATATCACTGATGAATATAGATGCAAAACTCCTCAACAAAATACTAGCAAACAGAATCCGAGAGCATATTAAAAGGATCATACACCGTGATCAGGTGGGATTTATCCCAGGGATGCAAGTATTCTTCAGTATATGCAAATCAATCAATGTGATACACCATATTAACAAATTGAACAATAAAAAACAGATGATCATCTCAATGGATGCAGAAA
The DNA here is from genome assembly GCF_008692025.1 of Phocoena sinus. Lineage (NCBI taxonomy): Eukaryota > Metazoa > Chordata > Mammalia > Artiodactyla > Phocoenidae > Phocoena > Phocoena sinus. The sequence goes on from NC_045775.1 coordinate 28,417,516, forward strand.
AAGCTTTCGACAAAATTCAACACCCATTTATGATAAAAACTCTCCAGAAAGGTGCATAGAGGGAACCTACCTCAACATAATAAAGGCCATATACAACAAACCCACAGTAAACATCATTCTCAATGGTGAGAAACTGAAAGCATTTCCTCTAAGATAAGGAATAAGACAAGGATGTCCACTCTCGCCACTATTATTCAAAATAGTTTTGAAGTCCTAGCCGTGGCAATCAGAGAAGAAAAAGAAATAAAAGTAACACAGGGCTTCCCTGGTGGCACAGTGGTTGAGGGTCCGCCTGCCGATGCAGGGGACACGGGTTCGTGCCCCGGTCCGGGAGGATCCCGCATGCCGCAGAGCAGCTAGGCCCGTGAGCCATGGCTGCTGAGCCTGTGCGTCCGGAGCCTGTGCTCTGCAACGGGAGAGGCCACAGCAGTGAGAGGCCCGCGTACCGCAAAAAAAAAAAAAAAAAAAGTAACACAAACTGGAAAGGAAGAAGTAAAACTGTCACTGTTTGCAGATGACATGATACTATACATAGACAATCCTAAAGATGCCACCAGAAAAATACTAGAGCTAATCAATGAATTTGGTAAAGTAGCAGGATACAAAATTAATGCACAGAAATCTCTTGCATTCATATACACTAACAATGAAAGATCAGAAAGAGAATTTAAGGAAACAATCCTATTCACCATTGCAACAAAAAGAATAAAATCCCTAGGAATAACCCTACCTAAGGAAGTAAAGACCTGTACTCAGAAAACTATAAGACAATGATGAAAGAAATCAAAGATGACACAAACAGATGGAGAGATATACCAGATTCTTCAGTTGGAAGAATCAATATTCTGAAAATGACTACCCTACCCAAAGCAATCTATAGATTCACTGCAATCCCTATCAAACTACCACTGGCATTTTTTATAGAATTAGAACAAAAAATTTCACAATTTGGTTGGAAACACAAAAGACCCCAAACAGCCAAAGCAATCTTGAGGGAAAAAAACAGAGCTGGAGGAATCAGGCTCCCTGACTTCAGACTATACTACAAGCTACAGTAATCAAGATAATATGGTACTGGCACAAAAACAGAAATATAGATCAATGGAACAGGATAGAAAGCCCAGAGACAAACCCACGCACCTATGGTCAGCTAATCTTTGACAAAGGAGGCAAGGATATACAATGGAGAAAAGACAGCCTCTTCAATAAGTGGTGCTGGGAAAACTGGACAGCTACATGTAAAAGAATGAAATTAGAACACTCCCTAACACCATACACAAAAATAAGCTCAAAATGGATTAGAGACCTAAATGTAAGACCAGACACTATAAAACTCTTAGAGGAAAACATAGGAAGAACACTCTGACATAAATCACAGCAAGATCTTTTTTGACCCACCTCCTCCTAGAATAATGGAAATAAAAACAAAAATAAACAAGTGGGACCTAATGAAACTTAAAAGCTTTTGCACAGCAAAGGAAACTGTAAACAAGATGAGAAGACAACCCTCAGAATGGGAGAAAATATTTGCAAACGAATCAATGGACAAAGGATTAATCTCCAAAATTTATAAACAGCTCATGCAGCTCATTATTTAAAAAACAAACAACCCAATCAAAAAATGGGCAGAAGACCTAAATAGACATTTCTCCATAGAAGATATACAGATGGCCAAGAGACACATGAAAAGCTGCTCAACCTCACTAATTATCAGAGAAATGCAAATCAAAACAACAATGAGGTATCACCTCACACCAGTCAGAATGGGCATCATCAGAAAATCTACAAACAACAAATGCTGGAGAGGGTGTGGAGAAAAGGGAACCCTCTTGCACTGTGGTGGGAAAGTAAATTCATACAGCCACTACGGAGAACAGTATGGAGGTTCCTTAAAAAACTAAAAACAGAACTACCATATGACCCAGCAATACCACTACTGGGCATATTCCCTGAAAAAACCATAATTCAAAAAGAGTCATGTACCACAATGTTCATTGCAGCTCTATTTACAATAGCCAGGACATGGAAGCAACCTAAGTGTCCAACGACAGATGAGTGGATAAAGAAGAAGAAAAAAAAAATGTTTCTGAAGAACCTAGGGGCAGGACAGGAATAAAGACACAGATGTAGAGAATGGACTTGAGGACACAGGGAAGGGGAAGCATAAGCTGGGACAAAGTGAGAGAGTCGTATGGACATATATACACTGCCAAATGTAAAATAGATAGCTAGTGGGAAGCAGCTGCATAGCTCGGTGCTTTGTGACCACATAGAGGGGTGGGATAGGGAGGATGGGAGGGAGACCCAAGAGGGAAGAGATAGGGGGATATATGTATACGTACAGCTGTTTCACTTTGTTATAAAGCAGAAACTAACACACCATTGTAAAGCAAATTTTAATTATAATTTTTTTACTCCAATAAAAATTAAAAAGAAAAAAAAAGACACATGCACTGCAATGTTCATTGCAGCACTATTTACAATAGCCAGGTCATGGAAGCAACCTAAATGCCCATCGACAAACGAATGGTTAAAGAAGAAGTGGTACATATATACAATGGAATATTACGCAGCCATAAAAAAGGAACAAAACTGGGTCATTTTTAGAGACGTGATTCCAAAAGAGAAAAGCAAATATCGTATATTAACATCTATATGTAGAATCTAGAAAAATGGTAGAGATGAACCAGTTTGCAAGGCAGCAATAGAGACACAGAGGTAGAGAACAAACGTATGGACACCAAGGGAGGAAAGTGGGGGTGTGGGGTGTGGGATGAATTGGGAGATTGGGATTGACATATATACACTAATATGTATAAAATAGATAACTGATAAGAACCTGCTGTATTAAAAAATAAAATTCAAAAAAAACTATAAGTATCAACTGTACTGTAAAAAAACCAAATATAAGTATCTAATAAAATAAATAAAATTAGTTGCAACAGCAGACACTTTCAGCGATAAGTTATACTGATCTAAAGTTTCAAATAATGTCAATTTTATCAGTAAAACTGAAAACATCAAAGCAGCAGGAACTAATGGATGAAGCTCAGCTAAATGCTATGTTGAGTGATTAGGTGGAATTCTTGTACACTGAGGGCTTAAAATTTAAAGTGGTAGTATAAAAACTGACATGACCATAAGTAAATGGCATGAAGAAAGCAGGGCATAATTAAGTCAATTCCTATTTCATTAAATAGCATTACTATAAAGATCCCTGAATGACATATTTCTGTGTCATAAATAATGGCTTGTTTATTTCGACTAGTACTTAATAATAAAGTTCTATTTGATCAAGAAGGGAGGGGGCCATGTTTTGCTAGAGCTAATTGCTGCCATTTCTAATGCTCCTACCTAGGGAGAAGTTGGAAATGGCCGGGAAGAAACAGCACAGAGATCTCAGGATCTCCTCAGACACTGCTGCGCAAAAAGGGCATGGTAATATGAAGTTATGTGCAGTGGGCACAGAGGAAATTATCAGAGATGATGGCAAAGAAAAGAGAAACAGGAAGAATGAAGACCAGGAATAACACTGCAACGCCCTCTGTGTTGTTTGTCTACATGTCTGATAAGAACACTAATAATATATGGTAGAAATTAAGCTGGTCTTTCAGAATAAAAGGCTAAAGACTAGAAGAATGTTTCTGTCTATTGTAACTGCACCCCGACGACCTTCCACCGTCAAGTGTACCGATTTTAAATGTCATCATGCAAGGATATGGTCAGAAATGAGATTTATTAAATTCATTATTTCAGAAGTGTGATAATTCTGGATGACAATAAAATTCAGGATGAGTATTTGAAAACGGGTGATTCAGAATGAACTGGCATGCAGGTCATTGCAGGTAAGGACATACTTTTTGCTAGACGTGTGAAATAGTTCAACGTCAATATATAGACACAAAAGAGAAGAAAGCCCAGGTTTCTGGGATATATCAATAAAAAAGTCAGAAGTTGGCATGACTCCACACTCTAAGGTTCCAATGTTCTCTGTGGCATTCTCTTAATAGTGTTGCCTATCAGAGCACTTAAACTTTCACAGTTGTTCTTTACATGTCTGATTTTCTACTAGGTTATAAAGTACTTACAGGTAGAGATTTTATATCTTTATGTTTTTCTTCACAGTACAGTTCCCAACAGATAGCAGCCCCCATCAGTGGCCATGTTGATTTCTACCTCCTAGTGCCTCTCAAATCCATCTCCAATGTCAGTGTTTGGTGATGTGCTTCACAATCACATCAGCTCCTGCCTAGACTTCAATACCCTACATCTCATTCTCTCAAATCCAGTCTCTCTTTTCCCACAGAGTGATTTTTCCAAGACTAATATTATTGCTTTACTCTTCTACTTAACACCCTAGAGAATTCCTCCTTTCCTACGAGAAAAATTCCAAGTTCCTTAGCATGGATTTTAAAAATTCCCAAGTCAACTCTTAAAACATTAAATCCTGTCTCTTTTCCCCTTATTGTTGTGCCATTTCAGCCATCACTTATCCCACCTGGATACCCATTTCCACTTGACAAACGCCTAATCATTCTTTAAGGTAATTCTTTCTCTAAGCTGTCCTCCAAAACAATACCTCCTCTGGCTTTTACAATATTAAAAAAAAATTATTTGCACCGCTTTTGGCACTTTAGCTGTACTGCTTTTGGCACTTTATTTGTAATTATTAATGTGACAGACATTATTAGTGAACACCTGTATCAAAGACCCTTTCCTTTTGGACCCATGATTGGAATGTACTTCCCCTCTCACTTGAAGGTAGGAATGGTCATAGGACTTGGACAATGAACTATGTGAGGGAGAAACTATATGAAGCATTTATTTACTAATGCTGAACTCTAGTTTCCTTTCTTTTCTGCTGAGACAATAGTGGAAGCACATTTTGATTAGGAATTGCAATACTGAGCCAACTCATGGAGGACAGTTGCCCTACAGTGTGCACAGCCCAGATTCTCAGCAGACTGCGTTTAAGCCCCTGGAAGTTAGGGCTTGGTTTTTTTATTGGTATTATGTATCCTAAATGGAACCATTAATTTCATTTCCTTCTCCCACACTAGCTGTGAATTTCTTGAAAACAAGTACCATGCTCACGGTATTCCATATAAGGAAGAAGAATAAAGGGAAAAAATGAAAAGTTAACAGAATGATATAATAGCCTGAGTGTGACTAATGTACATATATCCCTTGTTTCTCTTTAGAGGCTATAAAACCTCTTGTAGTTTTATTCTTCTCTGTCCCCACTTGTTCCTGATGATGTGAATTCAGTCTGACCGATACCAAAGTAAAATATGCAGTTCTTCATTTCCTGAGTTGCTATCAATACTTTTAGTTTATTATGTTATTATGAAATAAGTACGTAAGGAACCAATTTCACAAGACTGACTGAAGCAATATGTGTGCATTTTAAAAGAGTAATCAAGGTAAAATTGAGTTCATTTTCTATGAAAATTTCATGTACAGCTACTGAAAGAAATCATTTCTGGCAGAGGCATTTTAAGGGCAAAAAGTTGTAGGTGCAAATAATCCGAATGTTAAATGTACTTGTTCTCTCATCTTGAAGGTAAATTTCACGTTTTCAACACTAAAAACTCATTAGCACTCTATTTTCCCTCCTCCTTAGCTCAAGTGGACACCAGCAAACATTTGCATAAAATTTTGAACCATTGCCAATGCAAATGCATCTTTGATTCACTCCCAATTCTGCTTAGTTCAGGATTCCTCATATAGTGGATTTGGGGATTCCACCCTCAAACCAGTTTCAGCGCTGGAACTCATTAATCTAAAGATACTAATTGGGGCCTCTGTGCCCTGTTTTTAACCCCAAAATTCTTACCATAAATCCATACCTCACTTAGAGGCCTTGTACTGTATTTTGGCAATTTGCCAAAGTTTTAAATGCACAGTAAAAATTTCTACATGTGAAAATAAGTAAAGGCAGTCCTGAATTAAGTTGCCAATCCTAAAGTACATTCTAATTTTCTGTGAAATCTTTTAAAAAAAATCACATAGCTTATTTTTTTTCATCTGTGGAATAAAAAAATTATCAGAGAAAATTTTTCCTAGTAGGATAGAGATACTGAAATTTATAATAGGCATTATTTCTTTGCTATACTGAAAACAAGACTACCTGTCATAATCTACTGAGTTTCCCATTAAGAATAATAATAAGTAAATCACACTAAATGTTGGAATACCCTTCAATACATTGTAACACCAAGGACTATGTCTTAAGGACAGTGACTGTATTTTTCATTTTCAGTACATATATTTGAAATAGCAATATAAGTTAAAAAATTAAATTTCACTAGTTATTATACATTAAACTGGTATATACACTAGAATTTGAAATTCTATGATTTAAAAATGGTTATGTTTATTTTGATCTATGATGAAACTTTTAAATATGTTTTAAATTATTAGCTCATTCAAATATCAGTAACAAACAGTTGCAATCCAGGGAATGTGTTAAAGGAGCTATAGCAGTTTATAACTTATTTATAAGTTAAATAGAATTGACTTGTAAAGCAGGACTTGGATAAGTAAAACTTTAGATTAATTCTAGGGCTTATATTTGGATTTCAAATGATACCTTGTCATCTTTTAGCAGAGAGTGTCTTTCTTTTTCTGTAAAGGAAGAATAAAAAGTATACTTTTAAAAAGTAGAAAATATAGATAAGTTGATTTAAGTGACTTGTTTTCTTGCTTAAATCCTATTAAATATGCATATTCTTTTTATGTTACAACTATAAAGAAATGAAAGTCAGAAGGAATGGCAAAATTAATTTGTTCTTCAAAGGACTAGAAGCACCAACTAAGTCCATCTCTTTAATTTTTCTAGAATTTTAGATGTGGGAAAGAGCTACCTGTAGTTGTATGGAGGAAATACATTGGGTCATCCAAGCCCAGGTCATCCATCCTCATGGTATCTGACTGCAAGATAAGGCTATGGGTGTGTTATAAATTCCTTCAGTCAGGCCAAAGGATTAAGCCAGGCATAAATAAGTTAGATTTTTTTAAAGTGAAATGAGTTAGATGTGAAAGTATGAAGGGAACTAAATTTCACTTGGGTGTTTTTAAATAGTATTCCGTAAGTGTATTTTTACTAAATTATCATTTGGCAATCTTCATAAAGGCAACTGCTTTGAAAAAGATATTTTGTTTAACTCTTTGTGTAACTGATTTGGAAAACATACATGAAATCAAGCAAACAACAATTTGCATTTATATATAAAAGAGAGCTAAATTATAGGCTCAAATAATTATATTTTTCTTTCACCTATATTAATGATTAGCAGGTTTTTTGAATGTGGGATGTTTAAGACATTTCTTTTTCTGTGATAACATACCCTTAAATGCAAACAATTAGGAACGATAATAAGAACTGGAAGATTGCTTTAAAACAGTTTTAAATATGTCAGAAAATCTATCCTAGGAAAAACTGCCCATCAGTAAGTATAATCTACCATATTTATTCCCTATTTACAATTTATGCACTGTTACTTCATTTTTTTATCTTTATGATTTACTTACTTTGGCAAAGTATTAAATTCAAATAGTCTGAATTTCTAAATACTATTTTTACACAAGTTCTCTATTTACTGTTTATCATTCGACATTATAAATTGACTACATAACATGGTGGGTGAGGATCCAATTTCACTGACTTCCATTCTTCCCCCTCTTCCCATCCCCTGCACATGATTATATTTGCTTTTGATCAAATCTGTATTCAGTGTCTCTATTTTTACATCTCTGTAAATATTGTCCACACAGAACATCTCGTAGAATATATTTTGTTCTGCAGTTATTTTTTTCCTGAAGGTAATTATTGTTTCACTTTTTTACATTTTGTTTGTACATCTAAATAAAATGTCCAGCCTCTTCTAACAGTTCCATTAAAAGCCTCTTGATAATTTATCAATTCTCTTTTTCTTCTTTTCCCTAGAGATACCCCTTCAGGTGCCCTCCAACTCTCCTGCTCCCATCTGAATTCATTACTCTCTTAGGTTTCAGCACAGGTACCACTATGGGCTTTCCCTTTCCCATGGTGGGAAAGGAATCTTCATCATCCCTCCTCTGGGTTGATTTTCCTCTTTTCTGTTCTTTCTTGGTTTACTGCCTCATTTTACTAAAACAAAACCTATACTACATCTCTGAAAAATACTAAAAAGAGAGGTGAATTTTTAGGGACCTACTACTTGAATCCTTGGTTGAAATTCATTTTAACTCAGAATTTTGGCATTGCTTCCGATTTTGCTCTGGAGGATACACTGCTCTTGTTATGTCATATACTTTTGCCTGAGATTTTCAAAAATAAACATTAATTTGCTCTTTTCTTTGGAAGCTTTTAGGAGTTTCTCTCTGTACTTGGTGTCCTAAAATTTCATGATTATATGCTTTAATGTGAATCTGTTGTTTTTATTTCATTTTGCTGAACTTTAGATGAACTTTTTTTTTTTGGAGAGTCATGTGTGTTAGTTATGAGTAATTTACTTAAATATTCCTTAGATGATTTTCTCTTTCTTTTTCCCATTTCACTCTCCTTCTTTCATGAATTCCACAGTTTTACTCTATCTCTTAGCACATTAATTTTATTTTTTGGACATCTCCCCATGCATTATCTCCATTTCCTTTGTATATCTTTCTCTTTTTGTTTTCTGCCATCCATGGTGGAGGTTTTCTTCAAATATCTGGTGATCTTTGTTCATTCACATTTGAGAGTAAGGCACTAAAAACTTCTTGATTCATGAGGATCTATTGTAGGGCGCGGCCGGATAGCCATTACGCATGCACTAAGTATGCCGCTAGGGCGTATGCACCTAATATGCTAATCAGGTTTTGAAGCAGTGGCCTATCCAAAGCCCGGCTTGCGAAATGCGATAACCATACGGACGAATCAGGGACTTACACGAGTCCTTAAGCCCTTATATAAGCAGACAGGCTCGAGCGTACGGGGTCTTCCTTCCATCCGCCCGAAACCAAGCTGTACTCCAATAAAGTGTGATGCGAGAAGAATCTAGCGTGTGGTGATTCGTCATTCTGCTGGTCAGAAGCGGCTCGCCGCAATCTATGTAAACCATGGAGCTTCATTCTAGTGACAGGAGTACACCAGCAAGGTTTTTCATTTCAAGTCACTGACAGGGCAGGATCTGTGGATCTTTTCTCTGGTACATGCAGTTTACCAGACAAGAATATGACAATCTCCTCTTTAGAGATGGGGTAGGAGTGTTAAGGACACAAAGCTCTGTTGTTGCTGAAGAGCTATGCTGAGGAGTAGACTGGAAATTCTCACTCTTCAGCATAAAGATGTTCATAATGACATCTTTTTCCCACCCTCTTTTGGGCCAGTTGTCTTAGAATCAGAAAGCTCTTTAATTCAATTTTCCTGAAAATAGACTTCTTGTGGCCTATGAACATGGAAAGTGAACAGTGATCACCTGCAACCATCTATATGCTTTAATGGGAATAACACAGAGATGAGAATAAACTGAGGATTTGTGCTTCTAATGACACGATAGCCAAATATTCATTTATTTTTCCCTAAGAGAACAGAAATTATTTATTCAATGCAGAAGAGAAAACAAAAAAATGGAAAAGAACTTTGATAAATACTTGAAAAAATAAATGAACAAGAGTTTTGTTTGGTTTTTTATTTTTTGATATTTATATCATTTATCCTTAGAAAATAGAAGCAAGAAACTGACAGAGCAAGCAAGACTTCACTGGAGTTTCTTGAAAGAACAATTCTTTCTGTAAAAATGAGATGGTACTAGATTGCTAGTTTTTACATTTGTTCAAATAGCAAAATGCCTGGATGTCATGACGTTCTTTGAGGAATAATGTGGAACATTAATTTAATACATTTTATTTTATGAAATTGCGTTATTTTTTAAAAATGGCAAAGTTATTTTTCTTCCAAGTTTACTAAGACTTTTATATAAATGAGTGTTGAATTTTTCAAAAAATTTTGTTCAGCCATTGAAATGATCATATGACTTTTCTCCTTTACTTTGTTAATCTGGTGGATGATATTTATGAACTTTTTAAAGTTAAAACATCCTTTCATTTATAAAATAAACCAACTTGGTCATGATAAAACTCTTTTTATATATTATCCTGGATTTGGATTTGAAAATATTTTGTCTTACGTCAATATGCTTGAATTGAATTAACTGTAGTTTCCCTTTTTTGTACAAAATTGTATTTGTTATTAATTTAATTGGGGAAATCTCTCTATGCCTACCTTTTTTTGTTTGTTTCCTACAAGAGGTGGTGTACATCCAAATTAAGTTTCTCAAATGTTTGATATAGTGAAGCTATCCAAAGTAAATTAGTGGGAATATTTTTGATCATTGATTAGATTTCCCTAATATTATTCAAGCTTGCAAATCTTCCTGAATCAGTTTTGATGTTATTTTTCTGAATAATATATCTGTTTTTTCTGTATTTCTAGATTTATTGGCCTAAAATTATTCTGAAATACTGTTACTATCTTTTTATTCTGCACCATCTATTCTGATTTTCCTTTAGTTTATTCCTAACACTGTTAATTTGGGATTTATCTCTTTCTTGATTACTCAAAGTGTCACTGAAAGTCAATTTTATTCTTCTCAAATGATTAATTTTTCTTTCAATTGATTATTAGAATTCTAGTTTATTAATGTGTATTAGTATCTTTTTTATTTCCATCTATGCATTCTCCTTGCATTCATCATGAGTGAGTGCATGCAATATGAAAATTATAAGTTAATTCCATTAAATATATAGTTTTTCTTTGTACCGTACTGATTAATTTAACCATTTCTACTTTTCCTAATATACTCATTTAAAATTATATGTTTTTCTCTAAGTATTACTTTAATGGCATTCCAAAACTTTTGAAATGTGGCATTTTTCTTTTCAGTTATTTCAAAGATTTTGATTTCTATTATGAATCTGTCTTTGACTCACCTATTTTGAAGTACTAAATGTTGACATTTCTTAGCATATCATAATTTTCTAACTATCTCTTAAGTGTAGATTTCTAGCCTAAATGTACTATGGTCATAAAAATTAATTTATATTATTTCTATCCTTTGAAATTTCTTGAGACTTTCTGTGTAGCCAGTAAAAGATCATTTTGGGAAAACAGTCTATGTATGCTGAAAAACATGGGTCTTACTTTCAGTGAAGTCCAGGTTATCGAGCTTTCCTTTATGGTTAATGCTTTTAGTGTCCTTCATGAGAAATTATAGCCTACTCTAAGGGCATAAAGATGTTCTTCTATGTTTACTTTGAGAACTTTATTTTTTTACCTTTCATATTTAGGTCTGTGATCTATCTGGAATTGATTTTTCTGTACTGTGTAAAGTGAGGTCAAAGTTATTTTTTTCCCCAAATTGATGCCCAATTTAGGAACACTTATTAAATATTTAGGAACATTTATTAAAGAAGACATTCTTTTACCACTGCATCACTGTCACCTTTGTCATAGTCACTTGACTGTGAAAGTTCTGATTTGTTCCTGAATTTTCTATTCTGCTTCATTGGTCTACTTGTCTATGTCTGTGGTAACAAAACACTTTCTTAATTATTAACCTATATAATACATCTTGATAGATAGTAGTGCGAACCTACCAACTTTTATCCTCTTCATAAGCTTTTCTTTTTCAGTATTTTCTTGGCTATTCTTGGCCCCTTGTATTTCTATATACATTTTAGAATTAACTTGAACCAACCTGTTAATTTCCACAACAAAATATGTTCTGATTTTGATTGGAATTGCATCTGTATATTGGAATCTATACTATAGATATGTTTGGGTAAAACCACAAATAACAAAAGCCATATTTTTTATTTTAAATTCTTAAAACTGTTTTTTCCTGGCCTTATGGAATAGGCTGAGACATCTAGTAAAATGCTTAAGAGAAGTGATTGTAATAGGCACCTTTATGTTCTCCTAATTTTGGCCTAATAGTCAGTATTTCACCATCAAATATGATACTTAGTGCAGATTTTTATAGATAGCCATTATCAGAGCAGAAAAGTATTTTTAGATTCCTGCTTTGCTAAGAGTTTTATCATGAATTAATACTGAATTTTTAATTTTGTCAAATGTCTTTTCTGAATTTATAAAGATAAGTGTATATTTTCTTTCTTTATTCTATATGATGACTAATATTAAATAATTTTAAAATTTTATGCCAACCTTTTTACTAGATAATGTCTACTTGATCTCGACATATTACCCCTTTTAAATATTCCTAAATTTTATATGTTGACATTTGGTTTAGAATTTTCCCATTTTCACATCTATTTCTGTGAAAGGAATTGACCTACAGCTTTCCTTTCCTTTCTTATAATATCCTTGTCCTATTTTGGTAAGAAGGTTATGATAGCAATTTAAAATGATTTGTAAATGATTCCTATTGTTCTTTGCTCTGGAAACTGTTGCATAAGATTAGTGTTTCATCTATCTGAAATATTTGGAAAAATTCATCATAAAGCTGTATGAACTGAGATTTTCATGAATTTAATATAGTAACACTATATGATTTTTAAAATTTCTTCTTGTCTCAGTTTTGGAATATTTTATTTTTCTAGGAGGTTATCAATTTCATGTAGAGTTTCTAATTTACTGTTAAAACATCATTCATCATATACTTTAATTTTATTTTCAATACCTGTAGGATCTTTATTCATGCTCTTTTGCTGCTAGTAAAGCTAATTTGTGCCTTCTCTCCCTCTCTCTCTCTCTTCCTCTTGATCAATCTTACCATGAGTATGTCAATTTTATATATTTCCAAAGATAAACCTTTTTTACTAGTCAATTTTTTATTATGCATTTACTTTCTATTTCATAATTTTGCCCTTATTTATATATTTTGTTCCTTCTACTTTTACTGAATTTAACTTGCCTTTCCATTTTTAACATGCTATAGTGAATATTTAAATATAATGGATACTTATAAACATGGTTTTAATATATTAATTTTACAGTATGAATTTTTATTTAAGCACAGATTTAGTCACATCCAAGTTTGATATATTATATATATATTATTAATTAATTTAAAATATTTTCTCACATCCATTAATACTTTAATTATCTTATTGATTTTTTAGAACTACATTTCTTAGTTTCCAAATAATAATTGAATACACAAATACTTCAACTGCACATGAAACGTTTTCCAAAATTGGGTGCATATATATTCTACATACACTGGAAAATGTGTGTTCTGTCACTGTTGGAAGCAATGATCTATGCCTGTCAACTAGGCAATTTTGTTTATCACAATATTTATATTCTCTATATACTTATTGATTTTTTTGGTCTGTTTATACTATCAGTTATTGGGAGAGGTCTGTTAGTCTCTCAGTATAATTTTTGATTTGTCATTTCTCAAGTAATTCTTTAAATTTTTATCTTATATATTTTATATCCCTGCTGTTAGGTTCATACAAGTGTAACATGGTTATATCTTTCTAGCACACTGACCCTTATAACATTATGAAGTTCTGCTAATTGTCTCTTGTTATATTTCTTGTCACTGTGCCTACTTTGTTTCTATTATTGACAGACCAGCTTTACTTTTGTCTGATAGATCTTTTCCCAGCATTTTTCTTATAATGTCTCTATCATTGTATTTAAAGGGTCTTTGTCAGTAAATTTAAGTGTTTTTTAAAATTCAGTCTTTTAATTGGAGCATTGTGTCCACTTATACTAAATGTATTGTCTGACATATTTTGGTTCATATTTACCTTTTACTATTTCTATTTGTCCCACCCGTTTTATGTTCTTTCTTCTCTCCTTCTTGTGAATTAATTCTTTCATAATTGATTGATTTTCTTTTAGCTTTACGATATACATCCTTTACAATAATTTCAATGATTATAATATGCAACTTTGACTCATTACAGTCAGAAATAAATTATTTCTTTACCTCTCACCTAAAAATACAGTTACCTTAACGTACATTTACTCTATTTATTCCCCTCTCTCTTATTGTGTTATTTTGTCATTACTTTAACTCCTCATCTATTTTATGCAACCGAATACATTAATATTTTTGTTCTGTAAAATCAATATCTATTCATATAATTAGTCTTTGTAGAGCTTCAATTCCCTCATGAACTTCTTAGCTTCCAACTGTGATTGATTACATTTCTAAGAAATTCCATTATCTCTTAAAAGATTGCTTCTGCCTCTATCTTCTCTTCCCTTTTATAACACCAAGGACATGTGTTTTATTTGCCTTCTCTGTGTTGCATGTGTCTCTTACACTTTCTTCTGTACTTTCCACATACGCTTTTCTCCTTCTTTAGCCCAGATTATTTTTATTCACCTATTATTTTACTCATCATCACTTTAATCACCTATTCAGTTTTGTCCAATCTGTAAGTAACTCCATGTGCTGAATCATCAATTCCCATTATTGTTTTTTTAACTCAAGAATTTCCATTCATTTCTTTTCCACTAGATAACAGTTCTATGATGAAATTCTTCCTGTTGTTATCTATGTTCTTGGACACATTACTCACAAACATAAGTCTAGTCTCACAGCTATAGAACCTGGATAGTCTTTGCTTTGTTGCTATTGTCAGTTTTCCTGTTCCTTTATTTATTTATTTATTATTTATTTATGGCTTAGTTTTTATTTTTTTGATTGAGTGCTGGATATTGTACATGAACTATTTAATGCCACTGAACGATATTCTCCTACTTTAGATAGAACCGACCTTGTCCTTTCTTAGGCAGCCTATGAGGGAGCAGATCACTGTATTCAATCAGGGAATGAGCTGATTCAAGGATATTGTGCAGTTTGGGGGAAGCATTGGATACCTCTCTTTAGATGAAGTTCTTTGGGTTAGCTCTTACAGATCTCAACCAAGAGCCTTTGAGTGTTTACAAAATGCTGTCTTCTTTTGCTAGTCAAGAACTCCCACTGTTGTCTCCTGTTCACCAAGAGACCCATGATAACTGCATAGATTTTCAAATAATCTTTCAGTTTCTTAGTATTCTTCTCCAAGCACCTTAAAAATTCAGTAAGTGCTAAAAAGGGAAAAGAAGAGCATTTAGCTCACTTATCAGGACCTCCCTTCTCTCCTGGAAGTTGGCCTCTCAAATCCTGCCTGCCTCTGGATGTTCTTCCTCCAGTGTGGTCAGACTGCCAAGGCTCTGCTCACTTCTCTGGTTCTTGGCAGCTAGCCACTCTCTGCCTGGTTTTTCAGCTTCTCACCCAGCACTAGGATTTGGCAAATTCTTTGCAGGAGAAACTATGACAGACAGTTGGGCTCTTCTCTCTATGGCTTCTACTTCTCCAAGAGCTTGGCCTCTTGGTGTTGTTACTTCAATAGCCATAGTCTTAATGACTACGAACATATCTTAAAGTTTATTTTACCTGGCTTTGCTCATTGTTTTTAGTGGCAATTCTGGTCTACTGTAGCCTATTCAATCAAAGCCTACTTCTATGCTCTTAAGAAAATTATTCTTTTTTTGGAGCTCTTTAAATTGTCTTTAGCCAGTGAGTTGGTCCATATACTCTACACTGTCCTATTTATTCTAATGCATTTATATGCATACATAAATTACTTTATGCCAGTTCCAATATAAAACGGAAGTGGTAGCATCATTTCTTTATTTTACGGAGGCTCAAGAATTCTGAGTTACCTCTTTTACATAGTAAGCGACAGAATTTAGAGTAAGAAAATCACTTCTCTCTGACACCAAGTCTTAATAGTACGAAAAACTGACAAATACTCATGTTTGCCAAAACAAACACAAAAAACAAAAACACACAAAAAAACGAGCAGTTGAGGGAGACTGGTTCAAGATGGCAGAGTAGAAAGACATGCTCTCACTCCCTCTTTCGAGAACACTGGAATCACAACTAACTGCTGAACAATCATCAACAGGAAGACACTGGAACTCACCAAAAAAGATACCCCACATGCACAGGAGAAGCCACAATGAGATGGGGGGAGGGGGGCAATCACAATAAAATCAAATCCCATAACAGCTGGGTGGGTGACTCACAAACTGGAGAACACTTATACCACAGAAGTCCACCCACTGGAGTGAAGGTTCTGAGCCATACGTCAGGCCTCCCATCCTGGGGGTCTGGCAATGGGAGGAGGAATTCCTAGGGAATCAGACTTTGAAGGTTAGTGGGAGTTGATTGCAGCACTTTGGCAGGATTAAGGGAAACAGAAACTCCACCCTTGGAGGGCACAAAGTAGTGTGTACATTGGGAACCAAGGGAAAGAGCAGTAACCCCATAGGAGACTGAAACAGATGTACCTGCTAGTGTTGGAGGGTCTAATGAAGAGGTTGGGGGGAGGGCTGTGTGTCACCATGAGGAAGAGGGCACTGGCAGCAGAAGTTCTGAGAAGTACTCCTTGGCATGAGCCCTCCCAGAGTCCACCATTAACCCCACCAAAGAGCACGGGTAGGCTCCAGTGTTGGGTCACCTCAGGCCAAACAACCAACAGGGAGGGAACCCAGCCCCACCCAGCAGGAGTCAAGCGAATTATAGTTTTACTGGGCTCTGCCCACCAGAGCAACACCCAGCTCTTCCCACCACCAGGCCCTACCATCAGGAAACTTGCACAAGTCTCTTAGATAGCCTCATCCACCAGAGGGCAGATAGCAGAAACAAGAACTAAAATTCTGCAGCCTGTGGAACAAAACCACATTCACAGAAAGATAGACAAGATGAAAAGGCAGAGGGCTATGTACCAGACGAAGGAACAAGATAAAACCCCAGAAAAACAACTAAATGAAGTGGAGATAGGCAACCTTCCAGAAAAAGAATTCAAAATAATGATAGTGAAGATGATCTAGGACCTCGGAAAAAGAATGGAGGCAAAGATCAAGAAGATGCAAGAAATGTTTAACAAAGACCTAGAAGAATTAAAGAACAAACAAAAAAGAGATGAACAATACAATAACTGAAATGAAAACTACACTAGACGGAATCAATAGCAGAATAACTAAGGCAGAAGAACGGATAAGTGACCTGGAAGACAGAATGGTAGAATTCACAGCTGCAGAACAGAATAAAGCAAAAAGAATGAAAAGAAATGAAGACAGCCTAAGAGACATCTGGGACAACATGAAACGCAACAACATTCGCAATATATAGGGGTCCCAGGAGTAGAAGAGAGAGAGACAGGACCCGAGAAAATATTTGAAGAGATTATAGTCGAAAACTTCCCTAACATGGAAAAGGAAGTCGCCACCCAGGTCCAGGAAGCACAGAGAGTCCCATACAGGATAAATCCAAGGAGAAACACACTGAGACACATAGTAATCAAATTGGCAAAAATTAAAGACAAAGAAAAATTATTGAAAGCAGCAAGGGAAAAACGACAAATAACATACAAGGGTATCCCCATAAGGTTAACAGCTAATTTCTCAGCAGGAACTCTACAAGCCAGAAGGAAGTGTCATGACATATTTAAAGTAATGAAGGGAAGAACCTACAACCAAGATTACTCTACCTGGCAAAGATCTCATTCAGATTCGATGGAGAAATCAAAAGTTTTACAGACAAGCAAAAGCTAAGAGAATTCAGCACCACCAAACCAGCTCTACAACAAATGTGAAAGGAACTTCTCTAAGTGGGAAAAACAAGAGAAGAAAAGGACCTGCAAAAACAAACCCAAAACAATTAAGAAAATGATCATAGGAATATATATATTGATAATTACCTTAAAAGTGAATAGAATAATGCTCCAACCAAAGACACAGGCTCACTGAATGGATACAAAAACAAGACCCATATATATGCTGTCTACAAGAGACCCACTTCAGACCTAGGGACACATACAGATTGAAAGTGAGGGGATGGAAAAAGATATTCCATGAAAATGGAAATCAAAAGAAAGCTGGAGTAGCAATACTCATATCAAATAAAATAGACTTTAAAATAAAGAATGTTACAAGAGACAATGAAAGAAACTATGGTAATGATAAAGGGATCAATCCAAGAAGAAGATATAACAACTATAAATATATATGCACCCAACATAGGAACACCTCAATACATAAGGCAACTGCTAACAGCTATAAAAGATGAAATCAACAGTAACACAAAAAAATAGTGGGGGACGTTAACACCTCACTTACACCAATGGACAGATCATCCAAACAGAAAATTAATAAGGAAACACAAGCTTTAAATGGCACAATAGACCAGATAGATTTAATTGATATTTATAGGACATTCCATCTAAAAGCAGGAGACTACACTTTCTTCTCAAGTGCACATGGAACATTCTCCAGGATAGATCACATCTTGGGTCACAAATCAAGCCACAGTAAATTTAAGAAAATTGAAATCATATCAAGCATCTTTTCTGACCACAACGCTATGAGAACAGAAATCAATTACAGGGAAAAAAAAACGTAAAAAACACAAACACATGGAGGCTAAACAATACATTGTTAAATAACCAAGAGATCACTGAAGAAATCAAAAAATACCTAGAGACAAATGACAATGAAACATGATGATCCAAAACCTATGGCATGCAGCAAAAGCAGTTCTAAGAGGGAAGTTTATAGCTATACAAGCCTAGCTCAAGAAACAAGAAAAATCTCAAACAGTCTAACGTTACACCTAAAGGAACTAGAGAAATATGAACAAACAAAACCCAAAGTTAGCAGAAGGAAAGAAATCATAAAGATCAGAGCAGAAATAAATGAAATAGAAACAAAGAAAAAAATAGCAAAGATCAATAAAACTAAAAGCTCGTTCTTTGAAAAGATAAACAAAATAAATACACCATTAGCCACACTCATCAAGAAAAAGAGGGACAGGACTCAAATAAATAAAACTAGAAATGAAAAAGGAAAAGTTAAAACAGACAGCGCAGAAATACAAAGCATCCTAAGAGACTACTACAAGCAACTCTATGCCAGGAAAATGGACAACCTGGAAGAAATGGACAAATTCTGAGATGGTATAACCTGCCAAGACTGAACCAGGAAGAAATAGAAAATATGAACAGACCAATCACAAGTAATGAAATTGAAACTGTGATTAAAAATCTTCCAACAAACAAAAGCCCAGGACCAGACGGCTTCACAGGTGAATTCTATCAAACATCTAGAGAAGAGATAACACCCATCCTTCTCAAACTGTTCCAAAAAATTTCAGAGGAAGGAACACTCCCAATCTCATTCGATGAGGCCACCATCATCCTGATACCAAAACCAAACAAAGATACCAAAAAAAAGGAAATTACAGACCAATATCACTGATGAATATAGATGCAAAAAACCTCAAAAAAATACTAGCAAACAAAATCCAACAACACATTAAAAGGATCATACACCATGATCAAGTGGGACTTTTCCCAGAGATGCAAGGATTCTTCAATATACGCAAATCAATCAATGTGATACACCATATTAACAAATTGAAGAATAAAAATCATATGATCATCTCAATAGGTGCAGAAAAAGCTTTTGACAAAATTCAACACCCATTTATGATAAAAACTCTCCAGAAAGTGGGCATAGAGGGAACCTACTTTAACATAATAAAGGCCATATATGACAAACCCACATCAAACATCATTCTCAATAGTGAAAAACTGAAAGCATTTCCTCTAAGATCAGGAACAAGACGAGGATGTCCACCCTCACCACTATTATTCAACATTGTTTTGGAAGTCCTAGTCACGGCCATCAGAGATGAAAAAGAAATAAAAGGAATACAAATTGGAAAAGAAGTAAAACTGTCACTGTTTGCAGATGACAGGATACTACACATAGAGAATCCTAAAGATGCTACCAGAAAACTACTAGAGCTAATCAATGAATTTGGTAAAGTTGCAGGATACAAAATTAATGCACAGAAATCACTTGCATTCCTATATACTAATGATGAAAAGTCTGAAAGAGAAATTAAGGAAACACTCCCATTTACCACTTCAACAAAAAGAATAAAATACGTAGGAATAAACCTACCTAGGGAGAGAAAAGACCTGTATGCAGAAAACTATAAGACACTGATGAAATAAATTAAAGTGGATACAAACAGATGGAGAGATATACCATGTTCTTGGATTGGAAGAATCAATATTGTGAAAATGACTATACTACACAAAGCAATCTACAGAATCAGTGCAATCCCTATCAAATTACCAATGGCATTTTTACAGAACTAGAATAAAAAATCATAAAATTTGTATGGAGACACAAAAGACACTGAATAGCCACAGCAATCTTGAGAAAGAAAAATGGAGCTGGAGGAATCAGGCTCCCTGACTTCAGATTATACTACAAAGCTGCAGTAATCAAGACAATATGGTACTGGCACAAAAACAGACATATAGATCAATGGAACAGGATAGAAATCCCAGAGATAAATCTACGCACCTATGGTCAACTAACCTATGACAAAGGAGGCAAGGATATACAATGGAGAAAAGACAGCCTCTTCAATAAGTGGTGCTGGGAAAACTGGACATCCATATGTAAAAGAATGAAATTAGAACATTCCCTAACACCATACACAAAAATAAACTCAAAATGCATTAGAGACCTAAATGTAAGACCGCACACTATAAAACTCTTAGGGGAAAACATAGGAAGAACATTCTTTGACATAAATCACAGCAAGATTTTTTTTGATCCACCTCCTAGAGTAATGGAAATAAAAGCAAAAATAAACAAATGGGACCTAATGAAACTTCAAAGCTTTTGCACAGCAAAGGAAACTGTAAACAAGATGAGAAGACAACCCTCAGAATGGGAGAAAATATTTGCAAATGAATCAATGGACAAAGGATTAATCTCCAAAATATATAAACAGCTCATGCAGTTCAATATTTAAAAAACGAACAATTCAATCCAAAAATGGGCAGAAGACCTAAATAGACATTTCTCCAAAGAAGACATACAGATGGTCAAGAAGCACATGAAAAGCTGCTCAACATCACTAATTATTAGAGAAATGCAAATCAAAACTACAATGAGGTATCACCTCACACCAGTTAGAATGGGCATCATCAGAAAATCTACAAACAACAAATGTTGGAGAGGGTGTGGACAAAAGTGAACCCTCTTGCACTGTTGGTGGGAATGTAAATTGATACAGCCTCTGTGGAGAACAGGATGTAGGTTCCTTAAAGAACTAAAAATAGAATTACCATATGACCCAGCAATCCTACTACTGGGCATAAACCTAGAGAAAACCATAATTCAAAAAGACACATGCACCCCAATGTTCATTGCAGCACTATATTTACAATAGCCAGGTCATGGAAGCAACCTAAATGCCCATCGACAGATGAATGGATAGAGAAGATGTGGTACATACATACAATGGAATGTTACTCAGGCATAAAAAGGAACGAAACTGGGTCATTTGTTGAGACGTGGATGCACCTAGAGACTGTCATATAGAGTGAAGTAAGTCAGAAAGAGAAAAACAAGTATCGTATATTAACACATATATGTGGAACCTATTAAATGGTACAGATGAACCGGTTTGCAGAGCAGAAATTGAGACACAGAAGTAGAGAAAATACATATGGACACCAAGGGGGGAAAGCAGCAAGGGGAGGGCATGGTGGTGAGATGAATTTGGAGGTTCGGATTGACATGTATACACTGATGTGTATAAAATGCATGATTAATGAGAAAAGAAACAACAAGCAGTTGAATTTATAAATTATTGGCTATATTTAATCTTGTTAATTAATATTAATTTGGTACTTTTTCATTCACAGGGTAAGCTACTAGCACTCACTAGAGGATAAATGATAGCAGACACTTTCATTTTAAAGTCGAAATAAAAAGAATAAAAACTTTAAATGAGAAAATTCTATCCACCTATTCTTTTCTAGGAAGCAGAATTTTCTTTCATATAATTAATGGATGTCATCTGACCAAATCTTACAACCCAGAGTAGAAATAATTTTATGACCTCTTTGTTAT
This sequence comes from Phocoena sinus, assembly GCF_008692025.1. NCBI lineage: Eukaryota > Metazoa > Chordata > Mammalia > Artiodactyla > Phocoenidae > Phocoena > Phocoena sinus. The sequence continues at coordinate 28,439,453 of NC_045775.1, forward strand.
ATTACAGCAAGAATCTGCATATTCAATTTACTATGTGTTTTATTTTTTTTTTATTTTTGGAGAAAATGACATCAGGATAAATATAAAGTTACATAGCTGATTACTAACAGACATAGGATTGGAATTTTTCATGCATCTTTGGATTTGATAATGAAATACCAGAAATGCCATAATAGTGAAAGGTATAGTTCCTGCTCTCTGGAAACATTCTGTTTAGTGAATTAAGTGCCATATGAGTGGTTCAACCAAAAGATATATGAGGCCTTATAAGAATTCAGAGAAAGAATTGATCAATTTGCACTGGATTTGTCAGTAAAATAACAGATATTTTAAAATGTTGCAGGATTTAAACATGTCAGGAGAAAGAGGGAATGAATTTCAAATATCAGCAAAATGCCTTCACTATCTCAATACTTAGCACTGTGCCCATTGCCTAGAAAGTAATCATGAAAGGCTGAGAAAAATAATACCTCCTGGGTTCTCTAGACTTGGAAAAAAGTTTCATGAAGATTTTAAACAAACTTTTAAGGTGGCTTCTACTTTAGAGGGAATACCACACTCCATGTTCTTTGCCATAAGGAAAGAAGTAAAAAGTATATCAGTCCTTCTGACCATTTTTTGGCCTCTCAATGTCTATTTCCATTCCAAATCTCACCACACAATAAGAAGAGAAACTGTTTGGACAAACAAGAGGGTGGCAGCAGTAATGTAGGAATGATGGATAAAGACAATTTCTAAAAATCTGACACAATGAAGTAAACTGAGTGTCACCTAAAGTTGTCTGGGTTTTTTTTACAAGCAAAATACCTGTAATAAAATTTATTTTGGAAGAGAAGAAATAGCCTAATTGTTTATAATACTGCAGAGCAGATTTCCTTGATAGCAAGGACCATCTTAGCTTTCAGGAAGAGTTCATGAAAGTGATTTCTTTCCTTTAGTGAGACACTAGGCATTTACTGTGCATCAAGACTGTGCAGAATGTTGGAGACTAGTTCTGAGACACATGCTAAAGAAGGAGCTAGTATCATAAATACATGAGATCTGTTACTTATGTACCTGAAGAATTTTATGTCTTAAACAATAGGATTTTATTGACATTTTGACAGTTTGTTTGCCTTCATACTCTTCAGCAATGCTGCACTAAAAACAGAAATATAACCAACTATTTTTGACTAAAATCAGAAGAAAACTGAGTCTTTAGTTATAAAAAGCTCTACATGTAGAACAGTGTAAATCTCAAGAAAGAAACAATAAAACCTGCATATTCACATCTTAGCCACTAAAACATACATGGATTACAAATGACTTATTCTTGGAAAGAGTGACTCAAATCCAAATTGTAGCATAACTCACCATCCAAATAAACATGAAAAAGCTGTCAAATATGGCTCTAAGTCCCAAAGATCCCGTCATCTGCATTAAAAATGAATGAACTGAGAGAAAGGGAAAAACCATCTGCAGTTTAGATTTGTCATTCTTTTGTTATCTTCATGTATTTCAGGATAAAGGGGCTGGCAAAGTGCAGAAAAACCTTCAGGAATTCCAAGGGGATTCATGGTTGCAATTTTAATATTTTAGAGTAACCCATATTTTGGACTAGACAGCCATTAAAATATCTTGTTTCCTAGTAGTCATTTTTCTTTAGACTACAATCTTGTTTTTGCTACAGCTAAAAGAGCTGTTAGAGGTTACATACTGCAGATGAGAGGAGAAACATGAAGAAAATTTCATGATCATTAGTCAGGGACCACTGATCAGAGTACTACTGGGAGTTCCACATATTTTCCTTGAAATTTTTTCAAAACTAACATGTTCTGGAGCATTTAGAAGAGAACATTCAGTTTAGGTTAAAGTAGACCTCAGTCAGACCCCATTGAGCTGTATGGTATTTCTAACATTTTTCTTGAAAATTCCTCTATTAAAAAAATTCTCAGCTTTTTACATTTTGCAAAATAATGGCACAATTCTCAAAAGGAAGACTTTCCTAATATGTATGAGACTCTGTAATATAGTTGTCAAGGGAGCCTATAAACCAAGTACCTGGTTCAATGGGAGAGCTAACATACACCCATATAAGCAGAGCCCTACAGCTCTTAAATCAATTCTGTGGCAGACAGAAGTATGTGCGTGCATGTGTGAGTGTGAGACACTATTGGTCACCTTGCTTCTACCACCATTGTTCTGGCTACTCAAAAAATGGTTTCATCCAGTCTGGCTCACTGAGAATAGATCTCTTATTCAGCAACTGTCTTTAATAAGAAAAGAAGTACAAGGAAACCTGGAATATGCTCAATTACAGGCATAGGAGCCATTGGAACCTGTGCCACAACATGCCCACAAATGAAGAGCATTTGTACAATTGATTGCACAACGCCAGGGGAGAGACAACTGGAGGTGATGCATGTGTAAATATCATTTAGTGCTGGGTTTAAATTAAGCAGCCTTGTAGAGGAACTCAAATTGTTTTTGACAGACTATAAATATATCCTTGGCTATTGATTGTAATAGAAGAATACACTTACATCTCTTTCTTCCTATTGGTAATGGAAATTTAAGCACTGCCATTAACTATTCTCGCAAGGACAACAAAAGGAGTGTGCAAAGGGCTGCAATTAAAAAGAGAATCATTTAGTTTAGATATGTGTACAGAGGCAGGTCTCCAAAATTTGCCACAGAATTAGAGAAAACTCTGATTACAAAAATTTCCATTCCAGGGCAGCTTAATGCTCCCCTGTCTAATACTACAATAAGCCACAAAGAGAGATGTAGACTCTAGTTTCTGAAGAATGTTACAGTTAATTTTCTCATTGCTTTGATCCTTTTTAAGCCAGTAAAGAGAGGAAGGTGTTCTGACAAAGCAAATACCAATAAGTCTGTATACAGAAATAATTAGTAGTGTGGGATGAGGTAAACTTATCAGCATGTTTAGAAATATACCAAGAAATAGGCCCATGGAAAGTCATGTATTTAGCAAGAACATTGCGAAGTAAACACACACAAAATATCAGCAATCATGCCATGAATCAATTAGAGAAAGCCATAGATTATCAATACGCAGCATCCACACTCAGAATGCAAGTGAAATATATGTATCGTTGAAACCAAAGAGCTCCTTTGACAGAAACTTCTTACATTAGTTCTGCTAGGTCAGCAGCTACTCCCAAGTGTGAAGTACTTTTGGCCTGCAAAATCATGGACCTGAAAAGTGGCTGAAGTTGTCTAGAACAAATACAAAAAGGAGCATCAGCTAAGCGTGGATGCTGACACAGCACTGGAGTAGCATAACAATGGGAACATTTTGAAAGGAAGCCCCACTGATTTGTCTAGGCCAGTGATTCTGAACTCTGGATGATTTTGCCCCTTGGTGGGCATTTGACAATGTCTGGAAACATTTTTGGTTGTCAAAACTTTGTAACACTGCTGGAGTTCAGTGAGTAGAAGCCAGAGATACTGCTGAAGATCCTACAGTGCACAGAACAGTCCTTCGCAACAAAGAATTATCCAGCTCAAAATATGATTAGTGCTGAGGCTGAGAAATCCTGGTCTAGCCCACAGGCAATGTTATCACAATGGGAAAAGAATGCTTTTCCCATTCTATTTTGTTGCTATTTTTTTTGTCTACTCTACCAGAATGAAAACTTCTTAGAGGCAGGGAATTTGTCTGTATTGTTCATCGCTCAGAACATTGTCTGGCACGCAGTAGGCACATAATAAATATGTAATGAATGAATGAAAGAGTAAGAAAACACAGCAGGAGACAAGTTGGCAGTTATGTGGTTTGACTGAAATGGGAGAGAGACAATAAACGCTTACAGAGTCAGAGATATGTGTGCTGTTACCCTAAAAATCCTAGCATTGTCTGATCATCTCAGGAAACTAGTACAAAGAGCTAGTGCTCAAAGAATAGAATTATTAATACTATTATTAATTACTAATACTAATAATAGTATTATTCTTTATGTAATCTTATTCAGTAACAGAAAAGAAGATGTTCATATTCATCAAAAATGTTTAAGTCAAAACATTCCACTGCGAACTTCTCTCTCAGAGGGTAAGTGTTATAAAGGAATATTTTAACATCACCTTGACCTTCACAACCAGAAGTTAGCTAGTGACTAGGATAGCATTCAACAGGCATATAATTCTTAAAGTTTGCAGATTCTTAGCTGAAACATCTAAAAACCTCCATTTTTAGGAACTGTTTGTTCACTTTTCTCTCTATTCAGCCTTGAATTATGTAAGGAAATGCTTTTTTAATCAGTCTGCTTGTGTTAAAGAAAATCACTTTACAGAACAATAAAAACAAATCAATGAAAAAAATCCCCAATTTATACATCTATTTACCTGTTCAAAATGAGGTAAATTTGTTGCTTCGTATTTACATTTTATTTGGTTACTTAATTTCTCAACATCTATCACTTTCATCTAATTTCTTTTGATATTATTCTGCTTTTGGTTATCTAAAATATAAAAGTGTTTTTCCTCTTCTCAACGAATACAATGCCTGAACTGAATGTATTTTTGACTATGATTTTTCAGAGAACATTAAATTCTTATCCTTTTTATGGTGGAAGTCAGTGAGTGATTGATAAAGAAATCATCTGGTCATATTGCTGCCAATTGACTAAGTCTGGTTTAATTTCAAAGAGCTAAAACTGGGCATTATTTAAAGTTAAATGGCTTAATTTAAACACTTAATTTTACCCCACCATTAAAGATATTTTAAAAATAATTCCTTAGTCCATCTTTGTATTATCCATCCATTTTATAAACTTTTTGGAAAATCACTGGGGCTTGGAACAGAAGCACAGTTATCTCTATGAGACCAGAACCCAGGTCTGCACGCCCAACATTCATGGTAGAAAAAGGATAGTGTAGCCCTGTGGTGCCAGCACCTGTGTTAATATGAGGGCTGATTTGGAGCCATCCACTCTTCTTTTTCTAATCATGATTTGTGATCATGGATGTACAGTCTTTTTTAAATATTTCAATGATTTCATATATTCCACTGGTCCTTCTAATATAGTTTTCTCATCCTTGAGTGTTCTACTTTGATTCTAGCTCTTAATTGCTTGGATATAGTTGTTGAGCAGTTTTATTTTGTTTGTCTTTCAGTAAGGACTCAAGGATATTTTATTCCCTAAATGATTTTGTATTTCAGAATGTCTGTCTGTAGCTTTTACACTTGTATATTACATTGTGTGAGTCTATCTTCTAGCATTACACTTTCTTTTGTTTCAGAATTGTGTAGGTATTGCTTCATTGTCTTTTGGCATTAAATGTGTGGAGAAATCTGAGACCAGCTTGATTTTCTTTCCTCTTTGTAGAAAAATTGCTTTCTTCCCAGAGTTCATTTTCTTCTCTTACAGTTTCTTCTCTTACAGTGACAAATAATATATGTCTCTGTGTTAATTGTTCTATATCTACCATATCCAGAATACAACTTTTGCTTTTGACCAGCATATTCCATTTAGTAAGATTTCTTCTGTTGTATCTCAGCATTTTTCAGTGTTTCATTTGTTTGATTTTCTACTTCTGGTATATTTAAGATAGGTTATTACTGTTCCATAGATTTATTATATATCTATAGTTTTTTGTGTCCTTTTCCTCTGTGTTTACCTTAATTAAAACTAGCTTTTAATTTTTCCTCTGTGTTTACCTTAATTAAAACAAGCTTTTCTTCTGTATCATTAATTAATTTTATAATTAGCTATATCTGGTCTGTTCTTTGACCTTTTAAATGCATTAGGTAACTTTTTAATGTTGCTGTTTTGATCCTGGTTCTTTTCTGCTGCACTTAAAAATTTCATTAATTTCAGTCTGTGACTACTGTTTTATGTTTGAGCTTCTATATCTTGATTTAATATACTTATTCAATTCTTCCCTAATGAGGAGCTCTTTGGGGAAATTTTCTTCTGTTTCTTGGACTTTTTTCCAGATTGGACTCTTCATCTATTTTGTTTGCATATTAGGTTTCTTCCCCCCTCCACCTCCCATGCTGGTGTGTTTACCTGGTTGCCATGCTTTTCTTTTCATTTTCCTCATGTTTCAAATGGAATGATCTGTCAAGATCATCTATATTCTCTGTAGATAGTGAGTGGATTCTTTTTTACCTCATCCACAGCCTGAGACCTGGCCTACTCTCCCTTCTGTCTATAATCTGTGGTTTGAGAATCTTATTTTCTATTCCCCACCCCTTTTTTTCAGTAGCCTCAGGATATGTGAGCAATACAGAGAGAGCTCAACATTGGTCATGTGCCATCTTTCTTTGGGATTTTTCTCCCTTAAATAGGATTATATTGTACATATTTTTTGGTTGACTTTAAAAATTTTTCATATTTCACACAATGTCTTAAAAATCATTCCACATCAGTGCATCAAATCTACCTCATTCTTTTTTTGATAATTAGTTGCATTAAAAAAACTTAATAAAGCTTAATAAAGGTGTATGGATATTTAAGTTGTTTTTAAAAGGATTTGGTAATGTTCATAAGCATACATGATAAAAATTATTGGAAAACACAAATTCAGAAGTTATGTTCAGGGGAAAAAACAGAATATAAATAGAAGACTAGGAATTATATAAAAGAATTAAGAATTAAAGACATAGTCATACCATCATCTCAATTATCTTGTTTTTATAATATATTTCTAGGTACGCTAATTTCCTGACAAAGATATTTCAGTATGTATTTTTCATTTATAAATGTATTACTATTTTCTTAGCAGCAACTTTTTATTGATATTAATAGTGACTGAAGGACTCTAATAAATTTGAGATTATCATTTATACTTTATTTTAAATAAATGATACTTCATTTAATACTTTAAAATGTGTCATCCTCTCCCTTTACATAAACTTATTGGTTTCCATAATCCAGTTTTTTCCATGGAGCTCATCTGTACAGCATATATATGCAGACATATAGGCACTCTATCAGCCTTTCCTCTCCAGATTTTACTTACTGCAAATCTGCTTATTTGCCTTCAAATATCTAAATAGTGAGGACAGTCGTGGATTGTCTAATCTTGAGGGCAAAAATAAGGCAAATAACTCATCAGTAAAATCTTACTGATAATAAAAGAACAACAACAACAGCAAGAATTAACATGCCTTTAATCACATACTTAAAAGCTTCAGTTTTAAAGAGGATTTGACTGTAAATTGAGGCCACATGCAGCCATATAGATGGGTCCCTCTTTGTTAATGGTCCTCACAAAGTTTTCTATAGATTTTTCCTTGTCATAAATTTCCACCCTGTAAGCCCTAATTATCTCTAAGTCTTCCTATTCACTACAAACAAATCCATCTCTCTTATTCGTCACAAACCTGGTAAAACCTTTGGCCAATAGTTATAGCAACTGACAGTGTTAAACTGAAGCATAGCATATGAAAATGTTTAAGAGTTTATTTGAGAGCTTCAAGACGGTGGAAGAGTAAGACATGGAGATCACCCTCCTCCCCACAAATACATCAGAAATACATTTACATGTGAAAAAACTCCTACAGAACACCTGCTGAACGCTGGCAGAAGACCTCAGACCTCCCAAAAGGCAAGAAACTCCCTGCGTACCTGGGAGGACAAAAGAAAACAGAAAAAAACAGAGACAAAGAATAGGGACAGTACCTGCACCAGTGGGAGGGAGCTGTGAAGGAGGAAAGGTTTCCACACACTAGGAAGCCCCTTCGTGGGTAGAGACTGTGGGTGGCGGAGGGTGGGAAGCTTCAGAGCCATGGAGGAGAGCGCAGCCACAGGGGTGCGGAGGGCAAAGTGGAGAGATTCCCGCACAGAGGATCGGTGCTGACCAGAACTCACCAGCAGGAGAGGCTTGTCTGTTCACCTGCCGGGGAGGGCGGGGGCAGAGAGCTGAGGCATGGGCTTCGGTAGGATCGCAGGGAGAGGACCAGGGCTGGCTGCGTGATCACTGCCTGAACGGGGCTGGTGTGCCACGGCTAGCCGGGAGGGAGTCCAGGAAAAAGTCTGGATCTGCTGAACAGGCAAGAGACTTTTTCTTGCCTCTTTGTTTCCTGGTGCAGGAGGAGAGAGGATTCAGAGCACCGCTTAAAGGAGCTCCAGACACGGGCGTGAGCCGCGGCTACAAGCACCTACCCCAGAAACGGGCATGAGACTATAAGGCTGCGGCTGCCGCCACCAAGAAGCCTGTGTGCAAGCACAGGTCACTCTCCACACCTCCCCTCCCGGAAGTCTGTGCAACCCGCCACTGCCAGGGTCCCGGGATCCAAGGACAACTTCCCCGGGAGAACGAACGGCGCGCCTCGGGCTGGTGCAACGTCCCGCCGGCCTCTGCTGCTGCAGGCTCACCCCGCATACTGTACCCCTCCCTCCCCCCGGCCTCAGTGAGACAGAGCCCCCGAATCAGCTGCTACTTTAATCCACTCCTGTCTGAGCGAAGAACGGATGCCTTCAGGCGACCTACATGCAGAGGCGGGGCCAAATCCAAAGCTGAACCCCGGGAGCTGTGTGAAGAAAGAAGAGAAAGGGAAATCTCTCCCAACAGCCTCAGAAGCAGCAGATTAAATCTCCACAATCAACTTGGTGTACCCTGCATCTGTGGAATACCTGAATAGACAACGAATCATCCCAAATTTAGGAAGTGAACTTTGGGGGCAACGATATATATATATTTTTCCCTTTTTCTCTTTTTGTGAGTGTGTATGTGTATGCTCCTGTGTGTGATTTTGTCTGTATAGCTTTGCATTTACCACTTGGCCTAGGGTTCTGTCTGTCTTCATTTTTTATTACTTAAAAATTTTTTTCTTAATAATTATTTCTTTTAATTATTTTATTTTACTTTATATTATTTTATTTTAATTCATCTTCTTTCTTTCTTTCTTTCTTTTTTCCCTTTTATTCTGAGCCACGTGGAGGACAGGCTCTTGGTGCTCCAGCCGGACAACAGGGCTGTGCCACTGAGGTGGGAGAGCCAAGTTCAACACACTGGACCACAGGATACCTCCGAGCTCCACATAATAACAAACGGTTAAAATCTCCCAGAGATCTCCATCTCAACGCCAAGACCCAGCTCCACTCAACGACCAGCAAACTACAGTGCAGGACACCCTATGCCAAACAACTAGCAAGACAGGAACACAACCCCTTCCATTAGCACAGAGGCTGCCTAAAATCATAATAAGGCCACAGACACGCCAAAACACACCACCAGACATGGACCTACTCAACAGAAAGACAAGATCCAGCCTCATCCACCAGAACACAGGCACTAGTCCCCTCCACCAGAAAGCCTACACAACCCACTGAACCAACCTTAGTTACTGGGGACAGACACCAAAAACAACGGAAACTATGAACCTGCAGCCTGTGAAAAGAAGACCCCAAACACAGTACATTAAGCAAAATGAGAACACAGAGAAACATGTAGCAGATGAAGGAGCAAGGTAAAAACCCACCAGACCTAACAAAGGAAGAGGAAATAGGCAGTCTACCTGAAAAAGAATTCAGAATAATGATAGTAATGACGATCCAAAATCTTGGAAATACAATGGAGAAAATACAAGAAACGTTTAACAGGGACCTAGAAGAATTAAAGAGTAAACAAACAGAGATGAAAAACACAATAAATGAAATTAAAAATTCTCTGGAAGGAATCAATAGCAGAATAACTGAGGCAGCAAAACAAATAAGTGACTTGGAAGATAAAATAGTGGAAATAACTACTGCAGAGCAGAATAAAGAAAAAAGAATGAAAAGAATTGAGGACAGTCTCAGAAAACACTAGGACAACATTAAATGCACCAACATTTGAATTATAGGGGTCCAAGAAAAGAAGAGAAAAAGAAAGGGACTGAGAAAATATTTGAAGAGATTATAGTGGAAAACTTCCCTAATATGGGAAAGGAAATGGTTAATCAAGTCCAGGAAGCACAGAGAGTCCCATACACAATAAATCCAAGGAGAAGCACGCCAAGACACATATTAAACTATCAAAAATTAAATACAAAGAAAAAATATTAAAAGAAGCAAAAGAAAAGTAAGTAACACATAAGGGAATCCCCATAAGGTTAACAGCTGATCTTACAGCAGAAACTCTGCAAGCCAGAAGGGAGTGGCAGGACATATTTAAAGTGGTGAAAGAGAAAAACCTCCAACCAATATTACTCTACCCAGCAAGGATCTCATTAAGATTTGAGAAAGAAAATACAAACTTTACAGACAAGCAGAAGCTATGAGAATTCAGCACCACCAAACCAGCTTTACAACAAATGCTAAAGGAACTTCTCGAGGCAGAAAACACAAGAGAAGGAAAACACCTACAATAATAAAGCCAAAACAATTAAGAAAATGGTATAAGGAACATTCATATCGATAATTACCTTAAACGTAAACGGATTAAATGCTCCAACCAAAAGAGATAGACTGGCTGGATGGATACAAAAACAAGACCTGTATATATGCTGTCTACAAGAGACCCACTTCAGATCTAGGGACACACAGAGAATGAAAGTGAGGGGATGGAAAAAGATATTCCATGCAAATGGAAACCAAAAGAAAGCTGAAGTAACAATTCTCATATCAGACAAAATAGACTTTAAAACAAAGACTATTACAAGAGACAAAGAAGGATACTACATAACGATCAAGGGATCAATCCAAGAACAAGATATAACAATTGTAAATATTCATGCATTCAACATAGAAGCACCTCAATACATAAGGCAAATACTAACAGCCATAAAAGGGGAAATCAAAAGTAACACAATCATAGTAGGGGACTTTAACACCCCACTTTCACCTATGGAAAGATCATCCAAAATGAAAATGAATAAGGAAACACAAGCTTTAAATGATACATTAAACAAGATGTACTTAATTGGTATTTATAGGACATTCCATCCAAAAACAGCAGAATACACATTCCTCTCAAGTGCTCATGGAACATTCTCCAGGACAGATCATACCTTGGGTCACAAATCAAGCCTTGGTATATTTAAGAAAATTGAAATCATATCAAGTATCTTTTCCGACCACAATGCTATGAGACTAGATATCAATTACAGGAAAAAATCTGTAAGAAATACAACACATGGAGGCTAAAAAACAAACTACTTAAAAACCAAGAGATCAAGGAAGAAATTAAAGAGGAAATCAAAAAATACCTACAAACAAATGACAATGAAAACACAAAGACCCCAAACCTATGGCATGCAGCAAAAGCAGTTCTAAGAGGGAAGTTTATAGCTATACAAGCCTACCTTAAGAAACAAGAAACATCTCAAATAAACAACCTAACCTTACACCTAAAGCAATTAGAGAATGAAGAACAAAAAACCCGAAAGTTAGCAGAAGGAAAGAAATCATAAACATCAGATCAGAAATAAATGAAAAAGAAATGAAGGAAATGATAGCAAAGATCAATAAAACTAAAAGTTGGTTATTTGCAAAGATAAACAAAATTGATAAACCATTAGCCGGACTCATCAAGAAAAAAAGAGAGAAGACTCAAATTAATAGAATTATAAATGAAAAAGGAGGGGCTTCCCTGGTGGCACAGTGGTTGAGAGTCTGCCTGCCAGTGCAGGGCACACCGGTTCATGCCCTGGTCCGGGAAGATCCCACATGCCGTGGAGCGGCTGGGCCTGTGAGCCATGGCTGCTAAGCCTGCGCATCTGGAGCCTGTGCTCCGCAATGGGAGAGGCCACAACAGTGAGAGGCCCACATACTGCAAAAAAAAAGAAATGAAAAAGGAGAAGTAACAACTGACACTGCAGAAATACAAAGGATCATGAGAGATTACTACAAGCAACTATATGCCAATAAAATGGACAACCTGGAAGAAATGGAAAAATTCTTAGAAATGCACAACCTTCCGAGACTGAACCAGGAAGAAATTCAAAAAATAAACAGACCAATCACAAGCACTGAAATTGAAACTTTGATTAAAAATCTTCCAACAAACAAAAGCCCAGGACCAGATGTCTTCACAGGCGAATTCTATCAAACATTTAGAGAAGAGCTAACACCTATCCTTCTCAAACTCTTCCAAAATATAGCAGAGGGAGGAACACTCCTAAACTCATTCTACTAGGCCACCATCACCCTGATACCAAAACCAGACAAAGATGTCACAAAGAAAGAAAATTACAGGCTAATATCATTGATGAACATAGATGTAAAACCCTCAATAAAATACTAGCAAACAGAATCCAACAGAACATCAAAAGCATCATATACTATGATCAAGTGGGGTTTATCCCAGGAATGCACGGATTCTTCAATATATGCAAATCAATCAATGTGTTACACCATATTACCAAATTGAAGGATAAAAACCATATGATCATCTCAATAGATGCAGAGAAAGCTTTCGACAAAATTCAACACCCATTTATGATAAAAAGCCTCCAGAAAGTAGGCATAGAGGGAACTTACCTCAACATACTAAAGACCATGTATGACAAACCCACAGCCGACATTGTCCTCAATGGTGAAAAACAACCATTTCCACTAAGATCAGGAACAAGACAAGGTTGCGCACTCTCACCATTATTATTCAACGTAGTTTTGGAAGTTTTAGCAACAGCAATCAGAGAAGAGAAAGAAATAGAAGGAATCCAAATCGGAAAAGCAGAAGTAAAGCTGTCACTGTTTGCAGATGACATGATACTATACATAGAGAATCATAATGATGCTACCAGAAAACTACTAGAGCTAATCAATGAATTTGGTAAAGCAGCAGGATATAAAATTAATGCACAGAAATCTCTGGCATTCCTATACACTAATGATGAAAAATCTGAAAGTGAAATGAAGAAAACACTCCCATTTACCACTGCAACAAAAAGATTAAAATATCTAGGAATAAACCTACCTAATGAGACCAAAGACCTGTATGCAGAAAATTTTAAAACACTGATGAAAGAAATTAAAGATGATACCAATAGATGGAGAGATATACCGTGTTCTTGGATTGGAACAATCAACATTGTGAAAATGACTCTACTACCCAAAGCAATCTACAGATTAAATGCAATCCCTATCAAACTACCACTGGCATTTTTCACAGAACTAGAACAAAAAATTTCACAATTTGTAGAGAAACACAAAAGACCCCGAATAGCCAAAGCAATCTTGAGAATGAAAAACGGAGCTGAAGGAATCAGGCTCCCTGACTTCAGACTATACTACAAAGCTACAGTAATCAAGACAGTATGGTACTGGCATAGAAACAGAAATATAGACCAATGGAACAGGATAGAAAGCCCCAAGATAATCCCACACACCTATGGTCACCCTATCTTTGATAAAGGAGGCAAGAATATACGATGGAGAAAAGACAGCCTCTTCAATAAGTGGTGCTGGGAAAACTGGACAGCTACATGTGAAAGTATGATATTAGATCCCTCCCTAACACCATACACAAAAATAAACTCAAAATGGATTAAAGACCTAAATGTAAGGCCAGACACCATCAAACTCTTAGAGCAAAACATAGGCAGAACGCTCTATGACATAAATCACAGCAAGATCCTTTTTGACCCACCTTCTAGAGAGATGGAAATAAAAATAAAAAGAAACAAATGGGACCTAATGAAACTTAAAAGCTTTTGCACAGCAAAGGAAACCATAAACAAGACAAAAAGACAACCCTCAGAAAGGGAGAAAATATTTGCAAATGAAGCGCCTGACAAAGGATTAATCTCCAAAACATACAAGCAGCTCAATATCAAAAAAACAAACAACCCAATCCAAAAATGGGCAGAAGACCTAAATAGACATTTATCCAAAGAAGATATACAGATTTCCAACAAACACATGAAAGAAAGCGCAACATCATTAATCATTAGAGAAATGCAAATCAAAACTACAATGAGATATCATTTCACAGTGGTCAGAATTAGAAATGAAAAAGGAGTGGCCATCATCAAAAAATCTACAAACAATAAATGCTGGAGAGGGTGTGGAGAAAAGGGAACACTCTTGCACTGTTGGTGGGAATGTAAATTGATACAGCCACTATGGAGAACAGTATCTAGCTTCCTTAAAAAACTAAAAATAGAACTACCATACGACCCAGCAATCCCACTACTGGGCATATACTCTGAGAAAACCATAATTCAAAAAGAGTCATGTACCAAAATGTGCATTGCAGCTCTATTTACAATAGCCAGGACATGGAAGCAACCTAAGTGTCCATCAACAGATCAATGGATAAAGATGTGGCACGTATATACAATGGAATTTTACTCAGCCATAAAAAGGATTGAAACTGAGTTATTTGTAGTGAGGTGGAGGGACCTACAGACTGTCATACAGAGTGAAGTAAATCAGAAAGAGAAAAACAAATATCGTATGCTAACACATATATGTGGAATCTAAAAAAAAAAGAAAATGGTCAGAAGAACGTAGGTGCAAGATGGGAATAAAGATGCAGACCTAGTAGAGAATGGATTTGAGGAAGGGTAAGCTGGGACAAAGTGAGAGAGTAGCATGGACATATATACACTACCAGACGTAAAATAGCTAGCTAGTGGGAAGCAGCTGCATAGCACAGGAAGGTCAGCTCAGTGCTCTGTGACCACCTAGAGGTGTGGGATAGGGAGGGTGGGAGGGAGGGAGTTGCAAGAGGGAAGAGATATGGGGACATATGTATATGTATAACTGATTCACTTTGTTATAAAGCAGAAACTGACACAGCATTGTAAAGTAATTATACTCTAATAAAGATGTTAAAAAAAATAATAAAAGGCAGAACTGACACTGTATTTAAGAAGTTATTAAAAATGACCAAATAGAACTTACAAAATTTTAAAAAAATATATTAAATGAAAAAAAAAGACTTTATTTGAGCAAAAAATCGATTCTGATTAGGTGCTCCAAACTGAAAGTGGTTAGGAGCATCCCCCCACCTCCCCCACCAAGAACGGAAATTATTGACTGGCTATAGCTTACAGCCTAGTTAGCTGTTTGTGCCTGGCTGTGCTCAGCATTTTGACTTCATAACCTTGGGGGCATTTACAGGCTTAGGTGTTGGTTTGCTTACATACGCCACCATGGCATTAGAGCCACCTCAGTCTAATGAGCTCCTTTTTTATTTAACTTAACAGTGTGTGATTCAAAGAGGTCTCTGACCTGATTTTCTTTTTTGTAATTGTATTGTGGATAACATGGGCTCCATCTTTTCTTTCACCCAGGCTAACCTTCATGCAGTTAACTCTACCTCAAACAATGGTTTTCAAACTTGCTTACAAATTTACTTGAAAGTGTCCTCACTCTTTCTTCTGTGTTCTAGCTATTACTTAATTGTTTCAGGAATATTCTTTGTTCTTGATGCTTACCTGTTTTTCCCTTCCAATTTACCTCTCTCATTCTATTTATTATACTAAATGCCTCCAAACTTAGCAGATATTCTTAAGGTAGTGGTCTGGGCTCACTACATGCAGGAAAACAGACACCATACATTTCAAGTAAAATTCTAGAAAAAAAAAGAGCCTACCTGTGCCACCTATCCATGTAGTCCTTGAAAAAATTCAAATTCCGCCAAATCTCTCTGTTAACCTTACATGCATTTCTTACTTAATGTCTTTTTCTCAAACATCACTATTTATGACAATGCAAAATAATAGTATTTGATACTACGTTTATTTTAAATTTTTAATTTCCTGAATTGGTTTCTAAAATTTCTATTCAAGTGCATAGTCATTTATATATATATATGTAAGTATGAGCCAGCTTGGGAGACTACACATATTTAGTCATTGATTTTAAAACAAGAAATATATAGGTGATCTACAAATGAGTTGTATTCTAAAAACGAACTCATTCATTGCAAATTCCACATATGAGTATCTTTCTGTTAGGATTTTGGATACAAAGTAAAACGCATCATTTTAATTGTGAATAGTAGCATCACAGAGATGTGAAATGGGCCCAAGATTGGGGAAAGCAAGTCAAAAGCAGGGTCAGAGGTAGACCTGAATTAGAAGTGCAGTAGAAGTGTGGTCAGTAATGTAAAGATAGTTCCATTGCTTCTGTGGTGAGGGAATCAGAGATGGTCAGAGCTAGATTAAGTGTCCAAGGAGAGAAGCAGCAGGATTTGAGGAGTCTGGAGCTAGTCAAAGTCAGGAACAGCTACTAGCAATCATGGTAAGTTAAAACCTATATATTTTTTTTTGTCAGAGAAGGCATTGGTATCAAAGTAAAAACAATGCACGTAGGCTCCAAACCCTGGATAGGAGCTACCTATTTTTGGCTCACCCAGTTCCTGTGGAAAAAATGATGTGTTAAGTATTTGATCACTGTTCTTTCCTCCTCTAAATAGTCTCCTCTTTCCACAACTGTATGTTCAATCTATCTTTTATTCTAAGGTGTTGATTATCATGTGTTAATTAACATGTAATAACTTATCATTAATCATATATATTTCATTTATCTGCAAAGTAGACACGTTTAATCAATTTTCTACCAGTAATAGTCTCTTTCATTTAAGCACTCAGTTTTCTGGATCTATGCCTCTCCTAAACTAATGAGAAGAGCTTTCAGTTAGTTAACTGACTTTTGCTGCAGTTCAGATTTTCATTTTCATTAGATCTCAAGACTCTCTTTTCCCTACACAACAAAAGGAATTTCATTCTCATTAATGTGTCTAATTTTTTAAACCATGTAGTGGAAAGAGAAGAGGCTTTTGAGTTAAACCATCATTGTTCAAATCTCACCTCTGCCATTCAGTTAATGTGTGACTTTGTCCAGTCATTTCGCCTATGTAAGACCTTCCTCCACCCTCACTTGTAAGGCAGAATTAAAATTAACTATATTTTATGAATTTTGTAAAGGTTACACAGGAAAATTAATATATATTAATCGCCTAGCAAAAACCTTAGCACATAACAAGAACTAAAGATCTCTTAGATTTTGATCTACTTCTTTCACTTTTTCACTTCTACTTCTTTCACTTGAAAGCCAAGTTCTTTAGCTTTCAGAAAGCTAAAGAACCTGGAATATTCCTTAAAGTTTTTGGCAATGGAATCTAACCTGCAAATTTCAACCAAAATATCTTTCTGACAATTTTTGTGTGTTTTCGTTCCTTACAGATGGAAAATCTGATTTATACGTGCTCGAATTCTTAAAACCTGGCAAAAAGAGGAAACTCAATAAATATTTAATGATGATGAAATTAGTTATGGTGTAATACTGTTGGGAAATTGAGGTTGCAAAATTAGCAGCATGCAAAATGGGAAAATTTTTACCATGCCAAATAAATAAGCAAAATTGTGGAAACGAACAGCTTAGCACACAGTGTTATATCTGACATTAGTTGTATCTCCACAAATACTAGGTGAATTCTCAGAACATTTGCTCCCAAAGAATATATCAATTGACCTCTGTGAAAAGGCAAACTCTAAACAAATATTTTTAAAATATGGGTAGAATTTCTTTTTGGTTAATATAAATCTCAGAATTTTCCTAACAATCTTTGATTTCCTGAGAAAGGGAATTTTAAGCACCCTACAAACATAAATTAAATGAATACAATTTTAGTATATTGACTTACATAGTTTAGGAAATAACAGAAGTTTTAATTTTAAAAGATGTGTGTGTATGTGCGTGTACTTCTGACACTTAGAGCCATAACATTATGTGTTCCTGTAGTTAAAATACACTTTTACATTCTTTGTCTTCCCCCCAGAGATAAGTAGAGGTCATAGACAAAGATCACAGATTTTTGACACAGTAGAATGTAAGCAAATGTGTTTTCTCTTCAAATTGTCCATAAGAAATGGCTACAGAAAGTAAAAGTGTTTCAGTCATGAGAAAAGCTTAGTTTATCACTAAGGAAACCTTAGTTGATTGAAATTGATTAGTTAGTCATTCAGAGTATAATTTATCTCTTCTAAATTGATAACAAGTGACAAAATGATATGGCTAGTAAAATGTGTCCGAGTTAAGACATAACTCATGTTGTATGCTCTGCATTATGCAGTGTCTCCCTATCTCCTGCACACCTACTAATCTAGCTGCAGGGCAGTGTAGCAGTAACTGCAAATCTCCACAGTCTATGTGTATGAATTTTAATCCTGGATCCACTACTTACTAGCTATGTGACCTGCGTCATGGTCAAGTCTGAGCATTTGTGAACACAGGTAAGGACTGACATGAAAGAAAAAAACAAAATTATGCTGATAAGCATCAAATCATGAGATCGGTTATTGGGCTTTATGGTAATAAATAACACACAATTCCTGTGATTGACTACAATTAAGATTGCTTTCTATCAGGCCAACCTAGCATACCTGGATCAGCTGCTGGGAAAGAAATAGGAATTAAAACCGACCTAGCTGCTCTGCTATTCTATGCAGATGCCTAGATTCCAATAACTATTCCACAAGATATTGACAGCTACTAGAATCTAACAGGAGTCTGAAATAAGTTCTCCTCAAACTTTAGTGTGCTTAGCAAATTAACTAGGATGCCCCATATCAAAGCCTCAGCAAGAGGACTTCTGATTTAGCAATTCAGGGAGAGGGTACAGAAATCTGCATTTACGAGCACCCCATCCCATTTAGATGGGGGAGCAAGAAGGCTTCTCAGAGAAATTGTATGTAACATTTAAGATTATCAGACCTCCAAGTCTTCCTGTCTTCTTTTGTCAGTATTAGGATGTCAAAGAATGTCTTTGAGGGCTCCATATTACTTGAGCATTTGGTTGTATCAAGTGCAAAGGGTAATGTGAGCTTTATTCTGCTTCTGTTCTTCTTATCAGCAGAGACCCCAGCTGTCTAAAAGATCACCAGAAGGAAAAATTTCCTTCAATTCCTCTTGATACAAAAAAGGCAATATCCTCTCATAGAAAAAGTGCTGGGCTTAAACAAGGAGGACCAGAGGCACTGATTGAGAATTCTACAGTGGCTAAAGGAGAATTCCCATGAGCAAGACAATTCCATGGCTCAGCTGCTAGGTGTGAGGAAAGAAATTCATGTACACAAAATGTGCTTTGAGAGTATGTGTTAGTATATAGGAAATTGACAGAGTAGTACCAAATGTTGATGCAACAGACTTCTCTGGAACTTCCTCCTACTACTAGGATATATGTTCCACAGCTAACAGGGCTTCTAAACCTTCCTTCAGGACTGGAAACTTTGCACCACCTTCTGAAGGCTGGTCATAGGGGATCTTGGTAAGAAGAAAAGAAATACATCTTAATCTTATTGGATAAAGAAAGCTCTAGTATTTATAAGCCATTAAACCTTCATCACAACCCTGCCTGAAGGGGATAATAGAGCTGTTTTCCAATCAACAGTGCTTTTATAGCATCTCTTCAATTTTAGAGTCAGAAGCAGTTCAAGTTATTTTTCTTAATATCTCTTTTATGCTATTATGATGCTGTTATCATGTAAATTGGGAATTAGGTGTCAGGGTATGAAAATGCTATACATGTGCACATTAAATATTGCCTTATAGCAGAAAGGAAAAACGTTTTCCATAAGTGTGCTGACAGATGAAAATTTTACAGAAGACATCTCTCAGAAGTCATCTGCTTTTAAGTTTAATAGATCATGTGCTTCCTAGGAAAAGAATTGCAATGGTCAAAAGAGTCAAAGAACAAAAATCTAGTCCTTATTCTTAGTCCAATTCACAGGCCAGTGCATATTCTTCAGGTTCTCTATCCCATGTCCAGAAGGAAGACAACCTAAAATGTTTTGATCTGAAATGTTATAATATTATTGTCCAGTAAGACACTCTTCCTTAAGCCAATTATATAAAGCCATTTGATAACTCAATACTTAAATAGTATTCAAGGCTTTGCAGAATACGAATGTATGCAGACCTCAAACTGAGTTTGTAGTGGTATGCTAATGACCCATATTTCCATTCTGAAATGTCTCAGCAACCTTTTCATCTATATGATCTCAAACAGCTTCTCATTTTTTATACTCATATCCAATAACTTTTGTTTATCTAGATGTAATTATTACTAATCCTACAAATTTTCTGTAAAATTTCTACAAAAACCAGACTTAGCTACTTTGTATAATACATGTTTAATATTTGTTTGGAGAAAACAGAATTGCTTCAATGTAATTCAATATCTCCTTTATGATCACTAAGGAAGCCCGGTAATAACACTTTGTAGTAAAGTCTGCATGAATCATTGTCTATGCTCCATACCTACTTTATCACACCTTTAATTGATTTTTTTCTTATAGTACATGTTAAGTGAAAACTTCCTCTGTTCAGTCTTTCACTAAAACAAACATTTATTGAGAAACAACTCTCTTCTGGGCATTACATGGAAAAAAATGGATGCTAAGTGTTGTTTCGAGGTTCTCTCTCCCTTTCGGATTGCCCCAGGATATAGAGAAAACCAATCTCAATTTGCTCAGACCACAGTTTCTTCAATGCAGTAATTTCAACAGTTGAATAAAATTAGTGAAACAATGTAGATAGATCACCACATGACTTATTAACTTATCTGACCTTATCAGATAGCATGAGAAGCACTGGCTTTACTGAACTTAAGAAATTTTCAAATAAACATATTTATAGCAACAAAGAAGGACTGCTTTCCAGTCAACTATCCACTTACAAACTATAGCTTACTTTTTTTCCTGTTTACTTCACCCAGTGTTCTACATGGTAGTCCCTTAAAGAGAGATTGACCTTTCTGTACCCAATTAAAATTTATGTTGCCTCTGGCATTACCACGTGTTACTGTGAAAGAGACCTGGTAACTTGTTACCTCTGTACCTACTGGACCTTAGATGGTGCTTGTTTGATGTTTTTGCCAGGTGTGGGCACACCAAGTTACACCTTAAAGTCAAAACTATCCAAATGATAAGATGTTTTTATATGACCCCAGGTTGTGTTACACTGGCAATATTTTTTCACTCTCTTTGGACTTTCCAAATCACTTTTGATGCAAGCAGTTTCAAAACTTGTTTTTAAATTATAATCTGAACTTTAACCTGACAATATAATTTTTGAATTTTATCGTCAGCTTTTCCTCATCACAATAAAGTTGAATAAGACAGACTCCAGGTATACCAGTTAATTTTTCCCGTGACTGTGAGTAACCATAATCAATCAATTTTACACATTAAATATCCTTTTTCTTCTTTAAATTGTGATATTGCTATGTATATTTCAAGAAAAGAAATACTAAAATAAGCCTGTGGTTCCATCCAGTTCTTTAGGTCTTCTGAAGTGATGACAAAAATTTTTAAATTCAGCTGATTAACTGAGGACATTTAAAGAGATTACTCTTTCTCAATGAGAGGAATTCTGTTTTGGTGGTCACCACAGCAAAAGTGACCAAATGTAGCCAGCTCCAACTTTATGCTCTAGGTGTTATGTTCTCATCTCTATTTTAATACATTTATGAGACAGCAGTGCTCAGAGAGTGATAGGATTGTTTTGCATTTGTTTTGCAGGTGTGTGTGTGTGTGTGTGGTATGCTTTACATTAGATATGTTGGTTTTCCCTCAGTTAGATAAAAAATATATTAGATAAATATATTAGATAAAAAATATATTGTATTTCATATTTATCTTAAAATGGATACTTTTGACTTGAAAAGTATTATGCCAAAGGAATTCTGGTACTGCTACCCATTGTTTTTCAAACTCTTTCCATTCTTTTTATTCATCAAGACCATGTTAGTAACCTTATATCCTCTACACCACAGTGTTTTTAAATTTTAATGTACATTTTAATATTTCCTGCTTCTGAATTCATTGATGTGATAGTTCCGATAAATCACATCTCTCTAAGTAGGACAGGTGATGCTAACAGACAGATCACAAAAGCTATGTGCCTTTTAATGAATCCAATATTTCTAATTTACTTTTCCCTCAAGAATGCATTTGCTTTCTACATTGCTTCAGAGTAGAACCCTCAATCATTTGTCAGCATGTGTTCTTAGAGTGACAGTTCTGAAGTGATAAAAGTAGAATTTTTTTTTTTCTTTTTTTGCGGTACACGGGCCTCTCACTGTTGTGGCCTCTCCCGTTGCGGAGCACAGGCTCCGGACGCGCAGGCTCAGCGGCCATGGCTCACGGGTCTAGCCGCTCCGCAGCATGTGGGATCTTCGCGGACCGGGGCATGAACCCGTGTCCCCTGCATCAGCAGGCGGACTCTCAACCACTGTGCCACCAGGGAAGCCCAAAAAGTAGAATTTTAAACAGGAAAAAGAATCTTAACAACTACATTTAGTCTAAAAATCTGTCAAGTAGATCTTGAATAGCATGGATGAAGCATGATTAGTTCTAGGAGAACGCAAGAAAAATAACATAATTCATCTAGGCCATGTATCATGTCCCTTTACACTGGACAGAGAGACAATAATAATGTGTTTAATTTAACTGAGGAAAATTAAAGAGGGCATATGTTTTTAATCCCATCCTATACTGCAATTTTATACTTGAGAAAACACTTCAATATATATTATCATTTTTAATTCTCACAGCACCCCTGAGATAAAGAGTATTATACCCATTTTACAAGTGATGAAACTGAAGTTCAAAGACGTGTTAAGAGGTTTGCCCAAGTTTATACAGTTAGTACCAGCAGAGCTGGAAGCCGAGCTAAGGAAGTTTGACTTGGAATTCAGCTGCCATTTATACCATCCTAATGCTTAAAAGCCCTGAGTCTGAGGGGAAGTTAAATCAGTCACTGATCTTTACCTTACCTAAAATATTAATTTGAGTAAAATGTTCATAATGTTTTGTAATAACATTAATTCATCGATATTTATAAGGAGCAGTATTATTATTTTAGGGGAATTCACAAACCTCTCAAAATAATCCATTGCCAACTTGACCATGAATGTATTGAAACAGTATGAGAAACTCAAAAGAACCATATGTCTACATCTGGAAAATATCATTTTGTCCCAGCAGGGATTAGTAAAAAAAAAAAAAAAAAAATCAATAAATGGGTCTATGAATTTCATTCAGTTTCTGAAACAGACATAAAAGATTTTGCAAAATCACTCGGTATCAAAACAGCAATTGCTCCTTATAATCAGTAAAAGGAGTGCAAATGATCAACACATTTTAGAAATTTATAGCTTTTTCATTTGCACATGGTTAATAATGGCTTCAGTTAAAACATAATTTCTTGCTTCAAAGAATGAGTCTGAAAACAGATGCCATCACTGATAATGGTAAATTATCAGTGAAATTCCTTTAGGAAAATGAGTATTTAACTTTAGGGAAATGAGTATTTTCAGTTTTCTGATTTCATTAGTAAGATATTAAAAGTTGGAAGCTATATCTACATCATCTTTACAAACAACATTTTAAATGCAAATGGTGTTTCATAAATGTTAACAATTTGACTAAATTACTAAGAAGCCTACCAATAAGAGAAAATTTAGTGTAATATAAAAAGAGTATGATTGTAAAATATAATAATAATATTGTTAAATTAAAAAAAAGTTAAAACTAAATTTAAAAACATAAATAAATTAAAAACAAAACTCCCATGGGTATTAAGAAACATCTTACATAATTTTCAAAACTTTATTTTACTATTGAAGGTACAGATTAGCTTAGGCATTTTGTGTGCATGTGCGTGTGTGTACACTTAAAAAGGATATTATATCTAAAACAGTAACTACAATGCAATAAGTTCTATAGTTCTATAACAGAACTAAGTACAAAAGTCTTTACATGTACAGAGAAGGATTATATAATCTGTACTAGATCTTGAAGGACTAGAAGAATTTACTATGTGGAGAATAGAAGGACATTTCAGGGAAGGATATCACAGGTATAATCACATCAAGATATGAAAGAACATATTGATAATATTGGTTAAAATACTTTTCACTCAGTACCCCCACACAAGCCAATTATACTTAAAGTGTGATTTCATGAGATAAGTAAGCATTTCCTGACAAAATCGTGGCTTCCCTATATTTCTGAAGGAATCTTTCTAGGTATCAACTCAGATGATGAACCCTGAAGTCAACTCTAAAAATTTACTCTACCTTGGTGTCCTATGGAATTAATCCATTTCACATTATAACACCTTAAATTGAATAATTTTGTAAATTTCTGAAATAGCATAGAAAGGAGCACAGGATGAGAAAAGAGAAACACAAAGAGATGAGTAGGTAGCTCCCTAAGCAGTCACAGACATCATGAGAACTCAAACAAGAAAAAAATACTGGCGGTGGATGGTAGACATTTTGAAACAAGCTTGCTATGCTACAAAATATTCTTCATACTGGGTTTAGTTCTGAGCTGTAGCTTCTTTTTCTAGCTCTTCTGTGCACTTCCCTGTGGGAAATACTTTACCTTCAAGCTTTGGCAGGGAGCAAAGGGGACAGATCTATGTTAGAGTGGAAATTTTGAAGAGGACTGAAGAAACACAAAGGAATAAGAGAGGTACAAGATGAGAACTAGAGAATGAGCACGATATTGAAAAGGTCACAGATTCTGGAAATAGGCAAAGAATCCAATCTTACTAGTCATTTACAAGCTCTGACTAATACTGGACAAGGTACTTAATTTCTCTGTGCCTCGACTCTAAGAAATAAAGGTATTTTCTGCTTTGCTGAGCAGTTTCGAGAATTCTCTAACCCCTTGCTTTAATTTTATCCTAACATTAATCATTACTTGGCATGGTAAATACTAATTCAATTAATTATTTTCTATCTCTTGAACTCATGTAAGCTGCTGAAGTCAGGGGCTTTTTTTTTACCACTGTTGCATCTCCAGTGCCTAAAACAATCCCTGGTTGGAGTGGGAGTTCAGTAAAGAGCTGTTGCAGGAATGAATTAGTTTAATAAATAAATAATGTAAACATATGAGTGCAAAGCCAGACACAACATAGGCATTTAATAAATGCTAGAGAGATGCAGACAGACTTAGATTCAAACTCTGGCAGTTTCATTGCTAACTGTGTGATCTTGGGCTTTTTTAACTGTAAAAAGGGTGTGAGAAAGAAGAATGTTCACCTTTGATGACTGTCATCAAGGTAAGACAAGATACTTTGTAAAATTCATGGTAGCTACTACTACCATAATTCAGAGTAAGGGGTTTGTCCAATAAGATGAATGCTAAATTTGCACAAAGCTAAGTTCCTCCATAAAGAAAATAGCCTAGTTTGAAAATGCCCAGGAAAATCACATCGGTGCTCGGTGTTCCCCTGGAGCTAGGATCTGTACAGGACAATTAGAAATAAATTCAATTTATGGTTAGAGTGCAACTACAGGAAGCTAATACTGAGATTCAGAGGGTTATTCATTGGTTTTTATTCGTAACTACGTATGAGAATTCTTGTTTTTCCAAGTGTACCTTCCTGAGGGGTTCCCATAGATCAAAATGATAATGTTGGGCTTCCCTGGTGACGCAGCGGTTGAGAGTCCACCTGCCGATGCAGGGGACACGGGTTCGTGCCCCAGTCCGGGAGGATCCCACATGCCGCAGAGCAGCTGGGCCCGTGAGCCATGGCTGCTGGGCCTGCATGTCCGGAGCCTGTGCTCCGCAACGGGAGAGGCCGCAACATTGAGAGGCCCACGTACTGCAAAAAAACAAAACAAACAAAAAAAACCCCATAATGTTGAAGGCAAAGTAATTTTCATAAACCAAGGTGATACAGTATGAGATGACTTTTCATTTCTTATTTTCTAACAAGGTAGTATCACAGCATGCTGGATTTTTAAATGAGACATCTAAAGACAAGAGTTGAGTTAGCCTTGGTCCTGAGAAAAGAAGGGAGGGACTTAGTCATTTGCCCAGTTTGGCCCTGATAATAATCTCCCAAGGTATCTGTTTTTCATAATTTTCCATGTTCAAAACAATATTTGAAAAAGATAACAAAAACATGAATTTGTTCAACCAGTGTCATGCAGGCAGTGCATATAAAAGAACCACAGAACAATTTAGAAGTAAATAAGTTATGCTGAATTTTAGTAAAATGCTCCAATTTTACATGATTGAAGATTTAATTTTATTAATGTAGCAAAATTGCGTTACACAAAGTCGTTTTACTTTGTGTTACTCTCTCACGTTTTCCAAATACAGTGGGATGAGCTGAAGTATATGCTGAAACTGTATCACTGTTCAACTTCTCTCTCTGCCCAATCCTGCTTCCCTCTCTCCCTCACAGTTTTTGTCCCCAACAACATGCCACAACAAACCTCTCATATGCAGATCTCCATCTGTGAATCTATTTCCTGAGGAACACAATCTAAGATAGAAACTAAGAATAACCTGGCTTCAGACAGAAGCAAAGGCAAATCCTTTCTGGAAAAAAAATCATGCCCAGTTTAGGCCTATAAAGATTAAGATCAAGAAATATTAACTCAGTATTGAAAAGAAACCCACAAAAAACAAGCCACCATGAATGAGAGAACAAAAAACAAACCTTAATGTTGAAATTACCAGGAAGAGAATATAAAATAATTTTGAGAGCAGCAAAACAGAAGTGACTCATCACATACAATGGTACACCCATAAGCCTATCAGCAAATTTCTCAGCAGAAAACTTGTAGGCCAAGAGAAAGTGAGATAAATTAAACGTGATTAAAAAAAAAAAAAAACTGCCAAGCAAGAATACTATACCTGGTAAAGCTGTCCTTCAGAAATGAAGGAGAGATAGACTTTCCCAGACAAATAAAAGCTGAGGGAGTTCATCACCACTAGATCTGCCTTACAAGAAATGTTAAATGAAGTTCTTCTAGTTGAAATGAAAGGATGTTAATTAGCAACATGAAAACATATGAAAGCTAAAACTCACTATAAAGGTAAGTATATAATCAGATTCAGAACACACAAACACTGTAATAATGGTAGATAAATAACAATGAATGAAATGCTAAAAAGTAAAACATAAAATCACAATATGAGAAAGCAAGAAGTGATTATCAATTTGACTGGGAAAATGAAAAAAAGGTCATTAAACTTTAAAATTAATTTGACTCAGGGCTTCACTGGTGGTGCAGTGGTTAAGAATCCGCCTGCCAATACAGCGGACACGGGTTCAATCTCTGGTCTGGAAAGATCCCACATGCCGCGGAGCAACTAAGCTCATGCACCACAACTACTGAGCCTGCTCTCTAGAGCCCATGAGCCACAACTACTGAGTCCGTGTGTCACAACTACTGAAGCCCACGTGCCTAGAGCTCATGCTCCACAATAGGACAAACCACCACAATGAGAAGCCTGCATACCACAATGAACAGTAGCCCCCGCTTGATGCAACTAGAAAAAGCCTGTGTGCAGTAACACAGACCCAGCACAGCCAAAAATAAATAAATAAAATATTTAAAAAATTAAATTAATTTGACTCAATGAATAAATGTAAACATCAGATTAGTCCACCTAAGAGAAAATTACTGAACTGAAACTTAGCACTAAAGAAATTAACAAAATGTAGCACATAGATAAGGAGAGTCAAAATATGAGAGCAAGGCTTAAGTGATGTGAAGTATAGAATGAGAGGACTTAAAGGTACCTAATCACAGTCCAAGAAAGAGAATAGAGGGTAAGAGGAGAGGCAATATTAGAAGATACGGGTTGAGAAGTTTTCAAAGCCACTGCAACACTTGAACCTATAAATATGTAAATCATATTATATTCTATGCAGAATAAATAATTAGAAATCCACACTTAAGCAAATTCTAGCAAAATTGCAGAAAGCCATTAGCTAAGAGGATTAAATCAGCCCAAATGAAAAGAAAGATCAATTAGGAAGGAATGACAATTAGACTGGCAGAAATGCTGAGGAAAAATGAATGTTATCCTGGAATCCTGTCCCCAGTAAAACTATCTTTCAAGTGTAAATAAATGCACTGTATTGATTCAATTGAGGAACTTGTTTTTTTGTTTTGTTTTTTTTTTTTTTTATTTAGTCAAGGCACATATCTTGAGTGTGCAGTGTCCTTCGTACCCAAAAATTGAGAACTTGATTTCATTGTAATACAGTACATTTAGTCCTTTGATATCTGTGCATTCTGTTACTTTATTTAAATTCACATAATTATTTTTACTCAAAGAGGTAGTACACCAGGATATTGCTGTGTTAAGAATAATGCCTTTGGGACAAGGTCTAGGCATAGTTTTTTTCTCTACGCTTAGCTCTCTAAAACCACTCTCAAGTGTGTGCTTCTCTACCTAGGCACAGAAATAACCCCTTATCACCTTTGTCCCAATTACATCCATACTAAGCAAACCAGAAGCATGTCTTCATCGCTTACTCATTTATAAACAAGTGGTAAACTCCATTTATAGTCAAGCAGCTTATCCTAATTATCCTCCTCACTCTTTCTCTCCTCAGTGTCCAGAATTTATCAGACAAATATTCAAATAACAGGTATTTGATAATTTTTAAAATTTAAGAAAAGATAGGAGATTGCTTTAATAGACTTTTTGTTTTTGTTTTATGTATACTGCCTTAAATAGGCTCATTAGATTGAATGGCAGCCTTGTGATAAATTGAGATTTATACCTTCTAAGTATTTAACACACTATTTTCCCATGGCAAATATTTTCATAATTAGGCCTCAGAAATAAAATTTAAATTAAAAGAGAAAGAGTGAAATCATTTGTGTATAAATTAAATAAGCATCCTCAGATATCCCTCAAACTATAATCTTTGTCAATACATGCTTGCAAAGGTTTATTATATAAAGAAATCCATGTAAATTGATGGCAGTTTTCCCAGAAGAAATCAGATAAGCTAATTTAACTTTTTGGCAATATTCTTCTATTTTCTCACCTAGGTACATCATTATATTAGTCATGGGGAAACAATGAGCTGTACCAAACTGAAAAAAATGCAAGTTCCCCTGTGAGAATTAAATGTGGTAAACACTTAATTGCAAATCAAAAAGAAATTATCAGCTTTTCAGATGCTTCTTGAAATGGCTTTTTCATATGTCTTTTAGAATGGCTGCCAGAAATATCTTAGATAGATAGATGATAGCTAGCTAGCTACATCATCTAATGCCCAGAGACCACTAAGCAACACAGGAGTTGATATGTAAATTGGAGTTAAAAAGTTCTTGCTACAGATGACTCAGAGAATTCCTTCCATGAAATTGAGTATTGATGCTTTAAGATGGTAAACATAGTTGTGGTATAAAAATAAACTAATGCTATGGTCTATAGACAACCCACAAAGTCTACTCTAAGGAATCCATGTAATCTGCACTTTTGATCACTGCTACCCATGAGTGCTTATAAAACTCTGGTTTTAAGCCTAACCTTAACACCACATTAGTCAATGTCCACAAATGTACCTTGGGAAAAAATATAAACCCCAACCCCCAATTTTTTTCCAGTGGAATCTTGAAAATTCGGACATGTCTTCATTAAAGTAAAACTACATTAACTCATTTATTTACTTATTCTTCAAACATTTACTCTCTACTGACTATATTCTGGTACTGCATTAAGTTGTGAAAACACAGAAATGAATGGAACCTACCCTCATCTGTTCAAAATCTACCAGGAACGTCAGAAAAGTAACAAGATGAGACTGAAGTTTCACTAGAATTAACTTTAAATTATGATTAGTCATTTATTGGTTGGTTAGTTTTTCAGTTTTCCAACCCCAGACACACATATTTTTCTCCTCAGCTTTTATATTCACAGATGGAGTCAATAAGCAAATCTAATCTAATATTTATTAAGTTAAAATAAAGATTTTTCTCAAAATTCTTGTGCTAATTTGGCAATGCAATTTTTTTTTTTTTTTTTTTTTTTTTTTTTTTTTTGCGGGACGCGGACCTCTCACCGCTGCGGCCCCTGCCGTTGCGGAGCACAGGCTCCGGACACGCAGGCCCAGCGGCCATGGCTCACGGGCCCAGCCGCTCCGCGGCACGTGGGATCCTCCCAGACCGGGGCACGAACCCATGTCCCCTGCACCGGCAGGCGGACTCTCAACCACTGCGCCACCAGGGAAGCCCTGGCAATGCAATTTTAACATTAGATAGTCTGAATGTCATCTATGAATCAGTCATCAACTTACAACACTTTCTCTTTTTTTTGAATTTTATTTTATTAATTTTTTTATAAAGCAGGTTCTTATTAGTTATCCATATTATACATATTAGTGTATATATATCAATCCCAATCTCCCAATTCATCACAGCACAACCACCACCAACCCCCACCGCCACTCTCCCCGCTTCGTGTCCATACGTTTGTTCTCTGCATCTGGGTCTCAATTTCTGCCCTGCAAACTGGTTCACCTGTACCATTTTTCTAGGTTCCACATATATACGTTAATGTACAGTATTTGTTTTTCTCTTTCTGACTTACTTCACTCTGCATGACAGTTTCTAGATTAATCCACGTCTCTACAAATGACCCAATTTCGCTCCTTTTTATGGCTGAGTAATAATCCATTGTATATATGTACCACTTCTTCTTTATCCATTCATCGTTGATGGGCATTTAGGTTGCTTCCATGACTTGGCTATTGTAAATAGTACTGCAATGAACATTGGGGTGCATGTGTCTTTTTGAATTATGGTTTTCTCTGGGTATATGCCCAGCAGTGGGAGTGCTGGGTCATATGGTAATTCTATTTTTAGTTTTTTAAGGAACCTACATACTGTTCTCCATAGTGGCTGTATCAACTTATATTCCCACCAACAGTGCAAGAGAGTTCCCTTTTCTCCACACCCTCTCCAACATTTGTTGTTTGTAGATTTTCTGATGATGCCCATTCTAACTGGTGTGAAGTGATACCTCATTGTAGTTTTGATTTTCATTTATCTAACAATTAGTGATGTTGAGCAGCTTTTCATGTGCTTTTGGCCACCAGTATGTCTTCTTTGGAGAAATGTCTATTTAGGTCTTCTGTGCATTTTTGGATTGGGTTGTTTCTTTTTTTAATATTAAGCTGCATGAGCTGTTTATATGTATTGGGGATTAATCCTTTGTCTGTTGATTCGTTTGCAAATATTTTCTCCCATTCTGCAGGTTGTCTTTTAGTCTTGTTTGTAGTTTCCTTTGCTGTGCAAAAGCTTTTAAGTTTCATCAGGTCCCATTTGTTTATTTTTGTTTCTATTTCCAGTCTCTAGGAAGTGGGTCAAAAAAGATCTTGCTGTGATTTATGTCAGAGTGTTCCTCCTATGTTTTCCTCCAAGAGTTTTATAGTTTCTGGTCTTACATTTAGGTTTCTAATCCATTTTGAGTTTATTTTTGTGTATGGTGTTAGGGAGTGTTCTAATTTCATTCTTTTACATATAGCTGTCCAGTTTTCCCAGCACCACTTACTGAAGAGGCTGTCTTTTCTCCATTGTATATTCTTGCCTCCTTTGTCATAGATTAGTTGACCATAGGTGTGTAGACTTATCTCTGGGCTTTCTATCCTGTTTCATTGATCTATATGTCTGTTTTTGTGCCAGTACCATATTGTCTTGATTACTGTAGCTTTGTAGTATAGTCTGAAGTCAGGGAGTCTGATTCCTCCAGCTCTGTTTTTTCCCTGAAGAATGCTTTGTCTATTTGGGGTCTTTTGTGTCTCCATACAAATTTTAAGACTTTTTGCTCTAGTTCTGTAAAAAATGCCATTGGTAATTTGATAGCAATTGCACTGATTCTGTAGATTGCTTTGTGTAGTATAGTCATTTTCACAATATTGATTCTTCCAATCTAAGAACACGGTATATCTCTCCATCTGTTTGTATCATCTTTAATTTCTTTCATCAGTGTCTTATAGTTTTCTGTATACAGGTCTTTTGTCTCCCTAAGTAGGTTTATTCCTAGGTATTTTATTCTTTTTGTTGCAGTGGTAAATGGGAGTGTTTCCTTAATTTCTCTTTCAGATTTTTTATCATTAATGTATAAGAATGCAAGAGATTTCTGTGCATTAATTTTGTATCCTGCAACTTTACCAAATTCATTGATTAGCTCTAGTAGTTTTCTGGTGGCATCTTTAGTATTCTGTATGTATAGTAACATGTCATCTGCAAACAGTAACAGTTTTACTTCTTCTTTTCCAATTTGTATTCCTTTAATTTCTTTTTCTTCTCTGATTGCCATAGCTAGGGCTTCCAAAACTATGTTGAATAATAGTGGGGATAGTGGACATCCTTGCCTTGTTCCAGATGTTAGAGGAAATGGCTTCAGTTTTTCACCATTGAGAATGATGTTTGCTGTGAGTTTGTTGTATATGGCCTTTATTAAGTTGAGGTAGGTTCTCGCTATGCCCATTTTCTGGAGAGTTTTTCTCATAAATGGTGTTGAATTTTGTCAAAGGATTTTTCTGCATCTATTGAGATGATCATATGGTCTTTATTCTTCAATTTGTTAATATGGTGTATCACATTGATTGATTTGCATATACTGAAGAATCCTTGCATCCCTGGGATAAATCCCACTTGATCATAGTATATGATCCTTTCAATGTGTTATTGGATTCTCTTTGCTAGTATTTTGTTGAGGTTTTTTGCATCTATATTCATCAGTGATATTGGTCTGTAATTTTCTTTTTTTGTAGTATCTTTGTCTGGTTTTGGTATCAGGGTGATGGTAGCCTCATAGAATGAGATTGGGAGTGCTCCTTCCTCTGTAATTGTTTGGATGAGTTTGTGAAGGATGGGTGTTAACTCTTCTCTAAATGGACTTTTGTTTTCTGGAAGATATTTAATCACAGTTTCAATTTCAGTGCTTCTGATTGGCCTGTTCATATTTTCCATTTCTTCCTCATTCAGCCTTGGAAGGTTACACCTTGCTAAGAATTTGTCCATTTCTTCCAGGTTGTCCGTTTTCCTGGCACAGAGTTGCTTGTAGTAGTCTCTTAGGATGCTTTGTATTTCTGCAGTTCTCTTTTAACTTCACCTTTTTTATTACTAATTTTATTGATTTGAGTCCTCTCCCTCTTTATCTTGATGAGTCTGGCCAATGGTTTATCAATTTTGCTTATATTCTCAAAGAACCAGCTTTTAGTTTTATTGATATTGTTTTGTTTCTATTTCATTTATTTCCGCTCTGATCTTTATGATTTCTTTCCTTCTGCTAACTTTGGGTTTTGTTTGCTCTTCTTTCTCTAGTTCCTTTAGGTGTAACATTAGATTGTTTATTTGAGATTTTTCTTGTTTCTTGAGGTAGGCTGTATTGCTACAAACTTCCCTCTTAGAACTGCTTTTGCTGCATCCCATAGGTTTTGTATCAGCATGTTTTCATTGTCATTTGTTTCTAGGTATTTTTTCATTTCTTTTTTGATTTCTTCAGTGATCTCTTGGTTATTTAGTAACGTATTGTTTAGCCTCCCTGTGTTTGTGTATTTTACGTTTATTTGCCTGTAATTGATTTCTAATCTCATAGCATTGTGGTCAGAAAAGATGCTTGATATTATTTCAATTTTCTTAAATTTACTGAGGTTTGATTTGTGATCCAAGATGTGATCTATCCTGGAGAATGCTCCATGCGCACTTGAGAAGAAAATGTAATCTGCTGTTTTTAGATGGAATGTCCTATAAATATCAATTAAATCTATCTGTTCTATTGTGTCATTTAAAGCTTGTTTCCTTAGTAATTTTCTGTTTGAATGATCTGTCAATTGGTGTAAGTGAGGTGTTAAAGTTTCGCCCTATTATTGTGTTACTGTGGATTTCCTCTTTTATACCCGTTAGCAGTTGCCTTATGTATTGAGGTGCTCCTATGCTGGGAGCATGTATGTTTATAATTCTTGTATCTTCTTCTTGGATTGATCCCTTGATCATTATGTAGTGTCCTTCCTTGTCTCTTGTAACATTTATTTTAAAGTCTATTTTGTCTGATATGAGTATTGCTACTCCAGCTCTCTTTTGATTTCCATTTTCATGGAATATCTTTTTCCATCCCCTCACTTTCAGTCTCTATGTGTCCCTATGTCTGAAGTGGGTCTCTTGTAGACAGCATATAGATGGGTCTTGTTTTTGTATGCATTCAGCAAGCCTGTGTCTTTTGTTTGGAGCATTTAATCCATTCACATTTAAGGTAATTATCAATATGTATGTTCCTATGACCATTTTCTTAATTGTTTTGGGTTTGCTTTTGCAGGTCCTTTTGTTCTCTTATTTTTCCCACTTAGAGAAGTTCCTTTTGCATTTGTTGTAGAGCTGGTTTGGTGGTGCTGAATTCTCTTAGCTTTTGCTTGTCTGTAAAGCTCTTTTTTTCTCCACTGAATCTGAATGAGGTCCTTGCCAGCTAGAGTAATCTTGGTTGTAGGTTCTTTCCTTTTATCACTTTAAATATGTCATGCCACTCCCTTCTGGCTTGTAGAGTTTCTGCTGAGAAATCAGCTGTTAACCTTATGGGAATGCCCTTGTATGTTATTTGTCGTTTTTCCCTTGCTGCTTTCAATAATTTTTCTTTGTCTTTAATTTTTGCCAGTTTGATTACTATGTGTCTCAGTGTGTTTCTCCTTGGGTTTATCCGTATGGGACTCTCTGTGCTTCCTGGACTTGGGTGGCGATTTCCTTTCCCATGTTAGGAAAGTTTTCGACTATAATCTCTTCAAATATTTTCTCGGGTCCTGTCTCTCTCTCTTCTCATTCTGGGACCCGTATAATGTGAATGTTGTTGCGTTTCATGTTGTCCCAGAGGTCTCTTAGGCTGTTTTCATTTTTTTCATTCTGTTTGCTTTATTCTGTTCCGCAGCTGTGAATTCTACCATTCTGTCTTCCAGGTCACTTATCCGTTCTTCTGCTTCAGTTATTCTGCTATTGATTCCATCTAGTGTAGTTTTCATTTCAGTTATTGTATTGTTCATCTCTGTTTGTTCTTTAATTCTTCTAGGTCTTTGTTAAACATTTCTTGCATCTTCTTGATCTTTTCCTCCATTCTTTTTCCAAGGTCCTGGATCATCTTCACTATCATTATTCTGAATTCTTTTTCTGGAAGGTTGCCTATATCCACTTCATTTAGTTGTTTTTCTGGGGTTTTATCTTGTTCTTTCATCTGGTACATAGCCCTCTGCCTTTTCATCTTGTCTATCTTTCTGTGAATGTGGTTTTTGTTCCACAGGCTGCAGGATTTTAGTTCTTGCTTCTGCTATCTGCCCTCTACTCACAACACTTTCTAATGACTAAATGCCTTTCATAGTCTCAGTATCTTCTGCAATGGAAACACGGAACCTGATAATAAAAAGCCTATGCTAAACCTAACCCCTTCAAGTGCCTCCTTAACGTTGTACTACCGTAATTGACCAAGAACAAACACATTATGCATTGTCACTTTCCTCCATTTAATATAGGGCACAACGGACCCATTTCAGCCATCATGTCAGCAAGATATCATTAACCTTCTTCAAGAAGCCAGTCCTGCTGTGCAACAGCTGCTTTACAAACAGAGAAAAATAGGTAGAGATATTGAATTTAAAGGAAATTGTTGGATGAATTTAGAAATAAAACTGCTATGAAGAAGAGGGCATGACACACCCACAGTCTGAAAGAAAATAGGTTAAATAAAATAGATAAGGCTTAAAAGAAATTTGAAATTGATTTCAAAAATGTAAAAAACAAATATTGTCTATGTAGACTGAGTCAACTACCAATGTTTATGATAACCCTTTAACTATGTGATATTTCAACAGCTTTTTTGTGTGTGAGTTTTAATTAGGAACGATATGTTGGACAATTGTTTTTTTAAAGATTGTCAGCTTTGCCAGTTGCTACTTCTGAGTCACTGAAGGGGTTACTGTTAGTTCTAATTATTCTTCAAGGTTAACAAGAAGCACTAAGGTAAATGTGTGCACTTACGGGGTTTCAAGATCATAAAGTTGCATTAATATTGACACAATATTTGTCAATACATAATTAACCCCATCCCCAAATGACAGATGGATTTTTAGGTGAACAGGTGTCTGCTGCTACTGGAAGTATTTTCATCTATTTGCTGATTATAAACATATTGTCATCAATAGGAAAAAACATTCGTGTTTGTTTGAATCCATGTATCTAGGGTTTTTTTTTTCAGTGATTCATAGCAGGAAATTGACGAGAAGATGGTAAAAATCTAATATCTTTTCTCTATTCTGGCATGTCTCACCACACTGACAAATATTTACCCAATTTACTAGATTTCTATAGAACTATGCAAACACTTTGTTTTCTTCCCTTTTTCTATCATCCTGATTTAATTTCACAGGTTGTATAACATCATGAAGGTCAGGAATATCGCTTCTATTTCTGACAGCTACTGCTGAGAAACCAGAGAAAATCAATGATATCTCTTTGTTTTAAAGGGCAGTGGATGGTAATTGAGAAAAATAATCTCATTTTTCTGCTTATTAGTGTGTTACCAATCCACATTTGAAGTGGTAGGAATTAAGAAATAGCATCCTGCACTCATTCACAAGGGATGGGATATCTTGTCTCACTCCTCACATGGCTCCAATTTGAGGGCAGATCAAGGAGTGACACACCATAGAGATAGAATGTGGGTATACCAATCACAGTACTTGATGTTTATATATCACTTTACAGTTTAAGATTCATTTCCATTTATGCCATTTAATTTCAACTTCAATAACCCTGTCACACATTAAGCATAATATTAACATCTGGTGTTCCCATTACTACCAAAATCTACTTAAGAAATGGCAATATTGTCTAGATTACAAAGTCTATTTTTGTGTCTCTTCACACAGAACAAAACTAGATAGAGTGAATAGCAGAGGAGAGATACTGAAAGGAGATTTAATTATGTAACAAGTGGTTATATTTTTATATCTGCTGAATATAAAGGAAGTATTTACTTTCGGTTAAATTTAAATGCATCAAGTATTAGCTTAATATAATACCTACTAGGTAGACCGCACTCCACTATATACTCTGGGATGTGCAAAAAGGAGATGATAGAGTTCTTACCAACAAGGAGCTTATAATCTTCCAATGATATAGGAGGTACTGTATGTAAATTAGAAAAACTATGAGAATAAATGAAATCCCAAGATGAGTACACAAAGATTAATAATGAAACAAAAATATCTTGAAGTAGTACTTAATATTTGAACTTGACCTAAAAGGTTTTCATAAGATTGAGGAAAAGCAGAAAAGTACAGTATTCACTGTCTACTATGTTAGGAGAATAAGACACAGGTCCCCCCTTGAGTTCATACTTAAATGAGGAACTCATAGTCACTTTCAATATGCCAAAAGGAGATAGTTGGAAAGTAGTATAACATATCTTTGGCTAGATTAAGATATCTGAAGCAACTGAAGTTCTCTGAATAGAGAGCTATGTAAGGAGAGTGAATAATCAGAATAATTAACTTGGCAGCTATCTCCATGTGGAGTTTTCTCATTTATCTAT
Source organism: Phocoena sinus (assembly GCF_008692025.1). Taxonomy (NCBI): domain Eukaryota; kingdom Metazoa; phylum Chordata; class Mammalia; order Artiodactyla; family Phocoenidae; genus Phocoena; species Phocoena sinus. The sequence continues at coordinate 28,476,690 of NC_045775.1, forward strand.
AAGCAATGAAAAGAATCTGTTGAACATCTTCCCATCTTTTTAATGGCATATATTTAATGGCTATAAAGAAAACCCATGCAAACTAATGCTGAGAATGTTAAACTGTCCCTCTGTATAGTAAAGTCTTATTTTCTGCTCTTACCCATGATCAATTATATTGATTTCTAATAGTCTTTATTCAAAAAGTATTTCATTATCCCTTCTTATTCAGTGGTGAAGACGAGTAGGAATGTATTACTGAAATTATGTATATGTAGCTCAAATCATGCCATCTCATGATTTTTTTCAATAGTATATTTTATTCCTCAGACTGACCTCAAAATTTAAGTCATTTCAAATGTGCTTGAGTGTACAGCATTGTGAAGTTAGAAATCAAACACACACTTCAATGGAGAAATCCACTGCGGAAAGACCGGTAGAGAAAATTAGTGTGGTCAGTGCCAGTAAACCCATCAGCACAGTAATAGTTTTGGATATTTATGGCAGGGCACACAAAATTACAGTAAGCTATTTGATTTAACCATCCATATTGCCTTCCTTAAGGCAAAGTGATAAAAGTCAACATTTTATTTACATCTATGTGATATAATGTTACTTGGGGAGCTGTTTGTAAAGTAGCTATAAATAGCTTTTTCTTTTTACTACTTTGCTGGCATAGCTCAACAAGGACATGAAATTTTCCAACTTTAAAGGGACTTCTTTCTAATTATTTCTCCAATTTCCCGTTTTGTGTATAGAAAGCTTAATGAAATATTTAAATGGGTGAAAGAAATTTGGGTTAATATAAGGTTTATATTGGGATAATTAAAGGTTTACTTTAATAACTTATTTCTAAGATATTTCTCCACGTTCTATATTTATACATTTCTCTAAAAAACAATATGGACAAGATATGTTTACTTTCTCTTTTGAAAGGAAGTAAAAGAGTTGCAAGTCTGGTGACCAATTACTACTTCTCCAATTCATTCTTCTAGTCCGGGCTTCAGAAGTATACATCTCATTGCTTATTTTATATCTCTACTTAGTATCCTCTCTAAAAGATAATTCAGATGATTTTAGGCTGCTGTAAAACTGCTATAGCCTATCTCATCCACTCAGTATAATTAAAACTCTAGTCAGAATACAACAAACAACCCCACGGGGACATTGACAAGTAAACAATAACATAGTACAATAAGGAGAGAAGTCAACATTTAGAAAATGGCCTGTACTGAATTAAGATTTATTTTCCCTCTTTACATTTTTGCTTTGATCCAAGGGCAACCCAGTTGTAGAATGGATAGAGGAATAACTCTGAGAGAAACCCCCTGGTTTTGTCTAAGGGATCAGGAAAAGGGGACCCTGTAGCTGGAGAGTAGAAGGAAATTTCTCATTTTTTTCTTTTTTTGTTCTATTTGATTCCTGCCCTAATTTTAGTCTCAGTCACAGAGCTGTACTGCAGCAGCAAAAACTCCAAGAGAAAACTCTATATGTCTGGACAGAAGAACTTGGGAAATGAGCCCCTGAAGTTCAAAGAAAGAGAAGGGAATCCTCTTTCTTTTTCTCTCTCTCTCTTTATTCCCTGCTTACCCTGAAGGCGACACTAATTACACAGAACATTACATACAAGGGGCTAAAATTCTAAGAATGTGTTTCTGGCCAGAACTGGGAAAAGGGACTGCTAAGTTCCAGAGAGTGTAGCAGGGACTCTGCTTACCCTACGTCTATGAAATAACTGACAAAAGCTCTGGATCACTCACTAGCAAATATGTGGAATAAAACCAAAGAAACACAGCAAAGGTTTTGAGAACTGAACTACCATATAAACCACTGGAAAGAACTCGGTCTACTCCTGAGTGTCACAGGCATGGGACAGGCTTAAACATCATGGAAAAAGGTGAAAATGGAACTGACACTGGAACAGAAGGTGACACAGACTTGAAGTTTGGTTGGCTGCCAACTAAAATACAAGACAAAACAAAACAACATTCTTCAGTTGATCTTAATAGGATCCTGAGCCACAAAATATAATATTCAAAATTCCCAAGAAACAACCCATGATCTCTACGTACAAAGAACCAAGAAAATCTAACTAATTCTCATGGGAAAACATGTTGAAATTATCAGACTTTAAAGCATCTAACATAAGTGTGCTCCATGAGGCAAAAGTAAATACTCTGGACATTAATGGAAGTTCTCAGCAGAAAAATACAAAATATATATAAAAGAAGTAAGTAGAAATTTAGGAACTAAAAAATACAATAAAATTAAAATTTTAACAATAGATTAAATAGCAGACTAGAGGTGACAGAGATAAAAATTTGTAAACTTGAAAATGGAGTAATAAAAATTATCCAATCTGAAGAACAGAAAGAAAAAAAAAAACTAAAACACAAATGAACAGGACCTCCTCAGAGACCTATGAGACAATACCATAAGATCTGACACCTATGTCATTAGAGTCTCAAGGGATAGGAGACAGTGATGAAAAAAAATTAAAGAAATACTGGCTGAAAACTTTCCAAATTTGGTGAAATATATAAATTTATAGATTCAAGAAGCTCAACAAACCACCAAACAACAGGATACACTTATAAAACCATGCCCAGATACAACATAATCAAAATGCTAAAAACCACATATATATAATTATGAGAGAAAAATGACACATTACATAGCTACCTAATGGGAGCAAAATTTCTAATGACCATCAATTCTTCATCAGAATCCTTAGAGGCCAGAAAACGGTGGAACAACATTGTTAAAGTGCAGAAGGAAAATAACTCTATACTCAATAAATACATCCTTCAGCAATAATATTGTAGTAATAACAATTTCAGATTAATAAAACAAGAGAATTTGTTGTGAGATGACCTGCTTTAAAAGGAAATTCTTCAGGTTTATGGGAAAGGATAAAAAAGGTGTCTTGGAACATCAGGAATAAGATAAGATGGTAAATAACTTGTCAAATACAGTAACTTTTCCTCTTCTAAATTATTTAAAATATGTATGAATATTAAAAGATATACATACATATTATAAGATATTACATATATTATAAGAAGCTATTATACTAAGATATATTTTAAATAATAATAAAACATAATATATACTATTATATGACAATAATATATAATAAAAGATATTATATATGTATACATAATTGATGTGATTTTCAATGGATATAAATGTAGTACAGGTGGCTATACCGTAAAGAAGAGAGTTTGAAAGGATCTATGTGGTTGGAACCCTTCCTCATTTTACTTGAAGTTGTAAAATATTAACTAAGTAGTCTATAAAAAAGTTAGGTAAGGGGCTCCCTTGGTGGCACAGTGGTTGAGAATCCGCCTGCCAATGCAGGGGACATGGCTTCCAGCCCTGGTCTAGGAAGATCCTGCATGCCATGGAGCAACTAAGCCCATGCACCACAACTACTGAGCCTGCACTCTAGAGCCCGCAAGGTGCAACTACTGAAGCCCTTGCGCCTACAGCCCATGCTCCGCAACAAGAGAAGCCACCACAATGAGAAGCTGCGCACCACAACAAAGAGTAGCCCCCGCTCTCTCCACAACCAGAGAAAAGCCCGTGCATAGCAAGGAAGACCCAACACAGCCAAAAAAAAAAAAAGTTAGATAAGTGTATGATAATCCCCAGTACATCCAATAAAAATATGATGCAAAAGATCATCAAAAGCTAACAGATAAGTGAAACTGGAATACCAAAGAATATTTAAATAATCTAAAAGATTTCAGGAAAGATGACATAGAATAATAAAATAAAATAAACGTTCTATGGCTCTCCTTTTTGCTTCCCTTTTTTTTTTCTTTTTCTGCAAGCATTCTCCAGATCTTTATAAGTTCCTGAAGTACCTGTTTGTCTCTCTCCTGCTGATCTCTCCTGGTTTGGGTTATACCATTTTTCCTCCGGTTCACTGTGTTCAAGCTAGATGATATTGGTTCCATTTTTCTAACATTATTGACTTTTCTTTGTATCTGTGTACATGCTGTTAACAGGGCCTAGCATAATTTCCCCACCCCAACCCATATACGCCACATTCTTCACCTAACTCCCATTCATCTTTTAGGTTTACTTTGATTTCTTATTTCAAAAAGTCTCTCCCGACCATCTCGTCATCTAATTGTGTTGCCCCTTTAATACGCTTTCATGCACTCTGAAATTTTCATAACATTTATCACAAGCTTTAATTATAAAAAGGCAGTTCTAGAAATTCCATATTCAAGGAAATTTAAAGTGAAAATCTGGTCGGAAGACAGCTGGGGCAATTATCTGGAAATTGTTCTTGCACGCAGTGTTTTCATTGAAATAATGAAATAATATTTGATAATATTACATTATTTCCTCACTATCCAGACTTGGGCATGTGTCTGCCAGGATATGTGTAGGGGAGGTGGAAGATGAGATTAGGATTGTTAGAGAAAGAATGCAAAGAAATAGTTCATATATATTTTCTGACACCTACGTGAATGGTCATGTGTGTGGGTGTGCAAATGCATGTGTGTTAGAAAAAGAGAGAAAGAGAAAGATAAAAGAGACTTTTATCCAAGTCCCTTGGAAAACTGAAAGCACATAATGTCTTACATAGTGCTGCAAAACTACTCCTTTTCCTAGGAGGATAAGATATAGAAAGATAAAAACGGCCCATGCCACACTCTCCCCTCCAACTTCTAGCACTGAAAATTGTGAAAAGAAGCAAGAGTGGGGAGAAGGACAGGAGAAGCCAGGATAATCATCCTCATTTCCTTTTCATTTTCTGTCCCACCTACTAAGATGCAGGCTCCACAAGAGCAGGAACTTTTATATGCTTTGTTTCTCACTGTATCCTCAATGCGTAGAATAGCATACATTGTAGGAGTTCAAAACTATTTGTTGAAAGAAGTAAATGAGTATACCTTTACCCACTCCATGAGAGCAGAGGTTTTATCTACCTTAATTCTCCACTTATTTTATCTACCTTAATTCTCCAGTGCATAGCACACTTTCTGACACTTAACAGAAAGTGAAGAGAATATTTTTCAAGTACAAGCAAAGAAAATTAGCAACCATTATGAGAGAAAGAAGTTTGTTGTTGGTGTTTTTCCAGTCACAATGGGGAATAACTTTAAAGAACTCAAATCTTTTGAGCACATAAAAATAATCATTTTTCTCATTTACATGCTGATGTCAGAGGCAGGGAGAGCAGGATGCTGGGATTACTGTCTATACTAGCTGTTTTATATAGATCATTTATTATGGTTTCCAATAATGGTATGAAAGAATTATTATTATTCCCATTTTCCAGATGAGAAAACAGATTCAGAGTGATGAAGCAGCTTGTCCAAGTCATTAGACAAGCAAGTGGTGGAGTCTGACTCCTGGTCTCTCTGACATTATAACCTTACTTGCTTCTCAACTTTATTTTGACTGTCCACTTAGGCATATACTCACATGGCAGATGAAGAACGTCTTCTAAACTAGATATTGGTTGGGTCTCAGTGTCCAGCCATTTGCTCATAAAGCACGGCCTCTATAAAATCTGGGAGGACCAGACTTAAGACCCATTTATTCATAGTGAACCAGTGGGCCTACAAAGACACTCAGTCTTGAAAGCACAACTTGCTTTCCCTGAAAATTTCCTAATATGTTGCATGAACATGTTGGACTTTTTCCTTATAAATCTTTCGCCCTCCCTTGAAATTAACTTCAGTCTGACCTAAAAACTTACTTAAAACTTGTGTACTCCACTTCTCTGATTTGTAAACTGGAACTATTACTTATCTCATATGGCTGTGCTAAGGATTAGAAACAAGGTTTTTAAAGTTTCTGTCCAGTAGTAAGTTCTCAAAAATTGGTAGTAATTTCAATGAAATGAGGCATCTTTTGTACTTTATGGGCAGGGCTGTGTACAAACAAGTACATATAGAATATAACAAATAAAACTGCAAAAGGCAATAATTCTCTCATTTTCTCAGAAAAAAAAAAGTGAATGAAGGAAGTTCCATAAAAATAGAATGGACTCTTCTACAATGGACAAAGGATTAATCTCCAAAATATACAAGCAGCTCATGCAACTCAATAACAAAAAAACAAGCAACCCAATCCAAAAATGGGCAGAAGACCTAAATAGACATTTCCCCAAAGAAGATATACAGACTGCCAACAAACACATGAAAGGATACTCAACATCACTAATCATTAGAGAAACGCAAATCAAAACTACAGTGAGGTATCACTTCACACTGGTCAGAATGGCCATCATCAAAAAATCTAGAAACAATAAATGCTGGAGAGGGTGTAGAGAAAAGGGGACTCTCTTGCACTGTTGGTGGGAATGTAAATTGATACAGCCACTACGGAGAACAGTATGGAGGTTCCTTAAAAAACTACAAATAGAACTACCATACGACCCAGCAATCCCACTACTGGGCATATACCCTGAGAAAACCATAATTCAAAAAGAGTCATGTACCAAAATGTTCACTGCAACTCTATTTACAATAGCCAGGACATGGAAGCAACCTAAGTGTCCATCATCGGATGAATGGATAAAGAAGATGTGGCACATATATACAATGGAATATTACTCAGCCATAAAAAGAAATGAAATTGAGTTATTTGTAGTGAGGTGGATGGACCTAGCGTCTGTCATACAGAGTGAAGTAAGTCAGAAAGAGAAAAACAAATACCATATGCTAACACATATATATGGAATCTAAGAAAAAAAAAAAAAGGTCATGAAGAACCAAGGGGTAAGATGGGAATAAAGACACAGACCTACCAGAGAATGGACTTGAGGATATGGGGAGGGGGAAGGGTAAGCTGGGACAAAGTGAGAGAGTGGCATGGACATATATACACTACCAAACGTAAAACAGATAGGTAGTGGGAAGAAGCTGCATAGCACAGGGAGATAAGCTCAGTGCTTTGTGACCACCTAGAGGGGTGGGTTAGGGTGGGAGGGAGGGAGACGCAAGCGGGAAGAGATATGGGAACATATGTATAACTGATTCACTTTGTTATAAAGCAGAAACTAACACACAATTGTAAAGCAATGATACTCCAATAAAATGTTAAAAAAAAATCTACAAACAATAAATGCCAGAGACGGTGTGGAGAAAAGGGAACCCTCTTGCAGCGTTGGTGGGAATGTAAATTGATACAGCCACTATGGAGAACAGTATGGAGGTTCCTTAAAAATCCAAAAACAGAACTACCATACAACGAGCAATCCCACTCCAGGGCATATACCTTGAGAAATCCACAATTCAAAAAGAGTCATGTACCACAATGTTCATTGCAGCTCTATTTACAATAGCCAGGACATAGAAGCAACCTAAGTGTCCATCGACAGATGAATGGATAAAGAGAAGATGTGGCACATATATACAATGGAATAGTACTCAGCCATAAAAAGAAACTAAATTGAGTCATTTGTCATGAGGTGGATGGACTTAGAGACTATCATACAGAGTGGAGTAAGTCAGAAAGAGAAAAGCAAATACTGTATGCTAACACATATATATCGAATCTAAAAAAAAAAAAAGGTTCTGAAGAACCTTGGGGCAGGACAGGAATAAAGATGCAAATGTAGAGAATAGACTTGAGGACACGGGGTGGGGGAAGGGTAAGCTGGGACGAAGTGAGAGAGTGGCATTGACATATGTACACTACCAAATGTAAAAGAGATAGCTAGTGGGAAGCAGCTGCATAACATAGAGAGATCAGCTCGGTGCTTTGTGACCACATAGAGGGGTGGGATAGTGAGTGTTGGAGAGAGATGCAAGAGGGAGGAGATATGGGGATATATGTATACATATAGCTGATTCACCTTGTTATACAGCAGAAACTAACACACCATTGTAAAGCAATTATACTCCAATAAAAATGTAAAAAAATAAAATAGAATGGACTTTTCTAAAGCCAAATGGAGTCACTCTGATTAATGTTTTATTACCTGGAATGTATCAAGTAGTTTTCTCAACGACTTCAAACATTTCATATACACCCAGTTTCTGTTACTTTGATACAGGTAAAGAACAATCATTACTATCACTTGATTAAAGCTAAGACAAAGTTGTTAAGTGACATTTTAAAAGCTACATTTAGACCAGGTAGAATCAAGCTTCTAATCCCGGATTTCAAATCTCTAGGTATAATGCACTTTCCATGAAAGTATATTATATAACAAAGTAGACGGTGTTATGGACACATGACTTAAAGACATAAGGAAGAAAATTCAGTCAACCAAGTGTTTACGCACATCCATATGTTTGGCATTGGGGCAAAAAAAGATTTTTTTTAAACCCTATTATGACTTACTTTTTCTTGTTGAGATTACTTTTCATTTAGATTTTGCATTGGGGCATATGGTCACAATCACTTGGAACCATCAAATTCATCCAACTCCTGTAACTCATATTTTTCTGTGACGTCTGACTTTAACTCTTCAGACTTATTTATGAAAAATGTTTATGTGGTCATCTAATTATATATTTCTTCTATATATAAATGCTATTTGAGGAAATGATCTTAGGTTTATGTCTGATTTTTATTGTTTAAACCCTTAAAAACCAAGACCATTATAATTAATACGATTTAAAAGTCATTTTGGGAGTGTAGTCATTTTTGTACATACTATGTAAGTTCGAAATTTTAATTCTAATAGTTTTCAGGTGGATTCCTTAAGAATTTCTGTATGCAAGGTGTTTTTTATCTATAAAGAAAGATAGTTTTACTTCTTTCTATCCCAACTAGATACCTTTATTTTTCTTGCCAAATATCTCTGGCCATAACTTCTAGTACAATTTGAATAAAAGTGGTGAAAGCAGGCATCTTTGTATGTTCTTGATCTTAAACGGGGAAAACATTCAGTCTTTCACCACTAAGTATGATGCTAGCTATGTGTTTTTGTAGATGCCCTTTATCAGATTGAGGAAGTTTCTTTATAGTCCTACATTGTTAAGCATTTATATCATGAAAGTGTTGGATTTTTTCAAATGCTTTTTCTGGCGCTATGGAGATGATCATATTTTTGTATTATTCATATGGTGCTTTATATTCACTGATTTTTGGATATTAAACCAACTTTGCATGTTTGGGACAGACCCCATTTAGTCATAAGGTGCTATCCTTTTTATATGTTGCTGGATTTGGTTTGCTAGAATTTGTTGATGATTTTTTATATGTTCATAAAGGATATAGTCTATAGTTTTCTTTTCTTGTGATATCTTTGTCTTTATATTAGTGTCTTGTGGCTGTTATAAAAACCTATGACAAACCTGGTGGCTTAATATTGCATAAATTTTTTTTTTAACAGTTCTGGTGACCAAGAGTCCAAAATCAATTTCACTGGGCCAAAACTAAGGTGCTGGCAGGGCTGCACTCCTTCCAGAGACACTTGAGGGAGAGTTTGTTTCAATGTCTTTTCCAGCTTGTAGAAACTAATTCTTTTGCTTAAGGCCCCTTTCTCCATTTGCAAAGGCACCTTTCTCTATCTTCAAAGCCATCAGTGTAACATCTTCAAATCTCTCTGCTTTCATCATTACATCACCTGTTTTCTGTTTCCATCTGCCTCCCTGTAAGTACACTTGTGATGGGTTTAGCACCCACCCAGATAATCCAGGAGAATGTCCTCATCTCAATAACCTTAACTTACTCATATCACAAAGTCTCTTTTGCCATATAAGGTAAAATTTACAGGTTGCAGGGATTAGGAGCTTGATCTATTTGGGAGCCATTATTTAGCCTACCTAGACTTTTTGGGTATTAGCTTAATAATGGCCTCAGAGTGAATTGGTGAGGTGAGGTGAGGTGAGGCAAAGGGATTGACTGCTAGTGGGTACAGGGTCCCCATTAGCGGGGACAAAAATATTCTAAAATTAGATAATGGTGATTGTGGCACCACCCTGTGAATATACTAAAAAATTACTAAATTGTATATTTTAAGTGGGTGAATTGGATAGTATATGAATGATATCTCAATGAGGCTGTATTTTGTTTAAAAAATACAAAATATACAAACAAACAAAAAACAATAAAGGAAGTAAGGGTTTTATTTTCTTTGCTTCTGTAGCATACTTGTAATGGGGACTTCCCTGGCTGGTAATCCTCTGGAAAATTACATTCAATTAGTAGCACCAGGAAATAACAATAACGAAAAGAAAATAACTGAGTGAGACCACGTTATTTTGGCAACTAGTAGTGAGATTTGGAGTTTGTCAAACTCCTAATCTCCTGACAAATCTCTCTTAATATTCTATGAATACATGAAGTGAAGATTACAACATTACTTATATTTTGATTAAGCTATTAAATATATTAAGTTCTTATTTAGTGTGCACATCACGGTATGTATTGACTTAGTAAATTAACAAATACAATTCAGGATCCCATATAATGGGAGTGCATGGTTCGTATTGCAGGTAGTATTCTTGATGTGCCTAAACAGACAATTTTAATCTGGAAACAAAGCTAGAAGTCGGGTACCATAAACAGAAATCCTGTTTTGAAAAAGCCCTAGAAAAGAGGGGGAAAAAAGTGAAAGGCCTGGATGCAATAGCATTGGTCTTCAAATGGATTGAAAATCTATGTGACTAAAAGACAGAATGTGAGGAGAGTGGGAAGTAAGTGGGTTGGGAGGTAAATGAAGGCCAAGGAAGACATGTGAAGATAACTTGATTTCATCCCCAATGGGAATGCATTGAAGAACCTTGAGTGACTGAGTGATATAATAATATGTGAATATTAAAATATTACTCTTGCCATACGTGGATGGAAAAGAATGCAATAACTTAAGGACATCAATTTTGAGAGTATTTTAGCAAGATAAGTAAGAGAACATAGTCTTAATTACTCTAGTGACAAGAGGGACTAAGAACGGTAGGAAAAAATTAGGAAATATTTAGGAGGTAGATTCAAGTAGAATTGGGAATGCATTAGGTATTGCAGAAGTGAAAGGACTTCAGTCATGATGTCATTATTATCCTTGTTATAACTTGGTTAACAAAAAGGATAATGGTGTTATTTCAGTAAGAAAATATGTTTGTGGAATTTGGGAAGTAAATAAATAGTTCAGCTTAGGTATAGAGAGTAAGGTGCCTGCAGGGGACATACAAGTATGCATTATGGAAAGGAAACTCAGAAGAGAGATTAAGGCTCATTACAAAGATGGAGAGGGAAGGACGGCCATCACAATATGGACAATTTAAACCATAAGAGTTTTGTAAGATACCAGTGAGAAGAGAGGTAAGTCCTGATTAACATCAACACTTCAGGATAGAGATGAGGTTCAGAATGGAGAAACAAGAATTAGTCTGTGACAGAAGGGAAAACTCTTCCACTGCATTTTTTAAAATCTGAAATAATATCAAAATTACCAAGAATTTTAAGAATAATTACACATAGTTATCAGAGCTTTGTTGAACTGATAAATCTCTGTCTCAAGATAAAGGGAATCCTCAATAAATTATGTTGTAAGTTTGCTAGCATACAACTAAGTTTACTCTTGGCTGTACTGTGCTTCATTTTCTGGTCCTGTAACTAGTGAAGTCTTTAGAGAGCTGGTCAGTGAACTGTTCTTTTACAATCTGTGATGAGATAAGGAACTTGTGCCAAAATGAAATCAACTAAGGCATGCAAGGAATAGAAATCAACTGTTTGGTTCAGCTGATATTTGGAGAGTAGGAGATATACAAGACTTTCTAAATGAAGGAAGCAGTGTTGGTACATATTCTGGCACAATCATCTGATCTCATCAGTAAGATAGAGTTATCAGATTGCCATTTGAGCAGCACTGCTGAGAAGTTTCCTTTCCAGTCTTGACTGAACAGCTTGGATCAGACCAAGTCTTCTACTCAGAACTGTTAAGAAACTGAATAAAAAATATTTTAAAAAATAGCTTTGCACACAACAGAATACAGCCAAGGCAGCTAAAACTTGCAAGATCAAGATCCCTAAGAGAAAGGAAACACAGCAAAGTGAGTCTTATATTTACCACTTTACTCACTCAGAGAATTTGTTGATTTCTAAGCTGTACACGTGTTGGACAAGAGAGCAAGAAAGCACAGAAAAACCAGTTTCTAGGAGATGATAGTCTAAGCAAGAGTTTATAGCAATGTTACAACACTACGGAAACAAACACTTGAGTTCTAGAACTCCCTATAGAGTTGTAAGAATGAAATGAGATAATGCATCAAAAGTCCTGGAGGAAAGCCTTCCCAGAGAAGAAAAAGAAAGCATGCTTACTTGGGAGCCTGGAGGATCAGGGAGATGGAAGGACAATGCCATATACTATTCTGGAGGGTTAGGGAGAAGGTATTTTCCAAAAGGGCAGAAAAGTTCTAAGTCCCCCAGTCACAAAAATATTAAAGACAATAAAGAAAATAAATGGGTCCCTAGTTCAGAATATTAAGAGTTCTTTGGTAAGAAGTTTCAGTGAAGTAATAGAGATAGCATATTATTAGGACTGAGTGGGAGCATAAGTAGGAAATACTGGGCACTCTTGAAAAAGGTTGATACTGAAAAAGAGTAAGTATTTGTAACATGTTGAGTTGTTGATCGCTTGACATTTTTTTTAAACTACTCTGAACTTACTAGCAAACAAATTAAAAAGTTCTTTTGATTCCTTTTTACATAAAGAAGAGCCATGCTTACTATTGGGTTAAAAAGTATGAAACTTTCTGAAGTAAATGATAAATTATCTTCCAGAAAGTCGATCCCAATTTACATTTTTCTAACCACTAAATGATACTGTCAGAGATGAATATCGTAAAGTTAGAAGAGCTTATTCCCTATTTTGTAGTTTAAAAAAAAAACCTTTCAATGTAAATGCATTGCTTTTACAATAAAAAATGTAGAGATTTTAGCTAGGGAAATGATTTTTTAACATCCAGTATCAGTTCCTTTCCAACAGAATACTGTGTACTTTTTGAGCTCTTCAATGTCAAAAATACAATGGTTGACTAAAGAGGTTTCATTCTCACAAAAGAACACTTTTCCAATGAACTTCAAAAGCATACACATGTATTTACTTGCCTGCGATTAATGTTTATAGAAAGTAAATGGATAATTGTCAAAGGTACAAATGTATGTCATTGAAATGACATTGTCACATTTAAATAAACAAAACAGACTTGTAAGAGTACAATTGTTTTTACAGAAATAAGAATTTTTCATTTTATATTTTAGCCTAGATTAAAGAGGAGCCTTTGATCACCTAGCACATTAACAAATTTTATTAATGATATTTCAATCAAGCATACACAATGTTAAATAATTAACATAGTAACATAGTAACAACACTACCAACAACTGACATGGGAAAGGAAATTTAATGTCTTAACTTTTTGTTGACATAATTGTACATGTGAATGATATTTAATTGGGGTGATAATTTGGAAAGGTGGATTGACATATGGGTGTGCCGCCCTTTTGTAAACCCAACAGCAGCGACAACAACAAAAAATAAGACCAAAATAAGTCAAAAGAAAATCAATTTCCACTGTATTTAAGGAAATTGTTCATTTCTGGTTTTTTCCTATGCCCTAATTTGAGCTTTGTTAGTAGCCTGGAAATTATCAATGCTCCGGAATTATCAATAGTGATTATTCTTTTTGTAAGAGGTTGTTGGTACACACTTTCTGAATTATAAAAATAGAAGTTTAATTAGGGGAAAATATTTCAGTATTTTAATCTCTGGCCTTGCAAATTCCTAGTAAAACCAAGGCCTCAGAATTTTCAAATAGCTTTGAAGTATTTCCCATCTCCTTTCATTTTTGACTCCCAGCTGTTTCCCAGTTCTGAATATCTCCTGCCATACTAAGGATTTTAAAAGCCACTTATGGAAATACCTTCTCTGAATCTGAGCTCAGATATGTCTACATGAAGCCTATAAAAACTTACCAGTTCTAGTCTCTTTCTCCAGGCATACCCTGTTAGCTAATCTATTAAACTAAATCTTGTTAAAAGCATTACTGAGGGATCTCAGATTCTTTAGTTATTCTTTCACTGCATTTAATTAAGCACACATTAATTGTGAATTTCATATGCCAGGAATTGTAATAAAATTCTGAGCACATAGAGATAAGTAAAATGAAATTTCTGTCCTCAGTAGTTCTCAGACTAGGAAGCTATTAGTAAACAGTGTGACATATGCTAAACATTATCCAGGAAAGCACTAAAAATATGGCTGCAAAGAGGAAAGACTACTCAGCTCCCTCTGTCAGAAAGCTTTTACTACTATTTTGACAGGTGTACTCCTGGAGATAAACTACATAGCCCAAGGGTATGAGACAATACTAGTCCAACAGAAGAAAAACTAAGATTTTTGGGGGGTTTGGACGGGGTGGGGGTAGAAGGCATTTCTGTGGTCCTCAAATCACACCACATGCAGTATAACATTCTGTCTACTCACTCCAGCCATGAGTATTCTCAAAAGCTTTGAAAATAACTAAAATTTGGGTATGCACAGCTTACTGACACATAGATAACATGGAAGAATAATATTCCACATTTACAACTTGAAGACATGATGCTTGTCAGAAATGGTGTGTGCCAGCATGACTGTGCTGTTTGTAATGACTGCCCAGTTCACTTTTTGTAAGGGAAACTGATTCTTCCTCAGGCTACTGCTGAGAAGAAATATCCTATACCCTGTTATCCTGCTGCATAAAGGCAGCTGACAGACAAGTGAGGAGACCCCCATTCAAGGACAGTCAGTGTTCAGGTGGGCTGTGGACTATGTGCTGTATGCACTATCTCAGAAAGCTTACGTGTGCCATTACCCCCTCCCACTTTCTTACTTTCAAATAAAAGAAGATAAGGAGATTTTGCCAGTTGGTGGTAAAAAAAGAAGCTGGGAAATGCTGTGAAGAAAAATCAGGGTCTGGGCAGGTCAAAGCCATGTACATGGCATGAGATAACTAAGCTTTAGGGTAAGATGAGGAGGAAGTTGCTTGTCAGTGAAACTGAATGAAGTAATTGTGTTGATAGTCTTGAATCATGCTATATCCAATACCAATTCTGTTGTCAAAATTCCTTAGAGGTCCTATGAATCCAGAACCACCTTCCAGCTGTAGTTTTCCTGAAGACTTAATTTATTAATTTCCATTCCAACAGTTCCATGATTCTATATGTGTCTTTACAATAAGCTATTTCATAAACTACATATGTGGATTTTTTTGTGCCATGGTTCCACAAATGCTGGAAACAGGTTTATGTGCACTGGTAAACTATGGGGAAGTTATTCAGAGCCAGGGTCAAGAATACCAAGCCATATGGTCACATGTAAGAATTAGGTTCCTAAATAGGGGTGATAAAAATGGAAATCAAGGTCTAGAGTCTTAAGAAATGAAACTAAAACAGCAACAACAACAAAAATACAGCCAAAAACCAGGGTAAAAGTACAAATCAGGATATAGGATGGCACTGGGAGATGTGCTCTACTAGCCAGTACACCAGAGTTGTAAAGGAGAGGTTGCAGAAACACCAAAGTAGAGGGAGGTTGCACAGTGAGAGAGAAAGAGAACCAAGGAGAGAGAGAATGACAGATAACTGCCTTTCAATTTAAAATAGTCTAAGAATCCGCCAGTAACAATAAACTAAGTACTGCAAAAGAGCTTTGATATGCACACCTTAATTACTATAGACACATAAATTATGCAGTACTTGTGTCATGACGTGAAACACTCAGAATTTTCATCATTCTTCATTTGAGAAAATGGAGCCAAGAATTCAAATAAAAATGTTGTTCATGCTATAGAAGAAAATGCACAATTTATTTTTTATTTGTTTAATGAACTGAACCTCAGAGCCACCAAACTGGATTATTTTGATGAAATCCAGTCCTCAGTAAAATTATTCTACACAAAAGAATTGGCTTTTGTACTTATATCCTCTAATTGTTGATGCATTCACTGTTTTCATTATCTTGAGTTAAATACATATCATTCATTCAAAGACATCTTTTTAAAATTATATGTCTTCATGAAGACTATATAGTACTATGTTGTGTACTTTTAAATTTATACATAAATCAATGTTATTGCATCCCTCATTCTAACTTTTTTAAAAACTGCAATATGTTTTTTAACTCAATCGATGTTAATTATATGGATTTCTTCTTAACTGTGACTGCCTACAATACTTCATGGTATGAAAATACTATAATTTACATTCTCATAGTTATGGGCATTTAAATATTTTCAACATTTCCATTTTACAAATAATCTGGCAATAAACATCCTTGTACAGGTCTCCTGGTCTAGAGGAATGAGAATGTAGCTAGAATATATAACTGGAAGTTGAGAATCTTTTCATGTGCCTATTGGCCATCGTATGTCTTTGGAAAAATGTCTATTCAGGCTTCTGCAACATTTTAAATGGGTTGTTTTTTGATACTGAGTTATATGAGCTGTTTATATATTTTGGATATTAACCTCTTATCAGTCATATCACTTGCAAATGTTTTCTCCCATTCAGTAGGCTCTCTTTTCATTTTGTCAATGGTTTCCATTGCTGTGCAAAAGCCTTTACATTTAAATGGGTCCCATTTGTCTATTTTTGCCTTTATTTCCATTGCCCTAGGAAACAGATGCAAATAAAAATTGCTACGATATATGTCAAAGAGTGCCCTGCCTATGTTCTCTTCTAGGAGTTTTATGGTTTCAGGTCTTACATTTAGGTCTTTAATCCATTCTAAGTTTATTTTTATTTATGGTGTGAGGACATGTTCTAATCTCATTCTGTTACATATAGCTGTCCAGTGTTCCCAGCACCAGTTATTGAAGAGACTGTATTTTCTCCATTGTATATTCTTGCATACTATGTCATAGATTAACTAAACATAGATGTGTGGATTTATTTCTGGGCTTTCTATTCTCTTCCAGTGATCTATGTGTCTGTTTTGGGGCCATTACCCTGCTGTTTTGATTACTGTAGCTTTGTAGTGTAGTCTGAAGTCTGGGCGGTTATACCTCCAGTTTTGTTATTGTTTTCTCAAGATTGTTTTGGCAATTCTGGGTCTTTTGTTGTTCCATATAATTTTTAGGATTATTTGTTCTAGTTCTGTGAAAAATATCCTGGGTATTTTGATAGGAATTGCATTAAATCTGAAGATTGCTTTGGGTATTATGGACATTTTAACAATATAAATTCTTCCAATCCAAGAATGTGGGATATGCTTCCATTTCTTTGTATCATTTTCAAATTCTTTCATCAATGTTTTACAATTTCAGAGTATAGGTCTTTCACCTTTTGGCTGAGTTTATTCCTAGGTATTTTATTCTTTTTGATGGAATTTTAAATGGGATTTTTTTTTTTTGCTTTATCTTTCTGATAATTATTAGTGTATAGAAAAGCCACAAATTTCTATATATTAATTATACTGTAACTTTACTGGATTCATTTATTAGTTCTAATAGTTTTCTGGTGGAGACTTCAGGGTTTTCTATGTATAGTGTGACCATTGCAAATTGTGACCATTTTATTTCTTCCCTTTCAGTTTGGATGCCTTTTATTTCTTTCTCTTGTCTGATTGCTGTGGCTAGGACTTCCAATACTAATAGAAGTGGTGAGAGTAGGCATTCTTGTCTTTTTCCTGATTTTAGAGGAAAGGCTTTCAGTTTTTCACCATTGAGTATTATGTTAGCTGTGAGTCTGTCCTAAATGGCTTTTATTATATTATGATATGTTCCCTCTATACCCACTTTAATGAGAGTTTTTAATCATGAATGGATATCAAATTTTGTCCAATGCTTTTTCTGTGTCTATTAAGACTATCATGTGAATTTTATCCCTCCATGTGTTAATGTGGCATATCTCATTAATTGATTTGAGAATATTGAACTATCCTTGCATCCCTTGAATAAATCCCACTTGATCATAGTGTATGATCCTTTTAACGTATTGTTGGATTGTTTGATAATATCTTCTTGAAGATTTTTGCATCTATATTCATCAGAAATGTTGACCAGTGACACTATTTTTTTATAGTGTCTTTATCTGGTTTTGGTTTCTGGGTCATGGTGACTTCATGGAATGAATTTGGAAGTGGCCCATCTCTTCAATTTTTTAGAATAGTTTGAGAAGGATAGTTATTAGTTCTTCTTTAGAAGTTTGGTAGAATTCCCCTGTGAAACCAGCCATTCCTGGACTTTTGTTTGCTGGGAATTATTTTTTTATTCCAAATTCAATTTAATTACTAATGATTGATCTGCTCAGATTGTCTATTTCGTCCTTATTTAGTCTTGGTAGGTTGTATGTTTCTAGAAATGTGTCCATTTCTTCAAAGGTTTTCAATCTGTTGGCATATAACTGTTCATAGTATCAGTTTTTATTTCTCCTCTTTCATTTATTATGTTTATTTGTATCCTCTTTCTTTTCTTGTTGATGAGCCTGACTACAGGTTTATCAATTTTATTTAACTTTAAATAAAAACAACTCTTTCTTTCATTAATTTTTTCTTTTTTTGGGGGGGGTCTCTAATTTATTTATTACCTCTGATCTTTATCATTTCCTTCCTTCTGTTGACTTTGTGCTTTGTTTGTTCTTCATTTTCTAATTCCTCTAGATGGTAAGCTTGTTTGTGATTTTTCTTGTTCTTGAAGTAGGCCTGTATTGCTATAAAATCTGTTAGTACTGCTTTTGCTGCATCTCATAGATTTTGGAAAGTTGTGTTTCCATTTTCGTTTGTCTCAAGGTCTTTTCTGAATTCCACATTGATTTCTTCACTGACCCACTGATTTTTCAGTATCATGTTGTTTAGTCTCCATGTGTTTATTCTTTTTTCATTTTTTTCTTTCCTTCCTTCCTTCTTAAATTTGTTGAGGCTTGTTTTGTGACCTAGTATGTGGTCTATCCTGGAAAATGTTCAATGCATGCTTGAAAAAAATGTGTATTCTGGATCTCTTATGTGTTCCTCTGTATCACCTAGTCCGTTATTCATTCCTTCTAGTGTGTTTTTATTTCAGCTATTGTGTTATTCAGTCCTGACTGGTTCTTTTTATATTTTCTAGTTCCTTGTTAAAATTCTCACTGTATCCATCTATTCTTTTCCTTTATTCAGTTACCATTCTTATTACTAATGCTTTGAATTCTTCATCTAGTAAATTGTTTATTTCTGTTTCATTAGTTATTTTTTCAGGGGTTTTCTCATGCTCTGTTAATTGAGACAAATTCCTCTGTCATCTCAGTTTGCTTAACTTTCTCCCTCTCTATGAAATTAGGTGTAACAGCTATCTGTTGCCATCCTGAAGAGGTGTCCTTATGTGGGAGTGTCCCTATAGAGTCCACATGTGCCCAGTGGCTTTGATGGGAGAGCTGGATTTGATGTGAACTTAAGACGCATCTTTCCTCAGGATGTGCTGATAGCTATCACCTTGGTAGGAGGTGGTGCTGGAGATGAAGGGGGTAGGGCCAGAGCCAGGTGTGAACCAATGCTTCTCCTCTGCTCAGTGGCCATCACAACCCTGCTGGGGACAGGATTGGGTCCCAAATTGCTGTAGCAGAAGCTCTAAGGATTGGGTCTGAACTGGCTCCATTTCTTTTAAGTGTGTGCTCTCCCTACTCCCAGCACTGGCAACTTGGCTCCAGAGGGGAGCAGTGCTGGAAAGAGAAGGGCTAGTATGTGCACTCAGCATGGGTTGCGGTGTGGGCTGTGGTGGTCCAGCTAGGTCTAAGACCTGGACTCTTTCTGATGGGCTGCCTGTGTAAATGCCAGTGATAACTTCCCCTGCTCTGCTCAGACGCCACTTCAAGTCTGATCCTCCTTTGTCCCTCACAGCTGAGCTTTCCCCCGGCCTCTACTCCCCTCACCCCACTGAGGAGCTGAGTTGTGAAGCAACCAGGGCTGGAACATTTGTTTGGATCATGCTGGGGTGCATGACCAGGTGGTAGCAGGAAACAGGTGAGCTGCTCTTGTCTTTTTCAATCTGCCCTCTCCACCCAGCTTCAGAAGGAAGCAAGGACATGTGCACTCCTCAGGAGTGGAATCCAGTCTTCCCACAGGCCTCCTGTTAGTCTCACCATCCCTCCAACCAGCCAAGGGGGCTTGCCTTCCCTATGTCCCAACCCAGGCCTGGGATGCCCAATATGTAGCTTGAACTGCTCACTCCCCAGGGCAGTTCTCTGCCCATGTAATTTCCCTTTTAATCTCAGTCTCCTCCTGTGGGCACAGGTCATGACCTGATCACTTCTCTTCCCCTCCTACCCAATTCCATGTAGCTCTTACTTATAACCTTGGTTGTATAAGAGTATTTCTGCTAGTCTCCAGTTAGCTTTTCGTGAAAACTGTTCCAAATGTAGATTTATTTTTGATGTGTTTTTGGGGGGAGGTGAGATCCATGTCCTGCTACTCTGCCATCTTGATCTCCTCTCTGCAATATGTTAAATAGCAGGAGTGTTTTTATTTATCTTAGCTGCATCATTGGAATTCTCCTAAAGGTTTAGAATGAAACTGAACCCTCCATGCTTTTAAATTTTTTAAATGGCTACACAAAAATTCACCAATTTTAATAAGTTTTATTTCTTTTTAATTCATACTGATAAGACAGCTGTCACAATACAATCTAACAAAATAGTTTTGAATGAAGTTAAAGACAACTAAGCTCTACTGGAGACATCTTACAGAAAAAAAAAACAAATTAACTTTTTGGCCAACCCAATACCTATATCAGTGTTCATTTTGACAAAGAACTGTAGTAATATTAGGTGTTAACAATGGGGGAAACTGGGTGAGGGGAATACGGGAACTCTGTATTATCTTTGTATGTTAATGTTATCAAACATTATTCCAAAATAATGAGATTATTTAAAATGAGAGATTTCCTGGGGATTTTTTCTTTAGTTTTTTGTTTGATTTTGCATCCTTTATCTGGTTTGGTTGTTCCAGATTTTTAAGATAAAGAGATACAGGAATTGTCATTGTCTTACCTCCTTAATCTTCTTCTAGTAATCAATTAGCTTTTCTAGATATCAGTTTCCCAGTATGTGCCCCATTATATCTTCTAGATTAGACAAGAGGCTGGAATAAGGGTAAAACAACAGCAGGATAAATTCAGACCCCACAGGAACTGGACTGTGCATTCACTCTCATTCCCAGGAAACCATTTCTACCACCTATAACTTGGGATTGTAAGCTATGACACAGCCACAGATCCTAAAATTCCTATAAAAAATGTTTTACTTGTGCATTAAAAAATAAGAATAATTAAAAGACAAATAGCAGACTGTAGGCCATATACCTATAAAGTAGTGTCTGCTTTTGTGTACTGCTTGATAAATCTCTCTTACAGTATTTAAATCATGCTAGCTATTCAACAAAATACTCTAACAAAGAAGCAAGCTAAAATTAAAAATATATATAATCATAAATCTTTGTTTCATGACTCCTACTTCTAATTAAATTACTTTGTTTTGGAAACCTCTATGCTGCATTTTTTATTCTTGATAGGTTGTCCATCTGAAAGATGGTTGCCAAGACTCCCAAGGTATTCATGAAACGGATGCCAGTCTATGTTACTATTCTAGTTACATCAGGGCACAGCCGAGGAAGTACCACCTCCCAATATGTTCTATAATTTGGATCAAAAGCCTTCAATATTTACTGCCAAACCCAGTATGGCAAGGAAATTCATGTGCACCCTTTGGCAATGCATATAGTGGAATCTGAATAGTCAGAAACCATCCTTCTTCCACTATGGCAAGTTCCAAATTTTTGTGCCTTTTTTCCCCCTTGCAATTTGCTCTTTGAAGAAACTGGGTCATTTGCCCTTTGGATTTTACACAGGCTGGGTTTTGCAAATTGCAATCCATGGTGCTGTTTAACATATTTATCCAAACTACCCAACTATCTGAATTGCTTCTGTAAAAATAAACTTCCCGATATCAGCTATTTTGGCTATCCCAAGCTACAGTTTGTACAGTAAAGGAAAACTAGACAAATTCTCAATTCTTTCTCATTATTTATCAGGTTTTCAAAAATAGTGAATTTGTTCCCTAGCATCCTTCAAATGTGTTCATGAGCTTTTTCTTTTTTTATTTATCATTATGAACTCATGGATTAAAATACATTTGAAATATTTCAATCAATTTATATTGTTGTTGTACTTATATTCAAATTGACCCAAATTTGGTCAATGGATCCTAAATAAGTTGGCTCCTGAATCCTTTGACTCAATTTAGAATTCTTTGATAGCTTCCTTTTTTCCTGGTAATAGCAAAATTCTCCAGATGCATTTTGGAATTTTCTAGATCTGGAATGAGGTATGTCTTCAGAGTCTTAGTTCCTCTTAGTGAGACATGATATTTAGAGACCATAATCCAAGCATTATGGTTAATCCTTTTTTCTAGACCTTTTCAGTGAAAAAGGTCCTGGAAATAGCTTTTGATAAAACATTTCTTGAGTTTACATAGGTATTTCTAATTTAAACTTAGAACTGTTGGAATTTTAACTCAATTTCTTTAATCTTGTATATATTTCTTCTTTTTCCCATTCTGAAAATCTCATTTCTCAATGGCACCAACCTAATACTTTTTTTGTTTGTTTGTTTCATCACATGCTACAAACATAACAGTCTCAGAATTGCAATACCAACATTATACCAACACAATCATTGAAGAAAACATTTTAAGATTTTTTGTTCTTTTTGTCCTCAAGTTTATACCACCTGGGATGTGGTAATAAAATAATTCCTGGTACACAGTTATGGTTATCTATTACTTTTTCCATTTAATTTTTACGAATTACTGTAAATTTTGTTTTATAATTATAATTATGTAAAATATGTACAATTTTCAAAAGTAAAATCTGCAAAACAAGCTACCTTCAGGAAAATCCAGCTCCTTTTTGCCTTCTCCTCTACTATACTATTTTCCTTTATAATTTATTTGTCTTTTAATTCATCTTTGCATTTTAATATTTAAAAGGCATACATATATTCATCTATTTTTGTTAGATGAATAGATGAATATATGGTAGATATATGAATATATGTAATTTTCTACACCATGCTGTTTTCACTTAATGTAATTTGGAAATACCAGAGTAGGAGTATTTAGAAATGTCCTTTATTGCTTTTCCAACTGCAAATTACTCCATTCAGCATTATATCAACATTGTTGGATATCTTTATAAGGTCAATTCTTCCTTCAAAAACATGGTACGTTTTTTCATTTGCTCAAGTCTACCTTTGTGTATTTCTAGAATCTTTTGGTTTTTTTTTTCATATAGGCTAGCTCCTGTTAAATTTAGGCTAGGTTCTTCATTTATTTAATGGCTTGTTGATTTGTTTTGTTTCATTATCTTATATGAGGTTTTTACTTCTATATATCTTCTAGTTGAACTTTGTTTTATTTTTGAAAGTTATTGATTTTCTTATGTCAACTCTATAACTTGCTAACTTTTCTACTTCTCTTCCTGTTTGTAAGAGTTTTCCATTGATTCTGCTGTGTTTATTGATTATGATATATCATATTATGAAACATTATCATATCAGTTGCAAATAAAAGTGGCTTTACTTCTTCCTTTTCAATATATACCTTTAATTTTTTTGCTAGTCTAATACTTCCAAAGCAATATTGAGTACTACTCCTTACACAGTATTAAAGAGAGGTGGGATATTTTTCTCGACTTTATAAGTAAAGCCTTTAGTATTTCCACAGTAAATAAGATGCTGGTTTAGGGACCGCAGTTTATGTATTTTATCATGCTATTGAAATATCTACAAATTTACATTTTTCAACATAAATGGGTATTTAAATTTGTCATATTTATAATATATAATGAGATTACTTTAAAATTTTCTCCTGATACTATATATAATAAATTATCTTAACTGGTTTCCAATAATGAACTACCCTTGCATTACTAGAATTAACCCTAGTAACCCATGATGTTTTACTTTTAATGGGTCATGGGATTCTGTTTGCCAATATTTAATTTATTTTTTCATCAGTATTTATAAATGAATAAAATTTTTCTATAGTCTTCTTTATAGTCCAATCTTTGTCAAGTTTTAGAATTAAAATTACATTCACATCATAGAAAAACTTGGAGTTTTCTTTTTTTTTTTTCCTACTTTTTTGGTGAAAGTATGTTAAGTAGTATTGGGATTATTTGTTGGGAGAAATCCCTTGTGAAATTTCCTGGAAATGATGAATTTGATGTGAAGTACTCTAATTTTTATATTTTCTGAGCTAAATGTCTTTTTAAAATTTCAATGTCAATTAGAGTCCTTTGAGTAAGCATATTTCCCAGAAAAGTATCCATTTCATGGAGACTTTCAAAAGAGTCTGCATAGGATTGTGTAAAGTAGCCTTATATTTTAAAATAGATTTTATTTTTGTACCTTCTCTTTTCTCCTGATTCTTTGGATAGGCTTTTTATAGTTTAAAAATTCTGGTCACTTTTGTCCTAATGGTCACTTTTACTGTTATATCTTTATTATAATGCCATTCTTTTTGCCAATTCTGTCTGGTTCCCTGCTATGAACAATATTGAAATTAGCTAGTCATCTCAGTCTTTCTTTTCCCTTCCCTCTCATTCAGTACCTAATCTGGAGCAATAAGTGAGCTTAATCTACTTGCCATATAGTTTCCCATTTTCCCCTCATTTAAAAAAATCTATGTTGGGGCTTCCCTGGTGGAGCAGTGGTTGAGGGTCCGTCTGTTGATGCAGGGGACACAGGTTCGTGCCCCGGTCCGGGAGGATCCCGCATGCCGCGGAGTGGCTGGGCCCGTGAGCCATGGCCGCTGAGCCTGCGCGTCCGGAGCCTGTGCTCCCCAGCGGGAGAGGCCACAACAGTGAGAGGCCCGCATACAGCAAAAAAAAAAAAAAAATCTATGTTGAATATACATTATCAAAGAATATACTATTATAGTGTAGAGTACATATTATACAATATATATTATACTGAGTATACATTACCTGAGTGCATATCATTACATACTATCTTCTCATATCCTTCATTTTATTTCATTTACAAGGAAAAGTATATATTGACTGTTTGCTAGCAGTCATTAGGCTAATACATTTCTAGTCTTTTAGTTGTCTAAATTTATTTACCAGAAGTAGATTCCTCATTATGGGCTCATGAGAAAAATATTCCCTAACATCTTGCATGTTCATTGCACATCATGCATGTCTTTATATTTGAAGGTTTTTCTTTTTTTTTGATATCTCAATATGTTACTTCATTGTCTTCTGGTGAAATTTTTGTTCTTCAAAAACCTCATGTTAATCTGATTGTCTTTTCCCTCACAGGTGACTTGTCCCTTTTGTCAAATTTTTTTTCATTGAAGTTTTTCTGGTGTTCGTTGTTCTGAATACATCTATCCAGTGTGATTTTTCAAAAAGTAAGTTTCTCTTCTTTATGTAAGTTTATTTCTTGAATTATAATTTTAATATTTTTAAATTTGTTTCTTGGGTTTCAGTTTTGTATTCAAAGACAAATATGTTGGATTTTCTATTACATATGTATATGTGTGTGTATATATGTATATATATACACACACACATATATATATATACAGAGAGATAGATGAGATATAATAGAAACATATTATATTTCCCATTTTCCCTCAAAACCTTTTATCTATTTATGTAATTCATTTTGATTAACTAAAAATACATTTCCTCCTTTTAATCTTCTATTTATCTTTTGACATTATGTTTGTTTTAGTGTTTCTCTAATTCAGGATTTATTTCTGAAGTAATCTTGCTTTGATTTTTAATCTTTATTTTTATTGAAGTATAGTTGATGCACAATATTGTGTAAGTTACAGGTGTACAATATAATGATTCACAATTTTTAAAGGTTATATTCCATTTATAGTTATTATAAAAGATTGGCTATAGTCTCCATGTTGTACAATATATCCTTGTAGTTTATTTTATACCTAGTAGTTTGTACCTCTTAATACCCTACCCCTATATTACCCCTCCCCCATTCCCTCTCCCCACCGGTAACCACAAGTTTGTTTGCTATATCTGTGAGTCTGTTTTCTTTTTGTTATATACACTAGTTTGTTGTACTTTTTAAATTTCACATATAAGTGATATCATACAGTATTTGTTTTTCTGTGTCTGACTTATTTCACTTAGCATAACGCCCTCCAAGTCCATCCATGTGGCTGCAAATGGCAAAATATCACTCTTTTTATGGCTGAGTAGTATTCTATTGTGTGTGCGTGTGTGTGTGTGTGTGTGTGTGTGTGTGTGTGTATAAAACATCTTTATCCATTCATCTGTTGATGGACAATTAGGTTGCTTCCATATCTTGGCAACTGTAAATAATGCTGCTATGACTACTGGGGAGCATGTATCTTTCTGAATTAGTGTTTTTGTCTTTTTTGGATATATATACAGGAGTGGAATTGCTGGGTCATACGGTAGTTCTATTTTTAGTTTTTTGAGAAACCACCAATCTGTTTTCCACAGTGGCTGCATCAATTTACATTTCCACAAACAGTGTACCAGGGTTCCGTTTTCTCCACATCCTCATCAACATTTGTTATTTATGTTCTGTTTGATGACAGCCATTCTGACAGGTGTGAGGTAATATCTCATTGTGGCTTTGATTTGCATTTCCCTGATGATTAGTGGTACTGAGCATCTTTTCATGTGCTTGTTGGCCATCTACATCTCCTCTTTGGAAAAATGTCTGTTCAGTTCTTCTGCCCTTTTTTTAATTGGGTTGTTTGGAACAAGACAAGGATGCCCACTCTTACCACTTTTATTCAAGACAGTTTTGGAAGTCCTAGCCACAGCAGTCAGAGAAGAAAAGAAAAATAAAAGGAATCCAAATTGGAAAGGAAGAAGTAAAACTATCACTGTTTGCAGGTGACATGATACTATACATAGAAAATCCCAAAGATGTTGCAAGAAAACTACTAGAGCTCATCAATGAATTTGGTAAAGCTGCAGGATACAAAATTAATATACAGAAGTCTGTCGAATTTTTATACAATAACAACGAACTATCAGAAAGAGAAATCAAGAAAACAATCCCATCTACCATCACAGCAAAAAGAATAAAAAAGCGGACTCCCCTGGTGGCTCAGTGGTTAAGAATCTGCCTGCCAATGCATGGGACACAGGTTCAAGCCCTGGTCCAGGAAGATCCCACATGTCACGGAGCAACTAAGCCCGTGCATCACAACTACTGAGCCTGCACTCTAGAGCCCGTGAGCCACAACTACTGAGCCTGTGTGCCACAACTACTGAAGCCCGCATGCCTAGAGCCTGTTCTCTGCAACAAAGAGTAAACCACCACAATGAGAAGCCTGCACACTGCAACAAAGGGTAGTCCCCACTCACCACAACTAGAGAAAGCCCGTGTGCAGCAATGAAGACCCAACACAGCCAAAAATTAATTAATTAATTAAAAAGAATAAAATACCTAGGAATAATCCTACCTAAGGAATTTAAAGACCTATACTTGAAAAACTATGAGACACTGATGAAAGAAATTGAAGATGACACAAACAGATGGAAAGATATAACATGTTCTTGGATTAGAAAAATTAATATTGTTAAAATGACCATACTACCCAAGGCAATCTACAGATTCAATGCAATCCCTACCAAATAACAATAATGTTTTTCACAGAACTAGAAAAAATAATTTAAAAATTTGTATGGGAACACAAAAGACCCTGAACAGCAAAAAAAATCTTGAGAAAGAAGAATAGAGCTGGAGGAATCATATGCCCTGACTTCAGACTATACTGCAAAGCTACAGTCATGAAATAGTATGGTACTGGCACAAAAAAAGACACAGAGGTCAGTAGAACAGAATAGAGAGCCCATAAATAAATCCAACACTCCTACAGTCAATTAATCAAGGCAAGAATAGACAGTGGAGAAAAGACAGCCTTTTCAATAAGTGGTGCTGGGAAAATTGGACAGCTACATGTAAAAGAATGAAATTAAAACATTCTCTAACACCATATATAAAAATAAACTCAAAATGGATTAAAGGTCTAAACGTAAGACAGGATACCAAAAACTCCCAGAGGAAAACATAGGCAGCACACTATTTGACATAAATCACAGCAATATATTTTTGAATCTGTCTCCTGAAGCAGAGGAAACAAAAGCAAAAATAAACAAATGGGACATAATTAAACTTAAAATATTTTTCACAGCAAAGGAACCAATCAACAAAACAAAAAGACACCCTATTGAATGGGAGAAACAACAAAATGGGAGAAAATATTTGCAAATGACATAACTGATAAGGGGTTAATATCCAAAATATATAAACAGCTCATACAACTCAATATCAAAAAAACAAACAACCCATTTATAACTCTCTTTAGATGTATTTTTATATCCTATCATATCATTTCAGAATTCATCTAATTATGAATTAAACTTTTTTTCATTATCTCTATCATTATCTTGAATTTTATGTCTTTTTTCAAAGAACTATGTTAAAATTCTGATCTTTTGGAGTGCATGCTGTTCTTTCATACTTTCATGGTCTATAAACCAGTCTTTTTCTCTTTATTATTACTGTTTTTAATAATGAATTTTTGTAGGATTCAAACATAATCCTTTTATGTTGTTTGAGATGAGTTTTTTTAAATTGCTATAGGAGAGGGAGATTTAAGACAGCTTTTTTGATTATTTTTCTGAATTTTAGAAGCTATCAACAATAACTTGGCTACCTTTATAGCTACCCTGCAATAGGGTCTTTTACTTTCTGAGATTTTCTCGTCTTTCTTCCATGTACCTTCTTTTATCTGGCTCTTCTTTTTTGCACATATATTTCTATTACTCAATCCAGATTCTACTCCTAGCAATTTCTCTTCAATGTGTGGTTTTGTCCTGGAAGTAAGCTTACATTATTAGGTTCAAAAAATCAATTGGAACCACACCACCTATCTTTTTTTCTTAGCCTTATGTTTAGATGTATTCTTAGATGCAATCATAAATAAAATAATTTCAATACACTAAGAAATAAAAAATCATAACTATTAGACGTCTGGGCACACACCTAAAGAGATACTAACTCTTTAACTTCCCATGTTCGTGATTATATAGTCAGAAAATTTTCCAAGGATATATCACACAGAAAGGTTATTCCATCCATCTTTCTTCTTTTGCAGGCCATTATTTTATTTTATTTTGTTTTATTTTAACATCTTTATTGGGGTATAATTGCTTTACAATGGTGTGTTAGTTTCTGCTTTATAACAAAGTGAATCAGTTTAAAATGAGCCATCTGCTCTGAATTACAGGTCAGGCTTTGTCACCACCTGGTTTTATTCAGAATTTTCCTAGTCTCTTTGCAGCCACCTGTGAATTAGAGCCTGTGCTGCCACATAGTTTGCTATTTTCATGTCAATTCACCCATGCTTTCCACACTGAGAGGGAACCCGTCAGTTTGGGAAAGATAATTTGTTGTGACTAAGTTGTTAGATTGTCTCTCAACGTCATCAGAGTCCCCTTTGCCCTTCACATTTCCTCCCGCACAATTGTTCATACAATAAGCTGGTCTTAAAGCTATTAGTGGTTTGGCCCTAAAAACTATTATTTGGGAGTTTATTTTGTCACTTAGTTTTGTTTTGAATGCTATCCATGCAATTTAGTGTTCTGATTATTGTTGGTTTTGTTTTTGCCATTTTATAAACTGAAATGCTGTTTTCGAGGGTGAGGGTAGAAATTGGGGAGATTTCAAAAATTTTACTAATTCTGCCACCTTCTTACTATGAAGCTCTTCTACTTAAATTTAGATTAAATACATTAGACTATGAAAACTAAGAAAATTAAGTATCTTTCTTTTTGCCACAATATAAAACAAATGTTACTGCATTTCATGTTTTCAATGGATTCCTAGAAACAGATTATTGAGAAATGACAAGCATGTGGAACTGGAAAATATATGTCAAAAATAAATGATATGGAAAGATATTCAAAGCACTTCTAAGAAATTTTAATTGAAACAGAAGACAAAAATTATAGATTAAAAATAAACTACTTGGGTTGCCTGATGTTTTTATTTAGACATGCTATTTTGCCTCATTAATATTCATCGTAAAAACTCACATTATTCTTTTCCAATAGTAAGGTCCACCCTATAAAATTCAAAATAACCAATCATTTCCAACCATCAAGCCATATTCTACTTTCAAGAAATTATTTTGTTCAGACTAAGCTAATTTCTAAACAACGTGTTAGAAATAAATTCGTTCAAACCTCTCAGGACACGCTTATCATTTTCTCAAGAATCTATAAAATCCCATTACTTGTTAATAGAGTTTGATGTAGACTGAAGAAAGATAAGTGTATCATAAATCACTTAGTGATGAGATCTCAAACTGAGCCACTTATTGATTCTTAACTCCTGTTTACCCTGCATCATGTTTAATTATGCCAATTTCACTCTATTTCTTTGGTGAGATTTATCTGAATGCTAACACTTGAATTGAAAGAATGATTAAAGTCTATTTCCTTAAAAATAAATGGTATTCTTTTTCAACATGAAAGTGATTCTTAAATTGAAAACCAAGATATTTTTCTACATATGCCTACACACATGGGATATACAAAAGTGGCACATGATTTAATCTGTGCTCATTCTAATGAAAAGTGATCTGCAAAAACTATCCTATTTTTCTATTTAGATTGTAAAGTGAGAAACAGTTGAAGTGGTAAATGAGTATAGGAGCTAGTGCTCCTACATATGATATATATACATATATATATAAGAAAGAGTACTCAAATCCAAAAAATATGTAAAAACGTAAAAATTTGGAATAGAGGAAGGTGATATATTAATATATACCTAATAGAGTAAAATATAAGATATTTAATGCAATAATATGTTAATAAATCTGACAATAATGAAATGGATCATTTCTATAAACAAAAGTTATCATAGTTTAATCAAAATCAGGAAGCTCTAATTCTAAAAATAACACTTCCTAAAAAGCATAAAATGTTTCATTTAGAGTGACACATGGCTAACATGTCATAAAAGGATCTCTTCTAATTTTCTTATAAGTAACTGTAAAAATTTAAAAATCTTTAAAAATTAATGTGCTACATAATTGAAAAGTAAGTCTAAGATACAAACTGTTGCTAGGAATATTTTCTCCACCTTCAAAGCTTTTGGAGTGGGATCATAATCTTAAATGTAAAACTTTCAGGAGAAAATGAAGGGAAAAATCAGCATGGTATTATGACTCACAAATTGGTCTTCACCAAAATTAAAACTTCCTACTTTTCGCAAGACAGTTAAAAAAATGAAGAGGTAAACAACGTATTTGAAGAGTATATTCTCAATGCATATGTCAGACTAAATGACTTTTATCCAAAATATATAAATAACTTACAATCCAAAATAAAAGACAAAAGACCCAATTAAAAATTGCCAAAAGACGTGAACAGATATTTCACAAAAGAAGACATACAAACAGCCCATAACCATGTGCAGAGGTGCTCAACTTCATTAGTCATCAGGTCAGGGAACTGCAAATTAAAACCACAAAGAGATACTACAACATGCCCACTAGACTAGCTAAAATTAAGAAGCCTGCCAATGCCAAAGGACAGAGGCTCCGTTAGATGATTCTACTGCTGCCTGAATCTCGATATTTGGCTTCCAATTAAAGAGGAATTATGTGAGGAAATTCACTGGCTCATTAATAAAATTAAGCACTGATT
Organism: Phocoena sinus; assembly: GCF_008692025.1. NCBI lineage: Eukaryota > Metazoa > Chordata > Mammalia > Artiodactyla > Phocoenidae > Phocoena > Phocoena sinus. The sequence continues at coordinate 28,508,332 of NC_045775.1, forward strand.
TTCAAGCATTGGTAATACTGGGAAAACTTCAATCTTTGGTTCCTATCCCTCACTGATAACTTTGAATGATCTGGGATGTTTTACATGGTAAGAGAACCAGTGGATGTTTTTAAAACCAGAGATAACAGTGAGATGAATGAGAGTTTTTCAAAAACAAGGAATTCTTAGGGAAACAAGATTATGAGATCCAGCCACTTTTTCCACATGGAGATTTTCCCTCCATTAGTCATCTTGGTTGTTCTTTGTTTAGCCTTCTTAAAGAAGTCAGTAGATTCCAAGTCCATAAAGAGTGTCCCCAAATTTCACACATTTAAGAACTAGAAAAAATGCTGTCAGAGAGAATGGTCATGAGATTCTTAGGATAGGCAATGATCATAAAAAAGCATTCCCTGAAAAGTCAGAGTGATGGTTTATTTGGGAGAGATGTTTCCTTATATGGATAATTTTTAAGTCTTTGTATCCAGAAACCACATTCAGAAAGTCATCAATGTGAAACTCTTAAAAAATAAAACAATACAAAACAAAACTACGTTTAGAGATTCATGAATCCATTAGATCATATATTGATATTTTCTTCATGAAAATAAGTGTGCTGAATAAATTCTGAATAAAGATGCACTGGAAAACTATTCAATGACTTGTGAGAGACTTTTAAGTAAAGAAATCTGAACTAAATAATGCATGAACATGCGAACTTGCCACTGTCTCCTTGATTTTGCTTAAAAGAGTGCCTTGCAAAGAATAGTTGCTTATTAAAAATTTACTAAATGAATGAAGGGTATATATTTATATTCAAATAGGTAGATTTTAAAAAGACAGCTTCAGGGTAATGATACATAGAAGGGGAATAACGCCTTCAATTTTTAATAGTCAAGGAAAGAGATTCAACTGTGGTATGCCCAACCCAGTTGAGGAAATTGATTTGGATAAAAAATTATTCCCTGTGCACGTTATGATTGAAGGGGATGGAGAAGAGAGGATGTGTAACATTTATACAGTTTCTGGTTATTTGTGGGGGAAAAAAACTAATCAAATTCATAACCAAACTGATTTTTTAAGTATACTTTAATCAAGGGCATATCTTCTTCCTTCAAAAAGCCATCATTGAACCATTCTGAATTCCATATTGCCAATTATAAAAATTATCATGCTGATTGGTTGAATGGATTTTTTAAAGTGACCATTTTGCCTCCAACTTATCACATGCCACTGAATCTATAAAGCCCTTATCTTAAATAGAGACATAAACACACTGACATTTTTTTAATTGAAAGTCTCTATTCATTCACCTTCTAGAATTGTTGCAAGTGCAACCAGAAATAATTTTTTTTTTTTGGCCGCTCTGCACATTTTGTGGAATCTTAGTTCCCCAACCAGGGACTGAACCCACTCCCCTAGGCAGTGAAAGCACGAAGTCCTAACCACTGGACCACCAGGGAATCCCCCAGAAATAAAATTTTCTGAATTGTTTGGCTCCACACTGATTACTGTTAAAAGAAAGAAATCAAGTTTTTCAAGAACTCAAGTATATTAACTTTTAATTTTTTTTATATTTTTCTCCCCAAATCCAATTATTTCTTTCACACTAGCCCCTGAGTAATGATAACTATTGAACTCTGAGTGATAAGACTTACAAGGGAATTGATAGAAGTGTACATTCACACACCATAATATGTGTGGTCCTGTGATGCTATAAACTCCTTTCAGGGGACACAATCAATTCATATCTATTTAGCACTAGAATTTAGTTCCAAAGCATCACAGCCATGTTAAAGTCATAGACCCTTCCTGGCTTTCAGACAGGATTTTTTTTTTTTTTTTTTTTTTAGATATACAGGCATTGAAGAGGATTTCTTACAAATATATGTGAGTCCTGGCCACCTACTTCTGAGGACCCCATTTGTTCTTGCATACCATTATAAAATGTTTATTTTTAAGAGTGATAATAGGCAAGTCAGCTTCATTTTTCAGTGCAGTTCTTATTCTGTCTTTACAGAAAATCTTGTCATTCTGTTGCCCCAATCTCACAATATCTTGATTCACTGTTTATATTTTTCTTTGCTGCTTAAATGTTTTTACTCTTTATTCTGTCAGCATTGTCAGAAATAATCTATAGCTCAGCATACCTAAATTTGACATTGAACATCAGCTATGTCTCTTACCCATTTCTTTTCTTACATTTTCTGCCAAAGCCTTCCCATCATTTCATACTTCAGAACGCACTGTCTTCTTCCTTTCCCTTACAGATTATGCTTCACAAAGGAACTTCCGCTCCTCCTCCGGAGCTTCTCTCAAACACAACTGACCTTTTCCAATTCTAAGTTTGTATTAACAGATTGGAAAGCCAAACTTTTTACTCTTCTACTCCAAAATGTTTCTGAACCTAAGTTGTCAACCACAGTGCACAAGCCCCCAACCTTGATATCTGAACTCAATTTGCTGGTAGGTCTCTTTCAACCTATTCAACCAGACATTGTTTAATGTAATGAAATATTTAATTTGCTTCCAATAGCTTCCTGTTTTCAAGTCACCTTACATAAAAACATAAAATTACTTTCCAAACAAATTATTTTTGGAGCCAAAATGACATTATTGTTTTTAAACATATGTAATAATCTACTCTGACATGCTTGATTCACATTTGAACTTAAAGCACATTTTGGAAAACTACATCTACTGTTTCAGAATTATAGAGTGTTAAATCACTGAAACAATAGGATTAATTCATCATAAGGATACTAAAAGTATTTAAAAGGTCATGTGGCAACTATTTTAGAATGACAGAAGTGCAAGTAGCAAATAGTTTAGCTGGACTTAAAGTTGCAAAGTTCTTTTTAGAACCTTGCTTAATTACTGACTTCTACTGTCACACACCATTTTACAAAACAAAAGGCTACTGCAGAATATTGGGGTCAGTATGTTAACTAGGCAGGAATTTGTGAGTTCACCTTCAATACTGTTTTCCTTTCTTGTCATTTGTCGATATATAATTTTATTACTCTTTTGTTTTCTTATGTGGTTTAACACCATACAATTTAGTAACACTGAGGAATTTATAACACTGTTTTCCTCCCTCCCCGATTAATTAAAAGCATTTAATAGACTAAGCTTGATGTGAATCCCTCTGATATCATCTTAAACACCTCCACTGGTCCCCACAGTTCAGTGAGCATACATTGCTGATAAGCCACATCCATTTTGTTTGTAAATGTAAATGAAATATCTACACCAACCGAGAGTAAAGGAAGATAACCGGAAAGCTTTCTGGCAGGAGGAGAACAGAGGCAGGCAAATACTCTATACAGAGGATTACTCTGAACAGGAACATGGTTGTTTTTGATGCATCTGCTGCAAGAGTGGCAGACTTTCACCAGCTCCCAACTGCCCTGATCTCCTCAACAGCCTTGATGCAGAAAACTCTACAGGTAAAGCTCTTTGTCTTTCATATATTTTAAGATATTTGAATCTTGGCAATATCTATCTGATAGATTTTACTGTTGTTGTTCAGATCAGTGATCAGTTAACTCCAGGAGCATTCTAAAAGAGCCGTTCAGTCATTTTCAGTCTTTAATCCAAATTATTCCAGTTGACTAAATTTAATGATTTTTTTTCACCCATGGCTGATTAAGTGAGTTGAATTGATGTGAACATTTTTTACTCTCATCCTCACTCTATATATGCCACATGATTGCCTTTTCCATCTCTTTCCAATGGATGGACAGTTGGCTTTTTCCTTTGAAGTCCACTTAACTTTGTTTTGTTTGGGACCAGACTAAGACAGGGATTACTGACTCTAATTTTTTTGTTGTTGTTTGAAGCAAAGACTTCAAAGACAATCAGGGCTGCCAATTCTTCAGTGCTATGACAGGTTTAGACTATCAACTGTGGCAACATGACAACAATTTGTTGCTGTGTATATGGGCAACTGAGAGCCAGTTGGGAATGGAATTATTTTACATGTTTGTGCATACTCATGTCACTTAACAAGGTTAGTGTAAGGATCTGACTTTTTGCCAGATCATTTGCCTATCAAGTTGCAGAACTGCTGACTATATTTGAAGAATATGAACAGAATGAGATGATGGCCTTTACTCCTAAGCAGCTAGTTTAGTATAGGAATCAGCAACACACTTTCCCTGAGGGTCTGGCCGAGCAGCAATATTCAGTAATGTCCATGGGATAACACAAGGGAAATAAAGAGAAGAAGATCATAAAAGAGAAAGATTAGAAAGTAAGAGATACTAAAGGAAGATGTAAATATTGGCAAATTGGTGATATTATCAATACTAACATCATGTAGAAGAATATCTTTCCCCTTGAATCTTTTCAAGCTTCACTTGAAAGTATCATAATCTACACAGGCCATTTTTTTTTTTTGAACAAGGATACCTTACAAATGAACTTTCATTGGGGAGCAGACACAAGATATCAACTTGTTTCTTTTTTTTTTTTTTTTTTTTTTTTTGCGGTACACGGGCCTCTCACTGTTGTGGCCTCTCCCGTTGCGGAGCGCAGGCTCCGGACGCGCAGGCTCAGCGGCCATGGCTCACGGGCCTAGCGGCTCTGCGGCATGTGGGATCTTCCCAGACCGGGGCACGAACCCGTGTCCCCTGCATCAGCAGGCGGACTCTCAACCACTGCGCCACCAGGGAAGCCCTACACAGGCCATTTTTAACACCTCAACTCTATTCTATTCATTTTAATCTTGTTCATTTAATATAATTCACATCAAAATGCTCTGAATAAGTTTATTAATGAGTTTTTAATATTTGAAGACTTTACACATACTTTTCCCTCTGCTTGAGTGTCTCTACCCTGCTTGCTGACCGCTAATTGCTAAGCTGAAGCCTTTTTACCTGGCCTCTCCTCTAGGGACAGTTATCTATCTCCTTATCTGTCCTGCCATAGCATTCTGCATGTGTGTTTGTGTGTGTGTGTGTGTGTGTGTGTGTGTGTGTGTGTGTGAAAATATATATATATATCTCACAAACTGAAGTATAGGCTTGTAGTTTTATTCTCCCACTAATACCCAACTCCTAACAGCAGATATTTGATCCTTTTTTTCTCTTTTTATCATTCAATAAATGTTTGAGGTAAGAATAAACGCTGAAAAAAAATTGTTTTGAATGTAGACAAGCTCTTAAAGCAAGCATGCAAAAATAAAAGTGATAAACTATATAAGGTGGCATTTTTTCTGTTTTTTTTCTCTACTAACAGTATTAGTAAGACTGATAGCTACCATTTACTGCACGCATACCATGCACAAATCCCATACTGAGTTATTTATATTCATAATTTAATTTGAATTTTACAAGAATCCTATGAGGTATTATTTATGCCATTGACAGGTGGTAAAACAAAATTTTGAGAGGTGAAATTTATTTCCACATTACTAAAGTGGCTGAACCTGAATTTAACTCCAGGCCCTCTATGCAGAGATCATACCCTTACCCACCACTCTTGGCTGCCTTTTGTTTTATTTCTATATCATTGATATTATGTGTATTAAAAAATAATAAGGACCATTTAACAATAAATGTTACATGTTTTATCTAATAAATTCAGATATTTTTGATTTTAAGATTGGTATTCTGATTCAAGATGGCATTATCTTCTTACCCTCTCAGGACCATTACAATGATAAGAAAGGAATAGAGAGGCATGTGCTCAGAATAATGAGGAAAGTAGAAGAGAGCCAGGTGAGGCAATTGCAGATTTTTTTTCTGCAATTTAAAAAAGGAGATAAATATTAATGTAAAAAAACCCAGAATATTAAAGCAACTTTCCAGAACACCCATAGACAGACAAGAGCCATGTGCAGACCTTGCTAGTCATACCTTGGAAATATCTGAAACTTGGAAATCCATGTACTTGGAAAACAGAAGGGAAAGGTGGTGTGGAAAACAAGACTATTAATTGAGTCTTCAATGGAGCTTTTACTTTCCCTCTACCACCAGGAAAAACCAAGTTACAGACTGCTGTTTACACTGCAGGTTAAATAGGAAAAAAAAAAATTCTTCTCCAAACAAATTGAGGAGACTATCCAGAGGAGAATCAGGACAGGTAATACGGGTTTTGGTATTCAAGACATTTGGGGGTATCCAAGTACCTACACCTCAAACAAATTTACCAGTCAAAAGGATTCACATTTATAAATCTCAGGTTATTGACTCATCCTTAAGTATGAATAGAAAACGAACTGCATTTGTTTAAATCCCGAGCATGGCAGAGCATGTTCAAAGTTTAAAGAGTGAGAGATAATAGATGAAAAAGGAGGAAAATATGTAAAAAAAAATTGGGGTGAAAATAACTTTAAAACATTAGTATTTTAAAAAAGATTGCAGTTAATGAAGCCAAAAATAATGTTCATAGGAATTGTTCAATGATCAAGTAAAAAAAAAATCTTCCAGAATGCACAACAAAAATACACATAAAAATGTTAAAGAAAATGTAATCTAGTGAGTTCAGTAATTGATAATGGGAATTCTAAAAAGAAAGAATGCAGCTAAAGAATTACATTTTTAAAATAATAACAATAATAAGGAATATGACCCAGTTAAAGGAAAACAGGAATCTTCTAATTAAAATTATACACAGTAACTAGCACGGTAAATAAAAAATCAACACACTTAAAAATCTCATTGTAAAATTTCTAAACCCAAAGAATAAATAAAAGGTAATAAAACCTAAAGAAAAGAAGAAAAAAGGTCACCTACCAAAAAAATTTTAAAAAGGGGGGGATCAAATTGGCAGCACACTTAATAGCAATATTATTTGCTAGAAGGCAATGAAGAAACATTCTCCATGAAAAAATTCTTTGAGTTTTGTATTCACCCTAGCCATCAATTAAAGATGAATGCAGTTTTTTCAAACATGAAGAAATCAGAAAGTTTAACTGACAACATATCTTCTCTTGCAAAGTGACTCGTAGATACACTGTAATAAAACAAAGATGACAATAAATAAAGACATACAGTCCAGAAAATAGGTGAAGGGAAGATGCAACTTTGCAAAAGACTTAGTAAACATATAATTCAGAGAGGAGAACGAGCAGAATTTTAGAGAGAAGTCTCCAGAAAGAATGAGAGGGGAACAGATGGAATGGAAAAAGATTTTATAGACAAAATTCACTGATTAATAATTTGTAAAAACTTAAGGTTATAATAAAGGTGTATAATGCAAGTAAAACAATAATAACAGAATAAGAAAGACTGCCAGTAATTTCAAAAAAAATTTTCAAATGTTGGGCAAGAAAATCACGGTATAGAGCAAATGGGCCAAACTGAAAAAGGTACCTTCAAGAAGAATGGTTGGAGTCACCCAAAGTTTGAATGGGTAAGAAGCTGGAAGCTACCAGGGATGTGAGGAAGGAGCCATATTTCTCCCAAGAAGAAAAAGGGATGGCATTCAGAAACTCTAACAAGATATTAAAAGAAAACTAACACTGTGCATTGAAGGCAAAGTTTACTTTGGCATGGTTTGGAGTAACACTGGCAAAGTGCAAGGAAGAATAATTGATATTAATATTCTTTGAATGGCACAAAAGTCTTATTTGTAGAAAAGGAAAATAAAATAATAATAGTATTCTACTAAGGATTTTCAGTGAATAATATGTACACTATCATCATCATGTAAACACATTTAACTGGAGTTTTGGGGGGTAGGGAGAGAATTAACCTAAAGTTAAGCATGATGCCTTAATTATAGTTATGGAGTAAAATGTAAATGCAATCAACCTTGACAATGTAAAAGCTAAAGTAAAAGGACAGAAACTGAGGTGGGAGGAAAGCTGGGGAACTAAATTGAAAAGAGGCTGAGAGTCTAAACAACAAAACTCTCATTTATAGCAGGGAGTATGTAGATAATTTAATCAGTTCATAAATCAATAAACAGAGAGGCAAGTGTTTTTTAAAGATATAGATAGAAATCCAAAAACAATGTTTTTCAGACTTCCCTGGTGGTGCAGTGGTTAAGAATATTCAATCCCTAATCCGGGAAGATCCCACATGCCATGAAGCAATTAAGCCCGTGCGCCACAACTACTAAGCCTGCACTCTAGAGCTTGCGAGCCACAACTACTGAACCCACATGCCACAACTACTGAAGCCCACGCGCCTAGAGCCCGTGCTCTGGAACAAGAGAAGCCACCGCAGTGAGAAGCTCGCGCACCACAACGAAGTGTAGCCCCCGCTCTCCGCAACTAGAGAAAGCCTGCGTGCAGCAATGAAGACCCAATGCAGCCAAAAATAAATTAATTAATTAATTAAAAAAAAACAAAAACAGTGTTTTTCATAATATAACCTGTTATCTGATTTGATTTTTAACCCATGTGCATGTATTAATTTGATAAGAATTTAAGAAGAATTTAAGGAATAGTCCTTAGACTTAGATTTTAGATTTCACACAATCTAAAATGGTTTGGTGCTTCCTTGAACTTGTACTTGTCTCACCAGAAGATTTTCACATACTTTGACCACAGCTTCTTCCTATTGACAATGACTGTAAGACATCATCAACTGTGAGATATTAATACATCTCAATTTCAGAGATATTATAGTGTGAAAATAAAAATAAGGGCCTTAGATCAGTGCAATAAGGTAAATCAGATTTAATTCAGACAGATGGCCCTATTCACCTACAAGAAAAGGTAACAGAAACCACTACAAAGTTGAACAGCTGATAGTGAAAAACATTGGTTCATTTCAAAGAACAGCTCATCAGCATGTTATCGAGCTGCAGTGGGTAACAGAGCATCAGTGCACAACCTTAGCTCTGGGCAATAATACGCAAATATTACTACTGAAAAAGGCCTCATTCTCTAAAGTGTTGCTGTAAGAAATCTATACATATTGAATCGTTAGTTCACAGTTAAACAATAAAACAATGGAGCTTAATTATCCACTTACTTAAGAGAAAGATCAGCCTCCTGTGAGAGCTCCAGAGACAATTACCTGAAGTTGATCACTGCATGATAAATTCCCAATCAGTAAAATGATTTTGCTACACTAAATTAAGCTGATAAATATTTACAACTGGAAAATGACAACATATGACATCTCTTCTGTTCATCGCAGGCATGCTCTGATTAACAAAATTTCCCTCAGTAAAATATGCCACATACAGATTTTTCCATATAATATTATGCTTGTTGCCATCAAGAACATGGGTGATGAAGTATTTCTTAAGGAAACCCCCAAATAACCAAAAATCATTGGTTCTGGGCTCTTAAGTTGGCTTTGCAATTACATATAAAAAGTCTATTTTTAAACTTTGTTTCAGGAATATTGCTAAAGATCTTTGATTTCTTACCTCCTCCAACCACTCTTCATAATCATTTTGTTTTTCAGATAATAATGAGTTCTCAATTCTTTGAGGCTACTACCCCTATTCTGCAAATTTTGATGCTGTACTTTTGTTGTTTGCATATGTTCAGGCAGAGACATCATATCACGACTGCCACCTGGCCTATATCTATCATAAGATATCATTAACAGGATAGTGATACAAATGCAATCTAGGAAAATATGTCAATGAATATACCAATTTCCATATATCTATATCTGTATATATTTAAAAACACAATCTTTAATATTATACAATCTAACCATTTCTAGTTTTTTTGCTTTAACAAGGCAACAATGAGCATTCATGTCTATATCATTATATATGAATATTTGTACGAGTGTGTCTATAGCATGAATGCCCATAAATTTAACTGTTGAGTTAAAAAGTACAAATCATTTACTATTACAACTATTGTCCTCTAAAAATTTTTCCTCTTTCATATTCACATCAGGCGAGTTCCTGTCTAATTTTGTGACTGTCAACTCATGATATTATTGAGCTTAGTTTATACACCTTTGAAAAAGCCTGTCTTTAAGATATTTATATATTCCTGCAAAACATGAGTGTTAACGTTCTAAACTGTCTAGAGATATGGTACTAGAAAGACGTGAGAATTTCTGGACATAATTCTGATAAAATTCATCTAAAACCATGTAAACTCTTTTATCACTTCACCATTGTACATGTTAAAGTGTTGCCATGTACAAAATAAACAATGTGATTCCTAACAAACAAACAAAAAGACAAGGAGAGCATGTGAAGAGAAATCTAGTGGACGCTTGGAGATAAAGTCTGCAAATCTGCCAATAGAAGGATAACCACCAAAGGACTGGCCCTTGTCAGAGTGTCAGTTAATGTTGCTTAGGACACACTGTGAATATTTCAACAAAAAAGTGTTATTTTAATGCTCAGTTTTTTCCCACTATACTATTAATTCTTGTGTTAACACCACATATATTATTACACACCAATGATAGAAAGTTTTGCCAACAATATAATTTAAAGAGCACTATCAAAATCAACAATAGAAAAACCGGACTTCTATGCTAAAAAGATTTTACTGTAAGGCAAGGTTATTTCAGCTAATTGAGTTGTATGTATATATACATATACATATTCTTATACATATACACACACAGACAGCTCTCGACTTAACATTTTTTGACTTTGCAATGTTGCAAAAGCGAAGAGCATTCAGTAGAAACCATACTTCGAATTTTGAATTTTGATCTTTTCCGGGGCTAGTGATATGTGGTCTGATCCTCTCTTGTGATGCTGAGGCAACGGCAGCAGTTCCAGCTCCCAGTCAGCCACATGATCACAAGGGTAAACAACTGATACACTTACAACTATTCTGTACCCAGACAAACATTCTGTTTTTCACTTTCAGTACAGTAGTCAATAAATTACATGATATGCAATCATTTTTTTTTACAAAGTTGTCTTTGTGTTAGATGATTTTGCCCAACTTTAGGCTAATGTAAATCATCTGAGCATGTTTAACGTAAGCTAGGCTAAGCTATAATGTTCAGTATTAGATGTATCAAATGCAATTTCGATTTATGATATTTTCAACTTATGATGGGTTTATTGGGATATAACCCCATCATAAGTCAAGGAAGATCTGCCCATGTATTTTACATATAATAATCCTTGGTCTCTGATTTACAAAAGGTTACCTGAAAATTCTTTTTTCTGCTCTTCAAAATTGGAATGACTAGTCAATATTTTTAAATCTTTTAATCCATTGTCCAGCTTATCTCAAATGCATCTTTCTTCAGACAGCTAATAATTGATCCCATAAGGTCAATTTCTAGCTTCAGATCAGTAAACAGGGTTTAAGGTTATCTATGACTTGGCATTAACAATACAGATTATGCCTTTCCTGCAGCCAGATACACAGAAAAGATAAAACAAATGCACAGCTAAAACCAGCATGTTATAAAATATTTACCATTTTACTGGCAAGAAATGTGGTCAAGACATAAAAGTATAGCAAAAAACCACAGCTATTTTCTATCACCATGCTTCTATCCTATAATTCAAGTGTACCATTTTGAAGGTCAATATTTTTTTAATAACTATGACAAAATAAAAAACAAACCTCCGCCTATCATTCAACAGTTCCTGATTCATTTACATTTTTATTTCCTTCTGTTCTGAATATAGACTTTTCTCAGTAGGTTAACGTAAATGTGTTTTATTTTACAAATCAATATCCTCCTCTAGACAACTTTCTCTTCCTGGAATACGTCTTTTCTATCTGACTTCCATAACTCTGTCTCTATTTAGAGGTCAAGATAAAAAAAAGAAATAAGCTAATAATAATAGTAATCATACTGTACACAAGCACTATGATTTAGGTAGCTTAACAAGTTCAATCATCACATCAACTTACAAGTTATACATTTTCCTTATTACAATTTTAAAATGAGGCTCTTAAGACTTAGAGAAGTTTCATTACTTGCATTAAAACCCCATTACCATTAACTGAAGAAATAGGGATTCTAATGAAAATTAATGTGATGATCCCAGACATTAACTTCTTGCTTCTATGTACTGCTTTTATTTACTATATAATATCCTTCCTCATTTTGCCCACTGGAAAGTCTTCTAAATGCATTAAATAATGTGTTTATTGGAAAGTATTTATAATGGTCACAAAATTAACATCAAACGAGGTTAAATTGTGTCCAAATAAAATAAATGTGACAGATATGAATATAAAAATATAATCCACAATGAAAATGAATCCTTATGTAGCAAATATAGATAGCATCAAAATAAAGAAAACTAGGACTGCAAGAAATATGGAAAGGAATTTTTTTAATTATCAAAGTATTTATTATTAATCTCTCTTACCACTCTATCACAAGACATATGAAGGAAAAAAGTAAGGACAGAGAGGACCAAAAATTATAATTAACATATCACTGGTTTAAGAATTGATCTTCTTGAAACAGAGAATATATCTAGTTTTCATGGGCTGAAGGAATATAAATTGACCATTGAGGGAGAAAAAGATTCTCAATACATTTCTTAGAGTAAATGTAAAACTGTAATATTAGAAATTTTTAATATTAATTTAGCACATTAACTGGTGAAAAGAGACAAAATGTATGATCATCACAGCAGATAAAGTAAAAACATTTCAAAACACTCAATAATTTTTACATACAAGAATGATTAGTAAGTGAGGAATAAAAGGAAATATAAACACACACACACAGCAAATGTCATCTAAATGTTAGAACTATTTCCTTTCAAATAAGGAATAAAAGAGAAATGTATATTATTACATTTTATTGGAGATCCAAGCCAATGTAATAGGATAAGAATAAATTTGAGTTTCAAGGTAGAAAAGAATCTAACACCATACACAAAAATAAGCTCAAAATGGATTAAAGACCTAAATGTAAGGCCAGAAACTATCAAACTCTTAGAGGAAAACATAGGCAGAACACTCTATGACATAAATCACAGCAAGATCCTTTTTGACCCACCTCCTAGAGAAATGGAAATAAAAACAAAAATAAACAAATGGGACCTAATGAAACTTAAAAGCTTTTGCACAGCAAAGGAAACCATAAACAAGACCAAAAGACAACCCTCAGAATGAGAGAAAATATTTGCAAATAAAGCAACTGCCAAAGGATTAATCTCCAAAATTTATAAGCAGCTCATGCAGCTTAGTAACAAAAAAACAAACAACCCAATCCAAAAATGGGCAGAAGACCTAAATAGACATTTCTCCAAAGAAGATATGTAGACTGCCAACAAACACATGAAAGAATGCTCAACATCATTAATCATTAGAGAAATGCAAATCAAAACTACAATGAGGTATCATCTCATACCAGTCAGAATGGCCATCATCAAAAAATCTAGGTACAATAAATTCTGGAGAGGGTGTGGAGAAAAGGGAACCCTCTTGCACTGTTGATGGGAATGTAAATTGATACAGCCACTATGGAGAACAGTATGGAGGTTCCTTAAAAAACTACAAATAGAACTACCATATGACCCAGCAATCCCACTACTGGGCATATACCCTGAGAAAAGCATAATTCAAAAAGAGTCATGTACCAAAATGTTCATTGCAGCTCTATTTACAGTAGCCTGGAGATGGAAACAACCTAAGTGTCCATCAGCGGATGAATGGATAAAGAAGATGTGGCACATATATACAATGGAATATTACTCAGCCATAAAAAGAAACGAAATTGAAATATTTGTAATGAGGTGGACAGACCTAGAGTCTGTCATACAGGGTGAAATAAGTCAGAAAGAGAGAGACAAATACTGTATGCGAACACATATATATGGAATTTAAGAAAAAAAAATGTCATGAAGAACCTAGGGGTAAGACGGGAATAAAGACACAGACCTACTAGAGAATGGACTTGAGGATATGGGGAGGCGGAAGGGTAAGCTGTGACAAAGTGAGAGAGAGGCATGAACATATATACACTACCAAACGTAAAATAGATAGCTAGTGGGAAGCAGCCGCATAGCACAGGGAGATCAGCTCGGTGCTTTGTGATCACCTGGAGGGGTGGGATAGGGAGGGTGGGAGGGAGGGAGACTAAAGAGGGAAGAGATATGGGAACATATGTATATATATTACTGATTCATTTTGTTGTAAAGCAGAAACTAACACACCATCGTAAAGCAATTATACTCCAATAAAGATGTGAAAAAAAGAAAAGAAAAAAAAAGAAAAGAATCTGCAAATTATTGAAAAAATAATAGGAGAGCTTAGCAAAAGAAATATAAAATTATTGTACAAAATCATTTATATTTGACACAAGCAACAAACAACTAGAAAAACAATTACATATAACATCATTTAAAATAGCATGAGGGAATTTTAAGTATTAGAGAATAAATCTAACAAAAGCATGCAAATTCTCTAAGAGAATGCTATAAAATTTTATTGAGCTGTTAAATAATACCTAAAATATGAAAAAAAAATTTTTTTTCATTGTTAGGCATTTATATATATTTTATATGTGTATGGAAGATTTTAGGCAAATATTAGGCAAAGCTACTAAAGAACAGAGAAATGGGACTTGTCCTGTTGTATATATGGATTTGTTATTCATAATTAAGAGAGTGTGGTCTTGATATTAGGATAGACTGATAAATGAAGTATGGAGAAATAATCTGAGTCATAATGCATGCTTTATATCAAGAATCAAATTAACATAGGTACCAAAATTAATAATTCAATCTAAATTATCCAGCTAACTACTTTTATTCTTTTTCCTTACATCACATAACACTTGCATGCAAAGTGCTGGAAATATGACAATTACAGTGTTTAATGTTTCTTCAAAATATCCACTACATTAAAAAAAACCTAACATATGTATAAACATAACTGTTGACAAACACAAAAAGAATTTTTTTTTTTTTCTTTTTGCAGTACGCGGGCCTCTCACTGTTGTGGCCTCTCCCATTGTGGAGCACAGGCTCCAGACGCGCAGGCTCAGCGGCCATGGCTCACGGGCCCAGCTGCTTTGTGGCATGTGGGATCTTCCCGGACCGGGGCACGAACCCGTGTCCCCTGCATCGGCAGGCGGACTCTCAACCACTGGGCCACCAGGGAATCCCCACAAAAAGAATTTAAAAGAAAAATATATAACCTTCCTCTATTCGCCCTCTGAATTTCCAACTTCTTTCTCAAGTATGTATGTGTGTATGTATGTGTGTATGTATATACACATACATAGTATTATATATTATAAACATTATTTTGCTACTTATTTTTCTTATTTAATTCAACACAGAAATTCTTCCAGTAAGACATACAGATCTAATTTATGTTTAATTGTTGTATAATATCCCATGGCAGGGATTTAGCAAATATTTCAAAAATTCCCTATTCAAAGATTCAGAATTTTATTTTTCAAGATTTGATCCTAGGGGGGACCTTGAAGATGGCGGAAGAGTAAGACGCGGAGATCGCCTTCCTCCCCACGGATACACCAGAAATACATCCACACGTGGAACAACTCCTACAGAACTCCTACTGAAGGCTGGCAGAAGACCTCAGACCTCCCAAAAGGCAAGAAACTCCCCACGTAACTGGGTAGGGCAAAAGAAAAAACAGAGACAAAAGAATAAGGACGGCACCTGCACCAGTGGGAGGGAGCTGTGAAGGAGGAAAAGTTTCCACACACTAGGAAGCCCCTCCGCGGGCGGAGACTGCGGGAGGCAGAGGGGGGAGTTTCGGGACCGCGGAGTAGTGCACAGAGACGGGTGCGGAGGGCAAAGCGGGGAGATTCCTGCACAGACGATCGGTGCCGACCAGCACTCACCAACCCGAGAGGCTTGCTGCTCACCCACCGGGGCGGGCGGGGCTGCGAGCTGAGGCTCGGGTTTTGGTTTTGGACGGAGCTCAGGGAGAGGACTGGGGTTGGCGGCTTGAACATAGCCTGAAGGGGTTAGTGCACCACGACTAGCCTGGAGGGAGTTCGGGGAAAAGCCTGCACCGGCCGAAGAGGCAAGAGACTTTTTCTTCCCTCTTTGTCTCCTGGTGCGCGAGGAGAGGGGTTTAAGAGCGCTGCTTAAAGGAACTCCAGAGACGGGCGCGAGCCGCGGCTAAAAGCGCGAACCCCAGAGACGGGCGCGAGCCGCGGCTGAGGGCGCGAGCCCCCGAGACGGGCGCGAGCCGCGGCTGAAAGCGCAAACCCCAGAGACGGGCGCGAGCCGCGGCTGAGGGCGCGAGCCCCCGAGACGGGCGCGAGCCGCGGCTGAAAGCGCAAACCCCAGAGACGGGCGCGAGCCGTGGCTAAAACCGCGGACCCCAGAGACGGGCGGGAGACGCTAAGGCTGCTGCTGCCGCCACCAAGGGGCCTGTGTGCGAACACAGGTCACTCTCCACACCCCTCTTCCGCGGAGCCTGTGCAGCCCGCCACTGCCAGGTTCCCGGGATCCAGGGACAACTTCCCCGGGACAGCGCACGGCGGGCCTCAGGCTGGTGCAACGTCACGCCGGCCTCTGCCGCAACGTCACGCTGCCTCTGCCGCCGCAGGCCGGCCCCGCACGCAGTGCCCCTCCTACCCCCATCCCCCAACCCCCGGCCTGAGTGAGCCGGAGGCCCCGAATCAGCGGCTCCTTTAACCCCGTCCTGTCTGAGCGAAAAAACAGACGCCCTCCAGCGACATACACGCAGAGGCAGGGCCAAATCCAAAGCTGAGCTCCTGTGAGCGGTGAAAACAAAGAAGAGAAAGGGAAATCTCTCCCAGCAGCCACAGAAGCAGCGGATTAAAGCTCCACAATCAACTTGATATACCCTGCATCTGTGGAATACCTGAATAGACAAGGAATGACCCCAAATTGAAGAGGTGGAATTTAGGAGCGAAATCTATGATTTTTTTCCCTTTTCCTCTTTTTGTGAAGGTGTACGTGTATGCTCCTGTGTGACATCTAGTCTGTATACTCTAGCTTCCACCATTTGTCCTAGGGCTCTATCCGTCCATGACTTTTTTTTAAAAATTCTTTTTCTTAATAATTAAGTTTAATTGTAATAACTTTATTATACTTTACCTTCGTTCTTTCTTTCTTTCCTTCCTTCCCTCCCTCCTTTAGACAACGAATCACCCCAAATTGAGGAGGTGGTCTCAGGGAGCAGGATTTATGATTTTTCCCCCTTTACCTCTTTTTGTGAAGGTGTATGTGTATGCTTCTGTGTAAGATTTTCTCTGTATAGCTTTGCTTCCAACATTTGTCCTAAGGTTCTATCCGTCCCTTTTTTTTTTTTTCTAAATATTTTTAAATTCAATAACTATATTATACTTTATTTTATTTTTACTATATCGTCTTTCTTTCTGTCTTTTTTTCCTTCTTTCACTCCTTCCTTCCTTCCTCCCTCCCTCCTTTCTTTCCTTCTTTGCTTCTTTCTTCCTTCCTTCCTTTCCTCCTTTCCTTCTTTCTTTCCTCATACTTCTACTAATTCTCTCTACTTTTTCTCCCTTTTATTCTGAGCCGTGTGGATGAAAGGCTCTTGGTGCTCCAGCCAGGAGTCAGGGCTCTGCCTCTGAGGTAGGAGAGCCAACTTCAGGTCACTGGTCAACAAGAGACCTCCCAGCTCCACATAATATTAAACAGCGGAAATCTCCCAGAGACCTCCATCTTAACACCAGCACCCAGCTTCACTCAACGACCAGCAAGCCACAGTGCTGGACAACCTATGCCAAACAACTAGCAAAACAGGAACACAACCCCACCCATTAGCAGAGAGGCTGCCTAAAATCATAATAAGGCCACAGACACCCCAAAACACACCACCAGACGTGAACCTGCCCACTAGAGAGACAAGATCCAGCCTCATCCAGCACAACACAGGCACTAGTCCCCTCCACCAGGAAGCCTACACAACCCACTGAAACAACCTTAGCCACTGGAGACAGACATCAAAAACAAAGGGAACTACGAACCTGCAGCCTGCAAAAAGGAGACCCCAAACACAGTAAGATAAGCAAAATGAGAAGACAGAAAAACACACAGCAGATGAAGGAGCAAGATAAAAACCCACCAGACCTAACAAAAGAAGAGGAAATAGGCAATCTACCTGAAAAAGAATTCAGAATAATGATAGTAAGGATGATCCGAAATCTTGGAAGTAGAATGGACAAAATGCAAGAAACAGTTAACAAGGACCTACAAGAACTAAAGATGAAACAAGCAACGATGAACAATGCAATAAATGAAATTAAAATCACTCTAGATAGGATCAATAGCAGAATAACTGAGGCAGAAGAACGGATAAGTGACCTGGAAGATAAAGTAGTGGAAATAACTACTGCAGAGCAGAATAAAGAAAAAAGAATGAAAAGAACTGAGGACAGTCTCAGAGACCTCTGGGACAACATGAAACGCACCAACATTCGAATTATAGGGGTTCCAGAAGAAGAAGAAAGAAAGAAAGGGACTGAGAAAATATTTGAAGAGATTATAGTTGAAAACTTCCCTAATATGGGAAAGGAAATAGTTAATCAAGTCCAGGAAGCACAGAGGGTCCCATACAGGATAAATACAAGGAGAAACACGCCAAGACACATATTAATCAAACTGTCAAAAATTAAATACAAAGAAAGCATATTAAAAGCAGCAAGGGAAAAACAACAAATAACACACAAGGGAATCCCCATAAGGTTAACAGCTGATCTCTCAGCAGAAACCCTACAAGCCAGAAGGGAGTGGCAGGACATACTGAAAGTGATGAAGGAGAATAGCCTGCAACCAAGACTACTCTACCCAGCAAGGATCTCATTCACATTTGATGGAGAAATTAAAACCTTTACAGACAAGCAAAAGCTGAGAGAGTTCAGCACCACCAAACCAGCCTTACAACAAATGCTAAAGGAACTTCTCTAGACACGAAACACAAGAGAAGGAAATGACCTATAGTAGTGAACCCAAAGCAATATATAAAATGGAAATAGGAACATACATATCAATAATTACCTTAAATGTAAATGGACTAAATGCTCCCACCAAAAGACACAGATTGGCTGAATGGATACAAAAACAAGGCCCTTATATATGCTGTCTACAAGAGACCCACTTCAGAACTAGAGACACATACAGACTGAAAGTAAGGGGATGGAAAAAGATATTCCATGCAAATGGAAACCAAAAGAAAGCTGGAGTAGCAATTCTCATATCAGACAAAATAGACTTTAAAATAAGGACTATTAAAAGGGACAAAGAAGGACACTACATAATGATCAAGGGATCGATCCAAGAAGAAGATATAACAATTGTAAATATTTATGCACCCAACATAGGAGCACCTCAATACATAAGGCAAATACTAACAACCATAAAAGGGGAGATCAACAGTAACACATTCATAGTAGGGGACTTTAACACCCCACTTTCACCCATGGACAGATCATCCAAAATGAAAATAAATAAGGAAACACAAGCTTTAAATGATACATTAAACAAGATGGACTTAATTGATATTTATAGGACACTCCATCCAAAAACAACAGAATACACATTTTTCTCAAGTGCTCATGGAACATTTTCCAGGATAGATCATATCTTGGGTCACAAATCAAGCCTTGGTAAATTTAAGAAAACTGAAATTGTATCAAGTATCTTTTCCGACCACAACGCCATGAGACTAGATATCAATTACAGGAAAAGATCTGTAAAAAATACAAACACATGGAGGCTAAACAATACACTACTTAATAATGAAGTGATCACTGAAGAAATCAAAGAGGAAATAAAAAAATACCTAGAAACAAATGACAATGGAGACACAACGACCCAAAACCTATGGGATGCAGCAAAAGCAGTTCTAAGGGGGAAGTTTATAGCAATACAAGCCCACCTTAAGAAGCAGGAAACATCTCGAATAAACAACCTAACCTTGCACCTCAAGCAATTAGAGAAAGAAGAACAAAAAAACCCCAAAGCTAGCAGAAGGAAAGAAATCATAAAAATCAGATCAGAAATAAATGGAAAAGAAATGAAGGAAACAATAGCAAAGATCAATAAAACTAAGAGCTGGTTCTTTGAGAAGATAAACAAAATAGATAAACCACTAGCCAGACTCATCAAGAAAAAAAGGGAGAAGACTCAAATCAATAGAATTAGAAATGAAAAAGGAGAAGTAACAACTGACACTGCAGAAATAAAAAAAATCATGAGAGATTACTACAAGCAACTCTATGCCAATAAAATGGACAATCTGGAAGAAATGGACAAATTCTTAGAAATGCACAACCTGCCAAGACTGAATCAGGAAGAAATAGAAAATATGAACAGACCAATCACAAGCACTGAAATTGAAACTGTGATTAAAAACCTTCCAACAAACAAAAGCCCAGGACCAGATGGCTTCACAGGTGAATTCTATCAAACGTTTAGAGAAGAGCTAACACCTATCCTTCTCAAACTCTTCCAAAATACAGCAGAGGGAGGAACACTCCCAAATTCCTTCTACGAAGCCACCATCACCTTGATACCAAAACCAGACAAGGATGTCACAAAGAAAGAAAACTACAGGCCAATATCACTGATGAACATAGATGCAAAAATCCTCAACAAAATACTAGCAAACAGAATCCAACAGCACATTAAAAGGATCATACACCATGATCAAGTGGGGTTTATTCCAGGAATGCAAGGATTCTTCAATATACGCAAATCTATCAATGTGATAAACTATATTAACAAATTGAAGGAGAAAAACTATATGATCATCTCAATAGATGCAGAGAAAGCTTTCGACAAAATTCAACACCCATTTATGATAAAAACCCTCCAGAAAGTAGGCATAGAGGGAACTTTCCTAAACATAATAAAAGCCATATATGACAAGCCCACAGCAAACATCATCCTCAATGGTGAAAAACTGAAAGCATTTCCACTAAGATCAGGAACAAGACAAGGTTGCCCACTCTCACCACTCTTATTCAACATAGTTTTGGAAGTTTTAGCCACAGCAATCAGAGAAGAAAAGGAAATAAAAGGAATCCAAATCGGAAAAGAAGAAGTAAAGCTGTCACTGTTTGCAGATGACATGATACTATACCTAGAGAATCCTAAAGATGCTACCAGAAAACTACTAGAGCTAATCAATGAATTTGGTAAAGTAGCAGGATGCAAAATTAATGCACAGAAATCTCTGGCATTCCTATATACTAATGATGAAAAATCTGAAAGTGAAATCAAGAAAACACTCCCATTTACCATTGCAACAAAAAGAATAAAATATCTAGGAATAAACCTACCTAAGGATACGAAAGACCTGTATGCAGAAAATTATAAGACACTGATGAAAGAAAGTAAAGATGATACAAATAGATGGAGAGATATACCATGTTCTTGGATGGGAAGAATCAACATTGTGAAAATGACTCTACTACCCAAAGCAATCTACAGATTCAATGCAATCCCTATCAAACTACCACTGGCATTTTTCACAGAACTAGAACAAAAAATTTCTCAATTTGTATGGAAACACAAAAGACCCCGAATAGCCAAAGCAATCTTGAGAACGAAAAAAGGAGCTGGAGGAATAAGGCTCCCTGACTTCAGACTATATTACAAAGCAACAGTAATCAAGACAGTATGGTACTGGCACAAAAACAGAAAGATAGATCAGTGGAACAGGATAGAAAGCCCAGAGATAAACCCACGCACATATGGACACCTTATCTTTGATAAAGGAGGCAGGAATGTACAGTGGAGAAAGGACAGCCTCTTCAATAAATGGTGCTGGGAAAACTGGACAGGTACATGTAAAAGTATGAGATTAGATCACTCCCTAACACCATACACAAAAATAAGCTCAAAATGGATTAAAGACCTAAATGTAAGGCCAGAAACTATCAAACTCTTAGAAGAAAACATAGGAAGAACACTCTATGACATAAATCACAGCAAGATCCTTTCTGACCCACCTCCTAGAGTAATGGAAATAAAAACAAAAATAAACAAATGGGACCTAATGAAACTTCAAAGCTTTTGCACAGCAAAGGAAACCATAACCAAGACCAAAAGACAACCCTCAGAATGGGAGAAAACATTTGCAAATGAAGCAACTGACAAAGGATTAATCTCCAAAATTTACAAGCAGCTCATGCAGCTCAATAACAAAAAAACAAACAACCCCATCCAAAAATGGGCAGAAGACCTAAATAGACATTTCTCCAAAGAAGATATACAGAATGCCAACAAACACATGAAAGAATGCTCAACATCATTAATCATTAGAGAAATGCAAATCAAAACTACAATGAGATATCATCTCACACCAGTCAGAATGGCCATCATCAAAAAATCAAGAAACAATAAATGCTGGAGAGGGTGTGGAGAAAAGGGGACACTCTTGCACTGCTGGTGGGAATGTGAATTGGTTCAGCCACTGTGGAGAACAGTATGGAGGTTCCTTAAAAAACTACAAATAGAATTACCATATGACCCAGCAATCCCACTACTTGGCATATACCCTGAGAAAACCAAAATTCAAAGAGAGTCATGTACCAAAATGTTCATTGCAGCTCTATTTACAATAGCCAGGACATGGAAACAACCTAAGCGCCCATCATCGGATGAATGGATAAAGAAGATGTGGCACATATACACAATGGAATATTACTCAGCCTTAAAAAGAAATGAAATTGAGCTATTTGTAATGAGATGGATAGACCTAGAATCTGTCATACAGAGTGAAGTAAGTCAGAAAGAAAAAGACAAATACCGTATGCTAACACATATATATGGAATTTAAGGGAAAAAAATGTCATGAAAAACCTTGGGGTAAGATAGGAATAAAGACGCAGACCTACTGGAGAACGGACTTAAGGATATGGGGAGGGGGAAGGGTGAGTTTTGACAGGGCGAGAGAGAGTCATGGACATATACACACTAACAAACGTAGTAAGGTAGATAGCTGGGGGGAAGCAGCCGCAAGGCACAGGGATATTAGCTCGGTGCTTTGTGACAGCCTGGAAGGGTGGGATGGGGAGAGTGGGAGGGAGGGAGACGCAAGAGGGAAGACATATGGGAACATATGTATATGTATAGCTGATTCACTTTGTTGTAAAGCAGAAACTAATACACCATTGTAAAGCAATTATACCCCAATAAAGATATTTAAAAAAAAAAAAAAAAAAAAAGATTTGATCCTATAAACAAGACTGCAACATTCTTACATACATATGCCTACTCACTACTGACTAAATTTCTCTAAATTATTAGAGAAATGCAAATCAAAACTACAATGAGGTATCACCTCACACCAATTATAATGGGCATAATCAGAAAATCTACAAACAACAAATGCTGGAGAGGGTGTGGAGAAAAGGGAACCCTCTTGCACTGTTGGTGGGAATGTAAATTGATACAGCCACTATGGAGAACAGTATGGAGCTTCTTTAAAAAACTAAAAATAGAATTACCATATGACCCAGCAATCCCACTACTGGGGATATACCCAGAGAAAACCATAATTCAAAAAGACAGATGCACCCCAATGTTCATTGCAGCACTATTTACAACAGCCAGGTCATGGAAGCAACCTAAATGCCCATCGACAAATGAATGGATAAAGAAGAAGTGGTATGTATATACAATGGAATATTATTCAACCCTAAAAAGGAATAAAATTGGGTCATTTGTAGAGATGTGGATGGATCTAGAGACTTCATACAGAGTCAAGTAAGTCAGAAAGAGAAAAACAAATATCATATATTAACACAAATATGTGAAACCTAGAAAAATGGTACAGATGAACCAGTTTGCAGGGCAGAAATAGAGACATAGATGTAGAGAACCAATGTATGGACACAAAGGGGGAAAAGTGGTGGGTGGTGGTGGTGGGATGAACCGGGAGATTGGAATTGACATGTATACACTAACATGTATAAGACAGATAACTAATAAGAACCTGCTGTATAAAAAAATAAAATTAAAAAAAAATTATGAGTTTTTACTGTAAAAAATGTTGCTAGATTATTTTCACATATATTACAGGTTATTTACAATCCCCATTAGTACATTTTCCCTCCTCTTGTCATCACTGGAAGCTATCATTCTTTATTTTGCCGATTTCACAAAGAAAAATAGTATCTTCTTTGCTTTCATATATTTCCCTGAATATGAGTAAGACTGAGAATTTTTTCAAGTTTATTAAACATTTTAATTTCCTTTCCTAACTATTGATTCGTATCTTTTCTTCAGTGTTCTATTGGGTAGTTTCTCTTTTTCTCATTAACTATAGAAAGTTTTTATTACTGTTAATAAATGATTACATATGCTTCATAATTATTTGGATGCCAACCTAGCATTCATTATTTTTTGCTTTGTAGTGAGTTTCCTCCCACCCCTATGTATACATTTTAATTTCTTGGTCTTATTTAGGAAGATCTCCCTCCAAATTTTCAAAAATATAATCCTTATTTTCTTTTTCATTCTTTTAAATTTTTCCTTAGAAAAATCTCTCTACAATTTATTGGGCACGTGATATTGTATATATATCTGATTTTTTTTTCCAACCAGATCTAGGACCAACTATGAAAGTACCATGGATTATATATGCCACATTTTCCCCCACTTAATTAAAATGCCATATTTTCATTTACTTTATTCCAGAATATATTTTAATCTCCTTCTGGATCTCAACTCTACAGTCTGATTCACTGATCTGTGTCTTTTTCTCCGTTATTTTCTTATATCTGTGAATTTTAGGCTTTATTAAAGGACACACAATCTGGTAAAGCAAGATCTCCATTACTCTTTTATAATTTTTATAATTATTCCTTTCTCTATCACGGCAAAATTTGAAGCATCAATGTATTTGTACACTTGTAACCCATTATCTCTAGACTCAAATTTCCAAAAAGCTATTCTTTTGACCCTGAGCCGTCCTCAGATCCATTTCAGGAGTCCAGAAAGTAAGAACAATTTTCATAATTAAAGGTGTTATTTGCCAATTTTACTGTAATGATATTTGCACTATTAAAGCAAAAGCATTGATGGGTAAAACTTATGGCATCTTATCTTAGCATGAGTCAAGCAGTGGCACAAAACTTTACTGGAATTCATTGTATTTTTCACCACCACACACAGGAAAAGAGAAAAAATCTAACTTACTTAAAAATGTCCTTGATGAAACAGAAAAATTATTTTATTAAGTATCAACCCGAGTTTATATTTTTAATAGTCTGTGTGACAAAATAGGACATACATATAGAGCACTTCTTTCTTCATATGAAAAGTACAGTGGTTGTCTCAAACAACATTTACATAATTTCTTGTTTTGATTTACAGGCTGAATCCTTGCTTTTTTCCATTAAACATATTTTTACAAAAAAGGATAACTGACAAACTGATTTTCCAGACAGAGTTATTTGGCAAACATTTTCTCAAAAATGAATGAAGTAAGCATACCATTTTAAGAAGAACTCACGGTATTTGTTGCCAATGATGAAATTCAAGCTTTCAAGCAAAAATTAGAATTTTGGAAAACTTATATCTTCTACAATAAGGTTGAGAGCCTTTCACAAGTTACAGTCTTTTCTGATGAAATGAGTGGTGATATTAGCAAGTGTTATTTTTATATTGTATAATGAAAAGCATCAACATTTGGAAGATCTGTATAACTCAGGAAACCAATAGTTTTTCCATTTGACTAATTCATTATATCACAACGTTTTCATGAATAAAATATTCATTCAACATCTAAGACCAATTTAACTGAATATGAAAGGTTTAATTCAACTAAAGATGAAAATTTTTATAGGTTTAAGATTCCACACTGAAACTAAACTTTAAGAAACTGCCATCTGTCAAGTTTTAGTGTAGTATAAAAAAAATTTGCAATTATATGAAGACTATTAAAATGTGCTTCCTTTTTCCAACTACATATCTGTATGAGGCCAAAATTTCTTTTTATATTTCAATCTAAACACCATATTGCAACAGATTGAATAAAAAATCATATATGATAATCAAGTTATCTTCTATTAAACTAGACAGTAAAGAGATTTTTTTAAATGTAAAACAATAACACTATTCCTATGACTTATTTGGAAAATGTTATTTTTCATTAAAAGTATGTTTTAAGTTAACATGAAATGTATTTATTATTATCTTTAAATAAAATAAGATACTTTTAATTTCTAAAACAGTAAAAATTGATAGACACAATTCACATAAACAAAAGCTCTTTGGGGGAATTTCATTAATTTTTAAGAGTGACTAAAATTCCTAGGACCCCAAAATGCTGATCTAGACACACCAGTATGTCACTGAACACTGTTTGGGAAACTTAGCTTTAAAGGTTTTGTAAATTCATATGTGAAATCTGCACTTGCTAGATTTTGAAACTACCATTCTATTTTCTTACGTAAGTTTTAGCCTTTTTACTTACAAGTTTTTTGTAAGTTTATAGGATAAGTTTTTTACTTACTTTGCATCAGTATGGGCAGTTTTTGTTTTGGTAAGACAGTATTTCTCCTAGATTTTCAAATATATAACCAGAGAGTGGCATTCAATGATCTTGATATATTTATTTAATCTGTTTTATACCTGTACTCATATACTCATCTCAGTCTGAATACTGAATATCTTTTTACTCTTTCTTTTATTAGGCTTTCAGAAATTTAACTATTTTATTATTATTTTATGGAGTTGCATTTGGAATCTTTTTATTGCTTCCATTCATTCATTTACTTCAGTTTCTAATTGTTATCTTTATAAATGATATTCTAATCCTTCTAGTTGTTTCTTATTTTGTTGCTTACTTCATAATTTGAAGACGAATACTAAGTTAACTTTATTTTCCTTTTATTGTTATCATGAGAACATTTAAGGCTAATTTATTTTTTCCTAGGATTACCTGTGTATGGTTTAAATAGGTCCCATTTTTGAAGTATAAAATCTTTGCATCCTTGTTTCAGTGGCTTCATTTGGCTTGTCTTGTTTGTTTTTAGAAGAAGGATTCTTAGTTTCTTATTGATTAGGATTTTTCCTATTCCTTATGGTTTTAACTATGTTTGATATAAAAACTATATAGCTATCTTTCATTTTTAAAATAATGACATTGATGAAAAGCATTAATTTCCCTTTTATTGTTTAGGAACTTTGTGTCTTTTTAAAGAAACCCTTCTCCACTTTAAATCCTAAAGATATTCTCTTATTTTATCACCTAAAAACTTGAGGGTTTTTTTTCCACTGAAATTTTAATTGATTGCTACATATGGTATGAGATAGGCATCCAATTTTCTTTTTATTCATATGGAGAGCCAATTGTCCTATTATCATTTACTAAATATGCTTTCTCACATATCTGGAATGGCACTTCTGTCATATATTAATTGTGGATTTTTTCTGACGTTTGTATTCATTTCCCTTGATCTAGCTGCCTACCACTACATCAATAATAGAATATCTTAATGTTTTATTGAAGCGGTAGCATTGTCTATGTTTAAGTACAGAGGTTCTGGAGAAAGTCTGCTGATTTGAATCCTACAACCCCATCCACTAGCTAGATAGCAAAAGGAAAGTCATTTAATCTCTCAGCACCTCCTGTTGTCTTATATGTAAAATTGGAAAAATAATACTATTTCATATGATTGTTATGGGAATTATAAGAATGAATGGGTATAAAGCATTTGAATACTGTTTATAACATAATAACAATATAGAATTTTTAACCATTATCATTTCCTGTAAAATTCTACATGTATTTAGAACTTCTAAAATGGGTTTCAATAACATGTATACTTTTCTCCATAAAGATCTCGTATCTATTTTGTTAAATTTATTCCTTGATAACTTTATTGCTATTACAAATGCTGTCTTTTTATCTTTATTTTTGTTCATTCTATTATTTTTCATCCATTATTGAGATATAATTGACATACAGCACTGTATAAGTTTAAGGTGTACAGCATAATGATTTGATTTACATACATCATGTAATGATAATCACAGTAAGTTTAGTAAATACCCATCATCTCATACGGACACAAAATTAAAGAAATAGAAAAAAATTTTTCCTTGTGATGAGAAGTCAGGATTTAGATAGAAAAATGCTGTCTTTTTAAATATTAAATTTTCCAAATTTATGTTGCTAGTGTATAAGAATTATTCTTGCTGTAGCATAATTGCTGCACTCGATAATTCTAATAATCCATTGGTACGTTCTTTTAAATTGTAGAAAATTCTAGTCTGGAATAATGACAATTTTGTTTCTTTTCATTCTTAATATCTATTATTTGTTTTTATCATCATATTGCACTGGCTAGAGAAACTAGCCAGTCAGCAGGTATCCTGGTATAATTTCTAAAATTACCCCCACTAATTGTGTGTTTGATTTGGAGTTTACTAGATTCTCATTATTAGGATTAAAAAGTTTTATTTAATTCCTAGTTTGATTAATATTTGAATTTTTTTGCCTACTGATATAATCATATGTTCTTTCTCCATGATCTCTTATAGTGGTAGATTACCTAAACAGATTTTCTAATGGTAAAACATCCTTGTATTCCTAGGATCAAACCAACTTGGGCATGATGTCTATTTTAATAATACAGTGCTGGATTCATCTTGATGATATCTTATTTAGGACTTTTATACTTATGTTCATGAATGAAATTGTCCTGAGATTATCATTTATATTGTAATCTTTTAAAGGAATTTGTATGAAAGTCACACTGGGTCCATTAAAAGGTATTTTTCCTGTTTTTCTATTCTCTGGAAGAGTTTACATAAGCTTGGAATCATCTGATCCTTTAATGTTTAAAGCTTGTGTTTCTGTATGAAGACAACTTCCGATTCAATTCTTATAATAAGGTTAAAACTCACTTTAGATTTTATAATTCCTCTTAATTTCATTTTTGGCAGTACTTTCATTTTATCTGCCTAAGAAATTATTTGTTATTTCTTTCTGAGATTTCAAATTCCTTAACATGAAATTGCTTATAATTTTTAAAATTATTTTAACTTTGTTTTATCTGAGATCATATTCTATTATTCATTCTTAATATTAATTATGCTCTCTCTTTTTATCTTTAATCAATCTTGCCAAATATTGCTTCTATTTTATTTTCTTTTTATTATGTATTTCAATAACTTTAAAAATTTTTCCTTATATTCCCTGCCTTGTAGGTTAGTTTTGTTGTTGTTGTTTTGGTTTTTATGATTTATTTCTCAATTCCTATTTTCAATCCTTATGATAGATATTTTTGTTCACTGATTTTCAACCATTCTACTTTTCTAATATAAGCAGTTAAGGATATAAATTTCCCTCTGAATACAATATTCCATAAATCTAGACATGTGCTTTGTATTATTCTTTAGCTCTAAATATTCACTAATGTCAATTATGAAATATACTTTGATACATGAGTGGTTTGTAAGTTGGGTTCCTTTTCCCCCACTAAAGGTAGAGATTTTTTATTTTGGTGTTAAATTTAATAATATAATCGTTTTAACCACATGTGTTCTCTAGAGTGGGAATGATTTGAAATTTGCTGAGACTTAGTTTATGGCCTGATGTGTGGTCAATATTTCTTAATTTATGTGATTTTGAGGGAAAAAATGTGCATTCTTTTTTTCTGGGAGCAAAGTAAATGTGAGGAACTGAATGATCTCCAAGTATAGGTCTCAGATCACTCTCTAATATCCAACTATTTCCTTTATTTTGTTTATAGTATCCATCCCTGGTTCTGTCTTATGATAAAGACTATCTCTACATCAAGAAGAAATTTGTTACAAGACAAAATAGAGGTGGAGAGTTGGATATTGCTTTTCTCTGTCTCTAAATACCTCAGGCATTGCAAAAATTAAAAAAAAAAATTATATGGTAGTTCCCAGCCATGCCATTAGAATTTGCTATAGCCACCTAATTCTCTGAGCTCCATGGGGTCTGGATGCTGAGCATAAAATTCATCCTCCTTCACGCTCTCTATCAGTTGTGTTCCAATGGAAAAACACGAATGCAATGGCAAGGACTGAGAAGAAAATTAGTTAATACTGAAATCGTATTCTCTCCATCACTATTATACTTCCGTCACCTTTGCATATTTTGACTTTTTAAATAATTTTTGGCTGTGCACAGCCTTTCTCTAGTTGCTGCAAGAGGGGGCTACTCTTTGTTGCAGTGCACTGGCTTCTCACTGAGGTGGCTTCTCTTGTTGCAGAGCATGAGCTCTAGCTGTGTGGGCTTCAGTAGTTGTGACATGTGGGCTCAGTAGCTGTGGCTCACAGGGTCTAGAGCACAGGCTCAGTAGTTGTGGCACGTGGGCTCAGTAGTTGTGGCTCACAGGGTCTAGAGCACAGGCTCAGTACTCTGCGACATGTGGGATCTTCCCGAACCAGGGATCAAACCCGTGTCCCCTGCATTGGCAGGTGGATTCTTAACCACTGTGCCAACAAGGAAGTCCTATTTTGACTTACTATTGAATACTTTTCTAATTATATTTAATGAGCAGTATATAGACTCTAATATTCTATTCCCAAAACTAAAACAAGTATTTTAGTCACTTTAACTTTGCAAGAGATAATTCAGAATACATTTTACTCAATTATTTTTGTAATCACTTTTTTTCACTAATCACTAATCACATTTTTTTTCACAAATCACTAATCACTTCCCCTGGCCTGAAATTTCCTAAATAATACTTTAAATTTACCAGTATCTGTACCCTCAATGTACTTTGCTCTTCCATGTTCAATTTGTGTAATTCAATAAAACAATAAGCTAAAATTGAACATGTGAAATTTGGAATCCAGTAGTCTTGAGTTTGACTTCCAGCTTTGACATTTGCTGGTTTGGTGGCCCTGGGCTAATCATTTTATCCACATGGGACTCTGTTCTCTTGCCTATAAAAGGGGGAAATAAAAGATTCTTAAGAGTATTGTTCTAGGGATTGGAATTAATACATTAATATTTTTTTAACATAGACGTACTTTTATCATAAGTAATTAAAAAATAAGTATTGTTTTGAGTCACACATATGCAATGTCTTTCTTTTAATTCATATATTCACACATGCCTAGAGATGGAAAAAGAGAGAAATTTGTTTTTCTTTTCATCATACTGTGAGTGAAGACCAACCTGAGAAACAACTCTAAAAAATCAAGTTTTAGTGTAGAAGGCTATCTTACTAGCTCTGGTTGTTTAAAAAAGTAGAATTTGGAAGTAAAATAATAGATACAAAAGTAAGCCCCTAATTATTTTCAATGGAAGACTTTAGAAGTCATGAGGATTAGAAATTTTCCTTCTATACCTATTCCATTTACCACAGATTCATGAGGCTCTAAATTATAGCTAGAGGTCAATTTCATCTTGCTGCAATTTTTTATATGGATTTTTTCCCCAAGTAGGATTGGAAAGATAGCATTAGAAAGTATAGGAAGGCTTTAATTATAGAGGCTCCATATTCAAATTATGGGTAAATGAAATCTACGATTACTTTTTGCATGATACCTAAATCTGGATGCATAGTGTGTTTCTAAGGAGTGGACCAGTTACAAAATTGAATTTAATATAAAGTATTGAGAAGTGGAAGAATAATTGGCTAAACCTCCAGACTTCTAAGGTAAGCCTGGAAAAGCAATAAAGAGAAGACAGTCATATAATACAGAAAAAAGAAAAAAAAACAAATTTAAGTGAGCATGTCTTTAATTTGGTTACCTGTTTGAACAAGAACTTTTGATTAAGGATACTTCTACCTTTCTGATTGAAAGCAGAGTTGGCAGTAGGATAATAGATACAAAGTAAGCCCCTAATATCTTTAATGGTAGGCTCTAGCAGTCATGAGGATTAGACGTTTGTCTTACAAACATATTCCACTTATCACAGATTCATGGTGATCAAAATTATAGCTAAAGAACATTTTCACTTCTGATAGAAAGGAACTCATGCACTGCCTTTTACCCATATGGTCAAAAACTATGAAATAATATAGTCTCATTTTCTAAGAAAACTAATTCTTATAGTGGCTCAATAATTCTTCAAGAGGCAAGAGAATGTGTATGGCACTCAAATAAAGGATTCTTTGTTATCTTTCAATGTCTTCAAATCTTACCTTACAAGCAACAGAGTTCTGAGACCACTGAAGATCAAACACTTCAAAGCTTAGTTTAGCAGCTTCATTCACATCCCCTGGACTCTTGTACTGACTTACATTTCATCCAACATTTTTCTCTTTGCTCCTTTACATACATATGCCTCATTCCAAAGATATGTGTCATTCCAGAAACATGGTTTGCAGTTTTACAATAGTATTGTATATTTAATGTGTTAAATAATAGATGACATTTATTAAGGCTTTACTACTTCTCAATGACTGTGTTAAGAATGTCCTAAGCATTGCTTTCCAGAAACTCACAGCAACGTGAAGAGACTAGCAATATTTTAAGATCAGGGCTAATCTCTAAAATATGACTACCTGCTAAACAGTTATGAGTAGAGTTGCTGGAAAGCCTGGGAATTGCAGTGGCAAATCTAGAAGGAAGCATACTTAGGGACTCAAGAAATTGAGACTGATACGCTAATTCATACAGAAAACCCAGGGTCCAGGCAAAAGAAAGTTCCAGGTTATCGTGTATACAACTCTGCATCTTTTTCCACTAGAATACTGAAGACAGGAAGTAAAAGACTGCAGAATAATAAAATCCAAAAATCTCAGTCAAAAGGGACTTCTGGGATCATTTAGTTCAACACTCCACTTAATGTAAGAATCCTCTCTGTGAAAAGGAACAAAAGTAGTTTAATGGATTAAGTGGAATGACAAAGGATTAGTTTAAAATTATGACCGACCATACAAACAAAACAACAGCCATACAAAGAGCAAATAAAACATCAAAGAGTGGATGGGAAAGAGATCCAGTAATGATGTTGACTCTTGAAAAGACTCTTCAAGGAGGAGTTCTGTCCCAAGATGGTGAGTTTTAATTCATGGCTCTTGTGGTGATCAGATAAATTAAGCAGACATGGAAGTGAATGGTACCCAACAGGGTTGGAAGAGGAAATCTAAATTACGGCAGAATAAGGAACAGAATCCAAGAAAAATGCTATAGAAGTTAGTCAGTGGAAGGATAGATAGACATTACTGGCTAAAAGAGTGATGGGGCAAAAACATGGAGGCAGAAAAGAGCATAAGGTTTAGACTGAAAGTGGCTTCATAAATGTCCAGGCCTTGTGTAACAAGCATAAACAAGCATAGAGCAAAGCCATGCCATGAAATATCTGGCATATTATATATAAAAATTTATATTTTATTCTGAAGGCAAGGTAGAAATGTGAACAATGGATTGTACGGACACTGATTTTAAACCAAAGGGACTAATTTGGGGTTATTTCTGAATTTTAAATGAGGAATGTTGAAAGCCTAAAAGCAGAGAGTAGTGGTGATATGGAGAGAATTATTTAATCCACTTAATAGAGAGCGGGTGATGTAAAAGAATAGAGTTTCTGTCTTGAGCAGCCAGGGAGAGAGTAGTGTCATTCATGAATCCCAGGCTCTAATTCATTGGGTATCAAGAAAGATCAAGCACTTAACTTATCAAGGATGTTCTGTGGAGGGATTCAGTATTAGACGTGTTGAACTTGAGCTACCTCAAGGACATTTATGAAGAGATGTTTAAAAATCAATTGGATATGGACTTCTGCAAGGCCCAGGTGAGAAAGAGTCACCTGAGTCCTGGGTGAGAACCTTCAGAGTTCTTTGGGACTAGAGGAATCCTGAAACCATGGATCACCTATATATGCTTTGAGACATGCTTGAGATGTTTTTTATGGAAGCCCTGCAACTGCCCTAAAAATTGAATGCATCATGGAAAAGACCTATGCCATGTGGCTGACAGAGTCTTGGTGCTCGGACAGGTGTCAGGCCTGTGCCTCTGAGGTGAGAGCCGAGTTCAGGACATTGGTCCACCAGAGACGTCCAGGCTCCATGTAATATCAAACAGTGAAGGCTCTCCCAGAGATCTCCATCTCAATGCTAACACCCAGCTCCACTCAAGGACCAGCAAGCTAAGGTACCCAAAACCCTATGCCAAACAACTAGCAAGACAGGAACACCACCCCACCCATTAGCAGAGAGGCTGCCTAAAATCAAAATAAGTTAACAGACACCCCAAAACACATCACTGGACGTGGTCCTGCCAACCAGAAAGACAAGATCCAGCCACATCCACCAGAACACAGGCACTAGTCCCCTTCACCACTGAAACAACCTTAGCCACCAGAGGCAGACACCAAAAAGAACAGGAAC
Organism: Phocoena sinus; assembly: GCF_008692025.1. Lineage (NCBI taxonomy): Eukaryota > Metazoa > Chordata > Mammalia > Artiodactyla > Phocoenidae > Phocoena > Phocoena sinus. The sequence continues at coordinate 28,542,435 of NC_045775.1, forward strand.
TACGAACCTGCAGCCTGTGAAAAGGAGACCACAAACACAGTAAGTTAAGCAAAAGGAGAAGACAGAAAATACACAACAGATGAAAGAGCAAGGTAAAAACCCACCAGACCAAACAAATGAAGAGGAAACAGGCAGTCTACCTGAAAAGGAATTCAGAGTAATGATAGTAAAGATGATCCAAAATCTTCAAAACAAAATGGAGAAAATACAAAAAACGCTTAACCAGGGCCTAGAAGAACTAAAGAGCAAACAAACAACGATGAACAACACACACACACACAAAATTAAAAATTCTCTAGAAGGAATCAATTGCAGAATAACTGAGGCAGAAGAACGGATAAGTGACCTGGAAGATAAAATAGTGTAAATAACTACTGTAGAGCAGAATAAAGACAAAAGAATGAAAAGAATTCAGGACAGTCTCAGAGACCTCTGGGACAACATTAAACACACCAACATTCGAATTATAGGGGTCCCAGAAGAAGAAGAGAAAAAGAAAAGAACTGAGAAAATATTGAAGAGATTATAGTTATAAACTTCCCTAATACAGGAAAGGAAATAATCAATCAACTCCAGGAAGTGAAGAGAGTCCCATAAAGGATAAATCCAGGGAGAAACAGGCCAAGACACATATTAATCAAACTATCAAAAATTAAATACAAAGAAAAAATATTAAAAGGAGCAAGGGAAAAACAACAAATAACATACAAGGGAATCCTCATAAGGTCAACAGCTGACCTTTCGGCACAAACTCTGCAAGCCAGAAGGGAGTGGCAAGACATATATAAAGTGATGAAGGGGAAAGCCCTACAACCAAGATTACTCTACCCAGTAAGGATCTCATTCAGATTTGACGAATAAATTAAAACCTTTACAGACAAGCAAAAGCTAAGAGAATTCAGCAGCACCAAACCAGCTTTACAACAAATGCAAAAGGAAATTCTCTAGGGAGGAAACACAAGAGAAGGAAAAGAGCTACAATAACAAACCCAAAACAATTAAGAAAATGGTAATAGGAACATAAATATTAATAACTACCTTAAATGTAAATGGTTTAAATGCTCCAACCAAAAGACATACACTGGCTGAATGGATACAAACAGAAGACCCATACACATGCTGTCTAAAAAGACCCACTTCAGACCTAGGGACACACAGAGATTGAAAGTGAGGGGATGGAAAAAGATATTCCATGCAAATGGAAATCAAAAGAAAGCTGAAGTAGCAATCCTCATATCAGAAAAAACAGACTTTAAAATTAAGACTATTACAGGAGACAAAGAAGGACACTATACAATGATCAAGGGATCAATCCAAGAAGAAGATATAGCAATTGTAAATATGTATGCACCCAAAATAGGAGCACCTCAACACATAAGGCAAATGCTAACAGGCATAAAAGGGAAAATCGACAGTAACACAATGATACTAGGGGACTTTAACACTCCAGTTTCACCAATGGACAGATCATTCAAAATGAAAATAAATAAGGAAACACAAGTTTTAAATGATACATTAAACAAGATGGACTTAATTGATATTTATAGGACATTTCATCCCAAAACACAGAATACACTTTCTTCTCAAGTGCTCATGGAACATTGTGCAGGATAGATCATATCTTGGTTCACAAGTCAAGCCTTGGTAAATTTAAGAAAATTGAAATTGTATCAAGTATCTTTTCCAACCACAATGCTATGAGACTAGATATCACTTACTGGAAAAAATCTGTAAGAAATACAAACACATGGAGGCTAAACAATACACTACTTAATAACCAAGAGATCACTGAAGAAATCAAAGAAGAAATCAAAAAATACCTGGAAAAAATGACAATGAAAACATGACGAGCCAAAACCTATGGGATGCAGCAAAAGCAGTTCTAAGAGGGAAGTTTATAGCAATACAATCCTACTTCACGAAACAAGAAAAATCTCAAATAAACAACCTAATTTTACACCTAAAGCAATTAGAGAAAGAATAACAAAATAAAGCCAAAGTTAGCAGAATGAAAGAAATCATAAAGATCAGATCTGACATAAAGGGAAAAGAAATGAAGGAAACAATAACAAAGATCAATAAAACTAAAAGCTGGTTCCTTGAGAAGGTAAGCAAAATTGAAAAACCATTAGCCAGACTCATCAAGAAGAAAAGGGAGAAGACTCAAATCAACAGAATCAGAAATGAAAAAGGAGAAGTAGCAATGGACACTTCACACATAAAAAGTATCATGAGAGACTAAAGCAAGCAACTCTATGGCAATAAATTGGACAACCTGGAGAAATGGACAAATTCTTAGAAAAGCACAAGCTCCCGAGACTGAACCAGGAAGAAAGAGAAAACATAAACACACCAATCAGAAGGACTGAAATTGAAACTGTGATGAAAAATCTTCGGGCAAACAAAAGCCGAGGACCAGATGGCTTCACAGGAGAATTCTAACAAATATTTAGAGAAGAGCCAACACCTACCCTTCTCAAACTCTTCCAAAATATAGCAGAGGGAGGAACACTCCCAAACTCATTCTAAGAGGCCACCAACACCCTGATACCAAAACTGGACAGAGATGTCACAAAGGAAGAAAACTACAGGCCAATACCACTGATGAACATAGATGCAAAAATCCTCAACAAACTACTAGCAAACAGAATCCAACAGCACATTAAAAGGATCATACACCATGATCAAGTGGGGTTTATCCCAGGAATGCAAGGATTCTTCAATATACACAAATCAATCAATGTGATAAACCATATTAACAAATTAAAGTAGAAAAATTATATGATCATCTCAATAGATGCACAAAAAGCTTTCAACAAAATTCAACACCGATTTATGACAAAAACACTACAGAAAGTAGGCTTAGAGGGAACTTACCTCAACATAATAAAGGCCATATATGACAAATCCACAGCCAACATTATTCTCAATGGTGAAAAACTGAAACCATTTTCACTAAGATCAGGAGCAAGACAAGGTTGCCCACTCTCACCACTCTTATTCAACATAGTTTTGGAAGTTTTAGCCACAGCAGTAAGAGAAGAAAAAGAAATAAAAGAAATCCAAAACAGAAAAGAAGAAGTAAAGCTGTCACTGTTTGCAGATGACATGATACTATACATAGAGAATCCTCAAGACTCTACCAGAAAACTCCTAGTCAATGAATTTGGTAAAGTAGCAGGATACAAAATTAATGCACAGAAATCTCTGGCATTCCTATACATTAATGATGAAAAATATGAAAGAGAAATTAAGGAAACACTCCCATTCACCATTGTAAGAAAAAGAATAAAATACCTAGGAATAAACCTACTAAGGAGACAAAAGACCTGTATGCAGAAAACTATGACACTGATGAAAGAAATTAAAGATGTTATAAACAGATGGAGAGATATACCATGTTCTTGGATTGGAAGAATCAACATTGTGAAAATGACTCTACTACCCAAAGCAATCTACAGATTCAATGCAATCCCTATCAAACTACCACTGGCATTTTTCACAGAACTAGAACAAAAAATTTCTCAATTTGTATGGAAACACAAAAGACCCCAAACAGCCAAAGCAATCTTGAGAAAGAAAAATGGAGCTGGAAGAATCAGGCTCCTGGACTTCAGACTATACTACAAAGCTACAGTAATCAAGACAGTATGGTACTGGCACAAAAACAGAAATATAGATCAATGGAACAGGATAGAAAGCCCAGAGATAAACCCACACATATCACCTTATTTTTGATAAAGGAGGCAAGAATATACAATGGAGAAAAGACAGCCTCTTCAATAAGTGGTGCTGGGAAAACTGGACAGGTACATGTAAAAGTATGAGATCAGATCACTCCCTAATACCATACACAAAAATAAGCTCAAAATGGATTAAAGACCTAAATGTAAGGCCAGAAACTATCAAACTCTTAGAGGAAAACATAGGCAGGACACTCTATGACATAAATCACAGCAAGGTCCTTTTTGACCCACCTCCTAGAGAAATGGAAATAAAAACAAAAATACACAATTGGGACCTAATGAAACTTCAAAGCTTTTGCACAGCAAAGGAAACCATAAACAAGACCAAAAGACAACCCTCAGAATGGGAGAAAATATTTGCAAATGAAGCAACTGACAAAGGATTAATCTCCAAAATTTATAAGCAGCTCATGCAGCTTAAAAACAAAAAAAATACCCAATCCAAAAATGGGCAGAAGACCTAAATAGACAATTCTCCAAAGAAGATATACAGATGTCCAACAAACACATGAAATAATGCTCAACATCACCAATCATTAGAGGAATGCAAGTCAAAACTACAATGAGGCATCACCTCACACCAGTCAAAATGGGCATCAGAAAATCTACAAATATCAAATGCTGGAGAGAGTGTGGAGAAAAGGAAACCCTCTTGCACTGTTGGTGGGAATGTAAATTGATACAGCCAGTATGGAGAACAGTATGGAGATTCCTTAAAAAACTAAAAATAGAACTACCATACGACCCAGCAATCCTACTACTGGGCATATATCCTGAGAAAACCATAATTCAAAAAGAGTCAGGTACCACAATGTTCATTGCATTTCTATTTACAATAGCCAGTACAAGGAAGCAACCTAAGTGTCCATCGACAGATGAATGGATAAAGGAGATGTGGCACATATATGCAGTGGAATATTACTCAGCCACAAAAAGAAACAAAATGAGTTATTTGTTGTGAGGTGGATGGACCTACAGTCTGTCATACAGAGTGAAGTCAGAAAGAGAAAAACAAATACTGTATGCTAACACATATATATGGAATCTAAAAAAAAAAAAAAGGTTCTGAAGAACCTACAGGCAAGACAGGAATAAAGATGCAGATGTAGAGAAAGGACTTGAGGACATGGGGAGGGGAATGTGTAAGCTGGCATGAAGTGAGCGAGTGGCATGGACTTACATACACTACCAAATGTAAAATAGATAGCTAGTGGGAAACAGCCACATAGCACAGGGAGATCAGCTCAGTTCTTTGTGACCACCTAGAGGGGTGGGATAACAAGGGTGGGAAGGAGATGCAAGAGGGAGGAGATATGGGGATATATGTATATGTATACCTGATTCACTTTGTTATAAAGCAGAAACTAAGACACCATTGTAAAGCAATTATACTCCAAAAAAGATGTTTAAAAAAAAATCAATTGGATAAAGAATACTGGACCTCCAGAGAGAGAGCCGGGTCAAGTTCAGTCCTTAACACAATACATAACATTTAGTAGAATGAACTAATGACACACACACACTCACTCACTTCTGCATAGAAAAAAAAAATGTGTTTGAGATACTTTTTAAAAAAATCCCCAGTGGCAAAGATTTTAAATAGTAAGTCACAACTTTATCTGCTTTCTTTAAGAGATGTATAGAAAACCCATGCCCTGGCTGCCTGCATATCAATCATGGTTCTCCATTTAAAGCTATCCTTATATTTATGTAAGGAAATATTTTAGGCTATTATTATTAATTTAATATATCCATTATTAAAATGTGTAGATATAACTGAATACATATTTGTTTCTTACTCTAGGCATCTAAAACTATAGTTTGCTGTTGTTGTTACTGCTGTTTCTGCAGGACTCTAAGATATATATTTATATATGAAATTCATAATAACAGTTGCACTTACTATTGCACTGGAAACACATCAGGCATAAAATCAGCAAGTAAAAGAAATGCTGAGCTTTCTGGTTCTCACAGTAATAGGATGCTCATAGCCAAACTGAAAAAGGCTTATCTAAAGTTATGTGCCTTGCACTGTGAGTTGAAATTCAATAGGCTGAGGTTTTTATTGAACCGTGAGAAAACAGAGTATCCAAACTTCCATAAAATATGCTTTTTCTTAAGGCACATGTGTTTTTTTATCTAAGAACTGTAGCTACTGAACTGTACAATGTGAATTTAATCGGTGACATTTTCCTGCAAACTAAAGACAACCAATAAATTAAATGTATAGATCAAAGTAAAATCTTCAGATTGTAGCAGTTAATATTTAATGCTCAATTTGAAGGTATCCAAACTTAAAATAGAGACAAAGAGTATATACAAGACTTTCTTGGGTTTGGCATTAAAGTTATACTTCTATACTTTCAACACCAAAACCAAAATGCCCATGACATTAAAAATTGCTCCAGACTACAGACAAACATAAGGATCTCAAAGGAGGAGATTAAGAATTTCTAGTTATGAACTACATGCTGTAAACAGACTGAGACAGAAGAGAGCTCATATTTTCATCTTTGTATCCCAGTACCTGGCATCACACACCAAAGGTGGCCTATAAATATCTGAGGGAGAATGAAGAACTTGAAAGAAACAAAGAACATTTTTGGTTGTCCATAGTACCAACCCAGCAAAATAATAATAATGACCAAAAAAAGAAAAGCTATCAATCTGTTCAGCATGTCATCAATACTATAAATGGAGAATCTTCTTTACCACAAAATATCCAAGAAGAGCCTTTTTCCAATGTGGTAGTTTGTACTGTGGGATGCTTCCCATCTCTTCTCAAAAAGAAAAAAAGGTGAGAACATTTGTATACATCTGTCCGTCTTCATCAAGACAGAGTCAACTAAGTAAAACAATTAGGTGAACATCAACTCTCGCTAAGAAGACGTAATGATCCTATATGTATATACTCCTTACAACAGACCTTAAATTTACATGAAGGAAAAAAAACGACAGACTGAAAGGAGAAACAAACAAATCTATATTTATAGTTGGATAGTTTAACACTCCACTCTAAGTAACTGATAGAACAAGTAGGCAAAAAATCAGTAAGGAAATAGAGGATTTAAGCAAGACTATTAACCAACTAAACCTTGAACTTTATAGAACACTCTACCCAAAAACAGCAGAATCAGAATACACTTTTTTTCAAATGCAAAAGTAATATTCTCCAAGATAGACCAGATTATGAACTATCACACAAATCTTAACAAATTTAAAAGAATAGAAGTCCTATAAAATGCTCTCTCTATATAATAAAATTAAATCGGAAATAACTGCTGGAATGCCCTCAAACCATTTAGAAATTAAATAAAATATATCTAAAAAGCTCATGGATCAAAGAAAAAGTCAAAATAAATTAGAATATTTAGAATTGAATGAAAATTAAAATACAGCATATCCAAATTTGTTGAATGTGACTAAAGCAGCACTGAGAGAGAAAATTACAGCATTAGGTTCTTACATTAGAGAAGACGATGGGTCTTAAATCAATAAGCTAAACTTCTCCCTTAAAAAGCCAGAAAAAGTAGATCAAATTAACATATGAGTTAATATTACATAACTTACATTTTACAGATTTCAGGATATAAGGTCAATATATAAGTTAATCTTTATCCTATATATCAGCAATAAACAATTGGAATTTGAAATTATAAAAAAGAATGCCACTTATAATAGAACCAAAAAATGAAACAATTAGATATGTATATCTAACAAAATAGGAGCAGGATTTATATGATGAACACTACACACCACTAACAAAGGAAACCAATGTATATCTGAATAAATGAAGACTTATATTGTATTCAAGGACTGGAACACCCAATACTTTTAAAGTATTAGTTCTCCCCAATTTTTTCTATAGAGTCAATGGAATACTTATCAAAATGCCAGCAAGCTGGGGTTTTTTTACATATTAAAAAACTGGTCCTAAAATTTCTATGCATAGGTAGACAAATCAGAACATATTTTAATATATAATATACTTATAATACATTTCAAAATAGGAAACTTACTCATTTATTGATATATTCAAAGGCAAATGGAGGCTAGCTGACCCTGAAAGTTAAGCTTATGCATGTATGCATGTGCTCTTGTATATGTGTGTTTTTTAGATGCATAATTTTTATAATTTTATAAACACCTTCTTGATAAAACTAATTTTCCAAATGAAGAAGTTTCAGTGATGAATTTCAAATGTGATGGCTGATATCTTAAAAGTTCAGATGCTACAAAATGAGGGTTTTTTAATGATCAAAATTCCCAAAAACAATTTTCTAGGGTCAGTAAATATATACATTAGAGAAGCAACATGCCTATTTGAGCATTTTATGACATTTTGCAATGTGTTATAGGAAACACGTGGAATATTATTTCTCCATCATCTTCATGGATATTTTCTCTGAGTTCTTGAAGAGTCACATTAAAGGGTAAGTCTTCTTTTAAATTAATCTGTATTATGATTCAATTGGGATTTCTCAATCAGCAAGATAAAAACACCAAAGGTAGCCTAAAATGAAAGTTTATTGTCTTGGGTAGTATTAATTTCAAAGGTAAGTAGTTATTACAAAATTGGTTCAGTGGCCCAATGATCTTAAAACCCTGAGTTACCTTCTCAGTGATTCTTTTGAGTTTTATGATCACATGGATAACTATAGTAATTCCTCTAACAACTGCAATCCAAAGCAGGAACAAGGGGAAAGATGCAAGTCTGAAATTCTTTATGCCCATCTCTTTCTTTTTATTAAGGAGTAAAGTCTTTCTCAGAAAATTCCCCTCAGGTCTCATTAGTCCTAAAAAGTTATTTGCCCACCTTTAGAAACCAGGGGAGAAATGGACTGTCTAAGGGCTGACAGACCCTGAAAATAGTGCCACTCATATCCCAAAAAATTGGGTTCTGAAGAAAAAAAAAAAAAGTGGTAATCAGACATGTTTTCACTTATATTCATTATAATCTTTTATTTTTATATATGCTTCTCCCTCCTGCCATTGATGATTCTATCCTTAAAAATAAATGATATATGAATATGTATAGATGTGGTTTTATGAATAAGAGATATTGAAGCAATTTTGTCACTACAAAAAATCTGAAAATGCTGATTATTATCTAAACTTTTTGCCAAATAATGCAGCCTCCTTTCTTAATTTTAGGCAAGTTTATTAGGGTTGAATTAATAATAACTTCTGTAATCTGTTTTCATCTGTAACACTATTGTCCTCTTTCTATTGTTAAAACCAAGACAATAGGCCTCAAATGGAGTTACTTATGCTAAGCCTCATGTCATGAAACTGAGAGGAGACTTAATTACAGTTTCTGCTCTCCCAAAAATGGAATCTTAAACCAGTCAATTAGGAATCACCTAATCAGCACTAGTTAGGAAATCTGCCATCCCCTAAAGGAAAGTGACCTTGCCATAACCATTCTGCTTTTTGCCTAGTGTAACTCCCTTGTTCCCATTCCCTTCTGCATATTAACTCTTTTGCATTTTGTACAGCTAGACTGGATGCTGTTCAATTCATGAATCATTGAATAAAGCTATTAAGATCTTTAAAATATGCTCACTTGAATTATTTTTAACATTATCCTTCTCTCCCTAGTATTCCGCATCCTTCTAATACTTTTATTTTAGTCTCCTTTCCAAATTTTTTTTGCCTTTTATTTTTCAATTTTGCCTACTTTCCTTTTTTTTCCCTCTTTCCAGACTTTCACTTTCTCTTTCCTTCTTTTGTTTATAATCAGTAGAAATCTACCCAAGCACATGGAAGACTGAAAGATAAAGTATATCATAACAGTAGAAGTATGACTAACATTTATCCCCCTATTATACCCAATTAAATAAGATTTGAATGATATCAAATCTTGTGATTCAACTGAATTTTCAGAACACCTTCTCAGTATCTCTTGTAACACTTACAATTCTACCATGTGTCATGAAAATATAGCAAGTAGCATATAGTGAATTTTGAGTTATTACAAGTAATTTGTGCATATTCTCTTGTCTGATGGCTACAGTGACCACATGAGAAGCTATTCAAGTAAGATCTTATGGCTTGTCCAATGATTCAGTGTATACATGGCAGATCTGGAATCAATACAAAGTATGAGTTAGATACTGTTTATCATCCCTACTAGATCATAAATTCATTAAGGGCAGATACTGTTACCAGCTGTCTTTTTCATAACTACAATATCTAACACAGAAATCAATAACTGATTTTTGAACAGATAAAGGAGTAATTGAAAACAGTAAGTCCCCTACATACGAACCTTCAAGTTGCAAACTTTCAAAGATGTGAACGTGCATTTGCATGTCCACTCATGTAAGTTAGTTCACATGTCTGGCATACATTGTCACATGCATGTATCCTCTGCAAGTGGTTGTGTTTTGTGTACTGTACAAAGTACAGTAGTCCAGCATCTTTACTTCAAGCCCAGGATGTCTGGAAGCAAGCATAAAAGCAGCAGTGATGTAGCTCGTACTGCTAAGAAGCACCAAGTGATAACGATGGAAACAAAAGTGATAATAATTGAGAGAGTAGAGTGAGGCGAAAAGATGGTAGATGTCGTTTGTTCTTAACATGAATCGTTCAACCATCAGCACGATTCTAAAGAATGAGGACAAGATCGTAGAACATGTAAAGTCTGCTGGGCCGATGATGTTGACAATAATATTGAAGAAGTGTGGAAAAGTGATGGAGGAGATGGAGAAACTTCTCAGTGTGTGGATGCAGGATCAGCATCAGCGTCAAGTCCCACTCAGCTTAATGCTGATTCAAGAGAAAGATAAAAGCCTTTATGAAGACTTGAAGAAGAAACACGGCAAAGGATCAGAGGCCACATCTTTTTTTTTTTTTTTTGCGCGGTACGCGGGCCTCCCACTGCCGTGGCCTCTCCCGCCGCGGAGCACAGGCTCCGGACGCACAGGCTCAGCGGCCGTGGCCCACAGGCCCAGCCGCTCTGCGGCATGCGGGATCCTCCCGGACCGAGGCACGAACCCGTGTCCCTTGCATCGGCAGGCGGACTCCCAACCACTGCGCCACCAGGGAAGCCCAAGGCCACATCTTTTAATGGCAGCCATGGCTGGTTTCATCAGTTCAAGGCTAGAGCCAACCTTCACAATGTAAAAGTAAGTGGAGAGGCAGCAAGTGCAGATATGGTAGCTGCCCGGGAATTTACCGAAACACTTCAAGAAATTATCAATGAAAGCGCATATTTACCTGAAAAGGTTTTTAATGTGGATGAGATAGGACTGTATTGAAAGAGGATGCCAGAACAAAGTTACATCAGTAAGAAGAAAAAGTTGATGCCAGGCTATAAAGCAGCAAAGGACAGGCTAACTCTGTTGTTTGGTGGCAATGCTTCTGGTGATATGAAGCTGAAGCCTCTTTTAGTTTATCATTCAGAGAAACCAAGAGCCCTTAAAAACATAGCCAAGGGCTCTCTTTCTGTTGTGTGGAACAGTAACCCCAAAGCCTGGGTTACACAGGCTATTTTCCAGGACTGTTTTTTCCACCACTCCATCCTGAAGGCTGAGAAATATTGCTTGCAGAAGGATGTCCCATTCAACATTCTTTTGCTGCTCGACAATGCTCCGGGCCACCCCTCATTCATGGACGACTTTCATCCCAACATCAAAGAAGTGCATCTGCCACCGAATACTATGTTGCTCATCCAACCTATGGATCAGGGAGTTATAGCGACCTTCAATAAATATTATTTATGTCACATTTTTCGTCAGGCAGTAGAGGTGAGTAATGAAATAGGAACAACCTTGCAACAATTTTGGAAGGACTATAATATCTACAAGGCCATAAAAAACATTGACTTTGCTTGGCGTGAGGTTACAGCCATCATCATGAATGTGAAGAACGTTTGCCTGCAGTTTGTTCATGATTTTCGTGGATTTGAGAAGGTGGATGAAGAGTTCAAAATGTCTTCAGCAACGTAGTGACCCTCAGAGAGAAGCTGGAGCTAGATCTGCAAGAGGACGACTATATTGAACTCCTTGCTGTGCAACACGAGGAGCTTACTAATGAAGACCTGATGGAATTGGAGGCCCAAAGAAAGGACGAAGAGAGACAAGGGGAAGAAGAAGTTACTGAAGAACTGAAGAGATTCATGATGCAGGAAATGGCAAGGGGATTTTCTTTATTTGAGGAGGCACCGCTATGTTTCCAGACACAGGACCTGAATGTAGAATGGTACACAAAGGTTGCAGCAGAAGTTCAGAATACAATCCAGTGCTACCAAGTCATCCATGATGAGAATAAAAGAGCTACTACCCAGACATCGCTGGATCATTTTATCAAGAGGGTAGATAGAATTGAATCCAGCAAGGAACCAGAACCTGTGCCATCAACATCAGGCATGAGTGAAATTGCAGCTTGCCCTCTGTCTCCTATTGTTGACGATCCTTCAGCTCTACCATCTCCCACCTCCTTTCCCTCCTCCAATCAGTAACTCTTCTTACTTGTTCACTCAATGCCAACCCCTGTATGCCAGATGTTGTACTGTACTGTAAGATTAAAATATTTTTTAATTTTTTGTGTTTGTTTTTTATATAGTATTTGTGTGAAAAGTATTATAAAGCTATTATAGTACAATACTATGTAGCCAACTGTGTTAGTTGGGTACCTAGGCGAACTCTGTTGGACTTAGGAACACATTGGACTTACGAACGCACTCTCCGAACAGAACTCATTTGTATGTAGGGGACTTACTGTAATGTAAAGAATTTTTTGTTATTCAGAAGATAGACATATATGTAAAGCATAAGATGTGCTCTACAGTTGCAAAGCCTAAATATAATGTTATAAATATGAACAAAAGATAGAAAACAGTATTAAACTTCTGAAAACTAATGAGTTCATTTTCTGGGAAGAAATTATGCAAATCACAAATGTTTAACAGCAAAAGACCCATGGAAGTAGTAACCTAGAAAAAAATTACTGATCTTAGACAAGCCACAAGAAGAGACAATACCATGGGTTATGGACTGACTGTCTTTTAATGAGTAAGCCTGATGAGATGACCTGTGATGTTCTAGTCAAAGAGTCTAGAAATTTGAAGCTAGAAATAACCTGAGGCAATTCTGGTACATTTCTGAAGTAGAAAGTTGTCTATGTTCCCATACCAGACAGTGTAACAAAGGGAAAAAAATTAAAAAAAAAAAAAGATAACAAGCTAATTAAGCAAAAGAGTGAATTGATTGAACTAAAATGATCAAAATAGAGTTTGGCTAAGTTCTTGATGAAGAAAAGACAGCATGCCATTCCTAGGGAGAATAATTATATTGCCTTGTATAGCAGAGAGCAAAGGAGCCTGAAGCTAGATATTGTAACATGATATTAAACTTTTAATAATGAGAATAACTTGGCTGTGTCACACTGCTTATGTAACATTTTAACCTTTTCAGGTACATTTTCAAATATTCCTGGACAGGCTAGATTAATATTTTTTACATATATAATGTTCCTCCAAACCTCAATATATGAAATATATTAATATATATTTTTATATATTAATATATATATTATAATATAAAATTTTTATATTATAATATGTATTTATATATATTATAATATATATAATATATTATAATATTATATATATTTAAATATATATATAATATATATATTTATATATATATATATAATATATATATTTTATATATTAATATATAAAATATATTAAAATACAAACTTAAAACTCTCAGTTCAGAGTATGACTCTAAAACACAGTGCATTTATTTGCTGATGACGATATTCATAGAGCATTATTTTAAATATTTACCAAGAGTACTATATTGGACCATTCTAGCTCCTTTGCCCCCAACATCTTGTAGATTCTTCTGTAATCCAGCATTTGATATTTGTTCTGATAGGCCCCATTATAGCCTCCAACATATCTCCCTTTTCTGTATCAATTAAATGCAAGCTGAGCTCCTAACTAGAGATCACATGATCATACACAGAGATCAGAGTTTTATGATCTGGGAAATAGAAACACTCAGTTTTCCTCCTAATGTTCTCTGTATCACAGCCTAACTCACAGAGAATTATGCTTACTGCATCAGTATTTAAGTAACAATTTTTTAAGAAATTAAAGACATCATTAATTTAAGAAATTAATAATTTGTTGGGAAAACAAGCACACTTAAAACAATATCAAGCATCACAAGGTCCCTCTCCTTGAAGTAGGTTGTGGTAGCAGAGTGGGATGAGCATCGGCCAACATTTCAAGCTCACCTCTGCCAGTTGCTAATTCCCTGACCTTGGGCAAAACCCTCAACTTATCTGAGTTTCAGCTTCCTTGGTTTACAAATGAAGATTGTAACATAGATGGTGTTTCCTGTGGCTGCATTATTCTTGGCTGTGTAGTATCCAAGATTGGTCCCCCATTCTCCTGGAAATTCTTCAAGTTACCTTAGGTATGAATTATAGTGACAGTGAGAATAGAAAAGCAGAGGAAATATGAGTATAAGAGGCTTTTTGAAAGAAAAGTGACAGAACATAATGACTAATTAAAAAAGAGAATGGGTGTCAGTGAAAGAAATTCACCCCAAGCTTAAAATTACTACTCTAAGTCTAGGAGAATCGTGTCTCATTGACAAAGGCAGGGAAGTTATATATAAAGGATGGTAAATGGAGATTCAGGAAGGAAGAAGATATGTTCTAATATGAGTCTATTCATTTGAATAGGTTTAATTTAAAATATAACATGAAAGTTTAGGAAAACATTTGCTGAAGAGAGTTAAACCTGTGTATAGCCATTTCTTTTGGATGAAGCAACATCATAATAAGAATAGTCACCACATAACTATTCTCTCCAAAAGTTAAATCAATAGTATACAATTTCCACCTACATTATAACATATGCCTAGTTAGGTAAGTTTATTTCTCTTTATTAAATTGACAATGATTGTCCTCAACTCAGCTTAGGAAACACAATACACTGATTAAGGAAGAGAGTGTACAAATATTGTTAAAATACATAAGGTAACTCTGGTTCATATACATGAGGCAGTAAATTTTTGCGAAATATACTTGTTTCACGGTGGCATATGAAAATAAAAATATATATTATCACTATTGAATTTGAATGCAACACAATGATTCATTAGAGTTTGTGACATTAAATTCAATGTAGGGTGTGGTACAGGGACAAAATACATAATATTTAAGACATGAGATGCAAGGAAGGAAAAGATTTAAGAGACAACTATATTCTGCCAACTAAAATACACATCCAGGCTTTCTGCTTCCTTTGTTGGCATTCAAATTCCAACAGGGGCCCAATAAAATTACTCTTTGATTAGCCACCTGAGAACTCATTTTTACCCATAATTAGGTGTTCGGATGTTGTAAAACTGGAATCTGAGAAATGTCAATACTGCTAATCAAGATGCTGAATTCATACTGATCCACTTAAAATAATTTAAGATTTCTCATTACAATAGATGTACCACTGTATGCCCTTTCAGGAAACCCATAAAGCCATGGTTTTAAAATTTTTGAACATGCTGCTTTTTTACATAGAATATCCTACACACCCACCTTCTTCCTTCTAACTTGCAACTACCTTCACATCTCAAGACATAAATCCTCTCCTCTAGGTAGCCTTCCCACACACCTGCCATGTGAGGTAGTGATTCTCCCTAATTACTTACATGATTCCCTGTGTTCACAAATATGGGGGCACTTACAATACTGCTTTATAGCATTTATTTTTTTGGTCCAGCTATAAACCATAAAATAAACACGGACAGGAATTTGGATCTTGCTATGCTCAAGAAAGTAAATTAATATAATGAATTAGTGGTTGATCAGAGTAACTATTGGAGTAGTGAATAAAGAATCAACAGGTTTTGTGCATGACTTCAGACACTTGTTTTTTCTGTTCACATCATTGGCCCCCATATCTAGAAGAGTGCCCGTTATTATGTTTTTTAATGAATAAACGAAGCATGAATGAATGGATATGAATAAGGAAGAGGGAAGAGCTATGACTGATATTACCACCTTCTTTTATACTGCCAGGAGACACAGGTGTTTAGAATTTACATAGAAATTGTCAATCCCAAAACTCTTTGGAAAAGAGGTTTATTAGTTAATAGATTGCTGTGTTTCAGTCTATTTAAACCAGGAGGAAATTTTTTTTTTGAGGAAGCATTTTATTTTATTTTTTATTTTATTTTTTTACATCTTTATTGGAGTATAATTGCTTTACAATGGTGTGTTAGTTTCTGCTTTACAACAAAGTGAATCAGTTATACATATGTTCCCATATCTCTTCCCTCTTGCATCTCCCTCCCTCCCACCCTCGCTATCCCACTCCTCGAGGTGGTCACAAAGCACTGAGCTGATCTCCCTGTGCTATGCGGCTGCTTCCCACTAGCTACCTATTTTACATTTGGTAGTGTATATATGTCCATGCCACTCTCTCACTTTGTCACAGCTTACCCTTCCACCTCCCCATATCCTCAAGTCCATTCTCTAGTAGGTCTGTGTCTTTATTCCTGTCTTACCCCTAGGTTCTTCATGACAGTTTTTTTTCTTAAATTCCATATATATGTGTTAGCATACGGTGTTTGTCTTTCTCTTCCAACTTAGGTTGGAAACAACCTAAGTGTCCATCTCCTGGCTATTGTAAATAGAGCTGCAATGAACATTTTCGTACCCAGGAGGAAATTTTTAAAAGAGCAACAGATGATCTTTTTACTGCTCCTGTTCCCTCCTTCCTCTCTCATTGGTCAAGAATATAGTTCTCAAGCATTCAGTTTAATTAACACTTTGCTCAAGGGCTTGATTTTTTGAAGTCCCTTGTCTCATATGGGATTCCTGATTTATCTTTCTGTTAGGGACCAATTTAATTTACCTGAAATGTTTACACAGTTAGTGTGTATTTCAATTTCTGTTTGCTTTGATAATTAAATGTTACCTACATGTAAATGCTTCTATTCAAAGTACTAATTTGAATAGCTCCTCTTAATGCAGTACTTTAGGTGTTTTGCTTTCAAATACCACTTATACACAGTATTGTATGTTATAAAACTTGAATCCAGCATTCTGAGAGCTGGTTAATCCTATTTATTTAAGAAACTTTGACAGCTTGCATTTAAATTACTCTTGATTTACTGCTATTTTGATAAGGCTTTGTAATGTCAAAAGTCAGAAGCTTTTAAGCTTGTTTTAAATGAAGTTCAATTTGAGGAAAAATGGACAATTAGCTTAACTATCCCATATTCTTCAGAGCAATGCTTCCAGTTTTCAGTAACCCAGCTCAACCTTATGAGCCTGTAAGATGATATTTGACCTTCAGTAAATAAAACTGCACCATAATCAAGACTTCTGAAACTTTACAAACTAGTTTTTATTGTATTGCCAAGTTATCACAGGTGACTGGAGTTAATAATCAAATGATCTCTAACGGTTGTTGTGAATATATCTCACTTCATACACTGCCTCATACACAGTTGCTATTTTGAATGACTTTCTTTCTAAGTCAAACCTATTTGGTTCATTTTTCTCCCAATAACGTTTGTTTCCTTTATTGACTATATATCAACTTCCCTACAAAAATTACCATCTGAAGCTTTGAATCTTTGAGTTTAATGTTTGCTTCATGTAGCATCTGTTGACATTTGATTTATGATTTGCACATTGAGAACTTCAAGCCATAATAGATAAGACATTCATTTCCTAGGTCTTCCCAGATTGGTCAGTTAGTTTAAAATGCCCTTAAAAAACACATACAAATGTTTGTGAATCAAAAACAAATGAAGTAGCTTGAGATAATGTCTGTTCCGCCTCAGAAGCAAAAGTTACAATTTTAAAAATTGCCTCTAGCCTGCAAGTTTTAAAATTTTAACAAAATGCCTGGAATACAGCTGCATGCTTAACTTGCCTCTCTCTCTACATTCTTCCAGCTGAATATGTTCCACATGTAAATATATATTTTCTAATGGAAGCACCAAAGAAATACTAAGTATGGAAAGGTCCATAGGTCTCAGTAAGGATCACAACATTGCTTAGGAACTTAAACACTTTAAATAGCTGGTTTCTACTCACCTTAAGTCTGTTTTTCAGGGCTGTGAAACTACTTCTGAATAGAGTAGATGATTCAATTTATAAAATAAACTAGGGTGCAGTTTATACCTGAGTATCTTCATGACACTCAAAATCACATCCATGAAGAAAGAAACCAACCACTATGATTTCAATAAAGTTTGGTCATCAAATGAAGCTCAAAGAAAGCAGAGTGAGGAGTGGTAATTTGTGGCCAGTAGTTCATTTGGTTAAAGGTTGAATAAGAAAAGTCAAGGTTGCCATTTCAACATCCTAATTATTTGAGAGAATTATGCAGAGAATAAACTTGAAGCTCTGACTTTCAACTGAATTCCTATCTCAGTCGAGTTACTTGAAAATTATATTCTGACACCTAAGGAGAAACAAACAAATTTGTTTAATAAACAAATATGTTTATTCAACATAAACTACCTTTAAAAAAAAAAAAGAGGCCAAATTTTTATTTCTGGCAAATGAGCACACACATATCCTCAAAACTAATCTTCCTGCTGGAAACAGCTACAAATACTGGATTTAGAAAAAGAGTTTTGTTTTACTTTACAAGAATGCAAGGGATGTCCTCAGAGGCCAAAACCAAAATGAAAGCAGTAATCTAGAGAGTTAAGCAAACTCTAAAGCTGCTGGCTACTTTGAAGTCACCTGATAATCTTTGGTGACCTTGAGTCTCATTTTCGACAGCTGCACAGGAGATGGGAGACAGGAAACAAAGCAAGTCTGGGGCCTACCCTTGGAGTGGAGGGTGTTAGATTAGAAGACTCCCAAATAATAAAGTATTGCATCTTTAGGGAAAAGCACAGCAGTATTTAGGTTTTATACATATTCCTAGTCTGTTAGAAGACAGAGTGTTTCACATTTTTCTTTACTTCACTATCCAATGATTTAATTTTAAGAAAAATGCTTTATTTAGGGAAATTAATGAAAAAGACAAAGCAGCTATGTCTGCTATAATTATATTGTATCATTATTGCTTCTTAGAAGGAAAAGCTGCCTTTGCTATAGACTAGAATTTCCTCTTTTCAGAATATAGGTTTTTCTTCTTTCTTCCTACTCTGTCTACTGCTCTGTAGCATACAACCTCCAAACTTAGTGTTTTAAAGCAACAACATTTATCTTGCTTACAAATCTGCAATTTGGGCAGAGCTTGTCAGGGACAGTTCATTTCTGTTCCATGTGGCATCAGCTGGCATACCTCAATGGCTAGGTACTAAAATCATCTGAAATCTCATTCACTCAAATATCTGGCAGTTGATGCCAACTGTTGTCTGGGACCTTATCTGGGGCTGATTGCCCTAACACTTATACATAACCTCTCCATGCAGCTTGGGCTTCCTGACAACATGGTGGCTGGGTTCTATGAGCAAGCATTCTGAGAGAGAGACACACACACACAGAAGCCGTAATCCATTTTGTGACACAGCCTCAGAAGTCAGGTGGTGCCATTTCTGCAACACTGTATTCACTGAGGAAATCAAAATACTCTTCTAGGTTCAAGAGGAAGGGAGAAGAAACGTACTCCACCTCATAATATGAGTGTGGCAAAATTCCAGGACAGTGGGACTTCCCTGGTGGCACAGTGGTTAAGAATCTGCCTGCCAATGCAGGGAACATGGGTTTGAGTCCTGGTCTGGAAGATCCCACATGCCACGGAGCAATAAGCCCATGCACCACAACTACTGAGCCTGTGCTCTAGAGCCCATGAGCCACAACTACTGAAGGCCACGTGCCCAGAGCCCATGCTCCACAACAAAGAGAAGCCCACGCACCACAACAAAGGGTAGCCCCGGCTCGTGGCAACTACAGATAGTCCGTACACAGCAACAAAGACCCAAACAGCCAAAATTTAATTAATTAATTAAATTTTTAAAAAAATTTCCAGGAGAGTAAGAGTACACAGGACCAAAAATCTTGCTAAGGCCATTTTGAAAGAAATGTAATCTGCTATATTTCTCAATCTTATTACAGAATAGCTATTATGTTTGTTCAATGCATAAACAAAAGAGAGGAGGAAAGAAGCCGAGAGAGAATGTTTGTTGGGAAATGGTTAGCCAGAAAGTTTAAGTTCAATACTTGCTTCTCATCCCCAGAAGTGGCCCCTCATCTTCCTCTTCTTAGCACTAACACTCTACAAATGTTCCAGCCAATATCTAGCTTCAGAGGCAGGAGTTCTTCCTGTCATCTTTGCTGCCAGGTGGGCAGGAAGTGCAGGGTCCTGTCAGAGAGTAATCATGAATGCTTCATATGTGCTTTCTGAGAGTCAAAGGGGAGTTCTTACAATGGGAAACAGGAAAATTTCACCATTTATGTTGTTTTAAAACTAGTTTAGAGGTTTTTTTTAAAGACTAGGCTAAGGCCATGATAATCAAGAAGAAGGGGCGCAGAAAAGAAAGATACAAAATATGGGGCAAGGGATTATCACAGGGACTGAAACTGTGAAAGCCCAGATAGATCACATTCCCCTATTTAAACAACTTTCCATCAGCAAACACACTACAACAGCTTCACATTCCTCCATCTTTTCATGTCTTGTTAGCCTAGCATTCTGTGAAGCTTTAAGAGGAAACAATAAGAAAGTGATCTTAGTCATCTTAAAACATGAATATTCTCCATTCTAAATTTATTTCCATGTTAATCAATTTCTAAATGGAAAAGAATTTACCCTTATTAAAATATTTTATGGAATTCTCACAGAGGTAGAAGAAACATTTGAGGGAGGAGACCATAGTAATACTTCCATTACCTCCTGAAATGGTACCTAAAAGGCAGTTGCCCCAGAGTTAGTGTAGGGGGTCATGGGGAATGAAGCTCATTCCTGAGGACACAGAGGGCAACTATGAGAACATTTCCTGAATCATCACATAGCAACTTTAGCACTGGAGACTAAAACAGCTAATGGCCTAGGCTTTTCTGCTATTTACAATTCCATCTGAGACAAAGCATATCCTATCTGCCTAGTATTTTTCCCTTTCCGTTTCTATATTTCTTAGTTGCTTGTTTTAAAGTATCAGGCAGACAAACATGCTTCTCTGTCTAAAAGAGCCTTTTTAGAATGACTGGTTAAAAATGATTTTAGCTCAAAACCCAAATAAGGGGACATTCCAAAGTAACAGTGAGAAGATGGACTGGAGGAGCATGGAAATGTTAAGGATAAGCCTCGTGTTCCCCTGTTCCCCTGGGTAAAACTTCCCTGGTTCCTCATGCCTCAATCCATGACGCTTATTCTGCTCTGGTTCTTTTAAATTTCAGTCCCACTCATGGAAACTCTCTTCTCTTTTTACCTTTCTTCCCTTCTCTTCAGTAAAACTATCAAAATTAGACTAGTGTTACTGTCACCAAAGATTTCCTTCCAATAAAGAGCTAAAGCAATTTTCCACTGAAGTGTTTCCATCATTGTATTACATAATGCATCTAATGAAATCAAGTAATCAGCTGCAAGCATAAAGAAAACACACTGTGCATAAAGAATTCCAGCAAATGTTGATGCTAAATGAGATTTCATCTGAACACATGGGTGAAAGCTTCTTCTAGCACTTGGGGTGCAAGGAAGCCCTAAAACAGAAGTGTGAATTAGGTGGAGTTTCTTTTAGCTAATTCACCGCAACCACTCTCAGTGGCCTCAACCCCTCTCAAGCGCTCAAAGCTGTCACCTCATGGTTGGTTGCTTTAAATTGTCCATAGTGAAACTTACAATACTATTCCTCTCATCCACCAAAACTTCACCTCTACATCCTCTTCTCTGAAGCCCTACCCCTGACCTTAACAGCCTAATATATTATTTCTTGCTGGGATCTTAGTCCCTATTAATGATTAAATGATTTCTCACCACCATTAAAATAAGGATTTCTAGAACTGATACTTTTATTCATTTAAGCAGACTGGAGTTTGGAACAATTAGTTAGAAGACCATGTGGCACAGTTCAAATCACATTGGGCTAAAAACAGCCTGGTCTCTAACAATAAGTGCAGTCCTATTCACACTTCACTGTATCACAGAAAAGTGAATAAACTAGTCTTTCCAAGCACACTGTCCCATTACTACTGACTCTGCACTACTGTAAATCAAGTAAGGTGTTGCTTTTTGACACATTTACATCTATATTGCAGTGACTTTGGCTACTCTGCCAGTATAGAAATTTCCATTATTCTTGTATTCAGCTTGACCTGGCATTACTGTCTATGCCACTAACCAGTCTCTCTGTGTCTACCATGCCCCATTACACTCCACTCAACACAGCAGCCAGAGTTTTCCAGATGAAAATGAGATCATGTTACTTCTCTGCTCAAAGCACTACAGTTGTTCCCATGTCATCAGAGTCAAAACAAAGTATACAAAGCTACAAAATCTAGCCTCTCCCACTCCCCACCACACCCCACCATTTTCTTGCAGGTCTTATCCCCTTGCTCACTTCCCTCCAGATAACCTAGCTTCTTTACTGTTTCTGGAACTATCCAGGCACACTCCCATCTCAGGGCTTCTGCACTTGCAGATTTCTCTTCCTGACACTCCCTTCCCCCAGATAGCCACATGGCTCACTTTTCCTCCATGGACATTTTGCCTTCTCAGAAAAGTATCAGATTACCCTTTTTAAATATGCAACCACCTAAGCCTTCTTACCTTGCTCTAGTTTTTCCCATAGTGTTTATTTTCTTCTGACATACTATAGATTTGGTTTATTTAGTATGTTTATTTCTGGTTTTCCTCTACTTGAAAGTAAATTTCAGGGAAACAGAAATTTTTGTCAATTTTCTCCTCCAGTAACTCCAGTGCCTATAAAACAGCCCAACAAATAGTTGGTACACAACAGATTTATGTATAATTAATGGATAAACAAAGGTTTCGGTATATCCTTTTCTTATTTCCTATCTTCAAGTTCCCTAAGAAAGGAAGTAAGCCTTATTTGTGTTGCAAAATTAATGTCAGTTATACATATGGACTGTGGTCAGTTCTATGGTTCAAAACAAATCTTGCTCCATCATGTGGTAAGAGATTTGAAAGTACATTATTATCTCCCCAACAGCCTGTGCTCACCCAGTGCAATATTAATATATTTTATGTCCTGGGCTTACCTAACATGATAACACTATTTCTGGGCACAACGTCTTCTCTCTAAATGCCAATGCAATTTATGAGTCCGGCAAAGCTCAATGGATTTGGGTCATAAGAAATTATTTGAAAATAAGCATGCCCGGGTGATTTAGCCCCTTAATATCTTGTTTAAATATTTGCTTCATAATATACTGACATGAAACTGTGACAACGCAGTCACAGATGTGCAAACAAATGTGGATGTGGATATATACTGTGGTCCTCTGAATCCTTTTGGTATCATAGTCCTGTAGTAAAATCTTTCAGTCATATTGTTCATTGGTTGCTTGTTGGGCTTTAATTCACAAAATCAAAGAGTTTTATACAAACTTGCACTGAGTGGTATGTAGGATTGTGAGGAAGGCAGAAGACCCAGAATTGTCTATTGATATTCAGGGTTTCCAAGGTGAGTCCCACCATGCATTTCTGCCTAATTACAGGAGGCACTTCTTTATTTCGCTGAGTTCAAAGACCACTGTCACAGGGATCAGTCTTGCTCATACAGATTTTCAAAAGCATTCACTCTGGATATACACACTGACATTACACACATATAACAGAGCTGTGATTTGCTCTCTAGGCCATTCACACCTTATTCTACTGCTTTTTCACAGAAATGGATTAAGAGGGCACAAATCTATACCTGCGCCAACACATATAAAAGGAAATCAAAGGGGAACTGAAAGCAGACACTGAATATATCAGATTCCTTTTAGGCATGATGCCCAAATTCAGTAGAACCACTCCTTAAATTCCTTTAGACCTGCACTGAGGATGCCTTCCAGCTCAAAACTTCTACACTTCACTGATTATTATCAGACCCTCAGGATACTGATGTAAACTAATTTGCGTAGCTGAATTAGGATGAGGTTTCTGATGCTTAAACAGTGACAATTTAACGGTACAGGAAATATAGGACAGGAGGCCTAACCAGGTGGGAAAGAGCTTATTCTGTCAGGAGTTTATTTAAAAAAAAAAAAAAAAAAAAAAAAAAAAAGGAGCAACATTGCTCAGGTCCAAGCAACTCAAATTTCCCCTGAGGCTGCCAGCCCTGCACCATCCAGAGGGCATGGTCACAGGAACAGAATAAAAGATCCAAGGAAGAAACAAGGAGCACAAAAGATAGTAGGGACAAGCCAAGGGAGAGAAAATAAAGGGTGATGTTCCACTACTACATGGACATTAGTACCTACTTCAATTGCTTTATCTAATTAAGTTAAAAGTTAGTGTGGTCCAGCGGAGAAGTATTGGAAGCCAGAAAACCTACAACATGTAATCAAATAGTTTATGCAAGTAACTTAATTTATCTGGGCATTATTCTCCTTAACTGTGAAATCAAAGCATTGGTTCCGAAGAGTTAAATGGGTTTTGCACATCAGACGTACCTGGACTTGAATCATGCTATGGATATGTCTAATGTGTGTGTGATTTAGGGCATATTCCCTTTCCCTCTAAGTCTCAGTTTCATCGTCTGCAAATAGGGAAGAAAGAACATCTAGCTCAAACTGTAGTTATTTGGCTACAACAAAAAAGAAGACATCAAATGAAGAGGAAATAGGCAGTCTACCTGAAAAAGAATTCAGAGTAATGATAGTAAAGATGATCCAAAATCTTCATAGAATGGAGAAAATACAAGAAACATTTAAAAAGGATCTAGAGAACTAAAGAGCAAACAAACAATGATGAACAACACAAAAATGAAATTAAAAATACTCTAGATGGGATCAATAGAAGAATAACTGAGGCAGAAGAACGGATAAGTGACCTGGAAGATAAAGTAGTGGAAATAACTACTGCAGAGCAGAATAAAGAAAAAAGAATGAAAAGAACTGAAGTCAATCTCAAAAACCTCTGGGACAACAATAAACACACCAACATTCGAATTATAGGGGTTCCAGAAGAAGAAGAGAAAAAGAAAGGGACTGAGAAAATATTTGAAGAGATTATAGTTGAAAACTTCCCTAATATGGGAAAGGAAATAGTTAATCAAGTCCAGGAAGCACAGAGGGTCCCATACAGGATAAATACAAGGAGAAACACGCCAAGACACATATTAATCAAACTGTCAAAAATTAAATACAAAGAAAGCATATTAAAAGCAGCAAGGGAAAAACAACAAATAACACACAAGGGAATCCCCATAAGGTTAACTAACAGCTGATCTCTCAGCAGAAACCCTACAAGCCAGAAGGAACTGGCAGGACATACTGAAAGTGATGAAGGAGAAAAACCTGCAACCAAGACTACTCTACCCAGCAAGGATCTCGTTCAGATTTGATGGAGAAATTAAAACCTTTACAGACAAGCAAAAGCTGAGAGAGTTCAGCACCACTAAACCAGCTTTACAACAAATGCTAAAGGAACTTCTCTAGACAAGAAACACAAGAGAAGGAAAAGACCTATAATAACGAACCCAAAACAATTTAGAAAATGGGAATAGGAACATACATATCGATAATTACCTTAAATGTAAATGGACTAAATGCTCCCACCAAAAGACACAGATTGGCTGAATGGATACAAAAACAAGACCCTTATATATGCTGTCTACAAGAGACCCACTTCAGATCTAGAGACACATACAGACTCAAAGTAAGGGGATGGAAAAAGATATTCCATGCAAATGGAAACCAAAAGAAAGCTGGAGTAGCAATTCTCATAGCAGACAAAATAGACCTTAAATTAAGGACTATTAAAAGAGACAAAGAAGGACACTACATAATGATCAAGGGATCAATCCAAGAAGATATAACAATTGTAAATATTTATGCACCCAACATAGGAGCACTTCAATACATAAGGTAAATACTAACAGCCATAAAAGGGGAGATCGACAGTAACACATTCATAGTAGGGGACTTTAACACCCCACTTTCACCCATGGACAGATCATCCAAAATGAAAATAAATAAGGAAACACAAGCTTTAAATGATACATTAAACAAGATGGACTTAATT
Source organism: Phocoena sinus (assembly GCF_008692025.1). Taxonomy (NCBI): domain Eukaryota; kingdom Metazoa; phylum Chordata; class Mammalia; order Artiodactyla; family Phocoenidae; genus Phocoena; species Phocoena sinus. The sequence goes on from NC_045775.1 coordinate 28,568,313, forward strand.
GATATTTACAGGACACTCCATCCAAAAACAACAGAATACACATATTTCTCAAGTGCTCATGGAATATTCTCCAGGATAGATCATATCTTAGGTCACAAATCAAGCCTTGGCAAATTTAAGAAAACTGAAATTGTATCAAGTATCTCTTCTGACCACAACGCCATGAGACTAGATACCAATTACAGGAAAAGATCTGTAAAAAATACAAACACATGGAGGCTAAACAATACACTACTTGATAACGAAGTGATCACTGAAGAAATCAAAGAGGAAATAAACAAATACCTAGAAACAAATGATAATGGAGACATGACGACCCAAAATCTATGGGATGCAGCAAAACCAGTTCTAAGAGGGAGGTCTATAACAATACAATCCTACCTTAAGAAACAGGAAACATCTCGAATTAACAACCTAACCTTGCACCTAAAGCAATTAGAGAAAGAAGAACAAGAAAACCCCAAAGTTCGCAGAAGGAAAGAAATCATAAAAATCAGATCAGAAATAAATGAAAAAGAAATGAAGAAAACGACAGCAAAGATCCATAAAACTAAAAGGTGGTTCTTTGAGAAGATAAACAAAATTGATAAACCATTAGCCAGACTCATCAAGAAAAAAAGGGAGAAGACTCAAATCAATAGAATTAGAAATGAAAAGGGAGAAGTAACAACTGACACTGCAGAAATACAAAAGATCATGAGAGATTACTGCAAGCTACTCTATGCCAATAAAATGGACAACGTGGAAGAAATGGACAAATTCTTAGAAAGGCACAACCTGCCAAGACTGAATCAGGAAGAAATAGAAAATATGAACAGACCAATCACAAGCACTGAAATTGAAACTGTGATTTAAAATCTTCCAACAAACAAAATCCGAGGACCAGATGGCTTCACAGGCGAATTCTATCAAACATTTAGAGAAGAGCTAAATCCCATCCTTATCAAACTCTTCCAAAATATAGCACCAGGAGGAACACTCCCAAACTCATTCTACGAGGCCACCATCACCCTGATTCCAAAACCAGACAAGGATGCAACGAAGAAAGAAAACTACAGGCCAATATCCCTGAAGAACACAGACGCAAAACTCCTCAACAAAATACTAGCAAACAGAATCCAACAGCACAGTAAATGGATCATACACCATGATAAAGTGGGGTTTATTCCAGGAATGCAAGTACTCTTCAATATATGCAAATCAATCAACATGATACACCATATTAAAAAATTGAAGGAGAAAAACCATATGATCATCTCAATAGATGCAGAAAAAGCTTTCGACAAAATTCAACACCCATTTATGATAAAAACCCTGCAGAAAGTAGGCACAGAGGAAACTTTCCTCAACATAATAAAGGCCATATATGACAAACCCACAGCCAACATAGTCCTCAATGGTGAAAAACTGAAAGCATTTCCACTAAGATCAGGAACAAGACAAGGTTGCCCACTCTCACCACTCTTATTCAACATAGTTTTGGAAGTTTTAGCCACAGCAATCAGAGAAGAAAAGGAAATAAAAGGAATCCAAATCGGAAAAGAAGAAGTAAAGCTGTCACTATTTGCAGATGAAATGATACTATACATAGAGAATCCTAAAGATGCTACCAGAAAACTACTAGAGCTAATCAATGAATTTGGTAAAGTAGCAGGATACAAGATTAATGCACAGAAATCTCTGGCATTCCTACACACTAATGATGAAAAATCTGAAAGTGAAATCAAGAAAACACTCCCATTTACCATTGCAACAAAAAGAATAAAATATCTAGGAATAAACCTACCTAAGGAGACAAAAGACCTGTATGCAGAAAACTATAAGACACTGACGAAAGAAATTAAACATGATACAAATAGATGGAGAGATATACCATGTTCTTGGATTGGAAGAATCAACATTGTGAAAATGACTCTACTACCCAAAGCAATCTACAGATTCAATGCAATCCCTATCAAACTACCACTGGCATTTTTCACAGAACTAGAACAAAAAATTTCTCAATTTGTATGGAAACACAAAAGACCCTGAATAGCCAAGGCAACCTTGAGAACGAAAAACAGAGCTGGAGGATTCAGGCTCCCTGACTTCAGACTATACTACAAAGCTACAGTAATCAAGATAGTATGGTACTGGCACAAAAACAGAAAGATAGATCAATGGAACAGGATACAAAGCACAGAGATAAACCCACACACATATGGCCACCTTATCTTTGATAAAGGAGGCAGAAATGTACAGTGGAGAAAGGACAGCCTCTTCTATAAGTGGTGCTGGGAAAACTGGACAGGTACATGTAAAAGTATGAGATTAGATCACTCCCTAACACCATACACAAAAATAAGCTCAAAATGGATTAAAGATCTAAATGTAAGGCCAGAAACTATCAAACTCTTAGAGGAAAACATAGGCAGGGCACTCTATGACATAAATCACAGCACGATCTTTTTTGACCCACCTCCTATAATAAAGGAAATAAAAACAAAAATAAACAAATAGGACCTAATGAAACTCAAAAGCTCAAAGGAAACCATAAACAAGACCAAAAGACAACCCTCAGAATGGGTGAAAATATTTGCAAATGAAGCAACTGACAAAGGATTAATCTCCAAAATTTATAAGCAGCTCATGCAGCTTAATAACAAAAAAACAAACAACCCAATCCAAAAATGGGCAGAAGACCTAAATAGACATTTCTCCAAAGAAGATATACAGACTGCCAACAAACACATGAAAGAATGCTCAACATCACTAATCATTAGAGAAATGCAAATCAAAACTACAATGAGATATCATCTCACACCAGTCAGAATGGCCATCATCAAAAAATCAAGAAACAATAAATGCTGGAGAGGGTGTGGAGAAAAGGGAACCCTCTTGCACTGTTGATGGGAATGTAAATTGATACAGCCACTGTGGAGAACAGTATGGAGGTTCCTTAAAAAACTACAAATAGAACTACCATATGACCCAGCAATCCCACTACTGGGCATATACCCTGAGAAAAGCATAATTCAAAAAGAGTCATGTACCAAAATGTTCATTGCAGCTCTATTTACAATAGCCTGGAGATGGAAACAACCTAAGTGTCCATCATCAGATGAATGGATAAAGAAGATGTGGCACATATATACAATGGAATATTACTCAGCCATAAAAAGAAACAAAATTGAGCTATTTGTAATGAGGTGGATAGACCTAGAGTCTGTCATACAGAGTGAAGTGAGAAAGAGAGAGACAAATACCATATGCTAACACATATATATGGAATTTAAGGGAAAAAAAATGTTATGAAGAACCTACGGGTAAAACAAGAATAAAGACACAGACCTACTAGAGAATGGACTTGAGGATATGGGGAGGGGGAAGGGTAAGCTGTGACAAAGCGAGAGAGAGGCATGGACATATATACACTACCAAACGTAAGGTAGATAGCTAGTGGGAAGTAGCCGCATTGCACAGGGAGATCAGCTCAGTGCTTTGTGACCGCCTGGAGGTGTGATATAGGGAGGGAGGGAGATGCAAGGGGGAAGAGATATGGGAACATATGTATATATATAACTGATTCATTTTGTTTTAAAGCAGAAACTAACACACCAGTGTAAAGCAATTATACTCCAATAAAGATGTTAAATAATAAATAAATACTCAAGAAGGAATCAATAGCAGAGTAACTGAGACAGAAGAAGCGACCAGTGACCTGGAAAACAGAATAGTGGAAATAACTGCCACAGATCATAATAAAGAAAGAAGAATGTAAAGAATTCAGGACAGTCTCAGAGACCTCTGGGACAATATTTAACACACCAACATTCGCATTATAGGGTCCCAGAAGAACAAGAGAAAAAGAAAGTGTCTGAGAAAATATTTGAAGAGATTATAGTCAAAAAGTTCCCTAACATGGGAAAGGAAATAGTCACTCAAGTCCAGAAAGTGCAGAGAGTCCCATACAGGATAAACCCAAGACGAAACATGACAAGATACATATTAATCAAACTATCAAAAATTAAATACAAAGGAAAAATATTAAAAGCAGCAAGGGAAAAGCAACAAATAACATACAAGGGAATCCCCATAAGGTTAACAGCTGATCTTTCAGCAGAAACTCCACAAGCCAGACGGGAGTGGCAGGACATATTTAAAGTGAAGAGAGGGAAAAACCTACAACCAAATTACTCTACCCAGCAAGGATCTCATTCAGATTTAACAGAGAAATCAAATCCTTTACAGACAAGCAAAAGCTAACAGAATTCAGCACCACCAAACCAGCTTTACAACAAATGCTAAAGGAACTTCTCTAAGCAGGAAACAAAAGAGAAGGAAAAGACCTACCAAAACAAACCCAAAACAATTTTAAAAATGGTAATAGGAACATACATATCGATAATTACCTTAAATGTATATGGATTAAATGCTCCAACCAAAAGACACAGATTGGCTGAATGGATACAAAAACAAGACCCATATATATGCTGTCTACAAGAGACCCACTTCAGACCAAGGGACCCATACAGACTGAGAGTGAGGGGATGGGAAAAGATATTTCATGCAAATGGAAATCAAAAGAAAGCTGGAGAAGCAATACTCATATCAGACAAAATGGACTTTAAAATAAAGACTATTACAAGAGACAAAGAAGGACACTCCATAATGATCAAGGGATCAATCCAAGAAGAAGATATAACAATTGTAAATACTTATGCACCCAACATAGGAGCACCTCAACACATAAGGCAAATGCTAACAGCCATACAAGGGGAAATTGACAGTAACACAATAATAGTAGGGGACTTCAACACCCCACTTTCACCAATGGACAGATCATCCAAAATGAAAATAAATAAGGAAACACAAGCTTTAAATGACACATTAGACCAGATGGACTTAACCGACATTTATAGGCCATTCCATCCAAAAATACCAGAATACACTTTCTTCTCAAGTGCTTGTGGAACATTCTCCAGGATAGATCATATCTTGGGTCACAAATCAAGTCTCTGGGACATTTAAGCCTCTGGTAAATTTAAGGAAACTGAAATCGTATCAAGTATCTTTTCTGACCACAACGCTATGAGACTAGATATCAATTACAGGAAAAAAACTGTAAAAAACACAAACACATGGAGGCTAAACAATACGCTACTAAAAAACCAAGAGATCACTGAAGAAATCAAAGAGGAGATCAAAAAATAACTGGAAACAAAGGACAATGAAAACAAGATGACCTAAAACCTATGGGATTCAGCAAAAGCTGTTCTAATAGGGAAGTTTATAGCAATAAAATCCTACCTCAAGAAACAAGAAAAATCTCAAATAAACAACCTAACTTTACACCTAAAGCAATTAGAGAAATAAGAACAAAAAAAAATCCAAAGTTAGCTGAAGGAAAGAAACCATAAAGATCAGATCAGAAATAAAGGAGAAGGAAATGAAGGAAACAATAGCAAAGATCAATAAAACTAAAAGGTGGTTCTCTTAGAAGATCCACAAAATTGATAAACCATTAGCCAGACTCATCAAGAAAAAAAGGGAGAAGACTCTAATCAACAGAATCAGAAATGAAAATGGAGAAGTAACAGTGGACACTGAAGAAATACAAAGGATCATGATAGACTACAACAAGCAACTATATGCCAATAAAATGGACAACCTGGAAGAAACGGACAAATTCTTAGAAAAGCGCAACCTTCCAAGACTGAACCAGGAAGAAATAGAAAATATGAACAGACCAATCACAAGCACTGAAATTCAAACTGTGATTTAAAATCTTCCAACAACAGAAGCCCAGGACCAGATGGCTTCACAGGCAAATTCTATCAAACATTTACAGAAGAGCTGACACCTATCCTTCTCAAACTCTTCCAAAATATAGCAGAGGGAGGAACACTCCCAAACTCATTCTACGAGGCCACAATCACCCTGATACGCAAACCAGAGAAAGATGTCACAAAAAAAGAAAACTACAGGCCAGTATCACTGATGAACATAGATACAAAAATCCTCAGCAAAATACTAGCAAACAGTACATTTTAAAAGGATCATACACCATGATCAAGTGGGGTTTATCCCAGGAATGCAAGGATTCTTCAATACACATAAATCAATCAATGTGATACACCGTATTAACAAAGTTAAGGATAAAAACCATATGATAATCTCAATAGATGGCATGGACATATATACACTAGCAAATATAAAATAGCTAGTATGAAGCAGCTGCATAGCACAGGGAGATCAGCTCGGTGCTTTGTGACCACCTAGAGGGGTGGGACAGGGAGGGTGGGAGGTAGATGCAAGAGGGAGGGGATATGGAGATATATGTATATGTATATGTATAGCTGATTTACTTTTAGCAGAAACTTATACAACATTGTAAAGCAATTATACTCCAATAAAGATTAAAAAAAGACATAAAACTATTTGTCACCTATTGGATTCTTAATATTTGTTTTAAAACAAAGAAATCTTACACAATCCTGTGGAGGGGTCAGAAAGAAAATAAACTAGAATTAAATTAAGATATAAGAAAACTGTAAAATTCTATTTTTATTTTATTTTATTATTTATTGCTTGTGATGCTATTAATCCATGCTAAATTGTACATTGTAGCAGGTGATTTTACATGCATGAGAAACCTTTCTAAATAAAGGGTGACATGCTGGAAGATCCCATCAGCAAGAAATTATGAGCCAAGCACAGTTTTGAAAATGGATGGGGATAAGCAGGCAGAAATAAATGGCTGGTTCACTGTAGAGAGGAGCCAAGAGTATAGATTACCAAGTCCAAGAGGTGTGGTGCTCTTGATTTCAATGTGAGCCAGTCTTCAGGCCCAAGAGATCTGCCCTGTGGGTGCAGGGCAGGGCACAGCTTCAGCTAGCAGAAGTTTTTAGTACAAGGAGAAATCCAGGCCACAGCTGTGAATACACGTGGGTGGTTCTAAAAGAGGTAACCAAAGCAGAAGCCACCTTTGGGGTCCAAGAGCCAGGCCAGGAATTTAGGACCCCTAAGTGAGAGTCACGGCCAGACCCAGAAGGTGGCTGGATTGGGAGCTAGTCACCAGAGTCCCAAGAAAAAGTCAAGCCAGGAGACTGGGCTGTCCGTGGGGAGAACAAATCTTTTATGGAGCTCACTTATCCAAAAAGAAAGGAACTACAAAATTCCATCAGCCCAGGCTCTCATTGGTTTAAGGATTAGATAGTTCTGAACCTGCAGGTGAGAGAGTTTCAGGGCCCACAGCTGTGGAAAATGGCACTGGCCCTAATTGGTAACATCTGCAGATAGATCTGAGCTCTCATTTTGCCACCAGTTGTAACACATCCCTAACATTCAGCAACCACAAATATTACCTATGACCCAGAAAGCAATCTAACCCTCTACAGTAGATGCACTATGTCAGTGAGCAGGGAATTCACCTCCACAAAGACCCAACTGAGAGGCGAAAACAGAAGAAGGAGGAGGTGAGGAGGAGATATGCTCTCAAGACATTTGCTCCTGTAAATGTGCACAAGGTATCTCTCATACTACCTCCCCTCAAGCGTCCCCTTTTGTAAGTTTTTCACAAAACTTTAGATAAAGGGGACATCTAGATTCCAAATCCAACCCACAGGCATGTGGCAGAACCTGAAGGCAGTATTTGGTCTTTCAGGCTCAAATGGAAGAGTAAATGCAGATGGAGGGATTTCCTCTGCCAACCAGAAAGCAACAAGCAGTACCGTTTCCAACCAGGCAGAGGCAGCACTTAAGCCATCTTATTAAGAATCCCACTCAAGAGGAGACAGTACCTAGGCAGATACAAGAGTCCTGATTTTATCAACAATAGTCCCCCTGGCAGAGGGTGTGAGTGATTTGCTTCTAAATGAGATTAAATATTTCACAAGCACAGTTAGAAGAACCTAGCTGTTTACGCTGGCAGTTTTAAAAATTCGAACAATTAAATGTTTGGTTAGAAAAAAATTTAGAAACTTCATTTAGGACTGAAGCCAGCTTTGTAGTTTGAAACAAACATTGCTTGTTTCATTATGGGGCTCAGGAAGCAACATAAAATATTTTCCACCAAATATGCCTCCAGGTAGTTGTAGTGAAATTCAGTCAGCAATTTCAGTATAATTTGAAAAGAAATAGCAGGAAGTTCCTTTAGCAATTAAAGACACATCTCAAAAGATAAATAAAATGGAGTTAACTCTAAAGGTAATCAATCTTGCATGGTGCTGAAAGCAGAAAAAGTAAAGTAGTAGAGGAAACAATCCACTCTAGCTCTTATATAAAGGAGTCAAGTTTCAGTGAGGGTGAAGAGTAGGGAAATGTTTGGAAGGAATGACAAAACTATAATAATTGATCAGCAAGCTGAATTAAAAGCAGGGTAAGTGACTGGAAACTAAACGGGGAAGAGTTAAGGGAAATCAACAAGTCTACACACAGATGACAAAATACTAATGAGACTGATCATTGCTGGTCCAGAGATGACCCAAGAGAGTTTATTTTTAAGAGGTTTGGACATAATCAGACCACCTCTAGTCATTATAACAGAGAGAAGTTCATCCATGCCCTATATAACGTCTTGCTCCAAGATCCTTAAAGTGGTATGTGCTCATATTCCCCTGATGCTCCAGACATTCACTTCTTAACAGTGTGTAGATATAAGGCAGAGATTTGAAATCAGAGAATTGGGGTTTAAACTTAATTGTGTAAATTCCCAGTTATGTGACCTTAGGCAAATCCCCTAACCCCTTTAAGCTTCAGTTCAGGCAGGTGTTTTCAAAAGGAGACAAGATCTCCTTCATAAGAATGTTCTCAGGATTAAGTGAGGTGGAGTCAGAGATAGAAACCTATGAAATACTCATATGGACTGTTGAAAGTTCTTGAGGATATTTTATGTGCAAGTGAAAATGCTGAGCCTTTTATATATTTTTTACATTCAATTAATAAAACTGTTCTGAGATTGAGATATGTTGTCTGATTTCACATATGAAGAAAGTGAAGCTGACTTCCCAGAGTACTCTTTCTCTTTCCAAATAATAACATCCAAATCAGACAAAGACACACACACACACACACACACACACACACACACACACACACACACACAATCTGTTCAGGCATGGAGTCATCAGTTGTGTATATAATACCTTTAATTGTCAACAAAGGACCTCAAAATCACTAAGAATTATGAGGAAAGGAAACCAATATCCTGAGAATCTTTTTAACCTTGGGGCAATTCCCAATTCATCATTGCTTTTGATTTGCTTGCTTGCTTATTTGTTTTTCCCTAGGAATTTGACCGATTTTTTCTCTTTCACTGATACCACCAATATTACTAATGACTCACTTCAGTCTGTGTATAAAATAGGAACAGCCTACTATTTCTTTGCTCCTATGGAATAATTTCTGTTTCCTGTAACAGATCTAGAAAGTCCAGGAAAATAGACAAGAAGGCAACAAATAAACACTAGACCCTCAATGTAGAGGCAGAACGGATCAAAACGCAAATCAGCCATTACAATACCCTGTGAAATAAAATAATCTTATTTTCAGAGATCTAGAGCTGTCAAATTTCCTTACAGCTGTTAAAAAGGAATCTCCAGTTTTTAAGACATTCAACTTTCGGATTCTTCCTTGTGGGGACAATCATTGCAGTATCTCTGGAAGCAGAGAAAACAGAGTTGAGTATGCTGACAGTGTCTTGGAGGAAAACCAGCTGGCTGCCCTGACAGGCACTAAGCAAGTGATAGTAAATTGGGGAAATCAACATGGTTCATGACTTGGCTGTGACCCAACCAGAGTTATTCCCATCTCACTTTATTTCTATCCTGTCTGCTCTGCCTGAAGGATATTCTCTAGCCAGTTATTAAGATGGAGCCACCATACACTGAAGTGAAGCATCTTCATTTATTACTCCCAGGAGACCAGCATTACCCAGTCTCATCAGTTAGTGACCTCCATGCCACCTTGAGGTCCTCAAACAGAGTAAGATGATCGAACAGAGTGGTTTAGATTCTACATCCACTCAGACACACAAGGCTTTGTTTTTGCTTTTAGTTGTATGTTTTTGGGGGGTTTTTAGAATGTGGTACCTGAGCACAATTCTGAGGAATACCTCCTAGATCAAAAACAAAACAAAAACAAAAATCCTTAGTGAGGCATGTGAGCTAACACCATCAACAACACCTGGGAGCTTTCTAGAACTAGAAAACCTTGAGCCCAGCTCAGACCTACTGAATCTGAATCTGTATGTCAGGAATCAGATCTTAGGAGATATTATATGTATCAAAGTTGAGAAGCTCTATGCTAGAGATTCAGACTTTAACTTAAGTCCATTGAGAATCATGCTACCAAGTTCAAGTCAAAAGGGGAAGAATGAGCTGGGAAACGATGTCAAGAGTGTCTAATACCATGGGACCCAATTAGCAGTTAGTGGGAAGCTGTAAAAAGGAAAGAATCCCCTTGATCTGATTCAGCTGATGCACTATGGCTTTTTAGTTGCAGCCTAGGTGGGGGAGGCCCTCCCTTGTGCCCTTAGCTAGAAGGCACCGCCATAAACAAATCTAGCTGCTTTTTGAAAAACATGCTTCTGTCCATGCAGAGGAAGTGACATGCTACTCCTACTGCCACAGAAGGTCCACATACTCCTCTTCTACAGAGAGAGCCTGCTCCTGATGACCAGCTCCAGGATAAATCTCTTTATTCTGGCTCCCTTCATGGAGGATTTGCATCCTATCAGGATTTGGTGTGGAGGTAACTATGTTGACAGGAGTTGTGGAGGAATATTCTGGAGCAAGTGTCTTCGGTTTATAGTCTCCACAGCTGATTAATCTGAGTTGGGGCTGAGAATCAAATACGTGGCCAACCAGCCTGGAATTTAGGATAAGAAGATTCACTGAAAATGGAAGTGAAGGATTCTGTGAAAGATGCCCTGTATTCACTGCATCAATCAGTTAAAACTTTTCCTTTTTATGTTCTTTGTTACAGGAAACTGACCCCTGCAAGCTACATTTGCTAGGATTCTTTATCCACTGACTTCTAGTTAAATTTGACCAGTGGGAGGCTCTGGAAGGGGATTAGATAGGACAAAGGGGAGGGAAGCTACAGACTTTCTCTCATGGCTCCAGCATTGACTCTGGCATGGTCTCTGGCATTGACTATATCTCTTTGTGGATCAAGCACATTCAAGAAGCCCTTCTCAACATGTTTCCATCTCACTCACGGGACTCCTCCCACACTGATTTTAGCACTTACTTAATAAAGCCTCTACCATCAGGATCCCAATGCTTTCCTGGTAGCCCTGTCCTTGGGTTCTGGGAAAACCACCTCTTCCCTTTGTCCCTCCTTCACTGGAGCTGGAAGTATCATACTATTATTGCCTCTTCAGCTCTTCCCAAACCTTTAAAATGTGTTCCTCATATTAAGTTTCTTCTACTGAACAATTTAGAATAGGTTCCATTTGACTGGCTTCACCCTGATACACTGACCTTATATTCTATAAGCTTAAGCATCAAGGGCCTCTCTTTGGGAAATTAGACCCAGCGGGAAATGTCATTGAAATTAACCTTCAGGTGTAGAATGAGGAATTTAGAATTTTATTGCTAGAAAGAACTTTAGGCATCATCTAAGTCTGTCATTTCACAATAAGGAGCTGTTCCAAGTGCCATGCCTAGTCTCACACAGTTCTTAAATGGCAATGCCAAGGCTAGTTCTGTCCATGTCCAGAGTATTTCCATTATTCCATATTTCTTCTGTGGTATGTTTACCTGTTTGATACCAAACTCTGCACACAGATATATATTTCAGTGCTACTGGCCAAAATTATCTTAGAGGAATTAATAAGCAATTTTATGGCTCTATCCTTTCTTTATATATACAATTTTTTACCAAATTTGTAGAAGCCTCTTAAATATAGTGGAAATTAACAATAGGAACATATGTGAATAATATGAGAGGTATTTATTTTCATATAAATGAAGATAGAAGAGACATAGAAGAGGTCACAAAAAATGACATAAGAGTAAAAGGGGGGCTTCCCTGGTGGCGCAGTGGTTGAGAGTCCGCCTGCCGATGCAGGGGACACGGGTTCGTGCCCCGGTCTGGGAGGATCCCACATGCCGCGGAGCGGCTGGGCCCGTGAGCCATGGCCGCTGAGCCTGCGCGTCCGGAGCCTGTCCTCCGCAACGGGAGAGGCCACAACAGTGAGAGGCCCGCGTAACGCATAAAAAAAAAAAAAAAAAAAAAAAAAAAAAAAAAAAAAAAAAAAGAGTAAAAGGGAGCATCAGGATTCTAAGATAGCCTAATTAATGATAATTCTCTAAAGGTGGGGTTGAGGAAGGAATATGACTTTATAAATGACTGAATATGACAGGCAAGAATTTAGCAAAGCAATAATATCACAATGTAATATGAGATTTTCAAAAAATAATGCAAGAATATATTTTTTAAGAGGGAAAGACATTGGTGAATGAACACCCTAAGTTAATGGAAAATAAATATTTACATTCTTGTATTAGACATGATGCTCTAAAAGTTGCATAAAATCACCAAACTGAAGGGCTCAATTTAGGGCAGAGATCAATAGACAATATAAGAAAAAAGCAGGATAAGATCCTTTGAGTAAATTTCTGGCATCTGCAGCAGTTCCAGACAGGTAATACAATGTTAAAGTTAAGAGTATAGAACCTGAACTCTTAGGCTACCCTAAATAGCCTAAACTACTATGGCTAAACTGTAAGCCCTGCCATTTACTTGTATTTATTTGTTAGGGTAACCCAGACTGCAGCAAAAAACAGACCCCCAAATATATTGTGATTCAACATGGGAAGTTTATTTCTCACTTAGGGAACAGTCCAAGTTGAGTTTTCAAGAATGGATTTTGGTATGCAGCCAGCACCGTGTGACCTAGGACTAGTTACTTCTCTGAGCTTCTGAGATTTTTCTCCTGTATAATATTGGAATAGTAACAGTGTTCCTGTAGGGTAAGTAGGTCAATGCATGTAGAATACTTAGAGAAGTAGTTAGTACTCAATAAGAACCAGCTATTATTATTATTAGTCCAGTCTTGCTATTTTTTAAGTTCTGCCTGATCCTGATGGCTCCATCTACTGCACGTCAGTTAAGGATGCAGAAATGTCTACCATATAAAATTTATTTCCCTAGGATAGTTGTTCTTAAACATCAGCAGTGCATCAGAATCACCTGGAGAGTTTCTTAAAATCCATTTTTGGGCCCCACCCAGAAAGCTTCTGATTCAGTGAATCTGAGAGGAACACTATTTGCCACTCTAACAAGTTCCCAGGTGATGTTTTGCTGCTGGTCTAGGGACCACACTTTGAGAACCCCCACCCTAGAACAAGAAGCTGAAAAAGTCTGACCCTACAAAGGCTGAAAAAGATCCAAATGGTCACGCTGCCAAAAAGAAGAGGAAGAAGAAGGAAGAAGAAAGAAGAAGATAAAGAAGAAGGGGGAGGGGGAGGGGAGGAGGAGGAAGAGGGGAAAGGAAGGGGAAAAGGAGGGGGAAAAGGAGGGGGAGGAGGGAGAAGAAGAGGAGGAGGATAATTAACAGCCCCATCCTCTGGTACCCTATTTTGATCATATCTCATCAGGTTTGTCCCTGTATTACTCTGGTTATCTTGCCCTAGACCAGCTTTTCCTTTTCAAAGAGATCCATGGCATCAGCATACATCTTTCCCTTTTTTCCCACTTTGAGACCTTGAAGTTCTACCAGACAAAAGAAATCTGCCTTTTGGAAACTTAGGTACGTATGAAACAATGTTTATTTATTCCCTATGGTCTGCAAATCATAAAAGAGACTTGTTTTCAAAATTTTATGAGCACATTACCCATATTGTAAAAGGGTCACTTTAATAAGGTATCTCATATTGTTTAGCATATGTTTGGCTACCTCTCCCAACTCTTATTTTTTATGTGCTCATGGAATGCAAAATAAACTTTGATATGCATTATGAAAATCAACTATGCTAAGAATAATGAAGTGGACTGCAAAGGAGGGATCTTGTACCACCTACCCACCCTGCTTAAAAGACAAAGTCTGAATGACTTAATCCACAGGTGGCAAAATAGCGGCCAATTTGAATTTAGTCAGCAGTTGTGGTTTTTGCCAGAATGTTATTTGAAAGTTTTAGAATTTGAAGATGTTTAGCAGAGTATGCCTGCCCCAGTTAGAATCTCCTCACCACTCCTTTTGTATTATAATATGGTGACTGCCATTGTTTCTGGCCTGCCTCTTGAATACATTTGAATCTGTACCTCACCTCATGCCTTGATGACTCTTATAACCTACATTTATCATTCCCCACCACCCTCCTCACCTCTAACTTCCTATGTGACTTCCTTGGGTTCACCTAAATTCACCTACTTATTAACAGGCAAATATAAAATGTGCTTCAGTAATATCAATTTTGTGCCTCTAACATGGACTCAGCTGACCCCAACCTCCTCTATCTTCATCAATAAAATGGGAATAATGATAAAATTCTCTAAGTCCTCCAGAAAAGATGGTGATCTAGGCAGATATAGACATCTCTTCATCTTGCTATAACTATGTAGTACTTTTGGATGAAATAAGCTTTAGAAATCCAAAACCAGTAGCTGACCTCAAAAGGAAAAAGGGAAAATTTTCCTTAAGAAACGTCATAAATGAGGGAAATATGAAAAGTGCTAAGCAAGAGGGAAATTCTTCACCACCCACAGGGATAACAGGATCAGATACTAGGGACTAGAGTTCTAATGTTTGGGCAGAGTCAGGAGTTATGGTCATAAGGCCCTGTACCTGAAACTGGGATTGCTACCTAAAGCTAAGAATGAAGAAAGGATTTCATAGTCTGTGAGCTGGAACCAGAAAAAAAAAAAAAAAAACTGCATCCAGAGGCCCAGGATTACGTTGAAGATGAGCCAGTCAATCTGGGCTCTAAATAAAACTGGAGTCTTTACCCTGTGCCCAATATGGGCAAGGTGACCAAAGTTAGACTACCAAAATGATGAAGATATCCTGAACCAAAGACTAACTTAAGAATTGATCTATGATCAGCAAATCTCATAGGACATCCCGAACCATCCAATTACGGTGTCTACACAGCTCAAGGCATACGTGGGATGCCCATGGAAGACAAACCCAGTAAGGATGAACTCATTAACAAAATGTCCAAAAATGTAAGAAAACACACCACCATATACAATAGGAAGAAAGTGCAACAAAATCAGAGAATCCATATCTGACCAACTGAAGGAAATAGAGCAAGTTTAAAGGACCTTAAAATATACTTTAAATAATCAAAAAAATAAAAAGGGGAGAGAATGCATAAAACAAGAATATAACATCATGCGAAAAAGAACAAACCAATCTGAAAAAGAATAATACAGATATTCAAATATAATCTTCAAAAATTTTAAAACATTCAATAGATGCATAAGTGGAGACTAGATACAGTTGAGAAGAAAATTTATAAATTTGGAAATACCTGGGGAAACCATCCAGAATGTACACAAATAAATTAGGAGATGAAAAATATACAAGGAAAGTTAAATGACATAGATGATAAAAAATAATAAAGCAAAGTGGTAACTTTGGTTAAATCTGTAGAAGTGTGTCAACCTCATGCATATGTGCCATATTTCCAAACTAGATAATCAGTAAGTATTTGATGACCATTGTTCCATGAGGGGTTAAGAAGAAAAGCAAGAGTCTCTGATTTCAAAGGCATTAAAATAGCTAGCAGAACAATAATGGTAGTAGTAATCATCACATTAAAACGGCAATTTATGGAATTTTAATTATGTAAGGTGAATAAGTCCTAGAGATCCATTGTACATCATGGTGCTTACAGGTAACATTACTGTATTGTATCCTATTAGTCAGGTTCTCCAGAGAGAGAGAAGGATCAAGATGTGATCATGGAGGCAGAGAAGTCCAATGATCTAATATCAGCAAGCTGGAGAAACAGGGAAGCTGAGGGTGAATTCAGTCTGAGTCCAAAGGCCTGAAAACCAGGGGAGCTGACAGAGCAAGTGCCAGTCTGAATCTGAAGGCCTGAGAAACAGGAGTACTGATATCCAAGGGCAGGAGAAGACAGATGTCCCAACTCAAGCAAAGAGAGCAAATTCACCATTCTTCCATCTTTTTTGGTTCTACTCAGGCCCTAAATGGATTAGATGATGTCCACCTGCGCTGGCAATCTTCTTTATTTATTCTACAGGTTCAAATGCTAATCTCTTCCAGAAACATCCTCACAGACACACCCAGAAATGTTTTACCAGCTATCTGGGCATTGGCAAGTCAAGTTGACACAAAAAATTAAGCATCATACATCCTTAAATTTTGCTAAGAGGCTAGATTTTATGTTAAGTGTTCTTATGACAAATTAATAATAAAGAGGGCAGGAGGAAACTTTTGGAGAGGATGGATATATTTATGGCATATATTTTGGTGATGGTTTCATGGTAGTATACTTATCTCCAAACTCATCAAGTTTTATACATTAAACATGTGCAGCATTTTGTATGTCAGTCATTCTTCAATAAAATGATATTTTTTAAAATGCAAAGTAATTACCTACCGAACAATCTAGCAGCTGACAGTGCTTGAGAAGGTATTGCTTCAATTCTGTAAGGTTAAGCTTTGCAAAATTGATGACTTGTATTTTTGATAATAAAATTGTAAAAACAAATAATATTTGGATATTTAAAAAATTCTAACTTATGGGCTGAAGTTAAGGAAACTGCTGAAAAAATTAGGAAGTGTTAAAGAATTTTGAAATTTAAAAAGGTGTTCCAAATTCTAGTGTTGTGTCTGTTTTAAGATTTTTTTTACCTATCCCATTGCATTTGTCTTCTACCTCTCTAGTCTAGCAAGTTTTGGTGCCCCATGCTTGCTTTCATCTTATGCCACATTTTTTTTTTTAACTGAGAATGGCTTGTTACAGCCAAACCACAGAATTCTTCTTTTTCTGAACCTACAATTCTTGACTGTGTCCATCTGCATCAAAACCACCAGAGATGATTATAAAAAATATCTGAATTAGAGTCTGTGGCAGGTCCCAGAAATTTACATTATTATCAGCTTACCTGAGTGGTCCATAACCACATTATGTTTAATGAAATACTCTTCTCAGTTGTTCCCAATATTCCCCTCTTAAGTCTTCCCAGCTCCACTCATTCTAAATTATACCAGCCACCTGGAGACTATAAATTCTTAGGTAGCTGGAACAGTCCTCATTCCCTCCACATCGCCAAAGGATACCTAACACCATGATTTATTAACAATGACTCTCAAGAATAGAATCGCTACCAATTTACCCACTTCCCCAGAATGTAGACCATTCACCCAATTTCCAAAGAATGTGCAATAGCTAACTTTAAACTTTCCTTCCCAGATTTCATTGATCCTACTTAGACTACCCTTTCTTCTGTGAGCTTCAAGAAAAGTAGCCAAGGAAGACCCTGTGTGTATATCTGTCAAGGAGAGCGTTATGACTCAGACTAATCTCTCCCTAAATACTTAGGCTTGGGATATTATTTATAATGAAGAAAAATTAATAATGCACTTGGCAACCCGGATGATAATTTTTTTTTAATATTAAATCTGTTAGAGCCCATTTGTACTTCAAGGCCCTCACAGGCACTTGATTAAATTTCCTCCATTTGCTTGTCCACACTGGGAAACATTCAGTCATGCTCATAAGCCAGTATGAAACTGTGTGGTCTTTACCAATCAGGAGGATGAAAGTACAGAACCGCAGCAGGAGCAAAAGACCTGCTGGGCGTATTGAAGCTGTGAAATTGCAGTTCTTCTCTCTAGATACCCCACCTGCCTCTGCATCACCATCACCGAGGGCTGCTCATTTCCTCCTGTCTGGCCACCCCCTGCCTTTGTCAGTAGGTGTATCTCTCCTGCCTTCTCCAACCTTCTGCTTGTCTGTATGGATTTCAGGAGACAAGGATATCTGTAAAGCTGTAATAACTACAATTACAGGTACACTCCAGAGGGAAAGCAAAAAAACCTAACCACACTATTTTCACTGGACTCAACCCACACCGTCTCCTTTTTTCCCATACTGTCCACAACATGTTTCTACATAGCAGATTCAATTTAATGAAGTTATGTCCAAGACACTGAGACGATACCAGGTATAGGGCAGGGCAGTGGGGTACACAGGCAGGTTGTAAGAGAAATTTGAGCTCAGCTTAGGTTCATCAAATCTTCCCAATTCTATTTCTTCATCTATAAAATAGGGGCATTTTCAGTGTAACACAAATGTGGGGCTTAGGTAAAGCACTACTGTCTATTATACATAAAAGAGCCAGCTACTGCCCACAAGGCACTTGTAATTTAATAGTTTCCATAATGACGAGGTAGCATGAGAATACAGAGCATATCTTGGTCTTCTTGGGCTGCCATGACATAATACCATAGACTGGGTAGCATAAACCACAGAAATTTATTTTCTCACAGTTCTGGAGGCTGGAGGTCCAAGATCAGGGTGCCAGTATAGCTGGTTTCTGGTGAGAGCTCTTTTCCTAACTTGCAGATGCCTTCTCACTGTATTCTCACATGGTGGAGAGAGAGCAAGCAAGCTCTCTGGTGTCTCTTCTTACAAAGTTTCACCTTATAAGACCTCTTCTAAACCTAATTATCTCCCAAAAACCATTACATTTGGAGTAAGGACTTCAACATATGAATTCTGAGGGGGACACATTCAGCCCTTACCCAGCTCCCATTTGACCCTAACCCTTGAGACCAGTGCTAGATACTTTTAAACTGAAACTAGAACTAAAACTTCTCAGAGCAGAATTGGAAAAATCTGAAAATTACCCTAAAAACATGTTCCCTTTTGTAGTATCATGTAACTCTCCTAGACTGAGAAGCAAGCATTATTAGTGTCTCTAATAGAAGGGGGTTGGTGAGATGTTCCTTCACTATGGATTCAGGGTGAACAGTAAGAGGTGGTCATGTATCCTACTATTGTAGAATAACCTCAGTTCACATTGGATAAAAGTCCTGTGAAAGTAAAATCAGTTCTTTTACCCTCAATTCATGTAATCCAATTTTAGTGTTGGGGCTACTAGGGCTGAAACCAGAGTGCTTCCACAAATGGCCAGAAAATTCTCACGTAAAGTGTCATGTGTTAAATTGTGTCCCCCCAGAAAGGTATGTTGAACTTTCAACCTCTTGTACCTAAGAATGTGACCTTTCTTGGAAATAGGTTCTTTGCAGATGTAATTAGTTAAAATGAGGTCATACTGGAGTAAAGTGGGCCCCTAATTCAATACGACTGGTGTCCTTATAGAAGACGGCCATGTGAAGACAGAGACACACAGGGAGAACATCATGTGAAGACAGAGGATTGGAGGGATCCGTCTACAAGCCAAGAAATGCCAATGATTGCCAGCAATGACCAGAAGATAGGAAAAGGCAAGGAAAATACCACCCTTCTAAGTTTCAAAGGGAGCATGGCATTTCCATCATCTTGATTTTGGACTTCTAGCTGCCAGAACTGTGAGCCAACAAATTTCTGTTCTTTTGAGCCACCCACTTCGTGGTACTTAGTTAAGGCAACCCTAGGAAACAGATACATAAGGAAACATGTCTGTGGGCTGAATGCAAGCAAAAGGTTCCCTGCCTTACATTGGGTAATAAATCGACTGGAAAGCAGTCAAAATAACTCCTTTTCTTCTTTTAGGATGTTCTGGGTAAAGAGCAATACTAAAGACAAAGAAATAAGGCTCAGGATTCTTGTAGTGGGCTCCGAGGTTTTGTCTTTTAGGAAGGAAAGCTTTCAGGAGGTCAGGACAAATCTCAGTTCAGTAGGGTCACTCACTGGCGCAGGTCCTTCTGACCCTGAGAGTCTCTGATTCTCAGATATGGGCAGTTCTGTGGGACACTGCTCATATTTGTTTCTGGTCTGGCAGAATGTTCTGATCATGCAGCATTCCTTCAGGTAGTGCTCCTGGTATCTAAGAACTGGTGGAAGGTGGAAGGGATATGAGGTTGCTCTGATTTGGCTACATAACATCAGGGTTTACCTCCCAGCAGCTGTCCTCTGGATACCCGCCTCTCAGCCTGGAGACACCTAGTATCCTTTCTCCTAACACTGGGTATTGCCTCCTGCCAAGAGAATGACCTGGGAAGTCAGTTAAATAGACCCCTCTCCTCAGCTCTGGTTCATGTTCTTATTACCCTACCTGCTCATCTTCTGACTTTTCCATCCCCACTAAATCTCCAGACCCCTTCTCTGAGACCTCAGACTGGCTTTGGGCTTGCCTCTTCCCCTTCCTTGCTTGGCAGCTCTATTCCAGTTTCCTGGTCCCTGCTGCTCTGTGCTGTGGGTACCAGCAACTCTACTGGAGCTGCTTGTTCAGCTCACCTCTCCCACAGCTGAAACCTACCTCCCCAGTCTTACCAGTCTAATCACCTGCTCGCTGCTCAGAGCGTTCCTGGCACTCACATCCTGGCTCCTTATGTTGTGTCCTCCAGATCCTCTTACTCATTCACTTATGCTGACACTAAAAAAGCATCCACATTCTTTAAGAAAAGTACTCATAAGGTAGTATTGTTTACCTCTTCAGAAGCAGAATAGCTGACCTCTGGCTGGGAAGTACAGGGGTTTAGTCTATTGCAAACAGTCACCTTGTCCTTGCTACAGCTACCTGCTAGTGTAGTTGGGCACAAAGACAAACAGAGAATCCATCTTTGTTCATGAGATGGAAAAAAAGATGTCATGCCTTTATTGACTGAACCCTACATATCCTGGACCAGCTCCAGACAGAGGTGAATGGTAAAAACATTTAGAAGAGGGCTAAAGATCTGGCCACTGCTAAACTATCTCCCTTACTTACTCATTTATCTGCCCCTACCTGCTATATTATAGAGCCCCCGTGCTCTAGAGTCCTTGTGCCACAACTAGAAAGCCCGCGTGCTGCAACTACTGAGCCCACACGCCACAATTAGAAAGAAGCCCGCGCACCGCGATGAAGAGCCTGCGTGCTGCAACTAAGACCCGACACAGCCAGAGAAATAAATAAATATTTTTTAAAAAGAGAGAGGGAGAAGGAAGAGAGACTAGAGTGTGCATTTTCCTTGTTTGTCTCTGTCTGTCTCTCTCTGCCATATGAGGATATAGCAAGAAGGCAGTCATCTGTAAGCCAGGAAGAGAGCTCTCACCAGAGCCAGACCATGCCAACACACCGATCTTAGATGTTTAGCCTCCAGAACTATGAGAAATAAATATTTGCTGTTTACGCCGCCCAGTCTATGGTGTTTTGTTATATCAGCCCAAGCTAAAACACTAATAGACTACCTTTATGCATGATCAATTTATTAAAACCTATTTCCACCTAAAAAGCACAGTAAGGAGAGAGTGGCACAGATAACCAACAAGTTTGTATGGATGGTGGGGTTGACAAATCCTATAATAAAGCAATGGGTTAATGAACTGATGCTATGATCAAGAAGCATGATCATACTCTGATCACAAGAGCACAGGGAATGTGTGGGAGGCTGAGAAAGAACAGATGCCACAAGGACAGTGAGAAGATAAAGAAATTTTGAATCCATCATAATTTTGCCTAGGGAACTCTCTTCCTGTGTTTTTTTGCACAACTTTGCTCCTCCCCTCCAGAATAAATAGAATCAACTCAGGTGTTTTATAGGCCTGCTGGCTGGGTGAGGGCAGCCAAGCTCATACAGCCAAGGACTTCTGAAAGTTTGACTTGTGGCTGTAAATCCAACTCACTCTTGAGATTAACGGTGAGCATCCAAAAAGATACAACTTCAAAAAGAAGTCACAGATTTAAAATCTTTTCAATCAGATGCTATTCTGATTTAAAATTTCATTATTTATCTCAAAGTAGTTTTGTTTCCAAAAGTTTGAAGAATCAAAATTACAGTTGTGAATTGTTCCTCAGTCCAGTTCAATCTATTTGGTTATGTAGCTGAATATCTGTTTTGTAAGCATTTATCACTTTAATAGGAAAGGCCTGAAGGGAAAAAAAGGGTACTTGTTAGGATTTATTTTATTTATTGTAAAAGGTTCTAGGCTCTCGGTCCCAGAAATTGTCTCTTTAGCTCATTCTCCTAAGTCATATTTAATTTACTTCAGAAGCAATACATATCTTGTGTCACATAGTCTATATAGCAGAGTTGGGTTTTTTTATTACCCAAGACTATTTCCTTCTGTGATATATACTCACAAAATTTGAAGGACTACTCTTGTTGTATGGTGTTTTCTATGCAATCTTTTTTCATCCACAATACATCTCTTAAAAATAAAATATGCATTAGATGTTTACTCCTAAAAGAATTATTTTATATCCAAATGATGAAAAATATAAATATGATAATCATAGGCCTCATGCCTTTTATTTGTAAAAAAAAAATTTCATACACTTTCCAAGCATATGATTTCACTGAGTTTTTATCACACACCTTGTGATAGATATTATACTGTTAAAGAACCTGAGACTGCCGTTGGTACATGACCAAAGATCATGTTGGCAATTAGGTTATACTCTGTGCTCCCCTATCTTCTCCCTACCTTCTAGAATCTTGGACTCTTGGGTTTCCACATTGGTTGAGGCTGTGGTAGTTTTGTCCATTGAGTTACAAACACTAGTCCATGAAGAAGTGTGTGTAGATTGATGATGTAATTAGTGGGATCTTAGAAATTGTGGTCTTACAGACAGACCAAATCACGGGAGATATGCAGAGTCCAAGTGCAGGTCTTTTTAATATCCACGAAATTGCTGTGGTCATAGAAAAAGAATATAAAAACAATCTAGCATTCAATTAATCAGAGAAAGATTGGTTAAAGGAAGCTGCTACTTTTCTGGGATGTTGCAAACTCAAGTCAGGTGAAAAATATTTGGTGAGACGTGACTGAAATGCAACAGAAACCAATTGAATCTAGAGGGTTTAGACTAAGAATGGCTGTTGTAAAAACAACTAGAAGCAAGAGTGCATGTTATCTCAGTGGTACAAAATGAGTTGGCTTCATTCAGCACACAGGAAAAAAACGCTCTAGTCAACAAGCTGTCCAGGTTCTTGTGGGATGGGAAGCTCCAACTTACCCGGAATAGTAAAGCTACTTCATTAGTGAGAAAGTGTCTCTTAACCCCAGCAAACCTTAGAATTAGGTATACAGATGAGCAAATTTACTTTGTACTTTGTAAAATCAAAGACTGAAAGAATTTAAACATATTTTTAAAGGTTTAAAGGAATGTAATAGACTAAGTTTAAAATGAGCCTGATTACTTAAGTTTATTCATTTCAATTTGAATTGATGGAAAATTATCACCCATCCCCCATAGTGATCCTTAAAGTTTACTAGATTAATAATAGTATAATCACATGTGGACATTGAGTTTAAAGGCTTAAGAAAAAATAGGTTTTAAACTATTCCTTTAATAAACTGAATTCTAACTTAAAGTGTCAAGTAACATTCATTTATTTTCTGCTCACAAAAGCCTTTCTCCATCAACCCCGGGAAAAACAAAAACATAAACAAAAACAAAAAACCTCACAGAGGGCTTCCCTGGTGGCGCAGTGGTTGAGAGTCCACCTGCCGATGCAGGGGACACGGGTTCATGCCCCGGTCCGTGAAGATCCCACCTGCCGCGGAGCGGCTAGGCCCGTGAGCCATAGCCGCTGGGCCTGCGCGTCCGGAGCCTGTGCTCTGCGGCCAGTGAGAGGCCCGCGTCCCGGAAAAAAACAAAACAAAACAAAAAAACCTCACAGGGACACATGACATCTCAGTCAGGAAAATACCTGTACCGTGTTGAGTAAATAACAGTTACCACAGGCTAAGAGTCCGCTGTCTAAAGGGCCACCTGGAGCAGCAGTGGACAGACTCCCTGCCCACTTTTGTTCTCTGCTGGCAAAGAGAAAGGGGACAAAGCAATTGCAACTTGACTTTTCTGAATCCAAAGAGAATGCTGAATTGATTACATCAGAAATGGTGAGGGGGAGGTGAATGAGGTTGGATATTTTCATTGTGAAAGACAAAATGCACCAGATAATTAAGATGATTTTACTCAGGCTCTTGCATTAGGGGGAAAACATTCATTAATAAGAAATGTCTAAAAGCAGAGAGGGAAAACCTGGGGTTTTATAAAACAAGGGAGTTATTGAGGAGGGGTGGGGGTGTGTCTTGTCTTGGAAGATGCTGGGGCAGGGTGGTCTGTTGTTAACCTAGCAGTCTGTCAGAACAGAGAAGGGGGTGGGAGGAAATTTTCCAACCATCCTTACCTTACCTTAAGGAAGCACAGGACTCAGATAAAGTTCAACATTGTCATCATAAATACATTTACATGAAGCTAGATTTTTAACAAAGGCTGTGACTTTAGTGTCCTGGGAAAAAAATGAACATTTGGTTTTCGTTTTTTCCTTCCTTCCTTTTTTCCTTCTTTTGTTTTTGTTTCTATGAAACTATGTCAATTTGAAATACTTTTAGCACAAAAGCACATACAATACAAAATTTTGTGTAAAATTTCTGCATTTAAAATTAACAATGTATGTTCTTTCCTGAAAAATACTGTCCTTGATTTTGAGATGATGACCCCTCTACTTTTTTCTTATTAAAATTTCCCATCATATAGAAAATGATGATTTATGATACATTTTTTAAATGGCATTCTTTTTTAAGATAAAAATGTTAATAACTATACACTTATTGTCTCAATTTTTTGTTAATCGATTTAGTTATTTGAATCCAAAAGCACAGGAGATAATTTTCTGTAAAGTAATGCAGTTGGAGGGGGCCACAAAGTCTTAAAATCTACTCTCAAAGATCCTTTCTGTGGTGCTCTTTTATCATGCAAATATTCTAGAAGACTTAACATGTTATCATTCACACCTAAAGTTTGCTTATCAACTTCCAATTGGGATAACCTGGGGCAGCTAAAGATTAGAATTTTTGAAGAAAAAAGGAGAAAAAGGGTCACCTTATGAAGAGGTGGAAAAACACTCTTAATACACTTGACTCACATTACAGTTTTGCCAAAGGCCACACTGAGGTATTGTTTAGCTACAGCTTACTGTTTTAAGTCTTTTACTCTTTTCTGCACAGAAAACAAACCATCAAATTATTCAAGCTTATTATCCTCTATCCTTATTACAGGACATTAGAGTACCAACTTGAAAGTTATAGGATCCAGTCCAGGAAAATCAATTAAGGCAGAAAAGTCAGAGCAGCAGTTCAGTCATCAACAACGTGTACCAAATTAGAGGGAGATTGCTTGGGGGACTGGGCAGGCAGGGAAGATGAGTCTTACCATCAGCCATAGCTAGAGACAAGTAGTCAATGTCAAGTATATTCATGGTGAGCAAGAGGTGGGCTCTAACACCTTACAATAAGTATAAATACAGATCAGAAATCAGTGCTGGGTAAATGTCACCTCCCAAGTGAACTGCACAGAATCCATTAGACTTCTAAAACTAAGAAATGCTCTCAGGTCAAATGTCATGAAAAGGAAACCCAGTTAACTGTAGTATATGGCCTGATAATTAGAACCACGTTACCAAACACAGTAAGACCAATAACACAGCTGGCTTCATATAGAATCTATAGGTCTAAGAGGAGCTACCTTTTTCTCATTGGAAGCCAAACTATTTCTATAACCTAGAGTGGGGCTACGGCTTTAAGTAAAGGTGACTGAAGTTGTAGAGAATAGAGGAAATTGTAACAGAAATGAACAAGTGGTTTCAAAGTCAGAACCGTGAGGCAGTTCATTTGGGTACCTGGAACAATGATCTAGAGAGGATACACGGATGGATTTTGAGGATCATTAATCCAAAATAAAAGTCACAAATTCTTATAGATTTCCTATCCAGGAAAGGAACTGACCTCAAAATATAGAAAACTCTGAGACCAGGGTGGGGAAGGAAGAGGAAGGATCTGAATGGAATGGGGAGGTGTGATATATTCTAAGGATTCCATAATAACTCCTATGTCCTGAGCTACACTAGGAGAAAGAAAGTATATAGGAAAAAGTATATATATATATATTTTTTTCATATATACATATATATAAAATATTTTGGAAATATCCAAATGTCCTAATCATGTTGACTAAATGGCTAAGCTAGATCTAAGAGTAAGTATATATTTTTTCCATTGGGTGCCAAGCTGTTTCTATAAAATTTTTCTATAAAAAGATTCAAGTGAAAAAAAATTCAGTTGACTATGGTTAAGCATACAGCCTTTTCCCCAGAATACTGTAAAGAAGTTCCTTCTTGTATTAAAGGTTTCCACTTAATACCTGAAAGATAATATACCCTTGAGCTGGTTGAACTAAGCAGGCACCAGAAGCTCTATTTATTCCCCTAAAGCAAGTATCCTTGTTGAAGCTGTAATTTAAACACACAAGGTTGGCCTTTTAGTGTATTACAACATGATGTGCTACACACAGCAAAGCATAAAGACAATTTGCTTTAAGAATTACTTCCTTCTCCCACCAAAAGTCTAAGTTCTTTGACTTACTTGATATTGAAGA
Organism: Phocoena sinus; assembly: GCF_008692025.1. Taxonomy (NCBI): domain Eukaryota; kingdom Metazoa; phylum Chordata; class Mammalia; order Artiodactyla; family Phocoenidae; genus Phocoena; species Phocoena sinus. The sequence goes on from NC_045775.1 coordinate 28,594,800, forward strand.
AAAATTGATAGATGAAAGAATGGCAGGGAAATAACATTTATTGACTATCTGCTACACAAAAGGCAGATGTTAAGGCACTTTCACTTATATTATCTTAATTTATTCCTCATATCTCATTTGTACATCAGTTATTCCTAGATGAACTATCTCACTTAATCCTCATTTAGCACTGGTGCATGTACTATCTCATTTACTCCTTGTAAGAGCCTGGGTGCTAGATGTATTTATTTAAATTTTATAGATGGGAAAACTGATGCTCAGATATATTAGATAACAAGTCACAATACACAGTTAATAAGTACCAGAGAGAAAACATTATAAACTTGCTGGACCTCAAAATCTGCGCCTTTCTAACATTTGGCTGTCACGTAGGAATCGACTCTCCAAAGCAGGCATTTGCACATGACGATCAACATGAACATGAGATAATTTTCTGTATTACCCTAGTAGTTGGTATCAGTAAGGCCACCAATAAATATTATGATAATATAAATGAACTTAATTTGGGGTGCTTTCCCAATCCCATTTATTCTTTTCTTCCCCCACTTTAAAGATCTCCCCTTCCATGAAGCATTTCCTGAAATTTGCCACCTGCCTCCACCCATGAGACTCCTCTACACTATACTTAACATCTGTTTGAAGACCAGTATATTAGTTAGGATTAGTGTGGCTGCATAAACATTAAGTCCAAATGGCACATTTAAACCACAAAGAATTTTATTTAAATGTCATATAAAAGAAGGCCAGAGGTAGGGCTTCCAGGACCAGAAAAGCAATTCACAATACCTCCATGTCCCAGACTTCTTCTAGAGCTCTTTGCCACCATCCTTAGTGTGTGCATCTCATCCTCAAATATGCCACATGGTTCAACATGTCAGCTGGGGCTCAGGTTATTATGTCCATCTTTCTAACTAAATGTACAACTTTTTAAAAGGAGTATTAGCAGAAATCCCATCTGACCATTTTTGCTTATACCTCTGTATTAGTTTCCTAGGGCTTCTATAACAAACTACCACAAACTGGGTGTCTCAGAAAAAAAGAACTTTATGTCTCACAGTTCTGGAGTCCAGAAGTCTGAAATCAAGGTATTAGTAGGGCCATGCTCCTTCTGAGATCCTGGGGAGAATTCTTCCTTGCCCCTCTCTAGCTTCTGGTGTGGCCATCAATTCTTTATGTTCTTTCGTTTACAGCTGCGATTCACTTTAATTGCTATCTCTGGTGTCACACGGTGTTCTCTTTTTGTGTTTTCCCATGTTATTTTCTTCCCTTTGTCTGTGTGTTTTCTTTTCTTATGAGGATATCAATCATTGGGTTGAGGTCCCTACCTACTCCAGTATAAGCTCATCTTAACTTATTACATATGCAATAACACTATTTCCAACTAAGGTCACATTCTGAGGTACCAGGGTTTAGGAATTCAACATATCTTTTTGGGGGAAATAATTCAACCCATAACAATCTCATTAGACAGAGCTTAGTCACATGTCCACAACAATATGCAAGCATCAGGGGAAGTGTCATCATTGGCTAGATATTACCATCTCAAATTAAACTGATGCTGTTACTATGAAAGAAGAGAATCAATATTGATTGTCTTATCAAATAGTACTTGTCATTGAGCATCTACACAGCATCCAGTATGTTGTGTGGCAGGTAGTAGACCCTCACTAAATATTTTTTGAAGAAACAAGTGAATGAATGACCTAGAATTATATTGATGAGAAGAAAGCATATGGTAATGGGACAAATTTATAAAGTACAATAAACTGTAAAGTCTTATCTAAAACTGGAAACTCTAACTTTATCCAGAGAGGACACGCTTTACAATTCTTGGAGGTATCTTAACAACCTAGAATGAAACTCCTGTCACAGAATTTGGATGCATGTGCTCACAATATGGAAATACTATAAGCCCTAGGGAAGAAGGAAGGGGGCTTTCTGCCCACATCCTATCAGCCGGCCTTAATTACTAGAAGTGGTTGAGCCTAGCCAGCCTGGCACACAAGACCAAAAGGCAAAAAATGCAGACGGGAGGCCCAGGAACAAAATCCAACTTGCAGAGACCCTTGGTGGGCACCAGTATTTTTCAAATTTGTAATTTATTGCCAGGTTTTAAACATGGAGGTATTTTAGATAGAAATATGTATTTCCAACATTTTTTTTGAAAACCTGAAGATCTGGTATTATTGATGTCAAATTAATATATAGCAATTATTGACTGAGTCTGAGTAACAGCTGTCCACTTCAGATGGGGAAAGCATTCCCTATTTTTCCAGTTGCTATTCTTCACAAATGTATGCCTCTTCGCTGAACTTTCAAGGCATTTGACTTTGTCACTCTTGGTCTGTCGTCATCTAGAAAACCTAATGTAGGTGACTGCATGTACATAAAATGTCTTCAGTTTTAAAGTATTAGTATTTAGAACAAATAATAAAAGCACTGTAGCTATGGGTATGTGACATGGGAAAATAAGCTGATATCTCTAAATTGTATAATATACTGCTCAGGCTTCTTTCTTGCCAGACTGGTGACAGCAGAAAGATGTGCCTTTCTTTCCGTCTCCTGTTTTGGTGCCATGAACTGGGAAGTTGACCAATGAGTAAAGGAAAACTAATGTGTTGGTCTTAAAGAAACAATATGTGGAGATATAGATATAGACACATATATATATACATATGTATACACACACATTCACCAAAGTGTTGAAAAAAGGCTTGTTGAACATATTGCTAAGCATTATTCATAATGTTGGATTTTAGCAGGGAAAAAAATAGACCCATATCCCTGCCCTCAGATCTTGTCTAGTGTTAGTGTTTAGGGAGAAAGGGGAAAGAAGAGAATAAAAAATAAATAAACATTTTAAAATACAATTGTCAAATTGTGATGACAGGTTTTAAGAAAATTAAAGCAAGAAAAGGGAATAGGGAAGTCTGGGTCAAAACAATTTTTTAAAAGGTACTTAGGGAAAGTATCACTTAAGAAAACAATACTTGAAGGAGATGAGAAAACAAGCCATGCAATATCTTGGAGAAGAACCCTCAAAGCAGAGGGTAAAACAAGGGCAAAGGACTTGAGACAATGGGAGCATCACTGGCATGTTCAAGAGATATAAAGGACAACAGAGTATCTGGATGAATGAGCAAGAGGGAGACTAGCAGAAGGTGAGGCCAGGGAAGTTATGGGAGAACAAATCATGTAAGCTGCTGTATGTCATTTTAAGTAAGTTGGATCTACTCTGAGGGGGACAGAAGGCAAGGAGTGTGTAGAGCAGAGATATGATATCACCTGATATTATATTTCAAGGCATCATTTTGGCTGCTGTGTTGAGTTAGAGTGTAGGAGGGAAAGGCAGGAAACAGGAATATTACTTAAGGAGGCTATCCAGGGAGGAGAGAATTGACTTAGACCAACATCAAAGCAATTGAAATGGTGAAGAGTCCTCAGATTTGTAATATATTTTAAGGTAGGATTTGCTAATGGATTGTATGTGGCATGAAGAGAAAGAAGAAGTCAAATGTGTGACTCCAAGGTTTTTTGGCCTGAGAAACTGGAGGGTAAAGTCAACATTTACCAAGATGGAGAGGACTGAAATGATTCCATTATGGGTGAGGCAGGGAAGGGGGCTTGATAGGGAATTTAAGTTTCAGATGCTTTTTATATATTCAAATAGGCTAAAGATGTCTGGGCTAAAGATAAATTTTGGGATTCTACTGTATAAAAATGGTAATTAAAATCATGAAACTGGATGATATTAACCAAGAGAATGTGTGAGAAATGTAAGTAGAGTTCTGAGGATTGTACCGGGGTACTCTAATATTTAAAGTTTCAGGAGATAAATAAGAATAAGCAAAGGGGTGGCAGTGACTTAGGAGTAAAACCAGAAGAGTGGTGTTCTAGGAAGCTGGTGTAGAAGGTATTTCAAGGAGGAAGGTTGACAACTGAGTCAACTGCAGCTGATAGGTCAAGAAAGATCAAGACTTAGAACAGATTATTGGGTTTACAAAGGATTAAAATTTGGTGCTTTGAAAAGAACAGTTTTGATAGAGTAGTGGATGGAAGCAAAACCTAAATGAGAAGTTTTCAAGAGAGAAGGTGAACATAATCAGAGACAGCAGGTATAGACACTGATTTCCACTATTAGTTTCTAAAAGGTGACAATGAAATTATAAGAGACTAGAGAAAATGAGGAGACTAGGAAAGTTTCTGGTGTTTACTTTGCTTGTTTAAAGATGGGAGAAACTGTACATATTTATAAAACTGTTTAGTATGATCTAATAGGGGAATCAGGTGAGTAGGAAGAAAATGTCTACACTAGTAGTCTGAGCAGGTGAGAGGAAAGTAGTTCAGATGCACAAGTGGATAGTTCACCTTTACTAGTAACATGGTCAGTTTATCCATGGGGAATGGAAATCATAATATATAGGTGCAAATGTAGGTAAATAGGTAGATGTGGTGGTGAGAGTCTGTACAAATTGTCTTGCGATTTGCATTATTTTCTCAGTGAATTAAAGCAAAGTAATCAGTTAAGAATGAGAATAGAAAACTGGAAGTTTGGGGCTTCCCCGGTGGCACAGTGGTTGAGAGTCCGCCTGCCGATGCAGGGGACACGGGTTCGTGCCCCGGTCTGGGAAGATCCCACATGCCGCGGAGTGGCTGGGCCCGTGAGCCATGGCCACTGAGCCTGCGCGTCCAGAGCCTGTGCTCCGCAATGGGAGAGGCCACAACAGTGAGAGGCCCGCATACTGCAAAAACAAAAACAAAAACTGGAAGTTTGGAAAAGAGGGAAAAAGTAGGAAAAATTGGCCTGGCAGAGTGAGAGTGAATGAACTAGGGCAGTAGAGGAGAATGACTCCACAGCACTGAGAGTCCATTCAAGATTAGACATCATGAATTTTTTTGTTTGTTTTGTTTTTTTTGCGGTACGCGGGCCTCTCTGTTGTGGCCTCTCCCATTGTGGAGCAACAGGCTCCGGACGCGCAGGCTCAGCGGCCATGGCTCACAGGCACAGCCGCTCCGCGGCATGTGGGATCTTCCCGGACCGGGGCACGAACCCGTGTCACCTGCATCGGTAGGCGGACTCTCAACAACTGCGCCACCGGGGAAGCCCAGACATCATGAATTTAAAGTGAGACCTGAAAGTCTGGTTTTGTATGTTGCTCCAACTACATTGGCTGTGCAGGTGCAGAGACAATGTAGGTGGAAAGAGGTATTTAACCAGGTCTGGAATTTTGTCAGGCAACTATGGAAAAGTGAGATGGGTAAGGAAGTGAGGATGTATGTAAAGGAGAGACTTAATGCCCAATGGCAGAATCTAACTTGGATAAAGAAGCATCTATAGACATAAGAGGGTGGTGAGGGAGGGCAAAAAACTGGAAGGATCTACAGATTATGCCAATAAGCTTAAAGAATGTTGAATTGGGGGTACTAGAAAAGGTAAGATGGAAAGATAGGAAGAGCTGCTTGGAAAGTGTGATGCTTGAAATTAAGACTACAAAGATGCTACTTTTTATAATGAAGATGATGTCATCTAGGGTATGGCCCCAGGACTGAATGACTGTGGAAGGGTGAAGAACAAGATCATTGGAGGGGATGTGGGCAAAGAAGTTTGAGGACAGTTTACTAGAATAATAATCTAAGTGGATATTGAAATCACCAAGGAATTTCACAGTTGGCAAGGAAATAAAATCTTCCAGGAATTGATGTTGGGGTCCATGGATAACTGCAAAGAAAAGGTAGTTTGTGGTATGTTTTGATCACATGATATTCAAACCTTAGTGATTATAGGGAGAAAGAAGGTGGAAGTGTCTAGAAGCAGTTATAGTGAGCAAAGACTTCTATCCCATCTCAAGTTATAATGAGCAAAGACTTCTACCACATCTCAATGTTATAAGGAATGTGGGAAAGAAAACATCTACCACTTGAGAGCACAACAATGGAAATAGGAGAATCAGGGCAAAAGATTAAAGAAGCATTCAGAGAACATCTTGAAAGTATGAGAGATATAAGCTCTTAATATAACTCTTATAAGCTCTTAAATAGCCATGAGTTCCAGAAGGCAGGGTAATAGTAAAGGAAAAGTTGAATGGAGTGAGACAAAGGAAAATCATATAAGGTTGACACCCAGAGGATGAGACCTAGTATTCCTGGGGTAACTGATATAAACAGGGGCTACAGTCAGGGGAGAGTAAGGCACTGGCTTTTGGGGGCAAAATTTAAGGGTGTGCCAAATAAAAAAAATTATGATGGGGCTTCTCTGGTGGCGCAGTGGTTGAGAGTCCACCTGCCGATGCAGGGGACACGGGTTCGTGCCCCAGTCCAGGAAGATACCACATGCCGCGGAGCGGCTGGGCCCGTGAGCCATGGTCGCTGAGCCTGCGCATCTGGAGCCTGTGCTCCACAACGGGAGAGGCCACAGCAGTGAGAGGCCCGCATACCACACACACACACACACAAAAATTATGATGAACAAATGATCAGAATTTTAAATAAAAACAGTATTAATGTTGATTGATTTTTCCTTTTGCTCAGACTCCAATATGGCTAGGCATGGCACTTTATTAATCCATGGATTTTTACATTAATTTTGATTTTTTAAAAATATTATATTCAAATAGTGTTTATTTTGATTACTGAGATTTTCTGGGGTCTCCTTAATTTTGACCCTTGAGGTCAGTGCTTCACTGGCTCCATCTTAGTCCTGCCCTGAGGTTCAAAAAAGTGGTGGGGGAGGGGACTGTAAATGTGTTTGGAAAAGGTGAAAGCAAAGCATGCTGAGTTCTGGAGTTCTTTCCTCATCTCTGCCAATGATGGTATGCTGGTTTTAGCTGGAATCTGCAGATCTTCCTGAATTCTGACAATGAAGGGGTTGACGCCAGGGGAGGGCCCACGCCATCACCACTGCAAATTCATTTGTCTTCTTTAGGAATCAAGGATCTGAGACCTGGATTCAGAGGATATGATGTATTTGATGTGCCCTGACAAGACAGATGCTGCCTGACTGTCCATCAAAGGAAGAGGGAAAAGATCATTGAGTAATGGCCTAAATCTACAATACACCACTGCTTCTTAGATGTGACTCATTGCTTGTAAGTGGGACCAAAAGAGCTCTTAGGAAAATATAATTGCAAATGTGTTCATCTCAGACTTAACTTATCCAGAACTGCTCCTGTAATTTCCCATCCCCACCCCAAACTCCTGCTCCTGCAGTCTTCCTCATCTCAGTAAATGGCAACTCCACTTTTCACTTCCCTTAGGACACACTCAATGTAGTACTGTTTCTCTAGTACCTATAATGGTGACTCAAACATAACAGGTAAACGAATACACTATGTATTATAAGCAAGAGAATGTGATTATCTGACACAGAAATAACGTGATTATGATGTGAAGTTGTCATGGGAAAGCTTAGAATCAAGTAGAGTTGGTAAGAATAAGCATAAAATCATACTGTATTTATATCTCCATCCCATTCCAAAAAGATACAAATCGTTCTGCACAGATATATGCAATAAAACTAGCTTAAATTTTTGAAGAAGATTGGGAAACGGTAAAATAAATTTAGGAAAAAGAAAATGAAGCTTGAAGTATATTAAAGATAAACCAAAAGGTCTAGAAGGTTTTATAGAGATCAGTGGCAAATTTGACTCTGCGCTTGCTGGTACTCAGTGTGAAGTAAAAGCATATTTGAATCCTCAGTTTATAGTTCTTGTAGTTCTTGCATTTAAAATACTTAACAATGAATAAAAATACATCTTTCTTTGAAGAAAAAACAACAACTGCACTTAACAGTGAGACCTGAGGGAACTTCTTCTCATGGGTCCTGCTAAAGGGAAAGTGTGACTATAATAAATCAGGTTCTCAACAACATTCCTGAAGTACACTTAGCAATGATTTTCAAAGGTCTGTTCCAGAAGATCCCTCAATGAAAGACAATAGCTATCACCAAATTACAACTCAATGAAAGCCAAAATATTGTGCTCCAAAACCACAATGCTTTAATATTCTAAATTAGTCAAGATTGAAATTCAAAGGAGGTAGAGCAGCAACTGTTTTCTCCTTAGAGTTTCTGAACACCTTATTAACTCTTGAGGAACACTGTGACTCAGGAAACCTAGTGTGAGAAACACTATTCTAACACCACACATATATACTATATTCTCCAGACAACCTTTCACAATCAATCCTTCAGTAATCATTCTTCAGGACAGTTTTCTCACAACCAATCTTCTCATAAATATCTGGCAGCAAAAAATCTGGGTTGTACTCTGAAAAATATGTGGATTGCCATATTCTGTATTACAAATTTAGTATACTTTTATTTGACAGTAAGCTAAAATGGGGGTAGAGTTGATAGCCTCTTAAGATCAGTTGAAGAATGTAACCAAGGCTTGGGCCTACATAATTGGTCATCCCCACTTCCCTGTAATAATTACTATAATACAATATGATCAATACGGAGTGTCATCTTCAAGGCTAAAAACCACCCCACAAAAAGCCTACATTTAAAAACAGTCATATAGTAGGTCTGCATCTTTATTCCCATCTTGCCCCTAGGTTCTTCATGACCATTTTTTTGGTTTGTTTTTTAGATTCCATATATATGTGTTAGCATATGGTATTTGTTTTTCTCTTTCTGACTTACTTCACTCTGTATGACAGACGCTAGGTCCATCCACCTCACTACAAATAACTCAATTTCATTTCTTTTTATGGCTGAGTAATATTCCATTGTATATATGTGCCACATCTTCTTTATCCATTCATCTGTTGATGGACACTTAGGTTGCTTCCATGTCCTGGCTATTGTAAATAGAGCTGCAATGAACACTGTGGTACATGACTCTTTTGAATTATGGTTTTCTCAGGGTGTACGCCCAGTAGTGGGATTGCTGGGTCGTATGGTAGTTCTATTTTTAGTTTTTTAAGGAACCTCCATACTGTTCTCCATAGTAGCTGTATCAATTTACATTCCCACCAACAGTGTATGAGGGTTCCTTTTTCTCCATACCCTCTCCAGCATTTATTGTTTCTAGATTTTTTGATGATGGCCATTCTGACTGGTGTGAGATGATATCGCATTGTAGTTTTGATTTGCATTTCTCTAATAATTAATGATGTTGAGCATTATTTCGTGTGTTTGTTGGCAATCTGTATATCTTGTTTGGAGAAATGTGTATTTAGGTCTTCTGCCCATTTCGGGATTGGGTTGTTTGTTTTTTGAATATTGAGCTGCATGAGATGCTTGTAAATTTTGGAGATTAATCCTTTGTTAGTTGCTTCATTTGTACAGGGAGATCAGCTCGGTGCTTTGTGACCAGCTAGAAGGGTGGGACAGGGAGGGTGGGAAGGAGGGAGATGCAAGAGGGAAGAGATATGGGGATATATGTATATGTGTAACTGATTCACTTTGTTATAAAGCAGAAACTAACACACCATTAATTGTAAAGCATATTGGCTTTACATATTGGTGTAAAGCACACCATAATTGTAAATCAATTATACTCCAATAAAAATGTAAAACAGAAAATTGACCAACTCAATGAAACCTTGTGAATACAATGTTAAAAAACATAACTATGAATCATAAAATTTATATTTAATATGAAAAGAATGGCAAATTATATTGAAGCTATGTGGAATTATGTTTGTAGACAGCAAGAAGAGAAAATAAAATGTAAATATTGCTTGATAAAAAAAACAGTCATATAGTTCACTTTCAAGGAAATGAGTGTGGCTAAAGGAAGAAAGCTTTATAAATATACTGATCTATTCCAGAGGTTGGTTATTTTTATTTTTTAATATCTAAAATTAATGCACTTATTTGGTAACAAAGCAATCTCCAGCAGCTGAACAAATACATAAGCTAGTCAAAGAACCCAAAACTTCCCAGAGTTTCAGCTCAGTTTGACAGTCAGGCAGCAACTGACAAGCTCTATTCATCAAAAAAAAAAAAAAAAAAAAACATTTACTTCATTCACTTTTGTGTCTTTATGACAGGTGAGGTGACTGTGACATAGATGTTATGAATGAAGTGGGAATAGTTCATGGTCTATTCACTGAAAAATCAATGAGGCAAGAGCAGATAAGTTAGTACTTTCCTTTGTGCACCTGCTCTCCTAGAGAGAGACACGAAATTTAACATTTAGCACCAGGAACCTGTCCCTCCTGCCACCTAGGTCAGCTCTCACCAGCTCCTAAGATACTGGTTCAAAAATGAACAAACAGCTGCTTTTTCTTCCATTCCACCTAAACTCTCCTACATATTTTCAAGCCATGTCATGTGGCTGGGACTGACATTAGGCAAATGCTACCACTAAAACTTTCTGAAAAATCCATGTTAACACAAGAAACATTTGGAGCAATTTATAATGGTCATGATTGATGTTCATAATTGATGCTCTGAACTGATACGTTAAAGACAATGGAGAATTTATTGAAATGACATTCAACCTGCTTCTTAAAAAATATTTTGGTTTCTACTCAACATGCCAAATCATTTAAGAGTACTAGTTAGAAGTAAAATACTTGACATATAGATCGAGTCTCAATAAATCATTCATGGAAATTCCCCCACACTAGCAAAGTATTTTTTTAATTGAAGTATAGTTGATTTACAATATTATATTAGTTTTAGATCTATAGCACAGTGATTCAGTACTTTTACAGATTGTACTCCATTGAGAGTTATTATAAGATAATGGTTATAATTCCCTGTGCTGTGTAATATATCCTTGTTGCTTATCTATTCTAAACATAGTAGTTTGTATCTTTTAATTCCATACCCAAAATATCTCATAGTTGTGGGCCATATGAGCATTGCCATTTATTTAAGAAGATATTTTAAGAGAATTTGCAAACACAGAGTCTGTTATCTATGGGGCCTCATTTCCTCCCTTAGTATTTAACTTCTTTGTACTATTTTAGGGCAGCCATCATTCCTGTACTTAGAAGTCTGCTTTCTGTCATTAGCCTATTGTGGCCTGATCCTCTTTGTTCTCTTACTTATTCATAAATAACATCTCTTCAGAAGGCCTTGCTCAGAGAGAGAAAGAAGTACCTTCGAGTAGTGTCCCTAACCATCCTGTAGGTTGGCTTCTTAAGTTTAAAAATAGTCATAATGGAAGTAAAAAGTTTAAATTGCTACTTCTCAGAATTTGTTGTTGCTCCTTTCTAGTACTTCTTAGTTGGAAATATTAGTCATAAGAGTAACTGAAATGTAAATTGTTGTGGCAGTGGGATTGCCAGAGGATATTCATTCTTACAAAGCCCGAATTATGCCAGGTACCCACTAATTTAAACTATAACCATTTTTCATGTAATTAAAATGGTCATGTGGCACAGACACAGGAATCAATCATATGGTCTCACTTTCTTGCTTCTCAGAAAGAAACAACAATAATTAAAGGATGCCTTCAGCATTTCATATGACAGGTATTTACAAAGTTATAAATGTAAAATAATAATGTCCCTTTGGGGCAAGATTGTGTTTTGCTATTGTGGTCATAATAAAAGTAATGGATGACTATCAGAATGAGAGAAATGTTTCTTAATGATTTAAGAGTAGTATCCCAACAATTTCTATCTTTGCTAGGAGGAGCATAACATATGAATAATATATTCAAGTAGAGCCTAACCATCTGTGAGAAGCAAGATAAAATACTGAAGATGCATAGAGTAAAATAATTCAGACTTATTTAAGGAAGATGCTCCAAGGTTAGAACTGACTATATGAGAGTACTATGTGGAGATGTAAAACAGTCTTCCTGAAGCAGAAGCTTCAGAAAGTGGAGCCGTAACTGTTCACAGAGCTTCTCTCATCATGCTAAGATGTCCTTCATTCATTTTCAAAGCTATATTGAAACCTTGGGCTGAATGCTGGGAGGAGCTAGATTCCTGAAGAAAGCCATGTATTCTACATACAGAGTTAATCTGAAGGGTACAATGAAAAACAAAGGCAGAAGTACAGCTGTGTCAGATACAAAGGGGAAAGGAAGACGTCATCTGGCAGTCACAGATGACTGTCACAGGTCCATTAAGAAGTGTCTTTCTTATCTCCAAAATTAGCATGACTGGGAACCTAGGAACAATTGCAGGAAAATCCCAAACATGTGACTTCCCCTTTCCTCCTATGGCCTTGCCCTTGCCACAATATGCAGGATGGCCCATGAGAATGGTGGCTTCACACAGTCTAAACCAATCATATTGGAGAAAATGTTCTGCCCTTCACAGATGTCTGAAAGTTCATCTTCCTCCTTCTCAACACTCTCGCTACACACTGTGAGGCCAAGAGAGGTTCATTCTATTCATTTTTTCCTCTGACAAGGAAGCTACATCCTCTGAGTACAGAGGACAGAGGAATTCCTTGGCCCTTTTATCCTTCCTTCTTCTATTGAAGCCTGAGCCCTTGTTTATAAGCTTAGCTCCAAAAGCTGGTTTCTTTCAGGTACTTGGCAGCCTGCTTTCCTTTAATCTTTCAATGTTTTAAGAGTCATTTCAAAAGCAGCCAAATGAAAAGTCAAAGACAGTAGGAAAGAGGCTGCTATTCCACTAGCTGGAGATATTTTCATGTTTCCTGGGAGGTGCGGACATGGATGGTTCCATGTGGAATATAACAGAAGAAAGAGCAGGCTGTTTCCCCTCAAACTCTCACTCCCACAACAAACTCATCACAGACGGAAGTGCATCTAGTCATCCAGTCTCAAGTGATGCAGATTCTCCCCCTCCTTTTAGTTCTTAAAGTCCAAAATGGCTTTTTCTTTTTTTAGATGTTGGGGGTAGGAGTTTATTAATTAATTAATTAATTTTTTTGCTGTGTTCCGTCTTCATTTCTGTGCGAGGGCTTTCTCTAGTTGTGGCAAGCGGGGGCCACTCTTCATCGCGGTACGCGGGTCTCTCACTATCGCGGCCTCTCTTGTTGCGGTGCACAGGCTCCAGATGCGCAGGCTCAGTAGTTGTGGCTCACGGGCCTAGTTGCTCCGTGGCATGTGGGATCCTCCCAGACCAGGGCTCGAACCCGTGTCCCCTGCATTAGCAGGCAGATTCTCAACCACTGTGCCACCAGGGAAGCCCCAAAATGGCTTTTTCTCAAGTCATTCTACCCAGCAGGCCTCAGGTCCAGCCTCATATGGAGGCCACAGGAAGTTTATAAGTAATGCGACAGGTTAATTCACTTGACCTTCTAAGTTTATGTTTAAAGGATAGACAGAAGACTATTACAGTAAGGCTATCCATGCAGTGTCCCATGATGGGTCAGGTTTTGATGCTTAGAAAGACACGGTCATATTGTAGAGGACACAAAATAATTGAAGACAACTGATCACCCAGTTTCTTGCAAATTTACAAAGATGACAAAAAATAACTGTGAAATGTACAGAAACAAAAACAAAAACCCTATTTCTAATGAAATTGTTTATTGCTTGCCTTAAAAGAGATTTCCTAGTTAAGATACTTTTCCAAGTGGAGAATGCAATAGTGGTGGTAACATTATTTGCAAATCATTGTAATGGGGTTCTATAGGCATATAACCACACTCCAAAGCAATTTCCTGAAGGTACCCAAAAGTAGATTAAAATATGACAAGACGCCAGACTGCAATGACAACAGAGTAAAAAGTGCTAAATAGAACTTAATATAGATTGTGCACAATTTAAGTAGATATAGATGTGTGGATATATTACTTAAAGTTTAAATATGCTGCCATTAGTCTTTACAAATATTAGATGCATCACTTACTTGCATCACTGAAGATATTATTGTACATATGTAATGGATTTTTCTATTATATTTGATGTGATATTATCAGTTCTGTTTCTAGAACTCCTATAATGATTAACTCTATATTTCATCTTCAAAACTTTTCCCATCTGAAAAAAATAAAGGCTATTTAGACCAGGGCCTAACTCACAGTAAAAGAGTCCCTATAAATTTCTTATATTACAGAAAATGATTCTCACATCAACACCATCAAACACAAACATAATAAAATTCACGTGCAGGTCCCTATCAATAGGTTATTAAGCCACAAAAATGCTCACTGAAAATTAATAGATTCTGTATATGGTCAAACTGAGCCCAAGAGATTATCAAGTTTTTTTGCTTTCCATGAGGGATGGCAAGATCTAGGACTGAGGATATGGTGGTCTTGAAATGTATTTCAATAATTGATTCCACACCATCAAAAATTTGAAGGTCACATCAGTGCCACGTAGCAGACATTGTCCACTGCTTATCCAATTTCCCTCTCTTTTTCCTTCTAACTAACCCCCATTTTGTTCAGTATCCTCCAAATGGCCATGATTTTCAGGAACCAGCTTCCAACAATAATTGGAGAGAGTGAATCTGCTGATTGGTCTAAGCCTATTGTGGGGTCTCACTCCTCTTCCTGGAAGAGGGGTTCAGGCATGAGCATGGAATATCATTTTGTAATGTTTCTCCTCTCACAGTCTTTGGATGCTGATATCTCTGATGCTGGGAAATCAATAACCATCTGGGACATGAGGACAGATGATGGCAAATTAATAGCAATTGAGCTTCAGATAAGGCTTTGAAGGAAAGGTTGCATTTGAATCAGAGGTGATAGACTCCTAGATTAACACTTTCAGAAAAGGGCTTCTTATATTTTGATCATTAATAAAGACAAAAGGAATAAAGCAAAATCTAGTTTATAATAGGAGGGAAAGAAAAAGAGAGCCAACAGATGCCACCTCCAGCAGTTCGCTCACTTTGGCTGCAATTCACTTACCAGTATCTTTGGCAATTTCCTCAATGTAAACCAGAGGTACAGAAAAAAGTAATATTTAATATCTGAATTTATCTCATTTGAGAGAGGGATGGCAGTCATGTTATATTTAGAATGCCAAGTCTAATGAACTAATCACAACTTCTAAAATGCCACATTAGGGGGGATGCTAAGGTCCAGCCCCAGCTCAGTTGAAAGGAGTCTGTGTTTAAGGATTTCTGCCTGGAGCCCAGTAGAATGGCAAGCCAGTTACCATTCTTCTAAGAATGGTAAATAGCTTGCCAAGTATTTGCCACCTTTGGTTTTGTTGATTTAACTAAACTGCTAACATATGTACGTTGCACCTCTGCTGACTCCAAAAATATCTGGTAACAAGTATAAATATTTCTAAGTTGAATTTCTGCTCATTATTCATTTACATATTGAGTGAATATATCAGGAGAGGACAAAAACAGACAACCAATTATTTATAATGCAAGGCAAGAAGTGATAACTGGTAAGTGCTAAAATAAAGGCATGAAAAAGGAACATCATTTTCTAATTAAAATTAAACAATTTACAGCCTTCTCTCTGAGATTTGATTGTTGACCCCCTCAGGGTATCTTCAGCATTTTAGACTCATTTGCCTTTTAAAAGTAGATAAAGTTGCAATTTTGCCTAAGCCTAAGGCACAGTCAGAAGAAAGTAAAAAAAGGAAAAGAAGGAAATAGAGGAAAGGATACAAGAGAAAACTTGAGAAAACTGAATGAAAGAGGCAAGAAAGAGGCAGGGGAAACATGGGAAATGGTCACCAACAACTCTTAATGTGCCATTTAACAACCATCCTGGAAGTCTCAGCAGGGTCTTCAAAAAGTTAATCATAATGATCTTTATTTATTATTTATCTCTAAGCTTCCTGTGTTCTTGATACTTTTTGGAATAAAATGGTTAAGACTGCACAGAAAAATGATTCCTATCCCAAATGTCATTTACCCTAACCTCATTCATGTTACCAATATCGTTGCTACTAAAGTCAATTTTGAAAACTTAAACATAAGACAACTTCTAGTGCAGTGGGGAAACCACTGGTGATTCAAATAATTCATACTAAAGATTAATTCTTGAAATGGTGATGAAGTCCCCTTTGATTTAAAATTTCATTATTAGATGGTATCATCTATCAGTTTTAAATCTAGAATATTTTACTCTTTTGCTGTAACATCTTAATTAATGAAATAAATGTAACTGAAGTTGAAAAGAATATTTTAAATGATCCTTCTTTATATTTCTATTTTCCAAACTAGATCATAAAGCTAATTTTCAACTCAATAGGAAAGAATAAAAATACCAAAATTCATAGTCTTTGCTTTTTAGTGCTTCTGCTTCTGCTATGTGTTGGTATTTTTATCTTGATTTTACAGCATTTCTTTTTATGGGTTGCAGTTAAAAAATATTGAAAGCTACTGCTTTAAACTAACTTCCCTAATGCTATTGACCTATTCTATTTTTTTTTAACTGAGTCACTGTAGATGGATACAAAGGGAGGCAACGGTATGACTGGGAACAATGTGCACTCAGTCTAATCAACTGGTTTGATAAATGTTTGCATTTGAACTATTTTACTTTTCTCAGACAAAATCTCACTGGGAACCTTCAAATAAAAAAATGGAGAAAACAAAACAGAGTTTCTCTGGTTCGAACAGGGTCTGCCCCATCACCCCTTTTAGCCTCCTTCTGGAGAAACAGTGTTCAAAGCATCAGTGCCTGGTCTTGTAGCACCTCCACTGGGTTCTCTGTCATTTTGAACAAGTTACTCAACTTTTCTGGCCCCAGTTGTTCCACATGTAATATGAGGAATTTATAACCCCATTATGCTCACAGACGTATTGTAAGTATAAATTACATAATAGATCTCATCTCCCAAACTCCTAAGTTGCTTCTCAGCCATTGTTTTGTGCCAACTCAGTGTTTTCCAATCATCACAGTGCCTTAAAAATGTATCAAGGCCAATTTAATTTGAAATAACCCTAGCACATTTAGGTACTTGCAACTCTTCCCCCAAGATATTTGACAATTGTTAATGTTATAAATTAAACTTGGTTCAGAGACATGGAGAAAAATATACTGTATCCCATCTCTAGGAGATACCTTATCCTACATGAAATGCTATTATTTTAGCCTTGTTCCTTTGGATCAATATCTGTATTGCATTAAAATGTGAAAAATTTTTAAAAAGAATTGTATGGAAGAGTAAATCATAGTCACCAGAAAGTGTAACTTAGGATTTTTTTAAAATATGTGAGTAAACGTTTGGATACCAGGTGCCTGAAGATTGAATTCTAATTGTTATAAGTAATTCCAATTCTGAAAATCGAATTCCAGTTGTTATAAGTCATAATATATAAGTAATAATACCCTGCTTTGAATTTTTCTTGGTAGTTTACAAAACTACCCCATCCTAGATCCCTGTAATATCCTTATGGAACACTTAGATAAGCCTTTATAAATTACTTTTTAAAAAATAGTTAAGTAAAATAAAGCTAAGAGTAGGCTTAGTAAATTTCCTAATTTTAAAGTTAGTAAGTAGTAAGAAAATAACCTGGGAAAGGAATCTACCTTCTATGCTCCTTTAGGTATTGATATATCTGCCCTTCCACTTTGCAGTGTTACCAAAACCAGACTTGAATGTCATGAAACAAACATAAGAGGTATTCCAACCCTGATCACCAGAAACAGGACCTCAGAAAACTTTTTGAAGAATTGCAGGATATACCACTTAGCGTTACATTTGCCATTAAGTTTGCAGTTCTTTAAATTGTCCCCCAGTGGCCTTAGGAAGTTAACATAGCATACTTGGTCCATAGAGCCAGGGTAGGTCTCTCTTCAAGAAGAACTGAGCTCTTCAAGAGAAAACACCTCTAAACACAAAGTATCAATATTATTGCATGCAATTGATGACAAGGGAAGCACTGCAATCAACACTCAATAGAACAGCATATTTATCATCAGTGAAAACCACTAAATAAACAAGCAGTTTATGGCTTTGTAACATGGGGTAAAAACTTATCTCTAATTTCGGTGCAGTATATTTACTTCCCTGGTTGAAGAGCCGCTACAACAAAAAGATAATGGACATATTTAACCATTAGTTGACACTACTGAGAATGACAGAGGAAACATGAAAATGAATAAACATGGTTCATCTTTAAATAACATTTGTGAAGATGAAACCTTGTGAATTAAGTACAGTTTACTCAAGGGTACTGTTAAAAATGTTTATGAGGTTGCTTTTGTTTTCAGTCCAGAAGGAAGTTTACCTATGGGCTACATTCACTGTTATTCAGTTTGCTTTATTAATTTCACTTAATGTATGTTCTTCTTTTCTACTCTAAATTAGCATTGTGAGCTTTCTGATGTACTCTGTTCGGACTACCAAGAGTGCTGTCTCAACAGCTCTCAAAAATCAATACAGCGTGGGTGGAAAGATAATGTGCTGAATTGAGTTTCTGAAATTGAGGCAACTTTCGTTCTTAAAGCAGTAAAATATATTTTAGAATTTTTAAATATTATAAAGATTATCTAAACTCAACACAACTGAATACACAACTATCAATGTAATTTGATTTCAGGGGTGTAACTCCTGACTTGGAAATTAGCTTTTGGTTTTGGTCATTGTTTTGTTTCAAATTTTCTTTTAAGATAACTTTAGACTTACAAAGAGTGGAAAAAATAGTCCAGAGAGTTCCCATATACCCTTCACCCAATTTCCCCTATGTTAACATTTACATAGCCATATAGCAGTAATCGAAACTAAGAAATCAAATTTGATATAATAACATAAAACTAAGGTACAAAATATATTCATGTTTCACCAGTTTCTCCATCCATGTCCTTTTCTGTTCCAGTATCCCACACTGCACTTAGTTGTCATATCTCCTAAGTCTCCTTCAGTGTGTGACAGTCTATTCTCATCTTTCACAACCTGGGCATTTTGAAGTAAACTGGTCTCATATTTTGTAGGATTTCGCTCAATTTGAGTTTCTCATAATGAAATTGAGGTTACGTGTTACTAAGAAGGATACCACAGAGTGATGTGACCTTTTCAAGGGGCACATAATGTTGATATGTATTACTAATGATATTAACATTAATCACTTAACTTAAAGAAGTGTCTACCAAGATTCTCCACTGAAAAGTTAGTACTTTTTGCTCTGAAATTTATAAATATTTGGGGGGAGATACTTTGAGAGTACCCAGATATGTTGTCTCTGCTTAAAATTTTGCCCACTAGTTTTAGCACCCATTGGTGGAACTTGATTGTGGCAGTCATTACTGTGATGTTCTAATGGGGATATTCTGTTTTCTTCATTCCTCTTCATTTATGAATTGTAATCCTTGCATAGGAGAAGTTGTCATTTCTCCTCCATTTTTTATTAATCTGGTAATTTATATATATTAGTATGAACTCATGAATACATATTTAACTCTTTGGGTTATAATACAATACTATTGTTATGTATTTTATTGCTCAGACTGAACACAAATTTTTAATTTTTATGACATCAAAATTATCTCTTTTTTTCTTTCTTTTATGGTTAGTGCTTTCTGTGTGCTGAGAAATCTTCATCTACCCCAAAGTTGTGAAGATATTCTCCTAGGCTTTCTTCTGGAAGCATTACTGCTTTAACTTTAACATTTTTGATTTATTATTTAACTCAAGTCAATTTTTTTGTATGATGTGAGTCAAGGGTTGGGATTCTTCTTCCTCTCCCCCCATCCAATTAGTCCAGCAACTTTTTCTGAAAAGACTTTCTGTCCCTTCACCAATTGATTGTTGATACTTTGGTCACAGTTATTTGATCATACTTGCGGGAATATTTCTGGACCCTCATTTTGTATTTTGATCTATTTATCTGTGCTTTCACTATACCACACCCTCTTGATTACACTGCTTAATAGTAAGTCTTGAAGTAAAAATAAAACATTCAAATTTGTTCTTTTCTTTCAACTTGTTTTTGTCACTTTAGGTTCTTTTCCTTGCAACTTAGATTTCAGAATGTGCTTACAATTTTTTATTAATTTGTATTGGAGTATAGTTGCTTTACAATGTTGTGTTAGTTTCTACTGTACAGCAAAATGAATCAGCTATACATATACATATATCCCCTCTTTTTTGAACTTGCTTCCCATTTAAGTCACTACAGGGCATTGAGTAGAGTTTCCTGTAGGTTCTCATTATTATCTATTTTATATATAGTATCCTTTTTTTTTTTTTGGCCATGCTTCACGGCATGTGGGATCTTAGTTCCCTGACCAGGGATCAAACCCATACCCCCTGCATTGGAAGTGCAGAGTCTTAACCACTGGACCACCAGGGAAGTCCCTTATAATTTTTTAGCAAAACAAAGGGGAAAAAAATCCATTGCAGTTTTATTGGATTTTCATTGAATCTTTACACCAAGTTGTGGAGAACTGATACCTTAACAGTATTGCTTCATCCAATCCATGAACTTGCTATGTATTTCCCATAATTTAGAGTTTTAATCTCTCAAATGTTTGGTAGTTTTCAGTGTACACATCTAAAGTATCTGTCATTAGATTTATTTCTAAACACTGTATGTTACTTCAAAGGGAATATTTAAAATTTTTATTTCTGAATTATACTTTGAAAATTTAAAGAAAACAATTAATTTTTGTATATTGACTTTATTTGGTGAAATCTTACAAAATTCCCTTATTAGTTCATAGGACAGATACTATAAGTTTCTTTGGATATTTTATATATGATTGGGTTGTCTATGAATAATGATAGCTTTATTTCATCTTTTCCAAACTTTATCTCTTTTTTTTATTCTTTTACTTCTTTATCTTTCCTTATTAAATTTCTGGAATCTTTACTACAATGCTGAAAAAAAAAAATGAGAGCAGTTTTTTTTTTTGTCCTTGATCTAAGAGAAAAGGGATTAATTTGAATGCTTTACTTCATGACTTACTATAAAGCTTTGTAATCAGAGGGTGTGGTATTAGTGAAAGCACAAATAGATCAAAATACAAAATGAGGGTCTAGAAATATTCCCGCAAGTATAACCAAAGGACTGTCAACCAAAGTATCAAAGTAATTCAGTGAGTGGACAGAAAGTCTTTTCAGAAAAAGTTGCTGGACTAATTGGATGGTGGGGGGAGAAAAGGAAGACTCTCAACCCTTAGCTGACAATTTAATTTGATACTAGCTATAAAGTTTTCATAGGTGTTCTTTATCAGGTTGAATAAATTTTCTTCCATTCCTGGCTTATTGCTGGGATTTTTTTTAAATCACAATTTCAATTGTCACTGAATTTAGCAAATACTTTTCCTGCTCTATTGAAATGATCATGTAACTTTTCTCTCATAATCTGTTACTCTGGTGAATTATACTGATTGATTTTCATATGTGAACCCATCTTGAATTCCTAGCATAAAACCTATTTGGTCATAATGTATTATTCCTATTATCTACTGGTAATACTTTAAGGATTTTTGCATTTATACTCATGAGAGATATTATCCTGTACGTTATTTTCTTGCAATTTTTTGTAATATCCTTGTCTTATTTTGGTATCAAGATTATGCTGGCCTCATAAAATGAACTGGAGGGTGATTGTCCTTATCTACATTGTGAAGAGTTTCAGTAATAAAGGTATTATTTTTTTCCTTAAGTATTTAATAGAATTTATTAGTGAAGCCATTTGGACCTGGAGTTTTCTTTGTGGGAAATTCTATTTCTTTAACACATATACGACAATTTAAAAATCCCACTTCTCATTGTAAAAGTTATAGTAAGTTGTGTCTTTAAAAGAATATCAATTTCCTATAAATTGTTATATTTAATGTTAGGAAGCTCTTCATTATATCTTCCTATTTCCTTTAACATCTCTAGTGATATCCCTTTTTTTT
This sequence comes from Phocoena sinus, assembly GCF_008692025.1. Classification (NCBI taxonomy): domain Eukaryota; kingdom Metazoa; phylum Chordata; class Mammalia; order Artiodactyla; family Phocoenidae; genus Phocoena; species Phocoena sinus. Next base: position 28,616,449 of record NC_045775.1, read on the forward strand.
TCCTGACCGTAGTAATTTGTTTTTTGAGGGTTTTTTCTTTTTTTCTTGATCAGTCTTGTTAGTAGGTTTATCAATTTTATTAATATTTTCAATGAATTAACTTTGTGATTTTCTCTATTATTTTTTAATTTTCAATTGCATTGATCTTTAACTCTTTTATTTCCTTTTGTTTGCTTTCTTCTTTTTAGTGTCTTCTGAAGGTAGGAGACCAGATCATTCATTTCATACCTTTTTTCTTTCATAAAATAAGCATTTAAAGCTACACATTTCCTTTAATGGATTGTTTTAGTTGCATCCCACTAATTTTGATATGGGGTGTGTGTGTGTATGTATGTCTGTGTGCTCGTGTGTGTGTGCATTTTATCATTCAGTTCATAATAGGTCTAAATTTATCTTTATCTTGTGGTTTATTTTTTGATGCATGAGTTATTTGGAAGTGTTGTGTTTAATTATGAAATACTTTGTGAAATTTATCAATTTTTATTGATATTAATATCTAGCTTATTACATTTATGTTCAAGAGTTCACTTTGTATTATTTTCATTCTTTGAAATTTATTGGGTTTTTTCACTTGGCCCTGAATATGATCTATTTTCATGAAAAATCCATAATCATTTGAAAAGAATGCATATCCCACTTGTAGGCTTGTTTTATTTATTTATTTTTGTAGTGTTCTGAAAATATCATTAGGTTAATTTGGTTGATAGTCTTAATCAACTCTTCTATATAACTATGTGAACTCATACTATCAATTTCTGAAAGAGGGGTCTTTAAAATCCCCAAATAATATTGTAGATTTGCCCATTTTCTTTTTAGTTTTGACAATTTTTGGTTAAAAAAACCTTTAGAAGTTTTTATGTTAGATTCAGACACATTTAAAATTAATGTAGATTCTTGATTATTTGACACTTTTATCTGATATTAACACAGTCACATCAGCTTTCTTATGCTTAGTGTTTGCAGGAAATGTATATATTTCTGTCCTTTAACTTACAGCCAGTGCCTGTGTGCCTCTGTTTTTAAAGCAATTCTTATAAGCCACATGTAGATCATTCTTGCTTTTTTTAATCCTGCCTAATAATCTGCGTCTTTTTAATCAGGTTTTTTAAGCTATGTATATTTCATGTAATGATTGAGAGGTCTATATTTAAGCCTATGATCTTGGTGTTTTCTACGTCCTGTATTTCTTGTTCCTTTGCTCCTCCTTCCAAACCTTTTTATGGGGGGGGGGTGCAGTACGATGTACTAAATCAAGTATCTTTTAATATTCCATTTATGTCCTCTATTGACACTTTAACTATGCTTCTTTGTCATATTTTTAGTGTTTACTGGATAAGTTACAATGTGCATCTTTAACCTTCCAAAAGCATGCCTTTGCACATACATGAACAGCTTGTCTTTGCACATGGTGTTCCCTTTTCCTGGAATGCTTTCTCCACAGATATCTTTAAGATTTTCTTTCTCACTTTCTTCAGGTCACTGCTCAAATGTCACTTCATGAGAAAAGCCTTCTATAACTCCTTTATATAAAATTGTAACCCACCTCTCTGAGTTGCTTTTTGTATCATGTTTTATTTTTTCCATTACATTTAAGGAAATTTGATTAACTGAGGTAATAAATGAGACTGATTACTTAAGGGGGGCTTGGTGTGTTCAATTTGAGTTTATTCAAATTAGTAAGCACAAGTCAATATGATTATTGATATTTTAACGTATTCCTCTAAACTCTTTCAAAATTTATATATTGAATTTAAAGGCTTATGTTTTGTTTTATAAATTTATTACTTATTTAAAAGTCAACTGCGCTTCCCTGTTGGTTCAGTGGTTAAATATCTGCCTGCCAATGCAGGGGACATGGGTTCGAGCCCTGGTCCAGGAAGATCCACATGCTGCAGAGCAACTAAGCCCGTGTGCCACAGCTACTGAGCCTGTGCTCTAGAGCCCATGAGCCACAGCTACTGAGCCCACGAGCCACAACTACTGAGTCCACGTGCCACAACTACTGAAGCCCGTGTGCCTAGAGCCTCTGTTCCACAACGAGAAGCCACCGCAATCAGAAGCCCGTGCACTGCAACGAAGAGTAGGCCCCGCTCACCACATCTAGAGAAAGCCCGCGCGCAGCAACGAAGACCCAATGCAGCCAAAAATTAATAAATAAAATAAATAAATTTATTTTTAAAAAGTCAACTAACTGTAAATAATCCTTTAAATATTCAAAATTTCTTCTTCAACCCTCTTTGCCATCTCTCATTCTTCACATTTTCACTTAAAATTAACAGAAGTTAAAAGAATTGGAATGTTTTTCTCATCCCTCAAGTTTGGGTTGAGACTCCTCCTATATACTTCTAGAAAACTCTTTTTTCAGAATATTTATCACATAGTATTATAACTGCCATTTTGTCTCCCAGCACCTAGCACAGTCCCTGGCACATAGCAGCCACTCAATAAATACTTGTTGAAGGAAGGAAAGGGTAGAAGGAAGGAATAGCTGGGGAGAGGGAGGAAGGAAGGAAGAAACCCTCCTCTCCTACTCCTGGTCAACGCACCTTCAATATCCATCATTCTTTTTAACCTTACATAATTTTCAAAGTAAAATATATCAAAATAGAAGCACTTTTTCACTGCAGTTAGATCCAATATAATTTAAGTTTTGCGTTTGAGCTTATGAAAGAAAGGGAAATTATTCTTTCTGGCTGTCAAGTAATGCTTGGGCAAACTCTTACTGATTTATTAAGGCTACATACACACAGAGTAAATTTTCAGAATACGAAATTCTGTTACTTTTGTATGTTCCATATAGTCTTAAGCACAATATACGCTGTTATGAAATATTAAACCAAACGCCACTATTTCTTGACTTAACATGTTCCATCTTGTTGCTTAGTTACTTTGTTCTACAAAATTTTAAATTCACACTTGCCACTTGAAGCAGAAATTTTAAGGCAATAAAAGCTTTGAAGATAATGACTCAGTTCTGCAGTCTATCCAACTTTTCCAGAAGATCCCTGAAGATATTTATACATACAAAAGCAGAGTGACTCTTCCTAGGTATGACAGTCTACCTTTTTAGCATTTCACATCAATCCTCTTCTCTTTCTCCTATGCTTTGTTTCAGTACCACTCTGTTCATATTTCTTTAAATACATCATAATCACGAATGCCTTCACATCTACTGTGCCCATGTCCTGGATTTCCCATCTCACTTTTATTTCTTCAACCCAACTTTCCACATGAGAATCAGTCATCTATTCCTCTGTGTTCCTAAAGCCTACATATCACTCATATCTACCATATGTTATTTGGCATAAACATAATTATATCTAGTGAAAAAGATAACTTTTTTTCCTTGTAATATCTTTCCAGAAGTACAATGTGTTTGTTCAGCATAAATTAATGCACAAGCTCTTTTCAAATACAAAGGGAAATCTCGAGGGGCCTGAGTATGAGCAGAATCATTCCATAGCCTTTTCTACAGACGAAAAAGAATTTGCTTGTTCCTCATCTGGGATAGGAAGGAGCAGATCAAAAGACAAAGAAATGGTGATGGATAATGGAGGGCCCCATGATTTAAAATGTGATCCCACCCATGTGTTGCTGAATATCTATGTAAAGATACAAATTCATGAAATGCTTGCATAACAGTAGATTTTGTGAGAAACTGGTGAAAGTTGGAGTTTTGCACTCATATGGCAGGGGTGAAGTTATGACTAAAAGGATAGACACAGTCAGGTGATGGCCAAGAGAAAGGTAAGAAAACAAAAGTAATAAAATGCTGTGGATTTGAAGCAAGTTTATAGAAATCTGTTGTACCTGGAGTCACTCAGGTTTTATTTTTGACTCTCTGAATTAGAGCCTGTGATCTAGCATGCCTTGGTCAGCTACAGTTTGTATGTAGTCATCCACCCTCAAACCCAATCAAGGTTGCAGATACTGTTACCTTGACTCAAGTCTGGTGAACAAGGAGATAAGGATATAGAACTTGTCCAGGCACAAATCCTTATTGCTCTAGGAATACACCTCAAAGTCAAAGCAAAGTTTTGGAAACTACCACCTACACTGTTGAATGGCATCAAATGGAAAGGTAGGCATACAGGAAGTGGGGTGTGAACTTATTAGCTCAGCAGTTTTAAGAAACTCCCACATGAAGCATCTGACTAGAGGTTATTTTTAACACAGCTTAACTGACACACCATGCTTTAAGAAATTGAAGAAATATTTTCTAGAAGGGGGGAAAAAGTCTGTTGTACATATATTTAAACTGATAAGTTTTTCTCTCCTATTTCACCCATTGAGAGCAGAATCCCTGGACTGGACTGCTACTATACCATTGCCTAACAGGCAGGTATTGGAATCTCTAAATCAGGCCACAAACTACGAGAAGCAATGGACATTTTAAGGGTGCATATATTTAGGGTTTGCAGAGGAGGATTCAGTGATGTGAAGAAAACAAGCTCTTGAAATATTATAGTACAGCCACAGATCTTGAGAGTGAAAAAGTGACAGAAATTAATAGAAAGTTGGGAAGATACAGCATATGGTACTAAAGCCACTGGTGAAACTATCTTCCCAATAGAAGAGTTTATAACACTAGAATGGGTATTCCAAAAAATGGAGAAATTCCATGATTGAAGTTCAAATTTCTGACCACCAGCAGGAAGAGAATGGGGCAGAAATATTTTAAGATATGTGAGACACTTCAACTAAACCATTCAACAAAGTGCTTGGAAATCAGACCCAGGGAGCAATTTATAGCAATGCTTTACTAGAAAAAATTTTGACAGCATGAGCAGATTATAAGCCCCTAAATTCTTACTATTAGTGAATCTATTTCAGAGAAAGAGAGAGTGATGTGACATTAGCTGCCCTCTGGGATCAAGAATAAACAGGCTGGCACACTGAAAGTGAGGGGGAAATTTGGATTGAGGTAAGTACAGTGCAGACCCAGAAGTCAACTGCAGGCACTAAGTGAGCTTAAGCGGCCCCCCACTTTACTAAGAAGGTTTGGCAGTCATGAGTACTGCTTGACAAGTATTTCTTTTTCTTCTCTCTTTCTGACACATGGTGCTATTGTGTTTCTCCATCCCCTTTGAACTTAGGCATGGCTACCCTACTTGTTTGGGAGATGAAATGTGAGCAGAAGTGATTGAGTCACTTTCAAGCAAAGACATTTAGAGTCACACACAAGTTGTCATATCCCTTCCCACTGCTGCAGTGATTAAGGAAATACATGTCAAGATGGAGTCTCCATCATCCTGGCTCCCTGATTGTCCCCAATAAACATGTACATATAATATGATTGAGAAGTAAACCTGTATTGTTGTAAGCTCTGTTGGATACAGCCTACAATAATCCCCAATAATGCTTATCTCCTGGTGTTCACACTTTTGTGTAATTCCCTCCCCTTGAGAGTGGGTGGGACTTGCTTGTACGGCTTGCTTCTAACCAACAGAATATGGCAAAAATAACGGGATGTCGTTTCTGTGATTACATTACAATACGTATAAGACTGTCTCACTAACAGACACACTACAGACTCCCCTCACTGGCCTTGAAGAAGTAAACTACCATAAAATAAGGACGTGTGTTGGAGAAGCCAGTGACAAAGAACTATGGGCAGCCTCAAGGAGATAAATATGGCCTCCAGCATGAAACTAAAGCGTCAGTCCCATAGCCAATATGAGATAAGTTCTGCCAACAAAATGTGGGAGCTTAGATGTGAACCTTTCCCTAGTTCAGCCTCCGCCAACACCTCAAATGCAACCTGTTTGAGACTCTCATTCAGAGAACCCAGAACCCCAACTTCTAATCTGTAGAGACTGAGATAATTAATGAGTATGTTTTAAGTCACCAAAGTTTCTGATAATTTATTATATAGCAATAGAAACTAATACATCAGCCATTGAATTTTGGAAGTTGTTTATTACCGCAGCATAAGCTAGCTTATTCCTTCTGACAGAAGGATCCAGAATAAGCTGAAGATTTATGTTCAAGATTGTGCCTACAAATTCCTTTACAGTATAGGTAGCCCTAGCCGATAACAGGCTCCCAAGATCCAGTGGTTTACATCTATTGTGTGCTACTATATGCAGTAGCATTGTCCCCATATGTGTGGGACTAAGCCAGAAATTCTGTGAGGTAGAAACACTTACCAGTTGACTGAGATCACAGTGACCATGGGCCTCTTAAAACAGCACTCATGGAGTAAATGCTATCTTTATATCCCAGGATTTTCAAAGAAAATTTATGATTTTGGATTATGTGCCATGTTTATTTGTAACACTCTATACTCTCTGGAACACGATCACGTATCTCCAGATTTATATGCAGCCTGGTTTGAAATGTGCAATCTTATAGGAGCCAATTTATAGGAATTAGCTATATGAATTAGTGAATGCATGGTAATGATGACAATAGTGGATGGATCTAGAATTATAACATCTAATACCTTTTTATAAGGCTGCTATTTGGCATTTATGCTAAACCTTCCTAGTGCCTTACACAATTTGCATTTGGTTATTTATTTGCCTCTGATTTTTTATCACTTTTCTCTTATGTCACTTTTCAGAGTCTGCTATGTACTACATGTAAATAACTTCTGTGTAAGTATCTGTCTTTTATAAAAGGCTCTGAGAACCTTCAGGAAAGGGCCATGTCTTATTTTGCTTCCTACATGCAAAGTTTAGCACAGTGCCTGGCAGTTGGTTCTTGGTTACTGAAAAAAAGAGAAAAGGAGTGGAGTGGAGTGGAGTGGAGTGGAGGGGAGGGGAGAGGAGGGGAGGAGAGGGAAGGGAAGGGAAGGGAAGGGAAGGGAAGGGAAGGGAAGGGAAGAGAAGGGGAAGGGAAAGGAGAGGGGAAGGAAAGGAAAGGGAAGGAACACCTTGGTTATCTGGTTGCCACTCACAGACCAAGTTCTTGGTGAATCCGTATTTCCAGGACATGATCTATGGTAGGCAAAGGGTGAGAAGACATGACACATGAACATAGTTCTAGCAAGTCTATGAGGATTGACTCAGCCATTCTAAATTGAAATTTGAGAGCGGTTAGCCCATCCCATAAATATACTTTTCTGAGTACTTTTAACACCTCCTCTACCTCAAAAGCAGTTAACCCAGAAGTTATGGTTATATTTCATGACCCTGTCCCTCAGTTGCTACTGAAAAAGGAGAGAACAGACTCAAGTTAGACTAATTAAATTTTGTCTCTCGAAAATTTGGAATTAAGATTCATTGACAACAGTATCTGCTAGATTGAACTGAGGAGGAAAAAATTCAAAAGCTGCATGGGTGGCCATATGCATATAGAAGGAGAAAAAGACACAATGTAGAGAGAAGAATAGAGAAATCACAAAGAAAGTACAGAAATAAGAGACCAGGTAGGAAGTAGGAGGGGGAACAAGAGAGGGAAACTAACTGACTAACTTGATGACTGAAGACTTCCCATTGCCATCCTTGGGTTTACTGTAATTAAATGTGTCTTTTACACTTATCACAAATTGTGTCTTTTGCTTAATTTGAAGTATGATATTTATGAAACATATTTCTACTAAGATATGCTCCTTTTCCCAAGGTCTCTTTTCCCTTTTTTCATCCTAAATTAACATACTAGGTGGCATGAGAAGGATTCTCTGATAGAGGCTAAGGGAAAAAATAAGGCACTTTGGAAATTATAAATAATTTTTATATTTATAATATAAAGATGAGATTGCACTTATCACCTGTTACTAGAAAGCACTGTGTTTCTCCAAGCACCCTGGATTCCCAAGGCGGCCATGGATAGAATTCAGGCAGTTCATGATGGGAAAAAAGATATCCTTAGCTTTACTAACCTCTAACTGAAATTAGAATTATTTTCAGTTATGGATATAGGAAAATAAACAGTAATATATAACAATAACTTTAATTTTGTCATCAATAGAAATCAGAAATTTTCACATCCTATAACAAGTTGTCCCAGAAATCCTGACATATTGATCACAACTTCAAAATGATGGTACTTATTAGACTCACCACTAGATAGTATTATTTAATGCGTTAATAAGAAAGCATGAAATTACTATATCACAAAATTGTTTTTAATACTTTGTTAATTGCGTTTCAGTGTAATTGGTTTCCTTTGTGATCCTATGTATTTTATTATATGAATTTTAGAACATTATTCTGAGAAGGGATACACAGACTTCATCAGAATTCCAAATGGGTGCAGGGCACCTAAAAGGGTGAAGAACCCCTGCTGACAAATAGAAAAGATAAAAATTTTTGTTTCTGCTATAGCTGAAGTCTTTACATGTTATGGTGATGAAAGGGTAAGTGGTATTATCATGCTGAGTCAAATCACTCGACTTGACTACCAGTTAGGGAACATGAGTACAGGTTGTACTGAATTTGGAAGGGGTAATGAAAAAATATAAATCCCATCACTTCCATCATTTTTTGTCTTATAAATAATGTTCCAATCCTCTTTCAGTAACTAAAGACCATGTAAATAAATAAATACACACACACACACACACACACACACACACACACACACACATATTCTAGTGATGATTTTAAATAAGCATACTGTCAGCCCCCAGTTATTACCTAAACTAATTTGAGAAAGAAAATCCATGGCTAGAATTACAAACGAGTGGGTTTGCAATTTATGGCACTTAGGAAGTGAAGGACCATTGACAGTAATTACTTCTTTTCCTCTTAAGGCCCCCTAAGAAGGAAGGTATAACATTTTCCTACTGAGGAAATTCAATGTTCAGCAGACCATACACAATTATAAAATTAGCTAATTGATAACTTATTAACATTAGAAGCATGCATGTTCATCAGTAGATATTTTTTAAGTCAACTTCTACTCTAATTTCAAATCAATATTTCAAATGAGACCCACCAAGAAACTTTATTTTATTTTATTTCATATTTATTCATTTGCATTTAAGTCTGCTACATCTGATCAATTCTAGAATCTTTTAGAAGTTTAGATATAAATAGAGAAAATCACTTACTATGAAGTCTATGAAGTTTGCTACAATTAAAAATTAATCTACGGCATTATTCTAAAAATACTAAAAATTGTCAACAACTGTAACAGTAACTGGTCCACATAAAGAAAGGCCACCTCTGACTGTTTTCTTAACATAGGAAAAGACCTACACCTTCATTCTTGACTATGTGAGAGCAAAGAACAGTATATAAAGGAAGAATGGCTGATGAGTGCATAAAGCTTGTTCTCAATATTTTCTGAAGACCCATTTTATGAAAAAGGCTTAGTTTTGAGCCATTCTGCTTGATCTACAAAATTCTGTAGTAAATTTTAGTCACCTGAAAAATAGGAATAGAGAGAAAAAGTACCTTATGAAGGGGATAGTTCTATGTTGTAATGTTCAAACAAAGGTTAACTAAATAATGAACAGTTTTGATTGTAACAATCTCTTAATGCCATAGTTAGTGGAGGTGTTTGAAAGCTGCATAGTGGCAGGGTAAAGCTTGAGCTCAAATTCTAATTCTGTCACTTTCTACCTGCATGTCCTAGGGAAAATCATTTAATGAGCCCCAGATAACTCATGTGTAAAAGGAAGAATGTAACAATTCTCCCACAGAGATGTTGGGAGGATTTCATGAAACAATAAAAGTGCCTAATAAAGTGCCTGCATATAGTAGGTACTCAGTAAATGTTGGCACCGTGTCCTCTTCTGCTCGTTTTATATCCCTACTGACCATCAGGCTGAGCAGCAGATACAAAAGCAAATTCAGTGCTTGTTGGCTTCAGGTGAGATGGAATCAGGGAAAGAAGAAAACATAAATTTACAGTGATTGAATCCGAAAAAGGACTAGACCTGAGGAGAAACAGGGCAACAAAGCAATACATCTCAAACAGGTAATGGAATAGCTCAAGCTTATATGTCTTTAATTCATGTAGCTTGACTCTCTGAGGGCCTTTCTTTAGCATTCTCCATTGTTTTCTAGAAAATGTATGCCTTTTATTTTGATTATTTATTTTGATGCTATATATTTAAATTAGGCTTATTATATTTTCAATAATTTAAAGGAAGTGGACTTACAGTGGTAGTACATAATAATATTTCTTATCCTTTAATATCTTAAATTGAAATATAGGTAATAAATCACTAGGGGATGGGTTGTCCCATTCTAAAACTCCACAGCCTAAGTGGTTGGCTTATTTAAGCAACAATAAGTGAGAAAGGAAGGGGAATGAAAAAGAGAGTAGAAAGGAGAGAAAGAGAGAGGGAGGCAGGAAGAGAAAAAACAGAAAGAGTAAATAGGACATTTTTAAAAATCTAATTTCAGTTAGGTAAGTAGTGGGTACCTCGTTGAGAACACAGACATAGGGTGCTTCTGTAACCCAAAAGTCCAGCCAGGCATGGATTGTTGGCAAAAATATAAGACAATACATTGCCTTTTCCTTCTGCTTCTCCGTTTATAACCCTATATATTTCTTTGTTTTTGCACTTTCAGAAATGCCAAACAGACATGGTAAAATTTCAGAAAAGGAAAGCTAAAGCAATCACAAGGATTCAAAGTGGCAATAGTGCTAGGGAAGAGAACCAGCAATGCAAGAAGGAACTGAAAGAGTAAAACTTTTCAACCTGGAAAGACAAAACCAGAGGATGCCAACCAGATTAAGAGCTTAAAAATATAAAAAAGTGGTGACTGATATGCCTAAAACAAGCAGAGACTTAACTTTCAAAATCTAAAATACTAGGGTGAGTCTCCTTTAGGGAAGGTCCTTTTTAAAATTGAACAAGGTAAACTTAGGACTGAAAAAAAAGGAAGTACTTAAGCACTCTTTATACAGCAGACAATGATCTTATGAAACTCTTAACCCCTAAGAGGTACAGCAAATGTAAGTGAATTTTAAAAGGGATTGGCTGGATTTATATACCACAGTGTCATCACTGGAGATTACGAGGAGCTGATGCATGCTTACTTACCTTTAAGGTTGATGTCAAGATGAAAAATTACAACCACTCACAATTCATTCCCCAGGGCCATTGTTTGCACAGATTGAGGGTCTGGATGGAATATTAATCTAGACCAGTCCTGGTTATTTCTAAGTTTCTAAGCTTTATCCTCCTAATTTAAAATGGATAAAATCATAAAATAAGCTGGAAGAAAACTTAGAGCCTATCTAGTTTAACTTCCTCATATTAGTCATAGGAAACTTGAGCCCCAGAGTCATGATGACTTACCTCAGGTCAACCAGTTGGTTGATAGAAAAATAAGAAATATTTAAAATCAGTTTTTCTGATTCCTAGTCAGAGAATTCTCCAAAATTTGCAGATAAGAGCATCAACTTCCTTCTCTCTGCACTGCAAAGTATAAATAAAATTATAGAACACAGCAGAGCTGCATCAAGATGCATACGCAGAGCAGGAATCATTGTGGTTCTCCTTCGTCAATCAGGAAATTAATTTCTTAGTAACAGTTTAAGGTGTTCTATTGATATCTACCCCGTCTATCTATCTCCTCCATCATGTGCCTTGAAATCCACATAAATTTAGATTCTTTACTAACTTCTTCAGTTCTCATTTTTGAAGCCCAAACTAAGGGAAGAACCTTGGAGATAATTTTTCTGTTAAGGGAAATTGAAATTATGGAAATCAACACCTTTATGGCTTACTTGATTTTAAAATTCATCCTGGTGAGCTGCTCTACAGAAAGTAAATGGTATGCCTACCTAAGGTTTTGCACATGTAGATGTTTCCCCAAACCACTGACCTTGAGGTAAACCATAGTAAACATCCCTCCTGGGCTAACTTTAGGAAGTGGAACTGCTCAGTCATAGCTGGTGAGCATGTTCCCTCTTCACTAATGTGTGTGCACATATATTTAGCCATTCTACAGAGAATTGCACTATTTGGTATTGCATTTGCAGACTCCATTGAAGTAGATGGTCTCAGAAATGTACTAAAAACAAATTAAAACTATTATTTACTGTGTAAAATGTAAGATGGAGGCAGCATTACCTCACTGCAAGGATACTGCAATTTTATTTCACTGATTGATACTCAGAGAAATCAAACCACAAGTGAAATTAACCAGTCAGAACCCAGTAAAGCTCTGGTCACTCATGGAATCCTTTGTTAATGCCGGTTACCAGAACTTAGTAATCAAAAGGATATACAAAATATAAATAGTACAAATTAATTGAAAACATAAACTACACATTATACCCAGCACATAACTGCCCATAAGTAGAAAAGAATATGAGAAGATTATGCAAAAAGAGAAAAGCCTGTTGTTCCAGATGAATGGAATCTATCCAGGGTATAAGTTTTGCCTAGGGTCTCACCTGCTCTCAGGCACTTCTGAGTAAGCCACTACTTGGTTGTAACATGGAACTGTTAAGTGATTTGTCCATAGAACTACTTTTAGAACTGCCAAATGTTAAAATCTGGTCATTGGAATTCTCTGTATATACCACCCAAGTGTTCCCTCTCTAGATTCTGAAAAATTCTAGTACTTCACTAAGGATTATGTTTTATGTCTTGACTTGTTTTTACTAGATTATAACCTGGTCAAGAGAAACAATAATATTTTAAAATATTTTAAAACTCACTGTGTCCCATATATTATCTGACCTGGCCCCATTGACTGACTGAGCAATCATAGATCATTAATAGGCAATCAAAATGGAGCAGGCAAGGAAAAAGGAGGTCATATTTCAAAGTATATTTATATTCATGATCTAACCTTTAGATTTCTCACAGTTCTGGAAATGATTTTTTTTGATAAGATAAAATTATTGTCTCTGTGTAGTAAATCTGCTAAGATTGACATTTTGGAATAAACAGAATTTTTACACAGCAGAAAAACATATCAAAATATCTTTAAAAAGAAATTCAATTCCTGCCTGTTCACAATGGAGCAATAGCACAAAAATAATTCTTCCACTGTAAATAAATTAAAAACTGGAAAAATATATGAAACCACTCTTTTCAGTCACTGGAAAACAGATAGCACAGACATGTGCTGAAAACAGAAGCCCTTGGCTTTCTTCCTGCAGGCAGGTTTAGGACTGAACAATAGGGAAGGATAATTCAAATAGAGCTGCCATCTGTCTCAATATAGGAGACAGAGATTGAAGTTCAATGAGGCCAAGGAAGCTCAACTTGGCTGGGAAAAGGGACTGTAGAATACCAAAGAGGAGAAAGTTATGCAGAGAAAGAGGCCCAGATATGTATAACACTCCCCTTGAGTCCTTAGCTAAATAGGGATCTGTACATGTTTGCTGTGGGCCAGGCAAAGAACTACTTTCAGGAAAAGGAAATTTACTGGGGATCTGTATACAAATAACTCTCAGGGCTTATTCAGAGATAGAAATAATTTGTGTTCCCACCAGCCAGAATGGAAAAACCATGTTAATATATGGGGCAGTCAACAGATGTCCCAAAAGAATCATGCTTTAGTAATAAAGCTAGAATGAAGGCTACTCTATACCTATCCCAATCCCAGAAGCCTGGAAACAAACCACAAAAGCATCAAAACAATCTGTAAGTAACTTTGCCTGCCAAGACACACTTTATATAGACTTAGTAAGTCCAATACTCAAAAAATGTAAAATCATAATGCCCAACAGCCAACCAAAGTGACTAGATACATGAAAAGGCAGGAAAATGTAACCTATAACCAGGAGAAGAATCAATTAACAGAAGCAGACATAGAAATGACAAAGATGAGGGCATTAGGCCAAAATAACGTTAAAGCCATTATTACCACTATGTCCAAATCCTCAAAAATTTAAAGAAGAACATAATGAGAAGGGAAATAGAAAATATAAGAAAAAATCAAATGGAACTTCTGGAGATGAAATACACAATATCTGAAATGAAACTATTGCTGGAGGAAATTAGCACCAGATTAGACATTGTATAAAGAATGATCAGTGAGCTTGAAGATAAAACAATAGCAAGTACCCAAAATAAAGCAATGAGAGAAAAGAAAAGAAAAATAATTTTTAAAAAGAAGAATCTCAGTGACTTGTGGTTAATTGCAAGCTATATAACAAACATGTAATCAAAGTACCAGAAGAAGGAAAAGAAAGTGAGAGATAGAAAAAATAATTTAAGGAAATTAAAATTCCAAAGTTGTCTAAAAGTTTTCCAAATTTGGTGAAAACATTAAACCCAAAGATTCAAGATTAATGAACACCAAACATAATGAACACAAAGAAAACACATCAAAGACGCAGTGAGCCCAAGTTAATGAAATGAAAGGAAAAAACCCATTAAACTAGAACACAGTTAGTGAAAATAACTTACAAAAAAATAAGCAATGAAGACTTTTTCAAGCAAACACATCAGAAAAAATGTTTGCAAGCAAGTGTGCACTAAAAGAAGTGTTGAAAGAAATTTTTCAGGTTCTATAAAATGATACCAGTTTTAAAAGTAGACGATAACAACAACCAAAAAAAAGAAAAAAGAAAGAAAAAGAAAAGTTAAGAAAGAAAAAGGACAGGAAAGGTAAAAAAGCACCAAACATAGTAAATATAAACACATGCCAATTTCATTTAAAATTTTTTTAATTATTGGCTTTTTAAATCAAAAATGTTATAGACTTTAATATATACATAAACACATATACATATGTAAAATGTACCAAAACAAAAGCACAAAGGATTAGAAAGGAAATGTTATAGGGAAATATTTTAAGGTTCTTAAGTCATACATATAATTTAAATGTTTTGTTAAAGATATACTATATAAAATCTAGAGTAGTCACAAAAAGATACAGAAATAAATATAGCTAATAAACCAATAGAGGAGATAAGGTGGCATATTAATAAAACAAAATAAAACAAAACTGAATTAATCCAAAAGAAAAATGAGAGAAAAGGAAACAAAAATCATATAGCATGATGGTAGATTTACGCCCAATGATGTCAAAAATTACTTAAATATAAATAGTCTAAGAAACTCTAATTAAAAATCAGAGATTATCACACTGGACCAAAAAAAAAGCAATAATGAACTATATCCTGTCTACATTTTAAGAATACTTATTTTAAGTATAAAGATACCTAAGGATAAAAATAAAAGAATGTAAACAAAAAAACAAAAACGATGTTCTATACAAACACTAATATTAAGAAAGCAGTAGTGGCTACAGTTAGTTAAACTAAACTTCAAATCAAGGAATATCCATAGAGATTAAAAAAGGGACATTCCATAATGAATAAATGAGTCAATTCCTAATGAGATACAACAATCCTACATTGTATGTGCCTAAACAGAATTTCAAAATTCATGAAGCAGGGCTTCCCTGGTGGCGCAGTGGTTGAGAGTCCGCCTGCTGATGCAGGGGACACGGGTTCGTGCCCCGGTCTGGGAAGATCCCACATGCCACGGAGCGGCTGGGCCCGTGAGCCATGGCCACTGAGCCTGCGCGTCCGCAGCCTGTGCTCCCCAACGGGAGAGGCCACAACAGTGAGAGGCCCGTGTACCGCAAAAAAAAAAAAAAAAGAATTCATGAGGCAAAATCTGGAAGAATTGAAAAGAAAGAGACAAACCTATTATTATTATTGAATATTTCAACACTCTTACCTTTGTAATGATAGAACATGCAGACAGAAAATCAGTGAAGATGCAGAAGATTAAACAATGCAATCGAACACTTGACCTAAGTGACATTTATTGATAGAGAACTTAACCAAAGGACAGGAGAATATACATTACTGTCAATCAAACATGCCACACCCACCAAGATAAACCATATGTTGTGCTGTAAAACAAATCAATAAATTTTAAAAGATTCAAATACACAGCATGTTCTCTGACAACAACAGAACTAACAGAGAAATCAACAAGAGAAAGCTATCTGGAAAAATCCCCAAATATTTGCACATTAAACAATGCACTTCTAAATAAATATGACAAAGAAAGAATCACCAAAGAACTTGAACTGAATGAAAATGAGATTATCAAAATATCAAGATTTGTAAGATTCAGCCAAAACAGAACTTATTTATAGCTTTACATACTTATATTAGAAAAGAAGAAAGATCTAAAAACAAATGAGGTAGACTTTTTACTTAAGAAACTAGAAAAAGAAAAGCTAATTATACATAAATTAGTATAATGAAGGAAATAGACACACAATTTAATATCAATAAAATAGAAAACAATAGAGAAAAATTAGTAAAAAACAAAAGTTGTCTCTTTGAGAAGGCAAACAAAAGTGATAACTATCTAGCTAGCCTGACCAAGAAAAAAAGAGAGAAGATACAAATGACCAGAAATTAAAAAGAAGACATCACTAAACATCCCACAGATATTAAAAATATAACAGAGGACAATTTTCATAACAACAAAAATATATGGTCCTTTCAAAAAACATAAATTCCTTGAATATCACAATGGACCAAAACTAACAAAAGAGAAGACAGAAAATCTAGATTTTGCAATATTTATTAAAAACATTGATTTTTCTATCAAAAATATTCCACCCCCCCCAAACCTGCAGGACCTTATGATTTCAGTGATGAATAGTGTCAGACATTTATGGAAGAATTAATATCAACCACATATATACTCTTTCATGAAACAGAGGAGGGTACACTGAAATCATTTTACCATCCCGATACCAAAATCAGACACAAATATTACAAAATAAGGAACTACTAGACCATATCCTCATGCATATAACTGCAAAACACCTTAACAATTTATAGTAAATAAAATCCAGTGATATATATGGATAACATATGAGGTTTACCCTGGAAATGCAAAGATGATGATGAAGACTTAAGATGCATAAATGGATCTCACCTGGGGAATGTAAAGACTGGAAAAGGTAACTCCTTCGAATGCAAAGACAGCAATACAATACTTCAAGGAATATGAAAAATCAAGGAAACATGACTCCACCAAAGGAACACAATACAGCCTTTTCAAAAATGGTATTGGAACAAGTGGGTAACCATATGGGGAAAAACAAATCTCAATTCTTACCTACATCTTAAAAAAAAAATGTCAAAATGACAGAGTCAAATGTAAAAACTAAAATTATAAACTTCTACAAGAAAATACAAGAGAAGGCTGTGTGATCTTGGGCTAGGCAAATAGTTCTTAAGTCACACACACACAAAATAAACTATAAAAGAATAAAACCTAATCAGAATTTTAAATTACTGCTTTTCTAAAGACACTGTTGGAAAAGAAAAAAGAAGTCACAATCTGGAAGAAGATATTTGCAATAGACACTAAAGTGAAGGAGATCCAATTTAAAAATGGGGAAATGATTTGAACATACACTTCACCAAAAAGGAATATTCAAAAAACTAATAAGTACAGGAAAACATACCCAACATCATTAATTATCAGAGAAATGCAAATTTAAATGGCAATGATATAACACTATACACTCACACTCAAATGTCTAAAGCTTAAAAGGCTATTGTCCAAAAGGTACAACGTTCCAGTATATTATAAAATAAATAAGTACCAGAGATGTAATGTACGACATAATAAAACATACTGAACACCTTTGCATGTTACATACAAAAGTTGTTAAGAGAGTAAATCCTAAGTGTTCTCATCACAAAGAGAAAATGTTCTTCTATTTCTTTAATTTTGTATCTATATGAGATGATGGATATTCACCAAACTTGTAATAATCAATCAATTAATTAATTTAAAAGTAAAATTAAAAAGACTATTATCCTTGCAGTAGAGCAACCGGAACTCATACGTGGCTGGTGGGAACATGAAAAGATTAAATCTTTGCAAAATTTGATTTTTCAAAAAATTTAAACATATAGTTACTATATGATCCAGCTATTCAACTAAGATATTTACCCAAGAAAACTAAAAATATATGTACAAAAACACTTGTATGGGAATGTTCATGGCAACTTTCTTCATTAGTCAAAAACTAGGAACCAGATGCCTGTGTTCAAGAGGCAAGTGGAAAAGGATTTACAGGATACTACTCGGTGGTGTAAAAGAACAAACAACTAAGACAATAAAGTAGTGGAATCCAAAACCGACATGCCGAGTGAAAGAAACCAGACATATAAAAGTATAAGCTATGGGCTTCCCTGGTGGTGCAGTGGTTGAGAGTCCGCCTGTCGATGCAGGGGACACGGGTTCGTGCCCCGTTCCAGGAAGATCTCACATGCCGCAGAGCGGCTGGGCCCGTGAGCCATGGCCACTGAGCCTGTGCGTCCGGAGCCTGTGCTCCACAACGGGAGAGGTCACAACAGTGAGAGGCCCGCGTACCGCCCCCCCCCCCCCAAAAAAGTATAAGCTATATGATACAATATCTGCGAACCTCTAGAAAACCCAAATCTTATTTAAAATGACAGAAAGCAACTCAGTGGCTACCTGGGACCCAAGCTGGGGTGACAGAAATGTTCTGTATATTGATTTTAGTGGTGGTTACACAGATACATACATTTATCAAATCACATAAAACTACATTTAAAATCCCATCCTTTCTGCTCTTTGGCCACCATAATGAAAGACTCCCATGTCTGGGAGCCTTGTAGAGCTTGCTTTTCATCTACACATTTATGACATTTACCAGCATAATGCAAATGATGCCATCATAAATGCAGACATGCACAGATTGTATACAAATATTTGTTAATAGGCTATGCTGCCATGGAAAAGTATATGTACTTTCTCAGTGTTGACTGCAGGGTCCTTTACATGTCCATAAGTTGAGGTTGTTTATTAAATTGTCTGATTATCAGTGTATAAAAACACCCTATCAAAATTCTGTTTTGGCAATTTTCCTAGATAATTCTGTCAATATTTATCTCATATGTTTGGGGTTACAATGGTTGATGTATTCAGGTTTCAGAACTGTGATATTTTTATGGTAATTTTTTCCTTTTATCATTAAGTGATAATCCTCAATTTGCCTTTGAAGTCTATCCATTTTGATAATATTGCTACTTCAACTTTCTTTCGATTGAAATTTTTAAATTTTTTTTATTTTTTTAACATCTTTATTGGAGGATACTTGCTTTACAATGGTGTGTTTCTGCTGTATAACAAAGTGAATCAGCTATACATATACATACATCCCCATATCTCCTCCCTCTGCATCTCCCTCCCACTCTTCCTATCCTACTCCCTAGGTGGACACAGAGCACCGAGCTCCGAGCTGATCTCCCTGTGCTATGCAGCTGCTACTCTCTCACTTCGTCCCAGCTTACCCTTCCCACTCCCTGTGTCCTCAAGTCCATTCTCTATGTCTGCGTCTTTATTCCTGTCCTGCCCCTAGGTTCTTCAGAACCTTTTTTTTTAGTTTCCATATATATGTGTTAGCATACAGTGTTTGTTTTTCTCTTTCTGACTTAGATTGAAGGTTTTTTTAATAGATATTTTCCATTTCTTACTTTTCAACTTTTCTATATCTTTATATCATATGGCTGTCTCCTAAATTAGTTTATAGCTGGATTTAGTTTTTGTTTGGTAGTAAGTCTCTCTCTCTCTCTCTAGGTAAGACATTCTCATCAAGGAATTTTCTTATATTTACAATTATTGTGCTACTGATATATCCAAACTTATTTTAATTTTTTATTTTTCATGCTTCATTTTTATTAGTATTCAGCCTTTAATATCAAATTTGCAATATTTATCTGTAGTTAAACTTGTTATAGGACTATAATTTTTCAGCTGAAACTTGCCAAGCCTTTTCTAAATATAATTATCAAAAGAGGGGAGAAGAGGCACCAGTTCATGTCTGTTTCTTAGTTGAAATGATCAACCCTTCCCTCAATAAGAATAATATATTTGTGAGAATTTTGGAGTTGGGAAGAGTCTTACAAAAGTGGCCTAATCCATTGTACATGTGAAAATCGAAGGCTGGAGGATTCAGATATGTTGTTCAAGGTCATAAAGTGAGTTAGTATGACTGAATTGAATTCTACTAATTCTTAGTCTAGTGTTCTTTCCATGCTGTGCTTTCAGATTTACGTTGTACAGGCTGTTGAATATCATCATTTCTGCAGTACAATAGTAGCATGTCTTCCTCTTAAGGAGCTTGTAAATTGAATCAATTCTGAGATATGCATATTAAATTAAGAAGCATGCAAAGCAGATGGTAAAATGCAAATGAATTAAGAGCTCCAAGGTTATACAGATTTGAATCTATTTTAAAAAGTGACAGTCTGTTTTAAGTCTCATCAGTGACTTTGAAAACAATAGGCTCAGCCATAATGGGAAATATGAAACATTTTCTAACTTGCAGTTGTCCTTTGTAAAAAATGTTTTATTTCAATACCTAATTTATTATTTCTCATTTATGTATACCATGCAGCATTATTTCTCTACAAGCTTTACCTTCCCATTGAGTATTTGAATTTTCCTATCATTTATTTTTCCTCAAAGGCATTAACCTGCTTTTCTAAGTCATATTTCATTTTCTTTGTTACTTTTGCAGATACCTAAAATATTAAAACATTATTTCCAGTTAATCCCATATGCAACACAAAATGAAGAGCGAGAGTAGAGAATAATTACTCTGTATTTCAAAATACAGAACTGCTGGGGTAAATTAGATGATGGAGAATTATGGCAACAGGTCTCACAGTACTGACAATGGAAAAGTGGAAGGCATACCTGGAAAAAGCTTACACTTTTCTCTACATGAGAAAAAAAGGGAAACACTAAAATGCAATTTTAAATCACACTTCAATTTCCAGGTTAGTGTTCTCTTCTCAAAATATACATTGCCAACCTCCCAGGTTCAGCAGATCTTTCAAAACCAGCCTTGGAGATTTCAGTCTAGGGCTGCATTCTTAGTATATTCTTCAGTGGATAGACCAATTAGGCTTGTTTTCTGACAGCAGTCAATGTCATGGGGCCCTTGTTGAAATATCTGTCACATTTTGTGTCTATGAAAATGAGCTGCATCCTTAGGAATTTCAAAAGGCAATAAAGCAGGGCCTTCCCTGGTGGCGCAGTGGTTGAGCGTCCGCCTGCCGATGCAGGGGACACGGGTTCGTGCCCTGGTCCAGGAAGATCCCACATGCCGCGGAGCGGCTGGTCCCGTGAGCCATGGCCGCTGAGCCTGCGCGTCCGGAGCCTGTGCTCCGCAACGGGAGAGGCCACAACAGTGAGAGGCCCGCGTACCGCAAAAAAAAAAAAAAAGGCAATGAAGCAAAGGCCTGAGGAGGGCACCAGAGGGAGGGAGAGCAGAGTGTATCATTGTGAAGTTCTGATGGGGGTATTTGGTTTCTAATGATAGCGATGATTCCCTATGGTATGTAGGTACAAAGAATCAGAATCAAAACAAAACCTCATAAGTCCTATCTAGAAAAAAAAATCTAATTTTGATTAAATTTATATGCACTACAAATTAACTCTGAGAAAAGATAGGTTTGAAATTTTGTATATTTTGTTCTTCACAGAGACACATTTAAACCTGAGAAAGGGCAGACATGAGCGGTCCACAATCTATTGGGCATAGACTACATTGAGTCTTCCTCATGCCTTTCTTCCGGATGGCTGAAGGGTTTCCTCAAAGGTTGGCTTATCCTGAAGTCTACTCTTAAGCTCTGGCTAGTCCCATTCCACTTTTATTATTCTCCCTCTGTTATTCTTCGTTCCATCACAGTCTCAGTCCCACATTTATCTGTCCATCCCCAGAATACCTGGAACTTCGCTTTGGGTGACCAAATCATCCCACTTTGCCAGGGACTGTCACAGTTTTAGCCCTGAATGTCTCACATCTCAGGAATGAGTCCTTCTTTCTAAGTCGTTCTGGAAATTTAAATCTTTCTCCTCCAAGCCCAACCAAGGGACTACCTTACTTCATATTCATTCCCTCAACAGTTTCCTTCATCTAAAAAAAAAAAAAGAAAAAATCACTGCCCAATCTCTTCCCAAACACACACACGAGTTTAAAAATATATTGAGAATGAATGCCAAGGTTTTGCTTCATTGGGATTTGGCCTAAATGCCACCCTCCTCTTTGCCCTTTTGATATAAGCTAGAACTTTACTGGAAAGATTTGCTTCAATCTGCTTAGTGTCTTTGTCTTGCATCTCTGTGTTCCCAGGTCAGCCTTGTGCTTAGTAGGTGTTACACTTTCTTTGGCTCATCTTACCAAGTTTTTCACACTCTCAGATAACATTCACTTGCTGGCTCAGGCTTGCCTTGGATACTGAGCCAAACTAGGAGTGAAAGTACATATTTCAATAATGCCTCTCCACTTGATTTCCCTGTAATGGAACATGGAATTAAGTCACACTTCATATTGTGGAATATACTGGTCCAATGATAATTGCTCATCTTTTGTATGTGACCTGCTTTTTCCTCATTTAGAAGATTTTAAAAGATATTTCCTTTGTCCCTACTATTCTGAAATTTCACAACTATGTCCTTTGGTGTGGGTATTTTCCCATTCATTGTGCTGGACACTCAGTGGGTCTTTTCATTCTGAAAAACCATGTCCGTTGATACCTTTTTATACCAGTTTCCTATTCATTTACACATTCTGTAATATCTCTATGCTTTAGAATAGTTTATTGCTGCTATACTCTTTTCATTATATATGACATCCTGTTCTTTTTAATGGATGCAACATTTTCCCTTATTAAGATGACCATAAAATATAATGCATTTATTTAATGTTCATTTTCATCTTTCTAAGTATCAAAAAACTTTATTAGACTACACCTCACAATGACCTTAATTGTTTTAGTAATAAATTATCAACTGTACAAGTTAAAACATTCACTTTATGAATGTTGAGACTATGGCAACATATAATTAAATGAAATTTATTGAAGTTGTTCAAAGCACTGTGGAAAATCTTCTTTCCGGCCTCTGATTGTCCAGCTTCGGAGTACTGGTGAAAACAGAATGCAAACCTAATATATTATATGTTTTGTATCTGCCAAATCATAGATCATCCTGAAAGAGCCAAACTTTTTTTTTCCCAGTCCATGGAAGTCAGTTGAAGAACTGACATGCTTTAATCCTAATCAGTGCTTGAATGAAAATACAGAGAAAAAAAAAAAAAAACTCCATATAGGAAAACTTTTTAAAATAATAAAAGAATAGTGATCTTAATCAATTAGAAATAAGCCAAAAGCCAAATGAATTTTAAGTAAAATAAGTCCTTGGGGATAAAACCAAATTGAAAAGTTCTTAATGGCACAAAGTTTCTTAGACATGGACAGGAAAACAATAATGAGTTATCATTTGAATCAATAACAAAATATCTTCTCTATTAACAAAAATATACCACACTACAACTGAATGACATGAGAAGTCACTTCTACATCAATGTTCAAGCTGAGAGTAATAGTATAGAACAATGAGTCCAAACCTTATTTTTATAGAGAGGCAACTGAGATCAAATGAAAGAAGGAACTCATTCAGCTCCTCACAAATAGTTAATGGCCCATGAAACAAGCATGTTGTTGTTCCACAATCAAAATCTTTAGCCTTTTTATTCCTACAAACTCCAACGTTTTTTTCACTATGGTAATTGGTCCTATAATTGAATATTTAATTCATCTACAGTTAAACTCCCCAGGTGAGAAATAATTGACAAATTCTAGTTAAGGCCCATATAATTTAATCTTCAATACAATACAATTTCAAAAAGAGAAAAGAAGATTCTAGATCTATATGTTTTAAATAAAACATCATTTAAAGTAGAACACGAAGTAGTACAGAAATGAACAATAGAAACAAGAATTTAAAAAAAAAGAAAGCCAAGTATTTGTGGGATAATTAGAGGAATTAGAGTTGTAAGATCTAGAGAAGAGAATATTAAGGGGTGGCTTTCTATGGTTAAAAGACAGATCTAGCCTATTATTCACCATCTTCATTGAGATAAAATATAGTTAGAGCAAGGAACAGATGCAACCAAGAAGCAGTTCTTGGGTACAGAGTGACTAATGTCTGGCCCAGCACCTAGTGAGTGAAATAAGAGGGTATGGTAGATGAATCCCTAGAGTTTGGGGGTAAAGAGACTAACAGTTATCATCCTACTCTTACTTGAAATTTGTTGGCCAGAGATCTAGGAGCTAAACCAAGTGACCAATTTGATATGTTAATACCACAAGGCAAGCTGCCTCTCCCAGTGAGAAAAATATTATGTTCAATTCTTCCAAGTTAAAGGCTTACTGTAATGATTAAGCACACAGACTTAGGGGTCAGAGTGCCTGGGTTCAAATCTCAAGCTTCACCAGTAATTATGTAAATTTAGACAAATTACTTTAAGGTGACTTGGGGTTTCTCATATGTAAAAGGAAGAGATTTTGGTACCCATTTTTTTAACAATTGTTAAGATAATACTTAGGAAATAGCAAATTAATATTATCTTCCAAATATCTGAATTCATGTCATCTGACAGATTCCAATATTATTCTTTAAATAATTATTGAAAATATCAAGATAAAAATACAGATTTTAAAATTATCTGTTAAGGGTATCACCAGGTTAATTTAAGGGAGAAAAATGTAGCTAAAGTTATTTAACAGCTTTGAATACATCTGAATGTCACATCAACTGGGCAGTGGTCAATACTTTGACTAAATTCTAATCAAGAGGCTATTAAGTTAGTGAAATTTTGAAATCTCATAATTGGCATTTGTTTTCTCTGAGTAATGTTGTACTCTATTCACATGAACATTGGAGAGGCAGTTTTCCAGTCATTTTTATTAGAAAACATGAGGCAAGACCATACCCCTCTAAGCATAAAGTTCTACAAATACTCATAGTGTAAAATCTCAAAGTATAACTTGTTTCCAAATAGCTGAGTCTGTTGGCTGCCAAATGAACTTTCAGTTGAAACAATGGAAAAAGCACAAAGAATATAGAATTTAGACACAAAAAAGAGAACATCCAGCAAAATGACTTGGTAGCTAAACTCATAGTAATGAAATGCGAAAGTCTTAAATTTATTTATGGCAAGCATCTCAGTCAAGACTTTAATCTGTAAGTATGGTGAAAAGACTATAGAGCAAGAAAAGCAGAGAGCAGAGTCTCAGCTAATAAGATATCCCAGTCAGTTCTGTGATAATGAGATATATGTGTTTCTGAAAATCACTTCATTCAGAGAAATTCTGCAATAAAAACCATAGGTCTGAGGACACCTTCAAGATGGCGGAGGAGTAAGATGTGGAGATCACCTTCCTCCCCACAAATACATCAGAAATACATCTAAATGTGGAACAACTCCTACAGAACACCTACTGAATGCTCGCAGAAGACCGCAGACTTCCCAAAAGGCAAGAAACTCCCCATGTACCTGGGTAGGGCAAAAGAAAAAAAAGAGACAAAAGAATAGGGACAGGACCTTGCACCTCTGGGAGGGAGCTGTGAAGGAGCAAAAGTTTCCACACACTAGGAAGCCCCTGCACTGGCAGAGATGGAGGGTGATGGGGGGGGAAGCTTAAGAGGGCAGCAATAGGGACACAGAAGCCAAAGCAGAGAGATTCCTGCACAGAGGATTGGTGCCGACCACCACTCACCAGCCTGAGAAGCTTCTCTGCTCACTCGCCAGGACGGGTAAGGGCTGGGAGCTGAGGCTCTGCCTTCAGAGGTCAGATCCAAAGAAGAGAAAGGGAAAAATTCTCCCAGAAGCCTCAGGAGCAGCAGATTAAATCTCCACAAACAACTTGATGTACCCTGAATCTCTGGAATACCTGAATAGACAACAAATCATCCCAAACGTGAGGCAGTGGACACAGGGAGCAACTGTGGACTTGGGGTTTGCTTTCTGCATCTAATTCATATCTGGTTTTATATTTATCTTAGTTTAGTACTTAGAGTTTATTATCATTGGTAGACTTGTTAATTGATTTGGTTGCTCTCTTCCTTTTTTTATATATATATAGATATATATTGTTTTTTCCTTTTTCTCTTTTTGTGAGTGTGTATGTGTATGCTTCTTTGTGTGATTTTGTCTGTACAGCTTTGCTTTTACCATTTGTCCTAGAGTTATGACTGTCCTTTTTTTTTCTTTTTATCATTGGTGTATGTTTTTTGGTTTGGTTGCTCTCTTCTTTCTTTCTTTCTTTTTAGTTATTAATATTTCATTTTTAATAATTTTTTATTTTGATAACTTTTATTTTATTTTTTCTTACTTTCTATCATTTTCTCCCTTCTCTTCTGAGCCATGTAGCTGACAGGGTCTTGGTGCTCTGGCTGGGTGTCAGGCCTGTGCCTCTGAGGAGGGAGAGCCGAGTTTAGGACACCGGTCCACCAGAGACCTCCTGGCACCACATAATATCAAACTGAGAAAATCTCCCAGAGATCTCCATCTCAATGTTAAGACCCACCTCCACTCAACAATCAGCAAGGTACAGTGCTGGACACCCTATGCCAAATGACTAGCAAGACAGGAACACAACCCCACCAATTAGCAGAGAGGCTGCCTAAAATCATTATAAGGTCACAGACATCCCAAAACACACCACCAGATGCGGCCCTGCCCAGATGAAAGACAAGATCCAGCCTCTTCCACCACAACATAGGCACCAGTCCCATCCACCAGGAAGCCTACACAACCCACTGAAACAACCTTAGCCGCTGGAGGCAAACACCAAAAACAAGGGGAACTATGAACCTGCATCTTGCGAAAAGGAGACCCCAAAAACAGTAAGTTAAGCAAAATAAGAAGACAGAGAAACACACAGCAGATGAAGGAGTAAGGCAAAACCCCATCAGACCAAACAAATGAAGAGGAAATAGGCAGTCTACCTGAAAAAGAATTCAGAGTAATGATAGTAAAAATGATCCAAAAGCTTGGAAACAGAACAGAGAAAACACAAGAAATGTTTAACAAGGACCTAGAAGAACTAAAGAGCAAACAAACAATGATGAAAAACAAAATAAATGAAATTAAAATTCTCTACAAGGAATGAATAGCAGAATAACTGAGGCAGAACGGATAAGTGACCTGGAAGATAAAAGAGTGGAAATAACTACCACAGAGCAGAATAAAGAAAAAGAATGAAAATAATTGAGGACAGTCTCAGAGACCCCTGGGACAACACTAAATGCACCAACATTCGAATTATAGGGGTCCCAGAAGAAAACAGGAAAAACAAAGGGATTGAGAAAATATATGAAGAAATTATAGTTGAAAACTTCACTAATTTGGGATAGGAAATAGTTAATCAAGTCCAGGAAACACAGAGAGTCCCATACAGGATAAATCCAAGGAGAAACACGCCAAGACACATATTAATCAAACTATGAAAAATTAAACACAAAGAACAAATATTAAAAGCAGCAAGGGAAAAGCAACAAGTAACATACAAGGGAATCCCCAAAAGGTTAACAGCTGAACTTTCAGCAGAAATTCTGCAAGCCAGAAGGGAGTGGCAGGATATGTTTAAAGTGATGAAGGGGAAAAACCGACAACCAAGATTACTCTATCCAGCAAGGATCTTATTCAGATTTGACAGGGAAATTAAAACCTTTACAGAAAAGCAAAAGCTAAGAGAGGGCTTTCCAGATGGCACAGTGGTTGAGAGTCCACCTGCCGCTGCAGGAGACACAGGTTTGTGCCCCGGTCCGGGAAGATCCCACATGCCATGGAGCGGCAGGGCCCTTGAACCATGGCAGCTGAGCCTGTGCGTCCAGAGCCTGTGCTCCGCAACAGGAGAGGCCACAACAGTGAGAGGTCCGCATACCAAAAAAAAAAAAAGCTAAGAGAATTCAGCACCACCAAACCAGCTTTAAAACAAATGCTAAAGGAACTTCTCTATGCAGAAAACACAATAGAAGAAAAAGACCTACAATAACAAACCCAAAACAATTAAGAAAAGGTAATAGGAACATAGATATTGATAATTACCTTAAATGTAAATGGATTAAATGCTCCAACCAAAAGACATAGACTGGCTGAATGGATACAAAAACAGGGCCCATATATATATGCTGTTTACAAGAGACACACTTCAGACCTAGGGACACATACAGGCTGAAAATGAGGGGATGGAAAAAGATATTCCATGCAAATGGAAATCAGAAGAAGGCTGGAGTTGCAATTCTCATATCAGACAAAATAAACTTTAAAACAAAGACTATTACAAGAGACAAAGAAGGACACTACATAATGATCAAGGGATCAATCCAAGAAGAAGATATAACAATTGTAAAAATTTATGCACCCAACATAGGAGCACCTCAATACATAAGGCAAATACTAACAGCCATAAAAGGGGAAATTAACAGTAACAAAATCATAGGAGGGGGCTTTAACACCCCACTTTCACCAATGGACAGATCATCTAAAATGAAAATAAATAAGGAAACACTAGCTTTAAAAGATACATTAAACAAGATGGACGTAATTGATATTTAAAAGACATTCCATTTGGGCTTCCCTGGTGGCGCAGTGGTTGAGAGTCCGCCTGCCGATGCAGGGGACACGGGTTCGTGCCCCGGTCTGGGAGGATCCCACGTGCCGCGGAGCGGCTGGGCCCGTGAGCCATGGCCGCTGAGCCTGCGCGTCCGGAGCCTGTCCTCCGCGACGGGAGAGGCCACAACAGTGAGAGGCCCGCGTAACGCATAAAAAAAAAAAAAAAAAAAAAAAAGACATTCCATTTAACAACAGAAGACACTTTCTTTTCAAGTGCTCATGGAACATTCTCCAGGATAGATCATATCTTGGGTCACAAATCAAGCCTTGGTAAATTTAAGAAAACTGAAACCATATCAAGTATCTTTCCTGACCACAACACTAAGAGACTAGATATCAGTTACAGGAAAATATCTGTAAAAAATACAAACACATGGAGGCTAAATAATACACTACTTAATAACCAAGAGATCACTGAAGACATCAAAAAATACCTGGAGAAAAATGACAATAAAAACACTATGAGCCAAAACATATGGGATGCAGCAAAAGCAGTTCTAAGAGGGAAGTTTATAGCAATACATTCCTACCACAAGAAACAAGAAACATCTCAAATGAACAACCTAACCTTACACCTAAAGCAATTAGAGAAAGAAGAACAAAAAATCCCAAAGTTAGCAGAAGGAAGGAAATCATAAAGATCAGATCAGAAATAAATGATAAAGAAATGAAGGAAACGATAGCAAAGATCAATAAAACTAAAAGCTGGTTGTTTGCAAAGATAAACAAAATTGATAAATCATAACAAGCCAGACTTATCAAGAAAAAAAGCGAGAAGATTCAAATCAATAGAATTACAAATGAAAAAGGAGAAGTTACAACTGACACTGCAGAAATGCAAAGGATCATGAGAGATTACACAGGCAAGCAAGATTACACAAGCAACTATATGCCAATAAAATGGACAACCTGGAAGAAATGAACAAATTCTTAGAAATGCACAACCTTCTGAGACTGAACCAGGAAGAAACAGAAAATATAAACAGACCAATCACAAGCACTGAAATTGAAACTGTGATTAAAAATTTTCCAACAAACAAAACCCCAGGACCAGATGACTTCACAGGTGAATCCCATCAAACATTTACAGAAGAGCTAACACCTTTCCTTCTCAAACTCTTCCAAAATATAGCACCAGGAGGAACACTCCCAAACTCATTCTACGAGGCCACCATCACTCTGATACCAAAACCAGACAAAGATGCCACAAAGAAAGAAAACTACAGGCCAATAGCACTGACAAACATAGATGCAAAAATCGCAACAAAATACTAGCAAACAGAATCCAACAGCACATTAAAAGGATCATACACCTTTTAATCATCAAGGGGGGTTTATCCCAGGAATGCAAGGATTCTTCAATATACGCAAATAAATCAATGTGAAACCCCATATTAACAAATTAAAGGGGAAAAACCATATGATCATCTCAATAGATGCAGAGAAAGCTTTTGACAAAATTCATCACCCATTTATGATAAAAACCCTCCAGATAGTAGGCATAGAGAGAACTTTCCTCAATATAATAAAGGCCATATATGACAAACCCACACCCAACATCATCCTCAATGGTGAAAAACAAACCATTTCCACTAAGATCAGGAATAAGACAAGGTTACCCTTTCTCAAGACTATTATTCAACATAGTTTTGGAAGTTTTAGCCACAGCAATCAGAGAAGAAGAAATAAAAAGAATCCAAATCGGAAAAGAAGAAGTAAAGCTGTCACTGTTTGCAGATGACATGATACTATACGTAGAGAATCCTAAAGAGCTACCAGAAAACTACTAGCGCGAATCAATGAATTTGGTAAAGTAGCAGGATACAAAATTAATGCACAGGAATCTCTTGCATTCCTATACACTAATGATGAAAAATCAGAAAGTGAAATTAAGGAAATATTCCCAATTACCATTGCAAGAAAAAGAATAAAATATCTAGGAATAAGCCTACCTAAGGAGACAAAAGACCTGTATGCAGAAAATTATAAGACACTGATGAAAGAAATTAAAGATGATATAAATAGATGGAGAGATATACCATGTTTCCGGGATTGAAAGAATCAACATTATGAAAATGACTCTACTACCTAAAGCAATCTACAGATTCAATACAATCCCTATCAAACTACCAGTGGCATTTTTCACAGAACTAGAACAAAAAATTTCACAATTTGTAGAGAAACACAAAAGACCCCGAATAGCCAAAGCAATCTTGAGAAAAACGGAGCTGGAGGAATCAGGCTCCCTGACTTCAGACTACACTACAAAGCTACAGTAATCAAGACAGTATGGTACTGGCCCAAAAACAGAAATATAGATCAATGGAACAGGATAGAAATCCCAGAGATAAACCCACGCACATATGGTAAACTTATCATTGATAAAGGAGGCAAGAATATACAGTGGAGAAAAGACAGCCTCTTCAATAAGCGGTGCTGGGAAAACTGGACAGCTACATGTAAAAGAATGAAATTAGAATACTCCCTAACACCATACACAAAAATAAACTCAAGATGGATTAAAGATCTAAATGTAAGGCCTGACACTATAAAACTCTTAGAGGAAAACACAGGCAGAACACTCTGTGACATTAATCACAGCAAGACCCTTTTGACCCACCTCCTAGAGAAATGGAAATAAAAACAAAAATAAACAAATGGGACCTAATGAAACTTCAAAGCTTTTGCACAGCAAAGGAAAACATAAACAAGACGAAAAGACAACCCTCAGAATGGGAGAATGTATTTGCAAATGAAGCAACTGACAGAGGATTAATCTCCAAAATTTACAAGCAGCTCATGCAGCTCAATATCACAAAAACAAACAACCCAATCCAAAAAAGGGCAGAAGACCTAAATAGACATTTCTCCAAAGAAGACATACAGACTGCCAACAAACACATGAAAGAATGCTCAACCTCACTAATCATTAGAGAAATGCAAATCAAAACTACAATGAGATATCATCTCACACCAGTCAGAATGGCCATCATCGAAAAATCTACAAACAAGAAATGCTGGAGAGGGTGTGGAGGAAAGCGAACCCTATTGCACTGTTGGTAGCAATGTAAATTGATACAGCCACTATGGAGAACAGTATGGAGGTTCCTTTAAAAACTAAAAATAGAACTACCATACGCCCCAGCAATCCCACTAGTGAGCATATACCCTGAGTAAACCATAATTGAAAAAGAGTCATGTACCAATATGTTCATTGCAGCTCTATTTACAATAGCCAGGACATGGAAGCAACCTAAGTGTCAATCAACAGATGAATGGATAAAGAAGATTTGGCACATATATACAATGAAATATTACTCAGCATAAAAGGAAACGAAATTGAGTTATTTGTAATGAGATGGACAGACCTAGAGTCTGTCATACAGAATGAAGTAAGTCAGAAAGAGAAAAACAAATACCATATGCTAACACATATATATGGAATCTAAAAAAAAAGAAAAAAAAATGGTCATGAAGAACTTAGGGGCAAGACCAGAATAAAGACACAGACCTACTAGAGAATGGACTTGAGGATATGGGGAGGGGGAAGGGTAAGCTGGAACAAAGTGAGAGAGCGGCATGGACATACATACACTACCAAATGTAAAACAGATAGCCAGTGGGAAGCAGCCGCATAGCACAGGGAGATCAGCTCGGTGCTTTGTGACCACATTAGAGGGGAGGGATAGGGAGGGTGGGAGGGAGGGAGATGAAAGAGGGAAGAGATATGGGGCAATATGTATATATATAACTGATTCACTTTGTTATAAAGCAGAAAGTAACACACCTTTTAAAGCAATTATACTCCAATAAAGATGTAAAAAAAAAATGATGAACATAGGGGCAGCATAGGAATAAAAACGGAGACATAGACAATGGACTTATGGACACAGGGCGGGGGAAGGGTAAGCTGGGATGAAGTGAGAGAGTGGCATGGACATATATACACTACCAAATGTAAAACAGTTAGCTAGTGGGAAGCAGCCACATAGGATGGGGAGATCAGCTCGGTGCTTTGTGACCAACTAGAGGGGTGGGATAGGGAGGGTGGAACGGAGACGCAAGAGGGAGGCGATATGGGGATATATATTTATGTATAGCTAATACACTGTTATGAAGCAGAAACTAACACACCATTGTAAAGCAATTATACTCCAATAAAGATGTTAAAATAAATAAATAAATAAACCAGAGGTCTTATGCAAAAAAAAAAAAAAAAGAAAAACAATGAGGCTAGAGGCACACTACTCTAAAACTTCCTCAGTGAAACAATGAAAAAAGAAAGACAAGAATCTAATGAATTTGGTAGAACCGTTTTACACATGTTAAATAGTTACACATGTTAAAATATATAAATAAAAAGGGTATTTTACTTTGAAAAGGACCTGACTTGTGTACAGGGGCAACAGAGAGGTTGCAGCTTGTGTATTATTGTGAAGAGGTAGGAGGAGGATTAAGAGAAATTGTAGGAAACGTTGCAGTACAAGATTCAGTTGGGTGTGGTGGAACTTCTCTTTTTTGTCCCTTCCTTCATCCTACTGCCTGGAATATGGCTATCCTGGCCAACATTCTAGATTGGATTAGAGTCTGGGATCCTGAAGAGCAAATCTCTGGGTGGCCTCCCTGTGGACTTTTACATGACCAATAAAAAGCTTATTTTTTTAAAGTCACAATTATTTTTGTTCTCTTACTTGCAATTAAGGTCAATCCTAACTGATACAGACATCCTAGATAAATCCTATTTCTATTTTTTCTCACTTTTAATACATTTTCATCCTTTTTACCACACTCTATAAGAATCACATGAGGTGGGGGACAGAAATGGAGTGATGTGGGTCAAAGAGCACAAATTTTCAGTTGTAAGAAGAATAAGTTCTGAGGATCTAGTGTACAGCATGGTAACTATAGTTAATAATACCGTATTGTATACTTGAAACTTGCTGAGAATAAATCTTAAGTAGTCATACGCACACAAGAACATAGTAAGGAAAAAAGAGTTACTTATGTAAGGTGATGGACATGTTAATTATCTGGATTTTGATAATCATTCTACAATCATACATATACAATTGTATATGTATATCAAACCATTACATTGTATACTTTCAATATATACAATTGTATTTATCAGTTATTACTTAATAAAGTTAAAGAATCACTTGGATCAATCTTCCAATGCATTATGTAATTTAATTGCTGTATCCTTTCTCCTATTTAATCCCTCTGTTTACTTTTTAATTTCATTATCATGTTTTTTTAATTCCCAAGACTTCAAATTTTCTTTTTCACTGAAGTCTGTTATTTTATTCTCTCACGAGAATACTAAGTATGCTTAAATTTTCTTCTTTTCCTATGTTGAACTTTTTGTCTATGATTATTTCTTAATTTTATTGAATTTATTTCTCTTAGGTTTCCTTACATGCCTGGTAGCTCTTACTGAATGTTCCAATGTTTAAAATATCATCTCAGAAACATTAAAAAACCCAGGCTGTGAAAACATGTTCTGATTTAGGAGTCCTATCTCCAGAGGCTATGCAGTGGGGCACAAGGCAGAACTTGTGGCTGGTTTAGCATTTTGTAAGTGCATGAGAATATTTTGTCTGCCCGGGAAGGGGAGGCTCCGTTCTTCATGGTAAGCATAAGTTATCTGGAAACTTTCTCCATACCAACTCCATAACTCTTATAATCTCTTGTGAGAATGTCTAAATTAGAATGCCCCCACCCCACCCTGAGGCCAAAATTAGGAAAGCATTGGAAAGATTAATGAATGGACATTTGTCGTTTGTTTTGCTTCACCTAGCATCTGAACTCCTATGTTAGACGTTTCCATTCAATGAGTCTTGCTGAGGCAAAGAATGCATCCCTCTGTAAAATCTGAGACTGTAGGGATCTGATTTTCTAGTTATCTGACATAAGCTCTGCCAATCAAAATGCATCTGTGCCAGATCTGACGCTCTAAAAGCAAAAACCTGTGCCCATGCCTGAGTGTCATAGAACAGAAGTGGCTCAACGGCAAATCATTGTGATTTCACCTGAATGAAGGATGAGAAATTCCATAAGACCACATCTGTGGCTTGGATTTGGTTGTTGCTCCTGGCAGCCCAGCCTTCAGTCTAATTCTCCAGTCTTCCTGCAGTTCTTGAGCCAACCAAGCCCTTATCTGCTTCACCCAGAGTAGGCATTTTTTGCTTACAGTTAAGAACCTGATTAATACAACTGGCATGACTATGTCACAGCCCTTTAATAACCAAGCAAACCTCATATGGCCTCCCTCTCTAAAACCTACTACCTCTGGGGAAATAAAAAAAGTAGTTTGGAAAGCACCTCTCCTTCCCCAGTAGCACTTTTCATCAATCTTTCATTTTATCATCAGCCTGATATCACATGTTCTATTTCTTAAAAAAAACAAAAAATGCATCACTGTTCTGGTTTTTTGATGGTTCTTGCCCAGCTTTCTAAATTCCTTTCTATCCCATTTTCTTTTCTGTATGTTTCAGTGAGATTTGAGCTGGTAGGAAAAGTAAATCATGTATTTAGGAAACCATATTGAACTGAAAGTTTATTTCCTACATTTTCTTCTTCATTTTTAAGATAATGATTGCTATATGTGTATTTTAAATATACATATGTATGTTTATATGTCTGTGTGTGTGTTTGTGTGATCTATAGGTCATTTGAAGAGTTTCTAACTTAATGATGATGTTAGCAAACAAGCAGGGTCCTCAGTAACACATCTTATCGCACACATCTGCAAACCTTTATCATCTTTATGGATGTAGTCAGGTTGCTTTCTACTTGTATTCATTGTCAATCATCAAAGCAAACATTCCATCTCAATTTATGCCACAAAGCTCCTCATCTGCTTTCAACTGAAATAATCTACAATGTGTTTATTCTCTCTTTGTTTGTGGGTTCGCCTAAATACCTATTTGAGATGAAATCATGAAGTTTATTATGGTGTATGTTTACTATAGTAAAATTGATTTTCCCTGATTATCAGGCCCACCAATAAAATCATTACATAGCTTTATTCAACACTGTGGTCCATTTAATTTGGAATCATGTGCTATGAAAAAGCTTGAATAAAATGAATGAGTTGTAAACTGGACCTACTTTGAATGTAGTTAAGTCCATTTTAAGTGGATTTACTTAAAGCTAGTAAAAAGAATCTATACTTGCTAATGTAAAGTTATCAACACATAGCAGATGCCCAATCATAACTCTTGTGTGATTGATGTTCTCCCTCTCCCGTCCCCCACACACAAAAAAACCCCTCTAATTTACCTTTTTTTTTTTTTTTTTAATGTTCAGTGCTTGTACTGGGTTTTCATAAGATAGGGCACACCTGCATATATTTATAACAGCTGAATTTTCTAGCTGCCTCAACATCACATTCCCTAACGTTGCCCTAAAAGCACTCTCTGTTTCTGTTTCCTTTACCTTTGCTGATTTTCTTCTGGTGAACTAACATTTCTCAGGCACTTCTTTCAATTTATTTTAAACTTCTGACTCTACTCTCTGAATTTTCCTGCTTCTCTTTAAACTCGAGTCAGGCTGTCAACACCACTTACTGAATGCCTGCTGTGAAAAGATACAAAAGGAATCAAGGCAACATTTTCTTTCCTTGAAGAATGTAAAAATCTACGGGTGAGGCAGAACATACATTCCCATTAAAAGTGTCAAAGCATCCTAAAATAGCCTGAAATAAGCATGTATTAATTTAGCATAACCCTTATGTGAATTCTGAAAGAATGCAATCTTATTTAGTACTAAGCAAGATTGATTAAGAAATTCCTTCAGGATCTGAGCTTTGAGTCTCAAGCCTTTAAGACATCATGCCTCCTTTTATAAGAAATATTGTATGACAGCCCTCACTGTCCTGAAATAAAATTAATAGGTGATAAACTCTTCCAATACACATAATTTCAGAGAAATTTATACAATGCCTTATCTGCAACATAAGGGAGGACAGAGCAAAAATAAGTTATAATCAAATATATATTTCAAAATATAAAATCAAGCACATGTACACTAGCAGACAAAATGAGATAGAGTCATTTGCTGGTCCTATATGTGACAACTACAAATGTGTCAGTGACTTGAAAATCAGGAGAGACATGGCTGTGTGAAGAGTGGTTTTCCACAGTGGTGACCAACTCTTGGTCAAATTCCAAAGGAAAATAAATCTTCCCTTGGTTTATATTGTGGGTTACACTCATGTAAAAATTAAGTGTATATTAGAACTGTACAAAAACACTTGTTTCCTCTATGTAAAAGAGTTAAATTCCGGTCTCAAATAATTAGAAACAGGCTTTTCATTTACATGAATTACCAGTGGCTAGTCAAATATGGTGAGGATTAGGGACAATTCTTTATTGTGCAAGACTGTCCTCACCCTGAAGGATGTCTAATATCTTCCTGCTCACTACCCTGTCCAGTCATGTGACAACTCAAAGTTTCTCCTCATATTTGCCAAAGCATCCCCTGGGGATGGCACTACTTCCATTGAGTATAACTAGAAGTAGAAAGAGGACAGATCTTCATTGAGAAATGGGCCAAGCATTTCAGTGCCTTCTTTGTTCCATCCCACTGGTTCTTAAACCTTATTGGTGCCAAAACCATATGGAGAAACTTCTGATTTATCTAGTTAACACACTTAACACACACTTAGGTAGTGCTTACTATGCCTAAACTGTTATAAACACTCTCCAAATGTTATCTCATTGAATCTACTTAACAACCATTTAAGGTAGGCACTATTACTACAGATTATAGATTAGGAAACTGGGGCGGGGGGGCATCAAGAGCTAAGTGATTTACCCAGGTCACACAGCTAAGAAGTATACAAGCCAAGATTCAAATATATTGATGTCTTTGGTTTCAGGGTAACTGGTAAGCACTATGCTATACAGTAGACATAATCCCATCCTTGATGATTTTTATTCAGTAAATCTGGGATAATGACAGAGAAATCTGTCTGTATTTGAATAAGACTTTCACACATAGTGAGAAAGGCACTGAATGGCATTTGGAAACCACAGCACTATACCACTGCTCAATTGGGAGTGACAGGAAAGAGCCTTATCTGGTCAGAGTCAAATCTTTGTGTCAGAGTATAATGAGAAAACAAGGAAGAACAGTAGGTTGAGGACTATTCATGTGGAACCTTGGGAGCCAAGCTAAGGTACATCACTTTTATAAAATGGTCAGTAGGGAGCTATGTATTGTTCAATAGAATGAAATATATTAAAAACACAGCATCGGAAGAAGAGTATAAATAGCATTAATAAGCATAATAATGTTGTAAGTATAACACATTCAGCAACACATAAAGATAATAAATCTGAAGCTGGAGAAAGCACATTAGTTTATACACACTATGTGAAAAAAAGTGACAGTATCATCTAACTAGCTGTTGAATAGCTTTCAATTATGAGCCTTACAAACCAGTTAAATAATTGTGGGTCACAGATGGATAGGCACTGGGAGTTAACTGAAAGTTAGACGGTAACTTTGAGAGCATTAAGCCTGGAGACCACAAACCCAAACACCTATAGGATCAGGCAGACAATGAAGCAGAATAGTTCTAACACAACAGGGAGTAGTGGGGAGGGTGTCAAACTAGAATGTGCATGGAGGACATCAGTCACTCTGTTGTGGGCAATTACTCATATAATTATGCTAATCCGATATTGGCAGATGCTCTCTTTTAAAGAGAGGCAAGATATTCAGATTTTTAATCAAATAATTCACATTTTACCATGTTATGCTCAAAGATATTTTGAAAGTTTTATCAATTAATTTGTTGATATGTGGATAGAGTGTAACTTTTCACCTCTCCTAGATTTTATAATGTAACCAAAATGACTGATAGTGCCTTTAAAAACATAGGGACTTTAAAGTATTGCTGGATGCTCTTTTACTAATTTCTCACCTATGCCAGGTTAAAAAAAAAAAAAAAAAATGGTTGTTCCACCTACGGTGACCCCTGCACTTGTAATGACTGGTAATAAAGTACATGATCTAGGAGTCATAGTTTAGGTCCAGAGCCATGTTTCCCATTTATTAGACACATTACATTCACCAAACCACTTAAGCTTCTGTGCCTACTCTGTAAATTGGAGATTATTTCCTAATCCGTATTTCTCAAGAGGTTGCTATAAAAACCAGATGAAATAAATAATGTATATTAAACCTATTGAACCCTGCACAAAAGCAGTACAGTGAGAATATCATTGAACTAGAAATTAGGGGATCTAGTCAATTAGTAGTGGTTTTCTAAACTTGAACTGAGAAGGATGATCTAGAGCAATGACCTTTAATAGAAATGCCATGTAAGCCACATATGTAGCTTTAAGTTGTCTAGAGTCCACACTGAAAAAGGAACAAATAAAATTAATTTTAATATAATTTATTTAACCCAATGTATCTAAACTATTACCATGTCAACATATAATCAGTATGAAATTATTATTGAGATAGTTTACATATATCTTCACACCAATCTTTAATGTGTATTTTACACTTACAGCATGTTTCAATTTGGATTAGTCACATTTCAAGTGCTTGATGGTCACAGGTGGTAGTGGCTACCGTAGTGGACAGCACAGATCTAGATAGTTGAAGATCACGCCTTCAACTCTCAACGTTGTTACCTGTCTCATTATTAAAAAGCTCATTATGCCTCAGTCTTTCTAAATGGCTTAAGCATAAACCTACATCATGATGAATTAAATAGTCTCTAACATTTTTTTTAATTAGGAGTTTAAAAAGTTTAGCTAAGCCACTCTTCTCTAGTTCCACAGTAAGAGAAGATACTAAGAATTACAGTATATAAACAACATCCTTTGGTATATTTAAAACTGACACAGTCAAAAGTAAAATTTTATTAAACAGAAAACTTATTCAGCCCTTTCATTGTATAGAAGGGGCACACACAATTTCACTCATGTGAGCAACTTGCCCTATTTGTTATCAAATCAACTGAATGCCAGACATATAACTGAATTTTGAAATCATCAATCTGCTCTAGGAGATATCCACCATTACACCTGCACAAATAATTTGTTTGGTGCGGATAAATCTATCAATATGGTGATGAAGAAAGATGCGTGGAAAAACTTTCCAATTTTTTTCAGATATACTGAACTATTGCCTTCCTTTTTGAACATCTTAGGGAATTTCTTATAACATATGGTGAGATCTCATCAGATTCCTTAGATAACAGAACCTTAATCCTAAATGCAGGCAGGTAGTTAGTCATTAATTCAACACTTCAGCTTTCAGCCAGGAAAGTAAGATGGAACTTCCTGATGCCTAGAAGATATGATTCCAGAGATTTCCCCTTGGCCTTCTTTAGGGGAAATTCTTAAATCTATAAGCATTATATCTGAGTTACTAACAATGCTCTAAATTTAACATGTCACACACGGAATGCTGCAGGACCACAGCATTAGCACCAATACAAAGGGCACTATTTACATTTTATTCCACTGAGCCCACTGCCAAGAGGGGCATAGCTGGGTGTTTGCAACTTGGCAGCCTTAATGGGCTGTGTTTCTCCTAAGAATAAACATGTCTCAACTTACAATTAATCAACATAAGTTATTCAGTTTAGCCATCACCTACACATATTTTCTTCTGTAAATTCTCTAAGTACACATTTATAACCACTTGTTTTGCATTTCCTATTTCTCCATCTGAGAGTCCTCTTTCATTATTTAGCAAAGAAGCTCCCACTCATCATCTTCTACAGTTTATTCAAATAATAAAGCATCTTCTTTCTTTTCCCTGCAGATGCTATTTAAAATATAAAAATCAGAAAAAAATAGCTGGAGATAAATTATCCATAAAATGACACTTCTTAGCTAATCACATATTTGCAAATTTTATTATACTGTTTCTATTACAAGTAAATGAAGCAATCTTGTAGAAATTTATTATGTGTGTTCTACCAAAGAAAACATAAACTTCACTTTAATTATCACTATTATTAGCATTATTAAAGTCAATATCATTTAATTATATAAATTACATATGTTTTCTTTGTATATTTACCATAAAGCATGATTCAAAGTTGAGTGTGTGTATAGTCTACCATTAGTCTAAAAAACCATAATTAATTTGAAGTTGAAAACCTCACCCAAAGTTATATAAGAAAACAATAGCAACATTAAGGATTGAGATTGGACCTAAAATTTCCATTAAGAAAGCCTCACTTCATAGAATGTGAAAATTCTTTAATAAAGGCTATGTATGTGTACAAGAGAGTGAGGGAGAAGACACAGAACAAAAAAAATCCCCTACCTCATTCTTTTGCTATAAATCTCCACTTGCCCATGTTGAACTCAGAACTGAGCCCAGTTCTATACTAACATCTCTTTTCCATCATTGTTATTGCTCTTGAGTAAAATATGCTTTACTGCTTTAACTACTACCCAATTCCGGATTTTTTTTTTTGACACAAGGAGGAAAAATTAAATGCATGTTATAAAGAGAAAGGAATCAATCTGAAAAGGTTACATACTATACAATTCCAACTATATGATGTTCTGGAAAAGGCAAAACCATGGAGACATTGAAAAGATCATTGGTTGCCAGGGGTTGAGGGATGGGATTGGATGAATAGACAAAACACAGTGGAATTTTAGGGCAGAGAAATTATTTCTGATGATACCACAATGGCAGACACATGTCATAATACATTTGCCAAAACCCGTGGAATGCACAACACCAAGAGTAAACCCTAATGTAAATAATGGAGTTTGGGTGAAAATGATGTAATGTATGCTCAACAATAGTAACAGATGTAATCTTTTTTTTTTTTTGCATCCCTTCACTTTCAACCTATGTGTGTCCTTAAAGCTAAAGTGAGTCTGACATCACCAAAAGCTGCTTTTTTAGTGAGCTTCTGACTGCAGGATCAGCTTTTACGATGTAGAAAAAAGTTGGGCAATAAGAGTAAAATCAGGTAAAGTCATTTTCTTGCATATTTTTCAGGGAAGAATTTGGGATAAAGAAAGTAGGACATATAGTAGCTGAGCATTAATTCTCTGTTTTAGATGGCTTACACTGACATATAAAAAGCCCATAATAAAGTATTTTTTTAATATTAAATATAGTTTAATTTTAAGGTCTTTCATTTCAGTCAAAAATCCATAAACGTAGATTAGTTTGGACTGTATGACAGAGGAGACAATAAAACGTGTTCTCAAATACATGCCAATACATTTTCTTGAAACAAAACCTCAGCAAATGAGAATTTCCATACTGTGCATGGGAATAACTAAAACCTTTATTAGATATGGTTTCCAATAACAATGTGAGAATTGGAATTATCAATTCAAAGAGCAGTGAAGTTTGAAATTTAAAAAAGCAGACTAGATATTAGGTAGGGGATAAAAGGTAAAGGAAGACAAAAATGTTTAATACTATTCAGTTTTGAAAAAGTTTTGTTCCTTTCAGATTTCTCAGAAGCCTCATATATGTAGTCTCTAAATAAAGAAAATTTTGCATTGTGTGTCATATAATAAAAATAAATTTAAGGATGTACTCCAATTTTATATTATATTTAGACATAAAGATATGAATTATATACATATGCTAGCTTCTAATACACCTTCTTCATCCTCTGGGTTGCATGCTTCCCATTCTGGAAACAACTGGCTTATCCTATCACACATCCTCTCTCTACCCTCTTAATAATAATTAAATGAATTATTCCCGTAAGTATTTAAATATACTCAAGACTCTCTTACCATTTAAGAAATGAGACCAAATTCCTTGATCCAAATATTCCCCTCCAGCTACAATAACTTTTTTTTCTCTCTTGAGTTATCTAATTTCACTGTGTCCGTTTCCTTATCTCTCATCGACCCTTTATTCCAATCTGTTCACCATATCAAAACCACTCTCATCAAATTAACTAATGACTTTCAAATTGTTCAATTCAATGAAAATTTTGATTCAAATAACACTTGATCTCTATGCAGCATTTGATATTCTTAAGAATTCTTCTCTTATTCTTTCAATGGCCTCTTTATTTGGCTTCTAATATATTTCATTCTCCAGGTTTGCCTTCTATCCCTCTGATTACTATGGTTCAGACTTCTTTGCAAATTCATCATTCTCTAACTGAACTGTACACATGGGAGCTCCCTAAGGTCTAGTTCAATGCCTTCCAAATTTATATCTCTAAGACCCCTCCTCTGAGACTAGATACTCATATTAAGCATCCTACCCATCTTTTGCTCTTGGGTATGTTAATAATACCTCAAACTTAACATCACTGAGGCCAAATACAAAACCTTCAGTATAAACTAAAATCTGCTTGTCTTTTAGTGTTCCATAGCTCACTAAATGAGACTATTGGTCATCTGACTGAGCAAGTCTGGAGAGAAGAGTCATCTTTGAATTGTCCCTAAATTTCTCTTGAATTCATTCATTTGCTCCTCTCTATACCCATTCCATATGCTCTAGTCCCACCTAGCCTACTATATAAGCATCTTTACTGATGTCGCACCATTTGCTTGGCCCATGCCACCATGTCTCAGAGATTTTTTACCCTGAAGCTAAAGCAAACCTAATAACTTCAATGTAACCTGATTATATTCCTGCTTAAAATCCTTCAGTGGTTCCCCATCAAACCTAGAATAATGACCAGACTCCTCAGTGAAATCTCTAGTCCCTGTTTGTGCTGGGAAGACAATCTTTCAGCTTCATGCTACATTCTTTGCCCTTAATATTCTGTTTTTTAGTAATCCTGTCCTTTTATTTCCTAGACATCACCATACAACCACCAGGCACAGAGCCTTTTCACATGCTGTTCCCTGTGCCTGGAGTGACAAGCCTTCCTCATTCCAACCCACATATTGCTTTCTGAACTCCAATTCATCCTCTAGACCTTAGCTCAATAATCTCTTTCTTGGAGAAAATTCTTTGATCCCTGAGTCTACAGGAGGTTCCTTGGTTATACACCTTCATGAGATTGTTTCTTTCCTTTAGAAATTTTATCAAAATTTCTTATTATGTATTTGTTTTATGATCATATTTTTAATTGCTGACTTCCTCAGTCTACTGTAAGTTCCAGGAATGCATTTCTGTTTCTACTCACCACTATATCTCCAACGTTCAGCTCATAATAAGGTTCTTATTTGCTTTTAAACTGTAATATGTAAATTTGTAGAACATGAGTAAATGATATGTGAAAGAACACAAGTTGGCGCTACGTAAAATTACATGCCAACACACCATCTTATGCAACACTACATAATGTTTTATTGTTTAGAAACACTTACTAAGTAAAAACAAGTTGAGAAAGGTAAAGGTAAACCTATAACTCATAAAGCTAAAGTTAATAATAGCTTTGGACCAAATAAGCACTTTCCTTTATTCCTAGGAGTGCAGATTACTTCTATTGCACCTATAAACCTAAGTTATAAAAAATTTTTAAATTGCACAAAGACAATGAAAACCTAGCCAACAACAACAAAAAATTGTCTAATTTAAATTCTAGTAGGGATTTAGCTTAACTCGCAGAGTTTTCCTTTACCACTATAAATATGGGAAA
Organism: Phocoena sinus; assembly: GCF_008692025.1. Lineage (NCBI taxonomy): Eukaryota > Metazoa > Chordata > Mammalia > Artiodactyla > Phocoenidae > Phocoena > Phocoena sinus. The sequence continues at coordinate 28,660,372 of NC_045775.1, forward strand.
GTCATTCTAGCCAGAATTTACCACTGGGTACAGAAAATTTTTTACAAGAGCTATCAAATATATGTTTTGAGTAAGTTTTCTTTCAGGCTCTGTTAGAAAAGAGCCTCCCAAAACAGTGGTGGGCTAAAACTCTTTCTCTTACTTTGGTTTAATTAGAATCTCACAATTGCCCGCCCTCCACACTTCCAGAGGTAACCCTTGCCAAAAGCAGGTGCTCTAAGTTTAGTGTTAAATGTTAAAGATGGACCCTCGAGTCCCTTAGCATTGAATACAGAATAAAAATAAGTGCCACTGGTTAAACAATAATTTGATTGTTAACCAATGAATGATTTGATATATATTTTTTAACATTGTCTGTAGTTTACACAATAATCACTGATAAAGAGTTCAGTGTACAGGTAAGAGATTCTCCAAACATAGGGAACTCTACCTGTGGTCATACAGCAGAAATACAGCCAGATGGATAGATAGAATATGAGTTTAAAATGGATTCAAATGTCAACAGCTAATAAAAATAGACAATATGAATATCAGACTAGAGAAGAAATGAGGATCAACATTGGCGAAGGCCCAAAACAAGCAGATAAAAGAATAGCACTGTGAATCCTAAATGAGGTAGACTCTACAACTGCCCCCCTTCCTAGTGACAGCATTATACAGCCCCACAGGTTGCACTGAGCCTTTAGCATCTGTCTGTGGGCACATCTACTTTCTTGTTCCATTGTCAGTCTGGGCCATTTGACTTGCCTTGGCCAATGAAATATGAGCAGAAGAGACATTTGCCGATTCTAAGCATAGGCTTTACCAACCACTGCCTTCTTTTGCTGGCACTCTTGTTCTTTTCTCTGCCACGAGATGGATAGGTCAAGATTAGAGGCTACTTCTTCAGCCTGGATTTTGGAATGAAGGCAACAGGACCACACTAATCTGTGACCAACATAGCCACAGTAGTCTACAAGCACCATTAATAAGAAATTCACCTCTGCTCTGAATCAGTGAGATTTAGAAATTGTTACTGTAGCCTTACCTAGTAGTGAATGCAAATGATACATTAAGCATCCACCAGTATTACTTTCTGGTGTGTCATCTGGAATCTTCACCACATCAGGATTGGAATCTTAAGAAAGTCAGGTAAGGATGGAAGAGTATTTGCCATGAACAAGATTTTGTGCCAAAGGCCAAAGGAAAGATGACAGTTTTTGCATCGAAGGACTTTAGCTTCTATTAGAGAGAAATTTTATGAGGTCACTAGACTGTAAATGGAGACTGCTCAAAGTAAAGGGGGAAAAAATGCCAGGGGACCTTAAGACTCACTCTTTCCAGAAAGAAATTATCAGAAGATATTTCATAGGAAAATTAGAATTTAATTTGATCTTTGAAGAAGGGTAGGATCGGGCTTCCCTGGTGGCGCAGTGGTTGAGAGTCCGCCTGCCGATGCAGGGGACACGGGTTCGTGCCCCAGTCTGGGAGGACCCCACATGCCGCGGAGCGGCTGGGCCCGTGAGCCATGGCTGCTGAGCCTGCGCGTCCGGAGCCTGTGCTCCGCAACGGGAGAGGCCACAACTGTGAGAGGCCCGCGTACCGCAAAAAAAAAAAAAAAAAAAAAAGAAGGGTAGGATCACCTCCTATAGGTAAATAGGAGGAATATTCACATTTCTATAAGTGTAAGCACATAAGCAGATGTACATTAGGAGGAAAGCATAGGTAAAAATGTGTAGGAGTGAAGCTTTCAAATAAGAGAGGACATTAATACTGGAAAAAAAAGGTCACACCATATTGTGTAGAGCCTTGAATGCCAACCTATAGAGTGCCAACATTGAGTCTTACCAATAAATTCTTATAGACACCTGGAAATGACATCAAAAAGTGATGGTTGTAGCCCCTAGAATACCTCTAGACAGAAGTCTAAATAGAATGGTCAGATTTCACTTTCCTTGTCTAGAGCCACTACCCAGAAAGGAGAAACTTAGCTCAGGAAGCTCATACACAGCATGGTATTGCAAGAAATTTATTGTGTATTTCTTTAGGCAATCAGCTAATGCTTCTTCAGAATCACAAAACTCCACTCTCCAGCGTAGTTCTCTTTGGTAACCTGCTGTTTTAAATGCCCAGGAAGATGTAGCAATATGAAACCATTATATACAGCACCTAGACTAAATGTGACTATATATGTTTTTAAATGGAGAATTTTAAGTAATATTTGGCAAAAATATATACTTTTTTATGAGTGACTTTAAGTTGTAATTTCATAAGGCAATTATTTGATTTAGTAAGACTTTCTCTATTGCAATTATCTTACCTTCTCTCTGGAAAATAAATTAGAAGAAAAAAAAAGATTGTAAAAGTGCAACTTTATGGATGAGGTTTCAAACTCAAAGAGTATTGTTATTAAATATTATGGTTACAATTTCTAATGCTAAAAGTGTTTTCCTCAATGGAATGCTCAATGAGTGTTAAAACAATACTGCAATGCTAATTTAAGCTGAATACTTCTTGCATTATTTTTATTTGAGGTCACAGCTTTAATACTTCATTAACATTCTAATAATATTTACATGTGTACATTATAAAAACCACTATAAGGGCTTGAGTTACTATGAATTTTCATGCATCTCTTATTTAGAAAATCTCCAGACTGACGCTAAAATGTTAGCTCGGAAATAACTGATTTGAAGGCATTTCCTAGATGAGAGTGCTTGGAGGACTGATTCAAAACCATTTTATAATCAAGCAAATCTGTATCTACATATGCAGTATTAAATGAAGAATAAAACAATTTTCCAAATAATTCAGGCAAAAATTTCATTTGAGATGTGTTGTTTGTTAGTTTGGTTTGCTGGTTGGTTGGTTGGTTATTTTTTGTGCTAAAATAACATTTAGCTTGAATTCCGCCAAAGGTACTAATCTATAGTCATCATTTTGCATTAGATATGTAGACACATTATCTATGCTAATTATATTTGTATGTAGAACAGGAAAACTTACAAATATAATCTCAGTAATTTTCAGGAGGCTCTTATCATTATACCTGTATTACAATGCCAAACAAAATATTCTGTCCAGATAAATACAGCATTTACAAAGGACCAATTTCTTAGGAAATTCAATTCACAAATAGTTATTGAAGCTGTACCATGGAAAAGGCACTACACTCGGAACTATAACCAGAAAGAATCTAGAAGCATTTAATATCTATGTAAGGGGCAAAGCCTTAGCACCTCAAGCCAAGTTAAAATTAACATTTTTCAAGCTAAATCCAAGACTGATCAAATCACTCATGTATTTAAATCCCTTCAGTGAAATTCTGCTGTTCTTGTCCCCTGCGTCCCTCTTCACTTTCACGTATAGCCACTCCAGGGACTGGAGAATCTACATACACAATCATACATCGTCCCCTAATATTAAGATTTATATTTCTTCCTTCTCAATCGTTATTCATTTTATTTCTTTTGTCTTCCTGCATTGCCTTATTTTAAAATTATAATATGTAAACAAAACATTCAGAAAATCCAAAAAGACAAATAACTTAACAAATGGCCAGCATCTGGAAGCTCCAAAGCTCTTCTTCTGGATAATATTGCTCTTCCTATCCTCAATGGTAATAATGCTACTGAATATTCTGCAATTCACTTATTTGCCTTCCCTTATGGTTTTACTATCAAATTGTTCATCTCAAAACACTGTGGTTTACTAAATGGGAAAAGAATTTGAAAAAGAATAGATATATGTATATGTATAACTGAATCACTTGGCTGTATACCTGAAACTAACACAACATTGCAAATCAACTATAAAATCCAATATAAAATTAAAATTTAAAAAATAAACATAAAAAAACACCGTGGTTTAATTTGTTAAATGGAATCAAATAGTTATTTCATACCTGGCTCTTTCATTCAACATTATGATAATTATTCTTTTTTTTGCATGTATCTGTATATATTGAAGTCTAAAATTTTTGGATGAATATACAATAGTTTGTCTACCCATTCTAATGTTGATGGAAGTTTGAGTATTTCCAATTTGGAGCTCTAGTGAACAGTCTTGCTATGAACAATCTTCTACATTTTTCCTGGGTGACTTATGTGCATATAGGAGTGGAATTGCCAAATCACATAATATGAATGTTTTAAGCATCTTCCAGACAGTGTCCAGCTGCATTCCAAAGTAGTTATTACCATTTCATATTTCCATCATCGATTTATGAAAGTTTTTGTTGCTCCACATCTTTACCTATACTTGATGTTTTCAAATTTTAAAAAAATTGCCAATCTAGTAGTCATAGAGTGCTATTTAGGTTTTTTGTTTTTACTTTACATTTTTAATTCTTCTTTCACAATAATTATGCATTTATTTTGCTGCAATATTGGAAGTATGGGATGATAGCATGCAGCCTTCTCTTTTCTGACCACCAAGGAAATGCTTTTCTGGTTTCTCTGATAAGTATGATGATTGCTCTAAGTTTTCTTAAATCAGTTCTCTCATTTCCCTAGTTCATGAATTTCTAGCATAACTAGATATTAAATTATAGCAAATGCTTGCTCTGCATCTAATGGGATAATCATATGATTTTTCTTCTTTGTTCAGCTAATGTGGTGAATTACATTACTTTATATGTTAATATAAAACCAACATTGTACCCTGAAATGAATTTAACTTAATTGTGAAATATTATTCTTTTTAACTATAGGCAGATTTTAATTACTAATATTTTATTTAGGATTTTAATATCTATGTTCACGAATGAGATTTATCTATAATTTTTCTTTTTTGTAAATTTTCTAGGTCTTAAAACCAAGATCATACTGCCTTCAAAATATGATTGAGAAATTTCTGTCCTTTTTATGCTGAAAAAATTTGTATAAGAATTGGAATTATTTCTTCCTAAAATGTTTGGTAGAATTTGCTGGTGCCTGTGTGTGTGTATGTGTGTGTGTGAAGAATTTTAAATCAAGGTTTCTTTAAAATATATGATTCATAATATTTATTTCTCATTGTGTCAAAGTTAAGTTGCATTTTTCTTGGAATGTGTCCATTTCATCTAAATATTAATACATATTAGCATTAAGTTTTCATAACATCCGTATGTTTTCTTTGAAATTTCTTTAACATTTCTAATATCCTTTTTTTAAATCTCAGTTATACAAATGTATTATATGTGATAAGTTGTGCTGTTTTATTTACTGTTACCTTCCTCTTATTTTCTCTGAATTTATTTTGTTATTACTTTCTATTTTTTCAGATATTTCATTTGTGTTTCTTGTAACACCACACAGCTTGAGTTTTATGTTTCTGAATCCAGTTCAACCATATTTGTCTTTTATAGAGAGCATTTAGGCTATTTACATGTTACATAATTACTAGTATATTTGAGCTCATACCTACCACCTTACCATCTGGCTTCTATATGTAATGATTGTACAATGTTCATTTTTCTCTCTTTTCTTGCATTTACTTAGCAGAAATGACTAGTGTGTCGGTCAGAGTTCAATTAGAGAAACAATACCACTAGGAATGGTGATGATAAAGATGGATTTAAAGGTATTTATTGCACGAATTTGACCTTATGCAATTATGGGAGGTGGTTAAGCAGTCTCTGTAAGGCTGTCATTTTCACATCTGATGCTAGAGCTGAAAATACATAGGATAGGCAATTGGGAAGAAAATATGGAAGTAGAGGAGAGCAAGAACAAGCTGAAATCCAGAAGCATGAGCTGGAGTCCACAGTACAGAATGAAACCTGGGTCAGTTTTTGTTGTCTTTAACCTTGATAGTATGGGTGTGCTGTAGAAGCCAAGGACCTTCGTCCTATTGCTAAACACACATTTCCCTGGCTCAGGAGTCAGAGAAGCTAAAGAAGGATCCAAGGAAAGGAGGAGCAGTTTCAGGTTTGGCCACTGACTCAAGTCAATAGGTAAGGGAAAACATGTATTTTCTACATGTTATAGAGTTACATGCTAGAGAGTGGCTTTTCTATAGCATTCTGTAGCAGTGGCCTTTCTGTAGCTACATAACTACATAGCTACAGAAAGGCTGCTGCTTCACTCCTGACTTCCAAATCCTCCACAAGATTTCTCCTGTAGACCACTCTAACCAGAAATTTACAGAATAGAAATTCTGGGAAATGTAGTTTAGCCTAGCCAAGTTGACGTTTTGCAAAGCCACCACAACTAGTGTGTACTAGTCCGTTTTCCATAATCTGGAAGTTATACACACTTTGGTTTTCTGCACTTTGGCTGTATGTGTCTAAATGTAAATTTCCTTTAAATTATCCCATTGGATAATTGTTGGTCTTATTAATCAGTTTTAGAAAATTGTCAATATAATTATCTCATCATATGTTTCTTTCTTGTAATTTTTCTTTCTCCATTCTTCTGGAACTCTAACTGATGAATGAATTTTGGACATTCTTATTTTATCCTTTATATTGATTACTCTCTCAACTATATTTGTGTCTTTCCAACTCTCCATTTCATTCTGAATTTCTTCTGTCCTATCATCCTATTCACTAATTCTCTCTTCAATTGTATCTTATCTGCCATAAGGGTCATCTGTTAGATTTTAATATATTTTTCAGTGATATTAAGTTCTAGCTGAATTCTTTTTAAATCTGCAATATCATATTTAGTGGTCTCCAGTGTTTTGCAGAAACGTTTTACATTTAGGTTTTATTTTTAAGAATTTAATGAACATAGTGCTGTTATATTCTGTTGGATAATTTCCATGTTTCTGCCCTTATAAGTTTGTTTCCATGGGTGATTATTTCTGCTGACATTAGTTTATATTTTATTGCCTCCTGTGCCTCATAAACTTTAATTGCTTTCTGGATAATTTATTCAGTAAGCCTTTTTTAGAAATAATTTGAGAGCTAGGGTTTTATTAGCTTGTGTCAGAAATAATTTTATTTAATTTTTTTAATCTTTCTTCCAAGTTCCTGGGAAGCTAATGTCCAAAGCATCAGGATTTTGGCTGATACCTAGATGATCAGGATACTATTCCTATCCCCACTCTACAGTGTAGCATTTTAGGATCCCTGCCCAGAACAGGGGCCATTTAACACAAGGTTTCAATCTTTGGAGGGGACTGAATTTTGATCTTTTCCCTTCAGTTCTAGGAATTTACCTCAAAGTTCTACTTGTCTGATAACAACTTTCCTAGAATTGGCAGACAAAGAGAGGGAACAACAGACAATTCTCTGACAGCTTTGCTCCTGGTGGACAGAGAACTTTGATTCCTGTCTTTTAGTTATCTCTCATGGAGACCTAGCTCTGATCTGTTTTAGAAAAATGTTTCTGGGTAGGAACAGCTCTGGTTTAACTCATTGGCTATTATCTTCCTTTTTTTCTTGGTCTGGTAATATCTTACTATCTTATAGATTTTTGATCAGTTCTTTTAGTCATCATTACTGCAATAACTAGTCCAAATCATCTAGTTAGTCATTTCTGAAAGTCAAAGTCTCTCAGGATGCTTTTCTTTCACTACCTAGAAGTCACCATTTTTCCCTAGGATCTTCAAAAATATTTCAACAGCATGAAAAGTTTCCACCCATCTTTAGTATCTTTGAATCTCAAATTGGGGCCTCAGATATATTCTCAGGCTCTTTAAATTCTCTCTTAAACATTAAAAAAAATTAATAATAAAAACTTACTATATAATTGTTTAAGGTCATTGACTCTTACTAGCATGTAAGTCATAATAATAAAGTACTGATAATAATTAACATTTATTTAGTGCTCACTTTGTGCTAGATACTCTTCTCAGCAATTTCTATTTGTGAGACTCAAAGGGTTTAAGTAATTTGCCCTAGGTCAGTAGTTAGAAACTGATGGAACCTGGTTGAAAATATAAACAATCTGGCTGCAGATTTCCTCCTATAAACCATCACACAAAAAAGTCCTTGGAAACAGTGAGAGTGGTATCTCGTTTACCACTCACCTCCACTAACACAATGACTTATACACAGTAAGTGGTCAATAAATATTTGTTGGATGATTGCATGAATGAATTCAATAATTCTCACATGTATTATAAACATGATAATTTCTATAACAATAAAAAGATAGAAAGATTATCTCAGGTTGGATTGTCAGAGAATGCTTTATGAAACAGATTCTGAATTAAGTCCAGAAGCCTGAATCAAGCCATAATCTTGCTAATTATGATTCAAATAGGGAAATAAAAATAATAGCAAAACCAAAGAGGCATAAAAGAACAAATATATTCAAGACTTGCTTGTAAATGTTTGGATGGAGTAAAATTTGCGGGAGTCATAATATATATCTCAATATTAATAGTAATTAGCATTTTGAACAAGGGTTCTAGACTAAGTAGTTTATATAATTACTTCATTAATATTATAAATATAATGTTTGTTGTTCTGTTTCTGATGTTGCAACAAACACATATCCAAATGTACTCTGTGTCAGGTACTGGGTTTGTTCCCAGGAACACAAAGAAGAAATGGAAACAGAATGTGCAAACAACTTGCACACAATATGATGTGCGCTATTCATTTAAGAAGTAGGCATAGGATGTCTGAGAAAGCTTTCTAAGAAGGTCATACCTAAGAAAATTTGATGGGTGTAAAATTTAGCCTGAAAAATATGGGAAGATAAGTCCATTCCCAGCTAGAGAGATAGCACAGGGAGAACAGAAATATGAAACAGGCTGGTGTACAGGGAACTAGTTCTCAAAGGTAATGACAGAAGAGATGTCCAGAGCTGGAGCACAGATATCTTGTCACGCACATCATGACAAGATACTTTATTTTTATTCTATAAGGTAGCTGGAGTCATTGAAATATTCTACCCAGGGCCCTGGCATGGATAGCTGTCAGCATTTTAGTTCATGACTTGAAATTTGTCCTTGATGTGTTCTCATTAAGAATTTTCTACATGCTCTGTGTGTGGCTATCCCACTTCCATTAACCACAAAGACTTCAATTTTGGAGTCCAGATATTTTAAAATTTAGAATTGCTTCTCTTTTCACAGATGCTGCTCAGAAATGATTTAATTTACAGTAATCCGAAGTGAATGTGATTGCAGAGGGATCCATAACGGGATAAACCACTCCAAGATACACTTCATTAAGGAATGAAAAGTACTGAAGGAGAAAATCCTGATATAAAAAATAAGACATTAAAAAAAACTATGAAAAAATTACAAGGAAGGAATTTAGGGTTAGCAATGTAGATGTGAAAAAAACTTCCTACTCTATCACTGTCAAATGTTTTATTTGTGTCAGATATTTTCAAGTTCAGAGTAACAAAGCCATAGCCAGTGAAGCAAGTGGCTTCAGAATCAACTTCTCAATAAGGTTCCCAAGGAACTCTGATGAAATTCATAAAACATTATCACTAGAGTCAGGGTGAAGCAGCAATAGCTGCAGATTCAAGGGCAACTGTAAACAGAAAACCTCTCCCCAATCATTTCTCCATGGAATGTGTGCCCACAACTGCTCTCATAAGCATGAATTGGAAACAGGCAGGAGGATACAGATAAAGAGAATAAAAAGCTGGTCACGGAGTAAGCGACTGTATGATTCGTGGACCAGTACCCTCGTGTTTGAACACTATCTATTTCCACTTTAATGAATGTGGAATATACTTAACATGCTTACTTGTTCATATAATTGAGTGAAGTTCATTCTCTTGACAGTAATTCCATTATCACCTGTCTTCCCTCCCCAAATGTTTATATCAATATTTTTATAAAATACACATTCAAGTTAAAACTTTGATTATAAAACATTGGCTTGTATGCTTTGATTCATTTATATAAAATGTGCCAGATAAATCCTTTAGGAAAAAAGTATCCCTCAAAGGGCACAGATTTTATTCACCTTGGTATTATCTAGAGCTCAAAGCAGCTTTCTAAAAACACTGAACATGGAATATTTTAAATAAAAGATGTTTGCTTTACAACTGCATAGATACTAAAAATTCTAGTTAATGTTGTTTGAATTTGACAGCATAATTTTATCAATTGCATTATCTTTCCATCAACCCAATATGTAATCAGAGAAATGGGGCTTAAAAGAGGAAAATAAACAGGGAAAGCCCCACATTTAGAGATTTGAAATCCCTATTAATCAATCTCATAAAATAAATTCAAAAGCAACTAAAACCTCATGCAAAAACAATAGCAAATTTTAAAATATTCAGCCATGGAACTTCAAGGCCAATTCAATGCATAAGGTTAAAAAAAATTTTACTCCATATGTTACTGGATAAGTTAACAGAGGGCTTCTCACACTAAGGCTATGTTTCTGGTAGACAGTCTTAACTAAGCTCAGTAACTTCTGCCTTTGGGGGGTTCTCTGTCATTTCAGTAACTTCTGCCTTTGGGGGGTTCTCTGTCATTGCTTCATGAATTGTGTGAGGGTTTTGCCAAAAATAACCAGCCTGTTTCTCTTCGGTGTCATGGACAGTAGCTGTCTGTATCAATACTGTATGCCTAAAATTAACCTCAGTGCCTGTTACTCGAGCATTTCTGCGTCTATGCTTTGTGCCCAACCAACTCCTGTTAACCATGAAGGTGCTACTTGATGTCCTGCCATCAGACATGCTTCCAACAAAACCAGTCCACCAGAGGGGAGCTGGCCAAGAATTAAGTTTACATGTAGCAACTTATTGAAAGTACAAGTCATTACAAAATAAAACCCAACAAAACAGGGAGATGATCAAATCAAAAGAGAAATACTAGAAGCATTTGGCACCACCAAATTATAATATACTCCTCCTGGTAAATTTAAAGCAAACCATAAAAGGCAACAGAATCTAAAGAGTAAGTATTACTACTAAGTGGTTCAACCAATTTACAGATGTAGGAAAAGGTGCTTTCAAGATGCAACTTTAAAAGATGGAAGGTATTACTGCAAAATCTAACACAAACAGACTGGATTTTGTCCCTAGAGAGACTGAAGTTGAGGAGAGTCACAGTGTAAACCACAAATGAAGAATGTGGAAAATTGTCACCATCGATTTCACTGGCTTTGGAAGGAATTTGGCAGCCTGTGCAGGAAGACCAAGCATTACCAAGTAATACCAAATGATAGATTTAGCCCTGTTGTCAACTGCTGAGCTGATGGATACAAATCACTCCAAGTGATTAAACTCCAAGTTGTGGAAATAGGATGCATTGAGCTGTAAGGGGATCAAATGGATGAAAGTCAGATACCAACAGATCAGAAGTAGTCTGATCCAATGTAGTCCGGATCAATTTTCTTAAATTGGTTACAGTAAGAAAATTAATGTTCTCACTGAATTCTAAGAACTGGATTCTCTTACCCAGCAGTTTTATAATAATGCTGGAAGGGAAGGTGATGTGGTTGATGTTTCAAGTGGGGGACATTCCTAGCATCACTTCCAATCACACCAGGTGGGCGGAACTATTTCAACTCTGCATAAACCTCTGAGTGAGAACAGAGTGTGAGACATGGAAGCTGGGACCATTCACCAGTCATGTGACCCTAAGACAGCCACTTCATCTCTCTGAAGTTTGTTTTCTTTATAAGGGATGTGAAGATTTCAGAAAAAAAAAATTCTACTTCACAACGTTGTCTGAGGGTTAAACGAATTAATTCTGTGGAAATGCACTGAAGTACACGTTTAAGGAGAGCTACTAAAGGACAATCAACTAATCTTTTCCACCCCAAAACTGATTTGAAAAGTCCAAAATGAAAACAAAAATTTTATTTAAAAATTTTATCAGAGCTAGAAAATGGGAAGATATTTGTCATTAAGATAAAAATTTTAAAGGATTTCTTTAAGGTAAAGGTAAGATCAGATTATGAAAAGCAATAAACAGCTGGCAAATCAACAGAAGTGAAATATGTGATGAAGGGACCCACATGGGTAGTAAGTGTACAGGACTTTCCAACAGAGCCCTGAAAGTACTACTCTAAACCTAGCATAAGCCAATTGAGAAGTAACACCCCTAGGGACATGTGGAAAACTAGCAAATTGAACAAATGGAAGCATTTCAGAAACTATCTCAGCACTCAGATATATATAACAGGCTGTGGCACTCATTGCCACTCCTCCAACTAGGGGCCAGCCCACAAGGTAAGTCATGAGATTTAATACTGCAGGCTCATAAAAAACACAACCATGTCAGTTAAAGAGTGTTGAAATGACACTCCTTTGAATGGAGGAGAACTAAGGCAAAATAACAGCCTCTCTGATGGCTCTTTCCATTCTTCCCTTGAACTTAAGAATTTTTGATGAATCTTAGGCATCCCAACTTTCCATCTGGGGGTAGTGAGTGAGGACAGACCATAGGTCAGTTGGCAGAAAGAAAATTCCTTGAACAAAGTTGGGAACTGCAAGCATAAATACGGATACGTATGTAAAAACTTCGTAACAAAGTAAACTTTCTTGCCAAAAAAGTGCCTTCTCCGATATCCTATTTCCCACTCTCTAGCACTAAGGATAATATAGGGGAAAAAAATAGACATAAATCCTCACCTTCATATGCTCACATTCTAAAATCAGATATTTTCTTTTCTACTTGAAACCTGCTCCTCCATTTTTATATTACCAGAGAAAGAAGGGCTGCATCTAAAAAGTAAAATTATTGAATCTATCAAAGAGAAAAACCAAAGATGAGGAAAAAATTCTTTTCAGATGAAAAAACAGGACAATTTAATTAAAAATTGAGTTGAGGCAGTAAAAACAGATTGGATAACTGCAGCAAACCAAGTATTTGATTTAGACACAGGGATTATCAAATTTTGTCTATAAGAATAAGATAATAAATATTTTAGACTGTGTATTCAACATACAGTCTCTGTTTCTCCATATTCATACTATTATTTCTTAGTAACACTTTAAAAGTGTAAAAACCATTTTTATCTCATGGGCCCTACAAAAACAGTTCATGGGTCATGAATCTGCCAATCCCTGATTTAGAAGATCAGCTTATTTCTTTAATGACACGTCAGAAAAATACTAAGATTAAGACAATTTAGTGGAGAACAAATGCAGGAAATTTCCCAAAAGTGACAGATCAAACAGAAGGAAGGTTTTACCATAATTAGATAAATATCAAAGGAGTATTTTTCTGAAATGAAGGCTTAAATCTTCAGATTAAAGGAGCCCAGAATGATAGATGAAAAATGAATGTAGAGAGAATTATTCATATATGTATTTTAGTACAGATTTTGAATTTCAAGAAAAAATATTTTTAATCCTTCAAACGTTCAGGCAGAAGAAGAAAAAGTTTACATACAAAATCAGAATAAAAATTATGTTCACATCAGAGTTCTCTTCTGTTTATTAATCATCAGAGGATAGCGCAGCAATGTCTACACTTGCCAAGTTACGACATTCAGGTGCCAGAGCAACAGAAAGGGTTTCCAATGTCCAGTGACTCAATAGTACACCAGCTATTTATCCCTCCTGCATAAAAATATCTGAAAATGTACTCAGTATGATAGAGAAATACATTCTTTAAAAAGTAGCTCAAGAGGAAAAGTAAGGCTAAAATATGGTGACAAAACTTCTGAGAAGGGCTTCCCTGGCAGCGCAGTGGTTGGGAGTCCGCCTGTCAGTGCAGGGGACGCGGGCTTGTGCCCCGGTCTGGGAGGATCCCACGTGCTGCAGAGCGGCTGGGCCCGTGAGCCATGGCCTCTGAGCCTGCGTGTCTGGAGCCTGTGCTCCGCAATGGGAGAGGCCGCAGCGGTGAGAGGCCCATGTACCACAAAAAAAAAAAAAAAAAAACTTCTGAGAAGACACTGAGAAGTGTAAGTTTAAGTTTAGGGGAAAAATTATATTCTTTGAAATAGAAAAATGATTAGAAATAAACAGAAAATAAAATAGAAATAAATAGAAAAGTTAAAAGGCTAGAGTTACAAAGGTAAACAATTAGGAAATACTTTAGGTTCACATTTTGGCTTAAATACAAAACAACTTTTGACAAATTTAAAGAGAATATTGGATCTCCAGTTTCTAAGTACAGTAGAGGATTGGCTCAAGCCACTTCCTCTGCATCTCCTGACACACCAGACTGGGACTTTTATAGCTATTTTTTAGTGCACCTATAGTTACCATATTTCTGTGGGAAATATCCCAGAAATACTCCCCAGCTTGTAGGGACCAGCTTCAGCAGGGGCACGCACTACCCGACTTCATCCACTTACTCATATAAGATATATAGTGTGCCAGGCACTTTCTAGCACTAGGGAGAAACAGGGAAAAAAACAGACACAAATTCCTGCCCTCATGATGCCTATATTCTAAAATAAGCTTACTGTCTTATCTAAAATCACTCCCCATCTTATATTGCCAGGAAAAGAAATGCTGAATGAAAAACTATTGCACCAACCAGCTTTAATGTTTTTACCTTTTGTCTTTTTTTTCTAGTTTCCTTTCTTCTCCTTTCTTTTCTTTTTTATACTCTTCTTTTATTTTCTTTACTCCTAATTTTGTTTCTTAAAATGTGATGTGAGATCTGTAAGCAACCCTGCTTTGCTGCTGAGGATCAGCAGTGATTGTGGAAAGAGGCAGTCTATCAACTAAGGATAAGGAGTGTGGAGTCAGGACACCTGGCTTTGAACTCTGGCTTCATCACTTAGAGCTACTAGTCATGAAAGCTCAGACAAATTCCTAACTTCTTGGTGCTTCAGTTTTTTTGTCTATGTAATAAAGTCAACAATAAGATTTACCTTGGGAATTTGTAGTAAGGATTAAATAATATAGTGATGAAAAGGTTGTTAAGTGTCAGGCTTAAACTGTAAAATGTGCCCGACAATCCCTACACTCACATTTAATCCTTATAGCCAATAAGGAAAAAATGATGTATCCTTTAAGGTATAGCAGTACTAATACTGGTAATGAAAATAATGGCTGTTCACTAAATCTTTATTTCCTTTTTTTAAATGGAAATAGTAAAAGTAACCCCCCCCACAAAGTTGTGAAAATATAAACATGAAAAGAACACATATAAAGTATTACAAGTCAATCCATAGCTCGAACTCAGTAATTCTGACTTCAACACTTTTCTGTTCTGCTTGTGCCACTTCCTTAGAAAAAGTATCTGAATCTCTATTCATCCAAATAAGCCAATCCAATGTAATCCCCTTGCAATAATACAAAGGCTTTCAGCACATTGAGCTGAGTGTCATTTTGTCACTCTTCTTATGACGAAAGGCTTTTTTTTAATTTGTTTATTTTATTTATTTTTGGCTGCATTGGGTCGTTGTTGCTGCACGCGGGCTTTCTCTAGTTGTGGCTAGCGGGGGCTACTCTTCATTGTGGTGCGCGGGCTTCTCATTGTGTTGGCTTCTCTTGTTGCTGAGCACGGGCTCTAGGTGCGCAAGCTTCAGTAGTGGCGGCGCACGGGCTCACTAGTTGTGGCTCACAGGCTCTAGAGCGCAGGCTCAATAGTTGTGGCGCACAGGCATGTGGGATCTTCCTGGACCAGGGCTCAAATCCATGTCCCCTGAATTGGCAGGCAGATTCTTAACCACTGCACCACCAGGGAAGCCCAACAACAGGCTTTTATAAAAAGAAAAGTGCAGCTTAGAAAATGGCATTATGACATTACTGGATATAAAAATAAAGCAGAATAAGCCCTTTGAGGAGAACCCACTGACCTCAGAGACAAGCTTCATATGCTGCTCTCAGAGAAAAGCAATCCTCATGAAAAGGGTAAGATGGATCATCTAAGAAGAACCTCACACTTGATAGATGTTGAGCTACCAGCTCAGGGGCAGAGAGAGAGAGAGAGCACAAGTTTATGAACAGGGTCATGAAGATGAGCGACACCATCAGAAGGGTAACTGGCCTGAAAACACCCTCCGCTGTTTTAATGCTAATTGTAGCAATAGTAAGCATTTGTAAAATGCTCACTCTGTGAGGGGTACTATGCTGATTGCTTTACATGCTTTGTCACATTCAGTTCTCACATTAGTAAGGTTGGTTCTATTGTTACTCTGATTCACTAGATGAGGATAGTAAAACTCAGGGAGTTTAGGAAATTTGTCCAAGATTATGAAACTAATAAGTAAGACCTGAGACCTGGAAAATAAATTCTTAAGAAACAAGTTACTAAATTGAATTAAACAAAATTAACCATTTTCTTATTTAATTAAAATGATCATTCTTCAAGGAAGAAAGTATATTCTGCCACTGATTTTAACAAATATAATTTATCAATTTAATTATTTGCTTATAATTATGCATGGATGCATTTACCCAATGTTTCCAAGAGGCCTATTAAGTACAAGTCACTTTGCTTGGCACTGTAGGAAGTTGGGTTTTATAATACTCAAAAAGTATAAGTTTACAATAGAAGATGCTCCTAATAATCCCAGAAGCTGCATTTTGTACACCAAGAGTCAGTACTGGCCACCATGATGGGATCTAGAAGCACTTGGTATAGCCTGGTTAACCCTGCCTCAATGCCCCACTACAAGATAAAACAGCCTCATGCTCCCTCTTTGCTTTTACTGAGTCATATTAGGATATTAGTTTTCTAATTCTGTGCCATGATATTTGAAAATATGCACAGAAGTTTAAGAAAATGTTGTTACGTACTAGAGGGTGATTTTGCAGGATGTAAAGATTAAGGGAGGAAAAGAAAACTGGATTAGGATTGAGCAGAGGGAAAGTGGAGCTGAAATGCCATCCCAACAAAATCTCAGCCAACACCATGGTAAGCTCCAGTGCTGGGATGGTCTACTTCCATGGACCCAGGTTGCTCTTGGAAGGACCTTGGGTGAAATTTTTCTTTCTCACCCAATCCTCCAAAGGAAATTCTTGAAGAGGGATGATAACTAACAGCCATCTTTTGAGTCCTCAGGAGCTGGTGGAATAAATTCTTAGTTCATAAATGGGATTCAAGGCAATATACCATAACGACCACAGCAATTCACACCTTGTGCCCCTTGGATACATTTTTTTTTAATATGTTATGGGCTTCTCTTCCTGGGGGAAATGTAGAAGGGGAAAATTAGTGGGATGAGCTGCAGCCTCTGTCACTATTGGTCCTGGAGCTACAGCTAATATCATTGCTTCTCTTTTCCATCTAGATTCCCCTCACCCTCATCTCACACTAAGGCTGATCTCACAGAGTTATCTGGCAGTGTGACCTGGACCCACATCCCTATGGGTCCAAGTCCTGGTTCATTATTCTTTCCTCAGGACAGGTTTGTTGCATTTGTTCTTTTACTATCAGAATTAGTCCAAGTAGTATACCAAGAGATCCCAACTGATCACTTGGGTGATGAAGGTAATCCTCCCTAAAGCCATTCAGTAACAGCAGCCTTATCTCCCCATGACGATTAGGGTCAGTTACCCCAGCATGGTGATTCTAGTCTTGCCTGCCGCTCCCTTAACAGTAGAAACCCAATGTGCCAAGGCAGCAACCATAGCTTATGACTGAATTGAACTCTTGCTGTGCTCCCTGGCAGAACTCTTTGCCTTTCTGGGAACCTTCACTTATACACTCTCGCAGCCTAGAATTTCAGGATGGGAAGTATAAATTCCTTAACTGGGTCACTGGGAGTGATGGTAACTGATATCTGTGAATCTATGTATTCTGCCTATCATTCTATCTAAAAGTCTTTTAAAATACTTAGGAATAAATTTAACCAAGGAGAGAAAATATCTCTACACTGAAAATTGTAAGACAATGACAAAAGAAATTGAAGAAGACACAAATAAATGAAAACATATTCTGCATTCATGAATCAGAAGAATTAATATTGTTAAAGTGTCCATACTACCCAAAGCCACATATAGATTCAGTGCAATTTCTATCAAAATTCCAATGACATTTTTCACAGAAATAGATAAAAGAATCCTAAAATTTGGATGGAATCACAAAATAACCCAATAACTAATGCAATCTTGAGAAAGAAATTAATAAAAGCTGGAGGCACCACACTTCCTGATTTCAAACTATACTACATAGCTATAGTAATCAAAACAGTACAGTACTGGCATAAAAATAGACACATAGCGGACTTCCCTGGTGGTGCACTGGTTGAGAGTCCGCCTGCCAATGCAGGGGACACAGGTTCATGCCCCGGTCTGGGAAGATCCCATATGCCGCGGAGCAGCTGGGCCTGTGAGCCATGGCCGCGTGTCCGGAGCCTGTGCTCCGCAACAGGAGAGGCCATGACAGTGAGAGGCCCGCATACTGCAAAAAAGAAAAAAAAAAATAGACACATAGACAAATGGGACAAAATTGAGAGCCCAGAAATAAACCCGCACATATACATTCAAGTGATCTTTTTTTTTTTTTTTTTGCGGTACGGGGGCCTCTCCCTGTTGTGGTCTCTTCCGTTGCGGAGCACAGGCTCCGGACGCGCAGGCTCAGTGGCCATGGCTCACAGGCCCAGCCGCTCCGCGGCATGTGGGATCTTCCTGGACCGGGGCACGAACCCGTGTCCCCTGCATCGGCAGGCGGACTCTCAACCACTGCGCCACCAGGGAAGCCCCCATTCAAGTGATCTTTGACAAGGATGCCAATAATACACAATGGAGACAGTCTCTTCAATAAATGCTGTTACAAAAACTGGATATTCACATGCAAAAGAATGAAAATGGACCCCTAGTGTACACCACATACAAAAATCAACTTGAAATGGATTAAATACTTAAGTGTAACATCCAAAACTATAAAACTCCTTGAAGAAAGCATAGGGGAAAACTTGTTTTACATTAGTCTTGGTGACTTTTCTTTGGAGATAAACCAAAAGCAAAAACGTTTAAACAAGTGGGACTACATCAAACTAAAAAGTTTCTGCACAGTAAATGAAAAAATGAACAAAATGAAAAGGTAACCTACTTAATGGGAGAAAATATTTGCAAACTATATATCTGATAAGGGATTAATACCCAAAATATACAAGGAACAAGTAATATGATTAAGAGGCAGAAGGACATGAATAGACACCTTCCAAAGAATACATATGAATGGACAACAGGTACATGAAAAGATGACTAACATCACTAATCATTAGGGAAATGAAGATCAAAAACACTGAGATAGAATTTCATACTTGTTAGGATGGCTTTTACCAAAAAGACAAGGGACAACAAGTGCTGGCAAGGATGTGGAGAAAAAATAACACTGGCGCACTGTTGTTGAGAATGTTAAATGGTGCACCTATCATGGAAAACAGTATGGAGGTTCCTCAAAAAATTGAAAAAAGAACTACCGTATGATCTAGCAATCCCACTTCTGGGTATGTATCCAAAGGAAATGAAATCACTATCTCAAAAAGATATCTGTACCACCATATTCATTGCAGCATTATTCACAATACAAGATATTCAAACAACCAAATTGACCATCAACAGATAAATGGATAAAGAAAATGCAGAAGAAATGTTATATATATATATATATATATATATATATATATATATATATATATATGATACAGATGGACCTTGAAGGCATTATGCTAAGTGAAATAAGTCAGACAGTGAAAGACAAATACTGTATGATCTCACTTATATGTGGAATCTAAAAAGGCCAATCTCATAGAAACACATAATAGAATAGTAGTTGCCAGGGGCCAGGCAACAGATAATAGAATAGTAGTTGCCAGGGGCCAGGGGGTGGGGGAAATGGAGAGATGGTGGTCAAAAGGTACTCTCTATTGTGTATTAACATGTGATATGATGATCTTCAAACTCTGTGCCCACTCCTAGGTGTCCATTCACATGCCTCTAACCCAGACTTTCTTGTCCTCAATCTTCTAATATTTCTTCTTACAGGATCTTGATCATGGTAATCATTGCATTATATTCTAACCTTGGACAATTTTCTTTCCACACAAAGCTAATGACAGATGCATCAACAAAAGCTCTGCTCATTTGAGGATTTCTCCTCACCGCTCTCATTTGAGTTTATACCTGAGAGAGGCTTTAGTGAGCCCTACCAAACATTTTTGGTTTGCACTCCCGAACTAGCCCATTTGTGAACCATGCTCAGACTTTTCTCTGTCTCTGTGAGACTGAGGTCAAGGATCATTCATATGGCACTAGGAGATAAGGGTGAGACACTGGTGGAACTGTGGTAAGTAACATGGACCTCTGGATACCTGCTCGTGCAACTTGCTTCTTCATACTCATACTTGATCCCTGCCCACTCAACATTATGACTTAGTGGGTCTAAGAATACCAAGCTTATGATAAATTATGACTGCATGGTTACTTGGTATCCCATGATCAGTTGGTCTGTCTCTATTGGGAAGCAGGAACATACCAGGGCTGTTTTTCAAAAGGTATATAACATTACACAGTATATGACATGGTCTTGCTCCAAAACCCTAGGGGTCTGTGTAGTGGTTTGCCCACTGAGGCAAGCCATAAACTCCACATGGCATCTTTTCCCCAAAATGATCCAACTGATTGCCTCTATTTGTTTAGATGTCTAATCATCTCCACTTCTATTAGTGATCCCAGTTCTATTCAATATAATGGCATTCCCAACTTTCAGCCCTGACCCAGAGAACAACTTAATGATGATGCTGCCCCTCTCACCAGCACATTCCTATTACTCTGGTAAACGGCACAGTCTCAAGTACCTCATATGGACCATTTGGTGGATTTTCTTGGCATAATTATTACATGCATTCTATAATACCCATTTATCTGAGCCTTTTCATTCTTCATTATATTATCCTCTATGGAATATCTGATATTTCTGCCTCACTTAGTGTAGGTCAATGCATTTTCCATGTATTTAGGAGCCATACTCGCAACTTGTTCACCCGGTTTTCTTATATCTTCATATCCTTTTGTGAAAGCCCGCAAACTGTGAGAGTGATAACAAAAGTAATCATGATTGATCAGAAACTACCTACAATCCAGGATGGAAGGAGTAAATGGAGATAAAAAACATTGAGGTTACTATGTGACAACTATTATAAAAGATACATTAACACAAGGGGAAAAAGAGTTCATTAGTTCAAATAATTGGTTTGCCAAATTTCTATTATAACATTTCCGTCTGGTTTTTCCCTCATTGAAGACAACACATTTAACAACTTTAACTTACTCTTAGAAATTACTCACAAGTTTTTAATAACATAGTTAATGCCCATTGAGACCCTGTCTAACTTATTTTATTGTCAACATGGACAATTTTTCATTGTCACTTTTCTAAAAATAAAATGGTCTCTATGGGTGTGAGAATATGTCTTAGGGATAATCTATCACTCTAGCAGGTTAAATTTTGCTCTGCTATTTTTCTTTCAAATTTTATGCTCACCAAGAAAGAATAATTCCAGTTTACCTGTTAAAGATCAATTCTGATTTATTCAAAGAATAAAAAGCCATTGTTTCTTTTTATGTTTGCTTATTATCATCAGAATAGTTCAATTATTGTGTAATTATTCTGGTGTGGTAAGTAAGCAAAACAAAGAAAAAAATACACAGAGGTTTCAATGAAAACAAAGATTTGCTTTATAAATGAATATATACATATATAATTTTAACCTAAAGAAAACTTCTATGAGTCAATGCATGACTACAACTTAGTTTATGGCATGGTTAGGGTTAACACTAATATATACATGCTGTGGATTTGCAGATTTCCAATATTCACTGTTTGCAGTATGAAAGGGTAGTTCTCTGTGGGAATATAAATTGGTGCAGCCACTATGAAGAACAGTATGGAGGTTCCTTAAAAAACTAAAAAGAGAGCTACCATATAATCCAGTAATCCCACTCCTGTGCATATAACCAGAAAAGACAAAAACTCTAACTCAAAAAGATACATATGCCTCAATGTTCATAGCAGCACTGTTTACAATAGCCAAGACACGCAAGCAACCTAAATGTCCATCGATAGATGAACGGATAAAGAAGATGTGGTATATCTATGTGTGTGTGTGTGTGTGTGTGTGTGTATAAAATAATATATATATTATATATATGTAATGGAATATTACTAAGTCATAAAAAAGAATGAAATTATGCCATTTGCAGCAAATGGATAGACCTAGAGATTATCATACTAAGTGAAGTGAGTCAGAGAGAGAAAGACAAATATCATGATATCACTTATATGTGGAATCTAAAAAAAAATGATACAAATGAACTTATTTACAAAACAGGAACAGACTCACAGACATAGAAAACAAACTAATGGTTTCAAAAGGGGAAAGGGGGGAGGGATAAATTAGGAGTTTGGAATTAACAGATACACATTACTATATAAAATAGATAAACAACAAGGACCTACTGTATACACAAGGAACTATATTCAATATCTTGTAATAGCCTATAATGGAAAAGAATCTGAAAAAAATGTATCTGAATCACTTTGCCGTACACCTGAAGCTAACACAACATTGTAAATCAACTATACTTCAATTAATTAATTTATTTATTTATATGGTAATTCAGAAGATTTAAAATCGAACCAATTTTTAAAAGGAACACTGTTGGAGGACTTGTACCATATGATTTCTATACTTAAGATACACTACAGCTACAGTGTGGTATTCATATAATGCCAGGAAAAAAAATTGATAGAACAGAATAGAGAGCCCGGAAATAGACCAACAGATATGGTCATTTGATTTTTAATGAAACTGGCAAATTAGTTGAATGTGGAAAGGAAAGTCTTTTCAACAAATTGTGCTGGAACAACTGAATATCAATATGAAAAAAAAGTAAACCAAGACCCCTCTCTCACTCCATATGCAGAAAGAACAATTTGAGATAGATCATAGACCTAAATTTAAAACTCAGAACCATTAAGCTTCCCAAAGGAAACATAGAAAACTACCTTTGTAACCTCAAAGTAGGCAAAGATTTCTTGAACAGGCCACAATAAACACAAACCATAATACTTTAAAAAAAAGATAAATTGTACATTATCAAAATTAAACATTTTGGCTCCATTAAGAATATGAATAGATAAGCCACTGTCCAGGGAAAATAAATTATAGCACATATATCTAACAAGGAACTTGTATCCAGAATACATGTACACAGAAGCACAGATACACACAGACATACACATACAAAAACATAAACAAAAATTCAACTCAACATAAAAAAAGCAAGATATATAAATGGCAAATAAATGCTTGAAAAATGGACAACCTCATTAGTTATCAGAGAAATTCAAATTAATATCACAACAAGGGGCTTCCCTGGTGGCGCAGTGGTTGGGAGTCCGCCTGCCGATGCAGGGGACACGGGTTCGTGCCCCGGTCTGGGAGGATCCCACGTGCCGCGGAGCGGCTGGGCCCGTGAGCCATGGCCGCTGAGCCTGCACGTCCGGAGCCTGTCCTCCGCAACGGGAGAGGCCACAACAGTGAGAGGCCCGCGTAACGCATAAAAAAAAAAAAAAAAAAAAATCACAACAAGATATCACTTTTACCTACTACAATGATTAAAAGTTTTTTAAAATACTGACAAAAAAGGGTAGCTCTTATTCTGCTTTGAATAAAGATATCAAATTCTTATTAAAATTTTTGACCCTATAGGCCATAAATGCTCTTAATTTTGAAACTGAAGTAAATTGACTTTTTCAAACACAAGACTCCACTGTTGCAGGGTTTTGTTTTGTTTTGGTTTTGGTTTTGTTTAGTTTTATTCTCAAGGCTTTTAAAAACCAGTTTCAGGAAGTTAAGTGGTTAGCTACTGTTTGCTTCCAGAACCCATCACCCTGTTAGAAATGGTAACCATCCACCCAAACCACCCCTTCTCCATTCCTTTTTCCCTCAGATCCCTTGTGATTTTCTCCATGAATAGGCTCTGATAGATTTAAATAGATCACAGGAACCAGTCGCCTTGGCCAAAATGATCTGTTCAAGAATGGATAGGTAACCCAATGAGGGCTAACTAGATACACAGGTATGTTTGCTCAGGCTGCCAGAAATCTTTTTTTTTCCTCCTCTACAACTCAGCCCAACTGCATCCATCTCACAATGTCAAAT
The DNA here is from genome assembly GCF_008692025.1 of Phocoena sinus. Classification (NCBI taxonomy): domain Eukaryota; kingdom Metazoa; phylum Chordata; class Mammalia; order Artiodactyla; family Phocoenidae; genus Phocoena; species Phocoena sinus. The sequence continues at coordinate 28,684,286 of NC_045775.1, forward strand.
GGAACCAACCTAAAAACACCAGCAACTCACTGAGGAAAGCAGAGACAACAGACTCAAAGAATCTGATCCTAATAACTTTATTTAAGCATCTGAATTAAGCCATGTTGGAAGGAAGCTCGTCTTAATCCTAGACTGTCAGTTACATGACCCAATAAATTTCCCTTTCTGTTTAGGCTGGCTCTGTTAAATTTCTTTGGCCAGGAGCCAACTGAATACTAACTAGAACCTGAGAGAAATCTGTCATTGATCCAATGAACAACTGTTGTAGAATTAGATCTTCATTACAAATAGACAAATGGGAAATTCCAAACACCATGTTATTCTTTCCATCTTTTCTGGAATGTTTATGTATCACCAGTACCTCTTCACCAGGAATGAAGTGAATAAAAATATGTACAAAGCAAGTTAATTGGGGAATCATTAGGGAAAATATATTTAGTCTTCAAAAGTGAAATTACCTTGTTAAATTCACCAAAATCCAGGTTCTAGTTCTCATTCTTGGATATCTAGAAAATGAAATAAAATGTATCAGTATATCCCAAAATAATCAGTCTTTCAATGAGCGTCAACATCAAACAAATTCACACAAGGCTAATATATGAAATCTAATACCAATTTTGTAATGAATAACTCCATTCATCTAATTTCCAGATGGCCAAGTTCTCTGCTCAGGGCATCTCTTTCCCAATATTAACACAACTGTAATGCCAAGATAGTACTCTTTTTTTTTTTTTTGAGAGCATGGAATGAAGCTAAGGGATGGCATAATCTTCAAAGGTTCTCAGCCAAAGACAGTAATTCCTCCTGAAAGTATTTAAACTGAACAGTGACTGGCAGTGTTCGTGGGGTATTACTGGGGCTTAGTGACCAGGACTTAGCATGCTGGTCATTGAGAAACACTTAGGTCTGTCCTGAATGAAATACAAATAAATATTTGGTCAGTAGTGAGGCCTGTCAGAATGCACAAATCCCAAGATCAGTGTCCTTTTTTCCTTATAATGCTGGCCCGAGAGACAATGACAATCTACAAAGAATGAAGAACCCTAGCACACAGCTTGTGGTCTGTGAATATCATTTTATATTAACAGAAACTAGAGGTCCTAAGAGAAATGGCTGATTTCATATCTGGTGCAGGAAATGAACAAGATTAATCTTGACTATCTTGTGCCAGAGAGCAAGAAAACTATCAAAGACTAATAAGCCCATGCCAAAGGGACAGAGGAGTCAAACTAAAGGGGCTTCCACTGGCCTAGGATAGAGTAAATGAATGACCAAAAAAAAAAAAGTAAAAAGTAATTACAATGGATTGCAATACATCAAATATATAAGAACCTATAAATTCATGATGATTTTTAAAAAGTAAATGTCATTGCTTACTATAATGGACCAACTCAATATTCTGCAAATTTACAAATAAAAGAAAAATATCAAATATTTATCCTGATTTTCCTCTAAAACTTTATTTCAGGGTTACCAAATATTTGATAAGGGTAAGTTCTTTTCCACTGAATGCCTGACAAAAGTAGAGGAGAAGTGATAAAATTTAAAACATCACCATTTTGCAATTCCAATTTTATTAATAATGGATCTAAGCAATATTCATCAGAGGATTCAAAAACCTAATGGTGCAGTAGAAAATAAGCAGCACCACCTATGTATATTTTGAACTAAAATACTGAAGTTAAATCAAATCAAGTCTTAAGAAAAAATTCATTTATAAAAAAATAGGAAGGTAGAGAGTGATTTTTAAAAGTCCTCTCAGGAAAAGATAATCAGCCAAATTCATAATGTGGGGCATTCTACAGGACAAATGACCTGGTTTCGGTAAAAAACAGATAAATAAAAAAATCAGAAACAGAGAGAGAAAAGGAAAAAGACTATTACTGAATAAAAGAGAATTAAAAGGCTTAACAATCAAATGTGATGTGAGGCTCCTGTTTACATCTTGCTTTGAACAAACCCATTGTTAGATAATTTTCAGACAGGGAAACTTGAATATGGCTTGTGTATTAATATTAAGAAACAGTTGCTAACTTTTTCAGGAGTAATAATATCATGATGGGTACATAAAAATTCATTGTCAATTAGTGAAGCATACTGAATGATTTAGGAGGGAACTAACTGTTGGGTCACAACTTGGGGAGTTTCCTATGTGAAATATAAAACTGGACGTGGTACACAGAAATATAAAACTGGACCTGGAAAAGAAGACACAAAAGAAAGAGACAGGCCACTCCAGATTTGTAGGTGGTGATTTTAATAAGCAAGGGAATGTACATATGAGGCTTGTCTTGGACGACCTCAAGATGAGTAGATCTACACACCCACCTCCGAGAATCTTAAATTTATATAGAAGCCTTAACTGGTTTAGTCACATATTTAGTCCTCCTAGTGTAGGCGTGGTGGGCAGAACATACACTCCAAGGTCAAGGCAGGGCATGAGGAGGCTCCAGTTGAGCCTCCTGCTCGCCAGTCAGTGTGTGGTCATGTCTTCTCAATGACCTCCTCCAACAATATCATGATGGCTAGCATGCTCTAAAATACTCCAGAAAAATTAGAAATGTGTAAACGGGGAATAGAAGGATTAGAACTGGCAAAATGTTGATCATTATTGACATCAGTTTATTATCTTACTCTCTATACTTTTGTGTATGTCATTCTTCATAAAATATTTTTTAAAAGAAGAAACTACTAGAGACACATAGCCACAGTTACTTCTCTGAGTTCTATTTCGATAAATAATTTCATTAGGTAGGTTTATACTGATTAAGCTCTTCATGGCAGTGTAATTCTTTCAGCTGCTCAGGACAAGAACCTAGAGATCGTCCTTGACTCCGTTTATTCTTTCATGCCCCACATCAACTCCATCCACAAATCTTGGCTCTACTCCTCCTCCCACGCACTGCATCTGTCTTTGTCACCGGCAAAGCCCATTAACAATTCCCAGGAAATAAAAATAGAATCTGGGTAATAAAATAAAGTCTAACCTTTTTATTCTTCCTTTGTGCTTATTCTTGTTTCACTTGCCCACAGGGGGCTGCATGCAGAGGCCTGGCACCTGTTACTTCAGACCAGAGTTCCTAGTGAGAAATGGCTGCCCCAGCCTTTCAGCTCCATGGGCGGTGTGCAGAAGCGCTGCACACGACACCTTAGTTCAAGATGGCAGCCATGGGCCGTGTGCATAAGTGCCACCCACGCAAGACACCTCACTTCTTCATGGCAGCAGCAAGCTGTGTGCAGAGACACTGTACCCAGTACTGCAATCTGGAGCCTGAGCAGTGCGGCTGCGCAGGACTCTAAGAACCCACCCCTTTCCAGCTGCAGAGATCCCCGTAAAGCAGCCCCACCCATGGCCCTCGGGGAGAGCAGGTACTGTAGAGCCAGAGCTTGTACCTCTCCATTCTTTGATCAAAGAATAAAACTTTCCTTTGCTTCTGAACCGAACTCATTCTCACTTGATTGCCTTGAAGGGCATCAGGCAGAAGGACACTTGTTGTGGCCCAACTGGAAAGGGTTGGAAACATCTTTTTCCAAGTTACACTATCCTCTCCTCTGAATTATTACAAAAACTTCCTAACTGGCATAGCTGCTTCTATCTTTCTGCTCTTTTGGTTTATTCTCAACAGAGCATCCTGAAGGTTTCTATTAAACCTCGGTCAAGTCATTCCTTTGCTTATCACCTCTGCCATGGCACAAACCTACAGCCAATAATCTCATCTCACTCAGATTAAAAGGAAATGTCTTTAATAAGCCTACAGGGTTCTACGTGATCTGGACCACCACTGTCTCCTGTCACTCTCCTCTTCACTCACTTGATTCCAGCCAGACTGTCCTCCTCATTATTTCTCAAACATAACAGTACATTACAGTCTCAGGGTCTTTGCATTTGCTGTTCCCTCTACCAGGCATACACTTCTCCCACATATCTGTAGGGCTTGTTGCCTCACTTCTTTTAGGACTTTGTTCAAATGTCACTTTCCCATAATTCCCTTTTTTTTTTTTTTTTTTTTTTGCGGTACGCAGGCCTCTCACTGTCGTGGCCTCTCCCGTTGCGGAACACAGGCTCCAGACGCGCAAGCTCAGTGGCCATGGCTAACGGGCCCAGGCGCTCTGCGGCATGTGGGATCTTCCCAGACCAGGGCACGAACCTGCATCCCCTGCATCGGCAGGCAGACTCTCAACCACCACGCCACCAGGGAAGCCCCCCCATAATTCCCTTTTTAAAATTAAATTCTCTATTCCTCTTCAATTTTCTCACAATCATATATATATTGAACTTATTTATATTATATATTTCTGTGTCCTTTATTTTCCATGAGAGATTTATGACTCTTATGTTCACTGCTAGATCCCCAGCACTCAGAAGAGTGTCTGGCACATAGTAAGAATTCAAAAATTATTTGCTGAGTAAATAAATTAAGCTACTATTCCAATAGCATTACTGACCTTAGAGATTCATTATCCTCCCAAGTGTGTTACCTTGACTAGTTTAAACCATCAGGGGGAAAACACACTTCTCTCATTATTCCCTCAGTCTTTCAAAATACATTTACTGAGTTCCTTCTATGAATTAGGAACTGAAAATACAATAATTAATAAGATAAATGTTATGCACTCTCCTATAATCATCTCCAAGCTCTTAGGGAAGGAGGGACACTTCACTGTCATCCTTTGTTTAGTCTATATAGATATTCAATCAGTTATTACAGACTCTAGGGCAAATCCTCATAAAACAGAGTTATAGGGGTACTATGAGATACGGATCCCCTCTGGATTTGGGCAGACTTTGAGGGAAATGTGGGGCTGGTTGGGGTCTCAAAGCCAATTGCCTCCAGTCATTAGACTGCTCTTCTGGGCTCTTCCAAGAGCAGCCCAAGAGGAGTGGGGTATGACAGTATTCCACATGGTCTTCTCAGATGGTGAGCACTCCCAGCACTTACTGTTGTGCCCTAATGCTCTTGTGTGGAGCCCAGGAGTAACTCTGCAACCTGGACAAAAGGGAGGTATTACTGCTAGAGGCACTTAAAGAGAACCACACAGAACAGCAACCCAACCGACAGCCAACTGGGGGAACTCCTCGTGAGTATAGGTCCATGCAGTGGCTAATAGCTGAAGTCTTCATAAAATCCAGGTACTTCTGACTGTGCCTCTCTAGTGATGTTCAGGCTCACTAAGGCCGCTCTAACAATGTATGCACATTCTGCAAATGAGAGCTCCATCATTATTTTTAAATATTTAGATTTGAGATAATTTTTCATTATCACAAAAATTTCAGCATTGCATTTTTCAATGAAAGAAAAGATATACTCGTTATATACTATAAATCTAATTTTAACTGTTATAAATTTTTGAATTGCTATAACAATGGTATAAAATTTATTACATATTTGTGGGAAGAAATTTTCTTGTTGATAATGACTATCAAAAATTTGAAGACATCATTTAAAGTCTTAATCAGAAATTGTTGGTGGTCATTTCAAGTATAAAATCCAAATAAAACTTATAGTTATGTTCACTGAAACAAGATCAAGTTTCTTATTTGAAATTTCAAGATTTTATATGAATGTTTTCTCCCAATTAAAGATCTAGCATTTTTTTCTAACATTTTGCTTTATAAAAAGATGTAATCAGGACTTCCCTGGTGGGCCAGTGGTTGAGACTTCACCTTCCAAGGCAGGGGCTATGGGTTCAATCTCTGGTCATGGTGCTAAGATCCCACATGTCTCGCAGCCAAAAAACCAACAAATAAAACAGAAGCAGAGGACCTTCAAGATGGCAGAGGAATAAGATGTGGAGATCACCTTCCTCCCCATAAATACATCAGAAATACATCTACATGTGGAACAACTCTTACAGAATACCTACTGAAAGTTGGCAGAAGACCCCAGACTTCCCAAAAGCCGTGTGGCTGACAGGGTCTTGGTTCTCCAGCCAGCTGTCATGCCTGAGCATCTGAGGTGGGAGAACCGAGTTCAGAACATTGGACCACCAGAGACCGCCCGGCCCCACATAATATCAATAGACCACAGCTCTCCAGGAGATCTCCATCTCAACGCTAAGATCCAGCTCCACTAAAAGACCAGTAAGCTCCAGTGCTGGACACCCTATGCCAAACAACTAGCAAGACAGGAACACAACCCCACCCATCAGCAGAGAGGCTGCCTAAAATCATACTAAGTTCACAGACACCCTAAAAACACTACCAGATACAGTCCTGCCCACCAAAAAGCCAAGATCTAGTCTCATCCACCAGGAAGCCTACACAACACACTGAACCAACCTTACCCACTGAGGGCAGAAACAAAAAAACAACGGAAACTACAAACCAGCAGCCTGTGAAAAGGAGACCTCAAACACAGTAAATTAAGCAAAATGAGAAGACAGAGAAATACGCAGCAGATGAAGGAGCAAAGTAAAAACCCATCAGATCAAACAAATGAAAAGGAAATAGGCAGTCTACCTGAAAAAGAATTGAGATTAATGATAGTAAAGATGATCCAAAATCTTGGAAATAGAATGGAGAAAATATGAGAAACGATTAATAAGGACCTAGAAGAACTAAAGAGCACACAAACAATGATGAACAACACAATAAATGAAATTAAAAATTCTCTAGAAGGAATCAATAGCAGAATAACTGAGGCAGAAGAACAGATAAGTGACCTGGAAGGTAAAATAGTGGAAATAACTACCACAGTGCAAAATAAAGAAAAAAGAATGAAAAGAACTGAGGACAGTCTCAGAGACTTCTGGGACAATATTAAACACAACAACATTCGAATTATAGGGGTCCCAGAAAAGGAAGAGAAAAAGAAAGGGACTGAGAAAATATTTGAAGAGATTATAGTTGAAAACATCCCGAATATGAGAAAGGAAATAGTCAACCAAGTCCAGGAAGGACAAAGAGTCCCATACAGGATAAATCTAAGGAGAAACATGCCAAGACACATATTAATCAATCTATCAAAAATTGAATACAATGAAAAAATAATAAAAGCAGCAAAGGAAAAGCAATAAATAACATACAAGGGAATCCCCAAACAAATATTATTTGGTGTAAATATTTATGCACTAAACATAGAAGCACCTCAATACATAAGGGAAATGCTAACAGCCATAAAAGGGGAAATCAACAGTAACACAATAATAGCAGGGGATTTAACACCCAACCTTCATCAATGGACATATAAACCAAAATGAAAATAAATAAGGAAAAACAAGCTTTAAATGATACATGAAACAAGATGGATTTAGTTGCTATTTACAAGACATTCCATCCAAAAACAACAGAATACACTTTCTTCTCAAGTGCTCATGGAACATTCTCCAGGATAGACCTACCTTGGAGCACAATCAAGCTTTGGTAAATTAAATAAAATTGAAATCGTATCAGTATGTTTTCTAACCACAATGCTATGAGACTAGATATCAATTACAGGAATAAAACTGTAAAAACTACAAACACATGGAGGCTAAACAATACACTACTAAATAACCAAGAGATCACAGAAGAAATCAAAGAGGAAGTCAAAAACTACCTAGAAACAAATGACAGTGAAAACACAATGACCCAAAACCTATGGGATGCAGCAAACAGTTCTAAGAGGGAAGTTTATAGCAATACAATCCCAGGTCAACAAACAAGAAACATCTCAAATAAACAACCCAACCTTACACCTAAAGCAATTAGAGAAAGAAGAACAAAAAATCCCAAAGCTAGCCAAAGGAAAGAAATCATAATGATCAGATCAGAAATAAATAAAAAAGAAAAAAAGGAAATGATAGCAAAGATCAATAAAACTAAAAGCTGGTTCTTTGAGAAGATGAACAAAATTGAAAACCATTAGCCAGACTTATCAAGAAAAAAAGGGAGAGGGGCTTCCCTAGTGGCACGGTGGCTGGGAGTCTGCCTGCCGATGCACGGAACATGGGTTCGTGTCCCGGTCCAGGAGGAGCCCACATGCCGCAGAGCGGCTGGGCCCATGAGCCATGGCCGCTGAGCCTGTGCTCCGCAATGGGAGAGGCCGCAGCAGTGAGAGGCCCATGTACCGCAAAAAAAAAAAAAAAAAAGGGAGAAGACTCAAATCAACAGAATTAGAAATGAAAAAGGAAAAGTAACAACTGACCCTGCAGAAATACAGAGGATCATGAGAGATTACTACAAGCAACTATATGCCAATAAAATGGACAAACTGAAAGAAATGGACAAATTCTTAGAAAAGCACAACTTTCTGACACTGAACCAGGAAGAAATACAAAATATAAACAGATCAATCACAAGCACTGAAATTGAAACTCTGACTAAAAATCTTCCAACAAACAAAAGGCCAGGACCAGATGGCTTCACAGGCAAATTCTATCAAACATTTACAGAAGAGTTAACACCTGTCCTTCTCAAACTCTTCCAGAATATAGCAGAGGGAGGAACACTCCCAAACTCATTCTACGAGGGCACCATCACCGTAATACCAAAACCAGACAAAGATGTCACAAAAAGAGAAAACTACAGGCCAATATCACTGATGAATATAGATGCAGAAATCCTCAACAAAATACTAGCAAACAGAATCCAACAGCACATTAAAAGGATCATACACCATGACCAAGTGGGGTTTATCCCAGGGATACAAGGATTCTTCAATATATGCAAATCAATCAATGTGATACACCATATTAACAAATTGAAGGATTAAAACCATACGATAATCTCAAGAGATGCAGAAAAAGCTTTCGACAAAATTCAGCACCATTTATGATAAAAAACTCTCCAGAAAGTAGGCATAGAGGGAACTTACCTAAACATAATAAAAGCCATATATGACAAACCCACAGCCAACATCATTCTCAATGGTGAAAAACTGAAACCATTTCTTCTAAGATCAGGAACAAGACAAGGTTACCCACTCTCACCACTATTACTGAACATAGTTTTGGAAGTTTTAGCCACAGCAATCAGAGAAGAAAAAGAGATAAAAGGAATCCAAATCAGAAAAGAAGTAAAGCTGTCACTGTTTGCAGATGACATGATACTATACATAGAGAATCCTAAAGATGCTACCAGAAAACTACTAGAGCTAATCAATGAATTTGGTAAAGCAGCAGAATACAAAATTAATGCACAGAAATCTCTTGCATTCCTATACACTAATGATGAAAAATCTGAAAGAGAAATCAAGGAAACACTCCCATTTACCACTGCAACAAAAAGAATAAAATACCTAGGAATAAACCTAGCTAAGGAGACAAAAGACTTGTTTGCAGAAAACTATAAGACATTGATGAAAAAAATTAACAGTAATACAAACAGATGGAGAGATATACCATGTTCTTGGACAGGAAGAATCAACATTGGGAAAATGACTATACTACCCAAAGCAATCTACAGATTCAATGCAGTGCAATCCCTATCAAACTATCAATGGCATTTTTCACAGAACTAGAAAAAAAAATTTCACGATTTGTATGGAAACGTAAAGATCCTGAATAGCCAAAGCAATCCTGAAAAGAAAAACGGAGCTGGAGGAATCAGGCTCCCTGACTTCACACTATACTACAAAGCTACAGTAATCAAGACAGTATGGTACTGGCACATAAACAGAAATGTAGATCAATGGAACAGGATAGAAAGCCCAGAGATAAACCCTCGCACATATGGTCACCTTATCTTTGATAAGGGAGGTAAGAATATACAGTGGAGAAAAGGCAGCCTCTTCAATAAGTGGTGCTGGGCAAACTGGACAGCTACATGTAAAAGAATGAAATTAGAACACTCCCTAACACCATACACAAAAATAAACTCAAAATGGATTAAAGACCTAAATGTAAGGCCTGACACTATAAAACTCTTATTAGAGGAATACACAACCAGAACACTCTATGACATAAATCACAGCAAGGTCCTTTTTGACCCACCTCCTAGAGGAATGGAAATAAAAACAAAAATAAACAAATGGGACCTAATGAAACTTCAAAGCTTTTTCACAGCAAAGGAAAACATAAGCCAGACGAAAAGACAACCCTCAGAATGGGAGAAAATATTTGCAAATGAAGCAACTGACAAAGGATTAATCCCCAAAATTTACAAGCAGCTCATGCAGCTCAATATCAAAAAAACAAACAACCCAATCCAAAAATGGGCAGAGGCCCTAAATAGACATTTCTCCAAAGAAGATATACCGATTGCTAACAAACACATGAAAGGATGCCCAACATCACTAATCATTAGAGAAATGCAAATCAAAACTACAATAAGGTATCACCTCACACCAGTCAGAATGGCCATCATCAAAAAATCTGCAAACAATAAATACTGGAAAGGGTGTGGAGAAAAGGAAATCCTCCTACACTGTTGGTGGGAATGTAAATTGATACAGCCACTATGGAGAACAGTATGGAGGTTCCTTAAAAAACTAAAAATAGAACTACCATACGCCTCAGCAATCCCACTACTGGGCATATACCCTGAGAAAACCATAACTCAAAAAGAGTCATGTACCACAATGTTCACTGCAGTACTATTTTAAAAACCCAGGACATGGAAGCAACCTAAGTGTCCATCGACAGATGAATGGATAAAGAAGATGTGACCCACATATACAATGGAATATCACTAAGCCATAAAAATAAACGAAATTGAGTTATTTTGTTTCGTATTTGAGGTGGATGGACCTAGAATCTGTCATACAGAGTGAAGTAAGTCAGAAAGAAAAAAAATAACATATGCTAACACATATATATGGAATCTAAAAAAAAAAATGGTTGTGAAAAACTTAGTGGCAGGACGGGAATAAAGACACAGACATAGAGAATGGACTTCAGGACATGGGGTTGGCGAAGCGTAAGCTGGGATGATGTGAGAGAGTGGCATGGACATATATACACTACCAAATGTAAAATAGCTAGTGGGAAGCAGCGACATAGCACAGGGAGATCAGCTAGGTGCTTTGTGGCCACCTAGAGGGGTAGGATAGGAAGGGTGGGAGGGAGACGCAAGAGGGAGGGCATACGGGGATATAAGTGTACATATAGCTGATTCACTTCGTTATACAGCAGAAACTAACACAATGATGTAAAGCAATTATACTCCAATAAAGATGTTAAAAACAAAAGCAATATTGCAACAGTTTCAATAAAAGACTTTAAAAATTGTCCACATCAAAAAAAAATCTTTAAAAAAAAATAAAGATGTAATTATTTTCATCACCATGCCTTACATAGTTACTCCCAAATTTTTTCTGATTTACCCCCAGGAAATTTTATCATTCTCTACATGTGCTTTGACATTAAAAAAAAAAGGTTGATAAGTACTCCACTTTGGAAACTTGTATGCCATGGGTGAATCAGTTGTCCTCTTATATACGAACCTTTTCAGACAGTCGAGATTTCCAAATGGCATTTCAAACCTCATTCTCTCATGGTTGATTCCTGTGCAGATAGACAAAAGCACTGGTGACAGGAATAGCCTCCCTGCCCTATCACTCAATTCCTCAGTTCCTCAGAATGAGATCAATAAGGCTTCATTCTTTTGAAGGAGAAATTATACCATTGTTTTGGAATGTCATTAAAGACAGTACGTGAGTTCACTAAGAGGATGTGTTGATGGTACAGATTTCCAGTCCAAGTTAGAATGACTGCTTCAGGGTCGAAAAAGTGAGCTAAAATTATCCCAATTTACACCAGAATGACATTTGCCACAATTATTATAGTACATAATCTTAAGCCATAGGAAGAGAGTATGGTTAAAATCACCATTGCCATATCAAAGAGATATCAAAGAGATATCAAAGAGATATACCATATCAAAGAGATATGTTGAATATCTTTTAGGCTCATTTACCTTTTTTTCTAAAGAACTTAGAACTTTAGCCCCTAAGGGTTACCTTTATTAATAATGGGTTTGACTGCATAATTATCAAAACAGTGTATAATCAAAGCTGTGGCCTCAGCATGCTCAGACAGCTATGCAATTTACTGCCTATGTGATAGCAGCTGTTTTCCCATTTGTGTGTGTTTCTTTTTCTATTCAGCAATGGAAGGGCCTAGTGTAACCATAAGTGAGGCTTTATCTGCTGCATATTCATCATCACTCTGGCTTATTCAAAGAAGAGATCTATGCATGGCATAAAAGGATATTTTTCTAAGTATTAAGACAAATGTTAACACTTGGAAAATAATAATTATATTTGGAAAAATTAAAATCATGCAAATGCTGATGATCATGGCTGTGGAAAGTAGAGGCCAGGACTCTGTTTCCATTGCCTTCATAACCCCCCCTAATATAAGGTTAGGCTTTATCCCTAGAAAAAAATCTAATAACTGTTTATTGGTTTGAGTGAATAAAAGACATAAAATGTCTTTAATATTCATAGCATTCATCACTGGTACATTAAGAAGAGCACAAGGCTTTATTGATATTGAATCTTTGGTCAGGCATGAGGAACAGGTGTGAACAGTAAGTATGCTATAACACTATGATCTGATGAAACCTTAGCTAAAAGCCTGTTCTCCCAGATCTATGGTTTCCATGCAAAGCTATATGCTGTGGTTTCATTTTTAAAAATTATTTCCTGCTGCAGAAGTTCATTGAGAAGTTGAGTTTTTAGGGAGAATATGTAGCAAACTGTTGAGTGCTTCAGTCTGGAAGCATCATAGATTGTAAACACTATATCTATAATGATGCTGATGCTAGCTCTGTTGTGTCTGGATAGAGGAAAGCACTCTGTTACTCTGTTAAACGCCTCACACACATTCTCATTTAATCCTCGGAATGCTTTTACTATTGTAACCCAATCTTACTAATGAGGAAAATAAGGCGTAGCATCTGAACCAAGTATGTCTGACTCTAAATGCCATGCTCTAACCCCTTGGCTCACTGCTTCTTAACAAACACATATTAATGTCCCTACATTTTACACATCAGATCTAGAAAAGATTTCTCATTTCTGTGATAATGAAAAATGATCTCAAATCTAAATTTCAAACCATTTAGGAAAAGAGTATCATTTTTGTTGCTTTATAGGCTTGAATTAATTATTTGTTAAATTATAAAATCATTTTTTTCCCTTTGGAAACCTGAATACTAATATTTAGAGCCAATTTGAAGACAATGAAGATTTGGGTATTCTAATATATATTTGAACAATTATTAAACACTGATCACTGTGATTGTAACCACTATGAGAAAAGAGGATACCCACAGCCAGACAGGTCAAGAATGAGTTTTCCAGGTCATTGGCTCTGCCCAGAACTGCCTTGGTGAATCATGTTTCACACAGCCTCTCAATGCTGAGTTAGCATCTATGTACATCAAAGCTGTGGTCAGAATGGCTAATTCATGCGCTAAGCCCAAATGTCAAGATTTGTTAAACACGTATTCCTTTAGAAAACTACCTAACCAAACCCACTGGAAGAAAAGTGATAGAACAAATTATTTGTCTACGTTCGGATTTAGGTGTTTTAATTTACTGCTGTGAGTAGTAGCCAAACTTATTGTTTGGATATGGCAGAGTAATAGTCTACCTGAGGAAAGGATGAAGGTCTATTCCTGAAAGTCTTCAAGAACAGGCATGTAAAGAAATGAGTGAGATTGATCAAGTTTCTAGTAGTATATGATACAGAGGCTAATAAGGGAGGCCTCCAGTCTTCCCTAACCATATTGAATAGGAATGCATTATGAATGAATAAATCAGCAGCTTAATGATATAAAGGCTTTCAATGTATCAATGCTGCTGTTCATTATTAATCTCTCTGCTCCTTTTCCCCACGCTTCTTTTTCCTTCTCTTCACTCTAATGAGGAATGTCTCATGACAAGTGTAATAACCCCCACCACTACCACTGGAACATACACACCTTCTTTTTTTCTTAGAGTGGAATAAGGAGACTTATAGATCCAAAGGCAAAAATCTGCCTCTCACTCTCTTCGTCTCTTTTCTTCACCCCCAGTTCCACTCAACCAACAACAAGAGAGCACATGCTGGACTGCTCACAGTGATGTGCATTTGCTGTACCAACAATGTCATTCTTCACACTTTTTATAGTCCCATAAAAATTAGTAGTGTTTGGACAGTCATAACATGACAGTGTGGGAATCCTGCTACCATCTCTCCCAGATTTTACTCACATAAGGAAAGGGGGGAAAAAATGACAAACATTAACTAAAAGGATGCTTATAATATGATAGGGTATCACTTATATGTACCACAACATATTACTGGGGTTAACGTGAGACTCTCATATAAAGTTTATGCAGTTGTCATCTTTGCCTTCCACATCCTTTCCATAGTCAGTGGCTTCTATGTACTCTGGATAGATAACCCCCACATAATTATATTTGAAATGTTCAGACACAGAAACTGATATTTGGCTACAATCCTTGATTTTCCTAAGACCTAGAAGCTCAGTGAGAAAAACTCAAATCCTATAACCCTTCAGTTAAGCTAAAGCCTTATACAGACATGTCTGATGGAACAAGATAGGCATGCAAGGTCATGGCAGAAAAGAACATAAGGCCCCAAGATAAAATCATTACAAGTTGTAAATGAGTTAGAAAGACAGGACTTCACAAGAGTGCTTGGACATTGGAAAGAACTAGTTAAGTGTTCGCATTTTTTCATAGAACTCTTTCTAAAATAGACTTACATAAAGCTGCTTTTGAAACAATGAATTCACTGATTTTTGAATGGGGTTTTAGTTACTTTGACATGTTTTTGTTCTGAGAACACCTCCAGGACTCTTCTGAACTTTGGAGCCCATGGATGTCTTTCCGTTTACTTAGTGCTAATATATGGGCATTTATTGCTTAAATAATTGATTTCTACTTTTTATAGATGTTGGACAAGGAGTTATTTAACTGACCAATCTCTTACTCTATTGAGGAATCCATCTCTCTAATTCTGATCACTCACTGGCTCTCTCAGCCCATATTTAAAGAGGAAAAAATGAAATGACCTGTGTAGTTACATTTGAAACTGTTCTTTCTAGGGGTATGATTTGAAGACAAGTGATACAAAGCAAGTAAAGTATTGAGGACATTGTAAGCACATGGAAGTAGGGTATAAAAACACTGGTTGGATTATTATAATATTAGCCTAGCTTTGAGTCAGTTTCTTAAGTTCCCGTTGGATCTTGATGGAGTTTCTCCAGGCATGTAAACTATTCCCTGGGTACAAATTAAATACTCTCAAGGCCACATTCACTTTCTCAGTCTTCTGTGGAAGGAATTCATTAAATTGGACTTCTCCACTAGACTGAGAGACTGAATGTAGTTTCTTTAAACGCTCTTTAAGTAAAGGAAAGATGACTTTTAAAAAGTGTATTGATTCAGCAACCAAAATCAAAACCATTTCTGAATCTGTTTACAGAAAGAATAAGCAGAGGGCCCTCTGTCTGCTGAATATCTCATTCTGGCTCCAGATTTCTAACCTACAGTCACATAGCTCTGGAGAAGGCAAGCCTGAGTAAAGAATTTTAAGAAGAAATTGATGGCATGGGGCATGATGATGTTTACCTATCCCTATTTTCCTATGTAACACATTCACAATGGAATGGTGCCTGGATAGGGCAGAAAGAAGTTGAAAAATAAGGACACAGAGCAGTTATGAGGAAGTCAGTAAAATACATGGAAACAAGACTATTATGGGTTTCCAAGTTACTTGCAAATCCACCAATGAATAGGTAGGTCTAGCAAAATATTAAACCCAGGTTAGGAGAGTAGCCATCCTCTAATTACAAATATACCTCTTCTTCAAACAGACTTTTAAAAGAGAAAGAAAAGAGTCACACAAGATCTTGAAAAGAAGGCAAAGACGGTAATAAAAAAAGATGGTAAGCAGAGCTTCACTGTATCTGAAGAAAGGCACTTAGAGGCCACTGGGTGTTGAAACAGGGCTGTGACCAGGGGCCACTGGGAGTTGAAACAGGGCTGTGACCTTCCAACATGAACATGGAAGTAAATTGATGGGGGAAAAAAGGGAAATGTAAACACTGTTGAAGAGAGAGTTGCAAAGAAATCTGAGGACTTTTAGGACCAATAGTAATTACACATAAAAACTCCTGAGGTTCTGGTCTTGCATCCAACTTCCTTTCAAAGTAACCTTTGAAGACCTGCATATGGGGAATGATGCAGGCAGTACTAGCAACTTAGAGTAAGATTAGGCTTGGGACAAATTTTAGGAAATTTTGCTGTAAACTTTAGTAGAAATATAAACAGGCAAAGAAAGAAAAAGAAAGGAAAGGACTGAAAGTTAACATAGGATTGCCTCCTGAGTTAAAGTTCTATGCCTCGGAAATAAGTGGGGCTTTGGCAAGATAATGCACAAAATCTAACCAATAAAAGCATCTTACAGTATAAACATCTACTTTGACCCAAGAGGTCTACTTACAGGATTAGTGACTAAAGACACATTTTAAAATGTAGAAAATGTTTTATACACACATATATTTACCAGAGGATTATCTATAATTGTGAAACCCAAACATCCAACCATAGGCAGATAGTTAAATGAATGAGATTTTTCTGAAGACTTGAAAATGAGATTTAAACATCCAGCCAATAACATGAAACAATGTTGTTACAATTAAAATGCAGGTTGTAATATACAGATATATATTTGTTAATCAGTATTGTGAAAAATCCTAAGCATAAAAAAAAATATTTTAAAGAAAAGTCACAAATAGTCAAAATTCTTGCATTTGGGTGTGTAGGATGATGCCAACATCATTCTCCTCTTTCCCTTCCTCTTCTGATTTCTCATCTTCTACTTCATCAATATAATCTCCAAGTTTTATTTAATAAGCTTATATTATTCTTTAAATGATTAAAAACAATAGGGTAGAGGTAAAAGCCCATCTGAGATTTTTCCCACAGGAAATAGTTTAAGATGGTGATTCTCAACTTAAGCATGTGTCAGAATTAGCTAATGTCCAGGATTCTGTAGTTCTGGGACAGGAGTGAAAATTTCTCATTTTTCCATGTTCCCAGATGATACTGATGCTGCTAACACAGGGACAACACTTTGAGAACTACTGCTCTTAGAGAAATGTTAACATTCATTCATTATGAATCTCAAGATTTTACCCAACTATCCAATCACTTCACCAGAAGGCTCTACTCATGTGATACACTGTAGCGAAACTGACTCTACAATAATATGACTGAACATTTTGCCCTTGACTTTTATCCAAGGTCAAATTAAATATGACACTTTTCTTTTTCTTGGAGAGGGCAATTGAGGCCATTATTTTATGTGTTCCAAGTTGCCTTGTAAAAGGCTCATGTTGAGACAGCCTCATCCACCAGAGGGCAGACAGCAGAAGCAAGAAGAAGTACAATCCTGCAGCTTGGGGAACAGAAACCACATTCACAGAAAGATAGACAAGAAGAAAAGGCAGAGGGCTATGTACCGGATGAAGGAACAAGAGAACACCCCAGAAAAACAACTAAATGAAGTGGAGATAGGCAACCTTCCATAAAAAGAATTCAAAATAATGATAGTGAAGATGATCCAGGACCTCGGAAAAAGAATGGAGGCAAAGATCAAGAAGACGCAAGAAATATTTAACAAAGACCTAGAAGAATTAAAGAACAAATAAACAGAGATGAACAATACAATAACTGAAATGAAAAATACACTAGAAGGAATCAATAGCAGAATAACTGAGGCAGAAGAAGGGATAAGTGACCTAGAAGACAGAATGGTGGAATTCACTGCTGCTGAACAGAATAAAGCAAAAAGAATGAAAAGAAATGAAGACAGCTTAAAAGACCTCTGGGACAACCTTAAACACAACAACATTCACATTATAGGGGTTCCAGAAGGAGAAGAGAGAGAGACAGGACCCGAAAAAATATTTGAAGAGATTATAGTCAAAAGCTTCCTTAACATTGGAAAGGAAATAGCCACCCAAGTCCAGGAAGTTCAGAGAGTCCCATACAGGATAAACCCAAGGAGAAACACGCCAAGACACATAATAATCAAATCGGCAAAAATTAAAGACCAAGAAAAAGTACTGAAAACAGCAAGGGAAAAATGACAAATAACATACAAGGGAACTCCCATAAGGTTAACAGCTGACTTCTCAGCAGAAACTCTACAAGCCAGAGGGGAGTGGCATGATATACTTAAGGTGATGAAAGAGAAGAACCTACAACCAAGACTACTCTACCCAGCAAGGATCTCATTCAGATTTCATGGAGAAATCAAAAGCTTTACAGACAAGCAAAAGCTAAGAGGATTCAGCACCACCAAACCAGCTCTACAACAAATGCTAAAGGAACTTCTCTAAGTAGGAGACACAAGAGAAGGAAAGGACGTACAAAAACAAACCCAAAACAATTAAGAAAATGGTCATAGGAACATACATATCAATAATTACCTTAAATATGAATTCATTAAATGCTCCAACCAAAGACACAGGCTTGCTGAATGGATACAAAAAGAAGACCCATCTATATGTTGTCTACAAGAGACCCACTTCAGACCTAGGGACACGTCGAGAATGAAAGTGAGGGGATGGAAAAAGATTTTCCATGCAAATGGAAATCAAAAGAAAACGAGAGTAGCAATACTCATATCAGATAAAATAGACTTTAAAATAAAGAATGTTCAAGAAACAAGGAAGGACACTACATAATGATCAAGGGATCAATCCAAGAGGAAGTTATAACAATTGTAAATATATATGCACCCAACATAGGAGCACCTCAATACATAAGGCAAATGCTAACAGCTATAAAAGAGGAAATCGACAGTAACACAAAAAATAGTGGGGGATTTAACACCTCACTTACACCAATGGACAGATCATGCAAATTGAAAATAAATAAGGAAACACAAGCTTTAAATGGCACAATGGACCAGATAGATTTAACTGATATTTATAGGACATTCCATCCAAAAACAGCAGATTACACTCTCTTCTCAAGTGCACATGGAACATTCTCCAGGATAGATCACATCTTGGGTCACAAATCAAGGCTCAGTAAATTTAAGAAAATTGAAATCATATCAAGCATCTTTTCTGACCACAACGCTATGAGATTAGAGATCAATTACAGGGGAAAAAAAGTAAAAAACACAAACACATGGAGGCTAAACAGTACGTTACTAAATAACCAAGAGATCATTGAAGAAATCAAAGAGGAAATCAAAAAATACCTAGGGACAAATGACAATGAAAACACGACGATCCAAAACCTATGGGATGCAGCAAAAGCAGTTCTAAGAGGGAAGTTTATAACTATACAAGCCTACCTCAAGAAACAAGAAAAAGCTCAAGTAATCTAACCAGGCTTCCCTGGTGGCACAGTGGTTGAGAGTCCACCTGCCGATGCAGGGGACACAGGTTCGTGCCCCGGTCCGGGAAGATCCCACTTGCCACAGAGCGGCTAGGCTCGTGAGCCATGGCCACTGAGCCTACGCGTCCAGAGCCTGTGCTCCACAACAGGAGAGGCCACAACAGTGAGAGGCCCACATACATAAAAAAAAAAAAAAAAAAAAATCTAACCTTACACCTAAAGGAACTAGGGAAAGAAGAACAAGAAAACCCAAAGTTAGCAGAAGAAAAGAAATCATAAATATCAGAGCAGAAATAAATGAAATAGAAACAAAGAAAACAATAGCAAAGATCAATAAAACTAAAAGCTGGTTCTTTGAGAAGATAAACAAAATTGATAAGCCATTAGCCAGATTCATCAAGAAAAAGAGGGAAAAGACTCAAATCAATAAAATTAGAATGATAAAGGAGAAGTTACAACAGACACCGCAGAAATACAAAGCATCCTAAGAGACTACTACAAGCAATAATACAATAATTAATATGTATTATTGTATGTGATACAATACAATAATATGGACAAACTGGAAGAAATGGACAAATTCTTAGAAAGGTATAACCTTCCAAGACTGAACCAGGAAGAAATAGAAAATATGAACAGACCAATAACAAGTAATGAATTTGAAACTGTGATTTAAAATCTTCCAACAAACAAAAGTCCAGGACCAGATGGCTTCACAGGTGAATTCTATCACACATTTAGAGAAGAGCTAATACCCATCCTTCTCAAACTCTTCCAAAAAATTACAGACGAAGGAACATTCCCAAACTCATTCTATGAGGCCACCATCACCCTGACACCAAAACCAGACAAAGATACTACAAAAAAAGAAAATTACAGACCAATATCACTAATGAATATAGATGCAAAAATCCTCAACAAAATACTAGCAAACAGAATCCAACAACACATTAAAAGGATCATACACCATGATCAAGTGGGATTTATCCCATGGATGCAAGGATTCTTCAAGATACACAAATCAATCAATGTGAAAAACCGTATTAACAAATTGAAGAAGGAAAACCATATGATCATCTCAATAGATGCAGAAAAAGCTTTTGACAAAATTCAACACCCATTTATGAGAAAAACTCTCCAGAAAGTGGGCATAGAGTGAACCTACCTCAACATAATAAAGGACATATATGAGAAACCCTCAGCACATATCATTCTCAATGGTGAAAAACTGAAAGCATTTCCTCTAAGATCAGGAACAAGACAAGGATGTCCACTCTCGCCACTCTTATTCAACATAATTTTGGAAGTCCTGGCCATGGCACTCAGAGAAGAAAAAGAAATAAAAGGAATACAAATTGGAAAAGCAGAAGTAAAACTGTCACTGTTTGCAGATGACATGACACTATACATAGAGAATCCTAAAGATGCTACCAGAAAACTACTAGGCTAATCACTGAATTTGGTAGAGTAGCAGGATATAAAATTAATGCACAGAAATCTCTTGCATTCCTATACACTAATGATGAAAAATCTGAAAGTGAAATTAAGGAAACACTCTCATTTACCACTGCAACAAAAAGAATAAGATACCTAGGAATAAACCTACCTAGGGAGACAAAAGACCTGTATGCAGAAAACTATAAGACACTGATGAAAGAAATTAAAGATGATACCAACAGACGGAGAGATATACTATGTTCTTGGATTGGAAGAATCAATACTGTGAAAATGACTATACTACCCAAAGCAGTCTACAGATTCAATGCAATCCCTATCAAACTACCAATGGCATTTTTTACAGAACTAGAACAAAAAATCTTAAAATTTGTATGGAGACACAAAAGATCCCAAATAGCCAAAGCAGTCTTGAGGGAAAAAAGCGGAGCTAGAGGAATCAGGCTCCCTGATTTCAGACTAGACTACAAATCTACAGTAATCAAGACAATATGGTACTGGCACAAAAACAGAAACATAGATCAATGGAACAAGACAGAAAGCCCAGAGATAAACCCACACACCTATGGTCACCTAATGTATGACAAAGGAGGCAAGGGTACACAATGGAGAAAAGACAGTCTCTTCAATAAGTGGTGCTGGGGGCTTCTCTGGTGGCGCAGTGGTTGAGAGTCTGCCTGCCAATGCGGGGCACATGGGTTCGAGCCCTGGTCTGGGAGGATCCCACGTGCCGCAGAGCAACTGGGCCCGTGGGCCACAACTACTGAGCCTGCACGTCTGGAGCCTGTGCTCCACAACAAGAGAGGCCGCGACAGTGAGAGGCCCACGCACCGCAATGAGGAGTGGCCCCCACTCGCCGCAACTAGAGAAAGCCCTTGCATGGAAACAAAGGCCCAATGCAGCCAAGAATAAATTAATTAATTAATTAATTATTTTCTTAAAAGTGGTGCTGGGAAAACTGGACAGCTACATGTAAAAGAATGAAATTAGAACACTCCCTAACACCATACACAAAAATAAATTCAAAATGGATTAGAGACCTAAATGTAAGACAGGACACTATAAAACTCTTAGAGGAAAACATAGAAAGAACACTCTTTGACATAAATCACAGCAAGATCTTTTTTGATCCACCTCCTAGAGTAATGGAAATAAAAACAGATGGGACCTAATGAAACTTCAAAGCTTTTGCACATCAAAGGAAACCATAAACAAGACGAAAAGACAACCCTCAGAATGGGAGAAAATATTTGCAAATGAATTGGTGGACAAAGGATTAATCTCCAAAATATATAAACAGCTCACACAGCTCAATATTAAAAAAACAAACAACCCTTTGCAAAAATGCGCAGAAGAGCTAAATAGACATTTCTCCAAAGAAGACATACAGATGGCCAAGAAGCACATGAAAAGCTGCTCAACATCACTAATTATTAGAGAAATGCTGATCAAAATTACAGTGAGGTATCACCTCACATGGTCAGAATGGCCATCATCAAAAAATCTACAAACAACAAATGCTGGAGAGGCTGTGGAGAAAAGGGAACCCCCTTGCACTGTTGGTGGGAATGTAAATTGATATAGCCACTATGGAGAACAGTATGGAAGTTCCTTAAAAAGCTAAAAATAGAATTACCATATGATCCAGCAATCCCACTACTGGGCATATACCCAGAGAAAACCATAATTCAAAAAGACACATGCACCCCAATGTTCACTGCAGCACTATTTACAATAGCCAGGTCATGGAAGCAACCTAAGTGTCCACTGACAGACGAATGGATAAATAAGTTGTGGTACATATATACAATAGAATATTACTCAGCCATAAAAAAGAACAAAATTGGGTCATTTGTTGAGACGTGGATGGATCTAGAGACCGTCATACAGAGTGAAGTAAGTCAGAAAGAGAAAAACAAATATCGTATATTAACTCACATACGTGGAACCTAGAAAAATGGTACAGATGAACTGGTTTGCAGGGCAGAAATTGAGACACAGTTGTAGAGAAAAACGTATGGACACCAAGGGGGGAAAGTGGTGGGGGGGTGGGGGCGTGGTGGGGGGATGAATTGGGAGTTTGGGATTGACATGTATACACTGACATGTATAAGATGGATGACTAATAAGAACCTGCTATATAAAAAAATAAATAAAATAAAATTCCAAAAAAAAGCAGTAAAAAAAAAGGCTTATGTTGAAAAAGCTTTCACAGAATAGGAAAGAATTTAATCTTACTTTGTTAATTACTTTTAATAGACAATAAGAACTGATTTTAACTTTACATTTATATCTCTGCTTTAGTTTTGAATTTAAGATGGTTTCCAAAAAATATAAGGCATGAGACAGAAAAAAGCTGCAAATAAATAGGTGAGGAAATCAGGACAAACCACCTGCATAACCCGGATGGCATAACCCTAGCCTCCTTACCTTGGGAAGGTGTGCATTTACCATTGCACTAGCTTCCCTCAGGCTTGGTTTTCTGTATTTTTTTCTGTATTAATTTCCTACTCCTTCAGTAGCAACTTTGAGACCTTTCTTGAAGATATATCTTCCTTTCTACCCGAAGTCCCCAAACAGCTATATCAAATTGTAGGAAGATACTTACATTCCTACTCCGCACATAATTAATCTTTGACTAAATATCAACAAATACAAATATTAATTTCACAGCTGAAATTAACATTTAAGGACAAGAATATTTAAGTGTACTGTCTCAAATATAGTTTTAAATATTTGTTTCAGTATCTCAACAAAGCCGTGGGAAACAAAAGCTTCGAGAATATGAAAACCTCTCCAATTGGAGAGCAAATAAAAGTGCTATAGGATTGTAATGAACTTCACTCAACATCTTACATTTAACCAGCTGAAAATGTTTGTTTTTCCTTTGTAAGCAGCATTCTATTCATCTTTTAGAAATGAGGATCCTGTCTTACAATGGAAAACCAGTGTATTGTCCTATTGATGGAACAAAATGTCCTTGGCTCACTTATCCTCTGGGAAAACACTGCTTTTTGGTACCAGCTACTTAGCATATATTAAAGGAGCAGATTCCAGTAATTTCACTTTAGGGCTTAAAAGTCCAGAGGCTTCCTTTTGTTCAGCATAAAGGAAAATGTTGCTCCTATTTCCGATGTACTGGCTTCTGCTTAACTAAACTCTGGCAATACTAATTTCCTGCTCCAAAAGATATCCAAAGAGCACAAGAGAAAGAAGCAACTTTAAAATAAGTGGTTGAAGTAATTAACCACATTTGGAAAGGAGAACATTGTGATCCAAGAGCAAGTAGGTCAGCAGCAAGTTTAAGTGAGACTCAATGTACTGCAGATACCTGCCTGCTCTTGCTGATTTGAGGAATATATGATAACCCAAATGACACACGAAAATTGCACACTGGCAAAAATTAGCGAAATAATAGAAGCCTCTATTTAAGGGAGAAGGGTTTTTTTACTTTGTTTTTTAAACAGCAAACCACATGATTGGCATTTGCTTACCTAATAAGGCTGTCAGGGATAACATTTTCAGAGTTGACACGTAATCAATTCAAATCGGTAGTTCAAGATTCAGATGAAACTTGTCAGTGATATTGATATGGTTCAGAGTTGTTTGGAATCAAAGTAAGCTCAGAACGATGGGTTGATGGAAATTATTTTTAAGAAGTACTTATTAGGTTCCTCCTGGGTACAGAGTCTTGAATAAGACTCTGGAGAGACAGATAAATTATAAACATCTCTGAGAAATATTGTATACAAGGATAAACTGACGGAACTGCAACATGGAAAGAATTCAGTGTGTTTGTATTCCATTTTTTAAGGGAAACGTTATGACATAATTGGTTCAGAGTTTGCCCACTAGGGAGTACTGAGCACTCATCAGGGGTCAGATGCTTCACATAAACATTACCTCATTTAATCCTCAGACAGTCTAGGGAAGCAGGAACAACTGCACCATTTTACAAAGGAGGGGAAAATGAAGCTCAAAGTGCTTAAGCAACTGTCTCAAAATAGCATTGTTTGTGGGAATCAGAATCAAAGCTTGAAGCCAGAACTGGCTGACTTTTTAAAAACCTCTGTTTCCTACAACACACCAGGCTGCCATACAGCAGTCTCTTCCATGTTTTGGAGATGCCTTCATCTGGTTCCACAGCAACTTCACATTTTAAATCAAAGATCCCTCTATTCTTAGGAAACACCACAAATCATATTCCCCTGAAACGTTAAATGTACCTCAGGCAGATTTCAGATCAAGAGGCATTTCTTACAGGTACCTGGACACCCTCAGGAAGCCATCAATTAGAAATTAAAACCTACTCACATATTCCCTACAAACAAAAGCAAAAAAGTATGAAATAATACTGGAGAGATACATAAAACCAGCTTAATCTTAAATATCTCAGTAAAACTATTTCACGAGACCACACAGTATACTGAAAAACTCTTTTGAAAGATCACTGTTTATGTCTAAACAAGCTGAATTTTGGCATGATGGCATAATAGAACACATGTGTGTACTTATTCAACATTCATTGCATACTGACCTTGTGTGAGTACTCATCCACTCATACCTTACACAGCCAAATGCATTCTGAACCATTCCATTTGCCACTAGCCACTGTGCATATTTGCATCTCCCTGGGCAATGTCACCACCTCACTTTAGCATCCCTACCTATTTTAGACCTACTCATTTTTCAAGATTCAATTCATGCAGTACTTTTTCCATTGAAGCCTTTCCTTTTATCCTCAATCATGTATAATCTTCCTTCCTCTGTTATTGTTCTCAAAAGCACTCTGTTTATAGTTCTATATAGTAATGCGTTATATTTATTTATGCATATTTATTGATTCAACAAACATTTATTTAATGCCTTCTAAGCGTTAACTCTATCTAAATCGCTGCCTAATGCTAGTCTACAGAAATTAGAATTACGCGAAGACACCCCAGCTTGAGTTCACAGCCTGATAGAAGACGCTCATTTCACGCCTTGTATAAGACTTAAAGTTCTTCGATGTTTCAACTTAGGTCTTGTTCATTTCTGAAAATATAAACTAACATAAGACATAAACACATAGACCATGTGTTGCATAAACCAACACATGGTCTTTCCCACAGCTGCTTTCAAACATGGTTGTTTATTTTAATTAGATTAAAATAACATGCAATATTTGCAGTGAAAAATAATCAATGTATAGTTACGTATAGGGAGAATAAAGCATTTGTATCACTATCTTGTTATTTCAGGGTACAGGAAAGTAAGATTTTTTCTTCTCCAGAGTATCAAACTAGGAACTGACTAAGTAGATGGAGTTCCATGTTTACACTTCTATGCCAGGACTCACTAGACTCTTAAATGAACATAATCTGACATTAAATGGATTTTAAATGTATTACTAGTCAAATTAAATCCCAAGAAACATTAAATAAATTACATAATGAAAATGCCTGAGGCAGCATGCTCACAAGGGGAATACCCACATACAACCATCAACAGAAAGCACACAAAATTGATGTCCATTTCTTTCTCTCACTATTACAAATGTGCTCTCCTATATTTTCCTTCAAAGGAAAAATGATGGAAGAGTGAAGCTTATTCCAATGTTGATTTAAATTTTTTGTAGATAACTTGCTTCCATATTTTAGCCAGCCTAAGTCCCATTGTGTTATAGCTCCTAAGGAGATGATTCCATTTTTTTCCAATTCTTTTCTTATCATTTTAAGTGTTACTTCTTATAGCTGATTTCTAGATCCAAATGACTTGTACCTTTAGCATCTTCTTCCACTAGTCACTTAAGAATGTATGTGTATATTACTCCTTGAACAAGTTTTGGCCCATTAGCAAAACTTGGGGCAGTGTAGAAGGTCAAGAAGCAATTTATGCTTTATTTTTTAAAGCCTTTTCTAGTGAAGTGTCGTTACCCTCCACAATTCAAGTGGACTAGCAGTTTCCTATGTTGATACTTTGTAGAACACTGGAATCTCACATTTTGTATCCCACTTACTCCTGATATTTCTCTAATAAAGAGAGTAAGTGCAAGCGATTAATTTAAGCTTGGTTAGCCTCCCAATAAAACTGGGGGGAAAATCAGCCAAATAGTGCTGGTGGCATAGTCTGATGTAAACACTAAATGGTAAAAACCTAAAAAATAATGAGAATTCTACTGCCTGATAAGAGATTTTTTAAAGGAATTTCCTGCAATCTTGGAGGCAGAGCCAGAGTAAGAAGTGAAAAAGAAGGAAATGGAAACAAACGGAGCTAAATTTATTTATTTATTTGTTGGTTTGTTTAGACATTGAGATAATCCGTTTATTTAGATTTCTTTCATTGTACTTGTGCTCACTGTGTGTGTATTTGGTCCAATGGGAATTTGTCATGTGTGCCACATGTGTAGGTTTGCATATCCACCGCCACAGCCAAAAAATTTTGGATGAAAGAAAAGTTAACCCTCTAATTTGGAATAGTTGATAACAAATTATATACGAAGTGGTCAAAACGGAGCTAAATTTAAAAAGAGCAATGAAAAAAACTAAAAAATAAAATAAAAAGAGCAATGCAGTGGGATGGAGAAAGGAAGCTAGTGCTATTCGCCCAAGAGACGCCGTGAGAAAGCCCCCTCTTCAAAGTGGCGTATGAGTCCTTACTCAGGGTCTAATATTAGAATGAATGACAGCATAAGTTTCTCTAGCTTTCTAAACTCCAACTGAAGGTAAGCAAGAAGGGGTGGAAAGGTCGTAATGCATTTACTAGTGGTCAGACTAAAGCCATTTCTTTGATATCCTGGGAACCCTCTTCACAGCACAAGGGAATGTATTTGAAAGCTTCTAATCACCCCTCCTGCTGAGCAATTCTGAACTGGGTAAGTTCAGCAGGTGTGTCAGTCAACAGTTTGGGCCAATACATCTCGTCAAATGTCTTCCTCATTACATCTGCCTCTGGCTATATACATATATTTTTTTAATTTTAATTTTATTGGAGTATAGTTGATTTACAATGTTGTGTTAGTTTCAGGTGTACAGCAAGATGATTTAGTTATACGTACACATATATTCATTCTTTCTTGGATTCTTTTCTCATATAGGTTATCACAGAATATTGAGTAGAGTTCCCTGTGCTATACAGTAGATCCTTCCTGGTTATCTATCTTATATATAGTTGTGTGTGTGTGTGTGCGCGCGTGTGTGTGTGCTCATTCCAAGTTTCTGATTTATCCCTCCCATCCACGTTTCTCCTTTGGTAACCATAAGTTTGTTTTTGATATCTGTAAGTCTGTTTCTGTTTTGTAAATAAGTTCATCTGTATCTCTTTTTAAATTAGATTCCACACGAGTGACATCGTATGATATTTACTTACTTCACTTAGTATGATAATGTCTAGGTCCATCCATGCTGCTGCAAATGGCACTTCTTCATATATTTTTATTCCCAGATTCATTTTTTGAAGTTTTTCAAACTGACAGAAAGGTTAAAAATCTAATACAATCAACACCTGACTACCCTTCACCTATATTCACCAGTCCTCTCTCCCCCTCCTTCTCCCTGTCTCCACTGTCTCTTCCTCTCTTTCTCTTCATATATCTCTCTCTCTGTTAAGCAATTTTTTATGTATTGATATGCCTCCACTGGAGTAATAAGCTTTTTGCTATCATTATTTTTAAAGACTATTTTTAGGTTTACAATAATAATACTTTATCCATATTCTAGGGTAAATGAAAAGAACAAATAAAATAATACATACCGTGCCTTTTGAAAGATACAAACTGCTATAAATTGCAAATATGGGGCATTGCAATATTATTACTCATATATTTTTATAATTTATCAGACATTTTGGTGTTAGAAACATGTCCTAGAAATGTTCTTAGTCTCTATTGCTAGACGTTTATGCTCTTTTGCTCTCAGTTAAAAATAGTTGAGAATTTAACAGTGTAGTAGGTTCAGTCTTGCATGCTTCTTATAAAGTTAGAAATTCAAAGTTTTGGAAGCCTCTAGTAGGCTAAGGAATAGTCTGGCATTGACATATTTGGAATATAAAGGTTTTCCCTTTAATGCTGGCCCTCACTCCAATCAGCAAAGTAAATTCTTTATCGCATTTCTTACTCCCAGTGAAATCCAATGTGGCAGGGTACTCTCAAAAGGCATTTAATCATATTACAAGTCATAAGACAGGTTATTAATAAGTGATTACTTCTCATAACAAAGAAGCTTGTTATAATCAAAGCTACTGTTTATACTTAAAAGAAATGTTCTGCTTAAAATGAAGTTTGTTCCCATTTTTAACTGAGTTTGAGTAAGTGTGGATAATCAGAATGTAAAACCGGATGAAGTGACAAAAACAGCACATCTCTGCAATTCTGGCAGATGTTTCAGACATGGAAGGAATATTCTCCAGATATTCCATATAAATAACCTAATACAGAGGTTGACTGCTGCCACCAAGACTACCAGTCTCTAGACACTCTGCTGCCTACAAAATTATCCTTATCCTATTGTGCTTAGGTGCTTGGACAAGGGTGATGCCACTCCCAGATCCTAGAAACAAAAGCATAAGAGTGATGTGGTCCCTTGAGGTTGGCTTTCGCAGCAAACACTTTCTTGTTCTTGAGAAAATGTGGACATGTTGAACTCCTAGGAAAAGTCAGTAAGAACTGAGTCTCCCTTTCCTTTTAGGATTATTAGGAGTCCCCAGAGCAGGAAAAAAAAAAAAAAGAGTACTTTTGTATAATAAGAACACAAAACAATCTAATAAACATTTTAGAAATATATATTTTTAATTTTTTATTGAAGTGTAGTTGATTTACAATGTTGTGTTAGTTTTTGTGTTTGTGTTGTGTTAGTTTACAGCAAAGTGATTTACTTACATTTTTTTTTCAGATTCTTTTCCATTATAGTTTATTACAAGATATTGAATATAGTTTCCTGTGCTATACAGTAGGACCTTTTTTTTTTTTTTTGCGGTACGCGGGCCTCTCACTGTTGTGGCCTCTCCCGTTGCGGAGCACAGGCTCCGGACGCACAGGCTCAGCGGCCATGGCTCACGGGCCCAGCCGCTCCGCGGCATGTGGGATCTTCCCGGACCGGGGCACGAACCCATGTCCTCTGCATCAGCAGGTGGACTCTCAACCACTGCGCCACCAGGGAAGCCCAGTAGGGCCTTTTTGTTTATCTATCTTATATACAGTAGTTTGTATCTTCTAATCCCAAACTCTTAATTTATCCCTTCCCCCACCTTCCCCTTTGGTAACCATAAATTTGTTTTTTATGTCTGCGAGTATGTTTCCACTTTATAAATAAGTTCATTTGTATCATTTTTATATAAAAATTTTTATATAAAAATTTTTATATATAAAAAAATTATATAAATTTATATATATTACATTTATATAAAATATTTATATGTATATAACTTTATAAATATTATATATAATTTTTATATATAAATTTATATATAAATATTTATATATATAAATTTTATATAAATTTATTTTAGTTATTTATTTTTGGCTGCATTGGGCCTTCGTTGCTTTCTCTAGTTGTGGTGAGCAGGGGTTACTCTTCGTTGCGGTGTGCGGGCTGCTCATTGTGGTGGCTTCTCTTGTTGTGGAGCATGGGCTCTACGCACTCAGGCTTCAGTAGTTGTGACACACAGGCTCAGTAGTTATGGTGCACGGGCTTAGTTGCTCTGCGGCATGTGGGATCTTCCCAAACCAGGGATCGAACCCGTGTCCCCTGCATTGGCAGGCGGATTCTCAACCACTGCACCACCAGGGAAGCCCCCATTTGTATCATTTTTAAAGATTCTACATATAGGTGATATCATATGATATTTTTCTTTCTCTGACTTACTTCACTTAGTATGATAATCTCTAGGCCCATCCATGTTGCTACAAATGGCATTATTTCACTACAAGGAATATCAATTTATTATACACCACATCACTTGACCTGACTACATAAAGAACTCAGATATCAAAGTTGTTAAGTCCTTGGTACAAATTTGTGCCAAAATGTCACATTCCATGGTTTTTATAAAAGTGTTCTGTGAGGGCTCTATTAAAGTGCAAAGCACCATAAATGACTGCTTTCAACCAAGAGAGCTAGGAGAGACAGAGAAAAAAAAATGCCAACTGAACCAAAATGTTGGGCCAGCTGGGTTTAGTTTAACTTATAAGGTGTCACAGGTGGTTGTTAAATGATCAGTATGATTTTCTTTTTATAACCAGCTACCAAGAATATTAGCATAATGACAATTGTATGTATGGTTCAAGTGGAAAATGAGGCAGAGAAGAGAAGAAGCCCCAGGGAAATGAGGAGGCCCCTAAAATTAAGCCTAGGGTTGAACCCTGAAAAATATATGGAAAGAACAAAGACTGATGCAAAAGGAACCAGAAAGCCAGACAACAGAGACTTTCTGCCAACAAGGAGTGTTTTTCTTTGCAGGAAGAACTTATACCTTTAGGAAATTCACCAACAGGTTTAACTTTTAAAGTGACTATTTAAAAAATAAATAAAACATGGGAAATAGTCATACCCTTCAAATATATATGTCCCTTGGAATCCAAAGGAGGTTGTCATAAAATTTAGAACTTAATGCAACTGTCAACAAAAGTTCTTATTTTTTTACTGCTCTCCCTTCACCCACACTCCATGAATAACCTGTTTTCAGCAGTTTTCATTTCTGTTCATACATAAGGTATTGGTTCACTTACCTTTCCCTTGGACTCTGGCTTTGAGAGGGACTCTAAGTAGATAGTAATTCAGGAAATAGAGCAATACAGGGAAACCCTTCAGTCTTTCCAATTCCCCCATAGATATCACACAGTTCACCCACCAACTCTTCATTCAAGAAACCTGGTGCAGAAACCAGAGGATCATGGGTAGCGTCATGAGCCAAGAGGTTTGGCTAAATTCTAAACTATTCCTGGCACATAATGATAACCACCTTCTCAGAGTGGCACTAGAGAAAAGTAAGCTGTTTCCAAGAGACTTCTTAACAGTATGGAATAGAAGTCGAGGAGTCCCTCTGCACCATGATTGCACATTAGAATCACCTGGGGGGGCTTTAAAACAATACTAATGCTCAGGTTCACCCCAAACTAATTAAATCAGAACCTCTGACGATGGGGGTTGGCCTAGGTATTATTAAATCCTCTCAGGTAATTGTAATATGCAGCCAAGGGTGAGAATGAGTGTTCCAGAAGATCCAAGGAACAGATAATTAATATAATCTAGTTGCTTATTAAGAGCTATTTTCTAACAAAACATTTAATTAGTGGCTAAACAAAGCAGTTGAAATGGAGAATTAACCCCAGGCTTTGTCTTACTGTATTTTTCGAGATCACAGCTGAGTGCTAATTTATAAAGGGACAGATTGCAGAGGTTGAGAAGAATGGAACAGAATGAGGAGTGTAAAGAGGTGGGTGGGAGTCAGAAAGAGGGAAGTACCCCAACTCCTGAGAGCGGGTACTGGGTCTTATTCATCTTTGAATTCCCCTCACTTAACAGAGCGAGAGTCTGCACAGAGTGGGTTCACAGTAACTACCACATGGGACTGAACTGTCAGGATAAACTTCTTTTGGTCTGGGCTTGTCTGATGCATCTAGATTCTAGAGGGTTTTCCTCCTGAAAACCAGTATCCTTTAAGTAAGCAGCTCCAGACAAGGCTGGAGGGCATGGGCACATGGGACTGGGTAATAATTTGGTGCCGCTTAAAATAGATACTTTTATGTAGGCTGGCCACTTTAAATATGGGCTGGACATTGTTTAGAGGAGAGGCCAAAGGCTCTGTTGGGGAAAGGACAGGACAGAGAAGAGCCAGTGGTAGTAATCTAGCTTTTTTCCAGCATATGAACAAATCAGTTCTGGACTCAATTCTGCATACGACATTTTGCAAAATAAAAGCCCTTCAGTTAGCCAGTCTGCCCTTCTCAAAGTAATTTTAGTGGTGATCTGTCATCATTTAAGCTTGTTGCTGGCAATGTCACCTGAACCATCCCTAAGTACTTTATTAATATTCCTACTAATTGCATTTGTATTTTCCCTCAAAGGGACTATGGGAGATAAAACTGGATCACTATTTTAACTTTCCACAGTTCCCCTGGAAAACTGGATCACTATTTTACCTTTCCACAGTTCCCCAGGGATTTACATGTGCCCTGCATAGATTGGTACCCTGTGGCTGGTACATCTCTGAATCCACCTTATTTTCCTAATTGTCAGTATCATCACGCTGTATGGCAATATCTCAGACATTTCCTAGTTCCTACTGGAAATCTCAATTTTATTGCCAATCCTTCTGTTCACCTTCAAGTTTTCCAACCTGAGGCTTTACTCAGATTCTTCACACTGATTCCAGAAAAATCCCCCACTGTTCTTCTTTGAAAACCCTATGCCTCTTTCATACTGTGGTATTTGACTATACAGAAAGTCAGCCCACTATTTGCCATCCATGAACACTTTATCATGCTGGCTCTTGTCTTCCACCTCTGCTACAAAATTATAACTAAGAAGTTTGCTTCAAATGCCATCATTTAATAAAAGTTTTTCAGAACCAATTATGACTCTTTTCTGAGCCTCTATATTTGGCAGTTCTTTTGTAACACTCATGCTATTTTACTCCAAGTACCTGTGAGTCTGTATCAGTTGGGATCTTTCAGTTACACGTAACATTGAACTCAAACTGGCTAAGAGAACAAAATATTTAACTGAGAAGTCATGAAGTAGGACAGACTTCCAGCATGGTTAAAGAAGAGCTTGAGTTCCAAATATGTGACTGTTTAGTTTTTTGACTCTGCTCTCCTCCATGTGTTGGTTTCATCCTCAGAACTGGCTTCCTTCATGGTGGTAAGGTGGCAGCTGGCAGCCACCATAACTTTCTCCTTCACACGTGGCAGACACAGGAATACAATATCCCATGATAACTGAGAAGAGAAATCTTGTGTTTCCTGCTGACTGACCCCATTTCTCAAGAATCCCTTTAACTAAGGAAATATGCATTGATTGCCTGATGCCTGAATCAATAGTAATAGCACTGGAGTTTGGTTTAGACCAGGGGTAGGCACTGCCACAAACTGTAGCACAGAGGGCAAACTGGGCCCACAGCCTGTTTTTGTAAATAAAGCTTTATAGGACAAATGTCTATTTAGGTCTTCTGCTCATTTTTGGATTGGGTTGTTTTTTTGATATTGAGCTGTATGAGCTGCTTGTAAATTTTGGAGATTATCCTTTGTCAGTTGCTTCATTTGCAAATATTTTCTCCTATTCTGAGGGTTGTCTTGCCATCTTGTTTATGGTTTCCTTTGGTGTGCAAAAGATTTTAAGTTTCATTAGGTCCCATTTGTTTATTTTTGTTTTTATTTCCATTTTTCTAGGAGGTGGGTCAAAAAGGATCTCGCTGTGATTTACATCAGAGTGTTCTGCCTATGTTTTCCTCTAAGAGTTTAATAGTGTCTGGCCTTACATTTAGGCCTTTAATCCATTTTGAGTTTATTTTTGTGTATGGCATTAGGGAGTGTTCTAATTTCATTCTTTTACATGTAGCTATCCAGTTTTCCCAGCACCACTTATTGAAGAGGCTGTCTTTTCTCCATTGTATATTCTTGCCTCCTTTATCAAAAATAAGGTGACCATATGTGCGTGGGTTTAGGAATCTAAAAAAAAAAAAAAGGTTCTGAAGAAACTTGCGGCAGGACAGGAATAAAGACGCAGACGTAGAGAATGGACTTGAGGACACGGGGAGGGGGAAAGGTAAGCTGAGACGAAGTGAGAGAGTGGCATGGACATATATACACTACCAAATGTAAAATAGATAGCTAGTGGGAAGCAGCCACATAGCACAGGGAGATCAGCTCGATGCTTTGTGTCCCCCCAGAGGAGTGGGATAGGGAGGGTAGGAGGGAGACGCAAGAGGGAGGAGATATGGGGATATATGCATATGTATAGCTGATTCACTTTGTTATACAGCAGAAACTAACACACCACTGTAAAGCAATCATACTCCAATAAAGAAGTTTTAAAAAAAAGTTTTATAGGAACACAGACACACCCATTTGTTTACTCTTTCCCTGTGGCTGGTACAAGGGCAGAGGTGAGTGGTTGTGACAGAGGCTGTCACAACCTAAAATATTTACATCATGGCCCTTTACAGGAAAAATTTGGTAATCCTTGATGTAGATCATTTTAGACCAATCCTTGAAATTGGGTTTAGGGTCAATACCAAACCATATGGTTGCTACATTATGAAAGAGGGGAGTGTCCCAAAAGGGAAACTATATCTTATTAGAGAGAAAAAAGAGGAGAGAATTCCTTGAGGGCACTGACTAAACTTACTTATTTTCATTCTTTGCACAATGCTTTGAATTGAAGGCAGCTCAATAATTATATGTAGAACTGATCAGTTGAATTGAATTGTTGCATTCTCTCCTTTTAACTTCCTCTTCCCTTTCCTCTGGGAATGCAGACATTGAATACACCAGAAATTCTCTTGGGTGTAACGAAAAGTTTCTCCAGCTTTCTTCCTCCATTACTTTGCTAAAGGAAATTATGAATGTGACATTGGATTTATAATCACCACCTCTGTTTATGTGCCCAAGTCATCTATAAACCCTAAAAATACTCCAGAAACTCCAGTAAGGGAGAAGGACATCATGTTGTATTTTCTAGACAAAAATAAGCCTGAAAATTCTATAATTACATTCAGTAAGATTTTCTCATTTTTTTTCATAGAAATTTTACAAATATGGGTCAAGGTTTAAAAGTGTTTTCTTCCTTTTTTGTAGTACTACAGTAAATCCATATTTTCATGGCATAACCAAATTGTGTCTGTAAATTTTAGTTTGGAAGATTTCTTGGGTTGCTAATGATATAATTATCATTATTTAAAATAATAGAGCAAAAAGTACTTGTAATGGTTTAATATTCATAGCTTTACCATGAATAAATCATACATCTGACTGGAATATTTTTAATATAAATTAGGTAGGTATTCCCAGTTATTTAACTTATTAAAATGCCAATTGTATTATTAAATCAGTTTGTCAAATATCATTCTGTTTGGTTATTAGCAGGTATATTTTAGCTTACTGATCTATCTTTCTCATAAAATACAGATTTTGAAAGGGAAGAGGTTGGAATAAGGACAGAAGATGTAGAGCTGCAAAAATTGCCTACTAATTGCAATGAAAAACAGTATAAATAGTATACAACAGTATTAAAAATATATATGTTATCCTAGGACCCCAAATATTCAATATTGTTTGTGAATATCAAGTTGAAAAATGCAAATGAAAATACTCTAATTTTCAAAACAAACTGCATAATTTCATGCTGAAAGCAGAAATTGAATAGATGGGAAGTTAATGCCATGACTTACTCAAGTTCAGAATCCTGAAATTTTTAAGGATTAAAATATAAGGGATTCAAAGCTGTGCAATTCTGTTTGACATCTGGATTGTCATTTACTATTCCTTTCCTTTTTTCATCCCTCTAAGGAAGCAATATTCTCCAATCTCAATACATGTCTCAATGTCCTGCCTTATAACACTTAATTTCTTGCCTTCCTGTTTGGATTATGCATTGCCCAGAAGGGATTTCAATACAACTTTGAAATATTGTGATATTAGAATCTCATTACCTGATATTTACCACTGATTTCCTTCCACCCAAAATATAATTTTATGTCGTTAATTTCTTAGCATAAACAAACCACTTCCAATACTCACATCTACTTGCACACTGTGAAATTGGTTATAACTCAGATTCAATTGTTCTGATTCAACATGGCCCTTTAAGGCTGCCCCCAGAGAGGAAAATATTCTATTTCTTCCTTGCAAAGAGTAGCCCACTGTTGCCTGAAGGCTATGACTAATTTGTCTGACTTTACAGACATATGCAGCCTGTAGCACTACAGACTTTATTGAAATATAGAAACTTTTTCTTTGGTTTACACATTCAATTTCCTCGGAAAACACCTTTAAACTTCTAAAACCTTTCACCTCCCAGTAATTTTCATGGTTCTAATCCACATTTGTCTGTAGTTTCCAACTTCCCACACATACACTCGATTTCTCACTCTTTATTATTGAGAATAAAGGTTCCAGACAACAGAACTGGGGCTGTTTCACTTATTATATAAAACATCAAAAGCTAGGATACAAATTGTCATTTTTTTCTTCCTCTGCTGCTTTTTGTTCCCATTCTACCTCACCTGATCTGGTCTTCAAGTAGTCATTCATGGACTAATTTGAACGGTCCTTCTAAGTTCATCTAGTATTTCCTCATCAAGACTTGCTACTTTCTCACTCCCCTCCACTGTTTACTTCAGTATACACATTTATTTTGTCCTCAGAATGAATAATCAGAATCGATGTGTGTTAATACCACTTTGCAATTTGGATGTCTCTTTGTAGTAATGTTCTGTTCTATCACAGATAAAATAATAGAGTGTATCTATTTTTTAATAATCCCCTTCTCAGATGGATTATTTTAAGACCAAGACTGTGGTTCATTGTTGTTTAAAACTTCACCCACACAAACCAGGAAAAAGAGAGAGCAATGGCATGGGACTTTCATAATTGAAGTTACACTGAGATGCAGATGAGGGTTTGGACTCTGTGTATGTGTGTGGCTGTCTGTCTGACTATGTGTCTATGTGTCAGCGTGGGCACATCTAAGTGGATTCAAGTGACAAAGAAGGTAGAGGATAAAGGATATATCAATAAAGGATGTATCAATTAAGCATGGAAAGGAAAGGACATATACAATTTAGCCCCACATATATGTTGAATGAGTACTGAAAGAAGGAATCAACCAGATAAGATAAAGTGGAATTTATTGCTTACTGCAGTAAAAGCCTGATAATTCTACTAAGAGTCTTGAAAAGAGAGGAGCAAAGTCTGATTTACTAAGATTTTCAAGTCTGTTTTAAAGGCAGGTCTTTCAGTGGGTGTGTGGATGGGGGCAGAGGGGATTGATTAGGATTGAGTAAAGATCTTGGTATAATAGTCTAGGAGTGGTAGAAAGACCAAGGTGAGGATTTTGAGATGAGGGTTCAAAGAGTGTTAGAGAGTTAGTAGTTCACTGATACTTTCTATTGAAAACTCAATGAATCTTTCAAGAAATTCCTGAATGAGTAATAAAGTTATTTGCAACTTTTATATCTCTGGGAAAGAATCTTCTGGAATAGTAAAGTCATATTGATATAGACAGTAAGAATACTAGATCCTACATTCACAATTTCCGTAATCTGGCAACTTACTTACATTCTGATTCATTTGCTCTCTATGTCTCATTTTCCCCATCTGTAAAATGGGACTACTATTTACCTTTTAGCTTGTTTGTGATGACTATATGAGATATTTGTTAAGTTCCAACATAGTACCTGACATAAAACAAGTCTTCAACAAATACTAATGTTCCTTCCCTCTTCCCTAGTTTCTCTACTCTGGTTCCAAGAATTCAACCAGTTTTATTTACTTTTTGTATTTTATTTTTTATAAAACTGTAAGCTTGTACCCTTTGGCCACCTTCACTTATTTCCCCCTTCACCACGCCTGCCCCTGGCAACCACCATTCGACTCCTTGTTTCTATGAATTCAGTTTTTTAGATTCCACATGTAGATGAGATTGTTCAGCATTTGTCTTTCTATGTCTGACTTATTTTATTTAGCATAATTCCCTCAAGTTTTATCCATGTTGTCATAAGTAGTAGGATTTCCTTCTTTGGGGGCTGAATAATATTCCATTGTGTACATATAAATATATACCACATTTCATTATCTCTCCATCTATTGATAGACACTCAGGTTGTTTCCATGTCTTGTCTATTGTAAATAATGCTGCATTGAACATGGAGGTGCAGATATCTCTTCACAATAGTGATTTCATGTCCTTCAAATG
Organism: Phocoena sinus; assembly: GCF_008692025.1. NCBI lineage: Eukaryota > Metazoa > Chordata > Mammalia > Artiodactyla > Phocoenidae > Phocoena > Phocoena sinus. Next base: position 28,722,924 of record NC_045775.1, read on the forward strand.
TATACCCAGAAGTGGAATTGCTGAATGATATGGTAGTTCTATTTTTAATTTTTTGAGGAACCTCCATACTGTTTTTCATAGTCGCTGCACCAATTTACATTCCCACCAACAGTGAATAAGGCTTCCCTTTTGTACCCTTTTGGTTCAGTCAGCTTTTAAATCTAACCCAAGAGTTCCTCTATCCGTTTCCCTACTTCCCAACTAACACTGGGAAGAGCTAACATTAGTTAGGTCTGCTGTAACTAATGACACAACCTTCCCAACTGCTCTTTTACTGGATGTTGGGGGAAAGAAGTACATGAGATCTTTTCATTTTAAACTCTTAGTTCTAATCACCTTGGGGGAAGTAGACATGAGGCAGTTGTACAAGTTCCAGATAGCTCAGGAAATTCGTGTCATAGTTATTCCCAGATTTACTGAAACACTCAGCCTAGGCCTTCTTTTATTTTTCCTGGCCAGCTCATTCTCAAAAGTGTTCCAAGGAGATTTTATTCACATATTTTTTTTAAGTTACTGATAACAGCTTAATATGTTACCTGTAGCAGGGGAATGTGCATACCAGCTGAGAGATTGAATATACAAATAAACAGTGACCAGACCATATATGACAATAGAAATCTGACCTACAACCTCTACAGCAACCAGTTCAGGAAGCCAAATTACAAACTCTCTAATAATTCTTTGCCCCAAAAGGTCAGGACTTAGTTAATGACTGCCAGTTTACCTAATTTTTGCCTTTGCCCAAATCAGAACCAATCAAAGAAAGCCAAATATGATCCCTAAACCAATCATATGGATGCCACGCTTCTAATTTACCCAGTTCCCATGCCAAAAACCTCCAATCAGAGCACACCTAAAGTACTCCCCGCTTTTTTTTTAACTATAATGCTTTCCCAGTCCCCAGCCTGTCTTTGAGTTTCTGCCAGACAAAGTGACTCCCGTGATATAGCAAACTCTGAATAAATAGCCTCTGCTTGTTCTCATTTAGGGGATCTTCATTTATTCCTATACAATGAGCCTTCTATAAAATCCAGAGCCCCGTTACTTCCAAAGAGCCACTGACTAAACAGATCATTCAAGTGTGAACCCCTAGTTCCCCCTTGTCCTTCCATCTTTCATTGACCTGACTGCACTCAACAGGGACAAGCTATATTCCTCCCCACTGGATGTCACCTGAAGTCAGTGATTAACATGCAAGGCTTTCTTCATCATCCCAATCAGCAAAGTTCACGTTGAAGTCCCACTGATGGATGCCCTTGAGATCAAAAACGTATCTCCAAGGAGCAGGCCTCAGGCATCAGAGCACAAGTAGGTGGAAATTTAGCTGATGAAATAGAGCAGTCCATCCCCTGTGCTTACTAAAAGTCAGGCCCTAAGTTTTATGACAACATACCTGATTTATGTTCCCATTTTAGTTGGCCAGAGGAACACCCAAGCGCCTTCTTAGGTTTGAATAGATATTTTTATGAGATTAATTCTCAAAGAAATCTTATGACATCAATAGATGAGAAAACTGAAGTTTTCAAATACATGAACATATCCACAGCCAACTAAAACTTATCTGGATGATTACTAAAGACAAAAACCAGGGGTTCAAGTTCAAATTGTCTGATTCTAAGTCTAATGCTCTTTCTGTTATACCCTAACAAAGTACATAATGTGTTTCGCAAAGAACAATTTCACATGAGAAGCCAAGGTCAAGCTCATAGAAATGTGGACATATTAAGGTAAAGCAGAAGACATACAGATGGCCAACAAACACATGAAAAGATGCTCAACGTCACTAATTATTAGAGAAATGCTGATCAAAATTACAGTGAGGTATCACCTCACATGGTCAGAATGGCCATCATCAAAAAATCTACAAACAATAAATGCTGGAGAGGGTGTGGAGAAAAGGGAACCCTCATGCATTGTTGGTAGGAATGTTAATTGATAGAGCCACTATGGAGAACATCATGGAGATTCCTTAAAAAACTAAAAATAGAACTACCATATGGACTTCCCTAGTGGCACAGTGGTTAAGAATCCACCTGCCAATGCAGGGGACACCGGTTCAAGCCCTGGTCCGGGAAGATCCCACATGCCACTGAGCAACTAAGCCTGCGAGCCACAACTACTGAGCACACGTGCCACAACTATTGAAGCCTGGGCACCTAGAGCCCGTGCTCCACAACAAAAGAAGCCACCGCAATGAGAAGCCCACGCACCACAGTGAAGAGTAGCCCCCACTCACCACAACTAGAGAAAGTCCACATGCAGCAACAAAGACCTAACACAACCATAAATAAATAAAAATTTTCAAAAAATAAACAAAAAAGAACTACCATATGACCCAGCAATCCCACTACTGGGCATATACCCAGAGAAAACCATAATTCAAAAAGACACATGCACCCCAATGTTCATTGCAGCACTACTTACAATAGCCAGGATATGGAAGCAACCTAAATGTCCATCAACAGAGGAATGGATAAAGAAGATGTGGTACATGTGTACAACGGAATATTACTCAGCCATAAAAAGGAATGAAATTGGGTCATTTTTAGAGACATGGATGGACCTAAAGACTGTCATACAGAATGAAGTAAGTCAGAAAGAGAAAAACAAATATCGTGTATTAACACATATATGTGGAATCTAAAAAAATTGGTATAGATGATCTTATTTTCAAAGCAGAAATAGAGACACAGACATAGAGAACAAACGTATGGATACCAAGGGGGAAAGAGGTGGTGGCTGATGAATTGGGAAGTTGGGATTAACATATATACACTATTGATGCTATGTATAAAATAGATAACTAATGAGAACGTACTGTATAGCACAGGGAACTCTACTCAGTGCTCTGCTGTGACCTAAATGAGAAGGAAATCCAAAAAAGAGGGGATATATGTATACATGTAGCTGATTCACTTTGCTGTACAGTATAAACTAACACAATATTGTAAAGCAACTGTACTCTAAAATATATATGAATTTAGTTAGTTCTTCCACAGTACTAGATAGAGCAAAGGATCTGTATGATGTTTTACTGCCATCACAGCCCTTACCATATTGTTCTGTAATCACCAGACACTTTTTAGTGACTCCTTGAGGGTAGCGACTCTGACATTTTTGGTTTTGTGTCTCAAATTTTAACACAGTTTGTAACACATCACAGATATGTGATGTTTGCTGAATAAATTTAGAATTTTTTTGAGTAAGTCTAGAGATTCGAGACCAAGAGCTGTATCTGCACTAACTAGCTGTGGAAATTGGTCAGGTCAGTTAAGCTACCCAGGACTTGCATTGGATCAGTGTTTTTCAGCCTTTTTTCATTATTATTTCCCTAAGGAGCTATTTTAGCATATTTTTTAAAAGCTTTTTTTTTAATATAAATTTATTTTATTTATTTATTTTTGGCTGCATTGGGTCTTTGTTGCTGCACGTGGGCTTTCTCTAGTTGTGGCGAGCGGGGGCTACTCTTCATTGCAGTGCGTGGACTTCTCACTGTGGTGGCTTCTCTTGTTGCAGAGCACAGGCTCTAGGTGCACAGGCTTCAGTAGTTGCAGCACGCAGCCTCAGTAGTTTGGCTTGTGGGCTTTAGAGCACAGGCTCAGTAGTTGTGGTGCATCAGCTTAGTTGCTCTGCGGCATGTGGGATCTCCCCAGACCAGGGATCGAACCCGTGTCCCCTGCATTGGCAGGCAGATTCTCAACCACTGCTCCATGAGGGAAACCCTTTTGCATATTTTTTAATAGTCACTCTCCCATGAAATTTTACCACATTTGAATGCATATTTGTTGATCTAATATATATATATGTATATATACATATATATATCTGTATTTTATATATAAAAAGATTAAGATTTTTTTTTCCCCACCAAGAATCAACATCACTCAAAGTAATACATTCCATGGTTGATGTTTATCCCAGCTACAAAATATTGTAATTACATAATTTCCTAAGTTTTACAAATTAGTGCAAATGATGCTTTAGTCTTCAGGGAAGTGAAGAGCTGTGTGAGGTTCATAAGAGGTGATTGATAGTGAAAATTATAGCATCAGGGCAAAGACGAAACTTAGTCTGACTACATATAATCAGACTCTTCTAGTCTAAACCTGGACATTGTCTTTTGACCAGGGATCAGGGTACAGGTAGAAATCTTCTTACTGTGTTGCTTTCCGTTTTGTGTCATCTGTCTCCCAGAGGCCCATGTGCTTCTAACCCTCATTCAGAAAATGATGCACATTAAAGGAGAAATTTCCAATCATGAATGAGGTCCTGGAGTTGAGCAAGCCAAAAATCTTTAAACGTGAATTTCTCAGCAGGGATTCTAACATGGCATCTTAATCCGAACATGATGATTTTTTCCCTAAGTATTTATGCACATCTTGGGTAGTATCTTGGCTCAAAATCAAGGAACAAGCATATTCCTGACAATGGATTTAATTGTGCCTGGATTTATATTGCATTACAAATGAACAAGGATTAAAAGAATAACTTGTCCCTCTCAACAAAACATGCTATTCTGAAGTTATATAGGCTTGTTTTTATTTTCTTATACAATATTATAATTTTCTGTATCTCCTTCTCTCCCTCTCTTTTTCTCTCTCCCTCTTTTCCCACTCCTCACCCTCAGAATTCTCCAGTATGACTGATGCAAAAATAAGTCTACAACAAATCCTAACTGTATCATAATAGGTCACAGTGGAACATTAGAGTGATACTGACTTCAAAAATATTGCCATGGTAACTAGCAAAATTTGGATTTGAATGCAGTGAAAGAAAATGGCTGTCTCTCAACAAACAAAAGAAAATATGTCAGTCCAGAATGTACGTAGAATGATTTTGCCTTAGTAACCTGATTAACAAAGCTCTCTGTAAGGAGTATCATTCAGTGGTAATATCGTCCTTCATTTCTTCTGCACTGAAATGAATGAACAGTGGGACAAAGAAAACAAACTATAGCTGGGTAATAAGCCAATAAATACTCTGTAAAGAAAATGTAGCATTTGGTGCTGTGTTGCCAGTGCACTGTACTTTGAATGAGCAGATTTCAGTAGGGGTTTAATGTTAAAGATGTACTATTTAAAAACAGAGAAACGTCAAAACCCAGCTTTAGTCCACCTCTGTTAAATCTAGATCACGAAGGTCACAGGTCTCTGCTAAGCATAATTTCAAAGCCTAGCTCTTCTCACCAGGCTTTCCCAAATATGTCAAGTCAAACTGATTCCCAGAAGTTTTCTGCAGAGAATCACTTCATCTCCCACTCAATCAGATGGGCTTTCTACACATTTTGCCCTTTTTTTTTTTAATGTTCAGGTTTTCAGACTTGGTTGTACAGATCATTAGAATACGCTTACCATGAAAAGATCTATGTGCTGTTGCATATTCGATGATACTGTTTTGAAGTTGGAACCATCCTGTCTGAAAACAGCAGTTTCCATAGGAACAGGTTTTCCAACTAGATCTTACAAGGAGAAGTATGTCATAAATAATTGGCAATGCCCTGAGGGAGCTGTTTAACACCCAAAGAAAGGCAAGTAAAGGAAAAGAAGAGAGATGCCAGAGGACAGCCACACAGAGACATTCCACAGGGGAAAAGCAAATGCTGTCTAAATATCCTAGATTCCGATTAAGGCAATAAATTAAACTTCCAGATTCCAAATCAGTACCTGAAATGCAGTGCTGAGTTCATTCTAGTGCAAAGTTAAAAGAAAAGTGGTCATAAATAAAAGAACAGAATCGCATTCGGTATTAATAACTCTCCTATCCAGGACTGAATTAACGGCACTCAGTTCCCCATTACATAAAAGTAATAACATAACTCAAAAAAAAGCATGTATTATTGTTCAAAGACTCTCAAATGCAAAGATTTCTCTGCAGGAAGAGCAGCTTAGCCATAAAGCACTTGGCAGCTGGGATGTAGGAATTAGCCTGGTGGTGTGATGGAGAAGTGGAGGGAACAGAGATTTAGGTCCTTTGCTCCAGGCTCTTTCCTCTTTTCCCTAGAATGTTGGTTTTTAATCTTATCTCGTCCTCTCATTTTCTCTCCAAGCCCTCTCCTCCCACTTTAACCTCTAGCTCTAGGTCTGGTTATACCCCTGCTATTTTGCATAGGGAAAGCTGTCTCTTGGGATTTAAATCTAGTTGGAGGGGAACAGTAAGAAAGAACTAAGACCTGTCTCTGGGAGTCCTATAAAATCAAAAATGTATATTGGAGACCTGGAGCTCCTATGGAAAATGGAAAGCTATTTTCAGACATATTTATTTAAGACATGGCCCTGGGACTTCCCTGGTGGCCCAGTGGGTCAGACTCCACACTCCCAATGCAGGGGGACTGGGTTTGATCCCTGGTCAGGGAACTAGATCCCACATGCCTGCCTCAACTAAAGATCCCTCATGCTGCAACGAGGATCCCACATGCTGCAACTAAGATCTGGCACAGCCAAAATAAATAATAAATGAATAAATAAATATTTTAAGACATGGCCCTGTAAGGACTCTCTTTACACGGACCATGCCCTGCCTTTAGTTGAAAACTGAAAAGCAAACCAGACCCTGACTCTGCATCTGGAGTTTCTCCTTCTCATTCGGGCTCTCACTGGTTCCACAGCCTCTCCAGGGGTGGGCTGCTCACTGGATAAAACAATGGAGCCAACTCACACAAAGTCCCTTTTCTTGGCTCCCCTTGCCATAACTGTGACAGGCTGGCTTTTTGTCACACATAACTCTACCATATATTAGGGGAATTCAACAAGAAAATTATTCAGGAAAATGCAGACCACACATTTACAGACAAGTTTCCAGTCCCTGATTTTAAGAATACCCTGGAATCCCGAAGTTGTCAGAAGGTACGTACCCTAGCTTCATGTGGTGGATGTAGCTTCTACCAGAGCCAAGATGCAAAACTCTGAGTCTTAATCCAAGAACTATGCTTACTGTACTGCACAGAAAGGATTAATAAGCCCAAAGATTCTGGCAGCAATAGGGCAACTTTTTTTATCTTCTAGCCAGAGAAAGAGCAGGCAAGAATAGTCCTTCAAAATAAATTGCATTGCTTTAATTACAAAGAGGAAGAAGAAAAAAGGGGGAGGAGGAAGAAGAGGAAGGGGAGGAGAAAAAATGTGGGAAACTTTTGGTAAAGTGTTTTGTAGAAAGACAGAGCTTCCTTAAATTCTCCATAATAAAGCCCAGGATACACAGTGATAAGGATTCTCTTTCAAGGTCTAGATGCTCTCTGACTGCAGACCATGTGGCTGAGAATTCCCCTAATGTACCAGTGTGGACGTGTTCAAAAAAGCAAACAGATAAAACATACACTGATCTCAGGTAGAAGAAACCAGGACAAATCAGGACCAAGATATTGCTTTCAGCCACCTATGATTAAGGATTTCATGAATTCCCAGAAAGAAAAGATTTGAAAATACAATATATGTTAATAAAGAAGATATGATATATATTAAAATAATTTTAAATAGTAGTGTTAAACTGTATATAGTTTTTATTCTGTTTCATCTGTTTCTTTTGCTGGGCCCAGCCTGGAGCCTGAGGGCCATGGGATCCTCCTAGGGCCTGGAGCCAGCAGGCTTCCAGGCTGAGCCCTGGGCCTGGGTTTGTGGGAGCCTACTAGCAGCCCGATGATGGGAAGCCACCTGGAGCTACAGGAGCTGCCTGAGGTCACTGGAGCTGACAGACACCAGGTGAGCTAGGGGTCTGGGTTTGTGAGAGCCTGTGGGGAGCTGCCTTAGGCCATGGAAATCAGCCTGGTGCTGGGGTGGTCTGGCTCTAAGGTCTGTGGTGAAGTTGAGGCTCACTTCACTCTCCTCCTTCACCAGGAGGGTATGTGTCTCTGCAGGGTACTCATGTTTAGAGGATGGATAATGGAGGTATGTGGATCTATTATTCCTACCCTCCTCAATATATCTTCCTTATTTCTGTGCTTCATCCAGGTGCTGTAATACCTCACCTGAATCTTTGGTTCTTATGAAGGTATTTTTGTGCATATATAGTTGTTCAAATGATTGTTTCTGATGGAGGACAAGCATTAGAAATTTCTATGCCATCATTTTGCTAACATCACTCCTCCTAATTTCAAGACTTCAACAGAAATGAAAAATGTGAGGTTTAAAGGCAGAGTACAAAAATGTATCCCTGAAAGTTTATGACTTAATGTAATTTTTAGGTGCAGTGGGTAGATACATTTGTGTTTCTTTCAATGTTACTAAAATGGCTTTCCACAATAAATAACATTTTGAAGGAAGTTCTAGTACCAAGTAACTACAAAATCCCTAAGTTTGAAATTCAACAGAAATCAATTAAATACCTAAGAACAGCTATCAGGGACTGTTTTAATGACTTCCATTCATAACATAGAAAAAGAAGTTACAAAGAACATAAGTAAAATTGTAAAAATTAAAATGTGTGTAGAAATTGGAGAAGTACATACAGATGACATCTATCTTCTCTGCTTAAATACTCTGTGGTCATTTTACAAAATATATCAGATAACAATGACCTAACTGGTATGTCAGTGGAATGAGACATTTTGAAAAAAAAATGTAATGTGATATAGTTATTAAAAGATGATAGAATATAAGTTGATTTCAAGGTTTTTTGAAGCTACACTATCAGTGAAAATGATAATTCCATTAATAGACAAGGGAGAATGGAAAGGAAAATTTGTTTGGGGCAACAGAATGGTTAAGTCAACCTTAGAAATGTACCTTCTGAGGTGACAAGAGACTTAAATAGAAGTGTGCATTTGGGTGTACCACAGCACAAAAGAGGGCGGAGCTAGAGGCATAACTTTTGAAGTCATCATTAATATAGCTAAGGGTAGGTAAAGATGATTTACACTTTAAGGCAGCATCTTAAAAGCAGAGACTGTACAACAGAATAAATAAAATTGTTTGAGTTTTTAGTTTAAACAAATATTTCTCTTGTAGACAACATAGAGAGAGTTGTGGGTTTTACCCAGTCTGACAATCTGTTATCTTTAAATTGTGTCTTTAATTTTAGTCCATTTTCATTTAATGTTATTATTGATATGACCAGATTTTGATCTATCATTTTGTTTTTACTTTCTTTGTGTCCAGTTTGGCTTTTGTTCCTCCATTTCTCTTTTCCTGCCTCCTTTGTGGTTAACCAAATATTATTAGTATTTAGTTTTGATTCCTCTGTTAGCTTTTTAGCTATACTTTGTATTTTCTTTCTTTTTTTATGATTGCTCTAGGATTTACAATATTTATCATAATTTGCTTTAATATTGTTTTACTGCATATAAAACATGATACATTTTCAACAGTATAGTCATTTACTCCCTGCCTTTATGCTTTGTCTTATGCTTTACATGTATAGCTATAGATTCTACAAATCCCACAACATGGTATAATTTTTGCTCAAAACTGTCATGTGTCTTTTAAGAAATTAGGAAAATAAAGGAAAACATATAGTATTATATATTTATTCACATGATTACCATGTATGATACTCTTCATTACTTGCTGTAGTTTGAAGTTTCCACTTGATGTCATTTTCCTTAAGTATAAAGAACTTATCTTAGCATTTCTTGTAGTGCAGGTCAGCTGGAAATGAATTCTTTATGTTTTACTTACCTGAAAATTTCTTTGGTTGCCTTTATTCTTGAAGAATATTTCTGATGGATATAGCATTTCAGTTGACAGCTTTTCTTTTTCTTCTTTCAGCACTTTAAAGATATCATCCCCTGATTCTGACCTTTACTGTTTCTGATGAGAAGTTTGCCATCATTTTGTAAGTAATGGATAATTTTCTCTCTGGCTGCTTTCAAGCTGTTCTCTTCATCTTAGGTTTCTGTTAGTTTACATATTATATTTCTAGGTGTGGTTTTCTTTGTTTTACTTTGATTGGGGTTTGCTGAGCTTCTTGAGTGCCTAATTTTATGCCTTTCACCCTACTGGGGAAAATTTTGGCCATTGTTTAAGTTTTTTTCTGCTCCATTATTTATTTCCTCTCTTTCTTGTCCAACTACACATATATTTGACTAATGAATATATCCTATGGGTCACTGAGGATTTGTTTATTATTTTAATCATCTTTCTCTCTCTTCTTCAGATTGGATAAATTCTAGTGATCAATCCTGAAGCTCACTGACGCTTTTCTGTGCAATATAAATTTTTCTTCTCAGATACTGTATTTTAGTTCTAAATTTTTCTCTTTTTTTGGGAGTTTTTATTCTCTTTTGACATTCCCTATCTGTACATTCATTATAACCATATTTTCCTTTCAGTCCTTGAATATATATATAATAGTACTTTAAAATCTTTGTAAATTCTTGGATTTAGTTTTCATTATTTTTCTTGACTATGGGTGATATATTCCTATTTCTTCTCAGGTCTAGTAATTTTTATTGTATGTATTAGATTGTGGATAATGGATTGTAGATGTCTAAATTATGACATCATCCTTTAAAGTATGTTGACTTTTGTTCTGGCAAGCAGTCAAATTACTGAAGGGTTATTTTGGTTCTATCAGACTCTATTATTTGTTGTGGAAGATTTCTTTTGGTTTTGAATTTAGAACTGTGGTGTGTCCTTTACTGTAAGTTGTGACAATTTTCATAAAGTGTAGGCATTCTAAGTTCTGTATCATTGCGAGCTACAGCTGCTTACCATGGTCTCTCCACTCTGACTGGGTGGCAACTCCAATGTCTTCCAGAACTGCATGACCTCTAATATCAGCTGGCCTCTTTCACCTCTCAGCTTTTCAGCAGTCATATAGGCAGCTCAATGCTTGGCCAATTATACGTGAGAAACTGCCACACAGACTTCTGGGTTCCCTCTCTGTTCAACTGCCTCTTGTTAGGTATGCTGCCCCACAAATTTCAACTGTTTCAGCAGCTTGGAACCTTGATCTTCTACTTCCTCAGCCCAGAAGTTCAACCCACTCTTTTGCTTGGGCTCCATCTCCCTGCTTTACAATAGCAAAGTATCCTAGGTAGAAATCCAGGGATATCTTTGTTAATCACTGGGCTCATATGTGCTTACCTTATCCAAAGGATCATACTCCTACACTCTCTTTTGCTCAATGATTAAAAACAGTTACTTCATATGTTTTGTTCAATTTTATAGTTATTTACTGAAAAGGCAACTTTGTTATTTTTTCTCGAAATAGCTGTCAGCCCTTGACATATCATATATCTGTTAATTTATTTGCTCCTTATACTTCTTCCCCATGCCATCTTTTTTTTTAATTTCATGCACATATAATTGAGAAAGCTGAAATTTATAAATATCTTTTATGAATCACTAAGGCAATCAAATAAACAAATGAGTAAATGTTATGAATAGTCAATTCACAGGGGAAGAAATTCAAATTGCCAATGACCGTGTAGAGGTCTTCCCTGGTGGCGCAGTGGTTGAGAGTCCGCCTGCGAATGCCGGGGACGCGGCTTCGTGCCCCGGTCTGGGAAGATCCCACATGCCGCAGAGCAGCTGGGCCCGTGAGCCATGGCCGCTGAGCCTGCGCGTCCGGAGCCTGTGCTCCGCAACGGGAGAGGCCACAACAGTGAGGGGCCCGCATACCGCAAAAAAAAAAAATCCAATGACCGTGTAGAAAGATGTTCAAATTCATTAGCAATCAGGAAGGAATAAAAAAAAAAAAAGACATCATTTCTCTCCTACTAGTTTGATAAGAATTTAAAACTGACAGCATCTAATGTTGAAGCAACTGGATTTCACATACACTGCTCATAGGATCGTCATTATTAACCTCTGCACAGCAATTTACCAATAATTTTCTATCAAAATACATACTCTGGTAATATTCTTCCACATTTTCACAAAGAGGCCCATACTAGACTATTTGTTTAGCACTTTTTAGAAAGAAAAATTGGAAACAATCTAAATGGTAATTATTAGGAAATGGATAATTATATCTTGCATGTTCACAAAGGAATATTATATGGTAATGAATATTCATGAAATAAGATTATTGATATCATCAAGAAAAAGATCTTGAAAAAATGTGGAGAGAAAAAACGTACGTAAATATCTGTACAATAAAATACTATTTACTTAAAGTTTTAAAATAATCCAAACATCCCCATGCCATCTTGATTGAAAGCACTAAGAGAGCTAAGATTTTGATTATTGTTTGATACTCTAAACACTGCATGTAAAGTAGTAACTAACATATATGAGGTTCTCAAAAAAAACATTCATTATTCACGGAATGAGTGAACAAATTCCATAATCTCACTTTATATATTCTTAGTAAAATACTTGCTCAGTAAAATGCCCTGAATAGTAGCAGTACCCTTGTAGAGTCTGTTTATGTCATCCATTGTTTGCCACATCCCAAGCTGATCTGTTTATTATAAAATATATCATACTTATGAATATAGATGCATGTATACTAGTGTATATTTTGTATAGTTACAAAATTAATAGTAAAACCAAACCTATTAACCTACTACCCAAATTATGAAATTACCATTAACTTTGAGGACCCATGTGTGCCCTTCCTGATTTCATCACCTTTCCCCTCCCCTACGTAGATTTAACAATTCTAATTTTTTCTTAATTATTCTTTTGTTTTTCTTCCTGGTTTTGTGCATTATACAAAAATACTTATATGTATTTTTTTCTGATTTTGAACTGAAATATTTACTGTATGTGGTCTGGGATTTTCTTTTTCTACTAAGTACTATTTTTGAGCTGATTCACATATCTATGATTTCATTTTCTATAATACACCAACATTTAAATACACTAGAATATAATTACCTATCTGACTGCTGATGAACATTTGGGCTGCTCACATTTTTTGCTCTTACAAGACTGCTCAGGATGATCTTACACATATCTTCAGGTATATACATATATAAGTCTTAAAAGGTAGAAGCAGAATTTTTCTGGAAGTAGAATTTTTGAGGTCTTTGGATGGAAATGTTAAAATCTAAAAGATAATTTCAAATAGTTTTCCATAGAGTCTGTTCCAATATACACTCCAAAATGCAGCCTGTGAGAGTTACCATTGCTCGATAAACTTATCAATATTTAGTACTGCCAGACTTATAAATTATAGTCGTTCTGGTGAGTGAAATGTTATTTCATTATGCTTAATTTGCCTTTTCCTGATTACAAATGAAGTTGAGCATATTTTCATGTTTGTGAGCCACACATATTTCCCCTGCTGCAAAATGTCTCTATATACCTATTCATCATTTTTTCCTATTATCTTGCCTTCCTCTTGTTGATTTATAAGAATTTTTATATAGTATGGATACTAATAATCTCTTTATTATGATACTTATCAAATGGCTTCTCCCACTTTGTGACTTTTCTTTTTCTCTTCTTAATGGTTGCTTTTGAAGAATGGAAGTTATTAAGTTGAATGTAATCAAATTTCTCAGTCTTTACTCAGCTCTTTTGCAATGAGAGCTACTGGTATCTTGCTTTAAAATCCTTCTATACCCCAAGAGTGTAAGTTCCTTCTTTCATATTTCTGTATAAAATTTTTATAATTTTACCTTTCGCATTTAAGTCCTTGTTCCAACTGGATTTGGTTTTTGTATATGATAGGTGGTAGAGATCCATTTTCACTTTTCGATATGGATAAACAGTTTTCCCAGCACCATTTATTGAGTAGTCCTTTATTTTCTTCTCTGTTTTGCGACAACCCAACTTCTTTGATTATCAGATTTCCACATATGAGCATGAGTCAATTTTTAAGCCCAATATTCTGTTCCATTGTTCTATTTGAGCTAATGGATCACCTTTTTAGGGTGCTGCTACAAGCACAGTTCCACTTCTAAAAGAGAAGTCTCTGTTTTAGTTTCTTCGGCTTTTTAGATTTTTAGATTTTCTGGCTTTAAACCCAGTTTTATATTCATAAGAAAGAGAATCTAATGGGCCCAAATCAATCAGATACCTATTCCAAGTTCCATCATCTGTGGTAGGATCAGGGTCTATACATAGCATGAATATGGCCACTAGGGGTCTACCTCTACCTCCAGAGAAGGTAAAACTTGTGAGAAAGGGAGCTGGCCCAATGCTTACTGCTCTAAGAATAGTCAGAAGCATGATACTATAGTCATATGCAAGTATAAAAGAGTTTGACTAAATTCTTTTCAGAAACTGCTCACCAAAGAGCCCCCAAATCATTATGGCAATGAAATATTCTTTGCTTATCAACAAGACAAAGTCTTATTCAAATGATAATTGATAATATTCCAGAGGACATACTGGAAGGAGCATGCATATATTCATTGACGGTTGGAACTTAATTCTATACACATTTTCTAGATGGCAATTTAACAGTACCTGTCAACACTTTAAAAAGTTATACACCCTATAACTGAAAATTTCTAAGACACTATCGTATGAGAATAAGCATAGAATAAGCAAAGATATCTTAGGTCAAGTTCTTCATAAGTAGATAACAAAACAAGGATTTATTGCAAGTGATTTGTTATGTAAGTGCACCCAAGGGAAAGTGATCAACAAGTGAAAGAAGCAGGAACAGAAAAAGAGAGGAAGCAAAGCAAGGGTGCAATTGCAGGTAAAGCTTCAGGCACGCTGCAGCTAATCCCTCAGGGAAACTCTGGAGTTGACGTCACATCTCAGAGTTGTCCCACTGAAGTTCCTGTGCAGTCATATCCGGACACCTGCCAGTTCAAGCACTGAATTTTTCAGGCACTTATGATGTTGTTACAACAAGTTATTATTATTCAGAGTTAATTATAATAGCAAAACAAAATTAAACCTAAACAACTTAATTATTTCACAGTAAAAAGTGATAAAATACTTATCTTAATACTTAAGATAAATACTTCTATACCCCAAGAGTGTAAATACTTAATTCTTAAAGATTTAATAAAATGTCAAATGCTTATAATACATTTTTAGACATCATAATATAAAACTAGATATATTTAGTTTGAGACAAATTATATTATAGATAGATATAGCAAGATTAAAAGATAGGAATAGATATGTACAAATAGGTATATTTTCTACCCTATACTCTGTATTTTCATAATTATTTACTGTTATAAGTACATATTACATTTTTGGAGAAAGAAGAGATGGAGTGAAAGCAAGTGAGAAAGCAAGAGAAGGAGGGAAAGACATCTACATTAACATGAATGAATGAATGAATGTAAATATGTAAATTATATCAAGCTCAGTGCCAAGTCCCTCTTAGGCTACTGTCAACTGGAAACTATTTGGGAAGTGCTTCTCCCACCTCACCCCCATTTTGTCCAGCCAGCCTCTAGGTACTTGTTCCCTGTATCACGGGTCGATGCTTATACTGTAGCCTTTGACTTAGGTGCCCTGATGATTCCAAACGCTGTGGCCATGAGTGTGTGTTTAAGTCTACATGCCTTCATTTCCACAGCATAACTCAACCAAATTTTTTGGTGTGGTACAATGGAAATTGTGAGTGAGAACTGTTGCCATAGGTGATGCTGGAGAAAACTGGACAAAAGTTAGAAAGCCCTGAGTGAGCTACAGGGAGAAGAACTGAGCTGCTTCAGGGAACTGTTGGCCATAGGAAGGGCATTTGAGTTGCCATTGCCCATGAATGGCTGTTTCACAGCTGCTGGTGCACATCTCCCAAGGAGAAACACTGGGGAGGCCACTGGGACAGCACCACACATGAGCCAGTACCCACCCCCATGATCAGGACATGGTTTTCAAAAGGCCATATATTTGCCCCTTCCAATCCAAATTATTTCAAGTAAAAGCATTTCCAAACCCATTTTGAACAATCAAAATCCTAAAATTAATCTGTTTCAAAACTTCCTCTAACTGAAAATGCCCTTTCACATTAGGATGTCTCAGAATCGGCCAAATGAATTTTTGTGTACTTCACAATACGTGGCTGAAATTGAGATGAAGCATGAGAATTCAGTGAATGGGAGTTTAAAATATATATGAGGAAGAGAAAATAGGAGTTTTAAATGGAAATGACTTTTTCAACCTTAATATAGGATTGGCACTTTCACATTACTGTACAATCCATTTAACATCTGTGGGTAACATAAAAGAACTTTATCATCTGTGGCTTATATCTATTTCAAACTGCATTTTTCTGATCTCTTTTTGAAAAATGAATTCTAGATTGTACCAGAATATGTAATAACATATACATATATACAAGACCACATCACATCACTTACATTAGGATATATTTTACTATATTAATAGTCCTTCAGGAAAGCAGCATCTTAAAGTTCATGTGAAACTATAAGTTAGCATTAAATATCACATTTTTATTTTATTGACTACCAAAATTAATATTATTTATTTAAAGTTATTTAAAGATTATTATCCTAAAGATGTGTAGCGAGAGCATTATTCTAGCTATTGGTTAGAGATTTGATTTGAAATATTAATTTCTACTCTTTATCAGTTATCAGTTTTCTAGGACTGCCACAATAAAATACCACAAACTGGGAGGTATAAACAACAGAAATGTATTTCACAATTCTGGAGGCTAGAAGTCTAAGATCAAGGTGTCATCAGGGTTGGATTTTTCTAAGGTCTCTCTCCCTGGCTTGAAGATGGCTGTCTTCTCCCTGTGTCTTCACATGGTCTTCTCTCTATACCTGTCCGTATCCAAATTTCCTCTTCCTATAAAGATACTAGTCATATTGGATAGGGTTCCCTCTAATGACATCATTTTTTTTTTTTTTTTGCGGTACGCGGGCCTCTCACTGCTGTGGCCTCTCCCGTTGCGGAGCACAGGCTCCGGACGCGCAGGCTCAGCAGCCATGGCTCACAGCCCAGCCGCTCCGCGGCACGTGGGATCCCCCCGGACCAGGGCACCAAACCCGCGTCCCCTACATCGACAGGTGGACTCTCAACCACTGCGCCACCAGGGAAGCACAATGACATCATTTTAATTACCTATTTAAAGACTCTGTTTTCAAATACAGTGAACATTCTGGAGTACTGGGGGTTAGGACCTCAACATACAATTTGGTGTGGGAAAAGACACAATTCAATTCAGTCTATACAATCACCAACTAGCACATGACATTTCTCAAGGAAAAATAAGTAGATCTGTTCCTGACTTGCAGTAGTTGACAACAGAAGGTTTAAACCATAGGGCCCTACTTGATTAACAGGACAGAACAGAGAGATGCTTCTGTAAAGTCATAAGAAAAACAGACACTCCACCCATCTATCTGCCTATGTCTTTCAACCAGCATCCAGTACCCCACCTCTGAAGAAGGGCACACCTTTGCAATAGAGCAGGCAGAGTATGTGGGAGGCATGGTTTTGGCCCATGGAACTAAGGCAGACTGCACAGAGATTGAAATGAAGACACTGGTTTCATCAGCTGCCCCTAACCACCACTAGTAACCAAGTTAAGTAATAGTTACTAGGGGGAAAATTTTACAAATAAATGTTACCTTGTCTCTCTAAGGCAGTTGAAACCCCAAGAAAGGTTAAAATTTCTGCAAGTTTACTGCTTTTTTATCCAAAAAAATATTTTAAAAAATTTTTTTAATTTAATTTTTATACAATATTCTCCTTCTGTGAAATAGATTATATTCTTCTTTCATGTTCTCAAATTCTACTTATTTTCTAAGACCTAACTCCAATCCCATCTCTGGCAAAATTTCTTCAAATATTTTAGCTTGGATTTCTCTCTCTTCATCTCTTCACTTACAGGCAGTGCTACATAATTTATTCCTGAATGGTTTTTGTTTAATTCATACCTTAGTAGTTGTCTTGCTCCCAGCCAGACAATAAAATTAAAGAGGGAAAAGGTTACAGAACCATTACAGTGGAGAGAATATTGCAGTTTGAATATATACACATTGAATAGGAGGCAGGAATATATCCATCACTACCACTGTACACAGGATACTATCTTATTTGGTTTCTATTCTATAAAAAATAATTTATAGTCTGGTAGGATAAAGACCCAATGAAATGAGCAATTACAATGTGTTTGATAGTACTTTTAGGGTGAAGCATGGACATTATTATCACAGAGAAAATATGGAACGACTGATGATGGGTTTTATCCATGAGACAGATGTGATTAGGTCACATTTTAAAAAACCACTGTGGGGCTTCCCTGGTGGCGCAATGGTTGGGAGTCCGCCTGCCGATGCGGGGGACGCAGGTTTGTGCCCCGGTCCAGGAGGATCCCGCATGCCGCGGGGCAGCTGGGCCCATGAGCCATGGTCGCTGAGCCTGTGCTCCGCAACGGAAGGGGCCACAAGAGTGAGAGGCCTGCGTACCGCAAAGAAAAAAAACCACTGTGCGCATTGGTGGAAATGGAGAAGCTACAGCAATAGGCCACACTAGAATTTTTGGTGGCCTGGACTTGGCTAACGGCCGTGGGAATGGAAAGAGGCAAAGAAATTATATAAACATTCAAGAGGTATAATCAATAGGCACAGCCCTGGACATAAGAACAGGAATCTTAGACAGCATGCAGTTTTTAAGCTTGAACAGCTGAGCAGAGGAACATAACATTTATGAAAAAACAAAAAGAATAGATATGGGGAGGAAGATGATGACTTCATGACCTCATGATCCTGTTGAGCCTGAACTACTGAATGTCCAAGTAGAAATGCTGAGAAAAAAAAGACAATCTGAATCTCAAGAGGGAAATTTTGGATGGAGATAAAGATTTGGAAATACCTGCATACAGATATTAACTGTAACTAAAATCATTGAAGTGAATAGACTTGCCCCAATAGAGAGGGCATAGTGAAAAGAGAAAAAGACCTAGAAACCCAAGAAGATCAAAATTAAAAATTTGAATAGAATAGGGTTTCTCAAAGTAGACTGAAATGAGCGACCATAGACACAAGGAAAATCAGTGAAGTAGGGCATTTGGGAAGATGTAAGAAGAGAGAGTTTAAAGAAGCAGATAGTGGCATATAACGTTAAACGCTCCCAAATGACCAAACAAGAACAGACCTGAAATATATGTGTTTACTTTATAAATAAAGGTCATTGGTAACTCTCTTAGTCAGTTTAGGTTATCATAACAAATTACCAAAGGCAGACACAACAAACATTTATTTCTCACAGTTCTGGAGTCTGGGAAGGTTGGATTCTGGTGTGGGCCCTCTTCCCGGTTTGCAGATGGCCATCCTCTTACTTCTTCGTATGGAGAACAGCACAGAGAGGGAAGCAAACTCTCTTGTGCCTTTTCTTACAAGGGTACTAATCCCATTCATGATGGCTCCACTCTCATGACCTAATTACCTCCCAGCGGTCCTACCTCCTAATGCCATAACATTGAGGGTTAGGATTTCAATATATGAAGTTGGGGGGACCACAGAATTCAGTCTGTAACAGTGATCTAAATGACTGTGATGATGTAGGGAAAGCAGAGCTAAACCACAACTGAAGGAGTGAAAGGAAGGTAAGAAAGCAGACACTCAAGTGGAGATGATTTTCAACTGATGTATCCATACTTTTTCTAGAGTCTATGTTGTAGACTCTAATCCAGAGTTAGTTGTTTCTCTAAGACAGTATAAATCCCAATCTAAGGTGAAAATTCATGCAGATCTACTATTTTTTTATTTATCAAAAAGTGGTTACAAACATACTTTAAAAATCTTTAGAATTGATTACAAGAACCTCTTTGATTTGTCCCTTATGAGGCTGAATTCCTTCATCTTCAATTATTCTCCCCAGTACTTCATCATGTTTCCATTCATTTGCCCGAAAGTACCACAGTCTTTCATGCTTCCATGTTTTTATACACAGTGCTTTCCTCTGTATATACTTCATTGCCCTCCATACCTTCTCCACTTGGCAAACTCCTCCACATCCTTTTATGATCCATTCAGGTCACCTTCTCTGCAAAGGCTCCCTTGACATTGTTCTCCTCCAGTGTAGGAGAGATGCCTCTAATATTCACACTATGCTTTATATCTGTCTCTTTTATGGCAACCAAATCTCAATACCCTGAGGATTTTCTTAAATGACCTCACTACATTGTCTTTCAATAGAGACAAATTTCTCAGGAAATCATAGTTAGCAAAGCCTTATTTCATTATAGTTCTCATAGTATCTATGCGAGATAAAAACCACCGGGATCCTACTTTTCCACCAAAAAGAGGTCTCAAAAAGGCATTTTATATTACAACACCTAAAAACAATTTTTAGGTTATTGCTGATATTAAGCAGAGAAGACTTATAATGCCATCAGTATTTGAAATGAACTGTAGAACTCACTTCCTTAAGAGAAATAGTTCTCTATGTCAGTTTAATTAACTGCTTTGATTTTTTCCCCATGTCTCACAAATGCTATCAGCTTTCTGCAAGTAGTGAGTGTGTTAGCCCCAGATGAATTTTAGAAGCATTATGAGCTAGCATGTTGGAAATAGAGTTCAGGGAAAAGAAGCCCTATAGGAAAGGATTTGGAACACAATAAAGAATGATTTCTCTGTTATTCAAAGAAAGAAACAACTCTAATGGTGATGCTATAATGTTGCAAGAGATTAAAAATAATAATCATCTCCCAAACTATCAGCTTTCATTGAATGGATAATAAAAGTAAAAATAAATAAGATAAATTATACAATCTCCAAATTCTACGAAATGAAGTACTGACAAACTAAAATGAGAGGGTATAAGATTAAAAAATATCGTTAATAAATATGCATAAAAGTGAAACTGTCCTGAATAAATTACAGATACTAGTCAGATATCAGAATTACAGAGACAATTATGCAAAATATAACAGCTCTGGAGGAGAACAATATTATCAAGTTTGTTAAAAACCTATTCAAACCTATTTTGCAGCTCATTACGGAGTTGAAAAAAATAATTAAACATGTAAAACTGTCTCAAATTCAGTGTTCAAAGCATTAAGCCTAGGAGTACTTATATTCCTTTTTTAAAAAAATAAATTGAACACAGAACAGATTCAGAGAGTAAGAAGCCGAAGAGAATAAATAATTCATCAGATTTAGCTAATAATTTTTCTATTTTATCTCTGAACTGAATCCCTGCTCAGGCCTGGAAGCAAATTGCTTCAGAGATTATGAGAAAGGAAATCTAGTTAGTAATATGGAATCGGACCAAACGTAGACTATGATGTCAAAGGAGTTTTTCTTCAGAATCAATAGGTGATGAAGGACATAAAAATCATCCAGAGATTTATTTGATTGAAACCATATGCTTCCTTACCAAGGCAGCTTTATAGTAAAACTAGTCAAATTTTATACGGTCAGTGCTCAAAGCATGCCTTTTTCACCACAGAAGTAACTGCCTTTCAGTTTCCAAAATATAGCATGTTTATACTATTTCTTAAAATTTTGAATTGGTGATACATTCACATTGTTCAATATGAAAGCTATATTAGTGAAAATTCTTCCTACCATGGCTGTCTCTCACCAAGGTACAACTTTTATGAGTATCCTGTATATCCTCTCAGAGTTTCAAATAAAAGTATCCTTTCAGAGTTATCAGATATACTACGAAATGTAAAATAGATAGCTAGTGGGAAGCAGCCGCATAGCACAGGGAGATCAGCTCAGTGCTTTGTGACCACCAGGAGAGTGGGAGGGAGACGCAAGAGGGAAGAGATATGGGGATATATGTACATGTGTAGCTGATTCACTCTGTTATAAAGCAGAAACTAACACATCATTGTAAAGCAATTATACTCCATTAAGATGTTAAATAAATTAAATTAAATGCTATTCCATAAAATGTAAAAATAAAGTTAATATGAATATACAATCTTGTTTTTTCTGCCTTTTACAAACCAAAAATTTTAATTTTTTCAGTTTTTCACCTTGCTTTTATCAATAAACACATATCATGATAATCTTTTCATACCAACAGCATTTTCATATATATGTGAATAAGTTTGGGGGAAAAATTAGTCTCTTATGAGTCTTCTAATTTCCACTGTTCCTCAGAATACTTCTCCTTTATTTCCTGTGTTTTATATTTGTGCTTTTTCTTATTCTTGATAAAGTTAGATTGTGGTTTATCTGTTTTGATTTATTGAAATAACACCAATAAGCACACATGTTGTATATATGTATGTATACATACATACACATATGTATATACATATGTCTGTAAGGGTGTGTGTTGTGTGTATACATGATTTTGATAAGAATTAAACTATAAATTAATTTGGAAAACTGACTTCATTATAATTTCAATCTTCTCATCCAAGAATAAAGACCTGATCCTTAATATGCCAAATCTTCTGTTTTGTCACTTAGTAAAGTTTTTTGTTTTTATATTTGTTCCTCACTTTTCTTATTTAAAATTTTAAGTTTTTTTGGAGACTTTGACTAGAAGTCTAAAAGTTGAATGAATTTTTTTATATTTAGAATGACTCAAAACATCATTTATTTTTCTTTTCCTTTCTTTGTTTTTGCAAAACTCAGCTGTTAAGTGAAAATGTTTTGGAGTCTACCAGGTTGTCTTTAGAGCCATATTTCACCATTTCCCAGCTGCATCCCTTGGGGCAAGTTACTTAACCTCTGTGGGCTTCATTTTCCTCATCTGTAACATAAGAATGATTATAACAATAGTACCTATATCATACTTAACTGAGTAATAGATATAATGGGCTAGTAATATTACCTGGTATAATATGCACACGAAAATGCTGCTGCTACTGCTGATGCATTAGAACAGTAAGTTGACTTGATAACCCTGGCAAGGGATAGGCAAGGGAGGCGAGTGTGTGCTTGCATGTGTTTCAATAAACAACTGCTTAAGCAAATTTGATTTACTTCCTTTTAATTGTCTTAAATCTTGCTTATTATGATCAGTTATCCTGTTGCTCAGGCCAAAGATGAAGAATGCATCCCTGATTTATCTTTCTCACATACCCCACAACTCACCAGCAAGTCCTGTGGTTCTTCCTTTAAAATGTAACCCAATTCAGACCTCTGTGCACCAGCCCCACTGCTAATGCCACGTTCCAAACCATCATCTCTGCCATGGTCTGTTTCAACAAGTCTTCCTGCTTCATCTCTTGCCCTTATAGAATCTGTTCATATAGCAGTCAAGTGGTCTCTTTAAACTTAAATTAGATCTCATCATTCCTCACCCAAAACTTTCTAATGGCTTTCCATCAAGTGAAACCCATATTATTTACCATGGCTTAACATACCTCTATGATCTGACTTCTGCCTCTATATCCATCACAGCCAGCCATTCACTTCCTCCTCAATCCTACTAACCCACATTGGCTTTCCTGCTGTTTCTTGAACAGTCTTGCTAATTCCTGCTACAAAACTTTGAACTTGCTGCTTCTTTTATCTTGAAATCTATCCCTTTGGATCCAATATATAGATAGTTTCCTCACTATTTTCAGATTTTGGCTTAAATGTAAGGTTGCCAGATTAGAAAACTGCAAGATTCCCAGTTAAATTTGAGTTTCAGATAAACAATGAATTTTATACTCTAATTATGTCCCAAGTATTGCATGGGACATACTTATACTAAAAAATTATTTGCCATTTATCTGAAGTTCAAATGTAACTGGTCATCCTGTATTTGATCTGCCAACCTTACTATTAGCTCTTCAGAGAGGTCCTCCTGGTACTCTCTGTCAAATAGACCCTTTTCTTCTTTAGTTGCTCTCTAATTTCCTACCCTGCCTTGTTTTTCTTCATAACACTTATCACTCCCTGAAATATTATTTAATTGTAATATGTTTAATTGTAATGTTTATGGAAAAATCTTTCTATCTAAAAATGTAGATTTCATAAGGACAAAATATTTCTCTTTTATTAAACCCTATTCCCAATGTCCAGCATGTAATTGATGCTAAAATATATGTGTATTGAATGGTTGAATGAAAGGCACACAGTTATGTTAAAATGAACATAACCTGTTTCTTTCTTACATTTTTTTAACTTTATTGTTTGGTCACGCCGCATGTAGGATCTTAGTTCCCTGACCAGGGATCAAACCCGTGCCCCTGCACTGGAAGCTCGGAGTCTTAACCACTGGACTGCCAGGGAAGTCCCTATTTCTTACATTTTTTAAAAATACAGAATATTCCTAGAGGACTACAAAGCTATTTCCATCATACTGTCTCAGACAATTTAAAACTAGATGAGACTCTTTTGTTTCTCGAGATACCTTCTCAAACAGATCACAACAAGAGGTTATTTTTTCCACTGTATGCTATCCTTATGCAACATTCAGGCTCAGCCAAGATTCTTAGATGATTAAAAAAAATTAAATTTAAATCAGAACATTAATTTATGGCTATAAAAATTAGAGCTCAACATACTAATCTTACACATAGAAAAAATGAGTCTCAGAAATATAAAATAATTTTCCCAAAGCCATGAAATTAACATAAGTTAACATATCTGTTTGTATAGTTTACTACCTATTTTCTCCCCACTAGATTATAAGCTTCCTGAAAACAGAAACTTTATTTGGTTTACTGATTGCTTACATGCTTGAAGAGTGCTTGACATATAGTAGGTACTCAATTAATATTTGTGGTTGTATGATGAGTCAATGAACTAAAATCTAGCTCTTGTAACTAGATCAGCCAAGTGATCTCCCCATAAGATATGGCAAACTGTTTTATTTAACCATGAGGGACATTGACTGAATTACATCAATTCTTCCATTTAAAAAACTAAAGAAAAATTCATTTATCATATTATAAAGAAACACCAAATTGTCAACATTTAAAAGTCATAATATCCATGTATAAAAAGAGAACCCTGTCTTTAGAAAGTGTTAATTGACTCAAACTTCACAGAATGATACATGAGAAACTTAAAGCTTTAAATTTTCTTTAATTTGTCCAAGAGTACATTTACAAGATAGAACACTCTAAATTATCCCTACTAATGAGAGTCGTTGGAATATATCAAATAATAACTGTCTTTCGTGGATTTCAATGGTTGTAAAACTTGTTCTCACTCTTCTATAAAAAGAACAACTACATTCCAAAAGGATTTGGTGACAGAAGAGGATTTAATGAAAGAAACACAGAGAAAATATTATTACCTTCAAAGATAAGCCCTGTGTCCAGAAGTATAAGTCAGTGGATTTCTGAGTGGACTAGAGTCTTATGAGTGACAGAGGGAGAATGTGGTATACCTAAATGCTTATAGGACCTGAAGGATAAAAGAATAAAACAGGATAGCATCAGAATACATGTCCTATCTGAAATGTGCAATGTCTACTCACCAGGAAAAAATCATGGCCCCACTATTGCCAGTTCTCTCAATTTTTCAAAAGAAGCCAAAATTACTGATTTTTTAATAATGTGAAATATGTTGTTTTATAAATATCACACAAGCCAAACAAAATTGAGGGTCAGACTCAATATGTATGTCAGAGATAAAATAAACAGAAGAAAGAAGATGGAAGTCATGAATAATATAAAAAGAAAAATAATCACTTTAAGAATCTAATTAACATAAGTGGAAAGATAAGAAAAGTATTACATCCATAAAAAAGAACAAGATGCTATTAAAATATTTTTAAACATGAAAGAGCTTTGAAATGTAAAATATTCAAACAATGTAAAATTAATCATATGGGAAAAATTAAATGAATGGAGGATAAGGTCAAAATAATCTTTCAGACATTATAATAAAAAGGCAATAGGAAAAAAGATAAAAGAATTAGAAGATTATTCAAAGATGTCTTTCTTCCATATTACTAGAGTTTCAGAAGAAGACAAAAGTGAAAATGGAACAGAAGATATTATCAAATAAATAATACAGGATAATTTCCCAAAAGTGTTGGAAATGGGTTTCCAGTTTGAAAAGACCACTGAATGCCCAAGAGAATAAATTCTAAAAGATCTACATATCAGTATAAAATTTTAGAAGACAAGGAATAAAGAAAAGATCCTTAGATCTTCAAAAGAACTTCAGTCGCCCTTCATAGAATTACAGGGCATAAACAGTGAAACAGACATCAGAATGATATTCTGAGGAAAACTGATTTTCAGCCTATAATTCTAAACCAAGTCAAAATATCGTGGTGGTAAAATAATCATTTTCACACAAGCAAAGATTTAAAAATTCGGGGCTTCCCTGGTGGCACTGTGGTTGACAGTCTGCCTGCCGATGCAGGGGACACGGGTTCGTGCCCCGGTCCGGGAAGATCCCATGTGCGCGGAGCGGGTGGGCCTGTGAGCCATGGCCGCTGAGCCTGCGCATCCGGAGCCTGTGTTCCGCAATGGGAGAGGCCACAACAGTGAGAGGCCCGCGTACCGCAAAAAAAAGATTTAAAAATTCACTTTCCATGCTATTTTAGGAAAGAAGAATATATGTGATCCAAGAAACAGGAGATCCAACAAGAAGAAAGCAAGTAGAAATTCCAAGACAACAAGTATCCTGGAGAGCAAATCAGTTCAGACTGGAGCAGAAGAAAGGTTATGGGAGAAGGAGGTGTCAGGTACAGATGTGAGGAATGAAAAGAGTTTAGGTTTTACTAGAGTAAGGGTTTTGTTTTGCTAGACAACTAAGTTATCAAGAGAGAGACAGAGACAGAGAAGAGTTGAGGTTCGGGGGTTATTTATAAGGAAGTTTTGATAATTATGAATCATAGAATCTTCAAAGGCAGAATAGAAGTGAAGACCAGAAGTTGTCATACAAAGAAAATTTTTTAATTTTGTATCTAGAATCCTCAACAACTCTCTCTCATAAATTCCAGATTGATTCTCTATTACCCTATTAGCATATCTACGTAGGTACTCTGTAGGTACCTTAGGCAACACTTCCAAGAAAGGAAATATGTATACAGTCCAGAATCCTGGAAATTATGATTCTTATCCTCCAACCAAAACATACTAAATATTTCCAAAGTATATTATTTCTCCCTTATCTTCCCAGGTATTGCCTTAGTTGAGGTTTTCATCAATTCTCTACTGATCTCTTATAATAGCCTCCCACCTTTCCCCCCACTCCTAATTTCTCAATCCTTCACTATATCTCATTGATTTTACTATTCTCCAACAAAAATCCTTTAATAGTTTTTCTGTTCCCATAGAATAATGTTCATCATATCTGGCAAAGTATTTAAACAGAATTTCAATCTATTTTTGAAGCTTCATTTCCAGTTGTTCTAATCACCCTAAAAGGTTTGACATTACCTAATATACTCTTTCTCAGCTCCATATCTAACTAAAATACCCCAAATGTGAAAAGGATTGAGAAAATGATTTGGAAAATGATTTATTCATTCTTAGCTAAAAAGAGCCAATTCTTGTGATTCACGTATTAAATAATTGAAATAATGGTTATTTGACCAGTGTCAGCACACGTATTCCTCACAGCAACTATGGATTTTGGAATTATTATTGTCATTTTATAGACAAAGAAAATTATTCTCATGAAAGATAATCGGTTTGATCAAGATAGTAAAGCAATTAATGATACAGAACCCATGTTATTCAAAACTCCACGTGAATTAAAAGCCCATGTTTCACAGGTGGCATAATCTTGTATATGGAAAATACTAAGGAATTCACTAATAAATGAATTCAGGAAAGTTTCAGGATAAATCAATATACAAAAATCAATTGTATTTCTATACATTCGTAATAAACAATCCAAAAATGAAATTCAGAAAACACTTTATTTCAACATCAAAAAGAATAAAATATTCAGGAATAAATTTAACAGAAAGAGTGACAAATTTATATACTGGATATAAAAAACATTATTGAAATTGCTTAAAGAAGAGCTAGATGAATGGAAAAGCCTGTCCATGTTCATGAAAAGACATTAATATTAAGAGGACAATACTCCTCAAATTTATCTACAGATTCAGTGCGATCCCTACCAAAATCCTGACTGCCTTTTTCGCAGAAATTGAAAAGATGATACTAAAATTCATATGGAAAAGCAAATGACTCAGAATAGCCAAAACAATTTTGAAAAAAAAACCCCTCACACTTCAAGTTTTCAAAACTTACTATAAAGTAATATCAGGACACTATAATACCAGTATAAGTTTACACACAGATCAATGGAATGGAATTGAGTATTCAGATAAACCCTCCTTTATTTATGACCAATTGATTTTCAGTAAGGATGCCAAGACAATTCAATTGGGAAATAATAGTGTTCTGAATAAATGGTGCTGGTACACTGCCACATCCAAAAGAATGAATAACTCTTACCTCATACATGTACAAAAATTAACTCAAAATTGATCAAAGACCTAAGTGTAAGAGCTAAAACTATAAAACACTTAGAAGAAAACATAAGCAAAATCATCATGGCCTTGGATTAGACAATGGTTTCTTAGATATGACACCAAAGGCACAAGCAACAAAAGAAAAATAAATTAGACTTTATCAAACTTTAAAAATTTTGAGTTGAAAGACACTATTGAAAAAGTAAAAAGACAATCCACAGAATCAGAGAGGATATTTGCAAATCATATATATGATTAGCAATGTGTATTCAAGATATACAAAAAACTCTTACAACTCAATAATAAAAAAAAATTTTACAACCCAATTTAAAATTTAGCAAAGAATCTGAATATTTTGCAAAGAATATTTACAAAGGGCCAATAAATACATGAAAAGATGTTCAATATCATTAGTCATTAAAAAAATATGACTCAAAACCACAATGAAATATCGCTTCACATCTGCTAGGATGGCTGTAAAAAAATAGAGAGAGAGAAATAACAAGTGTCCATAGGATGTGGAGAAATTGGAGCCCTCATACATTTCTGGTGGGAACATAAAATGGTAGGGCTACTTGGAAAAACAGTTTGGCAATTCCTCAGAAAGTTAAACATAGAGTTACCATATGGCCCAGCATTTCCATTCCTAGGTGTATACCCAAGAGAATGAAAAACATATATCTTAACAAAAACTTGTACACAATGTTCATAACAACATTATTCATAATGGTCAAAGGTGGAAATAACCCAAATGTCTATCAATAGAAGAATGGATACACAAAATGTGGTATATCCACATACTTGAATATTATTTGCCAATTGAAGCAAATGAAATACTGATAATGCTACAACATGGATGACTCTTGAAAACATTATGCTAAGTGAAAGAAGCCAGACAAAAGAAGGCCACATATTGTACAATTTCATTGATATGAACTGTCCAAATAGCAAATCCATGGAGACAAAAAGTAGATTAGTGGTTGTCAGAGGTTTTCAAGGTGGGGATGAGGCATGGTGAGTGATTTGCAATATATTATTAATATAAAATATATTAATATAAATGGTTCTTTGGGGATGATAAAAATGATAAAAACCTTACCATTATCTGGAAATTAGATAATGGTAATGGTTTTACAAATTTGAGAATATACTAAAAATCAGTAAATTTTATACTTTAATAAAGTGAATTATATGGTATATGAATTATATCTCAATTGGAAAAGAAATGATTCACTTGGTTCAGGGGATGAAAATCATCTTTGCTTTACTAGATGAGTCCAAAATTTAAAACCAAACACTGCAACTTTGTTGGAGATTACTAAAGGGGTATGAATCTGGGAAAGAAAATATTTTTTAACATCTGACTTCAACCAAAACAAACAAAAATTGGCCTCTATTCAAAGTTCAGAGGTGCACAAAGCACATCCATGAGAGAATGGAGCACTAGGAAACAAGGCAGGTGTTTTGCATGGTTGGAGTATAGGATACAAATGGGGGGTGGGGATGGGCAATACTTTAGGAAAGACATGGAAGTGAGTGAATGGTCTTTCAAGAAAGGACAAGGAATTTAGATTTTTTTTTTTTTAACATAGACCAAGTAGTTCCAAAAACTAGCATTACTTAAGAATCACAGGAGAATTATGGTTTGCTCTGGGTATATGCCTAGGAGTGGGATTGCTGGGTCATATGGTAGCTCTATTTTTAGTTTCCTAAGGAACCTCCATACTGTTCTCCATAGTGGCTGTACCAATTTACATGCCCACCAACAGTGTAGGAAGGTTCCATTTTCTCCTCATCCTCTCCAGCACTTATTGTTTGTAAATTTTTTAATGATGGCCATTATAACCTGTGTGAGGTGATACCTCATTGTAGTTTTGATTTGCATTTCTCTAATAATTAGTGATGTTGACCATATTTCATGTGCTTTTGGGCCATCTGTATGTCTTCTTTGGAGAAATGTCTATTTAGATCTTCTGCCCATTTTTTGATTGGGTCGTTTGTTTTTTGATATTGAGCTGCATGAGCAGTTTGTATATTCTGGAGATTAATCCCTTGTCCATTGTTTCACTTGCAAATATTCTCTCCCATTCTGAGGGTTGTCTTTTTGTTTTGTTTACAGTTTCCTTTGCTGTGCAAAAGCTTTTAAGTTTAATTAGATCCCATTTGTTTTTTTGTTTTTATTTTCATTATTCTAGGAAGTGGATCAAAAAAGACCTTGCTGCGATTTATGCCAGAGTGTTCGAAAAGATACATACACCCCAATGTTCATTGCAGCACTATTTACAATAGCCAGGACACGGAAGCAACCTAAATGTCCATCAACAGAGGAATGGATAAAGAAGATGTGGTACATATATACAATGGAGTATTACTCAGCCATAAAAAAGAACAAAATAATGCCATCTGCTGCAACACGGATGGACCTAGAGATTGTCATACTGAGTGAAGTAAGTCAGACAAAGACAAATATCATATGATGTTGCTTATATGTGGAATCTAAAAAAAACGGTAGAAATGAACTTATTTATAAAACAGAAGTAGAGTCACAGATGTAGAAAACAAACTTATGGTTACCAGGGGAAGTGGGAGAGGGATAAATTGAGAGATTGGGATTGACATATACACACTACTACATACAAAATAGATAACTAATAAGGACCTACTATATAGCACAGGGAACTCTACTCAATATTCTGTAATGGCCTATATGAGAAAAGAATCTAAAAAAGAGTGGATATATGTATATGTATACTGATTCACTTTGCTGTACACCTGAAACTAACACAACATTGTAAATCAACTATAATCCAATAAAAAAATTTTTTTAAAAAAGAATCATATGAGAAACTTTTGAATGTAGTCCACTTTCTTCAATACTATCACTTCAGAGCTGCTAAGCCTATATACCTCATAGAGGCCAGGAATCCATAGTTAAAATTTCCCCAGGTGATTCTAATGTATAGGCAGGTTTCAGAAATGCTTTTAGGCAATGGCTGCTTTGAGAAGATAGGTGATGAAGAAGTCCTGAATTAAAGCTGTGGCAACGAAGATGTAAAGGAAGGGAAAAATTAGAGGAAGTTTTAGAGACCTAGTAAAATTCATTCCACAAATTCATTTATTTCAACAATTTTTATAAAGTATGTACTCTGTATGAAACGCAGTGCCTAAAATGTTAAAATCAATCCTCTTCAAGCCTTTATTCTATTTAACAAAATACAGCACGTATGGAAGCATAAACTTTAAGTGATAACACTAAGTGAGATAAGTGGTTGATGTTGACATCATTTGTTGAGAGAGGGAATTAAATAATAGCATCAGCAAACCTTTATGTGCCAGGTAAAGACTTTACACATATTCATTCATTTACTTTTCACAGTAACTATATCTGTGTCATCACCCTCATTTTAGAAATGTGGAACCGTGCCACGGTGAAGGGAGGGAAACCCACTACCTCAAGTGTGACAGCTGAGGAATGGGGAAGGAGGCAAGATTTGAACCAAGTAGTCTGGCTCCAGAGAGAGGCTAGAGTGAAGTCAATGCTTTATTCAACCAAAGCCTGATTTTTATTGAATTACCTATCCTTCCTTGACTTCCATCTCTAGGTCCTGCCATATTTATTCTAGAGCAGACATACTTTGCTTGGGGTCTACAGATGAGTTTCCGGAGGTCCATGAATCCTTGGCATGGTATGTAAATTTTTCATGTGTATGCCTAGTTACATTCTTCTTGGAGAGAGAATCTGTAACTTCAGTAAAGTGATATATGTCAAAAAAAAAAAAAAAAAAGATTAAAAATCTCAGGGGCATTCCCTGGTGACCCAGTGGTTAGGACTCGGCACTTTCACTGCAGGGGTCCAGGGTTTGACCCCTGGTGGGGGAAATAAGATCCCGCAAGCCGTGCAGCTCAGCCGAAAAAAAAAAGACAAAACAAAACAAAAAACTGTCTTCTGACACTCATTTAACTCATGTCATCACATGTATGATGAAGTCTGTAGCAGAAAGCTTTCTGTGGAAACCCATATGGTCATGATGCTTTAGAGTAGAATTCTATTCTTCCCCACTCTCAGACACACACTGCTGGGTACCAATCAGCTAGAAGTCTCCTTGCACACTGTTTCCAACCTCAGTGCTACAACTAGGTCCTCCTTAATACAGGAGGGGAAAGCTTGGATCTGTTCCTTTATCATGTACTAAAGTTTTGCTTGTCTCTAAACAAATTATTATAAAATTTCATTAATTAATTTATTGGATGTGCCTGAATGTGACTTCTCTGATCCCCTCTGGTCACACCTCCCACACTCACACCGCTCTCTGGCACAATTCCAGTTGACTTCAAAGAGGGCTCTCCCCCTGAATGAGCACCAGGCTTAAGGAAGCAGCATTAGTTGGTCCTTGAGTATTTCAGTGGTGTCGGCTTTTCCCACGAGAGACATGTTTCTTCCGATAATAGCCCAGTCTTCCAAGGCAAATCTCTAACTTCAGAACATGACCAGTTAAGTTTAATTTTTGAAGAGAATTTCTCAGCAATTATTCAAAAGTAGCATCTACCATTTGCTGCATGTCTTGGGAGTTCGGAAAAAGAAAGGACGAGAAAGACATTACGACAGCAATCCTGGTACTTAGAGCATGTTTTTTAAAATGTAGTTCCTGGACCTCCTGCATTAGAATAGCTCAGGATGCTTGTTGGAAATTGCTGATTCCTGGGCCTCATACAAGTGCTCTGAACCAGACTATTCCAGGAATCTGTACTGTTAACAGGCACTCCAGGTGATTCTTACACAATCGTAAGGTGACTAAGATGGCTGGTAATGTCTGAAGCTAGTGCTTCATAGTGAAGTACTAAAAACATGGGACTCCAAATCACATTGCTTGAGATTATTCAGCCAAACTGCTAGTTCCCCTTAGCTCTGACACAACCTTGGGGGCAGAGGGAATGATGCAGACAGGAGGCATGCGCTGAGGTGTCCCCTGCTGCCACATGCCTTTCAGAGTCACTGACTAAATCCTGCTTTGAAGCCAAGGCTGGAGAGCTCCAGGTTACACTTCTTCACACTCCTGCCTTCCTTGCAGTAGGTTTGGCAGTAGAAGCTATTCAAACCAAGAGACTCCATTGGATCAACATTATTTCAAGAGCTTATGGAGAAAAAAAGGTTTCAGGGCATAGAGATGAAAGGAAGAACTGTTTGTAAATCCTCCTCCTTGCACCATTTCACTCCCTGTTATTTACCCTGGACTGAACACAAAAATGAAAATGAACAGGAGAGATGTAGACAATTTGGACAGTTAAGTAATGTGGGAATATCCTCTCCTATTTTCCCCAATTACCAAATATTATTTTGATCTCCTTAGTTTTCAATTTCTCAGAAACTCTTCTAAAGCAATCTTTTCGGTCATCCGACTCCCAGAGACTTAACCTCCTGCTTACCTCCAGAGGCCCCCGTATCTTGCTCAATTCCAGAACCACCCACAATCCCCATTTTAATAACCCATCCCTATGTGCCCAATTTCCCACAATGTTAGCCTTTAGGCTCTCTTCATTCCCAATGAACAGCTGTCTCTGAGTCTTCCTTTGTTCTTGAATCTTCTGCAGCAATTAAAGAGGGAACTAAAGAGCCATTTTGTGTATGGAATAGTGTTGATCAGGGGCAGGCAAGCCAGAAGAGAGTGCTTACTTTTCTCTAACTTGCTTTGATAGAGCTGCCATAGAGCTGCACATGTTAGTCACAGCCTCTTAATAATAACCAAAATAAACTCTAATTAAAAAATAGCTAACTTCTGCTGTGTGTTCACCATGTGGCCAGCATTCTGTTAACTCCCTTAAATGCAGTGTGCCGTTTAATCCTCTCAAGAATCCAGTGAGCTGGACTCTATTATTATGTTCATTTTAGAGATGAGAAAGCTGAGACTCAAAAAGATAAAATATGATCTCTAAAGGTCATACAAATATTTATTGATAAAGCTATTATTCAAATTCAGGACTGCTTGATTCCATGGTGAACCCACATTAAAACGATTGGGTCACTTTTGTATCAGATAGTATAGTTTTGCCCTCAAATAACAAAATACCTTAGATGAGATGGGTTAACCATTTCAAATAACAAGAAGACTTAACATGTTTCCAGGGTTAGTTAAATCATGAGCTCTCCAATGACAGGGCTCTGGGTTATATTATCTGAGATGCTTTGGCTTTTCTCCTCATGATCATAAGATGGCTGCCATGGTGCCAAATATCATCTCTTCATATGACAATATCCAAAGACAGAAAAGAAATGGGGAGGGTGCTCTTCCTACCTGTGTCTATTTTTATCAGGAAGAAAAATGTTCCCCAGAATACCCCAGCAAACACCCTTTTCTAAGTCATGAGTCAGAACTGGGTCACACGCCCCATCTCCACCCCAATCAATCACCGGCAAAGGACTACTCTGCCTTGTTTAGTCTAACTATAATTCAGCCCATGGAGCCTGAGAAGGAACCCACCTACCCTAAGGACATTGCCACACACCTGAATTCTGGAACAGAATCAGAAGCAGTTAATAGGGAAAAGCAGGGTATAGGCTGTTGTGTAGACAACCAACAGTGTCGCCTACATGTTATCATTTAACTTTGTGCTTCACCTCTCCTCGATTTTCCAGGATTTCCTTCACCTATCCAGACTGCTGACTCTCCAGTGCCAGTATGAAAATACACCATATATTCTGAATTATTGTAACCAATGAGGAGAAAAAAAATTAAGTATGAAAATTTTAGTGTATTTTAATCAGGTAGAAAATGTGAGTCAAATGATAAATATATTTATCATCCATATTGTTAGGTTAAGGGGAATATTAGAAGTGACCTTGCCAATCTCTTCCATTTTGTAGACTAGGAAACTTGGTCCTGGATGGAATGAGGCTGCTTGTTCATAGTCATGCATCTCCTTAATGCTTCAAGAGGGTTTCTGCCCCACCAAACCAGATAAGAGTAGGGATAGGAGGAGGGTGTAAGAGAAACGGGTGGGGGCAGCAGTGAAGGAGGAGAGTAACAATCTGGAGTGTCTGGGAGTCCCAGGAGGGGAGTGGGGAGAGAATTTCCATCTGGGGGCCAATGAAACTGGGTTGCGTGGACTCAGTGTTTACTGCCCCTTGAGTGTAGACCTTCCTCTCACCAACCTGTGGATAATTTGCCTGCAAATAGCACTCAACACTTTGAACCTCCACCATTCCCAATTTAGTGTTGCTAGCTAATTTATTACTAAATCCTGCAGGGTAAGCAATTTTGTTTTCTGCCAAACTCGATCAAGAAAAATAAAGCTAGGTCGGAGATTCCATTACTTGAGTCTCCTTTGGTTGCAAGTGACTAAAACTCATATTTCAATTGCATGTTAAGCAATCAGGCTCAGGTAACCAAAAATATCACCAGGATTCTCACTCACCATCATTTATCTCTTCTCTGTATACCAGCCTCCTTATCTCATACTGCTGATGAACTTGGTAAGAACCTCACAGCTTCATCAGCAGGAGACTACTTTCTCTAGTTCCAACTTCAAAACTCTCCAGGCCTAGTGACAATCATGGGCACACTCATCCACCAGGAAAAAAAAAAAAATACAAGAAGTTGGATTGGACCTAGGTTGTGTAAGACCTCAGCGGCTGCCATTCCACTCCTGGGGACCTTCTTAGTAAGGGTGGGGTGCTGAGCAAATAAAGTAGGGCTGAAAAAAAGGTCAAACTACCTTTCAACTTACAGCATTAAAAGTATTAATTGTCCACTACAGGCTTGTATTTGGGAGAAAATGAGGAGAGGGTTCCATTCAGTAACTATTTTCTTCAATTTCATGGGACTATGACAGTTTTTCAGGGTTTCAAAATATATAAGCATATATAAATAGATATCAGATTACATTAACCAAATTGATAACAAATCTGATATAGAGAACCAAATATAACAAATGTAAAATCAGAACAATAAAATCTTGTGAGTCTTTTCATTTCAGCATAGACATGTCACATTTTAAAGTTGTGACATTCACTACAAGATGAACTTTGAATTCCTATAGGATGTCAACAGTAACTTAAATAAATATAAGTAGTTGTATTTATATAAGTTGCATTTAGATGAGTTGCATTTGACATAACCTTCCAGGATTTTGAATATGGTTATTATTTTAAAAATCAAAATTAACAAAGATTTTCTTATGGTCTTGTAGAAAAAGAGTCTTATTATACATATTTAATTTAATAGAGTAGTATGAATGAGAAAATGGCACTTTTTAGCCTCCAAAATTAATATCTGGGCATAGTTCAGAATTGGTAGCCCAGAGGCAGCTTTATCAGCATTCATCCTGAAATAACATATTGGCCATATTGCAAACCCACAGAGGCTACATGGGTCTGGGGGCTTGAGAATTACTTATTATCGCTTACCTTGTCCCTAGTCAGCCCCCTTCACATTCTCTGTAGTAGCTGTTCTAAGATGTTATGATCCCTTTTAAGCTTGCTTTCCCAGATC
This sequence comes from Phocoena sinus, assembly GCF_008692025.1. NCBI lineage: Eukaryota > Metazoa > Chordata > Mammalia > Artiodactyla > Phocoenidae > Phocoena > Phocoena sinus. The sequence continues at coordinate 28,759,531 of NC_045775.1, forward strand.
AGCACCATAAGTCATAATATTGCCTTGTGTTCCACAGAGAAAATTGAAATATTTGAGTGGAATTCTTCTCACCTTTCTATACTACAACCTCTGACTGACCTAAAACATTCTCATCCTGCCTTCTAGCATCTTGCCTCACACAAAGATATTTCTCTTCTCCACCTGGACTCCACGAGATGGTCAGATGCCTTGTGAGTACTCAAATAGCAATGCATTCAGCATTTAGGGGATTATAGAACATGAACGTGTAACACGTGCGCCTGACCTAAGAGGTATGAAATAGAAGAAAACTGAACATTGAAAGGAGAAAGGAGATAAAATGTGCAATATCTTAAAGCTTGGTATTAAATATGAAGCTTCATGATATTGTAGATTAAAATAAAGTTATAAAACAGTACACTGGGTAAAAATTCAAGCATAGCACTCTCAATGCCTATTAATACTTAGCATAACATTCCTGACAAAGTTGTATGACACTGGCAGTAGTCTTACAAAACTGAGACAATTGGAGGACTTCACTGACAGCAAGAAAATCCCAAATTTTAAATTCTCATTAAGCCTGAATCAGATTAATAAGCATATAAATTTTATATTATTTGGGATTAAAATAATTTTGGGAGCTTCCCTGGTGGCGCAGTGGTTGAGAATCTGCCTGCCAATGTAGGGGACACGGGTTCAAGCCCTGGTCTGGGAAGATCCCACATGCCGTGGAGCAATTGGGCCCGTGAGCCACAATTACTGAGCCTGTGCGTCTGGAGCCTGTGCTCCTCAACAAGAGGCCGCTATAGTGAGTGGCCCCCCTTGCCACAACTAGAGAAAGCCCTCGCACAGAAACAAAGACCCAACACAGCCATAAATAAATAAATAAATTTAAAAATTCATGACATATGTCAATATTAAAAATAATAATAATAATTTTTGTAGGATTGAAAATAAATGGGTCTTAAAGAGAACGGAAAATGTAGAATCATAAACTTGGACAGAATCTATTTTCAAATACGTCAAAAAACATTTTTAAAAAATTTTGCCAATGTGTATCACTCCTTTTTATTATAAATCAATTTTATGGTCTCATAATAATTGTTTCATGTTCCCTTTTGGCCAGCAGCTACTCACTAATGACTGTCAATGGTCATTATTACGCTATTGGAGGAAAAAGTATCTCCTTTTTATAACTACTTGTTTCAATTTATTAAAGACTATTTCTCCTTTTAAATTGATGTGGAATATTTTTAAATGACATTGATTATCCAAATAAGGCACAGGTAAACATTTTGTAAATTTTAGCCAAACATTTAGCCAAACACATGATTACAAAATCATGTCTATTTTTGAATATACAGACTATATATTACAATCTTTATATATGAAAAGACTGGATTTCATGAAAGCATCAAGTATTTAATAACTAGAAAGTTCCATCAAACAGGTAAAATTATGAATTATAAAAAAACTGAGCAAAGGGTATTAAAATAAATAAAGTTTTAACTTTATTCAGTGACTGTCTAGGCAAAATGTAGTTGTGCACTTAGCACCTTGAACAGTTTCTAAGAAATCTCTTTGCGGACTTCCCTAGTGGTCCAGTGGCTAAGACTCCACACTTCCACTGCAGGGGGCACAGCTTTGATCCCTGGTTGGGGAAACAAGATCCCATGCCACTCTGCAGGGCCAAAAAATAACAAAAACAAACAAACAAAAGACATCTCTTTGTAGATTCTTAGGGAACCTTTGTGAGGAGTCATTTGGGCTTAGTGTTCAAGAAACAGAACTTTGTAGTCAGTCCAACCTGGATTCTAATCCAAGTTAGAGCACTATATAATCTTCTGTGGATTACCTGAATTACTTAATTTATTTCTGCAAGCCTCAGTTTTCTCATACATAAACAGGGATGAGAATACTGATCTCATAGCATTGGCGTTGAGAAAATGAAAGAAACACATATATATAACACATAGCTTCACATATAATTCCTTCAATAAAGAGTAGTTATTATGATTAGTATCATAAATTATCATTTAAAACTAATGTCATTCCTATATACTTCATTTACATGTGTTCCAACATATTTAAAAATTTGTTTAAATTAAAGGAAGCTCTTGAAATATTAAACATGCTCATACTTTCTTCATTTGCTAAATGTAAAGTGTATATTTTAGCCCTATGCCACCTGGATGATGAAAATCTATAAATTTATTCATTTATTTTTATTTTGGATTTTTATGTAATTTTGTAATTTTTAATATAATTTTATTTTGGATTTCTCTGCACTGTAGATGAAAAGAGCTCTGGAAGCCCCAGAAGTTAGCAACAGAAGGTAAGGGGAGCTAGAGGAAGAATAGGAGCACCCTAGGATAGCACAAGCCATGCCAAGGCTGAAGGAACATTCATTTGGAGGCAATTATGTTTCCTCTCATTTTGTTTTACTTTTTCATGCTGCCATCCCTGGAAGTATAAAGAGCTAGTAAGGCTTTCTAAATGGCTGGTGCTGGTAAGTAGTCAAATATTTAGAAGCCAAGGGTCTTTAATCACCTAAGTGCTTTACAATGAATACTGATGTGACAATGGTACATATTTAATTGATTCCAAAGTGACTTTACGCTAAGTAATGGTTCACTAGAACTTGAAAACGTAGCTACTTTCAATTAAAAAGTATACAGCTTTTTTGTCAGAGTTGTTACCAGATGTGTCAGAACAGAGCAAGTCACCAGGTCACAGAGACTCTGTGGACAGAAACAGTAAATAGCAGCATGTGTGTGTGCACTTGTGCACCTGTGGGAGGAAAGATGGAGGAGGACAGACTTGCACTAATTTTAAATTTGTCTTATAAATATAAGTGAATTTCCCTTAAAGAGCTCTAAAGACACAGCTAGTAGACCTGATCAAAATACAGCATTTTGAGAAGGAATACAAGAACACCAGAGTAAGCTAAGTTTACCAATTGCCAGTACTGGAAATACATGTCTTGTTGCAGCTAAATAAATCTCAACAAGGCTTGTGTAGATCTCTAATTTTGCTAGAAAGCACATCTATATTTCAAATATTCATAAATATTTCTTCTACTATTAGAACTTTTTTTATTATTGCAAGAGCTAATGTAAATCTAAGAAGCTCGATGAGCATTAATGTATAAAATTACCACCTGCTCACACAGACTTACCACTGCAATCATTATTCTAACTAGAAGCATGCTAGAATAGTTTGAAAGCCAGAAGCGGGTAATCAGTGATTTAAATCACTGGTCTTATTACCTATTAACAGAAATCACCAAGAGAAGTTGATTTTTAGGAGAATCAGAACAGCTGGAAAGAAAGATAAGGGGAAGGGAACTTGCAGTGAAAGCCTATTTTCACTGAGCCCTTCTGTGAAGTTTAATGAGAAGAATGATGTATTTATTCTGTAAAGACATTTTAATTCTGCTTTCATAAAGGAAGAGAGCATTTACAATGACATCCCTTTAACAAACACTGTTTATTTATGATAAATATTAAGTTCAGCCAGTGTTGCCAAGAAATCATCCACATGGGTGATGCATTACTATTGCACTAAGCGAAGTTAAGAGATTTAATTTTCTTGGAAAATAATGGATTTAAATTATCTTGAATCACATACCTGTTGTATGTTTCTCATCTAAGTATTGCTTTGATAATTACAGTAAGGAAATTTCTCCTCTCACCTCCTCACACACATATAAACTAAACACAGACAGAAGAATGTGTATGTACACCCCAGAAGCACACTACCATAGCTACAAAGTTTGGTTTGCTGTTTACATATGAATAAGAGTAGTTTTTGAAATGCATTATTCTAAAAAAGACAATGCATGATACCAAGATGGCAATCATATATTTTGAGGACCAACTGCATAAAAAAAAGTGCTCACTTTCTTTAGTCTTATTAAATTTTCTAACCATACAGAAAAAAAATAATTAGGTTATTATTTTTTTTTATGTCTAAAAAAAATAATTAGACAGCTGGAACTGATAAAGTCAGTTTCTCTGTTAAGAAAAATGTTTTTATTTCATTCAGTCCAGTATATGAGTTTCATGCACTTAAAATGTACTTGACAATACAGTAGTCTCCCTTTACCTGTGGGGTCTATATTCCGAGACCCCCAGTAGATGCCTGAAACCAAGGATAGTACTGAACCCTACAGATGCTATGTTTTTTCCTATACATATATAATTATGACAAAGTTGATTTTATGCATTATGCACAGTAAGAGATTAACAAAAATAGGCAATAATAAAATAGAACAATTATAACAATATACTGTAATAAAAGTTATACCAATGTAGTTTCTCTCTCTCTTATTGCACAAATTTAATTCCTGTTCTGTCTTAACTAAGCACATGTCACACACTGTGGCAGTAACTTTTGAAGTGTGACAGCAAAACTAGCATGAATTTCTTTTTCCTTCTTCACAATTTCACAAATGGAAGATTCGTTCGTACTGCAGATCTTAGCAACCTCACCACACAATTTTTTTTCCTTATTAATTCGAGAACTTGAAACTTTTCACTTAAAGGAAGCGCTTTACAGCTTCTCTTTGGCATATCCAAATTGCCAGCATCACTATTCTTGTGTTCTGGGGCCATTATTAAAGCAAAATAAGAGTGACTTGAACACAAGAACTGCTATAACATGGCAATAATCTGATAACTCAGATGGCTACTGAGTGACTAATGGGCAGGAAATGCTGGACAAAGGGATGATTTATGTCCCAGGTGGGACTGAGTGGGACAGTGAGAGATTTCATCACTCTACTCAGAATGGCCGCAATTTAAAGCTTATGAATTGTTTATTTCTGGAATTTTCTATGTCATATTTTTCAGACCACAGCTGACCATGGGTAACTGAAACCACAGAAAGGGAAACCACGGATAAGGGGGGACTACTGTTTTCTCACTGGTACACAGGGTACTAAAGATCTCAGCCTTTAAGAGCCTCATAAAAAAAATGTAATAATTGAAGCACAATAGAAAACACCGTATTCAGGCACCAAAATAATCCCAAATGCCTTACAATTAGAAATAAGAAAGGTTACCATGAAAACTGAGTATGTTAGAACTCTTTAAGGAAAGGGCTGGCTTCAAACAGTGCCTTGAAGAAGATTTAGGATTAAAAAGTCAGAAAGAAAAGATGACATACTTCCTTCCCTTAAAATTACTGTTTGTAATATATTTTCCATTTCCCATCAAACTTATATTCACAATATCAGTATCAACTAGAAATAATATACCCTTGACATTTGAAAGAGGTACACCAGAGAAGTTTCTAATTCTCAATTCACAAATGCTGCACCATCATACAATTTTTCCCATGAAATAAAACTGATTAAACATTTTAAGTTGCCCCTTCTGACCCTTAATAAGATTTACTATATACGAGAAAACTCTGGGAGATACTTCTGGGGGCAAGAAGAGTACCTAGACTCTCTTCTTAGCACGCAGAGAATGGAACATAGTGACACCAGTGAGATGACAAATAGCTGGCCTTTGGGAGTGATGGACAGTTCAGGAAAATCTCTACTTCCTCAGGGTTTACTACATAACTCAAGGTGAGGAAACTTTTGTGCACCCCTGAACCACATCTAGAGCTTTTTAAAAATACAAATGCTGTGACTCTCTCCTGTATATTTTAAGGAACACCAAGACACCTGCAGTTTTTGTTTCCTATAGGATTCTGATGTACACCTCCTACTAGAACCACCTACTAGAAAATTTACCAGCCCAAAACGTCTCATTAAGCCATATTAAAAATCTGTAATTAACTCCACTCCCAACATGTCAGAATTTCCTTCTGTAAATATTTCTGAAACATAGAGAAATAAATTTTAATGTTTACATTGAAATAGTAACTTGATTATGAAAATAAGGACAATAAAAAAAGCAAATGCTAACCAGAGAAGATGAGTATATATAAAATACCAGAAACCTCAGAGTTACGATGTCTTGGTGAAAAACATGATTTCAGTCTTTAAGAATGATTTTGGGTATAGTCTGACGCAGTGTTGGAGAAAAATGTTGTATTTTAGAAAGATAATGCAGCTTAATATTTCCATTTATTCATCATCTATAATCATACAGTGAACAAAGCCTGTTTACAGAAGAACCTTCCAAAAGAATAATTTGGGGAAAATTGTAAGTTTATTTCGTTAACCTAGTCTCTTTTAAGGAACCAAATTGTTGCTCCTTACATAATATTATAGAAATTGACCTGTTAAATGCCCAGCTCCTGCCAATCTTAATGACGCTCATTTTCCCTCTATGTTTACCCTCCAGAAAATTTCTTTATAAAAAATATACTGCTGATTCTCTGAAAAACAAAAATCTTTTTCATTGGAAATATCAGTATAAGACACTTCCCCAAAAGCCATATATTTTACTGAAAAATAAAAGATATATTTTCTTGGAAGGGAATATTGAATATTTAAATATGTCAATTATTCAAATATTAATGGATGACATTAATAAAAATTCACAAACATCTCAAGCATTTTTTTTTTTTTTTGCGATACGCGGGTCTCTCACAGTTGTGGCTTCTCCCGTTGCAGAGCACAGGCTCCGGACACGCAGGCTCAGCGGCCATGGCTCACGGGCCCAGCCGCTCCGCGGCATGTGGGATCCTCCTGTACCGGGGCACAAACCCGTGTCCCCTGCACCGGCAGGTGGACTCTCAACCACTGCGCCACCAGGGGAGCCCTCAACCATTTTTTATTAAATTGATATATTAGTTTCCTATGGCTGCTGTAATAAGTTACCACTTGATGGTTTAAAAGGACACACATTTATTCTCATACAATTCTGGAGGTACAAGTCCACAATCAGTTTCACTGCACTGAAATCAAGGTGTAGGAAAGGCCATGCTCTCTTGGGAAGTCCTAGGGGAGAATCCTCTTCCTTGCATTTCCAGCTTCTAGACCTGCATTCTTTGTCTTCCTTGGTTCATGGCCTCTTGCTCCATCTTCAAGGCCAACAGATAGAATCTTCAAATCTCTCTTTGCTCCATCTTCATAAAGCTTTCTTCTCTGTAGTTAAATTCCCCTCTGTCTCCCACTTTTAAAGTCTCTTATGATTACATCTAAGACTTGTCTAGATAATTCAGGAAATTCTTCTCATCTCAAGGGCCTTAATTTAATTATGTCTGTAAGGACTCCTTTTCCATGCAAGGTAACATTCACTGGTTATAGGGATTAGGACCTTGATACCTTTGAAGGCCATTATTCAACCTACCATAATTGACAATATGGTTATTTATTCATTGGAAGTATAATATAAACAAGTAATAGAAGGTGAAAAAAATTTTGGGAAAGGAGAGTGAGGAGGCGAAAACTGTCTTACTAGATACTAAATTACAACTTAAACCTACAGTAATTACAGAAAAGAAAGGCACCAGTGTAGGTATCCAGCTAGCCTTCTTGTATACATGAGAACAGAATATGTGATAAAACATCATCAGCCAATGAAGAGGAAATTGATTATTCAGAAAATATGGTTATTTTTCTTTAAAAAAAAAGACAAATTAGGATATGTCATGTGACATCACACCCCAGGATAGAAGGCCTAAAAAGCTGAAATCATAAATGACTAAAATTAAAATATATTTTGAGAAAATAATAGATATTTAACTGATCTTGTCATAGGTAAGGACCTTCTAAATATGAAGAGTGAAAAAAGAACATAAAGGTAAAGTTCAGTCAACTTGAGTGTATAAAAATTTTTAAAGCATACCTATCAAAAATATAAACAAAATTAAAAATCAAGCAAGAAATTGGAAAAATATTTGCAATAATAATGTAGACAACTGGTTAATATTCTTAATATAAAATTGGCCATATTAATAAGAAAAACGTAAAGCTAAAATGGAAGAATGAATAAAAAGCCCATTTCTAGAAGAAGAAATACAAATGTCTAATAAACATGAAAACCTGATTACTCCTGAGTAATCAAATAAATACACGTTAAAATAAGGAAATGCTATTTCTTGCCTGTAAAATTGCATTATTTATGAAGATTAACATTCAGTGCTGCTCACAGTATGTAAAGCAGGTGTTCTCAAACACTGTCACAGAATATAAATCGTTATAATCTCTACAGAAAGAAATTTAGCACAAAGGTTTAAATAGACTTATGTACAAACATAGCAATGTTTCTTAAAATAGTTTTTAAAAAGTGAAAAGAACATGTACAATAAAACAAAAGTGAACAAATAAGTCAGTGTTATCCATGTGACCAAATAAAACACAAACATTAAAAACTTATGTTATAAGCATATTTTAATCACCAGAAATTATCCACAGCAAAATGCTAAGTTATTAAAGCAGAATTAGATATACCTATATTCAAACACAAACCTACACTATATACAGTTCTCAGAATATTGCTGGGAAAATCTTATGTGGACAAGTGAATCAAACCAGTCAGTAATAAAAAAGTAATAAACTGTGATATTGGCTATGAAGAAGCAGAGACTAGTAATAGGGTATAATTGGAGGATAAGAGGAGTGGTCTCCTTAGATGGGGTAGGCATGAAAGGCCTCTGTGAGATGGTGACATTTAACCTGAGACCAGAAGGGAGGAAAGAAGGGTGGAAGGAAGGAAGGAAGGACCCAGCAAAAAGCCTGTTAGACAGCATTCTGGACTGAGAGACCAGCCTCTGCAAAGGCTCTGTGGAAGGGAAAGAGCTTAGCAGTTTCAAAGTTCTGAAAAAAGAGGCTAATAGGGTTGGGAGGTAGAGGGTAAGAGGCAGAGAGGCTTGGGCTGTGGTTGGTGGAGAATATAAGCGCTCAGATGGTAGTCACAGTGGTGCTTATACCTAATGTTTATGTCCCCAGTTATTTATTTATTTAATATGCCATACTTGTAAATATCTGTATTCTTCAATTACAATTATGATTAATAGTTTAATCCTAATGTAAAAAAAAATCTCATTTAATTATTATTATTTCCCCTTTTAAAAGTGAGGAAACTGAGGCTTTGAGAGTACCGTGGCCAAAATCACACAGTTAGTGAGAGGCAGAGTGAGACTTGAACTGGGACCACTGCACTCAGAGCCTGCACTATTAGCCATTCTTTTATACTGCTTTTCTGGAATATTATTAATTAGCACATAATTTACAAATTGGGAATTCATGATAAAAAGGGACAAGTACTTGTCTTGGCACAGCTGTTTACTAATTATGTAATCTCAAACTAATATTTTTCTAGGCCTCACTTTTTTCATCTCTAATATAGGGCCAATTACACAATCCTTCCTACTTTATAAGAATATAATCATAGACAAATCTATTTAATTCTTCTTTGTAAGCTGTATGTGTAGGACCTATGATATTCCTCTAAATGAAACCAGATCTATTCAGTGTCCAGTCACTATATGAAAAAGCTCACAGGTGAAACAACATGCATGAATAACATAAAAATTCAAGAAATAAGTTAGCAATACTAACTCTAAAACTTGCTTCAAATTACAGAGCTCCATTAAATCAATTGTAACATTTCTGTTATTACCACGTTGTATGACTATAATGAAGATAATAAATACCTGTCATTTACAGGGTTTCTCTCATCTAAATATTCCCATTGAGCTCAATCAACATTATGTGCAAATTGATTATGAGCTCTATACAGGTGAGACAGAGAAGGCAGTGTAAATCACACTAACACTTCGGCGCTCTCTTCTCTCCATCAACTCTTTAACCCAAGCTTACTAACTGGTGCAAGAACAGGAGTCAAATGCTTTTAAAGATAATGAAAATGGAAGATAATTCCAAGAAGCCTCTTATCAATGGTCCACAGTCTAGCAAAAGGACTTAGAAAATAGGGGGAATATTTTGATAATATAGGTCTCATCACTTGCATTTAAATGCTTAAGGTGGGGCTATACTTTTAGAAGAGTGGTCAGCTTTATAAATCATCTGAATATGAGAGAAAAACACAGAAACTTTCTTTGTGACAGGTTATGGCTATACTGTTATAGGTACGTCTCCTGGCACTTTCCCAAACAACAAGAATCAGATGCGCCACTCTCATGCCTTCGTGGTTTTATTTCCCAAAGGGCAGAGTCCAATTCTCACTTCTTAATCTCAATAAAATACTACATAACTTCCCAATAATGGTCAATAACCACTTAATAACATTAGCAATTACCCAGTGTGCTGGGCCGTGCTACCCGATGCAGCAGCCACTGGCCACAAGTGGCTACTGGGAACCTGAACACAGCTACGAGACTGAGAAACTAAATTTTTAATTTTATTTCATTTTAATGAATATAAATTTAAACTTCAGAACTTCTAAAATTTTAATTATGTTTGGAACAACCTGGATATGTGAATCTACTTTTTCAGCAGTAAATTATATGAAATCTAAGCACACAGCAAGTATTTCTAATAAAAATTTAGCATACAGATTGAGATGTGCCGAAAACAAATAATACACACAAGATTTGAAAGACTTAAAAAAAAAGAATATAAAATATCTGAATAATAATTTTTATATTGATTATGAGTTGAAATGATAATGTTTTAGATATGTTGGGGTAAATAAAATGCTCTTTACACGTGCTTCAATTTATTTATTTTTCTTGTGACTATTAGAAAAATTTTAAACTATCTATGAAATCTACATTATGTTTCTATTGGACAGCTGTTCTGGGAATTTGAATATCTATTTGCACCTCTCTGCATTTCCCCTTAATGGCAGGAGTCACTGAGATAATTCAAAGAGCTGAATGAAAAAGCACAAAATATTTCTAATGTTGACTTCAAGAGTGGCATGAAGTCCTAGACTTTCATTATTTTCCCACTCTTCAAGCACAATTAAGTCCATCCTTCAGCTTCTGGACCTTGACCTTCTCCATCTCTTGGCCCTTTCCCAGCCTCCATCAACTTCCTCAGCTACCCTCACTAGCATTTCACATTCCTAGCTCTTTGCTCACATTCCTAACTCTTTGCTCATGAGTCCTGATAACCCACTTATAAGCACACCATTGAATGTCCCACAGAAGCTGTTGAAAACATTTTTCAGTTCTTTCCAAGTTCCCAAACCCTTACCCACATCAACAGTTTGAGAGAAATTCAAAGCCAATGGTTCCCTTAGCTCCCGTTCCCTTCCTTTCAACCTCAAAAATTTCCTAAATCATCCCTTTGTATCTTCTTTCCATTTGTTCTGCTTCATTCCAAATCTAATAGCTTTCTCTTTACCCATATTTTTGACCGAATCTTCTAAGTAGGCTGGCTTAATCAGCCATCTCCCTTCGGCCTCTCATAACTTCCACTTCTCCCCATCTGTTGATTACCTCTCCTCCATCCCCTTCAGATGGATAAGCCCCAACCCTCCTGCACTCTGAGTCAGAGCAGGGAGAGTGCCCTAAGCAGGCTTTTGTGGCTTCTCTGAGCCAGATCCCCTGTCAAGGCTGCCTGGAGAGTCCCATATCCCCATCCTTTGGTTCAAGGTTTACTCCAGTCAGTAATGCTGATGAGTAAAACAGTGAGTAACCCGGTTCACAATTATAAAATGTCTAATTTAATACTGATATAGACTAAAATCAGAGAGTGAGGTGACAGGCCTGCAATACCAGATCATCTCAGAATACCAGCTTGGATTTATGTACTTTTGCAAAATTCCAGACCCCTCCCTCCTTTGTTCTCTCTTTATTCCATCTAGGCTCCTATCCAGGACTTCCTCCAAGTTCCTGCACTGGAGCAAAATCAGGCCACACCTCCTGTCATTATCATGTCATCATAGTCTGGGGAGTGGCTGGTGCCCAGGCTCCCTTGTTCATCCCTCCTTAGTTCTTCCTTGGAGATAACCCTATTGTTAGGTGGTTCCCCTCCAAATGTGTGCACACCATATGTGACCAAAATCGCTGTGATCAAAACTGCTTAAGAGCCAAATATCCTTTTCTTGCAGTTCTCTGATACGCCTGGTATTAAATTGACCTATCTATTCGCCACTGTTCTTATCCTTTGGTCTGCTTTCCGACAGAGGCCTACTTTCATTTGCTTCTGTCTACGTATTTCTACAACATGATTAGAATTAACTATAAGTGTAGCTTATTCCCTGTGATGATTCTTTCATTCCTTCTCCTTCACCTACAAACACATTCAAAGCATATTCCAAGAATCAGCCCTCTTCCTTTTCCTCCTCAAGCTCCTATTCCATCTCTTCCCTTTTATGAACTCCTCAACGTCTTGCAGTCTGAGTTCCACCTCTCCCTGTTTCCTCTAGGGAAATTACGTTTTTAGATCATTAATATCTGCCTGATTAGCAAATTCAAATCTTCACATTCTTCATCTACTCATTCTGTCTGCTTTTCATAACTCCGTCTCCTGGCTTCCCTGGTAGGGTATTTTCCTGGCTTCATGATTGGGCTTAGTCAGCATCTTTTCTTCAGCCAGAGTCCATGGGTATTTGTAAGGATCTGAGGCTCTTTGCCTTCCACTCTCCATGACTTATATAGTAATGATTCCCAAATAAGCTCTCCATTCCTGATTCAGATTATGCATCTTTAATCACCTGTGGGAACCCCTTTCATGGAAAACCTACAGGCATTTGATATTTAATATATGCACCACTAAAGGTACCATCTTTCCCCACTAGTTCTTCCTCTCTACCCCCAAGTTTCCTTTATCTGTTATATTCTTTATCTCAATAAATAGAATCACTATCTCCCCAGTATTTTAAGCTCAAAACTTTGTAGATATCTTCAAGTACTTTATCTTTCTACTTAAATATTTTCTTTCTCTATCCCATCCAAGGGGTATCAAATCCAGTCAGTTGGTTCTTGAGGTATCTCTCACCCTCAGTCCTTCAATCTGGTCTCCTTGCCATTGCCTGAGGTCTAGTCATCATTAAAGCTTGTCAGGAGCATTCCAACAGTTTTCTAAGTGTTTTTTCCTCTGCTGTCTTGTCACCAAAATTAACTCCAAACCCAAGCCTTATCATATCATATCATTCCCCTTCTCAAAACATTCAGTGGCCCCCAGCTGCACATAAAATCAAATCAAATATCCTGTATGAACTGGTTGTAGCAAATTTTCCATGTTACATCTTATATGCCACCCCCGTTGTAACTGGTGCTATGGTCACACATGCGATTTACTGCATCACAAACATTTCCTACTATTTCCTGACTCTGTGCCTTTCCCATGATGTCCCCTGAGCCTTCAATACTCTGAACTCATTTCCCCCTATTGAATTTCTGCACAGTCTTTAGGCAGTGCTTCCTCTATCAGGTCTGCTAGGGATCCCTTCAGACAAAACCAACCTCTCCCCCCTCTATTTGCTATTACACTTTCTACCTCGACTCTAATTCTTACCATAGGCTGCAGTGTTTCTTCTCCTTGTGATGGTCTCTTCACTAAAATGTGAGTTACTAGAAGCAGAAATCATGCCTCATTCTACTGCATTTCCCTTATACTTTTCAGAGTAGGTAGATGCACAGTAAATGTTTACTCAGTTGTTGGAACAGAAGACACTAGATTATAACAAAAGGCAACCTTTCCTTAGAAATTATAAAATTCTAAGAAGAGCTCTAATATTTGCCATACTAGTCAGGTGTCTTTCTTTAAGGCTAAACAGACACTCAGGAGTCCTGAGTATGGCATAACTCTTAGAGATTAAAATTGCTTTCCATTGAAGGAAACTACAGTCGGCCCTCCGTATCTGCAGGGTCTGCAACTGTGGATTCAAAAAACTGCAGATCAAAAATATTTTTTTTTAATTCCAGAAAGTTACAAAAGGCAAAACTTGAACTTGCTGCACAATGGTAATTATTTACATAGCATTTACATTGTATTCAAAACTATTTGCATAGCATTTGCACTGTATTAGGTATTATAAGTAATCTAGAGATGATTTAAAGTATAAAGTATAGAGGAGGATGTGCATAGGTTATATGCAAATACTATGCCACCTTATATAAGGGACTTGAGCATCTCAGATTTTGATATCTGTGGGGGGTCCCGGAACCAATTCCCAAGGATACTGAGGGATGAATGTATTTAGCTTTTCTCTTTCCAATTCTTTCTATTCTTTTATAAAATGAAATTGTATAAAATCTCCAAAAATAAGATTGAAAAATGAGAATCTGTATGCTTCCTATAGCTGAACTCACAGGGGTTTTCCTTCAGATAACTTCCCAGTTTCTTTCATATTTTGTCCTTTTACATACTCACTCAGTCAACAAATATCTACTAAGGATACTAACTATATGAAATGAGTTATGTGCAACATTTTAATTAAAAGAAAACAATTATAGACTCAGGTGAGAGTTACTAAGGAAGCTTCCATGGAACTGAACCTTGGAGGAGGGATCTTCTATGAGCAGATACATGGTAGACAGGGAAACTGTATAGCACTTTTCCAAGTTGGAAGAAGGAAAGAGGAACAGTGAGCCAAGGCACACAAACAATTGCTACATATATTACTGAGGAGTGGAAACAACCAAGATGAGTCAAACTAGAAGAGATGGTTTACCCTATAATCAAAATTTTCAAGATGTATTAGGTATTAACTCCTTCCAATGAAATCAGATGAAGGGGCACAACATGTAAAATAAACAAAACTACTACAGTAAAAAGTGGAGGGGAGTGAAAGATGGGAGCCCTGCCTGCTGAGTTGCCTCTTGACAACACCCTCCCCACAGTCCCAGAGTTCCCTCCCTGGAGTTCCTTCCAGTAAATGTGGAAAATTACTACCAAAGTGAAAAACAGAAAATAAGATCAAATAGAATGGAGACCAAATTATGGAGCACGATGTTACCTGACCTCAACGCACACTTACTAATTGAGGCTTCTTTCTCACAGTGTATAGCCCACTGCACATGTAGGTCCTTTATAATTTGTAAGCTAAATAAATCATTTTTTATGTCCACATGCTAGTTCCACACTTGGCACATAACTGGTGCCGAAAAATATTTTAGAAATTTTGAAACGAACTGACAAATCGATGGCTGAGTGAATGCCAGCCGCCGCTGAAATAAACAATGTCTTCCCAAAGGCTTTGTCAGTAGTTCTCTGCAACCCAGTTTATCCCCACCCACTTCCAGCAGAGAATTAAGTTTTGAACATAAATGCACAGCCTCAGGCTAAACCAGCCTTAACTGGAAGACTTCATTGTGACTCCATCTATATCAGAGCTTAAGACTGCATATCCAAAGCCTTCATGATGATTCTTAAAAGAAAAGAAACATCCCAAAGCACACTTCTTTCTCATTGCCTTAATTAATAATTCACAGACTTCCTTAAGGTGCAGAGGCTTGTGCCGGCTATTTTGCAGATCTCAGAGGAAATGCATATCCTTCATTTAGCGTGAGTAATACTAAAAGGCACAATGTGGTCCAAGGTTTAGCCAAAATCTCATCACATGCAAATAACCTTAGTGCATGGAAAAGACATCTGGGAATGGCCTTGAAAGGATGACAATGGGCTGTTTTCTATTATGTTCTTGTAACCTGTTGGGCCATAGACATACAAACACTTGTGTTCTTTTAACGTGGGGATAATACAAGTAGAGAAACATCATGATTAAGGGAGCATTAATGCATATGGACAGGGCCAATTAAAAACAACAGATTCTGTATTTCATCTAAATAGAAAAACTGAAAAACCTCTTGGGTTTATAGGATAGGGGGAAATAAAAGCAGTAGTTTGATTATTTTTAATTGAAGATATTTTTTAATTGCCATTATTTTTAAGATCCCTGAATCTTCCCCTAAGCAGCTGTTACCCCCCTATACGTTCCTTAAGTGTGAGAAGAAAAAGAAAACACTATGCATCTAAAATGACAGCTTTCTCTTTCTTCCCTCATTTTATCTTCTGCCTTCTATCTAAATGCCAGTTAGAGTTCTCTGACTATGTATCTCATAAGCCCCTAACTTTTGATTTCTGACTAATAAATCTCATTATTATCTAGGACAAAGAATTTATTCAACACTTTTTTATGAGGCGTCTAGTTGGTTCCAGACAGTGTGTTAGTTGCTGAGGATGTACTGATTTAAAATAAATGAATACAGAAATAAATGAACAAACATGCAAAAAAAACCCTCCTCAAACTTAGAACCTAGTGTGGGAAACAGACATCAATCAAATAATCATAAAAACAAATGTAATGTTACAACTTTCACATAAGATATATGGTATCATGCAAGGATAACAGGAGAACCCACCTGTTTGGTGAGCTCAGGGGTATCTTCCCTAATGTATATCTTTTGTGCTTACAGTGGAAGGATGCATGGGAACAAACTAGGCAAAGGAAGTGGCGTGAAGTGGAGCTTGGTGGGGATGAAGATCAGAATTAGCAGAAGAAATGGAACGTCATAAGAAGTGTTTTCAAGATTCTCAATAGGACCAGTGGGGTTACCAGTGCAGTGAGTACAGAGGCATGATTCCAGATGAGCCTGAAGAAGTAAGTAGGGGACAGCCATACAGAATATTGTAGGTCATGACAAAAATATCTGGTTTTATCTAAACACAATGCGAAACTATTGGGAAGTTTCCACCAAGATTTGGGGATGATTTGATGTGATCAGATTTGTTTTTTTTAAAAGATAGCTGTGGTTGCATTATTTAGGAGGCAAGAGAGCTTTGAGGGAATCTAGAGGTAATGACAGATTGGACTAGGGTAGCAGCTATGAAGATGGGAGTAGATAAAGTGGAAAGATATGTAGAAGGAAAATCTGCAAAAGAGATCGCTGATAAGAGTTAAGGGAGAGAAAGGTGTCAAAGAGGGCTAAAGATTCTGCTTTGTAAAAGTAGATGGATGGGGGACGTGCAGTCAAGACAGGTGTACTAGGAGGATGGGGAATTCGCATCTCCACACAACTGGGGCACCTATGAGGCACCGGTGGGGGACCACGGACACGTAAGGGGATGGGAGGAACCCCCAGCTAGTGGGTAGGATGTGGGGCTTGGTGGGGTGAGGGGGGAGGAAAAGTGGAAGCAGGATGGGACTGGTGCCCCTGAGGGGTGGCTGGGGGAGGGGAAGGGATCCCACGCCTGAAGGGGGAAATTGGAGAACCACTGCGAGGGCAGAAGATCAAAAGGGAGCATGGCCAACTTTCTCCTGCCCACTTGGACCCCCAGGAACCTGTTGAGATCCCAGGCCTGATCCTCTGCCCACCTAGGCCCCCGAAGCCATACAGGTCCTGAGGAAATGGGAGGGAGGGAAGGGGAGCAAAAGTAAAATGGGACCTATGGGACCGGCACCCCTGAGGGGTGGCTGGGGGAGGGGAGTTCCTACACCCAGAGGGATCCACCCATGGTTAGGGGTCCAGCGGTGACAGGGGAGACCCTGGAGGAGACCCTGGGAAGGGGCCCAAAGGAACAGAAGGGAACATGGCCAGTGCTTTCCCTGTCCACTTAGGTACCAGGGAGACTACTGGGCTCCTGGGTCTAATCCTCTGCCCTCGGAAACTCCCTCCTGCCATACAGGCCCAAGCCCCGCCCCTACACCCCCACCCAGGGCCCCACCTCTACAATCGGAGAATCCCTCCAATGTGCCAGGCTTAAACCCCATCCACACACCCTCACTCAGGGCCCTACTTCCAAACTTCAGAACCACACACTACAGACACCCTCCTTTCCACCTGCTGCCTCTCCCCTTCCCCGCAGGTCCTAAGCAGAGGCCCCGCCCCACACTTGAATGTTCAGTTTTTCCTTAAACACTGCTCTAAGAAATAAAGTCTACTGATTTTTTTAAAACTTCAAATACATTTTTAAAAAGGAAATGGGCAATAATGATATTTATTTAAACATGAATGACTGGAAAAGAGTGAGGTTTGGGAAAAGATTATTTTGGTTTTAGATATGTAGAGTTTAAAGTACCTGTGGAATACCTAAAGGATATGTCAAGAATAGATGAATATACAGGTCTTTAGTTCAGAGAAGTCTAACCTGGAGATACAAATGTTAATCATTTGCAAAATAGGCAGTAATTTACGTTAAAAGCAACAGTGGACTCTCCCAGATGAGATTATACTAAAGCACTGGATGCTTCAGCTTCTATCCATGCTTTGGCGCTGGCTGCTAAAAACATTCAGACAAGAAAGGAAATAAATAAGAATGGTTGCGTTTTGTATCAGGGTTTTTTGTTTGTTTGTTTGCTTGCTTGCTTTGTTTCTTGTTTGATTTTGTAATATGTGGATGCTGGAGAAATTTTGGAAGTAAGGGTCTCAGAGAACTGGCCAAAAAATAAAGAGCAGATGATAGTGGGGACCAGAAATGTCTTTCTTGGGTTGTGCTTCCAGATGGTTATAGTCACCAGAATTCTCTACTCCATGGAATAATTTATTAATTCAGTGGTATCCTAATCAGACTCCCCCAAATTCATGAAGTTATCTAAATATAAATATGCCTTTAAAACCCACAAATATTTTTGGAATGACAATCTCTTATGATTTTGCTTTGGTTCAGTAAATACTTATTGAGCACTTACAGCCATCAGGTGCTGCAGGTTTTGAGGATGCAAAAATTGAGGGGAAAAAAGATCCTTATGTTGTTTACAATATTTTAAACACTCATTTCTCAATTGCCTCTGGGACTGAAATGTAAAACTGTCTTATGATTAAATATCGGGTGAACTGATGATGGAATAGCTAATATATCCAAACCAAAGAGAACTTTTGCAGTAAATGTGGAGTTTACACCATGGTTAGTTAAGTCTTCTAACAGTCCAATGGAATAGCAACTGAGAGCAGGTGCAAATGTGGAACAAATGTCTGGGAGGATAATGATGGAGCATGGTGTCTGGGTATTCTCCAATCCATCAGTAATAAAATTGACTGGATTAAAGCTTTTGTAGGAAGGAGGTTCAGAGAACAAAGCCACTTTCCTTTCTGTCCCTAGGCAAGTCCATCCAGTTCAGAAAGGGCAGAGTCAAGCTCTGTGTATCAGATGTAGGCCTTTTCATGCCACCAATCAGTGAGATAAGAGGCTCTTTATGTTCCCTATAGGATATCAGTGGAATTAGTGATGAGAGGCAACATGCATCAGGGAAAACTCATTATGACTCTTCCCCTTTTCAATTATCTAAGAGTCTCCCTCTGTGATAAAGGAATCATCAAAGATTGAGGACTTAAGTGATTTTAAATGTTTTTTTTTTTTAAGTCATAAAGAATGGTAGGTTCCATAAAGTTGAATCTCACTGAAGATGAGTCACTTGTCTGTATCGCTCACAAGCCTGTTTTCCTGTCAGTGGAATCAGAGGATCACATTTCTCTGGCTCTAAAATGGTAAACGCAGGCAGAGCAAAAATAATCACCACCTGGATTTCAAATGCGGGTAAACGCTGTATTGGAATCCCCAGAGAAGGCTCAGCTAATGTTCTGTAGATTGGAAAGAGCTGTACAATCATTAATTTAATTTAGAAGCAGCCTGATAATATGGAAAAGCATGGACTTTGGTGTCTGAAGACCTATTTTTTGTTCTGTTTTGTTTTGGGATTTCTCCCCCACTGCCATACTTCTTATCTTCCTGCCTACCTTCCTGCCCTTCACTATTTTTCCCAAAAGACCAAGGAATTTTTAAAGAGCTAGTTTACTTCATCCTAGAAGCCCTGTAGGGATTGTGTCCATGGTATCCAGACAATGCCTCTTTCATCTTCACCTATTATTTCAGATTTTTCTAATCCATCCATTATCAACACCCATTAAGAAGTTTACATATCTATTTTAATGGTGCCTCAATTCTCCAATTAACTATGATTCCCCAATTTTTATAGTCAATTAGGATTATATGAAGAACCTATTGTGCACACTGCAGTGATGAGAGCACATAAGGAAGCTGCTGACCGTGGTCCTAAACCTGCATACAGACTTGTATGTTTGGCCTATACCATGTTTTACCAAAATCAAAAATCAAATCACTTTCTTTTTTTAAGTCAGGAGATTAAACAAAATTTAAGTTTCTACCTTCTTGAGAAACTGGACAGTGTGGCAAGACTAGGACTGTATTCCTATATTCCTACATGGCAACACTGTCTGGGGCTGAGGAGGAGCTGCTGCCTTTAGAGGTGCAAGCTGTTCAGTTTGCCACAGTTGCCCCCCGTCACATTGTATTCATTTATATTACAGCTGGACGACTTTAGAATTGGAGTTTATACCACTTAAGGTTGATAAATCACTGGAACTACTGTAAAATGGCACTAGGAACTAGTACATTTATAATCGCCAAACCACTAAGAGGAAATAATAACCAAAATGGTAATTATAATAAACAACTATGACAACATGATTACTAAATGTCTTACATAGGTTAACTCATTTAATCTTCACACAACCCTTCGAACAAAGTATTAATATGATCCCCATTTTTCAGATAAGGAAACTGGGGCACATAGAGGTTGAGTGACTTGTCTGGTTATGCAGCAAATAAGTGGCATTGCTGGAAATAAAGTGAGATAACTGTGAAGCTGCTCTGAAAAAAATGGAATGCTATGCAAATTTTAAATGTATTATCATTGTTATTATTGGTGTTATAATGTATCTGTTCCATCAATTTATCCAGTAGGAAGACACAATTTTTGTTACAGGAAAAACTAAGATTGCCAGGTAGATGCCTACTATTAAATTTCTTCCTATGATTGAATAAAGGAAGATATACAAACAGAAAAAATGAGAATTATGGAAAAAGGAATAACTTTGGAAGGAAATAAAAATATAATTATGATAATAGATTAGAACTGTTAGATTGTTGATTTAACCTTAAAACTTAAAGTTATCACATTAATTGTAATTTTCAATTTACTCAGTTTTTGTTTTGTTTCTAAAATAAAGCTAAACGTTTTCTAAAACCTGACAATAGTTCTTTCCAAGCTATTCTGATGTCGACATAATGGTTGATGGTAAATTAATACCAATACATCCAGCCCTTATGCTTAGCTCATTGCCTTTCCCTGGGTCTTAAAGTCTGTTTACTCCTCCTGCAGCATAAGGTCATTTTTCAACAAAAACAAAAAAGTTAAAAAAGCAATATGTATGATTTCTTCAAGTAAAATCTCCTCCTTCCCCATTTGCATTCCTTGGTTACTGACTTATTTGATATCCCAAAAGCCATATAGTAAAAGCAGAATCTGGATAATAGTAATGGATGTAATACTTCAGTGTCTACATGTTATCAATGGCTGACAGTACTTCACTTTACAGTTTGTGAATTTCTTTCACAGTTTCTCTTTTAATCTTCACAATAGCCCTGTAAGATATTAATGCCCAGGTGATTGGTAACCTCTCAACAATATAAATGTGACCTTTCTTGACATAGAGTATTATGGGCATATAAAAATAAAGGGCATCAGCTGTGAATTTCTGAATTATTTAGATTGTTATTATGATTTCATTACTTGGATTCAGAAGGGACTTTATGGATCCTCTGGACCAACTACTTCATTTTCCAGCGAGGAAACCAATTCCCAGTGAGTTAGTGGCAGAGCCGGGGCAAGAAACACAGTGTCCTGATTCCCATTTCAGATTTCTTTACACTCTAACATACCTTATCTTCTGAAAATGAAAAGGTAAAATAACATACTGTTTCCTTCTGTTTGCAAAAATAGGTCCTATTTACAGAGATAGGCTGTAAGGGAACAATTTTAAACAACAATGAAATATAATGAGGACACCAATATGGATGAAAAGCAAATTTTTTTCCTTTGGTAGAAGAGATGGGGACTGGGAGGAAGTAATAACCCCCATTACACAGACTGTAGTTTTCAATAAAGGAATCTCACTCCTGAAAGGGCAAGTCACACTGAATATCCATTTAGTAGGTTACCACACAGATTTTTAATTGTCACAGTTTATTAACATTGCTCATTCAGCTATTCAGTCATGCTCTCCTTGACAGCAGAAGGGCAATTCCACTGGATAGTCTCCATATTCAATGTCCTTAACCATTACTTACTGGAATTTACACAATGTTGAGTAGTATGTGATATGTGCAGATCCAGAATAAATAGAGTGAAGTAAGTCAGAAAGAGAAAAACAAATATAGTATGCTAACACACATATATGGAATCTAAAAAAAAAAAAAATGGTTCTGAAGAACCTAGGGGCAGGACAGGAATAAAGATGCAGACGTAGAGAATGGACTTGAGGACACGGGGAAGGGGAAGGGGAAGCTGGGACAAAGTGAGAGAGTGGCATGGACATATATACACTACCAAATGTAAAATAGATAGCTAGTGGGAAGCAGCCGCATAGCACAGGGAGGTCAGCTCGGTGCTTTGTGACCACATAGAGGGGAGGGATCGGGAGGGTGGGAGGGAGGCTCAAGAGGAAGGGGATATGGGGATGTATGTATATGTATAACTGATTCACTTTGTTATAAAGCAGAAACTAACATACCATTGTAAAGCAATTATACTCCAATAAAAAAGTTAAAATTAATAAATATATATGTTATATATATTCCAAAAAAACAGAATAAACAGTGCCTCTGCCACCAATCAGTTAGCATTCTAGCCTCTTAACTTTAGAGTTGCAGTATGGATGGACTGCTTGTGCTCCCAAAAACAACCTCTCCACCTGTACCTGTATCTCATCTCCTCTCACTTATTTTTCAGCAATGCTCCAACGATTGTCCCTCTCTCTCCTGAATCATCAATTTCTCCTTCTCTGCTGGTTAGCTTCCAACAACCTACAAAGATGCTGCAAATGTTTCCACCTTAAACACTAAAAATTCATTTTGATCCCACATCTTTCCCCAACTGTCATTATATTTCTGCTCTGTTTGATAGAAAAACTAGGAAGGTATGTTGATATTCACCTTCTCCATTTCATTTCCTCCCTTCTCTATTGAACCATCGCCAACCAGGCTGCTCTATCACAGCTGTTAATTACCTACCCATTGCTAAATCCAACGGCCAGTTCTCAATCTTCATTTTCTTTTAGTCCTCAGCAATATTTTATTCAATTGATAATTCCTCCATCTTGAAACACATGCTTCACATGGCATCACTCTTTTGGTTCTCCTCCTTTTCCTCTGGTCACTTTTTCTCAGTCTCTTTGCTGGATTTTTCTCATATCCTGATCTTTTAGTAGTGGCCCTACATAGAGTCATCTGAGTATTTCATGTCTTTACTTATCCTCTCGTCCTTAATGATCCCATTCATTTTTTGCATCATCTATATAATTCTCAGATTTATATATCTAGCCCAGGTTTCTGATTTCTCTATGAAATCCAGAATCTTATAGTCAATCTTTACTTAATACTCGTTTGTCCTCTTGATGTTTGATGAGCATCTCAGAATTAACTGGTCAAAAGTCTAATTCCTTATTCTCAGACCCCAACAAAATTTGACACCTCCCACACACTCTTCTCCAGCTCTGTAAATGATCACTCAATCTTTTTGGCCACACTGGTTCCTCACTTGTTCCTGACCACCCTTTAGAGCAATCACACCCCTTCCCTTGAAAATACCTATTCTCCTTCCCAGCTTAATTTTTCTCTTAGGTACTTATCACTGCCTGTCATATAGACACTAGAATGTAAACTTCTGAGGGAAGCAAGTTTGTCTGTTTTGCCCACTGGAACTGTTTTGCCCAGCCTGGAACTCTGCCTATCTTATAGCAGGGACATAAATATCTGTAGAGTGAAAACTATCATTCAAAAATAAATATCCCTCAAGACACAGTTCTTGGAATCCACCATCACTTCTTAACTTCTCGTATGATCCTGAGTCCTTCATTTCCTCTCTGCTTCATCTACCCCAGCCACTCAAACCAATGGCCACAACTTGAACCCTGTCATCTCTCAGAAATATACCACCTCAGAAACCTCTAGCATCCTGTCCTCTACTCATAATCTCCTCTTCCTGTAGAGATGTTGTGCCTTCATCCCCTTTACAACTTCTCCCCAGACGTGGACCTTCAGTTCCTTGGTCCTCCAAGTGTTACCAGTCGGCCATCCTTCCTGGCCTCACTTCCTTTTTCAGCCTGGCTGCATGGCCATTCCCATGAACATATCTTAAAACCCAAAAGAACAGTTCAATCCCCTTGCATTACTGAAATTTCTTGTTGTTTTGGGGCTTTAACCAGAGAAGTTTCTGATTTAAAATAATATTCCTCCAAACCTAAGGAGCCCAGCATGAGCTCAGTCTCTAGTTCAGACTGCCTGGATTCAATTAATATTGGTTTTAACACAATGGGCAAATTTCTTAGCCTCAAAGCCTTTGTTTCCTCACTGAAATAGCAGTTATGTTTATTTCAGAGGCTACCTATGAAGACTAAATGAGCTAATCTAAGAAAAGTGCTTATCACAATAAAGTACTACAATTGTTATTATATCCAAATTGTTGGGCACAGCAAAAAAATATCAAAAAACCACCATACGTATTAGGGCACCTACAAAGTGTGAGCCCTCCAGTCTTGCTCAGCAATGTATTTATTGATCCTTAGTTATCTGCCCCTCTCATTTTGTTAACCTTTTTCCAAATCATCACCCTTCCCTCAAGCACTTGACCTCAAGGAGTACCCATGTATTTACCCACATTTTCCTCCTCCTTCCATCTCAAGAATGAAGAATCATCATTTTATTCCAGGACAACTTTTATGTCTTTGCTGTGGACCCACTCTGATCAATTACTCCTTCTCTCTCCTAATCTTCAGTCTCTTCTTCATTACTGATACTATTCCTGCTTATTAAAATAATCAAGCATATCCTTCCTATAGGCTGTTTTTTTTAAATTCCCTTTACTCTGTGATTCCATTTACATACTGTCCTTGTGATCCCATTCTTTTCAGCCAAGCTTCTTGAAAGAGTAATGGCATATCACGTTATCAATTCTTGATTCCCTACTAAATTTTTAATTCTTTAAACTTATATTTTGAGTGTTTTTCATAAATAATATTCTGAACACATGATTTAAAGGTTACATAAAATTTTCCAAATTTCCATATTGTTTTGAAATTACTATCTCACACAATAGAGATATTTTTTGGTGTAACAAACTACTAATTATTTCCCTTGATAAGGACAGTGGAGTCAGTGATTATAGTTTTTCTAGCCTCATTTTGGTGACTTCTTTTCACTTGAAAATTTTTACTTTTATTTTCTACTTTAATTTCAATGAAATAAGGCCAGCTATTTTCTTTTGCATTTTTCTCACAGTATTATTTCTACCCACTTTAGCTATTTATTGAACATTTGTTTAGTTTAACAAATTAGTTTATAAATAAATGTGGAATCTAGAAAAATAGTACAGATGAACCTATTTGCAAGGCAGGAATATTGACGCAGATGTAGAGAACGGACGTGTGGACACAGAGGGGGAAAGGGAGGGTGGGATGAATTGGGAGATTAGGTTTGTCATAAATACACTACCATGTGTAAAATAGATAGCTAGTGGAAAGCTGCGGTATAACACAGGGACCTCAGCTCAGTACTCTGTGATGACCTAGATGGGTGGGATGGGACGTGGGGGAGGGAGGTCCAAGAGGGAGGGGATAAATGTACACATATGGCTGATTCACTTCGTTATATAGCAGAAACTAACACAACATTGTAAAGCAATTATATACCAATTTAAAAACAAGAAATCCTAATTAGGAAGCCCTTATGAACAGATTCAAATAAAACTTGTGAAGATTTATAATACTTTTGTTTATTTGCAATGCTGTTGTGTGGGACTGTATTTCATTAAACAAAAGAACTCCAAGACAGTCATCATGAAGATTCCTTTTTGGGCAGCTATGGAGTACTAAACCCATCAGTCAATTTAGCCAAGTCAAACTCATCAAGTATTTAACTGGCACAACGAAAAAAGACTGATTGATTTCCCACCTTTTCAATAAGTTAATTTTTCTCTGCAAAATTTTTCTCTGAAGAGTGCTTTCTGAAGCTTCAGATATTGGCTTCAGACTGTTCATCATTCAACAGTTTCTAAGTTAGAAGTGGAGGCTACAAGAGACTCTTGGCAGGAAGGGAAATTACTTGGAGGAGTGGAGTGTGCCAGTCAATTTGTCACATGCTTTCTCATTAAGGATTTTAGAGATAAGGGTCAGTCTTTGAGCTGGGAACAAATTCTAAATACACACTTTCCTATTAAATGGTTTCACAAAAAGCCATATTCCAAACCATTGGGAACTCTGAAGACAAGGATACACATTGCCAAGTTTCTATCAACTAGGCTGCCATTGTTATTACTGTAATAATGGCTCACACACAAAAGGCATTATCTGATATGCATTGACTCAGTGCATTATCCACCACAAAGGGAAAAACTACAATAATAACAGACGTTGGGAAAATGTAGAAGTCCCTTTCCATCAAATGACTTTTACAATGAATAATTAAAATTTTATTCAGTCCAATTGATTTAGGTCTGAAGTTTTTTCCTTAACTAAAATGACTGTTCAACATTGTTAAAATTCATTAGATCAAACTTCTGTATATTTCTAAGAAGGAGTCCATGGGAAATGCAAAGATGCACAAATCAGGGATCCATCCTCAAAGTATTTAATAGTCAATAGGGAAGCTACTTATAAATACCATGATACAATATAGTATATGATTGACTTGAGAAGTAGAGAGCAACTTTGTGGATTAGAAGAAGATGGGATCTCTTTCAGCTGAGGAAACCAAGGAAAGCCAAAGACGTCTTACTGGATGGTTAGAACTTCAGGATGGATGGTTCGAACTGCAAGAGGAAAGTGCATTCAAGTAAGAACAACTTTGAGTATAAGGTCCTTTTTGTGCATATTTAGCAGGTGGTGAGTAGACCAATTTTCCTGGAGGACAGATTTGTTTAAATGAGTGGGAAATGAGAATGGAAAGGTAATTTTGGAATATATAAGGTAAAAGAGACTAGGACTAGTGAATTGGTAAAAATCGAAATAAAACTTTATTTTCACACATGTGAAAGACAATTCTCAAACTTATAGTATGTTCCCAAGCCGATGTAAAACCAAAGTGTTCATAGTCATTCCACAATTTTGTAGCTTTTTCCATTTTGATATTTTTCTGTCTTCCTTTGCCTTTGAGTTAATACTATCACAATTACTTCCTAAACATTTTATGTCCTAAATTCAGGTTATACTCACATGCACACTTCTTTTTTGTTTCTTTGTTTTTAAAATAAGTGTTTCTTTTTAGGCTTGTTTTAGATTTACAGAAAAGTTTGCAAAGATAGTACAGAAAGTTCCCACATACACAGCAACCAGTTTCCTCTAACGTTAAGATCTTATATTAGTGTGGTACGTTTGTCACAACAAATGTCACAACTAATACTAACTCATTATTACTAACTGAAGTCCATACATTTTTCAGATTTATTTAGTTTTAACCTAATATAATTTTTCTATTCTAGAATCCCATCCAGGACACCACATTATATTTAGCTGTCATGTCTACTTAGCCTCCTCTATGTTGTGACAGTTTCTCAGACTTCCCTTGTTTTCGATGAATTCAAGGAGTAGTAGTCAGACATTTTGTACAACAGAATGTCCCTCAATTTATGTCTGTCTGATAGTTTTCTCATGATTAGACTGGGGTTATGAGTTTTGGAAAGAAAGAGCACAGAAGTAAAGTGCCATTTTTATCACATCATATCAAAGGTACACAGTGTCCACTATTGACATTAAGCTTGATCACACGGCTGAGGTAGTGTTTCTCACATTTCCGTACTGTAAAGTTCTTGTTCTTCACCTGTTTTCATACCATATACTTTGGAAGGAAGTCACTATGTTTAGATCACGCTTAAGAGATCGTTGGGAGAGGGGACAGAGTTACGCTTTACCTTTTTAAGAGTAAGGTAGCTACACAAATTATTTGGAATTCTGCAGAGGAGATTTGTCTATTTCTCCTCAATTATTTATTCAATCAAATCTTTAAATCAGAATAGACTCATGGCTACTCATTTTATATTTTGGATTATAATCCAATACTATTTATTTATTTTGTTGCTCAAATTGTTCCAATTTTAGCCATTTGGGAGCTCTTTTGGTTGGTTCTTGCACCCCTTTGAAATACTCCCATCAGATTTTTTTATGAGCCCTTTTTTACTTTTTGGCACTACAATGTGGTCCAAGCTCATCCTGTGTATTCACTGCACCTGCCCTAGACTTAGCCATTTCTCCAAGAAGCCCTGATTCCTTTTACTGGAGAATATTATTAGAAATCAATATATGGACCCTGGGTGTGCTCACTGCTACTGGGGTGCCACTGCTTCCAGGCCCTCTCAGCAAACAGAGCTTAGAAATATATGTATATATACTAACCCATGTATACACACATATCTATAATTGTTTCTATATTTAGCCACCTGTATTTATATTAAACTAAACATGAGTCCATATTGATGAATCCCCCTATAATCCAGTACTAAATGATTTATTCTAGTCTTCTCCTTCTGCATATCTATAACCTCTTACTCCATCAGTAGCTCCCACAATCCATACATTCATTTACGAGTTTGTTCAGTACTAGTATATATGCATAGTGGCTGCTTTAATTTGCAGCTCCCTAACAACAAATGATGTTGGGCATTTTCTCATACACTTATTTTCCATCTATATCTCATCTTAGCTGAGGTGTCTATTCAGATCTTTGCCCATTTTTCCTTGGGTTGTTTGTTTTCTTTTTGTTCAGCTGCTTAAGTTTTTTGTGTGTGTTCTGGATATGTATGTTCTGGATATTCTGATATTTATCAAATATATGATTTGCAAATACTTTCTCCCAGTCACTTGTCTTTTCT
This sequence comes from Phocoena sinus, assembly GCF_008692025.1. Classification (NCBI taxonomy): domain Eukaryota; kingdom Metazoa; phylum Chordata; class Mammalia; order Artiodactyla; family Phocoenidae; genus Phocoena; species Phocoena sinus. The sequence goes on from NC_045775.1 coordinate 28,788,210, forward strand.
TCTCTTAACAGTGTGTTTTGCAGACTTCACTTGTTTTTAAAATTTTGAGTTTAATAACTCAACACCAGTGAATTCAGCCTTGTTTTTGTACTGGTCTAAGTGTAAAATTACTTTGTTCACATCTTTCAATCACCAAATTTTTAAAAATCTGTTCAGGTGGAGCTAGTCTCTTAACAATATCTTTAACTTAGATTGGTTCAAAATTCAGGGAAGTGAGGACTTCGTTGTGGAAGACTACAATATTCTGTGATTCCCCAGCCATGTCCCCATTCCTTTCCTCCCACTGCTCATTTGGGAGTACATTAAAGCAGAAAACTTGCTTTTTCTGAGGATCATCTCCAACCACAATTCCATCAAAGAAAAACAAGAAACCAGTGAAGTGAAATAAAATAGATTCCAGGACTTCCCTGGTGGCGCAGTGGTTAAGAACCTGCCTACCAGTGCAGGGAACACAGGTTCGAGCCCTGGTCCGAGAAGATCCCACATGCTGCGAAGCAACTAAGCCTGTGCGCCACAACTACTGAGCCTGCGCTCTAGAGCCTGCAAGCCGCAAGGACTGAAACCCGTGCACCTAGAGCCCGAGCTCTGCAACAAGACAAGCTACTGCAATGAGAAGCCTGCACACCGCAACGAAGAGTAGCCCCCGCTCACCGCAACTAGAGAAAAGCCCGCGCGCAGCAACCAACACCCAATGCAGCCAAAAATAATAAATAGATTCCATACCATCTGAAATGATTCCACTAATTTTATGTCGTGGTAAACATCAATTTATTCAGCAGTAGATTTCAATTATGTTTCTAATTTGCAAATGTTGCCCTCCAGTAGATCTCAAATTAGAGGGCTAAGCACTAAGGAAAGGCAAGACAATGACATTGCAATTAGAAATTCTTCTAAAATATTCAGTTAACTATTTGGAAAAGTAGTAAATGTTTCACCTTATTTATTGGTAAAAGGCATATATGAAATTTCATTTAGATTGGATTCATCACTGTGTTTCTTAGACTGGTTATGATCTATTTTTAATTTGGGGGATATCTGGTTATATCTGAATCTGCTTTGGGATGGTTGGGATTTAGATAAGTTTGAAAACTGCCATGGAAAAGTAACTGTTTGACTACTCTAAAAGACACAAAAGTGCCTAATTTTTATTATAATGGGAATTATCGTTTGCAATAGAACACTAGAAATAAGAAAGTCATTTCTATCATATTCCTAGCATTATGAGATGATACACAAAAGAGGTCCTTCTCTAATCATTTTTTTTCCAGATTCCCCCTATCACCTTTTGTAACCTCCCTAATCCCAAAGAAATGTGAGAGTCAGACAGACCTATGTTTACAGTCACAGTCTAATTTAGACAATGTGTAAATCCTTCCCTAAGCCTTCATTTCTACAACTGAAAAGAAATATGGAAAATGCATGCCTTTTAGGGTTATTGTTGACAGCTAACTGAAATAATAAAGATGAAATTTGTACAGCCCTTAACACAAAGTTGGCTTCTCCTCTTTTGTATGTTGAACTTCTTTCCTTTGAAATATACTCAACATAAGCCTCTTAGTCCACACGGGATGCCAGAGTCATGAACTTAGCGTTCCTTTTCATTTTTTTGTTAAGAATATCCTACTTCATGCACACAAAATGTCCAGCTGCTCCCTTGCCCACACTGTCCATGTGCCCACCCTTGAGGTTAGAGCTCTTTCACCAGGTGCTCCCACCCCCTCAACTGCCCTCTCTACAAGCCCCAGTGCACATGAAGGACAGAACACATTCAGGTCTCATTTGAACGTTCATTTGCATCATTGTTTCCATGAAGGCAGGGATTGTGTCCCATATACCTCAGATTATCTAACATCTTCACAATAGGTTCTTGGAAAATGTTTAGGAATGAATGAAAGGCAGGAAAGGAGACAGGAAGAAAAAAAGGTAAAGAAGGGAGAGGGAAGGGAAGGTTCCTTCCTAGAAGACAGATATGAAAAGCCTTTTCTCTCTTTTACAAGCACCTACCTGGAGAATAAAGCAGACTCATGTTTCTTAAGTCAGCAGAGATTTTAAGAAATCTGGAGCACATTAGTGTAGTGTATGTAGCACACAAGTCCTGTTCTGCTGTCTCTGCTCTACATAAATGCTTCCTCCTCATTTGTCTTGTTATCTCCCTAAGTGAGATTTGAAGGCAAAACTTTGAAGGCTTCAGATTTTTTGAGCCCTCAAATTTCATCTACCACTCCTTGAATCCAAAGATCCTTAGGTTCTTTTACATCCTCCCTTATAAAACCTATAAATGATCTCATAGGCATCACTTATGCATGTGGCTGCAATGAAACAATACAGCCTTCACTCCACCCAGGCAAGTTTGTTTTTGCCAGATCTTTAACTTTCATGAAGTCCTATTGAATAAAATTTAAATGCCAGAGAAAAGCTTTTCAAAATTGCAGACATTTGGGGACCTTGCTGGAAAACTCCCCCTTGACCCTGAAATCTTATTTTTCCCAAGCCAGTGCTGAAGTTCAGGCTTTGTGGGGGTTGGTAGATTAGGTAAGATCCCAAAATGGATTTTACCATCAGAAAGCTCAGGGCTTAAAGAGGGCTCTTCAGAATGAAATGGGGCCAAAGGACCATCTATGTGCTGGAGCTACTGGGCATCACGTCTTCAAGAGTCATCTTGTTTCCCACCATGAGGTTCTTGGACCTGAGCCACCTCACCAAAAAAACAAACCTCCTGGAACACCTTGCTTCCTGTATGCTCCCTGCCCCTGACCTTCCTTCCTTGTTTGATTGACCCCAGTTCCACTGCACCCTGTGATCTCCTTCCCACTCTCTTTTGGCATGTGAAAGGAATTTGTTCTGAAAGTTCCCCTAAGCAAGTAAAACGTCATTAAGACTTTGGAATGCATTTTATTCATTCAAAAAGTATTTATTGAATACACACCAAAGGCTAGCACTGTGGAACGTAAGAAGAGCTTAGATATAATTCCTGTTTTTGGAATACTTGTATTCACAAAAGATCTTGCAATTAAATGGAGATTTTTTTTTTCATTTAGTAGTTCATTACTCTTCTTGATAAAGGCATTTTCTATTTCCCATGTGTTATTTATGTGGGACAACAAAACAGGATTTTCTCTTTCCTCTATCTTTTGTCAAATGTTTGCTTTGTTCAAAGCTAGTACAATGCCATTTTAGTTAAATCACATTTGCTTCTATACAATATAACTGTCATGTCAAAGTTATTGTATTAATACAGAAGTTAGTAAACATAAACAAAATGTGTTTTCAGACTAAAATGACATAAAACTCATTTCCATTTTAACTTTCTACTTTCCCTAAGAAAGTATGGATCTCCCAACAAAGCACTACATTTTGAGTGGGGGAACCCTTAATTTTTCCCGCCATATTGCCTGTCTCTCCCTTCCCTATACATAAGCACAGATACATGCCAAAGGCAGACACAGAGGCCTATCTGGAATCAGAGGTAATCCAGTCGTGGACACTTTCACAGGAAACCTCAAGATTCAGGGCCATGTATGTCTTCTGCTCCTTCTCCAGAGATAGTGAGTGATATGGAGATGACACACAGTGTGAAATTCCTAGAAATGGAGAAGCTGTGCATTGCTTAATCATCACACTCTAGATGCCATGGCTTTTTTTCAATGAACTTCTTTCTAGAACATGGAATTGCATGATTGCATTGTGGGAGGGGTACAGTGCTAGGTGTTCACTAGGGTATGTATTATCCTGCTATTGATGGGTTCACACCAAGTACATGATATGATACCATCCCAATACCAACCTGACCCTTCATGCTAGAGTCTTCTCTAACCCAAAGCTTATGTATTTCAGAAAGCAATTCTTCTATGGGTATTTGCTATGTAAACATTAAAAAGTACTGAAAACAACTCCCCTTCCCCATTCTGTAGATCTACATTGTGTTTGAAATAAAACCTAAAAATTTAGTTCAGCAGGATCTTTATTGGATTGGTCAGCATTGTCTAAAATAAATGTTTCTCTTATCAATTTTTCAGCAAACTTGTCAAAACCAAATAAAGGGATTTTCAGTGATCTTCATTCTGTGTATAAACACAGCGCTATTTATTCACCAACGAAAACTGTTTCATGAAAAGCAAATTATCACTGTGCTAACTCATTCTTTCAAAGCTCTCTTTGGGTCCATAAAAGTTTTTGCAGTGCATTTTGTTTTTAGAAAGATGACGACGATTCTTTCCTGCAGGTGATATGGACATGACAGACTCTGATCTATGTGACCATCAGGAGACATAAAGCACGGTTTGACTGTTCCTAGCCACCTCTAACTCCCATCAATATTGCAACTATAACCAAACATAATCCAATCATTTGGAGTGTGACGACCCAGAGGATTGTGAAGGGCTCTGTAGGGGGTATGAGGGCTCTTCTGATCCTCTCATATTGACTGGGGAGCTGCCTCATCTTAATGCCTGTAATTTCAACTGAAACGGCTCCAAGAGGAGAGAAATGGGATATTAAGAGGCAGATGACCTTTGAATCTATTTACACCTCTAGGCAAACACAGCAGTGAGGCTGAGAGGAGCTGTGAAGACTATTCTTTAATAGGAATCTTGTGTCACTTGCACCTGCTTAAAAGAGAGGAAGAGCCTCAGGAAAGTTTTCACAAAGTTGGCCTTCTATCTTCCAGACCAACTCTGCCCCCAAACAGACAAACAAAAGATTGTTTACTTGGCTCTGTTTTCTTCCATTTTTCAAGAATAAAATCTTCTTATCCTCTTGCTGTATTATTGTCTCCAGTAATTAGACCCAGTATCTGAGGCCTGTCGAGAGCACTGTACTAGTTAGCCATCAGGTCACTTTGATTAAATTCAATAAATAAGGCAGTAAACATGGTTTATGGCTTATTAAAAGTACAATTGATTGCATACTAAAATATTCAGACCTCTGAATAAATCAACTAGTTAGCAAATTCAAAATTTTCAGACAGGGCAAATTTATCCTTTAAGTACACTGCAAAACTAAAAACTCTCTCCTTGAAGTTTTAATATGTTCAGCCTTATGGAATAAGAGCCAAAGACTTAAAGAGGAATTCAGAGGCATTTCTCATTCATGTAAGACTAACTTATTCCAGTTTAAAATAGCTACATCTTTACTCTTAAAACTTTCTTACAATGAGAGATTCAAAAACCCCATTAACCTATTCCTATGTCTCTTAAAAACAATTAATATATTCTTATTTAACTTGAATCCTTTCTCATGTAATTGTCTGTAACCTCTGAAAATGAAGGGAGTTTGAGCCAGGATGAATGAAAATGAAAATGCTGTGTATCCATTTAGTCCTCTATTTCTGCAGTGTCTGTTCTTTTACATAAAGCCCTCCACCTCTCCACTGGAATGACTCTTGCTAAGGTCACCCATGACCTGATTACTGTCATTCCATACCATAGTTGCTTTTAAAGCCTCATCTGATTTGATGTCACTGCAGAATTTAACCAACTCACCATACCTCCTTACCCAGCTTCCCCACACCACTCCATATTTGCTTCTCTGATAGTTTCTTCTTATTTCCTACGCCTCTACTGTCTTCTACTCCTACTGAACTCAGGTGTCAGTCCTGTATTTTCTCTGATTTTCTTAGGTGATCTCACTACCTCCATTGGCTTCATCAGTCAAGTGACATTAACTCTTAGATCAGTACCTTGGACTAATTTCTCTTCTAAGATCCACACAGCCTTCCTGCTACCTATTGGAAGTATGAAAAGCCTAACAACTATCTCATACCTAACGAGTTCATCTTCCCCTCCAAACTCACCATGTCTTGATTAGTGACATCACCTTCCATCTAGATGCCCAAGCCAAGGACCCAGAAGTCACTTTTGGCATCTTCTACTCCCTCACCCTCCACATTAACTGGTAAAAGATTACACCTATTCTCCTTCTAAAATGCCTCTCAATATATCGACTCTTCTCTTTCCACTGCCAATGGTGTGTGTAGCACAGGCCTTTAGAGTCTCTCACTTGGTCTACTTTAATAGATGATCATCCCATCATCATTCTTACGCTCATTCACACTCATTGCATTTCTACCTCAGAGATCAGTTAAAAGTAAAAATTCACTTTGCAAAACAAATACAGAACAGAGAAAATCTCTTTGATGGCTCGCTTTTGCCTACAGATACAAATTCAACCAACCTGTTGAGTAGATCAGACTCGTTAGACATTCTAGTGGGTCTAAAGAGCATCACATTGGAAGTTAGGAAAATTACGTTCTCATCCCATATATAGGTCCATAAAGTTTCTCTCGGGTCCTAAACTTCACCATCTGTAAATGTGAGTGTTGCATTAGATTATTTCTCAGGATCCTTCTATTTCTGGCAACTTTTTCAGGACAGTTAAATATAATAAGATAATGTCAAAAGACCAGTTAAGCTGCTTTAGGATATCATTACAGACAGCTTAATTCTTATTTTAGTTCTATTAATTAACAAGTGTCTATTTGAGGGGGGTCATCTTTTCTGTGTCAGGCAATTAGAGAGACAGATAGGAACAAGAATCAGTTCTGCTCCCTTAGGAATGTTCAATCTAGTTGTGAAAAAAAATAGTAGATTGAATAAAAGTGGAAAGCACACAGAAATCCATATTATTTAAGTAAATTACTGAATAAAGTAATAAATGAGGATAACAGATAATTCTCTCATGCAGGAGAATTTCAAATTCTTTCATTCTTACCCTCAAGGAGGTAGAGCACAGCTCTCCACCCCTTAAGTGTGGGCTATACACAGTGACTTCCTTCCAAAGAGTACAGTATGAAAAGATGAGGCTGAAAAGAGTAAATTTACAGTGGAGAAACCTGACAAACACTATCTCAAACAGATTATCAGGGTCAACATCAAGTGATAAGTCATGTTGACAGTGTGTTGTCATGATGTGATGAAAATGGTACTTAACCTTTGTGGTCTTCCTCTCAGAAGCCCATAGCCTAGACTAATCACAAGTGAAAGAGAAGACAAACCAAAATTGAGGGTCATTCTACAAAATACCTGACAGGTACTCCTCAAAGCCCTCAAGGTCATGAAAAGCAAGGAAAGTCTGAGAAACCATCAGAGTCAAGAGGAGCCTAAGCAGACATGATGAGTGTATGTAATGTGGTATCTTGGGTGGGATTTTAGAACAGAAAAAGGACATTAGATAAAAACTAAAGACATCTGAATAAAGTATGGACTTTTACTAATATCTATTGCTATCATTTCATTAAGTGTGACAAATGTAACATATTAATTTAAGATATCAATAATAGCAGAAACTGGGTGCTGGTATATGGTCTTTCTGAACTGTCTTCTCAATTTTTCTATAGATCTAAAATGAAAAGCTTATTTTAAAAACAGACTATTCATTCATTCACTCATTCAACGGACATTTATTAAATGCTCACATTGTTCCAGCCACTATGCCAAGCATTGAGAACCCAAAGGTGAATAATGCACATGGAAGACCCTACACAATTTAAACTGCTGACTGAGTGCAACGGTAATTCAGAGGAACCTGAAGTTTCTTCTAGCTGGCTGCTGCAGGAGAATGTTGCAGAGGAAGGAGTTGAAACCAGGCTACATCTACTTTACAATATATGGCTGAGTTTTACTCATGCCTACAAGGCAGTGAAATTTCCCTGGGAGCAGAAAAGTAATAAAAATAGAATAATCACCAGGACAAGATCTGCACAGATCATGCAAATGGGAAAACAATATCAAGCATCCCTATTGGAACTGCTCAGCAGCTGGGGTATGACTCAGCTGATGAATGATTTGGATCAGTCAGCTGCCTACCTGCAATGCCCAGCACGGAGTCCCTGTGCATAAGTGGCTGGGTTGGTAAGTCAGTCAGCGGAAGTTGAGAGACAGTGTTCCTCATGTCCCCAGTGAAGGCCTTTCAACTCATAATATACGCATAGTATAGTATTGCCTAAATAGTACTACAGAACAAAATCATGTTTGTCACTCTCTCCAAACATGGTGAGGCAATTAGGTAAGTATCATGCTTGCAGCTAATGAGAGCAGCTTTGCAAGTGAGGGGCCCACACACTGTATGCCCAGGGCTCCTTATTATTAAGTAGAAGACATGAGATAAGAACCTACTTTTCTTAGCTCCACTGTGATGCTCTCTAGATAAAATCATTTGTTGTATTTCTTCCCCTTTCTTATCAATCAACACCAGGCTGTCCACAACTGATCTCATCCTAGACACTGAGGCAAGATCAGATGTGTGCACAAAAAAGAATTAGTAAAGCTAGGAGGATTTGCCCTCCAGGTACACTGGGATGTCAGAGTTTGAAAATAGGAAGAAGGGCAGACCATGTATGATCAGCCTGAAGAGGTGAGTAAGAGGGTCATCCACCAGCCCAATACACGTGGCTGAGTGTGGGTGAGCTTGGACTCCACAAAGTTTGGCATCAAAATCTAAGTCAATTCAATTTGATGCACAAAGTTTAAAGGCTCAAACATAGGTTCCAAGCAATTTTTGAAGACAGTTGGGATGAAAACATCATCATTCAGTGCAGGGCAAACAGGAGGTGGAGATCATTCACTGAGCTCTGGATTAGGTGATGCTGAGGACAGAGATCAGGCTCCTCACTGAGACAATCACTAGAGAAAGTAAGAGCTCCAACTACGCAAACTAGAGTTGAACCAGGCTTCCAATCCCTGCAGGGGAACTGAGATACTAAACCAAAACCTGAGTCCAGACCAACAAGCCTGGGCTTAGGGAAAGGCTGAGACCCCATGAATTTGTAGCTGTGCGCTTATATCCATCATACTGAACACCAGTCTGAATAAACATATCTAATTTAGACCCTACTCACTGCTGGAGAATGAAACTCCCCATGTGAACTTTGGTCTGTTTGGCACCAGATCAGATGCTGGGTAGGGCTGAGCCTAAGCAAAGGAGCTGTCTCTGTCCACAGTTGGGCAGGGCTAGAGAGGTCAGGTTCTGCCAAGCAGGGTCTATAGCCACACAAGAGAAGGGTGGGTACAAAGCAGAAACAGCAGGTTAGATTAGAGAGTTTCTGTGGCAACCCCCACTATAATTCTTCCTAAGTACCCACTCACATGGAAGAGATCTACATGAAATGTATACAGTAAGATTTGGGCAAACAAAGATATAAGCTAGCTTTCCAAATAATGTGTCCTGGCTCTTTCCTGCTAAAGGACAGGATCATCTTCAAAACATTCATCTTATAAGGAGGGAAGAGGGAAAACTGATCCTCTCATCATATAAAAGGAACTATAGAAAACTGGGATAGGATACATAGTTGCACTCTAATTTTGCAAACCTAGCCTTGTTGTTTAGAACACTTGTTTAAAATAAAAATTGCCCTCAAGAAAGAAAGAGATTTTTCCAACCATATATCTTACAGATTTTATCCTGTGTTAAAGTATCAAATCAATCCAAACAATCTGAGGGCTCATTCAGTCCTTTTAAAATCAAGCCAGTCAAATTATTTTTCAGGGTCTCAGAGTGATTTATCCAGGAGGAATATTCTCTTGAGTGAAAGTAAAATGTTCACCCCTGTGTCTAATTAGGTTTTCCAGGGCACCCAGCAGACAGTGGCAAGAGTCACACTGTGAAAGTGACTCATTTTCTAGCAAGTGAGGTCATGCTGTGAAAGTCACATCATTTTCTAGCAAGTGAGGAGTGTAACTGGCCAACCCAGAGAGTGACCTTGTTCCCACAAGTTCTAAAATCTTCAGCAGACAATATCCATTTTATGCCCTAAAGGGAAATTCCCTGTTATGTATGACTGGGGTGGCTGTGTGATCAAAGGGATGGAGAGGCTGCTGGTAGTGCACGACAAGGATGAGCAAGACATTCCTTCTTCATCAGTCCCCCTGGGTGAAGGGCAATGATGGCAGCTGCCAGCACATGTCCCTTCTACTGAAAGTGCCTGGGAGGTACAGGGGGGACACAGGTGACAGCAGCCTTCACCTCAAAACAGACCAGTTGTGAACTCTGTCCTAAGGTAACCTGGATGAGTCGGTTAGCATCTAAAGTTCTTTCTCTTCTTTTCTTTCACTGTGAAAGACTATTTTTTTTTTATTAATTCATCTCAAAGATCAAAGATGTGTGTGGTGCTAGTGGGGACACTGAGGATGGCAAATGCCATACTGCTGATTCCCTCCATCCTAATCCCCAGTGTATAGTCACATCAACTGTGTTCACATTTTCCAAAAGGAGTGCTTCCTGTAAAGGGGTTGGAGAGGAATGATTTCCTGAGAGTGGCTAAAATAATTCGAGGCACATGGATTTATCCCAGAAGAACATCTGCTTTACAGATCCTCAAAGTGGTACATAAGAATAGAAAGCTAGAGAGTCTTTGAAAGTAAGCATACAAACTCTCAATTGGATCAAGAAGATGATGAGTCTCAAGCAGCCATAGCTTGGGTGTGGGTGGTTTTTCGTTTGTTTGGTTTGATTTGGTTTTTTCTCAACGGGTCTGGAGAGTAAATATGAAAGCTAATCTATTCTTCAACAAAGGAAACATTTACTGATTTACCTGCTGCTTAAAACATAGTTTTGTAGCTCTCTAGGTACGTGTGAATATTGCATATTTACTTCTCTCCCCTCTGATCTTTAAGAACTAGAGCTCCTCTAAGGGAGAAATTAAGATGTTTCTGATTCTGAGGAATATATGCCAGCTCCCCAGCTAGGGACCCTGAAAGAACACACTAACCATTAGCTCAGTAACAGCATATCCCTCACAATTGTTGCCTCCCAGAAATTAAAGACTTATATGCCCTCATGAACATACGAAGCCTTGGATTTTATTTCCTTGTACTAGGATTTTTGGATATGGGAAAAACTAACATTTATTTCAAAAGAATGTTTACTTCCAATGTTCACATAACAACTAATAAACATAATAATTTTGACATAAGCAAATATGATTTTTACTTTGAAAGAGGTCTTAAAAACCACAGGAATGAATTAATACAAGTTCTTAGAATATGTAATAGAGCTGCAGATAATATGCATTTCATAAATTTGTATTACAGCATGTCCTTTTTCTTTAACCTATTTATATTCTCATTTCCTCAGCAGTTCACTCTAGAGAGATCAGTTAGCAAATCCCACCTTCTAAAATTAAATTTCCGTTTCCATCTCTTTAAGGGAAGAAGATTGTGAATAATATAGATATTAATTTTCAAATTTGTTGATTTCTAGCAGAATGAGTTGCAGAGAGGATCTTAATTTTCACATAATTGATTTTTAAACCACCCATTTCTACAAATAATTCTTTGAGAAAAGATTCATTGCAATTATATGGAAATAATACTGACTCATCAGCATAAAAATATGGTGTATACCATATTTTGCACTCTTACATAAGCGTTATTCTCTTCAAGATAAAAAATTTTAAAACTACATAATACACAATTGTAGAGTCAAATAACTATGATCCAATGAACAAAGACTCAGAGCTCTACATTGTGCTTTAGGAGGATGGGTTGTTGATCATGGGGCTTTTTTTCCTAGCCAGAGTTCACATTAAGAAAGCAGCATGAGAAAGGAAGTGTATTCTATTATGAAGAATAATAGGATGCCTCTTGAAATATCATATTCATTCTAAGACATTCGTTTTTCATTTGTGACAATGGAGATGAAAAGTGCTTTGGATGAGGATTCGGGAGAAGTAACTTGAAGTTATAGGGAAGATCAAATTGGCAATATACGTTAGCCCCTTGTTGAATCCACTTTATGTTTGTACTGCATTTTTCAGCTTGTTAAGGAAAATAACTTAAAGAGTGAATTTTATCATTAATCACATATGCAAAACTATGGAATATCTGCTAAAATATTTCAAAAGAATGTACATCTAATCTTCTAAATGCTGATTTGGCGGTGGAGGGGGTGGAATTTTTGCCCAGTTGGTCTGGAAAAAGTAGTGTCCTTCTGCTACTCACTAACTATGTGAAAAAGGCGGGGGGAGATTTGGATGTGGAAGAGAGAGGATCAGGAGAGGTGAGTCTTCCCTGGGTTGCTGTAAGACCAGTCTCCTTTAAAACTGAAAAGCTAATGCTTCTCTTCAATGCATGTAGTGGCCTTTTTTGAATCACCCACATTTAAGCCTGCCCCTCCTCAGTAACCCTCCAAGCTTTAAAACAATGTCTTTTTTCTGATTCTTTCTACCTGTAAGCACTGTTGTGGATTTCCAGTGTAACAATGAACGCTCTGATGTATCTTCCATTAAGAGCTACAAATTGGTTTCTTGGTTCATCAGTGGTAACTAGCTTTAAAAAAAGGACTCCCTAAATCTAAAGAAATATCACTGGGATTCCAAGCACTATGGAGGTGAGATATGTCTTCATGGAAGTGTTGATGGGGGATGGAGTTTCAGAGGAATATTAGGTTCCACTTTTGGTATTTCCCATCCACCCCAAGTAGATGGCAGCCTATTTTACTTACACTCAACACCGACCCTCAATGCCACCTTGCTACCCTGGAACAAGAATTTCCCCCAAAACAACTAGAATTTTCTTTTACCATTTGCTAACTACTTTTTAGGACTTCTGAGGTACACATCCACAGTTAGCTATTTAAGTAACCATAGAGAACAGAATACTAATCTTGTCATAAGAAGAACCAAATTATTCCTATTACCAACTGCATGACCTTGGTGAGTTACTTAAATCCTTCTGAGTCACAGCATTTCCTCCTGTAAAATCCTTAAAATAATACCTACCTCATAGGTTATATGTACTGTAGCATCTGTGAGATGGGAGGTCATTAGGCATATACAATGACCTTGTCTAAAGCAAAGAAGGCAAATCGATTTCAACTTAAGTAACACATCCAGTTAAGCTATAGTGACTAACTGTAATGCCTAGAAGGAGTGTGGGACCATATCCAGGTTCAAACAGGAATGAATGATCTGGTTGATTAGTGATGTCTATCCTGAGAGCCAAGTGCAGCAGTGGAAGTAGGAACAACACATAAATGACTTCCCTGATATAAGGTATTATTTATTACTTAACTTTCAAGAGAACATCTTGGGTGTCATCAGTTTCCTCCATGAAGCCTTGACTGATTGAACCTAACCAATCTGCTCCCTTAATCTGAAGGAGAAGTCAGCTCTGTAAGTTTACCCACTCAATGAGAAGTTATTTGAATAAAAATATCAATAAGTGCAAACAGCACTATATACCATTATCCTTCTTATTCTTCAAAGGCAGATAGTCTACCATAAAGCCACACATATCAAAGACATCCAGCAAAACTCTTTTCTTAAAATGAGAAAACATTTTAATACTTATATCTGTGGAGTTTTTTGTTATTTATCGGGAGAGGGCAACATCTGACACTGTTTTCCTTTTTTCATAATCAATGTGATTATTTGATTCAAAAGAAAGATTCAAGTGCAGTAATGATGCTATAGAAATAAAGAAGGAAGTTTCAAATTAAAGAAGAATGGAGTGGAAATTGTAAGGAAATGCAGATCAAAGTGATTGGGTTGAGGGGTGAAGAAGGGACAAAAGAAATGGCAGATAAGAGCAGAAAGACCAAAGACAGGGTGAAGAGCAGTGAGAAAGAAGGAAGTCAGAGGAAAGTATGTTTTCATTTATATTACTCCGGAAGGATATTTTAAAAGGAACATGATGTCACTTCCATGTCAGTAGAGCAAAGATATTTCATAAAACATAGCTGTACTCCTTTTACCATCAGGACCAGATTATTGCCCCCCTACAGATTTAATTTTTCTTCTTTCTTTTTTTATTTTTTAGCATGAGCTTCACAGAGAAGTGCTGAAGTGATTTTGTTTAAAAGGAATCATGGCTTACTTAGAACACCCTTAAGAAGATTCCTAGGATAAAAATAAACTAATCCAATCTTACTTTCAAGATATGTGTCACATGAAGATATTTACTTCCAACTTAAGTTCAATCTCTGAAATATATGCATCATATAGTGGGGAATCAGTGCCACTTCTGATCTCACACTTTTAAGAACCATAAATCTTTAATTTTTTTAATGAGCATCCAAGCAATGATGACATCCCTGACACAGAAGCAACGTCACTTTAACATATTGCTTTCCTTCATGAATTTGCAAATCTGAACATAATGCTTTTGGATCTCATTAAAGATACAAAAGGAATTTCCATTTACTTTTATTTTCATCTTCATTTCCATTTCAATATTCCAGCCTTAAATTTATACAGTGATGTATGTCAATTATTTCTCAATAAAACTGGAAAAAAATTGGAATTTTCTTGAATTATAAAATTTTACTTAGAAAAGTATAGATGTGTGATTTCTGTGCACCAAATAATGGATCCCACCATACTTTGTAAGATTACATCCCCCAAATGGATCTCCATAGAGGAAGCCTTCCAGACGCGATGCATATAGCTTATGTTTGCACACACCCAGACTAAGTCCTCGGTCTGTCTCCCAAAATGTGATCCAATACAGAGCACAGTTCCTTAGAGCATCTTGCAGCCAACTCTGGCCTCAACTAATAACAAGTTTTACTGGGTTAATTCATTTTCTCAGAGTGGGATCTGACATAACCCATGATATGGATTATGTAATGGGTCTAAAAACATTTATATGAACATATGACTTGTGAAACAATGCAAATGTTCATAGTAAGTGAATGCCTGAGGAAACGTGTATCCACTGGAATACTACTCAGCCATGACAGACTGTATTCAAAAGTGTTTTTAAAGATATAATAAATGAAAAAGTCAGAATTAAAAATTGCATATATATACAGTGAGGAAAAATAAAATTAGGACCAAAAAGGACCAAAAAGATATAATACCAATAACTGAGACTGAGTGGCTTGATAACAGATGATTTTTTCTTCTATCTTTCTATTTACTTTCAACATTTGCTTTAATAAGATTATGCTATTTTAATAGAGTATGCTCGTATTTTAAAGTATTTAACAAGAAGGCTGATTTTGTTTATACTTTTCCTCCTAAATTCATCTTTTACTTTTTTTCAAATGAGAGAGGACAAAGGCAAAGCATAGCAGTGGTAAAAAAAAAAAACACCAGGAAGCAGAGATTTGAGTTGGGGACCTGGGATTAGGTATGGAAACTACTGTAAAGAGGTAAGAAATCAACAAGGCACAGTTGTAGGTTTATTGTTAGAGGTCAAATTTACAAACTGGGACTGGTCAACTTAGAAAAAGAAAGAAGAACAGAAACCCAGATTTAAAGCCAGAAAAAAGGAGACAGGGATAGGCAGCAATATGCTGACATATCATGGGCCATCTCATGTGTAACTACTGGAGTTCCCCATACTCTCTGACTCTGGAGTGAACTAAGCACCACCCAAGACTTATAGCCACAGAGGGGGTTAGCACCATATCCTACCCTCACCTCCCTGAGGAAGGACATCTGGCAGCAGGGCCATGCTACAGTTATTAAAGGATTCAAGTCATGGGACAGCCATACCTGGATCTCATCCCTCTCTTTATCATACAGTGGAAGCCTGACTGCTCTCAGCCCTCACTCAATACAACTTAGATGTGAGGGTGCCTCCAGGTCAAAGTGGAAGGAATAGAGGAAAGGGCAGTTGAACCAAAGTAACAATTACAGAGCACAACAGTTATTCTGACTGTATCTAGAAGCTAGATATAATCTGGGTATGAAGACCAGAAGGGAGTTAACTTTTCTGTAGTGAGTGGTATGGTGGTCCATAACATTAACCTATTCTATTAGTTCATTCCATCAATTTCTTATTCAATATAAATCCTTTGAGGGCCGACTTTGGGCAGAGCACCATCTCAGACACTGAGGATGCAGCAGTGAATAAAAGAGGAAGTTCTCACACTTGTGCAGTTTACAGTCTCAACTGGGAAAGATAATTTTAATAATAATAATAAACTAGATAACTAGAGCATTTCGGGTGTTGATAAGGGTATGAAGACAATAAAATAGGATGGCATGACCAGGAAGTCTACTTCAGACAGTCAGGAAAGTACTCTTTGAAGAGGTTACATCTGAGCTGAGGCATAATGATACTAAAACCAGCAAAGGGAAGCTATACCTTTAGAGGACAATCTCACATAAAGCCAGAACCTGCAGAAAGCAACATCTTCATGAAAGGAGATAAACTAGGAAGGAAATCTCTGGTGAAGGAGACAGTGAAAACACTTGGCATCTCATCTTGGCTCTGGATGGAGGAGAGGGAGAGGTAGAACCGTCCACCTGGGAATTTATATTTATGAGCCTAAACTCACATGGTTACAGCCAGAATTTACACTACTCACATGGGGGAGGGATAGAGAGCCTAAAAATTAGTTTAGAATGAGTGTTTACTTCTCATAAGCAAATGAAAATCCTCTTTAGAGGAAAACATCTTAAAACTTGTCCTCAAAAGAATTTCTACAAATTATGCTCCATAAAATATGTGCTCATAATTTAAAAAAAGAAACAGACCCAGAAAGACTGCAAATATTAGAAGTATCAAACGTTTAGCCTAAAATAATTATGTTTAATATGGTTATAGACTTAAGAGTATTTGTTTAAATATTAAAAAGAGACAGGAGACTGTGAAAATAATGAGATATACTTGGGTAAGAATTAAATAGAGCTCATACAAGAAATTTTTTTAAAAATTTTAATAATGAAATTAGAAAGTCAACTATTGGATTAAACAGCAGATGAGACACAACTGGGAAAACACATGTAAAAGACTGTTGGACTAAATGCAAAGTACTTGATAAAGTTAGAGGTCTATAGATTATGCATATAAAGCCAGCTGCCCCGATTACTGCCAATGGAGTGTTAGAGAAAAGAGAGGTGACCCTATCAAGCATTCTCTCAGGGCAGAAATTCTCCCTTCAGCCTTCTACTCAGAGACAAGTGTGAGCTCCAAGAAAGAAGGACCCAGTTTAACTTACTCACCAGAGGATCTACAGAATTTGAAATAATCCTTGGTAAGGGCTCAATACACATTTGCTGACTGACTTAATGAATGAATAATGGTGTATCTAATAATAGTTGGTAGAAATACTGCAGTGCTATTTGGAGGTGTTAGTCTAAATCTGGGTCTACACAACTCTAAAGTATCTGAAAAAATAAATACAAAATTCAGTTCATTCGAAAATATTTTGTGCCCAGTGCCAAATGCCCAGATGTTGCCATCTAAAGAGAGATTTGGGTTTCTGTACAACATTGGATGGTTGACAATGGTTCTCTCTTAGCATCCTCTTATTTGGATGTTGTGCTGACAAAACCCAAGCAATACTCCCATCTCTACAATCTCTGTTCCATTCTCTATTCTCCCTGAACATTTTGAGATAGTGAATTAAAACTTTAAAATGCCAGCCAATGAGGTGCTGATGTAGTCTTCAGAATTTCAAAACTCTTTATTAATCCTCACAGATTATCCCAAGCTTATCTTTAATGCAGTATATCAATTGAGGAAGTGGCAGGGGAAAAGCATAAGTAAATAATTTTCACTGCTAAATCTCTTTCAGCCTGTGTCACATTGCATATCACATGTGTATTCTCCCCTGTCCACAATGACTTTTTTCTGGCTCTCAGGCAGATGTGATTCCATCAATGAAAAAGTCAGCTGAAAAAGCAGCCATTTCATCTACAAGGCAATCTACAAATCCACAGATATTATGCCATCCCCACAAGATCAAATTCAAACTGGGCATTTCATCTACGAGGCCATCTACAAGTTGCGAAACGGACAAAATGATGGCTCCATGCACACGTCTCACTGGGGTCTCTGTGCTGCTCCTTTTAAGCAGGGTCATTTCTGTTCGCAGGAGTGAAATAGATTTTCTAAAACAGATGGAAGCCAAGCAAAACAAGATAATGACTAGAATCTGCCAGTCAGCTATAATCTTTATACCCTGAAAGCCTAATTGAACTATAAAACACAGAGCAATAATCAGAAGTCACATGTGAATGACAAGTTTGTAACTAAATTACTAAAAGGTTAGTATTGCTATAAGCTTTCATCTCCAGCTATAAAAGCCTATGCAAGAAACCTACACAATGTCTCATCCTTTTCTAGATACTATAGGCAGGTCATCTCTCACAAAGTTCCATCATGTGGTATAAGAATGTGTCATTTGAAATATAAATGACTCCATAGGTACATGCAAAGGTATACACATATTGGAGATAAGTTGACCAGGTAAGCAGATGTATGCCTTATTTCTGATGGCACTTATGCTTGTATTGCAGCAAGTTCTTGAGGCAAATGTCTTCAAAGACTTGAAAATTGCTTAGATGCAATAGATATTGGGTCCTGATAACAAAGGGAACGGTTTATTACTAAACTCTACTGGGCCTAAAATTATGCTGGAAAGAGATACAAATATGTATGAGATTCATAAAGCTGTATTAAGAGAACTCTTTTGTGTAAATCTGAACATCAAGCATGACAAATGTTGAGTCCCAAGGTTGCCAGAAAATAAATTATTATAGACAGAGGACCATGTACAACATGGCAGAGATGCACAAAATTTTCTACACCTTTAACCATGAAGGATTATCTCCATCCCTGACACCTCCTCAACCAGTGCAATATGTTCCACTGGAAT
The DNA here is from genome assembly GCF_008692025.1 of Phocoena sinus. Classification (NCBI taxonomy): domain Eukaryota; kingdom Metazoa; phylum Chordata; class Mammalia; order Artiodactyla; family Phocoenidae; genus Phocoena; species Phocoena sinus. The sequence continues at coordinate 28,806,756 of NC_045775.1, forward strand.
TGATACAGTGTTCTAAAATTCCTTAAACCTGCATCAGCACCCTCAAGGTTGGCATGGGTAAGATTCATTTTCTTAAGGTATATAGAGTACTTAGGGAAAGTGCAAAAGGGGGCATGGCTTGGAATTTGGCAGCATGATATTAAAGTAATGGAAAAGGAGGCACAAATTCTGTCAATCATCTATGTGTTGGATATATTCTAGAAAACCCAAACCTCTAGACATTCAGACACTTTTTTTTCATTATGAAGGCAAAAGATCCAGTCTCTAGTCCTGAATTTGTTATTTTGGAGAGGCATAAACCCAGGGCTAAATTAAAGCCTGGAATTACATTTCAAAAATCATAGACGAAGTATTTGCAACTATTTTTCTCTACATTAAAAATCGAGGGCTTCCCTGGTGGCGCAGTGGTTGAGAGTCCGCCTGCCGATGCAGGGTACAAGGGTTCATGCCCCGGTCCGGGAAGATCCCACATGCGGCGGAGCAGCTGGGCCCGTGAGCAATGGCCGCTGAGCCTGCGCATCCGGAGCCTGTGCTCCACAATGGGAGAGGCCACAACAGTGAAAGGCCTGCGTAACACACACACACACACACAAAAATTGTGGCTAGGTTCTAAGCTCATAGAAGTGAGTGAGTTCACTCGGTGTATTCTTCACCTCTGAAGAGAAAAAAAGTGACTATTTTAGCATCATCTATAGTTTCATGCTTGAAACATCACCTAAGGTATATTCATGAACCAGAAAAGGCCTTATTACTGTTATACAATTCCATTTTGGCATCTACTCAACCACGAAAGCAGTTTCATTTTTATGCGAAATATGCCAGATGGCATATGCATTTCATGGTTAAAACAAACATGCAGAACTCAATTCTGCTGCAGGTACTTTACTGGAGGGAACATTTGGTCATGTGGTTATATTATCAGCACGTGGTGCTTTAAAAGTAACTGAAGCCCTAAGTTAGGAGATGCCTTTGTTAGTGTTTTGTTTTTGTTTTTTTAAATTTGATTTGGCAAGGGAGGGGTGTAGCTGGGGGAGCTATTGAGAATCACTCTGCTGATAACTGAAACTGCCAACTGGTGGTGATGTTCATGAAGTCTGGCCCAAGCAAAGCTTTTAAAGAACTCAGATTGCTATGAAAAAAATTCTATATCAGCTAATGCAGATAGAAAGAGCTGGAAAAGACACAGCAGATCATCTCAGGATGGAGAATGAAGTCTTGATTATTCCATTAAATCACATAGGATTAAGTGCTGGGAAAGTTCTCTGAATACAGTTATTGAAACAAAAGGAGAGGGAGATTCAAATATAACTTCCTTAAAAGAAAAATAAATGTTAAAATAATGATATTGTGATCTTTACAAGCGGTACCAACATTAATAGTATACAACATGAGGGTCACATATGTATGTGAGAGAAATGCGCCCTGCAGTGTGAATTCAATTAAAGTGAGCAAATATTGACCACCTGCTACCTTCCTTGCATTATGTTGGGTGAAATGGAAGATACATGACCTCAATTATGATCTTAGTTGAAGGAATCAAATTTTAAATGCATAAAACAGAGCTAAAATTGAACAGTGTATTGCCAAAATGTGAAATAATTGGGGTAATCTTAGCAGCTCTATCCAAATAAGTTGCAACAAATCCTTATGAGACTTGAGGCAAGGCTTGCCTCTCTCACTATCAGCCCCCTTTTGCCAAACCTTGGAATAGGGTCAGAGAGGATCTGGTCTTTGTCCTTAGATCAAAGGTTACCATTCTTTGGAGCTAAACTTTGAGCTTACCTGTCCTGGCTCATCTGTCCTAAATTCATGTCCAATCTGCCCACATCTCTGCCTACTTATTAAGAACTCAAGTCTTGCTTGTGCCTTACCAGTTGCACATTCCCTGTAGAAGACTATTGTTTCAAATTGTCACCAGTCATTCCCACACTGTGAAAACAGGATTCAGGTCCCACCCTATGAGTAAGGGAGCCCAAGAGCACCTGGAGCGTCAAAGAGCTGGGAAGATGGGCCATAAATAAGAAAAAGGAGGATGCAATAAAGAGGATACGGCAACTGAAAACAAACATCACTGAGATCCTCGTTGCCCAGGGCAGTCTTCTACTCCGTCCCAACAACTATCCAAGAACCTACTGAGTAAATCACCAGTGAGGAAATATCTTAGCCCCAGAACCACCTGGCTGAAAAGAACTTTAGAGATCATCTGGCTATTTTGATTTTTTATAGTCAAGAGAAACTCACTCAAAGATGTGAGCTTGAGTCCCAGGTGGTCTTCCTAATGTCACGTGATGCTTCCTGGGACAGGCCTGTGCTGAAAGCTGTGGGGGATGCCTTTCCTGATGGAGAAAAGAAAGAAAAAAGGTAAACGTGGCAGCTCTGCTAATGAATCAGTTCTCTTTTTTTCTGGCTTTTTATTAATCCCACATTTGGTACAAATACAATACTGGCTAATTTTCTAATGGGACACATGTGAACATCTCCTAAACTAGCTTGTAGCCTTTCAACAGGGCCAGGACAAGGTGAGGTAGGAGAGACGCCTGACACAATCCTGAGAGTGTCTCCTTGCATTTTGCACCCTCACTGCCTCACTCATCTCACTTTAGACCCAGCCCTGCATTTCAACAACTCTAACAATGTTGACTGTGTTGCCTGATTTATTTATAATACAGGTCAAGATAGAGAATCAGGGAGCCTGTTATTCAGATAACGAGCCAAAAAAAATAGACACTTATAAAATGAATGGCTAACTGAATTCATGATATTTTCCTGCATAATGATTACATTAGCAAAACAGAGATGGAGCACCTATAACTATGAAATACACATAATGTTAGTGTGTTAAAGGATTCCAAACCCAAAATAATCACAATATCTTCAGCAGACTGATTTTAGATATGTCCAGACATCAAGATCTCTCCTATGGGTGTTTTTTGTTGGGGGGGGTGGTTTGGCTACGTTGGGTCTTTGTTGCTGCACGCGGGCTTTCTCTAGTTGCAGGGAGCAGGGGCTACTCTTCGTTGCAGTGCATGGACTTCTCATTGAGGTAGCTTCCTTTGTTGCGGACCATGGATTCTAGGTGCACGGGCTTCGGTAGTTGTGGCGTGAGGGCTCAGTAGCTGTGACTCGCAGGCTCAGTAGTTGTGGCTCGTGGGCTCTAGAGTGCAGGCTCAGCAGTTGTTGCGCATGGGTTTAGTTGCTCTGCAGCACGTGGGATCTTCCCGGACCAGGGCTCAAACCCATGTCCCCTGAATTGGCAGGTGGATTCTTAACCACTGCACTACCAGGGAAGTCCCCTCTCCTATGGGTTTTTAATTTAATTCAAAATACAATTTGCTCTCTGAGTTACAGAAGTTGTAATTGTCTTAAAAAAGAGAAAAGCTGCTCAGTGTTATTGCCACATGACAAATGGAGGAGTGTAATAAGTAAGTGGGAGAACTGGCATAAATGAGTAGGACACATCACATATGATGTTCACTAGAACATGCAGTTTTTCAGCGTCTGAAATATAGACTAGATTAAAATGCAACTTCTCTTTTGGATAAACAATGGTGTTTATATTAGGGCACTTAACTCTGCCAGCACCAAGGGCTGATCAATGGTACCCATCTTATGTTACAATGAAATGATGCTCAGGCTGAGACTGTCAGGTCTAATGCTTGGCATAGTAAGTACAACCCATCTGATGGACAATTCCGAGTCTCTCAAGAGCTTGCGTGACTATGAGAAGTCAGAGGGGACAGTAACAGTGAGAAGTCAGAACTTACTTTATTGCACTATTGGAAACCCAAGGCAAACCCAAACCAGCTTAAACATCAAAGAGAAGATGGTTGGCTCAAGAAATCCAACTTACAGTTGAATCATCAAAAAAACAAAAGGTTGTAAATGAGCCTCAGGAAGAACTAGGGCTAGGACACAGGTGATGAATCTTTCTCTCTCACTCTCTCTCTCTCCCTCCCTCCCTTTCTCTTTCTCCCTTTTCTTTGTGTTCTTCTCATTCTGGATTCCTTCTCTCCCCCACAGACCACCTTTCTCCAAATAGTAAGAAATTTAGCCAGGAGAACAGGGTCAGGTGAGAAAATGACTGCCCCTGGAACAGCCATATGGAATCTCATGGAGAAGAGAGTAGACAAGAGAGGGGGTTGTTCCATACACAAAAATAAACTCAAAATGGATTACAGACCTATATGTAAGACTAGACACTATAAAACTCTTAGAGGAAAACATAGGAAGAACACTCTTTGACATAAATCACAGCAAGATCTTTTTTGATCCACCTCCTACAGTAATGGAAATAAAAACAAAAATAAACAAATGGGACCTAATGAAACTTAAAAGCTTTTGCAAAGCAAAGGAAACTACAAACAAGACGAAAAGACAACCCTCAGAATGGGAGAAAATATTTGTAAATGAATCAATGGACAAAGGATTAATCTCCAAAATATATAAACAGCTCATGCAGCTCAATATTAAAAAAAACAAACAACCCAATCAAAAAACGGGCAGAAGACATAAATAGACATTTCTCCAAAGAAGACATACAGATGGCCAAGAAGCACATGAAAAGCTGCTCAACATCACTAATTATTAGAGAAATGCAAATCAAAGCTACAATGAGGTATCACCTCACACCAGTTAGAATGGGCATCATCAGAAAATCTACAAACAACAAATGCTGGAGAGGGTGTGGAGAAAAGGGAACCCTCTTGCACTATTGGTGGAAAAGTAAATTGATATAGCCACCATGGAGAACAGTATGGAAGTTCCTTAAAAAAATAAAAATAGAATTACCATATGACCCAGCAATCCCACTACTGGGCATATACCCAGAGAAAACCATAATTCAAAAAGACACATGCACTCCAATGTTCATTGCAGCACTATTTACAATAGCTAGGTCATGGAAGCAACCTAAATGCCCATCAACAGATGAATGGATAAAGAAGATGTGGCACATATATACAATGGAATATTACTCAGCCATAAAAAGGAACGAAATTGGGTCATTTGTAGAGATGTGGATGGATCTAGAGACTGTCATACAGAGTGAAGTAAGTCAGAAAGAGAAAAACAAATATCGTATATTAACGCATATATGTGGAACCAAGAAAAATGGTACAGATGAACCGGTTTGCAGGGCAGATATAGAGACACAGATGTAGAGAAAAACATATGGACACCAAGGAGGGAAGGTGGCGGGGGGAGTGGTGGTGGTGGTGGGATGAATTGGGAGATTGGTATTGACATGTATACACTAATATGTATAAAATGGATAACTAATAAGAACCTGCTGTATAAAAAATAAATAAAATAAAATTTCAATGATAAAACAGACACAATGCACAGTCAGGCAGATTAATTAAATATGTGAAACAATTTAAAAAAAAAGAGAGGGGGTTGCCGAAGAGACAATTCCATAGATGTCCTTTCAGCATTCACTCTAAAAGTCACCTAGTACCAAAGACCGCTTTACCCCTTAAAGAGGAGGACAACCCCAACAGATGTGTATTAAAGACAAAGCATTTCCTTATTTTATGTAATTTAAAAGTTAAAGGGAAAAGAATGAGGCCATTTGAACCACTTTTAGAGACAACACAACACACCTGTGTTTATATGGCCTTTCTTTCTTGACTTGGTGAGCCTCACTTTATCTTATCAGGAGGGTAAAGCAGGAACAGGGACAGGTTGGGTCACTGATCTCTGCTTGGCCACAATTCTGCAAAGACAGACTAGGAGAGACAGTGTGGAGCCCCCTTGGTCACACCATCCACAGAAGCGTCATTCATGCTTCAAGAACCAGTACAGGAATCAGCACTTGAGATAGTCTTGTGCTGTTGTTGTTGTTTCTGTTGTTTTGTTTTGAGAAGTGAAAGAGCAGAAGAGACCTATTGTGTGGATCTCAACGTAATGAAATTTCCTAGAACAGTGTTCAACAGATACTTCCTCCCCTCATTTGAAGAAGTTTCCTGACCTGCAGGAGTTTGTATCATCAGTCAGCAATTCTCTGAAAAGGTGGAAGAGAAAAGTTGACTCTATTTTCCTGATTGTAGTAATAATAGCAATAATAATAAAACAGCCATAGCAACATCAAAACAAGTATTATTACTTTTATATAAAAACAGCTTAACATTTGTTAAGAGTTTGCAACAGACAGGTACAGCTCTAGAAGTTTTATGTGCGTACGGTCACTCCACTTTCATTATAAAATAATGATGAGAATCCAGTTTCCAAATGAGGTATGTATTCTTAAGACCCTTAAAATCCAGCAAGGCTCATTTACTAAAATTAAGTATGCCAATTAATCCAACAGTTGGACAGGTGATAGATGTTTAAAATCTGGTATTTAAACAAATGAGACTCTCTATACTAGATCACAACTCCTAGAAACTCTATTACCAAATGTTGTCATTGGAAAGAAGGCAAGTATTTCTTTGCTCTCTCAAAAACTTTATGGATTTCTGGAGTGGTAGTGATAGTCGAGTGGTAGCAACTTACAGGAATAAATTCATCAATTTTGTCATGAGGTATTCTTGACAAATGCACCAGTCTGTAGCTAATATCACATAAAATGAAAAAAGAAATGCTGAGTTAATCACATTCCCATAGAATCTATCAATACTTTTTGATAAAGAGAGTAAGTTCTCTTTGCATTCCTTTCCAATCTGGAAAATGGGTCTTGCCCTGTTGGGTCCTTTATGGATTTAAAAACTTAATTCAATAATACTTATTTTGCCTCTATACGGATATATCCCCTTAATGACATGACCAAATAAATGCTTCATTTAAATTTGACTACACTTTGCCTGTAGCTCTTAAAATTTTTCCCCCCTGAATTAATAAAACATACAAAATGCAGGTGGTAGCATATGGTACCTTCCATGGGAACATTTCATTTAAATTATTGAGAATTCTGCAATCTGATTCCACTTTAATGAATACATGAAAAGTACCTCTTACATTATAAATGTGTAACTAGCCAGATTAACTATTTTCATATGCTTTGCTGATTTTTCCAATACCTTCAGGAGTTATAATAAATATTTTATGTTTAATCAAAGGATATGATACATGCTATTTATCGTCTATTAAGCATCTGCTTAAATATTTCTAAAATATCAATGGGAGTGACAATCTACATCCAGCTACTGCAAACAGCCTGACCTGATGTTTAATACATTTCAGTGCCATTGCACATTCACAGAACTTATTAATCAAACAATCCATTAAGACATCATCCCCTAAATCTCAAGATTGACCTATACATAGGAAAGAGGGGAATGTAAATTATACAAACCTCCTGGGGGACAATTTGAAAATATTCATTAACATCCTTAAATTGTTTACAACTTTTTGACCTAGAAATTCTACTTCTGGGAATTCATCTTAAGGAAGCAAATAAATATGTGAAAGAATTTATGTTTATCACAGCGTGATTTATATCAGTATAGTTAGCATGCCCCAGCTTATGATTTTATAATAAGGTAAAATATTCACTAAATACTCAATGGCAATCATATGCCATTTTCTCTTCAGTTGCCTAAGCCAGAAATAAGCTGACCTCAGATTTTCATTCTATTATTTCTGAGGAAAGAAAAAAAAACTTTTATCTGGGAAAATATTCTTGTACACTTTAAAAGAGAAGGCAGGTTATAAAGTCCTATGTATGTACAGGATAATGCCATTCAGTGCATGGGGGGAAAAACTGTCTCTCTCTCTGTCTCTCTGTCTCTCTGTCTCTGTCTCTCTCTCTCTCTCTCTCTCTCTCTCTCTCTATATATATATATATATATATATACACCAAAATGTTGACAGTGGTTACCACTACTGGATGGTTAGATTGCAAATGACTTTTATTTTCTTTTTAACACTTATTCTGCAATTTCCATTTCCAACACAAGTGATTATTTTTATTTTCTAACCAGTTGATACAGTACATATTATAATAGCTATCAAGGTCCCAAGCATGGGTGCCACTCAGCCTCCCACTGATGATGATCACCTCCTCCTCCAGAATATTCTCGCTTCTAAGGGCTCAGTTTTCTGCTTGCCTATGAAAGTTCCTGGGAAGCCTCTGACACCAGCTTCTTGTGCTGTGCAAAGACCCTCAGTTGCAATATTGTGACATGCTCACAAATTCCACTCACATCCCTCCTACTTGTTCATTTTATGAATGAAAACACAGATGAGATTGCTGGCAAAGGTCACAAAGGCATATCATCTAAGGTGGAATTTGCACGTGTATCATTTAGTTACCGACCCTGTTCATTCAGGAGTCCAAATTTGCAGATTCCATTTCTCTCCATAGCGGAAAGCTCCACAAATCAAAAATGGAGGCTTTGAAAGGACTGGAGTCAGGACAATCCCATATATCTAGTATCCTACCCGGCATATCTACCTGTATGTACAAGGAGTAGCTCAAACTAACTTTGTAGAAACTCTTCCAATAGCACCCTATTGCCTATTGAATCATGTTCAGACCCCTTACTCTGGCATTTCAGATCTTCTGTGCTCTGTCCTCAAAACTATTTCTGCCCATATTGCTTTCTATTTCCAGACATATAATTTCCTTTTTATCCAAACATTTTCATTCACAATAATTTAAATGTATAATGTGTTTTTCAATTTTTATGCATTTGCTTATGCTGTTCCCTGTTCCCTTTATACTTAAAATTCCCTGCTCTGTATGGATTATGCCTACCCATCAAATAGTGCATCTTAATTTTCCCTGCATCTATATCAGACCGACTAGCCTAATGTAATTTCTGGTTCTGCCCTAACCCAGACCGGGGAAAGCAATACATTGCCTAAATTCTTTTTAAACTTTTCAAGTTTTAAAATACGTTTCCTCATTTGCTAGAAAAGCAATGCTTGCATATTAATACTGACATTATACTAACAGAAACAAACATTTGAGTGTAAACTGTGCTATAACATAAATTGATTCCAAGACAGAAAAGATAGGATTTGAGAAGGGAGAATGGGCAAGTAAATTCTCCTGTCTACTTAATTACAGAACATTCATGTAAAATTTCCTTTGGCTGCCTCCATTAATATAGCAATGATTTTCATGCCACTTTAACAGGGTAATTTCATCAACTTGGCAAAGCAAAAAGAAAAATAAAATATCATTAATCCCTCTGATTTGATTTCTCTCTGCTTTCATTTTTAGCTTATTAGATTTTATGCATTTCTAAGGGCTACCAAAATATAATGGTATAAAAATATAAACAAACCAATCAGAGAAAGGCAGGTTGTGGTCAGATGAGGAGTGTCATGCTATGAAGTTCACAATGTATCCTACAGACAAAGGGGATTCTCGTGAGTATTTCAGGCAGGAGACTAACATTATCATATTTGTTTCTTAGAAAGTTACCTGGTCAATAAAGGAAGATGGATTAGTATTGAAAGAGGGGTGAGGTATAAGGAGCTATGGCAACAATCAGACAAATACTGAACTAAGATATTGAGATGCTGGGAACAAAGGGGTAAAGATGGAGACTAGAGGTCAGATTGTAAAGTGGTTTTGAAAGGCAGCATGTTGATTGCTTGAATTTAGGGAGTGATGCCCTGTGTATATTGTAAGAAACTAGATTTCAAGGAATCTTTTTGAAAGCAAACATTTATTAGAATTTTTCATGGTGTGTGTCTGTTACCGCATATGGAAAAGCAGTAGATACAAACCACAGCTAGATCATGAGCCCTACAAATTGTTCCCTTGACTGAATCTGCCCGTCTGTGAGTCTGAAATAATGAAGAAGCAAAAACAAAGTCTCCTCCAGACAGAAAAAATTGGTAGAAATTTTTTCCTAATAGAAACAATACCAATACACAAAAAGAGGAAAATATACAGCAGAGAGTTAAGGATGTAGTTAAATCCAAATGCCTGATGTTGAGTTGCTAAAATAGAGGAGAGTCACTGGAATTTATCCTGAAAGGAAGCTTTCGGAGTGTTTGTCAGTTCCTCCAATAGCAGTTTATCACAACACAAGCCAACAGATCACACCATTATTTTAACATTAACTTATCCACAGCTCCAGACTCAGGTGCTGCAAAGAGTCCAAAGTCTATAGATGTGGTAAACAGGTTTGGCTGCCCAGGTTTTCTCAGCCTTGCAGATTAGCTACCAGGCCTTTGATTCATTCTCAGGACGTGCAGAGGAGAGGAAAAGGAATTGCCAGCGCTGGTTTCTTGGTAAGCCCCTTTCTGCACAAATAAGATAGTAATTGTCAAAAAATTGAAGGCCGGGAACTTTAATTTTCTGCCATCTGTAATCGTGTGCAAGCTGTGGCAAAGCCAGAAATGAAATCAAGGTACTAAGGCATCGAATATGTCATTTCTTATGTCATTTTTTTGGACTATGGATCTGGAGAAAATAAGCTGTTTGCAACAGGGTAATTTAGTTATATGATGCACTCATGCAAAATCCCATTTTAAGTGACAGGGCATCATTATGGAGTAACCACATGATATGGATAGGGGCTGGCACAGATTCTAGTGAACAGCCACACTCCTTTATTTGAGCCGTTACATCATGAATCAGAATGGACCAAAATGAAGATGTACCCTCTTTAAGAGTAGAAACTCCATGCTGACATGAGAGCAGAGAGCTGCTCAGGCAAGCTGACAGTTTCTGCAGGACATGATGGGGCCATCAAGTTTCCACTAGAGAATTTCTGATGGAACAAAATATATCTAGAACAATAACTAAACAAATATTCCCCCCAATAATGCCTTTAAAACATATGAAAGTTCTGTAGAATAATCATTAAGTCTAGAGACACAGGAAAAGTTTATGTGGGTTAGCAAAATTATGCAAGATATATATAGTGCAGTTTAAATGTTTATCTAATAATGAGTAAGCCTAGTGCATTGGGTCAAACATACATAAAAAGGATAGGTAGAACTACTCTAGGCTCAAACTGGACCTGGAAAATTACCTGTTCAATGTGATTAGTAACTCCAATTATTTAAGGAAGAAATTCTAAGCACATAGTTTCTCAGGGAATCAGCAAGAGCCAGCAGAATAAACACACGCTTAAGAGACAGATGCAAGTTCAAATCCTGCCTTTACCACTTAGCAGCAATGTGACTTCACTGGTTGTAAATTTTGGGTAATACTACTGGCTTCATTGTCTAGAGTAAAGGTAACAGGTGAAAAACACCTGACATAATTCATGCTAACTTATGTCTCCCTTCCTCCCCCTTTTCCCTCTGAAGTCAAGGCTCTTTCAGCCTCCAAAGGGATCAATTATGGCAGCAGTTAGTCCTGGGCACAGCTATGTTATCAGGCATTCCACACTGTTCCTTGTTCATTTCATTCAAGCCACCTACATTGCTTCCTTCCATTTTCTGACTCTTTAGAGATGAATTTATGTGTCTGCCTGGAATACAAATGGCTTGAGTCATGCTTGTGTCCTGGTCCTGACAACTAAGATAAAAGTTTCATGGAGAAGTGGGCTGTTCTCAGGCAACAGCACAGAAAATACAACTCCTTAAATTGGTTTAATTTTACCATTTTCAAAAATTGTTGAAAATACTTCCTCCTCTGTTTCATTTCTTAAAGGCTTGATAAAACAAAAACCTCTTGTTAGTCTCCTAATCCATAATTGCACAGAAGAAATCTAGATGGATTTCTTTAGGATATGTTTTGGCTACTGAGCTCTACAATGATTTCATAAAAATATTAGGCATGAAAGAAATATCAATGGTGGACTCTCCCAGAGAGAAGCAAAGTTCTGCTCACCTTTGCAGTCTGCACTCCAATATGATACTAAGGTTATGCCTGATTTGGGGAAATGAAAACAACCACACTCAGGCACAAGGCACATAGGAAGGGTTATCTCCCTCCCCAGCTCCTCCTCCCACAAATTCCTGATACCTAGGGGGCCCAGGAGATGGCAGACAGGTGATCAGGGAGCTCTTTGCTCAAGTGCTCATTGAGGCCGCTTCATCCTATAACTGAGATCTCCTCTTTTACTGGCACAGAGTGTTTATCTCAGCCTCAGCTAAATAAAAAAGAGCTTCATTTTATCTAGTTAACTCTTCTGGCCCCCTGATTCCTCAGGAGGGAAGCGAAAGGAAAATTTTCTCCCTTTCTTGGTCACAGATGTTAACAATAAAAGAAACAATAAATTAACAGACTCTGTTAGATATGCTTCCTGAGATTAAATGTGAACATGGTGAGTGTATTTGTTCTTTGCTCCAAGGTGGTTTCTTCCTCCTATATTTTGAATACTGGAACAGAATAATAGAGTATGCTCACAACTTGTGTTCATGGCTCTGATGAAGGTATATCACAAAAGGAGGAAAATTTACTTCCACAGTTCAAAGTATAAGACAAAAGTGTCTGTACAGGGGGAGAAGTACAGGTGAAAGGAGAGGAAGAAAGGAAGTCATAGCATATGAAACATTGCAAATGCCCAACAAATATTAACTGATTCTGTCGTCATTGTCGTGGTCATTGTTGGACTGTCATCATTTCCAAGGGCAAATACTGGATAAACTGGATGGGTGGAAGTCAAAACAAAATGGATAGAGAAGATAAATAAACAAATGTAAGGAATGATTTTTAGAAAAATTTTAAAAGGTAGAGAAGGAATAAACAAGTAAGGGAACATAAAGAAATAGAAATTAGGAATGCTCTGGAACTTTATTAGATAGGTATATATAGATCGCTGTCAGCCACAAAGCCTAAAGTGCTTTAGAAGAACGTGTACTGGATAAATAAGAGGTTTTTCTTTTTTTTTTTTTCTAAAAGGACCAAAAACACAGAAAATTCACAGGATGCATGAAAATTCAGCCTATCATTCTAAATGGACCTCTCCCAGGATGCCTTTCTCATTTTTTTCTGAGCTGTACAAAACACATTTAAGTATAGGATTTCAAGTATGTTGACTTTTAAAAAAGAATGTTACTTCAAGAGTTCTTCAGGGACAAGAAACAGAACGTGGGTGCTTTCTATCTTCTTCTGAATGCTCTTCTTTCACTACCACAAACATATAGTGCCCATTTTTCAGATGCTACAGTTTCATATACATTGTAGCTGACATCTAGAAGAGAATCAAACACTTTAAGAGTCTTTTCTGAGGCTTTGGTTGACAGTCTAACTGTGAAACATTCCAACAACATCTTAGGTTTCTCAGAATTTATTCATAATTGTCCATGCCTAATATTTTTAACTACAATCCTATTATAATAAAGTGTCAACAACTGTATGAAATTGAGCCTTTAGTTTCAATTGCCAGATCAGCCCTCCATTTTCTCCCACCAAATGCCTCAGTCCCACTGTCATGTTAATAGCAGGCCTTGAGTTTGTAGGGACCATTTCAACACATATTTGAAATTCACCCAGTTATGGAATGCCAAGAGTGTCTTACTGTCCAAGGTGTACCCACCATTTCACTGAACCATATTCAAACAACTTCAAGGTTATTGTCAGCTAGTGTGCTGCTTATTGTTCAGTAAATTAGTTCTTTCTTATACATGAATCAATTCAACTCCCTAAATAGGCAGGAAGGTCCATACTTGTTCATCTGCTGGCTTCTAGTGAGAAAACATACACACATCATTGGCAGATTGGCACACTGGTGAATTTAATTGTGGCCACAATACAGGTCCAGGTCATTCATGTGGATAATGCCTCACTACATGCTAAAGAGTCATTATCTGTTTGGAGAACGAAACCCACCAACTCACTAAACCTTCATTATTAATGTACTGACAGTGTTCCAGACCACGTGGTATGTATTTTATTCTCAGAAACAGCACAAGGAAGCAAGTAGTATCACTTGGCACAATTTGCAGATGAGGAAACTGTTGCTGAGAGACTGAAGGCATTTCGAAGCCCACACAGCCAGTTGGTGGCAGTCACATTGAATCCAGGTCTTTTTGTCTCCAGAGCCATGCTCAGAAATATTCTTCACTGACTTAGTGCACATAAGCATACCTGGAAGGCTTGTTGAAGCCACAGAATCCCACTCACAGAGATTCCAATTCTGATCTAGAAAGTCTGGAATGAGGCTCAGATCTCCACATATTAAAAAGCACCCCCTCTCCAGGTGATTCTAATGCGGGTGGTCTGCGGATCACCCTTTAGGAGAAGCACAGGAATCCTTGCAGTGTCTCCCTGGTTCTGCTCTGTGGCCTACTGCACATTTTAAAGATGATAGCAGCAGTATCACCGACACATGCTCCTTTCTTTCCATATTCCCACCAGGAGGGTGGAATTTATTTCTCTATCCTCTTGAATCTAGTAGGCTTTGTGTCTGCTTTGACCAATAGAATACAGAACTGACTCTGTGCCATGTGCAGGTATAACCCTTAAGTAGGAATTATTTGCTTTCTGCCTCTTTAAACCAAGAGACTACCCTGACATCACCATGCTGTAAGAAGTCCAAGTCACGTGGAAAGACTCTGAAGGATGAGACACCATGTAGTGAAAGAAAGAGACAGAAAGAAGTTGAGAATGAGAGAGAGTTGCTAAGGCACACCAGACATGAGTGAAGATGCCACCTTGGAAGTGGAGCCTCCAGCCCCTGCCACCCTAGTGGACAACACACTCAGCAGAGATAAACCATATAGCAGAGTCCTTCCTGAATTCCTGACCCACAAAGTCATGAGCAAAATAAATGCTTATGTCAAGCCCTAAGTTTTGGACTCATTTGTTACAGAGTAGTAGAAAACTGAAATATACTACCATACAAAATTATAATTATATATATAATTATAAAATTATATATATAAAATAAAGCATTGAAACCCTTATGCAGAAAGGAGTTCTAACCAAAACTCAATGTGATTGAGTAAAATTTCTTTTCCTGTAATTATCTGAGAATTTTCTTGAATTCTCATTTTTACTTTGAATGTGTTAACATGGCCATACCATTCTTATTCTGTGGGAAAATTTTTATTATTGTTTACATATTTTAAACTTTAAAATATTTTATATAGTGAAATTAGTGATTTCACAATATTTTATATAGTGAAATTATTGATACATTTTCTTTAATTTTGTATTTCCCCTTACCTTTATTTTATTTTATTTTATTTTGAGGTATACGTGACAAATAAAAATTGTATATATTTAAAGTATACAATGTGATGTTCTAATGTATGTATATATTGTGAAATGATTACCACAATCAAGTTATTAACACATGCATCACCTCACAAAGTTATCATTTTTATGTGTGTGACGTGAGAATACTTAAGATCTACCCTCTTAGCAAATTTCAAGTATACAATACAGTATTATTAGTTACCATGCTGTACATTAGATCTTCCTTACATTTAGAACAACTCCCAAATTGTGCTGTCTTCTGCAAAAGCAATGTGAAGAAAGGCATACACAAAGATCTACATTCCACTTTTTTGCACCTGATTCACCTGTTCAGAGATAAAAGTCAGTCTGGGTTATTCACTGGATTTGTATGTGTTCTTCCTCTAGAGAGCCAAATTGGGACTGAATGGCTTCATTTTCATAAGTTCCCAGATGAACACAAATCCAGAGTGAAATTTAACAGACTTTTAACTTGCATAAGCAATTGTTAAGTTTTCAGAACTAACCACTTCTGTGGTGGAGATATAATGGCATTTTATCCTTTTAACCTCATGACTAGACACTCTGCACAGAAAATCCTGTTTTGATCATGGAAATTGATGCATATACCAAATCGTTGAATAACTACACTCATTCCCATCTGCTAAGAAGACACGGTACCACATAAGGTGCCTGGCCAGGACTTTTGAGGCATAACAATCAACCGAAGATGGGATCAAACATAAACCATGCTGATTGCAACAATGGTTCTGCCCAGTCTGACTTTCTGTTTAGCTCTGGGAAAAATGCTTCAATGGAAAACTTTATGGCCATCATATGTGAACATAATCAATTATAAAAGCTTAGTGTTTTGGACAACCTGATGGAAGCTGTATCTAACTTTCCTAAAATTGCTCACCATGTGCTAAAGACCTTCCTCTTCACTCTCAGGGCCACCTTACTATCATCAAACTTGGAACACAATCTTTCTTTCAACATAAATTGGAGTTCTGCTTCATCCTAACCCACAAATGTCCCCTACTTGGCTTTTTTGTTGCTGTTGTTTATTCTTGAGTTTTTTACAGAATCTGTGTCAAACCCATCTCACATCCCTCAAATATTCATCTCTACTTTCTGTCCAACTCCCTCATCCAGTCTCATGGTTTAGCAATAGGCTGTAGCTGATTACCTCTCTCCAGAATTCAGACTCAGATACCCAACTACCTGTGGGGCACCTCCACCTGGACACCTAAATCTTAACACATCAAACTGAATTAACTATCTTCAGCCCACCGTTTCCCATTTTAATGAATGGCAATATCACCCATCCACTTCCGCAAATCCACTCCCTTGCTCCAATCTAGTTACCAAGTCTCCCCATGTTTAGCTCCTCAAACGTCGCAAATTTAACCCTCTGTTAGCACAACAATGTAGCCCCTTACCACAACCTTTGTTCAAGTGTTCATTGCCTTTCACTTTAACTACTGAAAAAGCTTTTCAGCCCTCTATACATTAGCCCATCAAAAATGATAACAGTCAACATCTATCGAGTGTTACCATGAGTCAGGCATTTTCCAGGGTTCTTATGTGTATAAATTCATTTAATCATTTGGTAGGTGTTTTTATGATACCTCATTTTAAAGGTAAAGAATCAAGGCAAAGAGATCGAGTTGCTTTCCCAATATCACATCTAAATATAACAGAACCAGAACAGGAATTCAAGCATCCTGACTTATTAGCCCAAGCTCTTAACCACTCCATTCCATTACCTAAATACCACCTTCATCTGTTTCAAGTGGCTGCCAGTCAGTTATAGACTTAAAACCAGGCTCCCCAGAAAAGCACTCAGAGCACTTTAATGTAATCCCGCCTCCTGCTTTCTTGCATCCTCAGCCTTTGCCCCTTTACTTGTCTCTGCTTTCTGTGTGCAGATCTACTGTATGCAGATTCTACCACTCTAGAAAAGATTTTTCTGTCAAACCTGCCACCCTTCCAGGTTCCTGGTATTAGAGACCAAGATGCAGGCTCTTGATGTTCCCCTTGCTACAGGGGGGGTTGCTGCTCCATGACCTTTCCCCTGAAGAGAGCTAGGGAATGAATCTGTGTACACAAACACACACACACCCTTACATCAAATATGGACAGCTTGTAAGAGAATACTGACTGCAAAAGGAAGAAGAGATAACAAAAAATGATTGATAAAAACAATACAATTGTTTTCTCCCAATTAGGAGATTGGGATTGACATATATACACTAATATGTATAAAATGGATAACTAATAACCTGCTGTATAAAAAAATAAATTAAATTCAAAAAAAAGCACAACAATACAATTATTTCTTTTCCTTTTCCCTTACCCTTCCTAATAACTCAATCCTAAAGCCATTGGGTGGGGCAAAGCAAGAGAGCTGTCCACATGGATGGCTGACCTGGTATGGATGTCTGAGGCCAAATAGGATGAACAAAGAGCGTGTCCACACTGGGGAAAGCCCAGTTTGAGATGTCACATATTTGATCAGTCTTCCTGTGTGTAACCAATAGATCAGCACCATGGCCATCTTCACCTCTCTATGACACCTTCCTCATATCCCACATCACTCTGTGTTCCTACACCATATGCTGAGCCTTCCCCAGTGTAGACTAGACACTCTGCTCCTCCTGCTTGGGCTCTGATCCCCCTCATAAGCCACTTCTCTGTGTGGACAGCATGTTCACCCTGCCATGCTGTGATGCTTATACCGGACTGCCCCCATTAATGGATGCCCTTCTCACCTCATTTGGTTCTAGCACCTCACACCAGGACTTCTTTCCCCGCCTCCTCACGTAGATACATTCCTCACCCAACTTGGACTTTCAAATTCCAGCCAGGACACTGTGATGTTAATTTTATGTATCAACTTGACTGGGCCATGGGGTGCCTGGATACTTGTTTAAACCTTATTTCTGTGTGTGTCTGTGAGGGAGTTTCTGGATGAGATTAATATTTGAATTCATTTACTGAATTGGTGGGCCTCACCCACTTTGTTGAAGGCCTGAATAGAATAAAAGGCTGAGTAAAAAAGAATTCTTGCTCTCTGCCTCACTGTCTTCAAGCTGAAACATAAGACTTCCCCTGGATATGCATTCAAACTTGGCCTGGAACTTACAGTTGTTAGGCTGTAACAACTTGGCTCTTCCAGTTGTTAGGTCTTTGGACTCAGATTGGAACTGACACCAATTGGCTCTCCTGGGTCTCCAGCTTGCCAAATGCAGGTCTTGGACTTCTCAGCCTCCATAATCACAAGCCAGTTCCTTATAGTAAATATCTCTCAGCTGTTTTATCTATCTATCTATCTCCTATTGATTTGGTTTTTCTGGAGAATCCAGACTAAGATGCCCACTTAACCTTGCTCAGTTTCCAATAGCCCATGCAGCCCACTTTTCAGCTTTGTCGTCCTGTTCAGCCCCATCTTCCCCCTTGTACTTAGGACATCAAACTGGGTCCCCACACACACACAGTGTGGATGCACTCCTCACCCTGCCTGGGCTCCAGCATCTCCCACCAGCCATCCACTCATGTGGACAACTCTCTTGCTTTATCCCACCCAATGCCTTTAAAAATGATTTATTCAGGAAGGAAAAGGGGAAAAGAAAATGAAAGTGCTGTACTATTATTTTTATTGATCTTATTTTTTGTTATCTCTTTTTCCATTCACAGCCAATATTCTCTTACAAGTGGTTCGTATTTGCTGTCTTCATTTTCTCAACCCACTCCCTTCTGGTTTCAACCTTCATCACTTTCTGATGCTATTAGGTCATCAGTGACTTTCTTATTTCTAAATCTAAGAGATGTTTTTCAGTCTTCATGCTGCTTGATCTGTTTGAGGCATTTGACACTTTGACCTCTGAAAATAGTCTATTCCCTCTGCTTTCATGGCACAGCACTCCTGTGATATTCCTCCTCTCTCACTGGCTACTTCTCCTTTACAGTCTCCTCTTCCTCTGCCTAGTGCTTGAATGTTGGCACTGCCCAAGGCTCAGTCCCAAGCCTTCTGCTCTTCTCACTCATCACACTCCCACATCTCAGTACTGCTTTGGCTCTGGTTGTCATCTACATGTTATTATTTTAGAAATCATCTCTATCTCTGCAAGCCTGACTCTGAGCTCCAAACACATACACCCCACTGTCAACCATACATTCATTCAACTCAGTAATATTTATTGAGTACCTACTGTGCACTATGTGCACTGATGTAGGTCTTAACATCTTCATTCAGGTGTTTGAGGCACCCAACACTCAGCACACAGAGAGAATGCAACTATCTTCACCTCTCCTCCATGGTCTCTGCATATATCCAGGGTTCTTTATCTCAGGAAATGGCATGAGCATCTTCCTCTCGGCCAGAGCCAGAATCATCTGACCCTCAACTCCTCACCTCACACCCAGTCATTTACTAAGTCCAACTGATTCTACCTCTTACGTATCTCTTAAGTCTCTCCAATTTGCTACATTTCCACTAACGCTCTAGACCTGACCACCATTGTTACTGGACTACAGCCTCCTAACTGGCCTCCCTGACTAGAGACCTGCCCCTTCACACACATGAACTTTCTAGTTACTCTCCACATGGTAGCCAGAATATTCTTTCTCTAATGCAAATCTAATCACGTCACTCCCCAGATGTTAACTGTTTCATGGGAGTTCCTTGTGCCTTTGAGATAAAGAGGAAACTCTCTAACATGGCTTCAGAGCCATCCATGATCTGGCCTGCTCTGCTCTTCAGCCTCACTTCTGCTGTTTCTGCACATGGAACCTTCTCTGCAGGCTCCAAATGGAGGCTGGAGCCTGGAGACTGGCTTATAACCTCCCCGAACGCCTGCTACCTACACCTAGAAATACCTCTGCTATTGCCTCTTGCTTGACTTACTTCTAACTCATCCTTCAGGTCTCAGTGGGAATGTTACCTCCTCAAAGAAGCTCTCCCTAAGGCATAGACATGGCTAAGTCATCTGTCCCCTGGAACATCCCTGTCATATCACACACATTATGCTACTCCCCTGCAACCACTCATTAAAAAGTCGGTGCTCCTTAACAGGCTGAATGTTCCATGAGATCAGGGATCCTATCTATTTACACCATCTATGCGTCACACAGCAACAAGCACACAGCAGGAGCTCAATAAATATTTGTTCAATGGATGAATGATTTATTGGTGCTATAACAATAAACTAGATCCTATTAGGTTTATCCTTTTACAATCTGGAAACATCATGAAATGCTTTTAATGTTTTCAATTAGTTACATTCATTACTATGTGATGCTATATGATGTAACAGTTGAGGAGAGGGTCCAGAGGATGCCTGCCTTGTTTCAAATCAAGCCTCTCCTCTTAATCACTGCATGCTTTGGGCAGCCACTACCTTCCCTGTACCTCTCTTTCTCCACCTGTCGTATGCTGTGTTGAGGATAAATCACTTAGAATAGCACATGACACAACTTACAGAAACACTACGTAAGGCTTATTATTATTTTGTGATATTTTTATTTAAACAAGAACCTTGCGGTTATAAAATCCCTTGATCATTAGGGAGAGATTCCAAAGATAAGGAATTTCAAGTACAATGGAAACATCAAGTGTGTACCATATTGTTTAAAAGCTTATTTAAAAATTATGTGGCACAGTGTTTAATGCATAAATAAAGATATTTAATCTTTTTAATGACCAAAACAAAATGAAAAGTAAGATATAGAAAATGGTCAAAAATGTTTGTAATGGAACAGAGATTTAACGATTTGTATTTTTTTTAATTATGACAAAAATCTAGTTTTAAAATACAAAAGTTTGGGCTTCCCTGGTGGCGCAGTGATTGGCCTGTCAATGCAGGGGACACGGGTTCGTGCCCTGGTCCGGGAAGATCCCACATGCTGCGGAGCGGCTGGGCCCGTGAGCCATGGCCGCTGAGCCTGCGCGTCCGGAGCCTGTGCTCCGCAATGGGAGAGGCCCGCGTACCGAAAAAAAATACAAAAGTTTGCCCACAAAGAGGTTTTTTTAAAAAAAACAATCTGTAAGTAATACATAGAAATACAAAGAAAAGTATTTGGAAAATAACATGTATTTCTACAAAGAGAATCAAGATTTTTTTAAATGATAGAAAATGCATTTTCCAAACTAAAACTAAGCATTATTTACAAGCCCATGCAGCAAAGCTACTCGATTAATGAGAGAATTAGCATGGAAGACATTCTCCCTTATTTCCAGAAGATACAAGGGAAGTCTGGATTAGAAACCAGATGTCACTCCCCCTAGGCTAAATCAATACATAATTTCTGCCAGCATCCAAAATATGGCACAGATTCAGAACCTGGAAAGATATTAATTAAGGAAGGGAATGACTAGAACTAAAATCACTGTATCATCTAAGGGTGAAGATGAGTCCTTTGATGACACAGAATCAACTCAAAACCCAAGGATTCCCCCACTTACTAAATGTGGATGTTGTGAGAGCAACCCAATTATCTACATCTCAATTTTCTCATCTGTAATTTGGGTATAAAAACATACTTACCTCAAGGGATTTTGTGCATAAGTTGGTTAATATCTGTAATGTGCTACACAATGCTTAGCTCATAATAAACCCACAAAAAAATGTTCACTATTACTGTATTTTATCCCATTGATTTCCACTGCACCCTAAGTGGTGCTTTCCTATACACTTGTTATCATGTACATCATTTGTGGAATTGTTTAACATTTGGATTTATTTGTATTTACATCAGGAAGGAGTTCCAGCTTTAGAGTTAACAAACCTGAGAATCAATTCTAGCTGCTTCATGTACAGGTAGTGAAACTTTAAGTACACAGTTTTAACTTCCTTGGCTTCAGTTTCCTCATCTTTAAGATGGAATAAGACCTACGTTGCTGGGTTGTAATAAAGGTTAAGTGAAATAATCTGTGTAAAGCAACAGACACAAAATGATGCTTCATAAACAGCAACAATATTATAGGAACTAAAGAGAGAGGAGACAAGTGTTCTACTGATCGCTTACTGGGATATATTAAAATGGAAATTCAGGTAAAGAAAGAATATTTCTAACTGATGTCAGTTCACCAGCAGACAAAAATCCCTGATGATGTGATTCTAGGTTGTCATTCCAAGTGACTGAGATAACCTTGTGTGCTAATTAGAAAATATTTTAATACTTGAAAAACAAGGCATTTGTCTATTTCAGCAGCATAGAAAAGAAGCTCTACTTGGTATGATTTGCCACAATGATATATTTATCAGAAGCAGTTCACTTTATCTGCTGCAAAATACTCTTTCATGTCATTAACCTACAGAAATAATTATAGGCAACTTTTTGCTAGCTGTCACAAGGGCCAAGATTGCTAGTCCAGGATTTCCGCTGACCTCCTCTGTTGAAGGCATTTGATACAACGCACACCAAACTGCCGTGTGGATGACAGGCTCTTGGTGTTCCAGCCAGGCGTCAGGGCTGTGCCTCTGAGGTGGGAGAGCCAAGTTCAGGGCACTGGTCCACAAGAGACATCCCAGCTCAACATAATGTCAAACAGCGAAAATCTCCCTGAGATCTCCATCTCAACGCTAAAACCCAGCTCCACTCAATGATCAGCAAGTTACAGTGCTGGACACCCTATGCCAAACAACTAGCAAGACTGGAACACAACCCCATCCATTAGCAGAGATGTTGCCTAAAATCATAACAAGGCCACAGACAACCCAAAACACACCACCACACGTGGACCTGCCCACCAGAAATACAAGATCCAGCCTCATCCACCAGAACACAGGCACCAGTCCCCTCCACCAGGAAGCCTACACAACCCACTAAACCAACCTTAGCCACTGGGGGCAGACACCAAAAACGAACCTGCAGCCTACAAAAAGAAGACCCCAAACACAGTAAGTTAAGCAAAATGAGAAGACAGGGAAGCACACAGCAGAAGACGGAGCAAAACAAAAACCCACCAGACCTAACAAATGAAGAGGAAATAGGCAGTCTACCTGAAAAAGAACTCAGAATGATAGTAAAAATGATATAAAATCCTGGAAATAAAATGGAGAAAATACAAGGAACATTTAACAAGGACCTAGAAGAACTAAAGAGCAAACAAACAGTGATGAGCAAAACAATAAATGAAATTAAAATTTCTCTAGAAGGGATCAATAGCAGAATAACTGAAGCAGAAGAACGGATAAGTGACCTGGAAGATAAAATAGTGTAAATAACTAGTGCAGAGCAGAATAAAGAAAAAAGAATGAAAAGAATTGAGGACAGACTCAGAGACCTCTGGGACAACATTAAATGCACCAACATTCAAATTACAGGGGTCCCAAAAGGAGAAGAGAAAAAGAAAGGGACTGAGAAAATATTTGAAGAGATTATAGTTGAAAACTTCCCTAATATGGGAAAGGAAATAGTTAATCAAGTCCAGAAAGTACAGAGAGTCCCATACAGGATAAATCCAAGGAGAAACACACCAAGACACATATTAATCAAACTATCAAAACTAAATACAAAGAAAAAATATTAAAAGTAGCAAGGGAAAAACAACAAATAACACACAAGGGAATCCCCATAAGGTTAACAGCTGATCTTTCAGCAGAAACTCTGTAAACCAGAAGGGAGTGGCAGGACATATTTAAAGTGATGAAGGAGAAAAACCTACAACCAAGATTACTCTACCCAGCAAGGATCTCATTCAGATCTGACAGAGAAATTAAAACCTTTACACACAAGCAAAAGCTAAGAAAATTCAGCACCACAAAACCAGCTTTAAAACAAATGCTAAAGGAACTTCTCTAGGCACGAAACACAAGAGAAGGAGAAGACCTAAAGTAACAAACCCAAAACAATTAAGAAAATGGTAATAGGAACATACATATCGATAATTACCTTAAATGTAAATGGATTAAATGCTCCAACCAAAAGACAAAGACTGGCTGAATGGATCCAAAAACAAGACCAGTATATATGCTGTCTATAAGAGACCCACTTCAGATCTAGAGACACATACAGACTGAAAGTGAAGGGATGGAAAAAGATATTCCATGCAAATGAAAATCAAAAAGCTGGAGGAGCAATTCTCATATCGGACAAAATAGACTTTAAAACAAAGACTATTACAAGAGACAAAGAAGGACACTACATGATGATCAAGGGATCAATCCAAGAAGAAGATATAACAATTGTAAATATTTATGCACCCAACATAGGAGCACCTCAGTACATAAGGCAAATACTAACAGCCATAAAAGGGGAAATCCACAGTAACACAATTATAGTAGGGGGCTTTAACACCCCACTTTCACCAATGGACAGATCATGCAAAGTGAAAATAAATAAGGAGACACAAGCTTTAAATGATACATTAAACAAGATGGACTTAATTGATATTTTCCAAAAAAAACAGAATAAATATTCTTCTCAAGTGCTCATGGAACACTCTCCAGGAGAGATCATATCTTGGGTCACAAATCAAGCCTTGGTAAATTTAAGAAAATTGAAATTGTACCAAGTATCTTTTCTGATGACAACGCTATTAGACTAGATATCAATTACAGGAAAAAATCTGTAAAAAATACAAACACATGGAGGATAAACAACACACTACTTAATAACCAAGAGATCACTGAAGAAATCAAAGAGGAAATAAAAAATACCTAGAAACAAATGACAATGAAAACACGATGACCCAAAATCTATGGGATGCAGCAAAAGCAGTTCTAAGAGGGAAGTTTATAGCAATACAATCCTACCTTAAGAAACTAGAAACATCTCAAATAAACAACCTAACCTTACACCTAAAGCAATTAGACAAAGAAAAACAAAAAAACCCAAAGTCAGCAGAAGGAAAGAAATCATAAAGATCAGATCAGAAATAAATGAAAGGCAGGGTACCTTGAAGATGGCGGAAGAGTAAGATGCGGAGATCGCCTTCCTCCCCACGGACACACCAGAAATACATCCACACGTGGAACAACTCCTACAGAACTCCTACTGAAGGCTGGCAGAAGACCTCAGACCTCCCAAAAGGCAAGAAACTCCCCACGTAACTGGGTAGGGCAAAAGAAAAAACAGAGACAAAAGAATAAGAACGGCACCTGCACCAGTGGGAGGGAGCTGTGAAGGAGGAAAAGTTTCCACACACTAGGAAGCCCCTCCGCGGGCGGAGACTGCGGGAGGCAGAGGGGGGAGTTTCGGGACCGCGGAGTAGTGCACAGCGACGGGTGCGGAGGGCAAAACGGGGAGATTCCTGCACAGACGATCGGTGCCGACCGGCACTCACCAACCCGAGAGGCTTGTCTGCTCACCCGCCGGGGCGGGCGGGGCTGCGAGCTGAGGCTCGGGTTTTGGTTTTGGACGGAGCTCAGGGAGAGGACTGGGGTTGGCGGCTTGAACATAGCCTGAAGGGGTTAGTGCACCACGACTAGCCGGGAGGGAGTTCGGGGAAAAGCCTGCACCGGCCGAAGAGGCAAGAGACTTTTTCTTCCCTCTTTGTTTCCTGGTGCGCGAGGAGAGGGGTTTAAGAGCGCTGCTTAAAGGATCTCCAGAGACGGGCGCGAGCCGCGGCTAAAAGCGCGAACCCCAGAGACGGGCGCGAGCCGCGGCTGAGGGCGCGAGCCCCCGAGACGGGCGCGAGCCGCGGCTGAAAGCGCAAACCCCAGAGACGGGCGCGAGCCGCGGCTAAAACCGCGGACCCCAGAGACGGGCGGGAGACGCTAAGGCTGCTGCTGCCGCCACCAAGGGGCCTGTGTGCGAGCACAGGTCACTCTCCACACCCCTCTTCCGCGGAGCCTGTGCAGCCCGCCACTGCCAGGTTCCCGGGATCCAGGGACAACTTCCCCGGGACAACGCACGGCGGGCCTCAGGCTGGTGCAACGTCACGCCGGCCTCTGCCGCAACGTCACGCTGCCTCTGCCGCCGCAGGCCGGCCCCGCACGCAGTGCCCCTCCTTCCCCCATCCCCCAACCCCCGGCCTGAGTGAGCCGGAGGCCCCGAATCAGCGGCTCCTTTAACCCCGTCCTGTCTGAGCGAAAAAAACAGACGCCCTCCAGCGACCTACACGCAGAGGCAGGGCCAAATCCAAAGCTGAGCTCCTGTGAGCTGTGAGAACAAAGAAGAGAAAGGGAAATCTCTCCCAGCAGCCACAGAAGCAGCGGATTAAAGCTCCACAATCAACTTGATATACCCTGCATCTGTGGAATACCTGAATCGACAAGGAATGATCCCAAATTGAAGAGGTGGAATTTAGGAGCGAGATCTATGATTTTTTTCCCTTTTCCTCTTTTTGTGAATGTGTACGTGTATGCTTCTGTGTGAGATCTTGTCTGTATACTCTTGCTTCCACAATTTGTCCTAGGGCTCTATCCGTCCATGACTTTTTTTTTAAAATTCTTTTTCTTAATAATTAAGTTTAATTGTAATAACTTTATTATACTTTACCTTCGTTCTTTCTTTCTTTCCTTCCTTCCTTCCCTCCTTTAGACAACGAATCACCCCAAATTGAGGAGGTGGTCTCAGGGAGCCGGATTTATGATTTTTCCCCCTTTACCTCTTTTGGTGAAGGTGTATGTGTATGCTTCTGTGTAAGATTTTCTCTGTATAGCTTTGCTTCCAACATTTGTCCTAAGGTTCTATCCGTCCCTTTTTTTTTTCTAAATATTTTTTAATTCAATAACTATATTATACTTTATTTTATTTTTACTGTATCATCTTTCTTTCTGTCTTTTTTCCTTCTTTCCCTCCTTCCTTCCTTCCTCCCTCCCTCCCTCCCTCCCTCCTTTCTTTCCTTCTTTGCTTCTTTCTTCCTTCCTTCCTTTCCTCCTTTCCTTCTTTCTTTACTCATACTTCTACTAATTCTCCCTACTTTTTCTCCCTTTTATTCTGAGCTGTGTGGATGAAAGGCTCTTGGTGCTCCAGCCAGGAGTCAGGGCTCTGCCTCTGAGGTAGGAGAGCCAACTTCAGGACACTGGTCAACAAGAGACCTCCCAGCTCCACATAATATTAAACGGTGGAAATATCCCAGAGACCTCCATCTTAACACCAGCACCCAGCTTCACTCAACGACCAGCAAGCCACAGTGCTGGACAACCTATGCCAAACAACTAGCAAAACAGGAACACAACCCCACCCATTAGCAGAGAGGCTGCCTAAAATCATAATAAGGCCACAGACACCCCAAAACACACCACCAGACGTGAACCTGCCCATTAGAGAGACAAGATCCAGCCTCATCCAGCACAACACAGGCACTAGTCCCCTCCACCAGGAAGCCTACACAACCCACTGAAACAACCTTAGCCACTGGAGACAGACATCAAAAACAACGGGAACTACGAAAGTGCAGCCTGCAAAAAGGAGACCCCAAACACAGTAAGATAAGCAAAATGAGAAGACAGAAAAACACACAGCAGATGAAGGAGCAAGATAAAAACCCACCAGACCTAACAAATGAAGAGGAAATAGGCAATCTACCTGAAAAAGAATTCAGAATAATGATAGTAAGGATGATCCGAAATCTTGGAAGTAGAATGGACAAAATGCAAGAAACAGTTAACAAGGACCTACAAGAACTAAAGATGAAACAAGCAACGATGAACAATGCAATAAATGAAATTAAAATCACTCTAGATAGGATCAATAGCTGAATAACTGAGGCAGAAGAACGGATAAGTGACCTGGAAGATAAAGTAGTGGAAATAACTACTGCAGAGCAGAATAAAGAAAAAAGAATGAAAAGAACTGAGGACAGTCTCAGAGACCTCTGGGACAACATGAAACGCACCAACATTCGAATTATAGGGGTTCCAGAAGAAGAAGAAAGAAAGAAAGGGACTGAGAAAATATTTGAAGAGATTATAGTTGAAAACTTCCCTAATATGGGAAAGGAAATAGTTAATCAAGTCCAGGAAGCACAGAGGGTCCCATACAGGATAAATACAAGGAGAAACACGCCAAGACACATATTAATCAAACTGTCAAAAATTAAATACAAAGAAAGCATATTAAAAGCAGCAAGGGAAAAACAACAAATAACACACAAGGGAATACCCATAAGGTTAACAGCTGATCTCTCAGCAGAAACCCTACAAGCCAGAAGGGAGTGGCAGGACATACTGAAAGTGATGAAGGAGAATAGCCTGCAACCAAGACTACTCTACCCAGCAAGGATCTCATTCACATTTGATGGAGAAATTAAAACCTTTACAGACAAGCAAAAGCTGAGAGAGTTCAGCACCACCAAACCAGCTTTACAACAAATGCTAAAGGAACTTCTCTAGACACGAAACACAAGAGAAGGAAATGACCTATAGTAGCGAACCCAAAACAATATATAAAATGGAAATAGGAACATACATATCGATAATTACCTTAAATGTAAATGGACTAAATGCTCCCACCAAAAGACACAGATTGGCTGAATGGATACAAAAACAAGACCCTTATATATGCTGTCTACAAGAGACCCACTTCAGAACTAGAGACACATCCAGACTGAAAGTAAGGGGATGGAAAAAGATATTCCATGCAAATGGAAACCAAAAGAAAGCTGGAGTAGCAATTCTCATATCAGACAAAATAGACTTTAAAATAAGGACTATTAAAAGGGACAAAGAAGGACACTACATAATGATCAAGGGATCGATCCAAGAAGAAGATATAACAATTGTAAATATTTATGCACCCAACATAGGAGCACCTCAATACATAAGGCAAATACTAACAACCATAAAAGGGGAGATCAACAGTAACACATTCATAGTAGGGGACTTTAACACCCCACTTTCACCCATGGACAGATCATCCAAAATGAAAATAAATAAGGAAACACAAGCTTTAAATGATACATTAAACAAGATGGACTTAATTGATATTTATAGGACACTCCATCCAAAAACAACAGAATACACATTTTTCTCAAGTGCTCATGGAACATTCTCCAGGATAGATCATATCTTGGGTCACAAATCAAGCCTTGGTAAATTTAAGAAAACTGAAATTGTATCAAGTATCTTTTCCGACCACAACGCCATGAGACTAGATATCAATTACAGGAAAAGATCTGTAAAAAATACAAACACATGGAGGCTAAACAATACACTACTTAATAATGAAGTGATCACTGAAGAAATCAAAGAGGAAATAAAAAAATACCTAGAAACAAATGACAATGGAGACACAACGACCCAAAACCTATGGGATGCAGCAAAAGCAGTTCTAAGGGGGAAGTTTATAGCAATACAAGCCCACCTTAAGAAGCAGGAAACATCTCGAATAAACAACCTAACCTTGCACCTCAAGCAATTAGAGAAAGAAGAACAAAAAAACCCCAAAGCTAGCAGAAGGAAAGAAATCATAAAAATCAGATCAGAAATAAATGAAAAAGAAATGAAGGAAACAAGAGCAAAGATCAATAAAACTAAAAGCTGGTTCTTTGAGAAGATAAACAAAATAGATAAACCACTAGCCAGACTCATCAAGAAAAAAAGGGAGAAGACTCAAATCAATAGAATTAGAAATGAAAAAGGAGAAGTAACAACTGACACTGCAGAAATAAAAAAAAATCATGAGAGATTACTACAAGCAACTCTATGCCAATAAGATGGACAACCTGGAAGAAATGGACAAATTTTTAGCAATGCACAACCTGCCAAGACTGAATCAGGAAGAAATAGAAAATATGAACAGACCAATCACAAGCACTGAAATTGAAACTGTGATTAAAAACCTTCCAACAAACAAAAGCCCAGGACCAGATGGCTTCACAGGTGAATTCTATCAAACGTTTAGAGAAGAGCTAACACCTATCCTTCTCCAACTCTTCCAAAATATAGCAGAGGGAGGAACACTCCCAAATTCCTTCTACGAAGCCACCATCACCTTGATACCAAAACCAGACAAGGATGTCACAAAGAAAGAAAACTACAGGCCAATATCACTGATGAACACAGATGCAAAAATCCTCAACAAAATACTAGCAAACAGAATCCAACAGCACATTAAAAGGATCATACACCATGATCAAGTGGGGTTTATTCCAGGAATGCAAGGATTCTTCAATATACGCAAATCTATCAATGTGATAAACCATATTAACAAATTGAAGGAGAAAAACCATATGATCATCTCAATAGATGCAGAGAAAGCTTTCGACAAAATTCAACACCCATTTATGATAAAAACCCTCCAGAAAGTAGGCATAGAGGGAACTTTCCTAAACATAATAAAAGCCATATATGACAAGCCCACAGCAAACATCATCCTCAATGGTGAAAAACTGAAAGCATTTCCACTAAGATCAGGAACAAGACAAGGTTGCCCACTCTCACCACTCTTATTCAACATAGTTTTGGAAGTTTTAGCCACAGCAATCAGAGAAGAAAAGGAAATAAAAGGAATCCAAATCGGAAAAGAAGAAGTAAAGCTGTCACTGTTTGCAGATGACATGATACTATACATAGAGAATCCTAAAGATGCTACCAGAAAACTACTAGAGCTAATCAATGAATTTGGTAAAGTAGCAGGATACAAAATTAATGCACAGAAATCTCTGGCATTCCTATATACTAATGATGAAAAATCTGAAAGTGAAATCAAGAAAACACTCCCATTTACCATTGCAACAAAAGGAATAAAATATCTAGGAATAAACCTACCTAAGGATACGAAAGACCTGTATGCAGAAAATTATAAGACACTGATGAAAGAAATTAAAGATGATACAAATAGATGGAGAGATATACCATGTTCTTGGATGGGAAGAATCAACATTGTGAAAATGACTCTACTACCCAAAGCAATCTACAGATTCAATGCAATCCCTATCAAACTACCACTGGCATTTTTCACAGAACTAGAACAAAAAATTTCGCAATTTGTATGGAAACACAAAAGACCCCGAATAGCGAAAGCAATCTTGAGAATGAAAAAAGGAGCTGGAGGAATAAGGCTCCCTGACTTTAGACTATATTACAAAGCAACAGTAATCAAGACAGTATGGTACTGGCACAAAAACAGAAAGATAGATCAGTGGAACAGGATAGAAAGCCCAGAGATAAATCCACGCACATATGGACACCTTATCTTTGATAAAGGAGGCAGGAATGTACAGTGGAGAAAGGACAGCCTCTTCAATAAATGGTGCTGGGAAAACTGGACAGGTACATGTAAAAGTATGAGATTAGATCACTCCCTAACACCATACACAAAAATAAGCTCAAAATGGATTAAAGACCTAAATGTAAGGCCAGAAACTATCAAACTCTTAGAAGAAAACATAGGAAGAACACTCTATGACATAAATCACAGCAAGATCCTTTCTGACCCACCTCCTAGAGTAATGGAAATAAAAACAAAAATAAACAAATGGGACCTAATGAAACTTCAAAGCTTTTGCACAGCAAAGGAAACCATAACCAAGACCAAAAGACAACCCTCAGAATGGGAGAAAACATTTGCAAATGAAGCAACTGACAAAGGATTAATCTCCAAAATTTACAAGCAGCTCATGCAGCTCAATAACAAAAAAACAAACAACCCCATCCAAAAATGGGCAGAAGACCTAAATAGACATTTCTCCAAAGAAGATATACAGAATGCCAACAAACACATGAAAGAATGCTCAACATCATTAATTATTAGAGAAATGCAAATCAAAACTACAATGAGATATCATCTCACACCAGTCAGAATGGCCATCATCAAAAAATCTAGAAACAATAAATGCTGGAGAGGGTGTGGAGAAAAGGGGACACTCTTGCACTGCTGGTGGGAATGTGAATTGGTTCAGCCACTGTGGAGAACAGTATGGAGGTTCCTTAAAAAACTACAATAGAATTACCATATGACCCAGCAATCCCACTACTTGGCATATACCCTGAGAAAACCAAAATTCAAAAAGAGTCATGTACCAAAATGTTCATTGCAGCTCTATTACAATAGCCAGGACATGGAAACAACCTAAGCGCCCATAATCGGATGAATGGATAAAGAAGATGTGGCACATATACACAATGGAATATTACTCAGCCTTAAAAAGAAATGAAATTGAGCTATTTGTAATGAGATGGATAGACCTAGAGTCTGTCATACAGAGTGAAGTAAGTCAGAAAGAAAAAGACAAATACCGTATGCTAACACATATATATGGAATTTAAGGGAAAAAAATGTCATGAAGAACCTAGGGGTAAGACAGGAATAAAGACGCAGACCTACTGGAGAACGGACTTGAGGATATGGGGAGGGGGAAGGGTGAGTTTTGACAGGGCGAGAGAGAGTCATGGACATATACACACTAACAAACGTAGTAAGGTAGATAGCTGGGGGGAAGCAGCCGCAAGGCACAGGGATATTAGCTCGGTGCTTTGTGACAGCCTGGAAGGGTGGGATGGGGAGAGTGGGAGGGAGGGAGACGCAAGAGGGAAGACATATGGGAACATATGTATATGTATAGCTGATTCACTTTGTTATAAAGCAGAAACTAACACACCATTGTAAAGCAATTATACCCCAATAAAGATGTTTAAAAAAAAAAAAAGAAATAAATGAAAAAGAAATGAAGGAAACGATAGCAAAGATCAATAAAAATAAAAGCTGGCTCTTTTTTTTTTTTTTTTTTTTTGCGGTATGTGGGCCTCTCCCGTTGCGGAGGACAGGCTCCGGAAGTGCAGGCTCAGCGGCCATGGCTCACAGGCGCAGCCACTCCGTGGCATGTGGGATCTTCCCGGACCGGGACACAAACCCATGTCCCCTGCATCGGCAGGTGGACTCTCAACGACTGAGCCACCAGGGAAGCCTGTAAAAGCTGGTTCTTTGAGAAGATAAACAAAACTGATAAACCATTAGCCAGACTTATCAACAAAAAAAGGGAGAAGACTTAAGTCAATAGAATTAGAAATGAAAAAGAAGAAGTAACAACTGACACTGCAGAAATACAAAAGATCATGAGAGATTACTACAGGCAACTATATGCCAATAAAATGGACAACCTGGAATAAACAGACAAATTCGTAGAAATGCACAACCTTTCAAGACTGAACCAGGAAGAAATAGAAAATATGAACAGACCAATTACAAGCACTGAAATTGAAACTGTGATTAAAAATCTTCCAACAAAAAAAGCCCAGGACCAGATTGCTTCACAGGTGAATTCTATCAAATATTTAGAGATGAGCTAATACCTATCCTTCTCAAACTCTTTCAAAATATAGCAGAGGGAAGAACACTCCCAAACTCATTCTACGAGGCCACCATCACCCTGACACCAAAACCAGACAAAGATGTCACAGAGAAGGAAAACTACAGGCCAATATCACTGATGAACATAGATGCAAAAATCCTCAACAAAATACTAGTACACAGAATCCAACAGCAGATTAAAAGGATCATACACCATGATCAAGTGGGGTTTATCCCAGGAATGCAAGGATTCTTCAATATATGCAAATCAATCAACGTCATACACCATATTAAAAAATCGAAGGAGAAATACTATATGATCATCTCAACAGAGGCAGAAAAAGCTTTCAACAAAATTCAGCACCCATTTATGATAAAAACCCTCCAGAAAGTAGGCATAGAGGGAACTTACCTCAACGTAATAAAGGCTATATATGACAAACCCACAGCCAACATCGTCCTCAATGGTGAAAAACTGAAACCATTTCCACTAAGATCAGGAACAAGACAAGGTTGTCCACTCTCACCACCACTGGTCAGAATGGCCATCATCAAAAAATCTACAAACAACAGATGCTGGAGAGGGTGTGGAGAAAATGGAACCCTCTTGCACTGTTGGTTGCAATGTAAATTGATACAGCCACTATGGAGAACAGTATGGAGGGTCCTTAAAAAAAAAAAACAGAACTACCGTATGACCCAGCAATCCCATTACTGGGCATATACCTTGAGAAAACCATAATTCAACAAAAGTCATGTACCACAATGTTCATTGCAGCTCTATTTACAATAGCCAGGACACGGAAGGAACCTAAGTGTCCCTCAACAGATGAATGGATAAAGAAGAATTGGCACTTATATACAATGGAATATTACTCAGCCATAAAAAAGAAATGAAATTGAGTTATTTGTAGTGAGGTGGCTGGACCTAGAGTCCGTCATACAGAGTGAAGTAAATCAGAAAGAGAAAAACAAATACCTTATGCTAACACATATATATGGAATCCTCCCCCCCAAAAAAATGGTCATGAAGAACCTAGAGGCAAGACGGGAATAAATGGACTTGAGGATACAGGGTGGGGGAAGGGTAAGCTCAGACAAAGTGAGAGAGTGGCATGGACATATATATACTACCAAACATAAAATAGATAGCTAGTGGGAAGCAGCCGCATAGCACAGGGAGATCAGCTCGGTGCTTTGTGACCACCTAGAGGGGTGGGATAGGGAGGGTGGGAGGGAGGGAGATGCAAGAGGGAAGAGATATGGGGACATATGTATATGTATAACTGATTCACTTTGTTATAAAGCAGAAACTAACACACCATTGTAAAGCAATTATACTCCAATAAAGATGTTAAAAAATTAAAAAATAAAAATGCAAAATAAAAAGACATAATTATAGGAAAGTAATACAAGGCTATCCAAAGTGTAAGTTAACAAAGGGCTTTCCTTCAGTCCTGAAGACTACATCAATTAATTCAGCAAACGTCACTCCTCCAGCATCCAGGAAGTAAGTAATCAGAGAGTATCTGACACAAAGGCCCTCAAAAATTCTTCTGATCATTTACATTAATCACATTAATATTGTTGCTTAGAAAGAAGACACTGGGCAATTATTTAATAATGCAACTTTTCTGCAAATCTACAAAATCCATGGATCTAACAATCTAAGTGGTATTATAAATCATAATCAATGTGTTCCTTGTTGACTCTGGAGGAGATAGTTTCGGTTTAAGAAGAAAAATATTGTACTTGGATTCAGGCCACCCAATTTCAAAACTCCAGTCTGCCACTTAGAGCTGAATGAACACTGCAGCTCACCAGTCTGCCCAGGTCTCAACTTCCTCCACATAGAATGAGAATGCAATGACCTCAGCATGTTGTGAAGATTACATGAGAAAAAGTATATTCATTACTGGCTCAATATAGAAGATACAGTTAGTTGAATATTAGTTCAATGAATTATTAATGAATCAAAGATTACTTTTAACAAAATAATAATAATTATAATAGCTAACATTAATTGTTTATTTACTATGGACCAGTTGCTGTACAAAACATTTTAAATTAATTATCTCATTTTTTCTTACCATATGATCTAGCAATCCCACTTCTGGGTATATATTCAAAGGAATTAAAATCAGGATCTCAGAGAAATATCTGCACTTCCATGTTCACTGCAACACTATTTCACACTAACCAGGATATGGAAACGTAAATGTTCATCAACAAATGCATGGATAAATAAAATATGGCATAAATATACAATAGAAGATTATTCAGCCTTTAAAAAGAAGGATATTCTGCCATATGCAACAAGCTGGGTGAACCTGGAAGACATTATGCTAAGTGAAATAAACCAGTCACAGAAGACATATACTGCATGATTCCACTTATATGAGGTACCTAAAATAGTCAGACTCATAGAAACAGAGAGTAGAATGGTTTTTGCCAGAGGCTATCGGGAGAGAGAAAAGGGGAATCTCTGTTCAATGGGTATAACATTTCACACATACAAGATGAATAAGTTCTAGAGATCCTTTGTACAGCATAGCATCTACAGTCAACAATACCGTTTTGTGCACTTAAAAGTTTGTTAAAAAGGTAGATCTCATGCTAAGCGTTCTTAACACAACAAAAAGAAAAAAAATAAAAAGACCTATGTGGAAAGTTTTATCCCTTTTCTCATTTGAGAACTAGGTTTAGAGAGGTTAAGTAAACAGTCTAAGCTTACATAGAATATAAGTGCCCAAACCAGGGTAAGACAAGTTTTTCTCACACCAAAACCTATATGTCTCCAAATGATTAATTTTCATATTATTTAGTAACAGCAGAACACTTTATTCAATAAACTATGTGTAGAGAGCCCAGATACATATAACAGATAAAAACTGAGCCACCTGGATTTGATCAGGGACTGAGAACTTTACCCTCATGGTGGCCTTAGAAACACCTCACAGGAACCCTAGGACTCAACAAAACACAGCATGGAAGTCTTTGCTACAATGATCACATCTTTTTCACATTTATGACTGTGACAGTTTGCACTGAAAGGCCTATGATAATAATTTGTCATGTTCTACGGTATTAATTTGAATCTTGCATTGCAAAACTGTCAGGAAGAAGTCATTTAGCTGGTAAGTGAGCTTTTTAGAAGCATGAGAATATATTCAGGCTACACATGATTTATGATACACATATGATCTGGGAGAAAGCCAGGTACCTGGGCAAACATTTCCATGCTCATGAATCAGGGGATACCTGAAGAATTGGGACATACTATTGGCAAAATATCTAGATTCTACAGTACCTGATTACTGCAAACTGGCAAAGTATGTCTTTGATTTTACTGTAAGGAATGTCACATTACACAGCACGGTACTCCTTAACATTTCCTAGGGTTGCCAGATTTACCAAATAAAAATACAAAATACCCAGTTTAGGGCTTCCGTGGTGGCACAGTGGTTGAGAGTCCGCCTGCCGATGCAGGGGACACAGGTTCGTGCCCCAGTCCGGGAAGATCCCACATGCCACGGAGCGGCTGGGCCCGTGAGCCATGGTCGCTGAGCCTGTGCGTCCGGAGCCTGTGCTCCACAACGGGAGAGGCCACAACAGTGAGAGGCCCGCGTACCTCAGAAAAAAAAAAAGGATAACAAAATACCCAGTTTAATTGGAATTTCAGATAAACAACGAATGCCTTTCTTTTTATAAATATATTCCTGATATTTCATGGCTCAATACTAAAAAAGTATTCATTGTCAGTTCCTTAAAATATTTTTTATTTTATATGCTTACTTAGGCAGCCAGATTATTAATAGTTGATAATAACATAGTCCATAAACACAGACTTTGTGAATAAATTGGTTCAGGCAAATGGCAAGACAAGATAAAACATAAATTATAAATTATACATAAGTGAAGAATAAAAAATAATAATTAAGAATAAAATTGTGTGGACAGATTAGCACATTACACACAGCTGAGAAAAGAATTGGTGTCCCAGAAGATAGATGTTAAGAAATTATCCACAAAGAGTCGGGAAATATGAAAGAGGAGTTAAAAGACCTAAAGGGCAGATGAAAATGTTCTATGCTTATTTAATCAGAGTTCCAGAAGGATAGAACATAAATAATAATAAAGCAGCAATATTTAAAGGCATAATAGGTGATAATTTTTCAGAGCTGATGAAAGATATCAATAATTAGATGGAACAACTCACATACTCACAAGAAGGGTAAATGGAAAGAATTCATACCAGTGTTATATCAGACATATAGTACTGAAACTACAGAACACCCAAGACATTATCATATCATCTTGGAATATATTATAGTAAAAAAATGTAAATTTTGATTTGAGTCACAGGTGAATTCTAGGACTTAGAAAAATAAAACTTTCGAAGAAGGGAAAATTATAATTTTGTGGCTAGAAAACCAAAAAATAAAAATATTTGCCAAATTGGAATATTGCTAATTTTTTTTAAAGCATCACTCCAATCACAAAGAACATAATTGAAAAGAAAAGGGTAAGATATTTAAAAGGAAAACATATCAGTGAAGATTAAGAACTCCTTCATGAACTCAGAGTTTAAAACATGTAGTTTTATATAAATGAGCAGACACCTGGCCCTTTAGAAAGGCTGATTTCTTTACAAAGATTTTTTTTGTTACACTTGAGTGAGTTTCTCATATCCCAACAGTAAAATAATTTCTAATTATCCCCATAATCAACATGAAAACATTGAAAAGCTTGCTGATTTTTCACCTAGTTTTGAAAGAAGGACTGGAAAAGCATGGTTCTTAAAGAATATTACTTGCTCCACAACTAAATATATTTTTATTCTTTGTGGTATGTAGCTTTGAGATTGCTTTTGTTTTCCTTTTTTTCCCTAAAACCAAAGGCATTCTCACATTTCCTTTTTTGCATATAAGTACTTTGTTTCTTACCACCACATGACTCTGTCTTTAAAGCTTAGAAATAATATGGTTTTGAGGCAAATTTTCCTCCAAAGTGAAGGCAGGTACAGAGATGGAATAATGAGGATGGGAGTATGTTTACATCAACATGCATTTACTCAGCTTCAGTTATGTGAAAGGTTCAGTGTTAAACATGGTAAGGCAGACAAAAACATACAACCCCCATAAATCAATCCTGCAATAGCTGAGCCATTGGTAAATTTACTTCACTGGTTTACATTTTTGGATCCTACCTTCACCTCTGATGGAAAACGATTATGTGCAACATTCACATGAAATTCTTTTCTGTACTGTGTAAAAATGCTATCAGTGACATTGTCTGTTTCATTGCCCCATGTTCCTCTTGGGGACCCCCATATAAAACATCTTCCAGAATTTATTATCAAGAAAGTGCCTAAATGTCCAACAATAGGGAAATATGTAAGTAAATTATGGCATTTTCACATGACAGAGTATCATACAA
Organism: Phocoena sinus; assembly: GCF_008692025.1. NCBI lineage: Eukaryota > Metazoa > Chordata > Mammalia > Artiodactyla > Phocoenidae > Phocoena > Phocoena sinus. The sequence goes on from NC_045775.1 coordinate 28,845,412, forward strand.
GCATTAAAATGATAACTTTGAAGACTACAGAAATAGGAAAAATGTTTATGACATAAGTGAATAAATCAATACAAAATGACATTTACACTGTGATTGCAGATATATAAAATATATATTCAAACAGGACAAGAAAGAACATTCAAAGGTAATTTAAGAGTAGAATTATAGGTGCCTTTTTCCCATCTTTCAAAATACATGCTTAGAGTGGTGCAAAATATATATATATATATATATATATATATATATATATATATGTGGAAAACTTTGTCTTCATGAAGTTTGGTGTTTATTTCTTGCGATTCTCTTTTTACCTTGGGAGCAAGGAAGCTCAGAGCTGCATGTCATATTCAAAAACTAGTATTATATTAGCACTTATGGCTGGTATTTTTTTTCTTTTTTGAAGCTTTGACTATATTCCATTTTATTTCCTTTTTAGGGCTGAAAATGAAAAAAAAAACACATTCGACATCCTTATCTTCAAATAGCTTGTAATATGCTTAGATACAAATTTTATGTAGTTAGAGATGCTAAGAAATGCACTATGATTTGATTGAGGTCATGCTGTACTTGGAAGAATACCACTGAGGAGGGGGTACTCCCTTCAGTGCATCGTACCAGGGACTACACGATGGTGATAAACATTACTGGAGATCACTTGGCTAAGGTGGTTTTTCCAGATTTCTCCACTCTAAAGTTACTAGTTTACCTTTTTAAAGAATAAGTATTTAGAGGAGGATATACTTTGAGATGTTATAAATATTCTATTTCTCCTCAAACTTTTATTCACTGATTTTTTGCACCCATCAGTGGAATCTGACTGTAGCAATTTTTACTGTGATTTTTATTGTATGCTCATGGTGATTTTTCTACTTCCCTCATTCCTTCAACATTTATTATTTGGAATTGTTCTAAAAGGGCAATTTATCACTCTTCCCTTTACATATTTATTCAGTTATTTATATCATATAGACTCATGGATATTTACTTCATTCTTTGGGTTATAATCCAATACTATCATTATTTATTTCATTGCTCAAATTATTACAAATTTGGCCAAAAGGAGCTTTTTTGGCTCTTGTGCCCTTTTGAAATGAAACTAATTTTTTTTTCACTTCTTTGCTTTTTGACACCTCAAAATGCTCCATGATCATCCTGTATTTTCCTTGCTTCAGCCCTGAAATGGACCACTTATCTAAGGAGCCCTGACTTCCTTTATTGAAGAATCGTATTTAAAAACCAGTATCTGAGCATCAGCATTAAGTATACTCATTGTTACTCGGGTGTCATGGCTTCTAGTTACTCTCAGCAAACTAAGCTTCTCAGGGATATGGTCATCTCAGTGCTTCTGCTCCTCCCCTGGCATAGTTATGGGCCCAACATATCTCTTATTACTGCCCCTCCCCTAATAGCATAGTGTTTTTACCTAGTTCCCTTCCCCCAGCTGCAATGGGTTTTCACTAGTGTACTATAAACAACTCTGTTTTCTGCCCTTCCCCCTACAGATTAAAGTTTTCATTCCCTAGTAAAATTTGGTGAGAGGGGTCCACGTTGAATCCTGGGGCCATTCTTCAGCAGCTCCTGGTTACCCCACCATATTAGGACACTTTCTTAGGATTCTCTCCAACCTTTTCTGCAAGTGCTTAGTAGGTTTGTGGAGAAAAGATTGCGGATTCACCCAATTTCTGTGGCCCTTAGGGGCTTCACACTCTCTCACCGTGCGTACTTGGCCTCCACCAATCCTCTATTTCCCTAGTGGAACTCTTCTAACCAGTGTCCACTTGTGTCTATACCAGGTAAGTCAGTGCCCATGTCTTGTCTCTCCCTGTCGTGGCCTCTCTCTCCTTAGATGTTGAGCCAGGTGGTTACCCTGTGACAGATTCTTTAACAGGTTCAAAAAGGTCATGGACTTACAATCTGTGTAATTTTTTCTTTTTTCATTGTAAGAATGTGAGAGATGCTCCTTCTAGCTCTTTACATTTCTGAGTGGGAACTAGAAGAGTTTTATTTGTGAAATCAGCCCTGGCTTACTTATCCAACCTTATCTCAATACAACTGATCTCTCATTTTTTAGACATTTAACACATGTTACTTCATAATATATGTTATCTCCTTTTTAATGTCTGAAATACTCCCCATCTGAATTGTCAGCTTTGTAGAAGTTAAAAGTTTTCATGGATTAATGGAAAGAGCATGAACTTTAGAGACAGCAAAAAGCAAACTAAAATCCTACTTCTATGACTTATGTGGCCATGAACAAAATAGTATGTGAGCCTCAGTTTCCTCTTCCATAAAATGTAGACAATACTCAACTAAAATACTGACTGAGAATTGAGATGGTGTGCATAAGCCCATGAAATATGTAAGCTTTCAGAAGATGTTGGTTTTTCCCATTTTCTCCTCTTTGATCTGAGTATCTCACAGAATCTCTAGATAAGCAATGAGCATGGAGCAGCAACAAAACTTAATATATTCAGTTAAAGTGTTCCAGTCTTGTTTCCTTTTAATTCTCACAATACGTTACAAACTTTTAGTGCTGTGATACAAACCAGGATAAATTCACCAGCAAACTCTATGAAAAACCATAGAGCTCAGAAAACAACTTAGCCCTTTTTTCCTCCTAGAAAAACATAATATCTTAATGAAGGACCAAGGAACTTAAAATTCTGGCTGGTAGGATATTCCTTTTGAGGAGGAACTAGGACAAGTTAACCACTTCTTTCATCAAGTTTGAGAAATTAAAGTATTGGCCTAATTATGTCTAACCTGTGGGTTAGGGCATAGAAGGGCTCAGTTAAAGTGAAGACGTTTTCCAGAAGAAATGTCAACTTTAATTCATGAACATCTTAGCAAAAATTCTAAAGAGATTAACCCTAGTTCTGAGACACAACAAACACATAGAGGTATGCTTTAGGAGGAAAAGAGTAGTCCAAAGTCAGCACATAGGGGAAATAGCTCATAAAGAACTGGGCTCCTGAGGAAGGTGAGGTTGAAAGGGAAGAGATCCCTGGAGAAAGAGAACAAAGGGACTTGGCAAGCAAACACACAATGCCCACTCTACAAATCCACTGCACAATGTTGCAGAGAACAAGCATAGAGAATGCCCTCCTAAAAGCTGTTGCTGAGAATCTCCAATAATTCAAGTTCTAAGGGAAGTATCTTAGTCTATTTGGGTGCTATATAAAAAACATCAGAGACACGGTAGTTTATAAACAACAGAAATTTATTGTTCGTGGTTCTGGAAGCTGGAAGTCCAAGATCAGGGGTACCAACAATGGTTGGGTAGGGATCCTCCCCCGGGTCACACACTCTCATTGTGTCCTCAGATGGCAGAAGGGGTTAGGCATCTCTCTGGAGTCTCTTTTATAAGGCACTACTCCCAGTCATGAGGGTTTCACTTAAGCACCGCCCAAAGGCCCCATCTGCTAATATCATCACCTTTGGGGGTTAGGATTTCAACATGAATTTTGGTGGTATACAAACATTCAGGCCATAGCAGAAAGGGAAAAAATTTTTTTTTTAGTTATATTTGCTGACTGCAAAGCAAAAACTACACTCATGTAGGACAGGATAGAACCAGTTGAGAATAGGTTTATCGGTTTTAATTTGGATCATAGACTTATGATTTACAAATGCCACACAAATGGTTTGGGAGAATGACTGAGTCCACAGTACAGAAGGAGGGGCATGAAATGTTGAGTGTTCACTTATTAAAAGTGTGATTGCACATAACCAGCACCTACACTGAGGTTCTCATATCAATTTCTAATCTTCCTTCACTACATAATTGGAGGAAACCTCTTAGCCCAGAAAGCTAAGAGAAGATGTCTTTGGTCTGGTCTCTTCCACCTAGGTTTATTTTCTTCTTGCCTTTATTGTTCCAATCCTCTTCCCAAGGTTCCATCATTTCCATGGTTTTATTCCACAACAGCTGGGACTGAAAAGGTTTTTATGTTTCCATCATGGCACATAAAAAATTCTCAAAGTCTCTCTTCATTCACTTATTTTCAAGTCTAAGATACAATTAACAATAATGCTAAGTGGAATGGCTCCCTTCAATAGAATCTTTAAAATTCATGCTTCCAATTACTTGAGAACACAGGAATGGCAGCTTTTTCTATGTGCCTAGTCCTACAGCTTTCTCTCTCTGATCTCGGCATTCTGAATTCTAGCCAGCTGTTTCAGAGTTAGTGATCAGCAATATGTCCACCATATCATTTGTTTCAGTCAGAGGAGTAACTCTCTGATTCAAGTGTGAACTGAAAATAGATTCCTTGTGGGAAAGAACCAATAGATAGTTATCAAACATTACTAAACATACTCCTGAATATAGTGGGATTCAAGAGTTTACCGTCTCATAACCACATAAAGATAGGGCTTGAAAAAAAATTAAATTGCCACCCTTTCAATGAGGCAAGAGACTCTGTGGAAACCTTCACCAATCTTCAGGCACCCCAACAATTAGGTAGGACTTAGTTACTCCGTAGTTCAGGTAGAAATAGTTTCTTTGCCACAGTTAGATGCTAGGAAAAATACACTTTGGTTAAATCCTCTATAACAGTGTTTCTCCAATTGCAGGTTAAAAACCCAATCATTAGTGAGTTCTGAAATCATTTTAGTGGTTTGTAACCAGCATTTTCTTTTTTAAATAGAGTGGAATGGAAGAGAAAAAGAGAGGAGAGGAAAGGAAAGGAGACAATGCACATGTATGGGTAGCTATTACTTCATGAACATTTGACTTCAGTTATAAAGAATAGCCAAGTACTTCCCTCTTTTATTCAGTAAGCATATTTTAAGCAACTTCTCTAGACAGTTTAACGCACATACAGATACAGCCTAGGTCTGAGTTCTGTATTCATTCATATTTTACAAGGCAGTATTTCCTACTTTCCTCCTGCCTGTAAATACTTTTCCTATGAATGCTGTGGGTCCCAAAGTTCAGCAAGGTCTGATTATATCACATGGCCAGATCCAAATTCAAAGTCAAGTTTTCCAAATCTATCCATGGCAGCTAAATATCTTGAGCCATTGTCTCAGCTCAGGGCTGGCATGTATTGAATGGAAAAAGAAAAAGCAAACAAAACAGAGAAGTTAGTTAAAAAGAAATGCCAACTATTTATACCATCACACAATGAAAATTCACCATCTCTGTTGAACAACATTTTGGGTTCTTTTTCAAAGCAGGAGAAAACTCTAAAGGAAGCAAGATGAAAAAATGAATACAAATTACTTGGAGTTGGGCAAAGAGTGTAAACAGACTGACAAAAACGGCCAAGCACTGTCAGTGACATGAACTACAGAGATCCCTGGAGGGGCCTGGCTCTCAGTCAGGGATAATTAACATCCATGGGCCCCTGTGAGCTCCACCTCATGCTGGCTGCCTTACAGACCCACCCAACACAGAGTGCAGTCTTTCCATTCATCCAACAAAACCAGAGCAGACAGCAATCTCTGTCCAAGGATCAGCGACCCCTGAAATTGGGTCATGTCATCTCCCTATTTGAAGCCCTCAGTGTCTCTCTAATGCTCTGAGAAGGGGAAAAAAATCCAAATTCCTTAACATGGCCTACAGGCTCAACTTATAATGACCTTGAAATAGCTTTTCAGCCTTGCCTCCTTCTACTTCCTTCTAAAGTCTATGATCAACTCCAACGAACTTCTTTTCCAGGAGTTCTCTTAAGGGCAGGCCTTTGCACAAATGCAAAATGCCTTTGCATTCTACCTGAACCACATTTCCTTCCCACTTCATCTGCCAATTCCTATTCATCCTTCAGTTCTTAACTCATGGGTCACTTCCTCTATGAAACTTTCATTGCCCTGTTCCCTCCCCAGCCTGTGATGCTTGCCCCTTCTCTGGCTCCCCATGGAACCCTGTACTTCCCAATCATAATGCTTTTCAAACTAAAGCCTAGTCATCTGTACTCTCTCTTATGCCAACAGCCCCACAGCCCATAGGGTACAGACACCATGACAGCAACTAAGTCTCTCTAGTTCACAGTGCTTCTTTCTTGATCTTCAGTTCTCATTCATCCCCAGTACCTGATTCAGTGACAGGCAATAAAAAACATTTTATGATCTTTGTTGCCACCATATCTGTGTTCTCAATGTGTCTTGAACTCTATCTCTCCTCTGGGGCTTGTTTCCCACTCACTACAGGTATAACTTCTTTTTTGCATAAATGTTCTCATCTGTGAAATGAGGGTTATGGTTGGGAATTATACAAAATAATGAATGGAAAACTCCCAGTGTAGTTCCTGGTACCTAGGCATTTAATTTATGGTAATTATTTTACCCCTGACTCTGTTCTCTCATGCCGGTTTAGTGACACCTGTCTCACCTAATTGCAACCGCTCCCTTGCCCATCCCCTCCACCTGTCTGTGGAGAACACCTGGGCACTGAGAGCTAAAGGCTCCAATTGATGCAATTTCCCCTTTATTATCCCTACAGACTGGGGTAAAATTCTGAGAGCCAAGTTTAGCTAGGATCTTTGGAAACCACTCCCCAAAATATCATATGGATCACTGGATTTTCAATACCTTCAGCCTCCTTACTGAGTCCCTTCCTGGAGCTGCTGATAAGATTTTGGCCAGAAGCTGCCATAGGTAGAAAAATCTCCCTACTGGCCAACTCACTGGGGCTAACTGTCCCAGACAGACACCTTCAGTGAACACCTATTGTGATGCCCAAGACCTTCTGCAGGACTCTGTTGTGGGTTCTGGCCCCCAGCCTGTCACATAGTATCTGGTGACTTTGGGCAAATCCCTTGACATCTCTCCACCTCAGTTTCTTCATCAGTAAAATGAGAAAGATTGAATAGATCATGTCCATTATTTGCAGCTAATATATTATTTGATTCTATGATTCTGTGTTTAGGGTATACAGTTTACCCTTGAACAACCTGAGGAATAGGGACAGCAACCCTCCACACAGTCAAAAATGTTTGTATAATTTATAGTCAGCCCTTCATATACATGGTTCCATGGATTCAACCAATGGCAGATCATGCAGTACTGTAGTATTTACTATTGAAAAAAAATCCCTGTGTAAGTGGACCAGCGCAGTTCAAACCTGTGTTTCCAGGGTCAACTGTATTTCAGTCTGGATCACAAAAGGTAACAGATGGCATGTTCAAAGTGGATATTTAAGGAGAACCTAATAAACGACTGCTTACAAAGGTGTGGGCAAGATATAGAAAAACCATAAAGGATAATGTAGAGCAACCCCAAGACTGGTAACAACAGAAAACCACAACCATCCATGAAGTTTCCAGAATCCAGAGAGAAAGATGTGTGGAGAGGACCACCTAACAGGAGTATTGGCCTTTGCAGAGGAGATAACACAGGGAGGGACTTAAAAGAATATTCACTCTGCCCCACTTCATCTCCCACTGATGCCCTTCATGGACCAACCAGCTGGAATCCAGAGGACAAGAGAGCTCACTGATGCAACTCTTACAGGTCAGCCTCACTGACCACAAAGCAGGGTATAGAAGGATAGAGAGGGAATCCAAAGGGGCAAACAGAAAATGTCCAGCCCGCATGATGCTGATGACATTTAGGTAGAACCTGAAATCAGAAAGCCTTTTTGTACACGATGAGTCATAGCTATGCTGACAGAAACATTTTTACTGTCTAACAGAGTTTTGCTGGTCCCTTGACATTCTGGTTAGTGTAAATCATCTGCAGTCCTTTAAAGAAATGGCACTGTTACCACCAGCTCTATCAAACATTAAGACCAAAGCCACAGGTTAGTGAAATCTGAAAAAAGTTTTATGCTACTGGAGAGTGTTTCTGGAAAATAACTTATGGCAACATAAAATGTTTAATGTCACCTAATAACCTATGTGCCTTATTTTTAAAATACTTTTGATTAGATGATCTACAGAGTATCCTTCTGAGAGCAGTCTAAATAATTATTATCCAATTCTTATGTAGATTTATAATTAATCTAACATCTATGATCTGACCATGAATATGACTTTGCCATCTGGTATCTTTACCCTGAATTTGATCATGAATAATACATAGCCATCTGACAGCTGAATCCAATCCATCACGTGGCCATACATGATGCAGATTCATCCATAGTATGCTAATTTGCATTCTCCATCATTTTCCTCTAATTCCTACCCAAAGCTTTTTCACTGACTTTCAGGCACCCAGGGAACAATCTACCTACACACCAGGCCATATGGGATGCACTGCATATTCTCCAGTGTCCTAGGCCTGATCCTAATTGTCACCAGCCAAGCCAAAATGTGTCACTCCAAACATGGGCAGGGGCACTGTTGGGCATTCATAAGGTGCTTAATGGGGCTTTTAGTACGGTGTTGCTGATAGTGTATGTTTTAATTAGACTTCTAAAGCGCACGTTTATTTTTCCCACTAGACCAGTCTTACATGCAGGTGAAAGAGACAGCTGTGCGACTGTAGGTGTCAGACAGTAGCTGGTGAGCATGATCACCTTAAAAGAAGTGAAGTGTGAGCGTTTAAAATTATACTCCAAATAAAATGTCACCCACCTGACCTCATCACCCGGCCTTCTCCTGCTTATACCTGCATTTTATCTCCTGAAAATTGGTACTTGTCTCTTTCTTCTTCTTTAGCTACACCCTTCTGGATTGGTGGAGGCTGTTGAAATCCTACTTCACATGCCATTCAATTTCATATGTTTATGGTACACAGTGCTCACCAAAATGAAAAACATTTCTTGGCCCAATTTGGCTAGCAGGCCATCAGGTTATAAATTTTGTTTTATGTGGTTACTGAGATATTTCTATCAGTCTTGACCCTGGGGCACTCTTAGTAAGTGGAGCCCAGAATACTTGCAATTCACAGCCATGATCTATTCCCCTTAACAATTAGTTCTATACTCCCTATAAAATTCCTACTACTATGGTTGGAAGTAGAGAAGTTTGGAGGGTAATTTAGTGTTGGTAGAAATCTATGAGTTAAATTTTTAGGTGTTGACTTTGAAGTGACAGCAGGCCCATGACCTTTATATTTGAAAACAGCATCACCTGAACTTGAAAGTGACCACAATCTATATGCATAAATGTGATGGAAAAGTTCTAAATGGTGAACAGCATACTGTGTGCTCGTCAAAGTTGGCCTTTGATTTTTTTTTTTTTACTGCAACTGTGAGTAGAAGATCCTGCAGTTTCACTTTAACAGAAATTCCTTATTTCAGTATAGCCAGAGTCATTATAGAAAAGCCATTGCATTTGTTGTGAAGGCTGTGGCCCAATTCTGTTTGCACGAATTCCCCTGCTCTATGCTTATGACCACATCATTCCTTCACAGCCAGCTGATGGGGAATGACCTGACTTGAAGCTACAGAGCAAGCAAACTACAAGTCAACCAGTGACCCACAAATCCAAGTGGCCTAAGGGTTTGCCTGTCAGGGAAGGAGTCATGCAACAAACTGATCAGATACCCAGTCTTGGGGAGTTTGAAAGGGAGATGTAGAGATATGGCAGTTAATGATGCAGGAAGAATCTGAGAGAGGGCAGTAAACAGAAGCCAAGGGCAGGCAGAAGCCATAATGTCAGAAGAATGACACAAGCAGCTGAGCTGAGACAGTTTGATTCACCCCCTGGTGGATGATCAGAAATGGAGAATGGGCACATACTGCTTGAGGGGATAATACAGCTACAGTGCTGAGCTGCATACATCCCGAATGACCTTGCAGCATTAGAGGGTAGAGTGCTGGTTAAATCCCTGATTTACTATTTCTGTTCTCTAACCCCTAATAGTACTTGAGATTACAATCCTGTAAAAAGGCCTATTTAACCATGCCATTTCTGATATAAATTGCAGAAGTTAATCAACTTAAAAATAGAATAGGATCTATTTCTAAATCATTTAATTAAATCATGTAAATGACCCAGAATGATACATCCCTATAATTCTTATATTTGTTTTGTTCTCACCATTTGGAATCTACTCTCTCTGCCCCCTACTTATGTAGTTAGTGCTTCTAAATGGGAGCACCATTAAACTTTTGAGAGGGACAATTCTTCATTGAGTAGGTCTCTGGTGTGCATCTCAAGGCAATGCCTACCTCCCCACTGTACCATTTAAAAATCAACCTACACCTTTCCAAATGTCCGCTAGGGGGTAGTACTGGTTGGTTAAAAGCTACTGAGCTAAGCCTTCCCATTCTTCAAGGGGCAGCTCAAATTCAACCTTCTCTTAATTCTTTGATTTTTCCAGACTGTATTGATTTCTGTACCTTCTCTGAATCCCAACTGCACTTGAGTCAGTAACACATATTGACTTCTTAATTGTGTTTTAATTGCTTCATGTTGGTTTCTCATCTCAGTTTGATCATAAAGTCTTTAAGAGCAGCAAAAAGTCTAAGAAGTTTTTTGTATCCCACTATGTGGGATACAAAAAACTAACACAGTGCCTAGTACCTAATGAACTCTGGCTGTCTCCTCACCATCTGCTCTCTGGTGACCTCTTCAGCTATGTTTCCTACCACATCTCCACCCTTACTCCAGCCCTTTTTCCTCTAGCAATTAAAAGAAGCTAATCTTTAGAGCTCCCTGAACATACCCTATTGGTTCACCATTATGCCTCTATATATGCTGTACTTTTTGCATAAATAATGTATACAACTGCCTTCCTTCTAGGTGAAATCCTATCCAATCTTCAAGTTCCAGTGTCTCTGGTTAATTACTCCCTTCTCTGTAGTTTGTATGAACTTCTATTGATGTATCACTTCTCTGTTTGCCTGTTTCTTGCTCTTAAAAGGGACAGGAAATGTGTCTAATTCATTTCCCTAACACTTAGCATGATTGGTATTCAGTAGAAGCTGAATAAATGTCGGTTGATTATACCTGGTTGTACCATATTTTTAATATTTATAAGCATGAGCTACACTGTGGGGAATGGAGAAGAATGTTAGTCACTAAATGGGAGCAGCCATTACCCTTTCCTGCACTTTAACTTGTTTTATGCCAAATAACCCTAAAGGAATAGACTATATGTGTCTCACTACTGTTCAGAGCTTGATTCCATCTTACATATATTAGACAGTTTCATTAAAGCACCTGAAACAGTCAACTTGGTTATGCCTTGTTTAATTTCTCTCACTTGGTGTGCTCCCTTTTACAGTTGTGCCAATGAAATACTCAAGACTCTACATCAGCTGTTATCAGCAAGAAATTAACTCAAGCTGAACAGTCGACTGGGAGGCAAAAGATAATAACAGTCTGCATTTTATTAGAATAGATCATTTTATTTCTATTTAACATTTGACTGGGAGAAGCCTCCTCCGTTACTTACCTATGGTAAAGAACAATAATATTCATGTGAGTATAAAAAGCATCACGCGATGGGCTTCCCTGGTGGCGCAGTGGTTGGGAGTCCGCCTGCCGATGCAGGGGACGCGGGTTCGTGCCCCAGTCCGGGAAGATCCCACGTGCCGCAGAGCGGCTGGGCCCGTGAACCATGGCTGCTGAGCCTGTGCTCCACAACGGGAGAGGCCACAACAGTGAGAGGCCCACGTACCAAAAAAAAAAAAAAAAAAAAAAAAAAAAAAGTAAAGGGCTTCCCTGGTGGTGCAGTGGTTGAGAGTCCGCCTGCCGATGCAGGGGACGCGGGTTCGTGCCCCGGTCTGGGAGGATCCCACATGCCGCGGAGCGGCTGGGCCCATGAGCCATGGCCGCTGAGCCTGCGCGTCCGGAGCCTGTCCTCCGCAACGGGAGAGGCCACAACAGTGAGAGGCCCGCGTAACGCATAAAAAAAAAAAAAAAAAAAAAGCATCACGTGAATCATCATCATCGTCATATGGGAAACCCTGTCAACTAATACACTCTCAAAGAAAGACACATTTGTGGATATAAATGAATCAACAAGACTTATGGATTCAGAGCTGCCTTTAAAATATAGGCCTGGTAAGAGAATGTGGAGATCAGCTATGATTTCTATTCAGCTCCACTGATAACCGATGGAGTTCTGATTGGTGAGAAGGCAAAGAGCTTTATTCAATGCTAATGGACCAAAGACCCTAGTCCAACTAGGTGTTGCTAAGGCTTTCACCAAGAAGTGAAAGAGCTGTTGCCTCAGTGTCACTCTGTGAGACCTCTTCTTATCAGGGACTATTAGGTGGGCCAAAGTAGACACTAAGAGACTCACAGGGACACTAAGAGAACAAAGAAACCACAGTCTCAACATCAAGGAGAAATGGAATGAAGAATGGAAAGGTGAAGAAGTTGAATTGCAGGCCATTTCCTTCTTTATATTTCTACTAGGTTTGTAGCAACTAAATGCATTGTTGAAAAGGTCTCCAACTTAATAGACATTTTATCTTAGGATACCTGGAAATGGCTGCACACATGTACGAAATGGATTGGTGATAGAAATCCATTAGAAGAGACAAGTCTGCCTTTGGCAGTGTTGTTTAATATAAACGTTTCTATACTAACTACTTCTTATACATTGTTTTATATTTGACCTTGGAGGTATGGGACAGGTAAAAGGTCCTCGGTCTCCTCTTGTAAAACGCAAATATTTCCCTTCCAAAATTGTAGTGTGAAATAGAAATAATAAATGTAATATACTACTAGGCAAAGAGGAAGGGTACAGTCAATGGTCAACGTTATTATTATATATGTTCGGGGTTGAAGCAACACAGAGTACCATGGTCTCACCAGATTAACATACCATTTAACTAAATATTTTGATCATACAAAAAGTTACTAAAGGGAATAAAATAAACAATTTAAATCCTTTTTCCAAAGGACAAACCCTAAAATTACAGACAGAAAAGCCCATTTTACCTCAGGCTGACTCACTCAAGAACTGCAGCTCTTCAGAAATTCAGGGGCATAAATTACAATTCCCTGGTGCCCTGAGAAATATTTTATAATAAAACTTTGCCACTCAGCCGACTGCTTCTAGATATTCCTTCTCTCATCTGAGGGGCTTTCCCTCTCCTCTTCTCAGGGAGGAAAGCACCAGAGTATAATGGAAAGAGCTTGAGCTTTGCTATTAGATGGATGGAGGTTTCAATTCAGATTCTGCCAATTGCTGGCCATGAAACTTTTGCAGTTTACTTAATTTATTGAGTCTCATTCTACTCATCTACAAGCCAGGAATAATGAAATTTACCTTGTAAGACTGTGGGTAGCATGTTGAGGAGGAAAGGGCAGGGTGTTTTTGTGTGTGCGTGTGTGTATGCTGTGTATGTTGTATGTGTGTGTTGTGTGTATATGTTGGGTGTATATTGTGTGTATGTTGTATGTGTATACGTTGTGTGTGCCTGTGTGTGGGGGGGGGTGTGTGTGTGTGTAGTGTATGGGGGGATTGTAGATAATGGATTAGGAATTAACCAGAAAATTTAAGATTAATAGTCTTAGGATGTGTTACATAAATTTATTATTGTGTTATTACTGCATCTATGACTGAATTCTCCCCTCTCTTCACAAAAGAAGGTCCCAGGAGTAACGTGGCAGAAGAGTATTGGATTAAGAGTAATAAACCATTCATTTTCAGGCAGGTACTGTTTATTTTGTCTGAAATATTTGGCTATCTGCTTTGTCTCTGCACTTTATTTTCCTCTTCCAAATGCACTGGTAAATTGAGATGATCTAAAATATCTTTTCTACCCTTGACATTCTGTCTCTATCATTGTTAACCTTGCTTCCCCCCTCCTGCTATCATCTCATTTTTTTAGTTTTATTTATTTTAGCTATCATAATTAAATAATTTTATATTTACAGAAAATTTCAAAAATAATAGAGTTTCCATACACCCTTCACTGATTCCTCTATTGTTAACATTTTACATACCCACAGTACATTTATCCAAACTAGGAAATTGAGATGGTATATAATACTATTAACTAAACTATAGGTTTTATTCAGATTTTTCTAGCTTATTCACTAATGCCATTTTTGTTTTCCAGGATCCAATCCAGGATCACATGTTACATTTAGTTATCCTATCTCCTTGATCTCTTCCATCTGTGACAATGTGTCATTCTCCCCTTATCTTACACAACTTTGCCACTTTTGAGGAGTAATGGTCAGGTATTTTTGTAGAATGTCTCTCAGTTGAGGTTTGTCTGCTTTTTTCTCATGATTATATTGGGGTAGTAGATTTGGGGTGAGGGGGAACACAACAGAGGTGAAGTGCCCTTCTCATTACATCATTTCAGGGGAACAGGACATTACTGATGATGTTAACACCTTGATCACTTGGTCAAGGTGGTATCTGTCAGATTTCTCTGCTGAAAAGTTATGATTTTTTTCCTTTAAATATTTTATTCCTTAGGAACAAGTTACTTAGCCCAGCCTACAGTGAAGAGAAGGGGAATAAAACTTCCCTTCCTGGACAAAGCTCTATTAAAGAATTTGTAGTCACCCAATTTTAAGCTAGCTGGATGGAGCTCTCAGACAAGAAGCAGAAACCCTCCAAATGCCTACAGGCAATATCCAAATACATTACCCTGGGTTCCTTAATCATCTGCCATGACAAAATAAATGTTTGACTTCAATCACCCAACCTATAAATACTCTTGGTACTTGATCAAATCACAGATATGCCATATGTCTACCAGTAACAATACAGGAACAATTATCTTGAGTAGTTGTGATAGTAGACCATGGTTTATACTTAAGAGCATGAATATCCCTTTATCTCAGCACCTTTACAAATGGAATAATCACCATACAAGAAAAAAGAAATGCTATATAATCATGTTGTTTAAGATAAGGATATGCCTCTGATTGTATGGAGTATGGGGAGACAGCTCTGTGTTCACAAAACCCTGCTTTATTTTTGGCTTTTCCTCCCTGATACATGGGGAGATCAAACTTTCCATTCCACTATAGTTAGATGAGACCACAAATTCCAGACCTGGTGTCTTAAAAACTTCCTGTGTGCTCCATCCATGCTGTCTTTCCTCCTTTCTGCCAGCTGGAGTTAGGGGTTGCACTGGAAGCCTCTGAAGCCTTATGGGATGCAGCCGGCGCTAGATAGATGGAATCTCAGTCACTAAATTGTTGCATGGACTACAGCCAGCCCCTACCAACCCCTGCTAGACTGTGAAATTAATGACAAATGAAATTCTGTTGTGTTAACCCACTGGGATTTGGGGCTTCTTTGTTATAGCCATCAGGTTCTCCTGATCAACACAGACATGAAGTCCCCAGAGGTCAGGATTTATTTCCATTAAATTGTTTGTGTAGGGTCTAGCAGTCTCATGCACAGATGGGAAACTGAATGCCTTTGAAGATGGAGAAGAAGAGAATGAAAAATGGCATGGAGCTACAGGGAGGAAGTTAATTTGCAAGAATAGTACAACTAAATGTACCTGGTTTCCTACAAAGTTGTCACAAAGATTACCTGCAAAAATAAAGGGGTAGGGTCATAAAATTCTACCAGAAATGGTTGCAGAAGCAATAGGCTTGAAAACAGCCCAAATTAAGTGAAAGTTCCCAAGAGGTTTCTGGTTCACAGTTTTAAGCCAATATAAGAGCAATTATTTAAAGTATTCAGGAAACTAGACCACAGTGTACATTAGTAGCACAGAAATCCTTTTATCTCAGCACCAACTTTACTAATAGAAAGTTAGATGGGAAATAAAACATAATCAAACTTAGTGAAAAATAAATAGGGGTACTTGATCAGGTTTCTATAGCTTTCTAAGAAATTGCCTCTGGTAATTGTAAAGGAATGAATTCCAGCATGTCTACCACCTATCAAGAATTGGTGCTTTTCCACTGCAATATATCCCCCAAAGGCCCCATTCTGCTATATTAACAATAGGACCTCAATTTTTTATAAACCTCAACATTTTATAACTCACTGAGTATATTCTTTTCCATACTTTCAGCGTATAGTGAGACTTATTTGTGGAAAATCTATTTCTGTGAAGTTTAATGTGTGGACAACACAGAGATCCCTCCCAGCTTCCCTCTCCCCTTGTCTACTCAAGGGAGTCCCAAAGACACAAGCTTCCTGCTCTGGCCTTAAGGGTAAGCCGTGACAAAGTGAGAGAGTGGCATGGACATACGTATACACTACCAAACGTAAAATAGATAGCTAGTGGGAAGCAGCCGCATAGCACAGGGAGATCAGCTCGGTGCTTTGTGACCACCTAGAGGGGTGGGACAGTGAGGGTGGGAGGGAGGGAGACGCAAGAGGGAAGAGCTATGGGAACATATGTATATGTATAACTGATTCACTTTGTTATAAAGGAGAAACTAACACACCATTGTAAAGCAATTGTACTTCAATAAAGATATAAAAAAAAAAAAAACTCATGGAGAATTTACTCAGCAAAGAAAATGGATTTGCCCAAAACTTCTGGACCTACCAACTAAAATTCTCACATTTAATAGCTCTGTGTCTTACAACCACTGAGTGAGTAGTCTTTGGTGGGCTTGAGGAGAAATGTTACCGTATTCACTGTGGCAAATTATATAAGAAAGCCTGTGGCTTCCTGCCTTCTCTGGTCTGGCACCCAGCGGATGGGTAAGAAAGGTTGAGCTTTACGGTCTAGAACATAGCTCACTGATATTGAGAAAGGCTCATCTTCATCCACGTGTTTGTAGTCATTTTAAGTGTGAAAAGGCAAAACACAGAGGATAGGTATAAATAAGGAAGGACTAACTCCTCCACAAGAGGTAATTTAATAATCAGTTCATTAATTTAATAGCTGCCATACACAAATTTAGGGATGACTAACCTCACATGTGAACTCCCTCTGAGAATTAACATATTAACTTCGGTAAAATGAATTCAGGTTCACTGCAACAAACTGAGAACAAATTTTAATAAATTAACCCATCCCATATCCCCCAATTCCTGACATTTAGGTCTGGGTTCTAATACCTGGATAGATACTAAAACTACCCAGACATGATTGGAATTCACCTCAAATTTTCTCTGAGGAAATCAGTCTTTTATCTTAGCTTTGCCTTTGACAGAGTTTAGCGCGATGAAAATGCCCTCTTTGGAGTACTTTTTAACGGAATCTAATTATGCTGCCTACTTTGAGGATTCTGCTATTTTCTATTGGGTGTTTCTATTTTATTTTTTTCCTGGGTGTGAGGGATGTTACTCCTTAGTATTCCTCCTACAGAGCAAGTCCTCCTCGACCCCCATCTCTCTCTTGTGTATATATGAAATCATTAGCCAGCACTTCAGCTTTCTAGTGGGTTTAGTTTTGCCCAGGGATTAACCATTTGACTGTCAACACAGAGTGACAATATACTTTATCTTCCAAATTGGGACACTTGTTAAAGCACTCTTATTGATTACACCTTGACAGCCAGCATAAACCATAGCTATCTTGGACAAACTAGGACATATGATAACGCTATTGGGAAATGAAAACAGAGCAACGTGCTCCTGTGTCTCAGATACTATAAAATCTCCCACAGGACATTCACTTCTCTCAGAGGACTGACAAAATAGGCCCATTGATGCTGCATCCGCTGGAGGCGATGTAGTGGTTGAGCACAAGGGCTCCGGCTTTCCTCCACTTCCTGCTCCCCATCTTCGAATGATAACTTACTGTCTCGCAACTGTAGAACCAGACCACCTGGGCTTAAATCCCAGCACTTCCCTTTTAGAAACATGCGCCTTTGCAAAGACCCTTCTGTGTCTCAGTTTCCTCATCTATAAAATGATAATATTTGAAAATGACTCAAAAGTTTCTATAGAATAAAATGAGTTAATAGTTATAAAATAATTATCAGAGGGTCTGGTACATCATAAGCACTCAATTATCTGTTGGCTGTTTTAATAATAACCCTTTTCCTTCATGAGAATATACCCACAGGAGCTCCGCCTTCCAGCCTTACCTACTTGTTAATATTTGGCCATCCTATTTGTGTGTCATACATCTTTCTATCTAAGCACCCTTGGCTGATGTAACTAGTTTTTTTTATGCCCTGGTAATTGCCTAGGCATTTTTGTCCCCCCATTATTCTTTATATGCTGGTTCCTTTTCATTGTCAGTATTTTCATAAGGTTGCCTCCGGCCAAATGCACTGAGGACCCTTTTCACTATTCAGAGTCACTTCCATACAATAGAGTGTTAAAGAGCAGACAAAATGAATCTGCAACTTCACTTTTACTGACACATTGCTCTGTCTCCATATCTTCTTGGGAGTTTGATGTCAGGCATTGGTTTCTCATCTATTACTGCCTGAAGGTTACAAAAGAATGCATCTTGAGAATCATCATTAGTATCTTCTGCTAGAATATGCATGGGTCTCTGTGACAATTTAATAAATCTTGCATGAAAACTGACATGGAGCCACCTTTTGTCAAAGAAATTGTGGGAAAAGGGTATTTACCAGGTCTCATAAGGAACATGACCTTCATTCTTCCTGTGTATTGTGTCCTTGGATAAGGCATCTCACCCTGTCTGAAAGCAGACAAAAACCTACCCTAATCTCTTAGCAGGTTTTAGTAACTGTGAAGTTGAAATTATTTATATGAACCTTTATTAGAGGAAAAAAAGAAACAAACATGTTGTGCTGTGCTCATAAGCATTTGGTGTATTTACATTAACGGGATAAGATAGTTAGGCTTAATTTCAATATCTTATTCTTAACTTCACAGGAATGGGAGGGAGGATAGAGGAGAAAGATCCCCACATCCATAGACCACATCTTGTCCTTGTGACCATGGTTACCACCATCCTACTGTCATCAACACTAACAATTACTGAACATTTGTTCTGATTCTGACATTTCAAATGATTCTGACATTTCTAATCTCATCTAATCATCAAAATCATACAATCAGAGAGGTTCTGTCAGTAGTGTCATAGTACAGGCCCCAGTAGAAGGAAACAGAGGTGTATTAACGTTAAATGACTTAGCCAATGTCAGTGAACTGGAGCATAAAACCATTAGGCTGGATACAACACTCACCTTAACTGCTAAGTTATTATATCTGTGTCTTTCTGAGGGAAAGTATGAATTCATCGTGTCTAGGAAAAGTCCTCAAAGCACATGTTTACCAACAGTGAGTCAATAGAAACATTTTGAATTCATGGAGAGAGCACCATGTAAATATACACAAGACTACATAACCAAAGTGAGCTATTGGTGAGAATCCTACTATGATATGTGTGCTCTGCAAGGCAGACATTTTGGAATTGGTAAGTTTAACCAGCTGGTAATCATCATCTTTCTTAAAGCTGTTTTATTCTTCTGTCCAGTGAAGCATATGCCAGAGTTCAAGACTAAGAATACTTCTTCACAAAAGTGGACCTTGCGGTTGTTTCTTTGATGAATGACTGCCATGTCAGAGAGACCACACTACCTGAGTGTTCTAGAGAGGTTCACTGCCCTTGTGCCTTAAATGTTTTATGATTGATTACATCCATACTATAACCCTATTGAGGGAATTTTCTAAGGAGCAGATGGTATGTTCTGGAAGTTTCCATCTAAGAATAAGCATAAAAATAATTATAGTAATTAACATTTAAAGCACTTAATAGATCCTAAGTGTTTTATATGTATTAATTTACTTAATTCTCATAATAACTATAAGAAATAGTGGTATTTTTAGTGCTTTCTTATAATTAAGGAAATTGAAAGGTAGACAATCTTTCTAATTGATGAAGCCCGGATGTCTTAGGGGAAAAAATCTCAGCAATAAACTCAGTGTCCTTGGTGCCAAGGACCAGGCAGGGCTAGGTCAGCACTGGAAATATGAACCAAGGCTGTACTAGCTGCCTTCTTTTGAGCATTTACTATCCCCTGGCCTCATGCTAAACCCAATACTAACAGTATCTTATTTCATACCCACATCAATGCTTCCTGGTAGGCATTGTCATTCCTGTTTTACAGATAGGAAATCAATATTCACAGAGGTTATTTGCCTGTTGTCACACAATGATTAGTGACACAATCAATGTTTGAACACAAGTTGTTTCTTTTAATCTCTGCGTTTTAACCTCCATGACCTAGAGCAAATCCTTGTTTAGATAAAATTTTCCTCTGCCATTTGAACGTTATCCATTTTTCTTTAATCTTCTGAATATAATTCCTAATTTTTCAAAACTTATTGTTATGCTTAGGTTTCCCTCTCAGTGTTTAAACTGATCAACATCCATGTCTTCCAAACAAGGCAAAAACTTGAGCACACTTTTCCTTAAACACGCTTTGCTCTTGCCTTGGTGGTGTATCATCTAAAGTATTAATTCTTCGTCATTAAAATTATAATTTTTTTTAAATCATTGCTTCTTTAGACATTACAAACGTGACCTACTTCTTTGCAAATGTTTTATTTCCCATTCTCATTTATCCCTCCATATTGATTTTTCTTTTTGCAGAGCACCTCTTGGGAGCATTTCAAAGACGATCTTTGAGTGGGAAACTGTTTAAACTTTGTAGGGCAGAGAATTTCTTTACTAAAATGGTAGTTTATCTGGATATAAAATTCTAAGCTCAAATTTCTTTGCCTTTAAAACCTTGAAGACATTATCCATTGCTGCTGTTAAGAGCCCTGCCATCAGCCAGCACTTGCTCGGGTCTTTTCTTACTCTCTTGAATCTTTAAAATTATTCTTTCTGTCTTTATGTTCTTCAGTTAAACTATTAGCTGTCTGGCTATTGATTTTAGTTTTCTTATCTGTTCTGTTCAGCACTCCATTAGCCTTTTTATCCTGAGCTTTTATATCCTTCTTTAATTCTGGGAAATTCTTGTTCATATTTCCTCTTCTCTGTTGGTTCCTTTCTCACCTTCTGTGAATTCTCTTTTATAGATTTTGACACTTTTATTCCTGTGTTTCATGACTCTCAACATTTTTCATGGATTCCATCTCTTCCTGATATCTTCCGGGAAAGTTTTGTGACACAACCTTTTGGTTCACTAGTTTGTACTTCAGCTGTACCCATTCTGTGATTCCAACTGTCTCACTAGTTGGTTGGGTTGTTTTTCAATCCCAACAGTTATGTTTTAATACGCCGAATTTTAAATTAGTTCTTTTTCCTGCTCTGTGATTTGAAAAGCTTCCCTTATCCCTCTGTAAGAATATTTATTAAGACCATTTTAAAGTCATATTCTGTTTCATTAGCTCTGCTTCCTCTGGAAAGGCTTTTAATTTCCGTTCTCTTTCTCATTTGGAGCTTATGTTCCTCCAATATCTAACCTTTTTTCCCTGAGAGCACATTCTTTATTACTTTAAGGGCAGTGGCCCCGGCCCCAGCCCCATTCTTCAGGGAGTAGAGAAAAATTCTACCTTTGGCAGAAAAACTCTAGTGCTGCAGTCTATGCTCACCATTCCTGCCCCCCTACCTGACTTCCCTGCTTGCTCCTAATCTTAGGGGATCTGTGCCCTGGGCACTGCTCTCAGTAGCAGTGGGGCAGTACCCTTTGCTATAATTGCCAAGTGCAGAAAGATTGGGAAGGAATGAAGAGCACATAGAAACTCCAGCTTGTCCACCCATTCCCCTAGCCATTAGCTCTCCACCCCAGAAAACCACTGCCTGATCCCCATCGCCACAGGCTCCTGTTCACCTGGGCTGTGTGAGCAGGAGTGGTAAACTGCTGTGACCCACACATACTGAACTTCCAGTTTCAGGCCCACCCGGAAAAAAATGTGGGGGAAAGACAAGAGACAGAATTATAAAATTTTCTCCCATCCATCCTTCTTTCTGTTTCCTGACTCTGCTCTCCCTCCAAAAACAAGACCAATCCCCTCTTCCCTATAAGCAAATTTCAATTTTGTATCCATTACTGATACCCATCACTGTCTCTATGTCTCTGTGGTCATGGCCATCTTCGTCGATGACGGTCCTGTGTAACTGCATAGGACCCCATGTTCAGAAGGATCCCCCACATGATTCAGTGCTCTGCTGTCACCATCTTGAAATTCTGAATTCTTTTTAAACAAGAGGCCAAGCGTTTTCAGCTTGCACTGGGCCCCACAAACCATATAGCCAGTGCTGCTTGTGCCATCTCCACGTCTGGCTTCAACATTGGGGTCAGATCACCAAGTCGTCCCAAACTAACAAAAGCTAGATTTCCAGGCAACTCACTCCCACAGTTCTCTGCACATGGTCTTGTCCTGACGATACCTTCAGATTTAATAAAATTTTAATAAATTACTTTCGATGGGGAAGAGTGATGATTCAGACCAGCATCTCATGTCTGCTATGGTAACTACAAAGAAGCAGGGCCTGTATACACCTGCTCAAAACTTCAGAAAAGCTGGAGAGTCCGAACGTTATGTAGGTGGATTCTCACCTAGTAAATGTCCAGCACTCCCCTTTTTTACGCAGATCTGAATTTGGGAAACATAAACTTTGGTAGGAAAAACCTCATAGTTCGTTTTAACTTGAAAGATCTATAGATGCATGCAAAATCATGCACATGCCTCTAGAAACACATTTTTCTTGGAATAAGGTCTATGGCTTCACAAGATTATCAAAGACATCCAGGGAAAGAAAAGGTTAAAAGTCACTACTCCATGGGTTCTGTGAAAGAGAAAGAATTCAGCTTCTCCTACACACACATACATATACATACAGCATAGCACATAAAAGATTTCTCAGTTGAGACTATACTCCCTCATTCTGAAGGTATGAATTATGAGTAATCACTAATCGGTGAGGACTATTTGAGTTAAGAATACGCTGCATATTGTGTGATCTTAACATCAATTTGAAAAAGGATCAGCAAACAAACAAATCCTGCTCAAAATGATCCAATTCCTATTAACCTTTTTAACCAGATTTCCTTTCTGAATGCAAAATTCTAAATAATATTTTTTTTATAATTTGCCAACAGCATGGGGACAATGATAAAAATAACAATTTATTGTGCCAGTTTTCACTTATGTTAATTATACTCTGTTGGAGATGTCTATTACCAAGCATTTCTTTAAAGTAAGGAAAGTACGTACACTTTTACTGTCACTGAATCCACTGTTTCGCCTTGCAAATCACCCTTCCCCACCCACCCAGCCCCAGCACAGTTCCACCTAAGCATCAGAAAGTTCCTACCACTTCAGTTAATTGACTGCTTTCAACAAAGAGAAAAAATACAATGTGTGGCTCATATTTTTCTAGCCCACCTTGATAATTACCAGAATTGAAAGTTAGAGGTGTAGAGATGCATTCATTCCCTAGCAATAGAGCCAATACACAGTTTAGTAAAGCTCAGAAGAAAGGAACAATAGTAAACAATAGCTGACATTGATGGTGTGCTCTTTTCCTGAAAATGTAAGTTCTTTACAGATACTTTCAAAACAACCCTACGCCTAATATCATCACCCCATTTGAGGAAACTGAGGCACAGAGAAAAAAAATTATTTGACCATAATCAAAAAACTAGTCAGTAGAGGAGCTGGGGACTTGATGCAGCAGATTGATTCTAGCAGTCAATACTGACAACCACTACGTGAATCAGAGCTCCTGGTGAGCACAACACCAGACTTGCCACACATCTAGTTAACAGAATTCCTATGAATAGCAAATAAATTAGATCATGTAGTAAGTCTGTGTCAACTTATCATGGGAGAACATGGAGTCTTCTATAGGATTTTTTTTTAAGTTTATTTTATTTATTTTTGGCTGTGTTGGGTCTTCGTTGCTGCGCGAGGGCTTTCTCTAGTTGCGGCAAGTGGGGGCTACTCTTCGTTGCGGTGCACAGGCTTCTCATTGCAGTGGCTTCTCCTGTTGTTCAGCACAGGCTCTAGGCGTGCAGGCTTCAGTAGCTGTACGACGCAGACTCAGTAGTTGTGGCTTGTGGGTTCTAGAACTCAGGCTCAGTAACTGTGGCACACAGGCTTAGTTGTTCCGCAGCATGTGGGATCTTCCTGGACCAGGGCTCGAACCCATGCCCCTGCACTGGCAGGTGGATTCGTAAGCACTGCGCCATCAGGTAAGCCCTTCTATAGGATTTTTGAAATAATGAAAATATCCTACAGAGCCCTGGGAGGTCTGCAAGGAGTTCAGAGAAAGGCAGGTTGAGGAAGAACAGATCTACTTCTTTCCACATGAGCAGTGCCCTCATCTCTGTGCCCCTGAGCTCAGAGGCAGAGTCCAACTCACAGCTGGGACTGAATAAACATTCACTCAGTTGAACTAAATTAAGTATAACCTTGCACAAGTCAGGTCTCTAAACCTGAAAATGAAGAGGTGGATCTAGATTCGTGGTTTTCAACCCTGGCTGTACATGAGCATCACCCAGGGAGCTTGTAAAAAGCACTGATGTTCCAACTCCACCCCAGAGATTTTGCTCTGAAATAGATTCCAAGCTTTGCTTCTATCTCTCTATCAATCTCTCTCTCTCTCTTGTTCTCTCTCTCTCTGTCTCTTCCTGTCTCTTTCTCCTTCTCACCTGCAATGATTCTAATGTAAAGTTGGAGTTGAAAACCACAGACCAGTGTTTCTCAAAAGTTTGCTCTCTGGACCAGCAGAATCAGTCTGTAAACAACTCAAGATTACACTAAAAATGGCCCTCCTCCATCTTACAGAGAGGTGCAGAGAGATGAGGAATACTTCACATATTTCCCCAGAACAATAGCCAGATTCATTAGCATATTTAATTTCTTATAAACCCTTTGACACAGACGTTACAGTTGGTCCAAGTGCTACTGCCTGGTGGAAATCCCTGACCTAATTTCTCAAACCCCTTGCCATCTACTTCAACCAAATCCCCTGAGAGAAGGAGTTGATCAATCTGCTTAAACTGACTAGTTAAATGGCAGCTATTCTCTTTTCCCCTTTACTTCCTGGAGGCTTGTCTAGCAGCATTGCAACTGTCATCTCTAAAGACTCTTATGTAAGGAAAAATTAGAAAAGGGAGCTTCTAGTTGAAGCTAATGGAGAAAAGCTTAATTTCCTTTTCATCTGATTAGATACTCAGATTTGAAAATCTATAAATGTTTCCAGGTCTGCTGGCTCCAAAATACCTTTTAAAGGTCATTTACATAATCCTGTCAAGAATGCCATATGGGTAATGGATCAAAGGCATAATCATTATTCCTGTGACTTTCATCCCGTCCTGATATTAGCTTCCTTAGCATGTTTTGGGAGCTAATGGACACTTTCCTTTAAACCTAACACAGTGCTGGTAATGTTTTTCTCTGTGGATTTGGAACGTTAATTCAAGGATTATGCAACCACTTTTTAAGAAGCAATTTATTTTGAAGATAAAGTGCCTGTCTTAGGTTAAGCAGTTTCCTTTTCAGCTATTTTGCCAACAAGAAGAGATAAAGCTTTCAAGATCAAAAATGTGGGTATCTTCCATGTCACTGTGCCTTTCTGATATTGACTCAGATGGGATCCTCAGTCCCATTTCTGAACTAGTCCTTACGGAAGGTTTTAAGTGTTTTTTGAGAACAAACAAGTCTCTGGTGTCATATTTGTATTTATGATATTTTTGCCCTTTGCGAAGAAAGAGAGAAACAATTACCACAGTGGAGCGAAAAGAAGTATCTTTAAATCCATAAATGTATGTATAGATAAGAATGTGTCGCTGCGGAGCAACTAAGCCCATGTCCCACAACTACTGAGCCTGCACTCTAGAGCCCACGAGCCACAACTACTGAGCCTGCGTGCCACAACTACTGGAGCCCGTGCACCTAGAGCCTGTGCTCCACAAGAGAAGCCACCACAATGAGAAGCCCGTGCACCACAACGAAGAGCAACCCCCACTTGCCGCAACTAGAGAAAGCCCACGTGCAGCAACGAAGACCCAACGTAGCTATAAATAAATTTATTTAAAAAAAAAAGAATGTGTCTGTGTGTATATTATGTGTCAGGGAGACAGTATAGCCTCACGATTGGAATCAGAGAAACCCAGGCACATGTTCAGGTTCTGTCACTTACCAGTTGTATGATCTTGGGTAGGTTATTTAACCCCTCATCAGTTTTGCTTCCTTGTTGGTAAAAATGATAGTAATAATAATAACTTCATGAACCATTATCAGTATGAAATAAGTCATATAAAGTCCTTATTGTTGTGCCGCAATCAGTAATTTCTCAATCAGGTTTGTTAAAAGGATGGTAGTTGTGGTGGTTGTACCTGTGGGTTTTCTATGTCCCATAGTGGTACCATGTACCCCATGTACCACTATAAATCAGACTTCCCTTGATTTATTCACCTAACGATGGTGATACCTATTCACACTTATCTGGTGGTATGCTGATAAATAAATTTAACAACTGGCTCTTGTTCAGGGAGTGTAGTAGTGGGGGGGGGGAACCTGATTTGTAGCACTCCCTAGGTGTAAATACTACCTCCATGGCCAATTTCAATCTACCAACACAGAGTGATGTGACTGAACAATAAGTTGGGAAGAGATGCACAGGACTGCTTTTTGGGCACTGGCTCCAGCTCATGGCTGCATTTATCCAACAGCTCTTGGAACCAGCAGCAAGGGATCACTCAGTGTGACACAGACTGCTGTCTCTCAGAAGAAGCTAAATGGTTCACAGGGATTGTGTCTATGTTTGCATTATACATGAAGTAGCTGAATAGAATATCTGACAACAATGGCTAAGGCTCACTTGGGAGTGTCTTGTTTGACAGAAGAACTGTATGATATTAGAGCAGGAAGGGACCAAAGATATCATCCAGCCCCTGGTGCAATCCCTAATTTTGAAAAGGAAACTTGAACACCAAAGATTATGAAATTAGGCAATCACCCACCTTCCTCCTGCTGTTTTCTAACTAGTGCTAGGATAAGAAAGCACATCTTCTTGATTCCTGTCCTCATTCTGCTACTCCTACCAGCAAAATTTATGCAGTCTCAGGCGACTCAGCAGTAAAACTCAATGACAGAGGCAGAATCTGTACATATTTGCTGCAATTCATCTTTCTATTCACTTGAAAGAAACACAATGCAAAAATACTTTTTTTAATAAATCAAGATTTTTCCCAAATGCTCACATATTGACTTAGCTCCAAGACTGGCCTTGGCACTGCCCTATAGTTGAAGTAAACTTAAAGAGAAGCTCTAGGTATAAACAGAATGGAGTTCTCTTTAAAGATAAGCACACATGGAAGGGTCTTCTAGGGAAGACCAAACTATGATAAGACTCCAATGTATTGATATTCTCTTTTAAAAATTAACTTGTTTTAATTCCACAAATATTACAGCATCTCTTTATGCCAGGCACCACTTTTCTAGATGCTACAGATACAGATGGATAGATAAAGCTGTTGCCTTCATGAACTTGCTTTCTGGGTTTGGGTGGGTGTGGAGAGTGAGAAGAACAGAAAATGACTAACAATATATCTTACAGTTGCAGCAGCAAATAAATGCTCTTAAAAAAAGAGAGGGAGAATCAAATTAAGGAGAAAGAGAGCACTGGCAGGAGGTGGGAAGTCTGCTATTTGATATAGAGGTCAGAAAAAAAAAAAAAAACGGCCTTTCTGACAAAAATGACCTTCTGGGAAAGATCTGAAAGAAATGAGGATATGGGGGAAAAGCATCCCTGTGAGGGAAAAAGTTAATCATGATGGCCCAAAACAAGTTTGTTGTGTTTGAGGAACATGAGAGGGGCTGAGGAAAGGATAGTAAAAAATGAGAATCATGAAGGACAAGCATCGTCATGGAAATTTGTTTTGGATTTTCTTCTAATTATGATGGGAAGCCTTAAATGGTTTTAAGCAAAGAAAGAAAGTGACTTGATTAAATTTTTTAAAAGATCATTCTAGCCACTGTATGAATACCAGACTTTAAAGCTAAGGGTAGAAGCAGGAAGGTAATTTGACCAGCTACAGCCAGGGTCCAGTTGAGAAATGATGGTGTCTTGGACAGTTGTTGTGGAGATGGTGAAAAGTGGTTGAATTCAGGATAGATTTTGGAGTATTGTTAGCAGGGAAAGTGGTTGAATTCAGCGTAGATTTTGGAGTATTGTTAGTAGGGCTTTCTGGCAAACCAGATGTAGAGTATTAGTGAAAAGGAGGACTCAAAGATGACTCCTTATTCTCAGGCCTCAGTCCCCTTAGTTTATCATGCCTCTATTAATTGGATGAGGAAAACTGAGGAAGGGGTAGTTTATAAGAGGGCAAAAGTGCAGAGTACTTTTTTGGACATGCTAAGTTTGCAATGACTGCTAAATATCTAAAGAGAGACATAGATGTTGAACTAAGGGAAGAATTTGAGCCTAGAAATATTAATTGTAACATCATTAGCATTTAATTAACATTTAAAGCCAAAGGATTTGTGAGACAATTCCATATAGAAAACAGAAGAGGTCTGAGGAACAAGTCCTGGGACTCTCCAATGTTTAGAGGTCTGGAAAAGAGGAAGGTCCAGCAAAGAGCCTGACAGAGAGTATCCAGGGAGGCAGAACAATCAGTATACTGTGTAACCTAGAAGACAAGTGAAGAAAGGGTTTCCAGAAGAATGGAGTAATTACTGATGTGAAAGTCTGCTGGAATTTTAATAAGTAGAGAACTCCGAACTGACCAATGGATTTTAATAGATGGAGGTCACCGGTAAAAGTGCCAAGAACAGTTTTGGTGCAGGAGTGGGGAAGAAAGCCTGACTGAAATGAATTTAAGAGGAGATTAAGAAGTGATGATAGAAAATATTGACCACTCTATTAAGGAAGCGAACTTTTTTTTAAAGATGGAAAGTATTTCAACATGTTTGTGTGTGATGTAAGTAATCCAGTAGAGGGTTTCATGTTGAGGAAAGATATAACCACAGGAGCAATACCCTTGAGTTGATGAGGGTACATGGATCCAGCGTACCAGGTGGGACGTAGATAATAGCAGTAATAGTCCATCCACTGTGGCAGGAGGAAGACAGAACACATGTGGCAAAAATGTGGGTGGGTTGGAAAATAAGGTAAGGAAAAATGTTGAAGCTCTCTATCAATAGCTTCTATTTCTGTAATTGAAATAAGATGCAAGATCATCAGCTAAGAGAGAATGAGTCAAGGAGTATGGGGGCTGGATAAGAGAATAACTCTGTGACTACGGTGGTAATTGGATAACATAGGATGGAAGCAAGATCCTTGAAGGAGCATCTCGGGCAGAAGGTAGGGCATGGAAGTGCATTGTCCATGTCAATATTTTGTGTTATTACCAAAAACTGATGACAGAATTAGTAGGAGAAAGAAGATATACCAGGTACTTACATCTTTGAGGAATTACAGAAGAGTGTCTGGGAGGGGAACAGTTGGTTCCAACATGGAGGGTTAGTAGCATATAGTATAATCAAGGCAAGCATGCCAGAGAGCCTGTGTCAGGGTGGTCACACTGTTTGCATAAAATAATGTAATAAAATGGCATGTAGTACACAAATACATACACATAAACACACATTACCCTCCACCCTTCCTATGCTCAGTATAAGAACAGATTTAAGAGCTCTGGCTCTTCAGATGACTTTAAAAATAGTGAATTATCAATAATCTGACCTCATATTTATGTGAAGAAAGTTGGAGACAACATAAAAGTAAATTTTCCTTCATCCTTTTCTTAAACACTTATCTTTTACCTTTTCTCCTTGACTTTCTTTTCACCATGTATAAAATAGAACCACATTCTACACATCCTGGATCCCTAAGAACGAGAAGACATATCCTCAGTTGAGTGCTGTTGCATCTTAGTTCAATTTCAGGTGGTTGGGGAACTCGGAAGCAGCAGTAGCAGGGCTGCTGCTGCTCCCAACACCAGCCTGCTCAAAATCCTAGCTGATCCTTCCCTGCAGAGGGCAGGGGCATGACGACAAGAAAGAACACATGGGAGCTGGATCCACAGCGTGGTGGCTGTCAACTGCAGGTCACGCCTGATTTGTAGATTGTGAAATCAATTAAGTGAGTCTTGATCAGCACTTTTTTTTTAAATAAAGGATTTTTAAAATAGAGTAGAATATTAGCAGGGTCCATTAAATGTAATGAGGGTAAAACTGAGCCAGAAACATGAGTTTATATGAAGATTATATATAAATGTATATGGGGGAAGCGGCTTCCCTAGTGGCACAGTGGTTAAGAATCTGCCTGCCAGTGCAGGGGACGTGGGTTCGAGCTGTGGTCCAGGAAGTTCCCACATGCCGTGGAGAAACTAAGCCTGTGTGCCACAACTACTGAGCCTGTGCTCTAGAGCCCGTGAGCCACAACTACTGAGCCCACGTGCCACAACTACTGAAGCCCACACACCTAGAGCCCGTGCCCCGCAACAAGAGAAGCCACTGCAATGAGAAGCCTGCGCACAGCAATGAAAAGTAGCCCCCGCTCGCCGCAACTAGAGAAAGCCTGCATGCAGCAACCAAGACCCAATGCTGTCAAAAATAAAATTAATTAATTTATTTAAAAAATATGTATATGGGTACATATCGTGTAGAAATATGTATATTTATATACACAGATATAACAAGTCATGATGTAAAATATGGATCACAGTCAACAATGTTTGAAAGCAACTGCTCTAGGGACATTTACTGCATTCTAAATTCTTTTTATAGGAAATAGATTCCAGAAACTGTACCTCCCCATCCTATCTCCCATGTCTCAGCCTGTATGCTCACCTGCCTACTGAATATCCCACTAACTCTAAATTCAAGTTGCTCAAAACAACTAGCTATATGTTATATATGAAAATTGTTAAGAGAGTAAATCCTAAGAGTTCTCATCAGAAAAAAATGTGTTTCTATTTCTTTCATTTTGTATCTATATTTTTGTATGAGATGATGGATGTTCACTAAATTTACTGTGATAATCGCTTCATGATATATGTAAGTCAAATCATTATGCTGTACACTTTAAACTTATACAGTGTTGCATGTCAATTACATCTCAATAAAACTGGAGGAGAAAAAAACAAATACAACCTTCACTCCGACCCAGAGTCTCTCCCAGACTTGACTATGTCTCTAAATTAATTCATCCATTCAATCAGATGCAAACCTTCAGAGGTAGCCAGTCAGCTGTCAGGTTATTTAGACTCTCCTCAAGTACACCTGTTTCTCTTTTACCCATGCTTCTAAATGCCACCATCCTCATCTACCTCCAGTACCACTGTAACATCCTCACACAAGGTGTCCCAGTCTCTCCCCTAAGTTGTATAGTCCATATACCACAGTCAATTAAATTCTCTAAATCCCCATGTTGATGCCCTTGATCAAAAACATTTGTTAGTTCCCCAAAACTTATCAAATAAAACCCAAATATACCTTCACAGGCTGTTGAATCATTGATGCCTGAACTCAGAGAACGTGTCACATATCTTAAGACCCCTCTTTCCACCTAACAGGGTGATTATAGATAGTAGGCACATAATAAATGTTTGAAGAATGAATAACAAATAAAAAACATTGTTACTAAACCATCAGTGTATAAAATAAAAATAAAGTTCTCCTTATTAATAATTATATTAATCAGAATTTCTTCAAGTGATCCAAAACTTCAGATTTTCCAAAAGACTAAGAAAAGATCAGCTGAAATTATATGCTGAGCTACCTAAATAAATATCATCCTGTCACTGTAATATACATAGGAGCATGGCATTAAAAATGAATGAATGGATTAATTTGTATAAACAAATAAAATGACTTTTTATCTGTGACATTAGCTAGCACTATATAGATTTTCATTAAATTATTTAACCTAAACCATGGTCAGTTCTAAAAAGGGTACAAAAGCAGGGGGTTTAAATATGTAAATAAGCTAGACTGCTTGAAACAGTTGGTTCAAGACTTTCCTTCTATATTTCTCATGTATGTGTCCAAACTGTGAGGAAATGATTGACAGGATGGCCGCAAATTACTTCTACTCCCATAAAAAAGCACATATTAAACAATAATGGGGAAATAATCTCCATGCACCAACTCTGCATGAAAACTAAGCTGAAATCAAAACTGACAGCTCAATCCCAAAATGCACATTTAATCTAACGGGAGAGAATGTCAGCAGAAAATAATTAACCCATTACTCTCACCCTGTTTTCAGTAAAATTAACATGAAAACGTTTCAAGTTGTTGGAGGAAAATTCAACACACAGGTTAATCTTATCTTTAATTATAAAACAACAGTGCACACACTTTTTAACATGCAAATTCAATTTATATAACTCTGTGTGGGGAAGGTTTGCCACCATGGAAAAAAAAATCTTTCTTTCAGAACAATGGTACCAGGTGCTAACAAATGCATTTCTATTTTTGGTTGTAATTTAATTCTACTCACAAAGAAATGTGAAAGACAGAAACAATGATAAAAAGAAAATTGCATGTAAGTTTTGTTTAGTTTTAGCATTAGCTAACTAGATGGATACATAGGAATATTTGTATACAAAAGAATTCTAATTTTAAAAATAGGTTGTAATACAATGCTTAATATTCACATAGCATTTTACAGTTTTCACAGGCATTTGAAAGATATTTCCACACTGTTTTCTGAACTTGCAAAAGTTTTAGGGTCTATTACACTGATGTGATACATGATGATGCCATCAAAAATGATGTTGTAGAAAAATAGGACAGATATTGAAAATAAAGTCAATCATACAGAGGTTTAATACCAACTAGAGTAGGAAATGACATTTAGAGTAGTAGAGAGCTCTCTAGTTTACTCTTTCTCAATATTTTCCTACTGCCTGCTTTGACATTGTCTCCTCTGAGCAGAAACACCTTGGTAACACAAGACAGTTGCAGAAGAATTTTGTTGTTGCTGTTGCTGTTGCTGCTGTTCCACAACTATAGCTTTTCATAGAATAAATTCTGTGATTTCTCCCAAAAATCACAATTTAGGTAACTGTCCCTTGAGAAGACAGTACAGCACAATGATCAAATATTCTGGCTATAGCCACACTGCCTGGGTTGAAACAGCTCTACCACTTACTGTGTGACCCTGGGCAAGTTACTTACCCTCTTTCTACAAATGTTTGAAATGAGGATGAGAATATTTCCTTCCTCGGAGCATTGCTTTGAGGATTAAATAAAATGATGCATATAAAAACATTTAGTGACTGACAAGCAGTAAACAGTCATTTGGGTTTTTTTCCCTTCCAAGTACAATGTTAAATCTATTGGTGGCATCATAAATCATGGATTATAAAGGCAGACAGTGCTCTTGTGTTAAATCAACAAGGAACCTCTCCTCGTGCCTTTCTTGCTCTGTGAGTGTTAGAAGAGGTACAGAGTCAAGAATATATTAAAGTGTTATGAACATTAAAGCTTGTGAAATCTTTGTGAAAGCTTCTGTCTTTCACAGGTGGACTGAGGTTTGGACCAAACCAAGCCCGGCAGAGCCTGCCTCCATGATATGAAAAATGTCATATGGCCAGTACAATCTGAGATGCTGCTGACCAATCACTGTCTCCCTTTAAGTAGCCAAAGGACCTGAAAGATAATGTCTTAATATGCTGACGAGTAAAAAAAGCTGGTGAACAAAAGTTATAGGGTTTAATCCTCATTTTTATAAAATATTAATAGCCATTTTCAAGCAATGGGATTATGTGAAAGGTACTTTTTATTTCAAGACAACTTCAGATTTATAGAAACATTGGAAAGACTAGAGAGAGCTCCCCATGTACTTGTCATCTAGTTTTCCCTAAAGTCAACATTTTATATAACTATGGCACATTTGTTAAAATTGAGAGATTGATAGTACTACCTTACTATTATCTAAATTCCAGACTTTTTTAGATTCTACCAGTTTTTTCTAATGATGTCCTTTTTCTTTTCCAGGATTCCACTTTGCCCTTAGGCATCATGTCTCCTGAGTGTCCCTGGTCTGTGACACTTTCTTAGTCTTTCTTTGTTTATCATCACCTTGACAGCTTTGAAGTACACTGGCCAGTTATTTTGTACACTGTGCCTCAATTTGGATGTTTAAGGTTTTATTTTTCATGCTTAGACTGAGGTTATAGGTTTTTGAGAAAAATACCATGGAGGTAAAAGTGCCTTTCTTGTTACATTAGATCAGGGTGTATATGACAACAACATGACATCACTGTTGATGTCAACCTCGACCTTTTGGTTAAAGTACAGTCTGCCAGGTGTCTCCACTGTAAAGTTACTATTGGTCTCTTTTTGTACCAAAATCTGGGGATGGGGTGCTTGTTGCTATTGGGATGTCACTGCTTCTGGACCTAGTCAGAAGACAGAGCTAGGAAATAATACAAGGGACTTTTATTTTATTCTTTTATTCTTGTCCATATTTTCTAAATTTCCTGCTAACAATGATGTATTCATTTTCTATTGCTGCTGTGACAAATTATCACAAACTGAGTGCCTAAAACAACACGAATCTTTTATCTTACACTTTGTAGTTTACAAGTACCTAATGGGTCTCACTGGTCAAAGTCAAGGGGTCAAGAGGGCTGTGTCCCTTTCTGGAGACTCCAGGGGAGATAATCCACTTTCTTGCTCTTTCTAGAAAGTATCCACATTCCTTGGCTTATTGCCTCCTTTATCCATCTTCAAAGCCAGCAACAATGGGTAGGTTCCTGTCATGCTGCAACTCTCTGACCTCTGCTCCGCCTCCTTCTTCCACTTTTAAGGATCCTTGTGATTACATTGGGCCCAGTTGGATAAACCAGGAAAATCTCCCTACTTTTAAGTGACAGTGTGATTAGCAAACCTTAATTCCATCTGCAAACTTAATTCCCCTTTTCCATGTAAGGTAACACATCCACAGTTTCTGGGGACCATGGACATCTTTGACAGGTTGAGGGAACATTAGTCTGCCTATTACAAATGTGAATTTCTTGGTAACAAGAAAAACACGTAAGTAATGATAAAATAGTTGTTCAGAAAAAATTTCATCTAACCAGTAACTGTATTCTGCTCTGCAAATTAGAAAAAGTACATTTTCTCAAGGAACTTTACTCCCATCTGATGAAACGTTGTCATAATTATATTGATTTAGTTACAAACAGACATAGTAGTACATAAAACCTACAATGTCTGTTGTATGGTAATAAATATATATATAAATCCACAATGACTATCATACAACTAGCATCCCCTGAAATGTGGTATCCTCATGCTGTGTATGATCTGCTCAAGCATCCACAGTGGCCACAGGAGAATTAACTGGACTATTGCAAACCAGGCTGCATATTAGGTGCTTTTCATACATTAACTTATTCAAAGTTCTTAATACCCTGCTAGGTGAGCATTAATATCACACTTAACTTAGGTTAGACTTCAAGTAATTTGCCCAATGCCACATAGCTACTAAGTATCAAAATTAAAGTTAAAAACTTGGTAGACCTAACACCAAAGTCTTTATTCTTTGTAAAGAGCAGAGGTGCTCTCTACAGCCATCACCCTATATCCTTCAAAGACAAAAGGAAGCAAAAGACCACTGGGTTCCCATAAATGCTGGAAATGAAGGTTCAGGAAATTCCTAGTCTTTCTGCTAAAACAAGGGGGCTCAGCACCTCTCTTTCCATATCACCCACTCTGCTACCACCACAATCTTGATCTTATTCAAATAAAGACGAGATTTTTTTCTCCTATCACACCAAAAGAGTAACTGTTCTAGTGACAAAACTGAAGTAAATTAAAGAAACCAAAACTATAAGGTGGCTGCTAAATAAGCCTTACTAAGGAAAAATTTAATAAATAGCATGAGGATAAGATGTTTACCCTTACTATTTAAAATACATATAAATTACAGAAATATTTTATGTAGAATTTCAAAAAGTTGGGGGTATTTAAATAGCTCTCAACATTTTCCTGTGGATTTGGGATACTCATTTACTGCTAGTGGCAATGGGGACAACATTTTTGGAAAGCAATGGAAAAACAGCAAGAACCGTATGAATTTTCATGAATCTTTTGATGCACACAATCCAGGAAGTGAGACAAATAAATTGCTCAACACTGTAAAAAATCTACATGTTATTATCAAAAAACCTAGAAAACACCCCAAATGCACAACAGTAACAAAATGATTTAGTGAATTATAGTACATCATTTGACAAAAAAACAATGCAGTTATTAAAATTGTAAATTTAGAATTTTCTCAATTCTAAAAGGCACATTTTTAACATATCAACAGTTGTAACATCAGGATGCACCTTTAATCAATACTGTCTTGCATTTCAATTAGAAGCCCCCCTTTTTTAGAGGTACATAAAATAATGATAGATCTTAGATTAAATAAAAGTGATACTATTAGAAACTTTGCCAATATGAAACTACTGTGTTAACACTGAGAGATTCTAGGTGTTTCATTTTGTCTATGTTCACAATTAAACTATTTTTCTTTTTTTTTTTCTTTCTGTTTTTTTTTGTTTTTGTTTCTTTTTGGTACGCGGGCCTCTCACTGTTGTGGCCTCTCCCGTTGTGGAGCACAGGCTCCGGACGCACAGGCTCAGCGGCCATGGCTCATGGGCCCAGCCGCTCCGCGGCATGTGGGATCTTCCCGAACAGGGGCACGAACCCGTGTCCCACGCATCAGCAGGCGGACTCTCAACCACTGCGCCACCAGGGAAGCCCTAAACTATTTTTCAATACTAACTTTAAAAGAATAACAAATTACAAGAGCTTTGATGAATGGTGGAAAATTCTAGCGTAGATACATTTATAAGGAATTTTCATATGCAATGAATAAGGCCAGATTTTAAGAGGTGGAAGACTATGGAAGGAATTCTGAAGGAAAGAAATCTATTTTTAGTAAATAGAAAGAATAATTAAGGGGAAAAGCCTTTAAGTTTAATTAGGTACCATTTGTTTATTTTTGTTTTTATTTCCATTTCTCTAGGACATGGGTCAAAAAAGATATTGCTGTGGTTTATGTCAAAGAGTGTTTTTCCTATGTTTTCCCCTAAGAGTTTTCTGGTGTCTGGTCTTACATTTAGGTCTTTAATCAATTTGGAGTTTACTTTTGTGTATGGTGTTAGGGGAGTGCTCTAATTTCATTCTTTTACATGTAGCCATCCAGTTTTCCCAGCACCACTTACTGAAGAGTCTGTCTTTTCTCCATTGTATATTCTTCGCCTATTTTATCATAGAGTAAGGTGACCATATGTGCATGGGTTTATCTCTGGACTTTCTATCCTGTTCCATTGCTCTATATTTCTGTTATTGTGCCAGTACCATACTGTCTTGATTATTGTAGCTTTGTAGTATAGTTTGAAGTCAGGGAGCCTGATTGCTCCAAATCCGTTTTTCTTTCTCAAGATTGCTTTGGCTATTCAGGGTCTTTGTGCTTCCATACAAATTGTGAATTTTTTTGTTCTAATTCTGGTGTAGAATGTCATTGGTAGTTTGATAGGGATGGCATTGAATCTGTAGATTGCTTTGGGTAGTATAATCATTTTCACAATATTGATTCTTCCAACAAAAGAACATGGCATATTTCTCCATCTGTTTATGTCATCTTTGATTTCTTACATCAGTGTTTTATAGTTTTCTGAGTACAAGTCTTTTGCCTCCTTAGGTTGGTTTATTCCTAGGTATTTTACTCTTTTTGTTGCGATGGTAAATGGGATTGTTTCCTTAATTCCTCTTTCTGATTTTTCATTTCTAGTGTATAGGAATGCCAGAGATTTCTATGAATTAATTTTGTAGCCTGCAACCTTACCAAATTCATTGATTAGTTCTAGCAATTTTCTGGTGGCATCCTTAGGATTTTCTATGTATAATCAAAGGAAACTGTAAAGACAAAAAGATAAGCCTCAGAATGGGAGAAAATATTTGCAAATGAAACAACGGAAAAGGATTAATTTCCAAAATATAAAAACAGCTCATGGAGCTCAATATCAAAAAAGCAAACAATCCAATTAAAAAATGGGCAAAAGACCTAAATAGACATTTCACCAAAGAAGACATACAGATGGACAAGAGGCATGTGAAAAGATGCTGAACATCACTAACTACTAGAGAAATGCAAATCAAAACTACAAAGAGGTATCACCTCACATGGTCAGAATGGCTATTATCAAAAAATCTACAAACAATAAATGCTGGAGAGGGTGTGGAGAAGAGGGAACCCTCTTGCACTGTTGGTGGGAATGTAAATTCATACAGCTACTATGGAGAACAGTATGGAGGTTCCTTAAAAAACTAAAAATAGAACTTCCATACGACCCAGCAATCCAATCCCTGGGCATATATGCTGAGAAAACCATAATTCAAAAAGAGACATGTACCACAATGTTCATTGCAGTACTATTTACAATAGCCAGGACACGGAAGCAACCTAAGTGTCCAGCAACAGAGGAATGGATAAAGAAGATGAGGCACATATATACAATGGAATATTACTCAGCCAAAGAAAGACATGGGGGCGGCTTCAAGATGGCAGAGGAGTAAGACATGGAAATCACCTTCCTCCCCACAAATACATCAAAACTACATCTACATGTGGAACAATTCCTACAGAACACCTACTTAATGCTGGCAGAAGACCTCAGACTTCCCAAAAGGCAAAAAACTCCCCACGTACCTAGGTAGGGAAAAAGAAAAACAGAGATAAAAGAATAGGGACGGGACCTGCACCTCAGGGGCGGGGGCTGTGTAGGAGGAAAAGTTTCCACACACTAGGAAGCCCCTTCACTGCTGGAGAATGGGTATAAGCAGGGTGGGAGAAGCTCCAGAGCCGTAGAGGAGAGCGCAGCAACAGGGGTGCAGAGGGCAAAGTGGAGAGATTCCCGCACAGAGCATCGGTGTCAACCAGCACTCACCAACCTGAGAGGCCTGTCTGATCACCTGCTGGGATAGGTGGGGGCTGGGAGCTGAGGCTCAGGCTTCAGAGTTCAGATCCCAGGGAGAGGACTGGCATTTGCTGCATGAACACAGCCTGAAGGGTGCTAGTGCACCACAGCTAGTTGGGAGGGAATCCAGGAAAGACTCTGGACCTGCCTAAGAGGCAAGAGACCATTGCTTCAGTGTGCACGAGGAGAAGGGATTCAGAGCACCACCTAAATAAGCTCCAGAGGCGGGTGCAAGCCATGGCTATCAGCGCAGACACTGGAGACAGGCATGAAATGCTAAGGCTGCTGCTACAGCCACCAAAAAGCCTGTGTGCAAGCACAGGTCACTATCCACACCTCCCCTCCCGGGAGCCTGTGCAGCCCACCACTGCCAGGGTCCCGTGACCCAGGGACAACATCCCCGGGAGAACACACTGCACGCCACAGGCTATTGCAACGTCATGCCGGCCTCTGCCACCGCAGGTTCACCCTGCATTCTGTACCCTTCCCTCCCCCAAGCCTGAGTGAGCCAGAGGCCCCTAATCAGCTGCTCCTTTAACCCCATCCTATCTGGGTGGGGAACAGACGCCCTCAGGTGACCTACATGCAGAGGCGGGGCCAAATCCAAAGTTGAACCCCAGGATCTGTGCGAACAAAGAAGAGAAAGGGAAATTTCTCAGTGTAGCCTCAGGAGCAGTGGATTAAATCTCCATAATCAACTTGATGTACCCTGCATCTGTGGAATAACTGAAGAGACAACCAATCATCCCAAAATTGAGGCTATGGACTTTGGGAGCAACTGTAGACTTGGGGTTTGCATTCTGCATCTAATCTGTTTCTGCTTTTATGTTTATCTTAGTTTAGTATTTAGAGCTTATTATCATTGTTAGATTTGTTTATTGATTTGGCTGCTCTCTTCCTTTTTTTAAATTTTTTTATATATATACAGATTTTTTTTCCTTTTTCTCTTTTTGTGGGTGCGTATGTGTGTATTCTTCTTTGTGATTTTCTCTGTAAAACCTTGCTTTTGCCATTTGTCCTAGGGTTCAGACTGTCCTTTTTTTTTTTTTAGTATAGTTTTTAGCACTTGTTATCATAGGGGGATTTGTTTTTTGGTTTAGTTCCTCTCTTCCTTCTTTCTCTCTTTCTTTTATTACGTTTTCATTTTTTTATTTTTAATAATTCTTTTCTATTTTAATTATTTTATTTTATTTACTTTTTCTTTCTTTCTTTCTAACCTTTTTCTCCATTTTCTTCAGAGCCGTGTGGCTGAAGGGGTCTTGGTGCTCTGACCAGGTGTCAGGCCTGAGCCTCTGAGGTAGGAGAGCCAAGTTCAGGACATTGCTCCAATAGAGACCTCCCAGCCATACGTAATATCAAACAGCAAAAGCTCTCCCAGAGATCTCCATTTCAACGCTAAGACCCAGCTCCACTCAATGACCATAAAGCTACAGTGCTGGACACCTTATGCCAAACAACTAGCAAGACAGGAACACAAACCCACCCATTAGCAGACACGCTACCTAAAATCATATAGTGTCACAGACACCCCAAAACATACCACTGGACTCGGTCCAGCCCACCAGAAAGACAAGATCCAGCCTCATCCACCAGAACACAGGCACCAGTCCCCTCCACAAGAAACCTTACACAACCCACTGAACAAACCTTAGCCACTGGGGGTAGACATCAAATACAACAGGAACTACGAACCTGCAGCCTGTGAAAAGGAGACCCCAAACACAGTAAGTAAGGCAAAATGAGAAGACAGAGAAATACACAACAGATGATGCAACAAGGAAAAAACCCACTAGAACAAACAGATGAACAGAAAGTAGGCAGTCTACCTGAAAATGAATTCAGAGTAATGATAGTAAAGATGATAAAAAAATCTTGGAAATGGAATGGAGAAAATACAAGAAACGTTTACCAAGGACCCAGAAGAAATAAAGGGCAAACAATGATTAATAACACAATCAATGAAATTAAAAATTCTGTAGAAGGATTCAGTAGCAGAATAACTGAGGCAGAAGAATGGATAAGTGACCTGGAAGATAAAATAGTGGAAATAATTACCACAGAGCAGAATAAAGAGAAAAGAATGAAGAGAATTGAGGACAATCTCAGAGACCTCTGGGACAAAATTAAATGCATCAACATTCGAATTATAGGAGTCTCAAAAGAAGAAGAGGAAAAAAAGAAGGAACTGAGAAAATATTTGAAGACATTATAGTTTAAAACTTCCCTAATATGTATAAGGAAATAGTCAATCGAGTCCAGGAAGTGCAGAGAGTCCCATACACGGTAAATACAAGAAGAAACACGCCAAGATACATATTCATCAAACTATCAAAAATTAAATACTAAGAAAAAATATTAAAAGCACCACGGGAAAAGAAACAAGTAACACACAAGGGAATCACCATAAGGTTAAGAGCTGATCTTTCAGCAGAAACTCTGCAAGCCAGAAGGAAGTGGCA
Source organism: Phocoena sinus (assembly GCF_008692025.1). Classification (NCBI taxonomy): domain Eukaryota; kingdom Metazoa; phylum Chordata; class Mammalia; order Artiodactyla; family Phocoenidae; genus Phocoena; species Phocoena sinus. The sequence goes on from NC_045775.1 coordinate 28,886,480, forward strand.
GGACATATTTAAGGTGATGAAAGAGAAAAACCTACAACCAAGATTACACTACCCAGCAAGGACATCATGCAGATTCGATAGACAAATTAAAACCTTTACAGATAAGCAAAAGCTAAGAGAATTCAGCACCACAAAACCAGCTCTACAACAAATGCTAAAGGAACTTCTCTAGGCAGAAAACACAAAAGAAGGAAAAGACTTACAATAACAAACCCAAAACAATTAAGAAAATGGTAACAGGAACTTACATATCGATAATTACCTTAAATGTAAATGGATTAAATGCTCCAACCAAAAGACATACACTGGCTGAATGGATACAAAAACAAGACCCATATATATGCTGTCTATAAGACACCCACTTCAGACCTAGGGACACATACAGACTGAAAGTGAGGGGATGGAAAAAGATATTCCATGCAAACGGAAATCAAAAGAAAGCTGGAGTAACAAGTCTCACATCACACAAAATAGACTTTAAAATAAAGACCATTACAAGAGACAAAGAAAGACACTAAATAATGATCAAGGGATAAAGAAGAAGACATAACAATTGTAAATATTTATGCACCCAACAGAGGAGCACCTGAATACATAAGGCAAATGTTAACAGCCATAAAAGGAGAAAGCAACAGTAACACAAACATAGAAGGGGACTTTTGACACCCCACTTTCACCAAGGGACAGATCATCCAAAATGAAAATAAATAAGCAAACACAAGATTTAAATGATACACTAAACAAGACAGACTTAATTGATATTTATAGGACATTCCAACCAAAAACAACAGAATACACTTTCTTCTCAAGTGCTCATGGAACCTTCTCCAGGATAGGTCATATCCTGAGCCACAAATGAAGCCTTGGTAAACTTAAGTAAACTGAAATCATATCAAGTATCTTTTAAAAGACCATAAATGCTATGAGACCAGATATAAATTACAGGAAAAAATCTGTAAAAAACAGCAAACAAATGGAGGCTAAACAATACACTACTGAATAAACAAGAGATCACTGAAGAAATCAAAGAGGAAATAAAAAATACCTAGAAACAAATGACAATGAAAACACGACGACCCAAAACCTATGGGATGCAGCAAAATCAGTTCTAAGAGGGAACTTTCTAGCAATACAATCCTACCTCAAGAAACAAGAAACATCTCAAATAAATAACTTAATCTTAAACCTAAAGCAATTACAGAAAGAAGAACAAAAAACCCCCAAAGGTAGCAGAAGGAAAGAAATCATGAAGATCAGATCAGAAATAAATGAAAAAGAAATGAAGAAAATGATAGCAAAGTTCAATAAAACTAAAAGCTGGTTCTTTGAGAAGACAAACAAAATTAATAAACCATTAGCAAGACTCATCAATAAAAAGAGAGAGAAGACTCAAATCAATAGAATTAGAAATGAAAATGGAGAAGTAACAACTGACACTGCAGAAATACAAAGGATCATGAGAGATTACTACAAGCTACTCTATGCCAATAAAATGGACAACCTGGAAGAAATGGACAAATTCTTAGAAAAGCACAACTTTCTGAGACTGAACCAGGAAGAAATAGAAAATATAAACAGACCAATCACAAGCACTGAAATTGAAACTGTGATTAAAAATCTTCCAGCAAACAGAAGCCCAGGACCAGATAGGTTCACAAGCGAATTCTATCGAACATTTAGAGAAGACCTAACACCTATCTTTCTCAAACTCTTACAAAATATAGCAGAAGGAGGAACACTCCCAAACTCGTTCTACAAGGCCAGCATCACCCTGATACCAAAACCAGACAAAGATGCCACAAAAAAAGAAAACTACAGGCCAATATCACTGATGAACATAGATGAAAAAATCATCAACAAAACACTAGCAAACAGAATCCAGCACCACATTAAAAGGATCATATACTATGATCAACTGGGGTTTACCCCAGGAATGCAAGGATTCTTCAATATATGCAAGTCAATCAATGTGATAAACCATATTAACAAAATGAAGGAGAAAAACCATATGAGCATCTCAACAGATGTAGAAAAAGCTTTTAACAAAATTCAACACCCAATTATGAGGAAAACCCTCCAGAAAGTAGTCACAGAGGGATTTTTCCTCAACATAATAAAGGTCATGTATGACAAACCCATAGCCAAGATCATTCTTAATGGTGAAAACCTGAAACCATTTCCACTAAGATCAGGAACAAGACAAGGTTGTCCACTCTCACCACTATTGTTCAACATAGTTTTGGAAGTTTTAGCCACAGCAATCAGACAAGAAAAAGAAATAAAAGGAATCCAATCGGAAAAGAAGTAAAACTGTTACTGTTTACAGATGACATGATGCTATACGTAGAGAATCCTAAAGATGCTACCAGAAAACTACTAGAGCTAATCAATGAACTTGGTAGAGTAGCAGAACACAAAATTAATGCACTGAAATCTCTTGCATTCCTATACACTAATGATGAAAAATCTGAAAGAAAAATTAAGGAAAATCTCCCATTTACGACTGCAACAAAAAGAATAAAATACCTAGGAATATACCTACCTAAGGAGACAAAAGACCTGTATGCAGAAAACTATAAGACACCGATGATAGAAATTAAAGATGATACAAACAGATGGGGAGATGTACCATGGTCTTGGATTGGAATCATCAACATTGTGAAAATGACTCTACTACCCAAAGCAATCTACAGATTCAATGCAATCCCTATCAAACTACCAATGGCATTTTTCACAGAACTAGAACAAAAAATTTCACAATGTTTATGGAAACACAAAAGACCCCGAATAGCCAAAGCAATCTCCTGAAAGAAAAAAGGAGATGGAGGAATCAGGCTCTCTGACTTCAGACTATACTACAAAGGTACAGTAATCAATACACTATGGTACTGGCACAAAAACATAAATATAGATCAATGGAAAGGACAGAAAGCCCAGAGATAAACCCATGCACATATGGTCACCTTATCTTTGATAAAAGAGGCAAGAATACACAATGGAGAAAAAACAGTCTCTTCAATAAGTGGTGCTAGGAAAACTGGACAGCTTCATGTAAAAGAATGTGATTAGAACACTCCCTAACACCATACACAAAAATCAACTCAAAATGGATTAACGATCTAAATGTAAGGCCAGACACTATAAAACTCTTAGAGGAAAACATAGGCAGAACACACTATGACATAAATCACAGCAAGATCCTTTTTGACCCACCTCCTAGAAAAATGGAAATAAAATAAAAAATAAACGAATGGAGCAACAGAAAACATAAACAAGATGAAAAGACAATGCGCAGAATGGGAGAAAATATTCGCAAATAAAGCAACTGACAAAGGATTAATCTCCAAAATTTACAAGCAGTTCATGCAGCTCAATATCAAAAAAACAAACAACCCAATCCAAAAAGGGGCAGAAGACCTAAATAGACATTTCTCCAAAGAAGATATACAGATTGCTAACAAACACATGAAAGAAGGCTCAACATCACTAATCATTAGAGAAATGCAAATCAAAACTACGATGAAGTATCACCTCACACCAGTCAGAAAGGTCATCATCAAAAAATCTAGAAACAATAAATGCTGGAGAGGGTGTGGAGAAAAGGAAACCCTCTTACACTGTCGGTGGGAATGTAAATTGATACAGCCACTATGGAGAACAGTACGGAGGTTCCTTAAAAAACTAAAAATAGAACTACCATACGACCCAGCAATCCCACTGCTGGGCATACACCCTGAGAAAACCATAATTCAAAAAGAGCCATGTACCACAATGTTCATTGCAGCTCTATTTACAATAGCCAGGACATGGAAGCAACCTAAATGTCCATCGACAGATGAATGGATAAAGAAGATGTGGCACATATATACAATGGAATATTACTCAGCCATAAAAAGAAATGAAATTGAGTTATTTGTAGTGAGGTGAATGGACCTAGAGTCTGTCATACAGAGTGAAGTAAGTCAGAAAGAGAAAAACAGATACCATATGCTAACACATATATATAGAATCTAAAAAAAAGAAAAAATGGTTCTGAAGAACCTAGAGGCAGGACAGGAATAAAGATGCAGATGTATAGAATGGACTTGAGGACACAGGGAGTGGGAAGGGTAAGCTGGGATGAAGTGAGAGAGTGGCATGGACATATATACACTACCTAATGTAAAATAGATAGCTAGTGAGAAGCAGCCACATAGCACAGGGAGTTCAGCTCGGTGCTTTGTGACCACCCAGAGGGATGGGATAGGGAGAGTGGGAGGGAGATGCAAGAGGGAGGAGATATGGGGTATATGCGTAGCTGATTCACTTCGTTATAAAGCAGAAACTAATGCACCACTGTAAAGCAATTATACTCCAATAAAGATGTTAAAAAAAAAAAAGGAAAATAACACACCATTGTAAAGCAATTATATTCCAATAAAGATGTTTTTAAAAAAAAAGTCATGTACCATAATATTCATTGCAGCACTATTTACAATAGTCAGGACATGGAAGCAAGCTAGGTGTCCATCGACAGATGAATGGATAAAGAAGATGTGGCACATATATACAATGGAATATTACTCAGCCATAAAAAGAAACAAAATTGAGTTATTTGTAGTGAGGTGGATGGACCTAGAGACTGTCATACAGAGTGAAGTAAGCCAGAAAGAGAAAAACAAATACAGTAAGCTAACACATATATATACAATCTAAAAAAAAAAAAAAAAAAAAAGGTTCTGAAGAACCTAGGGGCAGGACAGGAATAAATACTTAGAGAATGGACTTGAGGACATGGTAGGGTGAGGGGGAAGCTAGAGTGAAGTGAGAGTAGCATCGACATATATACACTACCGAATGTAAAATAGATAGCTAGTGGGAAGCTGCAGCATAGCACAGGGAGATCAGCTCAGTGTTTTGCAACCACCTAGAGGGGTGGGATAGGGAGGCTCAAGAGGGAGGGGATATGGGGATGTATGCATGCATGTGGGTGATTCACTTTGTTGTGCAACAGAGGCTAGTGCAGTATTGTGAAGCAGTTATAAAGATCTATCCAATAAAGATCTATTAAAAAAATAAATAAGTAAATAAAAGAAAGGACTATTCTACGGTATATGGATAGTATATTAATATGTAGCCCCACCATGGAGGTCTCAGATGAGAACATACATCATTGAAGTTCTTAATTTCCTTTGGGCCCAGGGTTACAGTGTTTCCCAGAAAAAGGCACAAATCTCAAAACAACAAGTTAAATACCTGGGTTAATTATAAACTCTGGAAGAAGACAGCTGTCTCAAGATGGAACACAAGCTGTATTAGGCCTCAGTGTCCCAAAGACAAAGTAACATCTCCGTACATTTTTAGGCATGGCAGGGTTTTGCAGACTCTGGATCCCAGGATTTGGGCTAATGGGTAAGCCCCTGTATGAAACCACTAAAAGCCTAGATACAGAACCATTACTTTGGACTGGGGAACAGGAAAAAGCTTTCAATAGTATCAAACAGGCCCTCACTAATGCTCCTGCTCTGGGTCTCCCCAGTTTTAAAAAGCCATTCATTTTGTACATGGCTGAAAAGCAGGTGACAGCTCTGGGGATCCTAATACAGAAGGTAGGCTATTTTTCCAAACAACTAGATTCTGCGGCCAGAGGTTGGCCTGGCTGCCTTCAGGCAGTAGCTGCCACCACTTTATTAATGGAAGAAGCTAACAAGCTTATCCTGTGGTCACTGGAAATCCGGATGCCTCACCCCACATCAAGTTACAAGGGATTCTAGAGATCAAAGACCACCACTGGCTAACTGGAGGCCGCATTACAAAGCACCACGCTTTACTTCTTGACTTCCTAGAGGTAACCCTCAAAACTTGCCACACCCAGAGAAGGGAACCCTCTTACACTATTGGTGGGAATGTAAATTAGTGCAGCCACTATGGAAAACAGTATGGAGGTTCCTCACAAAACTCGAGTTGCCATAGGATCCAGCAATCCCACTCCTGGGCATATACCCAGACAAAAGTATAATTCAAAAAGATACATGCACTCCTGTGTTCATAGCGGCACTAATTACATGAGCCAAGACATGGAAGCAACCTAAATGTCCATTGGCAGATGAATGCATAAAGAAGATGTGGTATATATACACAATGGAATATTACTCAGCCATTAAAAAAGAACAAAATAATACCATTTGCAGCAGCATGGATAGACCTAGAGATACTAAGCAAAGTAAGTCAGAAAGAGAAAGACAAATACCATATGATATCACTTATATGTGGAATCTAAATTACAACACAAATGAACATATCTGTGAAACAAAAACAGACTCACAGACATAGAGAACAGACTTGTGTTTGCCTGGGGGAGGGAAGGATTGGGAGTTTGGGATCAGCAGATGCAAACTATTATGTATAGGATGGATAAACAACAAGGTTCTACTGTATAGCACAGGGAACTATTCAATATCCTGTGATAAACCATAATGAAAAAGAATATATATGTATAACTGAGTCATTTTGCTGTATAACAGAAATTAAACACAACATTGTGAATCAACTACACTTCACTAAAATTTTTTAAAGATTGCCACAAGAAAAAAAAGAAAAAGAATGAAGGGGAAAGGGGTTCAAAATGTTTCCTAATCTACATTATGATTTGTGGGATGCAGTTTTCTTTTATGTCTAACTTCAAAAGGATCAGGAATTCAGTGCCATGGAGTAAAATTTAGAAACTGAAAATAGCTAAGTAGCTGTCTTTCTTACCATCTTTCACTAAAAGTGGTTCTGAGGACTTCCCTGGTGGCGCATTGGTTAAGAATCTGCCTGCCAATGCACAGCACACGGGTTCGAACCCTGGTCCGGGAAGATTTCACATGCCGCAAAGCAACTAAGCCCATGAGGCACAACTACTACTGAGCCTGTGTGCCACAACTACTGAAGCCTGTGTGCCTAGAGCCTGGGCTCTGCAACAAGAGAAGCCACCGCAGTGACAAGCCCATGCACTGCAACGAAGATTAGCCCCTAGAAAGCCCAAGCACAGCAACGAAGAGCCAGCGCAGCCATAAATAAATAAATAAATAAATATTTTAAAAGTGGTTCTGAATTAAGACATAAGTAAATTTGGCATGAATAATTTGAAGGTAAGTAGTTTTAATCTTACACAAAAATTCTTGCCAAAAGCAAAAAAATGATATGAATTCACATGAGGTCAGAAAGAGTCCTCATTTTCTTAACTACAAGTAAATGGTGAAGACTATAAATGCAAAAAATGGGAAGCAATATTAGGAAAGAAATAAATATCATAATATTAAAAGTAAAATTTAGTATAAGCATTTTGAGATTTTTTTAATCAACTATAGTTAGAGAGTTAACAAAAGAAATGAGATGTTAATCGGTTCTTTTTCTTTTATTTTTTCTATAAGAACGTATGATATGAGATTTATTTAGATCTGAAATCAATAGTAGATGCAACCCAGAAAGAGTGACCTTAGTGAGAAATCAAATTGAGGTGGAAAAAAAAGTCTTAAATCTGTAATCATCAGAAACTAGAAATTCTAATGACAATAATTTATTGTGAATCATTTATGGCACCTTCCCTCTCTTACTCACATCAGTAGCAGAACTTGCACTTTCAGGGGGGCACATTGCCTCCAGAATGGTCTTAATTTTCCAGCTCCTCTGCAGCCTGTGGTTAAGCTCTCTGCAATGCGATGTAAATCAAAGCCTTATACTACCCAACCAGACCCCTCTTTAAGACCATTCTTCACAAAGAGAAATGAGCAGCCTTTCATCCTCCTTCAGTTCCCTCTGCTGCCACCTTCACTGGATGTAATGAAGACCTGGACCTTCAAAAACCATCTCAGTTCATAGTATACAGAGACTAGCAGCCGGTGCTAAGACTGGTGAAGCAGGGAAAATCTTAGAACCTGATGACACCGTGGGTCTACTCTCCCAGCTTTGGATGGCTACCCCTAGACGTCCACTGTACATCTTCTATCCTGGTTAAGCTATAATTATTTCTGGTGTTGGACATTAACAGTCGAAGCCAAGTCATAACTGATATATCAAGTAATTGTATGTTACATCATTCTTGCTTTGTCAGGAACTGTTGTAACATTCTCCATCGCATGGGTTTCTTTACCTCATCCCCCAAATTGAAGAATTAATCCATAATTACCAATACCCACTAGATGTTCTATCCTGTGCTCTACTTTTATGGATTGGCATGAAGAAAAAACAAGATGAGAAGGAACTGCCAAATAAAAATGACATAGCTGGGTAAGATGGTGAGGAGAAGGAGAGCTGGCAAGTGGAAGGTTTGCTCTTCCTTGTCTAACATTCATCAGTTTTTAAATATATCTTTCGCAGACTTGAAAGGCAGAAGACAGATCTTTTAAAGCTTTGGGTTTGAAGTCAGAAAACATTATTAGTCCTGGCCCTGTGAACGTGAGGTCTTTCTATAGCCACTCTGGGCTCTTTCCATAGATCGCAATATACTAGTCTCTACTAGGTGGGACAGCTTTGGATAAAATAAAATAATCCTCATAGAAATGTCCATTTTAATCATTTTTGTGGCCTTGGGCTTCTGGAAATAAGGTTAGAATTGCTTTCCCTACTGAATCTTTTCCCAAACACTACTCTTTGTCTAGAATATATTTTCTAACCATCCCTTCATCCTTACTTCAACATTTCCTGAAGTTTTACCTCATGGATACAATTCTTAGGACCATTATCCCATTGGCTTCCAAACTAGGTATTCCATGCTGATGCATTTGATTATGGAAAATTCTGTTTATCTCCGATGCATCTTTCATGCTTCCTTAATGGTCAATTTCCAAAGAGAAATAAACCTGGCGTTTACTTTCAACTGGCTGCTAGCGCAGTTAATTCATCTCATGTTCGTTAAACACCAACTATGTGCATATTGCTGTGGGCATTAAAAAGATACTTTCTGAGGATGGTGGTGAGGTTGGTGGAGATAGTAATAATAAAATCATTCAGCACACAACATGACTAAGGGCCAATCAATAATTAATAATGTATCCTCAATTAATAATGAAGAATCCCTCATGGGCTCATAAAAATGCAATCATGAACTCTATGCTTTTTAAAGCTCACTTGAAGAAGGAGCTATTTATGAAGGAATTTTTGATAGTCTTTCCATTTTTCCTAGCATTTCAGGTTTTACCCTCAAATCAAGCTAATCCCTCAGAAAGGTGCACAGTTGTCCTGAGGTATACTGGCCCTTGAGATGGGTCTTGTATAGAATTGTACCTGGCATTTACTGAGGAATGATACTAATTTCACACAGCTTTATGTAGTGTTGAGAATTTCTTCCACTGCCCTTAAGGGAAGTTCCATGTGAGCAGTTTAGTTTAGATTTTAATCTAATGAAGTATTTGTTTTTCACCAAAATTGATGATTTTTTTCCTTAGACCTTAAAATTATGTTCCAGACCAACTTTTGTTTTCACATTGGTTGCCAAGGTGAGCCCAATTTCTTGTTCATCTCTAGCAACTACGAAGGCTCAGATAATGTGAACACTTGTGGTTTTCTCATTCCTCTCATCTCCCAACCCCAGACTTAACTTTCCTCTGACTCCACTTCATATTTGCTCTGGTCTTATCATTCTTCTCTCCTATTTATGTCTCACTGTTTTGATATATGAGTTAACATAAGCAACTTAAAATGAGCTCTAGAAGAAGAAAAAGAATAGATAATTAAATTAATAAATAAGGGTCCAAATTATATATAATTCAGGCAAAGTGTGGACATCTGAAGTATTCTAAGGACCCTGAGTCTAAAGGCCATTTCATTCTACACCATACCTGCCTATCCAGATACAACAGTTCTGAAGGCATATGGTCTTCCCAAGCCACAGTAAATCAGATCCTGTACAAAAAACACTTTGTAGAATCTCCCTGACTCCATGGAGTTAGAAACATTGGTTGGAAAGAAAATCCTTTTCTCCCAAGGAAACTGGAAGGATCCCATAGAGTTCTTGGAGGTCATTGACCTCTGGCTTCACCACGTCATTGCAGCAAGAAAACAAGCACACATTTGTACCTGAGCCTATTCCAGGAAGACCGTCATATACAATGTAGGTACCAGATTATAAAGTCACTTGCTTAGTTTTCAGTTTGTTAAGACAATTGAAAAGTTGACAATTGAATTCAGGTCAGTTAATAGCTGACTAAGGCCAATTTTTCCATACAACTGTGTACTCAATCAGATAATAATTAATTAAACATTAGATAAGCAACTACTATTTGTAAGGCACAGTGCTAGCTGCTGCTATAGGGACATAAATATGAACTAGTCAATGTTGAAAGTCTTGAAAGCATGAAAAGTCCAATGGTTGAGAAGCTTGCAATAAAGTGAGAAAGGCTAAATTAATACTCAAAAGTCCACACATGCACACCAATGATCACAGCAGCACTATTTACAATTGCCAGCACATGGAAGCAAACCAAATATCCATCAACAGAGGAATGGATAAAGAAGATGTGGTACATACATGCAATGGAATATTACTCGGCCATAAAAAGGAACAAAACTGGGTCATTTGTAGAGATGTGGATGGACACAGAGAGTGTCATACAGAGTGAAGTAAGTCAGAAAGAGAAAAGCAAATATCGTATAATAACGCAAGTATGTGGAATCTAGAAAAATGGTATAGATGATCTTATTTGCAAAGCAGAAATAGAGACATAGATGTAGGGAACAAATGTATGGATACCAAAAAAAAAAAAAAAAAATGTATGATACCAAGGGGAAAAGGGGTGGGGAGGGAGGAACTGGAAAACTGGGATTGACACATATACATTATTGATACTGTGTATAAAATAGACGATTGATGGGAACATACTGCATTAGCACTCTACCTAATGCATTGTGGTAACCTAAATGGGACGGAAGTCCAAAAGGGAGGGGATTATCTGTATGTGTATGGCTGATTCATTTCGTTGTGCAGTGGAGGTTAACACGACATTGTAAAACAACCATATTCCAATAAAAATTAATTTTAAAAATAAATTAATTAAAATACTCAAAAGTCCATCAATATTATACCAATAACCCATTCTCTAAATGCTATACAAGAAATACAAAGTGCTCCTATTGGGTGGAATTAAGAAAGGTTTCATGGAGACCATGAATTTTGAGACAATTCCTGTAATGTCTAGAACATATTGGCAAGTAAACTGAACAGAAGTATGACTGGTTAGGAAAAAAGAATGAGCAAATGGTAAAAAATATTCAGGAACAGTGCCAAAGGTAAACCATTTGGACTGCCTCAATAAAGTTGGGATAAAAACAAAAGAAAACAAAAACAAAACCACTTGGCCTGGCATACTGTAGAGTGGTGGGCAATAACACTAGGGAAGAACATTAGCATAGGCTGATAAATTTGTCTTTAATTCAGTGGAAAGGGAGTCATCCTTGAACACTTCCAAGAAGGGGAGTGATGGCATCAGAGATTCCTTGACAGGCATAATCTGGAACCAAATGAGGGATGGATTAGAGCTGGGGAGGAAGAGGTAGTTGAAAAACAAATAACTAATCCTGTTTTCTATTAGTTTAACACCTCCTTACTGAACGGCAAGTGTTGAATCTACATTGGTTATGTACACTGCAGATACAGTCACACACAGAATTACTGCTAATAATTCTTGGAATAAGTTACTAGTGAAACTTAGCTTTAATGATATGCAACCATAATGGGTTTCTGAGATACAAAAATCTATGATCACACCATTATTTAACCATCTCAATCACTTCAGTTTAAAAGAAATCAAAGAGGATGTCCAGCAGTGTCTTTGGATTTCTTTACTCTAGCAATTGAAGCAGTAAGGGGTCTGGTTTTCTGAACATTATTGAGTGGAAATGTTTATTTCTGCAAATTTTGCCTTTGTTTTCAAAATTATACATTTATTGGTTCCCCTCTAACTCACTAAGTGCTTTTGCTCCACAGCCCCCCACCTGAACAGCAGAAAAACCTTCAACAAGACTATTTCTGCCACAATTGGGACCAATCTGAAATCTAAACTTAATGAAAAAAAAAAATTTATTTCTTGCTTATCAACTTCTTTTTCCTAGACACCAAAGAATAATTCTATTAAAAATGCAATTAGCTGTGATCATCATGCATATCCAATTCAGCAAGTGTTTACTTAAAACCTTCTTTGGGCACATTGTTTTTTTTAAAGCTTTGCTGTTCCAAATGAATTTGAATGTGTTTGCAAAGGGGTCACTTCTGGACATTGTTGCCCATTTGTAGCTTCATATTATATACACTTGCATGCCCTTATCCCAAATGCTACTGAAGCTAACCCTCTGACTACTTCAGTACCCTCTGCTACTGAAGCTACCCTTTTCAGTTCAGGGTACCTCTATCATACGACATACAGGAAGGCAGATTTGCAATCTTTCAGATTCCTCCAGTTGGTAAGAATGGTGATCTTCTTCATTAGTGATGTTTTTTGAGAACTTTTGAAAAATCTCAAAGGCTAAAATAAAAATCCTATTCCTACCTCATACACACAAAAATTGATATGTTGACATTTTAAATTTGTGTTTTCTAAAGAAATAATGCTTTATTATAAGTCAAGTTAAAGTTCCCTTAACCTCCTATCCTCTGACCCAGTTTTCTCCCTCCTTCTCAGAAGCAATTGATACCAGCACTTTGCTATTCAACCTTCCAATCCACTGTGATACTTGGATATATATACAACTATCCATAAATAATACACACTTATTTTTGTGTTGCTTTTCACATTTAAATAAACTGCATCATAAAATCATATAGTTCTGCAATATTTCCACCTAATATTATGTTTTTGAGATCTATCAACGCTTACTCTGATTGTGTCCATTTTTTACCACTGGATTGTGTTCCATTGTGTAAGCAAACCTCATTGTATTTATTCTGTTAGACTATTTCATTGTATTTTTTCATTTGGGTTGTTTCAAATATTTTACTTTCACAAACAATGCAGAATGAGAAGCAGTTTGTACGGATCTGCTTGTGCAGTTAGAAGAGTTACCTCTTTGGGCTTTAGATTTAGAAATGAAATGTGTGTGCACTGTTAGTTTTTTGGGAAACTGCCAAATTGCTCTCCAAAGTGGCTGTATCATTTATACCCCACTGGTTATTTCAGTCTTTTTCATTTTTGCTAATCTGTTGGGTGAAAATTGCGACTAATTGTTGTTTCCATCTGCATCCCCAAGATTACAAGCAAGGAAGGCTGAGTGAAATTCTCCCAGCTGTGACACATGGGGGAGCTGGCCTCAGCTACAAAGAAGTGACAGCACTGTCAGCAGCCCTGTCTTGGCAGGGACTTTTGCTGTGGTAGTGTTGCAAACCACCACTCACAAGGCTCAAAGAGGGGTCAGAGTAAAATCTTCAACTCCCCGCAAAAGGCCTGCACAATACACCATGCTTAGCAAGCCTTCCAGTATTGCATAATAACACAAAGCAAAATACTCCTTGCCTCTTACGTGACATGGTAAAGAGCAGCCTAAGTATGACAGAATGTTTATCTAAGAGTCACATTTTTAAAAATAGAAATTTTCTGTTCAAAGCAGTAAGGCCATATCATGCCCCACTGAATGGGTGTAGTCTATAATTAGGGGTCTTATAATTTTCTTTTGAGTTCCTGTCTTCTTACCCTTTTTTCTATCCACCTGAAAGCATCCTGAATCCTCCTCCATCCTTAGCCTAGCAATTCATGGTGAAGTAATAAAGCACAAACTGGAAATCAGAAGATGTCAACTCTGGGTCCATCATTACTGGTAAACTAACACAACACTTCGGGCAAATCATTTTTCTGCTGAGTCTTATCTTTCTTATAGGATGATAAGTGATGCCAAAGGCCATAATCTAGGATTTGAAGCCTCTCATGTTCTAGCTTTCCCTTCCTTAGGATTTGGCTCTGTCTGACCTCCACCCCATCTCTCTCTCTATCTGTATCTCTGTGTCTCTGTCCCTGTGTCTCTGTCTCTCTCTCTCTCTCTCTCTCACACACACACACACACACACACACACACACACACATTACCACTCTAGAGACTGAGAAATCACTTGTTCTGAGTTGCCTGTTTCATTTTATTAGCACATTCCATGGGAGGGGGATGACCCACCAGAGGCAGCAGAGCCAGAACTGCAGCCAGTGCCCTTTCCCAACCCAAACCTGCCTTCTCCTGTCTTTACAGCCAGGCTCCCTGTTCCTTCCTTGGTGTCAGTCTACCCACCTAAATGCTGATTCCCTTCTAAAGGGTGAACTAGAGAAAAACCCCTCCATCCCCTCGTCACTCACAATAGTTGGTGCTCCATCTGTCATTCATTCCACAAGGAACCAGGATAGGGGATTTCTACCAGAGGAATTTCACTTGCTATTGGGCTTCCATATTCCTCTTAGGTGACAATAAAACCATATCCAGGGGTCTCTCTGACACAGTGAGTCAGGTAGAGCACAAAATTCACCCAGGCATTACACAGTCCCTGAGTATATGTCTGTGAAGCTAGGGCATGGATAGTGTGGCACACAGACTGGTTCCATGATCCTTGATTCTTGGTGTCCATGCCCTCATATAATCCCCTCCCTCTGAGTGTGGACAGGTAGGTACCTGTGACTTTATTCTAACCAATGGAATATGGCAAAGGTGATGTGATGTCACTCCCAGGATTATATTATGTTGCACAAGACTCTACTTTGCTAGCCAACTTGCTCTAGGGTTTTGCTTTCCTTGCTGGCTATGAAGCAGCAAGCTGCTGTAAGTCCTACAGCCACAAGAAAATTAATTATGCCAACAACCAGAATGCGCATGGAAGCGAGACTTTCCTCAGTCAAGCTTCCACATGAGAATGCAGCCCTGGTCGACACCTTGATCAAAGCCTTGCTTAGGACTCAACTAAGCCGTGTTCAGACTCCTGACCTAAAAAAGCTGTGAGATAATAGATGTGTGTTGTTTTATATATACTGCTTTATATATGGTTATTTGGTACATAGCATGTAAAACTAACCCAGGCAGGTTCACTTCATATGTGGTACTTTATACATTCAGTATGGAAGAAATAATTTGAATCCTATGCACTGAAAAAGTCTACACAAAGCCTATTCTTTCAGCCGTATGACAACAGTTCAGGTCATGGCCTCTCTCCTCTGCTGAGAGGCGATCAGAACCCTGGACACCTGAGCCTGCAGGGTATGAAACCAGACTAGCCAATGACAGACAAACTTCAAGGCTTTCCTGCCATTTTCAGCATCTGGACTTCACAGCAGAGATAAGTGGGGAAAAAGTCACAGTAGAGTATTTAGAGGGGCAAAGGACCAAAGCATGGTTCTACCCTTCAAGCTAGAGAGACTCCAACCACTAGCCCCCAGCTACTCTTCCTGATTCTGATGCAACCCAATCAAGTTAGGCTACGGCAGGTGAGTCCTTTCTGTAACTAGAATAGACAGAATTTTCATTATGGGCTACACAAGACCTGCATAATCCAGTCCCTGATCATTTTGTTCCATATTTCTACACTCCTGTCACAACCTTCTTTTAGTGCTGGAATTCACCGTGCTTCCTCTTGCCATGGGGCATTTGTACATGCTGGCCCCTGACATATTATTTCCTCCAATTTTCACACAGTTAATTCCTTCCTCAGATCTCAGCTTAGGTGACATTGCCCCAGAGAAGCCTGTCCTTACCTTTGTAACAAGACCTAACGCCTGATGGCAGGCCCCCCAGGGTATGATAACTGTCAGCTACTCAACACTTGTTATAGCCTAACTGTCCATTGGCCTCTGTGACTATTAGTTCAATGCAAGCCTCCTTCACTAGCCTCCTTCTGAGCCACAAGGGCAGGAACCAGAGCAAGTTTTGACTTTTTGTTGACTTGCCATTAACTTGCCAGCACTGAGCCTTGAACATAGTATGGTTCAATAAACATTCATTCAATAAAGAACTGAATAAAACATATTTGAGGGAAAAAATAAAATAATTGAGGGAAAAAATAAGCCCTGGCCTGAGAGTCAGGAGATCTGGTTGTGAACCAGCTTTCCACTCAATTTCAGTGTGACGTGGAGGGGCCATTCCAACGCCTAGTTTACCTGATGCCTTGTGAGTCTTTACATCTCTGATTCACTGACAATATCATCAGCACTACTAGTTGCTTGTTACTGATGTTGTCACCACTGTACTTTGCTTCACTTTGCCTCCTCAAGGAAGCAATTATGGGAAGACATTTGAAATCCTGCTTCATTTCCTCAGAGCTCCACAAATTCTCAACAAAAAATTATCAAAAGGACTACAGGCTGCATGTAAACCAGAGAGTCCATTGGGGCCTAAAGTTAAAAGGTCATATTGTGTGGAATGGTCCTCATAGTCATCTGGGAACAATAACTAAAACATATAAATTACAAAACCGGGATGGCCGGCTGCTGTATCCATGGAAACAGATGTTGGCTTGGCCAAAGTGCTTTATAATGATTATGATTAATCATCCTTGAAATCACTGTTATTTATTGGTGTATAACTGATGGATCCACGTTGGAAGGGCTATATCATACAGTTTTACAAATTTCCAGTTGCCAGAGCTAGCGCCCTGGCCATAAAATAGCAAAAATGTTCTTTAAAATGTGCTCATTAAATATCAGAACAGGAAAATATAAAAGCCATAGCTTGGAATAATAGTCAATAAAATCACTGTGCCAACACAAGTCACTAATGTTCAGAATAAATTTTCTTCCATGCTTCATATAAACTTAGTGCTAAAAAAAACACTTAAATAAGCGACAACACTTCTTTTGTACGTTTTTCCTAAACCTTGTTCACAACTCTGCTTTGTCTGTGTTTAAATCAGAACCATGCATCTGGAAAAAGTTATGGTTCATTTACTGTTGCCCCTTCCTTTCGCCAATCTTCCTCGTTACTAGTATTTTTGCACCTTATATTTTGTGTTTGGATAGACCGAAGTTTGTACCTCCACCACTTAAGTGTGATTTATTTTAATTCGATCACATGTATGATTGAAGGATGATCAGAATTTGGAAAGAATCTTCACTCAAACATGTTTTGGATGGAGCTAGGGGGCACTTTATGGAGACAGGGGGCATCTGGTTCTTTTAGAGCCATCTTAGCTTCCTCATACCCTCCCATCACTCCCCATCCCCAGTCTGATCAATAAGCCCAACTGGCACCTAACAAAGCATACACAACCTTACTCTCCCTCATGTGAGACAGAGGAATACCAAGGGATGTGACAACAGACCCAGAGGCCACAGTGGGCTTGGGTGTACTCCTAATGAATGTTTTCCCAGAACAGGTCCTACTCCTCAGAAACATATGGCATTGTTTTCAGTGGAAACAGAAACAGAGGGCTGAGAGAGAGGCCAGAGCCTCAGGTGCTGTTGATACAAGTCTTTCCTAAGCACATCCACAAAGCTACTACCATATCACTCTTGATCTAGTGCCACAAATAAACAGCAACCCCCGGGCCCTGGGCTATGCTCTCTGAGCAGCTCTGGGATTGTTCTGCACAATGCTCTGATTGTCTGTGGGGCAGGGCAGCTGAGGAGCGCTGGAGTGGGTGCTGAGGGTTGCTCCTGCAGCCGTGCTAGGATATGTACCAAGCACCAGGTGTGTTAGCCACTGCTGATGTGCAGAGAGGCCCTGAGTTGTGTGTACAGGTATAGTCACAGCAAACCTCCTGTCCTACTCTACTCAGCAGACCTAGAAAATGACCCAGAATGAATGCTTTGTGCCCCCGGGAAGGACAAGGCAAATACGGTAAACTGGAAACTGATGGACAGACAAAGCAAAAATGTTTTAAAGGAAGCAAGGATTTGTAACTATTCTCCAGTAATTCTGACTGGAGAGTCTTTATATAATACATCACAGAAGGGCAAACATGAAGATCGTACACTAAGTATTTAAATAGGCACATAAGCAGGGCTGCCCCAGGGTCCTGTGGGACTTCTGTATCTTCACTTCAGAGAACAGAGAGCTACCTCAAAATGTTCCAACCCTATGCATATTCCAGAGCTGAGAATTACCATTCTCTATTTTTTAATTGCCTCTGAAAGAAGACTCCATGGCCTTATTTCAAAGCATATTCCAGAAATTTACTATAAAATGTAATAAAGAGAAGCGATTATTTGTTATAATCTATCCCAGTGGTCTTCACCTAGGGATTATTCTGACGCCTGGGACACTTGTGGCAATGTCTGGAGACATGTTTTATGGTCACACCTGGTAAGAAAGGCAGGTGTTACTGGTGTCTAGTAGGTGGGGGTCAGGGATGCTGCTAAACACCCTACAACGCACAGGACACTGCCACACAACAAAAAATTATCCAGCCCAAAATGTCAATAGTGCCAAGGTTGAAAATCCCTTAGCTAGACAAATAGCCAGTGTGACTAAATTATTTCTTTCTGAAACAGTTGAGCAAGGGGAAAAGATCTGTCATTTGAATAGTTGGACTAATCATTAAAGGCATCTCAGTATACAATGCCTTGGTTTCAGATCACTGCATTAATTTCATTGAAAAGGATAATACTTATAATTATTCAAGTAAAATTAACAATTTCAAACTGCCTCCCATGCAGGCAGACCCTGCCTTTACAAGGGTTATTATTTGAGAGGTGAGGAGTGGCAGGCCTGTAAAACACTATAGAGGTGTTACAGAGAAAGAAGTAATTCATTACACTTGGGTGTCAGGGAAAATTTAATATAGGAAGATGACTTTGAACTCTCAAGCTAATTGTGCTTTACTTTCTAGTACAACAACTTGGCCATAGTTTGGAAATCTTGATTTAAATAATACCAAGCCTTTGTTATACAGCAGAAATTAACACACCATTGTAAAGCAATTATACTCCAATAAAGATGTTAAAAAAAAAATAAATAAATAATACCAAGCACTCTTCTAAATACTTTACATTCATTATTTTATCATATTTTCCACACAATCCTATGAAGTAGGAGCTACTATTCTCATCTTAATTCTAGTGGGGACTTGCCTATCTCCAGAGTGAGTATGCATAATTGCCGCACCATGTAGTCTCCGTGGGGATGGGGCTGAGTGTTTGGACCAGAGGTATCACCTCCCAATCACTGTCCCCTCACCTCCACAGGAAGGGGCTCATGATCTTTAAGGTCCTCACAGCACCGGTATTCAATATTCTATCACCAACAGGACAATTATTTCACAGAACAAACATCTTGG
This sequence comes from Phocoena sinus, assembly GCF_008692025.1. Taxonomy (NCBI): domain Eukaryota; kingdom Metazoa; phylum Chordata; class Mammalia; order Artiodactyla; family Phocoenidae; genus Phocoena; species Phocoena sinus. Next base: position 28,905,669 of record NC_045775.1, read on the forward strand.
GGTCGGCTCCACACTGGAGGGAAAACAGGTCTTCAAATACTCATAGAAATGGTAACATTTAAATAGATATCTGGGATATTAACTCTAAAAGGAATTTTACCTTAGACTATATTCTCTAAATGGGTCAAAAGTCAAGTCCCTGTCATTGTCTCCCCAAGGTCAAAGGAATTTCATCCTGATTATACAAATACAATCTAAGCCTCGCATTTCATTCATTCATTCATTCACTCATTCATTCATTCAACTGATATGTACTGATCATCTATCATGTTCTGGTAAATGGGTTGAATCCCTGGGATATAGCAGTAATCAACTAGACACAAATTCCTTAACGCCACGGAACTAATCAATGAAAACAGCCTTGGGATTAGAAGATTTCCAGGTAAAGTAAGTAGGCATAATGTTTCTTAGCTTTAAATTATTTGAATTATTGCCATCATTATTCATCTGAATTTCCAATTTACACCTAATCTCACCAAAAAATGTTTAGTGTTTTCCCACTATTTTTCAAATAGATGTAGGCATGACCTCTGGAAGGCATGAATAATGAAGAATGCCAGCAGCTAACTCTTTCTGAAGTATTTAAATAACATAGAAAGATGTATTAAGTTAAAATATACTAATAGAATTTTCTTATCTCAATGCCCTTTATTTTCCCAGAGAGCTTTTAGGTTTCATTCCAGTGTATAGTAACTGAAATATTTCCACAAATTTATTCCTGAAATAAAATACATCAGGCTGAAAGAGATTTTAAAAGCAATTTCATTTCTATATCATGCATCTTTTATCCATGTTCTAGTTTAGAGATCTCAGTTAAGCAGCTTTGCTACATCACGTTAACTGTAATAAGGAAGATTTTTTATCAGATCCCTTGATAAAACCATTCACTCTACCTTTATATGTTTGTTCATGTTTCTCTCTGCATCTGAAAACACCTATTTTCTCTCCACTAACCAATCTGTAACCCTCCTTCAAAACCCTATTTGAGATTATTTCATTTATGTATATGTATTTATTTTCATATTTTTCTCTATTCTTGAAAAGATTTTAAGCAGCCTATAACAAGACACATAGAAGATGACCTAATAGCAACAATTAAAAGTGAGTCAAGAGAAGAAAGTAAAACAAGAGGGAAGATGAGGCATAGCCAGGAATGAGTTTTAAAATGCATATCACAACAACCTGCATATGTGCAACAGGTGGGCATAAATCTGGCCCTAAATTTTCTGGCAGGTAACATGAAAAGAGAAACCTTATCAGTCACTCAATTCAGTGTCCTTGAGATACTAACAATCCAAATTTCCCGGCAAAGTCTAATTGTTCTTGGTACTCAGACCAGACAGAAACTTTCCCTGGGATCTTCACAAATAGGTGGTGCAATGAGCAATCACTATAACCTTCTTACAATTCATACAACAAGATCCACAGGGCTGCTTATTAAAATGACTCGATGTAGGCTAGTGGCACATGCACAGACACAATACAGAGAAAAGGTGCCCTTCTGGGGAGGGAGAAAGAGAAGGCAGGGATGACCGACAGAACAAAAGCAGTGTTCCAGACTCTGCTGATCAGCTTTGACCCAGGGATTTCATTTTGAGTTTCAGTAGGTGGATAAACCTGGCAATCCTCTCTAAACATTGTTCCTCCTAGTTATTGATCAATCTTGTGTGGTGACAGCAAATGCACTGAGAGTAGTATTCTCTGTGCCACTGAGATCATCCTCTAGTATCCAAGTAGAGCCCAGAGATGGGCTAGAGTTCATTTCCTTTGCAGAAGGTGGGCACTTTGCAGACTTGCCATCAAGGCAAATGTCTGATGCATGGCCAGGCCACCCTCCCCAACAACAAGGTGAGCAGAGGAGGCACTAGCAAGAAAGGCCAGGATGATTCCTAGAAAATTATTTTGAACCCACTGTAGACACAGACGAACAGGCAGTTGAGGCCCCAATTCTACTCTGTTTAGCATGGGCAAAATAGTATTAGTCTGAATTAGCCGAAGATAACCAGACACCCACTTCAGGCAAAATAAAACAGCCACAAAGCCCTGAAAGCATTTTTAGCTTTGAGCAGACTACTTCCTACTGTGTATTCTAAGACAAAGCATTATGAAATGCACATCTACAAAACAGCAACAAGTTGTAAGGGATTGTTATTTATTTACAAGCCAGCTAGAAGACTATCTAGCAAAGACAATAACTTGTTTGGAAAAAGAAAAAAATAAGAAAAGGCAAAAGGCCTTTCTTTTGGACAATAATTGGACAGCGGGATCAGAGGCTTGTTCAGGCCACTCCTTATTTGAAATAATAGAGCTATAATATTCATGTAAGAATGTTTGTGCTTTTTTTCTCTATAGCCAGGAGAAGGAGGGGTTGAAGTCAGCTCAACCAAATCATTAAGAGCCAAGTTTTAAAGAAGGGAAAGCTAAACACAATCCTTGAAAACCCCAAAGGCTATGGTCTGCCATGTCAAAAGACTGTTCCTACTGGCTCTAATTTGAGCAGAACCATAATAGGGCCAGTTTTGTAAGAACATCCATTCCCAGGGCTCTGTCTAGATTGAGCTCTTCAAACAGTTAAATCTTATATACAAGGATAAAGATCAAGTAATTTTCAAGAAGCGCAGCAACAATTTGATATCTCTAACATATTCCTCTAGCAGAGAATGAAGAAGTTAGCAGTGGTCTTTAAAGGAATAAACTTTGCTTGATGTTTACTGTTCCACATATAAAACATCGGTCTATGAAAACTATACTCTTAATTTCATAATCAAATACCTGGCATACAGTTTAGGGCTATTGTCCAATAAAGGAAGGCTATAATTTAGGATAGGAAGTATGTCCCTTTTAGAATACAGAATTATACTATTCATCCAATCAAGTGAGGCTGTACCAGTAGTATAAATAATGGTGGGAAAGTTGGTGAGAGAGATCCTTGAATAGCTTTGGAGGGGAAAAAATACTTCCCTAGAATCTAACTACATTATGTAATACAGTAGCCTATCTCAGATTCTGATGCGAATTATGTTTTTAAGGTAGTGATAAATTTGAAATAAATTTTCAAGTGGATGAAGTTCCAAGTATTCACATGAGATTGTTTGTTTCATGTGATATCTCATTAACCATACAGTGGAGGGTTTAAGTTGTTCTACTCTCTGATATGCAGAAAGTAGATCCCCTCTTGAGAGTTTAAACAGTCCTTAGCTAAAAGGATGCCACCTCACACAAATGAAAACCATCATCAACCTGTGTTAGTTTCCTACGGCTGCCATAACAAAGTAACTTCATTGCCTCTGTAATGTCAATATTTACAAACAAGGTTATATTCTGAGATCCTGCGGATTACAACTTCGACATATCTTTTTGTGGGGACACAATTCAACCCATTACACAATCCTAACAACTTATTCGGCAGAATTGAAGGTTCTTCAGAACTGGCTGCTTTAAGCAGTAATGAGGGTAACCTTGCCTGTCCAACTGTAAGTGACCTTGAAACTAAAGAAGTAAACTTTCTATTCCTCATCATGAGAAAGCGACAGTTCTCTTACTCTTTGAGGAGCCAGGACATAAACCGTGGCATATGTCCCTCTGTTGGTCTCCCCAGATGTGAGGCCGTATGGGGTGGTGCTTGACTGCACAGAACCTGGGGCCACACTGCCTGGGTTCATATTCCAGCACCAGCCCCTAGAACTGTGGGACTGTAGACAAGTCTTTCACTGTCTCTGGTCTGCAGTTAACTAGCCTTTAAAATGGAGAAAATAATAGAACTTCCTCATGGGGATGTTTTGAGATTGAAATGGGCCAATATGTATGAAGCACTTAGAACAGGGCCAAGCACCCAGATGCACTATGTTAATGTTAGGTATTTTTAGCTGTTTTAAAGTTAGATATTTAAAATAAAGGTATTATTTTTAAGTATGAGGAGTAAAATGCTCACCATCTCAACATGAGACTGATTATCAAGGAAGCTAGATTTTCCACAAGAACCCCCTTTATGACCCTCATTCCATATTCCCTCTGTCTAGTTGTAATTTCTTCTATTTTTAATGCCTTTCCTCAATTAATAATAATCTCAGTCTAGTTTTGGCTCACTTTGATCACTGCCTCATGTTGTTCAATTTCACCAACGTATCAATAATAGAAGGCAATTGCTTCTTGGACTATCTTCATCTCTGGACAACTGACCTCCTCCAGGTTACTATAAGCAAGTTCCACGTTTTCCATTTCTTCTACATCCTATAAAACTCAGAACAATATAACGCACATAAGCAGGTGCTGGATAAACCCCAAATGGTTGAAAGGTAAATACAAAGTAAACCTAAACACTAAGAAGAGAATCCTGTATTTCAGGCAAGTTTGCACATCCAAGGATCGTTTTTGAAAACAATTATGGTTCACAAATGTTCAGAAAATTCCAGCAAAGGCATAGAGTACACAACCTAAGGAAAGATTATGGCTGGGAAGAATTGGCTTCAGGCCTAACATTGCTTTTATCATGGTTCTGGCAGGTAATCAATAGGAAATTCTGTAGCATAGACATAAATCATAATTGAATTTTCATCGGTCTTGTGCCAAATCTGTGCCTGTATGAAATCCAGAATCTCAGTGCCAAGGTGCCTAATCAGTCCATATGCAAATATGCCTTTTGATGAAATCAAAGAATAGCAGAATTCAGAGGAGATCGCCACCTTGTGCTGCCAAAGCCAGGTAGACACTTAACTCTTCACATTGACCAATAACTAAAAACTGCCTGCAAAGGAAGGCATTTCTCATGCAATGCCACTCCTTAGATGCTCAAGGGAATTTAGAGATGGGAAAAAAATCAACTCACAATGTTCATTCCCCCTAAGAGACTATTCAAAAATTCTTTTACTAAAATCCCTGAAAACTTTATCAAAAATTAACCATTAACTAATATTAAAAATAAGATTTATATACAGTTTTCTCAAGGCAAAATGGGGGGGGGGAAATGGTATTGGAGACTACCTCCTCTAAATGTTAAAAAGAGGACAAAATTTCCAGACTTTCATCCTTCTCTCAAAGACAACACACCTGAAACTCAAGACGGTATAATCAAATAAGTTTAATGCTATGCTCACTTATTTTGAGAACTGATGATTAGATTAAATCAGGCTTATAGATTTATAAGGATCTGTGCTTTTAAAATTCTTTTGAACATCTTTTAAAATACTCTTTTTTTTTTTAGGTCAACCACCAGAACTTTTTTTAAGACACTGAGGACTAAATTGCCTGAGAGAATATTTTACCTAGATATTTACTCAACAATACAAACTGTTACCCACTGCTTACAACATACACACAAAGAAAAAGATTCTCTAGATTAGCACTGTCCAGTACAGTAGCCACTACCCACCTATGGCTATCTAAATTTAAATAATTCAAACATAATTAAGAATTCAGTTCTGCACTCATACTGGCTACATTTCAAGAGCTCAATACCATGGATGGCTAGAAGCTACAGTATCCTATGCCATAGGTATAAAACATTTCTATCATCACAGAAAGTTCTGTTGGACAGCTCTGCAAGTCTGCATCATTCCTTCTTATGTCCAGAGAGTTCTACACTTTGTGTCATCACAGAGGGAGGGGCCCCTTTTCTCTCTGGGTTCACCAGAGAATCTTGATCTCACTACAGCCACATCTCTTAGAAAGAAGAAAGGGCCACAATTTCCCACCCTGAGCCCACAGGCATGTGGGAAGAACTAACAGGCCTTTGATAAAGCCAGCAATTCTCAACCAGTTTGGGAGAGGAGAAGCGTATCAAATTTGCTCTGGGGAAATACAGATGCAGGATGTAAGCAAGATGACAGAATAGGAGGTTCAAGCTCTCATACCCCCACCAAAACATCAATTTTAACAACTATCCACGGACAGGAATACCCCTGTGGGAACCTGGAAGTTGAGTGGAGAGTTTACAGCACTTCATTTCAGAAGACAAACAAACAAACAAGAATAGATGCATTATACACACTACTATATATAAAATAGATAACTAATAAGGACCTACTGTATAGCACAGGGAACTCTTTTCACTACTCTGTAATGACCTATATGGGAAAAGAATCTAGAAAAGAGTGGATATATGTATATATGTAACTGATTCACTTTGCTGTACAGCAAAAACTAACACAACATTTTAAAACAACTATACTCCAATAAAAAATTTTAAAAAAAGAATAGATGCATTGAAGAATATGAGTCTCACTTTACCTGTGTCACCCCTCCTCCACAGCAGCACAGCTCAATGCCAGGAGAGACCCCCTGAGCCCACAATTTTTCCCACAAGGGAAAGTGAGAACCAAGTGAGTGCTCAACTTCCCCAGCCTGGTAGGACATTGCCCCCAGAAGCCTGCTTCAGCCTTACCATATCCAGAGCAGTGGGGGGATCAGCACGGCTGAATAATCTGGAGGGGGGAGTAGGAGCAGGGCAAAAGGGCAGGGGTCACAGCAACCACTGTGCAGAACTCAAAAACTGGCTTCAGATCCTACTAACTGGCTTGCAGACTTCACCAAGAGGCCTGCCCCCAAATCCCATGGGACACCTCACTGGTAGCGCCCCCCCAACTGGATGGCACGTGCCCCCAGCACTCTACTTGTGAACGCCCAAGATGGTGGATGTGAGCCTCCACAGACAGCGTTTGGGAGCCTCTGCAGAGGGCAAGTACAAACCCCTGCAGACAGCACACAGATATCCCCAGCTGGCTTGACCTGGCAGGATTGAGATCAACCTTGAATACTTCAGAGCACTGACCTGGGGGAAATAACAAAGCCAACCCACAGAATGGTAAATCACATACAGTGTATGATAAAGTATATATCCAGAATCTATAAAGAACTCTTATAACTTAACAGTAAAAAGACTCATAACCCAAATGAAAAGGGAGAGAGTATTTGAACAGACGTTTCTCAAAAAAATATATACAAATAACCAATAGCACATGAAGACATGCTCAACATTGTTAGCCGTAATGAAATTCAATTGAAAACCACGAGGAACCACTTCACACTCACTAAGATGGCTATCATCAAAAAGAGAGATAATTAGAAGCGTTGACAAGGACATCAGAAATTGGAACCCTCATACACTGCTGGTGGAATGTGGAAATGGTACAGTATGGTAGTTCCTCAAAATGTCAAACATGGAGTTAACATGAAGCAGCAATTCAGTCCTAGGTATGTACCCAACGGAAATTAAAACATACATGCATTCAAATACTTGCACACAAATGTTCATAATAACATTACTCATAATATCCCCAAACTGGAAACAACCCAATGTCTATCAACTGATGAATGGTTGAATGAAATGTGGTATATCCATACAGTGGAATCAGCAGTAAAAAATAATTAAGTATTGATACATGGTATAACATGGATGAATCTTGAAAACATTATGCTAAGTGAAACAACCCAGTTAGAAAAGACCACATATTTTATGATTACGTTTATATGAAATTTCCAGAATAGGCGCTCTTTATAGAGAGATAGAGAAATAGAATAGATTCGTGGGTGGGATGGGGAGAAATGAGGAGTGAACTGATAATGGATATGGGGTTTCCTTTTGGAGTGATCACAACGTTTTAAAATTGATCATGATGATGGCTACAAAACTCTGTGGATATATTAAAAATCATTAAATTGTATACTTTGGTGAACTTTATAGTATGTGAATTACATCACAATAAAGCTATTTTTTTAAATCTGGGATATTAAAAAAATTTTTAAACCTGAGGATGTAAATTTTTTACACAACTTAAAAATACTTGTTCAAAAACATGAACAAAATTTGTAGTAATTTTGCAGAAGACCAAAGAAAGGAATATATATTGGCTTTATCTTTTGCAAACTGACTACAAAAATAAAACTTTAGTTTTTATTTCTTAAATATTTAAGCATATTTGATTCAGTGCATGGAAGGAGTTACATAATTCAAAGAAAACTGATCCCACACTGACACCAGCAAATAGCAGGCTATCAACAATGCCCGGTTTATGTCAAACTTCTTGTAGCTTCCTTATACCTCCATCTTGAGAAATGAATCACTTGGCCCCAGATAGTATAGTGAAAAGCAGGGCCTTTCAGAGTACAAGATCAGAAAGACCAGTTGGCCCATGATTAATGTTCTTAGAGGGCTTCAAAGTGAGAATTTTGACATTACTTCCAGGTGAGCTTATAACCCAGTCACAGAGGTACACAGGCATACTGTTAGGGTTTAAAAAAATGTTCATTGTGTATTTTGTGACCGTTAATTTTATGTGTCAGCTTGACTGGGCCATAGGGTGCCCCGACATTTGGCCAAATATTATTGTGGGTGAGTCTGTGAGGGTGTTTCTGGAGGAGATTACCATTTGAATCAGGGGACTGAGTAAAGCAGATTTCCCTCCCTTAATCAATTAAGGTTATGATTAGCCTCATCCAATCAATTGATGAGAAAAGAACAAAAAGGCTGAATAAGAGGAACTTCCTCCCGTCTGATTCTTTTAGCTGGGACATTGGTCTTTTCCAGCCTTCGGACTCCAGCTGAAACATTGGCTTTTTGTGGGTCTCTAGCCTGCTGGCTTTTAGACTGGAACATATACCACCATCAGCTCTCCCGGTTCTAAGGCCTTTGGACTCAGACTGGAGCTAAACCATTGGCTCCCTGGGTCTCCATCTTACCAGCTGCAGGTCTTGGCACTTCTGTCTCCATAATCATGTGAGCCTATTCCTTATAATAAATCATAGATGATAGAGAGAGAGAGAGAGAGAGAGAGAGAGAGAGAGATACTAGATAGATAGATATTCCTGACTAATACACATCTTTAATTTTGTGCTGTTCTGTCAGACCACAATCCTTACAAATTATATACTACAATGTCTGTAACCTTACTTTGCCTTCCCTAGAAGTTTTAATCTATAGGGGTCTTATGCAATAGCAATGGTTTGATTTTTTCTCAAGCTTTGAGAAACTCTGATGGAAACACCTGCATATGTCAGAACACGTATCTCCCCATTAACTTGTATGATCCTGGTTGAACCTTGACTCTTGTGTCTCAGAGTAACCAAATGGACAAAGATGGTGATAAATCCTAACTTTCCTTATTAATAAGATTCTTATGAGGATCAAGTGAGATAAGAGGTATGAAAAATGTTTTCGAAAATAAGGCAATATACAGTAATGATAAAATTTTACAGTGTTTTTGTTGAATGTTATTAATATTTTAGTATTAATTGAAATCTCTCTAATGACAATAGAGAGAAAACCATAATGGACAGCTGAATTAGAATAATATAGACAAGTTAGAATAAAATTTGAGCATATTAAAAGTGTATACTGGGCTTCCCTAGTGGCGCAGTGGTTGAGAACCTGCCGATGCAGGGGACACGGGTTCGTGCCCCGGTCCAGGAAGATCCCACATGCCGCAGAGCGGCTAGGCCATGAGCCATGGCCGCTGAGCCTGCGCTCCACAACGGGAGAGGCCACAACAGTGAGAGGCCAGCATACCACAAAAAAAAAAAGAAAAAAAGTGTATACTGCAAATAAAAATCACTAGATCATTTTCTGCTTCTTTAATTTACAGTGTAATGTGGGATGAGGAGTAAACTTGTTATACTCATGGAACAGGTGAACTATTAAATTAATTTCATGTAAACAAACCAGATAAGAGGCAGCAAGTATACTGACATGGAAAGCCACTTCCTGTTATATAAATAACTACCATACAGATGCTTATAAGTATAATGTTTTTCATGTAATACCACCAAAGAAACCCTATCTCACAGGGAAGAATCACATCGTTGGAAATTGCCCAAAGCTTTGAAGCCCAATGCCAGGAACAGCATAAGTGCCTAGTTAATATTTGCAGACTGATTAGGGGAAAAAAGTATTTATGTATAAATAAGAATATTGACTATAGGAACATGCGGATAATTGTTTCACTCAGTATTTCAATACCATGTCCAGTTTGGAGCCTGAAACTTAAGTGAATGGAGAACTTGGAGTAGTTCCAGAGAAAAGCAATGAAAATGATTAAAAAGATGGAAAATGGGCCTATAAATCATGACTACAAGAATTTGAGCTTATTTAACCTGAAAGAAAAAGCTACATGACTGCACCAGATTCTTGTATCTGAAACTGAGAGACGGTGAGATTTGCCATCACCCATCCATACAGCCCTGCAAGCAGAAATCAGAAACAGCAAAGAAATATTCAAAGTATTAGTATTATTTCTGTAAATATCAAACTCTCTTTGCTTGTGGTTTTCAAAACAACAACAGCAGGCCTGGGACAAGCAGGGTACGCACCGATTCAACCCTCAAAAATGTAGCGAGTGCCACTGTGGGCCAGGTGCCTTGCTGGGCATTGTGGAGAGAAAGGAGTAGGGCAGGGCATGATCCTTAACCTCGGGAGTGCGGTTGTAAAGAGAGCCGCAGGATGTCAGGAAATCTCTATCAAACAATATGGAAAGCCCCTACCGCCTCTAAGAAAGGCACAAGCAAGTTTACTTGGGAAGCTGGGGTAAAAAAGGAGCTTCTTTATCAGGGTCTTACTGCTGCAAATAAGTCTGTGGGCAGAAGTACGCAGGAGGGCAGTAAGGCCGCTCTGTGTGAACAGAAGAGGAAACAAAGGAAATCCAGGCTAGACACATGACAGCCTGAACCAGTTAGGAAGGCTGTAAAAGTCATCACATCCAACTTGCAGATGAAGAAACTGAGGTTTGGAGGAACTTCAAGATGGCGCAGGAGTAAGACGTGGAGATCACCTTCCTCCCCACAAATACATCAGAAATACATCTACATGTGGGAAAAATCCTACAGAACACCTGCTGAACGCTGGCAGAAGACCTCAGACCTCCCCAAAGGCAAGAAATTCCGCAAGTACCTCGGCAGGGCAAAACAAAAAAGAAAAAACAGAGACAAAAGAATAGGGACAGGACCTGCACCAGTGGAAGGGAGCTGTGAAGAAGGAAAGGTTTCCACACACTAAGAAGCCCCTTCATGGGCAGAGACTGTGGGTGGTGGAGGGGTGAAGCTTCAGAGCCATGGAGCAGAGCGCAGCCACAGGGCTGCGGAGGGCAAAGCGGAGAGATTCCCGCACGGAGGATCGGTGCCGACCAGCACTCGCCAGCCCGAGAGACTTGTCTGCTCACCCGACGGGGTGGGCGGGGGCTGGGATCTGAGGCTCGGGCTTCAGTTGGATCCCAGGGAGAGGACTGGGGTTGGCTGCGTGAGCACAGCCTGAAGGGGGCTACTGCGCCACAGCTAGCCGGGAGGGAGGGAGGGAAAAAGTCTGGACCTGCCGAAGAGGCAAGAGATTTTGTCTTGTCTCTGTTTCCTGGTGCCCGAGGAGAGGGGATTCAGAGCGCCGCGTAAAGGAGCTCCAGAGACAGGGGTGAGCCGCAGCTATCGGCGCGGACCCCAGAGATGTGCATGAGACACTAAGGCTGCTGATGCAGCCACCAAGAAGCCTGTGTGCGAGCACAGGTCACTATCCACACATCCCCTCCTGGGAGCCTGTGCAGCCCGCCACTGCCAGGGTCTCGTGATCCAGAGACAACTTCCCCAGGAGAATACACAGTGCACCTCAGGCTGGTGCAAGGTCATGCTGGCCTCTGCTGCCGCAGGCTCGCCCCGCATCCGTATCCCTCCCTCCCCACGGCCTGAGTGGGCCAGAGCCCCCGAATCAGCTGCTCCTTTAACACCATCCTGTCTGAGCGAAGAACAGACACCCTCAGGTGACCTACACACAGAGGGCCAGATCCAAAGCTGAACCCCAGGAGCTGTGCGAACAAAGAAGAGAAATGGAAATCTCTCCCAGCAGCCTCAGGAGCAGCGGATAAAATCTCCACAATCAACTTGATGTACCCTGCATCTGTGGAATACATGAATAGACAACGAATCATCCCAAATTGAGGAGGTGGACTTTGGGAACAAGGATATATATACTGTTTTCCCTTTTCCTCTTTTTGTGAGTATGTATGTTTATGCTTCTGTGTGTGATTTTGTCTGTATTGCTTTCCTTTTACCATCTGTCCTAGGGTTCTCTCTGTCCATTTTTTTGTTTGATTGTTCTTTTGTATAGTTTTTGGCACTTGTTATCATTGGTGGATTTGTTTTTGGTTTGGTTGCTCTCTTCCTCCTTTAATTCTTTTATTTTTATTACTTTAAAAAATTTTTTTTCAATTTTTTTTTATTTTAATAACTTTATTGTATTGTACTGTATCTTCTTCTTTCTTTCTTTCTTTCTTTTTCCCCCTTTTATTCTGAGCCGTGTGGATGACAGGCTCTTGGTGCTCCAGCCAGGCATCAGGGCTGTGCCTCTGAGGTGGGAGGGCCAAGTTCAGGACATTGGTCCACAAGAGACCTCCCAGCTCCATGTAATATCAAACCGTGAAAATCTCCCTGAGATCTCCATCTCAACGCCAAGACCCAGCTCCACTCAATGACCAGCAAGCTACAGCACTGGACACCCTATGCCAAACAACTAACAAGACAGGAACACAAGCCCACCCATTAGCAGAGAGGTTGGCTAAAATCATAATAAGGCCACAGACACCACCAAACATGGACCTGCCCACCAGAAAGACAAGATCCAGCCTCATCCACCAGAACAAAGGCACTAGTCCCCTCCACCAGGAAGCCTACACAACCAACTGAACCAAACTTAGCTACTGGGGGCAGACACCAAAAGCAACAGGAACTACGAACCTGCAGCCTGAAAAAAGGAGACCCCAAACACAGTAAATTAAGCAAAATCAGAAGAAGAGAAACACACAGCAGATGAAGGAGCAAGGCAAAAACCCACCAGACCTAACAAATGAAAATGAAATAGGCAGTCTACCTGAAAAAGAACTCAGAATAATAATAGTAAAGATGATTCAAAATCTTGGAAATAGAATGGACAAAATACGAGAAACGTTTTACAAGGACCTAGAAAAACTAAAGAGCAAACAAACAGTGATGAACAAAACAATAAATGAAATTAAAAATTCCCTAGATGGGATCAATAGGAGAATAATTGAGGCAGAAGAACGGATAAGTGACCTGGAAGACAAAATAGTGGAAATAACTACTGCAGAGCAGAATAAAGAAAAAAGGATGAAAAGAATTCAGGACAGTCTCAGAGACCACTGGGACAACATTAAATGCACCAACATTCAAATGATAGGGGTCCCAGAAGAAGAAGCAAAAAAGAAAGGGACTGAAAAAATATTTGAAGACATTATAGTTGAAAACTTCCCTAATATGGGGAAGAAAAGAGTCAATCAAGTCCAGGAAGCACAGAGAGTCCCATACACGATAAATCCAAGGAGAAACATGCAAAGACACATATTAATCAAACTATCAAAACTTAAATACAAAGAAAAAAAATTTAAAGGCAGCAAGGGAAAAATAACACACAAGGGAATCCCCATAAGGTTAACAGCTGATCTTCCAGCAGAAACTCTGCAAGCCAGAAGGGAGTGGCAGGACATATTTAAAGTGATGAAGGAGAAAAACCTACAACCAAGATTACTCTACCCAGCAAGGATCTCATTCAGATGTGACAGAGAAATTAAAACCTTTACACACAAGCAAAAGCTAAGAGAATTCAGCACCACCAAACCAGCTTTACAACAAATGCTAAAGGAATTTCTCTAGGCAGGAAACACAAGACAAGGAAAAGACCTACAATAACAAACCCAAAACAATTAAGAAAATGGTAATAGAAGCATACATATCGATAATTACCTTAAATGTAAATGAATTAAATGCTGTGACCAAAAGACATTGATTGGCTGAATGGATACAAAAACAGGACCCATATATATGCTGTCTATAAGAGACCCACTTCAGACCTAGGGACACATACAAACTGAAAGTGAGGGGATGGAAAAAGATATTCCATGCAAATGGAAATCAAAAGAAAGCTGGAGGAACAATTCTCATATCACACAAAATAGACTTTAAAACAAAGACTATTACAAGACACAAAGAAGGACACTCCATAATGATCAAGGGATCAATCCAAGAAGAAGATATAACAATTGTAAATATTTATGCACCCAACACAGGAGCACCTCAATACACAAGGCAAATACTAACAGCCATAAAAGGGGAAATCCACAGTAACACAGTCATAGTGGGTAACGTTAACACCCCACTTTCACCAAAGGACAGATCATGCAAAATGAAAATAAATCAGGAAACACAAGCTTTAACTGATACATTAAACAAGATGGACTTAGGGCTTCCCTGGTGGCGCAGTGGTTGAGAATCTGCCTGCCAATGCAGGGGATACGGGTTCGAGCCCTGGTCTGGGAAGATCCCACATGCCACGGAGCAACTGGGCCCGTGAGCCACAACTACTGAGCCTGCGCGTCTGGAGCCTGTGCTCCACAACAAGAGAGGCTGCGACAGTGAGAGGCCTGCGCACCGCAATGAAGAGTGGCCCCCGCTTGCCACAACTAGGGAAAGCCCTCGCACAGAAACGAAGACCCAACACAGCCAAAAATAAATAAATAAATAAATTTAAAAAAAAAAAAAAAAAAAAAAGATGGACTTAATTGATATTTATAGGACATTCCACCCAAAACCAACAGAAGACACTTTCTTCTCAAGTGCTCATGGAACATTCTCCAGGATAGATCTTATCTTGGGTCACAAATCAAGCCTTGGTAAATTTAAGAAAATTAAAATCGTATCAAGTATCTTTTCTGACCACAATGCTATGAGACTAGATATCAATTACAGGAAAAAATACAAACGCATGGTGGCTAAACAATACACTACTTAACAACCAAAAGGTCACTGAAGAAATCAAAGAGGAAATCAAAAAATTCCTAGAAACAAATGACAATGAATACATGATGACGCAAAAACTATGGGATGCAGTAAAAGCAGTTCTAAGAGGGAAGATTATAGCAATACAATCCTACCTTAAGAAACAAGAAACATCTCAAATAAACAACCTAACCTTACACCTAAAGCACTTAGAGAAAGAAGAACAAAAAAAAGAAGAACAAAAAAAAGCACTTAGAGAAAGAAGAACAAAGTTAGCAGAAGGAAAGAAATCATAAAGATCAGATCAGAAATAAATGAAAAAGAAATGAAGGAAACGATAGCAAAGATCAATAAAACTAAAAGCTGGTTCTTTGAGAAGGTAAACAAAATTGATAAACCATTAGCCAGACTCATCAAGACAAAAAGGGAGAAGACTCAAATCACTAGAATTAAAAATGAAAAAGGAGAAGTAACAACTGACACTGCAGAAATACAAAGGATCAAGAGAGATTACTACAAGCAACTATATGTCAATAAAAGGGACAATACGGAAGAAATGGACAATTTTTAGAAATGCACAACCTCCCGAGACTGAACCAGGAAGAAAGAGAAAATATGAACAGACCAATCACAAGTACTGAAATTGAAACTGTGATTAAAAATCTTCCAACAAATAAAAGCCCAGGACCAGACAGCTTCACAGGCGAATTCTATCAAACATTTAGAGAAGAGCTAACACGTATGCTTCTCAAACTCTTCCAAAATATGGCAGAGGGAGGAACACTCCCAAACTCATTCTACGAGGCCAGCATCACCCTGATACCAAAACCAGACAAAGATGCCACACACGCAAAGAAAAACTACAGGCCAATATCATTGATGAACAAACATGCAAAAATCCTCAACAAAAAACTAGCACGCAGAATCCAGCACCACATTAAAAGGATCATATAACATGATCAAGTGGGGTTTACCCCAGGAATCCAAGGATTCTTCAATATATGCAAATCGATCAATGTGATAAACCATATTAACAAAATGAAGGAGAAAAACCACATGATCATCTCAACAGAGGCAGAAAAAGCTTCTGACAAAATTCAACACCCATTTATGATAAAAACCTTCCAGAAAGCAGGCATAGAGGGAACTTACCTCAACATAAAAAACGCCATATATGACAAACCTACAGCCAACATCATCCTCAATGGTGAAAAACTGAAACCATTTCCACTAAGATTATGAAAAAGACAAGGTTCCCCACTCTCACCACTATTATTCAACAGTTTTGGAAGTTTTAGCCACAGCAGTCAGAGAAGAAAAAGAAATAAAAGGAATCCAAATCAGAAAAGAAGAAGTAAAGCTGTCACTGTTTGCAGGTGACATGATACTATACATAGAGAATCCTAAAGACTCTACCAGAAAACTACTAGTGCTAATCAATGAATTTGGTAAAGTAGCAGAATACAAAATTAATGCACAGAAATCTCTAGCATTCCTATACACTAATGATGAAAAATCTGAAAGTGAAATTAAGAAAACATTTACCACTGCAATGAAACGAATAAAATATCTAGGAATAAAATATATATATATATAATATATATATATATCTAGGAATAAACCGACCTAAGGAGATTAAAGACCTGTATGCAGAAAATTATAAGACACTGATGAAAGAAATTAAAGATGATACAAACAGATAGAGAGATATACCATGTTCTTGGATTGGAAGAATCAACATTGTGAAAATGACTCTACTACCCAAAGCAATCTACAGGTTCAGTGCAATCCTTATCAAACCACCAATGGCATTTTTCACAGAACTAGAATAAAAAATTTCACAATCTGTATGGAAACACAAAAGACCCCGAATAGCCAAAGCAATCTTAAGAAAGAAAAACGGAGCTGGAGGAATCAGGTTCCCTGACTTAAGACTATACTACAAAGCTACAGTAATCAAGACAGTATGGTACTGGCACAAAAACAGAAAGATAGATCAATGGAACAGGACAGAAAGCCCAGAGATAAACCCACGCACATATGGTCACCGTATCTTTGATAAAGGAGGCAAGAGTATACAGTGGAGAAAAGACAGCCTCTTCAATACGCGGTGCTGGGAAAACTGGACAGCTACATGTAAAAGAATGAAATTAGAACACTCCCTAACACCATACACAAAAATAAACTCAAAATGGATTAAAGACCTAAATGTAAGGCCAGACACTCTCAAACTCTTATAAGAAAACATAGGCAGAACACTCTCTGACATAAATCACAGCAAGATCCTCTTTGACCCACCTCCTAGAAAAATGGAAATAAAAACAAAAATAAACAAATGGGACCTAATGAAACTCAAAACCTTTTGCACAGCAAAGGAAAACATAAATAAGATGAAAAGACAACCCTCAGAATGGGAGAAAATATTTGCAAATGAAGCAACTGACAAAGGATTAATCTCCAAAATTTACAAGCAGCTCATGCAACTCAATATCAAAAAAATAAACAACCCAATCCAAAAATGGGCAGAAGACCTAAATAGACATTTCTCCAAAGAAGATATACAAATTGCCAACAAACACATGAAAGAATGCTCAACATTGTTAATCATTAGAGAAATGCAAATCAAAACTACAAAGAGATATCATCTCACACCAGTGAGAATGGCCATCACCCAAAAATCCACAAACAGTAAATGCTGGAGAGGGTTTGGAGAAAAGGGAACCCTCTTGCACGTTGGTAGGAATTTAAATTGATACATCCACTATGGAGAACAGTATGGAGGTTCCTTAAAAAACTAAAATTAGAACTACCATACGACCCAGCAATCCCACTACTGGGCATATACTCTGAGAAAACCATAATTCAAAAACAGTCATGTACCACAATGTTCACTGCAGCTGTATTTACAATAACCAGGACATGGAAGCAACCTAAGTGTCCATCGACAGATGAATGGATAAAGAAGATGTGGCACATATATACAATGGAATATTACTCAGCCATAAAAAGAAATGAAATTGAGTTATTTGTAGTGAGATGGATGGACCTAGAGTCTGTCACACAGAGTGAAGTAAGTCAGAAAGAGAAAAACAAATACTGTAATCTAACACATATATATGGAATCTAAAAAAAAAATGGTTCTGATGAACCTAGGTGCAGGACAGGAATAAAGACGTAGACGTAGAGAATGGACTTGAGGACACGGGGAGGGGGAAGGGTAAGCTGGGACGAAGTAAGAGAGTAGCACTGACATATATACACTACCAAATGTAAAATAGATAGCTAGTGGGAAGCAGCCACATAGCACAGGGAGATCAGCTCGGTGCTTTGTGACCACCTAGAGCGGTGGGATAGGGAGGGTGAGAGGGAGGGAGATGCAAGACGGAAGAGATATGGGGATATATGTATATGTACAACTGATTCACTTTGTTATAAAGCAGAAACTAACACACCATTGTAAAGCAATTATACTCCAATAAAGATGTTAAAAGAAAAAAAAAGAAACTGAGGTTCAATGGTCTCAGTGATTTGGGCAAGGTTAGCAGCAGTTAATGTCAGGGCTGGGACTTGAACCCACAAATCCTGATCTCGAGTCTGTTTTAGGGCTCTTTACAAATCCTTGTTACTCCTTTAGCAATCCTAACGTGCTGTGGTTTGTCAGATAAATATTTCTTTCCATTAGAGCTGAAACTGTTATCAACAGAAAATCCATCTTGTTGAGTAATTTGCTGGGGGGGGGGGGAGAGATGATGTCATCATGGTCATATGGTACAAAGTCACTGAATTCTGTACACACACACACCAGTTATTTATAAAGAGTTTAATTTAGCCAAAGTGTCATTTAATAATGAATAAAGCATCTCATCTCTATTTGTTCAGTTACAGTCCATGTAGTTAAGACAAGAGATATAAACTAGAATTAAACTGTTTTCAATTTTTTATTTTAAATTGAAACAAAATGCACCACCGTACCAGTGCTTTCTATTCTCACCCCTGCTGCATCCTCACATCTTTTCTTTTTCTTGTGTTTTAAATGAAAATGTTTCACACGCCTTCGGTCAATCTAACAATAATCAAAAAATGATTCTGGATCAACACACACAAAATTGGGGGAAAGAAGTAGTTTATTGGAGTCCAGGCAAATCGCAAGATAAAACAGAAGTCAGTGTATTGCCAAGTTAGCGATTTAGTTTATTTTATTTTGTTTCTCTATATTCAGAGGCTAGCAAAATTACTCCTGAATTTCTGGATGTTAAGAGTCTAGAATTATTGAAATCTGAATTTTTCTGTCTCAATAACTGACTGAAAATGAAGCAAAAATATTATTTCCCTTTATTTTTGTTTCAAAGGTTCAATGGAATAAATTTCACAGAAAACAAATATTGGAGAAGCTAATACAATTCTTCAAGGCATCCTGCTGTTTCTTAGAAGTTCCCAAACCTCACACTAATATTCCCACGTGATCAGTTTCAAAATGACCTCCTTTTATCCTGCCCCATGACTGGAAATCACCTTAAAATTCAATATGGGAGGATGAACTTTCCTGGTTCAATTTCCCAAGTGTCTTAATTGTAATTTTATCCAATTTGTTGGTAGCGACTCCCAGGAGTTGCTCAAGGACACAAAAGCTGCCCTTTTTATCCCTGCCTGCTTGTCCCCCTCTCCTTGCACGGAAGCTCTGTAATAAATGAGGAACGCACAACTGTGCTGGGTAGTTACATCTGCTCATGATTCCCTCTATGCGCTTGCTTTAGGAAGGCACTGGAGAGTCACTGAGAAGCAGAGCAATTTCTTACCCATTAGTTTGTAAGAATCCCCCTGCCCCGACATGATTTAAAACATGAGCATCATGACCTCGATATTCTCAGAAGGTATTAGTCTCCCTGCCTCTCTTTCAGGGAAGTCCTGAGTTACTTTCTTAGAAAGAGTGGATGCATCTAAAAGCTAATAGTTCTGAGTATAAGCTTGAGTACATGTCTGAACTCTTGACTTCAGGTCAAGCTAACCTAAAAAAATAAGAAATTCAATCTTGTCCTATTTGTGAGCCCTGATTAGGTCTGACACCACTGAGGAGAGTTTTTAATTTCAGAGATTGGCACTAGCTGGTACCCATGCACTGGGAAGGAGTCCACACAAGCTGGTCGCCCAGGCTGATGGTTAGAGACAAAAGCCCCTCTCTACTGAAGCTGCAGGTGCATGAGCCAGAAGTAGTCTAAGCTCCTATCCTAAGTAAAATGACTCAGGTTAAAACTAAAGAGATGCATCTGAATAGATCATTGATGTAAGGAGATCCTGAGGTAGGAAGCAGAGCCTGGATTGAAAAGAGAGCAAGGTAAGCAGGAGGGTGTTCGGAGAAATTGCATTGACAGGTTTTTATACATCCTCAGTAATGCATTGGGTGGATGGGCAGGATTTATTTAAAAGTCCGTGGATGGAGCTGACCTCACCACATGAGAATGCCTCCCTTAGCAGGGCTGGGTCTGACTTTTCCAAGGCTGGTGCACTCCTAAGTCAGAGGTACATCCTCATGACTGTTCTTCAGGCTCTACCCTTTACTGCTGATGCATGAAATGGGGCCAATGGTGCTGAGGAACTCTTTCAAGCATATTTGGGCTGTTTCAGGGAAATCAACACTAATTATTAGGTTTTAGTGTAGTGGTGGAATTTCAGCAGAGAGGCCAGGGCTGGTGTGGACACACATGAGGAAGACTGATGGAGTCGGCTGCCACAAGTTCATCCCATTGTTCTCCTCCCAGGCAGCTGGTATCCATAGGTCAGAAGAAAGAGGTCAGAGGGCAAGCTGAAATTCTACCAACTACTAGAATAATGGTGGTACCAGGAGGTGCAGAAAGAAGTGACTCAGTGTTTTAGGTGGAGGAAAGCAGTGTTGTTTTATATGGGAAATCCACAGTGGCTACTGAGTAGAACAGTTGTGTGGTCTTTAAAAGATACAATTATGAGTGTACTTCTCTCAGACCAGACTGACATGCTCACTCTGACCATTGGTCTATAAATTTTGGAAAGGTGAATGGAGCTATAGATGAACAGCCTCCTCCAAACTGGGATTTAAGTGGTCGGGTTATATTAGGCCCTAAAAGACTTCCTTGATAAATAGGGAGGGTATCAGGGAATTGTGCCCTGGTGGGAAGGATCAGGATAGGGAGTAAGCCCTAAATTGGTTTCTTATGGAGGATGCCTATATCAGTCAGGGCAGGCTAGGTTATGCTGCAGTAAAAGTTACCCCCAAATCTGAATGGCTTAAAAGAAGAAATTTCATTTATCATTCAGGGTGTTTGTCCCTTAGGGATCTGCTGGGGGCCCTACTCCATTTACTTTCACTCAGGAACCTACACCAAGGGAGATTTAATCTGTGTGCTGCCATGTTTGCTCTGGCAGGAAAATGAGAACACAGCAAATCATGCACCAGCCCTTAAAACTCAGCCCACAGTTCACATTTGTCATTTCTGTTCTCATTTCATTGATTACAGCAAGTCACGTGGTCACACCTAACCCTAAGAGGGAAGAGAAGTGCAAGTTGTCCATGTGCCCAAAGGGAGGACTAAAAATATTTCATGATCAGCACTAATGATTACCAAAATGTCCACATCACTAAGATGGTATCATGACCATGAGAAGGGAGGGGGTTGGTCTGAAATGATGGTGTGTCTGAACAGTTCACAGTTTGCTGGATATGTGACGCTAGCTCAGCACTGCCACCATCACCACCCAACCCCCACCTCAGTCCTCTCCTTGACCTGGATATTTTAGGTGTCAATTTCTGTAATAGGTGAATTAATGGTGCCCCAAAAACACACATGCCCTAATCCCTAGAATCTATGAATATGTTACTTTATATGGCAAAAGTAACTTTGCAGATGTGATTAAGTTAAGGATCTTGGGATGCGGAGATGATCATGGATTATCCAGGTGGACCCAATGGAATCACAGGGGCCCCTATAAGAGGGAGACGGGAGTGTACGTTAAAGAAAAAAAAGAGATTTGAGGATGTTACACTGCTGGGTTTGAAGACAGAGGACGAGGCCACAAGCCAAGGAAAGCAGGCAGTCTCTAGAAGCTGGAAAGGGGAAAGAAATAGAGTCTCTACTAGAGCTTCCAGAGAGAACATGGCCCTACCTACACCTTGATTTTAGCACAGTTAGTGTGTCTCAGACTTCTGAACTCCAGAACAGTAAGAGAATAAAATTGTGTTGTTTAGATTACCACTAAATCTGTGGTAATATGTCCAGTAGCAAGAGGAAACTAATACAATGTCCCAGAAAATGTGATATAAGAGGAAAGTCCTCAGACAGAGTTTGGAATGGGCAAAGTTAGATGACAGGAAGCATTGTTGCAAAGCTGTAGTGTTGGTACATGATGAGTGTGAATTTCATGGCCACCACTCAAACCCACTGACCTGGGAGGGCAGGCGGCCCCAACTCCAAAGGTATCCCTAATAAAAGAACTTGGTCCTGTCACTTAATTATGTTTTAAATGAGTAAAACACAACCCCACATGTGCAGAAACATGAATTCCTTCTTGCTTTTCTTCCTCCTAACTTTTCCCTCTCCACACCTCCCCCGCTCTCAGCTTCAACTCCTTTCCACTTCAGCTGAACCAGCAGCAAATGCCAATACTGAGCAAGGTAGTCATGATTTTAAACACCTTCACTTGCAGAGCATAGCATCATTCCAGGACGATCATAGGGTCAACCACACACCCAAAACTTAAATCTGCTCTACAACTTCCATTCCAGGTTAATGTCTACACGTAAAACGGAGTTAGGTTTTAGACTCCAAAAACTATAAACAGTGTTTTACTATGTGCAGGGATGTCACTTACAGCTGTACAGATTGTGCACAACACAGTCCTATGGGGACACCATGCCAACAGGTCCATGTCAATGGTGCTTCCAAAAATTCTGCAGTACACAACTCACACAACTGTATGTGGCAGCCTTACACTCTACAAATACCCATTCAGATATGTGAAAAGTGGGTGAGATGTAGGACAATTCTTCACTGTGCGGAACCATCCCATCTATCTAGCATCTGTGGCCTCTACCCATTCTATAACAGTAGCACACCTCAATCATTCTGACAACACAAAACACTCCACAAACTTACAAACTGCTCCTGTGGAACAACAGTGCATTCATGCTTCATTTCTCTGATCTCATCTTTTAAGCTCTCATTCTTGCACCAATGACACCAATCTTCTTGATATTCTTTTAACAGTCCATGTTTCCTCCTTCCTCAAGAGTCTCTGCAACTTATTTCTCTGGGATGAACACTCTGAGGCTTAACATCTCCAAACTCTCCTTCACTCCCTTCATACCCCTGCCCAAATGTCACCTTATCAAAAAGTCCTTCTCTGGCCACCCTATATAAGATAGAAATCCCACACCTACCCCAGCACTTCTTGCCCCTCTTATTTTGCTTTATTTTTCTTAACATCATGATCACTCTCTATAGCGCTTTTACTGAGTTATTTATTTTCTGTATCCCTTCACTAGCACTTAAGTTTCATAAGGCCAGGAACTTGACCTGTTTCATTCACTGTTATGCCCCCAGCACCTAGGACAGTGCCTTCCTTGCCCTAGCCATTCAATAATTATTTGTGCCATGAATAGTACATGGTAACAACTTCACTCATGATAGCATATGCTCAGTAACACTCCTTTTCCCATTTATCCAAGTCAATGAATTCAATCACTTCACTTCCCTCCTTCCTATTCATAACTTGAGTTGCATTGCCCAAAGTAAAAAAAGATCAGATAGTCAGCAAGTCCTATCTTAGAACATTATATCACATTGATGTTTCTTGTATGAGGGGATGAATGCAGAGTAGTTTTCAGATAAGAAGTTGTGTGTTTTCACTAAGTTCATTTAACGTAAGTATGCTCTCCATATAGGTCTGGAAGACAAAGATAAAGATAGAAATTGGGCATGGCATGACACAAGGAACTTGACAGGCATTACCACATTTAATCTGTACAGCCATCTTGTAAAATAGAGAAAACTAAAGGTATTTCACCTAAGAGAAAACAAAGGTTCAGTGATAATAAGTTAATACCAGAGCAGAATTAAACACCATGCCTGTCTGACTGTAAAATTTATGGTCATTTTACCCCATCACTGGAGCGAGACAATGAAATATGCTAAACACAAGTGCTATTTCCTCAAGATTTGAGCATCATTTTAAGGATCACAGTTTATTTTAAAAAAAAAATCCTAGATTCATTTTCAAGAATATTTATTTTATGCTCATTTATGGATAATATCTGGAAACACTTGAGAAATGAGGTCAACTCCCCCTTATCTTTAGACAAATTATACAAGATTTTGGCTCACTCATGGCAAATTTTTGTTTAAAGCCAGTTTATTAACCAACAGCACCTACGCTGCTTAATGAATTGCTTTCTTGATATTATTGGCAGTCTGTACCCTACCTACTTAATTACTGCGTTCTAAAATAATCAATGTCTTTTGTCTTACCAAGGCCAAAACCAAGACAAATTATGAGACAGAGAGATGCTTCTGTGCTCCTCCCATCCCTTCCTTGTTAGGATCTTGCTAGAGGAGAACAGAGAAACAAAAGGAAGATAGACTGCAAGGAGAACTGCTTACTCAACAGTAGGTCTGACATGTAAAGGTCAATAACCAGAATCCTAGTAGGGCATCCCAACAGCCAATGTTCAGCTGGCTTTGGACATTGGCTATTGGGAATCTTAGAAGTCAAAGAAGTATTAATCACTTCCTTGTGCACCATATTGAGTGGTTTCTATATTATTATTTAATGCTCACAATACGGGAATTTACTGTTAGCTCTAATTTACAAATGAGATGTTGAAAACCTTCACTAAGCTTAGATATAAAGGAACTAGAATCTCACCCAAGTATATCTGACTCCAGGGCCCATGTCCTTCACCACTGAACTATGGTACAGGACAGGAGCATTCCACGTCAGAGAAGGCAGGAGTATCTCAATTTCCAGTGCCAGTCTGTAGAAGCAGGACCTTTGGCTCATGGCTAGACAGAAAAGGGCCATGATCTACACCCTGAGGTAAGAGTAGGACACAACCAAGTGCGCCCAGGCCTAGCTAAGTATACCAGAGCCTGGTAAACATATAATCTGTGATCCACAGGTCAATGAGTCTCACTTCAGGTAAAGTGCTGCTCATGGCATCTCTAAAGCTTTTGGATGAAACTGTACACAGGGACCTAACTGCAGACAAAATATTGCGGAAGAAGACCTCATAGTCCAACAAAAATTATCAAGACTCTTAAACATAAAAAACATTATCTACTTCCTTCATTCTACTAATATTTCTCTTTTTCTGAATAACCCCCAAACAAAATGGTTGCTGTATTCATTTTCTATGTGCAATACAGAAAATCATCTTAAACATATCCCTCTTCTAAACCTACAACCCTGAACTACAGATGAGTTAATCAAGGTGCTTTCCTGTTAGCAATCAGCTTACACCATCACCAGATTTACCCCTCAACAGGATACTTCTCTGGTTACCTCTGCTTGGGTCCTCCTGTTCTGGCCCTTGCCTCACAGATACAATTGAAACCAAGAGGATTTCAGGGAAAGCAAAGAAACATTGTGAGCCAGACAGCTCTAAGAATCAATCAAGTAATGCTCCCATGCCATTGTAAAGCAATTATACTCCAATAAAGATGTTAAAAAAATAAAATAAAAAAAAAAAATAAAAGCTGATGCAAAAAAAAAAAAAAAGTAACGCTCCCATGGAGCAACATGACCCTCAGTCTGAACACTGAGTGTACAGTCTAGTCAGTCCACAGGTCTTTAAAAAATATTTTATTTTATTAAAGGTCTTTACAGAGTAACATCCAGATCCAGCTGCCAAGGACACCCTATTATGCTAGGAGTACTGGCTGGGGCATGGTAAGTAGCTCCAGCTTCCCACCCTTCTCTTCAGAGATGGGAGTGGTGGGTGTTATCTCATTTGGGGGTTCCACAATGCTCACGAGGTCAGGAAGGGGCTTCTTAAGGCCAATCTTACCACTTGGGTCCCAAGGCAGCATGACCTTCACTTTGATGCCCAGCACACCCTGACTGTGTAGCACGTGGCGCGTGGCAGTGTCAACATAGTGGTTAACAGAGTCCCAGATCATCAGGCCATCCACAAACTTCATGGATTTAGTGCTATATCCTCAGAGTTTCCCAGTACCATGACTATGCAGGCTTTAGCCCCACATTCCATGACGAACGGCAGCATACCACAGCAGGCCCTCCTCCACACAGCAAGTCCTCCTAGGAATCTGTAATACAGAGACTCTGCCTGGGCAATAGCACACAGACCTCTTGTGGCCACCTTTTCAGTATAAGGCTCTACACTGCCCTCAGGGAAGCTAGATCTTTTCTGAACCACAGCAGTCAGATTTCTGTCATGGCTGGTGTAACTCAGAACTCCATAGTATCCATCTTCAGCCAGCTCCTGAGTGAGAAACCCATTCAGTTCAGCTTTGAAGATATTATCGGTGACAAACTTCCTCTCCTTGGAAATTTGCACCACCATCTTGCCGCCGTGTGCTGCCATAAGGAAAAACTACTAACACATCTTGAGTTCATACTATGTAGGAGACACTTTTTTGAGTTTAGACTTTTGAGATCCAAATTAGAGTAGTCTAAATATGTAGTTTTATCTCTATTTAACTACCCTATTCCTGAGTTGCGTTCCTGAAACTTGACTGTAGTAGAAGTTTTCCAGGTAAAGGAAAGAAAGGAAATTCAGGCCAGGAAATAAGTGGCATGAATAAATGACAGAAAATGTGAAAGTCTTTACCTGATTTGGGGAAAGGTGAGAAGTATAAGATGGGTGAAATATAAGGTGATGGACATGGTGGGTGAGGATGACAAAGTCACCATCTTTATTGTACTCTGTGGGGGAAACTTCAGGAGGGAGAAGATGTAGAAATTATTGGAGGCAGACAAGACTTTTTGTTACCTTACATTCCACTTCTTTCATCTCAGTCGCTTTAGCTCTCAGTCCATCTCATTCTCAGGAGGAATGTGCTTTGACAACCAAACATTTTGATTCAGGATCTGTTTCAAGGAAGGCTTGATTTCTGTGAGAAAAATCTGGATGGGTTCCCAGCTTCTCCTCTGCCCGGCCTTCATTCACAGCATGCTTTCCTCGTTCTCTTTGATGTGAATTTTCAGAATATCATTGGGTGTAATCAATATTCAAACATAATTTCAATAAACCCATCCAAAAGCAGGTTCAAATGTTTTCACAATACTTCTCACCAGCCTTGAGAGTGCTCTTTCTGGCCATCAGAGTCACCACCATAAAGTGTATGGGTTGGCCCTAAACAAGAATGGCCAACTAAGGGGACTAGTAGACACAGAAATCTAGCACCAATTCTGCTCCTGCAGTTGAAGAGCTCAACAGGAGGTGGCATCACCCCAAAAATAAAGCACTTGTTTTTTTCCCATACAAATAAACTGCTTAGGCTATTAGCGGCCTTTTGGCCCAACAGAAAAAACAGGCCTACGTAACACATTACTATTTCAGCCAGAAAGAATAATAACAAAAGATAGATAATTTTGTCTAGAAGAAAATGAGTTGAACCCTCAGAGAATAACAAAATGTGACTTTATATAAAATAATACAATACATGTAAATAGTGCCTGTCGTACAGTAAGCAGAACAATGATGTCTACTTATTACTAATATCGGTAATAATATTTCATTTTCATTATTTACTATTTTTAGGGAATTGAGAGTGTTTACGTAATTGATTTTTAAAGTTACCAAAACAGTCCATGGCTATCATTTCAGTGTAAATTGAATGTAGCTGTTCTGATCTATAAAAGAAGACAAAGGCTATCAAGCTATATTTTTTAAAAGCTGATGAAAATATGGCAGTGTTTTAAGTTTTGACAGAACTGAGCGAGAAAGTACTCCAGAGTTATATTATTTTTGCTAATTTTCAGGATGCTTAAAATGTTTTATAATTTTATATAATATATAAATATTCTAATCTCCCCAAAAAGAAAAGACAGCCTTGATACTAGAAGTGGGGGCAAGGAAACTCTAACACTAAGTCAAGTGGCTGAGATCTGGTCCTATTTACTTCCTACATGACCTTGAGCTGATCAATTTACTACCTCTCTAACCAAGCATTTTCTCACCTGTAAAATACAAGGATTGTACTAGAAGCTCTCTCAGGTTCTTTACTCAAATTTTATGACCAAGTCTACTCTTTGACAGCTAAAAAAGATAGGGCTGATTTTAGTGCATACTGTCTGTCCCCATATCTTGAAAATAACTGATTGCCTAGAAGGGTCAAAGATGCGCCATCTGCTTCTATTACCAATTACATTGTGAAGCTGCCTCAAGTTTAAAAAAGAAAAATTTAGTGAAAAACAGAAGTTGGCAGGAAATGAGCTGTAAATAATATCACCCCCACACATTTACTGAATAATTCATAACCAGTACGTAGTAGAAGCATAATTTTTAAAATGACATTTTCCCCAAATACCTGAATGTTCTGACATCAGTAACAAATGATTTAGTTGGCATTACCTTAAAAGTTACAGTGTTTAGAGATTGACATCTCAGATTTAAATTTATTTTATTCTTATCAATTTCCTTTAAATCAACTTTGCTGTATTACATCGGAATGAAGTATTTGCCATAGTTGACTATCCCTCATTATTTTTCACATATCCTTTTTTAATATTCTTTATCCAATGTTTTTTCTTTTGAAATATTCCATTTTTCCTCACCAGTGAGACCCTTCACTGTCATTCAAACTGCATAAAATAATCTTACAATTTGATAAATTAATATAAGAACATTTTATTTAATTATGCATAAGGAGAACTAGTATTACGTTAGTGATTTTTCAGTCTGATACAATGAAAACACACTTGTTCCAATTTATTTTACTCACCACTATCTTATTTTTAATTTATTTATTTTTGGCTGCGTTGGGTGTTCGTTGCTGTGCGTGGGCTCTAGGTGCATGGGCTGCAGTAGTTGTGGCTCGTGGGCTCTAGAGCGCAGGCTCAGTAGTTGTGGCGCACGGGCTTAGTTGCTCCGCAGCATGTGGGATCTTCCCTGACCAGGGCTCAAACCTGTGTCCCCTAGCTTTGGCAGGCGGATTCTTAACCACTGCGCCACCAGGGAAATCCCTCACCATTTTCTTTTATCCTCTCTACCATTTTATATTGGCCTCCTCAAACTGCAATTTGCTCCAATTTTTAACGAAATTGTATTGCTGTCCAAATTCTTTCTCAAATAGGATAAGATATACTTATGTCTTCTACTGCATCACCAAGTTACACCACAAAACACTAAAACAAAGTGAGATTATATGAGGAATTTTGCATAGCAGTACTCCTACACCAATTACAATTTACAAGGAGCATTAGTATCAGCTGTGTCTCAGAACTTCAATCCAATGTCAGCTGAGTCTCCCAAGTGAGCCAATCATAGCCCTTCCCACCTTCAATTGCAATCCCATAACTGCCTCCCTTTGAGAATTCAAGGTGCTTCCCTGAGAGTTCTCTAATCTGCCAACACAACCTCTAACCCATTCAGGTCATATACACTTTTTAGAAGAATGCAGGGGCATCTCCAGATTTTCTGAATAGGAAGGGCTTCTGGGCAGCTCTCTGATTTGAAGAAGTAGTTATATAACTTGAAGCCAGATACATAGAAAACTTGCTACTTTTCTTAGATTGTATGAACATTCAGATTGTTTTGGGGGTTCCCCTCGTCATAAGCCATCCCTTGGTTTCTCAGCCACAATAGTGACTTGACTTTTCATTTGACCAGGAAGTCCTATTACAATCCAAGTCCCAGAGGGTGGGAGTTAAGTCCACTTCCTTATACAGGCTTTCAGATGTTAACTATGCTGTGGGATACTGTCTGGCTAGGGCAAATGGTTTTGTATACAAAATGAAGTTTTCCTTTTATTCGGCCTGAAAATTTTCTATCTATTGACAACTGTCATGATTAGCCATCCTGAAGAACTCTTTTTACTGGCTCAAAAGTATATGTGTTGAATTTTTTAAACTTTTATTCATTCTTTCATTTATTCAATAAATATTTATTGAGAACTCACTACTGTGCATCAGGTATTGTTCTAGGCACTTTGTGAGTACTTGAAAATTGACTATAGATTGATAATAAAATAAAACCAAAATTAGTGCTTTTGGTGGGGTTTTTGTGCTTATTTCAACCTATGAATTACAATGTTCTTCAACACTATAGCTTAAGAGTAAATAAAGAAGGGCTAAATGACAGACCTATGGATAAATAGAATAGACTAAATATCTATCTAAAAGTCTTCCTTTGAGCTCACCACCCACATGCGTTTATTCTCTGTCTCTCGTTCTCTCTCTCATTCTCTCTCTCTCTCTACCTATCACACTCCTAAGGTTCCCATTCATATTTCCAACTCTATGCTTAATGACAGATACCTCCTGTCAGTGAATAATGTGTTACCACAGATGGGTAGCACACTACCCCCACTTAAACTCATCTTCTGCCTTGGATAGATCACCCACTCAGTTGTAGTACCAATGGGTCCCTTGGGAAGTGGGCACTGAGATGATGTTAGGAGTGCAAGAGGTTTATGTGTTGTGACTGGAGAAAGGGTGGGTTAATGCTTGTGAGAAATAAAAAGGGAGAGGAAGCAGGATGGGATGGGGAAAAGATCAGATCACCACACAGATCTGACTAAGTCTTGCCAACACAATGAGGAGCAGTGGAACAACGCTTTATCAGGTAGAAACGGCCGGGTCCTAGCACCTCTGTGCTCAGTAGCTGGCTAGTCACTGCCCAGGAAGAGCACAGCTTCATCTGGAAAACTGAAGTGGGTCCTGTAGGCATTAGCAGCTGGAGGCTGTCAAGTGACCACACTCCCCATAGCTGAACATCAAGTTCTATCTTGAAGGAAAATCCAAGCCCACGCAACCACAGTGTTCTTGAGAACAGAGCCCTAAGGAAATGGAATAAGACACTCCTAAGAATTAGACCATGAACGGGACCAAGAGAAAGAGCTGCCTAAAAGGGATGTAGGAGGACTGAGAAGAGTGACCAAAGGAGATACCCAGAACATCTCTTGGGTACCTGCATCACAGAGGACCCCAAAACACTGTGACAACTGCAGGGAGTGAAGACACGAGCCTAGTGTTTTAATAATCTGACCCCAGACCAGGAATCACTCCTGGCTCCACCACGTAAGAACCTGGTGATATTGGTCATTACCCAACCTCTCCACATTGCAGCGTCCTTATCTGTACAATGTATTAATGTAAGAGGAGTATTAAAAATTAGAGATAAAGATAAAATCACTATAACATATTAAGTCCTCAATATATATTTACCATTATTATTGCCATTGTTGTTGTTGCCAGTTGTTGTTCTATTGAAGACCTTGTTAACCTACTTCAGATTTGCCCCAGATTCCCAGGGCAGGGCTGCTAGAATACAGTCTACTTGAGTGGATAAGGCAGACTCTGGAGATGAACTGCCTGACTTCAAATCCCAACTCTACTATCTAAGAGTTGTGAAGTCTTGAGTAATTATTGAACTTCTCAGTGCCTCAGTTTTCTAAGCTGGAAGAGAAGGATAACAACAGTACATATTTCCTGAGTTTATTTCAGGAAATGTACTTAGTACAGAGCAAGCCACTTAGTAAGTGCTCAATAAATGGTAGCTGTTAGCACTTACAAGTATTTTTGCTTTATTATAAAATAAATACATTTTAAAACATTTCAAAAATAGAGCTTTTTTAAACTAAAACAAAACCAAAAAATTCCATTTGTTTCCTGTAAAAGACTAAATGTTTCTCAGTTTGTACAATCCCAAATAAACAGTCTACATAGAGTCCACCAAAATTCTATATTGCTTTCTGCTAACACCTAGTATGTTTTCAACATACTATTTAAATATTCTTTAGTTATTCTTTAATGACTATCTTCCAGGTCACTGTAAGGAAAAAACCTCCATCATCTGCATAAATTCTGAACTTAACTTTCTCCTTGTTCCAGCTCAAAAAGCAAAAATGTATGCAATGGGCTCAAATGGAAAACTGTTGATGCGTGTTATTCCTTGGTGTGTGTTTTTAGTTTTGATTCTAGGTACATCCACAGACTACATAACATCTGGTTGGAAATCTTTTCAATAATCTAGGTCTTTGGCATCATGTTGACAAAACTGGATGATTGACTGTTCCTGACATATTTTTTAATCCAGATGTTTGAATTTCCTGAAGGCCTGGCCCAAGGGTTGGTTTGTTCTTGGAATGATATTATGGTGCAAGCATCTTGAAATTCAGAACGCTATTTTATAAACCTACTCAGCAAAATGCCCTATACACTTAATCCCATAAATGCTACTTGATTTTTTATTCAACCAAATTGTTAATTGAAAAGACATTGAGAGGATTCTAGAGATGCAATACTCAGGAAATGTATTAACAACAGAGCACAAAAATGAAGAAACAATCACTAAATGGCATTTATGAATTTTAGGTACAAACTCCAGACTTCCATAGACTTACCTCAAGGCCTGAAAAAGACATGGTTAAGTTACTCTATCTTACGGCTGGATTGTGTTCTAAATGCCTGTTGGTAGTTAGAATTAATTTACCCATTGTCAAAAGTTATAAAGATGGTAAAGTTCCAAGGTTAGTCCACAAAAATCTATTTAACTGGCAACAAAGCTGCATATTATTAACCAACTCCCAGAGCTCTGCCTTGAGTCTTCTGGGTCCTGCGTGTCCCAGGACTTTAAAGTACTTAGTTATAAATAATCCGTAAACTGCTCTAAACCAGGGAGGGCCTAAACTGTAGCCCCTGATCTCAACAACTCCAGCCTTAAAGGGCTGACCAGTTGTGGAGAGTGGGCCTAGTGGTGCCTCTGTTGCTAGGCAGCTTCCACCTCAAGAAAGCAAGATTACTGGTATGTGGACATACCAGTAATATTTACTGCCTTAATTTTCCCTCTGGTTTATACTTCCCAGAGTCTAATTTCATAACACCTGATATTTCCCACTTTTAATGTCTTTCTAGTCTTATTTTTTTCTTCTTAGTCTTTTGGCTGGTCTTTTAAAGACCAATGTGAAGAATTTTAATATGCAATTATAAACCCACAATGGTCCATAAATTTGGTTCCTCCTTCCCTAACACCAACAAATTGAGTCCTGGAACCACCAATAATTGACCAAAAATATGAAAAATGTTGGTGATTCAATGTGAATTAAAGAAAATAAAAAGTAAACTCATATAATATTGAATGTGATATCATCTTGAAAATGTATATATCTCATCTTTATTCATTATTTTCTGGCTCACTATCAGCTCAGGCATTTATTCCCAGAGACTTCCCTGATCCCACCTCCACCTCCAGCCTTGTTACACGTCTCTCATCTGTGCTTCTAACTTCCTTATGTCTTTCTCTGTGATTGCCCTCACTACATTGCACTAAAAGTGTCTATTTATATATCTTTCTCTCTGATTAGACTGTAACCTTCTGGAAGCAAGAACTGTGACTTATCTGTCCTCTCATCCCCTGCACTAGCAAACTGCCTGTATATAGTGTAGGTGCTCAAGAACTTTTTATGAATAAATTACCCTCTATCAGGCACCAAACAATATGTAAGATGTTTTTACAAATATTTGGATTTATAATGTAATACTATAAATATTTTTAAATTATAGGTATTATCATATGTAATTCTAGCAAAAAAACCTTATGAGATAGGTAAGACTATTACCAGTTTAGAGGGGTTGAGTCACACCATCAGAAAGGGTCAGAACTGGCACTGAAAGTCAGAGGAAAGGATCTCCAAAGCCCTGTGTCCACCACTCTTTCCCATTGCTTGTATGAGCTATTGGCACTGCAGAATGATGTGTTACTCACTTTTTTCCAAAATAAACCATCTACTTGTTCTCTTCCATTAACAAGTAATCAAGAATTAGTAAGATGTGCTTGCAATTATCTTGTCTTAGACATTACACTTAAGAGTCTAGTCAAGCACACATTTTTTTCTATCAATGTCCAAGTGACAGCATTAACCATGTAGCTTCATAATAATAATTCAGAGAGAATTCCATCAGAAATCTCACAGGCCCTGGGTATGAGCTGCATGGGCTATATATGGAAAACCCTATCTTCTTTGTTAATTATAAGATCTGGTTTTCGTCAGCTGTTAAAAGGGCTTGGAGATGATGTGAAGATCCCTCTGGCCCTTGTGGGCACCATCATCATGAATTAATAGATGAAATACAGCCTGCACACGCACTTGGAAAACACCACCAGCTTCTATTCTTCACAGTCTTACATTTTCCACTCACAGGTTCCACGATCAGAGAAGAAGTTGGGAATCATTAAAAACAACAGCTGAAAAAAGGCAGAAAGGCAGAGATCACTCATTTCCTAATGGCAACAAAATGATCAGGAGAACAAGTTCAGGACCCCTATGCCTTGTTGCATAGAGTGACAAGATTAAAAAGGATAAGGTGTTGCTGCCAAGATGCTGAGGAGCCATCTCAGAGAACTTGGAAGGTGACTCCAAGACCTATGGTCAGAGCATGGACTTCCAGTCAATTCCCTAAATCATATTGAAGATGAGGCCTGCCCTCAGGGATCAACATGAAGGCTCCAGATCAGCATATGAGTGTGAAACACCTGGAAAAAGTAGGGCGAAAATCAAAGCTCATCTCTTAGTGAAGAGGAAATCTAGCCTGATATTGGCTAGGGAAGGAAAGATACCCTGGATTGCTACCTAGGACAGAAGATGCTCTCATGGTGTCTGAGGTCAAACTAAGCACTTTTATCCTCAGAGACCTAGGTTTCAGTATATTTGGACCATTAGATCATTGTAAGAACAGACTCATCCACGTCTACCAATTTTAATCCCTCTGAATTTTTGCCTCTAGCGTTCTCTGTGGAATATTACATCCCATTTTGGGACTACATGAAGAAACCCATGTTCTCAGGTGACCTAGGGACCTCATCCAAATAAAAGAATGCCACCCTCCTTCTCAGATAGTTTGAACTCCATTGACAATTGTCAACTCCATTGACAATTTCTCTGCTGGTCTATGTACAGATTCAGAGCTCAGTTAGGGAAGCTGTTTCTGTCTAGTTCCCCTGCCCCACTGTAAACCTAAAACCTTGCCCTACCAAAGAATAACTGGAAAATGAACTCTTCAGATAAACAAAAATTCTTTACCTAAAATCTGATTCTTTAATGAGGAGGAAATTTTTTCCTTTAGTCCAATAGTCTCTCTCCCCCATCCCTGTTATTATTTTTGCTAAGTAATATTTCATAAGTGACAACAGATTGCAGAACACTGCGCTTAGCATTATCACATATCTATAGCTTCAGACTGTATAAATTCAAACAATAAAAGAAGTTTTGCGACCACCAAGAAGACATAGTTGAAAGACCTAAAAAATGCAACAAGGCGTAGATTTTACTAAAATTTTCTGAGTGCCTATTTTGTTATGCAAAGTGCTGACGCTCTGTGATAGAGAGAACTTTCTGAGTTGCAAAACATGGCAACCCAATTTAAACTAATAGATGCAAAGTCAAGGGAATTCATTAAAAGACTTCTAGAGGGTTGCATCAAAGCCAGAGTGAAGATCAGCCTAGACTCAGAAATGGAGCTGGGACCGGATGCCCTATCCCTGACCGGACCAAAGAGTCCTTTAGTCCTTCTGTAAGGAGCCAGAACAGACTCTCCCTCTCTCAGTCTACTTTTCTCTATCTGCTTGACTCTTCTT
The DNA here is from genome assembly GCF_008692025.1 of Phocoena sinus. Lineage (NCBI taxonomy): Eukaryota > Metazoa > Chordata > Mammalia > Artiodactyla > Phocoenidae > Phocoena > Phocoena sinus. The sequence continues at coordinate 28,941,208 of NC_045775.1, forward strand.
TCTAACTTCAGTCCTTCTTCTGCTCGTAAGTTCATAGCACAGACCACGGTCACCAATAGTCCCTCAGTTTTATATTCTACCATACAAATACTCAGAGGGAGACATCTCCCTGTTTTCTGTCTCTATCTCTCTCCCCTACTTTCTATCTGGGCCTTAAATGAGTCACTAATTTAAGGAGTCCCAAATTAGGCTTGAAGATAGTGAACTGCCAACAATATAACTTAACCGATTTCAGAAAAATATACAACAAAATTTCCATGATGTCATTAAGGATAAGATAGTGAAAGAAAACAAATATTACATTAAAACCACAAGGTTTACATCACTGAAAAGCACAAAGATTTGCAAACCCATGAACAGAGTAACAAAGAATTATGAAAAATAAAGACAGCAAGAAAACAAAGCTCAGATCACTATGTAGATTTGACCAAGTCTTAGACAAACTAAAAGGCAGCTCTGAAGCAAAGAGTGCCTATTAGAGGAGGTCAGGATTGGACAGAAATGGCCAGGCCCTAGTACCCCCTGCCATGCTCACTCATTGGCTGGTGGCTGCCCGAAAAGAGCAGAGTCATAGCTTGAAAGCTGAAGCAAATAACAGCAGGAAATTGTCTGCTAACTGCACTTATTGCACCTGAATAGCAAATTTTTTCTTGAAGAGAGGTTTAAGTGACACAACTCCACTTCAGCAGTGTATAAAAGTAGAATGATAGCAAGGCATATAAAAGCCTGCATTCCCACCAACAGAGAGGACATGTTCATTTTCTTGTACCCTTACCAACCTTGAATATTGTATGTGGTTGATTTTTTTTAGATTTTCAAGTTTTCTGTACATAGTATTTTCTTGCAATTTAAAAGAATAAAAATTAATTTCCATAAATATGGTCACAAAAAAAAAACGTAGAATGATGTTTACCATTTTTTAGCTGCTCCGAAGCCATCCCTCTTTGTAAGAGCAACCCAGTTTTTGTTCGGGGTAAGTTGCACATTGTACTGTGTCAATGGAAGAGCAATGCCAGTGTTATAAGCTGAATTGTGCCCCTCCGACACACACCCACACAAATTCATGTGTTGATGTCTTAATTTCTAGTACTTTAGAATGTAACTATATTTGGAGATAGGGTCTTTAAAGATATAAATTAAAATAGCATCATTAGAGTGAGCCCTAATCCAATATGAATGCTGTCTTTGTAAGAGAACATTTAGACACAGACACATAGAGAGGGGAGACTAAGTGAAGATACATGGAGAAGCTGGCCATCTACAAACCAAGAAAAGAGGCCTGGAAAAGATTCTTCCGTCACAGCCCTCAGAAGGAACCAACCCTCCTGACACCTCAATGTTGGATTTCTAGCCTCTAGAACTGCAAGAAAATAAATTTCAGTTGCTTAAGCCACGCAGTCTGTGGTATTTTGTTACTGCAGCCCTGGAAAATTAATACAATCAGGCTTCTGTTTCCCACTATGAAAGAAAAGAGGAACAGATTCTTCTCCAGGATATAGCTGGGAGAAAGCTCATGATGTAAGCTTGGCCAATCAGAAGCCAACTCTCAAGACACTGAATCCCATCCCGAGGAGGGTGAGAAGACAGAGGTGCAGTTGGCGGTCATTCATGGCTGCTTCTGGTCACTCTGGCTGTGGACAGCTTGCTATGCCCCTGACTCTTTAGACAGCACCCCTACCTACCTACCACCTGCCCCCTTCTCATGAATATTTCCCTCCCCACTAGTATCATTCCAGTAAATTCCCCAGTCAGGGTCTGATCCTTCAACCAGGATTCCTAATTGACACAGAAAGTTTATCTATTACTAAATAAATTAATTTGGCAGCAAAACACAATGTGGAGAAACTGTTCATTGTTCGGGTAACAAACACATAAATATACAATTTACCACCCTTCAAAAATAAATCACTCCAGAAGGCAGGTATAAAAATAATCTTCTTGAATGGTTTAAGAAGAAAATTTTGAGACATTACTAGTAAGAGAGATTTTCCCATAATTATTATGGTAGAGAAAATATGCCTGCTTTTTCAAATTTTTAACCATTTTTTATAAACTAAAATTGTACTACATTTGCCCTTGCCTTCTTCCTAATTTGACTTCAGAAAGTCACAGGTAAAGATTTGTGAAACTAACTAGACTTTTCACAATTTGCTGTGGCATTAAAGTGGTTGTGTTTTTTGGTTCCAGGTCTTCTATTTTGAGAAAGAATAACACAAATAGACCTCTTTCTGTACTAGCCTCAGACCAGAGGCCAGAACATAAAATCACATTATCTCAAAACCGGAGCTGATACAACTAACTGTATGGTACCCAGATTAGCCACTGTTTAAATAATTGCATGTCAACAATATTGATGAATGATGCAGTACTACCTAAAGTAAATCTCTAACAGGGTAACTACCCTTGGTCTAATTCTGGTCAATATTTTTTGCAGTGACCTATGCAAAGAGTAGGAAAGTGTGCTTTTCAAATTTGACAAGCACAAAACTGAAAAAGATAACCAATATGTTAGACATACAAGTTAAAATTTTAAATGGTATTGATTTTTTTAATTGGAGTATAGTTGCTTTGAAATATTGTGTTAGTTCATACTGTACAGCAAAGTAAATCAGCTATTCATACACCTATATCGCCTCTTTTTTGGATTTCCTTCTCATTTAGGTCACCACAGAGCACTGAGTAGAGTTCCCTGTGCTACACAGGTTCTCATTAGTTACCCATTTTATACATAGTATCAATAGTGTATATATGTCAATCCCAATCTCCCAGTTCATCCCATTCCTCCTTCCCCCTTGGTATCCATAGATTTGTTCTCTACATCTGTGTCTCTGTTTCTACTTTGTAAATAAGATCATCTATACCAATTTTTTCAGATTCCACATATATGTGTTAATATATGATATTTGTTTTTCTCTGACTTACTTCAGTCTGTATGACAGTCTCTAGGTTCATCCATGTCTCTACAAATGACCCAATTTCATTCCTTTTTATGACTGAGTAATATTCCATTGTATATATGTACTACATCTTCTTTATCTATTCCTCTGTTGATGGACATTTAGGTTGCTTCCATGACCTGGCTATTGTTAAAAAAACATGGAACGCTTCACGAATTTGTGTGCCATCCTTGCACAAGGGTCACGCTAATCTTCTCTTTTAGTATATATGCTGCCAAAGCAAGCACTAACTGGTATTGATTGACACAATATAAAAACATAAAAAGATGACATTTTTAAATGTCTTGAATTCAGTATCAAAATCTTGAATTTAGTAACAAAACTGCAATGGCACTATATGTGGTTTTAAAATGCTCCGGACAGTTCTATTTTTAGTTTTTTAAGGAACCTCCATACTGTTCTACATAGTGGTTGTATCAATTTACATTCCCACCAACAGAGCAAGAGGTTTCCCTTTTCTCCACACCCTCTCCAGTATTTATTGTTTCTGGATTTTTTGATGATGGCCATTCTGACCGGTGTGAGATGATATCTCATAGTAGTTTTGATTTGCGTTTCTCTAATGATTAATGATGTTGAGCATTCTTTCATGTGTTTGTTGGCCATCTGTATATCTTCTTTGGAGAAATGTCTATTTAGGTCTTCTGCCCATTTTTGGATTGGGTTGTTTTTTTGTTATTGAGCTGCACAAGCTGCTTGTAAATTTTGGAGATTAATCCTTTGTCAGTTGCTTCATTTGCAAATATTTTCTCCCATTCTGAGGGTTGTCTTTTGGTCCTGTTTATGGTTTCCTTTGCTGTGCAAAAGCTTTGAAGTTTCATTAGGTCCCATTTGTTTATTTTGGTTTTTTTTCCATTTCTCTAGAAGGTGGGTCAAAAAGGATCTTGCTGTGATTTATGTCATAGAATGTTCTGCCTATGTTTTCCTCTAAGAGATTGATGGTGTCTGGCCTTACATTTAGGTCTTTACTCCATTTTGCATTTATTTTTGTGTATGGTGTTAGGGAGTGTTCTAATTTCATTCTTTTACATGTAGCTGTCCAGTTTTCGCAGCACCACTTATTGAAGACGCTGTCTCTTCTCCATTGTATATTCTTGCCTCCTTTATCAAAAATAAGGTGACCATATGTGCATGGGTTTGTTTATCTCTGGGCTTTCTATCCTGTTCCATTGATCTATCTTTCTGTTTTTGTGCCAGTACCAGACTGTCTTGATTACTGTAGCTTTGTAGTATAGCATGAAGTCAGGGAGACTGATTCCTCCAGCTCCGTTTTTCTTTCTCGAGATTGCTTTGGCTATTTGGGGTCTTTTGTGTTTCCATACAAATTGTGAAACTTTTTGTTCTGGTTCTGTGAAAAATGCCAGTGGTAGTTTGATAGGGATTACATTGAATCTGTAGATTGCTTTGGGTAGTAGAGTCATTTTCACAATATTGATTCTTCCAATCCAAGAACATGTTATATCTCTCCATCTGTTTGTATCATCTTTAGTTTCTTTCATCAGTGTCTTATAGTTTTCTGCATACAGGTCTTTTGTCTCCTTAGGTAGATTTATTCCTAGGTATTTCATTCTTTTTGTTGCAATGGTAAATGGGAGTGTTTCCTTAATTTCTCTTTCAGACTTTTCATCATTAGTGTATAGGAATGCAAGAGATTTCTGTACATTAATTTTGTATGTGCCACTTTACCAAATTCATTGACTAGGAGTTTTCTGGTACAGTCTTTAGGATTCTCTATGTATAGTATCATGTCATCTGCAAACAGTGACAGCTTTACTTCTTCTTTTCTGATTTGGATTCCTTTTATTTCTTTTTCTTCTCTTACTGCTGTGGTTAAAACTTCCAAAACTATGTTGAATAGGAGTGGTGAGAGTGGGCAACCTTGTCTTGTTCCTGATCTTAGTGAAAATGGTTTCAGTTTTTCACCATTGAGGACGATGTTGGCTGTGGGTTTGTCATATATGGCTTTTATTATGTTGAGGTAAGTTCCCTCTATGCATACTTTCTGGAAGGTTTTTATCATAAATTGGTGTTGAATTTTGTCGAAAGCTTTTTCTGCATCTATTGAGATGATCATATGGTTTTTCTCCTTCAATTTGTTAATATGGTGTATCACATTGATGATTTGCATATATTGAAGAATCCTTGCATTCCTGGGATAAACCCCACTTGATCATGGTATATGATCCTTTTGGATTGGATCTGTTGGATCTGTGCTGTTGGATTCTGTTTGCTAGTATTTTGTTGATGATTTTTGCATCTATGTTTATCAGTGATATTGGCCTGTAGTTTTCTGTCTTTGTGACATCTTTGTCTGGTTTTGGTATCAGTGTGATGGTGGTCTCACAGAATGAGTTTGGGAGTGTTACTCCTTCTGCTATATTGGTATGATTTTTTTATATTTGTAATTTTTATGTTCTTAGGTGTCCTGGTTGCATGTACATGGTACATGCATGATATATCTCTGCAAATATATATAATAAAATTAGTTCACTTTCTTTGTAATCAAAGATAATGCTACTATGAAAGCAACCTACTTGTGTGTGTTGATGTGGACTTTGGGCCATCTTTCTATGAACAGCCACTTCCTGGCATCCAATGCAACAGATTATTGAGAGCTGGAATGATTCCCAGGAAAGTGTATTGGAATTTACTTCATTTTCTCATTGAATTCAAGCAATTGCAGCATATAGTACAAATTACACCTCAACTTAAATTACATGTTTTCCTTTAGTCAAGGGAGAATTCTTTTCTATTGTAATCTTCACAAGTGTATCTATAAATCCATAAATGAAAGGGGAAACTTTCTTTATATTCCCAAATAAATATCAGTGTGAGATTTTGCAATATGCTAACATTTAATCTTGCCTCATTGAGAAATGACTGTTCCGTGTAAGTGATTTTTCTAGTTAATTGTCAGAAACTCCTGATAGAGTTATTTATCCATGAAATTTTAACTATATTAATGAGACTACCTCATAAATGTATTACATTTGTCTGCATTGGTGAATGGAGCAAAATAAATTATATTTAGCTTTCTTCCCTTATGATTTCAATCAAAAGTTACATATTTGTAATGGGCTGAATGGTGGCCCAAAAAATATATGTTCATGTATGGCATGGGCTGAATTGTGCCTCCCACATTAACACGTTGAAGCCTTAACTCCCAGTATGTCAGAATGTGACTGTATGTGGAGAAAAGGTCTTTAAGGAGGAAATTAAGTTAAAATGAGGCCTTTAGGGTGAGCCAAACTGACTAGTGTCCTTATAAGAAAAAGAAATTTGGACACACAAAGAGGCACCAGGGGCACATGTGCAGAGAGGAAAGAACACATGAGGATACAATGAGAAGGGGGTAGTCTACAAGCCAAGGAGGGAGCCTTGGGAGACATCAAACCTGCCAACACCTTGATCTCAGGCTGCTAGTCTCCAGGACTGTGAAACAATAAACTTTTATTGTTTAAGTTACGAAATCTGTGGTGTTTTGTAATGGCAGCACTAGAAAATCAATACAACATCCTAATCCCTAGAATCTGTGAATAGTACCTTACATGGCAAAAGAGTGAATATTACTTTATAGGGCAAAAGGTGTGACTAAATTAAGAATCTTGGAAAAAGGAGATTATCCTGTATTAGCTGGGTGCCATCACAAGTATTCTTATGAGAGAGACAGATGGAGTTTAGAGACACACAGAGAAGGAGGTGATGTGAAATGATGCAGCCACAACCCAAGGAATGCCAACAGGCACTAGAAGCTGAAAGAGGCAAGGAACAGAATCTCTCCTAGCGGCTCTAAAGGGAGTTCAGCCCTGCCCAACTTCTGGCCTCCAGAACTGTGAGAAAATAAACTGCCCTTTTAAGTCACCAAATTTGTGTTTAATTGTTATGGCGGTCTCAGAAAACAAATATGATAGCACACTTGGTTTTAATACAGTGATGTTCTCATGACTCTCAGCATATGGAGTTTCTAATTGACTATTCTGTATTTGTGATTATATTGGAAGCACTTGCTCTTTTTCTGATAGTATCAATATAAACATGTTGTTTCCATTGTTTAATTCATTTAACATAAAAACATGCACCACAAATTATTTTTGAGAGTCAAAGGCTATTATGAGCTTCCTTATCTCCCACTACCTTCCTTTCTTCAATTCTTTTAATCTATTTTTTCTAAAATTTATTAAATAACAGTACATATGTTCAAAGTTTAAATTAAATTTGCTTTAAATTAATATTAGACCATTAAGAGCAACTCTATGTGCAATGCAAAGCTTATGGCTTCACAAGTATTTTCTTTTTCTGACATGACCTCCCTTAACTTTCAGATAAATAGTATGTTGTTTACCATATTTTTGAGGTTTCCAGAACATTTCCACAAGTTTGATCACCAACTATGAACACATTAGTGTAAAATTATCAGATGACTTCCTTAAAAAAATATTTTTTATTTTATTTTCCCAAAAGGAAATTTTATCCTGTAAGTGTGCTATTTAGTATCTTTGTTGATTCTTTCAGACCTTGTTTAAGATCTTGAAAATCTAGTACAATCATTTTGATTCATTTAAAGCCAAAGAATGGAGTTTGGATTGCCAACATAAAAGTACATTTATTTTCATGAAAATAAACTCGCTTCAGTATAATTTTAGCTAAACACAGAATTACAATGCTTAACAAAGAAAACCTCATTTGGAAAAACCTCATTGGTAAAATTTTTTAAATTTTACTATGATAACTTAGTAACCAAGTTCATAATATAGTCAATCAACTTCAACCTTATAAGTATTTAATATGTGGCTACTTAATGTCATGCACTCTGCTAGAAGCTAAGTGCTACAGATTCATATATATATGATTCCATATAATACACAAAATTTTGCATATTATATAAATATAATATATTAAAGAATTTGTGGTGCTTCAGAGTTCAGGAGTAGAAATTAGCAGAAGTAGCCAGTTGTCTTAGATTTCTGGTGAATAAAAGAACAGAAGTGCCTCATGAGTGATAGACCAAACTAAGCCTCACTGCTTAAAGCTGAGACTGGAATGAGGGTCCAATAACTGTGAGAGGAGCCTGAAAAAAAAAAAAAACCTGTAGGTGAAAACTACCTGGGGCTATAATTTAAGTAAACCTGTGATCTAAAGGAGACAGATTTGACCTCTAGGTAATGAACAGGAGAAAACTATACTCTGAAACAGACTCCCTGATATAAAGAGCAAACTAGTGGTTATCAGTGGGGAGAGGGTAGGAAGGAGGGGCAAGATAGGGGTAAGGAACTAACAGGTACAAACTCCTATGTGTAAAATAAATAAGCTACAAGGATATATTGTACAGCACAGGGAATATAGCCAATATTTTATAGTTACTTTAAATGGAGTAAATCTATAAAAATTTTGAATCATGTTGTACACCTGAAACTAATATAATACTGTAAATATTGTAAATCAACTATACTTCAATAAAAATAAACAAATAAATAATTTAAAATACAATGTTAATTTAAAAAATAAATTCATTTGATATTTTTATAACCTTCGAGGAATACAGCTATTTCCTACATTTTAGCATTTATGATATAGCTTAAACAAGTGACAATTCAAATATTCCTTTCCTGATTCTTTATTCCATTCCTCAACATTATCCATATGTTGATATTTCATTAATTAAAACAGAAACTGGATGTTTAAAGCCTGCTGCCAAGTCTGATATCAATTCCATTAGATCAATCATTTTCTAATCTCTTGAAATCTTTTCCAATTTTATGCCTTAAAAATAGGTCCTTATCCAAATTCTAGATGGCACCAGGAGACAGAAGCATTGACCAAAACAAAATGAGCCCACCACAGAAAGTTCTTTTGCTCTCTTATGAAAATTGAGTTATAAATAACACTATTTGAAAAGCACAAATCAAATGGTAACATTAGACTAAGGGGGTATCATCACAGAAATTTTAATTACATCCTTAGTTCTACTATTTTGACTTCTGCCCTCTTATTAGTAAGTTTTATGACTTAAAAGCTCATCACAAGATTTCAATCCCAATTTTCTTGACTTTAACATGTCCCAGAAGTATGAAGTTCTTTCTTTTTTATTCCTACTGGGGGAGTATAACAATTATATTATTCCTTGTGAGTTTTCCCAATGTTAGCATTCAATCTGAGTCAATTCAGATAACAAATCTTTGTGCTACATCTGTGCTCAAACTAGACATTTAATTTTCAGGATACCATATTTTAATCAGTCATCAGGGGACTCTTATCTGTCTTTAGTCTGGCTGTTTCAGAGGTAATTGGCATTAACAGAGCACTGAGGTTATTCCTGCTCTAATCTCAAAGTTAGCAAATTAGTGTATCTGAAATTGCAGATATAAAATGACCCTGAATGTCTAACCTAAGAGGTGGTGGGCCACGACCCAGTTTGCATGCACTTATGAAAGGAACCCTTTCTAAGAATAGAAAGAAAAACAATGCTTCCACTTTTCATAGGAAAAATAATAAAGAGCCATTCATATCCTCTAGATAATCACTAATCCAAAAATTCCACCTGTGATGAAAATACTACCATCATGGTCAATTTCAAGCTTCTAACATGTCATCACAGAGTTGGGAAGAGATGCTAACAAACAGCTCTTGTGCCATATGAGCTGGTTCCAGTATCCCAACTGTGACCAGGACACAAAAAAAGACAGTCAAAAAATATGTAAGTGCCTGTGAGGTACCAGGCTACATCCTGACCATACTGACTAAAACAAGGACAAGAGACATGTCTCATTTGCTTCCATTTTTTCCCATAATGTCAACTCTAGTGTGGCTTACACAACAGATGCACAAAACACGTGTGAACAGAACTAGTAAATTCACTCAGAGTGAATGCTCAGTGTCTATTCGGCATGATTACTTCAAGATTCACCCCAGAGTTCACCCAAACCTCAGCCTACATTTTTCAACATACTAACATTGATACCCAACCAAAATTTCCATCTTCTTCTGGTCCTGCCAGATTATTACCTAATTCAATTCCTGTCAGCTTTCAATCTGGAGTCCTTTCCTGGCTACATTTTCACCTCTCTCCCAGTTTCCTGGCCCTCTGTGGCTTCCAGGTCTTTCTGTCTCATGTGCTACCCTAGGTAGTTCCCACCAGGTCATCAATGCAAGCAGGCCCCAGAGCCTTAGAACAAACTTAATACATCTTCTGATTTTTCTTAATTTTTGCCTCTGTCTTCTTTGAGCATTGTTCTTTGGAACTAGTAAAATTTATCCAACTTTTCTTGATTCTAATCTCTGACCTTGAGTCTCATTCCCCAAGACTCTTGCTGGTACTAACCACAGCTTCTTTCTGAATTCCCTTAGTGCTTCTAGTTCCTCAGGTGCATTCACTCTTTAATTTGGCATTATGCTGAGCTACTCTTGGAAATTCCTTTTAATTAATCATATTTGAATCTGATTCTATGTGAATATTCCCGTAGGTATGATACTGATTGACTCATTTTTTAAGAGACAAATTAATAAAATGTCCACTGATTTGATTTGCCTGTGTTACTTACTGAGCCATCCTCTTTTAAATGAGGCTCCAATCAAAGCCACATAGCTTCAAATCACTGGGTTACTTCAAAATGTTAGTTCTTTTTCTTAATTCAACCACTCTATTCCATTCTTTCCCAAAAATGTGAAAAGCAAGAATGTCATTCCGTTCTGCAAATTAAAGCCTAGAAGAAGGACTTCCCTGGTGGCAGAATGGTTAAGAATCCGCCTGTCAATTCAGGGGACACGGGTTCAAGCCCTGGTCCAGGAAGATCCCACATGCTGTGGAGCAACCAAGCCTGTGCACCACAACTATTGAGCTTTCGCTCTAGAGCCCGCGAGCCACAACTACTGAAGCCCGCGTGTCTAGAGCCCGGGCTCCGCAACAAGAGAAGCCACGGCAATGAGAAGCCCATGCACCGCAATGAAGAGTAGCCCCCGCTCTCCACAACTAGAGAAAGCCCATGTGCAGCAACAAAGACCAGCACAGACAAAAATAAATTTTAAAAATATAAAAATAAAGCCTAGAAGAAAATTAGGAAAGAAGTTGCAATTTTCTTTAAGTAAACCCAGCAACTAATATTTAAACTAAAGACTAAGAAAACGTGTAGGTGTTATTGACTATACCAAAATTTTCACTCTAGGATACCTTTGGAACCTCCCTCTTCTGCTTTCCATAGCTCATTTCTGAAATTGCTAGACTGTTACTGTAAAGTGGTCAGTCCCTGCTCTCATGGAGTTTTACTGAAACTAGGACACAAAGCACAGCCAACTCCAAGATTAGTCAAGTCAAGCAGTGACAAAAAAGAATTCAGGTACAGACACCTGCTGACTTTAGAAATCTAGACTTAGCAATCTGAGGGGTTGCTGATGCAGCAACTCAAAGACCAGTACAGGAATCCTAGAAGTCTGACACATGTCACGAAGCCTAAATCAGAAGTAAAGCCAAGGAATTAAGGGAAAACTCCAGGTCTAGCCTCAGAAAGAAGAAGGTAAAATTGGAGAATCAAACCAACCACAGAGCAGGTACATGAGAGTCTCAAAAACCTGCTGTGCCCCTCTGGTGGGGGCCTTTACAGCCATATACTCGTGAATGGTTTAACACCTATTACCCATAGAGTCCTTGCAGAAACATGAATTTCTTGAGGCTAACTGTATTAATATTGTTTAACTTTAGCAATAAGGGTTTATATTTTCATGTATGAATTTACTGTTTAACATTTATTAATCAGTTCATTGCTTTTGTGTGGTAGAGGCTTATATGAAATGGTGAAAATCTGATGAAATCTGGCACTCAAAATAAATTTTAACAAGAAATAGTGGGAAATAATCTCAGTGAAATGATAAGAGATTGGTGATCTTCTAAACAGGATTTTTAGGTATACTTTTTTGTTAAACAGTTTAATTTTTTGAAAAATCTGTAAGATGTGAGAGACAATGTTTTAAATTGAATAACTTTAAAAACATTATATTTTTTAGTGAATGATATTTTATAATCAAAATTTAGAACTTATAATCAAGTTCCAAAGTCAGGAACATTTTTTTAATGTACATTATGATAATATTTAAGATTAAGAGCTAAGTTTTGCCAAATGCCTGAAATGTACCACACAGATGTACCAGCAAACCAAAGGGAACCCCAATAAGAGGGTCTGATATTATAGGGTTCCTAAACCATCATTTATAGCCCCCATTTATGAAGTCACAAAAGTCTTGGTTACCTCATTGTTCCTGCAAGTTACTATAACTATAGGGTTTTTAAGACTCTAGTTAGAAAATTATGAATTCTGGTTTTTAATCTGTTGGTTGGCATCAAAATACTACTTCCCCGAAAGTCCATATTTTACAAGCAGATATCGAACACCAATAAATTAAAACTTAGAGGACAAAAACACCAAGTCTTTCAAGTTATAGAAATTACAAAATAGGGACTTCCCTGGTGGCACAGTGGTTAAGAATCCACCTGCCAATGCAGGGGACGCGGGTTTGAGCCTTGGTCCAGGAAGATGCCACATGTCGCGGAGCAACTAAGCCCGTGTGCCACAACTACTGAGACCATGCGCCTAGAGCCCATGCTCCGCAACAAGAGAAGCCACCGTAATGAGAAGCCAGCACACCACAACGAAGAGTAGCCCCCACTCGTTGCAACTAGATAAAGCCCACATGCAGCAACAAAGACCAAACACAGCCAAAAAAAAAAAAAGAAAAGAAATTACAAAATAAAACTTTCCCACCCTGGAGATGGCATTGCCAGCCTGTACTTTTAGTCATAAACATGTCACATTTCAGCTTTTCACACAAATGTCCATAACCACCCTTTTTTTCATGCAAGGACAGAATTTGTCTGCCTTCCCTTTCTTGGAAATGTCCCTGAGAGGTCTACTATAGTTAGGCAGTGGTAAACTGTGTCAGGAAAACAAGTACCCCAAGCTTCAGTCATGAACAAAGCATCAGGAGAGGTGAAACCAAGGATCACATGTCAAAGATGTTGCCATTTTCTACCAAGCCCACCGAAACACTCAAGAAGTCAGCACATCCCTCTTTCACTCCCTGACTTATCACAACAACCGCTTCAAGCAATTTCTACCAGGTGATCAGGCTTATCCCAGACTACCTTAGAGAAAGCGGAGAAGGACAAAATAAATAAATCACTTGGACAAGAGAAATTACCATTTCCATGACCATCCCTGGCTCAAAGAGGAGGATTTGACAAGAGAAATTACCATTTCCATGACCATCCCCGGCTCAAAAAGGAGGATTTATCTCAATAAGTAGGGATATAATGTACTTAATAATGAGATATTGTGTTCATTTTAAAATACTTGGTCTACCTCTTTTCCCACAATCCCTTGCTTTTCAACACTCTTTAGCCACCAAGTGATAACATTAACAGTGGTAGGGCTGCAGCAATATTCTCAAATCTCAGTATCAAAGTATGTTTCTTGGGCGTGTATGTGGCTGTCAGTTTTACTTATCTGTGACTCTAGCTCTGGTTAGGAAGATGTTCATTCCTGAAACAGATCTCCACTGGCCCCATGTTACCATGCAACAGACGTCAGCTCTGCCTCAGGAATTTTTCTTGTTTTCAGTTTAACGTCTATGAGACATTATTTTTAAGCAATTCACATATTTTGGGGCGGATTTCATATCACCACTTTGTGAAAATTTAATGAGCTTCTATTACTAAAAGTAATTTGGAGTCACAAAGTACCAAAAAAGGGCATGGTCCATTTATCCCAATCTGACTCTGTTTGTATCTCATTGACCCTTCTTTTTTTTTTTTTTTTTTTGTGGTACACGGGCCTCTCACTGCTGTGGCCTCTCCCGTTGCGGAGCACAGGCTCCCGACGCGCAGGCTCTGCGGTCATGGCTCACGGGCCCAGCCGCTCCGCGGCATGTGGGATCCTCCCGGACCGGGGGCACGAACCCGCGTCCCCTGCATCGGCAAGCAGACTCCCAACCACTGCGCCACCAGGGAAGCCCTCATTGACCCTTCTTATACGCATTTGCCTTACTATCCATGGAGCAGGCATAATGAACAAGTTCCCATAAGCCAACTTCAAGCAACCTGATGTTAGGTAGGCAGTGAGAAGCAGAAAGTCTCTCTAAATTCCATTCAGCAAGAAACCACTGAGTACTTAATTTCCCTACACTATGCTAAGCATCTTGAGGCAAATAAACTTCTAAAAAAGATTCTTTGACTTCAAGTTGCTTATAATCTTGTTGTGGTAATTCATACATCAATTGGTCAAACAACAAAGGAGGTAGAATATGATTGATATAACCAAGAAATCCCCCTACACACACATGCTCCAGCTTCTGGAATGTGAAAGAATGCCAAGACTGTGAATTCCATCTTCCTTCTCTTCTTCCAAAAATGGCCCTATGCTTTCAAAATATACTGGACCTTCAAACCCTTAAGGAAAAATGCTTAACATTCCAAAGAATTATCCCCACTTTTCCTACACATCATTTGGCAGTTGGCATTTTTCTTCATATATGGAGGAATCAAGGAGGAAACTAGAAATGGGGTCAGTGTCATAGAGTTCAAGTGAAAGGACTTTGAGAAGTACGAATTCTATGCAAGTACTGTAGGAAACTGTTACATAACTGGCTGAGGGCAAAAACATGAAGACATCAGAAGGCTCATTTTTCTACTCAGAAAAGAAATCAAAGGAGCACCTATCTGATGAGACTGTAATGGAAAATTGGCCCATGGAGTTACAGGATTAGTGAAACATCGATGTGAAAAAACCCCACCTCACCTATCAGTCATCCTATTTGAGCTGTATCCAACATAAACATAGCCAATATTAACTGATCATGCAAAGGGATCAAACATAATTATCATTTAATCTATAACAGTGTTCTTCAATTTAATTATAGTGGAGAATCCTAGTATACATGAACAAATTATCAAGTTAAACTATTACATAAATGCAGCAAAGAACATAATATTTAAAGTCATGATTTTTAATTAAAGAAAAAGGTATCCACCATATGGAACCCTCTCCATAAGCTACATTACTCAATAACTGTAACCATTTCTAACTTTAGTTGAGGGGAATTAATCAAAATCCAGTATCTTTAAATCACTCAGAAGCAGAATTTGGTTAACTGAAATGTTATTTTCAGGCTAACCTATCCAGATAAAATGTGTTATGAATCTATCACGTGGACAATATCTATGCAGGTAACTTAAGCATTTTATGCTAGCTTCATAACCTGATTCTGTGGAGAAGGGATATAGATGGGGCAGTGGAAGAGAGGACTACTAATCTGTAGTAATAGGTTTCTAAAACTTAACTTCTTTGTACTCATCCAAGGCTCTGAATCCATCCATACACATCACAAGAAATGTGATATCCACACATATCATTAGATTCACTTTCCAAAATATCAGCAACTACCAGGAATTGAACACTCACTGTAGGCTTAGTTTATAAACACTAACCCTAATCTTGCAACATCCCTGTAACAGGCTTCATTGTTGCACCCATTTTATAAATGAGGAAGTAGAGACTCAGAAGAGTTAAATGAGTTGCCCAAGGTCACACAGCTAGTGAATGATCAAGCTAAGACTGGGATGTAGGCCTGAGAATAAAGTTTGTGTACCCCATCCACAAGGACAAGCTATATGGCAGGTAACAAAGAAGAAAAGGATACAGAAATAAGGTTTGTCTCTATCTGGGCAATTTGTCCTGGATCACAAACTCCTGCAGTCAGGGTGGCATCTGTTCCCACCTTCTTCTCCTTGTACAGCCCTGAGCTGTGTAAGTAGGTGCTATGGGAAGTCATTTTGGTAATGAGAACAAGGAAGAAGCAAGAACACCAATAATAGCAGGAGCCTAATTCCCTGTTTTGCCTGTGAATTTATAAAAGGTCCTTTGAATGATATGCAGGAAACAGAAATATATAGTCTCTGAGTCTTGGTGACAACACACAACTCTCCATGCATCTGTCAACACTACTATGTTAATGGACAAATGTCTGAACAAAGGAGGCATTAAATCATTGCCAGAGACCACTTGTCCCAACTTTCATTGTATTGTAGGAGGAGAAAGGGCAGAATCTGAGTGTCCCACCTTCCTCAAACCCAATGCTCCTCTACGTCTCCTCTGCAGCTCAGGCCTCATCAGTCCCGGAATATTCTGTGCAGCAAAAACTAAAGGGAAAATGAATGCCGAACAGCTATTGCTGTCACTGCCTTCCCCTCAGTCATTTCCCTATCAGCTGTTGGCAGAGCAGACCGTGTAGGTTGACGAGATCTGAGGAAGGATGAGGGATGAGATGTCAAGTCAGGGAATGCAGCTGCCTGCACCAGGCGGCTTTGACACGCGCAGCAGGCAGCGCCCATCAGCTCGCTGGGTCAGAGACAGCGAGCAAACCCAACTGCAGCAACAGAGAGGAAGAGACAGTAGAGCGCGTGAAAAGATCAGCACGCTCAGCCTGCCAAGGACCTCCCTCCCTCTCTAGCCCCAAACACACTTTCCTTCGTATTAAGAGCACCGGAAATTGCAGCAGTGATCAAGCTGTCAGGTCTAACATTCCTCTCCAAAGGAGAGCCTGGTGGGAAAGCAACACCCTAGGCATTCCCCTCGCTGTCTGCCAGGTCACAAAATTCTCCGAGGTCAGCAGCCCTGCAGCAATGTCTTATCCTCAAGAAATGGGATTGGCATTTCCGGTTTTCCAGTAAAGCAACAGCACATCCTGGGACTTTTTAAAGTAGGAATACACATACACACACACACACACACACACACACACACACTCAAAAGAAATAACTAGGCCTAGTCTATGGCTGGGTGACATTCTCTTATTCCTCTTGCTTGAATCCCTATGCCTGTTACCTAAACCTTGCTCACCATGACCCTCTACACAAATGCACTTAATCTCACCATCATATCTTTGACATGGTTAATATCAGTTTTGATATAAGAGAAATATGTGCAGGCAGGAGAAAGAGCACTGGAAAACATTCAGAGCAATGTACTGCATGAGAAGAAAAGAGTTGCTGGGATGTTCTGGAGAAAGCTTCCTGGGAAATTGGCATCTGAAGCAAACAGAAGCATGGAGAATGGAGGCCCCAGAAGGGCTAGCCTTTGAACATATTCTTCTCTATTTCCTACTGTGCTAAAAATAAGAGAATCATGTTTCCACAGCAGTGGGCTTCATTAACAGGGAAAAACATGAATTCTCAGAAATTTTGGCTGGAAGAAGCCTTATGCATTTTCCATTCCAGGGACTGTGAACTTTAACCTGCCGCAGAATCACCTGGATGCTTGCTAAACCACAGATTTCTGGGCCTTCCAAAAGTCTAGGGTGGGGCTGAATAATCTGCATTTCTAACAAGTTCCCAGGTGATGCTGATTATAATGGTCTAAGGATTACACTGTAAGAACCACTGATCTAATCCAACATTAAGTTTTTAAAGGAGACAACTAAATTTAACAATTATTTATTAAGTACCTACTATGAGTAAGATTTTGGACCAAACATTAAAGACAAAAAGAATTTTATACTAAATTAAATTCCAGATTGATTAAAGATTTAAATGTTTTAAAAATTTTATGAAGCTACTAGGATATAATTCCAGAATGAGGAAGAACTTTTGGGAAATGACAGCAAAGGTAGAAACAATAAAGGAATAATATAAAAGAAAACTAATAAGGAATTTTTTCTATATAAAATTATTAAAAGTCAAAGCACACCAAAATAAAAATTATGACAAAATAAAAAATTGTGAAAAAGAATTTGTAATCAATATGACAGATAAAATGCTATATTCTTAAAATGCGAAGAATCCATCAGGACATACAAACACCTTCAGAGAAATATTAACAAAGAAACAACTGGGCAATTTACAAAAATAAATACAAATGGCAAATTAGTATATTAAAACATTTACTTACAGTAATAAAGAAAATTAAACATTGTTTTTCAATAATGAATTTGGCATATAAAAATATTGAATGTTGGCACAGCTGACTTTCACATGATGTTGGAGCATTTATAAGTTGCTGTTATCATTCTTATGTTAGTTGAGTTTACACTAGCTGCTATTACAACAAACCTGAAAGTGAACAAAAGCTTAAACATAAATGCATGTATCTCTTGCCCACACTAAGTCCAAGAAAGTGCTTCATAGTGGCAGTAGGCTCCTCTCCAGTGATTCGGAGACAGTCTGCTTCCTTTTTTCCTTCCGTCTGGTGCCTCCACCACCTTCAACATAGTGGCTTATTAGTTCACAATCAAGCCAAAAATGGGAATAGCGGACTTCCCTGGTGGCGCAGTGGTTGGGAGTCCGCCTGCCGATGCAGGGGACACGGGTTCGTGCCCTGGTTCGGGAAGATCCCGCGTGCCGCGGAGCGGCTGGGCCCGTGAGCCATGGCAACGGGAGAGGCCACAACAGTGAGAGGCCCGCGTACTGCAAAAAAAAAAAAAAAATGGGAATAGCATGAAAAATAGCTTTACAAGTGGCTATGGGAGAGTCTTGGCATGCATAACTTTCATTCACATTCCATTGGCTAAAAATCATTCATAGGGTATGTGAATGATATATCAATAAAACTTATTCTTTTTTTAATGTAGAAAGAGAATTTAGAGAGTATGGTGTTATGAAAGCAAAGAGAGCTATCTGAGAAGAGATAGGGGGTTAACTGTATCATATATTGCAAGGAGGTTGAGGAAGATGAAGCCTAAGAAGAATACATAGAACTAATTAAGAGATTATTGTCAATCCTGAAAAAAAAAACAGTTTGAGTAGAATGATGAGCATTCAAGGCTAATGGAACTTCCTTAAGGAAGGGCTAGGTTAAAATTGTAAGGAACAGCAAGCAGTACTCAAAAGCTAGTCTACTGAGTTTTGCAATAAAAGGGAAGAGATATAAAACTACAATATTAAGTGATAAAGACAGAAAATGAAGGATTATTTTTTATAAGAGACATGATGATACATGCAATGATATAGCACCTGACTCTGTAGCACTGTCTTATTGGAGGCTGGGGGATGAGATTCTATGCAAAAACAGAGGATTAGCCTTGCCAAGAAGAGATATTTCTTCCTCCAAAATCTTAGAGAAATAGAAAAATTTGGTCAAAATGTGAAGAAATATTAAATAGAGATAGTTTATCAGATGGTTTTAATCGCTTAAGTAATATAATGCTTAATGATATCTGCTAACGGAAAAGGAAGTAAAATGTGTTTGAGATAGTGCAGGAAATGGGGCAAGTTGGGGATAACTGTCACTGGAAACACAATCACAAAAGAAAACAAATTATCAGGGGTTGTTTTTTTTGGTAGCCTCCAAAATCTTAAGGTGAGTATCACATAGATGAATGGACAGGGATAAGAGAGTTTGGATGCAATAAATGTGAATTTAATTGACTGGCATTGCCTTTCTTTAAAAAGTTCAAATTATCAATTATCAGAAAGTCCTCAACAGGTGATGAATACATCTTTTTTAAAGTTGACCAAATCTCACAAATATTATATTTTCCTTTTCAAATGAAAAGGCTGCTTCTCAATTAAAAAAAAAAAAAGGGACTTCCCTGGTGGCGCAGTGGTTAAGAATCCACCTGCCAACGGAAGGGACACGGGTTTGAGCCCTGGTCCGGGAAGATCCCACATGGCATGAAGCAACTAAGCCCATGCACCACAACTACTGAAGCCTGCGCACCTAGAGCCGGTGCTCCGCAATAAGAAGCCGGCGTACCACAACAAAGAGTAGCACCCACTCGCTGCAAGTAGAGAAAGCCCACGCACAACAACGAGGACCCAACGCAGCCAAAAATAAATTAATTAAAAAATTTTTTTTCGGGGCTTCCCTGGTGGCGCAGTGGTTGAGAGTCCGCCTGCCGATGCAGGGGACGTGGGTTCGTGCCTCGGTCCGGGAAGATCCCACATGCCGTGGAGCAGCTGGACCCGTGAGCCATGGCCGCTGAGCCTGAGCGTCCGGAGCCTGTGCTCCGCAACAGGAGAGGCCACAACAGTGAGAGGCCTGCGTACTGCAAAAAAAAAAAAAAAAAAAAAATTTTTTTTCTAAAAAAAAAATAAAAGGGCTGCTTCTATTCTTTGAAATATTTTCCACAAAAATGTGTTTTATCACAAGTCATCAACCATGTTACTCAGATGCATCAATAGGTTTAATAGCTTATACAATGCCCAACATTTTTTTTCATTTGTTCTTGTTCCTACATATTTTATTCAGAAGAACCCCACATAGTTCAATAACTTCTGGGGATGCTTTTATTTATCTTGGGGGTGTTTCAATACAATACATGAGACCTACAAAATTTTCAGTATGTATTAAATATTTATTGCCCAATTTCCCTGATCAATCCAAGAGGTAGATGTAGAGACCATGGTCCTGAGGGGATGAAATAGAGGCAAGTGACTGGTCCAAGGGGAAAACTCTAGTCAATAGAGCAATAACATTAGTGTACATTGGAAGACCCTCAGTCTCTGAGAGCAGCATGGATAGCAAGTTCTTGTGGACAGAAGGGGTGGCTGAAATAAGAATAGAGGGATGCAAAAGGCTATTACATTCCAGGATGGCCTTAGCTTGAAGCAGCTTGAACGTTATCTCATCTGCCTGTCTGCTTGTGGGACAAGGGAAGCACACAGGGACAAATTGTTCTGGAGCCACAGGACAAACTCAAACTAAGAACTAGCCTCCTATGAGCTGAAATGGTCCCAGCAGTAAAAATTCCAGTATCCAAAGCAGCAGGGAAGTTGGATCTCATTTTTTACTGATATCAATATTCAAAAATTCTGAGCTGGTTGAGACTCCAGTCACAAACATGGAAGCAGGAGCCTCCCTCAGACAATGATCATGGCCACACAAAAGGTTTTGTAATGGTTCCCAGAGACATGATCAGTTTGAAATAGCTCTGCAATTGAGGGCTGGTGGTGGGGTTCCATGCTGACTAGTGGGCTGGCAAGGCCTGGGAAGTTAGCAATGTCCCAGCAAACAAGATAAATTTCAGGAGAAAATCCTAATACCAATCATGAACTCATCCATGAATCAGGAACTGAGTAACCATATCAGAGGTTAGAGAGAAACCAACATTTCAAGGAACGCTGGGCAACTGGGTTAGGTTGTAAGACTAGTATGGGGGTTTCTAATAATTATTCATTCATACATTAAGCCATTATTGTGTGCCTACTATCTTCTAGGTTCTGTGATAATTGCTGGTAATGCAAACATAAATAGGGTATAGTCTCTAAGTAGTTTACTATGGCTAGTGGGAGAGACAGTGAAGAGCCAACGCACTATGATTTCAGTAGGGGGTGCTTCTGAAGAGGAATGAGGGCTTTACAGAATTCCAAAAGGCCAGGGTACCTACAATAAGCAGAAACTGACAACTCCTTATTTCCAAATCTTCCTTAAATCTACCCTACTCTGAATATAATTCTCCATTTGAAAAAAAAAAATGGGGAAACTTCAAAGGAAATGTGAACGAGTAATCATATTACACAAGTCAATCCCACAAATAACAATATAAACATTTTTTTAAATTCCATAAATAGCCAAGTCCATCTGCATTTATTCTGTCTCATCCAATAGCACATTACAACTCTGTTTCCATGGCTCCAAAACAGCAAGTCAATTTGGTCAAGTCAGTCAAATAAAGGTCAAATGAGTTTTTTAAAAAAGACACAAACTGGAATAGTTGATATCTTCATCCTGTATAGGCATAGCCTAAAACTTCATATTTATTTCTATTCATTGGCTTTTTGTTTTAATACTGATTCCCAAATCCCTTTTCACTACTATTTTATAAAATGCACAACTTTGCCTGAGTTAAATTGTATATAGTATCTTAATACATCATCTTCCAATCATTAATTTTCATCAGAGAATGTCAGCAGGGAATTATGTCAGATTACTTGGACCTGATATCTTCTCATAAATCCATTCTAACCTCTATATAGCCTTTCATTCTATCAAACATTTTCCATCTCTCTTAGAAGCTTCTTAAATTTTTTTCTTGAAATTAAAGTTGAACTTATCCAAACTGTTCTGTCTTTATTTTTAACAAATGTTTACTGAGTTCCAATTATTTGAAAAGCACTGAAAAAAAAAATAAAAGAAAAAGAAAGAAAAGCACTGAATAAAATGTTGAGATGGGGACAAGTATTTTCTCTAATTTATAGGTAAAGTGGGATTTTCTGTGTTATTCTGAACAAAAAGCAAAGTTATCCCCACTGACAAGGAGCTGTCCTCAGCTGAAGCTGGAGCCAGCAAGCTCCCTGCAGGACTTCAGAGGCACAGTGCAGAGTTTTCACCAAGTGGTTGATCCCCTACTAATCCTCACATCCAAAAAGAAGACCAGGAAGCCATATGAGATGGGTACTACAGTGTTTGTGAAGAAAAGATATTGAAATCAGGGATGTTTCCCCTCTGAAAAGTCAAGGTTACCATTTCTGAGGACTGAAGTTTCCAGAAAGAAAAAGTTAAAAACATCTAGTTCTCTGGCTGGAGGGAAGCTGAGCTGCAGAGCCCTCAGGCCTTTGCTGACAATACTCTGGGAAGGAGTATGCTAAGGAATTCTTGGGGGAGAGTTCTTTGGAGAACTCTAAAGGTTTGTTATACTATCACTTTTGTTCCATTTCCCCTACTGTGGAGGGAAGGAAGTGAGTGCTTCACAGATTTAAAGTTTAAAGCTCAATCTTGAACATAAAGAATGATGCCTCTTTCTGGCTTAGAGATTTATGAACGATGGAGACCACTGAAGCAGCCCATGCCAGTGGAGCTTAAGGTTTGATACTCCTAGACACCTCGTCCCAACTCCCCACAACCCTCAGAGCATAAAGATAAATGTCTCAGCTACACAGAAAAGAGCACAGAGATGGGCTGAGAATGTCTGGACAGTTGCTGGACCAGTTGATGGGATGTGCAGTCCAAAGGAGTTGAAGTAGGTTCTGCTGGGGAAAAGCAGGGGAGACACATCTGCTCCTCTAAGGGATGCTTCGGTGACAGAGAGAGCTGAGGTAAAGGTAAATGCCACTCAAAGAAAACCAAGTACACCATCTGGGTAGAAACCTTTATACCAGCGGATACTACCAGCATCAGCTAAAACCAGACTAAGCCTAAGGGAAGACACTGATCCACCTCTGATACATGGGCAGTCATGACAAAAGACTTATGCCTCCCATATGCTTCCTTCTTGTCCACAACACAAGAGAAATTGGTTTGGTGGGGAGGGAAGACTCAGAGCCAGGTGTCAGCCTGCACCTCCTCCACATCCAGCTGCCATGGCCACAGCTGGGGAGAAGATGACATCCCATCAAGAGTAAGAGAAAAGCTTTAAAGTAGACACATATAAGTCTCCAACTGGAAGCCGTTATTCAATAAAATAAAACAAGTTCTTGTATAGGTCAATGAGGTAATATCTATACACATAGAAACTTAAAAGTTGCATCAAATATCTAGTTACTTCTATACATTTACAAAGCTGGTATTTTTTCCCCTCATTAAATTGTTCATTACCATCCTCATTAACCACTGAATACGACTTGTAACTCAGAAAAGAGCACATAGCATATATTGGAATTACTAAAAATAAAAATTGATCATAGAAAATTGGTTTGGATGAAAATATACAAATGTATTTTATATTCAGTTTTCCAAAATTTTATGTCACTAACATATTCTTTTAAATTATTCACACTAATAATAAATGTTGTATATCAGGAAAAAAAATGTATTTGCTGTAGAAGTAAAATGAAGCAATGAAATAAAGAATGTGAAAAACCATCACTTCTTGAAAACATCCCTGCAAAAACTATTTGTGTTTAAGTAAAACTGATTACTCTAGTATGGTTAGTTTAGCTGCAAAGAGAAGAAATAAAATTGCAAGTAAAGTGAAATGTATTTTAAAAATACAGTAAGTATCTTGAATCTCAGGACTGATGGTGTATTTTTTTTTTTTTTTTTTTTTTTTTTTTTTTTAATGCGTTACGCGGGCCTCTCACTGTTGTGGCCTCTCCCGTTGCGGAGGACAGGCTCCGGACGCGCAGGCTCAGCGGCCATGGCTCACGGGCCCAGCCGCTCCGCGGCATGTGGGATCTTCTCAGACCGGGGCACGAACCCGTGTCCCCTGCATCGGCAGGCGGACTCCCAACCACTGCGCCACCAGGGAAGCCCCTGATGGTGTATTTTTAAGAGGTTTCTAGAAACTAGAAACAGAGAAGACCTATAATCTCTCCCTTAGGGCATCTCAATTTCTCTATGGATGCTTGTTCCACTCTCGGCTCTTCACTGAAGAGAAGCCCCCATGGTTTATACTGATTCATAAGTTTGCTCCAATTCTCAGGATCATGACCATTTGACCTCAGATTCCACCACTAACTGGCAACTTCTCTTTATGTTTCTTAATTCAAATAAACAAGTGAGAGAATTGTATTGGTTTGTGTTTTTGTTCCAAGCCATGTGATAATAGCCAAAGCAGATATGGACAATACTTAGGTCCCCATCCACCAGTCTTTTCCAGCAAGAGGGGGACACATAGTACTTGAAGAAACTGAGTTTCCAGTGAACTCCAGTCCTGGGTCCCCATGTGATATCTGATATAAAGGATTCTGATTCTTTAGTATATTATGCATAGTTTTATTGTTTACTGAATTTTTTACAAATAAATCAGCCTTTTAAAATCTTCTAACTTCATTTTAAGACAGAAATTGAAGTCTTTTAAGAGAATATTTTTATTCATATGTTGGACCATGTCATCATTCTCATCAAAGGTCTCAAAGAACTTATAGGTCATCTACCCGATCTGTTCTCACTTGTTAGTTCCCCAAATTTTACCACAGTTCTAAAATTTTTAAATTGCAAGTAAATTATTTATCCATAGTAGAATCCAGAATACAGACATTTTCATATTATAGATAAAACAGTCACCTAAAGAAAGAGTGCTGGTGGCTCTATACTCTGAAAACCACTTCCCTTGTGGAAAAGAGAGCTTATAACCACAAAAGAAATCCTAGCCAGAAGGAGACTCTTTCTGTCATTTAACCTAACCACATCCCCTCACTCTCTACTCAGTGGAGACGAAAAATAATCTTTCTTGAATGAGCAAAAAAAGCAACATCCCCTTTCTTACATAGCTATCATTTATTGAGTGCATACTAAGTTCAAACTTTTGTTAAATATTGCTGGATTTGACTCAAAATATGGAGGTCATCGTGAGCTCAATTCTTCCCTATCTTAAAAAGTGCTCAAGGTCAACTACTAGCCGCCTATGAGGCGAATCCAAAAACCCTTTCCTTTTGGAGGCAACACTTTTGTTTCATGTAGCACTGTTGACTTAACCTCATGAAACAACTCAATAATAGGAAGGCAAGAATTAGTGGTTTCTAAAATTAAATGTTAAGTGCTTGGTTTCCATATGATTAGCCTTATTGTAACAGATCAACAAAAATATAAGAATGTATTTTTCTTCCTTCTAACTTTTGAGGGGAAAATGACCAAACTATCAATTACATTTAATTAGCAATGCCATGCTTATTCCATAATAATATTTACCAACTGACACACAAAATGAATATGCTGCAGGAGAATACTGAAGACAATCTATTTGGAATCTGTTTGCAGTAAGGAGGCTCAGTAGCCAAACACTGTGGGAATGAACATTAACAAAAATTCTAGAATTTCTCTACCAATAGGTAATTGTCTCCAAGGGAAGAAGATACAGAGAGGGAAGACCACATTAAAGAGTGGTCTAGAGAAAGGCTAGAAGCCAATAAGCTAAATGAAGGTCACTAACTCAGTTTTAATCAATTTCTAAATGAAATAAACCTTGAGGGCAGAGCAATCGCAGGAAGAAACTGATTTAAAAAATGAGAAATATTCTGTATTCTTTACTAACAGAGATACATTACTTTTAATGACTAAAATTAATGTGCTTTTTAAAACATCTTTATTGGAGTATAATCGCTTTACATTGTTGTTAGTTTCTGCTGTATAACAAAGTGAATCAGCTCTACCTATACTTATATCCCCATATCCCCTCCCTCGCCCATCTCCCTCCCTCCCACCCTCCCCATCCCACCCCTCTAGGTGGTCACAAAGCACTGAGCTGACCCAACTTACTCTTCCCCCTCCCCCATCCTTAAGTCCATTCACTATGTCTGAGTCTTTATTACTGCCCTGCCCCTAGGTTCATCAAAACCATTTTTTTAATTCCATATAAATGTGTTAGCATATAGTATCTGTTTTTCTCTTTTGAGTTACTTCACTTAGTATGACAGATTCTAGGTCCATCCAACTCACTACAAACACCTCAATTTCGTTTCTTTTTATGGCTGAGTAATATTCCATTGTATATATGAGCCAAATCTTCTTTATCCTTTCATCTGTCCATGGACACTTAGGTTACTTCCATGTCCTGGCCATTGTAAATACAGCTGCAATGAACATTGTGGTACATGACTCTTTTTTAGTTCTGGTTTTCTCAGGGTATATGCCCAGTAGTGGGATTACTAGGTCATATGGTAGTTCTATTTTTAGTTTTTTAATGAACCTCCATACTCTTCTCCATAGTGGCTGTATCAATTTACATTCCCACCAACAGTGCAAGAGGGTTCCCTTTTCTCCACACCCTCTCCAGCATCTATTGTTTGTAGATTTTTGGATGATGGCCATTCTGACTGGTGTGAGGTAATACCTCATTGTAGGTTTGATTTGAATTTCTCTCATGATTAATGATGTTGAGCATTCTTTCATGTGTTTGTTGTCAATCTGTATATCTTCTTTAGAGAAATGTCTATGCAGGTCTTCTGCCCATTTTTGGATTGGGTTGTTTGTTTTTTTCTAATTGAGCTGCACGAGCTGCTTGTAAATTTTGGAGATTAATCCTTTGTCAGTTGCTTCATTTGCAAATATTTTCTCCCATTCTGAGGGTTGTCTTTTGGTCTTGTTTATGGTTTCCTTTGCTGTGCAAAAGGTTTTAAGCTTCATTAGGTCTCTTTGGTTATCTTTGTTTTTATTTCCATTTCTCTAGGAGGTGGGTCAAAAAGGATCTTGTTGTGATTTATGTCATAGTGTTCTGCCTATGTTTGCCTCTAAGTGTTTTATAGTGTCTGGCCTTACATTTATGTCTTCAGTCCATTCTGAGTTTATTTTTGTGTATAGGGTTAGGGACTGTCTAATTTCATTCTTTTACATGTAGCTGTCCAGTTTTCCCAGCACCACTTATTGAAGAGGCTATCTTTTCTCCATTGTATATTCTTGCCTCCTTTATCAAAGATAAGGTGACCATATGTGTGTGGGTTTATCTATGGGCTTTCTATCCTGTTCCATTGATCTTTATTTGTGTTTTTGTGCCAGTACCAAACTGTCTTGATTACTGAAGCTTTGTAGTATAGTCTAAAGTCAGGGAGCCTGATTCCTCCAGCTCCTCCTTTCTTTCTCAAGATTGCTTTGGCTATTTGGGGTCTTTTGTGTTTCCATACAAATTGTGAAATTTTTTATTCTAGTTCTGTGAAAAATGCCAGTGGTAGTTTCAGAGGGATTGCACTGAATCTGAAGATTGCTTTGGGTAGTAGAGTCATTTTCACAATGTTGATTCTTTCAATCCAAGAACACGGTATATCTCTCCATCTGTTTGCATCCTCTTTAATTTCTATCATCAGTGTCTTATAGTTTTCTGCATACAGGTCTTTTATCTCCTTAGGTAGGTTTATTCCTAGGTGTGTTTTTTTTTTTTTTTTTTTTTTTTTTGCGGTACGCGGGCCTCTCACTGCTGTGGCCTCTCCCGTTGCGGAGTACAGGCTCCGGACGCGCAGGCTCAGCGGGCCTAGCCGTTCCGCGGCATGTGGGATCTTCCCAGACCGGGGCACGAACCCATGTTCCCTGCATCAGTAGGTGGACTCTCAACCACTGCGCCACCAGGGAAGCCCTATTCCTAGGTATTTTATTCTTTCTGTTGCAATGGTAAATGGGAGTGTTTCCTTAATTTCTCTTTCAGACTTTTCATCATTAGTGTATAGGAATGCAAGAGATTTCTGTACATTAATTTTGTATACGCCACTTTACCAAATTCACTGATTAGCTCTAGGAGTTTTCTGGTAGAGTCTTTAGGATTCTCTATGTATAGTATCATGTCATCTGCAAACAGTGACAGCTTTACTTCTTCTTTTCTGATTTGGATTCCTTTTATTTCGTTTTCTTCTCTGCTGTGGCTAAGACTTCCAAAACTATGTTGAATAATAGTGGTGAGAGTGCGCAACCTTGTCTTGTTCCTGATCTTAGTGGAAATGGCTTCAGTTTTTCACCACTGAGAACAATGTTGGCTGTGGGTTTGTCATATATAGCCTTTATTATGTTGAGGTAAGTTCCCTCTATACCTACTTTCTGGAGAGTTTTTATCATAAATGGGTGTTGAATTTTCTCAGAAGCTTTTTCTGTATCTATTGAGATTATTATATGGTTTTCACCCTTCAGTTTGTTAATATGGTTTATCACATTGATTGATTTGCATATATTGAAGAATCCTGGCATTCCTTGGATAAACCCACTTGACCATGGTATATGATCCTTTTAATGTGCTGCTGGATTCTGTTTGCTAGTATTTTGCTGAGGATTTTTGCATCTATGTTCATCAGTGATATTGGCTTGTAGTTTTCTTTTTTTGTGACATCTTTCTCTGGTTTTGGTATGAGGCTGATGGTGGTCTCATAGAATGAGTTTTGGAGTGTTCCTCCCTCTGCTATATTTTGGCGGAGTTTGAGAAGGATAGGTGTTAGCTCTTCTCTAAATGTTTGATAGAATTCACCTGTGAAGCCATGTGGTCCTGGGCTTCTGTTTGTTGTATGATTTTTAATCACAGTTTCAATTTCAGTGCTTGTGATTGGCCTGTTTATATTTTCTATTTCTTCCTGGTTCAGTCTCAGAAGGTTGTGTTTTTCTAAGAATTTGTCCATTTCTTCCAGGTTGTCCATTTTATTGGCATACAGTTACTTGTAGTAATCTCTCAAGATCCTTTGTATTTCTGCAGTGTCAGTTGTTACTTCTCCTTTTTCATTTCTAATTCTGTTGACTTGAGTCTTCTCCCTTTTTTTCTTGATGAGTCTGGCTAATGGTTTATCAATTTTGTTTATCTTCTCAAAGAACCAGCTTTTGGTTTTATTGATCTTTGCTATTGTTTCCTTCATTTCTTTTTCATTTACTTCTGATCTGATCTTTGATTTCTTTCTGTCTGCTAACTTTTGTTCTTCTTTCTGTAATTGCTTTAGGTGCAAGGTTAGGTTGTTTATTTGAGATTTTTCTTGTTTCTTGAGGTAGGCTTGTATTGCTATAAACTTCCTTCTTAGAACTGCTTTTGCTGCATCCCATAGGTTTTGGGTCGTCGTGTTTTCATTGACATTTGTTTCTAGGTTTTTTTTTTTTTTTAAACATCTTTATTGGGGTATAATTGCTTTACAATGGTGTGTTAGTTTCTGCTTTATAACAAAGTGAATCAGCTATACATATACATATGTTCCCATATGTCTTCCCTCTTGGGTCTCCCTCCCTCCCACTCTCCCCATCCCACCCCTCCAGGCTGTCACAAAGCACCGAGCTAATATCCCTGTGCCTTGCGGCTGCTTCCCCCTAGCTATCTACCTTACTACGTTTGTTAGTGTGTATATGTCCATGACTCTCTCTCGCCCTGTCAACACTCACCCTTCCCCCTCCCCATATCCTCAAGTCCGTTCTCCAGTAGGTCTGCGTCTTTATTCCTGTCTTACCCCTAGGTTCTTCATGACATTTTTTTTCCTTAAATTCCATATATATGTGTTAGCATACGGTATTTGTCTTTTTCTTTCTGACTTACTTCACTCTGTATGACAGACTCTAGGTCTATCCATCTCATTACAAATAGCTCAATTTCATTTCTTTTTAAGGCTGAGTAATATTCCATTGTGTATATGTGCCACATCTTCTTTATCCATTCATCCGATGATGGGCGCTTAGGTTGTTTCCATCTCTGGGCTATTGTAAATAGAGCTGCAATGAACATTTTGGTACATGACTCTTTCTAGGTATTTTTTTATTTCTTCTTTGATTTCTTCAGTGATCTCTTGGTTATTTAGTAGTGTATTGTTTAGCCTCCATGTGTTTGTATTTTTTACAGATTTTTTCCTGTAATTGATATCTAGTCTCAGAGCATTGTGGTTGAAAAAGATACTAGATACAATTTCAATTTTCTTCAATTGGCCAAGGCTTGACTTGTGACCCAAGATATGATCTATCCTGAAGAATGTTCCATGAGCCCTTGAGAAGAAAGTTTATTCTGTTGGGTTTGGATGAAATGTTCTTTAAATATCAATTAAGTCCATCTTTTTTAAGGTATCAGTTAAAGCTTGTGTTTCCTTATTTATTTTCATTTTGCATGATCTGTCCATTGGTGAAAGTGAGGTATTAAAGTTCCCTACTATGATTGTGTTACTGCCAATTTCTCCTTTTATGGCTGTTAGCATTTGTCTTATGTATTGAGGTGCTCCTATGTTGGGTGCATAAATATTTACAATTGTTGTATCTTCTTCTTGGATTGATCCCTTGATCATTATATATAGTGTCTTTCTTTGTCTCTTATAATAGTCTTTAAAGTCTATTGTGTCTGATATGAGAACTGCTACTCAAGCTTTCTTCTGATTTCCATTTGCATGGAATATCTTTTTCCATCGCCTCACTTTCAGTTTGTATGTGTCCCTAGGTCTGAAGTGGGTCTCTTGTAGACAGCGTATATACGGGTCTTGTTTTTGTATCCATTCAGCCAGTCTATGTCTTTTGGTTGGAGCCTTTAATCCATTTACATTTAAGGTAATTATCTATATGTATGTTCCTATTACCATTTTCTTAATTGTTTTGTGTTTGTTATTGTAGGTCTTCTCCTTCTCTTGTGTTTTCTGCCTAGAGAAGTTCCCTTAGCGTTTGTTGTAAACCTGGTTTTGTGGTGCTGAATTCTCTTAGCTTTTGCTTGTCTGTAAACGTTTTAATTTCTCCATCAAATCTGAATGAGATCCTTGCTGGGTAGAGTAATCTTGGTTGTACGTTTTTCCCTGAATCACTTTAAATACGTCCTGCCACTCCCTTCTGGCTTGCAGAGTTTCTGCTGAAAGATCAGCTCTTAACCTTATGGGGATTCCCTTGTATGTTATTTGTCATTTTTCCTTTGCTGTTTTTAATATTTTTTCTTTGTATTTAATTTTTGATAGTTAGATTAATATGTGCCTTGGCGTGTTTCTCCTTGGATTATTGTGTATGGGACTCTCTGCACTTCCTGGATTTGATTGACTATTTCCTTCCCCATACTAGGGAAGTTTTCAACTATAATCTCTTCAATATTTTCTCAGTCCCTTTCTTTTACTCTTCTTCTTCTGGGACGCCTATAATTCGAATTGGGGTGTTTAATGTTGTCCCAGAGGTTTCTGAGACTGTCCTCAATTCTTTTCATTCTTTTTTCTTTATTCTGCTCTGCAGTAGTTATTTCCACTATTTTGTCTTCCAGGTCACTTATCCGTTCTTCTGCCTCAGTTATTCTGCTATTGATCCCTTCTACAGAATTTTTAATTTCATTTATTGTGTTGTTCATCATTGTTTGTTTGCTCTTTAGTTTTTCTAGGTCCTTATTAAACGTTTCTTGTATTTTCTCCATTCTATTTCCAAGATTTTGGATCATCTTTACTATCATTACTCTGAATTCTTTTTCAGGTACACTGCCTATTTCCCCTTCATTTGTTTGGTCTGGTGGGTTTTTACCTTGCTCCTTCATCTGCTGCATATTTTTCCGTCTTCTCATTTTGCTTAACTTACTGTGTTTGGGGTCTCCTTTTCCCAGGCTGTAAGTTTGTAGTTACCGTCGTTTTGGTGTATGCCCCCGGTGGGTAAGGTTTGTTCAGTGGGTTGTATAGGCTTCCTGGCGGAGGGGACTGGTGCCTGTGTTCTGGTGGATGAGGCTGGATCTTGTCATTCTGGTGGGCAGGACCGAGTCCGGTGGTGTGTTTTGGGGTGTCTGTGAACTTAGTATGATTTTAGACAGCCTCTCTGCTAATGAGTGGGGTTGTGTTCCTGTCTTGCTAGTTGTTTGGCATGGGGTGTCCAGCACTGGAGCTTGCTGGTCGTTGAGTGGAGCTGGTTCTTAGCATTGAGACAGAGATCTCTGGGACAGCTCTTGCCTATTGATATTATGTGGGGCCGGGAGGTCTCTGGTGGTCCAATGTCCTGAACTCGGCGCTCCCACCTCAGAGGTTTAGGCCTGACAGCTGGCGGGAGAACCAAGACCCTGTCAGCCAGATGGCTTTTGGGAATTCTGAGGTCTTCTGCCAGCGTTCAGTAGGTGTTCTTTAGAAGTTGTTCCACATGTAGATGTATTTTTGATGTATTTGTGAGGAGGAAGGTGATCTCCACATCTTACTCCTCCACCATCTTGAAGGCCCTCTAAAATAATTGTTTTTAAAGAAAATTATCTAAGACCCTTGTTTTCCCTGGGTATATTGTTTAAGTCCAAAGGAATATTCAGACTATACACCAGAAAGCACTTCTGAGAAGTTTCCTTCTAAGTTTAAACTTCTGTGATTTTTGTGGTCTTTTCACCTGGAGAAATAGTACAGTTGATTTAGTTTTTCCACTTTCTATGACACCTGGTCATGTCTCAGATTTAAGTCACACTTGGGTTCAACTCTTCCCTCTATGTGATTTCTGATCTTATATCAATGTCACCCCTTATTCAGTCATTCTTAAGTCAAAGTTAACGTTCTGCAAACATGAGAATTAGGCCAGCATTTCAGAAAGTCGAAGACAAGAAAACCCAGGTGGGAACAATATGGAAACATTCTTTCCCTGTGTCAACCAACTCTACTCTCCTTCTAATTCCCTGCTATCACCTTCTCCAGCTACTCTCACCTTTCTTCTTTTGTCTAGTACACCCTCTCCATCTTGTTTGGATTAAGTAATCACTTATAAAAATAAGAATATGATCTCTTTTCTGAATAAGAAGAAATATATCACTATGTATAGAACTCCTCATTTCAAAAAATAAATATACTGCTCTACGTTTTTGAGATCTGCCTACTTTTTATTCAGAAACAACTGTACCTAGAAAAATATGGGGGTCAGGAACTTAGACTGTTACCAGGTTGTCAAATACCGTGTTATAATCTAGATATAAATTGTATTCACACACATAGGCCCAGCCTACTACATGTATGTCAGTGGCCACTCCAGGAAGCAAATTGGAAGCACTTTACTTATCAATCCCCATGAACTCCATCTCACTAAACAGAGAATCTAAGCAAAAACTAAACCCTTTCTATGCAAACACATATACAGCAGACTATTCCAGGCCCACATTTAAACTATACTGCTGCTGCCCCTAAACTCTACCCACATAGAAATCATGGAGCACTTGTGGCCTCTGACCCAAGGGCATGAGAATGTCTTTCTTCAGAGCCCAAGGACCAAGGGACCATAATAAAACAAAAGGGATGGGGTGAATCAAAACCAGTAATCTAGAAGATCAGGTCACCCAAAGAAGCAGAGTCTGAGGTAGTCCTGAGAAATGAGAGCATAAATCCAAGAGATTAAACAGCCAGGGAAATGAAAAGATGATGGCAAGTCTGGTGGGAAATCTGAAGCCAGTCTGGGTGACTAAAAAACACTGGAGATTTTATTCAATACTGGGTTTTTATCTGCTCTCAATGGCAAGATGCCCAGGTGATCCAACTGCACTTGGAGGACTGTGGTTGGTACAGAGATTATCTGATTAATCTATTAATTTAGACGTTGGTTCTGTAACTGGTCTAATTCTCAAGTATTAAGAATCCATCTACTCCTGCATTTGTCCATAAGCTTTTTTGTGACACTGGTAGCTGTCTATCCAACTTCTTTCCACCATCTAACTTGACAATATGCCAAGATAAAAATACTCACTTTCTTGTACTCCCCTGCAGCTCTAGATGGCTATGTGACATAGTTACGGTGAATGATATTCAAACTGAGGATTTCTGTTATTGGAAAGAAATGACTCCCAGTTCCATATCTGCCACACAACACTGTTTCCTCTTCATACTGCCTGGAATGCTGAAGTGAGAGCTGCTTAGAGACCATACATGCAAAAGCATGATAGTAAAGGCTACACACTAAAAATGTGTAGGAGAAGGAAAAGAACCAGGACCGCACCAGCATCACAAGGTACCATCCCTGGACTTCTTGGTATCAGAGACAAATAAATCTCTGTGTGTTTAATCCAGTGTTTGGGGGATCTCTGTCGCTTATAGCAGAACACATTTCCCACTGTTATAATAAGATATCACTGTTTCAGTAATAGCTATGAACTTTGAAATTCCAGAAAGTTCCACACTCATCCTTTACCTTTCTACCTGTGCCCTGTGAATGACTAAGAAAACACATTTCACTCAACAAAAGCACATGAGTACAGATATGATCCTAGAGATATACAGATTCTTAGTACACGAAAAAAAACTGGAAGTTATAATTAAGAAAAAATGTCCCAAAAAACCAACTGACAGAGGCTGCAACAATGCTTTCAAGAAACAAATTAGCCACCTGTAGAACTGCCTTTGTCCAACATCTTATCATTAGATTCTGCAAGAATAAAATATGCTTCTTAATCATAATACCAAATAATACCAAAGGAAAAAGAAGATATAAAAAAATAGTGTAAAATCAAGAGCAGAATTCAGATAACTAGAGCAATCTGTTCTTGCCTGGCTGAACTCATCCAGGACTCTAGCCCATCTCCCCTCGTTCTTTCTCACTTCTGATGTCTCTGCCAACTCCCATCCCTATGTTAGCTATCTTTGCTCCTCAAAGTCCTTTCTGCATCGACATTTCTATCTCCTGCTTTTGATCCCTCTTTGCTACTAAGCCCTCAGTTTTGGATTCTTCCTTCTCTTCATATTCAGTTTCTAGTTCTTAGATTATAACAATTGCTCTGTCCTCCTTCTTAGAGGTCATCTTGGATTTTGGTTGATTTCTTGAGCCCAGAGGCCAAAATCAGGGTTCTACTTCAAGTGCTGCCTCCCCGTAGCACCGTCCAGCCTGAGTCTCCCAGTTCTGTTTACACACACTCCCATCAAGGGAATTAAAATCCCCTGTAAGCCCCTAACCTAGCTTCTCTTCACATACCAACCCACTGGCCAAGCAGCAGGCTTTGAATTTACTTTTTGCTAAACATAAAAACAAATGCATTACAAAATTAAGATAGAAGTTACAGTGTATGACAGTCTCTAGGTCCATCCAGCTCACTGCAAATAGCTCAATTTCGTTTCTTTTTATGGCTGAGTAATATTCCATTGTATATATGTGCCACATCTTCTTTATCCATTCATCTGTCGATGGACACTTAGGTTGCTTCCATGTCCTGGCTACTGTACATAGTGCTGCCTAAAGACTGTCATACAGAGTGAAGTAAGTCAGAAAGAGAAAAACAAATACCATATGCTAACACATATATATGGAATCTAAAAAAAAAAAAGAAAGAAATGGTTGTGAAGAACCTAGGGGCAGGACAGGAATAATGACGCAGATGTAGAGAATGGACTTGAGGACACAGGGAGGGGGAAGGGTAAGCTGGATCGAAGTGAGAGAGTGGCATGGACAAACATACACTACCAAACGTAAAATTTGGTATTTAGTGGGAAGCAGCCGCATAGCACGTGGAGATCAGCTCAGTGCTTTGTGACCACCTAGAGGGGAGGGATCGGGAGGGTGGGAGAGAGACGCAAGAGGGAGGAAATATGGGGATATATGTGTATTTATAGCTGATTCACTTTGTTATACAGCAGAAACTAACACACTATTGTAAAGCAATTATACTCCAATAAAGATGTTAAAAAAAAGTTACAGTGTAATTACAACTATGGGTAGTAGAAAAGGGGGGTCAAGTGACAGACTGTGTCCCCACTGTTCAGAATTAAGCTTTTATATTTTATTGCATTTTTAAGGCAGATTTCGAGTCCCACAGAAGCTCTCACATAGTTGAATAATACATCCTCAAGTTATTTCTTTGAAAAATTTGCAGAATTTTTTGGCAACTTAGAGTCCTCCCTCTCTATATTCACCGCTAAATTAATCAAAAGGGCAAGTGGTCAAAATTTGGTGTCTTCCAGTTAGTACCTTGCATCTCTCCAAAAATGAGGGCCTAAAACCTTGCAGTAACTTCCAGAGTGGTAGTGATATTTATACTGGATTATTCTTTCTTGCAAGAGTGATTTTTTAAAAGGCACCAAATAGAAAGGATCTGCATCATTTAAGAGTCCCCTGTGTGGAAGAATCTGTCCTAGTTTATGTCTGTTGATTTGAAAGGGTGTTTGAGAAAGAATGGGAAAATGAGCCCAGGAGATCAATATTCTGAACAATTAACCTATAAACAAATAAATAACACAGTATATGGGCTACTTAATGTCACATCTCTATAGACAGACAACAATAAGTTTGCAGGCGAGGTTGACATGATGGATATCACTAGATTACTAACACTCTATGCCAGATTCAGAAACAAAAGCACATGCACTTTCTTTCATTCTCCCACATTGTAATGGATGCTTCCCCACTCTTTAAACCCCTCACCCTGATTTTCATCAATAATTTGGACATTTATGTTTATTCTCAAAGGAATGGCATATAATAGCCTTGCAGATGAAAAGGCAGGGGCAAACTTAACCATTGTGAGGCCAGAGTTCAAGTCATCTCTTAGGACTCCAAGGGATATACCAAAAAAAAGGACACGTGTTGAGAAGCTGTGGTTTGCCTAGTGCCATGAAGATGCTTTTGCACCTGTATACATTTCCACAGTTTATCAATCTGATGATAAATCAATGGTTCACAATTCCAACTGCATATTAGAATCAACTCGGACGTTTTCTAAAATACTCACTCCTTGCCACATCCCACAAAGCTAAGTGAAATTAAATTTTAGAGAGTTAAGCTCCATCATCTATAATTTTTGATGTGTCTGTAGGGGGAGGTGAGCTCAGAGTCCTTTTATTCCACCATCTTGATCCTCCCTCCTGGCATCTGTAGTTTTTATTTAAATCTCCAGATGGTTCTCAGGCACAGGGATAGTTGACACCAACTACACTAAATAAAGAATTTTTTTGTTATGCTGGTCCACAAACTACATCAACAAGGTCAAAATCTTACAAGTCACTAATATTACCTTTTCCCGTCTGCTAGAAAAGTCTTAACAAAATTAATATAAAGATGATTTGATTGGATCCTAGGAAGGTACAGAGTCAACAAGATATCCAGTCATGCCAGAAACAAAAACCATTAAAAATAGACTAGAAGGAATTCCCTGGTGGCACAGTGGTTAGGAATCTGCCTGCCAATGCAGGGGACAGGGGTTCAAACCCTGGTGCAGGAAGACCCCATGTGCTGTGGAGCAGCTAAGCCCGGGTGCCACAACTACTGAGCCTGCGCTCTAGAGCCCATGAGCCACAACTACTGAAGACCACATGCCCTAGAGCCCAAGCGCCACAACTACCGAGCCCGAGTACTGCAACTACTGAAGCCCGCACGCCTAGAGCCCATGCTCCGCAACAAGAGAAGCCATCGCAATGAGAAGCCTGAGCACAACAAAGAGTAGCCCCCGCTCACCGCAACTAGAGAAAGCAAGCACGAAGCAACAAAGACCCAACGCAGCCAAAACAATAAACTTTAAAAACTAAAAAAAAAAACTAGAATAGAAAATTTCACTGACCAAAATTTGCCGTTAACACATTGAACGCATATCTCCTAGAGATAACCCCACTGTGATTTTCAAAACAGATATTTTTTAGATTTTAGGAAATATAGTCTAATATTATTACCTACTTAAGCACTTAAGGCTAGGAATCATATCAATATATAATTAAGGCATTTATATAAAATTTGAAATCTTACACAATTGTCCTAAATAGAGAAGAAATACAACAGGTGAAATGGTGTTCTCTT
Source organism: Phocoena sinus (assembly GCF_008692025.1). Classification (NCBI taxonomy): domain Eukaryota; kingdom Metazoa; phylum Chordata; class Mammalia; order Artiodactyla; family Phocoenidae; genus Phocoena; species Phocoena sinus. The sequence goes on from NC_045775.1 coordinate 28,979,123, forward strand.
CCTCACTTTTGATCTTTCTTCATTCCTTAGAATATTTTCCTTTTCTATGGGTGGTAAGAATTCACAAGATTATAACATAGAACAAATCTTTAGAAGGGGATGACACTGCTTTTTAAGTAACAGAAACTAGGACTTCCCTGTTAGCGCACTGGTTAAGAATCCGCCTGCCAGTGCAGGAGACATGGGTTCAAGCCCTGGTCCGGGAAGATCCCACATGCCACGGAGCAGCTAGGCCCGTGTGCCACAACTACTGAGCCTGTGCTCTAGAGCCCGTGAGCCAAAATTACTGAGCCTGTGTGCCACAACTACTGAAGCCCGTGCACCTAGAGCCCATGCTCCGCAACAAAAGAAACCACTACAATGAGAAGCCTGCTCACCACAGCGAAGAGTGTCCCCCACTCGCCACAGCTAGAGAAAGCCCATGTGCAGCAACGAAGACCCAATGCAGCCAAAAATAAATAAATTTTAAATAAATAAATTTTTTAAAAAAACAAAAAACTAGATTAACTATTCAAGGGAAATATAAAGAAATTTACAAGAGAGACATTTCATGTGAAATAGCTATCTGTTCTTTTTTTTTGGCCGCCTTGGGTCTTAGTTGTGGCACGCAGGATATTTCATTGCAGCACATGGGCTCTCTGTTGTGGCACGTGGGTTGTGGCATGAGGGTTTTCTCTCTAGTTGTGGCATGTGAGTTTTTTTCTTTTTTCTTTCTCTCTCTTTAGTTGGGGCGCACAGGCTCCAGAGTGAATGGCTCTGTAGTTTGCGGCACTCGGGCTTAGTTGCCCCAAGGCATATGGGATCTTAGTTCCCTGACTAGGGATAGAACCTGAACCCGCGTCCCCTGCATTGGAAGGCGGATTCTTTACCACTGGACCACCAGGGAAGTCCCAGCTATCTGTTCTTTGAAAGAAAGAAAAGGTGTGGCATATTCTTTATCCACTAGTTTCTCCTCTGGGATAAAACAGAGATGAATGCTTTGACAATATTTACATGAGTAGGATGAAATAAAGGAGACAATGCCAGCTGCCAACAAGAAAAAATCCAAGGAAAAGAAAAATACAAGTAGTAGGTATGGGGGAAAAAAAGAAAGACATTAAAAATTAAAAGCCAGATAATAAATGCAGCAGAGATTTTTACATCTGAAAAGACTTTTGAACTACAGGTAGTGCTAACAATGGAAGATGAATTTAGGGAAAGTAAGGTAAGAGAAAGAGCAATCTAAGAGTAGAATGAAGAGTAAAAAAGAAAATAGCACAATAAAAATTACCTCATCCGGTTTTATCATTTTAATGAACATAAGCCAAAGAGTAAGGTCACAGACAAAAGTTTTTTACATCTCTGTCCTTTCATCAGTTCCCAAGTCAACAAATATTCGGGCAAAGAATAAGAAAACCTTTAAAGCAAGAAACAGAAATGAGAAAAAAGCTAAGTGCGTATGTTGTTGTCAACATTTTTAACCTTTGCTTTCAGATTTATTTCAAAATATTTGCTTCTGGTGTCTTGTGTCCTAAGCTGTAATGTACTTTGACTCAGCAGTCAGTGGACCACATTTTTGCCCAGGCTTGTCCTCAGCTTCTTCAGTTCCACATGGCGAGGGGACCATTCGGAGTATCCTTCCTTGTGAAGGAAGGTCCAACACAGCAAAGTTTGCTGTTGCTTTCCAGGTTGCCTTGGGAAGGCGGGGATGGTGGGAAGGTGTTGATGAAAAGAGAATAGAAACTTCAGTAGGGACCTCATTATTCTGCAAACCAATAATAAACTAGAATGCTGCTTTCAGGTGAAATAAAATTATTGCTAAAATAAAATGATGCTAATAAATAGCATTAGCATCATACAGGAACTTGTCAGAAATGTAAATTCTTGGACCCCATCCCAGACTTACTCAGTTAGTAATCTGATGGTAGAACCCACCGGTCTATGGTTTAACAATCCCTCCAGGTGAGTCTAACGGATGCCACTGACTTAATCCAAGCACTATGAATGACACATCACTATACTATAGATAACTAATGATATGTTCTTAACTGCCTAGAAGCTAGTTCTGGGGGAAGAAAAGCACTCTAGTGCTCTTGCAGAGGCAACTTTAGAGATCTGAAAGGTAAGGCAGGTGAAATGGAGGTTGCAGGCAAAAGCAACAGCATAAATAAAGACCTATAAAAATTATTCTGCACAACAGTTTTAAATGTTTGTTGTATACTATTTAAATGTGATTTTTTTTACTACATCCTTAAATAAGCTGGTTTTTCGACTCCCAAGGCCTAAAACAATTTATGCTAGATGTGTGGTTGTTGTTAAAGGACTATGGGATATACCCTATAGAGCAGAAGGGCAAAGTCCAGGTAAGCTGCCTCCATGTGTTTTGCTCACTAGACAGTTTATCTGGGGCTGAGAACATTTCTAACTAATGAAAAGATTGTCATGAGTCTGACATGCCACTGATATGCAGGCATTATACCTCTGTTATTCCTATCTTTTGGCTTCTGTCTTTGGAAAAAAATATGATAAAGGATCTCAGAACATCTATTTTTATGTCATACTAAGTGGTCAAGTGCTAAAAGCAATATTCAGCCAAAGCCAAGGCTGATGCCAGATATCTTATCATAGCTCCTGTATTTGAGAATAAATCCTGAATTCAATCAAAAAAATTACTACTGCAATTTTATTATTAACAATTTAGGAGTCAAATTTTAAGCACTTGATATAGTACATGAATAATCATTTCTTAGCCTTGTCAACTGCTGAAATGTTCCTATGGTCACAGTACTGCAAATTTATGATACCAAATAGATACTTAATTTCAACTGAGGTAAGTGAAAGTACAAGATATCTCTTGGGTATCTCATTTTTCTCTAAAACTTTCTTCTTTTCTTCACACTCTTTATATTCTTTACTATTCTGGATCAAAGATGATTTTTTATAGATGCTGTTGCACAAGATGAAGATGTTTTCCTTCAAAAAATATCGAGATGGCAAAGTTGACACTCTGCCTTAATTCAATCTCAGGTGATGTGAAAAATAATCAAATAGAACTTTTTCTTGAAAGACTCAGAACTAATTTACACAGCTACAAAGCTACAAGAGAGCAGAAGTTTGTTGCCCTCACTGACATTCCCAAGTATGTAGAAAGTGCTAAGCACATAATAAGTGCTCAAGGAATATTAATGGGATAAATGGATTTCAATAACTACAAACTAAAAATAATTCTTAAAGCTTATTTCACTTAATGTCATAATTACAAGTATACCAATGATTCCACAAGTATTCAAATTATGGTATATAGCCATGAGAACTCTGAAAGAGAAGAGGATGAGAATGGACCTCATTAAATTCAAGAATAGTCTAGAGCCACAATAATTAAAGCAGTGAAAGAGTAGAAGATTATGTGGACAGACCAATAGAACAGAACAGAAAAGCTAAGTATAGATCAAAATACATGGGAATTTTTTTTTTTTTTTTTTTTTTTTGCGGTACGCGGGCCTCTCACTGTTGCGGCCTCTCCCGCCGCGGAGCACAGGGTCCGGACACGCAGGCCCACCGGCCATGGCTCACGGGCCCAGCCGCTCCGCGGCACGCAGGATCCTCCCAGACCGGGGCACGAACCCGCGTCCCCTGCATTGGCAGGCGGACTCTCAACCACTGCGCCACCAGGGAAGCCCGGGATTTTGATGCATAATAAAGATTGAATCTCCAATCAATGGAAGTAAAGATGGACTTTTTAATAAGTGGCATTGGAGCCTCTGGGTAGCTATCTGGCCATTCACATACCAGGCCAAACTCCAATGGCTCAAAAATGTACTTGAAGAAAACATATCAAATCCCTTTATGATCTTGGAATGGGGAAGACATTGTAACTGACTTAAAATCTATAAGCTATAATATAAATTCAAATGCATTTAAAAGAAAAAAATGGTATACTAAGTGGTCAAAAAAATCCAAGATGGAAAATAAGTAAGAAAAAATATATATTTACAACTCATAGTCAAGAGTTCATCTTCCTAATACATAAAAAGCTCCTAAAAATCTAGAAGAAAGCCATTGACAATCCAATAGAAAATGGGTAAACATATGATCAGAACCCTCACAGGGAAAAAAACCCACAAATGATCCTTAAACATATACAAATGTGCTCAGCCTCAACCATAAGATACCAGTTTTCATCTACCATAGTGACAAAAATTCAAAAATATGACAACACATTCTGTTGATAAGGCTTTAGGGCAACAGGAACTCACATATCTTGGCCAGTGGGAATGCAAAATAGTAGAATCTCTAGGGAGGGAAATTTCACAGTGTACATAAAATTTACAAAAAATTTGACCAGGCAATCTCACTTCAGGGAATTTATCCTATAGATATACTTGAACACATGTGAAACATATAAGGTCATAGCAGTATCTAATTTTGAAAGTTAGGAAAAAGCCCAAGTGTCCATCAAAAGAAAACCGTTTAAATAAATGATGATGAAACACTACCCAACCATAAGTAATGAGGAAGCTCTCTTTATACTGATGTGGAAAGACCTCTAAGATATTGTTTAGTAAAGAAAGAAAGTATGAAAAGGTGTTTATAGTATGCTACCCTCTGAGTAAGGAATTAGGGAAGGTAAGTATATATTTGCATTTGCTAATATCTGCAATAAGAAATACTGAAAGTATGTGCAAAACAATATAGGGGTAGGGACTAGACTAAAGAAGCACAAAAGTAAAGTGACATCACAATGTATACTTTTAAATATAGTTTTTTAATTTGAATCATGGACTTATTTTTTTTTCTTTTTTTTATTGAAGTATAGTTGATTTACAATGTTTCAGGTGTACAGCAAGGTGATTCAGTTATACATATAAATATACGTATTCCTTTTCAGATTCTTTTCCATTATAGGTTATTACAAAATATTGAATATAGGGCTTCCCTGGTGGCTCAGTGGTTGAGAGTCTGCCTGCCGACGCAGGGGACACAAGGTTCGTGCCCCGGTCCGGGAGATCCCACATGCCGCGGAGCGGCTGGGCCCGTGAGCCATGGCCGCTGAGTCTGTGAGTCCGGAGCCTGTGCTCCACAACAGGAGAGGCCACAACAGTGAGAGGCCCACGTACTGCAATAAATATATATATATATATATATATATTGCATATAGTTTCCTCTGCTATACAGTTCAGGTAAGTCCTTGTTGTTTATAAAAACATATTCTTTTTATGTAAAGAATTGGAAACAATAAAAAAGAATTGTGACATAATCTAATCTATATAATTCTGCTTTGTACTATTATTTAAATGTTTCCAAACATCTGTTGGCTCAAAATGGTTGTAACTTTTCTTGAAGTTATCCTGCTAATACACTCTTTTTAATATGTCTTCACCATGATTTCCTCGATTTCAACTTTAAAACAAAAATCCTTTCATAATCATTATTAAGATTGTAGTGTGGGATGAATTGGGAGATTGGGATTGACATATATACACTAATATGTATAAAATAACTAATAAGAACATGCTGTATAGCACAGGGAACTCTAATTTACTTCGTTGTACAGTAGAAACTAACACAACATTGTAAAACAACTGTACCCCAACTAAAAAAATAAAAAAAGATTGTAGTGTTTACTCTTTTAAAGGTTGTCAATGACCCCTATGACCCACCTCTCAGTTCTTAACTTACTTGACTTGTCAATAGCATTTGGCAGAGTTGATCTCTCCATCCTCCTTGAAACTCTTTTTTTCATTAGGTTTCCAGGATACACTCTCCTTGTTTTCTTCTTACTTCACTAGTGGTTCCTCATGTTCTTTGCCAGTTCCACCTCTCCTGCCCAACTTCACAGTGTTGGTACAATTATGCTCACTCATTTTGTGATCTCGTCAGGTCTCGTGGCTTTAAATACCCATCACATGCCAATAACTCCCAAATTTAAAACTGCAGCCCTGACCTCTTCTGAACTCTAGATTTATATTCCTCGCTGCCTAGCTGAAGTCTCCAGTTAGGTATCTGACATCTCAAATTTAAGATACCCAAAACTGACCACATAGCCCTCCTTCCCAAACTGATTACCCACAGCCTTTCTCATTTTAATTGATGAGGAATTATCTTTGACTCCTCTCTTTTAAATCCCATCATCTACTGTGGGGAAATTCAGACAACTCCACTCTCAACCTCATCTGCTTGTTACCACCTTCACTACGACACTCATTCAAGCCACCACCATCTCTGATCTGCATGATAATAATCTACTAACTGGGGGCTTCCCTGGTGGTGCAGTGGTTGAGAGTCCCCCTGCCAATGCAGGGAACACAGGTTCGTGCCCCGGTCCGGGAAGATCCCACATGCTGCGGGGCGGCTGGGCCTGTGAGCCATGGCCGCTGAGCCTGCGCGTCCAGAGCCTGTGCTCCGCAACGGGAGAGGCCGCAACAGTGAGAGGCCCACGTACCACAAAAAATAAAAAAATAAAAAATAATCTACTAACTGGATCTCCTCCTACAATCTCTTTTCAACACAGTACCCATTTGACATATAAATCAGATTGTGTCATTCCGCTGCTCAAAATCTCCAAAGGTTCCCCATCTCACTCAGAAGCCACAGTCGTTCAAATGTTCTACAAGGTCCCATATGATCTCACTTTTCATTATTCATCTAACTTCATCTCCTATTACTCTTCTCTCATCCCTCAGTCCAACTACTCTGACTTTACACACTCCAGATATCTGCTTGGCTAACTCCCTCTTCTTTAAATCTGTACACAGATGTCACCTTTGCAATGAAATCTATCCTAATGATCCTGTTTAAAACTGTAGCATTCTCCTCATCTCCAGCGCTCCAAACACCCTTTGCCTTGCTCATTTTTTTCTAAACCACTTATTGACTTCCATATAATTTGTTTACTATATTTATTGTAAATTTTCTGTCTCCCTTCTCTGTAACGTAAGTTCCATGAGGGAAGGAATTTTGTGTGCAAGCACCTCAAACGTTGCCTGCCATGTGGTAAGTGTACAGTATAACACTTGTTATTTATTTATTCATTTATTTATTCATTCATTCATTCACTTATTTTGGCTGTGCCAGGTCTTTATTGCGGCATGTGGGATCTTTAGTTGCGGCATGCGGACTCTTTGTTGCAGCATGCATGCAGGATCTAGTTTCCCGACCAAGGATCGAACCCAGGCCCCATGTATTGGGAGTGCGGAGTCTTTCCCCCTGGACCGCTGGGCAAGTCCCAACACTTGTTAAATGAATATATAAATTCATTTTAAGAATAGAGGAGATAGGTATCCTTTTGGAAAGAGGAGTCAATTATCAAATAGGATAAGTCATTATTTGTTGTCAAATTTAATTAACCCACAAAACTAATATCGAAGGAGCAAGTCTGGGAAAAATTTAAATTGAGTTTTAAAATAGTATTAAAAAGAAATAGGGCTTCCCTGGTGGCGCAGTGGTTGGGAGTCCGCCTGCCGATGCAGGGGACACGGGTTGGTGCCCCAGTCCGGGAGAATCCCACATGCCGCTGAGCGGCTGGGCCCGTGAGCCACGCCGCTGAGCCTGCGCGTGCGGAGCCTGTGCTCCGCAATGGGAGAGGCCACAGCAGTGAGAGGCCCGCGTACCACAAAAAAAAAAAAAAAAAAGGAAATAGCTATCTTCTAGCAGACTTCTATTGGTAGACATTTAGGTTATCTACAGTTTAACAATGTTTCCATTTTCATCTTATTCATACCTCCTTATCTGTACAAGCATGTCTCTAGGATGAATTACTGGTAACAGATTCACTGGGTCAAAAAGCAGATACATTATAAATTTTGAAACATGTTACCAAATTACATTTGATGAGTGTATATCAATTTATACTCACATATTCAGGGTATAGACATGTCTGTATATTATCAATTTTCTATAATATCCTCTTTATTATCACAATAAAATAAATACCTGCACATAGAAAACATGTCATTTTAATTATCGGTACTTTTACAAAATATTTCAATAAAATATAAACACAATGTCCAAAAAGGAAGTGAAAGTTGAATAACGACTGCTGACTGATTTAATTAATTGAAAAATGAACTAATAGCTAGATGGATTAATGGAGGAGTGGATGGATGAATGGATGGATGGATGGATGGATGGATGGATGGATGGATGGATGGATGGGTGGGTGGATGGATGGATACTGAGTGAGTAGATATCTGGCAAGAAATGTTTTAAGAGCAGTAAATGGGAAAACAAGGTTCCCTGGTTGTATAAAATGGCTAAGGCAACAACAGGAAAGGAACTCAGTTTTGAGAGTAAAAAAAAAAAAAAGACTCATTCAGGGAAACAATTGGAAATCAAATTTTGTTTCTCTTCTAATTAATCTGAAGAGAATAAAATAAAATAGAATGTGGGAAGCATCAATAAAATCTTCCCCTCTCACAAAACCAAACACTCATGACTGCTTAATAAAACAAGTTAGTCTGTGTGAGGCTAACTGGGAATAAAATGGTATAAAGTTTCTCAAATTAAACTGTAAACTATATTCTAACTTCCCACCTCACAGCATAGTTAGTGCTTCAAAGATGCAGAGTAACTTGGAAGATTTGAGCATGAAAAGTAATGTCTAACCTTCAGCATAGTGAACTCTAAGTGGGGGGAATGTTTCCAGACATCAGAGATGATGTTTCAAGTCCTTCATTCATTCTAAAACACATAAGAACACTCTAATACCAAACAATCACCCCCACCAGCACTTCTCAGAGTCCTTCTCCTTCACAGATAATCTGACCCACGGCCTAGTGTGTTCTGACTGCGTACTACCTTCTTAAGGATATATGACAATATAAGATCCTCCTTGTTTCTCTTGTCTCTGTAACGGTACACAGGCCTCTCACTGCTGCGGCCTCTCCCATTGCGGAGCACAGGCTCTGGACGCGCAGGCCCAGCGGCCATGGCTCACGGGACCAGCCGCTTCGCGGCATGTGGGATCCTCCCCAACTGGGGCACGAACCCGTGTCCCCTGCGTCGGCAGGTGGACCCTCGACCACTGCGCCACTAGGGAAGCCCTTTCTTTTCTTAATCAACATCAATAATCTAAGGTAATTGAGAAGGACTTTCTTGAGTCCCTTGAACAGTATATCTCTTCAGAGAATTATGAGAGAATATTTCTTATACATTTACCAGAAAATTTTCATGGAACTATGCATGTCTGGTAGGGTAGGCAGGGATAAAAAGAACATGTGTTTTGAAATCAGAGAGACTTGAGTTTGAATACTGACTCTGCTATTTCCAGCTAAATGACCTTAGCATCTCTAAGCCTCTGGTTCTACATCTTTAAATGGAAATAATATTTACTTTGATGGGTTGCAGATTAAGCTAGTCTGTAGAAGCACCAATTACAACACATTGCAGGCAACAATTTTTGAATAATGGTCTTCAAGATAAAACACAAAGGGGAAGATAAATGGGCCTGTGCAATCTGCCGTTGTATATTGATTACTGATTTGGGGAGTTGAATAATTTGTAATTTATTATAAGAAATTTAAAGGTCAAGGAAGCAAAATACTTATATCAGTTATTGCATATGCCGAGAGCATTTAGGTGTTCTTTCACTGATGGGGAAGTGCAGGGCATCTTCTAAATTTATGAAACATCTGTTAAAGAAGCTGGTTCTTCATTAAATAAAAAGAATTTCCTTGGCAATGTTGATAAATGAGAACAGGTGATGATCCCAGATGAGATTATGATTATAAATGAACCTATTGAAATTCTTTGGTATTGTTATAGAGACATCAAAATCAAAATACATGAGAAATGAAAACAGAGTTCATTGAGCCCCTGAAATACACTGGGAACCACAGGAGAATGGCTCTCTCATGCCCCAGTCAACTTAGATTCCACATTCTAAATGGGAATTCAATAGGATCAAAACTGATACTTTCTGCTGGACTCCCTAAATCTACTACCTGAAATTCCCCAGTTAGTGACAACAGAATAATTTCTAGGATTCAAATTCAAATTATAACTACACATAAAGAAAAGGAAACATTCCCTGAAAGTCATGTTGAACAGTCTGCCTTTAACAAGTGGGCACCAAGCAATAATCTAGGACATTTTATCTGCATAACTTCTCTATGAGATAGGAAGAAGGACTATGCTAATTTAATAGATGAGGGAACAGAAATTAAGTGACCTGTAGATCTACTAAGCATTTATATAAAAATGATCACATTTGGCCAAAAACATGAGATTCAATCTCCAGCCTCCCATCAGTCAATGTCTTTTTATTAAAAAGGTACCTTATGGGCTTCCCTGGTGGTGCAGTGGTTGAGAGTCCACCTGCCGATACAGGGGACACGGGTTCATGCCCCGGTCCGGGAAGACCCCACATGCCGCGGAGCAGCTAGGCCTGTGAGTCATAGCCGCTGAGCCTGTGCGTCCGGAGCCTATGCTCTGCGATGGGAGAGGCCACAACAGTGAGAGGCCGGCGTACCGCAAAAAAAAAAAAAAAAAAAAAACAGCAAAGTGGCAGTGAAACAGCTGGGAGATGATTTCCTGCTCTGTTCCTTATTCTTCACCTTATCAAGTGACCAATGAACTTTTCCAAAGCACCACTCTCTAGCAGGTTCCCACCATAATCATGGAACTCAAAAATCCCAAAGCCCCAGAGGGTAAAGCAAGGTCAAGAGAAGTGACAGGGCTTCCCTGGTGGCGCAGTGGTTGAGAATCGGCCTGCTAATGCAGGGGACACGGGTTCGTGCCCCGGTCCGGGAAGATCCCACATGCCGTGGAGCCTGCGCGTCTGGAGTCTGTGCTCCGCAACGGGAGAGGCCACAGCAGTGAGAGACCCGCGTACCGGAAAAAAAAAAAAAAAAAAGAGGCAACGATAGTGAGAGGCCCGCGCATCGCGATGAAGAGTGGCCCCCGCTTGCCACAACTAGAGAAAGCCCTAGCACAGAAACGAAGACCCAACACAGCCATAAATAAATAAATAAATTTAAAAAAAAAAAAAAAAAAAGAGAAGTGACAACACTCTCATTGTGAGCCTGACTCAACAGAATCGCTTTTAGAATTTAAAAGCGAGACATGCTCAACTGTTATGAGTTGCTGTGATAATGCATAATTAGACGGTGATTTAACACAGAGCTAAAAAAAAATGACAGTAATCATGGGGGGGAGGGAAGAAAATGCCAACGAAAGCAGTTAAATGAGCTGAAGTGTCTGGCATTTTTGTGATGTGTATCTGTTAGTAATTTGTCAGACTGTAACAATAGAGGTAATTTCACAAATAACAGGAATTCATCAGTTCACAACAGCACTCACTGGTATTTAACATGGAAGAAAAGGATTTGTATTTGGCTTATCAACTTAAAGAAATAGTTATGGGACTTAGGCCTAGCGTACAATTACAAAGTGAAGTGGAGAACTGGTCGTTAATCAGGAAAATTCAAAGCTGTACAAATCTGACTTACAATGACTTACAAGGTAGAAAATTGCTTTGGGAAAGATTTCACAAAATTAAGAAAAAGTTAATAATGGTGTTTCATGGGTAGGGCAGACTGTTTCCCATCACCTTCAAGCACTGTTTGGCTAGTGTGCTTGTCTCCAGTTTCACCTGCCACCCCTAAGAGGCATCCAAAGTTTTAGCCATGGGAAGCCATGCACATTATCACCAATGAGCTTATCTTTCCCACACCTGTGCACATGATTCTTCCTAAGTGAAATATCCTTTCTCTTTGTTCCACTCAGCTAGCAATTTATCCCCTAATGTTAAATTCAAATGATACTTCTCCCAAGACACTCCCCTGACTTGTCTCCTCAAACCCTACAATACTCATATACTGCTGCCCTGTATTCCATTCCACCCCATCATATTAATCACTCTATATTGTAATAACTAGTTTGCATACCTTTCCTTCTGGGAGTTTTACACAGGCAATGACTGCATTTCTTTGCTATTCCCTCCTTCCTAGAAACATCATAGATATTCAACAAATATTGATGAATGAACAAATGAATGAACAGGAGACTTAAAGCATGATCAGTGAGAAAGATATGTATTGAATCTCCTCTCTTCTCACCATTATTCTCTCCTCAGTACCCATGAAATGCACATAACAGAAGAGTCTATAAGTTTCTCCTTATTCTTAACATTGCCTCTAACGCAAGGGATAATTTCAAAAAAAAAAATCTAAGAGAATATTGACTCAAAATATCCCTACAACTAAAATGAATGAAAAATAGGAGAGTGAGAGAAACATGAAATATGACTTATTTAAATCTGGCATTTGAAAAGATTCAGATGATACTCCATGATAAAATGAGATAGCAAAGTAATCCTAGCTAGTTGTTTTCCTTTTCTTGTTATTCAGCTGTATTACAATAGATCATAGTGTCTAATTAGGAGTTGCTATAGTTTAGAAAAAAAATCTCAAACAGCTTAAAACACATAAAAATGTGAGACTTCCACTGTTCTATTTTTCTAAACTTCAAGACATTTTTTACCTCTTTGTTGATTCACAAACCTGGAGAGCTTCCCAGGTGAAATCTGAAACCAGCCCCCATATATGGAGGGCAAGGAGAAATCAAAGAAAAATTCAGACCACTCCAGATTGGTAGGTGACGGTATTAATAAGCAAGGGAACTTACAGGGGAGGCATGACTTGGGCGACCTCAAGATAAGGAGATCACTGCACCCGCCAACCAGAATCTCTCGAAGTTTTATATAGAGCTTTGACTGGGCTCAATCACATCAATCACACTGTCCAGATGGTCCCAACAACACATTATTCTCTCAAGGCTGCGTCCTTGAAAACAACTCCCACTGTAGGAATGAAAGTAGATTCTACGGACAGCGGAGGGGAGTGAAGAGCCCCCAGCTACTCAGGTCCAGCTCAAGGATCAACGGGTAGTCACATCCCCTTAATGATAATTTCAATATTCCTGTAAACCAACACAACCTTGTGTTTCTCAAAGAAAACATAATGCAATGGAAACATAAGGAAACATAAGCAACATATGTAATTAAAAATCAAAATACAAAATGATATAAGTAACCCCCTTACCTTTTAAAAAGTCATAAAATAGTGTGTTTACTTGAAGAGGAAAGAGTATCTTATTGTGTCAATCTCAGAGGAAGTACAATTTATAACTTATCAGTAAGGGCCCATAAAGAAAGATAAACAATCCTACACCAATGCAAAATGACTATGCAAATAGGAAAGCTTTTAAATTACTGCCCAACATCTTTCAACATAGGATAATTGGCTTTTCCCCTTTGCCTAAGTCATCTATGCTCAAGAAACTGTGTCCCAATTTTGTCCATCTTAGTCGTAACAAATTTATCCTTTCATGTTCCTTCTTAAGTATTATCATAATCTTTATACTCATTTAACCCCAGGGGAATGATGGGATGATTACCCAGGTGAATCAATTTGGGATCAAAGAAATCATTTAACACTTCCCTACGTAAGGTGAGTCAGATTTTAGAGGCTAGGGTGAGGTAGGGCACAGATTATACTCAAACAAGGAGCTGAAGCCCTGGGGGTTCCTTATACACACAATAGGAAGTACATAAAATCCATAGTCTTAAAGAACAAACTGACAGTTTCTTGGCACAGTAAAATGACATTATACCACATTTACTATAACCAAGTTTCTTTTCTTTATAGGGATGGAGAACTACAGAAGGGAAATTATAATGTAGGAAGGTAAAATGTTTTATGTGCCATAACTGAGAAAGTACAATTTATCCCAGACTGCAGTACACAAAGTGAGTACTTTGTTACTTTTTTTTTACACCTTTATTGGAGTATAATTGCTTTAGAATGGTGTGTTAGTTTCTGCTGTATAACAAAGTGAATCAGCTGTGCATATACATTTATCCCCATTTCTCCTCCCTCTTGCATCTCCCTCCCACCCTCCCTATCCCACCCATCTAGGTGGACACAAAGCACCGAGCTGATCGTCCTGTGCCATGCGGCTGTTTCCCACTAGCTATCTATTTTACATTTGGGAGTATATTTATGTCCATGCCACTCTCTCACTTCGTCCCAGCTTACCCTTCCCCCTCCCCGTGTCCTCAAGTCCATTCTCTACATCTGCGTCTTTATTCCTGTCCTGCCCCTAGGTTCTTCAGAACCATTTTTTTTTTTAGATTCCACATATATGTGTTAGCATACGGAATTTGTTTTTCTCTTTCAGACTTACTTCACTCTGTATGACAGTCTCTAGGTCCATCCACCTCACTGCAAATAACTCAATATCATTTCTTTTTAAGGCAGAGTAATATTCCATTGTATACATGTGCCACATCTTCTTTATCCATTCATCTGTTGATAGACACTTAGGTGGCTTCCATGTCCTGGCTATTGTAAATAGAGCTGCAATGAATACTGTGGTACATGACTCTTTTTGAATTATGGTTTTCTCAGGGTATATGCCCAGTAGTGGGATTGCTGGGTCATATGGTAGTTCTATTTTTAGTTTTTGTTTTGTTTTGTTTTGCTTTGCAGTACGCGGGCCTCTCCCGTTGTGGAGCACAGGCTCCGGACACGCAGGCCCAGCGGCCATGGCTCACGGGCCCAGCCGCTCCACGGCATGTGGGATCGTCCCGGACCGGGGCACGAACCCATGTCCCCTCTATTGGCAGGCAGACTCCCAACCACTGTGCCACCAGGGAAGCCCTATTTCTGGTTTTTTAAGGAACCTCCATACCGTTCTCCATAGTGGCTGTATCAGTTTACATTCCCACGAACAGTGCAAGAGGGTTCCCTTTTCTCCACACCCTCTCCAGCATTTATTGTTTATAGATTTTTTGATGATGTCCATTCTGACTGGTGTGAGGTGATATCTCATGGTAGTTTTGATTTGCGTTTCTCTAATGATTAGTGATGTTGAGTATCCTTTCATGTGTTTGTTGGCAATCTGTGTATCTTCTTTGGAGAAATGTCTATTTAGGTCTTCTGCCCCTTTTTGGATTGGGTTGTTTGTTTTTTTAATACTGAGCTGCATTAGCTGCTTGTATATTTTGGAGATTAATCCTTTGTCATTTGCTTCATTTGCAAATATTTTCTCCCATTCGGAGGGTTGTCTTTTCATCTTGTTTATAGTTTCCTTTGCTGTGTAAAACTTTTAAGTTTCATTAGGTCCCATTTGTTTATTTTTGTTTTTATTTCCATTTCTCTAGGAGCTGGGTCAAAAAGGATCTTGCTGTGATTTATGTCATAGAGTGTTCTGCCTATGTTTTCCTCTAAGAGTTTTATAATGCCTGGCCTTACAATTCGGTCTTTAATCCATTTTGAGTTTATTTTTGTGTATGGTGTTAGGGAGTGTTCTAATTTCATTCTTTTATATGTAGCTGTCCAGTTTTCCCAGCACCACTTATTGAAGAGGCTATCTTTTCTCCATTGTATATTCTTGCCTCTTTTATCAAAGATAAGGTGACCATATGTGCATAGGTTTATCCCTGGGCTTTGTATCCTGTTCCATTGATCTACATTTCTGTTTTTGTGCCAGTACCATACTGTCTTGATTACTGTAGCTTTGTTATATTACTTTCTAGTGCTTAGACAAGTACTAAGGCAAGGTCTTCACAGTACTTTATGGTATTAAGGAAAATACTATGGGTGCTTATGTTCTACCCAAAACAAAATCAGGCAAACATTACCAAACCAGCAACAGCCTGTGGAGAGTGAATTGTTTTTTCTGCTTTTCACAGCAAGTATGACATGGACACCTGCTATAGAATATGCTCACAAGCTCCTAATTCTTCCCACCCCGTTCCATTCACATGGGCTCCACAGGAGCTGCTATGCTCTTACATGGCCACTGTTGATTAGCCCAAGGATAGCCACCTGAGCAAGTTGGGCCAATGAGCACATTCCCTTGGATGTTTGGACTTGGAACCCAAGAGAGTGCCAAAGCACTCTCTATTCAGGAGACAGAAACTGTCAGCACCATGTTTCATCAATATGGGAATAACTGCCAATGATAAGAGAAATAATAAATGTGAAATATACAAAAAGAGACATTCCTTAGTTGTTCATCCACTAAAAGAGGAAAACTACAAGACAGGACTTGTCTATGTAATCACTCTCAGATCTAAAGACAACAAAAGTGGCCTTCTTTTAGCATCATTCCATTCCTCAGTCAATAGCACTCTGTTCATCCAGTACTAGTAGTCAGGAACCTGGAAGTTCCTTGAACTTGCTTTTTTCTCATTTCCTGTAACCAATACAGTTACAAACTCAGTTGGACCATAAATTATAATGATCTTTAGAGTCAAATTCCATCTCTATTGCTACCATTCTAATTCAAGCCACAGTTCTATCTCTCCTTGACTTCAACAGAACCTTCTAACTTACTTTCCCTCAACCCAATATGCACACTTGAACCCCATACTCATTTGATTAAACCACACATGGCCAAAGTGAGCTTTCCAAAGCATACATCTGAAATCATGGGACCTTCTGCCTCCACCTGATCACTATATCTAAAACACTCCAGTTGGCATCTTTTTTTTTTTTTTTTTTGCGGTACACGGGCCTCTCACTGTTGTGGCCTCTCCCATTGCAGAGCACAGGCTCCGGACGCACAGGCTCAGTGGCCATGGCTCACGGGCCCAGCCGCTCCGCGGCATGTGGGATCTTCCCGGACCGGGGCACAAACCCGTGTCCCCTGCATCAGCAGGCGGACTCTCAACCCACTGCGCCACCAGGGAAGCCCTCCAGTGGCATCTTCGTTCCAATAATGTAAAGGAAAAAAAAACCTTAATGTGGCCTACAAAATGCTAACTTTCTGAACCCTACCTAGCTATTAGCACTATCTTGCACATCAACTCCACACTGCCCAAATCTATAGATACCAAGGAAAGCATTTCTATTAGTCAGCTTTTCCATATGAGGTAGCTATGGTTTTTTGTGCTTTTCTAGTTCTCTTTGCTTCAAAGAATTGTTTAGCTTGACCAGTACCACTGACTATAAAGATACTCCAGTCCTGGTAACAAGTGGATCTGCCATACAGCTAGCTCTTCTGTTAGGTGCCATCTCCAAAAACAAAGAAAAAAATATCATATAACTACTTGACACCTATCTGCTCTGTTTAAGTGCAAATTCTAAATCCAGCGTTTCAAAAGTGTTATTAGTGCCAGTGATTTCTGTTAAAATTTTTGAATTTTATAAAACCTCTAGAAGACATAAAATTGAGCAAAGCAAAGGACCATTTTTGCAGGAGAAGAGACAGTAGACTAAATTCTGAGAACTACCTAAATCCACTAAGAGATGGGTGCTTGTTAAAAATGCAAACTCTTGTGCTCTTTTCCTATACCTTACCAAATCAGAATCTCTTTGGGAAACACTCCAAAATATGCATTTTAGTAAGTTCCTCAGGTGATACTTCTCCACATTAAAGGAGAGTCAAGTGAGGGAAGAGTTCCCAGGATCGGGCCGTCAGAAATATCAATTAGAAACTATGGAAGGAAGATGGAAAGGACAAAGGAGATTATGAAGAAGGGGTCAGAGAAGCAGGAAAGAAACCATAACAAGAAGTATCATGGAAACCAAGAAAGCAAGCTTTTCAAGGAGGGAGAAGCCAACTCAGCTGAATGGCAAAGTGAGGCTCTTGTAACATGAGGACTGAGAAGTGTCCACTCAGTTGGGCCTCACAGAAGTAATTAATGACTTACTGTCACCAGTTTCAGTCAAGTACTGGGGATGGAAGTCATGGTAGGGTGAGCTAACCACTGAATAAAAAGAAAACCTGGGAACAACCCCGTATCTATCAAAAGGAGAAAGTACTTCTATATAACATTCCACGGTGTGAATTTATTTATAAATAAAACTGAATAAATTACAGCTACATGTTGCAATATGGAGAAGTCTTAATAATATAATGTAAGTGAAAAAAACTGAGTCTCAGAAGGCTATATTTAGGAAACAGTCCTTTGTGTAATTTTAAAAATTAATTAATATCAAATATTATATATTTCAGGCTGCATAATTATTTGGTAAAATGATTTTTAAAGATAAAGGGAACAATATAAAATTTTAAAATTTGGTCACTTTGACGGGTGAGGAAAGCAGGGGTGTGGTATAATCAAAGAGCACATATAGATTGAATGAGTGTCAAAGTTCTAGTTCTCATGTGTTTATATTAATTTCTATCACATGTGTTTATTATATCATTTAAAAATAAATATATGGGTTTCATTTCTGCAGGAGAGCATGAACAGCTCCATGGATTCACCCCTCACCCCACACCCAGAGAAACTGGTGGAAAAATTATGTAAAAAGAACAAACATTTAAAGTCTCTGGAAAATGGACCTAAGAGCATACAGCAAATAAATTAACATCTATTCCACATATCTAAGAAGGGTTAATATCCAAAATATGTAAGGAATTCATACAATTCAATGTCAAAAAATAATAATAATAACCTGATTAAAAATGAGCAAAAGACATGTCTCCAAAGAAGACATACAAGTGGCCAACAGGTATATGAAAAGATGCTCAACATCACTAGTCACCTGGGACATGCAAATCAAAACCTCAGTAAGATATCATCTCACACCTGTTAGAATGGCTATTATCAAAAAAAACAAAAGACAAAAAGTACTGGCGAGAATATGGAGAAATTGGAACTCTTGTACATTGTTGGTGAGAATGTAAAATGGTGCAGCCACTATGGAAAAGAGTATGGAGGTTCCTCAAAAAATTAAAAAGGGAACTAACATATGAGCCAGAAATCCCACTTCTGGGTATATAGGATTCAAAAGAAGTAAAATCAGAACCTTCAAGAGATATCTGCACTCTCATGTTTATTGTAGCATTATTCACAATAGCCAAGACAGGAAACATCCTAAATGTCCATCAATGGGTAAAGAGAAAGAAAATGTGGTATACAATGGAATATTATTCAACCTTTAAAAAGGAGGAAATTCTGCCATATGGAGCAATATGGATGAACCTGGAGGACATTATGCTAAGTGAAAAAAAACCAGTCACAAAAAAGGGTAAATACTGCATGATTCCAATTACATGAGGTATCGAAAATAGTCAAATTCATAGAAGCAGAGAGTAGTACAGTGAGTTGCCAGGGAAGGGGACGAGGAGAATGGGAAGTAGCTGTTCAACAGGTAATAAAGTTTCAGTTATGCAAGATGAACAGTTCTAGAGAGCTGCCTTGCAACAGAGTACTTATAACCAACAATAATGTATTGTAAACTTAAAAACTTAAGAGGATAGATCTCATTTCAGTGTTTTGAATCCCAATTTTTAAAAAAAAAGAAAAGAAAGGAAATAAATTTAAGGATAAGTTCAAGAATTGGGAAGGAAAAAATAAAATAAGATAAAGTCAACTTAAGCTCCAAGGGCATTTGCTGAATCCAGGGGCGCCTGAGCTTTGATTATTTTTCAAGGCCTCCGAGAGAGCTGAGGAGAGAGAAGTCCACCAAAAGATGGGGAGACCCCTGTATAAAAAAGAGCCCTGTGTAAAGAACTATATCCTCACACCTCAGAAAAAGAGTGAAAGTAGAAATAAGTCTGTTCCCACTCTCAGCTCCAAGCAATAGCAAGTTAAACCACTCATCTTGAACTTTGGCACTGGGTGAAGAACAAAAAGAAAAATTTCCTGGAAAATTCTCAACCAAAAATCAGCCCTTGTATGGGTTCCCGGCCTAAATCCATTCTTCCTGGATGATCCAAAACCCCACAAGCCAAGAATTTAAATTCAAGTGGTGTCAGACTTGAGACTTTTAATGAGCATAGAATATAAAATAATTATGTTTGATTTATCTAAGGAAATTTTTTGTTTTGAAAATATGAACAAGCAAAAAACAAAAGAAATGAACAATGAGATTTAAAAATAAATAAAATTTCAATAAAAGAAAAATTCAATAATTGAAATCTAAAACAACGGATAATGGATAGGTTTAATAACATTTGACATAGCTAGAGAGTCACCGAATTGGGAGATGAATAATAATACACAAACACTTAGATAATGTTTAAATACTTGCTTACTATTCCAAACACTTTAAAAATATTAATTCATTTAATCCTCAAAACAATCCTATGAGGTAGACACCATTAATTTTCCCATTTCAGATAAGAAAAAAAGAGCCATAGATTAAATAAATTGCCTAAAACTAACATTTGGAGGAGCCACCTCCCAAACAGGAGCAAAAGATTCCAGATAAATCATTTAACCTACCCTCAAAATTATTACTTAAATCCTTAGATTAATTGACAACAATTAGTCTGTTAGTCTGTTTTATATTTTAAATCATATTCTAAAAGAATAATTTGGGTATAATTATTCATTGTTTTTATACTTATAATTACCAATTAGGTTATTTTTCTAGATAAGAAAAAACTTGAATGGCATCAGAAAGATCTGATCATTGAGACCTTAAGGCTATAATCCATACATCATCATATCTTATGAATGTATTATATTATGTTAATATTTATTCACACAAAGATGTGAAGTGGCTTCCAGGAAATAAAATCAAAATATCAACATATCAATAAAAAAATGTCAAGACCAAGAAAATCTAAATTAGATTAAAAGATCAAGCCGAGAGAGAGAGAGAGAGAGAGAGAGAGAGAGAGAGAGAGAGAGAGAGAGAGAGAGAGAGAGAGAGAGAGAGAGAGAGAGAGGTAGAAGCTTCTAGGCTTCTTTGAGGGGTTACTTTGAACAGAGCCCTGGAGGAGACACAGACCATCAGTAGCCACATTATCAGAATAAATAACGGTACACACTATAAAACCTCATCTTAATCAGATGTGCCAGTGTGTTTTGGGGGTTTGTTTTTAGGGGTTTTATTTGGAGACTTTTTCCAAACTTTTTTTTTTTTTGCGGTACGCGGGCCTCTCACTGTTGTGGCCTCTCCCACTGCGGAGCACAGGCTCCAGACGCGCAGGCTCAGCGGCCATGGCTCACGGGCCCAGCCGCTCCGCGGCATGTGGGATCTTCCCGGACCGGGGCACAAACCCGTGTCCCCTGCATCGGCAGGCAGACTCTCAACCATTGCGCCACCAGGGAAGCCCCTTCCAAACTTTCTGATGCAATTTTGAAATTGTTTCTCATTGACCACTGATAGCTGGATTCACCATTTTAAGCTTCAGACTCGCTTCAGACTCTTCTGAGAGTCTTTATGGAATCAATTATGACACTATCATTTCTCTGATTTAATATGCTTCTCAAAATATAATCTTTTTCTGTATTTTCAGTACATTTTTCCACTGTTTATTATCCTAGGGAAAACCAATCCTAAATGCATTTTATACAAAATTGTCTGGTTTCTGGAACTCAATACATTTTATAGTGCTTGAAACATTTCATTGTCCATCCACGTCACTTTGCTTTCCTCAAAAATAAATTTATATTGATTCATGATGTACCACACTTTTCCATTATTCTAGTGAGGCACATTTTCAGATTATTTCTCCAAAGTTTACTCTTTACAAAAGCATTAAATATAGCATGAGATGGAGTTTTGTGACTTCATCAAAAAACGTAACAGTTTTTATCTAAAAATGTAGTTTTGGGTTTTATTACAGCACAAGTCTAAATATTATATTTGTAGATTTGTGTCAAATTTCCCCATGGATTTTTTTTTTTTTTTTAGAAATGTGTTACACACAAATGTTGGCAGCTTGCAATTCTAAAATTGTAAATTGTAAAAAATATTTTTGAAGAAAAGAGGTATGTCACCTTATATCATCCTTAAGTGGGGACTTGATAATAATATACCAGTGAATTAAACTTTAAACTTAAAGCTGAAGAACAAAGTGATAAGAATAGGAAAGAAGATATTTTTCCCAGGAAAGTAAATAATTTGACTTTAGGTCAGCCTTTTGGAGCACAGTCGGGAAAACCAAAATAAGAAAAGAGATGCAACTGGCAAGAAGACAGAAAAGACAGTAAAAAAGTGGCTCAGTGACTCCATAGTAAGAAGAGGATAAAGGAACACATTGCCCCTTTATTACACGGAGAGAAAAGCAATAACAGTGGATACCAAAAAGCCACAGGTTTAAAATTGTTTTGTTGAGGCTATTATTTTTTTCCAAACTGAGTCAAAACTTCACAGCTGAGAGGACTAGAAGGGCTAGCACATTAAAGAAACTTTCAAAATGTTTTCAGTACTGTGACTTCCTGTCATACTTATCATCTAAATACCATATTTTAAAACATAACCATATATTATGCTGTATTTTATCTAATTGTTTCATACAAACACACACACAAACATACACACCCCTATCTATTAGTATATTCTAATTAGACTGTAAACTTCTTGAGTAGAGAAACTGTTTTATACTTACTTCGGAATGAAAGTTTCCAGCTTAGAATAAAGTGGATAGCAGATAGTCTAAAAAATATTTGTTAAACTGAATTAGGATTGGTAAAATATCTGGTAGAATTTATCAAAAGTTGTCTTTCAGGAGGTCTGACTTTCAGAAAAGTAAAACATAATACACTGTAGCAGCCTGAACTTAATCTTGATTATTCAGATGATACCTTAGATATTTATTTTCATTATAGTGTGTATCTCAAGGCTTTGAGGTTTTAATTTTTATCAGTGTGAGAAAAAAACACAAAAATACTTAGTAACTGAGACACTTTTAATTGAAACATTATAGACAACCCAGTTTAGATGGTATCCATTGTTTTAAAATCTACATTTATTGTGT
Organism: Phocoena sinus; assembly: GCF_008692025.1. NCBI lineage: Eukaryota > Metazoa > Chordata > Mammalia > Artiodactyla > Phocoenidae > Phocoena > Phocoena sinus. The sequence continues at coordinate 29,001,773 of NC_045775.1, forward strand.
AGCTCACACAATTCGTGGACATAAAATGATTGAAGCACAGAACCAAGAGCTGCTATGTGCAGACAAGGACTATAGCTGCATTCCACAAGAGCTGTGATGGCAACCATTCATTTTCAGCTATGGTCCAACCTAGGAGAGCCTCTCCCTTCAAAACATCCTCCCCAGCCCCTAAGGCAGGCAGAATGTTGACCACGAGGAATCCAAGGACAGCTAGCAGTGAGGTCAGATACAGAGAGAGATTTTTAGGACCTTGAAAACCAAAAAGAAGTCACTCCCAGGGTGGTAAGTGCTGGAGGCCAGGAGATAACAGAAAGAAAGCATAGAAGAGAAAGAGCTGCATCCCTTTAACAGGTTAGTGAACAGTATCTTTACATTCTGAATTTCAAGCTATTGTAGACCCAGAGAGTGGTCATTTTTTAATGACCACTTAGCAATTAGTAATGAGGGCCCTGATACAGAGAAGGGAGAAGCCTCATGAATTACAGTACAGGACAAGAATAGTTTAAGACACTGAAGACAATCCTAGACAAGGTCACCTAAAACAAAGATACAAATTTGAATCCAACCAGAAAAGAGATGAAAATATAATTACAAGTGTATCATCGTACATCATATATAAATATCCTGAAGTGGGGGTAGAATAAACTGAGCAGACACTTGGCTCGGACCCTGGCATTTTCTATCTATTTGATCCGGGAAATGAACAGGAAGCTAACCATTCAGAGTCTCAGTAGCACTTACTTTTATGTTTTGTGAAAATGGCCCACTAAGTGGCTTCTGGGATCTTAGTTCCCCGACCAGGGATTGAACCCCGACGCTCAGCAGGGCAGTGAAAGCTCAGAGTCCTAATCACTGGATGCCAGGGAAATCCTGTGATTATTTAAAAAGGCCCTGCTCTGGCATTAGACAGGTTACAGGTGGACAGCAAGTAGTGCCTATTTTTATTATTTCTCTCACTTGTTGTTCTAGCTGTTCTTCTTTTAAGAAAAATGAATAGGATGCTTTCATAATTCTCATTCTGTAGGGTCACTTCAATTACTTTTAAATAATGCTATGATTTCTCTATATATCCAGAGTTAAAGAAACTCCTTCAGTCAAGGACATGAAGCAAAATGGATTAACAATGCCAACTCCAGAAAGGAGGCCTAACAAGCCAGTGTCTGGGTTTTTTTTTGGGGGGGGGCGGGGGGGGGGGACTCACAAAAATAATGACAGGAGCTTTCACTATTTTTTTTCAGCTTGTATCTTGATAATTATGAGTTCACAAGTCAAGAGATGGTTGCTTGGAGGGGTAGCAAAAGTACTACTCTTTCACCACAATTTTTAGATCTGAGAACATTGGGCATCGAAATCTTTAAAATGTACCTATTGGGGTTCAACATAAAGTATGTAACCATGCTATGTACGTAGTACATGCTATTTTGTCTTCTTTCCTTTAAAAGGAAAGGAAAAGTGACATAGGTTAATCAATTTTACATAATCACATATTATTAAATGAAACCATGCACTTGTTTTTCTTCAGATGCTACTAAATGAATCTAAACCCAGACACTATAGAAAACAGTAATATCAATTACAGCAAAACATTTAGGATCAGGATTTGACACTTTCAAGTCTCTCACTGACATACCATCATTTGATACATGAAGTTGCTGAATTATTGTTACTTTCCTTGACCTGGTGCTACTTTAGAACACATAATTACCAGGAACTTTGATTGTCTCTATCACTAAGTATGAATGATTCACTTTTTAGAAGAAGGAGAGTTGGAGGATCTGGAGCAGAGATGACAGACAGCATTGTTGAACTCCTCTCCCACCTACATTCTATCCTCACCTGCTTCCACCTCACCCTCTTCCAGAAAGGAGTGATGTTGCTGCAATGAGTCACTGGAGTTCAGTGCAGCACAAAGCTAAATTCCAGGGAGAGGTTTTTGTCCTCTTGATTCATTTGGACTAATATGTCCATCAAAAACAAAACAAAAATTAAATAAATAAATAGCATAAGGTCCAAGAATTAAGACTAGACCACAGCTATCATAAAGAAGAGTTGTTTTCCACTGTGTATGTGTGTGCATGTCTGTGTTTCTTATTGATGGTTTCACTGCTCTGTCTCTAAGTACTATTCATTCAGATTAGCACAAGGTGTTCTACTCTGGGTTCAACTTTGTTTACAAACAAAAACACATGTGTTCAGATTTAATTTGTGATTATTTTGATAAGCATTATCAAAATGATCACTAGGTTAAGTGCCAGTGGTATGATCACTTACTGCCCAGTTACTCATATTTTCAGCTATCCAAGGCAGGACCACGCTTTATGTTCCTCAAAATAGAGTTGGCTACATTATTTTTTTTTAATGTACCTATTTAGGGCTTCCCTGGTGGCACAGTGGTTGAGAGTCCGCCTGCCGATGCAGGGGATGGGGGTTCGTGCCCCGGTCCGGGAAGATCCCACATGCCGCGGAGCAGCTGGGCCCGTGAACCATGGCCGCTGAGCCTGCGCGTCCGGAGCCTGTGCTCCGCAACGGGAGAGGCCACAGCAGTGAGAGGCCCGCGTACCAAAAAATTTTTTAAAAAATTAAAAAAAAAAAAAAAATGTACCTATTTACAAAAACAAAGTGTATTTTTTTACTATACCAAGAGTGATTTATTAGAGAGAATAATACTTGGTTTCAGAATTTATCAAATCTAGCAAAAATATCCATAAAACCCTCCTAACAACTGGTTTAAGAGCAAATTTTCGTACACACACAAAAAAAAAGGACTAAAATAAGTTATTTCCACACTTTCCACAGGTTTCTTGCTGAACTGTGAACTAAGAAGGTTTCCCTGAAAATTATTCACTTGAGAAAGTTTAAACAATTGAGTGGAAATGATTGACAGAATGTTTTCTTCAAAATAAGTGACTGCCACCTGTAGCTCAGTGCCACTCACATGGAAAGTCCTTAATAAATGCCTGTTGATGGATGTGTATGTTTCAAGTACACACTCCATTAGCATCACTGATCCACATTCTTTGTACCATGATGCTTTAGTTAAACATGAAGTGCCAGTGTTTATAATTGTGGTTTAGGGTTCATTCAGTCAGCCAGTCAACAAACACTTATTAAGTTCCTGATATTCATTTTTTTATTCCTTCATTCAACAAATTGTATTCAATGCCTACAACAGGCCAGATACTGGCCTTATCTTGGGAGGTTCAGCAGTGAATCCAATTGACAGTTTCCATTTCCTCCAGGCACTTGCAGACCAGTGAGGAGAGGGAAAATAAACAAGGAAGCAAATAAATATGTAAGTAACACTGGTGCTAAGTGCTTAAAACAGAGTAATGGGATAGAGTTTGACTTAAAGGAGAGGGAAGACCTATTTTAGAAACTAAAGACAAGAAAAGTCTCCCTGAAAGATTGGCTACTGAAATAAATCTAGTTAGCCAATGAAGTACCCGAAGAAAGAAATATCCGGGCAAACAGAGAGTTAGGGTAAAAGCACAGGAATGGGAATGAGTGTAGAAATTTTGAGGAACAAAGACTAATGTGATTGAAACAAGAATGATAGGTATTTTGATTTTATCTTAAATGTAATGAGAAGACATTTGGGCAGTTTTTAAAACCAGATTTATTGAAGAATAATTAATGCAAACAATTTGTGCAAAATATTTGCCCATTTTAAGGATGCAGCTTTTTTTTTTTTAGATGTTGGGGGTAGGAGTTTATTAATTAATTTATTTATTTTTGCTGTGTTGGGTCTTCGTTTCTGTGCAAGGGCTTTCTCTAGTTGTGCCAAGAGGGGGCCACTCTTCATCGCAGTGCGCGGGCCTCTCACTATCACGGCCTCTCTTGTCACAGAGCACAGGCTCCAGATGCGCAGGCTCAGTAATTGTGGCTCACGGGCCTAGTTGCTCCACGGCACGTGGGATCTTCCCAGACCAGGGCTCGAACCCGTGTCCCCTGCATTAGCAGGCAGATTCTCGACCACTGCGCCACCAGGGAAGCCCAAGGATGTAGTTTAATGAGTTTGTCGAATGTGTATAATCATGTAACCATCACCCCACTAATGTAATTCAGATATAGAATATTTCTATCACTCCACAAATTACCTTGCAGTCAGTCCCATTCCCCACCACAAGCCACTGGGAATCACCATAAATTTGTCATATAAATGAAATCATATAGTATACAGTGTGCAGTCTTTTGTTTCTGACCTCTTATACTTAGCACAATGCTTTTGAGATTCATTCATGATGTCGCATGGTGATTTGAAATCCTATTCGATATCTAAGAAGCAATGTTGACTTGGCAATTAGATATACAAGTCTGGACTCAGGGAAAAGATCAGATCTATTGTCTCAACATGTAGATGATATTTAAAAGCATGGGATTAGATGATACCACCAAATGGGAGAATGAGGGAGTGACACCTGGGGCCCTGCAATGCTGAAAAGAGGCAAAGAAGCCACTAGATTGCAAAGAGATATCTAATGAAATAGGAAGAAAATATGTGATATCACAGAAGCCAAGAGGAGAAGGCATTTCAAGAAGAGAATGGTCAGCTGTGTCAAATATCAAGTAGGATGAGGTCTTAGTACTGATTTGTCAAGCTGGTAATTGTTGATTACCTTGATAAGAGCTATTTTAATGGCTCTGTGCCAGACATTGAAAAATGCTTGGTATGACACAGTGAACAAAGCAGAAGCGATATTCTCTCTTAGAATTTACTGGCTAATATGTGTGTCTTCAGTTTGGTTCTTTATTAACTGTATGTTTTGACTGGGAATTTAACATGTAACTAGCTATTCAACAGATGAGTTCAGAACTTTGGAGAAAATTTGAGTTCTTTGAGTCTTACTCTTCGTCCTCTCAACAAAATTTTGATACAACTACACTAGAGAAGAATAAAACATTATAATTTTAATGCTAACCGTGAGGGAAGGATATCATTTATCTTATATTTAAAGGAAAATATTTACTCTTTTATAAATTAATAATTCAGAATGTGTTTGAAGACACAACCAATTAGCTGCAGTAATTTGCATTTTATGTTTTTTCATTAGCTTCCTAAGTCTTTTTCTGCTGTTTCTGTAATGAAAATGCCATCTTTCAAAGGTGAATGACTTTTTTTGCATTTGCTTGGTAATGAGCTTTCTTTAATTATCAACAGGCTTATTTCACAGATTTCAAAGTAAACATAGCTGTTGGTGTTGAAAGACTAGCAAACCCATGTAATATTAAGTTTGCTTCTTTAACTTGGTGCAAAATTATTTCTCAACTACAAATGTATTGGGTAGCTTTTTTGTTTCTATAATTTTTTTGTTGTTGTTATTTATTTTACTGTTTTTGCTGAGTTTTTTATATAAACTGGATTCAGACCAATATTCACCAAACATCAAATACAAACTCCACAAAGTACCGTATACTTGACTTGTTTAATCCAAACCTCAGTGGTATATTCCCCCCACAACATTATAGGAAGACAAATGAGAAGTGAACATAAGACACCACACAAGTAAAAACCCTGCATCATAAATTATTTTTTCCTCCAAATGCATACAAATTTTGATTCTCAGGCCTAACCCACCAAGGATAAAAAGGACTGAGACAGATGTGTCTAGTATATTTTAAGTCTAACTGACTAGCTTTAAAAACATAAATCCAATATTATCATTAATAAATGTTAGGTACACTGGAAACTCCATTAACCATCCGTGACTTAATTGTTTAATTGTTCAGTAGGTGAACTTTCACCCTGAGAGGTATCTTTAAGCAACTGAAAAGTCTGGTTATTTAAAACTGGTGAAGTCTAGTTGTACATCTTTATAGATTTATTGTGATCAAAATAAGTCTTACAGTTCGCTATAGCAGCATAAAGGAAAAGAAAAAAGAGAGAAATGATGGAAAAATAACGTACAAACCAAAATAAAACTTGAAACACATTTATACAAGAGAAGATATGTTTGCTCTTCACAGGCCTGAGGAAAATAGTGATGAGTGAAGTTTGGTTTCTTAGACTCTTCCTCTTCTTATCATACTCCCTACTCCAGGTAAAAAGACCAGATCCTTATTTCCACAAACTTCCACCACAGACCATACCAGTCAGGATAGATCATGCAATGCCGCGATTACAAGCAACACCAAAATCTCAGTGGCTTAACCAACACGGAAGTCTCCTGCACAATCCTGGGCTGCAAGTCCTCAGTGGCACCTCCCTCCGTCTGTTGCATCTCTCTCTACATGTTCCACGCTCTCTACAGCAGAGGAAGAGAGCACTGGAGAGTCAGAGACTTGAACTAGCAATCAAATGCCTCAGCAGAGAAGCCACAGCCATCTTCCAACCCAAAGGCCTGAACTAATCATATAAGCCTGCCTCACTGCAAGGGATGGAGCAAAGTGTAATTCTCCCAATGTGCGCATTAAAAGAGGAGTGTCAAAAATGAACACTAGAAGTTTCTATATACTGGCTCTACTGAAACAATATCCAAGCTCTCAATCTTTCCTACTCTGCAAAATTTGCTCAGAATTTGATTGGCAAAGTTGTCAGAAACCTTACTATCCTGACACTTCTGTCCCTCGTGATACACATGAGCAATGCAATGGAGGGGAAAGGCCTTGTCCTGGGTCCCTCAACACACCAAATAGGACTTCTCTGACCATTCCTGTGATTTTTTCCACCAGGTCATGACTCTTCTACTCTGGGTTGAACTCCTCTCCTCCACTTCAGACTCATTTATCAAATGCCTACTAGCATCTCCACTTGTGTGTCCAAAAGAGATCTGAAACCAACATGCCCCACAGGGAACTCCTGATCTTTATGCAAAAATCTGCTCCACCCAATCTCAGTGAATGGCGACTCCATTTTCCCAACTGCTCAGGCCAAAATCTTGGAGTCCTCCTTGATTCTTCTCTGTCATACCCCCATCTAATCCATCAGGAAATTCTTTCCCCTCTAACTTCAAAATACATCCATGACTGACATAAACTGGCTGAGTCATCCATTTGGTTGGTCAGTGCCACTTCCACAGGGAGAACTCCCTGGTATATGTTAACAGGTGATACAAGTATCTTTACCCTCTGTGCCTACTCTGATAGGTCCATCTGCTCTCCTCTTGTCCAGACATATCTGTCCCCAATATACTCATCTTGCTCCTTCCAGAACATGATCAATCAGCTAAGCCATTTTGCCAGTGCCCATCGTCCACATTTATCCTTACCTCAGGCAATTTCTCTCTCCAAATAAAGTGGACTACCAAGACAATATCCAAAGTTGTGTCCACTGGGAGAATTTCCCTTCTCCATTGTCTTTCAGGGCCACCTCAGAATGGGGTTGTAGTGTACCAACAGTCGACGTGGATATTCACAGCAGTCAAAATTAATATTCACAAACATGCCAGGCCAACCCATTCATGAACCAAGCTTCGATTTTTTTCCCTCCTCTGTCAGCTATTTATAAGGAACCCCAGCCCACACCATAAGACCTAGGTGTGAGCAAAATTCAAGGTACTGGTACAACTGTGATGGGTGATATGGGACTTGGGGCTACCGTTCTTGTAGTTTACCTGTACCCTCTATACCTGCTCAAGCCCACTTCCAGATTTACTACTTCAAGCCCTACTAATTTAGATTATTGATGGACCCAATTTGGTGGATCAGACAGTAATTAGTTCATGATGGGCAGTTATGGCCATCCCATCCAGTCTGCTGGGGTAGTAGCATGACAGGATCTGATTTTCAAATAATATATAGTTCTCTGCTGCAGATGGCACTACTTACTCCAGGAAGTTAGGATTTTACTCTCAGACTCTCCTATTGTGGCTTGGCACAGGCGCCATTGCAACATTCTTTCCTCCGACTGATATCTCCAGTACTGTAGGACTGGCCAAGTCATCTGGTCCAAGCCACAGGATTGCTTGCATCACAGTCTAGGTATGCTACAGAGTGCTTTCTGGGCCTCGCTCAAAGTTAGCAGTATTTTACAACGTCATTCAGCAAATGATTGGAGCAATATTTCCAAGTGCAAAGTATGCTGCCCACCAAAAGTTGAGGAGGTTTACCAAGTTTTATTACTTCTCCTTTAGGCCTGTGGTGGGCCCCTGAATCTATAGGGTTTATCTCCTACCCTCTGGACCCCACTTCCCTTACTAAGGCTTTCAGAGTACTCGCCACTTGTAGCTCCTCACATGCAATTTATCAATATAAAATTATATTGATACAAAATATTGATGTTGACATATAAAAACATATTGATATCATCAATATAAAAGAACAATGTGATGTTCCACAGAATATCTAAATGTTCCAGGTCCCTTTAAACCGTATTATGATAGAGAAAAGAAGAATTCACATAACCCCAGGGCAATATCCGGATAGTATAATGTCATTGTACAAGGGAACTGCTTCTGATATTTCTTCCTGATGAATACGGAAAACACATTTGGCAGATCAATAACCACATACCACGTACCCACGGTTTTGTTAATTTGCTATAACAAAGATGCCACATCTAACACAACAATTGCAACTGGGCTTCCTACTTGGTTAAGTTTGTAATGGACCTCTCTCACCGACCATGATCCATTTGGTTTTAGTAGGGACCAGATTATTGATTAAAATGGGAAAATACGGGGACCACAATGCCTGCAACTGCTGTCAACTACTAGGTCCATTCCAATGCCATTTTTTGAACCTGGGGAATGACACAGTAGTCATGGACTTTGTGGGTCCATGAACCCAGTGGACCCAGGGAAGAATGATCTGGGCTAGAATTCCAGGTATTACTTCACGCCCATATTCCTTTATCCTAAAAATGGAAATATAATGCAGAAAGAAAATGTCTTTGCAGCTTCTTCAGCTACATTTATAGCTTTGCCAGGTAGCTTAAAAGAAGGAAAGTGTACTGGTTTCTGAAGCCACTGAATCAGCCATCATTTAAAAGTCAGTCATGAAATCAGCCAAGATGGCGGACGAGAAAGCACCTTGAGTTCGTCTCCTCTCACGAGCACAACAAAACCTCAGCTATCTGCAGAACAACCATCTATGAAAAAGACCGAAACCTACCAGAAAAGATTTTCTGCAAGTGAAAACATAAAGACAGGTAAGAGGGGCGGACTCACAGTATAATCAAGTCCCATACCGCCACCGGGGTGGGTGACCGACTAACTGGAGAATATAGTGCCGAGGTTCTCCCACAGGAGTGAGAGCTCTGAGCCACACATTGCGCTCCCCAGCCTGAGGGTCCTGCACCGGGAAAACGAGCCCCCAGAGCATTTGGCTTCCAAGGCCAGTGGGGCTTAATTTCGGGAGTCCCAACAGACTGAGGGAAACAGAAACTTCACTCTTAAAGGCACACACCAAATGTCAAGCGCACCGAGACCCAAGGCAAAAGTAGTAGTTTGATAGGAGCAGAGGCCAGACCTACCTGCTGGTCTTCAAGAGTCTCCTAAAGAGGCGGAGGGCAGCTTCGGCCCATGCTGGGGCAGAAATATTTAGGCGCTCGTTCTGCCGCGCCAAGCCGGCGCCAGCTGGCGCCACTGTGGAGGCTCCTCCCTCTCGCTCGTTTGCGCCAAACCGGGCCCCGCCCAGCAGCCTGCAGCTGCCAGAGCTGGGACGCCCGCCTCAGGCCAGACCTGGCCCCGCCCAGCAGCCTGCAGCTGCCAGAGCTGGGACGCCCGCCTCAGGCCAGGCCTGGCCCCGCCCACCAGCCTGCAGCCGCCAGAGCTGGGACGTCCTCCTCAGGCCAAACGACTAAGAGGACACGGACACAGCCCCACTCAGCAGCTTCCAGAGCCCCCAGTCATCTCTAGGGAAACCGCCACACAGGCCCTGCCCACCGGTGGGCCAGACAACAGCTCCACCCACCAGTGGGCAGAAAACCACAATCCCACAGCAGGCCAGACCCTGCCCTGGGACAAGCTGGACCCCAGCCCTGCCCACTAGCAGGCCAACACAAGCTTTGGAACAACCCAGACCCCATACCCAGCTGTGTCGGGAACTCACACACACCCCAACAATCTGACACCAGCTCTGGGACCCCTGGGCACTGCATCTGGACTCAGGACCTGGCCCTACCTGCCCTTAGTCCAGCAGTGGGATTCACCCACCAGTGGGAGGACCTGGCTTCACCCACCAGTGGGAGGGCAATAGCTCCAGAGTCTTCTAGACCCTGACTCCACCCACCAGTGAGCCTGCACTAGCCCCGGGGCCCCCTAGGGTTCTGCAGCCAGCCAACTAGTGACCAGGCCCCACCAACCAGCAAGGGCAGCAGCATCTGCACAAGGCAGGGCCTGGCAACCCACCAGACTAGGGGCCAACCAAGCATAACGGATCACACACATAGTCAACCCGCCACAGCAGAAGGACTCACACAGCCTTCTTAGAGGAAATCCCTAGAACATATAGCTTGGGTGATAAGAGGGAAGTACACTGCTGGGACACATAGGACATCTCCTACAGAAGGCCACTTCTCCAAGGTCGAGAAACGTAAATAACCTACCACATACATAAAAATACAAATAGCAACTTAGACAAAATGAGGCAGCAGAGGAACATGTTCCAAATGAAGGAACAAGATAAAACCCCAGAAGAACTAAGTATAGTGGAGATAGGCACTCTACCTGAGAAAGAGTTAACAATAATGATCGTAAAGATGATGAAAGAACTCAGGAGGAGAATGGATGCAAAGAGCGAGAAGTTAGAAGCCTTTAGCAAAGAGTTAGAAAGTATAAAGAACAACCAAATAGAGATGAAAAATATAATAGCTGAAATGAAAAATACATAGAAGGAATCAGTAGTAGACTAAATGACTCAGAAGAACAAATCAGGGAGCCGGAAAACAGTGGTAGAAATCACAACTGCTAAACAGAAAAAAAGAAAAAGGAATTAAGAAATGAGGACAGTTTAAGAAACCTCTGGGACAACATCAAGGGCACTAATATTCACATTATAGGGATCCCAGAAGGAGAAGCATGAGAGAAGGGGGGCCAAGAAAGTATTTGAAAACATAATAGCTGAAAACTTCCCTAACCTGAAAAAGGAAACAGTCATCCAAGTCCAGGAAGCACAGAGAGTCCTGTACAGGATGAACCCAAAGAGGAACACACCAAAGACACATTGTAATTAAAATTACAAAAATTAAAGATAAAGAGAGAATATTAAAAGCAGCAAGGGAAAAGCAACAAATAACATACAAGGAAACTCCCATAAGGCTATCAGCTGATTTTTCAGCAGAAACTCTGCAGGCCAGAAGGGAGTGGCATGATATTTAAAGTGATGAAAGGGAAAACCTTATGACCAAGAATATTCCACCCAGCAAGGCTCTCATTCAGATTCGACGGAGAAATCAAAAGCTTTACAGACAAACAAAAGATAGATGAGTTCAGCACTACCAAACCAGCTTCACAAGAAGTGTTAAAGGAACTTCCCTAGGAGAAAAAGAAAAGGCCACAACTAGAACAAGAAAATTACAAAATGAAAAATTCACCAATAAAGGCAAACATACAGTAAAGGTAGGAAATCATCCACATACAAAGCTAGTAAGGAGATTAAAAGACAAAAGTAGTAAAATCATCTATATCCACAATAAGCAGTTAAGGGATACACAAAACAATTAGATGTAAAATATGATATCGAAAACAGTAATCACGAGGGGAGGAGACTACAACTGCAGAGTTTTTTAATGCATTTGAAATTAAGAGATCAGCAACTTAAAACAATCATGTATATATATAGACTGCTATATAAAAACCCCATGCTAACCACAAACCAAAAATCTATAATAGATATACACATAAAAAAGAAAAAGAAATCCACTCAACACTAAAGGTAGTTATCAAAAATATAAGAGAAGAGAACAAAAGAAGGGAAAAGAAAACCTACAAAAACAAACCTAAAACAATTAACAAAATGGCAATAAGAACCTACATATTGATAATAACCTTAAATGTAAATGTACTAAATGCTCCAACAAAAAGACATAGAGTGGCTAAATGAATACAAAACTAGACTGGTATATATGCTGTCTACAAGAGGTTCAGTTCAGATCTAGAGACACACACATACTGAAAGTAAGGGAATGGAAAAAATATTCCATGCAAATGGAAATCAAAGAAAGCCAGACATTTGATTTTAATTTGCAGCAGTTGATTATTGGTGAGTGAGAACATCTCTACTGTGTTCGGTTACTGGCTGTGAATTACCTTCTGGTGTCCTCTGCTTGTTTAGAATTAAATTGATGGGTTGACAATAATAAAGATTGATGACCAATTTTTGTTACAAAAAAAAAAAAAAAGCCAGAATAGCTAGACTCAGACAAAAGAGACTTTAAAATAAAGACTGTTACAAGAGATAAAAATGGAATCATAATGGGATTTGGGGCTCCCAATTATCAGAATCAGTTTGGACTCTGGATTTAACAACGCTTCAGAGTTCTAGGTATTTCTCTCTGCCCAGTGCATGGTTACCAGAGTAAATGACCATAAATCCCTTTGAGGAAAGATTAAAGGAATCACTAGATTATACAAAATCTGTGTTTATGCAGGGTCCTTCATCATAGGAACTTTATTTCTGCTGATGAATCTGAGATTTGGTTTAGGTCTGGAAACAGAACAAGGAATTGTGACTTTTTCACTGAAGTGGCTGACCCCAGTCTTCTGGTCATTCTTGATCTCTTCTGACTATATATGCAGCAGCATTCTTTTCACCTGCCCATCTATCTCATTCTATAAATACCAAGTTATATTAGCCATCTCAATAGATCTCTCTGTCTCAGGACACCTGGCTGCCATTTCAAATTTTCTGTCATAGTACTTAAGCCCACCTTATGTTTTGCCTTTAAGTGCTGCCACGTAGCCACTGCTATTCTGAGATCTTTGTCATTCCCACTGCTGCTCAACAGAGCCAGTTTCATGGACATTCAACCAGCACAGCCCCACAGGCCCTGCACTCAGAAGTGTCCCCATATTTGGAGTTCAGTGCTCTGTTGTCACCATCTTGAATTTGCTTTTATAAGTGAAATTTGATGGGATGATGAAGCATACACTAGGGACTTGGAACCTTGGATCATATGTGGTTCCAGCTCCCACCACTTCACTCACCCTAGGACAAGTTCTTGACCAAGCACTCTTCCTGCTTAGTGACCACTGCCCCCTTCCATGTCCAGCAGGGGCCTGAATACAGATGTGGGTGACTGGTGTCAGGCATATGCACTGCACACCTGGAAGGGTCTACTATCACCCTGCAAGTACATATCTCATGCCCAGGGAATCACACTTTAGATAGCAAATAAAAACAACAAAAAAATGACAGGTCCAGAAAGACCAAAAAGGAAAGGAAGAAGCTTTTTTCCTGATTTTTCCAGATTCATTGAGACATATTTGACATATAACATTGTTAAGTTTAAGGTGCACATGTGATGATTTGATACATTTACATTTTGAAAAATGATTACCACAATAAGTTTAGTTAATACATTTATCACCTCATATAATTACTATTCTTTGCTGTGATGGTAGTCATGAGAACATTTAAGATTTACTTTCTTAGCAACTTTCAAGTATATAATACAGTATGAAGTAGAGTCACCATGCTGTACATTAGATCTCCAAAACTTATTCATCTTCTAACTGAAGTTTATACCCTTTGACCAACATCTCCTAACTTCCCCCAACACCTCCCTCCGCAACCCCTGGCAATCATCAATTTACTCTCTGATTCTATGAGTTCCGCTTTTTAAAGATTCCACATATAAGTGATATCATACAGTATTTGTCTTTCTCTGTCTGACTTATTTCACTTAGCATAATGCCCCCAAGTTGTTTCATCCATGTTGTTGCAAATGGCAAGATTTCCTTTTTTTATGGTTGAATTATATATATATATATATAAATATAATGTATACATCCATTATATATCCTTCTTTATCCATTCATCTGTCGAGAGACATTGAAGTTGATTCCATGTCTTGGCTATTGTGAATAATGCTGCAATGAACAGATATCTCTTCAAGATAGTGATTTCATTTCCTCTGGCTATATACTCAGAAGTAGGATTCCTGAATCATATAGTAGTTCTATTTTCCATTTTTTCAGGACCTTCCATACTGTTTTTCACTGTGACTGCACAAATTTACATTCCCACCAACAGTACACAGGGTTCCCTTTCTCCACATCCTCCCAACACTTCCTTTTTGGTAATAGATATTCTCACAGGTGTGAGATGATATCATATTGTGGTTCTAACGTGCATTTCTCTGATGATTAGAGGTGCTGAACACCTTTTCATGTACCTGGTAGTGCTCTCAAGCATCTACATAGATATCCATCTCAAATATGAGGGTACATCCTTTCCTTACCAAGACCTTACTTTGGTTTGGGGTTAAAAGTTTTAAAACCCTATAGAATGCAGTCAAATATCCACTTATTGGGACTTCCCTGGTGGCACAGTGGTTAAGAATCCACCTGCCAATGCAGGGGACAAAGGTTCGATCCCTAGTCCGGGAAGATCCCACATGCCGCAGAGCAACTAAGCCCGTGTGGCATAACTACTGAGCCTGCGCTCTAGAGCCGGTGCTCTGCAACAAGAGAAGCCACCACAATGAGAAGCCCACGCACTGGAACGAAGAGTAGCCCCCGCCGCCACAACTAAAGAAAGCCCGCATGCAGCAACAAAGACCCAACGCAACCAAAAATTTAAAAATTAAAAAATCCACTTATTATCAAACTTTCTGTCAGAGGATTATCCAACAGAAAATTTTATCTGCTTAACTATATATACAAAATTAACTTCATTTTCTACTCAAACTTCACTTCCCCAAAGGTCCAGAGCTGTGTGGATAACACCCCTGCCCTGGCAATAACCCAAACTCAAAACTCAAGCATCTCTTTTGACTCCTCAAGAAGTAACATCTCTCTCACAATTTTATACTTCCATGACTGCCATTCTTAATTTCTCACTTTCAATTTTGCAATTCCTCATTGTCATCCTCAGTTTAATCACCCCATCACTCTAAGCTATGTTCCCTGTTATGGAGTTTAACTGCCTAACTGCTCTCCCTGCCTCTTGACAACCTTTGTATTCATCTTGTATATGGCTATCAGATTAGCTTTCTTGCGGCCCACCTATGTCATATGACAAGGCTTTTCAACAACTGTCAATCATAAAAACTAAAGTACAACTCCGTTAGATAGCTCCTCAATGCTCTCCGTGGCCTGACTCTAAACTAACATTACATAGCCTACATTTTTATTGTTTATGATTACCTCTCTTTATGTGCCATCCTCCCCATACCCTCCTTGTCCTTTCCTGCTGCTGCCTCTCTACTTGTTCTTCTAGCTCTGGTGGGAAACCACTCCTATCCATTCTTCCTGGCACAGGCTGGTGAACAGAGCTGTGGTTAAATGACCAGCCTCTAAAGCCAAACTGCAGGTCACTTGCTAGCAGGTTATTTAATCTCTATACCTTAGTTTCTTTTCCTGGAAAATATGTGGGGTGGGGGGGTGGATTGCATCTACCTCATAGAGTTGTTGTGAGCATTAAATAAGTTAATACATGCTTAATGCCTGGTACCTGATTAGCAATGAAAAGAGGTTAGATTTTTTTTTAATAAATTTATTTATTTTATTTATTTATTTTTGGCTGTGTTGGGTCTTCGTTGCTGCGTGTGGGCTTTCTCTAGTTGCAATGAGCCGGGGCTACTCTTCGTTGAAGTGCGCAGGCTTCTCATTGCAGTGGCTTCTCTTGTTGCAGAGCACGGGCTCTAGGCACATGGGCTTCAGTAGTTGTGGCACACAGGCTCAGTAGTTGTGACTCACAGGCTCTAGAGCACAGGCTCAGTAGTTGTGGTGCACGGACTTAGTTGCTCCGCGGCATGTGAGATCTTCACGGACCAGGGCTCAAACCCGTGTCCCCTGCATTGGCAGGCATATTCTCAACCACTGCACCACCAGGGAAGCCCAAGAGGTTAGCTCTTAATGGTTATTATCACCTCCTTCGTGTAGACTCCCCTGATTCCTCCAGTGAAAATAACCTATTCTTCCTCTCAAATATTATGATGACTTCTCCGTCCTTCTCTAATGATTTTTATCATTTCTTACCATAGGATATTTATTTGTATAGACATCTTATTTTCTCTATAGAATATAAGCTTCAGTTTATCATTGTATATCCCAACTCAATAAATTTCACATATTTAACATTAAATTTAATTAATGAAATGTTGGTTGTGAGATTGAATATAATTGTGGTGAGAGCAGTAGAATTTTTTTTTCACTCTCTCTTAGAGGTTATCATCACTGTCACAACCTGGAGAAAATATCGATAAAATAAAGGAGTGTCTGCATACCCCAGCCCTGCCTACAGCCTCTTTTGCATTGTTTATTATTTCTCCCCAAAAATGAGCTGTTTGTACAAAATGGCAGTGACAATGAACCATTGAAATATGGCTGACAAATTCTCTCTCTGGTTCCCCTTCCCCATAAACCACAGCAAAATAAGCAAAACCTTGACCAAGATCCAAAGGGGACAGGCTTTGTGGTTGCCGTCTCCTTCATGTAAATTCCTATCATGGATTATAATCTTAATAATGGTACTTTTATTCTGCCTCATATTGTAGACATTTGCATGCAGTTTTTCTCATGTTTATCCCTTTGCCGTTAAAACGGAAGCTCCTAAGGTTAGAGGCCATGGCCCACGTAGTTTTGTATCCCCTACAGTGCCTTGCACTGTGCTGCAAGTAGTATGGTCAATACTATATATTTGGAATACGGAAAAAGGAATCTTGATCTGTGCAGAGGTTGTGCTATCTTGATTTGTGCAGAGGCTGAACAACGTTGAAATTGACTGAGCGTGTAGGAAGGATAGCATTGCCTGGCAAGAAAGCCAGATAATACAAAAACGTGCTGGTTTCTACATGAAATAATTCAGAACTCAATAGGCAAAGTTCTTAGTTACCATAGCCTAGTGAAAGAGAGTGGACTTTAAAGTTGAACTGAATTAGTTGTGCGTGTGTGTGTACCACTCAGTAGATGTTTAACCTTGAGAACAGTATTTAACTTTTCTTGAGTTTCAGAATCTCCGATTGTAAATGGAAGGAATATCTACCTTGTGG
The DNA here is from genome assembly GCF_008692025.1 of Phocoena sinus. NCBI lineage: Eukaryota > Metazoa > Chordata > Mammalia > Artiodactyla > Phocoenidae > Phocoena > Phocoena sinus. The sequence goes on from NC_045775.1 coordinate 29,018,865, forward strand.
GCTTGAGTCGAGAATTAAATGAAGTAACATATGTAAGGCTTACTGAACAGGGCTCAGTATATAGAGCATATACAATAAGTGCTTGATAACGGTAGTTCTGTTGAGTATGACTTGATATGTGCTAGAAGGTAAAAAAGTAAAGAAGGCAAGTTTAGCTATCCTTTCAGGAATAGCCAAAAGAGATGACATCAGCAAGTAATTGATAAAAAGAAGACAAGATAAATCAGTACAAGACGTAATAAGCATGTGCCTTTGTGAATACGGAGGAAAGCCCAGACTTGTGTGTTAGATGTGATGCAACGCTTTTCAGCCTCTTCTAGGTTGTACAAAATATTTAAGATATAAAATGGAAATCAATTTTATCAAATCAACTCCAGAGTAAGTGAGTCAGCAAATACCCATTTTACTCTTGTAGAGATGATTTTTTCGAATGTTCATAGCTTATACAGAGTCCCTGGTGGAAGCAAGAGCCACTAAGGTAAAGTCTTTATCTATAACCACAGAGGGAGAGATTGGAGGAGGAGTGAGTGCCCATTCCAATTAGTAATGTCAAGTTAGTTATAAAAAAAATATTCCCAAGTTCCTCTAGCATAGTGGGAGAGCAAATAGGGAACAGAGAAGACTCACTCTTCTACATGTTCCCTTAGCTTACCTCCTTCCTGCCCTACACTCCTATCTATTGATTCTTGAACCTCTCCGGTCATGGAAACTGGGGATTACATCCCAAAAAAACCTGTTATAGTCAGGAAATCACCAACACTCCATTTTCCCAGTTTGAGTGGTCTAACCACCCAGATTCCCACTGACACACCTCACTTACCTTGCCCAACTTTGTTCCATGCCTACTCTCCCTCCTTATCAAGCCATGAATGCTGCAGCAGAGAGAGCCAGACCACAGAAACCACATCCGTGAAGACAGCACTGTTTCCATTCACTGCTTTTCCAATGACTTGTTGGTGCTACTGCCCAAGTCCAAAAATCATAGACCTAGAGAATTTTTTTTAAAAAATGAAAGCCTATTAATAAATGTAAAAAAAATAATATTAGAAACACCATTTTAATGATGCCAAATGAAACTATATTTACCTTGTACTCTTCTCTTTATTGCTTTAGACAGTAAGCAAATATTTATTCTAGAATGATGACTTAAGTACAAGGGGGGTCTTTGATTTTATTAAACATGTCCTTAATACATTTACTTTTAATATCCAGTGAATCCCTAATCAGTGTATAAGATATGTTTATTCCAAAATTCAAATATTTGTTGGTTAAATTTCATTAGGTAGGCAACATAGTCTCTGCTTCATGCAATAATTGCAAAATGTAATAAGAGAACTATCTAGGTATAGCTCAGAACAGAGTTTAAATTTTGCTTGATTTTATTCTGTTTTTAGCTAATATTCATTGGGCTCTCACTCTGTGCTAGGCACTTCACATGCCTTATCCCACTTAATGTTGGAAACATCTCTCAGAGGCTGGTAATAAAATTGCCTCCATTTGACTGATGAGGAAACTGAGGCACAGAGAACTTAGGTAGTTTGCCCAAGGTCATGCACTAGTAAATGAAAGAGTCAGGACCTGAGTAAAGACAGTGTGACTTCAGAGACCCACCCCCCATCCCTCCACCCCCCACCCCCGCCTACCCTAATGCTCCCTCTGCTGGACTGAGTCAGAAAAGGTGGGCTATGTGCAAGTAACATAATCTCAGTTTAGTCAAGTATTTCTCCTAAATCAGGCATTATTTCTGTATATTAAAATGTTAAATGAGTTGTATAAAATTCAAAAATATTTATGAAATCCAAACTGTTTCATTTATTAATGACTGGCTAATGACTTGTAATTAAAGCACAATCTGTTAAGCCAAACAAACAAACAAAAAGTTAGCTTATTGGTTTGGAATGTAAATAGAGAAATCATTAACTGACTACTGTCTTTCCCTGCGGCTATATTTGATCTTTCGTTAGCACTTGGAGTGTATAGCAGAAATAGAGTAGATTGGCTTTCCTGGTAGGAAAATGTATACTACCTTTCAACTTTGACCTTTATTAAACCCTCCAAATCTCTGATATTCCTGTCAGGTTGAGAAAATGGGCTCACTCCTTCTTAGGAGCAGAAATCTGGCTGTTTTCCTTGACCACAAAAAATACCAGAAGATCTTAGCTATCTTTTTTGGCAGATGCCTGCTACTGATTACTAGTAAGATGAGGCAAGAGGCTATGAGTGACATTGCCCAAATATATCAGGACTAATGGAAAAACACTCAGAATGTATGTCGTGTCTAATGGTGGGTTAGTAATAACATTTTTGCACACAAACAACAGACACATTTGTTATATGACTTTTCATTCATTGATGACTTATTATAGGAAGCCACTAGATACATGTGAAAATAAATATTTGCTCTCAGCTACAGTCATTTCTTCTCACTTTTGATTGCATTCTCTTCTAACATCTGTTTCTCAAACAAGGGTAGGTTTTAGAATTATAATACAAGAAATCCATTCCTTGCAGAAAAACAAAAATAAACCCAAGTGTTCTGATTAGCATTATTAGAGTATCCGGAAATAGGACTGCGTTACTGGAAAATCACTTCGAATCACTGCTCTTTGAAGCAGAATTATTAGTATTTGAAAGAAGAGAAGTATGTTGTCCTAAATATGGACTCCAGAAATTTGCAGACAATTTTAAGACCCAAATTCTGCAGTCTTCACAGTGATGCTGGGCTGTGAGTTCAAATATAGTATTCCTTTTTTGGAAATGACCATTGTCATTGGATGTTAAACTCCAGCTAAATGTAAGGCTCATAAGATTGATCTCCATTCAATAATTTCCTTATCCATCTCGTCATTATCATCATTATTATAGTCAGTGGCAAAGACATCTCCTGCTGCTTTTAGGAATGTACTCTGAAGTTAACACATCCTAGCAAGGAAGCTTCTCAAACTTCAGAAATGCCGCTACAGAAGCAATAATGGGATTTAAAAATTAAACACAAATTGCAATCCTTATCTTGCCTAGAAACAACACTTACACACTATGTGTTATTAACATTTATTCTGCATGGCAATATCACCAGGCTTGCTTGCTTGGATAGACAAACTGCCCCCCTCTGAGCTTGCTAAGAAATCCTTTCAGGTGCACCAGCTTGGCCAGTCTTGGCATAGGCAAAATAGGGAGTTGACTGCGTGCTTTGTGGGCTCCACTTTCTCTCCTGCCTTGTCCCCAAATCCCCTCTATTAAAGTAAATTGAAAGACTCAGATACAGAAGAGGAATGGCAATAGTAAGCTCCAAGGGGCTGTAATGCAGTCAACCCCTGGACTAAGTTAGCAGGTAGGTCCTAGAGGGGTGTCTCAGTGGAAGGTTGGGACAAGAGAGACCCATCTCAGAGTTGGGAAATGCATTTCAGGAGCCTGAGAGCTAGGTGGTGGAAGGAAAATATCTAGGAAGATAGCTTGAGTTACAGAGTAGCTATTATGCTATCAGAAAACTTGCAAACATGATGTCCTTGAAATAGAGTTGCCAGACTTACCAAATAAAAATGCAGGATACACAGGCACTCCAGTTAATTTAATTTTCAGGTAAGCAACAAATATTTTTTTTAATTTAAGTCTGTCCCATGCAATATTTGGGACATACATTAAAAAGATTATTAGTTTACCTGAAATTCATATTTAACTAAGCATTCTTTATTTTGTCTGGTGATCCCTCCTCCCTTTACATGACCTGTGTTTCAGCCTGAATTACATCCTTAAGCCCAAGAGTTTTAAGCTACCAGAAAACAGTTCTCAAAGTGTGATCCCTGCCTCAGCAGCCTCAGCTGCACCTGGGAAGCTGTTAAAGTGCAAATTCTCATTCCCCACTGCAGACCTGCTGCAGCCCAGAAATTATACTGAGACCTCTAGGAGATTTTGCCACACACTCAAGGTGGAGCACCATTTCCCAGAGCATCTGAAGGCTGAGGGACTGTAGAGGTTTGGTGAGATAATGAATAAAAGAGGAGAACTTGATCTGGAGAGTCTACGAGAAAGAGTCAGGAACAATCCCAGGTACATCAACTGGGTTGAAAAACCTGAGATTCTTGACCCCTTTGCAATGTGACTGTGCTCATTAGATTTGATTTCTACCATTTCCTAGTTCCTTTTATTGATGATGAATAAAATAGGTTATAATGAAAAGAGTTTGTGTGCTTATCTTCAGGAACACTGAAGGTGGGAATACCTGCTATGTTTTAAATTGAAGTATAGTTGATTTATAATATTATATTAGTTTCAGGTATACAACATAGTGATTCAATATTTTTATAGATTTAAATCATGCTTCAATTAAAGTTATTGCAAAATAATGGCTATATTTCTCTGTGCTGTATAGTGTATCCCCAGTGTCCACCATTTCTGAAGGGAAAGTCATGTAATAGGGAAAAAAAGGGAGTTTTGGGCCCTGGGACTTCCAAGAAATGGCCTCCAAGGCCTGAGAAATGAGCCATGGGGGATTCCAAGCAGGAAGTTCCTTGTGTTTCCTGACAGGAGTATAGTGCTGAGCCTGAGAGACTTGTTTCCCTCACAGTTGTGCTTTTAGGGACTAAACACAGCACAGACCTGGTGCTTTCCCCATGACTCCCACAACACTCCAGTATGTTACAGTGCGATGGGAGAGGGCCTCCAACCACCATCCAGTCCAAACTACCCGATAACACTGCTCCAGGACCACATGCTGTTTGCCAGGCCTCTCTGTCCCCAGCACTCATCTGCCCAGAGGCCGGCCTGGCTCCAGACCTGTCCCTTCATCCCAACTGGCAGAAGGATCATTCAAATGATCCTCATTTAAGCTCATTTAAGCTGAAGAGGTAAAGCCCTCTCACTTCAGACCTACTCTGTGCTTAACAGTGGTGCCTACGTTTTCTTTCTGTAAAACGTAGATAATTATAATGTTTATCTTTGAGTATGGCTATGAGGATTAAAGAGTTAATGTACTTAAAGTTTAGAACAATGCCTAACTCACAGGAAGGGATTGGTAAATGTTGCTATTAGTAGTAGTAGTAGTAGTACTGCTACTACTACTACCACTGCCACTACTGCTACTACTAGAAATCGTATTCCCTGGGCTCAGTGTTTCGGTTGGAAGGAAGAGAAGAGTTATATAACATCAGTACATCAATTGTGTATGGCAGGCTGTGCTTTCCCAGAGTTGGTCTATGAACAAAAGCTTCCCTGGCTCCTTAAAAATCAACTCAGGAGCTTATCATATATTCAGATTCTCGTTCTCCACCCCAGAAGTCTTATCTGGCAAGCAGGGAATGGATAACAAGCACCCAGGGAGTTTCTGGTGGTTTCTGAGGTTTAGGAATCACTGCTCTAGGAGACAGCACCCCTCAAGCCACAACTGCCCACAGCTTCAAGAAAGACCTTTCTTGAAGACCTTTCCATTCAATCAATTGCTTCCTTCTACTTCAAGTAACTCCTTGAAAGTTAATTGATGGAAAGAGTTAAATGATTTATTATGAGACTCAGTTCTGTTGGCGTCAGGAGAGGCTATTTTACTCCAGCGATGCATGACTAGTAATAGTAGCTGTTACAGTTAAATGCTTACAATATGCCAGGACTATACTAGGCAGTTCTTATACATGATGTCTAATTTTTCCAGGAAAATACTATTATTCTTGTTTTACAGATGAGGAAACCAGAACACCAAGAAGTTAAGTATTTACGTAAGGTCATACTATTACAAAATGACAGCGTCAAGGTTCAGGTCTGACAGACAATAAAGCTTAGGCCTCTTTCTCTACTCCAGTAGCTCTCAAACATTAGTATGGTAGGGAAATGGAAAAAACAGCAACAACAACAACAAAAAAAAAAGCTTAAAAAATCAACTTTAAAAATTTGGATTTCTGGGCCCAGAAAACAAAGCTTCTGGTTCAATAGGCATGGGTGGGCTTAGAAACCTGCATTATTAACAGGCAGCCCCTATAATTTGAATGCTGGTGGTCTTAGCCCACATTTGGGGAAGCACTACTCAGTGCAATGTCTCATCTTGATTTTTTTCCTTTTTTGTTTTTAAAGACTATTTTTTAGAGCAGTTTTAGGTTCATAGCACAATTGAGAGGAAGGTACAGAGATTTCCCATATACCCCCTGCACCGCCCCCAGGTGTAGCCTCCTCCATTATCAACATCCCCCACCAGAAGGATACATTTATTATAAGTGATGAGCCTACCTTGACACATCATTATCCCCCAAAGTCCATTGTTTACTTTAGGATTCGTTCTTGGTGTTCTATGGATTATACACAAAGGTATAGTGACATGTATCTACCATTACAGTAACATACAGAGTATTTTCACTGCCCCAAAAGTTCTCTGTACTCTAACACTTAGATTTTAATTTTTTTTTAATATATTTTATTATTTATTTATTTATTTGGCTGCGTCAGGTCTTTAGTTGTAGCACGTGGGATCCTCATCGCCATGTGCCGGCTTCCCTCTAGCTGGGGCACACAGGCTCTCGAGCCCACAGGCTTGCCCAGCAGCATGTGGGATCTTAGTTCCGACCAGGGCTCAAACCAGTGTCCCCTGCATTGGAAGGTGGATTCTTAACCACTGGACCACACGGGAAGTCCCTCTAACACCTTGATTTTAAATCTCTTCAGCCCCACTGAATATTAAGAAGTTTAAATAAGTCCCAAATATTTTCTAAAAGGATAGTTTTGTGTTGATTTTTAAACACTTGAATAAAAGTTGTGTGATTAGCACTTGCTCCAAGGAAATCTTAAACTCTAGTTGTTACCTCAGAGGGCAGCAGATAAATAACCAAGGTTCCTTTTGGATTATGTCTTCAATAGAGACACTGCTCTGAGGAGGATTGTTTTAAAAGGACTGGTGTTGTTGCTTTTTGTTTTCTAACCAAGACACCTAGATGAAATATACTTCCTTTTAATTATCTTAAAAGTGGAAATTATATTCAGGTTCATGAATGGAAGATAGACGTTCCCATTTTTCTTTATTCTAAAGTAACTACCAAAATCCTTTAAATATCTGCAGTGTAGACAAATAGAAAAATACTATATTTATGATATAGCATACAATAATATCAATAAAGAAATGTCTGCATGGAACCAAAAAAAAAAACAATGACTTTCGTTTAACCTCAAAATTCAAACCTGACCTTGATAGGACTCCCTTGTATATGGTGATAGTGGGCATGAGTTCCAGGGCACTGAACTTGAGTTCTCTTCCTAGAAATCACAGGCCACAGGTCTGATCCATAGCCCCAGGGGGGCAGAGGAGGTCCCAGTCACAAATCAGCTGAGTGAGGAAAGAACTTGAGGTGTGACAAACAGTCAAAATTGGAGGAACGTCAAAATATCCCTCTTCTGAGGTTAGCACCAAGACACAGCCTCCTTCTGCATGTTGTTCCTATATAACTGCAAAAGCATCAAAACAGGCAGGCTGGCCAGACCAATGGAAAGAGGCAAGACCTTAGTCAAATCTCTTCATCTTTCTAAGCCTCAATTTCCTCCTATGTAAATTTGGGTGAGGAATTTCCTTCCTCATAGAGTTGTTAAATGAGATCATTTTTATGGAGTCCTTAACACACTGCCTGAGACAATGGCATGGAGAAAATGCTTTAAATTTTTGCCATTATTACGCCTCCAACAGTAAATAAATTCGAAAAAAACTGACAAGCCTATAGGGCATAGTAAAAAGGAAAGGGAAATAGTTAAATAGTGTTCTCTGGAAGCCTTTTAACAGTCACTACTTTGCCCACATTATCAAAGTGCCTGGGTTTAAAATCAATAGGTGCACAATATGATCAGATAGAAGTGCTAAGGTCATATATAGAGGAAGCAATCTGGCGAGTGCACCTTTCATTAACGTTTCAGGCAACAAATTTTGCCTAAATATAGATGAGTTTACATCAGGCTCATCCAAGGTGCGAATGTTCTCTACTGCAGGAAAGCTAAGAAAATCTATTTATGCTCTTTTTGAAACAAACACCCACTAATCGAAAGTAAAAAACTCTCTCTGGCCCTGCTTCCCAGGTACAAAACACTATTTCTCTGATTAATGATCGAGGTATCTGCAAGAACTGCAATGCCAACATTCTCTGGTTCTAACAGTCAGCTACCTCTGCCCAGATGTTAAGCCCATGCCCTCATCCTGGGGGGCGTTTGGTAGTTAGCAGGGCCAGCAGGTGTGTGCACTTGCTACTGTTCCTGGTAGTTGAGCATATGTGTCAGGTCCCTGTTGGGGGGAAAAAAGAGGGTGAAATATATGCTTCACCCCAGCTCTGACAAGGTCAGCTCCTTAAAGAAAGAAAAAGCAAACTTTCTGCCTCGGTATCAAGCTCTATCCTTGTTCATCTGCTAAAACCCCAGCTAATTTTGAAGTTGGCTTTGGCGCTTTCTCCGCCCCCCTTTAGCAATACTTCCTCATGTTGGCGCTCTCCAAATATCTCCCTAGGAATATGCTGTACTCTGGGCCTTTATGACCCGATTTTCTGCAATTGGAACCTCCCTGTCTTGAATCTTACCACATTTTCTCTGCCTTTACTCCCTGACTCTCAAGGGAATGCTTAGCTAGTCTGATAAAGTAACTGCTAAGTTATAATTAGTGCCCAAGTTGTGCCTTTAAAGAATAGAATGACATGGCAGCTCAAAAGACAGATGGAATATTTCCAGCTTGGGGTAAGCATTGGGGTGCTAAGGTTGCCAGATAAAACACAGGACACCCAGTAAAAGTTGAATTTCAGTTAATCAAAATATACTTTTCTTAGTGTAAGTATAAACAGGACCACTGATGGAGCTGGGTTTTGTAGAGAATGTAGAGTCTGAATTGCTCTGGAGATTGGAGACAATGAATTGCAGGCAGAATGGGAAATACAGTTACTTATTAAATTTTTGAGCTTAAATATCACCTTCCCAGAAAGGTCATTCTGACCCCTTTGTTTAAAATTGCAACTGCCTGTTCCTGCAGGATTTTTCTCCATAGCATTTATCACCATATGGCATATCGTATGCTTATTTGTTTATTATTTATCTCCCCTTTCTGGAATACTACAGCAGGAAATGTTGTCTATTTTGTTCACTGCTATATCCTCATACCTACAACAATGGATGGCATGAAATAGGTACTCAATGCATATCTGCTGACTGAACTAAAGACAAATGAACAAGTAAACAGATGAAGAAAATAGGAGGAAACGGATTCATTTTCTTCCTCTTGTGACTGAGAGCTTAGTTCATATTTGTTAAAATGTGCAAATACTAAAACAGTCCCAACACTGAAGTAGTATTCAAACTAAATGAGGAAAGATGGTAACAAAAAAAATATCATGGTAAAGAAATATGAACTTCACCAAGAATCACATATAGTGTATGCAAAACCTACATCACTTCTGCCAAGCCAGCAGCTGTTGCAGTGGTTGAAGAACTCAAGTCAGCAGTGGTAACAGCATGGAAGAGGTCAGTCTGGTCAATGGACTTCCAGGCAGAGGGGGAGGCAGAGCCTTTGGTCCCTCTGGGCCTTGAGAGCAGTCCAATTCCTTACTCTTGGACCATGTCTTCTACAGGTCATGTTTCCCCAGGAAGCAAACACACAGCCTAGCATCCTGCTGCTCATCTTCCTCCAAAGCGATGGCCAGCTCTGCAGATGGACTCCAGAGGCAACAAAGGGACCAAGTGAAAGGAGAGCGTGCATTCTGAGTGGAAAGGTATGATGATTCAGAAACGAGAAATCGGAAACGTATTTCTGCATACCACCTGTGGTAGTCAGGGTTTATTGTGCAATTTCTCAGAATCAATCAATGTTGCAAATCATGTCCATGTTCCTCGCCACCCCCGCCCCCAGGAGAGGGCTATACAATAGCAACATTGCCTACAATTAACGTCAGACCTGGTCCCTGTCAATCCGTCTCCCCATATAACGTGCTCGCTGAAAGAAAGATGCATGTGTCTGTAGATGCTAATTGACGGGCAGATTCAAGATAGGAACATCTCAGAAAGGAAGGATCAGATGGCCCTTCCATTTAACAGCTACCACATGCCTAAGACCATTTAGATGTCTTTTACATGAACATGCACTTGTATCCCTCACTTCCCATTTTCCTACTTTCTAGTGACATCTCAAGGCCTTAATTCTCTGTTATGAAATTGTCAGTCACTGTCTTTTATGGGCTTGTGACACTTAGACTAATATTGCCAGAAAGAGAAAAGAAGAAGGAAAGAAGGGAGAGAGGGAGGGAGGAAAGAGAAAAGTAAAAGAAAGGAAAGGAAGGGAAGGGAGGAGGAGGGGAAAACCTAAGATATTGTCAGTATTTCTACAAGAACAGTAAACAATAAGAAAATAAAGCCAAAACCCTATTACGATATAAGACCCTGCTATATTAGAGGCTACATATCTTTTTTTATTGAAGTATAGTTGATTTACAATGTTGTGTTAATTTCTGCTATATTATACATACATATACATTCTTTTTTGTATACTTTCCCATTATGGTTTATTACAGGACATTGAATATAGTTCCCTATGCTTTATGGTATGACCTTATTCTTTATCCATTCTGCTAACCCCAAACTCCCCTCCATCCCTCTCCCTCCCCAACTCTCCCTTGGCAACCACAAGTCTGTTCTCTATGTCTGTGAGTCTGTTTCTGTTTTGTAGATAAGTTCATTTGTGTCATATTTTAAATTCCACATATAAGTGCTACCATATGGTATTTGTCTTTCTCTTTCTGACTTACTTCACTTATATGATAATCTTTAGGTCCATCCATGTTGCTGCAAGTGGCATTACTTCATTCTTTTTTATGGCTGAGTAGTATTCCATTGTATATATGTACCACATCTTCTTTATCCATTCATCTGTCAAGGGACATTTAGGTTGTTTCCATGTCTTGGCTATCGTGAATAGTGCTGCTATGAACATAGGAGTACATTATCTTTTTGAATTACAGTTTTGTCCAATATATGCCCAGGAGTGGGATTGCTGAATCATATGGCAACTCTATTTTTAGTTTTCTGAGGAACCTCCATACTGTTTTCCAGAGTGGCTATACCAACTTACATTCCCACTAACAGTGTATTTGGGTTCCCTTTTCTCCACACCCTCTCCAGCATTTGTTCTTTGTAGACTTTTTAATGATGGCCATTCTGACTGGTGTGAGGTGGTACCTCGCTGTAGTTTTGATTTGCATTTCTCTAATAATTAGCGATGTTGAGCATCTCATCATGTACCTGTTGGCCATCTGTAAGAGCCTACATATCTTTAAATAGTGGAAACTTAACTTTACTGGAATAAACCTGAATTAAAGAAATGTGAAATCTTTTTAAAGATTTGCTCACTGGCATGTTCCCAGGGCCTAGAAGAAGATCTGGCACATAGTAGGCACTCAATAAGTATGTCTTGATTGGATAAATAAATTAATTGGATTAATTTACATATCTTGATCAAGAAAAGTATCACATGACAGTGTTCCTACTTGAAATGTTTTATGTAAATAGAACTAAAAACCGAACAGGGAACTATCCATTTAATTCAGCTAAAACACTATGACACTGAAGGTAAGAAAAAAGTCAGTCTTCATCCAATACTTGGCTCAGAGTGGAGCATGACACTCATAACTTGGGATGGCACCACTGCCTGAATACTCACATCACTGGGAAGAAAATAAAACCAGTACTGAACTAGTCAATAGTGAGTCCCAGTCAAACCCTTACGGTGTGTTCCTTCTGGAGGGACTGCCCATGTGTGCTGCATTCAGTGGCAGATACAGCCCATATGGTCCTTCCCATTGACCAACCATGTTGGCAGCATGACACCATCACAATTTTGGAAGAAGATGGACACATTTCTTATACTGATACTTTAGACTTAACTACTCCAATGAAACCTATGGGATTTTGCATGGTTATTTCACTCCTTACTCTTTCCAGCAATTATTATCTGAATTCTAGATGGACTTCAAAGTATCCATCAGAATCAGACAGTCTGTGATGTTCCAATGTTCTCAGAAAAGAATCAAGTTAACGGGAGATGTAGGCTCGGGTGATGTTGAGTGAGGGAGATGACATTGAGTGAGAATAAGCAGGGTGCTCTGGTCAGGTGTCATCCCTACCTCCTGCCAGAGATTTCAGTCTACAAATTTCAGTGAGCTTGTCCCACGCAATTCACCTTGTTAATATGAAGAATGGCACTTAGAGGAAAAGGACACCAAACACATTTCAGAATTTACCCTGCCTGAGCTGCATTACCTGGTAACAGGAACCCAGCTGACGGGTAGCATGGTGTCTTCAAGGCCACACGTGGGAGCAGGTCTGAGTAGCAGCTGTTAGAGTGGAAGCTGAAAGGTGAGAAATTGAATTAAGAAAAAGAAGAATTCAGAAACCTTGCATTGTGGGATCTGTTGAGACCCTCACTTGCTTTTCCTTTCTCTTTGTCCATGAAAGTAATAATTTTATCTGAAATTCAATTTACGTGTACTCTGCCCTTTCAAGTTAAATAAAACATTGTTCATGAAATATTTCCTGAACATATCCTCTGTGCCAGACATGGGGCGAGGCCCTGAGGACTCAGAAGTGAATAAGACACAAACATTGCCCCTCTGGGGCTTCCCAGTTGAGGATAGGAGTTCATACCCACAGTCTACAGACTAGATGAATATGAATCCAGAGCTATCAATTCTCCTTTCAGAACATCCACCTGACAAATTAGGAATGGATTTTCTGTGATTCATGGAATATCCAACCCAGAAGCTTGGTTTTGGACCAGAAGCTTGAAAGACAATTAGATAAAGTTAAACGTGTCAGTTGGAGATATTAACTAAGGGTTGCCAATCAATGAGCTGGAGAAGTATAAAACATTTCCTGATAGAAATGTAACCTAAGTTTTTCCAGGCCTCTTGAACCTATGGGTGCAGATGGCATCACTGAAGCAGCAGTAATGCACATCTCATTGGCTCTTACCCCCATCTACCTGAAAAGGGATAAATCCTTCTCTGCTTGTATCTGGGAATGCCCAAGTGTCTCTTGGGATCAGGAAGTTATCTGTGAAGTACATATCCTGCCATGTTCTTCTTATCTTCTGCCCTCCATTTGATGCCCACTTCATTAAATGTGTCTCTTCTATCAATGGTACTGCTCCTCTCGTGAGTATATTCATGTCTGTGACACCTGTGCCCGCCCAAAGATGCCAACCCTTGAGATGCCAGGATGGCCCTAGGAACAATGGGATGATCCTCTCTCATCCACTTATGTCAGACACCATGTGTGTCTACATAACTCACAGAGCCCTCATGGAAAGCAATCCTTCACTTCCTGCCCCCCTTTCATCATCATGCTCCACACAGGAGGTTTGGGGGCCATATTTTCATTCCTCTTCCTCCCATGCACGTTAACTCAATAAAATAGATGTAGATTCCTGTATGTCTCCCACCCTCCAAAAGGACAAGTCCAGATGTGTCTGAACCCAGTAACTGGCACAGCTCAGGCTTAAAATGGAGCCCTTGATGAAGATGAATTCCGGACTTCTGTGGAAGAGTCAGTAAATATAAATTTGGTTCATTTATTCTTCAAGTAATATAGAACACATGTTACGTGTTGGATACTGGGAATATATTGATAAATTTTTAAAAAGATATACTTAGTCCTGTGCTTATAGAACTAGTAAATTCAACATATAAATTTATAATTTCTAAGACAAAGTGTTATGAATGAAGTGAATTGTGAGGGAGAGGAGATTTTCATAGGCCTGCTAAAACACAGCCAACATCCTGGAGCCAGTTCGAGAGTTTTTGATAATGCTTTATTGTCTATTGTGTGTTGGCTAGTGCAAAGCTGTTGAGTTGGAACAAAACGTCATCCAGGTAACTCTTACAGCTCAACAGGTTCTACAGAAGGTAGCACCCTGTACTTTCGCATTTCAGTGATAAGCCACAGACTATCGTCAGGTCATTGAAAAGGATTTGGAACTGCTCTCCTTGACTCAAAAGATTACACTATGCTCTTTGTGTGTGAGCTTTGAGGTGTTAAGCCCTGCCAACTTGGTGCCGTTTGCAAACTTGATAATGCTCTTAATTGCATTATCCAAGTTAGTGATTAAAAAAATGAAATACTAATCCAGTGTCATCCACTGACAATGTCAACCCAGGTGGATAAGTAGTAAGTCAGTACTACTATAAAAAACACTTCTTGTTGGTATTAATACCATGAGGAATGAAATGAAACCCATCAAGATCCAACTATGCTGTCTGTATTGCCTTCTCCCTCAGTATTCTCCCCGAAGGAAACTAAAGCCTTCTCACATGATCAGCAATTCACAGAAGGACTGGGATGACCATGAAGTATTTTCAGGTCTTACCCATACTTACCAAGTAAAGTATTTATTCATTTATGATCCCACATCACAGGCATGTAGTTTTACTGGTGCCTTTTTGTGTCAAACTGTGCAAATTGAGTTACCAGGGGCTGTTTTCACATTTAACAACACTGCAGCCTTGGTTCTGCATTATATTGCATTCAATATTTTCCTGAGACTTTATGTAAATCAATTACTATTAAAACTAATAACATATCCCAATGACTCAATTATAATTTCCAAGAATGGTTCCCACTGGGACTATGTTGGCCACAACACATATAAACTTCACATCTAGAAAGCAGCCTGTCTTTACCAATGCATGATCTATATGCATTTAGTAGCCTGCCCTATAATGTGTTGGGCAAATGGACAAATCAATTCACATGGTCTTTAGTCACAATTGATAATGCATTCATTAAAATATGTCACATTAAATCACTATTGCATTAGATGCTCTCACTGATCTGGAAAACCTGAGTGTTTAAGAAATCACAAAGTTCATGCTATTGTTCTAGATACTTTATAACACGCAATAACTTTCTTGTTTGAATAAATGTTCTTTTAAGCAATGCTCAGAGTATGCAACAAGATACTACTGAGCATTTTGGTGCAATTATTATGCAGTAATTTTTTTTTTTTTTTTTTTTTTTTTGCGGTACGCGGGCCTCTCACTGTTGTGGCCTCTCCTGTTGTGGAGCACAGGCTCCGGACGCGCAGGCTCAGTGACCATGGCTCACGGGGCTAGCCGCTCCGCAGCATGTGGGATCTTCCCGGACCAGGGCACGAACCCGTGTCCCCTGCATCGGCAGGCAGACTCTCAACCACTGTGCCACCAGGGGAGACCCTATGCAGTAATTTTTAAATTGTTAAATATTAATTGACCATTTATTTACTGATTGATGAAATCTACAACCAAATTAAATTTCTAATAAAGTGTACTGATGGATATGTTTTCATCTGGAAACAACTGTTTAACCAAAGAAATGCATTTAAAGGCACACAGCTGATATTGAAATTAAACATGTAAACAAAAATATCTATAAGTATCATACATATAATGTGAAATTTACTAATGAAATATGGATTAATTGTGGCAAGAAAAAAAGAAATATAACCAGAAATATAATTAACACTTTATCAGATTATATATCATCACAGTGGTTGCTGTACTCCCTCCTCAAATAGCAGATAGAAGAAAAGCGCAAGAAGATGAGTACACACACACACACACACACACACACACACACTCACACACACCTGCATGCACAAGAGCTCCATGTGGTAAGTTCAGGACAGGAAATTCTACAGTAGCAGAGTTTGAATAAGCACCTTTCATTGCTGTTCAACTCCCTCTTCTAGCCCATGTTCATCCCAAGAAAAAATGTATTCACAGACTAGTAGAGGAACTGGCTCTGAAAATTCCAAACTCTGCCCCTTCACACGAATTCTTGAAACAAGACAGTGATCTTTTGGGAATTCCCTGACAGTCCGGTGGTTAGGACTTAGTGCTTTCACTGCAGTGGCCCATGTTCAGTCCCTGGCCTGGTCAGGGAACTAAGATCCCGCAAGCTGGGCGGTGCGACCAAAAAAAAAAAAAAAAAAGTCATCTGAATGAATAGAAATGCTGTTTAAAAAAAAAGACAGTGATCTTTTTCATGCTAACAATACCTCCTTGTCCACCCAACAAATTCTTACTCATCCTTAACACCCCAGTCCCTCACTACCTCTTCTGTGATACATTCAGTGTCCCTGATCTGCACCCCCTAGCAAAAACAAACGTTTTATACACATTTTACTTAAATTCCTATTGCTCCCTGTAAAATATCCTACCTCCCTCAGTGCTCTTAAGAGACTGCTCTGGGATTGTTTATAAATCTGTCTCCCCACTGGTTCAAGAGCCCATTAGGACTATGAATTGTATCCATATATGTCCAACTTCTATCTCCAGTGTCTTACACAATACCTGGCATGAGTAGACAAGTATTCAATAAGTATTTGTTGAATTTGTTAAATAGATAAATTAAAATTGTTGAGAGTCTCATTTCTCAGCTCTGCCAGAGAGAATCGAATGGAATTGATCTGATACTTTCACCCTTGACTTCATTGAGTCGTTCTATATTTCTATGTTACAGTTCTCAATTATTTTTGAATACTTCCCTTGCCATTACCATGACCTACTCATGAATATTTTTATGAAAGTGTATTCCCTCTCATCTCTATGAATGAATGGAGTGAAATGAAGAGTGAGGGAAAGTATCATTACATGGCAATAGGAATGCAAAATGCAGCCCAAAGGCATTTTTCAAACCTTGGTGTCTGAATATTTACAGGCAGGTCATTTAGGTTCTGTGATCCTCAGTTTCCTGATTTTTAAATTAGGGATGAGAATACCTCCCTCTGGGTGTGGTTGGGGGAATCAGAGCTATTATATAAAAAGCTCTTACAGAGCACCTGATATACAATAGATGCTCCATGAATCACAACACTATAATAATGCAAAAACACTTTGTAAGGTGTAGAGCATGATACAGATGTTAGTTACAGCGTTACCCCTCATCCTGGTACTTCAGTGTTCTCTAGATTTCTTCATATTGTAATATATAGAAAAGTGTCCTAGCAAGAAGCCATCATAAAGCTTGATCGCACTACCATAGTAAACCAAAGAAGGGAAAACAGAAGAGGAGTACAATGCACACCTGATTGCTTTTTGTTATATTCATGTGCTTTGTAGATGATCAAAAGCCTCCTCCCCTTTACCACCTAAGTGATCCTGCGATGATTTAACAAGTCTTTATATCCCTAGCAGTCCCAAGCAATCGCCTCATTCTACTTATACGATGGCTATCACTCCAAAGCAGAGACTTCCCCCATGGCCCCCACAGGTGGTCCCCAGACACATGATCACCCTGGCGTCGGCCAGCTCTTTCCACTCCTCAGTCCTCCTCCATCAGCTAGAAATGGAGCTTCACTTAGGACACTTGGATGCAAACAACCAAACCTAACTCCAGCTAGTGTGTCAGGAAAGCCATCGGGCCTCCAGATAGAAGTGGAACCAGAAACTGGAAATACTTTAGGAATCCAGAAGAGGTGTTGTCTTTGTTTCTCAGCTCTGCTTCTCTTTTCTTGCCTGATTCGTTCATTCTTCCTTCTCCATGACCTGCTTTTTCGGTTTCTCAATTCAGTTGCCAACCTCCCTTCCCACCCTTACACGTCTCTCTCCCACCAGTGCTCAGTTTTCCCATGTCCCTCCGTTCTGACCACACAGAGAAATTAACTGGCTTCTCTGAATCAGGCGTGCACCCTGTTCTCATCAGTGACAGTGGGGAAAGGATTGGGAGAGTTTCACATGCTATGAACATGGGAGCCAGGCCAGCCCCTGTGGATGGGCGGGCAGTTCTCACTAGTCATGATGATTATAGAGCGGAGCGGATCAGGTGTACCCACAGAGAGTGTGGTTTGCACAGGGTAACATATTTGAGGTTCCATATAGGCAATTAAGTAACATCAGAATCAATCAATTTAAGTTATGTAGATTTTAGTATCTTTAACTACCATCCCATTTCCCTGACCAATGCAGCTCAGGCATATATATATATATATATCTTAATTGGAGTTTAATTGCTTTACAATGTTGGGTTAGTTTCTGATAACAAAGTGAATCAGCTATATGTATATATATATCCCCATATCCCCTCCCTCTTGCGTCTCCCTCCCACCCTCCCTATCCCACCCCTCCAGGCGGTCACAAAGCACCGAGCTGATCTCCCTGTACTATGCAGCAGCTTCCCACTAGCCATCGATTTTACATTTGTTAGCATATATATGACAATGCTACTCTCTCACTTCGTCCCAGCTTCACCTTCTCCCCCTGTGTCCTCAAGTCTGTTCTCCACATCTGCATCTTTATTCCTGCCCTGCCACTGGGTTCATCAGTACCGTTTTTTAGATTTCATATATGTGCGTTAGCATACTGTATTTGTTTTTCTCTTTCTGACTTACTTCACTCTGTATGACAGACTCTAGGTCCATCCACCTCATTACAAATAACAATTTTGTTCCTTCTTATGGCTGAGTAATATTCCATTGTATATATGAGCCAAATCTTCTTTATCCATTCATCTGACGATGGACACTTAGGTTGCTTCCATGTCCTGGCTATTGTAAATGGTGGCAGCTCAGGTTTTAAACCATCAGTAAGTTGTAGGACAGGCACATTTTGCCTTTATTCTTTTTAGACACCTGTAAGATGGGGATGGTAGCATCTGCCCTGCCTACTCTTGGGATTGTTATGATAGTGTCTACAAATACGTGTTAAAAACCATTTTGAAAACTATAAAGCATTTTATGAATGTGAATAAGCACTGGGGCTAAAACTCTGACTCTGGGGTTCCTCTGATCTTAATTTAAATCCTGGCTCTACCACTTATTAATGTGAGACTTTGAGCAAGTTATCATAGCCCTCTGAGCCTCAGTTTCCTTTTTTTTTCTAGTGAAAGAATTTCTTTATTTTATAGAAGGTTCAATTCAACAGAAAGACAAAATAATCCTAAGATTATATGGACTTAATAATGTAGCCTCAAAATAGATAAAGTAAAAATTTACAGAACTACAAAGGAAAATAGGCAAATCCACTGTCATGATGGGGGAATAAGACAAGCAGACTAAAAAGTATCATCAGGATGAATAAGATTTGCATAATACAATGAACGTGTTTCCTTTAATCATAGATCATTCCCATTCATAGATGTTCTTTGTCACTAAAAAAATGGGGTTCTTGGGGCTTCCCTGGTGGCGCAGTGGTTGGGAGTCCGCCTGCCGATGCGGGGGACTCGGGTTCGTGCCCCGGTCTGGGGGGATCCCGCGTGCCGCGGAGCGGCTGGGCCCGTGAGCCATGGCCGCTGAGCCTGCGCGTCCGGAGCCTGTGCTCCGCGGCGGGAGAGGCCGCAGCGGTGAGAGGCCTGTGTACCGCAAAAAAAAAAAAAAAAAAATGGGGTTCTTTTTACAGCTGATTGATGTAGTATTCCATTTATAAGCCTCAGTTTCTTTATCTGTAAAATTGGCATTAAAAATACTATTTCATAGGTTTATTATGAGTTAAGTGTGATGATGTGAATTAAGTGCTTTGCACAGTGCCTGGTATTTTAAAATTCATTATTATAAAACATTATTTATACCTACTGGGTCTGTAGATTGAACTTTTAGCTTCTATGCAAAATGAACAAATTTTTTTTTCTTCTACTAGAAAATAAGTGTGGATTTTCCTCTAACTCCAGAGTAGCCTATTTTCCTATCTCCATGGACCATTTGTCTCTTAGTAGACTCTTTTCTTAATCCACTAGAGACTTGGTCTTTCTGCTTGTATCTATCTTGTCTCCTCTGGGCTCAGGGTCTCTGTCTTTGGCTATCAGGTCCTGCTTTCCAGGCCCTTCATCTCAAAGTCAGTCATGTTGGCTCTTGCCTGTCACTTTATTTATCTCCTCTTTCAATTATTCACTTATTGATTTACTCAACAAGTCATTTTGGGGTCCTTAATATGAACCAGACACTGCATTAGATGCTGATGATATAAAGTTGGATAAGAAGAGACATCATCTCTGTTTCCACAGTTTGATGGGAAGAGACATGTAATTGGGTGATAATTTTGTATAATGGCCTATGTGCTTATCACCTACTCAATCTTTTTTCTCTGTGACCCTCCTTCGTTGGGGCACTTAGACACAAGGCATCTAACCACCTCAGGGAAGTATTATCACAAAAGAACTAGAGCTCAAAAACCAAATTCTTACTCCAGTTTTAAAAGCTGAAGCACAGATGTAAGATTTTTTTTAATTAGCCAAATTGATTAGGAAGAAGTACTTTATTCTAGTACTCCCTCCCCCATCAATTCCATCCCACAAGATAGAGTTATAGGAGTAGGAGGAAGTGAGGAGGGAAAGAAAGGGAGAGGAAGCATGTTGAAGGAAAGTCAGGGATGTAGGGCTGGGATCAGACCAAGAGGGAGCTTGCAGACCAGAGGGAAGTTCTGCCCACCTTCCTTGTGAGTGAAGCACCATCTGTTGTCAGCACCAGGGAGCCAAGTGATACAGAAGACCTTTCCATTGCACAGAGCCTGTGATCATATAAAGAAAAACTGCTCAGTTCCCTTCCAACAACCTGTGAGGGTAACCCCTCTCTTGTTCACATATACACATATCAGAGGCAAAGTGAGATCCTGGAAATACAGAAAGTGGTAGAGGTGTGGAAGGGAAGAGTGTCCGTGGCCAGTCTTGGTGAGATTTTTTCTCAAGCTGGGACAGTGATTAACGTTTAATGGACATTAAATTAATAATCATGCTAATACACAATTACAAACTGAGGTAAGTTCTCTGACGGAAAGAAATTTTGAGAGCGCTTAAGAAAGGGATCTGACCTAAAGTGGAGGGTCAGGAATGGATTCCCCTGAGGAAATGACATTTAAGCTTAATTTTCAGTGATAAGTGGCAGTTATTTAGATAAAAAAGTTGGGGGGGAAGCATAGCAATGGCCCATGGTGTGTTCAAATAACTGGACAAGGGTCAGTGTGTGTACAGAGGGCAAGGGAAAGTGACACAGGGTAAATCTGGAACGATGATGCAGACCATGTAGGAACTACGAAGAACATTGGTCATTGGCCCAAGAAAAGTGGGAAGCCACTGAAGTAATTTAAGTAGAGTGATGAAAGAGTTATAGAGTTATAACATGGAAAAGGAGTGAGGAGGCACCAGAGTGAAAGCAAGGAGGCTATTGCAGTCAAGAGGTAATAGGCAGAATGACTTTATTCCCTCTTTCTATAGATGGTTTCATTATTATTGCATTATTTATTAGTTTTTTAGGACCTTAACATTTAATTCTGCCCTATATCACTTTTCCTTTGAAAAAAATTCTCAGAACTTCTGGGTTGGTGAACATGTGGAGGTGCTGGCAGGGTGGTGAGCCTGGAGAGAGCATGCAAGTCCCCTAGTCCTTCCCCCATACATTGCGCTATGCATTTTTTCCATTTGGTTGTTTCTGAGTTGTATCCTTTTACAATAAATGAGTAATTTGGTTTCAGAGTGAAGTTTAATGCTATGTGTGTTAAAATATCAAAATTATTTTCAGAAACATAAAGATTTAGGTTGAATTGTAGATTTCCTCAATATCTATCCTGAGGGCTTCTGCCATTCCAGAGGCAGCAGGAGCTGAACTGGGAGGAGCCAACACCAACAAAGGGAACGTGGAGGGGCAGATTAATTAATCCTGCTTCTTAAATTTGCCATTGATATAAATCAAGCAGTACAGAATTAGCGGCCAGTGAGTGGCCCACACCAGCTCCCTGGCACCCAGGTACCTCCCATGCCTGCCATGGAAATCAGTTCTCCCCGAGCATCCAATAGCTGGGGCCCAGGAACCTGTTCAGCATCATAATGCCATCTACAGCCTTCCACACCCACTTTTCTTACTATTAATGTCAATAGCTTATCATGTACCTAAACATCACTATTAACATTATATTTTAAAATCTCATTCTATCTGTGTATTTATAACAACCATCTTGGATTTTGAAATACACACTAAAAGAATTTAACACCCAAGACATACTTACCAACATGCCTGACCACATTTTATTCTAGGCAATTTCCCCTTCTCCTCAATCTCTTATTCTTGGCATATTATGCTTGGTTTTGAGTGCTAAGTTTTGAGGATTATTAGAAAACAAGGTGTCCAGAGGATAATGACCAAGACAGGTTCAAACTGACACAGAAGATTCCTGAAAACTGGAAATGGTTTTTCATTACAAAGGGAAACCTTTGGGATTGAAATGACGGAATCTTCCAAATGCTATCACTATAAATAAGCAGTAATTTTTTTCCTGTGTCATCTAAAAAGTCAGAAACAAGACTAATAGGATTCCAAATGAGTTCAGATATGTGCTTAAATAGAGCAAAAGTTAGATCTTTTTACTATATTGCCTACGGGTAGAATAGACAGTATTTAATCCTTGGAAATGTTGACATAGAATCTGGACAGACACATGACACAAAGTTGGGGAGAATCAAGTACCAGATGGAGGCTGGAGCGGGATGATCTTCAAGGTGCATTTGAACCTTCCTCTTTAGTCTATCTTTTGCCTCACCACCAACACAAATGTGGGGGAGGGTGAAGGTGGGCCTGATTCCCAGGTCCCAAATGGCAGAGAGGAGACCACACCCCAGAGAGAGGCAGGCTGGTGTTTGCAAAGTATGAGTCTGTGTTTAGGTGACTGCATTTCAAAAATCTGTCTACTTTTTTTTAACCATTGGTTTCCATTACCTAAATCTTAATCCCTTCCTTTACCATGGATTATCATTTAACTATAAGGCATATTCCCGGAGATTGGTTCAAGATGGTGGAGTAGAAGGATGTGTGCTCACTCCCTCTCGCGAGAGCACTGGAATCACAACTAACTGCTGAACAATCGTCGATAGGAAGACACTGGAACTCACCAAAATATACCCCACATCCAAAGACAAAGGAGAAGCCACAATGAGACAGTAGGAGGGGCGCAATCACAATAAAATCAGATCCCATAACGGCTGAGTGAGTA
Source organism: Phocoena sinus (assembly GCF_008692025.1). Taxonomy (NCBI): domain Eukaryota; kingdom Metazoa; phylum Chordata; class Mammalia; order Artiodactyla; family Phocoenidae; genus Phocoena; species Phocoena sinus. The sequence continues at coordinate 29,041,793 of NC_045775.1, forward strand.
ACTCACAAACTGGAGAACACTTATACCACAGAAGTCCACCCACTGGAGTGAAGATTCTGAGCCCCACCTCAGGCTTCCCAACCTGAGGGTCCGACAACGGGAGGAGGAATTCCTAGACAATCAGACTTTGAAGGCTAGTGGGATTTGACTAAAGGACTTCGACAGGACTGGGCGAAACAGAGACTCCACTCTTGGAGGGCACACGCAAAGTAGTGTGCATGTCAGTACCCAGGGGAAGGAGCAGTGACCCCATAGGAGACTGAATCAGACCTACCTGCTAGTGTGGGAGGGTCTCCTGCAGAGGCAGGGGGTGGCTGTGGCTCACGGTGGGGACAAGGACACTGGCAGTAGAAGTTCTGGGAAGTACTCCTTGGCATGAGCCCTCCCAGAGTCTACCATTAGCCCCACCAAAGAGGTGGGTAGGCTCCAGTGGTGCGTTGCCTCAGGCCAAACAAACAACAGGGAGGCAACCCAGCCCCACCCATCAACAGACAAGTGGATTAAAGTTTTACTGACCTCTGCCAACCAGAGCAACACCCAGCTCAACCCACCACCAGTCCCTCCCATCAGGAAACATGCACTAACCTCTTAGATGGCCTCATCCACCAGAGGGCAGACAGCAGAAGCAAGAAGAACTACAATCCTACAGCCTGTGGAAGGAAAACCACATTCACAGAAAGATAAACAAAATGAAAAGGCAGAGGACATTGTACCAGATGAAGGAACAAGATAAAACCCCAGAAAAACAACTAAATGAAGTGGAGATAGACGACCTTCCAGAAAAAGAATTCAGAAAAATGATAGTGAAGATGATCCAGGACCTCGGAAAAAGAATGGAAGCAAAGATCAAGAAGATGCAAGAAATGTTTAACAAAGACCTAGAAGAATTAAAGAACAAACACCTAGAAGAATTAAAGACAAACAAAGAGAGATGAACAATACAATAACTGCAATGAAAAATACACTAGAAGGAATCAATAGCAGCATAACTGAGGCAGAAGAACGGATAAGTGACCTGGAAGACAGAATGGTGGAATTCATGGCCACAGGGCAGAATAAAGAAAAAAGAATAAAAGGAAAGGAAGACAGCCTAAGAGACCTCTGGGACAACCTTAAATGCAACAACATTCACATTATAGGGGTCCCAGAAGGAGAAGAGAGAGAGAAAGCACCAGAGAAAATATTTGAAGAGATTAGTCGTAAACTTCCCTAACATGGGAGAGGAAATAGCCACCCAAGTCCAGGAAGCCACCCAAGTTCAGGCAGGATAAATCCAAGGAGAAACATGCTGAGACACATAGTAATCTAATTGACAAAATTAAAGACAAAGAAAAATTATTGAAAGCAACAAGGGAAAAACGATAAATAACATACAAGGGAACTCCCATAAGGTTAATGGCTGATTTCTCAGCAGAAACTCTACAAACCAGAAGGGAGTGGCACGATATATTTAAAGTGATGAAAAGGAAGAAACTACAACCAAGGTTACTCTACCCAGCAAGGATCTCATTCAGATTTGACAGAGAAATCAGAAGCTTTACAGACAAGCAAAAGCTAAGAGAATTCAGCACCACCAAACCAGCTCTACAAATGCTAAAGGAAATTTTCTAAGTGGGAAACACAACAGAAGAAAAGGGCCTACAAAAACAAACCCATAACAATTAAGAAAATGGCAATAGGAACATACATATCAATAATTACCTTAAAAATGAATGGATTAAATGCTCCAACCAAAAGACACAGGCTCACTGAATGGATACAAAAACAAGACCCATCTATATGCTGTCTACAAGAGACCCACATCAGACCTAGGGACACATACAGACTGAAAGTGAGGGGATGGAAAAAGATATTCCATGCAAATGGAAATCAAAAGAAAGCTGGAGTAGCAATACTCATATCAGATAAAATAGACTTTAAAATAAAGAATGTTACAAGATACAAAGAAGGACACTACCTAATGATCAAGGGATCAATGCAAGAAGAAGATATAACAATTATAAATATATATGCACCCAACATAGGAGCACCTCAATACATAAGTCAACTGCTAACAGCTATAACAGAGGAAATTGACAGTAAAACAATAAAAGTGGGGGACTTTAACACCTCACTTACACCAATCGACAGATCATCCAAACAGAAAATTAATAAGGAAACACAAGCTTTAAAAGACACATTAAAACAGATAGATTTAACTGTTATTCATAGGACATTCCATCCAAAAAGAGCAGATTACACTTTCTTCTCAAGTGCACATGGAACATTCTCCAGGATAGATCACATCTTTTTTTTTAAATTTTCATAGTAACTTTTTTTTTAACATCTTTATTGGGGTATAATTGCTTTACAATGGTGTGTTAGTTTCTGCTTTATAACAAAGTGAATCAGTTATACATATACATATGTTCCCATATCTCTTCCCTTTTGCATCTCCCTCCCTCCCACCCTCCCTATCCCACCCCTCCAGGCGGTCACAAAGGATAGATCACATCTTGGGTCACAAATCAAGCCTTGGTAAATTTAAGAAAATTGAAATCATATCAAGCATTGTTTCTGACCACAGTGCTATGAGATTAGAAATCAATTACTGGGAGAAAAACATAAAAAACACAAACAAATGGAGGCTAAACAATACACTACTAAAAAACCAAGAGATCACTGAAGAAATCACAGAGGAAATCAAAACATACCTAGAGACAAATTACAATGAAAACACAATGATCCAAAACCTATGGGGTGCAGCAAAAGCAGTTCTAAGAGGGAAGTATATAGCAATACAATCCTACCTCAGGAAACATCTCAAATTTGAGAAAAATCTCAAATAAACAATCTAAACTTACACCGAAAGGAACTAGAGGAAGAAAAACAAACAAAACCCAAATTTAGGAGAACGAAAGAAATCATAAAGAACAGCAGAAATAAATGAAATAGAAGCAAAGAAAACAATAGCAATGATCAATAAAACTAAAATCTAGTTCTTTGAGAAGATAAACAAAATTTATAAACCTTTAGCCAGACTCATCAAGAAAAATAGGAAGAGGAGTCAAATCAATAAAATTAGAAATGAAAAAGGAGAAGTAAAATCTGACACTGCAGAAATACAAAGGATCATGAGAGATTACTACAAGCAACTCTATGCCAATAAAATGGACAACCTGGAAGAAATGGACAAATTCTTAGAAAGATATAACCTTCCAAGACTGAACCAGGAAGAAATAGAAAATATGAACAGACTTGTGAGTAAAAAAATTGAAACTGTGATTTAAAATTTTCCAACAGACAAAAGGCCAGGACCAGATGGCTTCACAGGTGAATTCTATCAAACATTTAGAGAAGAGTTAACACCCATGCTTCTCAAACTCTTCCAAAATATTGCAGAGGGAGGAACACTCCCAAACTCATTCTATGAGGCCACCATCACCCTGATACCAAAACCAGACAAAGATACTACAAAAAAGAAAATCAAAGGGCTTCCCTAGTGGTGCAGTGTTTGGGAATCTGCCGGCCAATGCAGGGGACACGGGTTTGAGCCCTGGTCTGGGAAGATCCCACATGCCACAGAGCAACTAAGCCCGTATGCCACAACTGCTGAGCCTTCACTCTAGAGCCCATGAGCCACAACTACTGAGCCCATGTGCCACAGCTACTGAGCCCATGAACCACAACTAGTGAAGCCTGTGCACCTAGAGCCCATGCTCCAAAAGAGAAACCACCACAGTGAGAAGCCTGCGCACTGCAATGAACAGTAGCCACCACTCACCGCAACTAGAGAAAGCCCATGCACAGCAATGAAGACCCAATGCAACCAAAACTAAATAAATAAATAATTTTATTTAAAAAAAAGAAGAAAAAGAAAATTACAGATCAATATCATTGATGAATATAGATGCAGAAATCCTCAACAAAATACTAGCAAATATAATCCAACAACACATTAAAAGGATCATGCACCATGACCAAGTGAGATTTATCCCAGGGATGCAAGGATTCTTCAATATACGCAAATCAATCAATGTGATACACTATATTAACAAATTGAAGAATAAAAACCATATGATCATCTCAATAGGTACAGAAAAAGATTTTGATGAAATTCAATGCCCATTTATGATAAAAACAATCCAGAAAATGGGCATAGAGGGAACCTACCTCAACATATTAAAGGCCATATATGACAAGCCCACAGGAAACATCATTCTCAATGGTGAAAATCTGAAAGCATTTCCTCTAAGATCAGGAACAAGACAAGGATATCCACTCTCGCCACTATTATTCAGCATCATTTTGGAAGTCCTAGCCACGGCAATCAGAGAAGAAAAAGAAATAAAATGAATACAGATTGGAAAAGAAGAAGTAAAACTGTCACTCTTTGCATATGACATGATCCTATACATAGAGAATCCTAAAGATGCTGCCACCAGAAAACTGCTAGAGCTAACCAATGAATTTGGTAAAGTTTCAGGATACAAAATTAATGCACAGAAATCTCTTGCATTCGTATACACTAATGATGACAAATCTGAAAGAGAAATTAAGAAAACAATCCCATTGACCATTGCAACAAAAAGAATAAAATACCTAGTAATAAACCTACATAAGGAGGTAAAAGACCTGTACTCAGAAAACTGTAATACACTTGATCAGAGAAATCAAAGATGACACAAACAGATGGAGAGATATACCATGTTCTTGGATTGGAAGAATCAATACTGTGAAAATGACTATACTACCCAAAGCAATCTACAGATTCAATGCAATCCCTATTAAATTACCAGTGGCATGTTTTACAGAACTAGAACAAAAAATCTTAAAATTTGTATAGAGACACAAATGACCCCGAATAGCCAAAGCAGTCTTCAGGGAAAAAAATGGAGCAGGAGTGATCAGACTCCCTGATTTCAGGCTATACTACAAAGCTACAGTAATCAAGACAATATGGTTCTGGTACAAAAACAGAAATATAGATCAATGAAACAGGATAGAAAGCTCAGTGATAAACCCACGCACATATGGTCAACTAATCTATGACAAAGGAGGCAAGGATGTACAGTGGAGAAAAGACAGTCTCTTCAATAAGTGGTGCTGGGAATACTGGACAGCTACATGTAAAAGAATGAAATTAGAACGGTCCCTAACACCATACACAAAAATAAACCCAAAATGGATTAGAGGCCTAAATGTAAGACCAGAAACTATAAAACTCTTAGAGAAAAAAATAGGAAGAACACTCTTTGACATAAATCACAGCAAGATCTTTTTTGATCCACCTCCTAGAGTAATGGAAATAAAAACAAAAATAAAGAAATGGAACCTAATGAAACTTAAAAGCTTTTACAAAGCAAAGGAAACTACAACCAAGATGAAAAGACAACCCTCTGAATAGGAGAAAATATTTCCAATGAATCAATGGACAAAGGATTAATCTCCAAAATATATAAACATCTCATGCAGCTCAATATAAAAAAAAACAAACACCCCAATCAAAAAATGGGCAGAACACCTAAATAGACATTTCTCCAAAGAAGACATGCAAATGGCCAAGAAGCACATGAAAAGCTGCTCAACATCACTAATTATTAGAGAAATGCAAATCAAAGCTACAATGAGGTATCACCTCACACCAGTTAGAATGGGCATCATCAGAAAATCTACGAACAAATGCTGGAGAGCGTGTGGGGAAAAGGGAACCCTCTTGCACTGTGGTGGGAATGTAAATTGATACAGCCACTATGGAGAACAGTATGGAGGTTCCTTAAAAAACTAAAAATAGAATTACCATATGGCACAGCAATCCCACTACTGGGCGTATACCAAGAGAAAACCATAATTCAAAAAGACACATGCACCCCAATGTTCATTGCAGCACTATTTACAATAGCCAGGTCATGGAAGCAACCTAAATGCCCATTGACAGACAAATGGATAAAGAAGATGTGGTACATATATGCAATGGAATATTACTCCGCCATAAAAAGGAATGAATTTGGGTCATTTGTAGAGACATGGATGGATCTAGAGACTGTCATGTGAAGTGAAGTAAGTCAGAAAGAGAAAAACAAATATCATATATTAACGCATATATGTGGAAGCTAGAAAAATGGTACAGATGAACTGGTTTGCAGGGCAGAAATAGAGACACAGATGTAGAGAACAAACGTATGGACACCAAGGGGCGAAAGTGGGGGTGTGGGGGGTGTGATGAACTGGGAGATTGGGATTGACATATATACACTAATATGTATAAAATAGATAACTAATAAGAACCTGATGTATAAAAAATAAATAAATAAAATTCAAAATAAAAAAGGCATGTTCCCTGCTGCTGATTTGTATAAGACAGCTATGCTTAAATCAGTCATAATTGGTAAAAGAGAAATTGCTATTTTTGAATTCATTCTTCAAGCAAAATTTGTCAGGAAAAACCTATATAGGCCTTAATTTCGTTTAAATACCTGTTTTATGTGCTTCAGATAAGCAGATTGGGTGGTAACTATTTAAACCTGGCATGCTTAGCAATTAAAACATAATATTTGGTGATGAGGAGATTCTGGTTACAAGTTTCTTTTCTAGCACCTGGACCATTTAGTTGTAAAGGAAAAAAAGCAAGGAAGAAATTGCTCATGCTGACATGACCCTAATGGTTAATTCAGTCATTGTATTCTACCTTTTCCTACTCTCCCCAAGAACAATGGCACTAATTACTACTCTTTAGATGAAGTAAATCTCCAATGCTCTGTTCTATATACGGAGATGGCTTAAGCAACGGGCTGAAGCAGAAGTTGGTCAGTGGTCCTGCCTCCCCCATCACTCCACACATATATACAAGCTCATATTAAGAATCTCATTCATCATCCCCTACCCTTATCACCGTCACTTCCAATCAACATTTTAAAGAAAAAACATCACCCTTTGTTATTACATGTCACTCTTGTTTCCCTTCCACTTTCATCTCTTTCATCTCTCTTCCTTTCCCCCTTTGTGTGTGTGTGTGCAGGATGTGTGCACATACACACATACACATGCCTGTTTCCCTGACACTTAAGTGCAATATTTCAAACCTCCCCCTTCTCACAACCCTATTTTTCTTTCACAATCAGAAAAGAAGTTCGTGGAGAACAGCAAACAGAAGTGGACCAAAAAATATTCAAATAACCTATCTTTTAAATTTGGGTACAGTAATGTCTGGAACTTTTGAGTATTTGTATTTTTCATCTTTTAAAAAATTTATTTATTTTATTTTATTTATTTTTGGCTGCATTGGATCTTCATTGCTATACGCAGGCTTTCTCTAGTTGCGGTGAGCCGGAACTACTCTTCGTAGCTGTAGGCAGTTACTTCTCTTGTTGCGGAGCACGGGCTCTAGGTACATGGGCTTCACTAGTTGTGGATCACGGGCTCTAGAGAGCAGGCTCAGTAGTTTTGGTGCACGGGCTTAGTTGCTCCTCAGCATGTGGGATCGTCCCAGACCGGGACTTAAACCCGTGTTCCCTGCATTGGCAGGCAGATTCTCAACCAGTGCGCCACCAGGGAAGCCCTGTATTTTTCATCTTTAAAAACATCTATTTGAGGGCTTCCCTGGTGGCGCAGTGGTTGAGAGTCCGCCTGCCTATGCAGGGGACACGGGTTCGTGCCCCGGTCCGGGAAGATCCCACATGCCGCGGAGCGGCTGGGCCCGTGAGCCATGGCCGCTGAGCCTGCGCGTCCGGAGCCTGTGCTCCGCAACGGGAAAGGCCACAACAGTGACAGGCCTGCGTACCGCAAAAAAAAAAAAAAGTATTGGGGAAGACATGAGAAAACAAGGACCATCCTGGACTGCTATAAGTATGCTATGTGGTATAGCCATTCCAGAAACAACCTGGCAGTACCTAGTAAAATTAATTACCATATTGCATATGGCCCAGCAATCCCAGTCCTGCACATATATCCCATATGCCCACATCCCATACTGAGATGTTTGCACAGATACTCACCAAGATATCACATGTGATAGCATAGAAATAGAGGCAACTTGGGTGTCCATCACTGGTGACAGGTTATGTAAAGTACAATGCAGTCATATCATAGAATACTAATCAACAGAAAGGAACTGAACTCATATACAACAACATGAATAGATATTATAAACCTTACCTCCTGGGCTTCCTTAACATGGCCACCTACTTCATCAAGACTGCGAAAAGAATCTCTAGCTCCACTTTGCTAACAAAGTCTTATATTTAATGTATCCTAATCAAATATAATCATGAGAATGACAGCCCATCATATTTGCCGTATTCTGTTGATTAAAAGCAACTCACAGGTCCCATCCACACTCAAGGGCAAAGAGATTACACAAAGATGTGAATGCTAAGAGAATAATAATTAGGGGGTCACCTTAGTGTCTGTCACCACACCAGGAAAAGTTCTAGACAATGAGATTACATCAATGAGCAAAAGGAAAGAAAGTCTGCCTTCACAGAGAATACAATTGTGTGTGTGTGTGTTTATCCTCTTTTTAAAATCAATAGGATGATACTGTATATAATCCTTTGCATCTTACCATTTCATTTTATAACCTAGCTTGGAAAATTTTCCCTTCAAGTACTTATAGAATTATGTTATTCTTTATAACAGGTGTATAATGTATTCAACCATTACCCAACTCATGGGCTCTGAGATTATTTCTAGGTTTCCCATTTAACAATGCTGCAAGAAATGCCCTCACACATGTATCATTAAGTTATTGTGCAGATTTATCCAAACAGAGTATCCCCTTAAGGCCAAATAAAGGTTCTACTCTGTTCTAGCCTTGGCTCTGCTTAATTCTAGCTATGGGAACTTGGGAAAATTACTTAAGACTTTATATTTTATTTTCCTACTCTACTACAGAAGGATAATTGAAATGCATTCATGTTCAAAATGCACAAAATATGCATCCAGAGCATGGTAGACAATTTATATATTACTTTGCTTTTCTTGAGCACTTTAGCAACTACTTTATGAAATACAACCCAAACCTTTTGTATCTTCCAAATTAGATGAGAGAAAAGGGGTGTTCATGGAATGGTGATAAAAAGAGAGAAATAGGGTAGGATGATAGAGTGTCTTTTGTGTGATAATAAGGTGATTGGGAGCCTCTAGATAGATTCAGGATGAGGGCTGGTCCCCCAAAAGACCAAGGCTTGATTAGAGGATTGGAACTTTCAGCCTCACCCCACCCTGGATCTCGGGAGAAGGGAGAAGGGCTGGAAGTTGAGTTAATCATCATTGGCCAATGATGTAATCAGTCAAGAGTGTGTAACAAAGATTCCATAAAGACTCTAAATGATGGGGTTCAGAGAGATCCCAGGTTGCTGAACATATTGAGGTGCTGGGAGAGTGGTTCTCCCAGAGAGGGCACAGAAGTTCTGCATGCCACCAGCCCCATATCTTGCCATATGTGTTGCTTCCATTTGGCTGTTCCTGAGTTGTATCTTTTATAACAAGCCAGAAAATGCAAAATTAGAGAAAGAGAGAGGTAATTTTGAAACAAGGATAGATAATGTCCCTCTACGCTCCCTGATCTACTTGGCCTCGACATTTCCTATGGCCCAATCCTGTCCAATTTAATTGTCTTAATCAAGACCTATCCCTTCTTCCTTTTTCTTTATTATTTGAAACAATTTACCCTTAAATATACACTCTCTATGTCTTTCAAAAGGACAAATAGATAATATAATTTTAACTCAATATACTTACATAATTTAACATTAATGTGCTTGTGAGGCGTGCCATAGAACAAATATACATCTAAATAGCAATGTTCTTACTTATATAATGTGCCCAACCCGGAGTAAGACTAGTGCAAACTGTGCTACAGATAGGAAGGACTCACTAATGAAGTGGATATTTGAAAAAGGGGAAATGCAGTCATGGCTTCAAATCGCACCATAATTGTGGCCCCCTCTCTTAAAGCTTGCTCTGCCCAAAAAGGCTGATGAGTCTCAGGAGATGTTTGATTACGTGACCCCCACCTCCACAATGCTCATAAAACATGGGATTCATTAGCTTTCGATATGTGTTTCTTCATTAAAAAAAAAAAAAAAAGCTTTTCCTTAGCTTTAAACTTAAGAGAAAAAGAGACATGAGGGGACGGAACTCAAGAAAGTTTTCCTTCAGATCCAAATAAAAGAGAAGTTAAAGACTTTTCCTGATGAGAAAGGCGGAATTAAACTCCTTGTGTGCAGAATTTTTTCTCTGTCTCCTAAAGAAAAGGAGAACAGCTTTACCAAGGAATCAAGTTCTTTCTTGCCTGCATCTGCAAGTGTAGGGATCTGTGCAGAGTGACACCTAGTGGTCTCCAGAACGCCTTTAGCAGCAAGAGTAATGAAGTCTGAACGTGTGTGGATTGAGCATCTGTAAAAGAGCCTTTTTTCCTTCCCACACACACATCCCTAAGCTGTGAACAAACTGAGTCATTAACTGGTTTTGATTCCAATACCACGACTTTCTGGCCACATATCCACTTATTGTCAAATCATAGAGGAAATTAATATTTAATATTTGAGGAGTGGGTAGAAGTCACAGAGTGGAAAGGCATAGTGATTCCAATGTGCAAGAAAAATGATTTGTCCAAATCTGGAATCTTCAAGGCAGCAACAAAGCACAGTATCCAACCCAACAGATATCAAAGGAGCAGTGGCTTTTGTGGCTAGATTCTTCTGAGTTCATGCCAGAGTTCATTCCCACGTAGTTCCCACTCTGCCTTTAAAACCTCACCTGAGTGGACCTCTCCAGTTGCCCATCTGTATTCCTGACTGGACTGGGGAACTTAGGGGGCTAAGAAGTTTATAATGGAATGAGGACATTTCAGCTTATCCTGATGATTTGTTGCTATCCAGGAGACATTTAAAATTCCTCCATGGTGCTGTAAGAAAGGAGTTTCTACTTCCTCCTTTTATCAATAGGTTGTCTCTGAAGTGGGCTCCAGAAAATTTTGGATTTGGACTCTTATGGCTTGAATTGACAAGGACTTCTTTTTTTTTTTTTTTTTTTGGTACGCGGGCCTCTCACTGTTGTGGCCTCCCCCGTTGCGGAGAACAGGCTCCGGACACGCAGGCTCAGCGGCCATGGCTCACTGGCCCAGCTGCTCCGCGGCATGTGGGATCTTCCCGGACCGGGGCACGATCCCGCGTCCCCGGCATCGGCAGGCGGACTCGTAACCACTGCGTCACCAGGGAAGCCCAAGGACTTCTTTTTAGGGAACCTGACAAGTAAAAATTGAGGCCCTTTAGAATTTATCAAATTTAAATCTTAAAGCTCCATTTTGGGGCTTCCCTGTGACGCAGTGGTTAAGAATCCACCTGCCAATGCAGGGGAGACGGGTTCAAGCCCTGGTCCGGGAAGATCCCACATGCCGCAGAGCAACTAAGCCCATGCGCCACAACTACTGAACCTGTGCTCTAGAGCCCGCTAGCCACTACTACTGAGCCTGTGTGCCACAACTACTGAGCCCGCGTGCCGCGACTACTGAAGCCCACGCACCTAGAACCCGTGCCCTGCAACAAGAGAAGCAACCGCAGTGAGAAGCCCGCGCACCGCAATGAAGAGTAATCCCTGCTCAACGCAACTAGAGAAAAGCCCACGTGCAGCAACGAAGACCCAATGCAACCAAAGATTAAATAAATTTATTAAAAGAAAAAATTTTTTTAAAACCTCCATTTTGAGGATTAAAAAATGTCAGATACAATAAATATGACTGAATTTGGCCACCAAAACAGGTAATGGCAGAAAATTATGGAAAATAATAACTGAAGGAAAGAATTTTGTGGGAGAATTTAAAGTACCTCAAATTCTAGTAAAACCCAGGGTAATTGGTTTTCCCAGCTTATAAACTAAAGGTTAACTGGCCTCAAACTTTGCAGGTCCCAGGCTCCTTTTTTACCTGGGACCTGGTATCATTTCATTATATTTTATAGTTGATTTTTAAGAACTGTCCAAAGAGCATCCACAGAATATTTTCTATCACAAAATTGGATGATGGACCCTAATGATTTGCAAAAATGTGTTTCTCTTTGTAATTTCTACAGGTGTAACTCTACCTAATCGGACTTGGAATATACCTCTCCTAACCCATTACCTTATAAGTTGTTCAACCCCTTCCTGATGAACTTCAAACCTGTTCAATCCAAAGAGCAAGAAAGCTTTAGACACATTTCTTCCTCTACTCTCTACGGTTTTATGTTCCCTGTCACCTTAAAGTAAAATCTTTTTAGAACGACATACTATTTTGTCCTGTAGAGCACTTTTGACTCTAAGATCAGCCAATTATGGCCTATACTGCATTAGCTCAATAGAGAGTCTCCATTTTAAAAACTAATATGGAACCTGCATTTGACCATGTGGTTAGGGATATGGTTGTTGGCAAAATCTTTTTAAAGAAATAATAATTTCAAATGGAATAAAATAAGGACATATCTGACCTTCCTTAATTTTAATCAGTATCTTAATAAGTTTTTTTTTTTTTTAATGACCTGGGTGCATGCACTCCTTCACTCCCTGTTCTTCAGTTAATTAATTAATTCGGGCTTCCCTGGTGGCGCAGTGGTTGAGAGTCTGCCTGCCGATGCAGGGGACGCGGGTTTGTGCCCCAGTCCAGGAAGATCCCACATGCCACGGAGCGGGTAGGCCCGTGGGCCATGGCCACTGAGCCTGCACATCCGGAGCCTGTGCTCCACAACAGGAGAGGCCGCAACAGTGAGAGGCCTGTGTACCGCAAAAAAAAAAAAAAAAAAAAAAAGGAGCGTGTGTGTGTGTGTGTGAGTGCACACACACATGGTCTGTGTATATATGTGTGTCTGGGGAACATGCATTTTCTGATGTTCTTTACCTATTAAAATTCCTAAATCACAGGGCCCCAAGATACATGAACAAAACCTGACAGAATTGAGCAGAAAATACACAATTTAATAAGAATAGTTAGAGACTTAAATACCTCACTTCTAATCATGGAAAGAACAAGACAAAAGATCAACAAGGAAATAGAAGACTTGGATAATTCTGTAAACCAACTAAAGCTAGCAGACATCTATAGAACACTTCATCCAAGAGCAGAATACACTTCCTTCTCAAATGTACATGGGACATTCTTCAGGATAGACTATATGTTAGACCATAATATAAACTACAATATGGAGAGAAATATTACAAAGTACATTCTTCACCCATGATGGAATGAAATTAGAAATCAATAACAGAAAGAAATTTGGGAAATTAGCAAACATGTGGAGATTAAACAACACACTACTAAATAATCAATGGGCCAAAGAAGAAATCATGAGAAAAATGAGAAAATATATTGAGATGAATGAAAATGAAAATACAACATGTTAAAATTATGGGAAACAGTGAAAGTAATGCTTAGAGGGTTACTTATAGCTGTAAATATCTATATTTTAAAAGAAGAAAGATCTCAAATCAGTAACTTAGCCTTCCATCATAAGAAACTAAAAAAAGAACAGCAAATTAAAGCAAAAGGAGGAAGGAAATAATAGAGATTGAAGTAGAAATGAATGAAGTAAATAACAGAAAAATAACAGAGAAAAATCAATAAAATTAAAATTCAATTCCTTGAAAAGATCAGCGCAGGGCGTGGGAGTGGTGGGATGAATTGGGAGATTGGGATTGACACATATACACTAATATATATAAAATAGATAACTAATAAAAACCTCCTGTATAAAAAAAATAAACAGAAGGGAGTCCAAAAAAATATGTAAACAAATTAAAAGGAGATCTAATAAGAAAATTTTAATGACACTTTTAGTCTAACATGTAAATTCTAAAATAAAATCATATATCTCTTTCAAAAAAAAAAAGAAAGGATCAACATAATTTACAAATGTTTATCTAGACTGGGCCAAAAAACAGCAAGAAGACTCAAATTACTAAAATCAGAAATGAAATAGGGAGTATTACTATCAACCTTACAGAAATAAAAAGCATTATAAGGTAATACCAAAAAAAATTATATGCCAATAAATTAGATACCCAGATAAAATGGACAAATTCCTAGAAAGACACAAACTACCAAAACTGATTCAAGAAGAATTAGAATATCTAAATAGACCTATAACAAGTAAAGAAATTGAATCAGTAATAATACATACACACATACATTATAAATAAACCTTCCCACTAAGGAATCCCAGGATGAGATGGCTTCACTGGTGAATTCTACCAAATGTTTAAAGAAGAACAAACACCAATTCTTCACAAACTCTTCCACAAAATAGAAGAGGAAGGAATATTTCCTAACTTGTTCTATCAGGCTAGTATTACTGACTCAAAACTAGACAAAGATGTCACAGGAAAGGAAACAACAGACCAATATCTCTTAGGAATATAAATGCAAAAATCCTCAACAATGCTAGCAAACTGAATCCAGCAACATATAAAAAGTACACCATGACCAAGTGAGATTTATCCCAGGAATGCGAGGTTGGTTCGATATATAATAATCAACCATGTAAAATACCATATTAATAGAAAGAACATAGAATAAAATGCACACGATCATCTCAATAGACATAGAAAAGGCGTTTGACAAAATCAATCACCATTTCATGAATAAGAATGCTCAACAAGTCAGGAATAGAAGGAACTTCCTCAACCTGATAAAGATCATCTATGAAAAACCCACCGTTATAATTATACTTAATGGAAAAAGAAGGAAAGCTTCCACCCTAAATCAAGAATAAGACAAAGAGGGAATTCCCTGGTGGTCCAGTGGTCAGGACTGTGCACTTTCACTGCCGAGGGCTCAATCCCTGGTCAGGGAACTAAGATGCCACAAGCTTTAGCATGGCCAAAAAAAAAAAAAAAAAAAGAATAAGACAAAGATATCCGTTCTCTACACTTTTATTTTTAAGATTTACTTATTATTTATTTATTTTTATTTATTTTTGGCTGTGTCGGGTCTTAGTTGCAGCCTGTGGTATCTTCATTGATGCACACAGGCTCTTTGTTGCAGCGCACTGGCTTCTCTCCCTTTTGGCGCACAGGCTCCAGGGTACCTGGGCTCTGTAGTTTGCAGCACGCGGGCTCTCTAGTTGAGGTGTGCAAGCTCAGTAGTTCTGGTGTGCGAGCTTAGTTGCCCCGCGGCATGTGGGATCTTAATGCCCTGACCAGGGATCAAACCCGCATCTCCTGCATTGTAAGGTGAATTCTTTACCATTGGACCACAAGGGAAGTCCCTCACTACACTTCTATTAAACATTCTGCTAGGGGTTCTAGCCAGGGCAATTAGTCAAGAAAAGGAAGTAATAGGCATACAGGAAAGGAAGAAAAAAGGAAAAGCTATCTCTATTTGCAGATGTCATGACTTTGTTCATAGAAAATCCTAAGGGATCCACATAAAAACTATTAGAATTAATAAATTCAGCAAGTTTTCAGGATACAAGAGAAATATATAAAAGTCAGTTGGGGCTTCCCTGGTGGTGCACCGGTTAAGAATCCGCCTGCCAATGCATGGGACACGGGTTTGAGCCCTGGTCCAGGAAGATCCAACATGCCACAGAGCAACTAAGCCCATGCGCCACAACTACCGAGCCTGCTCTCTAGAGCCCGCGAACCACAGCTACTGAAGCCGGCGCGCCTAGAGCCCGTGCTCCACAGCTAGAGAAGCCACCGCAATGAGAAGCCCGTGCACTGCAACAAAGAGCAGCCCCTGCTCGCTGCAACTAGAGAAAGCCTGCACGAAGACCCAACACAGCCAAAAAATAAATAAATTTATTTATTTTTTAAAAAGTCAATTGTATTTTTATACACTAGCAATAAATAATCTGAAAATGAAATTAAGAAAATAATTCCACTTACAACAGTATCAAAAACAATAAAATACCTAAGAATAAATTTAGTACAAAATAAGTGAAAAATACTGTTGAAAGAAATTAAAGAATATCTAAATACACAGAAAGAAATCGCACAATCATAGATTGGAAAGCTTACTTTTGTTAAGATTCCAGTACTCTCCAAATTGATCTACAGATAAATAATCAAATTCCAGCTGACTTTTTGCAGAAATTGCCAACCTGATCCTAAACTTTACACGGAAATGCAAGAGACCCAAAATAGGCGAAAACAATTGGAAAAAGAGCAACATAATTGAAGAATTCAAATAAAATTTCCTGATTTCAAAACTCACTATAAATCTTCAGTAATCAAGACAGTGTGGTACTGGCATAAAGGTAGACATAAACATCACTGGAATATATTTCAGAGTCCAGAAATAAACCTTACATTATGGTCAGTTTATTTGGGGGAATCAATTGAGAATAGGGAACTCCACAGAGACAGAAAATAGATTAGTAGTTGTCAGGGGCTCGAGAGATGGAGGTGGAGGAAAGGATGAAGAGCAACTGTTCTTCATGGTGACTGGGTTCCTTTTTGGATAATGAAAATGTTATGGAAATACATAGTGGTGATGGTTGCAAACTTTTAAAAATATACAAAAATTCAGAGTTGCACACTTTCTAAGAAATGAATGAATGAATGGACGGATGAATATTCATTTTTTTTGAGTTTGAAATTGAACTTATTTTAAAAAAATTTTTAACATCTTTATTGGAGTATAATTGCTTTACAAGGGTATGTTAGTTTCTGCTTTATAACAAAGTGAATCAGATATACATATACATATATCCCCATATCTCCTCCCTCTTGCATCTCCCTCCCACCCTCCCTATCCCACCCATCTAGGTGGACACAGAGCACCGAGCTGATCTCCCTGTGCTATGCGGCTGTTTCCCACTAGCTATCTATTTTACATTTGGTAGTGTATATATGTCCATGCCACTCTCTTACTTCGTCCCAGCTTACCCTTCCCCCTCCCCGTGTCCTCAAGTCCATTCTCTACATCTGCGTCTTTATTCCTGTCCTGCCGCTAGGTTCTTCAGAACCTTTTTTTTTTAGATTCCATATATATGTGTTAGCATATGGTATTTGTTTTTCTCTTTCTGACTTACTTCACTATGTATGGCAGTCTTTGGTCCATCCAACTCACTGCAAATAACTCAATATCATTTCTTTTTAAGGCAGAGTAATATTCCATTGTATACATGTGCCACATTTCTTTATCCATTCATCTGTTGATAGACACTTAGGTGGCTTCCATGTCCTGGCTATTGTAAATAGAGCTGCAATGAATATTGTGGTACATGACTCTTTGAATTATGGTTTTCTCAGGGTATATGCCCAGTAGTGGTATTGCTGGGTCATATGGTAGTTCTATTTTTAGTTTTTTAAGGAACCTCCATACTGTTCTCCATAGTGGATGTATCAGTTTACATTCCCACCAACAGTGCAAGAGGGTTCCCTTTTCTCCACACCCTCTCGAGCATTTACTGTTTGTAGATTTTTTGAGGATGGCCATTCTGACTGGAGTGAGGTGATACCTCATTGTAGTTTTGATTTGCATTTCTTTAATGATTAGTGATGTTGAGCATTCTTTCATGTGCTTGTTGGCAATCTGTACATCTTCTTTGGACAAATGTCTATTTAGGTCTTCTGTGCATTTTTGCATTGGGTTGTTTGTTTTTTTGATATTGAGCTGCATGGGCTGCTTATAAATTTTGGAGATTAATCCTTTGTCATTTGCTTCCTTTGAAAATATTTTCTCCCATTCTGAGGGTTGTCTTTTCTTCTTGTTTATGTTTTCCTTTGCTGTGCAAAAGCTTTTAAGTTTCATTAGGTCCCATTTGTTTATTTTTATTTCCATTACTCTAGGAGGTGGGTCAAAAAGCATCTTCCTTTGATTTATGTCATAGAGTGTTCTGCCTATGTTTTCCTCTAAGAGTTTTATACTACCTGGCCTTACATTTAGGTCTTTAATCCATTTTGAGTTTATTTTTGTGTATGGTGTTAGGGAGTGTTCTAATTTCATTCTGTTACATGTAGCTGTCCAGTTTTCCCAGCACCACTAATTGAAGAGGCAGTCTTTTCTCCATTGTATATTCTTGCCTCCTTTATCAGAGATAAGGTGACCATATGTGCGTGGGTTTATCTCTGGGCTTTCTATCCTGTTTCATTGATCTATATTCCTGTTTTTCTGCCAGTACCACACTGGCTTGATTACTGTAGCTTTGTAGTATAGTCTGATATCCAGAAGCATGATTCCTCCAGCTCTGTTTTTCCTTCTCAAAATTGCTTTGGCTATGTGGGGTCTTTTGTGTTTCCATGCAAATTGTGAAATTTTTTGTTCTAGTTCTGTGAAAAATGCCTTTGTTAGTTTCCTAGGGATTGCATTGAACCTGTAGATTGCTTTGGGTAGTATAGTCATTTTCACAATGTTGATTCTTCCAATCCAAGAACATGGTATATCTTTCCATCTGTTTGTGTCATCTTTAATTTCTTTCATCAGTGTCGTATAGTTTTCTGCATACAGGTCTTTTGTCTCCTTAGGTAGGTTTATTCCTAGGTATTTTATTCTTTTGGTTGCAATGGTAAATTGGAGTGTTTCCTTAATTTTTCTTTCAGATTTTTCATCATTAGTGCATAGGAATGCAAGAGATTTCTGAGCATTAATTTTGTATCCTGCTACTTTATCAAATTCATTGATTAGGTCTAGTAGATTTCTGGTAGCATCTTTAGGATTCTCTATGTATAGTATCATGTCAACTGCGAACAGTGACAGCTTTACTTCTTTTTCAATTTGGAATCCTTTTATTTCTTTCTTTTCTCTGATTGCTGTGACTAAAACTTCCAAAACTATGTTGAATAAAAGTAGTAAGAGCAGACAACCTTGTCTTTTTCCTGCTTTTAGTGGAAATGGTTTCAGTTTTTCACCATTGAGAATGATGTTGGCTGTGGATTTGTCATATATGGCCTTATTAAGTTGAGGTGAGTTCCCTCTATGCCTACTTTCTGGAGGCTTTTTATCATAAATAGGTGTTGACTTTTGTCGAAAGCTTTTTCTCACTTATTGAGATGATCATATGGTTTTTCTCCTTCAGTTTGTTAATGTGGTGTGTCACATTGATTGATTTGCATATACTGAAGCATCCTTGTATTCCTGGGATAAACTGCACTTGATCATGGTGTATGATCCTTTTAATGTGCTGTTGGATTCTGTTTGCTAGTATTTTGTTGAGGATTTTTGCATCTATGTTCATCAGTGATATTGGCCTGTAGTTTTCTCTCTTTGTGATATATTTGTCTGGTTTTGGTATCAGGGTGATGGTGGCCTCATAGAATGAGTTTTGGAGTGTTTCTCCCTCTGCTATATTTTGCAAGAGTTTGAGAAGGATAGGTGTTAGCTCTTCTCTAAATATTTGATAGAATTCGCCTGTGAAGCCATCTGGTCCTGGGCTTTTGTTTGTTGGAAGATTTTTAATCACAGTCTCAATTTCCGTGCTTGTGATTGGTCTGTTTATATTTTGTATTTCTTCCTGGTTCAGTCTCAGAAGGTTGTGCTTTTCTAAGAATTTGTCTATTTCTTCCAGATTGTCCATTTTATTGGCATATAGTTGCTTGTAGTAATCTCTCATGATCCTTTATATTTCCGCAGTGTCAATTGTTACTTCACCTTTTTCATTTCTAATTCTATTGATTTGAGTCTTCTGCCTTTTTTTCTTGATGAGTCTGCCTAATGGTTTATCAATTTTGTTTATCTTCTCAAAGAACCAGCTTTTGGTTTTATTGATCTTTGCTATTGTTTCCTTCATTTCTTTTTCATTTACTTCTGATCTGATCTTTGATTTCTTTCTGTCTGCTAACTTTTGTTCTTCTTTCTGTAATTGCTTTAGGTGCAAGGTTAGGTTGTTTATTTGAGATTTTTCTTGTTTCTTGAGATAGGATTGTATTGCTATAAACGTCCTTCTTAGAACTGCTTTTGCTGCCTCCCATAGGTTTTGGGTCGTCGTGTTTTCATTGACATTTGTTTCTAGGTATTTTTTGATTTCCTCTTTGATTTCTTCAATGATCTCTTGGTTTTTTTGTAGCATATTGTTTAGCCTCCATGAGTTTGTATTTTTTACAGATTTTTTCCGTAATTGATATCTAGTCTCACAGCATTGAAGTCGGAAAAGATACTTGATACAATTTCAATTTTCTTAAATTTACCAAAGCTTGTTTTACGACCCAAGATATGATCTATCCTGGAGAATGTTCCATGAGCCCTTGAGAAGAACATGTATTCTGCTGTTTTTGGATGGAATGTCCTATAAATATCAATTAAGTCCATCGTGTTTAATGTATCATTTAAAGCTTGTGTTTCTTTATTTATTTTCATTGTGGATGATCTGTCCATTGGTGAAAGTGGGGTGTTAAAGTCCCCTACTATGATTGTGTTACTGTTGATTTCCCCTTTTATGGCTGTTAGCATTTGCCTTATGTATTGAGGTGCTCCTATGCTGGGTGTATAAATATTTACAATTGTTATATCTTCTTCTTGGATTGATCCCTTGATCATTATATAGTGTCCTTCTTTGTCTCTTGTAATAGTTTTTATTTTAAAATCTATTTTGTCAGATATGAGAATTGCTACTTCAGCTTTCTTTTGACTTCTATTTGCATGGAATATCTTTTCCCATTGCCTCACTTTCAGTCTGTATGTGTCCCTAGGTCTGAAGTGGGTGTCTTGTAGACAGTATATATATGGGTCTTGTTTTTGTATCCATTCAGCCAGTGTATGTCTTTTGCTTGGAACATTTAATCCATTTACATTTAAGGTAATTATCGATATGTAAGTTCCTATTACCATTTTCTTAATTGCTTTGGGTTTGTTATTGTAGGTCCTTTCCTTCTCTTGTGTTTCCTGCCTAAAGAAGTTCCTTTAGTATTTGTTGTAAAGCTGGTTTGGTGGTGCTGAATTCTCTTAGCTTTTGAAATTAAAGGTTTAATTTCTCCATCAAATCTGAATGAGATCCTTGCTAGGTAGAATAATCTTGGTTGTAGGTTTTTCCCTTTCATCACTTTAAATATGTCCTGTTACTCCCTTCTGGCTTGCAGAGTTTCTACTGAAAGATCAACTGTTAACCTTATGGGGATTCCTTTGTATGTTATTTGTTGTTTTTCCCTTGCTGCTTTTAATATTTTTTCTTTGTATTTAATTTTCGATAGTTTGATTAATATGTGTCTTGGTGTGTTTCTCCTTGGATTTATCCTGTATGGGACTCTTGGTGCTTCCTGGACTTGATTAGCTATTTCCTCTCCCATATTAAGGAAGTTTTTAATTATAATCTCTTCAAATATTTTCTCAGTCCCTTTCTTTTTCTCTTCTTCTTCTTGGACCCCTATAATTCGAATGTTGCTGCATTTAATGTTGTCCCAGTGGTCTCTGAGACTGTCCTTAATTCTTTTCATTCTTTTTTCTTTATTCTGCTCTGCAGTAGTTATTTCCATTCTTTTATTTTCCAGGTCACTTATCCGTTTTTCTGCCTCAATTATTCTGCTGTTGATTCCTTCTAGAGAATTTTTAATTTCATTTATTGTGCTGTTCATCATTGTTTGTTTGCTCTTTAGTTATTCTAGGTCCTTGTTAAACGTTTCTTGTGTTTTCTCCATTCTATTTCCAAGATTTTGCATCATCTTTACTATCATTACTCTGAATTCTTTTTCAGGTAGACTGCCTGTTTCCTCTTCATTTCTTCGGTCTGATGGGTTTTTACCTTGCTGCTTCATCTGCTGTGTGTTTCCCTGTCTTCTCATTTTGCTTAACTTACTGTGTTTGGGGTCTCCTTTTCGCAGGCTGCAGGTTCGTAGTTCCTGTTGTTTTTGATGTCTGCCCCCAGTGGCTAAGGTTTGTTCAGTGGGTTTTGTAGGCTTCCTGGTGGAGGGGACTGGTGCCTGTGTTGTGGTGGATGAGGCTGGTTCTTGTCTTTCTGGTGGGCAGGACCACGTTTGGTGGTGTGTTTTGGGGTGTCTGTGACCTTATTATGATTTTAGGCAGCCTCTCTACTAATGGGTGGGTTTGTGTTCCTGTCTTGCTAGTTGTTTGTGTTAGGGTGTCCAGCATTGTAGCTTGCTGGTCTTTGAGTGTTGCTGGGTGTTAGCATTGAGATGGAGATCTCTGGGAGAGCTTTCACCATTTGATATTACATGGAGCTGGGAGGTTTCTGGTGGACCAATGCCCCATACTCGGCTCTCCCACCTCTGAGGCGCAGGTATGACACCCGGCTGGAGCACCAAGACCTGTCAGCCACACGGCTCAGAAGAAAAGGGAGAAAAAAAGAAAGAAAGAATAAAATAAAATAATAAAATTAAAACGTTATTAAATTAAAAAAATTTTAATTATTAAAAATTAAAAAGTAATAGAAAAGAACACAGAAATAACAGACAGAACCATAGGACAAATGGTAAAAACAAAGCTATACAGAAAAAAATCACACAAAGAAGCATACACATAACCACTCACAGAAAGAGATAAAGGAAAAAATATGTATATAAAAAAAATAGGAAGAGAGCAACCAAATCAATAAACAAATCTACCAATGATAATAAACTCTAAATACTAAACTAAGATAAACATAAAACCAGAAACAAATTAGTTGCAGAAAGCAAACCCCAAGTCTACAGTTGTTCCCAAAGTCCACCGCCTCAATTGTGGGATGATTCATTGTTTATTCAGGTATTCAACTTGATGCAGGGTACATCAAGTTGATTGTGGAGCTTTAATCCGCTACTCCTGGGGCTGCTGGGAGAAATCTCCCTTTCTCTTCTTTGTTTGCACAGCTCCCAGCGTTCAGCTTTGGATTTGGCCCCACCTCTGCGTGTAGGTTGCTTGAGGGTGTCTGTTCTTCGCTCAGACAGGACGGGGTTAAAGGAGCAGCTGCTTCGGGGACTCTGGCTCACTCAGGCCTGGGGGAGGGAAGGGTACTGAGTGCGGAGCGAGCCTGTGGCGGCAGAGGCCAGCATAACGTTGCAACAGCCTGAGGCGCACCGTGTGTTCTCCCAGGGAAGTTGTCCCTGGATCACGGGACCCTGGCAGTGGCGGGCTGCACAGGCTCCCGGGAGGGGAGGTGGGTATAGTGACCTGTGCTTGCACACAAGCTTTTTGGTGGCTGCAGCAGCAGCCTTAGTATTTCATACCCATCTCAGGGGTCTGCGCTGATAGCTGCGGCTCGCACCCGTCTCTGGAGCTCGTTTAGGCAGTGCTCTGGATCCCCTCTCCTCGTGCACCCCAAAACAATGGTCTCTTGCCTCTTAGGCAGATGCAGACTTTTTCCCGGACTCCCTCCCGGCTAGCTGTGGCGCACTAACCCCTTCAGGCTGTGTTCATACCGCCAACCCCAGTCCTCTTCCTGGGATCCAACCGAAGCCCGAGCCTCACCTCCCAGCCCCCGCCCGCCCGGGCTGGTGAGTGCTGGTCGGCACTGATCCTCTGTGCGGGAATCTCTCCACTTTGCCCTCTGCATCCCTGTTGCTGCGCTCTCCTCCGTGGCTCCAAAGCTTTCCCCCCACACACCCTCCGTCTCCGCCAGTGAAGGAGTTTCCTAGTGTGTGGAAACATTTCCTCCTTCACAGCTCCCTCCCAGAGGTGCAGGTCCTGTCCCTATTCTTTTGTCTCTGTTTTTTCTTTTTTCTTTTGCCTTACCCAGTAGGGAGTTTCTTGCCTTTTGGGAGGTCTGAGGTCTTCTGCCAGCGTTCAGTAGGTGTTCTGTAGGAGTTGTTCCACATGTAGATGTATTTGTGGGGAGGAAGGTGATCTCCACATCTTACTTCTCCACCATGTTGAAGGTCTCCCCCTGCATGAATATTCTAAATTATCCTCATACTTCTGGGCATTTATCAAAGTTTGTCCTTAGATAATTATTCTTGAACATATATTTTCTCTCCATATAGACTGTGTGATGCTTGAGAACAGGAATTCCATATTATCCACTTCTGTGCAAAGCAAAATGGTTGTACGTAGTAGGAGATCAATAAACACTTTTTGAATAAATTGGTAGCCTCAACACTTCAAACTTTCAGTTTTCCCAGGAGCCTTCAAGATAGACTCCCAAACCTCCAATACAGCCAATCCAGCTTTTCCCACTCACCTTTGAGATTTGCAGTTGTTGCTTGCCAAATATTTAGAACCAAGAGCTTGTTTATATCAATGCTGATTGTATTCCATTTCTTGTCTAAAGAGCTACTTTGCTAGAGTGTTTTTCATCAGGAGTTCAGTCATTCAAGTCTCTGTTGTGCTGAACTTCCTGGTCTCCCCAGCCTCTCCTGACCAGTATACCCAGGCTTTCCTGTTCTCTTTCCCTCCCTGCTACCTCTATCTCTCCTGTCCTTCTTCATCTCCCACTTTCTAAATGGGAAGCTCTGTAGCCAAACAATGAACACTTCCTCCATTTTTGTAGTCCCAGTCTAGTGCTAGGCTTACAGTGACTTCCACCTTTTGCTTTGGCATTCATTCATTCATGCATTCCTTTGTTCAACAAATACATATGCAGTACCTAGTACATACTCTGCGCAGTTCTAGTTGCTGTTGCTCTGATTACTTTTTATGTTCATTCAAGGATGCAGAAGTGGAATGTTTGTTTGCTTACGCAACTAAAGGAATTTTTGTCACAAAAGTAGGAAAGTTAGAGGAATTTGTGTTTGTACGTGCTAATATCTAGTGATAAAGTAGCTGATTCACTGATTTATAACTTCCATATTTGAAGGATCTTGGGAAATGAATCAACTCCTTTTCATCTACTATAGGCACGTATTTTAATCAACTCCAATTTCAAATCTATCTTGCAATTTAAGCAAATTGCCATCTGTTGCTTGGGTTGTACTGGTTATGGCTTCAGTGTTGCTGTTACTTCACAGCTTAAGTCTGGAGAGAAAAAAAAATTGTTGAGCACTAACATCTTGCTTATATATGTATTCATGCCATATGATTACTGGCAACTCTCCAGAAAATTTGGCCTAGTTTCTGGAAGCCTCTTCAGTCTGTCATATTAAAAGATGCACCATAATTTAATCAATTCAAGAATTTGATTATTTTCACTTAATTTCTTTTTCTTTTTAATAATGCAACAAAACCCCTCATTCCCATTTTAAGGCCTCAGAAAGCTGGGGGAGGTGCTTCAGAATAAGGTGAGTTCAGCCAGCCCAGAGAGGCCCATATGTTCCCAGTGTGGGGTTGCTGGAGCAGTGAAGGATTGGACGGGCAGGACCCATAGCTCCCAGCCTGACAGATCCAGTTTCCAAAGAGGCAGCCTCTGTGTAGTGCTTGCTTAGGCCTGCCTCTTTCTCTCACTTTTCCTTAAACAACCATTAGTCTCATTTCCTAGCAGCTGCCTGCAGAGAAGAGGAACCAAAAAAAAATTTTTTTTAATCAAGTCTCATTCGATCTTGATGTACAGCTGCCTACTTTGCTGTGGTGCCTCTCAGATCACATGCTGGGTCTGTCAGGAAGTGGCCTTTCTCCATCCACTCAGACCTCTCTCCAGTCTGGTAGCTAAAGTCTACCCCTGAAGGTTCAGATGTTTTTAAATCCTGAGAACAATTAAGGTAATTTTAGAACTTGAAGTCCCCTTAGAGCTTTGTTACTCAAAATTTAGTCCATAGACCAGTAGTAACAGCATCTCATGGGTACCTGTAGAGATGCAGATTAGACCCTACTCCAGATCTTTACAGAATCAGAACTTCTTGGGGTGGGGCCCAGGAATCTGTATTGTGACAAGCTGTCCAGGTGATTTTGAGGCACACTAAAATTTCAGAAGCCCTGACATGTTTATTATCTGGTGCCATTTTAAAAGTCAGACCTCTTGCCTAGACCCTGGTCATCTCTCTCCCAGACCCTCTGGCTTGGATTCCTGTTCCATTGTTTTTTGTCTCTGTCACTTTCTTTTCTACTAGGTTAGGTTCCTGATTCCAGCCTCCATTGGCCTCTCTGGACCAGACTCCATCCCTGCACACTATATTCTGTATTCACCCACTTTGCTGGGCTCAATCGCTGACCTGTTTACTTATGATAGCCACCTTCATGCTTCCTTTCTAACCTACCTTCCTGCCTACAGCAACTCCTGACCTGAGAGCAGAGGGTAAAATCTACACATGAAACCTCTAGGCATGGTGCCCATTAGCACAGGTCTCCACACTCTTGTCTGTGCCATCTGTCTTTCCCTCTTACTGCCCATCTTCCACACAGCAGCCAGTTATTTTCCTAAAGAAAAACATTGATATTATCCTCTGCTTAATAACTCTGGAAGGCTTCCAGTTTTCTGCAGGACAAAATGCAAACTTCTTAGCATGACATTCAAAGCCCACCACAGGCTGTAACAAATCTATATCCTGAACTTCATCAACGTCGCCCATCTCAGCCCCAGCCTTACACTTCTGCCAATTTACTTGTTGACTTCAGTGCCTTTGCACCTGCTATTTCCTCTGCCTGAATCACTCTTTTTTCTGCTTCTCCAGCAGGCAAATGTCAGCTAGTCTTTCAAGACTCAATCCAACTACTTCCATGCCTTCAGTAAGGCTCTTTCTAGCTCCTCCAGGCTGAGTTACCTGTACTCTCCTTTGGGTACTTTGTTCACAACTCTTATTTCACCACTTGTGATGTTGTTTTTGACTTGTCAGCTTATACATCTTCTTCACAAACCAAAAGCTGTTTGTGGGCAGAGATGGTGTCTCATCTTAAATGAAATACCCAGTCTAGCATAGTGAGGGCACATTGTAGAAATGAAATAAATGCTGTCAAGATACTGTCAAGTGAATATTCAGATGCTTAAGAAGTGTGCCCCAAAGAATATTGTAGACCAAGTACCTGTATCACTGTATTAAGGAAGCTTGCTTTATAAAGGTGCATAAAATAAATCTTTTTGTAAATAAGAGCTTCATCTTCTAAAGTAAAGAATTGCTTTGTGTCATAGTCAGTTTGGGCTGCCATAGTAAAATACCACAGACAGGGTGGCTTAAACAACAGACTTTTTTTTTTTTCCCTCACAGTTCTGGAGCCTGGGAAGTCCAAGATCCAGGTGCCAGCAGATTTGATTCTTGGTGAGGGCTCTCTCCCTAGGTTGCAGACAGCAGCCTTCTCACTGGGAGTTCACATGGCAGAGAGAGCGCTCTGGTCTCTCTTCCTCTTCTTACAAAGGCACCAATTCCATAATAAGGGCCCTACCCTCATGACCTCATCTAAACCAATTACCTCCCAAAGGCCTCATCTCCAAACACTATCACATTGAGAGTTAAGGCTTCAACATATGAATTGGGGGGTGGGGGGGAACCCAAACATTCACCCACAGTACTTTGTAGTATCAAATAATCAACCCCTTTTTTCTCTATGAAGTGTTTTCATATATATGATTGTCCTAATATGGTAATTTGCACATGATTTTTCCAAGAATATCTGAAATTCTACTGTCTTTCTAATTCAGGAAGTTCTTTGTCAAAATCTTCTGAGTACCACTGGATTTGTTTTATTATGACTTCTGATAGAATAAGGTGTCTTGGAAAAAGGCAAAAGATGATATGTGGGTTATGAGTTTGTGGGTATGGGGCATTTTTGATTTTTAAAAAAATCTTTGATAAATGTAATAAATCTTTAACATATGCAACAAAATTTTGTAGGCTTTTATGAGAAAAGATACCTTCAAAATATTTTAAAATACTACCCAATTAAAGTTGTTTAAAGAAAAATTCGTGTTACCTAAAATATATTTATATCTTCACGTATGATTTTACTTGAGCCAGTCAGCAAGTTTGTGGTTTCTAGGGGATGGATGAAGAGTGCCTCAGGGCTTCCCTGGTGGCGCAGTGGTTGAGAGTCTGCCTGCCGATGCAGGGGACATGGGTTCGTGCCCCGGTCCGGGAAGATCCCACATGCCTCAGAGTGGCTGGGCCTGTGAGCCATGGCCGCTGAGCCTGCACATCCGGAGCCTGTGCTCCACAATGGGAGAGGCCACAACAGTGAGAGGCCCGTGTACCACAAAAAAAAAAAAAAAAAAAAAAAAAAAAGGGTAGTGGGATCTGAATTGATTAATAATGACCGTCATAGGTTATACTTTCTCTTTTCAAACTGTGGCCTCATAAAAAATAATTTTTAAAAAGCCCTACCTTGACTGGTTCCAACTCATACCTTTTTCAATTTTTGAATTGAAATTAAACCCCAAAAACTATTCCCAATCCTTACTTGAGGCTAAACTACAAGGGTCCTGAGAACAGTAGGTACAAGTTTGAATGAGGATTTGTCTGCAACCTGCCATGATAGATTATATCATTGTGCCACATGAAAATACCTTTTAAGAGTTCTCAGTTGACTGCTCTTAATGAGTTTTTTGTTGATTTTTCTAAATTTTTTTCTTAATAAATCTTGGGCCACCAATTCAATTTTAATAACCTCTTTGCATCCAATGATCTATTTCTCCATCCTCTTTCACCCACTCACTGTCATGTTCATACCCTTCATCTTGTCATCACTATAGGTCTGAAATCTCAATTTCAAGCATTCTATTCTTTGCTCACAGCCTTCTATCCTTAGAGTCACCTGCTCTTGAACACCCATCCCAGCAGTTCATTGAGACATCCAACCCATTAATCTTGTCCCTTCCTCACTATATCTGATTCCTCCTTTTCTTCCCCCATTCCTCTACCCATCCCCCCACAATGCCCTCAAGTCTTCAAACTTGTTCTCAGCCTAGGAACTAGCACTAGCTGTTCTCTCTGCCAGAAATATTTTTAAGTCTCATACTTGAATGACTCACTTGTAGTCATTCATAGTTCAGTTTAAAGATTACCTATTCAAAGAGATCTTCTCTAACTATTCCATCTAAAGCAGCCACTTGGTCTATCTGAGATGACCATCATATCATCCGTTTTAAGTCTCTGTAAAGCACTTATTACCAATAAAAAATTTTCTTGTGGCTTTATGATCTGTCTCCATCCATTTCAGTATATGCTACATGAAAGCAGAGAGCTTGTCTGTCTTGTTCATTGAGAAATTGTGCTTGGCAACAAAGTAGGTACTGAATAGATATTTGAAAGAGGTAGAATGAAAGGAAAGAAGATGAAGGAAGGAAGGAGGGAAGGAAGGAAGGAAGGAAGGGGAAGAGAGGAAGATAGGAAAAATAAAAATCAGTGTTAATAAAGAAGCATTCCCTTTTTAAAAAGTGAATACATAAGGAGTACATGAAAGA
The DNA here is from genome assembly GCF_008692025.1 of Phocoena sinus. NCBI lineage: Eukaryota > Metazoa > Chordata > Mammalia > Artiodactyla > Phocoenidae > Phocoena > Phocoena sinus. The sequence goes on from NC_045775.1 coordinate 29,070,871, forward strand.
AACAATAAAAGTAATGATGATGGTCGACAAGCTTTGACTTCCCTCATCCCCCTTAGAGAAAGCTAATTATCTCGCCTTTGCACCATGACAGTGCTTTCTAAAAGTCCATAGAATAGCACTCCTCATCTTGTGTTATAATTATTTATTGACATTGTTGTCTCCCCCAATAAAAGGTGATCTCCTTGTGGGCAGGGAATGTGTCTGATTCATATTTACAGCCCTAGTGGCTGGCACAGGAAAATAGTAGAAGCTTAATAAATACTGACAGAACAAATGGGTGAAGGAAAGAAAGAACAAAACACTAGAATAATAATGTAAGGGATGGAAATTGTGATAAATTCCTCTTTTTGGTTCTGTTCCTTCTCTAAGTCATTGAAAATGAATGCAGGAAAGCATATACTTATAAGATGTACACTTATAGGACAGCATAGCATGGAGGTTAAGAGCATGGATTCTAGAGCCAGTCTATCTGGGTTCACAGCCTAGTGCAACTACTTATCAGCTAAGTGACTGTGGACAAATTACTTAACCTTCCTGCACCTAAGTTTCCTCATCTACAAAATGAGGATAAAGACAAAATCTACCTCACAGTCTTATATGAGAAATAAAGGAGTTAATATATGTATATCTGTTAGCTTTTGATGCATTAAAAACTGCCCCAAAATGTAATACTTTATAACAACAATTATTAGCTCATGATTATTTGGGTTGAAAATTTGCCCTGGACTCAGCTAAGCAGTTCTTCTGCTGGTCTCCCCGGGCTCATTCATGAGCTGGCAGTCAGCTTGCAGTCAGCTGGGGCTGGTTGGCCTCACTTGCATATCTTGTACTTGGCGTGGGTGACTCAGTTGTGTATCTCTAGCACTTAGTAGGCTGGTCTGGACTTCTTCATGTGGCATCTGGGTTCTAAGGGTGGAAACGTGAGATCACACACAAATACCCAAGCACTTTCCAAGCCTTTTCTTGTGTCATATTTGCTGATATCTCTTTGGCCAAAGCAACCCACGTGGCCAAGTCCAGAATCAAGATGTAAAGAAATAGACTACTTCCTGATGAGAGGAGCTTCAACATATTGTGGTCAGTTTTGAAAAATATACAAAAACACAAAACACACTTAGGATAGTGGCTATCACATAGTAAGGAGTATGTGAGTACTAGTTACCAGAATATATGGCAATACTTGTTACAGATGGTTTAGAACCCAGCCTCTATAGCACTTTGAGTGAAAATGGTAGTGAATTACAAAGTTAGAAGTAGAGACAGGAAACAGAACCAGAATGAAATATTCTCAACCAGTTTTATTTTATGGAAAATAAAATGGAAATTCTACAAAACTTTCAAAGCCTAACTCCACTTATAAGAGGCTGTTCAGTATTGCTTAGGAGGCAGGATCCTGGGTTCTGGGATCAAATTGTGTACTTCCTAGCTGGGTAACTTCCAACAAATTACCTAACCACCTTAAGCCTCAATTTCAGTACCTGTAGTATTGGAGACATGGTAAGTTTTAACTCCCAAGGTCCTTGTGAGGATTACATGAGGCAAAGTATGTAAAGTGCTTCTGGCACTTGTGAACATGCAATAAAAGTTAGCTATTATTTTTCTTATTATTTGCAGAATCAAAAATTATCTAGTACTGTTTAGAGATTTCCAACCTTGGCAACACACTGGAATTACCCAGGGAGCATAAAACAACTGACACCCGTCCCACTTCAGAGGTTCTGATGTAAATGATCTGGAGGGAGAACCTTGCATGGTGGGGTTTGAAAACTCCCGAGTAGTCCTAACGTGCAACCAAGATTTAGTACCATAGGTCTACTGTAGAGGATGTTAAAGATGATCCAAGGTGAACATTTCACTGCACAAATGAGAAAACTGAGACCCAAAGATGTGATAGGAATTGTTTAGTGACAACCAGGTAGTTGGTGAGAAAACTGGAATCCAGTATACGTAGACTCCCAGCCATGGCTCTTTCCCTTTTGTTTGGCCACTGTGAGTGAGGACTGGTTGGCCCAGGCCAGCCTGTGCAACCCTCCTCACCAAGAACCCAGAGCTGGGAAAGGGGAAACTGACTTCCTGTTAAGAGTACCTGATAACAAATTCAAGACTCCAGAATTAACTCCAAGGATGATTTTGTTCTCCCTTGATTAATCAATCTTCACCCTGCACTTTCAGGTCTGATTCAAAATAGGATTCAGATTCTGCTTATGTTTGTTTGAATTAGACTTTTATTTCATTTATTTAGTTTTCCTTAGCGAAGAAATTTCATCTTAAATACACATTCATGCAAGCTCAGAGCTATATTTTGGCGGGGGAGCAGACTTTTCTTCATTTCTGTTTTTCTTCTTTCCTCCCACCCTCCCTTCTCTCTCTTCCTCTTCCTCCCCTCCTTCCACCCCTCCCCCAGCTCTACCCTATGAAGCACATTTGTCTTAGATTAACTCACCTTCCTCAGCCCTTGTGAATAATCTTTACTGTAGAGAATTTTCTCCTCCTTTTAAATTGTTTGTGGAAATAGGAGTGTTCCTCAGTTCATAATAGTGATTCTGCTGAAATGCCAAAAATTCTCAGGATCAGAGGGCTAGCCTCCCTGCAAGGTCAGGAGAGATGGGGGAATTCTGTGACTGTTCCCTTGGTGAAAGGCTGACCCATGAGGGCTAAAAGAAATAGATGGATAGCTGGTGGTGTCAGGAATTTCTAAGGAGCGGGCAGAGTATTCAAAGAAAATTCTTTTTCTTCTTCTTTCCTCTCCAGCTTTAGTGTTTACAAATATTAGCCCTCTGTCATTTTCTTTGAGTTTCTAATTACTAAGATTGAAGGGAACAAATTCAATGAGCAAGAAAAAGGTGGGTATAGAGCAAGTTTCTCAGGAATCTGGCCTTTTAAAAAAAGAAGTATTGGGCTTCCCTGGTGGTGCAGTGGTTGAGAGTCCGCCTGCCGATGCAGGGGACACGGGTTCGTGCCCCGGTCCGGGAAGATCCCACATGCCGCGGAGCGGCTGGGCCCGTGAGTCATGGCCGCTGAGCCTGTGCATCTGGAGCCTGTGCTCTGCAACGGGAGAGGCCACAACAGTGAGAGGCCCGTGTACCGTAAAAAAAAAAAAAAAAAAAAAAAAAAAAAAAAGAAGTATTCTTACATGAATAAAGAAGGATAAAAAATTGAATATACAATATGATCTAATTTTCTCATTTATTATACATATATATGTATATATGATTATATATCCCACAGAATGATGGGATTATAGAGAATATTTTTTGTTGCTGATCTGTAGCTTCTGATTTTTTTTGTTTTTTTTGCTGTACGCGGGCCTCTCCCTGCTGTGGCCTCTCCCGCTGCTGAGCACAGGCTCCGGACGCGCAGGCTCAGCGGCCATGGCTCACGGGCCCAGCCGCTCCGTGGCATGTGGGATCCTCCCAGACCGGGGCACGAACCCGTGTCCCCTGCATAGGCAGGTGGACTCTCAACCACTGCGCCACCAAGGAAGCCTGCTTCTGATTTTTTATGATGAATATTTGTTACCATGTATCAGAAAAGCAATAAAATCATTATTTTAAAACAAAACAAATGCTAAATATTGATCTTAGAATAAAACCCTGCAGTCATTCTTTTTTCCTATTCATTATTCCCAAACTGTTTTCTTATGATGTTCAGGATCTTAGGAGAGTTATAAAATTAACTGATTTCTTTAATCACATATTGATTCGTGTGTGTGTACATGTGTGCACGCATGTTCAGGTCTGTTGTATTTTTGGCCTTTATTCCAACCCCCACTTATCACTTTAGGCCAATTTGTATCATTTCCCTGGCCTTCTCAGCATTTGTGACATTTCCAATTCCATGTGCAGATTTAATTAACGTGCTGCTTATTCACTCTTCCACATCACTGATAACAAAAGACATAAAACTTGATGCAGCACTGACTGCTACACCACCTCAATACCTCCCACAACTGGACACAACCTTCTGCTTTACCCAGTTTTGGAGTCAAGCTGACTGAAACTGATTTTGCAAGTAAAATCCACTCAGACATTGCATCAAGTGATTTATGAAGTCCATGCAGCCATGTGGTGTCCCATTAATCACAGACACTACAATAATCTATTTGTGTGCAGCAGTCCTCATAAATCGGAATAAAAGAAATTCCACAAGCTCATCCTCAGCTTTTGCGACAGGGCACATGGTATTATTCAGGGCACCATCCACATAATGCAATGTTAGCAGACTTGCAGATTCCTGAGCTTCATCAAGCAAGTAAAAATATGCATTCATTTACCATTACATGCCAAAGCTAAAGAAATTACAGCTTGTTCATCCACCAGGTGAGACAATTTCTTTAGGGCTCAGCTCTCTCAAATTTTTTATGAAAACTGGTGTAAATAAACAGAGTATATGAGGCACAACAATAAAAGTGGTGAGATGATTTTGTTAACAAACAATCCAAAATTATATCTTCAAATAAATATTGAGACTTAATTGTCATCACCATGTGGAGAGCCTTATTTCAATGACATTATGAAACAACTTTGTAAATTCTCTTTTGAGATTGATCTGTGTTTCACATAACAAAAGAATGTCTTTAGTTGAGACAAGCTCACTTTATCTGTGAGTGTATTTCTTGTCTTGAATATAGTCCAAAATTATTGAAGACCATGTTTGGTAAAGATTGTGAATGATCCAGCTAGGTAATAGTAATTTTTTCCCCATGTAAACAAATTAATTTTTCCTAATTATGTAAACAGAATATTGTAAAATTAAAATATAACATATAAAAATAAATTGCATTAAATAATAATGGCATAAAAATTGCATAAAATCCTAACACACAAAGATAATCACTCTTAATATATTAGTAAATAGCTTTTCCAGAATATTATCTATATGTGTTTGTGTCTTAAGAGATGGATAATGGAGATACAGATATAAACAAAACGAGATAAGATGAGATTCCACCATAATTGTTGTATTATTACTTGCTTTTAAAAAAATCACCACTAGGACTTCACTGGTGGTGCAGTGGTTAAGAGTCCACCTGCCAATACAGGGGACATGGGTTCAAGCCCTGGTCTGGGAAGATCTCACAAGCCACGGAGCAACTGAGCCCGTGCACCACAACTACTGAGCCTGCGCTCTAGGGCCTGCAAGCCACAACTACTAAGCCCACATGCCACAGCTACTGAAGCCCATGTGCCTAGAGCCCGTGCTCTGCAACAAGAGAAGCCACCACCATGAGAAGCCCGTGCACCACAATGAAGAGTAGCCCCTGCTCTCCACAACCAGAGAAAGCCCGCGCGCAGCAACGAAGACCCAACACAGCCAATAAATAAATAAATTTATTTTTTAAAAAATCAACATTAGATTGTGGATATCTCTCCAATACAATAAAAATAGAACCACATCATCATATTAATGACTATAATTTTCCATTACATAGATTTATTTAATCAGCACTCCATTCATGGACATTTAGTTTATTTTCAATATTTCAACTATGAACAAGACTATGATGGACATCCTGGTTGTTAGCTATGTGTACACTTGACCTTATTCTCTTCTTAGAAAGAGTTCTTAAAATAATAAATTTTCTTAGAATAAGAAATATTTTCTTAGAATAAACTCAAATCTGGATCAGGGATACACACAGCTAATACTTTGAGGTGTATTGTTAAACTGCCTTCCAGAAAGATTGTACCAAGCTATGCTATCACCAATAATTCATGAAAGTATTCTTTACTCCCATCCTTGCTAATCCTGGATATTGCCAATCTTTAAAAATATTTGTCAATCTGATTGATGAAGTGTTTTCTCACTATTTTAATTTGCATGTCTTTGGCTATATTTGGTTGAACATCTTTTCATATGTTTATTGGTTATTTATATTTCTTCTTTTGGGAGTTACCTGTCCTTATATATTTCCATTTGGGGGAGGCAACGTCATCAATTTTATTGATTTATGGCACAATTTTTGTAATAAGGTAATGCTGTTTTTTAATCAAAACCAAGGTATGAGCCTAATGAGTCTAGTTTCCTCATAGACTTTAACTGGATTAGAGGTCAGTTCCAAAAATACTTTGAGAAATGGCAACATTCTTAGAAATTGGGTTTGTTTTGCCAGGGTGACAACATGAGTGCTTTGAAAAGCAATACTCATTTGTATATTTGATTTGTCTATATTTGTTTAAGTAAAACATTATAATCCTTAGGCTTGACTAAGAGCCTGTGCTTTGGAATCAGGTTGCCTATCCTCAAATTCTAACTCTTTCATTCAAAATCTGGGTGACCAAAATCATGTTACTTAACTATTCTGTGCCTTGGTTTCCTCATCTATAAAGTGAAGGTGATAGTCCCTACTGCATAGAGTTGCTGGGAATTCAATGAGAATATGTATCGATACATAAAGTATTTAGAATTGAACTGAGAACGTTTTAAGTGCTCAATAAATATTAGCTATTATTAAGTGCAATACTGTATGGTTTCATGACCTGCTCAAACTTAAACCACCAGTTCTACTTTAAAACATTTTTAAAATGTATGTTTTATTGCTCTCTTTGCAGGTAAACCGTCCTGATGATGTGCTTAGGCTCCTCAAATTTCAGTTTAGGAACTTACAACTTAAGAGAGTTCTAGAGTAAGAAACAAATCAGAAACCAAAGGAAATTCTCTTCTTAGTCCTCTGGTGGCTTTTAGGAGATCGCAACAAGAGAATAAGGAAAGGTGTTCAAATCCTTGCACAGGTCTGACAGTGACATAAACAGTTTAGGCATCACCTAAGCAGGATTTAGCAAGTTGGGGAGCAGGACCAGGTGAGTTGGATGCAGAGGGACCTAGAAGCTAGGTTGGAAGGCTTGGGTAAACTCATGGCTCTGAATAGGTAAATGGCCACTGCTCTAATCTTTGTGAGTAAGGACATGGAAACACCAAGCAGCCTAGCCGAGACGTTCTGATCCTGGAATAAGACAAACAGATCAGACTCAATGTATGATGAGTTGGTACTAGATAGAGGGTACTACAGCATCATAGTGATGCATGAAGTCACCAGGACTTGGATCTAAATCCTGACTCAGGCACATGGCTTATGTCCTTGGGATATTCAGGTAATTTCTCTGAGCCTCAGTTCCTTTTCTATAAAAATATGTTTGATCATACCCTTTAATGAGATTGCTATGAGGATTAAAATCATTAAGATATCAAAAGCATTTAGCATCTACTCGGTTCCATGTGCTTAATTAATAGAACCTAACAAGGAAGCAGAGGAGATGTTAAAAATATTTGGGATCTAAACTGCCTGGGCACTGATTGATTAATCAGAACAAATGCCTGACCAATGAGGACAATTAGAAGGGGTCCCCAGTGAATAGAGAAGTTGGCCCAACCAATAAGAAGGGATGCAGCCCCACACATCCTACTGGTTTCTTAGACACATCTATACCGTTTCTTAGAGATAAGAAAGTGGTTTTCATATTAAATAAGGGTTTCAGAGTTGGGGGCTTGGAGAAAGGAGCAAATATTCAACAGGTCCACCTAGCAAACACTCTAGAGTCAGATGGAGGGGAAAAAAACGGTAATGTGGGGAGTCCTGTTTTCTAGAGACTGTACTTTCAGACCAGGTGAAGCGCCTCAGGGTGGTATGGTAGTAGCTGCTGCACAGAAAAGCAGCTGGTGCCCATCAGAAACTCAGGCACCAAATGCCTAGGCAACAGAGCCCCACCCCAGGCATCATCACTCATCAGCAGAGGTTAGGATACAGACAGCCAGGTGTTTAGGCAAAAGGAATGATTGCAACTGTAGAATGAGTCAGAAGAAAAGAGAGGGGAACTGATAACAACTTTATTAGCTCTAAGTTGTGGCAACTGGAGGAAAAGATCCTCTCACACTGTCTGCTCCGTGGTATAACTAGAGTCAGAGTACATGCAGAGGTAAGTGAGTAACCTGCTAGCCCAGAGGCGTGTGGCGGAGGCTTCCACGCTAGACCCAGCATGTATGAGATGGCAAAGCGTCAGCACATTTAAGATCATTAGCACTCAGGACCTCATTTTCCTCATTGATAAAATGAAGGAGTTGAACTTCAGGATCTCTGAAGCCTCTTCCAAGCCTCTATAACGTGCCTTTATTTCTATAAGAAATCTCAGTACTGAATGGGCCTCCAGTTTCAATGGTCTTTTACCTTCCTCACAAAGTGTTGATGCCTAATAGATGCTAAGTAATACTATTGTTTTTTTGTTTTTTTTTTAGCAGTACTCAGGCCTCTCACTGTTGTGGCCTCTCCCATTGCGGAGCATAGGCTCCGGACGCGCAGGCCCAGCGGTCGTGGCTCACGGGCCCAGCCGCTCCGCAGCACGTGGGATCTTCCCAGACCGGGGCATGAACCCGTGTCCCCTGCATCAGCAGGTGGACTCTCAACCACTGCGCCACCAGGGAAGCCCTAAGTAATACTATTTATACTTGTTATTCATCTGAGAAAATATGGTTTTAATGAAAAGCTAGAAGCTTGTTTTCAGGTTCTCACCATGTGGCAAAATAACAAAATGGAAAACCAGAAGCTAAGTCTAACCCATGAAACTCAGGAACTCCTAATTTATTTTGCATTTTTCAAAATCTATTGTGGCATGTTTGGCTTTGTGTCACAGCTCATTACCGCTCATTATCGCTATGCTATTTGGTACACCTCCCAACTAGTTTTCTTGCTTCCATTCATTGTTCCTCTCTTACCCTGCTGCCATAATTTCAACTTTTTATTAAATATAAGGTGCCATCGCTTGTAAGCAACCACATTATTTTATATACCACTGAGAAAGAAAATAAACAACTGCCAATTAATCTATGACACACCATCAATGGTGGGCTGTATCTCACTTTCAGAGTTGTTAAAATATTTTAAAAGTGTGTCTTAAAATCAATAATAAATAGTATGTTTATAAAATAGGAATCCCATAAGGTCACTTGCCTCTGAAGTTTCCAAACACTCCCTGTAGGATGAAATCTAAGCTCTCTGCTACAGATTTTGGGCCTTCACTATCCAGCCCAACCTTACTGGACTTTTCTCCTAACATATGCCACCAGCCATCCAGTTGCCTCCAACTTAATTTTTTTTTTTAATTGCAAAAGCATAGGTTCTCTTCCTTCCTTCAACATTCCTAAACATCTACTATATACCAAGCCCTATTCTAAGCATTTCACTGTTTTCTTTGTTTGGAATCTCTCTTAAACCCTAAAACTAGTATCTATTTTTCCTTGAAAATCCAACCCAACTATCTTCTCATTCATGAAAAAGTTTTGTGAAACTTTCTCCAATTTCCTCATGTAGACTTAATTTTGTAAGCTTCTATTACACTGTGTTGAAACAGTTGATTCACCAGTTGCCCATCCTAGACAGTGGGCCCTTCAAGCACACAAAAAAGTGACATTTATTTTTGTAGTTAGAATAGGGGTTAAGAATGTGAGATCCAGCTTCCTAGCTTCTAAGTTCCTATCCTGCCTAATAGGAAATCACACACCCTAAGTGGGGAGACAGACATGAAAAGTGACATTTTCGAGGAAGTACAGACTGCTAGGAAGTATAGTCACTATGAGGTGAAGTTCTTGGGTTTGATCCTCACACAGGCCAGAAGTACTACTGTAAACCACAGACTAGACCCCATCTCACAAGCTTTGCATGTAGCAAACCTTTAGTGAATATCTGAACCTATTGTAGGTTAAGAAAACAAAATCCCATTATTAAAGATACTAGAAGACTTATTAAGAATTTATTATATGCTCTGAATCCTGTAGGTGCTAATTTCCCAAGTGACTGATGAGAAAAATGAAACTCTTATTAAATTACGTATTCAAAGTCACATAGACAAGTGACGAACACAGTCCGAATTTGATCCCAGATCAATCTGATTACCAAGATAAAGTTGTTTCCATTAGAGTACTTTATGGCACAATACCTCAGCATCATTGAAGACATTTCTCATTTGGTTAATAATTTGTCAAGGAAAAAAATGGATAGTCCTCTTCTTCAAACACCTGTGATTGGCATTAATGGCTAGCTCTTCTCCCTGGCAAATCTAATATGAAACATGACATGGTCTTTGGCAATAATCAGTTGATGATGAAGACACTCTTGGAATCTCTTTCCTTCCTGTGGAATATTTTCTTCCTGTGACATTTCATGCCTTACAAGCTCAATCTTCTAGTTTTCTTGTTAATCTCAGACTAGTATTCACTTACACAGTCACAGCCTACTGGCAACTAGCATGTGGTCAATGAACTTGATTTGTTCCATGAACCTAAGTTTGAGCTTGAAAAAGCTAGTGAAGAACATATAATGCAGGCAGTAAGATGATCAAGATACATTAATGATAGAGAATATGGATATGCTATCAATATATTAAATACCAAATCAAAATATTAAAATATTCCTTAAGTTCAAATGAGAAATAGAAGGAGGTGCTGATTTAAAGTCCATAATAAACCTATGGCTATTGATGCAATGAGGGTGATACTAGTGGGGAAGGCTTCAAAGGGGAGCACACGTGGGCAGCCTTGCAAAAGAGGCTTGGAGAGGAAGTAATATGTTCTGAAGGACTTGGAAGAAAGAAGGAAAATGAGGGTTTGAAGAGCCTCATTCTTTTTTGAGTTGCACAGGACAGGATCTTTGTGACCCACAATAAAGTCATGGGCAGAGACTGTCTGAAACTGTGGAAGCTCAGGAAATAAAACTCACTGAGTAACATAATATAGATGGCCACCCTCTCATTTGAATAAGTGGAAAGTTTTGATATTACTTATTTTATTGCCACTAATCAGTACTAACAGAATGCTAAGGTCTTCTTGGAACACTATAATATTGAAGATATTTTAAATGCCAGGATTGGTAACCTAATCATTATACATTTATTATATAGTCTACAAACAAGTGTAAGTTAGTTATGAGTGCATGTCAAAATTGCATCTTGTCTGAGAATGTATAATAATAGCTAAGGTAAGAATAAATGGTTAATGTTATTTCAGTTTAAGCTAAAATAGTATTTAGGATAGGTTAACTGCTGTAACAAATAAGCCCCAAATCTCAGTGACTTATCACAGTAAAGATTCATTTCTCACCTAAATTACAGTCCCCTGAGATCCCATGAGGTAGATGTAGTGAATGCGTCTGTGTATAGGAGGTCTGCTTCATGCAGTGATTCAGGGACCCAGGATCTATCCATTTAATGGTTCTAAATACTTGTAGGGCTTCAGAGTCCCCTGTGGTATGCTCTGCAGCCAGCCACCTGAGAGAGAAGAAAAAAGTACACAGGATTTTGGAAAGTACACAGGATTAGAGGCCAGTCTGGACAAGATCCCCATCACTTCCATCTATACTCTGTGGCCCCCATCTACTGAAAAGAAAGTGGTAAGTGTTGTCTAGTTGTGTGTCCAGAGTAAAAGAAGGAATATAGATATTGGTAAGCACTACCATTATCCCCAGAAAATAGGTAATAAATTCTCATTTAAATGACAAAACAGCTGTATGATATATAGGCTATTAATATAAAAAATAAGTATTCGGATGAACATTATCATATCAGAATTTACATTCAAATGAGTGATGTCTCCTTGTCAGCAGTTACTTGGAAAAACTGTATACTTGTTCCATGAAAACCACCGATGCCTATCACTTTTTTTTATTGAGATAAAATTGACATAAAACATTGTATAAGTTTCAGGTATACAACATAATGATTCAATATTTGTATATATTATGAAGTGATCACCATTTTTTAAACACTTTTTAAAAAAGGTTTCCTCTGGAATATGTCTTGGTTCTTTTAAATATTCACAACAAATCTCCATCTTTAGAGGATGAATTTGATATTGTAAAAAGTAAGTTATAATATGTTGGGTCAGATATGACGATTAAACAATGTGTTTTATTTTCTCATGAGATTACACAAGGCAATTCCAAAGTAAACGTTTTAAGAATGTGTTGAGTTGGAAAAACTGTAACTGTATTTCTTAACATAGATGCCATTTAGATTTGGGGGAAAGCATCTGTAATTTGGATCTATGAATCTTCAGGCAATTGAAAGCAGGGAGATGAACAGGCAGCTGGGTAGACAGAGAAGACAGAGGTGGGTAGCACTATAGTAGGTGGAAATCCCTCCTCTTCTCTATAGTACAGGCCTAGGTCCTCTCTTCTCAATTTTCTTACTCTTGTTTTTTCCAGCCATTGAGAATGCTTATAAGCACAGAATATCAACTAAAATAGACTTACCTTTTGGAGGGGTCTCAATCATTTATTCCCTTTCATTAGTTCAGTTTTATAAAAACACTCCTTTCTTGGGAGAAAATTTTTAAGTAAGGACATAACACTTTCCCTTAAAATCATACTGCATATAATTTACCAGGTTACATGACCTGATAATTTGTAAGGTTAAAATATTTGATGATTCATAGTTAAAGTCTTCAAATGTTGAACATTTTAAAAGATCTAATAAAATAATGAAAGCAAAAAAAAATGTTTTAAGTTAAAAAAAAGAGAAAGTTTTGCAATGTAACGTGCTTTCCAAGAAACAGGGAAAGGTTTTTAACCCGAGGGCCCTCTGCACTGGGGAGATGAGCACTTTCACTAAGTGTTGGAGGGAATGTGTGCTGATAAGAGTTTGTAGAAGGCAATCTGGCAACGCCTGTGAAAAAAGAGCATACTTTTGGACCCACAATTATCACTTCCAATTTAGGAATTGGCCAAAGAAAATCACTAGACAATTTGAAAATTTGGCTAAGTGGGAACCCACTGCAGCTTTGTTTATGACAGTGAAAATATAAAACAAACAAAAAATCCTTGAGGGCTTCCCTGGTGGCGCAGCGGTTGAGAATCCACCTGCCAATGCAGGGGGCATGGGTTCGTGCCCCGGTCCGGGAAGATCCCACATGCCGCAGAGCGGCTAGGCCCGTGAACCATGGCCGCTGAGCCTGCACATCCGGAGCCTGTGCTCCGCAACGGGAGAGGCCACAACAGTGCGAGGCCCGTGTACCGCAAAAAAAAAAAAAAAAAAAAAAAAAAATCCTTGAAAGTATATTATTATGTCATGATTAAGTATAACATAATACACCCATTCAATGAAATAATATTCAGTGGTAAGAAGGACTCAGTTATTGATCCTAAAGATGAATATGCTATGTATACAGATAAGCGAAAAGGCAATTATAAATTAGGATGACTATTCCATCTTTTATTTTATACTTTGAAGGAGAAAAGAAGGCTTCAAGACGTATAACAAATGTTATTAGAGTGGTTAATATCTCAACGGTGGGATTATGGGTGGATTATTTTTTTCTTTTTTAAAAAAACATATTTTCTCACCCTCCCCCTCAATGGGCATGTATTTGTAAAGAATATATATTAGGAGTAGTATTGCACAATGTGGATTCTGGAGCCATACTGCCTGGTTTTGAATCCCAATTTTGCTTTTAAATAAATATGATATTGGGCATATTATTTAACCTTTCTGTGTCTCTGGTTCCCTACCTGCCAAATGGAAGTAATTTTGTACCTACCTCATCAGGCTGGAGTGAGGATTAGAAGTGGTAATATAGCCAGGCAATCAGTCAATATGCATAAAGGAAACACTACATAAATATTGTAATTTAGTAATTAGGAAAACAATGGAGCTATCTCCATTTTTAGAAAAAACACTAATCACTATTTTTCATATGCAAATTAGGGAAGAAGGCAAGATACCCTCATAGATATTAACAATTTAAAGTAGGTCCACAAAAAACAATAAAACTGCAAAGAAAAGCAACTTGCCATTCCCCAACTTACTGCATGAGGCAGTTTAACACACTAGGTTCCAAACCAGAAAGCCACTCACACAGCTCTGAGCCCTTGCAAATCACACAACCTCCTGCACCTGCGATTCCTCAACTATTAAAGTGGAGAAAACATAACGCATTGGAGATACTATAAGGCATTGGCCTTATAGGGCTATTCTGTAGATTAATTAACATAAACCATATGAAGTGCTTATTAGCAAGCACTCTATAAAGTTAGCTATTATTATTATCATTATTAATGACTACCCTTGAAAATAAGTCTTTGACTGGAATGAGTCCGAGAAAATATCACAAACGGCCCAAGATTAGACAGACTGCCAAAGTGGGACCAACTGAATGATCAGAAGAAGAAAAGCAAATATCTGGTCAGGCAGATGCTACATAGGAATAGGTGCTGAGATATCACAGAGCAGGGATCCCAGCTCAAGCATAAAGCCCGAGGAGACCCTCAAGGAGAAGGACTCTAAAAATGACAACAGAAAAGGAGAACAGCAATTTTATCCACACTGTGCCCCGTGTGGTTGGTCCTCTGCATTCTGGTTGGTCCTCTGCATTCTGGTCTCCATGTTACAGAAGGGGAAACAGATTCAGAAGGGATGAGCAAGGGAGACAGGATCCTAGGCCAAACCTTAAAGAGAATCTCTGTTCTGTGCACATCCTTGCCAGCTCTGAAGCAGCTGCCATACATGGGCGGGGCAGATAAGACAGGAACTGCCTCCCCCCTTAATAAAAATGAGTCCAAGTACCAGGTTCAGAGCCCAAGATCAGACGCTTAGCCCCCAAACTAGGGATCCTATGTCACTGAAATGGCCTAAGCCTAGATAACTGAGAATCCATGCATAGCTGATCCCAGTTGAGGGGGAGCAGAGAGGTGGGGGGAAGAGGGTGAAAGAAGTCAGGCTTGCTGTTGTCCTGGCTTCTTCAAAGACTTTTCTAGTATGTATGCAACATCTTTATCAAACAATGACACTTTTTTTGCAACTCAATTCTAAGAGTCTGTGTATCTGACTCAAAAGATAACTTCTACATTTCTATTTTAGTTTCAGGAAAAGAAAACACGCACAGCACGCACCTCCCAGAGTTGACTACAGTAGAGAGGCTGGGCTAGACATCGTATCTAAGGAGGAGGGCTCTAACACTAGCAGTCTGTCTATTGCCCTCTCATTTCCACTTACTGCTAGGCCCCCAGCTGGGCACTTTGCTTCTCAGACATTTTCAACAATTTAGCAAACCCCTCCCATCTGACCCCCACAATGGCCAATAGGGGGCGGACTTTCTCTTCTTCCAGACCTCCACCAACCGCATATTCTGATTCCTTTTCCTTTCAGACCTGTGGGTTTTTTGTTTTATCCCCAGTTTGGAAGACTCCCTCCTGCCCCAACCAGCCATAGTGCTTTTTTTTTTTTTAAAGAGGTATTTCCTAAAACCAAGAGAGAAGGGCCACAGACAGAAATGTTCAAATATCTTTTTGTTTGTAATTCTTCCATCCTTCTCTTTGTCAACTCACTCCTGCATGCATGCATTCTTATAAGTCCTGGCCTCTCCAATGAGCTGACAATCTAATGGGGGTGAGTCAGAGCTATTTAGAGAAAGACTTATAATACAACATATTTATTTATATATTTTATTTATATATACATATATATATAAACATTTGTAATATAACATGGTAAATGTTATAAGCAGAAGTACTTATAAAATGTTATAGAATAGCTAAGGGAATAAGCTCAAGATGCTTCCCAGAAGAGGAGGCATTAAACCATATTCCGTGTATACTTCTAACTCTTACATTTGTACAGGCCTTTCAGCGTCTATGTAATCCCTCCCAGTCATCTTTCTCCCTTGGCCCCCAGTAGTCATCATGTTGGGCCCAACTAACCTCTTCTGTATCCTTAGTCTGGTTTCTGAAGATGAGGGAATCCTTTTGTGTTTGAGCCCCAATCTCATTGCCTTGGCTTCTGGCCACCTATGGTCCCTCCTAGATCCCAGAGAGGAAACAGCTATTTCGTAACTGAGCTCCTAGTTCACACACTAGTTTCAGATAAGCTGCCATGCCCTTGCAGGTTTCTTATTTGCCACTAGTTATAGGCTTTAAGGAACTATGCTTGTTTTCTCTTTTGTTTCTCTATTAATTCTATGGCAAAGGACCACATGTAACTTGAATTTTCTCAGCTATTACATCCAACTTAGTCTGACTTGAATTCCCACGAGAAGTCAGACTATCACCTGTGTCTATCTACCTTGCAGGAGGTTCTACCTCCGGAATCCCAGGAACGATGGATTGTCTACATTGTCCCTTGCCTGTGTTCAATCTGTAGCTTTCCCTAACCTTTAATATATTGCCTTTAAAAATAAACAGACAAAAAAGCAAGACCATGGCAATGATTATTACTCTCTTTTTTCAACCTACTGTAGCTTTCTCACTTCTGTATTTTTTTCCATTGCCTGACCTTGGCTTTTCCTGTTGAGTCCCACAATGTTACTTGCTACATTTTAATAATGTCTTTATACTTGCATTTGAACAGAAATATAGATAACCTCCTCTGCAAGAGTGGAAAGGGCCTTTTAACACAGCTCAATGATGACAGTTTGTTGGCAAATCCCACAGTGGAGTTCTGGTGCCTTGTTGGGGTACAAGAAACGATCATGTTTAACAGTGTTGTGTTTTATTTTTCTTACATTTTGCTAATAGAATATCTAGCATATTTTAAATGATTTTTACTACTTAATACTTATAATTATAGAACTTTAGGATATGAGGTACTTTGGAGGTCGTCTAACCGGATGTCCTACACAAATGCAGGAATTGTTTCTACAACCTCCCTGGAAACTAGTCATGTCGACAGCTCTTTAAATGCTTCCAGAAAATGGGGTGCTCACTCCCCCCTTTCCACTGTTGAATGTTTTCTCTATTACCCTCTGATAATCAGTGATAATTAATGAGCCTCTTCCCCTCCTCAGGACAAATATGATTGGAGAAATGTTTAGTTTTCTGATACCAGTGACTGGTGACTATTCCACTGGTATCTTTGGCTTTTCCGTTTAGGATTAGAGTGGTTAAACCAAAATATTTATAAAAAGTATAAATTAGTTCTGCAAACATAAGATGTCAAAGGCATCTTTGTTTCTTTTCTCCTTACACTGCCCTGCTATTAACTTCGGGTTCATTAGTCACGATTTTCAGATCCACTTGGCTGCCACCTTCCTGCAGCCAGACCATCTTGGATCAAGAGGTCGGCCGGCCATTCCCATCTCACACCTGCCACAAGATCTGATTTTTTTTTTTTTCCCACACTGATCCAAGTCACTTTTTGTTAATTCACTAATATTATTGACCCTGTAACACATCCTGTGAATGGTGGGCCATTACAGAGCCTACCATTTCGAGAAGCTTTTCTGACAGCTATGGATGAGAAACAATCCCCACACGATGCATTTTGCATCACTTCAGCTGCTTCTTTACTTGGTTTAACACAAAGAACATCTTTATTAGCACATTCACAATAAATGAAAAAATTAAAACCCACCACTTTTGTCCATGAGCTTGGGGAAAAAAAGGGCAATGTCAGATGACATTAATGATGCATGGGATATGCAGGTCTAATCATGTCAAGACTTGTAGTAATCCAGTATTCGGCCTTACTCAAGGGAGAAAAATTCACGTCCACTTTCCATTCGCCCCCTCCCTTAACGTAGCACCTCGGCACAGACTGCAGAGCGACAAAACATACAGGATGTGGACAGTTAAAACGCAACTCAAGCTACAGCGGCCCCCAACAGTTCTCCCCACCCCACCCCCCGGAATATTTACCTAGACCATTTAAAGCACTTAATTAATTCACCAGCAGCTTCGCTGGAGGCGTCTCGAGCTTCCCGAGACTCCATTACATAATATCTTTTACAAAGTCTATTCCCAGCTCGAGTGGAAGATGGGTTCTCATCCAGTTTTGCGGAGGTTCCATGCATTTGCTTTCCTTTCCCGGGGTTCGATCCTCCGGGTGCCCCAGCCAAGGGCTGCAGCAATCCCCTCGGCCCCGAGCTCCGGGTTCCCCGCCACTCTCCGAACTCAAAGCCGGCCCCAGAGGTGCAGCCGTCTCGCCCTCGGGGCTCCCAGGCCAGCCACGGTGGCCCCGGGGCTGGCGGGCGCTCGGGACGCCGCGACTCTCGCAGCTTGCCGGGTGCGCCCGGAGCCGCAGCGCGCCGGCGATGCCCGAGCCGCAGAGGCGCGAGAAGACTCGGCCGCAGGGCCGGCTCTGTGCGCCGGGCTCCAGCAGGCGCAAAAGGAGGAGGGGGAGGCCTGGAGGAGGAGGCGTGCGAGGGAGGAAGGGCCCGGCCGCCGGGGAGGGAGGGCAGAGGAGGGGGGAGGGGGCCGGCCGGACCGGGCGGGGTGGGGGGGCAGCCAATGAGCGGCGCGCGGCGCGGAGTGGGGGGGTGGGCGCGGGTTGGGGGATGAGGTAGGATGGGGGAGGGCGCAGCCGGAGCGGCCGAGGCTCGAGCCA
Organism: Phocoena sinus; assembly: GCF_008692025.1. Lineage (NCBI taxonomy): Eukaryota > Metazoa > Chordata > Mammalia > Artiodactyla > Phocoenidae > Phocoena > Phocoena sinus. Next base: position 29,089,167 of record NC_045775.1, read on the forward strand.
TAAACAAGCGCCCGGAGGAGCGGCGCAGGAGTGAGGCGAGCCGGGCGCGCGGAGCGGACGCCGCGGACCTTCTGCTGCGCCACCGCGCCCACTCGGCAGCTCGGGAGGCGGGGACCGGCCCGGAGGCTGCGCCGCCACCGCCACCGCCGCGGGGCCGACCGACGCGGAGGAGGAGAGGGAGGAGGCGCCGCCAGCCGGGGCTGGAGCCGAGCGCAGCCGCAGCCGCCGCCGCCGCCAGAAGTTTGGGTTGAACCGGAGCTGCCGGGAGGAAACTTTTTTTCAATTTTCCCCCTCCCTCCCGGGAGGAGGAGGAGGAGGGGAAGCCACCGCTGGCGCCAACGCTAGTGGGCTCGGGGTCGGCGCGGCCCGCACGGGGGGCGGGGGCCTCGCCCCGCGAGGGGAGGCGCGCCCCGGGGGCCCCGAGGGGGGCGGCGAGGACCGCGGGCTGCGGGTGCGGCGGCGGCGGCGCGTGTGCCCCGCGCAGGGGAGGGCGCCCGCCCCGCTCCCGGCCCGGCTGCGAGGAGGAGGCGGCGGCGGCGCAGGAGGATGTACTTGGTGGCGGGGGGCAGGGGGCTGGCCGGCTGCGGGCACCTCCTGGTCTCGTTGCTGGGGCTGTTGCTGCTGCTGGCGCGCTCCGGCACCCGGGCGCTGGTCTGCCTGCCCTGCGACGAGTCCAAGTGCGAAGAGCCCAGGAGCTGCCCCGGGAGCATCGTGCAGGGCGTCTGCGGCTGCTGCTACATGTGCGCCCGCCAGAGGAACGAGAGCTGCGGCGGCGCCTACGGGCTCCACGGAGCCTGCGACCGGGGGCTGCGCTGTGTCATCCGCCCCCCGCTCAATGGCGACTCCATCACCGAGTACGAAGTGGGCGTCTGCGAAGGTAAGGTCGCCAGCCGCTGGCCCCCTCCCACCTGGCCCGCGCCGCCCCCTCGGCGCTGGTTGCGCCGAGCAAAGTTTGCCCGAGACTTGCCCGAGGAGAGTGGGCTCCTCGGGAGGAGGGGCGCCCACCACCCCCGGGAGAGAGCCCCGCGTCCCTTGGTTCCCGCTCGCGGCTCCCCCTGACGCTTGGTCAGCCGCGGGCGAGGTTGGATTTCGTGGGTGGGGGCCGGCGAGTGGGGGATCGCCTCTGGCCGCGCACAGACGCGCACACGTGTGGCCCATCCAGCTGGGGCTGGGTGGGGTGGCCCGGCCGTGAGGTGAGGGTGCCGCGGGCAGGGGGCACTGCAGAGGCTGTCGCGAGCCCCTCGGGGAGTCCAGCCCCTGCCGCCCTCCCCGCACTAGCGCAGTGTGGAACCGAGTGCTGCACCGCGTCCGTGAAAGTCCATTTTCTGCTGGCGGAGGAGACGTGTCTCCAGCTCACACTCCCTGTGTGACTCTTTTATTATTTTTTCCTTGCGCTTTTCCTTCACCCCCTTCCTCCTCCTGCGCATATAAATCAATTTCAGCTCCGGAATATGTCAGCCCAGTGGAAGTTACATACGGTGGTTACTCATTTGTTTGCCTATTGAAGACGGTCAAAGGCTTTCTTTCCTGAATGAAGGGGCGGGGGCGGGAGGCCGGCACCTAGGAGTGAAAAGTTGTTTCTATTAGTGGCAGCTTTTTAAGATCAGATATCCGCGTGTTTCCAGTCATGTTGCCGGTTCCTTCTTTTTTGTGTTCTGCTGGTTGCTGCACTTAAGTATTGTGCACCATGGTGTCTGACGGAGGGAGAAAGATTAGATTAGTGGAGCCTCCCTCCTTGGGAGAACCACTGTTGATGGGTGTCGGCCTGAAGCCCTGCCCGCCGGCCTCGGCCTCGGGGTGCCTGGTGAGGTTTGGGGTCTAGAGAGACGCAGTGAGTTCTTTTTATTTGGCTAATACCAAATTAAAAGGACTCAGCATCAGTTAAAAGTGGGATCCCTGCTTGGGCTGACGTTGGGGCGAGATGCTGTTCTGGGGCATCCTGGTGTATGAGCAGAGCGCAGCAGCCTTACTTCTGGAGGAACGGAGAGGAGGAGGGACAGGTGCCCTCTGCCCCGTCCCTTCCTTAGTACTCACAGCCTGCACGCAGGAGACCAGGGAGGGGTTTATTCTGAAGCATCCTTATGTGTGTATGTGTGTTTATTGTGCTGGGATACTGAGAAAGGAGGTAGCAGCCTTAAGGATAAAATGGGTCTGTTAAAAAAAAAAAAGGGTTCCATTCTGTGGTTTTCTTTACACACACGCATATTCATTGATAACTTCAGTTTTTAAAGTTTGGACAGTTCTGGCAAGTCAGGAAGGCCTTTCTGGTTTGGAGGCTAGTGGGCAGTAATGAGTGAAGGGAACTCTTGGAGGGAAGTGCACCCCTGCACCCTTAGGACATTGGATTAGAAGAGTTTGTTTGCTTCAAGTACAAAAGCCTCTCACCTGGTGTTAAGTCCCATAACGTTTTTATTTCTCACAAAAAGAAAAACGGCCAGGCGATTAACTTCTGATACCATTTTATGTGTTTGACTTTGGGAATTCTGAATGAGTTGGAGGAAAAGATGCATCTTTGAATTTGAACCCTGCCACTTGGACTGTGTAATTTACTTAAGCCAGCCTCCCATAAATCTAAAAAGAACAAGCAACCTGAAACAAGGTTAAATGTGGTAGAAACTGCTCTGAGAAGGACTTGGGAAGGTTCTAAAGACTCTAACCCTTGTTTTGTTTCTTCATGATAGATTCCTGGTGAAGGAAATGTGGAGCTCAGGGAACATTCACGGTAATCAAGTGTTTTGGCACCAACATTCTGGTATCATAGTATAGAGTTATTTTGGCAGTTTGTTGGTGAGTGTTTCATTCCTCTGAAATGATGCGATCCCTCATAGCTTCGTTTCTTCTGGTAACACCCCACGCACTTGGTATTAGCCTTGAAAATGCTTGGAAGTATTTATTACCGTGATGATATCTCATTTAGTGTTCTCTAGCAACACTTCCCATCTAGCCAGACTGTTTTCAGCTACCAAAATTGTGTGCTCAGGGCATTTTTAATTTTATTTTGTTTTTTAGAACTCTAAAAGCAGCAGTCAAGTTGCACTCTAAATCCATGAACCCAAAGAAGGGCAGTGTTACCTAGCATGATATAATGGTTGGATTTAGACGGCTATTTCAATAGGGTGTCTAAAATTCCAAGAATTTTCACTTTACTACAAGATTTATGGAAAACAGGATAAGTCAGTGGCCTTTTTTCTTCCCTTTTAAGAATTAGAGGAGTCATTCCATGGCAGTAATAATCTAGAAGGTGCTGACTTTCTCTTTTGTTTTCCTGTTAATTGGCAAGAAATTTCTCAGTGGCCAGTGTTTCCCTCAGTTTCCATTTTTATTCAGAAATTCACACATAACTAACAAATAGGAATTGATACATTTTATTCATGTGGAAGTCTCTTTTGCTGCAATTTTTGCACTAAAATGACCCCTACTGGTTGTATCTGTTAATGAAAACTCTTTTGAAAACTTCTTATTTAATAGACTACACTGAGAAAACATATTGCATGGTATACAAATGTTACCGTGACTAATCTACCTGTTTTCGATGATATAATTTAAATACAAATTACATTGCTCTATTTACCAACTTGCAGTAATTTTTATTTGTATCATTCCCCATACTGGCTTTGTGAGGGAAAAAAAAACCCCAACAAACTTGTGTTTTTAACTGCAGTTCACAAAGTGAGTTAGGTAAATTGGGGCAGAAATGAACCCCTTCCAAATTGTGGCTCCCTGCCTTAGGTTTTTAAGGCACACTGGCCCATAGTAGGCTCTCAGTGAATGTGCATTGAATACATGGAAGAACAGTCGTCCCCATAGAAAGAACACTGAAGAAAAAATATTTTCTGAAAGTTAAATGATGTGAAGGGTGAATCATGTGACACATACACTTGGACTTCTTTTCAGCATCATTTAGATCATTACTGAGTAAATCCAGACTTACTTATTCCTTAAAAAAATTACTTTTGGCTACATGCATTTTTAAAGTTGAGCAGGGAGCCAGATACCTACGTTATTCTCTGCTCTGTCTATAAAGTGCTTTCTGGCCCCTGGGAAGGTACAGATCCCTTTCCCATTTCCACTGATTTGGTGAGTCTTCCTGTTGCCCTTTGCAACTTCCTAAGTGGCCTGCTCCTTGGTTAGGCTGCCTGCCTCTAGGTAAATCGCCTAGAAGCCAGACAAATAAGTTTGGATTCTGAACTCCTGAGGGCTAAGACTGGGTGGGAGATCTCTTTGGGAGATCAAAGACAGAGTTTTGAAAAACTGCTGAAGTGGGATTTTTCTAGGAAGAATGTTTTGATTGGCCAGTGAGGATTATATTTGGAGATGAGGGGTGAGGACCATTTGTCCTCCTCTGTGGAATAGTTCAGTATGCTTCTGTAAGGGGTGGGGTGGGGCTGGGAGAGCATGACCAGCCTTCTCTAAGTAATGAAAAGGCAGCAATGGCTTGAGTTTGACAGTTTGTGAGAACAGAGTGATTTGGAACCTGGTGGGCACTATGGAGTGGCTCTGCTCTGAGAACTTTGTATTAGAGCCAGGTGAGGATAAGCACCAATTTTTTTTTTTTCTCCCAGTGATTATTTACTCAGTGGCTTCATGTTTATGGAACTGAACTTTCCGTGTTTTCAGTACTGCCATCTAAGAACTGTCTCTTTCAAAACACAGTCCTCCTTTGATTTACCCCAGGTATTTTAAGTTTTCTTCCCACCCACTTCTCATGGGGCAGTGAGTAGAACCAAGGATGTGGGCTGGGTAGTTAGTGCAAAGAATGTAATGTTGTTTTCTGAAACTGTTGGCGTTAGAAGGTTATGGTTTCTTTTCAGTCACTGGAGATGATGGCTCCTTGGAAGAAGGTTTGTGGAGGATCTGAGGTGAGCAAGGCCCAGAGAGCAGGCTCTAGGAGGCCAGGGAATGCACCAAACCATTGCGTTGTGCACCGGCCACAGATCTCCTCTCATCCGTCTGTAACGTAGGACTTAGAGTTAAGAGTCCATGGATTTTAATTTTTACTAAATAAATAGAAGAGGGGATGGGAAAAGTTAATACTCCTGTACTGGCATTGGAAAAATTTAAAAAACCAGGGCTCCTTGTTTTTGAGGAAGGTGTTCCAGTTTCCATCTCAGAAGTCTTTAGGTATAGTGAGCTCTTAGATGCCAGGGACAGAAGCAAGCAGAGGGTCTATAAAATCACGTTAATACGGCATGGGAAGAGGAACCAGTGTAAGTAAACAAGGAAATAATTAGTTCTTCCCCAAAGTAAATATTGACAAAACATGGAGAGACTATTCACCGCACTCATACAAATGACAGGACTTCGTGACCTTCACTTTGACTGTTGAGCTTACAGAGCCCTCACTGTCGTTGAGGAGTCCAGTCACATAAAACACTTGGCAAAGGACAGATGAATCGCATAGCACCAGAAGGGCAAAAATAGCAAGTCTGGAGATTTTGCTGCCATTAACACGTATTTAACAGTGACCGGGAAAATCTATAAGCAGTATGTTGGCAGTGCAGTGGTGAACATACAGGTTGATTTATTGTAATAAATAATATTATTTATTATTAATAATTTATGAAGAAAACTGAATAATCCTTAAACTTTACATTACAACTGGCATTACAGCCAGTTGTAGGAGGTATTAGTGATATGGTGCAGGTTTCTGTGTTTGGTGTGGCTTGCTTAAAATGCAATGATCTGGATGAACAAGGGAACATTTTGGGGAGGCAAGGGACAAGAATTTTGAAGTTGGGGGGAAATAGATAAAACAGATGACCCTAAAAAGGTAATGGAGTGGGAAGACTAAAGAATGACAAATGGGAGAAGGGAAAAATATTGAATTCATCTTAGGGCAACTATGTCATCCTTTGAAGAATAATCCAAAACACATTCCAGACATTAATTGTGAAATTCCTGAAAAATGTGGGTGTGTTTAACGTCTTTCAGGCTATGGCACTAACATGAGAGATGGCAGTGCCGCTTTAGTGTGTAAATACCACTGGGTAGGGGATGGTAGATGACTGGAAGGTAAATATATTTGGTGAAGCAGGGTTCCTGTAACACTGTGTTCCGCAAGGCGCAGGCAGTGTGAGGGCTTTGGAGACAACCCCCAGTAAAGCTCAATTAATTATTTGAGGAAGAAACAGTGGACTAGCCAAGCATGCATGAATAACAAATTGAAAGCCTTCCTTCTCAGAGGTCGAATTCTCCACATCTGAATTTTTAAAGCTTTCACTTCTCTCTGCATAGAAATCACTCACTCATTCATTGATCTCCTCTGTGCAAGGCCTTCTGCTGGGGTCGGGGTGGGGTGCTGGGAAGCCTGGGGACCTTTCAGACCTGTGCCCTACTCCAGATACTTTTTTTTTTATAAACTTATTTATTTTTGGCTGCGTTGGGTCTTCGTTGCTGCGCGCGGGCTCTCTCTAGTTGCGGCGAGTGGGGGCTATTCTTCATTGTGGTGCGCAGGGTTCTCATTGCGGTGGCTTCTCTCGTTGCAGAGCACGGGCTCTATGCGTGCAGGCTTTGGTAGTTGCAGCACGCGGGCTCAGTAGTTGTGGCTCACTGACTTAGTTGCTCTGCGGCATGTGGGATCTTCCCGGACCAGGGCTCGAACCCGGGTCCCGTGCATTGGCAGGCGGATTCTTAACCATTGCGCCACCAGGGAAGCCCTCCAGATACTCTTTTAATCAAGATGAAGAATGAGGCAAGACCTTCAAAAGTCTACTTAAGTTCAAACCAAGTAGAACTGATTTCTCAGGTCTGTATATGATTAGTTGGTGAGGTATGTGGGTAAAATTTGTTCTAGGAATCACAGGATCTGAGATGATCTTCAGGCTCTGGTGGCAAAGCTGAAAAGGAGAATTCAAATTCCAACTAGGTTCAAAATTCGGAGTCAGAGCTCCCTTTTGGTGGGGGAAGGGATCCTACCCATTCTCAGAGCGTTTGCGATACATATCAGGTGTTTCCCAACATCTAAGAATGAGGCTGCATTCTTAACGCTGTACCAGCTGTGGTTCAAAATGGCAAGTTTCCTTTTGGGAGTGATTTTCTCTTTGTTCTAGCTTGTTCCACTAGGCAGATGAGCGTGGGCAGTGAACTGAGAGGTGTCCGTTTATCAGCATCTCCTGATTTCACCCACTCTCTGCTACTTGTCCTGGCCAGTTAGCCTAATCAAATCATGGAAAACCTCTGTGTTTGGACAAGACCTCGTCGGTCTTGCGGACAGGACAGAGGGATGGTTGAGTATACTTAAAGTTAAGAATGCCCTTGAGGTAAATGCTGGTAAGTGTTCACTTTGGGCCCACATGAAAAAAAATCAAAAGAGATTCCTTTTTCTTCTGCAGTTGCTAAGTGAACAGGGTTCAATTCCTTATCTCTCTCTCCCAACCCCAGTTAATTCTCTGTGAGAAATACTTATACCTCGATCCAAGAATGTAATTGTTAGAAACTTAGCTTCTGGGGTCAAATCTGCTCTCTGCTTCCATGCATCTAAGTTTTCTCATCTGTTTAGTGGGGTTAATAATAGGGTTGCTATAAGGACTCAGTGAAGGAATCTCTGTGAAGCACTTAGAAGAATGACTAGCACGTGGTAAACAGCAAAGCTACTAACCAGAAGTAAAATAACCTGATACGGGCTCATTGTCTTGTTCAGTTTAATCCTCATCTACCTCAGTAATTGATCGAGGAGTCTGGGCTCTTAGAAAGCGAATTATTACTGAGTTCAGGTCTCCTCCTACCCCAACACCGTAAATGCATTGAGTTAAAAAACTTATTTAAAGGCCTCCGAAGCTATTTGCTACCTTTCCTCCTGATGCCCATTTGTTACACTTGGTCTAAATAATTTCTACAAAATTTGTGTATTTCGGGTAAAAATAAAGAGGGAGGAATCTGAATTTTTTTGCATTAAGTTGTAAGAATTATAAATTTAACCGTTTATCTGTGGACTAATATTTCATTTGGGGAAGGAGGAGCACCTAAACTCACACGTATCAGCAATGTGCATTTTCCTTCACATTTTATTCTGGAAGAAGATTTTGTTCCTAGCTCCTGAAGTGTCCATACTGCTGGTCAGCACAGGATTTGGCCTGGCTGGAGCTAAGGAAACAGCCTGTATTGCTGCAGCTGACCTGTCCTGGCAGTAGGTACAAGCTAGGCAAAACCAGAGGTCAGGAGTTTAACCAGGCCATTCCTCCGTTCTCTTTCTAGCCCTACCTGTTTCCCTGCCATCCTCTTCCATGAATATTTACTGAGCAGCTGCCTTGGCTCTGGTCTTTGTGCTGAACTCTAGTGATAGCACCTGTCTTCTCTAAGCGTGAGTTTCCCAGCTGTTAATAGTAATAGGTACCACCTATGTTTTCTCTGAGGATTAAATGAGACAAAACTGTGCTTTTGAAATGTTAATGTGCACACAGATCACCTGGGGGATCTCATTAAACATAAAGGTTCTGATGCAGTAGGTCCAGATGGGGCCTGAGATTCTGCATTTCTAATAAACTCCCATGTGATGCCAATGCTGCTGATCCCAGGACCACACTTGAAGTAGCAAACAGCTAGTGCCTGTAAAGCATGTAGCACGAGTAGGGCGTATAATAAGAACTGATAATGTTACCTGCTAGTCTAATAATTAGTTTTCAACCAAAATAAATAGGATAGGGGCCCTGCTTTCACAGAGGCTGTGGTCTGAAGGTAGATAGTGACAACTGGGACAATCCATTGTAGCCCAGGACAGTTCCTTACAGCTGGTAAGCCCTGAGATAGGAAGTGCTGAGCATCTTGAGGGCAACCAAGAGGGGCCCTGACTCCGGCAGTGACTACCAGGGAGGATTTAGGGGGGAGCAGCAGCAAGCCAGGCCTGGAGGTCTTTTTTCTTCCCTCCTTCTCACTCATCTGTGCAGGATGTTGTAGGAAAAAGAAAATAGGCCTTGGGGCCGGACAAACCTGTGTTGTTGTTTTTAAATATTTATTTATTTATTTGGCTGCACTGGGTCTTAGTTGTGGCACGTGGGCTGTTTGTTGCAGCACGCAGGATCTTTCGTTGCAGCCTGCGGGCTCTTCGTTGCAGCACGTGGACTTTTCTCTAGTTGTGACGCGTGGGCTCCAGAGTGCACGAGCTCAGTAGTTGTGACACGCAGGCTTAGTTGCCCCGCGGCATGTGGGATATTAGTTCCCCGACCAGGGATCGAACCGCATCCCTTGCGTTGGAAGATGGATTTTTAACCACTGGACCACCAGGGAAGTCCCCACACAAACCTATGTTTAAATCAACTGTGTTCAGCTGTGAACAACCAGCTTGCTTAATTGTTTTGGGCTTCAGTTTCCTCATCTGTGAAAATGGAATATTAATAGCTTTTATCAAGTAATTACAGTTAGGGTTGGAGAGAATTATTACCTATATTAAATATATATATGATTACATGTAGGTGTGTTGTATATCTGTGTATATACATGTGTATACACACAAAAATATATGTAATGGCCAGTATAGTACCTGGTACCAAATAGATTTTTTAAAAGGTAGTTAATATTCTAATTTCCATTCTATTTTTTGTCCTTTCTCATTTTTTTCTTTGTTAGCTTTCTCTCTGTATAAGTTTTAAAAAAATCTTCTTTGTGCATTGACCACACTTAACTAAATCTCTTCGACAGGGGACTCCAAGAACTATGGTCTCTGGTGTTTGTCAGAGAGAAAGGGACTGTGAAGCATTAAGAATGAGGGGCGTGAGTCCAGGGTCTCTGGGCCAATAAAACCGTCATTGGTTTGATCCAGTATGACTGTAATTCTCAGTCCCTTTAGTCCTTCAGGAGAAGGTGGACATCTGCTCTATTTTGCAGTTTGAATCCTTACTTCCGGAGAGCTATTTCAAATAAATATTTTTTTAAAAGGTGACCTATCTTAACATGGATGGCATATGGTTTCATGAAAGTGCATTAAATTTCATTTTATTGTTAGAAGTTTTGTGTGGGTTTCCAGACATGGCTGGAGTCATCAGAGACCCCACGGAGCATCGCCAAGGCAAGGCAAGTTGGGATCCTGAGGTTCCAGAAGGAAGCAGCAGCCAGCCTGCCAGCTTAGAGACCAGGGCAGGCATGGGAATGAGCAGGAGATGGTGCGCAGCCTAGAGTGCATCCGCGTTGCTTTTCTTGATCCAGTGTGTCCCATCCATCTTTCATGTGGACTAATACTGCAGCTTTACTGTGGATTTGCATTGTGGTTTCTCTGGAGAGTCTGTGTGCTGCAGCGGAAGGCTAGAAAAGAACACCTAGAATGAAAACACCTGACGTTCTTGTCTCTTTGGTTTCTAGTATAGGTGTGGTCCCACTTCAGGAAGACAGAACTGTGACTTTTCCTTCATACCTCGTACTAAGTATCGTGTTCATCCAGTAAATATGGGCTGAGAACTCATAAGGCAAATGCTTTATATTGGCTGTTAATGGAATAAGGAGAAAGAAACATATGATGATATAGTCCTTGGAATCAGTTGTTTAAAACTCTTTATTTTCTTCTTGACAACCAAACCTTATTATCACACAGTAGAAATTGAATTTCTTTTTAAACAGAAACTCTCTAGTACCTTTCATTGTAGTGCTTCATCAAGAGTGTTGATATTCAAACATGTAACCTACAAGATGAGATAAACTTCCAAATTTCAGAGTTTTGTGTAAGTATGTTTGTCACATCCAAAAAGAACACCTTCATTTTGAAATATCCTGGGAACACTTGTTTTATGAACATTTAAGAAAGAAAATTAAGTGTTCATGGTATTTTAAGGTGTTGTCATTTTACATTTCAAGTTCCTCAGAAGAGAATCTGAAGAGTCTGCTCTTTGGAAATTTTAGCGAAGTCCTTAGCAACCAGCCACTCTGACTATGGCAAGGTTTAAAAAAAAAAGAAAAAAAAAAGGTATAGGCTGTAACTAGAAACTGTGCCTATCTTGTTTAGCATTTCAAAACAAAAAACCATAAACAAACATCTCAGATTCAAAACAGAAAGGAATTTCTGGCAGGGCACAATGAAACCTGAGCCTGCAAAGTCCCAGTCTACAAGAGGTAACTTATTATCTTATCCAAAGGCCACAAGCAAAACAGTTCACAACTGTGATAAAGCAAAAGGCATCTCAATATTGGAGACTTGTGATACCTCTTTTTTTAAGACTCCAAAAGACCTGCCAAAATAAGGTAAAACTGTCTTGAGAGAGTGTGGCCTGAACTGGACTTTCAGTATTAAGAATTAGTTGGACTACTTCAGACCCATAAGGTGTGAGGAGTCGTGCATACAGGATGTGTGGGCTTGGTCCCCTCAGAGTGTGTGTTTATAATTGTGCAGAGGCAGGGCTTTCCATAGTCTTGTCAAATGCAGATCTTGAAAACCTTCCCTCACTTTCCAGAGTTGGGAGCTTTGCCTTTTTAAAGGCAAGGGCATTTACATTCTGAGGGAGGAAAAGGGGATAGATTTTAGACAGTTTTATCTCTGAAAGCCAAAGTCTTTGAAGGATTTTTAAATGTTTTGAGAAAGATTGGGTATGCTGTGTGTTGTCCAGAAATACTGAGTTCTTAGGTTTCAGACAAATTTTAGGAAAATTTATTACCATGTCTACGACCTTAAAATGAAAGGCCAAATAAATTTCCATATTTTCATCAAAAGAATGAATGGATTTATATAGATCCTCACTTGTTGCAGGAAGGATTTAGGGCTGCTCAGAAAAGTAAACTTTGCAAAATTCATGTACATGAGAGTAGTATGATTAAGGAGAAAAAAATAGCCGTGGCTTCCGGATCTTCCTTCATCCACTAATAGCCCGGTTACTGAAATAAAACCTCCTCAGCTTCCCTTGACCTGACTTTGCCTTAATTTGTCAAAAGAGAATTAAATAGTTACCTACCTAAAGGCAGGGGAACTGAACCAGATGATATCGTAAGGCCCTTCTAGTCATAAGATCAATGTTTTTATGACCTAGAAGTGCTGGGCAGGAGTCAAATATTACCTTTTGTTTGCAAGCCAGAGAAGAAAAAAGTGGTAGTGTCTACATGACTCTTTGCCAAGTGCCCTAGACGGAAGGGCTTGGAGGAAAAGATCAAGAGTTCTTCCGCAGTTATGTTTATTGTGAGGCAATGGAGACAGCAAAACATAGTTATCGGGAAGTTAGTAACATCTTTCGAATGCCAGCGATCTTTAAGCCTTATTAACTGTGGCCTAGTCTGGATTCAAGGTAGAGTTTATGCCTCTCTTCCATGTCTTTGCTGACCTGCTGCCTTCACTCTTTCTCCATTTTCTCATTTACCTCATTAGTTATTATGACTGAGGGAGGGAGGTGACAGATACTACAAAGGGAGAAGCTTGAGCAAAGACAGGCCAAAACTTGCCCAAATTCACATGCTTATTTCTGCCTCTGACACTAAGAGAGAGTTGAGTAATTGCTGTTCTTCCTAATACTGCAGGCAGCAGCCAAATTCTCAGCATTCTTTTACCTTTGCTGCTGTTTTCACTTGCCAGGGAGTTTCCTTAAGGAGCAGCTGAATTTAAAGAAACATAGCAGTGATCGTGCATGAAAGGAGGGGCCCTGGCCACATGGACACTTGGGTGCCTTATGTTGGGAGGATGAAACAGATGAGGCTCTGCAGAGGGACCTGCTGCTACCACAACTCCCTTCCCTCTGTATCCCTGAGCCACAGGACCAGAAAGCTCTCTGCGTGTGTGCAGGATGGCAGATCTTCAGTAAAGATGTTTCAGGTTCAGGCCAACCATGAAGCTTGGAAGGTTGTCTCTTGGGGTCTAGAAACTTCACCCTTCCTATGCATGTTGTCCAGTGGCAGGGTGTTGTGCTGTTAGGTGGTGTGGACCTATGGTTCTGAAAGTTGATGTAATACGTATGATTCTAAAGAATGTGATGCTCAGCCCAGCCCGCAGCGTGCACCAGCAATCAACTTGCCCTGCCTTGTGGATATTCCATTTTTGCCAAGAGCAGCCTTCCAGAATGAGGTGCTAGTTAATGCATTTATTCGTTAATAAGTCTGCTGAACACTAAATACTCCATTTGGGAGTATGTGACAGGAGAAAACTCAGCAGCTAATTATTATGTAGATCTCTTCCATGATTCTCAGTTTCAATTACCTAAGCCACCAATCCCTAGCAGTGAACTTATTTAATTTTTAGTTTTCTATGACATTTTGCTTTTTGCTCCCAAAGATTTTTTTTGCTCTAATCTGTAGAACTTCTATAAGTTTATTAATAACTGGGTAGACATTTTATATTGTTAAATGGAAAACACTTCTAGTGGAGTACTATGGCTTGCTCCTTCTTCTTTTTTCTTTTTTAAAGATAATATTGGGCTTCCCTGGTGGCGCAGTGGTTGAGAGTCCGCCTGCCGATGCAGGGGACACGGGTTCGTGCCCCGGTCCGGGAAGATCCCACATGCCGCTCCGCTAGGCCCGTGAGCCATGGCCGCTGAGCCTGCGCGTCCGGAGCCTCTGCTCCGCAATGGGAGAGGCCACAACAGTGAGAAGCCCGCGTACTGCAAAAAAAAAAAAGATAATATTAAAACTTAAATCCTGTTCCAGGTCGTCTCCTCTCCCAGGGTAGATTTCTAGATAGCTAGCTAGTGGTGGTGGCGTCTGAAATAGCCATTGAGGGGTGCGGGGTATTCATTTACTAATGGGAGCTTTTGCCTAAAGAGCTTCTGCTTTACTCTTCTTTGCTGTAACAATAGGTCTTTCTTGGTTTTCTTCCTGCTTGGTTGGTGCATATTAGCTTAAGAACTTTTAAATTGTGGGGACAGGAAGAAAACTCTGAATGCCTGGGGCCCATCCCTTCTCTCTGGGAAGCAGCTGGAGCGTTCATTGTGCATTTGCTGCCGTGAGAGTGTTCTAGAAGGTCCATTTTGTATCTCCCATGCCCAGGTCTTTGTGCCGTGGTTTGGCCCTCCTCCTTTCCTGGTGAATCCCTGCCACGACCCAGTGCGGCTGGGTCTCACGTGCCCTGAAAGCCATTGGAAAGGCATGCGTTCCAGCATCTTCCCATTTGCCTCCACACCCTCCCCAGCATGGCTGCATGCAGCTCTCTGTACATAATCCAACTATTAAGAGAAGTTGGTACCAAGTGTCACGTCCTCGGTGAGGACCCTTCCAATAATGGTGTCTGTGCTAACAGACTGGCAGAGGAGTCTGTAGCAATGTTTGGAGGGGGAGCAATGTTTGCTAGTACATAAAACTCATTTGACACTGTGGAATATGATGCTGTGGATCAGAAAGTGATAAAACTTTATAAAACAAGGCTCTTTACAAAGTTGTGGTAGACCTGCTGGCTTAAAAAGGTGTGCCCAGGATGGTAAAATATATCCGTAGCATCAGCAACTGGCCCCTGGTCCAGTTACAGACGTGACTTTGAGAGACAGGAAGTTGTGATAACTCCTGTATGCCTTTGGATGTAGTATGTGTGCACGTGTGTGTGTGTTCAGTTGCTGAGGGCACAACACAAAGAATACTTTACACTGTATTGTGGATATGCTGAGAAGAGCTTCCATGCTCCAAGCAAATTAAGTGTATTATCTACTTTGTAGATCAGCAAACTGAAAATGACTTCTTAATAAGTAAAGATGGTGCATTGTTTTATGACATTAAAAAAATAATTTTAATTAAAGTGCTTTGGCTTTTAAATGGCCTGGTTAATTGGGATAGCTATCTGTGGACAAGTGGAGCTCAGGAAAATGACTTCATTTCTCGGTGATTGGGACAAAAGTTTTGTTATCCTTAAGGCAACGTGGGGTGATTTATAGTAGATTATCACTAAACATAGTTTCTGGCCTTACACAGCAAGTTTAGGTGCAGGAAGGAAAAGCAGAAATTTAGGGTAAGAAATGGAACACCTCTGTAGGGGAAAAAAAAAGGGAGATAAAGGAAGCCAGAGGTGTGTTTTGTTGGAAGGAGATGAAATTATATTTCCAAAGGCTATGCTGGGAAAAGGTGAGCCCTCAGAAACCAAGTTTGACTATCTCTTCAGGAAATTGTATTCGATGCTTTGGAAAGAGAAAGGAAAAAGACTCTCTGCCAATAGGGTTCTGGAAAACTTGAGGGAGATAAAGTATTTACATGCTTTAATAACATAAAACATGTCCAAAAGAAATATATAATTACAGCTGCATTTGGCACTGACAATAGTCCATGTATTATATTTTTTAAACTGTGTGTGACTGTGTGAGCATGTACCTTTGCGTCAGAAATGCCTGGGTGATACTATTTCTTGAGAGAATGGAAAAGTAGAAAGTATCAAGAGCTACCAAGAGAGAAACCATGAAGGATGAGTACCAGGAAAGAAGGAACAGTGAGCTCTTTTTTTTCTTGTCATATGCATAATGATGCCAACTTTACTTTTTAAAAAAAAAAAAAATCTTAGTGTAATTAGCATTTAACTTCCTGTAGAGCCTTAATAATTTGCATGTTATTACTAAAAGCCCACAGGTAAAGGAAAATTAGAGTCCTAAATTCAGTACCTGGCTCTAGTTTATTTCAAGTTTATCTTGGACAGGGACCCTTTGAGAACTCAGGAAATTAGGAGGTCTGTTTGACACATACTTCCTGATACATATTGCCGCCAAAGGTGTGGAGGCAAAGCAGCCACTGGAAAATTGATGTGGTGTCGGCTTTCGGATTCCCCAGAGTTATCTTAACATCCTTCAAAATGTGTTCTTATCCTCAGCCTCTACCATTTTATGCTGCTTCTTTTGTGAAGCCTTCCTGCCCTGCCCAGGAAAAAATAATGCCATCCTCCCAGCCCTTCCCCCCTGCCCAGGGCCTGTAAATAGCACTTTCTCCTTCCCTTGTTATAGCACTTTTCACACTGTTAGAGTTCAATTTCTGTCTCCCGGCCTCATTTTGATCCCCTTGAGTGCCAGGATTGTGTGTTATTCTAGCGCTTGGCACACAGGAAGAACTCAATGAGCATTTGTTGACTAAATCTAGACTCAAGGTCATCCAAGATATTCTGTAGAAACTTTTCTATCTGAACTATTTGGTCTGTATTGTGGAAACTGAAATAGATGACACTTACCTGTAAAGAGACTCCCAGGGGGAAGTCATATTATTGGCGGAAGGCAGCTCGAAACTGTCCCATGTCCTCTCCTTCCCCTCTTCCCCCAAATCATTCTTAGAATTTATTTAAGTTTGCTACGAGGGGTTAGTTTCAGCTGTATTTATTTTGGCAAATACTTTAAAGTAATTTTTATTTGTGGGGACTTTTCTTCTTGCCAGTTTGTCATAAAGGTGTCATCTTTCATTCACTAAACCTTCATCTGCTTGTAAGAATTTTCCTCATGGGTGGCTGCTTATAACCTTCTTACCGCCAGGGATCTTGTGCGTGGAGCAGTTGAGATGCTATGGTGATCAGCTGCTTGTAAACAACTGATAAACAATTATGAATTACTTTATAGACACAGTTCAGGATTGCGTCTAAGACGTGGATGTTGACGAATGAGGAGGGAGTTTAATTTAACAAATATGTATTGAACACTTAGTCTGTGAGCTGTGCCAGTGCATGACACAGCCTGTTTACTGCCCCAGGTGATCTGCACATGTCCTCAGGAATTTAACTGTACAGTTTCTTTGAGGAAGGAACTCCTAAGCCAACAACATGAGGGTGGAAGTGTGTGACTGTGAATAATAAAAATGCCTCACAGTGGTTTGCACAGGAAGTCTGTAGGAATGCAATATAAGGAATTTAAAAAAGCAGAATCCCATTTGGATTTACTCCAAACCCTATGACTTCAGGGACTGAGGAATTCTTGATGACTAATGGCTGGAGTCCCAACTTGTTATTGAGCAGTGTGGAGTTGTTTTTTCCTTCAGCGCTAGCCATGAACTCATTGTTTGTTTGTTTACTTTTCTGAAGGTCTGAAAGTGGTTTGTAAATTCTGACAGTGCAACAGGAGACACTTAAGGATACAACAGCAAATTACAACCTTTGGGTGATACATTTGGCACTAAGCTTTTCAACTGGGAGAGAAGAGAGGTTTGGCCGAGATAAAGTATACAGGGTCCTAGACAACATATATACAGAATTATCTTGGGTATAAGCTTGGGCTCCGAAACCCTTTTATCACTTTAGTGAATGTGCCCAGAGAGCTCCATTCTCTGAGGGCAGGTTTAATTTTGATGTCTCTGCTGTGGCGTGTCCCTTCAACTTTCCTGCCTTTAAGATTTTCATCTCACAGCCTGATGGTAATTGTTCAGAATGCGGGTGTCATGAATTGGTGGCTTTCCAGTAACTCACTTTAGAGCCTTTTGTTCTTCACCACTGGTTGTTATACAGTGGTGGAACAGGGAGGAGGGCAAGCTGGAACTGATTGCTAAGTGAAGTTATAATGCTTAGCTGGCAGTGAAAAGCGAAGATTCGAAGCAAGGTAATTTTTTGAGGGTCCACTTGATTTTCCTCTCTTTAAAAATATTCTTTTTAACTTTCATATGGCTTCATTACTGTGAAAGTTTAGAAGTCAGCTCCCAGACCCTGGGGGCAAGTCTGTTCTCCTTGAATGTAGTCTTCTCTTCCACATTATCAGCAGGGGGAGTATTTGACCTAATGGTGGATGCTGCTCAAATCGGAGATGTGTGCCTCTCAAAACCTGTGGTTCCTCAGTTCATTTGAGGTGGTGGGTGAAGGACCCAGAGCTGTTCTTGATGCTAGAATGACACATTTACCCTCAGTCTTTATTAAAATAAATGAATGGAGGCAGAGGACTAGGAAACACACTGGAAGGAGGGGAGTGCCCCTCCGGTCATAAGCCAGGGTAAACAGTCCTTGTAACTGAAAAGTAGACTTCCTGGAAGGCAAGAAGCAGAGAAGAGGGTGTGAAGTGCAACCAGCAAATACCATTTTCAGCTATATAGATAGCTGTGTTGCTCCGAGTCCTGAAAAGAACTTCACAGAGCTATTGGAGAGAAATCAGTTTCTTGAACCAGACTCTCACCGGCTGTCATGCCTATAGCTGGACCCAGAGACAGCACTTGGGGAGAAAAGGTCACATTTGTGCTAGAGGAAGCAAGCAGATGGGGCTCTTTGAGGGGTAGAGACTAAGTCATCCGTGACCTAGGGAAGCCTTGCAGGGGAGCCAGTGGACTGGCGGCATTCGGTGGGCAGGCTGCTAGTGTGAGTGTAATTTAGTGTTAATGGAAACAGACTCTTCCTGTCTTTTGTTACAGTAGAAAACTGTCATTGCAGTGGACAGCTGTGCACACATTGCAAATTGTATGTGCATATACATCCATATTTGCAACGTGCAAACATGTAAAAAAAAATACTCATGGGGTCAGTGTTCGTGTTCTGATAGTCTCTATGTCCATTCTCCTGTGATGATAGCATTTTCTTCTAATTGGAGCTGTTAGGTTCTGTTAATTCCAACAGAAAAAAGAAATTCTGTGTGTGGCCATTATTAATTAATTTATATAAATAAATATTTGTAGATTGACTCCTTAGCAACTTACATAAAGCTGTGGGCATCTCGCTCCTGTGTCTTCCCTTCTGCAGTTAATAAGGTCCTCATCAGGTTTATGGTAGCTGATGTCCTGCCCTTGCCATGTGTCAAGAAAGGTTAGACCATCAAAAGGACTGATGCAGAAATTCCCTAGAACTTTTCATACTCAGAGATTCTTGGAGCTTAGTTACATGTGGGAAAAGGTCTTGTCTTGTAAAAAGAGACCCAAATCCCTTTAATGATCACTCAGAGGTGTTACCTAAATTTCCTCTTTGTAGTTTTATTTGTTTTATTTCTTTATTTCTGTATTATTTATTTCTTTATTTCCCATAACTAAGCTATGTGTGTTGGGACCAAATATCAGGTCCTTTGCTTTCTTTTTAAGAAAAGTATTATAAAGGCAACATAACTTTACTAGACAGTTGGGAAACAGAGAAGAGAAACAGTGACCCAAAATGCTCTTATTCCAAATAGAAGAACTAGTTGTGTGGTTTTATATGTATACCCTGTCTAGGGTATATTCCTCTCTCTATATATATTTTATCACACATCTTATATCTTGCTTCTTTCCACTTAAAACCCAGTCTGGTATTCTTCTATATACATAATTTTTTAATCACACATCTTTTTTTAAGTTTTTATTGGAGTATGGTTGCTTTACAATGTTGTGTTAGTTTCTGTTGCACAACAAAGTGAATCAGCTGTACACATACAGATATCCCCTCCCATACAGACTTTCTTCCCATTTAGGACACCACAGTGCACTAGGTGGAGTTCCCTGTGCTATACAGCATGTTCCCATCAGTCGTCTATTTTATACATAGTATCAATAATGTATACGTATCAATCCCAGTCTCCCAGTTCCTCCACCCTGCCCCTTTCTCCCTTGGTATCCATACATTTGTTCTCTATGTCTGTTTATCACACATCTTATGTTTTGCTTGTTTCTACTTAAAATTATACCAAGTATATCTTCCTATGTTGCTGTGTAGACCCTATTATTACAGTGTCAGCAGATTAATCAGATACACTGACTACAGCCTTCTTCTTCACTTCCTTTTCCCCCTTTTTTTCAGGACTACATAAAAGGCAAGAAGGAAAAAAAAATAGTCATTCAAGGTGAATTTAACGGAAAATTCTTTGTAGTCTTAATTTGTTTTCATGAGTGCCTAGGCTCTCCAAGCAGATGACCACGATTGCCTCCTGTCCCCTTACTAAGGATCTGACCCCTTGCTCCCTGTGCATCCGGTCCTTTGTTGTCTCAGGCTTGTGGCATGAGGACCGTGGCCCTTCATTTTTCTGTCTTAGATCCTTGCTGCCACCAGGACTGTGCTGTCTCTGAGGACACTGAAGCTCTGTGACGTTTAGTAATGACTTGGTTTTGTGCAAATAACCAGCCCACTTGGTAGAGACGTTTTAATTCTGTTGCTTTTTTGGTAGTGCATTATTGGATTACAAATGTTTATTTAGTGTGAAAAATGGATATAATTAACTATGCCCTAAGTAGGGACTGGATATTTACTCCAAGATGAATTTGCAGCCTTTGTGCTTTGCCTGCATGTGACATAGGCTCTTGTTACTGACGATTTTATCTGAGGATTTGAAATAGTTGCCCACTTCTACCAGAGGTACTAGACGTTGTCCAGCAAGGCACACATATAACACTTTCAAAAAACTTGGATCATTTTCTCAATTAAGTTTGTTGAAATTCTATCAGGGAAACAAAGACTTTTTTTTCCCTTGTATTATTACTGATGATATAATATTAATAAATAGTTTTTGCAACTCAGATACTGGTTTCACATTCGAAAGGTACAGGTAACAACTGTCATAATATTTCAGATTCATTTCTGTAATTTTTTAAATTTAAAAATACAAATTTTCAGTTGTGCAAGCAGTATGCAGAATCAAATCACCAGGCTTCAGATATATTTTATATAAATTTTAAGTGCTTCTTAGATCATCAAAAGGAAGACAAAAATTGGATTACTTCTTTAATATTAAATTACAGTTTCTGAATTACAAATTTTCGAAAATTTGTAAATCATGCTTGATATATACCAGTCAACATATTTCAATCCAGAAAGCACTGGACATTTACCTGACTGCTTGTTAGTTGGAGAGAGTACCTGTTCAGTCTTCTTTAAGCCACGACATATAGCAAAGCAATGCATGTGCACAACTAGAATTTAACAAATACTGTTTGTATGGTCATACTGATTTAAAATAAAAGAGTACACTTTGTACTGAAAAAGTAATTTGAAGGTGAAATCACATCAAATTTAATAGTTTAACCTTGGATATTTGTGGAATTCTGGTTCTATCATGGGGCAATAACATTAACTAAAGTCAACAAGTGTGTAAAATTTTTTTAAAAACTAGAGCACAAAGTTTAATAAGATATTTACATTCAACAATAATAAGCAAATACTTGACGTCTGCTACGACCACCAGAATATGTGTGCTGAAATCGTGTCTCCAGGATGAATATAAAGAGGTGTGGGAAGGCTGACTACTCTTGGGGGAGAGGTTTGGGAGAGGGGAGGGGGCCAGGTAGCTCCTGTCCTAACCAATTTGTAGAACTTTATTTGAAGGTGTGAATCAATAGATTGCCCCCAGGGCTAAACAGTTAATCATTAATCAGTTGATCATTATTATCAGCCAAAACTGCTTGTGTTTTCTTTTCAGAAGCTTTCTAACAGTATGGTTACAAATGTTTAAATCAGTGGATAATGAAATTGACGTGTGTGCTCCTTGTCCTCATATGGTAGAGAGTAAGCCTCTGTGTTCAGAGGAATGTTCCAGCAGTGCGTGAGCTGGGCTGCGTTTCTTTGCTTACAGAGCCCTGGCGCTTGGCCAGCTTGGATGAGTGGGAGGAGGACAGGTTTGGGTTTGAGAGCCCTGTGTTTATTTCTGGCTATTGCGATGTGAGACTGTGGGAGAAGTCATAAATAGACTTTGAGGGAGGTTGTAGACTCAGGTGTTCTCGTCAGGGGTAAACATTGGATATATTTGTTTATGGATAGGTCTGTTTATAGCTGCTTCACACTTTTACCTCTCAGAGTTGGTGCTTCCAAGGGGCGAAGCTCAGTGTCTGGATCTCGTTGAGTGGGTGTCTCGAAAGTCTCCCCCAATGCACCAGTCATGGCCACTCTGTTCCCTTTCTTTCTGTACTTGTAGTGAAATAACTAGCTTCCTGACCTGCCATGTGACTTGATTTTTTTTTTTTTCTAAAGTAAGAACACTAAGCATCTTGGGAAAAGACGGTTGTGTCAATACTAGACACATATAGCATTTGGGGCAGGAGTGGTGGGATGTGGGGCTTTATGGCTCTGTGTGTATGTCTCTGTGTATATATCACCCAGAGAGAGCAAGGGTGGCAGCTCCAGAGCCCCTGAGCTCTTCCTGAGTCTTTTGTCTCTTTGTGGATTGGTCACTGATTCCCTCCGTGCAGGTTCTGAATCCTTTTCCCTTTCATCCACCCATGTGGGTTCAGGAAGGCTCACATCCAGCTGCTGCCCTGGGTCCACCCCCAGCCTTGCACACAGGTGCTCTCTGCTGTCAGGAACTTGGGGACGCTGCCCAGCCAGCCCGACCACAGCCCTCCTCATCCTGGGGCAACTTGCCTGCCTTCTCTGGTGGCACTGGCCCCGCTCCCTGTTCTGGCCCCGCCTCCTTGGCCCTGTTGCTTGCTCTCCAGACTGTGAATCACCCTAGACTTGGGGCATTTTACCCGCCTGAAGGGCCAGCATGCGTTGCTTCCATTCGTCAGGGAGCTTTAGGGATGCAGTCTTAAACAGTGCCGGGAGGAAATGACTTCCTCAGGAGAAATTTAGATAGTAAGTTCCTTAAGGAGAAACCATGTTTTATTAATGAGAGGCAGTATTGTATACTAGAGGGAGTTCTGGCTGTGGAGTCAATTCATAGTCCCGCCTAGGGGCTTGCCTGATGCTTACCCTGGCCAAGCTACTTGACCTCTGTGCACAGTTTCCATCGGTAAAATAGGATTGTTACGAGGAATCCGTAGGGTTGTTATGAGGAACAACTAAGTAGACTCATTTGTGTAAAGCACTTGAAGAGTGGCTTATATATAGTAAGCACATACTGAATGTTAGTTGTCATTGTATCATCGGCATTAAACGCGGTGGTTTATACATAATAGGTGCTCATTAAATATTTTATTGAATAGTTTTAGCATTCAGAAAGAGGAAGAATGATTTCCTCATCTCTTACCATAAAATAAAAGTAGTAATGTTTGGTTGCAACAAAGCATTGTAGGCATGGAGACATTGATCCTCTGGTTGGGGATAGAGTAGTAGAATGTTCCAAATTCATTTTCAGTAACCATATACCTATGATATGTTCATCAGACCTAACACGCTCAGTACGTTGAAGTTTGATTCATGTTTACTGACTCCCAAGGTAATTTTGAAAGGGTAAAGTAGCTTAATCAGGTGATTTATTTCCAGAAAGCATTGTCGTTGGAAGATTTCAAACTCCAGCGTATTTGATGGCTGTATTAAAACAAGGCTCTGCTCTTCCTTTATGGGTTCACTCTACATTCTAACTTATGTTTGCTTTTAAGGTGGAGATGGGTAGCAAGGTGCTCTTTCATTGATTAGGTTCTTACCTCTATGTAGCCCACTCAGCACCTAGCACGGAGCCATGCAAGTGGCAGTTGTTCAGTAAATAATGTTTTCAGTTAATAAGTAAATCATGGGACATTTTTCTGTACCTTACATCACACTGATGCCTGGAAGGTGCTTTTAAGGAGATTTTGTTTATGATTTTCCCCCTAGGCTGTTGCCACCTAATATGAGTGTTTCTGTCTTATTGTTGGGGTATTGAATTGAGGGCTGCTCTCAGAGTTCCTGCTCATCATCTACTATGAGAGGAACAAATGGTTCCCAAATGGTCTCGATGGGGTGGTGGGGGAAAGGTCACTGCCACTCGTCTTTGATGAGGTGTCTGGGCTGTCCTCAGGATGAAGATCACAGCTCTGACAGAAAGAGGTGAGTCCTTGTTTTTTAAGTTAAAAAAGTTGGTTTTCAAAGTTTATGCTGATAGTATGTCCTGTGGCGGGGACTAAAGAATATATATCCTTGTGCTAGTAGGGACGGTGATCACAGGACAACAGTTTTTGACCCAGGACCTGGAGATTACAATTTGGAAAAGATGGTTTCAAAAAACTGGTCATATCCATAAAGGTGACAAGAACATGATCCTGAAGTTCTTTGTCAGTGGTTTGTAAGTGCATCTTTTCATTCTAAAAATATTTATTGATTCAAAAAACGATTTATGCAAAAAGATTGCAACAGTCCTTTTTCCTTATGGAGAAACTGGAAGAGCTTTAAACAGACTTTTTAAATGTCGTTTCTGTTGTCTGTTGTCATTTTTAATAACGGTCCCCCCCCCCACCCTCCCCCTTTTTTTTCTTTTTTTTTTGGCTGTACGCGGGCCTCTCACTGTTGTGACCTCTCCCGTTGCGGAGCACAGGCTCCGGACGCGCAGGCTCAGCGGCCACGGCTCACGGGCCCAGCCGCTACGCGGCATGTGGGATCCTCCCGGACCGGGGCATGAACCCGTGTCCCCTGCATCGGCAGGTGGACTCCCAACCACTGCGCCACCAGGGAAGCCCCTCCCTTTTTTTTAGTGTCTCAGTGTATTCCAGAATTTTTTTTTCAACTGTTAAACCCTCCCCGGTACCCAACTTAAAAAAAAAAAAAATTTATTTCAGTGTAAATGCCTGCAGTATGTTTCTTGTGTGGCAAGATTATTTCACAGTTGGGTCATCAGGATTCATAGTTTTATAAAAAGAACAGGTGTGGGGCTTCCCTGGTGGCGCAGTGGTTGAGAGTCCGCCTGCCGATGCAGGGGACACGGGTTCGTGCCCCAGTCTGGGAAGATCCCACCTGCCGCGGAGCGGCTGGGCCCGTGAGCCATGCCGCTGAGCCTGCACGTCCGGAGCCTGTGCTCCGCAATGGGAGGGGTCACAACAGTGAAATGCCCGCGTACCCCCCCCCAAAAAAAGAACAGGTGTGTATGATTGCCATCCCTCTGTCTCTGTCTGTCTCACCCACATTGAAGCCGCCATTCATAAAACCTGATCTTCGTGAAAGGACGCACTTTCCTAGGGCATACTTTTCTGGACCGTCTGAGCACTGCTGCTGCAGCTCCGCACTGAGCTCGTGTGCGAGCATCAGCCCTGGCAGTGGAGCAGCCCCAGCAGTACAGGGAGAGCAGCACGTGGTGGTGACGTACAGATTGTACTGAGCAGAACTCTGAACCATTTTCTTATGAACGATAGTGTCTACGTGGGGGAGGAGAAGGCCAAACTCTGGTTAGTTCCAGATGATTCACCACACAGAATGCATATTCTCTCACTAGTGTTTGGGTCTTAGTGAATAAAGGGAGTGTTCTGTGTTGAATCTTGGCTTGACAGGAAGGAAGTGATAATTGATCAGGGATTCTGGGGTGGGGGGGCGGTTGTTATTTTCCCCCCACTAAAAGCGATAGCTTAGAATGAGATGACTACATCAGGATACCTTTCGCAGGATCGTTTTTTATCATCTCATCTGCCGGACTTAGTCTTTGCCGTCAGACTTTACTCATGGGGATTTATTAAAAACGATGGTTGGTTTCAAAAAAGGGGAAAGATAGACATTTGGTTGAAATACAGTTGGTGGATTTTGACCACGTGGGAGTGTTTTTGTCCACAGAGCACATTATAGAGGCAGAACCTGGCTAACGAATGCTATTTATGACTTTGTCTTTCATATGAATGGCAGCCCTAAGTGGGTTCCTCTTGTTAATTCCCCTCCCCAGTCTCCTCAGCACCGTATGTTTTTTTCCTTCCCTCCCAAATTCTGTTCCCATCAATCAGGTAGCTGATCAGCAGGCTGACTCCTGTCCCAAGTAGGTCAAATGCTAGCCCTGCTCCCCCGTCTTCCAGGAGAGGAAGTCATCTTGACCGTCTTGGGAGGGAGTTAGGAGGTCCCAAGCCCAGACTGAAGTCGGCGTATTTCATCTGTTCACACAGTGTTGCTTTGGGCTTCCAGGTCTTCATTCCTGCACAGCTTCTGACAGCAGTGGAGTGGAACTTCTGTGTTTGAGGGACTCAGCACTGGGCACCATGCCTCCCAGCGCCCCCCACCCGCTTAGGTCCAGGTGGGGCCTGAGTTTTCAAGTCCCATGATAATGTGGCCCTTAGATCTCTGGGATGGGATGGACATCCAGGAGGCTGATTTCTCTTGGGGCTCTGATTTCCTTGGGTTCTACAAGCAGGGGAAGTTGGGAAGCCCTTGAGAAGCCAGGCCTTGAGGGTTTGAGTTAAAACCTGAAGGACACAGAGATCACAAGAAAGACATGAAGAGAATCTGGGAGGCACTGAGTCGGAGACAGAGGAATCCGATATTGCAAGAGGAGAATTTTGCTTTGGGAGGTTAAAGAGGTTTGGTTGCCTTCTGAGTGAGAATGGCATTCTATTTGTTAGCCAGAAATACATCAGACCCTGGAAATGTCTGAGGCCAGAGAGCTGTACCAGGAGTGAGAATTATGGAGTTGGAAGGGCCCTTAGAAAAGCATCTCTAGGTCAGCCCCTCGTTTTACAGATTAAGGGACCGAGGCCCATAACACTTTGTCATGTTATGTTAATGTATTTTACAGTTTCTACAGCACCTGCCTCTTCCTTCCAAGCCCAAAGAGAGTGAGGGGCTTCTTCTTGCCCACTCTGGAGGGAGCTCTTGGGACCCCCGTCGCCCTCCCCACGCCTTGACCTTGGTGTCAGAGTAGTGGGCACAGCAGCCGAATCAGCCTCTGCTGAACTTTTCGGTCCCTGCCCCACCCCTACCCCCCATGCAGGAATCCGACCCCTCCCCGTGGGGCTGTGAAGGCCGTGGAATGTGGCACTCTGACCTCTGGCAGTTGAGTGTCCTGGATGGACCTGGCCTGGGAAACAGGAAGGACTCAGGGGAGGGGGGAAGAGTGCTCCTTGGCCTTGGGGTGGGACGGAGGGAAAGGAAGTGCTGGGCAGTGTCGCTTCCCCAAGTAGGCCCAGTCGACTCCCCCAACATGGGAGGCCGGGCAGCAGGGGCGCTGGAGGGTAGGCTTCCTCAGTGCTGGGTCAGGGGGTACACTGCCAGAGCACTTGGGGTGAGGAGGAAAGGGTTTGAGGGGAACAGGGAGGAGCAGACCAGAAGGCAGAGGAAACTGTTGCAGGAGATGACGGACATGAGGGTGGTGGGTGGAGAGAAGGGATGTCCAGCCCCTGTACTGATGGACACATTCTCTGGTTGCCCGTTCAGGTGTGAGGCTGACTGACACTTAGCTGTCCCTTTCTGTGTTCTGTCAGTGATGGAACCCCCGCCCCCGCCCCGCTTGCGCATGCTTTGGTCAGTTACCTCCCTCAGAGAGATTTTCAAAGACCGTGAGGTCGAGCCTTGGTCACGAAGTCCACACCAGCTCCTTGCCTTGTTCCCGAATAAGGGCACCTTGTGTCCTCAGCTTCCTCCCCGTTAAAGCACTTTGCAGGATGCACAGCAAGGGCTTGGAGCTGCCTCGTGCCGACCCTTGTGAAACCATGACCATCTTGCCAGACTACACGTGAGGTCTGCCAGGATGGCAAGCCCAGCTTTTCGGGGCAGGTGGGGGTTACAGGTAAATTCCATGCTCGTGGGAAAGGAATAGAAACGAGAGGTGGCAGAGTGTCTTTGAGACACCTGTTTAAGAGGAGAGCTGCCACTGTACCTGAAGGGGTTGGGTTTCGTTTGTAGCTGGAATCTCTCCAAGCTGAGTCAGTTCATTCTTCCCGTGCCCAGGGTTGTCTTGAACGATAATTAGTGTTCCGTGGTCTTGCTACATCCCACTGAAGTGAGGGCGCTCGTCTCTTCTCCTTTCTCATGTGACATTGTACACAGTCCTAGGAGTAGTGGCCCTGATGCTAAGTGGAAATGTCTCGGTTATCAGACTCATTCACTGGTCCTGCAAACCAGGGTATGTGGCGCCCTTCCTCCACCTAACTGATACCAAAGGCCACTAGGTGAGGCCCATAGGGATGCTGCAGGCAGTGCAGCAGGTAAGCATCTTACTCAAGGTGTGCATCTTAGGACTTCCCTGAGAACCTAGCAATCCTCTATAAACTTGAAAGTTTATTTATTTTTTTACGACTGAAAAAGCCATTTATTTTCATTAAACGTGACTTTAGACTATCTAGATTGAAACCTAAACATCTCTCCAAATGATTTAATTTTCGCCTTTCCTCCAGTCTTTGGTGATATCAAGACTGTACCCAGACAATACCTTCTCCTAGAAGCCATCCCTCCTCTCTGACCCCCAGCACATTGGATATGCCTCACACTTAAGCACCGATCATATAGCCTGTTGTGATGATTTGTCTCAACAAATATTAATCAGGCACTTGCTACATGGCAGTCACTGTGATGTGGTTAAACCAAAGAAACCCCTGCCTCAGAGAACTTACAGAGGGAGTCACTAACCAAAAAAGCAAATAGTTCTATGATACACTGCTAGATAGACGAATGTTGTAAAAAAAAAAAAAAAAATAGAGCAGGGTAAAGGAATAGAGAGTGATGGAGTAGGGGGCACTCGGAAGTTTAAAACAACAGAATTATTAAAGAGTGTGTTAAGTGCTTGTATATATGTTCAGCACTACGTATCTCTGTATATTCTAATCCTTCGAAAATTGGTGATCCTCGTTAGCTAAATAGGATATGGATTTGAGCAGAGCATCCTTTGGAAATGGTCTATATTTTCTTTTATATCCTGACAACCATTAGTTCTTGAGAGGTATATTGAACCTAATAAAATAGATGGTAATTTTTAACCTTTCAGTTCGGAGTTAAGGTAGCTATATTTCCAGAAATTGTGAGTTTTATCATTTGAACCATTTATTGATGACATCTTTTACACTATAAGGACTAACTTTGAATAGAATAACATTGCAGGGTCGAGGTCTTGCAAAATTCACCTACCTAATTGCATGTGGGAATACATGCTGCTGTAGCATGTGGAAAAAGGACTGGGTGATTCATGTGGTGTTTATTTATGTTTCTTTTTGGAAGCAAATTAGTTATTCTCTATATGTGTATGTTCATGCATGCGTTCAGACTTGAAATGCAGACATTTATCAACTGTTTTCTTTAGCTTTGAAAGAAAGGTAAAGTTTCTTTGCAGTGTTTTAAAATACCCAAAAGGTACTTGCTTCCTAAGCCCCTGGTAGGCATGAATTACTATAAAGTATATTTTTTTGCATCTCAGACATCCCGGAAAGATGTTAAATATAAATGCATAAGTATTGAAGAACGTAAGTAAACGTAAATCTTAGATACCCATGGACTATCTTTGAAGCTGCTGCTTTTTTCCCCCACAGGATATTATTAATGGAGTAGTCCCCTAGTCCAGTTTCACTTTCATTTTCTCCATTCAGCAAGTGAGGATTGGGACCCTACCCCCCACCCCCCAGCAGCTCAGAATCCAGCTGCAAACAGACAGCTGCAGTGTCTTTGGATAAGTGAAGTGGGTGGGAGGAAATCAAGTTAACTTTGAGGAGAAAACATTTAAGCCACACACAGTAAGATGGTAGCAGATTTCCAGTTAAACAGTGCAAGAAAGCTAGTGCCTCGCAGAGGACATGCAATCAGCAAAATACTCAGAGAATTGATTCAGTAAATATTTATGGAGGACCTACTGTGTGCTAAGCCCTGCTCTAGGTGCGAAAGACAGAGCTATGAACAAGACAGACAAAAATCTTTGTCAACCTGGAGATTTCCGGTAGAGAGAGACAAAATGAACAGTGTTAGTAAGTAAAACATACCGTGCCAGAGGGATATACAATCTGTGCAGAAAAATAAAGCCGAGAGGGGGAAGTGGTTTGCAGTTTAGAGTGGTCATGGAAAGTCATGCCGAGAAGTCCAGATTGGTCAGAATCCTAAAGGGGTGGGGGAGTGGATGGGCGCAGAACTGGGGTGGAGGGAGGATGTTCTGGGTTGCGGGGACGTGGGTTCCCAGGCCCTGAGGCTTTAGTGCTGGGGAGGGAAGAGGTGCTGGCCTCGAAGTGGGGCATAACTGGGAGGCTAGCTGCGGCCGGGCACAAGCCTCATTTATCAGCATGAGGAGTTAGACTAGACTGTGGAGGCAGGTGGGAGCCATTGAAGACTGTGGGGTAGTGTTGATGTCATGGCCGAGACCCCCAGGGTCTCAGAGCTTGGCATCTGTTAGGTGTAGTTGTTTGATTACTACACAAAGGAAACTCCAGTGTTGTGGGAAGTGTGCAAATGTATTTTTCAAACATGTTCTTAAGATTGTTTAATCTTTTTTTTTTTTTAATTATTAGTTTATTTACTTCTGGCTGCGTTGGGTCTTGGTTGCTGTGTGCGGTCTTTCTCTAGCTGTGGGGAACGTGGGCTACTCTTGGTTGCTGTGCGTGAGCTTCTCATTGCGGTGGCTTCTCTTGTTGCGGAGCACGGGCCCTAAGCACGTGGGCTTCAGTAGTTGTGGCTCGCGGGCTCTAGAGCGCAGGCTCAGTAGCTGTGGTACACAGGCCTAGTTGCTCCATGGCATGTGGGATCTTCCCGGATTGGGGCTCAAACCCGTGTCTCCTGTATTGGCAGGTGTATTCTTAACCACTGCGCCACCAGGGAAGTCCCTGCTTAATCTTTTTATGTCTCCTTATATTTGCTTGTGTGGTCTATATCACGTGAATCTCAGGGATTAAATCATTACTGTACAAATCAAAGTTCTCCCAAGCGATAATATTCATTTCTTGACATACCCTGAGGCAAGAGTCCTGCTTTTCATTGTCCCCTTATCTACATTTGCTTCTAGGAGGAGAGTTTCAGGTTGAATTTCAAGGACTTGATGCCTTTAAGAATCAATGTATCAGACAAGCCCTGTGTGGTGTGAGGTTTCTAAATAGGCCACAGCTCTCTGATTCTCATTTCTTCCCCACCCCCGGTACGTGGGCCTCTCACTGTTGTGGCCTCTCCCGTTGTGGAGTTCAGGCTCCGGACGCGCAGGCTCAGCGGCCATGGCTCACAGGCCCAGCCGCTCCACGGCACGTGAGATCTTCCTGGACCGGGGCACGAAGCCGTCTCCCCTGCATTGGCAGGCGGACTCTCAACCACTGCGCCACCAGGGAAGCCCTCTTTTTTTTTTTTTTTGTGCCATGCCGTGTGCCTTGCGAGATCCTAGTTCCCTGACCAGGGATCGAACCCTGGCCCCTGCAGTCACCGAGTCCTAACCACTGGACTGCCAGGGAATTCCCTGATTCTGGTATCTAATTTATAATACTTCTTTCCATATGAACATACAGTAGCAATGTGGATTTTAATGATGTTTTAAGAAAAAAAAAAAGATCTGGACATACACATCAAACTTTCACTTACCACGAAACTGGGCACATAAAAAAAATGTTCATTGAATATTGCTGGCAACTTGTGCTTTGTTGTCAGGACCAGATAGCAGGAGATCCATGGAGTGTGTAGGGATAAATAAGATCACACATAGAGATACTCTTGCTTCCCCCCAAAATTTAAAGGTTTGGGATTGAGGGCGTGATATTTAGGGATGATATTTCTTTGTAGAACAGTATCAGAGTTAGTGGTAAGGATCAGTTAGAAATATAATTGTTGGAATTAAAGGTGATCACTCTTTCACTTCTTATCATCTTCTACTTTGTTTACTTTGAAGAATTCAGATAAATTACTAAGGTGAGGTTCACAGCAGGGCCCAAGTTGATTTGCAAAGACATTTCCTTCAAAATGATTGCTGATTTCACTAATTCATTATCCTGAAAAGATTCCTTAGTGCTACTTACAGATCATTACACCTTTTAGAAATGATTACTTTCGCCTCAGGAGTATTGCTTTATGTGGAGGCATTATTGCTTTCACAAGGAAACCTTTGTTTCCTGGATGATAGAATAGTTGAGGTCATGTTTATATTGTTGGGTTTTCTGTTCTTGGATGTTTCCAAAGGTTCTCCAGCAACTCCATTGTCTTGGCTGAGAAGGTGTCAGAGAGGCTCTGCCAGCCCTTGTGGTGATGACAGTCTGCCATGGGTCTCTAGGTCATATTCACTTGAGATGGACATCCCCAGTGTGAGATGGAAAAATAGCAGTGTTCCTCTCTTTCTTTTCCCTGGTGCTTGGGTTCTTTAGACTCACTTGGACTTGACATTTTGTCCAACCATTCGACCACCTTACTTCCCTATTTCTTCAATTCCTCTTGTTGCCTGTTTGGTGATATAAGTCTGTGTGGAATTCAGACCTCGTTGCTTAGCTTTCCTCCTCAGCTAAATGCGTAAGTCTATGGAAAGCACCTAGTAAGGTCCCTGGCTCAGGAATTGTTAGCTGTTATCAGAAGATTTGACTGGCGGGGTAGGTATGAAATGTGCTTCATTATCTGTGCTAACTGTTCAGCTAGTATAATGAAAAATGTATATCTTTCAAAGTGGTTATTTTCAGAATATCATGCTCATTTTGTTGTTCTTGTTGCGTGAAATTCTGGTCACATTTCTTCTTCTCCCTGTCGTGATTTACACTGTTGGATGAGTACAGTCAAGAAAAAAAGGCATTCCCACATCTAGCCTTCTGTTTGACTCTTGGTCATTTGACTAACAGATTTTAGGGTAGAGCATACATTAATATTTATAAAATGATACTGTGTATTATATCCACAAGTGCCTTTCTGGCAAGAGGCATTAACTTGCGTCACATTATCTAATTATGGTCATGATAGACAAAAGTGGTAGGAAGGGAGATAATAGAGTTTATTATTTAAGTTATTATTTATCCAACATGGTTGAGGAATATTACACTTGTTCACTCATTTGACATGTAAATATTTGATATGTGGAAGTGTTGGGTAATAAAATGTTGAGGCTAAAAGAAAACTTGAGTTAGTATTAATATTTCAGAAGTAGGAAGACCGAGATCCAAAGATGTTTCTCAGTTATTTCTGAATAATTGACTTTCTTCCTACCACCAAACTTACTTTCCAGAAAAAGTTTGGCACTTAAAGATTGATTGCTTTGCTTAAGTTCAGGTCCTCCTGTTCCTGTTTATTCCTTCTGCAGATGTTTATTTTGCTAAGCTACTATTTGCAAGCCCTATGATAGCCCAGTGATAAAAAGAGC
Organism: Phocoena sinus; assembly: GCF_008692025.1. Taxonomy (NCBI): domain Eukaryota; kingdom Metazoa; phylum Chordata; class Mammalia; order Artiodactyla; family Phocoenidae; genus Phocoena; species Phocoena sinus. Next base: position 29,121,761 of record NC_045775.1, read on the forward strand.
CCACTTTCTGGTGGAGATTAGATGAGCAATTTCATTATACTGCCGTAAGCGAAATAATTTTAATGGATGTATAACAGAACTCCTACAGAGGAGACAATTCTTGATTTAGTCCCTATATAGAGCAGATGAAACCTGGAGAAAGTATTAAAGACTGAATAGGAGCTTTCAAAGCAGGTGAAGAGAAGCAGCTTCCTAGCCAGAGAGAGCACCTTGTGCGAAGCCCAGGGGTCAGGAACAGTATGGGTCATTTGGGAGCACATCATTATGAAGTATTGCTGTAGTAAGTGGGGAAGAGTGGAAGAGATGAGGGTGAAGAAGTGGACTGGGATCAAATCTAAACAGGCTTGTGTGTTCCGTGCCAGAGACTGGAATGGCTAGATGTTCGACTTTCTTTGGAGACCGTTGCTTCCCAATTCTGTATCCTTAAGAAGTTTGATAGGGATATTCTTTTTTTTTTTTTTTTTTGTGGTACGCGGGCCCTCTCACTGTTGTGGCCTCTCCTGTTGTGGAGCACAGGCTCTGGACGCGCAGGCTCAGCGGCATGGCTTACGGGCCCAGCCACTCCGCGGCATGTGGGATCTTCCCAGACCGGGGCATGAAACCGTGTTCCCTGCATCGGCAGGCGGACTCTCAACCACTGCGCCACCAGGGAAGCCTGATAGGGCTATTCTTATAACACCCTCACTAGGTGTTATTTACACCAAAGCACCTCTGTAGGAGAATAAAACACTGTGAGCCAGGTACCTAAGGGATGGCTAATCACCTGGCTTTAAGGACGGCTTTTAGAGAATCTAGATGAAGAGAGGAAATGTGAAAGAATTAGGTACTTCTCCAAGATAATTTTTCCCTCAACTAAGATGTATCAATTTTTAAGCAGCAGTACATTTGATAACAAAACCAATATTCTTTGAAGCTGGTTAAACAAGGGGTTACGTATTTTAGTGGACATTCATGCTCAGAGAAGACTTTGTTGCTTAATAATGACATGTGCCTGACCAGAAGGCCAGTCCAGCACTGCAGAAGCATGGGCCAGTGGAGGAGGCCTGAGATTTTCCTTTTAAAACGTTGAGATTCAGTCTCAAAGTAGGGGAAATGTAAGGGGGTTGAGTTCTACACCATTGGGTTCAGTCAGACTAGTTGTAGCTAGGGAAGAGTTTCCATGAACAATCAAGTATACTGTTCTGATTATTTAAAAAAGTTTCAGAAATGTAACCATTTAGTGTCTGACTTTGAGTAACTTCCTGGTAAAACCACACCAAAGAGAAACTGGTTGAAAAAATATATGTCCAAGTACCTGGATGAGGTGACATGCTATATGGGACTGTTAGTCATAAGCCATTTATGAGATATCTTAATAATCTTTTTGAAGAATTAGTTTTTATTATGTTAATCACTTTTGTTGCTTTTATCTCTGTTACATTGATTTTCTCCATGTACTAACTTCATCTTTCTTGTTTCTTTGGATTTGCTTTGTTGATCATTTTCTAATTTCAGTTGAATGCTTAGCTCATTTTTTTTAACCTTTCTTATTTCCTGTGAAATTTCCCTTTAAACACTGCCTTAGCTGTGTCCCATCAATATTGACATGTGACATATCTATTGTTATTCATTTTTAAGTATTTGATTAATTTTCCCATAATCTCCTCCCATTTTAAAAAAAAACCATTTTATCATAGAAGTTTTCAAATATATACAGAAGTAGAGGCAACTGTGTAATGACTCAATGCTTCAGTAGTTATCAATTCAAGACCAATCCTGTTTTAATCTGTTGGGACCTCAGCCAGTAAATCCTCTAGGATTGGAGGTGCTAGAAGGGTCCTGCAAAGTGATATTTGTTCTATTAAAAGCACCTTTGGCTTGCCTTACTCTGCACAGTGATTGTTTTCCAGACCTTAAACTGGTCTGATAAATGGGAAATTATTTTAAATTTAAATTGTGACCACCATAAGCGTGTGATTCTCTGACACTGTGACCTGTAAATTGTTAGCATTGTACAGTTTCAACTAAGATGCCAGAATCAAGGAAACAAAAGGAGGAGGTCTAAAGGGACCTCACAGATTACCCATCCCACCTCCGTTTTAGTGATGAAATGAATTGGAGCCGAGGGGGCCAAATGCCTTGTTCAGGGTCACTCTAATGACAAAGCTAAGGTTGTGGTCTCCTGGGCCAGGGCCTCTCCATGAGAACAGACCTCTGGGCTATCTGATTTTCTATATGCAATTAAGGGTAGATAGTCCCTAATTTAGGCAGAATTTTGAAATAGGAGAGTTGTGTTCTGTAGCCCTGGTTTCTCCTCTTCTCATCTTGCCTCATGAATTCCTTCTAGAAATACTGCTTATCTTTTCTTAAGTTCTTCTCTGTCCCCACCAGCTTCCTGTTATCAAAAAGGAAATTATCCTTCCCTTACTTAATTTTTTCCTCTGTTTCAAGATTCCTAGGAACATTTTATTCACATACTTGGTTGATTTTGGTTAGAGTAGAGAAATTATACTGTAAACTCCTCTTTCCTAGCATTTTAATCCTTAGTACCTTGCTCAATTCTTGATGTATAATAGATACCAATAACTGATTGAGGAATGAATGTTTGAAAGAAAGAATGATTGAACGAATGACTTTACATGCTATAGTTCGTCCCTGGTCCTCCTCTGATAGGTGTGTATTGCTAAGGTGTTGACAACAGTTACAGCAATGGAACATTTGCTTATCATTCATAAATGTTTTACTATAAATTGATTTAGTAAATTGGTTCAGTACTGTTTGTTTTTCAAAGACTTCCCCACTTGGACATAATATGAATCAGTGGTCATGTTTGTTTGTTATATATTTAGAGGTTTGCATCAGTTTAAGAGTCCTCAAAAAAAATTGTGTGCATATTTTAGTATTTCCATTGTTTTAGATTAAGGCTTGGTCTACTCTGCTACATAGTTACATATGCCTAACATAGTTTTACTTTGTGGAAATGCCTATAAAACAAATTTTTATGTCATGAATCATTTCTACTGATAACCATAATTTTGCCCTTCTTGCTTTGCACTGATTACAGCATGAAGAAGAGAGGGAAAGGGAAGCACCAGCTTTTAGATCATCCGTTTTAAGCTGGAAGGAGAGAGAATGAAAGCTCACTGCATTAGATTCCTCCTTGAGCAGGGCTGAATGCATGATAACAGCCAGCCGGGAGCTGGGGGAGTTAAGAGCAGCAATTTTACATTACACTGGAGTTTCTAGGCTGGCATGGAAAGAGATGCCAGTACTAGCTATCTGTATCTTACTGTAGCCACAGGGATATGTGAACAGCTGGAGAATTAATTTGATATATATTCCCAGCAGCCTCTCTTCTGCCAACAGAATTCCATTACTGTGAGGTTCTGAGTGTGTGCCATGAATCTGTGTCTTGCTTTTTTTTTTTTTTTTTTTTTTTTTTTGCGGTACGCGGGCCTCTCACTGTTGTGGCCTCTCCCGTTGTGGAGCACAGGCTCCGGACGCGCAGGCTCAGCGGCCATGGCTCACGGGCCCAGCCACTCTGCGGCATGTGGGATCTTCCCGGACCGGGGCACGAACCTGTATCCCCTGCATCAGCAGGCGGACTCTCAACCACTGCGCCACCAGGGAAGCCCTGTGCCTTGCTTTTTAATATCTGCTATAGCGTGTTTCTGGTAAGTGGAATGCCACATAATGGGGTGTAGCCGTATCTTGGTTTGGAGTAAACTCCATTACCCTAAGCTGATATGAGGTAGAAAAGGTAAGGCTCTGAGTCTACAAATGCCTTCTGCCTTCAGGAAGTTGGACATTTCAGATGAACACACAGTACTTTGTCCAATAAGTGCAGTCATACCTGAAACATTTTATTCCATGTTACTGGAATTTCAGACACCAGCAAGCAGATGGAAATATATTTTGACAAGCAGAGAGGTGGAATCTGGGACCAGTTGGGCCAGGGTTGCTGTGGCTGGTTCCTTGAGCTCCTGGGCACAGAGCAGGTGTAGCCCCCGGGGCTGCTGCTTCCCAGATCTGGAGCTGGCTGTCTTTGTACATCTTCCAAGACTCCTCTTCTTTCACATCCTTTTCCCCTCTCCTACCCTGAGGATCACAACTCCTTTCTCAGTAGTCTTTGCACTTAGAATCTTTTATATCAACTGTGGAAAGAAGGAATTTCAGGCATCATCAAGAATATTGGAAAGTAGTCTGTGGAACAGAAAGACCAAGTCCAGGGTTAGACTGAAGGTGACTATTGGAAGTACAGGTGTTTCAGGTGTTTTTGCTTTGGTACCACATGTACACTATTAAAAATTTTTTTTTTTACAAAATCATTCACTACACTAAAGGTAACAGAGCTGTTGGGAAAAATAGGGATGGGGCAGATCACTCAAAACCTATGGAACTGTGAACACAGAGGATAAACATAAACAATAAGACTCCAAATAAAGCTCCTGACTCAGGTAAGCTGCTCCTAACATTTGCATCTGGAGCCTGGACAGCCCATCCTTTGCAGCCTTACACACTCATGAGCTCAGGCTGCTTCCTTCAGGGCATGGGAACCTCACAGATGCTTACTCTGAATGGAGACTAGTTTCATCAGAATTAAATACAAGATCCAGGGGTAGTTTTTTGTTTTTTTTTGTTTTTTTGGCTGTGTTGGGTCTTCATTGCTGCACGTGGGCTTTTCTCTGGTTGTGGCGAGCGGGGGCTTTTCTCGTTGTGGAGCATGGGCTCTGGGTGCATGGGCTTCTGTAGTTGCAGCACATGAGCTCAGTAGTTGCGGCACATGGGCCCTAGAGCAAGCGGGCTTCGGTAGTTGCGGCATGCGGGCTCAGTAGTTGTGGTTCATGGGCTCTAGAGAGTAGGCTCAGTAGTTGTGGCGCACGGGCTTAGCTGCTCCATGGCATGTGGGATCTTCCCGGACCAGGGATCGAGCCCGTGCCTCCTGCATTGGCAGGCAGATTCTTAACCACTGTGCTACCAGGGAAGTCCCCAGGGGTAGTTTCTTCATCATGAGTTTTTAAACACGGGAGAATATCTCTAGCTTTTTCATTTGTACATTGAACCTCCCCAGACAGTTAAATGTAGTGGAAAGTTCAACCACTATAGCAGCCATTTCTTGCGCTAAAGGAAGGAATTTAAATGAGATTATAAGCCTTTTCTTAAGGTGTTCATTTAACTGCGAAGACTTTTCCTTTTATTGTGAGAAAACTTTCTCCTGATGTTTTTATAACATTAATGAGCTGGGGGAAAGCACACATGAACCAACACACCTTCTGCATTATACTGACATCAGTTTGTTCCAAATCACGTATAACTAAAATCACGTTAGAGAAATGTGTTTTTATGGTTCCGTAGTAACTGTTAGGGGAAGAGGTACCCAGTATCTTTTGTTATTTCTCAAACCTGGGTCCTATGCTGTCTTGGCCTAAGTGTACCAGCAAGACATGATCTTTAGAGCAGCAGTTCTCAAAATGTGGACCACAGACCCCTGGGGGGCCCTGAGACATTTTCAAGTAGTACATGAGGTCAAAGTTATTTTCACAGTAATATTAACATACTATTTGCTTTTATTCTGTGTCGACATTTGCACTGCTGGTGCAAAAACAATGCTGGTAAAACTGCTGGCATCTTAGCATGAGCAGAGGCTATGGCCCCAAACTGTGTTAGTCAGTCACCACTCTGCACCTGCAGTAAAGTAAATACTAATAACCAAATAACAAACCAAATAAAAAATCAGTTTCCGGCCCACTTCTCTGGTGAGACAGGGCCGGGAGATGCTCTCCTCAACTCCTTGCCTGGGTGGGCAAGTCAGGCTCTAGGGCCGGCAGAAATCCTTGTTTAGGGGTCCCATCAAGTTCCCCAGAGTGCTACAGCTGAGCGGAGCGGCTGCTTGGGACTCCTGCTCCGGTGGTGCAGAAAGCCTTCTTGGAATCTGACATGACCTCACTTTCGGACTGTTGGCCAGCTGCTCCTGACTTGGCCACATGAAGGCTCAGACTGTCCCAGTCTCTGAACTGAAGGGAACCAACACTATTAGCATATCTCTCACCACCATGAATGCAGGGTATTTCAATGAAGAGTATCAGGAGGACATCTACAAATCCCAGACTGGCATGTGTAAGTTCTGAGGAATGGTGGAATAACCCAATGTATCTGGGTGGCCTTTGGAGACAGCTGAGACAGAGCTACAACAGGGAAGTGGCTGGCAATCAACTCATAGCCCACCTTCTCCAGCCGTGTGACTGACAGGCTCTTGGTGCCCTGGCTGGCTGTCAGGCCTAAGCCTCTGAGGTGGGAGAGCTGAATTCAGGACATTGGTCCAACAGAGACCTCCCGGCCCCACGTGATATCAATCGGTGAGAGCCCTCCCAGAGATCTCTGTCTCACCACTAAGACCCAGCTCCACTCAACGACCAGCAAGCTCCAGTGCTGGACACCCCATGCCAAACAACTATCAAGACAGGAACACAGCCCCACCCATTAGTAGAGAGGCTGCCTAAAATCGTAGTAAGTTCACAGATACCCCAACACACCACTGCACTCAGTCTTGCCCACCAGGAAGGCAAGATCCAGCCTCATCCACCACAACACAGGCACCAGTCCCCTCCACCAGGAAGCCTACACAACCCACTGAACAAACCTTAGCCACTGGGGGCAGACACCAAAAACAAGGGAACTACAAACCTGCAGCCTGTGAAAAGGAGACCCCAAACACAGTAAATTAAGCAAAATGAGAAGACAGAGAAATACACAGCAGATGAAGGAGCAAGGTAAAAACCCACCAGACCAAACAAATGAAGAGGAAATAGGCAGTCTACCTGAAAAAGAATTCAGAGTAATGATAGTAAAGATGATCCAAAATCTTGGAAATAGAATGGAGAAAATACAAGAAACGTTTAACTAGGACCTGGAAGAGCTAAAGAGCAAACAAACAATGATGAACAACACAATCAATGAAATTAAAAATTCTCTAGAAGGAATCAATAGCAGAATAACTGAGGCAGAAGAATGGATAAGTGACCTGGAAGATAAAATAGTGGAAATAACTACTGCAGAGCAGAATCAAGAAAAACGAATGAAAAGAATTGAGGACAGTCTCAGAGACCTCTGGGACAACATTAAATGTGCCAACATTCAAATTATAGGGGTCCGAGAAGAAGAAGAGAAGAAGGGACTGAGAAAATATTTGCATAGTTTGTAGTTGAAAACTTCCCTAATATGGGAAAGGAAATAGTCAATCAAGTACAGGAAGCAGAGAGAGAGAGTCCCATACAGGATAAATCCAAGGAGAAACACGCCAAGACACATATTAATCAAATGATCAAAACTTTAAAATATTAAAAGCAGCAAGGGGAAAGCAACACATAACATGCAAGGGAATCCCCATAAGGTTAACAGCTGATCTTTCAGCAGAAATTCTGCAAGCCAGAAGGAAGTGGCAGGACATATTGAAAGTGATGAAAGGGAAAAACCTACAACCAAGATTACTCTACCCAGCAAGGATCTCTACTCTACCCAGCAAGGATCTCATTCAGGTTCGATGGAGAAATTAAAACCTTTACAGACAAGCAAAAGCTGAGACAATTCAGCACCACTGAACCAGCTTTACAACAAACACTAAAGGAACTTCTCTAGGCAGGAAACACAAGAGAAGGAAAAGACCTACAATAACAAACCCAAAACAATTAAGAAAATGGTAATAAGAACATATATACTGATAATTACCTTAAATGTAAATGGATTAATGCTCCAACCAAAAGACATAGACTGGCTGAATGGATGTGAAAAGAAGACCCGTATATATGCTGTCTACAAGACACCCACTTCAGACCTAGGAACACATACAGACTGAAAGTGAGGGGATGGAAAAAGATACTCCATGCAAATGGAAATCAGAAGAAAGTTGGAGTAACAATTCTCATATCAAACAAAATGGACTTTAAAATGAAGACTATTACAAGGGACAAGCAAGGACACTACATAATAATCAATGGATCAATCCAAGAAGAAGATATAAAAATTGTAAATCTTTATGCACCCAGCATAGGAGCACCTCAATACATAAGGTAAATGCTAACAGCCGTAAAAGAGGAAATCGACAGTAACACAATCATAGTGGGGGACTTTAACACGGACTTTCACCAATGGACAGATCATCCAAAATGAAAATAAATAAGGAAACACAAGCTTTAAATGATACATTAAACAAGATGGACTTGATTGATATTTAGAGGTCATTGCATCCAAAAACAACAGAATACACTTTCTTCTCAAGGGCTCATGGAACATTCTCCAGGATAGATCACATCTTGGGTCACAAATCAAGCCTTGGTAAATTTAAGAAAATTGAAATCCTATCAAGTATCTTTTCCGACCACAATTCGTAAGACTAGATATCAATTACAGGAAGAAAACTGTAAAAAATACAAACACATGGAGGCTAAACAATACACTACTACATAACCAAGAGATCACTGAAGAAATCAAAGAGGAAATCAAAAAATGCCTAGAAAGAAATGACAGTGAAAATACGATGACCCAAAACCTATGGGACGAAGCAAAAGCAGTTCTAAGAGGGAAGTTTATAGCAATACAATCCCACCTCAAGAAACAAGAAACATCTCAAATAACCTAACCTTATACCTAAAGCAATGAGAGGAAGAACAAAAAAACCCCAAAGTTTGCAGAAGGAAAGAAATCATAAATCAGATCAGAAATAAATGAAAAAGAAATGAAGGAAATGATAGCAAAGACCAATAAAACCAAAAGCTGGTTCTTTGAGAAGATAAACAAAATTGATAAACCATTAGCCAGACTTACCAAGAAAAAAGGAGATGACTCAAATCAATAGAATTAGAAATGAAAAAGGTGGAGTAACAATTGACACTGCAGAAATATAAAGGATCATGAGAGATTACTGCAAGCAACTATATACCAATAAAATGGACAACCTGGAAGAAATGGACAAATTCTTAGAAAAACACAACCTTCTGAGACTGAACCAGGCAGAAATAGAAAATATAAACAGACCAATCACAAGCACGGAAATTGAGACTGTGGTAAATCTTCCAACAAACAAAAAGCACAGGACCAGATGGCTTCACAAGTGAATTCTGTGAAACATTTAGAGAAGAGCTAACACCTATCCTTCTCAAACTCTTGCAAAATATAGCAGGGGGAGAAACACTCCGAAACTCATTCTATGAGGTCACCATCACCCTGGTATCAAAACCAGACAAAGATGTCACAAAAAATACTTACAGGCCAATATCACTGATGAACATAGATGCAAAAATTCTCAACAAAATACTACCAAACAGACTCCAACAGCACATTAAAAGGATCATACACCATGATCAAGTGAGGTTTATCGACAGAATGCAAGGATTCTTCAATATACACGAATCAATCAATGTGATAAACCATATTAGCAAATTGAAGGAGAAAAACCATTATCATCTCAGTAGATACAGAAAAAGCTTTTACCAAAATTCAACACCCATTTATGATAAAAACCCTCCAGAAAGTAGGCATAGAGGGAACTTACCTCAACATAATAAAGGCTATATATGACAAACCCACAGCCAACATTGTTCTCAATGATGAAAAACTGAAACCATTTCCACTAAGAGTAGGAACAAGACAAAGTTGCCCACTCTCACCACTGTTATTCAACGTAGTTTTGGAAGTTTTAGCCACAGCAATCAGAGAAGAAAAAGATATAAAAAGAATCCAAATCAGAAAAGAGGAAGTAAAACTGTCACATTTTTGCAGATGACATGATACTATGCTTAGAGAATCTTAAAGATGCTACCAGAAAACTCCTAGAGCTAATCAATGAATTTGGTAAAGTAGCATGATACAAAATTAATGCACAGAAATCTCTTGCATTCCTATACACTAATGATGAAAAATCTGAAAGAGAAATTAAGGAAACACTCCCATTTACCAATGCAACAAAACAAATTAAATGCCTAGGAATAAACCTACCTAAGGAGACAGAAGACCTGAATGCAGAAAACTGTAAGACACTTGTGAAAGAAATTAAAGATGAAACAGACAGAAGGAGAGATATACCATGTTCTTGGATTGGAAAAATCAACATTGAGAAAATGACTATACTACCCAAAGCAATCTACAGATTCAATGCAATCGCTATCAAACTACTACTGGCATTTTTCACAGAACTAGAACAAAAAAGTTCACAATTTGTATGGAAACACAAAAGACCATGAATAGTCAAAGCAATCTTGAGAAAGAAAAACAGAGCTGGAGGAGTCAGGCTTCCAGACTTCAGACTATGCTACAAAGTTATAGTAATCAAGACAGTCTGGTACTGGCACAAAACCAGAAATATAGATCTATGGAACAGGATAGAAATCCCAGAGATAAACCCGCACACATGTGGTTACCTTATCTTTGTTTTTTTTGTTTGTTTGTTTTTTTTTTTTTTTGCAGTACGTGGGCCTCTCACTGTTGTGGCCTCTCCCGTTTTGAGGAGCACAGGCTCCGGACGTGCAGGCTCAGCGGCATGGCTCACGGGCCCAGCTGCTCCGCGGCATGTGGGATCTTCCTGGACTGGGGCACGAACCCACGTCCCCTGCATCAGCAGGTGGACTCTCAACCACTGCGCCGCCAGGGAAGCCCCTGGTTACCTTATCTTTGATAAAGGACGCAAGAATATACAATGGAGAAAAGACAGCCTCTTCAGTAAGTGGTGCTGGGAAAACTGGACTACACGTAAAAGAATGAAATTAGAATACTTCCTCACACCATATACCAAAATAAACTCATAATGGATTAAAGACCTAAATGTAAGACCAGAGACTATAAAACTCTTAGAGGAAAACATAGGCAGAACACTCTATGACATAAATCACAGCAAGATCCTTTTTGACCCACCTCCTAGAGAAAGAGAAATAAAAACAAAAATATACAAATGGGACCTAATGACACTTAAAGGATTTTGCATAGCTAAGGGAGCCATAAACAAGATGAAAGGACAACCCTCAGAATGGGAGAAAATATTTGCAAACAAAGGAACTGACAAAAGATTAATCTCCAAAGTATACAAGCAGCTCATTCCGCTCAACATGAAATAAACAACCCAATCCAAAAATGGGTAGAAGACCTAGACATTTCTCCAAAGAAGATATACAGATTGCCAACAAACACATGAAAGGAAGCTCAACATCAGTAATCATTAGAAAAATGCAAGTCAAAACTGCAGTGAGGTATCACCTCACGCCAGTCAGAATGGCCATCATCAAAAAGTCTACAAACAAATACTGGAGAGGGTGTGGAGAAAAGGGAACACTTTTGCACTGTTGGTGGGAATGTAAATTGATACAGCCACTAAGGAGAACAGTATGGAGGTACATTAAAAAACTAAAAATAAAACTACCATATGACCCAGCAGTCCCAATGCTGGGCATATATACCAGTGAGAAAACCATACTTCAAAAAGGATCACATACCACAGTGTTCATTGCTGCACTATTTACAATAACCAAGACATGGGAGCAATCTGTCTATCGACACTTGATGATGAATGGATAAAGATGATGTGGCACGTGTATACAATGGAATATTACTCAGCCATAAAAAGAAATGAAATTGAGTTATTTGTAGTGAGGTGGATGGACCTAGAGTCTGTCATACAGAGTGAAGTAAGTGAGAAAGAGAAAAACAAATACCGTATGCTAACACATATATATGGAGTCTAAAAAGAAAAGAATGGTTCTCTAGAACCTATGTGCAGGATAGGAATAAAGACGCAGACGTGGAGAGTGGACTTGACACGGGGGGGGGGAGGGGTGGGCTGGAACGAGGTGAGAGTGTGGCATGGACATACTCTACCACATGTAGGATGGATGGCTGGTGGGAAGCAGCTGCATAGCACAGCGAGATTAGCTCAGTGCTTTGTGACCACGTAGAGAGGTGGGACGGAGACACAAGAGGGAGTGGATATGGGGATATGTGTATACATATAGCTGATTCACTTTGCTATACAGTAGAAGCTAACGCACCATTGTAGAGCAATTATAGTCCAATAAAGATGTTGGGGGAAAACAGTCAGTTTCCTTTAAGAATGCCCTTTATTGAATCAGTACAAGTTATTAATTTTATTAAATTTCAACTCTTGATTATACATCTTGTGAACATTCTCTGGAATGAAATGGGAAGAACGGATGAAATAATTCTGCCTACTGCAGTCCCACGGTTGTCTCGAGGTAAAATACCATTTCCTGGTTTCTTCTAAATATCCAAGTGGAGATGTCAGGTTAGCAGTTAGTTATAACTGACTCTTCGCTGGAGTACTCACATATTTGCATATATTTGAACATGCATGAATTCTAATTCATACATGAAATTATCACATTTCTTTCATTTTGTATATAGAGAAAATCACATTCGGATTTGGTATCTTGCAGAAGTTACAAACTTAAAAATACATTTGCAGAGGTATCTCAATTATCTTGACCTTTCAGCCTTGGAGACTACATCTTGTCGCATGGAGAGCACTAGGAGAAAACTACTTGATATAAATAGTTAAAGGGCAGTACTCCTGTTTTTAATCCCCCCGCCCCTTGTTCTTAAAGTCCTGACTAGTCCAAGGAGAAATCAGAAACTATATCAGAATCAGAACCTTGATCCTTGTGCTGTATATGTGGATTTACTTAGGAAAAGAGATTTTAAAACATCAAATTTGCCAAGTGCTGTCAGTGGCACTATTAGGCTCAGATTTGATTTCTGTATAATCAGACTTTACTAAATTTTTGCTTTCAATCCCTGTTGGATGGCTGTTACAGTAAAGTATAATGTTGTGTAATAGAAAAACATAAAAGCATTTGTCTCATAAACATGTTGTACTTGATTCTATAAAGCAGTGGTTGCTAAGGGAACTATTTGCCAAGAAGAAAAAGTATTGATTAGGATGGGGGGCATAGAAATGAAAGGGTTTCCTCTCAAAAAAGAAAATAAGAGCATGTAAGACATTTTTGGCTTTAGAGTCAGATACCTCCTGACTGGACAGGGTGGCCATGACGTTTCCTGAGGGGGTGGTCAGGCTTACCTGTGCACGATCAGGTGCAGCCTGTCGCTGTTGCCAAGAGGCTTCTGCTGAGAACAGTAAGGAGCTGGAGAGGGCATTAAGGGAAGTTGCCTTTTAATTCTGATTCCACACTCAGGGGATATGGTCTTCCTGTGGGGAGGCAGAGAAAAACATCTGGCAGTGAAAACAAATTGGCCCTAAGATGGACTTCTTGGAGGGGCTGTTGATGCCAGCCAGCTGATAAGAGGCTGAAGTCTAGAGCTGAACTGGGAAAGAGACTAATGACAGTTGATACCTAGAGAGAAAGGTACCAAAGTATGTCTGAGCATTTCTTCAAAATGCCTGCCTCATTAATGCTACACTAATAAGGTTTTTGAATAAGATTTTTATTACGTAAACATGTTCATTATAATGAAACATGTTTCCCTTGTTATACATCTATGCATTTGTTTACAAGACATTTTCTGTTTAAAAAAAAAAAAAAGGGCTTCCCTGGTGGCACAGTGGTTGAGAGTCTGCCTGCTGATGCAGGGGACACGGGTTCGTGCCCCGGTCTGGGAAGATCCCACATGCTGCGGGGTGGCTGGGCCCGTAAGCCATGGCCGCTGAGCCTGTGCTCCGCAACGGGAGAGGCCACAACAGTGAGAGGCCCGCGTACCGCAAAAAAAAAAACCCCAAAAAAGCATAGTCAACAGCATTGACCATACCAGTGACATGGAAAACTAGATAGGGTTACTGAACACTTGTACTAAGTCCTGGGGTTAAGGGGGTTCAAAGTTGGATAAGACCTGGCTCCTCCTGCACATGAGGACTCTTTGTCTAATGGGGAAGTTAGACTTTCGTGAAACCATTATTGGAAAGGGTAAGAGGTGTGCACAGGTGTTTGTAGGAGCGTGGAGGATAGAGAGCTCAGAGTTGGAGAAGACTTCTCAAAGAGGTAACATGTGACTTGGGTCTTGAAAAATGAATAGGAGTTATCAAGAGGAGGGAGAGAAGGAGGTGTTCCAGGCGATGACATTCTGTGAGCAAAGGCATGGGAGCATTTATTGAGGGTTTGTAGTGAGAATCTGTGTGCTTATTGGAGCATTAGGATGTTTGGACTTTTTCTTGTTAGCAAGAGAGAACCAATGAGCAGGCTTGTCTTTTTTTTTTTTTTTTATGATACGCGGGCCTCTCACTGTTGTGGCCTCTCCCGTCGCGGAGCACAGGCTCTGGACGCGCAGGCCCAGTGGCCATGGCTCACAGGTCCAGCCGCTCCGCAGCATGTGGGATCTTCCCGGACCAGGGCACGAACCCGTGTCCCCTGCATCGGCAGGCAGACTCTCAACCACTGCGCCACCAGGGAAGCCCCAGGCTTGTCTTTTGAGGAAGATGATTCTGGTTGACAGTGTGGGAAATGGGGTAGCGCAAGGAGACAGGTTAGAGGATGCTGCGGTGGTTCAGGAGAGTGATGTCTTCAGGGAGTTCCAGTTACGATGGAGGGAAGGGATGTGTATTGTGGAAAAAAAAATCTGCATTAGAATCCATTTGATTTGGTGATACATTAACTGCATATATTTACAAAGATAGTAATAAAGATTTCTTGGAATCTTGGACGGGAAAGAGGAGAAATACAGTTTTTCAGTAGTTCAAATGTTACTTGAGTTTCTTACTGATTTTTAGGTTCCTAGGATTGAACTAATTTTGAATTACAAATTTGAATATACGGTCAAAAGAATTTCTTTACAGTAAATTTTGCTGAACTATATTAGGCTGGTGGTACTAATAACATGTCAACAATTAAATATAGAGGTAAGAAATTGTTTATGTGAACCATTTTGTCACGTGTTATAACCAAAGACTAAATTATCACCTACTTTACTGTGTTGAGTTGTTTCAGTATATTCTATTCTGGTTTTCCTTTCAAAGTAATTTAGTAATTTCACTGTTGTCTTGAAGATAGGAATGTCCCTTTGTGTGTATACATGTTATATACCTGTCATTTCTAAAGACCAAATACAGGCTAAATAGGAAAATAAATCTTAAAACAGATACCTTGTGTTTTTGTTTAAACTTCTAAAATTGTTTTACTAAGAGATGAAGCTTTGATCAAATAAGAGAGCCTGATCTTCTGAAATCAAAACACAGGAGATTTTCTATTCTCCCTTTTCAAATAATCACCCTGAAGCTCTTTATTTTGTAAATGATATCCTTCTAAAGACCCCTTGACAAGAAAATTATTTATTTCAGTGAGGGAGAACAGTCTTTTCCTGACTTAGGCAGTAAGTCAACGATGTCACCAGAAGGAAAAGTTAGCCTTATAAAAATTATAGCCATTTGTTTGCGCTGTCTTTTGTGAAAAGACATTCTTAAGATGTCTTTATACCTGCCTTACTTTGAGCAGCAAGTTTAAGTATCTAAATTCAAGCACTTTTAAAAGATTCTCTCCAGATATGGTTATCAGAAACATGTTTACTATTTAATAGTCAGTGCCCAGTTAAGGTGTGATAAAGTATCTATTAAAGATAATGTTAAGAGGGGGGGAAAACTCATAACATCACAGAGACTCAGAGAAATAGTCTGGTTTCCTACAAGAGGCATTTCAACTATGAGGAATATTATTAAGGATTGAGTCTTGCTGTGGTTCTGTCATGTTTGTTTCATTTGTCTGAACTGGTTCCCATGAAAGTTGGTTTTAAAATCTATTTCTTACAGTCAACTCCATTTCATGACCCAGGACCCTGATATGGTCTCAGCCGCAGACTTTGACGACCTCAGCCTCTCAGTAGGCTGTAGCCCTTAGTTTTGTTTGTTGTTGTTTCTGGCTTTGGCTGTGGGCAGTAATGGACATTATTAGCATTTGTACTGAAGTGCATTGGAGGGCACCTCCTCCGTTGTATCCCATTCCTGACTCCTTGGGTGGTGTCCGTTTACATTTATTAGCACTGCCTTGATATATGAAGTTGCAGAGCTGTTTTAAACCTGAAGCTGGTCTCTACCAGATGGGGTAAAAAATTTGGGGGTTTTTTGGAATAATTTTGTAGATTGACAGATGTAGTTTTATTGAACATGGGAAAATCCTGGAATCTTTGTTTAAAATGAAGAAATTTAAAGGAATCTCAATTGTTTCTGTAATAACACATCAGAGGAGTAGTGGTTTTTTTTTTTTTTTAATTTATTTATTCATTTATTTATTTTTGGCTGTGTTGGGTCTTCGTTTCTGTGCGAGGGCTTTCTCTAGTTGTGGCAAGCGGGGGCCACTCTTCATCGCGGTGCGCGGGCCTCTCACTGTCGCGGCCTCTCTTGCTGCGGAGCACAGACTCCAGACGCGCAGAGCTCAGTATTTGTAGCTCACGGGCCCAGCTGCTCCGTGGCACGTGGGATCTTCCCAGACCAGGGCTTGAACCCGTGTCCCCTGCATTGGCAGGCAGACTCTCAACCACTGCGCCACCAGGGAAGCCCGGAGTAGTGGTTTTTGATCAGAAACGTTTGTATATATAGCTAGTTAATGTTGACATGTATGGCTATATTTCAGTCTTCTCTTTTTTTAGGAGGTTGGGTTTCATTCATTTGTAGAACTGCAGCCAAACTGCGTTTCGTAAATTGAGGTGTCAAAATCAGATGTTAATCTTGACATCCTCGCACATTTTTGCTTTCAGACAGGCCTTTTTTTTTTTTTTTTTTTTTTTTTTTTTTGGCGGTACGTGGGCCTCTCCCATTGCGGAGCACAGGCTCTGGACACGCAGGCTCAGCGGCCATGGCTCACGGGCCTAGCGAACCCGTGTCCCCTGCATCGGCAGGCGGACGCTCAACCACTGCGCCACCAGGGAAGCCCTCAGACGGGCCTTTGAATGAAGCTAACAAGCAAACATTATGTGGTTGTTAATTGTTTTACAGATGAGAACTGGGATGATGACCAACTGCTTGGTTTTGAACCATGCAATGAAAACCTTGTCTCTGGCTGCAATATAATCAATGGG
This sequence comes from Phocoena sinus, assembly GCF_008692025.1. Taxonomy (NCBI): domain Eukaryota; kingdom Metazoa; phylum Chordata; class Mammalia; order Artiodactyla; family Phocoenidae; genus Phocoena; species Phocoena sinus. The sequence goes on from NC_045775.1 coordinate 29,138,753, forward strand.
AAATGTGAGTGTGACACCATTCGAACCTGTAACAATCCCTTTGAGTTTCCAAGGAAGGATATGTGCCTTTCAGCTTTAAAGAGGATTGAAGGTAAGTACACATTTTCAGTCATAAGTGTTAGCATTGTGTAACTCTGAGCAGTGACGGTATTTGAGCTGGAAAAGGCAAAGACAAGCTTAGAGCAATTGGTAGCTTTGATGATCTCAAACAAGATGCAGAATGTTGACTAGGTACGGACGTGATGGCATTGTGTGCCTGTGTGTCCACGCATGTGTGTGTTTCCTGAAAGTGGTGGGATGGTCATGTTGTGGTAGTATGGCCAGGATAGTTTGTGCCAGCCTGCCTAGGTCACCTCTGCATACTGGATGATTTCACATGTGGCATGCTTGAGGTCAGCATCTGTTGTTACCACGTCCATTCCGCGTGATTTACCATAGGATGGTGCTCCATGAGGAGAGCGCTAATTAGAAATGCAGCTCATCTGGCAAGAACGTGCATCTCTTTAGAAGAGGTGGGAGATTTGTGCAGTGGCGATCGGAGGCTGAGACTGACTCAAAATCATATAGGTGTGGATGGGTCATTGGGTGCTTACCCTCTGGAATGAAGTCAGAAATCACATTAAAATAACAAAATAACGTGGCCCATAACTTTTATACATTCATGCATAAAACCTAGAAAAGAAATTTAGGAATTGAAAATATGAAGTAATCAAATAATTAGGGGTGGCATGCCCAGAGCTGAGTGCTGTGCCTTGCCACCAGAATTAACAGAGGATGTGGCATGGGCTTGAGTCTCAGCCCTGCCCCTGATCAGCATTGAACTCTTGCTGAGCCCCAGGTTCTGCTCAGGGAAAAAAGAAGACTGAACAAGACTTTCTTAAATATACCTTTTGTCTCTACAATGCTGCTGCTCAAAGATGGAGAAGTTGGTAATATAGTTTGGAATACCCAGGATTTTCCAAGTCCAAAATCAAGCTTATAAGGGCAGTAGAGCAAGGGCTGAAGTTTTTGAATTGTATTAAGTTTCTCAGACATATTAAATGGTAGTAAAGAATGGGAAATGTGCAGTAGCCTCTAAAATAGCATTTCTCTTTGTGTTTACCAATGCTGCTGAATCTTTAAAAGAGAGTACAATAGAAAACAACAGAAATGAAATTTTGGGAACACAGAGAGTCTTAGATAACATTTATTCTAGTCCTTAAATTTGAAAATTGAAAAACTCAGCTCTACACAGTGGATGACTGACAAGCCAAGTTCTAACTATGTAAAGTCTTTTTTGAATCACATTATGCCATAGACAACACAGTTACCAAACTCGTTTTTATTGTCTTGCGGCTCTTTGCTCCCCCGTCTTCACCCCCATTGTCCGCTGAAAAAATAGTATATTTTGCCAACTTCAGTGTATAAACTTCCAGGGGTAGAGTTGAAGCAGTCAAATGTCTATTAAATTAATTATTCATATAGATTTTATCACGTCATATAAAATAATACAGCAATTTAGAGTATTACTTTTTGCTGTTCTTATATTTCACAAAACTGTTTTAGTCATATTTCAGATGCCTCACCGTCACTGTCATTGTCTTTGCTGGAGCTGATTTCCGTGTTATTTAACACTGTTTTCTGAGCACACCCTCTTTATTGCCATCTAAGTTGTTGGAGATGCAGCAGATTTTGAATCCAAGTTATCACAAGAAGTTTTGTTCCAAAACACGGTGTCTTTTCACATAAAACTAGGACGGTTACATTTTTAATTAGTGAGGTGTGTATTTTTGATCTTTACAGTGTGGAGATTGTATTGATTTTTCAGGTGTTTCTGAAAAGGCTGTTTACAAGATCCAGCACTTCCAATTTTGACATCATTCCCTCAGGAATAATTACTGTGGCTGATTAAATTTCTCTATGCCCCTCCTCCCCTTGTTTTTTTTAACAGATTCTGTCTGATGGCCTCTTCATAATCCAAAAGTAGGATTGGTTGAGGTCATTTAAGGTTTATGTATCTTCCACAAATCGTACTTGTTTTTTTTTTAAATAAAGCACTCTGTGATATTTGAGGCCTTGTAAGAAATCAATATTGGGGGATTTCCCTTTCCTGAGAGATAATTTTGAAGAAAAAGGTCTACTTCTATTCAAGTATATATTGCAAATGAAAGAGTTAGTGATGGTATATCACTGTATATGATTAAATCATTAATAAATGCAATGAAGACTTGGAATGCTATAGGAATTTAGGGCCAAAAAATTGTGACCTGGCATTATATGATAAGGTATTGTAGAGGAGGAGGAGTCTGAACAATTTGGAATTTGGATGGTGATGGATTCCAGGAAGAAGAATGATACGGACAAAGAATAAAATGTACAAGTGAGAGTTGCTTGACTTACATGAAAGACACTTGGGAAATGAATCTAAAAGAGCAAGTTTATTTTTTTTTGCCATGGAAATAAAAGCGCCAAATCCTAACCACAAGACCACCAGGGAACTCCTGTAAAAGAGCAAGTTTTTATGTTGATAGGTAATAGGAACGAAAGATGGGGAGGCAGGACAGGACCAGATGATGAAATGTCTTCCACGTGGCTCAGGAAGGTTAGGCCTGGTGATAGGAGCTATCAGGAATCACTGTAGGTTTATGAGCCGACAGCAGCAGAGCATGGAGAAATCAGTGTTAGGCAGATTGGGGTTTTGGGGCGTGGAAGGAATTTGCAGGTGGAGCTTCTGTTGGAGAGCTCGGTGCAGCTTGTTGGAGAGCTGTTTCCGTTATTTAGATGTGGTGTCACAAGAGACTGGTCTAGGGGATGGCAGGGGAAAAGCAAGGAAGAGATGGAAACACGCCATTTTGATGGAAGAACGTCCAGTATCTGCTAACAGACAAGGGAGGGATGAAAATACAAAGATGATCCTGGGGTTCCTAACGTGAAAGAGTAGAAGAATGATAGTACGAGAAACAGAAATGGGAAAACCTCTCAAAAGGTGGAACTGAAAAATGAGGTGGTTGTTTTAGAGGGATTTAGGGTCAAGAGACACTTTAAAAATATGGAAGATATTACAGCATGTTTGAATGATGACAAGAATGATCTAGTAAAAAGGGAGAAACTGATAATGTAAGAAAGATGATGACTGCAGGAGCAAAGTCTTTGAGGAGGGAGAGGAGCAAAATTGTTCCTGTTTCTCAGAGATGCATAAAACAAGGTCATCAGCTGATGTTGAGGCGGAAGAAGGGGTGTGAAAAATTGGGGAGGGAGAGGAAATGGAAAATAGAAATCTCAGAGGGAGGACGAGTGAATTAAGTAGGGAAATGTATTAGGGTCGCCAGCTAGTGCTGATAGCTTACTTGAGGTTATAAATTTGAAGGGAGACCAGCCAGCACAGTTGTGCGCTTTTCCCCAGCTCTGGTGCATGCAGTGGAGGTGGAGGGTTAGGATTTAACCAGGGTTAGGATTCTTCCTGATGAGTCTGATATAAAGAGAAGGGTACTGAGATTGAGAGTTACGCAAGAGAGTGCTTATGGTGACTGGCCATGCCATTGCTGCTGGGAAGGATACGGCAGCAGTCAGTAGCGAAGGAACAGAGGCAGAAGTTCTGTAGATAAATGCAACACCTGCGTGTAGTTGGTATATCATGTGATTGCATGTGCTTTAGGCAAACAACGTGTTATTTTTTTAAGGGGAAGAGGAAGAATGATCTGAAATTAGTGATGAGAACAAAGAGGACCCCTACCCCACCCTCAGGATTTATGGCATGTGGGCGGTGAAGCCGTCCCCACTTGAGAGGACTTCAGGGGATAGAGAGCAGTCAGGGAGGAGTACCCAGGTTTCAATTAGAGCACAAAGGTGAAGGGAACCATCTGGAGGGGAGAACGACAGCAAAGGGGATTTTGGTGATGACAGTCCACGAGTTCTAGAAGGCACAGTAGAAGGATTCGGATGGGAGGGTTGTGTAGAGCATGGGTGATTTTGCAGAGCCAAGGAAGATTGAGTCCAGAGATGATGGATGACCTGGTAAGTTTAGACTTAGTTCTTGAGGTTTGTTATGAGAAGGTGAATAGTTAGTTCTAGTTAAAGCCTTCCTTTGAGGACTGTTCTCTGGGGCATTCTGTAGTGTGAAGGTATGTATGCAGTTGGGGATGGGGCAGAAGGACTAGGGTTCTTGCCAGAGCATAATGAGATAATGTGGGTCCCCATTACTACGTTTTGTGAGCATGAATTTCTGAACATGAATTTTAAGCATAATTACAACAACATTTTTAGAATGTGTGGAAGTCATTGCAAGGCATTTCAATACCATATTTATAGATTTATGGAGAATAATGGCAATATCAGGGTATTTAAAAAAGTTCTTGTGTATTATTTTTGTTTAAAAGGGAGGGTATTGGTCCTGGATTTTAATGAACACATCATCATAAAGTCAGTTTGTCACAGATTTAGAGGAAATAGGATACTGGATAAACAGGCAGCCAGGCCTTTGTACGGAATAATTTGTCAGAATTATCTTTGTTTCTCTGAGGAAGAAGAGAAAGACTGATAAAGGGAATGAACTGCAAGTCATCCCACCTTGATCTTAACAAAGCTTATAGTTTTATGCCATACTACCTGTTTATCATCGGTTTGGTACATGCTGTACCGAGCTCCACAAAAGTTAAATTGATACACCATCAGAAGAGGGGACCACATTAACAAAAACAGTACCAGCCTCTGTGGCTGCCACAAGGGTTTTCTTGAGGGGCCTCTCTGGGCTTGGTAATGGTAGTTAAAGTTGATACGAAAGACTTCCATGATACAGTGAATAAGTTGGACTTTTAAGTTTGCATCTGACTACAGGTTGGGGTAAGTAGCTTTTGTTTTCTAAAAAAATTACTATAATTCAGAGTGGTTGTAATAAAGTTGAGAAGTAATCAGAAGTATGAAATCATGCCAGATTCAGAGAAGGATGTAAAGCACCCTAGAAAACATTCGTCTGTCGATCCATCCATCAGATATTCATTGAGTGCCAAACATGTACTAGTCACAGTTCCAGTTGCTGAGGATACAGCTTTTGTGGAGCTCACACTCAGAAGGGGAGGGGTGACAATAAACACAAAAGTGAGCAGGAAAGTATCATAGAGTATGATAAGAGCTATGAAGAGTAATCGTCAGGATGATATGATAGAGAATTACTGGGTTGACTGGGGAAATTGTTTTAGATAAGGATGTCAGGGAAGTTTTTCATGAAGGAAGAGCATTTGACCTGAAATCTGACTGTAAGAAGGAGTTGAACTTGTGCTGATCTGAGGGGAGAGAAGTCCACGCAGAGGACACTGCAAGCGCCAAAAGTCTAAGCTGAGAGAGAGTTTGGTGTGTTGAAAGAATGTCGAGAAAAAGCAAGAAGGTCAGTGTGGCTGGAATGTCATGGGGGTGGGGGGTGAGTAAGGGCCAGGTCACACAACGCCTTGTGTCAGATAACGATGAGGTGTGTGGATTTTGTGATGAGTACATAGGAAAGCTGTTAAAGGATTGTGAACAAGGGTGTAACGTAATTTGGTATGTGTTCTAAAAAATGAACATGGTAGAGAAGAGACTGGGAGGAGGCTGGAAAGATGCAAGAATGGGAACTCGTCCACAGGTAGTGTTCAGATAAGAGATAAGGGGGACTCAGACCTGAGAGCTGGAGATGGAGAGATGGGTGGGTTTGAGATGATTTGGAACTAGACTTGTTGATGACTTGTTGACTTGATGACTTGTTGTAGACTTGTAGACATGTGGGGGTGAGAGAAAGAGGAATCCAGGAGAACTCTTAGATTTAGGGTTTAAGCAAATTGTAGTGCTCTTTACTAGGAGCAAGAGCAGATTTAAGGAGGACTGAAGAGCTTTGTTTTGGATAAATTAAATTTGACACCGAAGTAGAACTGTTTGTCATTTAAGTAATTTTTGATGTAATTAACTCATTAAGTAGCATTCATATACATAGCTTCATGTTAAGTATACTGAGGGCTACAAAAACAGACATACATCCTTGAGGAAAAGTCAGCCCTTTCCACAAGGAGGTCTGACCTTGTTGGGAGATTCTAGAAAAAAATAAAATCAACCCAAATTCACACTGATATGTCACCAGGCAGAGTCTAGCCAAAGGGATATCTGTGTGGGATCCATAAAATATGTTCTTAAATATACTTGTTTGACATCACACATCACGTGGATTACTGGAATAGTTTAGGTGCTGTGGAACTTATTCCTGTTTGGAGCTACGCAATGAACATTTTGCAAAAGGAAGAAGACACTTGGGACTTAAAGTCCTCCTTTGTTTTAGCTGAAAGCACTTAGAGGTAATGTTTAAAGTTTCTAATTTCAGGCTGTATTTAATTATTTTTTCTCTATTAAGATATTTTAGAGAAAAGATAGTCAGAAATTGTCATGCGGTATTTTATATCATTGTCTTACGTTGAGTGGACAAATAAGAAATAAGAACTGCTATACATTCATAAGAGAGGGGTAAAGCAAGGAAGGCTTTGTGGAGGAATTGGGAACCAAGTCCAACTCTGAGAAATGCATTGAGTGGTTCAACAGAAGAGAAAGGAGAACTGAAGAGCAGCATTGGAGATAGACAAGAGAGGATGGACAGAGGGAGCCAGATGGAAGGGATAAAGATGGCAAGTCAGTGGGCTTTAGTGGCTGATTGACTCTGGAGGATGGGGAAGGAGATTTGGGGGGTGAGGGGTGATTGTCAAGATAGATGCTTGGCAGGGGCATGATAGTCAGGCTATGTATAGTGGTGTCATATACTAGGATGTGGAATACAAGGAAAGCAGCCTTATGGGAGGCAGGATGAGCTGGATATTGAGTCTGTTTTGTTATGTTTGATGTATCTGTGGAGAATCATGGGAATATTGGGAGTTACGGGTCTGGAACTCAGAGATCTGGGCTGGAGATAAGGATTCATGAGTTATCCTCCCAGGGAGAGTACAGTGCTGTCAATGACCTTGGAGTTTATAAGTGATGGGGGGAGTATGAGCACTTTTAGGAAGATTAATGTGACAGTAATGTGCTTAATGGAGGAAAAAGAGCGACTGTAAGTGTTAACACACCAAAATCAAGACGAAATGACCTGTGCAGCGACGGTGGTGCTGGAAGCGTCGAGTGCTCTGTTAGTATAGTGGAAGGAAGCCTCAGAACTGTTAATGTCAGCGGACTGAAAGTTAGCCTGAAACACAGCTGTTGGCACCCAATGTAGTGGGATGCATAAAACAGAATATATCATTTTAATTAACTGATCGGTTATTTCATTGATTTGTGCCCCCTTATTCAAGAAAGACTTTACAAGTGTTTGAGTCTAGGAGAGCTGGTCAGACCCACCTGAGATTAGAGCCATCCAGAGTAGGAGTGCTAAGATGATTAAATAATGGGATAGGAAGGTGAAGAGATAGCGTTATAGTCGTAGACTCTTTGAGTCCAGAAGGATCCTCTACTCAGCATTCTCTACAAGTGCCTTCTGAGGCTGGTCCTTTCATTTTAGAGCTGCTTTAATTCTTCATTCATTCATTTGTTCACTCAAAAAGTATGTATCAAGCACATGCTATGGGTAACTGAACCTCAGATGCCACCGGTTTGACTTTGTTTTGCCTTTAACTGAAAGACCGTTTTCTAAATTGCCTGAAAGGTCAGGTGCATAAATTGACTCGCATTTTAGATCCACTGTGGAAATTGGCTTTTGATTTTTTTTCAAGATATTTTATAAATGTCTTAAATGATATTTATAAGCATTTGTCCTGTCTCGGAAACTTACACTGCATGATATGTATGCTGAAGCAGAAATTAAGGATTAGAAAGAATATGTTTATATGGGCTTTCGTATCTGTATTTTTTCTGCTGCTTAAAGCAAAGGGAAGTTTTGATTTTTACATTGTAAGGCTGTATCCTCTGAAGCTAAACTAATTATGACACAGAGACAAATGGCTTCTGTTTAGTAGACTTTTCTTAAAAATCCAAATAGCAGTTGCTTCAGAGCCTTAAGCTTTATTAATTATTCTGTGCCCTAAATTTACTATTTCAGTCCTCCCTAAGGAAATGTTAACTATTACGTGAGCTTCTTACTCTACTTTTAGTTTTCTACATTGCACTTATTTTTTTCACACAAGTAAAGTGTAAGTGCTAAATGTTATTCTTGGTTGTTACCTTTTTCTTGATCTGTAGCCTACAGTACAACCTGTGCTGTGTGGCCTAATCACATATTCTAGCTCTTGATGCCATCTGTAATGTTTGTCAGTAGACACACATTTAATTAGTATGTAGAAAGAATTATGATTCTCTCTGCTTTTATTCACAGAACTTTTTTACTTAAAAGTTTTTTGTTGGGCTTGCCTGGTGGCGCAGTGGTTGAGAGTCCCCCTGCCGATGCAGGGGATGTGGGTTCGTGCCCCGGTCCGGGAAGATCCCACATGCCACGGAGCGGCTGGGCCCGTGAGCCATGGCCGCTGAGCCTGCGCGTCTGGAGCCTGTGCTCCCCAACGGGAGAGGCCACAACAGTGAGAGGCCCGCGTACCGCAAAAAAAAAAAAAAAAAAAAAAAAAGTTTTTTGTGGGGGTGGGATGCTCACAAAAAAGTACCCAAAGAAAATATGATCAAAGAGAGCTGGGCGTATTACTTAATATCCAGTCCATCTTTGAGGTAGTGCAGCAGAATTCCCTCTTGACCCTCTTGCCACTGGAACAGTGCTGGATGGAGACACTTTCATCTGTAGCAAGAAATCTGCTGCCATCCCATAATACAAGTACAGAGATGACAGATACACTCAACTCTGTCCCAACCCGAATTCCCACATGGGGCTTGAGGTCCACGGTGAGCCCTGGGTATCACACATAGGAAATCGCATAGGTTTCTTAAAGTTGAGAGAACTTGACCGTCATACAGAGATTTTGATTTACCGGGACTGGACCAGGATGGGCGAGTCTGCATTTCCAGCCAACCCTCGGGAGAAGCTGTTACAGCTGGGTTTTCACCACACTTTGGATAGCAAAGTCATAGAGGGTTTATGTGAATCTGCCTCCCTGGATTTGCTGTACTGCTGTGAGAGAACATCTTGCCTTTAAGTAATCATTGGACTTACTTTCTAATACTTCTTTGTTTTTAAAAACAGAGCCTATGTATAAATTGCTTTACTTCAAATATTAATACATAGTAATGGTTTCATTATACGACTTTAAAAACTTTTTTCCAAGTAAATATTAAAAAGAAATTAAAACCCCACTGAGACATTTCATACTGCCTGTGTAAGATCACATGGTGAGGAACAAACAAATTCCCAAACTTTGGATGCTGGGGAAATTGTTTTGTTTTTAGTAGAGATGATTCTCTATATAACTTTACCTTTTTGACCTTTGCTAAACTTTAGAAATATGTCTAAGACCTTATATCTATGAATTTTTTTAGTTATATTTATCTGCATGGTATTAAATATCACTATCCCCAAATCTTTCATAATATAGTATTGACTATAGTAAAAATGATCCAGTGTAATCATTAATTCACAGGCTTAGACATACTGAGAGTCAAATTAAATGTTCTCTCAAAATATAACTGCTGTGTACTGTAAGATTATGATATAGCAGCATTAAAATTATAAGGTCCTTACAAATTATCAGTACTATAATTATTCCGTTAGAGGGCAGGTAGAAATGGAGATAGGTGTTGTACATATTACAAGGTTTATGAAGTTTAGGGAACTTCGGGAAGCACTTGGTCCTTCAAAACTGCTGTAACATAATCCTTGATAATAAAATATATGTACTGAACTACCAAAAAAAAAAAGAGAGAGAGAATCTCTCAAACTCTGATTCTTACTTATTTTGAAGCCAGGCATTCTGTGTTGCAGGGACTGTGCCTTCTCTGCTTCCAGACATTCATATGCACCGATTCACAATTCTTAAGTTAGTCATTTACTTCATTAAAACTACTCATCACAAATTCTATTTTTCTTAGGCTAGGTACATCTGAAATCAATGTTATGCTTGTGAATATATTGCTTTAGATTATCTAAATTGTTTTAAAAATATATTTTTGAGGAATTAAGTTAACATTGTTTACCAAGTTTAGAAACACTAACCCTTCCCTTGACCAAATAAAAAAACACATTTAACCTTACCTTCACCTCCTTACCTGATCAAGGTCCCCCTGATTTTGATTTTTGCTTTAGCTGCCCAAGTGCCATTAAAGGATACTTGTTTAATTAAGGCAGTAAGGCTTTTATGCAACTTTAAATCTGTATTGCTGTTACCCTTAATAAAAAGCCACAAGTTGATAATGTGATTATCTTTCCTTTTTTGGTTCATATATGTAAAATGATTTTGAAATCTAAATACACGTGTTTCACTTTAAATTCCAGCAGCATCCTGGGGAAAGTGTAGACAAAGTTATTTATTTTCATAAGTGTTTTATTTAGGTTGACAACCAAGTCAGTATTTTAGAGTTTTATGTTTTGGGTACAAATTGTTATTTTGATGTCTTGATAACTGGTACAGAGGGGGAAAAAAAAAACCAAAACAGCTACCAAGAGGCGGAAACCAGTTTCTAGTATCTGGGAAATCAAAACAGGAAACTTGGGGAACTTGGATAAGCCCAGTTGGAGAGGAGCAGTTGGCTGAATAATTATATAATTATACCTGCATTTTAACTGTTGGAAGTCATGCAGTAACCTTCTGGTGGTTGTGATTTCTTGTGCCTAGCAGAAAAAAAAGTCATGATTAAATATTGTATATCCTTGTGCTAAGAGAGGAGAGAGAGGAGAGAGAGAGGAGAGAGAGAGAGAGAGAGAGTGTATGTATATGTGTGTGTTTAGAGGGGCATTTCATTCAGTCATTTTGGGGTTACAATAAATGGTGTAAAATTTTTTTTTCAATCTGACCCTTAGAAGATGCTTGCTGTACAGTTACAGGTAAATAGCCAGTACTACTTTGTTCTGTTTATTGATGTCCTTCCCCATTGTTTGCTTTAGCTCTTTAGCTGTACTTTCAGCCCATCTCTTCTGTCCCAAGTTGTGTGTAGCTCAACCATCTGTCTGTCCTCTTCCTATACCTTCTCCCAGGTTAGTGACAGGAGTACCAGAAATTGTAGGTGAACAATTTTTTTTGCTACAAGTGTATGCTTGTTTCAAGATTAAATACCATATGCTTAGTAATACTGTTTTAAAAAACGCACTCACTGTTAAAAGGCCAAAAAGCAACCTGACACCTTTAGCCAGAGAAATGGTATTCTTTGGGGACCATGCTGAAAACTGTATTTCCACCTAACGGGGATGCTTAAGAAACATTCATCTAAAGCTGGCCTTTAGCAGGTTAACGTTTTAGCTTCTGGGTAGCACTGAGTGGTCCCTTGTGGATTTGTGGTTTCTGACTTGGCTGTAGGTGACCTCTCAGTTATTCCCAGGGCTTGGCGTGTGCTCTGTCACACAGAGCTGCTGAGTTGCTGCTTTGCCCAGCTGTGTCTGTCTAAACGCTGGCCCCCACAAAGGCTTTTCCTGACATGAGCAAAGGGTCTGGAATCCCAGCCCAGGAGGCCTTCCGAGCTGCTGCAAAGGGAGCCGAGTGGGATCCACTTCCCAGAGCAGGGCCTCTCTGAGAGGAGTTACAGCTGCCCCTTCTGTGTCCTCCGGCCTCAAGCCAGCTGTCTCCATCAGATTCGCAGAGGGTGTGGACCATCAGGAGTTGTCTTTCCCAAACTCAAGCCATTAAAACTTCATTAATTCGTGTAATCAGTATTCCCAAACCATAATCTGGGGTTTTGGACAACTTAGGCAAGCTTGGTGGATTGTATTTGTTCTGCTTATGCAAAAAAAAAAAAAGTCTGTTCAGAGGGAAGTTCAAGAAAGAGTTTGGGAGCACGATCACTTTAGCAGGAATTTGCATTGCATCAAAAAGTGATCATTTCAGATGTTCTTATAATTTTATCAATATAGGTAAGGATTCTTTGGTAGGTAGTGTGTTTTTTCCATTTCCCAGCCTTGCCAGTATTTACCTAGTACCTTGATTAAGAGATCCTCCAGGAAAAAGCAACAACAACAACAAAAACTTTTTTGAATAAAGAGGGTTTTAATTTTTAAAAAAAACATGAAAATCTTTCTGAATGGAAGGAGACAGCCACGAATGCATATAATGACCCATAAAGATATACCTCTAGGCAAAGCTACAATTTCCTCAACTTCTTCCTGTAGGCTAACAGAGCTAACTTAGGAGAAAATGGTGAAGACTGCCAAATTTGTCTTTTCTCCCCTAAGGCCACCCCATTCTGTTCTTTCAGGTTTTTCCCACCTCAAAAGCCCAGCATCCTTTCTGTCTTTACCACCGGCACCAGTAATCTAGGAAAATGTTTAAATACTTACCTCTTATTGATCTATTACACTCTAGAATGTTGCTTCATCCAGCATTCGCATTATAATCCTTTCTAATTGTGAAATTCCTATTGAAGGAATTCAGCCCAGGAGGAGGAGAACTCTTTAGGATGGAGCAAGAATCCCTAAAGTTAATCCTGTCCCTTTCTGACTGTGTCCTGCACACCTGGGGAGCATGGACCTGGGTCCAGCCCAGCTGTACCAGGGCATTCAAGGCAACATGGAAAGGATGTTGCCTCTAGTGGGAGAGATGAGATGGGCACACAGGCAGTTGTAATAAGGGCAGAGTGGCCATTCCCAGTCTGAATAGTGTTGTACGTGGTTGGCATTCTAGAAGATACTGATAAAAAATAAAGCTTAATCAGTTTACAAGCTATTTTGTGATTTATAGAACTACTATATTTACTTCCAGAGCTGGTGCTATATCTTCTTTGTGAAATGTATACTTTCTCAGGAAAGGTATTTAAGAGCACTAAAATTCAATATTTGGGGGTTTTTTTTAAATTGGAAATGCTCTAATAAAAGGAAGATTTGACTCATTCCTTAGTTCATATTGACCACTAAGATATTGTTCTGAGCATTTGGATAATTTATTTTGAAACTTACGAGACCATTCTTCTAATGGTGCATAGTCTCTAAGATAAGGATAGTGGATTCACATTGGTTGTTGAAACATCTAAAGCTGGGGATACACCTTTTATAGGGTGCCTTCCTGCTTTTGATTTTCGGTCTCTGTTTCTAAGTGTTCTTTGCATCAGGAGGAAGTAACAGTATAAGTAGTGCCTGTAAAGTTGGAAGAGGGAAGGAATTAACATGTAATGAATTAATATTTGTGTGAGTTTTTCAGAGACTGGAATGTTCCTTTAAATTGTGGATGTGTTTTTCATTTCTGGCTGATAACTTCCTGGTTTTCCTACACTTCATTATTCTTTTCCCTGTTGCTGGGATTTTTTTTTTTTTTTTTAATTCCCGAAAAGCAAGTAAAGTGCTTTCTCCTTATCAGTAGCCTTTCTTTTCCTGTTGCAATAACAAAAGAACAATACAGGAATTTAATAATGTTAAAAAATTTACCCTTTTTCTGAATATATCCATGTATTTGTCTATAGATAAAATCCAGGTTTTATAGACCTAGAGAAAAGCTGCATGTCGGTAAAATGAGCTCATATTTTATCGTGTCCTTCTTATTTTTTTTTCCTTTTACCCAGTTTGGAAAATGAAATAAGGGATTTTTTTTCCTCATCAAAATCTGTTCCCATGGTCTGTTGTTAAGAGTCAAAGTCCTGAAAGTTAGAAAGATAGGTAAGACCAGTTGTTGTCCCCTTAATAGAAGGACGTTTCAAAGGTGTCTGGAAAACATTCTGATCTTGTTTGTGTATTTAAGTATATAAAAGATTGTTATTTACTCTCTTTGCTGTTTTGGCAAAAATAAAGTCCAGTCTGCTTCACAGAGCTTTTATAAATATCAGGGGTGTGTTTTTGCAACAGTAGACACGAAAGGAAGCTTGTTTCAGTGTTCTGATGCAGTTTGAGTTTATGGCAGAGGTGCATTTAAAGTGGCTTCCTCAAGTATCCTTAAAACCACATTGAGCAAGGGCACTGGTCACCTGTCCCATGGTGGTCCTGCTACGGCCTCAGAGGACCTGGCTGGCTTACTTCTAAAGGATGAAACAAAATCTGGGCAATTAGTGAGGTTTTTAAACTTTCTAAATACCTTACCTATAATATATAAAGTGATATTTATCTCTTTGGCAGTAAAAGGAAAATATAATATGATCCTATTTATATGTTCCCGGTGCCTTTTCGTGTTTGGGTTGCTAATCACAGTGGAACCTTCTGAATGTTTTCTAATTGAGAGCCAACTTATTTTTGTTCCATCAGGAATTTTTCAGACAAATTAGGCTGTGGTGTCATACCTCAGTGTGACATGGAACTCCCCAAAATTTTATGTGTTCTTTCATGCCTCCTGGCCAGACTTTGTGTCTACCTAAATTCAGGCTGTATTATAGTGTTTTCCTCGAGGGTCTTTTAGATATATCAGTAACTAAGCTAACATCTTTAATCCAGAGAGTATATCCCATATGGATCTATAATAGTGTGTTTATGTGCATAGGAAACATGTTTTTTCTATAAAAAAATTATACATGTCACATGTGCATTTGTGTATTTCCTGTGCCAGAAAGTGCAGTCTATACACATGTGTCCCATGTGCATGTATGAATCTACAGCTAGATGTATGTAAGCACATGTACACACATGGTGGCGTAATAGTTAATACATGGAAATAAATGCAACCGTAGGATTATTTTTTATCTTACCTGATATGTATATGTCTACATTTACTTATATGTTATTAAATATGACAGTGCTGATAATGGTGTTACCTTCTCTCATTAAGAGTTTTCTGAAAATTTTGCTCAGCTTTGATGGTAGAAATTAGTCATAGAATCTAAGCCCCAGCTCTACATTCCAACAGTTTTTCTTAAGAATTGGTGTCATGTTATGCACTTTGTGAATAGCTTATAGAGGACAAGGCAAGAGTCTTCAAATAAATATTATTCAGACTCCTTCCACTTTCATTTCCCTTATCACCATAACAACCACACCCAACTTTGCTATTAAACCGTGTTGTCTGTCTGCTTCCCACACGCTAGTTGAAGCTGACCCTTTGAACAGCAAAGGAAATATGAGAGATAACGTTGAAAATTGTCTTCCTTTTGTTGACATTTCTAGAGCAACAAGTCAGAAAGCTTGTCTCCCTCTGGGTAGACAAGAGGCTACGGGTCATGATTAGATGGTATGTCCATTAGTAACCGTGATGACTCCCAACAGAATTATTTAAAACATTCCAGTGAATAACTCAGAATTCTGGTAAACAAAAGGGGAGTGGTTGTTAACTGACAAACTGTTTCAATTTTCTATATATGGGAAGGCGACTACTAGGGAAGAAGGTAAGGATCAACAGAAAATAGAAGTCTCCACGTTTCTGAGGTTAGGTGATTCTGGATCACCCCACGTGAAATAGTGTTTCTCAGGAGCCTCCATATATGGCCGTTCAGAGCTCTGCAGTGGGAGTTCTTTGCTGTGTTTTACTGCTCTATTGATTGATGTGAGACCTCTATACCATCTTTGACACATCTTATAGTTGTATCACTGCTCAGTTCAGAGAGATTTTAATTAAATCACATACTGAGTTGATGCTTCATGGTTTTGAGTTACTCGTCTATTCCTCAATCATATTAACCTTTCCATCAAGATTTTTGCCAGCTCTTAAAAGAATTCCTTTCTCTCAGATATGTTTTGAAGACTTTGACTGATATGAGTGATATCACCAAATGCGGTGGCCCTTTGATAAACGTTTTCTGAACATAATGAAACATGGTTGATTTTGTTGTATTTCCCATGGGCTGAGGTACTGTTTTCTATTACCAGAAAACACATTTGAAGTCTTTATCAAATCTGATGTTAAGTACCTCCTAAGAAGAGAAATAAAGTGATTCTATCTTGCATTTATTTACTGTTATCTGTAGCATCAGAAATAAATGAATGTCTCCAGAAAAAAGGGTTATGAAATTACAGCACATAGACATATTGAGGGATTGGGAGGTAGTAACTGTGAAATGGGCTTAAAAATGACTTTATTCACTTAGTGGCATTTTGGAAAAACTTAAGCAGTCAGGGAAATGAGCCAATCTGTATTAATAGAGAGCATTAGAAATTTAAGTAAATCGTGTTTGAAAGCGATACCAGGATTTCCCTTGAATGCTTCTGAATAAATTCTGCTCGTTAAATGTCAGTTAAACGTGTGTCAGTGGCATGCAGAAACTGAGAGGGCCACAAAAATATCCACTTCGGGCTTTAAAATATTGAAGTCCTTTAATGTTCTTTTGACCTTCAGTTAAAGGACATAGTCACACAGCAGAGGAAATGCCTCACATTCTAGCATCTGGGTTTGTTTCTTTATACTTTTTTGGCACAGTTACAACAGTAGAGCTTTTCTTTCCTTAAATTTTTTTCACAGTACAGTCAACACAGGCTTCTCACACAAGCGGGGAAGGACAGTTGTGAGGCCAAAAGCAATGTTTCTGCTCTGCCGTCCGTGGCAGGGCCTCATTGAATGGCTTGTTGTTTCATGGAGGGAGCCTAGAACCAGAAAACAAACAAACAGAATCCCACACAAATACAAATTTTGTATAAAGTTAGGTACCTCCACATGTGCACATAAACGTATGTGTACATACTCAAGACTTCATGTTAGCAGTCAGTGTCCTTTTTTTTTGAGCTTCTTGAGTCGTTGCCACTGTTCGAGATATTTCATCTGTATATGGTTTGAGGATCTTCATCTGGATTTTTAGCTGCTCGAAGCTGTTTCTTTCAGAATTTTCTTCGGTAGCTTGAGAAGAGAACCTAGTTTAATTAAAATCCTTATAAAGTGTATGTATTTTGACATGGGTGCTTTATTTCAGCTCTGTTAGTACTCTTCAGCCATGTGTATCATTTATCACTAAGGAAAGGTCACTTAAAACTTTAGGGAAAGAAGCAATGGCATCTGATTTCCCATTGATTTAAATACTCATATCAAAACAGTAAGCTGTGGACATCTTCATATGTTCATGTTTTCTCAGCTTTACATCCAATAAGCTTCTGTGTGTGAGAGCTTTTCTTGAGATCTTGAATAATATGAAGCAGCATCCCCTAGGTGTTCTTTTCTTCACAGGAGATGAGTTTGGTAACATATGTCTTTCTTTACAGTGGTCACCTTAGCCACTCACTGCTGAAGACCCTCTGGCTTTGGCATCGCCAGTGCTTGTGGGCCATTTGTGTAGTTCTGAGTTGGAAAAGTTAGGAAGCAGTACTAGTACGCAGAGATGTTAACAGACTTAAAATTAAAAGTAGCCTTACTCATATTCCAATAAAAAGATGTTAAAAAAAAAAAGTAGCCGTAAAAGTAGTTTTCAAAGCCGTCTGACTCACAAAAGTTTGTTTTGTCTGAAGTTTATGTATTGAATATATTTATCCTATAAACTCAAGTTGAAGGGGATAGTCATCTGCCCTTAGCAGATGCCTCTGTAGTTTCCCCTAATTTATTCATTCATGCATTCATTTTACACGTATTTGTGGAGTACTCACTCTTTGTCAGACATTGTGGTAGATACGGGGTGAACAAGACAGACAAGGTCCCAGTCACACCGAGCTTCCAGTCTTATGGGGAAAATAAATAAAAGCCATAAACAAAAGTATAATAAGTGCAGTTGGATAACAGAATGCTGAGACCAACATAGGACGGCTTGAGAAAAGTCTCTGAAGAGATGATGTTTAAGTGGTACTGAAAGTTAAGAAGGAAGTAGCTGTGCAAGGAGCCTAGGGAAGAACATTCTAGGCAGAGTGAACCCATACGCAGCAAGCCCAGTGAAGGAACGAGCTCTGTGTGCTGGGGGATGAAAGGTTTAGGGGCTGAAGTGTAGCGAGTGGGGTGGTGGAAGATTAGGGAGGGACTAAATCACAGAGACTCTAAGGTAAGGAGTTTGGATTTTACTCTAGTGTGATCAGAAGCCATTTATTAAAGGGTTATGAGCTTCAGGTGGAGATTGATAGGATGCTCTTTTTAAGAAGGTGAACTCTGGCTGCTCTGAGGAAAGTGTCTTGTAGCAGGAGGTAGGTGGAACCAGGGGGCTGGGGAGGGCACTGAGGGAGAGTCCAGAGGATGCTATGTGGCCAGGTGGGGTGTTGGCAGAGGAGGTGGAAAGAAGGGAGTGGATTCTGTGTGTCATTTAGAGGTACAGTTAAAAAGTCTGAAAGTGATTGGATTTGAGGGTCAGGTTAAGAGGTGGGCTCCAGACTGACCCCACGCTGCTGGCTTCAACAGTTGGTGCCATTTCCTGACATGGGGAAGACTGGGCAACAGCTGGGTGGAGTCAAAGCTACCCTTTGAAATGCAACAAATACACCAAAGTAGGGGTGATTTTGAGTCCTTCTCTTCATTTAGTGATGGCGTTTGGAAATTAAGTCATTAACGTGTATCACTGCAACACAAGAGCAAAATTCTAAGACTCCATCTTGGTTGTGGTTCTTTAGCTTGGTCTTATGCTGACTATCTAATCCTCTGGCTCTGCCATAGGCAGTGTTTCTCTCTGATCTTTGGTGAATGCTTCTGTTTCTTCCCCAGGAGTGTCAACACAGCCCACACCCCAGTTTGCTTAGCTTCTCTTTAAAATTGTTCACAGATTCTTTCTGTAAGTTTCTGACAACACGCATCTCCTGTCTCAGGCATGATTGATCTGACACTAGGATCCCAGAGGGAACCAAGGCCACCTAGGGAAATGCAAGTGCATGTGTGTCCCTTTTCATGCACACTCGTGAGCTCAGGAGGAGGCCCCATGCTGTTCAAACCATTCTCCCAATCCCTTAGCTGAGGACCTGTGTTTGAATGTGGTAGGACCTTGCTATACTTTCTTAGGCTGTGTACTTATACCATATTTTGCTCTCCTGCATGCCTGCCCATATCCCCTGAAGGCAGAGACAGTGCTTGGCACCTAGAGGGTAATTAATAAATGTCTGATGATTCTGAAAAAATGGACGAAAACTAAATTATAAAAGATCACTCATGACATACTTTTAAAAGTTAGACTTTATCTTATAGTCATTGTGGATCCATTGCAGGCTTATAAGGAGAGGGGTTAAGAATAGAGAGTTAATAAAGAGATAGTAGAAACAGGTTGGTTGTCAGAAAGTATCCTCAAGTATAAAACATATTCAGAATTTGGAAAAATTCAGGGTCATGATCATGAATATTAATTGCCATTGACCTGATAAGGAGAGAAGTATGTAATTACTAGGGATATCCAGGTGATAGAAAAGAGGACACCGAGACTCATACTCTAATACTCTGTTTATCCTTTGAAAGGAAGAGACATAATAGGTTTAGTATTTATTGACCTGTCACTTGATTTTACTTATGCGTAATTTCATTTAAGCTTACCCTTTTGGCCCTAGTCACATTTCTTTTCGGTATTATTGCTGCCAGTTTTTTCAAATACAAAGGCAAAATCAGACTTGCTGTATGTAGTTGGAAGAAACCCTGGCACAGATCCTCCAGAAACCAAAGAGAGAAATTATTAGCAATATCCAAACCAGTAGCTGACTGGCTCAGATTCTTCCTCCCATGACCATTCCTGATTAATGGGAGAATCTGTTCTGTAGCTGAAAATCCTCTTTCCTGAGCCCAGTCTGTCCTGGCTTCAGAGCATGGCCAGCTGCACAGCGAAAGTCATTGCCAGGGCTCTGTTTCTGATTCTACCTTCAGCATGTCAGACATTGGTGGGCGGGTTAGGGAGCAGAGAGGTAGGAAGAGAATCCAGATCAATTTAGACATTGCAGCTGATAACAAAGACACAACAGCCTCTAATCAGAATCCCTTCCCTCACATTGGACACTGTGTCCCCTGCAGAAGCATGTCATTCTCCTCGATGTAGATGTTGTAATTCTTCCTTTATTCTTTTGTTCTTGACTCCTATCCAGGCCATTTAGCTCCTGTGTCTACAGTGATTAATTTGCTCTGTAACTTTTCCTGACAGCCTTTTCCTCACCCCTCTTCTTTCTTCCCTTATCATCTCTTCCTCCATACTTCTAATTTGTTTCTCTTCTATCTACCTCTATCATTGCATTTCCGCTATTACACTGAAATAGCCTTGTATGTTGGCCTATTTCCAGCAATATTAATGCACCTCATTTTTTTTTTTTTTTTGCTAACCTAAAATATTTACCCATTTAACAAAGTTAACGCAGTTCATGGAAGAATTGGTAGCCTGAAATAATAAAATTCTGTTACAGCAGATCATATATTTAATTTGCCTTTCTCTCTTGTTTTCCTTACTCTGGATTCTATCTAGTTTATTTCAGGGGTCTGTTATTTAGGTGGTTGGAGTTTGGGATCCTTCCAGGGTCTTCAAAGGTAAACAGTCTCCACTGCATCTGTGATATCTTAAAAACAGTAATAGGAAGACCCAGAATAAATTTGTCACAAATTCTTACCAAAGAAGATCTTACTGCAGTGAACATTCACATACACAACAGTAAATAACATGTAGCCCTAGCTCAGATGCTTCCAGTTTTCTCGGGGAGGCAGGCATGAAAACAATTCACTAGAATAGAAAGTGGAATGAAGTAAGTATTTTCATAATTTGGAGGTGTAAGAAAAAGTCTCCGAGGGTGCTGAGTGATATTCTGACTGGGAAAGTCAGGGATAAGATTCCTTCCCAGAGAAGGTAGCATTTTATTTGAACCTTGAAGAATGGACAGGATTCAATAGATGGAGAAGGACAAAGGGCCCTCCAGACCCAGGAGGTGGGGTGGGAATAGAGAAGCACCCCACGTGTGCAGGGGGAGTGCGAATCTTCCCGTGGGGCTCGCAGTGGCCGGCACATTGCTGTGAGTGAGTACCAAACAGTGACGAAAGGAACAGGAGTAGGTTAGAATTGTCGCCAGAAGGTAATATAAGATCTAAAAGAAGAGTGGTTTCTACTTTGCAAATTTTAGAAATTTAAGCATGCTTATAAACAGAAGGGAGGGAGAAATTCAAGGCACAAAACGTGCGGGGCCCCAGATGGCACAACAGACTTTAAGTACTGATGTTTAGACTTTCCACGCATTGGCTCCTGTTCTGCCGTGTCCAGGCCCCCTTTACTACGTGAAGGTGGTAAAGCTGCTTAAACCAAGGAATCAGCCCCCAAAATGAGGTAAAGTTACCTTCTCTCGATAGGAAGTCACATCTACAACTCTCTGCAACTAAGTTGAGAGGATTCAGAGAACTGCGGTAGATTGCCTTGATTGAAAGTTTTGTTTCTGTTGGGTCTCAGTCCTCAAGTCGTCATGGATTTGTGACCTTGGGTAAGTCATTTATCGTCTCAGAGCCTTCCTTGCTTTTATCTGTTAAAGCAGGATGGTGATGCTGGACTTGTGTCCTAGACCATCACTGTTTAAAGTTGGATACAAATCCAGGCTCTCCTTTCTATCTCTTCTCCTCACTTCCCTTCCTCTCTCCTGTTGTAATTATTAAGCTGATTTATCCTGACATTATCCCTGTGATAAATATAAGTGGATGTTGCTAATTCAACATTAACATGTTTAAGGAAATTTTCTGACGATTCAATAAAGTGGTTGATAGGCTTCATGTCTAAGAAGGTATCTTAAAGTTTAAATTAGACTTTTGGTCATACATACAGCTCTTGTTATTAGGAGACATGGTAGTTTTGTTGAGAGAGGCCCTGTTGACTCTTGCAGTGTGAAGCGTACATATTTTAGGTCAGTTTCATTAATAGCTTGTCCTTTTGATTTACATCTAGTACCTCTTTGGAAAGTTGAGATTGATGTCAGGATGAGCACGTGATTCAGTAAAAACTGCAGCTCCTTGAAGTACTTAGGTTGATGTTGTAGTCCCCTATTTGCATTATTAACATGAGTACATTTTATTGCCACTTAAAATAGATTCCCTGGCCTCCCAGAAAAGGTAGTTTTGATATTGGCAACTTGTTAAGCTGCACTCAGGGCATTGACATTCCATGTTCTCTGTAATGTGCCAAGTTCTTGGTCTACTTATTTATCATGTTGAAGAGACTGAATGCACTGATTTTAAGACAGAGGGCTCATGCCAGGGGAGCGGCTAGCTCTTTTAATGTTACTTTTCTTATTCCTGAAGCTTAAGTTAGAATCTGAGCATAAGGTTTCATTTTATTTTCTCTGGAGCCAATTATTATTTAAAGATGAGAAATGCATGAGTAAATAAATCAAAGAAGGACTTCTAGAAATACTGTGACACGGGTGCTCTGTGCAGCACATCTAAAATACCTCGGATGTGGTCATATCTGGTGGTGAGATTAAGAAATGATGACAGCTCATAAATAAATTCATACCAAATTGATAGCTTTAAGGCCCAATGAGGTGATTGTTTTCTTTGTTCTACTGACCCTGCAACTTAAAAATCCTGTTCCATTCTCTGCTCATTTTCAACGTTCATCTCTTACTTCTGACTCTTATTTCCTCTTAGTCTTATTGTCTCCTGTCTTTGTATTTGTTTGAGCCCTTAACTCACACATGTTTAATTCTCTCTCCAACTTCCTGCCCTCTTTCTCCTTATATCTCGTTTTGCAGATCTTCCGTGGTTAAAATGTTCTCTTGCCAGAAAACTATATTAGCTTAATTCATTTGTTTAAAAATAAGTCTCTTGGGAATTCCCTGGCGGTCCAGTGGTTAGGACTCTGTGTTTTCACTGCTGAGGGCCCGGATTCCATCCCTGGTGAGGGAACTAAGATCCCACAAGCCACGCGGCACATCCAAAAAAAAGAAAAAAAAAAGTTATTTCTGAGAATGGGACTGTGGTGTAATAATAACTAACATTTCTAGCATGCTTATCATGTACCGGCCGTCACCAGGCATTTATATGGCTTATTTTATTTAATAGACACGAGAACCCCATGAAGTAAGTTTTAAAGAGGTGAAGTAACGTGCCTAAGGTCGCACAGCCAGGTAGAGATAGAGCTAAGATTGGAACCCAGTGGGATCATTCTGGAGCCCATGTTCTTTATTAGTCGTTACTTTGTCTCAACTATTCAGTCCATCAAGATTTAAAGGTTTCCAGTGATGTCACTGCACCACACTAGACACATAAATGCTAGAACTGTAGCAAAGAACCCCCTTGGTCTTGCAGGACTGGGTCCCAGGTGTCGTTCAAGAGGCAGGTGTAGGTACTTCCATTACACTTTTCCTGCCAGTGCCTGACTCTTTTCGAAAGTCAGGGAAGTCTTCACGTCTAAGGAGCTGAAGTTTGAAGGATAAGAAAGAGTTTGCCAGCTAGGAAGGAGGAGAAGGCGTATAGATATGAGAAATGAGAGAATATGGGACAGTTGAGGAAGCAGCGTCTCTCACTGTAACTGGAACATGCATGGGTCCTACGAGAGTGGAGAAAGGGGGCAGATGGTGGCAATGAGTCATGGGATTGGTCAGGCCCAGATGCCACGGGCTCCGAGTGCTCTGGTACAGTTTGGACTCTATTCTTCAGTCCCTAGGGGGCTGGTGTGCCCATACCATGTTTCCCTTCTCAGATCCCTCCTGCATGTGCTACCTCATTCCATAGTAGCCGCTGGAAAGCCTGGGAGCTCTGTGGTGTTTAACATCAGTAGCTGAGAGCACTGAGTGAAGAAGCTAGAGGAAATTTTATTGCCGTAGCACTGTAAAAACTAGTGTTTCATACAACCTTTTGATCCTTGGTCCTGTGCAACTATGAATTAAATTAAATCCAAAGCTATAAACAGCTTAATTTCAGTGCTTATATTCTTAACTGGTAAGATTAATACAGAGATATTTTCCAAAGAAGTTTTTATGTAAGCTTAAATGTATGGTTTTTATGCAACAGTGGTTTGTTTTTCCTAATTAAATTAAAATTTGGGGGAAGAAATTACACATTTACATGATGCTGTATGAAGAAGCATTTGGACTTTGTTGAAGAGTTGTAATCAATGCTGTTTAAAATGCTCATTACTTCTGTTAAATACTGTTTAAAATTAACCTTCATAAAGCAAACAACATATTTCTTGATGGCATTTTTTTTCCAAAAAACATTTTTATTAGTCATTTTTCTGGTCTTAACAAGATGAGTAGATATGGACCCAGTTGCTGTTTTTTCATTTAAAACCCATTTTTCTTTTCCATTTTCAGTCAGAAAACTAAAGAGAATATAATAACATTTCAATCAGGTTGCAAAAGTATTGTCTTACCTTACTCAGGGAAAGAGAATTACCTACTGGCCAAAAGAGTAGAATACAATGTAATAGTAAGATATACCTCATATTAAGATTCTTAGGTGGGGACTATTTGAACCAAATTCCAAACATATTTTAATATCTAGAAGATGTTCACAGTCATTACCTTAGAAGCCCATGTGCTTGTTTTAGTGAGGCTGCCCTTGAACAAGAATGAATGGTTTCCTCTCTCCCTTTTCTCCTTTCCTTCCTCCCTTCTTTTGTTTTTAGTTGCCTTCAGCATTTGTAGCACTTTC
Organism: Phocoena sinus; assembly: GCF_008692025.1. Classification (NCBI taxonomy): domain Eukaryota; kingdom Metazoa; phylum Chordata; class Mammalia; order Artiodactyla; family Phocoenidae; genus Phocoena; species Phocoena sinus. Next base: position 29,163,145 of record NC_045775.1, read on the forward strand.
CTTTTGAATGCCTTTGGTAATGAAAAACTTTCATTCTTTATAAGTTGGACTTGATTTGGGGAAATAGCCAAAAGGCATATGGAGTCATAGCTGATTAATAAAATAGGTGAGCACTTTGGGGAATTCTATTTTTGTTAAAATATAAGGTAGAACTATGAGGCACCAAGGCAGATTTTGTTGTAAATCTTATGAACTGCCTTTAAAGAAAATGTCACAAGGAACATTACAGAAAGGTGTTGAGAAATGGTAGAATTGGAATAACTATATAACTTCATAAAGGTGACTTCGTAGAATAACATGATTTGAATGTGTTAAGTTCTATTATTTTGTTTCTTGGGGACTTTGTTCCCTTTTTTGCTGTCATATCTTATACATTAAATATAATTAATTTCTTTTAATTCAGAAAGAATATTAGTTAGTATATTACTGTATATGTGGGAATATACTTGCACCAGTTAATAGAGGTTCCAGCAAACAGAGCAAATAGAATGCAGTAAGGCAAACCTTTTTTCTTTCCCCTGTGTAATTGAACGGTTGCATCATTTGGAGTTCTGAATATCCAAAACATTGTTTCTGAGAAGCTTTGCTCTCAGTAACTGCCAGGGTTTATTCTATACAAGTTATTTCCCTACTTATCCCTCCTTCAATTCACCCTTAATTTAAGTAGTAACTTCCCCATCTGGAAAGGGGTAAGTTCTGCTCCTGAGGCTGTTATTATGATACTAAAGGTGTGGTTTGTCAGGGACTATGATGTGATACCTGTGGTTAAAAAATTTGAAATACTGTGGTATATGTCAGCTGCTTTCTTGACTTAAATTATCTGCTGCCCCTCCCTACCTCCTCCCCCCAGATGTAATGATGCCAGTTTTATTTTTGTAATGTTCTCATTGCAACTCCCTGAATGCTCCATTTAATCCCTTGGAAATGGTTGTTCCCATCAGGATCTATCTGTCCTGTTATTGCTGAGTCAGTGATGGGTCTGGGGCTAAAGTTTGTTCTCTTGATTCTTGTCCATTGTCTCTCCTTGTCATATTTTCTCAGCTGCCTTAAATATGTCAGACCCAAGGACTAGTTACAGAAATACCGCAATACATTATCCAGTCTAAAGCCTTTTTTCTTTCAAATGGGCTTTCAAGAATATAAATAGTATATATAACAGAAACAATATTTAGAGTGCTGGGTGAGAAAGGAATTACTTCCATGCTAGAGTATTTTACAACTCTCACCATGGAATCTCTGAATTGTCTACATCAGAGATTCTTGAGTACTTTAGAATTCAGTTCAACGCTCTTTAGCCTTTTAAAAATTACAAATAAATTTAGGTCCTTTATTTTCAGAACTGATTTTGAGAATTTCATTGTATTTCTTAAGGCAGCTAGTGTCATACTGGGGGGCCCCTAAGCCACAGTCAGCCAGGACTCACTGAATTGCACAACCATTTGAGGCTTTTTTTTTTTTTTTTTTTTTGCGGTACGCGGGCCTCTCACTGCTATGGCCTCTCCCATTGCAGAGCACAGGCTCCGGACGCGCAGGCTCAGCGGCCATGGCTCACGGGCCCAGCCGCTCCGCGGCATGTGGGATCTTCCCGGACCGGGACATGAACCCGTGTCCCCTGCGTCGGCAGGCCAACTCTCAACCACTGCGCCACCAGGGAAGCCCCATCCATTTGAGGCTTTTGATAGAACATGTTTTTAATGCTTTAAAATAATTATCAGCGTAGATCTGGAGACCTTTGAAAAGTCCATAAAGTTAATTACAACTTGAGACACGGCCTCTGCCCAACTGCTTAAGCACTGTATCAATTTTACAGTGTTCCTTTGTTAACAAAATCAATGTGGCTGAGATACAGCATGCTAGGGATATGCAGTTCATTGTATGCAGACATTTTGAAAGGAAGATAATAGTAATAATTACACAGTTATTAAAGAGTCCAGACCTTTGCTATTGTATAGCTAAGATCAGAGGCTTGTGCTTTGCGTTGGTGCTACTGACTGTTGTGCTAAATTATTTGAGTCCTTTGCCCTTGTATCATTTGATGCTTTGACTTTCCGTTGTTGGTTTGGTTCCATGACTTCTAAAAAGATCCCAGAACCTTTTGTAACTATTTTAAGATCAGCAGCTAATGATAATCAGAGCTAACAAGAGGGTGCTTACTTATGTGCCAGGTATTAGTGTAAGCTCTTGACATGTGTTACTTAAACCTCTCAACAAACTATTGAGGTAGAAACTTACTATCCTTATTTTACAGATGAGGAAACTAAGGCTAAGAGAGGTTACCCAGGGTCATACAGTAGTAGTAAGTAGTAGAACTCAATAGGTAGGTAGGTAGGCAAGTAGACAGACGGGAAGAAGTAGAGATACTAGGAGTGGTAGAGGATTAGTGAGACATATAAGAGTTAATTGGCTAACTGCTGTGGTCTAGGCATTATTTTGCTTAGTAGGAAAACAAAGAAGTACAAGAATCAAGTCCAGCCCTCATTGAAATCACAGTTGATCGTAGAATGCCAGGGTATAAATATAGGTAATTAATGATACAATGTGAACACTTTGTAAACCTGATATATGTACAAAGTCTGTAAAAATAGAGGAAGGAATCAGACTTGTGGGGGAAACAGAGGTGAAGGGATATTTCACAGAGGAGATGACTTGTTTGAAAACAACCAGGTTTATCTGTGAGAACAGGGACCATGTATTTTCACTTTGTAACTCCGAATCCTTAGCAAAATACCCAGGATGTAATGAGTGCTCAGTAAATGTTGGATGGGTAGATAGTGGCTTCTGGCTAGCAGTGAGTATGGGGAAAGAGCACTGGAGGGGATGGCTACCCCAGGTGAAAGCACAGGGGCAGGTAAGGGCATGGGGTGCTCTTCAGCAGTGGGGCTGTAGCTGTGTCTCTGGGAAGTGCAATGGATGGGAGTGTGGCTGGCTGCTATATCACACATCACTCTCCTTTGACCACATCCTGGGCTAGCAGTAGGCCCTGTGCCCAGCCTCCCTGCTACACCTGCATTCGATCCTGCCCATATCTCAAGGCCTTGATAAAAATGACACTTCCTCCAGAGAGCTTTCTCGACAGCTGCCAGGAGCAGTACTGTCTCCTGTCTCTAAAGTCAGAGTCCTCCTTGTCTCTAGCACTCCTTTGACACTTAATAACATACTCCCTTGGGTCACCTCTGATTACTGTTTTGTGTTGTTGTTTAACTTCTCCTGTATTGTTCTCTGCTTCTTAGAGTGGAAAAAACCTTGGGGATCATCTGCTGATCTTCCCGTTGATAGAGGAGGAAACAGAAAGCCCATAGAGATGCAAAGAATTACACAGGATCACACAAGCAGTCAGTGACAGGCCCGTCTGTGGCCACAGCCCGGTCTGTGCTTGCTGGTGCTCTGTTCTTTCTCCCAAACCCCATAGTGAGTTTGTGGAGGTGAGAACCGTGTATCACACGTAACTGTGGGTCGCATACTTGCTGCAGAAACTTTTGTAAGTGAAAGAATGAATACCACTTTGGCATTCTGGCTAACGTAAAAATGGTGTGGTTCTCAGCTTTAAAAGTGGCAACTAGGGCATTAAACATACAGAGGATAATAAGACCTCAACCATAAGATACGTTCATTCAGAATTAGTTTGGGCAGAGGTTTTCTGTTAATTTCACCAGAAATACTGTTAAAGGTGGCTGTTCTATTCATTACTTAAAACTCACTTGAACTAAGTCAACTTTATGTATTTCTGGCAGCTTAAACTTAGGTTGCTTATGTTTAAGTTGTGATTGTAAGTTAGTCTAAGTTATTTTCCAGTATAAAAAAAGTAATTTTCTTAATTTAGGAATATTTGCTTCCTATTGACATAATTAAGGATGGAAATTAGACCTCACGGTGCCCTTGAAATTGCTAAGTGAGAAAATTCTTCTCCTGACTCAAAAGGAGGCTTACTGGGACAAACTCTGTTGTCCCCCAACATTCTCATTAGAGGCTCAGATGAGGAGAAGCCTTCTGAATGCGTTCTTAAGTGGGCATTGGGGTGGGGGAGAGCTAGGTACAGGTTATTGCTAAATAGGAACAGCCATGACTTACGCAAGATTTATTACAGAGAAATCACACAACAGACCCTTGCGATTCATTGATTTAACATTCATGAATTCAATTATTCATGAAACAATGACCCAGAAGATCCGTGACATGTAATAATTTGTAATTTGAAATCAGGTGTGCTTGAAATACCTCTGCAGGAGCAGATCACTTAGCTGGTGACAAGCCAACTGCCCAGTTGTTTTTAGCTCATTATCACATATGTAGCAAGTCATGAACTGGTCAAAATTTTTTTTCCTTATGAAGGAAAGCAGCTTCTAGGGCTGGTGATAAAGACTGAAGGGGAGTAAAGAGGTCCTAGAGTGACAGCTTTTTTTTTTTTTTTTTTTTTACCAGAAAACAGAAATCTGGGACAAATTAAAAAGCTGGTGTGCTGGGTTTGGCAGTAGATTGAATCTCTAAAATACATGGTTCAAAAACGAAACAATTTCTAGAAATACCTCGTGAGTATACTGGCCAGTGTGTAAGATTGCACTTTCTGGGGCACCTGTGATCTGTGGCATCATGCACCAATTAGAGTGTTTGCAAGGACCTTGGGAACTCTCTTGTGGAAATTCTGAGTCTACTATATTTCCATCTGTTTTTTATAGGAGAGGCCCAGTAATGATATGGTGACTAAACAGCCTTTTTAAATTACACCGTTAATCTTGCAGGTCAACTGCGATGTTCTTAAATCTCTTGTTGTTGAAGCCTTTAAGATCAGGTAAAACTCCTAGCATATATTAGTAGCCACTTGTATCAAACACTGGCTGTGTTTTTTAAAAGAATATCTGGCTGATCAGATTCTTCTAGCCTCCTAGGAGGAAATCATCTTGAATAGGGAGGGCAATAAAACGGTGCATCTCCAAGTAGACCTGGAAATTGGGGCAGTAGTCTCCCTAGATCCCTGGAGGTCCAAGATTGGCATCAAGTCAGGGAGAAAGGTAACATCTTACTCTGTTGCTGAAAAATACTTAGAATAGAAATTCACGTACCACAAGCCCACAAGCTCCCAGTATCCCTACAGTAAATTTGTGGGATTACCTCCCCTCCTTGTTCATATCCAGTCTCCTTCCAAGGCAAGTTTTTAAACTCTCAGTTATAGCATGGACAAAGGATAGTATTGACATAAACCCTGAATTTTAAAAAGTGGCTCTCCTAGGGATAAGGATAGCTGTGACTTCTAAACAGGAAATTAGTAAGGAAAAGAAGAGGAGAAAAGGGGAGGGAATAGAGAAGCTGGCTCTGGCCTTGTTGCTCGACAAGAGATCCACGGTGCTGTGACAAGACTGGGCAGGCAGAAGCGTAAGACCGAGTCTCAGTGTCGTGGGGTATGCATCAGTAGGATTTCACCAGGAGCAGATGTCCAGATAAGTCCGGTCGATCACAAAACCAGGGAGCAGAACAAGAGCAGAGAAGCACTGTTGAAAATGTGAGGAAGCCATGGCAGCCTAAAGGGATTTTACAGACGGAAGAGCTTCCAGAGGTGGAGGCTACACCAGGCCAAGGCCCTGGAAGTGATCTCTAGCTTCCACGTGAGGCTTTCGTTTCTGCCATCTCTAATGCTGAGACACCCTGTCTCGTATCACCAGCTCCTCTGGTCTTAGAGTTTCCACTTTTTTTCTGGCTGGGCCTCATCTTCTGAATGAGCTGGGGGAAATTACCAGAGTTCTAAGTTTCCTAGGGATTAGATTGTTACAGAGAAGTCCCTATGGTATAGAGGCACTAGGGTGTTCCTCATGGGAGCCAACTCCGTCCAGGGCCCAGTCCCAAGGCCTTTGGTGTGCATGCAGATTGTCCTTGTAGTCCATCTTGGCAGGCCTGCCATCCCTCCCATTCCCAGCATATTTGTTCTCTGTGTCTCAGAGGGCGAGGCTCTGCCTGTGTGGGTGTGTAGCCTGTCAGCACCTGGGTGGTGGACAGCACCCCAGCCACCCTGTGACCAGAGGTTGCTCTTCTGACCTTTCTTAGCCATTCCACTTATAAAGGTTACTTTTGGTTTGGTTTGATTTGTATATTTAGCTGAGTTCATGATAAAGTTTTGTGATCAGACTTTTAAAAATTAATTAATTATTTATTTTTGGCTGCGTTGGGTCTTCGTTGCTGCATGTGGGCTTTCTCTGGTTGCGGTGAGCAGGGGCCACTCTTCGTTGCAGTGCGCAGTCTTCTCATTGCGGTGGCTTCTCTTGTCGCGGAGCACGGGCTCCAGGCACACGGGCTTCAGTAGCTGAGACACGCGAACTCAGTAGCTGTGGCTCACGGGCTCTAGAGAGCAGGCTCGGTAGTTGTGGCACATGGGCTTAGTTGCTCTGTGGCATGTGGGATCTTCCCAGACCAGGGCTCAAACCTATGTCCCCTGCATTGGCAGGCAGATTCTTAACCAATGCGCCACCAGGGAAGTCCCTGTGATCAGATTTTTAATCTAGAATCTAAACAGTCTTAAGTGTTATGGAAGAGATGAATATCAGACTGCAGACTGAAGGATGAGGAAGCTAGGATGATGATTGTGTGTCTTGGTGGAGCCAGTGTGGGATTCCCCAGTAGACCTGGCTTCTGGCCCTTCCAGGTCGAGTGACCTGGGCAAGTCACTTGGCTTCTCCAGGCCACTGTTTTCTCTACTTATCTCTAAGAATTTCTGATGAAGAAAACTTTTCTTCTCCTTTGGCAAGTAAGTCCTGTGGATAAAACCATTCCCATGGAATGTAAATTGATACAGCCACTATGGAGAACAGTATGGAGGTTCCTTAAAAAACTAAAAATAGGACTGCCATACAACCCAGCAGTCCCACTACTGGGCATATACCCTGAGAAAACCATAATTCAAAAAGAGTCATGTACCACAATGTTCATTGCAGCACTATTTACAATAGCCAGGACATGGAAGCAACCTAGGTGTCCATCAACAGATGAATGGATAAAGAAGATGTGGCACATATATACAATGGAATATTACTCAGCCATAAAAAGAAACAAAATTGAGTTATTTGTAGTGAGGTGGATGGACCTAGAGACTGTCATACAGAGTGAAGTAAGTCAGAAAGAGAAAAACAAATACCGTATACTAACACATATATATGGAATCTAAAAAAAAAAAAAAGGTTCTGAAGAACCTAGGGGCAGGACGGGAATAAAGATGCAGACGTAGAGAATGGACTTGAGGACACGGGGAGGGGGAAGGGTAAGTTGGGACAAAGTGAGAGAGTGGCATGGACATATATACACTACCAAATGTAAAATAGATAGCTAATGGGAAGCAGCCACATAGCACAGGGAGATCAGCACCATGCTTTGTGACCACCTAGAGGGGTGCGATAGGGAGGGTGGGATAGGGAGAGTGGGAGGGAGATGCAAGAGGGAGGAGATATAGGGATATATGTATATGTATAGCTGATTCACTTTGTTATACAGCAGAAACTAACACACCATTGTAAAGCAATTATACTCCAATAAAGAGGTAAAAAAAAAAAAATTCCCGTGTTTTTATGCAAGAACAAGCCTATTGATTCCTCCGTCAATTAAACCTTCAAATCTCCAATCCATCTTTTTTTTCATACCTTAGTTGTAGAAAGGATTAGATTGATTTGTTGAAAATTCTGAGTTATAGAACATTGCAAAAGAAGCCCAGGCTTTCTGCTTAAAGTTTATATGTATGGAAAATCTAGGCTCACTGATAGCTAAGGGGTTTCTATTTATATATATCTCCTTGCTCTTATTAAAATATACAACTTACTGCAGTGTGTTATACATGGTAGTTGATTATTAAATATTTATGGATTTGCTGAGTGAATAAGAACATTCCTGGTACTTTTAACACCTAGATGTGGATCTTTGGTTAGAAGCTCATGTATTGCTTATTTGAGTGTTCCTCAAGTGATTTTTCAGAATGCTTTTTTTTTACTTTCATTCTTCAAGGGGCAAGACACTTCCCTTGTTTATACAGTTTACTTTCATTGGAAACTTACTGTTGAGGTTTCTCGTTGTCCTCATGTCCATGTGTCCATTCCCCTGTTCTCCCACAGTTATACAATTTTAACTAGAGATATGGCCACCCAGAATAAAGACTACATTTCCAGACTCCCTTGCAGGTAGGTGTGGCGTGTGACTAAGTCCTGGCCACATAAAGGGAGCAGAAGCAATAATACAACTTCTCACATTATGCCCTTTAGGGTTGTGACTCCCTTCCACTTTCTTCTCTTCCCACTGGTGGGAAGACTCTTTGGACAAGGGCTAACACAGCAGGTTTTGAAGAGCCAAAAAATAAAAGGAACTTAGGTCCTGAGCAATTTTGTGGAGCCCAGGCCCCATAATACACGTAAACTTAAATTTCATGGCACTCTTATTCCTAATTGCCACAAATTCCCAATTACCGGAGTGTGAATTTGTGAGAGTTGCTGCATCATAAACTGCTGTGTCCCCTTTAATTCGTTCTGCTGAGTCTTATTAATGGAATCATTGTGTTCTGTGTTGTATTTGAAAATATTTGGAAATAAGCTGTGTCCCTGAAAGGTGGGAGCAGCCCAAGCAACTAAGCACGGTGTTCACTTTGGCAGCAGCCCTACCCTCTCTTCCCCTCCAACGTACAGGCCTGAGCAGTGTGTCTGCTCTCTCCACGAGCGGCTGTCTGAATTCTGCCTTAAGCCTGAGATGGTAGCTCCATGCGGGTTGCTATTTAATATGGAAGAGGGTGAGATTGGCTAGGACCTCTGTTCTTCAGATCCATCAAGTCCATCTAGTGTATGTCACTATCCTCTTGTACCTAAAGCCAGCTCTACCACATGTCTATATAGAGACAGCCAGAGACAAAGGTAGAGAAATAGCTTGGCCTAGGGGCAGGAGAAAGGGCGGCTGAGCTTACGGGAGACTAAAATTTCCAAACAGATGTGATCTAAAGCAGCGGTACCCAGAGAGCAGCATCAGTAAACTGTGAATTTGTTAGAAATATACATCCTTAGGCCCCAACCCATCTGAACTAAATCAGCAGCTCTGGAGATGAGGTTCACAGTCTGTGCTTTCAAAAGCCCTCTAGCAGGGCTTCCCTGGTGGCGCAGTGGTTGAGAGTCTGCCTGCCGATGCAGGGGACTCGGGTTCGTGCCCCGGTCAGGGAAGATCCCACATGCCGCGGAGCGGCTGAACCCGTGAGCCATGGCCGCTGAGCCTGCGTGTCCAGAGCCTGTGCTCTGCAACGGGAGAGGCCGCAGCAGTGAGAGGCCCGCGTACCGCAAAAGAAAAAAAAAAGTCCTCTAGCATGTTCAAGTGAGAATCGGGGGTCTAAAGGGTGTTGAAAAGCTGAGAGCGGTAGTTACAATGGCTGTATCCCAATGAGAGTTACCGGGTCCAAAAAAAGCGTGGCTAGAGGAAAAGGACCAGGTGGGGAATGAGGTGAGGAAGCATTCTCTTAAGAGAGAGGAGTAAAACTAAGCTGGGATTCATGTGATGCTCCTGTAAGGGGTCTCAATACTGTACATCCTGAGTTTGGTACCAGGAGCCCATCTGGCCTCCTGCTTGTGGTTCAGGAGTATCATTAGCCAGATGTGCACAAGTGCCTTTGTATCACCCTATATACAAACTGTGCTTCTTAAATCGCCGGTATTTTTGAAGTGGAAAAAGGTGCTATAAACCCATGCTGACTGCAATGAATAGGGAAGGCTCTTCAGTCACTTACCTCTCAGCCCGGCAGGCTGAACTCCACCTTAGCCTGGAAGAGGTTTTGAGCCAAGACCTAAGCCCTTTAATGGCTATGAAGAAAAAAAAGTAGAATTTCCATGTAAGGGCTACCAAGAATATAAGTGCCTATTTAATAAATTATTTTTTGAAATGCCTTTTCCATTTTGGTAGTTGAAGTTGGAAAAATGTTTGGAGTACTATAATTATCATTTCTGGGAAAAAATACACATTGCAGTATTTTTGTTTTTGCTGCAGGTCAAGTTGTAGTTCAGGATGGAAAGTAAACACGTCCCTTTGCTCAGCTGCGGCTCACATATTTGTAGTCTCCCGGTGCCCTCTCAGCGGTTGCAGTGGATGAGGGTTTACGCCATGGGTACACAAAGGATACAAAGACAGCATAGAAACGTGGGGCCCTCTCAGGGGCTCGGCCTGGCGCATATCTGATTAGAAAGTTGGTGCTGGAGCCGAAGGAACGGTCAGAAAGGTGGAGAAGCCTTCAGAGAAAGTCATGGGGAGGGAGTGAGGCTGTGCAGAGAGGTGCTGGCCATCAAAGGTGGTCTGCAAGGAAGAGGCAATTTCTTACCCGGGAGGGCTTTCCTTCATGGTACAGGGGTAAATGTCAGGAGGCCTTTGTTTGGGCGAGGCAGTCATTACCATATATGCCATCCCGTCAATCTGGTAGCTTTGTAGGCAGGCCCATCACACATCCTGAATGCAGAAATAGCTGGGAAGACTCTCCAGGGAAAACTACCTGAATAAGGTAGCTTCCTTCCTTCTCTCCAGAGGGAGGATTGGTCTCTCAAAAAGCAGCATTTTAAAAAAAGGAATTAAAGTAAATGGAAGCTGACAGAGAAACAGCACTTGAGCACAACTTTTAGCATAGTAGGGTGATGATGTGTGCTGGGCATGTTAAGATATGTATGTGATACAGGGCATATTTGTGTGTGTTTCATAGTTATCTTTTTTTTAATTAATTTATTTTATGTATTTATTTTTGGCTGCGTTGGTTCCTCGTTGCTGTGTGCGGGCTTTCTCTAGTTGTGGAGGGCGGGGGCTGCTCTTCATTGCGGTGCGCGAGCTTCTCATTGCGGTGGCTTCTCGTTGCGGAGCACGGGCTCTAGGCGCGTGGGCTTCAGCAGTTGTGGCTCGTGGGCTCAGTTGTTGCGGCTCGTGGGCTCTAGAGCTCAGGCTCAGTAGCTGTGGCACACTGGCTCAGTTGCTCCGCAGCATGTGGGATCTTCCCGGACCAGGGCTCGAACCCCTGTCGCCTGCATTGGCAGACGGATTCCTAACCACTGCACCACCAGGGAAGCCCCTCATAGTCATCTTTACCTATGTCAATAATAGCAAACATTTAATGATCACATCTGTGTTCATTATGCCCAGTTACCATGTTGGGCATTAGGTTTAAAACAAACTGAGAAGGAAAGTGAACTAACAAGAGGGCCTATGTGTGTCCTGTGTGTGTGTGTGTGTGTGTGTGTGTGTGTGTATGTTTATACGCATACATACATATATACATATAAAATACTTGAAATATTCTTTTACATTTATATAATATTTTATATATGAAAGAATGTGTATATTCTTTTAGTCTCCAAACAGATTTGTAGAATAAGTATTTTTATGCCCTGTTTAACACAATGGTATACTGAGTATTCTGAGGTCTGACTCAAAGCTCAGACTTTTTCTAATAATTAATGATGGTGATGATAAGAACTACCATCACTTGGGCACTTAGATGTACCAGGTACGGGGCTACTTGCAATATTTATTATCTCACTTGACACTTAAAACAACCCTGAGGCAATTTTATGACCCAGAGAGGTCAAAAAACTTGCCTGAGATCACACAGCTAGCTGTAGAAGAGCCAAGATTTGAGCATAGTTCTTTCTGGCTCTCAAATCTTTGTGGTAAACCAGTAGCTATACTGACCCCCATGTAAGAGAGATAAAAAGCAACCACTGTTAAATGACAAGTAAGTGTTACAAACAAGTAGTTTATCTTTAGCAAGACAGAAATAAGAAAGGGAGGAAGGGAAAGAAAAAAATAAATGGCCAAAATATTTTTTCACAACTCTCTTTCTGTAATTTTAGCCACACGTTTTTTTCCCCCCCCATAATGTGCAGACCCTCATGAGAACTACCAGTTAGTTGAACAGTAAGAGAGCCTGCTGTTCCTTATTTGCACTGCTACTGTCAGCAAAGACAGAGCAGCAGCCGTGTTCTGCAGACTCTACCCGTCCTTTATTCATCTGCCTTTTATTGTTGATCATTTTAACTGAATAAGTATAGTCACTTTGAGGAAACTTTGAAGACGTTAGGTCAGCACATAATTTTTTGGGGGGTCCTTCTGGAGACTTGAGATCCATATGCCACCTCTGGGACTCAGAAAGTTATTGACGGTATTACTGACAGAACCCTTGGTTTACTGTTCTTTTTTTTTTCTTAAATCATATAAGATCACATTTCCTACCATATTGCTAAAACTCTACAGTGGTAACAAATACTGGAGTTCTAAAAGAAAAAGACTGGCCCCTCCTTTAATGTAACAATCATTTGTTGGTCTTCCTTAGCTGAGCAGAAGCCAAGAGGCCCTGGAACCTGACTGCACAGGAAGGGCTCACAGGACTTCTGGCTGGAGTATATTCGTAAGACACCCACAGGGACCAGCCTCTCATTTTACAGATGAGGAACACCAGACCCTTCATTTCACCTCTTTCACATCTGACATTTTAGTACATTTTCTTATATCCATGTCATGATTAAAGAAAGTTACAACCAAGTTAGTAGCAGTATCCTTTCCACTGTGGAGGAAAACTTGAAGTATGGAAAGTGACCCACCCAAAGACACAGAATCATTCAGCACAATAGAAGCTTTGTTTGTGTTCTATAATGGATGTTGCCTTCCGTTTAAACGCTACCCTGGGGAATTCTTCATTTCTAATGTTTATGCCTCTATGACATTTTCAAGCTGTTATGAAGATTCCTCTTAAGATGTTGCTGAACTGACCATACAAACTTTAGTTCATTTAAGTCTTCATCATCAGTCATTTGTCCCATTCTTTAATAATTTTCATTCTTTTTTTTTTTTTGGCTGAGTTGGGTTTTCATTGCTGCGTGCCGGCTTTCTCTAGTTGCGGCGAGCAGGGGCTACTCTTTGTTGCAGTGCGCTGGCTTCTTATTGCAGTGGCTTCTCTTGTTGCAGAGCACAGGCTCTAGGCACGCAGGCTTCAGTAGTTGTGGCACTCAGGCTCAGTAGTTGTGGCTCGCGGGCTCTGGAGCACAGGCTCAGTAGTTGTGGCACACGGGCTTAGTTGCTCTGCGGCATGTGGGATCCTCCCGGACCAGGGCTCGAGCCCACATCCCCTGCATTGGCAGGCGGATTCTTGACCGCTGTGCCACCAGAGAAGTCCCTTCACTCATTTTTGTGGGCTTGTGTTTATGGCAAGGAGGGGACACGAGGTTTTCAGAGAAGGCTATAGTTTATTAGGTAAAATTAATCTTTTTGAAACCAATCTTCAGGTCTTTTACATTTATCCAAACTATCCTTAGGCCTTACTTTATTGCCAGATTAAAAAAAAAATAAATTCATTATTACATATTGAAAACTTGTTACCGTGTGTGAAGACATGAATATAGTTATTTGAATGGCAAATCCTTCTGGGAGTAAACTGAATACATGTTCCTGGTGTGAGTTAACAGATGATGAGATAAAATGTCTCTGGACTCAAAATTCTAATAAACTTTCATAAGTCAGGATTTTAAATCCTGGAGGATGCACACAGGTCTCGTTTGGGAGCTAATCTCTCTCCCACTCCCTACTCCCTCTACCCCAGCACCTACCACCAGAGGCAGATGCTGGACACCCCTTTCAGCTTTTCTCATTTCTCCCAGGAAGATTCCAGAGAACTTGTTGATTCAGATGTCCTAAGATTTAAAGCGGCTTCCGATCCCCTGGGAGTATAGGGGACTGCGGGGGTGACGGGTGGCTAGAACAGTGAATAAACCCTTACGGTACATTGGAGTCATCAGGGAGACTTTAAGATACTGATGCTGGGGTCCCACTTCTAGTAATTCTGATTTAATTGGTCTGGGATGTATTCTGAGCTTTTGAACTTTCAAAGTTCCTCAGGGATTCTAATGTGCCGCCAGGGTTGAGAATCAAAATTCTAGCATTGTGGTTCTCACACGATAGTATGCATGAAAAATCTCCCGGAGGATTTGTTCAAGCACAGACTCCTGGGCCCCACCCTCAGAGTTTCTGATTCTGCAGGTCTGATGTGGGCCTTAGAGTTGCCTCTCTAGCAAGTTCCCAGGAAATGGCTGATGTGCTGGTCCATGGACTGCTGTTTGAGAACCACCAACCTAGAGCAGTTTGTCTCATCTGGGAATCTCGCTAAAATGCAGATTCTGAGTCAGTAGGCTTGGCACGGGGTCTGCGCTTCTGCAGCTCCAGCAGGCTCCCAGGGTCTGCGCTTCTGCAGCTCCAGCAGGCTCCCGGCGGATACTGCTGCTGATGCGGCCGGTCCAGCAAAGCTCTAATGGAAAGCACCGTTTCAACCCAATTCAGTAACATCCTGCCTAGAAAAGATGTAAGATGTGTGGTCAGTGAGATTCCTGGAGGTACCATGGGCTCAGCATACAGCTTGGACCACTTGGAGGCAGGCAGAGATCTGGAGGGCTTAGTGCTGCTTTGGCATTTGGCCAGCTGCCGTTTGCCTGGATGTTTGAACGTGCCCCTGGTGAAGCTCTGTTGTCAGTAGAGAACTTCATTGTAAAGATTCCCATTTTGCTTGAAGGAGTAACACAGTGGTCCTCAACCCCAGTCACACAATAGGATCACCTAGGGAGCTAGAAACAGATATTAATTCCCAGGCTCCTGCCCCAGAAAGTCTGCTATAATTGATTGGAGGTGGAATCCAGACAGTGGCATTCTTAAAAGCTTTGTAAGTGATCCTAACGCACAGCCAGGGTTGAGAACCACTGAGTTCAAGGATCGCGTGTTGTGGTCTTACAGATAATTTAATTATTTTTCTTTATATTGGGCTAATTTATATCCCACTCTGGTACAAACTAACTTTATTAGGTGTTTGAAAACAATTTAATGTGACATGTTTAACAAACCACCAGGGAAAGGCTCTGTGTAGATGCCATCACTGTTAAATCCTAAATTCAGAGTAAAAGAAAGTGCTGGGAAAGTACAGCTGGTGTTTCCGAACGAGCTGAAATATGAAATATTTCTGGGACTGTATCAACAAGCCTAATTTTTTCCCCTCGGGGTTATGGTTGTGTGGAACAAGTCTTCACCACGAAGCTTGCCAAAAAAGGTTATGATAAAATCATGGAATGTGAATGAAAAGAATTCACAGTGTAACTTTAAAGGAGTCAGCCTCTAAATTTAAAAATGCAGGGATGACATGTGTCTTGCACTTGTAGTAGAAGTCTTCAGAACCAAATAGTGCTGGGTATAAGAGAGCTCCTCCTTTATGTTTGTGTGGCCAAGAAGCAAATGAGATGGGGAGGATGGCCAACCAGAAAGTGATGAGGACACAGCCGAAGACCCTGAACCTCTTTATCTTTGCAAATGACTTTTTAAAAAATTTGTTTTTGTCTGCGTTGGGTCTTCGTTGCTGTGCGCAGGCTTTCTCTAGTTGTGGAGAGCGGGGGCTACTCTTTGTTGCAGCGTGCAGGCTTCTCATTGCAGTGCCGTCACTTCTTGCAGAGCACGGGCTCTAGGCGCGTGGGCTTCAGTAGTCGCAGCACACGGGCTCAGCAGTTGTGGCTCATGGGCTCTAGAGCGCAGGCTCAGTAGTTGTGGTACACAGGCTTAGTTGCTCCGCAGCATGTGGGACCTTCCCGGGCCAGGGCTCGAACCCGTGTCCCCTGTATTGGCAAGCCGATTTTTCACCTCTATGCCACCAGGGAAGTCCCTGCAAATGACTTTTGCATTCTATACTTGAGCAAAAATGTAGCCATTGACTCAACATACAAATACCAGGAAAGCTGAAGTTACTTTTGCTCTTGGCATTGTGGACTAGTGTGAAGTTCGTGCTTTGGAGGCTCTGCCACTTACTTTGTGACCTTGGCCAAGTTTCTTAGTCTCTCTGTTCCTGTCTCCTCATCTGCCAAGTAGCAATGCCGATTTCATCTCTTTCACACAGGAGTGGGAAGGGGTGTGAGCACGAGGTGAGGCATGGCACCTCACGGAGAAGGTACCTAGTTGGTAGATATTCTTTCACTGCTCTAACATGATCATGAGAATTGAATCCTTAATAAGAAACACCATCCAGCAAAATGTTTTTCTTATAAGTCTTTACTGGTATTTTTTACCTGTGAATTATACTAATTCAGATTTCTTCTTAACAGTCACGAGACAAATATTTTCTATGTGGCGAGTAGGTTTGTTCTTGCCTCGGAGACTTTATTCTTGCTGTTTCCTGCATCTGGGACACCCTTGCCCTGCAGTTTGCCTGCCTTCCCCCTTCTTTCATTCAGGTCTCTGTGCAGGTGCCATGTCCTCAAGAGACCACCTGGCCAATGCATTACAGTCGTATTGTCAATTCTGCTTCAAAGAATTTGTCACCGTCTGGCATTATGCTGTGTAGTTCTTTGTTTATTATGTAACTCCTCTAGAATGGTAAATCCAGGAAGGCAAGCAAGGACTTTGTTTTATTCCCTGCTCCAAGCCCTATGCCTAGAATCCTTGGCACATGGAACTCATTCAGTAGATATGTGCTGAATGAAGGGGTGAAGGAAGGATTCATAGATTGCATCTCAGCTGGTACCATGAGGTGTGTCTCCCAGGACCACCTGGTGGCCACTGTGATACCCTAGGCTGATGCCATAGCTACTGCAGGACTTCAGATTCTAAAGGAGTGAGGTTTTAAAGGAGGGAGATTACGAGAGTAAGGTATGGGGAAAACAGTGATCCCAGACTCTTCTCCTCTTAACTCTATGTTCTGTCTGCTAAACTCTGCGATATTAGTTCTAATCCAAATTTGGGTTCCCTTAAAATAGCTCCATAGTTGGAACTCCCAAGAATTTCTCAGAATGATGATGGGTTGCCTGTGTGCATGTATATTGTATACGTGAGAATTGGGATAGATTTCAGCAAAGCACAGAGTACCCAGCAGCACTGACTTTGTGTTTGTCTTTCTAAATTTACTGGTCCATTTTACGTGGCCTGTTTTTCCATTAATACGTGTGCAGCATATCTGCTGTTATTATTTTATTTATTTATTTATTTTTGCGGTACGCGGGCCTCTCACTGTTATGGCCTCTCCCGTTGTGGAGCACAGGCTCCAGACGCGCAGGCTCAGCGGCCATGGCTCACGGGCCTAGCTGCTCCGCAGCATGTGGGATCCTCCCAGACTGGGCCACGAACCCGTGTCCCCTGCATTGGCAGGCGGACTCTCAACCACTGTGCCACCAGGGAAGCCCTGCTGTTATTTTTAAATGGCCATTTTAAGAGGTTTTGAAAGAGGAAGAATGCTTCAGTGTCAGATGTGGGAGACTCTACAGAAATTAAATAGCTAGAATGAGAATCTGGCAGTATAATTTTTCTTTTTTTTTTTCTTTTTCCATTTAGTAGTTTTTCATTCGTCTTTGGTTTTCTTTAAATCTGTGTTTAAAGCAGAAAACCCTTGAATGCGTTTGCTGCTTGTAGATCATGATTTTACTTTTCCTGTTGACATATGGATGTGGAAAAAGTCTACAACTGGCCGAGATGCAGGTTAAAGTGACTAGGATTGATACAGACTTGCCATTATTATTGTAAAGTCACTTTAATACTGGGTGACCCTGTCAATATTTTGAGGCTAACCTCTTAAAGAGAGATAATATGATGAAACTAGCTTATTTCCCTTAATTACCTCTGCTGCAAGTGATCCTGTCACTTTAGTCTTTCTGTATGTGGGGCAGTTGTTTTTTTTTTGTTTTTTTTTTTTTAAGATGCCAGTTGCAAAGTGTTGCCCGGGCAACCAGACTGAAGAGGTTGTTAATTAAGTTAAGTACTATATATAGACTTGATAGACATCATAGGGAAAGAGTAAGGAGAGGCTTCTCTTCAAATGGATAAAATTTAAAATTCAGAGGTAATATCAGAAAAGCCTTCTAAATGATAGAAAATATATGGTGTGTCTGTAGTTTTCTCCTTATTTTCTCCATGGAAGAGAGATGGAGTAGAGACACAGATGAATAAATGAAATCGACTGCAAGAATTATTTAGAAACAGGCTGAGAAAGAAGGTTTTAGAAAAACAATTCCTGATGCTATGGTAACCATAGTTGGGTTCAAGCGACAGGCTGATGATGGGGGAAGGGAAGGATGCTGGGTGAGTGTTTTAGATAATCTGTTGAAAAGTGAATAGAGGGTAGAATGAAGAGGAGAATAAAGCTAAGACACTTGATTACAAAATTAAAAAAAAGATTTAGATCTTAGAAATCTAAAGTCTTTGAAAGCATCACTTTACAATTTGCCAAGTCAGTATAACAGGCTTGAATCTTCTGCCTGCTAGTCATGAACTTAACAACACATCCTTGAAAAATTAAAGTAAAAACTGTTAGAAATATGAGGAGAAGTTGCTGGTTCATAGTGGGAGATTTTTTATAGCTCCTTCTTGGGAATCAGGTAAAAAATGTAAGATGTAAGTGAGCTGAATGTCATAATTAAGCTTGATTTAATAGATTTGCAAGTTTGGATTCAATAAACAGAGAATACATGTCCTTTCCAAATACTTGTGTATTCAAAAAGTTGGCCATAGGCCACGTGTACATACATGCCAAAAAAACAAAAACAAAAGATAAACTCAAGAAATTAACAGAAGTAGAAAATTGTATAGCCTACATTTTCTGCCAACAGGGCAGTGAAACTATAAATTAAACTGAAAAGGAAAGTCAAGGAGAAAGAAAGGAAAAAGGAAAGCCACGTAGAAATTTATTAGCACTGTCCTAAAAAGTCCTTAGTTAAAGAAGAGATCAAAACTGAATTAGAAATGAGTTACATTGAGAGTAGTATGTATCAAAAATTAGAATATAACCAAAGCAATATTTGGCTAAAGTATTAAAATCATAATTAAAGTTATTCACACTTCTGAGAAAGTAGAAGAGAAAGTGAACTAAGCATCAATTTTAAACCTAGAGAAAAGCCAGGTAAACAATCTGAAAGACAAAGAAGGAAGAGATTCAGAAACTTGAGAGAACCCATGAACACATAAACCACAAAAAAGAAAGCTTGCTCCATAAAGCCTGAAATGAATTTGTAACTCTAGATAAATGAGGTATTTCTTAATGTATATATTTCTTAATATATATAAATATGTTATATATATTTCAACATATGTTAGTATAGATAATTCTAAAAAAGGTGGAACACCTGAATAATCTAATAACCAACAAAGAAATCTGTCCTTTCCTCCTTTAAAAATATACTGAGTTCAGACAGGTTCATGAGTTATATGAAAACATCAAAGAATAGATAATTCCTGTGGTATATGAACTGCTTTATAGCCGAGAAAGAGGCAGAATGATAAACAGGTCATTGAAAAAGTTAGTATAACTCTGGAACTAAGACCAGATGAGGCCAGCACACACACACGAAAAGAGAGAGCTGCGGGCTAATATTACTCAAGCTTATTAATCTAAAAATCTTAAAACGTTAGGAAGTCACACCCAGCTGGATC
The DNA here is from genome assembly GCF_008692025.1 of Phocoena sinus. Lineage (NCBI taxonomy): Eukaryota > Metazoa > Chordata > Mammalia > Artiodactyla > Phocoenidae > Phocoena > Phocoena sinus. Next base: position 29,182,552 of record NC_045775.1, read on the forward strand.
TTTAGAAAGAGGGTTTATTCTAAGAAAACGAGGCTAGTTTAAAATATACTAATTGATTATATTAGTAAATTAAAGGGAAAGCCAATATGAATCTTGAGAAAAGTTGAAAAAGCATTTATAATAAGGTTTAATCCTCTTATGTGGTACCTTGTGTGGTACCTTATGCCACGTGTGTTACTAAGGCAGGTCTTCAGAAGTAAATAAATCTCTCAGGGCTTGAGCTGCAAAATACGTTATCAGTCAGTGACAATGTTGGGACTGTTAAAAGAAACTTAAAGAGCAGAATAACTAGGAAGATCTAATATGTTGGGTTTTAATGAAAACATCTGATTATGTTTTTAAAATCTGATTATACATACCAAATATTTTCTAGAATAAGAATGTAATAGAATGTGATACAGAATAAGTTAATTACAGCACATTAACAAGAGTAGAAATTAAGTGCTGTTTGCAGTTAAAGTCATAGCACTCTTATTAATTATGGGACCATGTGTTTGTGTTTGACAGATAAGAGATCTACTCAGTGTGCTTTACACACTCCATCTCCCATACAGCCACGATTTGCTTTCTCCTCCTCAGCTCTTTGATTTGTTCTGCCCACACTGATGGGGATCCAGGAGTGGAATTCCTCTTAATTGTGTTCTCTTCTGAAGACAGTTGCTTGGGCTTGTAATATGAAAATTGGATATATGTATCCTCTGTATATCCTGCTGCAGCCACACTGGCCTCTTGCTCCTCTTGGGACGCGCAGGAGTGCAGTAGCTGTGCCCTCTGCTGGGATGCTCTTCTCCCAAGTATCTCCATGGCCCACCCTTCACTCCTTCAAATCTGTTCAAACATCAGCTTCCCAGTGATGCCTATTCCGACCAAATTGTGTTTTGTTTTGTTTTTTTTAATTTATCTTTGGCTGTATTGGGTCTTCATTGCTGTGCTCAGGCTTTCTCTAGTTGCGGCGAGCAGGGGCTACTCTTCATTGCAGTGTGCGGGCTTCTCATTGCAGTGGATTCTCTTGTTGCAGAGCACAGGCTCTAGGTGCGCGGGCTTCAGTATTGTGGCACGCAGGCTCAGTAGTTGTGGCACACGGGCTTGGTTGCTCTGTGGCATGTGGGATCTTCCCAGACCAGGGCTCGAACCTGTGTCCCCTGCATTGGCAGGTGGATTCTTAACCACTGTGCCACCAGGGAAGTCCCCCGACCAAATTGTAACTGCCCCCCACTTCTTCCATGCACTCTAATTCCCTCTTGCTCTGTTCTATTCCCCCACCCAGCACTTATCACCCTCTGCTACTATATAGTTTGCTTATTTATAATATTTATTGTTTATTTTATATCACCCTTCAGTGCATTGTAAACTGTATAAGGGCCAGGATCTATGTTTGTTTTCCTTGTGGTGTATCCCAGGCTGCTGGAACAGCAGGTACTTGAGAAATATTTTTTAATGAATTTACTAGAACTATGAGTATGAAGGCTCTCCTGTGCTATCTTTTGATTGGACAAGAAATAGTTACACACGGGGGCTTCCCTGGTGGCGCAGTGGTTGAGAGTCCGCCTGCCAATGCAGGGGACACGGGTTCGTGCCCCGGTCTGGGAGGATCCCACGTGCCGCGGAGCGGCTGGGCCCGTGAGCCATGCCCGCTGGGCTTGTGCGTCCGGAGCCTGTGCTCCGCAACGGGAGAGGCCACAACAGTGAGAGGCCCGCGCACAGCAAAAAAAAAAAAAAAAAAAAAAAGAAATAGTTACACAAGGAAGATGGATGGTGAAATGAAAGATACAGCAATCAAGGTAGAAGTGACCTGAAGGACACTTGATTTTGGAAATAGACCTACTTTTGTAATATAAAGAGCTAAGTGGGCTGGAAGTAAGGAAGCTTGGATTCTTGCTTTAATTTTACCACTGACCTTAGACACATCGCTTGAATTCTCGGACCTCAGGTTCTTTATCTACAAAATAGACTAAAATTTTCAGTTTAGAAGGCTGAACTAGGAGACCTCTTGCATCTAACCCTGCTTTGTGCTTCTTTGTGGATTTTACTTTAGGAAAGACAGAGCTTATGAACGTACCCCAATATGACATGGCATTATTTTCACCCAACGTTTTCCGAACTCTTTCCACTCAAGGTCATGAGGCTATGATGATGTGCTTTTGGTTTATTTCAGACTTCTCTTTTCTTTTTTTTTTTTTGAGTTTAAAAAGGTATTATTCTTTATTTTAAAAAATAGTGATAAAATATGCGTAATGTAAACCATCTTCACTATATTTAAAGTGAAGGCATATTAATGCCACAGTTCAGTGGCATTAAGTACATTCACATTGTTTGTGCAACCATCACCACCATCCATCTCCAGAACGTTTTTCTTTTTTTTTTTTTCACACACAACACACTGTAAGTGGATGACCACAACAAAAGCAACAATGATTGCACTTACCAAACACGAAACACACTCATGCTATGTCATAATATTGACATTCAGTCCAGGAATCCTTCACAGTAACAGCTCCTTTACTTTGCAGTGAAAATTGATTTGTATATTTTTTGCCTCTGAGTCCTTGTGGGATTTTTTTTTTTTATTCAAACAGAAAGTCACAAAAATTATAATCATCCTCATCAGTTCACTGAGTCCCATGTAATTAATTTTTTTTATCTTGATCTTTTGTTAGCACTTTTATGAATTCATCAGTTTTCCATTAGAGTTCCGAAAATGCTTCTTCATTCGGTTCAGCACTATAGTCAGTTACCAGAAACCTGTACTTGTCAGAGTCTTTTCCATGAATTCCTTGAAGATGAAACCCTTTTATAGGAACATATTTGCAAAAGCATCAGAGTACACCCAGAACTGTCTGTAAATGACAAAAGACTTAAAAATGACCACGGTTAAAGATTTGATGACAGTTCATAATAATGCAATTCACAAGGGCCTAATGGGGCTATAAGTTTCTTAAAAGCTTAAACCAAGAAACTGAGCTGTGGACCGGGGCTCCAGAAGCTAGGGCTTTTCTTGATTTATTTTTCTTATCTGTAAAATGGAAGTGCAGCAACAGGTTGGTGACATAGTACTGTAGAAAGGAGAATGAGGTACATTTGATGGATTTCTGCTAGGGATAGAAACACACCAGATGCCATTTCGGGAAATTACATGGGAATTTGGCCTCAATATCCATCTTGCTAAGGCTTTCATATCATCTTAATCTGTTCATCTCCTCAAATTTCAGAGCTTGGAGGTCGAGTTCCTCCGTGGTGATTCTCATGCATCTTGTCTTCAGTCCCCAAAGCAGCCATTAGGTATTTGTGGGCCTGTTTTGGTGTTTAAATGTACACTGTTTTCAAAGAATGGCCCTTAAAACTCCTCTTAAACTTAAAGATCTTTCCATTGGTCAGTGACTGAGTCCTGTTTTCAGAGTCTCTACGTCACACAGGCATCTTCCCTCCGCCTTTCTTCACCTGGTCCATGTGCTGGACATGGATTGTTCAACACAAGGGAGGGGACGGGCCAATGGAGAAGGCAGCTTCCACCTCTCGCTCTGGTGTCATGAGCAGGTCACAGGAAAGATTTCCATGGGAGGCTTAGCTGTGTTGGAGGGTTCTCACCAGATTTCTGTCCCTCCTGTACTCTTTGTTAGTTAGTCTATCATCAGGGCTGCCTGCACTTATGGGGAAAGTGCCCCATGCTGCCCCTGGGCCTGTGCTAAACTCTTTCTCTCCCATTTAGAAGAGAAGCCAGATTGCTCCAAGGCCCGCTGTGAAGTCCAGTTCTCTCCGCGTTGTCCTGAAGACTCCGTTCTGATCGAGGGTTACGCGCCCCCCGGGGAGTGCTGCCCCCTCCCCAGCCGCTGCGTGTGCGACCCCGCGGGCTGCCTGCGGAAAGTCTGCCAGCCAGGATACCTGAACATACTTGTGTCCAAAGCCTCAGGGAAGCCGGGAGAGTGCTGTGACCTCTATGAGTGCAAACCAGGTATGCACGGGCTTGGTCCCAGCAGCCTCGCTGCTTTGCATCAGAGGGCAGCAGCAGCCAGCCTTCCCCCGCCCCCCCGCCCCACCCTGGCCACTTGACAGTGGGACGCTGCAAACCTGCTACTCTGGGCTAACAGCAGCCTGGCTTCTGCCCTCCAGTCAGAGAACCAGATAATCCACTGGTACAGAAGTGCCTTCAGAGAGGGACCTTGCCTTTTTCTCTTCTTCTTTTTTCTTCCTTCAAAGTATGCTTGATGGGGGCCGTAGGGTTAAAACTTATGGTACTGTGGTTGCCTGCTTCATTCCCCCAGAGGAGGTCATCGTCCTCATTTGCAGATATATCTGTCACTTTAAAGTATTACATGTAAAAACAATCATCATACATAAAACAGAAAGTTATTTTTAGATAAATATATGCATCAAAATGCCAGACATTTTATAATGAAATACTCAGCCCCAGTCTTCCTCCTTGCCAGCTCCCCACCATCCGTCTGTTAGCTTTATAGCATGTGCTAAGTCATCTTTGACTGTTTACTCAACTTCTTTGCCACATTTGTTTTGTAGTCATGTCCCAGCTGTTTCTGGATCTATGGTATTTCTAACATCTTTGTTCTTGTGGCTGCATTTCTAATGTGGTCTGTGAATAGGTCTGGACTGCAGAGATTTCCTCTTCCAAAGTTTCTAACCATGGGTCAGATTTTTTTTAACTGCTTGGTAAATGTTCAAGCCAAGCAAGCCCTTGCCCTTGTTCGTCTCTTGAACTGTTTCATCAGAAATGCCTTGGGCTGATCGTCACCATCCATAGAACCACCACTGGTTTAACTCTCTGTCTTTCTCTGTGTCTGCATCTTAACTCTTCAGTGTCTTGTTCCCTTCTTTTCTTGAACAGAAGATTTGGGTCATATTACAGTTCTCTAACGTTGATGGAAATGAAAATGCCAGTGCTAAGACAGGGTTTCCAGGAAGCAAGGAGACTACAAAAATTTGAAGAGCCAGTGTTTCATTTGGGGACTGAAAATGCAAGGAAACGTAACGGTGAATGGTGCCTCTGTTTGCCCCCCAGTTTTCAGCGTGGACTGCAGCACTGTGGAGTGTCCCTCCGTTCAGCAGGCCGTGTGCCCCCTGGACAGCTATGAAACTCAAGTCAGACTCACAGCGGATGGTTGCTGCACCCTGCCAACAAGGTCGGTCCGTCATTCGTTTTTTTACGCTTTCTCCTCTGTCCTGTGTGTTAGCATCACGAAAGGCACAGTTTCAGGCATGCCGTTTGTTTTCTCCAAGGGTCAGAGAACCCTAATACCCTCCTGTTTCTATGGAGAAATCACTGAACGGTTACTATGACTTGGTAGTTCCATGTATCGTTCCCGGGGCCAAAGTCAACTGTCCTCAGGTTAAGTCCCTAATCCTTAGAGGCTCCTCAGGTTGGGGTGCCTGTGCACTTTTGCAGGCTGCAAACTAAACAGGCACGTGTGTCCCTCAGTCTGGAGCCGGGGAGACAGCAAGGTATCGATCCATAGTAGGCACGTCATTTTATCCTGTGCAGTGAATCTTACAGGTGTTTAACCATTGTTTCCAATGGGGTGAAACGCTGCATGCATCATAGAATTGCTCCCCAGGGATCCTTGACATTTGCAATCGCACATCTACCCAGACCTATAACTTGCTGAGGCAACAAGGAGTTTACATTCCTATAATGCTTTCTGGAGGAACAAGCACATCTCTCTTTGGCTTGATGGGGGAAAAGCTGCTGTCAGTTTAGTCTTAGTAGCCGGACATCCCCTTAACCCTGCAGGGCCAGACTTACTCCAGAACGCAAGGGTCCCCAGGCCCCCCATCCTTGACAGTCTTCATAGCACCACCGTAGAGCTGGTACTTTGTGCTTTGCTTTGGGAAAGACCGTGCTTGGAATCATGGGGTTTACGTTCTATTTCCCCTACTGAGTGCCCTCCCCTCTTCCCTACCAGGTCCTCCCCTCCATATTTCCCAGGTCACTAAGTCATGATTTTGACTAAGCCATCTCATTTCTTTGAACTTTTGCTTTACATTTAATATCCAGAGTTAACATGGTACCTTCCTTAACCCCATATCTAAGCTCTCTCTCCCTCAGTCCCTGTGCCAGGCACTTAGCATCTGTGTTTGTTGCATGAGTAATTGTGATTAAACAAATGGTTTGCTAAGGTAGGAATGTGTATGGTCTGTAGTTAAGGAAAGTATCAGTCATTTGTCCATGATTGAAGTAGACATCCAGAGTTTGTTCTGATAACTACTTTTTTCTTCTTCCGTCTCTTAAAAAGTGTTAATTCTTTGACATTTACTAGCCATTGTTGTGTCAGAAACCATAGGATTCTCTCAGACATATTTTACAGGACTTGCCCTATCCTTTATAGTGCATCGTAAAACAGGTGCAGAGATTTTTGTGAAGGTAACATACAGTGGCGTAGCACTTTCTTACGACACTGCGTTGTGATAATTTATGTGAAGATGTTTGGAAAGGGTTGAAGTATTGTGCAAACATAAGGTACTACTAATCAGTAAAGGAGGAAATGGAGTATTACTAACAGGGACAGATGTCCCTTCAAGGTCTTCATGAAAAGGAAGGTGGCACATGATATTAGACCACCTAATTAATCAAAACTAAGCCAGTTGTCAATTAACAAGACCTTTAGAGAGCAAGAGGGACACTTCTCAATTCACTTGTTATAAATGTAATGTAGCACCATTTGTATGTAGGAGGCACAGTAGGCTATTTTTTTCACTTTAAGGGGTCGAAATGGATAGAAGCAACAGGAAGACATACTTAATTTCAATTTAAGGAAAAAAAATTTCTTACAACTAATGATGTACAGTCATGCGCTGGGCTGCTTCCTGAGATAAACTGAGCTCCCTGGGGCCGGAGAGACTTCTTTCCGTCTGGATGGCCACCTTCCAGGAATGCTTAGAAGAAATGTTACCTTGGAAAGGAGGTTCAAGTAGAAGCCTTCCGTTTTTATCCCCAAGCTTCCGTGAGTCTGGTAAACATAAACCTTAGGGTGATTATTACGTATTGACCTAATTTTGACTTTGGCATTCAGAACCAAAGGATATTCAGTTAAAGGGCTCTAATGAAGAAATTGGAAGCATGGAGAAGGAAGCCATCCAAAAATCCCAGGGTAAATTATTTGCAGGGAGGGATAAGTTCTCACAGCTCTTTGGTTTCCTGTATTTTAAATAGTCAGTGACCCTTCCTCCCCTGCTGCCCCTTCTCCACATGCATCCTGTGTTCCCACCTGAACTGGATTCCCTCCATCCCCCAAGCTGTCTCGGGCTCTGGGCCTTTGCATTTGCAGTGGGCTCTTCCCTGATTGCCTTCCCCTTCTACAAACCTCTCCTCTTTCAGGACTACATTTCCTTCTCTTTGAAGTGTTTTTCAGTCTTCAGCCCCTAAAGATGACTTAGGTGTCTCTCCTCTGCTCCCTTGTAATCTAATTCCCATGTATCTCTTTTTTTTCCCCCCATGTATCTCTTTATCATAGCCCTTTTCATAATACATGGAAATCATTGATTTTTTTTTTGGTCAGTCTCTCTCTCCTACTCTCTGTGCTTCTCAGGGAAGGGAGTATTTTATAGCCTCTGGTACATAGAACAGGACTTGATATAAAATGGTAACCTACATTTATGAATGAGTGAATGAATGAATGAACAGGCCCACTATTGGCCATGGTGACTTATATGTTGAGGAAGAGAAAAATTATCTTCCTGCCATTAGGTGGTAATACTACTCCTTGTCTCACTATAAAACCCTTGCAGTTTCCCCCCACCCCCCTTCTTTATGGCCAGTTCTCAGTATTGCAGAAATCCTCCACTCCAAGCACTGGGCTCATGTCTCAAAGCATGAGATGTCTTTATCTCTCCATTCTACCTTTTCTAATAGTATTGTTCATCCTGCAGGACTCCCAGTTAAATTCTACTTTATCCACAAGATCTTTGTTCTCAGCCAACACCCGTCTCACTCCCTAGGTACTCCCAACATATCCTGTCCATGTTGCCAATTAATCATATACTTCCTTGCATTGTTATGTAACTGTTAACATGGGTAAAGTCTTGTCTCACCAGCTAAAGGACATTTCTACAGGTCAGGAATTGTGTCTTCTTTCTTTTCCTCTGTGTATGCATTAATTATGAATGAATCAGTAATGCAGAATACACTCAGACTGTGACTTAACCTAGTTGAGCATATTAAATGGGTTCCCACTTGTTAAGGAGGATGACAGACAGGTCATACTTTGATAAGAGAATAAAAACCCAAACAATCACGTGAAAGTGGAAATAAAAAGAAGAGAGCCTAATATGTTGTAATACTGGTAGTATTTTAAGAGAAGAAAACTACCTAACTTTATCCTTGTGTGTGATCCACGTCAAAGGTTTTCTCTTTGAGACCATGATTAGGTATAAAGAAGAGCATTTTAGAATATGCAAAGCCCTGTTATGATGACTTGGCCTTTACCAGCATATTTATAAAGAGCACTGTTAAGAAATTAGAGCCATTTGAGATCAAAACTGATTGTGCGGCGAATTCAGGGGGAAAAGCCCTTTACAGTCAGGACAGAGTAAGGTAAAATATTGGAAACTTTAGCAGTAGAGGTTTACCTTAGGTGGAAGTCACAGCCCCTTTTTTGTAGGACTTATTATACTTGCATAGACTAAAAAAGGAATTTGTGGACATTCTGCCCTCATCTTAAAGAATAAATCCCTCCCTCCTTTATTACCATCCAAATGGAATTGCCATTCCCAGTGAGACTGTGTCACCCATTAAGGCCCCTGACTGCCCTGTTTGGGTGTAAGTACTTGCTCACTTGGTGAATTTTCTTTTGAGTTGCCTGTTCTCAGTTCATTTATTCATTCAGTTATTCATTCATTCATGGAACATGAGCTGAGCTCTTCCAAGTGATAGATACTCCCCTCCAGATGTCCTTATGGTGCATGGATATCTCTTTCCACTTCCATGCCTGACAAGTACTTGTTCTCCCACCCACCTCTGCCCTTTCTAAGGATATGTTAGTCCTTCTCCCCTTGCTGAGTCTCTGCATTTTTTTAATGGCCCATCCTTCATTGTCCCCTCTTTCGCTGTCTTTTCTCCTGAACTTCATCCTGTTTAGATATAATTCTTTGTGATATAATTATCATTTTAAAATCTTCCTTCCCTCAACTTGGTTTAGGTGTCCAAGCACTCTGCTAATTCTTTTCATCCTCTTCTCTTCTGTTGGTGCTAGAATATGTTGTGAGGTATATGGCAGCTCATCATACCTTTCAGGAGATAGTGAAAAGGAATGAGGCTTAGTGGCTCTGGGCCTTAAACTGGGCCTGAACCCTGCGTGATGACAAAAAGGAAAAATGGGACTGTCCATGGGGCTCATGACACCTCATGGTCTTTGCAAGACCCTTTGTACATGTGTGCATGCCAGTGCCTCCATGGAAAAGGAAACTTACAAAGAGAAAGTTATGTCAAATGCTTTGATCAAATGATGTCTTTGCAGGGAAGGAAAAACAGGGAAGTCTTTAAGTAACATCCAGGTGGCAGTAACAGTGACAGCTTAAACTTGTACCTTGCTGTTTACAAAGCATTTTTTACTTTTGCTGCCCTCATTTTGTCATCTTTCTGACTCCATGAGAAATTATGGATATGAAAACAGAGGTTGAGAGAATAAGTGACTTGTGCAAGATCACAAATGTTTTTTGGTACAAGGGACAGAGCAGGTCCAAGTCTTCAGCCCAGGTTCTTTGATTCAAAGCCCTATGCTCTCCAGTGCAGTTTTTTTTTTTTTGGTACAATGTTCTGTTGTTGTTTTTAAGTTCAGGAAATATATTAAAGAATATGAATTTATATCTCACCATCATGTTTGTTTATATCAGCATAGTACATATTAACACAATATACCCATGTTTCAGTTACACACTGCTGTGTAACAAGACACCCCCAAAAGTAGTTGCTTAAAACAATGAAGATTTATTATTTCTCATGCCTCAGTGTTTTAACTGGGAGGTTCTTCTGTAGGCAGCTGGTGGGTCATCTGGGGCTAGATGGTCTACGGTGGCATCATTCTCACATATCTGGCTGGAAAGGCCTGTCACCCCCTGTGTGGTCCTTCATCCTGGCTCCTCTATGTGATGGCAGAAGCAAGGGAGGACGCAGCAAAGCCTTAAAAGAGACCAAGAACCTGGAAGTCACACAGCATGACCTCCACTGCATTCTGATAGTGGAAGCAATTCACAGGGAGAGCCTTGGTTCAAAGTGTGGGGCAGTGGATTCCACCTCTTGATGGGAGAAGCTGCAAAGAATGTGTGACTTTTTTTTTTGCGGTACGCGGGCCTCTCACTGTTGTGGCCTCTCCCGTTGCGGAGCACAGGCTCCGGATGCGCAGGCTCAGCGGCCATGGCTCACGGGCCCAGCCGCTCCGTGGCATGTGGGATCTTCCCGGACCGGGGCACGAACCCGCGTCCCCTGCATCGGCAAGTGGACTCTCAACCACTGCGCCACCAGGGAAGCCCTGTGACCATTTTTAATCCACCATAACATACATGTCACCAAAATAGGGGCCTCCTTAGGTTTCATTTTCTAATGGTCGAAAGTTGGTGGAGTGTTGCAGCTCTGCGACCTTCTTTCCAAAGACTAATATCCTTCTGGCCCTGGGACTCAGCGCCCTCCTTTCTCTCAGCTGCTCTGTTTCTGCTTCTCCCTTCACTTGCCAGTCAGCAGTTCACCTGGGAGTAGATAAATGATTTAGGAGCCTCTGAGCACCACCTCGACTTTAAGCATCGTTTAGCCAATCATTATTTTTAACTCCTCTCCTTATGGAATGTTGTGACTATCTAGTTAATCTTGGTTTTCTCTCATCACACAACAGGGAATGCCATTTTTGGACGCCATAAGATCTGCCTGATAAAACCAGGTCAATTTTTAAAACAAACAGAAAAAAAAAACAAACTTTCAAAGATGTACATAGTAATTCCCTTGGTAATGGTTGATTCTGGAATGGATAGTTGTCTGAGAGAAATATACCCACCAGGTGTGGTTGGAGGGTAGATCCAGCCTGCGCTGTACCTCTGTGCATCCCATGTCCTCCTGTGTCGGCCAGCTTAGACTATTTATTAAGAAGAAAGCTCCCAGATCATGTTTTATTTTGTTTTTTCTCTGCACTCCTCACCCTTTGCTATCCCCGATGTATGTGCTGCATTTTACAGAGTTTTCCCTTTGCCTCTGTAATTTTTCACCAGGCTTTTTAGATACAGGTTCACAGGGGAGAAATTAACTAGTTAAAAATCTAAAAAGTAATACCTTTACTGTATTCCTTTTTACCGTAAGTCAAATGAGTGTTTCAATATCCTTATGCCTTTTGCTTTGTTATGTAACTGTTCTTATGTTTTTATTAAGAAGATGAACGAATATAATATGTTATTGACAGTCACCCATTCTAAATTTACTTTAATGAGATTTGTCCCCAACTTTTTGTTCGGAACCATTCTGTTTTCAATTTCTGTCTCTAAACATCCATTCCTTGGGCTTCCCTGGTGGCGCAGTGGTTGAGAGTCCGCCTGCCGATGCAGGGGACACGCGTTCGTGCCCCGGTCCGGGAAGATCCCACACACCGCGGAGCGGCTGGGCCCATGAGCCATGGCCGCTGAGCCTGCGCGTCCGGAGCCTGTGCTCCGCCACGGGAGAGGCCACAGCAGTGAGAGGCCCGCGTACCACAAAAAAAAAAAAAAAAAAAAAATATCCATTCCTTAATAGTTATTTAGAAAAATCCAATCCAGTTATTTTGAGGTGGAAATAAATTAAGTCAGTGTTTATAATGTTGAAAAACTTAAAATAGGGTTTCTCCTGGGTTGTGTGCAGTGTATCCAGCCAGGTTCCCAAGCTCTCTCCTGTCTGCAGCCTCTCTCTGACTAAAGGGTCTGATTCTCTTCCAGAACCTATATCCAGAACATTTATATCTCTTGCTTTCTGAGACTATACTGAAAATCCTCTTTTATTTTTAAATCAAGATTTGGAAGCATTTTTAACTTTTTCTTCTTAGTCCAAAGTAATTAAAAATTTTAGATTATCTGTAGGCTAAAATGTTGACTGTTATGTGACTTTGGTTTTCTCGAAAACGTTCAATAGAATGTCTTGAGCACATTAGATTCTGAGTGCAGTTCCAGTGAAAATGTAGCTGAACCTGAATCCCAGCGCGGCCCCACCCACAGGAGGCAGGTTGCGTGGCTGTCCCGTTTCAGGAAGGGTCCTGCCCGCTGAGTGGCAGAGCCAGGCTTTGTGAGCACAAATCACCAGCTAGCACCGTACTGCTGTGGTCCTGAGCTCACTCCCCAAAGCCCCTCTCCGGCCCCACCACTCAGGGGACCTAACATTCCATGTCATACACTTGCTTTTACAGTGTAGTGTGTGGGCAAATGTGTACATGTGAGTAGACCGTTCAGCAGCTAAAGAATACTCCTTCACACGTCACCTGGTGCTATGCAGAAAAAGCTGTGCCTGGATAACTGAGTTCTAGAATCCAGGTCCACTTCTGCATGAATCTGGACAAGCCTCACAACATCTGGGTCTGTTTTCTTACCTGAGAGAGAAGGAGGGGAGGAGGGATTTGATGATCTCAAAAGCAGCTTCTACTTAAATTAAAATTTTTGACTTTTCCCAAACCCTTTAGAGAGGGGAAAAAAAAGAAACACCCCGATCTGCTGGTGATAGGAGACTCCTGAGAAAGAAATGAGAAGGGAAATTTTAGAAAATCCCAGAACTCAGAAGATAATGGGAGAGATATATGGTTTTTATCATGAAGGGGATAAAGTCCAAAGGAAGTCATAAAAGAAGTACGGGTACTTTTTCTTTTTTTTCCATTTTCTTTTAAAAAAAATAGGAAAGGCAAAGTGAAATAATAGTAATAATTTTTTCTTAGACTAATAATTTAAACCAGGATGCTCAGAACTGGTTGAATTGTGAAAACTGAGTGGTAATCCAACAAAATAGATTGCCTGTTGGTTAATGGCTAGTTGATTATTGCTAGTTAGTTGTTTTTTTTTTTTTTTTAATATCTGTAAATAGATAGCCCCTTATATAGCAGGAGCAGAGACTTTGTGGCCAAAGGCTGAATCCATAAAATAAGGACTTACCGTGTTAAACTGCTTTCTCATAGAATGTGGATATCTCTGCCTGTCCGCCTGCCTTTCTGGGTACGTTGTGGGGAGCGTGCTGGGTGTGGCATCCTCGTACCCCTGCATGCTCACCACCATGAACTCCCATCAGCCTGTGCATGGCTGCTGGCTGGCTCCCACACCAGTATTTGTACCTGTCTTTCCCCAGCTATTGCTACCCCACTTCCCTTAAGGTAAAGTCTGTCTTTGTCTCTCTTCCCTGTCACTCCTCTTTATGCAGCGTCTCCATATTTTTATTGCAGTTTTCTTTATTTCACACTAACTTGTATATACACACAGAGAGCATTATATTTGTGGAAGAGGTTTGGATTCTGTTCCTAACTTTATGATTACACCATTTCTTTCTATGTCTCTTAAAATAAAAAATGGTCTACTGAGTTAAGTTCCCTTTTCTTTGTTTGAGCCTCAGTTTTATTTCTGTCTTGTAAGACATTGACCTTAGAAGACAATTTCTCACTCATACTGTGTCATATTATAACAGCTACAAACACTGTAATTCCAGGAAAGGAAACAAGAAAAAAGGAAGGATGCCTAACCCTATTGTATCAGAAAGATACATCAGATATACAGCCCATGACCAGAACGAAGGTCATGAATTTTTTTTCCTTTACCACAACATCTAGATAGTCATAACTCTGCTGCTTCAGGTTGAAAATCTAGGATGCTTAAGTTCCCATTCCTCCATCCTGATTTCTCTGTGCTCTCAAGAAAATTTGTCTTGTTGGTACTGTATTGTATTACAATAATAGAGTATTAGCAGATTGCTGCACGATGTTTCTTGTGACTGGATGTAGATATTTAGAAAAGAAGCTTTCCGGGGTTTCAGAATTTATAGCCTGAAATTGACTCATCCCCGCTGAAGCCAACAGAATGGAATCTTTGGCAGGTTGTCTTTTCCTTTCAGAAGCGCTTGAGTTACAGCAAAATTAATCTAACCACGGGACTTCCCTCGTGGCACAGTGGTTAAGAATCTGCCTGCCAATGCAGGGGACACGGGTTCGAGCCCTGGTCCAGGAAGATCCCACATGCTGCAGAGCAACTGAGCTCGTGCGCCACAACTACTGAGCCTGCGCTCTAGAGCCCGTGAGCCACAACTACTGAACCCGTGTGCCACAACTACTGAAGCCCACGCGCCTAGAGCCCGTGCTCCGCAACAAGACAAGCCACCGCAATGAGAAGCCTGCGCACCGCAACAAAGAGTAGCCCCTGCTCACCGCAACTGAGAAAGCCGGCGCGCAGCAACAAAGACCCAACACAACCAAAAAAAATTAATTAATTAAAAAAAAATTAATCTAACCACAAAGCTACAGTGAGTGAAAACAAGGTGCAGATTTGGAAATGCTCAGTTAAATGGCCAAGACTCATTGAGAACCTCATGGAAGACAGAGAGCACTGGGCTTGGTGGTAATGAATAAGATAGGGACAAGGCTTGAAGGAACTCATTACCTTACAAATATTACCTCCACCAGTCTCAGAAAAGTCGCAGACCTTTGGAAGGTAATAAGAAGGGAACACACACACACACACACACACACACACACACACAGAATCACTGATGATCATTTTTCATATCCCTCCATATTTGCCTGTAGTTTCAAAGCTTGGAATCTACAGGTATGATCTTACAGAGAAGTCCCATTGTATCCCTCTGCTCCATTAACATCTCTCCGCCTTTGAGTAATAGTCTTGGAGGGACAGTGTCAAGACTTTGCTGCTACACTTACACTTGGGTGATTCAGCTTTCCAGAGCTCCCCAGTCAAGTCTTGACTCCAGAGCCTCAGCCTATCATTCTGCTGGTTGACGCCTTTAGGAGGGTGTTGAGGGGCCAGAGGGTGGGCAGGAGGATTACACGAGGGTCAGGAACATGGAGGACAAGACTGTCATCACAGGGCACATCAGCCCAACCAGACACAGATGTCAAAGCCAGAAACTTCCTGCATGTGGCTCAGAAAAGGCAGGTTCCCTTTCAAAGCTCAGGGAGCCCCCCCTTAGTTCTTTGAGATGGTGTTAAGTTCTTTAGACCATCAAATAACAGTTATTGTAGATCCCTATGCTCTTAACAGTGTGCTAGGTAATTAAGTTGTGTGTATCATGCTTATGGAAACTAACCAGTGGAAATTATCCCTGAATATTCATTTTCAAAAGTACTTTATCAAATTAAGAATCTTGTAATGAATTATCATGTCCATCTGTTCCCAAGACCTTGTCTTGAAGAAGACGGCACTTAATAACAGTTTTGGGGGTTTTTTGATAAGATTAATCTTTTAGTAGACAAATATCTCTAATTCAGTTCACTTTTTGGTTGTTCCCTTTAATTTGAATAATTATCCAGCTGCTTTTGGGGAATAAATAAAATTAAGTTATCCAATATGTAAAATATGGATTAGCATAGCACAGATTTAAAACATTCCTGACTCTTGACATGCTGTCATGGTAGCATTCTCTCTGTTTCTAAACACATGCAGAAAAATTTGGAAATATATTTGAAGCCCTTCTTTCTCAACTAAGAAAAGAACATCTATTCTGTTGCCCTCTGTCACAGTAATTTTTGGCCCAAAAGAGCAAGTCAACTCATGACGAAAAAAGCCAGAGTCTATATTAAACTCTGATGTTTTTAAAACAAAATAATTGTAGGAATTCCATGTTATTATTGGACTTATCCCCAGAATGAAGAAAATATGCTTTCCTAGAAGTAAAGCCCTTGCCCATTGGAGATGAACTATCTCCCTAGTAGAGAGTTTAATTTGTCAATAATTCACTTCAGATGTGGAAGCCCTGCACTTCCTATACTAGTGCCTTATGTCTTTGGTGGTTCACCATGCATTAGACCAGTGTCTAGTCTTAGTTTATATTTGTTTCAGTCCTGAAACAAAGCTCAGGGCTCTCACTCAGAGGCTTTCAGTTTGATCTGAGTGAGCCTGGCCATCACCAGATGATAAAGACATGGCCTTCTGACTCTCGCTCAAAGAGAGTAACTCAGCTGAATTCCATAAGACTTTCGATTAAGTTGGAAAGCGGAATGCACAGCCTGGATAATATTGAACCTCAGAGGGCTTTCCCCACCCACCCTCATTTGAAATCATCATCATCATGACACAGCTGAACGGGAGAACAGCTCCAGACAGTTCTGCAAAAAAGCAAATCTAACATATTCAAATCCTACCTCTTCTGGAAATGCCAGAAGCAACCCCAAATTTGGTGTACTATATTTTACTCTTCATCTGCACCTTTACATGGGATGTAAGTGATAAGACTCACTACTGTGTGGACACAGAGTGCAGACGGTTCAAGGTTATATTTGCCCAGCAGATGTTTAACTGCTTGACTGCAACCCTGAAGGTGGAGGCAGCTGGTTTCTCTTGGACTTGATGCTCAGTCTGTTGTGAATGTATCACACAGACAAGTGCATTTTAAATGAACCTTTCCTGATTTTACCTTTGTTTGTATGTCATGACTCTTACGATAAGATGATGGAGTACTCTGATCTCCATAACTAGATCATGGATTCTTGAAGACTCTTATGACACTTCCTAAGACATTAGATTGTGTACTTTTTTGAGGACAAGGTTGCACCTTGTAAGTCTCAATCTCATCATTGCCTACCACAGTATATGCTTTTGGTTAAATTTATAGATAGTTAAGCTGTGGCAAGTCCTAGCATCAGAATCCCACAGTGTTTTTAGTCTGTGTGGAGAACAAATATTCGAGTGTTTATCATGCGCTGGATGTTATTGCTAACCTTGTAGGAATAAGATGTAGACACTGATGTCAAGGAGCTTACCATCTAAAGGAAAGGCATATACATGCCACATCTTCTTTATCCATTCATCTGTCGATGGACACTTAGGTTGCTTCCATGTCCTGGCTATTGTAAATAGAGCTGCAGTGAGCATTGTGATACATGACTCTTTGAATTATGGTTTTCTCAGTGTATACGCCCAGTAGTGGGATTGCTGGGTCGTATGGTAGTTCTATTTTTAGTTTTTTAAGGAACCTCCATACTGTTCTCCATAGTGGCTGTATCAATTTACATTCCCTCCAACAGTGCAAGAGGGTTCCCTTTTCTCCACACCCTCTCCAGCATTTATTGTTTCTAGATTTTTTGATGATGGCCATTCTGACCATGTGAGGTGATACCTCATAGTTGTTTTGATTTGCATTTCTCTAATGATTACTGATGTTGAGCATCCGTTCATGTGTTTGTTGGCAATCTGTGTATCTTCTTTGGAGAAAGAAGATGTGGCACATATATACAATGGAATGTTACTCAGCCATAAAAAGAAACAAAATTGAGTTATTTGTAGTGAGGTGGATGGACCTAGAGTCTGCCATACAGAGTGAAGTAAGTCGGAAAGAGAAAAACAAATACCGTATGCTAACACATATATATGGAATCTTAAAAAAATAAATGGTTATGAAGAATCTAGGGGCAGGACAGGAATAAAGACACAGACGTAGAGAATGGATTTGAGGACACTGGGAGGGGAAGGGTAAGCTATGACGAAGTGAGAGAGTGGCATGGACTTATATATACTACCAAATGTAAAATAGATAGCTAGTGGGAAGCAGCCGCATAGATCAGCTCGGTGCTTTGTGACCACCTAGAAGGGTGGGATAGGGAGGGTGGGAGGGAGACACAAGAGGGAGGAGATATGGGGATATATGTATATGTATAGCTGATTCACTTTGTTATAAAGCAGAAACTAACACACCATTGTAAAGCAATTATACTCCAGTAAAGATGTCAAAATTCATAAATAAATAAAGGAAAGGCAAACATGTAGAAAACAATGCAATTTAGAGGGCTACGTGCTTTAGAGATAGAAGTGTGCAAAAAACAGTAAGCTCACAGAGCAAAGAGATCCTATTTGGAAAACTGTTGGATTTGACTTTTGAGCTCAGTCTTTAAGAATGAGTCAGAGTTCACCAGATGGAGAAAGAGGAAAGGGCATTCTAGGCTATTGTGGTCATTGATTTTTAAACTTTTTTTTTTTTTTTTTTTTGGGGGGTTTGCAGGCCTCTCACTGTTGTGGCCTCTCCCGTTGCGGAGCACAGGCTCCGGACGCGCAGGCTCAGCGGCCATGGCTCACGGGCCCAGCCGCTCCGCGGCATGTGGGATCCTCCCGGACTGGGGCACGAACCCAAGTCCCCTGCATCGGCAGGCGGACTCTCAACCACTGCGCCACCAGGGAAGCCCGATTTTTAAACTTTTAATGTGTCTTGCAACTTAAAACATTACCACTAGAAAAGGGAACCCTCTTGCACCGTTGGTGGGAATGTAAATTGATACAGCCACTATGGAGAACAATATGGAGTTTCCTTAAGAAACTAAAAGTAGAACTACCATACAACCCAGCAATCCCACTACTGGGCATATACCTTGAGAAAACCATACTTCAGAAAGAGTCATGTACCACAATGTTCGTTGCAGCACTATTTACAATAACCAGGACACGGAAGCAACCTAAGTGTCCACCGGTAGATGAATGGATAAAGAAGATGTGGCACATATATACAATGGAATATTACTCAGCCATAAAAAGAAACAAAATTGAGTTATTTGTAGTGAGGTGGATGGACATAGAGTCTGTCATACACAGTGAAGTAAGTCGGAAAGAGAAAAACAAATACCGTATGCTGACACATATATATGGAATCTAAAAAAAAAAAAGGTTCTGAAGAACCTAGGGGCAGGACAGGAATAAAGATGCAGGCATAGACAATGAACTTGAGGACACGGGGAGGGGGAAGGGTAAGTTGGGACAAAGTGAGAGAGTGGCATGGACATATATACACTACCAAATGTAAAAGAAATAGCTAGTGGGAAGCAGCCGCATAGCACAGGGAGATCAGCTCGGTGCTTTGTGACCACCTAGAGGGGTGCGATAGGGAGGGTGGGAGGGAGACGCAAGAGGGATGGGATATGGGGATACATGTATACGTATAGCTGACTCACTTTGTTATACAGCAGAAACTTAACATTTTAAAGCAGTTATACTCCAATAAAGATGTTTTTAAAAAAAGTCAACTGCACTTCAGTAAAAAAAGAAAAGAAAAAGGAAAAAATATTACCACTAATCCTGCCTATCTTTATGATTCAAGAAAAATGGAATTCATGGCAGTGTTGGGTTTTTTTCGTAGATAATCATCCCTTGGCAAGACTCCATCACCTGTTCAAGATATTTATTACTTTCTTATTGCTTTCAATTAAAGGTACTTCTTAGTATGGTATGCAAGGCCCCTTGTTAACCAGCTCTGTCCTATCTCACTAGCCATGTCTCCTGCAAGTTCCCCCACAGTATCCTCCAGTCCCAAATCCCAGCACAGCATATGCTCCTGGTGGCTGAACCATTTGCTCCAACCTAAAACACTATATTCTTTTTCGCCCTGTAGATGTAAGTAGGTTCTTTCCTCTTCCTGGAATGTCTTTCCCTCCATCCCCACTTCCCCTTGTTTGATGGACACTTCCCATCTGTGCCCATTCACACTCCCCTACTCACACATATACACACAGCATCAACTCTTAGTGCCTCTAGTTGGCAGAATGATCCTTAGGGATGAATGGAGGTCTTTGGACAGGTGAGGGACTCCAGTGTTGAAGAGGTGGAATAGCCACTGCTGAGTGTGTACCTTTTTTTTTTTTTTCTCTCCACCAGTCATCAACAACTTGGGTATTTGCAGTTGGCAGCCTTTGGGCTGAATTTGACCCCAAGACATGTTTTCTTTGATTTGCCTTTTTTTTTTTTTTTTTTTTTGGCATCTTTAAATTAGTCATCAGCATTTAAAACCTGTGATGCTTGACTTAAAACTCTGGCTTCTCTTGAGCAGTTGAAAGGTATAGCAACACTGTACGTTTCTGCATGGAGTGAGTAGTGAAGCCCCTTCAGAGGGCACAGACCCTCTAGAGTTGTCTGCAACATCCCACTTCCCTTTGAATGAAGACAGGTTTGCCATCTCTGGGTGTGACTGACTTGGGATTGGTGTTGAGAGACAAGATATGGATGGAGGTTAAAGGGGCAGGAAATTTAGAAGTATCATGAAGGTGGTGACTCAGGTAAAACGCCATGGGTTTGGGCTGTATTGTTAAGGAGTTACCATCAGGATGAGGCCCACGCTAAGAAGAAAAGGGAGAGATTTGGGAGTAGATGTCTCCGGGAGGTTGAAGGGTTGGTGCAGTGGGAGCTTGGGCCTGAGAGACCTGGAAGGAAGGATGAACCGTTGTGCTCAGCGACTAGGATATCTGACTTGAAATTTGAGATTGCTGTGGCTAGTAAAGTAAGTGGCTGAAGTGGAGGGGCAGCAAGGGTCACTGGATTCCAAAAGATCAAGCGAGGTCAGGATGTTGAAACTGCTTCCTCCACATAGACCTGGAAGCTTCCAGTTTATAATGATATACATAAAATAGCTAACAGGTGTTGAGGGCTTCTGTGTTCCAGGCACTTTCCTGGGTACTTTTCACATATCAGTTTATTTAATCCACACAGCAGTCCTGTGAGATATGGGCACTTTCATCACCCTCATCCTACAGGCAGTACAAGTGAGGCTTGGAGGGGTGATGTGTTGCCCAAGGTCATACAGCTCCCGAGAGGCCAGAACTCAAACCTGAGACTGCCGGATGTCAGAGTACATTCTCTGAACCTCCACCCCCGTAGGAAATGGGCAGGAGGCAAAGTCACAGAGAGGGAGGGCCTGCATGAGGGAGAAAGCGGTCGCTCTCTGTGGGCTAGCCCACGGCGGTCAGCTTGGAGACCGTCTGCCTCCCTTCCACCCCAGGTGAAGGGTGAGTGTGGGGAAATTCATGGTCTCACTGTGAGGAAGTAGTGTTTTCAGGCGAGCCAGGTTAGGACAGATTTGAGTGGTATACTCTGTGATGATGTTCAGATGCTGAGAGAGGAAAGGGTGGGGAAGGCAGAGCAGTGGGCGTAGGAGGATGAGTCCCTGGGAAGCAGAGCGGTTCTCTGTGGGGATGTGCATTCCCTTGGGGACGGGAGACCAGAGGACCTTGCACTTTGCACTGATGACAAGGATGAGAGGTCTGGGAATCGACAGCCCACAGGGAGCCCGTGGACGTGTGCTCGGAGTCAGCTCTTTCAGCAGCAGCTCAGGCTGCAGGCAGCTCCGAAGAGGTGAAGGAGCATTAGCCACCCAAGCAGTGGAGGATTTGTCCAGATTTTCAAATAGGAGGTTCAGTCCTGATGTCATTAGTGTTTGTGCATCACGTGCTCCGGGGAGGAGACAGAATAGTCCCCATCCGATTGTGTTCTGGTTTGTGATTATGTATATCTGACACCTCCCTAAACCAGACTTCCTAAATGGAGGGTCAGGACCCCGCGTACCCCAGCCCTACCCAGCCGAGTGCCTACCACACACACACACTCAGCAGATAGTTACGGGATCACTGCATGTTCACCAGCAAGCCGAGTCCACGTTCCAAAGCATCCATTTCTAATACGGTCGGCGAATCCAGCCCTGAAATGGAAATACCTGACGTTTCTCTGATACAAGGTCCTGTCCCCACCAGACCTAGTCCTCCTCCTTCGCAGAGTGCCACGTGCCAGTTTCCCCTCCTTCCTGCTTTTCCCGCCTGGGTCTCCATTCGCCTCTCCTGTCCCCCTCTGCGGCCGTCCTGCCCACCATGGGAGCACACGCCGGTGTCTTTCCCCCGGGCCCGGGGAGGTGAAGGCAGAGAGCCTGCCTGTCCTGGGATGTGCTTGTTATCAGCTTGTTGGGCTGAACTGAGTGCAGTTCAGGATGCCTGCCAGATCCCAGCTCTCACGGTTCAACAGGGACATGGGCCCTGGGGGTGCTTCCCAGCTGTGTGTCTGTGCCTCTGGCTCCCTTGCAGGAGGGAGTCTCTTGGGAACTGCCCCAACTCTCCTCTTCTTTAAGTAGTCATGTGGAGGCGGTAACCGATGTGAAGTGCCCTTGCTTTCTCCTGACCTCACCTGCTTACGGTGGGGCTTGACTCTGCGAGATAATTTATAGATCTTCCAGGAACCATGTGGGCCCACTGTCTCTATTTTCTTACAATTTATACCACTTTTCTCTCAAACTTAGCACCTAAGGATAAGTTTCCTGAGCCACAGGCCAGCCTTGAGGATCCAGCCATAATCATCTGCTCCTTGAGAAAGCTGGGAAGAGGGCAGCTAAAATGACTGTCATTAAGGGCTTACAGTGGACTTTATCATTATTGCCAGTACCGCATAGTAAGAAATGAAGAGGAATATCTTACCTACTTGCCCTCAATTGATACTGTCCCTATACTGGAGCATATCCTTCAGTTGCTCCCCGCAGAAAAAAGCAAAACATGACAACAGCAACCAAAAATGCAGAGTGAGTTTACTGTTGTCTCTGAAGGGAAAGTGGTGAAGAACATGGGGTTTCTGGTTTTACAGGTGAAAAGAGGAGCGGGGAGGCTTCTGGAAGGAGGCACGTGTGATCCTTAGAGCTGGGTGGTGTGCTTGCTGCTGCAACTAAGGCACATGCCTAACCCCCCTGGGTGGTGGAAATGTAAGGCATCACAGGAGGAATGAGCAGGAGAAAGGGTGAAGGAGGGTTTGTTACTTAGCAGTAAATCTTACAATGAGGCGGGAGAAGCATGGTGGTCCTAAGAAACTTCCATAGGGAGGAGTGCAGTTTTCCATCAGGATAGTTGGACCCTCAGGTGGGAAACCCATTTCTTTTTGGATGTTTTATTTGCAGTCTTCTTTTCTTTTTTAAACTTATACATACCTAGAAAGAGGTAAGAAATTTAATCCATAGAAAGATAGTACATCAGATATAATTAAAGTTGAAAATACTTTTTACAGGATAAGAATATGTTTTATGTGTCATTGTAACTTCCTTTGCTGACAGTTTCATTGTTACCCTGTGTGGAATCCTAGTAGTACACGTGCTTTGCCCTTTTAATTCCACATTTATTCTTGTGTAAAGGGAGCCTTCCTTCCCACCTGAATAGAGTTGGTTTTGATTTATAGTGATTCTCCCCCTTTTAAAGGGCTCAACACTGAGTTTGGATGTGGAATAAATGCAGGGTTGGGAGACATGTTTGCAGGGGCCTCACTGAGTTGTTTTCCCTCCAGGAAGGGGCAGGGAATAAGGATCTGCTTGGGGAAGATGAGGAGTCTGACAGTTTGCTGCTTTGCTGAGTGGTGGTGGGAGTGGCAAAGAGGATTCTTCTCCCCACGGTGTCTTTTTCTAACTCCCTATCGTTTAGCATCCTTTACAGTTTCTCTAGTCACTCTGGTGAAACGAACTGTTGATTCTTCAACTTGTTGAGTATATTGTTTCTTTTCCTGCATTCCCCTCCAAAACAAAACAAAACAAAACAAAGCAGTGTCAGAGACAAGGCCCATCTGGAGCTGGGCCTGAAGGTTGAGGTGCTTGGTAAGGAGGAGGTGGGTGTGGAAGGGCGAGATGGTGATGTGCTCCAAGGACAGGGTGCAGGCGAGGAGAAGCCGCAGAAAGGGATGAGCCGGGATCAGACTGTGGCAGTGATGGGAAGGACAGTAATGGCATCACAGGATTTTATAGTTTGGAGAAAGAGCATTAAGGTCCAACCATCTTGTATTATGGACAAGAAAACTGAGCATCCCAGAGTTTAAGTGGCTTGCTAGCAGTCATCCATTTTCTGGTGGATGATGGATGGTATTGGATAGTAAATAAAGTTACGGTTTTCTTCACTCTATGTGTCTCTCACTCATAGGCAACTGTATTCAGGCGGGAGCAAGTGCTACTAATCAAAATGTGCTACTAATTAAAATGGTAAAACTAGTTGTACATAGCTTTTTCCAATGGAAAGTGCAAATTAAACTGTGACGATTGAGACACTGCACCTTTAGGAGCAAGTTGTTCAGAAAGTGGGTCCCAGATTCCCCCCAGTGGAGTCTCCTGGAGAGCTTATTATACAGGCAGATTCTGGAGCCCTGCCCCAGACTCTGAGAAACAGTCTATGACTGTGGTACCCTGGAATCCACATTCTAAACAAATTCCATAGTCTTTCCCTCCACAGACTGATTTTGAAAAGCACTGCACCAATTAACCCTGAGTTTAAAATTTATAAACATAAAAACTGTAAAAACAATGCATGGCCTAACCTCTGACTTACTAGCCATGAAAAAAAAAGTTTATTCTAGATTATTGTTTGGATGTCTTTATGTCATTCATTTTTTCATTTACAAGACAAATAAGACATGCCCCTGCACTAGGGGAATTCACAGGAGAAAGAGTAGGATTTTGACTTCATAGGAGGAACAGGTCCACTCCAAGAGGAGAGAAAACTAATCCTGGTTGCTTTTTTGGTCAGAGAAAGCCTTGTAGGGCGGTGGCCTTAAGGGGCAAAAGAGAGGCAGGGATTTGAGGAAGAGTGGGCGCTGAGCTGTGGCACTGAGTGACGGGAGTGGACGCTGCGCTGTGGCGCTGAGTGACGGGAGTGGACGCTGCGCTGCGGCACTGAGTGACAGGAGTGGACACTGAGTGACGGGAATGGACGCTGAGTGACGGGAGTGGACGCTGCGCTGTGGCGCTGAGTGACAGGAGTGGACACTGAGTGACGGGAATGGACGCTGAGTGACGGGAGTGGACGCTGCGCTGTGGCGCTGAGTGACGGGAGTGGACGCTGCGCTGCGGCACTGAGTGACAGGAGTGGACACTGAGTGACGGGAATGGACGCTGAGTGACGGGAGTGGACGCTGCGCTGTGGCGCTGAGTGACGGGAGTGGACGCTGAGTGACGGGAGTGGACGCTGCGCTGTGGCGCTGAGTGACGGGAGTGGACACTGAGTGACGGGAATGGACGCTGAGTGACGGGAGTGGACGCTGCGCTGCGGCACTGAGTGACAGGAGTGGACACTGAGTGACGGGAATGGACGCTGAGTGACGGGAGTGGACGCTGCGCTGTGGCGCTGAGTGACGGGAGTGGATGCTGAGTGACGGGAGTGGACGCTGAGTGACGGGAGTGGACGCTGCGCTGCGGCACTGAGTGACGGGAGTGGACGCTGAGTGACGGGAGTGGACGCTGCGCTGTGGCGCTGAGTGACAGGAGTGGACGCTGAGTGACGGGAGTGGACGCTGAGTGACGGGAGTGGACGCTGCGCTGTGGCGCTGAGTGACGGAAGTGGACACTGAGTGACGGGAATGGACGCTGAGTGACGGGAGTGGACGCTGCGCTGTGGCGCTGAGTGACGGGAGTGGACGCTGAGTGACGGGAGTGGATGCTGCACTGCGGCGCTGAGTGACGGGAGTGGACGCTGCACTGTGGCGCTGAGTGACGGGAGTGGACGCTGAGTGACGGGAGTGGACGCTGCACTGCGGCGCTAAGCGACGGGAGTGGGTGTAGGGGTTCAGTGAATGGCAGATTGCCATTGTTACTCACGTGTGCAGGAGCATGTAGAGGGGCCAGTAGAATGCGGAAGCTAGAGGAGAAGTAGAGCCTAGACTTGGGAGCACCTTGTAAGCTGTGCTAGGACTCTGGGACTGTCTGTATAGACCAGGAAACAAATGACGGGAAGGGAATGTATTAGTGTGCACTGCCTTTGAGCCCGCAGAGCCAGCCAGCGTGGGCCTCCTAAGGAGGGGAGTGCCCTCTAGGGGCTTAGATGATTTCTCTGAGTGCTGTTCGTCTTTGTACTCCGCCACCCACATGCCCACTAAGCTGAATCCATTACCTACTGGAGAGAGAAAAAAAGACAGCTTCACCAACCTACCTGGCTGCAGCTGTGATTACATTCTGCAGACATTTATTAGTTTGGTACCTTGACTGATGATTATCTTAATACTGAGGATAACATTAAAGGCTTGATTTTTCAGGCAAATGGCAAATGCAAGTTGCTTCTTGTTGGAGGTTGAAAAGCCCTTAGCCCATGATTCTGTTTATGTGAACTGACCAAAATAGGTAGGTCCATAGAGAAAGAATAGAGATTCGTGGTTGCCAGGGGCTGGGAGAGGATAAATGGGAAGTACAGGGTTTCTTTATGAGATGATGAAAATGTTCTAAAATTAGGTAGCAGTGATGGTAGCAAAACCCTGTGAATATAAAGACCATTGAATTGTATACTTTAAAAGGGTGAATTTTACAGTATGTGAATTGTATCTCAGTAAAATTGTTATTTTATTTGTTTTCTTTAAAAACCCTTAGCACTTCTGCTTCAGATGTCCTAAGAGAAGTATAGTATTTGGGGTTTCAGAGAGGAGCTATTATCTGAGGTTGGCCTGGAAAGGCAGATGGTATCTAGACAGACAGCTGGAGATGAGGGCTAGATAAGGAATGTTCAGGAGAGAGTAGGGTGAGCAGTGGAAAGACAGCAAAGGGAGGGCTTGTTTGGAGAATAGAAGGTGACTGTAGCATCGGGAGAATGAAGAGAAATACTGCGAGATTGAATTCGAATAAAGATCTGTGGACTTGAGAGTGTTGAATGCTAGGCTGAGAAGTTGATCAGTTAAATGAAGAGTAACTGAAGGTTTTTGACTACAGAAGTACAAAAACTGAGCCATAGGATGGGCGTGGCATGAACTGGGAGAAGGGGAGACTTTGGTGAGAGGAGACCAGGTCGGAACCTAGAAGTTGGAGGAGGGAAGGTTTTAGAAATGAGGGGTAAGTGTGGACATCGATTTACTCATAAGTTAGTCTGTTTCCTTAGCTACCAATCCACATGTTTTCTCCATTCCATTGCTTGCTGTTTATCCAGGCATTGGGGTAAAGGGTAAGAGGGAGATTGGGAGGAGGGACCAAAAAAATAATAAGAATGAAGAGAAAAGGTGATGAGGGCAAGATTCTGTCTGAGTGCTTCAGTTGTTCCGTAATTCAGTGACTCACTACAAGAAGACTCTAGGGGAGTGCCCTCTAGGCTCTTCTAGTGGAAAATACAGGATAGGAAACCTTGTTTGATTTTATTATGTATAGACATAATAAATTTCCTTGGCAAATAAGGGTCCTGATGAGGCCCCCGTTTGTTACCTGAGAGTGTGTGTAGACTATCTGTCGAAAAATAACTCACATGAGTTGTATTATGTTGAACTCTGTGAAATTGCTATTTGACTATTTTTGATCTACAAAGAAAGCAGTTTCGTGAAGTCTCAACCTAATAGATACTTGCTCGATAGATATCTGATGACAGCCCAGATTTTAACCTTTTCTGATTCCTTCATAAGTTCCTTCTTTATTAAGGTGCTAATGGTCTTGAACATCTGCTAGTCTCAGGTTTGGGGAAGCTGTGAAGAATCAAAAGGTGGCAGTAAGTAGGGAGGGCTTTCCAAGGAGCTGGTAGAGAAGGGAGAGGAGCTGGGAGCAAGCCTGCCGGCCAAAACCAGGGCATCTGAATCCTTGGGTCTTCAGTGTGCAGTCATTCTGGGTTTAGAAATAAAATTTCAACCTAAAGGTTTTCCTTTCCTAAGTGGCGTCACTAGGCAGTTGTGCAGTTTTAGATCTTCTGCAACATGCTGGAGACAACCTGTATGGGGTCTCTGAGAAAACAAGAGATGTTTCAATGTTGGGAAATAGATCAAATGTCAAAAGCGGTAAAAAGGGCCAACTTAGTCATGGTTTTCAGGTTGGTGTGATTTCTGTCGGCCCAGCAGAAAGCCTGGCATGCAAGTGTTGAGGAAAGGTCTCTGAAGGTTGAAAGGCATCAGAGGAGGTATTTATTGGTTGATCGTACGCTCCCTGGTGTTTTAACCTAAAGTAATTTCCTCGAACACGTCAGTGGGAGAGAAGGGGAATTCCCAAAGATGTGGAAAAAGGTTAGTCAGCTATTCTTGTAGGATGCTTTCATTGTAATGACATCCAGATATTGGGATCAGGGTGGGGCCTCTCAGTACTCTACCCCCATTAATCTGTAAACTCTGAAGAGTTTAAGTTGTACAGAGTGTCAAGTGCAATAAATATTGTTACTGTAATGTCACAGGGATATGATCATCTGCTTAAAACTGCAGTGCCTAGGCACATAAAAATGAGAGACTGTGGGATAACCTTACCAGGGACTAAAAGCTCATTTCATATTTACTCAGCTGTAGAAGGTGATTGTCCTGTAGGAATAGAGATTATGAATCAAGAGCTCCCGGCTTTGCTCACACAAAACAGCCAAACATTTATTTTAAACCGTAGTCAGAAATACCATTGCAGCAAAACTTTAATTACCTAACACCCCTCTTCTCCAATATAATCGTATATAACCATCCTCCCCACAAGGAAGAAGCCTGAGAGGGGATAGTCACACCTTTCCAGTGGCTTTAATGGTGTTTGGTGCAAATTTTAACTTAATTTGTTTCCTTTTTAGTTCCACAGTTAACTATAAATGTCATTAAACCTCTAGGCCTGATTATGGAAGTACTTGTGGACAACAGTCATTATTTTAATTTATGAAAGATGCAAAGAAAAATAGAAAAAACAATCAAATAAGAAGAGGGAAAAAACAGAATTAATGTGCTAATGGTTTCTTCCTTGCTGGGAATGTTACCCTCCCCTGATCTTGGCCTCTCTGGTACATAAATACCACATACTTCTGGCAAGGATGTCTCTTTTTAGGATGTCTTCCTTTCACTCCTGCCAACCTGGAACTCCTTAGTCATCCTCTCTACCCTCTGACCCACGCTTCCATTGCCAGGGGAGTCCCAGGGCAGAGTCTAGCTGCTCCTTCCTTGTATTACAGTTACATCCTGACACCCTCCTGCCCTGAGCTTCTCATTTCCTGCCTCTTATTTCATTACGACACATCAATATCAGGCAGTTAACAATATCTTTTTCTCCTCTTATATTTACCTGCCTCTTATTTTCCTGTGGTCAGGCAAGTTTTGCAGTGGAGTTGAAGTTAAGGGTGAGAGTCAACAGAGGTAGTTTGCATTCAGAGAAATGCACACATGCAGCTTAGAAGATCCAAAACATTAAGACTTTCAGCTTCCAGATAGCTGTCACAAACTCCATTTGCTAAAGCTTATGCCCTTTATTTATAAAGCTCCTCGGTCTTCAATCAGAATCTGTTTCTTTTATTATACACAATTATAAATTAATTAATGTAGTTCCAGAGGAGGGTGCTACTAGACACAATCACAAAGATTAAAAAAAAAAAAAAACTAATAACCTATTAGTTGAAAGACGAGTCAGAAAATTTGCTGAAAAACACCTAAAGGTCAACAGCAACCAAGTAGCAACATAGAATCATTTAACGCAGGAACATCATTCTGTGTCAGACCGTGCAAGCATCACTGATGTCTGGAGTAACAGGATAATGTATGCATGTAAAGATGGCCCTGAGCCATCAAGAAAATGTTTGTTATGCTCAATACCAGTCTGGTTAAGTAAGAAATGAAGTAATGCATTTTAGGAATATTTCTGTCAAAATGGTTAACGTTAAATATCTGGGCGTATACTAAGGAGATGAGCCTTAGTTATTTGGAATGCCAATTATGTTAGGACCCGCTCCCCATTCCCCAGCGACACCAGATAAACAGGACAGTGTCATAGAGAGGGGTGAATAGTTTTCCACAGCCACTTTGTTTGTGGTCTCCCGACTTCTATGTTGTTGTTTATTCATGGGGTTTTCCTTCCCTTTTCTTTGGTTTCAGATGCGAGTGTCTCTCTGGCTTATGTGGTTCCCCGTGTGTGGAGGTGGGATCCCACTCCCCGCATAGTCTCTCATGGAGATGGGACACCTGGAAAGTGCTGTGATGTCTTTGAATGTGTTAATGGTACGTGGGGTTTCTCTTGTTCTCAGAGAGTGTACATTTGTGCAGGAGGAGGAGGGAGGGTTCAATCTAGCTGTTTCTGTCTTTTAAAAGGCAGAGAATATACTCAGGGACTTGATGAAACTCAGAAAGAATATTTGTTTAAGATCCCACTAGGCAGTAGAGAAAGTTAGGAAAGGAATCATCATTCCATCCATTAGAAAGAGCATTTTGGAAGTGTAATCACAGACTGCATGTAGCCATCATATTCTGCTGTGTTTTCAGTAGTTCAGAAATTTTAGGATTGCAAGAAAAGGATCATGGAAAATGTGGTTGTATCCCTCCTATCATTCAAGATCTCATTGCATTATTGTCAGAGGTAATCTTTGTAATTAACACCACATTGGAGTGTCCACAATTTGAAAGAGAAAAGACCCTGTTCCTTTAGTTTAGCATTTTCCTACTTAGAGGAAACACCTCTGGCCATTACTTGGTCAGTAGTATTGGCCTAGTTGGAGCTGGAACCTTGTGGACCAGAAAAACGATCCTTCAGTCATAAGATTACTTCAAATAGAATCCACCTTTCTCCCTTGGTGTGTGATGACCTGGCGTTTATTGAATTTAGATGCTAGAAGGGAGGAGAGCCTAAAACATGTCCCTCCATCAGAATTTTCAGAAGAAAAACAAAGAATAAACTCAAGTAAGTGAAATGTCAGTAATTTTAGAGGACATTATTTAGTCAACACCTAGACACACAAGGAAAATGATTTTGGATTTGGACAAATAGAACAAAATTATGCATATAGAAGCGTCCATATTTGCTGCCTACAAGAAATTGGGGTTCAGAAGAGTTTCTGCCCTCCTCCCAAGCTGCCCCTCCCCCACAAGAAAAGGTTATATTAAAGTCCAGACCTGTTTCACCGAGTCCTGTAGTTTTTAGTCCAGTGGCTGCCTATTTTGTTTTGTTTTGCTTTGCTTTGCTTTGAAGAAATAGTTGTAGTATGGCTTTGTGGTTAGAAAAGAACATAGACTACAATTATAAGACTTCAGTTTGAAAACTAGTTCCTCCACTTAGTAGCTGTGTAACTTTGGGCATCCCTTGGTCTCCCTGGGCCTCAGTTGCCACATCTGTCAAATGGAGTGAATAACAGTAAATAAATGAGGTTTTATATGTGAAGCACTTGAAATTGTGCCTCAAGAGCAAATAGTCTTTATAATTTTGTGTGCCCACCTCCTGTTCATATCCAAAGATGCTGTTCTGGACATGGCAGGGGGATGGAGAAGGTGAGGGGAGGCTCCTGACTTAAAGACCTTTATAAATACAAGCATGCAGGGAGAGGTGCAGGAAAAGTTCCATGTGCATAAATCTCTTCTCAGTGCTTCTCCCCACCCGTGTTATTATCCAGCCGGTAGTAATGTCTGTTAACCACCAGCAAATGGCCAAGCCTCTGGTATTGCTGAAGTTAGTTGATTGTAGGTGACATTTTGTGAATATTTAACTTGTACCACTGAGACAGAAATAGTTGGTCCTTGTCCTGGGCTCCCAGCATCTCAGATGTGCTTCCTTCCAGTATTCATCCCTCTGCATGTCTTTCTCTCATGCTAGAATCTGAACTGCCAGAGAACAGAGAATCTATCCTTGTGTCTGTGTTATTAGCACATTGCCTGCCTCTCAGAGTGCACCCAGGTTCTGAAGGGTAGTTGGGTGGGTGAGTGAGCAAGTGATCTGATTCATATCATCTTAGTTCCCTCTAGAGTGGCTGTTAATTATCAGCCCATAGAGGGCTTACTTTGTGAGAATTCACCATCTTTACTGCCCTACACTTTAATCTTAGGTCTCTTGTCCCCAGGAAATATCACCTCTAGAGGAGTGCCTTTCTTCTTTCCTTGCTTCTTGATTATAGAAACCCAAGTGTCATGACTTTCTCATCAGGACATTAACTTTACATCTCTCCCTAGTGTGATACGGTTGGACAGTTGATAGCTGCCCCCCGCCCCCTCAGTGCCCTTGCCCCCATTTATAGAGCCTATTTATAGAAGTCACTTCAGGAACAGGACTTGCCTTCAGCTGTGAGAAAATGTTGAGATGACAAAGCAGTCACAGGATTTCTGGTGTTTGCCTCTTTCTTGCCACCATAAATTGGTTGGGTGATCTTTGCTTTATTTCGTGTCCTGCTACAGTGTGTCTATTTCTATATTAGTCATTCAGTTGTAGATGAGACTAGAAACTACAGTCCTCTGAAGATTCAAAATCCCACAGAATAGTGTGTATGGAATTCTGTCTCAAAGCCTGTATTTCACTTTTTTTGTCATATACATACACACATACACACACCTCCCCTCCACACATACATATATTCGTATGTAAGTGTATGTGTTTGTTTATTTGGCAACTGGTGCCCTGGGAAAATCTTACTGTTGTCATAAGGTCACCATTAGAGGATATTACATATCAAAAATTCATTATCATTGCCCAGATGAGCAGAGGTCTACTTTATCTATACATATTTTAATAAGCCATATATATATATATATATATATATATATATAGCTTTAAATATATATATATATGTATATATAAAACCTTGCTTATGCACAAAGGATTTGAGGCAACTTTACACTGAGAACAGATACAATAACATAGTGGTAAAATATTAATGAGAAAAGAGAATCAGAACCGTAGAGTTGTATGTAAAAGTTGAAAATGAAAAGCAAAAAGAAAGTACCTACAGGTATGCAGGCCATAGCTAGCATCTCTCTATTTAATTGTTGGAGTTAAATGTCAAGTTAGGCCCCCAGCATCCCGGCCATCAAAGTGAAAAAGGAGATAGAATCAGATCTGCAGTTTTTAGAGACAAGAAGCCTGCTGAACAGGGCAACCCTCTGCTCATATGGAAGCTTGAAAAGAGAGCGCTGGATGACACAGTAGATCCTGTCCTTAGTTGCTTTAATCCCTTAAATGTGGAAACAGATTTCCTCTGGCTGCTCTTCACAATAAAAAGCAAAAGCAAAATATTAAAATACACCTCAGCGAAAGCAGTTTTCAGAGGTGAGTTTGACACCCGGCTGGAACCTGGGTACTTAGAGGACTATTTATTGATTTTGAGAAACCCCCAAACATGTAGGAACATGTAGGAATAGATCTGGGAACCCCAGTTCAGGAGGCAGTGGGTTGCATGTTAACTAACCCCATGTGCAGAAACAGAGATTGCCTGCCAGCACTCGGCTCCTAAGCTGCCATCCAGCTGATCCGTATGCTTACGTTATTTTTTTAAGATAAGCGTTATAGTGAACACAGAAGGTTAAAAAATATTCACAGAGAATTCAAGAACTCTTGAGTTTTGAAAACATTAGCCTAGATGAATAGATGGAAAGAACATTCTCCATAAATATTCATTCTCTTTTCTATTGGGTTTGGTTTTATTTTGGGGGGGGAGGATGGGAGAGTTGCCCATCGGATTGTTATGGTCTGTGACTGAGGGCTGAAAGGAGGACCTATGAGGTATTGGTTGAATGAGAACCCTGTTGTTTAGAAACCAAAGGAACAGGTGGTATGATTGAGCTCCTTTTGTGTAAACTTAGAAGACATCAGTATCATCCCCTAGAAGTATGACGTCCACAGCAGTGTTGAATAATCCCAGATCTTCTTCAAGAAACAGTTCTGTGTCTGCTCCTGCCCATAAGCAAAACTTTTGTCATTAGTCAGCTGGAGCTGAGTGATGGCCTCTACTTTTATTTTTTATTTTTTTATTTTTTTGCAGTACATGGGCCTCTCACTGCTGTGGCCTCTCCCGTTGCGGAGCACAGGCCTCAGACGCACAGGCTCAGCGACCATGGCGCACGGGTCCAGCCGCTCCGCGGCATGTGGGATCTTCCCAGACCGGGACACGAACCCGTGTCCCCTGCATCAGCAGGCGGACTCTCAACCACTGTGCCACCAGGGAAGCCCTGGCCTCTACTTTTAGATCGACATGTGTTCTCCATTTGGTTACAGTACACCCTATTGCCTTACACTGGCCCAGCTCACTCATTTCTAGAGGCATTTGGGTTTGAATAGGGAAGTCATCCACATACAGAATATGGAAACAGTCATTTGGTTGCTTAGATATGATCAGTTGTCCAATGTACTTGCACAGAAATCCAAACTAGAACATCATGGTTTGAGTGTTGTAGCCACGAACTGACTCTTCCAGCATCAGACACACTAACATGTCAAATCCATCAGTGACAGGAGAGCCATAGCCAAAGTCAGCTTGCTCCTCATGTAAAATTTGGGCCTAGAAAACTGAGACCTGCAGTTTGTTAAGAAAATTAGTACAAAAACTTCTAATGATAACCCATTGTCTGTTTAGCAATAATACTCAGTAATATTTCTAGGGACATAAGGTCTACTTCTACAGTGATGGAGAGAATATGGCACTTTGAAAGAAATATTCCACTCAGTATGCATTTATTGAGCATCTGTTGTGTTCCTGGGGTCTTATCAAGCTAATTTTGCTTAACAGTGATACAGTCTTTTGCAGTCCTATTTTGTAAGTATTGTTCCCCTTCCCTTATTCTGAAGTAGTATCTGCCTGGTATTCTCTAGCACACACACCCTGCTTCCCCCCCCCATAGAAAAGGTGTTTTCCTCCTGTAGCTATCTGGAAGCTCATGTACCCTGTCTTTGTGATTACATCAGTTTGTCTCTGATTTATGGAGAAGTTTTCAGACATTTCTCATCTGTCATACAGTTGTCTCTCTTTTGACTTCTTAAGTCTGCCCACTTGCTTCCTATATAGCTTACCCCCAGTGAAAGGAGACCAGAGGCAAGACATCAGCCATTTTCTACTGAGATATTAAAGAGAAAAAGCAACAGAAGTATACTATTTGGATTTTTTCTCCATTTTCACATTTGATGTGAAGTTCTACATTTTAGTCTTTTCCTTTGCTAAAATTATATACATATCACCGTCTGCCAATCAGTGTAATTTGGCAGACAGTAGAAATTATTAACAGTCTATAAGGTTCTTTTTCAGGCATTCTGGAATATGTTAAAGAGGGAAGAGAATATTCCAGAACTGAGAAACATAAAATTTAATTGGGCAGACACAAAAAACGTGCAAAAATACCTAAAAAGACACTTTTGTGCATCTCAGTGCATATGCAATTTTATGCATTGATAGGTACAAGTTACACAGTAAATTTTTTTATTTGTAATATTATTCTTTTCTCTGTCCATGGAAAATGTCCTGTTATAGAGGTAGTGGTAAACTCCATAGGGTTCTAAGATTCACATGTATCCCCAGCAAGTGAAGAAGTAATTGGTCATTGCTCCTCAAAGACCACTGCCAGCCATTTTTATCATGCATCTTTCTGAAGAGCTTCTATAAATTTGTCTTGGCATCAAATAGGGATTTCATTATGTCGTGTGATTTTTTTCTTTTTTAATCCTAAAGAATCGATTGTGTTTTCAAGGCTGTGTTTTCTGGGACTCTCCATCTCTCTAAATTCCATTCCCTTGCTCTCTGTGCCTTAGCTAGTGAAATGTAACTCTTGTCAATCCCATCCCCTCCCGCTCACGTTTCTGCACAACCCACGGTAAAAGCGAGTTCATCTGGAGCTGCTTTAGTCATAACCACAGCCTTCCCTTCTCACTCCTTCAAATCTCACACCAAGATTTGTGGCTTCACCCAGATGGTAGCTGTGGTTGATTAAGGCAAATAAGTATTTATAATTAATATTAATTGGTTTCTAAAATACTATTTTTTCTTCAGTTTGAATGGAAGCTCAGCATTTTGTTAGAATGCAGTATTTTGCCTCCTTCCACAGCATGCAAATTTGATTGATAAAAAGCACTCCATTTTCTACACTTTAGAACTTGTGGTCCAGCTGCCCAGTTTCTTCCAACCCTAGCTCAGTTTAGTATGTTAGCTAAAAGTATAATAAATTCTGAGCTGTAATAAGATGATTCTTTCTGACATGAGTTTTCTGAAAAAAGAAATAGTATATCCAGCCAAAACTACGGAAGAGGTTCAGACATGCACATTTACTGCTTGTGTAAATATATACACACAGCTCATCTCACACTAGTTATGTGACTTTAGGCAAGTTACCTGATCTCCTTAAATTTCATTTTCCTCATTGAAGAAGTGGCTATTAATATTCGTTCTGTCTTCTTGACAGGATTGTTATAAAATCAAATGAGAAAGTACTTGTTTGTCCAAGTACAAAACAAATGTAAATATACTCAAATTAAAATGCAGTGAAAGTCTCAAATATTTCGAATATCCACGGTGACATGGAGAAATGACGTTAGGACAGAGGAGCCCATGAGAGTTGTGTGTATCATGATCTGGTTTTTCCCATCTTATTAAACAGGGTGCATTAGCTCAGGAGAACTTTCTTTAGCTTGGAAGTACTTTTATTTTACCAGCTTTATTGAGACATATACCATGCACTTCACCAAGTGAAGTTGCACAATTCACTGTTTTTAATGTATTCACAGAATTGTTTGATCCTCACAGTCAATTTTAGAACACTTACATCAATCCCCCCCAAATTCCCAAACTCATTAACAGTCACTCCCCATTTCCCCCAAACCCTCCAGTACTAGGCAACCACTAATCTACTTTCTGTCTCTATACATGTACCTATTATGGACATTTCATATAAATAGAATCATATCCAATATGTGGTATTTTTTGACTGGCTTCTTTCACTTAGCAATGTTCCCCAGGTTCATTTATGTTTTAGTATATATCAAAATTTCATTCCTTTTTTATGGCCAAGAAATATTTCATTACATGGATATACTACATTTTGTTTATTCATACATCAGTTGATAGACGTTTAGGTGGTTTCCGTTTTTTTTGGCTATTATGAATAGCACTGCTATAAACATTTGTGTACAAGTTTTTATGTGAATAGATGTTTTCATTTCTCTTGGATAAGGTTATACCTAAGAGTAGAATTGCTGGATCCTCTGGGAACTCTGTGTTTCATTACATCCTCACCAGCGATGTATGAGAGTTTCAGTTTCTCCACATCCTCGTCAGCATTT
Organism: Phocoena sinus; assembly: GCF_008692025.1. Taxonomy (NCBI): domain Eukaryota; kingdom Metazoa; phylum Chordata; class Mammalia; order Artiodactyla; family Phocoenidae; genus Phocoena; species Phocoena sinus. The sequence goes on from NC_045775.1 coordinate 29,219,381, forward strand.
GTTATTATCTATATGTTTTTCATTTTAGCCATCCTAGGATATGAAGTGATGTCTCATTGTGGCTTTGATTTGTATTCCCTTAATAAATAATGATGTTAAGCATCTTTTCATCTGCTTCTTGGTCATTTCTGTATCTTATTTGGAGAAATTTCTATTCAAATACTTGCTATTTTTCAATTGGGTTGTTTTTATTGTTGTTCTTTATATATTCTGATACAAGTCCTTTATCAGATATTTACAAATATTTTTTAATCTTTGGGTTATCTTTCTTTATGGTGTTCTTTGAGGCACAAAAGTAGATGAACTCCAGTTTAACTATTTTTTCTTCTGTTGCTTATGCTTTTGGTGTCATATCTAAGAAACCATTGCCTAATTACAAAGTCTCAACGATTTACTCCTGTTATCTTCTAAGAGCTCTATAGTTGTAGCTATTACATTTAGATCATAGTTCTGTAATTCATTTTGAGTTATTTTTGTATATGGTATGATAGTGGTCCATTCTTATTCTTTTGCATGTGGATATCCAGTTGCTCCAGCACCATTTGTTGAAAAGACTATTTTCCTCAATGAATTATCCTGGCACCCTGTTAAAAATCACTAAATATGAGAGTTTGTTTCTGAACTCTTAATCAATTCCACTGAACTGTGTATTTATCCTGATGTCAGTACTACAGTGTCTTGATTAGTGTAGCATTGTAGTATGTCTTGAAATCAGAAAGTGTGAGTCCTCTAGCTTTGTTCTTCTTTTCAAGGTTGTTTTGGCAGTTCTGGGTTCTTCACATTTCCATATGAGTTTTAGGATTGGCTTGTCAGTTTTTACAAAAGAACCAAGTAGGATTTTGATAGAGATTGCAATGAAAATATAGATCAATTTGGGGAATATTTTCACCTTAACAATATTATCTTTCAGTCCATGAACATGGAATATATTTTCATTTATTTAGGCCTTCTTTACTTTCTTTGAACAATGCTTTTTAGTTTTTAAAGTACAAGTTTTGTGCTTCATTTATTAAATTTATTGCTAAATATTTTATTCTTTTTAATGCTACTGTGAATGGAATTTTTTTTAACTTCATTTTCAGATTGTTCTTTGCTAGTGTGTAGATATACAATTTATTTGAGTTGCAGTTGTACCCTGAAATCTTGCCGAACTTTTTGTTCACTAGTTTTTTAGTAGATTCTTTAGAATCTTTTAAAATTCAAGATCATGTCATCTGCAAGTAGAGAGAGTTTTCCTACTTACTTTCTCATATGCGTGATTTTTTTAAAAAATTTATTTATTTTGAGGTGTGTTGGGTCTTTGTTGCTGCGCACAGGCTTTCCCTAGTTGAAGCGAGCAGGGGCTACTCTTTTTTTTTTTTTTTTTTTTTTTTTTTTTTTTGTGGTGCGTGGACCTCTCACTGTTGCGGCCTCTCCCGTTGTGGAGCACAGGCTCCAGACGCGCAGGCTCAGCGGCCATGGCTCACGGGCCCAGCCGCTCCGCGGCATGTGGGATCTTCCCGGACCGGGGCACGAAACCGTGACCCCTGCATCGGCAGGCGGACTCCCAACCACTGCGCCACCAGGGAAGCCCAGGGACTACTCTTCGTTGTGGTGCGCGGGCTTCTCATTGCGGTGGCTTCTCTTGTTGCAGAGCACGGGCGCTAGGCGCGTGGGCTTCAGTAGTTGTGGCTCGCGGGCTCTAGAGCGCAGGCTTAGTAGTTGTGGCGCACGGGCTTAGTTGCTCCGCGGCATATGGGCTCTTCCCGGACCAGGGATCGAACCCATGTCCCCTGCATTGGCAGACGGATTCTTAACCACTGCCTCACCAGGGAAGCCCATGTGGTTTTTATGTCTTTTTGTTGCCTATGTGCCCTGGCTGGAGCCTCCAGTACAAAGTTGAATCGAAGTGGTGAGAGTGAACATCGTTGTCTTGTTCCTGATTTAAAGGGAAAAGCATTCACCCTTTCACTATTAAGTATGATGCTAGCTGTGTGTTTTTCATAGATGCCACTTATCAAGCTGCTGTTTAACAACTTCCACTCCTAAGTTATTGAACATTTTTATCATGAAAGGGTGTTGAATTCTGTCAAATATCTTTTCTATGTCAACTGAGATGATCCTGTGGTTTTTTCCTTTATTCTATAGACATGTTGTATTACATTAATTGATTTTTGGATGTTAAACCAACCTTGCATTCTTGGAATAAATCCCATTTGGTATATAATCTTTTTTATATGTTGCTGGATTCAGTCAGCTAGTATTTTTTTTTTTGAGGATTTTTTAATCTCTGTGTTTATAAGAGATAGTTTTCATTTTCTTGTGCTGTCTTTGTCTGGTGGGAGTTCTTTTAAGTCAACCAAAATTAGAGTTAAGAAATGGATTTAGTGAGAGTGTTTTAGGGCAGAGAAACAATTTAAAATCATTGGTGTCATTATGAGAATTGTTAAGTGCAGGGCTTTGAGTCCTTAGCAGAACATAGCCTTGAAACACAATGGAAGGAGTACAAGGTTTTAGTTGAAGAGCTACTGTTTTTGCTTCTATCATTTGCTAAATGTGTGACTTTGAGCAAATTACCCAGGATTTCCTCACTTCTGCACTCAGGGTAAGTATTTCTACATCAGACCTTTGTTATTGGGATTAAGTGAGGTAATGTATGTAGAAAGTGTTTTTTTAAAGGCCAAGCACTATTATAATTACAGATTGTTAAACAGGATAGAAAAAAGAATTTAGGAGAAAACACTGGAGAAACAGAAGAACATAACCTCTTAAAAGGCCTAAATAAATTTTTTGAGGCAGAACAAAACCTAATGTGGAGACAGGATCATTTACTTGAGGGTAGAGAATGATTTAACAAAACAAACGTTTTGTTTAACAAAAAATCTTTTTAAAGCACAAATCAGAAATGTGTTTCATGGTCACATGGTTACTTTTATTTGGGATAAGGGGATGCCAGTATAGATTTTACTAAGAGGAATTTCGATTCCTTGGTATAATGAGAATAGTGATGTGTTTTATTTATTTTATTCTACTTTACTTTGCATTGCTTTGTTGCTTCTGTTGTAAAAAATTATATTGAGTGTAGTAAATTTCCATCAAATTTTAACCTGCTGTCAGACAGTATTTTCTAGAGGCTGTTTGAAAAATATGAAAGGACACCAGAGAAATGACTTTGAATCTGCCATGTTTGTTTTAACTCCTTTAGAAACAAAGCCAGCCTGTGTATTCAACAATGTGGAGTATAGCGATGGGGATATGTTTCGAATGGACAACTGTCGGTTCTGTCGATGCCAAGGGGGCGTTTCCATCTGCTTCACCGCCCAGTGTGGTGAGCTGAACTGCGAGAGATATTATGTGCCCGAAGGGGAGTGCTGCCCTGTGTGTGAAGGTAAGGACAGGTGCCAATCAGAGAATAATAAGAAGAGACATGGTTTGGGGGCTTAATATCACAGTTGACCTACTTCAGTCTCACTCCAAAATAGAGGAAGATTGAAGAAGTTCCCGTTTTTTGTCACCATGGTCTACCTTTTAGGACTTCGATAATGCTAGGTAGACTGTGTGAAACTGTCATTACTTCACTGAGGGAAGTTACACCCTGGGTGTAGACAGCGGTCACCTGTTTGCACAGATGGACGTGAGGTTTCCCGGAGGTGCTTTCTGTTCCTCCTCTGTGGTTCCAGCAGTTCCTTGGCAAGTCCTGGGACTTTCTCTCCATCCTGACATCAGAATTCCACCCACCCTGCTCCCCTCAGATTGCTCAGCTAGGACAGGGCCGCCCTAGTCACTGACCACCTTAGCCAGTCAGCTCAGAGAGGAACCAACCCTGCTTCCTTTCCGATACCCATGCCAGTCCAGGTGAGAGCAGGGCTCCCCGTCCTTTGAAAATGTGTGGTAGTGAGAGTAGGGTCATGGTGTGGCATGGTGGTGACACCAAGGCAAGGCTCAGACAGTGTCCACTGTGGCCCTGGGCAGAAGGATCCCCAGGGCCTGCTTTCTCTTTATTCCCCATTTCCCTCCAAGAAATAATAGGTCCATGTTCCTCCAACAGGCTCGACCTTCCTGTCTCTCCTATGCAGAAATAATAAACATTTCAGAATGATAACTCTGAATATCATATACTACAATCCACACATTTTAAGGATCAGGATAATCAGAAAAGTAGTCACTTGTCTGAGTTTCCAGTGAAGCCAGGAACAGTGAGTGCATGACTGTGTCTCTGGTCTAACTGCACTACACTGTTTCCCCAGAAAAGAGGATCACGTGAGCTTTCTTGTCCTGCCCGGACCACAGACCTTCAGTCTGGAGTCAGGCACATCCGTCTCATGTCTGACGCTCACTCTGCCCTTACTTCCACACGTGAAACGGGAGGACAGAATTTCATGCCATGTTCCATAACTTTTTCTGTTTTCTAAATCCATTTCTTTTCACTATTTGAGCTCTGTTTACCACATAATACTGATGATATGAAATTGCTTAGAGTATGCAAACTACATTCCTAACATTGAACAGTGGTTCATAACCGGGAGGCCACCTTCCCTGTTAGAAATCATTTTTGCTAACATGGGAGAAAGGTGGTTCACTTTTTAGGTGTCATCAGGGATTTTAAGAAAGTCACATCAAACTTTTAACCTTCCCAATTGATTTGTTCCCTAGCTACTACCCCCGGTGTGTAAATAGTCTCTGAAACTATGTAGCAGTTGGTCATGTAAAAACATAGATATGGACCTCTGTGTAATAATCATAATGAGTTGTCTGGGCATAGATCCGGTTATGTCTCACTTCCTGGAATTCAGATCCAGGCTCAAAGTAGAAATGAAGTATGCAGTGTAATATTTTTTATAAAGAAATTTTATAAAGTCTTATCTAACTCAGGTCTCTTGGCTGCTTGCATCTCTGGCAGACTGCCCTTCTGAAGCTGTGACTGCGTGCTTTTCAGTTTTGGCCCTCTAACTCTCTTGTAATGCCCTACTACCTCTTTGGAATGAAGAGGACCAAACTCGGAACTGCCTGGACTTTGCTTCCAGCACAGCAGCACTTGCTTCTTGAGGCCAGATTTTATGTTTCTGAAAAAGAACATTGAGTGATTTATCTAGTTGCTTTCATTTATAAGGATATTTGGGGATTTTTTATTTATGGGCTTGTCAGCAACCTCAGAAAACTTTTTTACACTATCCTTGGCTACCTACGTTCCCCAGCCTCAGCTGCTGCTTGACTGCTCAGCTTGGGGGAGAAAAACGGCGTATGTTCACAGCTTTCCCTCCAGGGCACAAGCAGTGCCATGAATGGTTTAGAGAAGCTGTGTCAGTCCTGTCCTGAATAAGGCCACAGCAGGGAACTGTATACACCTCACTGTGCCTCCAGGCACCGTGAGATAGACTTCAGTTAGTCCTAGAAATAACAGGCTCACTATAAGTTAGATGGGGCATTATTCTTTCCACTTTACAGGAGGTAAAATGGAGGTGTAATAAACATTTAAGTTGGCAACTCAGAAGGCATCATCAGAGCCTAAAATGGATCAGCATTTTTTTCTCACGACCAACCCACAGCTCCATCCACAAAGTTTTGCACCTTTATGAAATGATAACACCTGCACATTGGTTTTTATGCCTCAGATCCCCTGCCCTGTGTGCCGTGTCAGGATGGGTGGACAGAAATTCAGCATGACAGCTGCTTTTGCATGTCCCCCTAGAGACACCTCCTGTGGCCCTGAGCTTCTGCTGAGCACAGCTGGAAAAGAACTGCTGATGACGAGAACCTGGGGAAAAAATGTCTCTAGGTGCAGGCAGAGATAAGATGTAGAATGCCCTCAGTCTTACTCTGAATTCACGTTTTAATTTAGATCCCGTGTATCCTTTCAACAATCCTGCTGGCTGCTATGCCAATGGTCAGATCCGTGCCCACGGGGACCGGTGGCGGGAGGACGACTGCACGTTCTGCCAGTGCATCAACGGAGAACCCCACTGTGTCGCGACGGCCTGCGGACAGAGCTGCGTGAACCCCGTCAAAGTGCCTGGGGAGTGTTGCCCTGTGTGTGAAGGTAACCCTTGTAGATTCTAACGAGCCCCTGGCGAATGTGTCGAGTTGGATAAGCTTCTACCAGTATGTGCTTGCTTGTTTTCTGTTTCCTCAGGCATAATGTCTGCTTCATGCTGTTACCAGTTGCAGATGAATTTATTATACAGCCCAAACTAATCATTTGGGGGAAATGTTACACATTTACAGTGAGAATAGTGTGGGTTTTATTTTGCCACTGCAGATAATGCTTATCTGAATACTTTACAGTCAAGGAATATATACATTTTAATTCAGTTCACCGCAAGCCTGATTAACATCCAAAGGTCAACACAATGAAATGAAATGAAATTGGAAATAAGACCCATGACTCAAAGCATAGCTTGTTCAACTTGTAATGCTTACATAAGCCCAAGAGTCCTGGCAACTAGATGAAAAACCTGGAGCCATCAAAGGTGGTTTTCACTGCCTGGAGTCCTCACCCTGAGCATCCATTCTGCTTCTAATATCACGATGGCTGTGGCTTTGCAGTTCCTTTCGGGCTTTTTCTTATGTCTTGGTTACCTGCATTCACTACCTCTCTTCCTGTTTAATGGAGAGAGCCTGAGATATCCTGGACTAGTCTTTCCATCCCAACCACTATTCCAGGCCATTTCCCCCATCCTGGGAAGATTCTTTGCACACTTACTCAAGTCAGCCTTAATCCTTGGTCCATGTCTGTTAGTACAGACAAGAGATTGAATATCTATACTGACAGTTCCAATAGAGAGTGTCCGTCATTAAGAAGCACATTTGCATAATGAAATGAGCTAAAGTGGGTCAAAAATTACTCCTTGTGGAAGATGGATCCTTCTGGAATTTTTTAAAACAGCTATTAAGGAACTGACAGGTCTTTTCAGAAATTCAGTCAAGTAGACTGAGTCCTCTGTCAAGAAGTCTTTTTGCTTCTACCGAAATTTTAATCAACTCAGACTTCAGAGTTTGCCTGACTGGCTTCATTAACTTCTGAGGGGTTAGAATTATTAAAGACCTTAAAAATCATATAAAAATTTAAGCTGGAGGATTCTGGTTCTATTGACATCACCAATTCCCTCACCATTACTCTACTCAGAATGCAGCTGCCACACTCCAAAACTTTATAGCTTCCAGATGACCAATTTTGTGGAAATCACCCACCCACCTCACACATATACTCCTCCTATCCCCTGAAGGCAGTGTTTCAGTGCTGGAAAAAGGAGTGTGCAATAATATGTTTGATGATGTACGGTCAGCTTTACAAGGAAGGATGCCCTCTGAAGCTGATAAAGATGGGAATATCTATCCCTAGGAATTAGGGGCAATCTGTTATTTAAGTATATGTATATTTACATATGTATATTTAAGTATATGTATGTGCATGATAATGTAAGAAAAATTAAAAACATATATAAAATCCAGTAAACAGTAACCCTTTAACTTCATGAGTCTTGAGTCTAGATTGAAAATAAGACTTTGAAAAACTTGTTAAAAAAAAAAGTAGGGCCTTTTTTCTAAAAGTAAGAAAGGCAAACCCTTTGCCCTCATCTTTGGCCGTCATTAGCATATCCATTGTGGTGAGTGGAGAAGGGAAGCAGTTGGTGAATAGACAAGAATATATATTATATGTATGAGAAACTGATTTATTCTTATGTCATATAGATGTTTGGGTAGGAAGTAGATGTTAGTTTGATCACTTAGAGTTTGGTCTCTGAAACAGCTGGGTCACGTTGTAATCTTGCACTGTTTGAGAAAAGAGTGACAGTTTGGGTCAGCCATTAATTCCAAAAAATTTATTAAGAATCTTCTGTAATCCAGATACCACATCGGACACAAAGCTAAATAAGGGATAACTCCTAGTAAACGTCAAAGAAACTATTTAGGCTCTTTTAAATTAAACCAGGAAAAACAGAATGTCTGCATTCAGGTGCTGTGGGGTAAGTGCTTTTTATTTGTACCTGATTTCATTTAATTCTCACATTAACACTCTGCCAAAGGCCTTATTATACCATTTTAAAGGTGAAGAAATTAGGGTTTAGAGAGATTTAGATAATTTTTCCCAAGGTCAGTTGCCAATATGTGGCTGAGCTGGGATCAGCTGAAGTCTGTCAGATTCAACTACATTTTTGTCTGCTTCCTCTGCTCCCAGAGGTCATCTCAGTTTCCACCTGGCCCTATTTCTAGTTCCCTTCTATCTCTCTTCATCTCTGGCTTTTGGCCCTGTGTTGGGACACACAGGAGTTTGATGATGGGAGGAGATCATTTGCAGTTCGACAACTACTCCGGGTGTTTTTGATGTGATCTCCCACCTGCCCTCTCCCCTGAATCTGAGGACCTCGGGGGAAGGATGCCTTTGAGACTCATCCTCGATTTGCTTCTCAAGCCTCACATTCAGGTTGTCTCCTTCACTTCACCAGACTTGGCATCTTTATTCCAAGCTGTTAGGCTCTGCTGGTCTCAGCCTTGCAGAAGGTTCCATTGTTTAGTTCTCAGAGAACTAATTTATCTTCTGTTTCTTGTTTTTGTTTTAAAGTCAGTTAAGTAATAAGTTTCACATAAAACTGCGTTTACTCTCCAGTGGCACCCTCATTTTAAGATGTGTTCAGAAGACAAAAGATTCTTTTGGAAAAAAAAAAAAAAAAAAAAAGATTCTTTTGGCATGGGGATAAAAAAAAACAATGTACAGCTTAGGATAATGAGCGTGAAAGTTTTATTATCTATGAATAATATTGTAATAAACTTATTTATTAATAATAATAAACTTACAAAATAATGCAAGGCAAATAAATCTTATTGCTTAGTTTTCAGGATCCAAGAAAGACTCTGGAAGTATTCAAAAATATTTTTCTCAGCAGTCATTCAATAGCCTATTTAAATAGAATTTCAAGTGATTTCCGAAGAACCAAAGGATTAGACAGAATAAGAAAAAAGCAAGGCATTGTTGTGTAATAAATAATCAGCCAGAATTATTTGGAGGAAACAGAAAGGCTGGTGTTTATGCAGTTTATACACAGTAGATTCCTCTGTGCATAATTGCATAACAAATGTTGGCTCTCACCCTTATTAGCTACAGTCCCAAGATACATAGAGTCTGAAATTTGATGAAAGGGACCCCACACAAGGATTGTGGGTTTAGATTCTTCCTAAATAAATTACTGCATCACCAAATATGGTGTGTTTGGACCTTCAGGGAGGAAGAACCTTGTTGTGACTGCTGTTGTTATTGGAGATACATACCTTCCAAATGACAACATAATGTGCTTGGTTACTCCTGGAGGACTGGGAATGTGAACCTGGGGGCCCTTAAAGACTATGCTGTTACTTGACAGCTAACTCAATTCACAAGTACCTGAGTGCTGTTTAAATTGGCACTTAAGTACTCTCTTGATTAAGTCTTAGCAAGTTAGTGTCAACACCCAATTCAGGTACACAGATAAGCCTTCCCAGTCTGTAAGTCTATAACTGATTGTATTCTTATGGTTTGTTCTATTGGCTTTTCTCTACATCTCCTCTTGCTCATCAATTGCATTATTTTTATTTTCTGGCCCTTGTAAAAAGCTAGAATGGAAACACATGGAATGGCAGATAAAGTTTGCAGTTTAAGCATCTATATGGGAGATATGTCCTTATTTTCTAACAAACTTAAAACAAAAAAGGAGGGCAGCAGAATTGTCTTCCTCGGCATCTAGCACCATTTGCATCATCTTGTTTGTAGCCCTTATGAGAGTAGCTGACATTTCTTGCACACTGTGACTGTGAGCCAGGCCTCAGTGCTTTAAGAGCATCAGCCCATTTGATCCTCACAGCTACCCTCTTGTGCAGGTACTGCCATCCCAATTTATGATCACAGAACCCAAAGTTCAGAAGTCATGTAACTTGCCCAAGGGCCTACAGCTCGGAAGTGGCAGAGCAGTGTATCTCCAGAGTCCTGGCTCTGGACCCCTGCAAGGATACTGCCTCTGAGACAGAGTGCACTTATTGACCAGTAGCCTAAAAGAGGCTGCGTCCCCCATGAGCTAGGATTTACCGTATGCTTTTGAATCCCTAAAACAGCACCTGTCATTTAAGTAGGTGCTCATTAATACCATCCATTAATGAATGGATGATGAGTGAGTGAGTTAGCGAAGGGGGAAAAGACTGGAGTAAGACAGCAGACGCTGGTAGAGGGTTTCCTTAACCAATGCTGTTAAAGGGGTCAGATGCTGACCTCTGGTGAACTGAAGAAAGATTAATGTATAAATGCTTCTATTTGAAAATGCACTTTGAGCACGGAAAGCAGAGTGTTATACGAAGTATGTTTGGCACACGGTGGGTCCAGACGCCTACAGGTGAATTGGACCAGTTAGCTTCAGATTGACTGCTCACCCTCCTGACTGAGCATGTAGCTCTCGACTCCCACCCAGGGGCAGCCTTCCAAGACTGACTTGTAAACTGTGGTTTATCCTCCCTCAGTTCAGCCCCTGAAGTCCAGAATCACAGAATTAAAGTGGGCCTTCTCCAGACCCTCCAAGGCTAATAATGCTCACTGTCACATTTAATGTACTGCTTTTAAGACCTGCGCTGAGAGTGTATAAGTGCCACTGCCTTGTTTTCAGCTAGACTTTTTTTTTTTTAATATCACAGTTAGGTATTGAGAATAATTTGCTAGTTGATTTCCCAGTAATGCCAGGTATAAATCCTATCTAAGTTGATTCTTAATGTCAGAGGGACCTTAAGGACAGGGTGCCATTTTCCATGAAAAAAAAATATCCGTTTGTTTTATAATTTAAAGTAATATAAGGGGGCTTCCCTGGTGGCGCAGTGGTTGGGAGTCCGCCTGCCGACGCGGGGGACGCGGGTTCGTGCTCCGGTCCCAGAGGGTCCCACATGCCATGGAGCGGCTGGGCCCGTGAGCCATGGCCGCTGAGCCTGTGCGTCCGGAGCCTGTGCTCCGCAACGGGAGAGGCCACAGCAGTGAGAGGCCTGTGTACCGAAAAAAAAAAAAAAAAAAAAGTAAGATAAGGTGTTGGGGAGGGAAATACTGGTTTCATGAGGTAATGACATGACGGTGATGACGCAACAGGTAAAATGCAAGATATGTGGACAAGTGTGAGGCCATCTCCACCTGATGCAGGAGATAAGAATTTCATCATCCCTGATTAGTCTTGATGTCAGATCTGATCTGCTGTCTCATCTTGGGCTGTGGCTGGACCCTGCCCAGGTGGCCACTGTGACCTGAGTGTTCTTTAGGCCCAGTATGTGCAGCGTCTCTGGCTGGGATGAGTTGATGGTTTTGATGACCCTGGGGATTTCAGAGCCAACGCCAAGAGTATCACTTTTCAAGAGCTAGAAACAGCATCGGTAATATTTTACAAGTTAGCATTCATTATTAGGATTTGAGTTGGTGGTAAATAAATTCCATGCTTGTGGTTGGGTACTTTCCAACCACAATGGGTACTTTCCTTTGTACTATTTCTGTTTCTCTGAAACAAAAGCAAAATCCATTTCCAAATTCGCACAGGAAATAAGAGAGTTATTTGTAGATTGTCACAGCTGAGTAACGGGTATATGAGGGTCCATCATATTATTCTATCTACTTCAGTATTTTAAAGATTTTTTCCATAATAAGAACTTCAAATGAAAGTTATTTGCAGAGTTATTGTCTGAAACTGAGCTGAGTTTCAGGCAGGCCTTGTGATTCTGCTAACCTGGACTTAACCAACTCTTGGAGTGGAGGAATAAAAATTGACTCCCTGTCCATGGAGTCTTTCTAATTCTCTGGACTTAGGATGGAATGTGATAGCTGTGCCATCAACCATCTTCCTGCCAACCGGCTGTCTTGGATCCCTTACTTGGGAAATCCTGGTCCTACCTGGGACAGTGTTGAAGAGAGGACATGAGGCATTTCTTGACCTTGTGGATTTAATGAGCCACTTCAGCATCAGCTCACCCAGTAGATCATATGCTGTGGTCCTCTAAAGGGCTGGAGGTCTTTGAGCTGTGAAATAGACTGTCCTCCTCATCATCAATACTGATTTTATGGGAGCGCTATATTCTTTCCATAAATTCTGATATAGTTTGAATCAAGCCACCCTTCAAATGAGGTTTCTACTGGGCTGCTGGAAAAGTCTGTACCAGGCACATATCTGGGTGGGAATTCCTTGAAACAAGAAAATATGTTTCCAGCTCCGCCCATAATACTTCCTCACCAAACAGTATCTCAAACGATTAAGCTACTTCTTCTGTGGCAAGGAATCAAACATAGTTTGGCTGACCCCAGAGGCAGTGAAGTCAAAGATGCCACAGGGTCACATGATATTAATGTTCTGGTACGTAACAGGGATCAAAACTCAGTTTATGGGTGGTACTGCTTCAGTGCCATATACTATGCTATTATTAGTAGGCCAAGAATAATAAAATATTCATAATATTTCAAAGACTGTTAGGCATGTTGTTTCATCCTTTAACTCTTAAGTGTCCTGGAAACTAGTTCCATAAGTGGAAATTAAAATATAGCACAGTGTGTTTTTTGGCTTGTCCAAATAAGGCCATATGTGGGGTAACAAATGCATAGCAGATGACCGTGTGTCAACCTAGGTGTCCTTTAACCTAAGCATCCAAAATTGTTCATGAATGAATTTCATAGTATTTTTGTTTTCTCTGGGGATTTAAAATATCTTTAGGTATTTCAAATAACATTAGAATGGTATGGTTCAGAGCTGATTCTGAAACACTTGATTAGAGAAACCTTTGCCTGTGATTTTCCGGCATGTGGCAGTCCCACCTATTAAGTATTTCCCTGTGGAAGTGGCCTGCAAGGGGCAGGTTCCTCTTTATTTCCTCTGCTGTTTACTTCCCATACCTAAATGGGCATTACTGCCAGGAGTCTCATAATTTTCCTACTAAGATCATAATCGAATCTAATAGTTCAGACTTGGGCCTGCTAATTTTCATCTAATCAACAGAGGCAGGAAAACAGAGTCTGGAATGCCAGCTATGTGAATGAAAAATATTTAGTCATTCTTGAAATGATAGGAATGTTTTTCCAACGAGCTTAAATAAACACAATCTCTACTGAGACTGTGTTAAACTTTTTTTGGATAAGAGACAACTCTTAGGCAACCAAACAGAAGTTAATGAAGGTTATTAAGAGACATGCCCTTCAGAAAAGGCTTATGGACATTAAAAAGAAAGATTCCATTTTCTTTAGGGTACAACCATTGACCAGAAGTAGCAGAATTGGTTTCCTTTTAGCTTTTGTCAACCTAATAGAATTTAGCATTTTAACTGGTAATCACATTGTCTACGTTTTGAGAGATGTCCTGCTTTACTAGCCATGGCTTATTAGACCATCTTACTTTAAAATCCTCATCTTCATCTCCTTCCACTGTTTGCCTCAATTCTAAGGAATGGATAGGTCTCAGCACACCTGTATTTAAAGCACCTGACAGCACTTTTTATATGAAGCTTGTTTATTTGTTCCCATCAATGCAAGGTCCAACTATAAAGTAGTGAAATTATTTTTAACACAATGAAATTACTTTTAAACATAACCAAGCCTTACATATCCAAGTGAAGTGTTTTTCCTTTCAAAATAGTTATATGGGAACTGTACAGCTATTGCAAGAATACCGTCGTTCAGAATATTTTTGGTACTTCTCTGTTGAAACTGACATTGCAGCTTGCCTCACGCACATCCTTTTGAAAATTCTTAGCTTTGTAAACCCCTGACTTTAGAGGTTTATTAGACTCTAGGAAATAGTCAAAGTCATTCACATCTAAGTCTGGTGGAAAGGCTGGGTGATCTAGCTGGGTAAAACGTTTCAGAAGAAGCAAAAAATGACAGTGAAGTAAAGGCACTCTGTCTTCTGTGACACAGTAATTTCCTCTGAAAGCGATTCTGAAGAGAAGTTTCAAATAGAATTTTAACATGAACAACATTTTAGCACAAGCATATAGCCCACAAAAGTGAGTGCTTTTAGCAGTAACACTTATTTGTAAGTGCAACTCCTGGTGTGTTTATTGGAAAAAAAAAATCAGTTCACTTACCACATAGTATTTGTATGACTTCTAGGGACTAGAGGCATATATTTAAATGGTCATCTATTATATTACAACTTTTTGTGGAATTGCAGATGTTCCATTCAGACTTATTTTCAAATAAATTAGACTAAAATAATTTCCCTCTAGAAATAACTATTTTAAAAGTGATGGTGAGGGCTTCCCTGGTGGTGCCGTGGTTGAGAGTCCGCCTGCCGATGCACGGGACATGGGTTCGTGCCCCGGTCCGGGAAGATCCCACGTGCCGCGGAGCGGCTAGGCCTGTGAGCCATGGCCGCTGAGCCCGCGTGTCTGGAGCCTGTGCTCTGCAGCGGGAGAGGCCACAACAGTGAGAGGCCCATGTACCGCAAAAAAAAAAAAAAATGGTGGTGATTCCAATATAATTTATTTCTTATATTTTAGTTCTCAAATTCCACTTCTGATTGTACCATTTTAAACTGTCTCATTGTATAGTCTTAACCTTAAATGAGCAAAATGATTTCACATTGTTTAATACGTGAGGGTTAGTATTAGAGATGGTGAGCAACCCAGTGAACTGTTTTTAAAGGCCCTATTGAAGTATTTTCTGTGCTGTGTCTGGCGGATTGTTGAAGATAAAATACCTGCTGCAATATTGTTGTAAAATAACAGGGCAGAGCGAAGGAATGAAAATGTCTACTGAAGAACATCCCTTGCCCATTGATGGATCTCCCGTCACAGGTGGCTGCTGAGGTGTCAGGGAGCTGGATCGTACCCACCTGTTATCCTCTGCATTTGAGACTCCCGAAATGCTCACTATCCATCATCACGCAGGTTGGGAAATCTGTTACCCGGGGGCTTGGCAGGGCCAGATCTTGGTCTGGGGGTCATACCATCAGTTTAATCCAAATTTGATATGGGACAAGCAATAATGAACAGTTAGAACTTTTTTGAAATTTGTTCGAAACGTGAGAGGATAGTGATGCATCGCATTTTACACATTTTTCAATTCGAGCTGAATTATTAGCAGTTTGACCAAGTTTTCACTTGCCATGTATGTCTACAGGATACCTGTTTACACATCCAGTGAATTTTACTTTCACATCTAAGAGAAGCTGGATTTATCACATTCGTTTGAAACAGAGCCCAATTCAGAGATCCAGACCATTGGAGACCACAGAATTTAATACTCGCTGCCAGTCGAAAATAAGATTCGGTTCGAGGCTCCAGCTCTCGTTCTGCAGCATCATGAACCAAGACTAAGACTCCCCAAGAACATTCTGAGACCAACAAGCGCTTGGTCCTTGGGGACCCTGAGAGTCAGGCGGCGCTCTGGGTTTGATTTTTCCCCTTGGCTGCTAGAGCAAACTGAGAGATGAGTCTGTAAGCCACGTCCCCAACCAGGCAGGACCTCACAGCGTGCACCCCGTGTGCCGACCGCATTCCTGGCTGCAACGTATTCTTTCTACTTAAAAGTTACCTTGGTCCTCATTTCCTCACTTTAAAAACATATACATATATAATTTGAGACTGCCTTGGGTCTGCTTTGGAATCCAGCAAAGTATATTTAATGCTTGTTTATGTATTCGGTGCCCCTGCGCCGGTGCCTTGCACTGTGGTCCTGCCACCCGTAGTTTGGGCATTTGAAGGACAACACAAAATGGTGTTCTTTTTCAGCTTAATTGGAAAGCGATTGCCCTGCAAATCAGCTCACATTTTAAAGCAGCTCAGGGAGTCTCTATTTTGTTCATGAAACTAAAAAAATGTTCGGAGATAATAAATTGTCAGTTTGGGCCGGCCTCAGGCCTTGCATATTGAAAGAGGGCAGCAAGCTTAGATCTTTTCAAGACTGTGACTCTCTCATGCTTTCTGGGAACCAAGTTTTAAAAAGATTCCATGGAGATCTTAGACCAGATGAAAGCAATGGGGGTGTTCGGCAGTGCTGTGACAGAGACACTGAGGACATTATTGTTTCAAACATGACCACCCCAACCAGTATTATTGTTAAGAAAGTACTGGTTGAATTATCTCATTATTGGCATAAGTTTCATATCACTGACTTACTGAAACTAAGATTTGCTGATCAAAGACATCTTTTAGAGATGGATTTTCCATATCCTCTTTCAGCTTGAGGATGGCAGAACTACTGGCAAAACTACCAGAACAGTATAAATTGTACTGTGATGAATTTGCCCTCATCTTCGAAGATCTAGCAAGGCACCCATCATGAGAGAGGAAGCATGGGGTCAGCCAGGCACACAGAAGCATTGTTTCAACTCACACTGGATAAGCTGATTATGAAGAGATTTCTCTTCTCTTCGAGACACCATGGACACAGTCAAAAGTCGAAACAATGATATTCAGACTGCAACTCAGCAGATGTGAAAGGCGCCAGTGGCCAGGCACTAACACCCTCCAAAGCTTACCAGACCATATGAAAGGATGTCATGGACCCACCCACATCCCAGATGCTTTTCATGTTATCAGTGGAGATAGAAATGATGCTTAAGTTACAATGGACAGGATTCAGAATGCCAAGCCAGTTGTCAGAGCATTTATCAGCTGAACATTTGAGGCTTGCAAAAGGACTCATAATTCATTTACTGAGCCATCATCTGAGACCAGTTCTAGCTCTAAGCAGACAGGCTAGTCATTTCAACAATAATTATAGCAACAAGTAACATTCTGTTAACACTTCGAGTTTATGGAACAGTCCCCTCTTTACGATCTTATTTGAGTCTTACGATGATCCTGTGAGGTAGGAATAGTGGGAATCCCC
Organism: Phocoena sinus; assembly: GCF_008692025.1. Classification (NCBI taxonomy): domain Eukaryota; kingdom Metazoa; phylum Chordata; class Mammalia; order Artiodactyla; family Phocoenidae; genus Phocoena; species Phocoena sinus. The sequence goes on from NC_045775.1 coordinate 29,236,164, forward strand.
ACTTTATAGAAGCCCAAAGAGGTTCAGCATCATGTGTAAGATAATGAAAGAACAGGGACTCAAGCTCATTCTTCTAACCCCAAGTCCATGTCCTTGGCATTACTTCTCTAGAACCCTTATCGTAAGAAGGGAGAGGGTGAAGAAAATAAGTCAGTGAATATCAAAGTATTTGATCATTGTGGCTCAGATTCAAGGCTTTTCTTGCTCCTGGCTCCATTCTCATTACTGAGACCCCAGTTACTGTTATTTTTGTCTTTTGTGACCCAGCCTTTGATCCGGGTTTTCCCTGAACCTCGGCCTGGAATTTTGACCTTGCTGTTTGACCTCTTGGAAAGCCTGCTTCCCCCTTGTCCGTTCCTGCCTCTCCCACCTGGGGAAACAGCTCCACCCGAGAGCGCTGAGCTCTCTCCCCAGATGTCTCTGTCCTCACGCTTGCCGTGGGCCCAGCCTCATTCACACCCAGCCAGGCTGCAGGCCCTGAGCAGTGGTAGTCAGGTCTCCACTGAGTGTGCCCAGCACCGAGATAGACCGTCATCAACACTTGTGCCCTCTGATCCACACGCTTCCCTTGTCTCACTCTGATTCCTGCCGGTCGTTGCTTAATCAGCAGGCAGATTTGCTGGGCCTTCGGCACAAGCACCCATCCTTCATCCAGTACGAGATGAGATGCCGAGTTGAGTGAGTGCCCGGTTATTTTCAGGACTATTTTAATAACACTTTATTTATTTGGCACCATCAAGGAGTGAGGTAGTCACAGAAATGGATTACCCAGATAATTGAAATCTGGGGTGTCAGATTTTATGTTAAGAATTTTGAAGGAAGGCCTTCCACAGTGCTCTGTGTACTTTTGTGCCTTGTTAGGCCAGAAGTGCAGATCATAGTTTAACCATTTCATAGGCTACTGAGTACCTCGTTTTAGACTGTTTGGGTTTGGGGACTTGCATTTAGTTTTCACTGTTACTAGTGTGTCAGGTTCACAACAGCCTTTTAAATCTAGCTTGCTTCTTCAGTGGAGCTCATTTATTGGGTACCTACTATGTGCAAGGGACTTCTGCCTTGACGAAGACCCTAAGGAACGTACTGTCCAATCCTACAAAAGTTAGGAAATTATAGATTCGGCCTGTTGGGGACAATATTGAGTGGGGCTCTTTCTAAAAAAATGTGCGCTGAATTTCAGTTCTCAGGTGTCTTTTTGTCCTCTTTGTTCATTCATTAAGTGCGACAGTGGGCCAAGTACTGTGCTAGATGCTGAAGTTGTAAACAGTGAACAAACCATTGCCCCTAATGTGAAAAGCCTTCCCCGCTGGTCCTCAGCCATTTCCCAGAGCGGCAGGTTGAAATAACAGAATTCTGACCATCTGACACCCCTCTCCCAGCCGAATATAGCTATTAAAATGTACAGATACACATATACACATGTACTTATAAATATGGCACATTTTTCCCAGTTAAAGTTTACCAAGATATAGTCTCTGTGAAAATAAACAATAACAATAATATAAGGATAAAATATAAGACAAGTATAAAAGGTCCAGATTATTCTTGGAATCCAGTCATTTTGTGAGCTCTCTCAAGCTGAATTCCTGGAAAAAGATAAACCATTCTCTGTTAAAATTTTTTTTTAATTTTTCTTTTTGTGGTCTTTTAATAATCACATAATCGTAGTACTGTCTTTTCCTATTAAACATGAGATTGGTAAAGGAAGAAAAATATGACCGACAGCCAAGATTCCTTGGAAAAGCATACAAAGTTAATAAATAGGCCTAAAGTAAATATATTGCTTCTCTATCTGCCCATAAAATCATACAAGTCTTGGGAACATTTTCACACCATTCATTTTAAAATAAAGAAACTGCTCTGAGATAAGTACTTTAGAAATTACAAGGATGTAGGTGTTGTTATGAGAAATATATACAAAGGAAAAAAAGGATAAATGTGTAGTGGCTGAAAGAATTTGAAAATTCCAACTGTAGGAGATTTTTTTCCATGACTCAATGAGACTTTCTTAAATACACATTCATACCCCATGGAAATTCCCACTTCCAGATTAGGGAATTTTTGTATCCTCAACTTTTTTTTTCTTATTGTCTACATTAATAGAGTTTTCCCTCTAGCTTCATTTGGGAACATTTCATCTTTACCTTTTCCTAGGCTGCAGTTATATTAACAATTTGCTGATTTATTTGAATGGTTTTCTGACTAGTTATGGTCACATTTGAAAAGCAACTGTGGTAACAGAATAACATATGAAGACACAGTAAAACAGATAAGCTATCTCCTTTGGTTCTGTCTTGGCCAACTTTATCTCCAGTTTTATGGCCCTGGACAGGCTACCAGTAATTGTTGGGCTATAAGGAGGCCTGATATATTTAGCCATATAAACCAAGTGAAGCTTTGGAATTTTCCCACTTAATAGATACATTGCTTAACCAAGTCCAGCCATTCCCCCTACCCCCACCCCCACCCCCAAGAAATCTTAAGGAAGAGAGTGCCTGAATTAGGTCTGAAAGGACAACATAATTGTTCATCTTTGTTTCTCGCAATCAAATAAGCAGGCTTGCGAATTTACACAGAAAAGCTACGTGAAGTATGCAAACCATTAATAAATTCCAAAAGGAGAAGTAATAAGAGACAGATAGGAATTAGCTTCGTTTATCTTATTACTTCCATATGAAATTTTTTTAACTTATAAAAGAAATTTAAGAACATATCTGCCATTAAAAAAACACTATGTTTTCTAGAAATTTGCCTACAGAGAGATTTTTCCAGAAAAACTTTTCTTGGTTTGTGGGTGTCTGTGTACGCGTGCATGCACTTATACGATTCGTAGGACTCTAGGGTGCTGGTAGACAGCTGCTGCCCACAGCCAGGCCCTCCAGACCTGCCATTCACCCAGAGCACAGCATGGGGAAGCAGCAGTACTCCTAGAGACGATTCAGGTCTGAAACCAGAGCTAATTACTACCCTCCTAACAGAGTCAGTGCTGCAGACGGTCCTAAGTACGGTGGCTCTGTATGCCTTACACGAGTGTGCTTTTCCAGAGTCACCCACGCATACTCAAGAGCTACTAGTTGGCTGTCAGCCTTCCCAGGGTTGCTAATCAGAAAGGGTGCTTCACATATTTCTCAATGGAGATAATTAGTATTATTTGCAAGATAAACAGCTCGTAGTAATCAAGGTAATGAGAAGAACCTTGTATGTATTAATTCAAAACCAGGAGTTCGGTGGAGTAATACAGATTAGACACCAAAAAGCATTTATTAACATTTTCATTTAAGCTATATCTGAAAAATAAAAATCAGTGATTATATACATTGTTTCAGAAGCAAATTAACATTATTATTACACATTTTTAAATAACTGGTAGTCAAAATACATTCTTTTTTGTTCTGTTGTTGTCCCAAACATGTTGAAATATCCAATATGATGATGACAGGACTGATACTAAAACTTTAAGTCAACACCTTAAAAGGTTGGATTGGAGTTTCAACTTCTTACTTTCCTTTCCTCTTTTTGGAAAATTTTCCATAAACTAAAATAACAAAAAGCAAGAAAGTATAGAGCTTAGATTTGCTTAACACATTTATACCCCCTGAATAATGAAAGGTATGTTACCTTATGGTCTAGTGATGTGGCCGTGGAGTTAAAATAATGATTTTCATTTCAAACTTTATACTCTTGACCAAATTAATTGTGATCACAGTACCTTAATATCCCCATTAAGCAGATAAAATTGCTTCTAGAAAATATTTGAACATCAGTGTAGAATATTGGTGGTGTTCTTCAGAAACTTAGTGTCTGAGGTTCTCTAAATCTTGAAAAACGTGAATGTTTTCCTGGAAATGTTTTTACTGATAAGGGGTTTGTTGGGCCTCCTAGGATGTGAAAGAAATATCCATCCCTAATTTTAATTAAACATAAAATAAAGAGCCAATCTGTGTTTGCTTATGTTACTGCAAGTTATAATAGTTTTTTTCCAGAATTTTGTTTTCTAAGACTTGGGATAAGAATTGGTGCTGAACATCTGCATTCCTGACACAATCCCAAGGGTTCTTGTAAAAATAGCTCTTCCGGACAGTATAAGGTACTTGGAAAGTCTTCAAAAATCATTCAGGAAAAGGACAGGTGGAGGAAAGTAGAGATTCCCACCCAGATGCAGGGTAGGAAACAGCAAATGGATATAGACATAACAAACACCCATTTTTGTTCTTTATTGCTTCTAGGCTCAGAAAATATTTCTAGAATTCTTCTCCACAAAGAAGCGGTTCCAGGGTTCCCTTTAGAAATAGTTGTAGCCAAAGACAATGAATTCCTGCTGTTTCAAGCCTTCTTCCTTTGGAGGACATTAAGGTATTTCTTTAATTCCTCAGCTGATTCAATACAAGATGAGACGGAATTTCAGGGTGATCCTGTAAGCAGTACTTCATTGAATTTCCCCTCACCAAATCCATCTTTGTGCAAGCATTTTCTCATTCTCCTGAACAAGGAGATCCAAGACCATTTCTCTCTTCTGAAAGAGGCCCACTAACGCATATCTGCCCAACTAATTTAAAAGGAGACCATTTTCTTTGCTTCCAGCAACAGGCAGATGCATTTGTCTCCAAAAGTCTTAGCAGGACCTCTGTTCAACTGATAATCACCAAACTCTCCAAGGACATGGCATCGCCGTCATCCTTCTAGAGGAGCATGTACTCTCTAGCATGTCATGTCAGTATTGTACCCCCGTGTAATCTAAGAGCACAGAAAAGTGGGATATAAATGAGGATCATCTGGTCTTCAGGCCAAGACCCATCAGGATATATTCCATATTCAGAGCACTGTGCCATAAACTAAAGAATGTGTGGGATAATAACAATTCCCAATACGCAAATTTCAGGCTGCTCTAACAAGCACAGTGCACGTTTCACAGATTTCACTAACACTTCCTCAAGCTCCTTTACTTATTTGGATTAGAAACAATCTTCAAACTTACCTCTTCCCCCACCAAGAACTTCCTTGTATAGAAACTGCAAAAAGTCTAACCAGCTCTTGGTTATTCTCTAAAGACTGTAAATGCAATGTTGATTTGAAATACTCTCATTCAGGATGGTATCAAGTGTGTCTCACTTTGGTGTTCATTATGTAGAATAAGAAATTGAATTTCAGTAGACTCACAGCACTTCATTCTCAAAAGACTGCCCTGATGTTAGTAACAGGACCAGTTCTGAGATTACATATTAATATACTGGACTGAAAGCAGACTCTCAGATCCATTTATGATAATATCAGTGTTTTTGCTAAACAATTTATAGTTTACAGAATTCTAAAATAGAGATGGCCTCACATGGTAGGAAACTGAGCATTAAAATGTTGAGAGAATGATAAAAGGGAATAGTACATAATGTATGACTTTAGATAAAATGTTAGGAGACAGCTAGTTGCCTGCATATGTGTCTGTTACAATCAGCAGTTACTCCAGTGACAGAGGATAACAGCAGTAAGTACCCCAAACACATGCTCCACCATCCTTAAAAAGTTTTTGGGCTTCCCTGGTAGCGCAGTGGTTGAGAGTCCGCCTGCCAATGCAGGGGACATGGGTTCGTGCCCTGGTCCAGGAAGATCCCACATGCCGTGGAGCGGCTGGGCCCATGAGCCATGGCCACTGAGCTTGTGCGTCCGGAGCCTGTGCTCCGCAACGGGAGAGGCCACAACAGTGAGAGGCCCGCATACCGAAAAAAAAAAAAAAAAAAAAAGTTTTTAAAATTTGTTCCACTTCGTATTTGAAAAGGAAAAGAATACTTATTTAACATAATAAAGTGAGATGACTAGTGTTAAAATGCTTTTTAAAAATAATTTAGACTTCTGTCTACATTTAATGTATCACGATGAGTGTTGTGTTCAGCCTAATCTATTGAGGGGCAGTTGAATAGCTTTAGAGTAAATTGGTTTTGTTGAGTTTTTCTGTTTTATTTTAATAAGTATTGAGGGAATCAGATTTTGAAACTTACATACTTTCCGGTTTCTTCCCTCTAATGTACATCATCGATGAATGGGGAAATATTAATTTTAGAGGCACAGAATAATGTTTGGCTGCTTTGCATTCTGCCACGTCATCTGAGGCCTGGAAGACATCCAGGAGGACTTGTTTTACCTAAAATATTTACAACACAGCATTGTAGAACCAGCACCTACTTAAATAGCCCTTCTATGCATTTTTTTCCCATTTGTTAAACTTAGCTCAAGCTGTTATCCTGAATGTTACAGGGAAACATGTTGAACATATTTCTTCTGCTAAAGAAATGTGTGCTTGACGTACCCCTGGAGCTGGCTACCTAGTGGATACAGTCATTTGGATAAAGGGTGGGACTGTCAGTATTGTGGTTCTGATCCTCAAACAACCCAATTTTTTTTTTTTTTTTTTTTTTACTTTCTAGCCACAGAGCACAATCCTAATCCCATCCATTAATCATAATATGTACCAAAAATAGCATGCACATCACCATTGATTATCTTAACAAATCCCTAAAATTCACTGAAAATAAAATCCCATACTGCCCTGTGATTATTATGCATTTTCAGTGTCAGTGTCATCTGCCGAGATATATATTTTTCCATCATATACTTTCTGAAGGCAAAAGTTTCTCATAAACTTAAATGTCAGTAATGAATACAAGCTTTGGGTCTGTGTAGATGTGCCCAAGACATTTCCTTGCCCGTAAGCCATGCACTAAAGCACTGGACAAAGAGTTTAGAATCCTTCCCTGATCCTTGCTATTAACTCTCTGGAATGTAGACCTAACTCCTCCTTCGATGGGATCATCTGTGATATGGTTTACTGAGACACGAGCCAGGTCCCCTGCTCTATCTTATATTTGTGGTTAGAATAATTTTGATGAAACCTCCACAGTCTTATGGCTAAAGGCTGAAACAGAATTATTATCTTGGATGTGTAACAAGAGTAGTGATAAAGGAAAGACTGTAGGTTTAAAAACCACTGATATTTACAGTAAATTTTAAGAGAATGGAGGAAAGCAGCACTACTATATTTAATTCACCAAGTCTTAAAACTTGACTAAAACTAAACCACTTTTTGATGTTTACAGTTACCTGTCAGAAAGGATACTTTAGTCGTTGAAGGAAATTAGAAATTTCACAGCAGTGGAAATCTTAGATAAAAATTTCAGGGAGATGTTCTGCCAACTGTGCTGTAATAAAAATAGAGAATGTGCTACACTGTCTTCATACATACTTTCACTGGGAGAATGCTGATGAAAGCATCTCTTTAATAAGTCCTAGTTGCTCACTACCTGTGAAGAGTTGAATCACTGGCCTCTTTTAGCAGGTGGATAAAAATGTAGAACTCTTGATCTTATCAGTGGCACCTAAAACACTTATTTTTGGTCTCTCTTCCATGGTAATGGGAGGTGAAACTTGAGAAGACAGTGTGGACTAATGGATAGAGTGTTGGACAGGAGGTCAGGCACCTCTGTTCTGTTCTGTTCCCAGCCTGCTACTGGGTTGCTATGTAAACTTAGATAAGCCACTTACCCTCTCTGCACCTCATGTTTTCCATTTGTGAAAACATAGGTAGAGACATTCTGTACTTAGCACTTCACAAAGATATTGTGAGAACCAGCTTACTCTGAAGAAGTTCATAGTATCTTTGGGTTGAAAAGAGGCTACGTAAATACGTCAGTGTCCTTGTTCCCTTTGACAACACTCTCTCCACAGTCTGACATTGTATAAACTGTCCCTTATCAATCACTGCAAAACAGGTACCATTACAATGCGCTTTGTATTGCACAGAAGCTGAGAGTGTGACCCTAGAGCCAGAACACCTGGTTTGAATCTGGGGTCCACCACTTACTAACCCTGTGACCCTGGACAAGTCAGTATGCTGGATTTCCTCATCCTTAAAATAGGGATAATGACAGCACCCATCTCTTTCCGATTGTGATCCAAAACTTGAAGGCATTTATGAAGAGCACTTCAGATGTTATATAGACGCATAATACACTTTACGTAAGTGTGTGATTACTGTTTAGTAACAGGAATCTTTAGGCCAGAACAATTCTTCATTATTAACATGGCAGTGAAGGTCAAAATCACCTCTGGCCTTGGTTTCTTCTGTGCATCTCATCTCAGGGTGGCTGCTCTCTCTTCCTCCTGAATGCTTGTGTCTCTCTCCCCCACTTCCTAAAGCCCTGAGTATAAACTCCTATAGATGATGTGATCTGTCATGTCATCTGTAATAATTGAGAGTGTCACATAAAAGGTCAAAGAAATTCAGATGTTTTAAAGTCTCAGAAACATCTCTGATTTATTAACTTGAAAAGGCGCTAATAGATTTCAGAAGTATTGCAAAATGGAGAGTGAGATAATTGACAGCTGGAAGCTGTTTCCTGATTGTTATAAAAAATAAACTCAGAAAACATCAGGAGGAAAGAAGAATAACGATTTAAATTCATTTTAACCTTTCTTGTCTGCTTCTATAGTGGTGAGGGTACCCAAAAATGCATAAATTGCTCAAATGTAAAGAAATAGAGCATCCGGGTTTTCAAAAATTTAAATAAAACTATTTCTTTTTCAGAGGTTAACAACATTATGAAAGTATAAAAGTCTAGGATTTGATGAAGATTACTGATTAGGTTTTTTCCTGTGATTTACCATAGTGTGGGATTTCAAAGATTGAATAGCATCTAAGAGGTAATTATGTTTCATTGATTTTTTTTTCTCTCTTTATTATTAGAACCAACCTACATCACAATTGATCCACCTGCGTGTGGAGAATCATCAAACTGCACCCTGACAGAGAAGGACTGCATTTATGGTTTCAAACTTGATCACAGTGGTTGTCGAACTTGTCAGTGCAAAAACAGTGAGTACACGGAAGACTGTGTTTTTTCAGAGCCTAATATTGTCAAAGCATATTGTGTGATTGAATATCTTTTCTTTCATTCCTATTCATGACATTCCCTTAGCAACCTGAAAGAAGGGGAAAAAAAGTGTATTTAACATAAACACATGGTCGTTTGGAGAAAAAGAGCTGCTCCTTTATTCCGGTTTTTGCCCTCATTTCATTATGTTCAGATACTCCTTGATGTCTGGCTGCATCATGGGTGAAGCCCTGGGAACTCTGGAGCACATGTTTCCAAACACCCAGGGAGCTCTCAGTACTGCCCTTGCCGGGGTCATCAGTGACAAGGAGGTCACTCACACAGAGGTGTCACATTCCATGTGTGGCAGCCATAGTCTTTAGAATGTGCTCCGCTTTCTCGATCCCAGCTCTCTTCCACGTAGATTCCAATCATGTCGCCAGGCCATGATCTCTGAAATGTGATAGAGTATATTGCATTTCTTACTGGAAAAAAAAATTGCCCTTCATGTTTAAAACGATTTTGAATTCCTCTAATTCTTCTACCATAATAAACATCTTTAGTCATTCCCCAGGTGACATAGTTTCTAGAACTTTCTTGGTCCTTTTGTAAATGTGTGGCCTAGAAACAAACAGAGTATTGCAGAATTTGGTCTGATAACTGTAGTGCTATTATGTGGTCTAAGTGAGCATTTGCTCTTTGGATTATACACTGTTGGCTAACACTGAGGTTATAAGCAACTAGAACCAGTTGGTACTTTTTACATCAGCTGCACATAGATGATTCTCATTTGTTCTGTATTTGAGCGTTTGATTTTTTTTTTTTAATGATATAAATGCAGGGCCAAATTTAACCAGAAATTACCCTGAGAGTTTTCAACCGTTTACCAACTAGTTGGGATATTTTTGAATCTTGATGATGTGACCTCATACTTTATCTGTGCCTCCCAGCTTATATCAAATAAGCATAACTTACATGTCCTCATCTAAATCATTGCACTAAAATAAATTAAGTTGTATAGAACCAAGGAGAGAGCCCTGTTAGCACTGAAGGCCTTCCTGCAAAATGACTTTGAACGTAATCCTCACTTCTTCTATGGAGTTATTCAGCTGACGATATATCAGCTCCATCTCCACAAGGAAATCTTGAAACTCTTGATCTGTATCTTATCTGAAATCAAAATACATTCTATTTACAACATTCCTTTGCTGGAAACCCTACTTTAAACATAAAACGCAGTTAGTAGGGTATGGGTTGTTTTTCATGAACCTATACTGGCTCCTGGTATTCATTGCTTTCTTTCCTAAATGTCACATATCCCATGTTTAACCATTCCTTCTGCAGAATTTTCAGTTGTGAATGTCAGGCTGAGTTCCTGTAGTGCTAGAATCCTTTGTCCCTTTGGAAATGACATTTGGCCTCTTTTAGTTTTCTGAAATCTCTTTCCATTCCCTCTGATGTCTCCAAATATGGACAGTGCTTCTGTAATCAGCAGGTTCTCCATGAGCCTCTGGGTATAATTACCCTGGACTCAGAGAGTTAGAATTACTTAATGTAGAGAGATGATCACTTTCTGATTTATCAGTTTTCTTGGGCTCTGTATTCCTCCTCACCTTAATCATTCAATGCTTTCTTTTGTAAGAATATTTTCGGTGAAGACAGATACTAAGTAGGAGTTGCATAATTCGATTTTCTCAGTTACTTGTTACCATCACAGTGTCTGTGGGATGGACTTGGTGCTGAAACGGAGGTTATCAAACTGTTGTTGTGATGATGGTTGTTTACACCTTTAAATTTCCCATGAGCCTCCACCCATGGGGGACTGTCTGCCTTCCTACACTTGTTTCTGTTCAGAGGAGGACCAGTCCCTGTTATACACCTGTCTGCCTTTTTTACCTCCCTTTGGAAAGCCAAGTTTACTAGGGAGCTGCTTTGGCAGCCATATTTGTTGGCTTAAATGGTCAACTTTGATTTTTTGACACCAAGATAATTGGTGATTGTATCACAAAGAGTTTATATTTTAATCCTTCTCATATCTCTTGAGCTGTACATCCTTTCTGATCACGGGAGCATACCTAATTTTTTTTCCCTGAACTTTTTGAAGTCTAAAAATATAGATTTCATTGTACCTAATCACCCTGCCTACCATCTTCACCTGGGCTTTGTTATTATGAACTTTTGGCCACATGGGCACACCTACATAAGACCCCTGCTGATTCACAATGAGCCCTTTGAAGTTAAATCCAAAGAAGCAATTTCCCTCAGTTGTCATTGAAGCAAGTCAGAAGCATATGACTGGCTTTTTGCAAATTGAGACTTATCAGGAAAATTCTGCTCTGCCTGTCTTTGTGTTAATGTTGCTTTCTGGCTTTGTAAAAGGAACATCCTGCATACTGCCTGCTTTGCACCTCCATTTCATTAACACATAGGAGGAAATATGTACAGGAGACCATTGCATTTTATGTCAGCTGGAATTTGTCATTTTGTCTATATCATACACAAAGGTACACGGAAAGTATATGACAGAGCCATAGAGCATTCTGCTCTCATCCCCTCCCATTAGCAGTCCTGATTATTTGACACCTTTGGGCGGTGAGTCAAATTAAATCAAACTGCCACATCCTCGGTTGTCAGATTCTTGTGACTGTATGTACCCAGCTCTCCTCCCAGACTCTGGCATCATACTGACTTGTATCTGGGTGATCAGGGCAAGTTGCTTTATTTCCTAGAGCCTCTGTGTCCTCATCTGTAAAGGGCAGGTAATAATACCAAAGTAATGGGTTGTTTTGAGGACTAATTAGTGAATGCAAAGCTAGCTTTACTACCCGACATATGGTAATTGTTGACACGATAGCTGTTTTATAACATGCATTTCTGAGTCAGCTAGAGCTAGCTGATGTGGAAAGCCCCCAGTTTCCCTCCTTTGTTCCGACACCAACCTGCCTCCAGTTCTTCCTGTCCTCTGAGGACACGCACACAAACAACTTTCCTTTTGCCTTTTAATTTTAACCCTCAAATATTCTCACTCTCTTTCACCTAGCTTTAGAAAAAAGGAAGTCCCTGGTACTGAAGGATAGCTAAGTATATTCTTTTTCCCATTGCAGCTACGTGATAAGTATGGATTTTGTCTAAATCTCTCCTTTATGTTATTTTTCTGCATCCCACCAAAGTCTGTTTCACATGCAATGGCCCTAACCATTTATACCCAAGTTTTCCGTTAGGGGTTAGACGTATATATAGACCACTGGCATCAATATTTCTTTCTTAAAATAAGACCAATGCCAAATAAATATTTCTCCCCTGTTACTGGCCTGTTGTCTGCTCATTCATTCCTTCTTTCATTCATCTAGCATTTATTGAGTGCCTACTATACACCAAAAACTAGGGGTACAAAAAAGTTAAAAATGGACCTTATCCCTGACTAATCTTGGTAATGTATTGGTAATATGCTAATATGTTGTAATGCTATTGCAATATAATCAAGCATATTATAGAAAGTCACTTGAAGGTTGAAATCAAAACCCAGTAGGAACACGTCCTTCAAAAGAACATGGAAGGTATATGACAGGATTCTTTTATTTGAACATACTGTAGCTTTTCTTTTTTAACCTGTAACAAATAACATTTCTTATAACACTGCTAAGCAAAGTAATGCATCAGGGGCATATAGAGAATTTAAACTTTATTCAAAGACATACTTAGAATAAAGAAAAGAAACATGGTAGAAAATGCTTAAGAATGTATGATAGCAACAAAAGTTAAAACTAAAATCATTTAGATAAGCTACTAAAAATCTAACACTTCATTGTTACAAGCTGTTAGTAGCATTCCTTTTTAACCAAAATGTTTGCTGTCAAACATACATAATACATTTCAGCTTACTATAGGTACGATATGTAGTAAATGACATCTATGTGAATTAAATGGCATCCACCTTTTTTAGCATCTTATCATCTACATTTTTAAATCAAGTGGATTTCATCAGATTATTTGTAACTGTTCTTCCAGTTTTAACAATCTGTAATTCTAGGGATTAATAGTGCTTTTAACTAGAAACCAGTGCAGACATAGAAAATTAATGGTAGCAGGGAGAAAAAACCTTTCATAATTTTCATGAAACATATATCTGAATCAAGCGTCTAAAGAAGGTCGCAGCATCATATACAAGGAGGCAGGCTCCTGTTTTCATTTCATTGTTACTCTGAACAAACACTTATCAAGGTCAAGATTGGGACCACCATTTGCAGTCTTGCACTTCTTTATTTAACAGTCTCAGGAACTTTATTCATGGTATCCTTACCTGCTTGCATGTTGCTGAGAATTGCCAGAACCCAAGAGTGTGAAGTCCTGCAGCAGAGAAGCACAACACAACTCTAGGGGCACCAGTACACTGTGTTCTGTTTGCAGGCTCCATGGTGTTCAACTACGGCAAAGTACAAATGATGCTCCCCACAGTTGGGCCACATTTTGGCCCTGGGAGCAAAAACATCTTTTTTTCCTCCCGAATAAACAGAGAGCTTACTGCATAGCTGCTATCGACCAGCCATAATGCACAGGCTCCGTATTTTGCCATTATTTATCACTTTCTCTTCAATGGTAATTTTCCCCTCTGGATTAGAAAGCATTCTTAGATCACAACAAAGTCATAATGTTGAAAAATTATGAACGTAAAGCCACCCTTCTTTCTGTGGTTGCCTCCAGTGATGTACTAAAACTTTTCAAACAAACTTAAAAACTCCCACCCATCTATGAATAAGATGTTTCTAATCTACCTGTTCTGCTCTTTATGTAAATGTTTGCCTTGATGTTATACTTCTCTGAAGAAAAATCCATAATTGATACATGGATCTAGGAATACCTTGAAATCTTTAATATTCTCTATTTTTAAGCTAGAAGGTGGTATTTGGAGATGTTTAGCAAGTGCCAGTATTTTGAAATTTTTCAGTACTAACAGTAAGTTTTTTCATCCCATTATTTTTCTGTTAATGTGGCAGTCTTGATGAGGGTAGAGGAGTAAATAGCAAGAATCTTGATTGGTTCATTCATTCAGCAAGTATTTATTGAGCACTCACTCCATGCTGAGCACCATGATAGCACCTGGACTGTGTAAATAAAGAAAATAGGTCCCTGCCCTAGAGCTCCCTTCTGCTGGGGAGGAGAAACGAGATAGCAGGGCAGTGAGCAGTCCCAAGCCAGGGCAGCATTGTGGCAACCTGCCCAATATGTCACAGCCAGTCCGAAGTCTATGAACGTCCTGTATTTTTGTTCACACACAGCAGCCTTTGCTTGAAATTCCCTTCCACTGCAAAGCAGAGGTAAAGACAAACTTAGTTTATATCAAATTTTTTAAACTTAGTGATGCAACAGCTTTCATTAAGGATGAAGCCCATTCTAGATTAAAAATTATAGAAAAACTCCTTTTTTACAGGACCAGAGAAATAAAGGCACAAAGGTGCTCAGACTCAAGAGTTTCAAGAAATTTAATCCCCAGGGATGTGCTCACAGTGTCGTTAGTTCATCTGTTTCTCAACATAATCTACTTGGTTTCAAGACTTAAAATTTTTGCAATAGAAAAATGGATTCACAACTTAGATCTTGGTGTCAGAGAAAGAAATGTGGCTATGACAGTCTTCTCCCTCCTTCGTCATTCCCTTAATAATGGGAAAGAGATGAAAAATGATGACCTTTCAAGTCATATAATTACAAAATTTTAAATGAGCCATTTAGAATTTCACTTTCAAGGATGCAAATTAGTAATCAGTTGCTTCACAATATGATACAGACCCACGAGGTTATATTAAATATGTGTAATGAAAGGTTTATGGTGATGACAAAGTAGAAAATTGTACTTTAAATCACATTATCCTTTTTAAAAGATAACAAATTAAATATGCAAGTATTGCCAGCTAAGATTCACAAGAGATGCTATCTTAAAATATTTATGTAAAATATGAACCCATTTCACCTATTAATTGTAGTTAAGGTTTAATTTTAGGTTATAAGATTTGTGTGTGGAAGGGACAGATGTGTTCTGTTTTTCCCAGTAACTTGTGCATTATTTACAGTATTTATGCTTAAAGGATATACACATAAAATTTATTTATTATTTCAACAAAAGTAGTCTCAGCTTCCCACTGTACCAGTCCACGCAGAACTATAATCAAACATTGCCATACTTTTGCCATCATCATGTCTACTTCTTTAAATTTGATTATCTTTCAAATTCTGCATTTAATTCAGACGTCTCAATTTGCTTTAGTTACATCACCAAGCATGCTTTTCTTATTTACCTTAACATTTTTGTTGCCTATATTGCTCTAGTAAGCCCTACATCACACCTTTTAAAATTTATTTACAAGGCTTCCATTAAGCTAATAGAAGTTTCTTGTGCCAGCCACCATTTCTTTGTTCCTTTTTTTCCCTTCTACAATAATAAGTTATAACTGACTAACAGAGGACAGTTAAACATCACTCCAGATTCTGCTAACAGGGGAGAGTTTGAACATTTTAAATAATGGATAGTTAAACATTAATCTAGGTATGTCTTTGGCACATACATTTTTTTTTTTTTGTCAGTTAACTAAGTGTATCTAAATACCTGGATATTTGTCAGCGGTAGGGAAAAAAATATCTAATTGGAACACTGATTATTTCACTTTGTATTATGTTATTAGAGATATACCTTTTAAAGAAAGGGTAAGCAATGCTTTATGCTGAATATGGTATGCAGTATTATATGGTAACATCTAAAACTCATAAGGGTAAACGTGTGTGAACCTTTAAGAATGTGTTTCTCATGGGCATGCAGTAGGAGCAAAAATACATAATGAAATTTGGGATGTAAGTTTCCACTTCTCACATTTTGAATAGTAAATGGTAATCAGTGGTTTGATCAGAAATCTGTTTTTCAGCGTTGGACTTTGTTGTGTATATTAGTACCAAAACATGAAGTTACGTTCTGATAGCCATGAAGTAGCACAATCTATAATTTTTAACCATTGCTGATGCCGTGGTAGAGCTGAGAAATTTACATTGGTGGAAGATTGGAAGATTAGGGGAAGGCACTGAAGTGTCACATGTTCTGTTCCTTTCATCTTTGGAAGAAATGTGCTGTCCATGTGTCTTCACAGGGGAGGAACTTTGCACGGGCCTCAAACGAGGCTGCACCTTGGACTGCCCCTTCGGCTTCCTAACCGATGCCCACAACTGTGAGCTCTGTCAGTGCCGCCCACGCCCCAAGAAGTGCAGACTCATAATCTGTGAAAAGTATTGTCCATTTGGATATCTGTACGTATTTCTTAATTCAGAAGATGTATTCTTAATTATCTATAACTTGACGAAATGTCTCTTGCCTTTTTTGTTGGCTGTTTTGTGTGTGTTTCTGAATGAATCGGCAATGTACTGAATCCAGAATATCTATGCTTGTTTTGCTAGAGGAATCAGAAAGCAGAGAAAGGCCGTATCTCCAAAGATAAGAATCAAGTTTTACTCTTTTTTGAAGATGGGCTAGAGCCTTGTTATGACACTTTGGGCCTGTTAGGTGAGATTTCCTCATAGCAAGGGCCTTTGGACACTGCCAAAGGGAATGGAACTGTCATGAGGTTCCAGTGTTGTAAGCGCTTCAACTATGCACCACTGTCGCAGCAACTGTTTTGTGATTACGTATTTAATGTATGTTTTAAGATGAATTGACAGCTACTGATTTGCAATATGGAGCATCCTTACCTGCCACGCCTCCCTGTCCTACCTTGATGCTTGTCTACATTTATAGTATTCTTTAAAATAGCAGTAGATCTTATGAATTTCCTTGGTGATGAGAACTATGACTTGTATTTTTAAATATTCTTTATTGAATCAAATCCCATGAAAATTCAGATTATTCTAGGGGGAAAATAGACATTTCACATTTGTTACTTTTGTGTCTGTCTTAGAATCCACTTCTGTCTTTGTATCAAGTTGGTTCCTTAAAAATAACCTTTCAGAATTTTGCTTTGTCATTCCTGCCTTGATTCCTTCCAGTTTAGTCTCTCTGCCTTTTCCATTTGATATGTTTATATAGTGCTAGTAATTATAAGGGATTTAGAGCCATCACCTCTTGCCCAGCGTCTTAAAGGCATTGTTTTTATTCTTCCTCTTAGAAACTCTAGTTTAGCAGGGAGAGGGGAACCTTAATTCTAATTTTAATTGGATAATTAGCTTGGGAACATTATTCTTTAAAATTCCCCAAGTAAACTAATAAATCATCATTGTTCTTAATCCTAAAATATGAATATGATATTAATAAAAGTAGAGCTATTTCTTAGCTTACCTGCTGATGTAGAATAAAGTATTATTATCATAATAGTACCTACAACCACTTGGCTGCAGTGTTATGATAGTTCAGAACCAAGGCTGCATTCATCCAAACTTCACCTTGGAGAGAAAACTCTTAGAGGATTATAGATTCCAGTTGGTATTCCTGTCAGTAAACACATTCAAGAAGGACCAAGTTGACTCTTGTAGGCAAACGAATAATGCATCGGCTAGCACATGTTTCAAGGACAGCCTCTGAGGGAGAAATATAGAGAAGGGAATGGGAGAAGGAAGAAGGAACGGGTAAGTGAATAAATGAGTTAACAAACAAATCTGTTAAAGCCCTGTTAGGGCTTGGAAATGGCACAGTCTATGACAGGAGTGTGAAGCATTCATTTAATTCACTGTTTTCATTATATTGATATAAATACGTAGATCCTAGTGTTCAGTTCTGATTTCACTTAGCAGATTGTAGTTTATCACTTGGACAGTTATATACCAAGGATTTCCCATGGGGCCATCTTTTTTTTTTTTTTTTGTGGTATGCAGGCCTCTCACTGTTGTGGCCTCTCCCGTTGCGGAGCACAGGCTCCGGACGTGCAGGCTCAGCGGCCATGGCTCACGGGCCCAGCCGCCCCGCGGCCTGTGGGATCCTCCCGGACCGGGGCACAAACCCATGTCCCCTGCATCGGCAGGCGGACTCCCAACCACTGCGCCACCAGGGAAGCCCGGGGGCCATCTTCTTTTAGAGCCCCCTTAATTTGTCCAAGATGAGAAAGAACAGGGTTTATTTTTTTAGTTGAACACCACTGTTGCCACTTAGGGCTCCTTGGGATGAAACTTAAGGATTAATAGACTTAACTCCGCCTTCTCTGCTGCCCAGGAAGCCCAACTAGGGCAAAGCTTGTAGAGGAGATGTTGAGCCTAAGACAGTAGCTGCAGGTAGTGGACAGAAGACACAGGAGGGCAGGTTAGCACCTTTTGTAATACACAGGGTCATTCTCCTTTTAGAGAAAATAAGGAATTGTTGCTAAGAATTTTTTTGTCGACTTAAACTATGGTGATCTTTTAATAAACATTTATTTAATATCATCTTTCTGCTCAACACAAAATTTAGGTACTGTAGCTTATTAAAGGGAAAAAAATAGTTCATCCAGCCATTTCCTTTTATCCTCCGTGCTTCAGTCATGCCCCACAGGTGGAGCATTTTTCAGTTGGTATTCTTTTCTGACTAATGAGGTAATTACTGGACATTGACTGCAGGACTTCTTAAACATTTTGTTCTTCATCAACATATACAAGATATCTACATGTACAACATGCTACAACATTACGTAGCATTCCCAGGTCTATGGATCCTTAAGTTCTTCCATCTGCTAAAAAATTCTGTAGATATCTCAGTAAAATGTTTAGTAGCATCTGAAATTTCTCAAGAGAATGTGGTCGTCTGAGGAAGCCTGTGGTTCTGACAGAAGAAGGACTTCTGCCCTAACGCTGGCCTCCAACATTGACCAGCAATATATCCTTCACCTTCCTCTTCCTGGAGCTGCACATTCATCTTTTTGTACTGTTGGTACCACTTTTCCCAATTAAATCAACAGTCACGTCATCGGGATTCTGACAGTCACGTCCTAGAGCACCTAAGCGCTTGGACAGTTCTAACCATTGGCCATGGGTGGGTGGTGGTCATGGCCACAGGGAGCTAATTACGCATCACTCCAGGGAGTTTTGAGAGCAGAAGTTCAAGTCATTCTGCTTACTGAGAATATCACTTCAGTGACCCTTGGTCTAAGCACTTGGGCATCACTTGAGACTTTTGGATTTTCTAACCTCTGACAAAATTTTAATTACCCAGGAAGAATAAGCATGGCTGTGACATCTGTCGCTGTAAGAAATGCCCAGAGCTCCCGTGCAGTAAGATCTGCCCCTTGGGTTTCCAGCAGGACAGTCGTGGCTGTCTTATCTGCAAGTGCAGAGGTAAGTCCCAACGCATAACCCTTCCCCGCTCAGAGCAATCAGAGGCACAGAAACCAAGAACGGAAGTCAATGAAATAATTTCAGTGATTGCTGTCCACTCTGACACCACTGTCACTCTCTAGAGGACCATCCCTTGTCCTTTCATCTCAATGGAATAAGAGCTCAGAATAGAATTTAAAGGAACGGGCCCCACGTTGACCAAATTAATCACTTCTTAGCTCTTCAGTTTTACTTGTCTCAGGAACGTTAGCCTAAAGCATCTTTATCTTGACCTCCATAAGAGTCTCCCTCTGTCCAGCAGTGGATCGAGACGATTGATACAGCAAAGGTCCCTTTTCACAGCCCTTTGAGGGTGGGTGAAGCTAAACAGTCTGCTTGTGTATTTTCTTGGTAACACAGTTTTCCCTGAGAATGTCGACTTTTGCTGAATAACCACATGCCAGCCTATAGTTGTGTATAGGTGTGAGTCCTGGGAGTACCTTTTGCAGGACTTCCCCCGCAAGGGATGTTCCTGAAGCTGTGTGAGCCCTTACCCCAGCTCCAGCGCCACTGCCCACCCCAGCTGGTTTTAGTTGTCCACATGAGCCACAGATGAAGCAGTAAAAGACCCCTAAAGTTTGTTCTGTGTTTTTTCAGAGTTGTTCAGTTACCACCTTAAGAGTGTTTTTAGGGGGTCAGAGTAAACAAAAATCTAGTCACTGCTTCAATTGTTCTGCAGAACGAAAACCTGTTAGTTACTAGCGGCCCAGGATTGCCCCACTGAATGATTTCTAGAGTGATTATTCTGCATGTATTAAACATATGTGTAACATTCACGCTGAAATCAGTCAGTGCTTGTTTACTGTGTAGAATATGAAAACGTAGAGTGAAGGGAGGAAAAAAAATACCAATAGCAGAGAAATGTATTTGCAGGGTTTTTTACTCCCTTTTTTCTTTTTTCAAAATTGAGAGCATATTAACTTAAATTCTTTTCATGATCCTTTCCTGTGTCACAAGCTGTGCTGTGTAGACAGGATTTTTGGTGGCTGGGTAGCATTACCTGTAAGGAACTACAGGCTGTTTCTCCTGTGCAGTGGCTCCTTCTTTACCAGGCTGCCTTCTGTCTGTCCAGAGGTCCCTGCTGCAGCCGGGCCACCCGTCCTGTCAGGCACATGTCTGTCCATGGATGGTCATCATCATAAAAATGAGGAAAGCTGGCATGATGGGTGCCGGGAATGCTACTGTCACAGTGGACGGGAAATGTGTGCTCTGATCACCTGCCCGGTGCCTGCCTGTGGCAACCCCACCATTCATCCGGGACAGTGCTGCCCGTCATGTTCAGGTAAAAGCTGGCCGCCATCTCGTGTGCTCCCTAAGCAAATGACTTTTGCCTCATCACATCTGTAATTCCAGGGGAAGTGCAGGGGACGACCCCTGGAACGTATTTCAGCTCTCTGGTTTTTGTCAGCAATAGCCACGAGTGTCAGCCAGGTGCTATAAATGATTAGCCAAAAACCAGAGAATTATTCTAAAGCTCTAAAACCACTCTCCTTATTTTTGAAGGTTTACTCAATTACATTGGTCTTTGAACTACATTTGTGTACAGGTTTGTGGGCTTATGTACTTAAAGCTCCAGCTCTCCATCTTACGGATAGTGTATTAAGGCTGAATGTCTTAGTTAATTGGAGGGGGTTGTTGTTAATTTTATTCCATGAAAGCTTCTTATTTATAAAGTAATATTCGAGAGGGAGAGAATTACTGAAGTCTGTGGATATTGCTTTTTTTTAAATTAATGGATATGTGGTAGTCTTGCCAAATGGAGATGTTTAGAGTGACCACACATCCAAAACATTTACAGTCATAATAATGGTAATCAAGATAGTTAGTAGAAGAACATAACAGATTTATAATCCATAGAGGTCCAAATTATGGTTGTCCATAACAGTAATTATTACCATAATACCTCATCTAGTGCCTTTGATCCAAAGAGCTCAGCATGGTTTCATAGTTATTATTTCTTCCACCGAGTGGAGGCCACTGAATTAGGGAAAAATACGCTTAGGCAGTTTTTGTTTGGAAAACAGACACAGAGAGATTAGTTTTCTTACCCAAAGTAAAATAGCGTGTCAGCTAGAGGGGCAGGGAGACATGAAGTCTCCTGATTCTTGCATCGGATTTCTTTTAAAGTTGAAATGTACTGTCCGGTTTGGGGGTAGGGATTGTATTTCCCCGGTCAGTCTTGGTTCTGTATCTCCCTCCACCTGTACAACGGGTGCAGTCAGGAACCTGAGGCCTGGGCCTTTTGCAGCAAGGCAGGCCCGGCCTGGGAGGGAGGTACCGCATGCTGGCACCTCAGTCTTCACCTGCTTTGCCTGCCAGGGAGGGGGTTGGCAGAGAGGCACTGGAAGTCCTTTTTAGCCCTGACATTATACACACCTCAGTAACTAAGGTATTAAAGTGACAGGCAGCCCCCATACCCCTATAGGGGACCAGATGACAAAGTGTTGTTTTGTTTCGCATAGTTAAGCCAGATGTGCTCTATATCAAAACTGCTTCCTTATTCGCATGTTTTGCTAGTTAAATATGAAAAACCACTAGTGCCCACTGAAACAGAAGATAAATGAACAATTTAATGAGACAGAACTCTTTGTTGACTCTTTGGGGAAGGAAAAATCATATGTTCCAATGAAGACCCCATGCTTTAATTATAGGCATGAGTGTGCAGAGTGTGGCCTGCATCTGGGTCTTTGCTAAACGATGTACTCAGTGAAGAACTCCAACCAGTGGAAATGCAAAGATATTACTAAGAATAGATGATTGACTTAAGCACTGAAAGTCAGTGAAACCAAATCTAGTTTTCTCTATTACAGAGATACGGAAAGTTCTTAAACACACACAAAATTATTGATGTATTATTGTGGGTGTGTGACTATGTAGATATAGACATATAAAAACATACAGGTATTGATATATATGGATGTGTAGGTATGTTTTTTTCCAAATGTCTTTAGTGAGTTGCCACATGGATCTTTCTGAATAGAGACCAAGCATTGTTGCAATTGTGGACTCCTACTTCAAAGAATATTTTTCTCCTGCCTTCTATTCAAGGATCAGCTGTTTTTCCTTCTGAGATAAGTGAGCAGCCTCTGAACTCTTCTGACAGAAGTTTCACCAAATGATACTGTTTCTCAGATTTTTTTTCCTTTTCTTACCCTCTACCTTTCAGTTTTTCTATCACCTCCATCTATCTGGTCACTCATGTTTTGCCTTGAGGCACATGGATATATATATAGCAAAGGAATTCACAGAGTAAGATACCTGCAAACACACATCGTTTTTCTTCTGACCATTTCCTTACATGGCAGCATTTAAAAGGGCAGCAACTGTCGATCCTCTCCAAGTCCTTTCAAAAGGGAGACTTTTTCCAACAGTAGTTTACTAATAGTCTTTGGAACTATTTTTTCTTTTTCTATAAACGGTGAGAAATGCACTTTTATCTCATCGCAGCTCAATTTTCATTCTAATTATCTTCCTTTCTACTTTCCTCATATACTAGAAAGTTTGGCCCAGTTGGTTATGAATGTAAGCGTTGGCTGATGTCAGTTTTCTGTGATGTGTCCACTTGGTCAAAGTTCCAGTCTTTACTAGCTCCCTTGAGATAAAGCTGTATTAAAAGTTATACAATGCCTTCTTAGCTGGAGCTGGGCCCACACCACTGTATCTCATCAGTATTGCTACATCTCAGGCTGACCACTGCTTTGAAAGTCACAGCCCGTGAGTTCTTAGGAGACGTCAGCTCTGAGTATCTCTGCACAAACAGGGTAGTTCTTCTGAGGCCCAAATTCCACTGATCTCCAAGCGTGAGCCCGCCATGGTGTCTCCAGATGGCTTCTCCGCAGGGTTCCACACTGTCAACACCTTCTTGAAACGCCTGTTGTATTTGGATGACACGAATATGGTTAATATCTTCATACTTCTCATTTCTCCAGCACAACTTGAGGGCAGCTCCCAGTGCCTCTCCAGACATTTTCAGCATTAAATTCCCTCTCTATCACTATCATCTCACCAAGAGCCCCAAATCGCCTCTCGTCTGGGGAAAGAGCTCATAGTTATCATTGGCCCCTGGGCGTTTACCTCTCTTGATCATATCGCCAAACCAATGTTTAGTCTCAGGTGAGGGTTCAGACTGTTGATTCTGAAAGAGCATTCCTGCTCAGTGTGCCGGCAGCTGGTCGGGATTGGGGTGTGTCCTGCTCAACAGTAGGACTTATTTCTAAGCCTGAAAGGACTCAGGGTCCCAGAGATAATGAAGTGAACGGGGCACAAATCAGTTTACAATTGTATTTAATCTGGAGGTGTATCCATGATCCAAACAAACATAGACTTGGGTTCAGATCCCTTGTCTGCCCTTAGTACTCTGAGTTCTCAGTTTCCTTATATGTTAAATAGGATAACAGTACCTATTCACATTGGTATAAGGAGTAAATGAAGTAACATATGTAAAGCACTAACATGGAAACTGGACCATAGGAAGCATTCAGTAAATGAGAGATCTTTATTCTAGATAATCCTACATTCACAGACGTCCCCTAAGAGGCTCCTGTTCTCTTCAACAGTAGAAGTCCCTGTAATTTTTTTTTTTTTTTTTTTTTTTTTTTTTTGCGGTACGCGGGCCTCTCACTGTTGTGGCCTCTCCTGTCGCGGAGCACAGGCTCCAGAAGCGCAGGCTCAGTGGCCATGGCTCACGGGCCCAGCCGCTCCACGGCATGTGGGATCTTCCCGGACCAGGGCACAAACCCGTGTCCCCTGCATCGGCAGGCGGACTCTCAACCACTGTGCCACCAGGGAAGCCCCCTGTGATTTAATTATCTCGTTGGAGCCTCTCGTTACTGTTGACAAACTGGAACCACTTGAACCTCACTTCCTGAAACTAGCTCTTCTGGTGTTGCTTTATATTTCTGTGCATGGAATGTTTTCTTCCCTGTGTTCTTGAGGGAAACAGCCACTTCATCTTCTTTGTCCCTTAAAGCCCACAGCACCAGGTTCTTCCCAAGCTGGTAAGACTGCAGATGAATAATTTCTTGTGTTTGGATTTTGTGTCGTTCCCCAGATGACTTTGTGGTGCAGAAGCTGGAGCTCAGCACCCCCTCCATTTGCCATGCCCCTGGGGGAGAGTACTTTGTGGAAGGAGAAACATGGCACATTGACACCTGTACTCAGTGCACCTGCCACAGCGGGCGGGTGCTGTGTGAGACAGAGGTGTGCCCACCGCTGCTCTGCCAGAACCCCACACGCACCCAGGACTCCTGTTGCCCACAGTGTCCAGGTAACCGGCACTGCGCCTCGGGTTGCACTGGGCTGGTGGGGAGGGCCTGCAGCCTGGGTGTTGTCATTCTGCAGGACCGGTGGGCTGGGTTGAGCCCCACGTGGGAGTGGGCCAGACCCAGTCACCAGTAACCCAGGCAGGAACATCTGGCAGGCAGCTTCCTAAATTCATTCCTTTCTATCAACCACATATTTATGCAATCAATGTGCCTTGCACCTGAGGTGACTTTGAACAACAACAGCAAAAAAAAAAAAGATTGTTTCTTTCTACCCTTTTTTCTTAACCCTACATCTCAGACTCAAGAGACAGTCCTGCTGTACCAGATTATTCCAGATGATTTTGCTAATGTGAAAAGTCATCTTTGTCTTTACAAAATGTGAAGAGCAATTATTGATAAATAATGTAAATAAAATCTTTGAAATATGTAAGGGTGGTGAAGATACTTTGAGAATGTTAAACAGAGGAATCGCTAAAAGATACATAATGCCCACCTTCTCAAATCTGTGATGACTAAGTTAAGATCCAGAAGTACTAAGTGACCAGCACTGCATATGTACAAAGAGTACTATCGTTTTCTTTTTTTTTTAAGTTCTCAGATAATCTGGGCTTAGCAGGTGAATTTATGGTCATGAAACAAACATAATGAAATTTTGTCAGACTTTTAAACATACGTTGCTGATTATGCAACGCAAGCAGCAATTCTAATTAACACTAGAATATATGACTTAATTTGTATAATTACCAAGTTGACAGCACACTAGTTTTGTTGTTGCTCAGTCTTTTATCTTTTCAACTTAAATCAGTAATCATTTACCTTCTAAATGTATGTTCTTAGAGTATTTCTGCTCAGTAAAACATAAGCCCTTGTATTACTTTTTTTACATTGGATTAACTAGTCAGCCAGCTAGAATCTATTGTTCTGTCATTATGTAACCAGCGTAGTTGATGTCCAGAATTCTTCCTGGGTTCACATTGATGATATTTTTTAATTGCATCAGAGGAAATTGTAGGGATAGCAACATTATTTGCTGTTGTCATCATGCCCTGCTGCTGAGGTATTATCATCTTAGTACAGAATCTTTGGCGTAATTTTCAACCATGTTAATCTGAAAAGCTTAATTAGTGCAACGTCTTTTCTAGTATAAGAAATGTATTATGTTGTTAGGATATACCCTAGTCCCTCCTATATTTTTGTCATCCCTCTTTTACTTAGACACAAACCCTAATATTTCTCTGTTAGTATATGACCATGATTATTCCCATCCTCCTGGTGGAAACTACTCTGAGTGGTCTCTTCAGTGGGGATCATGAATTTATATCCGTTTAATGTATTCATTTTACAAGTGCTTATGGAATGCCTGAATTGAGCCATGGGGATCCCGGGGTTGATGAGCACAGCCACAACTCCTATCCTGTGGAGCAGTAATGCAAAAGAAGAGCTGAACAATCCAGTACTCCACCTTTAAGTAAATCATGACAGAGTGAGAGGAGTGCCTGGAAAGGAAAGCATTAAGAGCGCAGGTAACCCAGGAAGCTTTAACTAAAGTGGGAAGTACCTCTGTTCCCACTTGTCTGAGGATCTGAGGACAAATACGGGGGTTGGCCCAAATTTATTGGTGGGACACCTGACTGGACTCAGAGGTTCAGCCCAGGCAAAGAACAAGAGCTCCCTGGAAATGGGACTCCTGTGTGTGCCGAGGACTGATTTCTTAGAGCCAGGTCTCAAGGCCAGTGCGCGTGAGCAGAGGCCCTGCCGATTCTAGCAGAGCAGAGACCTCCCCTCTAGAAACAGGAACAAGCACCCCATGTGTGCCTGGCTTTGGCTTCTCCTTTATAAACGTATGCCTAGGTGACTCTTCCTTACTTTACATATAACTTGAGAGATACTTCAGTGATGGCCTTCATCTTAAATGTCAGGACTTTCTGTTTCCTAGATCAGTATTCTGAAGGTTACACTTAAACCTGTGAATAAGTTTGTATCTAGAATGCTCTTGTATTTTAAAATCAGTCACCTACCCCATCATTGATCTTTCTGAACTTTCCATTCATAGTTGTGTTGCAGCGATAAAAAGTCTTAAAATTCAAAGCATTGATTTCTTCACATTGCAGTAAATTTCGACAGCAGCATTGATAAATGGAGTATTTCACATCTACAAAAATACCATCTCTAACCTTAGGATACTTGCATCCTAAAGTTGTCCCAAAATGATACATATGTACAACTAGAAGAGTTGCATCCCTCATGGTGATTGTATCTCCTGGGATGCCTTGTCATTCCCTCTGTTCTTAACTCCCCCTCTCCTCCGGCCTGGTTTAGAGCAAGGTCTAGAAACAGAAGTGGGCTCATGAAGAAAGACTGAGCATCCCTGTAGGTGATGATACTTCACCAAGGTGAGAAAGGCAGAGAATAGAAAAGCACTTCTTTCTTTTTTCACACTTTTAAAATTCTCTTTCATTTTTGATTTTTTTAAAGTTGGAAAGAAGCGTAGGACAGAAGAGAGATCCCTCTTTTCTTCTTTTATTTCTCTGTTATAGAAATAAAAAGAATGAATGAACACCAGTGAAAGAACTGGTAAAAACAAAACAAGTGAGTTAATATTTAGAATCAGAGTGTAAAGAAGGGGTCTCACTTTTTCCTAAAAATGGAAAGAAAGGCCCAAAGAAGGAAGATAGCCTGGGCAAGATTCCCAAATGATATCTTCAGTCAGGGCTCCGAAGTCTCTTGCCCTGGGGGCTGAAGACCTGCAGACGCTGCATCTCAGCTGCAGCTCTCGCTCCAGCTCTGCCGGCACATTCCCGTGTCTCCTGGGGTCCCCTCCAGACTCTAGGATGTTCATTTCAGCTACTATTTCATGCTTCCATCGCTGCCGTCCCTGCTTCCTCCTCTAAGTTTTCAGACACCAGGTTGGGTGTTGCTTGCAAGAGCTAAGCTGTCATAACACACAGAAACCTCGTGGCAATTTGCAGAGCCTCGTGTAGACTAGTGTGAGTTGCCCTGATTTCCAGCCAAATCAAAAGTTAACATCAGTCAATCTCTTAAAAAGAAATTATCCCTGGACATGGATGATCCAGAAAAGATGCCTGAGAAAGTAATCCCATTTTACCAACATATGCATGTGATCTATGGAAACTTACCTAAAATTGGACCTGAAGCACATTTGGAACAATGGAACCAATGGCTGTTCTTTCACTGTTGCTGCCTTCAGGACTGGCAGTAGGAGATACAGTTACACACTTTGGGTTCAGAGCCCAAAGTAAAGCGATTGCCCCGCTTCTCAAAGAGACTCTTCTTGTGAAATCAAACTTGCTGGCTGTAGGGTGTATTCAGGAGGTAGATGGGAGGAAAATGGGACACTTAGAGCTTCTGCATCACTGTGATAGCTACATGTATATGAAAGAGCAGACTTCATGATGTTGACTATGAGAACGGATGATAATTCTTCTGACCCTGTATCCTTTGAGAAAACAGGATTCTCTTAGAGGTTTGCTGGGTGGGACCGTCATGGCGTTTTCCAGACTCTCAAGTGCAAAGGTGGTTGGGAGTGCTCTCTTGTCAGTGCAATTGTGACATTTCTAAACTAGGAAACTTCACTAACTAGTATCACGCTTTCCTTTGTTATATCCCAGTCAGCTTTCTGCTTGAGCTTACCGCTCTCAAGTCAGTTCAGTGAATGGCAAGACCCAAAGAGATATCTGGGTTTTCTGGTGACGTTCTTTTGTGTTTCAAGTTGTTACTAGATCTGGAGACCCTCTGGTCTGTATTTATGTAGCAGAAACACACAAGTCTTGCAGATGATTTCTCTGTGGGTGCGTCCTCAGGAATGATTTACATTTCCCATCATCTTTCAGCCATTAATGTGAATGCCTGAACATTGAAGTGTTACATACAGTTTGAAAATCTGTTTGGGTGTTAATTGGTTAGGACTGCATGCGGCTGCAAGTGAGAGAAAACCCAGCTACAGTTTGTTTTTTTTTTCTTCGGTACGCGGGCCTCTCACTGTCGCGGCCTCTCCCGTTGCGGAGCACAGGCTCCGGACGCGCAGGCTCAGCGGCCATGGCTCACGGGCCCAGCCGCTCCGCGGCATGTGGGATCTTCCCGGCCCGGGGCACGAACCCGTGACCCCTGCATCGGCAGGCGGACTCTCAACCACTGCGCCACCAGGGAAGCCCCCCCAGCTACAGTTTTTTTTTTTTTTTTTTTTAAACATCTTTATTGGGGTATAATTGCTTTACAATGGTGTGTTAGTTTCTGCTTTACAACAAAGTGAATCAGCTATACATATACATATGTTCCCATATGTCTTCCCTCTTGTGTCTCCCTCCCTCCCACTCTCCCCATCCCACCCTTCCAGGCTGTCGCAAAGCACCGAGCTAATATCCCTGTGCCTTGCGGCTGCTTCCCCCCAGCTATCTACCTTACTACGTTTGTTAGTGTGTATATGTCCATGACTCTCTCTCGCCCTGTCAAAACTCACCCTTCCCCCTCCCCATATCCTTAAGTCCTTTCTCCAGTAGGTCTGCGTCTTTATTCCTATCTTACCCCTAGGTTCTTCATGACATTTTTTTCCCTTAAATTCCATATATATGTGTTAGCATACGGTATTTGTCTTTTTCTTTCTGACTTACTTCACTCTGTATGACAGATTCTAGGTCTATCCATCTCATTACAAATAGCTCAATTTCATTTCTTTTTAAGCCAGCTACAGTTTTTAAACAGAGGTTTCTTTACCATACATTATGAGAAGCTTGGAGACAGATGTTGACCCCATTGATTTAGTGTCTTAGTGATATCAAGGCCTCTCTCTTACAGGTATGATAAGGGTATTATAGCTACAGGCGACACACTCATATTCAAGGCAGGAAGAATGTGGAAGCATGTGGGTAGCTTCACATCTGCCCTTCTTTTAAGAAAGTAAAAGCTTTCCCAGAAATCCCTGATTAGCCAGTGAATCTGTTAGCCACAGCCAGGTGACATGGCCACCCCCAGCTCTGCCAGAGACTAGAAAAGGAGGGAGCAGTGGTCCCACATGACATATCCCCCTTGTGATCCAGGTCCTCAGCCACCCCATCCCCGACCTTAAAATCAGGAGTTCATTAAGGAAGAAAGGTAGAGTGGATATCGTGCAAGCAACTAACAGAATCTCTGCAACAGATCTTTTGTAGTCTTTGTTGTTTTTGTTTCAAAATTCCAGACCCTGTCCGAGCCAGATGTGCTGTGTCATTACTGAGTCCTTTTTTTTTTTTGCGGTACGCGGGCCTCTCACTGTTGTGGCCTCTCCTGTTGCGGAGCACAGGCTCCGGACGCGCAGGCTCAGCGGCCATGGCTCACGGGCCCGGCCACTCCATGGCATGTGGGATCTTCCCGGACCGGGGCACAAACCCGTGTCCCCTGCATCAGCAGGCGGACTCTCAACCACTGCGCCACCAGGGAAGCCCCTGAGTCCATTTTAAGGAGGCACACAAAGCCCTGGTGACCGAGCGTGCTTTGTATGGGACAGAGTGAAACTCACTGTGTTGCACAGTGGGTGGCCTGCAGCATCTTTTTTTCTGCTGACCTTCTGTTCATTTTTCCAGATGAACCTCTCCAGCCTTCCTCATCCCATAATGACAGCGTGCCGAGTTACTGCAAAAATGATGAAGGGGATATATTCCTGGCAGCGGAGTCCTGGAAGCCGGATGTGTGTACCAGCTGCGTGTGCATGGATAGCGTAATTAGCTGTTACTCTGAGTCTTGCCCTTCAGTATCCTGTGAAAGACCTGTGTTGAGAAAAGGCCAGTGTTGTCCCTACTGCATAGGTAAGACCAAGAAAAAAAATCCTTCCTTTCTCCCAGTGACCACTAAATCTACATTGACAGCCATTTGCCTAGATCAGTTAATAATTTTGAAATCTGTTTTTCTGATTGACGTGCCACATAGAATCAATGTAGTCACATCAGGTGGAGGAAAGACATGGAGGATGTGTTCCCGAGATAAAGCATATTAAGAATAAGAAATGCTCTCTGAGGATGTCGTGATGCTATAGCGCTGTCTCTCTTGGGCTCCTTTGCCATTTCAGAATTTTCAGTATTGGAACTCTTCCTTCGCTCTGTTACTGACCGTGGTCCTTTTGTCCACAGAGAAACACCATGTCCCATATCAGAGTACATTTAGTGCCTAAGCTTGCCACTGCCTTGAGATCAGCTAAATACCAGATACTAATTTTAATCCCCCAATTACTCCTCTGTCTGCTAACACTTAATTGATTCTATTTAAACCATGTGGTTGTCCGTGTGGAGGGCTTAGGGACACAGAGTGAGGACTGAGTAACTGACAGAGCCCTCTCCTTCATGTGACCCACGGGGATACATCTTGTGAGCAGAGGACATATGTATATCAGCCCCTGACGTCTATACCAAAACTGGTCCTATGGACACAAGCCAGATGCCGTTCTGGAGTCCAGAAGGCGAGGCTCAGACAGCTGGCAGCTCTTATACAGGCACAGTCCCTGCTCCCAAGGCTCTCACTCTCTTTGATTGCTTTCGTCTCAAGTAAAGCTCATAAAGTCAAGTGAAAGACAATGACATATCTCAGTCCAGTTGTGAACCTGTAATCAGAGTTAGCAGGTGAAAAATTAGGCAAGCTGTATTAACGACAGGCATCATGCAATTTATTGTTGAAGATTTTTGCGTGCTTCGTAGATGCAAGTCAGTGCATATATTTGGGGTGATGCCTGAGGAGGAGGAGAAATCCTCTGGCCACAGGGCTTTGTAACAATCCCCGTAGATGAGTCGATAAATGGCGCTCAGGTGCACATTGGCCACCATTCAAGCTTATCAGGACAGCTCCTCTGGCCACTCTATGGGGCCACTTTCTCTGAAGACTTATTCTACACATTGGTATACAAGAGATGGAAAGGTTTTTAAAGCATAATTTCTGGTCTCAGGAATTTTACAGAGCTTGAGTTTCTCAATGTAATGGTCAGGGAATATTAAAAACTATGTGTGAAAGATGGATTCTCTTCTTTTAATAGGGTGGCTGTCTATCCAATTTATTCTTTAAACCATGCTTTTGTGAGTGAAGCGGGGACTGTTAATAATTATGTTGGGACCATGGCTGTAGGCCAGGAGTGTCCCTAGTAAATCGGGACATACGGTTGCTGCACCTCTTAGTGACTGGAGCGTTGGGTCTGCTGTAATACCCATAACCTTTGTAGCTCCTAAGTGGAGCCAAAAATGTATCAAGGCATCCACCCAACTTACTGCTACATGTCTTCTCAGAGAGCTGACCAACAGTCATCTGGAAAGTGGCATAGCCCTTGGTGAGACCTGAATGAAAGGTGTAACCAGGCCACTATTTCAGACAGGGTGTTGGTGGATGGAGGGGGAAATGTCCAGCTAGGACCACTGTA
Organism: Phocoena sinus; assembly: GCF_008692025.1. Lineage (NCBI taxonomy): Eukaryota > Metazoa > Chordata > Mammalia > Artiodactyla > Phocoenidae > Phocoena > Phocoena sinus. The sequence continues at coordinate 29,267,981 of NC_045775.1, forward strand.
TTTAAATACCAAAACTTTAGTCCTAAAGGAAGCAGTTTATAAATCAACCAAGGGCACTTGGATCACAGTTGGAAACTAGGGCCCAGGAGGCCTGAGAATTCTATTACCTTCAGAGGAAAAACCCAGCAGTGAATTTCTTGTGTGTTGAAAACCCTCAAATTTAATTTTTTTTAGATAAAAAAAGTTCCTGTTGTGTTTTGCTACTTAATTGGTAAATACGCGATTAGTAAATTACTCAGCTAGTAAATTTGTTTCCATGTGATAACAGTAAATCACTTCTCTTTCTCACAAAACCGATTTAACAAAACCAAACTTATGGAAAGAAACCTGCATATCATAGTATTCTGTGTTGTCTTTTTTTTTTTTTCTTTTGCCTGCATATTTTCCTATTCCAATTCCTGCATTATTTAGACCAGCAGTCCCCAACCTTTTGGCCACCAGGAACGGTTTCGTGGAAGACAGTTTTTCCATGGAGGGTGGTAGCGTTGTTTCAGGCTGGTAGCGCGAGCGACAGGAGCGGCAGATGAAGTTTCACTCACTCACCGGCCTCTCACCTCCTGCTGTGCGGCCTGGTTCCTAACAGGCCTCAGACTGGTAGTGGTCACAGCCCGGGGGCTGGGAACCCCTGATTTAGACCATACATTCATCTTTAGTGTGGGGAAGAAAATACCAGTTTGCCCCAGTTTGTGATTTTGATTTCGAGTTAGATTGTAAGTACTTTCACTAAATTGTGGTTCATATGAGCTCATAATGATAGAGTGGAAATTTGATTTCTGTTACATCTCCCTCCACAACTACTACCTACCCCCTCCCCTTGACACAGGTATAACTGTGCTGTATAAACCTATGACGTATCTTCTGGGGAACATATTGGGGAGTCTTAACATTTGATGCGTGATGCTGTGTGCTGTGTCCTTGCGTTCATCTTAGGCTTCATACGTGTTTTCTTACTGAAATAGTCATCAGGAGCCTCTATATGCATCCTACTTTTCTGCAAGTAGCAAGGACCAGGTTATGTCCAAGCATATGAAGTCAGGTTCAGTTCATGACTGTGATATGGGGATTTTATGACCCTCCAGTTTGCTCCCTTGGCCTCTCCAGGCTTATTCTCTTGTCAGCTTCCCGTCAGTGTGGTCCCTCTGTAAGGGCACCAAGCCCGGGCAGCACTAGCATACCTGCAGGCAGTTACTGGCGATGCCCCAGTGGCAAAGCCTGCATCCCCATCCAGATCACCTAGCAAAGGAAGAAGGTAGGAAGGCCGTCATTCTGCATGTCATAAAGTCCCCAGTTGCTTCCCAGCAGGCATCGAGGACCAGTGCTTTCATTGCCTCCTGTTTTAGGCTTTCTCAGTTTGAACCCAGCTCCTTATTAACCCAGATAATCTGTTCCCGGGGTCACATGTGCCTCCTCCAGGCCTACAGTGCTGACCTCACCGTGGCTGCAGGTCTCCTCCCTGGGGGAATGTTCTCCCTAATCAGTCAAATATGGATCTCTAAAAACCTCAAATCTGCCTTTAATCTGGCTGCTTCTTTAGTGCTAAAACCCCTGAAGAAAAGTGTGCTTGCTTTCACCTTGTGAAGTAGCCTTTTTTCTTACCACAAGAGAATTGAAAAGGGTGATCCTACTAAAAGTAGTGTAATTACGAATGTTTGTGTTCCTTTCAGATAAATTATCAAGTCACTAAAGTGCAATGATAACGCTTCTCTTCTGCTGTGTGAAAGCCTCATATTATGTGTGCTAATTTAATAGAATGTGTAATACAGACATAATTAATAGGATTGATGATTCATTTTGAAAAGTGAACAGCTTTGTCTAATTACTTATAATACCCATCATTAGGGAATTCATCCTTGTCCTAGAAGGAAACTAAGTGGTAATTACCCAATCATTTTAATGGAACATCTTCTGATTCCCTAATTTTTTTATATTCCAGCTTCCTACACAAATACACACAAACTTAGATTTTATTTTCATAGGCTTTTTGTCTGTAATGATGGCTTAAAGAAAGGGGAACGAGAATCAAGAGATGACTTGAATGTAGATCGGGGCAGGGGTTGGGGGTGGGGGGGGAGGATGGATAAAAGGCCTGGTGGGAATTCTAATGTGTGATAGCAGATTTGATATGTGGTTCCTTGTAAACAACAGATGCCTTCGCCATGACAGACTTCACCATGCAAGATAGCCTTGATAGCCTTATCACTGACTACATGCTCCATGCCTTTCTAACCTTTCTGGAGCAAAAAATTATTTCGGTGCTTCAGTGAGATCTTTATTCCATCACTCCTAAAGGGCAGCAAACAAGCCCAAAACCCTTACATCGGCACTTCCTGTGCCTGAGGGGATGCTTGTCCTGACACATCACCCTTGCTCTCATGTTTGTGTGGGTGATGCTTCTGCGAAGGGCCAGACTCTAGCAACTTCTGTCTAGCAAGGTCATCCCCGCAGATCTGCACCATGGCCAGGGGTGCAGTCATTCCTGAATGTTATGTTCATAACTATTATATTTATTTTACGTAATATAAAATTTATATTATTTCTTACAAAAATATTATAAAGAAAGGCACTACCTTGATCATAAAGATCTTTCTTAATTTAATGTATGAGGTGTTCAAGCTCACATTGCTGCTACATCATACCTGTTGACTTTGGAATTGTAGATGCTCAGTGTTCCCCCGATGAAGAGTTGCATAAGCAACTCTTGTGTTGGCCAAGTCATAAGTATGACTCAGTGCATAGAATGTTGTTTTGAAACTTACCATTTGGCAAGCATTTTTACTTATTTGTAACCATGTGTTATTTTAGAAAATATTTGAGGTCATATATTTAGAGATTTATATATCAGATATTTTTTGGCTGGAAATCCCTGAGTCAGTGCATCTTTCTCATTTAAGTTTTTTTTGAAGGTTAGTTATCTTGGGGTGATAGTTGTTTGTGTGTTATGTGTGTGTGTGTGTGTATATATACACACGCATATTTATTTCATAATTTGATGTGAACAAAGTTATGATACTCTGATTACATGTCTTCAAGTCATCTAGTATCTTTTAAGTGTCTTTTAAGTATCTCATATCTTTAAGGATCTCTGAAAACGAGTTCTATTATAGATGGTACATGAAAAAATGGTTTTCTTATAGGTTGTACATCTGTCTGATTAGAGGTTAGCTATTTTTTAATATTTTTATATGTCTTATATTAATATCTGAGTTAGAGCTTTCAGGTAGAGTCCAGCTGGCTTGGCACTCAGTCATGATGGTGTAATTCTATTTCCTCTCCATAGTGATCTTTAACTAGCAAATGGTTAATAATGTTTCTTCTTGGTAGGGACCATACCTACGCTTTATACCAAGTCAGTCTATCATACCGCATTCATTTTTTGCTTAGATTTATGTTTGTTTAGGTATCTTTTTAAAATTTTTATTGGAATATAGTTGATTTACAATGTTTTGTTAGTTTCTGCTGTATAGCACAGTGAATCAGTTATACATATACATATATCCACTGTGTTTTAGACTCTTTTCCTCTATAGGTCATTACAGAGTTTGTTTTGTTGTTTTAAATATTTAATTGTTTATTTATTTTGGCTGTGCTGGGTCTAGGTTGTGGCATGCAGACTCTTAGTTGCGGCATGCGGGCCTCTTAGTTGTGACGTGCGGACTTCTTAGTTGTGGCATGCAGACTCTTAGTTGCGGCATGCAAGTGGGATCTAGTTCCCTGACCAGGGATGGAACCCAGGCCTCCTGCATTGGGAGCTCGAAGTCTGACCCACTGGACCACCAGGGAAGTCCCGTAGGTATCTTTTCTTAGAGATAAATACAAATAGTATCTCTTTGGAACATCTGTTGATTATTGTGTATTTAACTCAGCCAAGGAATCAAATGGTAAATATTTAATTCAGCATCTCTAAGATACACAACCCACAGAACTAAATGTTGTACATTTTTAAGCCATAATGTTGTGATACTGGCATCGTCATTGGAACACTTTTCACAGCTGTTTCTCCAGTGTGTTTTCTTAAAATTAAAAACTTCTGTGTATTGGAAATAGAATGTACTTTGACCCCATTTCTGGCACGTTCTAGCTGTAGGTCTCAGTGGTAGGACGTAACTGTAGCTCAGTTTCCTCATCTATAAGATGGGAATAATAATATGATCCCGTGCTTCACTAAAGTGCTATGAAAATTAAGCGACGTAATATACATACATGAAAGCACTTGGTAAACAGTGAGCAGGATATGACTGTATATTGGCTCAGAGTTACAGGTCTCCTAACACAGGGTGCACCTGACGTGGGTAACAGGCGTCACGTGGACTCTGGTATCTCACTTTAAATATGGCATCCGCCCTTCTGCAAGAGAAAGGCCTGGATATTGCGTCCCAATGATGAGTTTTTGAAGGACGAGAATATCTGAGAAAACACTTTGGTGTGGTGTACCTCATCCTGCACACTCTTTGCTTAAATAGCGCGTGACAGCTTCAGTCACCTTATTGTGACCCTGGTGGAAGCAGCATGCTGTCTAAGGGGTTGTAGTGCAGCTGGGTTGTGGCAGTGCCTGGCCCCAGACCTCAGCACTTCACTGTCCTCCCATACCTCTGGATGTCTTGCGGGAGAGAGAATGGAGCTCTTTTATTTTTCTGTTTGCGTTGAGAGGCTAGTCCCATTTGAGGAGTCCAAGGACTCGTTGTGCAGGATCCGCTATGATTCCTGGAAACAGAGGTTGTGGCATTTATAATCAGGGAGTGTTCTTGTCGGAAGGAGCCCCGGGGTGCTTCCTGCACATGCTTCAGAGCTCTCAGTTCCCGGGGCCCCTGCTCCACAGCCCCGGTGGCCGCAGTTAGTGCCGAGTGATTTTACACAGAAGGGAAGGGAAGCAGGATGCTTTTCTGTGTAATGTTTAGAAAGTGTAAGACGGACGGCGTTCTGGCTGTCAGGCACTGTACTAACTTTGGAACTGGTCTAAAGTTGTCCCAACAAAAATAAACAGGGTTTGATTTCAGTTTGTTTATTAGGTCCTGCCCTCCACCCTAGGAAACATCTCATCTTGCTTATCCCCTAAGCAGCTTTCTCTTCTCACTTCAGTATCCTTTCCAGGCCCTCGGCTGTGTAAACAGAAATTCAAGTTGTTCTGGTTAACTTGGGGGAAACCTCTGAGTGGCATTTCTTTATCTGGGCTCCGGCCCCATGTTCTTGTTTTAAAGACGTCTGCTGCACAGAAGGGAGGCTGGCACTGGTGTTTCCAGAGATTATTAGCAGGTGCCTTTTGCCTCTTATTTCTGCCCAGGAGGCCAGCCCTGACTGTGTACCCTCTAATGAGGGAGGAACGACCCTCTATAGCAGGATTACATTTCAGCGACAAAATGCAATCAGACCTGAAGTCAGTCTGCAGACCCACCCGGAGGCTGCTGGTGGAGTGTTCCTGACAGCTCTTGGGCTGTGACGGATGAACCACCTCCTGTAGGTGCAGAAACTCCTCTGGTGCAGAAATTGGCCACGCTGAGCTTCTGCCTCAAAGTTTTCTTAGCCTATGTAAGAGTCAGTCTTTATACTCTTTATCAAGTTGGAAATGGAATGTTTCCTTGAACTTCTATCCATGAAGTGCTTAATCAGTCCATAACAGATGCTTAATACAAAGATTAATAAGTTCTATTACTGAGAAAGTCCATCCTCTTTGCATGAAGTAGGAATCAGCCAGAAGTTACTATGTTTATCAGTTTGGTGAGATTTCTCTTGGTGGAACTCAGGGAAGTTTATAATTTCTCTATTAGCTTGGAACCCTGTGTCATCACCTGTTCTTTCCAGTATGTTGAAGAAACCTGAAAGGCTCTTTTCGCCTTTATAAAGAGACCTGGACTCCTGTCCCAGAAATAGAATAAAATAAAGCAAAAATGGGACTTTCAAGAAAAGTCTTAAAACTGTGGTCAGATCTGCCTTTACAGCAGTTAAGACATTGTAGAGTTTGGGGTTTCTGAGCACAAGCCACCCGTTCTCCTTGCTTGGCCCTGCCATAAACCTTTTTCTGCTAAAAAAAAAAAAAGACAAGATATTATATGGAAGTAGGAGTCAGCCTACATGGCAACAGTTGTCTCAGTTTTTTCTTTTTATATAAGTGAATTAAGAGCAGATGTTTTATTTATTAGAAGCTAAAAGTTGTAAGATACAGTATGCAATTTTTGAGGTTAGTAAAGTTTTTTTTGCATTTTTAGGCAAAAAACTCTAAACATTTGCTGATAAAATTACAGTGTATTAGATCTCTGCCTCACTGAAATTGCCTAGGCCGTCTGTTTTTTTAGTCAGACTTCAGTTGAGTTCCACTTTTATATTCCTTTCCAGTCTGTGGAGGTCCAGCAAGCCAGCATGTTCAAAATCAGTCGTCCTCTTCTACATCTGCAAATCTCTGTCCACTTCTTAGTGAACCGCTTGTTTATTTGCTCAGATTCCTTCTTCATTCTGATTTCTGTTTGTCTCCACTTTATGTAAAAAATAGTAAAAGCTGGTTTCTCAAACAGGAGGCACCCACGTTCCATTGATCCTCCACATGGAGTTTATGCCCTGAATGTGCCCAACTTGGGATATAAAAATACAGAGGATATCACAAGGCCAGGGATCACAGTGTCTTGTCAGCTAAGAGAAAATAAAGTATAAGGTAATAGTAGCATCTCATTCCTTTGTGGGAGTTAGAGAGTATTTGTAATGCATTGCTACAGTCATAAGCCAAAATTTTAAAAAGCACTTCCTCTATACTTACCCAAGTCAGCCGTGTCAGTGGAAACACTTGGCTGCCTTTTTCACTCCCTCTTCTAAGTCTTGTGTTACCAGTAGCGTACCTGGTACCTTTCTCCACCTGCCTAAATGACTGCATGAAAGTTTTCTTTAAAATCCCTCGAACCTCAAACTTAAACTGATTTGAAGTATAATCTTACTAGCAGGGCCTGCAGTTTGCACAGTTTTTTTCAAATCATTTGGCACATCTGTTTTGAACTGAAATCACACAGAGCTGAAGAGATCCTCTGGATCCAAGAGCATCTCCCCGAGGGCAGAGACCCCCACCTGCCTTGTGCACCACTGCACCCCCAGCATTTAGAATGGTGCTCTCTACAGTGGTGTGCAGAGAGGACAAGCACCCACTGCACAACTGCGCTGGATTGTTTTGCAATGGGACCTCCTCTGAGAGTAAGAGCTGCATTTACTTTCTTGGCCACGAGCAGCCCAGAGTAAATTACTTTTCAGGTCTCTAAATAGTACATTGGAGATTTGGAAGAACTGATGCAATTTCTAAAGCTGCCGAACTTCCTCCCCAGAAGCTACTCCCACACCAAGACTCTGACTTCATGGCCATCACAACCAGAGTTAGAACCTGGACTATCTATGCAGGAACACTGTCTCCTGGTAGAAATGGAAAAGTCCAACTGTAATGTAGATTCTAGTGGATTTTAGGTTTTAAAACCTTTCACAGAGCAAAGGGGGTGGGGAATCTGGAAATGCTTTCTTTTCATCATGGTCAGATTCAGAGCAAGGCCTGAGCTACTACATCAGTGACTCATGAAATAATGGGATTTTTATAGAGGAAGAAAACGACATGATTCTATTATCCGGGTTTTACTGTTAATTAGCTTTATGGTGTAATTAGTAAAATAGCTCAAGAGTAAAAGCAAAGTCCAACTTTTAACAGCCTGGTAAGCCTCTTCTTATCTTAAAAAGAAGTAAGATAGCGAGGTTCAGACAGGTGGAGAGGTCAGCTCGAAAGGAGTTAACATTTCAAGGCCTTGCCACTTCTTCCTCAGCCCTTTCAGATAACCAGAATTGAGGAAAAGGAAAAACCACACAGTTTTCCAAACTCTTTCACTGAAAGAGATCGCATATTTTTATTGTAGTCAAACATGATGCAAGATAATATTGCTTCTTTTTGAATCCATAAATAGAAGACACATGTCTGAGCGCTGCATGGGTTAAATGGCTGGCCTGCCTGAGGAGCTATGGGCATGAGTGCTCCAGGCTCCTGACACAGGATGCTGGGAATGACGCAGCAGTAAACCTCCATCCTTTAGCAGGGAGGGACTTTGTTTCTGATAGAGGCCGAAAGTCATTTCAAGCCAATCTGATGGATAAGATAGAGGCCAGAGCTGAGGAAACCAAATACCAAAGCTGATCTAAACCAAGGAGTGGCCATAAAATAGTGACCGTCTTCCTTGCCTGTTTCAAAAGGATGTCATTGCAAAAGGAAAATTCCAAAGCCATATGAAGCAGGGGCAATATCGCCGGAGTACGTTTATAGCCCTCAACAATGACTACGTAGAAAGGGGTCACGTGTGTTTGGGTATGTAACTCCTGAGGTGTTTGTTTTAAAAACAAACCTTATTATATTAGTGTCATACCTCATGTTTTCCTTGGAACGTTCTCGAATCCTCTTCCTTGAGAAGAGAGAGGAGTGTTAAATAGAGATCTGTCTGAGAAGAACCACAAGTCCTCAGTAACCACTATATCTCCATTCCTTGATAGGACTGTGCAGATGTCTGATGCAGTCGGTTGAAGGGTAATCTGCCTTTGAAGGCAAAGACCTTGAGCCCCAACAAATGTAAGGGGTAGGAAGTCTAAGCGCCCATATTCTCCAGAGTCAGTGAGTCGTAACCACTTTTGTTTGTGCGGCCCAGATCCTTGCCCAGGAACATGGAGCTCTCTGAGGTTATCCCACTGGGGACGAGGCAGGCAGACAGTGTGTGGGGACTGTGGAGGTGTGTGTGGTTTCCATCCTGGCCCTGCCACTTCCTAGCCATGCGTTTTGAGCAAGTTACTTATTCTCCCTGTGCCTTGGTTTTCTGGGGATTTCAGATAACACCCTGTTCCATTGGCCTATGGAGAGCATGTGGAATTGACTTGTGAAAAATGCTTGGGTAGGGTGGTCCAGTGGTTAAGACTCTGCTCTCACTGCCGAGGGTCTGAATTCAATCCCTAGTCGGGGAACTAGGATCCCATAAGCCATGTGGCACAACCAAAAAAAGAAAAAAAAAGCTTGGTTAGCACCATGCCCAGTACATAGTAGGCAGTCAGTAAGTGGAAGTTACGATTCTCATTAGGTATTGAAGAATAAACCTAACGTCACTGTCAGCGTAAGCAACCAGTTGGAGTGATGAATACCACAGTCAGAGTGAAATGGACAGCGCACTCGATAACCAAATCTGAACTGTTCAGGTTGCTTTTAGTTGGACAGTTCCCACATCTCTATTTATGCATCCCTCTTCAGCCTTAAAGCTTAAAATGCTTTTATATGGACTTCCAATTAGACTATGCTGTTTTCCCCCCCAAACTACAATGACTTCATTAGTTTATTATTTAGAACTGCAAATTGGGTAGATTAGCCACCAATGTCTCCCTGTAAACCAAGTCATTTCTAAAATTTTCTGACAGAGCTTTCTCAGATTCACCCAAATGGGAGGAAGTGGTCCATCCAGGAAGAGAAATAAGCATGTAAGAAATAGGGGCACCGGCATTTGCAGCAACATGGATGCAACTAGAGATGATCATGCTAAGTGAAGTCAGACAGAGAAACATGAATACCATATGATCTCACTTATATGTGGAATCTAAAATATGGCACAAATGAACCTATCTACAAAACAGAAACAGACTCACAGACATAGAGATCAGACTTGTGGTTGCCAAGGGGGGCAGGGGGGAGGGAGAGGGATGGACTGGGAGTTTGGTGTTGGTAGATGCAAGCTATCATATTTAGAATGGATAAACAACAAGGTCCTAATGTATAGCACAGGGAACTATATTCAGTATCATGTGATACACCATAGCAGAAAAGAATATTAAAAAAAGGATGTATAGGGCTTCCCTGGTGGCGCAGTGGTTAAGAATCCACCTGCTAATGCAGCGGACACGGGTTCGAGCCCTAGTCTGGGAAGATCCCACATGCCGCGGAGCAACTAAGCCCGTGTGCCACAACTACTGAGGCTGTGCTCTAGAGCCCACGAGCCACAACTACTGAGCCTGCATGCCACAACTACTGGAGCCCACAGGCCTAGAGCCCATGCTCCGCAACGAGAAGCCATTGCAGTAAGCCCGTGCACCGCAGCGAAGGCCCAACACAGCCAAAAATAAATAAATAAAATAAATTGTTTTTAAAAAAGGATGTATATATGTGTATAACTGAGTCGCTTTGCTGTACAGCAGAGGTTGACACAACATTGTAAATCAATTATACTTCAATTAAAAAAAAAAGAAATAGGGGCACCTGGATCCATCAGTCAACTGAAATTCACAACAGACTTTCAGGGCTCTGTTTAGATCACTGGCTTTTCAGATAAAATTTGGTCAAAAGAAAAGGGGTTTCTATAAAGCCTCATTAACTAGAATCTAAGTAATAAAATCTAATCTAGTCTAATCTGGGCCACATAGCAGCCACCTCAGAAAAAATTAGTCAAGGCTTTTACAAAAAGGAGTCCTCATTTATTTCACATGAAAATTCCACAGAGTGGTGACCAACCCATGTCTTAAATGTGGCTTTGTTTTAAAGCATGTTTGAAGAAACAAACTTTACTCTTACGAAATATATTGATATTGTGACTCAGACTGATCAGATGTGGAGATATCACGAAAACTGTTGCCGACTCTGAAATGGGGCTTGTGAAGTCCACATCCTCAAGCCAGCTAGCCCTGACATCAAACGTCCAGTGCTAACCGTGGCTCAACCCTGGTCACACATCGGATCCAGCTTGGCCTCCACCTGAAAAAGCTGGATAGCCAGTCGTCCACTGTTCCAGAGAGGCCCAGGCACAATTGAGGCCACATGAAGAGGGCTCTGTGTATTCCTGGGAGGGTAAGAAAGGGAGCTGTTAGGTAGAGCTCAAGGCAAAGAATGTGGGCTTTGCAGTCAGATGGAGCCAGGAGGAGGTGCCGGCTCCACCGCCTGCTGGCTTGGTTACATCAGGTTCCTTCCCCTCGCTGAACCTGAGTTTCCCCAAGAGTAGGACGGACAGCCCTACCTCAGAGAGTTGCCATGAGGCTGAACCGTCTGATGCTCCTGAGCACAGTGCCTGGGTACCATGGATGCTCAGCAGATGCTAGTTCTCTTCTTCAGTGCTTGGCCCTAGATCCTTCTTTCAGAACCATCCCTCTTGCCTCTACCACCTGCGTCCTCTGCCCTCCAGCCTGTAAGGAGATCAGCTGTGAGAGTGCTGAACATGCAGATCTGAGATCTTGCTGTGGTCCAGCTGAGCTCTGCACACGAGATGGCTCTCAAGGAGCCATCTCCTTGAGATAGCTCATTCCTATAACCAGGTCCCTGTACAAGGTCTTTTTGGGGCCACTGGTCCCTTTTGCACTGTCTGCCACCTCCAGCAAGAGACTCATTCTTTCGGCCCCTGCTTTCAACCAGCGATTGATTGGCATCTGCCTCTGTGCTCTACCCACCCCTCCCCCACCCCTAGTTGTTTAAACCTGAAAAGGTAGCTTCCTGATCTCAAGTCAGAGTTAATTCCGTTGAAAATGAAGTGAAGTTGAAGGTGAGATGTTTCCATGGTAATCTGATGAGGAGAGCTTGAATGGAATAGAGCTAACTTGGTAGAAACACCTGGAAGTTGGGTCCATGGTGGTCAGCCCCTCCCTGGAGGGGAAGAGCTTCGTTACGGCCCCTGAATCTCCTGGGGCCCCACTGATCAGACTCCAGCTCCACCGCTGTGTGCAGAGTCTGTTGCAGCATCTCTGTGAGGCTCCCATTGAATGGGTTTCACCGTTTCTTTGTCATATTGCTGCACTCGATTGAACTCTTAATCTTCATTGAATTCAGAAAAAGACTTATTTTTGTAACAAAATCAAATGAGAAACTTCAATTTCATCTAATATGTCATCGAAGTTCTTGGTTCAACCTACTGCCTGCTAGATATCCAGAGTAGTTACTATCCTTTTATCATTTTATAAATACTCTTTGGGACAGTGATCTCATACAATTACTGGATGAGTAGTTGCATAGACACTTCGTTATGCTGTAGCTCAGCATTTGCTCTCTGGCATGTCTTCTGTGGTTTTAATTTTCTTGCAGACCATTGAAATTATTCAGAGTGGGTCAGTAGCGTTCAGAAAGCACCACACCGGGCTTCCCTGGTGGCGCAGTGGTTGCGAGTCCGCCTGCCGATGCAGGGGACGTGGGTTCGTGCCCCGGTCTGGGAAGATCCCACATGCCGCGGAGCGGCTGGGCCCGTGAGCCATGGTCACTGAGCCTGCACGTCTGGAGCCTGTGCTCCGCAATGGGAGAGGCCACAAAAGTGAGAGGCCCACGTACCAAAAAAAAAAAAAAAAAAAAAAAACAGAAAGCACCACACCGCATGACCAGGTTCTTTAGAACCAGGCTCAGACTAAGCTTTTCTCTTCATTGTGTGTGTGTGGCGGGGGGGGGGGGGGGGGCGCGGGGAGGTTGATAATGCATGCACATACCTGTTTGAAATCATTTAATATTGTTGCCTTATCAAGAGTAACTCATATTCATTGCAAAAGAAAAGTTAAAGAGAAAAATTCACCCTTGATTCTAACAGTTACTGTTAACAGTTTCGTTTCTTTCCAGACAGTTTTAAATTTTCCTCTTTACGTGGTTGAACTTATACTATACATGATGCATTTTAACAGCTGCACAATATTCTCTCCTATGATTGTATCAAGTCATTAAAATATCCCATATTGTTGGAAAGTTTTTTCCCCCCAATTTCTTGCTATTATAAATAATGTTGTGATGAACATCTACATAAACAACTTATTTTAGGCCTTTTCTGATTACTTCCTTGGGATAGCTGACTAGAAATAGAATTATTGGATGAAAGAAGTATAATGTTTTTAAGGATACATGAGGGATACTGCCAGTTTTGCCTGTTACCCCACATTCTCACCACTGGTGACGAAAACGTGTTCCCTTTTACCTTGTTGAGCCCCAAATCAGTTCTATCCTAGAGGCAGCTTCATGGTCATGTTCACACAGAAAGGCTTGTGTTTGAAGGTTAAGAGTTTGAAGGTCAACCGCTGCAGCTCTGATTGACCCACTGGAATATCTGGTTTGGTAAGGCTTGACCAGGTCCTTGACAAGCTCACCAGCTGTTTATTTGTTAAAGCAGGAAAGTGACTCATATATTGGAATTACCTCTGCATCACCTCCCATTGCAAGAAACAGGGTTGTCCTTCACACCTCTGCCCCCCTCACTGTCCATATCCTGACCGCTGTTTCTCAGTAATAGCTCGCAAACCTAGCCTTGCCTTTCCACCTCCATCACCTCTGCGTTAATCCAGGCCTGTAACACATCCCGGTGAACAGCGTCCCCATCTTCCTAACCCTGTTTAGTCTTCCACATTGTCATATTCCAGAGTTCTCTTCTTGAAGATAAAGCTGATAAGGCCCGTCCCCTCCACTGCAGGAAGGCTCTAAATCTGTCATTGTTCTTCAAGGCCCTTTACGATGTGATCCCAACTTCATCTCCAGCCATCCTGCATGTGGCCTTCACACCTCTCACTGTCGTTCCAACATGGCAAACTGTTGGATGTACCACCGTCTACTTGCAGTGTCCTTCCTTCCAGCTTCTTTATCTATTCATCCCTCGAAGTAAAACTAAAGCATCAAATCCTGGGTGAATCCTCTCCCAGTTCCCCCAGCAGACAGTTGCTTCACCCTCCATGTTGTGTTGTCCAACTCCACGTTGAATTTACAGCGCTGTGGCTGCTGCGTGGTACCTGGTGAGGAATCCCGGTCGCCAGCCTGTCTCCACTGCTTCTGTTCAGTCCTCTGGGTCAGGGTCCTGGTCCTGCCTTTTTTCCCATTGATGATAAAAGTTTGTAGAATAAGTGAATGAATGTCTTTATAATGTTTAACACATAATTATTATTTTTAATATCTTAATTTTATAGATTTAACTTCACAAATATTAGCATTGATTTAATATCTTAAGATGTAATAAGTGTGTTTGCCTAGATCTTAAGAAAATACAGACCAGTGCTTGGCCTTGACTTGAATTTCTTTTATTACGAAGTCCTCATTCTTTTTTTTTTAACTTTATTTTATTTTATTTTAGTGGTTTGGGGGAAATTTGACAAATATACCCTCTTTCCTGGCAAAGGGAATTTTTATTTCCTTTTTCTAAATAAATTTATTTATTTTATTTATTTTTGGCTGTGTTGGGTCTTCGGTGCTGCACGTGGGCTTTCTCTAGTTGCGGTGAGAGGGGGCTACTCTTCGTTGCGGCGTGTGGGCTTCTTATTGCAGTGGCTTCTCTTTGTTGTGGAGCACAGGCTCTAGGCATGCGGGCTTCAGTAGTTGCAGCACACGGGCTCAGCAGTTGTGGCTCGCGGGCTCTAGAGCGCAAGCTCAGTAGTTGTGGTGCATGGGCTTAGTTGCATATGGGATCTTCCTGGACCAGGGCTCGAACCCGTGTCCCCTGCATTTGCAGGTGGATTCTTAGCCACTGCACTACCAGGGAAGCCCCCTCATCCTTTCTGTGCCTCTTTCTCATTCCCTTCTTCTTCTCTAAGAAGAGAACTGGCAAAATGCCTGTGGGAGAAAAAGCACAGGAGAAGGTGATGGACAAGATTGGGTGGGGAGTGTAACCTTCTCTTCTCCCAGGTCCTTGCACAGCAGTAATACGTTACTCAAATCTTATGCCGTGACATTGGTCCATCATGTGAGCTGTTACAAGGTTTATGTGAAATATAATCAGTAGTATTGCCTTATGAAGAAATGCTTCCTTTCATAAAGAATTCTCTGCATAATAGACTCTAGATTTGATGGCAAATCTGATGTCCTCAATGACATGTTGGCTCAAGGTCAGTATATTACTTGAATTAAGTTCATTAAATGATTCTACTCATCCATTTGACATGTACATTTTGGGTATCTTAATGAAGTCACCTCCTCTAAGGATTTCAGATTAGCAAAAACTTCTACCATGAGTTTGGTGTGAAGGCCTCCAAGTGAGTTTTTAAGGTTAACATTCAGTGCACCAGAACCCTTTCTGTGGAACACTCACAAATACAGTGAAGTACATTTTTAAATAGATCCTGAAAAAGAATTTCTGCTTACACCTAGAACTTTCTGTGATTGCTTAATATCCCTTGCTGAACATCAAGCAACAGTAATGAGAGAAATAATGAAAATGCATTGGGAAACAGAGATTATGCATTTTAACACTAGACATAGAGTCCTTTCCATACTTACTTATAACACTCCACAATGGACCAAGACATACCTTTGGAAACACAAAATCCTATAGTCATAGGACATTATTAGTGCCATTTAGTCAGGGGCATATGCGTGAGTAATTGGTAAGAAGAGAATGTAGATTCCAAAGACAGATATTTCTGCCTGTGACCCTCCTCTGGAAAAGCTCAGCCGGAAGCTTCATGCTAGGTCTTTACAGAGTGGTTCCAGCCGCCCGGGAGTGCTTGGCTACAGAGGCTGGGGTCCTGACGCCCTGCATATAGATGTTCCTCATTGCCCCTCAGGCATTGTGGGTTCTGTCCTTTGTGCCTGGGCAGTGAATACTGCCCCTCTCAGAGCTTCCAAGGTGCCTTCCAGGGAGAAGACACCACTTCTTTCCTAAGGAACTTTCCTTCCAGATGCCTTTATAGTTTTTCATTTACTAGTGACCAGTGGTGAATGGAGCTGCCCATAGAATCTGAGCATCAAATTTTCCCAGCTTTGTAGGAGTCATCCAGTTATCGGCCTGGCCAGTGACAGGGAGGGGCTGCCCCACCCCCATCCTGTGTTTCTCCATTGATTGGCCCCATCGCTGCTTTGCTGGGCATTGGGCCTCACTCTGAGCTGTAGAGGGAATGTGACCACTAGTAAGTTCAGAGAAACCAGGACAAGGTGTTGAATCAAAGAGAAAGGAACTTTCAAGGAAAAGGTTGGGGGAGGGAAGATGTGAGGATGGTAGGAGAGAACGGAGAAAAAAGATAAGCAGAATGTGTTAAGCTGTAAATTCTTATACATAAAAAATAGCTCTTAAAAATATATTGTTCTCGGGCTTTCCTGGTAGCGCAGTGGTTGAGAGTCCGCCTGCCGATGCAGGGGACACGGGTTCGTGCCCCGGTCTGGGAAGATCCCACATGCCGCGGAGCGGCTGGGCCCGTGAGCCATGGCCGCTGAGCCTGCGCGTCCGGAGCCTGTGCTCCGCAACGGGAGAGGCCACAACAGTGAGAGGCCCGTGCACCGCAAAAAAAATAAAAAATAAAAAAATATATATATATAGTTCTCAAAAAGCATAGTTTGCTGGGGGAAAAAAATGGATTGAAATGAAGTGAGGTTGTTTTTGAAGTAGAAATGTCCTCGTTACTGAGAGGGAGGTCCATCCAGCATCCCTGAAAAATGAAGGAAATGGTTATCTCAATGCTGATTCCCTTCTGGGAGAGCACAGGAGGCCTGCCAGTTCCCTGCGACAGACCATTGTCATTCCTTATCATTCCCCTGCATCATTTACACAGAGATTAACTGGAGATGGGAATTTCTTCAGTTGTTTCTATAAGTATACTCAGCTGGACTTTTTCTCTCTTTCCATGGAACAGAACCTCTGATCCTGTCTCCCTACCTATTTGTATTTCAGTTTTAGTTTCTTCGTGTGGTATGTTCAACAGCCATGCGATGATTAAGTTTGTATATTTTGCAATGACAGTCTAATGACTCTTGGCCAACGTGTATCATTCCCAGCTGGTTGTTATAGTTACCACTTGTGTCAGCCTCAGTGGCCCTTGATCAGGTTCAGGCCACAAGATGAGAGTTCAGAGGCTTCCGCTGAGCAGAGGAAAACAACAGTAGGGACTGGGGAGGTGGCAGTTTTACCCAATTCTGGGAATCCTAGAGCATGTTGCGATTGTGTAGAGCTTTTCCCCTTCACGTCTCAAGTATGATGAGAAATTGTGTTTGTCACATGGAGCGACTCCACCATGTGCCATTCTTTTCACTAGAGGACACAATCCCAAAGAAGGTGGTGTGCCACTTCAGCGGGAAGGCCTACGCTGATGAGGAGCGCTGGGACATTGACAGCTGCACACACTGCTACTGCCTGCAGGGCCAGACCCTCTGCTCGACCGTCAGCTGCCCCCCGTTGCCCTGCGTCGAGCCCATCAACGTGGAAGGGAGCTGCTGCCCAATGTGCCCAGGTATCTAAGCCGCTGCCCTGCCACTTTTCAAACTGGGATGTTGATTCAAAAGGGAGCTAGAACAGACTCAGAACCTCCCCCACCCATCCCTTAGCTCCTGTGGCCCAAACAGAGACCTGGCGGGTAACTTGAGAGCCTGTGACCATCTAGGTGAGTGCCTGATTTTGGTTCCATGCCAGTATTGCTGTCTTCTGACTTGCATTCTCTAAACGTTAAGTGGCAGGCCTTATGGGTGTAACAGACCTGTGAATGACACCTGCCGTATCCGAGTAGCACAGTTTTAGTGCAGTGTTGGACGAGCCTAGCGGAAAAGGTCCATTATCGGACACAGTAGGGAATGATGTTCTAAGGTGTATATCTATCAGAACCAGAATGGAAGAGCTGCATTTAAACAATACGATGCTGGTCCAATCTTTCTTCAGTTCATCAGTTCCAGTAGTACCCAGGCCACCCCATGCAGCCTTCTCCCAAGCCCTCCCATGAACTTTCCATCTCTTCCCACCTAGACCGGAACCACGGAGCACGCCCCCAGCTGGCTGTTGCAGAATCACATGCCTACGTCTGTCCCCACATTCCACCCTTCATGTCAACTTAGTAATCCGCCTCCCAATTTCAAACCGAAGTCCCCCACAGCTGCCCAGATCCTCCCCCAGGCCTTCTCCTGGTTTCCATGTCTGTGTCTCCTGCCAAAACAGCTCCTTTGTTTTCTGCCCCTCGTTCCCAGCAATGCAGGACCTGAGCCCTCAGCAGGACAGCCTCTGGGCAGTGTTCCAGATCTAAAGCCCTGAACACACAGACTTCACAGGCACTCCAGACCGCACAGACCAAAGGGAGGGCTCACTCTAGGAGCCCCTGCACGTTCACCTCGATTCTGTGTTTTCTTGCGGCATTGTATTAGAGGCTTGCTCCGTGCAGCACAGTGGGCTAGGAGTCAGGGCAACTGAGAAGGGCATCTACACCGTGCACTTGTAAGATGGGATAGCCAGTTAAACCCGAAGAGTTTCACTGAGCTCTGCATACATTTGCCTTTTGTTTAGCTGTTGTGCAAACTAGCCCTAATGGGCACTTCTAAAAATGTCCATTTATCCCCTAAAAAGGATATTCTGCCAGGTCAGGAGGCTGAGTCCTTTTCAGATCTCTTATTGGGTGCTTTTCATAGTTTAGGCTCCTTGGCCTTGTTTAAGGTGTAAATTGAGAGTCACAAGTTCACTTCTGTGATGTCGTATCCCTCGTTGTCCACATAGGGAAAAAACAAAATCCTTAAGTGTTTTGCATGAGAAGAATGAGGAAAAACATGTATTTCTCATTGGAGTTGCTTTATCTATTACATTTCACCTGTTTCACAAGTTTCATACCAGTTTTCCTAGTAATATACTTTGAGCAGTTCAAATGGTGAAACTTGATCTTATTTATTCAACCAAGATTCATTTCGTGCCTACCCTATGCAAGCATTGCTCGAGGCCCTGGGGAGACACGGGTGAATCCAACAAGTCCCCGTCCACACAGCTGATGGTTTCGTAGGGAGAGACAGGCAGCACATAAGTAAACAGTAAATAGCGCACAAGATGAGGATAAGAGTCACAGAGAAAACACATAGTGAGGCCGGGGTGGGGGAGGAGGGGCTAGGCAGAACAGGAGACAGGATGTTCTGATAATCCGAGAATGCCTCACTGATCAGATGACATTTATAAAGGGACCCAGAAGAATCATGGGGTAGAGGCAGGAATCATGGGGTAGAGGCAGAATCTCTGCGGTACAGGCAGAACAAAAGCCCAGGGGGTGGGAACATGCCATGAACGTTCAAAGAGAAGCAGGGAGGTTGTGTGGATGTGACCCCATGAGCAGGGAGGGTAACTAGAGGAAAGCAGAGAACTAGCTGTGTGCCAAAACACGAGATCTCATGAGCGATTTTAGAATTTTATTGGGCAAGATAGAAACTCTGGAGGGTTTTGAGCAGAGGAGTGGTGGAACGTGACTTGCAGGAGTGGAAGCAGAGAGGCCAGTGATGCAGGTGAGAGATGAGTGTGGCCTGTACCGGGGCAGTAGCTGTGGAGGTAGGAGAAATGGTTGGGTTCTGATTCTAGTGAAAGAGTAGAATCCATAGGATTTGAATGTGATGTGAGGAGTGGGAGGAAGAGAGATGCCAAGGACGACTATAATGTTTTTGACTAAAATATGGAGTTGCAGCTCTGGTGTAAAATCAGTTTGGTTTGGGGAGTTTTTAGTTTGAAATCTCCATTGGACATCTAAGTGGAGATAATGAATAGACAGTGAATCTGTCTGATCTGGAGTTCAGGAGAGAAATGGGAGATGGGTCTATAAACTTGAACATTGTCAGCCACAGGTGGTTTTTAAGCCTTGAGACCGGACGAGGTCACTCAAGGAGTGAGTGGATATAGAGAGGAAAAGGGAGCCTGGGACTGAACCCAGGAACCCTCCAACTTTGGGATCTGGGCAGGTGGGGAGGGACTGGCAGAGGAGACAGAGAATGAGCCCCTGGCACACGGGAAGAAACGGAGAGAGCTATGACCTGGGAGCCACATGGAGAGAGGGTAGGAGGAGTGCTGTTGGGTGACATCAGGTGAGAAGCGGGGACTGACTGCTGTGCATTTAGCGTTTTCCTAGTCGTCCTGACGAGAGCCATTTCCGTACAGTGGTGGCGGCGAAATCTACTTAGAATGGTTTCTAGAGAGAAGGGGAGGGGGTGAATTGGAGACAACCATTACACAGCCCAGCTACAGACCACGAGTGCTAAGTTCACAGATAGGATTTTCCTGTGGAGTAGAGGGGGGTCTTGGAGGCTTTCACTGAAGAATTGAGCTAGACCTTGAAAGACAGGTGGGTTCTCTTAATTGGAGTGAAAGGGTAATCTGACCAAAGACCCTGAGACAGAAAGGTCAAGGCCAAATGCCCCTGGAATAGGGAGTTCTAGGAGCGGGAAATAAGGACAGAGAAGATGACTTTGGTCCAGATTTTTAGGGCCTTAATTGTCGATTGGAGAGGTAGATTTTGTTCTCTGTCCTTCGTGGCTCATTTTTGAGCAGATGAAACACGATCATGGAGGTGCTTTGGGGAGCCACTCAGTGATCTGTAGGAGGACTGAAGCAGGGAGAGACCAGAAGCCAGGACAGCTGTGACTTGCACTGTAGACGTCCCAGATGTGTGATGATTAGGACCCAAATTCAGGTGATGGCGGCAGGAATAGAGGGAAAGATCCACTCTCCTCGGTTGCGAGTTTAATAGAGGAAAGAGTGCAGGTTTCACTAACAGCCTGCTCATAACTAGAGATTTCTCCAGTGACTTCTCAGTCAGCATTTACTGTTGGATTGGAATTTAATTTCTGTTAAGTCCCCCTTCTGCTTCTGATGTATTATTCATGAATCATTTCTCCATCTTATCTCAGCAAATTTTGCAGTCAGGTGAGCTCTGCCACCTTACATTTGATTAAGTGTGGCCCGACAGGAAGCCTGGATTCCTGTCCCATTTTTCTCCCGGGCCCTCTGAAGTTTCACGTTGCCGATTCTCACCTGGAAAGCTCAAGCTACTTGGCTTTGTCCCCTACGCACACCAGCTAACGTTCTGAACAGCCTCACCCTTACAAAGCACTTTCCCCCTCTGCCATCTTTGGATACAAGTACCAGACCTGTGAACTGATTTGCTGGTTAGTACTTGTCCCATTTTATAGAAAACAGGGTCAGAAAAGTTAAGTGAATTATCCAAAGCCATGCAGCTAGTTAGCAGAGGACCCAGGAGTCCCCAGTCCTAAGGTTACTTACAGTTCCATCTCCCAGAAAATGGTGTCCTCCCCTTGTAAGCCCCAAGCACCCTGCCCCATATCCAGAAAAGGACATTTTAAGGAGGGTGGCTCTTACAATGAATGGGCCAGGTGCCTCTGACTGTAAAATACATCCCCAGTAGGTTCCTCTGAAGTTCAGGTCAAATCTGACCCCAGTTGTAATTCTTTAATTCTGACCATGTGCCCGTGATCTGTGCCACCTGGCCAGGGAAAGATCTGTGTCACTCCCCTGGCCCTGTCATCCACAATGCCAGCAGCTTTATAAAGGACTCTTGTAGTAAATACCGGAAGGGTTCTATTTTAGAGTTGGGGTTGAATGCAGTCTTTGGCCATGGCAGGCCTGGGCCTAGGCATGGAAACACAGCAGCACCCACACTTCTTTTTGTTTCTTCAAGTAGTTTTTTTGCTGAAAGTTTTGTACTTTTTGACAAAACTGCTCTGAGGTGGCTTCCCTCTTAAGTTCACATCAAAGGGAAATGACCCTCTCCCCTTAGACTTGAGGGCTCTGAACTGGAGCTTTGAGTATTTTATGATAAAGAAGGAGGCGTGGGTAGATTTTAATCAGAGCGGAACTGAGTTTAGTGGAGCAAACTGGTCCAGAGGACAGGCCATGAGCTGCCAGACGGTGAGAAATAACTCATCATGAGAGGCCCGTGAGGGCAGGACTGGTCTTGCTCACAACTGTATCCCCCCAGCTTAGGCCAGTGCCTGCCACATAGGAAATACTTGGAAAATATTTGCTGAACAATGGTAGTTAGCAGTCACTGAGTAAGACATCCTCCTGCATCCTAGGTAGATCCTTCCAACTTTCCCCTCTGTTGCCAAGGAGGGCCTTTCTAAGCACCTGTGGGAAGAGAACTCACACTGTCAAGTCTGTGTTGTTTGTAGGGTTTCACTGAAATCTACCTGTAGGCAGGTATGAGGCACAAGAATTTCAATGCTGCTTGCCTGCTGCTGTCAGGAAAGACCCTGAGCTGACCTGAATTGACCCCAGCCCTGGGAGTCTCCACAGAGGAGGTCTTTGCCACTTAGCTGCTGACATTCACAGGTTTTCGACATGGATCTCATGTTAGCCTTTTCTCCCGAGGCCTCAGAAGGCAGTGGCAGGTCAGCCCCTGTTGGGATAGGAAAGCTCCAGGCTGTGCGCTGGACCAGACAGGGCAGGGGCTCAGGGTGCCACGGCACTGAAAGATGTCATGTAAATGTCAAGGAGGTTTTCTTCCCGAATTCCTCCAGGAAATTCGTATCACATATCGAGATGTCTCAGTGGGCGAGCTGAACACCATCCCTACACACACACACACCCCAGACCCACCCAGCCCGGACTTATTGAATCAGGACCTGTGAGCGTCAGCACATTTTATAAGCTCCTCAGGTGATTCAGATGATAGAAAAGTTTGGAATCACTAGTTTATACTCAGACCCCTGCTTCTGTGGATGAAAATGTTTTCAATAACTTCTCTTTTTAATTCTAGAGTTTTTAGAGACGTGTTGAACCTTTCAGAACTCTAAGAGTGTCTACTTCTTGCCGTGTTTGAGGTCTTAGAATTTAAGTTAAGAAAAGCAAAAGCCGAAGTGACTTTATTCTTGGGGGCAATAGGAAGACCTGGGCTTTGGAATCACAGAACTGGATTGGAAGCCCAGCTCTGCTGGTTCCTGGGTGCATAATCTTGGGCAATTTCTTAACGTCTTAGCATTTATTTCCCTGGCAGATGCTCGGTTAACTCACAGTGGAAGTTTAGCACGTACTCTATTCTCTATCACTCTTCCCTTCTCTCAGATTTACCCTTTTTAAAGTTCACTTCTTGAAAGGCTGGTAACTTTGGGATAGAACGTGATCGCTGTGAGCAGAGAGGATTTTCTTTTAACTTACATAACGTATTTCATGTATTTTATTTTGGACGAAATTAGGCTGAATATTAGTGAGTATTCCCAATGTTGGGTAACCCTATTATAAAAATCAGTTAATAATATGGCAGGCCCTGGCCAAGAAGTACATGATTGAGGCTGACTTCTATTGTTATATTTTGAAAACAGAGGTTCTTAAGAATTATTTCTTTTAAAAGTTGGCTAATTATTGTTAGCCAGATGAAGTAGGGATATACAAATATTTATGTAGGAACCACGGAAAGCTTTGGATTTTCTCACTGGTCCCTTTAGAACTTGGCTTCAAAAAAAAAAAAAAACCCTGATATTGGAGATGAATGAATATCATTCTTCTCGGTTTTGTTTCATGTTGTAGTATCTTGTTGACCAAAGTGTCTATATGATTGAGTTAGATAATATTAATATGTTTACTCAAGATCAGTTTCCAATCTACATGGTTCCAGGAATAACACAGTAGACATTTAAGACTTACATCGGGCAGCACCTCATGAGGTCTGCCAACATCCATTCCCGTGGAGGGGAAATGAATAAAGAATGGAAGATGCTTTAACTTTTTCACTTCCTGTGACATATTTCATATAAATGATTCAACACTCATTTATTAAAGAGCAAGTTATTAAAGTATAATTTATTAGATGGAAAGTAAAAGAAATCCTTTCATTTCAGCCAGTGACCATCAGCTTGCATGAATCTGTAGAGCCAACAGCGTTTGTCATGAAAAAGCAGAGCTTCTGACCCAGGTGGAGGAGTAATCTTCTCCCGTCTTTTTAAATCGTTATAGGACATGTTTCCCACCCCTACAAAGCTAGTAACTGTAGCATTAATGATGTCAAGGTGGAAACTGGATCTTTCATGTCCCAGGACATGTGTTGTATTGCATGCACCGTCCATTTGGATTGAGGAGACAAGTCAACAATAAGGAGCCCCTCCATCATCTCTTATGAAAAATGTCCCCTTCTTTTAGAAATGTATGTCCCGGAACCAACTAATATACCCATTGAGAAGACAAATCATCGTGGAGAGACTGACCTGGAGGTTCCCCTGTGGCCCACACCTAGTGAAAATGACATTATCCATATCCCCAGAGGTAAGTGCCAAAGTCAGCTGAGATCTGTCTAGTCTTGTGTATGGTTTACTTTTTTTTTTTTTTTCTAATTTTCAAAACAACTTTTGGGTAACCTTTTAAAATATGTGCCCAAGTAAGTTCAAATAACCACTCCAAGAAAGACCTGCTTGGCTGTAACATATTTAACAACCCAGGATGATGAAATAAGTCTGCAGGTAACTGGGTAAAATGCCTTTTTTCTGGTCCCACATGCTCAGAGGCTTAATGACGATGGAAAGAAATATGTCCCTGGTCATAAGAGCTTGGTATCTGGAATTTCTAAGCCATCTCTCAAATGCAGGTGTGAGAATAAACTTTGTAAGCAAAGTAATAATACTCACTTGTTCCTGTGGATTCTGTATTAAGCATTTATGCATTAGGTTACCCTCTTCTTCCAGGTAGTTTTCACTCCGTGAGTTCAGTTTATTACTGTGTTGATTTTTCCACTCATCAGGCTTATTAGTCCATGTGTTGTTTTTTTTTTTCCCCTTGCTCTGTCCTTTTAGTCGTGTGTAATAGAGATGTTATTCTGCCTCTCAGCTGCTAAGTGGTAAAGCAAGGCCAAGTTCCTGTCAATCTTGCCTTCTCTCTAAAAGTAGTCCTCTTGATCAAAAGAGTATAAGCTTGCTCTTAGTCATGACTCAGTACTGCCTCCTGTGTACTCCAAGGACATTTTCAAAATCACTGTTAGACCGTTTTTATATTTCTTTTGGAAGAAGCAGTATTCATTGCTTGCGAGATTAATGGTCTGTTACTCTAGATATTTTAAGTGTTATGCTTGGATCAAGCCAGATGACCAGAGCACCAGATTCCTGGACCCAAGTTTTGGCTCCTTATATAACTGCTGACTGAATGGTGCTTCAGCATTATGTTTACAGTCATTCAGTCAACAAATATTAGTGCCTACTCTTTGCCACAAACTCATCTGGATGCTGAGCTTTAGTCATAAGCATAGCCATATTTATTATGTTACGTTGAGGACTCTGTATGACATAATATTTCTGTTATAAAGACCCTGAGGAGAAATTTCTTCATATATCAGTAGCAAAAAAATTTATGATTCTCCTAAGCAGCTGATTTGTTTTAATCTTAAAGACATTGTGAATCTTATTGATGATGCTTATTTCCATTTTTGCTTTGGCTGCTAGGAAGCTTAAAGCTAATTTTATGGCCTGCTTTTTGCATCAAAACAGAATTTAAGGACTAAATTTTGTAACAGACCTCAATTGAAGCTTCATTTTCCTTTCCCCAAGATTTTCCTTAATTTACGTTTTAATCTTCTTATATGACATATATTCCTAAAAACACTTCCAATATCATTTGGAATGTGGGAAGGTGAAAATTCATTCTTTTATTCATTGTGTTTTTAAAACCTGAATTCATCAATAAAATGTTACTTTTTGGGCTTCCCTGGTGGCGCAGTGGTTGAGAGTCCGCCTGCCAATGCAGGGGACACGGGTTCGTGCCCCGGTCCGGGAAGATCCCACATGCTGCAGAGCGGCTGGGCCCGTGAGCCATGGCCGCTGGGCCTGCACGTGTCCGGAGCCTGTGCTCTGCAACGGGAGAAGCCAAAACAGTGAGAGGCCCGCGTACCGCAAAAAAAAAAAAAACAATGTTACTTTTACCTTTGGCATTAGAAACTACTCTTCTTTTTGGCCGCACTGCACAGCTTCCAGGATCTTAGTTCCCTGGCCAGGGATGAAACCCGCACCCTCAGCAGTGAAAGTGCGGACAGAGTCCTAACTACTGGACCACCAGAGAACTCCCCCCTTTAGCATTTTTCTTGATGCTGATAAATATGTTCTTTTTTTTCCCCTTTCCTATAAAGTATTACCATCTGCCTCTCTAAAATGACTAGGAAGGGTCTCTTCTTCTCATCCCCCCACATACACATAGAAGGATATTAATAAAAATCTGAGTTTTAAACTATAGACAGTATTAACATCACAAAGCTGTACTACTTCATGAGCTGAGTTTCCAAAACAATTTAAAAGCAGGTCCTTTTGATTGCATGTGTTCTGCATCTTTCACTAACCTGGTCTTTGATGCATTTAAAGACATCCTGACTACAGTGGTTTATTTGAAACAAAATAAAAGAAAAATAAGGAAGTCTTCAGAGAGTGCTCCTGATTGGTATCTATTTAAATTTGTTATCTCTGTCTGCAGTGTTCATTGCAAGAATGATGATTTAAAGGAACAAAAAGACCACCATTTATAAGAGCAAAATTAAACGTCCCTTGTACAATAACCAAGGCAGGAAAATGATCCAGTAGGTCCAGTGAGTTTTCAACAAGTTTATGAAAAGTACGGCATTTTTGCTTAGAGCTCAGTAAACCAGAATATTAACCAAAAGACCAGGCTCTTGATTCTGGCTTGGTTTTTACGAGTACACGACTAATTAGTCTTATCTATTACACTACTAAGTAGAAGCATATACTTTGTCCAAGTCTCCTATTTGTTGGTAAACAGGGAGCGAAGCTGATGTTTCTGCTTCAAAATCTTAGAAGACCATAAAGGTTAACATTAATTAAAATATTTTCAGTTGTCTAATTTTAGTCACTTTTTTAAAAAAATGGTTTTTAATTATTTATTTATTTTTGATTGCATTGGACCTTTGTTGCTGTGCACAGGCTTTCTCTAGTTGTGGCGAGCGGGGGCTACTCTTAGTTGCAGTGCGCGGGCTCCTCATTGCGGTGGCTTCTCTTGTTGTGGAGCACGGGCTCTGGGTGCGCAGGCTTCAGTAGTTGTGGCACACGGGCTCAGTAGTTGTGGCACACGGGCTCAGTAGTTGTGGCTTGCGGGCTCTGGAGCACAGGCTCAGTAGTTGTGGCGCACGGCCTTAGTTGCTCCACGGCATGTGGGATCTTCCCGGACCAGGGCTTGAACCCGTGTTCCCTGCATTGGCAGGCAGGTTCTTAACCACTGCGCCACCAGGGAAGCCCTAGTCACTTTTTCTTTAAAGTCTGCATAAGAATTTTCTTATTTTCTTTATTAGCTAGAATCAGCATCATCCTGCCCAATTACTAAAACTTCTCACCCTAATATTTTCTTTTTTACATCCATCCCTAAGAGCTCTGCTCTCTCATAAGAGCTCTTGATCCACATTAGACTTTAATCATGTTTTAGCCTTAAAGTACTAGGAAGCAATAAAACCACGTTGCTGATCTCTATTTGCAATGTAATTAAAATAATCCTTAAAAATTCTGGTTTAGGGCTTCCCTGGTGGCGCAGTGGTTGAGTCCGCCTGCCGATACAGGGGACACAGGTTCGTGCCCCGGTCCGGGAAGATCCCACATGCCGCAGAGCGGCTGGGCCCGTGAGCCATGGCCGCTGAGCTTGCGCGTCCAGAGCCTGTGCTCTGCAGCGGGAGAGGCCACAACAGTGAAAGGCCTGCGTACTGCAAAAAACAAAAAAACAAAAAAAAATTCTGGTTTAGGTAATAAATGCTTGTAATTTTTTTTCTTCTAGACATGGGTCCCCTCCAGGTAGATTACAGAGATAATAACAGGCTGCACTCAGGAGAAGATTCTTCGCTGGACTCCATTGCCTCAGTTGTGGTTCCCATAATAATAGGCCTCTCTATTATAATAGCATTCCTGTTCATCAATCAGAAGAAACAGTGGATACCACTGCTTTGCTGGTATCGAACACCAACTAAGGTATTGTACTGACAAAGTTTCAGCCTCTTAAACGATCAAACTAGGAAAGCTTGTACGCTTAGATTTCCTTAGTTGCTTGATATCTTCTCTATTAGCCAGTGAAATGTTTACTTTGCTCCTCGTAGCTTCAAATGCACATTAAGCTGTGGTGATCAAGATATATAGTATTTGCCCTGGGCTAGATGGCTGGATCAAGTCTCCGTCATCCATCAGTTAATGAATCCTGACCTTTCACAGATCCAATTTCCTGGATTTACTTTAAAGTTTTCAAATAAGGAGATACCCCTGGATTGATTCCTAAGTGATTGTTGTTTATATTAGAAATTAAAACTTGGTCACTTGGTATTTCTCAATCATCTATCAACTTAGAATTGGGAGAGGAAGAAAAAAAATCACAGGTTAGGGAGATAACACACAGAAGACGGCAAGAGGAGAGCTAAAAGATCATGACAATGTACAAAAGTCCAAAGGACAGGGAGATGTGTCAAAGGCAGGCAGAAAGGGGAAAGGTAGCAAACGATGAAGAGACTGTGTGAAATAATACCAGACAAGGTGAAGAGAGTCAGATTTCATATTGCAGGGGAAAGAATATGTGTTTGTTGTCAATACAAATGCAAAGGGCCTCAATCGGCCTATTTTAAAAAGCAGGAAATAATTCATTTTCATGAAGGGAAAAAATCATAATTCCTTTGAACACTAACTACTTTTTGCAGTTTGGTTTTTACTAAAGAAAAAAGATATACAACCTCGAGAACTGAAAACAGCCAATTTACCATACAGATAATGATACTTTCACGTAAAATTTTTGTCAGATGGTTATCCTACCTCTGATTTTCTTACAACAAATATGTAAATTGCCTCTGTGCTGGGCGTGTGCTGGGTCAGGATACAGGGCTGCACAAGACACAGTCCCTACCTGCAAAGCTGGGGAGAGAGCTGCTCATATCATAGTGTATATATGGCTGGATACAGACAGACTGGCCCAACCTGGGATGCTGATTTTACAGCCTGATAAGAAATGGTCCGTTTATCTTAAAATCTGTCTATCTGGTACCTTCCACTCATCTTTCAGCCCTCTTAAGCACTAGTCTGTACTTCAAGGATTTGAAAATAATTATGTCACTTGCGTATTTTCTCAGTTCCTTCATCCCCTCCGTTTGACATAATTTATTGACATTTCACCCCTAAACAGTTTTTCAGTATTCCTCGTAAGAGTATAGTTGGCAGCACTTCCCTGGTGGTCCAGTGGTTAAGGCTCCACACTTCCACTGCAGGGGGCACAGGCTGGATCCCTGGTTGGGGAGCTAAGGTACCACATGCCATGCAGCGCAGCCACAAAAAAAGTATAGTTGGCACCAGAGCAGGATGTGAACCCATGCAGTCTGCCCATCCATGTGCTGGGATGCTGTTTTCTCACTTGAATGAGGTACTAAATATCTGTTGGTTTGAGATAGGTAAAGCAGTTAATTCTTTGTGGTTCTTTTTCCTCCTCCCATTAAATAGCCTTCTTCTTTAAATAATCAGCTGGTATCTGTGGACTGCAAGAAAGGAACCCGAGTCCAGGTGGACAATTCCCAGAGAACGCTGAGAATCGCAGAACCAGACGCCAGATTCAGTGGCTTCTACAGCAAGCAAAAACAGAACCACCTACAGGCGGACAATTTCTACCAAACGGTGTGAAGAGAGGCAGTGTGGATGAGGTTTTGAAAGACAGAAAAACGACTCAATCTGCTCTTAAACTAGAATTCGTGCACTTGCTTAGTGGATTGTTTTGGATTGTGACTTGATGTACAGCGCTGAGGACTTCCTGGGCTGGGCTCTGTCGACAGCAGTGTGCAGAACAAGCATTCCCACTCTTCCTCAAGATAACTGACCAAGTGTTGTCTTAGAACCAAAGGTTTGAAAGTTGCTAAGGTATATTTGCTTGTAATATAGCTGTAGAGATACTTGGGGATGGGGACAGTGAGTTTGGTTGGGGCGAATGGGTGGGAGGGTGGTGTTGGGAAGACAAATAGGTCAGCTTGGCTTGTGGAGAAATCCAGTCCAGTGGCCCAGAGGATATTTTTTTCCTGTTGCTCGGAAGACTTGCACTGGTTGCTGCAAAGCTCAGGCCTGAGTGAGCAGGAAAACAAAAAGGCCTTGCGATCCAGCTGCCATAACCACCTTAGACTACCAGACGAGCACATCAGACCCTTTTGATAGCCAACCCAGGCCTAAAGCCACATGCTTCTTTTATATACAGTCACAGCTGCAGTAGGTGGTGAGGAAGCAAGAGAAATGGGGTAGCGACGTTTCTCTAAAGCGGGTGATTAAGGATATATACAGTTATACTTTTTGCTGCTTTCTTTTTCTTCCAAGTCAGTCAATCAGCCAGTTCCTAGCAGAGTCAGCAAATGAATAAAACCTGAGTCGTTTCTTGATGTGAGCACTGGAGCTTTTCTGACAGCAGTGTGGCAGGAAGGAGAAGAGGGTGAAGGACATCAGGCATTTCCAGGGGCTATACTTCCTTGTTTGTTGTTGCTTTCTTCTGTTCTGTCGGTTGTTCATAGTTTTCGTTGAAGCTCTAGCTTAAGAAGAAACTTTTTTTAAAAAAAAAAAAGACTGGGAATCTTTTTTTCCTTATTATATACTGATTCTACAAAATAGAAACTACTTCATTTTAATTGTATATTATTCAAGCACCTTTGTTGAAGCTCAAAAAAAAATTATGCCTCTTTAAACTTTAGCAATTATAGGAATATTTATGTAACTATCTTATGCTTCAGAAAAACAAAAGTATTTGTGTGCGTGTGTATATAATATATATGCATATATGTTTATACACATACAATTTATGTTTTCCTGTTGAATGTATTTTTATGAGATTTTAACCAGAACAAAAACAAACAAACAGGCATTCCATATCAGTGCTTTTGATCACTTAAATTTTTGATTAACACAGTCTCAATCTACTTGCAGTTTAATTGGGAAGAGAAACGTGTGAGTGTTGGGTGTATGTGTGTTTGTGTGTGTATGCACACGCCTTGAGCAGTCAGCATCATACCTGCTATGGAGAAGGTATTCCTTTATTAAAAATCTTCCTCATTTGGATTTGCTTTTGGTTTTCAATTTGCTCACTGGCCAGAGACCTTGATGGCAGGTTTATCTGCATCACTAATCAGCTCCTGGATTTTTTTTTTTCTTCTTTTCAAACAACTGTTTGAAACAACTACTGGAATATTGTCCATAATAAGCTGGAAGTTTGTTGTAGTTTGCCTCAGATATAACTGACTGTATACTATAGTGTTAACTTTTCAAACAGCTCTTAGCACTTTTATACTAATTACCCATTTGTTGCATTGATTTTTCTTTTTAAAATGCTTGTTGTGAAAGACACAGATACCCAGTATGCTTAATGTGAAAAGAAAATGTGTTCTGTTTTGTAAAGGAACTTTCAAGTATTGTTGTAAATACTTGGACAGAGGTTGCTGAACTTTAAAAAAAATTAATTTATTATTATAATGACCTAATTTATTAATCTGAAGATTAACCATTTCTTTTGTCTTAGAATATCAAAAAAAAGGAAAAGAAAAAGGTGTTCTAGCTGTTTGCATCAAAGAAAAAAAGACTTATTATCAAGGGGCAATATTTTTATCTCCAAAATAAATTTGTTAATGATATGTTACCAAAATAGACCTACATCAGCCTGATTAGTATAAATTTTTGTTGACAATTAATCCATTCCTGGCATAAAAAGTCTATCAAAAAATTGTAAATGCTTGCTTTTTGTTTTTTCAATCATGGCCATATTATGAAAATACTAACAGGATATAGGACAAGGTGTAAATTTTTTTTATTATTTTAAATATTTGATTTATCCTGAGTGCTATATCTATTACTCTTTTACTTTGGTTCCTGTTGTGCTCTGTAAAAGAAAAATATAATTTCCTGAAGAATAAAATAGATATATGGCACTTGGAGTGCACTATAGTTCTACAGTTTGTTTTGTTTTCTTCAAAAAACAAGGCTGTAGAAGGATTACCTGCAACTTGATTCTTGGCAGCAAATAAACACTTTGACTCTAAATCACACAGTGTCACTTTCAAAAAGATTCTGTGTCTGAGATGAGAAAGATGACCCGTCCTTTTACTTTAAGGCTGTCAGTTCCGGCATCACAAGCAGCCCCAGTGCTTCTCTCAGGAGGCAGGCCTTTCCCAAGGAATCCTTGTTTTAAAAAAAAAAAAGGGGGTGTCCCCCGCCCAGCAATCAAGTGTACAGCACAGGGATGCTGCTGTGAGAGAAACTTAAAACCTACCTGTTGTCAGTCACAGATCAGAAACACACCCATCTCATCATTAGTGTCAAACTCATTCATCATGTGTAGGAGAAAGGCTGTAGTGGGAAACCCTAGGATTTTACTAATGCTGAAGAAAGAGGTTACCAAGCAAAATAGAGGAAACCTCATTAAAAGGGGACTTTGAGTTGATAGGAAAAAATAGCACATTTTTCATACATTTCAGATGCATCAACTTAAGAATGAACTATAAACAGACCACTGTTGAGTCGCTTCAAAAAAAAATCTCTTTTGACTCTTTCGGATGATCTCCAAAGTGATATATCTTCAGTATAAGACAATTTTTACAAATTCAGATTAAATTATTAATATTATTGTATTAGTATGCATCTTCATCAATTCAAGGGCAAGGGACAAATTAGTTCCACATATTCGCTATCAAATAAGACATTAATAAAACAAGGAACCATCTCAAGTTCCACATACTCCTAGAGAACGGCTCAAGTGCCACGCTGGCATCAACTCCAAACTGAGCTACTGCCGTTGCAGTCCTGCTGTCCCATTTACTGAGCCGGGTAGCTCTGTATGCTCACAGATGTTTAAGTGGAATTTTAAAAGCCCCCCCGACAGCAGGTCCTAGAGAGACTCTACTTACACTCATGTTGTCGATGGGAAGAAGCTGCCATGGCTGTTAGGAATGTCTCACGGACCCAGAAAAAGAACAGGACTTCCATCATTCCACAGCAGCTTAGCACGATCTGAAAAAAGTCCCTCTCTCCCCTCCTTAGATCATGAGGCTAATCAAGGTTTCACCAGCTCACACACTGTAATGACGGACAACGTGTGAACAGTGAGGGGAGGAATCCAGCACGATGAAGGGAAGAAAAAAATCAAAAAACCAAAAACCCAAAAATAAAGCTCTCAAGTATATATTACCTTTTTTTCCCCCAACGTTTATTAAATGACATTGACTTGATTGGAACTGGCAGAAGTTTTTCATGACTAGTGATGGATCCATGAGTAGCTGTTTCTAGAATTAGTACTTTAGGAAAACACATAGGCATGAATAAAATATAACAGCAACAGGAAATGGGCAATGCTGCAGCATCCAGTTTCTTAAGCACCTTAAAGGATACAAACTCCTTTTAAAGGACACTTCTTCACAGACAAGTGAAATGAAGCAATGAAACCTCTAAAGTTAATACAAGATTCTGAAAGTAAATGGCATCTTAATGGTTAAAATATGAACAACGGTGAAAGGCAGCAACCTCTAAAATCAGTCATCTCCAGCTGTTTCGATATTGACTAAGTATTAAGCCAAGACAACGCATATTCTGGTTTCCCTTCTTCCAAGAACACCCCAATTTTTAAGTCTTAGTCTCTCTGGACAATACTGGTAGGTAATATTTACACTGACAATTCTCTTACAAAGAAATCAGTGTTGGTTCTTGCCAGCACTGAAAAATAACGAGTATAAATCTCTCAGTGCTTTGATCTAGTTCTTGAGTGAGTGCAGTTTAGATCCAGAAAGCCTTAAAAACTCCAACAGGCACGAAAAATATAACTGTACATGCACAATTAACATCACTCCCCCTTACTCTATAAAGCTGGAAAAGAGTTCATAATTGTTAGTATTTAACAAAAAAAAAAATCTCTAGAATTCAAAATAGTGCCGTAGTTCCCTCGGTTCATAATATACAGCATTAGAGAAGGCATGATCACTATAGTAATACTGAATCACAAACCCAAGTTCAGGTGTCCTGAGTTTCCAATAGCAGGAAGGTAATGGTAGCCAGCTTTCAGAATAATGCTAGAAGCAATTTAGTTTGCTGTCCACAGACGATAAAGCTGTTCCTGAAGTTATGCTGCCCTATGTAGGACACAGAACTAGAGGAAGAAAAACAAAACAAAAAAAACCCTTTTAAATAGAAATGAATATTTTGTATATATTTACACAAGATGTATATATATTTATACACATTTTTATGTATATACATTTTCTATGTATATAAAAAAACACCATTAGAACTAAACATTAATGCAAGGATCTATAGTAGCAATTTTTTTCTAAGGTATAAAAGGCTACACCCAACAATGAAACGTTTTCTCAAGACACATTGATTAGAATTGCCCAGAAATGAGATACCAAAAGGCCATGTCTCTTAGGGTACCACTTAGAGATATAAACCCATAACGTTAGCCCCGTACGAGGCTTATAACACAGCAAACGGCTCCCCAGTGAAGTCAAAGAAGGATCCAAGTGTCTGCACACAATTTTCTTCCCATCTAGGGTCAGCACAGTGGCAGCCAGAGCTACACTACTAGGCTTTGGCACAGCTCTTGAGGGCCGGGGTGGGAGGAGGCTGCGGTGGCGTAATTACACAGCAGTGAGAAAGAGAAGCTTAAGTAGCCCATACGGCATCCATCCCATCTTTTCCAGGCCAAATGAGGCCACTTTTCTACCTTCTTTCACGTCTTACCTTTGCACTGAAATTAAGGTGGTATATGTAGGCAGCTAAGCCATAGTCATTGGCATTAAAAACAACAAGGAGAAAGTCCCACCGGGAAAGGGGGAGGAGAGTTCTCCCTTGAGCAATACCCTCTTCCTGGGCAAAATGTTCTACTGGTCCCCAAGGAAGAGAAATCACTAACTGGTTATGGATTTCCAGAATGGGTGGGAAAGAGCATTTTAAATAGCCCTCCATCCTCACCTTCCCATGCACGTGAACTTCTCTGAGTGTTACACTCCCCTCTTCATTTTCTCAGAGTACAGAGTCACCCTTTAGTCTGAACCCCAACTTCTTTTCCATCCAGTCCTCACAATACAAACCCAAGACAAAAACCGCAACACATGCACACAAGCAGCTCGTCGGTGGCAGGTACTGTCTAGCTAGACCTGGGCTCGCAGACCAGAGCCAGGGGCCCGAGCAAGGGGAGCAGAGCTGGAGGCATGCCGCCTCGCTAGGGCAGGTGGTGCAGAGTCGCGGTTACAGTCCCAGGTTTTCAGGGAAGAAAGGAAAAGTCACACCCCCACCATACGACCCAGCAATCCCACTGCTGGGCATATACCCTGAGAAAACCATAATTCAAAAAGAGTCATGTACCAATATGTTCATTGCAGCTCTATTTACAATAGCCAGGACATGGACGCAACCTAAGTGTCCATCAACAGATGAATGGATAAAGAAGATGTGGCACATATATACAATGGAGTATTACTCAGCCATAAAAAGAAACGAAATTGAGTTATTTGTAGTGAGGTGGATGGACCTAGAGTCTGTCATACAGAGTGAAGTCAGTCAGAAAGAGAAAAACAAATACCATATGCTAACACATATATGTGGAATCTAAAATAAAAAGGTTCTGAAGAACCTAGTTGCAGGACAGGAATAAAGACGCAGACGTAGAGAATGGACTTGAGGACACAGGGAGGGGGAAGGGTAAGCTGGGACGAAGTGAGAGAGTGGCATGGACATATATACACTACCAAACGTAAAATAGATAGCTAGTGGGAAGCAGCCGCATAGCACAGGGAGATCAGCTCGGTGCTTCGTGACCACCTAGAGGGATGGGATAGGGAGGGTGGGAGACGCAAGAGGGAAGAGATATGGGGATACATGTATATGTATAGCTGATTCACTTTGTTATACAGCAGAAACTAACACACCATTGTAAAGCAATTATACTCCAATAAAGATGTTAAAAAAAAAAATCACACGCCCACATCTCCCCCAGAACACTGCTCTCTGGGTCATAAAATTCTCCCATGCAGTCTGATAATAAAATAGCTAGAGAATGCTTCAGAAGCTCATTCTGTCTCTGGCCCTCATGGCAGTGCCCTAGAGACCCACTATAATTGAAAGTTAAAACATGTTCTTTATGTGCATCTCATTCCTGATTCACATCTATGAAGAACAAACCTCAGAACAATCCAGCTTTCATACCAATGCTAGCACAACACAAAAGCAAACAAAGATGTCAGACTTTTTTGTTTTGTTTTGCGGTACAGGGGCCTCTCACTGTTGTGGCCTCTCCCGCTGTGGAGCACAGGCTCCGGACGCACAGGCTCAGCGGCCATGGCTCACAGGCCCAGCCGCTCCGCAGCATGTGGGATCCTCCCAGACCGGGGCACGAACCTGCGTCCCCTGCATCGGCAGGCGGACTCTCAACCACTGCGCCACCAGGGAAGCCCTTTTGTTTTGTTTTTAATTCAGAATGTAATAGGAAGAGAAAACCCTTCTCTATCAGAAAGAAAAAAAAAAGCTTATTTAAAAAACGATCATGTCAACTTAGTCTTTTCTACCCTCCTGTTAACCTACTAATGGCTGGCTTGGTGTCAGGTCTTACAGGTGATACTCATGTAATATTCACTTTGTGCTCATGACTATACCAAGGGTTCCCCCTTTATGAAGCTATGATTGAAGAAAAGTCCCATCTGAGTTATCTGACGTCTCACAAATCCCAACCTTCGGTTCAACTAGCTACTCTTGATAGAGAAGAGAGAGAACCCAAAGAAGAGAAGTGTGACCAGAGGCTGACTGCTCTCAAAATTGGATCAAACACTACAGGATGCATTTTACGATGCTCTGAAAATATGTTACCTAAAAAACTGCTACTTTTTAAGAAATAATTTCACTGAAAAGTATTCTTTTTGCCTATAATTAAATAAGTTCTTCAGTCCCTCTATCATCCAAATTTTCTTCCTTCCTCAGCAAAGCAGGTGATCTCGTTAAAGTCTCAAACGATCTTCCTTTGCCTCATCACTGTTCCCATCCTGTGAGATGCCGATCTTGCTCCTAAGATGTATGGCTCACTCTTCACTGCCCTGGCTTTATGAAAGTCCATTCTTTTTCTCTTTCTCCCTCCGCTCCCTGACCCTTACCCCATACCTGTTCATATTCCCTTTGGGACTGTGAACTGATGTAACTGTTCCCTCCTTCACCCGTCCTTCTTCTAGTGTCCCCAAGAGGACAGAGGCCACCTTTCTCAAATCCTCAGCGTCAACATCTGAGACTCACAACATTATGGCAATATCTCCACAACATTTCCTCCAATGCTGCCTTTTTTTTTTTTTTGGCTGCTCCTCGCAGCCATGTGGGATCTTAGTTCCCCAACCAGGGATGATCGAACCCGTGCCCCCTGCGGGGGAAGCTCAGAGTCTTAACCACTGGACTTCCAGGGAAGTCCCTCCGTTGCCTTCCTTGATGTTTATAATTTAGCTGTGGAAATTATTTCCAGCCCAGGACTTCAAATAAAAATTAAATTCTAAATAACCACACTTTATAATGTTGGAAGCATAAATAAGTCGTCACGTTATCTATTCTCACCCTGCAAAATAAAAGTTGTGCGTTTGGAAGTTACTTTTTAATCTATTAGCAAGACAATGCATTTATTGACGAATCAAAACTTCCCAACCACTGCCCATACACTATTCTAAAACTCACCTTTCAGTATATAATCAGTCAACAAACTCGGAACTTTTTCACTATCCTCTTTCATGGCACGAAGAACTGCAAAATAAAGGAGAAAGAAAACACAATTTCAAATTCAGATAACCTCAGTCATTGTAGTCTTAGTCTTAATTACATGATATAACAATTCATGCAAATTGACTATTTTCTGGATGAGAAAATACAACTGCAAATGTTCAAGAATTTGTTATAGTTGAATAAGTCCTTGTTCAGGTAAGAATACTGCAGCTACCTGAGAACTATTTCCCTGATTTAAAATTTCTAAACAGTGGAGGCAGGAAACAGGAGCTGGGTTATTACACAGAGCCCCAGTTTTGTCACCATAAATACTGGCAAGTGAGTTACCATAATGTGCACTTCTATGAGCTCTGGAGAGGAGAACCTTGGTGCTGCAGGTCTCATGAGCTGGAGGAACTCTTAGGGAAATGAAGAGTTAGCCGTACTCTCCAAGGAGCACATCAGTCAGCCTTCTTGGAAACTTTTAAAGAAAAAAACAAAATGAAGAACAGACTTCCCATGAAGCAAGCACCCAGCCAGGCTGCTTACTTCTTGATACTGCAAAGGGACCTGGGTGATTTCGCCTCATCCTAAAGAGAATCTGACAATTTGATCTCTAAGCAAAGATTTGACAATTTGATCTCTAAGCAAAGACAAAACAGAAAACACAGCTACTATTACAGTGGTTAAAAAACATCTAGACCACCTATACTGCCCTTTCATAGTGACTGCCAACTTGAACTCTCCAGAGCATCCTGGGGAAAGGCCTCACTATTCTCCCCCAGACGTATGACAAGACAACCTAGTGTAACCGTCAAGTCGGTCTTCCTGGGTTTAAACCCCGGCTCTGCCACTTCCTAGCAGTGGGACTGTGTGCAAGTTACTTAACCACCCAGTTCCTCATCTGTAAAATGGGAATAATCATTAGACTTGTCTCAAAGGGTTGTTGTGAGTATTAAGTTACTAATTCAGGTGTAAAGGACTTAAAGTAGTACCTGGCACATAATATACACTACGTAAGCATTACCATCATTATTAGCACAACTAATATTACTCTAATTCTTATCACTACTATTATTGCACCTCCAATAGCTTTTATGAAGAAGGACACATATCTAAACACTGCCTGTCTCTACGGGGCTTCCCCTGCAGTAACATCTATAGGTGGGGATGGCAGAGGCTCAGATTCTCCCCAAAATTTTCAGGAGATAACCACTTTTCTTAAACTTTCAGAGTAAAGGTCATCCTTCCATCTACTGTCTTCATGTAGTATATTAACTTGGACACTCATTCACACACCCTACATACATTCACTCGCCCCAAATTCCAAGTTGTGTCAGTCTATAAAGACATCATCTAAGGATCGGCCTAGGACATTCTGATGTGGAAATTATGACAACTTTGGTTTGGCTAAGTATGTGTTTGTCCTTGATCTGAGAAGCTGAGACCCCTCAGTAATTCCTGGCTTCTAGGCAATATCTGTGCTCTCTTCTTAGAGAAATACTTAATGTTCAGTATTTCTGCTTCCAAACATATTTTAGATTTGTTTTCAGTTCTACATAAAATCACGTACCAAAAACCAGCACTATTAAAATCCAGCATTATTAAAAAGTGTGGTGGACTGGAAATTACGAGACGCAGCCCTGTAATGAACCATTCTCCTGTGTAAACTTGGACACTCATTCTTCCTGAAAAGTAGAGGGCTAGCCACCCAGTTAATCTCTTAATTCTTTATTTTATACAGGCTGGCATCACATAAGTATGAAATGTTCTGAAAAGTACTGTTCAAAGGAAAGAATAAAAGCTTCAGGTTAGCAGGCAGGCTGCTTGCAAATAAGACACTTCTTTCCTCGTGCTCCCCCCACCCATGCCTCGATCACCTCAATTTCCAAAATCAATATCATCATTAATATCCACTCATGTGATGCTCTCTCTTTCGGCTCCCTCTTTAATTCATAGTTATCACAAATATTTATAAATAGAAAGAACCTAACAGATCAGCAAATTCAATCCCTTCAAGAAAAACAAGGCCAAGTGACTGACTTATCCCAAATCACACATACATTAATTTATTTACTATGAGGTAAAGAGAGCAAATATTTTAACCCTCATTTTTCACTGTGACTGAGAGAGTGTAAATGACTTCCAAGGATATCCCTATAAGTAACGGATAGAACCAGAATTCAGGGCTCATTTATGGCCATCATAAATATACATTATACTGAATGTCTCTTAAGTCTAACAAGTTATTTTAAAATGCAAGCCCATTGAAGGTGGAGTATTTTTGCCTGCTTTGTGAACTGAAGTATCCCAAGTGCTCAGAACATGGCCTGGCACAGAGTAGGCCTTCATTAAATATTTGCTGAGTGAATAAATATTCTTAAAATATTACTATCAATTTATTTTCTACCTGTAACTACCTACCTTGGTTTCCACAATCCTAAGAAAGGAGAGTGTTTTAGGCTGCATTTCTAAATCTTTCCTACTGAGTTTCTGACAGTCATACTAATATAAGATCCATGAAGCACCTTATTAATTGATAAATGGATATATTCTTAAATATACAAGAGGTGATGGGAAATTGTTACATTTTTCCTCCAAAAGTTCAGCTTGTAAATGTTTCAAAAGATAAGAAAAGCAGGAAAAATACAAATCAACGCTAGATTGAGTGCTGTGTTTGTCACAACCATTTATGGTTTCATTCTCAAAAGAATAAATGATGACATCCATCATTTACTATCCTAAATTGACAAAATAAAATAACAGAAACAAAACCAGCCAACTAAAATCAGTGTTTAGAATCAGCAAAAGTAAACAAGGTAACAGTTGAATTTTGTCTTTGCTTACTTTTTGTTAATATCTGAAGATCTTCAATAGATGGTGGTCCATTTTTTTTCTCATAAGGAATGACTGTTGTCAAGTACTGCCAAGTTAAAAAAAAAAAGTGTCACTTAAATCTGAATTACCTTCTCTGCAAAAATTTGATATAGTTACTAGAAGGTTCGTTTTATAACATGAGAAACATGAGCCACTTTAGTGATGAACACAGCTATCTTACTATCTCAGCTGGAACTCATTTTTTTTGCCTACCTGTTTACATAAATATCAACTTTTCTGCCTTTCAATTATTGAAAATTTCACAGGAGTAAGTCTGAGGGTGATGCGTCCAATTTGTTCATTTTTAAAGTGAAGTCTTATCTAACATTCTCCTTGAATACTTCAACACATATTTGAAATGGTAATTTAAACTAAAAACATAACCATTCTGCATAACAAAATAGTTCGCACCAGTCAAATGATTCTGTTTTAGACCATTTATTTCTGGTTGAACAAAACAGTCACATGGATAACTTGACAACTTTAAAAATGAATACCAGCTTTCTCCAGAAGCTAAAAAAGAAACACTTACCCAAATAATTTTAAAGATGTATTACCATT
The DNA here is from genome assembly GCF_008692025.1 of Phocoena sinus. Taxonomy (NCBI): domain Eukaryota; kingdom Metazoa; phylum Chordata; class Mammalia; order Artiodactyla; family Phocoenidae; genus Phocoena; species Phocoena sinus. The sequence continues at coordinate 29,308,734 of NC_045775.1, forward strand.
ATTTTAAATTATTGTGTAAGTAGTTATAGTTATAAATGCTTAAAGGTATTAAAGTTAAAGAAAAAAGTGAAAGGAGATAATGGCCTAATGAATAATGAAAATTTATGTCTGATATTGAGACAAACTGCCTAGTTCACACTACCGTAAAGGCTCACAAGTATCAGTTATGTCCTATAACTACGTCCCTTGAAAGCATAATCTAAAAATTATTGTCCAGATTCTCCTATTCTGACCACGCCACCAAAAAATGTATAGCTCAACGTAGTTTGCATGTGCTTATCTAGAGATCTACTAGTTTTTTGTTTTTTTGTTTTTTTGCGGTTCACGGGCCTCTCACTGTTGTGGCCTCTCCCGTTGCGGAGCACAGGCTCCGGACGCGCAGGCTCAGTGGCCATGGCTCACGGGCCCAGCCGCTCTGCGGCATGTGGGATCTTCCCGGACCAGGGCACCAACCCGTGTCCTCTGCATCAGCAGGCGGACTCTCAACCACTGCGCCACCAAGGAAGCCCTACTAGTTTTTTTTACTTGGAATCTCTCCAGACCCACCCATTATTTAGCCCCAGTCCTGAATCTCAGCTCTATTCCTAATCCTCTTTGAGCAATTTTATCCCACTCATAATCAAAAAACAAAATAGAATTGCTTAAAAATAACTGATTACAATGAATTGTTTCAATCTTTAAGAAACTTGGTTTCCACCATCTTTATGGTGTAGGCCTCTCCAAGATGATGCCCAGTTGTATAACCAAACATGTTTCTTTGTAAAGAATACACAAGAAGCCAAAACACGCCCTCCTGGGGCCTCACTAATAGCATGCATGTCGGGCAACTTGTAGAAGCACCAGGAAGCCGCACCTTGGCATGCATGCTGTCTAGCCACACTTTCAGGCCTTCCTGCCCCACTCCCACATGCTGGGTCAGTTTGGAAGTTATTCTGCCATCTTGTGGGTTTGAGAGAGGTGAGAGGCAGAATAAAAAAATTAAAAAAATTCAACCATCCCTTAATGGAGCCCACTTATGAGCTGCAAATGTCAGTGTGAAGGATTAATGTCGATTATTTCCCTTCTTGAGTAATACAGAGCTATCTGCAGTAAAAACCTAGACTCAAATGCCTTATTCTCATAAACTGCCTACTAGCTACACTCTGCACACTTTCTCACTCTTCACTTAAGAACTAAATTGAAGAGTTTTCTTTTTAAAGTGAAGGTTTCAATTGTGAAAATTCTAAGCACATTCAATGTAGATGTGTTTCCCATGCTCTTGACATTCCTTAAGTCATTATATCAAAAAATGCTAATAAAAAGCAAACTGCTATACATCTGACTGTATATTTATATCCATGTATAATTTGGTATAAATAATGTTTCATGCCTCATTCAGCAGACAACTGAGTTGACTGACCACATGATACACCGTAAAAGCACATGAATTTCATTTAAAAGTAGGTAAGGTATACTCTATAAACATTTTGACCTAGAACTGTAGTCTGAAAGATAACAACATCTGGCTTTCTTTCCCCCCAAATGAGATCTTGTTTCTTAAACTTTTAGAATTACAGTAGCATATTCTAGTTTAATTTTCACAGCTATATATTCTACACATGCAATTCATTAAGTCAATATATTGACAGCTATTTGTTTAAAGGTAAAAGTGAAATATATTAACAGCTATTTGTTTAAAGGTAAAAGTGAAAAATAGAGTTCTAAAACATGTATTAAGAATACACTGGGGCTTCCCTGGTGGTGCAGTGGTTGAGAGTCCGCCTGCCGATGCAGGGGACACGCGTTTGTGCCCTGGTCTGGGAAGATCCCACATGCCATGAAGCGGCTGGGCCCGTGAGCCATAGCCGCTGAGCCTGTGCATCCGGAGCCTGTGCTCTGCAACGGGAGAGGCCACAACAGTGAGATGCTCGCGTACCGCAAAAAAAAAAAAAAAAAAGAATACGCTGAATCTACTGTCTAATTTGAAAAATGCTTTTTCCTAAAGGGAAATTCTATGCATTATCAAGGCTATAAATAGAATGAACTTCATTTCTTTAAGCAATAGTCTTAGTAGATTAGTAAGACTGCCAGCTTTCAGGACCTTCACTTACACAGAGAATGAAAAAACAGAATGAGGAAAATAAGAATAACCGAGCACCTGTTTCTCTCCACCTGAATTTCCAAAGGTGTGGCGGAGGCCATTCTGAATGACATTTGAGATCCCTTCCATGCTGAAGCGCTAAAGGCAGCGATATACGGCCCAGAAGAAAAGGACAGAGAAAGAAGTTCAAAGACTATTAGTAAGAATGTACCATGATGACGTATGTACCCAAGAGGCAAGCAGTTAGAAAATGCCACTAACTCATTCAGATAAAGCAGACAAAATCATGCTGTTTTAAAATGTTTTCGCTTCCATTTCTTTGCAAGTCAAATGCAAAAGCAACTACTTTCATGCAACTATATATGAAGTTTTTCCTGACGTAGCTGATAAATGTGCTCCAATATAAACACTATAAGTTGTACACATATTTGTTTTATGCAAAATTTACCACATAACTTTAAAGATACCTTTTGATATTGTTTACCTACATTTTTTCAAAAGTCTGAAAACTTAATACTGACAGTATGCATATTTTCAGTCTAAGTTTGCATATTTCTACCATAAGTTCGGAGAACATTAACACAACATTTGGCAAATGAAAATGCTGTTACTCGGAGAGCTGATTATTGCTTCCCACTCACTCTTCAGGACACCTGCCATCGCCTTGGGGCAGAAAATTCGAACTGGAAGAGCACATATGCTTCCTGGAGAGCAGAGTGGATCCCATGTGCCAGCGAGGCCCCCTAAGACTTCTGCAGACTTTTCCATTCTGTTTCTAGGAAACAATTCTAGCTTTTTTCTCCCAGCAACCTCCAAGACTTACTAGAATTTGTTGTACTGAAAAGGGAATATTGTTTTCCTACACTACTCATCTTGATTTGTAACCAGCCTACAATGTCATCAGACAGTCAAAAAGAGTCCAGTGGCACCTCTGGGGCTGCTGAGTCAAAGGACTTCGATGGATCCTCTTACAGCATGACTAATTAAGGGGAAAGGCATTCTGAAAAGGAAGTTCAGTGCTGATTCACCGGATGCTTCCTCCCCCTGTAATTTTATAGGGGTGCGTTGAATCGGTAAATACATTTGAGGAGTCAATATAAAGAGTATTTTACCAGGCCCTAATGAACAGAAAAAAGGAAACTAAGGCAATGGTTTCTGCTCTCAAGAAAGGCATAATGTAGCCCAGTGATTCTCAAAGTGTGGTCCAGGTCAAGACAGCTCCACTAAACATGCTGTACTTTGCTAGCAGCGTAACTCTTCTTTTGATGAAGTAGGCTAGTTTTAAAAGAAAACCTACAGGTAACCATGTCTGTAGATTTTTCACATGCTATCATATAACTTGTTCACATTTTTTAAAGAGATTATCAAAAGAAAGGACCTCTTAGCCTCCAGCATCTGCAATAAAACTTACGGGAAACTCTTCAAATAAACCAGTCAGCTCTTTTTTTAAAAAAATTATGTCTATCAAACGTAGTTCCTTTCAAAAGCAACGAAGAGAAAAATACTGAATTTTCTGTATTACTTCACTCCATTATCTACAGGCATGTTAAAGCCAGATACAAATTCAGAAAATCTCAAGCAAGATGAAGCATTTTAGAATCCATGTATCAGAAAACTAAGGTATACTTCATATTTGAACAGTGTATTCTAAAAACACCATCTTTACCTTTCCCAATTGGCAACCTAATTCCCGTCTCCTGCGGGTGGGGGTGGGAGTAGTTTATGCAAATTTTTAAATTCTTAAGCTGTAATTTAAATTTCTTTATTAAATGTCCAGTTGTGGACATTACAGAGCCATTTCAACTGCCAATAGCCTGAGTCTTTGTGAAAGATGGCTTTCATGCAACCAGGCTTAGTGGAAATAAATGAAAATGCAATCATGTGAAGCCACAGTAACTTAGGAACATACAAAACGAAAGAAGTTAAGTAAAGGAACTCCCAGTAGAACCTTTGCCCTTGCGGCTGATGACTCAGCCACAGCTGAGTCAGTAGCTGTGGCCAGTCAGGCCCCACTGTATCCTGACCAGGCAAGCAACACAGCAGCCAACAAGGTTCAACTGGGAAAATGACAGAACAAGAAAAATCAGAACATTCAGGCGAAGCACAAAGAAACCAACTATGAGGAACCGCTGAGAACGTTCCACCCCCAACGCTCCAGCTGCCATCAACTCCCACCTCCCCAGAAATCACTAACAATTTTCTCCCTTCACTCCATGTTCAAACTCTTCCTCTCTGCTAGCTCTTTCCCACATTGCCAACTTTAAATTCTGAAACACTCAACCTCTCTTTCGCCAGGGTTTCCAGAAACAGCTCTGCCCAGCGTCATTTCTTTGATGCCAAGGTCTGCGGACACCTTTCAGATCCCTCGCAGACATCCAGTAAGCTCTTCTCCCTGCCTGCCTGGGTTCCTAGACACCACACTCTCCCAGAGTCCCCCCTGCCTCTGGGCTGCTTCTTCTGAGAAGTGCCTCTTTGCTCACCTCTTATATACGGGTATTTCTCAGGGATTGTGTCCCTATTTTTTTTCTCATGCACACTGACTTTTCCCACTCCGACTTCTGCCTCTGTAGATCTACAGCTCCACTTTACTAAGAGCAATCAAGTGCTTGGAACAGAGCCTGGCACAAAGGAAGGGCTCAAGAAACACTGGCTATACCTTTATTTTAATTTCCCTCCTGAGCTTCGGACTTGTACGTTTAGTGGTCTGTTGGACACTTGTACTTAAACATTGCAAAAACGCATCATATCCAAGACTGAATTCATCTTCCTCTCCCCCAGCAATTTTTTTTTTAATTTAAAGCCTGTTTCTCCTTCAGCATTCTATACCTCTCTCCTTCATTTATTCATTCTTTGAAAAAATATACTGAGCCACATATTATTTCAGGTATTAAGGATTCAAAGTGAACACGTCAGCCAAGGCCCCTCCCATCCTCATGACCTGACATTCCAGCCTAAGAGGAGCAGAAAAAATAAAACAAGGAACTAGATAACTGCAGATAATGCACGCCCTGCCAATAGCTACGACAATTAAAAACTGAATGCCTACTTCATACTGGGAGGTCAGAGAAAAGTTCTCCTAGGAGGTGACATCTGAGCTGAAACATGAATTATACACACTCCCAGATGAGCTACAAAGGACAATGGACAAGAGATCCTCTCAGAACAAAACCAAAAGCAGCCAAACTGGCCAACCAACGAGTTCACCCTGCGGCCAGTGAGCAGGGGTCCTGTTATTCTGCTGCAGCAGGATGTGAAACAGTAGCTACTGAGTATTTCCATTCTCCCCTCCTTCCAATAAGAAGGTTTTATTACAGTGACCCTGTCCTCTCCCCATCTTCATGTGCTGGATGTGCTGGAATGGGAGGCTTGCTCTTTGTACCATGAGGAGCTACATCATCCAGAGCTGATGGGAAGGACAGACATCCCCCAAGGATACTGTGCTAGATGCAGTTACTGCTGAAGAGATTTGCATATCTCACTTGGCGGAAGGGGTACATGTTCTATCTATGCCACCCCAAGGCAGAAATCAATGACCCAACCCTGGCCCCTCCCTTCTCCAGAGCCCCAGCCGATAGATTCAACTGCCTTAATATCTCAGAAATACAACTATTTTCCCATTGCTGTCACTTCCTTGGCTCAATTCTTTCCTGATGACGGCAACAGCCTCCAAATCAATTCCTTATCTCCAGTTGTCTCCTTCCGATTACGTTCTCCTTGAAACTCTGAAGTCACCCTTCCAAGAGACAAATCTGAATATGGAACAAGCCACTCAAAACCTCTCCTTGGTTTCCTACAGCCTTTAAATAAGGCCCAAATGCCATAGCGAGGCATACAGTACAAAGCCCTCCATCTTCTGGCTTCTACTTTGTTACCCCACACCCTCTTCTTCTTGACTTACTTCCTCCCTCAACCTCTGGCCATACGAACAACCTGCGGCTCCCCAGGTGCCCTGTCACCTCCAGGTGGTTGCCCACACCACCCCCTCTGCTCAGTATGCCTGTCCCCTGCTTCCTCTGCTTGTCCTCAGGATTCAATTCAGACCCCTCAACCAAACGAGGGGTGATAGTAATGTACACACACCGCTACCACAGGACAGTACCAGGCACAGAAAGCACTAAAAACGTGGTAGCTGTTTTGAATACAGCAATAATTACCCTATCCCCAGGTTTCTCAACCTTGACACTACTGACATTGAATTACAGATATGTAATCCTTTGATGGGGGAGCAGTCCTGTGAATTGTAGGATGTTGAATGGCATCTCTGGCCTCTACTCAGCTGGATGTCAGTGACACCCCCCCACCCCCAAGTAGTGACAGTGACAAACATTTCCGGGTATTCCCTAATGTCTCCTGGGGGACAGAATTGGCCTGGTTGAGAATCACTGCATGTGCATTGGATGGTCCGTTATCGGATCCCCAGCCCACAGGCCGCATGTCCCTGGAGGCTGAGATTTACTCTGCATCCTTAACACCCATGCCCGGCACATAATTAGATATCAATATATGTTTTTCTAATAGTACTAAATGAAAAGATAAAAGTTTATAATTTGCCACACAGATGGACCTTGAAGGCATTATGCTAAGTGAAGTGAGTCAGACAGAGAAAGACAAATAGTGTATGATCTCACTTATATGTGGAATCTTAAAAAAATAAAATAAAAACCTAAACTCATAGGAAAAGAGATCACACTTGTGGTTACCACAGGTGGAGGGTGTGGGGAGAGGGGACTGGAGGAAGGTGGTCAACCAGTATAAACTTCCAGTTATGAGATAAGTAAGCACTAGTGATGTAATGACTTTACTTAACACTGACGTATGATGTAGAAGAGTAAATCCTAGGAGTTCTCATCACAAGGAAAACCTTTTTTCTCCTTTCTTCTTTCTTTTAATTGTATCTATATGAGAAGATGGATGTTAGCTGGTCCTACTGTGGTAATCATTTCACCATATTTATAAATCAAACCTTCATGCTATATACCTTAAACTTACACAGCAATGTACGGCATTTATTTCTCAATAAAACTGGAAAAAAGAAAGAGGTTTTTGTTTTTGTTTTTTTTAACGTGGGGATGAGGCACAAGATCTAAAAAACAGAACAGAAAGGAAAAAGAAAGTTTTGGTTAGGTTAATTTTTCATAAGCTCAACCCCATCGCAAAATCTTTAAGGAGAGAAATGTCAGATACCCCTTTTGTATGCCCACAAAGCACAAGCCCATCCTCAGCAGGCAGGAGGCACTTGACTGATCATCACTGGCTTCAACTGCAAAATGCTTCAGCAACTACTTCCCCTAACAGTGAAATACTTCCAGATTTTTTTTTTTTTTAATGAAACCAGGAATCATACCTTAGTCAAAAGTATTTGGAATCAGAAAAATTTTTCAACAGTCTTCTTGGATAGAAAAATGTTGGACTAGAAATCAGAAATCTGGGCTCTCTCCCAGCTTTGCCACTAACTGTGTGACATGACAGCCATCCCTAAGCCTGCAGAGGCCCATTTCCTCATCTGTGAAATGGATGATTAAATGATGTCTTTTTTAAAGGTCTTCTCGTTTGTAACTTCTGTGAATCTACAAGTTAACTCCACCTAGAAGATACATGATTTTTTAGGAAGGCAAATCCAAACCATACATATGCACGCACACACACGCATGCACACAGAACAGTACAAGACTAAAAGGTCACATAAGCTATGATATTAGTGCTCTAGAATGACAGAATTGCCCAGCGAGATGATACATTCAGAGCTGTCTACTCCCGTGGCTTCCTTTTTCTTCTGTGACATGAGTACACTTTGAAGAGAAGAGACTAGGTCTTAGTCTCTCCATCCCAGTGACCTGCACAGGGCCTGTGCCACAGCAGGCATGTATAAACGTCTGCTAAGCTGAAGTTGTAACACACCTAAGACCAGTCTTAGAGCCTGTGATAACCATATTGGGAGGCTTCTTGACTTCTTGCAGGAGAGGAACTTTTTTAAAAGAGCTAAAAGGCAAAAATAACCTGAGGGTGAACAGAAGAAGGATGACATGACGAGATATAAAGTTTTTTGTCAAAGGTGTGAACAGCAGAGTTCTGGAAAAGCCCACTGAAGAACCTAGTCTGAGAAGTCAACATGAGATTAATAAAGATAAAATCATCCTATTGACATGGTTTGTAAAACAGTGTAGTGACTAAGAAATATAAAACCCCTGGGATAATAAAAGCGTGGCAAGTAGAAGAAGGTCAATGAACTAGAAGGATCACAGAATGAAAAGACTCCCAGCGAGACAAGGAAGGAAAAGGAAAAGAGCTCCGCAAAACACACAACAGAGTCTGCTTCACAACTGCCCTAAAAATTCCAAAAATACACTCTCTTGGAAGGCAAAATGAATTTTAAAAAGATAAAACCTCAGAGGCAGACTAAATTTACTTTTAGTAAACATCACCTCATTTAGGAACACTGCATTTACATGCTTGAGGGCAGATATAGTGTTATTAGGTGCCTATGGTACTTAACTGGGCCAGAGGGAAGACTTTCTCTATGCTTACATTTTGTAAGTGGGGGAGGGGAGGGATGGAGGGAAGAAGAGAGGCATTTCTTTGTTGAACATTTCTGAAGGTGACAGTGCCAGAGCTATGTCAAAGCACTGACAGAAGTTAAGTCTCAAGGTTATGAATGCTCGATGAAACAAAGGACATTCAATAAAGGGTTGTTACAGTTTAATTAAAGTAACAGCAGTATTAACTATGTCAGAAAGCCCAATCATGCCTCCAAGTAATCCACCACTTCTCGATTTGAAGTAAAGGTTCCAAATGTTCAAATTCAAAGCAAACACCATTGTAAAGCAATTATACCCCAATAAAGATGTTTAAAAAAAAAAAAAAAATTCAAAGCAAAGCGCTTGTGAAGATTCTGTGAGTCTAAAATTATTTTGTAATCTATCCACTGCACCTTTATGAAGGAGTTAATAGCTCTGTAAAATGCCCTTCGCAGAATGCAGTTTTTGATGGGAGCCCTTTTATAAGCAGGAAAATGATTAAGCATTACAGTATTCACTTTATTCTTCCCCTCACCGCTGACAAAGTGCCAAAGTAACGTGGCAAGGACAGGGGAAGGGGTTTACTGAGTTCAGGGCCTCAGTCACATGGTTCATACTGGGCATACTCACTACTGCCTCACGACCATTTGCTTCCCTGGTGTGAGTATGTATTAAAGTCTCAAAATCAGTCATTCTCTGGAAAATTTTCTCAGACGAAACCAGGAACTACCAAGTGTAAACAAGATATAGAAGAAAAAAAAAATCTATAAAAATCTGAAAGACAAAGAAATAAGCCAAGACCTCCATGCCCATCCACGATACACCTGCACAGAACTCCCAGAGCCATGGGTTCCCTGCACCCACCTCTGTACAACTCTGTACATCCTCGCTCCAATGTACACTGGTTCTGTGAGCTAAGGCCTGCTGAGCTTTTCTTCACCCATTTATGAAATGGCAGCAACGATAATACCTGCTTTATAAGGTTGTTGTGAGGATTAAATGAAATAATCCATGGGAAGCACTTAGCAGGGTGTTCAACAAATATAAATGTTCAGAAAATGTCTGGGCTGTATTCCCTTCAAAAGGCTAGACCAACATTTGGGACATAACTCCCAAACAGAAATAACCACACCTTTCTGCTTTTCTCCCAAACAGTAAACAACAGTATTTCAAGTTCTCCTCATACAAATAAAATGGCAACTGAGAAATAACCACCCTGATTATAGTCTCTAGGTTAAAAGGACTGAAGACAACACAAGGAAAAGATACTACTGTCTGAGACTGAATCAGCCAGAAAGCTTGAACAGAAAACAAGTAACACTTTTAGGTAATTCAAGGTCTTTCTGAATAATAAAAAGAAAAGAGCTAGAAAATACCACCTAAACTGAAAAGCAACACGGAATCAGATACAGAGTTGTGGTTTGTTCATTCTTTTCCAGAGTCTTAACCATACCAACTCATTCTCTGCACAGTATATTCACCAGATCAACGAATTTCACAGAAAGCAGGATCCAAGACAGGAAAAAGCCAAACTAACCCAGAGGTCAGGAAATTCAGACTATTCCTGCTATCAAACTCTTCTTAGCTCTTCTCTTACGCTGAGGCCTCACCTGATCCCAGTGGCACAGATCTCTAACTAGCCAGGAAAGCTTTTAAAAATCTCAATATCAAAGCTCAATATCAGAAAAAAAGGTTGGGAAAAGCAATTAGGAAATGCTTTTTCATCTATTTCTGACTCTAATCTATGCTCTCACTCCATTAATATTCTTTATACTTGAGGTTCAAAAGAAATAAAATTCAAACATAATTATTGTCCTTTATACATCACATCATTTTTAGTAGCTTGAGTGACATGATTTCAAATATTAATTTATGGAATAGTAGTTAATGTTTTAGTTAAAACTCTTAAAATAATCAAAATACAAAACATGAGAACAGCATAAAATTGAAAGCAATAGTTAAATGTAAAAAAAAAAAGTAAAAACATTCAAATAATTAGTAAGCTATTACCTAAGATGTAAAAATTGATCTTGCTTGTTTTGACACTTCTTCAAATCAAATAATTTTAATGTGAATGATAAATCAGTTATAAATGCAAATTCTACCAAAAAAATATTTTTTTGAAAAAGATCCAAGTAAGTTAGAAAATATGAGTTACACCAAAGCAGATAAATATTTGAACATGTCTTAAATATTGAACTACTAATTTATAAGTTCAATCTCAAAGCAGAAAGATGTGAACGAATATTTTCAAAGTTAGGAGTTAAATGGACTGGCATCAATTTAGTTTTTTGTATCTGAAGATCTTTTAAAATTTTTAAGTAATTTAATCTTAATATGGTAATTAACTATTGGCAAACATTTTCAAAGCTACTAAAACTAGAGTAAAATAATTAACCCTGTCAGTTTTATAAACTCTTTTCTAATACTTACAGATATTCTAAATATATAATAAGATCACAATTTCCTGGCATATTATGGTTTTTACGTGAATTTGTATTATACTAACAAATAATTAACAAACCTTTCCAAGACATAAAGGAGTCAAGAACAGACTCCTGGGCTTCCTTGGTGGTGCAGTGGTTAAGAATTCGCCTGCCGGGCCTTCCCTGGTGGCAGAGTGGTTGAGAGTCCGCCTGCCGATGCAGGGGACGTGGGTTCGTGCCCCGGTCCGGGAAGATCCCATATGCCGCGGAGCGGCTAGGCCCGCGAGCCATGGCTGCTGAGCCTGCGCGTCCGGAGCCTGTGCTCCGCAATGGGAGAGGCCACAACAGTGAGAGGCCCGTGTACCGCAAAAAGAAAAAAAAAAAAAAAAGAATCCGCCTGTCAATGCAGGGGACACGGGTTCGAGCCCTGGTCCAGGAAGATCCCACATGCCGCAGAGCGACTAAGCCCATGCACCACAACTACTGAGCCTGTGCTCTAGAGCCCGCGAGTCACTACTACTGAGCCCACGTGCCACAACTACTGAAGCCCACGCGCCTAGAGCCGGTGCTCCACAACAAGAGAAGCCACCGCAGTGAGAAGCCCGCACACCACAACGAAGAGTAGCCCCCGCTCGCAGAAACTAGAGAAAGCCCGCGCGCAGCAACAAAGACCCAGTGCAGCCAAAAATAAATAAATAAAATAAATTTATAAATAAATAATAAATTAAAAGAAAAAGATAGACTCCTGATTTTTATTACAGTAACTGCTGAGTCATAAAAGCTCCCTATTACCAGTCTAACACCAAAAAACCATTGCAGAAAATGAATAGTGGATAATGGTAAGATATCAAAAACTGGTGATAACATATTTCTCTAGGCAATACTACCTTTCAAAAAACAAATTTGTTCCACATCTAAAATAATTCGTAATTCATAGATATGAATTATTAAAACAATAAACATGGCACGACTAAGTTTCTCTCCACCCTACAATGACTTTCCATTTTATGCCTAACACTAATTTTTAGAAATATTCTTTGAAATAAATAAATGCAAACAAACACTATCAAAGATCACCAACAAATTATTGTTGAAAATGTGTTAGTATTTACATTCAAGTATGTATACAGGGCAGACTTTATCCTCTCAACTACCACTACTTAGAAAAGGCGAGGACACAGCCCTTTTCCCCCTTCTCCTCTGCCTTTTTTTTTTTTTTTTTTTTTTTTTTTTGCAGTACGCGGGCCTCTCACTGCTGTGGCCTCTCCTGTTGCGGAGCACAGGCTCCGGACGCGCAGACTCAGCAGCCATGGCTCACGGGCCCAGCCGCTCAGCGACATGGGGGATCCTCCCGGACCGGTGCACAAACCCGCGTCCCCCGCATCGGCAGGCGGACTCTCAACCACTGCGCCACCCGGGAAGCCCTCCTCTACCTTCTTTAAACTACCTTTTATCACTGTGTATAAACAAAATGTGCCCGGAGCACTGCCAACATTTTAATTTTTTTCATTTGCCCCCAATCTGGGGACAACTGGGCTACCTGCTGACTCTCTTCACCCAGCATACTGGGCATCTGACACACACAGCACAAAGGGCTGTTGCTAGGTGGGGTGCCTGCGGCACGTGACTTGGAGATGGATGGTCACCATCTGCGGGCACAACTCAGGCTGCTGGAGGGGCCCTGAGCAAAGGAGTAACTCAACACACTCTTAGGATAAAACAAGGCTACGTTTTATAATAAATTTTAGTCACAATATAGTGATTTCTTTATCTACACAAACTCGCTTAAATGGAGTTTACATCTTTTTTCTTCTAATTTTTAATTTTATCAAATTTTAGTCTAAATCAGGGGTTGGCAAACTTTTCTATAAAGGGCTAGATAGTAGATATTTTAGATTTGCAGCCCACACAGTCTGTCACAACTATTCAACTCTGTCCTTGTAACACCAAAGCAGTCATAGACCACGTGTAAATGAAATGACATAGCTGTGTTCCAATAAAACTTTATTTATAAAACAGAGAGGGTTGATTTGGCCCTCAGGCAGTAGTTTGCTTTGCCTATCCCTGGGCTAAATCATCTTAGCAAACGTGAAATTTTAAAATTCCAAGTTGAAAAGAAGGCACAACAACAACAAAAAGCCAGGTCCTTATTATTTTAAAAAGCACCAAATTCAAACAGTTGTGCCAGAACAATTCCTTCCAGGCTTATTGCTAGCATAAATTAGACCAACTTCAGAACAATCTAATAGTAGCTGTCTAAACAAAAATAAATTTCTCTTACCTTAAAGTCAGCTTTGGTCAAGATTAAATGAAAAAATATTACTGGGGCATTTTTGCATGTAAAAGAGAAACAAAATAGATTGACTATTAGTCAGAATATGAGCTACGTGAATCATAAAGACAGATGGAACAATGCATCTGTGAAAGAAAAATATATACAAGAAAGAGCATCTATCATTCAAGCCCTAGCTCCTCCTCATCCTTAAGCAGTTCTCTCTCCAACCCCCAAAAGCAATAAATTAGGATAATATGATTCTTTTTACAATGGAGTCACTGACTGCTAATACCCCAGAAGTTTTCAGAATAAACTTCAGGTTAGATTGAAGGAATTATACATTTTTGCTGGTGGTGAGAGCAACACACTAGAACTCTCTCTTGAAAGTTCAATGTGATATGGACAACAGAAAAGATACTATACATTCCCATCTTTTCAATCCTAGACTTTGAATAAGAAGCCTTACACATGACTTTAATTTACAAACATTGGATTCTAAAGGAGGAAGTACGTCTATTTTCATCCTTATAAGCTTACTAAGTAAGGTATGATGTTAGGCAGGTAAATACTAATGTCTTTACAACTTCAGATAACTCCAGATGACAACCACTACTAAATTACTTTAATTTTTTAAATTACTAGTTTAAAGATAACTGATGTACTTCAACTTGTTCTTCTACTCACGTGAACTGCCACTGGAATTCAGTGACCTGTGAATCTATTTGATATAAACAGAAGACTGGCCAAGAAAAAATCTCTGACAGAAGAATAATCATTCAAATACCACAAATCCTCTGGGATTCCATCTCCTTTACAGTGAAGTTTCAATTTAACAAACATGCATTAAGTGAAAAATTAGGTGAGGTGCTGGGGAAACAATGTGAATGAGCCTTTGGGAAGGCTGCACTTTTTTCTAAGGAGAGATTTAAGCAAATGATTACAGTAGAATATAGTACTAGGACATAAGAAGTACGTGCACCCTCATAAATAAATAGGAAAAACAACTCAAATGTGATATAATAGGCAACACACAAAAGAGTACAGTCAATAGATCAAAACCTTATTTGCCTATCAGATCAGTATATATGAGAAGATTAATAATATCCATCCTAAGTTGGAGGTTTGGAGAAATGGCCAGTTACTTATGCTGTTACTGGGTAACGTTTATGTAGGACAATTTGAAAAGACTGTCGTTTAAAACCGGATATTCTTTGACCTAAAAATTCCACTGGTTTTGATTTTTTGTCTGAGCAGAGGGTCGGTGCCCCTAACCCCTGATTAGTTCAAGGGTCAACTGTATTGCAGAAAAGGATATCCTTGAGTGTTGTAATTCACTTTTTCTTTCTGAATAAAGACAATATAAGTAGTTTGTTCCTATTAAAAAATAAATAAACATTTAAAAATAAAAAATAAAAACATATCCACCTATTCCTCTAAACAAAAAATAAACTTAAAAAAAAATTCCACTGGTTTTGGTGCATGAGTAGACTGGTTTCACTGACAAAAGAAATATATAGGAATAAATTCACCTTCAGGAAAATGGTAACATTAGTCTGATAAGATAAATTTCGATGCCCGTAAGATATTCAGGGAGAAATGTTTAGTAAACAGTTGGACATGTAATAACTAGCATTTACTCAGGATATATGCTAGTCTTACATACATTATTTCATTTAATTCCTCCAAAATTCAAAGGGGTATGTACCCAGTGGCAGGATCATGATTCAAACACAGCTCTTAACCCAAAGTTCTTAATCACTGTGCAATTCAGCCTCAATACATTTGGCACCTGGCAGAAATACAGATTTGCAAAAAAAAAAAAGAAATCTTTTCTTAACTATTTATTCATCAGGAGTTTATTGAGCACCTCATGTGGGACCTGGGTATACCATGAAAATAAAGTTACATTTTCTATCCTTAGGGAGCCTAACAGAGACAGACATGAAGACAAAAAATTGCAATATGATATGACAGTACTAACTGAAATAGTTAAGAGGAATAATATTAACCCCAGAAGGAGAGAGTTGTCAATTCTGCAGTGGAGGAAGAGTCATCTAGAAAAGTTCTAAGAAAGGAAGACAACGCTTGACCATGATTTTGAAGAATAAGTTTAAAAAAAAAAAAAAAAAACCTCCCATGGGTTTCCCTGGTGGCGCAGTGGTTGAGGGTCCGCCTGCCGATGCAGGGGACACGGGTTCGTGACCCGGTCCGGGAAGATCCCACATGCCGCAGAGCGGCTGGGCCCGTGAGCCATGGCCGCTGAGCCTGCGCGTCCGGAGCCTGTGCTCCGCAGCGAGAGAGGCCACAACAGTGAGAGGCCCGCGTAGAGCAAAAAAAAAAAAAAAAAAACAAAAAACCTCCCAAGCGGACAGTGGAAGCAGGAAAGGAGAAGGAGGGCTGCTCTAGGAAAAGGCAGGAGCATAAATAGAAGCATCACAGCCCAAAACAGCATAGTCAGTTGAAAGAAGTACATGTGGGTCATCAAACCCATTAACAGACAGTGCCCTTCAGCCATTCCAGTCTCTACTCCCCACCCGTTTCTCTAGATTTTGAACAGGATAAAGGAGATAGAAAGTTGTTGAATCTGTTGAGTCTCATTTGCCAAGGAGAAGATCCACTCTTCCAACCCACCGTCCAAACAGAGAATTGGAGAGGGAAAGAACAGCCTGCCCTGCCAATCAGGAGGGGCAGTGACACAGTGGCCACCCCTTTGAAAACAGCTCCCCACAGCACTGCTAATAACCTTACCAAGCCTTTCGTTTTCTCTGTGGCATTTATTACTACCTGAAGTTACGTTGTCTATTCATTCTTTTCTTTGTTTAGTGCCTGCATCCCTCATTAGAATGTAAGCTTCAAGAGGCCCGGGGCCTTGCCTATTTTATTCACCACTGTATCTTCAGTGTCTGGCACAAGAAAGACACTCTGCAAGTATTTAACGAATAGTTTTAGCTTATCCAACATATAACAGATTACTTTAAAAATTAAAACAAATCAACATTTCACTTTTATAATACTCAGTATTTTAATATTTATAAATAGCATCCCTAAGCCCCTAAATTTTTTACTCCCTGCAGCAAATGTTTCAAACAAAGTATGTCTCCAAAATGAACACCTAAAGAGTTTAACTCTGTTCTATTCACACGCAGATATTTCATTACAGTATCTCTGGACCTAAGAGAAGAAGCTAGCAATGATGGATAAAGTGTGATACCAACTACAAATTGATGTTTTGTTTCAAAGAAATATGCTAAGGAAAAATGGCAGGAAGCTATTCCATGCTTAAGGAAAAAGTACAAGTCCTGCGAATAAAACATATCTAAGGTAGAAAGAAAAGAGTGACCAATGTTATTAGAAAACAGGTAAGGCACGATATCACCAATTCTTAGAAATTAGTATCACTGATGATAGCTAACTCACAGAGATCAGGCCTTGCCAAAACTGTATATTATACAAAAGGTCTGGAAAGGAAGTTATCTTGGAATCTGTTTAGCCAACTGGCCATTTCACTTTAAGGTTCTTTTGAGCCACCAACCACTATTTTCAGAATCACAGGTTTCAGGCTCCTTGTGTCACAAATGGAATGGTCTTTTGCCGTCATTTCAGGCGTCAGAAAGAAGGAGGGAACTAGTGCTACAAGTTTAGCCATGCCATCACTAGCCTGATTAAAGGTTTTGACACAAATAGCAGATCAGAACTCAAGAAGCAACTTCACAAGTCCAAATATTGTGGAAAAAAATTTTACTGTTCCTATGAATCTATTTCAAGACTAATAAAGGTTCAAATAAGACCTAAATGTTGCCCTGTCAAATCCATTTCTCAATATAAATGCCATGTAAAATTACACAATGAATCCACTCTAACCCTTTTTATATGCGAGTTAGAAAAAGAAGTCCTTAAATGTCTCTAGGGCTACATTTATTTTCCTCAGCCAAGTGTTAACATGAATAAACGGAGGATTTACATGTAATCCCTAAAAGCAGATAGGCAGAAATTACCAACCATGCTATGACTTTTTAACTAAGCATTTTATTTAATCACACTTGCATAATAGGGCCATTTAAAGGGTACGATTTTTTTAAAATCTGAGAAACAAAAATTTGTCCCTAATATTTTAAAGCAAACTTTCCAGGACTGTATATTCAAACAAATGTTTTAGTTTTTGCATGTTTTGGTGGGGTTTTTTCTGTTTGGTGGGTGCTGTTTTTTTCATTGTTGTCACTAGAAGTGACTAAACGCTTTCCAACCAATACTACCATTTCTAAAAAATATTTTGTTCCACATATCTGGCAACTTTTGCAAAGTTAGCTTATAAACTGTCTTTTCTATGTACAAATGACATTACACTAAGAAAATGTGCATTTACTCATAGGCCAAAAACGGCATAATGAATGGGCTAAATGGTAAGATTCTTTTTGTCTGTATTAACTCTCATTGGTGGCTCAGCACCCCAGAACTGCACTCTTTCCTCAATTCCATCAGAGTCTGATTAATGAGATCTCTTTCTCTGGTAAGTATTCTTTAGAAAAAAGTGAATCAAGACTTAGTCAAAGACAGAACTATTATAATTGCAAACCATATAACAGCCAGTCTGTGATGATCTGCATTACCATGTTATCAATATTATGAATTTTAAAAGTACACTCCCTTTAGAAAAATGAATCCCTTTGCCCATCCAGAGCTCTCCCGGGTCTATCTGGGGTCTGCTAACAGATTGGGGTCGACAACTGCACTACAGCCTTTGGATTGGAACTGAGTCCCAGGATGTGCCCTGGGAGGAGTTGTTCAGCAGGTTTCAAAGCCTCTGTCAGGCCCCTCCACCTCTGAAAGATAAAGTTTTTACTGCCCTGAAGTCCTATAAGGGCTTAAGATGGAGATTTCGAAGTCCCTGGTCTTAGCATTTGGACAGACCTGTTGTTAGCTCTTGGTAGTAGTGTGTGATATTGCATTTGGGCAGAGACAAGTTCTCAGCCCAGGCCCCAATTCTCTATGGGCAACATTCTGTTTTGAGCACTCGAATATATGGTTTACAAAATTAAAATCCCAGTGTTCTTACCAAAAAAAAAAAAAAAAGGGGTTTCTCTCCTTTTATTTTACTCTAAAAATAAAACCAACACTTCTTCACATACAAACAAGATAAAGGTGACAAGGTACAAGGTCTCAACTGATCAAAGAATAATGAAATAGCCATAAGACCAATAAGGAAATGCATCCCAAATAATTAACAGTTAATGTTTATAATGAAATTTAATCAAGTGAAGTTAACAGGACACCTTAGGAAAAATGAAAAGCAGAAAACAAAAAACTTCATACCAAGAGTCAAAGATTCAAATATCCTAAAGTTGTTTTCACCAGTCAGTAATATTCTAGTCTGCCAAATACTAGGCCAAATGGCCGATGTCATGTAACTGCCTCTGACATCCTCACATTCCAACCTCACTCATAAATCAGGAGGAAACGGTTTACAAGTCAACCTATGCTCTTAGGCTCAGCACAGTTCAGCTACCTCTAAAAGCACCCCTTTTTTTTCCCCACTATACAACTCACAAGAAATAAGCAAAAACAATAAAGCAATACCATTCATTTGCCCACCAACTATTAACATAAAGCACCCCCATTAACACTCTGATGTATTGAAATGGTCACCTGCTGAAGCTTCTTTTCTTTCAAACATTCTCCTTTATTCCCCCTCTTCCTTCCACTTACCTCCCTCCTAAATATTTCAGCATTGAATTATCCAGATAACCATTATACCCTCACCAAGAAAACACCTTTCTGAAGGAGCAGAGCACAGTGGCATTCTTGAACAGAATCTCTTTAGCTCTCTGGTGAGAAGCACTCCTACTCCTGTATGCATGGGCCCTGCCTGCCTCTGCTGGCCCGGAGCACCGGAATGACCACTGAAGCTGTTTCCAGTGTGCGATGCTACATGCAAAACATCACTTACTGTGCCGGGCAGGTGACTTCTCTCGTTCTTCCCATTCTGAGAGCTGCTGTTCTTGAGCTTCTTTTTCTTTTTGGCTGTTTCTTTGTGCTCTTTCTGTTTGTTCTGCACTTCAATGAGAACTGAAATAAAGCTGTTCTTCACTTCCTTTTCAAACTCCAGTTCATCTCGCAGGGCCAGCTGCTGCACCAGCTCTTCAGAGTACTCCTTGATGGCCGTCTCAATTTCTTCCAGCAGTTCATTTAATTCACATACGGACAGCCTTTTCACTCCTATGACCAAAAAGCAAAGCACAGCAGACACTAAGACCAAAATGTTTCAAGGCAGCACAACAAGGTGTTTAATGCCAAAGAGCAAAAAATCATATTCTAAGTAATTAAATTGTTCATGATCTTCTCAGAGTCCTCAAACTTCTGGTGGGCAGGTCTGAGTAGAGGTAGGTGGGCGAAGTTACTTCTCAAATGGCTGAGAAGAAAAGTATAACAAAATTTTTTTACTTGTCTAAAAATCAGTAAAGCAATTATACTCCAATAAAGATGTTAAAAAAAAATCAATCATTCCATGAAAAGTTCAGTCAAGACTTAATAAGCTTGTAAAAGAAAAAGAACAAACACAAAAGCAGAGGAAGGGTACAGAAAATACCTGCTGACAAGAAATCACAAGCAACTTAGCAGGGCTCTGGGACACTTCTGAAGAGAGGAGAAGGCAAGTTGAAAGAATTAAGCTAAATACATATTTTTTATTAATTTTCACTGGAGTACAGTTGCACTTTTTTGTTGTTGTTGTTGCACCACGCAGCATATGGGATCTTAGTTCCCTGATCAGGGATCAAATCCACAACCCCTGCATTGGAAGGCAGAGTCTTAACCACTGGACCACCAGGGAAGTCCTGGAGTATAGTTGCTTTACAATGTTGCGTTAAGCTAAATATATATTTAAACACATATGCCCCAATGTGTGAGTTTTATTGAGAATTGGGAAGATGAAGGGAAGAATATTCCCTGAAACCCCCTTTCAGTTTTTTCTCAGCACTTCCCTTTATGTGAGAGGACATCATTGAAGTTCTAACCCTCAGTACCTGAGAATATGACTGTATTTGGAGATAAGGTCTTCAAAGAGATAATTAAGTTAAAATGAAACCATTAGGGTGGGCCCTAATCCAACATGACTGACGCCCTTAAAAATGAGAAGATCAGGACACAGATACACATAGGAAAGTCCATGTGAGGACAGAAGGAAGAGGCCTCAGAAGAAATGAGACCTGCTTAACACCTTGATCTCGGACTTCTAGCCTCCACAACTATAAGAAACAAATTTCTGTGGTTTAAGTCGCCCAGCCTGTGATACTTTGTTACAGCAGCCCAAGCAGACAAATACAGTATTCAAAGGCGAGTATGACACAGTCCCTGAACAATGATGAATATATGCGTTGAGTATCACTGCAAGGCAGGGGAAGGGTATATAACCCAGCCTGTGAGAGCCAAAGACTTCTGGAGATGGTCCCACTACATGGCTGAGGTATACAAAAGCACAAAGAGTACTGATTTAAGTCAGGCTTCTTACTCTCTTCATAACTGCTTGTACTAGACCTCTTAAGAGTCTGAATTTCCTGGGAAAGCATTGAAAGCCGATCTGACTGGGTGGGTGTTTCATCATCTTCTGGGTCTGGTGACTCCTGCATCATTTCTTCGATTTCTTCAATCACCTTCCAAAATATACAAACCACTGTTAATTAAATACACATAGGAAAAATGACCCACCTGTAACACGGCACTCATCTGAAGCAACCACAGTAGAAGTACACTAAATTCTCCATTAACCAACAGTGTGCAGGAGTCGGTGTTCTCAATAACAAAAATTGACTGTAAGAGTACACATGGTTTATCAAAAAAAAAAGTTACAATACACTAAACACAAAAATAAGCAAAATATGATTTAATATGTCCATCAGGATTCAGTAGGCCCTATCAGATCTTGTAATGTCTGAGAAATGATGCTACAAACACACATATAATCTACTTCAGACATGCCAGAACCAGATCATAGTCATAGTTAAAAGAAAGCAAGTAACAGAAGATATACCATATACCACACCAAGTGCTCAATCTAAAGCTATTTAATAAAACTGACATAAAATTTAGAAAATACAACAGTGTAAAAAAATTTATATGAAAATCAAGAAATTACCTCTATGGTAGCAAAATTTTCCTTTAACAGCAGGAAAAGAATTTCATATATTAATTCAACGGAAAATAAAGGTATATTTAATAATTACTTTAAATGTAGAAGTTTAAAGAGGAAAAAAAGCTACATGAAAGCAGGAAAATTTCAGAAATATATCTGCTTTTGAAACAATGATCCACTGTCATACGCTGTGTTGCTCAAATCTTACAGCAGTTTCTTGTCCTGTTCCAAATTCCGTAAGTTGAGAAGGATACAGAACTCAGTGAAAATTGGCTATTTACAATAGCCAAAACATGGAAGCAACCTAAGTGTCCAACAACAGATAAATGGGTAAAGAAGGTGTGGTATATATATATACAATGGAATATTACTCAGCCATAAAAAAGAATGAAATAATGCCATTTGCAGTAACATGGATGGACCTAGAGATTATCACAATAAGTGAAGTAAGTCAGAGAAAGACAAATATTATATGATATCACTCATATGTGGAATCTAAAAAATAGTACAAATGAACTTATTTACAAAACAAACAGACTCACAGACACAGAATACAAACTTATGGTTACCAAAGTGGAAGGGGAGGGGGAGGGATAAATTAGGAGTATGGGATTAACAGATGCACACTACCATATATATAAACTAGATAAGCAAGGGATTTACTGTATAGCACAGGGAACTATATTCAATATATTGTAATAAATTACAGTGGAAAAGAATCTAAAGATACAGATATATACATACATATATAAACAAATCACTTTGCCGTATACCTGAAACTAACACAATACTGTAAATCAACTATACTTCAATAAAAATAATTTTTTTAAAAAATGGATCTAAGAGTTTAAAAAAACTATTTTAAAAAATACAGCATGAATCATCAAGCCTAACGTATAACACTTAGTACTAAGGAAAAACAGGTAAACCTGAGCGAGTGGGGATTATGCTAATTAGTAAGAAGAGTTTCCAAAATAGGCATTCTAAACAGGAAAATGAGACACTGAAAGAGGCTACAGAATCTGTTTCTCTCTGTCCTTTTTTTTAAATTTATTTACTTATTTATGGCTGTGTTGGGTCTTCGTTGCTGTGCCCAGGCTTTCTCTAGTTGTGGAGAGTGGGGGCTACTCTTCGTTGCAGTGTGCAGGCTTCTCGTTGCGTTGGCTTCTCTTGTGGAGCACAGGCTCTAGGCACGTGGGCTTCAGTAGTTATGGATCATGGGCTCAGTAGTTGTGGCTCACGGGCTTAGTTGCTCCGCGGCATGTGGGATCTTCCCAGACCAGGGCTCGAACCTGTGTCCCCTACATTGGCAGGCCGATTCTTAAGCACTGCACCACCAGGGAAGTCCTCTCTCAGTCTTAAAAGCAGAGATAGTTTATGGTTTTCAGGCAGAGTACGGAGGAGACAATGAACTTCCCCTGGAATATCAGGCTGTACTGCACTCAGCCCTCTAACTTACTATCTTGTTTTTTAAGCACCATGCTCTTTCCAAGCTTCAGACAATCCAACCACAAATATGACTAAGGAGCATCAAAATGACATATTTTTAACATACTCCTCCCAATCTTGCCACAATACCTCTCTTTACCGGCCTTGTCTTTCCAGCCTAAAAATACAGTGTGGTAGAACTCACAGTCCCAGTAGCCATGGAACACTTGACTTCACGAAGAACCTCTTGCACCACAGTTTGACAATACAGCAGAAGTGGGAAGAGTATTCAGAAAATGAGAAAGCTGATTCAACTGGTTTTAAATGAATACAGGGTTGACATTATTAGAGCATTCCACAGGACTAATGCTCACTTCTTTCCTGGATATACAATAAAGACTTCTAATAAGTGCTAATGATTTCTACATAGATTTTAGAGAAACTAGATAATTTCTGCACAGATATAGTTTGCCCATGTCTGGTTAAATGTAAAGAAAGAAGAAAATTCACAGGATTTTTTCTGATTCCAGTGTAAGCAATAACCCTCTTTTAAAGTAACCGCTGTACTGTTTTAACAGTGCTTATCTTGGAAAATTGCATATATTGAAAAATCTTCCCAAGTAACATAATCCAACTGCTTCAGATTACATATACTTTCTTCTTTCCTCAGGAGAAAACTGTTAAGCCTGTATTACCAGAAAATACAATAGAAATAAGTAAATTCCAACACCCCATCACTTATGGCCACAATAAGAAATCGTTTTTCAGCCAAGGATCCCTTCCCTTGATGGATGGGATTCTCCTTTGTACCTGGTCTGCCGTGAAGAGGGGCTCATCGTTAACGCAGGAGACGATGATTGAATGCATATCCAGCTGTTCTCGCAGCTCCTCATCGTCTGAGGCATCAAAGAGCAAGCTGTCACTCGTCTAAAAACAAAAACTACCCACTGTTAAGAGGAGGACATTCTGATCACAACTAGGTCGAAGCATCTGGGTAAAGGAGGCTGCAGAGGGAAGCATCTGCTGAGAGCTTCAAAAGGCAGATATTATTACAGCTGCTGTGTACCAGGCAGTGTGTGAGGTGCTCTGCATAGTCATCTCAAACAGAAATGAGAGGAATGTAGAATAAATATGAAATTAAGGTGCCGTATATATCCCCTCTTGCCCAAACAGACACATACTTAGCTATTTATTCCAAGGGGAAGAGTGTCTAGGAAGTACAAAAATATATGGTGTTCGACAGCAATTTATAGGGAATTATAGCAAATGGGGGGGGGCGGGAGACAGGGGCAAATGTTATTTAATTAATGATCTAATAGGAAGATTAGTATATGTAAAAATTCCACAGAAAACATAGAAGTTAGTTTGCAAGTAACTAACTTTAACAGAGTAAAAGATAAGTAATCAACTCCCTGGCAGATGGGAACTGTCCATGCGGATCACGCTGAGCCCTTCCAGTTGAAAATCTATCTCTTCTTCCAAAAAAGAGTATTTCTAGGTTCCAAAAATATCTTTAAACCAAACTATGCTGGAGATTTTCTCTTTGCCTTACTACCGTTTCTCTCCCCAGTCGTGCCCCCGGAGGCTGACCTTTATGGGCTACATCAAAGGATGCCCTTGGCTTCTGGCTTCCAGGTGGGTTAACACACTGGTAGACACTAGCAGGAGACTGGAAGGCAGGAGGGGAAGGGCTGGGCATTCATTCTGCTGTCTCCCTCCCTACCAGATTCCAAAGGCTGCAGCTCCTGTCAAGCTGACCTCTCCCCCATAGCTACTCTCCCCAGGTTCTGGTAACTTCTCCCTCTCCTTACCTCTCTTCATGCCTAAGGGTGCTAAAGCGCTGCTTGCTGTTGCCACCACCAGGGTATTGCACCATGTCTACCTCATACGGTGTCTCTTAACCTGCCCACATGAATATCAACAGCCCCTATAATAATGACCTCACCTTTACTAACTATAAAGGCCTGACCTAGAAAACCCAGATTAAAATGGACAAGTGATCATCTATCCATCATGACGTGACCATTCAGACGATGAAAAGAACAAATTAGAACTCTGTTCATCAGAAGGAGTGGCACACTGAGTTCCCAAAGAACAAATGGGCAACTAGGAACTATGTAAGAAGCAACCGTGTAGTTCTAGCAGAGAGTACATAATTTTAAAAATATATATTTTACCTGGGAAAATTATTTACCAGTACAGAGGATATATATAAAAATTGAAGATACAGTTGGATGGATGTAGGTCCCTACTGCCTCCCTAGCTCCTCACAGGTCTGAAGTTTAATGGTGAATACACCCCACAGAATAAGAAACCTGCAGGTGAGAAGTGCAAAGAAAAACACTGACGTGCTGCCTTTCATAACATTAGGCTGGGGGAGGAGCCACATCAGCACTCCAGCTCTATCTGCTACCACATACTGCAATGCCATGCTGCACCACGGGGATGACACGCCCCCACATTTGATTTCTCACTGCACCATCAGGCTAGGAAAGGCCTGGACATGGCCTTCAACATATGAAATTTCAAAAAGCTGTGTGGGGGAAGAAAAAAAACCCTAAAAGCTTCCAGAGAGAAAAAAACAACACATTAAAAGTATCAGAAATCAACACGTCATTTGAATTCTCAACAGCAACAACAGAGAATTAAAAAATCAATGCAATTTCCATGTTTCAATAAATTCCACCCTAGAATCCTATATCCAGCTAAACTAACAATTCGGTAGGGGGTTAGAATAAAGAGATTTTCAGACATTCAATTTCTC
The DNA here is from genome assembly GCF_008692025.1 of Phocoena sinus. Classification (NCBI taxonomy): domain Eukaryota; kingdom Metazoa; phylum Chordata; class Mammalia; order Artiodactyla; family Phocoenidae; genus Phocoena; species Phocoena sinus. Next base: position 29,334,347 of record NC_045775.1, read on the forward strand.
AACGAATTTACTTCTCAGGTACCCTTTCTCAGAAAACCATGCAGAGTATGTTCCATTAAAACCAGGAGGAAAACCAAAAAAGGAAGCAGACATAGGATCTAACACAAGAAAGAGGTGAAGGGAATTCTTATAATGACAGTGAACTAAAGATCCCAGAATGATGACTGTGGAGCTAAACTAGAGAGTAGCCAGTTCAGATTAGAATTGTTACTGCAGAAGGAATCAAGAGAAGCATGAAAGAAAAAGAGAAAGAAAGCCTGACAGATTACCTAGTGTGTTTCACTTACTAAAATGACTTTTATGGCTCTGTTGAGGTTGAATTAGTGAGCTAATGATAACCTAAATCAACCACAAAAAGGCAATTATTACTACCTTAACAAAAAAAAAGAGGATACGCAATCATAAAATGTACTTAAATGTGAACATTTATATAGTCAATATAGAGCTTCCCTGGTGGCTCAGTGGTTAAGAATACACCTGCCAATGCAAGGGACACGGGTTCAAGCCCTGGTCCAGGAAGATCCCACATGCTGCAGAGCAGCTAAGCCCATGTACCACAACTACTGAGCCCTTGTGCCACAACCACTGAAGCCCGTGTGCCTAGAGCCCATGCTCCACAATAAAGAGAAGCCACCGCAACAAGAAGCCCGCACACCGCAACGAAGAGTAGCCCCCACTTGCCGCAACTAGAGAAAGCCCGCGTGCAGCAACAAAGACCCAACGCAGCCAAAAATAAATAAATAAATTTTTAAAAGAAAGGTCAATATGAATTATGAAGGTTAATATAACCAAAAATTTTGATATAATTATATTGGGAAGATGAGGGAAGCAAAAGTTTTTGTGAGGGTTGTGGTTGGAGGGCTAGAGGGAAGACTTTGAGAGTGCTAAACCCTCATCCTCTGGGTAGAAAGTAAATGAATAAAGTCTAAAGTTGAATAAAATCAAGTAAAATGATAGGAGAATGTTATCTGCTGGAAGAAAAGTTGAAGTAGTTGAAAGCAGTTGCCTCTGGTAAATGGAAGTCAAGGATTATGAGGTAAGTAGGGCAGAGGCTGCTTTTTCATGTTAAGTCCTATAGCTTTAGTTCACTTTTTTAAACTAGACAGTTATCCTGTTAATAAGAAAGGAGAAAGGTCAAGAGATGTGGCTCTTGATGAGAGAGGATGTTTGATTTCAAGATAGTAGAAGTGGAGATGAAAAGTGCCACACGAGGGTGTACGATGATGTAGAGTACCTAACAATTACATTCACTGATCCTAAAACTTCAACACCCTCCCCCAAAATCACAACTCTATGTTGTGACTTGAGGACCATAGTTTTGTCTTATTTTTCCCCCTTATAGACAAGTGAAAGTTTTAATTTTAAAATTACTCCTAAGGAAGCCAGTATTATCTTCTGTTTCTACTCTTGAAGATAAAAAGGTGCATTAAACAAAGTCCCTGTCCCTGAAGAAATCCTCATGATAGAAGGAAAAACAGAGCACAGGAGATGTTCCTAAGGCAAAATGATTTAGAAGCATTCTATCACATAAGCATGATCAAGAATGGCACTGGATTTAGAACAGGTTTACAGCTATTGCCAAAACACATGAGTGATACCAATAAGCCATTAGAATAAATTTCCATGACAACAGAAATAATGATCCCAGACCATCTTTCCAGAGAGGGAGCCAAGCCCATTCCCCACAGAGATGGCATATGCTAAGGGCTGGAATCCCTTTCGGGCTTTGAAAACTAACCTTGGCTGTCATGGGTATCATCATTCACGCTCCCATTCGGCATCAATGTGCCTCTTTGCCAAGCATTTCCATCACTCCTTCCTATGCCAGGTTTAGATACAGAGCCATGGTTCTGTTTCCCTCTATAAAACTGAAGCTGCCTCAAATGGAAAAAATGTACCCATGTAAGAACTTGGAATGTACCAGTTGCCTTACTCTAGAAAAGACCCATCAAATTTAGAAGTGTGCCATCTTAAACATCAATGAAAAAAAATTAAAAACAAATCTAGGGATCTATGGTTTCCTGTTTTTCTCATCCTAACCAAAAAGAAACCTCTTCCCCTTTTGTCAAAAATTTCATATAGGGGAATTCCCCAGTGACGCAATGGTTAAGAATCCGCCTGCCAATGCAGGGGACAAGGGTTCGAGACCTGGTCCGGGAAGATCCCACATGCCATGGAGCTACTAAGCCCGTGCGCCACAACTACTGAGCCTGCGCTCTAGAGCCTGTGAGCCACAACTACTGAACCCATGCGCTACAACCACTGAAGCCCGTGCTCCTAGAGCCCTTGCTCTGCAATGAGAGAAGCCACCGCAATGAGAAGCCTGCGCGTCACAACGAAGAGTAGCCCGCACTTGCCTCAACTAGAGAAAGCCTGCGCGCAGCAACGAAAACCCAACACTGCCAAAAAAAAAAAAAAAGTAATAAAATAAATTAAAAAAAAAATTTCATATAGACACTGTTATACAACTGGAATAATCTAAAGAATGCTTCTGGGGCTTCCCTGGTGGCACAGTGGTTGAGAGTCCGCCTGCCGATGCAGGGGACACACGTTTGTGCCCCGGTCCGGGAAGATCCCACATGCCATGGAGCGGCTGGGCCCGTGAGCCGTGGCCGCTGAGCCTGCGCGTCTGGAGCTTGTGCTCCGCAACGGGAGAGGTCACGACAGTGAGAGGCCCGCGTACCGCAAAAAAACCCAAAAAACATTAATTATATGCTACCTAATAACATGGTTGCTTCTTACATCGTACCTTGTTCTTCAGGAACTTAATGTGTGCTATTCATTCCTGAGGACTAGACTTCTCATCTCAGTTGTATTCATCACCTGGGTAGTCATGTCAAGACAGACAGATGTTAGATGATCACTTGTCCATTTTAACTTGCTGAGTTTTCCAGGTAAGGGTTTCACAACCAGTACTAGTACTAAACTCCACATCATTACTAATCACTACCCTTGGCTATGCCATTGTTCTAGCATTGAAAACAGTCAAAAGGCAGATAAAGGGAGTGACGTCCCCAGAGGTAACCAAATAACAATCTTCATTGAAACTGGATTAGAGTGTTCCATTCATGCTACTAATGTACTTCCCTTTGAAACTATGAAAAGATCTCTTCTCTACTATTTTTTAATATGTCAAACAAAAAAGTACTCATTGACTGGCTATTGTGGATTCAACACTATGTTAAATAATATAGAAAACATTTTTAAAACACTTTCCACCATGGTATCTGAACTTATATAGCCTCACTGATGAGATTATTCATTTGTTCACTCAACAAACACTTGTTTTAGTAATCAGTATGTGCCAGGCACAGTGGTGGTTACTGAAAGACAAATACAAAGATACCTACCAGGAGGTTACAATCTAATGACAGACCCAGATATATAATAAGAGAACACAATAATGGTTTGAGACACGGACAAAGCATTGTGAGGACCAGCTCGCAGGAGACTAGGGGGCTAAATTCTGTGGGACAGATAAGTCCTTTACGATTTTCACACCCCAACAAGCGTAACCGATTCCCACAGAGAGGAGTGCATTTTCCTTCCGTGTCAGGATTGAGGCCATGGCAAAATGACCATCTGTCAGAGACGCTGTAGATGGGAATTCCCCCCAAATGAGAGACTGGATTAAGTGTCCTTTAAAGTCCCTTCCAACTCTAAAATTATATAATTCCATGAGATCAGCAAAGGCTAAAACAGTAATAGGAAGCTTCAGAGAGGAAGGGAAACTTGAACTAAGCCCAGAATGATAGCTGAGATGCAAATAAACAGAAGACAGATCATAAAATATTTTGTTTTATTCCTTTCCCTAAATGTATGTCAGGTCAGCCTGCAAAACAGCTTAAGGGGATTAATAATTGGAACAAATCCTATATCTACTAGAATACAAAGGAATATAGTCAGAATTATATATTTTACGAGAAAATAGTAGGGAGCAAGCTTTTCTGAATCACATTTTTAAGAAAATCATTTCAGAAAATGATTTAAAATACTCACAGCCCTACTGCATTATACTCCCAGTAATTGCACAAATACACTTAATGAAATACAGAGCATGCTAAAGGACCTGGCATGAGCTTACACTGCTATTTGACAAAGAATTTAAAGAGTCAGGCCCTGAAACTTCCATTTGGCCTCGTTTCTCATCAGTTTTAAACCACACTGTGATTTTCCACTTAAAGCAATTCTCTTCGTTTTTCTGTCTGCCTTGTTGTACTATCACCTGTGCTCACACTTCTTACTCAAGGTGTCTTCACTTTCAGTTCCAAGACACATATAGCAGCCTCCAACAGTTAGCCAAGAACACATTAAAAAGCCAAGAACTGAAATCTTTTAAAGGTTCCCCAATGTTCACAGAAAAACACAATCTTCAGACGATATGTCACATCTAGCAAGTCATTAAATTCATCAGAAAGTTAACTCTCTGTAGATATTCCAGTACCCTCTATATATTAAATCAAAGGCTAACTGACTGTTCTCAGCACATCAAAATTGTTATTTAAGCTGGGAAAAAATGCTGATCGTTGCTGTTCATAGGTGATGAAAATTTACCTAAACATAAAAAAGTTGAGTGTGTGCTGGGGAAGAATTGGAGGGAAGTGCTAGCAAGCTGACAGTAGCAGAACCGAGATGGCAAAAGAGGGCCACTCCAATTGCCATAAGCTTGGAAATAAGAAGCAACTCAACCAATTGTGGTTAAACAGAAATGCTACTTTTTAGTTCCATTATGAGAATCAGTTATTCAGAAACTACTGATGCAATTCCTAACTTACCCTTTTTTCTGAGAGGTTCAGAGTAAGCAAATGCAAGGTCCTAGTATGGGATGACTTCCAGTCTACAGGCATTACATTTCCGTAATTATCTGTCAGGGCATTCCAAATCCTTAAAAAGAAGAAAACTACAATCAGTGAAAGTTAACATTCTGTAAGTCATTATTAAACAGATACCTAGTACTACAGTGAAAGAGAGAACAAAAAGCATCAGAGCAAAGAAACAGGAGGCTATTGTTTCTCAGAAAAGCATCAACAAAGGAGAGGCTCCAGGGCTTCCCTGGTGGCGCAGTGGTTGAGAGTCCGCCTGCCGATGCAGGGGACACGGGTTCGTGCCCCGGTCCGGGAAGATCCCACATGCCGCGGAGCGGCTGGGCCTGTGGGCCATGGCCGCTGAGCCTGCGCATCCAGAGCCTGTGCTCCGCAACGGGAGAGGCCGCAACAGTGAGAGGCCCGCGTATCGCAAAGAAAAAAAAAAAAAGTAGAGGCTCCAGAATAAGACAAAAGAAAAATCCTGTCATTGGGCCTGACAAGAAGTCCTGAGGGAAGGTGACAGGACATAGAAAACTCTCACAAAGTTGAGAGCTGACATTTCCAGAAAACTTTCACAAAGTTGAGCGCTGACATTTCCAGAAAACTCTCACAGAGTAGAGAGCTGACATTTCCACTGTATCGTGTGCCAGGCTCTAAGTAAGCAATTTACATACATTCTAAGCAATTTGCATACATTAACTCATTTAATCCTCAAAAACAGTATTATGAAGAACAGTTATTATCCCCATTTGACGGACAGAAACTAAAGCACAGGAAGGTTAAATAATGTTTCTCAAGCCAAAAGAAGTAGTAAATACACTGTGCTTTATACTTATTTTTCTCTTGTAACTTCCGAACATATAGACTATTTCATAGAATGAATAATCTCTCTCTAACCAAAAAGAAAGAATTTTCTGGAGAAAGAATTCAGTCTCAATGTGAGACTAGGGTTTAATATCTAATTTATAATAGGCTAAGACTAAGATAAGATGAAAAGGGAAAGAAAGGGAGTTCACAATAAAATGCAGATTATACCCAGTGCAGTTACCCTTCCTTATTATCAAACAGCATTTTGGGGAGGCAACAGGGTAAAATGAAAAGGGTACTTGACTAAATTCAGAAAACAGACTTGTCTACATTCATCCTCAATGTGTCTTTGACTGTGTCCCTTAACCTCTGTAGGTATTAGCTGGACTTTTTAAAACGAGAAGCTTGGACAAGAATAGCAGACATTCCTTCCAGCTCTGTTACTCTAAGCATTAATTCAAATGAGTTGTATTGAGAAAAGTCCCAAACCACAAAGGAAAAAGGACTGCAGACTCCAATTTCATGACCAAAATTCATTTCAGCCCCAAAATATTAACCAGTATTTTTGTTAAATGACATTATATGAAAAACATGAGTTCAGAAATATAAATGAGATGAAATTTAATTAGGGTAAGTAAAGTTAAACACTACACATATAAGCTACTTAATGGCCAGAGATACTCACATAGAAGTCATAAAGAAAAAAACAACAAAAAAAACCCCACCCTAACATTTATAACAGGTATCCAATTGTGACTAGGCCACTAAAAAATTGGATGGGTCTTTTTTCCAAGCATGTAAGATACTAGGATACAAAAACAAGACCACCAGGGACATAAAAATAAGAATGCAAGCTTTAAAATAGAGAAACAACATACTGATTTAATGAATTGGGATTTGGTGCTAAAGAGAAGAAGCAATGTGACCACAACTGCCAAAAATCCCAAGATGATGTTTGGCTTTGGAATGCACATTAGCCGCAATGAAAATGTGAACCCAAAAAGCTCTAGAAAACTGGCTCATTTACCCAGAAAATCTCCCATATGCATGGTTCATTCCTATCCTCCTCTCTGCAGGAATCATCTCCTCTAATGCCAGTATGCTCAAATTGGAAACAACACTTCTGGATGCTAAACTTGCTGGGTTTCTGGCCCACATCTTCCTGGGTACTGAATAACTGACCATGTATCTAACCCTGGGTAGGAACTACTAGCATATTCTAGTAGGTGAAAACAGTCCAGAGTTTTTGAGGTTTGTTTTGTCTGCTTGTTTGCTCCTTCTTAAATGAGGCTATAATAAAAGGACAAGTGGAGTGGAAGATTTCATATAGAACTGACTGTGGGTGAATTTGATCTACCAAGAAAATGAAGCACAATTCACAGTCCTCTATCTTCACCAGGGCCAGAACATTTGTGGCTGGAAGGACATAGGGCCGAGTTAACTGAAAGATTTGTAGAATTCTCCAGTCAAGACATGAACTGCCTTCGTCCTTATCATAAAGTATTACAGCCAGTCATAAACAACTAGCAGGGCAGCTCTTTTCCAAAGGTCAAAGTGCTGCTGACATTGAATCCCACACCAGACCCTTCTAAAGTAAAACTTTAGCAGATAAGCACAATCTGTATTTAACCAAAACTAAAACCGGGACTCAGAAGCGAAATAAAGTGCCCTAAGGCAAGGCACTATCTGGGTGAAAGAATTCTCAGCTGTCTCTAGTCAAAGAAACAGGAATGGACTCTATCAAGCAATGGAGAGCAGACTTATGCAATAGAATAGGGACAATGAGAGTGGTGAGCAACCCCAGCTCAGAAAAGAGAGACAGAGATTTCTTATGCATTCCCAAATCAAGGGACATGCTGTACCACCAACATAACATCTACTATCTATAAACCATTATCAAGAGTGACAAAACTTTTAAGTTTTATATCAACTGAAGATTTAAGCAAAGGCTAAAATACACTACTTTTCAGACAGTACAGGTGATGCAAAAATAAGGAATCTTATCTGTGTACAAACCACTAATATGTTTTGAGAAGTTATTCTTGATAAACCCAAATATATAATAAATATAATTTTAAAATCCAGAGAATGTCCTGAGTCTAGTGATTCCAAGTATATGAATCTATGTATAACACTACCTTCTCTTTGGGAATAGACTGTTTAAAATGTCACCTTTTGCCACTGATTGCATGCATATCTGTGTGTATAATATCCAATCAAAAACGTTTCCTTTTATGCCTGGGCAGAACACTGTACAGAGGCAGCAATGAAAAGATATGGTCTCCAAGCATAACTGGGCCTGAACCACTGCTATGTTTACAGGCCCCCATTCCCAACCCCCTCTTCCTAATAAATCTTCTGATTCACAGAGGAAACTGACAAGCCCCTTTCTATGCCCATGAATCCTTCTCTCAAGAATTCTTCCCTGACCTCTCCATCCCTTCAATGCTCTGAAAACTCACCCCTACCCACAACCTCAGTGTTTACTCCATAATTTCACCCTCAGCCTCTCCAGGGCTCCTCTCCCCCTACATTACAATATTGTCAAATTCCCTCACTCTCATCATTCCTTTCTGTATCTTCTGGAGTAAAACTATGGTACATAATTACAGCCCTTATCTAACCAAATTATAACTGGGTTTCTGGGCAGTTAAATAACCTCTGTCCCTCCATTCCCCTAGCTCTCATAAAGCCCTGCGAATTTCCTATCATTGCACTTAGATGATTCTGTAATAATTACCTGTTTATGCACTGGTCTCCCTACCAGACTAGGAGATCCTTGCTATTAATAACCAGAGCTTTTGCCTCTGTGGGAACTCACACTCAACCTGGGCTCTCAGATGGAGCCAATAAATTCCCGTGGCAAAAACGCTGCTGCAACGTCGGTACCTTTGCATGTGCTATATCCCTGAGCTAGAATGCTAGACTTTTTTCACCTGCCAGGCAAACTCCCACTCAACCATCAGGGTCGTTTTCACACTTCTTTCCCTATGAAGTCCTTCCTGACTCTCCCCCTCTCCCTCTATATTTTGTACATATATCCATTAGAGCGTTTGTCACACTCATACAAATGTTTGTTTACAAATCTAGCTCCCACCCTAGATTGCCCTCTGCTTGAGAGGGGTAATGTCCAGTCATCTTGGTATTCCCAGTGAGAAGCAGCCTCTGGCACGTAGCAGGCGCTTAAAAAATGCTGGTTGAATGAATGAATGTCTACACATGTCCCCGAGGAGATACTATCTCTAACTACGGGGCTCTGTACAAGACTCCGCTCCAAACTAAACAGGGATTGGTTTCTAGGAAGGAGGAGGACGTTTAAGGGCTCGCTGGGGGCCAGGGGAGCAGGGGATTTAAATCGCCAGGGGCGCAAAGGCCTAAAGCCCCAAGGAAGGATATAGGAGAACACGGAGGGGCGGGACCCCGGAGTTGATGGAGGCGGAAGGAGGGTGCGGGGAGGAGCCTGCGGCCAGAGTCCCGCCGCGGCTGCTGACTGAGAGCCGGCGGGCAGGGCGAGGGGCTGGACAAGGGGCAGAGGAGGCTCCCGCCCGCGACCCGCACTCACTCGTCCCCCTGCAGGAGGCTGCACTCGGTGATGGGCCGCACGGCCGCCCTGGGGGGCTCGGCACCCGGACCGGAGGGACGGAAACACAGGCTCAGCTTTTCCTCCAGGCTGCAGGCCAGCGCTGGGAAACCGTCGCCTCCCCCGCCCGGCCCTGCTTCGGCCTCGGGGCTCGCGTTACAGTTCTCCTGGTCCTGGAGGCTCAGGGCCGGCTCCTGGAACTCATAGAAATCCTGCCAGTCCCCGTCCGCCGCCATCGCCGCCTGGTGCAGTCGCGCGCCCCGCCCCAGCCCGCCCCAGCCCGCCCCAGCCCGCCCCAGCCCGCCCCAGCCCGCCCCAGCCCGCCCCAGCCCGCCCCAGCCCGCCCCAGCCCGCCCCAGCCCCGCAGTCTGGCCCCGCCCCCGAAGCTCCGCACCGCCCCCGAAGCACCGCCACGCCCGAGGCCCCACCCCCCTACCTCCGGCGGAGGCTTGGACCTGTCCGGGGCCTCGCAGCCCCGGGGTCTTCCCTTCTCCTGAGTCTTCTTTGAGTTGAGAGCTGGTCCCGGTAGAAAGGAAAACTTTAACTGCGTTGAGTCACTTCCTATAGTCTATCATTCAGGAATAGCTTTACTCTAAGATTTCCTTAGTGGGAACCTGGCCTAAATGTGGCTAAAATAAAGGACTTCTTTAAACTTGCACTCGGTGTCAGATTACTCCCCAAATCATTTCCCCAAAGTAACCTGGCTCCTTTGGTAACTTTACAACCAGAAAAACAGCCATTGTCACTTGGAAATGCTTAAATGGTACCAAAATTCATTCCACAAATATTTTATGTCTCCCACGTGTAAAGCACATGCTAGACCCTCTGCAACATACAAAGATGAACAATTATGCGAGTTAATATTTGCAAAGCACTTGGAACAGTGCCTGACAGTAAGTACCAAATGTGTATGTTTTATAACTAATATATGACTGCTCCCTGCAACGGGCTTACAATGCAGTTAGAGCGATAAAACTGGAAAGCGTTTATACCAAAAAGTATAACTGGGAGTAGAGAGTTACTGTTTAACGTGTATTGAATTTGTTTTGCAAGATGAAGAGCATTGGAGATGGTTACTCAAGAATATAAATGTACTTAATACCACTAAACTGTACACTTAAATATGGTTAAGATGGTAATTTTATGTTATGTGTATTTTACCATCAGAAAAAAATTAGGGGAAAAGATATAATTCTAAGGGAGTGTGAATATGTAGAGGCAACTGATAGAAGCAGTATCTTTGGACTGCAGTAATCAAATACTTCCTTTAGGAATCAGAACATAGTTGGGTCATAAAAGATGAATTCCTATTCTGAAAAATAAATACGAAGTTAATAATAGAAAATAAGATTTTCCCAGTATGTTCTGTCCATGTCTTGACAACGTGGAAACCTATCCTCAAGAATACACGTTAGGGGCTTCCCTGGTGCCGCAGTCGTTGAGAATCTGCCTGCTAATGCAGGGGACACGGGTTCGAGCCCTGGTCTGGGAATATCCCACATGCTGCAGAGCAACTAGGCCTGTGAGCCACAGCTACTGAGCCTGCGCGTCTGGAGCTTGTGCTCTGCATCAAGAGAGGCCCGCACACCGCGAGGAAGAGTGGCCCCCACTTGCCACAACTAGAGAAAGCCCTCACACAGAAATGAAGACCCAACACAGCCAAAAATAAATTAATTAATTAATTAATTAATTTTTAAAAAGAATACATGTTAATACCAAAATTTCCTATTTACCATTCTGATGAATTTTGTCTCGTATTTCAACGATTTGTCCCATATTTAACAAGATACTTCTATAAATCAAGCCTAAGGAACTGTTGATAATTACTTTAAAGGCAATATCATTACCTTCCCATTTCCTTTGAAACCATGAAGGGAGGAGATGTTGAGCTCTACCAAGCCAAGAGCTAGAACTAATTACTCAATGGTTAATAGCTTTGGGGTTGATGAGAAAACATTAGCTCAGCTGACATTCACCTATTTGAATATTACTCAAAAGTGATACTCTAAATGTATCAAAGATCTATTTTTCTCTAGATATTGGGCTAGAGTCATGAGAAACTATGGAATTGACTCAAACTCTTCTAATTATGTACATAGCTAAGGCAAAAAATAATTTTTTTTCTTGACCTGTATTTCCATTTACCTGTGTGGCATGTGTATGTTTGTTAGTGGAAATCAAAATTACTTACTCTTCCCACCCAAATGTAACAACTATCAAATTTTTCATATGCCTGCAAATAAATTGCTATTGGGTTAGCTTTAGTGGTCTCAGAATTTTATTTTAGTCAAATTTTCCACATAGGAGGCTTTTTACTTTTAATTAAATGCAAAGCACCTGGTATCACGCAGACCCTTTGAATACCCCATTGCAAAAACAAGATTTGAATCACTTTTCTTATTTATATTAGCACACCTATAGTAATCTTGGCATTCAACACAATCTATAAAAGTGCTCCCCAAAAACGTGCCTAGGAGAAAACTGCTCCTTTATGGGGAAAGAGCAATGAGACTAGAAAGAAACTATAGTATGGAATAAAATGTTAATTGGTGCTTCTGTAGATTTTAAATAATGACTGTAAACATGAAAAAGGAACAACAGAAAAGTTTAAATGGTAAAACATTCATAACCAGGTTAAATTATAAAGTAGCAGTACTTCAAAGCCTTCCACACACCTCTCCTCATGGGGTACCTGAGGGCTGCAGAGAGCTCCACAGCTTCAAGGACATCCAGCAGGAGTCTGTATTCCACCCGGTTGCGGCCTCAATTCCTTATGCCTGCTCTTTCCTTTAGTCCTTTTGGTCCTCCAGTCAAACTGCTTTTTTTTTTTTTTAGAAAATCCAGCTCCCAGTTACATTTGTTACAGAACCAGGTTCATTTTGCCTGACCAGCAGCAAGCAAAAGCACTGAAATGCCAGGAAACAGAGGGTTTATTCACAAGGCAGTCAAAGTAGAGACAGAACCAGCCTCAAGCCCGCGTCAGGAAGACAAGGGGCTTGGGGTATTTATGAGATAAAGACTAAAGGAGTAGGGCAGTCTGAGGCGTGGGGGGCCTGAGGAGCCTGATTGAAAAAAGGTGTGGTTAATCCGTGCAGGTGGAACTAAGCTACAGGCCTCTGCAGGTTCAGAAGTGGAGGCACTTAGCACAAACTGAGGGTGGAGTTTTTAGCCCTCTAACATCAAAAGGTCACTCCGCAGGCATGCCTAGTTGGAGGGTGGGTGGTCCTACCCAATCTTAACCAGCTCGTCTGGAACTAGACACACCTGACACCAATTCCTGGAAAACGACTTGGGCAAACATCTTACTGTTTAGGCTACATGCAGCTTACAGGACCTGCAAGTCTTTTTAACAACAATTAAAATGACCTTGATTGGTGAAGGCAAGTTACAGGTGAAATGGATTTAACTAATGATTACCTACAGTTTCACTACTCCCTAAACCTCCTCACTTAATAATTTCCTGACAGCAACCTTAGCCCACTTTCCAGCAACTCTTCTTCCCATCAGCTAAATTCTAGCTTTCTAACGTTGCCACAGATCAGGCCAAACCATACGCTTCCTGCCAGTCTCAACCTGTTTAGTTCACTCCATCAACACCTAAAGGCTTCTGATTAAGAAGAGGTCCCCTCACTTCACTGTATCTCACATGACCTAATTCTACTAATCTGTCCACCGAAATCTATTTATTTCAGGCTTTTATTTCCTAGAGAGCAGATAAATATGAACACATGTAAACATGCTTGCTCACTTCATGTATTAAGAAAACTTAGCCTATAGAGTGAATTTTCAGCACTTGATTCAAAATTAGAAAGATAATATAGAGTAAGTTCTAAAGAGAGCTTCATGGCACTTGGGTATTATGTTCAGATTAATCATTCAAGATGGAAAAAGTTACTTCTCTTGTTTGACAACATTATTTAAATTTTGCACATATATAGTATATCACAGTGAAAATTTAAGTAACAAAAAATAGAAAAGTAGATTATTCAACATATAGACCACCTAAACATTTAATTAATCAGAAAATGTAAGAACTGCAAAAGAAAGAAACAAACCATTGAACACAGGACCGGAAAATACCTGGCTCTTAAAGTATCACACAAGCAAATGCTGAAGGCATTATAAAGCAAGAGTAAGACAATGAGAATGTATATACATGAAAATTTCTTGAGAAAAGCTAAGCTAATGGCTAAGTTTATTCAATAACAAGGTTAAAAATAAGTAAATAAAAACAGAGCTGACAAAACAAAAGTAAGAAGAATTGAGAAATCCATATGTTGAACCGAGAATTTAAGGAGAGGTTGCTGGTTTTCCAAAAAAGGAAAGGATGGGCTCTTTCCATTTTGCCTCTATTAAAAAAAAAAAAAAAAGAAACTTTTGAGTAATCAAAATATCACAATATAGGCTTTATTATTAAAGAGTATTTAATTCTAATTATCTAAGTTTGTTAGTGATGAATCTTTAATTTTAATGATCAGTTCGGAGTCTTGATCAGGCAGAACGTGATCAAGGGTCTGTGGAAACAGAGCTACACCACCAAGAGAAGGAACCAAGGTGACTGGCCATGGCCACAGCCTTACAAGGTACCAAAATAACTGAGTAAGAAAGACAGTGCCAAGTATATACCTGGTTGTGTTCTGGGGAGTCAAATGCTGGTCTCAAAAAGTTAATGGAAACAACTATTAGCAGCGGTTATTTATCTAACATTATGACAGCTCTAACAATTTAACCTTCAACAATCCTGTTACGGAAAGCACCCAATGCACATTCTAAACTGCCTAAATTCTCTGCTTTGGAATATTCTTAATTTTCTCATCTGAAATTAAGATCATGCAGAGTTGAATATGCCAAATTTTATCTAATTTTTTTTTTTGAGGACTTGCAGTATTCTGTGCACGGAGGCATCTTGGGATGGTGAACCCCTCTCTGTTCCCTCTTTTCTATGATTGTCAGTACTGTATGCCCTCACTATTCATCTTATCATAGAACAAAGAACGAGGAGTGGAAACTCTTCCTCCCACAAACAAGAGGAAGAGGCTACACGTGGCTCTTAAAATTTGTAGAAGAATATTCTTGCCTCCTTTAGGACTATGAGTAAGACAAAATATGAACAAAAGAACTATAACAATGGGAATGTAGTATATTCTCTATTATTTCTTCTCTTCAGAAGATTGTGATCTCGGTCTTTCCACATCAGCATTCATCTCTAACTTTCCCACAGGAAAGTTGGTCCTAACCTTAATCATTTAAGATGACATTTTTGTGCACAAGTAACCTGAGTTCAGTACCTCTGTCACTGGGGTCCCTGTATGTATTTCAGCATCTTTGTCTCCCGGAGCCTATCTTGCCCATATTTACTGAACCCTCTATTCTGAATTCTTTGTCTCATTACCAACCAAGATCGTTCAGGTCTAAAAAATTCTCAAAATTAATCCACTGTGGCAGAAAGCAGATGGTTGGTGCCCGGGTCATGGGATGGTTTGGGGTAGGAGAATTAACTGCAAAAGGACACAAGGAAAACTTCTGGAGTAATGGAAAAACTATATGACTTGATGATAATGGTGACTATGTAGGTGTACACATTTATCAAACAGTAAGCTTAAAACAAGTACATTTTATTGCATGTAAACCTAACTTTATAAAATTTTTTAAGGTGTGGCTTTATAGCCAAAAAAATGGAAACAACCCAAATGTACACAGACAAATGAATGCATAAGCAAAATAGGGTGTGTGTATATATATATGTATATATGCAATGGAATATTATTCAGCCTTAAAAAGGAAAGTAATTCTGACACATGCTACAACATGGATGAACCTTGAAGACATTATGCTAAGTGAAGCCAGACACAAAAGGATAAATACCATATGCACTTATACAAGGTACCTAGAGTAGTCAAAATCATGGAGTCAGAAAGTAGAATGGTGGTTGCTAGGGGCTGAGAGGAGGGGGAAAGGGGGAATTAGTGTTTCATGGGTACAGAGTTTCCATTTGGGAGGATTAAAAAATTCTAGAGATGGATAGTGGTGATGACTGCACACATTGTAAATGAACTTAACTCACAGAACACCTAAAAATGTTAAAATGATCATTTTTATGCTATGTATATTTAACCACAATTTTTTCTAAACAGAGTGGCTTTATTGAATCAATTGTTAGAATTGCCCTGTACAGATATGCCCTGCTTATTCAACATCTGATCTCTTTAAAGTGGATTCAAATCAGACATTTAAAATTAGTTCATACACTGTATGGAGTAATTGTTGATGGACTGTTAACTTGTTAATTATCTCTTCTATCTTACTTTTTGATTCAAACTGTATTTTATGCTGCAATTATATACATTGACTTCACTAGAAAGTAATGCAAGATTGATAAAATCGACTGTTGTCATTTGAAGACTTGAGTTTGAGGGGCTAATTCTAAGGAGGAGAAATTCAGTAGAGATGGAAATCTCTCTGGCCCAACACAGGAAAAAAAATAAAGAAAAGAGGAAAAGGTGCCTTCAAGAAAACAGACCAAGTCCACCTCCTATTGAATTGGCGGGGTGGGGGACTAAAAAATAAAAATAAGCTCTACTAAGCACAACAACAGTCTGTCAGAAGGTGACACTGGGGAAGACTGACAGCACATTCATTCAGGGGACCAGGTGGCATTAATAGAGGCTCCTCCAGATATATAGTAAGACATAGATGCAGACGGTTCATAGGAGTTTGCAACTGAAGAGAAACCAGGAGGCTTGGATCACATTTGGATGAGCTAAATGGATTCTGTAAATAATCAGACTTTTTGTCTGATCCAGGTCTCACATTTTACGTTCATCATGTGCATTATGTTCTATTTTCTGGTATACATATTAATATAAATTTCTTATAAGGGTATTTCCACAGTCTCAAGAGTGTTAGGACAGGGAACCACAGCACCCAGCAATACTCGATGAAATCAGCTGGAGGAGTCCTCCAAAATTTGACCGATGAGGGTATTACAAGAATAAGTATTAAAATTGGAGTGTCTGTCTTTGGACTTTTATTTTCTTGAGTCTTTGTCTTTGACTTGCTTTTTCCCTCCGAAATTTTGTTTCCAGAGATGTTGACATTTCTTTTGCTATCTTTAGAGAAGGAAAATTTCATTGTGAGTGGGGTTGGGATGGGCTGAGACTGGGAGGGGGGGTATATCTGTTCTACATGTTACATTATATATATATATATATATATATATATTTTTTTTTTTTTTTTTTTTTTTTTTTTTTACAGTACGCTGGCCTCTCACTGTTGTGGCCTCTCCCGTTGGTGGAGCACAGGCTTCGGACGCGCAGGCTCAGCGGCCATGGCTCACGGGCCCAGCCGCTCCGCGGCATGTGGGATCTTCCCAGACCGGGGCACGAACCCGTGTCCCCTGCATCGGCAGGCGGACTCTCAACCACTGCGCCACCAGGGAAGCCCTACATTATAATTTTTTAAAGCTGTAAATTTAACAGGGTTTTTCTTTTCTTTTTTTTTTTAAAGAGTAGTCAAAATGTCTTGACATCTAAGGAGCTACACCAGTATTGCTGCATCCGAACAGCCTCATCAAAATGTTCTGGATCTAAATAAATAAACCACTTAAGTCAGATAGGGCTTGGATCTGCAAAAGCAAAGTAAAGTGGCCTATTAAGATAATTCTTACATAATTTAAGCAAACACACACATAATTGCTTAATTTTCTGCTTGATTTGACTAGGGTAGACTCGGAAGTGAGCTAATTGTTTCTAATCTTGTATCAGAGGGTTAAGACTAGGTATCTTGGGAATTCCATGCTGTTTTTTAAAGAAAGAAAGGTTACTTTTATTCCACATCATAAAGAGAGAGTAGCTTTGTACTTGTGAAGGGCAGATTTGCTCTTTGGAAGACTGGATGAGTGTACACCCTGAATGATCCTGAGTCTCACCAGACTGGGTGTTCCAATGGAACTAGCTCAGTCATTCCCGCTCTGTGACTCAAGACTCCAAGTACTGCTGCTGCCTAAACTCAGCAGATGAGCGGTATTCGAGAGGACAAGCATGCTCAGGGTTTTACCCAGAGGAGCCAGCTAACCCCAGCCTCAGCCTTCTCCTGTCATGGAATGAGTTGTGTTCCCCCCAAGTTCATGTTGAAGTCTCAACCCCTAGTACATCAGACTATGACTGCACAGACTGTCCCCAACTTGCCATGGTTCAGCTTAGGATCTTTAGACTTTACAAAGGTGCACAAGCAATACGCATTCAGTCAAAACCATACTTCAGATTTTGAATTTTGATCTTTTCCCGAGCTAGCGATACGTGGTCTGACACTCATGATGATGGGCAGCGGCAGCTCCCAGCAGCTCCCAGTCAACCACGTGATCACAAGTGTGACCAACCAATACACTTACACCCATTCTGGACCCACACAATCATTCTGTTTTTCACTTTCAGTACAGTATTCAATGAATTACACGAGATATCCAACACTTTCTTATAAAGTAGACTGTGTTAGATGATTTTGCCCAACTGCTGGCTAATATAAGTGTTCTGAGCATCTTTAAGGTTAAGGCTAAGCGATCATGTTTGGTGAGTTAGGTGAATTAAATGCATTTTCAAATTAATATTTTCAACTTACAATGGGCTTATCAGAATATAACCCCATTGTAAGTCAAGGAAGGGCTGTGTTTGGGGGTAAAATCTTTAAAGAGGTGATTAAGTTCAAATGAGGTAGCTGGGGTAGGGTCCTAATCCAATATGACTGGTGTCCTCATGAGAAGAGGAAAGGGTGCATAATGAAAAGACTATGTGGGGCTTCTCTGGTGGCGCAGTGGTTGAGAGTCCGCCTGCCAATGCAGGGGGCACAGGTTCGTGCCCCGGTCTGGGAAGATCCCACATGCCGCGGAATGGCAGGGCCCGTGAGCCGTGGCCGCTGAGCCTGCGCGTCTGGAGCCTGTGCTCTGCAACGGGAGAGGCCACAACAGTGAGAGGCCCGCATACCGCAAAAAAAAAAAAAAAAAAAAAAAAAAAGACTATGTGAAGACACAGTGAGATGGTGTCCATCTGCAAGCCAAGGAGGGAGACCTCAGAAGAAACCACCCTGCTGACACTGTGATATTTGACTTCTAGCCTCCAGACCTGTGAGGAAATAAATTTCTGTTGTTTAAGCCACCAAATCTTTGGTATTTTGTTATGGCAGCCCTAGCAAACAAATATACCTCCCCAAGTCATACCAGTGGCTTCTGGGAGTCTCCTCTTGAGCTCAGGACAGATATGATTCTGTTCCTTCTTCTGAGTATTGGTCTCTCCTAGAAATAACAGTAACAGAATGTTAAATGGGTGAATTACTAATAAAGAGCAGAGCCAGACCTTTCCCTGTATCCCATTACTCATCTATAGGAGAGAAGACTAGAAAGTATAAAGGATTAGAGTCATTGAGATGCAGAGCTGCTCCCCCATATGGTTGGGGTACTCCCACTCAAGCCAAGTGAGAGAGCTTCCAAGAACCAGAGAGTGGGCAGAGCTTGCACTAAGGGTAAGCAGTGTCCTTCTCTCCAGCCAGATGGTTACTGAGACGCAGGACCCAGATCCCAATGCTCCCATGGGCCCAGAGTAGGACATCGTGAGTTCTTGGAACAGAACTTACAAACTAGACATTCCTCTTGCCTGCAGAATTCTGTAGACAGGAGGCTGGAGGAGCGGCCCATGATGACAGGTCCAAAGAGAGAAGGCAGCAGAGGAAGCAGCCACACATACACTGTTTGTTGGGCAAGTGTTATGATTCTCCCTTGTGGGCCAAGTGGACACCCCAGAAGGTAGCTAGACTCAAGTCACCTTACAAGGTTCCACCAAAAAATATGAGCAGGGTTAAGGAGACTCCAGCAGGAGACCTCAACCTAGGAGGAAGGGAGTATGCAGAGCAAAAAGGGATGTGATGCAGACGGAGTGAAAAGGCAAGCTAAACCCCTTCCCCTGCTGGTTCGCAGGTCAACCCTGAGCAGGGGAGGGGAGAAGTTTTGACATGAATATAAGATGGAAGTGGTTATTTACACTAAGTCAGATTTTTTCTACCTGAAAATGAGACTGTTTTGATTTATGAAAGTGACGGAAAAGCCATAGAATCTGACCAAGACGTCAGTCAGGGGTAGGGAGGAGAAACTGGACAGAGCATGTTAAAGGCTGAGATGGGAGAGGAAAGGGAGACTTTTCCTCATTGTATTCTACCAAATTCAACCTATACCATATTTCAGCACCATGACACTCAAAAACTTTAGCTCTAACCACCCTGGACAGACACCATAGACAACCTCTCTATTCTCATCTCTCTGAGATGGTTCCCATTCCCTGCAGCCCATGCTCAAAGCCCTCCCATTTTCTTTCAAAAGCAGCAATGCCTGGGGGCTTCCCTGGTGGCGCAGTGGTTGAGAGTCCGCCTGCCGATGTTCGTGCCCCGGTCTGGGAGGATCCCACATGCCGCGGAGTGGCTGGGCCCGTAAGCCATGGTCGCTGAGCCTGTGAGTCCGGGGCCTGTGCTCCACAATGGGAGAGGCCACAGCCGTGAGAGGCCCGCATACCGAAAAAAAAAAACAAAAAAAGAACAGCAATGCCTGATAAATATCAACTCATACAAATACAAATGCTTAAGGAGTTTGCTAATCCAGTACAATCAAACTCAACCTCGACTGAGATCACCTGGCACCACTATAATGATAATTAATCTACATTTAAACCACCAAATAAAGACAATACCAAGTAGAAACAGAATGAAGTACAGATGACGACCATCTAAATGAAAAGTCTTCCAAAATTCCAGGCTGCAGTCAGGATGCAGTGCAGTTGATTAAATGGGTCACAGATCAGGGGAAAATCTACCAAATCTCTGGTCCCATCATAAAAGAATGATGGCTGGAAGGTATTAAGTACTGGAAGTCACAGAGGACCAAAGACACCAATTCTGTGTCTTTGGTTCTCTGTGACCAAAGAAAGTTTGCAAGAAAATGCAGTTCAGGTGAAAATGACAAGGTTACCTTTTGCTGTGGGATGTTAAATGATTTGGTTCAGCACATGCATCCATCATCCCTACCTCAAAGTTTAGGGCTTTAGTATTTGACAAATACAGATCCCTCCTCCTTTGCTGAATACATGGTTTAATGCTAATATATCATTTTTATTTGTCAAAAAAAATTATTATTCATTTCCTCTCCTTGGTTATTCGAGTTTGCTTTGTCACAAGGCTCAATTCCAGCCCTCCAAATAGAGATGCTTGTGTACACGTTCATGGAAAATGTTGATAGGAATGAAAAAATAATACATCAGAAGATTCTGAAGCCTATCACTCCTCAGAAGATTTCACTAATTGAGTAAAGACAGCCAAAATTTAAGAAGCAGCAGAAACCATTTGCTTTGTCATAAGCACCTGAGAAATGTTATAGGCAACAGAGAACTGAAAATATCTCTCCAATTCTCCCAATAAAACACAAAGAGTAACAGTTGCACATGGACAGATTCTTGTATTTGAACAAAGAAGAGACTATGATAAGCCACTATTATTATGGGCAGTGTCCTACCTAGGAATTTGTTTCTATGAATTGTTTTGAAGATCGATTAGTTTCTATGCTTGTTCTACATTTAAAATTGATATCAAATTAGTCTCCCCAAAGCAAAGGGCGACACAGCTAAAGACTTTGCTTTAATACTCCCTGAAGCAGGCACTGATTTTATGAGTTTAATAACATTAAATGACCTAGGAAGCAGAGATCCATTTCCAGTGTCTAATAAAATAAACAATATTTAGTCCTCTGAAATAAAATTCTTTAATTGAAGATCAGCTATAAGGAAATATGGTACTTATACACCTTCTAAAAATGTCAGAAGACCAAAGAAGGATGATCAAATTACTTACTAATAATAAGGAAAATATATTGATAAATTATGTTAGAGAAAAGATTGAATTTTCTTTCTGTTGTCTGTGGGAAATCATGTTACAAAATTGCAGTCCAATGAGAGGTAAATCAAGAATAACAGCCAAAATGTAAGAGAAAAGTATTATAGAGAAGTGTTAGAAAGGTAATTCTTTAGGGGAACCCTCCTACACCGTTGGTGGGAATGTAAATTGGTGCAGCCACTATGGAAAACAATATGGAGGTTCCTCAAAGAAATAAAAATAGAGTTGCCATATGATCCAGCAATCCCACTCCTGGGCATATATCTGGACAATACTATAATTCAAAAAGATACATGCACCCCTATGTTTATAGCAGCACTATTTACAGTAGCCAAGACACGGAAACAATCTAAATGCCCACTGATAGATGAATGGATAAAGAAGACGTGGCATATATATACAATGGAATATTACTAAGCCATAAAAAAGAATGAAATAATGCCATCTGCAGCAACATGGATGGACCTAGAGATTAGCATACTAAGTGAAATAAGTCAGAAAGAGAAAGACAAATATCATATGATATCACTTATATGTGGAATCTAAAATAGGACACAAATGAACTTATCTACAAAACAGAAACAGACTCACAGATACAGAGGACAGACTTGTGGTTGCCAAGGGGGAAAGGGATGGCAGAGGGATGGATTGGGAGTTTAGGATTAGCAGATGAAAACTATTATGTACAGAATGAATAAACAACAAGGTCCTACTGTATAGCACAGGGAAGTATATTCAATATCCTGTAATAAACCATAGTGGAAAAGAATATGAAAAAGAATATATATGTGTGTAACTGAATCACTTTGCTGTACAGCAGAAATTAACACAACGTTGTAAATCAACTATACTCCAATAAAATAAATTTTTAAAAAAAGAAAGTTACTTCTTTTATAATATTATGTTGTTTTTCTGGATTTTATGTTTGTGATATTTGTCACCTTTTTAGAAAATGTTACTTGTTATAAATTTTTCTCATTCTAAATAAATATTTAGTTTGATAGCTAATTTTGTATTTTTTTCTTAAGCAGATTCCACCAAATTATACAAGCTTCAGGATCCATAAAATCTGCACTGCTCCTAATCAAGTGGCCTCTACTAAGGAGGTGGGTGGAATCAGCCAGGTTTGGCCTGACATTTACCGCTATTTGCAAGTAGTTAAATATTCATGAACAAAAAATTTTTAAAGCTTTAGTTAAAACTGAAAAAGACTGGACTATGCTTCAGTATGTACAACATGTGTCTTGGGAGGAGATTTTATTAAAGCCAAACAGGGAGGATATCTGTGGTAGACACTGCTAGCCTATATCCTACCAGATTCCTCTTCTTCCTGGACACACGTATGGACTACATTTCCCAGGCTCCCTTGCAGTTGGGTGTTGTAATGTGAATGCATTCTAGCCAATGGAATGTGGATGGAAGAGATGTACGTCCCCCTTCCAGACCTAGCCCATGGAAACCTCTCACCCAAGAGCCTCTATTTCTTCCCCCTCCACTGGCTTAAGGCAAGCTAGCACAGTGACCTGGCAAACCACAGTCAAAGGTAAAAGAGACATGAAGTGGAGGGAAGCTGCGTCTCTCTTATTCACTGCTGGGAAGGAAACCAAATTTGAACATCCATTTTGTTCTTCAAGTTAACAAGAAATAAACTGTTTATTGTGTAGCCACTGGGATTCAGGGGTTTATCTGTTATGGCAGCTAATAATATTTCAACTAATGCTGTTTTATTACTGGAAGAATAGAATTTTTAAAAAATTATGTTATACGTAAGTTTAATGAGATCCTATTTGTCTGTATATAAAAATATGTGTATGTGTATTAACGTATATATTAACGTATATATGTCTGTATATAAAAATATGTGTATGTGTATTAACGTATATATGTTTTATGTATATAAATATGTCTGTAGTCACATTTTCTCTTATGGGTCACATTTTACATTACTAGCTAATAACAGACTACAGTATATGCTCAGCATTTCTGAGATTTGGATATTTTCTAACAGACATTAAAATTTCTAAAGACTTAAACCTATCCATCAATGTAATAGACCTTTAAGGATTGTGACTTCCCCTTTATTAACATTTATGCTGAGAGGCTCTTCCATGGATGCTAGAGAAAAGAATCCTGCATTGCGATGGAGGTTCCATGAAAGGCCATCTATGTTCCTCGTCAACTTTGATTCTAGGTTCCATATATTCTACGTATAAAGCAAGGTTCCATTGGACTCTCTGGGTCAAACTACATTAATGATAATAACCCATGTTTTATTGCACTTGCCCTTACTGACTTATGCTGTTCACACCGTGTCTGCCCTCACCTTCAGCTAGGTCTTGCCTCACATGTGCTTAGAATCAAGTCTTTTCAGTTTCTGCTACCCCACTGTGGTAGCTCTGAGCTGTTGCGCATTCCGATGTGCAGCACCACCTCTGCGAAGCCCTTGCTACTTCCATCGAGAACCATGCCTTCCTGCTGAGCATAGCCACTGATGCATGGCAGTCCACAAGATTCGAGGTCTGTGGGGAGGTAGGGAAAAAGTGCCTTTCGGTCTTTTGCTCTATAATCTACTGCACTCTGGTGTCTTAGAAAACTGCTAATAGACAAGTTTTTGAGTTTTCATATCTTTGTTTTTGCCAATCCTTAGACATGAATCTATGGAGCTGGGTCAGGAATACTTTTGAATTACAGATATTTCGTGGCTTTTAGAAACATGCCTTACCTATCAATCTGGATTTACTTTAGCAAGTTGGTCCTGGCTCCATCTGCCCTTAGGATATATGCTCTTCAAGGAGACACCGCGGTGATCCAAGTTGGCCAGACTTGCTGGAATTTCATTTTAGGCTCAGGTGTGGTGAGCTTGAACCAGGTGTCTAGTTGATAAAATTGCTCTAAATACACCTAATCCTCCAAGAGAATAGAACCTTCTGTACTTTTTGTTTCTCTGAACTTCTCTGATGACAAGTTGGGGCAAATGAAAGTCCTAACATAGTGGACATATGAAAATTGTGTAATATTCTCTGAAATGAGAACAAGGTTAATATATATTTTACTCTATTACTACTATGGGCCACTTTTTAAAATTGGGTTTTAGAAGAAAAAAATAGGAAGAGAGGTGGGAAGGAAGAGAGCAAGTGTGGACTGAAGATGAGAAGTTCTATTCATTGATTTACTCTCTGACTTACCTAGGGGGAGGAAGGTCCTTAAAAGCATTGTGAAGATCAGAGATCAGAAATTGTTTAAGGGGAGATTGATCTTCTTCATCTTTTATTTTTCTATTTGATCCACTCCCCACCCCCTGAAAATTATTAAGCAGCTATTATAACCTGTGACCTGTGATAATGAACAAACTGCTGTGGGCAGAAGCAATCAGTGACTTCTCAGGCAAGGCCTTTGACCTACCTTATAACTGCTCTCCACTTCACCTCTAAGACAAAATGGTACCACAGTTAAGCAGCCACTGAAACCATCCACAGACCTGAAAGACAGTGAACTTGACTCTCTATGAGGAAGAGGAAGAGGGCATGAGATGACACAGGTCAAAAACTGCCTCACCTAACGGCAATAACTAACATCCAAACTAAACAAACATTGAGAGTCAAATCAGTTGGCATTTCTAACTTACACAAAAGTAAGCAATGAAAATTAAAGTGTTCATTAAACATGTTTACCAGATTACCTCTTTCTGCAGCACTAGACTGGAGCAGAAGTCTACAACCATTTACAGTATTTATAAATAAAGCCTTATTGGAACACTCTCATTAGTGTACATATTGTCTATGACTGCTTCTCACTACAATGGCAGAACTGAGTAGTTTCAGCAGAGATTTTAAGGCCCTCAGAGCCTAAAAGATTTACTATCTGCCTTTTACAGAGAATGTTTGCCAACCTCTAGACTAGGTGGATAGAGCTGTGAGGCTATTACTATGCTAAGGAAGTGGCAGTATTTGCTACTGGGAAGTGTAAAATAGTCACCCTGTCCAGCATCCCCTTTTCTTCCTGGGCCCATAGAACAGTCTCCAGGAGAGAAATGAAGTGAAACAGACTAGTGGAAAATTATGCTTTTCATAGTGAAAAAAAAAAAATGTTTCAGAAAAAGAACGGGAGACAAATATGTTATTTTTTTGTATATCAGCTACTGCTGTTTGCTACAAGATTTTTCTACAGCCTAACCATTGTTCACTGCTCAGAGCAAAAGCTGCTATTTCCAAACTAACAGAAAAGATAGATCAATGGTTTCCTGATGTTGGAATGGAAAAGTAATTTCTAAGCATAAAAGTAAAGAAAGAAACCAATAGAGTAGAAAAGTGACTCATTCTCCAGTGAAATATTAAGTACAAATTATTTACGTATAAAATTTTATAAATAAATACATGTTCATCCAACACATAATTTCATGTTCTTAAATGACCTAAAAGAAGAGCAGAGAAGGGCATTAGCTAAAAATGTGGAGCATAATTTGGAGTGGGAGGTAGTGCCCAGAGAAGAAGTCCCTGTGTACTAATGAAAAGTCAGTTTTCAAGACTGGGGCCCAGAATAAAGAGATGAAGGACCTGGCTGTACTGACACAGAGAAAGATCAGACAGCTGGCTCTGGAGGTCTGACCTTCTGGGCATTACTTCTCATGCCACAATGATACCTGCGGGAGAGCAGTTTCATGCACCACATTCCACTGGAACTGTGGGTGGGCTCATTGGCCAGTGAGAGTAGAGCTGCTGTGATTCTGTGGGGAGCATCTCACTTCACCGTGAACTGGCTCTGTACCATCATCCTCTTTGCCCTTTGTACATCCTTTTGTCATCCAAATAAGAAAAGGTATAAATAAGGAGAAAAAATAAAACCATCTCAAGCCATGAACGTCTAATTGTGTTATCTGTTAGACCCTAACAGATAGTTGGTTAAAACTATATTTTATGAAGAAAATTTTAAAAACCTTAATTAAGCCTTTAAAGCCCAATCCCAAAGCAGAAATCTGATAGTAAACTACCAGAACTGACTTAATTTTTTTAAAATTAATTTCCTTATGTTATAAAATGCCATAAACAGAACCAAAAAGCAAATGACAACCTGGGATTATATTTGAAACATAGATAAGAGACAATGAAAGTCGTTAACAGATACAGATGTTTTCAAATCTGAAAAATAGAGATAGCCCTAAAATAGGTGAAGATCATGAATGAACAATTTGTGAAAGAACAATTGGCTAATATACAAGTTAAAAGTTCAGTGTCGATAGTAAACAAGGAAATACAAATTAAAGTGGGATAATTAGTGCCTATAAAATTAGAAGGTAGTTTTAATTTATTATTTATTTATTTTGGCTGTGCTGGGTCTTAGTTGCAGCATGTGGGATCTTTGGTTGTGGCATGCAGACTTCTTAGTTGCACCATGTGGGATCTAGTTCCCCGACCAGGGATCGAACCCAGGCACCCTGCGTTGGCAGCGTGGAGTCTTACCCGCTGGACGACCAGGGAAGTCCCTAGAAGGTAATTTTTAAATGATAATATTAAATGTATTCTTTATGGTGAAGGTTAAAGGGAAGAGGTACTTTCAAACACTTTGGGACAGTGTGTAAACTTTCTAGAGGGCAATTTGGCATATATATTAGAGCAGTTGTTGCCCAGTCAGGCATTTAAACACAGGAAATTTAATACAAGAGTTGATCAGATAATAGAAGGGCCAGAGAAACCAAAGGGGAAGATCATGCTACCTGGAGGTCATTAACCTCAGGACTAACTCTACCCCTTGGCCTGGAGAAGCAAAAGGAAAAAGGTGGTATTACACAGGGTCCACAAGCGCCACCACAGGCCCTGGGCAGCAAGTCAACATTGGTGTTTCTGGACTTGCTGCTGGACCCTGGAATCACCTGCAGTTGGCTCCCAAGGCTGCTGATGGAGCCAAAAGCAGGGAAAAAAATGGCTTCTACCCAACAGGCAAAGGAGTCTGGGAAATGTAGTTTGCAGGCTCCCAGGCACCTGTACAGAAGAGGGTATTAAAGGGAAAGTATGGGTCTGAGAGCCAAAATTTAAAACTCTAGTGCATGCATCAGTAGCATAAAAATGTTTATATACTGTCAATTACAACAATTTTCCTATATAAATGTTTAAGGAA
This sequence comes from Phocoena sinus, assembly GCF_008692025.1. NCBI lineage: Eukaryota > Metazoa > Chordata > Mammalia > Artiodactyla > Phocoenidae > Phocoena > Phocoena sinus. Next base: position 29,361,572 of record NC_045775.1, read on the forward strand.
ATAAGTGGCAAAACACAAAAAGATTTATGTACAAGGACTTTTGTAATTGTGTCACACTCAGTAAGATTTGCCATGTCTGGTTGTTTTTCCCTTCCTGTATTCCTCGTGGTTGCAACTAGACTTGATCCATGAGTTCAGAAGTGGCATGTGTCACTTCCAGGATGCATTTAATCGCCCCCGTGAATCTCTCCAGAGTTATCTTTTCCCTCTGGCACAGTGAGCAACTACATTCGAGATGGCGCTGCTGTTAGACTAGGTCCCTACACGACTATGATGTGCAGAGGTTCCTTACTAACCCCATATGTGAGTGAAAAATAAATCTCTGTTATTTTAAGCAACCGAAAATTGAGGGTTGCTTGTAATAACAACAGAAACAGACAGATTTGACTTGCACACATGGAATGCTTTATGAGAGGAGAGAATTACAACCAATGTGTTCAATAATATGGGAAAGTGAAATAAATTACTATATATCCACATCATGGAATATATTGTTGCCAGTGAAAAGTGCTTTTGGAGAATATTGAAAGAGATGAGAAAATCTTCACCACAGAAAATTAAGTGGAAAAAACAGAATATAAAACAATATATTAAAAAAATCAATGTATATTAAATGAGACTCATACACAAGGTTATATATAAAATGTTCTGTGCAGTGAGTGCTCAAATGGTATGTTATTACTGTATAATCAGAAACATGTAAATGACATAGTATTGGGCTCAATGGATGGGCCACCCCAGATTCGGACACATGCTTGACATTCTGGCTGAGGTGGCCCTAAGCAGTGGCTTGTATTGTTCCTGTGGTCATGGCGTCAGGCAATGCTGCAGTCCCTCATGACACTTGTGGGCATGACCAGCCAGCGTCTTACCTGGACTTCCCTCTTGTTGCTGAGGCACGAGACGCTATGGGCTTTGGGCTAAATGATGGCATGGAACCCACTGGGCACCCACCAAGCGGGGTCTGCGAGGTTGCATGTTGCAGGCAAGGATATGGGAAGTGCCACTGACGCATGCCTACACCCCGGCTCACCCTGAGGACTGTGTCTTATGCTACAGATGCAACAGTTGCCATCTTGGATCTAGGCTCCCTGACAGACAGCTGAGACAGCTGATGGAGGGAGCAGGTGGTGCAACCTGGAAGTGTGGGGCAGTAACTCCTTGCAGAGCAAACTTTGATCACTGGAAATGGGAGCCAGAGGATAATTCTTCTCCCTACCACCGCCAGAAAGGAGCTGCAACAGAGTCATAACAGCTTTCTGAAGACATCCTGCAAGAACGAGAAATCAACAGCACTTGTCACCCAGCTGTGGCCAGCTTCGTAACCCGCTCTCCTTCTTCCTTTGCTTCCCTCTCGCTTCCTGGGATTGGGCTCCCCAGTGAAGTGTTTTAAGGTTTAGCCTTAGGCACTGTTTTCTAGGGATCAGCCTCAGACAGTTACTTATACTTCTATACACGTTTCATGGTTCCAAGTATAAGATCAATGCTTCTAAAATAGCTTACACGATGGGACTTACCTGGTGGCGCACTGGTTAAGAATCCGCCTGACAATGCAGGGCGCACGGGTTCGATCCCTGGTCCGGAAAGATCCCACATGCCACGGAGCAACTAAGCCCGTGAGCCACAACTACTGAGCCTGTGCTCTAGAGCCCGCGAGCCACAACTACTGAAGCCTGTGCGCCTAGAGCCCGTGCTCCACAACAAGAGAAGCCACCGCCATGAGAAGCCCGTGCACCACAACAAAGATTAGCCCCCGCTTGCCACAACTCGAGAAAGCCCGCATGCAGCAACGAAGACCCAACACAGCCAAAAAATAACTAAAGTAAAAAATAAAATAAAATAGCTTACACGATCCTGTCCCCATCTACCTGATAGCAGCACACAGCCAACGTCACCTCCCAATCTCTTTGAGGAAGAAACAGAGGTGAGGATAAGACATAGAACATACGATGGAGGCTTTAGTGCCATAATTGCTTGAATCTCAGCAAAGCTGTATGAATTTTAGATATTTGATTACTTTAGAAATGCAAAGAAAAGAGCACAGCAACATTTCATTTCCCAAGGGACGATAACAGATGCGAGGCTTGCTAACACAAGCATATATAGCTTTTCTAACGCTTTGCTATAGAAGGGTTCCATCACAGCATGTCGCAGCTACCACAGGAAGTTTATTTCTTCTTTCTTCCTATATCTGACCTAACATTCTGCAGCCTCATTCACCTACTTGTACCTGTAGGACCTAGACAAGCTCTTTTGTGATTGGTTTCTGACCCACACCAGCCTGGAAGAGCTCAGAAACAGCTATCAGCCAGGTCTCTCCAGCATGGATGTGTGCTTTTGTGCCCCTGGGCCCCTGGCTGGCCACCTTGAACTTCACAACTTCAGAGCTTGCCTGGGCCTGAGCCTTTCTGTGCTTGAAGCCAGGCTCCTCTGATTCCCGACATTTGGGTGTCCTGTGACCTGTGAGTCATCTTGCTCGTTGACTCCTGGCCTGCTTTCACTTCCTGACATCGGAGCTAGTGCTGGTAACTGCTCACCTTTCAGGTACTGACCCTTGGCATATGGCAGATGTTGCTGGCCCCAACTTTTGCTTTGACTGAATCCCTAGCCTCCCACATCTTGTAGCATAAAATATGCTCACTCATTTTTAAATACAACTGTCTCTTGTTCACACTAAATAGTACTAGGTATTTACCAATGGTCTCATACTTGATGAAAGCAGAAGCCAAAAGGAGTTATTTAACTGTGATCATGAAAGCTAAGAGAGGAGTCTTTTATGAGAACAAATTCTCTTAATAGAAATATCAGTAATACTTTGCTGAGTACCTACTAGGTACCAGGTACTCAGCTAGGACTTTTACAACTATTAGCTCATTAAATCATCACAACAGCCCCATGAGGTAAGTACTCTTATTGCCGTTTTATAAAAAGGTGGAGAGTATCCCTTCCATTTCATTACCTCTCCGTGTTGTAAAACAGTTGATCAGTACCTTGAAATCTCTCACCAGCCTTATTGTCTCTCTCATAACAAAAATAATGACTTAATAATAGATATTAATTTTAATGTGGCCTCAGTATCTTAAATTTATATTATTCTCTTATTGGTCATCTTCCAAGCCAACCATAACAACCCCACAGTACAATTTAGCATTAGGTGTCAAAACTAAAAATATCCATTCCTTTTCATCTCAAAACTTCACTTCTAAAAAAATATAAATTCTCCTAGTAGATAAATATATGGAAAAGAGTGTTTACCACAGTGCAGTTTATAGTATCAAAAAACTAGGAACAAACGGACTATGTATCAGCAAGCGACTCATTAACTCAATAAAGGCACATTCATACAATGGCCTACTATATACTATCAATCCACTGAAAAGGAGAAGGTAGATCTATATGAACTAACGTGGAAACATGTCCAAGATATGGTACTGAATGAAAAAAGATAAGACTACAGATTCTATTAATGCAAACAACTGTATTTATACATTATACAATTAAAAAATGTATAATATATAACATATTTATATAATGTCTGAAACACTGAGTTATTAATATTAGTGACTTCTCTGTGGCATGAGATCAGTTATGGGGGTAGCAGTGGGGCCTTTCATTTTCTATTTTATATGCAATTATATTTTTTACATTTTTGAAGCATATATGATTTTTATAATAAGAAACATTAAATATATCAATTTCTATTTTGAAATTAAAATTTCCATGGAAGGCAAAGTTTCCATTTACTCATTTTTCACTCCAGTGAACAGAGACTGACTGTCCTCATGAAAACTTTAGTTCTTGTCCTCATGTGAAAGGTGCAAAAATCCCCTATTCTTATTCTTTGCTCATCAGTTGCCAGTGTGGTATTAGATGAATTCACTCTTTCTTACACAAGTCAATATTTAAGAATTCCAGCATATTGTAAGTTACATATTTCTTTTTTTACTTCCTCCCTTTTTTAATATAATTTTATTTTTATACCAGGGTGACGTGTGTTTGGAAATCATTGTGATGTTCATATTACATAAACAGAGAAGCATATTGAATTCCATGGATTATCTCACATTAACCCAGTTAGATCAGATGTTAGCGTCTGTGCTTACAAGAGATTCTTAAAAATCTTTAATGTGTTTTGAGATAATGGATTCCTCATTCCTTATATGGACTTGCTAAATAAGGAAGGATCAAATGCAGAAAGGTTTAAGTAGGGAAAAAATGCATACCCCATGAATTCAGCTGTGTTACCCAACTTGTAATTATTCAAAGGTTTCCTAAGAATCAGTAATGGAAATTAAATTCACATCTGGGTCCCAAGTTTATATAAGAAACTAAGTTATCTAAATTTTGGGTTACCAACTTAATAAATTATCCCTAGTGTTTCTAGCCTTAGAATTCTACTTTTGTTTTAGGGAAACCCCCTCTGCCTTCTTAGATATAAACGTCTCACTATAAAAATAGTAGTGAGGGACTTCCCTGGCAGTCCAGTGGTTAAGAATCCATGCTTCCATTGCAGGGGGCACAGGTTCGAATCCTGGTGGGGGAACTAAGATCCTGCATGCCACGTGGTGTGGCCAAAAAAAAAGTAGTGAATAGTAGTAGTAGTAGTATTGCACATATTTTCTTAGTACCTTAGATTTATTATGTGCTTTCACAGCTACACACAACTTCAAAACTCACAGGAACCCAGTTTTACAAGGAAGTCCATCATGACTGTTAGTGCCAAAGGAACCCACAAGGCAGCCTTTTGCATGGACTTGAAGACAGGTTTTATTTGTTTGTTTGTTTTTTGGCTGTGTTGGGTCTTCATTGCTGTGCACGGGCTTTCTATAGGTGCAGTGAGCGGGGGCTACTCTTCGTTGTGGTGCACGGGCTCCTCATTGTCATGGCTTCTCTTGTTGCAGAGCACGGGCTCTAGGCGCACAGGCTTCAGTAGTTGTGGCACATGGGCTCAGTAGCTGTGGCTTGCGGGCTCTATAGCTCAGGCTCAGTAGTTGTGGCGCACGGGCTTAGTTGCTCCACGGCATGTGGGATCTTCCCGGACCAGGGCTTGATCCCATGTCCCTTGCATTGGCAGGCAGATTCTCAACCACTGTGCCACCAGGGAAGCCCTGAAGACAGTATTAAGGTGAAATGCTTATATGTACATCTTCAGAAAATAGTCTAAAATAAATGGATCTCTCTTCCAGTTTCTATATAAATGAGATCTCTTTGGAAAAATAATAAACAATAAGCATAACTAATATTTGAAACATTAATCAAATCAAAAATGTATGAACCAAAGATGTTTTATCAATCCCAAACATCCTTCAAGTATTGAGGTTGAAAATCAGAGACTATTGTACCCAGACCCCCTTCACTAGGAACCTGCTAGCAGACAAGCTTCACCCAACCATGAGACAACTGGGAAATACTGGCAAAGGAACTGGTGGTGAGCATAAACACATTTAGAAATGGGACTAAAATAAATTCAGAAATGAGTAGAAAATTATATGCAAATATTATGTGCTCTGATATTGTAAAACTAACACATCTAACAAAATGTGGGAGGAAAAGGGGAGAAAATGGATCATAGCCCAAAATGTAAAAGCTAAAACAATAACGCATTTAGAAGAGAGCATAAGAAAATGTCTTAGTGACTTGGGGGTAGGCAAAAGCTTCTTAGACAGGTCACTGGAAGCAATAATAATAAATTTTAAAAATAATCAAATGTCAACAAACTAAAAAAGTCTGCTTATCAAAATATCCTGCTATGAAAATGAATAAGCAAACCACAGAGTAGAAGAAAATATTCTTAAAATGTATATCTGGGGCTTACCTGGTGGCGCAGTGGTTGAGAGTCCGCCTGCCGATGCAGGGGACACGGGTTCGTGCCCCGGTCCGGGAAGATCCCGCATGCCGCGAAGCGGCTGGGCCCGTGAGCCATGGCCGCTGAGCCTGCGCGTCCGGAGCCTGTGCTCCATAACGGGAGAGGCCACAACAGTGAGAGGCCCGCGTACTGCAAAAAAAAAAAAAAAAAAAAAAAAAATGTATATCTGGCAAATAACTGGTATCCAATATATTAGAACAAATAAACAAATCTACAACTCAATATAGAGAGACAAAGCACCCAATTTTAAAACGGGCAAAAAAATTTAATACACATTTTATAAAATAAAATATGCAAATGGCAATAAAGGAATGAAGAGTGCTCAACATTATTAGTCATCAGGGAAATGAAAATTAAAACCATTAAGATACTACTACACATCCACTAGAATGGATAACATTTTAAAAGACTGACAACACAAAAGTTGGTGAGGAATGTGGAGAAACCAGCACTCTTATACATTGTGAGTGTGGATATAAAATGGTACAACCAGTTGGGAAATGGTCTCAAAGTTTCTTATAAACTAAACATACACCTATGGCATACCCTATGATCCAGTAATTCTACTCCTAGGTATTAAACAAAGAGAAATTTTAAAAGCTCACAGAAACACTTGTACAAAAATGTTCATAGAAGCTTTGCTCATAATAGCCCCAAACTGGAAACAAAGTGTGTGTTAATAAGAGAATATACAACAAACTGCCATATGTTCTTACAATGAAATACTACTGAGCAATAAATAGGACTAAATCACTGATACAAGCAACTGCATGGATGTGTCTCAAAGACGTTATGAATGTCTGTGTCTGAGTGAAATGAACGTCTGAGTGAGAACTCTTACTCAATGAGTACATACCATGTGATTCTATTTCTGTGAAGTTTCTAAACTGGTGAAAGTAATTTATGGTGGAAAAAAATCAGAAGTCTGCCTCTGGGAGGGGAGTGGGGATTGACTGGGAAGGAGCCCCAGGGAAATTTTGCAGGGGCAATGGTAACCTTTTATATCTTCTTAGGGGGTTGGGTTACACAGGTGCATGGAATTTTCAAAACTAGCAAAGGTATACTTAAGATTTGGGTGCTTCACAGCATACACATTTTACACCAAAAGAAAAATACTTTAAATAAATATTAAAATCTAGTTAACGATATATATGCTGAGGTATTTAAGAGTAAATGTATTAATATCTGCAGTTTAATTTGAAGTGCATCAAAAAATGAGATGGATTGACCAATAGCTAGATGGACACATATTGATAAAGCCAATATAGTAATATGTTAATTACAGCGTCTCGGTAGTGGGTATATGGGTGTTCACTGTAAAAATCTTTCAACTTCACTCTAAGTTTGGAAATTTTCACAATAAAATTTTGGAGGAAAAAAGGGGGGAGAGAATAGGGCAAGTAGAATAACATTAATTGCATCATGAGCAGTAAGAGGGGGTCATAGGGTACCATTTAATGCTAACAAACAGAACTGTAGACACCTAAAAGCACAAAGAGAAACACTAAGAAAGAGAATATTACTGACTAAAATTGGAAAGCAATGAAGAGATGAGAGAGCGTGAAAGCTAATTTTATTTTGCTCAGAGTGTGAAGCCAAGGAGAGAGGGGACTGTTAGTATTTATAATATGTATTTTTAAATGAAAGAAATGAGATCAAACACAGGTGTTATATAGATAAATCTTAACTAACCTAAGATAAAAGCAGAATTCAACTCTATGCTGTATACAAGAGACTTGCCTAAAACAAAAGTGATTTAGAAAGGTTAGAAATAAAAGGTTATGCAAAGTAGTGCTAGTCAAAAGCAAACGAAAAAAAGCAGGGATTAAGGCTTTGATATCAGACAAGGTAGAATTCAAGCCAAAAATGTATTAAGCAAGACAAAGAAGATACTATATAACCCTGCTGTCCATTTCAGTAGCCATGAGCAACACAGGTAGCTATTTGAAATGCGGGTAATGTGACAGAGGAAATGAATCTTTTAGTTCATTAATTTATATAGTGCAGAAACCACTTCCATCATCACAGAAAGTTCTGTTGGATACTGCTTCTTTATAATGTTAAAGATTCCAAGTTATGATGAAGATACAACAGTTAATAAATATCTACATACCAAATAACATAGCATCTACTTTCATAAAGCAGAAATGATGGAAAGATGCAAACCCACTATAAGAAAAGACTTTAAAATCAAATTTCTCCATTCAGGACAAAACAAGTGAAAATATCCAGAGCTTAAGTATTGAAATTGAAATATACATTGCCGGAAGACTTAATGAGCTGATCATTCTTTAAGTTCTCAGAGGATCTCTAAATACTCTCCTCTCCCAGCACAAAGTTTGCATTTGCAGCCCTTGAAAATATTTGGTGATTACTTAATACATTTTCGGCGTTCCTAATGAATATGCATGGCTATAAAAGGAATTATGGGAACACATTTAACTGCCCTAAAAACATATTTGCAGGATAACTGTACTAGCCTTCAGAGTTGTGGTGAGAATACAATTAGTGGGAATTTTTGAAGTGTTCTGAATTTTTAAGAAGAAAGTCATTGCATAAGCATTTCTGTTTTGGCCTTTTTACTGAGTACATGGGTCCCCAAGGAAAAACCATCTTTGTCCTGCTTCAACTATTCACCCCAATTAAATCCTTCAACACCCGGGTACATTTGAGGAACAATGCCCCTGACTCAGCTGACATTTCCTCTGATAATAAGCTATTTGCAAAACATTTCTTGACTTCCTTTCCTAAACCGACAGCCTGATGACCTGTGGAATAATCTGAACTTTTGGTACTGTCATGGAGGCAAGGCAGAAGAAGGGAGAGTCATATTGGTCTTGTCTTTAAAGACCCATCAGTGGCCCACCCACTTCAGCTTCCTAACAAACATAGGGCAGAATGGTTCACCAGGGAAACAGGTACAGAACTAGATGGAACCTCACCAAAGCCACAAAAACCCCCTCTGCTTCCTTCTCTGATAATGACCATGTCCCTCACAAAGGCCAACCCAACATTCCAAGGCCACAGAACAGTTTTCTTCAATCAATAGGTGTTATGGTAACACAGAACTGCCCACACCTATTTCAGTTGGCTTTAAGGCTGCACAGTGTCAAGGATTGCTTATAGGAGAAGGGGGTCTCCCATCTTTACATCTTTTCTAGGGGTTATTAATTAAGATCTTTATTTTTAAAGGTTTGATGAGAAAGGGTTTTACCTGGTCTGCCAATGTGGTATCACAGGTTACCTGCATAGCAACAAGTAGAGTTTGGTCATCGCAAGACCTGGTCAAGTATGTGCATGGAGTAGCCTGTGTTGCAGATGTTGTTTGTTTCTTATTTCAATTACTTATCATAATCTTTCCTTCTAACCCCCATGTCTTATTGTTGATCACATGACAACATAAAGATAGGAACAACTAGGGCTGAAGCAGAGGTCACTGAAAACATTCCCATGGCCTGGAAGTGCTTGCCCATCTTGATGACTCATTGGATGGCTTGTCCATCCTTTTCCCCCAAAGAAGCGTGTTGACCAATGTGGATTGTCCTTGCTTGCAGATGGTCACTTTGCAGATCTTGACCAGCCCAGTTCAGCTGTATTTGATGATGATACGGTTGTTCTTGATGGATGAGAAATGAAAATGCAATATCCACTCTAGGGGCTTTGTCGTGAACAACGTATTTGCCAACATCCGGGGGACCTTATAACTTGATCATCTTCCCATGGCATATATCAGAGGAGGTCACACTCAGTCTATCTTTGGCATGATTCCTAAAGTGGTGTGAAATATCAGAAATGGTGGGTGTTGGGAGCCTGGGAGGGTAAACGTACCATCTGGGAAGGTGACCACATCAGTGAAGGCAGCAAACTTGCAGACCCCACTGAGGATTCTGTAAAACCTTACAGACAACATCTGGGAGTCAGGAGATGTAGCAGTTCTGTATAAGGCAGGCTTTTTCTGTTCACACATAAAGGTTGTTGACTGGAGGTCTGCTTCACCAGGGAGACTGAAACTGTTTAGCTTAAAGAAATGAAGCAAAGAAAAACAAATGTATAACATCGTTCATATGTGGAATGTAGAAAAATGATACAGATGAACTTATTTGCAAAGCAGAAATAGAGACAAAGACGTAGAGAACAAACATATGGACACCAAGGGGGAAAGGAGATTGGGATTGACATATATACACTACTATGTATAAAATAGATAACTAATGAGAACCTGCTGTATAGCACAAGGAACTTTACTCAAGGCTCTGTGGTGACCTAAATGGGAAGGAAATCCAAAAAAGAAGGGACATACATATACGTATAGCTGATTCACTTTGCTGTGCAGCAGAAATTAATGCAACATTGTAAAGCAACTATTCTCCAATAAAAATTAATAAAAAGAAAAAAGAAATGAAGCAAAAGCCTAGAGATGTTTTGCTGTCCAACTCTTTGTGACAGCAGGGATGAAGTAGTCTGTTTTTGCTGGTGAGGTAAGCTTCAAATGAACATCAAAGGCAGCTTCAGCCTAAAGAAAATCTCACACACCCAGTCTGAAGTGTGTTAGCCTTGATAATGGCGGGTTGGATGAGCACAGCGGAGCAAGGCCCTGTTTGGATTCACTGCATTTATGTATATGGGCGTTATGTCTATTCTTTCTCCCAGAGGGCCCACTTCACTGACTTCCCTAGTGAAGCGTCATCAGAGTTCTCACAATATACAGGGTTTGGAGGATTCCTTTTTATACTTCTGAAATACAGAAGTCCAATCTTCGACTTACCCTCTTTCTTATTAGTCTTGGGTGGAGCAAAGAATATGCTTAGCAGGTTGTGTCCTGGAATCTAGGCTGCAGTCCAAAGGCAGGCTCCTTTCACCCAAGACTGCAAAGCATGGAACTGGCCAACATATAGTAGAGGTCTCAAAATCAGAGCCTAGACACATGGCCCAAATGCATCTGCCAATCCAAGTAACCAGATGGAGAAGCCCAGAGAATCAATTTTTTTCTTCATTCTTTTGAGAAATATTTACTGATCATCAAATAAATGCCAGGCACTTGTTCAAGAAGGTAGGGATTTGTCTATGAACAACAACAAAATACATACTCCTCCTTTGGGCATCTTACATTTCGTTGGGAGGAGACAGTGATGAAGGAATACGGAAGTGTGCGATGGAAGCAAGCCGGAAGGTGTCCCAGAATCAGGGGCAGGTACCTGCAGCAGGTTCACACACCAGCCTGCATGGGCATGAGGGGTGCTTTTATGGAGCCTGAAGCTGGGCAGCAAAGCCATTCAACCGAGAACCTCTCTTGATTCCTATGTTTTCCATTTGTAAAACTGAGATAATGATATCTGTTTTCAGATGCTTTGAATTCCAGGGGTGAAAAATAATCCCTGCTGTGAATGCAAAGTTATTCTCACTAAAGCATGAAAGTTCTCTGGGCTTTTTGATCTTGTCACATTGTGAAAGCTGTGTGCTCCAGTAGAATGGCACCCTGGGCTCCAGTCAGGACACTCATGTTCCAGTCCAGCTCTGCCATCAGAAGATGTGTAACATTAGGGAAAGTGCTTAACCTCCTGGAACCTTAGTCTATCCACCTATAAAATGATTGTGTTGGGCCAGGTGATTCGTAAGCTCAAAATTTTTCTGATCTCCAATATACTTCAAAGAAATGTAATCTCCTGAACCCATCTCACCAGTACAAATGCTGCTCATGACTAGGAAAAGTCCCTTGTTGTGGCTTATGGCCTGAACTAACTTTTGTTCATCTAACACAACAATCTTATTCTTGTTGTTTCAGAGACTAAAATTATATATTTTTCCCTAGTTTTTGCTTCTTTCCTGAGTATTTAATTAGTAAAGTTTCAAGATCTTTTCCAATAGGTTTGCCATCATATTTAGCTTTTTGGTTGCTCTTATGAGCTTCTTCCTTTTTTTCTTACTTAAAATCAATGTTCTTGTTGTTACTTATGCAGCATATCCATAATATACAGTAGCTAATATTTATCAAGTACTTACTATAGGCCAGGCACAAATCATCTCATGTGATCATCACAGCAACATGAAGAGATACACTATTATCATGTTTATCTTATAACAGAAGATGCATTGAGGGGGTAAGAGGTATCCCAGAGTTACATGGCTAGTGAGAGCCCAGCTGGGATTGTCTGACTCTAGAGTTTAAACTGGAGACCTCTACTCCAAACGGACTTAATTGATGTCTAAAGAGAGGGGGTCAGAGACAAGGGGGGTGTGGAGAAAGAGAGAGAGAGGAAGGGAGCAAAGGAGGAACAGAGGAAGGGGGGAAGAAAGAAAAGGGAGGGAGGGAAGGAAGGAGGGAAAGAGAGAGGGAGGGAGGAAAGAGAGAAGGAAAGGGAAAGAGAAAGAAAAGCAAAAAATATTAAACTCAGGGATAATAATTTAAGCTGCTTACACTATTTTTTCATTCTAAATAAAAATAGTTTTATTTAGTTGTATGGAAAATGTATAATATTATAGTTTAGATTATCTGCTGTATTGAAAACTAGAGTACACATGAGAAAAATAAGACTTCTTATTTTAGCCATTACAATGTTGTTATCTGGGTCTATTTAGGAAGCAGCAAAATGGAAGCAGCATTCCAATCTTTGACTCTGAAATTAGATCCTGGGCCCTATGACAAGGGTAGGGCAGGCAGCATGTGGCCCAAGGTCAAAGACTGCCCAACACAAACCCAAAGGCCCATGCCCCGAGAGAGGTAAAAACGAATTCACAAATTCCATAACATTAAATAGTGACTTTCTGAGCATCTGAATAACCCGTTCTATTTTCAAATGAGGTCCACTCAGGAAGCTGAGGTTAGAACAACTCTGGGCCAATAATATCCTTGGCTGGAAAGCCTGCCCTTCATCAGCAATTGTGTGTCTGCGATGCCCTCTGACTTACCTACATTCATGACCATTTGGGGAAAGGTATATCTCGCTAAAGCCTCAGATTTGCTCCTAAAGTTCTGGTGCCCATAGCGGAGAGGCAGGCAATGGTTCCCACCCACAGAGGTAGCATTCTGTTCTGCAGGGTAGGGCCTCTAGCACCAGCACAGCTGTTGTCAAGAGGTCCTTAACTCTCCATCACATCTATTGACAACCTGCAACCAGCTAGGTCATGGACTTAATGCTTCACTACAGTTATTTATGAGTCACTGTGACTTCAGGGATTTTGTTTCATGCAAAGATCAGAAATACAAAAACAGATTCACTTCATCAGAGAGCTAGAGAGTAAGAGTCTTGTACTTGTAAATTCTTAATCTCTATAGACCAGCAATCACTCCTCACTGCCTTTTAAAAATTATATAATTTTATTCAATTTCAAGGATCTTATATTCCCTCAAACCATTCATGTTGGTAACAAGGGAACAGAAAGCCTGCGTGAGCAAATACATTTATGTTCTACAAAGGCCTATAAAACATGTAAATCTAATAAAGACCAGTCTGCATCTTTTTTCCTTAAGATATGTTTGCCTGAAACCGGAGAGGAGTATTTTTCAAAAAGCCATAAAGTTAAAAAAAAAAAATAACATCTATCTTTTTTTTGTTTACCATCTTAACCATTTTTAAACGTACACTGCAGTAGTATTAACCATATGCACATTGTTTGGTAACTTTTTCATACTGCAAACCTTAAACTCTATATCCATTGAACAACAATTTGCCTTCCGCCCAGCCTCTCCTCAGCCTCTGGCAACCGCCATTCTACTTTCTATCTCTGTGATCTTGACTATTCTAAGTACCTTGTGCAACGTGGAACCCTGCTTTATATTCCTGTGACTGGCTTATTTCACTCAGCATAATGTCCTCCGAGTTCATCCACGCTGTAGCATTTGACGGCATTCCCCTCTTTTTTTAAAGCTGAATAATATTCTATTGTATGTACATACCACATTTTCTTGATTCATTCATCTGCCCGTGAATATTTGGGTTGCTTCTACCTCTTGGCTGTTATGAATAATGCTGCAATGCAAATGAGTATGCAAATACCTCCTTGAAATCCTGTTTTCAATTTTTTAGGGTATACATCCAGAAATGGGATTGCAGGATCATATGGTAGTTCTATTTTTAATTTTTTGAGGAAATTCTACACTGTTTTCCATAGCAGTTACACCATTTTACATTGCCACCAACAGTATACAACGGTTCCAATTTCTCCACATCCTTGCCAACACTTGTTACTTTCTGGGGTTTTTTTTTTTTTTTTTTTTTTTTTTTTTTGCGGTACGCGGGCCTCTCACTGCCGTGGCCTCTCCCGTTGCGCGGAGCACATGCAGGCTCAGCGGCCATGGCTCACAGGCCCAGCCGCCCCGCGGCATGTGGGATTCTCCCGGACCGGGGCACGAACCCGTGTCCCCTGCATCAGCAGGCGGACTCCCAACCACTGCGCCACCAGGAAAGCCTGGGTTTTTTGATAGTGGGCATCCTAACGGGTGTGAGATGATATCTCATTGTGGTTCCTCACTGCCTTCTATAAAAAGAAACATAATAACCAAGCAAACAATTCCAAGTAGTTCAATTAAATATTCTATCAAATTCTTTGCCTATAGTCCTCAAACACTGTTTTCTTTCTGGCACTAAATTGTTCTTTGTCCAGTAATAAAAAGCACTCTTTGGTGCAAAAAGTAGTCAGCATACATAGACCCTCTGACTCAGCATTCCACCTCCCCGGTACACAGTCAACATAAGTGAGTAAGCATGTCCACTATCAGACATGTATAAAAATGTTCATAGCAGCTTTATTCATAATAGCCCAAAGCTGGAGATAGCCAAAGTCCATCAACAGTACAATGGATAAATAAACTGTCGTATATTGACATAGTGGAATAATAAACAACAGTGAAAAAAATAAACTTCTGCTACCTGTGACAACTTGGATGAATTTCACATACCTAATATAGAGTAAAAGGAAGTGTACTATATGATTTCATTTGTATGAAGTTCAAAAAAAGGCAAAACTATGGAGCTAGAGGGCAGAATATCATTTCCATTGGTGGAGTATTGACTAGCAGGGTACACAGGGGTTATTTGGGATTTTGTAAATATGTTATAGCTTAATCTGGATCTGTTATATGAGTATATACATATATGAAAATTCATTAAACTATATAGTTTATTTAAATCTGCATACTTTCCTTTTTTTTTTTAATAAAAGGTATTTATTTATTTAGGCTACGTTGGGTCTCCGTTGCTGCGCACGGGCTTTCTCCAGTTGCAGAGATCTGGGGCTACTCTTCTTTGTGGTGCACAGGTTTGTGTTGCGGTAGCTTCTCTTGTTGCAGAGAACAGGCTCTAGATGCACGGGCTTCAGTAGTTGTGGCATGTGGGCTCAGTAGTTGTGGCTCGTGGGCTCTAGAGCACAGCCTCAGTAGTTGTGGTGCACGGACCTAGTTGCTCCGTGGCATGTGGGATCTTCTAGGACCAGGGATCGAACCAGTGTCCCCTGCATTCACAGGCGGAATCTTAACCACTGTGCCACCAGGGAAGTCCCTGTATACTTCCCTTTATATAAGCTATAACTATCAAAAAAAAAAACTAAGAAAGATTAACCTTAGCAAGAAGATGCATTTGCAGTGATAAGATATCTCCCTTTGTGATTTTTTTAAGAGGAGCTACTACCCAAAAGTCAACTAGTTACTGGACTGAATGTCAATATTATGACATAGTATGAGTGTGTTTCGTGTTTGGTAATTGCAATCATTGTTGCTTTTGTTGTGGTCATCCATTTACAATGCTTGGTGCCAGTTTATTTATCTCTTGTAAAAATAAAATACAGTGTGTGTGTGTGAAAAAAAAAAAAAAAAAGGAGGAAATAGTGGTAAGTGCCAGGAGCTCCTGGAAACTACATAAGAGATGAAGACCCCAGAATTGTTGAGCTTTCTAAGAGGCCCAATGACTCAAGTAAAAACAGAAGGCTTAAAACGGAAACCTGGGGATATATGTATCACATATAGCTGATTCACTTTGTTATACAGCATAAACTAACACAACACTGTAAAGCAATTATACTCCAATAAAGATGTAAAAAACAAACAAACAAAATCAACTAGTAAATGAGTTGGGGTAACACTGTAAAGGGAAAAAAGGAATGCCAAACTTAGCATTGAAGTGAACTTCAAAAATTGGCAGGGAGATGGAAGGCAGAGACGAAATAATAAGCTTCATTCACTCTGAACCTAAGATACTCCATGGCAGTTAATTAGAAAAAATAAATTAACTTGGAGGGTATTCATAGTCCTGTAATTTACAATGGTGTCATCAGCACCTGAATGTGTCAATTTTTAAACGCTAAAATCCATCACTCAGTTGTCATTCACAGCAATCAACTGAGAATCCACTGTGAGCTTAGCTTTGTTTATATGCAGTTGTTGCCCTGCATTGTTAGGCATAGAGTTACATTTGTTTGTGTTCATTCCTTATTGCAACAAAGCAATCCAATGATGTAAATAGAGGGTTGAAAATCAAGCCATCGCTGAAAGATTAGTGTTCTACATAACTCAGCTCTAAATAGAGTTCCATCAACTCTTCAATATTAAAGGAAGCATTGCCTCATGAAGTCATCCTAATATATAGCCAGGACTCTATATTAGTAATAATAACATGGCAATGTCTAGATTTTGAGATATAAAAGTAAACCATATAATAAATCCTAGTTTAATTAGTCTGTGTTTTCCATTGAAACAGGTCTTGGCTTGCAACACCTCTTCTGGGACAATTAGGTGGTACAGGATTCCTCCAGGATTATAAATATATACAATTCAAGACAAACCTACTTCTTGTGTGCTGAGCCAGATGAAAACAGTTACAGTTCCTACCACCACCCAGTGCAACCACTGTTGTCTCTGACCTGCACAATTATAATAGCATCCTACACAGAGTCCCTGAGTCTACCCTGCCCTTAGTCTATTCTCTATACAGCAACTGGAGTGGTCCTTTTAAAAACCTAAGTTAGATCAAAACCCTTCTTTGTTCAAGACCCTCCAAAGTCCTTACAATGAATGACAAGGCCTTACACTATCTGGCTTCTTTAGCCCTCTGTCTTTATAACACCCTCCCCTTTCGCTCTCTACTCTCCAGCCAGCTGGCCCCTTCCTGATCATGAAAGCTCCTGTCCAAAAGCCTTTGCATTTGTTTCCTAGATACCTGCAGAGCTTGCTCTCTGGTTGCTTTCTTGACCTAGTTCGACTCTCACCTCATTTTAGAGATTCCTGACCACTCAATGATAGCTCCTTCAAACAATATCTATTTCTCCTTCCTCCTTGCTTTATTTTTCTTCGTAGCACTTGTCAGCACCCTACGTGTTTTAAAGTACTTGCTTATTTACTTTCCATGTCTCTCCTCTAGAATGTGAGCTCCCCCTACTGGAGAGTAGGGACTTTGTTCACTGTTGCATTCCCAGAACCTAGTAAAAATGCCTGGTAATGTGATAGGTGTTTAATAAATAAATTGCTGATTAATCATGTAATGAATGATTTACTGCATATTCAGAGAGAATGCAATCTGTAGGTGTTTTTAAGTTAGGAATTAGAAAATCATTTCTAAGCTACACATTGTCAGAGTTATTAGGGTATCATCAACATTCTTTTAACAAACGTATAAATGGATTGTTTATAACATTTAAAAAAGCATTGATCTATATAACAAACTGCACCTTTCATCTTGGTGACATGATATAAATAGAGCATAAAGCTTCATGATACTGACTATATCATAATTTTTGGCCATCAGACTCAGTGTCTAGCAGCAAACGTATCTATATCAGGGTTACAGAGAGCAAGAGGTTCCTTGTAGTTCCTTGATATACACCATCTGGTGCAGGAATACTGTAACTTCTACTCCCTCATTGTTCAAGAGAAATATACAGACATGCGTTACCACTCATCGCTCTACAGCAGGAGTAAGCTAACTATGGCATGTGTACCAAATACAGACCAGCAGTCTGTTTTTGTACAGTCTGAAAGCTAGCAGTAATTTTTATATTTTATAGAGTTGTAAAATAAACAAAAAAGTATGAAACAGAGACCCTATGTGGCCAAGAAAGCCTAAAATATTTGCTTTACAGGAAAAAATCTGCTGATCTCTGCTCTACAAAATGAGGTTAATGGACATGATTTTGGATCCTTAGGAAAAAGGGCCTTGAAAAAAATACCTGGAACATAGGATGGTGCTAAAACATCTAGTTTGGCTTATTGAATCAGTGCATATGACAAGGGCAGTGCATTTTTCTAACAGAAGATGCACTGAATTAATTTTTGCAAAGACTGAGGAAAGTGATACTGGCTAGAAAAGCATAAACTTCCCTGTGAACTTCGAATCTTGAGTTTCAGAAGGGGAAAAAATCCATATAGGGCTTCCCTGGTGGCGCAGTGGTTGAGAGTCCACCTGCCGATGCAGGGGACACGGGTTCGTGCCCCGGTCTGGGAAGATCCCACATGCCGCGGAGCGGCTGGGCCCGTGAGCCATGGCCGCTGAGCCTGCGCGTCCGGAGCCTGTGCTCCGCAACAGGAGAGGCCACAACAGTGAGAGGCCCGCGTACAGAAAAAAAAAAAAAAAAAAATCCATATAAATTTAAAAACTAATATAAGGCAAAACATGTATGAGAAGAAAAAAATAAGCTTGGGAGCATTGGAGCCAAGTTCCTCTTTGGACTCCAAGATATCCATAAATAACCATTCTCCCGTCTTTTAATAACAGAACTTCTAGATTTGAGCTTGGAAGAAGTCTGTCCAACTAAAGGCTGTATTTCTTAGCCTCCCTTGCAGCTAGGCATGGCCATGTTCTGGAAAGTGAAATATGAACAGAAAAGATGCATGTCATGTCCACAAGAGTAGCTTCTAGGTCTTCTGTAGAATGAGATACCCTGTGTTTCCCTTTACCCCTCCTTCTTCCCATTGGCTGGGAGATGGAAGATGCAGGTTAAGGGTTGCAGAGTCACCCTACCAACCTTCAACTGCTTAGCTAGGTAACTTTTTAAAGAGCACACTAAGCTCCTATCTTGTTTAAGCCTTTGCCTTTAGTAGTCTGTTACAGCAACTTACACTGAAAGATGAGGAACAGTGATGTTCCTAACAGCATGAGGTTTTTATATACATTAATGCGAAAAATACTGACATAACATAAAGTGACTTTAAAACTTTAACATAAGAGTAATTTTGCCTATATCTTATTGAATCGTATTCATGTATTAGCTTTCCAGATATATACACTCATGTTTTCTTTACAAAATGTTATCGTTTTAAAATTTAAATTTAAAACTTTGATCAACCTTAGATTTCTTTTTTGCATAAGAAGATAAAGAGTTAGTGCTATTTTTTGTTGTTGTTCTAAAGAGCTATCCTGTTGTCCAAACATTATTTCAAAATAACCCCAGTGATCTGAAAATCTACCTTTATTAATTATTTATGTATGGATTCCTTCTTTCACTCAACAAATGTCGACTGAATGCCTACTGTGCCTGGCACTGTGCTAGAATCTGAAAGGACAGTGATGAGCAAAGCACAGTCCCTGCCATACAATCGAGCCTATGGTATGGTGGGAGGACAATAATAAGCAGGTAAACAATTATAATTTGCAAAGGGCTACGAAGGAAACAAATACAGTGCAGAGAGAGAATGATGGGGTGGAGATGCAGGGCAGCTTCCTCTTACAGACTGCTTGAAGGAAGTCCCATTGAATTTAAGTTGGAGCCCAAAGCATGAGATTGAGCCAGGCTCACAATGAGCCAGGGGACAAGCATGCCATGTGGAAGAAGCAGTGCATGCAAGGACTCCAAGGGAAAAAGAATTTGGCTCTTTGGAGGAAAAAACAACTGGTCAGCATGGCTGAGACATTCTGAGCATGGAGAGACACGCTGTGAGATTAGGTTAGCAGAACTACTGGATCTGGGTATTCAGGGTAGGAATATGGATTTAATTTCAATTGCATGGAAAACCATCAAAAGCTTTTTTTTTTAACGTCTTTATTGGAGTATAATTGCTTTACAATGGTGTGTTAGTTTCTGCTGTATAACAAAGTGAATCAGCTATACATATACATACATCCCCATATCTCCTCCCTCTTGCGTCTCCCTCCCACCCTCCCTATCCCACCCCTCTAGGTGGTCACAAAGCACCAAGCTGATCTCCCTGTGCTATGTGGCTGCTTCCCACTAGCTATCTATTTTACATTTGGTAGTGTATATATATATGTCCATGCCACTCTCTCACTTCGTCCCAGCTTACCCTTCCCCCTCCCCGTGTCCTCAAGTCCATTCTCTTTGTCTGCATCTTTATTCCTGTCCTACCCCTAGGTTCTTCAGAACCTTTTTTTTTTTTTTTTTAGATTCCATGTATATGTGTTAGAATACGGTATTTGTTTTTCTCTTTCTGACTTACTTCACTCTGTATGACAGACTCTAGGTACATCCACCTCACTAGAAGTAACTCAATTTCGTTTCCTTTTACGAGTAATATTCCATTGTATGTATGTGCCACATCTTCTTTATCCATTCATCTGTCGATGGACGCTTAGGTTGCTTCCATGTCCTGGCTATTGTAAACAGAGCTTCAATGAACATTGTGGCACATGACTCTTTTTGAATTACGGTGGAAAACCATCAAAAGCTTTTAAGCCAAAGGTTTATATAGGCAATAACTCTGGATTATTTTAGGCAATAACTCTGGATGTTTTGAGGAGAAAGGCTAGAAGGAGGCTAATAGAAGAAGAAGGAGGATTATAATAAAGAAAATTGGGAAATTATTGAAGTAAATTTGGGAAAACAAAATTTCTGTGTACCTTGGGGTCTAGTTCAGAGCTCAGTTCTGTTCCATTGATCAGATTATTTATTCCCACACCAGTAGCACACTGCAAAAATCTTTATAGTTTCATAATACATTTTATAATAAAAATAGTTATATTATATTATATAAATTTTAGCTTCATAATATATTTGTGGTAGAGCAAGTTTTCTCATCCCTTCCAACTCAGAATTTCCTAAATATCCCAGCATGTTTATTCTTCCATTTGATCTTTGAGATCATATTATCAAATTTCACAAATAATCAAGATGGGATTTTATTAGGATTGCACGAACTTTACAAATTAACTTAGGGAGAATTAACATCTTTGTAATATTAAGTCTTCCTGTCATCCAATAGCAAGGCATGTCTATACATTTATTCCTTTTTGTCTGAGGCTCAGCAGTTATTTTTATAATAATTTTCTGTATGTTAGTCCTGTACATTTCTTTTGAAGTTTATTTCTTGATAATTTTTGTTATTGTTGCTGTTGTCATTGGGATCTTTCTCTTGTTATATTTCCTAACACAATTTTTGTCATATGTCCTCATTATTTGTAGTGGAAAGGGGAAAAGATATTGGGGAGAGTTGAGGTGATCACCTATTTTTTCCCTGATCCCTCAGTCTCACACCTGGATTATAGTTCTTGAAATTAAAAATCAAGAACTTACAGCTTTTGTTATCTGGTTCCATCCTAACAGCCTCCCATGAAGCAAAGGGGTTCCTGTCTCCTGACCCATCTGGGGAAAGGTAACAGGAGTAAAAAGTATAGGGAGAAAATATTAATCAATTAATACTTCAAAATATCATCCTATTATAGTATATGTAGATTATACATATTTATATGAAAGCAGAATATTACATGGGGCTTTTTATGTGGCCTCACATTTTGCTACCTCAAATTATGCTACCTCATAATTTGCTACATTTTTAAATGTCATTTTGAAAGCTTACTAACTTTTTTTTTTTTAACTTATTTATTTTAGTTTTGGCTGTGTTGGGTCTTCGCTTCTGTGCGAGGGCCCTCTCCAGTTGCGGTGAGTGGGGGCCACTCTTCATCGCGGTGCGCGGGCCTCTAACTGTTGAGGCCTCTCCCGTTGCAGAGCACAGGCTCCAGACACGCAGGCCCAGCAGTTGTGGCTCACGGGCCCAGTTGCTCCACAGCATGTGGGATCCTTCCAGACCAGGGCTCGAACACGTGTCCCCTGCACTGGCAGGCAGATTCTCAACCACTGCACCACAGGGAAGCCCCAAGACATATTCTTAGGACTTACATACATACATACATAATACATATACACACTCACACACACACCCCAAAGTGCAAAATAGAATCCTCTGAGGGACATGAATACAAACTGGTGGGTTGTTGTTTTTTTTTGTCAGTACTCTTCTGTATTTTCCAAATTTTTGCCAATGAACCAATTTTACTTTTATGATCAGGAAAAAAGTTGTTTGCAACCTGAGAGAATTTCAAATAAATCAGAGAAAAGAGCAGGAAGATTCAATGCTTAGATATTCTCAAAGCGTATGTGGCTTGAAAGAAATACATGAATCTAAAAACTGAAATCGGACCATAAGATCCTCTGTAATTCCAAAAGGACTGAAGGACAGACATGAGGAAAGAAAGAGAAGCAGATGAAAGGGGGAGAGACAGAAAAACATGAAGTGTGACTCCACAGAGAACTCTTTGATGACTGGGAGAAGCAAGGTCTATCGAGCTGTGTGATTGGTTTTTCTTCAGTAAGTGGATTCTTTTTCAAAATGGAAAACATGGCCCCAACAGGCAGAAGGAGGTAATGCTCCAAATGAAATGATCTCAGGCTCAAATGACAGGAGTGCAGAAGAAATTCATGTCACAGCAAAGCCACTTCAGCTAAGTGTTACAAGATCACAGACATTGGGAGGAATGTCTCAGGCCACAGACAGACAGGCAGCCTGGACTTCAAAGAGGAGAACAAAAGGAGCAGATGAGCTTGATAGTAATTCCAGAAAAAGTCTAGTTTGGATTATTAAAAATTGGCCTTAATCTTTTAAAAGTGCTAGCATTTTGGCTTTTAAATCCCAGAAAGAACACTGGCTCTCTTTCTCCCCATTAAATTAGCTCTGCTTGGTATATGCGTGTGATGGTCTTTAAGGAACAGTTCCATTGTGCTCAGGTGAGAATAGTGACATAGCCATGACGGAGAGGCTGGAACCACAACCCTTTCCAGTCCCCAGAAATATTAATGCAGCAACCAACATTTCTTCAATAGCTACTATCTTCCAGGCATTGTGCCGGGGATGTGATAATGACTAAGGCACTGTCCTGTCTTCCAGGAGGTCACACTTTAGAGGAGAGATAGACTGTCAGTGCTATTGCAGCTGTGATGGCACTCTGAGATCAGCATATCCTGTCCCTTTTGAGGCCAAAGGGACGAGATCTTTGAGAATTTGCTGTTTGAAGTTGTTGCCTTGGCAGGCAAAGCATTGTCCTTCCCTGGGTGTAGGCAAGTAGGAGCCAAATGACTTTCCTGCTAGGATACTTTCGATCCCCTGGATGCAGTTTGAACAAAGTGTCCTCTGAAATTCTCCATGTCTCTAAATACCATACTTCTGTAAGCTCAGTAAGGACTGGATAAAAACATGTTTTGCATTAACACATTCAATTTTCCCCTTCCTTTTCAAAACTGCTCTCTTACACAAGAGCTATTTCATCCAAAAGGAAACAAAAACATAATTAAGAAAAATACATGCCTAAATATATTCATTAATAATGACAAAAGAAATATTTTAAAAGAAAATAGAACCAAAAATTAATCATCCAGTCTACATACACAGTGCCAAACAATCAGTCTGCTCTCTTCACCAAATTACCTGAACTCACAGGTTATTTATATATCATATCTCAACCGAAAATTGGCACACAGCACTATATTTGAAAAGACTCAAAGTTGGTCGGATTTTAGGGCCTTTGGAATACTTAAAAAATAATCTAACAACTGAAATAATTCACAAATGCAAAGCCCAGGAGAGAAATTTTCCTTCAGCACACCACTTGCATATTTTAAAATTTCCCTATGCTTGTTCACATCTCCAAAGAATCCTGGCCCAATTGATACCTTTTAACAGAAGACTGTGGCACTTCTGAAGCGAGGTTATACAAATATATACTCAGCTCTTTGATGAGGACTTGTTATCGTCACTTAAGAAAAATACATAATACATAATTCTTTTATGAGAAACCAAAGCATTGCCTTTTAGGTGATCACTTATAGCAAGGTTCCCTTTCTACCCATTGAAAAGGGCAACGTGTAAAACTCAACAGTGCCCCATTGTGGAACTTTGGGACAACTGACATCTGATCAGGGTTTTGCTATTTTCCTTTCTGCTTTGTTTTGTTTTGCTTTCTTGTAAGGGTTTCTCTTTACAAGAGAAACTTTCTCTAGTTTAGAGACTATAACCAAATTTCTTTAGGAGTTGACAAAAGCAAAGAACCAATCATATTCATGTGCATTAATGTATGTATTATAGGGGCTTTCCTGGTGGCGCAGTGGTTGGGAGTCCGCCTGCCGATGCAGGCGACACGGGTTCGTGCCCCGGTTTGGGAGGATCTCACATGCCGCGGAGCGGCTGGGCCCGTGAGCCATGGCCGCTGAGCCTGCGCGTCCGGAGCCTGTGCTCTGCAACGGGAGAGGCCACAACAGTGAGAGGCCCGCGTACCGCAAAAAAATAAAAAATAAAAAAATATATATGTATTATAAATGAATTAATATTTCTTAGAAACAAAATACCCTTCACATTTTCTAATTTGTATACTTCAATGTCTAATCCAAAGAGTAAAGAGAAAATAAAAGCTACTTGTCCAAAGTGTTGTCTTATTCTTCCACACACGAAGCCCCAAAGGTAAGGACGTTTAAATCGTAAAAAGAACTTTAGAAACATCACAGAAAATCCTCTTCCCCTAAAGGAAAGAGACAAAAATGGGCATAAAATATAATGGTACCCTATTTCCATGGTTCATCTCATAATTAAACCCATTAAATTTTAAGACAACTGTGTGTACAATTCACACACTTATTTTTTTCTTCCTACTATGGAATGTGTCTTGTTCAGGTCTAAAAAGGAGCAAAGGGCTTCCCTGGTGGCGCAGTGTTTGGGAGTCCACCTGCCGAGGCAGGCCTGCGCGTCCGGAGCCTGTGCTCCGCAACGGGAGAGGCCACAGCGGTGCGAGGCCCGCGTACTGCAAAAAATAAATAAATAAAAAGGAGCAAAGTTTTGGTCTGGGCTTAAAGGCTGTGCATGATTCCTCAAACCCCACTGATAAAAAGCACCTCACCTGCAATGATATATCTGGTTGTTGCATGGCTCTAATTAATATTTTCTTCTGCATATTAAAGCTAGAACTCCCTTGATTATTCTCCCTCTCATTATCCCGATATTTGGGGACAGTCCTTCTGGCTTTCCTGGGTTCTCGGTTTTTCAGATGGATCATCTCCAGGACCTTAAACACTCTCTCATAAGACATCATTTCCCAGCTTCTCACTCCTCTCATTGCCATCTAGGGGACAACTGCTGTGGAGGACACCACCTCCAAACTTGAACTGCAACTCAAAAGTAAAATCATCTGAAAGAACAAAAACAAGACTATCCATCCAGATGAGTTTCTAAAGCAATGAACAAGTCTTCCAAAAAATATTGAGTTTCTGTTAAAATATGTTACTCTATCTTGAAGTAGGACAAGTTAGCAGAAACCTAGAGCAGAAAATACCAAAAGTAGTGGTAGTCTTGTCACAACAATAATAAAAATATATTTTTTACAAATCGGGAATGAAATGCACTAACTCCTTCAAAAAAATAAATAATGATGGTTAAAGCAGGATGTGCTATGATACCTGAAGAAGGTGCAACATTTTTAAATACTAAAGAGAAAAGGAAAGCATAGACGGAGCCAGTAAAAAGTTGAGTGGAGCTACAAAGAATTGCAGATTCTTTGTTTACAAGAATGGGTGGGTGTTTACAAACCCAAACTGCCAGGCAATTAATCAAATAAATGACAATGGTTCAAAGAAGCTGATAAAAAACAGGAGGACCTTACAACACAAGGAATATAGCCAATATTTTATAATAACTATAAATGGAGTATAACCTTTAAAAATTGTGAATCACTATATGGTACACCTGTAACTTACATGATATCAACTATACTTCATTTTAAAAAACAAGAGAGGGACTTCCCTGGTGGCAC
The DNA here is from genome assembly GCF_008692025.1 of Phocoena sinus. NCBI lineage: Eukaryota > Metazoa > Chordata > Mammalia > Artiodactyla > Phocoenidae > Phocoena > Phocoena sinus. The sequence continues at coordinate 29,387,444 of NC_045775.1, forward strand.
AGTGGTTAAGAATCCACCTGCCAGTGCAGGGAACACGGGTTCAATCCCTGTTCCAGGAAGATCCCACATGCCGTGGAGCAACTAAGCCCGCATGCCACAACTACTGAAGCCCGCGCACTTACAGCCCGTGCTCCACAACAAGAGAAGCCACTGCAATGAGAAGCCCGCTTACTTCAATGAAGAGTAGCCCCTGCTTGTTACAACTAGAGAAAGTCTGCAAGCAGCAACAAAGACCCAACGCAGCCAAAAATAAATAAATAAATAAATAAATTTATTTTAAAAAAGATAACATTCCTTCAAAAAAATAAAATAAAATAAAAAATAGGAGAACTTACAACTACAAATAATCGGGTAATCATAAAATGCTTCTGAACCTGGTGACTCTGGCTAAGAGACTTTTTAAAACAATTTCCTACCTTGGGCTCCTCTTGAACTCAGATAGTACAATTTGGACCCCAAACCCATATGAGTTGCAGGTCCGTGATTATAAATTTTCAAAATAAACTTATTTTTTCTACCCAGAGACTATCTGAAATGACAGAGTTCCATGTTACTTCTGCTGCTGAGTGGGATTTTGCCCTAATCCACATCCTTCTTGAGACTGTAGTCCTTCAAGGCGACTGGCTTTACACTGGGCAGTACATTTAGTAGACCCTAGCTCTTATCTCCTGCCCATATGAATGTTCAAACCTAAATCCCTACATCACTAAACCTAACAGTCCCTCCCCAACCCTTTCTCCCCAGTCCTGCTGTGGCACCAGCTCACCTGTTTACCATTCTGGTTTTCATTTTCCTTTTTTCTTTTCTGGGTCCTGGAGATTTCTCATACTTTCTGCATGAATTATATACATATATTTCTCATAAATATACTTGTAAATCATTTAAAATAAATGCATAATTATTACATGGATGTATGGCAATTTATTTACCTACCTATTGAAGTGTTTGATTTTTCACAATTAGAAATAACACTTGGGTAAACACCCATGTACCTAAACTTTTGTAGAAATATGTATTTATTTCCTTGGGATAGATTTCTAGTAGTGGATTGCTGAATCAAACAGTAAGCCCATTTTGAAGGCCTTCTCTTCTTCCATAGATAGCACTTTAGTACTTAACTTATGATATTTACTTAATTCTTCCTATTTTACACTTATTGATGGACATAATTTGTATTCTCCATCAGATGTCAAGCCTGATGGTCAGTAAGTCCATAATATTCCACTAGTTTGAACATAAATACCTTGAAAGTACTTACTAAAAGTCTGTTAGCTTGAATTAAATGAAAATTCATAATTTTAATGGTTCAGAATCAATAGTAACGAACTTGTCCTTGGGTTTCCTTGAGAGACAGTTTCAGCATGCAAAACAGCCTCTCAATACAGGTCCTGCCTACCCAGGTTTTGTGCTACATCTTCAGAGAGAGGAGAGGATGGAAGATTGTGGGATAATGAATGAATGTGTGGTGGCAAGACAGACAGGAAAAATGGCTAAGAAGTACATGAAAAGATGCTCAGCTTCATTACTCATTATAGAAATGCCAATCAAAATGACAATGAGGCATCCCTTCATATCCACTAGGATGGCTACAATCAAAAGACAGACATGGGCTTCCCTGGTGGTGCAGTGGTTGAGAGTCTGCCTGCCAACGCAGGGGACACAGGTTCGTGCCCCAGTCCGGGAAGATCCTATATGCCGCAGAGCAGCTGGGCCCGTGAGCCACGGCCGCTGAGCCTGCGCTCCACAACGGGAGAGGCCACAACAGTGAGAGGCCTGTGTACCACAAAAAAAAAAAAAAAAAAAGACAGACAGTAACAAGTGGTAAGGATGTGGAGAAATTGGAACTCTCGTGCCTCACTGGTGGAAATGTAAAATAGTGGAATCACTCTGTAGTTTGGCAGTTCCTCAAAATGTAGAGTTACCACATGACCTAGCAATTTCATTCCTGGGTATCTATCCCAAAGAAGTGAAAACAGCTGTCCACACAAAAACTTGTACATGAATGTTCAAAGCAGCATTATTCAAATGCATGATAGCCAAAAAGTGAAAACAGCCCAAATAATATTCCATGAAGGAATATTATTTAACCATAAAAGGAATAAAGCACTGATACATGCCACAACATGAATGAACCTTGTACATGTTAGGCCTAGTGAAAGAAGTCAGCCATATGTTATATACAAAAGACCATATGTTATATGATTCCATTTGTATGAAATGCCCAGAAGAGGCAAATCCATAGAGACCAAAAGGAGACAAATGGTTACCAGGGGCTGGGGGGAGGACAGAATGGGAATGACTACTAACTGGTACTGGGGTTTCTTTGGGAGATGATAAAAATGTTGTAAACTTAGATTATGCTGATGTTTGCACAACTCTGTAAAAACCATTGAATTGTACACTTTAAATGAACAGATTTTATGGTATGTAAATTATATCTCAATAAAGCTGTGTTTTAAAAAAAAAGGAGCGAAAGGAGAAGAGATCTAAACTCCAACTTACTTGCCTCACCCTTCTTGTAAGACTCCCACGTTCCAGTGATTACCATTCTTAGGCATAGCCATTTCTCTCATGGGCTCAATGATGGTTTGACACCTTCCACCAGATGACCAGAGCTTACAAAGCGTTCAGTGCACCCTAACTTTTCTCCTCACCTCTTTCTTCTTCTTCTCTTTTTTTCACTGCTGTTGACTTCATTGATTTACCCATTCTCCATCTTACTCATTACCCTATTTTCTGGTTGTGTACTATTTGCTCTGAGGAGGAATTTATTACATGTGCCCCTTAGACTTTCATTGTTTAACAACCTCTTTCTTTATGCCACCTGCCTCTTTGCAAAAGTCTTTGAGAGCAAGGAGAGGGAGGTTGTTAATTTTATATAATGTATTAATGTGCCTTTGCACAGAGCTCAAAGGTTATAACCTCACAGATCGTGGCTGTAAAATACAAAACCTGAATGATAAACTGAAGTGACCAGTTGCTTTGGAGACAACAAAACACATATTGTACGATCTTTAGAAACACCCTCTCCTTCCTTTCTTCACCCCCAAACCCACCTCTGCAACTGGGAGACAGGCATAATGAAGACATTTTCCAGAATATGGCATAAAACCCAGAGTTTTAAAAAAAAGGTACATCAGCCCCTTTTCCCCAAGATTAACTTCCACAATGCTATCCTTCCCTGCTTCTCCTTCCAGAACCTTCTAGCAACCTCACAGTGATTCATAATTAGAGCTCTTCCAAACTTTGTAGTTTCTATGTATGGGCACTTCTGTGGGAATTTCCAGAGTATTATCTAGACATCTGAGCAGATGTGGTGGGGGGCAAGGAGAATCTCTCCTTTGCTCTGGAGGGTAGAATGGCAGTTGTACACGGTGAATGAAGGGAGACTTCACTAAAGAAATAAGTCCTCTAGACAAGAGGACTGAATTAGGGGTTAGGCCAATTGTGCAAAGACACGAAGAGTAAATAGCAACCTGAATTCTGCAGAGACTGGGAAGCTTGATGCAGAAAGCTCATTTTTTTAATTCTTACCAACCTATTCTTAGAGATGCTAAAAATTCATCTGGCATGAGAACTAAATAGACCAGTTTACTTTTTTTTCTCAGTAAGCTCTCACATAGCCCTCTCTTCTATTTTTATGATTTTATGCATGTGCTTTGATATTTTTCTACTTCTTTTCTCCATTTTCTCTCAAGAGCCTACGCTGAACCACGAAATGTAATGATGGGAAACATACATTCATTCAAGATAGCATAAGAAGCGGTTTACATTTTTGCTTCATTTTGCCCAAAGGGGAGTTATTTTTCCTTTTAAGGTGTTTCCAACTACAAAATTAGGGAAGGAAGGAGGGCGGGCAGGCCACACACAGAGAATCTGCACTCTGGTTGACTTGAGCTCACTTTTAAATTTAGAGCCAGGAAGCTTGAAAGTAAAACAAACTGCAGTGCATTTGGCTATGTGTGGTAGGAAATGAGCTTTCCATGCTGAAATCATAAAATAATTTACCATAAGAAATGTTTTTTAATGATGTGTGCTAGTCTTTTCAAATCATAAATTTTATATTTTTTTGTCTCAAGTCAGATCTTAATTTGCTAACCAGTCAGGATAGTCACTGTTGTGGTCAAGGGGAAGAGACCACACTGCAAATCTACCACCCTCTTCAACAGTGGCCTCAGAAATCTAGTGCTTGGGGTTAGAGACTCTCGTGTGCAGAAGAAAGGTTATTGGAATATGGGTGAAGGGAGAAGCATGGGAATCAATGGATCACCTAGGAAGAGAGTAAAATAGAGAAAAGGGACTGGGACTGAGCCCTGGGGACACCAACAAATAGAGGTGAAGCAAAGGAGGAGATGCGAGCAAAGGAAATGGAGAAGGAGTAGTCAGTGAGATGGGAGAAAACCAGAGAGAGTGCCGTCATGCTGTCTGGGTAGCCACAAGAAGAGAAGGTTTCAAGAAAGAGAACGTGTCAAATGCACTGAAAGGTCAAGTAAGAGGTCAAGAGAAAAGTAGTCCCTGCACTTGACTTTGTGGAGGTAACAGGTGACCTTGCAGGAGCAGTTTCAGGAGTAGTGAGGACCAAATCCCATTAGAAAATGTGAGAGAGAGAATAAGAAAGTGGGGACTGCGAATGTGAACAACTTTCAAGAAGTTTGCATGTGAAGGGAAGCAAAAATCTGAGGCAGTAGCTAGATGGAAATATGGAATCATGGGAGAAAGTTTTTTCGGTCTGTTTTTCAAGACAAAAGATTTTAGAGCATGTTAGAATTCTGATAAGAATGTTCCAGAAGAGAAGAGAAATTGCTATTTGCAAGGCAAAGAAGGGATGGTACAGGGGCACAGAGAATTTCTGAAACAGAAAGGAAAGGTGAAGCTATACATGCAGATTATTTTGTAGACTTGGTTGTGTAAGGATGAGAGTATTCCTGTTGAATTGGTTCTTATCTTCTATAGAAAATGTGAGGCAAAATCAACAGGGGATAGTGGAGGCTGTGGGGGAGGGACTGACAGGGACGGGGAGAAGACTGAGGGGCAAATGTGAGCAGTCTTCTGAGGAGTGAGAGAGCAAACACAAGAGGGCAGAATGAAGCAGTAGGTGGTGTTGACTGCCTGTGAGATTATGGCCATGAATTTAATAGGACACAAGTCAGAATATTATGTGTTCTTCCCAGGCAGTCTTGAGCAGCTCAGGAGCAGGTGAGGACGAGGTGGGTAGTTGAGGTTAGCCATGGCTGCAATTCAGCCAGATGATTATGATGGAGGAAGAGTCAAGGAGTTTAGGATGCATGACCATAGAACCCTAAGGACAGAAATGCAGACATGAGGGTGGTGGGAAATGAAAAACACGTAGGGTCATTGAGGTTGAACATCTCAGTGATTCTTTAAAAATTGTTGGAGCAGAGGTACTAAAGCAGGTAAGATGGAAGGATAGGAAAAGTAATGAAATGGAATGAAACTGAAGTTGATGTTTTGGAAATCGCACAGAGAATGGTGAGATTAAGTTCAAGAATGACCTTGGAAATAGATTTCTGAGGGTTTTGTGATTTCACCCTAAATTTTTCCTTGCCCTGTCTTGCCTTAGGGCCACCACACCTGGTTCCTTCTGGACATTCAGGTCTCAGCTCAAATGACTAAATTAGCCCCTGCAAACCCTATGGCCCCTGCCACTGTCCACCACATCATCTTTGTATTTTCATTCCTCCTCTCAAGATCCACATTACAGTATTTGCTTATTTGTTTCTTGTCTAAACTTCTGATGAAAATATAAACTCAACAAGGAAAGAAACGGTGCCTTTTTAGTTTGCCACGGTATTCTCAGCATTTAGGACAGTGTCTGGTACATAGCAGATACTCAATAAATACTTGTTGTGTGAATGAATTAAAGGTCAAGTGAGAATTCAGCAGAAAATGTGCTGTATCTCCAACATCAAATCCTGAAAATCATGCTTAAAACGTTATCCCTTCAGATTAGAGCTTCTGTCTCTGTTAAAATGCAACTGCCATGTGATACCTCAAAAGTGACCCAACATCATCTACTCATGCAGTACTTCAGCTGAGAATGAATAACCTGAATCTAATAAGGCAGAGGAAAAATCAGGCAGACATAAAATGAGGAATTTTCTATTAAAATAAAAATGAAGATGGGGGAGTTCCCTGGTGGTCCAGTGGGTGGGACTCCATGCTACCAATGCGGGGGGGCCGGGTTTGATCCCTGGTTGGGGAGCTGGATCCCACATGCATGCCGCAGGTGGGAGGTTCGCATGCCGCAACTAAGAGCCTGCATGCTGCAACTAAGAGCCCACATGCCACATCGGGGATCCTGCATACCACAACTGAGATCCAGAGCAGCCAAAATAAATTAATTAATTAATTTAAAAATATTTTTTAAAATAAATATATCAAGTCAAATCAAATAAAAATGTAGAGGGACTGTATTCTTCAAAAATGTTAATGTCATAAAAGACAAAGAAAGACTGTGAAAATGTTCCAAATTAAAGAAGGATAAAGAGACATGATGATTAAATGCAGTACCTGACCCTAGACTGAAACCTGCATTGAAAGGGAGTTAAATGCTTTAAAGAACATTATATATGGAGAGTAAATTATATTAAAATATTTTGTCAATGTAAACTTATCAAGTTGATAACTGTAATGTGGCTATGGAAGAAAATATCCCTACTCCTAGGAAATACACACGAAACTACTTAGGGATAAAGGACCATGATGTGTATATAACTTACCCTCAAATAGTACAGAAAAAATTCCATGTAAACATATATGGCTATAGCTATATACATACAGATGGCACAAATGACAAAGCAAATGGGATAAATGTTAACAATAGGTAAATTTAGATAAAAGGGGGTATATGGATGTTTGTACTACATTTATTTCTGCAACTTTTTGTAAGTTTGATATTATTTCAAATAAAAAAGTTAATTAAAAATTAGAACATTGGACTTCCCTGGTGGCGCAGTGGTTAAGAATCCACCTGCCAATGCCGGCGACACAGGTTCTAGCCCTGGTCTGGGAAGATACCACATGCCACGGAGCAACTAAGCCCATGCACCACAACTACTGAGCCTGCACTCTAGAGCCCGCGAGCCACTACTACTGAGCCGTGTGCCACAACTACTGAAGTCCGCACACCTAAAGCCTGTGCTCCACAGCAAGAGAAGCCACCGCAATGAGAAGCCCACACACTTCAACGAATAGTAGCCCCTGCTTGCCGCAACTGGAGAGAGCCCACATGCAGCAACAAAGACCCAACACAGCCAAAAGTAAATAAATAAATTAATTTAAAAAAATAGAACATCTGGGAATGGCTTAATAGCATAATTATAGTATTTGAAAACAGAAGGGTCTTTAGAGATCAAATAATCTGAATCTTCCCTTCTACAGATAAGAACAAGGCCAGAAGGGTGTCGTGCGTTTTTAGCAGGAACAGAAACAGAGTAGAGATCAATTTAAGTTTATAACATTAGACATACACCTACCCTACAACCTAGCAATTCCACTCCTGTATATTTACTAGCACAAATTAAAAATCTATGTCCACAAAACACTTGTTTAACAGTGTTCATAGCAGCTTTAAATCCTTGTATATTCATATAACAGAATGATAAAGATTGAAGTATAAATATACATCACACCATAGATGAATCTCCAAAACACTGGGGAGTGATACTTCTTTCTCTATTTGTAAGAGTTTGTGTAATACTGGTATTATTTCGTTCTTAACGGTTTTACAGAATTCACCAGTGAAAACATCTGTGCCTGGAGTTTACTTTGTGGAAAGGTTTTTTTCTGTTTGTTTGTTTTCTGCTTTTTATTGTAGTCCAAACACTGTAAATGACACATTTTAGAAACTCTGGATTCTGTTATCTTCCTCTAAAAGAATAGATACAAACTGACTCACTTTGCCCTATACCTGAAATGAACACAACATTGTTAATCAACTATACTCCAATATAAAATAAAAGGTTGAAAAAAATAAAAATAAAAGCATTGAGATTGGTTCAAGATGGCAGAGTGGAAGGATGTGCTCTCACTCCCTCTTGCAAGAACACCAGAATCAATTAACTGCTGAACAATCATCGACAGGAAGATACTGGAACTCACCAAAAAAGATACTCCACATCCAAAGACAAAGGAGAAGCTGCAGTGAGACAGTAGGAGGGGCACAATCACAATAAAATCAAATCCCATAACTGCTGGGTGGGGGACTCACAAACTGGAGAACACTTATACCACAGAAGTCCACCCACTGGACTGAAGGTTCTGAGACTCAGGTCAGGCTTCCCAACCTGGGGGTCCAACAATGGGAGGAGGAATTCCTAGAGAATCAGACTTTGAAGGCTAGCGGGATTTAATTGCAGGACTTTGACAGGACTGGGGTAAACAGAGACTCCATTCTTGGAGGGCACACACAAAGTAGTGTGCTCATCGGGACCCAGGGGAAGGAGCAATGACCCCATAGGAGACTGAACCAGACCTACCTGCTAGTGTTGGAGGGTCTCCTTCAGAGGCGGAGGGTGGCTGTGTGTCACTGTGAGGACAAGTACACTGGCAGTAGAAGTTCTGGGAAGTACTCCTTGGTGTGAGCCCTCCCAGAGTCCACCATTAGCCCCACCAAAGAGCCCCTGTAGGCTCCAGTGTTGGGTCGCCTCAGGCCAAACAATTAAGAGGGAGGAAACTCAGCCCCACCCATCAGCAGACAAGTGGATTAAAGTTTTACTGAGCTCTGCCCACCAAAGCAACAGCCAGCTCTACCCACCAGCAGTCCCTCCCATCAGGAAATGTACACAAGCCTCTTAGATAGCCTCATCCACCAGAGGGCAGACAGCAGAAGCAAGAAGAACTATAATCCTGCAGCCTGTGGAATGAAAACCACATTCACAGAAACATAGACAAGATGAAAAGTCAGAGGGCTATGTACCAGATGAAGGGACAAGACAAAACCCCAGAAAAACAACTAAGTGAAGTGGAGATAGGCAATCTTCCAGAAAAAGAATTCAGAATAATGATAGTGAAGATGATCCAGGACCTCGGAAAAAGAATGGAGGCAAAGATCAAGAAGATGCAAGAAATGTTTAACTAAGATCTAGAAGAATTAAAGAACAAACAAACATATGAACAACACAATAACTGAAATGAAAACTACACTAGAAGGAACCAATAACAGAATAACTGAGGCAGAAGAATGGATAAGTGACCTGGAAGACAAGATGGTGGAATTCACTGCTGCGGGACAGAATGAAGAAAAAAGAATGAAAAGAAATGAAGACAGCCTACAAGACCTCTGGAACAACACTAAATGCAACAACATTCACATTATAGGGGTCCCAGAAGGCGAAGAGAGACAGAAAGGACCCAAAAAAATATTTGAAGAGATTATAGTCGAAAACTTCCCTAACATGGGAAAGGAAATAGCCACCCAAGTCCAGGAAGTGCAGAGTGTCCCATACAGGATAAACCCAAGGAGAAACATGCCGAGACACATGGTAATCAAATTGGCAAAAATTAAAGACAAAGAAAAATTATTGAAAGAAGCAAGGGAAAAATGACAAATAACATACAAGGGAACTCCTATAAGGTTAACAGCTGATTTCTCAGCAGAAACCCTACAAGCCAGAAGGGAGTGGCATGATATACTTAAAGTGATGAAAAGGAAGAACCTACAACCAAGATTACTTTACCTGGCAAGGATCTCATTCAGATTTGATGGAGAAATCAAAAGCTTTACAGACAAGCAAAAGCTAAGAGAATTCAGCACCACCAAACCAGCTCTACAACAAATGCTAAAGGAACTTCTCTAAGTGAGAAACAAAAGAGAAGGACCTACCTAAACAAACCCAAAACAATTAAGAAAACGGTAATAGGAACATACATATCGATTATTACCTTAAACGTGAATGTTTAAGGTAATTAAATTAAATTAAATTAATGTTTAAGGTAATTAAATTAAATTAAACGTTAATTAAACGTTTAATTAAATTAAACGTTAAATGCTCCAACCAAAAGACACAGGCTTGCTGAATGGATACAAAAACAAGACCCATCTATATGCTGTCTACAAGAGACCCACTTCAGACGTAGGGACACATTCAGACTGAAAGTGAGGGGATGGAGAAAGATATTCCATGCTGTGACAAAGTGAAAGAGAGGCATAGACATATATACACTACCAAACGTAAGGTAGATAGCTAGTGGGAAGCAGCCGCATAGCACAGGGAGATCAGCTCTGTGCTTTGTGACCGCCTGGAGGGGTGGGATAGGGAGGGAGATGCAAGAGGGAAGAGATATGGGAACATATGTATATGTATAACTGATTCACTTTGCTATAAAGCAGAAACCAACACACCACTGTAAAGCAATTATACTCCAATAAAGATGTAAAAAAAAACAAAAACAAAAAACAAATGGAAATCAAAAGAAAGCTGGAGTAGCAATACTCATATCAGATAAAATAGACTTTAAAATAAAGAAAGTTACAAGAGACAAGGAAGGACACTATATAATGATCAAGGGATCAATCAAGAAGATATAATAATTATAAATATATATGCACCCAACATAGGAGCACCTCAATACATAAGGCAACTGCTAACAGCTATTAAAGAGGAAATCAACAGTAACACAGTAATAGTGGGGGACCTTAACACCTCACTTACACCAAAGGACAGATCATCCAAACAGAAAATTAACAAGGAAACACAAGCTTTAAATGACACAATAGACCAGATAGATTTAATTGATATTTATAGGACATTCCATCCCAAAACAGCAGATTACACTTTCTTCTCAAGTGCACATGGAACATTCTCCAGGATAGATCACATCTTGGGTAACAAATCAAGCCTTGGTAAATTTAAGAAAACTGAAATCATATCAAGCATCTTTTCTGACCACAATACTATGAGATTAGAAATAAATTACAGGGAAAAAAATGTAAAAAACACAAACACATGGAGGCTAAACAATACGTTACTAAGTAACCAAGAGATCACTGAAGAAATCAAAGAGGAAATCAAAAAATACCTAGAGACAAATGACAATGAAAACACGACGATTCAAAACCTATGGGATGCAGCAAAAGCAGCTCTAAGAGGGAAGTTTATAGCTATACAAGCCTACCTCAAGAAACAAGAAAATTCTCAAGTAAACAATCTAACCTTACACCTAAAGGAACTAGAGAAAGAAGAACAAACAAAACCCGAAGTTAGCAGAAGGAAAGAAATCATAAAGATCAGAGCAGAAATAAATGAAATAGAAACAAAGAAAACAATAGCAAAGATCAATAAAACTAAAAGCTGGTTCTTTAAGAAGATAAACAAAATTGATAAACCATTAGCCAGATTTATCAAGAAAAAGAGGGAGAGGACTCAAATCAATAAAAATAGAAATGAAAAAGGAGAAGTTACAACAGACACCGCAGAAATACAAAGCATCCTAAGAGACTACTACAAGCAACTCTATGCCAATAAAATGGACAACCTGGAAGAAATGGACAAATTCTTAGGAAGGTATAAACTTCCAAGACTGAACCAGGAAGAAATAGAAAATATGAACAGACCAATCACAAATAATGAAATAGAAACTGTGATTAAAAATCTTCCAACAGGGGCTTCCCTGGTGGCGCAGTGGTTGAGAATCTGCCTGATGATGCAGGGGATGCGGGTTCGTGCCCTGGTCTGGGAAGATCCCACATGCCGCGGCGTGGCTGGGCCCGTGAGCCATCGCCGCTGAGCTCGCGGGTCCGGAGCCTGTGCTCCGCAATGTGAAAGGCCACAACAGTGAGAGGTCCACATACCGCAAAAAAAAAAAAAAAAAAAAAAAAATCTTCCAACAAACAAAAGTCCAGGACCAGACGGCTTCACAGGTGAATTCTATCAAACATTTAGAGAAGAGCTAACACCTATCCTTCTCAAACTCTTCCAAAAAATTGCAGAGGAAGGAACACTCCCAAGCTCATTCTATGAGGCCACAATCACCCTGACACCAAAACCAGACAAAGATACTACAAAAAAAGAAAATTACAGACCAATACCACTGATAAATATACATGCAAAAATCCTCAACAATATACTAGCAAACAATCCAACAACACATTAAAAGGATCATACACCATGATCAAGTGGGATTTATCCCAGAGATGCAAGGATTCTTCAATATGTGCAAAGCAATCAATATGATACACCATATTAACAAATTGAAAAATAAAAAACATATGATCATCTCAATAGATGCATAAAAAGCTTTTGACAAAATTCAACACCCATTTATGATAAAAACTCTCTAGAAGGTGGGCATAGAAGGAACCTACCTCAACATAATAAAGGCCACATATGACAAACCCACAGCAAACATCATTCTCAATGGTGAAAATCTGAAAGCATTTCCTCTAAGATCAGGAACAAGACAAGGATGTCCACTCTCGCCACTATTATTCAACATAGTTTTGGAAGTCCTAGCCACGACAATCAGAGAAGAAAAAGAAATAAAAGGAATACAAATTGGAAAAGAAGTAAATCCGTCACTGTTTGCAGATGACATGATACTATACATAGAGAATGCTAAAGATGCCACCAGAAAACTACTAGAGCTAATCAATGAATTTGGTAAAGTTGCAGGATACAAAATTAATGCACAGAAATCTCTTGCATTATTATACACTAATGATGAAAAATCTGAAAAGAAATTAAGGAAGCACTCCCATTTACCATTGCAACAAAAAGAATAAAATACCTAGGAATAAACCTACCTAGGGAGACAAAAGACCTGTATGCAGAAAACTATAAGACACTGTTGAAAGAAATTAAAGAAGATACCAACAGATGGAGAGATATACCATGTTCTTGGATTGGAAGAATCAACATTGTGAAAATGACTCTACTACCCAAAGCAATCTACAGATTCAATGCAATCCCTATCACATTACCAATGGCATTTTTTACAGAACTAGAACAAAAAGTCTCAAAATTTGTATGGAGACACAAAAGACCCCAAATAGCCACAGCAGTCTTGAGGGAAAAAAACTGAGCTGGAGGAATCAGACTCCCTGACTTCAGACTATACTACAAAGCTACAGTAATGAAGACAATATGGTACTGGCACAAAAACAGAAATGTAGATCAATGGAACAGGATACAAAGCCCAGAGATAAACCCACACACCTATGGTCAACTAATCTATGACAAAGGAGGCAAGGATATACAATGGAGAAAAGACAGTCTCTTCAATAAGTGGTGCTGGGCAAACTGGACAGCTACATGTAAACGAATGAAATTAGAACACTCCCTAACACCATACACAAAAATAAACTCAAAATGGATTCAAGACCTAAATGTAAGACCGGACACTATAAAACTCTTAGAGGAAAACATAGGAAGAACACTCTTTGACATAAATCACAGCAAGATCTTTTTGATCCACCTCCTAGAGTAATGGAAATAAAAATAAACAAATGGGACCTAATGAAACTTAAAAGCTTTTTCAAAGCAAAGGAAACTACAAGCAAGACGAAAAGACAACCCTTAGAATGGGAAAAAATATTTGCAAATGAATCAACGGACAAAGGATTAATCTCCAAAACATATAAACAGCTCATGCAGCTCAATATTAAAAAAACAAACAACCCAATCCAAAAATGGGCAGAAGACCTAAGTAGACATTTCTCCAAAGAGGACATACAGATGGCCAAGAAGTACATGAAAAGCTGCTCAACATCACTAATTATTAGAGAAATGCAAATCAAAACTACAATGAGGTATCACGTCATACCAGTTAGAATCGGCATCATCAGAAAATCTACAGGGGCTTCCCTGGTGGCGCAGTGGTTGAGAGTCCACCTGCCGATGCAGGGGACATGGGTTCGTGCCCCGGTCCGGGAGGATCCCACATGCCGCAGAGCAGCTGGGCCTGTGAGCCATGGCCGCTGAGCCTGCGCATCCAGAGCCTGTGCTCCGCAATGGGAGAGGCCACAACAGTGAGAGGCCCGCATACCTCAAAAAAAAGAAAGAAAATCTACAAACAACAAATGCTGGAGAGGGTGTGGAGAAAAGGGAACCCTCTGACACTGTTGGTGGAAATGTAAATTGATGCAGCCACTATGGAGAACAGTATGTAGGTTCCTTAAAAGACTAAAAATAGAATTACCATATGACCCAGCAATCCCACTACTGGGCATATACCCAGAGAAAACCATAATTCAAAAAGACACATGCACCCCAATGTTCACTGCAGTACTATTTACAATAGCCAAGTCATGGAAGCAACCTAAATGCCCATCAACAGATGAATGGATAAAGAAGAAGTGGTACATATACACAATGGAATATTACTCAGCCATGAAGAGGAACGAAATTGGGTCATTTGTAGAAACGTGGATGGACCTTCACTCATACAGAGTGAAGTAAGTCAGAAAGAGAGAAACAAATATCATATATTAACACATACATGTGAAACCTAGAAAAATGGTACAGATGAACTGGTTTGCAGGGCAGAAATTGAGACACAGATGTAGAGAACAAACATATGGACACCAAGGGGGGAAAGCAGTGGGGCGTGGGGGTGGGGGTGGGATGAATTGGGAGATTGGGATTGACATGTATACACTGATGTGTATAAAATGAATGACTAATAAGAACCTGCTGTATAAAAAAATAAATAAAATAAAATTCAAAACAAACAAAAATAAAAGCATTACTTTTTTTCTAGCAGTTAAATTATGAATGGATCACCTATCTGTTGAAGGCCTGGTTTAGGCTTTGTGTGGGTCATCTATACAGGTTTTTGGGATTTGGGGTTTTTTTTAAAAAAATAAATTTATTTATTTTATTTATTTATATTTGGCTGCATTGGGTCTTCCTTGCTGTGAGCGGGCTTTCTCTACTTGCAGTGAGCAGGGGCTACTCTTCGTTGTGGTACACAGGCTTCTCGTTGTGGTTCGTGGGCTTCTCATTGCGGTGGCTTCTCTTGTTGCGAAGCACAGGCCCTAGGTGCGTGGGCTTCAGTAATTGTGGCATGCGGGGTCTAGAGTACAGGCTCAGTAGTTGTGGTGCACGGGCTTAGTTCCTCCGCAGCATGTTGGATCTTCCCGGACCAGGGCTCGAACCCATGCCCCCTGCATTGGCAGGCGGATTCCCAACCACTGAGCCACCAGGGAAGCCTAACTATACAGGTTTTGCCATTAATCTTAGGGTGGGTTTCTTAATCCTCGGATGTGGCCTTAACTCCTAAGGCTTAACCCTTCCATGAATTCAATGGACAGCCTGAGGTATTTACCAAGCCCATCTAACTTAGCAGGACATGAACTCCGAATTCCTGTTCCCCTGGCAGTGGGCATCTGCAGAAGTCTCTGGTCAACTTTTTCAGCCTTTCAGATGATGTTTTTCTTTGGGGTGTCTTGCAAGTCTCATCATGCATGCACAGTTCCATACCTGCCAATAATCTGAGGGGAGTTTTCATGTACAATAGATTTCGGGTTCCCCACCCCATGACTATCTTTTATACTACTTCTCTTTTCAATATCCAGCTGCTCCAGCATTCCCAGACTCCACCTTTGACTTCTCAGCTCCATAAGACAGCCACCTCCAGCCTGAGTTCTGTCCCCCAGGGGCTGCACAGACTGGGGAATACTCTCAGGACAAAAGCCCGATAAATGTGGCTCTCATTGCAGTGTGGTTTTCTTTCAAAGGACATATCTCTCCACTGTCTCCCATCTCTGGGTCACTCGCCAGTGCCTCCAAAGAGTAAATTAAAAAAAAAAAAAAAAGCCCAGAGTTTAAAATTTAGATCAGTTTTAGGTTAACAACAAAATGGAGCGGAAAGTACAGAATGTTCCCATATACTTCCTACCCTCTCCACTCACACAGCCTCTCTCACTATCAACATCCTGCACCAGAGTGGTACAATTACTACAACTGATGACTCTATGTTGACACATTGTTATCACCATAGTTTACATTAGCAGTTCACTCTTGGTGTTGAATAGTCTCTGGGTTTTAACAAATAATCAGTAACATGTATCCACCACCATAGTATCATACAGAGTAGTTTCACAGCCCTAGAATTCTTCTGTGCTCTGCCTATTCATTCCCCTTCCCCTCCAACTCCTAGCAACCAATGATCTTTTTACTGTCTTCATAGTTCTGCCTTTTGCAGAATGTCATATGGTTGTACTCCTATAGTATGCAGCCTTTGCTGGTTAGTTTCTTTCACTTAGTAATACACATTTAAGTTTCCTCCACGTCTTTTCATGGCTTGATAGCTCATTTTTAGTGCTGGGTAATATTCCATTGTCTGGATGTACCACATTTTATTCATCCATTCACCTACTGTAGGACATCATGGTTGCTTCCAAGTTTTGGAATTATGAATCAAGCTTCTATAAACATGTGTGTGCATATTTTTGTGTGGATATAAGCTGTCAACTAGCTTGGGTAAATACCAGAGTGTGATTGCTGGATCGTACGGTAAGAGTATGTTTAATTTTGTAAGAAAGCTGCCAGTCTTCTAAGGTGGCTGTACCATTTTTCATTCCCACCAGCAATGTATGAGAGTTCCTATTGTTCTACATCCTCACCAGCATTTGTTGTCAGTGTTTTGGATTTTAGCCATTCTAACAGGTGTGTAGAAGTAGCTCATTGTTGCTTTATTGTGCAATTCCCTTATGACATGTGATGTGGAACATCTTTTCATATGTTTATTTCACATCTGTATATCTTGCTTGGTGAAGTTTCTGTTCAGGTCTTTTGCTCATTTTTTAATTAGGTTGTTCATTTCCTTATTGCTAAGTTTTAAGTGTTCTTTGTATATCTTGCACAATGGTGCTTTATCAAGTATTTCTTCTGCAAATATCTTCTCCCAGTCTGTACCTTGTCTTCTCATTTTCCTGACAGTGTCTTTTGAGAGCAGGAGTTTCTAATTTTAATGAAGTTCAGTGCATCAATTATTTTTTCATGAGTTGTGCCTTGGTGTTGTAATTTAAAAGTCATTGCAATACCCAAAATCATCTAGAATTCTCCTATGTTATCTTCCAGGAGTTTATTAGTTTTGCATTTTACATTTAGATTGATGGTCCTTTTCAAGTTAGTTTTTGTGAAGGTTGTAAAGTCTGTCTAGATTCATTTTTTTTTGCAGGTGGATGTCCAATTTTTCCAGCACCATTTGTTGAAAAGCCTATTTTTCTCCACTGTATTTCCTTTGCTCCTTTGTCAAAGATCAGTTGACTGTCTTTATGTGGATCTGATTATGGTTTCTCTATTCTATTCCATTGATATCTTTGTCTATTATTTTGCCAATACCACACTGTCTTTTTTTTTTTAACTTTTTATTTTATGTTGGAGTATAGCCAATTAACAATGTTGTGGTAGTTTCAGGCGCACAGCAAAGTGACTCAGCCATACATATACACATATCCATTCTCCCCCGGACTCCCCTCCCATCCAGGCTGCCACTTAACATTGAGCAGAGTTCCTTGTGCTATACAGTAGGTCCTTGTTGGTTATCCTTTTAAAATATAGTAATAGGTACCACACTGCCTTGATTACTGTAGCTTAAGAATCTTGAAGTCAGGTAGTGTCGGTCCTCTGACTTTGTTCTTCTCCTTCCACACTGTGTGGGCTATTCTGAATCTTTTGCCTCCCCAGATAAACTTTAGTATCAGTTTGTTAGTATCTACAAAATAATTTGCTGGGATTTTGACTGGGACAGAGTAATTTTTGAGAGTTTATCATTGTAATCAGTAGGAATGCTAGTCCAAAACAAGCATCAAAGTCTTGCCCAGCACTGACTGATTTTGCTAGAAAAGTCTAAATGTCCAGACCCTGTTTTCAGTATTCTTAAAATCCAGTTGGAAAGAAATGGTTAACACAGGAAACAACTAGAGAACAGAAAGGGCAATGTATGACTTAATATTACTGGGGTAATAAAACCAGTCAATGCATTAGGAGTTCAGAGAAGAAAAGGATTCGATCAAATATATTTTCATATATGAACATCCAGGTTCTGTGCATCACCCAAACTTTCCTTGAAAACTCTGTTTGGCATAGCGTATGCGCAAGGCCACGTTTTTGAGTGTGATTTTTCTGCTATTTCTCAGGTACCAGAGGTCTAGGATTCTGAGATGGCCTAATGGTACCTTGTCAGGCAATAAGGATCTTGATAATGTATACGAAGGCTTGCCCTTGGCCAGGACACTGGAAACAAAGTTCTTAATAGAAATTCATTATTCTTCTTTCTGCTTATGAGCATTCAGCTTCCACAGGTCCACCCTGGATTGCCCTGGGGAGCGAGGTTGACAGATATCTGTAGTGCTTTACTAATCAGAATTTGAATTCTAAGAGTCCAACTAGCTAATTCAAGTAATATTCCAACAAGAGAAGGAGAAAGGCAGAGAGGGAAAGAGAAAAAATATTTGGGTAGCTTAGCCATCTTGACTTTCACTAACCTTTGATGTTTGAGAACACGGCTTCACTTAGATCTCTTATGTGCTGCAGTACATAAAGGCTATGATCTGCCTTTGAACATTACATACCTTGTGAACCTGTCTGCCAAGTCAATTAGCTTTCACAATTCCATCTCCGATTGAGAACTGCAAAAGGACATTCTCATACTGTTGCTATGAATTAAAGAGAGCAAGAACTCCTCAAAACTGAAATCCTTTTAAAATCCTCAGAACGATCAAACACAAACCATGGGATAAACTGCAGTAATCAGAACAACACATAGACTGCTGATGAATTCAGTGAGAGCCAACCACGCACTTCCTAAAAAGAAGAAATTCTTCAAAAAAAAAAAAAAAGAAGGAATTCTATCTGGCTTCTTGGATTTAGTGTGTGGCAAGAGAGCCCTCTGATACCTCCATGTACTGATCATGACTTCAGTTACTACAAGAATTTCACAATCAAAATTCATTGCGTACAGGGGAAAGGCACTTTGCACAATGAAATTCAAAAGCAGATTCTTTCTACAAACCAGCTATCTACTGAGATCCTTGAGCTACTGGGGTCAGAATGAAAGAGTGGTCAGCAATTGCCTAGCGAATTTTTGATAAATAAATTAAGCTATTCTCAGGAAATAAAATTTCTATTCTTTTTAATAGCATCTTTGCTTCTTTTTTTCCTAGAGTAGTCTGATATTTAGTAACCCTGTTATTACCCATGTGCTCAGCCAAAAATGTTCACATTGTTTATGAGTTTATAAGCTACTCATAGGAATATTTAAAATATTATGCTTCTTTCTATCTCCAAGCATTTATTTATTTAACAAACATTTATCAATTTCTGCCTGTCTTCCAGGCTCTGTATCAGGCCCTGAGGATAGAGTGGGAAGCAAAACTTAGCTCCTGGATTTAAGTTCACAGATATTCACAAATAATTATAGCAAGTGATACACACCCTAACAGAGTTGCCTTCAAGGTCCTATGGAAACTCAAGGAGGAGATAACATATAAATAGAGAAGGATGAGCAGGCGTGTGCTTGGCAGAGTCTACAAGGAAGGACATTCCTGGCAGAGAAACTGTACCTGCAAAGACAGGAAGGGGTCACTCCACACAGAACAAAGAGAGTAGGTGGTCTCTTCTGGCTGTGCCCACGGTACAGAAGGAGAGGGCTGGGAAAGAAGCTGGGTAGTCAGTGGAAGCACCCTAGAACTGGTACACCATGCTCGGGAGTTTAGACCTCCTCCGGCGAGGAGCGGGGAGCCACCGAAAGACGTTAAGCAGGACATAATCAGATTTGTGCTTACATATTCCTCTGGAAACAGCACAGAGAATGGACTGGAGGGGATAAGACTGGAAGCACAGGAACGAGTTAGGAATTTACACAATTGTCCATTCAAGAAAGGATGAGCATGATGTAATATTATTTAACCACTGAAAAGAATTAAAGTACTGTACATGCTACAACAGGGGTGAACCTCAAAACACTATGCTAAGTGACAGGAGCCAATCACAAAAGGCCACATATCGTATAATTCCATTCATAAGAAGTATCCAGAATTGGCAAAACTATAGAGATATAAAGTAGCTTCATGGTTGCCAAAGGCTAGGAGGAGGAGGGACTGGGAGAATGGTTAAGGGGTACTCTTTGTGGGGTGGTGGAAATGTTCTAGAATTGATTGTGGTCATAGATGCACAACTCTGTGACTATACTAAAAGCCACTAAATCATACACTTTAAGAGGGTGAGTTTTATGATATGTGAATTACATCTCAATAAAAATATTTTTTCTAGAAAAACAATGAAGTGGGAATGAGAGTAGTGACAATTCTCTGATTCTTACTGGCTGAGCTGGGTGGATAGGGCCACCACAAATCAGGACAGGGAATTCAGAGGATGACAAGCTCCTCTGTGGACATTTTGGTTTGTAATGCCTAGGAAGTGTCAAGATGGTAATGAATAATGGCCAGGGGAACTTAGAAGAGTCCAGGCGGAAAGATTTGAAATATTCAGCACATACTTTGTACTAGTGTCTACGGAGGGCACGTGGGGTGAAAAGAGGCCAGGGCTAGACCACTAAGTAATGCTGTGTTTGAGGGACAGAAGAGGTGCTTTCAAAGGAGAGTGAGAAGAAGCGACCAGAGTGCAAAGAGGTAAATAAATAGCCTAACACCTGCTGAGCCCAGTCATGTCACTAACTCAGTGTTTCAAAATACTTGGGAGCATTTCCAAACATGATTTTATTTAATCAGGGAATCTGGTGGTCAACTGCGCCCATTCTGGAATCTGTAAGACTGCCATTGCCCTGTGACTCAGCCCACTAGCTGGACACTGACCACCGGCTTCGGCACTGTCCTGAAACCTAGCCTACCTGCCTTTGCTCACCTGTCGCCAGATTGGGAACACGCCGTTTTCATTTTCCCTGTTCTGCTAATGAAGTGATTATGTTCAGCTTTCATCATAATTAGCACTCATTTAGTTCAAGTGCTTTGTAATTAATCTTTCATGCTAATTAATCTTGTTATACATTAATACATCACAAAACATGCGAAAGCAAAACACTCTTCTTACTTGCAAATTAAATTAAGCTTCTTCACAATAAAAGCAGAGTGGAAGGAAACGTAACTAGACAAATCGGACCACAGAAAACCTCCATGTGCTGAAAAACTGCTCTGGTCTGCATTAAATTTTGCATTCAGAAAATTGGAAAAACAAGCTCAGCCAAACCATACCCTGTCCCATTTTTCTCAGTTAGCAGGACATCCCTTCTCAACTAGCTTATGATTTAAAAAAATAAAGAGATTTTTCAAAACTCATTTTTATTCTTTATTCGAATTTTAAATGTGGAATTATGAGGAAATGCTGCCAAGGTAGGTGTTGCAGATTATGTTCTTTATTATTACCTTCCAAGCAATAAACAGGCCTTACTTCTGTAAATCCTGCTTTATGATTTTATACAATCTCTTTCACGTACGTTTTCTGTTTTGATCCTCACAGCAACCTGGGGTGGAGACAGCACGGTCAGAAGAGAGGCTGTTTGTGTTTAAACTCTGATTCTGTTTCCCTAGCTATGTGGCCCTAGGCATGTCACTCTCTGTCTTGTTTTCTTATTTCTAAAATGATTGCTACTCATTGGGGTTGCTTGAAGATTAAACGAATTCATATATGCAAAATGCTTAGAACTGTGCCTGGTATAGAGTAAATGCTCAATAAATATTACCATTGACATTTGAGCAACGTGGGGAAGGGGGATGGGTTAGGGACAATGACTACCCTCCCACCCCTGTAGTCAAAAATCTGCAAATGGTCTTCTCTGGTGGCGCAGTGGTTGAGAGTCCGTCTGCAAATGCAGGGGACATGGGTTTGTGCCCCGGTCTGGGAAGATCCCACATGCCGCGGAGCGGCTGGGTCCGTGAGCCATGGCCGCTGAGCCTGCGCGTCTGGAGCCTGTGCTCCGCAACAGGAGAGGCCACAACAGTGGGAGGCCTGCGTACCGCAAAAAAAAAAAAAAAAAAAATCTGCAAATAACTTTTGACTTCAAAAAACTCTTAACTGCTAATAGTCTTTTGCTGACCAGAAGCCTTGTGAAAACATAAAACAGTCAATTAACACATATTTTGTATGTTCTATGTATATCTACATATATTTTATGCATTCATGACACACCTTTTTCTTAGTTTTTCGATATTTCTAGGCTATAAGGTTCGTCTGCAAGTTTTTTCAAATTGCCACAAATCCCCAAAAAGTTTTTTCTATATATTTATTGAAAAAAATCCACATGTAAGTGGACTCACGCAATTCACACCTATGTTGTTCAAGAGTCTGCTGTATTAATATTGTAGTCACCATTCTTATCAATGGCTCCTGAGACCAGAGGCATAGAAAGACAAAGCTATTCAAATAGCACATAGCACATCCTGTCCCTACCTATCAGGATTTCAGATGCTTTTCCCTCGGCCACTGGGCCAGTAACAACTGGGGCTTTGGGACACAACACAGTACCTTAGTGAATACCCCCAGAGGACTCTGGGTGGTGCTGAACCAAGGGGGCCTCCAGGATCAGAGTGCTGGAAAGGCCCCAACTGCAAGCCTACCCCGTGAGGGCCAGGCTCTTGGCTGGCTAACCTCCAGCTCAGGGATGCAGCATAAACCTTGCTAATTATTTGTCCATCCAGATGAGAGTCACCTAACACACATTTCCAAATGGTAATCGGCCATCTTTTTCTACATTAAGACCCAAACATTATGACAAGCATGTTGGTCTGTGTGACCAGGGTTTGTGCAGGCATTCTTGGTGTCCCTTCCATAAGGGACCCAGGCCCTTTGTTTGTATCTCTTAAATGGCACTCTGAGCCCTTCTTTTATGCACGTGGCAGGAATCTGGTTTATCCCCAGGTGCATCACCTTGCCTTGCTCCCCATCAAAGCCTGGCTTCCACTTGCTTCCATTCATATGGATTTAGGAGCCAGCACAGTAGGATGCCATAGGAAAGCTCTAAAATCTCTTCTGTACTTCTCCACAGCAGTTATAAATATTAAGAAAAGGATCTGATTCCTGAATCCTCTGATCTTAACCAGAACAAGCCATATGACAATTATCATGAATAATAACAATTTGTATAGCAATTTGCAGATTACAAGATTTTTTCTTTTTTAATCAACTTTACCTCATTTGATACTCAAAACGGTCAGGGAAATTATATTCCTCATTTTACAAATAAAGAATCTGAATGTTCAAGTGCCTAGTTTGAGGCTAAAGAGCCAAAAGACATGCATAAGGTTTCCTGATACAAATCTGATGTTATTTCTACAAAAACTTGTTACCTCTTTCAAAGTATATTCTGGGTATGAATTTTCCATTTGTTATGTCATCTTTTTTCCTTTTTAAAGATTTATTTTTTAAAATGAAATAACTTCAGATTTACAAAAATGTTTTAAAAATAGTACAATGAATTATGCATACAGTCAGTCTTCTCTATCCACGGGTTCCGCATCTGCAGATTTAACCAACTGCAGATGGAAAATATTTGGGGAAAAAATTGCAGAAAGTTCCAAAAAGCAAAACTTGAAATTGCTGAGCACCAGCAAGTATTTACATAGTAGGTATTAAAAGTAATCTAGAGATGCTTTAGTATACAGAGGATGTGCATAGGTTATATGCAAATACTACACCATTGCATATAAGGGACTTGGGCATTCACAGATTTGGGCATCTGCAGGGATTCCTAGAATCAATCCCCCATGGATACAGAGGGATGACAGTACTCTTCAGCCAGCTTCCCCAAATACTTACATTTCACATAACTACAATACAATCATCAAAATCAGAAAATTAGCATTGATACAACATCATTATCTAATATTTAGACTTCATTTAAATTTCACCAATTTTCCCATTAACATATCTGATCTAAGATCAAATCTAAAATCACATGTTGCATCAATTGTTGTATCTCCTTAGTCTTCTTTAATCAATAACAGTTCTTCAGTCTTTGTCTTTGATGACCTTGGCACTTTGGAAAAGTACAGGGTGGGCCAAAAAGTGCCTTCAGTTTTTAAGTAAAATAAAAGACACATTTGTCATTTTCATCAAGAACTTTTTTTTTTTTTTTGCGGTACGCAGGTCTCTCACTGTTGTGGCCTTTCCCGTCGCGGAGCACAGGCTCCGGACGCACAGGCTCAGCGGCCATGGCTCACGGGCCCAGTTGCTCCGCGGCATGTGGGATCCTCCCAAACCGGGGCACGAACCCATGTCCCGTGCATCGGCAGGCTGACTCTCAACCACTGTGCCACCAGGGAAGCCCCCAAGAACTTTATTGAACAACGTATTCACCGTTTTGTTCCACTACCTTCTGCATTTTTCAGGCAACTTCGTAATTCCATCTTCCCAAAGCTTTTCATCTTTTTGAGCAAAGAATTGTCCCAGGTGCCTTTTACAGTCTTCCAGGGAATTGAAATTTTTTCCATTAAGAGAATTTTGTAAAGACCGAAATAAATGGAAATCCGAAGGTGCAATGAATATGGCAGATGAATCAGAACTTCCAAGCCAAGCTGTAACAGTTTTTGCCTGGTCATCAAAGAAACGTGTGGTCTTGCGTTATCCTGATGGAAGATTATGTGTTTTCTGTTGACTAATTTTGGATGCTTTCCGTCAAGTGCCGCTTTCAGTTGGTCTAGTTGGGAGCAGTACTTGTTGGAATTAATCGCTTGGTTTTCCAGAGGAACTCATGATAGAAGGCTCCCTTCCAATCCCACCATATTCACAACATCACCTTCTTTGGATGAAGACCAGCCTTTGGCATGGTTGGTGGTAGTTCACTTTGCTTGCCCCACGATCTCTTCCTTTCCACAGTGTTGTACAGTAACCACTTTTCATCGCCCGTCACAATTTGTTTTAAAAATGGAATGTTTTCATTACATTTTTCAGTAGAGAATCGTGTGCAGAAATATGGCCAAGAAGTTTTCTTTCATTTAACTTATGTGGAACCCAAACACAAAGTGATTCACATAACCAAGCTGGTGCAAATGATATGCATGGCTTGATGTGGATATTTTGAGTATGTTGGCTATCTCCCACATGGTGTAACATTGATGGTTCTCAATTATTGTTTCGATTTGATCGCTATCAACTTCAACTGGTCTACTCGACCATGGAGCATCATCTAGTGGAAAATCTCCAGCACAAAACTTCAGAAACCCCTTTTGACACGTTCGATCATTCACAGCACCTTCTCCATACACTTCACAAATCTTTTTATGTATTTCAGTTGCATTTTTACCTTTCTTGAAATAATAAAGCATAATATGCTGAAAATGTTGCTTTTTTTCTTACATCTTCAATATTAAAATGGCTACACAAAAATTCACCAATTTTGATGAGTCTTGTTTTAAATGTACACTCATACGACAGCTGTCACATAACAGTCTAACGAAACTGTTTTGAATGAAGTTAAAGACAACTAAGTGCTACTAGAGCCATCTTACAGGAAAAAAACCAAACGAACATTTGGCCAACCCAACACTAGCCAATTCATTTGTAGACTGTTCCTCTATTGGGGTTTGTGTGATGAGTCCTCATAATTAAAGTCAGCTATGCATTTTTGGAAAGAATGCCACAGAAGTGATGTTGTGTTCTTCCCAGTACATCATATTAGGAGGCACAAGATGTCAATTAGTCTAATTACTGATAATGTAAACTGTGATCACAAGGTTAAGTGGTATCTTCCAGGTTTCTCCACTGTAAAGATATTTCCCCTATTTAATTAGTAAATATCTTCTGGGGAGATACTTTGAGACTACATAAGTATTCTGTTTCTCATCTTCTTTTCACTCACTACTTATTTGCTGAACAGTAATTTTCTATTTCCATCATTCTTTCTTCATTCATTAGTTGGAATTCTTTTCTAAAGAAAAACGGTTCCTCTCCCCTATTTATGTACAAACCCAAATATGATTCCTTTATTATACGTGTTTTAATTTATTAATATCATTACTTGATTTGTTGTTCAAATTGCCCAGATTTGGCCAGCGAGAGCTTCTTCAAGTTGGCTCCTATATTCTTTTGACAGGTTACCATCGTATTTCTCACTAGCTCCAAAATGGGCCAGGTACATCATGTATTTTCCCATCCCCAGCCCTAAAATCAGGTGTTTTCTGAGTGTATCTGATTTTGTTTATTGAAGAATGATATTTAGAAACAAAGCTTTTGTTCTATATGCGCTCATTTGTCATGGGGCTTCATTGCCTCTAGGCATTCTCAGCAAGCAAAGCTAAGACACACACACACACACCCCTATATAAATTTCTTTGTTGGTAAATAGAGATAGTGTTACTCTTTATTTACTAATTCTTTTACTTTTAATAGATTTCTCTTGTTGAATTGCATTGGCTAACATCTCTAGTACAATACTGAATAGTAGTAGAGATAGTAGGTATCCTTGCTGAGTTTCTGATCTTAGTGGAAATGCCTCTAGAGTTTCCCCTTTAAGTAAGATGATGGATTTTAGGACTAAGGTATATATGTCATGTTAAAGTATCCATCAGTTCTTATTTTCTTGAACATTTTTATCAGCAAGAAGAAATCCGAATCCAGGCAGAAGGTATGGGAAGAAAGACACAATGGCAAACATGGACGCTGATAAAACATGCCAGTGTATTAACTATAAAAATCTTCACACCTCTCTTCATCCACCCTTGCCATAGCCTTTCTATTGTCAGAGTCTCACTCCCTGCCCCTGGACTTTGGGGTTAGTCATTGTTTTGGCCAATGAAATGGCTAAAAAGAAATGACAGTGTGCCAGTTTTAAGACTAAATTTTAAGAGCCCTCACATATTTTCTATTGCCCACTTATGACTTTGCCATTGCCATGAGAAGAAGCTCTTCCCCCGTACAGCTGTTGCCCTGCAGCATGGGTACCCAAATAAATACATATAGAACAGAGGTTCCCTAGCCAAACACAGACCTATAATGAGAAGCAGATCTGTACAGCACAGCACAACACAGCTTAGATCAGCAGAGCCCCAGCTGACAAGTGTTCAGTGAACCAATCCTTTATTTTAGATTCCATTTGCTTACTTGGCATAAAAGGGAGAAATAACGCCTATAATCTCTTGCCAACCATTTTGAGCCCTTGTTTTGAATAAGGTACTTTTGTATTTTGCTAATCTGCCAGACCAGCAGCCTTTTTTAATGCTAGGATCTACGCTATAGCCTCCAGTTCCCAATACTATTCTTTAGGTCTTTGAATCTCTTTTATGCTATTGCAATCACAGTGATTTATCTGCATTTATTTTTTGTCAGTTTGGCCTAGAATATTGTGGGTGTTGTCCAATATTTGATACAGTGGTTCTAGCTCATTTCTTTCAGGGAGGCATTTGGGAGTAGTCATCTTCCTAACATCGTTTTTTTAAAATAGCCTGAGGAAGAATATGAATTCTATTGGTCCACTACCTCCTGTGCACCATTAAGTTTACCTTTTGAATCATAATCAATAACTCCTATCTAATCTCTAATCAATTGTCCCTCTGATTTATTCTTAAGAACTCTTCTTTCTAGTTTTGGAGGCTTTTACATTCTTTGGCAAAATCTCTTTTGACTTCCTATAGTCTACCATTTGCAGGTTATTCATGCTCCCAGTTTGGCTCCTTCAATTTTTTGAAAAACATGTTTTCCTTGTAATAACCTCTTTGCTTCTAGCAGATAGGGATAACATAAACTTAACAAGAGTTAATTATGTTAGCAAATTTTCCATTCACACTGACACTACGCAAAACATGTGTACTAAGCAGTGATATTCAATGGTGTCCAGGAAACTGAAATAACATCTGGTTGCAATAAGCTTCCACCAAAGTGCAGGGAGATAAAGTCCCCAAACTGCTGTAAAGGAGTTCAAGGCAAATCATATTTCTATGAAAAATTGATGTAGCATCAAACATGATATAGCCTTAGACATTTCAGTGAGCTTGTGTTATGAAAAGTGTAACTCTTGTATTTTATACCTGCATGCAGTAAAAGTATCAGAAGTGTCTGAAAAGGCTACCTCATTACTTAGACTCTTAAATTGCCATCCTGCATTTTTAAAAGTCACATAAAATAATGGATTTGTGATATGAAGAATGCATTGATATCTCTTGAGTTTTATCTCTGGAGTGAAAAAAAATGAGGCAGTATTTTAAAAAGCCACCAAGTTCAGTGTTTATGACAATAATAAAAACTTTCAATAGAGAATGTTCTAAAAGAGATTTGAGTTTTTATACAGGATACAGTACAAGACTGAGACACTAAGTTTATGTAGTGACAAATAGTCATTTAGGAAAGAACTGATGCTTTCAAGCAACCATAGGTGATTTACAAGCAAACAGAATCTCAAGTAGTAATGCAGGAAAAACTGAACACCACAATTTCTATTCTCAACTGGAAATAATCTAGAAGTTCAGTTAATGCCAAGCAGCAAGCTCAAGGATACTTATCAGGAAGCTGTGATCTTGTTTTAGTTAAAGAATCTCAAAGATTTCACTGAAGCTACCAACTTGACTATTTTGTAAGTATTGTTTTGCTGCCAGGCTTGGGAGTGGAGTGTTGAGTCAATTCTCAGCATCATCATCACTGGTCCACACAAGGCTCCAGGACTTTTGCTTTTATGTTTTTTATTCCATTTTATCCCAATTCTCCACTCCCATTCCCTTTCCCCACAGGCAAGCATTCTAATGTATTTGTAATCATTCATTTAGTTAATACTTATTGTATGTATGCCTATTATGTGTTAGTTCAAAGGGACAGGAATACATCAGTGACCAAACCAGAATTTAAAAAAAAAAAAAATTAACTGCCTTCTGGGAACCTACCTTCCAGTGAGGGATGCACAATGAAAAATTAAGTAGTAAATATTATTAAAGGATAAAAAATACTGTGGGGAAAATAAAACAAAGAAGAGGAAGTAGAAATGCTGGGAGGTAGGGCTATTTTAAACAGGTTGGACAAGCAAAGCCTTACTCAGGAGGTGACATTTGAATAAAGATGTGAAGAAGGTGAGCATGTAAGCCATGCAGATATGCAAGAGAAGCCCTTGGGAACAGCCAGTACAAGTCTCTGAAGTACCAAGGATCTGGTGAGTATATATTCATTTATATATATATACTCACATGCTCTTGCAAAATGTATATTGTTGTTTTAGGTGTATATATGTTAATTTTCATAATTCCATTTGTAACAGTCTGGGTTCTCCAGAGAAACAGAACCAATAGGAGGTATACACAGAGAGAGAAATAAAGATATACATATAGATATAGACGTAGATATAGATATACTATAAGAGATTGGCTAAGGTGATTTTTGAAGGCTGAGAGGTCCAAGATCCACAGTCAGCAAACTCAAGACCCTGGAGAACTGATGATATAGTTCAGTCCAAGTCCAAGTCCAAAGGTAGGAGAAGACCAATGTCCCAACTTGAAGACAGAGCCTGAGAGAAAGAATTCTTTCTTACTCAGCCTTTTGTCCTATTCAGGCCTTCAATGAATTGAATGAGGCCCACCCACATTGGGGAGGGCACTCTACTTTACTCAGTCTTCTGATTCAAATGCTAATCTCATCCAGAAGCACCCTCACAGACACACCCAGAAATAATGTTTAACCTAATATCTGGGCACCCAGTCAAGTTGACACATAAAATTAACCATCCCAGTATTGTATTGGTTTTCTCATCCTGTTTCTTACTTTTACTCAGAATAACGTTTTTAAGATCAATAGTTGTGGTAGGCAGAATGCTAAGATGGCCCCCACGATCTTTGCCCCTGGTACATGATGATGTTATGTTACATGGCAAAGCAATATTGTGGATATAATTATAGTTACTAATCAGTTGACATTAAGGTAAGAAGATGATCCCAGCGGGCCTAACCTAATCACGTGAGCCCTTTAAAAGCAGCTGTCTCTGGCTTCTTGCAAAAGAGGAAGTCAGAGAAAACCCAAGCATGAAAACGATTCAACGCACCATGACTGGTTTAAGGATGAAAGCAGCCATGTGATGAGGAGTGGGGTGACCTCTAGGGGTTAAGAGCAGCCCCTGGCTGACAGCCAGCAAGAAAACAGCAACCTCAGTCCTACAACTGCAAGAAACTGAGTTCTGCCAACAACCTGATTTGGTGGATTCTCTCCCAGAGCTTCTAGATAAGAACCCAGTCCCACTGACACTTTGTTTTTTTTCTTTTTTTGCGGTAGGCGGGCCTCTCACTGTTGCGGCCTCTCCCGTTGCGGAGCACAGGCTCAGTGGCCATGGCTCACAGGCCCAGCCGCTCTGCGGCACGTGGGATCTTCCCGGACCGGGGCATGAACCCGTGTCCCCTGCATCGGCAGGCGGACTCTCAACCACTGCGCCACCAGGGAAGCCCCCACTGACACTTTGATTTCAGCCTTGTGAGACCCTGAGCAGAGAACTCAGTCACACAATGCCTGAATTTCTAACCTACAGAACTACAAGATAATAAATGGGTGCTGTTTTAAGAAACTAAATTTGTGGTAATTTATTACACAGCAATAGAAAATGAATACAGTAGTGTTGCTGTACATTTTATTTATTTAAAAAACACATGCAGTAGTGTTTTTTGCTTCACGTGAGGCAAGATTCTAAGAACTTTACAAGTATTAATTCCTTTAATTGTCATAACTCAGAGATACCGGTTTTATTATTTTTTCCCATTTTACAGATGAAGAAACTAAGAAACAGAGAAGTTAGGTTACTTGCCAAATGGCAGGTGCCAAAACCAACAGTCAAACCTAGGTGATCTGGTGCGGGATCATTGTTCAAACCCCGCATCTGGTTCTTTGCTTCTAGCTGCGGCATAATATTTCATACGGTGCATCTCCCACACTTAACTCTTAATTTTCTAGGGATGGATTTCTCATGGCCCTGCACAAGAAGCTCACCAAAGACTATCCCACAAGGAGTTTCATAGGTCCTAGGGTACACATGTAATGTGACTAAGTACCTCTGCATGGTTCTCTAGAATAACCCCATTTGTCCACACCACCAGCAGCCCATCAGGGTCACCATATGTCTGCCATGGGCGTTTTCCAGCCTTGCAATTCCAGCCAATCTGATGAATAGTGATATTTCAAATGGGTGGAAGATCTAAATAGACATTTCTCCAAACAAGACGTACAGATGGCCAAAAAGCACACAAAGAGATGCTCAACATCACTAATTATCAGAGAAATGCAAATCAAAACTACAATGAGGTATCCCCTCACACTGGTCATAATGGCCATCATCAAAATATCTACAGACAACAAATGCTGGAGAGTGTGTAGAAAAAAGGGAACCCTCCTACACTGTTGCTGGAAATGTAAATTGGTACAGCCACTATAGAGAACAGTATGGAGATTCCTTAAAAAACTAAAAATAGAACTACCATATAATCCAACAATCCCACTCCTGGGCATATATCCAAAGAAAACCATAATTTGAAAAGATACATGCACCCCAATGTTCATTGCAGCACTATTTACAATAGCCAGGACATGGAAGCAACCTAAATGTCCACTGACAGAGGAATGGATAAAGAAGATGTGGTAGATATATACTGTGGAATATTACTCAGCCATAAAAAAGAATGAAATAATGCCATTTGCAGCAACATGGATGGACCTAGAGATTGTCATACTGAGTGAAGGTAAGTCAGACAGAGAAAGACAAATATTATATGATATCGCTTATATATGGAACCTAAGAAAATGGTACAGGGACTTCCCTGGTGACACAGTGGCTAGGACTCCATGCTCCCAATGCAGGGGGCCCGGGTTCGATCCCTGGCCAGGGAACTAGATCCCATATGCATAATGCAACTAAGAGTTTGCATGCCACAACTAAGGAACCCACACGCAGCAACTAAGACCCAGCACAACCAAGTAAATAAATAAATATTAAAAAAATAATAAGGGCTTCCCTGGTGGCACAGTGGTTGAGAGTCCGCCTGCCAATGCAGGGGATACACGTTCGTGCCCCGGTTCGGGAAGATCCCACATGCTGTGGAGCGGCTAGGTCCGTGAGCCATGGACACTGAGCCTGTGCGTCCGGAGCCTGTTGCTCCGCAACGGGAGAGGCCACAACAGTGAGAGACCCGCGTACCACAAAAAAATAAATAAATAAAAAAAATAATAAAAATTTTTTAATTAAAAAATGGTACAGATGAACTTATTCACAAAACAGAAATAGAATCATAGACGTAAAAAACAAACTTATGGTCACCAGAGGGGAAAGGGAGGGGAGGGATAAACTGGGAGATTGGGATTGACATATACACACTACTATGTACAGATAACTAATAGGGACCTACTGTAGAGCACAGGGAACTCTACTCACTACTCTATAATGGCTTATATGGGAAAAGAATCTAAGAAAGAGTGGATATATGTATATATATAACTGATTCACTTTGCTGTACATCTGAAACACATTGTAAATCAACTATACTCCAATAAAAATTATTTTTTTAATATAAATAAATAACTAAAAATAAATTAAAAATTGAAATTAAAAAAAGTGAGAGAACTGAATTTCAAGGAAATTAAAAGAATTTCCTGAGCTCTTAGAGATATTTTTTAATTAATTAAAATTATTTAATCAATGTAAAAAACTGATATTTCATTGCTTTTTTTTTTTTTTTTTTTGCTGTACGCGGGCCTCTCACTGTTGTGGCCTCTCCCGTCGCGGAGCACAGGCTCCGGACGCGCAGGCCCAGCGGCTATGGCTCACGGGCCCAGCCGCTCTGCGGCACGTGGGATCTTCCCGGACCGGGGCACAAACCCGTGTCCCCTAGCATTGGCAGGTGGACTCTCAACCACTGCGCCACCAGGGAAGCCCTTCATTGCTTATTTTAAAGGAGAATTTCTCTCTCTCTCTCTCTCAATATTATTTTTTATTGTGGTAAATATGTATGACAAAAATTTTGCCATTTTAACCATTTTTCAGTTGATTAATTCATTAGCATTAATTACATGCATAGTGGTGTGCAACCATAATTATGTATTTCAGAAACTTTTCATCACCGCAAACATTATTGCTTTTCGATTTGCATTTCGCTTTGAGCATCTCTTTACATGCTTTCAGTACATTTATATTTGATTCTGCCTTATTCACCATAAGAAAACAAATTAAACTAACGAAAGAAAAGAAGCTCTAAAGCCTAACATAGCACATTGCCTCAGAGTCAGACAGCCTCGAATTTGAACACCAGTTCTTGCCTTTCCAGCTGGCTGACCCTGGGAAAGTCACTTAATCTCTTTGAGCCTCAGTTCTCTTATCTGTAGTATAGAAGTAATAGTACTGACCCCTCTGGGTTTTTCTAAATATTAAATGAGTTGATATATGTAGAAGGCTTATCACCATTCCCAGCATAAGTATTTCATAAATGGCAATTAGCATTATTATTAATAGTAATATTATTAATTATGTTTGGGCTGCCATTTCATCCAAACCTTCCCAGACTCAAAGGGTGGGACAGGCCATCCTCCATGTGGCAGTATCATCCTTACCACCAGTGGACCTAGGCTCACGATTTTGTGGAGGAAGAAACAGGATTGAGAAAGTATTTAAATGCAGAACCAAGTAGAGGGAAAAAGCTTCAAACCATAATCTTAAATAAGGAGCAATCCCCAGACTGCTATGCTAGTAAGGAAGATTTTCCTCCTCAGACTGGGCTGTGTGAGTGCCCAGTCCCCAGCAGGCAGTGGACGGACTCTGTGCTCCCTTCCACCCTGCTGAAGAGAAGGAGCTGTCATACTGATAAACATTTGAATCTCAAGGAGTACCAGATGTACTTTTTTATGGTCTGTTTTTAAGATGCTGTGATATGCTAATGTATGTTTTGGGTCTGAATCCCTTCAATTTAATTGATGACACTAATATGTAAGTAAATAAAATCCGGTAGGTTTCACTTATTATGTGAGCTATCCATCATTTGTTGTTTTGAAACATGAGTCAGGTTTTACTTCCCACTGTCATTATCTTGTGTCCTCTTCCCAGCAGCATAGACTACAGTCATTTCATTAAACTTGCCAAAATGTAGAAAGGACCGAAGCAAATTAAACCAAAAAATAGTTTTAACATGTAGGAACATTATTTTTACTCCAAAAATGAGAGTCCAGTAGAATCAGCTCAGTAATGCTTGCACAGTTTTCTTTCTTTATGTAGTTTAATCCAGCTGTTCGCTAACATTTGAAAGAGAAAATTTAATTGCCCTGCTTAAGTCAATTTTAAAGTATACTTAAAAATTTCCATTTCATCTAGGTGCTTCTCTGCTACTTTTTAGAATTTCTAATTGTAGAATTTGCTTGCTGAAAAGGTGTGTTTTGGGATAGAAAAGAATATTTAGAAATCCTTAACCACCGCCCCACACACACACAAAAAAAAGTGGGCGTGGAAATTTGAAAGAGTACCGCCTAATTCAGCACTAAAACCAGTGTGAGAAGCAGTGTGTGTGTGTATGAGTGTGTGTGTGTGTGTGCATGTGTGTGTGTGGTATAAAATGTGCTTTTCAAAGTGCTGAGAGGTTGATGGGAATGTTTGATTAGCTCCTCTCAGAAGAGAAAAGGTGCTTGGACCTCTTCTTACTTCTTCTTTAGAATAATTTGGATGGGATCTGTGATGCAGAAAAGCTTAAAGAAAAAAGGATATCCATTCTCTGTGGTGGAAAGATTTTGAAAAAAAATTGCTTTCTTCAAACAAGGTATGTCTGATGAATTGCTAAGCTATGTAGATAGTTTGATTTCCATTCCTTGTTATGAAAACATGAAAAGGTATTTACCATTAAGAAACTAGAATACATCCCTTGACCAAGTAATCAGTCTGTACAAATTTCAGTTTCAGGAGAAGTGAGATGGGAGTGGGTGGTAGTTGACATCCTTGAAAACAACTAATATACATATATCAACTATAAATAAATTGTGCTGAGGTAAGATTAGAATAAGACCTTCACTGTATCTTTTAAACCAACTTAATTATGGTTCAAATAAGTTGAAAAGTATAATGCTTGTGCAGAGCTTAATTTAAAGGACGTTTAAGTCTTGCCCTTTTTTATACTTTACTTCCTACGTGGAATACAGTAGCAACAGAACGAATTACTTATAACAATGTATGAGGAAAGGATATGGGCATGTTAACGCTAAATTAAAAGAGAAATTATTTAACGTAGATCTATACTTCTCTCTATTCAGACAGATCTCGGAGGAATGTGGCTAGATGTGCAATTCTGTATCTTGTTTACACTGGAAGTGTTTTCTTAGGTTGAATGCTTCTTAAACTGATAAGCCCAAGAAAGGGCTGGCATTGTTAAGTCACTACTGTAGCCCAACTTTGCACAGGGAAACAGGATACGAAATCTCTTTTAAGAATGATTTGTGTTAAACCAGTATAAACATGAAATAAATGCCTCAAGCTCAGGTTAAACAGAGAGGATAAGATTGAATAATTAGACTCGATGGTTTGCTCTGAACAACCTACCGCATCTTTGCCATCCCCAAATGGAGAGGGGAATCCAAGATTTTCTTTGGGTTTTTTGTAAATATAAAACCAGGCATTCTTGGCCATGGTGGTTATTCAAAAATGTGAGCACTAAGAAAATAGCATTTTGCCATTACTCTGTGTTGCAATAAATTTGGAAGTTTTCGTGGTAAGTTCTGAGGTTGTTTTTCCTTTGGTCTCTTCAAAGATGAAAATAGCCTGCAGCAAGGCAAGATCAAATACTATTTGTTTGTGTATTTTCTCTGCTGTGTGTGTGAACTGCAAGCTACGCCGCCCATAGGAGAGTTGGAAGTGCCTCTCTCTTTTTTTTTCCTGTCTTTTATTTATTGAATTAAAATACCCTCTTTTGTAAAAGGCTTTAGACAAAGAATTGCAAGACTACAAGGGCTGCATTTTTAATTGCAATATGCTGGTTTCCCAGACTAAGCTTCATTTAAATATATCTTACACCTCACCACTGAAAGGAAATACGTCAGGAACTTTGGAAATGCTTAATATCTATTCTGACATAGCGTTTACTTTATGAATAGTGTTCAGAAGATCTAATTATCTTTTTTGCCAAGTTGCTGATCACATGAAGAATAGTTTCTTTCAGAGAAAATGCACTGGGTTTGAGAATGGTTTATGAATAGCATCAGGAGAACAAAAATGCTTGTGCTGTTCCCATCTGTAATTCCTGTAAGACATACTGTGGACAGGAAAGCAGTGCAGTTCAGTGCCATGTCCCAAACCAGGAACCCTAAATTTCAGTCACAGCTCTGCCACTACCTAGTTGTGTTACCTTGGAAAAGTTGTGTACCAGTTTTTGACTTTTGTTTCCCCATCTGAAAAACAGAAATAGCAATGCCTGCATACACCCCCTCCCAGGACAGTCATGAGGTACAATATCGATTCTCAGTTTTTTTTTTTTTTTTTGCGGTACGTGGGCCTCTCACTATTGTGGCCTCTCCCGTTGCTGAGCACAGGCTCCGGACACGCAGGCTCAGCGGCCACGGCTCATGGGCCCAGCCGCTTCGCGGTATGTGGGATCTTCCTGGACCGGGGTACGAACCCATGTCCTCGGCATCGGCAAGCGGACTCTCAACCACTGCGCCACCAGGGAAGCCCGATTCTCGGTTTTAAAAGGGTTTTGAAATGTGAAAAGTTCTAAAAAAATTGAATCATTTTTCCCACATATTCAAAAAAAAAAAAAAAGACCACATGGGAAGGAATCATTGGTTGTAAAATAAATGTTTCGTGGCCTCCAGGATGTTCCCATGACACATGCCCACGTGTGCGACTTGTCCTCTCCTTGCTAGTTTGGAGGCATGAGCCAGGTATCAAAAGCAGTGGGTACAGAAAACACTGCTCTGTCACTGGGAGGGCTTTCTAGCTGTGTGACCTTGGGGAGGTTACTCAATATTCTCTGTGTCTCCATTTCCTCACAAGTGAAATGAAGAAGTTGGACAAAATAGTCTCTAAGTTTCCCTCCTAATCCTATGGTTCTATGCACTGGAACATCTTCAGTGTTAAGACACGGCCAGGCCAATTTCACTGTTGAGACTCTCCATATACTACAAAATCAAAACAGGGCTATGGAACCTATGGTATATTTAAAATGTTTATGTTTACCTAACTAAAGACTTTAACATACACAAAAATGAAAAGTAACATAATTTTATGTTAATGAAATATAATTATGTGTGTATACATATATATGTGTGCATGTACATTTACATATATCTATCCATAATGTACTGAGGACAGTTTGGTTCAAGTTGTATGACAGACTTCTTTTAGTTCTCTGGTATATTTCCATGACAGTA
This sequence comes from Phocoena sinus, assembly GCF_008692025.1. NCBI lineage: Eukaryota > Metazoa > Chordata > Mammalia > Artiodactyla > Phocoenidae > Phocoena > Phocoena sinus. The sequence continues at coordinate 29,424,706 of NC_045775.1, forward strand.
TAACCTCATGTCAAATATCTAAGTTTAAGGCAAGGCCAAGTGGCCCTCCTATGCTATGGATCCTATGGGGGCTTGTCAGGCAGGAGGCTCTGTCACTTCTTAGATGTGTTAACTTTGGCAAATTTTGTAAACCCTCTGGGCCTCAGTTTTCTCATCTGTAAAAAGGGTCTATTATTAGTGGTTACCTTATAGAGTTGTGGCAAAAAGCTTCAACTTGTACCTGGTACAACTGTCAGTACCCAAATTGTAGCAAGTAATTTTTTAACATATGGGATTGGAATGAAGAACTCAGATCAGCTGTGAAACAAATCATTTGCAATCTTCTTCAAACTTTTAAACATTAACTCTTTGGATGTAGTAAACAAATAGATATGTGGAACTATGTGATATTAATATAATTATTAGAAATTTGTTGCCATCTCTTCATCCAGAGGATCTGAACTAATCAATATTTCAGCAAATATTAAAGCAAGAGAGGCATCTTCTGTGACGTCTGTATTTTGAGAAACCCTAAAGGTTCTCCTCTGGCTGCCTGAACATGCGTCTCCCTGTGGTCTGCAGAGGGTGGTGAAATTCCTTGCACCCTGAACACACATACAGTGAGAGACAGAAGTGCAAAGGGAGTTTGCTAGTTTTCACAGACATGAAAGTTCCCTGCGCAAGCAGCAGTGAGCAGCTTCTGCTAGTGCAGAGAACGGGGCGAGAAAGAAGCGACAGACCAGGGCCAATCTAGGCTGTAACAGAAATGGCTTTTTGATAGTGCCGGTTCTTAAATTTTCATTAAGGCCCAGGAGTGCACACAGATAGCCAGGGCCTGACTCCTACACTGGCCTGCACCACTGGGCTCCCCTTCAACTAGCCTCTCCAGCTGCACACCTGCACCCCAACTCCCCTCGCCAGACTCCACTGCTGTGCACAGCCCAAGATGAGACCCTGCAGTGACAGGAGTGCCCGCTGACAGCCAGGGGCCCCACAGCTGCTAATGTGCCCTAAGGTGGCCCCAGCCCTTGCTGCTGACCCTGGCCCTCGCCCCTACATGTGTGTCTGCAACTGGCCCTGCCACTGGATACGCACCTGCAGTTGGTCCCGCAGCCCAGTGCATGCACACCCCCAGCTCCAGCCACCAGTACTGCCTGCCCTGGTCCCTAGCCACTGGAGGCACCACTGAGGACCCCAACAGCCCTTGCAGCCACTATGGATCCCCCGCTGCGCTCACCAGGGAGCACAATGCTGCTGATGCTGTGGCCTGAGCTGCCAAGCTATCACATCCCCTTGGACCTGGAGGCAATACAAGCCCCATACGTGGGGCCCTGGCCCACTCGACCCGGGTCACAGTACACTCCAGTGTGCCCCCTCCCACAGGCAAAGGCCTCTCCTTACAGAAGCCAGTCCATGAAGTCTGAAAGAGGTGACTGCTCCTTCAAATGCACTGACATCCACACAAGGCTACAGGCATCATGAAGAATCAGAGAAACACGCTGCCACCAAAGAAACACAGTAAACCTCCAGTAACTGACCCCAAAGAAATGCAGATACATGAACTGCCTGACAAAGAATTCAAAATAATTCTCCTAAAGACGCTCAGAGAGCCATAAGAAAATACAGATAAATAATTTAACCAAATCAGGAAAACAAAAGGAGAAGTTCAACAAAGAGATAGAAAACATTAATAAGAAACCAAATGGAGGGCTCCCCTGGTGGCGCAGTGATTGAGAATCCGCCTGTCAGTGCAGGGAACATGGGTTCGATCCCTGGTCCGGGAAGATCCCACATGCCGCGGAGCAACCAAGCCCGTGTGCCACAACTACTGAGCCTGTGCTCTAGAGCCCATGAGCCACAACTACTGAGCCCACATGCTGCAACTACTGAAGCCCATGTGCCTAGAGCCCGTGCTCTGCAGCAAGAGAAGCCACTGCAATGAGAAGCCCGCACACTGCAATGAAGAGTAGCCCCCGCTTGCCGCAACTAGAGAAAGCCCACGTGCAGCAATGAAGACCCAACATAGCCAAAATAAATAAATTAAGTAAATAAAAAAATTTTAAATGTGGTCATAGGGTAGTTTTTTTTTAAAAAAAAGAACCAAATGGAAATTTTAAATAAAAATATACACACACAATTTTTAAAAATAAATTTATTTATGTATTTATTTATTTTTGGCTGTGTTGGGTCTTCACTGCTGTGCGCAGGCTTTCTCTAGTTGCAACGAGCATGGGCTACTCTTTGCTGCAGTGAGCAGGCTTCTCATTGCAGTGGCTTGTCTTTGTTGAGGAGCACGGGCTCTAGGCGCCCAGGCTTCAGTAGTTGTAGCATGTGGGCTCAGTAGTTGTGGCTCGCGGGCTCTAGAGCACAGGCTCAGTAGTTGTGGTGCATGGGCTTAGTTGCTCCACGGCATGTGGGATCTTCCCGGAGTAGGGCTCAAACCCGTGTCCCCTGCATTGGCAGGCGGATTCTTAACCACTGGGCCACCAGGGAAGCCCACACAAACAAACTTAAGTCAGTCTGAGATCATCTAGGTGAATTCCTGTTTACAGGCCAGGAGGTGAAGGGCCAAAATTGCATTCACAATAGAGCAAAGACTATTTCAGTTTTGTTGATTGCATTTTCCTATGGTTACCATGAAACAAACAGTTGAGGATACTGGATTCAGAGTTTGTTTCTTACCAACTAGCAAACTTTTCCTCTCCAACAGACTGCAAACCTTAAAGAAATCCCGAGAGACCGCCTATTGGAAATGCTCGGGGCTGCCTGGGAAGTGCAAGGAGCAGGCACCAGCCGATGCTCTGAGTTGAGACCCATAAAATCTGCACATCGTGTGGCAACCTGCAAAAGGCAAATCTCTCACACGGCAGATGTGACTGGAATCCACTGCCGCATTCCTCTAGTGCTTGTACCCTGAGGGAGAAAGGTGAACTAAGATGACAGATGCCAGAATCTTTCCTGAGTCAAATTCACAGGCCAGGGTCTTGAAACAAAACAAAACAAAAATTCATTTGGTTTAGATTCAGCTTAGAGAATATTTTGTTGTTTGTGTTTGATTCTGGTCTTATAATTAAAAACAAATATTTAGGCCCATTTCTGCTTCCTTATCACTTTGCAAGATGCTTTTTTCAATTCTTTTTAAGAATGCTAGACATCATTCCTTAGCCATCCGATTGAGTCAAGTGTCCCAAAATCATCTAGAAGATTTCCATGAGAATGGGCCAAAGAGCCCTAAAAATCTCTGAGCAGAGAAGGCAAGAAGAAAACTACAGAATTGCTTCCTTTCTGGGGCCCTAGGAGAATTTAGCCCAGTGATAGTCATAAAGCCATGCGGTTCCTTCACCAAGAATCCTAAAATGAAGCCATGGCTAATCCTGGCAGAATCTTACTGAAATAGATTCGACTGGTGGCTTTACCTTTGCAAGTCCTAAAGTCTAAATAGGCCATGTTTTGCAAGAGGATGGTTATGAGAACGATGATGATGATGGTAATCATGATTAACCACCACCCCAAAAACAACAGTAATAAATACTGCCAACACTTACAGAGTTAGTCTTATGTGCTAGGCACTATTCTAAGCTCTTTTTCACATATTAACTCATTTAATTCTAACAGCTACCATAGGAGATGGGTGGTTATTGGTGATTCCCATTATACAGATGAGAAAACTGAGACACTGAGAAGTAAATTGTCCAAGGTCACACAGCCAGTAAGTGATGGAGCTCAACTTCAAACCCAAGCAGTCTAGCTTCAGAGCTCATATTCTTAACCTGCCAGGCAACAATTACACATGGTCCTGGTTTTTCTATCACTGCATCAAATAAATCTTTACCATCCCTAAAAATACTGTTTTCAAGCCAAGTCAAATTTCTAAGAAATTCATTCCTCATTGTAAGTATAGACTCCCCGGGAATACTGATGGAAGCGCGTGGAGGCATGAAAGTCACAGAAGGCTGTTAGGAAGAGAGGGTTTTTATTTCTGTCATTCTTGAATAACTTCCTGACTTCAGAATCACTTTGCAGATGTGTTGGGAAGACCTGACTCTCAGGGGGAAGGCCAAGGAGCAGACCTCATTGTCAAGTTCTCTGAGTAGCCAGTCCCCAAAAGGTATCCTTTATCTTCATTCTAGGGTTAAACTGGCAACAAGTCACAGAAAGAATTGTACTTCCTTATGACTCAAACTACTTCAGAAAATCACTTTCCCTGATAAAGCCCTCTGCATTGACAAGACTCTAGTAAAAATTGCTCAAATTCTTTCCCTCAGTGAGAGGAAGGCTAAAGTTTGTGCGGACATGTGGTAAAGATTCATAAAAATCACCCTTCGGGCTCTAGTGAGAAGGAATCATGTCTGCCTTTTTTCTTCTCAGAAACAAAAAGAAAAAGAAAATCTATTCCTTTGGGGGAACCCAATGTATAGTTTCCAAGAGATCAGGTCATCGACATCTCAATGAGAAGTGAATTCCCTCCTCTGGGCTCCTATGGATCCCAGACAGAGAAAACATGCTTTTGATATAAAGGTACATGTCAACTTGCCCGGACTGGATTCACTTTTATAGCATAGTGAGTAGATCTGTACTCTGAACAGTAAAAGGGGTCTGGTGAGGCAGAGATATTCAATGACAGCAAAACAAATACCCATTGGGCCACCGCCATGTGCCATCCACAATTCCATGTGCTTCGGAAAAACAGTGAACAATATAGTCTCCATTCTCCTAGAGCTGCCTATCTGGGACCACACAATAAACAAATACATATAAGAGGTCTAGATCTGGTGGTGATATGGGCTATGAAAAACTTAAGAAAGTAGGATAAGGGGGCTGGACAGAGGGGTGATGATTTGCATTGTGTGGTTAGAGAAATGTCTGATAAAGGGACATTTAAACCGAGAGAAAGGTGAAGGAAGCCAGGGAGCAACCTATGTGGATAATAGGGGAAAAGCAAATGCAAAGGCCCTGAGGTTGGACCATGCTTGGGAGCAGGCTGAGTGAGGAAGACAGGAGGTGAGATCCAGGGTGTCCTTTGGAAAGCAGACACAGAGGGCACCATCCTAACGCTCCCGGATTTTCCCCAGATGCCCCCAGTGCCCACTCACACACTACCTGTGGGGAGCTCCTGCTTCTGCCCTGTATGAAATCTGAGTAGGTCCCTTAATATTGCAGATCACGCTCGGAGTTTTTTAAAAGAGCGTGCTCACATTACAGCCCCAAACAATCTCAGTTCAGTCATTAATGTGGACGTAATACTTAGGTAATACTTAAAAACTTGAAAATGGCGTTCACAGTTTCATCCCCCACCCCCAGGCTTGCTTTCTGCAGTGGAAGGGGCATGACTTCATTCTCTTTCTCTGTTTCTGCACCTTTATCACCCTTCCCCTTGGCTGCTAATGGTAGTTTCTTCATGTCCAGAGTTGAAGAGTGTGCAGAGAGGAGAGACAAAGGCGACAGAGGTCCTTACTGGTTGGTACTGTTATGAGCTGGCATCCAGGTTCCCTGGGCTTGGCAGGCATGTACAGCTGTTTCTTGTCCCCATGGAAGCACTTCCATGGGTTCTTCAGAGATGCCCCCGACTTTGCTGGGGACCCCTCAACTGCAGGTCCCAGATGTCAATACATACGAATCTGCTCTGGCTGGGGGTTTACGGTTCCATCCTCAGTCCCTGAGCAGCTGGCAATCGACCTCCAGTGGCTTTCTGCTGCCATCTCCTGAGCTCCCCTTGCACCCGGCTTGGGCAGGACCTACCGCAACCTCAGGCTGACTCTCACACAGCTAGTCTTGTTTGTCACGAGCTCTTCCCTCTCCTGTCCTAATCAAGAGTCAGACACCAGTGCACAATGCCCTCAAGCCCAAGGGATGCAACTACTCAGTCTTTTCAACTGGGGTCACCAGGCATCCAAGTTGGACTTCCAAAGGAAGTAACCAAGAACCAGGATCCTCAGCCATCTGCATTCCTCCAGACAACCTAAGTGGTGGTAGAAGCCAAGAGGGCAGCTGGAGATCAGAAGGCAGAGTTTCTTTGGGAAAAGTTGTTGGCATTTTCCCTCTTCCTCTCCCTCCCCAGATGCAGAAGGGGAGCCAGTGGTCTCCCCACTCCCACCCACTTCAGGCAACGGTGAGAGGAGCCTCAAGGAGACCACTTCAGAACATGGAAGTAGTTAGCTCTTAGTCTCAGCTGAAACTAAGACAAAGGATCGTCCCATTTTAACATCCCATTACAAAGCCAATTACAATACTCTCAAATGTTTATTTAGATGGGTGTGTATGTCTGGTTAAACTTAAAAATATGGGTGGTGCATCACTTTACCCTAAATAACATTTGTGAGAGAGAGAAAGTCGTGTGTGAGTTCAGGCCCAATATGACTCTTAAACAAAAAAAATCTCTTAATCTTTAGAGCTAAGACAATTTTATCACACAAAGTATGTATTTCACTGTGTACATCTAAACTATCGTCAACAGAGTATTTCAAAAAGCCTGGGATAGATGCATCGAGACAAAAACGAAGGTGAAACCATCTTTAGAGTAGTAAGATGGGGTAGTGAGTGGGGTTAAATGTTTGAGGCCTGGAATAGCATTCTGGTTCTGCTACATGTTCACGCCATAACTTACTTACAGCTTACTGAAGATGGACAGCTTACTAAAGTTCTCTGAGCCTCAATTTCGTACCCTGAAAGATGGGCACAATAGTACTTACCTGATAGGATCTCCGTGATAAATAAGATCACAACATGTGCAGTGTGTAGCATATGGTGAGCATTCAACAAATGGTATTATTATAGGACTCTAAACTTCTAAAACTTTCCATGAAGAGGAACAAAGGACCAATCCCATCTCGTGTAACAGGCCACTAGACAGCTCTGCTGCGACTGTCGGGAGGCTCCGGAAGAGCTGGAAAGGTCCGAGAGGGCCTCTGGAGCACGAGGCTACACGGCTCCCTTTGGAAAGCTGGGTCTCCTCCTTCTAAATGACTCTCTTTCTGCTGGTCCCCTCTAATTTCTGGGACTTAATCCTCCACAGCCCTCAACAGCTCAGCCGCAGTCACTGCCCGCCTCGACCCCCTCCACTCTCCCCAAGCCTCTGGTTGCTGGGATTCAGGAATGCACTTTGACCCGCAGCCCCACACCTGCCTCCCAGCAGCGCGAGGAGACCTAAAACCCTGTCATCTGAGACGAACCTACTCTTTACCCAGAGGCAGACAGGAAGATACTATGGATCTTGCAGACACACCCTCATCTTCCTTCCTACCTCAGCTGGAAGGCTGTGCCAAACTCGAAAATGTTTTTCTGGGCCTCAAAATTGAAGACAGACCAAAAAGCACAGAGTGTTCGGGACAGTCAAGGCTCTGGGGATCACAGTTGGACTGAACCAAAGAGCCAGCTCCAGAGCACAGGAGACGGCCCCTTGGCAACCACAAACCTCAGAGCCCGAGGGAGAAAACTCACTGGGAGGAGGGAGGGCTAATCCACAGCGTCAAACACATTAGGTAAAGAAGCTTCTGATGAGAGAAACTCATCTTCCAAAGTTTCCAGGAGAATCTTTGAAAGCGAGGACAGTGTCCAGAGGAGCAGTCATTGCCCACCTCGCCTTTCACTGAGATCCTCTGCCCTTCCCCCAGATTTACTGCTCTTCGTGCCCCCCTTCCATTACAGAGGATAAATAACTCTTGGAAGGAGTTCTTCAGAGCTCATCTGGGGGCATGTCTGCAAACTAGTATTTTTTCCCACTGGCAATATAAGATCTAAACTACCACTTCAGAAACGTAATTACTGCTTGTAGTCTCACTAGAAATCACTATTGGTTGAATCCTTTGTGGATGTGGGGTAAGCATTACCATATGTCAGATTCTTAACGAGGTACAAAATGATGGTCTGAAACACCCGTACCAGAAAAGGCTTTCCCTTTTTGGTTTTGTGACATGTAGAAACATGCTACTTGGATCAATGAATCTAATGGCATGGGCATATATCAGTCATTGAACACACGCATAAGCTCTTTTTAATCCACCCAACTGCCCAGGAGTGAGTATCTTTGCTTTAGGATTTGCCCTGAGTGATGCAGTGATCAAGAATGAGCCTGGAGATAGAGATCCTTAGTAGTACACACTTTAGTCATCGAAAGCAAGTATTTATAACATAATATTTATGGTAAATTCCTAGATTGGAACATCAACAAGCATAAGATTCTGATACATTCACCGAAAAATAAACACCCTCCTAAACCAGAGTTTCTCAACCCTGGCACTATTGGCACATCGGGCTGGATAATTCTTCATTGTAGGGGGCTGTCCTGTGTGCTGTGGGATGGTTAGCAGCATCCCTGGCTCTACCCACTAGATGCCAATAGCATCCCCCGCTCCAAGTTGTAATAACCAAAAATGTCTTCAAATATTGACGAATCTTTCCTGAGGGGTTAAAATCAGCCCCGGTCGTGAAGCATGGTCATAACTGTATCGGCAAGTCCACAGGGACTTTCTGACAGCGTGATTCCAAGGTCTCCCGCTCTCATTTTTCCTCCTAGAGCATCCCAGGCATGCAGGCCGTGTTCTTCTTTCTCAGTGGCTACCACAGTTCTTGGGATTCTTTGATACGCTTCTACCTAGAGCCTGGCTCCAGAGTTGGATAAGGCCTCTCTGGAGACCCCTGCTTACAGGCTACCAAAAGACAAGCACACATGGCCTTTTCATTTTACATGTCTTCATTTCCCTCCCAATCATTTCAGGGAAACAAGACATAATTAAACAACAAACATGAAAAGCATTTTGATCAAAGCCTCAAGGAACAGCAACCAATTCAAACTGGCTGGAGTAACAGCGCCCGAAAAACCTTTTACTCTGTTATGCACCAGAGACTGAGTCCAGCTGGGCCTCCTTCAGACTGGAAATGGGACCTGGGATGTGGCCAGGAAATAAGCATCTCGTCTCCCAGATTCTCCCAGGGCCCTGTGCTTTCTCTTCTCCGTCTCTCCCTACCTTCAGCTTGGCTCCCGGTTTGCAAGATCATAATTGCAAAATCCCAAGAAAGATCTTGATTGGCCTACGTTTTTTTGTTTCGTTTTGTTTTTTCCGGATCATAGGCTTTTGACCAGCTGAGTCTCTTAATTTCAGCGATTGTTATTTCTGCATCTGACTATAATACCTGAACCGCTTACTTCAGGGGTCTTGTGAGATTAAAGCACAGATGTAACCAGTCTTTTAAAAGTGAAAGACACTATACAAATGAGTGGAATTTTTACTTTATAATAATATTATATAATAAATTGTAGTATAGCTCAGAATTTACAGTAACAGTCACGTGAGGAACTTGATATAGTAAAAAGAGCACAAGATTAAAATAGAGAAGATCTGAGCCATGTGACCTTAGGCAAGTCACTTCACTGCTCTGAGTTACAGGAATAATAATGTCTATCTACTGCCTCAAGAGGATCTTAGGTGGTTTGGATGAGAGAACTGTTGAGAAAACACTCTGCAGATTCTGATATAAACATATCATTACAGTCTTCCCTAGTTGAATTCACTGTATGGAAAGGCACTGTGAGTTAGACAGCAGTCAGGAATAATGTTTCAGCAGCAAGCCCAAATGAAAGGGAAATTTTATCTCACAGAATAGGTGGTCCAGAGGTAGGTCCAGGCTCTAGGCACAAGACAATCAGAGCTCCAGCTCCATTTCTCTGATTCATCTGGCTGCCTTCCTCCTTTATGTGCTGGCTTTTTCCTCAGACTAACTTGCCCCGCGGTCACAACATGGCTGCCAGCATACCTGGAACAACCTGCTCCCTTGTTCATTTCCAACAAGAGAGGCGACCTCACCCTGAAAAACATACGATTAAAGTTTTTCCTTCCTGTCTGTCTGATACATCGTGGGACACAGCCCACCCTTGAATAGTCACGATCAACTGGAGAGAGCCCTGTGATGATGGGCTCAAGCCTGTGGTCCTGAAGCAATCAGCAGCAAGGGGGACTAATATATATATATATATATATATATATATATATATATATATAAAACCATCCTTGGCATAGACTTGGAATTGGGATCCTCCCCAGGAGCTGGGGATGGACCAGCTTCCTTTGAGCCCTCTGGCTACATTTATTCCATTTACCAAGTTGGGTTGTATTATAAAGGAGGAAGCAGGGAAGCAGGTGCTCTGCTTAGGCAACCAAGAGTGTTCGGTCCAGATACCTTGACTCAGGGAACATCTTCAAGGAACCTGGTGCATCCTTAGGAGCCAACATGTGGAGAAAAGGCAAAGATTTCCCCTGCTTTTCTTGCTTGTTTGGCTTGCACTTTTCTTTTGGCGTTTCTTTGAGATAAAAGAAGGAAAGAAGTGGAAAAAGAAGGGAAATAAGAAAGAAAAACTACTGTCCTGTCTGGCTCACTCTCTCTCTCTCCTTGACAGAATCCTGGGGATTGTAATAGTTACCATGGCAACAGGAAATGCAGTGTTATGGGCTGAGCCCAGAGAAATATGATCTGTATACAGTTTTTTTTTTTTAGTGACTATGAACTTGTTTTAAAAAAATTTTTTAACATCTTTATTGTAGTATAATTGCTTTACAATGGTGTGTTAATTTCTGCTGTATCAAAAAGTGAATCAGCTATATACATACATATATCCCCATATCCCCTCCCTCTAGTGTCTCCCTCCCACCCTCCCTATCCCACCCCTCTAGGTGGTCACAAAGCACCGAGCTGATCTCCCTGTGCTATGTGGCTGTTTCCCATTAGCTATTTTACATTTGCTAGTGTATATATCTACATGCCACTCTCTCACTTCATCCCAGCTTCCCCTCCCCCTTCCCGTGTCCTCAAGTCCATTCTCTACATCTGTGCCTTTACTCCTCTTCTGCAATTAGGTTTTTCAGAACCCTTTTTTTTTTTGATGCCATATATATGTGTTAGCATACGGCATTTGTTTTTCTCTTTCTGACTTGCTTCACCCTGTATGACAGACTCTAGGCCCATCCACCTCACTACAAATAACTCAATTTCGTTTCTGTTTATGTCTGAGTAATATTCCATTGTATATATGTGCCACATCTTTATCCATTCATCTGTCGACGAACACTTAGGTTGCCTCCATGTCCTGGATATTGTAAATAGAGCTGCAGTGAACACTGTGGTACACGACTCTTTTCGAACTATGGTTTTCTCCAGGTATATGCCCAGTGGTGGGATTGCTAGGTGACATGGTAGTTCTGTTTTTAGTTTTTTTTTTTTTTTTTTTTTTTTTTTTTGCGGTATGCGGGCCTCTCACTGCTGTGGCCTCTCCCGCTGCGGAGCACAGGCTCCGGACGCGCAGGCCCAGCGGCCATGGCTCACGGGCCCAGCCGCTCCGCGGCATGTGGGATCCTCCCGGACCGAGGCACGAACCCACGTGCGCTGCATAGTCAGGCGGACTCTCAACCACTGCGCCACCGGGGAAGCCCTGTTTTTAGTTTTTTAAGGAACCTCCATACTGTTCTCCATTCTGGCTGTATCAATTTACATTCCCACCAACAGTGCAAGAGGGTTTCCTTTTCTCCACACCCTCTCCAGCATTTATTGTTTGTAGACTTTTTGATGATGGCCATTCTGACTGGTGTGAGGTGATACCTCATTGTAGTTTTGATTTGCATTTCTCTAACCATTAGTGATGTTGAGCATCCTTTCATGTGTTTGTTAGAAATCTGTATATCTTCTTTGGAGAAATGTCTATTTACGTCTTCTGCCCATTTTTGGATTGGGTTGTTTGTTTTTTTCATATTGAACTGCATGAGTTGTGTGTATATTTTGGAGATTAATCCTTTGTCAGCTGCTTTGTTTGCAGATATTTTCTCCCATTTGAGGGTTGTCTTTTTGTCTTGTTTATGGTTTCCTTTGCTGTGCAAAAGCTTTTAAGTTTCATTAGGTCCATTTGTTTATTTTTGGTTTTTTTGTTCTTATTTCTATTTCTCTAGGAGGTGGATCAAAAAGGATCTTGCTGTGATTCATGTCACAGAGTGTTCTACCTATGTTTTCCTCTAAGAGTTTGATAGTGTCTGGCCTTACATTTAGGTCTTTAAGCAATTTTGAGTTTATTTTTATGTATGGTGTTAGGGAGTTTTCTAATTTCACTCTTTTACATGTAGCTGTCCAGTTTGCCCAGCACCACTTACTGAAGAGGCTTTCTTTTCTCCATTGTATATTCTTGCCTCCTTTATCAAAGATAAGGTGACCATATGTGCATGGGTTTATCTCTGGGCTTTCTATCCTGTTCCATTAATCTATATGTATGTTTTTGTGCCAGTACCATACTGTCTTGATTACTGTAGCTTTGTAGTAGAGTCGGAAGTCAGGGAGCCTGATTACTCCAGCTCCCTTTTTCTTTCTCAGGATTGCTTTGGCTATTTGGGGTCTTTTGTGTTTCCATACAACTTGTGAAATTTTTTGTTCTAGTTCTGTGAAAAATGCCACTGGTAGTGTGACAGGAATTGCACAGAACCTGTAGATTGCCTTGGGTAGTACAGTCATTTTCACAATGTTGATTCTTCCAATCCAAGAACATGGTCTATCTCTCCATCTGTCTGTACTATCTTTAACTTCTTTCATCAGTGTCTTATAGTTTCCTGCATACAGGTCTTTTGTCTCCTTAGGTAGGTTTATTCCTAGGTATTTTACCTTTTTTGCTGCAATGGTAAATGTGAGTGTTTCCTTAATTTCTCTTTCAGATTTTTCATCATTAACGTACAGGAATGCAAGTGATTTCTGTACATTAATTTTGTATCCTGCTACGTTGCCAAATTCATTGATTAGCTCTAGTAGTTTTCTGGTAGCATCTTTAGGATTCTCTATGTATAGCATCATGTCATCTGCAAACAGTGACAGCTTTACTTCTTCTTTTCCGATTTGGATTCCTTTTTTTTTCTTTTCTTCTCTGATTGCTGTGGCTAAGACTTCCAAAACTATGTTGAATAATAGTGGTGAGAGTGGGCAACCTTGTCTTGTTCCTGATCTTAATGGAAATGGTTTCAGTTTTTCACCACTGAGGATGATGTTGGTTGTGGGTTTGTCATATATGGCCTTTATTATGTTGAGGAAAGTTCCCTCTATGCCTATTTTCTGGAGGGTGTTTATCATAAATGGGTGTTGAATTTTGTCGAAAGCTTTTTCTGCATCTATTGAGATGATCATATGGTTTTTCTCCTTCAATTTGTTAATATGGTTTATCACACTGATTGATTTGCATTTATTGAAGAATCCTTGCATTCCTGGGAATAAACCCCACTTGATCAGGGTGTATGATCCTTTTAATGTGCTGTTGAGTTCTGTTTGCCAGTATTTTGTTGAGGCTTTTGCGTCTATGTTCATCAGTGATATTGGCCTGTAGTTTTCTTTTTTTGTGACATCTTTCTCTGGTTTTGGTATTAGCGTGATGGTGGCTTCATAGAATGAGTTTGGGAGTGTTCCTCCCTCTGCTATATTTTGGAAGAGTTTGAGAAGGACAGGTGTTAGCTCTTCTCTAAATGTTTCAGAGAGCTCAGCTGTGAAGCCATCTGTTCCTGGGCTTTGTTTGTTGGAAGATGAGGACCGTACGTGGTCCTCTCACTCTGTGGCCTTTCCTGTTGTGGAGCACAGGCTCCAGACGCGCAGGCTCAGCGGCCATGGCTCACAGGCCCAGCCGCTCCGTGGCATGTGGGATCTTCCTGGACCGGGACATGAACCTGCATCCCCTGCATCGGCAGGCAGACTCTCAACCACTGCGCCACCAGGGAAGCCCTGTTGGAAGATTTTTAATCACAGTTTCAATTTCAGTGCTTGTGATTGGTCTGTTTATATTTTCTCTTCTTTCTGGTTCAGTCTTGGAAGGTTGTGCTTTTCTAAGAATTTGTCCATTTCTTCCAGGTTGCTCATTTTATTGGCATATAGCTGCTTGTAGTAATCTCTCATGACCCTTTGTATTTCTGCAGTGTCAGTTGTTACTTCTCCTTTTTCATTTCTAATTCTATTGAGTGAGTCTTTTCCTTTTTTTCCTTTATGAGTCTGGCTAATGGTTTATCAATTTTGTTTATCTTCTCAAACAACCACCTTTTAGTTTTATTGATCTTTGCTATCATTTTCTTCATTTATTTCTGATCTGATATTTATGATTTCTTTCCTTCTGCTAAATTTGGGGGTTTTTTTGTTGTTGTTCTTCTTCTTTCTCTAATTGCTTTAGGTGTAAGGTTAGGTTGTTTATTTGAGATGTTCTTGTTTCTTGAGGTAGGATTGCATTGCTATAAACTTCCCTCTTAGAACTGCTTTTGCTGCATCCCATAGGTTTTGGGTCATTGTATTTTCATTGCCATTTGTTTCTAGGTATTTTTAAATTGCCTCTTCGATTTCTTCAGTGATCTCTTGGCTATTTAGTAATGTGTTGTTTAGACTCCATCTGTTTGTATTTCCTACACATTTTTTTCCTGTAATCGATATCTAGTCTCATAGCATTGTGGTTGGAAAAGATACTTGATACGATTTCAATTTTCTAAAATTTAACAAGGCTTGATTTGTGACCCAAGATATGATCTATCCTGGAGAATGTTCCATGAGCACTTGAGAAGAAAGTGTATTCTGTAGTTTTTGGATGGAATGTCCTATAAATACCCATTAAGTCCATCTTGTTTAATGTATCATTTAAAGCTTGTGTTTCCTTATTTATTTTCATTTTGGATGATCTATCCATTGGTGAAAGTGGGGTATTAAAGTCCCCTATTATTATTGTGTTACTGTTGATTTCCCCTTTTATGGCTGTTAGCATTTGCCTTATGTATTGAGGTGATCCTATGTTGGGTGCATAAAGATTTACAATTGTTGTATCTTCTTCTTCGATTGATCCCTTGATCATTATGTAGTGTCCTTCTTTGTCTCTTCTAATAGTCTTTATTTTGAAGTCTATTTTGTATGATATGAGAATTGCTACTGCAGCTTCCTTTTGATTTCCATTTGCATGGAATATCTTTTTCCATTCCCTCACTTTCAGTCTGTATGTGTCCCTAGGTCTGAAGTGGGTCTCTTGTAGACAGCATATATACTGGTCTTGTTTTTATATCCATTCAGCCAGTCTATATCTTTTGGTTGGAGCCTTTAATCCATTTACATTTAAGGTAGTTATCGATATGTAGGTTCCTATTGCCATTTTCTTAATTGTTTGGGTTTGTTTTTGTAGGTCTTTTCCTTCTCTTGTGTTTCCTGCCTAGAGAAGTTCCTTCAGCATTTGTTGTAAAGCTGGTTTGGTGGTGCTGAATTCTCTTAGCTTTTGCTTATCTGTAAAGGTTTTAATTTCTCCATTGAATCTGAAGGAGATCCTTGCTGGATAGAGTTATCTTGGTTGTAGGTTTTTCCCTTTCATCACTTTAAATATGTCCTGCCACACCCTTCTGGACTGCAGAGTTTCTGCTGAAAGATCAGCTGTTAACTGTATGGGGATTCCCTTGTATGTTATTTGTTGTTTTTCCCTTGCTGCTTTTAATATTTTTTTTTTGTATCTAATTTTTGATAGTTTGATTAATATGTGTCTTGGTGGATTTGTTCTGTATGGGACTCTGTGCTTCATGGACTTAACTATTTCCTTTCTCATATTAGGGAAGTTTTCAACTCTAATCTCTTCAAATATTTTCTCAGTCCCTTTCTTTTTCTCTTCTTCTGAGACCCCTATAATTCGAATGTTGGTGTGTTTAGTGTTGCCCCAGAGGTCTCTGAGACTGTCCTCAATTCTTTTCATCCTATTTTCTTTATTCTGCTATGTGGTAGTTATTTCCACTATTTTACGTTCCAGGTCACTTATCCATTCTTTGCCTCAGTTATTCTGCTATTGATTCCTTCTAGAGAATTTTTAATTTCACTTATTGTGTTGTTCATCACTGTTTGTTTGCTCTTTAGTTTTTCTAGGTCCTTGTTAAACATTTCTGGTAATTTCTCCATTCTATTTCCAAGATTCTGGATCATCTTTACTATCACTACTCTGAATTTTTTTTCAGGTAGACTGCCTATTTCCTCTTCATTTGTTTGGTCTGGTGGGTGTTTACTTTGCTTCTTCACCTGCTGTGTGTTTCTCTGTCTTCTCATTTTGCTTAACTTACTGTGTTTAAGGTCTTAGTTTTGCAGGCTGCAGGTTTGTAGTTCCCATTGTTTTTGTGTCTGCCCCCAGTGGGTGAGGTTGGTTCAGTGGGTTGTGTAGGATTCCTGGTGGAGGGGACTGTTTCCTGTGTTCTGGTGCATGAGGCTGGATCTTGTCTTTCTGGTGGGCAGGGCTGCGTCTGGTGGTATGTTTTGGCATGTCTGTGAACTTACTATGATTTTAGGCAAGGCTGGGCATGTTATAATTTAACTTTCTAGAAACCTTGTTTCCTCTTT
Source organism: Phocoena sinus (assembly GCF_008692025.1). Classification (NCBI taxonomy): domain Eukaryota; kingdom Metazoa; phylum Chordata; class Mammalia; order Artiodactyla; family Phocoenidae; genus Phocoena; species Phocoena sinus. The sequence continues at coordinate 29,441,026 of NC_045775.1, forward strand.
ATCTGTTTCTCCATACCTCCTTTTTTATTCTCTGTGGCTTCCTTGGGCTTCTAAAAATGCATCAAGCATCTACTGCACAGAAGTGTGATTTTCTCCTGTTGTAATTAACTTTCCAGTCCTTGCAGATTGGCTCTATTAGGTCACTCTTCTGATGTTCAGCAAGCCTGCTCACCACTCCAGTCGGCAGCTCCTGATCTGCATAAAGTTTTATATGCAGACTGAGACCACCACCACATTGTAAAGGCCCCTCTTAGTGCCAGCCTTCCTTTGTCCATCCTCACCAGATCAACCCAAATCCACTGACAAGTGGCTGAGGCTTTATATCTGGCAGAGATGGAGAAAGCAAGGCTGCAGATATGGCCTCTCCCCATTCAGAGATGTCTGTCCTGATGGGATTTTTGGCATTTTGGAAATACAGCACAAGCCTGTCATAACTATTACATGCTTCCAAATGAACACTGGCTCTTTCTGCCTTGTGGACAAAGGGTACTGTTAGGTGCTCCCCCACGTAGCACCGTAGATCAGACAAACACCAGTGTTACATAAATCCTACACATCCACTAGAGCAGATTTTCTCTGAATGGCTCATGTAAGCCTCTAGGAGGCTTAGTAAAAATTATGAATGCAAAAATAATTTTTTTTTTTTTTGCGGTACACGGGCCTCTCACTGCTGTGGCCTCTCCCGTTGCGGAGCACAGGCTCCAGACGCGCAGGCTCAGTGGCCATGGCTCATGGGCCCAGCCACTCCGTGGCATGTGGGATCTTCCTGGACCGGGGCACGAACCCGTGTCCCCTGCATCAGCAGGCGAACTCCCAGCCACTGCGCCACCAGGGAAGCCCGCAAAAATAATTTTTAAGCCTTCCATGTCTCCCTATTGCCTAAAGGATTAATTACACATTCTTTAGGCATGGCATTCAAGGCTGATATGGCCCCTTCTTTCCTCTCTAACAGTCTGATTCCTCTCCCAGCCTGGCCCAGCAGTTCCCAGTTCCTGAAGCTCCTCCGTCTCTTATGTCCTGTCCTTCCCTCACCACTGTTTTCCAATCTCCAGTTAAACTAATTCAAGCCTCTTCCAGTCCTCATGCCCCAGGCCTATTTAATCATCTACCCTTTTTGCTATCACCATATCCTCAATAGCAGAGCTTCTCAATTCTGGCTGCACAGTGGAGTCACCTGGGGCACTTTAAAAGAACAGAGATTTCAACTCAGGCTAATTAAATCAGAATGTAGATGAGGGAAGTACACTTGTTTATTATGAAACATCTATGGCAAGTAGTGAAATGAAATACCGGATCTCTGCACTCATAATGCCTGGTTTGAATTCCAGCTCCCCTTCCTTCCAGGTTTGCAAACCTTGGGCAAAGTATTTAACCTCTGTGTGCTTCCAATTCCTTACTTTTCAAATTAAGGCAAAAAATAGCCCCTACTTCATCAGGTTATTGTGAAGATTGAGTTAATACATTACTGACACTTAGTATGTGCTCCATTAATGCTAGTTATGATAAGTGCACATTAGTTTCTTCCTAGAAGACTTAAAGCAACTTGATGATAGGACCTGCACCTTCTTCCTCTCTGCCAAGCACAGTGTGCACACACAAAATTTTTTTGTGCATGAATGAAGATGAATTTTGACTTTAGAAGATCAGGGAGATTTAAATAGAAGTGGCCCATGAGCAAACCTTGAAAGATGGATATGCTTGTGAGAGGCAGATGAGGGGTGGTAACATATTCCAAATAGAATAGCAATAAGAACATGAGCCAAAACCCTGATGTGCAGGGTGCAGACAAAGGACCAAAATCCCAGGGTGTGCTAGGGTCAAAGCAGAGGATTACAGAAGAGAATTGCAGCAAGATGGTGTGAAAAGTAAGTTGGGACATTTCATGAAAAGTTCACTAAGGAATTTGGGCTTTATGCTACAGAGAATGAATGGACTGTGAAGAAGAATTCTGAGGGGGTGGATGCATAGTCAGACCTGTGCTTTAGGAAGCTGATCCTTTCCAACTGAAGGGAAAGATGACCTGGAGCAAGAAAAGCAAGGAGCAAGGAGAGAGTTAGGAGATTACTGTAGCTTCTCATTTGATATCAACACTGTCTGTATATGTTAAGTCTTCCCAAGAGATCATTTTATTAACTTCTGATTTATTAACATATGTGCAAAGGGTAAAGATTTAAACAGAACAAAACTGTAAAACTCACTCTTATTCCCGATCACCACTTACCCAGTTCTCTTCCCCTGAAGCAAGCACTGTTATTGAAATAAAAAAGAGTATAAGAGAGTACTATGAATAACTGTACACCAACAAATTGGATAATCTAGATGAAATGGACAAATTCCTAAAAACACAAAACCTACCAAGACTAAATTATGAAGGAATAGAAAATCTGAATAGATCTATAACTAGTAAGGAGAATGAATCAATAATCAAAAATCTTACAACAAAGAAAAGCCCTGGACCTGATGACTTCACTGGTGAGTTCTACCAAACATTTAAAGAAGAACTAACACCAATCCTTCTCAAACATTTCCTAAAAATTGAAAATGAGGGGACACTTTCTAAGTTATCCTATGAAGCCAGCACTACCTGGATACCAAACCAAAGACACTACAAGAAAACTACAGTTTCCCATATCAATACAATATCCCTATAAACACTGATGGAAAACATCCTCAACAAAATATTAGCAAACTAAATTCACCAGAATATTAAAATAATTATACACTATGACCAAATGGGATTTGTTCCTGTAATGCAAGGATGGTTAAACATACAAAATCAATTAATGTAATACAGCATGTTAATAGAATGAAGGGGAAAAATAACACATGTACATACAAGGATGGTTAAACATACAAAAATCAATTAATGTAATACAGCATGTTAATAGAATGAAGGGGAAAAATAACACATGTAACACAAATAACCTCAATGGATGCAGAAAAGGCATCTGACAAAATTCAACACCATTTCATGATAAAAATGCTCAAGAAACCAGGAATAGAAGAAAACAACCTCAACATAATAAAAGACACTTATGAAAAACCCACAGCAAATGTCATACTCAATGGTAAAAAACTGAAAGCTTTCTCTCTAAGATCAGGAGCAAGGCAAGGTTGCCTGCTTTCACTACTTCTATTCAACATAGTACTAGAAGTTCTAGCCAAAGCAATTAGACAAGAAAAAGAAATAAAAGTCATCCAAACTGGAAAGGAAGAAATAAAATTATCTCTGTTTGCAGATAATATAATCTTGTATGTACAAAATCCTAAAGATTCCACAACAAAATTGTTAGAATTAATAAATGAATTCAAAATAGTAGGATACAAAATCAACACACACAAGTCAGTTGCACACAAAAATCACTGTTGCACTAACAATGAACAATCTGAAACAAAAGTTAAGAAAAAAATTCCATTTGTAATAGTAACAAAAAGTATAAAATACTTAGGAATTAACCTAACCAAGGAGGTAAAAGACTTGTACAATGAAAACGATAGAACATTACTGAAAGAAACTAAAGAAGGCATAAATAGGTAGAAACATATCCCATGTTCATGGATTGGAAGACTTAGTATTGCTAAGATATCAATACTACCCAAAGCAATCTACAGATTCAATACAATATCAAAATCCCAATGACATTTTTTGCATAAATAGAAAAAAACATGCAAAAATTTATATGGAATCTCAAAGGACCCCAAACAGCTAAAACCATCTTGCAAAAGAAGAGAAGAGCTGGAGGATTCATAGTTTCTGATCTAAAAATCTTATTACAAAGCTATAATAATCAAAACAGTGTGGTACTAGCATAGACACAGACATATACACCAATGGAACAGAATAGAGAGCCCCAAAATTAGCCCTCACATATACGGTCAAACGATTTTTGCCAAGATCATTCAATGGGGAAAAGTCAGTCTCTTCAACAAATGGTGCCAGGAAAACGGGATATCTACGTGGAGAAAGAAAGAAGTTGGACCCTTACCTAATACCATACACAAAATTAACTCAAGTGGATCAAAGATCTAAATGTAAGACCTAAAACTGTAAAACTCTTAAAAGAAAACATAGGACAAAAGCTTCATAACATTGGATTTGGCAATGATTTCTTGACTATGACACCCAAAGGTATAAACAACAAAAGAAAAAACAAACAAATTGGACTTCATGAAAATGTTATAATTTTGTGTACCAAAGGATACTATCAACAGAGTAAAAAGGCAACCCAGAGAAATGGAAGAAATATTTGTAAATCATATACCTGATAAGGGATTAATACCCAGAATATATAGAAAACTTCTAAAATTCAACAACAATCAAAAAACAATCTGATTAAAAACTGGGCAAAGGACATGAATAGACATCTCTCCAAAGAAGATATAAAGATGGCCAACAAGTACATGAAAAGATGCTCAACATCACTAATCTTTAGGGAAATGCACATCAAAACTACAATAATATGCCACCTCACACCCATTACTACTATCAAAAGAAACAGAAAATAACAAGTGTTGGGGAGGATATAGAAACATTGGAACTTTTGTGCACTATTAGTGGGAATGGAAAGTTGTACAGCTATTCTGGAAAACAGTATGGAGGTTCCACAAAAAATTAAAAATACAATTACCATATGATCTAGTAATTCCACTTCTTGACACATACACAAAAGAATTGAAAGCAGGGTCTCAAAGAAATATTTTTATAGCCATGTACATTGCAGCATTATTCACGATAACTAAAACACAAAAGCAACCCATGTGCCCATTAGCAGATAAATGGATGAGGAAAATGTGGTATATACGTACAATGGAATATTATTCAGCCTGAAAAAGGAAAGAAATTCTGACATACGATAAAACATGGATGAACCTTAAGAACATTATGCTATTTGAAACAGGCCAGTCACAAAAAGAAAATACTGTATGATTCCATTTGTAGGACATACTTAGAAAAGTCAAAATCATAGAGACAGGAAGTGGAATGGTGGTTGTCAGGGGCTGGGGAAAGGGGAGAATGGAGAGTTATTGTTTAATGGGCATAGAGTTTCAATTTTACAAGACAAAAAGAGTTTTTAACGGAGGGCTAATGGTGATGATGGCACATTTATGGATGTATTTAATACTGCTGAATTGTATACTTTAAAATAGTTAAGATAGCAAATTTTATGTTTTTGTGTTTTACCATAATTTTAAAAATCGGAGAAAAAACACTGTGAAGAACCATAAAAATATAAAGCAGCATTATCATGTTATTACCGATAAATAATCAGCTCTTTTCTAATTCCAGGCAACAAGAGATCTAATTAAATTGGCTGGCTACTCTAGTTACATTATGTATATTTTTATTTCACTATCAGCCTTAATTTGCCCCACCAGAACTTCACATTCAGGACTGTTTATATTACATCTCACAGCACAATTCATACATTTATGAATCAGTAACATGTTCTTTTGGAAACCCTTATTGTTCTGTTTCTGTTAGAACCCTGGTGAGCACATGAGACATTAAGGTTCCAACATTACTGTACACCCTACAGCTCCCTGACATTGAACTGCCTGCAGAAACTGCTTAACAGTGCTGGTGATCATTCTTATCCACAGTTGCTGGAATGGCTGAGAGAGGGTCTGAATTTTTTTTCACACATTTCAAAAAGCACATTTACATTTTAAACGTATAAGTAAATGAACCAAGCAAGGAGAGAAATTCAAGTGGTAAGAAAGAAGCCTGAAACATTCTGATTCCAGGAGACCAGAGTGATTCTGGTCGAGTTCCATTACTTGGGGGCTATCTCCTCTGGGGTTAGCATGCTTCCTGGAATCCTGCTGTTTTTTTATCCATTCATCCCTTTGTGTAAAGGTCGGTCTATCGTGTCTTCTAAAGTTGTAAGACAGATCTGAGAGCCCTTCTCTCCGAAATTCTATCTTCCCTTTTGGTTTGTATGTTGACTAACAATAATGCTTATTGAAATATAATCCACATACCATAAAATACACCTTTGAAAATGTACAATTCAGTAGATTTATAGAGTATTCACAGATTGTCTTCCCCTTGTTTTGTTTCCTTTCTTTATTTCCTAGGGAAAGGAAAGAGCCCTAACCACTCACTCATGGATTAAGTATATGTTTTCAGCACATAAAAAATCAAATAAAAACCCCTGCCTTCATGGAGCTTGCATTCCAGTAGAGAACACAAACAATAAACAAATACAATTAGCAAAGCATGGAGTATGTCAGAGGTGATAAGTGACGGGAAGAAAATATAGTGGGGAAAGGATAGGGCGTACAATTGATGGTGGGTGGGAGAGGGCTTACAATTTTAAATTGGGTGATTAGGGAAAATCTTAAGGGAAGATAGCGTTTAGCAAAGACTTGAAAGAAATGAGGGAGTAAATCATGTTTGATCTGGGGGAAGGGCATACAGGTAGAGTTAACAGTAACTGCAGAGACCCTCAGGGGAGAGGTGTGCCTGGAGCTTAATAAGCGAGAAGTCGAATGGAAGGAAGAGAGGTCAGAGGGGCCAATGGTGGCCAAATCTATTGGGGTCCTGAGCCACTTGCCAAGATTTTGGCTTTCATTCTGAGTAAGCAGAGAACCACAGAAGTTCTGATCTGAGGAATGCCATGAACTGACTTCCTTTGAGCAGGATCACGCTGGCTGCTGTGTGGACTTTGGATTGTAGGAGAAGGAAACAATCTAGTTAGGAGACTAATTGCTTTAATCCAGGTGAAAGGGCATGACCTGGACCAGGTGGCAATGGTAAAGATGATGTGAAGCGGTCCGATTCTGGATATATTATGAATGTAGAGCCAACAGGCTTCGCTGATGGAAAAGATGTGGGGTACGAGAGAAAGAGAAATCTATGATGACTCAGACAAAATGTCCAATGCTATATGGTAACAGCCAACTAGCAGAGCTAGTTAGGTGGGTTGGGTAGGGTAGCTTGATATACTGCATTTATCCCAACAGGAGAATTAAATTTGAGGCCTGAAAACATGTGAGTTGATCTGCAGCTCCTCCAATTAATATAAGACAAAAAAATGATGTGTCATCACACTATTTCCAAAATATGACCCAGATAATTAAGTATCAAATTGCCAATCATATATGTGACTATTTCTATTTTGAAGATAAAGATGGTTATTTGCCTTTTACTTAGCCAGTGGTCAACTACCTTAATTGGGAAATTTAACACATTGCAACTGTTGCTGGAAATTAACAAAGTGATGGGTTCTGTCTTGGGTTACTCTTGCTGCCTAACGGTTTGTAATAAAGCCTTTCATCTACCAGTTTTAAGTTGACTGCATCAAGTGCTTGTATTACTACCTCAACCATAATCTAATCATTGCTTTTTGTTAATAAACTCTGCACAGCACTGTATCTACATATTAAATATAAGCTTGCTCTAGACCTAGCTAGTACCAGATTGTTTATCTCTTTCCAAATCTCCATGCAGTGATGTCACTTTGGTGACTTCAACATCAGCCAGGGTGGGAGGATTTATGCCACAAAAATTGACAAATGGGCTAAATCGGGGCTTTTTTAAAGACAGCAGTTTTCCTAGCACACCCATGGACAGAGCAGAGGGTAGGGTTATGAACGCCAGCTAAAGCCTAAAAACCACACAGCTGTGGCATGGGTGGAGCAGACGTAGTGGGAGTCATCTGCCCCAGAGAGGAAGAGTGCTTTATCACTGACATGCTTTAGAATTGCTAGTTTATAAGGATAATAAAGAGCAGACCAACTTTAAGTCTTTAAATTCCCTACAGACAGTGTTATTCCTTATCGCCTAAGCCCAGGGCAGATCCTTCCCACCTACTCCCACCTCCATTCTAACCCTACTCACTGCCTGGTCACCACGGGTATGACATTTTGCCTTTCTAAGCCTTAATTTCCTTGCCTTTTCAACGGGGATCATATGTTCAATTAATGATGGTATGAATAAAACTTCTAGCGTTTCCCCGTAGCCTTAAGAGAAGAGGGAACCTCTTATGGATCAACAGCATCATATATATATATATATATATATATATATATATATACATCTTTATTGGAGTGTAATTGCTTTACAACGTTGTATTCGTTTCTGTTGTACAACAAAGTGAATCAGCTATAAGTACACATATATCCCCATATCCCCTCCCCCTTGAGCCTCCCTCCCATCCTCCCTAACCCACCCCTCTAGATCGTCACAAAGCATCGAGTTGATCTCCCTGTGCTATGGAGCAGCTTTCCACTAGCCATCCATTTTACATTTGATAGTGTATACATGTCAGTGCTAGTCTCTCACTTCATCCCAGTTTCCCCTTCCCCCTCATGTCCTCAAGTCTGTACTCTACATCTGCATCTTTATTCCTGCCCTGCCAGTAGGTTCATCAGTACTGTTTTTTTAGATTCCATATATGTGCATTTGCATATGGTATTTTTCTCTTTCTGAATTACTTCACTGTGTATGATAGATTCTGGGTCCATCCATCTCATTACAAATAACTCAATTTCGTTTCTTTTAATGGCTGAGTACTATTCCATTGTATATATGTACCACATCTTCTTTATCCATTCATCTGTCGATGGACATTTAGGTTGCTTCCATGTCCTGACAATTGTAAATAGCGCTGCAATGAACATTGTGGTACATGTATCTTTTTGAATTATGGTTTTCTCTGGGGGTATGTGCCCAGGAGTGGGATTGGTGGGTCATATGGTAGTTCTATTTTTAGTTTTTTAAGGAACCTCCATACTGTTCTCCATTCTGGCTGTATCAATTTACATTCCCACCAACAGTGCAAGAGGGTTCCCTTTTCTCCACACCCTCGCCAGCATTTACTGTTTGCAGATTCTTCGATGATGGCCATTCTGACTGGTGTGAGGTGATACCTCATTGTGGTTTTGATTTGCATTTCTCTAATGATTAGTGATGCTGAGCATCTTTTCATGTGTTTGTATGTCTTCTTTGGAGAAATGTCTATTTACATCTTCTGCCCACTTTTGGATTGGGTTGTTTGTGTTTTTGATATTGAGCTGCTTGTATATTTCGGAGATTAACTTTGTCAGTTGCTTCATTTGCAAATATTTTCTCCCATTCTGAGGGCTGTCTTTTGGTCTTGTTTATGGTTTCCTTTGCTGTGCGAAAGCTTTTAAGTTTCATTACACCCCAATTTGTTTATTTTTGTTTTTATTTCCATCTCTCTAGGAGGTGGGTCAGAAAAGATCTTGCTTCAACAGCATCCTTGTATCCACTCTGCCTTCCAACCTCTGAGCCTCTGTCAATGCTGTTTCCCCTGACTTGGAGCCACTTCATCTCCTATTTTCATCTTTCAGAGTTAACCCAGTTGCTGCCACCTCCAAGAGGCTTCCTCTTATTCCCACAGCTGACATAATCTCTCCCTCCTCTAAATTCCCTAACCTCTTGGGGACTCTCTGACACTATCCCAGACCTACTGGATTAGAATCTACATTTTAACCAGATCCCCAAGTGATTCATATGCACATTAAAACTTGGAAGCCTTGCTTTAAACCACTGGTTCTCAAACTTGGCTGCAGACTGGAATTACCTGTGGAGTTTCGAAAACGCTTGATGCCTAGACCCCACCTGCAAGAGATTCTGATTCAGTTGGTCTGAGATGCAGCCTGGGCATCAGGGCCTTTTAAAACTCCCAGATGATTCTAATATGCAGCAAAGTTTGAGAACCACTGGTCCATAACCTCCCCTTATTCTTCCTTTGGGGGCCTGCACACTCTCTAATGTTATGGTTATTTCTGTCCAGGTATGTTTTCTCACTTCTATTGAACTGTAAGTCTTTTAAGAGCAAGAACTATCTTTTAATTCAATTTTAATCACCTCATCCCTAGACATACAATAAGATTTAATAAATATTTATTGAGTGAATTGTTTTTGTAATCTAAAACAATTTGTAGGATTTCCCTGGTGGCGCAGTGATTAAGAATCCGCCTGCCAATGCAGGTGACACGGGTTCAAGCCCTAGTCCAGGAAGATCCCATATGCTGCGGAGCAACTAAGCCCGTGTGCCACAACTACTGAGCCCACTCACCATAACTACTGAAGCCCACGCGCCTAGAGTCTGTGCTCTGCAGCAAGAGAAGCCACGGCAATGAAAAGCCCGCACACCACAACGAAGAGCAGCCCCCACTCACCGCAACTAGAGAAAGCCTGCGTGCAGCAACACAGACCCAATGCAGCCAAAAATAAAATAAATTTATTCAAAACAAAACCCCCACAATTTGTAATCTAAAAATGTTCTCTAAATACCATAAGTGTGGCTTTTGTCCTAATTTGAAGACTGGTTGAACATATTCTGGAAATTGTGGAATTATTTCCTCTTTAGTCTAAGACCAAACCTCTGAAGAAGAGGAGGCTGGTGGCTAGAACAGGTTTTCTGAGAATAGCCTCTCTGGGTACCAGCGCAGCTGATCTCCATGCGTTGTTTACAGAAAGCCGCAGATTGAAATCCTAAGACTCCAGAGGGCAATGCAAAAATGAGGCAGCCCCTCCCTATACTCTGTGCATCCAATTCAGAACTCCTGGCTGAAATATGATGATGTTATTGTTTCTTCCTCTCTAGGGTGCCATTTTGATATTTATGGGGATTGCTGTCCTCACTATGAAGGCATCTGTTATTGAAATGTTCCTTGGTAAGTACTTTTATATGTGTATCTGGATACGCTTTTAACATTCTCCTAATGTCCAAAGAATCTTGCCAACAAAAGATTTAAACCAAGACAGAGCATATAAACAGTTCAGTGTATCTTTTTATGATAAACATTTTGGAGAAATGTTTAACTGGGAATGTTAAATGTAGATCAAATTCAGAATGTATGTCTATATATTTTTTATATAAAGCAAACATATGTATACATATGTATGTTTACATATTATATATTAAGCACACATATATACACACATATTTGTGTGTGTATTATTCAGCAACTAGCAAATATTTCAGATAAAGCATATTTACAGATTCTGAATTTAGAGAACTTATTTCTTAATTTCTCACAAAAAAAAATTCTTATCACTGACATGGCCTTACTTGTACCACTGGCAACTCATACTTTTAGAGGTGAAACCCTTTAACCTTATATTATCAACAGAGAACACAATTTGGGGTAGGCCCTTAAGGAGCAGCAGGTCAACCAGACGAAAGAAAAGTGCTGATGGGTTTAGCACTAAGCCCAAGGGTAATCTTTGGTTAATCTTGACCCCGCTGTGCTGTGGCCACTCTGTGTGTCAGGCAGAGTGATCCTGTGGGTCACTATGAAACTATTGCCACGGAAGGGTACAAAGGTCTTTTAGATAGTCAGTATTAGTTTGCTAGAGCTGCCATAACAGAATACCACAAACCGGGTGGCTCAGAACAACAGAATTTTATTCTGTCACAATTCTAGAGGCTACAATTCCAAAATCAAGGTGTCAGCAGGGCTGGATCCTTCAAAGGGCTGTGAGAGTGAACTCTGTTCCACGCCTCTCTCCTAGCTTCTGGTGCTAGCTAGCAATATATAGCAATCCTTGGCATCACCCCAACCTATGCCTTCACCTTCACATGTGTTTGTCTGTGTCTATATCCAAACACCTTCACCTCTGTGTTTGTCTGTGTCTATATCCAAACTGCCCCTTTTTTATAACACCAGTCATACTGGATTAGGGGCCCAACCTACTCCAGGAGGATGACCTCACCCTAACTAATTAAGTTAGTTAAATTTAACTAATTACATCTACAACCACTCTATTTCCAATTAAGGCCACCTTCTGAGGTGTTGGGGGCTAGGACTTAAACACGAAGTCCATCAGAAGTCCTATGAATTCAGGGAGGGGGGCACACAATTTAACCCATAATATAGTCAGAATGTGCAAGGTCTGTGCAGAGGGGAATCTACAGTGGCAGAACTGAGGACTGGAAGAGAAAGAGGTGACACAGCTGGGAAGGCAAGGGGCTCTCAGTATGGTGGAAGGAGACTGGGCTGGGAGTCAGAGGGAAGATAAGGTTCTGGCCCTGACTCCACCACCAACTTGCTAAGGCATATCCTCGTTGAGAGCATAGGGTCCTTCACTTCCACCTTGTCCTTCTGAGAGGCTATCTCCCCCCAGCCCCATACTAACCTATAGGTTAGTAGGGGTGAACACAGGGTGGGATGAGGGTGGGGCAGGGGTTAGGAATAGGAAGGATTTAGCCACTGTAAAACAAACAAAACAAAACGCAGAAACCCGGAGGCTGGTTCACACTCTGCCATGTCCCCCACATCATGGAACCAAGAAGACCTTGACTGTCCTTGCTTGTCTCGCCCCTCTCAGCCTGCCCTTCTGCAAAACCGTTTTCCCCTCAGGTTGCTCATTCACAAAGCAAGAAATCAAAGTAGAAAAGGGAGACTCCTACCGCAGATTCTCTTCTCAATGTCCTTATATGCCCCTCCCTGGAATCTCTCTTATTCATCTGCTTGTCTCCATCCCAGGGTCATTTCCCTTAAGTCCCCCGAAACCCTCTTCTGTACTGTGACAGCCTCCCTGCCCCGAATCCTTACCCCTCTAACTCATTCTCTACCACACCCCAATTAATCTCCCTAAAGCCCATATCTGATCCCACTCTCCTGACTTAACAGTGTTTTCCCTTTGTCTTTATGACGGAGCCCACATCTCTCAAAGCACTTTGCTTGCTGGCAAGGCCTCTCTCATATGGCTCTTGCCGTCCTCTCCTGCTCTCCTCCCTACCACAGGGCCCAGCCTGGCTTCCAGGGACGTGGGAAGTGCTGACCTTCTCATTCCCCTGAAGGTCGAGTCATTTCTCCCTTCCAGGTCTTTGACTATGTTGTTCCCTGTCCTGGAATGTTCTTCCTCTCACCCCCACACACCCTACTGGCCCTCCAGGAAGCTTCCTCTGCCTTCCATTTGATCAGACCCTCTTCCTATGGGCTTCCCTGGTGCCCTGTATTGATTCTAGTCACGACTGCATGGCATTCACCTCGTTATGAGGCTGCCTCCCCTGACACTGTACGACACTGATAGCAGGAGCTGTGTCTTGCTCACTGTTGCATTTTCAGTTCTCAGCACATCTCACAGGCACTCAAGAAATATTGCTAAATATATTATTCTTGTCAGGGATGTTGGATTTTTCAGGTTTTAGAGTCTGATTCTGCACCCAATTCCTATGTGTGAATTTTTTCCCCACACCAAGTGATTCCTCAACACCAGCTGGGTTTCCTACAACTCGGCTCAATTCTGACACCATTCTACCCGGAGATAGCATCAGATCCTGCAGGTAAGGGCTCACACAAGACTGCCCCCCGACACCCAACACACACACACTTCAGATGCCGATTGCAAGTCAGGTTGTCACCTGTGCTTCTGACTGACTGGCTATAAAGCAGAGGTTTCCATGACCCCCTCCTTGCGTTTGATTAATTTTCTCAAGCAGCTCACAGAACCCAGGAAACCAGTTTACTCACTAGATTACCAGTTTATTACAAAGGATATTAAAGGATACAAATCAACAGCCAGATAAAGAGATACATAGGGCGAGGTCCTGAACATAGAAGTTTCTGTCCCCGTGGAATTTGGGCCCAGCACGGTGGCACATGGACGAGCTCTCATTCCTCAACCTGGAAGCTCTTTGAACCCTCTCCTTTTGGATTTTTATGGAGGCTTCATTATATAGGCATGATTGATTAACTCACTGGCCATTGGTGATTGATTCAACCTCCAGCCCCTCTTTCCTCTTGGGAAATCAGGAGATGGGACTGAAAATTCCAACTCTATTCACGGTGGGTTTCCCTGGCAACCAGCTCCCTCATCTTTAGGGGATTTTCAAAAGCCACCTCATTTACATAAACTCAGTTGTGATTGAAAGGGGCTTGTTATGAAAAACAAGACACCCATTTCACCTTTATGGCTCTGATTTCAGGAACTGAGGACAAGAAATCAAATATAACAGACATGTGGACACAGGGGGCAAAGGGGAGGGTGGGACGAATTGGGAGATTAGGTTTGACATAAATACACTACCATGTGTAAAATAGATAGCTAGTGGGAACCTGCTGTATATAGCACAGGGAGCTCAGCTCGGTGCTCTGTGGTGACCTAGAAGGGTGGGATGGGCGGTGGGCGGGGGGGAGGTCCATGAGGGAGGGGATATAGTTATACATAGAGCTGATTCACTTCGTTGTACAGAAGAAAGTAATGCAACATTGTAAAGCAATTTTACTCCAGCAAAAAATATATATATTATAACAAAAGATGCTCCCACTGCTCTTATCACTCAGGACATTCCAAGGGTTGGGGAGCTGTTAGGCAGGAACTGTGGCCGGAACACCAAAATATATATTTATCATAAATCACAATATCACAGCGAACCATCCAAAGATCCCCCAAAAGCCCTCTAAATTAATGTTAATTAAGTGTCTAATCGGTATATATCAGAGCTAGCATGGTCACTCTAAACGTGTAAATTTATGATGTAGCAGAGTTGTATGCTGCCCACTGTCATCGGAGCACCACATATAGTCAATGACTGCACTGTGGGGAGAAAGTAGCATAAAAAACCTAAGGCTGCACCAGCACCAGTTGGAACCTGCATTCTGGTTCCAACTTCTGCCCCCTCCCCCTCCAAAGCAGCTTTAGCTGAGATGTCAACCTTGACCTTGGTTTCTTTTCTACAAAATAAAAAGATGACCTCCAAAGCGCCTCCCAGCTTCAATATTCTATGATCTGAACCATAATTTTGTGATTTATGTGATTATAGAGAATAAGTTATCCTGTCTCTGCAATGAAGCTCTGATATGTTTCATTGAGTAAGTAAGTAAGTCGAAAGCAAAGCACAGGGGAAATTTGAGCTGATTTGAAATCATCTGCTTTATAAATCAGTTTTCAGGAAGGCACTGTGGCCACTGTTAAAGAGAACCAGAGCTGGACAGTATTTAAAGCAGTAAAAACAGATTTTAATCAGGAACCATTGCAATAGGGGAAAAGAGACTTCAGTATTGTACTGGGCTCAATTCTGAATATAACAAGGAAAAGTGGGGATTTATAGCCAAGGAGCGGCTTGCAGGGGTCAGGGGATGGAAATTACTAAGAGGAGATTTCACGGGAATCAGGGGATTCTTGCTAAACCAACCAGACAGGATTCTTGCTAAAGGCAGACCAGGGTGATCACATATCAAGGGTGGAGGATTCTCTCTAAACAAGATTTTTGCTAAAACTAAGGGATGCAGGCCCAACAAGGGCAGACACAGAAGCCCAAGGTCAAAGCCTAGTTGAGAAGAGGGCTTAGAGGAGCCTGACTAAAGTCTGGTGAAGGAGAGAGTCCCTGTTAACACCACCTGAGTTAGTATCTTGAGTGGCACTAAGGGATCAAACAAGAAGTTTATGGGCTAGAATGAAGCATTCCTATAAACGTTCTAGACATGTAATAAGTATTCAGTAAGTACTTACTGATTTGATAATTGGTTAAATGTTCTGACACTTCATGTCTTTTTTTGAAAATAAATGGATTCTGATTATGACTTAATACTGATGGGAAGAGTGGAACACAAGTGCCTATTACCCATGCCAATGATTTTAGAAAGCGCTTTTCATTATTGTAAGTCTATCTGATTTCAATATGACCAAATTAAATAACAATTGTCTCTTTCTAATTCGAAAAGAAACATTCTGCATAAAACATAGAATATGTATGTGTAAGAACTTTACCATGAAATGGGAAAAATACAGAAAATATAAAATAGGAATTATAACTCTACCATTATTAAAATTTTGGTATATTTGTTCCAGGTATTTCTCTCTGCGTATATTCTAATTTTGTCAGAATCATGCTTAGGGTTAGAGCTGAGAACTTCCCAGGTCATTTAATATTCTGCTAAAATCATTTGTAATAAATGCTTAGTATTCCCCTACTGTTGGGACATTTCCAAGATTTCATTATTTCCGATTGCTATTAGGAATAATGCTGTAATGAACACCTTTTATTATACATAAATCCTTGTCTATGTCTCTGATTATAACTTGGGATATATTACTAGGTATATATTTTCTAGGACGAAGAATATAAATGTTTTTTAAGGCTACTGAAATGTATTACCAAATGGCTTTCCAGAATGACTCCACCAACAGTGTACCGGACTACCCTAATCCCAAATCCATGCCAGGATTAAGTTATAATCTTGTGTTCAATACTCAGTACACACTATGAGAAAATATCTTGTCATTTTGCTTTAGCCTGCATTTTTTATCATTAATGAGACTGAACATTGTTTCAGGCTAACTCATTTGTATTTTCTCTATAAATTATGTGGACGATAATTTACTTAAATTGAAGTTTTAAACAATTGCACCTCAGCTATCTTAATCATACTGATGGCCACATTAGAGAGAAACAGAGCAGAGGAAATTTTTTATTTGAAAAAATAAATTCAATATGTAATTTGTTTTGAAATTTCAAACACGACTAGCGAAAGGTGAGAACTTTTCATGTTACTCAAAGCTGGAACATTGAATTTTTAAAAATTGAGAAGTATTGCTGCAGAGTTGGTAAATCATGGTTGCCTTGGAACTTCAGACTCTAGCCTTGATTTCCTCAAGGCCTCTAGACTCTAATGGCCTCAGCTGTGGCCAGATAACTACTCCCATGGAAGGGCTTTCAGACCTATGTTCTGCTTTGTACTTTGAAGTGAGCATCTGTCATCCATCTCGGTGCTCTGCCAGGCTTCCTAAGAACAGGAACACAAGACTGATTTTTCTCTCACCCAAATTCCACCTGCAAGTCACCATTTCCAAGGTAGCAAGAGAGGTCTTGCAGATGAGGAATGACTTGCTTCAGGGCACAAGCACATTTGCAGCCTTACTGACCAGCTCTCCCCTTGAGGAGTGGCTTCTGGGGAGTTTTAATTAACAAGCATCTAAGCTGAGGGGAGGGCCTCTGTGTACCATTGAAAATAATGACTTTATTAACCACTGCTTAAAACTGAACCCAGCTCTGCATGTTTTCAGCCTGGAGGGTCTTGGGCAAGAAAATGCGAGTGATGGGGTGGCCTTACTCAAATATTTATAGTCCTAATGATACCAAGACTTATAAACCACATGCCATGGGTACACAGCCCCAGAAAGACAGTATTTGGTTTCCCACCAAGAACTGATATCCAAATTTACGACTATTTCACTTACTCCCTCTGCTTTATGCGCATAATTTTTTCTATATATTTATTTCGTACTTGTTTTTTTTAAAAATATTCTAGTTATTTATTTTTGTGTATAAAATGAAGATGCGGTCTTTGGACAGAGTTAAATGACACAGAGCCTACTATAAAAATCAGACCTCCACGACATTCACACCCTACGCAAACCCCAGAAGTAAATAACACCTAAAAAATGTCTGCCTTCATTCTACTTGGCTAGACGTTTGGTTTTCACTCAGTTCTCTTTCATGGCTCTGTTCCTGCAGGACATGGTATGTCAACTGTCCAGGCCTCAACTAGTGCTAATAGTCAAAACAGGACAATTCAGGAGCTACATCATTGGCACAGCTCAGCTAGTTAATCATAAGATAAATAAAAAATTTTCTTAACAAACACTTGGTGACATTGCCACTTTTTCCTTCAAAGACAGTTACCAATTCAAGAATGCCTAACTCCTGATTTATGCTTTAATCAAGCATCTGTGTTGTTAAAAAAAAAAAACATAAAGTAGGAAGTAAAATTCCTATTTTAATTATTCTGCTGCCTCATGTTCACCTCCAGAATTCCAACTCCATCCAGAAAGTAGGTTTCTCAAAAAAGTAGCTAAAATGGAGGTAAGTTAGAGCAGTATCATCTTTGGGTGGGTAAGGTAGAAGAAGGCCTGGAAAGGAAGGAAGAAGAATAGAGACTGACTAGCCTTTTGAAAGGAAAAACATGCTTTTCTGTTTATAGGTAGAATTAGTCTAGATACAGAGAAGTGAGCATTTTCAGACATTATTAAAAAATTGCTATGAGAAATGTTCACAATATATATCAGAAATTTAAGTGGGCATATCTTTCAGACAAGAAACCCTATTTGGAATTTTATTTTAAGGCAATAATAAGGAATCCATGCAAAGATAAATCTACTTATATTAAATCAGGAGTTGGCTAAATTATGGTATGTCCATGAATTGCAATATTTTGTAGGCAGTTAAAATTATGAGGGGAACATTAAATGACAAGAAAAAATGTTTTTATATCCTTAAGTAGAAATAAGTTTATGACACATTGTAAACAGTATAAGCATCATCAAATGTTTGTTTCAAAGTACAATACATACATATATATAGAAAAAGCCTGAAAATATTATACTTTTTGCTTTCATCTGTTATTTTCTGTAGTACTGTTTTTGAGTGTTTTTTTACTGTCCTACAAGGAACATGTATTGTTTTGGTAATAAGAAAAATTCGGTCAATGTTTTATATATATATATATATATATATATATATATATATATATATTGTGTGTGTGTGTGTGTGTGTGTGTGTGTGTGTGGTACGCGGGCCTCTCACTGTTGTGGCCTCTCCCGTTGCGGAGCACTGGCTCCGGACGCGCAGGCTCAGTGGCCATGGCTCACGGGCCCAGCCGCTCCACGGCATGTGGGATCCTCCCGGACTGGGGCACGAACCCGCCCGCCCTGCATCAGCAGGCGGACTGTCAACCACTGCGCCACCAGGGAAGCCCTATATTTTAAAAACACAAGGCTCACACTAGCAATGTGACTTTAAACTTAAAGGCATAAAGAGTTCCCCTTTCTTCCCCTATTGTTTTGCTTCCCGAAGAGCAGTATCCAGGTTCCGCTCCGTTTCTGAGAAGGAAGCTCACCTACCTGCAGCTGGCCTCTGGGGGGCGCAGCACCAATTGGGGCTGGAAGGACCACCAAGGACAGTCAGGTCGCACCATACCCTGCGAGGGGTCTCTCTCGTCTCCCCAGTCCCCCTCCTCCTTGTCTCCCTTTCCAAAGAGTCCTCCTCTGAGGCTTTGTACGGACACGCATCATCACGCCCTCCCTGTCTCTCTCGCACGCACATGAGCGCACTTCAAATGCACACGCGCGCATGCGTATGCGGTTCTCTGGGCATTTGGAAACTCAGTGTGGAACAGAAGAGAGAGAACAGGAAGGGCCTGGGTGTTCATCCTACCTCTATAATTTATTCCTGGCACCAAGCAAATCAGTGGGCTTCGCCAGACCCACGTTCCTGCCTTTGGAAAGTGGAGATGGTGGCGCTGGTGTGGTGAAATTTAAAGACAGCAAAACCGGGACAGATATCCAAGAGGTATTTTTAAAAGGCCCTTTCAGCAGAGGCTAAGAAAAGCACAAAGTATACATCTTATTTCCCCAACCATAAAATAAGGGAACATTAGTTCTACTAACGAGAATACTTTAACATATGCTTGAAGCAAACATAAAGGTCAAAAGAGAGAAAGCATTTAGGTGAAATAATATTGATTAGATTTTTTTGCATTTTCTTCATGTAGTTTTGCTGGTGACTGGAATACACTCAAATAAAGAAATGACAAAGAAGATCAAAAGGCCCAAATTCAGTAAGTAAAATTGCAGTTCCTCACTGGTACAAGACCTGTGTCTCCCATGTGGAGGACTGTTACACTTGTTTCAGATAATTTGGAAAGTTTGGGGGTTTTCTGTTTTGGGTTTTTTTGTGTGTGTCTTATCTCAATACTTTGCACTCAGACTAATTAGTAATGATTCTTATTTGTCATCTACTTCATTCCAAAAAGCATTTGAAATAAGGGTTCTTATTTTAGGGTAGATACGTGGTTCTACTATAATAGAAAAATTCAAAATGCACATAAAAAGACCAGGCAACACTATGTCTCTATGCCTAAGCTGGAGTAGGTATTTTTCTGCCATTCTGTCTCAATTCCCCATACCAGAAAATTCAGTCTGGCTAATGCAAAAGTCCAGCAAACCTGCCCACCTTCCAGCATGCCCTGGAATCAATGGGTAATCTCACAGAAAAGTTTCACACCCAATCAGTGGAAAGAGGAATAATTAATTTCATTTTTGGGTGATAGTTAAGGTTAGATGACAGAAAAGCCAAAATAACAGTTGCTTAGATAAGACTGAAGTTTCTGTCTCTCTCCTATAAACATAGTCTGGGCTTTTATGGGAGCTTCACAATCTTCAGGGACGCAGACTCCTTCTATCTTGTCATTCTGCTTTTCTCAATGTGGCTCTCAACTCATTGTCCAAAATGGCTACCCCAACTCCATCCATCATGTCCACATTCCAGTCAGTAGGAAGGGATGAAGAAAGGCACATACTTACTCCCTTTAAAGACAAGTCCAGGAAGTCAAATACACCTCTTCTACTTAAATACCATTGGCCAGAATTCAGGGAGAATGGGAAATGTCTTGATTTCAAGCATCTGCATGCCTAACTAAAAGTAAGGAATACTATTATTAGGAAAGAAGAGAGAATGGATATTGGGAAAGAACTAGCAGGACAGGACATAAATGGAAAATCTCACACTCAAATCTTGTGAGCACACTGAGCTATCTGTATGTAAATTTGTAGACTTGATGGACGCTTAAATTAAGGTGTATTTATGAAGGACCATAAGAAAAAGACTTTAGGTATATTCAGTGCTCTGTGCTGTCTACAAAAGAAACCTCTGTATAGGCATTAGATTTAGGTGCCTTAAATCAGCAACATTAAGATTTTGAAAAAAAAGAAGAGATTTGTTTCATGCAGCATTTTTTTTCTTCTGTTCCTTTAAGCCCTTCGTGCAGGACTTCCTGTTGAAATGAGACCAAAAGGGCAGCCATCCACAGCCTCCTAGTCTGAAACACTAAAAAGGAATCAGTTTTTTATTTATTCCTGTCAGGAAGGAGAGCCAAGAGAATCAGGCCAGGGGCAGATGTGTGTTCAGAACAGTGATTGGGTTAATATGGAGACAAATGCACACTCAGGTATGAATTCCTTTGGGCTGTTCCCAGTATCTTCATTAACTTGTCTACAAAAATCATAAAAGGTTCCATGATTACCATGACAACAGTTTTCAGTGACTATGAAAGTCTGTGCTAAATGACCCAAGGTCAAACCTCTTTGAGAGATCTCAAATGGATTCAACTTCTGATATGCTAAATTCTAACCTTATTCTCAAAATCTCCCTAGTGATACAGCACTTTTGAATCAATGTATGCATGAGGCCTTTTCTCTAATTAGAAACTCTGTCATGGTCATTAAATAAGGGGGGAAAATATAAAATGAAAGTAATAGGATATTCCCAAACTATGGCGATACCTGATTCTTTACCTCAGGAGTATTTCCAAATTGTAATCTATACCTTGAGGCCAAAGTAATTTTCATTTTTTCTGTTCAACCTTGTCAATCTGCCACTGGGGCAGGTGACTGATAGCAAGGGAGGCACATCGTTCATTCACTTGACAAGTATTTATTGGGTGCCGGCTAAGTACCAGGTACAGTTAGACATCCAGATACAACAGCGATTGAGACTCAGACTGTGCCCTCACAGAGCTCAAAATCTAGAGAGGCAGAAAGACAAGTCACCAGGCAGTTATGGTGTCTTATGTAAGTGCTAGGACTCGGGAGCTAAAGGTACTCCAAGAATATGGAGAAAAAAGCTATGTATCCGGGAGGGCTTCCTGGAGGAAGTGACACATCTACACTGACATCTGAAGGCCGAATAGGGATTGACCAGGCAAAGATGAGGGGAAAAGAGTGTTACAAGCAGAAATAAAAAGCATGCCTAAGCCCTGAAGAAAAGAAAGAGCTCAAAAGTAGTTCCATATGACTGAGGTATAGAGTGGGAGGCACATGTGTTGAGATAAGAGATGGAGGGGTAAGCAGGCACCAGATCGTGAAGATCTTTGTTACTGTGTCTAGGAATCTGCAGTTCATCAATGAGGGCAATGGGGAATATCTCAGTGCAGATTATTTAGGTGCAGTTAGCAGAAATCCAAGGCCAATTTGCTTAAGCAGAAAAGGAGATTTTGGCAGTACATGAGGTCGCTCACATGACATGAGGTGTCTCGCAGAACCCGAGGTGGGGAGGGCAGCTCGCACTCACTGGGACTGTACCCCAGGTGGAAAGATCTCAAGAATTGGTGTCTCTGCTTCTCTCTGCATGTCTGCCTCACTACCCACCCACCGATCCCCTGGTTCATGCAGACCATGTCTCTCAGCCCTGATCCCAAATTCCTGGGAGAGAAACTCTAACTGCATCAGCCTAGGCTGGGAGGGTGGGTTTCAGAGAAGAGTAGAATGGTTAGGGTTGTGTTAGGGAAGTAAAACAATCCTGACAACAAAACCCAACAAAAATCTCTTTGTCCCAGCATATGAAGAGAGAAGAGAGAGTACACAATATTATTAGTGAGTAAGCATTACAGATAGACATTCATATACAGGTAGGATGAAAGTATCTACCAAGTCTGGACAGAATTTCACACAAACTTATACAGTGAAGTAGAAGACAGAACAATTACAACTTCTCTTAACTCCTGGAAAGATAAATACATGGACCTCCTGAGTGTCTTTTGTATACCTGGAGACCCCTAAACTCCTTCTGGAGGTGAGTATCAATATTTGCGGATCCAAGGATCAGAAGTCTGGAGACCTTGCACTCTGCAGGTGATTCCGATGCCTGGTAAAATTTGAGAACCGCTGGACTAGACGTACCCAAGATCAGGGATGCTTACAGATGTGAATGTGAAATCATGGGTTCTCTTCAGTGTCCTCTGCCTCTTTCCTAGCCAGCCCTCAGTTTTCACCAGTGTTTATTCAGGACTAAAATTCTTCACCACCCAGAGGACTGAAGGTAAAATAACAAGGAGGAGGTCTTTTGAGAGTTTTGCCCAGAGGACAGTTTACTGACACCTACTACACACGTAGCACTACTTTCGTCTCTTGAGGACCTAGTGACCAGACATGGTACCATGAGTTGGCAGAGCCAGATTTGAAACTCAGGTCTCTGTGAGGCTCAACACCATATGCTTTTCCAGTGCCTCCTCTCAAGCTAGCCATTTAGGAATTAAGTATCCATTGCCTAGAGGCAGATGAGGTGTTAAGATAATCAAGGGCTGACTGAATAGGAAGTAAGGTAGAAGAAATGTGGGAAAATAGAAAAAAGAGTAAATGCATGAGTTTCCTCCTTTGGCTTGGCCTGAGACCTTATGCCACACTAGTGCATCTATTCTGTCTATGCATACACTTCCTGTTACTTTAGGTAATTGTCACTTTCTCTCCTCCCTATTTCCTCTGCTTTCTCATTTTTTCTTCTCATCTCCTTTTCCTTCTTCCTATTTCTTTGGTCTACCCATGGCCCCCAGGGGCCCTTATGGACCTTGCTCAGCTCCAGTGGAGGACCTTTGGGCCAAAAAGGTAGTACATGTTGAAAATAATTTCGCATGGGGCTTTTACAAAAGGAAAAGCAAAGATGAAAAAAAAAACTGGGACTAGTTCTTAACGGCTCTACTCCTCCCACCCATACATGACCATTCATTCCCAGCTAGTATTTTGTTCTCACGTACACAGTCGTATTGGGTACAATTTTATTCTGTCACTTGGCTTATCACAGCACCTTATTTTCTAAGTCAAATCAAGTCTGACACCAGACTGCCAATTGCCTAGGGCTGAAATATTAAAATTCCATCATTACAAGGGCTTCCTCCCTCCCAGCTCCAGGCATTGGAAGCCTTATGCAATTCACAACATTCAGAGAGAGCCCCTGCATTGCTCAGTGTCCAAGCACATGTTATTCCTAGAAGTTGAGTAGCTCCATTGTTTCATGAATGGTGGGATCTTGGCAAATGTGGGGAAGCCCTATGCCGAAGATTCTACCCAGAGGGGCACCACACCAGGTACTGTTCCAAAGTGATGTTCATCCAAGGCAGCTGCTAGGGAACAGGGGCATTTCCCTTACTGGGACCTACCTGCCCACTTCCACCTTCCCAGTCTTGGAAGGTCATTTTCTCTCCATCACTCTTTGGGCTGACCAAGCCCAATCCCCTCAAACAAGGAGGTTTCTGAGCAACTAATTCCCAGAACCTTGAGGGAGAGTTGCCAGGCAACCCCTGCCCTCTCTCTTGCAACCTTGAGCTCCAGAGATAGGATAACACAAAAGTCTGACTACCTTCTTAGAATAGTAAGGGGAAAAATAAGAATAAGCATAAGTTAATGTCTTAGTAAATTAACCTGCTGTATGGTGCAGGGTAAAGTTTACCATACTGTACAGAATGAGAGTTTTACCAAGTTTCTTTACAGATGTGACTCTTTCAAGGCTCTCATTTTCCTGCTATGTTTTGGAGCCATAGATCTGACCTTACCCACAGGTACCTCACTAATATAGTCAGCTTAAACCTACTCAAGCAGTTTCTAACAAATGACCAAAATGTGGTTACATTTTTCTTGACTGTTGAAGGCTACAAATAATGGTTGAAGGGCTTAGGTATGTTCATAAAACACTTCTCCTAAGGCAATCAAGATACCTTATAGGTTTTAAGGATTAACTTCATTTATGTTAGATTCCACATTTGAAAAAGGCCTACTCTTCAACTCATGAAACTTTTAGCCCAGACTAATAAACACATCATATGTTTCCCCATAAATTATGCCCACCAACAACTCTAGAACGATCCCTGTCTGGCAGAGTGTTTGTGCTAGAGAGAGAAAAGCTTTTACGTTGTAAAATCTCCTCAATAGCTTTTCTACATGTAAGGACGCCCCAGAAGGGCTCCAGAAGCAATGGCCTTATAGCCTAAAGTGGGGTCAGATGAGATAGTGTTACACAGGTGAGAGCTGGGATGATTAACTCCAACAAATTGTTGCCTGTCCATCCTGCAAAGCCTCTGACTTCAGTGAGCACCCGATCTTGTATAAGGTAAAATAAAATTATGCAAAGGAAAGCCTTCCTGGACCCAACACCAATTGCCAACACAAAACAAACCAGTTTAGATGGCTCCTGTGTATGCTACATCTAGCAATCACACTCCTGGGCATATAGCTGGACAAAACTATAATTCAAAAAGATAAATGCACCCCTGTGTTCATAGCAGCACTCTTTACAATAGCCAAGACATGGAAACAATCTAAATATCCATTGACAGATGAATGGATAAAGAAGATGTGGGGTGTGTGTGTGTGTGTGTGTGTGTGTGTGTGTGTGTATATAAAATGGAATACTATTCAGCCATTAAAAAAAGAGTGAAATAGTGCCATTTGCAGCAGCATGGGACCTAGAGATTATCATACTAAGTGAAGTAAATCAGAAAGAGAAAGATACCCTATGATATCACTTATATGTGGAATCTAGACTATGACACAAATGAACTTATCAATGAAACAGAAACAGACTCACAGATACAGAGAACAGATTTGTGGTTGCCAAGGGGGAGGGCGGGTGGGGGAGGGAAGGACTGGGAGTTTGGGGTTAGCAGATGCAAACTATTATGTATACAATTGATAAACAACAAGGTCCTACTGTACAGCACAGGGAACTATATTCATTATCTTGTGATAGACCATAATTGAAAAGAATATGAAAAAGAATATATGTATAACTGAAGCACCTTGCTGTACAGCAGAAATTAACACAACACTGTAAATCAACTATAATTTAATAAAATAAAATTTTAAAAAAGATTCAACATAGTCAAAGACTTTTTAAGAAAAATGGAAAAGAGGGACTTCCCTGGTGGTCCAGTGGTTAAGAATCTGCCTTCCAATGAAGGGGACATGGGTTTAATCACTGCTTGAGGAACTAAGATCTCACATACCATGGGGCAACTAAGCCCACGCACTGCAATGAAGAGCTCGCATGCCGCAACTAAGACCCGGTGCAGCCAAATAAAAAAATTAATATTTTTTAAAAAAGAAAAATGGAAAAGAATGCTTTGCAAAAGAATTTGCTACCAAGGAAGAATTAACATGATCTCGTCACTGGTGTCAGGAGAAGGAAGCATTCATCTTCAAATTTTATTTGATGATCATTTTATTTCATTAAATTAACATTTTTGCATAATCTTTTAAAAATAGAATTTTACTCTAGTTGAATATCACAGTAGAACAAAATTAAGTTTCATATCAAAACTGTTTATGCATAAGTGCTTTTATGTTATAATAATTCTTTCTCATTAACAGCCAAGAGGCAAGCTTACAACGGCCGCCTCTGATTGAAGAAGAAATTTGTTTTCCCGAAGCAATGTGGCTTGCCTTGAAAGCCACATTCACTGAAAACATGAATGGAAAATAAGAAGCAGATTATACAGTTTGAATTTGGCCTCTACATCATTGGCTTATTGTATATGACATCACCCAATAATCACTCTGTTATTAGGTCAGGCACAAGAACCAACTTAGAGCAGAAACATTTGCAGTTGTGCCTCTAAGATTCCAATGTTGCATGAAGATAGTGGCTCAAACAATACCAGTTTTGCCCAGGAACACTCTGAGATCAGTACAGCAGACACATGACCTCAGTGGGCAGCATCTAAAGGTTATCCTTTCATTCTAACCATCCAGGTTTCAAACAGTTCTCTTTTCCCTGTGTCTGGTGCCAAGGGCCTCTAGGAAGGAATCCTTGGCAGATTCTGAGGTGCTCTAATGTGAGCTCTGTTGAGAAAATCATAACGGACATGAGAAGGCAAGGTAACCTTGAGGAATCATATGAGGGGGAAACAGAGCAGATGGCTGAGGAATAGGTCTCTGTGCAGTTTCCACTCAAGCAGTTCTGGGCTCCCTCAGGATCTCTGTGACTTTAGCCCAGGGTTCTCTCATTTCCACCAACAAAACTCCACTCAGGAAGGAATGGAAGAGGCTCTCTTCTTGCTTTCTCCAAATGTTCCTAGGAGTAAACCTTCTTATGACTTCTAAGTTCTCCCCCAAAGTTAATAGTGGGGATGCACCATTCCCCATCCCCTGAGTCTTATTTGCCACATCAGTGTCTTCCTGCTCCCTTCAGACCTGAGATGGACACTTCTTGAGCTGCCTTAGTTTTGACCTGTCCTCTGAAGGAAGTCTTATTTCTGCACTTTTGAGATGAAACCCAAAGAGAGATGAAAATGAATCTAGAGACCTTCAAGATGGCAGAGGAGTAAGACGTGGAGATCACCCTCCTCCCCACAAATACATCAGAAATACATCTACATGTGGAACAACTCCTACAGAACACCTACTGAACGCTGGCAGAAGA
Organism: Phocoena sinus; assembly: GCF_008692025.1. Classification (NCBI taxonomy): domain Eukaryota; kingdom Metazoa; phylum Chordata; class Mammalia; order Artiodactyla; family Phocoenidae; genus Phocoena; species Phocoena sinus. Next base: position 29,468,196 of record NC_045775.1, read on the forward strand.
CCTCAGACCTCCCAAAAGGCAAGAAACCCCCACCACCACATACCTGGGTAGGGCAAAAGAAAAAAGAATAAACAGAGACAAAAGAATAGGGACGGGACCTGCACCTCTGGGAGGGAGCTGTGAAGGAGGAAAAGTTTCCACACACTAGGAAACCCCTTCACTGGCGGAGATTGGGAGTGGGCTAGGGGGAAGCTTTGGAGCCATGGAGGAGAGCGCAGCAACAGGGGTGCAGAGGACAAAGTGGAGAGATTCCCACACAGAGGATCGGTGCCGACCAGCACTCACCAGCCCGAGAGGCTTGTCTGCTCCCCCTCCGGAGCAGGCGGGAGCTAGGAGCTGAGGCTCCAGCTTCGGAGGTCAGACCCCAGGGAGAGGACTGGGGTTGGCTGCATGAACACAGCCTGAAGGGGGCTAGTGCGCCACAACTAGCTGGGAGGGAGTCCGGGAAGAAGTCTGGAACTGCCGAAGAGGCAAGAGACCATTCTTTCAGGTTGCGTGAGAAGAGCGGATCCGGAGCACCGCCTAAACGAGCTCCAGAGATGGGCACGAGCCACAGCTATCAGCGCAGACCCCAGAGATGGGCATGAAATGCTAAGGCTGCTGCTGCAGCCATCAAGAAGCCTGTGTGCAAGCACAGGTCACTCTCCACACCTCCCCTCCTGGGAGCCTGTGCAGCCCGCCACTGCCAGGGTCCCATGATCCGGGGACAACTTCCCCAGGAGAACACATGGCGCGCCTCAGACTGTTGCAACATCATGCTGGCCTCTGCCACCACAGGCTCACCCCACATTCCATACCCCTCCCTCCCCCTGACCTGAGTGAGCCAGAGCCCCCTAATAAGCCGCTCCTTTAACTCCATCCTGTCTCAGAGAAGAACAGATGCCCTCAGGCGACCTACACACAGAGGCAGGGCCAAATCCAAAGCTGAACCCCAGGAGCTGTGCGAACAAAGAAGAGAAAGGGAAATCTCTCCCAGCAGCCTCGGGAGCAGTGGATTAAACCTCACAGTCAACTTGATGTACCCTGCATCTGTGGAATACCTGATAGAAAACGGATGATCCCAAAATTGAGGCGGTGGATTTTGGGAGCAACTGTAGACTTGGGGTTTGCTTTCTACATCTAATTTGTTGCTGGTTTTATGTTTATCTTAGTTGAGTACTTAGAGTTTATTATCATTGGTAGGGGCTTCCCTGGTGGCGCAGTGGTTGAGAGTCCGCCTGCCGATGCGGGGGACGCGGGTTCGTGCCCCGGTCCGGGAGGATCCCACATGCCGTGGAGCGGCTGGGCCCGTGAGCCATGGCCGCTGGGCCTGGGCGTCCGGAGCCTGTGCTCTGCAACGGGAGAGGCCACAACAATGAGAGGCCCACGTACCGCAAAAAAAAAAAAAAAAAAAGAAAGTTTATTATCATTGGTAGATTTGTTTATTGATTTGGTTGCTCTCTCCTTTTTCTTTTATATATACATTTTTTTTCCTTTTTCTCTTTTTGTGAGTGTGTATGTGTATGCTTCTTTGTGTGATTTTTTCTGTATAGCTTTGCTTTTACCATTTGTCCTAGGGTTCTGTCTGTCCATTTTTTCTTTTTTTTGTTATTTTAAAATTTTTAATAATTTTTTATTTTAATAACTTTATTTTATCCTTTCTTTCTTTCTCTCATTCTTTCTTTCTTTCCTTCTTTCTTACTTTCCTTCTTTCTTTCATTCTTTCTCCCATTCTTTCTTTCCTTCTTTCCTTCCTACTTTCTTTCTTTCTCTCATTCTTCATTTCTTTCTTTCTTTCGTTCTTTCATTCTTTCGTTCTTTCGTTCTTTCTCCCTTTTCTTCTGAGCCATGTGGCTGACAGGGTCTTGGTGCTCTGGCTGGGTGTCAGGCCAGTGCCTCTGAGGTGGGAGAGCCGAGTTCAGGACATTGGTCCACCAGAGACCTCCTGGCTTCACATAATATCAAACAGCGAAAGCTCTCCCAGAGATCTCCATCTCAATGCTAAGACCCAGCTCCACTCAACAACGAGCAAGCTACAGTGCTGGACACCCTAAGACAAACAACTAGCAAGACAGGAACATAACTCCACCCAGTAGCAGAGAGGCTGCCTAAAATCATAATAAGTTCACAAACACCCCAAAACACACGACCAGACGCAGCCCTGCCTAACAGAAAGACAAGATCCAGCCTCATGCACCAGAAAACAGGCACCAGTCCTCTCCACCAGGAAACCTACACAACTCACTGAACCAACCTTACCCACTGGGGGCAGACACCAAAAACAACGGGAACTACGAACCTGCAGCCTGCAAAAAGGAGACCCCAAACACAGTAAGTTAAGCAAAATGAGAAGACAGAGAAACACACAGCAGGTGAAGGAGCAAGGTAAAAACCCACCAGACCAAACACATGAAGAGGAAATAGGCAGTCTACCTGAAAAAGAATTCAGAGTAATGACAGTAAAGATGATCCAAAATCGTGGAAATAGAATGGAAAAAATACAAGAAACGTTTAACAAGGACCTAGAAGAACCAAAGAGCAAACAACAATGATGAACAACACAATCAATGAAATTAAAAATTCTCTAGAAGGGATCAATAGCAGAATAACTGAGGCAGAAGAACGGATAAGTGACCTGGAACGTAAAATAGTGGAAATAACTAGTGCAGAGCAGAATAAAGAAAAACGAAAGAAAAGAATGGAGGACAGTCTCAGAGACCTCTTGGACAACATTAAATGCACCAACATGCGAATTATAGGGGTCCTAGAAGAAGAAGAGAAAAAGAAAGGGACTGAGAAAATATTTGAAGAGATTAGAGTTGAAAACTTTCCTAATATGAGAAAGGAAATAGTCAATCAAGTCCAGGAAGCACAGAGAGTCCCATACAGGATAAATCCAAGGAGAAACACACCAAGACACATATTAATCAAGCTATCGAAAATTAAATACAAAGAAAAAATATTAAAAGCAGCAAGGGAAAACCAACAAATAACATACAAGGGAATCCCCATAAGGTTAACAGCTGATCTTTCAGCAGAAACTCTGCAGTCCAGAAGGGTGTGGCAGGACATATTTAAAGTGATGAAAGGGAAAAACCTACAAGCAAGAATACGCTACACAGCAAGAATCTCATTCAGATTTGACAGAGAAATTAAAACCTTTATAAATAAGCAAAAGCTAAGAGAATTCAGCACCACCAAACCAGCTATACAACAAATGCTGAAGGAACTTCTCTAGGCAGGAAACACAAGAGAAGGAAAAGACCTACAATAAAAAACACAAAACAATTGAGAAAATGGTAATAGGAACCTACATATTGATAACTACCTTAAATGTAAATGGATTAAAGGCTCCAACCAAAAGACATAGACTGGCTGAATGGATACAAAAACAAGACCCATATATATGCTGTCTACAAGAGACCCACATCAGACCAAGGGACACATACAGACTGAAAGTGAGGGGATGGAAAAAGATATTCCATGCAAATGGAAATCAAAAGGAAGCTGTAGTAGCAATTCTCATATCAGACAAAATAGACTTTAAAGACTATTATAAGAGACAAAGAAGGACACTACATAATGATCAAGGGATCAATCCAAGAAGAAGATATAAATAACAATTGTAAATCTTTATGCACCCAACATAGGATCACCTCAATACATAAGGCAAATGCTAACAGCCATAAAAGGGGAAATCGACAGTAACACAATAATAGTAGGGGACTTCAACACCCCACTTTCACCAATGGACAGATCATCCAAAATGAAAATAAATAAGGAAGCAAAAGCTTTAAATGATACATTACACAAGATGGACTTAATGGATATTTATAAGACATTCCATCCAAAAACTACAGAATACACTTTATTCTCAAGTGCTCATGGAACATTCTCCAGGATAGATCATATCTTGGGTCACAAATCAAGCCCTGGTAAATTTAAGAACACTGAAATTGTATCAAGTATCTTTTCCAACCACAATGCTATGAGACTAGATATGAATTACAGGAAAAAATCTGTAGGAAATACAAACAGATGGAGTCTAAACAATACACTACTAAATAACCAAGGATCACTGAAGAAATCAAAGAGGCAATTTAAAAATACCTAGAAACAAATGACAATGAAAACACAATGACCCAAAACCTATGAGATGCAGCAAAAGCAGTTCTAAGAGGGAATTTTATAGCAATACAATCCTACCTCAAGAAACAAGAAACATCTCAAATAAACAACCTAACCTTACACCTAAAGCAATTAGAGAAAGAAGAATAAAAATACCCCAAAGTTAGCAGAAGGAAAGAAATCATAAAGATCAGATCAGAAATAAATGAAAAGAAGGAAACAATAGCAAAGATCAATAAAACTAAAAGGTGGTTGTTTGAGAAGATAAACAAAATTGATAAACCATTAGCCAGACTCATCAAGAAAGAAAGGGAGAAGACTCAAATCAATAGAATTAGAAATGAAAAAGGAGAAGTAACAACTGACACTGCAGAAATACAAAGACTCATGAGAGATTACTACAAGCAACTTTATGCCAATAAAATGGACAACCTGGAAGAAATGGACAACTTCTTAGAAAAGCACAACCTTCCAAGACTGAACCAAGAAGAAATAGAAAATATAAACAGACCAATCACAAGCACTGAAATTGAGACTGTGATTAAAAATCTTCCAACAAACAAAAGCCCAGGACCAGATGGCTTCACAGGCGAATACTATCAAACATTTAGAGAGGAGCTAATACCTATCCTTCTCAAACTCTTCCAAAATATAGCAGAGGGAGGAACACTCCAAAACTCATTCTACGAAGCCACCATCACCCTGATACCAAAGCCAAAGAAAGATGTCACAAAGAAGAAAACTACAGGCCCATATCACTGATGAACATAGATGCAAAAATCCTCAACAAAATACTAGCAAACAGAATCCAATAGCACATTAAAGGGATCATACACCATGATCAAGTGGGGTTTATCTCAGGAATGCAAGGATTCTTCAATATACACAAATCAATCAATGTGATAAACCAAATTAACAAACAGAAGGAGAAAAACCATATGATCATCTCAATAGATGCAGAAAAAGCTTCTGACAAAATTCAACACCCATTTATGATAAAAAACCCTCCAGAAAGTGGCAGACAGGGAACCTACCTCAATATAATAAAGGCCATATATGACAAACCCATAGCCAACATCATTCTCAATGGTGAATAACTGAAACCATTGCCTCCAAGATCAGGAACAAGACAAGGTTGCCCACTCTCACCACTATTACTGAACATAGTTTTGGAAGTTTTAGCCACAGCAATCAGAGAAGAAAAAGAGATAAAAAGAATCCAAATCAGGAAAGAAGAAGTAAAGCTGTCACTGTTTGCAGATGACATGATACTATACATAGAGAATCCTAAAGATGCTACCAGAAAACTACTAGAGCTAATCAATGAATTTGGTAAAGTAGCAGGATACAAAATTAATGCACAGAAATCTCTTGCATTCCTATACACTAATGATGAAAAATCTGAAAGAGAAATTAAGGAAACACTCCCATTTACCATTGCAGCAAAAAGGGTAAAATACCTAGGAAAAAACCTACCTAAGGAGACAAAAGACCTGTATGCAGAAAACTATAAGACACTGATGAAAGAAACTAAAGATGATACAAACAGATGGAGAGATATACCATGTTCTTGGATTGGAAGAATCAACATTGTGAAAATGACTCTACTACCCAAAGCAATCTACAGATTCAGTGTAATCTCTATCAAACTACCAATGGCATTTTTCATAGAACTAGAACAAAAAATTTCACAACTTGTATGGAAACACCAAAGACCCCAAATAGCCAAAGCAATCTTGAGAAAGAAAAACGGAGCTGGAGGAATCAGGCTCCCAGACTTCAGACACTACTACAAAGCTACAGTAATCAAGACAGTATGGTGCTGGCACAAAAACAGAAATATGGATCAATGGAACAGGATAGAAAGCCCAGAGATAAACCTACGCACATATAGTCACCTTACCTTTGATAAAGGAGGCAAGAATATACAATGGAGAAAAGAAAGCCTCTTCAGTAAGTGGTGCTGAGCAAACTGGACAGCTACATGTAAAAGAATGAAATTAGAACACTCCCTACTACCATACATAAAAATAAACTCAAAGTGGATTAAAGACCTAAATGTAAGGCCAGACGCCGTAAAACTCTTAGAGGAAAACATAGGCAGAATACTTTGACCCACCTCCTAGAGAAATGGAAATAAAAACAAAAATAAACAAATGGGACCTAATGAAACTTAAAAGCTTTTGCACAGCAAAGGAAACCATAAACAAGACGAAAAGACAACCCTCAGAATGGGAGAAAATATTTTCAAATGAATGAACTGACAAAGATTAATCTCCAAAATATACAAGCAGCTCATGCAGCTCAATATCAAAAAAACAAACAACCCAATCCAAAAATGGGCAGAAGACCTATACAGACATTTCTCCAAAGAAGATATACAGATTTCTGACAAACACATGAAAGGATGCTCAACATCACTAATCATCAGAGAAATGCAAATCAAAACTACAGTGAGGTATCACCTCACACCAGTCAGAATGGCCATCATCAAAAAGTCTACAAACAATAAATGCTGGAGAGGGTGTGGAGAAAAGGAAACCCTCTTGCACTGTTGTTGGGAATGTAAATTGATACAGCCAGAATGGAGAACAGTATCGAGGTTCCTTAAAAAACTGAAAATAGAACTACCATACTACCCAGCAATCCCACTACTGGGCATATACCCTGAGAAAACCATAATTCAAAAAGAGTCATGTACCACAATGTTCACTGCAGCTCTATTTACAATAGCCAGGACATGGAAGCAACCTAAGTGTCCACCGACACATGAATGGATGAAGATGCGGCATATATATACAAGGGAATATTACTCAGCCATAAAAAGAAATGAAATTGAGTTATTTGTAGGGAGGTGGATGGACCTAGAGTCTGTCATACAGAGTGAAGTAGGTCAGAAAGAGAAAAACAAATATGGTATGCTAACGCATATATATGGCATCAAAAAAAATAAAAGTTCTGAAGAACCTAATTGCAGAAGAGGAGTAAAGGCATAGATGTAGAGAATGGACTTGAGGACACGGGGAGGGGGAGGGGAAGCTGGGATGAAGTGAGAGAGTGGCATGTAGATATATACACTACCAAATGTAAAAAAGCTAATGGGAAGCAGCCACATAGCACAGGGAGATCAGCTCGGTGCTTTGTGACCACCTAGAGGGGTGGGATAGGGAGGGTGGGAGGGAGATGCAAGAGGGAGGAGATATGGGGATGTATGTATACTTATAGCTGATTCATCTGTTATAAAGCAGAAACTAACACACCATTGTAAAACAATTATACGCCAATAAAGATGTTGAGAAAAAAGAAAATGAACCTATACGACAGAAGAGAAAGAGAGAAAAGGAAGACCTAAGCCGTAAGATGGAATAGTTCAAATGTATTCAGAGGAAATACAAAGATAAATCATATCATTTCGGCTTTAAGTGGATGGATGGAAGATTCCTGGAAGGTTATAAGAAAACAGACTACTTCACAAATAACTGAGAAAATACTGTAAAAGAAGAAATCGTGGTTTCCATATACTCAGAGAAGAGCAGCCAGAAAAGATGCAGATGACTGCTTCTTGCCAGCTGGATTAAGACGTTACACTTGCCAATGATTTTGGCAGTTACTCTGAAATTGTAATTAGCTCACTCTCTCCGGCTGAATTTTCTGTACAAATTGAACAAATATTTGACCTTTGGCCAACTTTGTCATTGTACCCTGTTCTTCCAAAATGCATGAGCATATGTGCTTGATATCATTTTATAGCCCCCCACCCCGTGGGATGAGCTAATTCACCAAGTTTTCTAATCCAGCTGGGTGCAGATAAAGCAGCAGATCTTATTTAAGGGCTTGCCCAGGCCTTTGTAAAAACAAGACAAAGCAAAAAGTAAAATAAAAAACAAATTCTCCCCACAGGAAGGGGTGGGGTGTGTGTGTGGGGGGTGGGAATTGATTAGCCGGAAGCAAAATATTCCCAGGTGACACTTTTCCCCTTATTTTTTTAAACCAACTATTTCATGGAAAATTCTACCACATCTGCACCTGTCTTGCAATAAGTTCGACCACTCTATGACACTCATGCAATAAGCTTCTAGATAGAGCCCAGTTTACAACTCCAGGAGAGTTGGGTTGGCCTACCAGGAGATCCAAACCCTCAGGGTGACAAAGTCACATCCAAATTGAACCCCAGGTCACAGAGCTCGTCACTTCCTATTTCATGTAACTAAGAGCTGAGAAGGAATGCTTCCATTTTCTTTACATCTAAGGGAGGAGATGCATTCGGGAGTGGGGCAGTGATCTGTGGAAGGGAGGAGAGCTGAAAGCATTTAGTTACACCCAGTGATCCAACAACTAACTAATTTAAGGAGAGACTACACAGCCATCTTCAGTCCCACAACTGGCATTTTAGAACAGTAATCCAAGACTCAAAATAGTCAATGCAGCCTTGAGTATCAGGGTTTAAAAGAATGAAAGATAAAAAGAAAATAACTTTGGAGAGGAAGCAGCCTGTGGTGGGAAGAACGAAACCACAAAACCATTTTAAGCGCAGCGCTTCCCTCCTTCATGTGGACCACAAATTGTTTTAGCCTGTGATCACACTCAGCCCCCGGGCTCCCAGGAGAAGGACTTCCATGCTGGCCCAGCCCTGCGTGGCCAAGACTGTCTGGGAGGGGTGTTTAGGAAAAGAGCAGGAGTTCTAACTTTAGTTCTCTCTCCAGTCTGAATGAAATGCAACTCGGCTCCATTCAGATACATAAGGGTTAAAAAAAGAAAAAAAAAGTGCATTTTGGATACAGCTGGAAGCTATTAACAACTCTGAGAACATCTCAGTAACCCAGTTAGAGGATGGGTGGCCTGGCAGAGATCCTGAATCCATGTTTGTAATCACAGACTCTTACCACTGGGCGGGGCTTGCTTTCTACCTCCCACCCAGTGGAGACATCCCTTCTTCAACTGTTCAGTCCCTGCTTGCATTCTTCCAGCCCCTTCCTTCAAGGGCAACTTCATTTACTAGAAAGTTCTTTTTGGCAAAAAATGCCTCTGTAGAAAATCTCCCCCTTAGTTCTAGCTCAGTCCTCTGATGTCATAGCACACGACAGTCCTACTTGTGAAACAGCTATATTTGCCTCCAAATGCTCGCCTTCTTATGGCCAAACGCCCCATCTGTGCCAGGCAGCCCTCCCATCTGGTGGTTTCCAGATCCCTCCAGAGCCTTCTTACTCTTTGAATAGTGATTATGTTTCAGAGTCCCTTCTAGAGAATCTATTCCTAGCTCCCAGGCATCAATATCCTCTAGGAGACCTTTTCATTCAGGAGTTTTTGAGGGAAATTTTTTTCAGGGAAGATGCAGCCACACCCCCTTTTAGGTACTGCCACTAGAGCATCTACATTGTCTCATCCCTAAGCAAGCTTCGGGCTCCAGCAGCCTTGCCTAGTGAATACTGCTAGCCTGTCAATGGTGTCACCAAGCCAGAGAGGAGGGAGGACAGAATGAATGAGCTTCCCCTGGATGCCTAGCAGGGCAGTTTCCAGCTTTCCACTGAGTGTGGAGGCAGATGAGCAAAGATCACTCCCATCTTGACCCTGGAGCTAGGACCCAGCCTCTAGGACTGAGACAAAAGATCACTTTCATTACCTATCTCGCCTGTCCAAAAACCTTCCATGGAGTCCCACCTCCCGCACAGAACACAAGCACTCACGCCTCCTTCACCTGGCCCAGGCCTGCCCATCCCCATGCTCCCCGCAGGCTCCAGCCCGGGGCCTCTGCTGCAGCAGCCCACCTTGTCCTGGCTGGTCCCGACGCAAGGCCCATGCTCTCTCGCTTGCCCTTTCCGATACCTTTCTTCTTCCTGCGAGGTTTTCTGAGTTTCCTCTTTTCCTGGGCTAGCTCCAGAGCATCTGAAAAACCAGTATTCTCTAATCGTGGACTCAGGCTGACATTTCTGACCATTGGAGGCAGGTCTTTTCCCAGCGTTCTCTTCTTCAATTAATTAATGGTTCGAATAAGCACAGGAATGAGCCTCTTGTTCTTGTTCTCAGCAGGTTAAGTGCAGTGGATGGTGATTGCTCTTTTGGTCTGAGGAATGTCCTAATTACCTCTTTGCTTTCATTATATGGAGGGGATCCAGGGTCAGCCCAGGCTCTGGCTTTTAGAGATTAAGTAAATGAACAGTTATGACCTAACAGTCACCCCATATATAAGCTGATACCACAAGGTGTAATCTTGACCTCATTTTGCATTCCCAGCTGTGCCTCAGATCAACTGTGATGTGAGAGCTGGAAAGATAATCAATCCCGAGTTCATTGTGAAATGTCCAGCAGGATGCCAAGACCCCAGGTACCACGTTTATGGCACTGACGTCTATGCATCCTACTCCAGCGTGTGTGGCGCTGCGGTTCACAGGTGGGTAGCGCTGAGCTTCTCAGGCGCGAGCAACCAGGGTGTGGGCAGGGATCCCCCGGTGCAGGGTTGCCTGATTAGCAAGCGAGAGCAAACAAACTTAATGGAGCATCCTGCGTTTTATCTGGCAGCCCTACCCCATGGGATGACCCAGAATCTGCGCATGGTCCTGGATCTCCTTTCAGATCTCTCTGGAAAGGAGGACTGACTTCTCTTTACACCTTAATGGGTGGGGGTGGGAGGGAGAATCCTACTCTTTTGTGTTCATAATGAGGAAACCAAAGTTCTTGATGATGTAAAGGCTTTTTATTTTTACCTGTATGTGCTGAGCAAGGAGATAATAGGGACATGACTAAGGAAGGCCCAGAAGTTTAGAGAAGAAATGTCACAGCTCCAGTTGATGATGTGGAGACAAAGAGGAACAGGAAAAGTGAGAAGGAGGGTGACAGGGGGTCCTGCCTGGTCAGCTGTTGATGGGGGATCCAGGAAGGAGGGCAGGAAGCATGACGTGCTTTGGACCATGTCACTTTTAAATGAGGAAAGGCAATAGCGACCTTCACAGAATCCTCACACCTCTTTTGTTTAGGCTTGGAGCCAAAACCCAGGGAAATGCATGTTTACTTAATATCTTTCATAATGGGTATGTGTGAAGCACTCCACCTGTGTTATCTACTTCGGCCCTCACCATTCCCCTGTGCGGTATCTACCACCGTTGTCGACCTCTTAAAGGTGAAGAGAGGTTGAATAGCCTTTCTAAAGCCACACCGTTAAAAAGTATCCAAGTGGGGACTGGAACCCAAGTCCAGCCCCCCACTTCTATTCACCAGCCAGCACTACTTTGAGATGTGGCTCAAAGTCAGTGTCTGGCTGCTGGACACCGATGAAGCTTCTCAATTATGCAGGCTTCCGGTATCTTTACTTTCCTTTACTTGCACGCCAGTCACTTGATTGTTCAGTTGTATCTCCGCCAGAGAGAGGGGAGACATAAACTTCATTCCTTTTCAAGGTGTCTAGTCAGTAGCCTCTCTGAAATTTGGAGAAGAAGTAAAAAAAAAAAAAATCTATGCCTAAAATAAGATTTAAGACTTACTAATAGACTTTGTCAGTCATACTCTTTTCCCCGTCAGCCAAAGAGATGAACAGCTACCCGGTGTTTCAATGGGAGTGGGAATACAAAAGCTCTACTGAGGATATATAGAGGAACATTAAAGAACAAAACACCAAATGCTGTCCCTTAACTCCAAACTGTGGAATAAAAATATTTTGTTTTCACTTTGAAATCAATTTTGTGCACCAAGTCGATACGCAGATCTACACGTGAACATGTGCATGCCTCCACACAATCACTTGTACACATGTGCATGCCTCCCACATGTGTTAGAACACACGTGCGTGCTCACACACACCCTGACACACACATGTGCATGCCAGTACAGCTCTGCCAACACCATTAGCACACTCCAGTCTGTGTCCGTGTAGACACTGACATATGTTACAGAGGCCGAGCCCGTCTTAAGGCTGCCTGTATTTTTCCAACTGTGGTCCAAGATGGTTGGCACTTGCTTCGTCTGGCATTTGCTGGCTCTCTCTTGCCTTTCCTTGGTCCCCTGAGGTACAGAGCCACACAAGTTAATGTGAGCTCACCAAGATGTCATCATAATGACAGTAACCCCTTACACTGAGATCCTCTCCTTCTAGCATCATCTCAGCCCTATGAGGCTGCTGTTAGCATCCCCAGTTGTTAGAAGAGGAAGGGAGGTATAGGGAAGTTAATTAAGTTGCTAGTTAGTTGCACATCCAGGACTAGAACTTGTGTCCCCTGACTTCCAGCCCTGAGCCCAGGTGATACATTTACATAAGAACCGAGAGGACGTGAAGACGTGATAGGGTTGTAGCACTTTGGGGTGGTCAGAGTTGGGAAAGGATTTTAGGATGAACGGACATACCTCTAGAGAGAAAATAAGAAGGGCACTGACAGGGACCAGGACTCAGCAATCCCAGCATTTGGGTTGGAGCATAGGAACTACCTGGCAAGAATATAGATGAGGGTAGAGGGACAGAGAAGAGTTTGACTGTTTCAAGAAGCAACATTTGCTGCTGGAGCAACGGAATGCCTTGTACCTTCCTGGACCAGTGACTGATACTGTAGGAAACTGTTTGGAAAGAAGGAATCACTATCCATGAGGAGGATGTATAGAGGTCTTAAGGGAAAACAGATAGGAATTTTGGATAATACCAGTTCCGTTTTTTACAAACAGAAGGAGTCTGTTTTTAGAAGGCAGGTCTGGGGTTTTTTTGTTTTGTTTTTTGCGGTACGCGGGCCCTTCACTGTTGTGGCCTCTCCCGTTGCGGAGCACAGGCTCCAGACGCGCAGGCTCAGCGGCCATGGCTCACGGGCCCAGCCGCTCCGCGGCATGTGGGATCTTCCCGGACCAGGGCATGAACCCGTGTCCCCGGCATCGGCAGGCGGACTCCCAACCACTGCGCCACCAGGGAAGCCCAGAAGGCAGGATTTAAGACAGAGAATAGAGTGGAAAATGTGTGAAGGACCTCCCATCACTGTCCTGCCAGAGTCCCCTGCAGTCGGAACTGGGAAACTGGAGAGAGCACACTTTGGTTTAGAAATTCAGATTTAGCTTAAAGGATTTAAATTTCATACAGACTATGACAATCAGATCCCTCATTATGAGCGATCCCCTTGATTCTTTCAAACCAAAGGGATGATGAACATGTTTGAGGCATCATATTTTGGCTCAGTCTTATCCTGAACTAATTTCTGTGATTAAAGTGGGACCAAGGCCTGGAGAGAGGGGAAAGTTCTCTGAGCTGGGACAACGAAGAGGCCATCTCCATGCAGAGCATGGATTTCTGACCAGACGCCCACCTTGAGAATGGCAGCCATTCAAAACCTGGCCTCGCTGTGGGCAGTCCCTTTTCTCCGAGCCACGAAGCTGACCCTCAGATTATCCCAGTGCCCTGGTGCCAGGGTCAGGGAGGAGGTGAACCTCAAAGCCATGTTCAGCATCATGCAGGGTGTCTGAGGAATGCAAAGGAGTGGAACTGGTTTTGTTCTTTGAGAGAATATATATGAAGTGCCTCCACCTCAATGAGGGTACACAGGGCTTCCCTGGTGGCGCAGTGATTGAGAGTCCGCCTGCCGATGCAGGGGACATGGGTTCGTGCCCCGGTCCGGGAGGATCCCACATGCCGCGGAGCGGCTGGGCCCGTGAGCCACGGCCACTGAGCCTGCGCGTCTGGAGCCTGTGCTCCGCAACGGGAGAGGCCACAACAGTGAGAGGCCCGCGTACCGCAAAAAAAAAAAAAATTTTAAAAAAATGAGGGTACACATGAGGTTGCATTTATATAAATTCTCCAAACTACCATGGCTCTGAGGCCCCATCGGCTTCATAAGTACAACCACAGCCTTTCAGGCTCTCTCCCTCCTCTGGTATCTCCTGTGGTGAACAAGCGTCCGGTGCATTCCTCCCCTGGGATTTCTGTCGCCTCCAGGAGTTGACAGACCACTGACTGCCCCAGGATCTGCCCTCCTCTAGGACAATGTCAGGGAACGTGCACGGCCTCCAGTGAAGTCCACTCACAAGACAGGACATCACTCTCTTCCACAACAGGAACATCTCATGAGAAGACAAGAGTCCTGTTTCCGTGCCTTTCCCAAAGTCTGGGTTTGGGGTCTTATATAACTGTCACAAGGGATCTCAGCCTCCCTGTCCAGCCTGAGAACCCCCCAGGCCCACCCCATTCCCTTTAAACAGCCTGAGCAAAGGGAAGCTCAGCCCCTCTTTCCACTCTGAGTGGCAGCTACAGCGCTTCTGACTTTTAAACAAGAATGAGTGCACGAACATTTCCTCAATACAATGGAATATAAATCCAGGGGCAGAATAATTTCTCCAGGGGGGGAATAAAAAGATAAGAGCTATTTCTGTTTCCCCCACTTGTCAGTTAGGGACCATGGGATAATCAGGGTAATTTTTAAAAAACTAATCTGAATTTTCAGCCTATGCCAGTGGTGTGGTGGTAGAGGTTCACCGACCAGCCCTCCTAAATGGAGGGCTGGGGGGTACTGATTTACCAACATCTGCGGTATAAATACTCCCACCGTGGCTGATTTCAAAGTACCATAGTGAAATGAACCGGCACAATCCAGCAGCCTAATAACTGGCTTTCCCAAGCCAGCATGAGTGGTGTCCGCACACCGACAGGCCTTCTAACGCAGAAGCAAAAACACTGTCTTCCCATAAGAAAATTTCTAATCTAGTTGGGAGACAAAGTTAACTCAAGGAATTTTTAGGAAGTAGCACAAGACCAAATAAAATCAGAGTCTCCATGGAAAGACAAGATTTGAAGGCATTGTTAGGAAGGGGCATAGCAAAGTCATGGAGAAGGAGGTGTTGGAGAGAAGGCACAGGTTCTCCAGAGCAAAGAGCAGCATGAACAGAGCCACAGGAGTGGGAATCAAGTGGGCCGTCAGGAGAGAAGAGGCCGGCCTGGCTGCAGCTGGGAGAAGTGAGGGGCCCCGACTGAGAGCTGCCTGAAGAAGGGCAGGCAGGGTTGCAAAGACATGATGGAGGGATGAGGACTTGGTGTTGGGAGATGCCCATGGCTTTTGAGGCAACTGTGACCAAGTGGGGCAAACCCAGGATGCCAGGTCATTTAGACCTGGGTTCAAATCCCTACCTTGCAATTTAGAAGTTACAAAATCTGGAGGGAGTCCCTCGACCTGTCTAAGCCTGTCTCTGTGAAGTGGGAATAACAGCATTCCCTCTGCTCCACAGCCAGTAGGTTTGCTAGGAGAACTCAGTGAGATCCGTTAGTGCGGATGATTCTAAAGCAATTAAGGGCTTTATATGTCAAGTATTATTATCACTTTCTTTCCAAGTTGTTGGGAAATTGAGTGTTGAAAGTTGTTGACTCACCATGAGGGTGGGAGGGCAGGAAATGGCAACGCTCATTCCTGTAGGGAAGGAAGGGTGTTGATGGGAACAAATCTAAGGACATTTTTAGCTCCCCTGTGCTGTAAATTACAGATACCCAAGGGAGCCATGTTAGGCTCTGGGACAAGCAATTGACATACTGGAGGCCCAGCTTCAATGGAGGCAAAGAGGTAGATATGTCAGTTACTATCACATCAGGATCTAAAACCTTCAAAATCCAAGAAATTAAAGAAACAATTACCAGACTTTGGGGACTCTTTTAAATGAGTTTAATTTAGCTACACACCTTCGTTCCCTAGCCCAAAATAAAAGGAATATTTTGCTTTTAATAAAGTACCACCTTTTGAAATAGTTGGAGTCATTCTGTGATGTCACAAAACCAAATTGGAAATTGTCAGGGAACAGGTTTTACTTCAGGGAGAACTAGTAGGAATTAAGCAACCAAAGAAAAGAAATTTGAGGCATGGTCATGTCCTGTAATACAAAAGAGAAGGACATCGAACATGGGAAGACAGATGCCAGGCCACGTGATGGGAGCATCGTTCTTGGGGGTTAGGCTGCAGGTCAAGGTGAAGGTTTTCTTACTCTCCCTGCTTTCCTATCTCTAAATAAAGATGGTGGCTGAATATCTCTGATGAACATAGATGCAAAAATACTCAACAAAATACTAGCAAACCAAATCCAACAACACATTAAAAGGCTCATCCACCATGATCAAGTGGGATTTATCCCAGGGATGCAAGAATTCTTCAATATCTGTAAATCAATCAGTGTGATACACCACATTAACATACTGAAGAATAAAACCATATGATCATCTCAATAGATGCATAAAAAGCTTTTGACAAAATTCAGCACCCATTTATGATAAAAATTCTCCAGAAAGTGGGCAGAGAGGGAACTTACCACAACATAATAAAAGCCATATATGACAAACCCACAGCTAATATCATTCTCAATGGTGAAAAGCTGAAGGCATTCCCTCTAAGATCAGGAACAAGACAAGGATGTTCACTCTCACCAGTTTTATTCAACATAGTTTTGGAAGTTTTAGCCACAAGCAATCAGAGAAGAAAAAGAAATGAAAGGAATCCAAGTTGGAAAGGAAGAAGTAAAACTGTCACTGTTTGCAGATAACATGATACTATACATAGAAAATCCTAAAGATGCTACCAGAAAACTACTAGAGCTCGTCAATGAATTTGGTAAAACTGCAGGATACAAAATTAATACACAGAAATCTCTTGCTTTCCTATACACTAATCAGGAAAGATCAGAAAGAGAAATTAAGGAAATAATCCCATTTACCATGGCATCAAAAAGAATACCTAGGAATAAACCTACCTAAGGAGGCAAAAGGCCTGTACTCTGAAAACTATAAGACACTGATGAAAGAAATCGAAAATGACACGAATAGATGGGAAAATATACCATGTTCTTGGATTGGAAGAATCAATATTGTCAAAATGACTAGACCACCAAGACAATCTACAGAGTCAATGCAATCCCTATCACATTACCAATGGCATTTTCCACAGAACTAGAACAAAAATTTTTAAAATTTGTATGGAAACACCAAAGACCCCAAATAGCCAAAGCAATCTTGAGAAAGAGAATGTTCATTGCAGCACTATTTACAATAGCCAAGACATGGAAGCAACCTAAATGTCCATCAACAGAGAGGTGGATAAAGAAGATGTGGTACACGTATACAGTGGAATATTACTCAGCCATAAAAAAAGAATGAAATAATGCCATTTGCAGCAACATGGATGGACCTAGAGATTATCATACTAAGTGAACTAAGTCAGACAAAGACAAATATCATATGATATCACCCATATGTGGAATCTAATTTTTTTTAAATGATATAAATGAACTTATTTATAAAACAGAAACAGACTCACAGATTTTGAAAGCAAACTTATGGTTACCAAAGAGGAGAGGGATACATCAAGAGCTTGGGATTAACATATACACACTACTATATATAAATTAGATAACCAACAAGCACCCACTGTATAGCACGGGGAACTCTACTCAATATTCTGTAATAACCCATATAGGGAAAGAATCTGAAAAAGAATGAATATATGTATATGTGTAACTGAATCACTATGCTGTACACCTGAAACTAACACAACACTGTAAATAAACTATACTCCAATCAATTTTTTTAAATGTATAACATGTAGAACAAGGAAAAAAATAAAGATGGTGGCTGGTTTCAAAGTCTGTTATATGTCAAACAATATTTTTCTGTCCTTTCTTCAAAAAAAATTTTTTTTTTCACAGTGGTGTGCTCGATAATTCAGGAGGGAAAATACTTGTTCGGAAAGTTGCTGGACAGTCTGGCTATAAAGGGAGTTACTCCAATGGTGTCCAGTCATTATCCCTTCCACGATGGAGAGAATCCTTTGTCGTCTCAGGTATGCCCACACCCTGGAGAAATGCTGCCCTACAACTGGCACTTCGGTTAAGTTACCTCACGGGATGAAATGGGCTCTTTTCAGTGTGCCATTAGTTTTCGTTTATGGCCCACCTCATTTCATAAAAATCTGAAGCATTAGTTCTTCTGATAGTTAAGATCATGAAACAATGAATTATAATTTCAGTGATAAATCACTACAAAGTCTGGAAATATTAAAAGGCTCCAATTACTCATTTTAAACACACAGCAGCTATCAGTAAGTCCAATCAAACTTTTAGTTAAGTGAATTACATTTAATAACTGGATTTTTGAACTACTCCTTTAGTTATGCCAAATGTGCCTCATATCTGTGAAGCTTATTCCTTGAGAATTCTGGTAAATGGATAGATAGGGACAGGTTTTTAGAACACTGAGCTACAATTTTATTTGAGATTTCTTTTTTTTAATTAATTGTTTCACTGTTTAGTCCATTCTCACTATCTGGCTCCACAAGATGTTACAGATAATCATTTTCACTCTTTTTTTTTTTTTCCCTCTTCCAAAGATGTAATATCAATGAACTCATAGCTGTGTTATTTCACAATAAAAAGATAACCAAGGTCTTTGTACTATCATCATGACCTGCCTGCTCCCCTCTTTTTATTTTTGTGAATTTCCCCAACCTAACTTTTTATTTTGAAAACTTCTAAATTTACAGAAAAGTTTAAAAAATAGTACAATGAATACCATATTCTCTTCACCCAGATTCACCAATTGTTAATATTTTGCTATACTTGCTTTATCTATTTATATTTCGTTTGAACTGTGTGAAAATAAGCTGTGGGCATGATGACACTTTATCCCTTAATACTTCAGCACACGTATGGTAAGAGCTAAAACATTTTCCTAAATAACCACAGTACCACATCTAAAAAATTAACACTGATACAATAATTTAATAAATATTAATAAATAAGAAATAATAAGAAAAAGTTCTTATTCAGTTGTATCCAACTATCCCCCAAATATTCTTCACAGTAATTTCTTCTTTTTTGGGGGGGTGGGGAATCTACAATCCAATCAAAAATCATCCATTGTATTTAGTTGTCATGTCCATTTTAGTCTCCTTTAATCTAGAACTGTCTACCACCACACTTCCTTTTTTGTTCATAAGTAGTGATGACATTTTTGAAGTCCCAGCCAGTCATCTAGTACTATGTCCACAGTCTGGACCACAAACAGGTCCAGCTATTTCCTCGTGGTTGGATTCAGGTTAAATATTTTGTCAGGGATACTACATAGGTGGTATCATAGCATATCCATTGTGTAGTATCACAACTGGCCATATCAGGAGACACAATAGCATTTTGTCCATTTGTTGCTGATGCTAACTTTGATTACTTGGATACTTTACCCTATCTCTTCATGGTAAAGATACTTTGTAATTAATAGCAACCTGTAGGGTGATACTTCAAAACAGCGTGAATATCTTGTTCGCTCCAAAATTTAACCCAATGATTTTAACATCTATTGATGATCCTTGCTGTAGCAAGAATTACATCAGAAATTGCAAAATTATACTTGTTCTAATTCTGTCATTTCTTCCACACATATTAGCTAGTGTTATTACACAAGGAAGAGGGCTTTCCCGCCTCTCTCCACAACTATTTTTTCAAGTACAACTATGGACTCACAGATTGTATTTTTAAAGTACAATGTGTTATAGTCTATTATCGTCATTATTCTTTCTGTTGCTCAAAATTTCCAGGTTTGGCCAGTGGGAGCCCTTCCAGCTTTTGACATGCCTCATTAGCATTTGAGCACAACACAACATTCTATCCTCACCTTATACTTACCCTACACTGGACCTTGAATCTCCCATATTCTCCAAAGAGGCACTGCAGGATTTTAAACTACATTCTAGCAAACCTTTCTGGCATCCCCACAAAATCAGGAGCCATGTGACTCTCCTGAGAAAGAACTACCTACAGAAGACCAACTAAAGCAAGGAAAAGAGAAATGTCTCATAAAATATCAGGCCTTCCAATCTGGGTGGGTTTTTTGCACCTTTAGACACCCCATGTCCCAACCTCTACTATCCATTGATCAGAGTTTTAATAGGACTGCTATCAGACCTTTTAAGATTCTTCTCTATTTAAGCAATCCCTGTTTCCTCTTATCTGCGGAATTCTGCACACCTAGGGTTCAAATTACACTGGTTTCTATGTCAAATAATGGGAGGTTATCAACCATAGTACCGCAAGCTTTGCCCTGTAACAAAACATTCAGAACTGGGGCCATATAAAAATGCTAAGGTCTAGAATACAAATTTGCCAATCATAGACGTATAATCTCCACATTGGTGTTTACCAAGTAGCTCCTGGCGAAATATGAGGGTTTCAATCTTTGTTGCCTAGCCTGCAATCCAAGAATCCCAGCAGAGGTTTACAAGGAAGATTAATTCCATGAGAGTAGAGATGTTTTGGATTTTTTAAATGAAAATCAATCTGCTGTGATTATTCCCTATAAATCTCAACTTCCATGTCCTCTCATTCAACCTAGTGACATTTAACCAGAAACACTTTCTGCCAATGATAATAAACACATGTGCTTCTGCAATGGCTAGGGGTCTCCAATGAATGAGTTAGGAGAGTGCAATGCCGGCTACAGCTCTCAGCTGGCGGTGGACAGGTCAGGTTCTCCATTGTCCAGAGGCTTCTGGCCAACAAGGTTTGCTGGATTGTGTCAGAGTCCTCCTCTGAAGGCTCTGATGCCTCCGTGACTTTCCTCTAGGCTTTTATTTCCACTTTTCACATGTTCCTATGCGTCTTTAATTAATTCACTTTGGTGGGCTGGGACGGGGCAGGAGAGGGGAGGTGTGTTTTTGTTCAGCACAATCTTTCCACAGTTCAGGGATGGGAAAGGTCCAGCAAGGACCTCCTAAAGCTGCCCATTTGTCCTCTGATCCACATTGCAGAAAACTGAGCTCAGCTCCTTTTCCTTCTGAATAGAAACAGAGAGAACCATAGGATTTTAGATGCGAGAAGAATAGGAAATTGAGGGAGCCGGTGTCTCTGCGGCGCTCGCTGTGGATAAAGTGAGGCCCACAGCCAAGGCGCCCTCTTTGGGTCTGAAATAACCTCACTCACTGTCCACCTGGAGCAGGGCCGGCCCAGGGCGAGGACATGCAGGTGCCCAGCCCTGCTCCCAGATGGCTTTTGTGAGATGAAGTAACTCCCATGAGCCCCAACATTTGCCTCTTCCCCACCTGGAGTGACATTTATAGGTAATACCAGAATAACTTCTTTGCATCTCTGTGGTGATACATAGTTCCAAAACTTCTTAACTGTTTTTTTTTCCTTTAGATCCCTACAGCTTTGTATGGTAAGTTGGTCCACATCATTATCCATATTTTCTGAATAAAAAAACCCAGAGTCTCAGAGATTGAGGCAGTTAATGAATGATTGAGGCAGAAAGGGAAACCTAGATTTTCTTGCTCCCAATCCCAAGTCCCTCCTGAGACCCTGTTATTCTGTCTGCCTCGTGACTCTTGCAGTCCCTTGTGCCAGGAGGACCTTTGGTGAAATCGGGCACTAGATTGTGTTCCACCTCCCACCTCCCATTTGACACTCCTCACCTCTCCTCCCCTAGCCCATCCTATAAAAATATTCCCTCAGGTTGAGAGTTTAAAATGCTTTCATTATCAGGTGTAAATATCGAAAAACAGGTGAGACCCCCTCCCAAGGGCATTTAAATTTTAACAGAGATCTAAGCACTAAGATAATTCCTCTGTTATTCTTATTGAGCATCTACTACATCCCAGACACTGCTCCAGGCCCTGGGGATTTAACAGCCACCAAGTGAGACAAATTACCTGCCTCAGGGGGGCTTCTACATTCTAGTGACACTTTCCATTTCGTGTGGAATGAAACTCCTTGGTGGAATTTCAAGCCGCACTCCCTGTCGAGGAGGACTGCGGACTGCAGCCTTCTCAGGCGTGTTCAGCCACACCAGGCTTGCGGCTTGCCTCCCCAGCCCTGATCGTTTTTCTTCTTTATGCCTCCGTGGTTTCCCTGATACACATTAGCATTCCTTCTCCTCGCCTGGTATCTAAACTTTCACTCCCTGGGTGGACAACAAGTGGTCATTTTCAAGGCCGATCTCTATTTACCTACTTTCAAGTTTCTCTAGTGCCATGGAATTCAAATGGGTCCCACGGGGTCTGTGGAAGTGAGAGGTTGCTGTTCACGTACAGCCAGCCAATGGCCAGAGCTCTCAGCAACCAAGAAAAGAACGTGGGGAGGGTTTTTCCATTCATCTACTGACCTGATTCAACATTCAGAGAGTCCCGTGTATGAAAACTTTACTTCCAGTTCACATCTTCATGGGCAAAATAAGGGTTGCTCATGTTAATTCTGATGGAGGTTTTATTGCCTCCTTTCTAATATTAATAAAACATAGGTGATACAGGAAAACAGAATGCCACTTGACTTTCTCATTGTAATCAACAATTCAGCAGGGAGAGGGGTGTGGAGACTGACTGATTTCATTGAACTCGAGAGAAACAAATCAGCAGGAGGGAGTCAACTTAACAGAATGCAACCATCTAAAACCTCTAGCTCTAGAAATAAATCATTGTGGTTTTTTTCCTTTTTTTTTTTTTTTTTTTTTGCAGAAGGTAAACCCCAAAAGGGTGTAACCTACCCAATCTCTCTTACATATTCATCATCTAAAAGCCCAGCTGCCAAAGCAGGCAAGTGTCCACGTGTGATTTCATTTAAATCTTCTGATTTTGTAAACAGGCAATATTGTGTTTTAGGAGATAGGATAAAAATTAGCAACTTAACCGCTCAAGCTCCACTGACTCCAGTAATATTTTAACAGATGCCAGGAACATGGGCACAGAAATCAATGTGCTGAAGAGTGAGGCTTTATTTTTTGTTTTGCAATTCTGCGATTATCTCTGAGTTTGTGTCATTTTCATTCAGAATGACTGTTGCCCTGAATTTTACCGTATAGTTACTTTAGAAGATGACGTGACATTCTGTGTGGAAATGTTCCCTGGCAGCTGAAAGGGAAAAGATTGTCTCTACTTACATATGAAATGGAGGGAAGCAAAGAGGATGATGTGGCCTATGTGATAGCAGCAAGCAGCTCATCTCAACAACCCAAGCCAAAAATACAGTCTGTGAGGTTGTGCCGACCCAGCTTCCTGTGAATCACCAAGGGGGTACAGTAAAACTCAGGCCAGAAAAATACCTTTTTCTAGGTTTCTGTGTGAAAGCAAGAGCTATACTATGCATTATTGTCTTTTCTGGGGGAAGGTATGCTTTGGTTTCTCACACAAAGAGAAGCTGTGAGTTGTTTTATGGTGGGATTTAACATTACTTCCAGAAAGTTGAAGAGCTAGCTGATTTTGTTCATGTACTTAAGGTGAATATGGTTTAAGGATAGGCAATAAAAGCTAGCATTTATTGAGCTTTTGCCGTGTGCCAGGCACTGTTTCAAGAGTTTTATCTGATTATTGTATTTATTCACCCCAACAATACCATGGGTATGTACTGCTCTTAGCCCTAATTTACAGTTTGAGGAAAATGCAGCACCAGAGAAGTTTAGTAACTTGCCCTTTGCCACACAGCAAGTAAGTAGCAGAGCTTAGAATCAGATCCGGACAATCTGGCTTTAGAAACCCCTCTCTACACCATTATCCTATGTTTTCTTATGCTAATTTCAGTGTATATAAAGAATCCTGATTTGAGGTACCTTAGCATTCAAATAGGGAATGTTTTTCATTTTTCCACCCCAGTTCCTCTCCAACTGTTATCTTTAACGACTTCTTAATTATTCCAGTAATCTAGACCTGTTTTTGTTTGTTTGTTTGTTTTATTGCAAGGAACCACCTGTTCTGTAACCCCGCCCACAAGCTGGCAGCGGGTGGTGGTGCCCTGTGGACCATTTCTGAGATGTCACCTGTCCTCTTCTGGTGTGGGCCGGGGAAGATGACTAGGGGACAGAGGTCTCCTTGAGTGGCTGGCCAGTTGGTGGAGGGAGAGTGTCCCTGCCCTCTCTGTTGTCTCGTCCAGGCTCTCAGTGGTTTCTCAGCAGGTTTTGTGTGTGGGTATCTGGAGCCGGGGACAGTGCTCCGCTGTATCCTGGCCCCGTCTCTTTCTCTGAGTTAGGGGCCCCATCCACTGGCAGCAGCACCTTCACACAGAGTCACGGGTGTGGCTGGGGTTCTCCTCTTCCCTTTTGGGGCCTGAGGAGACCTAGGATGGGATGAGGTTGGTCGCCTTTCTTGTCCCATCTCGCCTCACATTTGGCCTCCTGAGCCCCTCCAGCAGCACCCCTCCCCCACTTCAGGAACAGACCCCATGTTCAAGGAAGCCCTCCAGCTTCAGGGACCACATGCCAAGCACTCCCTGTTTCTCCCGTGAGAGGGAGAATACTTCTCGACTCCCAAAATACACCCCCAGACTTCCTCTTCGAGCTCTGCTCCTGCAGTGCACCAGGTGAGCCTGTCAGTGCCGCAGCTCAGAAAGGCCAGCGGGAAACGAGGGCCCCCCACACCCCGCAGGCCCCGTGGTCTTGATGAGAGATTCTCTTGAAGCCCCTTCGTCTGGCTTGGGGAGGACAAAGCGTGAAGAAAGGAAGGGAATATCCTCTTACCCTGAACACTGCTCTCCCCCAGAGGTGGCCTCGGACCCCTCCCCCTCTTCTGGTCCCGTCCTTCTGCTGATGAGCCTGGGTCAGGTGGGGTTGGTGATGGGGCAGGTTCTGCTGGGACAGCCCCACCCATAGGAAGTTCAGTGGCACCTCTTCTCATGCAGAAAGGGGGACTGGGGCCCTCTGACTTTAGTCGTAGCCAGAATCTGGACAACAGGAAGAGTGCTGTACAACCTCCGGTGACCGTAGCCATCAATCAGCAAGTGCTTTCTCTGTGTCAGACCCTGTCCTACACAGCGACCCTGAGGCAGGGTGCTGGGTCACCCTCAGGGCTCAAAATCTGATCGCATCCCCTCGAAGCAGGTCAAGTTGGAGGGAGAGTGGGTGGAGGGGAGAGAAGACAACTACAGCCAAATGACAACTTAGTTGATAAAATCCATTGGTTTCTACATCCTCCATAGCAGAGATCGTTTTCAAAATTTCTCTATCTGCCCCAGGCACTGTGGTCCAGCTTAGCACTGCCCACCCCAGCAGGCCTGACTCACGGACAGCCAGGAGGAGTGTGGAGGAGACGGGAGCCTTCTCACACTTGGCTGCCACGTACTTTATTTTTATTTTATTTTATTTATTTTATTTCATTTTATTTTATATTTTTTGGCCACGCTGCTCGGCTTGTGGGATCTTACTTCCCCGACCAGGGATTGAACCCGGGCCCTCAGCAGTGAATACGCAGAGTCCTAACCACTGGACTGCCAGGGAATTTCCATGCTGCTACGTACATTTAAAATTAGCAAAAGCCATAGCCAGAACCTCAGGCATTGCTACTGTCATCTGTCCCCTCTACCAAAACACCTCCACCTTCGATGACACCATCACCATGTATCACCATCAGCCTCCTATCACAAGTTTATTCATGGTTGTCAGAGTCTGAAAATTTAAGTTCATTCATTCACTCACTCATTCAATAACCATGTAGTGAGCACCTACTCTGTGGCAGACTCTGAGCTCAGCTATAAGGATTCCAACATAAAAGGGATACTGGGGTCTCATCCAGCTTCAAGATTAGAGGAACCTCTCTTTTCAAGTGACAGTCCCACCATGGAGTGAGTTTCACCAATTCAAATAAAAAATTCCACTGAGAACCGTAAAAGGGTGGCTCCCTTTGTTGCTACTCTTCCTTCAGTGATAAAATTCCTTTAGAAACGGAAGGAAGCAGAAGAAATGAAGATGTGAGGGCCAGCAGCTGCTCAGGCCCCAGCATGCCCCTACAAGACGCTTCCTGATCTCTCCAAGAATGTGAGTGAACAGGTAACTCAGGTTAGGACGACCCCCCAAAGCATAGCAACCCTCTTTCATGGGAAATTATCTCACTCACAAAATAGGATGCGTCTTGCTTTGCCATGTGCAGCTCCTGCTGAGAAAACACATTCCTGAGATTTAAACGCTGTTCCCAAGGCAGTTAGCAGCCATTAAACAGGCAGCTGGTATTTGGCTGGAGTCTCAAGCTACTCTGAGCTCGATAAAAACAGGTACGTGTCGGTTTGTAGAAGTTCCCCCAAAGCTGAGAAGGCACATTGCCGGCACCGCGACAAGAGAAGGGAAAGTAAATCTTTACTCTTGCTGAGCTAGAGTGTCAGGAAAACCCCCTCCTGACTCCCCTTGGTCATCCCTTGCCCTGGAAGAAAATCAAGCCCAAGTTTATTGTAATACGTTTGACTGTTCAGGGACCTTCTGCCCTCACTGCCAACACCCTCCAAGGCCACCCCTTCACCCTGTCTTGGGAGTAAGATTACTTCCACCAGAACTCTGGAGACCTCTGGCCACCCTCTGAGGGGAAACCCATTCAGGAACCTTGAAGTGACTCATGACTTCTACTTTGTTCCCCTTTTGTGGGAAAAAGTATGGAACTTGGCATCAAACAAATGTGCGTCCAAATCCTGGCTCTGCTACCTGCTGTCCATGTGACCTGAGACTCGTTTCTTGACCTCTTGGAGAATCTGTCCCTTGTCTTAAAAATGGGAATAGTTGGCTGACTTTCAGGATTGTGATTAATATCATATGTGAATGCTTCTGTAAAAGAGGTGCATAGTAGATGCTCAGTGAATATTAAGCTTCCTGCCCTCATGTAGAACCCTGAGGCATGTTCTAAGTTCTCACGGGAAGAGCCAAATCCTTCCCTGTCGCTCTGACCCCAAGGTGTTGCTGCTAAACTGGTTTCAATTTCCTTCAGTCACCTCACATTTGACACCTACCGAAAGCCCTGTTTTCCACTGGGGGAGAGGGAGGCATATCACGACAATGTCAGCAGCTATCATTTATCGAAGGCCTACCATGTGCCAAGCACTGTGCGGCCCCCTCACAGACATGATCTCTACCTGTGACAACAGCCCCCCAGGTAGGTCTGACCGTCCCCATTTTCCAGCAAAGGGAGCCAGGCTCAGGAAGCTGAAGAAAGCCTAGTGGCCAGGCTGGCGCTGGCTGTGGTTCTCAAATCAGATTTCCAAGGCCCAGCCCAGATCAGTGAATCAGAATCTCTGTGGATAGGGCCCTGGATCACCTCCACTGTGATGCTGACCGGGTGTAGGAAGCTGGGAGGCCCTCTCGGTGCTGTTGAGAAGGTGGTTTGACCTTGTCCAAAGAGTAACACGTTAAGAGTCTGAGGGAAGTTTTGAAATGTTTTCCCACGAAAATCGTTGAAAAGAGACCAAACTCCCACGTATCTGAGGTTGTACGAAGAAACTATTCTGGTGGTTTTATTTCACATTGCTCCAAAAGAACCTGGTCCCGTGAAGAATTCACTTTGGGTCACATCAGGCATTGTGCTCAGCAAGGAACTGGAAGCATCGGGGCAGAGTAGCTTCTCTCTCTCTCTCTCTTAAAGACAGTTATATCCTGTGAAGGAGAGCAGGCAAAAACGACTAGGTCTTGCGTGGAAGATAGTGGAAGACCAGGGACTTGGCTCTGCTGGCTGAATTTACGATGTGCTCGAAGACATCTGTGTTCTACGCAAGTAACAAAAATGGCCGCCCTCAGGATATTTAATCTGCTCTCTAGCCAAGCAATACCAGCAAAGGCAAACTGGGGGCGTTCAGAAACCTCAGAATTAGCCAATGGTGTGAGAAAAAGATAATCCAGATCCTCCACAGCCGATGAGTTTAAAGTGGCAAAAATACTGACTATTTCCAAGTAGAAGTTTTATTTTTAACTTAATTAATTGTGGTTTAATTAATACGTTGCAAGTAAAATGTACTGTCAGTTTATTTATATATTTCTCTCCAAGTTAGTAATTATAGCCTATTTCATAAAATATACAAGTGATTCTATTAAATGGCTTTTCCCTGTATGAACCTGGGCCTGCATCTCCCTAAAGAGGCATTACTGCCTGGTAGCGTTTACCAGAGGGTATAACAGAAGAGTACTTTAGAGAAATTAGAAACTTCCCTAGGACTTGTTATGAAAGCTCAATTCCTTTAGAGTAATGGAAATGTCATAAATCACACTAGTTTTGCCCAAGGATGGCGTGAAGACTGGCTGAACCCCCGAGGCCACTGCCAGCTCTTTAGCAATCTGTCTGGCACAGTCTCCAGGTGGCTTTAAAGGCAACCAACTGTTAGCAAACATCAGGGTAAATGAGGGATCCACTTCCTGCCTTGCCGGGCTGATGCCTGCAAGAGCAGACAGGACGGCCGAACTCCAACCCAATCCCAGGGCCGTGAGTGCTGACCTGCCCTCCCAACAGGAGGTAACAGCGTCAGGGTGGGGAAATGAGCAGGTACCAGTGCTGAGCAGTGGGTCCAAACACCCGACGCCACCTCACATTTGTCTACATGGCTGGACAGGGCTGTGGTCTGACACTGCCCAGCGTGCTGTACAATGTCAAAGAGGAGGTTTGGTGGTTCCCATGAAGAGTACAGCTCCTTCTATCTCAGATGCTACCCCCACCTTGGCCTGCTGTTCTGTGACCAAAGATGCTTCATGCCTAAGCAGAGTTAAGGCTAGAGCTGGGATGCTGTCATAGGCTGAAAAACGACCCCCGAAAATATATCCATGTCCTAATCCCTGGAACCTGTGAATGTTTTCTTATACGGCAAAAAAGGGGAGTGGGGAGGAAGGCAGGGGGGCTTTGCTGGTGTGATTAAGTTAAGGATCTTTATATGGGGAGGTTATCCAGGATTGTCTGGGGGCAGGGTTGTGGAGGAGACTAAATGCAATCACACGTATCCTTAAAAGAGGATGGCGCAGTGGTTGAGGGTCCGCCTGCCAATGCAGGGGACACGGGTTCATGCCCCGGTCCGGGAAGATCCCACGTGCCGCGGAGTGGCTGGGCCCATGAGCCATGGCCGCTGAGCCTGTGCTCCGCAACGAGAGAGGCCACAACAGTGAGAGGCCCGCATACCAAAAAAAAAAAAAAAAACGGGAGGCAGAGGGAGATTTGACACACACACAGAGGAGAAGGCCACATGGAGATGGAGCAGAGGGAGAATTGAAGATGCTCGCCTTGAAGGCTGCAGGGGTGGGGCCACAAGCCAAGGAATGCCAGCAGCCACCAGGAAATGGAAGAGACAGGGAGCAGATTCTACCTTAGAGCCTCTGGAGGGAGCTCAATCCAGTGACACTGATTTCCAACTTTCAGCCTCCAGAACTGTGAGAGAATAAATTTCTGTTGTTTTAAGCCACTGAGCACATGGTAATTTGTTAGCATCCCCAGGAGACTAATAGAGATGCACAGGTGTAGAAGTTGGCATACCTGCCATGGGTCCAGCAGACACAAGTGACTGGTAGCTGTTGTTCCCTCCCAGGGCTGCGGCGCCGTTCACTTTGGGGACCATGTTTTGTCTCCTTCTGGCGCAGACCCACAGTTCTCAATACAACGACAAGGCCCAGTGGGCCCCTTGTCCCCATGCCCTCAACCTAACAAATTCAGACTCGTTTAAAATTATGGAAACAATCTAAATCATCACACAGGGATGAAGAGCACAATTCAGAAGAATCATCTAGATGGTCCTTACCATCTAATTAGTTCCGACACCCCATTTTATAGCTGAGGAAACTGGGGTCCAGAGGAGTTAGTCGGCTAGTCATGAACCAAATGTAAACTAGAACATCTAAGACACATTGTCTAAAATGGTGAAAGACCTGAAAGTACGCCCTATCCCCAGGCCAACACTAACTGAAACAGCAAAAAAATACATTCATGAACCATTGCTTCTGGTGTATGGAAAATTAATTTGACAGTTAATCATGTTTGGCCTTGTCTATGTTAATGTTGTTTCGAGCTGTCTTTTAAGTATTTTGTTATTTCATCTTTGGTTTGTTTATTGGCTTATTCCTCCATCCAGATTATACATTGCTCCACAGCAGCTAGCACAGGACTTTACTCATAGCTAGTGTTCAAGAAATATTTATTTCTGTCCTGAAGAGCCTACCGTCTGTTTTGTAAGACCCAGTGTAATTCCACTTTCTTACAGGTGAGACCACAAAAGCCTATCAGAGCCCATCAGCTCCAGGGACAACCGCACAGCCAGTCCCCCTGATGCAAGTACTGGGGACCACCGCAGTTGAAGGCACCCATACCACCTTGCCAAAGCCGCCCCCATCTGCAGGCTCTACCACCAGCAGCCTCAGACCACAGCCTGTGGGCCAGAGAAGCCAGGAGCTGGGTCAGTAGGTAGACTGTGTGTTGCCATGTGCTAGAAGAGTGGAAGACTAGGATTTTAGAGTTAGTAGCTCTGTCTGAATGCCTGTGTATGAGCCCATCTCCCACCTTTTAAGCTGGGCGAGGGGAGAGCGCCGGAGACCTGGGCCAGGGGTGTGTGTCATGCCCTCCCGGATTCAAGGGGTAAACCTGAGCCCAGTAATAATTCAGAACCAAGCTAAAAGCTACGCAAACTATGTAGAAGGGACCTAATATAGATTTGAGAATAGGACTGCTGTTAATCGTACTTGGGAAGGTAGGATATGATGTGAAACTTTCCCATTGCAAAATCCCCATTTCTCCAAAAGTTCAGTTGAAGGGATAATAGATTTCTATGTAAACACTGTTGGGTTTTGTTTTGTTTTAAGGGACAAACTGAATACTCCTGGAAGTCTTCAAATATTAGAAGCAAACAAAACAAAAAGAATCCCTTTAGGAAAAGCCAGATAGCTCACGTTTTTATTCCTTTTCTGATTGCTTTTTGTCTGCCCACTTGTATCCATTTCTTAAATTATGTTTTAGGTTTTACCAAAGTCCAGTTTATGGAATTAATCTCAGTATTACTTCAGATACGACCTTATGAGCCCATCTGATAATCCAAACACCCGTTTTACACAGGCTTCTACACCAGGCTTCCTGGGCAATGAGCGTACCTATCCCAGCTCTAAAGGTCTTCTGGCAAAAGGGTGGGAAATTCCACAGCGGGAGTGTCCCTGTTGTCTCAGCTACTTTTTCCAAATATTTCCCACCTGGTGCCACTTTTTCCTCCTAGGAAGAAGTGCCCAGGACTCGTTCTTTCAGCCTCACCTCCAGCTTCCTAACGTCAGTGCCTTGTAGCACGACCTTCCCCGCCTTCCATGTCAGAGCCCAGCTCTCTAGTCATCTTTCTATTCAACAAATCCAAACACTTTCAATGTGCTAGACATTCTTCTAAGCACCTGACAAATATTAACCTATTAAATCCTCAGAACAGCCCTAGAAAGTAGATACATTACTTCTAATTTGACTAATTCATCGTACTGAGGAGGAAACCAAGGAGTGGGTCAGTGAGGCAATTGGTCCCCAGCCACACAGCTGGGAAGCAGCAGAGCCGAGATTCACCCCCAGCAGCCGGCTCTCCATGAATCCCCTTGCAGGAGACATCCCTTCCATAAACGAACACCCGAGGCACTAACGATGCGGTACAGAATCAGGGGCCTGACCTGCCTTGACATCAGTGGGGTGACAAGATTCGAGGGTCTTAGACACAGCCAATTCCCGCTGTGATCGCTAAGCAACAGTAACAGAACGCACAGTCCGTTCTCTCCCTGTGCCAGGCACCCTGTATGCATTATTTTATTTACTCTTCCCCAAAACTCTATGAAATAGGGAGTATTATTACTACATTGGATGAATGACTCATGGAAGAAGCTATAATATAAAGTCCCCAAATAAAAATACCATACAAATAATTTCTGAAATATATCAGACACTCCCCCACCATCTTGGTTCTTTCAAAGACTTTTGAGTAGCTGAGTGAGTGGGTGTCTCCTTAGAGGATGTCAGTTTTTACATAACACATATAATTAAGCCCGGGGCATATTTATTTGGCTACACCAGGAGCTTGGAAATCCTGTTACAAGTTGGGCCTGTGCTTATGGAAAACCTCAAGCAACCTGAAGCAGTGGCCTCCAGCCTGGCAAAGCTTCCTTATTCCTGGCCTGGGGACAGGAGCTTTGGGCAGCAGCCTCGCAGCCCATCAGTGTTCACTCTTCATCCTGGTCCAGCACCCACGTCCATGCTGCCCCACAGACTGCTAGACAAATATGCAGGGCAAGCGCTCTGTGCAGCCTGTGCCCTAATTGCTAAGAAAGGAGCCAAACTGGGGAGGGAGGAAGGAAGAGAAGACTTTTTAAAATGCATATGGCCTACTCAAAGGATTTTCTGTAGGAATGAAGAAGAGTGAAGACTGGTGTTTGAATGCCTATGTTTCTTTGAAAATAACAGCCTTATTGAGATACTTTTCACCTACCATACAATTCACCCCTTTAAAGTGCACAGTTCAATGGTTTTCAGTATACTCACAGGGTTGTGCGACTGTCACCACAGTCAGTTCTAGAACATTTTCATCACCCCAAAAAGAATCCCCACCCCCACTGATGGTCACTCACTGTGTCCCCCTAAGCCTTCCCTCCCCCAGCCCTGGACAACCACCAGTCTACTTTCTTGAATGCCTGTCCTAGTGCTTGCCTACAGATATTTGCTGTGACATTTTAGCCCAACCATATTAAATAATGTTTAATATATAGATAATTTCTTCAAATAGCTGAAAATATTCTGTTAATTATGAGAGCAACTCTTCTGCTGATGGACAAGCAAGTTGCTGTTGATGCATTTATGAAGTGGTTTTTTCCTTTCATATACGTGACTATAGTCAAAAGATTCTAGGGCTTCCCTGATGGCGCAGTGGTTGGGAGTCCGCCTGCCGATGCAAGGGACGCGGGTTCGTGCCCCGGTCCGGGAGGATCCCACGTGCCGCGGAGCGGCTGGGCCGTGGCCGCTGAGCCTGCGCGTCCGGAGCCTGTGCTTCGCAAAGGGAGAGGCCACAACAGTGAGAGGCCAGCGTACCGCAAAAAAAAAAAAGATTCTAGAAGTGATTGTAGATAGGGCGTGCAAGCAAAACCTGATCCATCTGTTCATTCAAAACCAGCATTTGCACTTACAGGAATATATCCTAAGGTAATTATCAGCCAAAGTCAAAAGAAGCCTGGAGGGCTTCCCTGGTGGCGCACTGGTTGGGAGTCCGCCTGCCGATGCAGGGGACGCGGGTTCGTGCCCCGGTGTGGGAGGATACCGCATGCCGCGGAGCGGCTGGGTCCGTGAGCCATGGCCGCTGAGCCTGCGCGTCCGGAGCCTGTTGCTCCGCAACGGGAGAGGCCACAACAGTGAGAGGCCCGCGTACCGCAAAAAAAAAAAAAAAAAAAAAAAAAAAGAAGCCTGGACACAGATGTTGTTCATGATAGAAAAATAGATGGAGATGGTTTAATCGTCCATTGTCAGAACAGTTAAAGAAATTACTATACAGCTATTAAAATATGTGCACTTCCTGACAGAAGATTGGTCTGTGACGGGTTGTTAAGTCAAAGAAACAGGCTACGAAACAGGATGGGTACCAATCTCATGTTTTATAATTATGTTTTTGCACATGAGAACATGTGCATAGAAAAAGGGATAGAACACTATATCCCAAAATTGTAAACCAGCCACTGCTGTATAGAGGGATTGCAGATGATTCCTTACTACCCATAGTGTATATTTTGACAGTCAGCCTGTGTTCGCTTTAGAATTAGAAAACAGAGCTATTTTGAGTTTGTGTCCAAATAACTGGAATGAAGACACAGGGAATGAAAGTTATGGCAGATAGATTTGATTCTAAGAAAAACTGATATTTTCCCATGACCTCTTATCTCTTCCCTTCCATGAAACTCGGTTCTTTCCCTCAGCTGCTTTTTATGTGGTCCCCTTTCCCCGAAAATGGACTTTGCATCTCTCTTTACAGAATCTCCCATCTCCGTTCTCCCTTTTCAAGCCTTGCTGCAGAAAAATTGCCCAGTGAATAATGAATGCTGAAGTGTATTTGATTCTCCCACAGAGTAATTAAGGATAACCCATTGTGTACCCTTAAAAATGACTGAAAGCTAATGCTATTTGCATCAATGCCATGTTAATGCAGTTTAAGCAAATTGCTAAATGTTAAGTGACATTTCTATTGAAGGATTACTTTAACCCCCTCAGGAGTGGCACAGCTGAATTACTGTAAGAATAATGAAGTATAAAGAAATATAGCACTTTAGTAAAAGGTGCTTACTTTGACAGTTGTGAAGTACAAGGGTTACTGTTACCTGGAATTTTCAGTTAGTGTTTTGAGTTAAATCCTTTTTTTTTTTTTTCATTTCAATGCCTCCTCCTGGGCAGGTTCAGACCACCCAAGGACAAACTTTACCTTGGTTCTGACCTTGGTAATGTCTTGCTAGGACGGATCAAGGAAAGAATGAGAACAGTTAGATTAAAATTCATGCTCTGACCAGTCCAATGTTATTACAGATTTCTGGTCCACCACCACCTACACTAACAGCCAAAATACCCCCTGAACTAATCCAGGCAAGAATCTGAACTCACCTTTCTAGCTACTGAGGAAAGTTAAGCTTGTTTACATGGGGTTTGTCTTTCCAAATCCTTGTCATTTGACTCAGATTTGGACAGAAAGCATTAAACCAGATATGCCAACAAAAGATACTGCTCAAGGGCCCAACTTGTAAGGAAAGTAAGGAAGCCGTTAAATAAGCAAAGCTTTCACAATCGCCGTTCCCCAGAGGCAATTTTGTGGAGGTTGTGATAGAAATTCCTAAGGATTCAGTAACTAGGCTCTTACAAACCTGAAAAGGGATACTCTCTCGGGTTTATACTTGAGGAACAAGGGTCAAAGAAAGAGAGAAATTTTTATCATTTCCCAGGAAAGGGCAGAGCCAATTTTGCCTGAGTAGTTCTGCGATATGGGGAACAGAAATACGTTCTCTCTCCAGGAATTCTCCTATGAATTACGACACTCCCTGGCTCCCCTTTCTTCACTTCTGTGTGCATCTCTTCAAGGTTTGGCCGAAGAACTGGGAATGCAGAGAGAAGAAATAAGTTCTCTTCTCTGAGATGCTGTTGAGGCCTGCAGAGATGAGAAAGAAAAATCTCACCCAGTTAGATGCTTGCCACAAACTCTGCTTGGGGCCTGGGCCATGAGTTGACAGACTTGAGAGACAATTTCCTTTGTAGCCTTGGGGCACTAGGCACAAGAAGAGTCCAGGCCTTTCTCTTGCTGGGGGATACCTGTCTGTCCTCCACAAGTTCAAAGAGTCCTAGAGACTGTGGGTTCTGTTTTGTTTTGATTCCAGATGGGAGGAGCGGCTCCACCGGGTCCCCTGGACAGGGCTAAGAGCTTCGATGGCTTCACAATTGCACCGCTGGCAACGTACATGGTGCTGTTCAGGACAAAGGGCTTAAGGATCAGATCGCTGGGCAGGCCAAGGACTCCAAGGCCATTTTAGACCCTAACAGGCCCGTGGGACAGTTCAGGCAGCCAAGCCCGGGGCACTGCTTCCTCTAGTGCCCTTGGCCAGGATCTGTGCATCCTCTGAAACCCCCAAAAGTAGAGCTAAGCACAGAAAGCTCGGCTGACTTCCAAGGTGCTTTCATCAGGGGGCAAAATAAGAGAAAGCAGACTGCTGGTTGCATGTGAATCAACTGACCCTGTGTAATCCCCCCAGGGATCCAAGGGCAGGATTCTCCGGAGCTGCTTTCCAGAAACCTGGCGAGGCTGCCCACTGCTTGCCGGCCCTGCTCTGCGGCACTTAACAAACACCTTCTCCCCGCACCTGCTGGCCTCTGCCACTCACCTCCAGGTCATGCCAAGTTGTTTTAACTCTAACAAGCATCTGTTTGCTCTGTTCGTTCTCAGTGTGGTGAGAGTACATCTCTGCCAGTCCAGACACCCAAGGGCTGTCAGGGGTTTGGGTCGGCTGGAGAGGCACCACCCCCCCCTCCCCGTGCCATCCCAGGACCCACCTCTGGGACATAGAGCAAGACGCAGACACACGCCGCCAATCAGACTCGGCTTGGGGGATGATGGCAACAAGGCGCTTCTTTGACCTCCAGCTCGTGTTCTTTCCTGCCCAGCAACCCAAAGCTGTTTTGAGCGTTTGATCCCATTCCCTTTTTTTTTTTTTTTTTTTTGCGGTACGCGGGCCTCTCACTGTTGTGGCCTCTCCCGTTGCGGAGCACAGGCTCCGGACGTGCAGGCTCAGCGGCCATGGCTCACGGGCCCAGCCGCTCCGCGGCCTGTGCGATCTTCCCGGACCGGGGCACGAACCCGTGTCCCCTGCATCGGCAGGCGGACTCTCAACCACTGCGCCACCAGGGAAGCCCTGGTCCCACTCCCTTTTTATAACCCTTCATAACCTTCCCCCTGGGTCTGTAGCTGTGAGCCTCCCTTTCTCCTCCGTTCTCTTCACACTCCAGTAATTAACGAACGCTCTATCTCATTGACCGCACAGATGCTCCCAGCTCTTCTCACCCTCAAATCCTGCCCCTTTCTGTGGCTCCTCCCCCTCCACCGTCACCCCTGCAGCTTTGCTTTGAGCACCTCAGACCCTCCCGCGGACCCCCGCGTGCCCCTGCCTTGGGGCCACTCCTCCCCCACGCCACACAGGCCTGGACAGTGGCGAAGCCCCACACTTGCTTCCGCAGGCGGGGGAGAACTCGCAGGCGGGGTCTTAGCTACTCTTCG
The DNA here is from genome assembly GCF_008692025.1 of Phocoena sinus. Classification (NCBI taxonomy): domain Eukaryota; kingdom Metazoa; phylum Chordata; class Mammalia; order Artiodactyla; family Phocoenidae; genus Phocoena; species Phocoena sinus. The sequence goes on from NC_045775.1 coordinate 29,504,721, forward strand.
ACAGGCTCTCACTTCCCACATAATCATGCATTTCAGACAAGTCACCCAATTCCTCAGCTAGAAGATCAGCAGATCGTAGAATTGGAAAGAATTGTATAAAGGGCCTCTGATCTAATTTCCCACCAAACAAATGCATCCCTTATGGCGTGACAGAGACTTTTGCCCTGTGTAGGATAACTTCCCAGTCCCATTGTTAGACATACTACCTAGAACTTAAGCCTGCGGCTCCTAATTTTTCTAAACTACTACTTCTCAAAGTGTGGTCTGGGGACCTGCTTTCAGGCCTTCTGTGAGGCCCTCACTTCTCTGCGTACAGAACTGTGTGAGGCCAGATTTTCTTCATACCCTTCAACAAAAACGAGATTTCACCACAGATTGACTGCAGGAGCTGACATCAGATTCTAGCTGCCTTCTATTACGTCAGACACTGAAGAAATGTGCCACTCTTCTCACTGAATGCTTTTGTTTCAGAAAGCATTTTTCATAAAAAATGTTAGGATAGGTCTATTGTTGTTTTTAAGTGAATAAATAGTAAAATAGATGGATAGTTAATACTGTTTCAGATGAGAGGATGCACGGTTTTAATTTTTTTTAAGATTTAATTAAATAATTTATTTATTTAATTGGCTGCGTTGGGTCTTCCGTTGCTGTGCGCGGGCTTTCTCTAGTTGCAGCGAGTGGGGGCTACTCTTTGTTGCAGTGAGAGGGCTTCTCATTGCAGTGGCTTCTATTGTTGTGGAGCACAGGCTCTAGGCATGCAGGCTTCAGTAGTTGTGGCACACGGGCTTCAGTAGTTGTGGCTTACAGGCTCAGGAGCTCAGGCTCAGTAGTTGTGGCACACGGGCTTAGTTGCTCTGCAGCATGCGGGATCTTCCCGGACTAGGGCTCAAACCCGTGTCCCCTGCATTGGCAGGCGGATTCTTAACCACTGTGCCACCAGGGAAGCCCTTTAATTTCTAATATGAGAAAGATCAGTAGATGTAGCCAACACAAACAGAGGCTCTTTGGGGGTCTTCAATATTTTTAAGGGCATAAATTTGCGAGGCTTTCAAATATATGAAAGTAGCCTCCATGTCCTCCGTTATGTCTCATCTTTTCTGGGATAAATTTCTCTCATCCCTCCAACAGGTCCTTACGTGACTCAGCATCACACCCTCGAGCTAAACCACAGTCTGTCAGTGAGTGGGAACAGAGCACACAGAGCAGGACACGACGCCTCAAGGGCTGTGCCCAGGGAATTGCCTCTCGCCCTAAACACTCTGGTTCCATGAAAACATCCCAAGTTCCTTGTGGGGGGGAGGTTCTGTCTCATCATCAGCTCATCTCCTACTGAACTGGCAATCACTCAAGTTCCCAGGGTCTTTTCTCAGGTATTTCTACAGAAGCAGGTCACCCCAATCCTGTAGTCTTCCTGAATCTTAATTCTGTCATTGAATATACTAACCATCTTCCAACTTCTCTGTCATCCACCAAATTGATTAACATGCCACCTATCTCCCTTCCAGTCACTGATAAAATTACATCACATGGGACAGAATTTCATGAGCCCCATTAAATATCCCATCTGTGTTTAGGGCAAACCATTAACAGACCCAGGCAGCTATGTATGGACCTAATGATGTTGTCGTCGGCCTCAATATTTCATCCTCTCCTCCACGGGACACTGAACTTATGACCCCGAGCGATTCCTGCTTCCTCCTCCCACTATGCTTTCTGCCCACAGGTGTAACTTGACACGTCCCCAATTTAAGCCACCACTTCCACTGCAGGGGAACTGTTCTTTAATTTAAAAAAAATTTACTGAGCGTACTATATGTCAGACACTGTGCCGTTAGAACTACAAAGATGACTCAGATATTTTCAGATTCTAGAATTCTGGGGCCTCCTCCAGCCCCCATAGGCAGACCCCCGCCCCTCCTTCCGGGACCCTCTGAGACGGGACTGGAGTGACTGAAGCTAAACTCGGGGACTTTTCCTTGGAACCGTCCTGTTGCTGCCTGGCTTCACGGTACCATGAGCTCTGTTTGATCAGCTAAGCTTCACTGGCCTGGAAACCTAACGGTGGAGTTGATGCTGTTTCCGTGAGAAGAGGCTGCCGAACAAATATTCCACACGGAGCTTTGGAGGGAACCCACCTGTAAACCCGGGACTGCTGACGCATTGCTGGCGTGACAGCCCATGCCCAGGACCTCTGACTGTCCTCGGCCTTCTCTGACAGCCCTTGTGTGTCGGGCCGCAGGCACGAGGCTCCTTTGGCACAGCTGCAGCTGCTCTCCGAGTGCCCCCATCTCACCGCAGCCAGAGAAAGTTCTCCAAGGGAAATGTGCAGCCCTCGGGGCATGAAGCCAGGCCCCGGAAGGGAGGTGTGCAGAGTCCCCTGGCTCCAGAGGCTGCTGTCTCTCAGACGACCACCTCCTCCTAAAAACTGCACTGGGAGTCACCGGGGAGAAGTCGGGGGGCTAAAGGGTCACCTGTGCTTCTGCCCCATAAAATTTGAGAGCCCTAAGGGCCTCCCTTAGGGGCTCCCACTTGGGTCCCGGGCTGGTGACTTCCAGATGTGCAGGGAATAGAAGGAGCTGTAACCAGTGCAAAGGTCGTCTCGGATCTTAAAACAGGAATGTTCTGGGCCCTCACGCTTCGTGTGCGTTACAGGTGTAGTTCCAGGCCTAGCTTTTCCGTGGCCTCACCCAGTACCCTGAGATGCTGAAGCGACCATGACGCCTCCCGTGTGATAAGCAGGTAGTGATTACGTGCAGGTGGAGCCTGCCTGCCTGGGCTTAACGTTCTGCTCTGCCACTCGCTGTGCCTCGGTTTCCTCACCCGTAAAGTGGGATCATAGCTGTACCTGACCCACAGGGTTATTGTGACTTAATGCTCAGAAGGAGCCTGGTCAGTGCATGTTCAAAATCAATACCTCTCTTAGACACTGACTGTATCTAGAAGATGACCGAGCCAGGATTATCACAGAAATAATTAGCTGTTTTTTTACGAGCACCTTTTACACTTTTCAGAGTGATTTTATACACATTTACCTTCATGTGAGGCAGGGCAGGAGAAGTCCTTATGAGCTCGGCTTTACGCAGGAGAAAACTGGAGATCAGAGAAGGTAGGCTAGCCCCCCAGACCCCCAGCTAGTGTTTTGGTAGACTCAGGACGGGTCTTCTGACTTGTTTTCCCCACACCACGCCCTCAGACCTCAACAGCAGAACACAGATGTTCTCACAAATCTACTTCTCATTACTACCAAATCCCAAAACACCAAGTCTGAGCTGTTCAAATATTTTTTCAGCCTTTGGCTTTTGGATGAAAGCGATTTGGTTCAAACTTGTCCCAAACAAATGGAAGTGTCATGGACAGAAGGACAGGCCTCCAGGACAGGAGTAAGAGGCTTGAAAATCCCTCATGTCAGAGAACTGTTTATCTCCTGCCAAAGTAATAGAGCCTCCAGCATTCTAATCTTTCCTCACATACAAGGGTGCTGAAAGCCTAGGGCAAAAACTGAGACGTCACCAGCACCTTTTTTTAAGGAAAAGGGCAACGCGCATATTTTTACCAGTAGGTGGCGATAGAGTAATGAGGTTAAAGAAGCTGAATGTTTAAACATACACGTCATAAATATTTTGAGTTTGGAGATCATCCCACCCAAACTGCTAATGTTACTCAAAAAGGAACTGAGGTTCATCGAGGGCATGTGACTTGCGCAAGGTCCTACACCTGGTTAACGGCTGAGCCAGATTAAACTCAGTTCTCACCATTAACCCAGAACCTGCAAGAACACAGACTATCTTTCAAAATAGCCTGGCATCTTTTAATCATGCAAAGGAAAATATCACTTCACTTGAGTGTGTTAATAATTGCAGTGTGCTGGAAAGCTGATGGCCTTTAAGAAATGAAACAGTCTGTTATGCTCTCAGCCTTGAGAGCTAAAGGCAAGGAGAGAGGGGAGGGAATGGGAGAGGGAGAGAAACAGCCATTAGGGTGTCCTTACGAGGCTTCCTAATATGTTTGTGCTGCCTCTGAGCCCCTCCCAGCCATAATTCTCCAAAAGAGATCAGGGGGATTCGGTAAGAATCTCCCCTTCCCGACCACCGCTGCCACTTCCTCAGCACAGGTTCGTGGTGAAGGGCATTAAACAGATAGGATGCCAGGTGCCACTTTGCTCTATTCTGCTTGAGGCACACCATGAGAAGCAGAGCCTCAGGAAATGAGTGTACTGCCTGCTCCCTGAAGGGGCCAGATTTGTTCTGTGTGGTTCCAAGGAAAGAAACACAAACAGATGGGTAAGGCAAACGTACCCAGAATGATGCTGGGCATATTCTGGGTGCTTATTGAGTGTGACAGGTAGATGGGTGGATGGATGGATGGATGGATGGATAAAGATTTCATATTGATACAATGAAAAGTCTTCTCAAAGTCTCAATAGTCCAAGAAGAAATGCACTACTTTAGTTGCGAATGTAATGAGTTCCCTGTCTCTGGAGGGATCCAAGCACCAGCCAGCCACTCGCTTAGGTAGAGATGTTATTGAAGCAGGTTAGGAGGTTGGTTCAAATTGAATGAGCTTTTAGGTCCCCTTGAATTCCAGGATTCCTATTATTCCGTGATTCTTGGTGCATAGGGAAAGGAAGAAAAGAGTAAAGATGTTTTCGTCTTTGGCTTTAAGAGCTTTAAATGAGAAAATCCCACAGATTTCAGGTTGCTTCATCCCAAAGTCTGGTCTCCTGCTTCTTTACTGAACTTTCTGCCACAGTTAGAAAACATTACCATCCTGGCAGTTCACTTGAGAGCTTCTGCCGGTTTCATCTAAGTAATGAGTTTGTTTCTTTTTAATTTTGAAAAGCAGGGGAACCTGAATTGTGGAAACCTGGATCGGTGCTTCTAGATGCAGGTAATTATGCAGCCCCTCCTCCTGGCCGTGACTAGATCAAGATTCGTACAGCAGGTGGCACAGAGACTAAGCTCAGCTAGAGGAGGCTTTCCAACAGTGTCACCTCCGACATTAGGGTCTGCTGACCATGAGAAGGGCCCACTGAAGCTCCTACAGGGAGGCCTGGGTAAGGGACAAGACTGGATCACTAAGAGGGAAGGGAATGTGAAGACAAAAAAGCAGAAGGGAGTGAGTTCCAGGCCCCCAAAATGGGTTAAACCCTCACTCCGTCTGGGAGCACACTTTGACTTCCTTCTGTTTCTTCTTCCTTCTTTGCAAGTGGGATTCGGGTTTTCCCTTCACGTGAATGAATGTTGTTCCCTGTTTACTGCGTTAAGTGTTTGAAACTCCAACAGCAAATGCAGCCTTCTGACTCTCGGTTCAAGGGCAGATTTTGCTGGTGGGTTGGGGTTGGGGGGAGATGGAGGAAAGGACTCCGGCCTCTGGACATGTATTTCTTCCCCTCCCAGAGCTCCTGGATGAGAAATGCCATTCGTGAATTTTTTAAATGATGTGAGGAAGTGGGATGAGCACCCTGACCTTTAATGGGAAGATGAACTCATGTGCTTTGCAAACTGGAAAAACTAACAAGCCAGGAGAAAGCTCACCCCAGCCAGGAGCGAGCAGAGCCCTTAGCACCTTCCTCCACTGGGGGAGACTCTCAGTGGGCGCAACCCAGCATCCCAGAAACGGGGAGACTCACTTCTGGTTGGTGCTGCAAGTTTCACTCTGCCCAAGAAACTCATTGGCCTTACCAAGCCTCAAAAGACTCGTATTTATTGTCTTTATTTCCTTATATATTTGTGAACTTGGCTCCCAGGTAAACAGCTCTAAAGAAGACCCCTGAGGCTGAAATTCAACTCACATACACCCCCTCTCAAAGCCCTAAACCCTTTTGCATCTGTACTCTGGTCTCAGACTGCTGGAGGGGAAGGGAAGCATTATACACCCTCTCATTTGAGTTGCTTGTATCTCATCTCTTCCCCTCCAGTCTACACCCAACCCCCATTAGACTGTCCTCGGTCTCACTCATCTTTGTTCATCAACTCAGTCACTGAATGTTGATTGAGGACCACAGGAAAGGTTCACGTGATGAGTGAGACACGCGCCCTGACCTCAAGATTTTCAGAATTTTACAGAGGGATAATTTACACTGGCGAAGTGCTTAATGCTTTCAGATAAGGAGACTATGGCTGTCTCCTAACGGGCAGTAGGGGACCAATCTCAAGTCTCCTGACTTCAAATGCCTGTAAGCACCCAGGGGAGTACTGTGTCTCTAGTAGGCTGTCGGTAAGCATTCATTCTTCTCTCTTAAGATGGGGGTGTTATGGAGAAGAGCACACTTAGTAAGCCAAGCCCCCTGAGCTGAGTGTGAATATCCATTTTGTCCCCATCCCTGGGGTGAGGCCAGATGCTTCCTGTTCTTGTAAGTCACCAAAAGTTTTACTGCTCTTTCCAGGATTTGTTCCAAAAACAGAATTAAGCACACAGTCTTTGGAGCCAGTATCCCAGGGAGATCCAAGTAAGTTAATTGACAACTAGAAACCCATAGTGGCTTTGACATCTGATCTGCTCTCTCTCCCCTCTCCCCACTCACTCCCACCCTAACCCGCCTCTCTCCTACCCTGGATCTATTTATCTCCTCTCCTCTGTCACTTTGTTCTAAGGGGAAAGGGAAACTTTTGAAGGATTTACACGATCTATGTGCAAGAGGGGGAGAGGATCAGATGTTTAAAACATCGCTATGGCAACAGAGTGGGGTGGGGTGGGGAGACAAGGAGGATGAAAGGAGGAGACTCGCTTGCCAGTGAGGACAGTGGTCCAGCGGTGATGATGGTACACAGAGCTCAGAGAGGGAAGCATAAATGGAGAGAAACGGGCAAATTCAAGAGATAGAGAAGGAAGAATCTAGAGGGTTAGAGGTAGAAGTGCAAGAGAGGGAGCCGTTAAAGATGATTTGGACAACTAGGGCAAATGGTGCTGCCATGAGGACCACTGGGGGCCGAGCACATTGGGGCAGGAGAGTGTTTACATCTATCATCTTCTGTAAGACGTTTGGTCTAGCAGAGAGTTAACTACCCAGATCTGACATTCTGAGAGGACAGCCCAGCCAGAAATTTAGAGTTGGAAAATGATGAGCCATAGTTCAAAGCCAAAGCTGTCAGAACAGAAAATATGACCTAGGGAGACAGGATAGAGTAAGAAGAAACAGACGACTTAAACCTGAAGACCTTTAAGACTAACTCAGTGGAAGAGAAGCCACCTGAGGATACCAGAAAGAAGGGACCAGAGAAAAAGAGGAAAACCAGGAGGGAGCTGTGTGTTGCAAGCCAAGGAGAGCACCTGCAAATTCTCCCAGAAAGTTGCAACAAGTCAGCCACCAATGGGCTGTGAGTCTCAACTCACCTCTGGGTGAGAATCACCTGAAGACATTTTTTTTTAACGTTTTTTTTTTTTGGCGTGGACCATTTTTAAAGTCTCTATTGAATTTGTTGCAATACTGTTACGGTTTTATGTTTTGGTTTTTTGGCCGCAAGCCATGTGGGATCCTAGCTCCCCGACCAGGGATCAACCCCTGCATTGGAAAGCAAAGTCTTAACCACTGGACCACCAGGGAAGTCCCACCTGAAGACATTTTTAAAAATGAAAGATACCAATTCCTGCCTCATACCTACTGAATCAGTCCCTCCCTAGATCTTGCTACTCAAAGTGTGGTCTGAGCACCGACAGCACTGGCATCACCTGGGAGCTTGTTAGAAATGCAAAATCTCAGACTCCCACCCCCCCACCCCGGCCGGGTCTACTGAATCAAGCAATTCCTTTGCATGCTAACACTTGAGGAACACCACCTGGAGTGATTCCCAGGCATCTTTATTTATTGAAGCTGCATAAGCAACTCTGATACTTATCCAGGGTTAAGAAACACTGGCCTAATATACTGGCCAACAAAAAGCATTAATCTATAAACTTGTATCATGTCGAAGAAAACCAAAGCAATTAAGAAAATTGGTAGATTGGTTACTGTAGACACTCTGTCTTACCTTTTCTTCCTCCTGCTGCAACCTCGGTGACCATGATAAATTCCTCATGCTGGACATTTCATAACCCAGTACTGTCCTTTCATACTGCTGTTGTCATCTTCACATCAGCATGTTTTTATGTCTGTATGAGAAAGCCACCAGGGTCTCAGTGAGCACATGCCCTGAGCGGGAGCCATTGTCATTAAAACATTCTTGGGAAGGAGGAGCAAAGGTGATCCCAATAACAGCCAGCAGGTTAATGAGTGAAGAGAACAGAGGAAACAGAGAAACACCTCACCTCCTTGAAACCTCCTTAAAACACAGTTCAAGATGTAAGAAATAAGGAGAGGGACTTCCCTGCTGGCACGATGGTTAAGAATCCACCTGCCAGTGCAGGGGACACGGGTTCGAGCCCTGGTCTGGGAAGATCCCACAGGCCGTGGAACAACTAAGCCAGTGCGCCACAACTACCGAAGCCCGTGTGCCTAGAGCCCGTGCTGCGCAACAAGGGAAGCCACCGCAATGAGAAGCCCACGCACCACAACAAAGAGTAGCCCCTGCTTGCCGCAACAAGAGAAAGCCCACGCGCAGCAACGAAAACCCAACGCAGCCAAAAATAATTTTTTAAAAATAAGGAGAAAAAATGGTCTAGGAAGAACTAACATAGTTGCTACAAAACATGTACGCTTCTTCATTTAAAAAGAAAATCCCCTGTGGCCCTTACTGTAATTGTTATTTTTTTAAAAAAAAGGTTTTCATTTAAAAAGGCATATTGAACTATAATCTGCTGACATCTGAAGGAAAACCTCTCTTCAGGGGTGCTTCTCAAACTTTAATGTGCATAGGAATCACCTGGGGATCTTGCTAAACTGAGATCTGATTTTATAGGTCAGGGTGGAGCCTGAGAGTCCGTCCGCATTTCCAGCATAGGTGCCAGTGGGCGGCAAGCCCTAAAGAGCACCACTGCTACCTGCTGGCGGCAATTCACATCGCAAGCCCAGACATAGGAAAGAGAGGGTTGGCCCTGTGTGGGGAACCTGCCAAGCCATAGAGCAGTTCTGCTTCTCTTTTGCTTTAGCCCAGGCTTTAGTGGCATCTCTAAACTCCGCTCCTTGATTTTATTTGCTTCTTCCAATCTTCATCTCGAGGAGCATGCTTGAGCATAGACAGTTTGGGGTCAGCAAAGGACAGGGAAAGCCAGCTGAACAGGAAGAGACGGCAGGCCCTGACCATCCAGGCCCACAGGGTCTAAAAGCTTGCGAGGTCCCGAGTGAGCCGAGGCACTGATTCCAGATGGAGCGAGTCAGCCAGGCCTAGAGAGGCCCCTGTCATCACCTACTTCTCCTCTGGTTTTGATTGCCATGTACCACAGCAACAGAATAAAGCAAGTTCTCAGAACTTTTCCCCTTAACCTGCCCACTCTGTAGTATCACTCTTTACTAAATATTTCCCATCAATTCTGCTTAAAACTGTATCAACTCATGTTCATTTCTTGCTTTCGTTAAAAATATATATCCCTCCCTGCCACGGAGCTTCTCCTTTTGGGGAATGGGAGGACCCCCGTCCCATGGAAGCAACACAATGCAGAGAACAGAAGTCGAGAGCAGCCTCATGGGCGATTGTGTGGCAGCTTAGAGATCCAGGCTGGTCTGGACAGCTGCATCCTTCCCACACAGGGCAGAGCTGGCCCCCGTGTCCTCCTGGACACTCCAGTCCAGAAACTTCTAATTTTACTGTCTCTCTTTTTCACCCACGGAACTCTGCTTTGAAATATTTTCGTCTCCCAAATTGCAGTTGTTAAAAGAACTCATTCCTCAGTTTTTGTTAATCAAGGGACTATATAGCTCCCAATAAGAAACTTCTGATCAGCATTGAATAATCAGTTTTATCATCCTGAGATGATATAATTTCAGTCGAGAGCAAAGAAGACACCAACTTGGACTTCCCTGGTGGCGCAGTGGTTAAGAATCCGCCTGCCAATGCAGGGGACACGGGTTCAAGCCCTGGTCAGGGAAGATCCCACATGCTGCGGAGCAACTAAGCCCTTGCGCCACAGCTACTGAGCCTGCGCTCTAGAGCCCGCGAGCCACAACTACTGAAGCCCGCGCGCCTAGAGCCCATGCTCTGTGACAAGAGAAGCCACCGCAATGAGAGGCCCGTGCACTGCAATGAAGAGCAGCCCCCGCTCGCCGCAACTAGAGAAAGCCCACGTGCAGCAACCAAAGACCCAACGCAGCCAAAAATAAATAAATAAAAAAGACACCAACCTCTACTTGCTTACGTGGCTTTCCATCAATTCCTTTCAGCGTTTGAAAGTTTGAACCAGCTTGCAGCCCCACCATCCCCCTGCCTTCATCCTAACCTTCATCTACTTGCAGAGGTCCCAAGATCCTAACCAGAGCGGTCCTAGTATTTATTACAACTAAAAGAAGGGGCAAAAATCTAAGGTAGCTACAAATAAGAACAGGTATCTGTCGATACAGGTGGATAATTTCTATGGTTGCCCCACCCAGGGAAGTGAAGCATAAGTATCCATTTCTCAATCTACACTTCCTGCCCTCCCCTCAGCACTGGCCCTGCAGATTCTTCCCACCTTTATAGAGAGCCAACACACAATTCTAAAAAGTTAGGATGAGAGTAAAAGACCATAAGCTCCAGGGACTCAGTCTGGGTGAATGCCTGCATCTGGGGGTCTGCACTTATATGGTCTGAACTAGGAGACCATTCTGAGGGCCTTCTTAGACTTGACTGGGAGGTCCCTGCTTCTGAAGTCTGTAACTGTGGCTGATACAGAGGCTTCTACAACAGTCATGGAAATAAGTACCAGCCCAGTGTCCAGGACCTTGGTGCCCGGTGAAAATCAGTTATGGATATAAATAAATAAGTATACCTTGCATCTTGCTACTTATTTTTTTAACTTTCTTTTCGTTGGCATCTCAGGGGGCTCTGGTGGAGAAAGCGGGGAGTGAGCATTGAATGCAATGAGAGAGAAGCAGAATAACAGAGTCCCTTTCCATTCCTTAGGCTGCAAAGTTGACTTGTCATTTTTAATTGATGGGAGCGCAAGCATTGGCAAACGTCGATTCCGAATCCAGAAGCAGTTCCTGGCCGACGTTGCCCAAGCTCTTGACATTGGCCCTGCTGGTCCACTGATGGGTGTTGTTCAGTATGGGTAAGTGCTGCTCTGAATTCAGAAATCAAGGGATGTCCCATGCTTAATTTTGTGCCAGAAAAAAATACCGACACATCCTAGAGCACAGCAGACTCATCCTCTTCCCTGATACAAATGTAAATGAAAGAAACCGAAGCAATCCAGATGCCGCTGAAGAAATCTGAGGCTTCCAGAAGGAGGGACAAGTTAATCCACACTTGAAAGTAAATGGCATTTGCACTCCTGACTGGTAGAGAGAATATGTTTGGGAATTAAGAGAGCCGAGTTCAAGTTTTTGCTCAGCCAATATCAAGCTGCGTGGCCTTGGGCTAGGCCTTCACCTCTCTCACGGTCAGTTTCCTCATCAAGGTTGGCCCCCTTTCAACCCTATTAGAGTATTTGTTTGAGGGGCTCCTGTGCTCCACCTATAGGTGGGATGCCCAGAAAACATGGTGCTCTAGGTTCAACTTTCTCCTTTCTCTGGACAACCTTAGTTAGGCCTCTACACTGGTACTGGGAAAGCTCACCCGGCAATGGGGAGGACTGGGGTGGGGGGGAAGGGATGGCCCCCAGCACTCGCCCAGGTGACTGTCCCCAGTTCACTTTACTATTCTACATAGGGTAGAAATTGAGGGCGCATACTATCATCCAATCTCAACTTTTCTCTCATTGGGGATAATAAGTCAATCTTATTTCAGATGTAGTAGATTTCTCGCTAAAGCAGATATACAGATATCAACTGAAAATAGGCAATCAAAAGCGTAAACAAGCACAAATCTCAAATAACAGGTGGGCTTTTGATCAAGAGCCATTAAGGGCAGGATAACTGTCTCACTTTCCACAAAGGATCTCGGGCACAACCCGCCCGTCCTTCTCCCAGATCTGCAGCTTAGCCTCGGCCTTGGACACTAACCTAGGCCTTGGTACCTTTTGCTCAGAAGCCACAGTCTGAAAAGTAAAAAACACACACCTGACAACATCTGGGGCCGTCTCTGGTCCCTGCAAATGTTTCCCGGGGACATCCCAGAACAGCGTTTTAACCGAGGTGGTTATGTCACAGACACTAGAACATTTAGTTTTGAGATGTCCAAAGAAATAAAATGCTTTATTTTCATAAGAACCTATAATGTTTGTATTTTTAGAATTAAATTCCAATGACGTATTTAGCACTATCTTCTATTTCTGTGAAGGAAGATAGCTAAGTGGCACTTATATATAGTCAGAGCCCAATATATGAAAATAACCAATTGCTACACATGTTAATTCTCAGTGTCGGATGTGCTGGAGGATTTTAACGTGAAATAGGAAAATACGTGGTTTGGGACATTGTTTTCTCGTTTTCCAGACATCAACCTATTTTCATTCCTGTGTTACTTTTTAAAGTTAGCAGATGAATAGCAGCCTTCTCTGGGGAGGAAATGTAAGCGTTTTAGTGCCAGATGTTCCCGGTCAGTTTTATTGGGGGGTTCAAAGCTTGGTATGTCATCTTGCATTCAAAATAGCTGCTTTAAAAGCTGTGTATACCAAGGTTTATAGGCAAATATGAAAATAAGGTGGTAAATATGTCAAGGAAAAGAAAAACGGCAGGAGCATTGTGTTGTGTGCCGATGGGAACATGGATTAAAGAACAAATGTAGCAGGGAAGGAAAAAATTCAATAAAGACCCCTTCCCCTCAAAAAGACATTTTCTCTCACGCGTCCCTAATGTCATCACCATTTACAGGGAAGAGTTTACCTCCATGCTTTCCAATGTCACTTTCTAAAAATGCCTTCCCTATTCATCTTTTTTTCCATCTTAGGGTCCTTATTCATTTAAAGCCCTTAAGGGAAATGTGTCTGTTTTCCTTTACTTTATGCTCATACAAACCGATCAATCATCTTCACCCTCCTTCGGCCACGGGGTGGAGTGGAAAGCACAATGAACTGGTGACAGGACGTCTTGAATTCTAGCCTCAGCTCCGCTGTGTGACCCTAAGCAAGTCACCTAACCTCTCCATGTAAGAGCTGCCATCTCTACAGTACAGGCCGGTCAGACCAGATGATTTATTAGGGCTCTGCCAGCCCTGTTGTTCTGTAATTCAGTGACTGGCTCTGTACGCAGAAGACATCCAATCAATGACTGTTGGGTGAACATGCTGGGTGAGCATCCTCTCCCTTCCAGCCTCAGGTTCTGATTAGGTGGGTAAATGATCAGCATGAAATGATGGCTGCACAGAGGTTACACATCTGTCAGGGGAATGTGGGGAACGAAATCAGCTGGAGAGAGGCATTAGCAAGGTGTGATGAGGCTGAAGGGGAAATCCACACACTCAGCTGAAATTGCTTTCATTTCAGCCACCTGGGTGGCTCCCATCCGGCCTTTCTTCAGCAAATGGTCTTAGTGCGAGAGAGGGCAGGGGGTGGGGTAGGAAAGGGTATGGGGGCAGAGGTCGAGGCAGACATGGGGCCAGTGTTTCTGGAAAAGGGCTTTCCAGTGCTTGGCTGGCTGGGAACTGATTCCTCTACTGGTACTTTGGGTTCTCACTGGATTCTAGTGCCCAGCTCACAACCACAGGGAGTCAGCCCTGCTCTCTCAGAATCACAGAGCAATGGGGCCTTAGAAAGCTCCTGGTTCCACCTCCTCGTGTTACAATGAGGAGACAAGGCTCTACAAGAAATGACCACCTTGGCAAGAACTAGCACTCAAGGTGAGACTGGGGTTGGAAAGGAGCTGGCCAAGGTTGGAGGACTCCCGAGCTCAGAATTTCTCCTGCTCTCAGGCCTCTCCCCTCTGTCACCGCTGCTGTGGGTCCACATGGGAGACTCCCCCGAGAAGATTCCTTCCCTTGGTTTTCCTTAGAGCTGAGGCAGAACTTAGACTTTTAAATTTGGAATTTAGAAGACTCATACTATTAACAGGAAACAGAAGGCAAATAAGAAATAAAAAATACGAGAAGGATAAAAATGACCTGATGTACAAAATGCTCGTTCTGTATCCTGATCAGTAAGCATCCTACACAAAGAAATTTTGGATGTGGGAAACAGAAAACCAACCCAGGCAGGCAGGTGAAGGGAGAGTGATGTCACAGGACTGGCAAGTCTTGGTCATTCCCTCCCTCGTCCTTTCCCTGCATCTCCTCGTCTCTCTGCTTGTCCAGTCCGTTCTCTCCTCAGTGGACAGCGTCATCCCCTGCCAGGCTCGTGGTTTCTGCTCCTCTGTAACTTCCCCCTTGCCCTGGCTGGGCTCCTAATTCTGGTCCGGACCAGGGGGAGCCCCTCAGCCCCCGTGGTGCCAGCATGCTCCCTCTCCCACATCCCCCCACCCGCACCTGCAGAGGCTCGGAGCCCAGGCCCGCATTAACCTTTCAGCAACCACAGCGTTCCTTCCATAGTCATCACGCACCTCCAATAAGAGACGCAGCGTATGACACAGACGCAGAGAGATTGAGTGACTTCCCTAAGAACACACAGCTAAATGCATGACCACTGGGGAGAGGAGAGATGTTAAATCCTGGGTTAATCCCTAAAATGTCAAACCAAATTGACTTCAAGATTTTGCTCCTCTGCCAAGAAAGCTCCTGATAATGGAGGCTTTCCACCAGACTGAGGACAGAGACACGGCTGAAGACAAAGCCAAGGCTCAAGCCCCCATCTTGCACACATGTTCTAATTTACAGTTAAACAGCCAACATGCTCGTGATTGCGCTTACGACCAACAGGAACATTAAGAGGCCAGATGAAAGCATGGCCAGAGCAAGTCGCTGGTAGGTGAAGTCTAGCAAACAGAATAAGAGAAGCCGCTCACATTTTAGCTGCCACCTGGATCCACAGGGGCTAAACGCCCGCTGGACCTTCCATAGGATTTTGTTTTTATCCCTGATTTCAGTATAAATGGAACAGAATTGCACAGGTTCTTTTGAACTTTGTAATCAACCCCAGGATACCAACATCAGAAAACAGCTGTAGAATAAAGCCAACTATTGGTTTCTCTTCATTTCAAAGTGAAATCCGGTTCTCTGACAGGCACCCCGTGTTTCGGCTCTGAGGTGGGCTGCATCGCCTTACTTTTTCACTTCACAGCCCACCCAACTCAGCCCTGACGGAGCACCCTCAGCTGAGCCTCCCTTCCTGCCCCCCAAAGCGAGAAGGATGCCCAAGGGCTCCCATGGATCAGCTGAGCCACTGAGTGTGGGGCAAGTAGAGTAGGGAGAAGAAACGAGGTGTCGGGTCTGGTGTGATGGGCAGAATAATGGCCACAAAGCTGCCCACGTCTGGAATCCCCGGATGTGTTACCTCCCAGAGCAGGAGGGGCTTTGTGGATGTGGTTAAAGTCAAGGACCCTGAGATGGGGAGATGGTCCTGGATTGCCCAGTGTCCCAGCTTAAACAGCTGAGTCCTTAAAAGCACGTCTCTGATCCTAGGAAATGTGAGAAAGGCCAGTGTCCTTTCAAAAGGGGTTAGTTGTGCTAATTCCCTCAGCAGGTCGGCCTGGGCCCAGTGCTCAGTCCTTTGTAGGGAGGGGCAGAATCATTTTCACTCCGATTGGGTAATACCCTCAAGGGACAAGTCTGCCACCTGACCTGCAGCCAGCAGCATGTCCTTAGGCAACCAGGGTCACCCTAGAACATCCTTCACAGGCATGGTTCGTCTCAATGACTAAGTCCATAAATCATCACACTTTAGCATTAATTAAAAGGCTAAGGATAGTCATTTTATTGTAAACTTAAGGTGATGATGCCTTGTTGTAGGAAACAGTTTCAAAAGGTTCTTGTTATAGGGAATATGGTTAGTTAATGTGTCTCTACTGGCATAAAAATTCATTTGAGAGGCTCACTCTATGTGACTCAAAGCATTATGGGGTAAACCAATAGACTCTGGGACTTTAACCAAATGGGAACCTTAGGACTGAAAGAGCCTCAGAAGTCCTCTAAAATCCAGGGCTTCCCAAGCTGTCCCAAGGATGGGATTCATCTGGATCCCTTATTTTAAAGAATCCCTATCCCCAGCCCAGACCTACTGAATTGAGTTTCTGCTGGGAGACCTGGTAACCTGTGTAGTTTAACAGGGTGGCTCAGGTGAGACTTGTCATCAGGGAGGCCTGCAGACACTGATGTTCTGTCCAGTTCCCTGCCCCCAGGCCCCAGCCTTCCTAGGAATCACCTGTGCCCATCTCTAACAGGCATCCTTTCTTCTCACACACTTGCAGGATAGTCCTTTCCTATTGCACGAAATATCCCTTTCTATGCACAGTCAAATGCTGGCTCCCTATCATTTCTCTTCATCAGTCTTAGCTCTTTTTCCAAACATAGAACAATTTGATATTTTCTCCTTGAGCTGTAAATCTTTATTTTCTTCTCTTAGTTTCAAAGGAAATCTTTGATATCACTGAGGGAAAGAATGTGTTTTCCTTTAATGAGATCTTCTAATAAAATTACAAATTAAAACGTTGCTTACATTAAAATATAGTAGCACGTCTCTTTGAACTTTTAAAATAATCTTCATCTCTGAAAAGGCACCAGGCTAGGGGTAGGGATTTTTTTTTAAATAAAAGCGTTCTCCTTTTATTAAAAACAATCCCTACCCCTAGCCTGGTGCCTTTTAAATAAAAGGCCACCAGCCCATATATCCTAAAAAAGAACACATACACCCGTGTGCTCTGGTACTGAGAGCTGCCACAGTCTGCAGGTTAAAGACTTACCATTCATTCCTATAATTTAATTACATTACATTTTAACAAAGATTTATTGAGTGTTTACCACGGTCTAAGCACTATGCCATTTGCAGGGGATACTAATGTAAAATTCATCTAAGTGGTTTGATTACATTTGCCTGTAAGTCCCTTGGCGGACGAGCTCTGCGGCTTTACTCCTAATCGTAATTTTAGCAACTGGAAAGAGTTTCAGAGGTCCTCTGATCCAACCTTTCAATTCACTAAAAATAAATAACTGTGATAGAGATTCTGTCCTTTGGGACTTCACCAGCTAGTAAGGGAGGCGATATTTTTAAGAGAAATAACATTAAATAAAATGAAAAGCATCTATTCATTGGGTATATGAATGGCTCATCTGTCTGCTTCTGAAGATAGATTCATCTACCGCTATGATGTAATAGGGGAAGAGAGTGGAGTGTGGAGCTCAGAGGGGAGTGTTCAGTTCTACCCGGGATGATCTAAGAGAGGAGAGGACATCTGAGCTTCCTCCTTCCCTCCCTTCCTTCCTTCCTTTCTTTCCATAATTCTCTATTACCCCCTGTATGCTAAGCACCAGGGATAGGAAACACTGGGACATAGCACCTGTTCACGAGTAGGTTACAGTCAATCTTCATGATTTACAGATCCCATATCTACAAATTCACCTACTCCCTAAAATGTACTTGTATCTCCAAAATCAATACTTATGGCACTTTCACAGTTGTTGTGTGGACATGCACAGAAAGGGTATGAAATATACATTCCCAGCTGAGGTTCAACAAGGCGATGCTCTGCCTTCTAGTTTCAGCTCGTTACTATAAACAAGTGTCCTTTTCACAGTCTATTTAGCACCTCATTTTTCTGCTACTCATTGGTGATTTCACTGTTTTTAATGGCCCCAAGTGTAGTGTTGAAGCGCGATCTGTGATGTGCTTATGGAGAAACTGCGAGCGTTAGATAAAACTCCTTCAGGCAACTTGTTGTGCTGTTGGTCATGAGTTCAATAATAATGAATTGATGATTTGGTATATTCAGCAAAAGAAAGAGGAAGTTTGTTGATCTGTGTGTGATCAACAGATTTGATCTGCTCCAGAAAGTGCTAAAGTACCTAATATCTATAGTGCGTGATGAAGCTATGGAAAAGACGGAAAAGTGGCAGAAGTTAGGAATTCATGAAATGATGACTGTTTTTTTTTTTAAGCACAGTGGATAGCACTGTGAGACTGAAGGCCAAAAAATTTACAGTAGCACTACCCAGGGCCAAGAAAATGTTAAACCCTTCTCAGTATTTCATTATACGGAAAATTTGCATATAATTATTTATAAGAAACTTATATATTAAATTGGGTACCTTGAAACAGAAACATACATAAAACAAGTTTATATACCGATCTATTGATGAAAATGTGATCAGAGGCCCACAGGAACGTAAGCCCATATTTTCCCTAGGAGCAGTGGCTCAGAACTTGCTAATTTGATGTTTGCAGTAACTTTATAAAACATAACTACTGCAGATAACAAGACTTGACAGTACACGTAGTATGGGAAAGAGGTGATCGATCACTCTACAAAGTGATCGACATTCAGACAGCCTCATGAGCAGGGGAACACTATGGATGTGACTAGGTGACTGGCTTCCACATTTAAAGACTCCTTCTGTAAACACTTCTGAAAGAAAATTTTATATTTTTGCTTTTGAAATTATTTGTCTATGAGCAACGCTTAATTTACGATCAGCTATGATTTCTTCACAATCGTCAGACACACTCAGGAAATCTTTCAAAGTGAGAAAATCTAGCCTCAAAATCATTTTCAAATGTAAGTAGAGTTAAAAATTTTCCAGTTAATGGGGTATATATAACATTGTTTGGTAGACGATTACGTAGTTGTTATTGTCAATATCAGTTTTCTATTTTATAGCTAATAATACTTTTGTTGTTTTAACTCATTTTTTTTTTTTTTTTTTCCCAGTCCCTGAAAAGTTCATATTCCTTGGTTACCAAGGGTAGATCCAGACTCTGGGGACTCTGAAGCTTATGTAGCTTGGGGACTCTTTTAAGAAAAAGAACATAAAATTACAAATACAAAATTAGGCCCCTTGGGCTTCCCTGGTGGCGCAGTGGTTGAGAGTCCGCCTGCGATGCAGGGGACGTGGGTTCCTGCCCCAGTCCGGGAAGATCCCACATGCCGCAGAGCGGCTGGGCCCATGAGCCGTGGCTGCTGAGCCTGTGCGTCTGGAGCCTGTGCTCCACAACGGGAGAGGCCACAACAGTGAGAGGCCCGCGTACTGAAAAAAAAAAAAAAAAAAAAAAAATTAGGCCCCTTGGAAGAAGTGTCATTAGGATCCAAGTTAATCCACCTCTGATAGGCACTTAGCACCTGTTGGATAAAACATCCTCTGCAGAGGCCACTGTGGTGCAGGAAGACCAGGTAGGAAGCTATAGCCATAGTTCAGGAAAGAGAAGATCATAGTCCAAACTTGAGGATGGAAAGGATGAGAGAGACACAAGAAATATTTAAGAGGTTGGTGTGACAGGAATGCATATTGCTGGGACGACTTGATGAGTCAGAAGAGGGACTACAGAAGGGGATGTGGGTGGTTTGATGGAGCAGATATGGAAGATAATTGACTTCAGTTTTGGAAATATCAAAGCCAAGGAGCCTGTGGACCACACCCAGGGACCACAGATGTATGGAAGTATCCCAGATGTATGGAAGCCTTTTATTTATTCTGAGGTTCAAGAGAGAGGACTGACCAGTGTGCACGAAACAGCTGTTGGCATATGAATGGAATGGTCGGTGAACCCCAGGTGGCTGAAGTTGATGAGACCCCCCAGGGTTGTGCATAAATTAAGAAGGGATGCATGAGGGAGATAGCACTGCCAGGAACATCAGCATTTAGAGGTAGAGATGCACAGAAGAGGAACGAAGAAATGTATGTCTCTTTAATACTGTTAATGGAGTGCCTGCAGGTACCACATACTGTGTGAGGTGTTGTCAGCTAGAGGAAGCAGTCAGGCACAGAGGTTGTCAGCTGGGGCCGGGGCCCAGGGAGACAGGTAGCTGGAGCTTGGAGAGTGGGCACAATTGGGGTTTCCCAGATGAGGGAACCGATGAGCAAAGGCACAGGGCTAGAAAACCAGGAAATAGTGAGTAGCTCATTCTAAGTAGAATATAGGTGAGAGTGAGAGAGAGAACGGTATGAGCCTGCTAGGTTGGAATCAAAGTTACGGATGGGCTTTGAAAGCCAAAATATGAAGTTTAACAATAGGAGTCTCGGATGATTTTGAGCCAAGTTTTACAGTTAGAGCTGAACATGAGGAAGGGTTCTCTAGCAGACAGGCATATACCCAGCATTGCAGAGACTGACATAGAGACTCATAATAGAACCAGCAAGAAGTAAGGTAGCCTGAACTCAGAGGGTTGCACAGAAACACAGAGGAGGGGATAAAAGCAAGTGCTCCAGACAGAGGAACTTAGGAGACGTGCCTGACAGGTCCCACGGGTCCTATGACTGAGCAAGTAAAGATGGGGTCCAGGTTTTGAGCCTAGATGGCCGGGCGGCAAGTACAGCAGTTACTGAAATTGATCTGTGAGAATAGAAACCGGAAAGCCCTGGAGCCCCAAGGGAAAGAAGACTAACCGTGAAAGTACTAGAGTTCCTTCTCTGTGATTCCCCCTCCCTGGGCCCTGAGCAGTGGAGTGTGTTAAAGCAGCCTCGGTTCGGTTCGCAGCCTTCGCATGTGGCTTGATGGTGAGGTCGAACTCAGCCAGAATGCCCACATTTCTCTGTTCTGCACTTTGCTTTATTGTTGTTGTTCGTTTGTGTTTAATCCTGAACTAGAACTTGGTTTTCACCTGGGGGCTTTTCATCTGGTTGGATTTTTCCCCAACACCCACCCTAGTTGAGCTCGTCTTAAACTTTCCTTGTCTTCGCTGAAGGTAGTTGGTCCTCCCAGTTTCACATCACCTCTCCCTTAGAGAAGTGGACTTCTGGGCAGTTTGCTTTGGTTTTGCCCAAGAACCAGCCTGTGTCCCTCATATTCACTAATGAGATGGAGGACAGAGGGGCATCCTTCCAGCCTCTTTCCGAACTCTCCTCCGACATAGATCACCTTGTGAAAGCTAGGAGGGTCGGATAATAGGGTCGGAGCAGGGGAGGGGAGGGAGGCAGAGGATGTCTCCTCTCGAGTCCTGGGGAACTGGCTTCCTGGTGACTGCACTGCCAGGTTCCCCAAAGGACTGGCTGAGAATCCACTGTAGGGCCTGGGAATTCCCACCCGAAACTGCCGAAACCTGCTTCTTCCTAGATCTACTCCAGGTGTTTATGGAAAGACTCGCTTTTAAAGGTCTCCTTCTCCCTCTCCTTGAAGACTTAGTAATCTGCAGCCAGGAATTTGCAGTTCCACATTTTCAAAAAGTATTAAGAATTTCAAGACAGCAGCATCAGAGCATTGAAGCAAGGGCAGGCTCTTTTGGCGTTTGGGGCTCCGTGTGACCTCAGAGGTCACACCTGCAGGAAGCGCTGCCAGTGGCTGAGTGTCAGCACTTCGAGAGATGTGATTTCATCCCCACTTCATCCTGAGTGTGACCACACACGTCCACCCCACGGAGCCCTCGTCCCTCCCGACACACCTTCCACCTGGTCATGAAAGGTATTCCACACCCCCTGCTCAGCTGCTCCCAAGCCTGTTAACCAAGGAGACTCTGCTCTAGAGAAGGGTTCTCATTCTGTTTCTCCACTTAATTCACTCCAACTCCTCTCCAGCTAACATTCAGCCTTCAATAAAATAGATGTTGACCTTCTAGGTAAGATTTGAATATTCTCACCCAGTCACAGGAGCCACAGAGTGAGAAAGATGAAGGGATGTCTTCTCCTTGACACAGCTGTTAAGATGCAGTTCCAATGCTGGGGTAACCCAGGGGTGGCTATCAGCTGAGACTCTCTTCCTGGAAAGGAGGGTCTGGGGCAGCCTGGGGACATCCTGACATTTGCAAAATCCCACTTGACAACAGTCCTGATCTTTAACAACATAAACCTTATGATCTTTATTTTTATCTAGATGAGGAAACTGAGGCCCAGAGAAGTTAGATGACTTCTCAAGGTCACACAGCTAGGAAACAGCATAGTCAAAACTAGAACCCACACCTTCGGTGTCCCGAAACAGCCCAATCCTCTCTACACACACTGTGGAGGACCCAGTCCTCCCATTACTTCTGTCCACAGTGGGGCATTTTATAAACACCAGCTTAAGGCTTTGAAGCAGCTTCCATTCTGTTCATATCTAAAACAATCATCAGCTCTGATTTCTGCTTTCCTCAAAGTGTAATAACTTTCCAGCTAATTTTTATTTCTTGTTCTGAATCTTCAGAGACAACCCTGTTACCCAGTTTAATCTCAAGACTCACATGAATTCCCGGGATCTGAAGACAGCCATAGAGAAAATTACCCAGAGAGGAGGGCTTTCTAATGTAGGTATGTGATCCGGATGGCAATCTTCTTGCTACCATGGTTCTCTTTCTTTTCATGCTAGATAGAAAAAGGAAAAAATCAAAATAATCCATCAAGAAATGACTCACATAATATCTGTATCTTTCCTCAAGTATTATCATGGATTCAGGGAGCAAAAATCATTACCACATACATGCTGGAGAGTTCTAGCACGCCGGGTACCTCAGTATGGCAGCTTTCTTCAGGACAAGTAGAACTGCAATCATGACTATTCCAACTGTTCTCCGAGTCATCAGCTATTTTTCATTATATTTTGTAAAAACTTTTTTTTTATAAAAATAAGTAAAATTTGTAACCAGTTCCATTCAGGAAGCTCCACAGTGCCCCTTGAGAGTGTTTTTCTAATCAGCTCCTGTTATAGTAATAACTGTGCAAAAAGAGACATGGTCTTTGTTTCAAGCTGAGTCTCTATCTGATCCTTGGTGGTGGTGATGGGGTGGGGTAGCAGTGGGGTACCAGAATTCCAAGGTCAAGATTTAGTCCTCAATGGGGCAGGTCCAGAAACTCCACTTTATCAGTTCCCCAGAGGTGACCAGGCATTAGGAAACAGTTTCACACGAACCAAGCTCAAAGGCCACCAATGAGCCCATGCCAGTGTACTAATTTATAAATGGTAGTCTGGTTTTGGGGGCACTGGGCAGGCTGTCCACTTCTTGGGGAACCTGTCTGTACCATCGCAATCCAGGGAAATGGATAAGTGAGCCACAGTTGCTTGACATGGAGCGCACACAGGGAATAGAACTATCTTTGAAGGATCATCTTCAAAATTACAGTAAACCTGATTAATTATTTCCCTCTCCACCTCAGTGTTTGTCTCTGTAGACCAGTGTATTAGCATCTGGCAAATGAAGAGCCTTTGATCTCTGAACAATTCTAAATAAACACTGGCCAAGTCACTGCTATCCAAGACACCAAATCAGTATTACCTAATCAGGAACATGATAGAATTGATGTCTGATTTTTCACTTTAATACTTAGATCAGTGAAATTCCAGTAATGTATCATGGAGTAAAACTTTAAAACTTCAGGGGCTTCCCTGGTGGCGCAGTGGTTAAGAATCCGCCTGCCAGTGCAGGGGACACGGGTTCAAGCCCTGGTCCGGGAAGATCCCACATGCCGCGGAGCAACTGAGCCCGTGCGCCACACCTACTGAGCCTGCGCTCTAGAGCCCTCGAGCCACAACTGCTGAGACTTTGTGCTACAACTACTGAAGCCCAAGCACCTGGAGCCTGTGCTCTGCAACAAGAGAAGCCACCGCAATGAGAAGCCCGCGCACTGCAACGAAGAGTAGCCCCCGCTCGCCACAACTAGAGAAAGCTCGTGTGCAGCAACGAAGACCCAACACAGCCAAAAATAAAATTTTCAAAAGAATTGTTTAAAAAATAAAAACTTTAAAACTTCAGAAGACATCTGTTTCTTTGATGGGATTAACAAAATCAGCATAAAATCATTCTTTCAGTGGGTAACATGTTCTATCTCTGCCCTGTATTGATCTGGGTTTGGGTTTAGAGAACTGAACCCATTCCAGCAGGTTTAAGCAGAAAGGGATTTATTTCAGGGTATTAAATGGTTTTGAGAATTACTGAAGAAATCAACTCTAGGCTGAGCTTTCGGAGATGGCTTCCCAAGGCTTCCTGCAGAACCAGGACCTCCAAGGAGCTGTACCTCTTCCAAGATCAGGAAATTGCTTTCTCAATTCTGCCACCACAGCCTCTTTAGGAATCTGCTTCAGCCAGGAAGCCACCGTGATCAGGAAGTTTCTGCTATAGCTGCCAGCTACAAAACCATGCCTTGCCTGCTCCATTCACAGCCACAAAGTGAATGCTCTGCACCCTACGTTCTCAACACTAAGGAAGCTGGAGACCAAACATAGGCGCCTCTGCTAACACTTCCCTGGAGAAGTCAAACACTCTACAGACTTGTCAGCAGAAACAGCAGAATCAAATCTCATGTGTGTGCATCATTTCATGAAACTAAAACAAATCCATAACTAGCTGCAAGGAAGTCTCAATGTAGTTTTCAGATTTCCAGCCTCTGTTTTCAAGACATGCTGGAAGGTGGATGGAATATGTATTGAGCACAAATTGACCATGACCTCCAAATTTAAGATTGGTGGGGTCAAGGTGATCTTCCGATGGCTCCCTGTGCTCTGTCTACAGGCAGTTAAGTTAAACCAGGGGGGACTGCTGGGTGCCTTGGGCCTTGAGGGAAATCAGCCCCAGCTGTGAAAGCAGTTCTCAGCAGCCAGTGTTTCCCTTAGCAACTGTGTTCTATGCAGCCAGCTCACATGGGTTCTCCGAGACATTTCTCTAGCAACTGAGTATGTAACCATTTGATCCTTTCATTTGTCAGGTAAGATTATACTAGCCAGCGGAGCCAGGATGCTGGTCAAAACCAAAGAAGCATTGAGTGTAATGTCATTAACCCTAATGTCTTAAGAAGGTAGCTCGTAACTTTTATTTTGATTGGGGACCCCTTTGAAAGCTATGGCCCTTGTACCCAAATAAACACTTATATACACAAAATACTGTGTATAAATTCAGGGGATTTGTGGGTACTCACCCCCAGTGCCCCAGGGGTTCACAGAGCCCAGGTTAAGAGACCTACCTTACTATATGCAGCTATGCTGACTCTAGGGTGACCAGTCATCCCAGTTTGCCCAGGGGCATATGGGGCTTCCAGTGC
Source organism: Phocoena sinus (assembly GCF_008692025.1). Taxonomy (NCBI): domain Eukaryota; kingdom Metazoa; phylum Chordata; class Mammalia; order Artiodactyla; family Phocoenidae; genus Phocoena; species Phocoena sinus. The sequence continues at coordinate 29,529,683 of NC_045775.1, forward strand.
TAAAACTGGGAAAGTCCTGGAAAACTGGGACAGTTGATCACCCTCCTTGATTCCAAAAAATTTCATAAGACCCTAGACAGTGTGAAGTATATGCTTGAGAAAGCCATGCTGGGAGGCTGTGCTATCCCTCTCGACTGAGGCAGGTTGTCGTCATGGAAACCTAGGCCCAGAGGCCCTGAGTGACCCACCCAGGCCTACATAGCCAGTAGGCAGCATAGCCAGGCTAGAACACCTCTCTTAGTTCTTAGTGGGTGCAGCATGTCCCGAGCCAGCCAGACCTGTGCCCCTGGTGGAACTAGACACAAGATTCCACTGAACCCAGAATATAGCCTTCCCCACCCAGCGGCTGCTGGAGCACCAGGCTCACCCCAAGCCACCGTAGCCCAAGGAGAGGCTCCTGTCACTTCAGCTCCCCCAACCCCACACTCTGGGAAATGGCACAGGGGCTTAGTGAGGTTGGTTCCAGCACCCAGGCAAAGAACGGACACTTTTGTTCCTATGAAAGTTCCTATGAAAGTTCTCATCTGTTTGCTGGTCTTTAAAACTTTTATTTTTTGAATTTAATTTTTAAAATTGAAGTACAGTTGATTTACAATATTAAGTTAGTTTCAGGTGTACAGCAAAGTGATTCAGTTATATACTTTTTCAGATTACTTTCCATTATAGGTTATTACAAGATATTGAACATTGTTCCCTGTGTTTTACAGTAAATCCTTGTTATCTATTTTATGAATAATAGTTAGCATCTGTTAATCCCATACTTTTATCCCTCCCCCGATTCCCTTTCCTCTTTGGTAACCATAAGTTTGTTTTCTATGTCTGTGAATCTGTTTCTGTTTTGTATATAGATTCATTTGTATTTTTTTTTTTTTTTTTTTTTTTTTTTTTTATGCGTTACGCGGGCCTCTCACTGCTGTGGCCTCCCCCGCTGCGGAGGACAGGCTCCGGACGCGCAGGCTCAGCGGCCATGGCCCACGGGCCCAGCTGCTCCGCGGCATGTGGGATCCTCCCGGACCGGGGCACGAACCCGTGTCCCCTGCATCGGCAGGCGGACTCCCAACCACTGCGCCACCAGGGAAGCCCCATTTGTATTATTTTTTAGATTCCATGTGTGATATATAATATTTGTCTTTGTCTAACTTACTTCACTTGGTATACTACTTCACTTGGTATGATAATCTCTAGGTCCAACCAGGTTGCCACAAATGGTGTAAAACTGTTAAAAAAAAAAAAAAAAGAGAGAGAATTAGAAGTTAAAGGCTTAAAATGAAACAGGAGGGAAACGGCTAGTGGTGATGGTTCCAAGACATTGTGAGTGCATTTAATACCACTGAACTGTACACCTAAAACTAATTAATGTGATTAAAAAAGAACAAGCCAACAAGGGAGGGAATGAGTATTTTTCTGCATCTCTTTATGCTGCTATGATCAGTTCCATGATCATTCCAAGCACGAGTTTTCTTTTTCTCCCAGGCCGGGCCATCTCCTTTGTGACTCAGAACTTCTTTTCCAAATCTAACGGAAACAGAGGCAGTGCTCCCAATGTGGCCGTGGTGATGGTGGACGGCTGGCCCACGGACAAGGTGGAAGAGGCATCAAGGTTTGCAAGAGAGTCAGGAATCAACATTTTCTTCATCACCATGGAAGGTGCCTCTGAAAATGAGAAGCAGTACGTGCTAGAGCCCAACTTTGCAAACAAGGTATGTAAGTGGGAGACCCACCCAACATAAGAATTCCCTGCACTTTGCAAAGCTGTAACAGCCATCCAGGCTGTGTCTCTTTTTCCTTCAAATGGGTGTTAAGCTCACTTCTAGGTAGGAGGGCCTCCAGTGAGGGACTAGTAAGTCTGGAACCTGGAGTTATCCTCTCAAAGCAACCCCCCCACCCCAAGACCACCACCATGTACCTGATGAACTGAGGCCCAGCATCAGCACCTTGGGAGGAGCAGGGTCCCCAAGGTCTCACAGTAAAGACTCCCCTGAGCTCCTCCTATAGCCCCAGGGGACCTCAACTGGGCAGCCCACAAGCCTTCACACGAGCATGCACATGGGCACACATGCACTGCAAGTTAACTAATCTGATAAACAAGAAAAAGGTATTGAATCAAGTCAGGGAGATCAGGATTTCAAACTCAGCTGCCCCTCAGTTCTGTGGAAATGCCTGGCAGGAGATGGGAGTAGAACAGATGGGGATCCAGGCCCTCACACCCATCCCCCCAAAGCAGCCCATTTTTTGTATATTTTGTACAGTGGGACCCCACATAAACCTTCCTCCAAAGACAGGACCCCAGGTTTAAAAAGGAAAGGAAGAGAGAGGGCAGACAGCAGAAGCAAGAAGAACTACAATCCTGGAGCCTGTGGAACAAAAACCACATTCACAGAAAGACAGATGATGAAAAGGCAGAGGGCTATGTACCAGATGAAGGAACGAGATAAAACCCCAGAAAAACAACTAAATGAAGGGGAGACAGGCAACCTTCCAGAAAAAGAATTCAGAATAATGATAGTGAAGATGATCCAGGACCTCCCTCGGAAAAGGAATGGAGGCAAAGATCGAGAGGATGCAAGAAATGTTTAACAAAGACCTAGAAGAATTAAAGAACAAACAAACAGAGATGAACACTACAATAAATGAAATGTAAACTACACTGGAAGGAATCAATAGCGGAATAACTGAGGCAGAAGAACGGATAAGTGACCTGGAAGACAGGATGGTGGATTCACTTCTGCAGAACAGAATAAAGAAAAAAAAATGAAAAGAAATGAAGACAGCCTACAAGACCTCTGGGACAACATTAAACACAACAACATTTGCATTATAGGGGTCCCAGAAGGAGAAGAGAGAGAGAAAGGACCCGAGAAAATATTTGAAGGGATTATAGTCAAAAACTTCCCTAACATGGGAAAGGAAATAGCCACCCAAGTCCAGGAAGTGCAGCGAGACCCATACAGGATAAACACAAGGAGAAACACGCCAAGACACATAGTAATCAAATTGGCAAAAATTAAAGACAAAGAAAAATTATTGAAAGCAGCAAGGGAAAAATGACAAATAACATACAAGGGAACTCCCATAAGGTTAACAGGTGACTTCTCAGCAGAAACTCTACAAGCCAGAAGGGAGTGGCATGATATACTTAAAGTGATGAAAGGAAGAATCTACAACTAAGAATACTCTACCCAGCAAGGATCTCATTCAGATTCAATTGAGAAATCAAAAGCTTTACAGGCAAGCAAAAGGTAAAAGAATTCAGCACCACCAGACCAGTTCCTCAACAAATGCTAAAGGAACTTCTCTAAGTGGGAAACACAAGAGAAGAAAAGGACCTACAAAAACAAACCCAAAACAATTAAGAAAATGGTCATAGGAACATACATATCGATAATTACTTTAAACGTGAATGGATTAAAGGCTCCAATCAAAAGACACAGGCTTGCTGAATGGATACAAAAACAAGACCTATATATATGCTGTCTACAAGAGACCCACTTCAGACCTAGGGACACATACAGACTGAAAGTGAGAGGATGGAAAAAGATATCCCATGCAAATGAAAATCAAAAGAAAGCTGGAGTAGCAATACTCATATCAAATAAAATAGACTTTAAAATAAAGTGTTACAAGAGACAAGGAAGGACATTACATAATGATCAAGGGATCAATCCAAGAAGAAGATATAACAACTATAAATATATATGCACCCAACATAGGAGCACTTCAATACATAAGGCAACTGCTAACAGCTATAAAAGAGGAAATCGACAGTAACACAATAATAGTGGGGGACTTTTACACCTCACTTACACCAATGGACAGATCATCCAAAATGAAAATAAATAAGGAAAGAGAAGCTTTAAATGACACAATAGACCAGATAGATTTAACTGATATTTATAGGACATTCCATCCAAAAACACCAGATTACACTTTGTTCTCAAGTGCGCATGGAACATTCTCCAGGATAGATCACATCTTGGGTCACAAATCAAACCTCAGTAAATTTAAGAAAACTGAAATCATATCAAGCACCTTTTCTGACCACAACGCTATGAGATTAGAAATGAATTACAGGCGAAAAAACGTAAAACACACAAACACATGGAGGCTAAACAATATGCTACTAAATAACAAAGACATCACTGAAGAAATCAAAGAGGAAATCAAAAACTACCTGGAGACAAATGACAATGAAAACACGATGACCCAAAACTTATGGGATGCAGCAAAAGCAGTTCTAAGAGGGAAGTTTAGAACAATTCAATCTCACCTCAAGCAACAAGAAAAATCTGAAATAAACAATCTAACATTACACCTAAAGGAACTAGAGAAAGAAGAACAAACAAAACCCAAAGTTAGCAGAAGAAAAGAAATCATAAACATCAGAGCAGAAGTAAATGAAATAGAAACAAAACAATAGCAAAGTTCAATAAAATTAAAGGCTGGTTCTTTGAGAAGATAAAATTGATAAACCATTAGCCAGACTCATCAAGAAAAAGAGGGAGAGGACTCAGATCAATAAAATTAGAAATGAAAAAGGAGAAGTTACTACAGACACCGCAGAAATACAAAGCATCCTAAGAGACTACTATAAGCAACCTTATACCAATAAAATGGACAACCTGGAAGAAATGGACAAATTCTTAGAAAGGTATAACCTTCCAAGACTGAACCATGAAGAAATGGAAAATATGAACAGACCAATCACAAGTAGTGAAATTGAAACTGTGATTAAAAATCTTCCAACAGGGCTCCCCTGGTGGCGCAGTGGTTGAGAGTCCGCCTGCCGATGCAGGGGACAAGGGTTCGTGCCCCAGTCCGAGAAGATCCCACATGCTGCAGAGCGGCTAGGTCCGTGAGCCATGGCCGCTGAGCCTGCGTGTCCAGAGCCTGTGCTCCGCAACAGGAGAAGCCACAACAGTGAGAGGCCTGCGCACCGCAAAAAAAAAAAAATCTTCCAACAAACAGAAGTCCAGGACCAGATGGCTTCACAGGTGAATTCTATCAAACATTTAGAGAAGAGCTAACACCCATCCTTCTCAAACTCTTCCAAAAAATTGCAGAGGAAGGAACACTCCCAAACTCATTCTATGAGGCCACCATCACCCTGATACCAAAACCAGACAACGATACTACAAAAAAAGAAAATTACAGACCAACATCATTGATGAATATAGATGCAAAAATCCTCAACAAAATACTAGCAAGAATCCAACAACACATTAAAAGGATCATACACCATGATCAAGTGGGATTTATCCCAGGGATGCAAGGATTCTTCAGTATACGCACATCAATCAATGCGATACACCATATTAACAAATTGAAGAATAAAAACCATATGATCATCTCAATAGATGCAGAACAATCTTTTGAAAAAATTCAACACCAATATATGATAAAAACTCTCCAGAAAGTGGGCATAGAGGGAACCTACCTCAACATAGTAAAGGCCATCTATGACAAACCCACAGCAAACATCATTCTCAATGGTGAAAAACAAACCATTTCCTTTAAGATCAGGAACAAGACAAGGATGTCCACTCTCACCACTATTATTCAGCATAGTTTTGAAAGTCCTAGCCACAGCAATCAGAGAAGAAAAATAAATAAAAGGAATACAAATTGGAAAAGAAGAAGTAAAAGAGTCACTGTTTGCAGATGACATGATACTATACATAGAGCATCCTAAAGATGCCACCAGAAAACTACTAGAGCTACACTGAATTTCTTAAAGTTGCAGAATACAAAATTAATGCATTCCTATACAAAAATGGTGAAAAATCTGAAAGAGAAATTAAGGAAACACTCCCATTTACCATTGCAACAAAAAGAATAAAATACCTAGGAATAAACCTACCTAGGGAGACAAAAGACCTCTATGCAGAAAACTATAAGACACTGATGAAAGAAATTAAAGATGATTAAAAAAAAAAAAAAGGAAAGGAAGAGGATAGGAGGGAGGGGTGGGGGGATGCCTGCAAGCTTTAGTGTTGTGTCTCCAGATCTACTAGGGCTCAGCTCCCTGCACAAATCCTGCACTTCATTGTCCTTGAAATTCTCATCTCCCTTAACCGCTGGGACACGGTGTGGCTCTTACTTCATTTGCTCTCTCCTCTTTTCTGTTTTTTTTTTTTGTTTGTTTGTTTTGTTTTTTTGCGGTATGCGGGCCTCTCACTGCTGTGGCCTCTCCCGTTGCGGAGCACAGGCTCCGGACGCGCAGGCTCAGCGGCCATGGCTCACGAGCCCAGCCGCTCCGCGGCATGTGGGATCCTCCCGGACCGGGGCACGAACCCGTGTCCCCTGCATCGGCAGGTGGACTCTCAACCACTGCGCCACCAGTGAAGCCCTCTTTTCCGTCTTGTACCCTAAGTGTAGACTTCCCCAGGGCTCAGTTCTTTGCACTCTCCTCTGCTCTCACTAGGTTTTCTCCCTCCAGAACCTCTCCCAGGGCCACAGCTTCAGCCTTTGCTCACAGGCAATGATACGCTCGTATGTCTCCCTCCCTGGTCTCTCCGGAGCTCAATAGCCATTTGTTTCCAGCTGATTGACTAGTCTCCACCCGATGTCCCCAAGAGCCTTAAACGTTACGTGCAAAATGCCAAGTGCATCATCTTTCCCACCCAAATTCTTTCCTCCTCTGGACTGTACATACAGGCCCCACAGCTGTCTCAGACACCCAGAGTCACCCCAGGACACCCTGTCAGCTCCCATGTCACGTATCTCACGTCTGTCCACTCTTTCCCATGCCCAGTGCCACCTTTCCAGTTCAACTACTACTTTACATCTATTATTTCTCCCTCCAGTTTAGATTTCACAATGAAGCTCATGTTTATGAAGAGTTTTCCCAGTCCTGTGGGGTTCTTGCTTCAAATCCTTCATTATTCCCTATTATTCCCAAGGTCTTCTGGAGTGTGGTCCTAACCCAGATTCCCAGCGCATCTTCCTAGCTCCAGCCACCTGGCGTCCTGCTGTGACTTACTCAGGCTGCCTGGTGGGGAATCCCTCCTCTCCATCCGTTGGCTGCAACTCAGCTCAGCCTCAACACCCATCTCATATGCCACCTAAGCCATGGAAAGTTTTGTGAACCCCATTAGGTTTTTACAAACCAATTAAAGTATATTTCCTAGGACATTTTAAAGTCATTTCTTGTCTTAAAATAAGGTTTTAATTATACACCTTCGATTGTAGCCATCAGGTCTGTGATTCTCTCTGTGACCCACGCACACCCACCCCGTCCCCCAGAGAGGCAGCGGCAAGGGGGAAACAGTCACTTCCAGGAACACACCGACCAGCTTGCTCAATGTTTATTTGCAGGTGCCTTGAGTTTTTTTCTGGAACAAACTTGGGCACAAGTAAATATTAAGTTGCCTGGAGGCAGGGTTGTCCAGAGGACAGAGCTTGGGTTCTACGAGCAGACAGATTTGTGTTCCGGCCTCAAGGATTCAAGGGATGTCACTTCACAGCTGGTCCTCAGTTTGTTCCTTCATGACAAGGGGGTTATAAATTCCACCATGTAGGGTTAAGTTGGGGGGTTGGTGAGATAATCTAAGAACATCTAGCGTGGTGCCTGACATATGTGTGGAACCCCCTTCCTGCTGGATGCGGGGCTGCTCTGGAAACAATTCTTTAGCTATGTCTCATGCGTGCCTTTTGTTTTCCCAATCACAACAAAAGCTTTCTTTAATCTCTCTTGGGTTGATGCCCACCAATGCCAACTTCATGGCTGGCTGCCAGTACAAATGAACAGAGGGGCCTGAGGAGGCATAAATATGAAGCTGAAACCAGTGATTCCCCTCTCCCTGTGGATTTGCTTGACTGATGGCTCTCCACAAAAGCAGAGACCTGGCTGAGGGCGTGGGAGTGAGTCCAGGGATAACTTGACGGGTCTCTGCCCCGGTGAGCACCTGACTGGGTGAACCGAGATGGAGTGAGCGCATTAGGAGGCCTGGTGCAGAAAATCAAGCATCTGCCAGCTTCTTCCCCTGCCCCGGGGGTCAGGGGGCGTGACGAGGGGGCGTGGCCAGGCCCCTGACCTGGAGGGTGGCCTCCCCCTGTCTTTCAGGCTGTGTGCAGAACGAACGGCTTCTACTCGTTCAGTGTGCAGAACTGGTTCAGCCTCCACAAGACCGTGCAGCCCCTCGTGAAGCGGATCTGTGACACCGACCGACTGGCCTGCAGCAAGACCTGCTTAAACTCGGCCGACATTGGCTTCATCATCGACGGCTCCAGCAGCGTAGGGACGGGCAACTTCCGCACGGTTCTCCAGTTTGTGGCCAACCTCAGCAAAGAGTTTGAGATTTCCGACACGGACACGCGGATCGGGGCCGTGCAGTACACCTACGAGCAGCGGCTGGAGTTTGGGTTCGACGTGTACAGCACCAAGCCTGACGTCCTCAACGCCATCAAGAGAGTGGGGTACTGGAGTGGTGGGACCAGCACGGGGGCTGCAATCAACTACGCCCTGGAACAGCTCTTCAAGAAGTCCAAGCCCAACAAGAGGAAATTAATGATTCTTATCACTGACGGGAGGTCCTATGACGATGTCCGAATACCGGCCATGGTCGCCCGTCACGAGGGTGAGTGAGCTGGTCTTGCTGACCAGTCTGGGGCTGAGCATCCCTCTGGGGCTTGGTGGACCAGTGGGACAAAGAAGGGACTGTCTCTCTATGCACTGGTTTTGCCTATCACCTAATAAACTGTTCAGAACTGCAGGGAGAGTGTTAGGGGTGTAGTTCAACACTGCAGGCCCCACTGGGCAGCAGAGAAGGGTCAGGCAGGGGGCACCACGGTGGCTTCCACAGTGTCATGGCAAACCATGGCCTGTGGGTGACTGTGGATGTTAAGGTCCCACACTGAGGCAGGGCACACCAACATGTGACACATTGAAGAGGAACTTGACTCATGGCTTTCATCTCCATTGAAGACCACGAAATTGTGTTAGAAATTTGAAGAAAATGGATGTTTTAAAAGAAAAGTGCTACTTTTGTAAGCAACTGCTAACCAGATATTGGAGGTTTGGGGGAGACCTCAAAGAAATTTTCATTCAAAATATTTAAAGAGATATTTCCATATGAAAATTTGGAAGAGAGCAACAGAAAATTTACAACCATGAAAAGTGAGCAAACTATTTTTGTAAATTTAGAAAATCGGTCATATTTAATGCTTTTTGACAGAATCTATGTATAACCAGTTTTGAAAGTGCCATAAAATACCAGGAAAATACAAACAACCTGGAGAAAACCCCAAGTGATAGTAATAATAGTAATGATAACAGAAGTAAACTGAGTGGTCAGTGAACCAAAAACCTGTAGATAAGTACTAGTGAACAGACTCACTCATTGTGGGGGAAGTTTTCTTGTCTGCCTACATTAAACTTGGTTCAGATGCAAGATTTTCCATATTCTTTAAAGCTGCTTTTAGTCCTGCTTGAAACAAGGAGGGGTGTAAAAATAAACAAGCCTTTAGGAACCAGCAGTTCTGGCTTCTGGAAACCAAAGTAACCAGACACCAAGTTCAGACGGTCTGCCCAGTGATTTGCCCTGTGCGGAGCCCTCATAATTGTGGGATGGCAGGTGGCCCACGTGCCAGCCTTCACAGGGCTCCTTGGGCTCATGTCAGCAGAGGGAAGATGGTTTACGGCTCAGAAGCAACCTGCCCAAAGTTCCAAAGTGAGTGGGAGGACGCAGGTGGGGCAGCTCTCGACAAGCCCAGGGCTCTCCTGCTTTTTCCAAACGTCTGGTCCCACTCATGTTCAGCTCCACTCACTCATTTTCCTAGATGCCCCTCCTTTGCACCTCACCCAGAGGGTAGCCTTGGCCTACTCGTCAAGAGAAGTGAAGATCAAGGGAGATGTCCTGGGCACTATCAGTGCTGTTATGTTCTGGGCAGCTTTAAAGAACAAGGACCAATAGATGCAAGTGACATGGAAGCAATGAGCACTGTGGGAGTGTCCAAGCCGAGGCTGGGTTGCCAGTAGAAATCTCTAGTACTGCTTATGCTGTCTTTACTGGGGGGCAGTCCTTCCATCTTTGAGCAGAAACGAGGGCTTAGTCAGTCTAAGCCCCATTCTGCAGCCAAGCTGTTCCTGCAGCCACTTGGCAGGGGTCTAAAGCCCAACGCTGGCTTTTCCCAATGTGGACCGTGTTCAGAGAAAAGACACTGGAGAGGTAAGAGAAGGAACTGGCAGCTTAACTTCAGCTCAACGAGCCACAACAGAAGAACAGCTTAGGGACTTCCCTGACAGTCCAGTGGTTAGGACTCCGAGCTTACATTGCAGGGGGCACGGGTTGGATCCCTGGTCTGGGAACCAAGATCCCTCATGCCGCGTGGCACGGCCAAAAAAAAAAGGCCAGCTTAGACCAGAACCACGTGAGGTGTGGATGGCTCTCCGCTCAGCAGGACAAGGCACCCGGAAGATGCTGGAGAGAGCGATGTGGGGCCTGTGAATGGCTGGCGGGGGAGAGGAGCCTGGCCGGAAACCCTCACCCAGGCTCTGCCCTCTGTCTCATGGCCATCTTGCTAACCCCGCCCTGGCCAGCCTGGAGGGGGCGTGGGAATAGGTCAATCTCCTGCTCACCAGGCAAGAACCACACAGCAGGCAGTCTGTTTCCCCACTGAGAACAGATCCCTGCCCTCTGAATTCCTCTCCTCCCTGCTCCATGTTACAGTCCAAACCCTTTAATCCTACTATGCTCGTTCCCATTTGCATCTAGACCAGCTCAAGTCCCTCTCTTCCTAAAAAGGGAAATAATTCTCTTTGACCCCATGTTCTAGCTCCAGTTACCACCTGCCTCCTCTTTATAGCCACATTTCTGGAAAGAATCAGCTATATGTGCTGCCCCACATCTTCATTTCTTTTTCACTCTCAACTCACAGCAATTCACTTGGTTTCTATGGCATCTACTCCTCTGCCGCTGCTCTCTTCAAAGGCTACCAATACCTTGTTTCTGTTTCTTCTGAATCCAAAGAGCGCTTTTCCCTTTCATCTTCCATGACCTCCTGCATCAGTCAACACTGCCCGCCACTTCCTTATCGGTAAACACTTACTTTTCTGTGGTGATGGAGCAGATGCTGGGTCACAGCTCTCCAGGTCCTTGTGCAAGCAGGGTTCCTGCACCGGGAATGAGGTTGGAGCCTATGGCTTATAAAGTCACCCTCCAGCCTAAAGTAATTCAATGCCGCCGTTTTTTTGTCTAGGTTTGCAGTAGAGGGAGTTTATTCGCAAGGCAGACAGGAGAACCAGCCTCAAATCTACCGCCCCAAGGGCAAAGAGCTCGGGGTATTTATAGCAAGTAAAGGAGCAGGGCGGTCTGAGGTGTGGGGAGTGTGATTAGAAAAAGGTGTGGAAGTGTTGCTCTGCGCAGGCGTAACCAAGCTACAGGCCTCTGCGCTTGTCCTAAAGGTCACCAAGCGGGCACTCGCGCATGCCCCGTTGGAGGGTCAGTGGTCCTATTCTGTCTTAACCAGCTCAGCTGAGCTAGACGCAGCTGACGCTAAGGTCAGCTCACAGCTGACTCCAAGTTTCTGGAGTACAACTTGGACAAACATCTTACTGTTTAGGCTACGTGCCACTTGGAGGACATGCAAGTCTTAAAACGACCTTGATTAGTGAAGGCAGGTGAAATGGATTTGACACCAAAGTTTCACTTGTCCAAATGTCATCCCCATGCTGCTCCTGGACATGAAATTCTTATCATGCATTTACTCCATTTTCCTGTTTTTTCTCTCCAAAAGACTGTAAACTCCTATGAGATAGCAACTATACCGATTTTATTGCTGCTGGCATACAGCAGATGTTCATGCTTTGGGCACATTTCTGATTTTGGACTCGGTTGCCTTCAAGCACAATGGCCAACAGAGCAGCAGGAAGGCAAGGATTCATTTCAGTACTTTCTCTTGGGGACATTTGCTTCATCTACCCTTTGTCCCCACAGGAGTGATCACCTATGCCATAGGCGTGGCATGGGCTGCACAGGACGAGCTGGAAGTCATCGCCACTCACCCTGCCAGGGACCACGCCTTCTTTGTGGACGAGTTCGACAACCTCTACAAAGTGGTTCCCAAGGTCATCCAGAACATTTGTACAGAGTTCAACTCACAGCCTCGGAACTAAATTCAGAGCAGGCAAAGCACCAGCAGATGCCGCCTTCCCGACTGGCTCTCGGACAACCCCCAGTGCTTTATGGGACACACGTGGGGCAGCAAGGCACTTAGGGCTTGGAAACCACATGTTATTTTTCTTTGCCAGTGTGGTTTTTCATACTTCGAAACACAGAGTTAGAAAGGTGATCATAAATTTGTAGAATGAGCCAAAATAATACATCGTTTTGGGAATGCTGGGGATTTTACATTTTGAGAATTGTTTTCAAAATAAAAATTGAGAATAGAACACAGCACTTACGAAGGCTTAACTAGAGCTTTCGTGAGATTTGTAACATTTTTATTTCCCATTAGAATTCTGTAACTCTCCACAAGTTTCAGTTTTTGTCATGACAATATAGGAGAGGCTTAATTACATGTTTGACAGGATTTCATGCAATCACTCTGACCGTGTCATGGGTAGTGTTCACAGGGTTTGTGGCAGGGCCACCTCTCTGCTCTACTCATGCCCCAGAGCACCTGCCGGGCACTCTCTCCTGGCCCAAGGTGACAGCGCACCCACGGGGGTGCAGAGACAAGGTGACAGCAGCACGGCGGCGCCTGATTTACCTCCCTGTTCTCTGTTATCAGAATCACGGTGTTCCTGCAGTATATGGAGCAGCTGGGGAATGGCCCTGGAGGACCACACTGACCTGGCTCTAAAAGTGGTGCATCCGGCTGGTGCAGCCACTCTCAGCCCGAGCTACACATTAGGATCACTTGAGAGTACAATGCTTGTTCCCAGGCCCCACGCTAATCCAGTGAAAGCTGAGTCTCTGGGAAGGGAGTCTGAGCACTGGCAGGTGGTACTGACGATATGCTGCCAGGATTGAGAACTACTGAGCTGCCTCGGAGGGGTCAGTGTTAGAGCTGTTTCCTGGGAAAGCCCCTGTTTATGCCTGTTGTTGTGAGTCCCATTTAGTTTAGCATTTGTCTTGCATATTTCATTTGTTAACTAGATACTGTTATTACTAGTTGCATTAAAATAAGCTGGCATGGGTTTGGTTGAACTCCACTTTTTTTTACTTCTGGCTTCTACCAAGGACTCATTTATTAGGACGTGAAATTACATACACCATAGGGAGACATTCAGAAGAATCCTAAATAGAGATGAATAACTTGACAAGTTATATCCTGTAAAAATGTGTGCTGGAGAATGCTACTCTGAATGGAGGCCAAAAGACAGTACCTGTGTCAATACTTGGGACAAAATATTTACATAAGAAATTCTGAATTGAAAATAGCATCCATTTAGCAGAATTTGCATAGAACTTACCAATTCTCAATACCTGAGGAGTTATTGTCAATTAAAAATGTTGTGGTCTACAGAGAAAGGTGTCAGCAATTTCAAATTTATTAAGATAGATTTTATTTCGAAAGCAATTGCAAACAGATTTGTTCAAAACCTTCAAAATACGAAAACTAGCTTCAAAAAGGAAATTCTTCATAAAGATACCAGTGACACATTATTAGCTAGGAAACTAATTAAAGAACATAAGTACTAGGAACAATTATTCTGCCTATGATTTTGAATGTGCAGATAATTGATATAAAGTTTTTTTTCAATGTCGCTTCAATGTACACGAGTTATTGGAAAATATTTTGGAAAATAGTTTTGGAATATAATTATTTTACAGGGTCCTTAATATAAAAACCAATTTGTCATCAATAAGTAAATACTTCCAAAAATAACATAATTTTAATTATTTTGGTGTTCTCTTTCATTCATTGTCCCAGTTTGGAAAATAAATTATATGGTCACCCTAGTTATAGGTATCATAATTTTGAAGATAAATGAAACCTCTTCAAACGTGCCCATTGTCGACATGTTGTCAACACGTATTTGAGTACATGCTGTGTGGACCATCAGAGGTGAAGTGCTCCGAGCTTGAGGTCCTCAGAGGCTACGGTGTGGTCAGAATTGTCCGTGTGGATGTTCAAGTCGCCAGAGATGGTGACAGGAGTCAGGATGGAGAGAGAAGCAGTGAGCCAAGCTCATGGATGCTCGGCGGAGGACAGAGGTGACCAGGAGGTTGGGAGAGGACAGCAGCGACAGGGCTGGAGGGCCAAGGCCAGATTCAAGGGAGCCAGGAGCAGACCCTGCCCGACTCCAGGCCTGAAACACGTCGGGTGAGAGAGCACGAGGAGCCCCCACTCGGGGGGTTGAGGAAGACAACCAGGCTTCAGGTAAGAGCGGGCAAGAAGGGCTTGGGCCTCTGGGGGCTCAAGCGGGAAGGCTGCAGTGCAGGTGGGGCTGGGTGAGGTCCACGGAGCAGGGTGGAGACAAGGGTCCTGGTGGTGATGGGTGCCATGGGAGGCTTGCAAATAAAGGCCAATTTGCTCAACCTAAAGTGTGCCCAGCACTGCTGGGCCAACACTGAAATCTTAACACCAGAAACAGAACTTTGGAGACAATCTACATCAAACTCTTCAATGGCAAAAAAAGAAAAAGGAAACCCAGGCCTTAAGAAGTTTGTGCTGATGCGAAGGGATAAAACTAGAATTCAGATCTCCTGTCTTCCAGTGTCCTGACTCATCTGACTGCCTTCGGGGCATCCCACAAACACACACCTGCTTCTGCACACTCGGAGGCTCTGGTCCAGCCTTTGTGGAGCTCTCTTGGTCCTGCAGACTCGGAGCCAATCTCCTAAGGCAACTCTATCTTTCATTCTATGGTCTCAGCAGGAAACCTCTTCCGTGCCCTTTCTCCTCCAAGTCAACCAAAACAAGCGGACAAGGAGCATCGGACCAGCTTCTCCGGATGCAAGTGATGTCTAAACTCCGCTCATCTTAACTGGCCCATCTCTTGAGAGTCAAGGCTCTTTGAAAGAGGTTTCTTGGCTATAAGTTTTTTTTCTTTTTTCTTTTTTTTTTCGCGTTACGCGGGCCTCTCAATGCTGTGGCCTCTCCCGCCGCGGAGCACAGGCTCCGGACGCGCAGGCCCAGCGGCCATGGCTCACGGGCCCAGCCGCTCCGCGGCATGTGGGATCCTCCCGGACCGGGGCACGAACCCGCGTCCCCTGCATCGGCAGGCGGACTCTCAACCACTGCGCCACCAGGGAAGCCCTCTTGGCTATAAGTTTTGCAACAAGGCTCTACTAAAAATTTTCAGCCAAACTGACCATGTTCAGATATTTCTTGTTTCTTTGGGCTCTTTAAACTCTTTGAACGGGACAAAACCTCCCTGAAGCAAGCTTTCCAGCGGCAGTCTCAGGGTGACCAACATGGTTTTATAAAGATGGCAATGCTTCTGTGACCAAGGATTTTCCAGCCTGAAAGAGGAATTTCCAAAATATAATGTTATCTTCTAGTCACCATCCTAAGAGAAGTGCTCCCTTGGGTTACCGATATATAAATGTAGTAAGTAGGAAATATGCTTGAATGCATGAATTCAATTACTTTGGAAAGAGATATTTATTCAACTAATGGCTGTGAGGAATTCACAGTCCAGTGAGAAACCATGCACAAATGAACAATTAAAATCGTATAATTAATATCATGGGCTTATGCACAGACTGCATGACTGGCGACTGCAAACAACCTCATGAGAGAAATAATCATGAAGTGCCTAACAATTCGTGAGTGTTCGCTGCATGCTGGGCACTGTTCTAAGGGCTTCACATGTATTAACTCATTTATCCCTATGATTTATTGCAAGAAGTACTGTTATTATTCTCATTTTACAGATCATGCACCAGAGGCATGAAGATGTCAAGTAACTTGCCCAAGGTCATAGGACTAGGAGAGGCAGATCTGGGAATTAAACCCAGGTAACCTGACCCCAGGGTCTATATACTTAACGGCTTTGCTTCTTATGATGGTGGCACACGAAATAACCTAAGTGGCTGCGTAGGGGGTTCTCTAGTAAGCTTGGCAATTTAAAATGTATGTATAATTCTGCTAAGTGTATCTCAGGGTCTATTAAATGTACAAAGTGAGGAGTCTGTTAAACATCCAGTGCAAACTTTACTTCCCCCCATCGCTCCTCCTGCCCTCACTTAAGCTGCGTGATTTTAATCTACAGCCATAGTCCTTGTAGCTCCCTGAACACATTGGGCTCCCCATCCTCTTGTTAAACTCCTAATCATCCTTCAAGTCTCAGTCCAAATGCCACCTCCTCCTTGGAGCCTTCCCTGAGTTGCTCAGATAGACTTAGGCTCCCTGGATGCACAATCCTGACCCACCTATTTTCCAGTGATGTCCTTAGTCCCTTCCCATTAGGGGACACAACACACACACATCACCAAGGACATGGAATGCAGGGAATGAGAACTCTGAATCTAAGTAACCTGACAGTTCCAACCCCTAATACAATGGCACTGGTAGAATGGGAGGCAGAGATATTTCAGGAAGAGAGAAACAGGATATGATGGCAAGAAAGAGAGGATCTAATTCCATGCGGACTGCACCACTCTTTTGAACCCTTCTGAGGTTCATTACTGTCTGTTACAATCACTGCTTTTCTAGGGCCAGAACCCTCTTCAGGTATCTACCCATAGGGAAACTCTGTTCCTCACCTTACGCTCTCATTTTTCCTGCAGAAATGAAAATCCCACTTCTGTTTACCTTCCTTTCATTCAACAAACATGTTTTAACTTCCTATTATGTGCCAGGCATTGTGACAGGTGCTGGGGTACAAAGATAAATAAGACCTGCTCCCTGCCCAAGATGCTTAGGGAGGCAAGGAGGCTTGCGACCGTGTGACACACAGTGACAGCGTGCAACTTGAGGCTGAGGCAGGGGTGTCAGGAAAAGAAGCTGGAGGGAGAGGCAGGGGCCAGGCCATGGAAGGCTGTGTCATTTAAAGTTCTCTCAGCCGCAAGTAACAGAAACTGTCCTCTCAGTAACTCAAGCAAAGGGGGAATTTTTGGAAGCAACCTGGGGAAACTCATGAACTCCAGGGTCAGGGAGATGGCAGAGTCTCAGAAAGGAGAGGAAGGACAAGAGCAGGACAGGAGAACCAGGTAACTCTCTCACTCTCCTCTCCTCCAGAATGAGCTTCATTTGGAAATTGTTGCACCAGTCTGCAGAGAGGGAACAGAGTGAAATTTCCCACCCGTTAAGGGTTGACCTCTCCGTGCAGCCTCCTTCAGCAGGGCTATCCAGCAAACCAAGCTGATGTGGCTGATTCGGGATGAGCGCTCACATCCTTCTATCTGATCACCTTGCACTTAAAAACCTTGTGAGGTTCCTTGAAGCATCAAATTGTCTTGAATGCTGACACATGGATGTCCACAAGTTCCCGAATTTGGAAAACCAAATGCAGGCTGAATAACAGAGTCTTCTGGCACGGCAGTCTCCCTGTTTTGCTTAGAAGCTTTATCCAAGAAAACCAGTAACTGTCAAAGACTCCTTTTCACTTCTCTTGGCCTCAATGGCTACAAGATATTACTTGTTTATAGGCCATTAGCCATTGAAAACTGTTCAGACCATCAGGGAGGAAGAAGTGCTGCCTCTGGGATCCATCTCTGCTTTTAGTATGAACACCTAATTGAGGAGAAAAGTACTGTTTAAATAACCATCTACATGGAAAACAAATAAGGTTGAAAGATCACAATTTCAATGCAGGCTTTGCTTCTTTTCTTTCTTTCTTGTTTTTAGTTTTCGTTTTTGTTTTTGTTTTTTAAATGTCCTATAATTGAAAAATACTGAGCTTAACTTCATCCCTGCCATCCCTCTTAGACAAACTGGGCCCACAGGCAATAAACTGCACAAGTAAGCAAACACTATACTCGGCTTGGCAGCTGAGACTTTCTTATAAAAAATACAATTTCAGCTGAATAGCGCCTTTCTGAGACTCCTCTAGTTTCACACTTGGTTGAGGTGAGCAGGGTGTATTCAGATTAATGGCAAACTGGAATCTGAGTTCTCAACAAAGAGCCTTTACATGACTGCCCAGGACACAGAAACTGTGAGGCTCTGGAAGCCATAGAAACTGTGCAAACACCAAAACAAACCCCCAAATCAATTGAATTGTTGTTGGTCTGACATCCCCAAGGCATCTGTAAACCTGTACCCTGATATTATGATATCGATTTTTTTTTCCAATTATCCTAATACTCTACAAGTTCTCCTTGAAATTATAGTAAAAGGGAGTTTCTTTCCAATCTCAGTAGGGGGATTGTGTGGCATTTTAAAGCCAGAGAGGGAACAGGGACAAGTCGAAGGTTCAAACTGCTGTGGTGATGACTAAGACATGCACCAAGCAAAATAAACGAGCAGACGAAGTTTTCTAAATGGCAAAGTGGTGGTGTAATTTGGTTTCCTCCTAAGAGAATACCCTCATTGAACTGGGGGACAACGGCAGTGTGGAAACTCCAGGGGATCTTTCCAGCTCCTCTGACCTAAATGCAAGGCCTGGAACTCCCACATGCTTCTACCTACAGAGAGGAGGCATTCTCTTGAAGTGGAAAACCAACGCTTTCATCCCAGAGTCACTCTAATCCTGGCCAGTTAGCAAAGATCTCTGAAGACAAATACCAGTCGAGGCCCCCACCCACCCACCCACCCGGCAGCCTCAGTGGGGAGTCGCCCACATGCGTGGCAGCCTAGATGGTCCTGGCAAGCCTTGTTCATGAGTGGATCTGGGGCATCCCTCACTGACCCCCGCAAAATACTTGGTCCTGCAGTGTATCAGTGAGGGCCAGCCAACACCACTGAGTGATTATCGTTCACATGACTTCGTTTGCACCCAGGCTGGGGGTGCCTAGGGATATCCTGGTGACGAGGGTAAAATCAATCTGAGACATCAGTTACGCAGTCCCAATGTTCCATGAATGGTGCTAGCATATCACTGAAAACACACAAAACTACTTTCTACTCTGCAGCATCAAATCCAAGATCTTGGGAGGCTGGACTGTTACTTGAAGTTCTAAGTTGCCTTTTGCCTTCCGTGTCCCCTTTCCTATTTTCCTGATCATTATGTAGGAGTGACTTACCAGCTCAGGCAGTATTATTAGTCCATCTGCTGACAGGCCCTTAAACACAGAATAAGTGGCAGATACTATATCCATCTGGAGAAGGAAGGGGGAGAAGGAAGGAGTCCCAGTGTGGAGCCTCCCTCAACCTTTTTATTTTAAAGAGAAGGTGTTTGGTAAATGAACTGTTTTGACTTTCAAGGGACTCTGGACATTTACAAAAACTAAGCATTTTAGAAACAAGTGGCTCTAAGAAATTTCCTCTGACCAAACTCTAATTATATCTGGGGATAATTTCCTTGGATGAAAGGAAGTTCAGGACTGTCAGGCATACCCTCCAACTGCAGACTCGATGGTAAAAACCTTTTTCATGTCCACTTCCTTCCGTGGAACATGATGGGGTGGCCGCCTTAGGAAAATGGCTCTGCCGTGGCGCCCTGGCAACCTTGCACACCTCCACATAGGTCACGTGGGCAAGGCTCCGCCGCAGGCTGCCCCTCGTCTTGTTGCAATGGCCTGAGATCATCATCCCAGGAACATGGCAAGGTGGGCAGCTAGTGAGGTGCTGTCACAGTCACTTTGTCCGCCTCTCCATGTAGTAGGATGCATTCACAGAACATTCTTCTCAGCCGGGGACTTTCCACCTGGCCGCTCCTTAGGGTACAGCTGCAGCCTATAAAGTGAATTCACTGCCTTCTAGAATTGGTGCCCTGTCCCCACTCATGTTGCCTGTCATCTGGCCCCTTTCGCTTTTGTGTTGTCCTCGGCACAAGGGGGCTGACTGTGGAGTAAACTGACCTCATCCACTTGGGTCCTTGTGTCTGACCTGCCAAACCTACTGCAGCATGGCACCCACCTGGCCATGGCAGTGACCCCTGTTGCATAGGGACTGCCTGGCCACTTGACAGCAGCTGTTTTTTTCCAGATGCCCTAGGAAGCCCTCCCTACCACAACACTGTTCCCCAAAAGGTTTCTGGGTGCCCCTGATTCTGCATATCCATAACAATGCCGAGTCCTACCCCAGTCACCTACCCTAGCTGCAAATGATCTGCCAGTGATTGGAAAACTTTTTCTTACTAAGGAGCAGAGTGCAAACAAAGAGTTCCCTCTTCAGATTTATGAATGTTTGCAACTACACCGCCTTCACCACACCTGGAGTGGTGCCCTGGCAGCCTTTGGGCTGGGATGGTGCTTAGGTGTTGCCTGGGTAGATCAGGTAGGAGACACTGCCTGAACAACCATATGCAGAATGATTGGCTCTGAGGCCAAGGTCCTTAAAGCAAGCTATACTAAAATTGATTCTCAATGTGTGTCATAGGAGAGGGATGGGGCAGTGTCGGCTCCCAGTTGGTGTTCACCCCTCTCCATGGTTTAAGGAGTAAGGCTGCATCTCGACAAAGCATCCTTGGGGAACTAAAAGGGAACTTTCTTAGCTTTTCCTCCTGAATAGGGCTTTGCCTATAAATTCTCTTAAATAAATCTATTTTCTGGAAAAAACTGGGAATGGAGAAAATTAGTTTTACTTTAGTTTGACTCCTTTTCTAAGGAGGTTTCTAAATAAATCACCTGGAAACATTCAGATTAAGCAGCTTCCTAAAAACAAGAGGTCTTTGTCATGTGTTGCTTTTGGTTACCGGGTCCAGAATTCTCCACAGTGAAGTTTCTCCCTGTGGCCAGGAGCTGTTAGCAGCTGCCTAAGGTTTGCAGGGGGTGGGGATGAAGAGGACGGGAGGGGAGAAACTGGCCTTCCCGAGGGTCTTTCACGAGCCTGGCTCTATCTTTGAGGGATTTAATTGGGATAGTAGATGTGAAGGCACCATTTTTAGAAGGAAAAATAGAGACTCAGAGGTTTTACTTGTCCCAGAGCCACGCATCTGATAAGTGGCAGGTTTAAATCCAAGTTTTTCTCGGAAAAAAAAAAAAAAAGATTTAAGTAAATACAGTATGATTTTAGTAAATGCAATAAAACTATGCAGCAGTAATTTTGGGAAAACAACAGTCATTTAAGGTTTGCTTCTCATAGAAGAAAACAGAAAGCCAATAAGCTAAAAAAAGCCATGGAACAAATTAAAGTGAAGCTCTGGGTTAAAAAAGCAAGCAAAGTGCAAAAGAGAATATAGTGTGCTACCTTTCATATAAGGAAAGAAGGGTAGGAAAAAAAAAAAAAAGAAAGCTCTTTGGAGGGGACGTCCCTGGTGGTCCAGTGTTTAAGACTCCACGCTCCCCATGCCGGGGGCCCAGGTTCAATCCCTGGTCAGGGAATTAGGTCCCACATGCACGCCACAACTAATAAAACTATACCCCACACCGCAGCGAAGATCCCATGTGCCGCAACTAAGACCCGGTGCAGCCAAATAAATACTAAAAAAACAACAACAAAAAACTCTATGCAGCAGAGTCCATGACTTACTCATCTTTGTATGTCCAGTGTACTCTCCAGTGACAATTTTGATCATCTGCTTGATGATGCTGTTTTTAGAGGTTAAATGATCAAGAAATGGTTTCATTGAAAAGCATTACTTCATTGGCTTGGGATAGTCATCATGACTTTAGATTCCTGAACTATACTGCCTTTATTGAATATCTGATTTATTTTATATAAAGTTTCCTCATACATTTTCTTCAAATGTCAGGATTAAGAGAATAGACATATTTGCTCCTGAATGTTTATCCTATTCTTCACTGATGATCAATTTAGAATGTGTCTGTTCAGGCAAGAATAAACATAGCAAATGATCTCTTTCTCCCCCCACCAAAAAGAAATTAAAAAAAAAATAAAGGGAAGCTCTGAAGAAGGTTCAAATTCATAAATTCTGAATAACGGGATGAAGATGAAAGAAGGATGTCTAAAGTATGAAGCTGGAATTATAGAATTATTTAAAGAAATACTGTTTTAGAACTCTCAAATACAGTATATATGTAAACTTCTTAAATGACTAGGTCCAAACAACTTTCCTGGAAAAATAAAGAAATCCTGTGCTTTTTCCTCACTGAAGAACACATTGGGTCTTACTTGCTTTTGGAAACTGATTAACTCCCAGCACGTGGGAAAACAGGTATTTCTTGTTACCCAGAGACCTCTCCTGTCATTTTTCCTGGGTGTGAGTTGGTGTTGCAAGCCCCCTCCTTGAACTATTTGGGCAGGAGTTTGTCTGAAGAACCGGCCAGAATAGGTTTCCTTTTATCTTCTCAAGAAAATCAGCTGTTTCCTTTGGTTTTCTCTTATACATTTTATTGATTTCTGTTCTTATTTTTATCATTCCCTTTGTTCTGCTTACTTTGGGTTCACTTTACCCTTCTTTGTCTAGTTTCTTATGGAGAAAGCCAAGATCATCAAATTGAGAGGTTTCTTCTTTTCCCATATAGGAGGTTAGTGCTACATAAATTTCCCTCTAAGCACTTTTTAGTTGCATCCCACACATTTTGGTATGGTTTCATTTTCATTCAGTTCAAAATACTTTTCCCCCCAATATTTTAAAAGACTTTATTTTTTTAGAGGAGTTGTAGGTTCACAACAAAACTGAACAGAAAGTACAGAGATTTCCTATACACTCCTAGTCTCCCTCCACACACACCGATGCCCCCACCAACATCCCCCAGAGTGGTGCATTTATTACAATAAATTTATTACATTAACACATCATTATCACCCAAAGCTCACAGTTTACATGAGGGTTCACCCTTGGTGGTCCACATTCTGTGGGTTTTGACAAATGTATAATGACAGGTATCTACCATTATAGTATCACACAAATAGTTTCACTGCCCTAAAAATCCTCTGTGCTCTGCCTATTCATCCCTCCCTCCACTCAAATCCCTGGAAACCACTGGTCTTATTACTATCTCTAGAGTTTCCGGAACGTCATACAATTGGAATCATACACTATGTAGCCCTTTTCAGATTGGCTTCTTTCACTTAGTAATATGAATTTAAGTTTCCACCATGTCTTTTCATGACAGCTCATTTCTTTTTAGCGCTGAATAATATTCCATTGTCTGGATATACCAGTTTATTTATCCATTTACCTATTGAAAGACATCTTGGTTGCTTCCAAGTTTTGGCAATTATGAATAAAGATTCTATAAACATCCTTGTGCAGGTTTTTGTGTGATTATAAACTTCCATCTCAGTTGGGTAGATACCAAGGAGCATGTTGCCGGATCATATGCTAAGAGCATGTTTAGTTTTGTGAGAAACTGCCCAACTGTCTTCCACAGGGGCTGTACCATTCACATTCACACCAGCAATAAATGAATGTTCCTGTTGCTCCACATCCTTGCCAGTCTAAATACTTTTTAATTTTCCTTTGACCCTTTGGTTATTTAGAAGTGTGTTATTCAGTTTCCAAATATTTGGGGATTTTCAAGACATCTTTCTTTTATTGGCTTCTAATTTAATTTCACTGTGGTCCATGAATATACTTTGTATGACTTGAATCCTTTAAAATTTATTGAGACTTGTTTCATGGTCCAGAATATGGTCTATATTGGTAAATGTTCTTGGTACTTGGGGAAAAAGTATATTCTGCTGTTGTTGGGTAGAATGTTCTATAAATGTCAAGTAGGTCAACGTGGTTGGTAGTGTTACCCGAGTCTTCTATATCTTGACTAATTTTCTGTCTCCTTGTTCTATCAATTATTGAGACAGGAGTGTTGAAATTGCCAACCAAAATTGTAGATTTGTCTATTTCTCCCTTCTTTCTATCAGTTTTTTTCTCCATTTATTGTGAAGCTCTGCTATTAGGTGCATAAACTTTTAGGAGTTGTGTTCTCTTGATGAATTGACCTCTTAATCATTATGAAATGAACCTCTTTATCCCTGATAATATTCTTTTCCTTGAAATTCATTTTGTCTGATATAGTCACTGAAGCTTTCTTTTGGTATGGCATATCTTTTTCTATCCTTTTACTTTTAACCTATATGAGTCTTTTTATTTAAAGTGGATTTCTTGTATACAGCATTCAATGTAGGCAAGGTCTCATTATTTGTACCTAATCTGTCAATCTTGCCTTTTAATTATGGTGTTTAGACCATCTACATTTAATGGTCTACGTTTAATGTGTTTATTTCTACTGTTGGGATTAAATCTACCATCTGGTTACTTGTTTTCTATGTGTCGTATCTGTTCTTTGTTACTCTTTTCCTTCTTCTGTCTTCTTTTGGATTAACTGGATATGTATTATTATTATCTTTTGTCTCCTTTATTGGCTTATTAGCTATGTTTTTTTTAAGTGGTTGCCTTAGGTTCAATAGTATACATCTATAATTTATCACAGTCTGTCTTCAAGTAATATTATACTACTTCACGCATAGTATAAGAATCTTACAGCAGTATACTTGTATTTACCCTCTTTCAGTCTTGTGTGTTATTGTTCTCATATATTTTACTTCTACATTTATTTTACAACCCTCTGTATATTATTTTTTTTGCTTTAAACTGTAAATTATCATTTAAAGTGATTTAAAAAGAAGTAATTTTTTTCTGTTATCATCTAGTATCAACTTCCTTCTGCCTGAATACTTGCGTTAATATATCTGTTACTCATGAATACTTTTGGCTCTTGTATGCCTTTGTTTTTGAAATACAATTTTACTGGGTACAGAATTTCAAGTTGACAGGATTTTTTTTTCTTTTCAGTACTTTAAAGATGTTGTTCCACTGCCTTTTGGCATATCAGTATAGTTATAACATTTACTTGTCATTGTTTACTAATTCTATCATATGCATTAATTCTGAGTCGTTTTCAATTTATTACATTTTCTCATTTTGGGTTGTGTTTTCCTGTCACTTTGCATACCTGATAATTAGATCCCAAATGTTATGAATTTTACTTTGTTGAGTGCTAGACATTCTTTTATATTTAAATAAATATACAAATATATATATAAATTTATTTATATACATATATGTATACATATGAGCTTTGTTCTGGGTCACAGTTAAGTTACTTGAAAATAATTTGATCCTTTCAGGTCTTACGTTTAAGCTTTATGGCAGAACCAAAGCAACCTTTAGCCTAGGGCTGAGTTTTTTCACAGTCATGAAGCAATAATACCCTTCTGAGTCCTCTACCTAATGCCTCAAATTTTATATTTCCACTATGCCTGGTGGAAACATGAGCTATTCCCAACCGTATGTAACATCATAGGATTTTTCTATCTGTACCTTTTGGGTGACTCTTTCTTCAGCTTCTGATATGTTCCTCACATGCTTACACTTATACTCAGCTGAAGACTTGGGGAGGGCCCAGCTGAGATCTCCAGAGCTCTCTTGTGTATTCCACCCTGCAAACTCTAGCTGCCTTTGGACTCACCAAACTCTCAACTCCATCTTTTCTACTCACAGAGACAATCTCGGCTCTGCCTGGGTTGCAACTCCCTGTACTGAGTCATGGACAGTCTGTCGAGGTAGAAAGCTGGGGCAACAATTTGTTTTCCTCTCTGTTAGGGATTACTGTCTTGTGCTGTTGTTCAATATCTGAAAACTGTTGTTGTTGTTGTTTTCTCTATTTTTAAAAGTTGTGTAAATATGGTCTCTGTTACTCCATCTTGGTCTAATTTTAAAGAGCAAAGGAAGTCCACTTATATATCAGAAGGTTAGAAAGTTTTGCGTGTGTTTTTTTTTTTTCAAATTGCTTGGCTCGGGCTTCCCTGGTGGCGCAGTGGTTGGGAGTCCGCCTGCCGATGCAGGGGACGCGGGTTCGTGCCCCGGTCCAGGAGGGTCCCACATGTCACGGAGCGGCTGGGCCTGTGAGCCATGGCCGCTGGGCCTGAGCGTCTGGAGCCTGTGCTCCGCGACGGGAGAGGCCGCAGCGGTGAGAGGCCCGCGTACCGAAAAAAAAAAAAAAAAAAGCTTGGCTCAAAGTATTTATGCCTAAATATGTTTATTTTTTATGGCATTTCTTAAGTTTTTTTTAGCATCTTCCGGAAAACAAACCAACCTCTTCTAAGGTTTAAAAAATAATCCTCTTGGGGTAGAAGGAATGCAAGAAGAGTCATACATCAAACTTAAACAACCTTAAACAACAACCTTGGGACAAACTCAAGGCTATATGTAAGACAATAGATTTCTTCAAGATTTGTGTGAAGGGAAGCCTACTTACCAGGCTTTGATGTTTGATCATTCTTCAGAGAATGAGTGTATTCAAAGCAGGGAATGGACAAACAAGATTAGAATGATTGTGATGTCCTATGGAGGAAGCAAATGTCTCATTTGGGAGGTGATTGGAGACATTATTTTCAGGATATTAGAATATCAGGATATTAGAACTCAGTGTCTACAAATTACATATCTTACCTTTCACAATCAGGTTGAGAGAGAAAGATAAGGGAAATGCAAAATAGAAATGAGTGACTAAGGAGATTCCCTTCTAAGGTTATCTAGAGATAACCTTCTAGACAAAGGTTTGTTGTCTAACCTAACAGCCATTTGAAATTGACTTATCACTTGCCATTGCCTACCACCAGAAGCTGAAAAAGTGAGATACTCACTTTATCAACATGCATTAAATGTAGGGAGGCAATGTTCTGGCCAATGAGATACATGGGGAAGTCTGCCAGAGGGAACTCCTCTGGGAATATTTCCTTTACTGTCAAAAGGAGAAAAGTCCTAATTAGTACTGCCCTTCCCCCTTTTTACCTTCTTCTTACCTTGAACTTGTATAACATGACTGGTATTGTGAGAGCCATCTTGAAGCCAAACAATAGATGAGGGCTTCCCTGGTGGCGCAGTGGTTGAGAGTCCGCCTACCGATGCAGGGGACACGGGTTCGTATCCCGGTCCGGGAGGATCCCACATGCCGTGGGGCGGCTGGGCCCATGAGCCATGGCCACTGAGCCTGCACGTCCGGAGCCTGTGCTCCGCAACGGGAGAGGCCACAACAGTGAGAGTCCCGCGTACCGCAAAAAAAAAAAAAAAAAAAAAAAGATGAAATTACTCTAAGAATGGCAGAAGAGAAATAAAAAGAGCCTGGATCTTTCTTCATATTTTGAACATGTACAACCAATGCCAATAACCTCCTCCTGTAGGGCGCGGCCGGATAGCCATTACGCATGCACTAAGTATGCCGCTAGGGCGTATGCACCTAATATGCTAATCAGGTTTTGAAGCAGTGGCCTATCCAAAGTCCGGCTTGCGAAATGCGATAACCATACGGACGAATCAGGGACTTACACGAGTCCTTAAGCCCTTATATAAGCAGACAGGCTCGAGCGTACGGGGTCTTCCTTCCATCCGCCCGAAACCAAGCTGTACTCCAATAAAGTGTGATGCGAGAAGAATCTAGCGTGTGGTGATTCGTCATTCTGCTGGTCAGAAGCGGCTCGCCGCATCCTCCTTCTTATTATAGGAGAGGAATAACCCCTAATTTTTAGGCCATTATTTGTTGGGTTTTCTTAAGCATGAAGACTAATTCCATTCCTTGCTGAAACAGAAACAGAAAGCAAACTGGCAGGGCTGCACTTTGTGTGAATATTGAAAACAAATGGTCCAGTAATAATGACTGAACGCACTTGGAATAAGATAGATAAGGTGGCTAGTATTCATGACTCATTCCAGATTATTCTTTGCCATTTGTTTTACATGTTTGTACCTAAGAAGAGCTTTCAAATTCTTGGGAACTTGCCCACTGACTGTATAGTATCAGAAACCAACCTACTTGCACACTCTTCCGAATGGCATGGAAACAAGAGAGGTTTGGATGCAGCAATGAGATTCGAGAGAGGGGAAAAAAAGAATTGATGTCGTTAGTTTTCAAAGGTAAGGGCAATGGAGGAAGAGTAACACACTTCCTCAGTTACTGGTCCAGGAATCTTCAGATGAGATTCTGAGCAAGTTCTTGGTGTACCTTAATTTTCTCTTCCTTGTCCTTCAAGTTGCCATGGGGAATTCAGTATGAAAAATGAGTACTTCTTTTGCTTGAACCGTTCCCCATTTATAATCATAGAGTCCAACGGTGAACAGGCTATCATCTTTTTTTTATATATAAATTTACTTATTTATCTTTGGCTGCATCGGGTCTTCGTTGCTAAGCACAGGCTTTCTCTAGTTGCGGAGAGCGGGGGCTACTCTTCGCTGTGGTGTGTGGGCTTCTCATTGCGGTGGCTTCTCTTGTCGCGGAGCACGGGCTCTAGGCACGCAGGTTTCAGTAGTTGTGGCTCGCACGCTCTAGAGCTCAGGCTCAGTAGTTGTGGCACACGGGCTTAGTTGCTCTGTGGCATGTGGGATCTTCCCAGCCCAGGGCTCGAACCCGTGTCCCCTGCATTGGCAGGTGGATTCTTAACCACTGTGCGACCAGGGAAGTCCAGGCTATCATCTTTGTTGTAACTTTTCCTTCATTCAAAACTGAGCCTTTCATATATACGTAGGGCATCTTCACAATTTGCAATTCACGTGGCAAGCGACACTGGTCAACTTGAGCATAACTAATTATCCTAATCCCCAAGGAGGTGAGAAGAAGCTAAGAGATGAACTGAGTCCTCTGTATGTCTCTGAGGCAGGAAGAGTTATCGGGAGGCTTAGACACAGAAAGCCTTCCTTCCATGGCTTTCAGAGCACACTGACAACCCATTTGCTTCCAAACAACTAGTACTCAGGGCAGAGATTGCCATGTCTTCCACCACTTCTGGAACACACCATAGTTCCTAGCAGCCGAGCCCTATGAACAGACAGTAACACATACAAGAAGCCAAGTTATCAGAGATGGGGGGAAAACCAACAGATCAGAAAAAGTTTTCAGTGAAACAGGGTTGTGGATGTGATGGACAACTTCCAAAAATAATTAGGTCCATGTAAGTAGATTAAATTACAACAAACATACACAAAAGAGTCCCTGAAACTTAAAAAACAAAAGGAAAGGAGAAAGGTCATGCATGAGCTGGGAATTTGTGGCCTGAAAGTGGAAAAATATCTCAAATTATAGGTCAAAATTAATTCCTTAACCAGAAGAATTTTTAAAAATTACTTCCAGACAAAAAGAACAAGTGACATGTGAAGCAAAAAGATTCTGATTAGCATCACACATCTCAACTGCAACACTAAGAATATGATGTATTTTAGGCCACTGGACAAACAGAGCTGTAATCCCAAACATTATACCCAACCAAGATATCACTTACCTATTAGGATGAAAAAAGAACTGTGGCTTACCAGAGATTCAGAGAGTATATTACCCCACCTGAGGAAAATACTAAGAACCAAACAAGATATTAATTAGAAGACAGACTTCAATGTAGAGGAAAACAAAGGAAGCAGAGGGAAATAGGGGTGAGCAATAAACCTTAATATACGTGTATATGTGTATATAGCCAAGAGCTAGGGAGGCAAAATGCATGAGACAGCCCTACACAATAAAGAAGGCCTCGGGATCAAAAGATTTCTCAGCCAAGTTCCTCCTAATCTTTAACAGGTAATTTCAATGATCTCATATTTAAACAATTCTAAACCATAGACAAAGATGAAAATCTCCCCAATTCATTTTATGAAACAGCATTATTCTAAAAACTTTTTATTGAAAAAAATGTGTACATGTAAGTTAGATGGATTTTCATTAACAATGCACCGTAAACAGGCATTCAGATAAAGAAACAAAACATTACCAACGCTCCAGAAGTCCCCCTCAGACTTCCTTTCAGACAGTCTCCTCCCCTGCCTACCTCCCACTGAGGATAACCACTTTCCTGACTTCTAACAGCATAGATTAGTTCTGCCTGTTTTTGTACTTTATATGAAGAAAAGCAAATAGCATTCTTTTATATCTGGCTTTTTAGGCTGATCATAATGCTTCTGAGATTCATCCATATGCTGCACATAGTTATAAACTGTTCATTCTCATTGGATCGTATTCCATTGTATGAACACACAAAAATGTATTTACCCATTCTACAGGTGGATGGACTTTTAGGTAGTTTCAGGTTTGAGGCTATTACTAGTAGTGTTGCTATAAACATTCTAAAACATATTTTTTGGTGAACATATGTATGCATTTTATTGGGTGTATGCCTAGAAGCAGAATTACTAGATTCCATGGTAGGAATATTTTCACTTTAGTAGATTCTGCCGAATGGTTTTCCAATAAATTGGAAACTGTATTTGAAAAAATTTGCATTCTCACCAGCAGTGGATGAGCCTTCTGATTACTCCCATATTTTGCCAACCTGCATTATTTTTTACACCTAATAAAATAATCCACTAAAGAAATCTACAGACTCTCACTTATGAACATTCACGCTAAAGTTCTAAATAAAAGATTAGCAACTGGAATACTGACTTATAAGAAAAGAATAACACATTATGACCAAGCAGGCTTTATTACAAGGAGAAAAGAGTGGTTTCATGTCAGCAACTCCACACATAATCCAGCTAGTTAATAGATTAAAAGAAAGTAACACATGTCCACATCAAAAGATGCTGAAAAGGCATTTGATAAAATTAGCAGCTACACCTAACAGAATCTCTCGGTAAAACAGGAAAGAATGTATTTAAATAAGATAAAGATTATTTACCAAGTAGCAACACAAATATTCTAAATAAATACTCAAACTATCTTTGCTAAAATCAATAACAGAGATGCCTGCTATCACTGTTATCACTCAACGCTATGATGGAGTTTACAGACAATAAAGATTCTAGAAAAGAATCTGTCAAACATTGCAAAAACCGCTGAATTATTTTTGTGTCACCATTATATTTCTACAAATTCCAAGAGACTCTAGTGAAAACTGCTGAAATTAATGAGAAAATTTAGCAAGTATATATAGTAAAGTTGTATACAAGATAAGTACACAGAAAAATACAGGCTTTTCCTTTATTTATAATAAGCCTTTAGAAATGCAAATGGAAAAAAGAATCCATTCACAGTAATGACCAAAAGGCTAAGAAATAAGAATACATTTAATAAAAAAGACGCAAGACTTGAATGAAGAAAACTCTCAAATCTTACTATAAAGCTATAGACAAGACCTGAGCAAACTGAAAATGATACAATTTTCTTAGTTCTTAGAAGACAATATCATATGTCAAATTTCCCAAAATTAATCTGAAAATTTAATGCAATTTCAACCCCTAATTGGATAAAGTGATCACAAATTTCAAATGGCCAAGAAAAGTAGTAAAAAGGACAGTAGGCAGGTGTGTGGGGTAGGAAAATGTTCTGCCTGATCATCTTATAAAACCACTGTTCACAAACAGAATAGAAATCCACTGTAATTAAATCCATATGATACTGCCATATGTAAAGAGAACTAGAAGTGAAACAGAATAGCATATTGAGAAGTAAATCTCATCATATGTGAAAATTTAATATACGGCAAAGTTGGTGTTTCAATTCATTGGGAAAAGATAGTTTATTTAATAAAGGGTGCTAGAACAATTGGCAACTCACTCGGAAGAAAGTAAAGTTGCATCCATAGCTTGCATTGTATACAAAAACAAATTCCAAATGGAGTAGATGAATTAAAAATAAATAAAATGCAGAAGCCATTCCAGGAGACTATACATGCCACTCAGGGGTGAAGACCTTAAACAATACAGAATACTTCAAAATGTTTATATATTCACAAATGTCTGTATTTTGAAAAATAAAATAATATATAGGATATATACTAATATAAAGTTTTGAATGAGAAAAGATATTATAAATATGGTCAATAGACAAATCAAAGATCTGGAGAAAATTTGCAAATAATAAGAGAAAGTTTATAATACACAAAGAGCACTTATAATTTTTTTAAAAGACTGCAAATATGGGCGAAATGTTAATAAAAATGAAAAATAAAAATGAATAAAAATGAATTAAAATTTTAAATGTGAATTTAAAAATACAAATATGCAATTCACCTTAAGAGTGAAATTCAAATGGCTAAGTTTTCTATGGAAAAAGTACTTATTAATGTGGTTAATAGACAGCTTAGAAGAGTTAGAAAAAAATGTTTGCAACTAAGAGTAGGAAGGCTTAATATACAAAAAGCTCCTACAAACTAAATAAAAAGACAAACACAATAGAAACATGAGCAAAAATATGAATAAAAATTAAAATGAATATAAAGGTACAAATAAAAATATGAATATTTATGGTAGGCAGAATTCTAAAATGGTCCCCATGATCTCTGCCCCTGGTGTTACTCCTTTGATAATGCTACACTTACAGGGCAAAGGGCCTTTGCAGATGTAACTAAGGATACTAACCAGTTGACCTTAACATACAGAAATTATCTGGGTGGACCTAACCTAGTCACATGAGCCCTTTAAAAAGGCTGGTAGCAGAAAACAGAGTCAAAACATGAGAAGGATCCGATGAATGCCTGCTAGCTTTGAAGATGGAGGAGACCACGTGCAAGGGCTGGAGGGTAGCCTTTAGGAGCTGAGAACAACCCTAGTTGACAGTCAGCAAGGGAACAGAGACCTCCATCTTGCAACCATCCTATAATCCCAAGGAAGCGAATTCTGCCAACATGTATGAGATTGGAAGTGAATTCTTCCCCAGGGCCTTCAGCTAAGAGCCCAGCCTGGCACACACCTTCATTCCAGCCTTATTGGAAACTAAATAGAGAGCCCAATCAAAGCTTGCTTGAAGTTCTGAGCCACGGAACCATGAGATAATCAGTGGGTCCTGTTTTAAGCTGTTAAATTTGTGGTAATTTGTTATGCAGAGATAGAAAACTAATACAATAAGTAAATTATGAATGAAATCCAAATGACCAAAGAACATATGGAAAGTTTTCCAGATTTACAGTAGTAATGAAAATGCAAAGAAAAAAACACTGCGAAATCACTATACCCACCACCAGGCTTTTCTTCCTTTCCTTTTCTTTTTTTTAAATGCTACAACAGCTTTTGCTAATGGGTATAAAGGGTAACAGTATTTTTGTATATTTACTGATGGAAATATAAATTGTCCCACCAGCCTTCTTGGGAGACAACCTGTCAACATTTATTTAAAAGTTTTAAATCAACATACCCCTTAACCCAGCAATCCTACTCCAGGGAATCTATTCCACAGAAGTAAAACCATCATGGTCATGAATATGTGCACAGGCACAATTACCATAATAGTAAAAACATGGTGACAAAGTAAATGCCCATCAATATGGAAGAGGTTTAATAACCTCTTCATCATCATACAGTATTACCCAGCACTAAAAAGAGTAAGAGCTATAAGACAGACTTGGAGGGATTTTTATCATACATTGTTGGATAAGAAAAGATGCAGAGGATATGTATGATCCCATTTAAAGCAAACTGACCCACCCAAAAAATCTCATTTTATATAAAACTGTGTGTGTATATTAAGAAATTTAAAAGCAATTATATATGTATAGACTTGTAAGGGGCTCACAATATACATTACATTTTAGAAGTTGCAGAGTAACTGTAGAAAAAGACAAAACCCTGTATGTAATGTTTGTGTATACATATTTGTAGGAATAAGAATAGATACATCAGGCTGCTACAAGGGAGGTGGGAGTGAAATGGTATGGCGGGATATGATTAGTTTTGCCATTATGCATCTTTATTATTTCATTTATTGCTCTTTTGTGATGTTCTTTTAACTGTATTAACTTAAATTATAGTACTATTAATTTGTATCACTCTTTTAATCTAACATCAAATCATCTCCCTTCCCTTTGTTTTTCCTCTGTACTTATCACGAATATTCAATGTATTTTACTTATTTGTTGTTTGTTTTCCCCAACTATAATGTCAGCTGCAGGTAAAGGATTTTACCTGTTCACTGCTGAACGCCAGCACCTAGAACTCTCCGGCACATAGCAGGCACTCAACTATTGAGGAAACTAATATTTTATGTACAATTTAAGGGCTCCTCTTGATGTTCATTTTAACCTGATTTCTCCTAAAAAACTTGGTATTTCAGAAGCTATCAGGAGTGTGACAGAATTACATGATAAGAAGACTGAATTCAGGGAGAGAATAATAGTTATTCCTCTGATACTTATTACTGCCTGACAGTTTATCAGGTGTTATATATTATCTCAAGTCAATCTAAGTAGGCAGATCTATGATACCCATTTTGTACATGAAAAACCAACTCAGATTAGTTTATCTAAAGTCTCATGGCCAATAAATGTCCTGTGCCCAGGCCAAAATCCTGTTCTTTCCTCTGTGCTATACTGATTGTAAAGGAATCATGTTTCAATAATTAAAAAAGAGATAACAGTTCTTACATAATATATAGGTTTAATATTATTTTGAGATTTATTTAGTTGAATATTTCATAGTCACATAATTCACTGCTCTGTTGATGATTCTATTAATGATTTAAAAGTCATTTGACTGTTAAATATAAATACCCTGTCCCTAACTAGTGTTCCTGAAACAATTAAGCTGTTCAGCTCAAGGTCTCAAGCCTCCTGGGCCCTGCTGGAGTGGTAGCAGCACACCAAGACAACACAGAACTATTCCTAGGAGAGGTAATAAACATTCAGACAATTACCATCAAATCTTCAAGACAAAATCAGCCCTAAGAACATCCTGAGGGATTCTGTCCCAGACTCTTCAACTCCAAAGCAAGCTCCCCAGAGAAACGTCTTTCTTGACAACCTTCTACTGGGAGAAGCTTCCTACCTCTTTGGAGAAAAATGCCAGTCAGGAAGAGCAGGACCATCTGAGGGTCACAAGGGAAAAGACTGGTGGACCCTGTCTGGGCCCAAGACAGTCAAGGCAGGGTTAGGTTCCAGGCTGGAGAGTTCCCCGTCAAGGGATCAGAGGCCAGTGGGTTGGTGTTCAGGAGGATAGGGGGACAGAAGGGATACCACAACAGAGCTTAGAGAGATCCCCTACTCCCCCACATGCTTTGCTCAGTTCCAAAGCAGTCAAAACTGGAAGTGCGTAGCAGAAGAGGGTGCTGCCTTGGGCATCCTGTTGCCACCTTTCAGGTGAGGTCCAAATTCCTCCCCAAGGAGGGTGCAGACCTCAATCTTAGCGTCAGCTCCACAGACCTAAATACATTTGAGATTGCCAAGGGACTGGCAGAGATGCTTTTTTCTTTTCCTTTGTTTTTGGTGATCTGGATACATTTAGAGTTTCAAAACGTGTTCTCTGATCACTCAACCAATAAATATTTATCGAGTACTTTCTATATGGTAAGGCACCAGGAGAGGTGTTGAGGAATATAAGAAAAACAAATATGGTCCCTGCCTCAAGGAGCTTAGAGACAGCAGCAAATAACCATCAACTCTTATTTTTTAGGTGACAAGTGAGCAATACCAAATATGTAAAATCTGAGTTAAGAATGGGGTTAAGAATCAAAGCATTCAGAATAAAACTCATCACTACCTGCTCCTCATGCCTCAAAAAAAAAAAAAAATCCACAAGGTTTTGAAAGATACGTATGTAAATTAGACTTACAGTATATTCCTTGACAATCTTTGTACTCCCAAAACAATTCTAAAATTCACACAAAATAAAATGTGATTATCTGCAGAGACAAACTGTATATAACTTGCATACATCAAGGGTATAAAACTGCCTTGATCTACAACCTTCAAGTTCAAAAGTAAAATTATTTCTGCCTCCAGAAAGCAATGACGTTTCTAAGAGAAAAAAGTCTGCTTGCAAGTTCTATTTTTTTTAAATTTAATCATCAGATATATATTCCTAGGTATCCTACAACAATGAGAAATAAGGAGCTTATTGTCCTGCTTGTTTAAAAGGCTGATCAAAGGAATAAAAGAAAGTCTGAATGTTTCAGAGTTGGGGAAAAACCTCCTTTCTTCTGACCCTGAGATATACAAGGAAACTGAACAGGTACTCTTTCATTGAAAAAGTTTCCTCTTAAACGAACTGATTGTTAAATGGTATTTTTGGCTAAACAAGCATACTTTCAAAATCTGTGAATGGCAATTGGCAGAATCTAACCTTATCCTTGTTAGCTCTGAAGGGACACTATTAACATTACTTACGTGGTATACATGCTCTATCTTAACTTTCCATTCATTTCAACATTTATCAGATGCACAAGGCTCCATGGTTTACCTGCAAGCTATGTATAAAAATACTGCTTTTCCAGTCAGCAAAATACTAAGATATTTACCACATATGAAAGAATTCCTACATGGCACTTGAGTATTGGTGGGGAGCAGGGGTCAGGCGTGTTATCCATAAATTACTGCAAAAAGATACGTGAGACCATTGCGTTCTTTTTCTAAAATACACACTGAGTGAAATAATTCCATCAATAGGATATTCTGAAATATGTGGGCTCAAAGCTTGTAGAAAAATATGTAAATATTTTAACAAATGCTTCTGAAAGCACAAAGTCATTCAAAACAACAGAACTCATTCTATAAAAATGATTCTATCTTTTCACGAGATTATCACTTGGCTACATTAGGACATTTCTTACATGTCTGGTCTTCATTCTGACATATGCAGATGACACAGCATACCTGGGCCTATGTTAATATAGCTTCCTACAATATAATAAAAAGCTATGTTGTCTGACACTTTAACCAGGGGACTCCAGGATACTTTTGACGTAGTTCCCCAAAATCTTTAATTTAGATGACAGGGATCAATGACAAAAAAGCCAGAACTGGAACCATTCACTTTTACAGATCAAACGGCTCTTAGAGGTCATCTTTACAAGTCTTTTAACGAGAAAGGAAGACAATGGGTGATGGGTCCAGATGAGAGGCTAACTGTGTTTTCCTTTTCAGTGTGATACATCTTTCCCCACACCCTCACCCAAGTTACCCAGCACTGAAAGAAAACCTTCTGATGAGTTTCTTTTGCTTTAAGGTAAGTTAATCTTATTTATTTCTGAAAAATTACTGCCTTGGTCCCACTTCCATAAGGAAGGAGTAGGTGATGTCAGTATACATTAACATTTCAACACATTTTATATAAACCACAAGCTGCTTATTTTCTCAACATATGCTTAACATAAAATTTTGCTTTCCATGCATGCAGTTGTTTTTTTTTTTAATTAAAGAAAGTTTTTCAGTTTGGGAATTCTCATTTGTGAATGATGGGTTTCCCTACCATTACCCTTAATTTGATGATGCTGTTATATGAGGTAATTCAAAAATATCTTTGGTTTGAGGTTATAGATTGGGAACCTGATACACACCCTGGATCTTATAAGGACATGAAAAACTTTGGCATGTGAATTAATAATACTAATTCTAGTACTCCAAGTGCTATTTAACAGATGTTTTGCTGTGGGTTCTCCTTTATATCACTGGATTAATTAACTCTTTAAAGAGGCACACAGGAAAAGTCAAAAGGGAGTTAGCATCTGGAACAGTCTTCCTGTAAGGTGAATGGCTAAATAACCAAGGATGAGAGAATTTTCTATGAAACAGACCCTTCCAGTAGGAAAGATATTGCAGATTTTATTCTCCCAAATAGTCAGATCCTTCTTCAAGTCTGACCAAAAACACCATTACCTTTAGTCTAATAACTAAGAATAAGAAAGGCTTAGGGTTTTGTAAGATCTAAGTGAAACTTGAAATGAGTAATTTTCCGTTTGGTGGGTTTTGGATTCTGTTTGGTTTTGAAAGTATACAAAATATACTAAATTAGAATTTGTGTTTCAGAAAATATGGAATCTAATTTTCAAAGTTGCATGTCAGTGCTTCTCCACAGAGCTAGAGCGTCCCCATCATTGTAAACGACAGGTGTAACTGAGAAGTAACAAGTGGAGGGATGTGTTATGGTTATAGCATTGGATGCTACCAGATTTCCAGGTGTTCCTGGGGAATACTCTAAGTGCCAGGACAACCTAAGACCCTTCAAAACCTCAGTGGTGCCCTTGGGAAACCTAAAGCAGGTTAGAATACCATTCTGAACCTGGGCTGACCCCAGAGGGTCCATCAATCCTTGAAAAACTTTTGGAGTCCTCTTGACCTTCTGAGCTAGATGACTCTAAAACAACTCCAGCAAATCACATCTCAGTTCTCATTACAAGGGACAAAAGGGACATTTCTGACACTACTGAAAAATGTGTACATACCAAAGAATAGAACACATTACTACAGCAGCATATGAAACATCATAGAACAGTGGATAGTTTCAAAGACACCAGAAGTGGTACCTTTTAGATTCTATATATTATTGTGGCTCCAGATTGGAACAAAGAGACAGTAAGTTCTGAGCAGATGCCCTTGAAAAATAATGTTGATCTGAAGGAGCAAGGGGTAGAAGGCTTATGCTTGCCTGTTAAGTAGCCAAACAAAGAAAAAATAAAAACACATTAAATTTATATGTGTATGTGTAATTTTTAAAATTATGTAACTGAATACTTGAGATAAAATATACATATGTCCCTGAAAGTATCATGATCCAATCGTGTGGGGTATTTTAATTTTACTGGTTTTACAAAGTCCCAAACTCTCTATAATGATAAATTTCTCCACCTTCCTTACAATCAATAATTAAGATTGGTTCATTACTTTGGATTCACATCTACTTTGTCTAATACACTTTTATTTCTCTGCACCCCTTTACTACCTAACCCCCAAAACAAAATCAGGTTGTATTAAAGTATTTTAACTGTAAACCCACTAGATTCCAAATCTGACAAATATTTCAATTCATGAGACACCTATAGCACATTATCTATATTTGTACACTTTATTTAAAAACAAATAATACACTTAGAGCCACCAAAAAAGGATATCTTAATTAGCTTATCCATACCCTGAATTTACAAAAGAAACTTCTTGCACCACAAAAATTAGCATTTAGATTAATTTACATTAATTGATATTACACCTAAATTTTAAAATACCTGAAGATCAAACAATCTGGCCCAGGGATCACCAGTTGGAGGGGTGAAGGGGTGTGGAGAAAAGGAGTTATTGATGAATCTGAACTGATGATGCCCTGAGGTCAGCTCTAGTAAACTGAAGTGGAGAAGACATAAAATAACCAGTAGATTACAGGATTTGTAATCCTTCTGGATTACAAAACCAGAAGTGGTTCCTCCTAAAAACAGGTATTAGATCATATAGTTGGGATAGGTATAGGGGATACCTCTTAATCTGGATTGGAAAAAAGCTGTGTGGAGAAGGGGGCTGTATTTGTTTCTCACAAGAGGCAAACTTCAGCCAAACAATGAAAAGAAAGTACGGAGGGTGGTAATGTGGTAGACTGAAGGCTTTCTGATTGCTGATGACACCAAATTTAGCAGCTCTCTACAAGTCAACTAAAATACCATTCTCTAAGACATTTTCAGAGAGGAGCTAACACACAACCAGGGAAAAATCATTCTACGTTAACAAGGCACTCA
Organism: Phocoena sinus; assembly: GCF_008692025.1. NCBI lineage: Eukaryota > Metazoa > Chordata > Mammalia > Artiodactyla > Phocoenidae > Phocoena > Phocoena sinus. The sequence goes on from NC_045775.1 coordinate 29,568,988, forward strand.
CTGGTTCACAGCCTGTTAAAAACCCAGGCAGACATTACAGTTAATATAAATTAAAATGAACTTTCTAATTTGCATCCAAGGGATGACAGGCATGTGGTCCCAGTTAAATCAAATCTAAAGCTTGGCTAGCAAAGATCCAGAAAATTCTGACCCTTAAGCACCACTTCAGGAATACTCCTAGAATAAATAAGTGGGATCAAGAGATCTCTGTTTGGCTTTATATTCGCTTTTTTTTTTTGGATTAAAAAAAAAAGATGCAATCTGTTTAATACTCCGTGAATCCGGAATCCTTTACAATGACACTGAGATCCAGTTGGATGATGGATATATAGCCAATTAAAAAACTTTCAGTGGCAAAAGTAGAATGATTCAAATCATCTACCAAGGACCTGATCTGTCCTTTGTTTTTTAAACACAGGTATGTTAGTTTTCTGGACCTTCTTCTAAAATGAACTGAAGGAATTGATACGTTTCAGAAAAATATACATACAATTTCTGTCAGCTACTACTTTTGTACAACCTGAATCCCAGTGTTAAACAAAATAATGCAATTATATAAATAACTAAACAACACAGTAACAGAGGCAACTTCTGAGTAAATAAAATTAATGATTAGGTACTTAATAGCCTTGAAATAGCTTTCAAAGAATAAAGTAAGCTGAAGAAAATTATACTTAAGAGCTCTTTTCCCATGTAAATCAGTAACAGTTTGGCTCTTGGCTGAAAGCATCACACAGACATATACTAACCAGAGACTATCTCCAACTCACTATCAACATTGATGATAAATTTTAAGCAGTTCTTTCAAAAGAAAATCAAAATTAATTCTAAACCTTTCAATCTGATTTGTGACATCTTTGTTCAATATAACTTAAATGACAAAGCCTGAGAAAAGCACCAACGCAGATTTTTAAATTGCATCCAACCATTATTTTAGATGTCATAAAGATTTGCTTGAGTCAAAATGGCAGCAATGACAAAGAGGTAGATATGAAAGATGCCATTTAAATACTATTCTTAGGCGGAACTTTAACTAGTTCAGGTGTTTAAAAATCATTAAAAATGATTTTTCCTAGTTGAATCTTCATCACATAAGAATCATGACATGCTCTTGTGTAAAGGGGAAATATATGAAGTGCTAAAAAAGTGAGCCTTTAAAAATTACATTTACTTAGCCAACGTTAATGAGACCCCATAATTTTGGTGAATCAATAATTTCTCCTACTACCTGAACTTGACTTACAATGAAAGAAGAGCCATTTTCTTCTCTACTGAAATTTCTAGGAATTCACATTCAAAATTCTTGGAAAGTACTTATGGTGCTCAGAAGAGCACGAAGACAGCGCATGAAATGTCCCCTGAAGTCCTAGAAGTTGAACAGATACATTAAAAAGACATTGATGGTCACAAATCAGGACCTTCACAGATTGGCAAACACTCACACACACACACACACCTCTCTCTCTCCTCTCTCCCTCTCTCTCTCTCTCTCTCCCTCTCTCTCTCTCTCATACCCCTTCCCCCACAAAAAAACTCAATCCTCATCCTCGCTGTAAGGCTGCATTTGTATTTTTTTTTTTTTAAAGGCACCTCTCTTTCTCTAGCTATTGCCTTCTTGATGATATCTGTTTTGTCAAAAATCCTGAATGTTCAATGGAAATAGTTCAGTACTGAGAATGGAATACTTTTCAATTCACATTTGAATAGTCAGGTTTTCTTACATTCAGATTTTAATAAACTAGAATGACAGTCTTTAAAACAAGCATGCTAGCCTATAATGAATATAGTATATACAGTAATTTAAACATTTAGAACTATATATTATACTGCAAAAGCAAACAGCACAACACTCATACTCGTCATTACCTGCTGTGTACACTACCTCCAAAAATGAATATACAAAACAGTAAAATGCACCTATGGTTTTATATATATATATATATATATATATATATAGTCTATATATATTATATATATTCCTACAATATATATAATATATATTTATAAAATATACATACATTTTAGACATTTTCAAATAAATCTTCATCATTATCTCCCAAAGAAATTTATAGCAAGAATACTGAAGGAATGAAAGTCAGATAAACAAAAAATTTCTCACAAAGTTTGTTATCAGTGATGCAGCTCAATTTCCCCCTTTTAGTCATAACTAAAATGATTATAAAAGCTAAATACTTTGCATAACTAATTATCTGTTTAATGGCAAAAATTGCTAAACTTGTTCAATAGAAAAATACTGAAGGTCATTATATCACTTATGTTAAATATCTGTCTATGGTTCAAGTAGCAAATGAGCTCCATATGACAGCTGAGTTTTGAGAAGGGTGCTGCAAGCTCCCAGAGATGTATCCATAGCATGTGAAGATAAGGCAGGGACCCACATCTCCTGCTGATTTCCATACTATTCCAATACATTTCATACAAAATATTTACAAATGAAGCACTATGACAGCATTTCAGTGACTGTTCAAATCTGGAATTTGTTCATTTTGTCAATTTTCATTGAATTTTTGATAAACTGAGGGAAAATTCAGACACATATATATGCTTCTATCTGGTTGGAAGACAGCTTTGCCTCATTTCTACACTGAGATCATAACAGTGCTAGTGGAGAAGAATCTCTGTTTTTGGGTACAATCTCCAAGAGCATAGCACTGGCTTTCTAAGGAACTTTCAACAGTTCCATCATTTGCACTACAGTCTACATATCTCATGGTTGTTTTCTACTTACTAACAGAAAAATGCATTTCAACCCTGCGGCATAAAATGCAGGTGAAGAGAGTGGCTTGGTTTTGAGAATTCCAGTGACAGAAGGAAAGCAGGCACTGCGGACCTTGGAAAGTAATTAAAGCAATAATTGGTAAAACAATAGCCTGTAGTCATCCATCACAAATCTGCCAATTAAGAGCACCTGACTGGAATTTTCCAGTATCCTACAAATGTTAGGTCAGCAACATCATTTATTTACTTTGTGAACAATCAAAAGAGGAATTCGCCAAACACAATGTGGAATTCTATACCTGCATGGGAATATAAACATTTAACTGGTAGCTCATATCCAGGTCAAATCATTTGAATACACAAAGGAGTCCCTTGAGCCCACTGTGAACCAAAGCACAGATGAAACGACAAGGTAGCTGTGTCAAAATATTAAAGCATATCTGTATATCAAATTAGGCAAATTTAACACAGGTCTTTAAAGAAAACTTGCCTGTATACTACAGCGTTCCAGAGGCAGATAAGCAGAAATTTTAAAGAAAAACTGTTGATTAATATTGACACTATCGTGATAATACTTCTTCAGGGAGTAGATGTACATATTATCAGAAGTGCCACTGTTATGCTAATGGGATACATGGGCATAGGAATGTAGGAATTATATTAAAAGGTTAAAATATTTATGGATATGGACTTTTTTTTTTAAGTCTGAGAGCCTATTAAAAATACATTTTGCTGAAAATTTGGGTATTAGTAACTTATTTCTAATTTCCAGATTGGTCTCTGACATTTTGGGCAAATAAGGAAGAGTGTGAGGAGAGGTGAGACAGTTGTAGGGATGAGGTCTATATACTGGGTCCAGACAGTGGGGTCATGGAAATCCCAAGAGTTGACCATATGTGGGTCATAGGTAAGGTGTGCTCAGGGAACCCTGGTCCTTCAAGAATGGTTTTCCCCAGAAACAGTATTGATTCACTGCCTACTAAAACATGCTGTGTATTCCAATTAGACACTGGAGGTGGGGTAGGGAGAGGGAAAGAAAGACAGAACCTTTTAGCCAATATTATACACCAAACTATTCCATCCAGATTTCCAAGAGGTTCTTCTTCTTGGAGATATTAATAAGGGAATTCCTGGGGCACAAAACATTTGCTTTATTTAGTACTTCTGCAAAAGCAGCTGCCTGAGGTTAACCATATCCTTTGGACTATTAAAACATAATAATTATGAACTATTTTTGGTAGGTGTCAGATAATTTGAATGTAAGAGACAAAGAAGAAAGAGTAGAGATCATCTGAAGCATGGTTATGTGGGTTTTGATAAATAAGTACTTGCAAATAACTTCCAGCTTTTCAACCACTGAAAGGTAAGATTTCATTGATAGGAAATAATCACTCTGGTACTATAAACATCACATGAATAAAATGAATTTTAAAATTAACAGAAATTATTATAAAGATATGACCTGCTTGCCATTAAAAATAAACAGAATCTTAAACCTGAATAAGTTAAATCTTTTAGTAAAAGCAGACTCTATCAACTATTCTTCATAATGGTGAGTGTTTTTGACAGCTAAACTTTAGAATGGTACCAAATCTATTTTCAAAAATGTAATACAATATAGAAATCTGCTTAAAAACTAAATATTTGTTTAGCATTTCTGAATAATAATATATTTAACATGTTATTGCATTTCTTTTTTTCCCTCTAATAGGTAAAATGTTTTCCCAGGTGCTTTATGAGAACAGTTGAAAGGAGAGCTAAATTAAAAATGCATTTTAACACTGCCTGGTCATTATGCACATAGGGGTTAGTACAGCAGATATGATAAAGATTACTGTTTTTACTACCTAATATGTTTAACAAGATTTCTCAGGGGAGAACTAGGTCTAAATTTCCATTCTTCCTCTACTCATTCCCAGCCATCAACCTTTTTAATTATCCCTTATAATGTGCCCTATTTACTCAATAGGGGCAAGCTAAACCTATGTTCTTCGCTCAGGCCTGCCTAGCGAATTAGAACAACCTCAGAAATAAAAGCTCCTATTTTGGGAAAAATTTTAAAGTTTTCAGGCTCACAGATTCAGCTGAGCTTGCAGCAACCTGAACAAACCTTAGTTTTAGAAAACGAATTGCAAAACTATACTTTAACAAATGTTCTCTGTGCTCCTTCAGCAGAACAAAAGGGCTGGATGGGTTGACTCTTGCCCCGGTCTTCTGTATCTCTTTTGTGCAGTTGATTATTTATAAAGAGCTAGAAGGTGAAGATGATGCATTGTGTCATACAAAGACTTTAGCCAGTGCATCAGCCCCAGCACTGGCTATATAGCATTTGGATGGGTGGAAAGCTACATCATGAATTGATTCTTCAAACTTTTTCCGATGAGCTGTGAACTCTTGGATACACGTCTTACTTTCTAGGTTCCATAAACGTATTGAACAGTCATGACCTATATCAAAAGAAAAGAAATTAAGAGAAAAATTACATTAAATATAAAAATGGTAAGAATAAATAAATAATCCATAGTTGTACTTACTGCCAGACATTAAGTACAGGCCATTTGGATCAACTGCTAAACTTGTAACAGCTTCTAGGTGGGCTACCATCGAGTGGATCAGTTTGCCTTTGGAAAAAGAGATTGTTACTCTTTAGTAATAGTTTACCTTATCCTGAATACAAGCCAGCTACCTCGCTGTACTGGCTTCGCCAGTCACCCCTCTTTGTATAGTCTCTACATCAACAGCTTTTCCAACTGCTAAAACAACACATGTCTCCCTCCCTGCTCTGGCCATGATGATAATGAGAAACAAAAGCTCAAATTTCAGATTATATTTTTGTCTTTCACAAATTGGAAGTCATTAATTTGTACACAAATATTCCTTTAAGCCATGTTCATTAACTAAAACTCAGACATTATTTATCACTGACTTTGCATCCTTTAGCTACAGGCAAATTATCTGTTTTGTGGAAGCAGACGAAAATACTGAGACAAAGACAAAGTAACAGAGAGAAAACCTGGCCACAATTTTGGTGGAAACAGTACATAGAGATTAAAAATGTTAAATTATTCATCACTTGTAGCTAAGCAAAGTTAGCAAAAGTCAACACATTTACAAAGCCAGTAGCAGATACTCAGGTAAATATGGCTGCTAATACAGTGAGTTGTTCTCCCAACCAGCTCTTCATGCATTTCCTTTAGACTAGTGAAATATAAGCTAATAAAAATTGGGAAAGCCTCCATACCTCAGTGCAAATCAGTCAGGACCAAATAATCAGTATTATAATACAGAAAAAATTTAGTCCATGGAAAAACAAATAAAATAAATCAAATGACTCAGGAGTTTGCCATCTGTAATGATCATATGCCTCTACTTCCAGTAAATTTCTACTTTTCCACAATATATTCAAAACAAGAGATCATTTTATTGGTATCTGAATGAATTTTTCATTGTGTTCCTAGTAATAACCTTGGCTCTAGGGCCAAAATATAACACCTATTTACTATTAAATAAACCAAGATGATTCTATATGCTATCGTGAAGACTAGTTCTTAGCAGATTTAGATGGAGTAAAAAGAAACTGATCTGGGAGAGGATTTGTGTTTCAGTGCCTATTCGCTGACTATAAAGCCACTGACAGACACCAAAATTACAGCTGGGATTCTTTTTTTTTTTTGCTTTAACAATAATCAATTTAAATAAATTCTTACCTGTATTGTTATCATAGAATTTGATATGCCTGTCTTCATGAGCAGTGATGCTGATGGGAAGAGTGGGATGACTGATGACTCTATTTATTTGGCAGGAAGAGGTGGCTGCTAAAAAGAAAAAATTAAAGAGCAATACAAATTTGTCAAAGCTACTACTTCTTCACACAAAAGAGAACTGAATATTCACCTAAGAGATTGGAAAAGTAAATGATATGACTTTAACTTGTCTTTAGTTCATTTATTCTGCAATTGTGTTCATAATTGCAATGTTAGGAAATGAGAATCACCTGAGCAACACTCTACTGACAAATCTAGAAGTACCTGGGAATTAGAATTTCCTTTTCCACCACCTGCTATCAATGGATGCCACCTAGAGTTTAGCCCAGAGCCACTGACATTTCTCATTCTACAGTGTTCTATGATACTTTTGCTACTTTAATAAAATTCCATCATTACTTCATGTAGATAATTCCCAAACTTAAATCTCAGCTCATTCTAGATACAGAGCTCTTTACCACATGGTTATCATCTAAAGATAAGCATGACAAAGAGAATTTTTAACTCTTTAATCTTCTCTTTCTCATAATAGAAATGGTCATTTAACAGTCTACCATGTTTGGAATCTGAAAATAGCATCCTAATAGTATTTTTTTGCACACCATTTAATTGTGTTGAAAGGGATCTTAATTATACACACAATGAGACAGGCAGGCCACATGTCATTAGGTTCATAACACAGTGAATGAATCAAGGTCCAGAAAACATCTGTGACTTCCCCAAAATCATGGTAACAAAGCTAGTACCTATTCTAATTTCTACCTCTATCCCAACTAGATGACTCATGCAAATCAGGCAACTGCCAAAATCGCTACCTAAACTATCACAAGTTCCTCCTGACAGCCTTTTATGAAGTGGAAATCAATTATTAAGAACTTAAGTTTAATTAGTGATTTTTGTTACAATACTTTTTACAAGAAAAAAAGGGAAAATCTACACAAAGATAACACTAATTTAAGATATGTCAGAGTTAAAAACTAATTATTATATCATGGTCTTGGGAGAAGGGATGTCCTTATAAAGTACATTATTGGGACAACTGGCAAATTTGAGTGTAAACAATAACAGCATGTGTCAATGTCAAATTTCCTGATTTTGATAATGTAATGTGCTGTCAGAGAATGTCCTTATTCATAGGAATTACATGCTAAAGGATCTAGGGGTATAGGTATATAATAGGTATATAACGTCTCTTAAATGGCTCAGGATTTTAAATTATACACATACACAGAGAATGATAAAGTAAATGTGACAAATATGGCAAAATGTTAAAAACTGGTGAATCTGGGTGAAGGTTAACCAAGAATTCTTGTACTGTTTTTGAAACTCTTCTTTGAATAGGTATCATGAAGTTACACTCATAATAGAAAATATAGTGATGCATAGCTAAAAATAGCTCCAATATTAGTCTACTCTATTGGATTTTCATGTGGTACCTAGAAATATGACATCTTAAAAGCTGAAGGTAGTCTTTTTCCAATGTTAATGGCAGGCGGCCACCCAGCCTGTTATCTAAGTGCACAACAAAAAGTCACTTGACCATGTGGAGTAAGCTCTGGGTCAGTTATATTCATTTTAAATGGTCCTAAACAAAGAGTTTAGATTAAAAATTCAGCCTATGGATATTTTTTCCTCCAGAGATAACACACCACTGACCAATATCTGCCGTAAGGTCTAGCAGGAGAATAACAACAAAATACAAATACTTTAAGTAAAGTATCCGATATATTTTGGGAGAGAAGTTTCTGAGGATAGCTTCAATTACTTTGAGATCTAGAAAAGAAGCATGATAGAAATCAGGCAAAAGAAAGTTCTTATTTAGTAATACTTTTTAAGGAAATTTCTCCAGGTGATGGTAAATCAGACAAGTAAAAGTAAGCAAAATACAAAGAACACTAGAAATAAACTGAAGGCCTACTAGCCATCATTCTAACAATGAGTCTAAAAGAATCCTCCAAATATTTATATTCAGCTTATGATCTAAAAATAGTTTACCTTTCCAATGGTTTCACAAGTACCCAATTACCTGCTTCAACTACCTTTAACTTAATCATAGTCAAATCACCACTGCCATCAATAAGAAGAAAGGTAATTTATTCTGATTCTAACAACAAACATCTTTCATCCTGTTAAACTATATGAAATTCACTTTTACCTTAAAACATGTTTGGTCTGAACTTTAATTTAAAAAAACACCTGCTAAATTCCAGAATACAATAACATAGTCAAATATAAACAGCTAAGGGAGTCACAGTAGAAAGAAATAAATTTGCTTTATATAACTCTAAAGTAATCAAACTGATAACTTAGGAAATGTCAGGGCATATTATTATAACTCGAAATAGTTATCACTTATTCCAAGAATGCTGCCTTTGCTCAAAACGTTCTCGGCATTCTTCTTCAGAAAATGCTTCTAGTATCAGGCAAAAAGTCATATGACTTTACAGTTATACACTGTGAGGGAGAAATGGAATTGCCTAGTTTAGCTTATCCATCTCACTCACCGACTTGAGACCTTATTAATTTGTAGCAGTCATTAAAATCAACATTTACGTTGAGGACGTTCAAAGAACTGACCATACTCTCTGAAGGTAATTTGAAAAATGTTCACATCCTTCTTAATTTAATATTGGCTTTTTATTTTATTACAGTAGCTTTAGGTCATATATCTAAGCATGATTTTAAATTTACTAAGAGAGGGCAAAGTCAAGACGGCGTACTAGGAGGACGCAGAACTTGCGTCTCCTCACAACTAGGGCACCTACCAGGCACTGGTGGGGTACCACGGACACATAAGGGGACAGGAGGAACCCCCAGTGACCGGGTAGGATGTGGGGCGTGGGGGGGAGTGAAGGGGGAGGAGAAGTGGAGGCGGGACGGGACTGGCACCCCTGAGGGATGGATGGGGGAGGGGAAGGGATCCCATGCCGAAGGGAGAAATTGGGGAACCATTGGGAGGGCAGAGGATCTATACAGATTGCCAACAAACACATGAAAAAATGTTCAACATCACTAATCATTAGAGAAATGCAAATCAAAACTACAATGAGGCATCACCTCACACTGGTCAGAACGGCCATCATCAAAAAATCTACAGACAATAAATGCTGGAGAGGGTGTGGAGAAAAGGGAACCCTCTTGTACTGTTGGTGGGAATGTAAATTGATACAGCCTCTATGGAGAACAGTATGGAGGTTCCTTAAAAAAAACCAGAAGTACCATACGACCCAGCAATCCCACTACTGGGCATATACCCAGAGAAAACCATAACTCAAAAAGTGTCAGGTACCACAATGTTTACTGCAGCTCTATTTACAATAGCCAGGACATGGAAGCAACCTAAGTGTCCATCAACAGGTGAATGGAAAAAGAAGATGTGGCACGTATATACAATGGAATATTACTCAGCCATAAAAAGAAATGAAATTGAGTTATTTGTAGTGAGGTGGATGGACCTAGAGTCTGTCATACAGAGTGAAGTAAGTCAGAAAGAGAAAAACAAATACTAACACATGTGTATGGATTCTTAAAAAAAAAAACTGGTCATGAAGAACCTAGGGGCAGGACAGTAATAAAGGTGCAGACCTACTAGAGAATGGACTTGAGGACACGGGGAGGGGGAAGGGTAAGCTGGAACAAAGTGAGAGAGTGGCATGGACATATATACACTACCAAACATAAAATAGCTAGTGGGAAGCAGCCGCATAGCACAGGGAGATCAGCTCGGTGCTTTGTGACCACCTGGTGGGGGGGATAGGGAGAGTGGAAGGGAGACACAAGAGGGAGGGGATAAGGGGATGTATGTATACATATAGCTGATTCACTTTTTGATACAGCAGAATCTAACACACCATTGTAAAACAATTATACTGTAATAAAGATATTAAAAAAATAAAAAATACAAGAAAGAAATTCATAGTCACTGAGAAAAAAAAACTTTATACAGATAATATTCCTCTGGGCTCAGCCCATAATACTGCATTTCCTGTTGCCATGACATCAGTGGTCACTATTACAATCCCCAGGATTCTGTGTAGTGCAGAGAGAGAGAGAGAGAGAGAGAGAGAGAGAGAGAGAGAAAGAGAGAGAGAGAGAGGGAGGGAGGGAGGGAGAGGGAGAGAGAGAAAGCCAGAGAAGACAGTAGTTTTTCTTTCTATTTCCCTTCTTTTTCCAATTCTTTCTTTCTTTTATCTCAAAGAAACACCAAAAGAAAAGTGCAAGCCAAACAGGCAAGGGAGGCAGGGGAAACTTTTGCCTTTTCTCAATATGTTGGCTAAGGATGCACCAGGCTCCTTGAAGATGTGCCCTGAGTCAAGCTATCTGAACCGGACACTCTTGGTTGCCTAAGCAGGGCACCTGCTTCCCTGCTTCCTCCTTTATAACACAACCCAACTTGGTAAATGGAATAAATGTAGCCAGAGGGCTCAAAGGAAGCTGGTCCATCCCCAGCTCCTGGGGAGGATCCCAATTCCAAGTCTACGCCAAGGATGGTTTTGTGTGTGTGTGTGTGTGTGTGTGTGTGTGTGTGTGTGTGTGTGTGTGTGTGTGTGTGTGTGTGTGTGTGTGTGTGTGTAGTCCCCCTTGCTGGTGATTGCTTCAGGACCGCAGGCTTGAGCCCATCATCACAGGGCTCTCCAGTTGATCGTGACTATTCAAGGGTGGGCTGTGTCCCAAGATGTATCACACAGACAGGAAGGAAAAACTTTAATCGTATGTTTTTCAGGGTGAGGTCGTCTCTCTTGTTGGAAAGGAACAAGGGAGCAGGTTGTTCCAGGTATGCTGGCAGCCATGTTGTGACCGCGGGGCAAGTTAGTCTGAGGAAAAAGCCAGCACACAAAGGAGGAAGGCAGCCAGATAAATCAGAGAAATGGAGCTGGAGCTCTGATTGTCTTGTGTCTAGAGGTCGGTGCTTTGCGATGACCTAGAGGGGTGGGATAGGGAGGATGGGAGAGAGGCTCAAGAGGGAGGGGATATGAGGACACGTGTATGCATATGGCTGATTCACTTTGTTGTGCAACAGAAACTAACACGGTATTGTGAAGCAATTATACTCCAATAAAGACCTATTAAAAAAAAGTATTTAGACATTTTAAAAAAATAAAAATAAGCTACAAGGATATATTGTACAACATGAGGAATACAGCCAATTTTTATAATAACTATAAATGGAGTATAACCTTTAAAAATTGTGAATGACAATACTGTACACCTATAACATATAATATTGCACAGCAACTATTCTTTAAAAAAGTAAAATTATGAGAAATGAAAACCAGATTTATTTTATACAGGCCTATCTCATTTTATTGTGCTTTGAAAATATTGTGTTGTTTTAAAAATTGAAGGTCTGTGGCAACCCTGTATTTAGCAAGTCTATTGGTTCCATTTTTTCAATAGAATTTGTTCACTTCATGTCTATGTCACAGTTTGGTGATTCTTGCAATATTTCAAACTTTTTCATTATTAATATTTGTTATGGTGATCTGTGGTCCCTGATCTTTGATATTACTAATGTATTTGTTTTGGGGTGCCATGAAGTGCACCCATATAAGACGGTGAACTTGATAAATGTCGTGTGTGTTCTGACTGCTCCACCGACCAGCTGTAACCCCATCTCTCTCCTTCTCCTTGGGCCTTCCTAGTCTCTGATGCACAATATTGAAATTAGGCCAATCAGTAACCCTACAATGACCAAGTGCTCAAATGAAAGGAAGATTTGCACACTTCTCACTTTAAATTAAAAGCCAGGAATGGTTAAGCTTAGCGAGGAAGGCATGTGGAAAGGACAAGCCAAAAGCTAGGCCTCTTGCTCCAGTCAGCCAAAAGTTGTGAATGCAAAGAAAAAGTTCTTGAAGGAAATTGAAAGTGCTATTCCAGTGAGCATATGAATGATAAGAAAGCAAAACAGTATGGAGAAAGTCTTAGGGGGCTGGATAGAAAATCAAACCAGCCACAACATTCACTTAAGCCAGAGCCTAATCCAGAGCAAGGTCCTAACTCTCTTCAATTCTATGAAGGCTGAGAGAGGTTAGGAAGCTGCAGAAGAAAAGTCTGAAGCTAGCAGAGGTTGGTTCATGAGATTTAAGGGAAGAAGTACTGTCTCTGTAACATCAAAGTGCAAAGTGAAGCAGCAAGTGCTGATACAGAAGCTGCAGCAAGTTACTTAGAAGATCCAGCTAAGATAATGAATAAAGGTGGCTACTAAACAACAGATTTTCAATGTAGATGAAACAGGCTTCTATTGGAAGAAGATGCCACCTAGGACTTTCATAGCTAGAGGGAAGTCATGCCTGGCTTCAAAGCCTCAAAGAACAGGCTGACTCTCTTGTTAGGTGCTAATGCAGCTGGTGACCTGAAGGTGAAGCCAATGTTCATTTACCATCCTGAAGATCCTATGGCCCTTAAGAATTATGCTAAATCTACTCTGTCTGTGCTTCATAAAGGGAAAAACAAAGCCTGGATGACAGCATATCTGTTTACTACATGGTTTACTGAATATTATAAGCCCACTCTTGAGACCTACTGCTCAGAAAAAAAGATTCCTTTCAAAATATTACTGTTCACTGACAATGCACCCGGTCACCCAAGAGCTCTAATGAAGATGTACAATGAGATTCATGTTTTTTTCATGCCTGCTAACACAACCTCCATTCCACAGCCCATGGATCAAGGAGTAATTTTGACTTTCAAGTCTTATTATTTAAGAAATACATTTCATAAGGCTACAGCTGCCATAGCTAGTAATTTCTCTGATGGATCTGGGCAAAGCCAATTGAAAACCTTCTGGAAAGGATTTACCATTCCAGATGCCATTAAGAACATTTGTGGGGCTTCCCTGGTGGCGCAGTGGTTGAGAGTCCGCCTGCCGATGCAGGGGACGCGGGTTCGTGCCCCGGTCTGGGAGGGTCCCGTGTGCCGCAGAGTGGCTGGGCCCATGAGCCGTGGCCGCTGGGCCTGAGCGTCCGGAGCCTGTGCTCTGCAACGGGAGAGGCCACAACAGTGAGAGGCCCACGTACCGCAAAAAAAAAAAGAACATTTGTGATTCATGGGAAGAGGTCAAAATGTCAACATAAACAGGAGTATGGAATAGGTTAGTTCCAACCCTCATGGATGACTGTGAGGGGTTCAAGACTTCAGTGAAGGAAGTAACTTCAGGGGTGGTGGAAATAGCACGAGAACTAGAATTAGAAGTGGAGCCTGAAGATGTGACTGAATGCTGCAATCTCATGATAAAACTTGAATGGATGAGCAGTTGCTTCTTATGAATGAGCAAAGAAAGTGGTTTCTTGAGATAGAATCTACTCCTGGTGAAGCTGCTGTGAAGATTGTTGAAATGACAACAAAGGATTACATAATTACAAAAATCCTGTTGATCAAACAGCGGCAGGGTTTGAGAGGATTGATTCCCATTTCAAGAGAAGTTCTACTGTGGGTAGAATGCTATCAAACATCAACACATGCTACAGAGAAGTTGTTCGTGAAAGGAAGAGTCAGTCAATGCAGCAAACTTCACTGCTGTCTTATTTTAAGAAATTACCACGGTCACCCAACCTTCAGCAACCACCCTGATCAGTCAGCAGCCATCAACACCATGGCGAGACCCTCCCCCAGCAAAAAGATTATGACTCACTGAAGGCTCAGATGGTGGTTAGCATTTTTCAGCAATAAAGTACTTTTAAATTAAGATATGTACACACTTAACAGTCTGTACTATAGTGTAAACATAACTCTTATACACACTGGGAAAGCAAAAACTTCATGTGACTCACTCTGTTGCAATATGTGCTTTATTTCGAAGGTCTGAAACTGAACCCGCAAAAACTCCAAGATATGCCTGTATTCAGAATAAATATTATTGTCTTCAAATAGAATTGAAAGCTAAGCGTTTGGTATAAAATTAAACTTGACTTCTCTTTAGAAAAGCTCAAATGCTACTTCAAACAGTATAGTTATACATGTGAATAAACAACCTAAAGACTTAAAATCAACTGTAAATCATTATATCCTTCTAATAACTGTGTTATATGATTTTGAGGCAGAACACTTTATAATGACAAGTGTTTTTCATAGTTGACTCTAGTAGTTATAATTCTGATAACATTTAAAAAATTGATCCAAACAAAGACTACTTAAAATTGGTATACATACTTGAATCTAGGTTGGATTCTAAAGTGAGAATGCGTTGTTGTGTTTCCATGTTAAAGATGCTTGTGTATCCTTTGCTGAATGATGCTACCATATGGCTCGGGTCACTGCTCACTAGATCCACAGAGGCAGGGATTCCCAATTCTAAGAGTCAGAACATATTCGAAGACAATGGTAGTTAGAGGGTCTACTTCACAATGTGCTTAGAATATAGCAAAACAAACAGTGGTATAAGAAATAAATAAGGCTCAACATTAGAATAAGAATTAGCTCAGAGTCATTCAGTGCAGATTGTTTCTTTCATTACTCTTAGTCCTAGTCTATTTTATCATCCTTACTTGTTTACCACATCTTCTACCAGTCACTCACAGCTACTGTATTCATTGAATCCAAGCCTTTATTTAGAAATAAATGGAAAACATATGGACTACAAGTTTTTCTGCTTCCACCTCAAATCAACCTGGGGTTTAGAGGGGCATCACAGGAATTCTTCATTTTAAAAGCCCATCTCTTAATAGGAATTCTAACTCTCTAAAAGTATGGAATTTAAGAAGTAAAAACTCAAATTGTTATTTATTGGTAGAGTTATGCAAATATCAAATGCAGGCAACTCATCAAAACCTAGGCACAAGTTATGGCAGCTCAAGAATAAAGAAGGTATTTTTATTTATCATCTAGAATAGGGTAAAACTTGGAACTTATTTATAAACATAAAAAAATATAATTCTATGTATATGTGAATATAATCTGATTTTTTAAATCTGGTTCAAAATCTAAGTAAGCTAACAGTTCAAAAATGTGTATCTTCCAGAAGGTACATTAATGGCCAATGAGCACACAAAAAAGGTGCTCAGAATAATTAGCCACCAAGGAAATACAAATTAAAATCACAATGAAATACTGCTACACACCCACCAAAATGGCTAAAATTAAATATATCCTCAACACCAAATGTTTGTAATTAAGGATGTAGAGCAACTGGAATTCTCACACGGTGCAGTCAGTGGTGTAACATGGAACAACTACTTTCAAAGAAAGTCTGGCAATTTCACATAAAGTTAAAACACACAATTCTAAAGCCCAGAAATTCTATTTCCAGGTCTTTACCTGCTTGTGATTAAAAAAAAAAAAAAAAATTCACAGCAGCTTTGTTCATAATAGGAAAAAATGGAAACAACCCAAATGTTCATGAAGAGGTAAATGATAAACACAGTGGTTTAAGGAAATACTTACTACTAAACAATAAAAATAAATTATTAATGCTTATTACCACATGGATGAATCACAAGAACACTACAGTGAGAGTAAACATCAGATACAAAAAGAGTGCACATTGTATGATTTCATTTATGTGAAGTTTTAGCATAGACAAAACTAATTTATAATGAAAGAAATCACAACAGTGGGTACCGCTGGTTAGGAATGCGGAAGGTGGATGACTGGGAAGAACACAAAGAAACTTTAGGGCAGTGAAGGAAATGTTCTATCTTGATAGGTGCAAGAGTTTTATGTATTTGTCAAACTCATGAAAATGTACCCTTGATATCTGTTTTTTACTGTACAGAAATCATATCTCAATTTTTAAAAATTCAAAAAAGGCATGGTATTTCACCAAATAGTATGCTTTTTAAACTTATACATACTAAGTTGGAAATTCAAGCAAATATATTTTTACTGCTTAAAAACAACCTTCAAATTAAATTTAAACAGTAAGAGTTTGTAGAATCATTTATTTTTTTGTTCTTTTTAGAATAATTTTATAAAACACTGAGTAAAATAAGAGAAAAAAAGTATGTACCTTGATTATCATTAAATACACTCAGGGCTGGAGCAGCCTCGGTTGTATTCCATAAACGGAGAGTGCCATCTGCTGAACAGGACAACAAACGCTGGTGTGCTGCGCTGTAAGCCAAACCCCAGACTGCATCGGTGTGGCCTAGGAGAGGACCTCTTAAAACAGAAGGATCTATAAGAACAGCAAGAATGCAAGGAAAAAAGCACAAATCATAAAGGTAATTAGATTCCAAAGGAAAGTAAAATATACAAAACAAAAAGTATAAAATACACCTCCTAGTTTCTATTTTTCTTCTGAAATATGGCAAAAACAGGCTTGGAAACGTGCAAATGTAGGGTTTGAAATGTCTAAATTAAAATTTTAAAGTACATATATTTCTCCTTGAAAAAATTACATATTTCCTTCTCCCTCCCTTTTTTCTTTCCATTTGTCTTGATTTTTTTAAAAAGCATGTTAACATAAACCATTTGAATTTAATCTACTTTCAGAGAAACCACAACTCACATCCCCCGAGGAAGTGAACGGAGACCCACCCTTTCCCTCCTCTGATGTCCTTCAGCACTTTGGATACACTCTTTAGTCTATTTGTACTATGAATGGCAGTCATTCTTGGGAGCAACAGGCCTCTGTCATCATTAATGGACATGAACTGAGACCTACAGGAATCCCCAAATGCTCAAACAGCAAGATGTGACACATGAATGATGTGCGTGTGGGGGAGGGGCAAGGAGAAGGCAGGGGAGGGGGTTTGCTTAGCAAACCTGATAAAAGCCAACTTGGAAAGTTTACTTGTTAACCCTCACAATGAGTCTATGAAGTGGTACTTTCAAGATGGCTCACAGATGTTAGATTTAAAATGTCAATGGTGTTATCTGACCTATATCCTCTCTTAGTCATACCATAAAATATTTATTGAAGATAAACTATGTATTAGGCACTATGCTAGATGCAGGGGCCATGCAGATGATTAAGACACAGTACCATCCTTGTCTTCAAAAGACAATGTGGTAAGTACAATAATAGTGACAGATACCAGTTACCATGGAGAGTGACTGGGATGAATGAAAGCTTCTTGGAGAGAATGACACCTAGAGTACAGATGTTGGCCAGTCAAAGGACAGAGGGAAGGCATTCCTGGCAAAGGAGGCAGCTCCTACAAAATCACAGAAGGAAAAATAGCATGCTATGTGGGGAAATTTATAAGAAAGTCAGTATTACTGGACTGTGAAATTTGAGGCAAGAAGCGGAAGAGATGAGAGTGGCTAGTTTATGGTGGGATTTCTATGATGTATTAAAGAAATTATCCTAAAAGCAATAGGGAACCACTGAAGGGTTTCCCAGGAGAAGCAGGGTGAAGTAAGTATTTAATAAGGTAACTTTGATTATAGTGTAGAAGACAGATTGGAAAGAATCAAGATGAAGGCAAGGGGACTGTTTCAGAAGACTGGGAGAGTGAAGGTGAAGACCCAGACGAGGACAGTGATAAAAGGGGCAGAGCAGGAGTAAATTCAAGAAATATTCAGGGGGAGGTAATTAATAAGGTATAGATAGTAAAACGGTACAAGGAATCAATGATAACTCTTAGTTTTCTAGTTTGGATAATTCTGGTAGTGCCACCAACTGATAAGAATACATGGAAAGGGAATTCCCTGGCAGTCCAGTGGTTAGGACTTGGCATTCTCACTTCGATCCCTGGTCGGGGAACTAAGATCCCACAAGCCACACGATGCCACCCCTGCCCTCCCCAAAAATACATATATATGGAAGAAGAAACAGTGCTTGTAGGGATTTATGTACAATGAGACAGCCACTTTGAGATGTTCTGTAGGTAGTCTGAAGCCTAAAGAAGAGATTTATGAGTCAATAGCATATAAAACCACAAAGTGGATTCAATCTACCAAAGAAGATGTGTGCAATGCAAAGAATGAGTTAGGGTCTGGCCTTGATAAATGTTAATATTTAAGGTGAGAAAAATAAAAGGAGTTTATGATGGACAGGGAATAGAAACTGTCATAGAGTTAAGTGTCAAAAAAGCCAATACTGAACAGATTTCAAAAAGGACGGAGTGGTCCACAGTTTCAGATAGCCAGTATATCCAGTAAAATAAGGACTGTAAAATACCCCTTGGATCAGCCAAATTAGGTAGATACTGAGATCTTGTTATATTTAAGTGGAACAGCCAGAAGATAGAATGCAGAGGGATCATGCACAGGGAAAGGACATGGAATTAGTAACTAGTAATTGTGATTCCTAGACGATATCACCAAAGAGACACAGGAATGAAAGAAGTGAAGGAAAGAGAGACTAAACAAAAGCCAGAGAGGGAAATGGAGTCAGAAAAGGCTTCTCCTTGCCCAGGATGGGAGACACTTGAATTTACTTACATGCTGAGGGGATGGAAAGAGAACAAAGAGGGTAAAGCTTCAGATGAGGGCAAGAGAGAGCAAAAGAGAAAGAGTCAGCCAGAAACAGAGAAGAAGAATGATATTAGAGTGAAGTCTCAAAGGAAACAAGAGAATGAGGTCAAGAGCAAAGGGGAAGGGCTGGCTTGGGACAGAATGAGGTCAACCGATATCTGGTACAGGGATAAAGTAAGTAAGGAAAAGCATGAAACAGATAAATCTGTAAGAGAATTGTGGAGGGAGAGGGGGTGTTAACCTTCACAAAATATATGTTAAATGCTTATTAAATAAGTGTGAGAAGAAACTTTTAGTTACTGAATTTCTTATCTTTACTTAGGTATATTAGTAAAATTAATTAAATGATAACAAAAATAAAATATGGTTTTATGACATATTTGACACTACATACCATTCTAGAATTTAAGGAGAATTTTAAGAGGAAACCAAAATAGTTCCTAAACAGTTTTTGCAAGGGAATTTATGATAATATCTAGTGACAGATTATAATAATATAGTTTTTTGTTTCATGGTGCTGTTCCCAAATCTAAAGGGCACGTCTTCATTTTTTAAAGCCTTTTAAATATTTCGGTGCCATACACTTTAAAAATCATTAGCCTCTATACCCTCCAATAATTGATCAAGAAGATGAGGCCATCATTCATTTTCCTTCAAAGTTATTTGTCAAGAATAGTGACAAAATATGATTACAGATTAGTAATAATGTATCAAGTACTGTACAGATGCCTACAATGAAGAAAACAATTGTCAATCAAGCCAGCATTTCCAATCAGTAAGACTTCTGGGGGTGGGAACTGTTTTCTTGGGAAAAATACGTTATTTTGTCTTTTCTTTTAGCATTATGTATAGCAAATTGATTCCCAAATACAGGAGTCCTTTTTAACAAAATAAATACATGGTTCCCTTTTACCAATTTATTTTCAAAAACATCTTATTTTATCCTTATATATGCTATGTAAAATGCATAAAAAGAAAATATTCTTTCATATCTTTGGGGAATCACATACCGTAAGAGTCATAGGGATCGATGTTGGGGTTGGTGGTGTTCCAGCCCTGGATCAGTCCATCAGTCCCGCCACTATAGCACTGCTCACCATTGCTGCTCATCACCACACAAAGCACTGGACCTCTGGGAAGGAAAATCAATTTCTATTCTCAAAAATCTATCTGATAATAGGACTTCTTAAAAACAAGAATGCTTACTTATTCAAAAGGCTTTCTCTTTTTCTGCTTTGGATAACAAATAAAAAACTATCAAAGCATTATTCATTTTTCTTCCTCTGCTAAACCAGTGGTTGGTAAACTATGGCCTATGGACCAAAACCAACCAGAGGACTGCTTTCGTACAGTCCTCAAGCATTTATGGTTTTTACATTTTTTAAAGGGTTGTAATACAAAACCAAACTAAATTCAAGAATGTACAACATTAAATATGCAGCCAGCAAAGCTTAAAAACATTTACTAATTGGCCCTCTATTTATAAAAAGTATGCCAACCTCTGTGCTAAATCAAGTGAACAGGTACATTCCTTAAACTTAAATGGAAACAGGAAAAGTGTGCAACATGTGATCACAATAAAAAAGTCTCAGATATTTTTAAGGAAGAAAGATCAGGATTTCTCATGGTTAAACTTAATTGCCTCAACTTCATTTTAAGAGAGATATATACATCATCTACACATCATGCAAATAAAATCTAATTTCAGCAAGGACCCCAATTTGGTAGTGATAAACTTGTCTCTAGCATTAGATTATCTGCCAGTTTCTTTTACATTTACAAAAAACACTACTAAATACAAAAAAATACATAACACAAATACATATGTGAAAGAAAAGAAAATATGCTAATTAGGCTGATTTACAATGACGTTGATTTAACACAAAGAAAAAGCACATACTTACTTATGAGCTCTGAATGTATAGATAGGCTCCACATCAAGAGAAGTGCTCCTAAATCAGAGAGAGGAGGACTTTTACCACTCTAAGTTTTCAGTAGTAAACAGTATGACAATGTATGTCATAAAATTGCCCCTAGAAATACCAACACTATGATAATATACCATTCTCAACCCCAGTACACAAGAAAGCTTACTTAACACGGATCACATATATTTGTGACTTCAAGAAACAAAATTCTTGTTTAGTAACAATACATTGTTACAGCGCTTTTAGCATTGTCCTAATCTATTTGACTAAAGGAAGAGAGAGCCTCACTCGGGAAAAAACATGGGCTTTGAAGAGATAAACTTCTGGATTCAATTTCCAATTCTGTCATTAACTGGCTAACTTTAGGCAAATTATTTAATCTTTTGGAACTCCAGATTCTTCTATGTTTAAAATAAAACAGAAAAATAGGGATAACACCAAATATTCACAGGAATAAATGAGATTCTACATGGTAAAAGAGCCTAGGACAGAACCATACACATAGTAGAATTTCAATCAAAAGTACTTTAATTTCCTTGCATTTGCATAAAGGTTAACATTCCTGTCCTTAATACCCGCAGAAACTGTCCAAATCATCAGATTATTCATTACTCAGAACACTGAGTATATGGGTACTCTACAGGGCCTAATACTGGCCATGACTGATAATGGAAACTCGATTTAAAATCGGATTGCATTGTAGTTTTTTTTAAAGGCATATGATATCTCTCCTCACTACCAAAGTTTTAAGTTCAAAGGTAAACAGGCTACTGTTACTTGCAATGTGAAGATGTTGATACTAAGCTATCACCAGCAAAAAAATTATTTCAATATTTTTCTAAATTTTAGTCAAGAATATATGATGAGACATTCACATTCTCTGGTCCAGTATGATGTCCACTGTGACTAAAGAACTTGAAAGACAAAAGGCACAATTTATAACCAAGAAATACTTCTTCTCTGCTGAAGACACCTAATCTACATGAGGATTCACTTGGCTTTAAGCAAGATCTGGTTGAGCTATCTGATGAATCAAGTATTTTATCTAGTTTATGTATGACTCACAACAGGAATGTCATTGATCTCTTTTTATTTATTTATTTATTTATTTTGCCTTACGCGGGCCTCTCACTGTTGTGGCCTCTCCCGTTGCGGAGCACAGGCTCCGGACACGCAGGCTCAGCGGCCATGGCTCACGGGCCCAGCCGCTCTGCGGCATGTGGGATCTTCCCAGACTGGGGCACGAACCGGTGTCCCCTGCATCAGCAGGTGGACTCTCAACCACTGCGCCACCAGGGAAGCCCTGATCTCTTTTAAATTGGGCAATAGATATTCTCTACCAGTAGTAAAACTTCCATAATCTCCTCCATTTGATGTTCATTTCTACTCTTTAATAAAAGAGGTGTCCAACACTGTAGAGGGGCCCTTGCTGGCAGATGCTGGGTTCTGGACCACGTGACCCAAGGAAGAAAAGAGAGGAGTTCCAATAAGGACCCCACCAAGTGGGATCAGGACTAGCGTGGTGACTGATAAAAGGGATTTATACCAACTCATGTCTGTCCATGCTTAGAGAGGAACCAAGAGGCCAAAGCAAGTATTAGCGGTTAAGTGAGAGCAACAACAGTGTCTTTCAGTCTAGACATTTTGGTCAAGGTCAAAAGAAAAGACCAAAGAGAGGTCTCTCACTTCTCCCTGTCCCCCCATCCCCCATCAGCCTTCCCTCCCTCCCACTCCAGAAGTCCAAACCTAGTAAACAACAGGACAAGCTTGGGGTGAGGGTTTGATGATTTTAAACATGCACATACCTGTTTACAATACCAGCAGAAACCTTCAGTGCAGATAAAGAGCTCCCCAAATGTGATAGTTATTTAAAACACTGTATAAAGATTACAATCGGCATTCACAAACCATCAGATAATACCGTTTCTCCCTAAGGGTCAGTTTTCCAACCTAAATTAGCTTGTGAGTATGAAGGGAAAAACACCCTAAATTATGTGACATGGTAAAGAAGAAAGAATTAGAAGAGATATTTGGGGAACTTAACAGCAAATAATAAAGTAAGCATTTCTCTTCTGAAAAACTATTAATTAAAATATTTAAATACAGTTAAAGGAGAATATTCTCACTTTTTGGCTGGGGCTGTTTTCTGCAAATTCCACATTTTTAACGTGTGATCCTCTGATGCTGTTATCAAAACAGGCTCAATGGGGTGGAAAGCAAGGGCTCTAATGCCATCAAAGTGACTTCTTAATGTAAACTTAGGGTTCCATGTCTTCCTCAACGCATCTTTATTGTTTGCTATCTATTAAAGAAACAAAAGAAAAATACCAATACATTTAGTTCAGGATAGGAAAAAAACTATATTTCAACATTAATTCTTACTGATTTGTCATCAAACCATCACATTTTGCAACTTTCAAAACAATATAATTTTTAAACATAAATAACCAAATCAATAGGCAAAATTAGCAATATGTTAACAATGGTTTTCTCTGAAGAAATATGAACGCTGTAATAAGAAAACAGGCAACATAATTCAGTACAGAAAGAGGATCAAATAACTGAATAACATAAAATAGATCTTCACTAAGATGATTTTTTAAAAAGACAAGAAATTTCAACCTAAATTATAGAATAGAAACTAATTTTGGGTAAGAGTTGAAAAACTAAGTTATCTTTAAACCTGTTAACATTACAGAATATGATACTTTTGAAATTTTCAATGCTTTCTGACAAGAGCTAAATTTTCTTCAAATTGGTAACAAAGTTTATAAACCAGAAACATAAAATGTTAAAACTGGAAGAGACAATCAGATATTACAAAAAAAGATTGCATTGGTAAAATAAATATATTATGTTCCTTTTCTCCACAGAATCTGCATCTCAACAACTGAAAAAAATGCACTGTTTTTTCATTCCAAGTAATAGAAAGCCAAAGAGGTTAGTATTTGACTTTACACAAGCACCATGTATGAACTCTTCACACTCCAAGGCTAACAATCATGCTAGGTTTAAGCAACAGTGGGGCAAGTATTGGTAACACACTGGAGAAATGTTAACCATACTTACAGTGACAAAAACCGTCAATGATACTAACAATAGCTGCTATTTTGAGCCTTGTTCATTATTTTGCACATTATTCCAAAAGGCTTAACATGCATTAACTCAGTTAATCCTCACAGCTCTATGAAGTAGGAATTAACATTATCCCCACTTTACAGACTAGGCATGTTAGGGAAAGAGAAGTTAAGTGACTTGCCATCTAGTAAATGGAGGAGTCGGGATTCAAAATCAATCAGTCTGGCTTCAGAGGCTATGTATTAATATAAACTATACTTCAGAGCCCAGAAGTTTAGAAATCTGCAGAAAAATCTGGACAGGACATGTCACAACTGGGGCAATAAGTGAAGACAAAACACACTATGCAAGGAACTACTCTAAGTGGGGCTGGTTATCTTTGGGGCAAGCGGGGTTGTGGGGGGAGGTGAAGAAGGCAAGGGCAACTGAACTGACTCCTGCCCACTCTTATTAAAGAGCTAAAAGGTTTTCACATGTAAGAGCATTTAGATTCCTTCCGAGCATCTTAATGTGGTAGGCAGCCACTAACATAGTTCCCGATCAGCCCACTTATTTTTACCTTTGGGTAGTCGCCTTCCACATTATAGGGCTGCTCTGTATGACAGCATACAGTAGAAGCTGGAACAAATTACTTCCAAAATTAGGTTATAAAACCTTCCATCTTGAGTGTTCCTGCTCTCTACCTTTTCAGGTGCGCTCACACTGGGAGAAGTCAGCTGCTCTGCTGAGGAGCCCACAGAGAGGCTCACGTGGTGAGTAACTAGTCTCCAGCCAATAGCCAGCAAGAAACCAAGGCCTTCTAACAACTACGTGAGTGAGCTTGGAAGTAGATTTTTCCCAAGTCAGGTGTGTGTAAGACTGCAGCCCTTGCCCACGTCTTGACTACAGCTACATGAACAACCAGAACTACACATCTAAGCTGCCCCCAGACTGCTGACCCACAGAAACTATGAGATATGAATGTTTATTGTTTTAAGCTGTTAAGCATGGTGCAAGTTGTTACATAGCAATAGACGGCTAATATGCTTAGTAAAACTAGGAACTACTTTTAGAAACAAACACTAAGTTTTCTAACAATTAAGAGCTCTGAAAAAAGAATGAGCTTTCTCTAGAGAGAGGACTGAGTTCTATCATGTATTAGACAAATTCTTTGTGGAATTAGTGCAGAGGGAACAAAAGCATCTAATGGGAAGTTCTGCTTCTGGCCACGATGGACTAGATCATTAGGACCAACTGTGTACTGAGGACAGGTAGAAAAGCAGAGCTAAAAGTAAAAAATGCAGATCCAACAAAATAGTGGGGAAAAAACCCAGGATCCAGGCGAAGACAGAGGCCTCAGGAAGTGAGCCTGATCTCTGGAGCTGTTTTCCCCAGAGGGTGTTTACTGATTCCAGAGGAGGTGGCTGAGAGGCTGAGCGGTGCTTCTGACAGCTTTGCAACGCAGGGGGATATAAACTGGTGTCAAGGGCCTGCCAAGACAGTAGGGCTTAGCAGACCACCTTGCTTTAGGTTTTAATTTCAAGGGCCTGTATCTTACACATAAGAGTGAACTGGAAGAACACCAGCCCTTACAAAGGCCATAGATCAGCTTTAGATCATCTCAAAAATTGAAAATGAAGTCAGGTGATCCAGATTTCTAGTGGCTGCAGACATCTGAGAGAAGAAAATTAAAATATACTCTCTGGGGGAAGATAAACTTAGGCCTGAAGTTATTTCTACAGACAATTTTTCAAATACAGTTATTTGGGCATACTAAAAAATAACTGTACCCATATGAGATAACACAGCATAAATGAAAACAAGCAGAAACAACACATAATAGTAACAGAACTACTGAGTCTCTGATTCAAACTTTAAAATAATCATGCTTACTATGTTCAAGAAGATAAAAGACAAGATTGAAAATTTTGGAAGAAGTCTGTAAACCATTTTAAAAAAGTAGTTCTAGAAGCAAAAAGTATAAGACTTCAATAGATGAGTTCAATTGCAGATTACACATAACTGAAGAGAGAATTAGCCAACCAGAAGATGAGTCATTTAAAAAATCTAGACTGAAGTACAGAAAAACAAAAGATGGAAAATACAGAAGGGGATCGGAGAGAGAGAATATAAAAAGGGGATCTAACAATATAACTAGAGTTCTAGAAGGAGGGGAGGAGGGGGAGGAGGGAGAGAGGGCGAGGAGGGAGAGAGGGAGAGAGGGAAGGAGGGAGGGAAGGAGGGAGGGAAGGAGGGAGGGAGGGAGGAAGGGAGAGAGAGAGGGAGGGAGGGAAGGAGGGAGAGTGGGAGAGAGGGAGGTGTAAAAGCAGTATCTGAAGAGAAATGGCTGAGAACTTTACAAAACTGATGGAAACATATTAAGCCAAGAAGCTCTAAGAATTTCAAGGAGGTTAAATAAAAAGAAAATTAAACCTTAGCTGACAATCAAGGCATAGAGAAATACCAGTCACGGAAAAAAATCAGATTACCATTGAATAACCAAAAATAGAAATGACAGTTGACTTTAGCAGAAAACAACAACAAAATATAATGAAACAATATATTTAAAGCACTAAAAAAATTTTTGTCAAGTGAAATTCAAAATCAGAGATGATAGTTAACCTACTCAGGCAAAAAAAGACAAAGACAATTTAAGAAAATCAGAAACTAAGAGAACTGGGCACCAGTAGATCTTCACTAAAGAGAAATATTGTGTTCTTAGAGTAAAAGAAAAGTGATCCCAGATGGACAGTCAGATATACATGGGAGAATGGAAAAAAGCAAAATAGATAATTTAAATGGGTAATTCTAACTGACTATTGAGTGTACAAAACAGAAGCTTGTAGGACATAAATGTATACAGAAATAAAATATATAACAAGACTGACATATACACTGGGTGAGAGTTTTTTAAGTAAAGTGTTCTAAAGATCTTTGCATGTAAAATTTTGATAAGGATTGTGTGGTAATCTCTAATTTAAAAAGTAATGAAAGAGTGCATAAACTCCAAATAATGGGGAGGGGTGAATAATAAAAAATAATCAACCCCAACTCAGGCAAAAGTAGGAGAAAAACAAACAGCACAGGTGGCACAAATAGATGGCAGGATTAAATCCAAATTAAGGATTATATCCTTAACTATTTTAAAAAGAAATGGACTAAATGTTTTCTAATTTAAAAAGGTCAAAAAATAAAAGCCAACTAAATGGTGCTTTTAAAAGACATGTAAGATATAACGATATAAAAACACTGAAAACAGAAATTTTTTTTTCAAAATCTGTATCACCTATGTGAAGAATGGAGTGCAAGGGGCCGTTTAGATTAGGTTATTGTAGTAGCTCCAGTTGAAGAAAAAACGGACTAGGAGGGGAGGTAAAAAGACGTACTCTATGGATTTCAGTTGTTTTTGGAGGTAAAATCCAAAAGACTTACTAAAGGACTTAGCATAGAGGGAGAGAGTATTTGATTTGCAGGAAGGAGTGAGTGGCGAGGGTTCCTCTTCTGAGTACTTCCAAGGTTCACTTAGGGATCCATCCTACATCCTCCATGTGGCAGGAGCTACATTGTATTCCCCAACAAAGATAATGAATATCAAAGTGAGAGGATTTTAATGAAGAGTTAAGATAGGCTGTGACTACTTTATGAAATAAGCAACTGTTTTTCTGATAATTGATTATGATGAACAATTATAAAACAACGGTATTTGAGATTAAGTAAATGCGTGCATGCATAAAGGTGTAAAGATTCCAATTTTGGTCCAAATCACTGACTGGTCAGCCTTAACATCTGGAAAGCATCCTGTACACACCCTTGCCTAACAGCTGAAACTACTTCTCAGCAGGACACTGATGATGTATTAAAGAAGCAAGACAAATGTTGCCTTTAGGCAGGCATGAATTTCAACTAATCACTGGTGCCCTAAAACATAAAACAAAATCCAAATTTGGTGATAGAAAAGGGAATTCTTTCCCTTATCTAAAACCAATGAATAAGCTATACTAATTTATGAATTTAGGTAAAGCCCATAATTTTAGTCACTGCATGATGTGAAAAGTATTATTATTTTTATAATATATTCATATTTTCAAAGTTTGTGATTAAAACTGAACCAAATTCTACACTTGTGAAGAAGTCTTACCATCATCACTTTTTCTATAAAATTAACTTTTTATTTTTAAAAAATAAATAAAAACAACAAAACTAAAACTACTACTCACATCATAAGTTAATGAGTCTGCTTCATTGGCCACTGTAAGGCCTGCCAATTCTCCAAGTCCCAGTTCACTTTCAAGGGCTTCATCTGCTCCCATGATGAATGACTTCCCAGAAGAAGGAGGAAACGTCAATGCTTCCACTGAAGGGGGAAGACAAAAGAAACATTAAAAAAGCCATGTAAATAGTCAACAATTAGTCTCATAAGGGCATGTCTACATTTGATTATTTTTAAATGCTTTTAAACACAATAAAATTCAGTGAGCAGAAAATCCTGAAGAATTGCTTAACTTTGTCATCATCTAAGAAAAGTACAACATGAAACAAATCCATTGTCCTTTCTTTTTCACTATAGAGAAAAATGTATAAATGTATAAAAGAAAGTAGGTTTTCCTAATTTGATATTTCATGCTAATTATCCAATTGATTTCTATCAATTATAAAAACATGTACAACAAGTGATTCTGAATACTGCTGGCTGCATTCAAAGTAAAACTGGTTAATTCTATAACCTGAAGTAATATGGAAAATTTCAAATGAAAATGGTCGTAATTGTAAAATGTGCCTATGTAAGGCAAAACTAGTATGTGTTGTTAGAACTCAGGATTACCTCTGGAGAAGAGGGAAGAGGTAGTGTTTGAAGGAAGCACCATCAGGACTTCTAGGTCTGGGTAATGTTCTGCTTCGTTACCTAGGCAGTGGTGACATGGTTGATTTCCCTTTGAGAGCATTCACTGAGCTGCACCCTCAGGACTTCAGCAGTTTACTGTAGGTATGTTATATTTCATTTAAAAAGATTTATTTCAAACAAGTTTTTTAAAAGTGTCCATTTGAGGGCTTCCCTGGTGGCGCAGTGGTTGAGAGTCCGCCTACCGATGCAGGGGACACGGGTTCGTGCCCCGGTCCCGGAAGATCCCACATGCCGCAGAGCGGCTGGGCCCGTGAGCCATGGCCACTGAGCCTGCGCGTCCGGAGCCTGTGCTCCGCAAAGGGAGAGGTCACAACAGTGAGAGGCCCACATACCGCAAAAAAAAAAAAAAAAAAAAGTGTCCATTTGAACACTTTTTATAAATGCAAATTACTCTGACAAGCCATCAGAGGTAGCTCTCTAAATAGTTTTCTACAGGTGGTTACTCTACTGATGACAAACATTTATGAGTTGATTAGATGAATTTAGTAGTTTAAACTGGCTGCTAAAGAAGTAAATTAACTTTTTTTTGAAAGAAACAATTTTATTAATCAGTATATGCAGAAAACAGATTTACAAGGTGTTTTTCAGTTTTACATTCAATCATATAATTTTAGATTCAACCATAAATATTTGTTGAAGAAATGAAAAAACAGTTATGTGCTTTTATAAATAGTAGTGGCAGGAACTCTACTCAAAATCCTTATAAGAACAAAGTAGAGTGTAAATTAATAAGACATTTTCAAATCACCATGCGATAAAGCTGCAATAATAAAAATGGGTTTTACCCAAACATACCATATATCCTATGACAGGTTCAAACAACTCTAAACATTTACTAATAAAAAGTGGGAATTATTTAATTTAGAACAGCACTTTTTATGCCAAAATTTCAACCAAATGATTCATGTGAGACTATGAGGCTAGGTCTTCAGCCAGGTGATTTTTTGTTTGTTTTGCTTTCATGTCTAATATTGCCAGATAACTTTGTTCAGGTGCGAAATAAAAATGGCTCTTCCCCCCAAAAAAGAAACTAAGATTTGTGGGATTTGGCCATACACATTGTGTGGGCTAATTTAACTAATGTTCTAGGAATGGCCAAGTAAAACCTGAAAACAAAGGAAGGCAACAACTGCTTCTACACACACCAGTGGCTAAGCCAGCAGACCTGAGGCCCAAAGAAAGAGAGCACCAATGGGCATAACTGTCATTGATTGATCTCTAAGAGACCTTAGAACTTTCAACTATAGGTCACATTTCTATCTGGTAACTAAACATTACTGGCTCTAATCAGCTTTTACAAAATAATTTAACTATGCCTCTTAAGTGTGGCACTGCCTTCTGAATCATTATGATAAAAATAAAGTAATAAACTTATACAGCACACACAAGCTACGGAAACTTTTTCTGAAACTGGACTGGAGACCAAGAAGCATCAGTCACAGGCAATGAAAGCTACAACATATTTCTTAAGTGCCTTTTCTATTTCTGAAAATCCTGCACTGAGGGGGAAGACTTAGGACCAATCTTACAGATCATAAGTTAGATATTCAATGCTTCAGTTCTAAGATTCTTAACATTTTTTTTTCCTATCAAGGGCACTTTCTTTGCTTTATATCATCCTTTTTTGTACATGTGTCATTTAGTACGTATTCTGCCTCTATTATTAGAATTCTGCAAAATGAAATCTCTGATAAAACTCTTTTGGAGTTATTAGAATAAGAGAAAAACTAACTTTTCTTCTTATCTAGACCTGACCTTAGAATAAATGAAATTGATTAAAATTCTCACATCTATAAGTGTCAACTGAATGAATATCCTAGTGAACAGCAAACATACCTATTGAGGCCTATGACTTCACATCTTAATTCAAAAGACACATGTCTACATCAAATAAATTGTTCACCTAGAATATAAAGGCGTAACGTGGTTTTTCATTATTTAACGTATGGAAAATGAATTCCCAGTATACTGTAATTAACTCTAACAAATAACTAACCATGTATGGTCAAACAGTTCACTGAAAAAGTATTCGGAACATGAAACTCTATTCATCAAGGTCCCGTCAGTTTATGTCTCTCTAAAACATAGCTGAATTTAAAGCCAAGAAAGAATAAAACGTACGATTTTTCTGTGGCTTTTTCCCAGGTTGTTTTGTTCATTAAATAATAATGTGAAGAGGCATATCCACTGCAAATAATTACAATACTTAAATTCAAGGAAATTTTAAAAAATAAAATTTGAAGTATATTCATTAAGATTACTTTTATGTCATTCTGGACTTTCAGCTAATGTAAATATATATATTTTAAAATCAATTTACACATATACATTTATAAATAGATACATCAGAACTTAAAAGACAGAAAACTGTATTTATATACCATAAGACTGTACTGTAAAAAACTGGGAACAACCTAAATATCCAAAAGGGGCGGACTTCCCTGGTGGCGCAGTGGTTAAGAATCCACTTGCTAATGCATGGGACATGGGTTTGAGCCCTGGTCCGGGAGGATCCCACATGCCGTGGAGCAATTAAGCCCGTGCGCCACAACTACCGAGCCTGCGCTCTGGAGCCCGTGAGCCACAAATGCTGAGCCCACGTGCTGCAACTGCTGAGCCCGTGTGCCTGGAGCCCGTGCTCCACAACAAGAGAAGCCACCGCAATGAGAAGCCTGCACACCACAGTGAAGAGTAGCCCCTGCTTGCCAGAACTAGAGAAAGCCTGTGCACAGCAACGAAGACCCAATGCAGCCAAAAATAAATACATAAATAAAATTATATATATATATATATATATATATATATATATACACACACACACACACACACACATATATAATTATTTTAAAAGGGGGGAATGGTTAAGAATAAAGTCTAAAATAGAATAATCTTAAAATTACAATTATGAAGATTATTTTTATGATTTCATACAAATAAATAAAATTGAATTATTCTACATGGTGACTATAACTCTGCAAAAAGTATATGCACATAGACAAGGACTGAAAGAGAACAAGAAAAAACAGAAAGTAGAAAATGTGACTAGACCTTCAGGTGTCTTTTTTCCCTTTTTCATTTGTAAATGATAAATTGCTTAAATATTTAAAAATATTTATGTGAGTCTCAAAGTAAACATTTACTATTTATAGTAATAATAATTTTAAGTAATTTTCTCATTGTTGGAATGGTATAATTAGAACTACCTGTGTACACACCAAATACATGGCTTCTGTGGCACTAGGGGATATTCTAAACTATAATTTAGAGTTGATTTTTAAGTTTATACATCTTTTTCAAATCTTAGAGATGACAGTTGGAATCAAACCCCCTTGAATGTAAGAAAGCCTACATATGGGGAGTACTACGTAGTTCAAACATTTGTAGAATAAAATTCTTCTCTTAGAGAGCCCTTTCTAATAATTTATATAAGTACATCCAAGTGCTTTTTGTGCTCTAGTGTCTAAAATACTTGCCTTCATCTGCCCTATTTATTTCATGTTCAGGAAGCCTGGAGCTGCTGGGTCTGGAAGGTGAACCCACAGATGGCTGCAATGAGGGAAGTTCATCAACATCTCTCAAATTAGCAAGCATATCTTGCAGTTTTGACCTATTGGGCCCTAGCCCCCAAAAAGGGAGGGAGAGAACAAAAAAGAGGAAATAGAATTATCCAACTGCATCAAAATGGAGTCATAAACCTTATATCTG
Organism: Phocoena sinus; assembly: GCF_008692025.1. Lineage (NCBI taxonomy): Eukaryota > Metazoa > Chordata > Mammalia > Artiodactyla > Phocoenidae > Phocoena > Phocoena sinus. The sequence goes on from NC_045775.1 coordinate 29,601,441, forward strand.
CCAACATTCACCTTTAAAACTACCCTACTATATTATATTAAAAAGTAATTATTTTCTAAGTTTTCAAATTATTTTAAAAGTTTATTATTTCTTGAAAAAAATTGTGTTTTACATATATTTTTTAGATTAAGCTAATGGAATAACATCACTACTTGCATGAAAAATGCTCTTGTGCAATTTGGACCATTAAAAATAATATTCTATAATCCTTGTATACCGCTCTAAACGCAGACAGATGCCACAGACTGTGAAGCTACTGAGTACGTTGAATTAAACAATCACATTCTTTTTTGTTCGTTTATATTAAGTTGCATTCATTGCCTTACGTCCTGAAGCTATGGTATCTGAGGTGAAGTATCACACCCTGCCAATTACTTACCTGTACTTTGATGCTGCATTCTCCCACATCCCTGTTTTGATTGTTTTATATAGGATAGAGGCTGAAACAGATCTTCAGTAGTTTTTCCTGTTGTAAGTTTAATTAAGAATGGGAAAATCTTACCCATAGTCCATTATGTTTTTTTTCCTATACCAGCAAAGAATACAACTATTTTTAAGCAATTTTAACTACTACCTAGAAATATATTCTAAGACAGTATGATTGAAGAACACAATTTGACTGGAAATATTTCTACTAGACCATATTAAAAAGACTCAACTTCTTCCAATGGGTAACAGTTCAATTTTAAAAATACCCATGGTGGTTTATAAATTAATGCTCCATATATCAATTCAAAGCTTTCCTTCAGTTCTATTTTCATTTTAAGTCTTCACTCGTTCCCAGACTATCATTTTATCAAGATAACCTGAACTGATGATGATAAACAAAATGTGCTGAACATCAGTCTACAGTCCCTCTCTCTTCAGTGAAAGACATTAAAATTTCTCCTCCTAAAGAATCATTTTTCTTCACCATACTAAAAAGCTACGTGCCATATGCCTGAATAGTGATCAAGATCCCCAGGTCCAGGAAACCCAATAGCTTCTATTAGCAGGAATACTGTTCCAGTCAAATGGTGCAGTTTTAGACCTTAAATGCTAAATTCCAACTATAGTGATGCCTTGATATTTGACAAGAACCTAATAATAAATATAATAGTAGATGGATCCTACATAAGTCCTGGATACTTTTCCAACTCAAAGATCTTTTACATTTTAAGACATTCATTATTGTAGCATAATGGCTTAAATATATCAACTTTAAGTCAATCTGACGATTAAAATATTCTCCTTATTTCTTGTGTATGACAAATATTCCTTAAAATTTCAGTTTAACTGCTTTTATCATGGCTCTGAAAAGCCATAACAAACCATGTCTCACTATTGTTTAAGATTAAATTTTTATCAGTATTTTTTTTTGTTCTTCTGAGAATGCTTATTTTGTCCTTTTTTAATAACATTTTTATTGGAGTATAATTGCTTTACAATGGTGTGTTAGTTTCTGCTTTATAACAAAGTGAATCAGTTATACATATACATATGTCCCCACATCTCTTCCCTCTTGCGTCTCCCTCCCTCCCACCCTCCCTTCTAGCTGGTCACAAAGCACCGAGCTGATCTCCCTGTGCTATGTGACTGCTTCCCACTAGCTATCTATTTTACATTTGGTAGTGTATATATGTCCATATATGCACTACCACTCTCTCACTTTGTCCTAGCTTACCCTTCCCCCTCCCCGTGTCCTCAAGTCCATTCTCTAGTAGGTCTGAATCTTATTCCCGTCTTGCCCCTAGGTTCTTCATGACCTTTTTTTTTTTAGATTCCATAAATATGTGTTAGCATACGGTATTTGTTTTTCTCTTTCTGACTTACTTCACTCTGTATGACAGACTCTAGGTCCACCCACTTCACTACAAATAACTCAATTTCGTTCATTTTTATGGCTGAGTAATAGTCCATTGTATATATGTGCCATATCTTCTTTATCCATTCATCGACACACTTAGGTTGCTTCCATGTCCTGGCTATTGTACATGGAGCTGCAATGAACATTGTGGTACATGACTCATTTCGAATTATGGTTTTCTCAGGGTATATGCCCAGTAGTGGGATTGCTGGGTTGTATGGTAGTTCTATTTTTAGTTTTTTAAGGAACCTCCATACTGTTCTCCATAGTGGCTGTATCAATTTACATTTATTTTTTAATAAAAAGTATAAAACGTTCTTATGTTTTAATATTAAACCTTCCTCACTTGGATTTAATTTACATTGAGAAGGCATCAAATGTCATTATCTCTCAGTTACATAATGGTTGGTACAGTACTAACGTCAATAATGGCCACTGACTTTTTATCCATTAAAGCTAAATACTTGTAAATTCTAAGATATTTTAAATAATGATTTAGTATTTATCAGTAACTACTAGATTGTAAAAGAATGACTGGTCTTTGATAATCCCTAGCATCACTATAAAAAGAGAAAAAGAAAAGGCATATCCTTCCAGCCTTTTGCAATTTTAAACACATGCTTCACTCAAGTTGGATTTTAATCCTACTTTACACTACTTTAATATCCCAAAGGATGAAATTCCTATTGCCATAAAAGGGAGACCCATGTCCATACTGTCAATAACAGTGGTAACACAAGGAGATAGATAGTTCAGCCTTGCTCTCCTAAAAAGGTGTTTAAGATGGTTTTCAGGGATGTTTGAAAGCTTTTGTATTTCTATTTTAAATACTTAACTAGATCTATTGTTAAACTTTATTAATAATTTGAATAAGTTATATAGATATGATTCATAGGGCTAGAAATTTCATTTTAACTTCCATTTTTGATGTGGCACTCATTTTGTTGAAAAAAAAAAACAAACCTAATTGGTAATATTACAAATGAAATTGGCCAAAAATTTAAATTAGAAAAATAAATACTTAAAAAAAGTTGTGTATCTGACTCTGTGCCCTGTATAGAATATAGTGATGAGAGCAAATGAACTGTGTGTTATGAACACATAGAATATTCAGGGGTAGAAATTAACTTTCTTTCTGTCTCCAAGACTTAAAATTATAATAATTTTGGTGGCTTGTCAGAGTGTCAGTCACACTCAACGAGATTTAAAATTGTCAACAGTGAAAAACCATTACTGTAATTAAGCACATCTAATTTTAAAAATCAAATGATCAATATGTGTGAAAACATAGTTCCACATACTCATGACACTCTGGATTTATTACTGGAATATATTATAATTCCATAATTATACGCACAGCCTTTTTTTTTAAAGTTCATAATCAAACAGCTAACCATTTAATTTCAACCCCTGAGAACAAGTGAAAAGGAAAGAGGTCAGGAGCAGAAAAGAAAAAGAGTAAGTAGTTTTAGGAAAACATTGGAGAAAAAAATTGGGGGATATGAAAGAGGTACGATTTATAGATACAATGTTTTCCACTTACTCTTCACCCCCTTTTTCCCCTTTCTCTCCTTTTTGTATTGTTCCTTGAGTTTGGTAATTACTCCCTGGTCCACATTCCAAGCTTCGGGCATGAGACACTGGTCTTCCTTTTCTAAACAGAGTGAAACAAATGAAACAGCCTTTTTCAATAAAATATTGAACAATATTCAATAAAATATTGAACAGTGAATAGTAAATTCACTGTTATGTCAATGGATGGACATAACAACCATTTTCTTCATAGTAGCACTAATTTTAAGGTCATTACTTATTCATTAGATAGATACATGTCACATAAAATATAATATCCAAGAAACAAGTAATCAATTCAATTTCCTAGGTAATAATATCAAATCTCTCTTGAAATAGACATAGAAAAAAAAAATTCTGCAAGATTTGAGCTACTTATAGTATATTAAGCCCCAAAAGTCCATATTCAAGAACCCCTCATTTTCATCCCATTTTCTGAATTTCATTAGGATTGACTCACAAAAAACCCATTTCTTATTAAGTTATGTAATGAAAGAAGATTACGCATTTGTACAAAATAGTCTTCAATGATCTTTTCATTTCAAAAATTGTATATTTTTGGCATGTGTTTATCAGCAAATGATCATTTTTATTTTATAGGCTTTATAAATAGCACTTTGTAAACTTATTAATCAACCCAGCATTCAATATTTAAAACAATTAAGTGACCTGTTAATTTTAAAATATTTAAATCAGGAAACTGAGCTTCTAGTAAAAAAGAAATTCAATCAGTAATTTTCACTATTTCAGGAGTAGAAAATTTAAAGAGTAAATATGTTATATATTTTATACTTACTATAATATAATTTACTATATGCATATAATGTTATATAAGTGTTAGCTTAGAACACTCACTTGAATTCAAGACTCATACATATACCCAATTGCTTACTCTATATTTCTATTAGGAAGTCACAACTCAAACCAAACATACAAAAACCAAACTCTCAATCTTCCCCATCCAATCTGTTCCATCTACAGGGTTCCCCATCTTATTTGAAGGCAATTCCAGACTTCCATGTGATCAGACCAAAAATCTCCCTTTCTTCCAAACCCCACATCAAATATTTCAGGAAATACCGTTTTCCCTACCTTTAAAACACACCCAGAATCTGACCACTTCTCAGCAAATCCACTACTTCCCTAACCTCTGTCTCTTGCTAGAATTACTGCAAATGTTTTCCCACTCTCCCCTCCAAGTCTATGGCCAACACTGATTGCCCTGGGTAGTCTATTCTCAACACAGCAGCCAAAGTGATGCTTTAAAACAAAAGCTGGATCATGTCACCTTTCCAGCTCAAATCCTTCCCATGGTTCCCCATCTCACCAGTGGTCTACATAGCTCCACTTGATTTGATCATTTCTTACTACATTCCCCTCAGAATCACTCTGCTCCAGCCACTCTAGCTTCTTTGAAGTCCTCAAGCATACCAGGGCTACGGCTATCTTAGGGCATTTGCTCTGGTTTTCTTCTTCTTGAACACTCCTTCCCTGGATACCATGTGGCTAACTCCCTCATCAATGTTGTCTTTTGTTCAAATGTTACCCTCTCAATGGGCCTTACCATGACCAATCTATTTCATATTGTAACCTGTCCCACTCCACCTGACCCTGACCCCAGCACTCTCTATCCCACTTACTCTGTTCTACTGTTTTCTATTTCCCATAGCATTTATCATATTCTGACATACTATGTCATTTATCATGTTTGTCTCTTACTGCTATATCCTGTTAGTAGAATGTAGGACCACAGGGGTAGGGATCTTCACCTAGAAGACTTGATACATAGAAGGCACGTGATCAATATTTGTTCAGTGATTGGAATAAACCAAAATGAACCAGAATAAACAGAAATCTGTCTATTTTTATCAAGTTTCAATCCACAGTTTAAAAAACAGATAATTGGGTCTCTGAATATAAACTCAACATTTTTATTGAGTTTTTATAGGCTAAACATTTTTATAGATCTAACTACCAATATATTCTACTAACAACAGTAGAAACAGTCTACGTTTTTCAGAAAGTCTAACGATTTTTAAATTTTCATCAATCACATCTTAATAATAAATTAAACTGAGTTGGCTCTTGCATCCTAGAATGTCTTCAGTTTTTTAAAGTAAAAATTTAGCTATATCATACTCTTAACTAGGTGTCATACTGATAACAACAGTAACGGAAGATCACAGGAGAACTGTGGTAAAATCTATTTGCTTGTGAGAAACTAAGGAGATTCTTAGCATAAGCACAGTAACTTTTTTTAGGGGTATGAGGAACGGATAAAGGAAGCCCTTAAAGTGATTTAAATGCCCATTCAACTAAACAGGATTTGCAATCTAGTTTTGTTAATTGATTAAAAGTGAAATGACTTGAATTTGAATTATAAAATCCTTAACACATACAAGGCCAAACTTCTGGTAAAGAAACCTTCAGTCAACTGAAAAATTCCATTCACTCATACTCACAAACAGAAATGTCCAAGACACTACTAAAGAGTGAGACAGCTCAGATGTGGGAACAGTCACTCATTTTCACCAGTAAATTCATAGCAGGTTACAGACCTGTATCACATAATACTCTGGGCCATGACTCACACCTTAAAGCAAAGGAAGTTATGAAGGGACAATGCAGCTGTCTTTGGAGAAAAATGAATCCCAATTACCCTTGCAATAAGACTGGCAAAGAAAAGGCCAACTATCATTTATACAGATGTGTGACTCCTCAGAGAATGACCTCAGTGTAGCACGGTGGATCTAACTATATTGGAAGAATTGTTGCCTAAAATATCTAAATAACTTGATACATAAGCTCAGTAAGGAATAAGACAGGAGAGAGATTCGTTTTACTTTAACTTCCCCTGGTTTCCAAACTTTGTTCTGTTGGGGAAAAAGAAAAAGCCAGTCACTAAATAGCCATTATATTCTTCAATGACTAAGTAATTATCCCAAATAATTCTTCAAATATTTACCACAAAAAAAGGAAAAGAAGTGGCATTATTGCTATCAGAGTCCCTGAAGGTAAAGCCTCAAGGAAAAATTAAGATAGTTACTGTTTCCCTAACCTTATCTGTCTTTAAAGTACATAGACTGTAAGCCAAGGGAATCCTGGAATTCTTCAACCTCAGAAGAAAATTTTCTCATTCTCAGTATCTACATGCCTTCTCTCTGTCTGTCTCTCTCCTTCTCTCACACACACACACATACACACACCTGACAGAACTGATCACTTTTGAAGAATTTATCACAATCCTACCTTACTGATAGGACAATTCATTTCCAAACGCCTAGAATGATCTGTGCTGTAGAAGTTTTCCCTAAAATACTTGTTTGAACTCTTACTAGATGTTTAAAATATTAAATTTGTTTAGAACCATTTGTGCAAAAAAATTCTATGCCTTGTACAAAATGATGAAACTTGACTAAAATGAATGAATAACTACAACTTTTTAACTTATACTTCTTTTTGCACAGAAAACGCCAGAGATGAGATCTCTAAAATCCTCTACTACATTCTCATACTCAATTTCCACAAAATCTATATTTGCAAGTTCTACTGTCTAGGTAGAAAACAGAGAACATTCTATATATGAATTCAAATTATTTTCATACTGTATTGCTTATGTTAAAAGATGAGGTAACTAGTTGTACAACCTTCTTTAAGCACACACACACATACCCTGGAAAAAAGGTGACAATAGAAAAGAGTCCACAGAATGTTCAACATTTCAACATTACAAGAGATTTAAAATGTTCTTCAAGATGTTGCCCTCCTAGTAAAATATTAGTTTCGTTCATCTACATAACATCTCTAGTTGGATCCAGTATGCTTCCTTACCCCAGTCTGTTCCATCGCCTGCACTTCTGGATTCATTGTCTCCTTCTTCTGATGTAACCAAAAAGTCAAACTCCTTTAGAGCTTCTTTTGTATCTCGATCTTCACTGCTATCAGGCAATACTTTTTTCCTAACAATCTAATGAAAAAAACATGCTGAATTAAAATATTAGGATATATTATGGGATTAATTTAAGTAAAGAAGACAATATCCTTTTACCACTGAATGAGAAAACCCAATTATTTTCTTCAGAAAATGCATCTTTGTTGTGTTAAATAACTGTAATACCTATCCAATTCAGTAGAAAACACAGATGTCATTTTAAAAAGATATACATTATATATTTTAAAGTAGTGATTTAAACTTTGTTAAATGATGGCTTGTTTGTTTTAAATAAACAAATGGAATCATATATTGAAAACACTGGAATATAAGACATGCATTTAAATTACAGATAGAGGAAAAATGTCCCTGACATACTGTACTATGAGAACCACAACCAAATCTTACATTTCTTGGATGCAGTCTGTGCAGCGAGCAGATATTCTAATCTAACCAAAGAAAGAAATACTTCATAAAACATTGCAAGAGTTTTTCAGAATATAACCATGATAAATTTTAACTCTAGTATATCATTCCCTTACAAAAGCTAAAATCACAAAAGCTACAAACTCAGAAATGCATGCCACAAGATTGAGAAGGTATTCTGTGGGGCAGGGGGAACAATGCCCATTATTATTTCTACTGTCCCAACCTTGCATCAATTTCCTCTAATAATTGTCTATATATTCAAAGTTTTCTTCAAATATTGATCTTTTAGAGACATAATCTAGATTTAATAGCAAATCTGACAAGGGCCATTATGTCTCATTTTTATACATTTAGAAATATCTCTGGAATCATAAGGTGAAGAGATCAAACATGAGAAAAGAGAAGGAGATGGGGAGGAGGAAAATGACCCAGAGTGTAATGCAAAGAAAAATCAAACTCCAATACAGGGCAAAGAACAAGAAAGGACAATGAACATATATAGCTTTTTGAAGAAAATGCCTGTAGAAAATAGACTTAACACAACCAACAGCTACTAAGAGCCTTATGTTTCTGTATTTTCTTAGTTGAATCTATTGAACTATTTTTGATTAAAGAAATAAAATAACATTTTAAGAATCTGCTTGTTCTACTAAACATTTTAACAGCACAATTTTCAGCCATTCTCTCTCTATACAGCACTGCAATAAATCTTCTAAGTCCTGCTTATACATTGCTACATAGAGTTAGATTTTTAAAGTCTTTTGGCATGTAGCTATTATACTGCAGCTGTGAAAATCAATGTAATATATAATAAAAATTAGCAAAACTATTATAAAGAAACCAATTATTTGTTTAGAAATATTTTTCTAAAGGAAAAACTAGAAAAATTTTTGGGTCCAATATTTAAATGGGGTTAAGTATGCTTATATTAGCTGTGCCTTCATTGCTTGGTCACAGAATTGCTATGATCTGCACTAACTGGAGGTCAAGATATTTATGAATTCGATTATTTAAAAAGAAACCAGTTTACAGTTAGGAATTTCTATTAAGACCACACTTGATAGTTATAATAAACAGCTTATAGATTTTTTAATATTTACACTGATATAACGACTAACAACAAAACTTAAAGCATCATAATTAGCTATTATTTAACCACTGAGTTATGAATAACGTATTCTGATGGAAAAATAGTATCTCAGTACAGTCATCCCATAGAAATCACAAGTCAGCACAGAATTTCCAAATGATTACGACAGAGAAAAGTTATCATACAAGTTTCGGCATTTTCTTTTACTACAGTATATTTAAACATGTGCTATAACTACTTGTTTGAATAATAAAAAGAGGGAGTAACTATGTGAAGTTCAAACAATATCCATGGCAGGGCTGTATTAGCACAGTACTACCGAATAGTGGCCCAGGGAAACATTAATCAGGAAGTAGTAAATTGAGTGTCTCTGATGAAAGCAGAGGACATAAAGAGAACAGAGAAATTACACTTAGAAAGCACTTTATAGTTAAACATATCATTTTCATACATAGTGTTTCATTTATTCCTCACAAAATACTCTGGGGATAAGATGGTTATTTATTAGAATCCCCATTTTACAAACTGAAAAACTAAGCCTGAAGGATTAAGAAGCACAGATAATTAGTGACAGAACTGGGACTTTAGCCCAAGGCTTTGACTCGTTCCAGTCTGCTTTATTTACACTACCTTACTTTCTCCTCCCTCTTCTTAAATAAATGTGAAGGAGGAAATGTGAACACTCTCCTAAACAGAGAAGCACACCCTCATCTCTTACTTAAAAGAAGGAGAAGGAGAAAGACTGAGAAGGAAGGAGAAGAGGGAATATGAAGAGAGAAAGAAAAGAGGGGAGAGGTTAAAAAGGGGAGAGGGTAGAAGAGAATAGAATAAAGAAGGGAAGAGAAGGGAGAATTTAGATACCTCTTATTCCAGGACTCTACCATGGAAACAGTAAACTTACAAAAATCTAAACAAAACCACAGAATAACCCTAAACAAGTTTGGAGAAATCTAATGGAAGAGTTCTGAAAACGTGTAGAACTTGCCTACCAAAGCAACCCTGACATGAGAAACAAAAACCACACCGATTAGAGTTGACGCCAGTCACCATCAGGCACCATAATGGGTCTGTCAGTTCTATTGTCTTATAGCACCAAAAACAATGCATTGTTATAACACACATTTACCATGTTCACTAACCCTACAAAAATGTTGAAATGTTTAATGAATTAACAAAAAGCTAATGAATGAAGGCCCATAAGAAAAAGCTGCTATACTAAAAAGTCTTGAATTTGAAATCAATACAAAAACTTTTAGATTAAATTTCTCCAAACTTATGGGGAATATAGATTAAATTTCCCCAAATTTATGGGGAATTTAGATTAAATTTCCCCAAACTTTTTTTTTTATGGAAAAACAAAGTTAAGGGTTGAATTTGAAGGGTATGGATTAAAGTATGCATAATGGTCCCTAAAAATATTTATATCTGAGTTATTCAACTCACCGTTGAAGTATCAATGATGCTTTTCTCTCTTCCATCAATGTCATCATCTTCATCTTCATCACTGAAATCTGCAGCTGCACTTTCAAGGAATTTAAAATTATCCAGCACGGAGGCAGAATCTGTTAACTCAGATTTTCTGGTTTAAAACATATACACCTTGCTCAGTTAATTTTTTAAACTCGACATAAGAATTAATCCATGATATACAGCACTAACTTCTGTTTATATTGTATTATGACACCCCCAAATCATATTATGATCTACACTGATTCTTATCTATTACATTTCCATGGATTTTAACTGGAAAAGCAATATAGGAAGGAAGTGCCTACTCTTTTTTTTTTTTTTTTTTTGGCGGTACGTGGGCCTCTCACTGTTGTGGCCTCTCCCGTTGCGGAGCACAGGCTCCAGACGCGCAGGCTCAGCGGCCATGGCTCACGGGCCCAGCCACTCCACGGCATGTGGGATCTTCCCGGACCGGGACACGAATCCGTGTCCCCTGCATTGGCAGGCAGACTCTCAACCACTGCGCCACCAGGGAAGCCCTGCCTACTTTTTTAAAAGTACTTTGCAATCATATCTACTACTTAGATTAATGGCAATCCAATATAAAGAACTCCCCCTTCTGATCCACTATTATGTTGATTTTTAAGCCAACCTTAATGCATTTCTTTTAAAAATATTTTTCTTATTATCTCTACCTGTTTTTTTTCTATTTCTTTTCCTCTCTGCAACTCTTCCTCTGACACAGAAGTTTCCATAACTAAGAAAATAACTAGTAAACACATCATTTTTCTCTGATGCAATCTTGCATTTCTGAACAGTTAAAGAGTTGAAAAAAGCAAAGTGTGCATAAAGTTACTAAAAACAATATTTTAGTCAAATTAATATTACTACAAAACTTGATCCTGTTGGTTAAACCTTTTCGAAACGATTGACTTTTCAAATATGTTAAGATTTTATTTTAGTTCCCTCTAAAGAATTTTAACAAAAAATTTCTTAATGGCCAGAACAGAATGATTTCTCTCATTAGGAAATGTTATAGATAAGAAGACATTTTCCTGAAAAAATTTAGCCACAACTATGGGCAAAATTCTCAAAACAGATAAATCTTAAATTTCAAATCTGCTCAGAGCTACGTTTTTGTTTTTTTCCAACCTATGCTCCATCCCTATAGAAGTCAGATTCAGAATAATACCTTTATCAGTTTCAAAAGAGAGGTCAAGGCCAAAACACAAGACAACTAGAGTGGTCTTTCCTGAGGGTCTTTATAATAATTTGAGCTAATTCATTAGGTAAAAATATAACCAGGATTAATGCCTACATTGTCTATTTCCACACAGAGAATCTACATCTTACATTTATTAAAACAAGTTATATAGTCTTAACTATTAATGAATACATTTAAGAAGGCTCCAGTGACATTTGTTTATAAAAGTCGTATTTTTAAACCTTTACCTAAACCCCATAATTTTAGTTTATGTTCCAAATAACAGAAACTATGTTCTCACTAGAAAATGTATAGAGCTCAATTAAAACCATCCTTCCAGGGCTTCCCTGGTGGCGCAGTGGTTGAGAGTCTGCCTGCCGATGCAGGGGACACGGGTTCGTGCCCCGGTCTGGGAGGATCCCACGTGCCGCGGAGCGGCTGGGCCCGTGAGCCATGGCCGCTGGGCCTGCGCGTCCGGAGCCTGTCCTCCGCAACGGGGGGGGCCACAGCAGTGAGAGGCCCGCGTAACGCATAAAAAAAAAAAAAAAAAAAACCATCCTTCCAGCCTAAACATGAGTTAAAATAAAGTAACATCATACTCGGACTTTCAAAGAATCTTTGGCTTTTTATTTCTTTAAGAATTTAGCTTTTTATTTCTTTAAGAATCATGTCAACTTTTTTCAATAAAGAAGAATCTCCTTATTTAACTGTCCATGTTCATTTTAAGCAGAATTACATATAATTGTATGATACATGATCCAAAAAGCAAAAAACAATTTCTGCTACTGAATTCTTCATTCTATTGAAAAATATATACTTGAAATAGATACTTTTCAAGGGGAAGATGAGTAACAGCATTACTAGATACATGAAAGTGGTTAAGAAAAGGTTTACATCAAAAGAATTAAGTATTTATATGATTTCTGCGTCACCAGGAATGAAATTTCACTCGTACTGATTTGAAGTGATTTCCAAATAAGATCTTTTATGAAGTTCTAATAGTGACTGAGCTTCAAGATATTAAAATCTATATTAAATCCATAAATTGCAATTAAAAAATCTTAAATAAAAATATTCTTAAAGTAATCATAAATAATAACTCTAATCCCTATGGTGTTATCTACTACCAAATAAAATTTTAATTTTCTTATTAAACTTTATCATTAAATTACTTCTGTAGCAGTATCTAAAAGTACAAGTATCACAAGTGTCACCCATAAGCCAAAAACATTAATAAGAACTAAAACTACAGCCAAACCACTTTCCAGACAAAATACTTACCCAATCATTGCTGTCTCTTTAACTTCAGCCTCTGTGCCATTTATAACTGAGTCCTGATTTTTGTCATCTTCCCTGTCAGTGACATCACTTGAAAAGCCCAACAAAGCTCGCACTCGTTTGGATTTCACATCTAGAATAGTATCTGTGTAACCCACCTCCTGTAGATACCTGCGTGTGAAGAGGATCTTTACAATTCAGTCATATCGGAATCAGTATTCTATTACTGAATATGTAAATAAAAACATTTCTTTAAATTCATATGCCTGCATAAGACTTAACAGTACAGTACTATGCTAGTAAGACTTGCTAATAAATAATCTTCCAGCTGCAGATGGAGCTGTCTCTTGCAGTACCAGCCTCTATGGTCACTGAGAAAAATCAAAGAACTATACAATACACCATTCATTTATCATAAGAAGAAGCTATTCCTTAATATACCTAATGGCACATTCTTTCTTCTAGGCAGGGCTGGAGTAAACTCACTCTCAGATTCTACTGAATTACTATTTTATAATAGTAACTACAATAACCAATAGTCTTTTTACACTTCTGATATTAAACTATCATTGGATAAATTGAAATCTAGAGAGAAAGTTTCTAGCATATATCTCTATGACATACAAAGTTTCTAGCATGTATGGTTTCCTCCATGACATAAAAAAGACAGTATATTCCAAAGAGTCACTTCCACAGAAGGGAAGCTTCTATCCTGACGACAGCTCTAAAATAAAAATAGACCACAACTCAATTGTGGGATGTGAGATGAGTGGGTCTCCAGGGGTGTGTGTGCTGCAGAGAGGCAGCAGCATAGAAAACAGAGAATAGGCTTTGTATGGAGAGTTACACCTGGGTTCAAAGCCCATTTCTTCCACCTTCTTCCTGTGTAACATTAATTCTCCTGAACCTCAGTTTTCCTTCTCCTAAAAGAGACACACCTAGAACAGTGTCTGGCATATAGAAGGCGCTCAGTATCTATTAACAACAAAGATGACCAAAAAAGATGAAAAGTGGTAGTGGCAAGAACATGAAAAAGGCAAATGCCACTAATAATGTCATTAATAAACATGATAGACAAATGTCTACCATTAACTTACAAGCATTAACTTAGAGGTAAGTATCAAGTCTATGAGATGAAAGAGAAAACAAAGATCAATAAGATAACCAGTCTGATCTAAGATCACTTTTATTAAGAGTTATTATAGGTCAAAGAGATACCTCACAAAGACATGTAACCAAAATGGAATAAATGTATCCTATCAAGTCAAGGTACTCATTTTTCAATCCTATCCAGTATCTATAGAAAATTTTTGATTAAAATTTGGATAGTAAATTTCAAAAGTTCCCGATTTTAATCAGTTGGTTCTTGCAAACAAACACAAAGGTATTATGCTTTTCTATTTTTAACAAATAATACTTGATACATAACTCACTTTGGCAACAAAATCACATTACATATAACCGTTTCCAAAACTGCTCATTCCATAGATAAGTTGGCTTTACTAAATAGTTACTTCTTTATTCATTAATAAAATGTCACCTTTGAGAGGCAGATTACGAGTCTTTTAAAAGATATTTCTTGGATTGCTCACTATGATAACCACTTGTCATTAAAAAAAACAAAATCAGCACTTTAAGAACTTATTTATTTATAAAAGGAAACTGCATAAATCACATTTAAGACCAAAGTGAAAACCCATTTATTAAATAGTAATGAAGTCTCTGGAGACTAAATTCAGCTGGAGACGGAACTCACTGGAGACTGGAGCTCATGAGGGCCTTTGGGATGACTGTGGTTCAAGTTTATAAAATTTTATTATATGGTTCACCGCTGTACTTACTATGAGGAAAGCAGAGTAAAGTTGGAAAAAAATCTAGTAACTTTGAAAAACAGACCGGAGGAGCGACTGGTTCAAGATGATGGAGTAGAAGGACGTGAGCTCACTCCCTCTTGCAAAGAGCACCAGAATCCCAACTAACTGCTGAACAGTCATCAAGAGGAAGACACTGGAACTCACCAAAAAAGATACCCCACATCCAAAGACAAAGGAGAAGCCGCAGTGAGACGGTAGGAGGGGCGCAATCACAATAAAATCAAATCCCACAACCGCTGGGTGGATGACTCACAAACTGGAGAACAATTACACCACAGAAGTCCACCCACTGGAGCGAACATTCTGAGCCCCACATCAGGCTTCCCAAACTGGGGGTCAAGCGAAAGGAGGAGGAATTCCCAGAGAATCAGACTTTAAAGGCTAGCGGGATTTGATTGCAGGACTTCGACAGGACTGGAGGAAACAGAGACTCCACTCTTGGAGGGCACACACAAAGTAGTGTGCATGTCAGTACCCAGGGGGAAGGAGCAGTGACCCCACAGGAGACTGAACCAGACCTGCCTGCTAGTGTTGGAGGGTCTCCTGCAGAGGCAGGGGGTGGCTGTGGCTCACCGCAGGGACAAGGACACTGGCAGCTAAAGATCTGGGAAGTACTCCTTGGCATGAGCCCTCCAGAGTCCACCCTTAGCCCAACCAAAGAGCCAGGCAGGCTCCAGTGCTGGGTCACCTCAGGCCAAATAACCAACAGGGAGGGAATGCAACCCCACCCAACAGCAAACAAGGAAGTTAAAGTTTTACTGAGTTGTTCCCACCAGAGCAAACCCAGCTCTACACACCACCAGTCCCTCCCATCAGGAAGCTTGTGCAAGCCTCTTAGGTAGCCTCATCCACCAGAGGGCACACAGCAGAAGCAAGAACCACAACCCTGCAGCCTGTGGAACGAAAACCACATTCAAAGAAAGACAGACAAAATGAAAAGGCAGGGGCTTCCCTGGTGGTGCAGTGGTTGAGAGTCCGCCTGCCGATGCAGGGGACATGGGTTCGTGCCCCGGTCCGGGAAGATCCCACATGCCGCAGAGCGGCTGGGCCTGTGAGCCATGGCCACTGAGGCTGCGTGTCCGGAGCCTGTGCTCTGCAGCCGGAGAGGCCACAACAGCGACAGGCCCGCATACCGCAAAAAAAAAAAAAAGGAAAAAGAAAAGGCAGAGGGCTATGTTCCCGATGAAGGAACAAGATACAAACCCAGAAAAACAATGAAATGAAGTGGAGATAGGCAAATTTCCAGAAAAAGAATTCAGAATAATGATAGTGAAGATGATCCAGGAACTCAGAAAAAGAATGGAGGCAAAGATCAAGAAGATGTAAGAAATGTTTAACAAAGACCTACAAGAATTAAAGAACAAACAAACAGAGATGAACACTACAATAACTGAAATGAAAAACATACTAGAAGGAATCAATAGCAGAATAACTGAGGCGGAAGAACAGACAAGTGACCTGGAAGACAGAATGGTAGAATTCACTGCCGCAGAATACAGTAAAAAAAAGAATGAAAAGAAATGAAGACAGCCTAAGAGACCTCTGGGACAACATTAAATGCACCTACATTCGCATTATAGGGGCCCCCAAAGGAGAAGAGAGAGACAAAGGACTCAAGAAAATATCTGAAGAGATTATAGTCAAAAACTTCCCTAATATGGGAAAGGAAATAGCCACCCAAGTCCAGGAATTGCAGAGAGCCACAGGCAAGAAAAATCCAAGGAGAAACATGCCGAGACACATAGTAATCAAACTGACAAAAATTAAAGACAAAGAAAAATTGTTCAAAGCAACAAGAGAAAAATGACAAATAACATACAAGGGAACTCCCATAAAGTTAACAGCTGACTTCTCAGCAGAAACTCTACAAGCCAGAAGGGAGTGGCATGATATACTTAAAGTGATGAAAGGGAAGAACCTACAACCAAGATTACTCTACCCAGCAAGGATCTCATTCAGATTCAACGGAGAAATCAAAACCTTTACAGACAAGCAAAAGCTAAGAGAATTCAGCCCCACCAAACCACCTCTACAACAAATGCTAAAGGAACTTCTCTAAGTGGGAAACACAAGAGAAGAAAAGGACCTACAAAAACAAACCCAAAACAATTAAGAAAATGGTAACAGGAACATACATATCGATAATTACCTTAAATATGAACGGATTAAATGCTCCAACCAAAAGACACAGGCTTGCTGAATGGATACAAGAACAAGACCCATCTATAAGCTGTCTACAAGAGACCCACTTCAGACCTAGGGACACACAGACTGAAAGTGAAGGGATGCAAATGATATTCCACGCAAATGGAAATCAAAAGAAAGCTGGAGTAGCAAAACTCATATCAGATAAAATAGACTTTAAAATAAAGAATGTTACAAGAGACAAGGAAAGACACTACATAATGATCAAGGGATCAATCCAAGAAGAAGATATAACAATTATAAATGCACCCAACATAGGAGCACCTCAATACATAAGGCAACTGCTAACAGCTATAAAAGAGGAAATCGACAGTAACACAATAATAGTGGGGGACTTTTACACCTCACTTACACTAATGGACAGATCAACCAGACAGAAAATTAATAAGGAAACACAAGCTTTAAATGACACAATAGATCAGATAGATTTAATTGATATTTATAGGACATTCCATCCCAAAACAGCAGATTACACTTTCTTCTCAAGTGCACATGGAACATTCTCCAGGATAGATCACATCTTGGGTCACAAATCAAGCCTCGGTAAATTTAAGAAAACTGAAATCATATCAAGCATCTTTTCCGACCACAATGCTATGAGATTAGAAATAAGTTACAGGGGAAAAACGCAAAAATACAAACACAGGGAGGCCAAACAATACGTTACTAAATAACCAAGAGATCACTGAAGAAATCAAAGAGGAAATCAAAAAATACCTGGAGACTAATGACAACGAAAACACAACGATCCAAAAACCTATGGGATGTAGCAAAAGCAGTTCTAAGAGGGAAGTTTAGAGCAATTCAATCTCACCTCAAGAAACAAGAAAAATCTCAAGTAAACAATCTAACCTTACACCTAAAGGAACTAGAGAAAGAAGAACAAACAAAACCCGAAGTTAGCAGAAGGAAAGAAATCATAAAGATCAGAGCAGAAGTAAATGAAATAGAAACAAAGAAAACAATAGCAAAGATCAATAAAATTAAAAGCTGGTTCTGTGAGAAGATAAAATTGATAAATCATTAGCCAGACTCATCAAGAGAGGGAGAAGACTCAAATCAATAAAATTAGAAATGAAAAAGGAGAAGTTACAACAGACACCACAGAAATACAAACCATCCTAAGAGACTACTACAAGCAACTCTATGCCAATAAAATAGACAACCTGGAAGAAATGGACAAATTCTTAGAAAGGTATAACCTTCCAAGACTGAATCAGGAAGAAATAGAAAATATGAACAGACCAATCACCAGTAATAAAATTGAAACTATGATTTAAAATCTTCCAACAAACAAAAGTCCAGGACCAGATGGCTTCACAGGTGAATTCTATCAAACATTTAGAGAAGAGCTAACACCCATCCTTCTCAATCTCTTCCAAAAAATTGCAGAGGAAGAACACTCCGAAACTCATTCTATGAGGCCACCATCACCCTGATACCAAAACCAGACAAAGATACTACAAAAAAAGAAAATTACAGACCAATATCACTGATGAATATAGATGCAAAATCCTCAACAAAATACTAGCAAACAGAATCCAACAACACATTAAAAGGATCATACACCATGATCAAGTGGGATTTATCCCAGGGATGCAAGGATTCTTCAATATACGCACATCAATCAATGTGACAAACCATATTAACAAACTGAAGAATAAAAACCATATGATAATCTCAATAGATGCAGAAAAAGCTTTTGACAAAATTCAACACCCATTTACGATAAAAACTCTCCAGAAAGTGGGCATAGAGGGAACCTACCTCAACATAATAAAGGCCATATATGACAAACCCACAGCAAACATTCGCAATGGTGAAAAACTGAAAGCATTTCCTCTAAGATCAGGAACAAGACAAGGATGTCCACTCTCGCCACTATTATTCAACATAGTCCTAACCATGGCAATCAGAGAATAAAAAGAAATAAAAGGAATCCAAATCGGAAAAGGAGAAGTAAAATTGTCACTGTTTGCAGGTGACATGATACTATACATACAGAATCCTAAAGATGCCACCAGAAAACTACTAGAGCTAATCAATAAATTTGGTAAAGCTGCAGGATACAAAATTAATGCACAGAAATCTCTTGCATTCCTATACACTAACAACAAAATATCAGAAAGAGAAATTAAGGAAACAATCCCATTCACCACTGCAACAAAAAGAATAAAATAACTAGGAATAAACCTACCTAAGGAGACAAATGACCTGTATGCAGAAAACTATAAGACATTGATGAAAGAAATCAAAGATGACACAAACAGATGGAGAGATATACTATGTTCTTGGATTGGAAGAATCAATATTGTGAAAATGACTATACTACCCAAAGCAATCTACAGAGTCAATGCAATCCCTATCAAACTACCAATTGCATTTTTTACAGAACTAGAACAAAAAATCTAACATTTGTATGGAGACACAAAAGACCTCAAATAGCCAAAGCAATCTTGAGGGAAAGAAATGGAGCTGGAGGAATCAGACTCCCTGACTTCAGACTATACTACAAAGCTACAGTAATCAAGACAGTATGGTACTGGCACAAAAACAGAAATATAGATCAATGGAAGAGGATAGAAAACCCAGAGATAAACCCACACACCTATGGTCAACTAATGTATGACAAAAGAGGCAAAGATATACAATGGAGAAAAGACAGTCTCTTCAATAAGTGGTACTGGTTAAACTGGACAGCTACATGTAAAAGAATGAAATTAGAACACTCCCTGACACCATACACAAAAATCAACTCAAAATGGATTAAAGACCGAAATTTAAGACACAGCACTATAAAACCCCTACAGGAAAACACAGGAAGAAGCCTCGTTGATATAAATCACAGCAAGATCTTCTTTGACCCACCTCCTACAGTAATGGAAATAAAAACAAAAACAAGCAAATGGGACCTAATGAAACTTGAAAGCTTTTTTACAGCAAAGGAAACTATAAACAAGATGAAAAGACAACCCTCAGAATGGGAGAAAATATTTGCTAACAAATCAACAAAGGATTAATCTCCAAAATATATAAACAGTCCACGCAGCTCAATATTAAAAAAACAAACAACCCATTCCAAAAATGGGCAGAAGACCTAAACAGACTTTTCTCCAAAGAAGACATACAGATGGCCAAGAGGCATATGAGAAGCTGCTCAACATCACTAATCATTAGAGAAATGCAAATCACAACTACAATGAGGTATCACCTCACACTGGTCAGAATGGGCATCATCCGAAAATCTAGAAACAGCAAATGCTGCTGAGGGTGTGGGAAAAAAGGAACCCTCTTGCACTGTTGGTGGGAATGTAAACTGATACAGCCACTATGGAGAAGAGTATGGAGATTCCTTAAAAAACTAAAAATAGAATCACCATATGACTCAGCAATCCCACTACTGGGCATACACCCAGAGAAAACCATAATTCAAAAAGACACATGCACCCCAGTGTTCATTGCAGCACTATTTACAATAGCCAGGTCATGGAAGCAACCTAAATGCCCACTGACAGACGAATAGTTAAAGAAGATCTGGTACATATATACAATGGAATATTACTCAGCCATAAAAAGGAATGAAATTGGGTCATTTGTAGAGACATTGATGGACCTAGAGACTGTCATACAGAGTGAAGTAAGTCAGAAAGAGAAAAACAGATATCATATATTAACACATATATGTGGATTCTCAAAAAATGGTACAGATGAACCAGTTTGCAAGGCATAAATACGAGACACAGATGTAGAGAACAAATGTACGGACACCATGTGGGGAAAGTGGCGGGGGAGGGATGAATTGGGAGATTGGGATTGACATATATACATTAATATGTATAAAATAGATAATAAGAACCTGCTGTATAAAAAAAAATAAAATTTAAAACATAAATAAATAAATAGTAATGAAGTCTCATTTCCTTCTCACTTTGAGGAGATTAAAAATAGATGTAAGGAGACACTTTAATATTCTCTTCCCATCATCAAAAGAAATGGCTGGCATGCAATCTGCTCTGGAAACCACAGGTTTAGACTATTCACAAGCAACCGCAAAAGTTTAAACCAGGTTGCAAATTTCATTGTAGTCAGGCACAAATCAAAATACCAATTTCAAATGTGATATGCAAGGGTCAGGCACTGAGCTGGTGAGTGAGTCTAGCCCACTGCCTGACATCTGAACCTCAACCTAGCTTTGATCCCTCCTTATACTCTCAAGTTCACATTTTATAGGAGAAACTATATGTTAGCATAAAATTTACAAACTTGGGAAATCCAAGAAGTTCTTCCATCTATTTAAAATAAAGTTTAAAAACATAACACAAAAATTACATGATTAGACTTATATTAAAACATATGTATATTCATGTGTACAAGGTACAAGGAAAAGAGTAACTTTAAGGGTATATATAGAATTCTTTAAACTAAATTTAAGCATATATAAATTAGAAGCTTTAAACTGTACACTTCCTGATAAAGCTAAAATTATGGAGAGAGAACTTATTCTTAATAATTCTTACTAATATTTAATGAAAAAATAAATTCCTCCATAGGGGAAAAAGTATTTAATATGAAAAAGGAACAGTAATTCAAAGAAGCTTTTTCACAGCAGATACTTTCATGAGATACTTACTGTCTGAGTAGTTGTCGACCTTGTTTCCACATTAACTGGCTGTTTTGTTGTGGCTGCACCTCTGTTTCATTACCTTCATCTGGAAAACATTAAATCATAAAAAAACTGACGTTTTATACATTAGAGGGTATCTCAATTCATTAAAAATGTCCAAAAAAATTTATAAGATTAAGAACACTACACTGTAAGGTATGTTTTAGGACAATGGAAATTCTGTTTTTAAGTTTAATTTCCATAACAAAACTCTAATATAAATTCATTATTGCTACTAGATTTCCCTGAGAATTTCAGAACTAAAATAAAGACTTTTCCCCAATTTTTAGGTAAACTGAGAATCTTCCTTCAGGACAAATCAAGAGTCCTGAGTCAAGAGTCAAAAGTATTATGAAGCACCATATCAGAATTAGAACAAAATGCCCAGGAACAATGATTCAAAAAAAAAAAAAAAAGCCGATCTGGTAAAGAGTAGATAGATAAGAAATAATCCCTGCTCTGCACCTGGCAACGCTCGCAGCGCACCATAGCCGGCCCAGCTTCTTTCAAAATGTCTACCGTTCATGAAATTCTCTACAAGTTCAGCTTGGAGGGTGATCACTCCACACCTCCAAGTGCATACGGGTCAGTCAAAGCGTACACCAACTTTGATGCTGAGCGGGATGCTGTGAACATTGAAATGGCCATCAAGACTAAGGGTGTGGATGAGGTCACCATCATCAACATTTTGACCTACCGCAGCAATGAACAGAGACAGGATATTGCCTTCGCCTACCAGAGAAGGACCAAAAGGGAACTTGCAACAGCACTGAAGTCAGCCTTGTCCGGCCACCAGGAAACAGTGATTTGGGGCCTACTGAAAACACTTGCTCAGTATGACGCTTCCAAGCTGAAAGCCTCCATGAAGGGGTGGGGAATGATGAGGTTCATCTGCTCAAGGACCAACCAGGAGCTGCAGGAAATCAACGGAATCGACAAGGAAATGTACAAGACCAATCTGGAGAAGGATATCATTTCCGACACATCTCGTGACTTCCGCAAGCTGATGGTTGCCCTATCGAAGGGTCGAAGAGCAGAGGATGGCTCTGTCATTGATTATGAACTGACTGACCAAGATGCCGGGGATCTCTATGATGCTGGCAGAAGAGGAGAGGAACTGATGTTCCCAAGTGGATCAGCATCATGACCGAGCAGAGTGTGTACCACCTCCAGAAAGTATTTGAAAGGTATAAGAGCTACAGCCCTTATGACATGCTGGAGAGTATCAACAAGGAGGTCAAAGGAGACCTGGAAAATGCCCTCCTGAACCTAGTCCAGTGCATTCAGAACAAGCCCCTGTATTTTGCTGACAGACTGTACGACTCCATGAAGGGCAAGGGCACTCGTGATAAGGTCCTGATTAGAATCATGATCTACCACAGTGAAGTGGACATGTAGAAAATTAGATCTGAATTCAAGAAAACGTATGGCAAGTCCCTGTACTACTACATTCAGCAAGACATCAAGGGCGACTACCAGAAAGCGTTGCTGTACCTGTGTGGTGGGGATGACTGAAGCCCACAATGGCCCGAGGGTCCAGGACGGCTGCTCCGCACTCCTAGCTAACAGTTCTACACAGTCAGCTTGTGGTTAACAGCCCCCTTGTGCCCATCCCTGGGAGGATGACGTTAGCACTGCCCACCCCACCTGCTCCATCCTTAGTTTAGTTGCCTAAGCATTACGTGGCTTTCCGGTCTAGTCTCTCTTTACAGTCAAAGAAATGAACATTCCAAGGAGCTAGAAGTGAAATCTATGATGTGAAACACTTTGCCTTCTGAGTAATGTGTCATAAACATGAATAAACTGAATTTTTACTTCAGGAACAAGTAAAGAAAAAAAAAAAGAAATAATCCCAAGCCAAATCTATTTCCTTCACTAGTTATTAAATGAAAACCTCAAGCATTCTTTTTTTAAGACATTCTTTAGATGAAAACCTCCTAGGCCCTGTAAAGCTTCAATTCATCATTTGGTAGAAGCCGAATCTTTCAAAAAGATGATAAAGGACTTCCCTGGTGGCGCAGTGGTTAAGAATCCACCTGCCAATGCAGGGGACACAGGTTCAAGCCCTGGTCTGGGAAGACCTCACATGCTGCAGAGCAACTAAGCCCGTGTGCCACAACTACTGAGTCTGTGCCCTAGAGCCCGCAAGCCACAGCTACTGAGCCCATGTGCCACAACTACTGAAGCCCGCGCACCTAAAACCCGTGCTCCGGAACAAGAGAAGCCACGACAATGAGAAGCCCATGCACCGAAACGAGCAGCCCCCGCTTGCCACAACTAGAGAAAGCCTGCGCACAGCAACAAAGACCCAATGCAGCCAAAAATAAAAAATAATAAATAAATAAATAAGCCTAAATCATTTCTACACCATCCTCAGATATACTCAACTGCCTTTGCCTACTTTGGTAGCTAGTGATGTTACCAAGGAGTGGTACATCCATTCAATGGAATACTACTCAACAAGAACAAGGAATGAACTACTGACACACAGCAACATATAAGAATCTCAAATGCATAATGCTAAACGGGAGACCCTAGATTCAAAAGACTACATTCTGTACGATTCTGGAATTGATATGATTTTCTCAAAAAGGCAAAACTGTAGGAACAGAAAACATATTAGTGGTTGCCAGGGGATTAGAGTAGGGAAGGAGGGGTTAACTACAAAGGGTATTAGTAACAAGACTGTATGTGTTTATGAAAACACCAAAAAGGTGAATTTCACTGTATGTAAATTATACCTTAATAAAAAATAAATTAAGCCAAACCAAGTAAGAATGCATCCTCACCCTCTTTTTAAAAAGTGTATTCTTATACTGAGATAAAATCCAACTCCCTTGGTGATCATTTTGTAATATATTAAAATATCAAACCACTATGTTGTATACCTGAAACTAATATAATATTGCAAGTCAATTATACTTCAATGAGAGAAAAAGAAAAAGAAAGCAAGCACTCAGTCTTGACTCAGTTAACCCAGCTATATGACAAAAACAGCAAGGCTATGACTGCTGCTTATTATATTATTCCACACTGGATCATGACTAGGCTCCAGATGATTGCAAGGAAGCAAACGAAACCTCATGGAAATATAACCAGTCACAACACTTACTAAGAATGAAGAGATTCAAAGACCTATAGAGCTTGAGGAGTCCTTATCTCCTTGGTAATGGATCTGAGGAAAACTGCTTACCTTAATTCTTTTATTAGATTAGTGTATGAATTAATGATCTAAGATTACGTCTGCAATCATAGATTTAACCACACAAACATAAAACAGGCTCTTTACTCAACATTGCCAAAATCTATTTTCCACTGATTTAGAGAAATAATCAGTGGTATAGCCTTCTGTAAGAGCAACAAGTTTCAATGCCTGCAAAATAATTATAAAGACAGAAATCCTGATTCTAGATAAATTTCTCTGAAGTAAATTTTCCTTTCTCTATTTAAAAAAAAAAAATCTGACTCTCTGGGTCATATGTGAACTTGTATTTCCCCACACTTCCTTATCCAGGCTAAACACTTAGTTCTCTCAATGGTTAGTAAGTATTCCTCAACTATCAGATTCATTCTTACCTTATCAAGTTCAAAAAGTGACATTATACAAAAGTGAGGATTTTAAAGTGGGTAAGAACTGAATTTCTTGGTAATGTTAAAAGTATCTGACTGACACTTCCAGTCAGGTTGGAGTAACAGGGACCCAATTTACCCTCCTGCTTGAAGCAACTATACATCAAAATGGTTAAGACATTGGACATCAGGCAACAGAGGGCAGCAATCCCTGAGAAAAGGGAACCAAACAGGTGAGCCTATGATTGTTCCAGCTTACTGCCTTGATAGAGTTTCCCAATCACAGCATAGGGAGGGAGAACAAAAATAATATCTGAAGAAACAGGGGCTGAAAAGTTCCAAATTTCATGAAAACTATAAACCCATAGATCCAAGAAACCCAACAAATCCCAAGCACAAGAAACACTGCGGTGGGGGGGGGGGGGGGGCGGGGCGGGGTGTGGAACTACACCAAAGCACATCATAATAAGATTGCTTAAAACCAATGAGAGAGAGATACCTTAAAAGCAGCCAGAGAAAAAGGTCACTCATACAGAGGAATAAAGATAAGAATGACAGAAGATACCTCATCAGAAACAATGCAAGCAGCAAAGTAAAGACTTTTTCAGACACACAAAAGCTCAAAGAATTCATTATCAGCAACCTGTATTACAAAATATGTTAAAGAAAGTCCTTAAGACAGAAGGAAAATGATACCAGAAAATATGGATGCACACAAAGGAATGATGAGCACTGGAAATATATGTTTTTTATGTTATTTATATCTCTTTGAGAGAGAACTGACTGTTGAAACAAAAATAATCATGCAGTGTATGGTTTATAATACATACAGAGAAGTAAAATATATGAAAACAATTGCACAAAGACAGAAAGGAGAGATGGAAGTACACTGTTAGGAGGTTCTCATACTACACATGAAGTGGTATATTAGCACTTAAAGACAGAACTCTAATAACTTAAAAATATATACTATAAATCCTAAAGCAACCAATAAAATAAGCGTTGTAGCTAGTAAGTCAGCAAAAGAGATAAAAAGAAATCATAAAAAAATACTACATTAGGGGCTTCCCTGGTGGCACAGTGGTTAAGAATCCGCCTGCCAATGCAGGGGACACAGGTTCGAGCCCTGGTCCAGGAAGATCCCACATGCCACAGAGCAACTAAGCCCGTGCACAACAACTACTGAAGCCAGTGTGCCTAGAGCCCATGCTCTGCAACAAGAGAAGCCACTGCAATGAGAAGCTCACGCACTGCAATGAAGAGTAGCCCCGCTCACTGCAACTAGAGAAAGCCCGCATGTAGCAACGAAGACCCAATGCAGCCAAAAGTAAATAAATAAAATAAATAACTTTTTGAAAATATATACTAGATTAATCCAAAAGAAATCAAAAAATGAGGAAAAGGGAGCAAATAACATATTTAACAAACAGAAACCAAACAGCAAAGGTGACAGCTTTAAAGCTCACTGTATCAATAATCACATTAAATGTGAATGGTCTAAACATCTCAGTTAAAAGGCAGAATTTGTTACTTTGGATAAAGATATTCTATTTTTAATAAGTATCTGGCTTCTAATATTAAGTAGGAGAAACTGAAATATGAAAGATAAATAGATTTAACGTAACTTAGGGTAATATTCTCCTGAAGTAGAAATGTAAAGGTTTGGAAGTGGAACAAAACAGAAAAAATGTCAGAGGGGAAACGAATTGTTTTTGAAAAACGTTTCAGAAAACATCTGGATTATCAGTTTCAGGAAAATACAGTAAATGGATAAAAGAATGAAGAAGGAAAAATGCCTGCTTCTTTAATTTGGATACACCACCTTGTACCCTCTCGTAGTCACTGTCCTCATCACTGTCACCTACAAATCCCTTGATAACGCTCTAAACCAGGCATCCTTCCTCTGTAACCAAACTTTTACATCATCTTGAGTGAAGTTAATATTCATGTGGGTGATCCACTTCAGCTTCTGCACAACCACCACCCTCTCTAACTGTCATGCCTTAGATACTGTCATTATGAAGAACTGTCACTGATGCAAACTCACTCTCTGAGCATATCCTTCAGGCTCAATACCCCTAATTCACCAGGCACTTTGATTTCGGTGGGACCTTAGATCAGGGGTGATCAAATTCTGGCCTGCAGGTCAAATCCAGCCTGCCACACTTATTCATTTATGTGTTGTGGCTGCTTTCATGTTATGATGGCAGAGTTGAGTAGTTTCAACAGAGAACACATGGCCTACAAAGCCCAAATATTACTATCTGGCCCTTTACAAAAGGGTTTGCTGACCTGCTCTAGACTGTTGCCTATCCCCTTACTTTGATCCATTAGCCTCCCTTTGCCTTCACTTTCTTTCCTCTCTAGTTTTAGTTCAATGTCTATCAATTCAACCATTCTTTTGACAGTGTCTTCATGTCCCCTTGTCTCTCCATGAATTCAACTGTTAACTATTTTCATTCTATTATCTTTTACCTAGGCTGCCAACTGTGCAGACCAGCAGCACTTCTACATAAACTTATGATTACACACCTCAATCGGACGCTTAGCTTTTCTCAATCTTACTATTTCTTAGTAAATTTGTTCTCCTGTTCATTATTATTTTAAACCTTCTCCACTTTTCTTAAACCTCTGATATATTCTTAGCAGATAATCCAGTCTCATACATAAAGCTATCATATTAAATACCCACCACCAGACCGAAACCCAAATCTACACACCTATCACCTAACTTCCTATATTCTCTCTTGGTAACAATAAAAGACATGCTCCTCCTGCCATTCTCCAGCTATGCTCAGAATCCAATCCCTATTACTTCTTCAGATACCTTCATATCGTATCTCTGCTCTCTCCTTTTTATTTGCTCCTCCTCTAAGAAACATGTCACACACACACACATACACAAACACACATTCTCTCTCTCTCTTCCTTGACCCCATGGGTCCTTTCAGCTATTTCCCCCTAATCCCTCACCTTCAACTCCACAATCTAGGCTTCCTTAAAGCTTACTACACTTAGTCTTCACTTTCTATGCACAGTCTTCGTTTCTGCCCTCAACTCTCTCCTAAGACTGCTCACAATAAAGTTCCCAGTGACCTGTGTGTCACTAAATCCTAGAGATACTCTTCAGACCCCTGGGCATTAATCAGTAGTGCTGAAGGATCCTTCCTTCTGGAAACCCTCTCTTCTCTTTATCTCCATGCTCCTGATTTTCCTCCTACCATTAAAATAATACTCATCAGTTTCCTTTTCAGGTTTCTATTCTTCTAACAGTTTTTTAAATGTTGCCATTCCTCAGGGCTCCATTTTAGACCCTCTTCTTACTCGGCATAAGGTCCCTGGCTGAGCTCTTCCACCTCAGTGGCAATGAGTGTCATTAGTACTAGATGCTATATGCTCTCAAATCTACATATTAAACCCATGTCTCTGCCTTGAGCTCCACACTCACATGCTCAGCTGTCTACTAGCCATTTCTGCTTGATGGCCTAACAAGTAAATCCAAAAGTGAACCCACCATCTTCCAAACGTACTTCTGGTCTAACTTTTTAAACTAGAAGTGTGGAGTCATCCTTGATTCTCCCCTTTTTAAATCCCCTACATCTAAACAAGAACTAATTTCCTGCAGATTTTACTTCCTAAATATTTCCTGAACACACCCAATTCTCTTCAACTACATTGTTAGTACCCTTGTCAAGGTAACCTTCCTCATTTACCCAGGTGGCTGCAAAGTCCTCTAACCCATCTCCCCATCTTCAGTTTTACTCCTCTCTAACCCATCTTCCACACTGCTATCTGCATGATCTAAGAGCAAGCAAATCTGATCACAAGAGCCCTGATTAAGACCCTTCAAAAGCCTTCTCGTAACTCTTAGTTAATCTGCCCTCCTGGTTAACTCTCTAGCTGCATCTAGAAACACTCTTTCCCTCTCCCCCTCTACTAATTATTTTGTTTCTCAAATGTGGCAAATTCTTCCCTCAGAAACTTTACCGCTAATGCTCTGCCTTTCTTCTACCTCTCATTCAACAAATAGTTAGTCAGTCCTCTTTCCCTGGTTAATTCTTACTTGTCTTTCAAATGTCAACTTCAAATATCACTTCCTGCAAGAAGGCTTCCTTGATCACTTACAACTAGATTTGGTTCTCCTGCTACTGTACTCCATAACACCTATTACTTCTCCATATAATTTTATTGTAATCACTTTTTTCTTTTATCCTCCCTGTAAAAATCCAACAGGGTACTATATTTTTATTCACAGAATTTGATTCTGGCTCTGACACAAGCATTACATATTTCATATTTAAAAGCTGAACAGTAGTTTGAAAGATGGACAGATGGAATGATACTAGGTATTACATACTAAGAAAATAAACCTAGAAGTTAGGAATTATTTCCAGAATTTCCCCCAGTTTACAGATAAGGAATGGAGCAACCTCAGAGAGACTAAGTAATATCACAGGTATTTAAAGTGTTAGGACAGAGTCAAACTTACGTGTATCCAATTTCAAAGCCCAAACTTTTTCTACTGAGCCACATTCTTTACTTACAAGCATTTTGTATATACTGCAACTAGGCCTTTATACTCCTAAATCGATATCTACAAATTAGGAACAAACATGTTTATGTAAAAGTAGTGATTAAAATCACTCCTTTGATTCAGACAATGTACTGTTAGGATAGTCTTCAACAAATAGCCTAGATTTAAAAAGAAGAAAAAAAATTTTTTTTAATCTAAGTGCATCTCAAGTTAAAAGAAAAGATGCCAAAGTAAAAGAACAATGAAAAAAAAGCAAAGAAAAAAATGTCAGTGATCAATTGGTATTGCTCTAAACATCAAGGATTCAATATTCAGCCATGGAAACGTGTTAATTACACTACTACACTGAATTGAACTATAAAATTGGCAGCACATTCAGAATAATTTTCTTCTTTCATACACTGTCAAACACAGAAACAGTGTGGAAAAATGGGGAGAATTCGAATTTTGGAGTCAGTGGACCTGGGTTCAGATCCATGTTCCTATTACTTAAGAGCTGTGTGACCTTCGGCAAGTTTCTCCACTTCTCTGAGTTTAAATTTCATGCAGGTAAAATGAAAATAATATTATTTTTATTGAATAACTATATTAAGAATTAAAGTTAACATACATAAAGCCCACAGTAACCAAGGAAGGTATTTCAGTATGTGATAGTTATATCAGACATTTGATCCAGGAATTTAACCTGACATCATGTCAAAAACACACTCATCTGAAACATGGTGGTAACTTTTCAACAATTTTTCTTACTTTTTCCTAACACCTACTAATAAGTCAATTATATTCCTTAATATCTTTACAAGTACTATTTTTGTATTGTTTGATGGGGTGATGAGGAATATAAGAGAAGGAAAAAGAAGAAATAGCACAAAAAGATAACAAATGTTTCAGCAGTTAAAAGATGTTCTGGTTACAGAACATCCTGTGGGTTAAGTCCAAACAATTTTGCACCTGAAATTGAGGGATCAGACTTAAAGGATGAGTAATTCTCTTGTACTTAAAGAAGAAATCTCCTGCCTCCATAGTTTCTACCCTTTCTCTCAGGATTTCAAGGGCATGATGTACTTTGTATTACACATCTCCAAGTTCTCATTAATACTGGAGGGACCCAGCAACACACAGTTATGTTGGTGCATGTTACCCCATGAATTCTGATCCTTCCAGTAAGTGTAGAACATAAGCAGAAAGTGGGGAGCTAAAAGAATGGGGAAGAGGGAAACAGAAGGAAGGTGGTAGAAAATGATCGAATGACACTTAGTGATTAGTGCCCAAAGATAAGTAGGTCAGAAAAAATAACTAATATGCAAATAATTAGAAATTAACTTGCAGTTATAAATACTGTTGCTACAAAATACTAGATATTAACTTCTTTTTAATCATTTAAACTTCCTTTAAAATTAGCTTACCAGAGTCATAGCTTGGAGGCTTCATATCTCCCTGATTCAATTCTGTTCCGTATTTCAACTTGTGGTATTTAGCTCTACCAAAGAAATGAGAAAATACAAACCATCTTAAAACATATTTAAATGAACTTTAAGATATGTAACAGGAGTAGTCATCAGTATGCAGTAGTCCTGACTAACTTTCAACAGTTCAAAGACTTCCACAGTGTCAAAGTCCTAATACAAAAGCACTCGCCATTATTATTTTGTTGTCATTATACCATCAAGTCCTGTTATAATAAATAAAGGAATAACACTGAGAATCATAAATCTTGTTTCCAGAGTTACAAATGAACCAGATAACATTCTAGTTTCTGCAGTATTCAAATTTTCTTGATGACTGCCAGAGTACAATTCTATCAAAAGCAGTAAATAAGTCTGGATTGTGAAATAAACTTGAGAAAGACTAATCATTCTCAAAATTGAGTTTCGTTGCTTTTTTTTTTTGTAAAAAGGTCATTCATAATACTTTGCATTGTCAGGCAACTATGCTTTGCCAAGTATGCATTAGAGTGAACAATCTAAAGGAGGGAGGGGAAACCAGCCTAAATCATCAATGTTGAATAAGACATTCTAGTAGGAATAAATATATTTTTAGTAGCCAAGGTATCTTTTGCCTTTTCAGGAAGAACTGTGAACAGGAATACCTTCTTTTAAAAGCTAACTAGATGTTATTATCTCTGGTTTATCTAATTTAACCATCCCAGATTTAACCATCCGAGACCAAAAAAATAATCTAGATAAGGTAAAAAATTTAAAGGTTAACTAAAAATGGCCATACTTAATGTATTTGTATATTCTGACTTGTTTGCTTCCCCAAAATATTGAGGCTATTACAATAAATATTCAATGTAATAAGACTGGGATAATAACAACAATAATAATTTGAAAAACCAAAGTAATAAAGTAATAAAGAAGGAATAAAAGGGTAACCAAATAGCCAAAATTTGAAAGTTATTTTTTTCTTTATAAAAGACTGAGCACTTACTTTAAAGTTTTTATATTTCAAGAAAAGTATAAAGAAAATGAAAATTATTTGCTCGAATGTGTAAAATACTGGAATTCTTCGTATTACTTTGCAATAATTATTTTGCAGTTACAACACACAAAAAAATCAACATTTTGTACAGAGGGGAATCCTAAAACCTCTGAAAGTTACAGATAGCTGATGTTCTATTTCTTAAAGTAGGTGGTAGATACATGAATATTTTTTATATTAGTCTTTATATGTTTTGCATATATATGAAACGTTTTGTAATGATATGTATCCATTAAAAAGAAAAAAGAATAAAGAATCTTTGTGTGCAGATATGGGATTGATCTTTAAGCTTAAGTAGAAAAACAAGGTACAAGATACTCTGTGTGTGTGTGTGTGTGTGTGAGCATGTGTACACCTCTGTGTGTTTTTTATATGTGTGTTATGGTTTTTAAGTATAACTGTCAATCTTCAGATTTTTTTATAAACACACTTCATCTACTATAAGACAAACTAACAATACCTCCTATAAGGCAAAATAGCAATTGAAAGTAACTGGCCTGAGGACAGAATAAAAGCAGCCATAAAGTTTTATGGAGTTAACTTATGTATTTTGGTTTTACATATATATACATATTTATTTATATATATACACACACACATATATATATACACACATAGATATATGAGGAAAACATTTCCAAACACAAAATACTGCACTATAGTGCATTCTAGTGGTCTTAGGAAAAACTACAACAGACCTTACAGAAAAGGGAATAGAAAACATTCTATAGTAATTACACACTATGAACTAACATTTCATAAAAAATTAGATAAAGACAAAATAAGTAAAGAACTGCTGTGTTTGCTACAAGCTGTACTCACATGAATCAGGGTCTCCCTAGTGAATTGTTAAGTTCACTGAAAAATAATTTACTCACAGAACTCAATTTAGTAACATTCCTTTTGAAGTCAGTATGCTAAAATACCTTCCCACTCATATTGCTTCCCATTGTTTTAACGCTTCATCTCACTGTTAGCAATACTCTTGTTCCCTAAGCTTTTTCTGTCTAAATCTGACTGGCTGCAAGTTAAATAGCAGACCTCATGCCTAAGAACTCTACATTTGATACACAGCTAGGCCTCCCAACTGGTCTTTACTGGATAAAACAGCATAAAATTACATAATTATAATATATTAAAGAAGTCCCATTATAGCTTTGTTTCAAAGTTAATTATTATATATAATATGCCTGGAATATAACACAGCATTCCAATCACACTTTAAACGTTGATACTTAAAAATAATTTGATTAGAAATTGAGTTATTTGTAGTGAGATGGATGGACCTAGAGTCTGTCATACAGAGTGAAGTCAGAAAGAGAAAAACAAATACCATATGCTAACACATATATATGGAATCTAAAAAAAAAAAAAAAGGTTACGAAGAACCTAGGGGCAGGACAGGAATAAAGATGCAGATGTAGAGAATGGACTTGAAGACAGCGGGAGGGGGAAGGGTAAGCTGGGACAAAGTGAGAGAGTGGCATGGACTTATATATACTACCAAATGTAAAATGGATAGCTAGTGGGAAGCAGCTGCATAGCACAGGGAGATCAGCTGGGTGCTTTGTGACCACCTAAAGGTGTGGCATAGGGAGGCTGGGAGGGAGACACAAGAGGGAAGAGATATGGGGATATATGTATATGTATAGCTGATTCACTTTGTTATAAAGCAGAAATTAACACACCACTGTAAAGCAATTATACTCCAATAAAGATGTAAAAAATAATAATTTGATAAAATCCAACGAACTGTTATTGAATTCTTATGACATGCCAGGCACTGTACTGGCTGGTGGGAATAATGTGCAGCTTGTAGTCAGTTAAGGATAAAGGCAAGGAGATAAAGAAGAGACAGAAATGTAAATAAATAACTCTAGCACATGGTGGATAAGAGCTATGAGTTATATCAAATGTTATACGAATTTAGATAAGGGATTATCTAATTCTGTCAAAGGTCCTGACAGTAGTCAAGGAGAGCTACCAAAAAGAAGGAAACACGTGAGATTTTAGCTAAACCCCAAAACCTATAGTTCCACAATCAGACAAATGGACTGATGAAGAGGGTATTTTGGTCAGAAGGAATATCTTAAAAGTGGAAAAAAATACCCAGTGGTGTGTGTGTTTGTATAGGACTAGAAAGGAGCCTGGATGTAGAAGCTTTTACTAAGAAGAACTCTGAAATTAGCTAGATATTTTTAAGCAGGGATATAACATCTGTGTTTAGAAAACGAATTCCACGGACGTGGAAAATTAATCAAAATGAGAAAATGTATTAGACGCAAGGAGGACAGTTGGGTTTTTCAGTGGTGCAGACACAAGAGATATGTGGAGCAAATGGAAGAAATGTTTCAGAATTATATTTTATATAGTGTTTAAGGTTCTTCAATATAGAACTTCCTGAATAAACCTTAGGTTATACCCTGCGTGTTCTTGGAAAATTATATGTAAATTTTCTCATTTTGTAAATTTTATCACACTTTAAGGAATGCTTTGTTAATCCACTGCTAGGGGCTTC
This sequence comes from Phocoena sinus, assembly GCF_008692025.1. Lineage (NCBI taxonomy): Eukaryota > Metazoa > Chordata > Mammalia > Artiodactyla > Phocoenidae > Phocoena > Phocoena sinus. Next base: position 29,636,085 of record NC_045775.1, read on the forward strand.
CCTGGTGGCATGGTGGTTGGGAAGCCCATGCGCCACAGCTACTGAGCCTGCACTCTAGAGCCTGTGAACCACAACTACTGAGTCTGTGCTCTGGGGCCCGCGAGCCACAACTGCTGAAGCCCACGCGCCTAGAGCCCGTGCTCTGCAACAGGAGAGGCCACCGTGGTGAGAGGCCTGCGCACCCCAACAAAGGGTAGCCCCTGCTCACTTCAACTAGAGAAAAGCCTGCACGCAGCAACAAAGACCCAGTGCAGCCAAAAATATAAAAAAAATAAAGAAAAAATTTAAAAAATCAATAGCATAAAAAAAATCCACTGCTAGGTGTGTAATCCTTCTTTAATGTTAAATATTCAGTTTTACTTAACTTTGGATCTTTTTAAGTGGGACGACTTAGAAAATCTGTAATACAGCAATTCAAAACCATGATCCTTACTTAGGTTTTTACAAGTTAAATGACAAGATGTCTGGAATTTGCTCTAAAATAGATTGAGATGAAGCAAGACTGACAAAAATGTTAACTGTTGAGGCTTGGAGGTGTATATAAAAGATATTAGTCTCTGTACACCTATGCTTCAAATTTTCCTCAGTTAAAAAAAAATTTTTTTAATTGGCTTAACGTGTCAGAAAAAATAACTTCAGAATCGAAAGAACTGAAATGTTCCAATTTTTTAAAAATTCCTTTGCATTAATTAAAAATAATTTCACAGTGAAAAGGACTCAAATGTTTAAGAGCTCTAATCCACAGAATTTTTTTTTATTCCTTAATTTATCACACTTCAATGGTGCCATTACATCAGGAATAATCTCAAATCATTCCATGGACCTCCAAAGATACAAAATCAGGGACACTTTTCCAGGAGAATCCCTTTAAGTTAAAAAGCAAAAAACAATCTTCCCTAGACCCAGCCACTATCTCTCTTTATCTTTTCTGTTCCCCAAAGTCAAACTACTTGAAAAAATAAACAACTCTGTCTCCTCTTTATCTACCCTTCTCACCTCTCAGTCCCCTGTGATCTGGTTTATGTTCCTGCTACCTCACTGAAGCTTTCTGGCAAGGATACCAACAAGCACCTAACTAGCAAATCCAGGACTATTTTCAGTATACAACTTACTTGCGATTTGTTTGGCGTCTGCAATTGTCAAACTTCCACCTGCTTTAGCTTGCTTACTGCTCTCTCCTTCCTTCTCTACCATTCTATGGTTGGCTCTTCTTCCTCTGTCTTTTCCTCAAACATTTCCATTTCCTGTGGCTCCTGCTAGTAATCTCTTCTTGTCCCACAATACCTGTTCTGTTTGTTTCAGAGTTCTTATAATTTTACCCACAATATTGATGATTCCCAACTACACATTTCTAGTCATGAGTCCCCCTGCCATAGTGGCTTTTCAACCCTAATTCTTTAGCTTTAATTCACTTGATACGTTTCAAACTTCTCATTCAAGCCAGAAACCTGGGACTCATTCTTGAATTACCTTTCTTCCTCATCCCCTATACCAAATCAACTCCAAATCTTATGCATTTTTTTTTTCTATTTAAAATGTTTCATAGGGAATTCCCTGGAGGTCCAGTGGTTAGGATTCCAGGCTTTCACTGCCAGGGGCACGATCCCTGGCTGGGGAACTAAGATCCTGCAAGCCACAAGGCGAGGCCAAAAAAAAATAATAAAAATAAAAACTAAAATGTTTCGTAGTGGCTATCTCCTCTATTCTAGCAGCTACTATGTTATCATTTCTCATCCTAAACTATTACAATCTTCCTGCCTCTATTAACAGATCTTTTCAGTCCATCCCCTAAATTGAGGTCAGGGTGATCTTTCTAAAATCTATTTTAGACTATTCCATGCTTAAACCTTTCAACTGCAAGACAACTAAATGCAATATGTATTCCTAGACTGGATCCTGGACCAGGAAAAAAAATACTACAAAGATCATTATTAGGACATTTGGTAGAAAAAAATGCTATAAAGATCATCAGCGGAACATATGAATATGGGCTATATTACATAATAGAACTATATTGACATTAAATTTCCTTAATTTGATAAAGAGCTGTAATTATTTAAGGGAATGTCCTTGCTTTTAGAAGATGGTCCCTTAAGTACTTAAGGGCAAAGGGGTATAAGTCTGCAAAGAAGTAGCAAATGATTCAGGGAAAAAAAACAATGAGTATATAGAGAGAACATGATACAAGTAAATATTGCAAAACGTTGTCAACTGGTGAATCTGGGTGAAGGGTATATAGCTCCTGCAACTTCTGTTTGTTTGAGATTATTTTAGGAGAAAATGTTTTTTAAAACTTGCAGTGTAAGATAAAAGTTTGAACTCCTTAGTTAGGCTCTCCATGATCTGGTTCTTGCCCATCGCTACCATTATTGCTTATAAATCACAATTAACACCTTACCCTCCATACACAGTAATCACAAATTTCTGAACACACCAAAATGCTTTGTTCCATATCAAACGTATCTTCTCTACTGCTTGAACCTTGCCCATCTGGCAAACACCTTATTTTTTATGATGCTGTTCAAGTCTCACCCCCGCTAATCACACCCTTCTTTCTGCTTTCACTGCCTCCAGATCCAAACAACCACTCCCTTCTCTGTGACCCCACTGTATCCTGTGCTGACTTCTCCCACAGCACCTAACTTATTGCACTGTACTTCTGTGGTTTCCAAGTCTGTTTCCCACTACTCTAGGCCCTGAAGGGACAAGGTTTGTGACTTGCTTCTTCTCAATTCCAGCACAGTACTTAAGTTGGATGGATAGATTAATGAATATGTTAATGAGAATGCGTGCACACACGCACACACATACACACATACATATACACCGTATCCTTGGTTAGTTTAATATTTGTATATTTTAATTTTTCTGACTTACAAGATAGTATAATGTACCGGTAAAGAGTACAAGCTTCAGAATCAGACAGACTGGAGGGATCTGAATCACAGCTCTACTGTAACTCTGCAACCCTACGTAAGTTACTTAGTTTTTAAGCCTCAGGGGCTGGTACATGGTAGTTAATAGTTGCCATTATTAATGTTATTACACTCTCTCTTTGATTATGCCTATCATTTAGATTGTTTAAAATCTCAAATATTCCCAAATTACACACTTTTAGAAGTTTTTTATCCCCCACCATCTCCCCAATACAGCTTTCAATCAACCTCTCAAGCAATGAAAAGAATCACCAATTTTTCACTAAGAGGTCAATCTGTTTTCAACCTCTTGTGTCATTTAAAGATCCCACGTGAAGGTAAACACAACTTCTAATAAAGTTTTATCTATTTCTTGATATCCATAAGTAGCATCTTCTAAATGGTAGAAGATGCTTCGAAAAACTGAAAAGGGCATGTGATCAAAAACAAAGCAAAATAGAGAATTTCAATATCACCTAACAAGTACTCAATAATCTAAAATAAAGAACTGTCTTATACTGCTGACAAAAAATTCCAAAGACCATCCACTAAAGCAAACAAACTTAATTCATATAAAAACTTCCAAAATTCTCATCCATGACCTATTGTCCTTTACTTGTGAACCAAGTTTAGTTCTTGAATATCTTAGACACTAGCAGAATAGAAAGGTAAGATTCACTACTGGAGAGATATGAATAGTTGATAGCAAAGGATCAAAATACCAAAACTGTCTATAAAAGGATTCTCAACACAGTCTGCCAGAGTAGGTTTCTTCCATAGAAAATACACCAAACTGAATAATACTAGATGATAAGGAAAAGGGAGTAAGTATTATAGAAATTTCCTTTACAACTCAGAAACTATTTCAATTCTATAAAGAAATAGATATCAACAGTTCAGGAAGTACATACATTCCTTTAGAAAGGACAGCGTGGGGGAAAAATGTTGCTAAAATCTTAAAAATCATATAAATCAGTTTTTCGGTCATTATTACTAAACATTCATTAACAAATTAACATCTTACAACCATTTCTAAATGTTTATTACAAATACTACTTCCTGAATTAAAAAGCAGAACACATTACAATGTGGATTTGTTGTAGGAATAACAGAAAAATCACTCCAATATTTAAGAGAACACTACCTTCCATGTCACTGAATTACCTTTCCTGTTTAAGAGCATACTCCAGCATCTTGATCCTCCTCACAAGATCCTTCTTCAAATTTTCTTGACCTTTCCTTTCCCCCTGAAGGAAGGCAATCTGAGCCTGAGTAAGGAAAAGAAAGACAAAACTCAGTTTAGACGAAATAAGCTTTTTCAAACTCAGCTGAAGAAAGAACCTTTGGAAGATAAAACAATTAGATGTAAAAACATTTCTTTTTACAGATCTGTCACAACGTATACAGAAGGGCACTGACTGCAAGCGGGGGAAATGCTTATTTTTTTAAAAAAGGACATCTATATAAATGTCACTTCAGACTAGGGATGTTACAACACGTAGTCCATATCCTCTAAGAGTCTATAATTTAAAACAACCAATATAAGTGCAGACATATGCAAAATATAGCACAGTTTGCTCAAGTGTTTGTCTTTTAAGGCATTGAGGGGGATTCTTCTTTATAAAAAGTGAAGATGGAGAACTACCATATGACCCACTATTCCACTTTTAGGCATTTATCTGAAGAACATGAAAACACTAGTTCAAAACACTAACATGTCACCCCCATGTTCATTGCAGCATTATTTATAATAGCCAAGATATGGAAACTACCTCAGTGTCCATCGATGGATGAATGGATAATGAAGATGTGGTGTACACATACACACACACACACACACACACACACACACACACACACACACACACAAACCCTGGAATACTACTCAGCCATAAAACAAATGAAATCCTGTCATTTGCAGGATTTCAACAACACAGATGGACCTCAAGCATATTATGCTAAGCAAAATAAGTCAGATAGAGAAAGACAAATACTGTATGAGTTCACTCATATGTGGAATCTTAAAAAAAAATAAAGATGAACAAACGAAACCAAAAAAAAATCATAGATACAAAGAAGAGATTAATGGTTACCAGAGGGGAAAAGGGCTGGGGGGGCAGGCAACATGGGTCTTAGGTGTCAATTGTATGGTGATGGATGGTAACTGGACTTGTGGCAGTGGTCATTTTGTGGTTTATACAGATGTTGAACTATAGTGCTGTACACCTGAAACTTACATAATTTTTTTTTAAAGGGTGAAGATGGGGAAAGAGGGTAAAGTAGAATCGTGAGTTCTTATAATAAGCCTTGTAAAGTAAGAGTTCTCTGAGTTTCACCATCTACTTAAATTTTATGATGGACTCCTTGTCTTGAGAGACTTTATCCTGGACCTCCCCTTCAAATAAGAAGTAGCTGCCTTTTCTCAATCCCCACCTTTCACCCCATCCCCATTTTGATTTGAGATGCAGGGGGAAAGGAAGTGAAAGCTGGGAAAAGGAAAATCAGAGAAAATGGCCCTCCATAGGTTCCTGGCCCCTCCCAAACATGAGAAAAAGAAAAAAAAGAAAAAACCTACATTTTAACATGAAACAAACTGTAAAACTCTAGTCTTCAGTTAGACAAAGGGGATAGGAAAGAGCAGCTCTCCATAATAATTAAAAAGACATTTAGAACTGAAATAATACTTTCCACTTAAGGAATTAAAACTATGTTGCAAATACTAACTGGTTAAAGTTACCCATAACACCACTAGGAGTGTGAGAGGAGATCTACTTAAGGGCCCTCAAAAATAGCTATCAGTTTCACTATTCTCACATTCTTTCCCCTCTCATTTCTATTATATTAACTCAGATAACGTTATTTATATTTCCACAGTGCTTTCCATTTAAGTAAGCAAAAATTTACATTTAATGATGATCTTACCACATCCCTAAGGAACTGTGGATTATCCAACTAAGGTTTAGTGAATGAACCATTAAACTTACCTTTTATTTGGTTTAAATGACACTCATTTCTTTTTTTTTCAGTACCATAATAAACACAAAATCCAACTCACCGAGCTTCTTATAACTTTCAGAATGTAGGTACTGTCGTGTTTTTGTTCTCATTTCAATGAGCTCTTAAAATTTATATTGCAATTATAAGAAGGATTAGTTTTATCTTATTGAAATATTTAAAAACAGGCTAAAGATAGTTCAGTTGTATACACAGAGGAAAAGGCATCAAATATCTACAATATCTGTATTTAATGATCATATAACCTTTTAAAATTGTATGTTCTACAATGAGATCATTATTTTATATAAGCAGAATTAATAATACATGCATTAAAAGCTGACAAAAATGAATGTCCTGTCAAAAGGATATAACAGCCCACCTTGTTTGGTCAAACAATGTTTTGGCCTAGAAGACAGGCTTCAAAATGGCTTTAATAAAAACAATAATTTAATCAGTATAATCATATAACCAAAGTAATAATAAAATTATCAATTTCTTCCTTTCTATACCCTTTGACGAGCTTTCTATTTCTGCCACCATCATTGGTCCTGGGTGATTCTGACACTTCAGCATATAATACTCAAAAGTCTTTACTGCAACTCATTCCCCAGCCTACCAACTACTCCTTATACTTCCAGGACACTTGCTTTCCCATCCTCCTATCAATTCACACACTGGACTACTTAACTATTAATAAAAAATAAAAGACCCAGAATTGTTGGAGAGAGAAATTACAAAGAAGATGGAGGTGCCTAGAAAAGACAAACAAAAAGGAATAATAGAAATATCTGTGATATTCCTTGGTGATCAAAGGATATCTCTGTGGCATTTCTGCCACAGATGCATAACGTGAAATCAATCATATGGAAACATCAGGCAAACTAAAATTATGGGGCATTTTACATAAACTTTCTTGTCATCTTCAAAAGCAACAGGTCACAAAAGTCAAGGAAAGACTGTTTCAGATTGAAGGAGATTAAAAAGACATGAAAGGGCTTCCCTGGTGGTGCAGTGGTAGAGAGTCCGCCTGCCGATGCAGGGGACGTGGGTTCGTGCCCTGGTCTGGGAAGATCCCACATGCCGCGGAGCGGCTGGGCCCATGAGCCGTGGCCGCTGAGCCAGCGTTCCGCAACGGGAGAGGCCACAACAGTGAGAGGCCCGCGTACCACAAAAACAAAAAAAATACAAAAAAAAAAAAAGGACATGAAAACCAAATGTAATGCATGATTCTGGACTAGATTTGGCTATAAAAGGATATTATTGGGACAAATGGCAAAATATGAATGGGTCTGAGGACTAGATGGTAGTAATACATCAGTGCTAATTTCCTGATTTTGAGGACTGCATGTGGTTACATAGGAGACAAACACTAAAGTATTTGGTGGGTGGCAATGGGCCATCAGGTTGTCTGGCACCTTGCCCTCAAATGGTTCAGAAAAATAAAAATTCTTTGTACTGCCCTTGCAACTCTTCTGTCAATATAAGATTTTAGTTTTTGAAAAAAATCACTACTCCAACTTCCTTAATAAGATAAGATACAAACAATTCAATTCAAAGCCAGTATCATGTGTAATAGAGAAACCCGAGTAGTAATGACAACAGGAACAAAACAAGGATGTCCACTTCTTACCACAAATATTTAACGTTGCTCTGGAGGTGGTGGCCAATGTCATTAGTCAACAAAGAATTAAGTTTGGAAAAAATGAAAACACTAATTCAAAAAGACGCATGCCGCCCTAATGTTCATAGCAACACTGTTCACAACAGTCAAGATGTGGAAGGAACCGAACTGCCCATCAACAAATAAATGGATAAAGAAGATGTGGTGTGTATATATATATATATATATATATATATAGAGAGAGAGAGAGAGAGAGAGAGAGAGAGAGAGAGAGAGAAGTATTCCATGTATACACATACAATGGAATACTACTCAGCCATAAGAAAGAACATTCTGCCATTTGCAGCAATATGGATGGACCTGGAAAATATTATGCTTAGGAAAATAAGTCAGACAGAGAAAGACAAATACTGTATGATATCACTTACATGTGAACTCTAAAAAATAATACAAATGAATATATATGCAAAACAGAAAGAGACTCACAGATATAGAAAACAAACTTGTGGTTACCAAAGGGGAGAGGGAAGTGGAGAGGGACAGATTAGGGGATTGGGATTAACAGATACAAACTATGTATAAAACAGATAAGCGGGCTTCCCTGGTGGCGCAGTGGTTTAGAGTCCGCCTGCAGATGCAGGGGACACGGGTTTGTGCCCCGGTCCGGGAAGATCCCACATGCCGCGGAGCGGCTGGGCCCGTGAGCCATGGCCACTGGGCCTGCACATCCGGAGCCTGTGCTCCGCAATGGGAGAGGCCACAACAGTGTGAGGCCCGCGTACCGAAAAAAAAAAAAACAAAAAAAAAACAGATAAGCAACAAGAATATATTGTATAGCACAAGGAATTACAGCCATTATCTTGTAATAACTTATATGGAGTATAATCTGTAAAAATACTGGATCACTACGCTGTGCACCTAAAAATAATATAATACTGTAAATCAACTATACTTCAATTAAGAAAAAAAGAAAGAAGTTTATAAATAAAAAAGAGAAAATAAAATCATATTATTTGCAAATGATAGGACCGGATATTTGGAAAATCCAAGAAAATATAGACTATAAACTATTACAAAAATAGAGGAATTTGAGTAAAGTAACTGCATATAAAAATAATAAATCAAAACCCATGGCTTCTATAAAAACTAGTTACATGATATAATGAAGGAAAACAATCCCATTTATAATAACAAAAATGATAAGATAATTAGAATAAACCTTACAAGAAAAAAATAAGAGCTATACAAAGAATATTTTAAATGCTACTAAAGAGCACAAAAAATGACTTGAACAAATGAGAAGCAAAACCATGTTCTTAAACAAGAAGATTCTGCATTACAATGATTTTATTTCTCCCTAAATTACTCTTTTAAAATTATGCAAGCCCAATTAAAATACCAATACAACGTTTTTAAAAAACATCATACATAAAAAAAAAATCACATATGATGAGTCTAAAGTATATATGGAAAAATAAACAAGAATAAAAAAATTATTTTAAAGCTCTAAAATATTTTAAAACATTATGATTTGTAGTCATCTAAAAAGTGGTACTGATGCACAAACAGACCTATCTATAGCACAGACAATCCAAAAACAAACCCAAATACATACAGGAATTTAGTATAAACTAAAGGTGACATTGCACATCATTGGGGAAAATGTAAATTGTTCAATAAATGTTGATGGGTAGCCATCTAGAAATTATTTCTCACATCAAAACAAATGCCAAAAGGATTAAAAAATTTAAAGGAACCCCAAAGTACTAGAAAAAAGGTAGAGTTTGATTTTAATAATCTCAGGGTTAGGAATGTCTTTTTGAAAATAAGACAAAACCCAAAGTCATAAAAGACTAAATTTCACCTCAAAAAGAAAATATTTATACATGGTAATTTAAAAGTTGCTGAAAACCTATCATGAGAAATAAGACAGCTCTTTTTTGACAAATATCAAAACAAAATCAGAAAAGTAGTCACATCACAAATCACAAGTTTGCTTTTCTTGATGTATAAAGAGCACCTACAAATTAATAAGAAAAAGATTGAGAACTCAACAGAAAAAAAAACTAAGAACATGTTGACTGAAAGGAAATAAAAAGGCTCAAACACATTAAAAAGATGTTCAACCTCACAAGAGAAATGCCAACTAAAATTGTAATCACATTTCCCCCTTTCCATCAGATTAATAAAGTTCAGTAATTTGATAATACAATATATTGGAGAAAATGCATTCGTATGTTGGCTGTGTTAATCAGTTTCACCACTACTGTGGACAACTTGGCAATATCTATCAACTTTGTAAATGCATATACTCTTTTTTTAAAATTATTTATTTATTTTTGACTGTGTTGGGTCTTCGCTGCTGCACGTGGGCTTTCTCTAGTTGCAGTGAGCAGGGACTACTCTTCGTTGAGGTGTGCGGGCTTCTTACTGCAGTGGCTTCTCTTCTTGCGGAGCACAGGCCCTAGGTGCACGGGCTTCAGTAGTTGTGGCACATGGGCTCAGCAGTTGTGGCTCACAGACTTCAGAGTGCAGGCTCAGTAGTTGTGGTGCACAGGCTTAGTTGCTCCACAGCATGCGGGATCTTCCCGAACCAGGGCTCAAACCTGTGTCCCCTGAATTGGCAGGTGGATTCTTAACCATTGTGCCACCAGGGAAATCTTGGTAAATGCATATACTCTTTACCCAGCAATTCTAATTCTAGACTGTTATTCTTCAAATATATTTGTACATATGTGAAATGACATACTGAAAAATACAGACAAGAATATATGTATAATCCAAATGTCCACCTACAGAGAACTAGTTAAATAAATTATAAATACAATTGGAAAAAAATTAGGTCCTTAACTAAGACCTACAAGAACAGAGGAAGAAAAAGTCAATTTCTTACATTTTTCCGCCTGGAAACTCTACTCAGAAAGTTAGAAACAAACATCTTAAAACACATGTTCTTACAGAAGAAAGCTAATTCTTTCTGTAAAAACAACCTGAAAATACCATATTCTAACGCATATATATGGAATCTAAAAAAAAAAAAAAATGGTACTGATCAACCTAGTTGCAGGCCAGGAATAAAGATGTAGACATAGAGAATGGACTTGAGGACAGGGGGTGGGAGGGGGAAGCTGGGGCAAAGTGAGAGTAGCATCAACATATATACACTACCGAATGTAAAATAGTTAGCTAGTGGGAAGCAGCAGCATAGAACAGGAAGATCAGCTCAGTACTTTGTGATGACCTAGAGGGGTGGGATAGGGAGGATGGGAGGGAGGCTCAAGATGGAGGGGATATGGGGACATATGCATGCATATGGCTGATTCACTTTGGTGTACAACAGAAACTAACACAGTACTGTGAAATAATTATACTCCAATAAAGATCTATTAAAAAAAATAAAAACCTGAGTCTAAAACATAGTAGCTGGTATAAATCCTTCCTTTTGAGAATAAAGATTAAGTCCCAGGTACAGATTGTCCTAACATGGCAGGATACTGTTTTCTGAATCGGACTTTTTAATTGCAAAGGCAGGGGAGGGGGGTGGACAGAAGGGAAGAAAAGACTGAAAGGAAGAATAAAAGGGTAGGAAGAAAGAAGAACAGAAATAAAGAAAGAAAAGAAGAAAAATAGAAGGAAAAGTGGGATACATCTATAGGAAGGGATACTATGCAGTTGTTACAAAGGAGATAGCTCTAAATATATTGATAATGATATTTAAGATAGATTAAGTGAAAAAAAGAAGACAGACATTTCATGTAGTTTGCAACCATTTAGTTTTTGAAAAAAAAAAAGGTAAACATACCATTATGCTTCTGTGCATAGGTAATAACTCTGGAATGATTCAGAAGTATGTAGTAAATGTGAATGTCTCCAAAGAAAGCAACTGGGTGGCTGAGAGGGAGAGGAACAGGAGTTAAACCTACCTTTAAATGTACATGTAGCCCTTTATACCTGCTGAGTGCTGTACCACAGGTATGTTGCTACACATAAAAGTCTCTTAACTGAAGAATTTAAAGACTTAAAGCCAAACAAAACTCGTTCACCACATATGGCACTATAAGCCACCAGTTTGTAGACCTGTCTTGGATGTTTCAATCCAAATTCATTATTTCTACAAAGGAGAAAAAAGAAGCTCCAAAAGATTAAATGGTGTATCCCTAAAGGGGACAGCATTCTCACAAATGAACTAAGGTGATAGTCCAAGACCATGAATGAATCACCACTTAGAAACTCAAGACACACACCCAATGTAGTGGGGGTATTAGCAACAAGGACATGACAGAAAATACATGGCCCAAAAGGCTCCTTAAAAGTTCTCCCTGAACATTACCACAACAAAATTCCTTCTGAAATAAAACAGACAGGTCTCTAGTTACCCAATATATTCCTAGCCTCCAGTATTAACCAGTAATATGGAATAGTGATGAATTCAGTTATTTACTTTTTTCTTTTATTGGTATACTTCTCCATGAAGCTACAATTTGACCACTTTCTTTTTTTTTTTTGCGGTACGCAGGGCTCTCACCGCTGTGGCCTCTCCCGTTGTGGAGCACAGGCTCCGGACGCGCAGGCTCAGCGGCCATGGCTCACGAGCCCAGCCGCTCCGCGGCATGTGGGATCCTCCCGGACCGGGGCACGAACCCGTGTCCCCTGCATCAGCAGGTGGACTCTCAACCACTGTGCCACCAGGGAAGCCCTGACCACTTTCTTTTAGAAAACTTGTGTCAGCCTACATTGTCACCTCAACATTCTCACAGATTAAAGTCTCCTAAACTTTCTAGGGTTCCAGGAACAAAAGTGAGATTGAGACATACAACTGAAATCTTAAGAAAAAATTAGAAAAACTAAAGATTCAATCTGATCAAGTAGATAAGGTATGAAAATAGCTTTTAAGTATTACAAATAAAATATTTTTTTAAATTTTAAGTCATCATTCTTCCATTTATCTCTACTAGTAAAGCTAATGGTGATGGCACACATTTTTGAAAAGAAAAGTTTGGAATTATCTCCAAGGAAAATAAATGTTAAAAATTCCATAACTTTTTTATATTATGTACCTAAAATAAGGCCTCCACTTTCCTAACCATTACAAATTTAAAAAGATGAAAACAATAGTAACTAGATATTTTACAATTTAAGCCTACATGGTAAACAGGAAATTTATTTACCTTTATTATTTTCAATTCTAACTTATCAAAAGGATATATATAAGGAATATAAGTCTGCTATATCTAAGCAGGTTTACCTGCAAACATGGGAATATCTGATAATTAAATTATTTTAAATGTATCATTTATTTTTTTGAAACCATTTAAACTATCTTGTACTCTAAAATCATAAAGGGTTAAAATTTAAAACGAAAATCACTGAAAAGGACATTCATAGAAAGATAGACAAGATGAAAAGGCAGAGGGCTATATACCAGATGAAGGAACAAGATAAAACCCCAGAAAAACAACTAAATGAAATGGAGATAGGCAATCTTCCAGAAAAAGAATTCAGAATGATAGTGAAGATGATACAGGACCTCGGAAAAAGAATGGAGGCAAAGATCGAGAAGATGCAAGAAACGTTTAACAAAGACCTAGAAGAATTAAAGAACAAACAAACAGAGATGAACAATACAATAACTGAAATGAAATACACACTAGAAGGAATCAATAGCAGAATAACTGAGGCAGAACAGATAAGTGACCTGGAAGACAGAATGGTGGAATTCACTGCTGCAGAACAGAATAAAGAAAAACGAATGAAAAGAAATGAAGACAGCCTAAGAGACCTCTAGGACAACATTAAACGCAACAACATTCACATTATAGGCGTCCCAGAAGGAGAAGAGAGAGAGAAAGGACTCAAGAAAATATTTGAAGACATTATAGTCGAAAAACTTCCCTAACATGGGAAAGGAAATAGTCACCCAAATCCAGGAAGCGCAGCGAGACCCATACAGGATAAACCCAAGGAAAAACACGCCAAGACACATAGTAATCAAATTGGCAAAAATTAAAGACAAAGAAAAATTACTGAAAACAGCAAGGGAAAAAAGACAAATAACGTATAAGGGAACTCCCATAAGGTTAACAGCTGATTTCTCAGCAGAAACTCTACAAGCAAGAAGGGAGTGGCATGATATACTTAAAGTGATGAAAGGGAAGAACCTACAACCAAGATTACTCTACCCAGCAAGGATCTCATTCAGATTAGATGGAGAAATCAAAAGCTTTACAGACAAGCAAAAGCTAAGAGGATTCAGCACCACCAAACCACCTCTACAACAAATGCTAAAGGAACTTCTCTAAGTGGGAAACACAAGAGAAGAAAAGGACCTACAAAAACAAACCCAAAACAATTAAGAAAAGGGTAATAGGAACATACATATTGATAATTACCTTAAATATGAATGGATTAAATGCTCCAACCAAAAGACACAAGCTTGCTGAATGGATACAAAAACAAGACCTATATATATGCTGTCTACAAGAGACCCACTTCAGACCTAGGGACACATACAGACTGAAAGTGAGAGGATAGAAAAAGATATCCCATGCAAATGGAAATCAAAAGAAAGCTGGAGTAGCAATACTCATATCAAAAAAAATAGACTTTAAAATAAAGTGTTACAAGAGACAAGGAAGGACATTACATAATGATCAAGGGATCAATCCAAGAAGAAGATATAACAACTATAAATATATATGCACCCAACATAGGAGCACCTCAATACATAAGGCAACTGCTAACAGCTATAAAAGAGGAAATCGACAGTAACACAATAATAGTGGGGGACTTTTACACCTCACTTACACCAATGGACAGATCATCCAAAATGAAAATAAATAAGGAAAGAGAAGCTTTAAATGACACAATAGACCAGACAGATTTAATTGATATTTATAGGACATTCCATCCAAAAACAGCAGATTGCACTTTCTTCTCAAGTGCGCAAGGAACATTCTCTAGGATAGATCACATGTTGGGTCACAAATCAAGCCTCAGTAAATTTAAGAAAATTGAAATCATATCAGCATCTTTTCTGACCACAACGCTATGAGATTAGAAATCAATTACAGGGAAAAAACCGTAAAAAACACAAACACATGGAGGATAAAAAGTACGTTACTAAATAACCAAGAGATCACTGAAGAAATCAAAGAGGAAATCAAAGAGAGACAAATGACAATGAAAACACAACAATCCAAAACCTATGGGATGCAGCAAAAGCAGTTCTAAGAGGGAAGTTTATAGCTATACAAGCCTACCTAAAGAAACAAGAAAAATCTCAAATAAACAATCTAACATTACACCTAAAGGAACTAGAGAAAGAAGAACAAACAAAACCCAAAGTTAGCAGAAGGAAAGAAATCATAAAGATCAGAGCAGAAATAAATGAAATAAAAACAAAGAAAACAATAGCAAAGATCAATAAAACTAAAAGCTGTTTCTTTGAAAAGATAAGCAAAATTGATAAACGTTTAGCCAGACTCATCAAGAAAAAGAGGGAGAGGACTCAAATCAATAAAATTAGAAATGAAAAAGGAGAAGTTACAGCAGACACCACAGAAATACAAACCATCCTAAGAGACTACTACAAGCAACTCTATGCCAATAAAATGGACAACCTGGAAGAAATGGACAAATTCTTAGAAAGGTATAACCTTCCAAGATGGAACCACGAAGAAACAGAAAATATGAACAGACCAATCACAAATAATGAAACTGAAACTGTGATTAAAAATCTTCCAACAAACAAAAGTCCAGGACCAGATGGCTTCACAGGTGAATTCTATCAAACATTTAGAGAAGAGCTAACACCCATCCTTCTCAAACTCTTCCAAATAATTGCAGAGGAAGGAAGACTCCGAAACTCATTCTATGAGGCCACCATCACCCTGATAGTAAAACCAGATAAAGATACTACAAAAAAAGAAAATTACAGACCAATATCACTGAAGAATATAGATGCAAAAATTGTCAACAAAATACTAGCAAACAAAATCACTGAAAAATATATTCAAAAAGAAAAGTACATAAAATATTAGTCTGGGTTGGATATTTTTCAGTTGTTTTTCTGTCATCTGCTATGGGAGAGAACGAGCGCTCACTTTTACCAAAATCTATAATAAAGTGCCAGAAAACAACTAATTTCAGGTTCTGTCAATTGAGCACAAACTCACAAATAACAAGAGAAATCCATGAAAAGTAAAAGTCAATAAAATAGGTTACTTAACCTAAGGAAGAGCATACAGTGAAATTTCAGTTATCTGCTTTATATCTTAATGTCCTATATAAACTATTTCCTCTGAATAGCTTTGGATTACATTATTCTCTTGCATCTAGGCTGCTAGTTGTTTTTCTCTGGGCATACAATCATTGCCTCTAGCTAGCCCTCTCTCCTAAAGACAGTGTCTTCACTTGGCAGCATCAAACTTCAGCATCAGAATCACCTAGAGGGGCTTCCCTGGTGGCTCAGTGGTTGAGAATCCGCCTGCCAATGCAGGGGACATGGGTTTGAGCCCTGGTCCGGGAAGATCCCACATGCTGTGGAGCAACTAAGCCCGTGCACCACAACTACTGAGCCTGTGCTCTAGAGCCATGAGCCACAACTACTGAGCACACGTGCCACAACTACTGAAGCCCATGCACCTAGAGCCCGTGCTCCACAACAAAGACAAGCCACTGCAATGAGAAGCCCGCTCACTGCAACAAAGAGTAGCCCCTGCTTGCTGCAACTACAGAAAGCCTGCGTGCAGCAGTGAAGACCCAACACAGCCAAAAATAAATAAACAAATACATAAATAAATTTTTTAAAATTGTGAGTGTATTTTTTTAAATTAAACTTTCCATTTGGTTCTTTTTTTTTTAACTACCCTATGACCACGTTTAAAAATTATTTATTTATTTTGGCTGTGTTGGGTCTTCGTTGCTGCGCGCAGGCTTTCTCTAGCAGCAGACCCAATGCGGCCATAAATAAATAAATAACATAACATAACAAGACAGAATAGCTCCTTGCCAAGGAGCATTAAATAACTTTTTTAAAGATATAAACCCACAAGATCAAAGAGAACATACAGAGGCAACAGGGGTCAAGGGATGATAAATATTTAGAATGTGGAAAACAGATGAAGAAAGAGTACTAACTCAGCAGCTCAGAAACCTAAGTACCTGCAGAGGGAGTTCAATGAGAAGCTAGTAGATTTCTCCCAAAGCACCTTGAAAAGCTCAGAAATTAAGAGGTATGAGATACACAAATGGGGCAGGTGTATCACAGGGCTTAAAACAGGGGGGAAGGTTATAAAAATATATGAAGTGCAGTCAAACCTACAGGAACCCACCTCTACTCCCTGAAATAATACAACTACTTCTAACCCACCTCCCCAAGATACTAGACATTTAGCCTCTGAAGAAATGTAAACAGAGAGGTCTTGACTCAGAATGCCAGGAATAGTAGAGGGCAAGAATGAGGCAGTGACAAAAAGAACAAAACAAAACAGGATGACTAAGTGAAAGCTTTAAAAGGTAAGATCTATAATCTACTTCTCTAGCCAGGTTCCATCTACCTCTGCAGCTAGGCTCTCTCTCTAAGGCAGATGATTAGAATACCATTTTCTAGAAAACTGAATAAACTCAGAGAGAAAAACTTAAATGCCATTTAAGTATGACATTCAGGGGTGTTTCAACAAAAAAACCATTTCACCTAAGTCAGATCATCCTTCAGTGAAGACCTGATCATCCTGTAGTGAAGGCTCCATGTCAAACAGCTAGTCTAGAGATAGAGGACTTCCCACCAGTTTATGAGTGCCACACTCTTAAAAATGGTCCACCTTGACATTTGAGAAAAGGCTCCATCCAGTAAGATATAGAGACAAAAACATGAGGATTAAAAGGAACACAGGGGCTTCCCTGGTGGCGCAGTGGTTAAGAATCCGCCTGCCAATGCAGGGGACAGGGGTTCAAGCCCTGGTCCGGGAATATCCCACATGCCGCGGAGCAACTAAGCCCGTGCGCCACAACTACTGAGTCTGCACTCTAGAGCCCGCGAGCCACAACTACAGAAGCCCACGTGCCACAATTACTAAAGCCTGTGCACCTAGAGCCCATGCTCTGCAACAAAAGAAGCCACCGCAATGAGAAGCCCTCGCACCACAACGAAGAGTAGCCCCTGCTCGCCGCAACTAGAGAAAGCCCACGCACAGCAACGAAGATCCAACACAGCCAATGAGTAAGTAAGTAAGTAAATAAATAAATAAATAAAATAAAATCCACCCACCCATTTATTCCATGCTTACCATGTAATGAAACTGTGCTGGGGTGGACAAAGTCCACCACAGACATAGTCCATTCCTTCACATAGCTTATAATCTACATAAAATACTGTTTTTTTTTAAGGAGTAGTTTTTTATATTCTTATAAATATAGCATAAGCCTTTATAACTTCTGAAGAAATGATTATAATCAGAGTTAAGATACATGTAGTAAACTATTCAACTGCAAGACATTTTGCATAATGATATGATATGTGTGATAAGATATGCTACAAAGGAAAGGTAACAGAAAATATAAATGAAAGAAATAACTTTAAAAAATCTACCTTTAAAAAAAGGTCAATATTAGTCAACACAATAACCAGATTCTACTTAAAAATAAATGAGAGACTGATGAAGAGCCATGAGACTTATACAGATGATAAATCACTACACAGAAAACTGAAGAGCCTAAATAGTAATAAGAAATACAAATTATCACAGTTTTAAATATTAACAATTGATAAAGCTGGGTGAAGATTTTTGTGTACTCTTTGTGGAACTTTCCTATAAGTTTGAAGTTTTTTTTAAGTTTTGTCCCATAAATTTTTAAAAAAGTTTTATCCCTGATGTATCCCATGTATACCTGTTAAATTAAAAAGGTAAACTAAGTGATAAAACCCAATGTTCACAAGCAGATGAAATACAGATATATCTTTATATGGATGGTGGCAATGCAAATTAGTTAAATTTCTTTTGCAAAAGGGAGCTGACAAAGCCACCCACATACTCTATGATTTGGCAATTTTGCTTTTAGATATACAAAACAAAAGAATACCAGCCCTTTCCTCCACACTGTCCAAAGAAAAAGTAATGTGCAAAGCTATTCAGATACACTCTAATTTTGCTTTTATTTATGTCATTTGAATTATTTCCTTCTGATTTCCCCTCAATCCATTGCTCTACGTAGATAGAATCAGGGTGCAAAATTTTATAGCTTACTTTTTTTTTTTTTTTTTCGGTACGCGGGCCGGAGCAACAGGCTCCGGAAGCGCAGGCTCAGCGGCCATGGCTCACGGGCCCAGCCGCTCCGCAGCATATGGGACCTTCCCGGACCGGGGCACGAACCCGTGTCCCCTGCATCAGCAGGCGGACTCTCAACCACTGCGCCACCAGGGAAGCCCTATAGCTTACTTTTTGTCATGAAAACACTTTCCATGTTATTACTGTCTTTATACCATCATTTTCATTGGGTTTATTATACAACTTCAAGTAAATTTACCATAACTTATTTAACCATTGTAGCAGATCTTGTGGAATGGCTATTCAAAACACACATTCCTAATCCCTTTTTTACCTAGCTTGTAACTTCCCACTATAGAATCTGGAAAGCCAAATGACTGCTTCCTAGATTCTGTTATAGTCATGCATATCCAAGTAACCAATGAGATGTCTGCTGGGGATGGAAAGAAGGTACTTCTGGGGAAAGTTTATCATTCACTGATAAAGGAGACTCACTCCAAAACAAACAAACAAACAAAAAACCACCAACAAACCTTTTTGCTGCTTTTCACTGTGGTCTTGATGTCTCTAACTATAGCAATCTTGTAATCATAATGTAACAAGAAGAAAGACAATAATAAGCCCGCACACTGAGGGTGAAAGATGGCAGAGGAGAATAGAAAAAGTTTATGTCCTCACTGAGCAACTGTACCAGCTTATGTCAGACAAAAAGACTACCCACCACCAGACTTGTGAGAAACATGATCTTTAGTTGTTAGGTCACTGTTAACAGAGTTTACCTGCAGCCAAAAGCATTCCTAAATGATACTAGTTTCACTACACCTTAACATTTATATTATAATTTTTCACTATTACAAAATAAATTGCCAATGATGATCTTCATGTATACACATTTTTAAGGCAATTTTTTGTTTACTTCTTTGGGATAGACTAAGACAAATAGAATTACTAGGTCAAAATATAACTGTTTCCTTATAGATACTAACCAGTTGACAATACAAACAACAATGTATGACAGTAAAGTTTAAAACATCTTTCCTAGCATTGTTATCATTGATTTTAAAAATTCATAGACAGGGACTTCCCTGGTGGCGCAGTGGTTAGGAATCTGCCTGCCAGTGCAGGGGACATGGGTTTGAGCCCTGGTGCAGGAAGATCCCACACGCTGTGGAGCAACTAGGCCCGTGCAGCACGACTACTGAGCCTGCATTCTAGAGCCTGTGAGCCACAACTACTGAAGGCCACACACCTAGAGCTCATGCCCTGCAACAAGAGAAGCCACCACAATGAGAAGCCCACACACCGCAACTAGAGAAAGCCTGTGCGCAGCAACGAAGACCCAACGCAGCAAGAAAGGAAGGAAGGAAGGAAGGAAGGAAGGAAGTTAGATTCATAGACAGAAAAGGGTACCTCATTGCTTTAATGTATATTTCTTTGATGAGAATTATTAATATGGACCATTTTGCCATATGTTGACCATTGTCCTATAACAAACCCATCCAAACTCATAGAGATCAGTTTGATAAGCTATATCTTGTTTGCTTTTTAAAAATATTCTTCCTTATTAAAAATACTGTAAAATGGAAAAAATTTTCAAACTTTATATAAAGATATACAGGAACAACCAACAGATCACTCCTTTACCCCCATTCCATTACCTAGAGATAACCAATGTTAACAGTTTGCTGAAGTCCCTTCTGAACTTTCTTGTATGCAGAAATAGAAAGATAAGCAAAAATAACATCTGTTTTGGTTACATAATTACTAAAAATAAGTATAAGGACTTATACACATATGAAAATATATAAAATTAATAAATCGAACTTTTATTGAGCTCTTCCTATGTTATATTGCTCTGAATAAGTGTTTCATAACTCATTTCATTGTCACACAAACAAAAACAAAATAGTTAATAACTATGTACAAACCCATCATATTTAAAACATAAATGTGTACACTAACAGAGATCTGAAGAAAACACAGATGCTAGAGTTAAGTTTTTATTAAGACATTTTGCCTTATATGTAAATAATATACAAAGGCGATAAGGATATAATGAAAAGAGCTTGTAAGGAAGGAGGGTAAGACTGAAATATAAGTTTATATGTTACTGATTTTACTGTTAAGGTGGGCATTCCATGTAGGTGGTAGGTAACACAAGGCTGGAGTTTCCAGACTAGCAATATATTTGGTAATCTTGGTTTTCATATACACACAAAACTATAACATTTCCCAAAACAATTAAAGTAGCTACAAGAGTGTGTGTGTATATATATACCTTTTATTAATTTTTAAAAATAAGATCCAGAAAAGATGCTTTTTTAAAATTAAATCCATTACATAAAACAATGCCTGTTATTTTAAGTGATGTTCCTAATATAAATACAAATCCAATGACTTCATCTTAGCCTACTTTACAAGTATTAGATTTATTTAGCTTTAATAAGTAAAACTATCATTCTGTTTCCCGTTAAAACTGTAACACTAATCTGAAAAATTACCAAAAATAAATTATAGGAAAAAAGAAAACTAATCCTACTTGTGACTACAGATAGAAGATGATCTCAATAAAGAGACAGACATTCCATGCTCTTACAAAGGATATAAACAAGCAAATTAGAGAAGAGGAAACCCAAAAGGCTAACAAATTTAGGAAGAGATGCTTAATCTCAGTGATAACCAGAAAAATACAAATTAATATAAATAGGAGATATAACTTCACATTTATCAGACTAGCAAGAATTAGAACTCTAGATAATGCCAAGTGTTAACAGCAAAGTGCGATCATGCACTGCTAGTGGAAACATAGACAAGGGCAATCAGTCTGGAAACCAATCAGCAAATTACTTAAATTAAGTCTACATATACCCAACAAACCAGTAATTCCATTACTCATTACTATGTCACAGAAATTCTCAAACAGTTAAAAGTAATGGCTTTCATGTCCATAAAATATCACAGATGAATCTTTTTAAAAAGTAAGAGAAAATTATACAATTTGATTTTTGTAAATTAAAAAATACATGCACAGGAAAAACAATAATATTTTACAAAGATACATAAAAACAATGGAAGGAGAATATGAGAGAAATGGAGATAAAAATGGATAAGTAAATTAAAGAAGAGAGGGACTGGGTGCAGACCAATAATAATGTGCAATGAAGTGAAAAGTATGAGAACTCAACCCTCTGCACCTGAGTTCAAAGCAAGATTACCAAAAATAATGACTTTAAGAATACATAGGCAAAAATCCTAAATCCTCAATAAAATATAAACAAATCAAATACATCAGTATATCAAAAGAAAAAATACTCCACAACCAGGCTTATGCCGTTAGTAAGATAAGTGAGAAAAAATAACATATTATCTTAGGAGATGCAAAAAATCAATTAACAGGGCTTCCCTGGTGGCGCAGTGGTTGAGAGTCCACCTGCCCATGCAGGGGACATGGGTTTGTGCCCCGGTCCGGGAAATTCCCACATGCCATGGAGCGGCTGGGCCCGTGACCCATGGCTGCTGAGCCTGCACGTCCGGAGCCTGTGCTCCGCAACGGGAGAGTCCACAACAGTGAGAGGCCCGTGAACCACAAAAAAAAAAAAAAAAATCAATTAACAGAATTTATTATCTATTTCTGTTAACAACTCCTAGAAAACTAAGAAGAAACTTCCTTAACATGCTAGATAGTAATTTTTATTTTTTATAAATTTATTTATTTATTTTTGGCTGCATTGGGTCTTTGTTGCTGCATGCGGGCTTTCTCTAATTGCAGTGAGCGGGGGCCACTCTTTGCTGCCGTGCGCGGGCTTCTCATTGCAGTGACTCCTCTTGTTGCCGAGCACAGGCTCTAGGCATGCGGGCTTCAGCAGTTGTGGCACACAGGCTCAGTAGTTGTGGCTCGCAGGCTCTAGAACACAGGTTCAGTAGCTGTGGCGCACAGGCTTAGCTGCTCTGTGGCATGTGGGATCTTCCCAGACCAGGGCTTGAACCCCCGTCCCCCGCATTGTCAGGCGGATTCTCAACCACTGCGCCACCAGGGAAGCCCTAGATAGTAATTTTTAGAAACCACTAACAAATACCACACTTAACAGTTACACAGTTTCCATTTAATTTTTTTTTAAGTTTTTTTTTTAAAGGAACAAAAGGAGACTCTCCAGCACCACTATCATAATATAAAGTTCTGGGATTGATAACCAGTACTGGAAAAGGAGGAATAAATATTGGAAATAGTTACACTTGGCTTTTCTAGCTAAAATAACCAAACATTAGAAAGAATAAGGTATTTCTGTAAGGTAACTAGATGACTTTGTATACACAAGCACAGCTTTCCCACATATTGGAAATAACCAGTTAGAAATGTAATGGAAAAAGAATCCTACTCACAAAAGTAATAAAACCTATAAATTCTTAAGTTTATTCCTAGGTATTTTAAGTACAGGATATCTCTGCTTAAGGAAAGAGAAATCTTAGTTGGAAAAAGTTAAAATGTAAAGATGCAATTATTGCCAAGGCAAATGCGAGTTCAATAAAAAACCCAACTGTGTGTGTTTACATGTGTATATACATGAAATTCTGGAGGGACACACATTAGATTGTTAGTAGAATTTATGTCTAAACAGATTTGTGACAAGGATCGGAGAGGAAGGAGTACTATCTACTTTTTATCTTTCTATATATTTCTTATGTTTTGAATATACAGCTATTCACATTTTATTTATTTTTTATTTTTGCAGTACGTGGGCCTCTCACTGTTGTGGCCTCTCCCGTTGCGGAGCACAGGCTCCGGACGCACAGGCTCAGCAGCCATGGCTCACGGGCCCAGCCGCTCCGCGGCATGTGGGATCTTTCTGGACCGGGGCACGAACCCGCGTCCCCTGCATCGGTAGGCGGACTCTCAACCACTGCGCCACCAGGGAAGCCCTATTTATTTATTTTTTTAATTTTATTTACTTATTTATTTTATTTTTGGCTGCGTTGGGTCTTCATTGCTGTGCGCGGGCTTTCTCTAGTTGTGGCAAGTGGGGGCTACTCTTCATTGCAGTGTGCAGGCTTCTCACCGTGGTGGCTTCTCTTGTTGTGGAGCACGGGCTCTAGGTGCACGGGCTTCAGTAGTCATGGCTCACAGGCTCTAGAGCGCAGGCTCAGTAGTTGTGGCTCACGGGCTTAGATGCTCCGCAGCATGTGGGATCTTCCCGGGCCAGGGCTTGAACCCATGTCCCTTGCATTGGCAGGCGGATTCTTAACCACTGCACCACCAGCCAGGGAAGTCCCTAGCTCTTCTTATTTTAAATAAATCATTTCTTCTGACAAAGACTCTCTCCTTGACAAAACTTTAGTCAGGCTCCTCTAAGTTCTCTCTTCTATTAGACCCAATCTTTGGATTTCCATGGCCATCTTTACGTTGCCCAATTTTATCAAGAATCTTACTAAATAGGGGCTTCCCTGGTGGCGCAGTGGTTGAGAGTCTGCCTGCCAATGCAGCGGACACAGGTGCGAGCCCTGGTCTGGGAAGATCCCACATGCCAAGGAGCAACTAGGCCGGTGAGCCACAGCTACCAAGCCTGCACGTCTGGAGCCCGTGCTCCGCAACAAGAGAGGCCGTGACAGTGAGAGGCCCATGCACCACGATGAAGAGTGGCCCCCACTCGCCGCAACTAGAGAAAGCCCTCACACAGAAACGAAGACCCAATACAGCCATAAATAAATAAATAAATAAATAAATAAAAATTTTTTAAAAAACACAAAAGAATCTTACTAAATCAGTTTAGCAAGAACCCATCACCTTCAATATCTGACCAAGCTCATTATCAATCAAATTCCTCATCCCCACCATCCCCTGGGTGATATCTGATCACCTTGGCCTGCCTTCAGCAAGAATCCTGTAAGGTCAATTTAGTCAGAAACCCCCCTGATCCCTGATGTTCTTCTTAGTAATTTCCATCCACCTACCGCCCCACCCTGCCCCGCAACACACATGCGCACACACACCCTCCTCATTGGCCACATATCCCACGTTTCCTTGTTGTAATCGGGATTGAGCCCAGTTCCATATTAAGGTCTCTTTCCCTCTACTTCAATGGTTCCTGATTAAAATCTGCTTTTACCATTTTAACCACTGTCCAGCTCTGGTTTCCTTTAAAACTGCTAAATATAAAATTTAGACAGTTTCTAAAAATAAAACCTAAATTTAACTCTGAATTCTAAATAAGGACTCAAATTGTTTCTTTTTTGTAGAAAAATTAGTGGTTTCTAGTCAGTGTTTCATGCTCTAAATCTCTTCTCTATTTCACGTTATAGCAAGTTTACAAAAACATTGCTTAAAAAAAATCAATATAAGTAGATTCCTTAACTAGGGAAGTCAAGTTTTGTTAAAACAAGCTTTTATTAACAACTACCTGACTTTCAATTATCATAATACGTTAATTTTCTGATTTAAAAAAAACTAATATAAGGGACTTCCCTGGTGATCCAGTGGTTAAGACTCCGTGCATCCACTGCAGGGGGCACGGGTTCAATCCCTGGTCAGGGAAATAAGATCCCACATGCTGCATGGCGTGGCCAAAAAACAAACAAACAACAACAAAAAAACTAATATAAAAAATTAGGTCAAAATGTCAAAAGTTACAATCTTTACTCAGTCTGAAAAGCAAACAAAAGAGAACACAAAGTAGGGAAAACAGGGAAGACTTATAGACATATATAAAAAATATTTGATATAAATTAACTCATTTAAGCTTTGAAGTATACTGAATCTAAAAGATCAATAAATTCCTGCTTTCACTTTTCAAAAAAGTCAGTTAACATAACTTAATTTTTCCTGATAACTCAGGGCCATACTACATACATCAATTATTGAACTGTATTGTACAAAACTTCAGTGTTCTCTGATGTGATGTGAAATTCCTACTCCTGGTTCTCTCACTAATCTGTGTAACTTATAAAAGTTATTTAACTGCTCTGAGCCTCAGTTCCATCAACCATAAAATGAAAGAGTTTAACTTTTTTTTTTTTTTCCAGTACGCGGGCCTCTCACTGTTGTGGCCTCTCCCATTGTGGAGCACAGGCTCGGGACACGCAGGCTCAGCGGCCATGGCTCAGGGGCCCAGCCGCTCCGCGGCATGTGGGATCTTCCCAGACCGGGGCACGAACCCGTGTCCCCTGCATCGGCAGGCAGACTCCCAACCACTGCACCACCAGGGAAGCCCGAGTTTAACATTCTTTACTTCTATAAAACCAAAGATGACATGTGTGAAAAACAGAACTGAATAAGTACTGATCCCAAGATGATGAATATTCTTTTTAAAAAAGATTTCTATTTGCTTGCATTCTACTTATTTGCATCCTTTTCATGGGAGACTAATGGTATACAATTGAGTTAATGTTTTCCAAGGCAGTAGTACTTTGGCTAATTTTTAAAAAATTTATTATTGAATCCAAGACAACAGCCACCTTACAAAAGATATCCTCATCCTACAGAATAGTCATCCTCTTCTCTAAAGTTATCTGTATTTTGGTCAGCAGTAAGGCAGCAGGGGAAGGAAAGGGGGCTCTGCATTATTACAGGAGCTCCTTCCTGTAAATGTGAACTCAATTCTAACATCGTCATTATTAACATGTACTGTGATAGGTGCTAGAAAAAAATTGTTTTTTAATTGGGTACAGATGAAGTTGCTAAAGCTCCAAGAGGAAAGGTACTGTCTCTGCTATTGACTGCTATATCCCCAAGCCCCAGAAGTCACTTGCATGTTGCAGATACCCAATAAATATCTGTTAAGTTAAGTGAACAGATTCTTAAAAAGGAAACAGTATAAGGTAACACAGCCTAAGTGCCAAATGACACAGCAAGTACAGTTGACCCTTGAACAAAAGGGGGTTAGGGGCATCTCCCCTCCGTGTAGTCGAAAATCCTTGTATAGCTTATAGTTAGCCCTCCATACTGGCAGTTCCTGTATATCCGTGGTTCCTCAGCAGCAGATTCAGCCAACCTCGGATGGTGTAGTACTGTAGTATTTACTGTTGAAAACAATCTGTGTATAAGTGGACCTACACAGTTCAAAGTCGTGTTGTTCAAGGATCAACTGTACTAAAAAAGGAACAACCACTAAAAACTAAGGGTATCTAAAAACTCTTCATGTTGGAAATGGGACTTAAGCTAAATCTGAATAAAGAACCCATAAATCTGAAAGAGTAATACAAACTATGAGGAGGTGGAAGGACATTCCAGGATGCAAACCCTTTTGAGCAATGGTTTAAAGAAAAAAAAAAAGAATAAAGAAAAAGTAGACATGGCTTATGCACAAAGCAAGATTACATTATTTTGGTTTGGAAAGACCAAATAGGTAGGAAATATAAACAGCCGAATTATGGAGAGATTTGAAATCTTCTACAGGAAAAAATGAAAAATAAAAAAAGAATGTCTTGAACAAATCAATATTTTTAGAAGCTTGAGAGGCAATATTGTGCAGAATGCCTTGGCCAAAGGAGAGACCAGAGGTAA
The DNA here is from genome assembly GCF_008692025.1 of Phocoena sinus. Taxonomy (NCBI): domain Eukaryota; kingdom Metazoa; phylum Chordata; class Mammalia; order Artiodactyla; family Phocoenidae; genus Phocoena; species Phocoena sinus. The sequence goes on from NC_045775.1 coordinate 29,663,376, forward strand.
AAAATCAGGAAGGTCCCTTGCTGCAGTCACCCAGATATGAGGTGATGAGGGTCTCAACCGGGGTAACAACAGTATTAGGAATTAAATAATTGAAAATGGATTTAGGGACTTCCCTGGCAGTCCAATGGTTTAGATTCCAGGCTTCCACTGCAAGGGGCATGGGTTCGATCACTGGTCAGGGAACTAAGATCCTGCGCGCTGCGTGGCGCAAACACAAAATAAATAAATAAAATTTTTAATTAATTAATTAATTAAATGGATTTAAAACTACACAGAGTTTATAAAATCAGATGTGTGGCTGGGATAGTGAAGACAAGAGAGTACAATGTTCAGTGAAAGCTGAATCTAGGTTTTTAGACAAGGTAAACGAGAGGCTGGGTATGGGGAGGAAGGTCAAGTTGGTTTGGGAGAAGGATTTTAGAAAGTACAATTGAGTTTCAAGTGATAAGTCACCCAGGTGAAGATTTTAGCAAGAAATTAGACATGTAGAATTGTAACTGTGTAAAGTACCGGGACTAAGTAAAGATATAATTTTATGAGGCATCTAAATAAAAGCAATCAACTGGAGTGAGAGGACTTAAAGTGTAACTACTGACAGGAATTCCCTGGCGATCCAGTGGTTAGGACACCACACTTTTACTGCCGAGGGTGTGAGTTCAATCTCTGGTCAGGGAACTAAGATCTCACAAGCCACGTGGCATGAAAAAAAATAATAATAATAATAAAATAAAATTATTTTTTTAAAAAGTGTAACTACTGGAAAAAAGAGCAAAATCTGGTGAACAATTATCTGACTGGAGAATGGGAAGCAAGATCGTAAGAGACTGAGAAATGAATAACCCAAAAAAGAGAAAGAGAACAAAGAAGCTGAGAGAGAGAAAGATGAGATTAGTATAAAACTGAAGGGAGTAAATGTGGCCTGTACAGAGAAATGAAAGAGAATAAGGGATAGGGTGACCGTACTAATGGGTAAGAGCTAAGAAGGGGGTTCCTTTTGTTGTTACTACTGGTTGGTTGGTTTTTAAACAGGAAAAACTAAAATGGCATTGGCAAAGTGGATATTACCATAGGTATGATGGACTCAGGTCTACCTGAAGTTAAGTATCACTGCTTGATTATAAGCTCCGTGTGAACTGGAACCATATCTGCCTGTTTTCCATGGTGTCTCCAAAGTGTAGGAGGAATGCCAGGTATTCAATAAGTGCCTAGAGTTCCAACCAAAAACCTTGCAAGCAAAAGCATAATTTTTTTTTTAATCCACAACAAATTTTCTATGAGCTTTTGACAACTTTGGTATTTTCATATTTTAGTCTTTTTGTGCTCATTCTCACTTAGTTGGCTAGCTACACGGATCCGAAAGGCTAAACTTTAATTTCTGATGAAAAGATGCAGGCTTAGTGATAAGGAAATCAGAACTTTTCATTCTGAATTCTGGATAAGGGAAGCATTTCTATTTTATTATTTAAAGAAACAGAGTTCAAAAACGTCTGAAATCACAACATAGTGGTAATGTAACTACAAAAAGAAAAGTAGAATACAAAGTAATGATGACTAGATATTTTATTTAAAATTAGATTTATCTTCACAGAAGAACTATTCCATTTGTTATCTACTTAGAAGGAATAAGAACTGTGCATAAAATTTTAAGGTATGGGCTGTAGAAAAGAAGAAAAAATTGTCACATTATCCTGATGATTGTAAAGACTTCTTAGGAAATGATGCCAAAGACACTTCCTGGCAGTCAGTGTTTAACACACAAAGGGAGAAGAAAACAAACCTACAGGCAAAACTACCAAAACCCAAGCACCATTTGCTGCAGCTAACATCAGGCTGCAATTATGAAGCCAGCAGCATCCCTGAAAATGAGCTCTGTCAGAATTACGTGGCAGGGCTCAGGCAACGCTCTAAACAGCAGAATTCAGACACAACTTGCTCTAAAAGGCTCCTTCCAGTGGAAGTCATAGCTAGCAGCAAGAGACAGATACACTGTTCCTCTGTATACCAACATAAAGATGCAGAACCAGTGGATATGGAGGGCTATACCACTTTATGAGGGACTTGAGCATCTGTGGATTTTGGTATCCATGGGGGTGGGGTCCTGGAACCAACGCTTTGCAGACACCAAGGGACAACCATTGTACACTACAATGACAAACACTGTAAATATCAAAGAAGTGTAGGACACAAGACTTGCCCTTAAGGACACAATTTAGCTGGGAGACAAGGTATACATACAGAGACACATATTTAATACATATTCATGTAACAATGTAACCTAATACATGATTCATTCAAGAACCATATATTAAGCAACTGCTATATGCAAGTTATTCGGCTGAACCTTAGGGAAATAAGAACACCCTTAAGGTGACTCACAATCTAGTGAGGAAACAAATACGCAAAGTATGAGATAGGTGGTATAATCAAGATACAGTAGAAGTTCTCACCATGAATCCTCTCTTAACCAACCCTATGGATTAACCAGTATTCTCTAGCCCCTTTGTAAAACACTGCCCAAAGCCCAAGGTATATTAAACATTCAAAGCTAGAGTATAGTATTCTGTGTAGTTTACTCATACACACTGGTTGACCAAGAGTCAACTAGATTTCCTCCCAAACCTGTTTACGGCAGCTGCACTTGTTACTTTGATTAGATAATTCAATTAAATATTAAATAAACCAGCAAAATATGGGTATGAAGACAAAGACTGTTGACTGCTTCAGAAAGAAAGACAGTAAAGGAGACACCCTAAAAACTATTGCTGTCAAATTAGATGTGGGGGAAACAACTGTAAAAGACTGGAGAAAGGTCATTAAAAATCTACGGTTTTACACTCACTGTGCTTTACTCAAGGAAAACCAAAACCAGAAATCATTAACAATACATTATAATTGTAGCTTATTCAAGAATGACAACACGGGCTTCCCTGGTGGCGCAGTGGTTGAGAGTCCACCTGCCGATGCAGGGGACACGGGTTTGTGCCCCGGTCCGGGAAGATCCCACATGCCGCAGAACGGCTGGGCCTGTGAGCCATGGCCGCTGAGCCTGCGCATCCGGGAGCCTGTGCTCTGCAGCGGGAGAGGCCACAACAGTGAGAGGCCCGTGTACCGCAAAAAAAAAAAAAAAAAAAGACAACACAGAACTCCGATCAGCATTCTAAAAAAACAACAGTGAAGGGTCAGTGGGCCTGGTCTTACGCTGGCAAATGACCGTATGTTTTTATATTTTTAACTTAAATTATTTCAAGTGTCATTTTAACCATCTTTTTGGGTTTACTGACCAACCAGTCTGGACGGCATTGCATAACAAAGCTTCTTTCTTATATATACAAAACTGTTAGGGGAGCATGAAGCTTCACTGTGTCTGGAGATCAGAGAGGTTTCCCAAAGAAAGTAAAATGAATGTTGGAAGATGATTAGAAATTCACCAGACAAGGGAGAGGAAAATATCCAGGCCTGTATGTTGACTCAGAAGCATGAGAGAACAAGAAAAATGTCAAAATATTTCCTTCTACTTACTATGCCCAGGCCCATCACTCAAACTTTTCTCATGGCAAATTATTTAACCTCTCTTCTCATCTATGAATTAGGGAATAATTATGAATACCTTTAATTATGATTTTTTAAATTATGATTTAAAAAGATTATAGGGACTTTCCTGGTGGCGCAGTGGTTAAGAATCCGCCTGCCAATGCAGGGAACACGGGTTCGAGCCCTGATCCAGGAAGATCCCACATGCTGTGGAGCAACTAAGTCTGTGTGCCACAACTACTGAGCCTGCACTCTAGAGCCCGTAAGCCACAACTGCTGAGCCCACGTGCCACAACTACTGAGCCCACATGCCACAACTACTGAAGTCCACGTGTCTAGAGTCCGTGCTCCACAACAAGAGAAGCCACCGCAATGAGAAGCCTGGGCACCACAAAGAAGAGTAGCCCCCGCTCACCTCACCTAGAGAAAGCCCGCTCACCGCAACAAAGACCCAATGCAGTCATAAATTAATTAATTAATTAATTTAAAAAAAGATTATACATGTAAAGTGTTTAGCACCGTACCTGGGACATGGCAAGTGCTGAGTAAATAAAACTATTATTATTATTGGAGGGTAAAGAAGAAACGAAAGAGAGAAAACAACAGATAGAGTCTGGGTTCTATTAGTGTGACCAGGGCACCATCTTCCCTCACTGACGGCTTTTTCAAGTTCAGTAAGTATGCTGACCCAGATCCCCAGGCTCCTCCTATTTCCTCCTTTTAGCTTGATAGGAATCCACATTCCTCAGGAGCAGGTTTTAGTTGTGCCTATCATTTAGGCTCCTTAGCTCACTGCTTAACTTTCTCATTTAGGAGGTATAAACAAAAAAACTGAGAACAAGTCCCAGACTGGGCTGTAATTTTCCATCAGGTGAAACTGGTATCACCCTTGTGGAATTTGACATCCTGTTTATTTCTCCTAACTAGATATGCTGGTACTGGATCCAATTTCTGTCACATGTAAATGAGTGCTAATAAAACCTGTGTGTACGGTGATGAAACACTCCCCCCCCCCCCCCGCCCCGCCCTTTCCTTGGATCCCTGTAGTGCAGTTATGCCAAGAACCTATTCACCACACCCAAAATACCTATTCCACCCAACCTTACTCACTATTTCCCAGAGCTCACCTGAATTCCAGGGCTTCTGCTCCCTTATTTTTCTCCCTATCTTATCTCCAGAACAAAATACCTACTCATTTTCCTTTGGCCATACTGCTTCTAACTAACTGTATGACAAATTTTCCTTATTATGTAACAGTATTTTCTAATATCCCATCATCTTGTTCAGATAGGGTATTTTTATAACAAAAGTTAAACAGCATTAAAGTCTGCCAAAGAAGATGAATTTTTTTTTTTTTTTTTTTTTTTTTGCGGTACACGGGCCTCTCACTATTGGGGCCTCTCCCGTCGCGGAGTACAGGCTCTGGACGCGCAGGCTCAGCGGCCATGGCTCATGGGCCCAGCCGCTCCGCGGCATATGGGACCCTCCCAGACCGGGGCACAAACCCGTGTCCCCTGCATGGGCAGGCAGACTCTCAACCACTGCGCCACCAGGGAAGCCCGAAGATGAATTTTATTTCCTCAAATACCTTACTGCATAAGAGCAAATACATGATTGACATATTACTCTGTTCAAATATAGCATATGTAAAGTAGGTGAGCTAAGAATAACCTAATAACTAAAGCACTACACAAAATTTGATATATGATCAATAAACACAAACTATATTAATAAATATATACAGAACTTAATTAGGCTATTCTCAGAGCAAGCTGCAAAAGTCCCAAATTTGCAGACATTTTTTAAAAAGAAATAAACATTTTATTTCAATATTCACTACATAAAAATAAATAAAAGTATTAAAAGAAACTAGAGTGATACATTATTAAACACATTTCAGGAACATAAGTTGCTGAAGACTCTTCCTAGGCCCCTTACAATATAATTGTTTCATTAAATTATTTTACCTGAAGAAAAGCTTGAAATAAATAAGAATTTTCTTTAAATTATGACAGCTATTCAAAGCATACCTAAATAGTTAAGCCATGAACTAGTTTAAGTGATCCATTCAGCATAGTAGCTGCTTACATTCTCTTCACCCTATTAGTAGTGATTTCAGGTAAATATTATAATTCTCTTGTCTACTTCAGATCAGAAGCAGTCATTCAGGGTGAGGGATCAATAAAAGGAGACAATGTGGTATGGAGAACAATGGCCTGGCCTGAGTACTGGGACTCCTGAGTTCTAACCTAAATCTACACCAACTCACAGAGTGATCTAAGACAATTCACTTCCTCTCTCTGGCTCTAAATGATAAAACAAGGGATGAGACTGCTTAAGTTCTAAGGTCCCTCAGGAGGTAAAAATACGATTAGTGTCTATCCCTGTCAGCCTTAAAATTCTACAGTAGTAAGTGCTAAAACGAAGACTATAGAAAATACATCCATTAGGAATTAAGAACAGGTGAATGTGTGCAGTGCAGTTTCTGCCTCCTGTCTGCCTATGTTCCTCTCAACCCCTCTGCTCCTTTCCCTGTCTATTCTTTTCTTCCACCCCCTTTTCAACTTCTCTTTCTTGCCTCAGGTTTCTCTCCCAAACTACAATTTTCCTCTATTATGTCTCCAGGCTGCAATGCCTACAAGTTACTACCACCTACTACTGCCATCTCTGGGCTGCTCCCTGCTTTCACTACTGTCAATTTATTGTCCTTAAATCACTACTAACAGGGCAAAGAGAATGTAAGCAGCTACTATGCCAAATGGATCGCTGAAACTAGTTCATGGCTTCTAAAACATGATTTAAATAAATAATACAATCAAATGCATTCTGTCCCTAGAAATTTCAACCAAGAAGAGCAAACCATTTATTGGACACCTATTATGGGTCATGTACTGTGCATATTTTATCTTTTAAAAACCTTACAACTACTCTGCTTGGTGGGTATGTTATCTACAATTTACAAACAAAAGTGAGGTCCAGGGAATTCCCTGGTGGTCCAGTGGTTAGGACTCCGCGCTTTCACTGCCAAGGGCCTAGGTTCAATCCCTGGTCAGGAACTAAGATCCCCCAAGCAGCGTGGCCAAAAAATAAATAAATAAAAATTTTAAAAGTAAAATAAAATAAATAAAAATGAGGTCCAAAAAAATTATAAATCAGAAGTTATGGAGCGGTCTGACTAGAAGGTCCACACTTTCCACTGTCAAATTATGATGGTCAATAAATTGTTTTATCAAAATGGCGACCAAAGCAAGAAACTCCAAAGATCCCAAGGGCAATTTTATTTCTAATGGCCCAGAATTAAAACTTTCATAAATCAAAAAGTATAAAAAAAAAAGTGTAGCTGACATCAAGTACATAGTAGGCTGACAAAGGGAAACCAGTCCCAATTATTTGGACTTTCAAAGGCTGATTATTAGTAAAAGGGTTTGTTTTAAATTCTGTCTAAATTACCAAGATTTTGGAGAAAAGTTGTAAGTATCCTACCAGTACAAAGAAAAGTAATTTAGATAGTAAATAATATTTAGGGCTATAGGCACATCTCTTGAAAAAGAAATGCTATCAATGATATTTCTCCCCAAATAATTATTGGGGCCATTTTTATTTGTCAGTTTTTGAAAGTAATATAAGAGAATTTAGTTTCTAGTAACGATGCCATGAAACAACTCTCCTACTGAAAAGAGCTAAAAGTTCTAGATAAAATATTTCTACAATCATCTTAAAAAGCAAAGCTGGGGCTTCCCTGGTGGTGCAGTGGTTGGGAGTCCGCCTGCCGATGCAGGGGACACGGGTTCGTGCCCCGGTCTGGGAAGATCCCACATGCCGCGGAGCGGCTGGGCCCGTGAGCCATGACCCCTGAGCCTGTGTGTCCGGAGCCTGTGCTCCGCAATGGGAGAGGCCACAACAGTGAGAGGCCCGCGTACCGCAAAAAAGGAAAAAAAAAAAAAAAAAAGCAAAGCTGGTAAGAAAGTAAGGAATTATTTGACCAAAATTGAAGGGAAAATGGGAACCCATGAGGTAAGGGAACAAAAGCCACTTTTGCCCTTTGGTGATGACCAATCAGAACAAATCCGAGCTTCAGTTTTGACAGCTTTGCAGGACCCAAAAGGCAAAATGCAAAGACCAGAACCATCCGGAGTATAGAGTCTAATAGGAGATATACATTTAGCTAAGGCCCTAAAGGGCCTATACCCTCAAGGCAAAGGTGAAGCAGAAGTATATTGGCCCACATAAGTATTTACAACCAAAATAGGCGTCAACTATTTGGGTGCTCCAAAACTTCAAGCAACGAATTTGCTTTAAAGTGGGTCAGTCTAGGTAATGCCTCTAGAAACCCACCAGAAACAAAGGCAAAACTTTCTGAAGAAGAAACCTTTATTTGAGGCCTGATTTAGTCCTATACTTTTTCAAGGACAGTGAGCAGCACACAGGTATCTATGCCTACAAAGAAACAAGTCATCATGAGCAGGAGCCAGCAAAAACAGCAGACCACAGAAAGGGACCTCCAAGACCTCACACATAGGAATAAGAGAGACTCCAACTTCAAAATAACTGGTGACTTCCCTGGTGGCACAGTGGTTAAGAATCCGCCTGCCAATGCAGGGGACACAGGTTCCAGCCCTGGTCCTGGAAGATCCCACATTCCGCAGAGCAACTAAGCCCATGAGCCACAACTACTGAGCCTGTGAGCCACAACTCTAGAGCCCGCGAGCCACAACTACTGAGCCCACCTGCCACAACTACTGAAGCCCGTGTGCCTAGAGCCCATGCTCTGTGACAAGAGAAGCCACCGCAATGAGAAGCCCATGCACCACAACAAAGAGTAGGCCCCCGCTCGCTGCAACTAGAGAAAGCCCGCTCGCAGCAACGAAGACCCAATGCAGCCAAAGATAAATAAATAAATTAATTAAAAACAAAGAAAAAGAAATAACTATACTTACTAGGTTTAAAGAATAAAAGACAACCCTGAAAATATCTTCAGGGAATAGGAAGCTGCTAAGAAAAGATGCAGCAGATGTATAAATGGAACCAAAACTGAAGTTCAACAATAACCAAAATCACAAACTCACTGGATGACCTTAAAACACTAGATTCAAATGTAGAGAAAATTAATGGACTGGATGATAAATCAGAATAAATTATCTGGAATAAAGCCTGTAGTGATAAAAAAAATGGGAAATATAGAGCAGATAAAGAAGGCCTAAGATACATGTAATCAGAGACCCAAAAGGAAAAGAAAAGAGAATAAGAGAAATCTAAAGAGATAATGACCAAGAATTCTGCAGAACTAATGAGATGTCAATCTAGAGATTCAAGCCTAACAAAGTCCCAAATAAAATAAAAGGAAATCTATACCTTGATACATCATAATGACACTACAGAACACCAAAGTCAAGAGGAAATCTTAAATGTAGCTAATAAAATAAGCTAGAGAACAGTATATAGAACACAGTAAAATCTCCATGTTTGTTGTTTTAAAATAAAAAGGGAAATGATAAGTCACATTAGTGTGACTCTGATTAACTGAGAAGGTTGTAAGGATCAAGGAAGATAATGTATTTGAGAAGTTTTTTAAAAACCATAAAGGTATCTGGAGATTTAAGTGACAGGGCTTGTATGAAACCTATTTCATTCTTGGTCATTTAACCCTTCTCTGGGCTTCACTTTACCTCTAAAAGAAAGTTGTAGGTGATTACTTCCAAAGTTTATTCCAGCTCAAAGATTACTATATCATTATATCTCTCATTCACAGCAGGAGGTGATTCAAACTATAATATTCTACTGCCTAAAAATGCTAGGTACCATCAGAAAGAATAATAGAAAAATAACAGAAATTATATCCCAAATTATATAAAAAGTCATCCATATCTGGAATACAAACACAAGTGTTGAAATCACTAACATACATAATAATAGAAAAGGACAACTAAAGCAATGGTTCTCAATCCTTGCTGTATATTAGAGCCAACAGGAAACTCAAAAGAATACTAATGCCATGGACCCCCTAATTCTTATCTGATTTAAATGATCTGGGGTACAGGCCAGGAAATGAATATCTTTTAAAGTTTCTCAGATTATTCTAAGATTGCAGCTAAAGTTGAAAAACACTGAACTAAAGTGACAAATAGTAGGATATGTTTTAAAAGAGTAGAACCTCTATAATCTTTCCAAAATATAGTTAAAGATAATAAATTGTCAAGAATATGAATAGAATGAAAAACAAACCTGTTTACAAAATTATACCATACCACAGTGGGGTTCACCTGTTCCAAGTTAAAAGGAAGTGGTTTAAAAAGGCCAAATAATACCAAAGATTAGTTTTATAGAGTGGTTGGTAAATGTATATAATTTGTTATCCAAAAAGTCATGCAAGGTTAAGACAAACATATTCAGAGAAATTTATATGCTCCAAACAACAGACACATAGTGGATTATAAAGAAAAGCAAGAACATTTCAAGTATACAGTCAATGTTTTTAGGCTGACCGACGGACAGATGAGGCGAGAGGGTGCCGAAGGGCTGGGTCGGGGCGTCCGTCCCAGCCCAGCCCAGCCCTGTGAGTGAACCCCGCCTGTTACGTGCTCTTGAGGGAGCTCACATCCAGCCTGGGCGCCCAGCTCACGTGACAGACGGGTCACACTGCTGGCCACCCCCTCTCTCTCGGCAAGTCCCCTTGGGGGACAGAAAGATGGGCTGTGACCACCCACCAGGCCAGGAGCATGGTGGTCGGCTGCCCGGGGAAGTCCGCTCCTCCAAGGAACCTTGCCTCTGCTCCCCTGGGCCCCAGGGCGGCCCGCCTCGGGCCTGCCTTTCCTGGCCTGAGGGTCCCCGTGGCCTCTCCTGGGCTCCTGTACACTGAGTCCCACCCTGGATCCCACCTGACGGTGCCTCAGGAGGGGACAGGATACCGCAGGGTGGCCCCCACTTCCTCCTGGCCTTCCCTCACTGTGTCCCCCCTCACAGTGGCCCTGATGCTACCTGTCTGGGCGCTCTGAGGGCAGAGGGGAGAGAGACTGATTGCTATGGAATGGCAATAAGTCACTCCTCCATAAATGTCCCTGAGCGCCACAATCAGACCCAGAGCATTAGACTGCAAGGTCCCAGGATGACACTTACATGCTCTCTAGCCTTAGAAGATTTATGACTGAAGATTCTGCTTTTCTCTGGGGACAAGGAGACAAATTGGAGTACAAATTTAACATCATGCACTTGATATCATTTATTTACTCGGCACTTACTTTGTGTTATGTACCAGACTTCTGCTAGATATTTTAAAATATCTCATTTAATTCTCACAAGGTAGTTTATCAGCCTCACCTTACAAATGAGGACACTAAGGTCCTGAGAGGTCAGAATTACGGTAAACATATATTTTTAGCATGAAATAAAATAGTAAGTTTTAAAGCAAAGATTTAAATCCAGGTCTATGCCATGTTGCCTTTCACTGTAATTGTAAATAATAGTTATAATAATAACAAAACATAAACTGTCATTTTAAGTGCTTATTTTGTCCATTTAAATGCTCAGTAGGGCTTCCCTGGTGGCGCAGTGGTTAAGAATCCGCCTGCCAATGCAGGAGACACAGGTTCGAGCCCTGGTCCCGGAAGATCCCACATGCCGCAGAACAACTAAGCCCGTGAGCCACAACTACTGAGCCTGCACTCTAGGGCCCACGAGCCACAACTACTGAAGCCCGCGTGCCTAGAGCCTGTGCTCCACAACAAGAGAAGCCACCACAATGAGAAGCCTGCACTCTACAACGAAGAGTAGCCCCTGCTCATCACAACCAGAGAAAAGCCCGCGTGCAGCAACGAAGACCCAAAAGCAGCCAAAAATTTAAAAAATTTAAAAATAAATAAATGCTCGGTAAACCCCCACAATAGTCCTATGAAGCTGCTCAGTCAAAATAACTGAGGGCTTCCCTGGTGGTGCAGTGGTTGAGAGTCCACCTGCCGATGCCAGGGACACGGCTTCGTGCCCTGGTCCGGGAAGATCCCACATGCCGCGAAGCGGCTGGGCCCGTGAGCCATGGCCACTGAGCCTGTGCATCCGGAGCCTGTGCTCTGCAGCCGGAGAGGCCACAGCAGTGAGAGGCACGCGTACCGCAAAAAAAATAATAATAATTGAGTCATAATTGACTTCCCTTTTTCTCAAATCTCACAACCTATCGTTCGGCATATCTTGCTAGTTCTACCTCCAAAAATGTATACAGGATCCATTATATTTTGAGTATGTTATCACATGTGAATATTATTCACTTATCGCATCACTATTACCCTAGTTCACCTCTGGCTTGGATTATTAAAATAGCCTCCTAACTAGACTTTGATTTATCTCCCCTTTCTCCCCTCCAAGTCTATTCTGGATCCTTGCAAAGGGTTGCATTTAAAGACGGTGTCACTCTTTTGCTCAAAACATTTCAACAGTTGCCCATCTTGCTGAGGTAAAAATAAAGTCCTTACAATGAGCAAGACCCAGTATCTCTGACATCATTTCTTCCATTCTCCTCCTCTACTCCAGCCACACTTGCCTAAACACTCTGCAAACATTCCGAGCATGTTTCCCCTTCCCCCTACTCTTTCTTCCCTCTGCCTAGAACACTCTTTCCTCAGATGTCATCTTTTCAGGTCTTTGTTTAAATAACACCTTATCAATAGTAAAGCCTTTCTTCCCCACCCCACCCTCTCAAGCGCTCCATATCCTCCTTACCCTACCTTAACATGGCACTTATTACCACCCAACGTCTGATGAATGTATTCATTTATTGCTGCCAGTCTTCCCCCACGATTTAGCTTCATGCAGGTAGGATCTGTTTTAATCGTTATCGTTTCTCCAGTGCCTTAGAACAGGACTTGGTATGAAGTAGGTACTTGAAAACATTTGTTGAATGAAAATATGAACCAATAATGCCAAAACCCAGACTCATAAACATTCCAGTACAGCCTCCATACCATATGCACTAATACTCAATCATATCACCTTTTTTCATGCAATTCAGCATTTCCAGGTAGACAGCAGAGCCTCCTCTACCACACACAAACTTCTAAATCTAGGAACAATACCTTCTATTTTTTACTTACATGCTTCTTTCCCAGAAGTCAGTAATTTTCAAATACTGAGCCTTAGGTTCTCATTACTTCATAAATTCTTTCTTCCTGCTAATCTCCCCATTGACTATTAGCCCTCCTCTCTTATGCTAGCCTAAGAAAATTTAAACCCCTCAAATGATAAACTCTGATTCTACTGCATTTTGTTTGTTCTATCACTCCTATTAGACTGCTTCTTTGAAATCATCTAGCACAATGTCTCATACACAGAAAATTTTCTCAAATGTTATGATTTGTATTCTATCTCCAATTCCTTTCACAAATATAAAGCTCAATAATAACCGTAACCAATCTTTTCCCATGAATTACCTATTCTCATATGAATGGTGGTGGTGAGGCAGGAGGGGGATTGCCAAAAGTAAAAAGAGAATTTCATATTAACCTAGATGGGCAAGGGGGCAAAAAATGTCCAATTTTTTGGCACAATGTGGCCAGTTCCTTACTCCCAACATCTGAAGGAAGGAGGAAGTGGTGCCGGCAGGCCAGGGAGATGAGAGCTTGGACTGCCTTTCACAACTCTGCCCTGGCAACTTGAAAGAGCAGGACTGACAGGTTCCTGAAGGGACAAATTAGACCTAATCTTAAAGGTATTTTTGTTGACTCTAGTGTTAATGACTTAAGCAAAGATTTAAAAATAAAAGGAGGATACCAACTGATCCAAATTTCATTCATTCAATTCTTATTTCCTACTGTTTTTCTAGAAAAATTCCAATGGGAAAAGAAAAAAAAAAGGACATGGTCAAATTTAATGATGTTGATGTAAAGAAATGATTTTTAAAATATATTTTCAATTATGCTAATAAAAGGGTCAAAGACCACAGATTCCTGTGAACTCTCTCCTTCCAAAATACATACTTGTTCTGTTTAAAAACTATGGCACATTTTCTAAGTTTCTCCATGGATGCTTAATTTAACTGGAGCACAAACCAAAAGATACTGTAAAAATGTAGTACCCTTAATATGATGAGCACCAATGGGAAACCTACCAGAAGTTTAAAATTTGCGATAAATAACCCGGTAAGTAGTATGTGTATATGTGTATACATTGGGGAAAGGCGTAGAGGGGGCATAACTAAAGAGTAACTACAGTTACAGGTAAATTGAAAAGTTAAATATGGGGGTTGGGGGGAAAGGAGTTGAGATAGGTTGGAAATTCTCAAATTTCCCAGGTAATGAGGTAAGAATTGTTGTTTGTTTTTGAACAAAGTAGTGTGATTTATCTTACATTCCCTAAACTGGATAAGAAATTAAAATTTAAGCAGCTGTATACAAAAATCATTATGCACAACTGTACAACATTAAAGTTAAAGCCTGCCTTTAATACTTCCGTTAAGTCTGAAATCCACAAGCTCACTTATGGAATGCACTGCTAGTTCATTATGAGAAAAATTACAAATTCTTCCCTGACCACTCCATCTAAAACAGCTGCCCCTATCACACTCTACACTTGTACCCTGATTTATTTTTCCCATAGCAGCTGCACTGTGGATCAGTATACTATATAGTTGCATTTGCTGACTGTTTGCCTCCCGACTAAAACATAAGCTCTATGAGGGCAGAGGCTTCGTCAGTTTTGTTAATCCCAGGACCTAGAGGCACAGTATAAGCACTCAATAAATATGCTGAATAAATGATGGAAGTGAAGTTCAAAGAGGTTAAAGGATTTCCTCAAGGTCACAGAGCTGGCAGCAACCACAGCTTGTATTATAACCCTTTCTGCTTGCTCCTTCCACGACCACTTCCACTCTACCAAAGCAGCCCGTTCCAGCACATGATTCTATTTCTCCTTTCCTTTTTTTTAAGTGCCAAAGAAAATACATGCTACCCAAAATGGTGACACCGTGGGTAGCATTTTAACTTCAAGTGTTTCACCAACCAAAACTACACTCAGATTTCATAAGCATACAGGATTAGCCAGTAAAACAGAAAGGCACAGCCACTCAGAGTTCTTTAAGTTCTTTGTGAAATTGGTGTATGCCTTGGAAGTGCCTTGGAAGTTTTAAGAACAACCACTGAAACCTACTTACCAATTCAGAAGGGCCTGCAAAATATCAGCCTCACTTTCATTCTTCTAAGAGCCCACGATAGCTTCCTCCCTGGATATACTGGGCTGGCCAAAAAGCTCGTTCGGTTTTCAGTAAAAATAAGAGACACATTTTTCTTTTTCACTAAGAACTTTATTGAACAACGCATTCATTAACTAAACGAACCTTCCAGCCAACCCAATACTTTACCTTGCAGATTATGAAAGGAAATGTAATCAACTTTAAAGCCCCTTTTAGTTCCTTTTAAATTACAAGTCAATCTCACAAAACCTTGAACAGAAAATTAACCCTTAGGAAGCTTCAGATTCTGAGAACTGAAAACCATCCCTGAACCATCATCTGACTGTGAAAATCCACGAAATTCATTCAAAATCCACGAATCTGAAACAGCTAAAAGAAACGCGGGAGGGGGTGAGAGAGAAGAAAGAGAAGAAACATTTACATATATAAAAAGGGAGCCGACATTCCTAGTAACACTTTGGCCCAAAAGCAGCATCTTGCCTAAAGTCAAGGCCCCACGGACACAACTTCTGGTCTTCTTTGATCACCTTCCTTACAGACAGGCGCCAACTGTCAGTACCTTTTACGGGGACCGTCTCTAGACCTAGGATGGGACTCACTAGGACAGGACATGATTTGCTCATCTCGCAAAACTACTGTCAGCCCAATTAGTAAACTGAAAGGGAAGACCTATGATGTGGAATGGCAAGAGCGCTGAAATGAGCCTGAGAGTTAAGAGTGGGAAGGAGCAGATGAAAAGGTGCGGGGAGGGTAAACAACGCATCACGGGCGGGAGTGGGAACCTGGGTCGAGGAAGTGGGGTCGGCGAAAGGCAAAGGTGAAGGGAGGAAGGGGACAAGGTTCTGGGTGGGATGGGCGGGAGCAAAGGGGGAGGGGACGAGCGAGGGCTGAGCGGGAGAGGGGGAAGGGTCCGGGGCGGGGCGGAAGGGAGCGAAGAGGCGGGATGAAGAGGGCCAGGCCGGGAGGGTCTTTACCTGCAGCTCCGCCCGCTCCACTTCCCACTGGGCTCTCTCGACCTCGAAGCGGGCCCACTCGTGCTGCAGGAAGTGCAGGATCCCCGGGAGACTGTACTGGGCTCGGGCCGCCCCCGCCGCAGCCGCCCCGTCGCCGGCCGCGGCAGCCTCCGCCAGAGGCCCGAGACCCTTGGCACCGCCGGCGCCCGGGTGGTTGTTGCTGAAGAAGACGCCGGGACCCGCTTGCTCGTCCATGGCGGCCGCGGGAACCGGGGGAGCTGCCCAGGCGCCCAGCAGCGGAGGCAACTGCAGCGGCCAGCAGCACCTCCTCCTCCCTCCGCCGCTCCCCGCCCACACCCCAGTCAGCAGGGAGCAGCCGCCTGGGCGCGGGGGCCGACCGAGCCCGGGACGGGCCGGGAAATGGGTCAACTGCGGCGCGCGGGCTTCCCGGGGCTTGCTGGGAAATGTAGTCTCAGGGCGTGGCGCCGGCGAGCGCGGCCCGGGCGGCCTGTGGGGTTGTGATCGGCTGGGGCGGGGCCATGGCCCTGCCCCAGCCCCAGTCCCGCCCATGCCCGCGGCGGAGGGGGCCGCCCGCCGGCGGGGAGCGCGGGTTTCCTCACTCTAGGGGCAGGGCGCTGGCGGGTGGTGCTGCAGTCTCCCTCGCACGCGGAAGTTCTCGGGCGGCGCTCGCTGTTGCACACACACACACGGAAGTTATCGTGCTGCAATGCCAGCCCGAGCTGCACATCTTTTAGGGCTTCCTGGTAGTTCTGCTAAGAAACAAGCTCAAAGCGAGCTTCGCCAGTCCGGCGCCTGTACCGGGGTTCTCCAGCCAGCACATTCAGACCTCTCCCTTCTGCTCCGACTTGGGTGATTCTCTGACCCTAGACACTCCTGAGTTCTGTACATTTCCGTATCGCTGTCGCTCCTGCCTTTCTTTTACACTTAGGGTTTAATCAAACCTGTTGCCTGATCAGTTTTCACTTAGAAGGAACTCTGATCATCTCTCTCCTGGACTCAACACAGCAGCTTTCTGCTTATTCCAAATTCTGGTTTGTTGACACTTCATCTGAAACACTACTCCGCTGAAGTTCTTTTCCCTTTGTAGTTAATGTTGCAGTAAATCCTGTAAAAGTTTCGGATAGCCAAGGCTTTGTTATTTCAATCTCGTTTTTTCTTATTCCCGAGCAATTTATAGTCATTTCAGCAAATATTTGACTCTAAGTGCTATCTGTCACAGGGGATATAAAGATAAGGGACACTATTCCTGCCATCAAAGGGAGACTGGCAAATATACAGTCAATTCTCACAGTGCCTTAAACTACCTGAAAAAACAAAAGTCCCTTTCTGCTCCCTAGAGCTATCTTAGGTATCCAGGCACTTCTCCCTTTTCACTTGTCGGGTTCCCAGTTTCTTCCACGGTTCACTTGCAAACTGGCGATAGTGTTAGCCTACCGAAAGCACACCGAACTCCTTTCTATTCTTTCTCTCTAAATGTTATCCTTCTCCCAAGTCTTTGAAGTTATGTCACTATAAATTCACACTACAGCGATAATGGAAGGAAGGCACCTGAAAAAAACTTAACAAATGAACTTGAAATTAAGCACTTATTTTGTCCCCATAGCAAGTCATTTTGTAACTTTTGTGGGATGGAATTCTGGGATATCAGACCTTATGGCCATGAAAAAAATGTAAAGATATAGGCTGGTGAGTGACATGTCAGGGAAGGACATCCTGTCCCTGTGCTCCCCCCTCCCCCTCTTCCCATTGCTACTTGTGGAAAGGACAGGAAACACATTGTATCTAATCTGGTTGCAAAGATGGCTAGCTCTCTCTCCCAGTTATTCAATGTTTCAGCTTTATGAATTCATTCTTTATTGTAATAAAAGTTTAATCCAGGCCTGACCAAATTCCCTGTGTTGTAAATTATTTTGGCTGTAAGTGTCCTCTGAGATACTACCCAATCCTCTCATTTTACAGTTTAGGAAACTGAAGTCCAAAGAAGTTGAACTTGTTCACAATGAGGCTTTGCATGAGTGGCACAGTCAAAACTAGAAACCAGAATTCCTGATTGCTAGTTGTGTTAACAGGTTGCCTCCTCTCTTACTTGTCAGATCTATTAGAGTATCAAGGGAACAATAATGCAACAATGGCATATTTTTTCATCTGAAGGATTTAAGTAATCTTACAAGTTTTGAATGTTAAAAGTTTTTTTCCCCCTCTAATAGAAGACATGTCTGACAATTCCTTTAAATACATTTATAACATACTATAAAACATGATTAAATTTAATGGTAACTGTTTAAGAACCCATAACACCTTTAGCTAGATTCACCAAGAAAAAAAGAAAGAGGACTCAAATAAATAAAATCAGAAATGAAAGAGGAGATGTTACAACTGATACCACAGAAATACAAAGAACCATGAGACAATTACAAACAATTATATGTCAACAAACTGGACAACCTAGAAGAAATGGATAAATTCCTAGAAACATACAACCTATTAAGACTGAATCAGGAAGAAATAGAAAATCTGAACCAAGCAATTATTAGTAAGGAGGGTGAATTGGTAATCAAAAACCTCCTAATAAACAAAAGTCCAGGACCAGAGAGCTTCACTGGTGAATTCTACCTAACATTCAAAGAAGAATTAATACCAATCCTTCTCAAACCCTTCCAAAATATTGAAGAGGAGGGAACGCTTCCAAATTCATTTTATGAGTCCAGCATTACTCTGATGCCAAAACCAGACAAGGATGCCACATGAAAAGAAAATTACAGGCCAATATCCCTGATGAACATAGGTGCAAAAATCCTCAACAAAATATTAGCAAAATTCAGTAATACATTAAAAGGATCCTTCACCATGATCAAGTGGGATTTATTCCAGGAATGCAAGGCTGATTGAAAATCTGCAAATCAGTCAATGTGATACATCACATTAACAAAATGAAGAATAAAAATTATATGATCATCTCAATAGATGCAGAAAAAGCATTTGACAAAGTACAACACCCATTTATGATAAAAAACTCTCAACAAAGCAGGTATAGAGGGAATGTACCTCAACATAATAAAGGCCATTTATGACAGACCCACAGCTAACATCATACTAATGGTGAAAAGCTGAAAGCTTTTCCTCTAAGATCAGGAATAAGACAGGATGTTTACTCTTGCTACTGTTATTTAACATAGTATTGGAAGCGCTAGCCAGAGCAATTAAGTAAGAAAAGAAAAGAAAATGCATCCAAAGTGGAAGGGAAGAAGTAAAACTGTCACTCTTTGCAAATGACATAATACTATATCTAGATGCCATCAAAAAAGTTAGTACCAATAAACAAATTCAGTAGTGTTGCAGGATAAAAAAAAAATCAATATTCAAAAATCAGTTGTATCTCTCTATGCCAACAACAAACTATCAGAAAGAGAAATTAAGAAAAGAATCCCATTTACATTTGCATCAAAAAGCATACAATACCTAGGAATAAATTTAACCAAGGAGGTGAAAGACCTGTACACTGAAAACTATAAGATATTAAAGAAAGAAATTGAAGATCATACAAATAAATGGAAAGATATTGCATGCCCATGGATTGGAAGAACTAATATTGTTAAATACTACTCAAAGCAATCTACAGATTCAGCGCAATCCTTATCAAAATTCCATTGGCATTTTTCACAGAAATAGAACAAGTATTCCTAATATTTGTATGACACCACAAAGGACCCTGAATAGTCAAAGCAATCCTAAAAAGAACAAAGCTGGAAGCATTACGCTCCCTGATTTCAAACTCTATTACAAAACTATAGTAATTAAAACAGTATGGTATTGGCATAAATACAGACATAGATCAATAAAACAAAGTAGAGAGCCCAGAAATAAACCCACACATACATGGTCAATTAACTATAACAAAGGAGCCAAGAATATATAATGGGGAAAGATTGTCTCTTTGATAAATAGTGGTGGGAAAACTGGACAGCCACATGCAAAAGAATGAAACTGGACCACTAACTTATACCATACACAAAAATTAACTCAAGAAGGGTTAGACTTGAACAGGAGGCCTGAAACCATAAAACTAGAAGAAACATAAGTGGTAAGCTCCTTTTTTTAAATTAATTTTTATTGGACTATTGTTGATTTACAGTGTTGTGTTGGTTTCTGCTGTACAGCAAAGTGAATCAGTTATACATATACATATGCATATACTACCGTGTATCGAGAAGAGTTCCCTGTGCTATACAGCAGGTCCTTATTAGTTATCTATTTTATATATGGTAATATGTATATGTCAATCCCAATCTCCCAATTTATCTCCCCCCCAATTTTGCCCCCTAGTAACTGTAAGCTTGTTTTCTACATCTGTGACTCTGTTTTGTAAATAGGCTCATTTGTAACATTTTTTTTTAGATTCCACATACAAGCGATATCATATGATATTTGTTTTTCTCTGTCTGACTGGTAAGCTCCTTGACATAGGTCTTGGTGATGATTTTTTAATCTGACACCAAAAGTAAAAGCAAGTAAAGCAAAATCAACAAGAGGGACTATATCAAACTAAAAAGCTTCTGCACAGCAAAGGAAACCATCAACAAAATAAAAAGGCAACCTACTAAAGGGGAGAAATATTTGCAAATCATATATCTGATAAGGGTTTAATATCCAAAATATATAAAGAACTTATACAACTCAACAGTAAAAAACAATCAGATTTTTAAATGGGCAGAAGATGTGAATAGACATTTTTCCAAAGAAGACATGCAGATGGCCAAAACAGACACAGGAAAAGATGTTCAACATCATTACTCATCAGGGAAATGCAAATAAAAACTAAGATGAGATATCACCTCACACCTGTTAGAATGGCTATAATCAAAAAGACAAGAAATAACAAGTGTTGGGAAGGATGTGAAGAAAAGGGAACTATTGGTGGGAATATAAATTGTTGCAGCCACTATGGAAAACAATATGGAGTTTCCTCAAAACATTAAAAATAAAACTACTATATGATCCAGCAATTCCACTTCTGGGTATATATCTGAAAGAAACGAAATCACTATCTCAAAGATATATCTGCATTCCCATGTTCATTGCAGCATTATCTATAATAGCCAAGACATGGAAACAACCTAAGTGTCCATCAAAGGATGAATGGATAAAAAATATGCAGTGTATATATATATACAATGGAGTATTATTCAGCCATAAAAAAGAATGAAATCTTGCCATTTGCAACAACATGGATAGACCTAAAGGGCACAATACTAAGTGAAATAAGTCAGAGAAAGACAAATAGCATGTGACCTCTCTTATATATATATTTAAACACACACACACACCAAAAAACCCTAAGAAACCAATCTCATAGATAAAAAGAACAGATTCGTGGTTGTCAGTGGTGGGGGGGTAGGAGAAATGGATGAGTGGGGTCAAAAGGTAATAAATAAATAAATATAGAGATAACTTGGACTATCACATATATACAACAGCACTGCTTTAATTCATAGTTTGACCTTATTATAATACCTTTTTGCCTTTCAAGGACTTATTTACACATAAAATAGTATTTATGATCTATCATGTTACAAAACCTTCACTCAGTACACCAAAATATTAAGAGTGGTTACATTAAGGTGGAATTCTAAGAAATTTACATCTTTCCCCCCCAAAATTTCCACATCTGGTAATATTTCTTTTGTAATTTAACAAAAAACATCATTACTTTTTTTTTTTGTGGTGTGCGGGCCTCTCCCTGTTGTGGCCTCTCCCGTGGCGGAGCACAGGCTCCGGACGCGCAGGCCCAGCGGCCATGGCTCATGGGCCCAGCCGCTCCGTGGCATGTGGGATCTTCACAGACCGGGGCACGAACCCGTGTCCCCTGCATCGGCAAGCGGACTCTCAACCACTGCGCCACCAGGGAAGCCCCAAAGCATCATTACTTTTAAAAGAACTTCCCGTAGATTTCTTTTGCTCTAAACTGCTTTAAGAAAATAAGGACCATGAATCTCATCACTTCTTCCTATACTGAATCAGCTCCTGAAAATGTTAATTTTTGAGTAGTGAGCTTACCAGTGATTTGTTTTCTCTGTGCCTGTCTGTCACATTTTCTGTGTTCAGCAGGAATTACTTTTTTTAAGTAAATGTTTTATCGCATATAACACAGGTACAGAAAACCTCTGAAGTGCTAAGTGAACATCTCAGGGAACTTTCACAAACTGAACAATTGCGTGCAACTACCACCCAGAACATGAAACTGAATATGGCACACCTCTTGGAGTCCTCTCTGGATGTGCATTTTCAGATAAAACAGCAAAAATGTTTTTGAATTTCAAAAAAATATCTTGAAAACATTAATAACTAGAAAGGACATGCTATTTGTAATGAGTTAAATCTAAATGTTTTTCCTCACTTTACAACTTTCAAAACCTGGAAATCTTGGACAAATGGTTTAACTTTTTTTAGCGGTAGTTCTCTCATTTTTAATATGAGAATAATATTTACCTCACAAAGTTATTGTGAAGATTAAATGAGAGAAGAAATGTAAATCCCTTAGCATAGTGCCTGACAATATAATATATACTGAATATGATAGTTTTTACTGTATTACGAGTTCACAGACTAACTGAAAATCATGACTACTGGGGGCTCAATAATTGTTTTTTCTTTTCTCATCCCCTATTCAGAGCTTTAATTCAGCAGAGTTAAAATAATCTTTTAAAAAAAGTAACATCTGTGTTCAACCATGAAGTCTTCGGACCTCAGGGTGTTGCTGCAGGTTTTCTATCACTTCATTCTGTAATTAATAAAGCCTGTGACACAAAAAGTAGGATTTCCTTTCCAAGCACAGAGAGCAGCTGCTGAAATGTTGATTTATATATTAGTATAGCCAGTTTAAAGAGAGAAATTGTGAAACACTAAAAGGTTATTTAGGTAATTGGAGTGTTTGCTATTTTTTGATTTATATGTGTGTGCTTTATGGGGTGGGGATTATGGTTCCCGAAAATGACAATTCATCTGTTTAAAAAAATTTTTTATTGAAATGAGTGGCTATTAATAAAAAAAAAACTATCCAAAATGACCAGTTACTTGGATCTCTATTTAACAGCTCAAAGAAAAGCCTTCAAACTGAACTTGATAGCTCTTTGCAAATTCTGGCCAGAAAAAAAGAAGAGTAGACCACTTGACTGTAGAGAGGGCTCTGCTAGGCTGAAGAGAACTTTGGGGCAGAGGAACATGCAATAGCCCACTGTATATGTCTCTTCTACCATCTGCCTGCTCCCTAATTTCTCTCACCTCTTCTTTCTGCCTAATTCATGGGGCCAGTCCCTGCTTCCACCTTTCCTGAGTCTCCAAACTTTACTCCCCAGATTTGAAGTCTGGTAAAGATAGGGCTGGGGAAACAGCCAATCACAAGTTGGGAAACAAGGAATTCTGAGTCTCCAAACTTTACTCCCTAGATTTGAAGTCTGGTAAAGACAGGGCTGGGGAAACAGCCAATCACAAGTTGGAAAACAAGGAATTCTATTATCTGAAATTTTTCTTGGAGTCCAGAAGTTAAATCTACATCACAGTCTTCTGATAGGGTGGGGAAATAGCTTCTATTGTTTACTATAATTATTATTACTATTATTTTTTTGGTTGAAAGTAGTTACCTAATTTCAATTTCAAAATTAAATTTCATTTTATTTTAATAAATTAACTAAACAAAATTTAATTTTGAAATTAACATTGGTTTTAAATTTGCAGTGACTGATATTTAGAGAAATAAATACTTAAAATCTAAACTCAGGATTGCTTTAAGAAATCTAAATATCTAACACAGGGAGGCAATAAAATGATAATATAGCTCTGAAGCTGTAGTAAGACTTCTCTTGGAATATTGATGGTGATCAACTGAAGATTCTATTTCTATAAGCAAAGATAAACTATTCTTAAAAACACATTCCTATCCTTTCTCCTCATCAACTCCATCCGTTGCTTCTCTATCCTTCTCTTTTTAAATTTTCCAGCCAATGAAAGTTCTACTCAACAGATTTTTCTTTCTTTTTTTAAAAAAATAACTATGGTGCCCCTATTTCTAAGGCAGGAATTGAATTTCAGACAACTAATGTAATCTTCATTACATAAAAATAACCGTGGGGGGGTGGGGAGAGAAGGACATTTTTATAAGCTGGCTATTCCTGCCAACTATGCAACAGGGACCACTCGTTTCCCAGGTGGAGACTTTTCTCAGCAGAAACACCCTATCTTCATTTAGGCTTGAATTGCTCAGGACAGCACCTCCCACCCCAAACTCCCATCTGATAGTCCAGTCCTTTAACATACATTAAGTCAGTTCTCAAAAGAATTTAAATGTGATATGTTATTTTCTTATAAACATGATGTAGGGGACAAATCTGGGCATTGTGCTAGAAAAATAAGAAAAATGAATGAGGTTAAAGAGGTTCAGTACATTTGTGTTTTAATTTTTGAAGACCATGTGTCCTTAAGTTTTTTTAAAAAAGATTTAACTTATTTTGTGTGTGATGCATCTCTCCCTCTACTCTGCAGGCCCTCAATATGCTACTGTTGTTCAATATGTGTTAATTTTAGCACTTCCAGTTGTCCTCTGTGATGGAAAATCCTACCATTATCTATGTTATCTCCTGGCCCAGATTTCCCCCCAGCTGCAGGACATGAAGTAACAAGAGGAGTGGTTTGAACCAGCTCATATACACTTTCACACGAACTCAAAATGTATAACATTACAACCCATGAGCTGATTGTATTCAAGTTTAAAGAGCCAATACATACATTTTCATTACAGGAGAAAAGATAATTTAAATAATACAGTGTTTAGTATATGGCAATAATCAAATTAATGCTGCAACATTTTTTATGAGAATGTAACCAGACTAAAACAGAGTATAAACTAGCTAGAAGAAGGTGAAATGGAGCTTTTTAGCAAAATTCAAACACCTAATGAAAAAATAGTGCATTTGACATGCTGAAAGAAGTCCAATACAGCTGACACAAAGGAAGTAATAATTGCTATTTTTTACAGCTGGTATTTATTAAGCATTTACTCAATAAAAATAATGCATTTTATATGCATTAACTTGACCCTTACAATGTCCCTATGTGGAAGTACCAAGGTTATCTTCATTTGACATGTAGGTATACTGCATATGGTTATAGGATCAGATGAAATAAAATGAGATGAAGTAGGCAGAGGCCAGATTATGCAGGGGCTTGAGGGTACTTTACAGAATTGGTCTTTATGGTAAGGCAACCAACTGAAGAGTTTTCAGCAAGGTATCAGATTTGAATATATAAAGATGATTTTAGGGCTCCCCTGGTGGCGCAGTGGTTGAGAGTCCACCTGCCGATGCAGGGGACACGGGTTCGTGCCCCGGTCTGGGAAGATCCCACATGCCGCAGAGCGGCTGGGCCCGTGAGCCATGGCCGCTGAGCCTGCGCGTCCGGAGCCTGTGCTCCGCAACAAGAGAGGCCGCGATAGTGAGAGGCCCGCGCACCGCGATGAAGAGTGGCCCCCACTTGCCACAACTAGAGAAAGCCCTCGCACAGAAACAAAAGACGCAACACAGCAAAAATAAATAAAAATTAATTAATAAACTCCTACCCCAAACATCTTTAAAAAAAAAGAAATAAGTTGAGCAGTGAAACAAATAAATATAATTCTTCAAACAGATATTCCTTTTATAGATATGATTACAGAAAACTAGAAGTTGTCAATGGCTCAGAAGAGTCTAGAGAAAGTATAAAAATGTACTGGTGACAGGAAAGGGAGAAAGAGAGAGAGAGAGGGAGAGAAGGCAAAAAAGAGAGAGAGAGAGAGAGAGAGAGAATCATTGCTACTGCATGATGTAGACTATCCTAAAGTAGGAAATGATGGGAAAAGCCTGGGTTCGAAGAACAGCAGAAAATAGCCAAGGCAGAAACAAACATACTTTATAAATAGATGAGTAAAAGCGGTTATGTGTGCAAGAAACAAGGAGATTGGAAAACAGTCTGGCAGTTCCTTAAAAAGTTGAACACAGAGTTCCCATTGAGCCAGCAATTCCACTCCTAGGTATACACTCAAGCTAAATGAAAATACAGGGTAACGCAAACACTTGTACACAACTGTTTACAGCAGCATTATTTGTAATAGGCAAAAAGCGAAAACAACCCAGATGCCCATCAACTAATGGATAAACAAAATATAATATAAATAGAACGGAATAGTATTCAGCCATTAAAAGGGATGCAGTACTGATGTATGCTACCACATGGATAAACCTTAAAAATGTTAAGAAGCCAGTCACAAAGGACCACATAGTGTATGATTTCATTTATATGAAATGTTCATAATAAGAGAATTGATAGAGACAGAAAGCAGATCAGCAATAGTGTAAGGCTGGGGGGAAGCAGAGAGCTTGTGGGGCGACAGCTAAAGAGTACCAGATTTCTTTTTGGGGTAACGAAAATGGTCACAACTGACTGTGGTGATGGTTATAGTACATTGTG
The DNA here is from genome assembly GCF_008692025.1 of Phocoena sinus. NCBI lineage: Eukaryota > Metazoa > Chordata > Mammalia > Artiodactyla > Phocoenidae > Phocoena > Phocoena sinus. The sequence goes on from NC_045775.1 coordinate 29,689,545, forward strand.
AACATACTAAAAACGACTGAATTATACATTTAAAATGGGCAAATTGTATGGTATGTGAATTGTATCTTGATAAGTGTTACCAAAGAAAGTCTAAAAACAAGGAGAATAACTTTGGAAAAGCAGGTGTAAAATACAAAAAAACCCTGCAGAAATAGAAGTAAGAAAATAGGTGAGAACGCACCTGAGATCTAAAGACTAAATGAGGAAGGCAAGGCTGTATTAGATGCCAATCAGTGAGGGTATGAGAGAGAATAAGCAGGAGGTAGCAGATGATGAATAGGTATTCCTTTGGAATGTTCAGAAAGGTTCAGTCTATATTACACTGTGTGGTAAAACTTGGTGTTTAAAGTGTGCTAAACACTGTGGCAAACATTCATGTCATCAATTATTTATTTGACGTGGTAAAATTCCCATTGCATGAGAGACTGGCATTACTATAATATTCATTTTTGTATGCCCTGCAGCACTTAGCTTGATGCCTTATACACGGTAGGAACTCAATAAATGTTTGATGAATGAAACTAACCATCAGAGCCAGACTCAAGGCTCTGTAATTACAAAGCATAAGTGAGGCCAAATTTTAGCCATTCAAAAAACCCAGAACATTATTCCACATTTGAAACATTTTAATGAATGTTTAAATGAGTTTTAATTTAGTTAACTAAAATATACACAAGTATAATTTAGTAATCTAATATGAAAGTAAAAAGATCTGTCTGAAAGGTAAGGAGTTTCTGAGAAATGCTAAGAAAATGTTAACTTTATTCTTAATAGATACACGGCAAAACCAACACTTCACATTATTTTGGTTACTTCAAAATTTAAATTCAGCTTGCTTTTCAATTAATTTTTTTTATAACAGATGCAGAATATGACCTATTTTTCCCCTGACAATATCAATAGGCTGCTCAACTACATGATACAATTTTTTTGCATTTAATTTAAAAGACTATGGCTCAGTGTTTAAAAAATAAATTAATAAAAGAGAAACATTATTAGGAAAAAAATGAAAGCACATTCACCACATAATAAAAAAAAAATCATTCCTTCAAAATCAGAAACCAGTGTGAGCATTATTTCACTTACCCTACTTGGAAGCATACAATTCCTATATACAAATAAAGTAGAAACTATAGACTGGAATGATACAGTGGCTATCAATAATTAGGTGCTAATTGACAAAATAAACAAAAACGAGTGGAATAGCACATTAAAAGAAACTTGTTTTTAGCTTAATTGTTGGTGCAGAATGCACGGCTGGGGCCGGCTGCCTGGCGGCTGCTTTAGCTTTGCTGGCTTGGCTTGCTCGAACAGCAGTTTCCAAACGTACTTTCAGCTCAGGAGCCGCTCCCATTACTGTCTTGAAAGCATGTGGATACAGAGGTCCAATATGCATTAAATTCTGGAGTGCAAACTCATGAAGATCTTTGGAAGCTGTGCTTGCTGAGGCAAAAGAATTTTCATCCAGCAGGTAAGAGATCAAAGTGGGAACTAAAAGAGCAAGTAACTGGACTCCTGCAAATAACAGATAAAGTCTGAAGATGATCACAAGTCTGAAAATTACAATAAACCTTTATTTAAAAACTAGGCAATTACTATGGTAGTCTGAATTGTAATAAAATCGAAGTAAACGTGCACAATCTAATTTTAGACCTCAATAACTATTCATAATTAATACTGAATACTTACTAACTGTCCAAGCCATGTTAAGGGAGGAAATCAGGTTTGATTTCCTGTTAAGATTATATATTTTGCATTTATATTAATTTGTTTTATTAAAAAAATACTGGCTAAAAGGTTAAAAAGGAATGAACACTTTATAATTGTTATCTGGTAAAATGTATTTTGAGAATAAAATTATGAAAATTTTAAGGGTATTCCAGAATAGGGAGGTTGGAGAATAGAGGGAATAGGGAACAGAAACCTGAAGCATTCATTAGGAGGATACCATCAAAGGAATGAGTGAATGTATACGTTAATGGGATGGCAACCATCTCCCTTTGGTTTTTTTTTTTTTTTTTTTCAGTACGTGGGCCCCTCACTGCCATGGCCTCTCCCGTCGCGGAGCACAGGCTCTGGATGCGCAGGCTCAGCGGCCATGGCTCACGGGCCCAGCCGCTCCGCGGCACGTGGGATCCTCCCGGACCAGGGCACGAACCGTGTCCCCTGCATCGGCAGGCGGACTCCCAACCACTGCGCCACCAGGGAAGCCCTCCCTTCGGTTTTGGATGGCACTTAGACTCAGATTTAGTTTTAATTTTTAAAAAATGACAATTGCTTATTCTACCACTTAGAAGTCTTGCTATAGTACAAAACATCTGTTATCTGAGTGAAGCAGTCCCTTAAAAAATGAAGAAATCATGATGGTGCTTATTGTTGATGTAATTCACTAATAATAAATACTAGAAATTGGTTGGAGAATTGAAGCTACACTGCTTTGGTTATTTCATCCCTTAAATTAATTGACTCTTAAATGGAAAATTAAAGGGTTATTCATTTAATGAACCTTGTTTAAGTCTAATTAACTATCAAACTATATTTAACTTCATGAATAATACATAAATATATTCTGCTGTTAAAAGAATTCAAACAACAGAGAATTATTTGAAAAAGTGTAAGACTCTCTTCCCTACCTAAATTAGGGCACTTGTTCAGGAACTGATCCCAAGAGTCAACTCAACTCAAACATATTTAAATACTGACTATGCAAAAGTCAATAAGCTCAGTGTTAAGATTACAAAATGAATAAGATTTAGTCCCCATGTTTATAGAGTTTACAGGGAGCAAAATAAAAAGTAAGATAAAATTATGTTGAGTTACCAAACACAGGCCATGATGTCAGTCATAACATTTCTACCCAAATAATCTATTAATATCTAGTTTCAACTAAACTTATCAACTCCTCCCTAACAGCTCTTCTTCCTGACCTATCCAGTTTTAACGTTGCTTCCATGCTTCTTCCAGGTAACACAGTAATATTTGGCTCTTCTCTTTCTTTTGTCCCCCTAACCAGTTACTTGTCAAGTCAGAGCAACTTTTTTTTTTTTTCATAATCGCTTCTGTATTCTTCTCTTCCACTGTAATAGTTCTGGATTATTATTTTATAGGTAAGCTATCAGCAATAGCTTTTAAAAGATCTCTACTACCTTTCCAATTTTGTGTGAAATTCTTTCGAGAAGAGAAAAAATTTTATGATAGAAAAAACTGATGTAATTTTTATCTGGAGAGTAATCCAGCAATATATATTAAAAGCTTTAGAATGTGCATTCCTTTTGGCCCAGTAATTTCACTTAAAAAATTTTACCTGATAGAAATAATTTTAAAATGTGTGCAAAGATACCTGTACAAGAATACTCATGTCAGACTTCCCTGGTGGCACAGTGGTTAAGAACCTGCCTTCCAATGCAGGGGACATGGGTTCGATCCCTGGTCCGGGAAGATCCCACATGCCGCTGAGCAACTAAGCCCGTGAGCCACAACTACTGAGCCTGCGGTGCCACAACTACTGAAGCCCGCGTGCCTAGAGCTCGCGCTCTGCAACAACAGAAGCCACCACAAGAAGCCCACACACCGCGATGAAGAGCAGCCCCTGCTAGCCGCAACTAGAGAAAGCCCGTGCTCAGCAACGAAGACCCAACACAGCCAAAAATAAATAAAATAAAATAAATTTATATTAAAAAAAGAATACTTATCTCAGTTATTTATGATCTTGAAAAACTGGAAACAGCTTAACATTCAATCATAAGGTACTAGTTTAAAAAGTACAGTCTTGGGCTTCCCTGGTGGCGCAGTGGTTGAGAGTCCACCTGCCGATGCAGGGGACACGGGTTCGTGCCCCGGTCCGGGAAGATCCCACATGCCGCGGAGCGGCTGGGCCCGTGAGCCATGGCCGCTGAGCCTGCGTGTCCGGAGCCTGCGCTCCGCAATGGGAGAGACCACAGCAGTGAGAGGCCCGTGTACCGCCAAAAAAAATAAATAAAATAAAAAGTACAGTCTTTCTGTAATAATTAAGTCAAATTTTAAAGATAAATTTTGGATTGTGATGAAATTAAGATTTAGCAGGGAATAAAGAGGAGTAAGTGTTAAGTTGCATACGTCTCTGGTTAAATGGATGTATGTGGTAGTTCTTCATTAAACTAAGTAACAGTAATTTAAAAATTTCAAATTTTGAGGTATTTTAATAATGATGTTTGGCATCATTAATGCTAATCTGGTCCTATTTGTCCTATTTGTTAAAAAGCTTTTATACCTCTATTATGAACACCAAAATGTATTATTTTAAAAAATCTATTAGGCAGCCATATTTTCCCTGGTTCTTAAAGAGTACATTCCTAGAAAATAAAACAATCTGTGGGTTCAAATGCCATCAGTAATTTATCCTCTTGCTCTTAAAAAATAAACATAAATCAACTCAATTTTGTTAGCATCACGAGCAAAAACATTAATCTTTCAGATAGTAACCACCCTTAGTAAACTTACTGTTGCAATGGCCTGTGTCAAATAGCAAAGAAGATTTAGATATAATACAAATATTCATTTTAGACTAGTGGCTTTTTAGAGAAAAATACTTACTGTTATGTTCTTCCCCAAGAGCAACCAATGTTTCAAGAACTTTGATTCCTTCTTGAACAGCTAAAAGTTCTGTATTACTGGCTGGTCTGTTTCTTTCAACAGCTTTTAGCTTTTCAACCACTATTGGAGCTAATGAATGGATGTAGGGGGTTGAAAGGGCACGATTGGAATGCTGAAAGACTGAGAGGAGAAGCTGGTAACATTTGGCTTGAACCTACACAAGAAAATCATTTTATTAATTTACATGTGTGACAGTTCCTATCTGCTCTACAATCACACTGCATCTTAATATATACTGAAAACAAGCAATATTGCAGGATGAAAATAGAAATGTGGGAAGAATTAATGCCATTTCTACTTACAGAAACAGAGTAATAAAACTTCCAACATGCTAACTAAATAAAACGGAAAAGAAATTAATCCAATAAACATTCCTTATACGTTAACTCCCAAATTACCACTGCTAATATAATTTGTGTATTTCTATAGTGCATAAGAAATTAGAGACTGGGAATACTAATTTGTGTTTTTAATTCTTTCTTTAATTTACAAATCTCCCTCCCACTTTAACCTAATATATTTAGTATGGAAGGCTAATATTTGACTGATGCCTAACAAAGCTATAAAAATATATTACTTAGACACCTCAACTCCATTTGGATTCCCTGGAAATGACTGCTTAAACCAATTTAAGTGTTCCAGGCCTAGAAAATAAGGTCTCAGTGGCTCTACTTTAGATTAGAAAGACTTCATGTTAACAAGAAACAAACAAACAAACAAAAAAAGGAAGGTCCATCAACACACCAATGTACGTGAAAAATACTGAGGGGAAACTGTTTCAGTGCTTTGGTGGAAGAAAAGCTACCAAACATTGCTGGACATAAAAAATGCCTGGGGAATATTTTAAAATACAGATCTGTGGACCACACTTCTGGAGACTCTGGTTTAGGTAGACAGTGGTAGATGTAACTAAATTGCTTTTTTTCCTGATGTGCAGCAGGTTTGAGAATCAGTAGTTTAGACACTAACACTGTAAAAAAAAAAAACTTATTTTCTAGAAAACAGAGTTTCCAATAGGCCCATTAAAACATGTTATAATGTATGTTTATCCTTTAATGGTGTCATTAAGTAAACAGTGAAAAACAGAAGCACGTAAAGTCTCTACCAATATAGGCCACGGTTGAGCAAATATTTTAGATACTGGGCAATTTCTGTAGATATAAATAAACATATACATGTCTCTCCTAATGCTTAAACCAGTGATCTTTTCCAGTTTTCTGTTGAAAAGTCGTATAGCAAATACTTAAGTTTTCATTTGATGTATCACAAATTTTAATGAATCAATCTGAAACTTTCTTGATAAAGTGGAAGGTTTAACACTATGTTTCAAGTGTAACTTACCCATGGGTCACATGAATTTAATGCGTTTTTAAATCTGTTCATGCAGCCATTCTGCAGTGACTGGACTCCTATTATTTCACTGCCAGCAGACCACAGGAAGAGTGCAATTGCCGTTAGCATGCTTACTTCATCAGGCATAGGCATAGAATCTTCTGAAATATATGAATAATGAAATGTTGACACATAAAAAATGAAAGCAATATGCTGTTTCTAAAATGTTTTGAAATTCTGAAAAAGAATAAACATATGTATATGTATCACTAAATCACTTTGCTGTACACCTGAAACTAACACAACATTGTAAATCAACTAAACTCCAATATAAAACAAAATTTTTTTTAAATCTAGGGCTTCCCTGGTGGCGCAGTGGTTGAGAGTCCGCCTGCCAATGCAGGGGACACGCGTTTGTGTCCCAGTCTGGGAACATCCCACAGGCCGCGGAGCGGCTGGGCCCGTGAGCCATGGCCACTGAGCCTGTGCGTCCGGAGCTTGTGCTCCGCAATGGGAGAAGCCACAACAGTGAGAGGCCCGCGTACCACAAAAAAAAAAAAAAAAAAAAAAACTTTCATTCTTGAACAATAATCCTCTCTCTCTCTTTTTTTTAATATATACAAGTTTATTTATTTATGTATCTTTGGCTGTGTTGGGTCTTCGTTGCTGCACGTGGGCTTCTCATTGTGATAGCTTCTCTTGTTGCAGAGCATGGGTTCTAGGCACGTGGGCTTCAGTAGTTGTGGCTTGCAGGCTCTAGAGCGCAGGCTCAGTAGTTGTGGCTCACTGGCTCTAGAGCGCAGGCTCAGTAGTTGTGGCGAATGGGCTTAGTTGCTCCACAGCATGTGGGGTCTTCCAGGACCAGGGATTGAACCCGTGCCCCCTGCATTGGCAGGCGGATTCTCAACCACTGTGCCACCAGGGAGGCCCTGTATCAATGTTAAATTGCCTCAATTTGATAATTCTTCAGTGGTTATGTAAGAGACTGTTCTTGTTCTTAGGTTATCTGTGAAGTATTTAGGAGTAAAGAGTCATGATGCCTTCAATGTATTCTCAAATGGTTCAGCAAAATTAATAATATCAACAATAATAATATGTGGATTATAGAAAAAAAACATGCAGCAAATGTTAACAATTGGTGAAATCTAGAAGGGTATGCTGAAGTTCACTATATTATTCTTGTAACATTTTAAAAAGTCTGAATCTATTTCAAAATTGAAGGTTTTAAAAATGAAAAAAATATTATAACAATCTTAAGAGTGATTCATTACATCCATGGAGGGGTGTGTGTGTGTGTGTGTGTGTGTGTGTTACACACATACATTGGCACATTTTTTAAAGTGGAAGTCTCAGATTTTATAAGAAGAAATATGATTTCCATAAAGGAAATTCTCTATTACAAAACTCTTCTCGTAAAGCAAGAAATTCTGCTTGCCTGGCTTACAAATACTATAAAATACACCCATGGCTTTGATCCCTACTTCATACTGACTGTGCCTACTGAGAATTCAGCTCTGGACAGGTTAGCTTAGGCAATTTAATTATCTTATCATATACCTTTAAATTCATCTAACATGAATGAAGTTGGATAAAATATCAAAACCTTCTCTTATAATTGACAATTTAAAAAACATGATTATTGATTATGGACACCCCCATGAAAACTGAAACAATATATTTTTAAACGAATTCTTAACTACTTTTTCTTGTTCTATCAACGTACACATATATACATTTACATTCGTATATAATTATGGCATTTAATGTTTCTTTAGTTTGTTAAAAATCTATGCTAAAAAGAAAAATATTAACTCATGATAAAGCTAAAATAGTTTTAGTAACATTAATAAAACAAGTTAAAGTTTTCCCTTCCAAATATTAATACTAAAAAATTTCAGGTGATACAAGTAGTACATAGTTTGTTTAAAATATAACAAGCGTATGGGAAAGAAAATAAAACTTGTAATACTACCATCTAGCAATAGTTTAATTTCTAGGTTTTTGATTAATTTCTTCTGGTCTGGGTTAGTTTTTTTATATATAATTATTTATAAACATGATTTTTAATAGATATAATGGATATATAATCCAAATGAGTATACCATGATATATTTAATATTTTTCCCACTGCCAGATAGTTATATTTATCACTTTCGTATTTTCATTATTATAAAATAGACTTGATAAATAACCTTGAACACAAGTTTTTGATCAATAAGGTCAGAGTATGAATTCTTAAAGGCTCTGTGTGTATTTTGCAGAACTGATTCCCTGAAAGTTTAAACTGTATTAATTCCCTTCAGCAAAGTATGAAAATGTTCTCCTGGTATCAATTCCACCTGTACATACAATTTTTAAAAATCAGTTTTACAGGTAAAAATTTATATTACTTTGTTTTTGTTTGTATTTCTTTGCTTATATAATAATGTGGCTAACTTTTTTATATACTTGGTGGGCATCTCGATTTCCTTTCTAATAATGCGTGCTCTTTCCTTCTTTCTTAAAAGACTTCTTTGTACATTTAATGATATTAACATTGACATAAATATTACTTTCAGTTTTTGATCTTTTTTTTCAGTTATCTTTTATTTTTAAAATTTTTTCTTCCAGTTTTATTGAGATACAATTGACACACAGTACTATCTAAGTTTAAGGTGCACAGTATAATGATCTGACTTACATACATCATGAAATGATTATCACAAGCTTAGCGAACATCCATCATCTCATACAGATACAAAATTAAAGAAATAGGAAAAAAATTTTTTTCCTTCTGACAAGAATTTTTAGGATTTATCAACCTTTTTTTTTTTTTTTTTTTGCGGTACGTGGGCCTCTCACTGTTGGGCCCTCAACCATTTTTTAATGCCGTTGTTTTTGACAGGTAGATGTTAAATTCTGTAGTCCAATACACTGATATTTTCCTCTGTGATATTTACCATTCGCTTACACTTACATAGTCCTTTGTCATTCTGACATAAAGGAGTCACCTATATTTTCTTTATTTACCTATTTTAAAAATTTTACATTATCATTCTAACTTACCTCGTATTTACTTAGAGTCATGATATAAGGGGAGAGACTAACTGGAACTGATATCTGAAATGTCTAATTGACACAAACCATTTGAAGAATAATGTATTATATCTTATCATGTATTATATTCTCCATATTGCCCTTATCATGTATTATATTCTCATGTGGATGAATGTCTGTTTTAAAACAATCTGTTCTGTTTCATTGCCCTATCTGTTTGTTCTTGGGCCCACTCCACAGTTTTAGATACTGTGGAAATGTTTTAATAGGCAATATGGCAAATCTTTAATTATTATTCTTTGTTTTCAATCCTTTCACATTTACAACAGAAATAAAATGAAAGAAAAGTCAAACACAGAATAAAAATGGACAAAAATGTGAATAAGCATTTCCCCCTAAATTAGACACAAACATGAAAAATGCTTATACTCACTAGGAAAATGAGAAATGCCAATTAAAACAGTAAGATAGTACATTTTACTTATCAGATAATGAAATTTAAAAGTCTGAAATACCATGTATTGGTGGGGATCATGCACTGCTGGTAGAAGTGTAAATTCATACAGCTACTTTGGAGAACAATTTGGCAATGTCTGATAAAATTAAAATGTGTCATCAATTCCACTTATAGGGGTATGCCCTAGAAAATCTCATAGCACAAAGCACATAAGGAATTTATAAGGATGTTCACTGAGACAATTTTTATAATTGGGAAAAATCAGAAATAGCAAAAATATCCATTGTTAGGGGAATGAATAATAATTGATAAATATAAGTGATGGACAACTATATAGGAGTTCAAAACAATGTATAAGAGTTTTATATGCATACGTCCTTTCTTTTTGGGGAAACCTCCCAAAATGTATATAAGTGCTAAGACAAGGGCATTCAGAGTCAATATCCAGAATGGGGAACTAAAAGTTCACATCTGAAACATGGGACTAAAATACCTCTCTGAGTTGATTCAGTGTTACATAGCAGTTTTCTGATGAGCTCATTCAATTAGTTATTAGGGAAGAGATATCCTAATAAACTTTAAAAATTTTAAACTGATTAGATTACCTGGTTGAGAATATTCTAGGATGCATGCCAGAGTGCTACGAATTAGAGCTGTCCACTGTTTCTGAGTGTCCTCAGTTTTGGCCATTGAAAGTGTCACAATACTTTTGATCCCCTGAAGAGCTGCACTGACTGGTGGAGGAACCTGATTATCTGCAGACTTTATCGCTGTGTCTTTCAATATTCTTGCAATTAAAAACAGAATCGTGGGCAGGACTGTCATACATCCTGAAATAAAAACAAATCAAATTGCCTCGTAATTAACAGTTCCCATATTATAGTTATTTCAATTGTTTATATTTTTTATCGTTTAATAATTTCTTTTCCTTGTATTTATACAAAATTTACTGCATTACTACTACTATAATTCAATGTTTGGAAAAAAAGTCACAAGTTATTTCAAAGGAAATATTTTCTTTCTTTTCCCAGCTTGCCTTGTTTTTATTACTTCTAGTATTTCACTTATTTAATAATCATGCCCTTCATAATGAAAATAAGGAAGGAAGGTAGAAAAACAGAAGGAAAACCGTACCAAATACTTTGAGAAGTACCTGAGAAACTTGGTGAATCATGTAGCAGTTCCACGACAAGTAATCAATCTCATTGCACTAAGTGAGCCTTAGTACTAAGTCAGTCAATGTAGTAACCAAGTCAGGAAACAGATAAGAAGACTATACAGGTAAGCCAAAAAGAGACGAAAGAATCCTAGGATTTGTAGCTGAAAGAACTTTAAGATAATCAAATCAACCACCCACTTAATGAAAGACTCCCTTCACCACTCCGACATGCAGCCACTGTAGTCTGCCTAACAACTTCAATGATGGAGAATTCATTGTTTTCATAACTGTAGGCTTGTGTTGAACTGAAATTTACCTTTATATATCCTGATACCATTTCTACCATCTAGATACAACAGAGGCAAAGTCTACTTTTCCATCCACTGGTTCTTAGGTGTCTACAGACAGCTATTACCTTTTACAGCTACAATTTTTTTAGTTGCTCCTTAAAGTTGGTTGTCACTCTCCTCTGACATTTGTTAGCTTGTCAGTGTTGCTCAAGAGTAGCAACCAGATCAGAAAATAAAGGGTTTAGTAATTCCACTTTATGTCTATCTGCTAACATTCGATGTCTTCCCTCAAACTGTGGTTCTACCTCTTTGCTGAAGTTTGTTTGACATGTATCTGAAAAGGGTATCCTGGGTTTTTGACTTCTTAAATCTTCAGTCTTTTTTTTTTTTTTTTTTGCGGTACGCAGGCCTCTCACTGTTGTGGCCTCTCCCGTCGTGGAGCACAGGCTCCGGACGCGCAGGCTCAGCGGCCATGGCTCACAGGCCCAGCCGCTCCGCGGCATGTGGGATCTTCCCGGACCGGGGCACGAACCCGTGTCCCCTGCATCGGCAGGTGGACTCTCAACCACTGCGCCACCAGGGAAGCCCTTCAGTCTTTTTTTATAGGTTTCTAAAGGTAAACAAACCCTTAAAAAAAAAACCTACTTCTCTTTTAAGATTTAAGAGGAAAATAAATAATAGAGCTTAAAATCAAAGGCAACCTCATCTCTAATACAGTATAAGACATTTCCAAATAGTGATTAATACCGTACCAGCAGGTGAACAAAGGGATGGTAAGTCAGAGAGTATGGTAACTGTGGCTGCCACCAAACGAGCACTTTCTTCTGACAGTCGAGTTTTAGTGGCTACGTGACTTGGAGAGTCTGACATCTTGGTACTGAGATGCGGCATGTGCCGCACTAAAATGAACATCAACAGCTCCATAGTTGCAAACACAAGAGATTTTCCAGGTATAAGACCACCACTGTCACCTCCTTCTCCTAATACAGGACAGGACTCTTTTTCCATATCATCTTCATCTTGGGTAAAAGAAAATTTGGTGAAATTCTCAGCAAACAAAATAAAAAATAGTAGATGAAACAACACAGTAAGTATACTTAATAAATTCTTTCAAAAGAACTTACAACTAAATGTTTAACTGATGCCATATGTCTTTCTCAGAATAATTCCTGCCTGACAGGAATTTATTCCTGTTTATTTACCTCTCCTTAAAAGTAACGGACAACTACCTCTCCTTAAAAGTAACGGACAATTCATTTTTTACTTCGAAAAATTTTATTAGGTAGTTTTTATTAGGAATGTATTTCATAACAGGAGTAACACATATGTTAGGTTGCAACATGTGAAGTTGACCCTTTTGAAGGTGAAAGATAGCTGAATATGAGCAATTCCATTTGCATCATGCTAATGAAAAGCAAAATCAATTGCAAAGCTTCTAAATGTATGGTTAAATTTTTTAATTAACAACTTCCTGGTATTAATATTTTAAAAATTAGAGTACAAAGAAATCTACTTCAATGTTAGTGTAATTTCTAGTGCTTACTTAGTGTGTTTCTTTTTTCTTGCAAATAATCCTGAGCAGCTCTGACTATCTGTTGTACAACTCCAGTCACCAGCAGCTGGACAGATGGTGGATTCCAGGTCAGTAGGAGGCGGTGTAAAACACTCAGCAACTCAACACCAATCAGCTAATATAAATTAATACAGAGAAATTAATTTTAATTTCAAAGGATACATTTATATTATTAAATCTAAGAAAATATACATGTAAAAATAAATAAATTTGGTAGCTAAAATTAATATATTGGACTATGTAGCAAATATTATAACAATCTTGAAAAAGGGTCATGTTTTATCTGAACATATTTTCAGTCAAAAATTACTTTATGTACTTAAATAATTTTTCCACTTAAAAATGGTCATTCTCCTATTTCTTTTCTCTTTAGGACTAAACAATATTGCTAGCGTCCAGTGCCACTAAAATTTATGATTTCCAACCTAAGTACCCAAGAGTAGTCTACCAGAAATTCTAGGCATTCTGGTAAGTCCCTCTCACATTCATCTCAGAACTATTACAAACTTCTACCGCTTACTACTCACTTTAAAAAGCCTCTTACAATCTTCCACATCAAACCCATCCAATGGACCCACCTCAAATTTCAGAGAGAGAAAAAAATTTAACTGCAACTGAAGCCACCTTTAACTCTTTCCTTAAGATCAAGTGTCCAGCCTCTGTCCAAGACTGATTAATGTTTCCTCATATGCCTGCTACCCCATCCTGTTTGACTTCCCAAGGATTCTTCAAGGACATCAATCATACCCCGTATGTTGTCAACCTCGCTCTCTAGCTAAGCTCCTCTTCCCCAGGATAAGTATCTGCTCAAGTCCTTCCTATCTAATTTCCCCACACACCTCAAAAAACCTCTCAGATCCTTCCATCTGCCCCCATGTTCTCTTCTGTCTCTGTCTTGTTTCTTCCTTTCCCAGACCGAATGCTGCCACTTCCTTCACTCTCTTTTACTCCTCGATCTTCTATAATCTGGCTTGATCCACCTGAGAAAACGCTATGCCTGAGGTCACCAATAACCTCCATGGGACGCTTTTTCTGTCCTTATTTACTGGATTCTGTCCCTTTTGAGACTGTTGTCTGTCCTTGAAACTCTCTCATCTTTGATAACTCTGTGTTTTTTTTTTTAAACTGGCATCTGGTCTTTATTTAGTCCTATGCCCTGTGCTGTGGATTTAGTGGTGATTAACTCAGACTTGGATTCTGGATTCTTTTGATTCTCCTCCTTCCTCTCGAGTAGTCTCCACTGCTGATTTATTTCCCTCATCTCAATTCTTATATGCTATTTATCCCTAAGGTTCCAGTCTTGACCCTCTTTCCTTCTTCCTTTATTCAGTTTTCCGAGGCCAGTGGACTCATTATCTCTCTGGAATTATGGAAATGGCCTCATAATTGACCTCCCTCCTCCCTTTTCATGTCTTAAAAATCAACCACTACAAGATTGATGGGGTGATCAAATTTATGTCTGCTGTATTTCTGGAATACACATTTAACCATGTCATTCTATCTACTACATTTACAATCAGTTATTTTGGTTTTAACATAATATGTCACACACCTTCATTCATAGATTAAATTTTATTGGTTTGACCATTTGAAAACAACCCTCAAGTTTCTTGCAGTAATCTGTGGTTTAGCTGAGGCACAGCTTCAGGCTACAAGGCTGGGGTACAAGAAGAGTTCATCAGTGAGTGAAGCTTGTAATCACACAGCACATGCTTTGTTTTGTTTCATTTGGGGTCTTTTTTCGAGCAGCACCGTGTGCAAAACTAATTTTGATATAATACAATAATGAGAACTTTGCTTTTTATCTGTCTGTGTTTTATGGAAAATTATCCCAAGTGATACCATTTGGTAGTATGGTGTTCAAAGAAATGGTTATTATTACGAAAATAAAATTCCTAATTAAAAAGAATAACAAATCCAGTGGTAACTTGGCTCTGTAACATGAATAAAATCCTCTAAATATTCCATACATAAATTAGAAAAAGCAATTCATTAAACTTTTTAAATAAGTACTTGAGTCAGTGCATAAAAATTTCATTAAATGAGAGATAAAACTTAATCATTTAAAAGTGACAATTTACTTAATAGCCTTATGAATCACTTCAGCCCTTTATTAGTAGAATCATTAACTGGGACTGAAGCCATCCTTTAGTTATTTAATTTTTTTGTCTGCACTGGGTTTTCATTGCTGCATGTGAGCTTTCTCTAGTTACCGTGAGCAGGGGTTACGTTTTGTTGTGGCACGCAGGCTTCTCATTGCGGTGGCTTCTCTTGTTGTGGAGCATGGGCTCTAGGCATGCAGGCTTCAGTAGTTGTGGCGCATGGGCTCATTAGTTGTGGCTCATAGGCTCTAGAGTGTAGGCTCAGTAGTTGTGGTGCACGGGCTTAGCTGCTCCATGGCATGTGGGATCTTTCTGGACCAGGGCTCGAACCCGTGTCCCCTGCATTGACAGGTGGATTCTTAACCACTGCACCACCAGGGAAGTCCCTGAAGACATCCTTTAAATTTTTAGTTTTACTTGACTGCTGATGAACTGATCAAAGGTAGTGACGATCTCCAGTCTAGCTGTGCCTGGTCATCCAACTTTCAATATAGGGTCTTAGATAAAGCCAAAATCCTGTATGCTTATTATATAATATTTATTTCATATGTGAGAAAATTATCTTAAGATAAATATGATGTATACAAAGCATAAATTATCTATTATAGAAATATACTGTACCTGATCTTCTGCAATATGGATTCGGGCATAAGGAGAATCTAGCAAGGTGTGTAAGGCCTGTAGACAAGCTGTAACATGTTCAACAGGCTCCTCAGGTCTTGGGGAACAAAGGAACTGTATACTCACGCCTGCAATGTACAAAATAAACACACAGGTTTGTTAATATAAAACACTTTGTCGCTTTGACACCATTTTTTTCCCACTTTCACCTACTTATTTTTTTTACAGATTACTTTTAACATATATTAATGCCTTAAAGTCAGTTCAAAATGATTGTCAAAATAAGCAGCCAAACTTAACACAGGTTGTACCTCTGCAAGGAGGCTAATAATCACATTGGAAGGGGATGGGGGAGTTCCAAGGTCATCTTGATTAAGAAGTTAAAGATATTTAAAAATAATACATTAAGAATAAATTTATGAAAATTATAAAATTAATTCTCATTAAATGAGTGACAAGTTCTTAAGTGTTAAAAGAGCATCTATAAAGCAATTATAAATAAGAATATTCAAATTTGCTTTAACTTTACATTTTATTATTTCCTTATGAGGCAATTTGTTAAGTGCCAAGTAAAAAGAAAAGTTGTTGAAAAAAGAAGTTTACTTTTTTCCCTTGAAAATTATTCAATATTGCTCTGTGAGTGAACATGACAATTTTTAAAGAGTAGTTTTTAATAATTAAATTTTAAATAAAAAATTCAGTTAATTTAGAAACTGTGCTAAAAATCCTCTTTTTACTATCCCTTCTCTGAACTATACTATCACAATTTTTTCCATAGCATTAAAATGAAAGATATGAAGGAGTTCAAAACATGCCACACCAAAATATACCTTCTTGGCTGAAGGCATTTGAGAAATAGCAAATGCAGGCAGGGCTCTCTGCCCCCTTTTCTACCTGAAAGCAGGTCATAAAATTTCTCATGAGAAAGGTGCCCTCTCTGTACCAGGGAGAAAACATTCTTACCACCAGAGACTGGGAGTCGATGTTGAAATAGACCTGTCCAAACAAAACTACTAAAATAAGCCTGATCTTCCATTAGTTTCCCCCGTATATTTTCTAATTACTGTCCCACAACTTACCACCCCTAGCCCAAACCCCTCTGTCTTGTCATACCCTCACAATTTATTTTTTTTTAATTAATTTATTTATTTTTGGCTGTGTTGGGTCTTGTTTCTGTGCGAGGGCTTTCTCTAGTTGCGGCAAGCGGGGGCCACTCTTCATCGCGGTGTGCGGGCCTCTCACTATTGTGGCCTCTCTTGTTGCAGAGCACAGGCTCCAGACGCGCAGGCTCAGTAGTTGTGGCTCACGGGCCTAGTTGCTCCGCGGCATGTGGGATCTTCCCAGACCAGGGCTCGAACCCGTGTCCCCTGCATTGGCAGGCAGATTCTCAACCACTGTGCCACCAGGGAAGCCCCTACAATTTATTCTTGCTTGTGTAAAACTATACAATCTTCTGGACCTTACAGCTTCTTCAGGTCTTCATTTTCCTTCTAAAGACTCCTGTGTACATGTAAAAATATTAAACAAATTTGTATGCTTTCCTCCTGTTAATGTGTCTTATGTCAGTTTTATTCTTAAGCCCGTCACAGATCTTAAGAGGGTAGAAAGAAGTTTTTTCTCCCCTACAGATACACATTTTCAGAAGTGATACATCTTGAAATACATTAACATGGCTCACCTACCTAAAATCAGATGCATTCTGTCTTTGTTAATTTCTGGCAAAGATTTAGCACTAGGCGTTGCTCCTGATGCTTGGTTTAAGTTGATGGGTGTAGAACGTTTTTGTAAACCTGCTATTGCTGCTGCTTCTGCTGACTCTGAACATGTAAATCCTGTGCTATTTAACCAAAGTGCCACTGCATGGAGAATTGGGGCCCAGGAATTCCGATAGTGAAGTCTAGCTGTATCAATAGTCTCAGGAGTATAAAATGCTCCACCTATAACGCAATCAAAAACATGACTTCTATTATACTCATGTATCAACAACTACCTTAAAAAATAACCGTTACATACAGTCTTAGTCCATTTGGTCTGGTATAAGAAAATACCACAGACTGGGTGGATTATAAACAACAGAAATTTATTTCTCATAGTTCTGGAGGCTGGAGGTCCGAGAGATCAGGGTGCCAGCATGGTCTGGTGAGGGCCCTCTTCCTGATTCATAGCCAGTGCCTTCTTGCTGTGCCCTCACAAGGTGGAAGGGGCCAGGGAGCTCTGCTGGTTCTCTTTTACAAGGGGACTACTTCCACTTCTAGGGGCTCCACCCTCATGACTTAAGCACCTCCCAAAGGCCCTCACCTCCTAATTCCATCACAATAGGGATTAGGTTTCAACATAAGAATTTTGAGGTGACACAAATATTCAGATCATAGCACATATAAAAGAGCAATTTGGCAAAGAGATTCTTGTAGAGAGTTATCAAAACTAACGTCTTTCCTGCAGCTACTGACCTGGAGTGCCTGTCACTTCCTCGCTGATGTTAGGGTTTCCAGCCTTTTCGCTGCAAATGCTGATGCCTCTGAATGCCCTCTACCTTTCCCTACCCGTGGTCCTCTTCCTCAGGCTTCCTCTTCACTGTTGCCAGCAACTCTTAAAACCCTCATCACCTTCCCTTTCTCTCAATAGCCAGGGAACTCTGTCTCTTCTTTCTTTTTCACTCTTCTGCAAATTCTTCCCCCCGCTCCTGCTTTCTCTATCAAACTGATGACTGACACATTTGTCCCTGCATACACAAACTGACCAACACAGCAATCTACTTCATCATGGTTATGCATAATGACTTGTTATGCCCAGCTATTTAGAGTAACCTAACTCGTACAGTTATTACTATAACAGTGAGAACATTTTTACTTGGGCTAACAAGTTTAATGCCATATATGAATTCACAGATTCAGTATGCAGAACGTGCTCTAAATGAGAGAATGTCAAGTTTTAAGTCTACAGAAATTTTAAATGTTATTATTACGATTGTTGCTAGTCTCCACCAATTCCATTTTGTTTAATTACTACTTTGAACTCTATTAAAAGCAAAACTCTAAGTGCAGTACTTACCATCTGGGGGTAGCTGACTAGCAAATTCAGCTGGTAAAGTTAAAAGCGCATAGTCTTTTAATGCTGCCAACCACAGGCGACTGAGTGTTGGCAGTTCAGGTTGCACAAGTGTTATTAAACTGTCCGGTGGTAGTTCATCTATGGTACTGTACTCATCATCATCATCATCAGTATTTTTAATTGCTCTTTGTGGTTTCGACTCTGCTTCTTTTTTAGTATTCATAGCAACCACATATACCTAGTAAGATATTCAGGAGGAGAAAATAACAAGGCATAATATTAAGAAATGACATATTCTAAGTTGTTATTATACAGCTGAATCATCGAAAGTGAGTACAGATACTAGAAAGTATACAACTTCGGGATTTCTGGATAACCTCAAAAGAATAATTCTACCTGCTTTGGAGGAAATCATTTTGTTTGTTTTTTTTTCTTTTTCTTTTCTTTTTTTTTTTTTCATTTTTTTAAATAGAGCTGACTTCTGACTATTGCTCTCACAGCATATTCCTTGAGTAGGGTTCTCTGAATTTTTTCTGGCTTCTCTTGTTCTACTTTACAAAGCCCCCCTTTATATGTGGTTTTCTTTCTTTTTTTTCTTTTTGTCATAACTTCCTGTTTGTTACGTTTGCTTTCATAGATTTATTAGACACAATCAGACAGCAGTCAAAGAAAAAAGCTGAGGGGGGGAGGGCACAGAAAGGATTTCCATAAATATCCTTCAAAACCCCTTCTTATATAGTCCTTAAGTGATATTTAGCAATCTAGTCCTTGCAACAGATGGCTGAGCCAAGAATAATATAATTTACTGGCCATATATATTATCTGTATCTTTTCTTTCCACTTTATAAACCAAAAAGATGTACAATAACAACTTCCTAAAATATAATCTTAAAGATTCTTCTTTGCTGAAGTTATTTTTGTTTTCTTTTGTTTTTGTACGTACATTTTGGCTTTGGCAACTGGCACGTAGCTGAATTACACATCAATGATAAAGCTAAAAAAAAGGGTGGGGGGAGCAAGACTAAGAAAGAAAATTGCACTAGATAAAAATCTTGAGAAAACTATTTCCCCCTACACAGTGTCATCTTCATTGTTTGTAAGAGGAAGTCTATGCATGTGAACAGGGACACTGCAGCTTCTTGATGGCAGGGTCTTATCTCTATTCCTACAATGAACAGACAGTTATGGCATGGTAATTGACTAGATTAGACGATTACAGGAAACAATGAATCTTCATTTCTGAGAAGAAGCATTCCTTAATGCTGTGATGGTCTATTAACACTTAGTTACAGTTGGTTAGTCATACTTAACACCTGACAATTTAGAAGCAGAAACCACCTAACTTTTGGAGTAGGGACCTTGAATATCAGGTTATAAATGTATTACATTCATATTTTCCACTGGTTTTAAGCTCGCTTTCTTCCCCTAGATTATTATGCTGATTTTAAGAAAAGATCTCAATAAGCACTGTAAGTATGCTCAGCCATTCGCTCATCAAACCCTTCTCAGGTACTTACTCTTGCCTTGCATTTGCTATTGCGCCAGGGCCTGAGGCAACAAAGACAAATAATACATGGTTTTCACCTTCCATGGACTCACAGACTGATACGATGAAAGGAGAGTGAGAAAATTGCTGAGAGAAAGGGATGTTTTTGGAAATTTGTTTTAAATGACCTATCTGCCCACCTCACTACACGCAGTGACTACGTACACTGCCTGGCACCTAATGAACACTCAGTGGTTTGAGTAATTAATGAATGAATCACAGGAAGCACCAAGGATGGAAGAATCTTAATGGACTATGAAAAGGTGAGACTGGATTCAAAGACAAAAGTTCACCTGTTCACAGGCAAAGATGGAAGGGTGAATTCCAGGCAGAGGGAATATAAACAGCAAGAGCACAAGAGACAGAAACTAGCAAGGCATGCTGAGGAAACTGCAAGTGTTTGGTATTAGACTGAGCATAGACTGTAAGGCAGAAGTAGCTGAAGACTGTTGGTAATGGGGAAGCGAAGGAATCACTGCAGTATTAAAAGGTCAGTTGTATGTATTTTTCCTCAAATTTTAATTTAAAAAATTATACCATAAATAGTTTGAAAAATGAGTTTTAAAAATTACTCATAATTCTAATTTCCAGGTTTTCACATTCCAACTTTCTAAGTTATAATTTTGTTGTACAGAGAATTTTGTATTTAATTTTGTCTATTCATATATCATAAGGGTTTCCATATGAATACTAGTCTTCATAACTGTTATTCTTAATGGCTGCAATGGAAGACATTATACATCTAACAATTTTCCTGTAGTTGAACTTTTATATTTTTTTCTGATTCTTTTTAGCCTTGGGAATCTTAGAAAGATGAAACATAGTTTTCAAAGACAAAGGTGTTCAGTTCTCCACATTGTAAGTAAGGTTCCAACTAAACATTTTTGTAAATTTCTCTCTTTTTCATATTTTGGATATTCTTCCCTAGGATAAAGTTCGAGAAATGGAATTACTGGATCAGTGATTATAAATACTTCCATGGCTCTGAAGAGATACTGCCAAATGCTTTCTAAAAGGGTTCTATATTTTACATTGCTACTTGCAATATGATAATATATTTTTTAGACTCGTTTTTTTTTTAGACTCGTTTTTTAAAAAAATTGGGTTTATTTTTCTTATGAGATATTACACACAAAATATAGAAGAATCAGAAGCATAAGTAAAATGAAGAAAATAAAACCAGACACAATCCTACTACTCAGATGTAATACTGTTAATATTCTAGCCATGTTGTATATACATACCCAGTCTTTTAAAAACTATGTTTGTATATAATATTATACTCAATTTTCTATTCACTTAATACCATCATCTTTGGATCAAGAAATACAATTATTCATATATTGCCTTTTTTTATTTTTTTAGAATGATAAACAACATTGCAGCAAACATCCTCATAGCAGAATCTTTGTGTATATCCTTGATATTCCTTAGGATAAATTGGTCAACTAATGTGTACGATTTTAGAAAGTGCTTTGATAATACAGTTGACCCTTGAACCAACGTGGGTTTGAACTGTGCAGGTCCACTTATACATGGATTGTTTTTCAATAGTAAACACTGCAGTACTACATGTCTAATAAACAGCTAAAAATATGGGCCTGGAATGTAGGAGAGAAGTATGTCTAGAAAAGTAGAATTAGAAACTTTCATATACAAGTAAAAGCTACTGGGTATGGGTGTAGATGACACTACCCACAGAGTATGAAGAGTGAGAAAAGGGACAAGAAAAATGCCAATATTTAAAGAGCAGGCAGGCAAAGAGAAGCCAGCAAGCGATGCTGAGAATGAACAATAAAAGAAAAGAAGAAAACCAAGGGAGTAGTGTCACGAAGTCAAGGAAAACAAAGTTTCCAGAGGAGACAATATCAAATGCCATAGAGAGGCTAAGTAAGACAGAGATTGAAAAGTGTGCAGTGATTTGGAGAATTATATTATTTGTAACTTTAGTGAAATAATTTCAATGGAGTGATGAGAGTAAACCCAGATTGCAGGGGACTGAGAAGTGGGTGACTAGCTGAGAACGTGAAGATACTAAAACTCGTTCAATGAATAGAGGTGTGAAGAGGAGAGTGAGTAGAAGAGGACGAGCAAGCAGAGGGTGATGGTGAGATACAGAAATGGGGGTAAGTGAGATACAGAGGCGGGTAAGTGACATACAGAGGCGGGGTAAGTGAGATACAGAAATGGGGGTAAGTGAGATACAGAGGCGGGTAAGTGAGATACAGAGGCGGGTAAGTGAGATACAGAGGCGGGGTAAGTGAGATACAGAGGCGGGTAAGTGAGATACAGAGGCGGGTAAGTGAGATACAGAGGCGGGGTAAGTGAGATACAGAGGCGGGTAAGTGACATACAGAGGCAGGGTAAGTGAGATACAGAAATGGGGGTAAGTGAGATACAGAGGCGGGTAAGTGAGATACAGAGGCGGGTAAGTGAGATACAGAGGCGGGGTAAGTGAGATACAGAGGCAGGGTAAGTGAGATACAGAGGCGGGGTAAGTGAGATACAGAGGCGGGGTAAGTGAGATACAGAGGCGGGGTAAGTGAGATACAGAGGCGGGGCGGGGGGGTAAGTGAGATACAGAGGCGGTGTAAGTGAGATACAGAGGCAGGGTAAGTGAGATACAGAGGCGGGGTAACTGAGATACAGAGGCGGGTGAGATACAGAGGCAGGGTAAGTGAGATACACAGGCGGGGGTGACTGAGATACAGAGGTGGGGGTAAGTGAGATACAGAGGCGGGGTAAGTGAGATACAGAGGCGGGGTAAGTGAGATACAGAGGCGGGTAAGTGAGATACAGAGGCAGGTAAGTGAGATAGAGGCGGGGGTAAGTGAGATACAGAGGCGGGGGTAAGTGAGATACAGAGGCGGGGGTAACTGACAGCACTTAGCTTGGAACAGTCCCCTCCAGAGACTTATTATGCTTACTACATCTACTCTCATCCTCCAGGTCTCAGCTTAAGTGTCGCTTTCTCCAAGCAGCCTCCTCTGAGCCCTCAGACTATTTTAGGTGCCTCTGCTGTGTGTTCACCGCAGTCCGGACTTCTCCTATAACAGTCATTATTTTTGTTGCATATACTCGTTCACTAGTTTGTTTTTCTCAGTAAAGGTAGAACATCTGGCTTGTGCACCACTGTATTCTCAACTTCTAGCCTGGCACAGAGCCGATGTTTAGTAACACCGTTGAATGAATCAGAGAGTGGGAGGTAAGAGAATGAGAAAAAGTAATCCTAGGTTAGAGGAAAACTTTAAAGTAATAATAATTATTATATTAATAACAACAGGTAACATTCACTGTGCACATAAATAAGGTAGTTATTGAACAAAGTTATTATTACCTCATTTACTTCAAAATGTAATTCTGTGAAATGTGCATAATTATTATCCACACTTTAGGGCTGAGAAACAAGGTTTAGAGAAGCAGTTAAATAACTCACCCAAGGTCACATGGGTAAAAGGAGTTTTCAACTCACATTCATCTAAAGACTTGAAGGTAACAATCTGAGAAGCTGGAAAACTAACATCCTCAATTTTCTGAATAAAAAGTAGAAGCAAAGATAGATCTTGAGTAGAGAAATCTAGAATATATTGAGCCTTTGAGGAAAAGGAAGAAGGAAAGGAAGCTAAGCAAGGAAAAGATTCACTAGACAATATTACAGGCTGAGGCTCGAAGTGCAAATTATTTAATTATAGAACCAAGTTACCCCCAAATAAGAAAAGCGTCTCAAAAAAATGTGCATTAATAATTTAGTTATGTGAGGTTTTGATCTAATTTGTTAAAAGCAATTACTTATCTTCCATTCAGTGCCAGATAACAATGCCTGGTCCTTTTACATACCTCACCTTAGAAGAAGACATTACTGCATTTCCATGTTATAATGAAAAAACTGAGTATCTGAGAGATCAAATCACTTGAACAAAGTCACAAAGATGGTGAATTATAGAGACAGAACTTGTTCTAGGGCCTCTGATTCAACATTTAATGCTTTTTATACTGAACTATGTCAGACTTCTTAGTAGGTGAATCAAGCACGTTAATGCAAGTCAGCAGAGAACCAACTAACTGGCAAATGGTCTTATGATCATCCAACTACATACCTGTCTCTATGTTTGAGAAATTAATGAACGGGGCTAGAGAATTAAGAACAATTTTGGAAGCTATCTTTTTAAAAATAAAAATCATTCAATCATTTAGAATATAATTTCTACAGACAAGAAAAGTAATAGTAAGTTTTAGTTAAAAATTAGATATGTGAAAATTAACATAGAATTTCTGTGAATTTCAAAGTAAGAAAACAATCACATTATAGTATCTTTCTAACACTACTTTCCACCTAAAACTATGGATTTGCATTAATTTGAAAAAAATTTTATCAATAAAAACATTTTATCAATGCAAATATTATTTTACTTCTCTATGCCAAAAGATGGCAGCAGAGTGAAAATAAAGGAACACTCAGGGATACTCTATGAAAACAACTTGATCTAAAAATCAGAGAGAAAAACTAATTTATACAATATCTTACTGCTCTACACTTTCCTTTTTTTTTCCCCTTCTGTGACAGAAATAATCCACAAAAACCCAGAGGTCCTTTATCTAAACGATATCATCTGGATGTTGCATGCCTTGAGCCAGCAATTGTCTGCTGGGTGGTCACAGGCTACTGATACCATGGAAATAGGTAAGTGAGATACTGGGTTGGCAGAGGAAGGAATAAAGAGCTACTTGAAGTACCTGAGTGCAGACAGATAAGTATTTGAAAACAACTGGCAGATGAGATTTAGAAAAGTGAATTTAAAATAGTATCATTATTTTTAAAAAGTGGCTATGGGAATAAAAGAGGTAAAAACAGCTATAAAACAACAAAACATACAAACAACAACCAAAAAACCCTACAGCCTCAGTATCAGTGGGTGGTGGCATGTCTCCTAAAATTTAATCAAATAAGATTCTTGGCATAAATTTTTTCTATTTTTTTTTATATTTGTAGGTTTTCCCAGCCTAGTTTTTCCATAGTAAGTAAGAAGAGCCCTTCTTCAACACAGATGTTTTTAAAACACTGATTAAAAATATAATTTTCAAAGGTTCAATAAGAGTTCTTTTGAGACATAAATGCATATGCATTTCAGTGAGAAAGAGCAAACAGCAGATTTTTATAAAAGCACTCTATACCATAGGTCAGTTTTAAACAAAAATCAAACAAAAATTTTTTTACCTACAGGAGTAGGGGAACATTTTCTCATGGATGGAGAAATGGTTAAAAACAATAGGTCATGGTTACCTCCGCCCATGCTTTGAGAACAGCCAGTTTTTCCATGGTTGTGGCACTCTCGCGGTAGAGTTGGCTGGAAGATCCTTTTCCGGCCTGAACTTTGTCCAGTGAAGAAACAAGCAGATTGTGTACTCGACGGAGATCATTGAGATCACTGACAACTCCACTTCCAATCCATGTACTACATACCTATCCAAAGGAAAAAAACTTTAATTTTTATAGTAAAAAGTTAACATTAGGGACTTCCCTGGTGGCGCAGTGGTTAAGAATCAGCCTGCCAATTCAGGGGACATGGGTTCGAGCCCTGGTCTGGGAAGAACCCACATGCCACGGAGCAACTAAGCCCATGTACCACAACTACTGACCCTGCGCTCTAGAGCCTGAGAGCTACAATTACTGAGCCCGTGTGCCACAACTACTGAAGCCCATGCACCTAGAGCCCGTGGTCCGCAACAAAGAGAAGCCACCGCAATGAGAGGCCCGCGCACTGCACAACAAAGAGTAGCCCCCACTCGCCGCAACCAGAGAAAGCCTGTGCACAGCAACGAAGACCCAATGCAGCCAAAAAAATAAAATAAGTCAGTTAATTAAAAAAAAAGTTAACATTAAACATATAAAAGAATGGAGTAAATATGATTGTTTCCTAGGGGGAAGAAACACAAATAAAACCAATGAACAAAACAAAAAAACCTCAATGCTATGCTTTAATATTATTTTTTTAATAAAAAATCAACAGCAAGTATGAAACTTATTGTACTCCTATGTAGAAAACAAAACAATATATACTTAACATGTTTCCACTATCTAATTTCCCAAAAATTTTAACAGAAAAGAATTTCCACCCAAATCAGTTTGGTTATGAATAATTCTTCAATTCAACATTTCTGTTTACTATAGGCAAAAGGTTATTCTGAGTGCTATAGAGGAGTTAAAAAAAAAAAAAGTAAAGGGAAAAAATCTAGTCCCTGTCCTCAAGTAAGTAAACTCAGATTAAATGAACTCACGAGAATGTTTTATGACTGTCACACTGCACTTAAAAAGAGAGAAAGGGGCTTCCCTGGTGGCGCAGTGGTTGAGAGTCCGCCTGCCGATGCAGGGGACACGGGTTCGTGCCCCGGCCTGGGAGGATCCCACATGCCGCGGAGCGGCTGGGCCGTGAGCCATGGCTGCTGAGCCTGTGCATCCGAAGCCTGTGCTCTGCAACGGGAGAGGCCACAACAGTGAGAGGCCCGCGTACCGCAAAAAAAAAAAAAAAAAAAAAAAAAAAAGAGAGAAAGAAGAGATTAATTCTAGCAGGAGAAATGGGAATGTTTAGATATCAGGAAGTTTTATGTGTATAGATACAGGGGAGTTTCATGGAGGAAGAGACAAGATTAGGAAAGTTAACTGGGATCAGATTACAGTACAATTTAAATTCCACATGAACTGAATTCAGACTTGTTCTGTAGGCAATCATGAGTTTCTAAGGCTTCTGAGCAGGGGAATATTATTAGAATTGTGCTTTAGGAAAACTGCTCCAATACTAAGTATAGGAAGGCATGTGTTTAGACAGTGAGTACTGTGTTCAGTCACATGACTATTATAATACCACGGAACAGAGACGATATGGATCAAACTGAGAATCAAGTGAAAAGAAAGAGGCATCTGAAAAAGACTTGGAAGTAGAAATCACAGGATTTGGAAACCAATTACATATTTTTAGGGGGTGAAGGCAGGGACATGCAAACAGTATGAGGCGATAATCAAAGACTACCAAATTTTGACTGTCAAAGTTTCTAAACCGGATGAATGTAAGGAAGGTGACACCACTGTTTGAGAGATAACATAAGAACAAAGAGAAGTTTGGTGGAGATGAGAAGTTAAGAGAACATGATTTTGACTGTGAACTTTGTGACATGCTGAGTTCAAAGTACCAGCAAGAGACACGTGGAAAGATATTCAGTGGGCAGATGGAAACCTGGGTCTGGATTTCAGGAGCAAAGACAGAGGTAACTAAGTCGATCTAGGAATTCTCCACACAAAGATGATCACTTAACAGATGGTCCTAGGTAACTTTCTTCAAGGACTGAGGTATTAAAAAAAAAAAGCCTTAAGGACAGAACACAGGGAAAATATACTTCAGGGACAAGTAGAATAAGAAACTGAAAACACCAGAAAAGCAATAGGACAACCAGGCAAGTGTGGTGATACTGGAACCAAAGGAAGAATGCCAAGATGGAAGGGGCTGGGCTTCCCTGGTGGTGCAGTGGTTAGGAATCTGCCTGCCAATGCAGGGGACAAGGGTTTGAGCCCTGGTCCAGGAAGATCCCACATGCCGCAAAGCAACTAAGCCCGTGTGCCACAACTGCTGAGCCTGTGCTCTAGAGCCCATGAGTCACAACTACTGAGCCTGTGTGCCACAACTACTGACGCCCGCGTGCCTAGAGCCTGTGCTCCGCAACAAACAGAAGTCATCGCAATGAGAAGCCCATGCACCGCAACGAAGAGCAGCCCCTGCTCACCGCAACTAGAGAAAGCCCACACGCAGTAACAAAGGCCCAACCCAGCCATAAATAAATAAATAAATTTTATTTTTTTAAAAAAGAAATCAATCATTACTATCGTCTCACTCAGCTTCATGTCAGGGCCAGGTGAGTATAGTCAGTTCAGGCTTTGTTATCAAATAAATTATGAAAAATCTTTTGGTTTTCAGAGCATTTGGATACTGAATCATGGTTAATGGATTGTGTTCCTATATTTGAAACGTTTAAAAAGTTGAGAACAAAAAAAAAAGTTGAGAACAAATATATATGTAAACTACTTCATTCTCTTATAATAATCTTATTCTCAAAGAATTCAAAACTAAATTAAATAAAATTCAATAAGGACATTTAAAAACTGTTTGTTACCAATACTGATGGCAAAAAAAATACCAGCCACAACGGTGCTGAAAATATAATGAAATTTAAAGTGAAAAGAGATTAAATATGAGTGTGAAAAGAAAGAGTTGGTATTCTTAAGGAAAATAACATTTTGGGGATATGTGATAATATTTCTGTGAATTTCGGTAGAAATATAACTGAAAGTTGGGGGAAACTGTCAAAATCGAGAATTTGGTGCTAAGTTTGCTTTGCAAAAACCTAAGTACCTTCTCCACTTTAAAGAACATGAAACCAGAAACTGCAGATACTACATTATAGGTTTGGTTTATGAAGAAAGACAAAGCAAAACTGAATCAGCAAAATCATACTTAGAGACTCTGGTCTTATATCAAAAGAGTGGTGAATGAATGTACACTTACAAATTTTAGACTGAAATAAAATATCTAAAGTATGTATTATGTTTATGATTCCAATGCTGCTTTAAATGATTTATTAACCTACTGATTACTGTCCCCAACTGTCCTCAATTGAAAACATTTGAGGGTTTTCCTATAATATCTAAGAATTACTTGATTTTCAGGTTCAACATGATGTTTACTCTAGTAAACAATCTGGGATGCCATGTTTCAAGATCTGCCCGAAGCCAACTCCTTCGGTAACCTTAAAGAAAGAAACTTGCAACCCAATGCTCCAGCTATTTCAAAACCAGGTTTCCTCCCAGAAACAGAAGGACAGGAGGTCAAAAATTTAAGCCTACCACTAGAAAAGAAGAAACTTCAGAAAGCAAGTAGGGTCACATAAGAAATAAGAAGTGTTTTTTTTTCTTAAGATTTTTTTGATGTGGAACATTTTTAAAGTCTTTATTGAATTTGTTACAATATTGCTTCTGTTTTATGTTTTGGCTTTTTGGCTGCAAGGCATGTGGGATCTTAGCTTCCTGACCAGGGATTGAACCTGCACTGCATTGGAAGGCAAAGTCTTAACCACTGGACTGTCAGGGAAGTCCAAGAAATAAGAAGTTTAAGGCAAATTCAGTAATAGGAAATTTTCATACTACTCATTCACAAGATGAAATTCTAATAGCTTTTGCCTTTCTGATGATCAGGAGCTTTATAGGATGTTTTGTCTGTTTAAATATTATGATCTGAAACACTACCATAATACATTTAATTATACATGACTGTGATTTCTGATGTTTGTGTGCCAGTATCCCAATCTAAATGACTTAACCTACTCTAACTCCAAGGTTTGTACCATGATCCACAGACTTCTGTCTTAAACAAGGCTTCCTCTTCTCTCTCTGGCCTGCTGTTGGTGGAAGGAGTTCATTTCTCTGAAGGCCACCATTAAGATAGTAGGCTTCAGAAAAATAAATTCTAACAGAAGGAGGAGGCAACTCATTGAGCCACAGAGTAATCAAAGTCAGAATTTAAAACCTATCATTGCAAACAGCAGAACATTCTCTGCATAGGGGACACATGTAGCTTGACTGAATTCTAAGCAATAAAGATGGACTACAGCCCTGTACTCCGGAAAACTGAGAAGGATGGAGTTGCTTCTCTTCTATCCTTAGGTTAGCAGACAAGGAATTGGATTTTTTTGAAAGATTAGAGCTTAATGCACAAATCCTTTTTCAGGACGGAGCATGAAAAAGATGAACTTATTAAAGGTGTAGGAACATAGGTGCTTCTATAACTCTCTTCAGAAAAAATAATATGAGAATAATCCCCTGGAATCAATTTTGCAATAAAACTTCCATATTGTGAAATTGTCTTTAGGATAATTTAATACACAGAAACTTGTAGAATTTTCACAACCTGTGGTCAAAAACCCTTTTATTACCTATTTATTATTACTATATATTCTTCAATGATTGTAGATTTTGAGATTTTACTTTTATTCTAGTCCCTCTTATGACTTTACATCTCCACTGACTACTGGACAATGTAAGAGCTATGCATTCCAAAGTCATGCCCTCAGTTACAGCAAAAAAAAAATGTGATTAATAGTTAGTACTTCATCATTTCACACAGAATAAAAAAGGAAACTGTCACTGTTGTATTTCTGAGATAAAAATAAATACTATTTGGGGCTTCCCTGGTGGTGCAGTGGTTGAGAGTCCGCCTGCCGATGCAGGGAACACGGGTTCGTGCCCCGGTCCGGGAAGATCCCACATGCCGCGGGGCGGCTGGGCCTGTAGCCATGGCCGCTGAGCCTGCGTGTCCAGAGCCTGTGCTCCACAATGGGAGAGGCGACAACAGTGAGAGGCCCGCGTACCGCAAAAAAAATAAATAAATACTATTTGATTTTCTTTCTTGGAAGTGAAATTCTAAGATATCTATAAATTTATAGAAGATAACTATTGAAAATTCTATTTTTCTTCTTACCTGGCAAGCTTTTGCTATTATGTCTGATGGAGTATCTTGTGAAAAGGCTGGTCTTAGAGCAGCTCCCACCTAGAAAAATGAATACAAGCATTTTATTTTTAAAGATAAGTAGTAAACCTTTTGTGTCTTTGGAGATGAAAACACAAAACACATCTTTGTTCCTTTCCTTTTTCTCTCTCTTTTTGGTGACAATAAACTCAATTATACCAGTCTTCTTTTGCTTTCCAGGAGATTATCATTATCCAATCTGTACGATCCTATACCAAACAGACAATTAATCTTATTTCTTTTTCATTTATTTTTAATAGTAAATAGGATTTTCTGACAAAGCCACATGTTCCCAGAGATAACAGAAAACTGCTATTTTTTTTCTATCTATATTCCTGAACATATTTCTAATAGTATTTACTTCATGGGTGAATCTCATATAACTGAGATTAAAGGCTCAATTTCTTTAAATGAGTAGCACTAAAAATTCACATAGTTACTAAAAGACCTTAAAAATCATTTCACCTCAAAAAGAGACGCTTTAAAAGAAGGTTGCTCAAGAAATATTAATGTACTGTTGTCATAGTAATAAATGAAGAAATATGAGCTTTAGTTTTTTTTATCTAAGTACTAACCAGGTCCAGCCTGCTTAGAGCTTTAGTTTTAATAAGCCAGTATCAGTCACAGATTCTTAGATATATTACATTTAATATGTAGGAGCTGAATTAGGAATTAAATATAGTCAACTCCTAATTTGAGATTTCTTCCATTACACTAGGTAAAGATACCTGATTTAGATAATTTACTTTAAAACGGTTTATGAAAAAAAAGTGAGTGAGGGAATGTGTGTGTGTATATGTGTTGAGTGTAGAGAGAAAGAGAAAAAGTCAATGTTAAAGGAAATGAGGCAAAATTCTCAATTGGCAAATATGAATGAAGGATGAAGGGTATAAGACAGGTTTTTTTGTACTATTCTTGCAATTATTTCTGTACGTTTGAAATTATTTCTAAATAGAAAGATTTTTTTAAAAAGACCTTCATTCTGATAGGTTGGGTATTTGGAAGTAAATAATTATATACAGGTTTTCTACAGCCATTTGGCCTAGAAAGTATAACTTCTTTACCTATGCTTATGATGGAAAAAAATGGACTATACATTATCCACACTTTTTAATTTTGTGTATGTTTGAACACAGATTTTAGATGAAGTATGATGTGTCTAGAGCCAAGATTTTGGTACAATCAGAGTGAAAAAAAAAAGTTCGTTCTTTTCTTACTAACATAAGTTTTTTTCGCCTTCACATAATCCATTACTAGGATTACATCTATTGTGCCTCTTTTGAAGAAAATAAATATAGGCATAAATTTCAGGGGAAACAAGTATATCTCTGTTTAGAATATAATAAAAAAATCTTTTGAAAGTATACAATTCTTTCAGTAATATTTTTCACTATTATTAAAAGTTAATTTATCCTTCAGCATACAAGAGGCAACTGCTGCTTTTTTTTTAAATTTATTTATTAATTTTTAGCTGTGTTGGGTCTTAGTTGAGACACATGGGATCTTAGTTGCGGCATGCGGGATCTTTCGTTGTGGCGTGCAGGCTTCTCTGTGGTGCACAGGCTCCAGAGCACGTGGGCTCACAGCTTGCGGCACATGGGCTCTCTACTTGAGGCCATGAGCTCAGTAGCTGTGGTGTGTAGGCTTGCTTGCCCTGCAGCATGTGGGATCTTAGTTCCCCAACCAGGGATCGAACCCGCATCCCCTGCATTGGAAGGCAGATTCTTTACCACTGGACCACCACTGAAGTCCCAAGGCAACTGCTTTTTATTTTAAAAAATGCTTATCAAGTCTTGGCATATAAAATAACAGCAGTAAATCCACAACACTCTTTAAATGCTCCTTTTATCTTTTAAATGGCATGGCTAAATATCTAAACATAAGACTGGAAAGCCAGGCTGGAACATCTATTCTAGTTTTATCACTAATACTACATCATGACTTAAAAATAGTGACAAGTTTTATACAATTGTTTCTTCAACTGTGAATTGATTCAAATTGTGTAACAGGCAATGGGAGTAAAGATATGCATTCTACATGAATAAATAGGTTACAGGTCCAAATACATTTCTCCAGGGGATCTTCACTTCTTTAATCTTCACTTTTCAAAAGATCAGTGTTAATTTTGAAACAAATAAAATATCTCACATTGGCTTGATACTGCTCCAGAATCACATGACCTGGAAATTCTGGCTCAGGCACAGATGCAAACTTCTTGATAATGTCTTCAAGTGCTTGGAGCCCAGCCATCCGCAGCTGGTTACTATGATCGGTTGCAGCCATGAATGCCATGCGAATCAGGTCAGAGAGATGAAGTACCAAGAGGTCATCTAAAAATAAAAATAGAAGGCAAAAAGGGAAACATTTCCAAAATTAAGTGTAATCACATAAAAATACGGAATGAAATAAACTTCTTTAAAAAAGCATTTATGATCCACATATTTCACCATGTTTAAAATAACAAAGATACACTTTCAAGAAAGTTTCCATATCATAATTTCTCAAGAATATTGGTAAACCTTTATACAATAACACTGACGACATTGTAAACTGACATCTGAAGCAAAATAACTGATTGTCATAATTTTCCCCAAAAGAGCTTGTAATTTTTTGTCAGCGGAGGTTGGCAAATTTTTTTGTAAAGAAACAGATAGTAAATATTTTTGGCTTTGCTGGCCATATAATTTCTAACATAACTACTCAACTCTGCTGTTGTAGTATGTACAAAGACCATATGTACACAAATGGTTACACTGTGCTCCAATAAAACTATTTATAAAAACAGACTGCAGGCTGGATTTGGACTGTAAGCTGTAGTTTACCAACCCGTACTCTGGAAAAGATTTTTATAAGGACAAGATGTAAAAAAGGGAAGCCTTTTTCCTTTTAGCCTTAGAGTAAAGGCTGCCCTAGATCAGTCCTAGCAAGGCAATTGTCCCCAGAATGAAACTGCTATATCTTCTCTACACAGTCTCTACCTACACCCTCTCTCAAATCAAGACCTCTATCTTTTTCCCAAATCCAAGGTGATGAACTCCTAACGTGGGGGAGAAGAAAGGGGCACTGGGCAGAAACTCCAAAATGGGGAGAGAATTAGGGGACTGATAGAGGTTTATTGCATTCTGGGATCTTCTGGCCCACAGAACTATAAGTTAATAAACTTTTGTTATTTTAAGCCACTAAGTTTGCAGTCATTTATTATAGCAACAATAGAAAACTAATACATCCAGCCTTTTCTACCTGGAAAACCCTCTCTCTGCCTCTAAAACCCAGCTTCAAAATGATCCCTTCTGTGAGGTCTTCCCTGGCATTTCAGGAAATGAGTAGCAGTTTTTTTATGTTCCCAAAGTTTTTTATGTTCCTTCCACTATTGGGATATATGATTATTTTTGAGTGATAACTTTGTCTCTTTTTCTTCTAGACTAGAAATTCTTCAAGAGCAAGGACTATGTTTTTTTCTTCTTTGGATCCCCAATGGGAAGTAAAGAACAAGATTCGGTAAATATCTGATGAATAATGACATGATTAAAGACACCCTGTTCACAACATAGTGTGCTTTGCTGGTACCCTATATTCAGATTCCAATTTTACACATAGTTTAATACTGTTTTACTTTCTGTTTTTTAGTCCATTTGTGAGTTTTACTGCTTCTTATACACAACAAAGTAAACTGAAAGGCATTTTTAACATATAGACTTCAATACAGATAACATATACGATGTGTCTTCAGATATTTTAAAAAATGACACGATGACGAAGAGACAACAAAGCATAAGATAAGACAGTCTGTTACTCTACCACCTCTCTCAGCTTCTCTGGATTTCTTCATTTGTAAGTGAAGATACTGGCCTGATGATCTCTTTGTAAATTCCCTATAATATCTGATCCAGGGGATATACGGTATAAAAGCTTACAAATGATCAAAAAGTAAAAGGTTTCAGTAATAAACGGTTTTCACCTTTTCAAAAATACCTAATAGCTGTTCTGAAATCTGAGAGCTTGAAATCTGCCATGGCATTCATGAATTCTGACATTCTCCAAGGCTGGGGATTGCCAAACTCACTTTATTTATTCACCTTAAACTTTTGCTAAAAGTAGGATAAGGTACCAAGGAAACGTAAGTTACTGCCATCATTATGCTTAGGACCATCATTATCCTTAGGGCAAATGATTAAGATAACTATATCTTAAGATAGACAGATATGTAACTTTGGACTGCTTTCCTCAACTTATCTTCCCAATAGGGATCAGAAGTTGGACAGTATGTAGAGAGGACAGAAAACAAAGGTAAAAGGCAAGAAAACGTACAATAAATGAAAGGCATAGTCTAAAGCATGTTACAAAGCAGTAAAATATTTCAAACCTATAAAAATATTCTGGGGAAAAGAAGTACTGATTTTTAATTTACTTGTAGGGTTTCGCAGTTTAGCAGAACGTGCCATAGCAAGATCAAAGTGAGCCTGGTCTGCATTCTCACACAAATTGATGATTCGACACAGGCAATCAGCAGCAAATACTCGAGTGGCCCAGCGAGGTGCCACAAAGGGCTTTGATTTATCTTCTTCTCCTAGTGTGGTAAACATGGTATCATCATCCATCTCATCTTTCTTTTCAAATTCTTCATCTTTTCCACTACTTAAGGGAGTTGCAGTACTCATATCTGTAACAAAAATAAAAGCATATTATAACAACCTTACATACAGCAAAAACGATGCTTTAGAAATAGTACTGTTTGATGATATCTAATTTAAAACCAGTAGAAAACAGTAGAATTGGCAAGGTTTTTCTTTTAAACAATCAATAAAAAGCCAAGGAGGGGGAGTGGGAGGTACAAACTATTTGGTGTAAGACAGACTCAAGGACGTATTATACAACATGGGGAATAGAGCCAATAATTTTGTAATAACTGTGAATGGAAAGTAATCTTTAAAAATTATATAAAAATTTACAATGAATAAAAAATTTAAAAAGATAGCAGCCAGCAGTTTTCAACTTGAAATTCAATAATACTGTTTTGTCTTCATTGTATGTACTCTCACAATGGCTTTACTTTTATGAAAGCTATGATGGTTGTTCTGTTTATGATAGCCATATAAAGTTTCTCCTTAAAATAACTATATTTAATTTAAAAAATAAATAAAAATAGAAATTAAAAAACCAGGGAAAGAATAACATAAAAATATTTTTTATATTTCACTAGTTTTACATCTTATGTCAAATGACAGAGTAGCCTGGGATTTTTATATATGAAAATTAGTTTGAACTTAGTCATTTGTCAAAAATAACCAAAGTTCATTAGTTTGTAATATAATTTAATCTTCAACATTTTACAGATTAAAAATTATTAGTATTTTAAAATGTAAGCTCTATGTATCTGTAATGTAATATATGTATCTAAATATATCTATATATGGTGTATATCTATATATGCATCTATATCTATACATGGTATATATCTATAGATACATATCAAAATTAAATAATTTTCATTATCTTAAGAATATATTTTATATATTAAATACATACCACTAGAAGCTGCTAGGACATCTTTACAAAGCATTAGCCAATGGGAAAGTTTTTCTACAGCCAGTGATGACAGCATATGTCCCAAAGTATCATGAATATCAGAACATAATTTTCTATCTGTCTCCCGGTCTAGCATTCCAAAAAGAAGTCCCTCAAGTCCAGTTTCTGTTATATTAACACCCTGGTGCCGGCAATGGACATCACTTCGAGAACTAACTCCAGGTGCAAAAGGACTGACATCTGAAAAACAATTTTTACAAATGAACTTGTATAGGATTTTATCGTATACTACAGGTAACAATTATGTTAAAGAACATGATTTACATGTAAATTCACAATAACAACAAAACCAGCTAGCTATATACACAATTTAACTATGGTCTCCAATTTACCTATCTTTAGAATTAGAATTTTATCTGACAATAAAGGTAAAAACCCTGATCTTTTAAGACTGTTTATTCTGTGGTATTTTAAACAAATCTCCAGGGAATGCTCATTAAATATATATTTGATTTTAACAACAAAAAGTGTGGGAAAGAGACATTTTTAAATAGATTTAATAGTCTGAAAAAATTATTGCTATATATGTTGGGTGAACAAATTGAAACTTATTTAGTCTTCTAGTTCAGATTTTACAAATCTATAAAGCTAGAACACAAATTATGAATAGATTATATCCTAAAAGTTTATTTAAAAATTGGGAAAGGGGCTTCCCTGGTGGCGCAGTGGTTGGGGGTCCGCCTGCTGATGCAGGGGATGCGGGTTCGTGCTCCGGTCCGGGAGGATCCCGCGTGCCGCAGAGCGGCTGGGCCCGTGAGCCATGGCCGCTGAGCCTGTGCGTCCGGAGCCTGTGCTCCGCAGCGGGAGAGGCCGCGGCAGTGAGAGGCCCGCATATCTCAAAAAAAAAAAAAAAAAATTGGGAAAATCCTGCCCAATCAAAAGTTGTTATGAAATAGTACTTAAATTTCTTGCTTTATCTGAAACTCTTTTTATTCTTATAAACAGTAGGAGTAGAACAACTGGCAGCCTTTAAGAATGAATACTATTAGGCTCCCCGAAGTCCAAAGCCCTCTGAACCTTGAAGAGAGTGATAAAGAGGGATGAGGGTTGAAAAGTGGCTTTTTAAAATTGAGTCACTCCGAAGACAGAATAAGGGGAGGTTTGCAGAAAATAGCCACAGTGAGGGGAATTCAAAGACAGTAGGAAAGGGAAGGTTCCAAGGAGGGAACATTACGGACAGATTAGGCACAGAGGCCTATTTTTCACTTAGCAGTATACAGTGAATATTTTCCCGTATCAAGAATTTTACTTCCACGACGTGAATTTTCATGACTACATAGCAAACCATTGAATTAGGAGTACATTAACTGATTAACCACTGAGGATGAATTCCTAAAAAAGGAATTGCTAGGTCAAAGGGTAAGCACAGTTCGAAAACTTTGAGGATATACTGACAAAAAAAATCCTCCAGAAAAGCTGTATGACTTTACATTTCTATCAGCAGTATAAGAAATTTCTCTTTTATTCATATCTCCCCCAATACTGGTTAAAATCATTATTTTATTATCGGTCAGTTTTATAGAAGAAAAATGCTATCTTATGATTGTATTAACTTGCAACTATTCAATCACTAGAGGTTAAAGGTATTTCATATGTTGATATTTCTCCTTTGATAAAACACCTCTTTTGTGTGCTCTCATGATTTTTACAGATGCATAAAAGAGTTATCATAGCAGATCCGAGACTACCCTATTAAGGCCTGATATTACGGGAACTGGGTTTCAGGAAGGTTCCCATCATTTCCTGATAAAAGTGGCTTACTGTGCCTAAATCATCTGTACCAACAATATAGTTTATGCTGAACATCTGCTTTCCTTCTGAGAGTCTGAACTTTTGGTATATGCCAGGTAGGTATATACCATGCCTATTTGACCAGTCCCCAATAAAAATCTTGGGCACTGAGTGTCTAGCAAGATTCGCTAGCAGACAACATTTCACATGTGTTGTCACAACTTGCTGTGTGACTCCATGGGGAGTGGACTCTTGGAAGCTTGTGCCTGGTTTGCTCTAGACTTCACTCCATTTATCCTCTCCCTTTGCCGATTTTGCCTTGTATCCTTTTGCTGTAATAAATCACAGCCATAAGCGTGACTATATGCTGAGTCCTAGCAAATCATCAAACCTGGGGGGTGGTCTTAGGCCCCCTGGCACACTAATTTGTAAAAGCTTTAAAAATATTAAAAATATAAATGCACACATTTAATACAATAAGCATATTTTGAAACTATCTTTCCCTCTCTTAGTTTGTCTCTTTCAATTTTGATTATGGTGATGGACATCTAGAAGTTTTGAAATTTTACATGTATTCAGGAGAATTCTGTAACTACTTTTGGTGCTATGTTTTCTCTCCAAAAAGCAGTGATGTTTACTGTTAGACTTTTATAATAAACTTCTTTTACATTCTACAGTACAGTATGCTTGTTAATAGAGCTCTTATTACACTATGGTAAAACTGAAGTTATTTTGGTATGTTGCTTCTTAGTATTCAAGCAACTTCTATGCATTAGGAAGCTCTTATGAGTAAAACTTTTCTCTCACAATAGGGGAAATCTCTGCCAAGCTCTGAAAAAGTTCCCAAACCACCTATCCCTAGAATCAGAAGACCAGCTACAAATTCAAGCTATACTTAAAACTCTCCCAAAAGCAAAAAGAACTGAAGAAAGCGAAGATCCACCTTTCGTTACCCAAACATCTACTGACACTTCACAGTTTTACTGGTTACTTTGGTCTTACCTTCTTCAAGGAAAAGTTACATCACAGAAGGTTAACTACTGTCAAAGACTGGAAGCTTTCAGGTAACCCTAAAATAGATAATTTCTCTTTTCAGAAGCCTACTAATGATACAAGGCAATATCCTTAGAGTTAGTCATCCCTTATACAGCTAAAACATTCTCAAGGGATGGTGGAAGTGTCCTGATACTAAATGCTACAAAAAATTTTTTTCAGCTATGAAATTTTAAAAAAGGTAAAAATGTAAAGTTACCAAGAAAACTACATGGGAATTTTAAAAGTGATAAGTTTTATTTTACCTAAAATAATAAGAAAATTGACCATATTTCAATGCAAAAATGTTATTTAATAAGTAATACTCATTTGAAATGTTAAAATACTTAAACAAAAAGAATATTGACCAATAATATAACTTACTAGCACCACTGCTCTCTTTGTCCCCTGCATTTTTTGCTAGGCTCATGGCATATTCGCATACTTCAGCTGCTTCTCTTTGTGCAAGCTGCCGGAGACATGCCACAGCTGCTCGTCGAAGTAACAAATGGGAACTACATAAGTGAACCTGTAAACCACAACAGTTTTAGACTTTTCTTAAAAAAAGCTGTAATCTCACTTGCCTAATGAATATATATGAACACCTTACTTGTGAAGAGGCTCTTCATTTAACCACCTCAGTTGTTTAAGATATAGCCAAATAATGGCCTTTTCAATAAATAGTAATACCAATAAAATGTATAAAGAATATTTTAGTAGCCTATAAAATAACTGCCCCAAGACTTGGGCACTAAAGATCACAAAACATACTTAGATTAAAATCCAGAAAGATCTTTTGCACATCTTATTTTACACATGGTCGTACTAAATTCTGTCAATGAAATTTTTTAAGTGCACAGAGATTAACTGTAGTGAATGAACAGTTAGGGGGCAGAACACAGAGTAAGAATTGAAAGCAAAGGGGGGGTGTATAGTAAAATAAAAAACCAAAATCAAGCAAACATAAATATCTGAAAAGAACTTCAAAATGGATCCTTTCGGTATAGCAGTTTTTAAAATCTCACAAGTTCGTGAAAGAATCAATATAGTACACTCTAATACATGAAGTAAAGTATAAGAGGCAGTACTTCATAATAATTAAGAGCTCAGGCTTCAGGTGCCAGACTGGATTTGAATCTTGGCTCTGCACTTACTCCTGTGTGATTAGACAAGTTAGACAAGTTACTTAACCTCTCTGTGCCTTGTCTGCCCATATGTGAAATGGGGATAGTAATTCTTCACAGGAATATAGTGAAAATAAAATAAGTTAAAATAAGTATTTTACTTAGAACAGTGGATGACACATGGTAATTGCTCAATAAATGTTAGCTATTATCACTATTACTATAAATCTGACTCATTGAGAAAATATTATGTTCCATATGCTGCTTTTTAAGCAAGGAAGTAAGTAATATATTTTAGAAAGAATCTCATCCAGAAATGATGGGGGGGAAATAAAATAATAAATAAGTGATATAGAATACATAACTCCTTCACAATGCTAGATAATATATTTTTATCCTCTTAATATAGCATTTGTAACTTATTTTTGTATAAAACTCACAGCCCATGAAATTATGCCAAGTATTAAAAAAAGAAAATATAACTGAGAAGAGAAAACCTGACAGATCAGATTTTTTTCAACAGAATATATTTTTTTCACATCTCTTCCTGAAAATAAAGACGTTTTGGAACTGGCAAATATCCTATAATTAGAAAAGTTAAGCATGATCATATGAGATGGGAAGAACAAGTATCTCGGAGTTTCTGCCTTTTTATCTGTACAATGGGGACAATGTCCACCTTACCTCTATCTTACACAACTGTGGTAAGAACAAAGCATTAAATATATATGAAGCAGAACACCATACATTTAATTACATAAATTTAATTACAACTAAATAGAATTATAGCTAAGAAAATACACTCAACAAATGCTGACTAGCAGAATCAAAGTGAAAGAAATAAAACATTTTAAGGTTTACAAAGTGTTTTCAAAAACTCAATTTCAATGATTCTGAGGTGTACTCTCCCACCCCATTTTAACATCTCTGATATTAGAGATGCAAAATCAAGCAAATTGACACTTGACACTTCCTGGTAAAATCCACAAAATGTCAGGAATAAACCATATTAAATTTGATAAAAATATATGGCTTCGTGCAGACTTCCTAGCTGCTTAGATATAATCACAATCTACTGTGACATCCATCAGTATAGCTTGGTTTAGCTTTGCTCTTGAACTTTATATAAATGGAACCATGAAGTCTGTTCTCTTCTGTGTCTGGTTTCTTTTTAGCAGTATGTCTGTGAAATTCATCCATGTGATTCCATGTAACAGTTCATTCATTTTTATTGTTGTATAATATTTTATTGAAGAATTATATCACTATTTATCCACTCTGCTGATTGGTGGACACTTAGGTTGTTTCTGGGTTTTGGCTAGTATGAATAACCAAGCAATGAACATTCCTGTACATGTTTTCTGCACACATGTGCATGCATTTCTGTCAGGTATTTACTTTAGA
Source organism: Phocoena sinus (assembly GCF_008692025.1). Lineage (NCBI taxonomy): Eukaryota > Metazoa > Chordata > Mammalia > Artiodactyla > Phocoenidae > Phocoena > Phocoena sinus. The sequence goes on from NC_045775.1 coordinate 29,730,789, forward strand.
GTGGAGTTGCTGGGTTATACTGTATGCACACTTTCAACTTTTTGTAGATTATGCCTCATTGTTTTCTGAAGAAGCTGGGTTTTTTTTCTTACATTCCACAAACCTTAGGAATTTGTGTGCTGCTTGCTCCTACATTAAGACCTCTACCTTCCTATAAAAAGCTCTGTTATTTAAACTTTATGTTACCTTGCTATCCTATCCCTTCTGTGCCTGCCATATACTTATATCATGGTCAACTGGATATCCCTGCTCTGTCACTGACGACATGGGCATTCAGCTCAAGTCTTCCTCTCACTGACATCTCCTATAATTTTCCCAGATGACGTAAATGCCATGTGTGGAATAAATGTGCACAGGAGAATGACTGGTCACATGGTATAAAAAGCACCCACTTGCCAGGAGGGAAATAACACTAATTCAGAGTGGTGGTTGTTCTTTCAAAAACACATTTTGAACAGTTCTATCATTAGATACATTTTAATACTTTTAGATCGTTTAATCATTATTATGGTGAAACTTACCTCTTAATACATTTGCTGAAAAAAATCATATTTCATTTGTGTTAGGTATTACACGTGGTATCACATGATACGGCCATTTCTGGTGGCAATGACTGAGTAGAGACGAACATGAAATTGATAAAAATCATCACTGATTTCACTAATTTGGATGAATCCATGTGTGGACTGATTTTTAGAGAGTGTCAAAGATTTGGTAATGAATACAGCTCGAAGGGCATTTGGCAACATGCAAACAAGTTAGCCACTTGAGTGGCCCTCTGTCTCATCTTTATCTGCCATGCCATCTCCTTCCCACCAGTTTTTTGGAAGAGGTTCAGGAAAGTACTCCAACATGCCTTGTAATAAAACCCTTGATGTGTTATGGAAATCATTTTGGAAACATTATCAGCAAGAACATAGGAAACTCATTGTGTTCCCTACGGCTTACTGATAACCTCCACTGAGATAAAGAAATTCATGTTATTACTTGACCAGATCACCTTAAATGTGCTCCATCTCATAAGGTCAACTTTCACAGAATAATTACATTTAAGGAGGAAGAAAATGGAGAGAGGAAGCAGACCATTTGAGGAGTGTGTGTCTGCATCTTCATCACATTTATCAGTTGCCTATTAGAGCTGTATCCTGTAACAAGTCCACCTTGCTCAAGAGATGCCATCTGTGCCCTCAGAACTTGGCATTAGGCCATGGCTTTTGGCAGGATGGTACATATCTTGTTGCAGAATGCAATCTAGTGTATACTGTTAGTTGACTATTTTCTTTGTGGATGTTCTCTGTAAACATTTCATGTGCATCTGGTTTCCACCCTGCAGCACACCTTGACGGTCTGGGACTGATTCAGTTCCCTCCGGTCTATGGTGAAAAGGAGCAAATCTTGTTGAGTAAAGCTAAATATACCACACCAGATCTAATGGCTAAGATCTTGGCCTTTCAGTTCCTTTACCTCCTCCTGGATAACCTTCTCTTCCCTTTCCTCAACAATATTCTCCCACGGTTACCTCTATGGTGCCCTTCTTGCTCCTCTTGTCTTTACCTTCCTCCCTCACCCAAATGAGATTCCATAACCCATCATTTCAGCACTGTCTTGTTAATATCCTTCCCTCCCCCATCCTGCTGTCATTTAAGTGAATCTGCTTGGCCAAAGTCCAACTATAAATGTATCAGCATACCTGCTCAATGCCTGCACCTAAGATGTTTACAGCTATTGGAGAAAAATCTCACACCTAGATGCACTGGTACCATGATAAATCACACAACGGGGCTGAAGAGGGTCACTAACCTCTACTGAACCCTCGGAACTATCACAGAATCTTTTATTTCTGCAGTTACTTCAATCTCCCACATCCCATTCTCCTCAAACTTCTGATCCTCCTCTTTGCTCCCTCATTCACAGAACTTGATCTTCCCTATTACTTGATTAAGAAAGTACCAGTCATTATATAATAACTCCCTCAACTTCCAGTCACCAAATCCAAAACCCACCTGTGTCTACACTCATCCTCTCCGTGTCTACACTCATCCTCTCCTCCTTTCTTCATTTTGCACTGGAAGAGATACCCCCCTACTTGTGTCCTGAAAACTATGCCACTGGAAACCTTGGAGGATTAACTATTCCCTCTCTGTCCTACACCTTTAACTCTCCCACCTTACTGGCTCCATCTTGTCAACATATAAACACGCTCACTCTTCTCACTACCGTAGAAGTAAAAGCATCTCTTTTGACGCCATCACCCACTTGACCTATTGTCTATCCTCTGTCCTCTCCTTTACAGTCAAACTTCTGGAAAGAAGTTCCTGTTCACATTCCATATGTAACCTGGTGTATTTGGGCTTCTGTTTGTAGCACTCTACCAGATGAGCTCTTGCTAAGGACACCATGTGACAAAAGTCAAAGGACACACTGTAGCTGTCATCTTATTTGATCTCTTGACAGTATTTGATATGGCTGACCACTCTGCTACTCCACCTGGCATCTGTGAACACCACAACCTCTATTTTCCTTTTTAACTCTCTGACTGCTCTTTCATGTTTTTTGCTGACTCTTTTTCCTTTACTAAATTTTATATACTGGGTTCCTCATTCAGCACTCTCTCCCTGGCGATCTCATCTCCTCCTATGTCTTTACCATTTAAATGCTCATGCCTCCCAAGTGAACCTCTCCAACCAGACTTCTCTCTTCTGAGCTCCAGGTCCACGTAACTATTCAAATGTCTAAAACTGAATTAATGATAGCCACTCTTTCAGACCTTCTCCTATTCCAGTGTTGCCAATCTCAGGAAGTTATATTACTTTGCTCAAGTCAGAAACCTGGGTCACATCCTTCCTCTATCCCCTAATTAATCAACAAATTCTACCAATCGTTTTTCCTAAATATCACTCAAATCCATCTATTTTTCCCCATTCCCATTGCTACTAACTTGGAAAAGTCATTTTCCTCTCCATCCCTAGACCACCATTATTCCTACCCTGTAGAGTCCATTCGCCACTATGCAGCAAGAATGAAATGTAAAAAGTGCAAATCTGATCATGTTACTCCCTTGTGGAATTCCTTCTAATGGTTCCCAATCACTTGCAGAATAAAGTCCAAAGTTTTAACATATCTAGAAAGTCTGCAAGATGTGTCACCTGGCTAATTGTCCAGCTTCATCTTGTGACCCTATGACCCATCTACCCCTCTTCTCTCTTAGCCTTAACCACACTGACTAAAAGGTTCCTAAAATGCATCCCCTCCTTCTCATCTCAGGGCCTTTCACATATTTTTCCCTCTGCCTAAAAATAAGTGCTGTTACTCTAACGTCACCCTTTTCCCCAAACTAACTCCTATTTATCCTACCTACAGTTCACACCTTACATATCATTTTTTCAGGGAAATCTTTTCTGAATGCCTGGGTTATGATAGGCTCCCCTGTTATATGCTCTCCTGTAGCCTCTTCTAGCACTTATTTGTAAATAATCATTGTTGACCATATTCCCTTTAAACTATAAACTCCATTATGACAGAGGCGTCATCTTGTCTCATCCACAAATGTATCCCTAGTACTTTGCACAGTTCCTGACATATAGCAACCTCTCAATAAATATTTGTTCAGTGAATCAATTAACAACTGTGATGATAGTAACAGATCCTCAGAAGTTAACAAGCAAACTTTAGGAAAAAGAATTCTGAGTGGGAAAGACTGAAAATATGATACATTCTTAGCCAAGAAATGAACAGTTCATTAAAATATTTCTTAAAGGGTAAAAAGGAAAATCAGTGAATAAAATGAATAGTCATAAAATGACTACTAAGCTGAAACTCTGGAATGGATAGCCCAGGAAACATGTTTTTTGTTTTGGCCTAGTCTGATCTTTTGGGAAACAAATTTGGGGCTCCCTAATTAAATCAATGAATGAAATAGCTTCATACTTACACAAAGGCTAGGAACGAGACTAGACAGATTGACATGTCGTGGTGCAAACATGTGAAGCTGCTGAAGGCAAGATATGGCAGCTGCCTGCACGAGAGAATCTGAATGGTCCTGGGTTATTGCACAACCCACCAAACAAGAAGAACGGATTGTGGATATTGTTGCTCCATTCCCTAGAAGCAAAGTCAAAGAGAACATAAAGTACAATGATTTTATTAGTAACACCAAAAATGTCCCTAGAAAATAATTATCTTCTAAATAACCTCTCTTTCTAAACAAACAAACAAAAAAGTACACCTGAAATTAATACAACACTGTAAATCAACTGTACTTCAATTAAAAAAAAAGAATAACTGTTGAATTAACATTAACTAGTATGTTTGCTCTGTGGTTAGGTTTGGTACTGCAATTGTTAAACCAATAATCACTATAAGAAATGCCCTTACTTTTTTTCCCCTTACATTTTTTTTTTTGTGGTACGCGGGCCTCTCACTGCTGTGGCCTCTCCCGTTGCGGAGCACAGGCTCCGGACGCGCAGGCTCAGCGGCCATGGCTCATGGGCCCAGCCGCTCCGCGGCATGTGGGATCTTCCCGGACCAGCGCACGAACCCGCGTCCCCTGCATCGGCAGGCGGACTCTCAACCACTGCGCCACCAGGGAAGCCCCTCCCCTTACATTTCGACAGCTTACATTTTATCAAGCAAATAAAATCCTACAGAACAGGAGTCAGCAAACTTTTCTTTAAAGGGCCAAAAGTAAATATTTTTTACTGCGCTAGCCAAGAGGCAAAATCCACACTACTCTATTATGTAAGTGCCTATATAACCATTTAAAAATGTTAAAACCATTCTTACCTCATAGGCTGTTAAAAAAAAAAAAAAAAAAAAGGACCAAAAAACCAGGCATCTGAGCAGATTCGGCCCATGGGCCATAGTTAATTTGCCTATCCTGCCTATCCCCTGTTATAAGAAAGTCATCCCAGAAATTCCTTTCCTTGAAAGCCAACCTCAAAAAAGGAAAACTTTATTCTATTCTATTCTAATTTTTTGGGCACGCTGCGCGGCTTGCGGGATCTTAGTTCCCCGACCAGGGATCCAACCCGGGACCCTAGCAATGAGAGCTAAGAGTCCTAACAACCTCTGGACCACCAGGGAATTCCCCAGGAGGTCACTTTTTAAAGGATGTAATGTACAGTATAGGGAATACAGTGAATAATATAATAACTTTACACAATGACAGATGGTTATTAGATGTAATGTGGCGATCAATTCATAATACATATAAATGTCAGTTGTACACCTGAAATGAATATAATATTGCATGTCAACTATACTTCATCAAAATAAAAAAAGGAGTCACTTTTAAGATAAATAAATATTTCTGATTACTATTCAGACTGTTTTAAAAACAAAAATTCTGCAAAATCCATACAAATGATTTCAAAACACAACTGCTTATGAATGATGATAATGCATCTCTCTTAGATTTAGCTAGCTTTACATTTATCCCCTGATAAACTATATTCTCTTTTAAACCCATCATTGTTGTATTTGATTCTCTGTTCAAACAATAATACCACATCTATTATATAATAACGATAAATCCTATTTTCCTAACAAGATTATGGCTCATGTCTGAATAAAGTTTTACTTCTTAAAAAAAAAATTAATGGCAATTTTTACAAAGGTAGGAAAAATAAATTGCAGTATTATATACTGTCTAGATTAAAATGTCTTAATTGCCAAATATAAGTGATTTAAAATTTTTACCAATGCAAAATAATTTTATATACAACAGAGACCAAACAAGGAAATCATAGACTCACGCAAGAGTCACATTCTAGTCTGAAATACACACTGCCTCATCAGAAAGTACTTGGTAAACACCTACACTTAATCAAAGGCACATATTTATACTCTCTACATCCTTGTGATATTCACTGGAAGAAAGAACTATCAACTTTTCTCAGAGGACACTGAGTCCAAGATAGAGACATGTCTAAATCACATTTTTTCAATTCCTACCATTCATCCTTAAGATCTTTTCTTTTTTCACTTCCGTTTTTTTTTTTTTTAATATCTGTCTGAATGGAGGCAACATATAGCATAGTGATTAAGAATACAGGCAAAGGAAATTTATCTGAGCTTCACCTCTGATTCCAACTACTCATTGGCTATACACACACACACACACACACACACACACACACACACACACACACACACACATATATAAAACCTTGGACCTCTCTCAGCCTCAGTATTTCATCTGTAAAACAGAGAGATATACCTTTATCAGGACTGCTGTCAGAATTAAGTGAGGTAATATAAATAAAAAGCTTGATCCATTGAAAGATTTAATAAATGGTAGGGGAAAAAAAGGAATGCTCTGAAAGTGGCTTATATATTTTGCATAAATTCACAGTAATTTTCTTACCTGAGTGTTTAATTTAACCATTAGTAGAATTATTTCAGTGGAAGTGCATGGTAAGAATATGGGCCTTAGGATCACAAATCTGCTACTCCTTAGCTGAGTAACTTATCTTCTCTGAGCTTACTTCCTCAGAGAAAAACTAGATAATATTATCATCCATAGAGTTAAAAAAAAAGTGAAGCTAAAGTCCATGAAGACAATTGTATGGCACTCCAGGCCAAAGGAACTCCACTTTTATCTTTGACTTCAAGGGGCTCCAGGTAACATTTCACTTAGATGTTTTCTCTGCTCATAACTTCAAATCACCTTCACATCACAGGTTTGTTGCAGGGATTAAATAAAATAGCACACGTAAAAAGCAGAGTTCCAGGTGTTCAGTAAATTGCAAGCATTCAATACATAGTAATTATTATTATTGTTACAAGATTTCTTTAGGCAACGTTATGGTGGCATTCAGGAAGTTGAAAGACAGTAATTATCTATCTAGTCCCTTTACTTTAAGATGAATTTACTCACCTTGTAGTTCAGGGCCAACAGTAGTTATTATAGCACCCAAACATCTACCCAAACACTGATGAACTTCTGTATGGGAGGGTGGAACGGTCAACAGCAAGGTAAGAACTAGAGATAATGTTGGCTCCACATATCCACGATACATTGGACCACTGGAATCCACTATCAGAGCAAGTGAATGAAGGGACCAAGTCTGGAATAAAATATGATTTTATTTTATTGTAAGTAATAGAGTATACTGAATTGATATTTAACTTAAATTTTCATAAACACCAACATCGTAGTTTTTTTTTTGTCAACATCGTAGTTTTTAATCAATAATCTAGAAATATATTCCTTAAGAAATAAAAGGTAGCACATAAGCTACCAGTAGCTAATAACCAAAGCCACTGATGTACAAATGCTATGTTTACAGTTTCTCTGTAGTGTGGCTTTGAGTGTCAGAAAAATAGTTTTGTTGATGAACTCATTTTTCTTTTATAATGTACATGTATTTCATACTTCCAAAAAACAATGACTGATATAATAAGTGTTTGATTTAGTGGTTGCTATGGACATCAAATATATCTTTATTGCTTGCATTGTTGGAGTTTTACTAAGAAACTAGTCTGAAATAAAACAATCTGAAATAAAACAATGTTCTGCACTCAGATCTATTTCTCGAGCAATGACATTCACAAAACAGTTCCTCAAGTGCATCAAACCATTTCAGGCCCAAATTTTTGTTTACTAAGCACAAATAATCTTAGTGGCTAATAGTATTTGCAAAACTAACCCAGAGCAATGTACTGTAATCAGCACAGGCTTAAGAAAATGCAAAGTCCTTTAAGCTGCCCACATCCACCTGCTAAAGAACGAACCTTTTATTTTTGCTGTTGGCAGTCCCAAAGGAGAGCTGCACTACTGGGCTGAGGACAGAGGGTTCTCAACAGAGAAGTTACCCAACTTACCACCATGGCAGAAAAAAAATCCATACCTTAATTTCTATTACCTGTCAATCTACTCCAATCCTAGGGAATTTAGCAACCTGAGTTGGACAGTTATGTGTAGAAACCACACCTATTGACAAAAGTAATAGGGATATAACAGCTTGAGGGAGGAAAACCAGAATACACATAGTGGAGAAAAAAATTAATGGAAGAAACAAAAGAAAGTATTTTAATAAAACTATCATAAGGATTTTTAAGACAAATAATTAAAGCACAAAGGAGATTCTAGAAGTGTTTTAAAAAAACAAACACACACCCAGTATTTATATTAAACTGTTCAGTAGAAAACTGGAAAAAAAAGAATTATTGTTAAATACCAAAATCATTATCTTGAAGTTCAAATGGAAGATTATCCTGTAACCCACAGTGAAAATACAAAAAAATTAAAATAATGAGGATAAAGACAAGAGACTCAATATATAAATAAGTACCAGAAAGAGAAAAAGAAAAGATAAACTTATATAGAACTTGATGAAATTTCTAAGCTGCAAGGATAGAGAGAAAAATTCTTACACACTGTGAAACCAAAATATAAGGTTACAAACATACAGACATATTTCAGATAAGTTTCTTAGCAATAAAAAGATGGGGGGCTTCCCTGGTGGCGCAGTGGTTGAGAGTCCGCCTGCCGATGCAGGGGACACGGGTTCGTGCCCCGGTACGGGAAGATCCCACGTGCCGCGGAGTGGCTGGGCCCGTGAGCCATGGCCGCTGAGCCTGCGCGTCCGGAGCCTGTGCTCCGCATCGGGCGAGGCCACAGCGGTGAGAGGCCTGTGTACCGCAAAAAAAAAAAAAAAAAAAAGATGGGGAAAAAGATAGCTATGATGTCCATAAGTATCATTAATTCAGAAATTTATTACATAAACCAATGTCTTTTGGGCGTGTGAAATATATCCATTGTGTAAAAGAAGAAAATGAATTCATCATTAAAGTTTTATATCTGAATATTCAAAGCCACACTGCAGAGAAACTTTAAATAGAGTAGTTGCACATCAGTTGTTTTGATTATTGGCTTATATGTTATCTTTTACTTCTTAAAGAACATATTTGGAAGTTTTTATAGATAGCTGATGAAAAACTGAGATGTTAATATCTATGGAAATTTAACTCAAAAAATTAAGCTACTATTAGCCTCTTACATGCAACACAAAAAATACTGAAACATTTATAAATAATGAAAAAAAGGACTGTGTGCCAGGAACAGTATACCCAACCCAAATATCATTCAAATTTGAAGACAGAATAAAGCCTTTTTTTTTTTTAGATATGCAAGGAATCAAAAAGCACACCAGTCAACGACCCTTTCTAAGATTATTATTGCTAAAGGAAGTTTTCCTATCAAGTAAAAATAAAATAAGAACAAAGATCTGAAGACAGGAGTTGAGGATACAAAAAAGAAAACATTATTGAAGACTAAATCTCTAGTAATTACAACTAAATACATGTATACAATAATTTGACTGGAAAGTATAATTTTTGAGTTAGGATTCTTATAACAGAAGAGACTTTAGAAAAAACTGAAGAATGCTACCATACTATTCTTGTGCAGATGTGAGCTGAAACAGAAGCTCTGAGGAAATATAAGTGGTCCACATTACAGTAAGATGTCATGTCATAGAAAAAGAATCATGTGAAGCAGTCACTTACAGGAGTGTGGTTTTAAGAAATTAAAGCAAGACTTCTCAGGTGAAGACTGGTTTTCACCTGAGAAAAAGGTGAAGACAAAGGAAAGAAAACTAGCACGTACTCGTTGACATAAAAGAAGAAAGCAGCAACTTCTCAGGTAAAATAATTTCACAGTTGTGTTCTTTTCTTCCAGATTACTGTGGAAACAGCATTAAAAAAAAAAAAAAAAAGACAGCATAGCACCTCTTTAGGAGCAACATTACTTCATTTTTGATTTTAGTCTTTTTGGGTCTTTTGTGCTTTACACAGCTGGAAACCTTTACCAAGAAGTCAAAGGCAAACTAAGCCTGTAGACTAAGAAGTCTCTGGTGGATTTTGCATTCTTTTCTTATGGTGAAGGAACCCATTTATTAACAAACTAATGACAGGCAGTAATGGCAATCAAACTTGTCTCTTCCAGCTTCTGAGTCCCAATATGAAGCTGGCGAGTTGAATGCTATTGGTTTCATATACACGATATTTTTAGATGCATCACTGGGAAATGGCAAATCAAGAGTATAGGATATTTTCATACATGTGAAGTTCTTGCCTCTTATTGTAGTTATACCTATTTTTGTATAAAATATTTAAGGAGAGAGAAAAAAGAAATTCAAGGAGTACACCTGAAGATTCAGCCAACACTGTACCTGGGTTAGGGTATTAGAGAAGAGAGAGAAGACTGCTATTAAAAGAAATTTGATCATCCAACAAATGTAAGGAAATACAAAGAAGAGGAAACATGTACAAAGGATGATAAATAATAAAAAGAAACCATGTTTCAAGGAATGTTGTGAATGGGTTAAACTCCCAGAATAAGAAAGACTTTAGGATTAGGTTCAGATACAAATTCCTTTTATACACTCATAAAGCAAAATGACAGAGAAAGACCCTAAGACATTTTTCCTAACAGCCCATCAGAATCAATACTATTTTTACAAATAATTTTCCTAAAAATAATATTTTAAAATTTCATAATAGGGCTTCCTTGGTGGTGCAGTGGTTAAGAATCCGCCTGCCAATGCAGGGGACATGGGTTTGAGCCCTGATCCGGGAAGATCCCACATGCCGCGGAGCAACTAAGCCTGTGCGCCACAACTACTGAAGCCTGCGCACCGCAACTACTGAAGCCTGCGCACCCAGAGCCCATGCTCTGCAACAAGAGAAGCCACCTCAATGAGAAGCCCACACACCGCAACGAAGAGTAGCCCCTGCTCTCCACAACTAGAGAAAGCCCGTGTGCAGCAATGAAGACCCAACACAGCCAAAATGAATAAATTTATAAAAAAAAATTTCATAATAAACAAATCCATATTATACCTGGACTTCAGAGGATGTCCCATCCTGTGCTAGAGCCAATAAAATGCTGACGCTGGTCTTCAGATGTTGTCCTGAGCCGATACCACCAACATAACGATGCAAACAGCCCAGAGCCAAAGAATGGCCAGTTCTGGATACAACATCTCGAGCTGATTTCAATCTGGAAAAGAGTTATGCTTCAGGGATTGTTTTTTCTATTTCCCTATGGCAATAACAAGCTTATGAATCACACAATAAAAGGGATTTATTCTGGAAATCAGAAAAGATTACAATCTTTATTACTTCTTTCCGTACTCACTAACAAGAGTTAGAGATTTACTTTAAACTGGTTAAAGTCATACTTTTCACTGAAGAAAGCCTACCTTTAGAGAAATATGAAAGAGGACCTACAACTTCACAGCTTTTAATATTAATTATTCCTTGAAAAGACAAGAGCCATTTGAAATGTATTTTTACCATTGGTGTTTTAAATAAAAGACAAATAAGACAAAAAGACTATGACTCATAATCACGCACCAACATAGTCAGTTACTATTAGAAAACATTAAAATACCACTAAGAACAAAACTCCTAAAATAACAAAGGAGGCTAGAAAGCAACTTTGGCTGCATTTTCAAAACTGTATTATAACTCTCAATAAGCCATCCATGATCAAACTTCTGTCACAAGCTCATAAAAATGAAATATAGCCAAGATATGAAAAACCATCACCAAGACTCTGGCTGGTCAGTTTGCCTATGGCAAAGAAAGAAAAATTCTAAGTGCTGTCACGATGGAACAGACATTAAGAAATGTAGTAATGAAGGAAGTGAACTAAGTCCATCCTTAGCAGTATTTCGAATATACTATATCCTTGGATAAGTGATCTCTCTCGCTCTATGCCTCAGTTTCTCCATCTGTAAAATGAACATTATCATTACTCCTATATAGCAGTTGTTTTGAGGAATGAAAGAAGAATGAATGCAACCTGTGAATTCTAAAAAGCCTTATACAGATTAGAAAGCTTCCTTCATATTGTTACTTTTCAGAGTTCATTTCAGTGAGCTAAAAAAAAGCTGAGCCAATTTTCTCAGTGACAGTCATCTATTCAATAAAGTAAGTAATCTAAGATACAAGAATACATCATATATATACTTTCCCAGGGGTCTCAGAGTGATTTTCAATTTGAATGGAAACTAATTTAACCAGTAATGGTTTTTATTTTTTTCTGAACTGGGTCTTAAGCAATTGAGTTACTCCCTATTAACTGAGAACGGTTTATAGGAATCATTCCAGTCTTAATGCTAAGATGGCACATGATTTTAACATGCAAAAACAGCTGACAGATCTGTATGTATAGGTGATTTGGCTTTTCATAGTTGGATACTATATCAGCAAGAGATAATGTTGATAAAAAACAGTCTGATATAATGAAGTTGCAGGATATTGAAGCTTTTTCAAAACAGAACCAGATTTTGTCAAATCTAAGATACCACAGATTTTTCTTAATGTACCATTATTTTATATAACAGTATAAAAGAAAAAAATGCTGACAAATAATTATGACATTTCTTAGAGATTTTAAGACAAATCCCAATTTCAGATAACTTAAAATGTGAAAAAACAGGTAACAAAATCTATGTACTAATTAATTTCAGATAATAAATTATTTAGAAAAGCTAATGAAACTAAGCACTGAGAACACTTGCAAACCATTAACCAGACAGGTATGAACATGAATGAAATGTCCTTGTGTTTTACCAGAATAAGTATAAATACTCCTACAGGTATTGAAGCACTTATAAATTAAAACCACTTGTAACTAAAGAAAAATTAACCAGTCAAGAGTTTTCCAAAGAAATACACTCTTATTTTACCTACTATTAACAGAGCACAAACCATGAAACAGGTAGCTAAGACTGGTTCTAACTTTTAAAAATTCTTTACCAAAACTTGATTTCAGGATTAATGAGAGACACTTGGAAAAGGCAAAGTTAATCTATTGCTAGAAAATAAGCAAAGTCGTCCTGCAGAAGATTAAGTGTCTGGGAATAGTTTAGCTACATTCTGCCTGCTCATATTATCCTTAGTGAGTCAAACAATACACTGGGGCATCATCCTAAACCAGCCAAACTGTCACTGTGTGTGAAGACAAGGACAGCCGTCCTCAGATACGCAAGAGTTCAGAAGATACTTCTTCCGAACCACTACCTCACAACCACTGATTCTCCCAACCTCTCTCTTGTTAATAATTATGATATAGTTTGGTATAATTAATCCTCAAAATATACAATACTTAAGAATGATTAATTTGGGCTTCCCTTGTGGTGCAGTGGTTGAGAGTCCGCCTGCTGATGCAGGGGACGTGGGTTCGTGCCCCGGTCCGGGAAGATCCCACATGCCGCAGAGCGGCTGGGCCCGTGAGCCATGGCCGCTGGGCCTGCGCGTCCGGAGCCTGTGCTCCGCAACGGGAGAGGCCACAACAGTGAGAGGCCCGCGTACAGCAAAAAAAAAAAAAAAAAAAAAAAAGAATGATTAATTTACGTAACTCAAGTGTTAATTCTTGACCACTCTTGATTTTCAGCTGCTCTACTTCAAGTACTTGGTTAACAATCAACAGTCACTAATAAGTGCACTTATCATCTTAATCATACTTATTTGGATCTCTGAGATCACTCTTTTAAATTAATATTGCCAAGAAATTCTTAAAAGCTAATGCTAAATGTATCCCCTGTTTCAGGGATAATTTAAGAAATGATAAACTTGGTAGTAGTTAGAAAAAGAATGGCTTATCCCAAAAAGTGAAAATAAACATAAAGAATAAAGGCGGGGGGTGTGGGAGGGCAGAGATAAGAGAAAAGGACTTCAGAGCAAACTACATATAACTGAGAGACGCCGTCACTAACAACCCTCTTGATTCTGTTATGTAACATTCAAGAGCTGAAACAGAAACCTACACCACACTGAAAGTATCTACCATGTGGAAAATATACAGTCCAGTTAATAATTACTGATAACTTAAAAGACATCTTTGTCTATGAGAGAAAATTACTTGTTGATAGAGACCCACTTACTTGTCAAAGCTATATTGGGCCATTCTAGCAATGAAAGTTGCTTCTCCAACCACCTGAGCCATTCTTCCAAGAGCCTCCCCTGCTGCACATCTTAAGATGGGGTTTGGGTTGTCAAGGGCCCCCATAACTAGTGTCAGAGCAGATTTACGAACTTCCTCAGGTCCTAAAGTACTTTTGTTTTCAGCCAAGCCCTATGGATATTAAAAAAAAAAAAAAAAAAAAAAGGACTGCAATCTTTGTAAATATACATATATCTTCACACATTATTTTCTTCAGCCAACTTCCCCATGCATATACTATGCCTACAATTAATACATGTTAGACTGACAGTAATCACTTTCCTAAACAGGATTTCACAACATGATACATTACATAGTTGTAGTTGAATCAGCCCTAAAACCAACAATCCCTGGGAGTGTCTCTATCCAAAGACAAATACTTAAAAGTTGTTTTTATACATAAAGGACACTGCACTATTAAATCAACTGTTATTTAACTGACTGAAATTTATCATTATAACTTTAAGGAAAAGGCCTCATGAACATGAAACTTTGATACATTTATATAAAAATGCCAGAGACGATAATTATGTCATAAAGAGTATATCCAATACATACCTAAAGACAAAATGAGGTAAGAATAATCAGCAACTGAATGTTGAACTGAATCAGTATGAATGTTCATCATACTAAATGTTAATATCTCTCTTCTAGTTACACTTACTGTCCTGGAACTTAAATTACTTATTTGAGACCAAAAATATAAGTCATGGTAGCTAGGGAAAATGTTAACTACAGCAAAGGCATTCGTGAGCACATATATGAAGAAACACATACTGTACAGCAATACTACAGCTGTTAACCAACCTTCCAACCACTGAGGGAAACCATGACCACCCCACTCCTCTCTTAAAAAACTCAGATGTTGGTAGCTGATGGTCTCTAAAAAGGGCATATACTAATGATTATACAAATGGTACAAGCCTTTATCTGTATAACCAATGCCTACATCCCTTTTCCCTGAAGTTTACAAAATGTGGTTTAATTCATGCCCATTTAAACACTTGTACTTGCTGCCCTTTTAAAGCAGTGATATCTTATAATAAGCTTAGCGCTGAATAACATGACTTTTCAAATACATGAGAGGCTATAAGCTGCATAGTACAGTACATGAACTCTGAGAGATAGGCAAAATATTTGTTATTTCACTTCATACATGTAGAATATGAGGTTTAAAAAAGGCTAAAGGAACTACACAAGACAGAAACCTATTGAGTAGCTAAACCAGAACACAATCTCTAAATGCAGCACTCTTTTAACTACATAACAAACATAGCCTCTCCTGCTTTATGATCTAAACCACAAATCAAACTTAAGCTTTATCTAGTTAGCCTTCAATAGAATACCAAATTTCATTAGTCAGACATGTTTGAAAATTCCGAGTATACCAGCACTTGTAAAATTTGAGGTATCAAATCAAAATATGAATTTTGATATTACTAAAATAGAAAATACTTATTTAATTACAATGAGCCTAATATAAAGTTTCTAGTAATTTAAATGAAATAATATAAAAGCATGGTTATCCAGAGCTATACATATAAACATAATAGTCTAGTTATGTCTGGATTACTATATTAAAGGTATTAATTAAAATCTTAGTTCAGGGGCCTCCCTGGTGGCGCAGTGGTTGAGAGTCCGCCTGCCGATGCAGGGGACACGCGTTCGTGCCCCGGTCCGGGAAGATCCCACACACCGCGGAGCGGCTGGGCCCATGAGCCATGGCCGCTGAGCCTGTGTGTCCAGAGCCTGTGCTCTGCAATGGGAGAGGCCACAACAGTGAGAGGCCCGCGTACCGCAAAAAAATAAAAATAAAAAATAAAATAAAATCTTAGTTCAGAATATTTGCTATGTTTTAAAAGTAAATACCTTTAGTGCACTAAGAACAGCTGTAAAGATATTAAGCTGCACAGCCTGCTGGCGAACACCTTTGGCTTGTTTAACACATTCAGCAAAGTGATCCAACATCTGTAATCTGTAACAATAAAGATCACATTAGCAATACTTTTTATTCAAACCTGGCCCAAAAAACAGAGATAAGAAGAAGAAGGGTATAAGCTGATTGTTTAACAAATAATGCCCCATGCTATCTCTTTTCACTTCATTCCCTGGTCTAAACCGTATCTCCTACTCCTGAATTAATATACGGACATGAACTACTAACTGGCACAACACAAGGGACCAATATTAAGCTTCAATCAGCAAAATAATGTCATAATTTCAGTGGTCTTCAGTGTGCAACAAAGCGCCTGGCATAAAGTAGGTGCTCAAGGTTTCTTGAATAACAATCATTAATTGTGCATCTCTGTGGAAGGTTTTTAAGTTGGAAATCTTAAAATGTGGTATAATTTTTCTTTTTAAAAAATACTCTCACACATAGAAGAAAATAGTACCTCGTGTCCTATCTTTAGAAGCTAATTGGGAGATTTTTTTTTTAAAGATTTAGCTTTGGTCAATTTTGTTAAATGTGAAAAATCAGAGGTGAATTGGTTGTTTTCTTGTTTCAAATTTTTAAAATGAGACAGTTATCCCTCTTCCCCAAATCACAGCCATTTGAGACTATTCTGATTAAAGAGAATGAGGTCATATCAGATTCTTCTAGAAAGAATAGAGGTGGGGCAAAGGAATCTAGGGAAATTTCATCGGAAGGATTTATGCTCAATTATAAAAGGCCATGGGTCTCAGGTCAACGCATTCTTCAAAAATCACATATGAAGAAACCATCTAGCCTCCAGCAGGAACTCCACTTAGAGGTACTTGGGGCTAAAGCTGACACTTGTACACTTGTCTGACACAGATCCACATCTATGCTGAAGAAGCACGGCACTGTCCACACTGCTTTCAAGCACACACCTGAAAAGACACACATGGTCTCCAACATGGCCATCAAACATCATGTGCCTATAACTGACCTCAAATACATAACTTAAACCAATTTTTTCCTTACTATATTTATTTCTTTTAATTTGAAAAATATTAACAAAAAGTT
This sequence comes from Phocoena sinus, assembly GCF_008692025.1. Classification (NCBI taxonomy): domain Eukaryota; kingdom Metazoa; phylum Chordata; class Mammalia; order Artiodactyla; family Phocoenidae; genus Phocoena; species Phocoena sinus. The sequence continues at coordinate 29,747,735 of NC_045775.1, forward strand.
CCTACCTAGAAATAACCATTGAACATTTTCACGTATTTTAAAATATCAAACTGGGATCACTTCTTGCCTTTTACCTTCTTCATTTAACACTATATAATGAGCATTTTCTGATATCAAAACATTGTCTCTGTAAAATGTATTCCAGCCTATCAACTTTCCATAATTTATTCACTGATTCCTCCATCCCTGGATATTTATGTTACAAATTTTAATAGAACTTATCTATTTTTACTTCATCTGGTTCCACAAAAGTGATTTAATAAAGTTAAGAGGACTTCCCTGGTGGCACAGTTGTTAAGAATCTGCCTGCCAATGCAGGAGACACAGGTTTGAGCCCTGGTCCAGGAAGATCCCACATGCCACGGAGCAACTAAGCCCGTGCGCCACAACTACTGAGCCTGCGCTCTGGAGCCCATAAGCCACAACTACTGAAGCCCGCGTGCCTAGAGCCCATGCTCCGCAACAAGAGAAGCCACCGCAACAAGAAGCCTGCGTACCACAACGAAGAGTGGCCCCCGCTCATGTCAACTAGAGAGCCCACACACAGCAATGAAGACCCAATGCAGCCATAAGTAAATAAATAAATTTATATTTTTTAAAGAAGAAGATAATCCTGGATTCTAGTTACAGGTCTCATAACTAGCTGTATAATTTCTGACAAACCACGAACTCTTAGACCTAGATTTCTTTAGATTTAAAACAAGGACATTAAAGTAGATGCCTTATAAGATTCTTTCACCTTTAACAGTCTTTAACATTTATGTGGCAACCAAATGTTCTTAAAGATATCTGGATAAAGTAAAATTTCATATTTAAAATTTTCCCCTCAAATTAAAAACCAATTAATCAACTAACCTACATACGTAAAGATATGCTATCTTTTCTATACAAATACAACAATGTTTTTAAGGCATAGTTTGTAAAACCTGAACTATCTGTGAAGGTCTTGCATTAATTCATTTTTACTCCTTCTTTTGGGAAAATCACTGTAAGTATATAAAATGCTTACTAAGTAAAGTATGGTGTCTGTGGACATAAAGTATAGCAAACTAAAATGTTCCTATTAAAAAAAGAATCAGTTACTTCAGTGTTCCAAGTTCCAGACTTTAACCATCTGACAAATGTCATATTAGGGAGTAGACTTCTCACTCATAGACTTCTCACTCATTTAATTCCTCAGTAACAGGACTTGGAAAACTGGTGTCCCTAATTAAAGATACAGGCAAACCTACTTATAAACTGGCAAACAAACTACTATAATGAAAATTTTGTTGTTTAAGACCGAGTTCACAATACAGTGGATATCACATGCTAGTACATGGGGTCAAACTTTAAAAACAGTTTCAAATTATGTGGAGTTTGCATGCAATTTGTTATGTGCCACTTATGTTATTACATTTAGGAGACTATTGTTCAAACTCTTCTTATTGAAGAGTTAGCTTGGTTGGGAAAATGTACTGCTTGAAAATAATTTATATTTAACTAAAATCACCTTATTGACTTTATACTAACCGGTGTTTAAAAGAAACATGAGGAAACACTACACCAAAAAGAGCCACAGAAGCATCGATGACTGAAACTCCAAGGGGAAGAGGCCCAGGCACAGCTTCTCCCACAGGTATTCGTAAATAAATGGAGGATGGATCATGCTCCAGAGCCCCACTTCCAGATGCACTGTTTGGCTGGAGCTGCAAAAGAAGGACATAAAAATCATTCAAAATCCACTTTGGGAAATTCACTTACTAAGTACTGGGCGTGACAAATAAAACAGGGGAGGAGAGAGAAAAAGTAACAATGAAAGAATAGAATGATTAAATCTGAATATTTTTAAATAGAGAAATATAATTTGGCCATTAAAAAAAGTCACAACAGTTCATGCAATTTTTTAAAAAAGTTTGTTCATTCTAAAACATTTTTGCAGTAATGTGTAAGCAAAATAATGTCAGGAATAACTTAAACCCGCAAAAAATTTTTTTAAAGCGGCCTTTAGTAACTCTTTTTAAAAAGTACATAAGAAATAATGTATTCAGTGGGCAAAAAAGGTTCTAAATCTTCAACCTACTAAATCCTATTCCTCTCTAACCTGTCACAAAATAAACTAAACCAAAACAAACACCAACAACCAAAAAGCTAGTCAAAACTGATCTGTGCCAATGAAACCACAGGGTACCTAAATACACAGAATATTGAATAAAGACAGTTTGCCAAATTCTAACTGTTGCTGCTTACCTTTTTTCACTATTTATCCACCCCTAGGAAGGTATCTTTAAATGTCTAAGAAAGCTAAATGAAAATTAAACCTTAGTCTACAATATTTTCTTTTTAAATGACAATGTGTAATAGTACCATTGTTTTTCAATCAAAAGTATTTCATTTCACTTTATAGCTTACTACCTGGTCTTCAATTGATTTATGATCAGTTTCTTGAAGCCAGGAACCAAGAAGAACACTATCATCGTAGTGGCAGAGAGATCTGAGGAGGGAAGTAGTTGTGTTGGCTGAGTTGTCAGTCAAAGTGAATTCTGCTACCAGTTCTCTAAGAAGTGCATTGAAAGAGCCTAAAAAACAGAACTTCAGGTCAGATTAAAGAGAATACTTTTTAAGAAAATGACAATCACTGCCCACCAAGAGCAGCAATATGTTCAACAGGAGTAAAATAATTAAGTCCCCATCCCCTTTTAAGAAAAACCAGTATTAAGTATTTTAACACTGGTTTTAATAAACAATAATGGCACTTCCTTTTTTGTTATTGTATTATGCCTTTTAGCCCAAATTATTTAAAGTAATCAAAAACTCAAATAGAGAAAAGATATTTTTATTTTAAATATATTAAATATGATGATTATTATTTACTATTAATTACTTAACGATGTGCAAAAACTGAACCAGAGCATATCAAAATTCTTGGGCATGGCTGCACTGGAATATTAACATTTTATATGACATTTAACTTCTGCAAAAGTACGTTACTATTCTCCCTCCAGATTCCTAAATTTTGGCTGTATTATAACAGCTGGGATAGTCATTAAAAGCATAGACTCTGAAGATGAACCAACTGGGTTTGAATCCAAGCTCTGCCACTTAACTACCTCCCAGACTTGTGCAAGTTACACAACCTCTAAGTACCTGAGATTCTTTATCTTTAAAGAAAGCTATATTTTAGCCTCATAAGGTTGTGGTTAGAGTCAAAGATGTTAATACCTGTTAAGGGCTTAGAATGAGACCTGGAACACAGTAGTGCTCAACAAGTGTTAGCTACTATGTATGAAGAAAAGGAAAATGGTTGCCTTCTTTTACATGGTCCGAACTCTATGATATTGTGAAGAACTGCAAAGGTATACTGAAGAATTTTTATTAGACATCCACAAATTTTATTTACCTTCATAAGTTTTTGGAGGTAACAATGCCAAGATATCATAAAGTCTTAAACGGACCATTGCAGCACTAGCTTTCAGATGAGCTCCGTGGGCTTTAATTACAGATGGAATGCTAAAATATCAAAAGTATAATTAGTATTAACTTATTAGAATAAGCATTACTTACATTTTTACCAGTCATGTATCAATGTACCATCAAAGTACATTGATAAGTATTACATTTTTCTTTTAGTTTATTTTGTGACTTTTACTGTTAGTAACAGAAACACTATAAAATACAATTTTAGGGACTTCCCTGGTGGTCCAGTGGGTAAGGCTCCACACTCACAATGCAGGGGGCCCGGGTTCGATCCCTGGTCAGAGAACTAGATCCCGCATGCATGCTGCATCTAAGAGCTCGCATGCTGCAATTAAGAAGCCCACATGCCTTAACTAAGACCCAGTGCAGCCAAAATAAATAATAATTAAAATAAATAAATAAAATACAATTTTATTTCAATCCACACCGCTACTGAAATTTTTAAAGTCACTTCACACAAATAAAATTTAGTACACTTCCTATATGATACTATAGGGAATTACAAAACATGGCTATTTATAAATATATAAAAATGGATGTTAATGTGTCCTTATTGCCTACTTACTGTGACATCATAGTCATGGCACATTCAATAGGGGTCATCAATTTTCTAATCACATCTTCAGTTAGGAGTTCAGGACAATGTGCAACAAAACTCCTCATTGCTAGATAAAAATTTTAAAAAGACATATTTGAAACAGCTTTTGTGAGGATGAACAAATTTATAAAATTATATAAAGGTACCTAAAATTTTTAATTATTACAAAATATAAAGTTCTAAAACAAGGTCAAACCAAAAGAAGAACCAATTGCAACTTTAGAGAAAACTCCTTAGAAAAGACTAGAAGAAGAGTGGACAGCAAAAATGAAGGAAGGGAAGATGTCTGTTAGCAAGATTTCTGTGAAGGAGAATTCAGAAATCTATGACCCCCCATGAATTCACATAACTACAAAAAAAGCTGTTTCGGAACAGAACCAACAGTGGACATAATGGCCCAGTGAGAGGACATAGCTTTATTGGCTCTTTAGCAGTAGAGGTAAGACTAAAACAGCTCTTAGATGTGTGGGAACAAAACTAACACCTTGCCCTGTGGCGCTTATGGTTAAGTGTACATCTGTCTCCCACAGTTTGAAAAAAGAAGCACTTTTCACCCTCAGATAAAGCAAAAAAGGACAGGGTCACTCTGTGTAATTCTAGTTTTCAAATAAAACAAAACTTGAGCCTTTCCTGTAAGTTGCTGACTCCCAAACAGAAACAACTTTCATACTTTTTTAAATGCTGGTATCTAAAAGACGTATCAACTTTTGCAGATTTGATGGGAGAAAGCAGCTATCTGTCCATTAAGAAAAGACTAACTGTAAACTCAGTAACCTTGGTAATCCTGTTTCTTTTTCCTTTAAATAGGCACTGGGCTTTTTTACTCGGTGATCCAGTGTTTCTTCAGGTGGAAGAATGAAATAACTGGGAATTAAGACGCCTGGGCTGTTCCAGCTCCTAATTGATCATGAACTCTAACCTCCTCAGAGTCTCAGCTTCATTTTTATTACAAAATTAGTAAACTGGTATAGATTACTTACAAAGTTTCTTTCTAAATCCAAAAGTGTACAGATTCATCATTATATATTAAAATAAAAAATTGAAGTAATGATTTTCCTTCACTTCACCAATATTTTAGTAAGAAAATAATATTCTGAAAGTGCAGTCCTTTCAGTTCTTACCACATAAAGCTCCAGCACGACCTTCCAATGTCACCTGCCAGGTAAAAGAATCGCCTCGGGCCTTCTCAGCCTCCAATTCCTTCAATGAACGAGGGAAAACATTTCGCCACAATAACAACATCTTGGGCAGATGGTAACGAACAACAGATGGTCCTGACAGAGAAAATGAGAACACCAAACCATACATATATATAGCATTACAAACAAAAGTCAAAGAAAAGAGCCCCAAACAAGCTTTAACAATATCTATCATTTCACTGTATCTTTGTCTCTAATATTAACATTTTTAAAACGTTTCTTATTCAGTAAGTAAAATATATATTAAAGCATAATAAAATTCACCTAAAAACTATCAATATTTTTAGCATCCAACATAAAACAAATCCACAAAAAGTCATCTAAAAGAAATTACTCAAATATATTCACAAAGATGGATTACATTCTATCAATGATAAAATATATCTGGGACATATTTTATGATGCCTTTTCTATAAATATTATATATGTATATAAACATGTACACCCACTCTCAAACACATACATATATTTACTACTCCATTTTAAGAGCAATTTATATGGTTAATTTAGTTCTATGGAGTAGTATATTTAGAACTAGGAACCTATATTTCCATTGCTAAGGAACTCATTTAACATACCACACAACATAAATTTCTAGAAAAAAAAGTTACCACTTTTTATTTTCTTTAGAAAATGAGGTCAAGGTTTAATTTCCAAAAGGTAGATGCAACAAGCAGTGAGTAACTTTGGAGCACACACACGCATACTTTTTATAGTAGAAGCCAAACACGTGAAGTAAAAAGTGGACATACCTTATCACAATGATAAAACATATTTCTGTTCTATGTACAGTGCTAAACTTTGCCTGCATCTCAGATCTGTCATAGCACTTAGGAAAGTGAAGTGCATAAAGATAACCCCAAGAAAGCGACACCAATGGGGATGCTGTTTAAGTGTGACTTTATCACGCTACTAAAATCATGTCACTGGTCTTTACTTTGGGCATGGAATATGCCCCATACTCTCATCTCTTTTCATTAATACTAGGCTAATCATTTAGACCATGGCTATTCTGATGGCAAAGGGGAAACTTTGCTAACACCTTTCTCACTAAATGTACATAAACAGAAATTACCAAAAAGAGAAATCTAATACTAAATGATGAGAAAAACATCACTACCATTTTTTAACTTCATTCAAAGTCTAGAATGTGAAGTTGAATACTTCTAAATTAAAATTTCTTTACAGTCCACTGACAGTTATAGAATAAGACAAAATCCTACTCAAATATAATTGTACCTAAAGTCATAAGTGCTCCAAGTAAGAGCCATCCAGCTTGGGTGCGCTGTAAAGATAGCCTGCTATTTTGGGCAGCAGTTCGTAAGAGATCTTCAGCAATACTAACTACCATCTGCAAGAGAAGTTTAGAATTGGATTTTAACAAAATCAAGTAAGAAAATACACAGCTAGTATACTTCATTAAAAAAGAAGTTATCCTTTTTTGTTGTTGCTGTTAACATGTTTTTAAAGAGGCAACATCAATACCTAATCAATCTTGATTGCTCTGCTGACTTTGAGAAGACCCACTACAACACAGTGGTTAAGAGTGAGTTCTAGAGCCACAATGCCGGAGTTCATATCCCAGCTTTGTCATCTCCTAGATTTCTGACTTAGGATAACTCAATCTCTCTGCCTCAGTTCCCTCACTGCTAAAATAGGAATAACAGGAGTGCGAACCTCACTCTTATGAGGATTAATAAATTAATACAGCAAAGTACTCAGAACAGCGCTGGTCCATGTAATCACTCAATAAATGCTATTATTAGTAGTACTGTTATCCTACGTTTAAAGATTTGTTGAACTCTTATTATACATCTGCCATTAAGCTAATCTTACGGTGCTTACAGTCTTAGAGACAGAAGACATAGGAAAAATGGGAAGTAACAAGCAGCACATAATCAAATGATAATAGTACAGATGTAGTGGTCAGCAAAGAGACCTAAAGCAGCTAAGTTTGGTGCAGGTGAACAAGAAGAGGGATGAAATTCTAATGTAAGAGATTAGCAAGAGCAAAGACATGGAGGCTGAAGAAAGCACGGAAGGAAAGCAAGATGACTAGTCTGACTAGAGCAGTGAGAAACTAGAATGAAAGGCCAGAATAAAGGCAAATTATGAAGGTACCAGCTTAGCAGACAAAGGTGATTATATTTTATTCTCTGATCCCTGAGTAGTTCCTAAGGGTCTCTGAGCAAACATAAAATACGAAAGTGGGGTGGAAGAGATGGGAGAAAAAGATTCCAAGAAGGATAATCAGTGAGGAGGCAAGCATATGACAAAGGGAGATGGAAGCCCAGATTTGAGTAGCAGCTATGGAACTCACAGAAATGAATGGACATGGAGCTGGTAACCCAGGGAAAAAAAAAAAAAAAAACAGAAAAAAAAAACCCAAAAGATCTAGCCCCAATATAAAGTTGCAAAAAATATTTATATAAACACTTAATATTCCTAAGAAGAAAATCTTGATAGTACTATAAAGTATAGGAGAAAGGGAAAAAAAAGTAATTGATTCATGAAAACCATTCAACTTTTATTAAGTATTACCAAAATGCTAACTATAGCAATAGCACATTCTCTTGACATTTTGAATATAGCAATGTGAATTTTTATTTCTAAAACCCCAAAGAAAAGCTCTGATTTCTAAAGCATTACTAAAAGGGCTTTTTTTTTTTTCCTCTCTCTAAAATAAATTATAAAATGATACTATACCCAGACAAAACTATTAGTCCTGTATCAGGATTAAATATCAAATTTTAATTAGGGGGCTTCCCTGGTGGCGCAGTGGTTGAGAGTCCGCCTGCTGATGCAGGGGACACAGGTTCGTGCCCCGGTCCGGGAAGATCCCACATGCCGCAGAGCGGCTAGGCCCGTGAGCCATGGCTGCTGAGCCTACGCGTCCGGAGCCTGTGCTCCGCAGCGGGAGAGGCCACAACAGTGAGAGGCCCGCATACCACCATAAAAAAAAAATTTTTTTTTAATTAGGGTCTGTCGACTCCATATTAGCCAAATACTGTATCATTTATTATCACAGTGAAACTGTTTTTGTTTGATCACACAGTTCAACATCAATCACAGAAGGTGTTCCCATAAAGACTAAAGTCCATGTGACAGCACTTACAATCTTAGGATCTTTGTCATACCTTTCCCTTGGCATGAGGAATGCCCAAAGGACACTGATGAACTCCACCTAACAAAGCAGCCATTGCAAAACTGTATCCACTAACAGCTTCTGGTGAAGTTTTCAGGTTGTTGAGTCGTTCTGCACACCTGTCTAGAAATGGTGCCAGCTGGAAAGGCAGTGCCACAGCCACACAGCGCAGACACCATGCAGCAGCAAGTCGAGCTGCCATGCTTGGGTGAAGAAGCACTGAAGTCACTGTCTCCAAAAGGCCTAAAAAATACTCAAAAAATTACTCTTAATGAAGTCACACAATTTCATGAGTTAAAAGAACTATGTGTAGGGCTTCCCTGGTGGCGCAGTGGTTGAGAGTCCGCCTGCCAATGCAGGGGACGCAGGTTCGTGCCCCAGTCCGGGAAGATCCCACATGCCGCGGAGCAGCTGGGCCCGTGAGCCATGGCCGCTGAGCCTGCGCGTCCGGAGCCTGTGCTCCGCAACGGGAGAGGCCACAGCAGTGAGAGGCTCGTGTACCGCAAAAAAAAAAAAGAATTATGTGTAACACAATAATTAAAATCATAATTGTTATGGATTTATACAGATACATTTAGAACTGTGCCAAAAAACACATATATCAACTCATAAACAGGAAAGTACTTTAAGGAACATTTTCTACAAAGAACATAGTACATCCAATAAAATATAAATGTTGGCATAAAGTACTCAATAAAGTTTAGAAACAAAACTACCATGACTGTTTTTGATTTGTCTCCCAAAACTTTACAAGATTCACTATCACAGTGAATCCTAAATAAAACCCAACTTTTAACAAATGATCTAAACTGCTAATTACCATGATAAGCAACCAATCAGGAGTTAAATATCAATCACACCTATGACTTCTAAAAATATTGAAAAAAATATTCCAGCATATAAGTGAATATCATACCTATAGATGCTTCCTGAATAAGAGGGGATGCGGTGGCATTTAGGCTCTGCACCAGACTCCCAAGCTCCTGCAGGGCGCAAACCATCACATGCTGGCTTGCTGCAATGTCTGCTGCTCCAGATTTGTTTTCACCACTAGTGTCATTCACTACCGCTTCTGGAAACACAAAATCATGTATGAATGTGGGTGAATTAAATTGTGATATAATTTTTTGATCTACACAATTTATGTTTTTAAATTATACCAGCTGATACCTGACTGTTAAGAACTCTGTTTGTATGCTGAACATCACTAACAATTAGGGAAATACAAATCAAAACCACAATGATAAAAAGTCAATATAAAGAATTTAGCACAATGCTACCCCCAAAATACATTCAGTAAACATTAGCAGCTGTTATTGTTACTTTATTATTATCACTGCTATTTTAAGAGCTGTAGTGTGCTGGTAGCATCACTGTCAAATTACTGACCAGAAAGAAGATCTATAAGGAAAGTGACTTTAAAATTTCGTACTGGGATGGTCCTCAAAGTTTCCATTAACTTGCTGGTCCCTGGCCCCACCTTTTAGCTTCCACAGAATTGAAACATATTTAATCATGAAACAAATAAAAATTCCTTGTCAAATTACTAATTGAGAATATATTCTGCTCCATAAATTTCAGGTACATAGCACTATGTTTAATTCTGCTTTTACCATTTTAAAAATCAAATGGCTTAATGGTTTAAAAATCTGTGACCTTAAGATTAATAACCCTTAAATGACAGTAAAACTTTATTTACATTCATTATGAATTACCAGGCTATAAAATGTAGAATAATAGGATATAATAGATTAATATACTATGGATTAAAATTAAATGCCGCTTTTCTTCTTAGACATTTCTGGACTTGGAAATGCACGAAGTCTCTCTTTTAGGTACTAAGCTCTAAGCTCCCTGAACAGGTGCTATCTACGTGTGGCTCGCTGTTTTACTCCCGCTGTTTGGCACAGTGTCTTTGACACTCAAACATTTCTTCAAGGAATAAATATACAAATATTTATAAAGCTGTGAACCTAGGACAGATTATATTTTAACATACCTAAAGAATGATACCTCATTAATTTAAACACCCTTTAATTCACAATTCCTAACTTTCAGTTAGTCCTATGCATTTAAAATATGGTTTGCCTAGTAAGCTATTATAAACAACAAAAACTATAAACTATTTGTGGATTTATTTTTATTAATTTTATAAGATGTTCAATATATATTCTCTAAATATAAAGTGCTGGATATTTTCTATTCATTAAATTCTTATTTCTAAAGACCCCTGTTAAGCAATATAGTTTTCTTTTTTTGTTTTGTTTCTGTTTTTGTTTTTTTTTGCAGTACGCGGGCCTCTCACTGTTGTGGCCTCTCCCATTGCGGAGCACAGGCTCCGGACGCACAGGCTCAGCGGCCATGGCTCACGGGCCCAGCCGCTCCGCGGCATGTGGGATCCTCCCAGACCGGGGCGTGAACCCATGTCCCCTGCATCGGCAGGCGGACTCTCAACCGCTGTGCCACCAGGGAAGCCCAATATAATTTTCTTGATTAAAGTTAATGTATATTCCCACGAGTGATAAAAGTAAATTATCTTATAGAATTTATATTTTACTTTGCGTTAGTTCCTTAATTGTATTATTATAAGCTCCAGGAAGGCAGGAACTTTATCTTACTCACTGTTCAAAACCTGAATTACTGCTTTGCAATCTCAAATACTCAATAACTACTTGTTAAACAGAAAAGTTTATAAAATTGACACTTCCTAGAAAAGGATTTCTTTTAATTATGAATTACTGAGGTTTCACAGTATATCCTATAGTGGGCGAAAAACCACCTGTAACTGTTTCTCTCTAAATTTTCACATTAAGCCTATTAACCGAGGGGAAAACAACATGTATTTATAAAACAATAGGTTCCAAGAAGAAAAACCACAATAGATTATTCCTCAAAGATTCCTCAATGTGCTGCGGCATACCAGGAGAGCTATAAAATTGGTAGATACTAGATATAAAACAAAAAGCCTAACCTTACAAACACACTATCCAAATACTGAAAAACTCCACTTCACTGTAATTATATGTTGTTTGAATATCAAATAAGAGTACACAATAAAAATGACTATTAAAACACAGTCCAGAAAGATACATGAACTAATCAGATCTATCAGTATTTATTAAGAATAACAGTAAAGAATTAAATGACTAAAGTAATCAACAATACAGATCATGACATTAATTCTTACCTACTGGGACTTCCCTGGTGGTGCAGTGGTTAAGAATCCGCCTGCCAATGCAGGGGACACGGGTTCTAGCCCTGGTCCGGGAAGATCCCACATGCTGTGAAGCAACTAAGCCCATGTGCCACAACTACTGAGCCTGCTCTCTAGAGCCTGCGAGCCACAACTACTGAGCCTGCGTGCCACAACTACTGAGCCTGCGTGCCACAACTACTGAGTCCGTGTGCCACAACTACTGAAGCCCGCACACCTAGAGCCTGTGCTCCACAACAAGAGAAGCCACCACAATGAGAAGCCCGCACACTGCAACAAAGAGTAGCCCCTGCTCGCCACAACTAGAGAAAAGCTTGCGCACAGCAATGAAGACCCAACACAGCCCAAAGTAAATAAATAAATAAATTTATTTTTTAAAAAAATTCTTACCTACTGCTTTCATTTGCTTTCCAATCGCTTGGCATATTTCTTTGGCAGCTGCAATCTGGGCTTTTTCACCTAGCAAACTGCCCACAGTAGCTCTTAGGATAAAGGAGACACACCGTCTGGAGTACACAGCCTCTACATGTGTTTGCGTTGCCCGAGGATGGGAAACCAGATCAAGTACATGAGACAAGAATGTGGCAAAGCTACGCTCTAACCACTGACCACCCAATGTTGTTACAAAAACAACATATGCCTGTAAATAGATTAAGATGCTTTAGATAAATTTATATAAATGAAATGAAATTACAGATAAAGCAACTATGTAAATAACTGATGACAGCATGAAAAATAAATTATCTTTGAGATTAAAATTGAGAAAATTTAAAACTTGAGACCTTTTTAGTACTTCTAGCATGGGAATTACTGGTTGAAGTATCTTTGACTAAAAACAACTCTCAGGATAATAACTACAAGAAGAACACAGAGAGAGAATGGTGTGGAAGGGAAGGAAAGGTGAATTCACCCTGGTGATGAAGGTGATAAGTTATAGTAATAAAACCCTAACATGCTAAATAAACACTGACCTAGAGCTACAAAACATTTGCTTATGACTGTAAGATACAAATGGTTTACTTCCATTTTATGCTTGTTTCCGGAGTAAGGTATAATTGGATGATTCTGGCTAAGATCACAAAAAACCATTTCATCCTATTAGGTGTTAATTATTATTAGGTCATTAACCATAACATCTTATTTGGTATTAATTATTATTTTGAAACTATAATTTCAAGTCAGGTTTAACTGCATAATTGCACTGGTGATAATCAATGATGATAAATCCAAAGTACTAACCAATATTTTTAGCTACAAGAGTTGTTGGAAAACATTAAAATCTAAATGCCTCAAGCTATTTGAATACAATTTCAATTAAAACTCAATTACTTTACTTCTGATTTTCTGCGAAGTAAAATTTGGAAAAAGTTTTGTTAAAGACAGACAGATAGATATAGCAGACATAGGCTTCTTTACACATCAAATACCTACCTTTCCATATAAGATGCAATTTAGATTTGAATGTAATTCATTCGTTTAGTAAAAGAAATGTTTTGAAAGACATTTTAAAAATTATTTAATTTTAGACAGTATTAAAAATCTCTGTACGTGCTGTTACTTAGTAAGAGTCTTCCATGAAATTTCACATGTGATACCAAGAGAATTCTTTTATACATTTATATTACAAACCTGTGTAACTCCAACTCTCACTTCACGATTAACAGACCCTCCAACTTTTAACATTTCTCCACCACTCTTTAAGAAACCTGACCCTCCACGTAGAAATCCTGTGGCCATGAGTTCTAAGACTTCATCAAATGTTGCTCGCTTCACATTCTGGCGCATTACTTTCAGGAAGAAAAATATATTTATAAGCAAATATATTTTGCTATTAAATAATATTTTCTAATAATCCAGCTTTAAAATTCAAGTAATTGTTTTTAAGGATACTTAAACTATTACAAAGGAGATAGGGTCATTTATTTTCTTATGATCTTAAAATTTACAATATATTTGTAAAATTAAATTCAATTTTGAAGCAAAAAAATGCTAAAAAAAAGGAGCTAGAAATTAAAACAATTCAATATATCTATGCCAAAATAGTCTAACAATTATGTTAGCCTTGATATGTGTAACACAACAAAGACAACGCACATTCTCAGCAGATACTGCTAACTGACTGCAGCCCTCACTCCCAGTTGAGATGGACACAATACTTCTTTTTTTTTTTTTTTTTGGCCACAGCACATGGCTCATGGGATCTTAGTTCCACAGCGGTGAAAGCGCCAAGTCCTAACCACTGGACCGCCAGGGAATTCCCAAGACCACGCTTTCTATACAACAATTACCAATGGATTGAAACGTCACTGGACTGCAACCGACTTGCCATCCCTGGTAAAGAGCTTCCTATTTTATAAAGTCCTTTCATACACAGTAGCAAACATAATCCTCACAAAAATTCTGTAGGAGAGGCATAAAGCTCATGATTAACTATGCAGGCTTTGGAATTTGAATGCCTGGGTTTTAATTTCACTTAATAGAACACTTATTACACCACAAACGACACAATCTCTCTAAGCCTAAATTTCCTTGTTTATAAAATGAGAATAACAACTGTACTTAGGATTCCTAGGGCTTTTGAGAGGATTAAATAAAACAACTCTGTTATATGCTTAATTCAGTGCCTTATACATAGTTAGCACTTAATAAATTGTTACCTATCATCATCATCACTGTTATCTAATTCAAACACTGAAGTAATCATGATTAAAGATGAAGAGACCAAAGCTCAAAGGGTTTCACAGCAAATAAACATAAGAGCTAGACAGGCAGATCAGCTCGGTGCTTTGTGACCGCCTGGAGGGGTGGGATAGGGAGGGTGGGAGGGAGAGAGACGCAAGAGGGAAGAGATATGGGAACATATGTATATGTATAACTGATTCACTTTGTTATAAAGCAGAAACTAACACATCATTGTAAAGCAATTATACCCCAATAAAGATGTTAAAAAAAAAAAAACATAAGAGCTAGGACATGAATCTGTAAGATCAGATTCTCCTTCTACAATACAGTGATGGGATAGGGGTAGGGACAACAGCAGAGCTGGATTCACTCAGCATCTACTCAGAACTGTCCCTGAAGCATCTCTATGGAACTGTGAGGCACAGTAGAAGTCACTGGGAAAATCAATGCTGTCTCTGATTCTGCTTATAATAATGGTCAAGAAAAATATACTATGCTATGAATGGGGATCTACTCACCAGGGACTGAAAGTAAGAAGGCATGTAAAGTGCCAGATTCCAGTCCCTTGAACATGATACAAAACCATTTCATAAATCTTATTTGCTTATATGTCCAACATACTTGATGCATGTAATGTTGCACAGTATCATCATAAAAAATGTCTTGACTGGGACTTTCCTGGTGGTCCAGTGGTTAAGATTCTGTGCTTCCACTGCAGGGGGTCTGGGTCCGATCCCTGGTTGGGGAAGTTCTGCATGCCCCACGGTGTGGCCAAAAAAAAAAAAAAAAAAAAGTCCTGACTATATCAAGGAAAATGCCATTTGGGTACTTCTATTTTATGAAAAGGTAGACAAAGATACTAATTTAAAGCCTTTAAAGTGACTTGCCTAGAAGTAATAAGTCATTTAGAAGAAAGCATTCCATATACCTTCAAATACCTGTTACAGTCTAGATCGGGGGCTGACAAACAACGATACCTGTTGCTTGTTTTGGCATCAATGCTGTAGCCATGACTGTTCCTAAGAGTTTAGACACTGCCACCCGTACCCCATAGTTTGAGTTTTCCAAAGCCTTAAAGCAGAGAGTGGCTATATTTTCCAGTTCAGCAGTCCACATGAACACAGCTTCATTCTGTAGTTCTAGGAGACACTAGAATTTAAAAAAAAAAAAAAAAGTAAATTAGAACTTCCACTTCCAGAGATGGATAAACAAGAACCAGATTTACTCTCTCTCCTGAAATAACTAAAAAATTGGACAAAATATATGAAACAAGTTTCAAAGACACTGGACATCAGGCAATGAAGGATGCTAATCCTTAAGAGATGGAAAATGCAAGCTGAACCCTACATTTGTTCCAGCCTACTGCCTTGAGAGAGTTTCCAGAAGTTAGGAGGAAACTATAACCCTAAACTCCTGTATTAGAAAGAAGAAAGGTCTCTGGGGAATTCCCTGGTGGCCTAGTGGTTAGGATTCTGGGCATTCACTGCCGTGGCCTGGGTTCAATCCCTGGTCAGGGGAACTGAGATCTCGTAAGCCGCATGGCGTGGCCGAAAAAAAAAAAGAAGAAATGTCTCAAATCAACAACCTCTGCTTCTACCTTAAGAAACTAGATGACATAGAGCAAATTCAACACAAAGTAAGCAGGAAAAAAAGGAAGTAATATAGATAAGAGAGGAAATCAGTGAACCAGCAAACTGAAAAACAGAAATGAAACCAAAAGCTGCTTCTTTGAGACTACCAATACAATCCCTGGTTGGGGAACTAAGATCCCACAAACCGCAGAAAGCAGCCAAAAAAAAAAAAACCCACTTAATTAGAAAATAGCAACAACAGAAACGACACAAGAAATCAAATTTGACAAAATCCATTCTTGATAAAAACTTCTTGGAAGGCTAGAAATATAAGGGCACTTCCTCAACTTGATAAAGATCATCAAGGAAAACTGACAGTTAACATCATACTTAATGGTGAAGGACTGGATGTTTTCCCCTTAAGGATCAGGAACAAGACAAGGATGTCACCTCTCATGTTTTCTATTCAACATTGCACTGAAGGATCTAACCAGCCAGTGCGGTAAGAAAGAAAAATAAATAAAAAGCATCCAGATTGGAAAAGAAGTAAAACTGTCTTTATTCATAGACAACATGATTGTCCGCACAGAATACCTGATAGGATCTATTAAAAAAGCAAGGGCTTCCCTGGTGGTGCAGTGGTTGAGAGTCCGCCTGCCGATGCAGGGGACACAGGTTTGTGCCCCGGTCCGGGAAGATCCCACATGCCGCGGAGCAGCTGGGCCCGTGAGCCATGGCCACTGAGCCTGCGCCTCCGGAGCCTGTGCTCCGCAACGGGAGAGGCCACAACAGTGAGAGGCCCACGTACCGCCAAAAAAAAAAAAAAAAAGCTGATAGAACTGGTAAGGCAGTTTAAGAAGGTTGGTGGATACAAGACCAATGTACAAAACTCAGTTTTATTTCTATATGTTAGTAATGAACAATTAGAAATTGAAAAAAGCTTTTAATCAATACTATTTAAAATGGCATAGAAAATGAAATACTTATGGATAAATCTGACAAAAGAGGTGCAAGATCTGTGCATTTGAAAACCACAAGATGTTGCTAAGAGTAATCAAAGAAGACCTAAATGAATGAGAGATAGAGATATCGCATTCATGAGTTGGACTTAATACTGTTACGCTGTCAACTATCCCCAAATTGATCTATAGATTCAATGCAACCTGAATAAAAATCTCAGCATGTTATTTTTGTAGAAATGGACAAGTTAAAATTTATATGGAAATGCAAAGGACCTAGAATAGCCAAAACTATTTTGAAAAAGAAAAAGTTGGAGGGCTAACACTACCTGATTTTAAGACATTATAAAGGTCCAGTAATCAAGAAAGTGTTATTGACATCAAGGTAGACAAACAGATCAATGAAACAGAATAGAGATTCCAAAACTAGATCCACATTTATACGGACAACTGATTTTCAACAAAGGTGCAAAGGCAATTTAGTGAAGAAAAGAGTCTTTTCAACATGGTGCTAGAACAAGTGAATATCCATGTGCAAAAACCAAAACAAAACAAAAAATCTTCAATTCATACCTCACACTATATACAAAAATTAACTCAAAATGGATCATACATCCAAGTGTAAAACTATAAAACTAGGAAACATAGGAGAAAGTATGGGCTAGGAAAAGCTTTCTTAGATACAATACTAAAAGCACAATTAATATAAGAAAAACTGATAAATTGGACTTTGACAAAATTCAAAACTTCTCTTCTTAGAAAGGCACTATTTAGGGAATGAAAAGACAGACCACAGAGTGGGAGAAAATATTTGCAAATCACATATCTGATACAGAAATAAAGAACCTACAAAGTAGACTCAAAACTCTATAATATATGTGCCACATCTTCTTTATCCATTCATCTGGGTTTTTTTGGGTTTTGTTTTTGTTTTTTAATTTTAAATTTATTTTTTATATATTTATTTTGGGCTGTGTTGGGTCTTCGTTGCTGCGCGTGGGCTCTCTCCAGCTTCGGTGAGCGGGGCCACTCTTCGTTGCCGTGAGCAGGCTTCTCATTACAGTGGTTTCTCTCGTTGTGGAGCACTGGCTCTAGGCGCATGGGCTTCAGGAGTTGCGGCGCACGGGCTTAGTTGCTCCGCGGCATGTGGGATCCTCCTGGACCAGGGCTCGAACCCATGTCCCCCGCATTGGCAGGCGGATTCTCAACCACTGCACCACCAGGGAAGCCCCCATTTATCTGTTGATGGACATTTAGGTTGCTTCCATGTCCTGGCTATTGTAAATAGAGGTGCAATGAACATTGTGGTACATGACTCTTTTTGAATTATGGTTTTCTCAGGGTATATGCCCAGTAATGGGATTGCTGCGTCATATGGTAGTTCTATTTTTAGTTTTTTAAGGAACCTCCATACTGTTCTCCATAGTGGCTGTATCAATTTACATTCCCACCAACAGTGCAAGAGGGTTCCCTTTTCTCCACACCCTCTCCAGCATTTATTATTTGTAGATTTTTTGATGATGGCCATTCTGACTGTGGCACATATATACAATGGAATATTACTCAGCCATAAAAAGAAATGAAATTGAGTTATTTGTAGTGAGGTGGATGGACCTAGAGTCTGTCATACAGAGTGAAGTAAGTCAGAAAGAGAAAAACAAATACCGTATGCTAACACATATATATGGAATCTAAAAAAAAAAAAAGTCATGAAGAACCTAGGGGCAAGATGGGAATAAAGACGCAGATCTACTAGAGAATGGACTTGAGGATATGGGGAGGGGGAAGGGTAACCTGGGACAAAGTGAGAGAGTGGCATGGACATACATACACCACCAAACATAAAATAGATACCTAGTGGAAAGCAGCCACATAGCACAGGGAGATCTGCTCAGTGCTTTGTGACCACCTAGAGGGGTGGGATAGGGAGGGTGGGAGGGAGGGAGACGCAAGAGGGAAGAGATATGCGGACATATGTATATGTATAACTGATTCACTTTGTTATAAAGCAGAAACTAACACACCATTGTAAAGCAATTATACTCTAATAAAGATGTTAAAAAAACTCTATAATAAGAAAACAAATAACTCAATAAAACAATGCACAAAAATTTTGAATAGACTCTTCATCAAAGAAGATATGGATGGTAAATAAGCACCTAAAAATATGATCATCATTAGTCTGGAAATGCGAATTAAAGCCACAATGAGATACCTGTACATATCTATAAGAATGGCTAAAATTAACAAGACTGGCAATACCAAATGTTGGTGAGACATGGAGAATGAGGAAATCTCATAGTACTTTGGAAAACAGTGGCAATTTCTCCAAAAATTAAACGTAAACCTAAAATATGATCCAGCCATTCCACTCCTAGGTATTTACCCAAGTGAAAGGAAAGCATGTGTTGATAACAAAAACTAGTAAACAGATGTTCACAGTAGCTTTTTTTGTAATATCCAAAACTGGAAGCAACACAAATGTCCATAACAGGCGAAGGAATCCACCAACTGTGGCATAGCCATACAATGAAATACTACTCAGCAATAAAAAGGAATGAACTATTGATACATGTAACAACACTGAGAAATCTCAAAAGAATTATGCTGTTTAAAAGAAGCCAGGCAAAAAGAAAAAAAAAGCACATACCACCTGATTCCATTTTATATATAATTCTAGAAAATGAAATGAAACTAATCCATGGGAACCAAAATCATGCCACCTTATTTTGAAACTTTCAAAGAAAAAAAAAATCATTGACTGTTTCAGAGCAAGCAGGATAAGGAGCAACATTATAAACAGCCGAGTACTAACCTTGGCAACTGCACATCGAACAGCCATTGACCTGTCAGTTAAGAGAGACCTGGCATTCTTATAAATATCACGATGACAGGAAGCTGCTGCACCACCCAGTCCATTTAGAACTTTCTGTAGACTCATTAAGATTTCACTTCGCCCTTGAGACTAGAAAAGAACATAAAGCAAATTCTACATTTAAATAAGAACATACCAAAAGACCAAAGTTCTCTGGGCCTAATGGTCTTACCTCTAAAGGTAAACAGTTAAGTAATGAAAAATAAAAAAGTATTTTAGAACGTCCCTGAAAGGTAAAAATAATTATTAACTTCAACAAAATAATTATTTGAGAAATTAGGTTACAATAAGTAAACATATTCTTATGTTTCCATGATCTGCTGAAGTGCAAATAATGAGAACATGACAAATTCAAAAGCTTCAATATAATACCTCAAGGATCCAAGCTTTCAGAATGTGGAAAATTAAGTAAAAAGTACTTAAGAATATAAACCATCTAAAAGAGGAAGAAAACATCCAACACATTTTAAAAACTTTCTCACAGACATACTCTAAACTATCAATTTCTTGAGACTACTCTGAACTCTTGTTTTTATACTCTTATTGTGCTTGATTCATATTTCTGATAGTATACTTATTCAAACACAGATTTCTTTCACTAGACTGTAAGCTCTTTGAGGTCAGGGAGTAGATCTTATTCATCTTTATATGCCTAATGCCTGAGAATATGTCCTCAATTCTTGCTTAATAAATTAATAGACAGTTCCCAGAAGAGGTGTTGTCCAAGAAATCTTTAGCTTTCCTAGACAAAGAATTAGACTATGAGACCAGTGCTTGGTCTATTTTTAGTTAACCCCAAATGAACAAGGAATTTTCAGAAGTAATACCAAACTGACATGACAAAACAGAACTATTTTTACTTCATATTAGTTGCTGTGGATTGAATACTGTCCTGCCAAAAGATGAGTTCAAGTCCTATGCCCTGTTACCTGTGAACATGACTTTATTTGGAAATAAGGTCTTTGCAGATGAAATCAAATAAAGATGAGGTCATACTATATTAGGGTGGACCCTAATCCTTATAATAGAAGAATTTGGTATCCTTATAATAGACCGGTATCCTTATAATAGAAGAATTTGGACACAAAACACAGATGCATAGGGAGAACACCATATGACAATGGAGACAGAAATTGGAGAGATACATCTGCAAACCAAGGAATACCACCAAAGCCAAGGACGGTCAGCAACAACCAGAAGCTAAGAAGGCTTGGAAGGACTATTCCCAAGAGCTATCAGAGGAAGCACGGCCCTGCTGATACCTTGATTTCAGACTTCTAGCTTCCAGAATTGTGAGACAATAAATTTCTGTTATTTTAAGCCACCCAGTCTGTGGTAATTATGGCAGCCGTAGGAAACTAATACATTAGCTATGGCACAAAAAATAATATGGCAGTACAAAAATATTCCTAGGGCTAAATAAAATAATACATAAACCTATTCTTTGTCAAGGTAAAGCATTCTTTCCCTTCTCCCTGAAATATGAGGTAAGATACATTAAAACAAGGGGCAAGTAATATTTTTTTGCAAGTAATAATTTTAAATTACCCTCTTGCTAAGCAATATAAGTACTACACTGGCAGAAAAAAGGCAACATATATTTTTAACTAACATCTAACTCCCACCACAAGCAAAACATTTAAATATTAGTTGTAAAACTTACCTCTGCACTTTTCAGAGATTTCAAAAGATTATTTACTGTTTCTGGAAATGCACTGCCTAACATTCTCCCCATTTTTTCATAAAATGCTCCAACACAAGCCACTGCAGCCCTGTAAGAAGTGACATTTTCACCAGTCACTGTTCAGATTAATAATTTTATAATATTTTTCTTATTTTCAGAAATCAATTTGTATTTGTGCAGGACACTTTTGGCCACAAATCCTTAATTTTCAAGAACACCTTGTTGATTCTTGGCTATCATCAAAAAGTCTACAAATAATAAATGCTGGAGATGGTGTGGAGAAAAGGGAACCCTCCTACACTGTTGGTGGGAATGTAAACTGGTGCAGCCACTATGGAAAACAGTATGGAGGTTCCTTAAAAAACTAAAAATATAGTTACCATATGATCCAGCAATCCCACTCCTGGGCATATATCCTGAAAAGATGAAAACTCTAACTCGAAAAGACAGAGGCACCCAATGTTCGTAGCAGCACTATTTATAATGGCCAAGACATGGAAACAACCTAAGTGCCCATCAACAGATGACTGGTTTAAGAAGATGTGGTGTAAATATACAATGGAATACTACTCATCCATAAAAAAGAATGCAATATTGCCATTTGCAATAACATGGATGAACCTAGAGAATATCATACTAAGTGAAGTAAGTCAGACAAAGATAAATATTATATGATATTACTTATATATGGAATCTAAAAAATAATACAAATGAACCCAATAGACAAAACAGAAACAGACTCACAGACACAGAAAACAAACTTATGGTTACCAAAGGGAGAAAAGGGGGGAGGGGGATAAATTAGGAGTATGGGATTAGCAGATACAAACTACTATACATAAAATAGATAAGCAACAAGGATTTACTGTACAGCACAGGGAACTATATTCAATATATTGTAATAACCTATAATGGAAGATAATCTGAAAACTATATATACATATAAAGCTGACTCACTTTGCTGTATACCTGAAACTAACACAATATCATTAATCAACTATATTCCAATTTAAAAAAATTTTAAAAAAAGAATACCTTGTTTATTCTGTATAATTGTAACAGATACTATGGATAATCAAATTGTATTCTTGTTAGGAAAATAAGAGAATAAACATATATTTACATAACAAAGCATACCCATCCTTTGGAAAGAAACCCAACCTTTCCTTTTGAGGACTTTCCAAATTATGTCCATCCACAATGATCCCTCTCTTCTCTCATTATACGTAAAATGTCAACCACTCATTCTGACAAAATTATATCGTTTCCTGTGTTGCAACTTGACCACTTTATATGTCTATATCTTATCCTGCCCTGCCAACGGAAATGTAAAGTCCAGAAACAGAGAAGGTTATACATTTTTGTATTGCTCACAGTGTCTGCCTCTTAATATATAAATAATAATAAGCAATTACTTGTAAAATTTAATCTAAATGGGTTTAACAGAACACCTGACAACATAGAAGAAGAAATGTAACAGCAGCCCATCTCTTCCCATGGTAGGGAAATCACCCTACCATCACTCATGTAAACAGTAAATAAGTGAATCGCTCTGAGCTTAGCTTAGCGGCAGGAGCTGGGCATAAAGGTGTATCCTCTGGAGTCTGGCACATCTGTACCTAAATCCTAGAACCTGTCACACAATAGCTATGTGTCCTGAGCAAGTTACTCTGAGGCTGAGAGAGATTAAATATAGTTTACTATCGTACAAGCAATTAACAGTAGAATCAGAGAATCGACCTTCACTTCTTTGACTCCAAATCCCATGCTTTTTTCAATACCCTATAGGCTGATAACAAAGCTAAAAATGACTGAGGTCACATGCCAGAATATATTAGTGAATTCCTAAATAGAACCCATGAATCCACTGGAAATACGCATGAATAATATGTAATAAAGTCTACTTAGCCAGAACTATAAAATTACGTGTGGATTTGCCAAGTGGCAGAGAACTAAATCACAAAACTATTAACATAGCTTCAAACTCCAAAATAAACTGGGAAACACTAATACACTCTAATCTCTTCTAATACTTTTGAGAGCTACATCTATCCCAAACAACACAAAACTTAATCACAACATATCTATGAAGTTGAAAACAGACCTAAAAATCAATGTCTGGGTTCAGAATAACTTCTCCATTTCCTCTAAGCTATTATACTGGCCCTGGCTCCTTGAATGTTGGTGTTCTAAAGTTGTATTCTTGCTATCTTCTCTTCTCAAACAGTATTATAATACTCTTCCTAGGTAACTTTATCCATACTAAAGGGTTCAGCCTACTCTAAAATCTTCATTCTCTACTCACCAAAATGACATTCTCAGCTCAGGTCTCTGAAATCCAGACCAGGATTTCCAACTGCTTACTACACACTGTCACTTGGATATTCCCACTTGGACTCCAGATTCAGCATGCCCAGAATTGGACTCATCATTTTCCCCTCAACTTATTCCCCCCACTATTTTGTATCTTTCTGTAAGCACTGTATATAAGGTATAAATAAGCCACTTGTTTCCAATTATCAGTTTCCTTTGTCTAGAAAAGAGGTTAGCAAACCACAGCCTGCAGGCCAAATCTGGCCCATCATCCAGCCTGCCACCTGTTGTTGTAAATAGTTTTATTGGTACGCAGCTGTACTCATTTATTTACATACCAGCTATGGCAGAGCTGAGTAGTTGCAACAGAGATGATACCCCATAAAGCCAAAACTATTTACTATCTGGCCTTTTCCATAAAATTTGCCAGTCCATGACCTGTCACATCCATTTTCCCCTTTTCCCATCTTAACCCCTTTCTTGACTCATTTCCAAATTTCCTTCCTGGATGATCTTCTTTGGCTGATGCTTCTTTGAGAAGGCTTTGTTGACACTGCTCTCCCGTCACACCACAGCTAAGTTTATTCAGGTGTTACTTTCCCGCCCACAACACTCCTCACTACTATAATAACTCCTGATTTTCTTATCTGACTCTTTCACAGTATGCGTCCCTACACCATTATCCTCAAAACTTGCTCTCAAAATGTCTGCCCTTGACCCAGACCACAGGTATGGGCTTGAAATTGGGTCAAGCTCTTAATCTAGGAGTCAGCAAACTTGCAGGCAAAATGGTCTCTGTCTCAGGTACTCAGTTCTGCCATTTAAGCGTGAAAGCAGCCACCGCCTAAATAAAGGAGCATGTCTGTGTTCTAATAAACTTCATTTACAAAATAGGTGGCAAGTTGGATTTGGCCTGTGGGCTATAGTTTGCCCATTCCTGCCTCAATCTCATCACCTAGAAAATCTTTACTTTTCTTTCCATCCCAGCCAAGAATATTATCTCCTCCCAAAATTACCAAAAACCCCTGTGCAAATTGCTGACATCATACCAATTCTCTGTAGTTTGCTAAAAGTCCCAGGGGCAATGGAGCGCATGTTGAAATAGAACCCCTTTCCCAGACCTACTTAGAGCTTTTATTGTCAGCAGCATATCTCAGGTTCCATCTACACAGGGGTCTTTATAATCAGCAGGCCCTTATTAAGATAAATTACTCTGAAAAAACAAGTTTCAAAGGTCAATCTCAAAGTAAGTACTTACAGTTTTGTTGGTAAGTAGGCTGCAGTGTCATCTTTATTTCTGATAATGTCATTACATTTATCAAGTGTTTGAAAAACAGTGAAAGTATCTCCAATGCTATAAAGGGCTGCAAGATTTTTAGCTAACAATTTTCGCGTAGGCGGTCCAGGTGAACTACTTATTAATCCAGTTAATTGTTCAACAAGTTTTTTCTGTTTTTCCTTTACATCAGTCTGTTATAAAAAATAAAGATCATCAGTTTTTTTCTTATACATAATTTTGTTACCTTTTAGTGAAAATTTAAAAATACTTAACAGTTAAGGCACTCTAATAATTAAAATCTGTATTACATTAGGTATAAAACCATAAATGAGAATTTTCAAGATAAGGAAGAGTTCAGTAAAAAAATGAACCGTTCTTTCCTAGATTAAATATTCTCCTCATTCTCCTCCAATTCCACAAAGTTAGCTGCCAGTAAAAGTGACTACTCTATATCCAAAAAGTTTCCATGCTGACTTATTAAAAATTAAAACCAACAGTCAGTCAAAGGATGTAAAATATTGGGTGTATGGACAATTGACATCTTAGAACTCAGCTAGGGTCCCCTGTAAAAGCAAAGTCAGTAGTTCATAAAGTTATAGGTCAGTAAAGGAAACCAAAAGAAACTCTGAAGAGCTCTAGGCAACAGAAGAAATATTCAGATCTACTCGTAATCAATGCTGGGAATTCATCCATCCATTAAAGAAATACTTACTGTACACTTATATGCCATGCACTATTCTAGGTACTGGGGTGCAAATGCAAGAGTGATTACAATAGACAGTCTCTGCCCTCATGAAGTTTACATTCTAATGGGGAGAAACAGAGTTTACCAAATAAACAAATAAATACTGTGAGTTCTTCCTGTTTTATACAGATTAGTAAGAAAAAGGCATCTCTGAAAAGAAGTGAAGATGTAAGTTATGCAGATATCTGGGAGAAGAACATTCCAGGCAGGGAACAAGTACAAGGGCCTTGAGGTGGGAGCATACTCAGCATGCTTGAGGACAGCAAGAAGCCAGTGTGGCCAGAGCAAAATAAGACAGAGGAAGTAGCAGGAGATGAAGTCAGAATGATAGAAGGGAGCAGGTCATGCAATGCCTCACACACCATTGTAAGAACTTTGTATTTTATTCTCAGTGAGAGTCTGAGGCAGAGGAGGGACATGATTAAATGCTTTAACAGGGTCTTTCTGACTATTGAGCTGAGGATACTCTACAAGGTACATGGCTGGAAGCACGGTGAGCACTTAAGAAGTTGTGGCAATAATCCGACAAGAAATGAGGGTGGTAACAATGGAAGTAATGCCAAGTAACTGAATTCTGGATATATTTAGGGGAGAGAACCAATATGATTTGCTGATAAATATGATGTGGAGTTTGAGAAAAAGAAGGAAGTGAAGAATGGCTCTAAGATTTATGACCTGAGCAACCAGAAGGATTATACGGTCATTTCCTGAGATAGAAAGTACTGGGGAAAGGATAGGTTTGAGACAGTGAAATCAAGAACTTAGTTTTAAATATGTTAACTTTGAGATGCTGTTTAGATATTCAAAAGAAAGAGGTGGAGTAGCTAGTTGGATATCCGGGAATCATTACTACATAGATGGCAGTAAAAATCATGAGATTAGATGATATCACTGAAGGATTAAGATGGGTTTTTTTTAAAAAATAAAAATAAAAATAAAAAGTGCCCAGGACTGAGAAAGAGCCAGCAAAAGAGAATGAGAGTAACTAGTGAAGCAGGAGTAGAATTAAAAGCAAATAGTGTCTTGGGAACCACAAATACGAGAAACTTCACACCAACTGTGCATCAACAGTAATGATAACAATTTATTTTTTAATTTGGGTGAAGGGTGTACAGATGTTCATATTATTATGCTTCATAATTTGGATATACTTTTTACATACTCTTTTGTATTTTTCAATTTCACAACAAAAAAAGATATTTTGTGCTTTAAGATAGAGGATCAGCTATGTCAAAAGCTGCTGACGGCTCCATTAAAACAGAATACTGACTGTTGGTTTGGGCAATACAAGACCTGTTTCAGAGTAATGGAGGCAACAAATAACCAGCTGGAGTGGGTTTAAGAGAAAATAGAAACTTCTAGTTAAAGACTGTAAATGAATCCATGCATTAGCTCTGTCTCTCCAGAAACTAAAAGTATACTAAAGGGCAACCAAAAAAAAAAAGCACCAATATAAAAGGGCAAAGAAAACAGAAAAAGAATCAATGCAAAATATAGAAGCCAGGTATCCCCAATATGGAAAGTTAAGAAGAGCCCCAACTTCCAACAGAGGACCCCTGAAAAGCTCATGTTTGTTCGTTGCTGCTCTTGTTTTGAGGCCCCAAATGCTTATGGAAGAGACAGTAAAGTTGTGCCTAGAAATGGAAGGAACGGTTGGGAGTCTATTTAAGAAGCTGTAAGACTCCCACATCTCTCTCCTCCATCCTGAACTTAGTGAGCTCGGGCACAACTGTGGGCTGGGAAAACTGCACTGAAAACAGGGGGATTAAGTAAAAGTTTAGACACTGAATGTTGAAGTCCCCAGCCTTCTCCCCCAAATCCTAGAACCTAGCCAGCTAGTCATGTACCCTAGGACACTAGAGTAAAAAAGTCTCTTATAGGGAGTGACTAGCTCAGAAAAACCTAAAGGGGCTCCTCAAAGAATTGGACTAGTCTAGGGCGAAGCACACTTCACCCTGACCAGAAAACTTTTACTACTCACTCTAAAATTTGAGCAGACAGCCAAATTTTCCTCAGATGTTTGAGGAAAGCATCTAATTTTAAAGACAGCATCTAATTTTAAAGACAGAAAATAAACACACAAATAATGAAAAGTAACTTGGATGAAAAGATTGTGAAGGAAGAAGGAAAAAGAAAGAAAAGCCTATTATTAACTCTTCAGCGAGACAAGTGAAGATATTGGAATTGCTACACAGCACTGAGGGACCACTTGATGTTGGAGATAATGAATTTAAAGTGACAGCAGTCAGGTTTTCCCTGGTGGCACAGTGGTTAAGAATATGCCTACCAATGCAGGGGACACGGGTTCAATCCCTGGTCCGGGAAGACCCCACATGCCGCGGAGCAACTAAGCCTGTGTGCCACAACTACTGAGCCTGTGCTCTAGAGCCCGCGAGCCACAACTACTGAGCCCAAGTGCCACAACTACTGAAGCCCGTGCACCTAGAGCCTGTGCTCTGCAACAAGAGAAGCCACTGCAATGAGAAGCCCGCGCAAGACCCAACGCAACCAAAAATAAAAATTAAAAATAAATAAATTTATTTAAAAAAAAGAAGTGACAGCAGTCATATAATCATGTTTTTCTCCACTCACATTCAGATGTCCAGGTAGAAACATTAAGTCTCTATCCAGGCAATAAGCTGGATTTAAACGAGGTTTGGGTTTTGCCACAGAATAGAAAAGGACAGACAAATTCTTACTACAGTACAGTGTAATATTCTCAAGTTCCACAAATGACCCACAACCTCCAAAACATAATGTGTTTTCTTACAAATCATGTATACATAATAGTCTTTATATATGTTAACCCAGCTAGAAAAAAAGTAATACCATACCTTGTTGGCAGCAACCAAGACTTTATCAAGAAATCGCAACCATTCAAAGATAAAAACTGGTCTCTTCGCTTCAGTGATTTGAGCCAAAGCATCTTCATTCAGCAATAAACTGTGGGCTAACTCCATTACTGAAGTTTTAATTTCACACCTTAAACAAACAATTTTAAAATACTTGTAAGAACTTGTTAATATTAAAAGTCAAACTTAACAAATGTAATCACTAAGAAATGAAAAATAAGGCTTTACTTCTCATTTCATTTGGAGGAAACTTACATAACTTCCTTGAGGCAAAACCTGAGAACCTAATTTTAAAGCATAAGGGTGCAAACAAAAACAAAGGGAAGTCATGCTTGGTGAGGAAGAATGAATAATGGGTTCAAAGGAAAATTAAGATAAATATTGCAAATAAGGCATTATTCCAGAAGGAAAATGCTTAGCAAAACACGTCATTAACCCATTCCATAAACGGGAAAACTGAAGCACCGAGATCAAACACCAGCTGGGCCTGACAACCCATCCTCCTTTTTCCTCTTCCACTGCTCGGTGCACAGCACCCTTCCGCTTCCCCTGCTGCACCTGCCCCAGGAGGAGGTCAAAACGTCCCAGCAGACAGATCCCACACTGGAAGGCTCCAAGAGTCTTCCTACGGGGATGAAGTGGCGGCGGGAGGCCAGGTCCCCGCGGCCGAAGATTCAGCTACAACGCCGGGCGGTCCAGGAACGTAGCTGGCAGAGGCCGCGCGCACTGCAGGTCCGGGTAAACCGGCTATTTGGAGGAAGGCAGCGCAGCGCCGGGCCCGAGGCCGTCTCAGGCCTCGGCCGGGTCACCCGGTCTGTCAACCCCAGGAGGCGGCGACTCGGAACCAAGTCCGGCGCCTGAAAAGGGCAAATGTTCATTACGAACTCGAATTCCGTCCCCAGACCTCTGACAACCTAGTGGGGGACTTGGTGTGTGTGCGTGTGTGCGTATGTGTGCGTGTGTGTGTGTGTGTGTGTCAACGTTAACGCTACGGCGGCGGACGGGTCGGCCTTACCTCCTAGGCTAGCAAGGGTAGACGAGCTGAGCTCCGCGTCTAGAAGCCGCCAAGGGACCTGAATGCCCCGCCTCCCACACTTCTGCCAGCCGGAAGCGCGAGGAGGGCGCGTGCGCGGAAGGCTGATCCTGCGCAAGCGCACTTAACCACGTCCGCCTGGCCCCGCCTGCCTCCGGTTTCCAATTGACGCCGCGGAAACTCAGGTGGGAGCGAAGGCCCAGAGGTCCTGCGCAGGTTGGTGAGCGTCTGCGCAGCGCTAGCTTTCGCGAGCTGGTCTGGGGAGAGTACAGCTGCCAGGTAAGGAGCTGTGGGCGCCTGGTGAAATGATGAAGGGCGGTGATCTGTGCACTGGCTGTGACTACCCATCACACCATCACCAATATTCCCACCCGTGAGTGGTCGCGTCTGTGGCACGCTTGCACCTGGGAGGGGCGTGACAGGGAAGGGATCAGCGGCCCCTGAGAGGAGTGTTTGGGTCTGACGCGCTTTCTACTGTACATCCAACTATTTAGTCCATCTCTCCACTTGGATGTGTAATGGGACTCTCAGTACATGTGAAGCAGCACTCTTATTGCCACCTCCCTGTCCACTATCTGCCAAAAAACAAAACAAAAACAAAACCTGATGCTACAGTCTAACCGCTCTTAAAAACTGGTAACTCCATTCTTCCAGGTATTCAGACCAAAAGCCTTTTAGTGATCCTTGACATCGATCTTTCCCACGCCGCCGCCAATCCAGCAGCAAATCCCGTTACCTCTATCTTCAGAATATACCCAGAATCCGATCATTTCTTACCACTTACACTGCTGTCACTGTGATCCAAGCCACCGTCATTCTGCCAGGATTATCGCCTTGTGAAGTTTATCCTTATCCTTATGGGAACAGATGATGCTAAAGTATAGTGTACCCATAAAAAGGGGGTTTAAAAAACCTGTAACCCCTCTGCATAGCACTTTAGAGCTAAGTAGTTCCCTTAAAAATAATCGAATCCTATTTGCAGTAGAAAGAGCTCTGAGACCTGGATTTTTTGTGGTGTTGAGCAAGTCATTTAGCCATACTGAGTCTTAATTAAAGCAGGACTAACTGTCCGTACCTTACAGAGTTGTTAATGGTAATTAAAGGGGATAAAAATGTTTGATACACTCGGTAGGTGCTAAATCATTATGTATAAAAATACTATTATTACAAATGAAGAATCTGAGGTTTAGAGACAGTGGGTGAATTACCACAAGTGCTGGATATAATCTTACATACTTTTAACTTATTGTATTATAATAAAAGGAAAATTAGGCAAAACTAAGCTGTAATGTTTAAGGATGCATGTGTGGGTGATGAAACCATAAGGAAAAGGAAGTGACTGGAAGGGGTGTGATAGGGTAGGGGACAGGGAGGGCTTCTGGGGGGCTGACAAGGTTCTATCTGCTGATATGGGTGATGATTTCTATTATCTTTTGCTGTAGAACAAATTATTCTAAAGTTTAGCAACTTGAAATAACTATAATCATTTATTATCTCACAGTTTCTGTGGGTCAGGAATTTGTTAGTGGTTTAACTTAGCCTGGAATTTAAGAAGTTGTAATGGGGACTTCCCTGGTGGTCCAGTGGTTAAGACTCCATGCTTCCAGTGCAGGGGGCATGGGTTCGATCCCTGCTTGGGGAACTAAGCTCCCACATGCCGCACCACGCGGCCAAAAAGTAATAAATAATCAAAAAATTAAAATTAAAAAAAGAAGTTGTAAGGAAGATGCCAGCCCACAGTGAGCATCTGAAGGCTTGACTGGGGCTGGAGGATCCATTTCCAAGGTGACTCACTCATGTCACTCCCAAGTTTGTGCTGGTTGTCAACAGGAGGCCTCAGTTCCTCCTGTGTGGACTTCTCCATAGATCTGCTTAAATATCCTTACTATATAACAGCTGACTTCCTTCAGAGGGAGTGATCTAACTAACTTCAGAGTTTGAGTGATCTAAGAGCTGTAGTGTCTTTTGTGACCAAGAAGTCACACTCCACCATTTATTCAGTATTCTGTTGGATACATAAGTCAACCCGTTCACTGTGGAAGGATGTTGAAAACCAAGAGGTAAAAATCACTGGGGGCCATCTTGGAGGCTACCACATGGTTACAAGAGTGTTTGCCTCATAAAAATGCACTAAGCTACACATTTATTTTATGCAGTTTTCTGTATTGATAGATTTACAAGAAGATTTTAAAAAAAGAAGACATGGCAACACAGGAAGAAAGTATTCCATTATTACAAAATCAGAAATATAATTAAAGACCCTACTTATCCTCATCATAGCTAAACCCTGAGGATTTATGATGTTTAGGACACAGTGGTAGGCAGTGGGCATACAGGGGACTTATCTTTATGGTTTACAGCCTAGTTGGGAAGATATACATTAAAAATATAAAAACCAGTACAGTAATACTGTTTTCATCCAATGTAATTGTCCAGACTCTTGGTTACAGTTGACAGAACGCCTGTTCAAACAAGCTTAAATAATGAGGAAACTTATCAGCCTATGTAGCTGGGAAGAATGGTAGGTCATAGCATTAAAGAAAGAGCTGCAGGAATCAGGGCCTTGAGAACTAGGGTTGGAGACTCATTGCCTTTAGTCCTGTCTCTATCTGGCTTCATTCTGCAGAACAGGATCTCTTTGAATGGCCAAGAAGATGGCCATCCACAGCCCAGCTTCACATACTTCCAGTTTAGAAACCCCAACAAAGAGAGCTTCTTTTCCCTGCGATCCATATATTTGTATCATTAGGGAAAGAGATGCTTACTTGCCCTGTTTAGGTCATCCCCTCGCCTTTGCTAGGACATAAGATACTATAACTGGCCATCTTGTGCCCAAGAGAGTATATGGTACAAAGATTGCCACCCTCCACTAGAACCACAAGGAGGGCAGAGGGCCGGGTTTCCAAAGGGAAGGATGGTGAGCAGGCCAAAACAGCATATGTGCAGTGCAACAAGTGACTCCGCTTTTGTATCCAGGAACTGGACCAGCAGCATTGACAGCACCTGGGCGCCTGTTAGAAATGCAGGACCTCAAGCTCCAGCTCAGAATCAGACTGCATTTTAAGAAGATTCCAGGGCAATTCATATACACAGTAAAGTTTGAAGTGTACTTTGTAATTACATGATTTTAACTACTTTGGATAGAAACTGTCCTCAAAAGTGTTTCCACATAAGTGAAGTGTTAACTATATCAAGTTACAAATGAACAGCTTGAACATAAAGTGCTGTGGAGAGAGGCCTGAAGTGGTCAGGACAGGCTTTTGTGAAGGACGGTAACCTAGGCTTAGGAGGAGGAAACTGCCTGTGGTGTGTTCAGAGGGCAATGAGAGAGACCATGTGGCATGACTAATGAGTCCTAGAGGAGAGTCAGAGGTCAGATTATGAAGGATCTCTCTGGCTACCATGTGAAAATGATGGTTCCTCCACTGCCCACAGGGTAAAGTTTACGAAGGATTTGAAACTGGCAAGTAACATGCCCTGACATGTTTTTAAAAAACCACTCTGGAGAGGTTCTAGAGGATGGGTTGGAGGAGGAGAGGCCAAAGGCAATGAGACCAATTAGGAAGCAGTTGTAATAGTTCAGGTGAGAAAAAAATGCCTGAACGAAAGCAGTGGTCACAACTATAGGAAAAAATGCCTATGGGGGATAATACGGAGGAAGAGTTGACAGAGGTTTATGAGAGGTCAGGAAGGGGGAGATAGTGGTGACGTTAATTTGGAAATACAGGGATGAAGGAGGTCTTGGGAGGGGGAAGAGAATGAGTTGTTTGGATTATTGAGTTTGAGAGCTCCGCCCAGAAGGATGTCAAAAGGACACTTGAATATGGAGTAGAACTCTAGAGAAAGGTCATGGCTGGGAATGCATACAGGTTTATTTCCATTTTGGTAAACTGAAAATTAGTAATCGTTACTTTATCCTATTTGATTTGTAGATGGTTTTGCCATATGAAGCTGAAAATGGCAGAAGAGGAGGACTATATGTCTGATTCCTTCATTAATGTCCAGTAAGTAAATATGCACACCTCATGAAATGATATATGTAAGACATTAGTGGAGATTTTTCAGCAATGCCATTGATTTTATATATTTTTATTTTTTATAAATTTATTTATTTAATTTACTTATTTTTGGCTGCGTTGGGTCTTCGCTGCTGAGCAGCCCCCTTCCAGCTGCAGTAAGCAGGGGCCACTACTCGCCGCAGTTTGTGGGCCTCTCACTGCTGTGGCCTCTCCCGTTTCGGAGCACGGGCTCCAGGTGAGCGGGGTTCAGTAGTTGTGGCATGCAAGCTCCAGAGCGCAGGCCCAGCAGCTGTGGTGCACAGGCCCAGTTGCTCCGTGGCATGTGGGATCCAACCGGACCAGGGCTCAAACCCATGTCTCCTGCATTGGGAGGCGGACTCCCAACCACTGTGCCACCAGGGAAGCCCTAAGCAATGCCGCGGATTTTAAAGATGAGGTTGGAAGTTAGTCTTATTGCTTCATGGAGATACTTCCTACATGTCTATAGTACAAAGGTACTAGAAATCTCTTCTTCCTTTTTAATGCTAGGTGTTTTTTTCCTGCCCTTGATTCTTTTTATTCCCCTCTTCCAAGGATATTTACTGTTTTACTTCATTTCATCTCATCGCCTCTTAATACCTGCTGTCCAGCTTTGATTTTTATTATAGCCAACCTCTTAGAAAAATTAGTCTGAACCTACTATTTCTAATTTCTTCAACTCTGTACTTTTAGTTTCTTACAATATGGTACCAGCCTTCATCATTTTAACTAACACAGCCATTCTCAAAGGACATTGGTTATGTTCTAACAAAGATGCTCCTAGAGGTAGCACTGAAATATTAAGTAGTGTCAAGTGAGTAAGTGGCAAAGCTATGAGAAACTTCCATGTACTGGTCCAAAATAACCTTTTCCCTCATTCTTCAGAGAAGATATCAGACCAGGCTTGCCAATGCTGAGGCAAATCCGAGAAGCCCATCGAAAAGAAGAAAAGCAACAGGAAGCTAATTTGAAAAATAAGCGGAAGAGTTTAAAAGAAGAAGAACAAGAGAGACGTGACATTGGACTGAAGAATGCACTAGGCTGTGAAAACAAAGGGTTTGCTTTGCTCCAGAAGATGGGATACAAAAGTGGTCAGGCCCTCGGCAAAAGTGGTGAGTCACAGCCAGAAATTTAGCTGTAATTTATTGATGAGTACCAGTGATGACTCTTTAATCTCTGTCCCTCTACACAGAAATTGAAACAACTTAAGCTTCTTAGGCTCTTATTGTTGCTGGCAAGCTTATGGAGAACTTCCATCTTCCCACATCCACTTAGACATGTGCCATCAAGAGCTGCTTATCTGCCCAGCTCGGCCTCAAAGGCGCTAACAAGTGGGATGGACGAGGCTTACAATGGAGGCAGCAGCTAAGAATGGTGACAAGAGAAGGGTTAAGAAGTACAGTGGCCCAAAGGACAGTGAAGCAACATCGAAGATGATGGCAGGACTCTGCCCTGCTTGCTCTGTACCTGTGGCAGCTGCCTGAGTGACCCCTCAGCTGGAGAAGCTCAGTTCTCACCTCTCTTTTAGGAATGAGATTGCTTATTAAGAGATAGAGGCCATATACATATAGTAGCTTCTGTAAGCTGTTTTTCTCCTCTTCTCTCCTTTATTGTCATTGCTTTGACCTTCACCTCGCAAGGCTTTGCTCTCTCTTGTGGCTCCCACCCTCCTGGATATATATCAGTGTTTTCACCTCTTAAAATCCTTCCTACCTTGAGGTGGCGTTGCAGGCTGTGGATCAGCCTTATCGAGGACTAAGTATTTGAAGGCAAGGGTGGTAGTTGATTGTAGAGTATTGATGTTCAGTTACAGTTTTGAGTATCATTGAAACTGAAGGGGATAAGTATAGAACATTGTAAAGTTGCATACTGCACCTACCTGTAGTTTGAGGAAGAATTTCTAAAGTAGTTTGTGTTTTGTTCTCTATTTTTTTTTTTTAGGAGACGGTATTGTTGAACCAATTCCTCTTAATGTCAAAACAGGTATGTAATTATTTTTGAGGCTATTTACCAGTAATAACAACTTACACTTAAATTTAGCACATATATTTGCTTAATAAATACTTTTTTATGGTGGTACTATTACAGTTCTTATCATAAGACACCCTCAGTAAAATGTTTCTTAGTTAAATTTCTAGACCTTTTAAACTAAAAATACAAGTAAGTTTTAGTCAGTATAAAATAAAATTTTAGTCATAAAAATAGGGGAAAAAGTGTTGTAACCATTAACAACACAAAGCTATTTTTGTCCACTGAGTGTCCTAAAAGTATCCTGAGACAGATGTATCCATTAAATGTTTTTCTTAATACTTTGGACAAATTAAAGAGAAAAAATATATACTTTATTTGTTCAGCATATTTATATGTAAGTATGACAGTTGATACTGTTTTCCCAATTTGAAAAAATGTGTATAGTATTACCATCTTATTAGATCAGACCAATGATCTTTGTAAAAATCAAATTATGTGTTTGGGTTAAAAAAAATCTCTAGTGTTTTCTCCCATCCTTCTTATCAAATGATTTTGAGTGACTGTACTCAAATTAGAATTGCATTTAATCTGTAAGTATTTAGGGAATTCCCTGGCAGTCCAACAGTTAGGACTTGGCGCTTTCACTGCCTAGGGCTCGGGTTCAATCCCTGGTTGGGGAACTAGGAACCCACAAGCCGCAATGTGTGGCCAGAAAAAGAAATTTTAAGTTGTCATGTTTTGAAATATAAAGTCAGTACATTTCTCATCAGTGTTTCCTGTTTGAGCAGGAAAAAGTGGCATTGGTCATGAGGCATTACTAAAACGGAAAGCAGAGGAAAAATTGGAAAGCTACAGAAGAAAGATTCACATGAAAAAAGAAGTTGAAGAAAGAGCTGCAGAACAGTTTCGGTATTTTAGCTGTTTATAGTTTCACCTTTTCTTTATTGTGGTATGTTTTCTGGTACTTGGACATATAAAATGGATGAAGAGAGCACAGACCTCTAGTGTACTATTTTTTTCTTTGAATCAGAATGCGACTTAAAAATAAGCAAGATGAAATGAAGCTAGAAGGAGATCTTAGAAGAAGCCAGAGAGCCTGTCAACAGTTGGATACTCAGAAGGTAAGCCTTTTACCTGCTTGCAGTTTGGTAAAGTGTTTTGGCACCCAGTGTGATTTGCTGTGTATTTTTATTGTTAAAAAGAGAGAGAGAAAGAGAGAACTCCAAGCCTGGTGTATCTACCCACTAAAGCTTTCATTTAAGATGCATTATTGATCTATGATAACTGATACTCATAATAATGACTTGTTCTCTGCAAGAACCTGAGTAGTCTGAATTATCCTCCAAGGGTAAATTACCATTTTTACACTTAACTGTTCTCCACTTATTTGAATATTGATTACTCAGGACTATTATGTGTGGAAATTCTGTTCACCAGGATATTCGGTTAGCCAGAATAGCCTATTTTCAGTCCATATCCAATACCATATGTGTCTCTAACTAGTAAAATCATGGTAGACTACTATCTATTTCAGATTTGAATGGTTCTTAAAATTCAATTTTTGATTTGATTTCATTTCTTTTTTATTTTGATGGTTCAATTACCATCAAAATAAAATAACTTCATTTAAAGTCTCAAAAATGGAGGGCTTTGGACTTCCCTGGTGGTGCAGTGGTTAAGAATCCACCTGCCAATGCAGGGCACATGGGTTCAAGCCCTGGTCCGGGAAGATCCCACATGCCGCAGAGCAACTAAGCCCGTGCTCCACAACTACTGAGCCTGTGCTCTACAGCCCGTGAGCCACACCCCCTGAGCCTATATGCTACAACTACTGAAGCCTGCACGCTCCAGGGCCCGTGCTCCACAACAAAGAGAAGCCACCGCAATGAGAAGCCCGTGCACCGCAATGAAGAGTAGCCCTGCTCGCCACTAGAGAAAGCCCGCCTGCAGCAACAAAGACCCAACACAGCCATAAATAAATAGATAGATAGATAGATAGATAAAAATGGGGGGCTTCCCTGGTGGCACAGTGGTTAAGAATCCACCTGCCAATGCAGGGGACACGGGTTCGAGCCCTGGTCTGGGAAGACCAACATGCCGCAGAGCAACTAAGCCTGCGAGCCACAACTACTGAGCCTGCGCTCTGCAGCCTGCGAGCCACAACTACTGAGCCTGTGTGCCACAACTACTGAAGCCTGCACGCTCTAGGGCCCGTGCTCCACAACAAAGAGAAGCCACCGCAATGAGAAGCCCGCGCACCGCAATGAAGAGTAGCCCTGCTCACCGCAACTAGAGAAAGCCCGCCCGCAGCAACGAAGACCCAACGCAGCCAAAATAAATAAATTTATTTATTTTAAAAATAAATAAAATAAAATAAAGTCTCAAAAATGGGGACTTCCGTGGTGGTGCAATGATTAAGAATCTGCCTGCCATTGCAGGGGACATGGGTTCAATCCCTGGTCCAGGAAGATTCCACATGCTGCAGAGCAACTAAGCCCGTGCGCCACAATTACTAAGCCTGTGCTCTAGAGCCTGTGAGCCACAACTACTGAAGCCTGCATGCCTAGAGCCCGTGCTCATCAACAAGAGAAGCCACCGCAGTGAGAAGCGCTCGCACCGCAATGAAGAGTAGCCCCCGCTCGCCGCAACTAGAGAAAGCCCACTCGCAGCAACGAAGACCCAATGCAGCCAAAAAAATAAATTTTTTTTAAAAAGGAATGTTTCCTTCAATTAAAAACAAAAGTCTCAAAAATGTTTGTAAAATTCCCTTCATATGTAAATAGATTGCTGGAAGCAATCTCTCTTTATTTCCATAGGACATTATTTTGAATATGTGTCGTGATACTTAAGATTTCCTCACTGATATGTATCATTTTATACCCATTAAGCTACTTATACCCATAGCTTCTTTTCCCTACTAGATTGTCAGCAACTGGGAGGCAGTATTCTAACTGGGTTTTGCATCCCCATAGTTCATAGTGCTTTACTCTTAAAGCAGCACTCAGTAAATATTTAATTGAGAGAATGAATTCATGTTGACAGGAGCATACTTGTGATAGAGTTGTTTAGCTGTGTTTAATTGGGAATAATTCTACATTTTCAGAATATTCAGGTTCCCAGGGAGACATGGTACTGGTTGAGGCTTGAAGAGGAAACTGAAGAAGAGGAAGAGGAAGAAAAAGAACAAGATGAAGATGAATATAAGAGTGAAGACTTAAGTGTATGTGTTGTGACCAGTTCTGTAAGCCGGCTGTGTCAGCCTTGGCACGATTAACATTTTGAACTGGGCAGTAGTTTGTTGTCGGGGGCGTTCTGTGCATTGTGAGATATCTGAGAGCATCTGTGGCCTCCACCCACCAGATGTCCATTGCACTTCCCCCTTGTGACAACGGAAAATGTCTTCAGACATTACTACATTTTCCCCTGAG
This sequence comes from Phocoena sinus, assembly GCF_008692025.1. Lineage (NCBI taxonomy): Eukaryota > Metazoa > Chordata > Mammalia > Artiodactyla > Phocoenidae > Phocoena > Phocoena sinus. The sequence continues at coordinate 29,786,776 of NC_045775.1, forward strand.
GGGAAAAAATCACCCCTTCAGAACCACTGCATTACAGGTTTATTTCATGAACCCCAGAGCAAAACTTATAATTTTCCCGTTAGCTTCAGTCTACCCTCTCACCCCAGTTTTAGTTTGGATGATGGATTAGCCGCAAATGTAACTTATGTTAATTTCTACCTTGTTTCCTGCTGAACTCCTGGAAGTGATTCTGAGTACCTCCCTCCCCCACCCACAAACAAAACAAAGCAAAAAAACACAATTCAAAGGAAGTAGAGATTATTCAAGAAAAGAATACACATTTCTATGGTTACTTTGTATAAAAGAGTATGTACCAGACGTTCACAATTTGAAAACCATATGTTTTCATATGGTTAACTTAACTGGGAGACCATTGATGAGAACTTTAGTGGTAGACACAGTTTCACCCAGATTTGTTGAAAGTAGAAGGGGTCTTTAAAGGATGCTTATTCTAATAGAGCCAGCCAAGATCTATTGTTGAAATGTTAACAAGGGGTCTCTGTTGTGTCTGACAGATGTGAAAATAGGGTAACTGGTAAACTGGGACATGTTCTAATATTTTCTGCCCTTGACACCTCTCCTAACTGGTTGAGCCTGTAGTAGAAGATTTAGGGCCTTAGGGTAATTCAGCATGATCTGAGAGACCCGAAAACCAAGATTCTGTTCAATGTGAACTATTAATATGCTTGTATCCTATATCTAGGTACTGGAAAAATTACAAATATTGACTAGTTATTTACGAGAAGAACATCTGTATTGTATTTGGTGTGGAACAGCCTATGAAGGTAAGAAGATACTTTATGCTTTTTAAAAATATTGAGTACAAACAAAACATTGATTTTAGCTTTGATTTTTTATGAAAGTCACATTTCCCATAGACAATGGAAATTTTTTTATTCCCTCCAAATGGCCATGTTGGATGAATGCTTTAAAAAAATAGTGGACAGAGAAATAATTGAGGGTTGATTAAAGGTGCTTTTAACTTTTCAGAAACTGAATGTGCAGAAGGGAATTTTTCAGTCTTCTATTTCAAAAGAAATAGAGTTTTTAATCACTTGAGGATGTTGAATTTTTTTCATGCTTTATTTTTCATGACTCTTCAGCTACCTGAAAAATATAGTAAATTTTTAGAACTAATTTTTTTGTATTTAGGTAGAATACTATCCCTGAACCATAAAAATCAGAATGTTGAAATCCACTCCATTGTTTTTTCATTGTAAGGAAAGAAGTGGTTTAAAATGTGTCAAATGTCTTAACAGACACAAGTGCTTTCTCTTCGAACACACTTGCCCAAGTCAGCTTTGCTAACTTGAATTTAAGGACTTTATACATGAGAGGTGAAGAATTTTGGGTTATTGTTGTATCTTTTCCTGGTTTGTTTAGCAGAGTAAGAAGCAAACACAGCTACAAAATACATGTCATGTTGAAATAATTTTCTAGAATGGTATACTATGCAATTTGTATTAATTGTTCCTTTTCCTCACATAAATTACAGATAAAGAAGACCTGTCTTCAAATTGCCCAGGACCAACTTCTGCAGATCATGACTAAGATTATTCTCAATAAAGTAGAAGCTTGGCAAATGTTATTGTTTCCTAAAGATAGACAGTTGAGCAGTTAGAATTTCCAAATTTTTGATACCAGTAAAGAAAGAGGGCCTTTATATGTTTCATTGTTTTTATACATTAGAAGTACTTTGTACTTTAGAATATAATTGTTCACTGGCTTCAAAAACATAATGGAAAGCCATTTCAGAACACAAGTATCATAGACATGGGCAATTACAATTTATGACTCTTTTGTGACGTTTATGGGATTTAAGGACACCAACTCTCTTATTCACTTTGGAACAAATTGAGAAATAAGACATAGGAGTTAGAGATCAAAATATCAGCTTTATTATCAATGAAATAAAGAGCTAGTTGACTTGTTCTCCAGTCATGCTCCCTGCGAGATCTCCCTGGTTAGAGAGAACTGCCGACCTTGCCTCAGAGGGACAGAGCCCATCTTTGCATTAGGAGACCATTAGCTTTCAAGGTGAGAGAACCAACCCCTCAGGGGTGGGGCCATACATGCTCAGTTCCTTTTCCCCAAATCACTCATCAGATGAGACACCTCTCTGTTGAGACGGAATGAATACAGGTTCACAGAGCTTGTTCCCACACTCCTCTCTTCCAAGGAGCAAGAAGTTCCCTTCATGCAAGCATGAGAAGGAGGGGAAAAGTATTCCCCTCAATAAGAGTAATGTCAGAGGCAAGGTTCCATTAATAGTACTTAATTCTAATCAGTTTTAGAAACAAAGTAGTTATGACACTCCGTAAAATCGTTGAGTTTTCATAGCAATGTGTATATCCATTATAAGTGAACAATTGCCCATTTTGGCTAAAGAAACAATAATCAGGAGTAACCTTAAATATCAGGTGATCCAACTTCTTAATCCCTTTGACAACATTCCTAGCAGGTGGTAATCCAACCTCTGCCTTTATTCCTCCAGCCACAGAGAGCTCACTGCCTTAAAATGGACCGTTGCATTGCTGGGTAACTCTAAGTCATTTTAAAAGTTATTTTTCTGTCTTAAGCTGAATTCTGCTTCCCTATAATTTAACCAGATATAGCTAAAGACATACCATGTGGCACACCTCTAGAGAGCTCCATCTAAGTTTGGGCATCAAAATCATGAACTTTTTTAAAGTTCACAAGCTCAGGTGCCACGCTTAGTGACTTGATTCAGCTAGTCTAGGATAGTTTCTGGATATCTATTTATTTTAAAGTTCTAAGAATGTGTCTGATTATCACCTGTGGATGAGAACTAGTGCTCTAGGTTAAACTAGAGCATGACTGTTCTTCGGATCAAGTTGTGACCTCATCTGTATAATTTTACAGCTCACCTTTCAGTAGCATTGAGCAAGAGATCAGCCTCTTCTTTTTATTATAAACAGCATACCTGACAACATAGCAGAAGCTAACCTACACTTGCCCAAATTAAGATAATCAATAGTACGAGTTGTATTAGCCTCTGACCTAATTTGACCTAGTTCACTTGTTCTCAAGTCTAACTTGGGGAGCTTTAAAAAAAATGATATTACAAAGGTCCCACCTCCAGAGATTCTGATGTAATTGGTCACTGTGGCATGTGTATCACTACCCTTGATTCTAAAATGCAGCAGAGGGACTTCCTGGTGGCGCAGTGGATAAGACTCCACGCTCCCAATACAGGGGCGCGGGGTTAGAGCCCTGGACAGGGAACTAGATAACAACACACACATGCCGCAACTGAGAGTTCACATGCCACAACCAAGGAGCCTGCCTGCCTCAACTAAGACCCCATGCAATCAAATAAATAAATAAATAAAATGCAGCAGAGCTTGAAAACGTAGTTAACTTCTGGGCCTCAGTTCTTCATCTAGAAAATGAATTATGATTTTTATGAATATAAATACATATATAAAATATTGGAGCTTATATAGTTGGATAAAACTGACAGTTACTTTTTCCATTTAAAAAAATCGTAACATTGTATTAACAGATAAAACAAAGTATGTCTTCTTCTTGGAATTATAGTCACATCCTTTCCTGTCATTTCAGCCAACAAACCAACATTCATTTGGACAGACCCAGCGCCATGTGGATAATTTCAGACAGAATGGAGTTAGGAACTGGCTTCCTTTTCTCCTCTTACTGACTGTAGGGCAACCTGCCCAGTGGCCTAGAGTATTTTGAATATGTCTGTGAGCAAATATGCTGTGAATGTAGGAATAACCTTGATGGAACCCATAAGTCCACCAGAGTTGTGGTCTGCATTTCCTGGCCAGAGGCCAGAAATTTACTTGTTGTCATTTACTTTTGTTTATATTGTACTATGTTTATTTTCAGAGTCCTATCTAGAATTTCTAAAATGTTTCATTTTCCTACTTATAAACCCAAATTACTGGAGCTTTTAAAATTCAAAATAAATAGACTTTAATATACTAAATTGGTTTACCATACCCACCTTTACTTTGTTATTTATCAACATTTAATTGTTGAAATTTTACAGTGAACATTATTATTATTTAGTATTAGACACATTTTGCAGGATCATATGAAATTCTTAACACTTTTATTCCCTACTAATACAAAAGCACTTATAGAGTTCCTGCTTAAATGCAGGGTAATACACTTGCTGCCTTGGGGCAAATCAAAATGAGAGAGCCTGTCCCTGCTTTCCAGAAATTTACAAGGAGGGAAACACCCATGCAGGGATAACTGAGCTCCAAGGCAAACTGGTAGGTACAATACTGAAGAACTAAATAACTGAAGTATTAGGGAGAAGTTTCATTCCGAGTGGGAGATGGTAGAACACTATGGTAGCAGCACTGAATTTGGGCTTTGAACATAACTTTGATATGCAGTTATGAGGAAGGCGTTACAATATGACCCAGCATTTCCACTCTTAAGTTATACCCAAGAGAAATGGAACCTTGTCCAGATAAAACTCATACACCAATATTCATTGCAACATTATTCATACTAGCCAGAAAGTAGAAACCCAAATGTCCATCAGCTGATGAATAGGTGAATTAAATGTGATATATCCATATAATTGAATATCATTTGGCAATAAAAGGGAAAGGAATTTCCATCCATGCTATACCACAGATGAAAACATACTAAGTGAAAAAGACCACATACTGTATGATTCCATTTACACAAAATGTCCAGAATAGGCAAGTCTATGGAGATAGAAAGTAGATTAGTGGTTGCCTAGAGTTGGAGGAAAATGAGGAATGGCTGCTAATGGGTACAGGGTTTCTTTTTGGAGTGACAAAAATGTTTAAAAATTGTGGTGATGGTTGCACAACTCTGAATATACTAAACACCATTGGACTGTATACTTAAAATGGGGTGAATTTTATGGTATGTGAATGATGTCTCAATAAAGCTGTTACTTAAAAAAAGATTGAAGGGAATTTCAGGTAGAAACCGTAGCTGAGAGCCACTGAGCACAAAAGCCTATTGAGGTGACTCTGAGCAGACCTGTGTGGCTGGGGCCTATTCAGGTAATGCTGAATGTGAGATGCAGAACGGGAGCCCCCAGAGGAGCACAGCCCTGCCAACACTTTGACTTGAGCCCAGTGAAACCCATTTCAGACTTCAGGCCTCCTGAACTGTAAGAGAATAAATGTGTGTCACTTTCAGTCATCAGTTTTGTGGTCATTGGTTACAGCAGCCCTAGAAAACCAATACAGGTCTCAATCAAACTGACCCCTCAAGAGCCACACATATTTGAGAGATATCTGATTTGCCTCAGAGTTTTACCCATTACATGGCTTTTAGTCAGAGTGTAAGCCAACAGTGGGGCCTCTGTACATCTTTCAACTGTAGTCCCTGCATTTGTGACCATCCTGAAGACATGTCGTGACTGGGATAGCTCACGGTCACAGACGTAGAATCACAGACATTAGGGAGTGGACATTTAGATATAAAGAGTAAATATCTAAATGGAGGTGTCTGCTGTGCTTTTGTTTCTGAGCCCTCTCCTCTACGTAATCTCTCCCTGGGCAATCCCTTGGATTCAAAGTTAAGCATCAGGGCTTACTTCCAGATAACATACACATCTCTTCTGTGTATGATTCCAGTTCATCCCTTCTCTCAAGTTCCTCTCCTGCATTTCCTAGAGTCTGCTCTTCACCCTCCCCTGAATTTATGGCAGTACCTCCAACTTGGCATCTCCAAATGAGATCTAGTGTTTTACCTCCCAAATCTGCTCCCCCTCACCTTGTTGACATGTGAAAAGCGGCCCCACTATTGGTCTCACATTTATCATCTGTGATTCTTCTATGAAGAACTTCTCCTAAAGTTGAATGGGACAGATGGGATAAATATTTATTAATTTTTAGAATGAAGTGGCATCCCAGCAACGTCCAAAGGTGACAAAGAGGTTTTTTTTTTTAGGCAGGAGTGTGATCCAACCTATACTTTGAAAGTGTTTAGACTGGGTTGAGACTGACAAGGAAGACTGATCGTAGTAGATGACACCACCACAAGCCACCGACCAAACTTAAAATCACCGAAAGCAGAACCACCAGACATCACGCTCCTCCTGAAGTGAAGCAAAAGAAGGTATATAGTATCACCTAGGGAGTATTCTCAGAAAAAAATTTCAGAACAGAATCAAATCAAGTTTCTAGATCTGACTAGACACCATGGGGATACCATCAGCCAAATCCTAAGTGAAGGAAATTCTGTAGGATATGTGACCTATTCCTTCCTCAAATAAACGGCAAGAGGAAAGAAATTAAAAACGAGGTGAATGTTATAGAGTAAAAGAGACATACCAACTAAATGAAATGTTGGATCCTGATTTAAACAATCTACAGAAAGACATTTTTGAGATAGGAAAACTCAGTACAGGCTGATTATTACATGATAGTTAAGAAAATCGTATGAATTCGTTGAGTGACAATGATGTGGTTTGGTTAAAATTAAAAAGATCTGTTAGAAATACATCTTTACGTATTTACAAGTGAAATGATACGATGCCTGAAATTTAAAATCCTTCAGCAAAAGACTTAAAAGGAAGGGGTAAATGAAACAGGAAAGACAGAATATCAATAGCTGTTGAAGCTGGGTAATGAGTACACAGAGTTTCATTATTCTGTTTTTGTGTATGTTTTAACATAAAAACTTATTAAAAATATGAATAATATTGAAATTATTCCATATTCATAATGAAAAAGTTAGCATGCCAAGAACCTCAAGCTATGCTGAACATTCAAGTGGAAAACAGATGCTGTGAGTTTCTCTCTCAGGTAGGTACACTGGATGATGGAGTCTGGGAAAAGTTTGCTTTTAGACTTCTAAACATTTCATACATAGGTGTGCATGTACATATATATGTGTGTATACACGTGTATGTACAAGCAAGTCTGACTTCATAGACACACAACCTGTGTGGTTGTGTAAGGCCCCATGTTAATTTTTGAACAAGGGCCTCACATTTTCATTTTGCATTGGTCCCACAAATTATATAGCTGGCCATACACACAAACACACACACTTATATATGTGTATATATATATATATATATATATATATATATGTATATGTGTATTTATACTAAATATACCTAACACAACATACATGCTGAGTAAGCTACATATATATGTACTTGTTAAATATGTGCACATTTAATAAAAAATATATGTGTGGTTAGTAATAAAAATTTCCTAGAAGTTCTGTTCCTAGTGAAGCAGCTAGGTCACAATAGCTCTTCAAAATCTCTGCATGTATGTATGTTTTAATTAGCAAATAAGGTCCCTGGCCTTTGCCCCTCTCCTCCTCTGATAAGAGGATACTTTTTTTTTTTAATTTATTTAATTTTGGCCGCGTTGGGTCTTTGTTGCTGTGTGCAGGCTTTCTCTAGTTGTAGCGAGCGGGGGATACTCTTCATTGCGGTGCATGGGCTTCTCATTGTGGTGGCTTCTCTTGTTGAGGAACTTGGGCTCTAGGCACGTGGGCTTCAGTAGTTGTGGCACGCGGGCTCAGTAGTTGTGGCTCACGGGCTCTAGAGCACAGGCTCAGTAGTTGTGGTGCACAGGCTTACTTGCTCCACAGCATGTGGGATCTTCCCGGACCAGGGCTTGAACCCGTGTCCCCTGCATTGGCACGTGGATTCTTAACCACTGCGCCACCAAGGAAGCCTGAGGATACTTTTTATTTACTATAGTTTTGAGGCTGAGAAAATATATACTCAAATAAATAAAAGCATCAAGGGATGCTTTATTTACTTCATAGTAGTAGAAATATTAAAGTGAGAGAAGAATATATAAAAGTATTCAATCACTATGTTGTATACTTGAAACTAATATAATAATGCAAATCAACTATACTTAAATTTAAAAAATGAAAGAAGGTAAAAATAAGGCCACATTCACACTAATTTGCCACATTCATTGGTTTTTCTTTTGAGTTTAGCCTTATTCATCAAATCCAGATAATATTAGTTTCTTAAAAAAGATTTCTCTCCACCGAGAAAAATTTCAAACCTACAGAAAAGCTCCAAGAATAATACAAGAAACACTTCTATATTGTCCACCCAGATTTATCAAATTTTCAATTGTTAACATTTTGCCACATTTCCTCTCTCTCTTTCTATATATATATGTACTATCTTTCTATATATATATGTATTATCATTGATTTTTGCTGAACATTTGGAAGTTGCATATGTCATGCCACTTCACCCCTAAGTATTTCTGCATGCATTGCCTAGGAATAAGACATTTTCTGGCATGACCATAATATCATCACACCTAAGAAAATTATCAATTATTCTATAACATCATTTAATATGCAGTCTATATTCAAATGTTCTCAACTACCTGAAAAATGTCTTTTATAGCTATTTTCTGGGTTTTTCTTTTTTTCCTTATATCCAGTATACAATCAAGATTCGAGCATTGCATTTGGTCATTGCATTTGGTCATTATATGTTTCTAGTCTCTCTGTATTTAGAAGAATTCCCCTACTTTTTTTTTTCATGATACTGACTTTTTGAGAAATCCAAGTTAATTACCTTATCAAATGACTTCTTTCAGGGTTTGTCTAATCATTTCCTCATGATTAAATTCCAGTTAAACACTTTGGGCAAGAAAACTAAATAGGTGATAGTGTATAATTCCTACATCACATCAGGAGGGTCATGATGTTAGGTTCTTCCACTTTCGGTGATGCTAAATTTAATTACTTTATTATTGTGGTGATAAGAGCTTTCCATTTTAAAGATACATTTTCCCCTTTGTGATATCATCTGTCGGACTATATTTAAATCCTTTTGAGGCTCCTGTTTCCCAACGCCTTTTCAACCAATAATTTTAGTATCCATTGATGAGCCTTGCCTTAATCAAATACTGCATGGGAGTTGAGGACCATATTAAATGCTTTTAGTAACACTTTTTAGAAATTGCTATAAGCCTTCACAAAAATATTATCTATTACTATGATTTTTCTGCTAAGCCTAAATTTGGCTCATTTTAAAAATTGTAAAATTATACGACAATTCTAGAACAGTAGTTGGATGCTATAAAGCTTAAAGGAACCCTCAGGTTCTTCCAATATACAGCTCATACTATTTTCTGGCATTCCCTACAGCAATTCAGGGAAACAAACTAGTATACCCAATGTTCCTCAAATCTATCTTTTCCAGAACGCATGCCGTGCCCCTTGCCCATACTGCCCAAATGTTCTCCTCTCTATTCATCTAAATCCTTCACATACTTGGAAGTCTCACCGGAGTGTCACTTCTAAGCCCTGTGCCATGGGTCCTCAGCATAGAGTGATCTCACCCCTCCAGACTGATTGTTTTCTATGCTCAGCTACTGTCTTACAGCATAGTTATCATCTCTTTAAAGTGTCTGTTATAATAGGTACAAAATGTATTTAAGAGAAATAGAATAATTATGCAGTAAACACTAGTGGACTCAACAGCCAGTGTAAGAAAAGAAAGTTAACTGTTACCTCGGAAGTCCGTTTCTCCAATCACATCACTCCCATCCCTCCTCAGAGCCAATCACTGTCAGAATCTAATAATGGTTCTCAATCCTTTCCTTCCCTTTATTGTTTTACCACATTTGTTTGAATACCTAAGCACACGTTTCACATAGCATGTTCCTGAACTTTATACAGTATTTTCTGCAATCTGCTTTGTTTGCTTAATATTATGTTCCTGAGAGATGTGGCATGTTAGTGCATTTAGCTGTAATTCCTTCACTTTCACTATAAAACACTATATAGTATTCCAGTGTGTGAATACAATTTATGTATCCATTCTTCTTCTGGTGCTCATTAGCGTTGTTTCCTGTTCCTTTGACTATAATAAATGGCATTTCTATGAACATTCCTGTGCACATGTATGTAGCAATGGAACTGATGGCTTTTCAGGAATGGCAATATACATGTAACTTTGCTAGATGATACCAAATTGCTTTCCAAAGTGATTATACTTATCTTTTCACGGTTACCATATTTCTCCAGCTGGATTGTTAGCTATTTTGGACAGAGATAGATCTTATATCTTTTTGGCCTAGAAACAGCAGGTATTTAATAAATAGTCATTCGTTAATTGATTAACTAATTGGTATTAAAAAGAAAATTTGAGGCATTTTTTTCCCCCATCTTCATAATAAGGAGATGAGCGAGGGGAAGACAAATATAAGAATGTTTTTGAAGTAAGAAAAAATGCAAACCTTTCTGCAAATGTGGCAAAAAATTAAGGGAGAAAGGAAAATAGAAGATAAATACCATTAATATGCCCAAGCAGACTTTAGACAGTTATAGGAAAATGGAGTATCAGAAGAAGGATACTTTTTTAAGTATCTAACATGTATTCCATTTCTTTTTCTCTGCAATATTATTCCACTCCTTCAAAGTCTTCAGTATTTCCAATGTGTTAGGTCGTTTCTTGGGATCATTTGAGAGTAATTTCTGTAGAAAACTTTTCTGTAATGATAGTAAGAGTCAATACTAGGAAATAAAACATTGAAAAAATAAAATTCCGATTATTTTTAAGTGCTTACTTCTTTGTTGTCAAATACATCTGAGAAGGTGCCATCCCTTAGATTTTCAAGAAGCTAAAAATTAAACATATATATTCATTAGGAAATTATTCACTTTGGAGAAAAAACAAACTTAGGAAGCACTAAAGCTGGGGATACCCTAAATCTGGGATGTTTCTAGATCTTTGGAAAATCTCTTTAGCCAAGAAGCAAGCAGGAATCCTCTCCTCCACCCACCCCATGTTATAACCATCCTGAACATTATAGCATGTTGAAGTGTTAAGAGCATCACATGAATTATCTCCCTTCATCCTTTTTGGAACCCTATGCAATAGGTACTTTGATTATTCCTGTTTTACAGAGAAGAAGGCTGTCGAATACAGGTGAGTCCCTTTTACTGAGCTTCAGACTAGGATATCCAGTTGCATGCAGGCTTCAGTGGCTCCCTGCTGCCTCCACAAGAAAGTCCATATTCTTGCCTCAATTTAGCCCCAATATATCTTTCCAGTACCATCAACCACTACTTCCTTGACTGATATACTCCAATAAAAATGACACCGGCCAGCTATTCCCAAACACACTTTCCACATTCCTGTCTCCACATGGCCTTCTTTCCAATCTGGACTATTAGAAGTCAACCAGTCCTTCAGAGCTCAATTTAAATGTCTCCATGAAACCTAAATCCCTACAGCTGGCAAGACCTCCCTCCTAGCTGTTTCCATTAGACCTCATGCCTTCTCCTAAAACATTTACAGCATTGTCTTATGTTACCTTTCCTCCTAGAATATAAGCTCCTTGAGAACAAGGCTTATTTATTTTCATAATCCTTGGAGCACGTAGCACAGGGTCTTATGCAAAGCAGGCAATCAAAACAATTTTACAGAGTGACTCAATTAGGAAGAAACAGCTACAGTTTTATGAGATGTACACACCTTCCAAAGAAGACCAAAGTTTTTGATCTTTAACAGAAAATACTGGTTGCCCAAACATGAAAGGGATAAAAATTCATATTTCATTTTCAGTCAGCACTAATATGTTCCAGCCCATCCTCACGTGGAGGCAATAACTGTTTGCAGCAGCACTTTGGACATGACGGCCAATAATATTTGTTGCTTAATTCTTTCTGTGAGATTATTTACCTTCACTGTTTCTAACACAGTGGAACATATGTGAAGAAGTTCTGCAAGAATTAGTCCCAGAGCAAAGATGTCCACTTCATTTCCATAGTCTTCCATACAAGAAATCTGAAGAAACCAAAGTATATTTACATTTGTGACTCATCTGATATAAACATCCATGCCTTCTAAAGCCAAAAACGTTATCTGACCAAAGTGTATCACACAACAATGTATGTTTATTAGCAAGATGTGTGGAGTCTGACTGCCCAGGTTCAAACCTCTGTCACTAAATAGTTGAATCACCATCAATGTGGGAATAATCTCAACCATAAAATGGAGGTAACAATAGTTTTAACCTCATAGCTTAACTGCAGGGTTAGATGAGACGAGCAGGTGAAGCAGTTAAAATCGTGCCCAGTAAATCAGCTGTATGCAAATGTTCACAGCAGATTTATTCATAATATTCCACAACTGGAAGCAATCCAAATGTCCATCAACAGAAAAATGGATGAACAAATTGTGGTATAGTCATACAACAGAATAGTATTCAGCCACAAAAAAGAATAATCTGCTGATATGAGCAACAACTAGAGGTTCTCCAACAGGCATTACTTTGAGTGAAATAATCAAATACAAAAGAGTACATACTATATGATTCCATTCTTATGAAGTTCAAGGACAGGGAAAACTAATCTATGGTGAAAGAAATCAAAGCACTGGTTGCCTCTGGGCAGTGGAGAGGAGTGACTGACTGGAAAGGGGTCTAGGGGAATACTCTAGGGTGAGGAAAATGTTCTACATTTTCATAGGCTTGTATGTTTCACAGGTCTATGCCTTTGTCAAAACTAAAAAAAAAAAGTACACTTAAGATCTGTGCATTTTATGGTGTATAAATTATTCCTCAATAAAATGTGACAATATAGGATGCAGGAGATATTTTAGAGAGTGGGAGTTAAAAGGGAGCTGTTAGTCCCCTACTGTCTTCTACCTTCACACTTTGCAAAAAACTTATATTTTTACGCTGAATGGTCCCCAAAGGAAGAGGTGTGTTCCTTCTTCATTCTAGACTCTCAAACCATCAGATGGCTCATTGTATTTTTTCTTAGATGACAAAATAGTAGGGGTATTTTGAAAGATATATTACCCTTCAGTAAAAAATCATCTTTAAAGGGCATTTATAAAAAAAAAAAATAGGACAAACAACCCCAAAAGATGAAAACAGACAGTAAGCAATCAACCAAAAAAACAAACAAAACAAAACAAAAAAGCCCCACCTACTAGAGTAATGAGTCTATATATAAACCAAACATTCATGAATTGATAGCTGTACAATCATATTCATAGCAGCAATACAGCGATACTCAAAGTAGCTAAAAGATAGAAGCAACCCTAATAGCCACTGATGTGACAGATTAACATAATGTGATATATCCATACAATGGAATATTATTCAGCCTTAAAAGAAGGAAATTCTGACATATGCTACAACATAGATGAATCTTGAGGATATTATGCCGAGTGAAACAAGTTAGTCACAAAAGGACCAACACTGTGTGATTCCACTTATAAGAGGTCCTTAGAGTATCCAAATTCATAGAGAAAGTAGAATGGTGGTTGCCTGGGGCTGGGAAAGAGGGGAATGGAGAGCTATTCAATGGGTCCAGAGTTTCAGTTTGGCAAGATGAAAAGTTCTGTGGATGGATGGTGGTAACGGTGGCACCACAGTGTGAAGGTACTTAATGCCCCAGAACTGCACACTTAAAACTGGTAAAGATGGTAAATTTTATGTGTATTTTACCACAATTAAAAATAAATATATTTTAAAAATCAGCAGCCTCACTAATAACCAATAAGATACAAGGAATCGCATTTTAATAGCAAAACATGATACGTATCCAGGGAAAAGCTTTAAAAATATGAACAATATTCATAAAGAAAAAACAAATTTTCATTGAATGTTTTCATTGAAGAATATAAAAGTGGCCTTGAGGTAGAATATATTACTGCTCCCAGCTGTGCACTGGCCTCCCAGAGAGAGCATGACACTTCCCCACCATGTGTTTGTCTTGAGCTGGCCAATTTGCTCTGGGCAATGACTTTCAGTGATGTATGCCACTGAGGAGCAGAATCTTAAAAGCCATCACAAGGTTCTGACACTGCTTTCTGCAGTGAGGACAGAAATACTCAGATAGGGTTCTTCCTTCAGCCTGGGCTCTAGAATGAAGGAGACACGTGGGGCAAAACTGGGCCAAGACTGCAGCCATCACACCACATGAGCAAGAAATAAACCTTTGGTGTTGTGTATGCCACTAGGAAATCAGTGTCATTTGGTACCATAGCATAGCCTGGCAAAAGCTGACTGAGGAGGATTTGAATAATTGGGAGAAATATACCAATTTCTTGGAGACTTCTTGGAGAAGAAGTCTCAAATATATAAAGATGTCAATTCCCCTCAATTGAATCCTTAAATATAATGCAATTGCTATCAAAACATCAACACCAGTTGTGGAACATGACAAACTGATTCTATAGTTTATTTGGAATAGTAAATGTGAACACTAAGAACATTTTTTTCTTCCAGTTTCATTGAGATATAATTGACCTACAGTACTGTATAAGCTTAAGGTAGAACATTTTTTAATTGAAGAATAATGTCCTGATATCTATCAGGACATTATATAATGCAATAATAATTCTATAATGCTAAAATATAAAACATTTTATAATGCTATAATAATTAAACAGGATGATATTAAAGAGGAAGAACATTAAATAAATCAACTGGACAGAATAGAGTCCAGAAACAGATCCATAAGTGTGTGGGAATTTCATATATGATAAAATAGCATATTTATATTGTGTTAAATATATATATATAAAATTTACCATTTTAACCATTTCCATTTGTACAATTTAGTAATTAAGTGCCTTCACAATGTTGCGTAATCATCACCACTATCTCCAGAAATTTTTTCATCACAAACAGAAAATGTACCCATTAAACAACAACTTCCCATTCCTCTCTCCCCTCAGCCCCTGGTAACCTCTGTTCTACTTTTTGTCTCTACAAATTTTCCTTAAAAGAATATTTTAGATCATTAACTATTTGATATATGGTGATGGGACAATTTCATACCCACATGGGGAAAATCAAGTTATACTCCTTCATATATATACAAAAATTAATTCAGCTAAAGTATCAATAAAAACACGAAATATTTTTACAATCTTGTGGTAGGAAGGACCTCCAAAATAAAAATGATTAACCCAGAAGCCATAAAGAAAGTATTGAGGGACTTCCCTGGTGGCGCAGTGGTTAAGAATCCGCCTGCCAATGTAGGGGACACAGGTTTGATCCCTGGTCCAGGAAGATTCCCACATGCCGCGGAGCAACTAAGCCCATGCACCACAACTACTGAGCCTGAGCTCTAGAGCCCGTGAGCCACAACTACAGAGCCCGTGTGTCACAACTACTGAATCCCACGCACCTAGAACCCATGCTCCGCAATAAGAAGCCACCGCGATGAGAAGCCCGTGCACCGCAACGAAGAGTAGCCCCTGCTCACCGCAACTAGAGAAAGCCCGCGTGCAGCAACGAAGACCCAACGCAGCCAAAAAAAAAAAAAAAGATCAAGCTACACCTCATTCATCTCAGTGACCAAAATTGCAGTCTGATAATTCCATAGTCCAACTGAGAGTGTGAGGGAGGAGGCAGCATTCTCGTACACATTAGTAGGAGAACATACTAGAGTCACTTTTTTTGAATGACAATTTCACAGCACGTATCAATTTTTTTTGAATTTTTGTATTTTATCTATTTTTTATATAGCAGGTTCTTATTAGTTATCTGTTTTATACATATTAGTATATACACGTCAATCCCAATCTCCCAGTTCATCCCACCCCCGGCCACTTTCCCCCCTTGGTGTCCGTATGTTTGTATGGACATCGGTGTCTCTATTTCTGCCCTACAAACCGGTTCATCTGTACCATTTTTCCAGGTTCCACATATATGCATTAATAGTATGTATCAACTTTGAACTGCACCTGTCATTCTAGTCAGCAATTTCAATTCAAAGAATCTATCATTGATTATCATCGAAATATTTGTTTTTAGACTCAAAGATAAGGAGGAAGACACGTAACATGTCTATAAATGTAAAAAGTTGGAAACAATCTAAATAAATGCCCATCAATAAGGCAATAGTTAAATGCGTGCCGGTATATCTATACTTTGGCATACAATACACTTGTTAAAAATAATGTGTCAAGGGCTTCCCTGGTGGCGCAGTGGTTGAGAGTCTGCCTGCCAATGCAGGGGACACGGGTTCGTGCCCCGGTCCGGGAAGATCCCACATGCTGCAGAGCGGCTGGGCCCATGAGCCATGGCTGCTGAGCCTACATGTCCGGAGCCTGTGCTCCGCAACGGGAGAGGCCACAACAGTGAGAGGCCCGCGTACCGCAAAAAAAAAAAAAAAAGTGTCAAATCTATTTGTACAGCTATGGAAAGATTATGATACACTGTTGAGTAAAAAAAAATTAAGTCACAAAATAACATTATAGTATCTTGTAAAATGTATTTATGTATGTTTTTATGTAAAAAGTCTCTGTAAATATGTATTTCTATCTGTATATTTTTTATAACCCAAAGAAAATGATCTAAAAGGATAAACCACAAACTCTAGTGAGAAGAGTAGAAAGGAAGGGTAAGGAGAGCTTTCCATTTTTATTCTATTTACTTCTGTACTGTTTTAATTTTATGAGAGGTGCCTATTATTTTTATAGTTAAAAAAATGAAAGAGATAAAAATATATATCAACAGAAAGGAAGGGGACCTCACCTGTTCTGGGCTCATGTATTGCCTAGTTCCCTGTTTACTTGTCCGTGCTTCATCATTTTTCAGGTATGTTACAAGTCCAAAGTCTCCAATCTTTATTTGGTTCATACCTACTAAAAATATATTTCTTGGCTACAGAAAAAAAATTTTAACTTGTAAGTACCAATTTGACAAGACTTTTATCACACATCCAAATCATATTTAGTAACAGCTATTTTTATATTTACTTATAAGGCATTTACTCTTACATAGGTAAGCCCAAAACAGGAAATTTATTATTATCAGTCTTTAAAATGCTAGCTGAGGAAGTAAGGACTTTTTGGCTGAGAGCAGAGAAGGCTTGGGGCATAGCTGCCTTCAAATATCTTAAGATAAGTGGAAGGTGGATTCACTCTGCCTGGTCCCAGGGGACAGATCCAGGACTAGAGGATGAAAACAACCACAAGATTTGCCTTAATATATCCTGATATACTAATCGTGTGGTCCAAAGAATGGGAGTTAGAGAGTTCCCCATCCTACAAAGTATTCAAGCCAGGGCTGGACGCCCACTTGGTGGAAACGTTGCAAATATGAGTCCAGGATTTGATGGGGATTGAAGTAGACACCCTTAAGATCCTTTCTAATTTTGAGATTCTCAGAATGAGTCCATTCCCAGTAATGCTGCAGAATATCATATGCAGAATTTCCCCTGGAGCCTTCCTTTACGTCTATTTCTCCAGGCGTCTGACAACTTCTTCACAAACGTAGCCCATCTTTTTTTTTTTTTTTTTTTAATATCTTTGAATTGATACAGCCACTATGGAGAACAGTATGCAGGCTTGCCCTCTATCTTTGAAGGCATATCAAGTTAACTGGAAGCTGATGACTAGCACTGAAATACTTTTTTTTCCACGTAATTCTTTAAGCAGATTGAAAAAAAAAAAAGGAATGGAAGAACCGAATGACAATTCCACAACTTTGTAGAAGGTATTGACCAATATTCTAAAGACCATGAAAACATGAAGGTTGTTGATGAGGAAATTAATATTTTGCCATTCTTGAGAAAGCTACTTTCAATGCAATGTTGGGCTATCCACACACACACACAGACTCAAGGAGACAACACTTAGGACAGGGCCTAGTAAAGAAACTGAAAGAGAAGAGACCATAAGCCCAAGCAGGTTGAAAGAGCAGCTTCGAAGAACCAGCCTGAAAAAGCCCACGCAGAAATCAGTAGTTAGATTATAACAATTAATGGTTAGATTGGAACCTACCACCAGTAACATGGACGGAAACCTGTAGACGTGTGGGGATGTAGAGAGAAAATGTGCCTCTGCTGTATTCAAGTTACAGTGTAGGAAGATGTTGGGTTTGCAAGTACAACTGCTGGTCCCACACAAGGCTACAGCCTGGCTCTGAGAAATAGGAGGCTGCATTTACGAAACTGTCTAAATATATAAGCTGGATGGGACTGTCTAATAAAAATATTAGATTGCTTGTTTATAGTTCATTAAAAAGAAAAAAACATGATGCCACATTTTGTCTAATCAGTTATGGTATGACTAGGCAAAATGTTGGATGGTAGAACATAAAAAAGGGTGCGACAAAAACAGAAAGACAGATCAGTGGAACAGGATAGAAAGCCCAGAGATAAACCCACGCACATATGGACACCTTATCTTTGATAAAGGAGGCAGGAATGTACAGTGGAGAAAGGACAGCCTCTTCAATAAATGGTGCTGGGAAAACTGGACAGGTACATGTAAAAGTATGAGATTAGATCACTCCCTAACACCATACACAAAAATAAGCTCAAAATGGATTAAAGACCTAAATGTAAGGCCAGAAACTATCAAACTCTTAGAAGAAAACATAGGAAGAACACTCTATGACATAAATCACAGCAAGATCCTTTCTGACCCACCTCCTAGAGTAATGGAAATAAAAACAAAAATAAACAAATGGGACCTAATGAAACTTCAAAGCTTTTGCACAGCAAAGGAAACCATAACCAAGACCAAAAGACAACCCTCAGAATGGGAGAAAACATTTGCAAATGAAGCAACTGACAAAGGATTAATCTCCAAAATTTACAAGCAGCTCATGCAGCTCAATAACAAAAAAACAAACAACCCCATCCAAAAATGGGCAGAAGACCTAAATAGACATTTCTCCAAAGAAGATATACAGAATGCCAACAAACACATGAAAGAATGCTCAACATCATTAATCATTAGAGAAATGCAAATCAAAACTACAATGAGATATCATCTCACACCAGTCAGAATGGCCATCATCAAAAAATCAAGAAACAATAAATGCTGGAGAGGGTGTGGAGAAAAGGGGACACTCTTGCACTGCTGGTGGGAATGTGAATTGGTTCAGCCACTGTGGAGAACAGTATGGAGGTTCCTTAAAAAACTACAAATAGAATTACCATATGACCCAGCAATCCCACTACTGGGCATATACCCTGAGAAAACCAAAATTCAAAGAGAGTCATGTACCAAAATGTTCATTGCAGCTCTATTTACAATAGCCAGGACATGGAAACAACCTAAGCGCCCATCATCGGATGAATGGATAAAGAAGATGTGGCACATATACACAATGGAATATTACTCAGCCTTAAAAAGAAATGAAATTGAGCTATTTGTAATGAGATGGATAGACCTAGAATCTGTCATACAGAGTGAAGTAAGTCAGAAAGAAAAAGACAAATACCGTATGCTAACACATATATATGGAATTTAAGGGAAAAAAATGTCATGAAGAACCTAGGGGTAAGATAGGAATAAAGACGCAGACCTACTGGAGAACGGACTTAAGGATATGGGGAGGGGGAAGGGTGAGTTTTGACAGGGCGAGAGAGAGTCATGGACATATACACACTAACAAACGTAGTAAGGTAGATAGCTGGGGGGAAGCAGCCGCAAGGCACAGGGATATTAGCTCGGTGCTTTGTGACAGCCTGGAAGGGTGGGATGGGGAGAGTGGGAGGGAGGGAGACGCAAGAGGGAAGACATATGGGAACATATGTATATGTATAGCTGATTCACTTTGTTGTAAAGCAGAAACTAACACACCATTGTAAAGCAATTATACCCCAATAAAGATGTTTAAAAAAAAAAAAAAAAAAAAAAGGGTGCGAAAAAAAAAGGGTGCCAACTGGGAATTCCCTGGTGGTTCAGTGGTTAGGACTCTGAGCTTCCACTGCAGGGGGCCCAGTTTAGATCCCTCGTCGGGGAACTAAGATCCCACAAGCCGCAAGGTGTGGCCAAAAAAAAAAAAAAGGAGCAAACTTTATCCAGGAGGTACAGGAATAAGGGCTGAGGCTGACCGAGGGGCCTGGGCCGACTGGGGGACTGAACTCCTCAGGCCCTAAGCCCTCACTCCACAAACCTCTGTGTCCATCACCAGCATTTTTGGTCTGGTTCTTAAGGTAAATGCTGGTCGACTTTATAGAATAGGGGCTTTCTTGGGTAAAGATGGTTCTCTGGCAAAGCCACCAGGAGCAGGTATTTTGCAAAGCATCACAAAATAAGGTGCACACCTTTGTTCATATCTTCTCTCAGATATGAGAAAACAACAACTGTAGCAGTGAAGCTAGGAAGTTGCAGAAGATGAAAGAAGGCTCAGTAGTATTAAAGTTTGACCTTTGAGCACCTGCCGACATAGAGCAAACATTCTCTGCAGACACAAGAAAAGATCACTCCCCGACACGGAGCACAAGCAGTGCAGAATACAGGAGGGAACTGGCAGACCAGGTGGTGGGAGAAGGGAGCACCGATCAGAATTTCACTAACTCATCCTGACAAGGGTCTGGGAGGTAACACTCAAACTGCTGAGTAGAGGAAATGACTGGGTAAGTAGATAATTTATTTGCAAATGATTGTATAAATAGATAATTGTGTTTAATTTCTTATTTAACTCTACGATTTATTTCGAAGTGTAGGTATAGCCATTCTAAATGTCACCTTTTGAACAGAGTCATTATATCATTCCAACTTCAAAGAACACCTTCAGATACTGTTAAAAAAAGATACTGGAACGAGGTAGACTCCTACTTGAAGGCATCAGACATCCAGCCCCTGGGCAGACCAAGGATGCAATACCTCTTAAGGGCCATCTTTTCCTACCTAGGCCAAACAAACAACTATGTACATGGTTGCTTATTTTTCTCAAGGAACTTTTTGCTTTGTTTCTCATTCCCGGCTGTTTTAGACAGGTGGGGTAAGCAGAGAGTCAAGGTCCACATAGACAAGGTGCTTCTGTCTGATCCAGAGTGACTGGGAAAGGCTCATAAAGGAATTGGGACCAAAGGGGACAGGCAGATAGTGTCCAATGCAAGAACATGAGCAAAGATTCGGTGACAGGATTCAGCATGGCCAGTCTGTGATAAGCGTAGGCAAATCACAGGGAGTATGGAGGAGAGACTGAAAGCTCTTCTGTCTCTCTTCTTTCACTTTTGAGGAGGAAATGGGAAAACTGCTCAACTAGACCGTAAAAGAAGCTAGGAAGCCCGAAGAAAATGAAAATACAAAGATATGCTACATTCCAAGGTTTGGGTTACTGCAATTTTCCAATCATGGGGCACAGATGTCTAACCAAATGCCAAGGAAATTCTAGACTCTGGACCTAGTGGCTGTGACTGCCCTCAAGAGTAATGACTGAAAGGTTAAGAGAACCATGTTTCCAAAGCCAGTTACCAGAGTCCCTTCTGCCTCTCAGACAAGCCTGAGAAGCAGGAGAGGCAGGGACAGAGCAGCCAGCTGGCTGTGCCAGCCACAATAATTATTTGCACAAGTGTTCAGTATACTAAAGCTCTTAGTGTTTACAACTGGGGTGTGACTCTCAGCCAGGATGACAAATAGAACCAGAAGTGAATGAGCTTCTTCCTGTGGAGCTCAGTGTCTCCATAAGTTTACAGCCCTGGAGACCTTCTGTGTGGTTCTATAGATTGGTATTTGGGGCAAGTGCTAGATCCATTCTAACTTTAGAGGATCAGAGATGTTATTTCCTCATGACTGTCAATCGATTCTAAAACTAAAGAAGACAGACTTTTAAATTAACTAATTTATCATTTCCTAACAAAGTATTTTTTCCACTTACCTTAAGGTCTCTATGAATTAACTGTTTGGAATGTATGTAATGCACTCCTTCTGTTATTTGTTTAAAGAATACCAAAGCCAAACATTTGTCTTGTTCCTTGCCTCTTCTATCGTCAATCCATTGCTTCAATGTCCCTTTATCACAGTATTCCATTTGGATGAAAAGGCACCTAGTCTTTGATCTGGGTATAAAACTCACAGTATGTTAGAAGTAGCAATACAAATAAATTTATTAAAAAATACACTTAAAATTCCATTAAAAAATTGCACCTTCTTAAAAATGCCAAAATATGTCTCAAAACAAACCTAAATATAACAAATTTGAATCAAAACATAATAACCCAGTCTTTATTTAAATCATAAATTCCCAGGTATCCAAAGCTTTGTTTAGCTAAGTTATAAAGTAGCAGCCTGCCCATTCTTTGTTGCTGAAGGTCCTTGATTATCTTTGCTAATAGATAGGAATAGAAGCATAAATACAATGGAATTGCAGAAAACCAAATTTCATTAATATATACAGTAATTTTGAAACATTTTAATTCACCATTGCTCTACTGAGCATCTATTTTGTGAAAGGCACAGAACAGGCATCTAAAGATAAGAAAGTGAGTTAGACACTATCCTTGCTGTCATGAGGATTATAGTTTAATAGGACAGAGATAAAGGAAAAACAAACCTAAAATAATAGTACATAGATAAGAATTCTAAGAAAAGTGCCAACAAATTGCTATGAGGTATAGCAGAGAGGACTGATTTTGCTAACCATGGTTTTTTGTTTAGGCTTTTGGGGTTTTTTTCTGAACTAAGTTGGCCTCAATACTAATTTAAATTCTTTGAGCATATATTGGCTAGAAAACAGAAAAAGGTAACCAGGAATTTGCTGAAAGCTGAAGAAGTCTGTATGTTGATGGTACTTCTGAAACCGATGATAAGGTTCTCAATTACATGGTGTGGAGACGGTGGATGAACAGGCCCACAGTGGCCTCAGGATTATACTGAAAGGACTGTCTCCAAGAAACAATGGGTGACTTTCCAAGGGAGGCGCCAGCTCTTTAAAACCCTTCAGTCCCTTTGCAGTGGCTTGTCTGAGACAAATCGTCAGTAATGCAAGGTTTGAGGGGAGGGTGCCCCCATCACAGCTCAGGGTCTTGGAATTATTTTCACTGCCCACCACCTGACCATAAGTGGTATAACTGCATTCAGAAGAGGCCCCTTGACTGCACCCTGCCAACCAGGTGAGAGGGACAGAAGAGGGTTGGCAGTGGAGGAAGGAGGGGAGCCTCCAAATGCAGCATAGACAGCAAGTTCAAACCTTCTTCACAAGACTGCGTTTATGGCCTGGACTGAAGTCAGGGCATGGGAGCAAGCCTGTACCTTAAACAACAGAGTCAGGAAAGCTAAACCTGAGATTTCAAAAACCACGGAGGACAATTTAAAAAAGGTTTTTTAAAGCAAGTCTGGAGCAAGAAAAAGACTATTCATTGTCTCCTTACTTGTAGAATGGAGGCATAACAGTGTCTCAGTGTTTCTGGCTGTGATTATTAAATGTAATAATTAATGGCCTTACCCAGTGGCCCACACATAGTAAATGACTGTTTCCTCTATCCCATTATGACTATGGGAATTTCCTTTTAGTTACCTTAAAGAATTTATGCTTTGCTCAGGATCGTAATCAAGCCCATCCCAACAACCGTGGTAGTGAACGATATTTGCATGATCAAGCATTGCCAAAGCTTTCACTTCACGCTCTACCTTCCTAGTTAAAAGAAACAGGAAACACAAAAGCGTCAGTATCCATCCCTGATAACAACAACAAAACGCCTCGAGCAACAGCAGACAGCTACTTATATTCCCTTATTAAACAGTGGCCATGGTTTCCACACTGAGTTTTAGAATGGAAGCCAGCAGTGCTCGAAAGGAAAGAGTGAACACACAGAAAAAACACAGCTGTTCTCACCCTCAACACAAGAGAAAAAAACAGTAACTTAATTATTCTAAACATCACAGTTTAAAAGTCATATGTAGTAGTCTGTGAACTGCCAGTGATGGAATTTTTTTTTCTGGGCGGGAGCTAAAAAAAATCATCCACTATGTTTTATTTAGACGTGTTAAAATCAATTTGGATTTCATAAGCAAACCCCATTTGGGTAGAAGTGGTAGGTAACACAAGCAGCATGAAGAATCTAATTCAGAATTTTCAGTGTGTGGCAGAAGTGCACAAAGGGGGTGATCTATGCAGAGAGACTGAAATTTCATTGCACAATGTGGAAGCTTTACAGGGATGTGTAGTCAAGAGCTATGACAATTCTATGCCAAATGGGATAAATCAATTTGTGATTTCAAGGGTGAGAAAATAAGCAAACATTTTATAATTTCTTTTTTTAATTTGAAAAGTTCTATATGATGTAAAATTTATAAAAATAAAGAAAAAAATTACTCATATGTCAACACAATTCTAACATAATCATTTATTATTTTAGATTACTTATTATAGTCTTTCTTCATATACATGTTTACATATTTGTAATTATAGGGTATATTTTATCCTATTTTTTTCTATATAATGTATTAGCTTTAAAATTTTCCTGATTATTATACAATCTGTATAACCATCATGTATAAAGTTTTTAATGTAAGATTTCAAAAGTATAAAAAAGTAGAGGAAATAGTAGAATGAGCCCCTACCTGGCCATCACTGTTTCATCAGATAAAACAGTTATTAACTCCTGGCCAATCTTGTTTCATTTATACTCTTACCTACTTCCTCATCTTCCCCCTGGATTATTCTAAAGCAACTTCCAGCATCATACTATTTCATGTATAATATTTACAGTACATAACCCTCATTTTTTTTTTTTTTTTTTTTTTTTTTGCGGTACGCGGGCCTCTCACTGCTGCGGCCTCTCCCGTCGCGGAGCACAGGCTCCGGACGCGCAGGCTCAGCGGCCATGGCTCACGGGCCCAGCCGCTCCGCGGCACGCGGGATCCTCCCGGACCGGGGCACGAACCCGCGTCCCCCGCATCGGCAGGCGTACTCTCAACCACTGCGCCACCAGGGAAGCCCTAACCCTCATTTTTAATGACTGCAAAATAGCCATTGATCAGGGGAGAGAACAAAACATACTTAATCATTTCTTCATTGCTGAACATTTTGTTTGCTCTAATTTCTCACTGCTATAAATGACATTGTGATTGTGATTTTTTATCTTCTTGAATAGCTTTTCCCATAATCTGGGTAATATCCTTGGAATAGGTTCCCAGATAGGAAATCCATGGGTCAAAGCATCTAAACATTTTTATGGCTCTAGATTAATATCTCCAAGTGTATTTTTCACCAATTTATGTTTTACCAATTTATGAAGCCACTAGAAATGTCCAAGACATTGCACCCTTATCATAATTAACTATGACCATTAAAAAAGATGTTAGGGGAGAGAAGGAACAACCGTAGTTCATTTCTGTTAAGCAAAACGATGAAGAACGAAAAAGCCTTGTTTTGATGCCGAGTAGGTATGAAGGTATTTCAACTGCAAGGCTTTCTGTCCATGGGACAGAAAGTAGGTTGGTTTAACTGGATGAAGAGCACCTGGGACACCATGCCTGCTTCTCCTTTGCTCATGTCATTTTCCTTCACCCATATCCCTTTTCCATCTCTTTCTCTAGTCCTTGAGGGATCAGTCTGGCCAAGTTACAAATAGTTAACAACTGCCAGAAAACAACAAGCAAGACTGGTGAACATGTGATTTAAGACCTGCTCCCTCTGTGTTTTCCTTCCTGAAGGAGTTCTGCTATCCAGTAATTGGAGTGGGGTGGGGCTTGGGAAGGGCACAGATAATACGTAAGACAAACGTGCGAAGCACTGGTATATAGTGGGAACACAGCAGACTGGTATTCCAGAGGATGAGCTCTAAATCTCCACCTTGTTACCACAGTAGATAGTGTCCAATATGGTCATCATGAATTCCTTCTCTCCACATACTTGCATCCACTCCTCAGAGTAAGAGGCAGTCTATTTGCCCTCCCCTCGAGCTGCTCTTAGTGACTTTGTTTAACCAATATAATGTGGAACTTCCAAGACTGCTCCCTCCTGGGATGAGTTGCTCTGGGACAGTCCTCAGAACCCAACAACTAAGCTGTGAAAAGCCAAGACCACATAAAGGGGCCATGTGGAGGTGCTCTGGTTAACAAGTGCCAGTGGGACTTGTAGCCACAGCCAGCATCACTGCTAGCCATGTGAGAGAGCCATCTCCGATGTCCAGCCTTGTCAAGCTCCTAACTGCAAATGCATGAAGAATGGCCCAGATGAGCACAATCAACTCATAGGACCACTAGAGATAGTAATAACTAGGTGTTTTTAAGCCACGACATTTTGGAGTGGTGGATTATGCAATAATAGACAACAAACACCCACTAGCTTTTACCTTTGTCAAATCAGTTCATATCTTTGGATCTCAGTCCCCTCATCTGTTAAGGAGATGAAACTACAAAATCTCGAAGGTCATCTTAAGCTAAATGATTTTATAACTTTAGTTTTCATCGAGACAGCCTCAAAAGGATGATCAGTGGTATATCCATTTTTTAACTGAAGTAACCACGGTAAAGTGAGATCATTTCAGAGTAAGCCAAGCTCCTCATGGTAGAATGACATTTTTAAGGAGGACTACAAAATAATAATAATACGCTAGCGCAGAAGAGAGATACATAAAAAAGAATAGTTGCAGGTTCAAAACACCTTCCCATTCAAAAAAATAAAATATTACTACTTACTCGTTATTATATTTAACACATTTAATAACATAAGTCTTCTCATCGATTTTGTGTTTGGCTTTGAAAACTTGGCCAAATCCACCTGCGTCAATTGGTGTTATTTCTGTAAAATCTCTGATAAACCTTGAAAGATGAACGTTACTGTTATTCTGAGGTTCAGGGTTCGCTGCTCCCCACTCCCACCCTCCCACTTTCCCTTAACAGCACTGGTGAAATGGACTGTCTAATAAGCAGGACTCTCCTCTTCTGAATAAGAAGGATCCACTTCACAGAAATTCTTGAATTGCAAAGCATAGGTCTTCCCTCTTCCCATCCCAACATAACAGATCACCCCTGAGAGTCAGTCACCTTCTGGTTAAACAAAAGCCATGGTAAAGAATCTTATCCCAAGTATAAAACTTTAGAAAACAGTGCCACACTGTGTTCCCCGGCTACCACCAAGCTGTTACAAGAGAAATGAGCACATGCTCTGAGCCTGCCTACGTTGGCAACTCCTTGGGTTTCCCCTCTCCCTCATGCCCCACATTCCATCATTAACCCTGCCAATTCTCCTTCTAAAACACACCTGCTGGTGTCTGCCCACCTTTTCCCTGCAGTCCAAACTTCCATCAGACTCCCGCAGAACTTTGTTCACTGGACACTCCACTTCCCCTCCTTCCTCCACTCCAATCCGTGATCCACAAAGCAACCAGTGTGATAAACACTAAGTCTGATCACGTCTGTTTATTGCCTAGATCCTCCCATAGCCCACCCCTGCATTCAGCAAAGCCCAGAAAGTCCTTGCATGGGCTACAAGTGGCCACCTGTTTGGCCCTGCCTCCCTCTCCAGCTGGTCTCGTGGCCCCGGGCCCTTGCTCACTGCCCTCCCAGCACACGGCCTTGTCTCCGCTCCTCCGACGTTCACATCACCTTTCCCACCTTCACCTTCCCACATGCTCTTCTGCAGAAGCTCAGGGCCTCCCCACAAATGTGACCCCAGAGAAAGCCTTGCCTCACCCCTCACTCTACATCCAAGGGTTCTGCTTTCATTTCTAACCATGTCATGGCTTTTCCTTCAGACCTCTGACTACGGTTTGTAATTACAGACTTTTTCATGTAATCATCATCCCCTCAAAACTCCAGGAGGGCAGGAGCTGTTTCTATTTGTTCCTGCTATAAATCCAATGTCCAGCACAGTGCCAGGTATATATTAGGTACTTATTAAATATTTGGTGATTCTTTATTATTTTTTAAGCTTATATTCAATGTCCCCCTGTTGCAAATAGGCCTCCTTTGTTTTAGATACTTTATATAAAGCCCAAACACATGATCTACCACAAAAGCAACCCCTTTTCAAAGGGAAATCTGCTATGGAGCTGGAAAATGGAATACAGATCCAAGTGGATCTACTGTGATTCCTGCAGGAGTACTTTTGTTGAAAAAAAAAAAAATCACTGGTTTATAGAAATATTTGCTTTCAATATTAAAACCTTCCATAGATGTCAGAGAAATCCACCTGAGTATCACACAGATCTACACTTACCACATTCCATTTGGATACATCTAAATTGTGTTCCTCCAAGAGACAATGATCCTTTGTGGGCCTGATTGTGCTAAAACAATTAAACAGTTCAGGTAGAAATATAATTTAACCTGCCTGATGTTCAACAGTCCCTTAAGAAACTTTTATCAGAGGAGCAAATGTATCCTTAAACAAATTCTTTTTCACAGTTTTCCCTCTTACCTGGAGTCCACAGTATACATGCTTTCTTTACTCTTCACAGGAGAGTCAAATCTAGGTGCCAAAGATCTAAAAGTTAACAGAAGCCCGTAAACTCAAAACTGAAATCAAATGTAACTTGTTTATATTAGTAGGTTTCACGTCGCACTAGGCTTTTTATATATATATATATTTTTGCAGTACGCGGGCCTCTCACTGTTGTGGCCTCTCCCGTTGCGGAGCACAGGCTCCTGACACGCAGGCTAAGCAGCCATGGCTCACGGGCCCAGCCGCTCTGTGGCATGTGGGATCCTCCCGGACGGGGGCACGAACCTGTATCCCTTGCATTGGCAGGCGGACTCTCAACCACTGCGCCACCAAGGAAGCCCTGGCTTTTTATATTTTGAGTCAACTATTAGAATAATGAGGTAGCAAATACTAACCTTTTTCTTTAGAAACAATATGGTTCTCTGTCCTCTATTTTTCGCTCCTTTCTTGGTTCCTCTTTTGGCCTTAACACATTCATTGTCAGCATGCCGCTGGCCTCTCTTTATCTACCTCTAGACTCAAAACCTCAGGAAATATATCTCTTTGAACTCTCATCCTGGTTGTGTTTCCTTTGACTTTTATTCCTTGCTGGTGGTAAGCCTCCTACAACTGGAAGTTCAAATACCACCTAAAACTAAACAAATACAAACTGCTATCTCTCCCCTAAGCCGTCAAGTCTTCAACTCCCTTAACGGCATCAGTGCCATGACTCGTCAGCAACTCATCCAGAAGGAACAATCTTTGTATCCTTTTTCCTTTGCATCTTCTTTACCCAGTTCTGTAACTCAGTTCCCTCAAGTCACGTCTACTCTTCCTTTACAGTCTGTCTCACAAATGCTCCTCCTTCCTCCTCCCTGACACTAGAACCACGACTGACAGCCTGATCATCTCACACGCAGGCCTCTCCCATCTTCATTCAAATACCCGCATCAGGCATCATCTCTCTGCAAACATCACCTATTGTTTGGAATGTACTGGTGCCTTATAATGGCTCCTGCTGCCATCTCACTCTCACTGCTGACTACACTGACATCCTTGCTTTTCTTTTCAGTTCAATAAACCAAGTCATCATAATTTACATAACATTTGGTCTTTTTTTTTCTTCCCCAAGTTATGATACCATTGCTACACACACCTGTGGGATCTTAGTTCCCCCACCAGGGATTGAACCTAGGCTCCCGTAGTGAAAGCACAGAGTCTTAACCACTGGACCGCCACAGAATTCCCATTATGCACTTCTCGTGAAAACATCTCTGCAAACCCATTTCCTCTGTCAGCCTCGTCCAAAATAATGCCCTTAATCAATTACTCGACCAAGAGCCCCATAGGCCTTTATGTCTACAGTGTAGTGTGTGCATATGTTCAAAGATTTCTCCACGTATTTAAAAGTATTGCTTGTAGATTTCAAGATTTCAGTGAGCCTTAATTATGCTTTCTACTCTGAAACTCCACTCAAATAAGGGCATATAATACTCTACAAATACTGAAGACTTAATAAATAAGGCTAATAAACTAAGTCTGAAATAAAACTACATTTCAAAACATGTTCAATGCATAATGATACTCACCTCTTCACCTTTCTAGGATTATTTCCGGAACTGTTCTATAATAAAAGAAAATGGAGAATATCCATAGTTTCAGATGATTAAATTAAGTATCTTGCTTTTCTTGCCATCCTTTCTCCTGTATATCTAGATGGTCCTTTGATCACATTTCTTTGTCCTTAGATCAACAACCTCATCAATTTGTATGCTCTCACTAAGCCCTGCTTTCACTGCACTTGGCTATATCAAAGTTCTCACCGATTTTAGCAAAGTTCTCACCGATTTTTAGACAGATATGGCAGGAAGGTCAAAAAAGACAAATTGTAGGACATGTTCCGCAGAAGCACTGATTCTCCAGGTATAGAATATGGCCTCCTAGGTGATCCTCTGGCCAGCAGATCTTAGCAAGAAGGTGTGCATCACAATCACTCACACTGCTAGTAAAGACACAAGTGTGGCCCAGAGATCTAGCTTAAAATATTTTCATTTTTAGGACAAATTAATAATTTAATTTTAACATTTAGCCAAAAAAGGAGTCTTTGATATAGCTCTCAAAAATTAATATCATATAGCTCTTCTTCACTCATATTCACTTTCATTCTGTTAGGTTTTGTGGTTTTTTACCAATTTTAATATGCTGACACAGACTGCGAACACCAGACTAAGATTTCTTGAGCTCATATCACCTGCCAGCCTCAGTTTTGCACAGTGACTACATTATGATAAATTCAGACATTCTGTTCATGGACAATATTGTTTCCAGTATCTTCTATTACAAACAATTTTGCAAAGAACATGCTTATACATGTTTCTATATGCACACATACCCACGTTTCTCTAGAAGATGTACCTAGGAACAGAACTGTTTGGTGGTACAGCTGGCACACCCTCAAGTCTACCACATGTTGCCAAATTGCTCTCTAAGAGGGCTGTACCAATTTATACATCCACCAGCAGCACATAATAGTTATAACAGCAACAGAGCTGTGCTAACACTTAGGATAACCAGACTCAAATGGATGGTTTTAAAATGGTATCTAACTGTTGTTTTGATTTGCATTTTCCTGATTATTATGAAGTAAAGCATCTTTTCATACTTTGTCTGTTGCCCATTTGGGTATTGCTTCTCTGAACTGTCTGTTCAGCTCTTTTGTACATTTTTTTACTGAGTTGCTTATCTTTTTCTTATTGATTTGCTTGTAGTTCTTTATAAATAGGATAACTTTGATAAACACTAATCATCACCACAAGAACTATCTGATTTTTAAGTTTAGTTTTTAAGTTTAGTTCTAGTTTTTTAAAACAGAAGCAGAACTCTGTTCATAAAACTTTTAAGTACTATCCAATTGACAGAAGAGCTGAAGCCAGATCATAGAAAATATATGAAAATACAAAGGTGAGTAGGGGGAGAAAGATGAGAGTGAAGAATAGAAGAATTTTGCATGTGAAGAATGGGAGTTAATAAAGAAAGGAGAGAGTGAAAAGGCTGCAAAATATTTTGATTTAGTAAGAGCACATGAGAAAAAAATAGAAAAATTATGGTTGGGTACTGGAGGTCATTTTTAAATGGAGAAACACAAAGGAAAATAAGATTAACTAGGAAGCATAGAGATTAATACTATACCTCTGGAGATTGGAAAGACTTGTCTAATGTGTCACTGTTATCATTGCTTTCCGCTTCACTTGTTGAGGAGTCATTTTCAGGTGGTGATTCAGAAGCACTAGAAGAAAAGGGGACAACTATTAGTTTATGAATTTTGCCTATTTTTTGTTGATCAGTAATTGCTTTTTCTAAATTCTCCTTAAACATTAAACATTTTCATAAATATTTGCTCTTTCAGGACACAATTTGAATCTGCTAAATAACACAACCGTTTCTCCACACTTACGATGTGTTTGTCACTGAAGAGTTGCTTTGGACATCACCACACACATTATTGAAACAACCAGAGGAGGCATCAGCTTTCTGAAAGATTTAAGTGCAACTAAATTACCTCTCCATGGTGACTCAATCTCTGGGAACCAACTACCACATTTATTTCCCCACATTTACCAAACTCACAGCCATAAAGAATTATGGGGTTAATACATTTTTTATGGATGTTTGATCTGGATTTAAAAACACAACCCTGAGTTGTCAACAGAACCGTTGACAACTGGGGCCTCGTGGTCCCATGGTTCATGGCTCATTTTGGGGACACAGAATGGAGGAATCCTTTTGCTATGTGATTGGCTGTCTTGGCATCATCTAAACATCATCTAACCTCAAATCAACTTCAGAGAGAATTTTAAAATATAAAAATTAAATCCAAAGGCAGTACATACCATTAAATTTTCTGACTGTATCTTTTCATAAGCCACTTTAGCAGCCAACTGTTTTGCCTCCTGTTTAGTGGAACCTATACCAATACCATATTCATCCTGTCCAATTTTGCATTTATAATGAAATCTAGGAGAAATGATAAACAGTATTAACCCAAATACCAAAAAACAGTAAATCTAACTCATGATTCAGAAAAAAAAAAACACATTAACAAAGGCATAATATAACACTAATTTAATAGGTGGCTTCATAGTTCATTTCTTCTTTAATTTAAACCTTCAATGAGATGGCTGACCAGTTTGCCAGAATAACCAGGATTGGCTAACATCTCAGCTTGCATTTTCCAGGCAACTTCTCTTTGTTGCTTCATTGAAAGATCTGGCATTAAGGTACCAAGTGGTGATTTTTTAAAATTCCCCAAAAGTCAAAAGACATGGAGGCAAAGAAGGAAGACAGATCCAATAAATTTTTCAGAGATGTTCAACTGGAAAGAAAAAGCCAGTAGAGGAAGTGGGGCTTCTACAGGAGAAATAATAAGGTTAGAGTGTTTTTGTAGGAGATGGGCAAAGCATCCCTAACTTCAGCTCTAACTTTAGCATTTTCTGCCCCCTGCTCATGTACACAAACACCTAAGAAAATCCTCACAGTGCAAAAGCCCCATGCTGAAGTCACCCCCTCCTCATATGAGCTGTAAGGATGCTTGCGGTTAGGCAAGGATCCTTGGACAATGATATAAGAACTTATCATGGAGTTACCATGCAGTGCTACAGAATTATTCCAGTATGACTTGTCACAGAGGGAAACACACCCTACCAGGGTGAGTCTTCCCCGCTAGGCTCTGAAGGGAAAGTTAGGGAGTTGGGCTTAGTGACTGGATCATTTCTAGGGCTCCTATTTTTCTCCAGCACTCCCTAAATAGAATTCTCTCTTTCAGCGATCGAATGTTAAAGCCCTTAATTCAAAGAAACCAAACAGGTGAGCTGCGGGAAAATAAAACAGCCTCTTAATTTATTGAGATTGACTCACAGAATTCACTTTTGAATATTTCACTCCAATGAATCCTATCACATTTTTCTCTTCCTAGTTCTGGCCTAAAATCCATCAGGGTGAAAAGTACAGCATCCATAGCTGAGTCAATTCTGAGGACAGTATCCTAAAGTGGTTGTTTGGACTATCTGCCATTTAGATATTTTTTCCTTCTCCCTCATTTAACTGGTTGGTTGTAGCTGAGAAACAATCTCCCTCATGCTCATTTGCTTTCTGCTTTTCCCAGTTCAAATAGATTCTTCTTCCTCACGTCCAAAGTCTTAGCTCACTGGTGACGTTCTCAATATCTCTGACTGACGCTCTCATCTGTCCCCCTCATCACATCCCTCAAATCCTGGTCTCCGCACAGTCCAGGGTGAAAGCCCATTCCTTCTAATACATGGTATTTGTTTAGAGAGTGACATCAGTTAATCAAATCTGAAGGGCAAACACCTGGACAAACAGCTCTACTCTGACAAGGGTGGAAAGAGAGTCATTCCACACGTGTGGCAGAGATGTTTTCACACAGCGACTGCCACTGTGACCTCAGGGATGAGAAGATTTTCACAACCCTGCAGCAGGGGCACCCCACCCACTCTTAGGCTTCCTGCAGACTAAACCATCCAGATATACCTCAGAAATAAAGGATTCCTCAGATTTGATCAATTATGGGATATGGGTCCCAAGTCTTCAGCAATTAAGCATTTCAATATTTTAATTACAAAGATGTCCCATTGCTTGTAAGTCATATAAAACCTTTTCTGCAGAACATACCAAAAAGGACAGATATTTCCAGAAAATTAGACATGAAAATAAGCCTGTTCTGTTGCTTAGATACAATGAAACAGAAGGAAAAGCACGACATCTCACTTATCGGGCCCACTGTCCCTCGATTCACATTCTTCATAAATTACAGATAGGTTTTTCTTCTGGGCAATCGTATTAACACGGCCTATGTAATTCTCAATGGGTGGTACTTCTGAAGGATCTCCTGTCTGCAGTGATGAAGGACTAGCGGCCTAAAAGAAAGAAATGTTTTGTTTAATATAGATGATAACCAAAATTTATTTTGTCTAATAAAATTACTATTTTTTGTCTAATAAAATTACTAAATGAATAATTTGAAAGACCACTTCGAGTTTATGGATTTCCCTACTATAATACTTTAATAAAAGTATAAGTATATGTCTTCCTCTGCCAGAAAAAACCCACAAGGATAAATTTTAACAGGAGAAAAGAAATCAGCCATTTCCCTTTTATAGTTTCATAAAGAAAAACAAAATAAGTCAATTTTCTTGTTTATCCGGTAAAACTCTATAACATTTTCTGGTTTGCTGTGCCCTTTGTAAATCTCA
This sequence comes from Phocoena sinus, assembly GCF_008692025.1. Classification (NCBI taxonomy): domain Eukaryota; kingdom Metazoa; phylum Chordata; class Mammalia; order Artiodactyla; family Phocoenidae; genus Phocoena; species Phocoena sinus. Next base: position 29,821,118 of record NC_045775.1, read on the forward strand.
AAGAACAAGACAACAAATACCAAAGTAAAGTTATATCCTGGATCACAACTTCATAGGAAACATGAACATAATAGCATTACTCCTTCCATTGTTATCTGTCCCTTTTAAAATTCTTAATCTGACAAAATCTTGTCCAAAGTTTTTCTACTTTGTTAACTTTGTCAAAGAACTTTTGATTCTACTTAACTTCTATATTATTTCTTTGGTTTTTTTCACATTAATTTCTGCCCTTATTGTTATCACTGTCTTTCTTCTGCTTTTTTGTGGGGAAAGGTATTCTACTGTTCCTTTTCTAACTTTTTTTTTTTTTGGCGGTACGCTGGCCTCTCACTGTCATGGCCTCTCCCGTTGCGTAGCACAGGCTCCGGACGGGCAGGCTCAGCGGCCATGGCTCACGGGCCCAGCCGCTCCGCGGCATATGGGATCTTCCTGGACCGGGGCACGAACCCGTGTCCCCTGCATCGGCAGGCGGACTCTCAACCACTGCGCCACCAGGGAAGCCCCCTTTTCTAACTTCTTGACTTGGTTTTCTGGCTCTTTAACAATTTATGAGTTTGTGGTTTTTGCCTGATTTACTTTTCTCAATTTTGATTAGAAGGGTGACACCTTTAACTTAGATTTTTTTTTTAATTAAAGAAAAAAAAATTTTTTTTTCTTTTCTTTTTGGCTGCGGCACATGGCATGAGGGATGTTAGTTCTCAGGCCAGGGACTCAGCCTGTGCCCCCTGCTGTGGAAGCACGGAGTCTTAACCACTGGACCGCCAGGGAAGTCCCTTCAAGTAAGATTTTTCAAGAAAATATCTTGAATACTAAAATTTTTCAAGATTTTCAAAATCTGAGAATGATCCACTTTTGTCCCACATGTAAAATGACTTCTTGTCTCATTTTACAGCTGCTGCTCCAATGTCTCCTAGTTTTTAATGGTGCTGTGAACAGCATTTTTTTTTTCATTTTTACATTTTATATAATTTTTTCTGCCTAGATGCTCATAGGTTTCTTTCTTGACCCCTGGAGCTCAGTACTTTCACAAGGGCTGATGTTGTTCTTGGTGGTTCTGTATTTTTCTGTATCTGTTTAGTTGCTGGGTTGTTTTAATCTGCAGCCAGGTCTTTCTTTATTTCAGAAATGCTTTCTACTGAAGTCTCTTCAGATAGCTTTTTCTGTACTAGTTACTCTGTTCTAATCTTCAGGGATACCAATTATACATATGTTGGTTTTTCATCATCTGCCCTCCATATAGATCATTCTCCTCATGGTCACTTCTATCTCTGTCCTTTTTCACTGCATTCCCTCAATTAGGTGGAGGAGCTCCTTCCAGAACCTGTTAGCTCATTTCTCACTGTTTCCTTAGAGTATGTCACTGCTGCTGGCACTCTAAATAGTATTGTCCCATTTTGCCCACTCTTCCATAGGTGTACCTCTCATTCAGGGTTCTACAGAAATGGGGCCAGGAAAAATACTGAATGAAACTTTGAAAGCAAAAGAAGTTGTAAATTTCTTTATTCTGCATGTGAGTATTTTCTCACAGAGAAAAATACCATAGATATTTCTGAGTTCCCTTTCACTAGGAAAAAAAGGTAATTACTCACCTTCTGTTCTTTACTAATTATTTCAAAAGCTAATTTGGCTGCAGCATTTCTGGCTTCCTTCTTTGATCTACCTTCAGCCTTTGGAAATTCTTTGCCATCTATTATGACTTGATAGGTAAACCTAATTACAAAGAAAAATTCACAAAATATTATAAAATTCATGCATTATCTAACAACAAGTATTCTGATCACCACTGCTTCCTATGACTACCTTTGAAAATTTTAACCTATGTTCCACATAAAATTCAAGCAGTCACCCCCAAACAGCAAAATAGCATATCATCTTGAAGCATGGAAAGGCTTAAACGCTCTTTTTTCTCTGGAGTCCTCTGCAGTTACCACTTTACATCAAGAAGACAGTACTCTCTGGCAACTTTGCTCTCAAGCTAAAGAATTGACTTCAAAATTGTGCCAGAGCTGCCATTCTCCCAGTTTATATTTTCTAGGGATATACCCTTTTTTATAGCAACTTACCTTAAGTTATGTGGAGGTCCTGTCTTAGACAGTTCCTGATACTTAAGTACTGCAGTGTTCTTTTGTTGGTACTTATTAAGTTCTTCTATATAGAAACATGGTGAACGACCACTGGCCATTTTTTCCTACAGTAACCTACAATAAGAGAGATGTTTGAAAGAGGTGATACACTCAGAACATACTTAATCTAATTATCCCAGTCTAGTTTAAGAGACAAAACAGGATAAGATGACTCTCCTTTATACAACTCATCTCAGTCCCACATAAACCCAGAGAAAACTTATTACAAAATCTTTCTTTCTCTCTCAAGGACTACACAATCAAGCTAATTTCTCCAAGATTTTCTACTTTCAAAACTCAACTGGCCAAAAAAAGGCTGGAGGTCCTTCTCTGTAACTTTTCTTTCTGCTTCCACTGAGTGTCAAGTGCAAGTCTGTCCACCTGCTTGAGAAGTTAAAAGCCTGCAAGAGTAGAATTATAATTATTTATGTTGAGAAGAAAAAGGTTGAGAGTATATATAAAGTTTATAAAATCATGAAGGATTTAGCTGTATGGACATTGATTCTTCTATGAAATCCCCAAAAATCCCCCCTTTGAAATTGTCAGAAGTCAGTTTTAGGACAATTTACTTGGCAGGCAAATTATGCCCCTGTTTATGGTTCTCACTGGAGCAAGATAGTAGCAATGATTTAAATTACAAACAAAATCTAAAAAATATAGAATCTAAATATAAGAGCCAAAGCTATAAAACTTTAGAAGGAAACATAAGGGTGAATCTTCACAACCTTATATTTGGCAATGGAATCTTAGATATGACAGCAAAAGCACAGCAACAAAAGAATACATAGATAAATTGGGCCTCATCAAAATTAAAAATGTTTATATATCAGAGGACACTATGAAGAAAATGAAAAGACAATCTACAGAAAGGAATTTTTATAAATAATATATTTGATAAAGACCTAGGATCCAGAATATATAAAGAACTTTTACAGCTCAACAACAAAAAGAGTTAAAAAATTAAAAATAGGCAAAGGACTTGAACAGACATTTCTCCAAAGAAGATATACAAATAGCCAACAAGCACATGAAAAGATGTTCAATATCATTACTTATTAGACAAATGCAAATCAAAACCACAACTAGATACTATTTCACACCCACTAGGCTGGTAATAATAATATTAATAATACAGAAAATAAATGGTGAGGGTATAGAGAAATTGGAAACCTCATATATTGCTGATGGGAATGTAAAGTAGTGCAGCCTCTATGGAAAAGAATTTGGTGGTTCCTCAAAAAGTTAAACTTAGAGTTACCATATGAGCCATCAATTTCACTACTTTGGTGTATACCCAAAGAACTGAAAAACAGGTTTTGAAATACTTATGCAGGAATATTCATAGCAGCACTATTCACAATAACCCAGAAGTGGAAACAAATCAGATATCTATCAACTGATGAAGGGTAAACAAAGTGCTCTATATCCACACATGGGATCTTATGCAGCCATAAAAAGAATAAAGTATTGAAACATGCTACAACAGAGCTACATGTCAAAAACATGCTAAATGAAAGAAGTCAGACATAAAAGGTCACATAGCATATGATTCCATTTATGTGGAACATCCAGAAAAGGTAAATCCATAGGCAGGAAGCGGACCCTGTTGATCTCTCGTTTCTTATTAGAAAGCTCTTTTGATTTTCCTTCTTCCATGGTCACTCTTTCTAACACTCCTTAATCTTCACAGCCTTTAAATGCTGAAGTTTCCCCAAGGCTTGGTCCAAAGACGCTATTCTCTTCACTCTATACTTTCTCCTCAAGGTAATTTCTCTCATGACCATGATTTCAAAGATCATCTATTTGTCATTAACTCTAAAGTTTATACATAATTTATGAACCTCTTACTGAGTTTCAGATCTCTCTATCCAACCTCTCCACTTGGACAACTTGAATGACTTTTAAACTCAAAAGATCCAAAATTGCATTTTTAATCTTCCCTCAAGCTGGTTTGGAGTTTCCTTTCTCAGAAAATGACTCCACTGTGCATCCATGTCTGAAATCCGTGAACCTGGGAGGCATTCTTGACATGTCCTTTCCCTACCTTCTGATCTATACCTAAGTCCTGTCCTCCAAATCCTTCTACTTCTCAATGACGTCTATAGCCACCATCCTGGTTCAAGCCATCACCATCTCACTCCTGGACTGCTACAAGAACGTCAGAACCAATTCCTCACAGCCGCTGCAATTCCTTCTCTACACTGCAGCCATCATGATTTTTTTAAACTTTTTTTCATTGTCGTAAAATATACATAACATGAAGTTTACCCTTTTTACCCTTTTTACGTGTACAATTCATGGGCAAAAAGCATTTTCACAATGTTGTAAAGCCACCACCGCAATCCATCTCCAAAACTCTTTACATCTCCCCAAACAGAAAGTCTATACCCATTAAACAATAAACATTTCCCTTCCCCCTCAGCCCCTGGTAACCACCATTCTATTTTCTATGCCTATGAATTTGCCTATTCTAAGTACCTCATATAAGTGGCATCATACAGTATTTGTCCTTTTGTGTCTGGTTATTTCACTTAGCTAATGTCGTCAAGGTTCATTCATGTTGTAGCACGTATCAGAATTTCCTTCCTTTTTAAGGCTGAATAATATTCCACTGTATGAATATCCCACACTTTGTTTATCCAGTCATCTGTTGATGAACACTTGAGTTACTCCAACCTTTTGACTATTGTGTGTAATACTGATATGAACATTGTTGTACAAATATCTGTTCAAATCCCTACTTTCAAATCTTTTGAGTGTATACCTACAAGTGCAATTGCTGAATCAGATGGTAATTTTATGTTTAACTTTATGAGGAATTGCCAAATTATTTTCCACAGTGGCTGCACCATTTTGTATTTCTACCAGCAGCGCACAAGGGTTCCAATTTCTCCACATCCTCACCAACAGCTGCTATTTTCCATTTTTAAAAGAGTCACATCATAACCTTTTTAAAACATCAATTCAATCATGCAGCCCCCACAAACCACCAAAATTGTTCTTGTCAAGGTTACCAATGGCTTCTCCATCTCTAAAATTAGTAGTCAGTAGTCAGTTCTCAGCCCCTGTCTACTTGACACATAACCAGCATGTGACACGGCTGCTCATTCCTTTCTCCCTCCTTATTCCTTTGCTTGGACACCCAAGACACCACCTTCTCCTGGTTTCTCTCCTTCCTCACAAGATATTCCTTCTCTGTCTCCTTTCCTTGTTCCTCATCATCATCCTTTCTTTTAAATATTATAGTGTGTCAAGGTCCAGGTCTCAGATCTCTCTGCTCTACTTACACTCATTCCCCTGATGACCCCCTTGAGGCTTGTGGCTTTAAATTCCACCTACACAGAGATAGTTCTCAAAAGAACGCCTCCCCCACTGACTCTTTCCTGGCTCCCAACTGCTTCTGTCCAACACGCTCGCTCCCTCCTGAAGTGCTCTGGAGTCTGCTTTGCCTGGTTAACTCCTGCTTCCTATAGATCTCAGCTCAAACGTTACTTCCCAGACACCCTAGAAGAGGTCCTGGTTTGATGCTCTATCATAGCCCTTGTCTCCTTTATTACAATTGCTAATTTAACCAACTGTCTTCCAAAAGAGACCATGAGCTATAAGAGGGGACAGGCTTATAATAGGTGCTTAATAGTGAATAAATGAATACCAAAATATCTGCAGATCTCCCGTACCTCCATGACTTGTAACATGCTTTTCTCTCTGTTTGGAACGCAACAGCTGCAACCTCTATCTACCAGGAAATTCCCACTCATCTGTGAGGATCAATACATCCTTCTTTGATGCTGAGAGAGCAGCTAGTACCCCTCCACGGGCCTGCCACCCACCTTGCTCAGCTCCCATCATAGTCGAGACTGCTTTTTAAACCAGTTAGTGAGCTCTCTGGGGAGCTAGTTCTATGTCTTACTCATCTTTGTATAACTGACACCCTGTGACAAGTGGTAAATGATGAACACTTGGATAGTATATAGGTAAATGACAGAATGATTCATTAAAATTAAGTACTCCACTTTAAACCTCCTCACCGTCTCCCTTTTCTTCATCTGCTGTTTTCTTTGCATCCTTACTTCATTCATTCGGTAAATGCTTAGTAAGTGTCAGGCACCGTTCTGATGCGGGGTATACAGATGTGTACTAGACAAGTCAAGCCCCTACCTGCATTCCACTGAAGAAAGAAAGAAGATGACCAAGTCCAGAAACAAGTAACAGGAGGGGATAACAGTTGGCTGGAAGTGCTACAATGAAATGAAATAGGGC